>NC_068913.1:56340000-66340000 GCF_023091745.1 Budorcas taxicolor | reverse complement strand
GGTTCAAATTAGTAACTGGATCACTGGTCAAGCTACATAAGCACATGAAATTTATGATTCCCCATCTCTAAAATGGAGGTGATATTACCCACCTCTTAAGGTTGTCATGAGGATTAAGCGAGATAACACAGGCAAAGGGCCTCACATGGTACTCGTCTAGCAAGGGTACAAAATACTGGTTCCATCTCCCATCCCTTGGCCCCACTCACAATGGTTATACTCAGGTCTCTCTGCGGATGGAAAAAAAAAAAAGGGTCAGAGACCTAAGGCCCTTGAAGGCATTCCTCTAAAAGTGTAGATACTAGAATGGCCTAAATAAACTGCTAGTCAGGTGCGACAGCAGAGAACCTGAAGAAATGGTGGCTGGTCTGTCCCTTAGAGTAACAGTGGTCTCAACCACAATCAGGGACTTGCTGCAGAATTCATTTCCAAATGGTGGGATTAACCATCTTTTCAACTGTCTCACCCAGATAGTGGGCTATCCCACTTCCACACAGAGGGCTGACTATAGCTGTGATAAGAGACAAAGATAATCCTTTGTCTCCAAGAAAATAGACATCATGAACCTGTCAAACGTTTAGACAGGAATGAATTGGGATTCTAGAACGCTGTATCATAGATCTCTGGAGCAATAATTTGAACTTGGAATATTTAAGAATAAATGTCATCTACTTTAAAAAATTTTAAAAAATAAATAAAATGCTTGATATGACTGCTAAAAAATATTTTAATAGTACTACCACCAGATGGGAAAATGGATGCATGCATATTAGATAGGTGACTAAAAACTTAGCAACGCTTTACCATATGTCTGCTCTGTGCTTGGTTGTTACATGTATACTAGTTCAATTAATTCCATCAATAGGAAAACATAATATACCGATTATCATCATTAATTACACTTGTATACATCTAGGTACAACTATAAGCCGCTATCATTGGTTCAAGAAAGAACTGTTACACAAAATTCAAGAAGGCTACATGATCATCATATATATGGTCCATAACAACTGAAGGACTGAAGCAGAAAATGACCTTTAGTAGCAAAATTATGGTAATTTACTCATCATACACACTGCTTTGAGTATAATTAACAATTTGATCAACACACAGCTAGAGGTTCTTTAGCTAAAGGAAGGATTAACTGAAATCCATAGGCAAATTCTGGCCCCTGGCAAGTTTTCTAATATCTGCACATTTTCTCAAATAATGAAAGCAGGTCAACAGCACTAGGCCAAAGCAACAGTTTAATTTTAGCAACTCTCTGTCCAAAAGCCAATGTGCCAAGGTTACAGCCACGGTTACTATGCCACCTCCTAATGGCTGTGGTCAGAAACACCACAAATCATTTGCAAGTCAAATATCAGGGTTCAGTAACAGAGGAACCGATATACTTGGAGCATTTTCAGAAACCCTTTCCCACCCAGAACCATTCTCACCTCCCTAAAGACACAAACATTCATTCACTCAGTGTTTATGTTATGATAGCTCACTGCATGCCAGGGGACAGAGTTACATCAGACACAGGCTTGGCCCTGCTGGAACTTACAGATATTCTCAGACCTAACCACAAAATTCAGTGGCACAGTCCTAAGTAAAGGGCTTAGAATCAAAACACAGGCATATTAATATGCAAATATGCTCTTCATAAGGGCATAGCACTTGTTCAACATGCTCAAGTTGCACCTGGGAATGGACTCAATGTAACTGATATACACTCTATTACAAATACATCCTGAGCTTTCCCAGTGGCTCAGTGGGTAAAGAATTTGCCTGCTATGCAGAAGACACAGGAGATGGGGGTTCCATCCTTGGGTCAGGAAGATCCCCTGGAGGAGGAAATGGCAAACCCACCCCAATATTCTTGTCTGGAGAATTTCACAGACAGAGGAGCCCGGCGGGCTACAGTCCAAAGGGTTACAAAGAGTCGGATACAACTGAGCCACTAAGCACAGCACAACTCCATCCAAATGCCCATCTCAGGGTCTCCACAGCCAGGTAGGTGTGGGTTTGGCCAGGGGTCTGTGTCAAACACCCTCAGTAGTGCACAGTAGCACTTGAAACAAGCACCAGGAATTCCTGTGGTTTTCCAGCTCTTAGACCCGGCAGCCACTTCACTCTCAGCTCAGGACGAGCCCCATGGGACAATGATAAATTATTAAACCTATTGATTTCAGGCAATGTCAGGAATGTGAAGGAAAAGGCACTCCCACATTGGATGCAAAAACACCTTAGGGCCCAGGTGACATGACAACATTAAATCATCACAGGATTTTATACTTTTCCATACATAATTTCAAAATGATTGCAGTGAGACACACCCATCAGTTTAGGTACAGTAACAACACTCACACTCAGCCAAGAGAGAGACTGATCTTGAAACACTTACTAAGTACCAGCTATAGGTCAAGAGCAGTGCTAAGCATGGCTGTGGTTGGGGGAAGAAAAGAAGACCCGGGAGTAGTGAGGAGACTGGGCACAAGGGCCTCTGGTGCCAAAGGTGTAGGTGCAGAGACAACACGTTAGAGGGGAGAGAACGTGAGAATCAGATGGAGAACCCAGCTCTACCTCTTACTATTGCATGCCTTTGCCAAGGCGCTTCACTCCCATTTCCTCATCTGTAAAAATGGAGATCACCACACCTACTTCAAGATCACTGTGAGGACTAAATGGTAGCAATTATGGGTGTTACATCAGTTCATCAGACTGCCATCATTTGAAACTGGCCTTCACCACTCATTCAAGGTGTGACCTTTCTGTGCCTCAGGCTTCCTCATCTGTAAAAACGAGGATGATAAGAGTCTCTCCTGGGGCAGAGGTGAGGATTCAATGAGTCAATTCTTCTAAAAAAAACTTAGTGTCTGGAATGCAGTGAGAGCCTGAAACAATTGTTTCTTACCACTGCTACACTCCCAGTGCTTTAAGAAGGAGTTGTGAGGGAACAGAGGAAGGTTTTGAAGGAAGAGTAGGATTTCTCCAGGGAAGAGAGCCCAGGTCGGGTGGGAAGAGTGGAAATGTAGAAAAGGAAAAAAAGGGGCGGAGGGCAGGAAGTGGTCTGGGAGGCCTGGGGCCCAAGACAGCAGCCCTTGCCTTTCAGTTCCCTGTGATCAGCTGTACTGTCCCACACTCTCACCAGTTTAGATGCCAGCCAGAGGGCTGGGAATCAGGGCTTTCACTGCAGAGCCCACGCCCGAGACAAGCCCTGGACATACACAGCCTGGTGATGCTGTCTCTCCACCCAGCCACTTGCCCACAGAGCCACGCTCCAGCCTCCTTAGGTAAGCTGCCCTGGAAGGAGAGTCCTTTCAGAGGTCACTTAGCTTGACCTCCAGGACTCAGGCTGTTCTTAGGGGTTATGTTTATTTTTTTTATATTTTTACATTTACAGAACACTTCACATGATATGGGTTTTTTACCTACTGAGTCCTCAAGAAAGAGTACTAATCACTACCAAAAGTAATGAGGCAGAGCTTGATCTCTCCACGTCCCCCCAACCCCCGTGTGTGTGTGTGTGTGTGTGTGTGTGTGTGTGTGTGTGTAGTGAGGCAGAGAGGAAGACAGAGACAGTGGCAGAGACAGAAAGAAAGTGAACGAAGTATAAAAAGAAAATGTAGAAATGTACATAACACATCGCATTTGTGTGAAAGAATGGATATGACTGTGCTGCCAGTACCTGAATAAGAAATCTTGAAGGATACAAAAAAGTCTACAATGAGTTTTCTTTGGAGAGTAGGACTGAGAAATCTACAGTGAAAAAGAGACTAACTTTTCATTTAATGCACTTTCATACGTATTAATTTTATATCATGCATGTGTACTGTTTCAAATTTTTAAGTGATTTTAAAAAGTAAGCAAGAAACCTCACATCAGAAGTTGATCCTAATGCCTAAATAAAAGTATGTTTTCCTGATACATAGCTAAGTGTTGTCAGTAAATGATAGCTACCTGTTGCAATATTATTATTACATGTATAAAATCCCATGGACGGAGAAGCCTGGTAGGCTGTAGTTCATGGGGTGGCTAAGTCGGACACGACTGAGTGACTTCACTTTCACTTTTCACTTTCATGCATTGGAGAAGGAAATGGCAACCCACTCCAGTGTTCTTGCCTGGAGAATCCCAGGGACGGGGGAGCCTGGTGGGCTGCTGTCTATGGGGTCGCACAGAGTCGGACACGACTGAAGCAACTTAGCATACAACTTTTGCATAATTAATAAAGTATAATTATTTGTATGATAACTATGTGTCTGGTGATGATTGTGCTCAAGCTCAGTTAAGTGGATCATATGTCCCCAGTGAGGCTGTGAGCCCCATGGGGATGGCTCCTGTCTGGATTGGCCTTTACTCACACAGCACACGTGGTGTCCCCCACACATGAGATCATCATCACAGACCAGCTGACTGAAGCAACACTCAGGAATAAATGCCCTGCCCACGGCCCCTAGGTGAAAGAGAGAGACAGGAAAAAAAAAAAAAAAGCATCCTTATGCCCGTTTTGCAGATGTGGAAACTAAGGTCCAGTGGAGTTATGTGAATAGCTGAAAGTCAAACAGCTGAGTGGTGGTGATTTAGTCGCTCAGTCGTGTCTGACTCTTCGCGACCCCATGGACTGTAGCCCACCAGGCTCCTCTGTCCATGGGATTCTCCAGGCAAGAATACTGGAGTGGGTTGCCATTTCCTTCTCCAAAACAGTTGGGGGAGGAGCTCAAACAAAATTCAGATCCCCAAGACTTCCAGGCAGAACTTTCTATTAGCAGTAGTAGGCACATTCAAACACAACAGATTAGACTCAGTGCTGGAGACATACTGAGAACCCAGTGAGAACCACAGCTGCAACTACAAGGAAGTGAGCCTTCTAAAAGAAACCAGCAAATGTCATTTCATTGTATACATATACGTAGTAAGATTTTCCTATGATACAAGCTATATTACTCAGGATTCATTAGATAAAAAGAACCAATGGGATGTATATATATACACACACACACATATAAAAGGAGATTTATCATGAGGAACTGGCTCATGCAATTATGGATGATCCGCTTTTCTCAAGTAGGCAACACTGGAAGGCCGGTGGTATAATTCAAAGTGCGAAGGCCTGAGAACCAGGGAAGCTGATGGTGTAAACTTCAGTCCAAGGGCAGAAAAGGCCAAGATGTTCCAGCTTAAGGAGTAGCTGGAAAAAAGAGGCAAATTTCTTCATTCTCCACCCTTGGTTCTATTCAGGTCCTCAATGGATCGGATGATGCCCATACACACTGGGGACAGCAAGCTATTACTTCGAGTTTACTGGGTCAAAGACTCACCTCATTTAGAAGCAACCTCACAGAAACACTCAGAAACATGTTTAATGAGGCTACTGGGTGCACCATAGCCTGTCAAGCTGACATATAAAATGAACCATGACATTAGTAAAGTCACCTTAGAGGCACACACACATGATGGATTCCAAATAGAAAGAGAGTAACCCGTGTGGGAAGGAAACATCCCCTTAGGGTCTACAGAGAGCACTTTCAAAAAAGTCCTGCCAACTAGCATGGAAGCAAGGGGTCCAGTCCCCTTCAGTGCTATGAGGCCTCAGGTAACAAGAGTTACCTAGATATAGACAGACTCCGCCACACGAACCTGAACAAGTTACTAATCCTCCATGAACCTCAGTTTCCTCTTTTGCAAAATGAGGATGATCCAGATACTTTCTGCATAGAATCTACTACAAGGCTTAAAGGAGATAATAGGTATAAAGTAATCAGAACAGCACCTGTCATAAAAAGCAATCAACAAATGTTAGTTGTGTACTTATTGCTTCCATTATTATTAGAGATAAAAAGCTATAGACAGAGTATAAACACCACACACACATATACACACATACACTACTCCAAGAATTCCTTGCCACCTGCTACGATATTTTGCACAGACTTCTATCATACTACTTATCATAGATTCTAAAACTAATTGTGTGCAGATCTGTTTCTTCTTTTTCTTTTTTTTTTGCTTTGAGAAAACCTTTATTGCACATCGTTGAATTAATTTCTGTTTGAATAAACAGTACACAAAACAAAGATTTATGTTGTGAAAATCCCTGAAGCTTCTAATCAGCAGTCTGCAAGGAGTGGAGACTTTGGTTTTGCGTCTTTTTAAGACACACATTTCCCATTTATTTTTCAATTTTGAACATAATTGTTTTCCAGAATATTTTTGATGTCAGTTATAAAACTTCTCCCCATGAAACCATGGTTCCTGACCCTGAAATGCTGCTCTTTTCTGTGAGACTGAATGTGCCCCCAAGGGACCTGGCACACCATGCACTTTTCATAAGGCTGTGCAAGTACTAATAAATCAATCCTTGTGGGATCAAATATGCATTTGGTATGTACTTTAACTTTCACAGATATATAGAATACTCTTTCAACTTTGTCCTTTAATACTAAAGGAAAGGAGAACACCTATACATGAGTACTAAAAAGTCTGATCTTCTCCAGATATCAAAACAGCATCAAATAACAGTTGTCCTTCAGAACCAAATATGTGACTGTTAGCTGGTGATATTTTTTTTCTTTCTCTTGTTTTCTTTTGAAAGTGAAAGGCGCTCAGTCATGTGCAACTTGCAACCCATGGACTGTAGCCCTCCAGGCTCCTCGGTCCATGGAATTTTCCAGGCAAGAATACTGGAGTGGATTGCCATTTCCTATTCCATGTTTCTCCTTTCGAGACTGTTTTTCTGAAACCAAAACAGGCTTGTGCTGTGCTGTGCTTAGTCACTCAGTTGTGTCCAACTCTTTGAGACCCCACGGACTGTAGCCTGCCAGGTTCTTCTGTCCATGGGGATTCTCCAGGCAAGAACACTGGAGTGGGTTACCATGCCCTCCTCCAGGGGATCTTCCCAACCCAGAGATCAAACCCAGGTCTCCCGCATTGCAGGCGGATTCTTTACCATCTGAGTCACCAGGGAAACCCAAAATAGGTTTATCTAATTCAAATTTATATCCTTCAATGCTTAGAACTTGGAAATTGCTCATACATGTTTGTTAAAAATGTCAAAATGGAATGAAAAATTTTGAACCATTTTTATTCACATAGTGATGACTGCAAGCAATATTCTGAATGTTGAAATTCAGTTTCTTTTCATTTTGCTGATATCTTTTTAGCTAGTTCACCATAAAAGCAATATCTATAAATAAAGCTAACTTGTACTCTGAGGTCCACTAATGTGCTAGACTATCAGCCCTATAGCTTTTCTTGATGTTCATTCAGGTTCATTTCTGCAAAGTTTAAGCCAACACGTTTGACCAAATGAATCTAATTTGTCAAGGAGCCCAGCCTGCCACAGACAGACTCAGAGATCCAATCTCCAGGTTCTCTCTGGAATGGGGAGGTGCAGACAGCCCCCCTTTAGGGCTTCCCAGGTGACACAGTGGTAAAGAATCCACCTGCAATGCAGGAGACACAGGAGACATGGGTTTGATCCGTGTCAGGAAGATCCCCTGCAGAAGGAAATGGCAACCCACTCCAGTATTCTTGCCTGGGAAATGCCATGGACAAAGGAGCCTGGTGGGCTACAGTCCACGGAGTCACAAAAGAGCCAGACAGAACTTAGCAACTAAACAAGAACAAGAACAGAGCTCGCTTTAACAAGCACAGTCACCGAATCGGTTCTCTTTCTCAGGGCTTGGTGGGAGGACGGAAGCGATAGGAGGAATTAACAATGGAAACTCTAACTCCCTTCCAGGCACAGAGGTAACAGTCTGTGAACAGGGTGACTGCTTAGATACCTCTTCCAAGTAGACTATGAGACTGTGAACTCCAAGAGTGCATTGATAACAAATCTTATTCCATTTCTACATAGTGCGATCATGCTTGTCCTCAGATATAACTGTGTGATTCAATATTAAACACTCTCTCTAGGACAATGCTTACTGTCTTGAAGTGTAAGCTCTATCTATCATGGAGGCCAGACTCGTTCCTTGTCTGAAGCCAGTAATATGTCTTTTGGATAAAGTACATGCTTTGGGAGTTAATTAACTTCATTATATTACATTGCCCATCCATTATAACAACATAACTATGACTGGATTCAGCTACAGTAGTTACTCTAACCAACTTCATTTTCAGAGGACACTTTATGCCTAGTGAGGAGTTAAAGAATGGTTGTAGGAGCCATCCATTCATGCCTTCGTGTTTGTTGAGTGCCTGCTATGTGCTATACACAGATCTAGGTGCTGTGACTCCTGAAGAAAACAAAACAGAAAAAAAAAATTTGCTCTTATGGAATTTACCATTAGTGAGGAAAAACAGATAAAACAAAAGCTAATTTCAGATAATGATTTATTAAGAATCAGGAAGGTTTTTCTGATGCAGTTAAAATTATGGATGACAAGAAAGCAGCATCCATGCAAAGAATTCCCTTTGCACGGAATTGAACATGATTTCTATCCATATTTCCATGGAGCTTTGTGGAAGAAACATGCTGCTCAGTTTGCCAGAAAGTCACAGCTAAGACGGACTGTGAAAACTTGAATTCAATTCCATGCACCAAAATCTCTAGATCCATAAAGAGATCATGTCAGACCCTTACGTGTAGTTTAGACATTTGCAGAAAGCCCCCGTTGTTTAAATGACTCCCAAGACACATGGAAACAGACAGGAATCATGTAACAAAGTAAACTGTTTTGAATTGTTAAGAATAATATTCTTACCTTGTTAAGAATAGTGTCCCTTCCCTAAACTTTACCTGAGCAGGAATGGGTTACAAAGTCTTGAAGAAAACAACCAGTGGGTGCACAGATGGCGTGAACCCTGGCTGTACACTGTCCGCCTGGCATCCCCACCCTCTGTCTTCTGACAGTAACTCACTCTTTCATCCCCCTTCTCAGATCACCCCACTCCCAGCTCCATGTGGGAAGGCCTCACCCAGATCCACTAGTGGGCTGAAGCTGTTCCACTGGAGCTCCAGTTCCACTGGAGCTGGCAGGGAATGGGCTTGTAACCCAAGCTTCTCTAGTCCATGTAGGTCCTGGGCTTTGTATAAGAGTTCCTACATTTTTTATCCTGTTGGACAGAACTTGGAGGTAAATGAGGCTTTGTTGCAACAGGTATGCCTGGCAAAGAGTAGAGCCTCTAAGGAGCAGGATGTGGGATGATGGAGTGAGACACTGGGCCTAGTTGTCTTCATCATTTGAGAACCTGGATCAAGCCACACCTGAATCCAGTGTGTTCACAGATTCTCAAAATCATTGGTTAATATACTTTTTTTTTTTCTGATTCCAATTTAAGATGGATTTTTTTAAAATCAGATGCCACTGGATGAGTCTGAAAACATATGACAGGTAAACCCTCCTTAATACCAAATTATTGAAAACTGAACACACTTCTAAATATATCCAAAGAGCCACTTGTTATAAGAGGAAACAAGTCTCTTCTGATTTCCATTAATCAACAGTTCTTTGAATGTGGTCATTTAAAAGAGATCTTGCAAAAATTTGGTTGGTATCTGCAGACATGCTGTGATAGTCAAGCCAGACCTAAATCAGATTTTTCCAGTGCAACAATAGGAGACAACTTAAAGTATTCACGAAAAGAAATTCTTTCAAAAGTCACTTCTTTAAAATGTCAACACTGCCTTTCTTTGGTGGAATTTTCTTTTTACAAATAATAATAGGTCTATTGGTGGCTTCCCAGGTGGTGCAGTGGTAATAAATCTACCTGTCTATGTAGGAGATGCAAGGGAGGTGGGTTCGATCCTTAGGTTGGGAAGATACCCTGGAGAACGAAATGGCAACCCACCCCAGTATTCTTGCCTGGGAAATGCTATGGGCAGAAGAGCCTATTGGGTTACAGTCCAGGGGCTTGCAAAGAGTTGGATACAACTGAGCACACACACACACACACACAATAGGATTATCACTTTCTTGGTTCCACTCATTCTAACTGAAACCAATCTAGTAGGAAAAGGTATGGAGTTTCACTTATATAATCCACAAATAAATTCACCTAAAAAGGGAATCCTTACATTTTTATAGTTAATTCATTTCTACTTCTTTGCCTGAAATGACTCTCCTCTTGTTCTCATGGCTTGTTACATTGGTGAAGCAGTTTCACTTTACAGAAATGATGCTCTCAGAAGAATTAACATTTTCTGCATGGGCTGATCAATTTAGAAAAATTGCTTTCTTTACCTTAAAATACAAAATCCTCTCCCACACTATGTAAGTCAAAGGGGTGAAGGACATGAGTAAAAGAAAAGAAATATGTCTACAGTATGTGCTTAGTCGCTCAGCCATGTCTGACTCTTTGCGACCGCATGAACTGTAGCCTGCCAGGCTCTTCTGTCCATGGGAACTCTCCAGGCAGGAATACTAAAGTGGGTTGCCATGCCCTCCTCCAGGGGATCTTCCCAACCCAGGGATCGAACCTAGGGCTCCTGCACTGCAGGCGGATTCTTTAGTATCTGAGCCACCAGGGAAGCCTGTGTCTACAGTAATGGATGTTCCTAGTGGGAATGAACCGTGACCTGGGTCCCAGTTCCTTCAGACACCACCAGTAGATGGGTGTCCTGGATCAGAAACCCTGTGCTCCACCACCAGGCCCATCACTTACAATCTGCGCTGACAGTCCTGGAGTTTGGGACCATTTTCCATGGAGGTGAAGTGCTCAACATTGGAAAATTTCCTTCTACCCAGAGGCACAGCAGGAAACAAAAGCATGATGAAATTTCATGTGTGAGTAAATTGGATATGGAAGAGATACAAGATTGACATTGGCAGTGAGGTACACTTAGGACCAACAGACATCAGGAAGAAGATAATGCTGTGGACCCTAGAGCCCCCAACTATAATCAGAAAAAAGGGGGACTTCTCTGGTAGTCCAATGGCTAAGACTCCACACTCCCAATTCAGGGGTTCAGGTTCCGTCCCTGGTCGGGAACTAGATCCCACATGCTGCAACTAAAGATCCTGCATGCTGCAAGAAGACTGTAGATCCCACGTGCCGCAGCTAAGAGCAGGCACTGCCAGGTAAATAAATATATTTTTAAAAACCAAGCAGAAGAGTGGAATAGATGTTCTACCAACGAAGACAGTCAGGTGGCAAATGAGCATAAGGAAAAAGGTTTTACATCATAAGATATTAATAGAAAAACAAATGAAAACCACAATAATGGGTGAGAGATACCGCTGCTCACCCATTAGGACAGCTAAAATTTAAAAGTCTGACCACACCAAATGGCTCAAGGATATGGAGCAAGTGGAGCTCTCATACTCTTCAGGCGGGAATGTAAACCAGCACAGATTGGGAAAAACAGTTTGGCCATTTCTTAAAACATTAAACTTGTAATGACTATGTGACCTAGTCATTCTACTTTTATGTTTTTACTCTAGACAAGTAGAGAGCCTACATCCATATAAAAATTTGCCTATATATATTCTTAACGCCTTTATTTGTAACAGCCCCAAGCTTCAAATAACTCAGATGCCCATCAACTGTGAATGAATAAACTGTAGCACAAAACCCATACAATGGAATAATATTCCACAACATAAGGATTGAACCTCTGATACATGCAATGACATAGATGACTCTCAAAACAGTTATACTAAGAGAAAGAAGCCAGTTTTTAAAAGTATACACTGTGTAGATCCATATATGCAAAAGTCTAGAAAATGCAAAATAATCTACATAGCTAGAAAGTAGATAACTGGCTGCACGGGAAGGGGCTTATGGGTAGAGAATGCAGGGTGGAACTGGAAGAAAGCATTAAAAAGGGTTGTGAAGGACTACCCTGGTGGCCGAATGATTAAGAATCTGCCCGCCATTGCAGGGAGCATGGGTTCGATCCCTGGTCTGGAAAGATCCAACATGCCACAGGGCAATTAAGCCCATGTGTTGCAACTACTAAGCCCGCATAACCCAACAAAGATCCTGTGTGCCTCAGCTAAGACCTGATGCTACCAGAAATCAAATTATTTTTAAAGGAGGCATCATGAGCAAAGTTCTGGAGGTGATGGGCACATTCGCTATTGAATGTGGTAATGGTTTCACCGGTGTACGCATATGTCAAAATTTATTGTGTGCAGTTTAACTACATTGCATTACATGTTAATTACACTCAATAAAGCTGATTTTTAAATATGCATTTCACATTCAGATGGCCTCCTGTTTAAAGCTCTGGCTCTATCTCTTTTTAACTTTGCTACCTTGCACAAGTTATGTCTGAGCCTCACACTGTCTGATTGTAAAAATGGCAATTTGTAACACTTATTTTCCACAAGTATTGCAGATGTCAGCTGATAACCAATTCAGTGAAACATAAGAAATACTCAATCAATTGTAGCTATTATTAATAATAACAATAGTAGCATCACCCATTCTTACTTTTTATCTTCCTGTAAAAGCTAACTTGAAAGACAAGACATATACCTCACAATTTTTAGAACCTAGAAAGCTGAGTCTTTACTTTCTTATTCAGTGTTTCAGATAGTGCTAATGTGAGTTTTGCTAAATCGAAAGGTACACTGGCAGAAAGTCAATTTTCAAATATGAGTTGTGACCCATCCTATCTGGTATAAATGGTTATACAGTGTCAGCAAGATTACACTTTATCATGCATATGTAATCCTACTTCAACTGCAGGTGGCAAAACCACATTTCAAGTTTTAAACACACACATGAATACACACACACGTACACACACATATTTCAAAATGTTCAACCTAAAGGTCTTTTTACACATGTGCAGTATACACATGCATGGCTGCTGTCTTCTCCCACAGACCAGGGAATAGGACTGTGGAATTGTGCGAAGGGAAGAAATGGGTCCAGATAACATCTTCATAATATGTGAGTGGAAGACCAAGCCTAGAAAGATGTCCCTAAGCACTGCACTAATTTAGTAAAAAGGCAAGTTTCACAAGCAGTTTGCTGACAGTTTGGAAAATAAAACAAGGAAAATTTACATGTAAAAGGCATTAAATGTCAAGCCACTAAGAAGACAGTTTGAAAGCATTTAAAACCTACACATTCAACAAAACAAAACAAAACACCCCTGGTGTAATCTGACTGAAAAGATCACATCTTGCACAGCAATGGATGGTGAAAAAGCAATGACATTTTAATGCCAACAGATATGGTTTGTTTAGAAGCAAACACCTTCAATAACTTTTATTTAAGAAACTTAATGTTGAATCTTTAAGAAATACATTGTCTTTTTTTAACTCTAAGATTATAAAGTATTCACTTTGACCTAGCTGTATTTTCCAAGTTCATAGAAAAATATGAGTCTACAGTCCTGCAAAGAAACCTCAACTGTATCTGAAAGCCTGGCTTTCTAGGTGTGTATATTTATAACTTTCAGAGGCAAAACAGACATTACTGAACAGATGACCAAAAACTGAGGAATTAAATGCTTAGTTGACAATATAAATTGTAGTCCTTTTATACCCATAACATATAATATTGTATATCAACTAAATATGTCAATTAAAAAACTGAAAAAAAAGTTTATAAATGGTAGCCCTTCAGTTTGTAGGTTTTTACAGATATAATAACACCTGTAATAAAAAAGGCCAATAAGCACACACACAAAAATCCTCAATATTATTATCCATTGAGGAAATGTAAATCAAAAGCACAATGAGATAACACTTCACCTCCACTAGGATGACAATAATCCAAAAAAGATAACAACAAATGTTGACGATGTGGAGAAACCAAAACCTACATTTCTTGTTGATGGGAATATAGTACTTTACAGCTGCTTTGGAAAACTATTTGGCAGTTTCTCAAAATGCTAAACATAGACGTACCATGTGCTTGTGTAAGTTGCTTCAGTTGTGTCCAACTCTGCGCAAACCTATGCATGGCAGCCTACTAGGTTCCTCCGTCCATGAGATTCTCCAGGGAAGAATACTGGAGTGGCCTCCTCCAGGGGATCTTCCCAACCCAGGAATCAAACTCACATCTCTTACATCCACCTGCACTTGAAGGTGGGTTCTTTACCACTAGCACCACCTCGGAAGCCCAAAGGTACCACGTGACCTAGCAAATCCACATGTAGGTATATATTCAGCAGCAATGAAAACATAAGCACAGTCCACACAAAAACTTACATAGCAATGTTCACAGTAGCATTATTCACAATAGCCAATCGTTGGAAACAACCCAAATGTCTATTAACTGCTGAGTGGATAAAGTCTGATATATCCATCAGATGGAGTATTATTTGACAATAAGAAGGAATAAAATACTGATACATGCTACAACAGGGATGAATCTTGAAGATATTATGCTAACTCAAAGAAGCCAAACACAAAAGACCACAGTGGTGAGTTTGGTCAGCCTGCACACTGAAGACCTAACCACTGAAGGATTTGCTTTTCCTTTTTCGGCCCCCAGACATCCTAGCCCTTCATGCCCCTTCAGTGAGCATCCACCCCAAGAATACTAAGGGAGGCTATGTGCCAAGCACTGTCCTGGGTATGGGGGTATAAAGAAGCCAAGAGATCCACTGCCCCCTAAAAAGCCTAGTTGGGCAGGGAGATGAAAAAAATGTAAGTGACATCAGGCCCAGAAATTTGGAGATCCTTTAAAATCAAGACTGAAAAAAAAATACCCACAGATTCTTGGTTTTACAGAGTAAAAACACGTAGAGTAAAATCGCAGTTATATTTTCTGAAAAGCACACCACAGCCCCAACTCCAGGCAATTTGTACAAGGATAAACTGTATTCCAACAAGGCCCAAAAGAGTTCAGCCTGTGTCAGACAAATTTTACACAAATTTAAAATTTTACTTTGGGGAGCAAAGCAAAATCTTCCTGACAAAGTACATATCCTACAGTGTTTGTTTTCATCGAGACTGCCAGGAACATACAATTCAGAGCCATGTCTTGCATTGCAGTAACTTCTATACCCTCCATCTGGTAAAACTCATGACTAGCATCAGGTGGGGCAGCTATATTTCTCTGCTGCCAAATGCTTTCCTCCAGACAGAAACCAATTACCCACAGAAGAAAAACTCCACAGAACTAACATCTGAGGAGGATATAGAAGTGAACTCTTGCACGAGTCCTAATCCAGCCCTCTGTATTCTTTCCTAATGTGTGCTGTGATCTGGTTCTGCTGTAGCGTCACTGTCCACTTGATCCCACATGAAGCCGGTCATTAAAGGCTGCCCTATCTCTGCCCATCTCCTCGAGATTTGCACATTCACCCTCCCAATAGGCCTTCCTCAAGTTTCACCGAAAGGAACGTTTCTCTGAAACTTTGCTGTTTGGATGTGGACCTTTTCAGACTCTACAATTCTCTTCTTGAAACCAAACTTCGGACTGCTTCGCAGATGTTTCCCTATAAACCCCTGCTCTGCTGACTTAAATTATGCTCAGTGAAAGTTCTCCGTTTGGGCATGTTTTTTCCACAGTAACTTTTTCAGAGAAGAGTTAGAGGACAGCATGAGGAAAACACATCTACCTGTTACCGACACAACTCCTGTTTACCATTTATCCAGCACCTCATCACGGGACAAGACCTACAACAGCAGATACCATACCAGTAAATGACAAGCAATACAATGTAATACTCATTCTCGACTTCCCCGTATCTTTTTCACATTTTCAGAGCTTCTAAAACACTTGGCTGAAGCATTTTGTGTACCAGTAAACTTATTTTAACACAAAATTTGAATTGCAGTCATGTCTTACTTGACATTTTCAGTTTACATCATCAACTGACACTTGGTTGATGCCTGTCAACACTTAGGAACATAACAGTTTTTCTTAAATTCATGGAATCCTGAATCTAGGAGTGATATTGGTCCTATTTAAGGAAGACTACATTTATACGTCCCTCTCTCAGAAAAAGAAAACACAGTTTACTGTTGTTTAAATTTTTTAAGAGGAATATTCCATGCTCTCTCTTTCAATATGTCCCTAATCTCTCAATATAGCAAGCAGATTTTTTTATTCCTAATGTGTAACTTAAATATATAATCAAGTTAACCCAGGGACCTAATATTTGTTTTTATTCACTCTACCCAAAGGCTGTATTATGGTCTCTGGCACACAGCATGTGGTAAGCAAATATTTACTGAATACCCACAAGAAGGGCTTCCCTGGTGGCTCAGATGATAAAGAATCCACCTGCAATGCAGGAGACCTGGCTCTAATCCCTGGGTCGGGAAGATCCCCTGGAGAAGGGACTGGTTATCCATTCCAGTATTCTTGCCCGGTGAATCCCACAAACAGAGGAGCCTGTATATAGAGGCTATGGAGTTTCAAAGAGTTAGACACAACTGAGTGAATACACATGCATGCACCCATGAGAGAGAAAAAAATAAACAGAAGGAGACAGGAAAGAAAAGGTAGAAGAAAAGAAAAGAGAACAAATAAATACTAAAAGTATCAAACACTGATTTAGCATTTAAGCAATTAACAGGAGGGTAGCAAAGATGTAAAATATACATAAATAACCATAATACAAAGCAGAAAATCTTAAATGGTCACAAATAAAATACTGGGGGAAATCAGAAGAAAGTTATTTAATTCTAGATAAGAGAATTCAGGAGCAAGTCAATGGAGGAAATAACTGAGGGGCCTTGAAGAACAGGCTGATTTCAAACAAGTCATCATAAGGGGAAAAGAAAATCCAAGCAGAAGTCATGAACATGAGAAATCATGGAGTGAAGAGAAATAATTTTAAGAGAGTATAGAATATAGAAAGGAGTGCCTTTAGTATCCAGGCTTATAATTATATAGCAGAACTATTACTAATGAGTAGGAGATCACTTGAATGAGTAAGCAAATGAATGAATGAACAAACGAATGAACAAATTAATTGTTAGGCCTGGCAGTTTAAAATTAGAGTAGGCAATGGCAACCCACTCCACTATTCTTGCCTGAGAAATTCCATGGACAGAGGAGCCTGGTGGGCTACCATCCATGAGGTCACAAAGAGTCAGACACAGCCGTGTGACTTAGCATAACAGCACTTTAAAGGTAAAAGGCAAATGTGAACATGGCTTCTGCTATCCATCCACTGGATAGTAGCAAATTACACCTCTCTCTCTCTGCAAACGGTCTAGTGGGAAAGCCTTCTTTCATCAAATTGAGTCTACTTGAATTTAAAAAATGAATGTCAAAGCAACCTTGAGAAAAAAGAACAAAGCTGGAGGTATCACACTCCATGACTTGAGACTATACTACAAAGCTACAATAAAAACAGCATAAACAGCATGGTACTGGCACAAAAACAGATACACAGATCAACAAAACGGAGCAGAGAGCCCAGAAATAAACCCATACACTTACAGTCAATTGGTCTACAACACAGGAGGCAAGAATATATAACAGAGAAAAGACAGTCTCTTCCACAAGCAGTGCTGGGAAAACTAGACAACTTCATGTAAAGGAACACAAAAATAAATTCAAAAGTATTAAAGACCTGAATGTAAGACTGGAAAGTATAAAACTCCTAAAAGAGAACTTAGGCAGAACACTCTTTGACATGAATCATATATATGAATATATATATGAATATATATATGAATATATATATGATTCTGTCTCCTAAGGCAAAAGAAACAAAAGCAAAAATAAATAAATGGGATCTAATTAAACTTAAACGCTTTTGCACAGCAAAGGAAACCATCAACAAAATGAAAAGACAATCTACTGAACGGGAGAAAATATTTGTAAATGATATAACTGATAAGGGGTTTGTATCCAAAATATACAAACAGCTCATACAACTCAATACCCCCCCAAAAATCACAAACAACCCAATTTAAAAATGGGCAGAAGACTTGAAGAGACATTTTTCAAAAAAAGACATATAGGTGATCAATAAGCACATGAAAAAAATGTTCAGTATTGTTAATCATCAGAGAAATGCCAGTAAAAACCACAATGAGTTATCAAGATCTACTGGAGAAGGAAATGGCAACCTACTCCAGTACTCTTGCCTGGAAAATCCCACGGACAGAGGAGCCTGGTCGGCTACAGTCCATGGGGTCACAGAGAGTCGGACACGACTGAGCGACTTCACTTTCACTTTCACTTTTTCACTTGTCAGAATGGCTATCATCAAAAAATCTACAAATAACAAATGCTGGCAAGGATTAGGATAAAAAGGAACTCTAGTATACTATCAGTGGGAATGTAAATTGGTGCAGCTACTATGGAAAAAGGATAGTTTCCTCAAAAAATTAAAAACAGAGCTACTGTATGATCCCATAAGCCCATTACTAGGTATATACCTCCCCCCCCAAAAAAAAATAATAATAACATCAATTCAAAAAGATGCACATACCCTAGTCTTTATAGCGGCATTATTTACAGTAGAAAAGATATGTAAGTGACCTAAGCGTCCATCAACTGATGAAAAAACGAGAAGATGTGATCTATATATACAATGGAATGTCAGTTCAGCTCAGTTCAGTTCAGTCGCTCAGTCGTGTCCAACTCTTTGCAACTCCATGAATCGCAGCACGCCAGGCCTTCTTCTCCATCACCAACTCCCAGAGTTCACTCAAACTCGTGTCCATTGAGTCGGTGATGCCATCCAGCCATCTCATCCCCTGTCGTCCCCTTCTCTTCCTGCCCCCAATCCCTCCCCACATCAGAGTCTTTTCCAATGAGTCAACTCTTCGCATGAGGTGGCCAGAGTACTGGAGTTTCAGCTTTAGCATCATTCCTTCTAAAGAATACCCAGGACTGATCTCCTTTAGAAGGGACTGGTTGGATCTCCTTGCAGTCCAAGGGACTCTCAAGAGTCCTCTCCAACACCACAGTTCAAAAGCATCAATTCTTCGGCGCTCAGCTTTCTTCACAGTCCAACTCTCACATCCATACATGACTACTGGAAAAACCATAGCCTTGACTAGACAGACCTTTGTTGGCAAAGTAATGTCTCTGCTTTTCAATATGCTATCTAGGTTGTTCATAATTTTCCTTCCAAGAAGTAAGCATCTTTTAATTTCATGGCTGCAATCACCATCTCCAGTGATTTTGGAGCCCAAAAAAATAAAGTCTGACACTGTTTCCACTGTTACCCCATCTACTTTCCATGAAGTGATAGGACCAGATGCCATGATCTTCGTTTTCTGAATGTTGCGCTTTAAGCCAACTTTTTCACTCTCCTCTTTCACTTTCATCAAGAGGCTTTTTAGTTCCTCTTTACTTTCTGCCATAAGGGTGGTATCATCTGCATCTCTGAGGTTATTGATATTTCTCTCAGCAATCTTGATTCCAGCTTGTGTTTCTTCCAGCCCAGCGCGTCTCATGATGTACTCTGCATGTAAGTTAAATAAGCAGGGTAACAATGTACAGCCTTGATGTACTCCTTTTTTGAATGTTCAGTTCAGTTCAGTTCAGTCGCTCAGTCGTGTCCGACTCTTTGCGACCCCATGAATTGCAGCACGCCAGGCCTCCCTGTCCATCACCAACTCCTGGAGTTCACTCAGCCATAAAACAGAATGAAATTCTGCTATTTGCAATAATGCTGATGGACCTAGAGGGTACTATGCTTAGTGAAATGTCAAAGAAAGACAAACACTCTGTATTATCGCTTATATGTGTAATCTAAAAAATAAAACAAATGTATATAACAAAACAGGTTCACAGATATAGAGAACAAAGTAGAAGAGAGGAAAGGAGGGAAGGGGCAGATAATGGGATAGAATTAAGAGACACAAACTACTATGTATAAAATAAGTAAGCAGTAAGAATACATTGAACAGAACAGGGAAATGTACCATTATTTTATAATCACTTTAAATGCAGTACAATCCATAGAAATATTGAATCATTATGTTCACCTAAACTAACATAACATTGTAAATCAACTACACTGCAATAAAAAAAGAATGACATAACTTTAACTGTTTTACAATGTTTGCATGTTATTTTATTTGAATCCCAAAGATATAGGAAATCAATATGAAACAGTGTTATTTTCCTGTTACCAGTATAACAATCCAGTGTGAATTAGCTTTTCATGTTTTTCTTTTTATTTCTGATATTGTCTAACATTTAAAAGTCAACAAAGAAGTCTCTGTTCCTATTTTTCCTCTTGCCTATTTGTTCCCCACCATTAATTGCACATACACATTTAAGACTGGCCAACCAATGTGTCAACAAGGTACTTCTCCTGCTGGTTTTTATGGCTGAGTTATTTCTATTAAAGAACTAAGAAATAGGACACACTGCCGCACAATTGGTCCTGGCAGAAATGTTAATTCTAGAGTAAGATGGATAAAACAAAATCAATATAAAAGCCGATGAGATTAGTGAAAGCTTTAACATAAGGCTTACAATGGTGGAAATCTCTTCTGACTACTAATGTTTGTTAAAGATTATATTTGCTAAAAAAAAAAAATCTCAGTCATTATCATTAAGTTCTAATTGAGTTTTCACTCTACGGCTGTCAAGCTTTCTTTACAATGTGATTTTTTTTTTCATGCCTCAGCTCAAATGAAATTTTAAACATACACCAGAAGAATTTAGTCTCTTTTTTACATAGGAATTTGGACACAAATGTTCATAGCCACTTATTTGTCATAGTTCCAAACTGGAAGCTACTCAAACACCTTTAGCAAGTGAATGATTAAATAAACTGGTCCATTCATACCATTAACTACTACCCAGCAACAAAAAGGAAGCATTGTCATGTACAAGAACTTGGGTGAACCTCAAGGAAATTGTGTTGAGTGAATAAAAAGCAAGTCATAAAAGGGTACATACTGTATGATTCCATTTATATAACTCTCAGGTAATAAAATTATAAAGATGAAGAACAGGTCGGTAGTTGCCAGGGGTTTGGGAGCGAAAAGAGGCGATGCATATAAATACAAAGGAGTAACATGAATCTTATGATTGTGGGGGTCATTACACAAGGCTATACATGTGATAGAACTGCACACGGCTACACACACATGTGAATGAGTACATGCATCACTGATGCAAGCTGAAGAAGCTCTATGGATTGCCCCAATGTTAATTTCTTAGTTTTGATACCATGCTGCAGTCATGTAAGATGTTAACCCTGAGGGAGGCTGGAGGATGGAGCCACAGGACTTCCCTGTACATTCCTTTGCAACCTCTTATTATTATTTAAAAATCAAAAGTTTTTAAATATATGGCCAATTCATATCACAATATGTCATGAGGTTCACTTTCACTGAATTTCAGCAATACTAAACACAGTACTGACTGCCAATTAAGGTACAAAATACAGCATCCCTCTGTACCCATGGCAGACTGCCTACAGAAGCCCCTATAGATGCCAGACCTGCAGATGTTCAGGTCCTTTATCTGACATGGTATAGTATAGTCGGCCCTCCACACCCTTGAATTCCGCATCTGCAGCATGAATCCATGGTTATTTGAGTCCATGGGATTCAGAATCCACAGATATACAGCGCTGACTGTAAATGCTTTTCTAAAGAAAGGAAGGGAGAGAGGGAACATGGAGGAAGATGTACAACATCCCTAGTAAATCTAAAATTGATGAAAACTGGATTTGGGGAACAAGCTACAAAGTTGTCTTAAGTTTTCAATATACAACAGGGATATGACCACCACTTCCTAAGGTAGTTGTGCCAACTAAAGAAACATACATGGCATTTACTAAGCACCTGGGACCTCAGAAGTATTCATTCTCTTCCAATAAACCAAAAAAAGAAATGAGTAAATTCCCTATCATTTTATTCTACCCTTACTCCCTTTTTGCATGACCTTATTTCTTGATAGAATTATTTCTTCTTCCTTCAACAACCATCAGAGACAGCAAAGATTAAACACAAAATCGGAGCTCATTTCATCCAGGCACATCTGTTGTAAGTAGGTCTAAGTTTAATCACTGAACCACAGAGTCACAGTTCTATGAGCTCTCAGAAGCACAGACTTCCATACACACTTTCAGCCCCATGGCTGAACAGTTGTAGCTCTGTAACAAGAGCCATGCTTTTGAGCTGACTCATTGGAAAAGACCCTGATGCTGGGAAAGATTGAGGGCAGGAGGAGAAGGGGGTGACAGAGGATCAGATGGTTGGATGGCATCATTGACTCAATAGACATGAGTTTGAACAAACTCCAGGAGATTGTGAAGGACAGGGAAGCCTGGTGTGCTGCAGTCCATGGGGTCACAAAGAGTTGGACACAACTGAGCAACTGAACAACAACGACAACATGCTTTGAACATTTAACACCCAAGCTCTCTTACCTCTGTCTCCTTTCCAGAGTAACTGCAATACCACTTTTCTCAGTGAATATAATCTCCTCCTACCCTTTTCCCCACCCCTCTTTCAGTGGATTATTAACATGAGCAGATGGCAAACATAACACTGGAAAAGTGATGTCTTCAAGTACTGGCCCAAGGAGGGAATCTAGCCAGGGGGCTTAACATGGAACAGTTAAGCAGGTCAGGGACCAGCAAAGGAGGAAATGGCCCCAGAATCAGCTGATGGAGAAGCAAATACCCCAGAGTCACTGGATCCTTTCTGACCTCAAGGGTCAAAGCAGACAAGACAGAACGTGGGCAGCATGCTGAGGATCATCTTCGTAGTGGATTGCCATCTTTTCAGAAAAGACTTTCCCATCTCTGAAAGAGCCTACTTCTTTACATAAATTTGTATGCCAGACACCTAAAATATAGTATTAGAGAGAGGTCAAACCCAAGGTCAGGGTCCAGGTGGGAGTGGTGGGGAGGTGGAGGTGGGATGCAACAGTAGGGAGGTGGTGGGAGGGGGCTCAGCAGAAACCACTGGGCATGAAGACAGGAATTAGGAGCCTGTGTGCATTCAGGGCTTGGCGACATCACTTAGATGACTGGCTGGTGCTACCACTCAGAACATGAGGGGGCGATCCCAGGAGGGTGGTCGAAGCTTCCAGGATGGGACAGACAATCAGAGGAGCCTGGCAGAAGGGGGTGGTGCCAGGGAGTGGGAACAGCAGCTCCAGGTGAGCAATTCTAACAGCATCAGAACTGGGCACAGCCATGGGTGAGATCTCCCCAGAGCGGGGAGAGGATGGTTAAGGTCGATTACTGGCTGACTCAGACTGGCTTGCTGTAATTACTCATTCAGCACCCATGTCAGAGAGGCAGTTCCCAATCCACACTTACAGCCAAAGGTCACACAGTCAGGGTGTAGGTGCCGCTCCAGTGCTCTGTTCACAAAGGAGCACATTTCTCTTTCAGTCTGCATTTGATCAGAACACCTACATAGCCATGACCGCCACCAACCAAGCCCTAGCAGTCCATTTCCTTGTAATAACTTCCCAGGAATTTGCACCGCTAATTAGACCCCTCCAACTGACAGCTGGTTACACAAGCTGCTCTCAGAAAACAAAAGCTGCATGTTGAGGTAACCAATACCCCCATATGTGCACACACGCAAGCACACGACAATACGAAGCGGAAACTGCGGTCAGAATGAGTCCAGCATGATACGGAACAAAGGCCACCTCCAGCTTAGACTCAGCATTACCACTGTTTCCTTTGCCAAATCCACAGCCTGTGCTATACTTATGTTCACCCACGGAGTAAAGCTGGCCATGGCTTACAGTTCTGGGTGAAATGTTAGCACCCCATCGTCTCTTACCCTTCAACAGCTACCAGAGAAGGGACTCACGGTCCATCTCAGAATATCAAGAACATAACTTAGTCCTCTAAGAACAGCATTCCGCTGGCACAAAAGAATGGCAATCACTTACTGATCTGGTCACATTAAAGCAACTGTCACCATGACCCACCTATTAGCATGCCCAAATCCAGAACTCTGATAACACCAAATGCTGGAGAGGATGTGGAAAAGTGGGAATTCTCATTCATTGGGAATGCAAAATGGTCCAACCACTTTGGAAGACAGTTTGGTAAATCCTTACAAAAGTAAACATACTTATCTTACAAACTTGCACCTCAGTATTTACCCAAATGAACTGAAAACTCATCCATACAAAAAGCTACATGCAAATGTTTACAGCAGGTTTATTCATAACTGCCAGAACTTGGAAACAACAAAATGTCCTTCAGTAGGTGCATGGATAAAGAAACTATGCTACACCCAAATGATGGGATATCATTCATTGCTAAAGAGAAGTGAGCCATCAACCCGAGCTAAGAAAGGACTTGGAGGAAACTTAAACGCATATGAGTAAATGAAAGAATCTGAAAAGGCTAAATACTGTAAGATTCCAACTATATGACATTATTGGAGAGGAAATGGCAACCCACTCCAGAATTCTTGCCTAGGAAATCCCATTGACAGAGGGGCCTGGCGGGCTACAGTCCATGGGGTCACAAAGAGTCAGACACGACAGAGCAACTAGACAACAATAAGCAATATGACATTATGGAAGACATAAAACTATGAAGACAATAAAAAGATCAGTGGCTGCCAGAGGTTGGAGGAAGAGGGGGTGGAAACAGCTGGAGAACAGGGGATTTGAGGGTCAGTGAAATTACTCTATATGATGCCATAATGAACAGATACATGTCATTATGCATTTGTCCATAGCTATAGAAAATACAATCCCAAGAGAAACTGCAGACTTCGGATGATGATGATGTCAGTGTAGGCTCCTTGACTGAGAGTGGGGCTGGCTGTCTGTGTGGAGAAGCAGGGGTATATGGAGCTCCCTGTCCTTCTTCCCATTCAGTTTTGCTGTGAACCTCAAACTCACTTAAAACAGTAAATCTTATTGATTAAAAAAAATCTCAGGGACTGACAAAGCCAAACCGAACCAAAAATCACTGGCATGCAAAATCAGTGGTATACTGTGTGTCTGTACTTTTGTGTGTGTTTCTGTGTCTGCTGATATGAGTGTTTGACTAGATACCAAGTTATAGCATGCTAAAGGAATGCTGTCTTTGCCAGTGTAAGAAACTAGAAGATTCCAAATATATAGGTCACAAATGAACACAACTGCTTCAATATTCTTTGCAAAGGCAAAAAAGCCCATCAAAAATGGTAAAGAAGCTAAAGGAAGTAATTTTTATCTATCAAAAATCACAACTCTGATCCTCTATCAAAATAAGTCTCACTGCTAGAAGCTGAATTACAAACTACTGCAGAAAAACTTGAAAAAGAAATCATCTTTATCTATTAGGCTAATGCAGTGATGACCATTTTCTCAAATTCTTGTTTTCAAAGCAGCAACAATCTGATACAGTATGTCTTACACTGAAACCATATTAAATCTTCAAAAACCAATCAGAAAAAAAGCATAGGCAAGTTTTCTTGGGATTTTGACTTAATCACCTTTAGGGACTAAAGTTGGGATCAGAACTTAAGTACGTCCTTAACAAAGAGGGTGACGCAAAAGCAATCGTGGCCAGAAACAGCCTTTTCCCCAGTTAACAGCTCTAACAGTGTTGTCCAACAGAAAGACACTGCCAATCACACATGGCATTTTAAACTTCCTAGTCACTACATTTTTAAAAATAAACAGATGAAATTAATACTAATGGTATATTTCATTCAACTCAATGTACCCAAATGTTTATCACTTTAATATATGGCAGCAGCAACCACATTTCAAGGGATCAACAGCCACAGGTGGCTAGTGATTACCGTATTGAACAGCACAGATTTTGACTTTCAGTGTAAATCTGAAAGACCCCAAGCTCCCCCCTCTCAAATATTCACTTATTCATTCAAATACACTTATTAAATCTCTTCATACATGACACTATTCTTGCTACTAGGATGAAGCAGTATCAGACTTCAGTCTATGCTTCAATCTATGAAAACATTAAAAAAGGTTAAGATCTATATTAATGAGAAAATCAGTTCAACTTCAATTTTATTATTAATATTAATTTATTTCCAATTCATTTTTTTCCCATGTTGTTTGGAAAAGCAAAGAATTTCTCATCTCAAGTTTATCTTTGTGATTCAAAGTGATGTCACACATAGTTCTGTCTTAATAATCTACAGATTTTAAAGATGTACAATAAATCAAGAAATATTATGTATAATACTATTTGGGGCCTGCATAAAAAATAAAAGTGAATGTAAGCATAGTAAGAGGTAAGAGAAAAGGAAAAGAGGATAGGAGAGAAAGAGAGGCAAATTTCATAGAAATAAACTCAAGGTATCAAGCATTTGAGAGCAGGATTTTCATACAAAATGACTTTCACCCAAACAGGTAATGTGACCTGGGTTCTAAAAGACTGTGTAAATGTTATAAAAAGGATTTTCAGAGCAATGAACATTAATTACATGCACTAATACATCTGAAAGGATGAGAAAGCAGAGTTTAGCCACTGCATTTGCGCATTTTAAAGACTGTCCCTTAATAAACACATAAAATTGACCTTCTTGATTCACTGCAGCATAACTTATCCCAGCAAAGAACTGGAAACAACCTAAACACCTATCATTAGGAAAACAATCCAATTCATTATGATTTTGCCACATTATGGATTTTTTTAAAGAGGTAAACATTTATGAGCTGACATACGAAACTTTCCAAGATATGACTGAGTAAGAAAAAGCCAGTTGTAGAAAAATACCTATTATATTAAATATGTACACATCCTATGCTGATAAGAGCTATACCACCTCAGGAAAAGCCTGGGAGAAGGATGGTTGAAGGGACAGAGGGAGAGTTAGCAGAGACTGGACACTTTATGTTCTAAGCAATTTTTCATAGAGAATATATTCATATGGTATACAGAATATATTTTTATAGAGAGTATATTCATATTTTTGTAGGAAAAAAAAAGAATTCAAAAACAGCAACATATACCCTCAAATGTGCTTGTCCAAAATTTAATGTATTGGAACCTACCAGACTCATACTTAGTTAGGTGTTTGTGCTCACCTAAGAATAAAGCTTCTCCTACCATATCTGTGCATATGTTTGAACATGTGGATGGATCCACAATACAGAGAAGTACTTCCTCTGAATTTGGTTTTTTTTTTTAAATCAGGTCTCTGCAAATCTTCTCATGTAAAACAACACATCAGTATGCAGCTACATATCTGTAAATGAATCAGGATCTTGGTGGTACTATGAAATAAAATAAAACGGAGACATAAACCAGATACTGAGTTTGAAGCGAGACTGAAACAGTGATTCATAGCTCTTCATCATCTTTGACCAACTTTATGATAAACTTGATTAAGAATTTATAATAAACCTGATTAAAAATTTATAAAATAAATGCTAAAGGCAGAAGATGCTATTGTTATTTGCTAATGTGGACCTCTTCTCCCGCCATGGGAGGACTACACTCTTCCATCCACAGATGTTGGATTCAGCCATAAGATTTGTTTTATCCAAAAGAATGAGTCATGGCATACACTGCAACACAGCAAAAGCTTTAAAGGTAACCGAGCAGTGTCTCTCTTGCATCTGTCCTCACCAGAAGAGGCAGTCCCACATGGCCTTTAAGCTATTTTACAACTCTGTAAATTGTGTATAGCTGATAATAATACAAAATAATTCTTGTCTGTAGACATGCAAATACATCCTGTCTGGTGGCATATCAGTCGACTTCCTTCCTCCACCATAGAAGAAGTTTTGCCTTCCTTATTTGCACATTTCTAACCTATTGGTCAGTCACTAAGTCGTGTTCAACTCTGCGACCCCATGAAATGCAGATGCCAGGCTTCCCTGTCCTTCACCATCTCCCTGAGTTTGCTCAAACGCATGTGCATTGAGTTGATGATGTCATCCAACCATCTCATCCTCTGTTACCCTCTTCTTCTCTTGCCCTCAAACTTTCCCAGTAGCAGGGTCTAACCTATAAATATGTCTATTCTTTGGATTGATATTTGAACTACTTGTAACTTCCTACCAGGTCCCTCATTAATAATGAGTTAATGAAAATCTTTAACACATATTTATTTTACATCTGACTGAGTTCTAGTTTTTTTAAAATTATCTTAACAGTACTTACTATGTGTTAGATAATTTTACTATGCTTTTAATCCTCCTAACAACCCCATCTTTTACTGATGACAAAATGGAGACCCAGAGATTAAACAACTTGCATAAAGCCACAAAAAGATTAAAAGCAGAGCTGGAAATCTAAACTCAAGTCTAGCTGACAGACAGGCAGGCCACCATTCAGAGCACAGAGTGATTAGTGTGCAATTAGAGTATCATGAAATTATAGAAATAACAAGGTTCCGTTCCTGTGTCATAGGAGGGAACTGGGGCCCATCAGTCTAAAGATCTTGTCCGTGTCACATGGCTTATTTGGGGAAGGGACTAGAACTCAGGACTCCTGACACCCAGCCCAGTGATCTTGGGTCCAAGGAGGAAGTTGAATCTGAGCAGAAACTTGATGGATAAGTAGAATCAACAGAATTGGCCAGACACAGGAAACAAGGGCAAGGACGAACCTCACCACCGCTATCAGAAGGTCCATGGACATGTACACAGAAGGGGAAGTCAAAGTGGCAAGGAGGCTCTGCATCTATACGGTGTCAGAGGGCACCAAGCACAGAAGCCACAGTTATGTATTAGAACGGCAGCACTGCTTGGGGGAGAAATACCAAGAGGCTGTGAAGCAAGCTCTCTACTTTCCTAGAAGTCGAGGAGATGCAAGGTGTATGACCTTGGGCACAACCTTTCATCATATGAGCTTTCTGCCTCACCTAAGGCTGAACAAAATGACATCTACAATTCCTTCTAGGACCAGAGCTACAGCAAGGTCAAAAGAGCAGGTAAGATTTAAGATTCCTCTTAAATTGATCATGGTGGTGTGTTGAGGTATAATCACATGAGTTTAGAAATCCAGGATGCTGTAACTAGGTAGAAAAGCCATGCGCTATCCTGGAGAAAAGCTGTGTGCTACAGGCCTTCTAGTCAAAGCTATGGTTTTTCCAGTAGTCATGTATGGATGTGAGAGTTGGACTATAAGGAAAGCTGAGCACTGAAGAATTGATGCTTTTGAACTGTGGTGTTGGAGAAGACTATTGAGAGTCCCTTGGACTTCAAGGAGAACAAACCAGTCCATCCTAAAGGAAATCAGTCCTGAATATTCATCGGAAGGACCAATCTTGAAGCTGAAACTCTAATACTTTGGCCACCTGATGCAAAGCACTGACTCATTGGAAAAGACTCTGATGCTGGGAAAGACTGAAGGTTGGAGGAGAAGGAGATAACAGAGGATGACATGGTTGGATGGCATCACCAACTCAGTGGACATGAGTTTGAGTAAACTCTGGGAGTTGGTGATGGACCGGGAAGCCTGGCATGCTGCAGTCCATGCGGTCACAAAGAGTTGGAAACGACTGAGCGACTGAACAAGTCCTGGAGAGAATAGATTGTATCAAGGGGATTCTGAAAGAGGAGTGGAAACTCCAGGGCTTAAAGAGGAAAGCAGAGAACTTGCAGTCACTCAATTGTTAGGCTTTGTCTCAGACCCGCAGGGACTTCACAACAAGCTTAGACTGCTCTTTTCTGGTTTAATGTGTCACTATCAAGAATTTCTCACACACCGAGAGTTTCCCCATCTCTCTGCCACCTGGGCATACACTGCTCCTCACAACTCCAAAGCAAGAACTGAAGTCATAGTAAACCCATCCACTGCCGAGGGGATGTGGAGACAGCCAGGAACAGAATGTTTATTCCCAAAAGGTACATGTGAAATACAAGGTGAATGCAGAAAGAGAAGTGATCAGACTGGACAGTAAAGAGCAGCTCTACCTAGAAGGAATGATCAGTCCCAATTCTCTTATCACAGATTAAAATCTACCACCCCACAGTCACATACAGGGTATTATGAAAATGACACACACACTCATACACACACAGTGCCCTCTCAGCCACCTACACACCAACCTACCGAGTCTCACTATTTAAAGTAGGGCCAGAAACCCTACTTTAACCTGTACCCAGGAGTGATGCACCAGCAAAGCTCAGGTATCCAAAGAAGGACTAACCAGCAGAGATACAGAGATGGAAAGGACCAGGCCATGAACTAGAAAACAGGAGTTCTGTTACCAGCGGAACCCGTTCAGAAGGTGACTTCTCAAAACTCATCCTTAACTGAGATCAGCTGACAACTCTAAGGCCTTCCCACGGTGAACAGAGGACAGAACCCACAGGCAGGGACAGGCAGCAGGGGAGGGACTGCACCTCTCCTGATTGCGTCCCTGAAGAATCAAATGTCAGTGCCCAAAGCTGTCTTAGGATGCAGGATGCACTGAGGTGAATGTGCTTTCTCTTTGTGACTCACTCCAGCTGAATGAGCTTAAAGAAAAGGGAGCAGCGAGCCATGAAATATAGTAAATTGCAGCTTAATCTTCCCTACCCTGGAATTCATTCAGTAGCTTTAACGAATGTATAGTCTGGAAGGCAGGGTGAAGGATGTACATGGAATATGTCAGCAGCCAGCATGTCATCCTGCCCTGTGCATCAGAGAAGCCCTACCCCCTTTGCCATTAAAGGGATGAATGTCCTTCCCTCTGCCCTCTGTCAGTACACTGGCGAAGAAAGAAAACAAAAACCTGCTTTTCATTATTGCTGTTATCCACTCTGAAACTCCCAAAGGGCCTATTAGTGTAAGAAGTGGTTCCAAAGACACAGTCATCTCCCATAACTTATGCCTTCATTTCCCAACACATAGGCAGGTGAAGGTCAAAGGCCCTGGGACTTCACTGAGACACTCCACTAAGTTTCTTCTCTGTGGGCTACTTCCTTTGACTTGACCCACAGACCTGAGAGGGGCATTCAAATGATTTGCTTCTAATTCAGGTTAGAGGGAAAACTCCAATACTCCTAAAAGAATATTGAGTTAGTTAGAAAAGAAATATGGCACCTGGATTTATTAATACATTCAGGCTGGATCTGGGCATTCAAATATATCCACAAAAGGACTTAGTTTCTGCGCTTATACTCAGCTCCCACCAATCACCATCAGTAATTTTCAAATAATGGGATGCCACCCATCAGTGAATAATAGCATCAGTTTACTGGGTCACAGTCAACATTTTGTGTGTTAATAGAATATAATAGGAAATATCAGATGTAGTCACTGGTAGTATGATAAAACATATTTCAGTGTAAGTGTGTGCATGTGTGTACCTGTGAGTTGTGTGTGTGAGTACGAACACACACGGAGTCATAGGTAAATGTATGTCTCACTGTGGGTCACAGTAAGCAGGAAAGCTACTTGCTGCCTCAGAGCATCTGCAAATGGGGCTCTTTCTAGAAAGAGAAGGGAGGAATCCTGGAAAGGGAACTGGAAAAACCAGTTTCCTCCATAAGCTTCTATAAACAGAGGAAGACATCAAGTCCTCCTTGGCCAGATAGATGGGACTGGGGCTTCTAGATACTCCCCCTCTCTCCCCCACCCCCTCCCCCAATCACAGCTCAATCAGGAGCCACAGCTGATTGTAAGTCTCACAAAAAGGAAGAAAAGTTGGCTTGTGTTAGCACAGATTTGTGCCTCACACAGAGGTGCCAATCAGGAGCGTGGACTTCCCTTAGCAGTAAAAGATAGTCCTCAAGAACATGGAGATACTGTGGTCAGCAGAGTTTTCACTAAGGTCTTCATTCTCTACAAAGATTTTTTTTCCCTTTTCTGCCCTAGTTATGTTCATGGTAGCCCCCAGCCATGCTCAGCTGCAAGTGCACAAGAAACCTAAACAGAGAAATTCAGAGGCCAAAGTCACCCACATCAGAATGACTGTAATCAGCACTGCTGATGAATTTTAACGCAAACACCAAGTCATAACCCCACTTTTGTCACCACATCCCAAGGTCGCCAGAGTCAGAGAGAGAGGACAGCACAGGACTTAAAGCTTGAGGTCAAGAGCCATATCTCATTGGAAACCCAGCCTTTCTATTCTCTACCTTGGAAAAGTTCTATTCTCCATGACCCCTTTTTGTCACCCATAAAATAGGGACAATAATAGCACCTACCTTTGAGGTTATGGTAAAAACTAAATGGGACAAACATGGAAAGCACTCAAACCAGTGCCAGGAATATAATAAGTATCATGTATTATTTTTTAAGCAGTGATGCCTTTATTTTTATTATTTTTGACTGCAGAGGGTCTTCACTGAGGTGCTGTGGGCATAGTTGGCCAAGGCATGGAAGATCCTAGTTCTCCAACCAGGGATCAAACTCTGTCCCCTGCATTAGAAGGCAGATTATTAATCACTGGGCCACCAGTGAAATCCCACTGTCAAGTATTATTATGACCACTATTACTGCCATCACACTCATTACCATTTCAAATCAAAGTCTGATTTCTCTTCAGCCTACCTTGTCTGTTTTGTTCTGAGACCTATACCACTGGTATAGATTTTGAACTGTAAGAATAAAAACACAATATTTTATTATAATTGTTTATGGTAAATGATTTGCACAATGATGGGCCCCAAAAATCAATCCCTCAGAGAAGTACCCATTCCCCTGGAAAATGAACACCCTAATTCTTCTCCTTTTAAATGAGTTATCAAAGGTCAGAAAATTCACACACTTGGGAGTTTTTATCTCTGAAGACCCAGGAGTTAGAAATTCCAACTGGATGACTCCATATGTGTCCTAGGACAGAAGTACATTAGCAGAGGGCTACTTCTGCCTCTGACAGCCACAGACACCAGCTGCTGCCAAGGAAATGGGAAAAGCAACCCACACTGCAGCTATAACACACCTGGTCAGTTGTGAAATTCGACTTGAATGGAGAGAAATCTCATTTTGACTCCACTTGGTGTTGAGCACGAAGGGCAGCCTGGCCTCCAAAGGAAACGGCAGAGAGAGGACAACTCAGAGAAACTTCAACCAACAACCAATTCGGGCAACCGAATGGTATTCTCTAAGTGCCAAGTCAGCCTTAGCGACAGCTACTACAACAGGTTTTCAAAACAAGGACATCTCCACTCCCACAAAGCTTGCTTCAGAAATGACTTTTCCTCCTGTAAGTAGGGTTCTTTTGCCTGAGAACCACACATGCAGGAAATAAGGACGAGAGGAGGCATCCAAGCCACCAGGTCAAACACAGCTGCTCCTCTACTGCTCAACACGCTCATCGTTATGAGTTTACTAGAGAAACAAAATGCGTAAGAGGGTCTTTCTGTGAAGAGTTTATGGGATGGTTTATGGATAAAAACAAGAATCCAGTTGACAGCTGTAACATTATGAGTATGGATAAAGCACCTGGGAGGTACAGGGGAGAAACAAGATTCAGAGAGAACTGTAGAACTTGGATGGTTGCATTAGAAAAAATAAAATATTTTAAATCAATGCTCTAAGTTTCATATTAAGAAGTTAGAAAATTAAACCCCAGGTAATATCAAAATAAGAGCAGAAGGCAATGAAATATAAAACAATCAATAGAAAAAGTTAGATTTTTAAAACATTAATGAAAGTAATACACAAGTAGTGAGACTGATCAAGAAATGATGAGAAAAAGCACAAATTACCAATACCAGAACTGAAAGAAGGAACATGACTGCAGGTTTTTAGAGATATTAAAAAGATGATAGGCAACATTATACCAGTGAATATCACAGCAGAGAGATGAATGAATTTCTTGACAAATATAACTTATCAAGAATAAGGAAGAAATAGAAATTCTGAACAGCCATATTCCTTTGAAGGCAGTATTTATCCAAGTGTGGTTCTCCACAATGGCAGTATCAGGTATGCCTGGGAATTTTCTGAAATGTAAATCCTCCAGCCCCACTCCAGACCTATGGAAACAAAATTTGGGGGGTGCAGTTTCAGCAAGTTGTTTTAACAGGTAAACTGGTGATTCTGATATCATTTGAGAACTGCTTGAATACCATCGTCTCAAAAGAAACCGAGGCTCAGGACTTCCCTGGCGGTCCAGAGGTTAAGACTCTGTGCTTCCACCGCAGGGGCTGTGGGTTTGATTCCTGGTCAGGAAAGTTTCACATGCTGCACAGGGCCACCAAAAAAAAAAAAAGAAAAAAAAGAATGAAAGAAAGAAAAAGAAATGCAGGCCCATATGGTTTAGCTAATAAATTTTACTGGACACAGAATAAAGAAAAATGCATGCCAGCCTCTCAAAAACTCTGAGCAAATAGAGAACACTTGACATTATTACTTTTAATTTCTACTCCCTTATGGAAGGTGTAGATTCTTTTTATCTGCCTCTTGCCTCTTGTTTTGAAGTGACTCCTGGTTTCTTTGGAGTGAGCCATTCCGACAGACCAGAGATCCACAGTGCCCAGGTGGCCACACTGCGTGCCTTTAAGTAGAGAAGTCTTTATGAACTGTCTCCTCCCCTTCGCCTGCAGCCCTTAGAGAAGTGGCTATCTACTTCTCTCTGCAGCAGCTAAGGCCTAAAGCTCACCCACAAGGATACCAACAGCACTGTGACCCTGCCTGACACTGCTGAACCAAACCTCACTCAAGCCAGAGTAGACACTGGGGCTCATACAACATAACTGATTAAAATCAATCATTTTATGATCAATCATGCTCATGTTATTCCCTCTAAATAAATACCCATATGACCTTTCCACATCAGCATATATTCGCTTCTCCATTCTTAAGTCTCAGTTCAGGCATCACCTTCAGCAAGCCTTTACTGAACCACAAACTTAGCAGAGAACTCCTCCTCTATACCTCCTCTATTGAACTGCACCTCAATCAAAACACTAGGATTGACATAACTGGCCTGGGTCCCTTTCTCTCTCCCATTACACTATCGGCTGCTAGAGGACAGAAACTACATCTTGCTCTTTATATTTTTTTTGGAGTGTCTCACAGTGCCTGACCATCACATAATCGGTACTCAGTAAACAGGTAGTGAAGTAAGTCTACAAGTGGAATCGAACGAGCCAAAATTTACATCTGTAGATAAAATACGCTTAACTTGACTTTACTCAATACTTTTGGTAGGACTCTTTTAAAACCAGACACCTTTAACTCTTCATTCAATCTCTCAATAATATTGTTAATGCAAACAACGTGGCTGACTTCCCATCTGTATAACTGATCTCCCTTTTTAAAAACTCTGGTGGGAGTGTTAGTTTCTGGTAGGTATCTGCCCACAGCCTGTGCACTGCAGGATCTCTTTGAGAATGAATACAGGGACCAAGAGGGTAGCAGTAAACAGATGACACCTAGAATTTTTTGCTAAAATGGCTGGATTCCTTCTTTTAGACTCTTTCTATAGACCTGTACTTCATCTTCACAGCTTTGTGGATCAGCCTGAAGCAAAAGGCGGCAGCTTCTCCCACGCACTCTACCCATAATTGTTTGGTACCACTCCAACTGTACTCCTCTGTCGCATGAGATCATAAAGAACTCATCTCCTGTACAAGTAAAACAAGTCCTTGAGGGAGGTCAAGTTTTACAGAGTCTGCAAGGTCTCATTCTTAATTATGATAAAGAATGGCATTCTGTGGCCAATAATTTTTATCGGAAAGGAATGCATTGTATTAACAGCTAATATTTATTAAGCACCTACTATATACCCAGAACTGGGTCACAAACCATATATACATTGTCTCATTTAATTCTTTTTGGCCACCTTATGAGGTAGGTACCATCAGTAGCCCATACTCTGAGAATATTTACATTTAACTAGCTGGAAAATCACAGAGTTAAGGAGGGGTGGAAATGATATTGAAATGGAGGCCTCTCAGATCTGAACATCTATGCTCTGAGTGCCAAAACTATATCGCCTTGTTTATAGACCACTGGTTTAATTATGCCCCTATAAGGTCCCATAGAAACCAACAGCAGAAGAAAGTCACTGATATCAAGGAGGGGGGAACCAGCCACCTCACCAATCTAAAGATCAAAAGTACCCTTTAAACATGATTCATTTTCCACACAAGAGGCTAATTTAAGGAAATTTTCCTTCTATTCAAAATAATGGTGCTAAATGGAAAGCAATTTCACTTTACAATGGCTTCATCAGAACCTCACCTGTCAAATCCCCAAATCACGCTCCCGGAACACATCTCTCCATGAAGAGAAACCAGAGGGGAAAAAGCGGATATAAAGCAAACAGGTGAAAGCATGAAGTTCGTGTGATCTCATAAGCATAAACTACAGTCTTCTAATGAAGAGCTGTGCTCTCAGGCCACCACCACCAGCATCACTACCACCACCATCAGCACCACTATCATCCCTATTGTAATTAAAAAGTAACCTCATTCCCAGAAAGGAGCACTATAACCTCTAACAACCTGGAATGCGAAGTCAAGGGGGCCTTAGGAAGCATCACTATGAATAAAGCTAGTGGAGGTGATGGGATTCCAGTTGAGCTGTTTCAAATCCTAAAAGATGATGCTGTGAAAGTGCTGCACTCAATATGCCAGCAAATTTGGAAAACTCAGCAGTGGCCACAGGCCTGGAGAAGGTCAGTTTTCATTCCAATCCCAAAGAAAGGCAATGCCAAAGAATGCTCAATCTACTGCACAATTGCACTCATCTCACACACTAGTAAAGTAATGCTCAAAATTCTTCAAGTCAGGCTTCAACAGTACGTGAACCATGAACTTCCAGATTTTAAAGCTGAATTTAGAAAAGGCAGAGGAACCAGAGATCAAATTGCCAACATCTGTTGGATCATCAAAAAAGCAAGAGAGTTCCAGAAAAACATCCTTTTCTGCTTTATTGACTTTGCCAAAGGCTTTATTGGACTATGCCAAAGCCTTTGACTGTGTGGATCACAATAAACTGTGGAAAATTCTGAAAGATATCGGAATACCAGACCACCTGACCTGCCTCTTGAGAAACCTGTAGGCAGGTCAGGAAGCAACAGTTAGAACTGGACATGGAACAACAGACTGGTTCCAAATAGGGAAAGGAGTACGTCAAGGCTGTATATTGTCACCCTGCTTATTTAACTCATATGCAGAGTACATCATGAAAAATGCCAGGCTGGATGAAGCACAAGTTAGAATCAACACTGCCAGGAGAAATATCAATAACCTCAGATACACAGGTGACACCACCCTTATGGCAGAAAGTGAAGAAGAACTAAATAGCCTCTTGATGAAAGTGAAAGATGAGAGGCAAAAAGTTGGCTTACAGCTCAATATTCAGAAAACTAAGATCATGGCATCTGGTCCCATCACTTCATGGGAAGTAGATGGGGAAACAGTAGAAACAGTGACAAACTTTATTTTTGGGGGCTCCAAAATCACTGGAGATGGTGACTGCAGCCATGAAATTAAAAGACACTTGCTCCTTGGAAGAAAGGTTATGACCAACTTAGACAGCATATTAAAAAGCAGAGACATTACTGTGCCAACAAAGGTCCATCTAGTCAAGGCTATGGTTTTTCCAGTGGTCATGTATGGATGTGAGAGTTGGACTATAAAGAAAGCTGAACACCAAAGAATTGATGCTTTTGAACTGTGGTGTTGGCAGAAGCCTCTTGAGAGTCCCTTGGGCTGCAAGGAGATCCAACCAGTCCATCCTGAAGGAAGTCAGTCCTGAATATTCATTAGAAGGACTGATGCTGAAGCCGAAACTCCAATACTTTGGCCATGCGAAGAACTGACTCATTTGAAAAGACCCTGATACTGGGAAAGATTGAAGGTGGGAGGAGAAGGGGATGACAGAGGATGAGATGGTTGGATGGTATCACCAACTCAATGGACAAGAGTTTGAGTAAACTTGGGAGTTGGTTATGGACAGGGAGGCCTGGTGTGTTGCAGTCCGTGGGGTTGCAAAGAATCAAACACGACTGAGCAACTGAACTGAACTGAACTGATGACCCCTAAAGAATGAGGCTTCTGTTTATCCACCAAACAGGCACTGTTAACACTACCAAAAGGGTTAATTTTCTGTCTTTCTTAATGATGGGTCATAAGCGAGTGAGCCATGATAATAAGCAAATATATGACTCTTACTAATGTCATTGTTGTTTGGTCACTAAGTCGTATTCGACTCTTCTCGACCCCATGGACTGTAGCCCACCAGGCTCCTCTATCCATCAGATTTCCCAGGCAAAAATACTGGAGTGGGTTGCCATTTCCTCTTCCAGGGGATCTTCCTGACTCAGGGATCGAACTCACATCTCCTATATCTCCTGCATTCGCAGGCAGATCCTTCACCACTGAGACTAAACAATTAGTGTACTAACGATATGGTATACTACAATTAGTAAAATTATCACAAAATCATGACAACACTGTTATGGACTTGGCGTACCAGCAGAAGCGATCACACACCTCACAGTCCACACTGCACACATCAGGTTCTTTTCTTGAGCTCTTTAATTGCTTTGCTAACTCCAAGAAACCCTTGATTATGATCTAAATGATAAAACATAACATAGACTAAGAAACTGCTTATTAAAAAATCAACCCACAAGACCTTCATTTATATTTGTACCAGAGGGCAGCAAGACAACACGGGCAACCCTATCCCCTAGTGGCTGAGCACTGAAACTCACAAATTCACAGCAGAGAGCAGGAGCTTGCCCTGTGACTCCAGATAGAGGCATGCTTCTAGAGGTGGTGCACTGGCTCTGGGCTCGTACCAGTTTCAAGGGGCATTTTTGCTGTCTGCTGTACTAAGTAGGAATCTATCCCAATTTATGTTGAGGCTCACTTTGTAGTTACCAGCTTTCACTGAAATTACTATGATAACTTTACCCCCACTTATAGGAGAAGGCAATGGTAACCCACTCCAGTACTCTTGCCTGGAGAATCCCATGGACGGAGGAGCCTGGTGGGCTGCAGTCCATGGGGTCGCTAGGAGTCGGACACGACTGAGCGACTTCACTTTCACTTTTCACTTTCATGCATTGGAGAAGGAAATGGCAACCCACTCCAGTGTCCTTGCCTGGAGAATCCCGGGGACTGGGGAGCCTGGTGGGCTGCAGTCCATGGGGTCGCTAGGAGTCGGACACGACTGAGCGACTTCACTTTCACTTTTCACTTTCATGCATTGGAGAAGGAAATGGCAACCCACTACAATGTCCTTGCCTGGAGAATCCTGGGGATGGGGGAGCCTGGTGGGCTGCCGTCTCTGGGGTTGCAGAGAGTTGGACACGACTGAAGCGACTTAGCAGCAGCAGCAGCATAAGAGATGCGACTGGGTCTCTCTGTAAATTTGTACTGTTTCATTGCTTCCAGTGTAACAATATGCAATAAAATCAAAGTATTTCTTTTAAGATCCTTGATTTTACACTTTTTAGGTCTAACAGAATATAACAGCATGCAGACTTATGATTTCTGATTTGTTTCAGCATAGAGTATACACTGTTTACATAATCCAAACAATATTATCCCTTCAGGACAATTTCAAAATCTCCTTTAATGCAAGATTTAAAGTACTTCTTGTTCTTATAAAATTTAAATGCATCAAAACACCTGTCAAACTGTATATGTCAGCTACATAAACAACAAAACAGAATTCATAAATCTGCTATACAGACAATGAATCACAGGTCATAATGTTGATAATAATGGCAAAAAGACCCTTTATATTTACTAAAACCCAGGAAGAGTACTTACTATGCTCAATCTTTATCTCATTTAACCCTACAACAACCCTATCAGGTAAGTACTATTGTTATTCCCTCCTTACAGATGAAGGAAGTGAGGCTTAGAGCAAGGTTTCTCAGCCCGGGCACTGTGGACATTTTGGACCAGATAGTTCTTTGTTATGGGGGGGATGTTCTGTGCATCGTCAGATGTTTAGCAGCATCCTTGGTCTCTATCTGCTAGATGCCAGGGGTATATCCCACTCCCAGACGTGACAACCAAAAATGTCTCCAGGCACCGCGAAATGTTCTCTGGGAGCCAAAGCACTTCCACTTTAGAACCACTGGCTTAGAGAAATCAAGGAGTTTATTAAAGGTCATACACTTAGAAAATAGTAGAGCAAGGATGAGAAGCCTGGCATTCTGACTCTAGAGTGCCTGCCCTCAGCCAATAAAACAAAGCGCTGTTCACTTTGTGATTGTGTTTTTTTTAGTATGTATTTGGCTGCATGGGGTCTTAGTGGTGGCGCGTGGGATCATCAGCCTCTCACTGCAGCTTGCAGGACCTTTAGTTGCAGCATGTGAGCTCTCAGTTGCAGCGTATGGGCTCTAGTTCCCCAACCAGAGACAGAACCCAGGTCCCCTGCACTGGGAGCAAAGGGTCTTAGCCATTGGACCATCAGGGAAGTCCCTCTGTGACAATTTACGTGACATAAAATTTCCCTCAAAATAGAAAACTAAATGTGAAGATGAACTATGAGTGTCTTCCTGTGGAAAGATCTTTTATGACCACATTAAACTGGGCCCTTCCAAGTCTGTCTTCCTAACTAAGGCCCATGTCCCAGAGGCTGTCGACCTTGCACAAGGCTCTCCCACCCCACCTACTCCAACGTTCTTTCCAAAAGATGGTCACCAATCACTTGGTTAAGACTGATTCCACTCTTCAATAAATAAGACACAGTCCCTGTCCCTAAAGAGCAGGGCCATCTGCTTCCTACCAGCTCCCTTACATGACCCTGTTCTGTCTCAAAGTGCAAGCCCTTTGCACAGTGACCATCAAATGCTGGTTTCTCTCTGAGGGATTCCCCCAAGCCTTCAGTGACTAAGCACTTTCCATGTGCCAAAAACTTCTTATGTGCTTCACATACACGATTTCATTCTGGGCTCCCAAGAACACCAGGAAGTATTAACATTTCCACTGGACCTATAGGAAATGAAAGCTCTGGTAAGAAGGGAACCTCCTCAAGCCTGACCCAAGATTTGTGCCACGACTCATATTTTAGTCTAGAAATGGGTGACTCTAAACCCCCTCTCTTGACCCAACCCTCTGCCCTTCTCCCTTCATGGATGAGCAAAGATTACAGACATGTCTCTTCCAAAGCATGTTCTCGGTTGTCTGCTCCCTCCAGCTTGCTTAGGACTTTCATGCAGGTCCCCTTTCCCCAAAGTTATGGGAATAAATAATACAGAGCATAGCATGATGCTAATTCTGCAGAGACACAGGGGAAAATTCAGGCAGTGAACTTTTTCCATGAACTTTGAAAAGGCATTATTATATTAAATCAGAGGACAGAAAAATACAAGGCAAGTTTTCCTTTATCTGATTCTATTTTTGTTATTTACTTTTTATGCGTAAAGGGTTATGTATTCATGTGTGACTGATTACACTGCTTCAAAGCATTTTAAGTGGTTAAGTACAAAAAGAGATAATTTTGAAAAAAAATTACTTGGTGGTAGAGGTGAAGAATTTTTCCCCTTTAAATCATATTATTTAAATATAGCTTGCTGGGGTTTTTTTAAGCCTTCATTGAACTTTCCTGAGAACTTCAACTTTTGGGTTGAAACCAAATATGAAAATTTTTAAATGTAAACTGTCTTGATGAGAAAATAAAAATTGACAGAGTAGGGAAATGAACTCCAAAAGGCATATTTTTCTGACCCTTTTGACTTTATTCAGTATTGAACCACTTCATTTGGAAGTGGAATGGGGTTCAACAGCTGTAAAAAATTATAAAACTACCAGAATAGGGAAAAAAAAATTAGACATTTTTGGTATCTCAAAGATCTGCCTTTAAACCCTAGCCCAATCATTTCTCTGCTTTGTGACATCAGTCGAGTTACTTGTTTTCCCTGAGTTCTTCATCTGTGAACCAGAATCACTGTGAAGATTAAATAAGATAATATGCATGAAGCCCTGCCACGTGGTAGACATACAATAAATTTGATCAATAGAGTACCTTTCAGACATACTTATGTTTTTGCCAAAGTTTATGTTTTGACAAATGTCCTTTTAATATCCTTCTCATGATTAGTTCTCACTATTTAGGTGAAGTTAGAAGTATCTAAATCATGGGTAATCTGGCTGGTGGTCAAAGGACCATCACCACAGGGCTAGACTATGTTAATCTGCCAGTGACCTCCATGCTAATCAACAATGTTGCTCCTCCCCAGTGATTCAGTTATAGGTCACAGAGTGTTTGTCATCACTGTAAATGTTGGTTGGTGGTCTGAGCTTTCTTATAGAACACCTCAGCAATTAGAATCAGAGAATAACATTTTTGAGCAAAAAGGAATCATATCAATTCTTATGTTCAAGCTTATCTCTTTTACTGTGAGGTCTCTGAGATAAGAGAGGAGTTAATTGCAAAGCTAAACTAGTGACAGAATATAAATCTGATTCTTAATCTTTCATCCATACCAGTGGTTCTCAATCGCAGGTGATTCTGCCCCGCAACGAACCTTTATGGGGTTTTGCTATTGACATCTAGTGAGTAGAGGCCAGGGATGTTACTAAACACCCTACGATGCAAAGGACAGCTGCTACAAAAACACAAACAGTTCCAAGATTAAGAAACTCTGATCTACACTACTGGACCCAGAGTCTCCCAACACTCCAAAAGTTGCCTTATGAGCTGACACGGTTGGGCACTGGACTTGGCCCCCATTTGGAAGTCCTCACCGATGACTGAATTAATCAAGTCAATTCTTCCTCTTCAGTATTGAGGGCTACTGGGATTAGGAAGGATATAGAAACATGCCTACTCAGGCAACTGAAAGTCTGAGCTTAACTTTTGAAGCACAGTGACATGCCAGCATGAGTGCTGCTGAAATCTTACAGAAGCACTTAGGTCTTATTAGGCAATCTAAGAAAACGATTCTCAAAACCATTTTGGCAAAACATCACAGAACCGTCAAATGATGTGTACCACACAGTTATCAAATATTCAGAATAATGTACCACAAACAAATTCATTGATGCTGCACTAAACATCTCCCAGACTAATGGCCTGAATGGAGGAGAGAGAGAAATTGAAGCACTGATGTACAGCAAAAACACTCTCAGAGTTTCCACCCAATGCTACAGTTCCATAGTAAAAGATCTTAAACAGAAAAGCAGATCCAAGGATCTGCAAAGACCCAAGCAATTGTGTATTTTTTGGTTCTTGCCCTTGCATGCCATCTGGCTTGCTGACCTCACAGGCCTCCACCCTGGCCAGTGTGAAGGCCAAATAGAGCCTGAATGTGGGAGTATGTGGTGATCTGCAAGGATGAGTCACTCATCAATCTAAGCTTATTTACTCCCAGTTCCACCTGGTAATTCTGGCTTTAATTCTGACCCATGGCATAAATACATGAAGGATCTCAACCTGATCCACTCATAAAGTCAAGGCACATTCAATAAATACCAACCATGTCCAAAGCACCATGCTTTGGGGGTCATAGTCCCTACTCAAAAAAATCACAGTGATGTCAAGAAGAATGACAAGCATCCAACTAATTCTTGTACCCAGCACTAAAGTAGTGATGGGGGGACAAACTCTCTTTTAGGTAGAACGATGGAAAGAAGGCCCCATGGAAAGAAATGGCGTTTGAATTAGACCTAGAGGAAGAAGTGGGAATCCAACAGGTAAAAATGAGAACATTCAAAATACTGGGAAAGATTATGAATGAAGAAGGGATGACACAAAACACAAGGCAAATAGGACATCAGCAAAGAGATGAGCTTGATGGGAACTCAAAGTGAATGGGAAGGAACAAGGGAGACAAAGTAGAAAAACTGAGATGGAGACAGATGCAGAAATCCTTCAAGTTCTAGATAAGAAAGTAGTCTTTATTAGCTGAAAGGAAGCCAGTGGAGGTTTGTTGCTTATCTAGTGACTGTTATTTTCTAAACAGATGTGACATCATCAGAGACACTGTGGAAAAAGGAATCAGACATGGGTGAGCAGAATGGAGACGAAGTAACCAGAGCAACAAGAGCAGTTAGGAGGCTATTCAAGACTCTGAGACACAGATAATGAGACTGGACCAAGATCATGAGAATGAAAAGAGTGAGGAGGAAAAGCCCACAACTTATTAGAGACCCCATTATCACATTTGGAGGGGGAGAACACAAAGCTAACGTTGGAGAAACACACAGAACAGCAGTCCACATAAAGCCACTCAAGAGATCCTGGACGCGTGGGAGAATGGCAGTGATGATCAGAACTGAGACGGAGGAGGAAAGAAGACCGAACTGTGTCCAGGTGGTCCTCTTACCTCCAGAAAATGGCAACTCAGTGCCAAGGTAATTCCTGCTACTGGTATCTGAATAAACCACCCATGCAACTCTGGAAGTCCACGGTTACTAGTCCGCCTTGCAAGGCTATATTCAATCCCTGGTCAGGGAGCTAGCACCCACATGCCACAGGGCAACTGCTGAGCCCTATTACTCCAGAGCCTACGAAGCCCCTGTGCACTGCAGTGAAGACCCCGTACAGCCTAGACAGACAGACAGACTGCCCAGACTTGCTGCCTGAGCTACTTCGTCTACCTCAGCACCCTCTCCTCCCAAGCCAAGTGCCCAGCTCCTGCTAGGCAGACTCTTGAAGCCAGATCCTGTGCCTGTGCTCGACTAAGTGAGCAAGGGATGAATGAGCAGCAGCTGCCTTATACGCTGCAATCGGAGCAAACTACCTATGCGGACCCTCTGTCACCCTCCATTCTCCCCGGCTGTTTCCCCTGAAATCACAGTACTTATAGACCACTTTCCATGTTAACTGCCTTTGGGTTATCCTTTGTGGCTAAGTCTCAGTGTCCATCTATGATCTGTGCTCTCACCATACCACTTTGTTCCTTTCTCTGGTCCACTCTGCCTGCCACCATTCACTGTAAAGTCACCCTGACTCAGTTAGCAATCTCGGAAGTTAAACTGGACATATTCTCACAGCTGATCACATGGTTCCTACTACTTTGAGAACTGATCAGTCATCACAAACACATATACGAGAATATTTTTAAAGGGTTTTATCTCTTAGAAGATTCCCTTGCCCCTTGTATTAGATGTCACCACTAATATTTGGGCTCTAAATGTCAATACTTAACTAGTGTGTGAGATAAGTGCAATTGATGTTCAAGCTGGTTTTAGAAAAGGCAGAGGAACCAGAGATCAAATTGGCAACATCCGATGGATCATGGAAAAAGCAAGAGAGTTCCAGAAAAACATCCTTTCCTGCTTTACTGACTATGCTAAAGCCTTTGACTGTGTGGATTACCATAAACTGTGGAAAATTCTGAAATAGATCGGAATACCAGACCACCTGACTTGCCTCTTGAGAAATCTGTATGCAGGCCAGGAAGCAACAGTTAGAACTGGACATGGAGCAACAGACTGGTTCCAAATAGGAAAAGGAGTACGTCAAAGCTGTATATCGTCACCCTGCTTATTTAACTTATATGCAGAGTACATCATGAGAAACGCTGGACTGGAAGAAACACAGCTGGAATCAAGATTGCCGGGAGAAATATCAAGAACCTCAGATATGCAGATGACACCACCCTTATGGCAGAAAGTGAAGAGGAACTAAAGAGCCTCTTGATGAAAGTAGAAGAGGAGAGTGAAAAAGTTGGCTTAAAGCTCAACATTCAGAAAACGATGATCATGGCATCCGGTCCCATTACTCCATGGGAAATAGATGGGGAAACAGTGGAAACAGTGTCAGGCTTTATTTTGGGGGGCTCCAAAATCACTGCAGATGGTGATTGCAGCCATGAAATTAAAAGACGCTTACTCCTTGGAAGAAAAGTTATGAGCAGCCTAGATAGCATATTCAAAAGCAGAGACATTACTTTGCCAACTAAGGTCTGTCTAGTCAAGGCTATGGTTTCTCCAGTAGTCATGTATGGATGTGAGAGTTGGATTGTGAAGAAGGCTGAGCGCTGAAGAATTGATGCGTTTGAACTGTGGTGTTGGAAAACACTCTTGAGAGTCCCGTGGACTGCAAGGAAATCCAACCAGTCCATTCTGAAGGAGATCAACCCTGGCATTTCTTTGGAAGGAGTGATGCTAAAGCTGAAACTCCAGTACTTGGGCCACCTCATGCGAAGAGTTGACTCAATGAAAAAGACTTTGATGCTGGGAGGGATTGGGGGCAGAAGGAGAAGGGGACGACCGAGGATGAGATGGCTGGATGGCATCACTGACTCGATGGATGCGAGTCTGAGTGAACTCCAGGAGTTGGTGATGGACAGCGAGGCCTGGCATGCTGCGATTCATGGGGTCCCAAAGAGTTGGACACGACTGAGCGACTGAACTGAACTTAAATGTCAGTACAACTGAGTAAGTAGTAGTATGCAAGACTACTATCCATAAGCATGCAAAAATATGTGTATTGAGGTAACCTATCACCCCTTTGGAGAAGGCAATGGCACCCCACTCCAGTACTCTTGCCTGGAAAACCTCATAGATGGAGGAGCTTGGTAGGCTGCAGTCCATGGAGTCGCTACTAGTCAGACACAACTGAGCAACTTCACTTTCACTTTTCACTTTCATGCACTGGAAAAGGAAATGGCAACCCACTCCAGTGTTCTTGCCTGGAGAATCCCAGGGACAGCGGAGCCTGGTGGGCTGCCGTCTATGGGGTCGTACAAAGTTGGACACGACTGAAGCAACTTAGCAGCAGCAGCAGCAGCAGCAGCATCCCTTTAACTTTCTCAACAAATTATTTGGCTATCCTTTTTTTACCATGAAGGTAAAAGACTATGTCCACTGAGTCTATGTCAACAATGCCAGAGAGAGTTTCAGGATTCACCAATGAGTCTTAGTATGTCTGGGATGAAATGGGCACAGTTCGGCAAATATGCACCTGTTAACACAAGAATACAAGTACTTGGAAGGCAGTCTTCCCAAAGGGTGATATCCACTCACCTTCCTGCCCATCCCCACCCACACACACCAATCTATTATTAACAGCAAAGGTGGAGGTTCTGTTGATGACTCATTAAGTATGCTGATTTGTGAAGGCTGACACAGGCAGACCTGACTAGAGGAATCATTTGCTGGATTTAATCAATTATTGGGTTCATCAAATGTGATTACTGAGTCACATAAAAATCCAACTAAAAGAAGCATTAGACCCTTGAGGGAAAAAAATAACTCCCTGTTTTGCCTTGCAACAGACAGAGGTCGTTCTGTTTTCTGTGTGTGCAAGACGTACTTTATCCATTACTTTCACGTGCTCGTATCCTGAGCTGTCTTCTTAATGTCCAGAATATTTTAAAGCCATCTGCCCTTTTGAGAAAAACCTAAAGACTCAGCAAAACATACATTTTTTAAATAACTGAAGAAAACCAAAAATACTCAACTATCTCATTAGACTTTAATATACTTATACTTTTAAGCACCATGAATGTTAAAAAATCACTGTAGGGTCTCTTTGTGATCTAGTGACAGAAGAGTATACAATAATTTAAGTATCTTCTCCAAAGACCTAATTGTTCCCAATAACATTCAATATTTACATCTATTATAGCACTTACCAGATTTTATTGTAATTTTTTTTCACAGTCACACCTAACAATCCCAAGCCTTCCCAGGTGGCATTAGTGGTAAAGAACCCATGCAATGCAGGAGATGTGGGTTCAATCCCTGGGTCAGGAAGGTCCCCTGGAGTAGAAAATGGCAACCAACTCCAGTATTCTTGCCTGGACAGAGCATTCCATGGACAGAACAACCTGGAGCGCTACAGTCCATAAGGTAATAGAATTGGACACAACTGAGTGACTGAGCAAGCAGGCATGTCTACAAGCCTGTGTACCTCTTCACAGAGGTTATTTCACATATATGTTCTTATTTCCAGTATTTTTTAAGTATATATCAATAGCAAATATTAAGTAAACTTTTGTTAAAATGGGAAATTATTGCAAAGTACTATGCATGTAACTATCAATCTAATATCAACTAACAAGAAGAGAGACAAGTTTGGCTCAAGTTCATTGCTCACAGAAATGTCTAGAATTATGAAATATGTACATCAATCAGACAGAGTCAGAACCAGAACTTCCACTAAAAGAGCTAAACAGAGCTAGGATTAATAACAAATTAACAAAAACCTTCACACTAATGAGGGTTTTGTTATCTGGTGACCTTAAAACTCCAACTCCTGGCCATCTTGACCAAAGTATTTCCACTGTTCAGTCATATGAAAACGGAACAATAGTCCATGGAGGTCCCTCAGGTGTGTGGATACGTCTTTCCTTGCACTTCTGCCTGGATTTATGCTGAACAGTCACAGTTCCCCTCACACACTGAAATACAGTGAGTGTGTGTTCTTGTGTGTGTGTGTTGGAAGCTCTTCTAACATAGATTTAACTTACTACATCATCCCTCGTAACAGTTTTTTTATTTAGGAGTAGCCCAGAAATATTAGATTATCTCTAAGTATCTGTGATTACTTTATGCATGGTCTGGCATGCTTTCTCAAAGATATAAACTCCTCATAGCTAGACCTGACACCCTGAAGCTGTAGCTGTACTGAAAACGACCTGACGAGAATTTCATAGGGAAGCAGGCTTCCCGTGTCATCCTCTCTAGCTGTCAAATTGCCATTTCACCACTTCAGCAAATCTCTTGAAATGATTGGCCTCCATGGACAAGACCCATTCATAAAGCCAAAGGATGGTTCCCCTTAATTGTGTTGATTTAAAGCTCAATCCAATAAGGCTTTCCGTGCAGGGAGAAGCTTACCTCCTACCTACGGGTGCCCTTGCTAACCCAGTAAAGAGTACTTGTAATACCACTCTTTTGATTGAAATTCTGCTCTTGAAAGAGGTGAATACATTTTCTTTAACACTAAATGTGAGACTCAGTAGAATCACTATCCTCAAAATATCCTTCTTGTGGGCTACTAAGATCTGCCTAGAATTTTATGAAAAATGTAAAGAAAGATGTCTACCTCAGTTGGGTTGTAGTTGGATAATGATGACTTTCCAAGCTAGTGGATTTTTTTTCTTATCATTGCTTTGGAAGGTAAATAAATACATGAGTGAAATGAAATTAAACTTAGCAAGAAATCTTTAAACAAAGGTAGATGATTTGTGTATCTTAGGCTGTCTTTCCCCTCTTGTTCAAAGCAAACCTATAAGATTTAAAGCTTTTTAATGTAACATTTGAGTCATTTCATTTTCCTACATGAAGCCACCAACTTTACTTGACTCATTATTAACTGAAGCCAAATAACTACATTTAGAATTCAACTAACCAGCTGAATCCACACTAGTATGCCTGTCCCTAACATGAAAAATCCAGTCCATCCTAAAGGAAATCAGTCCTGAATATTCATTGGAAGGACTGATGTTGAAGCTGAGACTCCAATACTTTGGCCACCTGATGGGAAGAACTGACTCATTTGAAAAGACCCTGATGCTGGGAAAGATTGAAGGTGGGAGGAGAAGGGGACAACAGAGGATGAGGTGGTTGGAAGGCATCACTGACTCAATGGACATGAGTTTGAGTAAACTCCAGGGGTTGGTGATAGACAGGGAGGTCTGGCATGCTATAGTCATGGGGTCGCAAAGAGTCAGACACGACTGAGTGACTGAACTGAACTGAAATGAACATGAAAAAGGAATCACAGCTATTCCCAGTCCAAATGAATCAACCAAGAGACAAGCATATATTCAAACATACCAGCATCAGAGAGGGGTATCAAGATATGTTTAAAACTGTGTACCATTCATCAAATTAGGTATCCATAGACTCCAAATTTACAGATATCTGGAAAAGGTCTCAAGCAAGATCATTCTGCAAAAGGTTGAAGGTTTGATACATGAAAATGGCCTCAAATTCATTAACACCTTTTCATCAAGAGATATAATCTATGTCCCCTTCTCTCAACTCTGGATGGATTGTGCAATGCCTTAACCAATAAGATACAGCAGAAGTGACACTGAGCCAGTTTCAGGGAGACAGCATCTTCCACTCTTTATCTCTTGGAACACATGGCCTAAGAAGCCAGCTAAGAGTTCAGCTCCCCTGAGGTCACCTTGCATAGAAGCTCAAGCTCATGGAGACATTTTGGAGGATGAAAACCATGTGGAGAGAGAGAAGAAACGAGGAGCCCCAAAGCTCCCCAATGCAAATGAAGACTCAGTCTTGGAAGTGGATCCTATATCCCCAGCAGCCCTGGATGACACCAGGTGCATCAGATCCAAGACACCCAGACAAGTCCTTCCTGAATTCCTGACCTACAAAATCATGAGCAAAGTAAAACCTTTGTTCTAATCCATAAAAGTGGTGATAGATTAGCAGACATGGATCTATTTCATATGAGGATAGGTATGTGATTAAAACAGAGAAGGCAATGGCACCCCACTCCAGTACTCTTGCCTGGAAAATCCCATGGACAGAGGAGCCTGGAAGGCTGCAGTCCATGGGGTCACTGAGGGTCGGACACAACTGAGCGACTTCAGTTTCACTTTTTACTCTCATGCATTGGAGAAGGAAATGGCAACCCACTCCAGTGTTCTTGCCTGGAGAATCCCAAGGACAGGGGAGCCCGGTGAGCTGCTGTCTACGGGGTTGCACAGAGTCAGACATGACTGAAGCGACTTAGCAGCAGCAGCAGCAGCATGTGATTAAAAACAGAGCTCAAACCACGCCTCCATTAATTTGCACTTCAGTTCAACACAGCTAATAAGCTAAAATCAGTCTTTTCTTTACATTGACATCAAAATGCAACAGTGTTCATGTGAGATATGCAAAAATCTGCTTTCCTCAAAAGTTGACATAGTAATTTGAAGCCTGACAGGTTTGAGCAGGTCTCCTATAAAACTTCCTCTTACCTGTCTATTTATCTCCCCTTAAAATAAAATTGAGGCAACACTGAAACATCTTATACCCCTAGTTAACTACATGTAAAAATGATAAATTACCTTTTACTACTGATGACTATTATGCCCTCTAATCTGAGTGATTAATTTATACCATTCTTAGTGGTTCAAATGCAATCACTACCATGAGCCTGATGAATCTGAACAAGACAGAATTATTGGCCATCTTTATAAGCTTACTATATTTAGAGAAGTACAGCAACCCTCTAGGAAGCTTTAAAGTTTTAGTTCATTTTCTCTCAATGAGTGTGAACCTCCTCACTGCATATCAAATGATGACACCACTACTTTGGATTACTGACTTTATTTAGAAACCATAGGACATAGGAGCCTCTACTATGAGATGAGACTCTCTAGAAAAGGTCCTATTAAAGGCATCATCTGAAGGTAACACTATTTTTAAAAGACTTTTAAATTTTTATGTATTTTCTTTTTTTTGGCTGCACTGGGTCTTCATTGCTGTATGCAGGCTTTCTCTAATTGCAGCAAGTGGGGGCTACTCTCCAGTCATGGTGCGTGGGCTTAGTTGCTCTGCAACATGTGAGATCTTCCCGGACCAGGGATCAAACCTATGTCCCCTGCACTGGCAAGTGGATTCTTAACCATTGACCCACCAAAGAAGCCCTGAAAGTACCATTGTTGAAACCTACTGGAAGATTTTAATTGCAACAGTAATTTTTTATCTCATGTAACCTGTTTAAAGTCACAATACCAAAGTCAATTAATGAAAAGCAGACACTAGCCTTTTAGACTGAGCCGTAGGCTTCTATTGCTTGGCCAACAAAAGACCTAAGCGGCTCTATTTCTATGGAATGTGCTTTCCAAACTCTTCGCAATAAAACAGAGTAATGGAGGATGATGACAGATGATATTTTACTTTAAATTACCCTCTTTATGGTTAAATCAAAAGACTGCCCTTAAAGGAATCTGTATCTATGTTGTGAGCTCAATAGCATTTTGTCAGCAAATCAGCCTAGGAGAATCCAAAACCTCAACGTGCATTTGAAGACCTTTCTGTGCTCCCATCCATAAACCTTGACACACTCACCCTCAGTTCAGCCCCACTCTGGTCAAGGTTTAGTAAAATCACTGGACAGTTCAGCAGTAATGAGTTTTTAACCAACTGGACCCACTCTTATTTGAAGGTATACACTTACTGTGCCACACCAAATGCGTGCAATCAGTTTTTAATTACAGCAACAGTAGCAACTAGAAGATAAAGCAGGCAACTCACTGAGAAGGAACCAAGACTCTTTATTACAATGAATGTCCATCATGAGCTTGACTTGTGAAGAATTGTGACACAGAGGAGTCAACCAACCAGCTCTCCTTTCTCAGAGAGACGCTCTTACCTCTGGGACGTTTTCTTATATTTCCTCCTGTGGGAAAAGAAGCATAAACACAGATCAGAAGAGAGTCTGCTGCAGGTGGTAGGTGAGAAAAAGCTTCAGTGGGGATGGACAGAGGGGTGAACACTGTAGAGAGCTCTCTCTGTGAGGCTGGTGGATCTCAAAGCCCACTTCAAAGTTCTGTGTTACAGAATGTTGTGCTTGAATGCACAGAACCACAGTCTTAGCAGTTACACATAGCATCCCCAGAGGATGTTCGGCCCTTTCCCCTCTGAGGGCACTGTAGCATCTTGGTTGAGATTAGACCTTAAGGACAGCAAAAACCAGGTTCAAATCTCAGTCCTTCAGCAGGTTCATGGGGTTGTTGAGGAATAAATCGGCAGACGCTTGCAAAGCATGTCTTATACCTGGCATATTAAGTGGTCAATAACTAGTAGCTATTCGTACTGTCATTATTGTTACTATTATTCCCATCAGCTTGTAATGAAGTCTCTTTAAAGATTTGCCTTTTAAAATATAAATGTGTAATCATGCAGCTAGACCATAAGATCAGACATAAGGTCTTCACAGAAGGAAGGAATGAGGGAGGGGTCAATGGGAATGTCTAAAAGCAAAAGCCGTGAGAGGAGCATCAGGAACTTGCTACTCACTGGCTCAGCTGTGAGCTCGGTCCCCAGAAAAACAAGTCCCAGGAAGCACAGTGGCTGGAGGTCTACTCCACCTCTCCTGTTTATGTTCCTCATTTAGCCAGGGGCAAATCTTTTGGGCATGGGGCTTCTCAGTCTATCAGAGGGAGGTTACATCTGCCCTGTCTCTCTTACCTGGGTCATTGTGGCATTCAAGGAGGAAATGGCCATAAAAGTTTATTTTCCAACGTATCCTGATGTTTTTCATGTTTGTGTCAACTTTTGTAGATTTCAAAGACCCTCAAAAGAGTTTTGGAAGACTCTTTACTGGAGGGGATTAGAGGAAAAGAAGTGGTAAGAGAGGAAAATGCACCTCCCAGGAGGATCTCCAGGAAGGGCAATGCTTCCCAGTTGTCCCTGGTTCCACATCAACATTCCCATTACAGTCACTGCACCAGGAAGCCAAGCCACTAATTTGCTAATAGAACTGTAAGTTGCACATGCTTTTTTTTTTTTAAAGGCACAGACGTGTCAAATTCAGAATCCCTACAACCTATGACACTTTGTTCAAATGAAAACATACATGACGATGTGACATGTTAAATGAAGTAAGCCATGTATGGCATCAAACCCACAGTGTGATCTTGACCTGATATGTACAAAGAAAACACACCAGAATGATAAGCATGAGCCCAGGGTAGTAGGTGAGTGAATCACACTACTTTTATTTTTACTTGCATTAATTTTCTATATTTTCTAATTAAATGAGCATTTCTATTTTCCATGAGCATTAAATGAGGTTGCAATTAGAAAAAAATGTATAAAATATTCACATACCTATATATATACAGTCACATATACAGGTATACATATCTATAGGATGAACACACAGAAATATTTACATGTTTAAATTATAACGTCTAGATAGGAAAGAAGGTTAACCAACAGTTGACCCAGTGAGTTAGGGCTTGAGGTATAGAGTAAACTACCTGTGTTCCAATCTTAGCTGTGGCACTCAGCTCTACAGTGTTGGACCATATATTTGACCCCTCTGAGCTTCAGTTTCTTCATCTGTAAAATGGGAATAATCAGAGCACCTCTCTCAAGACCTTACAGTGAGAAATAAAGATCACCCACCTGAATTTCAGCTCCCCAAAGGGAGGTTTTTTATATGCCTCTCCACTGTATCCCTGGAGAAGGAAATGGCACCCCACTCTAGTACTCTTGCCTAGAAAATCCCATGGATAGAGGAGCCTGGAAGGCTGCAGTCCATGGGGTCCCTGGGAGTCGGACATAACTGAGCAACTTCACTTTCACTTTTCACTTTCATGCTTTGGAGAGGGAAATGGCAACCCACTCCAGTATTCTGGAGAATCCCAGGGATGGGGGAGCCTGGTGGACTGCCGTCTATGGGGTCGCACAGAGTCGGACACGACTGAAGCGACTTAGCAGCAACAGCAGCAGCCACTGTATCCCATTGCTTAAAACAATGTTTTGCACTCCTTCCAAAAACTGTGGTGGATGTGCACTGACCATCCTAGACACCCCTCTCCAGCAGTGACAGCTCACACTCACCAGGCAGTAACAAGGGCAGAGGTTTCATCTACCTGACCCATGGGTGTGACCCATGCCCTGGAACCTCGTTAGAACTGCTGTCTAACAAACCGAGATAAGAAGTGTTTGGCAAGACTGGAAAATAACCCACTGAAAGTGTGCAAGGACCAAAGGTAAGGGGGCAATCAGACCAGATGGATGCCCCTTGTTCCCATCCAGAAACTCAACTAGTTCTATCAACAAAGGGCATATTCAGAGGCCAGAAGAAGACAACCTTTGCTACTGGCTTCCACAGAACTCTCCCAGCATCTGCCAAGGACCACATACCAGCACCACTGAGAACCCTGAGAGCATCAAAATGGACAAAAATAAGAAAAGCTGCCATTTTCAGCAACTACTAGTAGCAAACACTTAACATATATCACTGCTGCTGCTGCTGCTGCCAGGCAGCAGGCAGGAACACTGGAGTGGGTTGCCATTTCCTTCTCCAATGCATGAAAGTGAAAAGCGAAAGTGAAGTCGCTCAGTCTTGTCCAATTCTTAGCGACCCCATGGACTGCAGCCTTCCAGGTTCCTCCATCCATGAGATTTTCCAGGCAAGAGTACTGGAGTGGGGTGCCATTGCCTTCTCCAACATATATGACTAATCCTCATAATAACCCTGCTAAGATCCACTCTGTGAAAGAATCTGAATTCTAAAAAAGGAAATTAAGACATGTTACCAAAAGTGTTACTTTGTTCTAACAACCAAGACTGAGAAGTGGCTCAGGAAGTTTTGTCAGAGAGGTAGTTTTGATGGACTGGGACAGGGGTTGGGGTTTGACAAGGAGAAATATGTAAGAACATGGGGCAAGCAGGTGAGGAGGGTATGCTTGGTGGCCTCAAACCAGCTCAGCTCAGCCAGATTCGAAAGCAGATAGCAGGTTCTAAGTCTAAAAAGTGCTCAAAACAAAGCTAATCAAGAAAAATAATAAAATGTATACATTAAAAAAAAGAGGACACCAGAGAGAAGGGGGGGTCATCTCTTACATCACCCTGTGGAAAGGTGATAGGGCTCTGGAATGTGATAAACCTGGTTCAAAACCCAAGTTCTCCTCCTCTAACTGAGACTCAGACAAGCTCAACACTAGAGTAAGCTTTAGCTTCCATATCTCTAAAATGGGAGGAATGAGCTCAGAGAATATAGTGTATTGAATTACCTGGCACCGTGCATGCCATGTAAGGGCCATTCTAAAAGGTTAAGGACTCTTTGCCCCTCATTTTCAGTTTCTTGAGCCTAGGGGTCCTGTCATAGGGCTCACTGTGTCTATCCCAAGGGTGCGCACATCAACCAGCACATGTTGGCACACAACAAATGTCTGCTGGCAAAATAAATATATCATTTGTAGCTGTCACCCACAACTACCGAAATATGGGTTGTGCCTTTGGTAGACCCAAAAAAAGAGAGACCAAAACTCTGATTTTCAGTCCAACTCACCTCCCTGACACTCACTCCCCACTTTCATCAATGCATTCCTGAACTCACACATTCTAAAGTTCTCCCTTCCCATCTTGTCCCATTTAGACAGACAGCTCCCTCATCAAAGGAGACCCAACCCAAACAATGTCCTCTTACACTGGAGCTGAAAGGTCACACAAGAGAAAATACAGATCTATGGAAATTGCTCTACTCAAGATCCTACTCACCGATCATCTTGACTCAGCAAGATGGTGAGGCCCGAGTCCTATGCTTTCAGCTGAGATATCACTTCCTCCTGAAAACCTTCTAGGGCCTCCCACACGGAATCATCCCTTTTGTGTGTTCCATGGTGACTGAGCTCATCTGTTACGCTGATGGCAAGATCAAGGGCTTGTCCAGTATCTGCTAATGGTTCTCTCTTGCCTAACATGGTGCTTAACAAATGACAAGTGCTCAATACACTGTTGCTGTGTGAATGAGTGGATTTATCAAGACACTAACCAAAATGCTTTCTTTCTACTCATTTTTCTTCTGTTCAGTGATAATTCACTATAAGCAGTGCGGACATCTACCACAGACATGGTTTTCTACACACAGGAGAAATGCAATGAGAGAAAGCCTGGGAGAGGACAGTGGTGGGATGCTCACAACTGTTGAACACCTCCTCTGTTCCTTGTCTGTTACCTAAATTAACTCACTTTGACCTCCGACAGAACTTAGGAGGTTAATGTCACTTTATAGTTGATGGAAGGGATGCCCAATGGCTCAGCAGGTAAAGAATCTGCCTGAAATGCAGGCGATACTGGAGATGCAGGTTCAATCCCTGGGTCAGGAAGATCCCCTAGAGAAGGAAATGGTAACTGACTCCAGTATTCATGCCTGGGAAATCCCAGGGACAGGAGCCTGGAGGGCTACAGCCCAGAGTCGCAAAGAGTCGGACATGACAGAGCAACTAGGCATACACACATACTTGATGGAAATGAGGCTCAGAGAGTTTAAGTGACTTGACTAAGGATACAGAATCCTGAACCGATTGAGAGAGAAAGCAAACTCTGAAGCCCTCCAAGAAAACTGAGGAAATTAGTCAAATAAGTCAAAAGATGCCTGGAGGAAACTTAGACACTAGACAAAAACAAACAAAGCCAACAACAGAAATGTACTGGGCTCTTTCCATCCAAATGCAGGAAATGAGCTGGATTAAAAACTAGTTTATTCTTGGCCTTTTGTTTTTAAGAACTTCAACAGAATTTGCCCCTGAAAGACAAAGGAAATGTTTTTAAATGTTTTGTTTTGGTTTCTCAAACTTATTTTAAATTTATAATTTTTGGAATATTAATACATCAGAAGTCCCAAGATTCACGTAGCTAGACTAAGCTGATTCAGACCATAGATAATGACCAAGCTGCTGTGCTCTGGAATCTGGACAGAGTAGGGGATGGAGAGAGCACAGCCCTACACCGAGGCAAAAGGCAAGACATCTTCATGAGGCCAGACTGAGGAAACTGCATCCATGAAAATCTGGACCACTTTGCAAGCTCTATTCCCCGGAATGTACTCTGCCTTACTCACATGCACACATACATGGCATTGGTTGTTTGTTTACTCATTTGTTTAAGGAGAGGCATTATGGCATAGTGCTTGAGATCACTTACCTAAGCTAAACCCCTTCTCCGACTTACTGTCTAATAAGCTATGTGACCTTTGGCAACTTACATCACTTTCACAACCACCAGTCTCCTTATCTGTTAGATTTGGGCAACAGTAACATGCACTTCACAGGCTGATGTGAGAGATGAATGTAGCAGTGGATGTAAAACACTGAGCACAGTGCCAGGCATCCGGTAAATGTTCACGTGCAAGTCAGCTGCTGTATTTAGAATAAAAATATCACATAACTAAGAATGATATAATTTCATAGGTTTCCAAATTTTGTTTGGAAAAAGAAAAGTCTTTCATTGATTAGAAAATTTTAAGTAAAAAAAAGTTTAAGATTGTTTCTAAAGTAGAAAAACTGAATACCCAATTCTCCACGTTTTAGAACACCTGGGCCACAAAGAAAGCAAGTGCTAATCTCAGTCCTACTAAGGGGAGAAGGAACTAAATCCCTGCCCAGCTCTCTCTGTTCGCCGTGCCTACGGGAGCCTGCAGGCTCTTCACTCTGACACCCATCCAGCAGTGGTCCCTGTTAGCCTAGCAGAACCACACACTTTCCTCTAATGTCAAAGCTGGATTATTGCTCAGAAAGAAAGGGAAAGAAAAAAAAAAAAGGAAAAAAGCTAGGTATTTAGGAACTAGACACTATGATAATCCTTAGAAATATCTAAAATTATCTTTTAAGAAAAAACCCTTTTTATTGATATTTCCCTAAAGGCTAAAGCCCAGTGAGTTGCTTACACACTCCCTAAGCATCCTCTAGAAGTTACAACTAAGCACAGAAATATCATGCTATAACTAGAATCAATAATGGACCATATCCATTCACCTGCTAGGCAAATTAAAAGACTCCTGGTCTTCACTGAAAAATCAATATTTGATTAAGTCTGGAATGTTGCTATGGAACTGTGGATTGCCTAAGAAGTATCAAGTAGTGTGTACATGTTATGTGTACAGGCACGTGTACAGAACAGGGGAAGTGATGAGCTCCCCTGGAAGCCTTCAGTCCCTTTACGTCCAGCTGAGCACATTCTGACAAGTGGCTACCGAGGCAAGAGCAACATCAAAAATCAAAGAGCACTGACCCCCAATATTTAAAAAGTTTCCTTAAAGCTGTCCTTGATTGTGTCATCTAGACCCTTAACTTCTAGACCTTGAACTTCATTTTACCTCTCTTGGCCCCAGTCAGAGAGAGAAGGGATGAAACTAGGCCAACTTAAGGAGTGGTTCCAGCCACAGTAAACACAGTAAAGTAAAGCCAAGAGCTGAATAGACTCAGCAAGGAAATAACAAGAAACAACGGAGTGGGGAGAGCGAGGATGCTTTTAAAGAGCTTTGTTTGCTTTTTGGTAGCTAGGAGTTTCCAAAATACTGGACACACCTACAACCACACGTAAGTTTCACACACTTCAAAGTCAAACAGAGGACCTGGGAATCCTTCCTGATAGCCTGGGTGAGTGAGAGCCAATTAAGCATTGAGGTTAAATCATGAAGTGCCTGGCAGTCTCACTTTTTTAAAGTGAGTATCTCTGAGTAAGAGCCATATGGTTACTGCAATAATGAGGTTTATAAATAGGCTTAATATCCAAACAATCTGGCTTAGAAAAACCAAAACTTGTGCTTAGGCTCCAGGTTGACAGCAAGATACCTCGCAGCTGAACACAAGAAGGTTTTCTGGTCTGGGAAATGGAATACGCAACAATTCCACGTGCATGGTGAGAATTCCAGTTCTGCCTGAAATCTTCTCTGGGGTTTCTGGGCAATAATGACTCACACTGCTCCAGATCCCATCAGATTCCATCTCCATCCTTCCTTACTGAGATCACTACTGCTACTGATGCACGGACAGCTTTGCAAATTTTGGTTCTCAGGCCTCAGTTCCCTCAAGGGAGAGGAGATTGGGGGACAGACTCAGAAAAAAAAAAAAAAAAAAGCACACAGCAAGACTCAGGGAATTAAATACACATTCTCACAAGTTCAGGTCACATGTGGCTCATTCATGTGAAAGTGGACTGAGATAAAATGCCACAAATACCCGTGAAATAAGCAAGGACCTGAATGATCATCTGATCCCCTGGTTTTGTTTTTTAGTGGCATATGGGGTACAGACTGAACAGAACTGAATATCCCCCAAAAATTCCACTGAATCTGTCTTAAACCATTTGTACAGACTACTTTAGATGTTGCTGAAAATGGAAGGCCCTTATACATTTCTTCTCATTTCTACCAGTGATTTCATATTCCATGATACCCATGTTAAAACCTAGCTTTGCAAAAGCTATATATATTAATTGCTTAACGGATTTTCCCATTTTTAATTTTTTAATGTAATTTTATTTTGATCTTCCTTGTTGCTTTATTACTTTGTAAAATTTTATTTATTTATTTATGGCCACACCACTCCGCACATGGGACCTTAGTTCCCCAACCAGGGATCGAACTCCCACCCCCTGTGGTGGAAGCACAGAATCCTAACCACTGGACCACCAACAAAGTCCTCCCATATTTTTAACAAGTAAATACCAATGAGGGGGGGGAAATATATATATATACATATATATATAGCAATCTCCTGGCACATTCAAGCAGACTATTTGAGGGGAGAAGGAGAAAAAGATACTAGAGAAAGTGAGTTTTTCTTCTCTTACTCGCTCAAATATTTAACTGATAAGCTACAGAATGAAAAACCATGTGGGCAACGATTCTATTTTCCTGCTCTGCCAAAGATCCAAGGCAGAACAAAAAATAATGAAATGACATAAACTCACTTTCACCTGGAATAACCCAACAATTAGGAAAGATTTATTTCTGCTTCAATTTTCTAAAGAATTTTTCTGCCAGACTGTCTATTGGGGAAAATTCTCCTATAGATTCATACTCTTTCATTTAGGGCTCTTAGAAAATTAAGATCATGTTTGGGGACAGCAACTCCCAAAGTATAGAATTCCAGTATGTTTAAACTAGTGATGAGATCAAAGTCAAATGAAGGAAACCTTCGAGAGAGTGGTGTGGGGTTGAGGATGGTGAATCAGAAAACTGAGAGCATCCTCTTCTGAAATAGAGCCGTGCATAAGATACTCAATGTTTAACTCATTTCTGGGAGCAAATGTGTTTCTGTCTAGTGCTGGCTTGGTTGCGGCAAAAAGAGAAATCTCTAAAGAGAAGATTTAGTTCAAACTACACGACCCCCAGTGCCTCAGTAGTCAAGAATTCACCTGCAGTACAGGAAACAAAGGAGACACAGGTTTGATCCCTGGGAAGATCCCCTGGAGGAGGGCATGGCAACCCACTCCAGTATTCTTGCCAGGAAAGTCCCATGGACAGAGGAGCCTGGAGGGCTGCAGTCCATGGGGTCGTAAACAGTCAAAGACAGCTGAAGCCACTGAGCATGCACACACACACACACACACACCCCCACACACAGGAAGTCCCATCTGTACCAGCAACAACTCACAGTCACTCCATGCAGTCCCCAAGGCACCCACATTCTCACAGGCCTGTGTCTTCACCGCCCCTCGTCCCCAGCCCCATCATTTGCCTGCAGACAGCTGTTCAGACACAAATATCCAAATCTCCTGGTCATGCCTGCTTCTCTCCTGGGCCTGGGTTAAAAATTCCAGCACTCAGATTACTGTCTAACAGGCCCTAAAATATGACCCCTCCCAAAAGAAAGCTGAAACCTTCCTCTGAAAAGCATTATTTGTGAGCAGATCAAGCACTGTTTTCCTCTAGCTTAACATCCACTGCTTACAGCTGGGCAGTGAGCCCATCAGTGGCACCAGTGAAAAAATATAGAAAGGCTGTTAGAAAAAGAAAACAGAAAGTAAATGCCACACTTGTAGAAGTCCAAACAGTACTTTTTTGCATAAGTGATCTATCCCTCCATTCACATATTTACTTACACTTACAGTGTTCTAAGTACAGTAAAACTGTGTGGGTGGGAACGGGAGAGATTTTTGTGACCTCCTTCCTGGAAGCCTGGCTCCTGCTTAGATAAACATCAATGAGAAAAGCTGAAAACAAAAATATTTCTTAGTATCTGTGACAACACTGCCAGAAGGGAGATAAATCCAAAGGATTGAGACAAAATCTCACTCTGCAGATATATTCCTGAAACCAGAGGAGGGGTGGGTTTTTAATTGAATTATCCAGAGAGATGCTTGAATTTTCTACTCTATTTTTCCCATGTAGATTTAGCCAGAACAAAAATGTATCTTCTGCCAAGTTTAACTTCAGAGGGCAGTCTAATGTTTTTTAAGCCTTTCCTATCTACTCCCGTAGCACTCCTTCCGTCTTCCTCCCAACTTGTTATCATAACCTGCTCCTGGCAGAAAGCAGCTGTTGGTCATTTATAATTTCAGGTGAATGTTAAGTCAATCCAACAGCTCCTTGAAAGCAGAAGTCCTTCTTGTTTCCTCTAAAATCTTCTCTCACAACAGAATCATCTAGAGTAGGCTGCTGTCTGGACATACACTCCGTAAATTTCAGCAATTTAAATATGGCAAAAGTAAGGTCAATGCTCAAATTACAGGGGGAAAAACACCCACTCACCTAGCAGATGCACTTCTAGAGCCCATTCAGAGCTCCAGTCAACTGAATGAATAGGTTGAGCATTCAAACTAAATTCTCCTCAGCTACAGTTACCTTCACTGAAACTATCCAAACTCCCAGAAACAAGTGCTTTGAACAATTCTTTCATTTTTCTAACCATGACTAATTTCACTCAGTGGTTTCATAGGCAGAATGGCAGTTCTAAGCATTTATGAGGTGTGATTTACAACGTGCTGCGTGTGCTTAGTTGCTCAGTCGTGTCTAACAATCTGCAACCCCACGGCATACAGCCCGCCAGGCTCCTCAGTTCATGGAATTTTCCAGGCAAGAATATTGGAGTAGGTTGCCATTTCCTAATCCAGGGTATCTTCCTGACCCAGGAATCGAACCTGTGTCTCCTGCATTGGCAGGCAGATACTTTACCACTACACACCCTGGGAAGCCCAGATTTACAATAATTCACCCTTATACTTCACAAATCAGCCACAAAGGATGCTATTCATGAAAATGTTTATAGTTTCTCATAGTAACAGACCAGGCTCCAAGTAACAACCTAGAACAGTATAGTAAGTAAAAGTAAAAAGTTGCTCAGTAGTGTCCGACTCCTTGCGACCCCATGGACTGTAGCCTACCAGGCTCCTCCATCCATGGGACTCTCCAGGCAAGGATACTGGAGTGGGTTGCCATTTCCTTCTCCAACCTAGAATAGTATAGTAAATATAAAATATTGGGGGGGGGGGTAATTTAAAGACTTGTAAGACCTCTTAGCATATTAAAAAGCAGAAATATTACTTTGCCAACAAAGGACTATGAAGAAAGCTGAGCGCCAAAGAATTGATGCTTTTGAACTGTGGTGTTGGAGAAGACTCTTGAGAGTCCCTTGGACTGCAAGGAGATCCAACCAGTCCATTCTAAAGGAGATCAGCCCTGGGTGTTCTTTGGAAGGAATGATGCTGAAGCTGAAACTCCAGTACTTTGGCCACCTCATGCAAAGAGTTGACTCATTGCAAAAGACTCTGATGCTGGGAGGGGTTGGGGGCAGGAGGAGAAGGGGACGACAGAGGATGAGATGCTGGATGGCATCACCGACTCGATGGTCATGAGTTTGAGTGAACTCCAGGAGTTGGTGATGGACAGGGAGGCCTGGTGTGCTGTGATTCTTGGAGTCGCAAAGAGTCGGACACGACTGAGCGACTGAACTGAACTGAACTGAAGACCTCTTAGAGCCATCCTCAGACAAGAATCAGAGAAGTAGAGAAAAAAGGGGGGGGGGGATATTAATCTGAATCTGAACTACTAAAACACACTGGGGAGTAGTTTTAATATTAGTAGACTAATATTCCACTGCTGGATTCATTCAGTGTCCCTAAAGTATAGGAAAAGTCTTGGTTATTTAAGAATTTCAAGTGTTTGGAATCTGGATAAATAGTATTTAATGTTCTTTGGATGTCCAATAGTGACTTTCAGCCAAAATACATCCTTAAGTTGATTTTCATGCTTCTAGTGGCCTCAAGGGAAAGGAAAGCTATACTTTAATTGAAGACTGAATACTGGGTCCCTGCAATCGGCCTTTGGAAGGGAGTGGAAAAGAATGGTGGGAGGACCTCTTTTGGATGGCTTCCCAGGTGGCGCTAATGGTTAAAGAACCCACCTGCCAAAGCAGGAGACATAAGAGACACAGATTCAATCCCTAGATCAGGAAGATCTGTAGTAGGAAATGGCAACCCGCTCCAATATTCTTGCCTGGAAAATTTCATGAAGACCTCTTACAGTAGAGGAGCCTGACAGGCTATAGACCATGGGGTCACAGAGAGTCGGATACAACTGAAACAAATTAGCAGGCAAAGAGCTGTCAGGATAAAAGGCCATGAATGAGGCAGAGGTCATGTGAAGGGTGAGCACTATCGCAGAACTATGGGTGCTCCAAGGGTCAGAGGCCCAGTGTGTGTGCCACAAGACACCTTGGGAGCAGCAGCACAGGCTGTACCCACTGGACAAGCCTATACAACAGGATGGCCTCCTGCAAGGTGTAGGGAGCTCCATCCACCCAGCCAAGCTCCACCAGACCCTTCTGCAGCGGGCAGGCTCCAAGCTCCTAGTCTCCCTGCCTGGCTCATGCCCAGCAGTCCCCACAAGGTCCAAGACAAGAGCCTCATTCCATTTGGTTTCTTGGGTCGTGGTCTCTTTCCGCCTTTAAAATAGCAGAAATGACCCCACCTAGCCCCCAGGTTTCTGTCTTTGCTGCAAACCCATCTTGTGATGGACATGACACTACCAGCCAATACAAAGGGTCTTAAGCAAAGCTATATAAATGTGCCTCACATTTAATCATTATTTTTCTCAGCTGTCCCTCCAAAAGCTATGAGGTGGGTCATGTGAGCACTCTCCCTCCATAAGCAGAAACTGGAACCAAGGAAAATGAACCAAAGAAAATTGAAGACAGAAAATGGAGCTAGAAATGAAGAAATCTCTCTGCTTAGGGCTACTTCTCAAAAGACAGAGGCTGTAGAGCCATCAAAATCATAAACACTTGGTTGCAAGATACTGAGTTGTAATTAGCTAGTGCTGTGCTTCATTTCTCAGTTGTGTCTGACTCTTTGCGACCCCATGGACTGTAGCTCACCAGACTCCTCTGTCCTTGGGGATTCTCCAGGCAGGAATACTGGTGTGGGTTGCCATGCCCTTCTCCAGGGGATCTTCCAACCCAGGGACTGAACCTAGGTCTCCTGCGTTGAAGGCGGATTCTTTACAGTCTGAGCCACCAGGGAAGTGCAATTAGCTAGTAAGTTAGCACAACCAAATTATGACAAGCAAGTGACGATGTACTAATAATATACTGTATTAGTATTCACATATAGAAATTTTCATTCTAAATTTAAGAATCTACTTAACCCTTTTTGATATTCACCTCTTTCTCCCCTTCCATATATATTAAGAACATAATTCAGGGAGACAATCCATCTTTATTAGGAGAAAAAAGATTCAAAAACAGTCCCTCAAACACAAATGTCTTCCTTCTCTAAATCCTAGGACATTGTGTCAATGTCATTTATCCAGCAATTAAATATTTTTGTCCACACTTTGTCTTTTTTTTAACTTTTCACCTCTATAAAGAATTGTCTCCTTAACTAGACTATAAGTTTCCCAAAAGCAGGGCTTTTTTTCTAATATTTTCAAATCTCTTCTGAAGCTCCTAATATCCAATATATAATAGCAATCCAATAAAAAATATGCTGAACTTTCTGACATTTGCAATTAAATGGGAGAGTGGAAGGCCCAATTAATACCCTAAAATATGTAATCTGTGGGAAATAAACAGCAATTTTTTACATTATTCTTTTGGATTTGCTTTATTAGTGAGATTCAGATGAAGCCCCTCTTCCCTGTTCATCTCTTTGCAAGGCTTTAACTCACAACTATGACTCTCAGACCTTAGGCTCCAGGCCAAAGGTCTCTCCATGTTTTTTAGGCTGTTATTACTAACAGCTGCTTGGACCTTCCAAATGTGGTCCAAGATATGCTCCAGTTCACCACATCTAAACCCAAATTTATCATTCTGTGCATCCAAGTCCACACTTCTCTCTGTGGTCTCTAACAAGGCAAAGACACCAAACTCACTAAGACATCTGAGGCAAAACAAACTTGGAAGACAACTTCTCTCTCTCTCTCTCTCCCTCCCTCTCTCTGCTCCTTTCTAATGTCAAACGTGCCTCCTATTCATTCCTCCTTGGTGGTACTACCATCACTGAAGAATCTTCTCCAACTCATCTCCAGGCCTCAAGTCTCTTCTCCAACCTGTCCTCCAGACTTCTTCCAGAATAGCCATCTTAAAATTAAAATCTCCTTTTGTTACTCTCTAGCTTAAAGTCTTTTAACACTGCCTTAGAACTTAAGGAATAAAATGTAAAGTCCTTGAAATTACATGCATCCCAAAAAAAGATTCCCTGAAAGATGAATGGAGAGTGCCCAGAATACATTTGTATGTGTGTATAATGTGCCCAAATGGCAAACCATTCAAGTATTCTTGCCTGGAGAATCCCACAGACAAAGTAGCCCGGAGGGCTACAGTCTATAAGGTCGCAAAGAGTCGGACATGACTGAAACAACTTCGCTCACACAAGTGCACACACACACACAACGTATTCAAGTACCTGCTTCCTTAAACTATGAACATGTAGAGTTTTGAATAAACCAAAAATAAATTTTTTTTTAAATTCCATGTGTCACTGCCTGGCCCCTGCCTTCCTTTCCAACTTTATCTCTCCCTCCTCCCATCCCTCTGAACCTTGGCACACTGTTACCTCCACTTACTAGCTTTATCTATCCCTCAATATTGTACTCGATGAGCTGCCAGAGGATACTTCACAGTTACCTTTTAAAGAAAAATATCTAAGGTCTTACACCGGAAAGGTAACCCTGTTTCTTGGACAGCTGATGGACCAGGGACCAATGTGGGGGCCCACTGCCTCCAAGGTGAGCTGGGAGATTTCCGTCCAACAGCTCCATGTTGAATGACTGCAACTAGACCCAAACGCACTCTCTCCCTTGGGATTCCCAGTAAAAGGTGAGCACAGGGAACGGCGCTGGACTCAGGCTGTATTCCTAGTAAGTAGGCGCAGCTTCTCCAGTGGTCCGTCAGAACAGCTCGGAATTCTGAGCTCATTTATTCTGGACTGACTGGATGACTCCCTGTTTTCCTTATGTCGCTGCAAAAGGCTAACATGAATGAAAGAAATCTGTGCGCATTTCTTCCTCGTGACTCCAAGGACTCTGCTCACATTGTCTGCAGCTCACTGCTCACACCTTCTCTGGCCCTCCCAGGAGGAAGTAGCTCCCCGCACATCCCTTTGTAACTACAGTCAACACTTCTAGGTGTTCATCTCTTTAGCTATAGCCTTATAGCTTATCTACTTTGGCACATCCAGAGTTTATCAAAGTAACGGGCACATAATAGACACTCAGTAAATGTTAAGTGACTAAACTTCTGAACAGCTGCCTGACCATTGATGACCCTATTTTTTAAAAATGTCATATGAGTAGAAAGAAAATACAGAATGAGAAGGCTTTATTAAATGAGAAATATGAAACTAAAGATCTAGTTTACCCCCCTACCCCCTGGCCTACTTTTGATGTATAGTTTGGAAAAGTCACTTAAGTTCTCTGTACTTTAGTGGGGTTTTAGTGAAGACTTTCAGAGACCCCAAACTCAAAGGAGCCTAAGCAGGAACAGAGCATGATGGATTCATGCAGCTGGGACAGCAGACTGAACCAGATAAACAACTGTAGGAATGGGGAAATGTGGGACCCCGGGATTTTCACTCCTTCTCCCCTCTGCTTCTCTGTAAGTGCTGGCCTATCTCCGGTCATTGAAATGTCCTCTCCATGCAGTAAGAAGTGAACCCAGCAGCAACCACCAGGAGAACCCAGGAAAAGGCAAAGCAGCACCCTCCCTTGGCCAATAGAGAATCTCAGTGGAGGACTCTACTGCTTGGGTTCTGTGCCACACTTGAGAATGACCCCTGTTGGCAGAAAGGCAAAAATTCTATGATTGACCAATCTGGCATCTAGAGCCCAGGGGACCCGGGAGGAGGGAGTAGGCAAAGGAGTGAGGGGACAGGGTCTACTGCCATAATAAGGTGGGGATGGGGGGAAGCATGCTGGACAATAATTCCAGTTTGTGACCTTAATAACCGTACATTTGGGGATACTTCAGTAACCAAAACAGAACCCCAAAATACTATGCTTTCATGAAGCTTGTATTTTAGTTGAAAGAAAGAGACAATAAACATAAGAAATCATACCTCCATTTATATTCATAGTACTATTTTAGATAATGTGAAAAAAGCTTCAATCATCTTTACAGAGTGTTACATAAGCATAACAGTTATTGTATTGACTACCTCATAGTTGGGCAAAACAAATACATGATGGCTTAATTACCATTGTGACAATAAATGCCAAGAAATAAGGGAAACCTGTTCTCTTGCCCTCAATTAAAAAAGAGAGAGAGAGAGCACCCTTTTGTCATCATATAACAAGAAAAGCTCTTGGTTGGAACCCAAGGTACAAGTTATGACTCAAACCCAGAGCACCGTGAGGCTGCCCCTCATCACCAGAGGAAGCAAGTGCACTCATCATATTTTCCCTGACTGGAAGATTCCTTAACAAAACAGCCATTGGGAGGGGCCCTTAACAATTCCACCCACACTTCTACAGAGGAAAGAGCTAGGACAGCAGCACTTGGGGGACAGCTAAGGAAACAGAAACACTCACAAAAAAAGGCTCTTCTCAGAAACACAAGAGGACAGCACCCCCCTGACAGACATCATTAAGAAGGCTCAGGTGTATAGTGTGTGTTCCCTTCCAGCTTAGAGAGATGTGAGCATGTGTAGGAGAGGGCTATGGGGGAGGCTGAGGAACATCACCCCCTCCTTCAACCACAGATGGCCTCCACACAGTGGTGGGCAGCACTTCCCTCAAGGGAAGAAGGAGTTATCATAATAAACACCTGGGCTTGCAGGGTTTTGTCATCTCAGCGGTGGTAGATAGTGCTTAAAATTCACTTTTCCAATATTTGATGTACTATTATGTATGCTGAGGATGTCACAAGGTTAGATTAAGAGTTCTTCCTAATTCTTTCCTAGAGAAATACGTCAAACAGTCCTAGCTTTCAAATATGTATTGGTAATTTACTGTAGACCACATAGTATTTGTAGGCACTGGAGATACTTCAGTAACCAAAACAGACCCCCCCCCAAAAAAAAAGAACTATGTCCTCAGGGAACATATATTTTAATTGGAGGAAGTAAACATAACAAATAAATTAAACATATAGCGTCAAGATAGTGAAACACGCTAAAGAAAAAAGTAGAGTGCGGAAAGGGGGATGTGTGGGGCTCACAGTATATAGAGGATCACCCCCTATGTTCTCTGCACTGTAGATTCTTGGCAATAATCCTCTTGCTGCTGGTAAAGAGCACTCCAGACCAGTGCAGGAAAGAGGAGAGGTAAGAGGAGGAAACGAGAGAAGCTAGCTAAATGGAAGTCTTGGCCTTCCCAGCTTTCCACCTGAGTTTAGATTCCTGTGCCCAACCTGGGCAATGATGTTAATTAAACCCACCACCCATCTAGTTCATGAACTATGGTGTTAATAGTATCATGTGACCTATAAGCTATAATCTTCATTTTGAATATTGAAAAGTTTACCTCTGAGTCTTCATGCTTCTTTCATCACATATTGAGTAAGTACCAACTATGTACCAAACCTTGTTCTAGGCACTAGAGGTTACAGCAGTGAGCAAGACACACAAAGTAACCACCCTAAAGAACTTACATTTTAATTGAGGAGATGAAAAATTCAAAAATTGATTCAATAAGCAAGATACTTACAAGAAGGAGACAGATACCAGTGAACAGTCCAGGCAGGAGATGATCAAGTCCTGAACTTAGATGGCTCTCAAATGAACTGAACCAAATTCCTGACTATCTCTGGTCACGTATAAAGCCCCTACTATAGGGTGTCATGATAATAAATTGGTGTAAAAATCCAACTATGGCTATTGAGTCTTTCTAAAATGTGGAAAAGCAGCTTCTTTTCTCTCATTGTTAATGCACTGTGCAGACAAATAGATACACATCTTTCCATCTCCTAATGTTTCTATTTTGTTAACTGCAGACGTGTTATTCCAAGGTGTATAAAAAAGCAGGTGCTTTGGTCTCCAGAATCTTTAGCAACTTATTACAGCACTACTGTTTTGTTTTGTTTTAAAGTGGTAGTAAGAACCATAACAGTAGAAAAAAAAATAATGTCATAACAATAGTAACATGTCCTTTTTCAAATTAGAACGTGAAGTTACAGATCTCCTGGGACTGCTGCTGAGCAGGATGTTTCAGCAGGAAGGGTAAAAAGAGAGGGACTCAAAAACACACGCTTGGAAAAGAATCAACCCACACCTTTTATGTTGAAAAGTACAAGGTGCTGGGTAAACAGGAGAGACATGGAAACAAAAATGCACAGACATCACACCCAGCAATCTGGGGAGAGACGCCTAACTGATGAAACAGAGGAAGTCACGAGACAGTGTGTTCACTCTAAGCTCCAAAGACTCTTTCATATGTTTCCCACCTCAGCCTGGCTGATTTGCCCAAACCCTCTACTCCAACCTGAGGAGCTCTGTTGAGTTGGTTGAAACTATAAAGCAGCCTAACAGAAGCAGTTTCTGAGAATGTGCACAGGAGTCCCTCCTTCTGGGATGGCAAGGAGACCAGCTTGACAACACCTTGACCCTGTATATACTAGGGACCCAGACTTTGTGGATGCAACAAACTTTCTGTGTGCACCTCAATATGATGAGATGGAATGTTCATTACGTAGGACATGAACTTGTAAACACCTCTGTGAAAGAGGTGCTGCATTGCATGCATTTCAACTGTTGGAAGAGCCTGCCAGCCAAAAAGACAAGATTTCCACCTAAGTTTACAGCCTCTGCTTGCAGCAGCCAAACAATCCAAAACTCATGCTACTTGGCATGGTTTCCCATTTAGATCAATGGAGATGAAACTCACTTTGTTACTGATGGAAGGGCTCTTCCAAGGTACACTTTAAATAGGGATGCCTTAAAGAAACACCTATCTTACTGCTTTCCTTTAGAAACTCTGAATATCCTGGTTGGAATGTAGTCTCCCCCAAGATGAAGATAACTCAGATCAGTGCCTTTCTGATTTGTTTTGGGGTATGCATGTGTGCGTGTACATGCGCAGGCATACATGTGTGCTTTCAAAAACATAACTGCAGCAAAACAAACCACGAAGGAGCTGTTTTCCTATCACCGCCCTTGGTGCCCTTGGTAGGAACAGAGTACCTGGAGAATATACTTGGAGAAAACCTATTTTTTTTTTTAATCTGCACTAGATATTTGATGGCAAATATCTGGTGGTTATGGAAGGTATCTTTGGAACCTACCTGGTCAATTGAGAAGCAAGCTGTCACCATACAGCTGTCACTACAGTTTCCTGACTGGGATAACCAGCAGTTCACTGTTTAAGAAATCTTGTCACAGAAAAAAAGTGTGTACTTTCAGATCACGTCTCCTCAGCACCCAAGAATAGGCAGAACCCAATGAAGTGAATGAAATTCAGAGATCTCTGTCCCTCAGTCCAGCTAGAACTCTGGCCACCATATTGAAAATAAATGACCTATTTCAGTGTTCAGATCTTGCTAGGCAACTCCAATACTGTTTCTGAACCCTACTGTCTCCAAAAACAGCCCTTCCTTCCAGTAACTTTTCCTGCTAGAAAGAATCCTAAGAAAATATCTGAAGTTGCAGTAGGCTAGGGAGAGGAAGATTTAACAGCCAGAAAACATACTGAATTTGAACTGTTGATAAGTTCTTGGACCACCTGCCAAGGTGTCTGCAGGCATTTTCCAGAGAATAACTCTTCCTTTGATTAAAAATCTGTGATCTGGGTCCCCAAACTTTTCTCCCCTGATCAATTAAAAAAAGAAATATCTCCATGAAAATTGAGCTATACTGTAAGTGAAATCTAAGGACATTTCCTCTTCCCCAAAGAAAGCATGACTTGGAAACAGCAAGGCATTCTACAGCACTCAGAAAGACACGTCTCATTGTTGAAAGAAAGGCAGCAGTGACTGTAATTAACTAGGAAGCGGTTGTGGAACTTCTCCCGCTGTATTTAAAGGGCCATGCAGGAGTGAGGGTGAGCAGTCGTGACCGGGGCTGTGTAGTTAAAATACTGATGAGAGAGGGAAATGGGGCAAGAGAAATAAACAGGTTTACTTACAGCCCTCGGAGCCGAAGCCAGATTTTCTCGATCTGTTCGGGTTGCAGGTATTTCAGAGAGTTGCTCTCAAATTCTTCAATCTCCTTGGTGGGCGACTCCATAGCTGCAGGTTATCACTGGGAGTGAGGCCCGAGTGAGTTTGGGCTGTCCCCTCCCGCCTCCTCGCCCAGTCCAGCCCTCCAGCTCCAGCCCTCCAGCTCCAGCCCAGCGCCGCGCATCTGCCTCACTTTCTGCGTGCGCGCCCCTGTCTGCACCCCCCAAATCCTGGCTTAAAGCGGGCTGGGAGAGCCGGCGACCCTGGGCCCAGATGCCCCCCGGAGGCAGCTGCGGGAACCAGCCACGCTCCCGGGCTAGTGCCAAGGGTAGGAATTGTGCTTTTATTCTAGGAGAAAGCACCTCGGACCTACTCGTATTCTTTTTTTTTTTTTTTTTTTTTTGTCCTCAAACAAAGCCGCGGGAGCGAACCGTGTGGCAGCTGGATTGTAAGGGAAAGGGAGGACCGCGAAGGGAGGAGAGGCGGCGAGGAGGGAGAAAGTGAGAAGGGGAGAGTGAGGAGAGGGATGAGCCCAGAAGGAGCCAGCGCGGGGCCGGTCTGTCTGACCCTGAGGCCGCACACCCTGGCTGCGCCAGCGCCCCCTGCCCTGGGGCGCCCCGAGGCTCCCCCTCCCGGTCCCTCTCTCCCTGCCCCGCTGCCTTCGTGCCCCTTCTCTGTTTTCTGTCACTTACCAGCAGCTCTGCTGACAAGCGAGAAAACTGACAACTGCGAAGAGTCGTCTGCGAGCGCGCAGGGGCCGGCGTCAGGTCTGGCACCCGCGGGCGCGAAGGGAGGGGCGCGCGGAGCACTGCCGTCTGCGGGGCACAAGCTCGCGGGGCTCCAGCCCCACACCCGGAGACCCGCGCGCGCCAGGGCGGCCCGCTGCGGCGCAGGGCCCCCAGCCCCGCGTCCCGATGGCTCCCGAAGCCCGCACAAAATGAACAGCACGGCACCACACTCGGAAATCCCAGGAAACCGAGGTCTGTGTCCTCCCCGGCGGCTGGCGGGGCGAACAGCCAAGGTGAGGTTCCGCGGAGTTCGTGCTTGGAGCTTTCATTCACAGCGCTCAGTTCCACGCCCGCCAGAAAGCCGGTTCCATTTTGAAATATTAGAGCAATTGACAGGAACTAAAGTAACCACACATCACACTTAGAAAGTCTCGATATATTCTTCCTCTCCGCTGCCAAAAAAATGGTGCGAAAAAAGGAAAATATAAACAAAAGTAAGGCGGTAGGAGTTTCCACTGACAGACTCTCAAAGGGTCCCTTGCAGGGCTGTGCTGGGCAGATGCTGACAGTGGAGAGGAGTTTTAGCTCACGAGGCTACAACTCAGTATCTGAGTCCCCCGAGGTCATTCACAATGTCAATAAAGTGAATTGCTCAAACAGAACGGGATCAGGTATGCAGTAAGGGGAGGAGGGAAAGTAGTGAAAGGCGCTCAGTCGGGTCTTTTCGACTCTTTTCGACCCTATGGACTATACAGTCCATGGAATTCTCCAGGCCAGAATACTGGAGAGGTATCCTTTCCCTTCTCCAAGGGATCGTCCCAACCTAGTGATCGAACCCAGGTATCCTGCATTGCAGACGGATTCTTTACCAGTTGAGCCACAAGGGGAGGCGGGAAGTGGGATTCAAAAAGAGCCCAAAGACAGAAAAAGAAAGACTCTGACAATTTGATTTCAGCCCTGACATCACAGACTGACTGGTGGTCAAACTCCCTTCTAAATGCAGCCATCACCACTTCCCAGGGGCCATGTCAAACCTGGGACTCAGGGCTCCTGAGATTCAAGACACAGCTTGCCCCCATAATGGTATTTTCCTCCACTGGCAGTTAATGATTCTTCCAGTTACACTCCCAGTATTCTTTTTTTGTCCATCAGATATTTGCCTGCTTCTCAAAATTAAGATAAATGTAAAGGTGAGAACTAGCTTTTCTCCACTGGTCAAGCAAAATTCCATTCAAGTGGCCTTGATAAAGAAAAATTTAAGAGTGTTTAAATCCTAAAAGCTCATCCATTGGGAACTGGGCATTTATTTTCCAGAAATTAGAGTTAAGAGTGATGAGGATGGCATGGCTGGCCTCATTCATTCCAGTGGAAAAGGTATCTGCTTCAAGGTGAGATGACAGAACTTTTTGACTAAAAAGGACTCACACACTCACCTACAACAGTCTTAAGTCACCTCATTAAACTTGGTTCTTAAGGAGTTTCTGGAAGCACTTCCAGTTCCACTGAGTTAAAGGCAAAGGCAGCAATAAGCAGTCATTTACCTAAATGAAACCAATTTACTCACCCAATGTCACCAAGCTCAGAACAGTGACCTGGTGGAATCAGACGTTAAGAGGTTATTTTAATGACTCGTTTGGGAGATGCAAAACAGTGTATGATACCCAAATGGAGTTCCCATCAGACTGTATACCTTGGGCAATCTGCTATCATAATATGGAAGCACAGTAATGATAATAATAGTGAGCACATATTGAAACTTTCTACAGTCCCAACCCTGTTCTAAGGGCTCTGCTGCTGCTGCTGCTAAGTAGCTTCAGTCGTGTTCGACTCTGTGTGACCCCATAGATGGCAGCCCACCAGCCTCCGCCGTCCCTGGGATTCTCCAGGCAAGAACACTGGAGTGGGCTGCCATTTCCTTCTCCAATGCATGAAAGTGAGAAGTGAAAGTGAAGTCGCTCAGTTGTGTCTGACTCTTAGTGACCCCATGGACTGCAGCCTACCAGGCTCCTCTGTCCATGGGATTTTCCAGGCAAGCGTACTGGAGAGGGTTGCCATTGCCTTCTCCGTCTAAGGGCTCTACATTCACATAATACCAACAACAATATTATAAAGAAAATGCTATTATTATCTCCATTTTAAAGTAGAAAACTGAAGCACAAGGAGGTTATCTAAACCTACCAGGAAGAGAACTGAACTGGAAAAGGCCAGAGTTTGAGTTATGACTCATTACCTTATCCAATACAAAACAGTCCCCTTCACAGGATCCCATTTTCCACATCTTTAAAGAATTTATGCAAAAAGTTTTTTATGTCTGTTTCACCTTTATGATTCTGTGAGGTCATCTGAAGAGAACAGGGGAAAAGAAATGCTGAAAAGAAAGATGCATATTGCTGAATACATACTTTAACTACATCATGGTTTCTCCAAGGACTGGCTTAGAAAGAAAGGATAGAAGGGAATTTAAAAGGATGATACTCAATTTCCTGCCATCCACTATATCTATGACTTTTTCTTTGTGTTACTGGGATGTTAATCAAGTCAGAGAAAAGCAAATTTTGGAAGAAAAAGGAAAGAAATAACCTTTCACTTTTAAGTAAGCTAATCAGAGAAGGAGGACCAAAAATAGTCTTTATAAGTTTGTGAAGCATGATTTTGTTTCATTTTAGAAGTTTTTAAAAAGTAAACATGTATGAGAAAGTTAATATGGACATAACTTTATTTTAGAGTCAAACTAGTATTTGGAGCTGGGGGAACCTTAAAGATAATATAATTTAGACATCTTCAAATTCTTTAAGCAATAGAATATTTTATTTCAAATTAATACTTATAAGGGATTTTAATACATACCTCAGATTTAAAAAGTAAAGAAAGAGCTGCTCTTGTTGAATGGGGAAGTAGAGTAATTAGTTCTCAGGGTCAAAGCCCACCTCTACGTTTTCCATATTCCATCTCTGAGTAACCAACGCTCCCACTTCACAGATGAGAAAACTGAGGTCAAAGTACCATAAAATACCTCAGGATTCCTTGCTTCTCATTAAAGGTTCTTTCTAAACCACATGAGAAAGAGTTTGTCCTCTCTCTGCCTGCAAAATATTACTACTTTTAGATACACTATGTTATTATGTCACTCAGATTTTGTTGTCTCTTTATCTATCACAGACAGGGTATGCTTGCATGCTGTAGTAACACAACATTACAAGCTACAATTTCCACTGGCAACCTTGCTTTGGAGGTCAGTTTCCATGGCAACTTCCTATCCCAGCTTTTTGAGTAAGACCTTTTAGGAAATCTTACATGGTAAAACATCATTAATTAAACATAGATGTGCATATATACATAAATATACATAACATATATATACACATATAATTGCCAAATTAATAATCCACCAAATCAACCTACCTAAGGAGGTAAAAGACTTGTACTCAAAAAGACACTGATGAAAGAAACTCAATAAGACACAAACAGATGGAAATATATAGTGTTCTTGGTTTGGAAGAATCAGTATTATTAAAATGACTATACTACCCAAGGCAATCTACAGACTCAATTCCATCCCTATGAAAATATCAACGGTACTTTTCACAGAACTAGAACAAATAAATTTAAAATTTGTATGGAAACACAAAAGTCCCTGAATAGCCAAAACAGTTTTGAGAAAGAACAGAGCTGGAGGACTCACGCTCCCTGACTTCACACAATCCAACAGTAATCAAAAGCCACAGTAATCAAAACAGTATGGCAATGGCACAAAAATAGACACAGAGATCAATGAACAGGATAAAATGCCCAGAAATAAACCCATGCGCCTATGGTCAACTAATATAAAGGAGGCAAGAATATACAATGGAGGAAAGACAGTCTCATCAATAAGTAGTGCTGAGAAAACTGGAAGGTTACATGTAAAAGAATGAAATTAGAACATTCTCTAATACTATATGAAGAGGAGCTAAAAAGCCTCTTGATGAAAGTGAAAGAGGAGAGTGAAAAAGTTGGCTTAAAGCTCAACATTCAGAAAACGATGATCATGGCATCTGGTCCCATCACTCCATAGGAAATAGATGGGGAAACAGTGGAAACAGTGTCAGACGTTATCTTTTTGGGCTCCCAGATCACTGCAGATGGTGACTGCAGCCATGAAATTAAAAGACGCTTACTCCTTGGAAGAAAAGTTATGACCAACCTAGATAGCATATTCAAAAGCAGGGACATTACTTTGCCAACTAAGGTACGTCTAGTCAAGGCTATGGTTTTTCCTGTGGTCATGTATGGATGTGAGAGTTGGACTGTGAAGAAGGCTGAGTGCCGAAGAATTGATGCTTTTGAACTGTGGTGTTGGAGAAGACTCTTGAGAGTCCCTTGGACTGCAAGGAGATCCAACCAGTCCATTCTGAAGGAGATCAGCCCTGGGATTTCTTTGGAAGGAATGATGCTAAAGCTGAAACTCCAGTACTTTGGCCACCTCATGCGAAGAGTTGACTCATTGGAAAAGACTCTGATGCTGGGAGGGGTTGGGGGCAGGAGGAGAAGGGGACGACAGAGGATGAGATGGCAGGATGGCATCACGGACTCGATGGACGTGAGTCTGAGTGAACTCTGGGAGTTGGTGATGGACAGGGAGGCCTGGCGTGCTGGAATACATGGGGTCATAAAGAGTCGGACATGACTGAGCGACTGAACTGAACTGAACTGATATACAAAAATAAACTCAAAATGAATTAAAGACCTAAATTTAAGACTGGATACTATAAAACTCCTAGAGGAAAACATAGGCAGAACACCCTTTGACATAAATCACAGAATTTTTGTTTTTGGATTTGTCTCCTAAAATAAAGGAAACAAAACCAAAAATAAATAGGACCAAAGCAACTCATTGGAAAAGACTCTGATCCTGGGAGGGACTGAGGGCAGGAGGAGAAGAGGACAACAGAGGATGAGATGGCTGGATGGCATCACTGATGTGATGGACGTGAGTCTGAGTGAACTCCGGGAGTTGGTGATGGACAGGGAGGCCTGGCATGCTGCGATTCATGGGGTCGCAAAGAGTCAGACATGACTGAGCAACTGAACTGAAGCAAACTTGAAAGCTTTTGCACAGCAAAGGAAATCATTGACAAAATGAAAAAACAACCAACTGAATGGGAGCAAATACTTGCAAATGATATGACTGATAAAGAGATTGACGTCCAACACATATAACTCAAGATCAAAAAACAAACAACTAGATTTTAAAATGGACAGAAAGAAAAACTAAAATGACACTTTTCCAAAGAGGAAAGGAAATGTCTAACAGAACATGAAAAGATGTTCAACATCTCTACTCATCAGGTAAAAACAATTCAAAACCATGAGATATCACCTCACACCTATCAAAATGGCTATCATCAAAAAGAATAAAAATAACAAACGGTGGGGAGGACGTGAAGAAAAGGGAATCCTCATGCACTGTTTGTGGGAATGTAAATTGATGCAGCCTCTGCAGAAAACAGTATGAAGATTTCTCAAGAAACTAAAAACAGAACTTCTATATGACCCAGCAATTCCAGGCATGGGTATCCAAAAAAAAACTAAAAACACTAATTCAAAAGATATGTGCACCCCAACCCTCATAACAGCACTGCTTACCATTATCAAGGTATGAAGCAAACTAAGTGTCCGTCAACAAGTGAATATCTAAAGAAGATGTGATATACATACACAATGGAACACTACTCAGCCATCAAGAGGAATGAAATTTTGTCATTTGCAGTGATATGGATGGACTTGGAGGACACTATGCTAAGTGAAGTCACATAGAGAAAGGCAAACACTGTGTGATATCTCTTATATGTGGAATCTAAAAAAAAATACAACATACCAGTGAATAAAACAAAAAGGAAGTATACTCACAGATACAAACTAATGGTTTGTTGCAAACCACCAGAACAAACTGGTGGTTACCAGGGTAGAGAGGTGGGGCAATAGAGGGGTGGGGCAGGGGGAATGCAAACTACAGGTGGAAGATAGGTTACAGGGATGTTCTGTACAATGTGGGGAATGTAGCCAATATTTTGTAACAACTGTAAGTGGAGTATAGCCATTAAAACAAACTGTATAAAAATAAAAACAAAAAATAAGATCTTTGGTTCAGGAATTAAAACAGTTCCCCAAATAGACAAAGAATAACTTAACCTACGTACCAAAAACCTTCCACATCATCAGCATTAAGGATCACAAGATCAGAGAGAGTGAGTTCCCTGTACATGGCAGAGTTCGAGCAGAAGCTGCATGACCATCAGACAAGGGAGTAGGAATCAGGCTTTGCAAACATAAGAATGACCCCTCAGGTCCCATTCACTGTGACAATGTCACAATTCAGTAATAACCACACTAACCACACCACTACCTTTACTGCTTACTGAGAAGAACCATGTGCCAAGCTCCATGCTAAGCACATCACAGGCTGGCTCACTTTCACCCTCAATGAAACACTTCAGGAGAATTCATTATGCCCATTTACAAGCTCCAATACTTTGGCCATCCGATACAAAGAGCAGACTCTTTGGAAACAACCCCATTGCTGGGAAAGATAGAAGGCATGAGGGGACAACAGAGGACAAGATGGTTCGATGGCATCACTGACTCGATGGGCATGAGTTTGAGCAAGCTCCGGGAGTTGGTAATGGACAGGGAGGCCTGGCATGCTTCAGTCCATGGGGTTGCAAAGAGTCAGACACAACTGAGCAACTGAACAACAACATTTACAAGTAAAGACAGAGAGGCTCCCAAAATGTCTGATCATTTTTGCGAAGATGCACTGCTATACGAGTAAAGCCAGGTTTTAAATCCAGGCCAGAGTGCAAAGTTCTTTTCCCTTAGTTATCTCCTCCCTGCAGACACATAAAAAGACAAAAGATATATAACAGAGAAGGTGGAGCTGCAGCAGCACAGTTGAGGGGTGGGAGGAATCAAGGAGGTTATATAGTAGAGATAACATCTGAACTGGATCCTGAAGGGGGAAGGTGGATAGAGGCAGATCATTCTAGAAAGAGGGAACTGTATGGAAAGAGACACAGAAGTGTAAGAAAAGGTGGAGTGTCCAGCAATCCACAAACAATTTTATGTAGCTTGACTATAAGTGCATGACTAAGAGGAGCAAGAGAAAGTGCTGGAGGGGTCAGCCAGACCTGTATGGTCATGGAAGAAGTCGGAGCTCTCTTCTGTGGATGACAGGGAGCCATGGATGTCTCTAGGTAGAGGGAAGCACAGTCACATGTGGAGGGTACTTGCTGCCTGAATATGCATCATATACTGAGGTCAGCTCAGGGAAGCTGCCATAGTACCATGCAACAACCACTGGGAAAATGATAACCAGGGCTCCACAGGAGGAATCCAGCTACCAAATTCCAACAAGCTCTTTAGCTTACCAAGGAGGAGCTGGATAAAGAAAACTGGAGAGCTGGATAAAGTCAGGAAGAACACAGCATTATCTCCCGCGAATACTCATCTTCTAGCTTTGAGAATATGACCACTTGCTTTGACCTCCATGAAACAAGCAGTGCCCTTGATACATTTTTCATGACTTGCCAATGGCATCATCCAGAGTCTGTTGATGGGGAAATTCTGGAGCAGCCTTTAGGACATCGCAAGTAGCACCACTGGGCACAGCAGCCCCTCCTTCCCGCCTACACAGATGTGAGCCAGCCCCCATGACACACTGTCAACACAGGCTCTTCCCTCCCACGGGCTTTTCTTTCTGGCAAGGGGCCTCTTTGGTGATGATCACACTGCTTTCCCCCTTGATTTCTTCTCTTTTTGGCTTCATAATATGGGGCAGACTCTGTACCAGGAACCACCTCCACCATGAAAAAATAAAAGGTGCGAAAAGAGAAAGGGGACTGATGAAGTTCAGAGGACGTAGTCTCAGCCCCACATGAAATGCAGCTCATCTATCCAGAGTGTGGCCCAGAGAGGCAGGGAGAGGAGATGGGAAGAGAGACAGGATGGAGTCCCAGGGTTCATCTGGTGTAACCTGCCTGTGACCCAGTTTTTGCCCCTCCCTCTGGAAGGATCCTTCAGTTGCTCCGACAGGAGAAATTCGTGTAACCCTTTCAGTGGAGGTGACACAGGAAGAGGAAAGGTCCAGGAGTAGCTTTGAATCACATGTAACCTGGAACAAGACCCTTCTGGTCTGAGCTAACTAAGCTTTTCATGGACCCAAAAAAGCTGTAGGAAAACCTGGAATCTGGCCCTAGATTTAACTATAATAAACATGGGGGCTAGGTTGGCCAATCGAGTCATCCACCTCCTACCTCTGAACAAAGTGGTCTGAGGGTGATCTGTAGCCAAAGCAGATCCAGCACTGGTCCTTTACGGAAAATTTGATGCAGCCTTTGGGAAAAAGAGAGGAAGTCTACTTGTCTTTTCTCTGAGATAACAAGTTAAAAGGCTTGAGCTTTTCTTGGCCCTGGAGTTATCTGTTTTACCATGTAGAGAGGGGATACCAGAAAAAAAATGACACTAACATGGAGAAAAAGCAGAGAGAAGAACTAAAAAAACAAAAAAAAAAAAAACAGTTAAAGGATCTTCTGAGCTCCTTGATCCTGCTATGCCTACCCATGGACTTTTAACTTATATTAACAAAATAAATACCTTCTACCCCACCCCATGTTATGTCTTTTCTTGTTTTTCACTTAAATTAACCTAATAAGATTTCTGTCACTGATGACTAAAAGAATACTAGCAAATACAACTCCTCTCTTAGGGGATTGCTGTAAGGAGTTTTTAAAAAAACCTGTATGACCAGTATCTTAAACTCTAAAGGCTCTCATGAGACAACAGTCTCTCCGCATCTCATCTGTCCAACAGCACATGAAAGAAGGGAAGCTGAAAGGCGATTTTATTTTGATAAAATCTCTGATTCTGATAAATCAAAAATTGTGTTCCAATAACTTTCTGAAAATGGCCTGTCAAAGCACTGCTATATTATACACATTCAGTTCAGTTCAGTTCAGTTCAGTCGCTCAGTCATGTCCGACTCTGTGACCCCATGAATCGCAGCACGCCAGGCCTCCCTGTCCATCACCAACTCCTGGAGTTCACTCAGACTCACATCCATCAGGTTGGTGATGCCATCCAGCCATCTCATCCTCGGTCGTCCCCTTTTCCTCCTGCCCCCAATCCCTCCCAGCATCAGAGTCTTTTCCAATGAGTCAACTCTTCGCATGAGGTGGCCAAAGTACTGGAGTTTCAGCTTTAGCATCATTCCTTCCAAAGAAATCCCAGGGCTGATCTCCTTCAGAATGGACTGGTTGGATCTCCTTGCAGTCCAAGGCACTCTCAAGAAGCTTCCCCAACACCACAGTTCAAAAGCATCAATTCTTCGGTGCTCAGCTTTCTTCACAGTCCAACTCTCACATCCATACATGACCACGGGAAAAACCATAGCCTCAACTAAACGGACCTTTGTTGGCAAAGTAATGTCTCTGCTTTTGAATATACTATCTAGGTTGGTCATAACTTTTCTTCCAAGGAGTAAGCGTCTTTTAATTTCATGGCTGCACATTAGCCCCTTCAAAAAACAACCCTAGAATGAGTGAAACACACATTATTGTTATCCCCAGTATAGAAATGAAGTGGATGAGATCTGAGAGATCTCTCAGCTGCCTTCCAGCTGGTCTACCCTCTAGCTAGTGGCCGGGGAACATGACAACACAAGGCTTTCCTGACTCCTGGCTCCAGTGGCCACCCTGCCTCTCAGAACACACTGCCAACCCAGCAGAATTAACTTGGCTGTACTAATGAAACTGAAAATTTTGTTCATATAAAACTGCTGATGCTATAGTCAGCCAGATTCTCACCCAAATGCACATAAATTGGCTGGTTGTTCTTATATCACCATAATGGAAATTTGAATATGAAAGCCTCAGCGTTGAAAGGGACCTTAGCGATCCCTTTACCTAAGTTCTACTGAGAGAAAAGTGCAGCCCAGGCAGGTTCCATAACCGCACAAAGCCCGGAGCTGGATGTTGGTAAAGCCAGGACTAGGCGCCGTGTCCCCCGAACCTGGCCCAGGGCTCCTTTATCTCTGAACTTCTTCCTAGTTCTCAAAAACGGCTCCTGTGGCCACCCAAGGATTTGGCTCAAGGGTTGGTTTACAGATACAAGGAAGGGATGTCTGCTCAACCCACGGGTCATTGGCAAAGGCTTTCCAAAAGAAGAATTTAGAGGAAGAGAAACTCCAGGAAAGTGGAAACGTGTGATGGCTCAGGTCACGACAAGGAACTGAGAGTGATAGGGGCCAAGGGGACAGGAAAGGGACAATGGAAAAACACTGGATCTGCAGACAAAGGTGAGCCTGAACCACCACAGGGAAGCTCAGTTTTTCTATGTTCTTGCCAATAAGCAATCATTAAAATCTGCTGAGCAGGTATGTAGTAGAAGCAAAGTAGAATTATGATCTAACAAGTATGACTTATAAAGAAAGATAAAAATAAATCTCAAAAATTGTTTTTGAACAGCCACCAGAGAAGATTTGAAGATTCTTGTCTCTGTACTAGGGAAGGTGGTGGGGCAGGCAGGGGAAGGTGGCAATCTCACAAATAAATGCTAGAAACTTTTAAATTTCATTCACTCATTCATTCAACAAACATTTTCTTAGTGCTTACTCTGCCAGGCAGTCTGTGATGGTAGATATGCAGAGATCAATAAAACATCCAGTCCCTACACCATGAAGCAACTGTCTAATTAGGGTACCAGATGCTGAATGGACTATAAAACAATAAATACATCATTATAAATTGTGAAAAGTGCTGAAAAGAAAATAATCAGAAACTGTTTTCTCCAGTATAGAAAACAACGGGTGTGGGACCTATATATAAACAGGTCAAGAATTTCAACCAGCTAGTGCTCTATAACAAACCACCCTCTAAAATGTAGTGCTCAAAACAACAGCAAACAAAGCTTTTATCTCTCATGCTTCTGTGGGTTGACCAGGCAGTTCCTCTGCTGGTCTTGTTTAGGGGTCTCTCATGAGGCTACAGTCAGATGGCTATCAGGCTAGAATATCCAGTCCAATGTGATTTTACTCACATGTCTGAGGCCTTGGCAAGGATCTCCCTCTCTCTGTCTCTGTCTCTCCCTCTCTCTGTCTCTGTCTCTCCCTCTCCCCTCCCCCCTCCTCTTTCTACATGGTCTCTCCATGTGGCTTGCTGAGACTTCTTTAGATGGCAACTGCATTGCAAGAGCAAGTGTTCTAAGAGGCATGAAGTAGAAGCTGCCAGTCATCTTAAAGGCCAGCCCCAGAACTGGCACAGCATCACTTCTGCTGCATTTGGCTGATTAAAGCAACCATGGGGCCCAGCTCTAATTCAAGGGCAATAGAAATAAACTCCAGCTTCCAAAGCAGAGGGGAGGGATGGAAGTAACACAGATTTTACAGCCATCTTTAGCCCACCTAAGTGGTCAGGGATGACCTCTGTGAACAGGTAACATCTGAGCCAAGACCTGAAGGAGGAAAAGCAGTCACCCAGGTAATAAGCCCAAGAAAAGCATTTCTGATAAAGGGGGGCAGTATAGGCATAGATTCTGAGGCAGAAAGAAGCATTTGATGGGTCAAGGAATTGAAAGGAGGCAACTTGTGACTGGAGGAGGGACCTAGAAAAGGGAAGACTGGACTGGAATTGGGTGGTGGAAGCAGGTGGGTGGAGCCACAGCAGTCTTGAGGGCAGATTTATGGGCCAGCTTTCTCTTAAAGGCTTCCCTGGTGGCTCAGAGGTTAAAGCATCTGCCTGCAATGCGGGAGACTTGGGTTCAATCCCTGGGTCGGGAAGATCCCCTGGAGAAGGAAATGGCAACCCACTCCAGTATTCTTGCCTGGAGAATCCCATGGATGGAGGAGCCTGGTGGGCTACAGTCCACGGGGTCACAAAGAGTCGGAGACGACTGAGTGACTTCACTTCACTTTCTCTTGAAGAGAAATGGGAAATCATTAGAGATTACAAGAGATGTGTGTTTATGAAGGATCACTGGTTGCTATGTGAAGAATGGCTGGAAAGGAGCAAGAATATCCTCTGGCTTAATCAAAGATGCTAAATGATCTCAGGAAGTGACCTGAACTGAGGAGGGACCCCAGACACATGAGCTCCAGTATCCAAAATCCACAGTGATTATCCTGAACTAATTCGTCAGTGATGATGAATTCATTTCCTTATTGGTAGGGTTACTACCTTAACAACAACAACAAAGAGTATGCATAGCCCATACATACAAAAATCGCTAGCATCAGAATAGAGTAGATCTTCCCTGGTGGCTCAGATGGTAAAGAATCTGTCTGCAATGCAGGAGACCTGAGTTCAATCCCTGGGTTGGGAAGATCCCTTGGAGAAGGGCATGGCAACCCACTCCAGTATGCTTGCCTGGAGAATCCCCACGGACAAAGGAGCCTGGCAGGCTACAGTCCATTGGGTCATAAGAGTCAGACACGACTGAGTGACCCAGCACAGGGTTACTACAGGATTCACTAGACTACTCTCCTGGACGACAACGATCATGAGTGTCTTGTCCATCACTGTCCCTCAAGTTATGCAACAAACCAACTGATCAATGACAAAATGGGCTTCTCAGAGGACTGTAAAATTTACTTCATTTATGGTCCAAGATGATTCCTGCCATATAAACTATACTCAAAGAGCAAATCTGAGCCATGGAAACAAATGAATCTTCAACTACATCAGAAGCCACTGTGGGATTATCCAGGGAAAGGCAATAAAGCCCAGGTTACATTTTGGTGCATAAAAGGTTAACTTCTGGTTATTTTGCAGCTTCACCTCCAGAGAAGTTAAATGTTACTTTCTGTGTGATTCAGCACACAAAGGGAATGAGAGATATTAACTACTCCTGACAGTATTTTTGAAATTGTCCTTGGGGACATTTAAGTGGTCTATTCGAGTCCCTGTGATTCCCAGAAGTGAAAGGGTTTTTAAGACCCAGGAGAGTAAAAGAACAACGTCTCTATGAATGCCTTTCACCCACACATTTTTGACAGATTCATGCTCATAAAAAAGACCCTGAAGGCACCTTGATTTGGCTCATAATCTTTCACATGTACAGGCTGTCAGACCAATCACAGGTTGATATATGCTTACATTTCTACTTCCAAAACAGAAACAGACTCCTATAAGCAAGGAGTGGGACTTGATTTATGGAGAAGAATGGAAACTTATGGACACAACTGAGAAGTCATTAGCATGAAAGCAAATTAGGAAAATACTCTAAAAGCACTGGGTGCCTCTATTACCACCATGGAAGCAGGTGGACCCTCCGGTGAGGGTTATGTGACTTTCCCACAGCCTGGCTGATGTAAATGAAGAAACAAAACATTACTGTCTTCAGTGGGATTTAGGAAGCACTTGAAAATTTTAACTAAAGCGCTGAAAGGGAAAAGTGCTAAGTCCTTGAAAATACCTCCAATCAAGTCAACAAGGTCCTGTTAGATGCCACTCTGCTTTCACTATGGGTAAACCGAACAGAGCCTTCCGAATCAATTAGTCTCTAAATAAGAAACATTTCATTTACTACTTCCCTTTCCCAACCCAAGCACAAAAGCATCTGTGAAAACCCGTCTCCATCTCACCCATCCATACAGCCCAGCATAAGTGCCTTCTGCATTCTGTGCAGAAGTCCATCTCATCTGTCCTGGAAGTCGGAATTTTAATGATCATAATTTTAGTGTTCATAATAATTTTCCATATGTACTCCAATTCTATAGTATATGATTCAATCCACCAGAAACCAACCATTTCTGCCAGATCAATGCTAAGCAATCCCTAAAGATGTTCCGATTGCCTGAGACTGGGACCACTTCCTATTAATTCATTGCAGGATTTTTCTGTGCCTCTGTTCCAGAGCCAGCTAATCAGAGAGGAAATTTTAACGCACGACCTTTTCAAAAACCTCTCCACCTCCCACAGCAAAGCCAAACTTGGTTAAGGATTTATTGACAGAGGGCTGGTCATTTACTACTGGTGACCTCCGTAGCTTGATTTGATAACTGTGGCTTTTAGAAATGTTCTCACCAGAATGAAATTGTGTTTATGTCACAATACTGGCAAGGGAGGCTTGATTATAGATTTTGATTAGAATTTCAGTGACAGCCTATCTCCCACTGTCACTATCTAGCTCTGGAAGTCACGACGAATAAATGCATCATTATAAACCATTTAAAACACAAAAGGAAAGGGGAGGGGAGGAAGGAACAAAAACCACTCCTGAGAAAGCTACGGAATATGCCAAAGCAAAAAGACTTGGGAAAATGCTGTGACTGAACTTTTTTTTTTTTTAACCAATTAAGCAGGTGCTTACATTTGCGAGCTTATCTGAGTTTGCTCTGCGAAAGTACACGTGAACACATTATTCTGGGCTCCTGGCAGCAGCCGGGCCCACGTCATTTCGTGCCGCGGGACGAGGCCATCCCGCCTGGTACTGGCAAACACTCCGCCACGCGTTTCTTGTTCGTTGGGTCACCGAGGCGGCCGGAGCCCCAGGCAGGAGGCCCGATTTGTCTCAGCTGCCGAGCACCCCCGCGCCGAATGAATCTATATCCTGTCAGCCGCGCTTTCACGGCCACAATGGATAGCGCCCCCGAGGCTCCGTGACGTCGCCGGGTGTTTGCAAAGCGGAGGAAAATCCCTCTTCGCACCGCGGGCTCTGACCTCACTCTCCCGCAGAGGAGAGCGTGATGCCCTGCCTTTAATCACCCGTGAAGCGGGGCAGGGAGAAGCCCGCGGAGGAGAGGCTGCGCGGAAATCACCCAACCAGGACTACCAGATGTGACTCACGCTTTTCACCTTTGGAGGGAAGTAACATTTTGCAGCAGGATTCCACCCTGGCCTGCCTCCAAGGGACAGAACAGAGAGAGAATACCCTTCCTGTTCTCGGCAGACAGGGAGCGTGCAATGCCGCTGGAAGCAAAGGGCCAACATCAATAATGCATCGGGATCCACGGCTGACATTTTTCAGCTATCTGGGTAATTGAGCAGTTGTCAAAATACAGCTCTGAAAGGCCACGTGTGCACAGAGCCGCCACTGTTCCTGAAAAGGGCAGGTTTAATCCTGGATGGTGTCCAGAGGACATATCCAATCCTCCTTTCCCCAGAAATAAATACTGCTACCAATAGGATAACCATAACATAGTAGTACAGTTAATACCAGTAATAATAATAATGGCTATTCTCTACCATAGGTATGTATGTATGCATTTCCCTGTTTGCAAGTATGATATCCCATGATACCTTCACAGCCCAAGGCCACACTGTAAGGGGCAGAACTGGATTTGAACTGAAGCCTGTCACTGACCTGCCCCACTATGGGGTCTCTCAGACATTTCAATGTTTTGTAAAAGTTGGGAGGTTAACTCTCCGTGCCTGAACAATTAACAGCCCTCTGTCCCAAAGCCTTCTGGTGATGGTACTGGGACTCTGCGATTACTGACCACTTCAACCATGTTTAAGCAGCTGTACAAATAAGAATGAGGAGAGTAGAGAAGAGAGTGTAGCCCAAGGCCACACTTGCAGAGAGTGGCAGTGCCGGACTAGAAAGGAGCCCACAGCGAAAACACTGGAAGGCACACCTCAGGCACACAATACAGTGTTACTAACTACAGTCACCATGCTGTGCCTTAGATCTCCAGAGCTTATTCATCCTGCAGAGCTGAAACTCTGTGCCCTCTGACCAGCATCTCCCCATTTCCCCTGTCCCACCACCCCTGGTAATCACTCTTCTACTCTCTGCTTTTACTCGCTACTCAGAGAGTAAACCCGTTTTTTTTGACAGTCCAGTTCAGTTCACTTCAGTCGCTCAGTCGTGTCCGACTCTTTGTGACCCCATGAATTGCAGCACGCTAGGCCTCCCTGTCCATCACCAACTCCCGGAGTTCACTCAGAGTCACATCCATCGAGAGTCAGTGATGCCATCCAGCCATCTCATCCTCTGTCATCCCCTTCTCCTCCTGCCCCCAATCCCTCCCAGCATCAAAGTCTTTTTCAATGAGTCAACTCTTCACATGAGGTGGCCAGAGTACTGGAGTTTCAGCTTTAGCATCATTCCTTCCAAAGAAATCCCAGGGCTGATCTTCAGAATGGACTGGTTGGATCTCCTTGCAGTCCAAGGGACTCTCAAGAGTCTTCTCCAGCACCACACTTCAAAAGCATCAATTCTTCGGCACTCAGCCTTCTTCCCTGTCCAACTCTCACATCCATACATGACCACAGGAAAAACCATAGCCTTGACTAGACGGACCTTAGTCGGCAAAGTAATGTCCCTGCTTTTGAATATGCTGTCTAGGTTGGTCATAACTTTCCTTCCAAGGAGTAAGCGTCTTTTAATTTCATGGCTGCAATCACCATCTGCAGTGATTTGACAACTTTTTTTCAATTTTTATTGAAATATAGTTGACTTATAATGTTGTATTAGTTTTAGGTGTACAGCTGAGTGATTCAGATAGATACAGATAAACATACATTCTTTTTCAGATTATTTCCATTATTGGTTATTACAAGATATTGCATATAGTTGCCTGTGCTATCTAGTAGGTCCTTATTGGTTATCTATTTTATATACAGTAGTGTCTATATTTTAATCCGAAACTCCTAATATACCCCTCCCCATCTTTTCCCTTTGATAACCATAAGCTTGTCTTCTACGTCTGTGAGTCTATTCCCATTTTGTAAATAAGTTCATTTGTATCATCTTTTTTAGATTTCACAGATAAGTGATATCATACAGCATTTGTCTTTCTTGGTCTGACTTATTTCACTTAGTATGACGATCTCTGGGTCCATCCATGTTGCTGCAAACAGCATTATTTCATTCTTTTTTATGGCTGAGTAGTATTTCACTGGGTATATATTCCACATCCTCTTTATCCATTCATCTGTCAATGGTCACTAAGCTTGAGTCCATGTCTTGGCTATTATAAATAGTGCTGCTATGAACACTGGGGTGCACATATCTTTTCAAATTATTGTTTTCTCCAGATATATGCCCAGGGGTGGGATCACTGGATCATATGGTAGTTCTATTTTTAGTTTTTTAAGGAATCCTCATACTGTTCTCTACAGTGGCTGCACTAATTTACATTTCCACCAGCAGTGTAGTAGAGGGATCCTCTTTCTCCACACCCTAAAAGAGTAAATCTTAAGTGTTCTCACCACATACACAAAAAAGGGAACTAAGTGAGGCGACAGACATGTTAATTAGCTTGATGGTAATCATTTCACAATGTATATATATATCAAAACATTACTCTGTACACCTTAAATATATACATTTTTATTTATTGATTATAAATAAATATAAATATAAATAAAGCCTCAATAGTGGCTTGCCTGGTGGCTCAGTGGGTAAAGAGTTTGCCTGCAATGAGGGAGACCCAGGTTTGATCCCTGGGTTGGGAAGATCCCCTGGAGAAGGAAATGGCAACCCATTCCAGTATTCTTGCCTGGAGAATCCCCAAGGACAGAGGAGCCTGGGTCACAAAGAGTGGGACACAACAGAGCAACTTCACTTTCACTTTCACCTCAACAAGGCTGGGGATGGTGGAAAGGAGCTTTCCACTCTCCTTATGGTAACTACTTTAATCATTCATTTGAGGGTCTAGGGATTAGACCCACAGTCTCAGAAAGTCACAAACAGCCAGGCTGATGCCCCAGACCTCAGGGGAATGTACTACACAGGTTTCACAGGGAGGCATGCTCTTTTCCCAAGAGTCTCAAATGACAAAAAAGGAAAACACAAGCGTGCTCAGGAACAGAAGTACAGTTAAGGACTTCTGAAAAAAACACTGCATATCACAGAAACAGGAAACTCCTCCATCACCCACCCCTTTTCTTGCTTTTGCCTGGCAGCATTTTTCCTTCTCTCCAATCAGAGAGGAGATCACAGGAAAAATTTCACTTGCTCGATTCATTAAGGCAAAGCAAAGGAGATATCATTTTCTTGCCTTTTAAATTCCTCTCATTCCTTTCATCTAATTTTTCTCTTACAAGAAGCAAGAAATCAAAACAATATGTTTTCCTGGAATGATATATGTAAATGAAGACAAAATGATGGGAACTGGGATTAAATGCTGCAGAGCTGAAAATAACACATGGGGCTAAGTGAGCCAGCAGCCTTATTTATGCTATTTATGACATAAATAGCAGTCATAATAAAGTAATAATACTTCTGCATTTAACTCTTTGGGATGGTCCTTTTCTCAAGCTTTGCAAATCAAAGTGCAGAATTATCCTGAGGGCTGGAGGGGCGCTGCCCTCTGTGATCAGTACTCAACCTAGATTAATGAAGCATTCATAACACCTGTGCTTACACGTCTTGCACTGTCATCCCAGCCTTCTCAGGAGTGGTTTGATCCGCATGGGAACAAGCCTCGAAATTCCAGTGATACCAGGGATTCAAAAGGCAATGACCTTGACATACCACAGGCTTTCCTCTCACCACCCAGGAAGCTCAGCATCAAGACTGGACAAAAAACTATCTTCCACCCTGGAATTACTCATCATTTCAGAGTTTCCATTACAAATCTTTGTTTGGAGAAGCCTAGAAAAGTAGATGAATCATGGGGTGCTAGAAAGATTTTAAACTTTTACGGATCAAGGCACCCTTTGAAAATTTGATTTAAAAAATTACAGATTCTATTTCTACCTATTTTAATAAAATGTGAATATCATGATTTGCATATATTCTTAGGAGGCTCTTTGACCTTCCCATAGCTCATCCATCCCCCTTCCCCCCAAATCCTGCTTTGGCTTAACAACAATGTGTGTTGTGTATGTGTGTGTGTTTGCTTTTCACAGCACCAAAAGAAAATGTTGCTGCCCTTAGTCACTCAGTCATGCCTGATTCTTTGCGACCCCATGGACTGTAGCCCACCAGGCTCCACTGTCCACGGGATTTTCTAGACAACAGTACTGGAGTGGGCTGCCATTTCGTCCTCCAGGGGATCTTCCTGACCCAGGGTTCAAATCTGAATCTACTTTGTCTCCTGCATTGCAGGCAGCTTATTTACCTGCTAAGCCATCAGGGAAGCCCCAAAAGAAAATGGTATGAACTACATAGGGAAAATTCTTTTTAAATATATTCAAATACTTCAAAAAGAAGGAATTGCATTTAATGAACAAGAAATATATGCCAAGTTCTCTACCAGGCATATGACGTGGGCTTTTGCAACTACTTTTCTTCACAGTTGTGTAACAACAAGGAAGGTGCCTTTCACATTCACCTCTCTGTTCCCAGCGCCTTTCAGAGCGCTGGTGCTTGTCGAATACTTGCTGAGGGAATTCATTATTACTAATTTGCAGATGAGAAAAACTGAGCCTCCAAGAGATTAACTTACACGAATCAGACAGAGAATGCATGGTCGAGGTAGAATTTGAACTGAGATCTGCCTGCCCCCTTCCCCGTACACCTTGATGAACATTTGATGTGATCTTCTCTGAGAGCAAAGCAAAGACACACACAAGAAATTATATACAATGTTGGGGTCCAGTGCTGTGGGAAACAGGAAAAGGGAAGGGGGGGAACTGAGAGTATGAGGGAGGGACAGGTTATAGCCCTGAGCGGGGTGGTCAGTGTCGGCCTCCCCAGAAGGTGAGATTGGAGCAAAACCTTGAAGGAGGTGAAGGGGGTGAGCTATGCAGAGGAGTAGGCCAAGGAGAAGAAGAGCTAGAGCCGAGCCCCAGCACAGCAGCATGCCTGGTGGGCCCATGGAACAAGGAGCTGGCGTGGCTAGAATCAGGTCATAGGAGGAAGGGTCCCATAACAAGGGACTGTGGAAAGGACGTGTGTCACTTACTGCAAGGACTTTGGCTTCTACTCAGAATGAGATGGGAATTCGCTGCAAGATTCAGAGCAGGATGGGGGCATAATCTAACTTCCATCCTACAAAGATGTGTTTGGCTCCTGGCATAAGGCCAGAGCATGGCAGGGGCCAGGGCAAGAATGGGGAGACCAGGTGGAAGGCCACATCAAGTGATTCAGGCAAAAGATGCCAGTGGCTTGGCCAGGTGGTAGCAGTGGAGATAAAGGGAAGCATATTCCCGATATGCAAGAGAAGAATTAAGAATGACTCCAAGGTTTTTGGCCGAAGCAACAAAACTGACATCTGTTTAGGCTCATCCTTCCATTCTAAGAAGGCAAGCCTTAAAAGCCTGCTGTCTTACTCTCAAAGCCTCAAAATCAACCTAGGGAGAAATAATATGATGTTTACAGCTTCCAAAGATGTTTCCTTTTTTCTTTTCATAAGAGAGATGTTTCTCCATGTAGCCCTGTGACAAGAGGCAGGAAGAACTTCCTTTAAAAGTGCATGTTTTTCACTTAAGGTTTGGAAAGCAAGCTTTGGAGACTGTTTCCTTTGTCTGACTCCCTACCTTCAGGTCTAGGGCTGCATGATCCTCTCCAGGTGGAAGGCTGCAAAATCTTCTCTCCTGCTCTGCTAGACCCCAGGTCAGTACCTGGATACATGCCTGCTGGCCACAAAAGGCTGATGTTTTCTGAAACTGGGAATTTTAGACAGATGCTGTCTTCCAGGTGACCTGAATCTGACACCAAGAGTGAGAAGCTAGGGCTGTCTCCCCTCACCAGGCATTCCTGGTTAGCCTAGGCTGCCAGGCAAATGTCGAGCCATCGGCTCTGGACACAATCAAAAGTGAATCTGGAGCTCACTTCTGGCTCAGACTGCTCAGCCAAGGAGATAATCCACAGAAAGTGCTGCAGGCTTGGCAGAGGGTAAATCTCCCACTGGCTTCCTTTGAGGGTTTGCTTTTTTAAAATGCTAAAATGGAAAAGCCAAGATGGTAGATAAACTATATTTTTGGAAGGAAAAATTACTGCACGTCTATAAGGTGCCTGGCATTGTGCTGAGTGTTTTCTAGAAGCACCATCTTGCTGAATCTACACAGCGTCTGGTAAGTCAGCATTACTTCCCCGATTTTTATGAGAAGAGAAGTTTAGAGAGGTTAAGCAACTTACCCAAAGCGCTCAGCTAGTCAGTACAGATGTCCAACTTCAAAGCATAGCTTTCACAGCAACTGCCTCCAGGGTAATATACTTCATGTGCCTGGGACTGAGTGGGGTCCTGGGATGCTGGGCTTTCAGTTTAAAATGTAGGAAAAGTGAAAGTGTTCATTGCTCAGTCGTGTCCTACTCTTTTGCCAGCCCAGAGACTATATCCCACCCGGGTCCTCTGTCTATGGAACTCTCCAGGCAAGAATACCAGAGTGAGTAGCCATTCCGTTCTCCAGGGGATCTTCCCAACCCAGGAATAGAACTTGGGTCTCCTGCTTGGCAGGCATATTCTTTAGCAGGAAAGTCTAGGGCAAACCACAGCCAGAGAGTCACCCTAGCTGCCCCTTTAAATGAAAATATCCACATGTAAAATGCAATAATTTCAAAATACCTAGACAATTCAGTAGACAAAGTCTTTTAAAACATCACTGAGAAAGTTACAAAAACACATCTTTATTCAAGGTAATATGGGCTCCTATGGGGTTTATCTTTAAAAAAAGCAGGTTTCTTTCCCACCCAGTTACAAAACATCTTCTGCAATTATAAGAGTGGAGCCCTTGGTGAGAATATGCTACAGATCATTAATCCCCAGTTTCCTACACATTTTACCAGGATCCATTTCACCAGCTGACTCCCAAAGCAAGCTTAGTAGTTGTGAGTGTTCTGCAAACCCAGTCCCCTTTTGCATCTGCTTGCTGCAAAATGTCAACTAGATTTCTTGCTCTGGTCACTATATATCCTTGACTAATTTACCCGGGGTCTCTGGCCCACTGTCTTGCTAAGGGGACATCAATGAATTCAGCTGTTGGTGACAAGTTTCCGCTGCTTAGATCCTAGAACTTGGAGCATTCTCCGGAATCTGGCTTGCACCATTTGCTAGTACTGCTCACTCATCATTCCACATCTTTCTACTCATTTATTATCCCGAGTTCTTTAAAAGACAGTCTAGCCCTTTATACTAAAGAAATTCTTTGAAGGCAAGGACTAGGTTAATTTGCCCTCCAGAACATATAAGAAATGTTTAATAAATGCATGCTGAATTATCTTGTTATTTGATTAAGAAGAACAATTTTCGCACTCAGACAGCCTGAAGACTGAAAATCTCCTTAGGAAAGAAACCAAACAGCCACAATATTTCTGATGAGGCTGAAGTCAGACAACCACCAAATACTATGCTCCCAGGATGAAAAGAGCTGGAGCCCCTCTATGGGTGCACAAGCAATCCCACCTCCTCATGCCTCATTTCTTCCCTCCAGACAATGGCATCTAAGATGTGTCACTCCCAGCAGCCATCCTCAGCTGGACTGGCCTGCCCTTGGCTGCTGTGTGTGCAGCTTGGTATGTGTGCAGCCTGGCCAGAATCACACTGGCCTTGACCTGGGTCTGGGAAGTCCAAGCATGACAGAAGTGTCTATTCTCACACAGCCCACTCTGGCTCTCCAACATGAGTGTAGCTTTGCTGCATCCTTCTAATATCCCCAGTATGCTGCCTCCAGCACGGATGGTCCTCATCAACTGAGTCTGCAGAATTAGAATGCTGCTTCTGGGGAAGGTTTTCTTTCTGCTTTTTGAACTTTAGAAACTAGATGTATCAGACTGTCCTTGTGCAAATGTGGATATGTCCTCCAGGCCCTCGTCCCAAATAAGACCTAAACAAACCAGGCTGTAAGTAAAGTGCCTACAGAAGAGCACAGTCCAAGGCGCCTCACACTCAACCCCTCTCCAGTCTCAACAGGTGCCAATCCATAAGCCTGTCCCATGCTTAGGCCAATATTCCCCATCATATTATGTTGCACAGTATTATAAACTGGCATCATAAAAATGGCCTTTGAGCCTGGATGGGGGTGTAGTTGGGGAGAGAATGGATACATGTATGTGTATGACTGAATCCCTTTGTTGTTCACCTGAAACTACTACAATATTGTTAGTCGGTTATACCCCAATACAAAATATTTTGGTGTTAAAAAAAATAAAAATAAAAATGGCCTTTGGCCAAATAAGTTATAGAAAGGCTGGATTATAGAATATGAAGAGGGCATCTTTACTGGAGGACATCTGAGAGCCTTATCATGGTGTGGGGTATTACGAACCTCCAAAACGGAGTGTAGCATACAGTGTTTCCCAGACTTAGTAGACCATGGGAACCCTCATCACCTCCCTCTCTGGTGGTTTATCTTCAGGCACTGCTGCTCTTCCAGCGTAACCTTGGGAACTGAGCTCTAGCCTCATGAACTCATTTAATCCCAGAGCAGGTGAGGGACTTCACCCAAAGCTAGGGGGAAGAAAGCATTAATGGTTTTGGAAGATGTTCTTTAAAGCCTTCATCAAAGAGATATACTGGGCAAGTTTAGACAACAGAATGTTAAACAGAAAATGTATTTTAAAATCTCAAAAACAAATCTTTTAATCCTCAGTTATAGCCACAGTGAGCATCAAATACTGTCAAGAGAATAAACCATTCATTCCCCCTGACATCTCATCACATCTCATCATGGTGGAATGAGCACAGGCTTGGGAATTAGATAAAGACTGTGTGGATCACAATAAACTGTGGAAAATTCTGAGAGAGATGGGAATACCAGACCAATACCTGCCTCTTGAGAAATCTGTATGCAGGTCAGGAAGCAGCAGTTAGAACTGGACATGGAACAACAGACTGGTTCCAAATAGGAAAAGGAGTACATCAAGGCTGTATATTGCCACCCTGCTTATTTAACTTCTATGCAGAGTACATCATGAGAAACGCTGGACTGGAAGAAACACAAGCTGGAATCAAGATTGCCAGGAGAAATATCAATAACCTCAGATATGCAGATGACATCACCCTTATGGCAGAAAGTGAAGAGGAACTAAAAAGCCTCTTGATGAAAGTGAAAGAGCAGAGTGAAAAAGTTGGCTTAAAGCTCAATATTCAGAAAACGAAGATCATGGCATCCAGTACCATCACTTCATGGGAAATAGATGGGGAAATAGTGGAAACAATGTCAGACTTTATTTTTTGGGGCTCCAAAATCATTGCAGATGGTGATTGTAGCCATGAAATTAAAAGACGCTTACTCCTTGGAAGGAAAGTTATGATCAAACTAGATAGCATATTCAAAAGCAGAGACATTACTTTGCCGACTAAGGTCCATCTAGTCAAGGCTATGGTTTTTCCAGTAGTCATGTATGGATCTGAGAATTGGACTGTGAAGAAGGCTGAGTGCCGAAGAATTGATGCTTTTGAAGTGTGGTGTTGGAGAAGACTCTTGAGAGTCCCTTGGACTGCAAGGAGATCCAACCAGTCCATTCTGAAGATCAGCCCTGGGATTTCTTTGGAAGGAATAATGCTAAAGCCGAAACTCCAGTACTTTGGCCACCTCATGCGTAAGAGTTGACTCATTGGAAAAGACTCTGATGCTGGGAGGGATTGAGGGCAGGAGGAGAAGGGAACAACAGAGGATGAGATGGCTGGATGGCATCACTGACTCGATGGACGTGAGTCTGAGTGAACTCCAGGAGTTGGTCATGGACAGGGAGGCCTGGCGTGCTGTGATCCATGGGGTCGCAAAGAGTCGGACATGACTGAGCGACTGAAGTGAACTGAATTTTCAAATCTTGACTCTGCTCCTATATACTTCTCAAAATCTGACTTGTAGGATTGTTATGAGAATTCAATAAGATAATGAACAGCATCACATAATAAAAAATAATATGACTTTAAATTATTTTTTATGATATGGAAAACATCCCACAATGTCTTAATGCAAATAACATATGTCCTATCTATACAGAATATGGTTCTATACCAAGTTCTGGTATATGTCATGGTACAGGAAAATCTGTGTTAGTCAAGGTTCCCCAGAGAAACAGAACAAACTGGAGATATGTATATAGGTAGATGGGCTTCCTGGATGCCTTGCCAATGCAGGAGATACACGTTCAGTCCCTGGGTTGGGAAGATTCCCTGGAGAAGGAACTGGCATCCCACTCCAATATTCTCGCCTGGAAAACACACGGACAGAGAAGCCTGATGGGCTACAGTTCCTGGGGTCACAAAAGAGACATGACCGAGAGACTAAATAACAACAACAAATCTAGGTAGACAGAGACAGAGAGATTTGTTACAAGACATTGGCTCATGCAAACTGGAATCTGAGAAGTCCCAAGATCTACAGGTGGTAAACTGGAGACCCAGGAGTACCAGTGGTATAAAATTCAATCCAAAAGCCAGCAGTCTTGAGAACCAAAAAAAGCAGATGTTTCTGTTTCAGTTTAAAGACCAAAGAGCCCAGTGTCTCAGATCATGCCATCAGACAAGAGGAGTTCCCTCTTACTCAGCCTTTTTATTCTATTCAGGTCTTCCATTGATTGGATGAGCCCCCAACACACACACATTACAGAGAACAATCTACTTTACTCACTCTATCCATTTAAATGCTAATCTCATCTACAAAGTCTCACAAGCACACCCTGAATAATATTTGGTCAAAAGTCTGGGCTCCTGAGCGCTCAATCAAGATGACACATAAACTTAGCCATCACAACATCTAAATAAAGCTATAAAATTAACCAGGTTGAGTAAATCTGGAATTTGGGGCAGTCAGAATACCACAGTGCCAAGCAGCAAGTCGTAATGCCAAATGACAACCCAACTCCAGTGCCAAGATGCCTGAATAACAGAAGAAAACCCTTAATAAATCTAGCTAGAATGAACAATTTTATAATTTTGTCTGCTGCCCAGACTGACCCCAAAGATCAACCAATTGTGTCTCCAACTTCAATGCCAACCCTTGGAGAATTGTAAATGAAAGAGAAAATGCTCCAAGCTAACAAACAAGCATCCCCTACTGAGAGCAATTTTTTTTTTTTTAAACTATGTAGCCCGATCCTGTTGGTGCATATTGAAAGAATAAAGCAATGAAGCATCCCAGCAAACTTTGGCTAGCCCTGAAAAAGTGAACAGCAAAGAAAGAACTGAGACTGCCGCTGGGAAATGGGTGGGTACAGAGGAAGAACAGTTGCCACGAGCACTAAAGCCTCAGATAGTGGGACTCCAACTAAGACCATATTCTGCTGGGATCTTAGTAGGGCAGGAGACAAAATTATTAAATTGTTCATTCTAGCTAGATTTATTTCTTCCGTTATTCAGGCATCTTGGCACTGGAGTTGGGTTGTCATTTGGCATTCCGACTTGCTGCTTGGCACTGTGGTATTCTGACTGCCCCAAATCCCAGATTTACTGGGATCTTCTGGGATCTACACTTCACTTTCCTAGTAGGAATGCAAGTCACAAGGTAACCTGACATGAAAGGAAAGAGTAACTAACAATTGCTGAGCACTGATGTTCCAGGCACCGTGCCAAGCCCTTTAAAGACACTGACCCACACCATTCTTACCACCACTCTGAGGCTTAGAGATCAGAGAACTGACTTCTGAAGTTAACTGACTTGCTCAAGGTTGCATGACCTTGGAGAGCCTTTCTCCTTACGGACAATAAGAATTATATAAAAGTATTTGCCCCTTCGTTAAAGATGCCATGAAACTCAAATTCAAACGATCTGAATATAATCCCTGCATATGGATTTAATTTCAATTTTTCTTACATTCTTATAAACCACATCAAATTCTCTATAAATCAAAGTAGAAGGAGGATGGTTAGAAAACCAAATATATAGGACATGTGGGACAATGATCCAGATTTATCTGATTCTAAAGATTTTACTCCTTTTACTGCATTAAGTTGGAGAGAATTGTTCAATTAGGTTTTTGTTTTGTTGTTCTGTCCCACTTATGCCCCCATCAGGACTTTCTAGGCGATTCTAGATCTGTATTATCCTAAGCTTGCAATAGACCTTTGAGTAATTTTCTCTAAGATCATTCCCATTTTATCTCTCCCATTGAATAAGCTCAGAGCTCTATTTTTTTTTTTTTTTTGTCTTTGACTGTGCCCAGTCTTAGCTGTAGCATGTAGGATCTAGTTCCCTAACCAGGGATGAAACCTGGACTCCCTGCATTGGGAGCAGAGTCTTGACCACTGGACCACGAGGGAATGTCTTGGAGCACTTTTTCTGAACAAGTCAGTCCCCTATTCTTAAAATTAAAAACATCTGTTTACTTCCATAACAAATGTGGAACTCAAAAGATGTTCACTGCCACGGTGTTAGGGGAAAGGATAGTGATGTCTGCAACTTGTACTGATGGACCTACGTGCAGGGCAGGAATAGAGATGCAGACACAGAGAATGGACTTGGAGACACAGTGGGGGAAGGAGAGGGTGGGATGAATTGAGGGAGTAGCCCTGTCACATATACATGCCATGTGTAAAACTGATCGCTAGTGGAAAGCTGTTGTATAACACGGGGAGCTCAGCCCGGTGCTCTGTGATGATCTAGATGGGTGGGATGGGGGTGGGAAGGCTCAACAGGGAGGGAATATATGCATACATATGGCTAATTCACGTTGCTCTACAGCAGAAACTAAAACAATACTGTAAAGCAATTATATTCCAGTTTCTAAAAAAATAATTGTGTGTGGCAGGAATAACATGGATTGATGAATGATAGAGACAAGGATAAACGCACAGATCTGTGGAAATCAAATATAGCAATTGTTAATCGTACAGTCAAGGTTATAGATATATGATGTTCTCTATACAATTCTATCACCTAAAGTACATATTTGAAATTTTTCACTAAAACAATGGGGGATTCACAGAGTAAAAAGGCATGATGGAGGGTACCAGGGGTTGGGGGAGAGTTTCAGTTTGACATGATGAAAAATCAGATCCAGGTGAAAATCAATCTGGAGATAAACAGCAGTGATGGTTGCCCAACGATGTGAATACACTTAATGCCACTGAATTGTACATTTTTAAAGAGTTTAAATGGCAAATTCTATGTACACCTTATCACAATATAATTAAGTAAGTAAATGTTGTAGGGGTGAATTATTCTGAAAAATTGGTGGAGCAACAACAATGGTTCTTAACAATACACAGAAAGGATAGAACAATAAAAGCAATTTGTAAGTATTTTTATGTAAACATGAAAAACAAAGGAAAATGTATTAAATAGCTCCCCTTCATGAAAAAATAGGTTTAACCTATGAACCTATGTGCAGGGCAGGAATAAGTCTTTATTTAAGACTTCAGTCTTTTTACAAAAGAAAGTTATTCACAGATTCTTCGGTTCAATAAAAGAAAGTAACAGGGAGAAAATGTCATCTTCAGCCTTGTAAAGAACTCTAGACTGAATCAGAAATCTGGTTTTTGCTTCTAAAAACTTATACTCAATATCTGTGTGCTATTTTGCAAAACACCATTTTCATGTATGTTTCACCTCCACTGTGTTACTGTTCTCATCTGGAAGGAAAACGGTGGATTGAGTCATACCTCAGTCCTCGATTTTAACAGTTCATAAGTTGTGTCGTTTGCATATTTTGTACAAGTCTTTATATGTTACATAATTAAATAAATACTAAATTAGTCGACTAACAAAGACCAAAAAATGTCTGCTGGATCCCTCTGATTCACAAAACCCATCCTGAGCTCCTGAGCATGGCAAATAAGGCCCTGTAAGCCTGCTGCTTCAGCTCCTCATCTCCCATTACTCTCACCTTTTGTAAGCTACAGTCATGGCCTCTTCTCGAGCGTACCACCCACTGTGCCTTTGAGTGTGTTCTTTCCACTGGCTAGAGACACTCACTCTGCCTCCCCTTCCCTTATATCCAGCCACAACTGGGGGATGTCCCCCCACTTTACCCTGACTCTTCCTTTAACCCAGGTCAACTGTCACCTCTTCAGTGACGTCTCCTGGGATCTGCACCTTCTCATGCCCACACCCTTCATCATCCTCACCACTGACATAAAAGCAGTAGTTGTTCTCAGGACGTCCCACGGTTAAGACTCTGTGCTTATACTGCAGGAGAAGTGGGTTCAATCCCTAATCAGAGAATTAAGATCCCATATGCTGCACAGCATGGCCAAAAAAAAGGAAATGAAAAAAGCATACGTTCTACTTTCTGCATCTTTATTTTCTCTTTTGTTTCTTTTTTGTTTCTGTTTGTTGTCTGTCTGGTTTGGCTTTTAATTGAGATATAATTGACATATAACACTGTACTAGTTTTAGGTGTAAAACATAATAATTTCATATTTACATGTATATATTGTGAGATGATGAAAGAAGGAAGACAGGGAGGGAAAAGGGAGGAAGGCAGGCAACATTTCTGGATGTCCCATCAAATTTCAGGCTGTTTTCCTATGACATTCCTAAAGAAGAATTTATTATTTGAGGAAATAGGTGGTATAAACCCTGCTATGTTTGATAGGAAAGTACATAGTTCTGATCCCTCCCATTAGTCACCCAATGTCATAAACTAAATTCTTGCCTGGTGGCATATTAATTTACTTTCTCTTAAATTACACACTCTTGCCGTATGCTTTGAGCTGCCAATCTCTACTAAATTAAGGAGAACGCAAAGACGATGTCTACTTGAACTTTTCAGAAAGCCACATAAATACTTCAGTTTTGCCAAAATCAGTCTACAATCCCTTTTAGAGTTAGACATTGACCTTCTCCTTTCATCTAGACTGATCCATTCATGACTTACCTGCTTCTCAAAATAAGAAAAGTGAGCTCCAAATATCAAATATTATCTGAAGCAATGCCTGAGATGACCACACACACACACACACACACACGCACACACGCACACACATATGCAGAAGCATGTACAAAGACACACACACATTTGTTTTCTTGCTCCTGACTTTCTCTTTGCTGAGCAGTCTAGTCCTAATATCTGGTCTGGGACCAGGCCTGATGTTCTTATGTTCTCCCCAGGACTTGAATAAACAAGCTGAAGAAAAAGAAAGAAGTGGACAAATATGCACTTAAGAACTGACTGCTCTGCTCACCTTGTTCTAACTAATGGAATTTCCATGTAGCACAATAGACAGGATCAACTAAATGTTTTGTTCACACTCAATGGCACTTCTCACACTGGGATCCCTGGCTAAATAGAGGATCATGGTGCTGGAAATTAAGAAACATGACCTAGATCCAAATCCTTTTGCTCCCTGATTATGTTTTTTTTCCTGTTAATTTTTAAAATGTTCTTGTAAAAACTATCACGAAAAGGAGGTCAACGTGCCTCTCAAACATCTGGGTGTGCCATCAACCTTCAAAGTTATTCTTATAATGAATTCTCCACACAGGGAATTACTTGAGAGTTATGCTAAAAATGTGATGTGAGTATTCTCAGATACCCAAGATACATTTCTTGTTCAAGGACAACTGAAAATTGGTTGGGCACTTCAATTTCTGGATTCTTCTAAACAATAATCTATCATTTCAGGATTTCTTAAAGCACTAAAAGTAATTAGAAAAGGAAAGCCCTTCCATCACGTTTATTCACTCAGACCACATTTACTGAGCACTTCCTGGGGACACACCTAACAGATCACGGGCCCTCTGAGGTCTGGAAATAGAGGCCCCCTTTCACCATCGTCCAGTGGCCTACTGGAGAGTCCACTAGTTTTTGAGCTTGACAAACTGGGGTTCAAATCTTTATTCTGCCATTTAGTGACCATGCCCTTGGGCAGGCTATTTAACCTCCCTGAATCTCAGTTTCGTCCTCCATAACATAAGTGTAATAATACTATTCTCAAAGGATTGTTATAAGAACGAAGTATAAAGCCCACATATAGCACCTGGCATGGTGCCAACCTCAGTCAATGTCAATTCCTTTCCTTCCTTCATTTCCTATCTGGCAGGAGGCAACTGTCCAGGAAGAATTGCACTCATTCCTGAAGGGTCTGAGTGACAACTGCTTGTACAGCATGGCATGCTGCCAAAAGGAAGACTGGGGGCAAAGGGTGACATTTGAGGTGACTATTTAGCTGTCAGGTTTTTGGTGTGACCTCCTGGAGACTGCTGCCAGAGGCACTGGCCAGATACCTGCTGCCAAAGGCAGGCCATGGAGAAGCTGGTTCATTATGGGCATTTTGCTTCTTGCATGTGTATTTCTGAAGACGTCTCGGCCTTCCCTTGGCCTCAGTGGGATTGCTTCACACAGAGAAGTCAGGATTGAGGAGTTTCTCCAGGTGACTGAGGAGCACATGACAAGCCACATAAAACCATATCCTATTTAATAAAGAAAAACGTTTCTGGGACTCCCCTGGTGGTCCAGTGGCTAAGACTTCACGCTCCCAACGCAGGGAGCCTGGGTTCGATCTCTGGTCATGGAACTAGATCTCACATGCCACAGCTGCAGAACACGCATGCCACAACTAAGACAGGGCATAGCCCAATAAATAAATAGTTTTTAAAAAAGAAGGAAGTTTCTGCCTAGGCCAGCTAGGCTCAGCAGCCATTTCCAAGTAACAGAGCTGATCAGCATCCAGGGGATGCTGGTTAAATAAAATCAACTAAGTTCAGGGTTTTATAATCTCCCCTCTCCCCTCTCCATGCCCCACAAGAGTAAAAACCTGACAAAAAGAACGTGAAGGAGGGACCAGAGAGCAAAAGAGAGCTGGAAGATCATTGGAAGCCAAAAGGGAAGGGCTAAAGATAAGGTTTGGCTATGCTACCAGTGCAGAGAACACCACAGTCAAAGTGCTTATATACCTCTAAAAGCAAAGTGAGCTGATTCACCCTGCAGACCCTGAGAATATCTGAGACTAGTGAGGTCAAGTTCAGGGATGAGGTTGAAGCTGAGGATACAGGCCTTAGCCTGCTTCTTATCACAGAATGCTGGCAGCCAGACAGACATCTCCCACACACTCTTGCCCAGTTGGAAGACTGGAAAATTCTTGAGAATAGAAGAGCTTCAGAGAAAATACCACTTAAGATGTGATTCCCCCCAAAAAAGACAATGAGCTAGAAACCTGCCCAGTTACCCTACAGTAAAGCCTAATAGTTGACAAGCTTAATCCCATAGAGAGGGCTTGCTATTGGCTTTTAGTGCTCTTAAATATGAACAGATAGACAAGGACTGTCATATATTTAAGAAAATCCTTCAACATGATGAAAATCAAAACAAAAGAAAGCTACAGTAAAGGAGTTGCAATACAATGCAGGAAAGAGAAGAAACTTCTGAAGATAAATAATAACTAAGATCTGCAGAGTTATGAAGAAATAGTGCAGACAAGATACAAGAAGAGGATGCTACTCAAATAAAAAGAAAGGGAACAAGAAAGCTATAAAATATTTTAAATACATTAGAAAAATCAGATTCAACACAAAGGATAGAAGATAAGGTTGGCAAAATCTAATACAAAGTAAAATGAAGGACAAAGACAGGGAAAATCCTAGAAAAGCTTTTTAAATGAGAAGACAATGCAGAATATCAAATATTTGACTGAGCAGAGTCCTGGATAAATAGCAAACAGAAGGGAAAAAATTAGGAATAATATCACACATTTCCCCAAACTGGACACAATTAAAATTCAATCAAAGCTCATATATGTTGAAGAATTCTTTCACAGAGTAAAGAAGGGGAAAAAATGCATAAGTAGAAATATGCACTGAGAAAACTAGAGGATCAGTCCAGAAGAATGTGAAAGCTCAAAGGGTTTGCACAGGCCATGATGCAGAAAATTATAGAAATAAAAAACATACAGCTCCAATACTTTTCTAAGGGTTTACTGAGTACTTACTATGTTCCCAGTATCATGACAAACATCAACATTTGGCTCTAAACCCATATCAACTTGCTCCTTTCTTGTTCTAATAAGCATCTGGATGCACAACATAAATGATCACAGTTTATAAAATCTGGCCACCTTTTTTTTCTGTATCTCACATTGTCAAATATCAACCCAGGTCCTCTCTTGGCCTGGTCCAGGCCCACAGAGCCAGGCCCACGGGCTGTGCCAGAGCTTGGAGATTTTAAATGGAATCTGAGTCACCCAGGGCAGTATTCAGATGACCACATGCTTCTGTTCCAATGTTCGTGCCTTCTCTTCAATTCAGCCTTCCCCTTGGCACACACATACTCTAATTCATCTGGTCCTCACTCCAGGACTTTACATAAAATAAGGCCCTTGGGCCAAAGAAACATACAGGGAACTGGCCACAAATACTGTAGAAGCAAAGGATTGAGGGAGATGGAAGTTCAGTCTTGGGACACATTTATCAAATTCCCACCCTTCTCTGAGCACAGTGTGAGTCAGTGGGGTGCAGAATTTAATAAAATGCATTAATATTTATGTATAAGAATTCTCCTCACACTGTTGTTTATGATTGCAAAAATCAAAAACAAAAAGTTGGAGACAACCCGAATAGCTGAAAATTCAGAAGAGCTTATCCAGACTCTAATAATAACAGAGGGATGGGTTTATATACAAGGAGAGATGTTTACTGCCATGCGAGGGGAAAGATCACAAAATAGTGTATACCCTTGATTCCACTTTTGCTTTTTAACAAAAGTACCGAGAGCACATCTAATAGGTCTCAATGAGTGTTTCTCAGCCTTGCATCTACTGACGTTGTGGGGCTGTCCTGTGTGTTGTACGACTTTTAACAGTATCCCTGGATTTTACCCACTAGGTGCCAATAGCTACTCCCAAGTTGTGACAACCTAAAATGTGTCCAGACATGTGCCAACTGCACCTGAGTAGAAAAACGGTCCTCAGCTGAGAACCACTGCCCTGAGTCAAGAAGCCTAGAAGGGCACGGTGTCGATTTTGGTATTTGCCAGTCAGCAAGTCTTCCCCATGGCTGTCTCTGCTTGGTGAGGTAACAGGTGATTTGTCTTTTCTTCACTACAGAGTGAGGCTGTCCTCTGAGGCACCTTCAGATGTCTATAGCTTAAACATGTATTTCTTAAGGAGTTATTAATATTTTTTTAAAATATCATGTGTTCAAGTTGAAATAAACAACTCGACTTGGTTAGTAAAGTTTGTTGATAAACCCAAAATGAAATATACCAATTCTGTGCTTGGATCTTGAATGTCCACACTTAGATATACCTGGAACAGAGATGAGTTTTAATTCAGGAACAAAACAGAATTTTAGAGATGGAAGGGACCTCTGTGGCCCTCTGGTCCCCCACTGCCCCCTCATCTCCCCCACCTCGACCCTGCCCCCTCTGCTCCAGCCCACACAGCATCCTCTTCGCAGTTCCTCAGCCAACTCCCTCCTCCAGCCCTCTGCCCTGGCCCTTCCCGTGGCCTGAAGCTCCTTCCCACAGGCCTGCCCGACTCACTCCCTCAGCTCTCTCAGGTCCCTGCTCAAAGCCACCTACTCAGGGAGGCCAGGACTGACGCTGTATCCTCTCCCATGACTCCAGCACTATCCACCCACTGCTTTCCCTGTTGGTTTTTGATTTTCTGACATTTTTTTCCCCATAGCCTTTCTCCACATGACATACCCTACGTTTTATTTATTTATTACTAGCTAAAGAATGTGAGCTAAAAATGACCACGGACTTGTGTCTGTTGTGTTCTCTGCTATATGCCCAGTGCCTAGAACAGTGCCTGGCACATGTCAACATACCTGAATATCAGGCATGCAAATTCACCAGCAAGGGTACACATGTTCCTCCCAATACAGTCATCTATGACATGAATTAGCTTTCTTGAGGCCACAGAGAGTAGGTTCTGGCATGGGCGCATTCTCACTCATGAGCTCCATGAAGTCCTGAGTCACAGCACTTGCACGATCTGTTTAGCTCTCCTGGCCCGGCAGAGAGCTGACCACTGCCTTCTGCAGGGCTTCACTTTCAAGACAGATGTGAGGACTTTCAGGATAGAGGGATGGATGGCCAAACAGAATCACTAGACCATCACATGGAAGGACAGGAACAGGTTTAGGTCATGCATAAAATGAGGGAAGTATATTTTACAACTGCAAGATAAGAACATGTTTGGGTCTGAGATGAGGTGTGCCACACCCAGGTCAAGAGGAATCAATGAAGGATCATGAAACAAAACTGACATGACAGCCTGCCACCAGCCAGTGTTACAGTAGGTTCTCTTACTACCCTTCAGGGTAAGGCTATGGATAAGTAAGTGAAAATGGCACTTGCTCAATCACGTCCAACTCTTTGCAACTCTATGGACTGTTACCCACCAGGCTCCTCTGGCTGTGGGATTCTCCAGGCGAGAATCCTGGAGTGAGTAGCCATTCCCTTCTCCAGGGGATCTTCCTGACCCAGGGATTGAACATGTCTCCAACATTACAGGCAGATTCTTTACCATCTGAGTCACCAGGGAAGCCCCAAAGATGAGGAAACTGAGACTTTAAAAAGTCACTCACCCACAGTACAACACACAAGTGATAGATCCAGGTGTGTATGTCTTCAAAGCTCATGAACTTTCTTCAAAATAATATCTATTATCAAAAGTTTAGAACAGTGCCTACATGCTCAGTCGCGTCAGACTCTTTGCAACCCCATAAACTGTAGCCTAACAGGCTTCTCTTTCCATGGAATTATCCAGACAAGAATATTGGAGTGGGTTGCCATTTCCTTCCCCAGGGAATCTGCCCGATCCAGGGATTGAACCCGCATCTCATGTCTCCTACATCAGCAGGCAGTTTCTTTATCACGAGCACCACCTGGGAAGCCCTAGAACAGTGCCTAACACATAGAAAGATACATCAGTTCAGTTCAATTTCTCAGTCATGTCTGACTCTTTGCAACCCCATGAACTGCAGCATGCCAGGCCTTCCTGTCCATCACCAACTACCAGAGTTTACCCAAATTCATGTCCATTGAGTCGGTGATGCCATCCAACCATCTCATCCTCTGTCAACCCTTCTCCTCCTGCCTTCAATCTTTCCCAGCATCAGGGTCTATTCAAATGAGTCAGCTCTTCGCATCAGGTGGCCAAAATATTGAAGTTTCAGCTTCAACATCAGACCTTCCAATGAACACCCAGGGCCGATCTCCTTTAGAATGGACTGGTTGGATCTCCTTGCAGTCCAAGGGACTCTCAAGAGTCTTCTCCAACACCACATTGCAAAAGCATCAATTCTTCAGCACTCAGCTTTCTTTATAGTCCAACTCTCACATCCATACATGACTACTGGAAAAACCATAGCCTTGACTAGATGGACCTTTATTGGCAAAGTAATGTCTCTGCTTTTTAATATGCTGTCTAGGTTGGTCATAACTTTCCTTCCAAGGAGTAAGCGTCTTTTAATTTCATGGCTACAATCACCATCTGCATTTTGGAGCCCCAAAAAATAGTCAGCCACTGTTTCCCCATCTATTTCCCATGAAGTGATGGGACCAGATGCCATGATCTTTGTTTTCTGAATGTTGAGCTTTAAGCCAACTTTTTCACTCTCCTCTTTCACCTTCATCAAGAGGCTCTTTAGTTCTTCACTTTCTGCCATAAGGGTGGTGTCATCTGCATATCTGAGGTTATTGATATTTCTCCCGGCAATCTTGATTCCACCTTGTGCTTCCTCAAGCCCAGCGTTTCTCATGATGTACTCTGCATATAAGTCAAATAAGCAGGGTGACAATATACAGCCTTGACGTACTCCTTTTCCTATTTGGAACCAGTCTGTTGTTCCATGTCCAGTTCTAACTGTTGCTTCCTGACATGCACACAAGTTTCTCAAGAAGCAGGTCAGTAAGATACATAATTCAGCATTATTTTCATTAAAAAGTTCTTATGCTGCTCATTAAAAAAGCAACATGATAATTAAGGAAGAATGGATCTTTCCTTTGAATGACTAAAAGAAGGCTATAGCTACACGTGTGTCTCACCAGGTCCCACTTCCCTGATCCTTTCTGTCATTACCCCTTCCCTCCCGACACCTTCCCTCTCTCTCTGCCTAACTTACAGTGAAATACCAACCTTACTCCATACACAGGGTAATGATGATGCTGGTGAATTACTGGCCCTCAAGATGGTGCCGCTGCCACCTGGCAGCCTTTCCGGGCCTGCCATCTGATTAAACCCCATAGATGGGTGGTATTTTCCAAACGATTGCATTTAAAACCTCAGAAACAGGTGGGGAAAGTAACAACTTAGCATATTAGAAGACAACTTTAACTGCCTGAGAGGAAACTAAAAAAAAAAAAAAAACTCCTCTAAGCTCCCCAGAGAAATCTCAAAAACTCCAGAGCACCTCCAAGCATAGCTGCACATTTGCTAGTAATAAAACACCTCACGTTGAACATCCTTGCATTAAGTGAACAAAGCTGGAGGGTGCTATTGGGAGATGCAGAGGGAAGCAGTGAGCTGATACAAATTAAACTCAGAGCAGGGCCTTTCACACACACTACAGCAAGACAAAGGGTTTGCAACCAGATGGCAAAACCAGGCTTCTGAGAATGAGCAGTTTGATCCTTCTCTGTCCCATTGTAAGCTCAAGAGCAAGCTTCAGATCAGGCTCAAAAGGACAGAATCTCTTAGAAGTCTGGGAAAATGTAAGCCAATATAATCAGAAAGTTCAAAAATTACATAACACCAGTTCCGAGTCGAGATGGAGAAAGATTGAGGGCAGGAGGAGAAGGGGATGACAGAGGATGAGATGGCTGGATGGCATCACTGACTCGATGAACATGAGATTGAGTGAACTCCAGGAGTTGGTGATGGACAGGGAGGCCTGGCGTGCTGCGGTTCATGGGGTTGCAAAGAGTTGGACACGACTGAGCAACTGAACTGAACTGAGTTCTGAGTCTATTTTCAAGCTTGGAGCAGAGAGGCAGGTGTGACATGACAATAAAATGTTTCTGAGACACCAAAGATGGTACATGTGATTATAGATCCTGAAATCTTCTAACGATTACCCCATTCACAGCATTTTAAAGACACAAAAATATATGAGTGTGGGGTGTCAGTTATCTCTTAACTTATTGGAACCGCTCTCTCATCACAGGAAGTAGTACTGGATTAGAGGTGGAGTGAGGTAGCAGGCAAGGTGAGCTGAGTCACAACCTGAGATTGTAGAACCACAGTTGGGAGATGGGTTCTTATGCAGCCGCAGAAGTAGCAGAAGCCACCAAATCAAAGTCAGTTTGGGAAACTGAGGTTCAGGCCGGGAGACCTTTAGACCATAATCAGGCAGCAATTAGAATCACAGGGGAAGGTCAGAGCTAAGGAGACAGGATGAGAACAAGAACAGCGCAAAATGAGGGAAGTGTACTACCACTCTTTAAAGGCTGGGATCTCACCCTTATGGGTCAGCATATAAATGGCACAGGGGCAGAAAGGTAGACAGAACAAGATTCAGTAATAAACCCCTACGAATTATCTGCCTATGTTACAAGAAAATACTGATGGAAAATGAATAAAGCTGATTTTCCTTGATGTTCTCCCAACTTCATCTTGGTAACTTCTTCCAATACTGCTTGAACTCATTCATGGCTAAAACATTATCCTTCAATCATGAAACTATGGTCTCTGTTCCCAAAAGATGTGTTATCAAAAACAGAAACTTTCTAAACATCCTGGGGATAATAAGTGAATCTCTGTTTTAAAAAGAATGTGTGTCCCTTAAGGTGGCTACTAGGCCTCTCATGGATTCTCCCACAGTTTCAGGTTCTCACCCTAGGCTGCTGGAGAGCGCCCTACTCAGCCTTCCTCACCTCCAAAATGGTGTTTTCTATGCTTTCTTCCACTTCCTTAGCTTAGTTTAATTGTCCTCTGCTTTCTCCTCCTCCTCATGCTTCTTCCTCCTTTTCCTCCTCTTCCTCTTTTCACATTTTTTCCTTCTAAAGCTTATGTATAAATGACATACACTTATCCCTTGTGGCTCAGCTGGTAAAGAATCCACCTGCAATGCAGGAGACCTGGGTTCGATCCCTGGGTTGGGAAGATCCCTTGGAGAAGGGAAAGGCTACTCACTCCAGTACTCTGGCCTGGAGAACTCTTTGGATGGCGAAGAGTTGGACACAACTGAGAGACTTTCAATTTCACTTTATAAATATTTTACAATTCCAACATATTTCATTGACTCAGCCATCTTTTACCAACCAATTAAAAAACCTTCTTTATTACAGATAAAATTCATGTATACTTGGGTCCATTTCTGGACTTTGTACTCTGTTTTCTTCTTTTTTGTCTACACTTGAATCTCTACACAAGCATTTTAATCATTATAGCTTTATATACATATTTCTAATAGTGAAAAATTTCCTCCATTACTACTGTGTCCTAAGAATAATTATCCTCTCTTCTACTTATTTAAAAGCTTGAAATTAGAAATGCATATAGCCAATGTTACAGTTAAAAATATGTTAAGAGGGTAGGCCTCATGTGTTCTTACCATAATTTTAAAAAATAATAAGAAAAAGGAAAAAATGGATATTACCTTCTAAAGTCAATTTATCTAATAACGTAATGAATTTCTAGTACTGAACTATCCTTGCATTTCTGGCCTACACTTTACTTGGTCATGATACTACTAGAATTTGACAATCTTCCTAGAATTTTTGGCATCTGTATTCAGCAGTGTGATTGGCCAGTAGTTGCCTCTGCAATATAATTTCAAAGAAAAATCATAACCACGATTTGCAAAGTTGGTTCACTATAAATCTCCCAGTTTCTAAACTCTGTGAGGCTAAATAGTCCTATTGAGGAAAAATTTGCCAATGAGTCTAGGCAATCTGCCAAACATTAGGTCAACCAGTGTGATAACTTAATCTTTGTAAGATACAATAATAAACAACAAAGTATTTTACCAAATTTCCCCAACTTCTTTGCTTTCTTATCTTCTTCCCTGTCCCCAGCTCTCTGAGGAGAGAAAGGATGAAAGCTGCACAGGCAGATTCAGAACACAGCCACCATCAGAAGAAAGAACTACACCCCAGAATGCTTTGCACAATGGAAAAAAATGCGACTTAGAGGTCCATCATCCAAAGCTGCACGTGACCAAGGGACCAAGAAGGCGGGGACAAACTGGCATGGGTAAAACAGGCTGCTCAAGTAAAAGTGTAAGAAAATTTCAGGAGATTGGCGTTATAAAAAGACAGAATGAAATAGAGAATAATCTAAAAAATATTGAATCACTTACTGTACACCTGAAACTAATATAATATTGTAAATTAAATATATACTTCAATTAAAAATAAATAAAAAGAGAGAGAATGAGGGGTTTTTTTTTCCTTAGGACAAGTCTTTAAAATCCCTAAAACATTACAGAAGTGTAAGTCAAGAGAGTATTGTCCTTAAATGTGACATTTTCCTGGGCAGGAACTACAGGGTGCTTTGAGACTTCAGGGGATGTTTTAGAAGCATCAGCTCAGTCAATGCACCCCCCTTTTTATTCCAGCATCTACGTCTGCTATGGGGTGCCCCTATGCTACGCAGTTTGTAGGGGATTTTGGCATACTTCTCCTCTTCCCAACACAGAGCTGTACCCATCTCATTGCCAAAGGACACTCCTAACGTGCTCAGCAGACCCCATAAGATAATACACCTGCTATTCTCAGGGGATGGGAGGATCGTGTCCTTGCTGCTTCTGATGTGTCATAATAACGAAGCAGCAGGCAGGGGTTTGTCAGATTTATTCCAAGTAAACACCTTAATGACTTCCCCAAACGGCAGGGGGCTGCTCATAATGGGTACATACATATGTAAAACAGCAAAAGAGAAGGTGCCAGAATTTTCCTGCCACCTGTACCTCTTTCTCCTGATTCCACCACCTGTGGTGAGAGGGATGATAAGCTGTTGGAAACATAGAAGATGCAGTAACCTTGGAAAGCTGGGAGTTGAAGGAGCAGTGAGCTGGAGAGTGAGAGGAAGCCAGATCAAGAGAGGTGGCTCTGACAGCCCTTTCAGTCCACAGTCCCTGTTAGGTGATGTGGGTCCTCTTTGGCTATTGTTTTGGACTATAAAACTCTTACAAAACTTGTGCCCCTTATAGCTACAGAGTTATTTCTTCCCAGAGCTTCAGTCACATCTCTGGACAAGTTTATCCACAGCACCCGACAGCCCATTTCACAGCAATAAACTAAACATTAAAATGGAGTGCTAGCACTCCTCAGCTCACTTGACTTCCTGGACCATATGGGAAAGAGTATTCTTATTTGCAAGTTATTACTCAGCAGTGCAAGTGAAAACCTCTACTTCTCTGCTCCTGGGAGAAGGCAGATGTAAAATGTAGAAATCAAAATCCTTACTTGGTATGCATCAGAGGGAAAACAGCCTTGAAATTTCTCATTCCCTCGACAGGCTCAACTTTTCTTTCTATCCAACCCTTCAGAGAGATTTTGTTTTAAAGGTTAAGGGAAAAATACTGATCTCAAGCTGTTCATCTGGCTAGGCTTTCCAAACTGTTTGCCCAAGAGTTATCTGACCAAACTTTGCTAATAATAATAACTATAAGAAAGCCATCTCCCATGTACACGGAACTTAATAGTTTGTACAACAATTTCATGTACATGATTCCTCTTGGGTCTCAGAGCCTAAGGGTGCAGGTATATTATGTTCTTTTATACATAGTAATAAAACTGAGGCCCATAACAGTTGTGTGTGTGCTAAGTCACTTCAGTTGTGTCCAACTCTTTGCGACCCCGTGGACTCTGTAGCCCACCAGGCTCCTCTGTCCAAGGGATTCTCCAGGCAAGATGGCTGGAGTGGGTTGCCATGCCCTCCTCTAGGGGATCTTCCAGACATGGGATCAAAGCCAGGTCTCCTGCACCTCCTGCCAATTCTTTACTACTAGTGCCATTTGAAAGACTTGCTAAAAATTATTATCAGAGTTATAACAGCAACATACAATTTCTAACTCCAGCACAGTACTTTGTCACCTCTTTGTATATTAAGTATTTGAAATTTATTATAACAGCTGGTCAGTTCACCACACAAGTGAGCACACACATGGCACAAATACATGTATTTGTACCAGGATCTTTAGTGATGCCCCTCCTTCATTCCTGATATTGGTCATCTGTCTTCTCTGTTCTTTTCTTGATCAGAGTGGCTAGGTCTATTTCTTGTCATAGGTTGTGGCCAGGAAAGGTCAAAATGTACTGCTCCCCTTTTCTCCCCTAAATGAGCAAAGAGATTCTGGAATAGTCTGAGTTATTGAAAAATAAAATTGGTACCATGCTTTGAGGGGCAGGAAGTTGTGAACTCATCAGCTAAAAGAACAAAAGCTATTCTTCCATTCTCCATTCAAGAGGAAGCTGGGTTCTGTGGCTTGAAAGGCTGGGTTCTGTCACCCTCAGGGAAAAGTTAACAAGACAGTAATTTAGGAAAGACGGGCCAACGGAGGACAGGATGGACACTGGGGCAACAAGAGAAAGACAGACTTGCCCTTTCCCTAAGGGCTGGATTCCCAGAGCCTGGGAAGTCACGTGAGTGTGTCTGGGGAAGTGAGGGATGCGGAGAAGGAACGGGGGAGTTGCACAGCATCACATGGTCAATGGGAAGGGATCCCGGAAGAATCCTCACATGCCAGCCTAGAAGCAGAGCCTGACACATATGAAGGACCAGGTGCCAACTGGAGCATGTACGAGCAGATAGGAGGATACAGATACTGGTGACTACTGTGGACTGAAGGACAGGTCCTTCCTCCATTTCAGAAGGCACATATAACTGTTGAGGTTCTCGCGTGATTCAGTAGAGAAGAAAGAGAGCCCCAATAAAAGGAGACATTAGATTCTTCCCCAACCATAGCTAGCAGGGCTAAAAGCCACGTTTTATTTCACTTAAAAAAATAAAAATAAAACATGACAGTACTCGTACCTTGAGGTCATAAAGCATTTTGCAGTTGCCCTATATTCTTTGTGATACTATGATGATATGGCTGATTCTGATCCGACCCAGAATTTCCTCTATAAGGACTCCTCCAGAATGGGGAGTAGCAGCAATGCTAAGTCAAATAATGTGTGAGAGGGCCCATGGGGACAGCGGAGCTGAAAAATACCAGCCTTAATGGCAAACTGAAAGTCAGATTTTATTTTCTCCTTCTTCCTCCTTACTGAATCCTTGCCTTTCACAATAACCATGGATATACTTGGACATCCTTTGTTTATACTGAAAATTCTATGTCTACAAAAAGCTCAAGAAGATTCTCAGGAAACTGGAAGAAATGAAGGGAGACTGTAAACACTCAAGCTCCTAAGCCAAAACTGTCAGCTGGAAACATGTGGAGTGACATTGAAAAGCCCCAGGTTAAGCCCAAGTCTTAAATGCAAGTCTAAGCTTGCTTCACTTAAGGCTCCTACAGGGAGCTAACAGAAGAATCTCAGAAAAGCAACAGCTTCAGAGTAAAGACTCCAGTTTTCGTAACAGCCTGAAACTGACTCTGGTCAGTAAGAGTAAGTCTGTCTGACTTTCTTCAGCTAGGACATTGGTTCTTTTATACCTTTGAACTCAAACTGCCCTTCTTGGGTCTCAAGGCTGTCAGCGTTCGTACTAGAACCTAACACTGACACTCTAGGCTCACTGGCATGGCAACTGCAGGTCTTGGGGCTTGTCAGCCTCCATAATTACCTGAACCAACTTCTTCTAATCAACCTCTTTCTATCTATACATCAGTCAGTTCAGTTACATCCTAATAATTCTATATCTGCAGTGAACCCTAATTAGTAAAGAGATTAATGTTGAAGACCAACTTAAGAGCTCTACAGAATGCAAAGAAAGTATAGTCAACCCTCCATATCCTCAGGTTTCACATCCTTTAGTTGAATCTCACAGATATGGAGGACTCTCTGTGTTCATTATACTATGCTGTTTTATCAGGGACTTGAGCATCTGTGGATTTGGGTATCCACAGGGACTCTGGAACCCAATCCCCTCTGGACACTGAGGGATCACTATACTTTAACATAATAGTAGGTCCTAATGAAAGAGCAGATCTAATGAAACAAGAAGAATCAGACAAAATAGAAGAAAACTTTCCTGGGTCAATCTGCAAATGCTGATTGTCTACCAGGAAAACTCAAAAGAAGAGCAACAAGAACTCTGAAAATATATATATATATATATATATATATAGTATTTTAAATGTCCTACATGTAACAATAATCAAGACAATATAATATGGAAGGTGTGTTAGTTGCTCAGTCGCGTCCAACTCTTTATGATCCCACGGACTGTAATCCGCCAGTCTCCTTTGCCCATGGAGTTCTCCCGGCAAGAATACTGGAGTGGGTTGCCATTTCCTACTCCAGTGGAAGGTGGGGGTCTTCTAATAGCAACAGTAAATGCAAAATATCTAGAAATAAGCATAATAAGAACTCTATCCAAAAAATGATAAAGCCTTCTTGAAGAACATAAAAAATAAAGAAAGGTATTAAGAAATTTGGCTTTGTTAGAATTATAACATGTCAGTACCCCACATAAAACTAAAAGTAAACAATATATGAGTGAGAAATTATCAGATGTTAATGACACAAAATTGGAGTACTGTCATAATTTTTACAATTCACTGAGATAAATATGTATTACAAGAAACACATATAAAAAAGAAATTAAATAGTCTATAAAATTATAATAATGTTTGTTATCATTATTGTTTTAAAATGGAAATGAAACAATAATAATGTTTCTCTGCCTCAAATTGATGTCGATTTTCTTTAAATGATCTTAGCCTAAATCGTAGAATATGGACAATCTCATAAACTATAGCTATAGTATCAACTGGTATGATACTTCTGGGAACAATGCGGCAATGACCTAAAATCAATGTACTAGTAGTACAGGAAAGGCTCTTTGATAGAATAATTCTACATCTAGGAATTCATTGTAAGTAAGTAATTAGAAGGAGGTGGGAAGGAGTGTTTATCACAATATTACACATTATGATTAAAACTTAGAAACAACTTAAATGGCCAACAACTGGGAACTTGTTTTTAAAACTTTATAATTTATATAATCATTAAAAGTGATGTTGCAGATAGGTATTTGCCACATGGAGGTTTTGACATAAAGCCATTTTTCTTCCCTCCTCTCTGCCCCATCTCCTCACCCTTTAAAAAAAGAGTTGACATATAATACCACTATCAAAACTGTGTTTAATCCCTCAGTTGCACTGGAGTTAAAAAAAAAATGGCTGAGACCACTGTACTTAAGATGCACATCTGCTGATATGGAGACACCCCTGACATATGATTCATGCAAAGAAAAAATTATAATTTGCTCCTTAATTATAATTTATAATAGAATTTAATTACAAATTATAAAATTGTTTTTGAAAAACACATATGCACACAATTAAAATATATAAAAGATATTGCAATGATTATATCTGACTATTAAAATTACACTTTCAATTTTTCTTAATATTTTATATTAATTTTAATACACTAATCTATACATATTTGCTTACTAATTTCAATATATTAAAGAACATGTGACATAATACTTTTGCAACAAAGAAACAAATTATTTTTAATTTGTTAAAATATAATAATAGCTCTCAAGTTCACTTTTTATCAAAGTATGACAATAGTAGTGATTTGTCAAAAGGAAAAAACAACGCTTAAACTCACTCTTGCTTTTCCAACTGCCTTGATGCTAAATAGCTTTCCTCTGATTCAAAGTGTCTTGCATTTACTCTCTCAAGTCACTCCACATTAACTTGAAATAACACAAAAATCGTCTTGTAATAGTCTAACTTCTTTATTGCTTTCATTCAAAGACCCTAAATTATTTTAATGTGCTTATATTTTTTTCTTCTTTTCCTGAGTTAAGACAGAAATAATCTTCCCAATGACTTTGTTATCTCAGTTCAGGATTAAAATAGAGCACACATTGTTCCAACATAATTAAGCTTAAAGTTCTTTTATATGGAACTTCACGAAGTTACAGAATTATAAAACTGTGATTCTGATCTTCCAAACTTTTTCTTCACTGTTACCTGTAGACAACGTACCTTAGACAATAATAATGAAAACGTATATACGGAATTTAGAAAGATGGCAATGACGACCCTGGATGCAAGACAGGAAAAAGACGCAGCTGTCTATAACGGACTTTTGGACTCAGAGGGAGAGGGAGAGGGTGGGATGATATGGGAGAATGGCATTCTATCATGTATACTATCATGTAAGAATTGAATCGCTAGTCTATGTCTGACGCAGGATACAGCATGCTTGGGGCTGGTGCATGGGGATGACCCACAGAGATGTTATGGGGAGGGAGGTGGGAGGGGGGTTCATGTTTGGGAACACATGTAAGAATTAAAGATTTTAAAATTAAAAAAAAATAATAATAATAAAAAAAAAAAAGTTGGAAAAAAAAAAAAAAAAAAAAAAAAAAAAAAACGTATTTCTAATACACAAGTCCAATAACCAAGCTGACCACTCACTTGGATTCAGTAGTTTTAACAATGATTTCTCTTTCTGGTTATTATTTGTTCTTATCTTCAGAAAACAGTGTTAACATGTGCAATTGGGAAAGGCAGAGCCTACAGGAAGAGTTTCTCATTCACATTCACAACAATGTGAATTTCTTTCTCTCTCAATACAGAAGCTACCTATCTATCTATCTTCCAAAGGAAAAATACCACAGTATTTTTCCTGAAAGAAATGCGAACTAGCAATTCTCTATTACAAAGTATAGAAGCTAAGTACCCAAGACAAGGTAAATATGTCGCAAAATTGGTCAAGATATGAATATTCGTGAAGGATTTCCTGTGCTCCTCTCCTCTCTTCCCTTCTTTCTCTCTCTCTCCCTTCCCCACTGTATTCTGGGGAAGAGTTCCTAAGTAGGAGTTTGGATACTCGAGTATTACTGTCCTATTAAAGCTATTATTCATATCTGTAATTTCAGCCTAGTGAAATTCTCTCATTAGACCCCCTTTCCCTCAAGTGCAAAATGATTACTTCCATAACTACTTATGGTCAAGCTCCGCTGGCCCTGCGGCATTCACCGTCAACCTAACCAACAGAAAGCAGACTCCCTGTGCCCCTCTCACCTCCTTGACCACCTCAGGTGCAGGAGATAAAGAAGTCCTTAAATGGCATCACTGTGAACACTATACTGAAGAAAACGAGAGATGCAAGACTCTGAAAAATGAAAGCCTCTCTCCCCTTACACCCTCCCAGCTGGGCAAGTGATGTAAGAAGTACAAGAGAACCTCCTGAGCTCATCTCTGTCCAGCCCCCACTGTACTAACAGCGGCAGCAAGCGCCATTATTATTGCAAACGTTTGTTGGGCACCTTGTATTCTCATTCCTGTTTCATGTTCTTGGTTTCTTCAGGTTGAGAGGGTCAGGATAAATCTGTCAAGACTGCCACATTCCACCACCAGATGCTGGAATTTCCCCACAGACTATGGACCTCTTTGCATGGACAGATTATGGTTTCTCTGCATGGATCTGCACACAACCCTTCCCCTTGGTGTCTGAAGAGTTTTACTTGTCCTTCAAATGTCACAAATGAAGTTATCTCCTTTCAAACGCTCCCTGAACCCTTTACACTCATTCTCAAAGTGAGAGCCCCTGGCACACACCCTGTTCAGAGCATTTCATCATGCTGGATGGCACTGATTGCTTTGACTCTCGGACTCCACCTGTCTTATAACATAAGGTATGTACGTAATCACCTCTGTATCCCCCTGATCTGGCCCAGGTTCAAATTCATGGTAGATTCTCAGCAGGGGGAATAATTTGTTGGCTAGATGATTGGTTTATTGGATGGATGAACTAAAAATTGAAATCCTTTAATGCTTAGAAAGAAACAAATGCTGTCATTTGTACATCAGAACTGAGCACTGGACCTTCATTAATGAATTAGTGACCTTAGGAGCCCTAAAGAAGCCACCACATTAGAGTCAATGAGTCTATTTAAAGCTAATTCATTCCCTCTCTGCCTTAGAATAATTTACTTGAATTGGATTTCAAACTGATTTGATAATATTGTTGACGATAAGATACCTTTCTGGGTCTATCTTCTCTTTCTTCTGATTGCCAGTGCCCTCATTCAGCTTCTCCTTGTCTCACCCTAGACCACAGACACTACCTTCCTGTCTTCACTCACTCAACAGTGCTTTATTTAGCACTGCTAGACAGTGTTCCAGACAGCGGAAACGTTGCAGTGAACAAGACAGACATGGACTCTAACTTCCTGCAGTTTAGTAGGGACAGACAGACAAAGAAGACTCAGTGAATCTGAAGATGAACGTCATAATCTACCCTCTAGATTATGACCGTAGATGTCATAATCTGGGGAACAGGAAACATGCTTTGCAATAAGTTAAAACAGGTCAGGGACTTGTGGGAAATTTCAAAATGTCTGTCATAGTTTGATGTGACTGTGTGTTCAGTTGCTCAGTCATGTCCGACTCTTGGCGACCCTATGGGACTGTGGTCTGCCAGGCTCCTCTGTTCATGGAGTTTTCCAGGCAAAAATGCTGGTGTGGATTGCTATTTCTTCCTGCAGGGCATCTTTCTGACCCACGGATCAAAAGTAAATAAACAAATAAAAAGGTCTATCATAAAGGTAACAATAGACTCAGTCGCTTCAGTTGTGTCCGACTCTTTGAGACCTCTGGACTGTAGCCCACCAGGCTCCTCTGTCCATGGGAGTCTCCAGGCAAGAATACTGGAGTGGGCTGCTATGCCCTCCTCCAGGGGATCTTCCCAACCCAGGAATCAAACCCATATCTCCAGTGTCTCCTGCACTGCAGGCAGGTTCTTCACTCACTGAGCCACCTGGGAAGCCAGGAAGAAAGTGAAGGTGAAGTCACTCAGTCGTGTCCAACTCTTTGCGACCCCGTGGACTGTAGCCCACCAGGCTCCTCTGCCCATGGGATTCTCCAGGCAAGAGTACTGGAGTGGGTTGCCATTTCCTTCTCCAGGGGATCTTCCTGACCCAGGGATCGAACCCAGGTCTCCTGCAATGCAGGCAAATGCTTTAACCTCTGAGCCAGTACCACCACAAGGAAGCCCAGAAACAGAAGAGAAAAAAATTGGGCCAGAAGAAATAATAGACAAAAATGGCCAAAACCTCCCAAATTTAGTAAATAATATACATGCAAACATATATATATATACAGATTCAGAAAGAGTGTATTCAAGAAAACCACATTATCTAGCACATAATATTAAGCGTTAAAACAAATGATAAAGACTTTGGACAGACAACACCAGCAAAGGTAAGCCAGAGAGGACACTGAACATTGAACCCTAGGACACCCCTAAAATGGAGAGGTCAAGAAAAGGATGAAGAGCTGGTAAAGAAGTCTAAGGAAAAAGTGGCCCATGAGTTGCTTTTTAAAAAACCAAGAGAATACAGTGGTCACATTAGTGAAGAGAAAAAGCATTTTAACAAAAAGGAATTGGTATATACACTGTGGATACTACATATAAAGTAGATAACTAATGAGAACCTACTATATAGCTCAGAGAACTCTACTCAGAGCTCTCTGATGACCTAAATGGGAAGGAAATCCAAAAAGAGAGGAGATATATGTATACATATAGCTGATTCACTCTGCTGTACAGTAGAAACTAACACGCCACTGCAATGCAACTATACATCAATAAAAAGTAATTTAAAAAAAATTTTTTTAAAAGAAGAAGGAATTGATTAATTATGTAGCTAGTAGTGGCATGGATCAAATGAGATGAAGGCAAAGAAGCTGCAATCAGATTTGGCAACATGGAAACCAGCAGGAACCTAGATGAGAGCAGTCCCAAAGACAGGGTAGAGAAAAAAGTACAACAGGAAGAGGGTGAAGAAAGAAAGGAAGGCAAAGAAGAGGGTTGAGGACTTCCATCCTTCACTCTGATAACAGAGAATTTCTAAACTGCAAAACTCATTATGCCTTGCTCCTAAGTTAAAACCATTCAGCAACCTGAATACAGGAATCTAAAATCTTCCCCCAAAAGAATTTACAGACTCTTAGAGCCTTAGTTTACAGACTAAGGGTCTTGAGGGTTACTTCCCAACATTCCACCCTGGAAGGAAGACTAAAGAATCAAGGGAAATGTGATACAATAGACAAGTACAGTGCCAGAACTCCTCTCACAGCAAGTCCTCTGAGAGGTTGTTCAAAAAACTCTTGGGGTAGTGATGGTGAGAAGTGAGACCTCTCAAGGTAAATTCCGAAGAAAGCACACAGAGCCCTCCATGGTCAACCCTGCTAACTTAACCTTAGTTTAGTTATCCGTTTTTGCTTCCTCTGCCCCCAGAAGTGTCGAGCACATAGCAAACACCCAATAAATATTTCTTGAAAGAACAAATTGATTCAAAATGCTCCATGTTACTTCTCTCTTGATATTCTCTCAATTAAAGGACTCTTTCTAAAAAAAAAAAAAAAAAGATTATTTGCTTACAAAGAAAGAGAGGCCAAACCAAGAGTGTATCAATAACTGTTGGCCAAAGTTGCTGAAATGCTGATCCATGTTGAGGAGGCGTCAGATCAGTTCTTTGTTCCCAGGATAAATCTATACTGCATCACTCACAATATATGCAAATATCAAGTCATTATGTCATACACCTGAAATGTAATATTATATGTACTTATATTTGAATTTTAAAAATATCTAACGCATTGTAGTTAAACAGAGGAAGTGTCTAAACCAAACAGAATCTAAAATGTCTGTCTCCTTTTCCAAAAAGATCTCTTCATGTGAAAAGACATACAGAGTCCACTTGTTTAATTGGAAATAGTTTGGTGTTGTTTATTTAGCACTCATTAATAGAAAAAGGACGAGTAATGCTGAAGAAGCTGAAGTTGAACCATTCTATGAAGATCTACAAAACCTTCTAGAACAAACACCCAAAAAAGATGCCCTTTTCCTTTTCATTATAGGGGACTAGAATGCAAAAGTAGGAAGTCAAAAAACATGTGGAGTAACAGGCAAATTTGGCCTTGGAGTACAGAATGAAGGAGGGCAAAAAGGCTAATAGAGTTTGACCAAGAGAACACACTGGTCATAGCTAACACTCTCTTCCAACAACACAAGAGAAGACTCTACACATGGACATCACCAGGTGGTCAACACTGAAATCAGATTGATTCTATTCTTTGCAGCCAAAGATGGAGCAGCTCTACACAGTCAGCAAAAACATGACCAGGAGCCAACTGTGACTCAGATCATGAACTCCTTATTGTAAAATTTAGATTTAAAATGAAGAAAGTAGTGAAAACCACTAGACCATCCAGGTATGACCTAAATCAAATCCTTAATGATTATACAGTGGAAGTGAAAAATAGATTTAAGGGACTAGATCTGATAGACAGAGTGCCTGATGAACTATGGACAGAGGTTCATGACATTGTACAGGAGACAGGAATCAAGACGATCCCCAAGAAAAAGAAATGCAAAAAAGCAAAATGACTGTCTGAGGAGGCCTTACAAATAGCTGTGAAAAGAAGAGAAGCCAAAGCAAAGGAGAAAAGGAAAGATATACTCATTTGAATGCAGAGTTCCAAAGAATAGCAAGAAGAGATAAGAAAGCCTTCCTCAGCGATCAGTGCAAAGAAACAGAAGAAAACAATAGAATGGGAAAGACTAGAGATCTCTTCAAGAAAATTAGAGATACCAAGGGAACATTTCATGCAAAGATGGGCTCAATAAAGGACAGAAATGGTATGGACCTAACAGAAGCAGAAGATATCAAGAAGAGGTGGCAAAAATACACAGAAGAACTCTACAAAAAAGAGCTTCACGACCCAGATAATCACGATGGTGTGATCACTCATCTAGAGCCAGACATCCTGGAAAGTGAAGTCAAGTGGGCCTTAGAAAGCATCACTACGAACAAAGCTAGTGGAGGTGATGGAATTCCAGTGGAGCTATTTCAAATCCTAAAAGATGATGCTGTGAAAATGCTGCACTCAATATGCCAGCAAATTTGGAAAACTCAGCAGTGGCCACAGGACTGGAAAAGGTCAGTTTTCATTCCAATCCCAAAGAAAGGCAATGCCAAAGAATGCTCAAACTACCGCACAATTGCACTCATCTGACACCACCCTTGTGGCAGCCTCTTGATGAAAGTGAAGGTGGAGAGTGAAAAAGTTGGCTTAAAGCTCAACATTCAGAAAACGAAGATCATGGCATCTGGTCCCATCACTCCATGGGAAATAGACGGGAAAACAGTGGAAACAGTGTCAGACTTTATTTTGGGGGGCTCCAAAATTACTGCAGATGGTGACTGCAGCCATGAAATTAAAAGACGCTTACTCCTTGGAAGAAAAGTTATGACCAACCTAGATAGCACATTCAAAAGCAGAGACATTACTTTGCCGACTAAGGTCCATCTAGTCAAGGCTATGGTTTTTCCTGTGGTCATGTATGGATGTGAGAGTTGGACTGAGCGCTGAAGAATTGATGCTTTTGAACTGCGGTGTTGAAGAAGACTCTTGAGAGTCCCTTGGAGTGCAAGGAGATTCAACCAATCCATTCTGAAGGAGATCAGCCCTGGGATTTCTTTGGAAGGAATGATGCTACTCCAGTACTTTGGCCACCTCATGCGAAGAGTTGACTCATTGGAAAAGACTCTGATGCTGGGAGGGTTTGGGGGCAGGAGGAGAAGGGGACAACAGAGGATGAGATGGTTGGATGGCATCACGGACTCGATGGACGTGAGTCTGAGTGAACTCCGGGAGTTGGTGATGGACAGGGAGGCCTGGTGCGCTGTGATTCATGGGGTTGCAAAGAGTCGGACATGACTGAGTGACTGAACTAAACTGAACACTAGTAAAGTAATGCTTAAAATTCTCCAAGCCAGGCTTCAGCAATATGTGAACTGTGATCTTCCAGATGCTCAAGCTGGTTTTAGAAAAGGCAGAGGAACCAGAGATCGAATTGCCAACATCTGCTGGATCATCAAAAAAGCAAGAGAGTTCCAGAAAAATATCTATTTCTGCTTTATTGACTATGCCAAAGCCTTTAACTAGTGGACCACAATAAACTATGGAAAATTCTGAAAGAGATGAGAATACCAGACCACCTGACCTGCCTCTTGAGAAACCTATATGCAGGTCAGGAAGCAACAGTTAGAACTGGACATGGAACAACAGACTGGTTCCAAATAGGAAAAGGAGTACGTCAAGGCTGTATATTGTCACCCTGCTTATTTAACTTGTATGCAGAGTACGTCATGAGAAATGCTGGGCTGGAGGAACCACAAGCTGGAATCAAGATTGCCAGGAGAAATATCAATAACCTCAGATATGCAGATGACACCCCCCTTATGGCAGAAAGTGAAGAAGAACTAAAGAGCCTCTTGATGAAAGTGAAAGAGGAGAGTGAAAAAGTTGGCTTAAACCTCAGCATACAGAAAACTAAGATCATGGCATCCAGTCCCATCACTTCATGGCGAATAGATGGGGAAACAGTGGAAACAGTGTCAGACTTTGTTTTAGGGGGCTCCAAAATCACTGAAGATGGTGACTGTAGCCATGAAATGAAAAGACGCTTGCCCCTTGGAAGAAAAGTTATGACCAAACTAGATAGCATATTGAAAAACAGAGACATTACTCTGCCAACAAAGGTCCATCTAGTCAAGGCTATGGTTTTTCCAGTAGTCATGTATGGATGTGTGAGTTGGACTATAAAGAAAGCTGAGCGCCAATGAATTGATGCTTTTGAACTGTGGTGTTGGAGAAGACTCTTGAGAGTCCCTTGGACAGCAAGGAGATCCAACTAGTCCATCCTAAAGAAAATCAGTCCTGAATATTCATTGGAAGGACTGATGCTCAAGTTGAAACTCCAATACTTTGGTACCTGATGTGAAGAGCTAACTCTTTTGAAAAGACCCTGATGCTGGGAAAGATTGCAGGTGGGAGGAGAACGGGACAACAGAGGATGAGATGGTTGGATGGCATCACCGACTTGTTGGGCATGAGTTTGAGTAAAACTCCGAGAGTTGGTGATGGACATGGAGGCCTGGCCTGCTGCAGTCTATGTGGTTGCAAAGAGTCGGACATGACCGAGCAACTGAACTGAATTGAACTGAATAGAAAAAGGAGGAAGCAATTACACCTGGGAGGCTTTTTGGAATTCAGTAGTTATAAAGCATTTCATTTTCTTTATGGTGTTCACCCCCTCTCAGAGAGTCATGTATTCATTCATTCATCCATCCATCCATCCATATTATTCCTGTCTAGAGTAATCCAGGATGGGTCTTGAGAATATCAGTGTTTTTAGAGTAAGTGTCTGGTTCAATAAAGATCCTGCAAGATACCAAACTCAATATGTATTGTGAAGGGAAGTTTGCTTCCAGAAACCAGCTTTCATGCTACAAGCAAAGACGCATAGCAAGCAATCCACAGCAATCTAATAATAGACCAAGATTCACCTCCAGCCCCAGCACTTCCCATCTTCAACTCTCCATTAGGAAAAAAGTTGGCATCACCTGGTTCTTCAAGGGCTGTACAACTGTAGCACCCTTAGAACCCACGCTCTATTTTCTGGACAATACAATCAAATTAATCCCTGTCACATGCTTTGCTTGGGTATCACCATTATTAAAAAGCAATGTGGAGACTGCCTGGGAAAAAAGTTGATTAGCAAGCACAGTTCAAGAAAGGTCCTAAAACTAAATATCAATAAGTGAGGGATGGCTTCATCGCCAGCTGTTGTATCTCCTTTGTCCACTGGATAAGAAACAGAAGTGGGAGGTGACAAAGGCTGTTCAGCATCAGATTAACTAATGAAAGGATCCAATAATCACTTTCCACTTCAATATTTGTTATCCAGTTCAGTCGACCGATTATTCAAGTCTTGTCTACATCAGTTGAAAGACTGTTTCCTCTTTGGAAACAATATTAGTAGAGAACCCATTAGAGAAGAAGGACATCTCAGTCCATTCAATTCACCATTTTCTACGCCTCCCCTCCACCTTCTTTGACATCATCCCAGCCGTGTACATACAAATAGCTACTTATGGTAAACAAGAGGCTTGCATTAATCCATAGTGTTTACATCTCTGACTGAAGAAGGAATTTCTATTATAGTCTATGTACCTTTATATAAGGTACCTGTCATGTCAAGATTCTCAAGCTCTTTCATGATTATTTCTGAAGTGAGTCCCTTTATTTTGTATTTTGCAACTTCCTATGAGAGTTTAGCATGGCCACGTGTCAATTATCTCTGGCAAAGGGGAAAAGGTATAGAAAAGAACAAAGGTAGCCAAAGATATGATTAGCACCAACTTTTGAATCAGAAGTTCAGTGTTCAAATTCTAGTTTTATGACCTTTTGAAACACTTGTTATGTGTGTGTATATATTCAGTGTGAGTTTTATTCAGCCAAATTCAAGTAAGAATTAAATAAAATTTAAAAAAACATTAGCTGCAACTAATATATGTTACATAGTGGTAATTTAGTCTCTTCTATAACAGTAACATATTATTATTATAATACAGGATAATTTAACAACATAATATTATCCTATTGTATAGGATAATACAATAACTTATAGGAATATTAAATGAAATAAAAAATGTGAATGGGACATGCCTATATAATGTACTGTTAGGCCAACAGATAGTTAAATCAACAGATGGCCCAAACTTCTTATTTGAACTAATGTTTTCCCACCAAACCTCCACCCAAGACACTGACAAGCTGTAATTTTCAACTATTTGAACTTAATATACTCTCTTTTTCCCATCTTCTGGCTATGCAGATGTTAGCAGCTAGGGAATGCAGAGTACTGGGCAGATCAAGACAGAGAGAAAATAGTAAGATCGAAGGCTATCACTCCCAAAATACCCAATAATTGAGGTTTGTAGGAATGACTGAGTATGAAAAAAATTAAATACTATTTAATTAAAACTTATATTAAAAATTTAAGCACACTGAAAATCATTAATTCTAATTCACATGGATCAGCTGACAAAAAGTTTATGGTAAGAACTTCTAAATGTTGACCCATAAGTCATGTTTGTTTTTTCCCCAAGCAATCACTCATCAAAATATTAAATCTGTATGTAAACATTGTAATTCCGAGTCTCTTCTTCAGAATTTTAAAACTGGAAAGGTCTGGAGGACAAGCTAGTGCAGAGGTGTCCAGAAGAACCCTCCACAATGGTGGAAGTGTTATATAATTGGCACTGTTTAATGTGGCTATTGAGCACTTGAAACGTGCCTAACACAATGGAGGAAATGAATGTCTAACTTTATTTAACTGCAATTAATTTTGATGTAAATAATCACCTCAAGAAATAATCCCAGGGTTGGTTCACCAGAAGCCATTTGGCCATGCTTCAGGGACAGATTCCTGTATACTGGTGGGAATTCTAGCAGAGGAAGTAGTCATTTTTTAGAGACGCTTTAAAGAGATTCCTTCAAACTCTAAGATTCTATACTAAAGAGTGAGCCAAATGACTAATTTAGAGGGGAGGAAGAGATATCTACATTTTAATCAATCTGTCAATGACTATCCTCATATCCACAATACCCTTGTTTGTTGAACCTGCAAAAGTTTGACATATTCAAATCCCCTTCCTTCTTAACAGTATTCATATTTTTTTCAGGTAAGGGAGGCTAGACCAGCATTTGCCTCCAGATGGATCCTAATTGGTCTAACCAGTTACATTGTCCCAGGATTGGATCCCAATTGGTCTAAACCAATTTATGGTGAACCATGATTTAGATACAAATCTGCGATGTAATTCTAATCAATGAGATGCTGAGTAGTCAACTAGGATAGGAAGAACAGGGATGTGCTGCTTTTGAAAATGGTTTCCTCATCTTAAGAAAGACTGGAAGAGAAAATTCATCTTCCTTTGGGACTATCATCTATGAATATGATCCCTGGAATTCAGCAGTCATATGACTGTGAAGACAGCTTCTCTGAGGACTTACCCATCCTGCTGAGGACAACAGAGTGAAAAATGGAAAGAACTTGGACTTCTGATGACCATGTTGAGCCTCTGAAATAACCAGTCCTAGAGTAATCCTACTACTAATCTTCTATTTGTGTGAAATAACATAAATATTCTTTTGATTCTTTTGGTCACCTTGGGATGGATTTTCTGTTATTTTCACCAAAAGCAATCTGATGCAGCTGCCATCTATTAAATACCAGGTAGACGTATAACAGGAATCTCATCATTTAATCCTTGCAACAACTATCCAAAAAAACTTCAGTAACTCCACTTTGCACCTGAGAAATCTGAGGCTCAAGGGACATATAGTTGCAAAAGTCACTTTATTATAAACAGCAGTGTCAAGCTCAAAACTCAAGTGCCATATGATCCTACAATTCCCATCCTGGGCATATATCTGGACAAAACTTTCATTCAAAAATATACATGTACCCTAATGTTCATTGCAGCACTATTTACTGCAGCCAAGACATGGAAACAGCCTATACATCCACAACAGATGAATGGATAAAGAAGGAAGATGTGATAAATACACACACACACACACACACACACATATATATACACACACACACACAATGGAATACTACGCAGCCATAAAAAAGAACAAAATAATGCCATTTGCAGCAACATGGATGGACCTAGAGAATACCATACTAAGTGAAGTAAGTCTGAAAGAGAAAGACAAATACCAAATGATAACACTTATATATGGAATCTAAAATATGACACAAATGAATTTATCTATGAAATAGCAACAGCCTCACAGATATAGAGAACAGAGGTGTGGTTGCCAAAGAGGGAGATGGATAGGGGAGGGCTGGATTGGGAATTTGGGATTAGCAGATGCAAACCATTTTATATAGGATAGATAAAAAAAAAAAATAAGGTCCTACTGTATAACACAAGGCCCTATATTCAACATATGTGATAAATCATAATGGAAAAGAATAAGAAATAGAATATATATATATGTATAGCTGAATCACTTCGCTATACAGCATAAATTAACACAATACTATAAATCAACTGTACTTCAATAAAGCAAATTTTAAAAAAAAAGATTGAAATTCAGGTGTCCCTGATGCCAAAACTCATGCACCTTTCTTCCAACTCCTGCCTCTCAGAACTATACGTCCCACTAAGCAGCTGACTTAGCAGGTAAGTCTTAAAGTGGCCTGGTTCCTGCATTCAGCTGTATTACTTTTCATAGCATCTGTAGATTTTCACATGTAGAATAAAGTGATCCTTCTAGATGATCTCACCCAACTATGATTATAAATGGAAAACAATTAGAGCTGTGACTCATTTCAATTTTTATTTCAAAAGCATTCCCTTCACACTTTTCCTGACAGCTGAGAAAGTGGGCTTTGAAGCGAGAAATGCCACCTCCCATCAGACATTCTGAGGTTCCTCTCTGGTATCCCTGATGCTCTTAGCTAGCTGGGGCAGGGTCGGGGGAAGTCATTGTGGCTGTTACAGTGGCCAAATACACCCTCCCGCCCATCTTCCTCGCCAACCAACAGAACACCTCAGCACCTTGGCCTACCACTAAGAATGGGAGCAATTCTGGAAAGCTTAGGCACCTCGCCACTGCACCCGAGAGTGAGGATGTGGATTCATGAATAATGGAGGCAGTGATGAGTCAAGCAGCATTTTTGCAGTCATTAGCCAACTCCAAGGTGTGCTACTTCACAGAATGATTATATGCTAATAGGTTCAGTTGCTTGTTTTGATTTCTCAGGATGGACTCTCTCTTACCTGTGGGATAAAAATTTGCAAGGCTCTTCATTTAGCTGTCAGAGAGATTGCTTTTGACGCCATGATTTATGTCTATCATTGAGGCACCAATTTATTTAGGGCTTGGAAAGCATTTAAGTGGGGAAGCATAAAGAATAAGATGCTCCAGATAAAATTAAGTAGATATTCTCCCTTTCAGGGAGCTTAATTCCACCTGCCTTGAGCTGGCCTTAGTGAGTGGTATCCAGTGAAAAAGAGTATAGAAAGGAGAAAATACGGGATTCCCTGGTGGCTCAGACGCTAATGAGTCTGCAATGTGGGAGACCTGAGTTCAATGCAACCCACTCCAGTATTCTTGCCTGGAAAACCCCATGGATGGAGGAGCCTGGTGGGCTACAGTCCACAAAGAGTTGGACATGACTGAGTGACTTCACCTTTCAAGGAGAAAATAGTAACAAAACAGTAGAGAAATTTAGCAAGCCCTACCTTAAACAAGTGATCAAGTTTACTGTAATGAATTATATCATGTGACTATCAATTTACCTTCTGATATGATATCATGAAGAGAACTTTACCTCTGTGGTCTTCCTCCCAAGAACCCAGACTAATCATAAGAAAAATATCAAATAAATACAGGAAGCTTGGGGCTGGTGCACTGGGCTGACCCAGAGGGATGGTATGGGGAGGGAGGTGGGAGGGGGGTTCAGGATTGGGAACACGTGTACACCCGTGGCAGATTCATGTTGATATATGGCAAAACCAGTACAATATTGTAAAGTAAAAAATAATAATAATAATAAATTAATTTTAAAAAACTCACATAGAGGGATATTCTACACAATATCTGACCAGTACTCCTCAAAACTGTCAAGCTTCATCCAAAACAAAGAAAGACTGAGAAACTATTACTGACAAGATGCGATACGAAGGAGACAAAATACAAATGCAATGTGGTACCCTGGCTGGGACCCTCAACAGAAAAAGGACATTGGTGGAAAAACTGGTCCAATCCAAATAAAGCTTGGAATTGAGCTAATAATACATTACTGTTAGTTTCTTAGTTCTGGCAAAAGTTCTCCAGAAATATAAGATGTTAACATTAGGGGAAACTGGGTTGAGGGTTACATGGAGACACTCTCTCATCTTTGCAGCTTTTCTGTAATCTATAACTATTCCCAAACAAAAGGTTTCTTTAACACCCCACACCAAAAAGAAAGAAAGAAAGAAACTGGAGTGGCTACCTCTTTTCTGTTATCACCTACCCAAGAACACACACATATCCATTCCTAACTCTGTGTGCACCTACACCTCTCGCAATGGGCTTCTGGCTGAGGATGAAAGTAGGTTAAAAGGATGTAAAGGAAACAGGAAAAATTGAGACGATAAGGAGGAAAAATCTACAGAGAAGAAAGGGAGGAGGAGAAGTGGGGGGAAGAAGGTGTAAAGACGGTGGCACTAAAGGTTTTACGCTGATCAGGAGCAAGAAAGCAAAATAAAGTATCAGTGCTGCCCATGTAGCATGACATGGTCCTCACAGGTGTCAATTCACTGCCATCTTGTATGTTTAGGGTCAGAAATGTCAAAGGGTACAGAAATGATGAGACACACCTCTCTAGCAGGGAGGTGCAGGTGACTAGCCAGAGGATCACCAATTTCAGCTCCTTTTCCAGGGCTTACACAGAAACTGCATTTCCAGAAACTGCAAGTCCTTGCTTTTAGACTGGTACGTTAAGACTCAGTTCTGGCCAGTGGCATGTAGATGGGAATAACGTGTGCTACTACCCAGTCTAGCACCTATAACATCTCACGCCATTCACCATTCTCTCTCCCGCTTTCCTGCTCTATAGAAGCTAAGGCCTCTGAGATGACAAAGCCACATTATTGAAGATGCCCAGATTCCTGAGTTTCTTCTCGGAGGTGGGCAGACAGAAGAGATGTTCAAGCTGCATAGGATGGTGGCCAAACGATAAATAAGGCCTCATTGTGTTAAGCCACTGAGATTTGAAGCTTGTCTTGTTTGCTAGAGCAGCTCATCTATCCTAATACAGAACGTATATATAAATGACTCTGATGACTAAAACATTCTAGGGCAGTGCCAGGTGTGGAAAGGGGAGAGGGTAGCACTCATCTGTGGCATCAAAGGATGACAGTTAATAGTCTTGCAGAGTCGGGAACTGAATATCCCAGGTGGATAAATCTAAGAGAACTACCAAAACAGAACACAGCAGGGCACAGTCAACAGTCAGGACTGGAATATAGTTCACTTTAGCTGGAACACCACAGGGAAGAATGGGAGTCCTGGGAAATGAGCCAGTGAAAGAGAGTTCATAGCAAGTCCTAAGTGATGCTTTAAAGAGAGATCCTAGGGGCTTAGGGCTTGCAAGCAAGGGTGTGATGGGAGCAAATTTATAGGATCATTCCGATCCAACATGCAGGAGGAGCTGTGTGTGAAAGAAGGCAGGCAGGAAACCCTGTGAGAAGACTCCTTCAGAAGTCCAATGGGGATGGCCTGAACCAGGGAATTGAAAAGGGAAGAGTCCTGAGAGATATTTCAGAGTTGACATCCCATCGGCTGGTAGGAGTTATTCAGCTATGCCAGACACAGGATCATTGACAGTGATTTATATAACTTAGAATCATCTCTTTAGCCTCTCTTTTTACCATCCCCATGTGCTAGGCTAAATTCCTCCCATCTAGGGGCTACCATATATTTTGCAGCTGTCAAGGACAAATAGTTCTCAGAAAAAGAGATTAAATGGGTTTAACTTGTTACTCAACAAGTTGTTCCCATCTTCCTTTATCCACAGTCCAAGACTCACAATTTAAACAGTAAAAGGCACTTTTTCTCTTTCTTTCTTTATGTCTTACTTTTATCATTTCTCTTTTTTCTAGTAAATTCAGATCAACAAGTATTTATTGTCTATTCAGAGCAACTGTGCAAAGTGTTAGGGATATACATTTAAATAAGAAAGTGCCTGAAATTAAGTATCTCATAAGTAAGGGGTCAGAAATTCCGACGCATGTGTAGCAACTGTAAGACAGCATGCGATGTCGTGTGTGACCCTGGACTGCTACTGCTGCTAAATTGCTTCAGTCGTGTCTGACTCTGTGCGACCCCATAGACGGAAGCCCACCAGGCTCCCCCGTCCCGGGGATTCTCCAGGCAAGAACACTGGAGTAGGTTGCTATTTCCTTCTTCAATGCATGAAAGTGAAAAGTGAAAGTGAAGTCACTCAGTTGTGTCTGACTCTTCGTGACCCCATGGACTGCAGCCCACCAGGCTCCTCCATCCATGGGATTTTCCAGGCAAGAGTACTGGACTACAGGACCTCAAATAGGACACTGATTCTGCCCAGGCAGGATGGAAAGGCAGTGGGGATATTTGACCTGGAAGGAGACAAATACACAGAATATTGCTGAGCTGAGAGATGGGGAGGAGCGTTCTAGGCCATGACCAAAAATATGTCACGGTAAAGGGCTTGCCAAGATTGGGGACAGTAAAGAGTCTAGAATATTGGTCAAGACTTTTGGCAGAAACTGAATTCAAACTGACTTAAGAGAAACAGAGAGACGTTAGAGTGGCTCATAAAACCAAGCTTTCTCTAGCTTCCAGAGGATCCAGGGTCTCAAGTGATGACTCTGTGTCCTCCTCTCTATGTTCCTCTCTTCTGTGTCAGCTTCGTACCCAGGCAACCTTACTACCATGGCAGCAACACAGCCCCTGGAAGGACCAGACACATCCTACCAGCTCCCAGTAATTCCTACAAAACCACAGGTTGGTTCTGATTGGCCCATCTCCAGTCAATCCCCACAGCTGGAGGAATCCTGTGCTTCTGCCAGTCAGGCATGGGAGATGGCCAAGCCAGGAGACTGAAGGTGGGGTCAGCCCCACCCAAGCCAGGTGGGCAGAAGGTAGAGGAACAGAGCTTCCCTAAAGGGAATGAGGCTGTTGTTCTCACAGAAGAAATAGTACATTCTGGGTAGGAAACAAATGTCACTGCAACCGGTATGGCTGAAGAAAAATACAGGGGGTAGGGCTGGCAGGAGTGGTGATGTGGGAGGGTGGGGGAAGAAGAATGATGAAACAAGAACTTTATCACGGATCGTTTTTATGCAAAGGAACATGGATTTCATTCTCCAGGCTACCATTTCTCAACTGTTTCCTCCCACAACATAAATGATAGATGATACCGTCTTGCAGCCATATCTGGGGTTTATTCACAATTTTTCCATGCATTAGCTTTCATTCCACTCTTATTCTTTCATGCTAGACAGAATGATACAGTAAGCCTTGTTCTAATTGGTTTTTAAAGAGTAAAACAAAAAGAGAATAAATTATTCACAGACTTCTGCTCTCTAATTATTAGTAGTAACAAATTACTTTGATTCAGCAATGTTTCCCAGTGCCTCAGATGAGCACAGATGTTGTAGGCAGTGGGGAGCCACTAAAGATTTTTAAATGTGGGATGGGTCAGATGCGGTGATTCTAAAAGCAAAGAGGCCAGTTGGGAGGCTATTATGGTAGAAAGGTGAGGGGTGCCAAGGACTTGAGCCAAACTAATAGCTGGAGAGGATGGAAAAGGAGAAACTAATTCTAGAGGTATCATAAAGGATGTAACTACTTATTGAATGGAGAGCAGCAACTGAGGACGCTTCAGGTTTCACTGACAGCTTCCAACTCATCCATTCTCACCCCTCTGCCCCTTCAACTTCACTTGCCTCCCAACTATAAAATACACACAGAAAAAAGCAAATGATAGGGAGTAGATATGGCGATTCCTGTCGATAACAAGCTCTTCCTTTCAGGCTCAAAAGAGTGTTTCTTTATAACTGCTTACTAACTGTACTTTAAAATATAGCAAAATTGTAATTTGTAATAATAATTGTTGGTGATTTCATGTGATTATTAATGACTGTGTGGGCACTGTTAATAATACCTATAATTACAGTTGCTAATTATTACAGAATTAGTATTACTAACAACTCAAAACAGTGCTTCATATGTTATAGCACTTTACCAGATATATACTTTCATTTATCTCCATTTATTTCATTTTAGCAATAATTCAGAAACAAGTATTATTTTTTAATTAACTTATTTATTTTAATTAGAGGCTAATTACTTTACAATATTGTGGTGGTTTTTGCCATACATTGACATGAATCAGCCATCGGTGTACATGTGTTCCCCATCCTGAACCCCCCTCCCACCTCCCTCCCCACCCCATCCCTCTGGGTCATCCCAGTGCACCAGCCCTGAGCACCCTGTCTCATGCATTGAACCTGGACTGGTGACCCATTTCACATATGATAATATACATGTTTCAATGCTATTCTCTCAAATCATCCCACCCTCGCCCTTTCCCACAGAGTCCAAAAGACTATTCTTCACATCTGTGTCTCTTTTGCTGTCTCGCATATAGGGTCATTGTTACCATCTTTCTAAATTCCATATATACGCATTAATATACTGTATTGGTGTTTTTCTTTCTGACTTACTTCACTCTGTATAATAGGCTCCAGAGAAACAAGTATTATTGATCTAATTTTCACCAGCTTAGCAGAATGACAATAGATAAGCAGCAGGGGCAGGGTTTAAACTCCAGACTTATGACTCGTAGGACCGTGATTTTTCCACTTGGTTCTGGTCCTCAGTACTAGCAGTAACAATTAATAATTTAAGAAAAAAAAAGTTCTCAGTCTGAGAACTGCATCAACATTTAACTTTAGATTTTAAGCTACGTACACTTTCCCAAAAAGAAAATTTAAATCAGGAGGAATGCGGTATAGGTAGTTTGGGGAAAGTAGAAGCTCATACTCAGCCCTAAGGGCAGAAGGCATACGGCTGCCAGGTGGTTTGGTCTTAAGGATCCGACAAGAATCCTATCTCAAAGTTACTCCATCACTAGAGCACCACAAGACTATTCCCAAAGTCTCTATGGCACCAGGAACTATCTGCCTATCCTTCTGTTACAGCCCTAATCCAGAACGACCCAGAAAATATGCTTTAAAGAGTATGTGTTTTCTATTGCCCCCTAGGGGATCAGGATGATATTGCAGGATACCCGAACAGAGCTCAGGCTGTTTAAAAACCCTGCGGCTTCCAGATAAGGCAGAGTGAAGTTAATAACATTTTTTAAACCCATTATACTTCCTAATAACATGCCCCAAACCCTCTGACCACTACACTTTTGTGAAAGTTGATGCCTCTTACTGAAATTTGCTCTTTCTTAACAAAACCTAACCTTAAAAATAGCTCCATAGCTTGCCTTAAAGGCTCAGTCAAAGGACAGTGTTCCAAAAAGCTCTGCTGAACACCCTGCTGGTGCAATGATTCTCTTCTCCAACTCCAGAATTCCCAGAGCATTCTGCACCTTAGTGCAGCCTACTCTAGAGCACACACTGTGATTCACACATCTCTACTTACACCGATGCTGCCAATAGAAACATAAAGCAACCCACATGTCCAATTTTCCAATAGCCACATTTTAGTAACTAAAAAGCAAGTAGGTGAATTAACAATATATTTTATTAAAGGAATATATCCATTAAATATACAAAAAATATTATTTTAATGTAATCAATATTAAAATTATCAATTAATTATTTTACTTTTTTATATATATCAAATCTTAGAAATTAGTGTATAGTTTACTCTTGGGGTTTTCCTGCTGGCTCAGAAGGTAAAGAATCTGCCTGCAATGCAGGAGACCCCGGTTCAATCCCTGGGTCGAGAAGATCCCCTGGAGAAGGGAATGGCAACCCACTCCAGTACTCTTGCCTGGAGAATCCCATGGACAGAGGAGCCTGGCGAGCTAGAGCTCATGGGGTCGCAAAGAGTCGGACATGACTGAGTGACCAACATTTTCACTTGTCACTTTACTCTTACAGCATATTTCAATCAGGAAGCTAACTTTTCATTGGAAAACTTGATTGTATTTAGATTTCACACAATGTATAGTTTAAAATGCAGAGTAACACACTCAAGTTGTTCCAGGCATAATTCTCAATGGAAAACATTAAGAGTTTCCCAATAACTCAGTTATTGAGCGATCTCTTTTGTCAAGCTTACATTTAAATTCATTAAAATTAAATAAAGTTAAAAATGTAGTTCCTCAGTGGCACTAGCCACATGTAGGAAACGGCCACCACATTGGACAGCACAGCCATCTGTTGCTGTTTAGTTGCTAAGTCATGCCCGATTCTTTTGTGACCCCATGAACTCCAGCCTGCCAGGCTCCTCTGTCTGTGAGATTTCCTAGGCAAGAATACTGGAATGGGTTGTCATTTCCTTCTCCAGGGGATCTTCTTGACCCAGAGATGGAACCTGCATCTCCTATACTGAAGGCAGTTACTATGAATTAAATAATAACTGCCCAGGATCAAATAAAAATAAATTTTTAAAGGTGGAAAGGTCTCATTCATAAAATCCTTTGTACTACTAGATTACAAACTCATCAATAGCTTACAGGGTTTTATTCATCACTGTATGCCCACCATTCAGGTCACTGCCCCACACATAGTAGTCACTCTATAAATGTCTGTTGAGTAAACGAATGAATGAATGGAGCCTCTTAGTGTCACCCACAGTATCAAGCAGAACACTTTGCATGTATGATAATAACTTTACCTCTTATTTACATAATACTAGTCAGTTTACTACGCTCATCAGCTATTCATCTTCACAAATACCCACTGAGAAAGATACTATGTTCACTTCTCAGATGGAAAACAAAATTCAAACAAAATTCAGAGAGCTTAGTCTCTGTGTATAAGGTCACTTAGTAAAGGGCAGAGCCAGATTTTGAACCTAGATTTTCTGACACTCAATTAAAGCTCCTTCAAACTGACAGCTGCCCTTTAATGATCAACAAATATTATAGAATTGAATTCACTGCAGAGAGCACAAAGAAAGCTCAGTACAGGTAGAAAAGTTTTCTCCCCAATGTCTGTATCAATAGATAATATGAATATCAAAATTACATAGATCCTGCGTGTCAATTAGGGGAAGATATGGTTGCTTCATAAGAGTCAAGGCACAGCATTTTAAGACCAAAGAGATTACAGTTAATACCTGTTTGATAAGACAATGCCAAGTGAAAGGAGTTAGAACAGTGTTGAGAGAAGAGTATCAAAGTCATTGACAGCCAGAACACCTCTTAGAACACACTGTTCGTCTAAGTTGTCCCACAAATCTGCCTAGGGTATGAAAATCTAACCTAAGTAAATGACCCTAAATCCACAACAATCTAACATAAAGATGTCCCTCATAGCACTGAGTACATTAAATTTACAAAACACTAGAAAAACTTCAAATATCAATAAATGGTTTACTAAATTATGGTACCTCCACTAAGTGATAACATTTCAAAGTTTTTGATGCTCATGAAAGTTTAAACATGGAGAAATGTTGGGTGGGTTATAATGTTAAATCTTAGAACATGATACTGGGATTAAAGAAAAGTTAAACATATTCATAGAAGAAATCAAATTTTAACAATTTGAAAAGAAAGAAAAATGAATAGCATTTTCCTCTTTTCCCTTTTCTATGAGCATAGATCACATTCATAACAGAAACATTAAAAAAAAAAAAAAAGACTTCCTTTAAACAAACAGGCAAGCACAGCTCAGTTCCCCCTTGCCCATTCGCTACCATGGATAATGACGCTTAAGTAAAGGAAAAGCTTCTTCTACTTTTTGTTTGGAACATGGGCTTCCATTTGTAATCAAGGAGATAATCACTTTCTCTGAGTTGTTGGTCTAAGCAATTGGGTGGGTCAAGAACTACTGTCACCCTTTGAAAGGCTGTGACAACTGCTGGGCCACAGTCTAACTTGATGCCCAAGGTCACGTAGCTCTGCAGAACTGAGTCCAAGCCACAGATACACTCAATTGTCACAGCAGAGCTGCTCACATTCCCAAAGTACTCTGGCTGGCTGCCAGCAGACCCACCTCCCACTGGGCCACATCACTGTGGGGCTGCCGTGTACACCTTGGGAGGTGGATGATCACCTCCCAGTTCTGGGAGATGTTGTTCACACTATGTTAAGAGAATCAGCCACACTGTATCCTCAGTGATTAAGAGACTGGGACAGGAAATGCCCTTGCAGCAAGCCAGAAGCTGGCAAAGACCACACCCAAACCCTACAAGGCTTCCCTCTGGCCTTGTCTATGAAATAGACCATCCATCTTCTAAGTTTGATAGGGTTTCTCCAGGAGAAGCAATGGCTAAAATGCAGAAGAATCCTTGCCAAGGTGATCAAATCTCACATCCTGCTGATAGGCATCCAGAGGGACGGGCAGAACCATTCAGATTCAACTGAAAGGTTACACTTAGTTCAGTGATTAATCACTTGGATTCTGGAGACAGAACTGAGATTCAAAATCCAACTCTATCACTTGAGAGCTAAGTGATCTTGGACAAGTTATTTAACTACATTTCAGTATTCCCATCTGTAAAATGAGCATACTAGTAGTTGTACCTATCTCAAAAGACTATCATAAGGATTAAAAGAACATTTAGAATAGGGCCAAGTCCTTAGTTAGAACCATGAAAGATCAAGGTTTCCTTCATTTGCAGTATTGGTTAATCACCTCCTAGTATCAGGGGACAAACATTTGCACTTTACCAAGCACTGTGCTGAGCTTTACAGACTGTACTGTTTTTAATCCTCACAATAGCCACAAAGTATAACTATGATTATTTCCATTCTACACATGAGGAAACTAATTCTGGGGCTGGGGGTTAGGGTTGGGATTAAGTAGTTTGCCTGGGTGACATATGCCAGAGGCCCCAGTGAACCCAGGTCTCTTGGGATCCAAAAACAAAGGGCCTTCCCAGGTGAGGCTCAGATTTAGAGTAAATGTATTTTAGAGAAATCAGTATGTGTCTGTATCATACTTATTTGTTAAGGTTTATTTACTCTGTTAAGTGTTCTCTCTTTGGTGTGGGTTCTACTCTACTCTATGTACATCATTCACACAAGATTTTCCCTTTCTTCTCCTCTCCTTTGCCTCCAGCTCCTCCCCCCAGGAACTTCTGACTCTAGTCTCTGTGCTCCTGTTTCCAGATAGGGGTTAGGGAGTGGGGTAGAAAGCACACAGGCTTTGGGGCCAAAATAATGCAGGTTTAACTTTGGCTCTCCTCCTTCTTAGTTGTGTACCCCTGGGCAAGTGATTTGATTCCTCTGAATCTCACTTGGCTTGTATGGGCTGCCCTGGTGGTTCAGACAGTAAAGAGTCCACCTGCAATTCAGAAGACTTGGGCTGGATCCCTGGCTTGGGAAGATTCCCTGGAGGAGGGAATGGCAACCCACTCCAGCATTCTTGCCTGGAGAATCCCATGGACAGAGGAGCCTGGAAGGCTACAGCCCATGGGGTCACATAGAGTCGGACATGACTAAACAACTAACACACACTTTGCTTGTATGTAAGAGAGAGATGATATTGACATCTACCAGGAGCCGATCAAAAAGTGACTGTACTACCCCTGGGAGTACTATGTCATCAAAAGATACAAAAGTCATCAACAGTGACACTGTATGGCTTCAATGAAAGGACAAGGCATCTTGAAAAAAATAGTAATAATAGTCAATTCAAAGTTGTTAGATAAGAGCACCATCCCACTCAATCTAAGGATTGCAATTGCTGCAAGAAGTCCCACTGAAAGGGGGACCCAGGGCTACTCTTCTGGTACAGTTCATTAAGAGTCAAGCAGTCTGAACCTCACTTTGCTTAAATGGGCTTGCCTGGTGGCTCAGACAGTAGAGTCAGCCAGCAATGCAAGACAGCCAGTGTTTCCATTCCTAGCTGCCCACCCTTATGGGTACAGCTTAAAATATGGGAATTTCTAGGTGCATGAGAATTTTTACCAAAGCATTCCTGTGAAGAATGAGAAACTTGGAGACAACCTAAATAAACATCCAACATATATTCACACACATGTGTGCGTGCATGCACGTTAAGTGGCAAATTAGGAAAATGCTTAAAATATTCAGTGAAGAAAACTAGGATATGAAACTGTATCTACACTATAATTATGACGATAAGAAGAGGCTTAGTTATAAAGACTTCAGGAAGAATGCCAAATGACAGCAGGGATTGTATTCAGGTTTTTGGTTTTTTTTTTTCTTTTACCCTTCATCAAATGTTCAACAAAGTTAGTATATTCTTTTTACGACAAAACTTCATCCTACAAAAGACGAATAAAGGACTGTGACTAAGACACTGAGGCAAGGTCCCACCGTGAGTTTACTCAGAAGGTGGTGAAAACACGTCAGCCACTGAAACCATAGCAAAAGTAGTCAGTGCCCAGCAGCCTTCTGAAAACTTCCACCCATCACATTCCCCAGAGAAAACACACACATCGCCTGCACTCTGTTAAACTGGCTTTTGGAGAAACACAACATAAGGGACATTTGGTGACACTTCAGTTATCTAAAATGGCACGGACATATGGCATCTCAAGGGGTGGGAGAGCTCCTTCAGTGATGATTCCAGAAGTCCAGACATCCGCTCCAGATACTAGAACACTAAATACTATAAGGATAAGGGGGCAAAGTCTACCTGGCAACCATGGTCAGGAAAGGCCCTGATGCCCATTAGAAAAATGGTGCCCTGTGGAATCAGCATACGCCAAGGCAATGTGGATGCAGGAAAAGGCTGAAGGGAGAGGGGGCCGAAGGGAGAGAAGGCTGAAGGGAGAGGGGGCCGATGAGAGAGAAGGCTCAAGGGAGAGGGGGCCGATGGGAGAGAAGGCTCAAGGGAGAGGGGGCCGATGGGAGAGAAGGCTCAAGGGAGAGGGGGCCGATGGGAGAGAAGGCTGATGGGAGAGAAGGCTGAAGGGAGAGGGGGCCAATGGGAGAGGGGGCTGAAGGGAGAGGGGGCTGAAGGGAGAGAAGGCTGAAGGGAGAGAAGGCTGAAGGGAGAGGGGGCCGATGAGAGAGAAGGCTCAAGGGAGAGGGGGCTGATGGGAGAGAAGGCTGAAGGGAGAGGGGGCCGATGGGAGAGGGGGCTGAAGGGAGAGGGGACCGATGGGAGAGAAGGCTGAAGGGAGAGGGGGCCGATGGGAGAGAAGGCTGAAGGGAGAGGGGGCCGATGGGAGAGAAGGCTGAAGGGAGAGAAGGCTGAAGGGAGAGAGGGCCAATGGGAGAGGGGGCCAAAGGGAGAGAAGGCTGAAGGGAGAGGGGGCCGATGGGAGAGAAGCCTGAAGGGAGAGAAGGCTGAAGGGAGAGGGGGCCAATGGGAGAGGGGGCTGAAGGGACAGGGGGCTGAAGGGAGAGAAGGCTGAAGGGAGAGAAGGCTGAAGGGAGAGGGGGCCAATGGGAGAGGGGGCCAAAGGGAGAGAAGGCTGAAGGGAGAGGGGGCTGAAGGGAGAGGGGGCCAATGGGAGAGGGGGCTGAAGGGAGAGGGGGCTGAAGGGAGAGGGGGCCAATGGGAGAGAAGGCTGAAGGGAGAGGGGGCTGATGGGAGAGGGGGCTGAAGGGAGAGAAGGCTGAAGGGAGAGGGGGCCAATGGGAGAGGGGGCTGAAGGGAGAGAAGGCTGAAGGGAGAGGGGGCCGACGGGAGAGAAGGCTGAAGGGATAGAAGGCTGAAGGGAGAGGGGGCCAATGGGAGAGGGGGCTGAAGGGAGAGGGGGCCAATGGGAGAGAAGGCTGAAGGGAGAGAAGACTGAAGGGAGAGGGGGCTGATGGGAGAGGGGGCTGAAGGGAGAGAAGGCTGAAGGGAGAGAAGGCTGAAGGGAGAGGGGGCCGAAGGGAGAGAAGGCTGAAGGCAGAGAAGGCTGAAGGGAGCGGGGGCCGAAGGGAGAGAAGGCTGAAGGGAGCGGGGGCCGAAGGGAGAGAAGGCTGAAGGGAGCGGGGGCCGAAGGGAGAGAAGGCTGAAGGGAGAGAAGGCTGAAGGGAGAGGGGGCCTGATGGGAGAGAAGGCTGAAGGGAGAGGGGGCCGACGGGAGAGAAGGCTGAAGGGATAGAAGGCTGAAGGGAGAGGGGGCCGATGGGAGAGGGGGCTGAAGGGAGAGGGGGCTGAAGGGAGAGGGGGCCAATGGGAGACAAGGCTGAAGGGAGAGAAGACTGAAGGGAGAGGGGGCCGAAGGGAGAGAAGGCTGAAGGCAGAGAAGGCTGAAGGGAGCAGGGGCCGAAGGGAGAGAAGGCTGAAGGGAGCGGGGGCCGAAGGGAGAGAAGGCTGAAGGGAGAGAAGGCTGAAGGGAGCAGGGGCGGAAGGGAGAGAAGGCTGAAGGGAGAGGGGGCCGAAGGGGAGCCCACAGTGCAGGCACAACAGTGGTCCCCAGGCCTGTAGCGCTCCACAGAACCAAAGGCGCTTTCAAACCACACAGCTCTCTGGGCCCCACCCCGGGGATGCTGGTTTAATCAGTCAAGAGTATACTGTGCAGCTTGGATAAAGAACCACTGAAATAGAAAGTAGATAATAAATCTGAAGAGAACAGAGATTACTAAGTGCAGTAAAAGACAAGGTTTTCAACCGGGAGACAATGAAACTATAGCACACAGGGAATTCATCTGTGGTTGCTCCTGATGCCACGGATGTCGTTCATTAGAAAAGGGAAATCATTTGAGAATTTGTCTGGTTTACTTTATCTTAGGTCTCTCTCACACACACACATATACCCACCCCTCAAAAAGTTGAGCTTGAGTCAAATAATTTAATTCTCAGTACTAAAGGACACATCTAGTGACTGATAATTTATAATTTAAACTACAATTAATTGAGATTTGGGACTACATTAAATTTTTTTTAATCTTTTTTTAAATGATGGTAGACATACAATAAGTTGCAAAAACAGTGCAGAGTGTTCCCATGTACCCATCACCCAGCTTCCGCCAATGATAACATCTTACACAACCATAGTGTGTTATCAAAGTCAGAAAGTTGAGATGGACACCTAAATACAGTCACCTAAACTACAGCCTTACTCAGATTTCACTAGTTGTTATGCTAAGTGTTTCTCCGTACACTTTTCTTATTTCATCCTCCCAATCACTACTGTTTCCATTTTGCAGGAAGAAAACTGAGGCCAAGAGAAGTCGAGTAACTTTCCCAAGGTGGTGACAGAATTTGGAGAGAAACTCAGTTTTGCCCGATTCTAAGTCCCAGTTCTAAACCATCTTCCTCCACCAGGCCCCCGTACCAGGTTCATGGCCCCCAGGGTTCGCTTGGCAGAGACAGAGCTCTGGCAAGACTGCAGGCGGATGCTGGTGACAAGCTCACAGAAGAGGCCTATGGAGAGCAAGCATGTGAGCTTACAGCCAGGAGAGCAGTGAGTCAGGCTTTCCAGTTCTCCAGCCCAGCAGCTAAAGCTGCATTTTCAGGCTGAGCTATGTACTATGCATGAAAGTGAAAAGTGAAAGCAAAGTCGCTCAGTCGTGTCCAACTCTTCGAGACCCCATGGACTGCAGCCCACCAGGCTCCTCTGACCATCAGTCAGGTTAGCTACTATTATTACATACAATGGGACTAGACAAGAATTAAGAGGAAAATGAAAGAAACTTAAGAGAGGGCGAGGGTGCCTCAAAGGTCCCCGGTGTCAGAGTGGCTTTTCAGCACTAAAGGACAAACACCTATGGGACAGCCAGATAAAGAGAAAGTCTTCACACAACACAGGGCCTACAGCTAACTGCACGTTACCTACTGCTATAAAGCACTTGCTGATACCAGACATAGTAACAGTGCTTGACAAGCATGGCCCCCTTGACTTCTCACATGTACCCCTTGAAGAAACAATTTAATTCCTTTAAACAGATGAGGAAATTGAGGCTCAGCTTAAATTGCCTGCTCAAAGTCACAGAGCAGATGAGGAATGGAGCTGGGATTAAAATCGGAGCTCAGGCATTCCCACTATACCCGTCAGTGATAAAATGCAGGCAACTTTTCAGACCATGGGGTTTGGAATAGACATCAGACGCTGGGCTACAAAAGCTGAAAGCAAGGAGCAGCACAATATGGCAGAAAGAAGAGGAGAGAAAAGATCTGGAGACTAGTTAGAAGTTCAGACAATACATTCAAACTCCTTTCTATGGCTAAGTAACACCTCCCCCAACATACTCCATGTCACTGTCAGTTCAGTTCCAACGATAAGTCATGTTCAACTCTGAAACCCTGTGAACTGCAGCATGTCCATCGAGTTGGTGATGCCATCCAACCATCTCATCTTCTGTCATCCCCTTCTCCTCCTGCCTTCAGTCTTTCCCAGGATCAAGGTCTTTTCCAATGAGTCAGTTCTTCACATCAGGTGACCAAAGTATTGGAGCTTCAGCTTCAACATCAGTCCTCCCAATGAATACCCAGGACTGATTTCCTTTAAGATGGACTGGTTGGATCTCCTTGCTGTCCAAGGGACTCTCAAGAGTCTTCAACGCCATAGTTTAAAAGCATCAGTTCTTTAGCACTCAGCTTTCTTTATGATCCAACTCTCACATCCATACATGACCACTGGAAAAACCATAGATTTGACTAGACGGACCTTTGTTGGCAAAATAATGTCTCTGCTTTTTAATATGCTGTCTAGGTTGGTCACAGCTTTTCTTCCAAGGAGGAAGCATCTTTTAATTTCATGGTTGCCGTCACCATCTGCAGTGATTTTGAAGCCCAAGAAAATAAATTCTGTCACTATTTCCATTGTTTCCCCATCTATTTGCCATGAAGTGAAAAACCTGGCTTAAAACTCAACATTCAAAAAACTAAGATCATGGCATTTGGTCCTCTCACTTCATGGCAAATTGATGGGAAAACAATGTCACTCTCACCACATTGCAATTTCTTATAATTCCAGTGGCACCAACAGATTCAGGTCAAAATACAGCCTTCCATCAGATGAAAGGACCCCATGGAATCCCTATTGGCAGGACAGGGGATAAGAGCTTGGATTTGCTGATACACTTCTTTACATTCCAAGTCAAAATTATTTCTGCCTATTAGGGTTGATGCATTTTAGACTAAAGGACTGCCCATACCAACCCTCTTTGTGTCCTTTCTCTCACAAACAGCCCCCCTGGGCTCCAGGTAGGATGAAGATATAATGGCTCATACAACATCGGATGAAAGAAAAATCCAGAGTCCATATTGATACTACAATACAGAAAAGGAACAAGAGAAGGAGGAAGGGGAAACTCTTATTTATCATCAAATGCCATTTAATAAATAGAGAATAATAGAGTCAGATATTATCACTGATTCAGGCAAGAAACATCAAGTGATGCTAAAACCGCTGCATACAGGTTTTTTAAGAAAGAGATCGTCACACTTCCCTGGTGGCGCACTGGATAAGAATCCACCTGCCAATGCAGGGGACATGGGTTCCATCCCTGGTCGATCCCTGATCTGGGAAGATTCCATGTGCCACAGAGCAATTAAGCTCATGCGCCGCAACTACTGAGCTGTCCCTCTAGAGTCCACATGCTGCACCTACTGAAGCGCACAAGCCTAGAGCCTGCACTCTTCAACAAGAGAAGCCACGCAATGAGAAGCCCATGCACCACAACAAGAGTCGCCCCTTCTTGCTGCAACTAGAGAAAGCCCTCACACAGCAACAAAGACCCAGAGCAACTAAAAATTAATTAATTAATTAATTAAAGAGATCATCTACATCATCTCAAAGTTATCTCCTCACAGATAACTTATTACCTACAAAGGGCAGACTGGCACCTTTACTGTGGACATGTTGGGGCAAACAAACTTAATGAAATAATCCAAGTTAACATCACCAGTAATGGGACAATCAACAATCCTCTTCCTATTGCTGCACCAAGGACACAATATCTACATCACTTATATAGTAGTCTTGTCACCATGAATAACCTAAATCATATCACAAGGCAATGATCAGACAATTCCAAATGGAGGAACATTCTGCAGTGCAAAACACATGAGCCACTTGCTTCAAGATGTTAATACCATCAAAGACAAAGACTAAAAACCTGCTTCAAATTAAATGAAACTAAAGAGTCATGACAATCAACATAACATGTGCTTCAGGAAAGTGTTCTAGATGAGAAAAATGATTGCCATAAAAGACATTATTGGAACATTTGGTGAAATCTGAATGTGGGCTATATATCAGAAAGTAGTATTATATCAAAGGCAAGCTTCTTGAATTTGGTAATTATACCATGTAAGTAAATGGTCTCATTCTTAAGTAATACCAGCTGAGGCTGAAAGGCAACAATGTCTACACATTAGGGTTAAAAGATTCAGAAAAAACAAAGGTAAATAGATGATAGACTGATTAGACAGCAAACAAGTAAGTGACTCTAGGTGGAAAATAGACAGCTGTTCATTTTCCTAATTTTATAACTTCTCTGAAGGTTTAAAAATTATCAAAAATCATTTTTGAAAAACAATATATTTAATAGCTACCTACCAGGGCTTCCCTGGTGGCTCAGATGGTAAAGGGTCTGTCTGGAGGACAATGCAGGAGACCCAGGTTTGATCCCTGGGTTGGGAAGATCTCCTGGAGAAGGAAATGGCAGCCCACTCCAGAATTCTTGCCTGGAAAATCCCATGGATGGCTGAGCCTGGTAGGCTACTGTCCATGGGGTCGCAAAGAGTCACAGACACGACAGACATGACTTCACTTCACTTACCAGTTAGCTTAGAGCTAGACACAAAAGCCCAATTCAGTGCTACCCATGGAAACCTAATGACAAGGAAAACTCAACCCTGACATGGCCAGACATGGTCAAAGATAATAATTAGCACAACAGTGAAGAAACACAAAATTTAATAAATGTAATTCAGCTCCCTTCATATATTCCTTTTCTAATTCTCAATCTGGATCATTTTCAAACAATGAAACTGATGAACAGATCAAGGTTTTGGATCTGTAATCCAAGTTTGCTATTTGATTCATATCTTCCTGTTTCTTGCTTTGCAGAGTGTGCATGAGTTACACTCTTGGACAGTTTTCAGTGTGCCTGCCTTCAAACACTTGACCCCATCACCTGAGCTGGAATCATTACCTCTTCCAAAGGAAGACAAGCATGCTGCAGCTCTTGTTCAAATAACCATCCTTCCCCAACCAAGCTGGCCTCTGGAGTCTAATTCATCTTAGCAAATTCACCTCTAGCTGTACTTAACAGCAATCAATAAATGGGAACAGCTAGACTACAGTTTTGGGGATGTCTAATCAATAACCATTAGCTAGTACTGCATTTAGAAGTAATAGAAAAAACTGGTCCCTGTTCATACCCATGAGGGAAAACATATTTTCAAAAGTTTCTTCCCCAGGTTTTCCATGCCCTTTCTCCATAGGTGTTTAAATCCCATGCTGTTTTCCAGCTCCATTATTCCAGCTCCATTATTCTGCCTCTGCTGCAGGCCAGGAAACGTTAGTTTTGATGCGCTGTGTAAAGAGGACCAAGGCATGAAAATATAAATCCTAACACTGTAATTTAATCAGAAAAAAATATGCTGTTTTCTTTCTGCTTCCCCAGAGATCTTCAAAGCCTCCAAAGATCTCTGCCTGGAATAAAACTGAACCTTCTTCTGATGGTAAACAATGCCCTGCCATATTTGGCCTCAGCTTTACATTTCCAGGCTGGCCTGTTTCATGGTTACACCAAGTGCCATTCAACACAGTTACTGATCCCTGTGAGGTCCAGGGGGTGGGGCTATGTACTGGTTCAGTTCACCTCATGTGGTTCTAGCATTAGGCATGGGATATGACTGCAGAACATGCACTGAACACTTAAGGGGAGGAGAGCATCCATTATAAGAAAGATTCAACGAGAAGGAAACCTTTCCTTTCCTGCTAGCAAGGGCAGAAACCCTGCCCTAAAGCTGAAAATGGGAACAAAAATTTCTACGGAATAAAACACACGGTCACATTATTGTGAAGCTCATAATGCAAGCCAAGGTCCCCCACTGCTGAAGACAGGAACCAATCACCAATCAAGGGATATCCAGATGTGCATTACTTCAGGGCACAGTTTCAAAGGGTTTTGCTTTGTTTTTACTTAGGGAACTTTAAGATTAACCACAGAAAAATTAGGTAAAGTCATTCATCACTGAAAGTTTATAAGGCATAACATATGGTGCTTTTGAGGTAGTTCCCAGGGTAGGGGCCTATATCAGTTAGGTCAATCTGTCTCTTTCCCTCATCTGCCATCAAGACTTAGCCCAAGGCCTGGTCCCTGGGAGGAGGGGGTTATAACATAAGAGATGCAGGGAGCCAGAGGCCCAGTGTTTCACACTTAGGGGATTATAGGGAGAAGGGAAACCAAGGCAGGCAAGGCAGGGGTGAGACTTCATCTTCTCTTTCTAGAGGGACATCCACCCATTAAGCAGAAGGTCCACATTTGTGGCCAGTAAAATCAGGTAGAAGAAGACTGGATTCTAGTTTCCCAAATTGTCTCTTGGGTTCTGTGTGGTTTGGACAGGCCCCAGAGGTCCCCACAAGCTCCTGAGGCCGAACCTCAGAAGTTACCTGAAATCATGACTGGGAAGTTAGCTCATGAGGTTGACACGGGGCCCAAGTAGCCAAGGACTAAATGCCAGACCATCTGACCCAGAAGCACCTGAGAATCAAGACCAGACCTCAGTGGGATACAAAGCGCTGCCAGAGAGAGACAGAGGCCTTCCTTCATTTAGACAGAACTTCAGGGACACCCTGCACACATCAGGCCTCTGTGTAACCTATGACAGAAGTTCCTGTTGCTCATCAGGAAGCATGGGAGGCTGACCCAGACTGCACACTGGCAGAGCAATAGAGACGGAGGCTCCAGGAGTATCCCAGCCCCTCCCCCACCAAACAGTTCTGAAGACACCTCTCCCCACCACTCCTCTCAGTGGGATTATCCTATGATGACTGACTGACTCTTTGCTAAACGTGCTGCCAAAGGTTATTCTGATTTAGGCATATACTGAGGGGTTAAGAACACCCAGATGAGCACCATTTGTGTCGATGAAAACCTGGCTTCGCCAATAGCCTGATGAGAAAGTGTCTGGCTTGAAAAAAGATGTGCTCTCAAATGGAAATTAGCCCTGGAAACTGGTCCACTGGCTGGCAAACCATCTATACAATGTCCAGCATTCTTCAGCATCTCCCTGTACAAATGAAACAATTACATTTGGGGTATAATTTTAAATGCTCCCTTCTTTGGCTGTAGTTTCTTTAGTTAATCTCAATGTTTTAACAAAGTCCCTAGTGAGCAATAAAAGTACAAAACACTAGAAAAAAAATTGTGGCCGGCTCCACATTCATCTCACTACTAGAGCCCATAGGGAAGATGTAGCATCAAATATAAAATATAAAATCAAGTACAGAAACTGGCCCAGGATTTCTAGGCCAGTAGCCTGGAAGCTGTGTCCACAGCACAGAGCGGGCAGTGGTGGGCCAGTTGAGGATCACAGCATAGTGGGAGACTGCGTCAGCCAGGGCCCTTGAAGAAGCAAGTGCCGAGGAAGGATTAGATATGCAAAGAATTTATCAGGAGGAAACACCTGAAAGAGAAAACGGGCAAGGAGCCAAAGAGGTAGGGAAAGGCGAGATGCAGACCTGACTCCTGGTGAAACAGAGAAGGAGGAAGGCTGGGTGGCAGCCTCTTAGATCACAGTGCAATTCTAAAGAAAGTGCACAGAGGTCATTGGGGAGCTCTCAAGCAGATGTCCCTGTCAGAGGAGACCATGTCTCCCAGGAATGGTCACCCTTAGGATCCCTGGCACTCTCAGTCATTGGCTGAAAGTGCCCTTGAGAAGCACAGACGGAACCATCACAGGGACAAGCATCCTCATGCGGAAGCCAGGGCCGTGGGTGAAGCACGTTCCCTGTGGTCAGAGGCGGGAAAGGTGCATTCACAAGGCCACCTCAGAGACAAATTCTCCCTCTCTCCCAAAATACCAATGGAAGGACTAGGGAGAATGCAGATGGAAGTGTCTACATAATATATGCTTTGTCAATTTCCAACACTGAAAAAACTGTCTGTAAAACGTGCTTATAAAGAAAAGCCCAGATATCAATATTTCCCCTGTGGGAAGCCAAAGTTACAACAGAAACTCTACTGATTTAAAAAAAAAAAATCAGAATCCATTCTTTCATTTTTCCCCTTTACAGACTTGAGCAAGAGTCTACTGCTTAGGATTAGTGAAGACTAGAGGAGAAAAGTGTCAGCTCCCAGGAGGCAGCACAAGTCACAGAGGTTGGGGTCCCCAAAGCTCCCAGTGGGTGACCAGCATATGGTGATAGAGAAAGACATGTGAGCAGACTTCCTATGAGCTAATTGGGAATTTTAACCCATGACTCATCCCAGGGTGGGGTCCAAAGCTGCAGGGGACGCCACCCCATGGCACGCTGTATCATCAGCCAGATTGCACATTTCCTGAAAGTAATCAAGTCAGAAACTGGCTTCTTGGCCACAGCCCCTGGTGGAAGAATGACTGCCAAAAGCCGAAATGAGGATGAGTTCAAAAATGTAATTCTGCAATGAAAGCGTAATCCATTAAATGGGATCTGACAAGAACTTAATCTCATCTGCCACCAAGGGTGTTGGCTCAATGTAATTCTGCTCTCTGGAACATATTCTCAATAAGCTATGTATAGAATCTGGAACACTTTTGCCAGAACCCAAATAAATCCTTTCAATGTGGGAAGAGAAGCTCACCAAGCCCCCAGTGATTCTCCAGGGAGTGAACATGCTCTTCTTCCAAATGCCAAATTCCCAAAACCTGGCAACTCTGCCTATGTTGAGTCACATAATTCAAGGTAAGCACTAATAACTGAGATGGCCAACACACTGGTTGGCTTCAGAATTTCCGCTACTGCCCACAAAGGCAAGACCAGTGACTGGTCTTGCTCACAAAGTACCCACTAGGCCCATATTCCCAGCCTGGGGCTCACTGCACAGCCCAGTCACAGAAGAAGGGGTCAAGGTATGGAGGATCAATCCACTCCTAAAGAAGGTTTTGAAAACTGGGAGAGAGAAGGAATTAGGGTCTGTCTTATTCATCATTTACTTAATATTAGCTATAGGGCCCAAAGTCATTATGTTGTTATTTTCCTGTTTCCATTTGTAAAATAAGGCAGCTGAGAATCAAAACCATAACTCAAATCATATAGTTTAGAAGACAGTGTGCAAATTCATGCCTGTGGTATTCCAAAGCCTATGCCTCACTCCTCAGAGGGTGGTCCTTGGACCATCACATTACTTGGGAGCTTGTTAGAGTCACAGGCTACAACCCAGATCTAATGAATGTGGATCTGCATTTAATCGGATCCCTCAAGGAATTTGTTGGACACAAAGTTTGCCTTAAAGGGCTCCTATCCAAGAAGAATAAGTGGATTAAAAATATAAATTTGGACTAGAAAAAGGATTTAGTGCAATAGAACAGGGTCAGTCTCATAGAATAAGTCTCACCACATATCCAAATTGCACATCCAAATTAGTAGAGCCAATCATGCCATCTTTATTTCACCAAGAGCAAACCCAGAAGCAGGAAAGTCAAGGTGATGTGGTGATAGTAGAGCACACTAGAGAGGGTAAGGCTTTGGAACCAGGCAGGCTGGACTGAAATTTCCAGCTCTGCCTCCTGCTGGATGGCTCTGGGTAAGTTGATTGATCTCTCTAGGACTCAGTTTCGTGACCTGTACCACTGGAATAGCACTACTCACCTTGTTTGTATTTGAGAAGATTAAATGAGCAAACAAACGTATGGTTCCTAGACACGGTCGATACTCAATAAACATGGGTTTCCCTGACTTTTAGTACAGTCTGGGCCAGGTACCTTTGCAAACGTGCACACTAGAAGCTGGGGAGAAAAACAATGCTCAGCAGCCAGCTCTTTCCTGTTCTCTTGGTTCCTCTAGTGGTAATTCCTGCAGTTCCTGTCACTAATCAGACTGGCTGGAGCAGTCTGTCTTCCTTAAGCTCCAGTTTCAGCATATTCTCTCATCTCTTTTAAGAAAACCCTGAGTAGAACAAGGTTCAAAGGAACAAGACGTGAGGAACAAGAAAAACAGGCATCTGGGGTGCAGTTCCCAGGAGTGTCTACTTCCCAAACAATGCAGTCTTTTTATTTAGTTATGGTTCCTGCTTTCTTCTTTTCATAAGTCTCAGTCTTAAAAGCAGACTTTTTCATGCCAGAGGCTTCATGAGCTTTCAGAGCCCACAGTGTCTGCACCTGGAGCCACAAAACCCAAGTCTGATATAATTCACATTGTGTGTATCACTCAAAGGTGTGGAGGAGCAGGAGACGGCTGCCAACCACTGCCTGCAGGTGTGTCCCCAGCTGCTGCCTGGGGCGGATGCCCCCACCTACACGTACACTCATTACAGAGGCTGATGGGAGAGGTGCCCTTGGGACAGAGCATCTCCTGTAGGAGGAAGAAGCTGAGCATCAGGGTCCCAGTGATGGTCCCTTGCTCTGATTCCCACAGGAACAACTCCAGCACCGATAAAGAGGCATTTCCTTGCCCAGGCAGAAAAAAAAATGACCATATTTTGTGGCCCAAAATTTCCAAATGCCCTCCATGTGTGAAGAAGGAGAAAGAGAAGAGAGCAAGCAAAGTTACCCCTTACCCTATGTTGCTCAGCAGTAATGCTCCTGCAGGGAAGCTATGAGGGCAGATGATGCCAACTCAGGAGAATCACATGCCCCTCCACAGTAAACACAACTCTGCAGAACTGCAATGGGCAGGATGTTCAGTCACATGCCTGGATCCCTTAACTGGGTGTGGGGTTGTGTATAAATGTGTCCAAGGCACACACACACACATACACACAAGGCATGGTAATTGAGAGGCTCTGAATTTCAGAGTCAGAAAAAAGAACCCAACACCTCAATCTCAGCAAAGGAATGACTACACTTAAGTTATCTTAGGGTTGAGAGCACTGATCACGGATGCACCCCTGAAGTTTAGGAGTATAACACACCAGTCTTCCTAGATTTCCCAGTCTCACTAACACTGGAGTCAGCAATTCTCACGTTTTTTCACTCCTGGAGTAAATGATGAGGTGGGGGAACACACAGGGATATATTCCTATCAGCATTATTTGCAATCCAACTATAACTCACTCCTTCTCTGAAATCCAAAGGCGTACAGAAAATAAGCAGCATTATTACAAGGGCAATCTTGATCCTGCTCAAATTTATTTCTCGATAAGCAAGCTGTTCCCATCTTTGGCTTATAATAATTTATCTGCAACAAATCTCACAACTGACATGACTATCACAGTTAAGGACTATTACATTAGAGAATATTTACCCTCTAACATGGCTGTTGGAATCAACTATCTTCCTTGAAAGAAAGGATGGTTCCAGGATAGCACAGAGTTGTTTTAAGGAGACCAATAAATGAATAACAAATGCCAGTACCTTTCTGGCTCCCACTGCTGAACAACTGGTATATTTACACCTGCTGTGTAAATACGCCTACCACACCAAAAGCACTATAAAGCACTACACCAACCACACCAAAGCACTACAAGAAACCAGGAGTAAATCTTGATCTTAACAAACTTATGACTTTATCTCTTTCTGGAAATAAGACCTTGGCACATAATTAACTAGTGGATCAAAAGAAGTTCATGCATATATTAATCAAATTAACAAAGACCAAATGCAAAGAACAAATATTAAAAGCAGCAAGGGAAAAACAACAAATAACACACAAAGGGATTCCCATAAGGATAACTGCAGATCTTTCAATAAAAACTCTTCAGGCCAGTAGGGAATGGCAAGACATACTTAAAGTGATGAAAGAAAATAACCTACAGCCCAGATTACTGTACCCAGCAAGGATCTCATTCAAATACGAAGGAGAAATAAAAAGCTTTACAGACAAGCAAAAGCTGAGAGAATTCAGCACCACCAAACCAGCTCTCCAACAAATACTAAAGGATATTCTCTAGACAGGAAACACAAAAAGGGTGTATAAACCCGAACCCAAAACAATAAAGTAAATGGCAACGGGATCACACTTATCAATAATTACCTTAAACATAAATGGGTTGAATGCCCCAACCAAAAGGCAAAGACTGGCTGAATGGATACAAAAACAAGATCCCTATATATGCTGCCTACAAGAAACCCACCTCAAAACAAGGGACACATACAGACTGAAAGTAAGGGCTGGAAAAAGATATTCCACGCAAATAGAGACCAAAAGAAAGCAGGAGCAGCAATACTCATCTCCAATAAAATAGACTTTAAAACAAAGGCTGTGAAAAGAGACAAAGAAGGCCACTACATAATGATCAAAGGATCAATCCAAGAAGAAGATATTACAATTATAAATATATATGCACCCAACATAGGAGGACCACAATATGTAAGACAAATGCTAACAAGCATGAAAGGGGAAATTAACAGCAACACAATAATAGTGGGAGACTTTAATACCCCACTCACACCTATGGATAGATCAACTAAACAGAAAATTAACAAAGAAATGCAAACTTTAAATGATACAATAGACCAGTTAGACCTAATTGATATCTATAGGACATTTCACCCCAAAACAATGAATTTCACCTTTTTCTCAAGTGCTCACGGAACCTTTTCCAGGATAGATCACATCCTGGGCCATAAATCTAACCTTGATAAATTTTAAAAAATTGAAATCATTCCAATCATCTTTTCTGACCATAATGCACTAAGATTAGATCTCAATTACAGGAGGAAAACTATTAAAAATTCCAACATATGGAGGCTGAACAACACACTTCTGAATAACCAACAAATCACAGAAGAAATCAAAAAAGAAATCAAATTATGAATAAAAACGAATGAAAATGAAAACACAACAACCCAAAACCTGTGGGACACTATAAAAGCAGTGCTAAGAGGAAAGTTCATAGCAATACAGGCATACCTCAAGAAACAAGAAAAAAGTCAAATAAATAACCTAACTCTACACCTAAAGCAACTAGAAAAGGAAGAAATGGAGAACCCCAGAGTTAGTAGACGGAAAGAAATCTTAAAAATTAGGGCAGAAATAAATGCAAAAGAAACAAAAGAGACCATAGCAAAAATCAACAAAGCAAAAAGCTGGTTCTTTGAAAGGATAAATAAAATTGACAAACCATTAGCTAGACTCATCAAGAAACAAAGAGAGAAAAATCAAATCAATAAAATTAGAAATTAAAATGGAGAGATCACAACAGACAACACAGAAATACAAAGGATCATAAGAGACTACTATCAGCAATTATATGCCAATAAAATGAACAACGTGGAAGAAATGGACAAATTCTTAGAAAAGTACAACTTTCGAAAACTGAACCAGGAAGAAATAGAAAATCTTAACAGACCCATCACAAGCATAGAAATTGAAACTGTAATCAGAAATCTTCCAGCAAACAAAAGCCCAGGTCCAGATGGCTTCACAGCTGAATTCTACCAAAAATTTCGAGAAGAGCTAACACCTATCCTACTGAACCTCTTCCAGAAAATTGCAGAGGAAGGTAAACTTCCAAACTCATTCTATGAGGCCACCATCACCCTAATACCAAAACCTGACAAAGACGCCACAAAAAAAGAAAACTACAGGCCAGTATCACTGATGAACATAGATGCAAAAATCCTCAACAAAATTCTAGCAATCAGAATCCAACAACACATTAAAAAGATCATACACCATGACCAAGTGGGCTTTATCCCAGGGATGCAAGGATTCTTCAATATATCCGCAAATCAATCAATGTAATTCACCACATTAACAAATTGAAAAATAAAAGCCATATGATTATCTCAGTAGATGCAGAGAAGGCCTTTGACAAAATTCAACATCCATTTATGATAAAAACTCTTCAGAAAGCAGGAATAGAAGGAACATACCTCAACATAATAAAAGCTATATATGACAAACCCACAGCAAACATTATCCTCAATGGTGAAAAATTGAAAGCATTTCCCCTAAAGTCAGGAACAAGACAAGGGTGCCCACTTTCACCACTACTATTCAACATAGTTCTGGAAGTTTTGGCCACAGCAATCAGAGCAGAAAAAGAAATAAAAGGAATCCAAATTGGAAAAGAAGAAGTAAAACTCTCACTGTTTGCAGATGACATGATCCTCTACATAGAAAATCCTAAAGACTCCACCAGAAAATTACTAGAGCTCATCAATGAATATAGTAAAGATGCAGGATATAAAATCAACACACAGAAATCCCTTGCATTCCTATACACTAATAATGAGAAAGTAGAAAAAGAAATTAAGGAAACTATTCCATTCACCATTGCAACGAAAAGAATAAATTACTTAGGAATATACCTACCTAAAGAAACTAAAGACCTATATCTCGAAAACTATAAAACACTGCTGAAATAAATCAAAGAGGACACTAATAGATGGAGAAATATACCATGTCCATGGATTGGAAAAATCAATATAGTGAAAATGAATATACTACCCAAAGCAATGTAGATTCAATGCAATCCCTATCAAGCTACCAGCGGTATTTTTCACAGAACTAGAACAAATAATTTCAAGATTTGTATGGAAATACAAAAAACCTCGAATAGCCAAAGCAATCTTGAGAAAGAAGAATGGAACTGGAGGAATCAACTTGCCTGACTTCAGGCTCTACTACAAAGCCACGGTCATCAAGACAGTATGGTACTGGCACAAAGACAGAAATATACATTAATGGAACAAAATAGAAAGCCCAGAGATAAAGCCACACACCTATGGACACCTTATCTTTGACAAAGGAGGCAAGAATATACAACGGAGTAAAGACAATCTCTTTAACAAGTGGTGCTGGGGAAACTGGTCAACCACTTGTAAAAGAATGAAACTAGATCACTTTCTAACACCACACACAAAAATAAACTCAAAATGGATTAAAGATCTAAACGTAAGACCAGAAACTATAAAACTCCTAGAGGAGAACATAGGCAAAACACTCCCCAACATAAATCACAGCAGGATCCTCTATGATCCACCTCCCAGAATACTGGAAATAAAAGCAAAAATAAACAAATGGGATCTAATTAAAATTAAAAGCTTCTGCACAACAAAGGAAACTATAAGTAAGGTGAAAAGACAGCCTTCTGAATGGGAGAAAACAATAGCAAATGAAGCAACTGACAAACAACTAATCTCAAAAATATATAAGCAACTTAGGCAGCTCAACTCCAGAAAAATAAACGACCCAATCAAAAAATGGGCCAAAGAACTAAATAGGCATTTCTCCAAAGAAGACATATGGATGGCTAACAAACACATGAAAAGATGCTCAACATCACTCATCATCAGAGAAATGCAAATCAAGACCACAATGAGGTACCACTTCACACCAGTCAGAATGTCTGCGATCCAAAAGTCTACAAGCAATAAATGCTGGAGAGGATGTGGAGAAAAGGGAACCCTCTTACACTGTTGATGGGAATGCAAACTAGTACAGCCACTATGGAAAACAGTGTGGAGATTCCTTTAAAAATTGCAAATAGAGCTGCCTTATGACCCAGAAATCCCACTGCTGGGCATACACACCGAGGAATTGAAAGAGACACATGTACCCCAATGTTCATTGCAGCACTGTTTATAATAGCCAGGACATGGAAACAACCTAGATGTCCATCAGCAGATGAATGGATAAGAAAGCTGTGGTACATATACACAATGGAGTATTACTCAGCCATTAAAAAGAATACATTTGAATCAGTTCTAATGAGATGGATGAAACTGGAGCCAATTATACAGAGTGAAGTAAGCCAGAAAGAAAAATACTGATACAGTATACTGACACATATATACGGAATTTAGAAAGATGGTAATGATGACCCTGTATGCGAGACAGCAAAAGAGACACAGATGTATAGAACAGACTTTTGGACTCTGTGGGAGAGGGAGAGGGTGGGATGATTTGGGAGAACGGTATTGAAACATGTATACTATCATGTAAGAAACGAAGTGCCAGTCTATGTTTGATACAGGATACAGGATGCTTGGGGCTGGTACATGGGGATGATCCAGAGAGATGATATGGGGTGGGAGGTGGGAGGGGGATTCAGGATTGGGAGCTTGTATACACCCATGGTGGATTCATGTCAATGTATGGCAAAACCAATGCAGTATTGTAAAGTAAAATAAAGTAAAAAAAAAAAAAAAAAAAAAGAAGTGCATGGCCATCAGTACAGTTTCTCTATTAAAGAGCACGGAGGGGATGCAAAGAGAAGGGATGATGGTAATGGAGTTGGGTTCACAAATAAGATGTTCTCTTCATGAGAGCAACTCTTCAGCCATTCATTGAAGAAGACCATGAAGCTGGTTTGGGGTGGAAGGCATAGCTACCAGAAGACAGTATACAAAGGGCCTGACTCCAACAAAGATGCTTGGAGATGGGAACACACAGACCACGAGAGCCATTCACCCTCCCCTCTTCCCCCACAGTCACTTGCAGAGAATTGCAGGTTCATTCTCTCTACTTGAGTGGGTTTTATTTTATTTAAGCCTCACAATGCAGTAACCAAACCGTTATGAGGAATAAGAAAAGCATTTGCCTTGCAATTCTGGTCCCGCCACTGCATCCGTCACGTTATATAAAGAAATCCAACCCCCTATTCATCACTCCTTTTCAGAACTCATCTATAATTCAATCCACACTAAGAACCTTAGCACAATGAAATGGCTTTTACTGGGTGATTACACACATCACCTGCATGCAAAGGAGAGCACAGTTTTCAAATATATTTCCTGGACTCCAAATCTTGTCTGATTTGTCTATGAGGGAAGAAAAGGGAAGTTTATGCATTCGACTAGCCATGTGGAGGGTATGAAAGTCTTATACAATGCAAAGAAAAATGAAAGCAGTGAAATTAGGATAACAAGGGAAGGGGGAAAGGAAGGCAGGCTGGCAAAATCATTAAATCTTCATTTCTGATACCAGTATGACTATGTATTTCAAAAGTGAGTTGAAAAGACCCACTGAAGAAAAAAATCACTTCTATACCACATCCATACTCAGACTGATTTTTATTTAATACAGGTGAGACAGTAAAGAGACCCCCCTTATGACAAAAGTGGGATACAATCTGAAAACAAAACACAGGAGACTTTTTAGGGAAGAGGCAAAACTAAACGATGAATAAGAACAGAGTCAACAGCCACCTGGGAAACCACACAAGAAGATCCCCCACTTCCTTTCAGGAGCCTGCAGCCCTCACACCTCTCACAATCAGAAATCTTCCCCCAGCAAGGGACGCTAAAGGCACCCGGCTGAATTTATTCCCACCACGTGCTTTTTCTCTGTGCGCTTATATCCATGCTTCAACCTCCTCTGAAGCAAAAGACTCATTAATCCCATTCAAATTGCCAATATCAGTAAATTCTTTGCCTCAGCATTTAAATGCCAATACCAATTAAGTACCAACAGCAACTTAACTACTGATACAGTTCTCACTACATTCAGGAAATCCAGCCACAAGGCCAGGGAGCACTAATTCCAACACTACTTCATCAATTCTAAGTAAGTGCCAAGAAATGAGGTAATTTTCTGGCCACGCTGACGATGCATCCAACTGGACTGAAATCACTGCACACGCAAGCAAGAAGGAACAAACTGAGCTGCAATCCACCAAACCTGAAGGACGTTTTCACCAAGGCTTCCGGGCTATCGAGCTGAGGCAATTCATCAGCAAGGATTTCCTCAGGTGGCCGGGGGTCATGGACAATTGTAGGCCGTGGCTTCTCCTTGACATTCCCTGTGAGCCCATCGATGAGGGAGTTCCACAGACAGTTCTGCGACTTAGATCCTGAAGCATGAGGGGAAAAATAAAGGGATGCAGGTGAGTTCCCGACCAGCTCCACGTCTTGCCTTGCCCAACTCAGAATTTTCAAAAGCAGAGCAGGAACACTGACATATTTTTCATGATCCCCAACAACATCGGAGGGCTCCAAGATTTTAGTCAGGCAACTTATGGAGTAACCAGGATTTTTTTTTAATTTATATACAAAAATAAGTTCATACTCTTGAGTATCTTAACGCACAGCTAAGTATTACAAATATATATTCTGTTTCATTTCAGTGGTAATCAACTCTAACTCCTGACAGTTGTCAGTATTCACTGATATGTTTATTCAGCAATTGGAAGTATACAAAGGACTACCATTTTGGAGAACAGTAAGATGTTCAGACATCTTCTCAGGTGGCACTACTGGTAAAGAACCCTCCTGCCAATGCAGGAGACATAACAAACACAGGTTCAGTCCCTGGGTCAGGAAGATCCTCTGGAGAAGAGCACGGCAACCCACTCCAGTGTTCTTGTCTGGAGAATCCCATGGACAGAGGAGCCTACAGTCCATGGGGTCACAAAGAGTTGAACACGACTGGAGCAACTTAGCATGCATGCACGCAGGATGTTCAGACACAAGTCTCCCCATGAATTTATCTTGCCTAAGACCCAAGTTTCAAGACTATTCTATGGAGACACCCACCCCAAAGAGAGCCAGAACCCACTATAGGCAGCTTCATTCTTCTGGAAGCTCAAGACTCAAGGAAAACGACACTGAATGTTAATCAATATCCTACCCTAGAAACACTCCAAACATATGAGATGAATATTCAAGGCAGACATGAAGTAGGTACAGTGCCACAAATTAGGATCTGATCAGCCAGGTCAATACCAACAATGATAAGTTATTCCAATATCAGGTACACTTGATATGATGGATTGAAAATGGCACTTTATCCCCATAGTCTTTCTCCCCACAATATAGAACCCCATGTATTAAGCATGTTTCTAGCTTCTGTAGACTGTTTTGTAAAACACCTGTGTTTCATGCATACCCCAGACATGCTCTGTTCTGGAAAGCCAGATCACATCCCTGAGTCACCCTGCCTTGGCCTCCTCCCTCCCTCATCTCCCCCCACCCCAGTTCTCCAAGAAGAGTCCCCTTCCCAGAGGCATGCTTTTCAGATATAAACCAACCAAACCAGAGTCCACAGCACGACACTTCCCTTACTAAGCTTCCATGTCCTGAGTCACTATCCACCTGCCCCAATGACCCTAGACAGGTAGCAGAGAGCTAGGACAGTCCCTATGCCCCAGAGCCCACTAACATTATTCAGACTAGCCAATCCTAAGCCTGCTCACCTGGCAGAACCAGTCCTTACTGAAGAAACCACACAAAGACTCCTGCCCAGTGTCCCTTCCTCTCTCTGCCTCACACCAACCCCAGTGCTTCCAGCGCGGCCTCTGTGGTATAACACGTACTCCCTCTTGGTGGATCTGTGAAGATCAACAAATTATCTTTTCAATGGCAGTCATCCTCTGGCCTTGCCATACCTAAATAATCATAAAGCCTATTAAAACAATCTGGTTATAGGGAAAACATTAGGCAAATCTCAACTGAGAGACATTCAACAAAATATCTGACCATCTGACCAGTATTCCTCAAAACAAGCAAGCTTATCCAAAAATAAGGAAAGTCTGAAAACCTGTAACAACCTAGAAGAACCTAAGAAGATTTAATAACTAAATGTGGTATCCTGACCAGCTCCTGAAACTCAGAAAGGATATTAGGAAAAACTAAGGAAATTTCAATCAAGCATGTACATTAGTTAATAATAATGAATTACCAATTTTGGCTCATTAATTGTGACAAACATACCATACTCATATAAGAGCTTAATAATAGGGCAAACTGAAAGGGAGTATATGGGAACTCTTTGTACCATCTTTGCAAATTTTCTCTAAATCTAAAAATATTCTAAAATTAAAATTTATAAAAATATAAATAAATATTTAAAATAAATAATAAAAATGGTTATTAGTTTAAAAGTCTATGAGCAAGTAATTTCTTTAGAGACTGAGGGCGTGTCTATCATCATTACCCAGTGCTGGTTACACTCCTCTCAGAGGGAAGAAAACCTTTATCTTTGCTCAGATATAATGTCAGGTCTCCAAGTCATGCACCCATGGAACTGTGTCCATGCAGAGAGGGTTGGCTTTTCCTACCCCATCCATGCAGAAGAAGGACATTTTTGTAATACACGCAAAGACTCATTATGGGGCATGAGGAGGTGCACGTGGAGCAATAAGGAGCAGTTTCAGCTAAAGTAAAATGCATGTGGTGGGTGGGGTAGAGAATAGATCCAATGCTCACAGGAATATTTCCCTGACCAGCCATCCACAGCCCATAACATAAGAAAGCACCACAGTTTACTGTGCCTGAAGGCCACATTTAAGATCAAAAGAACTTCACACACAGAAGGGAGCATCTCACAAGGATTCCTGAACCTTCACCAAGGACACGCATGAATCCCAAACAATCTTTTTTTTAACTTTTTTTAAAAATGTATTAATTTTTGGCTGTGCTGGGTCTTCATGGCTGGGCTCCTTTCTAGTTGCGGTGAGTGGGGAGCTACTCTCTACTTGTGGTGTGCGGGCTTCTCACTGCAGTGACTTCTCTTGTTGCAGAGCACAGGGTCTAGGGCACATGGGCTCAGGAGTTGCAGCCCCCTGGATCTAGAACACAGGCTAAACAGTTGTGGCCCATGGGCTTAGCTGCTCCATGGTATCTGGGATCTTCCTGGACCTGGGATCGAACCCATGAGTCCTGAATTGGTAGGCAGGCTATTAATCACTGAACTACCAGCAAAGTCCTGAAAACACCCCTTTTAATGACCATGATCACAACTGACCTCCTGGGGGTGTCCCACAGCCAAACTGCTTCTGTGTCAATCAGGAGAAAAGTAAAGCGCATTAAGGGCAGGAAACAGAACCCTCAAACGCCTGAAATACATGACAGCTTTTCCTAAAAGCTGCTTAAGAGTCTTCAACACATATCTTAAGAAGATTTGGACCTATTAATGCAGGTCTGGTCCTATGTTAACAAAGTTCTGGTTCTAGGAAGGAGATAAAAGCAGCAGCCTGTTTTCTTAAATTTGACCTAAGTGAAGCCTAACAGTAAACTCCCCACCCATTTCCGTTCGTTCTTTCATTTATTCATTCAATATGTGTGTGCTTGCTCAGTGGCTTAGTTGTGGTCTGACTGTTTGTGATGCTATGGACTGTAGCCCGCCAGGCTCCTGTGTCCTGGAATTTTCCAGGCAAGAATACTGGAGTGGGCTGCCAGAGTGGGCTGCCACTTCCTCCTCCAGGGGATCTTCTCAGCCCAGAAAGCAAGCCCACATCTCCTGCATTGGCAGGCAGATTTTTACCACTGCACCACATGGGAAGCCCATTCATTCAGTAGACACATTTTTATTTCCCTCAATATGCCAGGTTCCACTCTGGGCTCTAGAAATAGAAAAATGAATGAGACTGGTTCCCTTGGGATGAACTGGCCCATACGCAATTAATAAATAGGCAGATTCCTAGATGTGAGATGTATAAATACCTACTTACTACATTCTTAGGTCTTTGGTTGTTTGCAGACAAATGCTTTACTAAATGTTATAGGTATGCTCATCACATTAACATAAAGGTGTTCCCCCTATCCAAAAAATACCACCTATAAAGTACTAGGAATTGGTATTTTAATAAATCTTCCAATCATCTTGTGAAAGGCATAACTACATGGCATAGTTTCCTCATGCTAAAATTATTAATTCTTAAGTGCATCACTGACTCAATGGACATGAATCTGAGTGAACTCTGGGAGCTGGTGATGGACAGGGAGGCCTGGCATGCTGAGATTCATGGGGTCGCAAAGAGTTGGACACAACTGAGCGACTGAACTGAACTGAAGTACATAGTTAAAACACACTAAAATTTTATAACTTATTTTGGCATTTCCTCATTTTTTAATATTCTGGGAAACTTAAATGGAAGTGGCCTGTTTCTCTTGACCTTTGACAGTCCAAAGCACAATTACTCTCTTGGGATAGTTTTTGATTTCTTTTTTGTTTTGGTTTGGTTTTTAACTTAAAAAGGCAGAGTGGATAGTTTTTGCTCAAAAAAAAAAGAAAAAAATGCTGGGATCCAGCAATTCAGAGGACGTTCCAGTTGGGAAGTGTGCGAGAGTCTAGAATTGGATGATCAGCCAAAACACAAATTGGCCGTGAGAAAATGAGGGATCTGGAAAAGCTTAGTGATAATGAAGGAGAGATGGGTGAATTTAAGAGATGTAGAATCAGTAGGATTTGGTAATTGATTGGGTGTAGAGGAAGAAGAGGGAAGTAGCATGATGAACTGAGGTTTCTGTTTAAGCAGCAAGGTAGAAGAAAATGCTGAAGGTGGAGCAGTTCATGGGCCTAGAGTTGAATCATGTTCTGCAAAGTTGCATTTCAAGAAAGAAAATATAAGCAAAGATCTCCTCCATATTCATGAAGAGGAAGCACACAGATGATGACTATGTGATTCAAATGAGCATACTCTTATTTCAGCAAATATTTCTATCGTGACTGAGATAAGAAAATTTTCATAGCATGATAACATAGGGGAAAAAATTACCCTTCTCACTAAACCCAAACAATAATTTTAAAAACTAAAATAATAATAAACGTTTTAGAGAAGGGCAATATCAAAGCCCCAGCCCTGTCCTGGAGTGTTCCAGCCATTATCTGACTTGATAAAAGCTGTAATTTAAGTAGAACTTGGGCGCCACCCACAAGGATCTAATTATAACAGCTCATTAGTGTCTTATCATCTATAACCTGGCCCTATGGCACAAACCCAAGGGAGATCCAGGAAGCTGGCATAATGTAAAGCATTATGAGGAGAATTTTGCTGTTATCTGTTTTAATCTCTTTCTGAAGGTAAATTTTTGACAACAGTCTGCTTTAGGTGAACAACACAGCACAAAATTGGAAGACTTCAAAACAGTGGCTATGCCTGTGGCATGACTCCACTGATAACACGCCAATCATCCACAGAAGGGGATATGTTAATATTTTTGTGACCCCAACACTCCAGGAAAGTGTGGAGCACTCAGAGCTCTGTCGGATGCTTCAAGACATATGGAAACTTTTATTACACCACCCTTGCCCTCAAAAAACTTTGGAGAGGCAGGAAAATGCAAGGCAGCCTCTGACTGCTGCAGACTAGAGCCAGGCTTTGGAAAAATGAATTGGTTTTCCCCTACCCCTCCCCAATAAACACAGTCGAGAGAAATGGTTTGAGACTTTGAAATGGACAAAAAAAGTTCAGTGAGCATCCCATCTAGTTCCTTTTTGAACTCCAGGAGAAGGGGAGAGAACTTCTCTTCTGATCCTCCACAAATGTGGGCAGAGCCATCTCCAGGGACACTGGAATGGTCTGCTCTGGCAAAATGAAAAATAAAAACTCCCCTGCTCTAACTTAGTTTCAGTTGACTCTGAAAGCATGAAAAGTCCTTCTGACTAAGTAGAAGCAAAAACATGGAAACAGAGTCACACAGGTCTCTCTCAATAATATCAAAAACCGCATGAGGGAAATCATAGATAAACTAAGCCTTCAGGGTACCAAAAATACTGTGGCTCGGGTGCAGGAGATGAGCAACTCCATTCAGCCCACTCCATCTCATCTGCTTCTCCTCACTCCACTCCCTGCCCCTCCCTGTTCCAGCTTTCGTCTCTCCTTTGACTTGTTCCTGACTCTTATCCAATGCCCATAACCTCCTCCTTTCCTGTTATACCCCCTCCACCCCTGCCATAAATCTTCTTTCTTCACAAAGACAACTTTTTGGGTACCCTATGAACACTTCAGATCGATTATAAACCTTCCAGAATCACAAAGTCAGCATCCACACCATTGAGCTTATCAGAAGAACAAATGCTCAGATCCAGACGTAACCAACATTTGTTCAGTAATTGTTGTGTTCTGGGCATTGTCATGATGCCTTCACCAGCATTACTTCATTTAATCATCAAATCAACCCAAAGGATGTATTACTGAAGCATTACTGAACACTAAGACATTAAGACTCCAAGAGAGCAAATCACCTAGATCACAGAGAAGACACAAATTGCTTTGATCCAAAATTCTCATTCTCCTAATCCAGGGCTCAGAGTGATACACCACACTGTATTTTATTTGTGAGTCAATAAACACACACATAGTGTAGATCAAGCAAAATGCTCTGCATTTTTTACTACAAAAAAGATATCCCCTTACATAAGAATAAAGATACATCCCATCTGATACTAGAAAGAACCTTCTGCATGTTTGCTTTCCTGGAGGCTCAGACAATAAAGAATCTGCCTGCAATGCAGGAGACCCAGTTTCAATCCTTGGGTTGGGAAGATCCCCAAATCAGGAAGATCCCCTGGAGGAGGGCATGGCAACCCACTCCAGTATTCTTGCCTGGAGAATCCTCATGGACAGAGGAGCCTGGCGGGCTACAGTTCATGTGGTCACAAAGAGATGGATACGACTGGGTGATTTTCACTACTTCACTTTAAAGGAGGTTCAGGCTGCAGGGAGACATGAATAATGCAAGATGAGTTTAATGGGTTAAGAGAAGACAAGAAGGCAAGAAAGTGAGACTCTAAATGCAAAATAACTACAGATTCATTTCAAAGTGTGTCTAATGATGGCAGCTTGATAAACTGCTGGCAGGAGGAGCCCAAGGTGATGTGGTAATCCCATTTAAATCTGACAAGTGACTTATCAACTTGGTTCCTAATTAAAAAAAAAAATACACAAGCAGTATGCTGGCAGAAGGCTGAGAAGTTAGAGTCCTACAAAAAAATAAGAGAGAGAGAGAGAGAGATTTAATTCTCCAGAAAGGTGGAGGTAAAAAAAAACCTTGAAAACCTTCAACAGTTCTCAAAGTATCTGTGACATGGCATTCGTAGACATTCTCTCCTTTTGAGAGTATAAGGCTCCTAAAATTCCCAGGGAGTAGAAAAAGTGGGGCTTGGGTACAGAGGTCTGGAATGAACCTAATAAAGCCCAGATGAAGAGTTTTATGCTCTCTAAACTAAAATGCTACTGATGGTATGGAAGGCAAAGGATTAATAATGTTTTGAATATCTTTAAATCAGTTATACAGGTACTGCTCTATTATTTTCAATATACTAAGTCTTGGTTTTAGAAACATTTCACAAATTCTATCTTCTGTAATTTCAAAGAGATTGGAAATTTTAATCCCATTTCAGATATCATATACACTGAGGTTGGGGGAGCAGCAGCAAAATATAATAATACAACTTGATCTGTGATGACATATTCTAAATTCTCAAATATGTGAGGATTTATTTCTGAGTTATCATATTAAATTAACCTTTTTTAGCAACTAAATCACATTATTTTACTTATTTTAACTTTATATCTATCTGATAGTGCAAGACCTCCTCCTTTATTTTGGCTTCTCGAGTTCAAAAGGAGACCTGTCTATAGAATTTTCTGTTGTAGTTTTATTATAAATTTTCTTTTATAAGCTAGTTGTCTGGGTGATTGTTGCAAGAAATAAAATATTTAATGGTAATGACTTTACCATCTATTGAGATGATCATGTGTTTTTTCTTCTCTCTTTTTCTCTCTACCTCTCTGTCTCCCTCTCATCTACGGATGTGTTATATTAAAAATGAGAGAGGAAAAAAAAACCTATTTTCCAGATGGAATCAAGTTTCCTCTAGGGAATGCTGTGGTGAAAATATCTTGATATGACAGAAGTTGGTTGGAGGAGGGAGAAACAACAAAGAAAGAGTTAAATTATTCTTCATTCAAAATGAACAGAATTTAGAGAAGGGCAAGAACAAAGGAGAGGGGGGAAAGGAGAGGAAAAAGAGAAGGCAGAGCAATACAGCTGCAAGCTGGAACCATATTTTGCAAAAATAAGTGAAGAAATTTCAAAGAACATAGAAGTCTGACATCCATGTTTATGCTAAATGAAATGGCAACCCACTCCAGTGTTCTTGCCTGGAGAATCCCAGGGACAGGGGAGGCTGGTGGGCTGCCGTCTATGGGGTTGCACAGAGTCGAACACAACTGAAGCGACTTAGCAGCAGCAGCATGTGGAACTGCAATGTAACCACCACTCTATAGAGTAAATATCTCACACACAGGTTGCTTTGCAAAAGTGATATTAGGCAGAGAATTCAAAGACTGTGTCTTGTTGTCTGGAAAAGAATAAATAGACATCCGCAAGACAGAAAGTATAGGAAAAAATTCAACAGACTCAGGAAAAGATAGGCAGAGATAATAAGAAGAAACGTAGAGAAACCCCTGAAAAATCCACTGATTGAATTTTAGAGATTGAAACAGATGTGGGGTGAGGATTTGAGATAACCATGCATCGGTCTTAAAAGTCATGTCTATATGACATCTGAAATATACTCTAAAATGTTTCTTAATACTGAAGCCACCTTGCATTATTCAAATAATGCATTCTACTTGGTCATATTGTATTGTTATTGTAGTATACTTAAGAGATTTGCATTACTAGAATTCTATTTAAGACTTTTTGCATATTAGATGAGGAAATTAGCCACTAATTCTTTCTCTTATGTAGTCATTATCATGGGAATAATCTGTTCCTTTATATCTGAATAAAACTGCCTATAAAACTCTTCGGATCCAAAGTATCTCTAGCAAAGTCATCATTTTACAAACTTTTGAATGTCTTCTTTTTGTTATAGCTGTACTGAGAATATCTATTTCTTCAGAAGTCAATATATCCCTTTAAAAACTGCCTTTTTGTAGAAATATTCGATTCAGTTAGCATAGATTCCTATGACAATTTGTATTTTAATCTTCATCTATACAATAATAATAAGAGAATAAGATGGTTGAATGGCATCATTGACTCTATGGACATGAGTTTGAACAAACTCTAGAAGTTGGTGATGGACAGGCACGCCTGGCGTGCTGCAGTGCATGGGGTCGCAAAGAGTCAGACACAACTGAGCAACTGAACTAACTGATATACTAATAGTTTTGAGTATTTCTTCACTTATTTATTTTCTGTTCACCTTCCAGAAATGTTTTGTCCAATATGGTAGTCATTATTCATATGTGGTGACTACATTTAGATCAATTAAAATTGAATAAAATTACATTCAATTCAGTTCAGTCACTCAGTCGTGTCCGACTCTTTGCAACCCCATGGACTGCAGCACACCATGCTTCCCTGTCCATCACCAATTCCCAGAGCTTGCTCAAACTCGTGTCCATTGAGTCGGTGATGGCATCCAACCATCTTATCCTCTGTCATCCCCTTCTCCTCCTGCCTTCAAACTTTCCCAGCATCAGGGTCTTTTCAACAGAGTCAGCTCTTCACATCAGGTGACCAAAGTATTAGAGTTTCAGCTTCAGTATCAGTCCTTCCAATGAATATTCAGGACTGATTTCCTTTAGGATGGACTGCTTTGGCCTCCTTGCAGTCCAAGGGACTCTCAAGCGTCTTCTCCAACACCACAGTTCAAAAGCACCATTTCTTGGGCACTCAGCTTTCTTCACAGTCCACAGCTTTCTCACATCCATACATGACTACTGGAAAAATCATAACTTTGACTAGATGGACCTTTTTTGCTTTTTAATATGCTGTCTAGGTCAGTCATAGCTTTTCTTCCAAGGAGTAAGCATCTTTTATGGCTGCAGTCACCATCTGCAGTGATTTTGGAGCCCCCAAAAATAAAGTATCTCACTGTTTTCATTGTTTCTGCATCTATTTGCCATGAAGTGATGGGACCAGATTTCATGATCTTCGTTTTCTGAATGTGAGCTTTAAGCCAGCTTTTTCACTCTCATCTTTCACTTTTATCAAGAGGCTCTTTAGTTCTTCTTCACTTTCTGCCATAAGGGTGGTGTCATCTGCATGTCTGAGATTATTGATATTTCTCTCAGCAATCTTGATTCCAGCTTGTGCTTCATCCAGTCCAGCATTTCTCATGACGTACTCTGCATATAAGTTAAATAAGCAGGGTGACAATATACAGTCTTGATGTACTCCTTTCCCTATTTGGAACCAGTGTGTTGTTTCATGTCCAGTTCTAACTGGTGCTTCTTGACCTGCATACAGATTTCTAGGGATTAGATCTGATAGACAGAGTGCCTGAAGAACTATAGACAGAGGTTTGTGACATTGTTCAGGAGGCAGTGATCAAGACTATCCCTAAGAAAAAGCAAAATGATTGTAGACGAGGCCTTACAAATAGCTGTGAAAAGAAGAGAAGTGAAAAGCAAAGGAGAAAAGGAAAGATATACCCATTTGAATGCAGAGTTCCAAAGAATAGCAAGGAGAGATAAGAAAGCCTTCCTCAGTGATCAATGCAAAGAAATAGAGGAAAACAACAGAATGGGAAAGACTAGAGATCTCTTCAAGAAAATTAGAGATACCAAGGAAATATTTCATGCAAAGATGGGCACAATGAAGGACAGAAATGGCATGGACCTAACAGAAACAGAAGACATTAAGAAGAGGTGACAAGAATATACAGAAAACTAAACAAAAAAGATCTTTACGATCCAGATAATCACGATCGTGTGATCACTCACCTAAAGCCAGACATCCTGGAATGCAAAGTCAAGTGGGTCTTAGGAAGCACCACTATGAAAAAAGCTAGTGGAGGTGATGGAATCCAGTTGAACTATTTCAAATCCTAAAAGATGATGCTGTGAAAGTGCTGCACTCAGTATGCCAGCAAATTTAGAAAACTTAGCAGTAGCCACAGAACTGGAAAAAGCCAGTTTTTATTTCAATCCCAAAGAAAGGCAATGCCAAGGAATGCTTAAAATTATATTCAATATCTTATAATAACCTACAGTAGAAAAGAATCTGAAAAAAGTATATATATAAATAAAAGTATAGACGATTTACAATGTTGTGCTAATTTCGGGTGTCCAGCAAAGTGATTCAGATATACCTGACACAACACTGTAAATTAACTATACTTCAATTAAAAATTAAAATTTAATAAAATTAAAAATTTACTTCCTCAGTTGCACCAGTCACACCTCAGATGCATGACAGACACAGGTGACTAGTAGCTACTGCATTGGATGGTGCCAATATAAAACATTCTATCATGACAGGCTTTCTGGAGAGTGCCATTCTCAAGGTTACTCTTGTTGCCTTAAGGGGCTGGCTCATGAATCTGTACATTCTACTGCTTTTCTCATTTCTAATTCATCTGTTTTTGCTTTTAGGTTTATATTTTCATTCTCTCTACTTTGAATAAGTTTATATTCCTCTTTTTTCCCTAATTTTTTTTTTCAGCAGAGTATTTGTGCCTATAGCTTTGGTACAAGTCACCAGTTTTGGCATGCCAACTTCCCATTGACTATCCTTTCTAAGAAGACTGCAATGAAAATTTTTATTTTCTTTTCTGACCCAGAAGTTGACTGTTTCTGAAAACGTATTTCAAATGGTTAAAGTATTTTTGGTTGTTGTTATGTAAGCTTCTCGGCTTTTCTTTGGTCTTCCATTTTCTTTTTTTCTTTGTCCCTTTTTTTCTTTCCTTAATTAATTTTTTCTGTTTGCTTTCTATATTTTATAACAATATAGTCAGCGATTATGCTCTATGTAATCAAATCTTGCTTTAGGTTATTTATTGATGTTCATCACTCATCCAACACAGGGTAATTTTTGTAACTATTTCATGGGCACTTTATTTAAAGAAGAGATTCACTCTATGTGTAGAAAAAAAGGTATACAGCTATTACATCTGCATTGTGGACTACAACCTTTATCAATAGAAAATGACTCAGCTCTTTATTTCCTGAGTTCTGCTTTTCATAAAGTTCAACACTGCCATAGCTATCTCCTTTTTCCTTGTGCTTGCCTGAAACATTCTCACTGATCATTTTTTTGTTTTAGTTTTGCCTTTTGAAATAATGCTGTTGTTCAATTGCCCAGTCATGTCCGACTCTTCGTGACTCCATGGACTGCAGCACTTCAGACCTCCCTGTCCCTCACCATCTCTCAGAGTTTGCCCAAGTTCATGTCCATTCCATTGGTGATGCCATCTAGCCATCTCATCCTCTGAGGCCCTCTTCTCCTTCTGCCCTCAATCTTTCCCACCATCAGGGTCTTTTCCAATGAGTTGGCTGTTCGCATCAGGTGGCCAAAATATTGGAGCTTCAGCTTCAGCATCAGTCCTTCCAATGAGTATTCAGGGTTGATTTCCTTTAAAATTGACTAGTTTGATCTCCCTGCTGTCCAAGGGACTCTCAAGAGTCTTCTACAGCACCACAGTTCAAAGGCATCAATTCTTCAGTACTCTGCCTTCTTTAACGTCCAGGTCTCACAACTGTACATGACCACTGGAAAGACCATAGCCTTGACTATACAGACCTTTGTCGGCAAAGTGATGTCTTTATTTATTGAAATAATACATAGTTGTAATAATTGGAAAACTATGATAGTTATCTTTAAATTTAAAAATATACATTCCTATATTCTTTTTCTCTTATTATCTGTCAACATCAATAACAACCCAGTTGCTATTACTCCTGCCTGTATGAAATTATTAAATTAGCCTTCCTGGCCATGGAACTCATTCTCTGTGATGACCCACTGTCTGTGGAGTGTGTTTCTCTCTGAATAAATCCACTTCTTACCTATCACTTTGTCTCTCACGGAATTCTTTCTGTAATGAGACATCAAGAACCTGAGCTTTATTAGGTCCTGAAACCCAGGTCTGTGATCTTAGTAAGAATCCTCCCACTTACTAGCCTATGAAATTACCCAGCCCATAAAAGCTAACTATGTCGCATTTCGAGGCCACTGCACTCGCCCTCTGCAATGGCCCACACTCTGTCTGTGAAGTGTACTTCTCTCTGACTAAGTCCACTTCTTACCTATCAACAATAACAACAAAAAGGTAGCCTTCCAATTCTTCTATTCTCTTTCACTGATGTTATATGAATTTTTATATTTTGTTTCTAAATTGATATTTTAATATTAAGAAGTTCCACAGTTAAGAACTCTGTTAAACATTATGTGTTGCCTTTGTTTATCCTTAACTTTGGATTTAACGAAACATTGACCTAGTTTTGCTGCTCAACAATGCTTTAACATCATAATTTATCATCTAGAGCAGCACTGTCCAACACAGAGAAGTCATGTGTATAATTTTAAATTTTCTGGTAGCTATATTTATTAAAGTCATACAGGTAAAATTAATTCAATAAATTATGTTATTTAAGTCAATAAATCCAAAATATTATATTTAAACAAGTTATCCATATAAAATGATTAATGAGATTCTTACATTATTCCTTTTTTCTTTAAAACCCAATGTGTATTTTATACTTACAGATCTCAGAATTAGCCACATTTCAAGTGCTCAACAGCTGTATTTTATGAAACAGAACAGCTCTACAGAATTTATTTTGATTCATGTTTCAGTTGGCTTAAGTACATCCTCAAATAATTCTTTTCAGGAATGACATGTTGGTTAATGAGATACACATGAACAACAGCTTAGGTACAGATTTACTGAATTTACATTAAACTCGGAACAATTTCTCAATTATCTTCTGCTATTTATATGCTGTAAAAGGGAATTAGGAACCAAGCTGGTAGTGGTTGCTTTTCCGTTGTAGGCAGACATTTTTCTTTATCTTTGTATCTCAAAAATTTTGCTAGTATATATGTAATTGTGGATTACTTTCACTGATTTTTACATTTTTTCTGAAACACAAGCCCTTTCAATATGCAGACTCAAACCTTACTTTTTTCTGTTCAGGCAAGCTGCCTTCAACTTTATCTTTGATTACTGCTTCTGTTCCAATTGAGTGGCTTCAGTCTCAAAATATCTATGATTCATTAATTTGTGTAGGTTTTTTCCTTTTCTGACCTCCTACTACTATCTTTTCTCATTTTCAGTTCTTCATCCCTTTCATCTGTAGTCTAACACACCATTTCTCAAGTTTGTCTTCCAATCACTGATTAAAATCTTTTCAGGGTCATTTCGATACTTCAGCATAGAAGATTTTAATTCCTATGTTTCATATTTACTTTCTTTGCATTGTTACTTTTGCATCTCAACTAAAATTCTGCCTGCTTTTCTTCTTAACAGCTTTCTGCTCCTATCATAGGGACTGTGTCTTTTTGCCTCTTCTGGAGAATGCAAAATAGTGTTTACATTTTTTCTTTTAGTTTCTATATTAAATCATTTTTCAGAGGTCTACTTTTTCCCTAAGTCTTTAGAATGGTGCTTAATTTCCCTAGTTCTTCATAATTGGGGCAGGGGGTGGGGGACAGTGACCCTAGTTTAATCATTCTGGAATGGAAAAAGGTGATACAGAACTTGTTTCCTAAAAGGCAAGGCATGTAGGTCACTCAAGGTTTCATTCACTATCTACCTGGGCTGCCTGGTGGCTCAGCAGGTAAAGAATCCGCCTGCAATGTGGGTGACCTGAGTTCAATCCCTGGATTGGGAAGATCCCCTGAGAAGGGAATGGCTACCCACTCCAGTATTCTGGCCTGGAGAATTCCATGGACTGTATAGTCCACGGGGTCACAAAGAGTCAGACACGACTGAGTGACTTTCATTCATTTTGGCTGCCACATAAACTCAGCAGAAAGAACCACGAGTTAAGATTGACATTCATATGCCAACAGCTAGTTTTCACAATAAGCAATACATAACCCAAGCCTAAAGAGAACAGTAAGAACAGTGCCCAACCTGCTTCAAAGCAAAGCCTTGCATTTGTCTTTACCCAGTTGACGGGCACAGCTCCTACATAATTTTCAAAGTCTGTTTAGAAATTCATCTGGTGCAGTGGATCACTATAGAGTGAGACCATCAATTCCAAGAGGAAATGTCTCGATTATTCTTTGCCACACATCAAAAGAATGAGCCTGTTCAGCAGAGTAATGATGTAGGCAAGATTAAAAGGAGACTGTTTTCAAGAACTTTGACAGCATTCATTTAGAATGCTAATTAAAAGAGAAACTTTATCTATTAAGAGTGAAGTCTACTTGATAAACACTTTGTTAATGGTTAGGGTAATTTCGAAGTTTGAGAATTAGAAGAGAGTATTTTTTTAAGTTTTCTATAATTTAGACTATCACTAATTCAGACACCACCACCATCACCCCCCATAATTGAGTAAAATTTTTTCAATGCATAACTACCTTGAAGTATGCTAATGTCTGCAAAGCATGCAAAAATCCAAGCCTTACCATCTGCTAGATGATTCATTTGTAAATCTGCCTAGTATTCCTTTGGGAAGTTCCAGGATTGATTTTTTAATCTCATTATAAAAACTTGGTGGGAATGAATTCAGTCACTTTCAACACGTATGAAAGTATTCTGAGCACTGGGAACAATGTGCCACGTTCATCCTTGTTGTTTAGTCACTAAGTCACGTCTAACTCTTTGCGACATGTTTAAATAGTATGTATACTGTGATCAAAAATATGAGTGTTTGAAGTAATTGCTTGGAGATCTGGAGTTTTAATTGAGAGTTCCAGAAAAAACAGAAGCATATTTATTAGTCACAGAGAAGAACTCTTTCTAATTTTGGCCCAAACTAGCCATTGCTGGTAATAAAGTAAGAACAATGCATCGTCTGGCTCCTTTAGGGAAAGAAGAAAGAACTGTAATCCACTCATGTTTACACTCCTGCACTCAAAATGTCCTTCAAGGTTAACTTTTTTTATCTGCTTCTTAGATATCTGCTTCTGAGGCTGTAAAACTGTATTTAAAATATGAATGAATCTTTCATCAATCTTTTCTTCCATGTGTTTTAACTGTATCATGTAAGAGTTTTCTTCAGCTTCTCACCCAATTGGCATCACATCTTGACCTCTCTTCTTATTCTGCCCTGTATTAGGGAACCTTGCTTCACAAAATTTACTGACTTGGAACCTAAGCAATTCTTTCACAAGTTCCAAGAACTGCAGCTGCGAATATGAGAATTTCAAGAGTCTCCAGGACTGCACAGTTGCAGGAGGAGTTGTTCATAGCTGAGTTTGCAGGATGATGTCCTTGGAATTGCACATTTCACAGTCCTATAGACCATAGGTGTCCACCCTGGGCTTCAACCCAAGACTTAGCCAGGGCCTAATGACACTATGGCAGGAACCACTGCACTGTTAAAGGAGGGGGAGAAGAAACAGTCCTTGGCACACAATAGGTGCTCCATAAATATTTGTTGGAAAAGAAGGCATTACAGGAAGTTGTGACTGGAAAATCATGGGAGTCCTGTAAGTTAAAATGCATCTGACTTCTTTCTAGTGAGGTAACTGACTTTGCATGCCTAAGAGCTGTCCTGGCGATAAATGGGATTTCTCCCCTTGTTTGGAATTGTTACAGATCCAGAACATTCCCATTCACTCTGCTTTCAGTCAAACTGAACAAATATTTATTGAACATTTATTATACACTGTCTGGCAAGGCATAGTTTCTGCCTTAAAGTAACTCAAATCTAGTAAACACACAGTCAATAAAAAGCTATTTACAGGGACTTCCCTAGTGGTCCAGTGATTAAGACTCCATGCTTCCAATGCAGGGGCCCTGGGTTCTATCCCTGGGCAGCAAACTAAATCCCATGTGCTACAACTAAGACCTGGCACAGACAAATAAATAAATAGATAAAACAGTTATTTATAATATAAATAATATATTATACTAATATAATAGCAAGTAATAACTGTGTCGAAGTATACAGATAACAAACAAATGAGGGAGTGACAATTTTGTCCTGAGGTTCAGACCAGGGTTTCTAATAAAGGCGCCTCTGACCAGTTTTTGTTGTTTTTTTCATCTTTTTTTTTTAGTTGGAGTATAATTGTTTTACAACGTTGTGTTAGTGTCTGCTGGACAACAAAATGAATCAGCTATCTGTATACATATATCCCCTCCCTCTTGAGCCTCCCTCCCATCCCTCATCCCACCCCTCTAGGTTGATACAGAGACCCTATTTGAGTTTCCTGAGCCATACAGCAAATTCCCATTGGCTATCTATTTTACATATGGTAATGTAAGTTTCCATGTTACTCTTTCCACCCTCCCCTCCCCTCTCCCCATGTCCATAAGTGTATTTTCTATGTCTGTTTCTCCACTGCTGCCCTATAAATAAATTCTTCAGTACCATTTTTCTAGATTCCATACATGTGTATTACAATACAATATTTATCTTTCTCTTTCTCACTTCACTCTCTGTAATAGGTTCTAGATTCATCCACTTCATCAGAACTGACTCAAATGTGTTCCTTTTATGGCTGAGAAGGAGATCAGCCCTGAGATTTCTTTGGAAGGAATGATGCTAAAGCTGAAACTCCAGAACTTGGGCCACCTCATGCGAACAGTTGACTCATGGGAAAAGACTCTGATGCTGGGAGAGATTGGGCGCAGGAGAAGGGGATGACAGAGGATGAGATGGCTGGACGGCATCACTGACTCAATGGACGTGAGTCTGAGTGAACTCTGGGAGTTGGTGATGGACAGGGAGGCCTGATGTGCTGCGATTCATGGGGTCGGAGAGTCGGACACAACTGAGCAACTGAACTGAACTGAACTAAATGTTCCATTGTGTATATTTACCACAACTTCTTTATCCATTCATCTGTCGATGGGTAGCTACATCGCTTCCATGTTCTAGCTATTGTAAATAGTGCTGCAATGAACAATGGGATACATGTGTCTTTTTCAATTTTGGTTTCCTCAGGGTATATGTCTAGGAGTTGGATTGCTGAGTCATATGGTGGTTTTATTCCTAGTTTTTTAAGGAGTTTCCATACTGTCTTTCATAGTGGCTGTATCAATTTACATTCCCACCCACAGCTCAAGAGTGTTCCCTTTTCTCCACACACTCTCCAGCATTTATTGTTTGTAGACTTTTTGATGATGGCCATTCTGACCAGTGTGAGGTGATATCTCATTGTAGTTTTGATTTGCATTTCTCTAATAATGAGAGATGTTGAGCATCTTTTCATGTGTTTGTTAGCCATCTGTATGTCTTCTTTGGAGAAATGTCTATTTAGGTCTTTTCCCCACTTTTTGATTGGGTGGTTTGCTCTTCTGGTATTGAGTTGTATGAGCTGCCTGGGTAGTTTGGAAATTAATCCTTTGTCAGTTGTTCCATTTGCTATTATTTTCTCCCATTCTGAGGGTTGTCTTTTTACCTTGCTTATAGTTTCCTTTGCTGTGCAATAGCTTTTAAGTTTAATCAGGTCACACTTGTTTGCTTTTGTTTTTATTTCTGTTACTCTAGGATGTGGGTCATAGAGGATCTTGCTTTGACATATGTCATCGAGTGTTCTGCCTATGTTTTCCTCTAAGAGTTTTATAGTTTCTGGTCTTACATTTAGGTCTTTAATCCATTTTGAGTTTATTTTTGTGTATGGTGTTAGGAAGTGTTCTAATTTCATTCTTTTACATGTAGCTGCCCAGTTTTCACAGCACCATTATTGAAGAGGCTGTCTTTGCCCCATTGTAAATTCTTGCCTCCTTTGTCAAAAATAAGGTACCCATAGGTGCATGGGCTCATTTCTGGGGTTTCTATCTTGTCCCATTGGTCTATATTTCTGTTTTTGTGCCAGTACCATACAGTCTTGATGACTGTAGCTTTGTAGTATAACCTGAAGTCAGGAAGTTTGATTCCTCCAGCTCCATTCTTTTTTCTCAAGACAGCTTTGGCTATTCGGAGTCTTTTGTGTTTCCATATGAACTGTGAAATTTTTTGTTCCAGTTCTGTGAAAAATGCCATTGGTGATTTGATAGGGATCTCACTGAATCTGTAGATTGCATTTAGTAGTATAGTCATTTTCACAATATTGATTCTTCCTACCCAGGAACATGGAATATCTCTCCATCTGTTTATGTCATCTTTGATTTCTTTCATTGGTGTCTTATAATTTTCTGTGTACAGTTCTTTTGTCTCCTTAGGTAAGCTTATTCCTAGATATACAATTCTTTTTGTTGCAGTGGTGGATGTTGACACAGATGCAGAACACTGTCATCACCACCAGTATTCCTCATGCTGCCCATCTGTAGCCACACCCACTTCCACCCCACCTCACTCCCTCTTTAACTCTCAGCAACCACTAATCTGTTCTCCGTTTATAATTTTGTCATTTCAAGAAAGCTGTACACATGGAATTTATAACTTTAGGGGTTGGCTTTTTCGCTCAGCATCATCCTCTGGAGATTCATCCAGGTTGTTGCATGTCCCAATAGCTTGTTCTTTTTCTTGCTGAATAGTATTCCACGATATGAACGTACCACATTCTGTTTAATCAACCACTGGATAAATACATCTGAGTTGTTTCCAACTTGAGGTTATTAAGGATTGAACTTTTATAAATATTCGTGTACAGGTTTTTAAATTGTAGTAAATGCACAAAACATAAAATTTACCATCTTAATCACGTTTAAGTATGCAGTTCAGTGGCGTGAAGTACACCCACACTGTTGTAAACCATCACCAGAAACCATCTCCAGAATTCTTTACATCTTGCAGAACTGAAGCTGTGTACCAATTAAACAGTATTCTCCCCTGAGTCCCTGGCATCCATGACCCCACTTTGTATCTCTATGACCTTGAGTACTCTAGATACCTCATAAAACTAGAATCACACAGCATTTATCTTTTTGTGATTGGATCATTTCATTTAACATAAAGTCCTCAGGGTTCATTCATGTCACAGAATATGTCAGAATTTCCTTCCCTTTCATGAATGAATAATAATTCCACTGGATGTACTTACCATATTTTGTTTATCTATTCATTCATTCAAAAAACTAAGATCATAGCATCCAGTCATATCACTCTATGGCAAATAGATGGAAAAACAATGGAAACAGTGAGAGATTTTATTTTCTTGGGCTCATAAATCACTGCAGATGGTAACTGCAGCCATGAAATTAAAAGATGCTTGCTCCTTGGAAGAAAAGCTATGACAAACCTGCTGCTGCTGCTGCTGCTAAGTTGCTTCAGTTGTGTTCGACTCTGTGTGATCCCATAGACAGCAGCCCACCAGGCTCTGCCTACACAGCCTACTAAAAAGCAGAGACATTACTTTGCCAACAAAGTTCTGATTAGTCAAAGCTATGTCATGTACAGATGTGAGAGCTGGACTATAACGAAAGCTGAGCACCGAAGAATTGATGCTGTTGAACTGTGGTGTTGGAGAAGACTCTTGAGAGTCCCTTGGACTGCAAGGAGATCAAAGCAGTCAATCCTAAAGGAAATCAGTCCTGAATATTCATTGGAAGGACTGATGCTTAAGCTGAAGCTCCAAAACTTTGGCCACCTGATGTGAAGAACTGACTCACCGGAAAAGACCCTGATGCTGGGAAAGATTGAAGGTAGGAGGAGAAAGGCACAACAGAGGATGAGATGGATGGATGGCATCACCGACTCTATGGACATGAGTTTGAGCAAGCTCTGGGAGTTGGTGATGGACAGGGAAGCCTGGCGTGCTGCAGTCCATGAGGTTGCGAAGAATCAGACATGACTGAATGACTGAACTGACTGACTCATCCATTAACAGACATTTGGGTTGCTTCTGCCTCTTGGTTATTTTGAATAATGCTGCTATAAACAAGAGAGTCCAAATATCTGTTCAAATCCTGTTTTCAATTCTTCTGGGTATATATCCAGAAGTGGAATTGCTGGATCATATGGTAATTCTATTTTTAATATTTTGAGAGTTCACCAAAGTGCTTTCCACAGTGACTACACCATCTTACATTCCCATTAACATTGCACGAGTTTTTTAATTTCTCCACATTCTTGCCAACTCTTGTATCTTTTTTTTCTTTTTCCTTTATACTTGCCATTCTAATAGAAGTGAGATCACATATACAGATTGTGTTTCCACAATATTTATTTGAATATTAACATATTTATGTGAATAATCATGTGAATTTTATGTGAATATTTATGTGAATATTAACCTTCATTTCTCTGGGATAAATTCCAAGGAGTGTAATTTCTGGGTCACATGGTAGTTGCATACTAGTTTTTTTAAGTAACAGTCAAACTTTTTCAGAAGAGTTGTACCACCAGCAATATATGAATGATGTGGTTTCTCTGTCAAATTTCTCATCAAATCCTCATCAGGATTTGACGCGGTCACTATTTTTACTTTAGTCATTCTGCTAGGTGTATAATGGCATTCTCACTGTAGTTTTAATTTGCATTTCCCTAATGACTAATGGGGCTTCCCTGGTGACTCAGATGGTAAAGAATCCACCTGCAGTGCAGGAGACTAGGACTCGATCCCTGGGTCAGGAAGACCCCCTGGAGAAGGGAATGGCAATCCACTCCAGTATCCTCGCCTGGAGAATCCCGTGGACAGAGGAGCCTGGTGAGCTACAGTCCATTCTGTCGCAAAGAGCAGGACATGAGTGAGCAACTAAGCATGCACATGTGCATACAATGGCTAATGATGCTGAACATTATTCCAAGTGCTGATTTGCCATCTGTATACCTTCTTTGGTAAAAATGTTTCTTCATACCTTTTGGTCATACTCTAAACGGACTGTTTACTTTTTTACTTTTGAGTCTTGAGAATTGTAGATATCAGAACTCTCTTGGATAGTAGCATTATTTGCAAATCTTTTCTGACTGTAGCTTATCCTTTCAATTTCTTAACAGAGTATTTGGCATAAGAAAGGTTTTATGTTGATGAAGTCCAACTTATTCATTTTTTCCTGTTATAGGCAATGTTGTTGATAACAAGTCTTTCTTTCCTAGCCCTACACTCCAAATATTTTTTCTTGTTTTTTTTCTGTTTATAGTACTACCTTTTACATTGAAGCCTATTTTTGTTTTTAAGTTTTGAAACATAGGTTGAAGTTTGAATTTTTGCATATGAATGACCAAATAGTCCAGCCCCCAAAACTCCAGCACCATTTGACTATATTATCTCCACTAAATTACTTTTTAACTTTTGTCAAAAATCATTTGGGCATATTTGTATAGATCTACTTCTGGTTTCTCTATTGTGTTCCACTGATCCATAACTCTCTCCTTTCCCAGTACCACCAAGTCTTTGTTTCTATAGCTATGTGCATGCTCAGTCACATCAGTCATGTCTGACTCTTTGTGACCCTCTGGACTGTAGTCCACCAGGCTCCTCTGTCCATGGGATGCTCCAGGCAAGAATACTGGAATGGTTGCTGTGCCCTCCTCCAGGGGTCTTCCTGACCCATGGATCAAATCTGCATCTCTTGCATCTCCTGCACTGGCAGGCAGGTTCTTTACCACTAGCACCACCTGGGAAGCCCTCCTATAGCTACACATTCTTTTCAGATCAAATACACTGATTTTTTGCACCTTGTTCCTTTTTTTAAGTTATGTTAACTGTTGTAGTTCCCTTGAGCTCCGAGGAAGAGAGGCAGTTTGTTATTGCTGGGAGAGGGTGAGCACTCCAGCTCCTCATGTGATTTCCAGCAGCATTTGATAAGGACGACATCTGTACCATTTGTCATTTATGATGTGCTGGTTCTCTACTAGGCCTCCTGTGACATCAATCACTTCAACAGGGAAGAAGAAGGATGTTTCATTACCAACTGGAAGTGGAACTCCATGTTCCCCATTTGGTCTCCACTGATACCATGGTGGGGAAGAGGCCTCATTATTGACCAGATCCCTACTTGGTCTTCTCTGAAACCACCATAGTGGGGGTGTTAGGGCACTGATAGTCATGTGAGGCTAGACATTCAGTTCACCACCTCCAGCCATTGTTGGCAGCAGTAAGGATAGGGCCCAGTTTTTTCTGTACTGTTTGGCTGGAGTAGAGCATCTAGCTAGCATCTGAAAGTTTTCTCTCTTACTAGACTGCCCCTTCCCAGGTCTTTTGGATAGAGACAGCAGGGTTTTGGGGGGTGCATTTACTGTCTGGGTCTTTGGCATTTCCAGGTTTATAGCTTCTCCAACTCCAAGTATGAGATGTATAAGGCAAAAAGAAAACCCAGAAAACTCACCACTGTGCCATTCCCCAGGTCCCAATATCTCTAGCTGGTTTGGCTTCTGTTTATCTTTCAGAGTCTTTTGGGTTTTGTTTGTTTTATATAAAATGACCAGAGTTTTCCATTATACTTAGCTTCAGCTGTATTTCTTCTTGTAGTAACAAGAAAAATTATGTCTACTCCATCTTCCCCGAAGCACACCTGAAGGCTTTTAAGGAGCGGAATGACATAGTCAGCTATGTCACTCCAAAAGCTATGCTTTTGGAAGATTCTTCTGGCAGGGAAGAGAACGGACTTCACAGAGGAAAATGGAGGCTCAGTGAAATCTATTAGGTAGGAAAAAACAAGGGGCTAAAATAAAGCTGTGGCAATGAGAATGGAGTGAAAGGATCTGAAGGAAACAGAATTCAGGAGATGGATTCAGTAAATGTAATGACTGGTGAGGAAGAAGAGAGATACACATGTGATTTCTAGGTTTTTGGTTGATGTTACTAATGAACAAAATGGCACCAATTCAGTTAGGAAACATGGGAGTAGGAACTTGTATAAAGATGATGAGTCCAGTTTGGGAACTGCTGCTTTTGAGGTCTCTGTTTTCCTCTAACTTTGGTTCATAAGTAAGTTTGGCACCTTCTTTTCATCTTATTTTATGTCCTTCAACTAGAAAATCAGAGAATGGGATGCTGCCCTTTTTCTTAAAAATGAACTAGCTCTCCAAAGAAGATATACAAGCAGCCAAAGAGCATATGAAAAGGTGCTTAACACTATTAGTAATTCTTGGACTGCTAGAAGATCAAACCAGTCAATCCTAAAAGAAATGAGTCCTGAGTAGTCATCAGAAAGACTGATGCTGAAGCTGAAGCTCCAATACTTTGACTACCTAATGTGAAGAACTGACGCATTGGAAAAGACCCTGATGCTGTGAAAGATTGAAGGCAAGAGGAGAGGGGGACGACAGAGAATGAGATGGTTTGATGGCATCACCAACTCGATGGACAGGAGTTTGAGAAAGCCCTGGGAGTTGGTGAGGGACAGGGAAGGCTGGTGTGCTGCAGTCTATGGGGTCGCAAAGAGTCTGACACAACTGAGCAACTGAACTGAACTGAAATGGAAATCAAAATATAGTATGGTACAACTTCATATTGTATGAAGTTGTTCATATTATAAACATACTTTAAAATTTTAAAGAATAACCATAATAAAGTGTAGGGGAAGGTTTAGAAAAACTAGAATGCTCATATTTTGTTGATAGGAATAAAAGTGTCTAGTCATCTTGAAAAATATCTGAGCAGTTTCTCAAAATGTTGAAATTATTGTTACCATAGGATCCAACAACTCCACTCCTGGGTATATATCCAAGCTGAATTAAAACATACAACCACACAAAAACTTAAATACAAATATTCACAGCAACAATATTCACAGTGGAATCAACTCAAATAAAAAGAAACAGAAAATATCCATACTGTGGAATATCATTCAGCAATTTAAAGAAATGATATTCTGATACATGGTACAACATGGATGAATCTTGAAAACATTATGCTAAGTCAAACATGCCAATCACAGAAGACCATATATTATATGAATCCATTTATATACAATGGCTAGAATAGGTAAATAGATGGAGACACAAAGTAGATTCATGATTTGCTATAACTGGGAGTGTGGGTATCAATTAAAAGTGACTGCTGTCAGGCAGAAGATTTCTTTTAGGTGTGACAAAAGTTTTCTAAAATTAGATTATGATGATGATTGCAAAACTCCACAAATATACTAAAAGCCACTAAATTGTACACTTTTAGCAGGAACACCTTCTGGTATATGAACTATATCTCAGTAAAACTGCTTTTTTAAAAAATCTCTTTTTACTTTTTAGCTATTAAACATATAGAAGCATGAGGCATCACTTTTTTCTGTATTCATTCCTGTTTCTGGGTTCAATTGTCTTCTTCCTGAGCTGTATCCTTTAACAGTTCTCTAAGTAAGAATATGCGTGTCCTGTGCTTAGTCGCTCAGTCATGTCTGACTCTGCGAAACCATGGGCTGTAGCCCTCAAGTACCTCTTTCCATGGGGATTCTCCAAGTAAGAATACTGGAGTGGGTTGCCATGCCCTCCTCCGGGGGATCTTCCCAACCCAAGGATCGAACCCAGGTCTCCTGCATTGTAGGTGGATTTCTTTACCATCTGAGCCACCAGAGAAGCCCAAGAAAGAATATATGTATAATGAATTCTCTTGGAATTTCTTTGCCTGAAAAATGTCTTTATTTTGGCTTCACTCTGAGTAATGTTTCTTTCGATACAGAATTCCAGATTGACAAAGTTCTTTTCCTTCATCATTTCACAAATATTCAATTTGTCTTCTGACTTCTAATTATGCTACTGAGAAGTATGCAGTCTATTGGAAGATGCATTATTAGGATAATATATATCTGAGTAACAGAGACTCAAAATTCCAAAATATCAAACAATATAAAAGTTTATGTTCAGCTGTATAAAATCTGGAGGTAAGCATGTCAGGGCTGATACATCATCTCTGTTTCACAAAATCTTCTGGGTGTGATCATGATTCCTATGGCCCATGGTGGCAACTGGAGCTCTAGGTACCCTATTTGTGTTCCAGGCAGGATGGTGGAGAAAGGATAAATAAGAAAATGAATAAAGGGAGCACAAGAGCCTCATGAACATTTCCAGAAATCTACCCCAACAGTTCTGCTTACACTACACTGACCAGAATTAGTTACATCATCATACTAAGCTTCAAGAGAACCTGAAGAAAGCACTCTATTTGGAGGCATGAAGACATAGGCCCCACTAATAATCAAGGTTCTTTTAATACAAAAGAACTAAACCTATAGTCTCAGACACAGGAGCTTCCAAGAACAAGCATCCCAACATGCCCCAAGTGGACTTTGTAAGTCACACAGCGACACATCCACCACATTACAGGCCACCCATATTCAAGGGGAGGGGGCATGGGTTTCACATCTCAGTGGGAGGCTTGTCAACATCACACTATAAGAAGAGCATGTGGGATGGTAGATAGAGCTGCAACTATTTTTGGAAAACATGATCTGCTATATGTTTTAAGAATCCAAGTTCAGGCAGAAGTCTCACCCCAACTTCCCAGCCTGCACAGACCAAGGTCTTAACTCCCTTCCCCAGGTAGATGTTAAAACACATGTTACTAGATTCCACGGAATTAACAGCACCACCCCCACGGAGCATAGCTGCAGACTCAGCAGGCATGTTTACAGCCTGCTGTACTGATATTAAATTCCTCTTTCATTTCTACCACCTGCAAGGTTCCCTTTCTTTACTGCAAGTTTAACTATGGGTTTAAAGACATTTTTAAAAAAATATTTTACTCAGCACTTCTACATGCTTATAAAAATTAAAGGATTTTGGGGTTTTCTTAGTCCACCTCTTACTGGAATCAGAAACTTTATCCTAATTTTATTCAAAGGACTATACATTGAAAGGGAAGAGGAGGAGATGCTTGGCATACAAAAGCCAACCCATGTCTTCCCTGTCCTCCTCAGGATCACATTATACACACACACAAAGCTCTGATCAGATATTTCAAGTGGCAAGGGGTTAAATATCTGTTAGTATCTCAACAGGTTGGACCATTATTCCCACTAAAGAAGAAGCAACTGACCTACATGTAGAGAAAGAAATAAACTGAAAGTAGAAGAGAGATGATGAAGGCAAGGGTGTCAGCAGACACCAAAGCAACTAACATAATGGTCATGCTACTCCACACGAGAAACCAGGAGGAACGTCTTTTTATTCCTAAAAGAGAGGTGGAAATAAAGGGTAAAGAATGGAGGAAGGTGGCTAGAGGAGGATCAAGAGACAGTCAGATGGGAGCTGCATGGGCAACATGGTCTTTTTTAAAAAATTACTGGCTGTGGGATGGATGGAAGAATTGTTGAGAACAGAACTATGACATTAAATTGTCTACATGCAATTGCATACTGTGGTCTCTCTTTTCCTCATCTTCAGTTAAGTTCTGCTTTGACCAGTAGCCTGTGGTTGCTCGGAAAGAAGAGAGGAAGAAGGGGCTTTGGCCTGCTTCTTGGTCTATGTCAGTGCAGGCATGAAAAAAGCCAGAAGCATATAGAGGAACACAATCAACAGAAGTAGGAAATCACAGTCAGAAGAACACTGTCATCCCAGGTATTCACGGGATACTGGGGTCTGCTCTGAACCTCCAAAGGGCACACAACAGTGATCTAAACCTATTTACCTAGATCTCAATGGGCTTCCCTGGTAGCTCAGATAGTAAAGAATCTGCCCACAGTGCAGGAGACCTGGGTTTGATCCCTAAGAAGGGAAGATCCCATGGAGAAGGGAATAGCTACCCACTTCAGTATTCCTGCCTGGAGAATTCCATGGGCAGAGGAGCCTGGCTCCATGGGGCTGCAAAGAGTCAGACATGACCGAGCGACTAACACTTCACCTAGACCTCAAAAGATCAAGAACCTCCAGCTAATACCTGGGTTACATATCCTCCACAAGCTCCTAGATAGCTACTTGTAGTACCATTGACCATCCACTGGTGGACCAATGGCTAACATACTGGGGATCAAGTGATATAGTAGACATATTCAAAGATTTGATCAAACACATTAAAAACAAGAAAAGCAGAGTGAGTTTCAATTCCCCCAAACACATTAACAGTCCAGTCCATCATTTTGACCATAAAATCAACCTCTTCTAAGACAACGTAAGTTATCTTTTTTTTTTAACATTTACTTTGTATTGGGGTGTAGCCAATTAACAACGTTGTGATGGTTTCAGGTGGATAACGAAGGGACTCTGCCAAGGCAAAGGGAGTTTTCCATCACAGGATGGGTTCCTTCAGAGAGTTCATGACCCCTTTAACAGGGATGTCATAAAGAGGATGAGTTTTATGGGAGATGGTGAGTTTTGGAGTGGTCATTTGCAAGTTCTAGTCTAACTTGAAATTTTTCATTTCTAAGATAATGGGTTGATGTATCTATTTACTGAATCAAGCAGATTTGCTTGGCTGATAACGACTATATTTGATGAAAGGGATGGAGAAAGAGGGCAAGTCAAAGCAGTGGGACCTTTGTGGTCAGACAGAGAAATCTTGGATGAACACTAGTTAGGGAATAACTCCCTGTGTGTTTTTTTTTCTTCTTCTTTTTTGGCTGTGTGGGGTCATCACTGCTGGGCGCAGGCTTTCTCTAGTTGCAGTGAACAGGAGCTACTCTTCGCTGGGATTCACGGGCCTGTGGCAGTGGCTTCTCCTGCTGCAGAGCATGGGCTGGGTAGCTGCAGCATGTGGACTCAGCAGCTGTGATGCACAGCGCCTAGCTGCCCCTCAGCATGTGGGATCTTCCCAGAGCAAGGACTGAACACTTGTCCCCAACACTGGCAGGCAGATTCTCAACCACAGACCACCAGGGAAGCACCTGTCCCTGATGGCAGTTCTGAAGCACAAATATGTCATGACAAACACTAGACCATAGTGGTACAGGTTACAGTGTGGAGGGTGATTTGAAGCTACAAGAAAGAAGCTAGGGGCCAGGCTAGCAGTTCTTCTAACAACCTTGTTGTGGAAGAGGAAAGGCCAGAGCCAGGTGGGAGATGACCTTAGAAAAGAGATTAGATTCAAGAGGTGATGCAGAGAAGTGCCAGTCACAGGGATGGATTAGACACGTGGACGTCACCAGATAGATGGTCAACACCGAAATCAGATTGATTATATTCTCTGCAGCAAAAGATGGAGAAGCTCTATACAGTCAACAAAAACAAGACCAGGAGCTGACTGTGGCGCAGATCATGAACTCCTTATTACCAAATTCAGACTGAAATTGAAGAAAACAGGGAAAACCACTAGACTATTCAAGTATGACCTCAATCAAATCCCTTATGATTATACAGTGGAAGTGAGAAATAGATTTAAGGGCCTAGATCTGATAGATAGAGTGCCTGATGAACTATGGAATGAGGTTCGTGACACTGTACAGGAGACAGGGATCAAGACCATCCCCATGGAAAAGAAATGCAAAAAAGCAAAATGGCTGTCTGGGGAAGCCTTACAAACAGCTGTGAAAAGAAGAGAAGTGAAAAGTCAAGGAGAAAAGGAAAGATATAAGCATCTGAATGCAGAGTTCCAGAGAATAGCAAGAAGAGATAAGAAAGCCTTCCTCAGTGATCAGTGCAAAGAAATAGAGGAAAACAACAGAATGGGAAAGACTAGAGATCTCAAGAAAATTAGAGATACCAAGGGAACATTTCATGCAAAGATGGGCTCGATAAAGGACAGAAATGGTATGGACCTAACAGAAGCAAAAGATATTAAGAAGAGATGGCAAGAATACACGGAAGAACTGTACAAAAAGGATCTTCACAACCCGGATAATCACGATGGTGTGATCACTCATCTAGAGCCAGACATCTTGGAATGTGAAGTCAAGTGGGCCTTAGAAAGCATCACTATGAACAAAGCTAGTGGAGGTGATGGAATTCCAGTAGAGCTATTTCAAATCCTGAAAGATGATGCTCTGAAAGTGCTGCACTCAATATACCAGAAAATTTGGAAAACTCAGCAGTGGCCACAGGACTGGAAAAGCTCAGTTTTCATTCCAATCCCAAAGAAAGGCAATGCCAAAGGATGCTCAAACTAGTGCACAATTGCACTCATCTCACATGCTAGTAAAGTAATGCTCAAAATTCTCCAAGTCAGGCTTCAACAATATGTGAACCTGAACTTTCAGATGTTCAAGCTGGTTTTAGAAAAGGCAGAGGAACCAGAGATCAAATTGCCAACATCCGCTGGATCATGGAAAAAGCAAGAGAGTTCCAGGAAAACATCTATTTCTGCTTTATTGACTATGCCAAAGCTTTTGACTGTGTGGATCACAATAAACTGTGGAAAATTCTGAAAGAGATGGGATTACCAGACCACCTAACCTGCCTCTTGAGAAATCTGTATGCAGGTCAGGAAGCAACAGTTAGAACTGGACATAGAGCAACAGACTGGTTCCAAATAGGAAAAGGAGTACATCAAGGCTGTATATTGTCACCCTGCTTATTTAACTTATATGCAGAGTACATCATGAGAAACGCTGGACTGGAAGAAACACAAGCTGGAATAAGATTGCTGGGAGAAATATCAAGAACCTCAGATATGCAGATGACACCACCCTTATGGCAGAAAGTGAAGAGGAACTAAAAAGCCTCTTGATGAAAGTAAAAGAGGAGAGTGAAAAAGTTGGCTTAAAGCTCAACATTCAGAAAACGAAGATCATGGCATCCGGTCCCATCACTCCATGGGAAATAGATGGAGAAACAGTGGAAACAGTGTCAGACTTTATTTTGGGGGGCTCCAAAATCACTGCAGATGGTGACTGCAGCCATGAAATGAAAAGACGCTTACTCCTTGGAAGAAAAGTTATGAGCAACCTAGATAGCATATTCAAAAGCAGAGACATTACTTTGCCGACTAAGGTCCGCCTAGTCAAGGCTATGGTTTTTCCAGTAGCCATGTATGGATGTGAGAGTTGGACTGTGAAGAAGGCTGAGTGCCGAAGAATTGATGCTTTTGAACTGTGGTGTTGGAGAAGACTCTTGAGAGTCCCTTGGACTGCAAGGAGATCCAACCAGTTCATTCTGAAGGAGATCAACCCTGGGATTTCTTTGGAAGGAATGGTACTAAAGCTGAAACTCCAGTACTTGGGCCACCTCATGCGAAGAGTTGACTCATTGGAAAAGACTGTGATGCTGGGAGGGATTGGGGGCAGGAGGAGAAGGGGACGACAGAGGATGAGATGGCTGGATGGCATCACTGACTCAAGGGACACGAGTCTGAGTGAACTCCGGGAGTTGGTGATGGACAGGGAGGCCTGGCATGCTGCGATTCATGGGGTCGCAAAGAGTCGGACATGACTGAGCGACAACTGAACTGAACTTAGATCGTCTTTCCATAATCTCCATCAGTCCCCACAAACTCCACCAATAAAAATTAAATAATAATATACTATCCTTTGACAAGAACAATTAACATCTGTTCTGTCTTATGTCTGTATGTAATTACATATTGTTGTTGTTGCTGTTCATTCGCTAAATCATGTCCGACTCTGCTATCCCAAGGACTGCAGCATGCCAGGCTTCCTGGTCCTTCACTATCTCTTGGTTTACTCAAATTCATGCCCATGGAGTCAGTGATGCTATCTAACCATCTCATCCTCTGCCGCCCCCCCCCTTTTGGGGGCTATTGAAAACTGGAAATTGTACTGTTCTATAGTACAGAAACTAAATAGAACCATTGTACTGCTCTGCATGCTGGCTCCTGCCTCTGCCTCCTCTACCACAGCACAGTCCTTCCAACTACAGCAGTGGTTCTCAATTTCAGTGTGCATCAGAATCACGACTAGAGTTTGTTAAAACACAGACTGCTGAGACCCACCCCAAAGAGTTTCTGATTCAGCAGATCTGGTGAGGGGTTCAAATACTCATATTTTTAACAAGTTCCCTGAGACCCCACTTTGAAGATCACTGAGCTGGATTGCTGCCCCCTTAGCCCCCAAAGCTGCCACTGCTGAAGATAACTTTCCATGGGAGCAAGTGGGAAATGAAGATACCCAGTCTGTGAACACTGTTGAGGTGGGACCTAGCGCTCTACTTGGGACCTGACCATTTTAGAAACAGTTACAGTTGTTAAGATAAGCCAGGAAATCACATCCTCTTCCTACACTGTCCTGGGCCCTTTTTATGGCTGTAGATCATCCACAGAACACACTGCTGATAACACTGAATGCCCAGCCAACAGTCACTGCTCACCACCTCTTGAGACAGTTCTCAGCCCTTTCTCCTACCCATTTCATCCTATCCTTGCTCTCATCATCCTGGTTGTGTAACCCACCCACTGTCAACTCAAGCTCCCAGTCCCTGCAACAAACCCTCCTCACCATGACCATCAATTTAGAAAAGATCTCTAAATAGCCTCAAGCATTTTATGGGACATTATATGAATTTGCCTTGGGCTCCACGATGGACATCACCATGTAATAAGCACTAGGCTCAGCACCCAGCCTAGCTGTACACCCCTGTCTGCCTATGCCCATCTCTGCCCAGGAAAGGGGACCATTCACCCAATCAAACACCCAGTACAAAAATACCAGGCGACCTCTCTTTGCTTTATCATCCATCCACAGAAACTACTCCAGTTCCTTTATAGAATAATCTATTTTCAACACTATCTGGATGATTACCTCCCAAAGCAAGAGAGGCCACATTTGTAGGCATTACTAATTAGGCTCCATTTTCTTATTGCTTTGGACACCACTATTTTCTTTTCAACCATTGCTAATCTCAGGGGAGAAATGATTCGCCCCTCAGCTAGGGAAGCAATCAAAACTCCAGAATGGAGCTGCCCAGCTACACAAGCTCTGGGGCCGACCCCTCCCTCCTCACAGTCTCTTCCAATGCCACATGCTCCATCACAAAAAAGTGCTCTGTCCACTGCACTGGCCTACTCTATTCCTGCAGTAGAGCTGGACACCAAAATCTGGGCTTTTCCTGCCACACTGTGGCCATGTCTGAACACTACACATGGCCTTTACTCCTTGAAAAGTGGTATTGGTTTGTGTTTTATTTTTGTTTTTGTTTTTTGAAGGAATGGAAGTTACCTTCCTTACCTGTTAACCCCCATGCACTCCCCAAGCCTCAAGGATTGCCTGCCTCCTCCAAGAGGGCTCCCCTGAATCCACCCACACCCCCAGCCAGGTGAGGTCTCCAGCATCAGGCTCCCATAGCTTCTGTACCAGCCTCCATCATTTCCCTCCACACACTCCATTGGAGCCCCTTACTTCTCCACTTCCCTGATTAGACTGTGAGCTCTTTGATGGCAGAGATCTTGCTTTAATCAGAATTTGTGTTCTTAGCATATAGCACAGGGCCAGGCCCACAATAATGTTCAGTAACTATTTGAATGAGTAACTAAATGAATGGCCAAGTGAACAATTACATGAAGCAATCTCTTTGTCCCCTCCCTTTCTTTACACACTGAGGAAACACTTTCAGGCATCTGGGAAAAACAATGCCTAAATCTGCTATCAATCAATCATTTTCCTCACAGTAAGAATGAACCCCCTGTGTTTCCCCTCCCAAGGGGATTTGTATATCAAGTTTTTCCCTTATTTTAGGTGATTCCTGATACAAGTTAGCTGGCGGAAGGGGATGGTGGAGGAAAAGTCTTCCCACCCCAGATGAAACCAATTGTAGTCGAGGTCACAGCCACATGGATCTCTGAAGCCTGCCCTGTGGTAAAGCTTCAGCACCTCCACCATTGAGCTGGAAGACCCCCCAACCCCCAAGTCCCAGAATCAGCAAACTCTAACCCCTTAGACCAAGGAGGAAGTAATGTGCACTGGGAATAGCCAAGATTTGGAATTGGAAGATCCAGAATTCCTGCGGTGAACAATTCTATATCTTTCCTCCCAGCCTCGTTGTTCTCATTTGTAACAATGGAGACACTGTGGCTAATGTTAGCCCTGCCTGTCAGAGAGCTTCACGTGCAGTAGTCACCCCAACCATTGCAGAGAGAGGGGTGGTCCCCACACACAGGGGCTCCAGCCCCAGGATAGCTAGCCTCATAGTGAGAGCCATTCTAAACCATCTGTTGACTCAAAGCCAATGTACTTTGGGTGCAAGCAGTGCCTGAAAGTCAGGGTCACTCTCAACTCCTCATTTTCCTGAACACCCTCATCTTTCTGCAGGTTTCTGAGGGGAAGATAATATTCCCTACTTCCTTTGAATCCCACTCCCCACTCCTTCCTGCTCCTTTCCCCCTACTCCCAGGGGGATGACTTCCTGTTACTCACTGTACCAACTGTTGTTAGACAGATGCTCTGATTAAGGTCAGGTTAATCAAAAGCCACTGCTAAGCCTAAAACGATGAGGACAGGGGTGGCAAAGGGACTGACAGGATCCAGAGTTTTGGAGGACTCACCTCCTGACACCCCACCACCTCACGGCACAGCAAGTGTCTCCAGTCTAAATGTCATAGGAAGTAAGCTTAACCCATGGGTTTCGGAATCAACTTCTTTGAGGAAAGCATGGTGTTCTGGGTGGTGGTGTCAGTCACACAGAGAAGAAACCCAAGCACTGGGCTACACTGTGGAAGTGACCCTGTTCATAAGTGGACTAGAGAAAGCCTGCAAAACTGGTAAATCAGATGGCCGAGGTAGGATGGGAAGCCAGCCCTTGGAAAAGCCAGATGTCTTCATGGATCTGTGCTCCATTTACCCTAGGCTCCTTTAGGGTTCCTTACTATAATCATCAGAATTCATCTCCATTGCAATAAGGGGAAACCAAGAAAAGTATATGGATTCAAGCAGGGGCACAATCTACAGAGAAACGAACATGTTGCAGAGGCATCAGGGGTCAGAGTGTAAGAACCCAAAGGGAATGAAAACTAAGGAAGCCAGTGGGCCAGCCTCTTCCTCCCCACCCCAGGTATCTTCTGCTGAACAGGGTCCAGTGTTCACAACCCAACCTGCCTGTGTTCTTGTCTCTCCTAATCCTGTGCTGGGCCATGGGCACTATCAGGGCTTCCATGTGTCCTGAGAGTGTGAACGTTAGAGAATGCTACAGTGCTCCACCTTCCAGTCTCAAAAGGCAAGTCTGTCATTCAAATCCTTCCAGTCTTCCCAAACTGAACACTTCAAAATAGGTCATTTTCAATGTGGTGAAGTGAGGTGAGTGACAATCAGACAATGCTACATTGAGGATTTTTTTTTCCTAAAAGTCACCTTTTTAATTTTTTTCCTCTAGGACTTGCTGTAGAAAGATTTAGCAGATAACGTGCTATCTGACTCTTTCCCAGGACATAGCACTAAGTCAGCAGATTTTTTTTTTCCTTTTCAGAATTAGTCCAACTTAACTGGTTTGCCACTATCTACTTTTTTCCTGTATAGATATTATTTTTCCTCATCTCTTCACTCAGCTACAAATAAGCTTTCAAGTGACACACCATCCCCCCAACCCAGTCTCACAATTTAGAAAACGTGGAAGCCGTTTACAAGAGGAGGCACCCTCTTCTCTCTGTGAAGGGCCTAAGTGCTCCAGGTTTCATTCTGGCCTCATGGTTAAAGGGCTCCATCCCCTTCCTAACCTCGTGAGGAGCATCGGAACAGCAGGGACTCCCGTGGAAGTGCAGCCTGCACTGCGTGGTCACATTACTGCTCCAGCTTATTCATTTGCCTGAAGAATAAAGGAGACTTTATTTCTTCATCTTCTGCTCAGGAGATGAAGAAATAAAGGGACTAAAAGCATGTTCATCACCCTTGCTGAGCTGGGGGATGACATACTTACTCTGGAAATAATGATTCCAAGTAGGACAGCAGTGAAAAACAGGGCCTGTGAGAAGCAACTGTTTTATTACAGTTTCCAAAATGTGAGCACTTAATGCTCTTTCATTATCATATATTATTACAGTTCTATAAAAGTCATTTTTAGGAATCAATCCCAAATTTTTGAAGCTCCCCACCCCCTGCCAAAAAAGAGCTAGAAGGCAGAGTTTAGAAGAAGCCCTAACAAAAGAGAAATGATACTTTTGCACCTCTAGGTTTTAAGACTTACTATGGCAGAATCCACACTCAAGACTGGGTCAACCTTTATGAACAACACAGTAACTCAGAATTTGTGTAACCCCTCTCAAAGTGTCATTTCAAAAGATGGCAACTTTCTTTATAAAGGAGAGAAGGTAGGTATGAATTTCCTATTTTTCAGATGGGAAAGCTAAGGCATAGGAAGTATCAGTTAAATTACTTTAAGTGAAAGCCAGCAAGCAGTGATGGTGCTGGAACAAAAATCCATCTATTCTGATTCACAGTTCTGCTATTTCTCCACTGGATGCTCCACCCATTTGGGGAGCATCTCCCCTCAACCCTACTCAATCTCCCTTGATATTTCCACTCCAAGGAATCTGGATTTTCATCCAACGGAATGCATTAACTTGCTGTGATCACTCTGGCACAGAAAACACCAAGAGGCTTTTGACTTTTGCTCATCCATCGGGATCAAGACCTGGAGACAGGAGTCAAGTGAAATTCATGGGGAGCTCCCAGGCCCTTACAAACAGTCCAGTGCCAAAGGAGAAGCAGTCATGGATTGCATCTGAGCTTCAAAATGTCAATGAACTGAGGCAAAGCCAGTAGAGCTAGGCCTTGAGTCCACATTGGGAGGTGATGATGCTTCCACACTTCTATGGACCTTGACAGCTACAAGCACTTCACAGACTCTTCTGTACTCATTCTTCAGAAATGAGTCTCACCCCATGGCAGGACACTCAGGGGACCCTCCAGTGCAGTGCTTCTCAAATTCAAACATGCACAGGAATCTGGGGATTTGCTGAAATGTAGGTTCTGATTCAGGAGGTCTAGGGGAGCCTGGGACCCTGCATTTCTGAAAAAGTCATCAGATGATGTCAGTTCTGCTGCTCCCAGGACCATACTTAGCATAGCAAAGCCCTAAAGCACAATTTGATAAACCACAATTCCAAAGATTGAAAAGGCAATAGCAATGAATAACCCACTGGTGATAGGGCTCAACTGGAGTATTAGCCCACTGAATATACCTCCTATATTACTCTTTTATGGGCAGTGTTTTCCTGACACCTGGCAGGGTGAACCACACAGGCAAAAAGCCACTGAAGGAGCTCAGGAGAGGAATGAAACAAGATTTACTCACGGGAGAAGCGGGCAAGTGGCCTGGCAGTCTTATCTCCGGCTTCATTTGCAACTGGAAGAAAAAAAAAAAAACAGAAGATGCAGTTAAGTATAAGGCACGTGTGTCTACAGAAAATGCCAACCTACAGCTAATCCTCAGGATGATTCACTATTAAGCTGTCTTTGAGAGTCATTGTAAGAGGATAAAAGCAACTTCACTCCCTCTCTATATTTCCAGTGCTGCTCTCACTGCCTAAATGAAGCCAAATGTCTTCATCATTTTGATTAAAACAGTGAATTAAGCTGGAGACAACCTAAACAGTACCTAGTTGACTGGGCTTAGGGGAGTTAACTGGCCTGCAGGCAGAGTAAGAGGTGTGTACACCTGGCTTCCAAGCCAGTGCCCATCCTTCTGCTTCAAGCTGCCTCTCAGTGGGATGTCCTTCAACACACAAATGTACCCCAACCACCTGACATCAGTCTGATTTTCCTGATCCATGGGGCAAATCAAGGCAGGGATTTCAGAAAAAAAAAAAGAAACAGTAAGGTTGATTTTTGTTAAGGATATTTAAATTTAGAAGCCAACAAATAAGAGGATCGAGAAAATTGTTCAGAAAGCTTCTCTAGAAAACCTTACCCCTAAGTTTTCTCAGCAAGGTCATTCACTCTCCTCTGCAAAACCTCTCTATAACCTATCATCTCAATAGGTTCATAATTACTATCCCCTATACTGATGAACAAGCTTCCCAGGTGGTACCAGTGGTAAATAATTCGCCTGCCAATGCAGGAAATGCAGGAGACACAGGTTTGATTCCTGGATTAGGAAGATCTCTTGGAGGAAGGCATGGCAACCTCTATCCCATGGACAGAGGAGCCTGGCAGGCTATAGTCCATAGGATCACAAAGAGTTGGACATGACTGAAGCAACTTAGCATGAATGCATACTGATGAATACCATCATCACGGATAAAAAAAGGTTAAACTGAAACACAAGGTTCAATCACTTTAAATATCACTTTCAATGCCCATAAAGACTATAACCCTGGGTGTTTTGTAAGTATGTATGATCAACTTGAACGAACACCCAAAGCAATCAAATGGAAAAAACTTTTTCAATATCTTAGTTTAGGAAAGAACATCCAATACATAGGCAGAATAAAGGAAATTGCTAATGTAATCATTAAAATCATTCTCATCTATGAAAATTTGCAGTGCGGGATGCAAGAAATAGCTACTTCAGAAATGTATTACATCATTTTGCAAAGAACGGAAGGAGTCAACAAATTCCTTTCACCCTTTCAAAAAGGTGAATTTTTTTTAATTTACCATAATTTTTAAAATTAATGGATTCAAACTCAGCTACTTTATATTTCTGTCATTTCCATGGACCATTGTCTCCACTCTGTATATATTATAAACAAGACACTGTACAAAATGACCAGCAGGGGGAGGTGACATTGCATCCTGCTTCCAGTATCTCACACTCCAGCATTTTGAAAAGAAATAGAGAGATAAATGGAGAGAGAAAGAGAGAAAGGGAGGGCAGGAGAAAGTAGTAAGACCTAGTTAGCTATAGACATGAGTTTCCCCAGCCTGAGTTCAAATTGCTTCCTCTTTGGACACTATAGATCTCTAAGGTTATACTCCAACATATTTGCTGCAGAAAGTGATGGGCCAACTTTTAAAGTAGGATCATGAAGACCACTGCCATCATTGAGAACACTGGCCACCATTACAATATTCAGCTTAGAGAGCACACGTTTTCCCCGAGGGACAGAGAAAGAGCAGGCACACACCATCACAATTTCACAGGCATTGCTGGCTGCCTCCTCACCCCCAGGCTTTTCCTCTCCTCCCTGCCACCCTATCCAAGGGTGGGAATTGCTGACCCAGATCCAAGTCATGCCAGGAGAGGCAGGAAACAAGATCTAGGCCAGTGACATGCCAGGAGAGTTGTCTTCACCCAGAAGAAATCTGAACCCTGCTCCCAGCATTACTTTCTTAAATGCAGACCCAATACCACAAGGTCTCCACGATGCCCCAGCACCTGCAAGATACAATCCAGTCTACCTGGCCAAGTACTGAACAGCTGGCCCCTCCTATTCTCAGCTCACTGTACCTCCCAGCACTGCCTTCAGAACCCAGCCACAGGCTATATGTGGACAAATCTCAAACACTCTCTGTCCTCTTTGCTACAGCTCCTTTGCCCCCTCCTCCCAGACAGCCCTCCCCATTGCTTCCCTCCTGCTCATCTTTTAAGATTCAGCTGGAGCCATTCATTTCCGAAAAGTTCCCCTGACTCCCAGCACAGCTTCTGCCTTCCACAGACCTCTACCCCTGGCCTCACTACCCTCCCAGGCCAGTGGTTCTCACACTTTGGCAGACACTAGAACCACCAAGAAGGTCTGTTGAAACAGATCGCAGGGTTGGTTTAAATGCAGATTCTGATTCAGTTGACGTGGAATAGGACCCAAGAATTTGCATTTCTAACAAGTTTCCATGTGATACGGAGAACACTCTTCTGGGGACCATATTTTGAGAAGAACTGCTCTAAACTATAAACTACTGTAGCGAAGACAAGGATGATCACTTTTCATCTTTGTGTTTCCAATCTTTAAGTGACTGGCATGCAGAATACTGCGTTCAGTCAATGTTTCTGGAATTGAATGAAGTAGTTCACTGATAATTGAAATTGATACCAACTGCCACCAATGGCTCAGTAGATGGAGCCGTCAGTGCCAGAGGGCTATAAAAAGCCCCAGGTGTGTTTTGCTTGGCCCCTACAACATATTTAATTTTTAAATAATTCATTGTCTGCATTTAAAAATCAAGAGGTTTCAAACATAAATGCAGGTTATCAGCTTCTCTCAGGAACTGAAAACTGTCCAGACTTACTGACCAGCCACAGATAGCCACTGAGATGCCTCCTACGGGCAGATACAGCTCCTGCATATTTGGGAGGCACCTTTTCGCTGACTGGCATTTGGGCTTTCTATACTCGACATGAGTCCAGAAGGCAAGTGAAAACAGGACCTCTTAACGGGCTTAAAATTCTATAGGACAGCAATGGATATGCAGCCAGAGAAAACAAACTTTAGGACACAGTGGGGGAGGGCAAAGGTGGGATGATTTGAGTAGTAGCATTGAAATATATGCATTACCATATGTAACACAGTCAGTGGAAATTTGCTGTATGACACAGGGAACCCAAAGCTGATGCTCTGTGACAACCTAGAGAGGTGGGATGGGGAGGGAGGTGGGGGAGGGGGGAGGTTTAAGAGGGCGGGGACATATGTATACCTATGACTGATTCATGATGATGTATGGCAGAAACTATCAGAATACTGTAAAGTAATTATCCTCCAATTAAAAACAAAATTTTTTTAAAAATGAGACTAAGACTCAGCCAAGACCAGCACTACAATGAGTGGTTGTGGCCAAGCTTGCTAAGCCCCTCTGTTTCCAGGCCACAAACCAATCCAAGATGTTCAACAGTCCTCCAGCACAAAGCTGGCCAGCTCAGACACACAATGGGGGCTTCCTACAGTGTTGTTTGCTTTCTATTTAAAAAAAAATCCAGCAAGCTTCAATAATGAAGTAGATGTTCCATTTATCAGATGCAATTAAAGTTTGGATTTGGCAAGAGCTCATAAAAATGATTATGAGATTTAAGGGACGTTATTATGTAGATTTACCAAAAGTCATGCTGGGTATAACACACAGACCAGTATGTATCATTAATTCCACTGATGTCGAATTGTATGTCTAGGCTGTATGTGTATTCAGCTGCAGAGAAACAGAAAGGAGGTGTACCAGATATATTAACAGTTATTTCTTCCATGTGCTGTCATTTGGGGAGATTATCAGCCATTTTTATACTTTGCTACTTAAACCCAACAGTTGGATAAGCACACGCCATAGTTATAATCAGAAAAAAAATGTTTTTATTAAAGGGGTAGAAAACAATTAACTACTATATATAATTTGGGTCATTATATATGTATGTATATTTATATGAAATGTATTTCAGATACATTTCAGAGCAGTCTTGGATCACAAATCAGGGGACTTTCCATCTTTGGAGTCCCATGGGACTCCCTGTAAGACTCAAGAAATGAATCACCCTCCCACCCCCTCCAGGGAGCTCCACACTTTCTAAGTCAGTGGTTGGCAGCCCTGGTCGCATGTCAGAATCACTGGAGAACTTTTTAAAAACGCTGATGCCCAGATTCAGCGGGTGGGATCAGAGGGTGGGCCTCAGTGGGTGGGACCCAAGCATCCATTCTTTCCCAGTTCCCAGATGATTCCAACGAGTAGCTGAGGCTGAGAAGCACTAATAAATGGTGTAACTTCAGACACCTTTATCAAAACAACATTCAGGGAGGGAGGTGTGGCTCAGCTTCCTTCAAAAATAATTACCGCTATTCAGTTCTTCTTTTCAAAATGCTATTGTTTTGTCATTGTAATTCTGAAAGAGACATGCCTCTGCTTTAAAAAAAAATTTTCAACAGTTAAGACTGCAAACATAGCTATGGAGATTAGTTAGTAGGCAACTCTTCACACTGTGAAGGGTTCTTTATAAAAGGATACTCCTCACATTGCCTCTAACCTCCAACAGATGTGCCCTGAGTGCCTCCTGGGAGCTCAGCACTAGGCTGGACCCTGGGAGGATGACCACAGTTGATTTCACTCAGCTTTGACATATAAGCAAGTTAGGGAGGTAAACCATGCCTCCCAATCGGGATTTATTAAAGTGTATTCAGTGAGGGAACTGACTTGATGGCAATGATGATGGTGGAGGTGGTGCGATGACACAGATTCCATGGTCCCATCCCAAACCCACTCAACTGGAATCTTGCAAGGGAAGACAAGATTCTAGAATTTAAACAACTGCCTCAAAAGCTATTTAATGTTTGAGAAGCAGCATTCTAAATGAAGTGTGTCCCGGGTATGTTTGCTTTATGTTTCTGCACCCCCACCCCTAACTAGAAAACTGTCCAGAAACAAATCTTAAAGTAAGGATTCTCCAAGGAGACCAGCTTCAGGGGTGAGGGGGCCAGGTGAGACAGTGAGAAAGATATTTCAGGGCAATGAGAATCCCAATCCCAGCTGAGCCACTAACATTTCAGGCCATCAGAATGCGGGGGTGGGGGGAGGGAAGATGGTCCAAACAAGCACGGTGGTGGCATGGGCAGGTGTGCACTGCTTTGTAACCAAAACGAGCACCCAAAACACGGCCGTTCTTGTTTTGAAAACCTGGCACCTGGCACCCAGAGCATAAATGCAGCTGGGGTGCTGGGCGCCAGGGCAAACACATGATGAGAAAGCAGCTCCACAGAAGAGCCTTGCTTCCTGCAAGGAAATCCACCCAACATGCTGACTGGCTGCTGCTCAGCCACGAGCTCTGGGGCTCATCAGGAGTCCTCTCCAGCTGAGGTCCTTTGGGAAGTCTTGAAGCTAGAAAACCATGCATAAGAGACTTCAGAGAAGAGAGTGTTAGAACGAGGTTCCAGGCACCCTCCTAGTTTCTGCAGAAGGTAAAGCTTGGAATTGCTCACAGATGCTTGGCCTCATCTTACCTTGCCTTCTACTTGTAAAGACCTAAGCAAGAAAACAGAGAAGGCGATGGCACCCCACTCCAGTACTCTCGCCTGGAAAGTCCCATGGATGGAGGAGCCTGGTGTGCGGCAGTCCATGGGGTCGTGAAGAGTCAGACATGACAGAGCGACTTCACTTTCACTTTTCACTTTCATGCATTGGAGAAGGAAATGGCAACCCACTCCAGTGTTCTTGCCAGGAGAATCCCAGGGACGGGGAAGCCTGGTGGGCTGTCGTCCATGGGGTCGCACAGAGTCGGACACGACTGAAGCGACTTAGCAGTAGCAGCAGCAAGCAAGGAAAATTGGATGGAACACTGGGGAGAAGGAGACTTGGTCCAAGATCACTAACTCTCTTATTTAGCTGTCATCTTCTAATTAAGGTATTCCACGACCACCTTTTTAAGATCACAGCTCCCAACTTCCCTTCCTTCTCTGCTTCATCCCCTCTCCCCACACAACCCCTCCTGGAAGCACTTCTCACTTCCTCACATGCTCTGTTCTCTTCACTGTGTTTACTGCATTTTCCTCCCACCACATTGTAATTCCCCAAACACAAGCACAGATTCTCTGCCAATGAAAAAAAAAAAAAAACTACCATATCTCTAGTGCCTAAATGCCTGACACACAGTATTTATTGAGTCAATGATCAGCCTCCTACCATGCAGAGTGCACTAGAGGCCAAGAATTGGAAGCAGACCAGAAGGACATGAACACCTACCAAACATTTAAGTGTTCTATAAGTATCTGTCCTTCAGGAATACTTATCAAGCATTGGCTACATCACAGACAAAGCCCTGAACAGCCTGTCACGGTTCCTGCTTCACAATGAGTAAGACTGTCATTCCCATTTGATAGACAGGACACAGGAACTCAGAAAGGTCAGGTAACTTTTCCAAGACCACAGATTTGTGTGTCCGAATTCCAAACCAAGGGATGCCTGGCTCCAAAGCCCAGGGCCTTTCCCTTTAGCCTCTCTGCCTTCCAAGAAGTGTAAGCAGATAAGAGCTGTGCTCCAGAGAGGGCTACCCCTAGAGAAAAGTCATGCAAAAGTCTGACCCTCTAACTCATGCCCCAGGGAGAGCCGTGCACCAGATGTCACCTGCCTGGGATCTCACACCTGGCACAAGACCAGGAGACTGTCAGTAGAGAGGGGCCCTTTTGTGAGGTGGGCAGTCCCGGGGCCAGAACTCACAACAGCAGGATCCAGAAGAGGAAAAACCTAGTTACAAAAAGAAGAATTTCATTGCCACGTTCATGCAAGAACGCCAGCTAGCCAGTGTCTCCGTAACCTGATCAAACCTTTCCTACTTAGAAAACAGTAACAAGGGACTAGAATCAAGAATCAAACTCATCTTAGCAGGAGAACAGTACAGCTCATAAAAACAGCTCCTAGGAGGCAAGACTTGATTCTCTTCAAGAGAAGAAACTGACATTCCAAGAGATCAGGTGGTTTGTCTGAGATCAGACTTAAGTCCAGACATCAGAGCTGGAAATGTCATCCATTTCTTCCACCTCCAATTCCAGCATTCTTGGAGAAGGGAATGTACTCCACCTCTTTAGCTCCCTCGGAGTCATTTGTCAAGAGTAAAAAGTAGAGGCTTTCGTTTCCTTTGCCTTCATTTGGGTTTGATAAATATTGATGCTTGCCAACCCCAGGATACATTTTAAACAAAAACATATACAACTCTGATTGGCAATGGCTGAGCAGAGTACGTGTTAGGAAGACTTCTGATGCTGAGTCTGAGTGTGGCCGGATATGTCTGTAACACATTACCAAGCCTGTCGTGGGCGGGACAGGAGATTGAAAGGGGCAGGCAGGATGAGTGTGCAGGGAAGTCTCTGCCAGGTTGTGCGTGCTTGGTCACTCATTCGCGTCCGATTCTTGGCCTCCCTATAGACTGCAGCCCACCTGTCCCTCTGTGCACAGGATTTTCCCAGCGAGAATAATGGAGTGGTATGCCATTTCCTTCTCCAGGGGCTCTTTGCCGGGTTGGATAGGCCATAAAAGAATTAGCAAAAGAGTGGATAATTCAGAAAGATCACTGAATTAAATACTTCTATAAAATATATTGTTCAATTTGCTTAAAATGAGAGCTGCTGTATAACTAAGGAACACACTAAGCACTACTCCTTCATCACCTAATTTTTATCCTCATGGCAACTCTGTGAGGCCATCACTTGATTTCCCTATTTTCCAGATGCAGAAACTGAGTCTTTAAGAACTTGAGAAAATTCCTTGTGATGAAACAACTATGGCAGATCTGGAAATGGAATCCAACACATTATTCCAGAGCCAGTGCTCTTAACTCATGTGCTGCCCATCACACTTTAAACATCCGAGTATCAGTACTGTTTGATGAGCCTTTTGCCAAGAAACCCAGACCTGGCAGGAGAACTCCTCGTCTTGCCTCCACTCAGCCTCAGATCAGAAGCGCCGCAGAGGAAGGCTCTCTGTTCTCCAGTTCTGTAAACAGAACCAAGCTCTGCAATCCAGCTGGACCATGTGCCCTAGTGACAAAAAAGGTATCACCACCCCTCTCAGCCTACTCCCTTCTCCACTTCTTTATTCAGAAATGCTTGGCACTGCCTCATTATACCTTTTGGGCCAATTTGGCTGTCAAACGGACTCTGAATCAAGCTCTAACACAAAAGAAAATAAAACCAATTTGTAGTGATGACTCATCACGGTTGATGATTTGAGAGTGGCAGAGATGGTGTACCTTACAGACCCCTCTATCCTGGAGTAATGGGCAAATCCTTGCAGAAGGCAAGGCTTGTGGGCCAGACTGCAAGGAAACACACACACACAGAAAATCAAGAAAGCCCTTGCCAACCTGAGAGGACACCTTGGGAAACAGACTTCCTCTACTTTTTCAAAAATTAATTTGAAGGAATTTGGGTCATATGAAAAGGCTCATGTAATATATTTCTTTCTTCCCTAGTGCTGATTTTATACACTTATGTATCTATATTCAATGTCATTCTACAAATTATATTTTATTTCTATTTTTCTCCATACACCCATCCTTTATGGAACAAGCTAGGATATTAATAGAGGTGAATTTTTTTTTTTCAATCACAACCTGGCTCCCTTTCCTGGCCTCTCTTTCCAAGTTGCCAGGTTTCAGACTATCTTTTCATGGCTTCCAGTTACTCAAACAATCTACTAACCTCCACTGAGCACTCCCAGAGCCCCTGCCTCCGCATGTCTTTGCTGGACTCAATGATGAATACAACTAGTCCTTGAGTAGTCCCCTGAGACCAGAAGCCTGGTGCTGAGCTTCCTGACAGAGATTATTAAGAGTCGTTGCAACACGAATGTATCACGGTACTGGTATTTCTGCAAAAACCACCTGGCCAACCTAACAGGTCCTGACCTCAGGAAACCTGAGGTCGAGCTAGGAAAACATAATATTAATATATGACATGATCTAAACTCTGTGCTCAGTCACTCGGTTGTGTCCAACTCTTTGCGCCCCTATGGACTGTAGCCCTCCAGGCTCCTCTGTTTATGGGATTCTCCAGGCAAGAATATGGGAGCGGGTTGCCATTTTTTCCTCCAGGGGATCTTCCAACACAGGGATCCAACCGAAGTCTCCTGAGTCTCCTGCATTGGCAGGCGGATTCTTTACCACTACAGACCTAAACTCCGCTGAATGTCAAATGAAGAGTCCTTGTTTACAGAAGGGAGAGGCTGGGGTGCCCTGGAATAAGGAGTACAGAGGCTTCTGGGAGACCTGCGACAGGTGAGAGCCAGGGAGGTGGAGAGGATGATAGGAGAGGGAAGAAATGTTGTGCATTCTAGGACTTGGGGGCAGACTGAGACTGACCAACTATACCCCAAATCTCTCCCTTTCTCAAGCAAGAAACGCTTTTTATTGAGGGAGACGGTAGTAAAAAGTAGAGAAAGATGTTCTTTCCTATCTTGATAAATTACAAAATGCCTCTCGCTGCAACTCTGCCTTCTCTCCCATTCTCTTCTATAAACATGTTGCATCTGCAGATAGACATGTGAATTTATCCAAGAGCAGATACGTCTGCATGTTCAGGTGCTGGGTATACAGGTCCAGGGTCAGCAGTCACTCCAGAGCCCTCCACCCAAAGTGGACCAGATTGCTTCTGACAGTGACAGCCTATGGGCTCTGCCTGGCCCTCCTAGATGATGCCCTGGTGACCGCCACAGACCTCAGGCCACAGGCCTCAGGCACACAACAAGGGTGACAGCTGAGTGACCAAAGCAGTACCCATACAGGGCCCCCTACTATTCTGGCCTCATTAAAATACCCCCTAGTTGAGCAAACCAGGCCCAGAACAACCACAAGCAGTTAACGAGATCAGAAGTGAACAAGATTGAAATCCAACATCAAGCCAGCTGCTCAAACTCTTAACTAATTAAGCTCAATTCAAATAAGGAAAAAGAGATGAATACAGAGAAGAAGGAAAACACTACAGTGTATTAAGCCCTATTTCATGCCAGGCTGCCAAGAACTTTATGCCAATAACTTTTTTTGGACTCATAATTTTTATTAAACTTTCACACCATCTTATGAGGTAAGTATTATGATTCCTATTTTCAGATAAGGAAACTGAGGCTTAGGAAAGTTAGTAACTTGCCCCAATCAGGTCTGATAAGCTGGAATTGAACCTCGTTCTGTGAGCTCTTCTCTTTTTTTCAACAGATCACAGGACTGGAACTGGTCCCACTCCACATATCCTGCTGAGACTCCCTGTCGCGTTCCAAATCCAGCTCATGCCTGGCCTGTGCCCAGGCATGGGAGCTCAGCCCCTGGAGGCAGGCCCCTCCACCGCTAATTAGTTCTGCAACCTTCAGTTCAGTTCAGTCGCTCAGTCATGTCCGACTCTTTGCAACCCCATGAATCACACCACACCAGGCCTCCCTGTCCATCACCAACTCCCGGAGTTCACTCAAACTCACGTCCATCGAGTCGGTGATGCCATCCAGCCATCTCATCCTCTGTCATCCCCTTGTCCTCCTGCCCCTAATCCCTCCCAGCATCAGAGTCTTTTCCAATGAGTCAGCTCTTCGCATGAGGTGGCCAAAGTATTGGAGTTTCAGCTTCAATATCAGACCTTCCAATGAACACCCAGGACTGATCTCCTTTAGGATGGACTGGTTGGATCTCCTTGCAGTCCAAGGGACTCTCAAAAGTCTTCTCCAACACCACAGTTCAAAAGCAGCAATTCTTCGGCACTCAGCTTTCTTCACAGTCCAACTCTCACATCCATACATGACTACTGGAAAAACCATAGCCTTGACTAGATGGACCTTGTTGGCAAAGTAATGTCTCTATTCTTGAATATGCTGTCTAGCTTGGTCATAACTTTCCTTCCAAAGAGTAAGCGTCTTTTAATTTCATGGCTGCAATCACCATCTGCAGTGATTTTGGAGCCCCAAAACATAAAGTCTGACACTGTTTCCACTGTTTCCCCATCTATTTGCCATGACGTGATGGGACCAGATGCCATGATCTTAGTTTTCTGAATGTTGAGCTTTTTCATGATGATGGAATCGTTCTGAAGGTCTTCCTTCTGCCCTCACAAGAACAGGCCTGATTTCTTTTCCTTCTCAGGGTCTTCCAACATTTGATGATAACGATCATGGCCTCGGCCCCCTGAGCCCTCTCTTCTCCTGATGGACAAGCCCCATTCCCCCCTCATTTGACAAAAATGTCCCAAGGCCTTGACCCCCAAAAGTAAAGTCACTTAAATCACTGCCAAAAGAAAAGACAGCCTCGGCAACCCACTGGTGAACATGCATTCCACAGTGATCTCCAGGCAAAGCCTGATCTCCACCTTCTCAGACAAGGTTCTCCTTTTGCTTGGCTCTCAGGAGACACACAGAGCATCTGGGAAACTTCTTCTCATTGTACATTCAGGAGCCATGCAAAGAGGCTGAATTTTCCAGAAGGCTGCAATCTGAAGCAGTGTTTCTCAGACTTCCCGGTGCACAAAAACCTTTGGTGGATCTTGCTTAACTGAAGCTTTGTTTCAGTCGGTTTGGGGTGGGGCCTGCGATTCTGCATTGCAAACAAGCTCCCAGGTGGTGCCGATGGGCTGGTCTAGAAGCCACACTCTGAGCAGCGAGGTGTTAAAGAACATAACCCTCCTAAAAAGGAATAGCTAAGCACACTTTCTGAGAGCTCACTGGAAAGACCCTGTGTGGTTTTAAAAGTGCACACTGTTGAACTCAATGTCCAGTTCCCTTTGTTTCTTTCAGTCATGCTGTAAAAAAGAACAGCTACCAGTATGACTCTGAAACCCACTTGAGGACAGATACTGAGAGGGTGTGCATGTGAGAAGTAGGGTCCAAGCAGAGAGGGTGAGAGAAACTCACTCTCCTCCACAGGTATTAGATAGAACAGATGACCTAGAAGACCACTGCCTGCCCTAGCCAAGCCACCAGCAGGGCACAAAGGCTCAGACAAACAAGGAGGTCCTCAGATTTGGGGCACAGGTCAACCACACAGCCACGACTACCAGATCTACTCCCTAAGCACCTCAGAGTGCACAGATGCACACACACAGACACACAGACACACACACCCGATACGTGGCTTGGACATGTGCTGCCAGCACTGATATGTCCAGCACCATAAATCACTGCATCGTTACCAGCTGCCTGCAGGCTGAACAGATCAAATGCCTCCAGTAAATAAAACAAGCACACAAGTACATACTACAGAGCACAGAAAACTACCCTCAACAATTTGTAATAATCTATAAAAGAATCTGAAATATATATTTTATATATACATATATATACATATATATATGAATCACATATATAACTGAATCACTTTGCAGTATATCTGAAACTAACACAACGCTGTAAGTCAACTACACTTCAATAATAAGTAAATAAATACATAATCTTAAATGTAAAAAAAAAAAAGATAACCAGAAGAAAAAAGCTAGCACAAGACATCATTCCTTTGGGCAAGGAACTTGGATGCCCGCTAGAATGAGGTTCTCACAGCAGAGCCCACATCTCATACAATTTCCCTCCAGCCCGAAACAGGGCCAGCACATAGGCTGCTAAGTGAAGGGCTGGTAAATGAGTGGAGGAAGCCAGGACTGGCAGTGAAGTCACAGAGGCCTCTGGATGGACACAGGCCAAGTAGCCAGGGACCTTCTTCCTCCATGACACCTAAGAGCTTTGCTAGCAACCAGTTTAAGGTTTACTCTTAATCTAGCAATTTATATTTACTTTCTAAAATGAATGCAAGTTTGGGAACCACTGGGGGCCACAGATTGGAGGCAAATGTATTCTGTTTGGCAAGCAGTGTTTAAAAGTAAATGATCTGAATCATTGGGAGCAGTTCACCACACTGACATGAATTGCTACTGCTCACGTCAGGTCCGCTTCCCTCCAGCTGCCTACTTGAGACATGGGTGTGCGCTAAGACTTGCAAACCCAGCATGAAAAAGCAAAATGTTCCTCCCCAAAATCTGCTCTCTCCCACTCTAAGTCAATGACACCACTCCCCACTACCTTCCTCCCTCCAGGGCAGTCTCTTAGGACAGAAATGGTCTCCTTCCTTCCCATTGCCCTTCCATCAACAAATCCTTACCTCCAAAACACACCCTAACTCATAGCTCCTGTCCTAAAACTCTGGTCTGAGCATCCAGAGACCCTCACCTGGACGACCCTAACACATTCCCAGGGTCTCCTGCTCCGCCTGGCAGCCAGCCCATAGACCATACTGCCTCCCCGCTTAGAACCCTCAGTGCTTCTCACTGTGTGCAAATCGCCGCCTACAAACCCTCCCTGATCTGACCTCATCTCCTCCCTCTGCTGGCTGACAGCTCTTGCTACTCTGGCCACCTTTCTCTCTCTCAAACCCACTGAACACATTCCCAAGTCAGTGCCTTTTCACTTTCTTTTCCTGTTTGGAATGCTTTGCTATAGGTAATAAGGTTTCTTATTAACAGTAGCAGCAACCCCTGCAGACCCCTTTATGGGCCTTCCAGGTGCCAGTCTAAGCACTTATGAGTGCTAACTCAGTCAATCCTCTGAACCACCTTGGGAGGTTGGGCTATGGTTACCCCACTTTACAGATGGGGTAACTGAGGCACAGAGAGCTCAGGTGACCTGCCCAGTCTAGTTCCAAGGTCTTTCTCTTAACCATTACACTACCCTGCCTCTTATAAATCTCATCTCCTTCACAGCAGCCTCCTCATTTTCCAGTTCTCAACCCAAATGGCATATCCTAGAGGCCTTCCCTGATCCCACTCTCTCATCTCAAGTACCTCTCAGTACTATCTGGAATGAACACACCTCTCCATCACAAAACCTAAAACAAGAGGAAACAAACCTTCTGAAAGCAGCTCGCAGCAATCTTATTCTCTGTACCCCAGAATGCAGAAGAATCCTTCAACAGTCCCTGCACAAGGTCCCTCTCAACAAATGTGAACCAACCTACTGGCCTATAGAGAGGACTGCTGACCTCAAAATTACTCAAACAATGCTCGAAAAACTACACCCACAGGAGGATAAAAAAGATGGCATTCGAAGCAGACAACTCACCCAAGGTCCTCCACCTGATTCATATGATCCTTTACAGTGTTTTCTTGACTTCCTGGACCTTTGCATATGAATCAAATGTTTTTCTATCACAGACACGATCCTATGCTAGTTTTAAAATTAATCCAATTGTTGAGTTTGTGGCCAATTACCTCTGTCTAGCACTTCTGGGTTACCTTGGTGGATTTCTCCATTCCAAGGCTCTAATTGGTTAGTGGTTCAGCTGGTAAATAATCCATGTGCAATGCAGGAGACCACAGTTCAATTCCTGGGTCAGGAAGATCCCCTAGAGAAGGGAACGGCTACCCACTCCAGTATTCTGACCTGGAGAATTCCATGGACTATATAGCCCATGGGGTCACAAAGAGTCACACACAACTGAGCAATTTCCACTTAGGAAATGTATCTTAAAGAAAAATTATAGTCATGTTCAGGCCACTATTGGTATTACTAGATGAGATGCCCCTCACCCAACCAGTTAATAATTCCTGCTCTGATCGTGGCCATAAATATACATTTTCCTCTATTATTCAAGCTCAATCAGAGCAACAAACAAAATTTCAACTAAGGATGAAATTTCCCACAATTATGGGATGGACTTATGTAGTTAACACCAGGATATGGTCATTTAAATCTAAAGGCTCCTCTATACTGGAAACCATCTCATCCTCTGTCATCTGAGATGGTTTCTAGTACAGAGGAGGCTTTAGATTTAAATGACCATACGACAGAGGATGAGATGGTTGGATGGCATCACCAACTTGATGGGACATGAATTTGAGCAAGCTCCGGGAGCTGGTGATAGACAGGGAAGCCTAGCGTGCTGCAGTCCATGGGGTCGCAAAGAGTTGGACACAACTGAGCAACTGAACTGAACTGATACTGGAAACAAATCATATCAAGGATAATCAAGGTTTTCCTGGTGGCTCAGATGGTAGAAAAAATATCTGCCTGCAAGCAAGAGGCCCAGGTTTGACCCCTGAGTCAGGAAGATCCCTGGAGAAAGGACTGGAAACCCACTCCAGTATTCTTACCTGGAGAATTCCACGGACAGTCTTGCAGGCTACCGCCTGTGGAGTCACAGTCGGACACAACTGAGTGACTTTTGCTTTCCACTACCTCATTTATGTAACTGCCTGCACCCCAAAGGCATCTGAGTTTTCAATCCTCCGTCTTGTCCCATTTTGTAAATATAATCTGTGGTCTCCCCACAGCCTGATCTCCAGGAGAGAGTCCATGCCTGACTGCCAAGGCCCCAGCCATCCTTCCACATCCCTGCCTACCAGCCATCCTGAGCCCTCTACCCACGGGGTCCACTCTGGGCATTTGCCTATTGATGCCTTTATTCACACTCTTCACTTGACTTTCATGTCCTTCCCCACTTTCTCCAACTAACAAATGCCCACTCGCACACCAGGACCCCAGTGCAACCACCCCCAGAGAATCATACTTTCTGGGATCCTGCTCTGTCCTCTGAACACCAGTGTTCTATCACAGCAGATGGGAAGATTGGAGGCTTTCGAGTCAGACAGACCTGACTTGGAATCCGGGCTCCTCTGTTGTGTTACCAAATTTCCCTGAATCCCTTTCTCATGTGCACAGCTAAGTCACAATACCTCTCAGGGTTATTGGGACGGGAGATAAAAGGGGTGAGATGTGCTAAGTTGCTTCAGTCATGTCCAACTCTTTGTGACCCCGTGGACTGCAGCCTGACAGGTTCCTCTGTCCATGGGCTTCTCCAAGTAAGAATACTGGAGTGGGTTGCCATGCCCTCCTCCAGGGGATCTTTCCAACCCAAGGGTCAAACCAAGTCTATTATGTCTAACCTGCACTGGCAGACAGGTTCTTTACCACTAGTGCCACCTGGGAAGGCCATTCTAAAATGGTGAGATACCTAGCACCATCTCATCACACAGTCATGATGAGATGCCCAATAAAAGCCAACAATTGTATTAGTATTATTTCCTTTTGGTTTATTTTTCCAATAACATGTGTGTTCTATAAAAGTAGGGACACTACCTTAATTCCCTCTCTACCCTCATTGCTTGGCATATACATGACACACAGATCTCAACAACTGTCTGCTGCAGAAATGGGTGAATGGTGTCTTTGGATTCTGGAGTCAGATGCTCTGGGATCTTAGGAAGTCAAAACCTCATTGTGGTCCTTTCATTTTACCATTAACAAGGGGAGAAAAACTAAGAGATGGACAAAACGATGTGTTCAGCACCTTTAATCTTATGTTATAAAAATTGACTTACAAAAAAATGTAGGGGAGGACCCAGCTCTGGTCCCTGGGAGGAGGCAGAGGAGGACAAGCTGTAGATGGGGGAAACTCCCAGGGACCTGGGCACTGGTAGCCAACTGTATTATTTAAGAAAAAAATCTATTAAAATATACCACAATCTACAGATGAACCAGAAAGACAGGAAGCATTATCCATTTTTCAAAGAGTGCCAGTCCTCATCCAGCGGTTCCTGGTTGGATTTGTTCAATTTGTACAGCCTCCCCACTAAGAGGACACATTCCAACTAAATCATGTTAAGGGGAGGTGAGGCGGCCTCGGTGCTTCTGGAATGCACATTGCAAACCTTCAGGGGACATTCCTGATGCTTTCTTCTCTTTGTTTCCCTTTGTAGTTTTCACACGAGCCCATCTTTTTCTTCCAAGCACGACCATGCTCACATCCCCTAGGGCATCTCCTGACTACCTGGAGGACCGCAGCATCTTTCATTTTCTCTCTCACAGCGTCTTCTGTTAATGAGCTGGACTCTGATTGCTGAGGACTGTGATGAGCGCTGTGACAATCCAGGGTACTCCCAAAGAGAGTGAGGTTGCAGTGGTAGGGGTGTGTATCCTTGACTGGGGAGAACAGCGCTGTCTGAGGAAATTGAATTGAAGCTCAGAATGAAATTTGAGAAAACACTGCCTTGGAGCTTCCAACATTCCCTCAGCTGGCCCTTGCACAGAGGCCGACAGAAATGAACCGTGTCTAAAAGGCCAGGGACATGCACAGTCAATGGAGATAGTTTTTCCTACTCACTTTAGGCAACTGGGTTAGCAAAGCTGTACGAGGACAGTGACTTTCATGTGCTTGCAGACTCTGATGTCCACTGTAGCTTATCACTTACAACAAAGGGCAGCAACAGAGCTCTGCATTTAGACTTCCAGGGCCTGGTCTGAATTCCAGTCTCTCTCTGCCTGTACCTGACTCCCTTATTCAGCCTCTCTGAGTCTGAGCTGGTTCTCCAAGAAAATGGCTTTTAAATAACAGAAAACCTGTCCTTCCTTCTTCACACTGTTGTTTCAAGAAAGGGCTTGATGAGCAACCTTATAAGTAAATGCTGTAACCTATGAAGTGATGAAGACATCAGCATAATTTGTGGTCACACTGAAATTTTACATCTCAACTAACACAAATCTTTTACAACCCTAGACAAACACTGTGACCTCTTTATTTATCCCCAGGTGCTACATACAGACTGAATGTGTCTACTCAAAATTGATATGCTGAAGCCCTAATGTGATGATATTTGGAGGTGAGGGCTTTGGGAAGTAACTGGGTCATGAGGGTAGAGCCCCCATAATGGGGTTAGTCCTTATAAAAAGGTAGCTGTCTATTAGCAAGGAAGTGGGCCCTCACTAAGAACTGGACCTGATGGTGTTTTGATCTTGGACTTTCCAGCCTCCAGAACTGTGAGAAACAAATGCTTATGGTTTAAGCCACTCAGTTTATGACATGTTGGTTACAGAAGCCCAAGTGGACTAAGATGCGAGAGTCTGCATTTAAGATAACCTAGTAGCAGATATGATTTGTACAATAAAAAGAAATGCACTCAGGTAGGAAGATGAAGCGGACTGGGATGCAATTTCAGATGAGAGGATCAAGTGGCTCTCTGATGAGGACCTCTGAGCAGACACCCACCTGAAGTGGGGATATCCAGGGAAAAGCATGGCAGCCTGAGGGGGCAGCTAGTGCAAAGGCTCTGAGGTGGGACATGATGGAGTGGCGAGAAGGCACATTGCAGGGCCCAGCACAAAATAAGCCCACACTAAACAGGAGCTGGCAATGGCACCCCACTCCAGTACTCTTGCCTGGAAAATCCCATGGACAGAGGAGCCTGGTGGGCTGCAGTCCATGGGGCTGAGAAGAGTCAGACATGACTGAGCGACTTCACTTCACTAAACAGGAGCTACTGTGATACAGATTAGCATTCTCACTGCTGCCAAAACAGCCAGCTTCCACTCGTGGATACATCAAAGCTAAGGAAGCCCAATACATCAATCTTCCCAAATCACAACATCCAATCAGAACTCCTCTCCGGGGGCTCCTTTAATGCTGCTACAGAAAGCAGCCACACATGAGCAGAGGCCATAAAGAGGTGGTACTTCCACAGGAGGGTGGAAAGTTCACTGTTTCATCCTTTGTTGTTGTTTTTTTGTTGCTGTTATTGTTGTTTTTATTTTTTGATGTGGACCATTTTTAAAGTCTTCATCGAATCTGTTACAATATTGCCTCTGTTTATGTTCTGGTTATTTGGTTGTGAGACATGCAAGATCTTAGCTCCCCAACCAGGGATCAAACTCATACCCATGCACCGCCCCCCTCCCACCCTGGTCTCCACTGCATTAGAAGGCAAAGTCTTAACCACAAGATTGCCAGGGAAGACCCTATTTCATCCTTAATTGGATCCTACTGCCTCCATATTTGCCTTCTACCTCTCCCCAAACACACACACCTCCTGAGGAAAGGAGGGCTCTCCTGGCAATGGACTACACAGTCACTCAGCTCACATCTGCGGAGCCCCTAGTGGGTGCTCAGCTCTGGGCGGGGCTTGGACAATGGGAACTGCAGTGAGGCGAGATCTTTGATCTCGAGGAGCTCAGTATTTGATGGGGGGTTGGGTTGGAGAAAAAAAAATGGTGAAAATAACGATAGCTCAGTTGAAGAAGCACCAAGGAGGTCCTCAGTGCAAAGTGCTGGGAGCACAGAGGAGGGAATATCCTCAGGGAAGCCCACCCTTTGCACCCTACCCAGACTACATGAGGTCCCCTCACCATATGTTCTTACTGTCCCCACTTCCTTTCCTTTCTTTCTTTCATGGCATTTATGAAACCTGTAATGGATTCAGGATTTGCAGAAGTAATGCCCGTCTCCCCTGATAGACTGTGGGTTCCATGAGGCAGGAGACCTCGTTTGTCTTGTTCACATTTATATTCCCACAGCTGGCATAGGGCAGGGACACAGAAAGACCCTGTCAATAAATGAATATGACTGAACACCAGGACACTTAATTTCATTAGGGAAATATGATATTAGCCTCTAAGACGGCTCCCAATGAGCCTCACCTCCTAATGCTCACACCCTTATGAGCTCCGTTCTCGCAGTCAGTACTGACCCACTGACCAATGTGACCAACAAAATAATGAGAAAGGGATGGGGTGTGGCTTCCAAGTCCTCGTCACAGAAAAACTGCTACTCACACTTTGGATGGCCTCTCTAGGGAAACCAAGCAGCCCTGTGGGGAGGTTCACATGATGAAAAACTGAGGCTTCCCACCAAAGCCAGCATCAACTTGGCAGTCATACAAGTGGCCACACTGAAGCAGGCCGTCCAGTCCTCATCAAGACTTCGGATGAATGCAGCCCCTGCTGATATCCTGAATGTGACCTCACGAAAGACCCTGAGCTAAAACCCACCTAGCTAATCTGATTCTTGACCCACCGAACTATGTGAGATGAGATGTGTTCATTGTTGCTTTCCGCTACTAAGCTGCAGGATAATTTGTTACTCAGCAACAGAAAACTGATACAAGAAAGGACTAGAGAACCTTCACAGAATAGGCTTTTGAAGAACAAGGAGGATTTCACCATGCCCAGAAGAGACAAACACTATATTTCCTGCTGAGACAAAAAGAAAAAAGTAAGGAAAGGCATGGAGATTATGTGTTTGGGAAATGGGAGAGCATCTCAGATGATGCGAGTGCAAGGTACCAGCAATGATAGTGAAAAGGGAGGTTGAAGCTGGGTCCTGACAATCCTTGAATATTATTCTAAAAGGTCTGAAATCTTTAGAGGTAGAAATAGTAATTACTTTGTTCTTATTCAGTTGCTAAGTCATCTCTGTCTCTGCGATCCCATTGACTGCAGCATGCCAGGTTTCTCTGTCCTGCACTATCTCTCAGAATTTGCTCAGACTCATGTCTATTGGGTCAGTGATGCCATCCAACCATCTCCTCCTCTGTTGCCTCCTTCTCCTCATGTCCTTAATCTTTCCCAACATCAGGGTCTTTTCCAGTGAGTTAGCTCTTCACATCAGGTAGCCAAAGTATTAGAGCTTTAGCTTCAGCATCAGTCCTTCCAATGAACATTCAGGGTTGATTTCCTTTAGGACTGACTGGTTTGATCTCCTTGCTGTACAATGGGCTGTCAAGAGTCTTCTCCAGTACCATAGTTCAAAAACATCAGCTCTTCTGTGCTCAGCCTTTTGTAAGTAATTACTCACATCTTATAAATGAAGCAGTTGAAGTTCAGAAAGATTAAGGAATTTGTCCAAACATACCTGCCTTCCTTTTGTATACTGGCATGGATGACAACAGGGCTAGCTCTCTTCCTCTTCTCAAAAGGACACTAATTCTATCATGGGAGCTATACTCTCATGACCTCTCAAAGCCCCCACCTCCAAATACTATCACATCCACTGATGCATATGAATTTGTGGGGAGCAGGGACAAAAGTGACAATCCTGAAACTCCAAAGCAGGAGAAATTAACACCAGAGACGGTGCTCTTTCCAACACCTCTGTGTTGGGAGAGCTCCCTGACTCCAGCCATAGCAGCCTCCACCCCAGGTCCCCTGCCTCAGTGGGTGACCAGTGCTTCTGCCCTGCCTGCCAGGAGGAGGAGGACTAGGTATGAACAGCCTGTGTGTCTCTGCTCACCCCATCCACAGGGAGGGTTCTCCAGAGTGTCCCCAGGCCAGGCAAGAATTCTCACAGCCCGTTTCGCTCTTCCTTTCTAGCCCTGGGTCTCCTGAGCCTTCCTGCTGCCTTGCAACCATGACACCACTCTATACCCTAGATAATCGCCCTGCCACTGGGGGTTCTCCCTCCCTCCTGCAGGGCAAACCAAAGCAACATTCCAAGGCATCTTGGAATGAACTCCCAAGACAGCACAAGAAGCTGAGGCAAACTGAGAGAATGTGATTCCAAGTCCCAAACCCACCTTGGAAACACTAAGTTTCCACCTGCTGCTCTTTTTTTTGGAGAATACGGCCTTTGGGCTTTAAAAACCAGCTCCCAGGAAGATTATTCCTGGGAAAACAAAAGATAAATTTATATTTCCAGAGCAACCACTCTGTATGAGCCCGGGACTTCATACACAATTCTATCCTCACCACTACCCTATGAGGCAGACATCATATCCCCTTTTTCCAGATAGGCAAAATTCCAAAGAGACTGAGGAACTTGCCTAAGGACACAGACAGCTGAGGTGTACAGCTGGCCAGGTTGGGTACTGCACAACTCTAGGGAGCACAAGCCACATCACATCTGTAGATTTATATATCTGTCATGAAAATTTTTCAGCAGAAAGTGATTCAGATGCAGTATCTTTCTCCAGTTTGTACAAGGGTACACAGGAGCCAGCAATGGTTCTACAAGATAACCACCACCCTGCCACTATGTGGGGATTTGACCTTATGTATGTCTGACTCCATGGCCCTTGCTCTTTCCCCTCGATGTCTATACCTCCCTTGGGATAACTCCAAGCATTGTCAAAGGTTCTTCATAGTTCAACAGGCAGAAATGGGGTAACAGACTTCTAGACGATCTCAGATGGAAAGATGCTGGCAATCAATAATTTACCTCAAATCTTTCCCTCTGCATTGAAAGAATACAAGGTTCAGAGAGGGGAACTTCCTTGGTGGTCCAGTGGATAAGAAGCTGCCTGCCAATGCAGGGACACAGGTTCCATCCCTGGTCCAGGAAGATTCCACACGCCACAGGGCAGCTAAGCCCATGCGGCACAACTATTGAGCCCATGGGCTCTAGAGCCCGTGCTCTGCAATAAGAGAAAGCACCACAGTGAGAAGGCTGAGCACCACAACTAGAGAATAGCCCCGCTTGCCCCAACTAAGGAAAAGCCCTCGTGCAGCCAAAAATGAATAAATAGGCCCAGTGAGGGGAAGCGAGCTGCCCGAGATCACACAGCTGGGTGTGGCACAGCTGGGACCTGCATCTTTTATAACTAAAGGCAGGTCCAGTCCTGATATAAAGTACAACCACAGACGATCAGAACTAGATTACCTAGGAGAGTACCCATTTTCTGCATCAGAATCACTTTTGCAGTTGTAGGTGGAGGCAGCAAGAGAGGGGTTTTAGGGAGAATCCCCTAGCAAACAACTCTCTCAAGTCCAAGCTTAAGGACAAAGGAGGTTGGAGGGGAGGGGGAGCTGGAAGGGCCACACCTCCGAAGCCTCTCCAGGAGAGGCAAGAAGTATGTCCCTCTGTAGGCCTGTCAGGTCCCAGGAGGGAAACAGTTGCTAAGTGGAAGCTTCTAGGCCATCCCCAGTGGCTGTCAGGGCGGTCGGCGTCCACCTTGAAGGGAGGACTCAGACTCAGCACAGGCCTCCCTGGGAGCCCCTGAAAACCATCCCCAAGCAGCAGCTCAATTCTGTCTGGGCTCCAGCCAGGGTGACAGGAGCCAAGGGAGAAAGAACACAGGGAGGAAATCCGAGCACTTAATTTGCTACTCCATGGAAGATGCCAATTAAAACGCTTCATCCTCCTGAAGCTGCTTTCAGCCCTGCTCCTGTTGGCACCTCATTAACAGCCCCTTCCAGATGCCTAAGAGTCACCCAGCTTCCTTCCCAGACAATGGAGCCCAGACATCCCCACAGTAGGCTAAAAGGCACGATGGCCTTAAAGATCTCTAGAAACACCAAGACTCCCCGGACACCGAAGCTTAGAGGAGCAGGTTGACCTGCTCAGAATCACTCAACTGGTCCTTCCTGGCTCAAGAGCAGTCATGAGATGACATTTTAGACATCACTGAACATGATCACACCCACTTTCCATGAGCCTGATCCATCCATTTTCTGCTTGAGTCCCTGACACTGACTCTGTGCACAGCTGGTTAGGAACCAGGCAGGAGGAAGATCCAGGACTGCTGATTCCCAGGTTCCACACCCTGCACACAGCCTGGGAGAGAAGAGACTAGTGAGCTACCTGCAAATTGGTGCTGGAAGAAGCTTTTACGTATAACTACTAGAAGAAGGGTCTAGTGACCACTAACAGTTCTCTCTATATAGCTGTCTTCCAGTTTAGCCCTCTTCCATTACACTTAACAGTCCAATTTCTATAAATGAGGAAAACCAGCTTCTCTCTTCACAGGAGCAAAGTAAATCTTAAAGCCAGCAGATGGAAATAACTATTTAAAAGAGAAACACATGGAAAAAGTATTGGAAATTTTAATATTTTCTTGTTACTAACATGAATATTCGCACAGGTGAAATAATACTAAAAAACACCAGACAATAGCAGTTAGTAAACTGGAAAGCAAAAATGTACTTTTTATGATACAGCTTAAACAAATTATGCTTATCACAGAAGTGTAAGAATAATATTAGAGGATCTACTAATCTTATGATTTTGCATACTAAGAAATTATAGAAGAAAACAAAAACATCATATCCATAAATGTAGGAAGAGTCTTTGAAAAAAATCAAAGAATACTTATTCATGAATGAAAAAACACAATAAACAAGGTTCTACTGTATAACACAGGAAACTATATTCAATATCCTGAGATAAACCAAAATGAAAAAGAATGTAAAATGAGAATGCATATATGTAAAATTAAGTCACTTTGTTGTACAGCAGAAATTAACAACACACTATAAATCAACTATACTTTATTTTTTTTCAATGAATAAAAGAACACACCAAAGAAAAACAAGACAGAAAAGATGATTCAGCAATTCCACTCTGAATTATATATTCCAAAGAACTGAGAGCCAGGATTCAAAGGGATATTTGTATACCAATGTTCACAGTAGCATTATTTACAATTGTCAAAAAATGGAAATAACCCAAATGTCCATCAACAGATGAATGAATAAACAAAATGCAGTAGTTCCATATAGGAACATTTTCATTCATAAAAAGGAATGGAATTCTGATACCTGCTACAAAATGTGCATACCTTGAAAGCATTATGCTAAGTAATATAAGCCAGGCAGAGAAAGACAAATGTTGTATGACTCTACTTATACCAGATACCTAGAATGGGCAAATCCACAGAGATAGAAAGCAGAACAGATGTTACCAGGGAGTAGGGGGAGCAGGGATTGGGGAGTTACTATATAATGGGTACAATTTCTGCATGGGATGATGAAAGAGTTCTGAAAATAAATGGTGGTGATGCTTGTACAACACTGGGAATGTACTTAATGCCACTAAGTTATAAACTTAAAAATGGTTAAAACAGTAAATTTTATGTTATGTAAATTTTACCACAATTTTAAAAACCCTGTAGTAGGAAAAGAAACAACACAATTAAAAACTGGGCAAAAACACAGTCACTTCACCAAAAAGAATATACAGTAGGCTTAAAAAGCACATAAAAAAATGATCAACGTGATTAGCCATTAGAGAAGTACAAATTAAAACCACAGAGATGTCACTACACACTCTGAGGACAAATAAGATGGCTAAAGTAAAAAAAAAAAAAAAAAAACTGACAATATGAAGTGCTAGTGAAGATTCAGAATGACTGGAACTCTCAAACATGGTGCAAATGCAAAATGGTAGAGTCGCTCTGGAAAATACCCTGGCACTTTTTTACAAAGTTACACATACACTTAGGTATCTACCTAAATGAAAATTTAGGTCACACAAAAACCTGTATACAAATGTTTGTGGCAGCTCTATTCATAATCATCAAAAACCAAAAACAACCCAAATGCCCTTCAGAGAGTAAACGGACAAACAGACTGTGGTACATTCATACAATGCGATACTACTCAGCCACACAAAAGGAGCAAGCTTCTGGTATTTGCAACTGGGATGAATCTCATAGGCCCCCATGAAAAAAGCCAGTCTCAAAGGTTATAAATGTAAGATTCCAATCATGTATCATTCTTGAAAAGAGGAAAATTATAGTGGCAGAGATTAGTGGTTGCCAGAGGTTAAAAGTAGAGAGAGGGTCTAAGTACAAAAGAATAGCATGAGGGAGTTTCGGGGGGGTTGATAAAACTGTTCTATAAACTCACTATACAAATATAAGCATGGGTTAATACACCAGAAAAAATGCTGTGTTAATTTTAAAAATAAAATTCAAAACAGGACAAAAATCAGCAAACTAAAAATAAAAGCATACTTCCTTAATCTCATAAAAAAAATCTATCAGAAAACTATAGCAAACATTCTTCTTGGTGGTGAAAAATGAGAAAATTTTCTTTGAAAATCAGGAATGAAATAAGGATACCCACTATCACCACTTCTGCTCAATTAAGAGTCCTAACCAGCAGAGGTTACAATTTTTTTACCTAGGAAATACAAGAGAATTCAGAGACAAATAACTGAATTAACAAAAGAATTAAACAAAGTTGCTGAATTTAAGGTTAATAATAAGAATCTATACATATTTGCTTTCTTTATCCCAGCAATATACACTTAGGAAGTGTAATTTTTCAAATGATATTCATTACAACAGCAATAAAATTTACAAAGTGCTAAGAAATAAATCTAGCTGAACCACCAAGATCATTACAGAGAAAATTACAAAACTTTATTAAAAGATATTAAAGAACGCTAGACCTTTGCCATGTTCATGAATGGGAACACTCAAGAGCATAAAGATGTCAATTCTCTCCAAATAAAAGTATACATTTTAACTGAGTAAGTATTTGCAAAGCATCAGAACAGTGCCTGGCACATAATAAGTGACAAATAACTGTTGTTGAAGAAATAAATCAAAATTCCAACAAAGGTTTTCATGGAACTTGACAAGCTTGTTCTAAAAATTTTTAAGGCAGTAAAATGGTCTAAAAATAGCCAAAGCAATCTTAAAGAACAGAGGTGGGAAGAAGGATAATTCTCATTCTATTAGACATTAGCATTTAATTATGAAGCCATTAAGAATGTTTTCATTAGCCTCAGAGTAGACACACAGACTAATGGAACACGATAAGGAGTCCTGGAATATTTGCTATATATGAAAACTTGATATACAACAGAAAAGGCATTATAAATTAGTGGATGCTGGAACTGTTCATTACCCTTACCTGGAGAAGAAATAAAGTCCTGATTCACACCATGTACAACTCTCAACTCAAGGTAGAATAACGCCCTATATGCAAAAAGCAAAACTTTCAAAATAAAGTATAATTGACATATCCTCAGGATAGGAAAGGATTTCTTAAGCAACAGACTATTATTCAGCAACTAAAAAAATAAAATCTTGCCATTTGTGACAATATGGATGGATCTAGAGTTTATTTTGCTGAGTAAAATGAGTCAGACAAAGAAAGACAAATACCATATGATTTTTGTATTTGTGGAATCTAAAACACAAAACAAACTTAAGGCTGCCAGAAGCGAAGGAGGTCAGGGATGGTAGAAATTATGTGAAGGGATTAAGAGTTACAAACCTCCAGTTACAAAATAAATAAGCCATGGGGATGTAATGTACAGCGTAAGAAATATGGTCTATAATATTGTAGTAACTTTGTTCAGGAACAGATGGTTACCAGACTTACTGCGGTGATCATTTCATAATGAATGCAAATGTCAAATCCCTATGTAGAACTCCTGAAGAGAACATAATACTATATGTCAACTATATTTCAATTGAAAAAAAACAAAACTGAGTCAGCATGTATAAAAGTTATGTTGAGAAACTTTCCTACCAAGAAGATCCAAGATATGAGGCAATCACTGGAAGAGAATCCAATGCACATAGGATTTGTTTCTTTCTTTTTAAGGTAGGACACTATTAGAGTATGCTTGTGTACTGCTGAGAATGACCCAGTAGAAAAAGAAAAATTGACGAAGAAACGGAGGACAATAATCATGAGTGAAGATCCTGCGAAGGTGGGAAGACGTAAGGTCCACGTCCACAGGTGGGATATCGGCCTCAGACCCAGCCCGTGGGCTGTACCAGGAGACAGCACACGGGGAGAAACAGGAAGTGTAGGATATAAATGCAGACTGTATCAGTGCAGATGAAGAAAGGATTCACGACACGGCAATGGGAGCATGCGGAAGTTCTCTTCAGCTGCTTCTCTCAGGGAAATAAGCAGCACTGTCATCAGCAGAGAAAGAAGAGGAAGCAGAATGAAAATTTTGAGGCAAGAAGAGAGTATATCAAACATAGTCTCCTGAGAGACTTCTCTGGTGGTGCAGTGGTTAAGAATCTGCCTTTCAATGCAGGAGATATGGGTTCAGCCCCTGGTCGGGGAACTGATATCCCACAGACCAAAGGGCAACTAAGCCCAGGCACTGCAACTGAAGATCCGCAACAAAGACCCAGCGCAGCCAAAATAAAAAATAAAACAGGTGTCTCTCAAAGTAGGAGAGGGTATTACGATTTACCAGGAAGAACAAGGGTCCAATACGGGATTCATAGACATGAATTTTTTATTGAGGTATAATTGTATTATATTACATAAGTTTCAGGTATACAACTGAGTGATCTGCAATTTTTAAAAGTCATATTCCACTTGAAGTGATTATCAAATATTGGCTACATTTCCTGTGCTATCCTTGTAGTTTATTATGCACATTGTAGTTTGAATTATATTTCCTAATCTCCTACTCCTATCCCCTGCCTCTTCCCTCTCCTCACTGGTAAACAACTAGCTTATTCCCTACATCCATAAGTCTATTTCATTTTCTTAATGCTCACTAGTTTATTTTTTAGATTCCATATATAAGAGACATAATACAGTATCTGTCATTCTCTGACATTTTACTGAGCATAATATACCCTCCAAGTCCATCTCAAGGTCATCAATTTTTAAATGAGACAGGAAGCCTGCTTATGTTTTTCTCAGCCACATTTCAGCTGTCAGAGAGTAGACAGAGGGTTGGTGGCTTACCTGGCTATCAGGTTGTGCCAGGCAAGTAAAACAGAGAGTAAGGAGAAACGGCATGCACAGGAGCAACTGTGATGGTGGCACATGGAAACGAGATGGGTAAGAAGGAAACTGGTGACCTGACAGTGAAAGCAAGGTAGGTTCCAATAGTTTGGAGTTGCCATGCGGTTGAATAATTGTTGTAGGAGGGCTTCTAGAAGGAACGACAAGGAAGGAAGGAAAGGGTCCATCAACAAGTGGGATATTGTTAATGAGATTATGGGGGGAGTGGTTGGAGAATACAATGATTGGTAACTACAAAGTCTGGGATATGCTCAAGGAAACGAGTGGCTAAGAAAAGACAAGATTGTTCCAGGTGAGGAAGTAAATTCATAGAAAGCACGGATCACCTGCTTGGTCTTGGTATACTGAAACCACCAAATACTGAGACAAGAGTGGTGAGTCAGGTATAAGTCATCAAGGAATGACTGGACAGTTTACAGACAATTACGAGGAAGAGGGGCAGATGGTACCAATTGAGGCAGGAACTTCAAAAGACCTGGGGCTTCTCAGGAGGCAAGAACAACAGCCCGATGTGGCCGTGAAGAATAAGAAGCTCACATGCTCACCTCTGAGCCTGGTGGGCATGGGAGAATAAAACCGCCAGAGGAAGCAATGTCCTCAGAAGACAGCCCAGTTCAAGCTGGAGAAAAAAAATGTAAAGTAGCCATTCAGAGAAACTATTGAGGACGCGGATTTCACTGATAAGACAATGAGAGTTCCATAGGGCCCCGTGGAAGGTTTAAGGGAACAGGGAAAAGAGTGAATTTGAGTCCAACTAAAAGATACAAGAGTGATGTGGAGATGAGCGTCTGGGAGATGGTGATGGATGATCCAGGATCTTGACTTCCTGGAGTGCCTGATACAAGTGAGTTACTCCCAACAGACAACTTGCAGAGACGGTGTCTTGGGCAGATGGGGGTGGGAAAGGGGAACAATTAGGAGGAGGGAGAGTGAGGCTTGTGTGGACCACATGGGCATGACACACTCTTGCACAATTAACACACGTATGAAGTACTTTTTTAGGGAGATGGTTCCAAGACAGTTTTTCACAAATTAACACTGTAAAAGGCAGCTCCACACACAGGCAGTACCAGTCTTCCTGGGTTGATAAGCACAGACTATTTCCAAGCCAGGGAGAATAGGGAACACTCAGATTAGTCTTTTGAGACTTAAAGATCAGCAGCTTGGCATGATGGTTCTGAGTGAGAGGAAGTTGATGACATTAGTTTAAAACAGAATGTGGAAACTGTCTGTGGTTTTCAATGAGTCACACTTTCCTTGACCACCTGTCATGGGAACTGGCTCTGGGTGGACTTAACATGATTCAAACTGCACATCAGAAACAGCAAAATAAAGTCTTCTACCATCACACAGATCAGCAGAAAAGTCAGGTCTTCAAGAACATTGTGGTTGGGGCAAGAGTTGGTGACAGTGGGGCCTGGAAAAGTCCTTCTAACAATTGACAGCTGAAGGTAAGAGGCAGCAGCCTGGGTTCAAACCTGCCTGGAAGTCATTCCTCCAAGCTTCAGTTCCCCTGTATGATGTCTACATTCGACAGCAGTTGTGAAGAGAAAACTCTATTGGGCTTTTAGGAGTCAATCAGTGCTAACTGCCTTTATCACCTTCTTTCCCAGAAAGAAACACTAAAATCTGGGAAATACAGATATGAGTAAAGGAAAAGGAAATACGAGTATTTCTCATAGGGAAGCACACTTAACCACTATAGCTTCTGAACTGACAGTAGAATGAAGCACATCTCAAAAGCCTTCAGGATGACGATTTATGTGTCAGTGGGTTTCCAAGGAGATAGGTTTTACAAAAGCTACTATGAGACTCACTTCCTCTAAAAAACCAAGATAATATAACGCTCCTGCTCTCCAGGAGCTTTTTCTACATTCTGACAAATGACGGAAATGTAGGAGGAAGAGGCCTAGCATCAGGATATGAAGACTGCACCCCCACACCTGATCTGTGGAATGAATGAATGAATGCTGTGTTTTTTCTTCATGCAGAGATAGGGAAAGAGAAAGGCGGACATGTAAAAGTGGCCACATGTGGCCCCAGGCAGGAGCACAGAGGCAGCAGGGAAAAGAAGTAATGGTTGATAATAAAAAAGAAGGCAAGAGTCCAGATTCATTCTTAAATCTTTCAGTGCACTCAAAAACCATGCAGCCATATAGCCAGGGTCACATGTGGAAGCTGGCCTCCCAAGCACACTCAATATTCCAAAACCTATTGCCCTGTCCTGGCCAGTCTTGTATTGAAGCAGCATTCTGACAGCAGGTGTCTGTGAGTCCTAACACTGAACAATGAAAATGGAATTGACTTTAGTTCTTTTAACTTAGTGGGTGTTCACTATTTCCATCTAATCATGGCTCCCTCAGTCTGGGGCACTGTTCCCCAATGCAGTTCTATGGAATACCAACACCATAAGACAGGCCACGTGGGAAGGGTACCTTCTCACCAGACAGACCTAAACTAAAGATTTGGACTCTGCAAAAGCAAAGAGACTCTGCCTTCTTTCATCCCACAAATAAACAGTTAGAATGCAAAGATTCTTTGAAAGATGCTGGCTTCGCAAGAGGAACAGACAAGGTGTGGTAGGACTTCAGAAGAGGGGAAAGTTGACAGTTTTGCTGAACCGAGAATATTCTTAGAAGGAGGCACCGTGAAGACCAGCCCCATTTTAAGGTTCCTCTTTGATTGTCACATGAGTATCTAGGGCCATTAACCAACCTCACTGTGAGAATAGGTACTTTATACCTGTTCCTTAAAACTACCATTTTTTTCCCATAAATCCATGGATTGAGAAATACCACATGAATTATAAGAGTGTGTGGGTTAGTGTTGTTAGTGGGAATAAAACAAATATTTCTCAGTGTGTCATCATCCCATCTCTTGAAATCACCCAAGAAAATAAAATGCACATTATCAGGTCCACCCAGACTTTCTGAATCAGAATTAAGGGGACAGTGTCCTAGGAATCTGCATTTTAAACAATCTTCCCCACACGATTCTGATTCATGATTATTTATGTCTGAAAACTACTGAACCTGGGATTTCTTGAACTATTAAGAGTTCACAATACAACATTATAAATCACCTATACTTCAATTTTTTAAAAAATCATTAAAAAAAAAAGAGTTCACAGAGGATCTTGAGGCAAGACAAGGCTTTAAGAAACCAAGAACAGAAACTGACAGCACCGAATTCATGGTGCCAAGAAAGGAAGCCTAAGAAAAGGAATGTGTCAGTTACACACTAGACCATTAACACCATTCAGGAAACCGCCTTGACAATAGCCAGGATTTTTACAGTCCCACCAGCAGGGACGCTTCCAAGTGGAAGCAAAGACGCTCAGCAGGTCACAACTTGACAAGAGGAGCATTAAAACCATATATTTTTCAATGGAAACTCTAATCCCACCAAGCACACTTCCAAAGGTCACTCAGCTTTTCACATAAACTGTCAAACTGAGGGCGTCCCTGGTGGCTCAGAAGGTAAAGAATCTGCCTGCAATGCGGAAGATCCAGGTTCAGTCCCTGAGTCAGGAAGATCCCCTGGAGAAGGAAATGGCTACCCACTCCAGTATCCTTGCCTGGAAAATCCCACGGCCAGCTACAGTTCATGGGGCTGCAAAGAGTCAGACATGATGAGCAACTAACACTTTCAACCTCTTTGAGCAAAGACTCCTGCTGGAGCGGTGCTGGGTGTTTGGTCCGTGTCAGCTCACAGGACCCTGGGAAAGCTCTGCAAGGCAGGCGCTCTCCCCTCATGCTGTGGGACGGAGTCAAGCTTGCACAACCAGTGGGTGGCAAGGCAGGAGCCAGCCAAGGCTGGAGAGAACCCAAAGGCCACACACTCTCCCTTGCCAAGTGTGCTGCCCAGGAGAAAAAGCACTGGCCACAACACAAGAGTTCTCATGCCCTCGGAAGTTAAATTTCTCTTTGTAAATAAAGCAACTGGTGGGAGTTGTGGTAACTCTGTCCTGGCACTGCCACCCAGTCAGGCCCAAGCTGAAAGATAAGACAGCCCCTCTCCTGGCTCATCTTTAGCTGAAACAACAAAAGCTCTAAGATCCCTTCCAATCCTGAAATACTCTGCATTTATAAAATAATTATGCGGTATAATAAGCTCCTTGGTTGTGCAAAGCTAATCCTAAGTCTATTTATGAAGAAAGCAGAATTCATTTCTGTGAGCTCTGCTGCCTAAAGCCATTTTCTGTCCTTCATCCAGCCAGGCCCATTCCACTCCCTCCTCGGACCCCCCCTCCTCCCAACCCTGCCCTGCTCTCTGCTCACAGCCAATGAGAGCCCACTGAGCATCGTGCACTCCTGTGTTCTCTTCCAAGTGCATCAGACATAGACTCAGGTTCATCATGAAAGAAGGGCTTTGCCCCCTGAGAGGCAGGTCAGAGGTGAGAGCAGGGGATGGGGTATATACCCCAAGGTCAACTATCACTAGATAATGCCAAGAACACCTGGGTGCTCAGAACTCCTGCAGGAAATACAACCCTAATTTGCTGTCGGCCATACTATTCGATCCCTGGGTCACGAAGATCCCATGAGTAGGAAATGGCAACCCACCCCCATATTCCTGCCTGGAAAATTCCACGGACAGAGGAGCCTGACAGGCTGCAGTCTATGGGGTGGCAAAGAGTCAGACCCGACTGAGTACACACATTCCAATGTGTATACACACATTCACGTATTTAGAATCTTCTTAGAACTCAGAGAAGCAGCACTTGCAAAAGTGAGCCGGTGGTACAGGGACATGGAAATATATAACTTCCAGGAAGACCCCTCATCGACGAATTCAAGAGATATCTATTACAAGAGGCAGGGAGGCGCGTTTATGCAGAACAAGGGCTTTGGAGTCCAAGAGATGAGCGGTCAAAGCCTGGCTGTCCTAATTACCAGCTGTGTGACCTTAGGCGGGTTAATGTCGCAAAGCTTCAGCTTCCTCAGGTGTAAATGAGTTTCCTGACAGTCTCTCCCTCTAAAGACTGTTACGAAAACAAAATGAGATAACTCATGTTAACAACGTATTGTCACAATGCACAGCACTTAAGAGGTCAAGAAATGACAGCTCTAATTTTTATGCAATGCCGTGGGTGCCTTCTCTGTGCCAAGCACAATCCTGTGTTGAGGCTGGGGAGGTAAAGCACAGTGCCCCACCTTCAAGAAGCACTCAGCGGGAGAGACAGAAACAAATGATAACCTTAGAGGATCAATAACAGAAGTACAGAAGTTAGTGTTGTGTGCAGATCTAGGAGCAGAGGACTAACCTCCCTGAGAAAGTCAAGGAAGCCTCCACAGAAAAGGTGACACTTGCACCTATAAAGGAGAAGTAGGAGTTAATAGATGAAAAAAGAGTTCGGCATGTGCAAAGGCCAAGAAGGGTTTACGAGTGTGGCGTGACTGGGAATGACTAGCAGGGATGCTGTATAAGATGGAACACGGCACGAAGATGAGGGCTGGGGAGCCAAGGGCCTTGTTGGCCAAGCTTAGATTTTTTATTTATTTCCTGTCTCTCCAAACAATGTCAGATCTATGGTAGTAGATAGGGTCACCAGGGAGACGCAACAGTGGAAATGGAGAGGAGAGAATGGATTTCATAGACATTTCCAAAGATGAACTGCCTCAACTCAATAAATAACTAAATATACTATATGGGTATGTTCATGGGCTGGCTGTTAGTTGAAGTAAGACATGTTGCCACGTAGAACAGGTTTGGGTGGCCCAGGTGAGGGTTTAAAAGATACTTAGTTGGACTTCCCTGGTGGTCCAGTGGCTTGGAATCTGCTTGCCAACGCAGGGGACCCGTGTTCAGTCCTTGGCCCAGGAAGACTCCACATGCTGAGGGGCAACTAATCACGTGTGCCACAACTACTAAGCCCACATACCTACATTCCATGCTCTGCAAACAAGAGAAGCCTCCACAATGGGATGCCCATGAAGGAGTGCTAAGTTGCTTCAGTCATGTCCAACTCTTTGTGACCCCATGGACTGTAGCCTGCCAGGCTCCTCTATCTATGGGATTCTCCAGGCAACAATACTAGCATGGGTTGCCATGCCCTCCTGCAGGGGATCTTTCTGACCTAGGGATTGAACCTCATGCACCACAATTAGAGAGTAGCCCCCCACCCTGAAACTAGAGAAAGCCCACCCACAGCAACAAAGAACCAGTGCAGCCAAAAATAAATAAATAAAAACTTGCAAAAGATGCTTAGTTAACATAGTGTATGTTGCTTTTGAGGTCCCTGGAGGATGTATAAACAGAATCAAATAACAATGGGACATATGAGTCTCTGGTTTGATATAGAAAACGAGGGGCTCCATACAGAAACTATTGCAATGGGTAAGGTTCCCAAGGAAAAGAATTTAGCACTGAAGGGAAGACCAAATCTTCTTCAAATCAATATCATTGTCATTGAATACCCAGAGTGTGAAAATCAATGGACTAGAAACACTCATACGTACAAACCAGAATCTGGCCTTACACAAGCTTAAAATCTAGCAGGGGAGTCAAGAGATAAACATATGGAGAATGAAAACAGCATGTAAAATTGAAACAACAGCTTGACTCAGCCCCAGAAGGGATTTCCCAGGACCTAGAAGAAAGTCTGCCCAGTGAATTACATAGATACACTGCCCGATGACATAACAGAATGCCAGGAAACCTCCAGAGGAGGCAAGCTCAGCAGAGACCTAGAAGGACAGCTGAGATTCACTACAGAAAAATACAACCTCTGCAAATAATCAATGCTACCTCTCATCAAACAGACATGCCAGGACGACCCACTGCTGTAGCAAATACTCTCTGACCCAGATGCCGCAGCACCATTAACTTCTAATCACACCAATGAGCAAAACTGCACCAATAATTGAAGGACAAAACACCTGGAGAGAAAGACATTGTGAAAAGCTTCCTTGTGTTTTCATGCATTGCACATACGCGACGAACAGGCAGGAGATGTGCTGGGTGGGAGCAGCAGCCAAGTTCTCTATGGTAGAGAAGAGAAGCATCTTCAGTCTTCAAATGTAGGAAAGGCTGTCATGCATAAGAGGGACTGGACACAAGTCCTAAGGTGGATGGAAACACTTGGGAGATAAACATTCCTTGAAACATTGTAAAGAACGTATCCAGTAGTCAAAGATACCTGGAAGAAAGCCGGCAGCCCTGAGGGATAAAAAGTTCCCTTTCACCACTGGTTGTCCCAGCAGGGTCTGGACAACCTCTTTTCAGGGATGCTATGGAGCAGATTTCAATATGACGCAGAAAATCCCGTCTAAGATAGTAAGGTTCTATAGTTCTTAGGCAAAGAATCCAGATTATTTCACTGAAGGTGGTGCTTCTAAATGCTTCAAAATATGGCTGCAAGAATCACCAATGGGTCTTTCCTTACAGCAGGTAAATGCAGGCCCTCAGAAGCAGGCATTTAACTGCACATTATAGGATCTGATCAATAATAAAATCCTAGCCTTACTTGGACCGTGGGAAATGGCATTCGTGCTGTAAGCAAGGGTGTCCCCTCAGTGGTTCCACGGGATGTTGGGGAAAAGGAGAGAGGCCCCTTAAACACCCACCTAATACAAAGGCTGTTGACAGGTGTGGGATGAGGACCAAAGATGCCACAGACCAGTTTCTGGAAGCTGATCTTAAAGGGCCATCCAACCACACTGGTGACTATTTTTGTCAATTCTACTTTGGACTAATCTAAAACTTTTTAAGAAATAAGTGCCTTTCAAAACCTCTATCTCATATATCCACTCAACAGCCCATGAAATGATTTCAATTTTGCAGATTTAAAAAAAAAATCAAGGCACAAAAATAAGTCAATCATTGTCTCTTAAGTATAGTGTAGTCACACCTTCTGTGGGGGTGAGGTTCTAAAGTTAGCTCAGAAGACAAAAATCAAATGTGCTCAAGGATTGCCTTTGAAAATCCCTTAAATCAACTGAAAAGTAAAGTCTCGTTGGTCGACTTATACAGTTCTAAACAGTGCCCGAGATAAATGCATGCAGTAATAGTCAAGTTGAATATAAAGACTATACATGCAAACTATAAATTTGGAGAATTTCAAATTACATAAGAGAAGAAATGAGGGTACACAGTTTTTATAAATCAAGTGTACATATGACACTACTCCACCATCCACCCTGGGTATCAAATTCTATAGCTTTGTATCACAACAGATGAGCCACCCTAGGTCACCTGTCCTGGCAGAAGCTGAATAATGACTCAACAGTTCCCATTTACTGGGCATCTCCTGACTGCTCAGCTCTGCTCTGAGCACTTTACTGAATCCTCTCTACCACCTAACTATGGGGCAGACACTGCTACTATCCTCATTTTACAGATGACACATTTTTGAGGCTGAAAAGAAGCAGTGGCCCTGGGTCACACACATAGCCAGTAAGTAGCAGAGGTGGAGCCAAAGGTCTGTCTGACTCAAAAACACGGGCTCATAGGAGTGATTCTCAAACCAGGTGTGTACCAGTATTACCTGGGGAACAAGATGTCAAAACTGGGGTTTCCTAGGTCCATCTCAGACCAATGAACTCAGAATCCTGGCTCCCTTCCCACTGGATTCTGATGTGGACAAACCACTGACCAAATTTTGAGAAACCCTGCTGTAGGCTCTAACCTCCTGCTTAGTACTCTTTCTACTAAACTACACGTCCGTGCTATCTGCCCGGTGCTGTGAGGGCTATTAATAAAATGCTGGATGATGCTGACTGATAATACTATACCCACATCCTCTTATCATGCATCTCAGAGGCAACGTGCCCCGAGTCCTTCCACAAGCACATCCAGCCGCCTGGGGTCTGTTTTAATAACTCAGGGAAGAAGAAACCCCCTGAAGCTGTGAGAACTTTTCCTGCATGAAATCTGTTTCATGGTTAATACAAATAAGCTTTTTACTTATAAAAAAAAAAAAATACCTCAAAGGCTGATTACAAGTTCAAGTTTGGCTGCAACACACGGCAAAGGCATTCGATCGCAGACTTGCATTTCTGAATGGAAGCCTTCCACTCCTTTTGATTGAAAAGCCACATGATCCAGTGCCAGATGGTGACATTTGTACAAGTCAAGCTGGATTAAGTCAAGAGCTTTAGTGAAGCATGATGCAGATCAAGAAAATGATGGGGATTATGTGCACACACGCGCACACACACACACACACACACACGGCTCATGCTAAATTCTTCCAGCTGTGACAGCAGAGTTCCCATCAGCCTATTTCTCTCCCAGCCTCTGCAGTCCCCAGCCTCTCACAGCTGCATGTTTTTCTGCATCCACCCTCCTGTAGCCCGCGTGTCCACAGACGGGCAGACCCAGGCCTAAGGCAGACAACCCAGTCTAAGGCCCCAAAGGCCCTCCTCCAGCCCACCTCTGCCTGCACATTTGAAGCTGGGTTGGCCCACTCTAAGACAGCAGAAGCAGCCTGAAGCTTCAGCTCAGGGAAAGGCACCAGGATTCTCCCAGTTTCCCAGACCAGGCACCTAGTCATCCAACATCCTTCACTCCTTTTCCCTCAACTTCCATATAGAATCCATCACCAACTCCCATCAGCTCTACTTGTAGTCTGCCTGCCTCTTTGCATCACCAACCCCCTTCCAGGTTGACCCTAGTTTCTTGTTCCGGCCGCCATGCTCCCCCAGGACTACTGTAACAGTCTCCTAACTGCTCTCTGGCCTCAAGATTCTTCCCAGTCTTGAGGACTGCTCTCTTTCCAGCACCTAAGGATTGCTCTTTCCAGCACGAGCACAGAGGAGGTACCTGGCTCAGAGGAGGGGAATATGCACACTAAGCCATCAGTTCTCTTGTAGTTCAGTTGGTAAAGAATCTGCCTGCAATGCATGAGACTTATGTTCAATTCCTGGGTCAGGAAGATCCCCTGGAGAAGGGAATGGCAACCCACTCCAGTATTTTTGTCTGGAGAATCCCGTGGACAGAGGAGCCTGATAGGCTACAGTCCATGGGGTTGTAAGAGTTGGACACGACTTAGAGACTAAATCGCCACCAATTAAAACATCCATAGCCTCTTGCCCATGCCCCATTCTCCATTCTCTACTCCACTTCCCTTAAACTTTCACAGCTTCCTCGTGCTGTTAAAACTAAGTACAAACTCTTCTGATTGCTTACAAAGTTGGTCCTAGTCATCTCTCTAAGTATGTCATTTGTCACTTCCCTCATCCCACTCTACAGTCCAACCAAAGTGAAATTCTTTTAGCTGAGGTCTCATCTGACTGACTTTATCAGTCAGATTTCAGCCCTGGGTTGTAAAGAAACCCAGTTGAAGGCTAACGTGTCCAGGGAGGACTCCATTTTGTATTTATTATACTCAAGGATTATGAGTACTTTAGGTAAATTCCAATTATTCAGGGGTGATGATCTAATTGGGTGATACAGACCACCTGCATCTCCTCCTTTCTCCTACTCTTAGCAAACTGCTCTCTTGTTTCAAAATTATAGCTAACATCAACAGATAATAAGCAATGTGTACTGAGCACATTTGCCAACTGGTTCTTCATTCACTCATCAGTAACTTTACTGAGCATTTACTAGGTGCCTGCCACTGCACACTAACCCAATAGTAAAGGGCAATCTGCAAAACAGGAACTGTCCCTTTGCTCATGGAACAAATAACCTAGTTGGAAAATAGGCTTTAAACAAGTTATACAATTAATTGTTTGATGATGATTTCGTAAAGTACTATAAAGAAGAACCAGGTGCAAGGAGAGCATACAACGAGCCAGTCTGGAGGGAAAAAGAAACAGGAAGACTTCTTTGGGAAACTGATGTGTAAGCTAAGCCCTGAAAAATAAGCGGGAATTAAATCCATGGTGAGGACCAGCAGTGAAGAAGCATTCCAGGCAGAGGGAAGAGTGTTTGTAAAGCTCCACATGGAAGGAAGATGAATGTGAGGAGGCCAGCAAGGCTGCAGCACAGAGGATGTGAGAGGACTCGAATGCAGCGGGCAGGGTGAGAGCCTTCAGGCCCTGCAGGCCAGTGCTGCTCAAACTATTTCCAATGTGTCCCAGACTGATATTTTTATAAAATATGAAGAAAATGTATTACTATACAATTTAAAGACATAGAAAACCTAAGCCTAAATATTTTTACTCATCATATTTAACAGACATAAAATGATTCTGCCAGTTACTATAAAAGCTTCTAAATACTTGCTCTCAATGTGTGTTCCTTCTCAGGGCTTACTGATAAGCAAGCAATTGTCCACAGGCCACACTTCAAGAGGCACGGTAGATGGGAAGCCATAAAAGAGCTTTAAGCATGGGTAAAGTAAATCCAGAATCGCATTTCAGAGATCACTCTGGCTGGAGTGTGGAGAATGTCTTCGGGGCAGGAGGAGCAACTGGGGCTCTTTCAGGTGTCTTGATGAGAGATGATATTCCTTAGAGGCAATGATATTTAACACTTGTAATAACCTACGAGGTAGTCATCAACATTCATTATTAAGTGAGGTTTAAGGTCATCTCCAGAAGTAGAATTCACATTTCCCCAAACCTGGTAAATCCAGGCTCTCTGAAGCCTTTTTTTTTTTTTTTTTTTTTTTTTGAAGCCTTATTTAAATGCAGTCCTTAGGGCTACCTTATTGGTGACCTTATAACAAAATCTTTATTGCTGCTTCTGTAAATAGCCTTTCTGTGCCATCTACAGCCTACTGGCCTTTACTGAAACCCCTCAGTGATCCATCAGCATTACCCAGTCTTCCAGGAACACAGCCTCCATTCTTCATGCAAATGTCTTGCAATGAAGGAACCCCAGAGGGAGAAAGAGAATCTGAGTATAATGGGCTGTGCTTTTCACTATTTTCTCATCTCTCTTAAGCTGATGGATTTCCAAAAGGTCCTGATGACTTTTAAAAGGAGATGATTGAGTTTATCCAACTGGGGAAGGAAAAGCTTGGGGGGGGGGGGGGGGATGGCGGGGCAAGAGGCAGCCCAGCTCAGGAGCAAAGGACTCTGCCTTTTTAGATGAAAGCACCTGAGACCCGCCTCCATCATACAACTGCTGCTAGAGCCAGTGCCCATCACTCAGCCTCTCAAAGCCTTGGTTTCCTTATCCACACATGGAGCCAAAGATCTCTGCTCTGGCTTATTCAAGGGTCTTGTGTAAAGATGGTTACATTCAAACAAACATTTCTGTGGCACAAGCAATGTGACAGGCATTGAGTTGAACACTGAGTTTACAGACATAGGGCGACAATGTGCAAATAATAAAGCATGATGCTGCAGGGTGAATGCCCTACACAGGCACACACGCACTCTGCTGTCCACTCCGAGGTCAGGAAGACAGTGCGTCAGGGAATGCATCTTGAATGAGGCAGTGGTTGATCTTTGAAAGCAGGGAAAGGAATTTCCCAAACAGACAAGCCTAAGAACACTATCCTGGGGAGAGAGATCAGAATGATGCATCTGGAAACCACAGGAAGCTCACTACCAATAAAAAATATATGAGAAAGGGGAAAGGAAATAAGACTGGACAAGGACAGGGGAATCACCAAGGGCCTGTGCACCAACGAAGCAATGAGATGAAACCAGAGGATCTGGGCTGGACCAAACTCCACATTTGAATGTGGGTCATTTTTGTCATTTCTGTTATAGCTGAAACAGAACCAAAAAGTGATTGTGTCCACATGACACTCCTCTAGAAACAACAGTGAGATTCTGAGGGGGCTGGAAGTCCCATGCTATAGAGGTGAGGACAAAAGCAAGTGACATGTGACTTGCTAATGTGATTTCACTTGTGCTGCCAGATCCAGGAAACTTAGGTTCTCGGTTCATTCATGAGAAGGTAAAAAAATAAAAGAACAACTTTTCTCTATTCGGCCCCGAGAGAGCAAGGAAAAAATGCTCGCCCTTCCCAACTTTACAAGTAGCCAGTGGCTTCCCTGCTGGTTCAGTGATAAAGAATTTGCCTGCCAATACAGGAGACACGGGTTCGATCCCTGGTCCAGGAAGATACCACATTCTGCAAAGCAACTGAGCTCATGTGCCACAAATATTAAGCCGGTGCTCTGGAGCCGGGGAACCACAACAAGAGACGCCACTGCCGTGAGAAGCCCAGACGCCGTAACTAGAAAGTAGCCTCTGCTCACAGCAACTAAAGAAAATGTCGTGCAGCACTGAAGACCCAGGACAGACAAAAAATAAAGGTAACTAAATTTGTAAAATGTAGCCATAAAGCCCAAAAGCTTCCTTCAGTGATATCACCAAATTCCCAAAGAAATCAATAAATATTATTTTAAGGTCGATGAGGAAGAAAGAAAGATTCTGACCTTTTTTCTCTACTATTCCTCAGGGACAGTACCTACTTAGGGAAATCCATTCAGAGTAGAGGTGTGTGTGTGTGTGTGTATGTGTGTGTGTGTATGTGTGTGTGTGTGCACACATGTGAACGTTTATGTATGTCTAAGTACCTGTACATGCATATGTGTGCACGTTCATTTGGGTGAGCCAGGGGAAGGCAGAGGACATCTCAGAGCCCCCTATAGGATGTCCACTTCTAGAAAGGACTGCCCTGGAAAGGGGTCTGTGTGTGTGTTTGTGTGTGTGTGTGTGTAAGAGCACGCTCAGTCGCTCAGTGGTGTCCAACTCTTTGAGACCCCATGGAAGCCCACCAGACTCCTCTGTCCATGGGATTTCCCAAGCAAGAATACTGGAATGGGTTGCCATTTCCTTCTCCAGGGGGTTCTTCAGGGGATCTTCCTGACCCAGGGATTGAACCCACATCTCCTACACTGGCAAGCAGATTCTTTCCTTCAGAGCCACCAGGGAAGTCCTTATCACTGCGTAGCAGGGCTGAAATTAATCAGTCCATCCATCCATCCCTCCACCAATCTGTTCTACAAACATGTACCAAGCATAGTTTATGCATCAAGCTTTGTGCAGCTATTGAGGTGACCAGGCACACAGCTCCTCCAGGAGCTCACACCGGAGCCTCTCAATCAGAGTGTAATGACCAGGGAGGCTCAGTGAAGACTTGTTTATACTTTAATGATGCATCAAAAACCAACTCCCTAAATTCAAATCCCAGTTCCCTCATTTACCAGGTGATCAGGGGCAAATTTTGTGACTTCTCTGTACCTCTGTGTCATCTATGAATGAGGTACATAATGGTGGCACCAACTTTAAAGTGTTGGTATGAAGATTAAAATGAGTTAATATTTATAAAATGCTCAGTACAGTGCTTAGCAACATAGTCATTCTATGAGTTATTATTATTATTATTGTCATCGCTATTATTACTATTATCAATTCTCAAGTAATCATGGAATGGGTGAGGTGTTAGCTGTCTCTTGGGCAACAGGACCCACAATGCTCTCGAGTTCACTTTCAGCTCAATTGCCCAAGCCCAGTATAGGCTACTAGTGAGGCCAGAGCCCCAGCAGGGAGGCTACCCCTAGCCCACCAGACACCAGAAAAGCTCTGCCTGGCACTCTCTAACTCTGGCCACATTCTGTTTCTGGGAGCAGAACCAAATGCCTTCATTGCATCCTGACAATGCAGCTGCAAGAAACAGACAGAGACCAGCCCTAAACGGGGCTGTTCTGTAGCCAAGGAGATGGGTTCAGTAGGTTATATGCTATATCCATCCCATCTACACGCTCCGCCTGCTGGGTAACCTCCAAGGAGCTGGAGGACAGACTCAAAGACACCAGGCCCCTCTGCGAAGTTTCTAAGGGCAGCAGATGAAGGAATAAGTGTCCCAAAGGTACAGGACAAATGCCTCTGAATTTAATTTTGCTTTTTGCCTTCCACCAGCTGGAGATCTTGGGCAAGTTCCCTAATCTTACAATCAGTATGCCCTCATCTATACAATGGGGATTTTAAAAAAACTTCTCAAAATTAAATCATCCTAACACAAGGTCCAGCAAAGCAGAGACACTCCAAATGTCTGTACTGGATGAAGTCTGTATTGCATCTGGTATCAAATCAGCCCCTGCTTGTGAACCTGCCAATGCAAAACACAGAAGCCGGACAATGACTCTCTTACCAACATCTCTTCACTTCTTGCCCGTAAGAGCTGGGCCCCTGGCCCAAGGCATGACGAGGATGACTGGGGTACAGAGACACAAGGGCAAGGGCATGCCCCTGGGGAATTCTCAGTTAACAAGCTTTGTGTGCCCAGCACACCCTGTGCCAGCCAAGGGAATTCAAGATTTCGGGGTCCCTGAGGAATCATCATTTTAAAAAAAATAGCCAAGCCAGTAAATGCAAGAGACTCAACTGAGGGACTGGCTCATACATGGACCCTCCAGGAAACCCAGTGGGCAAGGCAGCCAACTCCCTGAGACTTTATTCTAGCCAAGCATGCAGCCTTCTGTGATCATTTTACACAAGCCAAAGATATCCTTCCTCATGGCCTCAAAAAAGAATTCTTCAAAAGCTTCAGCTCCTTCCTAGGGCAGCTCTTGCTCTCAAAAGGACTTCTAAACACAAGTCACCGACCCTCCCAGAGCCTGGGTCCACTCACCTGTGAACTGAAAGCAACTGGATCTCCCTCTCAGAGAAACTATGGGACTGAAGGAGGCGACACAGTCATCATACTCAGCATGAGGGGCCTCAGCAGGCCCCCATCTCACTCCTAAGGTTGGATCTCAATGGATCATCACACAAGGTAGGCAATCAGCAAAAATTTATCAAAAAGGACATTTTTACAGTCCTGATTTTTAAACATTTCATACGGTGTGTGTTTCCCAACTCCCCAGACTCAGAAATGTCACCAGCATTTTTATCCTGCCAAAAAGATTTGATAAACTGCTGTCCCATAATCTAAACAAGGAGGAAGACAGGCCTGGCAAAGGGCAGCACTGACAGCCCAGTTGGAGAACTCCCCTCTCCAGGCTTCTTGTTCATTTCCTCCCCCTTCATCAGAGCATCCTTGAATTCCCCCCATGCCCTGGCACAAGCAGGCATGACGGAACAAGTACTCCAAAGGCACAGGACAAATGTGGATGAGTCTCTGTTCCAGACAGGATACTGCCTTGGAGTCAGGACCAGTGCATCCAAGCAAGTTTCCAAACCTCTGTGTGTCCTCTTAGGGAAGATGAGGCATTCCTGGGACTTGAATCTTTTTGTTATGTGGATCATTTTTTTAATGATCTTTATTAAATTGTTTAATCTTTATTGAATCTATCACAATATTGCTTCAGTTTTATGTTCTGGTCTTTTGGCCACAAAGTATGTGGGATCTTGGCTCCCCAACCACAGACTGAACTGTGTGCCCTGCATTGGAAGGTGAAGTTTTATCCACTGGACTGCCAGAGAAGTTCCAGGACTTGAGTCTTTATATGACTTAAAAGCTCACGATTTCTCATTACACTGGCCTGGAGTTTTAAAATGCACACACAAGCAGAAACACTACTCTCCAGGAAGGATTTTACACATCCTCTCATCCATTCCCAGGGAAACACCATGCGCAAACATCGTCACATTTCCACCCTGGGATATCACTACGGTAGCTGAAGTGGACCCAATTAATCTAGAGAAAGAGAACACAGTCAACAGAGGCCACTTGTCCCCTCAACAAGCTCCTCCTGCCTCCAAGCAGAAGACGAATCCATGTGTTCAGCAGGCTGACTTCCGCTCCACACATCTGTCAGAGTCACTGCATAAACAAACCCTCAGTGTGTCCTTTCCTTCACCCAGTCATGGACGAGCGCCCAGAAAGTCTCTGGTCCCACCTAAATACTCGGCTGTTCCCCAAGAACTGTGATCAGACCCTGAGGACTGGGCCTAACCAGTCTCCTGAGAGCTGCTACGTGGATTTTTCTGTGTCCAGGCTCACTGGTGATGGTCATCTCTCCAGAGGAGACTTCAGTGGTTAGGACTTTGACTTCAAGTTTCTGACCCCAGGCAGGAAGTCTGTGAAAACCACAGTCACGGTTATGGAGGCAGGCAACGATGGGAAGGGCGGTAACTGAGTTTAGTATGTGCTCAATTGCTCAGTCATGTCCGACTCTTTGTGACTCCATGGACTGTAGCCCACCAGGCTCTTCTGTCCACGGAATTTTCCAGGCAAGAATACTGGAGTGGGCTGCCATTTCCTACTCCAGAGTTTAATATAGTCCAACCGAAAGTAAATGAACTATCCAGTCAGCAGTGGAGAGCTGCGGCAGACTGGCTCCACCCCTCACTAGCTACATGACCTTGGAAAAGTCTTGCAATCTTTCTGGCCTCAATGCTCCCATGTGCAAAATGAGGATATGTAATTATCCCTACTTTTCAGGCCTGCTGTAAGCATCATGGGATGATGTACAAGAAAAATATCTGGCACAGAGAAGGTCCCAATGAGACATGCGTCACTCTCCCTTCTAACCTTATACACCCCTGTCCTCTGTTTCATGGGCTGAGTGGACAGTCTATGGAGGGCATGGACTATGGACTGTTTTCTCTGTGGACAGAGCTCATCTTCCTCACCCATGGGGGACTGAGAGAAGCTCAAAATTCCCATAACTACGCCATGAGTTCACTGTTGGGCCCTAGGATCAGAAACCAGTAATTAAGTCAACTTTGATTTTTACACTGAACCTGCCAGTAAGTGTCCAATCATGTGACCAAAAAATAGGTGGAAATAAGAAAAGCTAGACACGTCCGAGGTCAGGGGTGGCAGCTGAGAGTGCCAGGGAAGTCTCTGGTCCCACCTAAACACTCGGCTGTTCCCCAAGAACTGTGATCAGACCCTGAGGACTGGGCCTAACCAGTCTCCTGAGAGCTGCTACGTGGATCTTTCTGTGTCCAGGCTCACTGGTGACGGAATCTCTCCAGAGGAGATTTCAGTGGTTAGGACTTTGGCTTCAAGTTTCTGACCCCAGGCAGGGCGATGGTGCAGGAGCAGCCGAGAGGAGCTACCCCACGTCCGAGGTCAGGGGCGACGGCAGAGAGGAGCTACCCCATGTCCGAGGTTAGGGGCAGTGGCTGGGCGGAGCTACCCCACGTCCAAGGAGCGGTGGCTGCGTGGGCACAGGAGGGCCTAGAGGAGCTACTCCATGTTCAAAGTCAGGACGGGCGGCTGTGAGGAGATACCCCTCCTCCAAGGTAAGGAGCAATTCTGAAGAGATACCGCACGTCCAAGGTAAGAGAAACCCAAGTAAGACAGTAGGTGTTGCAAGAGGCATCAGAGGGCAGACACACTGCAACCATAATCACAGAAAACTAGTCAATCTACTCACATGGACCACAGCCTTGTCTAACTCAATGAAACTAAGCCATGCCATGTGGGGCCACCCAAGACGGGCAGGTCATGGTGGAGAGGTCTGACAGAATGTGGTCCACTGGAGAAGGGAATGGCAAACCACTTCAGTATTCTTGCCTTGAGAACCCCATGAACAGTATGAAAAGGCAAAATGATAGGATACTGAAAGAGGAATTCCCCAGGTCATTAGGTACCCAATATGCTACTGGAGATCAGTGGAGAAATAACTCCAGAAAGAATGAAGGGATGGAGCCAAAGCAAAAACAATACCCATATGTGGATGTGACTGGTGATAGAAGCAAGGTCCGACGCTGTAAAGAGCAATATTGCATAGGAACCTGGAATGTTAGGTCCATAAATTAAGGCAAATTGGAAGTAGACAAACAGGAGATGGCAAGAGTGAATGAACATCAACATTCTAGGAATCAGCAAACTAAAATAGACTGAAATGGGTGAATTTAACTCAGATGACCATTATATCTACTACTGTGGGCAGGAATCCCTTAGAAGAAATGGAGTAGCCATCATGGTCAACAAAACAGTCCGAAATGCAGCACTTGGATGCAATCTCAAAAACGACAGAATGATCTCTGTTCGTTTCCAAGGCAAACCATTCAATATCACAGTAATCCAAGCCTATGCCCCAACCAGGAACGCTGAAGAAGCTGAAGTTGAACAGTTCTATGAAGACTTACAAGACCTTTTAGAACTAACACCCAAAAAAGATGTCCTTTTCCTTATAGGGGACTGGAATGCAAAAGTAGGAAGTCAAGAAACACCTAGGGTAACAGGCAAAAAAAATTTGGCCTTGAAATACAGAATGAAGCAGGGCAAAGGCTAACGGAGTTTTGCTAAGAGAATGCACCGGTCATAGCAAACACCCTCTTCCAACAACACAAGAGACAACTCTACACATGGACATCACCAGATGGTCAACACCAAAATCAGATTTATTATATTCTTTGCAGCCAAAGATGGAGAAGCTCTATACAGTCAGCAAAAAGAAGACTGGGAGCTGACTGTGGCTCAGATCATGAACTCCTTATGCCAAATTCAGACTTAAATTGAAGAAAGTATGGAAAACCACTAGACCCTTCAGGTATGACCTAGATCAAATCCCTTATGATTATACAGTGGAAGTGAGAAATAGATTTAAAGGACTAGATCTGATAGATAGAATGCCTGATGAACTATGGACGGAGGTTGGCAACATTGTACAGCAATCAGGGATCAAGACCATCCCCATGGAAAAGAAATGCAAAAAAGCAAAATGGCTGTCTGCGGAGGCCTTACAAATAGCTGTGTAAAGAAGAGAAGTGAAAAGCCAAGGAGAAAAGGAAAGATATAAGCATCTGAATGCAGAGTTCCAAAGAACAGCAAGGAGAGATAAGAAACCCTTCCTCAGTGATCAATGCAAAGAAATAGAGGAAAACAACAGAATGGGAAAGACTAGAGATCTCTTCAAGAAAATTCAAGATACGGGGAACATTTCATGCAAAGATGGGCTCGATAAAGGACAGAAATGGTATGGACCTAACAGAAGCAGAAGATATTAAGAAGAGGTGGCAAGAATACACAAAAGAACTGTATAAAAAAGATCTTCATGACCAAGATAATCATGATGGTGTGATCACTCACCTAGAGCCAGACATCCTCGAATGTGAAGTCAAGTGGGCCTTAGGAAGCATCACTATGAACAAAGCTAGTGGAGGTGATGGAATTCCAGTGGAGCTATTTCAAATCCTGAAAGATGATGCTGTGAAAGTGCTGCACTCAATATGCCAGCACATTTGGAAAACTCAGCAGTGGCCACAGGACTGGAAAAGGGCAGTTTTCATTCCAATCCCAAAGAAAGGCAATGCCAAAGAATGCTCAAACTATCGCACAACTGCATTCATCTCACACGCTAGTAAAGTAATGCTCAAAATTCTCCAAGCCAGGCTTCAGCAATATGTGAACCATGAACTTCCAGATGTTCAAGCTGGTTTTAGAAAAGGCAGAGGAACCAGAGATCTGTAAGGTCGGACCCCGGGGGCTATGATGGGCCGCCCCTCCTCTCCCTCCTACCAGGGAGAAAGTCCCTAACGGAGGATCCTCCCAGATCCCAGGGACCAATAACAGCACACTTCGCCAGTTGCCATGATGAGCCACCCCCTCCTCTTCCCCTCCGGTGGGGGAAGTCCCTAACGGAGGGAGCCTCCCGGATCCCGGGGGACCAATAACAGCACACTCCGCCAGCTAAAGCCGCCCTGCCCCAGCTGCATGAACCGCGCCGCCTCAGCTGCATAAGCCACCCCGCCCCAGCCGCATAGGGAAACCTATCAGCTCGTGACGCCGCGAACCGGCAACCTATCCAAACCCCCTTCTGCTAGCCCAGCCATCCCTCACAGCGTGCCGTATATAAACAAACTTCCAACACGGCCCGGCGGGCGGATTTCCTCAACCTGCCCCGTTCGGGTCTGGGAACCCCACCCGGAGCGCTTGGCTATTAAAGCCTGTTAAACATTTTTTGGTGTACCTGGTCGTCTTTTACCTAACAAGATCAAATTGCCAACATCCGCTGGATCATGGAAAAAGCAAGAGAATTCCAGAAAAACATCTATTTCTGCTTTATTGACTATGCCAAAGCCTTTGACTGTGTGGATCACAATAAACTGTGGAAAATTCTGAAAGAGATGGGAATACCAGACCACCTGACCTGCCTCTTGAGAAACCTATATGCAGGTCAGGAAGCAACAGAACTGGACATGGAACAACAGACTGGTTCCAAATAGGAAAAGGAGTACGTCAAGGCTGTATATTGTCACCCTGCTTATTTAACTTATATGCAGAGTACATCATGAGAAACGCTGGACTGGAAGAAACACAAGCTGGAATCAAGATTGCCGGGAGAAATATCAAGAACCTCAGATATGCAGATGACACCACCCTTATGGCAGAAAGTGAAGAGGAACTAAAAAGCCTCTTGATGAAAGTGAAAGAGGAGAGTGAAAAAGTTGGCTTAAAGCTCAACATTCAGAAAATGAAGATCATGGCATCTGGTCCCATCACTCCGTGGGAAATAGATGGGGAAACAGTGGAAACAGTGTCAGACTTTATTTTGAGGGGCTCCAAAATCACTGCAGATGGTGACTGCAGCCATAAAATTAAGACGCTTACTCCTTGTCACGAAAGTTATGACCGACCTAGACAGTGTATTAAAAAGGAGAGACATTACTCTGCCAACTAAGGTCCATCTAGTCAAGGCTATGGTTTTTCCAGTGGTCATGTATGGATGTGAGAGTTGGACTGTGAAGAAAGCTGAGCGCCAAAGAATTGATGCTTCTGAACTGTGGTGTTGGAGAAGACTCTTGAGAGTCCCTTGGACTGCAAGGAGATCCAACCAGTCCATTGTAAAGGAGATCAGTCCTGGGTGTTCTTTGGAAGGACTGATGCTAAAGATGAAACTCCAGTACTTTGGCCACCTCATGCGAAGTGTTGACTCATTGGAAAAGACTCTGATGCTGGGAGGGATTGAGGGCAGGAGGAGAAGGGGACGATAGAGGATGAGATGGCTGGATGGCATCACTGACTCAGACGAGAATCTGAGTGAACTCTGGGAGTTGGTGATGGACAGGGAGGCCTGGCGTGCTGCAATTCATGGGGTCGCAAAGAGTCAGACACGATTGAGCGACTGAACTGAACTGAACTTGAATATCTTTTACAACAGTGTCATTTTTGAAGACTACAGCCCCGCCCATGCACACTTGTTCTTGATTATAAGAGAATGCTCCTCCTTTGCGCGTCTGACATTTCCTCGTGATTCGACTGAGGTCTGCATTCTCAGCCAGAACATGGCATAGGCATTTCCCTCACAGAGTCTCATAGCTGGAGGCAAATGATATCCATCTGTCTTTCAGAAGTCATTTTACTTTTGGTCACTTGACCAAACGGGATATCAGATATTTTTTTCAATATCTCTGTTCTTTTATTTCCTTGCAAGATGCTTTAGGATGATGCAAGTATCCTGCCCTTCATCAAAACCCCACCCAACCCCTAGATACATATCCACTGATGATTCTTGCCTGATCCAATCTTTGCTGTGATGTTTGTGAAATGATGATTAAATGCTCCCACTTCCCAAAAAGAGTCTCTAAGTTACCACTATACTCCAGGAATTGGAACCACTAGGTAGAGAGAACCCCCAAAACACTAGGTTTTGACGATTTAATGTGCAAATTACAGAGGTCATAAGAGATAACTTTTGAAAGACCAGAAGCCAACATGGATCAAGCACCCACTGTTTTCAAGTTGTTTATATACATCATTTCAATGACTCTGTGAGGGAGGTGTTTCTATTCTTTCACAGATTAACACACTGAGGCTCAGAAGGATTGGTAAATATGCCTAGAGTCAACCAGCTCCCAATGACTATAGTAAGATTTTAATGGCGGTCCACCTGACTCAAAAGTCCATGCCTTTGACACACTACTACTTTCACGGCTAGTATATGATACATGATTCCCTCCAATATGGACCCAAGCTGTTAGATCTTATCACACTGTGTCCACTGGGGTGGGAAACCTCAGGCAGGAACATTCCATGCCACCTGGGACTTTGGCTGGGTGCAGCCTGCATCCAATGCTCAAGAAATGGATAATAAATGGCACCAGGAATTATTCAAATGGATCCATTGGATTCAGTGCCCACACTGATCTTGTCCTTTTTCCTAACTGTCCTAACACTGATGAACCAAAGTGTTCCAGACCTCATATTCTCTGATCCTGCCTAGAAGTATTTTGAACTTCTCCCTCTCTTTTCAAGCAGGCTTTTCCAAAATGCCCAGATGCTGCTTTGTTCCTCCAGCCTCATACTACAATGCCCCCTATTGTTCTTTAATCCAAATTACATTTCCCTTTGGAATCCAGGCTGACACTGCTAAGAAACAAGGGCAACAGTCCAGTTTGTAATGAAACTCATTCAGATATATAAAATTAAGAATAGTAATAAAAGCTGGACACCTGAAGCTAATATAATGTTATGTTGATTACACCTCAATAAAAATATTTTGAGAAGAAATTTTTTTTGAAACGAGTATTAATGGGTTTAAGCTGTTAACAAGACAAAAAAGGTAGACCATTCAGAGAAGGCAAAATTAGCAAGAAAGAAGTAAAAGAGAATGGAATTCATTTCACCAGCACTTTGAGCTGTTTCACTATACTTCAGCCCAGATAACTGCTGTGTGTGTGTGTGTGTGTGTGTGTGTGCATGCGCGTGCGCGTGCGTGCATGTGTGGCCTGTCAGTCTCCTCTGTCTATGGAATTTTCCAGGCAACAATACTGGAGTGGGTAGCCATTCTCTTCTCCAGGGAATCTTTCCAATCCAGGAATCAAATCTGGGTTCCCTGCATTGCAGGTAGATTCTTTACTGTCTGAGCCACCAGGGAAGCCCCCACTTACATTCTTACTAACGGACTATTGAGTAAATCTAGGCAGGGCACACACTCAAGCCCTCTCAACTGATGAGGTCTGAGGAAGTCAGCCCCATCCTTCAGCTCTAGGAGTGGTCACCTGATTTAAGCCTGGCCCATCAGTGAACCCAACAGTCCCCCAGAGGCAGCAACTCATTCAGGGATGAGCACATGATCCAATTCAGGCTAACGAACTATATAATGGGACTTTATGTGGCAATAACAGGGAAGAAGATGGATGTTCTTTCTCTTCTGTCTTAAGAATAAGGTAACTAGCAGAGTTTTCCTCAAAGTGAACTCAACACACAGAAGTGTAGAGTCAAGAGATGGAAAGTGAGGCACAGAGACAAAATCTGAGGACACAATTTGAGTCACTGAATCCAGCTATGCCTAAAGCCAGGTTACTATTCGGTATTTCTGACTCAATATGTAAGGTTTCCCACTAAAGTCAGTTGATTTGAATCACTTACAACCAAAGGGGGGCTTCCCGGGTGGTGCTAGTGGTAAAGAAATCGCCAGCCAGTGCAGGAGATGTAAGAGCTGCACATTCAACCCCTGGGTCAGGAAGAGTCCCTGGAGGAAGGCACAGCAACCCCTTCTGGTATGCTTGCCTGCAGAATCCATGGACAGAGGAGCCTGGCAGGCTACAGTCCATAGGGTCGCAAAGAGCCAGACACAACTGAAGTGACTTAGCACACACATACACACAACCAAAGAAACTAACATAAATGGATACACATCCAGATAACCGGGGTTAAAGGACTTTATCTAAGGGCAGAGGGAGAGCTGGGGTATGTTCAGTTTGGGACATGCTGAGTGGGAAGTGTCTAGGGGACATAAGGGTGGAGATGTCCAATGGGCAGCAGGGAGTTGGACTCAGGAGGTTGAAAGAGATCTTGGGGCTGGGCAGAGAGCTCTGGGGGTCTCTGGCACACAGCCTGGCATGGATGGGAACATTCAGCAGGTGTGGCAAAAAGAAGATGAGCTTAGACCCAAACCAGGGACACCACCATGTACGGAACAAGTGAAAAAGAGGAACCAGATAGAAGGGGACATCCATCAGACACTGCAGCCAGGGAAGGCTTCTGGGAGAAGAGGAAGCCGAAGGGACTTTTCCCCTCAAACTGCAGAAAAATCCCCACCCCCTCTCTGTTTCTGTATCTCTCTCTCTCTCCCCCACCCCAACACCCCAGGAAATGACACTCCTGACCACCTGGAGTCTCCTCTCACAACCCTGGCAGGGACGGATATAATGTCACAGTGGAGGAGTCACTGCTTTTTCTCCTGGCCACTGCCTCCTTTCTCCACCCAGCAGGGGCCACCCACAGACAGCCTTCTCTTTAAGGAGCACTCAGTGCTTTGCCAACATTATTATTTCTAATCATCACAGCACTCCCAGGAATTCAGGGTTATTCCACATTTTACAGAAGTGGAAATAGAGGCTCAAGAGGCTCAGTGGGGATGACTGATGATGATGACCAGGGTGCGCCTGTCAGTAGAGAAAGAAGCCATGCTCCGGGGATGTGGCAGGCACAGCAGAGGGGCTCACTAGGAGCTGGGGAAGCAGCAGGGTCCTGCGGTGCTGCCAACCCAGCCACACCAGAGCCCCACCTGTGGACATTCTTTCCAGACCCAGCCCTGAGCTACTGAGGGTAAGGCCTGACGTCAGGAATTTAAGTTCAGTTCAGTATTGATGTTTCTGAAAGATTCATTCCTACATTTCCCCCAAAAGGCTTAGGAGACTGCCTTGCTGAGCATGGACTGGGTTGGGGGCTGGGGTAGTGGAGACAGACCTGGGTGTAAACCCTGCCCCCTTCACACACTGACCCCATGGCTATAGGCAAATCACCAAGCTCTCCAGTCTCCCTCCCTTGACTCGAAAATGAGAAGAATGATACCTCTCCATTTGGAATGAGAGAAGGACTGACTAACAGTATCTAAAGCACAGCACTCAGAGGATACAAGAAATGCTACACTTAAAAATAAAAAGAAGATGCTCTGCATTGACTAATTTCTACCTTGCCTTGTTCTAAAGAGAGTTGAGGCAGCTGGCACATGATAAATATTTGTTGACTGGGTAAATGTGAAAGACAGACTAATGAGCCTGCTCCCCACAGAGAGGCTCAGGGAACAAATGAGGAAAAATTGCCTACAGTGAAATTCATTAGGTTGTTTTTAATATCAATGATTTGAATGCCAGCCTTTGCCTAGGAGGGCAGAAATGAGTCTAGTGTTTAAATGCAGTCAGGATACTAGGTAACATTTCAAGTAACATGCAGCTTTTCACTAATTAACATCATCGAACTAGACCTCTCGTCACCCATCCTCAAACTCGTGAGTACGAAAGGATTCCTGGATGTTGGTCAAGGAGGGGGCAAGAGAGGACACAGAAGCAGCTAGCAGCCCTGATGACAAATCCTGACTTGGCTAGAACCTCTCCAATCTTGTGAGTCCTTTCCCCACAAGGCCTGAAATCGGTAGTGAGTTATAAAACACAAGTCGCCTGAAAGTGCTGAACGTGTGGTGTCATCACAGCCGTTACAAGAACAGCATATAGAGACCTCCAGCGAAACGACTGCTAAACATGTGTTCAGCACAGTGTCGTTCACAGGTAAAACTCTGGAATGCGTTACGAGGAAGACTGCGTTCAACCGGGGCTCATCACACATTACTGCGACACAATCACCTGGAAGTCACGTTAAACTGCAAATTCCAAGCCAGCAGGCCTGGCTGTGGGTGAGATTCCACATTTCTAACAAGCTTCCTAACGAGACAACACTGCTGACCCACAACACTTTGAGTAGCAAGGCCCTGCTGACAGGATAATAAATGCACACACGAATAATTCTCACCTGTCGAAAATGATGATACAAATCTTCATATATTCGTGTAGAAAGGCATTTAGGATGTATTGTAAGGCAACAGAAGGAGGTCATCCAATTAAAAACATTTCAAAGCAGAGCACAAACAGTATACACAGAAAAATTCTATTCTATATTCAAATTTTACATGTAAAAATATCTAAAATAATACACGGCAAGATCTAACAGTATTTATCTCCAGATGGGGGGCTTTAAAGTGATTTGAATTAATCTGTCTTTTTGTGCAACTGTATTTTCTAATTTTTTTATAAAAATCAAGTAACGGAGGGGACATATGTATACCTGTGGCTGATTTGTGTTGATGTATGGCAGGGGTCAACACAATATTGCAGAACAGCTGTCATCCAATAATTGTATTTTCTTCTATTACTTCTCAAAAAAATGAGTCTAAAAAAATAAACTCACTGAAGAAATATCTTTAAAAAAAATAATAAGTAGCATTTGAGTTGAGAGAGGGAGGGGAGGGAGGGAGGAAGAAAGATAGAAAGGAAGGGAGAAAGAAGGAAGAAAGGAAGAGATAAAGGAAGCACAGAAAGAAGGAAGAGAAGAGGGAGACAGGAAGAAGAAATCTTGCAAGAGGTTCTGAAGCCAGGAGAAGGCTTTCTCACTGATTTTCAGGCAAGAAAATATCTACTGGTACAATCAAGAAAGGAAAGAGATGAAAGACTTCTCGGGAACTCAAGCTAATTTCAAATGTGCCCACGCCACCAATCAAGATTCTCCAAAAAGCCTTTAGAAAATAAGATTGGTTTCCCAGGGCCTGACTTGAGGAAAGAACTTTATACATGAAAACTCAAAACTCCACAAATAAGGAGCTGGTTAGGGACAGTGGCCAGTGTGCCACCTAGACTCAAGACGTGAGGCACCCCTAGCCTGGATGCCATGACCCTTGAGATCCTTTTCAACAATCTTCTGGCATATGGGGGTGCACACTGCAGGGGGTACCAGCTTCAGAGCAGGTGAGATCCACATCAAATACACCTTTGCATTTGGCAGAAGTCCCTTAACCTCTCTCTGTCTCCATTTCCTCATGTGTAAAACAGAGGCGCAAACAAGGCTCAGGAGAATTATTCAGTGAGATGACCTTTGAAAAGTCCCTTCTATAATGCTGACCCTCTGGGCAATCTAAACAGCTTAGGGCAGTGCCTATGGAATGAATTTTTTTTTAACCTAAGCACATACTGTTGTGCTAAACTGGGCAAACATTCCTTCCTTTGAATGAATGTGTAGAAGGATAAAATGCTATGAAATTCTAGAGTAGATAAAGAAGAAGTACCATTTTTAAAGAAATATGTATGAGAAAAAAGTTTAAAAATAAGAATTTTTTACTCAGGAACATGATCACTTCTGAAATAGGAATCATGCTATGAAACGAGTACTTTTCATCAGAAAGAAATCCATGACCTTGGAGGAAGTTATTAGTTGCATATGTGTGTGCATGCTCAGTTGCTTCAGTCGTGTCCAACCCTTTGGGACCCTATGGCCCATAGCCTACCAGGCTCCTCTGTCCATGGAATTCTCCAGGCAAGAATATTGGAATGGGTTGCCATGCCCTCCTCCAGGGAATCTTCCCATCTCAGGGATCGAATCTGCATCTGCTCCTGCACTGGCAGGCATATTATTTACTGCTGAGCCACCAGGGAAGCCCATCATATTAGTTAGCTGAATTTAAATAAATTACTTGGGGAAATTTGGAAAATTAACAGTCCCACAAGAACTTATCGACAAATAGACAAAACAGGAAGAAACTGGCACACTTGTCTCAGGTTTTGAACCATCCTTTTCTGACTTGACAACAGGGCCTCTAGCTTAGCATGATGATAAATGGGAAAATGCTTGCAAAGGAAGTGAGTGCCAGTCAGAGGAGCAGCCTCCTGTGGTCTTTCTAGCTCCACCTTGGAGAATACCTGGGGAGGCATCTGGGAGGGCTCTTTGTTGCAAACAAAGGATGAAATAAGTGATGAAGGGAAGAATCTGAGGACATAAACTGGGCCTCCTTGCTGGTGAACTTTCAGGATACTGAAGACCTGCTATTTCTTTCACTGGTCTAGTTGCAACAAGTACCTATAAATCACCTCCACTTTGTCTCACCTGTTCACCCCAGTAGTATCTCAGCCTGGGAGGGACCTTGCCTGAGAAGTGAAGATGCTCATTAGCTTGGGTGAGTAGATTGGAGAGTGTATCCATGGAGCATCCTGAGACTTAGCCAGATCTCCCTGCCCTTTGTGATCAGCCAGGAGGATAAGAGATGAGCCAGCTGTGTTCAAAGGAGCAGTGGACCAGGAGTGATAAGAAGGCATGTGGAGCAAGGTGAGACTCAATGAGACTCATAACCCAGCTTGACTGACCTGTGCTGGGGAATGCAGCCAGACCAAGAAGTGACTAAATTCTCACACATCCAGCACAAAGATTCCAAACACCCCATCAGACCAGACGGAGAAGGAAATGGCAACCCGCTCCAGTATTCTTGCCTGGGGAATCCCAGGGACAGAGGAGCCTGGTAGGCTGCTGTCTATGGGGTCGCAGAGAGTCAGACACGACTGAAGCAACTTAGCAGCAGCAGCATAGACCAGATCATATCAACAGATGCCCACCTTTTTCACACAGAAATTTCAGAAAATAAGTTACATCACATTGAACCAACAAGGATGTGATTCTATTTTTAAGTAAATTCTGAAAATTCTAAACACTTATTCGCACAAATCAATAGAGTCCCAAGATCAAAGTGTATTGCCTGCAATAAGATTTACTGCATAGCAAACCTTGACATCCCAACAAGCAAACTATTCAGAGTTAGGTTGCCTGTGTCAGATACTCTTGGTTGTCTAAGAGTATCTCCCTGTAAAGACTAGCCAACAGAATCCTGACTATATTTGGGTGCAACGGACCCAGTTCATGGAATGACTCATGATTGGTCTCATGATTGGTCTAAGTGAACAAAGACAACCACCTTCTACTAAGCCAGTGATGGGTCTAAGAATGTGCATATGACCCAGTTCTAGCAAAAGAGATAAAAGGGGATAACTGCTGAGGCAGCCTTCATATTAAGTGATGAGCTGGAAAGCAAAAGCTGCTATTGAAAAGCTATTCTAGGGACTTCCCTGGTGGTTCAGTAGCTAAGACTCCAAGCTCCCAATGCAGGGGGCCAGGATTTTATCCCTGGTCAGGGAACAAGATACCACATACCCCATCTAAAAGACCCTGCATGGCCCTACTAAAGATCCCACATGCTGCACCTAACACCTGGTTCAGCCAAATAAATAAATACCTAAAATAATAAAATCTATTCTAATTGGGTATATATGTCAAATGTAACAACATAAAAGAATACATTTGGTAAAAGAAGTCAGGTCCGTGCTATAACTTTAAGTGTTTATTAAGCATTTATCATATGCTAAGTTAACCCTTTAATATTAGATATAGAATAATTAATCAGCAACCTCTGCAGCATCAGCCTCAAGATGGATATGGGGAGTGTCAGGTTATTCAACAGGAAATACCTTCACACCTGGCAATGGAAACACCTACTTCAGCTTGGGGCTACCTAGGGAGTGACTCTTCCAGCACAGCATTCAAATAGTTGCAGAAAGAACAGTAGTTGCAGTAGCAGCAATGACAGGCATAGGGCAAAGAGTGCCCAGTCAGAGGCTGATAATGTAGAACCTGCCATATTTCCTACCAGGAAAGTAGGCAGCCAGTATTTTGCAAAATAAATTAGAGGAAAACAAAAGCCATCCATTAAAAAAAATTAACTGATAAAATCATGTGCTTTGTGTGTATGTGTGCATGCTCATTCAGTTATGCCCAGCTCTTTGGGACCCTGAGGAGCCTCTGTCTATGGGATTTTGCCGACAAGGATACTGGAGTGGGTTGCCTTTTCCTCCTTCATGGGATCTTCCCAACCCAGGGAGGGAACTCACGTTTCCTGTGTCTCCCGTACTGGCAGGCAGATTCTTTGCCACTGAGCCACCTAGGGATTCCCCCTGTGCTTTGAGTCAATGTATAAACAAACACAAACCAAGAACTTCCTGTAATTACGATACTTGTGAAAGCATGCTGCGGCTACAGCAAAGGACAGACATCATTCCACAACTGTTTCCTTAGCCACAGTAGACACAGAGTGAGAACTGGAACTCAAGTTTCAAAATCCACTGGCTCCTCACATTTGCTTGACAGTAAGACAGAATTCGCTTTAGGATTCAGTTGACTGGAGAGCGCAGTGATGATCAAAGCAGGACATCCTTGAGAATCAGAAGATGAAGTCTGAATTTTGCCTTCAAAGGCTAGTACAACCAATCTGTGAGGCACTGCAGCCAAAGTAGTGTCTGTAGTAGCATGAAGTAGCATGTAGTAGCATGAAGCCAAATGATTTGTTAACAAAATCAGTTGTGCAGATACCATCACTGTGGTAGCACAGAAATCAAATATGAAAAATGCCACAAATTTTAAAACACTGATTCCTAGTATCACCATTTCACTGGGTTCCTGAGAATAATGAACTCAGAAAATCAACTCCTGCTTTCCTCATTTCCAGAGATCGCAAAACATGACCCGAGCACTATTCTCACTATAGAAGAGGGGAATGGAGGGTTGCATAGTGATGAACGTACGTCAAAGAACAATAGGAAGGCTTAAGGTTAAATCTTAAGAGGGTTTTAGAATAGAAGATACTTAAAAACATCTAGCACAATCTCTCAAATATTTTTAGCAGTAAATCTTTTATTCAAAGCAAATTTTACACAGAACCCCAATATGGATATAATGGTATATACTTATAATGATTTTATTTAGAAGCGTAAAATTTATATTTACTGTAAAGTAGGCAAACAAGATCAACCAGACGCTATTTCATTTTGATGTGAAACTTTCAAATGGAGTTAAGAATGATGGTTGCATGTTATGTCTGGTTTAGCATCCAATGTATTTCTCTGTCATGTATTGGTTATACAGGTTCAAAAAAAAGAGATTAGTATTTATAAGTAGAAACAAACTGGAGGAGCTCTGCTATTCACACTGTAATCTCAAATAAGTTGAAATAATAGAAAAAGCTTCATTCCAAGTTCCACTAGAAAAACAACTAATCTTGCAACATAAATTAACATGTTTACAATTGCTAATGTGTTCAAGAAAATTGGTATATTTGGGTAAAAACATCCAGCAAATTCACTGACATAATGACATGATACATAATCATGTTCACTTAGTGAGACCCTATAATTGTTGACAAACAAACATCAAGTTGGGAAACCTTAATTATGAACTGCAAGATAGCCAATTTGTGAAAATGAAACATATTTTCACTTACTTGGGGAATAAATGGCCATTATGAAAGCAGAAAACTGTATTATAATAATACTACTCATAATATCAACAATAGCTAGATTTATTGATCACGTTGTTTTTATACCATGCAGTTCTAACCCTATATATTTATTACCTCTTTAATTTTCACTGTAACCCTAAGAAATAGATACTATTACTAGCCCCCTTTTACAGCAACAAACATTAAGCCAAAAACAAGAAATTAAATATTAGAACTGACAAAAGCAAGTATAAACCAGACTTAAATGAACATGTGTCTTTTCCTATCTAGATATTATCGGTAGCTACCCACTACTCAAAAAACAAGGTAGAGAAAAAGCTTAAACATCTCAAACATATCATCTCCAGCTCTTCTGTTAACACAGATGAGAAAAGACAAAACAAGAGCAAAAAGACATTAAATGATAGAGTTGGGGTTAAATGGAGCCTCAGGATCTAGTGCGCCTCCCTGGTAGTTCAGATGGTAAAGAATCCGCCTGCAAGGCAGGAGATCCAGATTCGACCCCTGGGTCAGGAAGACCCCTTGGAGAAGGGAATGGCTACCCACTCCAGCATTATTTGGAGAAGGAAATGGCGAAACACTCCAGTATCCTTACCTGGAGAATTCCATGGACAGAGGAGCCCGGTGGGCTGCAGTCCATGGGGTCGCAAACAGTTAGACATGACTGAGTGACTAACATCAGTATTCTTGCCTGGAGAATTCCATGGACAGAGGAGGCTGGCAGGCTACAGTCCATAGGTAATAAAGAGTCGGACACAACTGAATGGCTAACACAGGATCTAGGAGGAGGGTCAAGTAGCTACAGGAAAGGCAGCTATTTTGAGACAAGTGTGATGGTTAGGAGTTGGGGCCCCAGAGCCAGAAAGCCTGGATTTCTACCTGGGCTCTCCGACTTGTAAGGTCTGAGATTTTAAGCGAATTGTTTGACATTTCTGCGGGAATAATACTAATAAATAACAACTATCTCACAAGGTCGTTGTGTGGATTAAATGAGCTACTACATATGAAGCCTTAACATGGTTCCTGGTCCACAAGAATCACTCAACACCACCAGTTACCATTATCACCTCCACTGGAGAAAGAGCTGGAAAATAAGGCTTTGGTTAGCACAAAAAGTTAAGAAGACAGAAGCCAAAATCCTGGTTTCTATAAAGCAACTGTTCACTATTCTGCTCCTAGATACATTTTTAAAGAAAAATATCACTACACTCCACATCACTTAAAAACTGCATCTATGCCAGGTTTTCCCACAATGAGCAACATATGACACTACTCAGATTTAAATAGCTATCTTTTTTAGGTGGGAGGGAGGTTCAGGATGGGGAACACATGTACACCCATGGCTGATTCATGTGAACATATGGCAAAAACCACCACAATATTGTAAAGTAATAAGCCTCCAATTAAAATAAATAAATTTTAAAAATAAACAATAGCTATCTTTCTTAATTTTCTAGAAACCTCACTTTTACAAAGTCTTCAAAAATTGCCAAGAGGCATTTTAAAAGTTTTGCACTAGTCTTAGAAAATCAACTATGATGCTTCTGGCCCCAAACAGTAGAAAGTTATATTTTCATAATCTCTTCAGTGTAGTAAGTTTTTTTAAATAGGAACCAAAAATAGAAAAAAAAAGTTGGGGTTTTTTTTGTTTTTGTTTTTTTGAGGCTGACTTTTTTTTCCAGCTATGCTGGGATAGGGTTGTTGCATGCAGGTTTAGTTGCCCCACGGCCCATGGGATCTTAGTTCCCCAACTAGGGATCAAACTCACATCCCCAGTATTGGAATCCAGATTCTCAACCACTAGACCACCAGGGACGTCCCACTGATTGGTTTATTTTTAAATTTAAACTCTGAGCATCAAGCAAGGTTAAAAGGCATATTTACAAACAGTGAAATTTATAGCAACTATTATCAAAGTTTAATAGCCTTAATAAATAAAAAGTTTACATAAATTAGAGAATTCAACAGAAAAACAGGTATGCTATCTATAAAAGGAATACAGATGGGATTTATAAAAGAAATAAGATGAGAAATTAAGATCAAATTCACTAATAAACAAACAGTAGAGTTATATGCCATTTTTGACCTACCAAATAACAACTTTTTTAAAGGTTGAGAGCCAACATAAAGGTCAACAGGGAAAGTCATACTTATGTGTGGAACTGTGGCTCAGCTGGTAAAGAATTCACCTGCAATGCAGGTGACTTGGGTTCAATCCCTGGGTTAGGAAGATTCCCTGGAGAAGGGAAAGGCTACCCACTCCAGTACTCTGGCCTGGAGAATTCCATGGACTGTATATTCCATGTGGTCGAAAAGAGTCAGACACAACGGTGTGACTTTCACTTTCAACACTAGAGAAAGATAATGTATATTTCAAATGCTTCAAAAATATTAAACACTTTCAACTCAACAACTTTACTTCTTAGAATTTATCCTAAGGCAAAAAAGCTTTATAAAGATGTAAAAATGAGTGGTAGTCACTGAGTAAGCAAGAAAGCAGAAAGAACTTAAATGTCAAACAGTAGAGGTCAGCTCAATAAATCATGGGATCTTAAAAAACTTGGCTGATGAAGACTATTGATATGAAATAACATTAATTATACATTGTTAGGTAAGAGGAAAAAAGTAAACAACAATACAATAATGGACCCATATTTGAAAAAACAATAATGAATTGTTCATATGGGTTAAAATTCAAGCAGAAAAAAAAATTTCTCAAAATGTTAACAGTAATTCTCATGCATGTTGATATTACAGGTAGGCTTTTGTGTTTTCTTTGCCAATCTTTATTTTATAAATTTTTCTGCAATCAACATGTACAACTTACATAAAAATTGTTGTAGTAATAACATGCTGAAAATTGTTAAGCATTTTTCTCCTTTTCAAGAACATTAATACACTAGTTCTTTTTCTCCTTATCATGGAAGAAAGGACCATGGATTCCCATTAATGGAAAAAGATGTGGCTTGCCAGCACCCTGAGGGACACTTTCAGTGGGATGATTACAGCTGCTATGACAACAAGGGGAGGATGTGATGTCACATAATGATCCAGTGACTGCAACATCCCTGTCCCAATGCAGTGCTCTCACTGCCAGCTGGAAATCCAGCAGAGACCTCATTAAGAGCATCTGTTCAGTAATTACTACAAGTTTCCCCTCATCATGCATCCAACTCTGAAGACAGCCCTACCACAGAACTCCCAACTCCAGATTCGCAGACAGGCTAATCTCCCCCTTCTGTAGAGCTCAGACTGTCAGCCACCAGAGATCCTGGGTCGAGTGTTGGCACAGTCAGTGAAGGCAACTTCAATCAGCAGGGACCAGGAGGAAAGAAGCAGTCAGAGAACTTTTCATTGAAGCAGACATAAAGTCTCAAGGTGTTCAACTAAGGGACTTTATACTGCATCTCCCTAGAATATTTAAATATTATTATTACCATTAGAAAAACCTACATGTCTAACCCATAGAAAGGAAGAGCAAATAGCAGTGATTACACAGCAACCCAGATAATCAAGTGTAATATGAAAATGCGTAATGAATTCTTCCACAATAAATATGAAATCCCAAGACCCTGTTCACACTGTGCCTTGCACAGAGTAGTGGCAAACTGCTATAATGCAAAGAGCTAGACAGACCAGATTTCAAGTTCCAGCCCTATTACTTAATCTCCCAAGCCTAAGTTTCTTCATCTGTAAACTGAGAATGTATGCTCAATCACTACGGTCGTTTCCAACTCTGTGACCCTATACGACCCTATAGCCCACCAGGCTCCTCTGTCCATGCGATTCTCCAGGCAAGAATATTGGAACGGCTTGCCCTGCCCTCCTCCAGGGGATCTTCCTGACCCAGGGATCAAACTCACGTCTCCTACGACTCCTGTATTGTTGACAGATTCTTTACTGTTGAGCCACCAGGGAAGCCCAAACTGAGAATAATAATTAGTAAAAAGAGTTGTTGAAATATATGATGACCTAAATGGGAAGGAAATCCAAAAAAGGCAGGATATACATATACAAATGGCTGATTCACTTTGCTGTACAGTAGAAACTAACATAATGTAAAGCAACCACACTCCAATAAAAATTAATTTAAAAAATAAAAACAAAATCTTTTCTTGGATTTGGGGGAGGGGAAAAAGATTAAATATAAAGCTCTGAGCCTAGTGTGTGGTACTGAAAAAAAAGTTAATTCCCCTAAAAAAAAAAATGTTCACAGAAAACTAAATGGATAGATCAATGAAGTAATTGGTCTTGACTGAACCAATGTCAACATCTCCTCAAGGGCCTCTCTCTGGCCAGTCCTACTGCTAAACCATTCACTGTGTGCACGCATGCTCCGTCGCTAATTACAAGCACATATTATGTTGTTCTTACACATGCATTTTCTCTGCCTACAGTTTTCCCAAGAATTCTCCCCTGCTCATCCCATCCTGAACTTCATCCAGTTCAGTGATTCCCAAGCAAAGCCACACATCAGAGTTACTTAGACAGCTTTCTGAAAATGCACATTCCCTGACCCCACTCCATTATTATAGAATCAGAATCTCTAAAGCATGGGGCCCAGAAATCTTTAACAAGCTCCTCATTTGATTCACATGCAGCCAGCCCTGCCCCTGTAACATATGAAAACCAGGTAGCTAATTCCTACTTCTATAAAGCTTGGTTTAAGGACTCTGCTACATTGCTGGTGGGATTGTAAAATGGTGCAATTGGAAAACAGTTTGGCAGTTCCTCAAAAGTTAAATATTAACTTATCACACAACCCAGAAATTCCACTCGTAGAAATCGACCCAAGAAAATGATGACAGGAGGCTCCGTGGTAAAGAATCCACCTGCTGATGCAGGAGACATGGGTTTGATCCTTAATCTGGGAAGATCCCTCATACCGCGGAACAACTGAGCCCGTGCACCACAACTATTGAGCCTGTGCTCTAGAGCCTGGGAGCCGAAGCTACTGGAGCCGGCGCGCTCTAGAGCCTGTGCGTCACAAGAGAAGCCACCACAATGAGAAGCCCATGCACCACCTCCAGAGAGTAGCCCCCTGCTCTCTGCAACTAGAGCCTGGGCAGCAACGAAGACCCAGAGCAGCCAAAAATAAGTTACGTTTTTAAAATAATAATATTTATAAAAAATAAAATGTCCCAAATGGACTGGCACACTTAAAAGAAGAGGACTCTACACTTCCAACGCAGGGGATGTGGGTCCGATCCCTTGTCAGGGAACTAAGATCCCACTGCTGCCAAAAAATTTTAATTCTTTCATTTGTAAAAAATAAAACTGGATGAATCCAAGGGAGGGGGAGGGAAAAGGAGGACAAGATAAGACAGGCACCTAGCCAATGTCTGTAAGAGAGTGAAGGAAGGAAGGAGTGGCTTTCTTTTGAAATAAACTCTAAGGAACATTCTAATCCTAAAACCTTCAGATCCAGTTGCCTCCCCCATTCAAGGTCATAAACCCTCTCATTTGGGAGGCTAAGAGGAGATGCTGGATTTCCCAAAAGTGCTCAAAGGCCTGTCCCCATATAAAAAGGCCCTTCCTCTGCCATCTCCCACGTCTGGCTGCCTCACACACAACCATGTTAGCTTCAGATTCCCAGGGCAAGTGTCTGTTTCCTCGGACTTTTGGACTCAGTGGGAGAAGGCGAGGGTGGGATAATTTGCAAGAATAGCATTGAAACAAGTACATTATGATATGTAAAACAGATGGCCAGTTCGAAGCCAGTGCTCTGGGACAACCCAGAGGGATGGGGTGGGGAGGGAGGAGGGAGAGAGGTTCAGGATGTGGGGGGAACACATGTATACCTGTGGCATGCATTCATACTGATGTATGGTAAAAACCATCACAATATTATAAAGTAATTATCTTCCAATTAAAATAAATTAATTACTTTTTTTTAAAAAAGTGTTTCATCATCAGAAAATGGGAAATTAAATGAGCTAGTGCCTTCAAAGCCCTTAGAACAGTGCCTGGCAAATAGCAAATGTTCAGTTACACACAGAGAGAGAATCAATGCATGTGGGTGTTTCTATATAAAATACATTTGTGTATAACTGGTGAGGCAGCATTGCCCAAACAGGTCATGTTGCGAGGTGCTCCAATAAGATTCACCTGGCTTGTGTCCAGATTGTATCCAGATTGGAGAAGCCAAGCACAGGGCCAAAGAGGGCCTAGGCACTAAGAGAGGGCAAGAGCTGAGCAATTTTAAATGTTCATGCATACCAATAAGTTTTAAAATGCAGATAAGTCAACATGGATGATCCCATTTAGATAAAAAACTGCTATAGAATACCATGCAAATTTAAGAGAAAGAAAATATGGAAGCAGATTCACCTAAATATTAACAGAGGTCATCTCTGAATAATGAGTTTTTCTTTCCTGAGTTCCCAAAATGAATACAGATCATTTTTATGGGCAAATGAAATTAATTATCCTATCTTCATTTTGTTTAAAAAAAAAATGAATTAAGTAACTAGGAAAATGAAGAAAACCTTCAGCCCCTAAGGACAATCTGTCTCTCTGACAGCCTGGAAGTTTGTCTGGTTTGTTCCAGAGTCAGAAGGAATACTCGGCAGGGTATAGGAAGGCCCAGATACAGAGGAGGAATGGCATATATATGGCAGTGGCCCGCTATGACACAGCAGTAGCCCCGGTCAACAAACACTCACACTGATCTGCCCCAGGATAAACAGCCTGTGCTTTTGTGAACACAAATCTGATCGTGTCACTTCTGCTTAAAACTATTAGTTGCCTTCCACTGCTCTTGGGAAAAAGATCAAACCCTTCAGGTGGCCCCCAAGAACCTCTGCCCACCTCTCGGGCCTCTTCTTCACCCCTATTCCTCCTCTACTCCATCTGCATGCCTCCCCACCTCCTTCTTCCACCTGCCGCATCAGGGGAGTCCATCCCCAGACTAGGCTCCACCCCAATGCCCCAGACTAGGCTCCATGCCATTTTCAGGCACGTGCACAGCACCCAGGCCACTCCATCAAAGCACAGCTATACCACTAACATCTGTGGGCTCCGTTGGGCCCACAGTTTGACTCACATTATATCCCTAATGCCTAACACAATAGCTGGTATGTGGAGGGCACCTAATAAAGGCCAACCTTTGAATGATTACCATTCACAGGCAGGCAGGGACACGGTGAAGTGTAAGCCCAGGGAAAAGCAAAGACCAACCACAAAAGGCCTGTGAGCCTTACTAGGGAATGTATGTTTCATCCTGCAAGTGATGGGAGCTACCAGACGGTTTTAAACTGGAGGGCAGCAGGATTAGCTGTGTGTTCCAACTGCCCAACTGCAAGAATCTAACTGCCATGTTGAGAGGAGTTTAGAATGGAGACAAACTGGGGAGATGGGGCGACCACTTGGAAACTCTGCAATAGACTAAGCGAGAGAAAAGAGGAGTCTGATCTAAGGTAGAGGAGACGAAGGGGAAAATATGAATTGGAAAGAGTTTGGAGAAGGAAATCTACAGGACCTGATGACTAATCAGCTGTGGGGACACAGGAAAAGGAATCTAAGACGGTTCCCAGATTTCCGCTTCAGATGCCAGAGCTTTCCAAAATGCAGAAATTGGATTTGGGTCATTGTTCTAACTTTGACTTCTTGAAGCCCCAGCTTCTCCACCTGTAAAAAGAAGCTGTTCATAGTTTCCCTGCAGGGTTACTGGTAGACTCAAATGAGCTGATGTTTGGGAAAATGCTTCACAGATTGTAAAATATTATTATTATTATTATTATTATTATTATTATTATCATCATCATCATTAGGGCAACCGATTATAAAACAACTGCATAATCACCCCCAGAAAACAGCCTTCTTGGAATAGTCACCAAGACCAGGCTTACGGTCTTACACAACTGGCCTGATTTCTGTATCTTTTAAACAGTATTCCCTGTCTTAAACAGTTAGCCTCATGAATGACCTGATGAGGAAAGAAGAAAAGGCATCTTGTTGAAAAGCTGAGTTCCCCGGGGCCCAGAAGACAGCTGGGATCTGGTCCCAGTCAGAGTCCTGCTGGTTCCCTCTTTAAGAGATGCTGGATTCCCCTTCAATAGTTACTGACTTGACAAATTTCAAAAATCTAAAGGAACTTTCAATGGTTAAAGAAAGATGAGTCACTAGACACAATGAGCCTTTCTTGGAAATTGTAAGCTAATGACTTTAAAATAGAAATCTATCCACTTTTCCCACTCGCTGCCTAAATCCCATGTGTTCATTTGGGATACTTGGGCCCAGGAGTCAAAGTAAATCAAAACCAGCTCCCTCTGGGGACCTTTCAGAGAGATAAAGTTTCCAAAGGGCTGGAGGGTTCTCATACCTTGTATCACAATGAACATCTAAACCAGTCAAAATGCCTTCAGGTATGGCACGAGCCGAGGAAGGAGAAGAGAGAAGAGAAAGGAATTAAGATTTATAAGAACCTGGGATGGTCTCATTACTGGGCCAGCAGTTTACAAATGGCATAATCAAATACAGATACTATTATTCCTACTTTACAAGATTCAGAAAGGTGAACAGAGTGGCCAAATATCTCTTCCCTGGTGAACATCAGAGTTCAGCAATTCAACTTCTGGCTTGTGCAGAAATAAAGAAGGAATATTCTTTCAACCTTATACAACACAATAATTCTTTGAGATGACCTCCAATAGTCAAGATGTCTGATGAATAAAATATGTAATTCAGCAAATCCAGCATAACACTTCAACACCCCCCCCAAAAAAAAATTCTAATTAAAAAAAACAGGAAAGACACTGAACCTGAGCTCTAAAGACCTGCATTGAAATCCTCACCAGTAACTGCTCTACCTATATAATCTTACTTATAAAAGCTGAATCAGACCACCTTAAAGGCCCCTTATTAAAGGCTAAACAAATGCCTGTGGTTAGTAGTGATGCAAGTCCAGCAGAGCTGATCCTTCTCTTTCTTCTCCAAGCCCCAGGAATCACACCTGACCCACTCTACACCGTTATCAAGAAGAGAAAAAGCACCGTTGTCTGGAGAACCAGAGAGAAAAGTCAGGAACCAGCTAATCAATTAAAATTATTTCTTTTCCGAGGAGCAAACATTGGCAGCAGTGTCTGTGGACTAATACTCATGGATGGAGTCTTGAGTAGTTTGGACCTTTGTCCACAAGACAAGTAAAAACCAAATTCCAGCAGCTCTGCTTCCAAGTCCCCCCACAGGGACCCTGGGGGAAGGCCTGGTTCTCAGGCCAAGCCCCCGCCACACTCCGGAGCCTGCTGGCCAACAGCACAGGAAGTGCCAGCCACTTTCCCCAGAGCAGCTGGCACCAATTACCCAAACCCAGCTGGAAACACTCAGCTGGGGTGAGGCGGGCGCTCCAGATGCCCGGCCTGATCGGAAATCCTACACTCAAACAAAGGCAGCCTTGCAGCCACGGCAGCACGCAACACAGTGGCTGGTCGGGGGCTGGGGGAGGCAGCCAGAGGGCAGGCTGGGGCCCTCCAGCCAGGGAAGCAGCTGTGGGTCTGGGAGACTTGCCTGTTCCCTGATTTCAGAGCCTCTTCATTATCACAACCAACAGCTACCAATTACTGGGCACCCAGAGCGTGCTGAGTTCTTCTGGTCCTCATTCTACTGAACTCCCCCAACAACACAGCAAAGAAGGAACTGTTATCCGCATTTACACATGGGGGACCCAAGGCTCACAAAGACAATGATCTTTCCCACCATCACAGAGACAGGAAGTGCCAGGACTGGGTCAAGAGCCCAGGTCTTCTGCATTACTTTCCTTTCTGCAAAACATCCTGGCCTACGAAAGTAAACTACATAAAAACGGCCTGGCAATGAAAGGCTCACTTTGCAAAGCCATCACAGGTGACACATTGAGTCCTAAAAGACGGTCAGCTGGTTAAGAAGATGGGAACATTTGTAGGTCCACCATGGATTTGAGAACACCTATATAGTACTGGGACTCCAACACCCAAGAAACACACAAAAGTCAATGCCTTTTGGCAGGAAACGGCAATGTTGAACGACAGAAAGCAGAAGATAAAGCCCATCCTATGGCTCTTCAAGGAACAGCATAAATAGGTGTTGATCAAGGTCTCAGAGACAGTTATTACTACCTTCATGTTAATTATATATTATGGAAATGTATTATTATTACTAGAGGTAGGAGTACAGGCTTCCCCAGTAGCTCAGTGGTAAAGAATAAACCTGCAATGCAGGAGGCACAGGAGACGTGGGCTCAACCCCCAGGTCGGCAAGATCCCCTGGAAGAAGGCATGGCAACCCACTCCAGTATGCTTGTCAGGAAAATCCCACAGACAGAGGAGTCTGGTGGGCTACAGTCCATAGGGTCACAAAGAGTCAGATACGACTGAAGCATCTGAGCAGCAGCAGAGCAATATGTAGTAATGAATATTATAATAATAATAATATGGAAATACATCATAACAAACATTTATATAGAATTTACTATGTACCCGGTGTTGTTCAGAGTGCTTGATTACATTAACTCATTTGATCTTCCAGCACCCTAGGAGATGAGTAACATAACCATCTCCATTTACAGAATGGTTAAGTAACTTGTCCAAGATCACAACAGTCACATAGCTAATAAACTGTGAAGCCAAAATTCAAACCAAGGTAGTCAAGCTCCATAGTCCATACTCTTAACCTCTACACACACTGCCTCTCAACTACAACAAACATTTATTAAGCAGGATCCATGCTAGGTCCTTCCACTACTATTATCTATGATTACATTTATTGTTCATCACAAACAAATGTAGTAATATGAATCGAAGCCACGAAGGTTTCATATCACAAAAGAATGGAGCTAACCTTGCAGGCAAGCAGCAACACTTGGAAATCTCCATGCACACTGCCATTTCTCACTGGGATCTGACATCACAGAGGTGAAATGTCTGAAAGACCCAAGCAACTACACATTGACTTACCCTTGGTGAAAGCTCAGTAGTTATCAGACTTCACTGTGAGTACAGTGAATTATCATACAAAGTTGGATACACAAAATCCAGTCTACTTACTTCAATAATAACTTCAACTGTTTGCTAGTCTTAGATTCTACTTGCCTCTGTGATGCTCTGAACTCTACAAATTTCTTTCACTAGAAGTCTGAAAGTGCCTCACTTAGCCTACCCCTGCACTTTCCAGCTTTGGGAAAGCTACAGTGGCCTTCAGGACTCAAAGCTCACCACCTTTCTGGAGTGGCAGGAACCATGGAGAATTTTGTACGCAACCAGTTCACTTATAGATGGAGAAACTACTTCCCGCGGTAAGTGACTTGCCCAGGATTAAAGAGCAAGTTAGGAAGAACCTAACCAAAACTTTCAGCTCTGAGTCTGGTATGTGTTTCCCACTAACACTGTGCATGTTTTCCCCTGTGGTTCCCCTGGCCCTTCTACAGTGCTTAACTCGGTGCTATATTCAGCAAATGTTTATTCTCTCTCAATAAAAATAGTGCTATAGACTGTGTCCCCTCAAAATTCATATGCTATGACCTAACCCTCACAGTAATGGTATTAGGTGGTGGGGCCTTTGGCAGGTAATTTGGTCATGAGGGTGGAGCCTCATAAATTGGATTAGTGCCCTTATGAAAGAGACCCCAGAGAGCTCCCTCACCCCTTGTGCCATGTGAGGGCACAATAAGAAGACAGCCCCCTGTGAACCAGGAAGCAGGTCCTCACCAGACGCCAAATATGCTGGTGTCTTCTCAGCCTCCAGAGCTGCGAGAAATACATTTCTGCTAAGCCACCCAATCTATGGTCTTCTGTTCTGGTATCCAGAATAAGATAATGCCTAGGAGCTCTGCTTACATTATCTCATTTAATTGCCCAATCCAGCAACTCCAATAAATAGATACTATTTATTATGTCTGTTTCACAGTTTAGGACACTAATCTTTAGCCATTTGATGCCACCTCTCCAAGATCACGACAAAACATGAGGTTCAGAACCTGAACCCCCACTGTCCAACTCCAGAGGCTGTTATATTCTGAACTCTATTAGGTCCAATTTTACCATCCTGGTCCCCTTTACCTTTTCCAATTCCCAAGTCAAGCTCAGAAGCTCATTCCTGCAGTGATGTTCCCCCCACTACCCCTAACGTCCCCATGGCCCCAGGTGGACTGTGCCCATTGTTCTGCTAAGTTCATGGAGGCTTGATAGACATGCCTGGAGCACTAGGTGGCCCCGGGAGGTGCACCAGTCCATGGGAGGGCAGGAGGTGCCCAGTACCCACATTGTTCTTGTTCCCATCTGGCGTCAGGGGCCAAGGTGTGGGCTTCCTGGTGACCATTCCCAGGCCAGCACACAGCAGTACTGACTCACCCCTAAGTCTGCCTCAGACATACTTACGAACCCTCAGGATCACACCACTAACCCTCACCTACTCGCAGCCAGAGCCAATTCTAGTCACAGTATAACCTCTAAGGGAAGGAAGGGTTGCTGAGCAAGCACGCAATGTGACAGCAGGCACTATGCATGGAACTTTATCCCCCTGGCAGGGTTCACCCAGGAGGAAGGTTCACCCCAGCCCCGTTGACTCTGAGAAGGAAACTGAGGCTCAGTGAAGCTAACTGACTTGCTTGGCCGGCACAGTAAATCGTCGTGTGACTCCAATGCCCAGGGTTTCCTGCTACAAACACCCCTTCTCAGATAACACACATCCCTAACGTCATGCGCTCCAGTTGCTGGCTGCCAGTAAGACTCCACGGTGAGAGCCTCATTTCTCACACTTCCTTTGTTGAAGCGCAAGCACTGTGCAGAGGGACACACAAGCTCTAATCAGTACTGTCTTTCCTCATAATAAGAAGCTGTCTAACGACATTGAAGGGTTAACAAACAACTTTTTCGCATGTAACTTCACTTGATCCTCACCACAGCCTGGTAACTAAGGATCACCCTCTGCATCTTACACAGGAAGGACTGTGGCTCAGATGCAGGGGGGGAATCAGGAGGGGAGGGGAGAGTCAGAGCAGAAACTGCAGTCCCAGTGTGCATGAGTCCTCAGTCCAAATGCCCGCTTCACCTGGCTCTGTTTGAGTCTTTCCCAGGGATGTGAGGAGGAGGAGGAGAGAATTAGGGCAATGGGTGCTGGGAGGCAGTGGCAGCACAGTTTGCCTTGGATACTAATTCAGTTCCTTGCAAACCACCAGCACCCCCAACAATGCCCAGAGGTTGCTGCAAGCCAAACTAACGGGCAGACAAGACACAGAACGCTTAGACCAGTCTGAGGCCCTGTGCACCAAGGCCAGGAGCCTCTATGCCCAGGCTGGAAAGGGGCCACACCCCCAGTTCATGCAGACCGATATCCCAGCCTCAGCCATGCACAGAGCCCCGCCCACCCAGAACCCTTGTGAAAGATGCCCCCTCCAGCAGACCTCCCTACTTAGTGGGGGTTCCCAGCACCCAGCAGTCCCAGGTGGGACAGGGAACCCTCACACCCTGCCCCTTGGGCCTCTGACTGCTGCCTAGGGGCCCCTTGTTTTTCCTCCTCTGAGACAACCCCGCAGAGAGAAACACAGGGGCAAGGGAGCCCATGGCAGTTGCTATAGGCAATGCATCCCTCTGTTAGCAACACCTCACAGGCCTAGAATTTTCCACAACACCACCAGGTTCATTTGTGGAGGAAGCAGCTTCTTGTCCACACACCCCATCAACTTCACATCCTCCTGGCCCATAGCTTCACCCACTTCCTTCTGACACCCTAGAGGTCATCACCTTGAGGAGAAGAGAAAATGAGGGCCCCCCCAAGACCCATTTTCTCATCCGGAAACTGAGAGGTGAGGAGCACCGAGAGGGATCAAAAGAGTCCCCCTCAGGTAGTTAAAAGAAAAAAGTGCTTTTGCTTTCTGCAGGCATACTTCACCCTGGAAGGAAAAGTGTGTGTTTGGGGCAGCCTCATGGAGAAAGTAAGAATCTGCAAATCCACTTAATACAAACCCAAACAGATATCCAAATCCCAGGAGACAAAGAAAGTTCTTCTGGAAAACAGTAATAGAGCAACTCTCCCCATAACCGTTTATTTCATATTCAAATACTAGTTCATAAACACAGTCAAATTATACTTGAACTTCTCCACAGGGCCTTCAATTAATCTTAACTGTTTTAATTACTGGCTACACTCGTAACTGGGGCTTCTCAGGTGGCTCAGTGATAGAGAATCCGCCTGCCAATGCAGGAGTTGCAGTTAGATTCCTGGGTCAGGAAGATGCCCCGAAGAAAGAAATGGCAAGCCACTGCAGTATTCTTCCCTGGGAAATCCCATGGACAGAAGAGCCTGGCAGGCTACAATCCATGGGGTCGCAAAGAGAGGGACACAGCTTAGTGACTAAACAAGAACAATCCTGACTACAATGGTCTCCTAGGAATGCGACCCTCAAATCATGAAGGCTCTACGACAGTCAGTGCTTTCTGGATGTGGCACGTGTTCAAGCCCATGGTCTTGTTTTCAAGACCTCTTGACCACAGGGATCGAACCCAAGTCTCCTGCGTCTCTAGCACTGCAGGCAGAATCTTTACCATCTGAGCCACCACGGAACCCCTCTTAACCCAGAAACTTCCACTTAAAAGAGAGAAGTTCCATCAGGAGCCCTCCAAGGAAACTTGAATCTTGACCTTGCCATGGAGAGGGCTCACACAGCCCTCTTCGGCAGAATCCCAAGACCCCTGTTGGCCTCATAAGCCAGGGGTAACAATCTCTTGAATCTGAGAGAAAATCTCTTGAATTGCCAGGACTGTAACATAAATTCCTTTAGTAAAGTTCTTTGACCTGGAAATTTTGCATAATTAACAGACTGGAAGAGAAGGTGATTCCTGATGACAGAATGTCGGACACCTGAGAAAAAAAGTGATCTGGGCTCTGGGATTTCTTCAGGATTCTTTCCTCACATAGTTAGAGGGGGACTGTCCACCTACTCCATCCTGCTGGAACTATGGGAGAAGCTGGAGACCATGAGTGCAGGCTACAAGATATCTGTGCATCCACAAACCAAGTCCTAAATGCCACATGCCGAAGTTGCAGGAATATGAAGCCCCCTGCTTAGAAGAAAATGTCACGTAACATACAGGACAGATAGCACTTGCAAATCACACACAGAGACACAAGTACATGGTGTGTATATAATGCATATTATCGGTACATATTAATTATCACATGATTGAAGTGAAGTGAAGTCACTCAGTCGTGTCCGACTCTGCGACCCCATGGACTGTAGCCTACCAGGCTCCTCCCTCCATGGGATTCTCCAGGCAAGAATACTGGAGTGGATTGCCGTTTCCTTCTCCAGGGGATCTTCCCGACTCAGGGATCGAACCCGGGTCTCCAGCATTCCAGGCAGATGCTTGGAGCCACCAGGGAAGCCCATCACATGATTAATATATAGTTATTACATAATATATTGTACAATTAATATGTAGTAGCTATAATTATATATTATGTACATTTGATACATTGATTATATGTATAATTAACATGTATTACACACATTAAGAGTACAGCTGACTCTTGAACAACTAGGGTTAGTTGAAAATTTGTGCCATAACTAATCCTATATGTGATTCTTCCAAAGCCCCAATTCCACATCCTCAGATTCAACCAGCTGCAGATTGTATATACTGTAGTATTTACTATAGAAAAAAAATTATTGTATAAGTGGACCTGCGCAATTCAAACCCACATTGTTTAAGAATCAACTGTGCTTGAAAATTAAAAATAAATGATGAAACTCCCCCAGAGGAAAAACATACAGGCAAAGGACATAAAATGTAAAGAAGTGAAATAACATGTGGAAGTAAGATACTACCTTCCACCTCCCAAACAAACAACTCTTTAAAAATTACCAGTACTCATGAGAGTGTGTGAGCACCTGATACATGGCTGGTGGGAGTGTGAGTTGGTATTTCCAGAGGGTATTTAATAATATGCTTTAAAATCCCTAAAAATATACATAGTCTTAGACCACACAATTGTACTTGTAGAAATTTATTCTCAAAAGTGTTAATGGATGTGCTCAAAGATTCAGTCTTTTTTCATTGTCCATTATGGTAAAAAGTAAAAGCAACCTACATAGCCAACAATGAAAGTTTTTTAAATAAAAACAAATATAGAGTATGAAACAAAGCTACTATGATATTAAGTACCATTACCAAACATTATGATTGCTGTTAAAAAATTGTATATATTTAAAAATACTGGAAGTATATACAACAAATATTAATAATGTTTAGTGGTGGGTGACTTTTTTTTCTTTCTTTTTGATTATCTGTATTTGCTTCAATGTCTATATTGGCCTAAAACTTCTAATATGTATCTGTCAGCATTTAAAAGCTTTTATTTTGTAAAATGTTATGTATGAAGACATCATATCACCTCAAGAGTATGAATTCCTTGAATCCTAGGTTCTAGGTCTGATTTATCTTCATCAACTCCCCAGGATATTTTAAGGTATTAAATAATCACAATTACCATTTATTGAATGTTTGCCATGTGGCAGGCATTCTATTAAATTGTGTTTTTTAATACAGTAAAATTCAATAAAAATTTGTTGAAGGAGGGAGGGAAGGAGGAGGGCAGATGGAAAGGAGTGAATGAATAAATGCCCAAAGATCTGAAACAAGCTGGCAGCTCTCTCACCAGGAAGTGACCCACTCGTTTTTGAGGTCCCATCTGACCAGCAGACCACACCAATGAGCTAGACCATCTCCTCTAGTGAGAATGGGAGCAGAAAGGGAGTAGATGTTAGGCAGAGGACAGCCACACTATAAACTTGAGTTTTAGAAGCCACAGTTTTTGAAAGATTTCACAGGGAACTGCCAGGTAAAACTTAAAAATCATTCTTGGAAGCTTCCTAACTAGATTCGCAAAAACTAGTATTAACACAGCCTTTTGATTAATCGCTTTGGACCTTGGCAACCTTTAATTCATTCCCTCAAAAACTCCCAGGCACTCACTATTAGAGGGTGAAAAACAGGCACAATCTCATTCTTAAGGAACCTGCAGTGTAAGAGGAGCACAAGGAATAGTTGCTGAAATGCTGGTCCAAGGCTAGGTGTGAGCCCTCGCACAGGACTAGCAGGCCAAGATGAGTGCAGGAGTTCTTTCTCATGGGGAAGAAAAGCAGAGGAGGAGGTGAGAGTTGGAATAGGCGAGATTTCTCAGTGCAGACTTGGGGAAATGCTATTCCTGACTGAGGGGACAGCCTGAGCAAAGGCTCCGAGGGGTGGGATGGGGGCCGGGGCAAGCCACCATGAGTGTGTGGAAGAAACGGATCTGCCATGACAACTGAGGCAAGAAAGGCAAGTTCAAGCCAGAACGGAGAGACTTGGGAAGCAGGTAAACGCACTCAGACTGAATTCTGGTAGTAATGTGTCCAGCCCATGCCCCCTAAATCTTGGGCCACTCCATTAGAAGAAGCAAAGTGGCCCAGATCCTCTCCAATAGCCTCTTCTTGCCCCTGACAAATTCCTGCTACACTTCCAAAAAGCACCTTAATATACCCTTCACTTTCAAAGGCTCCAACAAGAAGGTCAGATTAATAGCCACACTGCCCTGAGCACACACAGAAGCAGAAAAGCTGAAGCAGCTCCTTGACACCTAGCTGTGCCCTGCTGGTCTCCAATGTCTGACATCCTGGAGAGGAAGCCTCCCTGGCTTAGCCCATCTCCTGGGAAAATGAGGAGATAATCCTTGGACCAGTTGATTCAAAACAGTACAGCATGGAACCGGTAGTAAAAGCACCAAGAACTGATCTCCTTAAATTCAGCTTCTGGAGAGTCAGCCCTGTGGTCCTGCTTCCTCTAAGGACCATGGAGACACCTCCAGGCCCCTCTTAGTAAAAGGTTTGGGAAGGCAGCCACTGGGAATCCAGAGGACACGAGACAGATGTTTCTCAGATGTTTTAGTAGCATGATACATCCCACCGCCCTGCCTTCTTCTGACTCTCTCTGTGTCTCTTTTTTGCCGTATCTTCCCTGTCTTCCTTCCTACCTCCTTCCTCTCTCTCTCTCTCTCTCTCTCTCTCTCTCTCTCTCTCTCTCTCTCTCCTTCTGTTTCTTTCTCTCCTTATTTCAACTTTTGTGAAACCTACTCTTCAATCTCTTTCTCTGAATCTATCTCTATGTGTCTCTCTCAGAGTCAGCTCATCTCTGTTTCCATCACCTCCTTCTCCGCATCTCTGACGTTCTGTCGGCCTCTCTGACTTCGTATTTCTGAACTGGTGTCTAGGTGTGTCTACTAATGTATCTGTCCGGATGCCTCTTGTCGTTCGGTCTCTCCTATCTGTGTGTCTTTCTGCGTCTCTTACTGTCTGTCGTGCACGTCTTTGCGTCGCTCTCTCTCCCCGTACCTTTCCATCTCTCTGCCTCCATCCGTGCCTCTACCCCTCCTCTCCGAGCTTGCGATTACTAAAATCGCAGCGAGGAAATGGAGCAGTTCAGAAAGGTGTGACCCTAAAAACCAGCTTAAGCGGGATGCCGGCTTAGAGCGGCGGGAGGGGCACCGCGGGGACAGCCCCGGACACACGCGACTTTCCGGCACTGTCGCCGCTCCCCGGGTCTCCCGCTGGGCGAGCGCCTCGCGACCCAGCCCCACTCCGACCACCCACCTCCCTGGCTCGGAAGCAGCCTCGCCACCCCCCGGGAAGCCGGAAGTAGGGCAGAGGGCGCAAAGTTCTCACCGATGGTGAAGCTGTAGCCATCGATGCTGAAAGTGGCGCTCCGGCATTTTTTGAAGCCCTCTTTCTTGTTGCTGGCGTCCGTCATGGCTCGGCCAGCGGCGTCCCGAGGTCCCCAGCGGAGGGGCGCGCACCCCGGCGCCGGCGCCCCGCTTTCAGCCGCGTCCCCTACCCGGGCGCGCGGCGCGCTGTCCCCGCCGGTCCGCCGCTCGCTGAGAGCGGAGCGCGCCGGCTGCTGGCACCGCGAGCGCGAAGTCGACTAACGCTCTAGGCGCACGGCGGAGCCAGCGAGCCTCGCAAATGCCCCATCTCCAGTGCCAGGTTCCAGATACCACGAGAGGAGTGCGAACAAAGGGAGTCGACGCGCACCCGCGCGCGTGGTTACGGGCTGGTGGGTGGGTGGGTACCGAAATCCCTGTCTTTGCCACCTTCTCCCTGGAAGCCAGCGCGCTCCAGGCACGTCTGTTTTCTTTCTCAGCTTCGGCTTCCCCTCTCTGGAGGCTGGTGGGGTTTGGGGACTCAAGGGAATGGCTAAGATGTGGCGTCGTGCTTCGTTTGGATGTTTTCTCTGGCAGGCAAGAGAGCTCCCAAAAAACACATCAACAGATGGAAAAGCAAACATCCAAGCCTGTCAGATGCTGCCAAAGTTTGCTCCAAACAAGGAAGTCGGGGAAATCGCCACGCCCACTTCCTCCCAGCAGCTGTCCCCTGAACTAGCCTGGAACCCTGATAAGATTACTTCTCGGCAGTCCCGGGCCAGGAGATAATTATCAAAGCAACCCATATTGGTGGCTAAGCGCTTTCATGCAGAGGTTCTAAAATGCGCAAGTTCTAGTCTCTTCCAAACGAACTGTCCGAACTCTTTCCAATTTGGTTTTGTCAAATTGACTTGGCAAAGTGTGTTGCCAGATAGACATTCCTGGAACTTGTGGAGGTGGTAGAGATTTAACCAACCCTACGGCTAACCCCTCTTGTCACAGAAGAGGAAACTCAGGTGGACAGGGGCTGGACTAAGGTACTACAGCTAAAAAGTGGCCGTGTCTGGATAGAGGAGCTTCACTTGATAATACCAAATCAATTACTGATCCTTCCAGTACCTGAAATGACTGAGTCAGGCAAGGTTTGTATGAGGGAAATCATTCCCTCCAATCAGCAAGCATTGCTAAGGATTTACAGTTGTAGGGGCTGAGGTTCTTTGTCAGGGGCTGGGAAGTTCACATTAATGAGATCAGAGTTGAATCCCTTGGCGGAGTCCACCCAGTGTAACACATGGAATGACAGTGTTATGCTCAGGTTATTAAAGAACTAGTTAAGTCAACCTCATTTGTTGTGATGGAATTTAACACAATTGCCAAGCACTTGTCAATATTAATGAGTCAATCAGGTATATCCCTAGTTGTTTCTGAGTTTAGGGAACAGTGGTCATAAGTCTTCAGAATCTAACTAAAATTAGAACTCTTCTCTCAAAAAAAGTCACATACACACACATGTGCAATATTCCACATGCAATTTTAGGGGAACCATAAACCTCTCAAGCCCCATGGAAATCAGATTAATATCTCAGGACCTGAATCTTCCTCAATTTACCATATACTTTGAGAGAAATGAGGGTTTTTTAAATGTCAAATATAGTTGGAACTTCAATTAAAAATTCTCTATGGTAAGACCTAGAACCACATTGATAATTTGCTGAGATCAATGGCAAGATTGATTGATCCAAAAAAGCAATGGGTATCACAGAACTCATCACACAGAATGGCACATCCTCGCTTGGTAGTAGAGCATGCCTCAAACCCCGAGGCACTCTTTGAGACTGGGTCTGGTTACAGTGAGGAAGCATGAAGAAAGCTCTAGGGATAGACAGACCTGAGTCTGAAATCTGGCTCCACCACTTACCAAATATATGACCTTGAGCAAGGTACTAGACCTCCCTGAGTCTTGCTTTCCTGCTCTTACAGTGAGGATTAAGTGAGAGGAAATAGGTGAAACTTAGGCATACCGTGGACATTTAGTTTTTGCAGTTACCAGGTGACTCCCAAGTTTCATCGTATAGACACTGTAGAAAATTCTTCTTCATAGCAATAATATATTTTTGCTATTGTTATCATTATATAGAGAAAAAAATTTATCTGTAAAATGTTTATATATAATATGTATGACTACATACTACATATATATAGTATACTACATATACTATATATAATAGTACATATAATAGCATATACTATATATAATGCATTTAATATAGTAATCCCCAAATTTTCTTATCATTCTCATTTCCCTGTATTTCTCCCACCTTCCCAAATATTTAGCAAAATCACATGTCTTCTTCAGTGTCACTGGAAGTTCTGTAATGAGGTTCCTGAAAGCCCTGAGTTATAGTCTCCTATGGTAAGTTATCAAGAAAAAAAAAAAAATCCTAATGGGATGGAAAATTTTTCCTGAGTGAAATTGAAACTTGGTATTTAATCACTCTTAGCAGAAAAGCTTTTTGAAATATAATCTATAAAAATAATAACAATGTGATCATTTATCTGTCCCCTAAGACTGGTAAAAATAACTTGTGTGAACAATTAGAACTGGTTTTAAATTGCTTCTCCCCAGAATTGTTCTCTCTCTCCCTGGTTTTAGAAACTGCACACCTACAGAACCACTGACTGTGCTGCTTCAAGTGCAAAGACTTAAAAGCAACCTTCTCGGCGTGATGCTCTTACTCCACACCAAGTGAAGTCGAATACTAACATTCCATAAGCCAAGAAAGAATGAGTTCAACACCAAGATCAACAGAAGCATTGCTTTGTTCCTTCAGGAATGCTCCTTTAAGAATGCCTTTGAAATAAAAAAACTAAACCAAGAAACCCAAGTAGATGGGTGAATCCTATGCCCTTATTGTTAGAGCAGGAGTCAGCAAAAAGACCTGCAGGTCAGATCCAGTCTGTTCACCTGTCTTTGTAGAATCTTAAAGCTAAAAGAGTGATTAAGTGATTGAAAAATTCAAAAATTTCCCATTCAAAAGAAGAACATGTAACACATTAAAACTACATGAAATTCAAAGTTCAGTGTCCACAAATACAGCTGGTAGCTCAGCTGGTAAAGAATCCACCTGCAATGCAGGAGACCTTGGTTCAAAGACCCTGGGCAGGAAGATCCTCTGGAGAAGAGATAGGCTACCCATTCCAGTATTCTTGGGCTCCCCTGGTGGCTTAGCTGGCAAAGAATCCACCTGCAACAAGGCAGACCTGGGTTCAATCGCTGGGTTGGGAAGATCCCCTGAAGAAGGGAATGGCTACCCATTCCAGTATTCTGGTCTGGAGAATTTCATGGACTTTATAGTCCATGGGACCACAAAGAGTCAGACACAACTGAGCAAGAGGTCATCAAACAGACCTGCAGGTCAGATCCAGTCTGTCACCTGTTTTTGTAGAATCTTCAAGCTAAAAAAGTGATTGAGTGATTGAAAAATTCAAAAATTTCCCATGCAAAAGAAGAACATGTAACACATTAAAACTACATGAAATACAAATTTCAGTGTCCACAAATAAAGTTTTATTGGAACATAGTTACACTCATCTGTTTACATATTATGTGTGGCTGCTTTTAAACCAACAGGCAGAGTTGAGTAGTTGTGCCCAAGACTGTATGGACTGCAAATCCAAAAATATTTGCTATATGTCCCTTTAGAGAAAATGTTTGCTGATTCCTAGATTATCGTAAATATCTTACACCTGTCTAGGCTTAGATAACTTCTGTTTCTATTATATTTTTTATAAAATAAGTAAATACTATTGTATTTGCTATAAAGTGACTTATTTACTGAAAAATAAGTTTGATTTATAAAATAAATCACTGATCTGTTTTTAATTACTGGAATAGATTCTAACAAGGAAGGTACAGCAACAAATGTTTGATGAATGAAAGAAGAAAGGAAAGAAACAATATACATAAGAGTTTGATCCAGTTATTAGCAAGATTAATTAGGTTAAAATTAATTTCTCCCAAGATAATGCATGAATCTGGTTTCATCCCAAGAAAGCAGAAGAGGATAAATTCAGTATTTAAATCAGTTCATAACTCATGGATCAGATAATGTCCTTCAAAATATAACAACTATACATGGAAAAATAAAAATCTGGCAGGAAACTCATCTAACTCAGGTGCTAATGTCATGTCCCTTGATACTCCCTGTGTAGGGGCTGGTAACTGTTTCCATGTAAGAGAAAGAGTGTTAACAGCTAACACTCTTAACAGCTAACACTGTTAAACTAGTGTTCATTGGTTTCTAAACATCTAGAAAAAGATGGCAATGGCACCCCACTCCAGTACTCTTGCCTGGAAAATCCTATGGTCAGAGGAGCCTGGTAGGCTGCAGTCCACGGGGTCACTAAGAGTCGGGCACGACTGAGCGACTTCGCTTTCACTTTTCACTTTCCTACACTGGAGAAGGAAATGGCAACCCACTCCAGTGTTCTTGCCTGGAGAATCCCAGGGACGGAGGAGCCTGGTGGGCTGCTGTCTATGGGGTCGCACAGAGTCTGACACGACTGAAGCAGCTTAGCAGTAGCAGCAGAAAAAGATGAGACTATATGTAGCATGTGTTATCAAAAAGTCAGTTTTCTAAGAAAATAATTTTTCGTCATACGAAAGAGAAGACAATTCCCCAGCACTTCATTTGGAATTCTCTAGTCCCCCAAGAATTATAAAACCAAATTGCCTCAATAAAAGCATTGTTTATAGCCCTCATGGACATCCTCAGCTGTGTGACAACTACTCTAAATTGGTGGGGAGGACCCCGTTGCAGTCTCATCATCACAGAAATGCTATAGGCAATGAAGTTTCTGAACTTCAGCCCTTCTCTTCTGGCTGAAATTGATACAACCCAGATAAGACTAATGAGTATCTTTGCTGGGAGTAGAAATTGTGAGAGGTGAAGAGAAAGTTACAGGAAATTCCAGGCCCAGTTCCAGCCTGAATCTAAAAAGCATCTCCTCGCAAATTCTATGAGATGCTCTAGTATCTTACACTACATTCCCTCTTTGTGAGTGAGGTAGCAGATGGGAGTTTCTGTTGCTTGCCATCTTGAATCCTAGCTAATCCATCAACCACAGTCCCTTCAAGGAGAGATGTAAAGAAGAAAAAATTAATAAATAAACAGAGAAAGGGTGGAATGACACTAACATTACCAAGTGCCAACTACGTGATAGGCATTGCTGCTAACCAGGAAATGGTCCCTGCCTTTGAGCACTTTATAGGAAAAGAAAGTCCTGAACAGTCTGTGGAACCAGGGCTCGGAACAAAACACCAGTCTCAGAAAATCTACACTTATGGAAGCAACTCCTCTCCAGCTCTCCTAACACCCTTTTCTGCTTCAGTTTGCTTCCACCTTATTGCTTCCCTAGAGCCTATTCTTGTTTCTCATATTAATTAGGCCCAGGGAAGGCAATGACTATCTAAATAAACAGAATAAAAAGCAAAGTACCTACACACCTGAGGGTCAGAAAAATTTCCCAGAAAGATGCCTTGAAGGCCTGATGCAGATTGGAAGTGGTGATAGTTTAGTTGTTAAGGCGTGTCCAACTCTTTGCAACCCCATAGACAGTAACCTGCCAGGCTCCTCCGACCATGGGACTTCCCAGGCAAGAATACTGGAGTGGGTTGCCATTTTCTGCTCCAGGGGACCTTCCCGACCCAAGAATTGAACCCCGAATCTCCTGCATTGCAGGTGGATTCTTTACCAGTGAGCCAACAGAGAAGCCCCTAATGGAGATTACAGAATTTTATTTGCACGATGAGACAGTTTTTCTTTGTGATAGAGATGGCCTCCATCCATTTGTCAACGTTTTTTCCAAGTTTACATACCATTAGTGAATTTGTGAAAATGAGTTTTCCTACACCTGCCTTCAGTGTCTCAAAAAATCCTTCCATGTTCCAAAAAATACTAGCTGAGCAACTCCCAGACCAATGCCTTCTCCATAATAGCAGAAGCAAATTAGAGTAAATCCATTCCTTTTGGCTCTAAGAATCTAGGGAGAATTTTCTGATAGCCTTTTGCAGTTAGGAGATTTGGAGAACTGGAGACACTCTGCAGTGGAGGAGCAGAGACCAAAATGAGAGCCCTGAATTTGTTTTTTGTAACCCAGATTATCAAACCTGGACTGTTCTTCCCCCTCAGTCCACCTGGTTTGCCTAGAGACCTTCTCCTCATCCTTGAAGTCTCCACTGATGTCCCAGGTCCTCCAGAAAGGATTTCCTGCCTGCCTCTTCTGGAGGGAAGAGGACACTCCACTTTAAGCCTCCCCTGGGCCCCACCCCATGTCTCTATCCTGGAACCACTGCACTGCACTCACGCTGCTTGTGTGCAAGCTGGTCCCCCCAAGAGGATATGAGCTGCCAGTAGCAGGGTAGGTCTTCCATCTCAGCCCAAGCACAGTGCCTGGCACAGAGTAGGCTGAAACATGTGATCAGTTAAGCAGCAAACACGGATGTAACACACAACGCTGCACAGCCAGGAGGTGACATGATGGGGGCAGAAGAGTCATTCTTAGTCATTCCCTCTCTTCATCCACCCTCTAGCTTCCTCTGTGATGAGCTTTAGAGCCAACTCATGATAAATATGTTAACAACATTTATAACAGAACAAAAAGCTTCTCTGTTTGCTAGCTGTGTGACCTTGAGCAAGTAGCTTAGCCTCTATGAGTCTCAATTTTTATCTTCTGTAAAATGGAGATGTAGTAACTATCTTACAGGGGATACATGAGTTATACTGAGATAATTTCTATTAAAGACTTGCCCTCAACCTGACTCATAGTAAACTCTCAATATATGGTTGTGTTTTCTTTTTTCAATTTGGCCAAGCCATGTGGCTTGCAGAATCTTAATTCCCCAGCCAGGACTGAATCGACATCTTTGGCAGTGAGGACATGGAGTCCTAACCACTGGACCACTGGGGAATTTCCATCAATACATGTCATGTTATTTTTAACATCATCATCATCACTAGGACTCTAGGTCCTTTTTGTGTGTTATTCCTGCATAGAGTTCTTGAGATAAGTCATACCCAGAGGCAAAAAGAATAGGCCCAGGGCTCATTCACCATGGGCCCAAGGCTCTGGAGTATCAGTCATCCCTTAAGCAATGAAGCAAGCAATGGTTCTGAGCCTCCATCTCTCAACTGAGCAGCAGATACCCACAGGCTTCCTGAGAGCTGGAATGTGGAGCTTGGACGGGGCCTGGCTCAGCAAGAAACCTCAGGAAATGCTCTGGCACTCTCCCACCCACCACCACCCCCCCACCCATTGCCCTCCCTGTTCCGCAGCACTTTTGTCACTTAGGCATCACTGCATTTAGTGGGCATGTTGTGGCCTTCATCTTCTCAGCCTCCTGGCGTGTTTAACTCTGTGAACCATGGTGGCAATGTTTAGGATGCCTTTTGTTCCCTGGGCATCCAGAGTACAACCTGCTCCTGGTTTTCCCTGCAGCTTTCTTGGTCAGTTCCTTCACTGTTGTCATTAACCAGGGAAGCTCTTATGCAAGAACCTCTTCTCACTCTCTTCCCTCTCCACGGAGCAATCCTCTTCACTTTGATAGCTCTGTTAATGACTCTCAAGTATCTAGTTCCAGCCCAGATCACTTCCCCAAGCAGCAGTGCCGTGCGTGTGTGTGTGTGTATGTGTGCCAAGTCACTTCAGTCATGTCCAACTCTTTGTGACCCTATGGACTGTGGCCTGCCAGGCTCCTCTGTCCATGGGATTCTCCAGGCAAGAATACTGGAGCAGGTGGCTGCACTCTCCTCCAGGGGATTTTCCCAATGCAGGTCTTACATCTACCTGCATTGGCAGGCGGGACTTTTACCGCTAACAACACCTGGGAAGCCTGCAAACATTCTGCAAGGATTGTTAAAATAATCAAATAAGATTATATGATGACGTTTCAAATAATACTTGACATTGAGACATTTCCTGATGTTAGATATTGTCCTAATTTTCATTTAATATGTTTTCTGCAAACTTCAAGTAGTAGGAAAAAGCCCTGACTTGGGTGGTTTAAATTATAAGAATATTTATTATTAAGTGCCACATAAATTATTAATTCAGCTATTCAGTGAGGATGTCAGAAAGCCAGGTACTTTGGAACACTGTGTACGTGCATGTGCTAAGTTGCTTCAGTCAAGTCCAACTCTTTGTGACTCCATGAACTGTAGCCCGCCAGGCTCCTCTGTCCAGGGGATTCTCCAGGCAAGGATACTGGAGTGGGTTGCCATGCCCTTCTCCAGGGGAATCTTCCCAACCCAGAGATCAAATCTGCATTTTGTAAGATGCTTTTATAGGAGATGAGCACTCTCAGGAAGGGAGTGGGGAAGTTTGACCAAGAAGAGAAAGTAGCAGTAAAGACAAGCTAGCCCTGTGGGCAACAGCAGCTTCATCCTCCACAGAGCACCAGGAGCCAGGATGAGGCACGTGCCTCAACTGTCAACCAGGAGAGGGAAAGTTTAGGGTTGCTCTCAGAAGGCACCAGTTCCCAGGTGTCTGCAGGAGATTGGTTCCAGGACCCCGCCTTCAGATGCTTCAGCATCCTTAGATGCTCAAGGATCACATAAAATGTATAGTGTTTGATTATACATTGACTACATCCTCCGATAGACTTTAAATCATCTCTAGGTTACTTATAATACTACTAATAATAGGAATTCTCCAGGCAAGAACAGTGGAGTGGGTAGTCATTCCCTTCTCTAAGTCTTCCCGACCCAGGGATGGAACCCTGGGTCTCCTGCATTATGGGTGATTCTTTACCGTCTAAGCCACCAGGGAAGCCCCATTACTTATGATAATACAATATGAATGCTATATAATTAGTTGCTTGAGCATGGCAAATTCAAGTTCTGCTTTTTAGGAACTTTCTGGAATTTTGTTTCAAATATTTTTGATATGCTGTTGGCCAAATCCACAGATGCAGAACCCATGGAGACAGAAGTCAGACTGTGTTCTTGACTTGTTGAAAAGACAGCAGAGCAAGATCCAGTGGCCAGATGAAGTTCTCAGGCAAAGAAATGCCAGTGTAGCAGCTGAGAGTGGTGAGAGCGCAGGGCAGAGACAGGGCCTTGACAGAATTGTACCTTGCTCAAATCAGATTTGCTTTTTATAAAGAAGATTCTAACTCCAGCAAGTCCCCCACATATTAACCTTCAAGTTGCAAACTTTCAAAGATGTGAACATGTGTTCCATCAAAATCAGGAATGACTGAAATTGCAGCTTGCCCTCTGTCTCCTAGTCTGACAATATTTCACCTCTACCATCTCCCACCTCCTCTCCCTCTCCAGCCAATACTCTTCTTGCCTGTTCACTCAATGCCAGCCCCTGTATGCCAGCTGTTGTACTGCACTACTGTTCTGTCAGATTTAAAACCTTTTCTTTGTTTTTGTGTTTTTTATGTATTATTTGTATGAAAAGTATTATAAACCTATTACAGTACAATAATCAATGCAAAGAAATAGAGGAAAAGAACAGAATGGGAAAGACTAGAGATCTCTTCAAGAAAATTAGAGACACCAAGGGAACATCTCATGCAAAGATGGGCTCGATAAAGGACAGAAATGGTATGAACCTGACAGAAGCAGAAGATATTAAGAAGAAGTGGCAAGAATACACAGAAGAACTGTACAAAAAAGATCTTCATGACCAAGATAATCACGATGGTGTGATCACTCACCTACAGCCAGACATCCTCGAATGTGAAGTCAAGTGGGCCTTAGGAAGCATCACTATGAACAAAGCTAGTGGAGGTGATGGAATTCCAGTGGAGCTATTTCAAATCCTGAAAGATGATGCTGTGAAAGTGCTGCACTCCATATGCCAGCAAATTTGGAAAACTCAGCAGGGGCCACAGGACTGGAAAAGGTCAGTTTTCATTCCAATCCCAAAGAAAGGCAAGGCCAAAGAATGCTCAAACTACCACACAATTGCACTCATCTCACACACTAGTAAAGTAATGCTCAAAATTCTCAAAGCCAGGCTTCAGCAATATGTGAACCGTGAACTTCCAGATATTCAAGCTGGTTTTAGAAAAGGCAGAGGAACCAGAGATCAAATTGCCAACATCCGCTGGATCATGGAAAAAGCAAGAGAGTTCCAGAAAAACATCTATTTCTGCTTTATTGACTATGCCAAAGCTTTTGACTATGTGGATCCCAATAAACTGTGGAAAATTCTGAAAGAGATGGGAATACCAGACCACCTGACTTGCCTCTTGAGAAACCTATATGCAGGTCAGGAAGCAACAGTTAGAACTGGACATGGAACAACAGACTGGTTCCAAATAGGAAAAGGAGTACATCAAGGCTGTATATTGTCACCCTGCTTATTTAACTTATATGCAGAGTACATCATGAGAAACGCTGGGCTGGAAGAAGCACAAGCTGGAATCAAGATTGCCAGGAGAAATATCAAGAACCTCAGATATGCAAATGACACCGCCCTTATGGCAGAAAGTGAAGAGGAACTAAAAAGCCTCTTGATGAAAGTGAAAGAGGAGAGTGAAAAAGTTGGCTTAAAGCTCAACATTCAGAAAGTGAAGATCATGGCATCTGGTCCCATCATGTCATGGCAAATTGATGGAGAAACAGTGGTAACGGTGTCAGACTTTATTTTGGGGGGCTCTGAAATCACTGCAGATGGTGATTGCAGCCATGAAATTAAAAGACGCTTATTCCTTGGAAGAAAAGTTATGACCATCCTAGATAGCATATTCAAAAGCAGAGACATTACTTTGCCAACAAAGGTCCGTCTAGTCAAGGCTATGGTTTTTCCTGTGGTCATGTATGGATGTGAGAGTTGGACTGTGAAGAAGGCTGAGTGCCGAAGAATTGATGCTTTTGAACTGTGGTGTTGTTGAAGACTCTTGAGAGTCCCTTGGACTGCAAGGAGATTCAACCAGTCCATCCTAAAGGAGATCAGTCCTGGGTGTTCATTGGAAAGTCTGATGCTGAAGCTGAAACTCCAATACTCTGGCCACCTCATGCAAAGAGTTGACTCATTGGAAAAGACCCTGATGCTGGGAGAGATTGAGGGCAGGAGGAGAAGGGGACGACAGGGATGAGATGGCTGGATGGCATCACTGACTTGATGAACATGAGTTTGAGTGAACTCTTGGAGTTGGTGAGGGACAGGGAGGCCTGGTGTGCTGCAATTCATGGGGTCACAAAGAGTTGGCCACAACTGAGTGACTGGACTGGACTGAACTGAACTGAACTGAACTGAACTATATAGCCAGTTGTGTTGGCTGGGTACCTAGGCTAACTTTGTTGAACTTACAAACAAACTGGACTTACGAACAAATTGGGCTTAAAAACGTGCTCTCGGAACCAAACCCATTCATGTCTAGGGGACTTCCTGTCAGTTGCAGAGAACAGAGTAGGCATTTGGATGTTTCATTTTCCATGCACACTTTGACAAGTAGAGTGTACATGTGATGGGCAAGAGGACTGTGATGGTTAATTTTATGTCAGTTTGGCCAGACCATGGTACCCAGCTCAGTGGTCAAACATTCTGGATGTTTCACAGAATGTTTGTGAATATTTGCGGGGGAGGACGGTGAGATCAATATTTAAGTCAGTCAACTATGTGGAAAGCTGATTACCTTCTATAATGTAGATGAGCCTTGTCCAATTAGTTGAAGATCTTACTACAGAAAAGACTGACCTCCCCTAGAAAGAAGGAATTCTACCAACAGACAGTCTTTGTACTCAAACCGCAACTCTTCCCTAGGTGTCCAGTCTGTCACCCTACCTTGCAAATTTTGGACTTGCCAAGCTTCTATAGTCACATGAGCCAACTCCTTAAAATAAACCACTCTCCCTCTGTGGAGATAGATAGATAGGTAGAGAGATAGAAAGACAGATAAATCCTGTTGGTTGTGTTTCTTTGTCTAATACAAAGGCAATAAGAAAGAATTTGAAGATGGGGAATGGATACTAGTGACCATCAAGTAGTTCTCCCAGGAATCCAAGAACCTGCAGGGATCATATTCTACACCTTAAGAAAGGTCTGAATGCCAAAGGCAATTTGAGAAAGGTGACCTGAGCTCAAGAAGCCCTCGACACAATGAGTCTGTGAGGAGATCTCTTTCTCTCCATGGATCTGACTGTGCTTCTTGACCCAAGCAACCTCGGGGCACTTGATGACTCCTGAAGACCTCTCTGGGCCACCTCTGTTTCCTCATGTGCCTTTAGATTCACACACTTTTCCCCATGGTGACACAGTTAAAATAGTCTTGAATTCACATCATGCTTTGTTTCAGAACTCTCTCGATGCTAGGTTTGGAAGGGAACATTAGCCTTGGCCAGCACCTTTCTCCTCTCCAACTTCCTGCAGCCATTGGCTCTTCTCCCTGGGGAGACCTTGAACCTGAGTCAGAAGCCTTGGGTGACAATACAGGGGCTGTCACATATGTGACCTCAGGCAAGTGGTTTAATTGCCCTCTTACTTTCTTCTCCTATAAAATGGGTATCAACCTGCCTCCCTTGCAGAGCCCTATAAATCTACAATGTACACCCGTGGTGGATTCATGTCAATGTATGGCAAAACCAATACAGTATTGTAAAGTAAAATAAAGTAAAAATAAAAATTAAAAAAAAAAGTGGAACAGAAAAAAAATAATAATAAAGGCATTAAAAAAAAGTGGAACATAAAAAAAAAGGCATTAAAAAAAAAAAAGACCTTTGAAAGTAGTGTGTGCTAAGTCAGTTCAGTCGTGTCCAACTCTGTAGCCCGCCAGGTTCCTCTGTCCATGGGATTCTCCAGGCAAGAATACTGGAGTGGGTTGCCATGTCCTCCTCCAGGGGATCTTCCCAACCCAGGGATCGAACCTGTGTCTCCTGTGTCTCCTGCATTGACAGGCGGGTTCTTTACCACTGAGCCACCTAGGAAGCCCCTTTGAAAGTTAGGGACCATGTTTATTCACTGGTTTGGCACCTTGCACGATGTCAGACATGTAAATTACCATTAGAAGGTTTTGAATGAATGAATGAACAAATGAATAGTGCACAGTGGTCACAGAACTGCGTAAACCTCCAAAAGTACAGTGTTTCCCAAAGAAAAAAAGTCAGATTAGAGCTGGTGATTCCTCTGCCCACAGCAGAGCCTTTCAGTATTCCTCTTTAGACTAAAACCTTGGTCTACTTTAATAAGCTGGCACTGAACTGGGTAAGGTTTCCAGAAATCATAGCAGGTATTTAAGCTCAGTTTAAATCTGGCTTCCATTCAACTTGCCCACACCCTCAAAGGCATAATACTTTACTAGCAGTCACTATCATTATGCCTTGTTATCCACAGTGGCTACTATGAACAACTCCCTGCTGTTTCACATGCCAGCCTCATAAACATGAAGCTCCATTGTTCCCCAAGATGGCATGAACATGACTCAGGACAACATGGAAGGGGCCTTTGGGCTCCAGAACTCTGAGATATTCTCCTGATCAGAGCACCAAGGGCATAGGGAATGGAATTCAAAGGCACCATGGTAGTCCCTCAGGCTGACCTTCCATATCTCTGCAGGAAAAAAGTCACAGATGTCTTGAGGAATAGTGTGTATGAGCCATGGTTTCTTCTGGCTGCAACTATCTCCGACCTTTATCTAGCACGCCATCATATTATTCAATCCCTTCAGGTCATCCAAGCATGCCTCACACTAGTACCCAGTGTTCAGTAAAGGTGAAGCACAGATGCTTCAATCCTGTTCATAGCATTGAGTCTCAACAACAACAGCATGCTGAAATCACCAGTGTGATCATGAGCTGATCACATAGACATCAGGGCTTGCCAAAATAGATTCTGATTCACTGGTCTTGAATGGGGATGGAAGGCTAAGAATTGGTGGTTTTTAAAGCTCCCCAGATATTCCAGAGAGAAGCCAAGGATGAGAACCACTGTCAGTTTGCAGCATTTATCCCAAACACTCCTGGTCTGTTTCCAATTTGTTTCAAATCCATCACAATGTTCCTATCTGGCTCCTGACCCGAGGCTGTGTCTTCCTTGCAAACCCTACTATGTGCCATTGGCAATGTATCTGGCTTTCCTGCTTGACTCCTGACTTTCTCTCAAGGGTTTTTCTTAGACATACCCTATCAGCTCTTTTCAGTTCAGACTTCCTTGAGAGGACTCTGACATTCTGTGCTTCATGGAGACCAACAGAAAATAAAAACCAAACTAATATTTATGAGCCAAATCCTGTATTAGTTTGTGTAGCTAATTTCTGTAACAAATATCCAAATTCTCAGTGGCCAGACACCACAATAAAGGTTTATTTCTTGCTCATTACAGAGCCCAAAATGCAGAAGGCAGGGAGAGGCTGAAGAAAGAGGCAGGCCACTGAAGATTACCAGGTGGCAGGTTTAATAAGCAAGAGAACTTTCCTACCAGACTTGTCTTGGGCAGCCGCAAGATGAGTAAGTCTTCACACACACACATGCAAAATATTAAAAGTTTATATAGAGGACCTAACTGGGTTCAGTCACACTGCCATCCAGGTAGTCTCAATACTACATTCTATCTTAAAGCTGTATCTTTGGAGAACTTCTGAAAATAGGGGAGGCAAGTGGTCAAGGGCAGAGGAGGGGGTGGGGAGCCTCCAAATGCCTGGATCCAGCTCACAGGTCAACCAGCAGTCACATCTCCTCAATGACCTCCCCCAAGAGCCTGAAAGAAACACTTATTCCTTCTTCCTACATTCCATTAGCCGGAATTAGTCATATGGCCCCATCAGACTGTAAGAGGGGCTCTGGAAAATGAAATTAGGAAAGAAAAGAAGGTTTGAGGGACTTCCCTGGTGGTCCCGTGGCTAAGAAAGACTTCATGCTCCCAGTGCAGGGGGCCCTGGGTTCAAGCCCTGGTCCGGGAATTAGATCCTGCATGCCACAGCTAAAGATTCTGCATGCTACAATGAAGATCAAAGATCCTGCTTGCCTCAACTAAGACCCAGCACAGCCAAATAAATAAATAAATATTGCTTTAAAAAAAAAAAGAGGGTTTGGTGAACGGAGATCCATTTTAAACCCTCCCCTCTTCACTATTTTGACCAAATTTTCAATTTACCAGAAGCAGACATGGTTTACACCTCTGCCAAGGGCTGAGGGAAAAATCTGCCCCCAAATCAGAGTTGTAACCTTTTGGTCTGAAGTCAAAAAAAGCACCTAAGCTCACAGCCATGATACAAATTAAAGTTTTGCCAGAAAGAACCCCTGTTTTTCATGTGGCCTGATACTGGTATTTTCACTTACAGAAGTTTTGAGAGTATAAACAATTTTAATAGAATGTTGTTACATGGGTGAGAATGGATACAGGTATATGTGTGGCTGAGTCCCTTCACTGTTCACCTGAAACCATCACAACATTGTTAATTGGCTACATCCCATTACAAAATAAAAAGTTTTTTAAAAAATAGCATGTTATCGCTCTGGCATTAGAAAGCAGCCAATAGGATAATTCATGTAGTAGTTGAAAATTGCACTTTTTCCTTTCTGTAACTAGAAAACATAAGTATCTAGAAGTACAATAACATCAGTTATTGGTTATGAGGCGGGGGCGTAACAAAGAAATTAGGTGAATAATCTTCAGTAGGCCAGCAAAATTTGCACATCAAAGGTTCTCGAGGCAGCTCTGAGGAATAGGGGTTATTATAAGCACAGAGCAGCCAAGGTTACAAGCTGCACAGCAGTAGGTCCCAGATGGATAGCTGTTGAGGGCAGAGGCGGCAGCACCTGCACCTGCCTGTGGGGAAGGGAGCGTGGTTTCTTGGGGGTCTAGTGGAGCGGCCTTTGGGACCTAACGGGTACTGCATGCCAGGCTCCAGACTAAGTATTTTACCCATGCATCTACTTTCAAGCCCTCCAATTACACAGAATGGATTATGGCGTTAGATTCAGTTAGAAGATCTTTCCTACTGTGGTTCTGAAATCCCCGGAGAAGGTAGCTCCTCTCAGGGGCAACCCTGGCAACAGAATCATCAAGAGCACCAAGAACCCTGGAACCAAAGAGAACAGACAGGCAGCTCCAACGGAGATTTCTGACACCAGCCTGGATCCAACTATTTGTTGGAATGAGTTTTAATAGAGAGATTCTCCCCCATCTGTTGTTCACTGCTAGCTAAATTCATCCAGGACTTTGTTCCAGCTTAGTGATTCACTTTCAACAGGACAGCAAATACGTCCCTTATCACCAGCAAACACACACCCACACAGATACACACAGCTAGCCACACACACACACACACCACACACACTTTGTGTCCTGGATGTGGCCTCTGCTGATGATGATAATGATAAGGCTGCTGATGTTTTGGAGAAAATGTCACAGAAAAACCCGGTTAGTGAGAGTAAAGTTAAACTATATTTAGGGAAAAAGAGCAAACTATCTAAGATACAGTGTGGTCACAACCAGGTAAAAAATGCACTTCAGAAAGACAGAGAGGAAACACACCAAAGTGGTAATAATGTCTATAGTGTAATGCTGGTGTTACAGGTTAGTTGGTTTTCCAGAAGCAGCAAGTTCAGGCTTATCCTCCTACCCAGGAACCTTGGTGGAATTTAGTTTCTTCTTTAATGTGTCCTCCAAATTTTTTACTCTGCCCATAATTAGAGGGAAAAAAAGAAAAGCATTTTAAAAGTCAGTTATTAAAAGTTCCCTGGAGGTCGAATGGTTAGGACTTGGCACTTTCACTGAGGTGGCCTGGGTTCAGTCCCTGGTCAGGAAGCTAGAATCCTACAAGCTGTGTGGTGCAGCCAAAAAAATTATTAAATAAAAAAATTAAAAGGAATAAAACAAAGTCAGTTATTAATATAAACATGGGTCTCAAAATTATTCCTGTATTTTTCATGTTTAATCATTTTTATGATTTAAAAAAATATATTAAATTATCACGAGCCATATCAATGACCCATCTGTAGACTGTAAGCCTCATGAGAGCTATGCCTGTTTTATTCACTAATGCACTCCAAATACCTAGAGCAATCCTGGTGCTGAGTAGGCAGTTAATAAATACTTGTTGAGTGAGCACTTGAATATTCTGGTTCTGACAGAAGAAATATGGAAATTAACACATCAGGCTTCTAAATCAAGGATGTGCTCGAACCAGCCTCCATGAATCAGGATAAATGGTGCATCTTTAACCACCAATTGGTAAAGAAAACTTCACACTCATAGTCTAAAAATTCTTGGGCTCCTCTTCTCAAAGGAGATTCCATTCTTCCAACGTAACAGGATCTAATAGAAAAGTCCTGCTACTGCAGCATCAGTAATGTGACACCTTATTTACTGATACTTTAAAAAACTATTATGCTTGTTTGCCATGCAAGGCAAGATGGTACCAAAAGAAATAGACTGCAGACTTGGGCGGTGGCAATTCTAAATTATGATCTTGAATTATGAAAACCTCCATGGGTGGGGAAAGCACTAAGTCTCTACACTGACAAGACTGAAATCTCAGAGTTACAAGCAGATTTTGCCAGATGTTGATTTCACTGCTGCCCAAAAACTCTACCAGAGAATCAGGCAGTCTGTATTATCATGATAAAAGAAAGCAGTTATAGTTGGCAGCAGGTGGGAGTCCTAACGAATTAACGATTTAATACTGAGATGCTTTTGTCAGGTATTTAAGTTACCAAAAGGTATTTTTTTCATCGTGATAAATTCCCTTTCACATTTGGCAACTGAATTTTTAACACAATGCCTCTCATGACAACAAAGGGCATTTGAGAGAATGGAAGCTATTGGGTTTCCACTTTCCAAATGAGTTGCCTCTTGACATAATTATTCTCCCTGTGATTTTGAAGATATCCCTCCAAACCACAAAGCATTGTTATTGACATGCACCATGCATTCAGCAAACGGTTATGGGATTGACTCAAAATTGTGTGACAACTGAAGCAAATTACAGAGAAAATTGAACTGCTGAAGAATGCTGGAAATCAGGACCACATTTTGGAAATAATAAGAACTGGAAAAGGGTAAAAACAAGGTGTTAATTCAGTAATTAAATTGAAAGAAGAGTCAATAGATCCTCATTTTCAACTCCTTTTCCTCAAGGTCCAACCACTGGGACAGACTTTTCCACCTACAGAAAGAATCTCGGCCCTCACAACTGTGCCCATTTCACACATTAAGAAACTGAGGCCAGCTGCAGCAAGGTGGACACGTCTAAATGGGGACCAATCTGAATTCTGCCCAAGTCTCCATCAGCCTCACTAGGTTGCCTGTCTTCATTATCTCACAGGGTGGAAATTTCCAGACACTCCCACCCTTTGGCCTTTCTACTTACTCTTACTTTTTCAACCACTCCCTTTTTCAATCAAATTCAAAGAAATAAATAAGCAGAGAGGAGACGAGTGCTAGTTAGAGACCACAGGCAGGCTTCCTTTCCATCTCCCACCTAGAATACAGAACTGTGCCCTTGAACTGACCTGAGGTTTCTGTCCCTGCAAGAGGAGCCTCAGCCGCCTCCCCAGCCTGTCCCCAGGCACATCCCCCAAGTGTCTTATGTGGTCCTGGTTCCCATCCACAAAATGGGTCAATCTCCTCACTCCCATGTCCCCTACCCCCTCACTGACCACCTTCAGCTTCTTGCCACACAAGGGGAAGTGGAAAAGCCCCAAGTGTTAATGAAGATGACTCATCTAAAGTCAGCAGCCCCTTAAAGGACTGCAGACCTGCCTCCCTGAAACCCAGGTAGACCCTGGGAACCACTTAACAGAGACTCTCTTGGAAAGATGGGCAGGAGAGTCAGCTGGCTCGAAGGAGTGGCCTGGAGAAAGGAAGGGGAGAAAATGCCAACAATACCCAGAGGCCAAACATTCAAGCTCCATGATCTACTTGCCAGACGCTGGCTCATTGTCCAGCCTTCCAGTGGCTCACTGTCTAGGTGCACCAACCCCTGATCACTGAACAGGATTCATAGACAGAGGGAAGTTCATGAGGTGGGGGGAGGCCAGCATGGGGCTGTTAGTCCAGCCCTCAATTTCCTGGAGGAGATAACATCACCACTAGTCTCTTTTTTGAGATGAGTGATAGAAACATGTGAGCAAAAATGATAAGGTTTTGGCTTTTTTAAAAAAACAACATTGGTGTCATTTTCACCCTAAACATACTCATTTTCATCCTACTTCGCTCGTGTTAAAAACATCACAGTGAACAGCACAAGTTACAAACCTGACCTGCCAAGGTCAAATCCTGCTCTCTGCCCTTGGGCTGTGCCTCAGTTTCCTTTCATGACAGCTGTGAGGACTAAATGACTTAACACTTGAAAGGTGCTTAGAGCGGTGTTTAGCACATAGTAACCATGCAACAAATATCAGCTTCTGCTATCGTGTCATTACTTTGTGTTCACACCTTATGCGTTTCAGTGACTTTTTGCCCAGTAACCTGTGAAGGGTAGGAAGTCACAGGAAAAGCGACAGTCAGAGAGGAAAACAGGTTGTCCTCACAACTAATCAGCACAGCTCCGGCACCAGAACTTCTGATGGTCCATGTTATTTCCAGCACTTCACAACACTTGATAAAATTGTTTTAAAACCCTGAACTCTGATGCATGAAAATAGGGCACTCAAAACTGGTGCCCTGAGACAACCCAGAGGGATGGGTTGGGGAGGGAGGCGGGAGGGGGGTTTGGGATGGGGGGACACCTGTGACTGATTCACGTCAGTGTATGGCAAAAAGCACCACAATACTGTAAAGTAATTAGGCTCCAATTAAAATAAATAAATTAACTTTTAAAAATAAATAAAAAGAATTCTCCCCCCGAAAAAACTCAAAAAAATAAATAAAATCCTGAACTCTTAATGCAACATTGTAAATCAATGATACTTCAATAATTTTTTTTAAAGACTCTAAACTCTTAAATGAAAGTTCCTTTAAATGTCTTAATTTTAATCCCACTACTAGGCATATACCCTGAGGAAACAAAAATTGAAAAAGACACATGTACGACTTCACTTCACTTCACCCCAATGTTCATTGCAGCACTATTTATAATAGCTAGAACATGGAAGCAAGCTAGATGTCCATTGACAGATGAATGGATAAAGAAGCTGTGGTACATATATACAGTGGAATATTACTCAGCCATAAATAGGAATGCATTTGAGTCAGTTCTAATGAGGTGGATGAACCTAGGGCCTATTATACAGAGTGAAGTAAGTCAGAAAGAAAAAAACAAATACCGTATATTAACACATATATATGGCATCTGGAAACGTGGTCTTGATGAACCTATTGGCAGGGCAGCAAGGGAGACACAGACATAGAGAACAGACTTATGGACATGGTGGGTGCTGGGGGTCTGCTGGAAGGAGAGGGTGGGGTGTATTTAGAAAGTAACATGGAAACATATACATTACCATACATAAAATAAATAACCAATAGGATTTGCTGTATGACTCAGAGAACTCAAACCAGGGCTCTGTAACAACCTAGAGGGGTGGGATGGGGAGGGAGGTTCAAGAGGGAAGGGACATAGGTATACCTATAGCTGATTCATGTTGATGTTTGGCAGAAACCAATACAATACTATATAGCAATTATCTTTCAATTAAAAATAAAAACATTTTTAAAGCCTTCATTTGCACATAAACAAGGAGGGGAATGGCCCTGGAAGACAAGGAAACTGTCAACATTCAACAGATTGGAGGACCTTACCCCAGGGTTAATTTGGGAATACTTAAAACCCAAAAGAATGTCTTTCTGAGTATGATAAAAAAAAAATCCCTCCAAAGTCTCATGGGGTTTCTATGTCCAACAAACTCCAAACTGCCACAACCCACAGTACAAGAAACCTCACTTTGGAAAACACGGGCTCTCCCTGCCTGGGCGCTGCCAACACAGCTGTGCTTAGCGCCAGCACAGCTGGAGGGAGCCTGCGTGCTGGTGGGGCTCCCAGCACCTTCTGGGGTGACACCCCCCACACCCCGCTGGTCTCTTCTCACCAGGAGGAAAGCACGCCCCACTTGTCCATCAGAAGTGACCAGGGCGAAGGGCATCAGGCACAGAAGCAGGAGCAAAGGCTAGAAATCATGGAGGGACTGGCCATGTGAACATTAAAATGGACCACATTTGCTTGGGTGCTTTCCCACTGAGAGAAACAGCATGGCGTCCTACATTGTGGCCTTCTGGTGGCCAAGATATATCTGCAGGAAACGCTGCATTGCTGCTTTGGTAAATGCTCAGGAAACTTCCGAGAGACTGGTGGCTGATTCAGTGCGAACGGCTTGGGTCTAAGGTTCAAAAGAGCTGGATTCAAACCCTAGCTTCTCCATGGCTAAAAAAAGCATTAGCGCTCTGAGTCCCGATTTTTTTCCTCATTTCACTGAAACTGATAGTTCTGGTCACTTCTGTGTTCCCTTAAGCTGTTGCAAGAGCAATGGAAAGGAGAGCCATTTGGAGGATTTTGCACCTAGTCAGTTGCACACAGCGAGTGGGGCTTACCTTGCTCTCCTGCATCTTCAAGTTTCTCCATGGTTTCCCTGGGGCTATGCTGCTCTTCTTCCACCGCTCCTGTCTCTATCAGCAAAGAAAAGAAACATTCCTGGTCAGATACCTGAAGGTAAGCAGAGGATCCCACCCTTGGGGATGTCTCTGGGGTGTCCAGTGCAACTGACTAGTTCCTCAGCCTCCACTTTTGACTTTGGCTCTTCCTGCACTCCCACGCCCAGCTCCCTCCTGGCTGACCTGACATCCTCCTCTGCACCCTAAACAACTGGTGCTTTGTCACAGACCCTTTTTATCTTCTCACTCTCCAGGTGACATCGTCTGCCCCCTTGGGTGCTGTTGACTCCCATCTCTCCAGCCAGCACACGAAGGGACTGAGCCATCTGAGCAACGGGCAAACCAACCCTGGAAAGGAACCAGTTGGGAAAGCGAGAGGAGCTTCCTCCAGACCCTTGCAATGATCCCCACAAATTATTCTGCAGAAAGCAAATACTCCTGCATCTGGAGAGCATTGGTCCAGAGGAGGCAGGAACAAAGGAAACACAGGACAAACTTCACTATAGAATGTTACTTGTATGCTCCACAATTTGGTGAGTAGTTATGATGACTCCCATTTTTCAAATGGAAAAATGAACTCCAAGAGGTTGAATAATATGCTCTGGAGAGCTCATAAGAAGCAAAGTCAGGATTTGAACACGGGTCTTCAACAGGGGTCTAGCATACTTCTCCTTCCCACAGCCACCCCACTGGGTATGATGGCCACAAAGTTAAGTCCCTTCTAAAATGAAAATAGTCCTACAGAAAATTTTCTTAAGATGGTGTTTAATTGCATGTATTTTATGATTATAAAGTATCTTCTCTGTTTTGTATAGTTTTTATACCTCCTGAGCATCGATAGATAAATTATACATCTTATTATTCCAAAATCCAAATGAACAGAGCCAGTAAAAGATCATCCAGAACGCCATGGCCTTGGACACAGAGCAAGGTTTCCTTGTCCACAACTCATACAACTTGTGATTTTAAGTCAATTCAATAACTGATAATCTTCCAAACAGTGAATCTTCAACTTGCTAATTGGCAGATTATTGACAGACCCTCTTCTGTAGTGACACTCTGTAAAATTCACAAATTTGGGATTTCATTGAGACTACCCAAAGTATTGTAGATTTTGAAGATGACAATTGTTGGTGTGTTGTGAATTTCAAGTATCATGTATGTAACAAATATCAAAGATTTTGTAAGAATAGAATGGGGTTTTGTTGTCCAATGCATTTTCAGACCAGTCTGCTACTTTTTTCTAATCCTCTTTGTTAATGGATTTGCTTTCTTCATGGAAGAGAAGAAAAGGGTGGCGTTGAAGGCAGTATGCAAGTACTGTTCTAGAAATACTGTCACACTTGGACGTGCCTACTTTCCAAAGTCATACACACACAAACACATACATCCAGAGTCATGTACACATTCACACAGTAGGTGTTTCATCCAAATGTTAATTTTCACATATCTTTGTCAATTTAAATATGTTTAAGGAGAGTCTGTCTAGTCAAGGCTATGGTTTTTCCAGTAGTCATGTATAGATGAGAGAGTTGGACTGTGAAGAAGGCTGAGCGCCAAAGAATTGATGCTTTTGAACTGTGGTGTTAGAGAAGACTCTTGAGAGTCCCTTGGACTGCAAAGAGATCCAACCAGTCCATTCTAAAGGAGATCAGCCGTGGGTGTTCTTTGGAAGAAATGATGCTAAAGCTGAAACTCCAGTACTTTGGCCATCTCATGCGAAGAGTTGACTCATTGGAAAAGACTCTGATGCTGGGAGGGACTGGGGGCAGGAGGAGAAGGGGACGATAGAGGATGAGATGGCTGGATGGCATCACGGACTCAATGGACGTGAGTCTGAGTGAACTCTGGGAATTGGTGATGGACAGGGAGGCCTGGTGTGCTGCGATTCATGGGGTCGCAAAGAGTCGGACGCAGCTGAGAGACTGAACTGAACTGAACTGAACTGAAGGAGAATCCTACCATACCTATAGCAATTTCTGGGAGAAAGAAACTTTGAGTACAGAAGCATTTCCTAAGCACCAACTAAGCCACCAGGGCTCTGCCTCACACTGTCACCCCAGAGCTCCATCACTGACACCCACATCACCATGCCGGTGGGTGCCATAATCCCCATTTACAGAAGAGGAAAATGAGGCTCAAAATAATAGGTGTGCCCCAGGTCCTAGATCACTCACTGCCAAGTGAGATTCCTCATTCAAACCGGATCTGTCTTGCCTTAGAGGCTAGGAATGGAATTGGGGGAAGACAAGGAATAAATTTCAAACAGGCCTGACTCTTCGTCTACAGCAGTCCTCATCTTCTTGCTCTGATCTACTCCTATCAGCTGAAGAACAATTGTTCAGTAACAAAAGAACAAAAACCTCAAAGAGAATTACGTCAACCTCCATCACTGTGCAGGTCCTAAAAAAGGCAAATTAATACCCTTCCCTTCTTTGGGGAAGCTGCTTTTCTTTTAGCAAAATCATGGGGCAGAACTGTGCTTTATATTAGCTTGGCTTTCATTTGCCAGAAGACAATACAGGTGAGTTCCAAAAGGAAAAATAATTCACAAAAGACAAAGTGACAGTGGATGTGAGAACAGGAAGAATCAAGGGGTTGCCATCTCTCAGTCATTGTATCGATAATACTACTTTTGGACACTATGGAAATGTCACCGTTATGTTAATTTCTCCAGAATGCATAAAGTTAATGTCCCAGAGTTACAGACCATTCCTGACTTCCTGCTTTCTCTTCAAGTACATTGTTCAATAATTAAAATCTATTTTATTCCTAAAGCAAACCACTTAGTAACACCTCAGCAGACATCAGGGAAGAGAGAAATGGAATTTTGATAGTAGGTCTCCTACTAAATTGAAATGAAATCAGCTTAATGCTAATTATTTTTCACATTCAGTTTCTATATTTACCAGATGGCCTAACTTTTGAAGTGCCAGCTGAATTAACCATTAACTTTCCCTAGCTATCAACACTCGGCTAACCCTTCAAGCCCTAATTCACACCCCATCAGTTGTTCAAATCCTCTTACTCCAGCCCAATCACTCCCTTCTCTACATCTATGTGCACTTTTGCTCATATAATTAGCATTATATATATATATATATATATATATATAATGCATTAAGTGTGTATCATACATGTGCCAGGCAATGATAGGAATTGAAAACAAAATGATTACTAATAATAGATGAATTCACTGAATGCATACTAAGAGCAGATATTATTCTAAGTGCTTTTGTGTATATGAAATTATTTAGACCTTGCAAATATGACCAATTCTACAGATGAAGCAAACTGATTCACTTAATAACTTACTCAGGATGACTCAGATTGTAAGTGATAGAATCAGAATTTAGACCCAGACAGCCTGGCTCTACAGCCCTGGAAATTAATCACTACAACTGCCTCTCCAAGTTCACATTCCAGGGCCTCAGAATCGAAAGACCCACATGGAATCAGAAGAAGGCACAGAAGTGTCGTATGATTGAACATATCAAGGAAGGGAGACCAATACAGACTGGGAGAGTCTAGGAGGAATGTGTGAAGAAGGGCAAGAGGGCAGTGATATTCCAGGCATTTTTAACAGTTTAGTAACTGACACTACACCTAGATCTAAATTTCTCCCAGGGGTGAGTACGGTTGTGTGCCATGCTAAAGTTGCTTCAGTCATGTTTGACTCTTTGTGACCCCCTGGAGTGTAGCCTGCCAGGCTCCTCTGTCCATGGCATTCTCCAAGCAAGAATACTAGAGTGGGTAGCCATGCCCTCCTCCAGAAGATCTTCCCGACCCGGGATTGAACCCACGTCTCTTACATCTCCTGCACTGACAGGCAGGTTCTTTACCACTAGCGCCACCTGGAAAGCCCACAGTTGTGTGATATCCTAAAAAATAATTTTGCCTGGTCACATTAGGAGTGGTAAACCAGTCCTCCAGGGCAGAAATGGCCACAGTGGAAAGGGCAGTGGGGAGCCTGATCTGTATTTGCAGATTTCTTTTGCCAATTTCTATAGGGTGAATACTCCCACCATAGCAGATTTTAAGCTACCAGCCAGACATCACTCAACTCATTTGGGATGAGATGGGTACTTTGGATGTCAGGTGCCGATTTGCGCTGACACCACCACACCCACTGTGTAAAGTTCCTGTAGTGAGTACCAGAAGCTGAGGGAGCCAAGAGGGTACGGAAATACCACCCCTGATGGAGAGAGGCTGAGGGCACTCAGGAGGGAGGGACACCTGCTTGATCTCTAGAAGGCTGCAGCGGCCAGGATGGTACAGAAGTGTTAAGGCCCCCACAGTAAACCAGGGGCGACGGGGATATAAACCACAGAAACGAGGCAAGGAGCCCAGAGGAAAATAGTAGCACCAGAAGAGAGACTCAAGGTAAACACTAAGCCCAGTCAGAAGAGGAAACACCTGAGTTCAGGTAGGCACAGCCTTCAGGCAACATCCAACCAGGTCTTGAAGTCAAAGTACAAAATCCAGAATGCCTTCTCTGCCAGCTCCCCTTCTAACACATCCAAGTTCCTCCCAGTGCCTCCTTGAGGCTCTCAGAGAAGGACCCCGTGTTGACCTCCACTGTAAGGCTTTCCACAGCACACTGTAATTATCCATGTAGATGCCTCCCACTAGGCTGGGAGCCCCCGCAGGCAAATAGCATATGATGTTGGCAAATCAATAGGCCAAATCTGGCCCACCACCTGCTTTTATAGGGTAGAGAAGCCAAGAATGGTCTTCGCATCTTTAAATGGTTGGGAGAAAAAAATCAAAAGAAAAATAATATTTTACAATACATGTAAATTATGTGAAATGCCAATTTCAGTATCCATAAACAAAGTTTTATTGTAACACAGCCATGTCCTTCATTAATGTATTTCACACTACCATATGGCCCATAAAACCTAAAATGCTTACTCTCTGGTCCTTCACAGAAGTTTGCCAGCTCTCAGCACATAGCATGCCATGAGAAAGGAAACATTGAATCAATGCTTGATTAATGATTATCTGACCCTAGATGCATCCCCAGCCATTTTTTAATCTCATAACTATCCAGACTTCCCTAGTTGGAAGACCCTGCTCACTCAGCAACCAGCTTTGTTTTCCAGCTCCCCCAAGCACTCTGCTACTAGTGAGAACCCAGATGAATCTTCCCAGATCAGTTGGTTCCAATCTGTCTGTATAAGGATTTCCAAATATGTACTTCTGTGGAATTTGACTAGGAGTTCTATTTTCAAAAAAAAAAAAAAAATTCTACAACTAAATTACCTTAATAAATGTTGAGCTACAAACCGGTGCTGTGACAACCTAGACGGGTGGGATGGGATGGGAGGTGGGAGGGAGGTTCAAGAGGGAGGAGACATGTGTATACACCTATGGCTGATTCATATTGATGTATGGCAGAAACCAGTGTAACATAGTAAAGCAGTTATCCTCCCAAGTGGCGTTGAGACATGAGGCATGGGTTTGATCCCTGGGTTGGGAAGATCTCTTGCAGAAGGAAACGGCAAGCCACTCCAGTATTCTTGGATGAAAAATACCATGGACAGAGACGCCTGGCGGGCTACATACAGTTCACAAGGTCTCAAAGAGTCAAACACAACTAAGCACGCATACTCCCAAAAATAAATATAAAAATAAATAAATGTTGAGCTAAACATGCTTCTTCAGCACAGAATTCCACACAGCCTTTAACATACTGATGTTCCCTGTGAAACTCCAAGCAACGTTTCCCAAACATTTGCCCTTTGAAATCTTTTTGTTGGCAACTGTTACTCAGAGAACAGAACTGGATTCCACTCTGGGAATCCAATTCTAAAGGAAGTAGAGTTCTGACAAATATATTGTCGTCAAGGCCACATGGAGAGCTCACTGCTTTTTATGGTATATCCCAAGAAACGGACACACTTCTGTTTTTAATATTTATCTATTTATTTACTGCCACACTGGATCTTACTCGCAGCACACAGTATCTCTGATATTCAATCAGTTGCAGCATATGGGATCTTTAGTTGCAGCATGCAAACCCTTAGTTGTGGCATGTGGGATCCAGTTCCCTGACCAGGGATCCCACCTGAGCCCCCTGCATTGGCAGCACAGTCTTAGCCACTCCACTGCCAGGAAAGTCCTGCAAACTCACTGTCCCAACCCAAGTTTTTTGGCTTAGCCATGACTGCCACTCCCTGTCCTTGGCTGTGGGTAGCATAAACTACGTGGCAGAGGCAGCCCACATCACCCTGAAGAGAGCAGTCACTGCTCCACTGCCCAAAGATCCTGCCACCGCTGTTACCTGCAATGCGAACTCCCTCCACTCATATTAGAAGCTGCTAATATCACCTTCACCTGAAGTGAAGTCAGTTCACTTCAGTCATGCAGTCATGTCCAACTCTTTGCAACCCCATGGACTGCAGCACGCCAGGCTTCCCTGTCTGTCCATCACCAACTCCTGGAGCTTACTCAAACTCATGTCTATTGAGTCGGTGATGCCATCCAACCATCTCATCCTCTGTCATCCCCTTCTCCCACCTTCAATCTTTCCCAGCATCAGGATCTTTTCAAACGAGTCAGTTCTTCACATTAGGTGGCCAAAGTATTGGAGTTTCAGCTTCAGCATCAGTCTTTCCAATGGATATTCAGGACTGATTTCCTTTAGGATGCACTGGTTGGATCTCCTTGCAGTCCAAGGGACTCTCAAGAGTCTTCTCCAACACCACAGTGCAAAAGCATAAATTCTTTTGTGTATGGTGTTAGAAAGTGTTCTAGTTTCATTCTTTTACAAGTGGTTGACCAGTTTTCCCAACACCACTTGTTAAAGAGATTGTCTTTTCTCCATTGTATATTCTTGCCTCCTTTGTCAAAGATAAGGTGTCCATAGGTGTGTGGATTTTTCTCTGGGCTTTCTATTTTGTTCCATTGATCTATATTTCTGTTTTTGTGCCAGTACCATACTGTCTTGATGACTGTGGCTTTGTAGTAGAGCCTGAAGTCGGGCAGGTTGATTCCTCCAGTTCCATTCTTCTTTCTCAAGATTGCTTTGGCTATTCAAGGTTTTTTGTATTTCCATACAAATTGTGAAATTATTTGTTCTAGCTCTGTGAAAAATACCATTGGTAGTTTGATAGGGATTGCATTGAATCTATAGATTGCTTTGGGTAGTATACTCATTTTCATTATATCAATTCTTCCAATCCATGAACACAGTATATTTCTCCATCTATTAGTGTCCTCTTTGATTTCTTTCACCAGTGTTTTATAGTTTTCTATATAGAGGTCTTTAGTTTCTTTAGGTGGATATATTTCTATTTTATTCTTTTCGTTGCAAAGGTGAATGGAATTGTTTCCTTAATTTCTCTTTCTATTTTCTCATTATTAGTGTATAGGAATGCAAGACACAAAAATAACCTAAAAATGGATTAAAGATCTAAACGTAAAACCAGAAACTATGAAACTCCTAGAGGAGAACATAGGCAAAACACTCTCCGACATAAATCACAGCAGGATCCTCTATGACCCACCTCCCAGAATATTGGAAATAAAAGCAAAAATAAACAAATGGGACCTAATTAAAATTAAAAGCTTCTGCACAACAAAGGAAACTCTAAGCAAGGTGAAAAGACAGCCTTCAGAATGGGAGAAAATAATAGCAAATGAGGCAACTGACAAAGAATTAATCTCAAAAATAAACAAGAAACTCCTGCAGCTCAATTCCAGAAAAATAAATGACCCAATCAAAAAATGGGCCAAAGAACTAAACAGACATTTCTCCAAAGAAGACATACAGATGGCTAACAAACACATGAAAAGATGCTCAACATCACTCATTATCAGAGAAATACAAATCAAAACCACAATGAGGTACCATTTCACGCCAGTCAGAATGGCTGCTATCAAAAAGTCTATAAGCAATAAATGCTGGAGAGGGTGTGGAGAAAAGGGAACCCTCTCACTGTTGGTGGGAATGCAAACTAGTACAGCCACTGTGGAGAACAGTGTGGAGATTCCTTAAAAAACTGGAAATAGAACTGACTTATGGGCTTCCCTGGTGGCTCAGAGGTTAAAGCGTCTGCCTCCAATGCAGGAGACCCGGGTTCGATCCCTGGGTCGGGAATATCCCCTGGAGAAGGAAATAGCAATCCACTCCAGTATTCCCATGGAGAATATTGCCTGGAGAATCCCATGGACAGAGAAGCGTAGTAGGTTACAGTCCCCGGGGTCGCAAAGAGTCGGACACGACTGAGCAGCTTCACCTTCGCCTATGACCCAGCAATCTCACTGCTGGGCATACACACCGAGGAAACCAGAACTGAAAGAGACACATGCACCCCAATATTCATCGCAGCACTGTTTATAACAGCCAGGACATGGAAGCAACCTAGATGTCCATCAGCAGATGAATGGATAAGAGAGCTGTGGTGTGGTGCATATACACAATGGAGTATTCAGTTCAGTTCAGTTCAGTCGCTCAGTCGTGTCCGACTCTTTGCGACCCCATGAATCGCAGCACGCCAGGCCTCATACTCAGCCATTAAAAAGAATACATTTGAATCAGTTCTAATGAGGTGGATGAAACTGGAGCCTATTATACAGAGTGAAGTAAGCCAGAAAGAAAAACACCAATACAGTATACTAATGCATATATATGGAATTTAGAAAGATGGTAACAATAACCCTGTATGCGAGACAGCAAAAGAGACACAGATGTATAGAACAGTCTTTTGGACTCTGTGGGAGAGGGAGAGGGTGGGATGATTTGGGAGAATGGCATTGAAACATGTATAATATCATACATGAAACAAATCACCAGTCCAGGTTCAATGCATGATACAGGATGCTTGGGGCTGGTGCACTGGGATGACCCAGAGGGATGGTAAGGGGAGGAAGGTGGGAGGGGGGTTCAGGATGGGGAACACGTGTACACCCGTGGCAGATTCATGTTGATGTATGGCAAAACCAATACAATATTGTAAAGTAATTAGCCTCCAATTAAAATAAATAAATTTATATTAAAAAAATACAAAATAAAGGCTTGTTATAGAATGAACACACACACACAAAAGCATAAATTCTTCAGTGCTCAGCTTTCTTTATAGTCTAACTCTCACGTCCATACATGACTACTGGAAAAACCATAGCTTTGACTAGATGGACATTTGTTGGCAAAGTAATGTCTCTACTTTTGAATATGCTGTCTAGGTTTGTCATAACTCTTCTTCCAAGGAGCAAGCATCTTTTAATTTCATGGCTGCAGTCACCATCTGCAGTGATTTTGGAGCCCAAAAAAATAAAGTCTGTCACTGTTTCCATTCTCAGCAAGGCCACCCTATTTAAAATTACAATCTCTCCCCACCCAAGACTCTGGGTTTTTCCTTAACCTAACTATTTTTTCCCCTAACACTTATTTGCTTCTAACAAGTTATGTAATTTACTTCTTTACTGTGTAAGTTCCATGAAGCAGAGACTTTTTATCTATCCCCAGTGTGTTCCAAGCACCTAGAGGAGCGCCTGACACATCACAGATACTCAATAACTATTTATCGAAGGACTAACTGAGTGAATAAATGGTTATAGCCTCTGATTCCCCCTCCAGTATTGTACCCACTGACTTTGCATCCAGGATCTAAGAGATAACAAGGGAGGGGCCAGAGTGTGCAATGGTAAGAAAATTTGCTTTCACTCTGAGATGGGGAAACATTAGAAGGTTTTGACCACAGGAGGGAGATAATCTGACAGCATCCTTAACCCAAGATGCTGGGAAGTGAATCAGTAGTTCAGATAAGAGATGATGGTGGCTTAGATCAGGAAGGAGTGGAAGTGATGAGAAGTGGTGAGAGTCTATTATAACTTAAAGGATCAGGCAGCTGAATTTGTTGGCAGGGAAGATGTAGTGTAAGGAGAAGGGGGGGAAAAAGAGTCAAGGATGACTCCAAAATTTTTGGCCTAAGCAGCTGGAAAGATAGAATTGCCAAAAACAGAGATGAAAAACAAAAAAAAATGCAGGTGAAGTAAGTTTAGAGGAAGCAAGAGCAGCCTCCTACTGTACTCAGAATAAACCCAAATGCATAACCATAGCCTCCAGGTCCCTGCATGATCTGGCTTCTACCCACCTGTCCAACTTCATCTCACACCAACCACACTCCCCGTTTTCCATCTTACACAGTGCTCCAGGCATACCAGCCTCCTTCACTGTCTTGAACAAGCCAAACTGTCTGCCACTTGAGGATCTCTTTGTATGCTGTTCTCTCTGCCTAAAATACAACCCCACTCTCCATCACAGCTCCACCTTCCTGCTTTAATCTTTCAGGTCTCAACTTACACGTCACCTCCTCAGGTGGGAACTCTTGCCTGACTTCCCAATCAAGAGTTTATTTCCTCTGCAGCACCTACACATCTGTCCATCTTTTTTTTTTTTTTTAACCTAGATGGTGATTGCAGCCATGAAATTAAAAGACACTTACTCCTTGGAAGGAAAGTTATGACCAACCTAGATAGCATATTAAAAAGCAGAGACATTACTTTGCCAACAAAGGTCCGTCTAGCCAAGGTTATGGTTTTCCCACTGGTCATGTATGGATGTGAGAGTTGGACTATAAAGAAAGCTGAGCGTCAATGAATTGATGCTTTTGAACTGTGGTGTTGGAGAAGATTCTTGAGAGTCCCTTGGACTGCAAGAAGATCCAGCCAGTCCATTCTAAATGAGATCAGTCCTGGGTGTTCATTGGAAGGTTTGATGTTGAAGCTGAAACTCCAATACTTTGGCCACCTCATGTAAAGAGTTGACTCATTGGAAAAGACCCTGATGCTGGGAGGGATTGGGGGCAGGAGGAGAAGGAGACGACAGAGGATGAGATGGTTGTATGGCATCACCGACTGGACATGGGACATGGGTTTGGGTGAACTCCAGGAGTTGGTGATGGACAGGAAGGCCTGGCATGCTGTGGTTCATGGGGTCACAAAGAGTTGGACACAACTGAGCAACTGAACTGAACACTTTTATTTTCCTTTTTCCTCCTCACATACAGAACTTTCCCACACACTGAATTTCTTGCAGCTATAAAGTCATTCAATATTGGTCAGGTACCATTTTATCCCCTAAAACTTTGGGGCATCAAAATATAACAGTAAACAGTGTTAAATCTATAAAATATTTACATAGCACAGCACATTTAAGCTTTAGACACTTGGCAATTAAACCACATTAAAAACTGGACAAGACTCCCAACCTACACGTGCAGAATCAGGTGTTCACAGTCCCTATCTGGTGTCTGTACATGGGTCAAAAGGTAGCAGAGGCAACAGGCAGTTACTTAGAAGGACATGGACCACTATTATCTGGAAGCACATTGTTATCCCAGTGTCATGTACCACTCCACCTTTCTCCAAGGCGGTCTCATAATTCTGGAATGGCAGGTCCTGCTGATACAAAATGAAGACAGACAACACAACGTTTACTCTATGGAGACATCCTAACTCCTACTATGCATGTGTGGTGATCTTGAATGCAACTCATCCTAAAAACTTGTCACAGTCATTCTGGGTTTTTAGGTTGGGTGATCCGTCAATCTTGCACTCAACCATTACTTCTTTTACGTCACCATCACTACCAAAGCTGAGCTGGATGGCAACTAGTGGCTGCAGGTAGCTCCTATACAGTTTTTTTCCCATAATATGGAAAATATTTTAAATCTGTCATTCCATTGGGAGAATAAGTGGATAGAACTCCAGTGCTTTCACTCTTTCCAATACAGTGTATCCTTGGTTCTCCTTGAGGCTTTAATCCAATTTTTCTGTTCGTTTTCACAAGAATACAAGGGTTTCTTGCTTGGTAGCCAAACGTGGGATCATCCACACCACTGCATGCTTCAGGTAAGGCAAGAGGGACTGACATCCAGAAGTCTAGACCCTTCTGCTCAAACGTTTCCACTGGTACAATCTGTGAGATTCTTCTTCTCGCCTAAGCCATATGGCTTTAGAAATTTCTTACGATCATCAATGTACCCTTGATAGGATTCTGAATCAGACAGGCTGAATGAAAAATCCAACACCGACACTGGTTTTGGAAAAACCATTTAAGTCCTGGACTAGGAACCTGGTCACAGTATTTTGGAACCTCATTGTTCAGAGTCTGAAGCGTGGCCCACGTTGTGAATGAAAAGAGTGCAGCCAGGAACCCATGAAAGACTAGGTAGAAGAGCAAGATCAAACCCCAGCTCTTGGCGGTGCACCCCAGGAACTCTCCGGTGGTCCGGTTGTAGATGAAGAGCTTCCACTCGGCCGGGCTCTGGCTGAAGTCCTCATGGTGTGTGTGCCCCGACTGCTAGGGGAGCGGCGGCCGCGGGGGTGGAAGCGGCGAGGAGCGCATAGGCGCGTTCCGGCTCGAGCGGCGCCGCCTGGCGACGGCGACGGAACGCTGGCTGCAGCGAGCGCTCAAGCCGTCTGCGCCGCGGGGCGCCGCGCCGGGCCGCCGCTCCGGCCGTGGGAGCCTGACGTCTCCCATCTTCTTTCTTTATTTAACTTGACTACATCTTGTCTTCTCTACCCGCTTACGAGGTCCATGGCAGCAAGGACATGATTGTCTTGGTCACAACTGCATACCAAGAGCCTGGCACATAATAAGAACTCAGTAAATGTTTATCAATTGGTTGGTTTGAAAAACAGTGTCCGTATCTGAAGGGATCGAAGCTAAGCAGGCATTTGTCACTGAGGAAAATAGAAAAAGCAAAATGTTGCGAGATGATTGGAAGAGAAGCATCATTCGTTCATCACCTTCATTTCAGTTCAGTTCAGTTCAGTCGCTCAGTCGTGTCCGACTCTTTGCAACCCCATGAACCACAGCGCGCCAGGCCTCCCTGTCCATCACCAACTCCCGGAGTCTACCCAAACCCATGTCCATCGAGTCAGTGATGCCATCCAGCCATCTCATCCTCTATCGTCCCCTTCTCCTCCTGCCCTCCATATTTCCCAGCATCAGGGTATTTTCAAATGATTCAGCTCTTTGCATGAGATGGCCAAAGTACTGGAGTTTCAGCTTCAACATCAGACCTTCCAATGAACACCCAGGACTGATCTCCTTTAGAATGAACTGGTTGGATCTCCTTGCAGTCCAAGGGACTCTCAAGAATCTTCTCCAACACCACAGTTCAAAAGCATCAATTCTTCAGCGCTCAGCTTTCTTCACAGTCCAACTTTCACATCCATACATGACCACTGGAAAAACCATAACCTTGACTAGACGGACCTTAGTCAGCAAAGTAATGTCTCTGCTTTTGAATATGCTGTCTAGGTTGGTCATAACTTTCCTTCCAAGGAGTAACCGTCTTTAAATTTCATGGCTGCAGTCACCATCTGCAGTGATTTTGGAGCCCAGAAAAATAAAGTCAGCCACTGTTTCCACTGTTTCCCCACCTATTCGCCATGAAGTGATGGGACCAGATGCCATGATCTTAGTTTTCTGAATGTTGAGCTTTAAGCCAACTTTTTCACTCTCCTCTTTCACTTTCATCAAGAGGCTCTTTAGTTCTTCTTCACTTTCTGCCATAAGGGTGGTGTCATCTGCATATCTGAGGTTATTGATATTTCTCCCGGCAATCTTGATTCCAGCTTGTGCTTCCTTCATCACCTTAGCCACTATTTACTGAGCATCTACCATTGATGGAATAAGCCCTTTGTAGTCTTCAAGAGAAACCACAGTCGTGTTCCATCTCAGTGCTGATGAGCTTTTAATCCAGTATGGCTGACCCCGCAGTGCCCTGAGCCTTCTGCTCTCTGCTTTGACCACTTTATATAGGGTAACTGGTACTTCACAGGTACAGCAGCATTTAAATTAACTTGCCCGGTGTTTTAATTTAGAAAGTTTGGTGGGAAGCAGATTCTGATAATAATGCTAATACATTATGGCTTAGTAAATGTAGGACACTGGTGAGAAAAATAATTACCATCCACACTTCTATCACACAAGGAAAATTAGTGGATCCCCCCCACCCCTAGTCTTCACAGTTTCTTTTTTCCTTTATTGTCAGTATTACTCAAAAGGCTCACAAGAGCACATGTCCAGAATTACTGGATAAAGTAGGACATTTGGGTGGGAAATTTTTGGATTGGTGAGAAAAATGATATTAGAGAAAGAATAATGAGAAAGCTGTGGGGGACACAAATTGCTTATTCATTAGAGATACACACTGACATTCTATGAGTCCAGGAAAAAAATGAAGGAGAAGAATGGCAAAATGTTTACAATTGGTGCAGTTTTACGTCAGGTACATGAGCATTCAATATAACATTCTCTTTATTTTGAGTATGTTTGAAGTTTGAATTTTTCCATAATAAAATTTTTTTAAGTCTATTATAGTAATCTTGGAAAACCTAGACATGGGTGGTGGCAAAGAAAATGGAAAAGAAAGAAAAAAGATTGACCAATTCAATACATTTGACCTTGATAACAGATTTGATGCAACAACTTCAGCTGAAGGAAGAAGCAAAACTGACTCATTTCTATAGCCTTGGAAATAGAACAGTGCCATTGAAGAGAATCTGTCTATAGATTTCTGAACTTTAAACAATGTACCTCATTGGCCTGTATGTATGGAAGTTAATAAACTATGTAAGTTTTTAAAAAAAAAAAAGTAGGGTATTTGGGGGACTCTAATTATTCAGATATGTGCTAGGAGAAGAGGGAACTAAAGTCCTCTTTACTCGTAACTGATGGGAATTAATTGGGAATGAATTGAAGATAGATTATTAAAAGCTTTAGAGTTTAGACTTGCTTCCAGCTCACTTGCTCAAATCAGTTTATACACCTTGCCTCTGTCTCCTCATCAGAAATGCCAATGAGCCTGGCAGTACCTCACACTACAGCAATTCAGCAAATACTGCCCTGGAATCAAGAGTAAATGTAGTACCTCCCAGAACAATGAAACAGATTGACAAGCATATTTGGTCATCTTTCCCATAAGATGGGAAACTGTTTGAAATACGAATCATCCCATACAGGACACCTACTCTGAACTAGCTACAGTGCTGGACACTTTCCATAACTTACTGAATCTTCACAATGGCCCTAGAGGCGAGAAGTGGCTTCACATGGCAGAGGAAGACGTTGAAGCTCAGCCAGGTATGTGAATGTCCAGGGTCCCACTTGACAAGTGCCTGGGTCAAGCTAGAATTCATCTCTCTCTGGCTCCAAGGCCTTGTTGAGCTATACTGATAGACTTCACCTTGACCGTGAACCGTGGGGATACGAGGACCTTCTCTGTGTCAGATTTAAAACTTCTCATGAACCCACAGTGCTGAGTACAGATTATCTAAAGGGAACTAGGGAAAACGTCAAATTAATTGAGATCATCACAGGGTGAGATTCCTACTTAATAGACTAACTACACACTGGGGACCCGGCCTCAATACAGCCATAATTGCAAACCACTGCCTTGTCTCATTCAGGGAATACATTTGGACGTCTAGCTCCCTGCTACCACCTTTGATGACAGTGTGTTCAATAATCCACACTTGGGTAAGGGACTGGGCCACTGAGAGATGGGTGAGGCCCTTTCGGGAGCCCCAGGTCATGTCATGTTCCACTCTGACCTCAGTTCCAGAGGGAGAGGTCAGAGGCTGGATATGGGAACAGGATAGACCCCCACACACAAGCTCATTCTGCCCCCAGAAGTGCACTGTGTTCCCTAGAAACGCTATGGGTGGGAAGCAAGTGAGGGCCAGAGTCAGGAACTGCATCTGTGACTATGGGGAGTTTTCCAACTAAAACAATTAAGCAAGGACACTGGTGCCCTGGGAAGATTTTCCTATTTCCCGTCTTGCTGGGACCTCAGCCTTTCTTCAGCTTACACACTTTGCCTCCTCTTTGAACTCTGAGTTAGGTATGTTGCTTTCCTTTCTATTGCAGGACAGGTGACCTCAGGTTTAGTGAGAGCCTCATCACGTGAAATACCCAGAAGAGGCTGGATGAACACCTGACAGGGACAGCAGGGACTTGGCTCAGATCTGACATGGGTATTCATTCAACCTCTCGTGTTCAAATGCACCAACTGTTGAGCTGCTCTAGTGCACGAAGCAGGCCTGATCCTTTCATGGAATTGACAGGTCAGGGGAAAAGACAAGCATGAGAACAAAGGCAGAAAGAAACATGTAATTACCAACTGTGATGGTGCTATGAGTCCAAGAGGGGTGTGGAGAATAACAACATGAGAATAAAGAACTTAAGGGTTCAACATGTGTTTTAAACAGTTCATTGAGGCAGTTGGAGGCCCATTTGGAAGCCATTTCATTGACCTTGGGGAATGGTGATATGCCTTGAACCAGGTGCTGGTGGTAGAAGTAGGGTAAAGTGATCCTACTGGATGCATCTTTTTCTTTTTTTTTTTTGCTACATATTCAGATAAAAGAATGCTGTGTAGAAATGAAAGTGGACAAACAGACACTCACATGGATTAATCTCATAAAATAACAACGAAAAGTGAAACAAAATGCAACGTGCAGTGGGAGCTTAGTTCCTAGACCAGGGATTAAATCCATGGCCCCTGCAGTGGCAGTGTAGAGTCCTAATCACTGGACCACCAGGGAAGTCCCTGGAGGCATATTTGGACACAGAATTGCCAGGACTTGGTGGGACTGGAGAGGTGAGGGCTGGGAGGAAAGGTGAGGAAATGGAGATGACACCCAAGTTTGGGACTGGATAAGAGCATCTGAAACTGTATGTTTAGAATACTGTAAGATTTCCAGGTGATGGGGCTTCAAAATGCACATTAATAGGCAAGAAGTGGGGCCAGCTGTCTCTTGGAGAAACACCGAGCCACCAGGGACTAAAGGCATTGGTACCTAAAATACCTTTCTGATGTTGGGGCTGAAAGGAGAAGCAAGCGAGGTTTTACCCAGGTGACCCAACCTCCTTTCTGTTCTTTCCCTTCCAGTATCCTAGGATTTCACTACCTCCAGCCAGTACGTCATTTGGAAGATAAACATAAGACATTCCTACAATCAGTAAGAAAAACATAGAAGACCCAATAGAAAATGGGCAAGAGATGTGAACAGGCCTTTCACAATAAAAGGTTATCCAAGTTGCCAATAAACACATGAAAAGGTGCTCAACTGCATTAGTTATTAGAGAAACACAGAATAAAACCATGATGAACCTCCCTACCAAACGGCTAAGATGGAAAAAGGTAATGATACCAGTTGCTGGCAAAGATCCAGAGCAGCAAACTCTCTTCTATATTATGAATGGGAATTTAAATTGACACAACTACTTTGGAAAAAAGTTTTTGACAGCATCTACTAAAGCTGAATATATATATACTCATAACCCATTCCTATGGGTTAGCAATCCATTCCTATGCATTTATCCAATGATATATATATGTATTTGTGTCAGAAGATACATATGAGGATGTTTTGAGGGGCACTATTTGTAATGGTCAAAAACTGGGGAAAATTCAAGTGTCCATCCACAAAAGAATGGATTAATTGTAACATATTCAGATAAAAGAATGCTGTGTAGAAATCAAAGTGGCTAACCAACACTGCCTGTAAGAGCATGGATGAATCTCACAAAATAACGTTGAAAAGTGAAAAAAAGTGCAAAATTTTCTGTGGCTCAACTTACATGAAGTTCAAAAACTGGCAAATCTGGTGATAAAAGTCAGGAGAGTAGAAGCCTTTAGAGAGGAGGTGATGGTGATTAAGACCGGATATGAGGATGTTTCTCTGATGCTGGTAATGGTCTTTTTCTTAATCTGGGTGTCAGCTACATGGGCGAGTCCATTTCATTAAAAACCATTAACCTGTGCCTTGTGATTTGTCTACATTGAAACTTATTTATGTTATACATCAATAAAATGTACTCTAAAAACATCTTTTGGGAGAATGTTTGCCTATGGCAGGCAGGGGCAATACAGCTACAATAAATAACCAAAAGCATAGTCAAGGATAACCAAGGTCATAGCTGATCAGTGCCAAGCACCAACTTAAAAGAATGAGGATGAAAAAATAATATTAACAGATTGTAAAACCTCTTTAAAATGTTTATTTTCTAAGCCTTGAGGTACTGTTATCACAGCATTTGGCTGCCAACTTAGGTTTTGTCTATATGATTTGGTTGTATTTTGGAAGTTTACAAAGGCATTGTTGCATCCTTTCCAAGGCAGGCTTTTATACACGTATACATGTACACATCCATCTACCCACAAGGATATATACTGTACACAATGTAGTTTGTGACTATAAAGCAATGAGAATGATTCCCATAACCACCCACAAAATGAGTCTGATTATTTTATCATCACACCTGCTCTAAGTGTGCGTGCTCCTTGCCACTGAACGCCCATTAAAGAAATCCAAAAATGATTTGAGAAGCTGGCCTGGTCATCAGAAAACTGTGCTATGAAATGAAAAAAGAAACACATCCTCTGGGGCCCACAATTTATCTATGTGCCCCTGGCCAACTGATTCAACCTCTTAGATTCCATTTTGGCTCATATAAAATGGAGGAAATTCTACATAAATTGTGAGACTGGAGCAAGAATTAAATAAAATAATTTACAGGAAAATGCCTGCCATGTATTAAGCCCTTAACAAATGCTAGACAGCTGCAGTAACGTAGCAGATAGTTTATCTGGCAATTCTACCCATTTTAAAGTAAACACATTAATAGTCTCTATTTTTTTTCCACAGTTGAGTGAGAACGAAAGTTCAGGTCTTTTGAACTTGCTTTATAGACATTTTCAGAAAATGTTTAAAAATATGCCAACCCTGTCATTTCAGAAAGAGAAGCAGACACATACAGAGAAGAGCATTGGAACCTTAAATTTGAAGTCATGGAACAGACACCATTTCAGGTACACACACTAACACTAAAAATAAACTGAGCCACCGGTTAATGATTCAATGAAAAGAAGGCCTAAAATAAAAATCATAAAAGTAAACTTATGCTAATTTCATAATTTAATCAAATTTATTTCAGTAAAACTAAACTACCTCCAGTGACAATAAATAATTAATAAGAAAAAAATAACTTCAACTGCAACTGTCTAAATACAAATCCTTAATTTGGGGCTAACAAGAGTTGACTCATTGGAAAAGACTCTGATGCTGGGAGGGATTGGGGGCAGGAGGAGAAGGGGATGACAGAGGATGAGATGGCTGGATGGCATCACGGACTCGATGGATGTGAGTCTGAGTAAACTCCGGGAATTGGTGATGGACAGGGAGGCCTGGCATGCTGCGATTCATGGGGTTGCAAAGAGTCGGACACGACTGAGCAACTGAAATGAACTGAACTGAACTGAAATATACATTATGTCTTTAATTTTTTTTCCTGACCTATATGTTTTTCATCATAATTCCACTAACAATTTGACCACATTTGTGATTAGGAAATGAACTTACTTTACCTGAATACCAGGATATTAACTAAAGTGTGGGACATTTGTATGCTGCTGCTGCTGCTGCTAAGTCGCTTCAGTCGTGTCCAACTCTGTGCGACCCCATAGACAGCAGCCCACCAGGCTCCCCCATCCCTGGGATTTTCCAGGCAAGAACAATGGAGTGGGTTGCCATTTCCTTCTCCAATGCAGGAAAGTGAAAAGTGAAAGTGAACTCGCTCAGTCGTGTCCGACTCTTAGCGACCCCATGGACTGCAGCCTACCAGGCTCCTCCATCAATGGACATTAAAAATATAACCATAAAAGTTCCATTTCTAAATATTGAATGGACTAATTACAAGGATGCTGAAGTCACCCTGAACAACAAAATAGGAAGACAACAGTGAGCTAGAGTAGGGGGAGGATGTGAAGCAAGTGCAAAGGCCCTGGCATAAGTGAGAATATGTCACTTTGAGGAACAGAAAAAAGTTCATTAAGAATGGAGAGCCAAGTACCATGGGGAAGGTAATGGAGAAGAATGCAAGGCTATTTTTATGAAGACTTTGGATCACATGCTAATGAGTTTATTTTTTTTATCCACGGGGAAGCTATTAGAGGATTTTAAGTAGAGAGAACTGCAATCAGATTTGTGTTTTTGAAAGATCACTCAGATAAATAAACTATGATACATAAAATAATGAAGTATTGGTGGTTGTGCTTTAACTGCTAAGTTGTGTCCCACTCTTGGCAACGCCATGGACTATAGCCCGCCAGGCTCCTCTGTCCGTAGAATTCTCCAGGAAAGAATACTGGACGGGGCTACTACTCCCATCTCCAGGAGATCTTCCCAACCCTGGGACTAGACTTGGGTCTGCATTGCAGGCGGATTCTTTATGAACTGAGCGACCAGGGAAATCCAATGAAGGATTAGTCTGTGCTAAAAAGAAATGAGCAGTCAAGCCATGAAAAGATATGGAGGAAAATTAAAGGCATATTTCTAAGTGAAAGAAACCAATCTGAAAAAGCTACATACTGAATGATTCCAACCATACTGACATTCTGGAAAAGGCAAAACTATGGAGACAGTCAAAAGAAAAGATCAGTAGTTACCATGGGTTAGAGGAGAAAATGGACGGAGGAGCCTGGTGGGCTGCAGTCCATGGGGTTGCTAAGAGTCAGACACGACTGAGCAACTTCACTTTCACTTTTCACTTTCATGCATTGGAGAAGGAAATGGCAACCCACTCCAGTGTTCTTGCCTGGAGAATCCCAGGGACGGAGGAGCCTGGTGGGCTGCTGTCTATGGGGTCGCACAGAGTCGGACACGACTGAAGCGACTTAGCAGCAGCAGCAGCAGAGAAGAAAAAGGAATGAACAGGGGCTATTTCAGGCAGTGAAACTACTTTGTGTGCTGCTGTGATGGTGAACACATGTCATTATAGATTTGTCCAGACCCACAGAATATACAACAAGAGTGAACCCTGCGGGGAAACTATGGACTTTGGCAATAATGTGTCAACACAAGTTCATCAGTTGTAACAAATGCACTCCTATGGGGCTGAATGTTGAGAGTGTAGGAGGCTGGCTGTGTGGGAGAGCAAGGGGAACTCTCTGTACTTTAGGTTCTATTTTGCTGTGAACCTAAAACTACTAAAAAGAAAATTTTTAAAAATCACTCGAGGACTATGTGGAGGATGGATGGGACAGGGACAACCCTGGAGAAAGGAAGCCCAGACAAAAGACTGTTGCTGCCCATTGCTAAGACAGGGAGCAGAAAACAGGAGTGAGTTTAGGGACTGGAGGAAGGGCAGTGAGTTTAGTTGTGGAGTCAGGGGAAGCATGTGAAGTCTGAGTTTCCCAGAGCTGAAAGGCATCCATGCCTAATACTTTTTCCATTATAAGCATTAAGCCCCAAATAAAGGCCCCCAGTGTGCACCCCTGCAGCTCTGTAAACACACACATCACAGCCAAGGCCAGCTGAAGCCATGCAGATGGTGGCTGGGCTCATGGATTCCAGGGCCAAACTCCCTGGTTTGAATCTCAGCTCTGCTACTTACCAGCTTGGACAGTTTATTTAACCTTGGTACTTCAGTTTCCTTATCTATGGAATGATGAGCAATAGTAGTACCTACCTCCTACAGTTGCTGTAGATTGAGTTAGTACAAAACAGCAAGGAAAGTAATGAACTCATTAACAGTCTATGAGCCCTTGCTATCAATAGGATGACTATGCCATACTTTGAATAAAGTCTGGCTCATGTACCCACTCATCCATTCCATCGCTCATCATGACAGTAAGTATTGATGGAGTCCCCACTGCTGGTACTCAAAGAGAAACCATATCCTAATTCTACTCTCAAGAAACTTAGACTAACAGAGATTAAGACTTGCAAACTATATTTCAATCCCAATTTGAAGAACGACTTGAATTCATAAATGATAGCAAGTGTTATAAGAATATATACATCACCACAAAAAAAATTTCAAATACTTTTAAAGTTCAAAGCCATGTATTTATCTTCCTTCATATTTATAGTTCTTCCTTTTTATATGGATGTCTTTAAATGATATCTGTAACTTAATGTATATGTATTGGGCTTGTGACTCAGTTAGTAAAGAATCCGCCTGCAATGCAGGAGACCTGGGTTCTGTCCCTGGGTTGGGAAGATCTGCTGGAGAAGGGAAAGGCTACCCACTGCAGTATTCTGGCCTGGAGAATTCCATGGACTGTATAGTCCATGGGGTCACAGAGAGTCGAACGTGACTGGGCAACTTTCACTTCACTTCACTTCAATATATATATTATGTGTGTGCGCATACAAATATATCTAAGTACTTCCCCTTGATTTGCTTTTAGAAGGCAAAGTATTTGAAGAATGAAAGACGGTGCTAGAGAGCCAGGCATTATACAAAACCAACTGTGTGCCCTGCCACATGAGCCATGGTAGGGTACAAAAGAGCACAGAATCTGTAACAAGACTTTCTGAGTTTAAATCTCAGCTCTCCCATTTGCTAGTTAAGTGACCCTCTACAGATGAGACCTCTTTATGCCTCAGTTTCTCCTTCTGTAAAATGGGAATATAATAGTACTTCATACAATTGTTATGTGGCTGAAATGAATTAATAAACATGAAGCACTTAACAATAGTAAGAACTCTGAAAGTATGTTATTATCATGCAGAAATGTTACACGTGCTTATTTATTTGTAAGCCCAACTTAGCATTCAAGTAACTCTGGAATATGCATCACTAACAAAGGGAAACACTAGATTTTACAAGCAATGAATTGGTACAGGCACTTCTCATCGAGTAAGCACTGTTCAGTTCAGTTCAGTTCAGTTCAGTCGCTCAGTCGTGTCCGACTCTTTGCAACCCCATGAATCGCAGCACGCCAGGCCTCCCTGTCCACCACCAACTCCTGGAGTTCACTTAGACTCACATCCATCGAGTCCGTGATGCCATCCAGCCATCTCATCCTCTGTCATCCCCTTCTCCTCCTGCCCCCAATCCCTCCCAGCATCATAGTCTTTTCCAATGAGTCAACACTTCACATGAGGTGGCCAAAGTACTGGAGTTTCAGCTTTAGCATCATTCCTTCCGAAGAAATCCCAGGGCTGATCTCCTTCAGAATGCACTGGTTGGATCTTCTTGCAGTCCAAGGGACTCTCAAGAGTCTTCTCCAACACCACAGTTCAAAAGCATCAATTCTTCGGCACTCAGCCTTCTTCACAGTCCAACCCTCACATTCTCACATCCATAGATGACCACAGGAAAAACCATAGCCTTAACTAGATGAACCTTTGTTGGAAAAGTAATGTCTCTGCTTTTGAATATACTATGTAGGTTGGTCATAACTTTTCTTCCAAGGAGCAAGCGTCTTTTAATTTCATGGCTGCAATCACCATCTGCAGTGATTTTGGAGCCCAAAAATAATATAAAGTCTGACACTGTTTCTATTGTTTCCCCATCTATTTCCCATGAAGTGATGGGACCAGATGCCATGATCTTCATTTTCTGAATGTTGAGCTTTAGGCCAACTTTTTCACTCTCCACTTTCACTTTCATCAGGAGGCTTTTTAGTTCCTCTTCACTTTCTGCCATAAGGGTGGTGTCATCTGTGTATCTGAGGTTCTTGATATTTCTCCCGGCAATCTTGATTCCAGCTTGTGTTTCTTCCAGTCCAGCATTTCTCACGATGTACTCTGCATATAAGTTAAATAAGCAGGGTGACAATATACAGCCTTGACGTACTCCTTTTCCTATTTGGAACCAGTCTGTTGTTCCATGTCCAGTTCTAACTGCTGCTTAAGCACTGTTGCTGCTGCTGCTAAGTCGCTTCAGTCGTGTCCGACTCTGTGCGACCCCAAAGACGGCAGCCCACCAGGCTCCGCCATCTCTGGGATTCTCCAGGCAAGAACACTGGAGTGGGTTGCCATTTCCTTCTCCAATGCATGAAAGTGAAAAGTGAAAGTGAAGTCACTGAGTTGTGTCCAACTCTCAGCAACCCCATGGACTGCAGCCTACCAGGCTCCTCCATCCATGGGAGTTTCCAGGCAAGAGTACTGGAGTGGGGTGCCATTACCTTACACCACCTTAACTGCAAGGTGTTGCCAGTCTGTAGTTCACAGCTTGAACCTGCCACCAGAGGGCACCAACAATGGGTTTCTGACAAAGCTGTACAAAAATGAAGGCAAGGAACTGCAGAAAACAGGTAGATTAACATTAGACTGACTTCCTGGCCTACGCCAGTCCCTCGGAGGCAGGATACTCTTTTTACATTTAAAAGTCCAGTTGCAGCCTCAAGAACCTTCTGGTTTGAATGACTGATGTTGGGTTGAGTTTTAAGCTACATAGCCCACACCTTTTTCTGAGTCACATTGCCATTCGACTTGCAGAGAAGGCCGCAAGACTTACTTCCTCATTGATGGTGAGCTGGGCTCACAAACCACCAGCGATGGCCCAGCCCATTCCCAGTGGGGTTAGTGTGTTCACGTTGTGCCTCCAGTGCACACGAAGATATTCTGATTGAATCACTGTCCATATTGTTCCACATTACTCAGATATATGTAAAAATATCTTTAAAGTGTGCATGCTAAGTCACTTTAGTTGTATCTGACCCTTTGCGACCTCATGGACTATAACCCATCAGGCTCTTCTGCCCATGGGATTCTCCAGGCAAGAATACTGGAGTGTGTTGCCATGCCCTCCTCCACGGAAGTGTGCATCTTACTTGTACCTAGTAATTGCATATTCTGGTGAGTCACTTTTTAAATCTACACCTTCACTGTAACATTGTAGTTCTCCATTTATAACCTGCTTCATAAAAAATTATCTTTGTCATTTCCCAGTCTCTATTTTTAATTAATCCATTTAAAACCTATTTCCAACAAAATAGATGCATTTTTATATTTATATTGTATTCAATTGTACATAGACCAGTATTTTCATCTTTTTGGCAGCTGTAGTAACTAACATTTTAGATCCATTTGTTATCTTTTATTATCCACACAGCATCATTTGCCATTTTTAAGTTTAACTACTATTCAATCACACACTGAATTACTTGCATTGTTCAGGGAATCATTGGAGGAAAATGTAACTGTTAAACGCCTGAATAGAACAGAAACTTGGACGGTATAGTTGCACAAAACGTGTTCTAGCTCACTCTCTGTGCCAGCGCAAGTCTTTCTGGGTTTTGAGGCCGATAGCGTCCGGCCCCATTTCCACTCTGGCTCCACTCCTGCTCACTCTTCCCTGTCCTTCCTACCCTGACCTCCGCACCAGTCCTTGAATATCCTGGGCCAACCATCGTCTTGAAACGAGGCTGGAGGCTCTTCCTTTTTTGCTCTTTCCCCAGATATTACTTCCTTGCCTCAAATGGCCCCCCCTTCACTGAGTTCTCCCCTGATCACCCTCTGTGATAAGAAACATCTTTAGTATCCTTCACCCCCAACCCCACTATTTTTCCCATGACATCTGTCACTGCTATCTTACGGCGTTGTTCTCTTCACTTTTTTATGTATTGTCCGTCTCCCCTTCCCAGAATGTAAGCTCCACAAGAGCAAGGATTTTTGTTTGCTTGCCCTTTTTAAGTATCCATGGTGCCTAGAATAGAGACTGGCATATAATGGATGTTAAGTAAATATCTTTTAACTAACTGAAAGATATTAATAATACAAAATTTTCCGAGTAATAAGATGTCTCTTTACCATTTATACTATGAGCCTCGCACCTATTATCGTGTCTGCAGTTTTAGCTAAAACTGAGATGGCCACTAATCATTAATTTCAAGTGGCACTTAGATTTGGTGGGGGGGAGGAGGGAAGGAACCTAGAGCTTCAGCCTCAAACCATTCCCCTTCTAGCATAATCACAAGGTCAGATCTTCTAGCGAAGAAACCTCATACAGGGTCAGAGGATTCCATGATCGTTAAGATTTTCTTGTGATGTTTTCTCTCTCCATGTGGAGAGTGACACTTTCAGGCTATGACTCTTCTCCATCATCTCTAAGACCCTCCCCAAGCCTCTCCACCAGGCATGTCGCACTGCATGTCTGCAATGAGGAGGAGGCCAGGGAAAGGCTGCAAAGTTCTGTTCATCTATAAACCACGTTCATTTTCTCTGCATATGTCTATATTACAATCAAGATTAATCGGTCCTTCAATTTCCCCAAAACAAGTAAAAAATTGGTGATTGCCTTTCACCACGACCCCAATTTCTCCCCTAAAGAGAGTAATAAAAAGAATCAGATGTCACAAAAAGTATGGACCACAAAACCAATGAGTTTTTGATTCAATGGGCTTCATTAAAATTAAAAATGTTTGCTATTCAAAAGATGGTATTAAACACTGAAAAGATAAGTCACCATCCAGGAGAAAATATTTACAAATCGTATAACTAGATCAACTTGTATCCAGAACATTTTTTTAAGTCTTACAATTCAATAATAAGGACAAACAACTCAATTTTAAAACAAATGGGCAAAAGATTTAAACAGATACTTCACCAAAGAAAACATATTGATAGCAAGTAAACATATAAAAAGATGTTCAGTATTATTGGTTATTGTGAAAATGCAAATCAAAACCATGATGAGAAACCATCACAAATCCTCCAGCAGAAAGGCTATAATCAAAAAGACAGATAATAAGTGTTGGGAGGATATGAAGAAACCCTCAGACATTGCTAGTAGAAATGTAAAAAGGAAAAGCTTTAAGCTTAAAACTGCTGATGGCCCTTTTCCCTGCTCTTTGAACAAAGGGCCAGGCATTTGCATTTTGCACTAGAAGTACAAATAAAGAAGCTTTAATAAAGAGGAATGAAGTAATGACCTATGCAACAGCAGGCGTGAACCTCACAACCATTCTGCTTGATAAAACAGCAGACACCAAAGACCACAGATTACATGATTCTATTTATATAATAGTTCTAGGAAATAAAACGGTAAAACTGTAGATTCAGACAGCAGATCTGTGTTTATCTGGGGCTGGAGGATGGGAGCAGAGGTTGAGTGTGAAAGGCCCAAGGGAACGTTCAGGGTAATGGAAGAACTCTAAAATGGGATTGTGGAGAAAGTTTAAATGTATTTAAAGACTAAGACTCACTGGACTGTACACTTATGATGGGTAAATTTTAAGGTATTCAGATTGTATCTCAATAACATTGCTTAAAAAAGGAATCTGAAGTCCTTGCTCCTATTTCCCACAACTGACCCACACATCTCATAAGGCAGCTTGGCCAGGCCCACAGTCGCAGCTGCACAGTGTAGGGACCCTTCAGTCCAAAGCCAAGGAAACATGATCAGTCCCAAGGCTGAGAACACCTGGGCAACTGAAGATCCACCCCCACCCCCATCTGCGAAGAGATGGGAGAGTACTGCCAATACCTGGGAAGTACATGGTACTGAATTTTCTTAAGGAATCAAGAAAGAGTAGAACTCTATTGGCCAGTCTGTCTTTATGCTGCTAAGCTGCTGCTGCTAAGTCACCTCAGTCATGTTTGACTCTGTGCGACCCCATAGACGGCAGCTCACCAGGCTCCCCCATCTCTGGGATTCTCCAGGCAAGAACACTGGAGTGGGTTGCCATTGCCTTCTCCAATGCATGAAAGTGCAAAGTGAAAGTGAAGTCGCTCAGTCATGTCCGACTCTTAGCGATCCCATGGACTGCAGCCTTCCAGGCTCCTCCATCCATGGGATTTTCCAGGCAAGAGTACTGGAGTGGGGTGCCATTGCCTTCTCCGATCTGTCTTTATGGAACCTGCATTTTCTGTGATTCTGGAATAAGAAAGAATCAAGAACAATCTTATTGTGCTAGACAGAATCCTAAGATGGCCCCCATGAATCCCTACCCACCGTGGTCATTCCCTGCATAATTGCTTTCCCATCAGAATGGGCAGGATCTGTGATTTGCATCTAGCCAATAGAATATGCAGCCTTGAAATTAAGAGACGCTTGCTCCTTAGAAGAAAGGCCATGACAAACCTAGACAGCGTATTCGAAAGCAGAGACATCAATTTGCTGACAAAGGTCCGTATAGTCAAAGCTATGATTTTTCCAGTGGTCATGTAGGGATGTGAGATTTGGACCATAAAGAAGGCTGAACACCGAAGAATTGATGCTTTCAAATTGTGATGCTGTAGAAGACCACAAGGAAATCAAACCAGTCAATCCTAAAGGAAATCAACCCTGAATGTTCATTGGTAGGACTGATGCTGAAGCTCCAATAATTTGGCCACCTGATGCGAAGAACTGACTCATTAGAAAAGACCCTGATGCTGGGAAAGATTGAGGGCAAGAAAAGAAGGGGATGACAGAGGATGAGATGATGATTGGACGGCATCACTAACTCAATGGACATGAATTTGAGCAAACTCTGGGAGATAATAGAGGACAGAGGAGCCTGGCATGCTGCCATCCATGGGGTCTCAGAGTCAGATATGACTTAGCAACTGAACAACAACAACAGAATATGGCAAAGAAAAAGAAATTTTGCAGATATAATTAAGGTTTCAAATCAGTTGATTTTTAGTTCATCAAAAGGGAGATCATCGAGGGTGGGGGACTGACTTAATCAGGTGAGAGCCCTCCCTGAGGTCAGAAATTCCCTTTGCTGGCTTAATGAAGTAAGCCCTCATGTTAAGGAAACCCACATGGCAGGGAGTTGTGGGTGGCTTCTAAGATCTAAAGGCAGCCTGCAACTGAAAGTCAGTAAAAAGTTGGAGCCCTCAGCTATAGGGCTGTAAGGAAGTGAGTGAAAGTCACTCAGTCGTGTCCGACTCTTTGTGACCAGTCCATGGAATTCTCCAGGCCAGAATACTGGAGTGGGTAGCCTATCCCTTCTCCAGCGGATCTTTCTGACCCAGGAATTGAACTGAGGAAGGAAATGAATTCAGCTGATAACCTGGAGGAACTTAGAAGCAGATTCTTCTCCAAATGAGAATGCAGTCCGGCCAACACCCTAACTGCAGCCCAACAAGAGCCTCAGCAGAGGACACAGCTAAACTATACTAACCTCCCAACCCTCTGAAACTGGGAGATAATAAATGGATCTTGTGTTCAATAGCTATGTTTATAGTAATTCATTAAACAAGGGAAAAATACACTCTTGCCCACACAGAAGAAGCATCCTTAACTTTGTCCGACTCTAAGACAGTTACATCTCATCAGGGCATCTGAGTCGCTATGCTCATGAGAGTAGACTAGTAAGTGTGGCAACTGAGGTTGCCACTTAGTCACTTAGTCATGTCTGACTCTTTGTGACCCCATGGACTGTATGTAGCCTGCCAGGCTCCTCTGTCCATGGGATTTCCCAGGCAAGAATATTCGAGTGGGTAGCCATTTCCTTCTCCAGAGGATCTTCTCGACCCAGGGATCAAACCCTTGGCTCCTGTCTCCTGAATTGCTGGTGGATTCTTTACTGACAACCATTGGGAGGCTATGGAAAACCAGAGAACTAAATGCGGTAGCTCAGCTGGTAAAGAATCTGCCTGCAAAGCAAGAGACCCGGATTCAATTCCTGGTTCGGGAAGATCCTCTGGAGGAGGGTTGGACTACCCACTCCAGTATTCTTGGGTTTCCCTGATGGCCCAGATGCTGAAGAATCTGCCTGAAATACGGAAGACCTGGGTTCAATCCCTGGGCTGAGAAGATCCCCTGGGGGAGGGCATGGCAGCCCGCTCCAGTATTCTTGCCTGGAGAATCCCCATGGACAGAAGAGCCTGGCAGGCTACATACAGTCCATGGGGTCACAAACAGTCAGACACGACTGAGCAACTAAGCACAGCACAGCACACGTGAGTTTATGGGAGAAATGGGGCTGGGTCAGAAATCAATTTTATCCCATTAACATCAGAATGGGTGACTGCTATAGCTTAAAATGAGGAGGTATGTGAAAGGGCCTACAGCAATACCTGGCACATGATAGATGTTCCATGTTACTTTTTAGGCTTCTCAGTGGCTCAGTGATAAAGAATCTGCCTGCTAATGCGGGAGATGCAGGTTGGATCCGTGGGTCAGGAAGATCCCCTGGAATAGGAAATGGCAACACACTCCAGTATTCTTACCTGGGAAATCCCATGGACAGAGGAACCCGGCAGGCTACATACAATCCTTGGGGCTGCAAAACAGACACGATTTATCGACTAAACAACAAGTGCTACGTTACTCTTAACCCGTGTGAAGCCTCTTCTTTTCTGCTTAACCCAAAATGTCAGTGTGCAGTTTAACAGTGATATTCTAGAGACAATAGGTCCAGCTTCATTTTCTTATCTAGGGTATCAGGACTCCTTAGCAGGCCAGCAAAGGACGTATCTTAAACCAGTGATCCTGAAGCTATTACAGAGCCACAATATTTGCACCACCCAATGGTTCTGGCATACGCAGGTGGGCTCACTCATACTGGCCACTCCTACATTAAAGAACAATAAATGACAAGAGCTGCCAGTTGCAGCTTAAATGTATGACAAAGAAGGATCCTACATTCTTTTCTCCCACACAGCCCAAGCTGTGAATGACAGCTCCTGGAAGAAGCTGTTCTAACAAAGGACCACCAGGGGGCGTCATATCATTAAAAAAAAAAAAATGAACCGGCTCATCAGCGGGATTACTTCAAATTCATTATCAAACGTCAAGGACCCTTTCTGAGTCCCTCCACGGAGGTAGCCCTCAGGGTAACCTGTGGTTTGGGGAGTTCTCTAGATACGGCAGAAAGTTCAGATTGGACCAAATGTTATTCAATTCAGTTTAGTTCATCTCTATTGAACCCCACGGTGCTCTAGGCCCTGGGTTGTGGCTGGACATTCATGTCCTTGCTCTTAAGGAACTCTGGACAGTGAGGCAGACCGTGGCACCCACAGGACAAATGCGCTTGATCCATAAAGACGCAGATGACACAGATGAGTGAGGAGGCTGGGGGAAGGCCAGGACCACAGGTGCCAGAGAAGAGACCCGAAATTCAATTCACCCGGAGATGTGTGGGCTAAAGTTAACTTCTGTACTGTCTAGAGAACAATTTTCTAAGAACATTTTGAGCAGAGGATTTTCAAAACTGGTCTTTATAACATTTATTAAGGAATGCATCTGTCAATTACAGCTGTCTCCTCTGTTCATTAAAGTAGATCCAAAAAAGTTCTGCTTAGAATATTCTATGAGGTCTATTGTACAGCATGGGGAACTGTCCTTTATATCTTGTAATAGCCTATAATGGAAAATAACAATCTGAACAAGAATATATATGTGCATATATATATGTATAACTGAATCATTTTGCTGTACACTTAAAACTAACACAATGCTGTAAATTAACTATACTTCAATTTTAAAAAAGTTTCCCTTTTAACAAAAAAAATTACTTTAAAAATCTTTTTTAAAAAAGAACATTCTGCATGCAAGTAAGTTAAGTTTCTTTACTCTGTGAACAATAATACGGTCCTTACTTTGTATTCCTACCCTGATACGTTACAATTATGTGATACCTAACCAAGTCCTGCCTGTGGCATCACCTCATATTGTCTTTTTTGTACATATCCCAAAGTAGACAAAATAATATAGATATAAATAATATAATGAACCCTCATGTACCCGCTGACCAGCCCCAACTACCCTCAATCCACCACCAATTTTGTCCTTTATCCACCTCCATCCAGTTCACCACCTACAGTATCGTTCTGAAACAAACCCCAGATATCAAATCATTTCATCTTACATACCTCAATACATGTCTCTAAAACACAAAAGTTCTCTTTTAATGTAACCACAGCATCATCACCAAACCTAAACCAAGTGAAGAACAATTTCTTGATATCATTAAACATTCAATGTTCTAATATCCAAGCTCCCCAAAATAAGTCAAATGGTTGCAGGGTTTCTTTTCAGTTTGTTAGAATCAGGGTCCAACTAAAGTCAGCACATGGCACTTGACTGATACGTGTCTAAACTTCTTTTAGTCTATCGGTATCACCTCCATTCTTTATTTTTCATTTAATTTATTTGTCGAGTGTATTTGTTGCCTTTTAGATCAACTTAACTAAAAGTTACTTAAACTTCTTATGTTAGAGGATCTGAAACTTGGAGGAGTCTATGAAATGATCTTATGGAAGAAGATATTTTTCTTTCTCACATTGGTCTTGTTTTAGAAATGTCCATTTTGGAGCTGAGATAGGGACAGTCATATCTACACTCCCAGCATGTCCTACTCAGTATCATGACATTAATACAATCTCCGCTGATCCTACAAGTCCGATGTTGTCTCCTTCAAAGTCAATAGTGGATCTCAAAGGGCCAAAACTACTGAGAGAGTGCCCCAGGGCAGGGAACAAGGCACAGCAGTGAAGGACTCTTGGATGTATTCATTCCTTTGACATTCACCTGTCCTGCTTCCTCTGTGAAAGTGTTAGTCACTCAGTCCTGTCCAACTCTTTGCAACCACATGAACTGGAGCCCACCAGGCTCCTCTGTCCACAGGGTTCTCCAGGCAAGAATACTGGAGTGGGCTGCCATTCCCTTCTCCAGTGGATCTTCCCAATCCAGGGATCGAACCTGGATCTTTACATGGTTTTAATTCTCACTGATTAGGATGACATCTACACCTCTTAGAAAAGACCTAAGTACCAAATAATTTCAGAAGAATAAAATACACCAGATCCCAGGCCACCCCCTTGAGCTTTGATGAATGTAAACATTTGGCCAATGAAGATAAACTTGGAGAATTCTCCTTCTCACTTCACTAATGACATTGTCAGGATTCTGTTATCTAGTTGACTCCCAGAGATGTCTGAATTTTTCTGACCTTGATGAGGTTGTACAAATCTCTGCAGGGCAAGAGTCTATGCCCCATGGGTTCAGAACGGCCACATCACGTGTCCCAAAGTCCTGCCCAGGAATTGGGAGATCTGGATTCTCTGTCACTGCCACTCAACTCACAAGAGACCCTTTCCCATGTGTGCAGATCATCCACCCCAAGCCAGCCTTCCAGACACCTACCATTTTTCAATGAGATGCAGTACAGAAGAAGAAGCACACTTGTTATCCCAGGGCTAGACGATTTCTATAAGGTCTAAGGGTCCACACAACTCTTTAGGACTTTCTTTATATTTTTTTAAAATTTTTATTTATTTACTTATTTGGCTGTGCTGGGTCTTAGTTGCAAAATGTGGGATCTAGTTCCCTGACAAGGATTGAAAACCCAGGGCCCCTGCATTGGGAGTGTGGAGTCTTAGCCACTGGACACCAGGGAAGTTTCTAGGGCTTTCTTTTTAATACTAAATCTTCTTTACAAAGTTTTTTTCAGGCCCTCCCAACCCCCTGAGGCTTTTATAGCCTTCAAAATGTAGCAGATAACTGACCACAGCTCCTTCACCTACAAAGAAGCTCAGAAAGCCAGAGATGACTCTGTAGAGTGAAGGGCAGCCAAACTGTGAGAGCCAGTCACCACCGTTCAAACTGCTGCTGCTGCTGCTGCTGCTGCTAAGTTGCTTCAGTCGTTGTCTGACTCTGTGCGACCCCATAGACGGCGGCCCACTAGGCTCCTCCGTCCCTGGGATTCTCCAGGCAAGAACACCGGAGTGGGTTGCCATTTCCTTCTCCAATGCATGAAAGTGAAAAGTGAAAATGAAGTCACTCAGTTGTGTCCGACTCTCCGCTACCCCATGAACTGTAGCCTATCAGGCTCCTCCGTCCATCAGATCCTCCAGGCAAGAGTACTGGAGTGGGTTGCCATTTCCACTTGCAGTTAAAAGGGAAGCTTTGAATTTTTGATCAAGTAAAGAGTCTAGAATTTTTTTGGCTGGACAGGAATGAGCCCTCAAGGTTTGGGGATCACCAGGTGCCACCCACCCAAGGTTGCCAGAGTCTGTATAAAAGTACATCTTGCCCAGTTGCACTTGAACTTCAGATAAAACAAGCAGTTTTTTAAGGTACCATCCCACGTCATCCTGGGGAAGGATTAACCTCATCCGCCTTTCTTTCAAAGATGCAACCAAGACCAACAAAAGCCAAATTGGGTAAATAAATAAGTTTTAAACAAGTTAAAAAGAAAAAAAAAAAGAGGCTAAGTAAGGCAAGATTGCTGGGGTCATCTCAGTCTTGAAGCCAGTCAAGCCTCCCTTATTCCTCACCACAGACTTAATATAAACAGCACACAGCCCCAGCCAGGAGGGGCAGTCAGGCTGCAAACAGCAGCACCTCGCTAGGTGAAAGGATTTCTACTGAAACAAAGAGAAGGCATCATGGCACTCACTTCTCAGATGTCACAATTCTCTTTCCTTTCCTTTCCTACTAGGTGAATCCACCCCCACCCTTTCTCACCCCCTGCTTCTGCTTCTCTACCAAATCCAGTCAACTCCTCACCATTTTTCAACACCTAGCAAGTTCCATCAGAAACAGCATGACCTGTCTCGGCTCTCCCGGCCTCTCCACACCTGGGTGAAGGAACTCTCCCTCATCTGAGTTCCTTTAGCAGTTTGTCCCTATTGCTAAGATATCACCGAACGTGCTGTATTTATGTACAGTACTTTCTTTATTCTCTGCATTCCAGGGAGACCATGAACTCTCTGGAAACAGGGACCTTATATATCTTTGCAGCTCCGGTTTATCTGGCCACAGGGATGGAATGTTGGAGCCAATGCTCACGTAAGCTCTAGCCAAGCCTCACACTTTAGAACTGCAAGAAATTGGAGGTATTCACAGCCAAGACACTGATCAACTGGCAAAGACCCCATAAGGTCTCCTTGGAAAATTTAGGGTTTCCAAAGCACTGGGATGGCAAAGAAAGGAAAACTTCTGGCTTTTGTTAATTACAGTGACCTTCCCTTGATGACATTAGGAGATAAATGCTTGCTGAGTGAAATAAAACCTTGAGGACCGGGAGCTGTTAAAGGCAGACATAAGGGCCCCCTGAGTGAGGAAGGGTGACAGAGAGCTCTGAGTAGACTAAATCAGCATTTGCTGGAGGCTCCTAAGCCCATGTCCCTTTGTAAAAACACAAAAACAGGATCTTTTTTTTTTTTTTTTTGGTGGGGGAGGCTTCTCAGGTGGCTCAGTGGGAAAAGAATCCGCCTGCAGTGCAGGAGACACAGGAGACGCAGGTTCAATCCCTGGGTCGGGAAGATCCCCTGGAGGAGGAAATGGCAACCCACTCCAGTATTCTTGCCTGGAAAATTCCATGGACAGAGGAGCCTGGCAGGCTACGGTCCACAGGGCTGCAAAGAGTTGGGACACGACTGAAGCAACTGAGCACCCACCTAAGCACGTGGCCCTCCGTACAAACATAAAGACAGATGACGTCCCCTTTTCAAAAGTCCTCCTGCAGCCATTCCCCTGGCTGGGGACCCATTTCATGGGCCCAGGTAAGAATCACTGTTGTTCCTACTGCAGCCATCTTCTTCGCTACCTTTCTGCCCACCAATCAATCTAGAAATGAAGTGAAAAGAATGAGACAGTGACCCCAGGATATTCAACAGCTGAGCAAAGTGGAAACTGCCCCCGGGGTGGTCCTAAGAGTCACAGGGTGCAAGGCTGAGTCTCTGGGAAGGAGCTCATGGGCCTGGTTACCTCCTTCCCTGCTCCCACCCCTCCCATCACATGCAGCGTTGATGCCTCCCAGCTTTCCAAGCACTTGGTTCACGTCACTATTGTAACCACAGTGCATTCAGGTTCAGTTTGCCTATGATACTCGCCTTAGATTAACATGTGCTTTCTATTAGCTATTTTTAAATAGTCTATGGGCTCCAACACTGCCTGTTTAGTACCGCAGTTGGGAAGGACAATTTTGATGAATCTTTTTGTAGTTGTTTTGCCATTGAGAAGCATTTCATACTTGCTCTCTGGTCCTCAAACGTTCCAACTCACCAATAATAATAGGAAAAGACTCTGATGCTGGGAGGGATTGGGGGCAGGAGCAGAAGGGGACGACAGAGGATGAGATGGCTGGATGGCATCACTGACTCAATGGACGTGAGTCTGAGTGAACTCCGGGGGTTGGTGATGGACAGGGAGGCCTGGCGTGCTGCGATTCATGGGGTCACAAAGAGTCGGATACGACTGAGCGACTGAACTGAACTGAATTGAAGATGTATTAAACCCTACTGGGGTCAAGCCTTAGTCCAGGTACCTGACAGGTATTATTTCACTTAATTTTCACAGCAACACTATGATGTAGGTTACTATTATTATCCTTATTTTAGAGATGAGGAAATTGAGGCACGGGGAGGTTCAGTAAGTTGTCCAGCATCACTAGTAAATGGAGGAGCTGGGATTCAGGTCCAGGCAATCCACTTTCAAAAATGTATGTTTTCCAACACCATACGCTGCTACCTCTCTCCACGCAAACCAAACAATAGAGGAAGAAAAGCTGAAAACAGAACATGAGTTTCCTCTTCAGCTTTCTCTCCATGGCCCACAGGCTGCAACTATAATTTCTGATGCAAAGGAGTCCACAAAGAAAGAGAATCCCCTCCTCTGGTCTCTACAAAGAAAGAATATTTCTGGGAGGGAAAGTAGTATTTAAAGTCATACCACTGATAACCACCTACATTTGGGAGAGTAAGGGGTTTGCACAAGGACTGAAAGAAATCAAGTTTGTGCAAGTCACTTCAGCCCCATTGCATTCTAAAGCCAAGCTGGGAGTCCTGCCGACAAAGCACATTTATTCTCTTTGACATCTGCCCCCTCATCCCCTCTGCCACCTCCCTGCTCAGGCAGGTGCAGAGATGATCAAGCCTCCTCTCCAGTTCTCCTATCCCCTCCAATCCATGCTCCTCACAGCAGAAGCCAGGGAGACATGCCAATCTCAAATGCAAATATGAGATGTCACTGGCCTTCTTAAAATGTCAGTGGCTCCCCATGGCCCACAGTGTGAAGTTCCCGCTCTGGTTTGCCTACCCCCGTTAGCTTTAGCTCCAGCCCTGGGAGACTTGCATTTCCATGAGAAGGGGATGGTGATTCCCCACTGTGGCTGGTCTCCCCACTGTACTGTCAGCCCTGGTTGTCTCCGAATCCCCACTGTCAATCATAGGCCTGAGCTAGCACAGAGTATCAGTACAGTTATGAGGCTGGTCCAAGCAGCCAGCCTCAGGGGGTCTCCTTTGAGCTCAGATAGGGACTGGAGCACATTCCTCTGCCAGTCAGAGGCTTGGGGCTGCAGCCAGAAACTCAGCAGCCATACAGGGCAAGACCTGCAGCCAGGTAGGACAGAGAGCCCAAGTCCAGACAAGAGGACACAGCTTGGGACAGCCCAGGTAGAGACCCCTGAGCCAAGGATGGAAAGATCAGGGGCACCAACCAAGACAATCATTTGGGCTACAGGCCAAAGGAACAAAGAGGGCAGGTAGGCTTTCAGTAATGAAGGAAACAGAAACAACCTCAGAGACGAGAGAGCTGCTCTCAGCCACAGCGTGCATGCTAAAGTCACCTCAGTCATGTCCAGCTCCTTGCCAGATGCTATGGACTGTAGCCCGCCAGGCTCCTCTGTCCATGGGATTCCCCAGGCAAGGATACTGGAGTGGGTTGCCATGCCCTTTTCCAGGGGATCTTCCCAACCCAGGGATTGAACCCATGTCTTTTACATCTCCGGCGTTGGAGGTGGGTTCTTTACCACTAGCGCTGCCTGGGAACCCCTCTCAGCCACAGCAAAGTCCCTAAATCCCCGTTTGAGGACAGTTCCTCAAGCCAGCCCAGCCAGTTGGCCAGGTTATCAGCCATAATTGGGTCTGGCAAATAGACAGCCTACCACTCAGGATTCCTGAAACAAAAGAAGTTATGCCTTGGGATAAAAATAAATAAGACACTTGCACGTGAGCTGTAGGAAGTTTTCTGTTACTTGAATGGCCAACCTCGCGAATTGTCAGTTCCTAGCGACGTTGACATAAAGCAGCCTGAGATTCCACCCTCACAAGAGTTGCTGAGAATATCTAAAAATAAGCCCAATGGTGAACTTGTATCTCACTGATTTTCCTGCGGGTTTCTCTCTGACCATGTTCAGTGCAAACACAGCTGACAAACTGCTGCTGCCACAGAGCTTTAATTGAGCTGTTGATGGACAGTTGCATAATTTGGAAGCCAAGAAATTCCTGCAGCTGTTATTAGTGAGTGCCCTGTCTGGTTTCTGGTAATAAGTTCATCAAATTCAGTGTACATTTAAGACCAGAAATCTGAAGCTATAAAAGGAATTTAGCACTGGTCCTTGAGCAGGACCCCCTATGCCACCGCTGCCCCCAGGAAGTGCCCAGCCGGCACCTGGGGGTGTGAGCAGTGGTGAGAGGCCAGCCTCTCCTCAGGGCACACAGGTCCATCCCTGTGTCTACTCAAGGTCAAGGCTCCTGCCTTGGCCCTCTCTCTCCTGCGCCATCAGTGTCCCTCTCTTTACTGGATCATTCTCATCAGCACACAAATCTGTTCTATCTTCCATCATAAAAGAAAATGCTCTCTCGCTTGACTGCACGCTCTTCCAGATACTGTTCCCATCCTCTGTCCGTTTTCCATCTAATAAACCCCTCAAAGGACGTGTCTGTAATTACTGCCCCCCTTCCTCTGTTCCCAGCCTCTCTTGAGCTTTCCCTAGTTGGGCTTTCACCCCCTCCCACTGGCGTGGCTCCAGTCAAGCTCGAAAACGACTCTGTGTCCCCAAGCCAATGGTTAACCTCCAGTGTCACCTTATTGGGCTTCCACAGCCTGTGATACGTTTGATCACCACCCCCTTGTGGAAACGCACCTCACTGGCTTCCAGACACCACGCTCCTGGTTTTCCTCCCACCTCGCTGGCCATTCCTTCCGAGCCTCCTTTGAGGGTGGTCCCTATCCCTTCTGATCTTCAATTCTGGGGAGCCCCAGGGCTCAGTTCTTCTCTATTTATTCTCACTCCCCAGGAGACTTGTCCGCACACACACCACCCAGGTCCCATTCCACAATTCCAGTCTTTCCCCTGAACAGCTTCCTGGCCTCCTCCGTCGGATGTCTCCTAGTCTTCTCAAGCGTATCATGTCCAGAGCAGGACTGTTTTCCCCTCTAACTCTTCTCCTTCCCCGTCTTCTTCACATCTGGTGGACAGGATCCAGCAACTCCATTTTTCCAGTCGCTCTCACCAAAGGTGTTAGAGCCACCCTCGACTCTACTCTTCCCTAATCCACATCCACTCTGTCTTCAAAGTACATGCAGAGTGTGACTACCCTTTAGCACCCCACCAGTTCTTCTCTAGTTCAAGACACCACTCTGTCTGGCCTGCATTATTGCAATAGCTTCAAAGAGCTCCCCACCACCCCATCCCTTGGACTGCAAGGAGATCAAGCCAGTCAGTCCTAAAGGAAATCAACCCTGAATACTCATTGGAAGGACTGGTGCTGAAGCTGAAGCGCCAATATTTTGGCCACCTGATTCGAAGAACTGACTCATTGGAAAAGACCCTGATGCTGGGAAAGATTGAGGGCAGGAGGAGAAGTGGGCAGCAGCGGATGAGATGGTTGGATGGCATCATTGACTCAATGGACATGAACTTACAAACTCCAGGAGACAGTGGAGGACCAGGAAGCCTAGCATGCAGTAGTCTGTGGTGTCACAAAGAGTTGGTCTCGACTGAGCAGCTGAGCACCACCAACCCCACCCCACCAGCCTATCCTCCAGCCAGAGATCGTTTATCAAGGCACCCTGCTGAGACTGACGGCTCACCTGCTCAACTGCCTGCCCTCCCTGCCCTTCCATCTCAGAGCCGGTATCCTCACCGTGGCTCAGCCTAGGTCTGCATGCACTCGCCCAAACTACTTCTCCAACCTCACATCCCACCATTACTCCAGCCTCCTAGCCTCCGGACGGTTTTCTGAACACCCAAACGTGCTTACACCTCCAGCCCCCCCAGTTATTCTTTCTTCAGCTTGGAAAGTACTCTCCTCTAATATCCACATGACTCTCTCAATCACTGATGCCTCCTTTCAAGTCTCCTAGTCACAGAGGCTTTCCCTGACCACTTTATCTAAAATAGTTCCTACCCTTCAGTCTTTCTGCCTGCTTAGCCTGCCTTACATATTATCCCTTAAGAGTGTCTGTGGATTTATGTATTTGTTCATTATTTGTCTGCCCCCCCCGCCCCAGCACATATATTCACTATAGCAGCTCCTCGAGAAGAGAAACCTTATTTGGTCTCCTGCCATATCCCTGGAGCCTGGAACAGTGCTGGCATGTATGCATACCTGTTAAGTCACTCAGTCATGTCCAACTCTTGTGACCCTATGGATTGTAACCCACCAGGCTCCTCTGTCCATGGAATTCTCCAGGCAAGAATACTGGAGTGGGTTGCCATTTCCTTCTCCAGGGGATCTTCCCAACCTAGGGACTGAACTCACAACTCCTATGTCTCCTGCGTTGGCAGGCGGGTTATTTACTACTACTGTTAACCTGGGAAGCCTGTTGGCAAGTCCACAACCCTTTAATCTTCACTGAGTGCCACCACAGGTCAAATACTGATCTGAGTGCTTTACATAAATGAATTCCTTTAATCCTCCAAAGAGACGACAGGGTAAGCAATATAATTATCATCCCCATTTCATGAAGAAAGTGAAGCACAGAGAAGTGATCAAAATCACACAGGTAGCAGATGGCAGAAGCAGGATTCAAATCCAGACAGCCTGGCCCCAGCACCTGCTCTCCAGCCACCACACTGAACCTCCCTCAAGAAGCTCGGTGTGTACCCTGGAGGAATCCCGTGGCTCCGTGTTGCCCGGACTTACACTCCAGCGCTCTGGCTCTGACCTCGGCCCCAGCCCTGCTCGCAGGCTCTGCCCTGCACACAGCTGGGCCACGTTCTGGCAGCTTTCCTCTGTCTTTTGTGCATGCTCAGTTGTGTCCAGCTCTCTGTGGCCCCGTGGACTGCAACCCACCGAGCTCCTCCGTCCACGGGGTTTTCCAGGCAAGAATACTATAAGGGGTTGCCATCTGCTGCTTCAGGGTCTTCCTCACCCAGGGATCAAACCCTTATCTCCTGCATCTCCTACATTAGCGGGCAGATTCTTTATCACTAGCGCCATCTGGGAAGGTTAACTTTCACCTCTGTCTTACTCTTTGGCAAAAGAACCCTAAGCCTCTGTCCTGGTTCACCTGCCCAGAATCGCTATCCCCAGAAATGGGTCCTGTGACAGCCCTCCACAGAGACAAGAAGGCTTCTAGTTCTGCACAGGCCAAGAGGCCTCCCGGTGCTGACCATCTAGCTATCTGAACAGAGCCCACCCTGGGGGCACCATGCCACACTGTAGCCAGCTGACCCCTCGGAACGTGGCTGGAGCCCAGTAGTAACTGCATCCAGAACTGGCCCACAGGGAGAAGGCTGCCCACAAACCGCTTCCAGCTGACCTTACCAGACACTAGTCTACGGTTCACTAACCATTCCTAAGTTACATGCAATGTGCCAGGCACTGTGGACAGCTCTTCCCATATGTTACCTTATGTAATCCTGTGAAATGGGTGGATAGTATCAAACCTACTTTACAAATCTATGAAGTTTAAAAACTTACCAAAGGTCAGGGTGGGAATATAAGCCTAATCAGTCTGACTCCAGTGCCTGTGCTGACCTTACTCCTCCTCACCATTGCCAGGCAGACCTCTCCCAGCCTGTGGACACAGCTGCTGATGCCCCATGCATCTCAAAGACAACAGCAGGTAGGAAATTCTGAAACATATTGTCCTGATTGTCTGAGTGTTACACTCAAACACACACACACACACACACACTCTCTCTTTCATAGAGTCCTGAGGCAAGGCCTCAGCCAGTGGATGTCATTGTTCAAAATTAACAGACAGCTGCATTGGGGCATCTCAGGACTATCCCCATTTACATTTAATAATAACAATCAAGTTATTATCTTTGACACTAATTGCAGGAATTTGAACAGATAATCATAGCTCGAGACATGAGCTTCTCTTTGCTTACTAAAAATCACAGGGGACTTGCCGCTGACAGAGGCCTGAGTCATTCCATATCCTGCCAGGGCTCCCAGCAGTCAGCAAAAATCTCAAGACCCTCAGCAGGCATTTCTTAAATACCTACTGCATACGAGGTAGCAAAGTCCAGTGGAGAGAGCTCTGAGCTGACTACTCAAAGGCCCAGGACCCCAGCTCTGCCCCTTGCTTGCTGTGTTACCTTGGATAAGTCAGTCTGTGTCTCTGGGCCTTGATGAAAAGATAGATGGAACCAACTGGCTTCTAATGAAATCTCTTCTACATCTGGCATTCTATGGAGAGGCAAAGAGGCTTCAGATCATACACAGTAGAGGCCAAAGGAAAATTTCTTTGGGGGAGTCTGCTGTCCATGGAAAAGGCCAGGAAGGACTGCTCTGTTAGAGATGGTTGGCCTTTTGAGTGTGAAATGCTAATATACTAAAATAACTACCAGAATGATGAGTAGATGCCTGTATGCACTCATTCACTCATTCAGGACAGGAGTGGTCAACCTAACCTTCACTCGGGTCCTGACTCTGGAAAAGGTTCTCAGTTTGGAGTCAGCCACTCTTGGGTTGGAATCCCAGCTCCAATGCTCACAACTGGTATAACCTTTGGCAGATTCTCTGAACCTCAGTTTCTGCATCTTTAAAATGAGATAATCATTTCCATTGCCTCCATCACCCAGTCTCCAGAAGACTGAGAATAGACCTGTGTGAGCACACTTAGATCAAAGGGAGTAAAAGTTTTCTACCTTCCCGCTTAATTCACTAAATAGGTCTTTAATATCCCACACTCATCATCAGTATACTTGGGACTCCACATCTATTTTACAGGTTTTTATTGAGTGTCACTTTGCTCCAGGTGTTATGCTAATTCTCAGGATCACAAGTGAATAAATCCACATGGTTTCCAGCCACATTAAGCTTCAAATCTTCGGGGTGGGTAGGGGAGAAATGGATATAACAATAGCATCTAGAATCGAGAGTATTTTCAGAAGCTTCATCCTAGCACAGAGCAAACAGGTACTGTATGAATATTATTTGATAAAGCTTAGTATTATTTGAATATTATTTGATAAAGAATTAATTAGCAAGATAAGGGAAATCCAGAGTGCCACAGGAACACATAGAGGGGAAACCAAAATCAGATATGGGAGGTCACAAAGGCTTCCTTGGGGAAAGAAATGTTTCTGAGAAAGAAAATTCCCAGCAGAGGGAAAAGCAATGCAAATCCTGGAGTAAAGACACAGAGCTCAGCCTGTCAGAGAACTGAGAGTAGGGCAGTGACTGCTGCTCAGAGGTCACCAGCACCAAGGAAAGAGGCAAATCTACCTAAGTCCACAGGGACTGGATCTTAAAAGACATTATGGACTCAATTAAGGAGGGCAGATTTTCCTGAGGGCAGTAGAAAGCCTTTAAGGGCTTTTAAAAGGCAGAGATGTCATTAGATATTTATTTTAGAGCTGCGCTTCTCAAGTCCCGATGTACTTGCATACTATGTGGGGGAGGGAGGGAGTTATAAATGCAAATTCTGATTCAGCAGATATGGGGTGGGGCCTAGGATTCTACATTTCTAGAGAGCTCTTGGGTGATGCTTATAATGGTGCTGGTCGGTGGACCACACTCTGAGGACCAAAGGTTTAGAGTGGTCACTCTAGCTAATTTTGATAAATGGATTGGAAGAGAGCAAGACCAAGAAGACAGGTACACCAACTGGATAAGTGATAGGGAGGAAATGAGCTGAGGAAGTGACAAATGGGACAGAAATAGGTGAGTAGAGATGGAATATTACAAGATTTGTTGGGGAGAAGAAGGCAAGAATGGTGTTTCAGCTCCTGACTTAGGCACCTGAGTGAATCAGGGTAGCATTCACCAAGACAGGGGCCCAGAGGAGAAGCCAAGTCTGGAAGGGAAGATGATTTTATCTTTGTACACACTGTTCTTTTGAAGTTCCTCTAAAAATTCTAAGTAGAGATATCAAAGTAAGCAGTTGAATATATAGATACATAGTTCAGAAAAGAGTTCTAGATCAAGACTTCCTTGGCAGTCCAGTGGTTAAGACTCTGCCTTCCAGTGCAAGGGGTGAGGGTTTGATCCCTGGTCAGGGAACTAAGGCCCCACATGCTACAGGGTATGGTCAAAAGTCTAAAACAAACAAATAAACTTTGTTTTAAAAAAGTTGTAAAAATAAAAAATTCTAGATCACACACATACAACTGGGAGCCATCATCAGCATGTATATTTTTCCTCTTCTCTGAAACACCAGAGAGACTAGAGCTATAATTTCCTTCCTTCAGGCAGATTCTGAAATACTTCCAATGTGATGGGGCAGGGAGCTTATAGCTCCACGGTACTCCCCTTCTTAAGCTTGCCTATTGCTCCTTCAAGGGTCCCCACAAGCAAACATGGTTGGGATCTGCTGGTGAGAATGGGCTTCCCATGTGGTGCTAGTGGTAAAAAAAAAAAAAAAAAAAAAAAACCCGCCTGCCAATGCAGGAGACCTAAGAGGCCAATGAAGGAGATGTAAGAGGCTTGGGTCCGATCCCTCGGTCAGGAAGATCCTCTGGAGTAGGAAATGGAAACCCACTTAGAATTCATGGACAGAGGAGACTGGCAGGCTACAGTCCATGGTGTGGCAAAGACTCAGCCACAACTGAGCACACGTTATCAGGGAGAACAGTGGTCCCTCTCACATACTCATGGGAAGGTCATCCTGGGACTTTCTTTCTGCCCACTGAAATCCACACTCAACCTCCTTCACAGAATACTTGAGAAAAGAAAATGAGAGAAGATTACAAAGGGTGTCTGGCATAATGCCTACCAGAGAGTGGAGAGAAGGAGCTCGGTTGTAGTCACATGCAGTACCTAGCCCAGAAGGACCAGCCAGAACTCAGCAGGGCTTAAATCCCAGAAGGTCAAATAAGCCCCAGATAGGAGCAGGCACCAGAAGCAAGAAATACAGGAGGAAACCCCACATATACAGTCAACTAATATTTGACAAGGGATCTAAGAACACTCAATGAGGAAAAAAAAAATTAGTCTCTTCAACAAATAGTGTAGGGAAACTGGATAACCACATGCAGAAACATTAAATTGGACCCTTATCTCACCACTCACAAAAGTTAACTTGAAATTAATTAAAGACTTAAACCTAAGATGGGATACCATAAAATTCCTGAAGGAAAACATAGGGAAAATGCTCCTTGACATTGGTCTTGGTGACGATTTTTGCATATGGGACTGGACTGACACAAACTGGAACCCATTTCAGAGACTGAGGTGACCATGTAGCTCTGACTGTGGGATCTCAGAAAGATGCGGTTTCACATTTCCCTGCCTTTACTGACTCAGCTCGCTCCACCCTTTCCTTCACCTCGCCGCCCTTTCCTTTCAAAGCCCAGCTCAGGGACTCCCCTGGTGGCAGAGTGGATAAGAATCTGCCTGCCAATGCAGGGCACATGAGCCAGCAATGAAGACCTAGCACAACCAAAAACAAAATAAACATATAAATAATAAATAAATAAAGTATAAGGAAAAGCATAGTAACAGTCTTAAAAAAACAAACAAACAAAAAAAAAAACCCAGCTCAAGTCAGCATTTGCCAGAAGAGTTCCGATGCCTTCGTGTCCCCATTTACCCTGTATAGACGACCCACATATCCTGCACATCGATTTATTGTGTATAACTGCCTCCTTCAATAGACTGAGTTTCATATGGTTATTGCATTAGAGTGATACCAAGATAACATTCAAATATAATAGCCAAACTCTTCTGCTGAGTGAATAGACTGACTTCCATTTTCAGCAATATGATAGACTTGGAAGATGACTCCTGGCACAAGACACCTAAAATGCTACTAAAACTCTTTTTTAAACATCTCTTCATTTACATGCCTAGGCTGGTGTCAGAATGAAAGAAATGCTCAGAGGTTAGGAACAATGAGAAACCATAAATCCAGAGAAATAAGCAAGTACTGAAATCAGCATGCTCTCTAGAGAAATCTGTCAGTCCTTATTGGCATAGAGACTGATTTTAACGGTCCTCATGAGCATGACAGGACAGGAAATAAAGTCTGGAACCAAAAACGGGTGGAATACTGAATTAGAGTTCTCACCAAAAACCTGGACCTCCAAAAAAGCACCATCCTTAATGGTATGAGCTAGATTTAAATAAAAAAAAAACCTTTCCCACACTATGGGTAGAGTGGAGATCTTGAGTGTTTTGACCTTGGCTCAGGCTAAAGTATGAAAAAAAGAAGCAGGACAGGAATCTCCCTAAAGATTTCTTCATCACAAGGTGTTACTCATATGGATTCAGAGCTGAAATCTACACTACCTGTGAGGCAAAAATTCCCAAGTCAAACATCAGTTTAATGTGACCCCAGGTTGACCAGAAAACTCCAAGCAGAATGAAAACAACAACAAAAATACCATGCCAAACACACTATATTCAAACTACAAATCATCAGAGAGAAAAATCTTAAAAAGCAAACAAAATAAAAAAGCTGATTATCTGTTGTCAAACAACCATTAGACTAACAGGTGACTTCTCGCCTAACAATGGAAGTTAAAAATGATGGGATTGCATGGCATGTGTGAATTTCAGGCTGATCTAGGCCCACTAGGTGATCTGCATACTCATCGCTCTTTCATGTGGCATAAACCTCCTAGAAAAGAGCAGGGAAGCACACTTTTAGAGCCATCTCTTCTCTCTTGCTCTGTGAGTTCTATCTTCCTTTTTCTCCCAATATTAATTCATTCAGCACAAAAGGAAACCTAAGAAATGTCAGTAATAATTCCTAACATGGATGTCATAGCTTCAGAGTAAAGGCTCAATTAATCCAATCACATTTTACTCTAAGTTAGGATGGAAAAAGCGTAATATTGAAAGTAAAGAGACATTGTTCTGGCACCACCATTTACTAGCTTTATGACTTTGTATAAGTAACTTCTCCTTTCTGAGCCCTCATTGTTAAAAAAATAGATTTGAATTTGAAAAAAGGTCTGCAGTCCCTTACAGGACTGAAAGATCCACTGATACTTCTATCTAAGCCCTTAGCTTCCACTTCGTTCTCTCTCTATACCTTTGATACTTCTATCTAAGCCCTTAGCTTGCATTTCGCTCTCTCTATGTATATTTATACAAATGTTTCTAACCTCACTTATTGTTTTTGACTGTGCTGGGTCTTCATTGCTGCATGGGCTTTTCTCCAGTTGCGGGGAGCGGGGACTACTCTCTAGTTTAGTGCTTCTCATTGCAGCGGTCTCGCCTGTTGCAGGGCACAGGTGTGCAGGCTTCAGCAGTGGCCGCACATAAGCTCAGTAGTTGCTTCTTCCAGGTTCTAGAGCACAGGCTCAGTAGTGGTGAGCACCAGCAGTGAGCATGAGCCCCCAAGTCAGACAGCCTACATTCAAGTCCTAACTCTCCCATGTATTTGCCATCCTTAAACCGGGCTGAATAACCTTTAACAGTCAGTTCTCTCTGGGCATCAGGTTTCTAATCTGTGAAATGGAGGCGATCACACCTTTCTTCAAGCATGCTTACGAGGATTAAACAAGATCACATTCGTGAAACACTAGTGTAGGGCGTGATGTTTAGTAGGTAGCCAATAACTGTTCCTTCTTTCTCCCATCCTCATTTTTCCCCTCAGTGGGAAGGAAGAGGTGGACAAGCAGAAAGACCAACCAGTCAGAAGAAAATGAAGCTGAGAAGAGTCCACAATGGCTTTACCTTGTATGAATTAAAAGAAAGAAATGAAAGCTTTCCCCTTGAAGTCCAACTTACCCACTTTTTTCTCCCCATCAATCTCCATTCCTCACCTTGGAGGTGTCCAGAGACACCACTGCTGGTCTCTTGGAGCAGGCTTTCTAGGAAGACCCCAGTCAGCCCCCTAGAGTTGGGCCTGTTTCTCCTTGACTCTTGTCTTGAAGTCCTAGCCACATCATTATTTTTGTGCCTAGTATTTTTTTCTTTAGTTGTTTTAAGGGGAAAGTTTGGTTGAATTAACCTGATCCACCACATTCTTGGAAATAGAACTTAGATCGTCTAATTTTTCACTCTCATAAATTGTATTAAAAATTATATTAACTACATATTTATGTATATGCGTGATTGAAAGGGGGCTTCCCTGATAGCTCAGATGGTAAAGAACTCACCTGCAATGCAGATCTGGGTTTGATCCCTGAGTTGGGAAGATTCCCCTGGAGTGAGGCATGGCAACCCACTCCAGTATTCTTGCCTGGAGAATCCCCATGGACAGAGGAGCCAGGCAGGCTATAGTATATGGGGTCATCAATAGTCAGACATGACTGAGCCACTAAAAATTTCACTTTCACGACTGAACCCTTAGAATAATAGTTTTGTTGCTGTTGTTCAGTCACTCAGAATAATAGTATAGTAACCAAATCATTCCTTAATCTTAAAGCACATAAGAGATTGCCACTCTTCCCTTCAGTAATGCCTGTGCCTTTCCTAATACCTAAGCACCCTTTTTAAAGCCTCTCACCACTGGGTCTTAGGACAATGTTCAAATCTCACTACCCAAATATCCCTCAATGTGTCCTTACACATATAAAAATAATTATAAAGACTACATAAATAACTTTATGGCAACAAATTAGGCAAGTTAGTTGAAGTGAACAAATTCCCCAAAAGATTCTATTTACTGAAACTGACTCACGCAGAACGAGCAAATCTGAATAAACACGTAGAAGTAGCTAGCATATTTTAGAGATTTCTTCTCCTTGTAATGTATCTACTATGTTTGAAGCTCTATAGATCTAAAGAAAATTCTGTGGTCTATCATTTAATTGTTTTCATTGTTTAATTTACAAGTCTATGACATGAAAGGAAAATATTGGCCTTTATTTCAATTGTAAATTAAGGCCAATTTCCTAGGATGGATCAGCCATCCTATTCAGTAATTATCTCCTGAATAATTCCAGGAAACATGCTTGCTTCAGCCACTAGAAGCCTGAAACAGCATTTTAAACAATCACAGACCTGGCATTCAAATAATTTAAAACTATAACCATATGAATTTGGAGATCTCTTCAGAATTCCAGCCAAGTATTAGGCCTAAATTTGTGCCAACACTCAAATCATATACTTTCTCTTTTTGTTGCCAACAAATCTTAACACACCTTTTTATGTCTCCCCTAACCACATTTTATGAGATATTTTCTGTACATCACAAACAGTTCAATATTTATAAGAAATATATACCTGTTACCTTTTGCTTAAGAAGGATAGGAAAAAATGCAGGTCACTAATGACATAGAAATGACATCATATAGAGCTGTCATTGTACAAGGCTATTCGTGGAAAATTTCACTGTTGAGAAATAAGTATACAAAAGGGGCTTCCCCTATGGCTCAGCAGTAAAGAATCTGCCTGCAATGCAAAAGCCCCAGGAGACACAACTTCGATCCCTGGGGTTGGGAAGATCCCTTGGAGGAAGGCATGGAAACTCACTCGGACTCGGATATTCTTGCCTAGAGAATCCCTTGGACAGAGAAGCCTGGCAGGCTACAGTCTATAGGGTTGCAAAAAGCCAAACACGACTGAAGCGACTTGGCACTCACACACACAAGTATACAGAAAGTTTCTGAGTTGTCTGACCCTCCACTGTGAACCCTAGGGGTTAGTAATTAAGGTGCATGATCTGCTAGTGATGGAAAGGTTGTAGAAAACTATGAACTGACTCTCTGGTTAAACATTTCTTCAAATAGTAAGGGATTATCTGGAAAGAACTTCACAGAGGAAACTGTTAAACAAAGAGCTAAAAAAAGAAGACTGAAGAACAGGCATGATAAGGATGTCCAACTATTTGAAGGGCTGCTCCAAGGCAAAGGCGATCAACTGACCTGTAACTATTCATTTATTTGACAAATATTTGAATGTATACTATGTGCCGGGAACTATACTGTTGTTGGTTCAGTTGCTAAGTCTTTGCAACCCCATGGGCAGCAGCATGCTAGGCTCCTCAGTCCTCCACTATCCCCTGGAGTTTGCTCAAATTCATGTCCATTTAACCATGGACATGAATCATCTAACCATCTCATCCTCTGCCACTCGCTTCTCCGTTTGCCTTCAGTCTTTCCCAGCATCAGGGTCTTCTCCAATAAGTCAGCTCTTCACATCAGGTGGCCAAAGTATTGGAGTTTCAGCTTCAGCATCAGTCCTTCCAATGAATATTCAGGACTGATTTCCTTTAGGATGGACTGATTTGATATCCTTGCAGTTCAAGGGACTCTCAAGAGTCTTCTCCAACACCACAATTCAAAGGCATGACTTTCTATTCTAAACTATACTAGATGCTAATAATACAAGAATGGGGAGAAACATGCACCAAGAAGGAAAAGACATGTAAAACACATCACCTCGCCATGTCATAAGAACAGTAATTGAACAACAATAGGGAAGAGCACATTATGAGAATGCTGGTTGCTCAGTCATGTCTGACTCTTTGCGACCCCATGGACTATAGCCCACCAAGACTCCTTTGCCCATGGAATTCTGGATTCAGAATATTGGAATGGGTAGCTGCCAGGAGCCAGCACGGGAGATCCCACCCATGACAAGGTCATGCGGAGGAGACCTGACAGGCAAGGTGGATCAGGACTCGAGGGACTCCCTGGACCTGCTCGAGCATCTACCCCAAACCAAAATCTGTCTACTGTTTACTATATTATGCCTTTCACCAACTCTTCTGACATTAACAGGGCTATCCACCTATTAACAGGGCCTTTCCACCTTTTTCTGGAGAAAATCAACTTAGGGTTCTAGTTGATAAGTCTCCTGGGCATGAAAGGAGTACTTTAATTCAAACCCCCCTGTTAGCATTCTAGCTTGCTCGGCAGGTTTATCCATACTCTTGCAACTGACGCACATGATTGTTCACAAACTTCCCAACCATGAAAGCCATGGGAAGCCTAAACATTCTAAAAGTCCTAATGGGCATAGAGCCCTTTAAGGGGTGAAAAATTATTAGAATAGTACTGGTAAAGGGCTTCATTATTGGGCCAATGCTTGCTGCCAAGTTCCCATATCCTTTATCCACTGTGCACCTGGGAGTGCATTAGTTAATGCAGTTGGAATGTAATAAAAACAAGTAGTAGCCTTGGTATTAATCACATCAGACCTTTGAGCTAATAAGTTCTTTCTTTGTTGTGACCCACTGCACCTTTGCTCTGTGAGAATGTAACTCTGTTTAGTGCTTTCTGAGGCTGACACAGATTACAAATATAAAGGAAAAAAAAAACACTTCAAGGGAAAACAAGTTTTCTGGTTGATCAACCTTTATCAAAAAAGGGTCATAAAATGTCAACAGGCCTCCAGGCCAGAAGATAATATACATAGCATAAGACCCTTGTTTATGGAAAGGCATACAGAAAAAAATCCTGGTTTCAATAAGGGCAAAACTGCCAGAATGTTAGAGCTGACTCTGCATGAGCTTGCACCTTTCATTTTCCTCTATGTACAAGTCAGGGCATAAAAGCCCCTTTTGAAAATAAAGTTACAGGCCTCACTCACTGAAGCTTTGTCTCCCCGTGTCACTCTCTCTCTCTCTCTTTTTGTCAACGCCATCCATCCTGAGGGTATCCTTGGACTCTACTGGGGCTGGACCCTGGCAGGTAGCCATTCCCTTCTCCAGGGGATCTTCCAAAACCAGGGATTGAACTCAGGCCTCCCACACTGCAGGCCTGAGTTCTCTTTACCATCAGAGGCACCAGGGAAGCCCCACTGTGAGAGTAAATGTGCTATGAAAAATCAGGGACATCTTAGAAAAGCTGACTCTTCAGTTGTGTACAGAGAGAATCGAAGTTGCTAGAAAGATGAAGCAGCAAGGAACAACAGGCAAAGACAGGAGCAGAGGTGCAGAGAACGAAAAGGGTGGGACGTATGGGGATATTTGTGATTCCATATGCTCAGATGCCAAGTGAGTGTGGAAGATGGTTGTAGAGGTGAACAAGGGCACAGAGGCCAATTAGGATGGACTTAAATCCCTACCGGCAAATCAGGAAGGGAAATTATATATATGTATATAGGGAGACTGTATATGCTTAAAATAAACTCATTGAGGAAATTAATGTTAATTAACTGGTGGGTTAACAGTTAATAGTTAAGAGCCTGTGCTTTCACTGCCAAGGGCCCAGGTTCAATGCCTGGTCAGGTGACTAAAATGCTGCAACCTGTGCAGTGCAGCCAAATAATAAAAACAAAAAAGATTCATTGATGCAGAATGTTGCCTTCTCTGAGGACATAGCACCCTGTGTATATCTCTAAATTCACAGCATACTATAATTGTCTCCCCAACAAGAGTGTGAGCTCTCCACAGAAAAAGACTCTCTCTTGTTCAGTTTTTTTTTAATATAAATTTATTTATTTTAATTGGAGGCTAATTACTTACTTGTTCAGGTTTATAACATGGTACCTAGCACAGAAGTGTCTGTCACAGAGAATGATTTTTTAATTGCATGAATGGAGAATAAGGCAATGCCTGAGTTCTAATCCCTAATCTGCCTCTTACCCAAGACATGCTTTTAACAAGTCAGTCTCCTTCTCTAAATCTGAATTTCCTCATCCGTTTTTCCTAACTGTATCCCAGGGAGAGATGCTCTATGCAAAATAACAAAACAGAGAGTGGAGAATACTGAGAAATCTTCAGGCTAGATTCTGCTCTTAGAAGCAAAATGCACATTTCCAGAACAAACCAATAGGGACTCCCCTGGTAGTCCAGTGGTTAAGATTTTGCCTTCCAATCTAGGGCATGCCAGTTCAATCCCTGGTTAGGGAGCTGAGATCCCACATGCTTCTCAGTCAAAAAACATATAACAGGAAAAATATTGCAACAAATTCAATAAAAACTTTAAAAATGGTCCACATTTAAAAAAAAAAAAACTTGAGAAGAAACAAAAAAAGTCCAGCATGGAGGAAATCAGTTTGACTTTGTCTTCCCAGCAGTTCTCACATGCATTTGGCCATGGAAACTTTTCTCATGGAGTTAGCGGTGCTGGGAAATGCTAAACAAGAAAGACATTCAAGGCTCTTCCCTACTCTGATGTTTTATGGTTTTGTCCCAGAATAGTTCCAAGTGAATTTGAAAATACTCAAGCTAGACAGTAGAAATGAAATCACAAATGTTAAGTGTTTGTATTTATAGGGCCATAATATAGAAAGCCCCCTTCCACATACCTTCTATGGGCACTGCTGAGCAAGCTCCCACTGTCACACAAACCTTCCAAGCCAAAGTCATCCAGATGACCTGTGCTCTTCACCATGACTCTGAGAATCCACCTTCACCTTGCCTAAGCGGTTCCTGAGTAAAATGCATCCATTTTCCATCCAAGCTCCCAGCTGACATCAGCTTCCATTTTGCTTACCCTTGGCAAACTGCCATGGACTAGACCTAACAGATGCACCATTACCTACACTAGTGACCTCCAAAGTGGTTTCTTTTAAGATTTATTTATTTATCAGCTGTGGTGGGTCTTCACTGCAGCAGGTGGTCTTTCTCTAGTGGCAGCAAGCAAGGGCTACTGTCTAGCTACCGTGTACAGGCTTCTCGCTGCAGTGGTTTCTCTTGTTGTGGTGCACAGACTCTAGGCACTCAGCCTTCAGTAGTTGCAGCAAGTGGGCTCTAGAGTGCTGGCTCAGCACTTGTGGAGCACAGGCTTAGTTGCTCTGTGGCATGTGGGATCTTCCCAGACCAGGGATCAAACCCATGTCCCCGCCTTGCAAGGCAGACTCTCAACCACTGCACCACCAGGGAAGCCCCAAAGTATCTTGATTGTATATGCAAACCAGTAAAAACATTTTTATATGTACTCCCAATACATTTATTTCTAAAATATGGGTATGTTCTGCTGTCGTAATATAACTAAAAAACTCACAGAAATATAAATCAGATGAGGAAACAGACAGAAGTAAAAACTCTACTGTTTTCACACGGCCCCCTGCAGGTTGCCTTGGGTTCCTCTTCTGTGCATGACCCCCACTTTCCGTGCTCCCCTCAGGTTATCAGCTTAAAGGAGGAAAACATAAAGCCCACGTCAGGCACCTGAGCTGAGCAGATAAGGGGAGCTTCTCACTTCTGAGAGAGGTGACTAGCCTTTGTGGGGAAATCCTGTAGCATTTCAACAAGATGTGGCACAATATGGGCTTTAGCTTGAATTGGCCCTGCTTTCAAATTCTGACTGTATCTCTTTGCTGGCATGTGACTTTGAGCACATACTATTAAATAATAATAATAGTAATAGTACCTCTCACTTATTAAGGATTTACTAGGTATCAGACAGTCCACTAAGCACTTCAATGCATATTATCTATTTATCCTTATGTCTGTCATGCAGTAAAGATATTATCATCTCTGTTTAATAACTCAGGAACCTAAGGCACTAAATGAATATGTCATTTGCTTAAAATGAGACCCACATCTGCCTGACTTCACATTCCTAACTCCTGACACCACTCTCTACTGCCTTCCACACTCACCTTCTATGAGCCTATGTTGTTATAAATTCAAAATGGAGAGGATCAGGATTTACACAGTGTGAACATGGCACTTGAATTCAAAAATGTTAGCAGTTATTGCTGAACTCTCCAGATGAGTCCCCCAAAAGGTACTGAGATGAGTCATCAGGATAAGAGTGTAAAGAAAGTTAATCATGTCAGGCCTTGTCTGACAAAAGAAGGTGCTAGAGAAGGGGTTGCAGTGAGCCCCAGTAAGGGCAAGAATGTGTGGGCATGTGCCCTGCCCAGCCCTATCCTTGTGGCCAGGCAGACCCACCTCAATAGGAGGTAGAAACCTAGGACCTTCCCAGCTTTATGACGCCTGGCTTTAAGATCATGAGTTACTTCTATTCTGACTTCACGGTCATCACACGAAAGAGTTCACTGAGCATGAATGCTCTAAATAAGGCAACAAAATTAATAAACTAACATCTTTTAAACTCCAAGGTATGGGGAAACACCTGAATCCCATGATTTCTGGACAGTGGCATGATTTTGCAAAATCATTTAGTTTCACCTCCTCCACTATAGACTTTTATTTCCCAAAATTTCTGATGTCCCTTTGCTCTTTTCTGAGTTCTAAACTATGGCACTTAAATCTCTTGCCTCACCACTTTCTCTCTTTTGAATTAATCAATATTGGTTCCCAGAGATGTATTGACCCTCCAAAAGAAGAAGCCATATCACAAATGTAAACTAGTCCTAAAATCACTCATAACTAATCTTTGAAGGTGACTGTACTCTTGCCTAGAAAATCCCATAGACAGAGGAGCCTGGTGGGCTACAGTCCATGGGGTCGCAAAGAGTCAGACACGACTGAGCGACTTCACTTGCACTTTTCACTTTTATGCATTGGAGAAGGAAATGGTAACCCACTCCAGTGTTCTTGCCTGGAGAATCCAAGGGACGGGGGAGCCTGGTGGGCTGCCGTCTATGGGGTCACACAGAGTCGGACATGACTGAAGCAACTTAGGAGCAGCAGCAGCAGAGGCATGGAAATATAAAGGTTTCAACAATTACACTCTTGTCCTCTCTAAATATGCAGAAATATTGGCCCAGTTTGTTTCTCTTGGTTGGCCGTTGATTCAATTTGCAATCAGCCTGAAAGCCCTCCATGATTCAATCTGACTCCATTCAATAAACACATTTTATACCCCTACACTTTGACAGAGAGCCCCCTAAATTGCATTTTATGCTGACAGATTCATCAATGCATGCAATAACATTCTTATTTAGTACCGATCCCAGTGTTAGGTACTGGGAGTGAGGGATAGGGCTACAAAAGGACAGATGACCTTTTTCCCTTTTTTTCTTATTTTATGGGTAACAAGTTTAAGGAAAAATGAAATTACAGTAATAATAATCCAAACCTTACTCATACTACCACCCCCAACACAAAAATCATCGCTAGTCCATCTAATCTTCCATATACACACATTTGTATTAGCCCAGTGACTAAGCACCTAGGCTGGAGAGTGAATGGCTGGGTCTGGATCCTGTCTCCTCCAGCTGGGAAAATGGACCTGAGACCTTGAACAAGTTCTCTTGCTTCTCTGTGCTTCCCTTTTCTCATGGATAAGATTGGACTCACAATGATGGTCCATACCACATAGAATTGTTATACAGGTAAAGCATTTGGAAAATGCCTGCCACATAGCCATGAATAAATGGAGGCTGCTCATTATAGCATCTAACTAGAGTTTAATTTTTCAGTAGCTGTTATTTATTTGTCCACTGGCATTGATGACTCCACATATTCTTTGTGCTGATGTGCTCCTTATACAGGGCTTCCCAGGTGCCTCAGTGGTAAAGAATCCGCCTGCCAATACAGGAGACACAGGAGACATGGGTTCAATCCCTGGGTCAGGAAGATCCCTGCCAGAGGAAATGGCAGCCCACTCCAGTATTCTTGCCTGAAGAATGCCGTGGACAGAGGAGCCTGGTGGGCTATAGTCCATGGGGTCACGAAGAGCTGGATGCAACTGAGCACACACACTCCAATTACAAGGGGGTAGAGGTGCTTCTTGGAGCTGTTTGGTTTTACTTGACTGAAACAGAGAAGCAGGGAGACACCCGCTCCAGTATAAACCCTGCACAGGGTGATATAGAGGGACTGGGCAGAAGGAAGGAGCCAGAATGGTATAAACTTCTTCATTTCTGCTTGTCCATTTGCCCCTCTTACTGATACAGGTCCCCTCATATCACCTGTGTTAACAACTGATGCACAACTTGTACTATATTTTTATGCTCACCTAATCATATGCAAACTTTACAGAGAGGGGTATATATGAGTATGTGTCTATGAGAGGTGAAAGGGTTTGTTCTCTTAAAAATGAGGTCATGCTATGTAAGCATCTTGCTTCTCTCATTTAAAATACTTCAGCTGAGACTTCCCTGATGGTCCAGTGGTTAAGAACCCACCCGCCAATACACAGGATACAGGTCCAATCCTTGATCTGGGAAGATCCCACCTGCCAGGTAGCAACTAAACCCATGCACCACAACAAGAAGCCTGTGCACCGCACCTGCCCTAATTGGAGAAAGCCCATGTGCAGCAATTAAGACTCAGTGCAGCCATAAATAAATAAATAATAATTTTAAAAGAAAAAATAAAATTCACCTCTGCTGAAGGTGGCTTCTTTCCTTGTGAGTCTGTGCTTACAATTTTTAGATGGAGTATTTATTTCAGCAAGACTCTGGGAGCCCTGTGGGACTTGTGTTGAGGATACATCTCTCTGGCAAGTATCAAATTTTCTTTGCATAGAACCCAGGAACTACCCACCCAAATCTACTTTATTTTGTAAGTTATTGTATATTATACAAATGTATATATTTGTATGTTATACATATTGGGTATACTTTACAATGCCCAAGAGCATACAGGGAACATGAATCAAGAACTCAAACACAAGTAACAGCAAACCTGCAGAGATAAAGGCTAAAAGCGGGCTTTTCCTTTTCTCCACTCAAACCTAAAATTAAATAAATAGCATACTATTTTTTTTTCTTATTGTTTGTCTTTTAGCACATTCCCACAAGGGCCTTAACTTTATGCAAGGGTTTCAGTTCCAATCCTCTAGTTAACTCAGGTCTGAGCCCTTATCTCCTGTCCCCCAGAGAGATTTAACCCTGGTTACAGAGATCTGCAATTCCATCTCACTTCTTTGGCCTCCAAGAAGTTCTCTGAGTTTCCTGCAGACCCTCAGCTCTGCATTTAAAAAGATGTGTTTATTAATTATTCTAGGAATTTAGAAGAAGATGTTTTCAGGATACCTATTTCACTATAAAGATGGGATGAAACTCAGAAACATATTGGTATAGCTGTGTACCCATGAGATGCACACCCATTCCCCACACATTAGATCCATGAGTCATCATGCTTATGGAATGCAGAATACTTTTTAAAGTGCCTTTCATGCCCCTTATATTCTTTGGTAAACTCAACAATCCTATAAGCTAGACATTACAGGTATGATTATCTTCATTTTACAGAAAAGAAATAGATTTCCAGAGAAGCTACGTGTCTTACACCACAGAGGCCAAAAAGTGAAATCATCCCCCACTGTCTTTCATCTGCACCATCAGGCTGCTGTCATAGCAATACACTGAGATTTAGTCCCTGGTCTCACCTATGGATATTTCCTCCATACTTCCTGAGCTCTAACCATGAACCAGACCCAGGGTCAGGAACTAAGACTGAAAGACCAAAGAGAAGAAAAGGAAGTCCTTCCTAGGAGCTCCTAGTTGGGAGGAGAAAACAAATAAAATCTTCAAGTATTCTACATTCAGGTACAACCTGTAGAGAGAACAGCAAGGAAAGGAACATCAAATTCTCCCAGATGCCATTGAGGACTTCTATTTTTGATGGAGGTCCAGAAATATGATGGAGAAAACACTGCTATTCTAAGCTGGCTGCAGATTTCCTCCTGTTCAGCAAAACATATTGATGTTTATAATAAAAAACCCCTCCATATGCAAAAAAGGGGAATCCGGAGAATCCAATTGCATGAAATGCTTAAGGTGCATTATTGCAAGGTTAATGAAAAGCAGTATTTTTCAAAAGGGTTTCCAGTTACTGTATAAAGCCCATGCATGTGGAACTGTGTAGATGCTCCTTGAAGCTACACAGTTTTCCTGGCTGAGATGGGGAAGCAGGGAAACACAGCTCCATTTAAAACCCTGCACAGGCGGGGACAAGAAGGGAAAAACCAGGATTGCACAAGGCTGAAGCTCTGCGCCTGACCAGCCTGGTAAAGCAGGGCGGTGCCCGCTTCCCTCTGGAACACAAACTGTATCCTAAGACAGAGGACATTTCTTGGCTTAGACAGGGAGTCAGGAGCACTTTACATTAAACTGAGGAAGTTCCATGTGATCAGAGAGGAGTCACTTCCATACTTCACCACACTCTGTCACCCCCACAAGTGACTGGAATTTAAAATCCAGCGGGGCAGAGGCAAGGGAAAATTCTCCATTGTGTTCTATCTGAATTTCATCATCCCAGGGCACTATTATTGCTAGGTTTTATTATATTTACTTGTGAAAAATAAGCTCCAGCATATGAACACGGGAAGAAGTAAGACTAAGAGAACTAGAAAACTTCCATAATAGGTGAGATGAATTCTGAGGAGTAGGAAGATGATAGATATTAGGCAGGAAAGAGAAAAGAGCAAAGCAAAAGAGGTATGCCAAGAGATGATGCAAAGAAGAGTTTAATGTATGATTTAAGCAGTTTGCTGTGCTGAGCTCAATGTCAGCCATCTCCTCTGTCCCTAAGACTTCTGTAAACAGCTACACCCACAGTCCTGGATGGATGGTACTTTGGGGAATGACAAAATCAGAGGGCTACCCCATGAGGCTGTGGGGTGGTGATGCGCAAGCAACAACATACAGAGGAAAGAAATGGACAACTTCACAGAATCTAGAAACTGGAAACTTGGAGTGACTACAAAGATTGCGCCCAGTGCATTAATTGGTAGAGAGTTCCGAGCCCACCCTACTTATAAATAAAATTCAAAGAGGCATAAAAAAACTACTTAGCCCTAAATAAATACATCTTGAAAATCTGAATGGAATAGAAATTTGTAGGAAAATATAATTTGCCTGAAGATGTCTCAGAAGAAACCAAAAATCTAACTGGTCCAGTTGCTGAAGAGAAAGAAAAGAAGTTATCCAAAAAACTGCCCCTCAAAAAAGCACCAAGTCCATAGTGTCCAGCGGAACTATACAAACTTTCAAACAGTAGGTAATTTCAGTGTTGCTTGAACTTGTCTCAGGGGTAGGGGTGTGGGGAGCTTTCCAGATGGCACTAGTGGTAAAGAACCCGTCTGTCAATGCAGGAGACATAGGAGATGCGGGTTCAGTCCCTGAGTTGAGAAGATTCCCCTGGAAGAGGCCATGGCAACCCATTCCAGTATTCTTGCTTGGAGAATTCCATGGACAGAGGAGCCTGGCGAGCTATAGCTCAGAGCTGCAAAGAGTCAGACACCACTGAAGTGATCTAGCACACACTTAGAGTTTAGAAAGAAAGAGAAACCTAAGTTATTTTTATAAAAAGTATTATATTGATATCAAAATCTAATAAATATTTCACATATATTAAAAACTAAAGACAAATGTCACTTAAGAATTCCAATACAAAAATCCTAAATACAATATTAACCAACAGAACACAGTAGGACATTAAGACAATAATATGTTATTTCCAGGTAAAGTTGATTCTATAAAGGGCAGAAACTGTGCAATATTAGGAAATCTATTGATTATTCATATCTGTTGATTTAAAGAGAAAAGTCTTGCTGGTTCCTTGAATAAATGTAAAGACATGTTCATAAAAAGGACAATTCAGCAACAATGAGATGTTAGTTTCCTCCTAGGTTAACACATAAATCTCTTAATCCAAACAAAAATATCAACAAATTGAGTTTTCTCTCTAATTCATTCTTAACTAGGCAAATTGATTCTAATATTCATATGAAAAATAAAACAACCAGAAAATCTCTGAGGAAGGAAAGCAATGAGCAGGCCCTACTATTACTAAAGCAAAAGGCACTCAGTTGTGCCTGACTCCTTGTGACCCCATGGACCATACAGTCCATTGAATTCTCCAGGCCACAATACTGGAGTAGGTAGCTGTTCCCTTCTCCAAGGGATCGTTCCAAAGCCGCAATAATTAGAACACTGTGGTTCTGGCACAGAACAGCAGGTGGACTGTGCTGCATTTCCTCCAGTGGCCATTACCCACACTTCATTTCCCAGCTTCTCTGCCCCGCTGCTGTTTTCTCCATGTATCCATTGACATTTGCCCTCTAGCTTCCTGTGGGTTCAGCCAAGTGGAGGCCCTGGCTGGAGATCAGAGGGTGAGAGGAGAAGGTCAGATGGTTCCCTCCAGATCCCTCACTGCTTTTCAGGCACTGGCTCTGATCCCTCCTACACAGAAATCTGGTAAGACTCTCTGCTCTCCTTTCTCCCTCAGGCCTAGGAGCACAGTGGCTTTCCACCATTGCTAATCTGGATGCTTTCTCATCCCTAGCAGGATCCTTGAACCTTGACCACACTTCCATGAACATCCCTTCTTTTGAACCATCAGAGTGGAATTCTATTTCCTTCCAAGAACTTGACTGATACATAGATAACAAAATGGAACAGACAATCCAGAAAGATTCAAATGTATATAGAAAGTCAGTGTATAATAAAGTTAGCATCTCGAATCAATGGAATTATGACAGACATGTTAATAAATACTGTTGAGATAAACAGAGAGCCACCTGGAAAAATATTAGAGTAAATCTTTACCTGACATGGTACACCAGAATAAACTTCACATGTAATTAAATGGAAACAAAATAAAACCACAAAATCATAACTGTAGTATAGTCATACAACGGAATATTACTCAGCTAAAGAAAGGAATTGCTGGGACTTTCCTGGTGATCCAGTGGTTAAGAATCCACCTGCCAATGCAGGGGACACAGGTTCAATCCCTGGTCTGGGAAGATCTCTCAGATCACGGAGCAGCTAAGCCCGTGCACCACAACTGCTGAACCTGCACTCTAGAGCTACTGCTCTGCAACAAGAGAAGCCACCGCAGTGAGGAATCTGCACACCACAACGAAGAGCAGCCCTGGCACACCGCAGCTAGAAAAAGCCCGTGAGCAGCACCCAAGACCCAGTGCAGTGGAAAAAAACAGTTAATTAAATTTTTAGAAAGAAATGAATTTTTAATACAACCAACAGAGATGAATCTCAAAAACACGTGGAATGATATAAAGTTTACAGAAAATAACTTGTGCTGTATGATATTCCACTTATAGGACATTCTAGAAGACATAAAAATGAATGCAGAATGGTGAAAAATCAGAACAGTGAGTCAGAAGAGTGAGTCTGTGGGTGGGAATGGGGTGGAGATTGTAAAGGGGCATGAGGGGACTTTCTGGGACGATGCTAATGTTTTCTATCTTGCTAGAGGTTTAGGTTACATCCTTAATATCTTCATATTTTGTCATATATAGATTTTACATCAAAACAAAAAAGGGTCAACAAATATCAAACTCTAGTTTGTGGTATGCATGTGGATTTACTTAAGAAAGAGTGCACTTATATCTGCAAAATAATTTTAAATGCAAAAATAAGATAAATGAAGGGATGAATAGAGGGATAGATAAATAGATACATAATAAAGCAAGTACAGTTAAATGTAAATGGTAGCATCTAGGTGGTGGGTATAAGAGTGTTTGCTATAAAATTCTTTCAGTTTTGCTCTGTTTTAAATTTTTAATTTTTTAAAATACTAGAATAAAAAGTTCTGACACTGTATGACATGGATAAACCTTAAAAATACTATACAAAGAGAACTAAGCCAGTCACAAAAGGACAAATACCATGTGATTCTGCTTATATACGGTACCTAAAGTGTCACTGTGTAAAGCAAATTCTCAAGCCTCTCCTTTCCAGCAGATTAAAACTCAGCCTTCACTAAAAGGGAAAGAGAGATGAATCTGAATGTAGAAAGTAAAATAGTGGTTGCCAGGGGATGACTGTGGTGGTAATGGTGAGATATTAAATGTTTCTCAATGGGAACAGTTTTAGTTTGACAAAATGAAAAAAGTTCTGTGCATGGATAGTGATAATGGCAAAACAACAATGTGAACATAATACCACTCACTAAATTACTCTTAAAAATTCTTAAAATGGTGAATTTTGTTATGTATATTTTACCAAAATAATAAAAATAATTTTTTTAATAAAAATAAAACTACTAGGAAAAAATGGGAGAATTCCTTGATAGACTTGGATAAGATTAGAGAAGGCCTTTATCTTTAAAACTGTGACTCAGAATCCAGAGATGATTATCACAGAATTGTTGATAATAAATAAAACTGGAAACACCTCCAGAATCCATCAATTTGAGAGTGAGAGATAAACTATACTATACACAGAAGGGCATCCATTAAAAACAATGATGTATAATATATTGATATTTAAAATGCTCATAAAATATTACTGAGTAGAAAGCATTATATCATAAAATAGCAAGTATAAAATGATATCTTTTATATAAAATGTGTGTGTGTGTGTGTGTGTGCCTAAAGAGATACTTGGAAGGATAGTCAACAAAATGTTAATGGTGGTTATCTTGGGCTGTTTGTTAATGCTTTATTCTTTGCACTGTTCTACACTGACATTTTTTCAACAAGCTTGTATTATGTTTATAAAAATAATAAAGCCATTTTCAACTCATACTAAAATACTGAAAGAAGTAGGTATCTACTACTATATATTTTCCCTTGATACCTTCTAGCTATAAACATTCATTAATGCAAGGACTCTGTGTGTGTGTGTGTGTGTGTGTGTGTGTGTGTGTGTGTGTGCGCACCAAGTTAACCCTCAGGAAAGATGGACTCACTGACACTTGAGCTCCCAAGTCTCTCCTTCATAAAGGTTACAAGTCAGACTTTATGAAAGGAGGAGGAGAGGTGAATCTGAATGGCTAAAAGCTAAACCTCTATCAGTCTGCACTTTATAAAAGTTCCAGTGACATTACTCACAGAAGCTGTCATACAAACAGCATAGTATGTTCAGTATGTCGTACAAACAGGTGAAGATGCTGTGCTCTGGAAAACCGTCAGATGACCCCAAAATGCCTTTAGTGAAGACAATAATACTAGTGATAAAAAAAAAAGCTTGTAAGAAGGGTAAATAAATGTGTTTGGGCACATAATGAACATGCAGGTATTTGTTAAGTTATTGAATAAATCATATCTCAGGAAAATCAAAAGAAAAGTGCTTTATGAAATGTAAGAGTGGGAAAAATGGTATTCTAAACTAATGTATTTACTGCAACTTGAGATTTTGAGACAGGTGTAACAGAGTAACAAAATAAATATTAAAAATTTTTTTCTAGTCCTTTCAAAGTTTGTATGTTCAAGTAAGCTATTAAAAAAAATTTTTTTGAGGGACCTTCTCAAAGGGGAAAAAGAGGACTCACCTTGTACTGGGGGTCATTTCATTTTGAGACAACTTGAAAAGCAATGTGAGGTGCAGGCAGCGGTCAGCGGTCCCTAATTATCTGACACTCTCATCCTCTCCCCACTTCCTGACCCAGTAGAGCCCAAATCTCAGGACATAATAAGTGAAAGGCTAGAGGCTGGAGAGGATTCCTCCTCCCCGGGGAGCCCACAATTAGTATGGCTATGGAAAAAGTGGCAGAGAGGAAAAAGCAGAAACTCTCACTGGCTGGCTTACAGACTAGTCATCGCCAAGGTCACAGAGTGAATGAAAATCCCTTCCGCAGCCTTTCCCCCAGAGTGGGGCAGGGTCTGGTTCTCAGGGAAACGACATGTCCCTCGGGCAGGAAGAGAGGACTGGATTCACCAGATTCTTACTCCTTGTTCATGCAAGGGCAGAAGTTCCTTGGCATATCTTAAATATTACTCATTGCAAGCAATGAAAAATTACTCCCAATTACTTTAATGCTGATTTTAAAAGCCTTTAATATAATTAGACATGGCATAATTGGAGCAGTTGGAAGAACAGGACAGGGGAAAAATGTAGGACTACAAGACTTCCTTGGTGGTCTAGTGGTTAAAAATCCACTTGCCAATGCAAGGGACAAGAGTTTGATTCCTGGTCGGGAAGATTCCACATACTGCTGGGCAACCTGTGCGCCACTACTGTGCCTGAACTGTAGAGCTCTCAAGCCACGACTACTGAAGTCTGCACACCTAGAGCCCATCCTCCCAACAAGAGAAGCCATTGCAATAAGAAGCCCAAGCACCAAAACCAGAGAGTAGCCGCTGCTCAGTGCAACTAGGGAAAGTCCACACATAGCAACGAAGACCCAGAGCAGCAAAAAATACACAAATAAATAAATTAAAACTATGGGGAAAAAAAAGAACAGAGGAATAAACTTTCTCAATAGGGTGTTAACTAGCCACTCAGAAAGCAAACTAAAAACATACACACACACACAAACTACTGTCTAGATTGAGCAATTTGAGTAAGTTACAGATAATATAACACCAAGGATGACGTATGTGTGGGATCTTTGTCCTTAATCCCAGAAGTGGCAGTCTAGGGCCTCTAACATATGAGAGGACAGAGTTAGAGACAAACAGTGGTAAAGGGATTATTAGCCCACCACAGTATGATATTTGCTTTAAACTGAAAACATCTGATCAACAGCAACAGCAAGAAACACTTTCAAAACTTAAGCAGTGTCCAGAAAATACAGCTGCCATTGACAACCCCCTTCCCCCAAGGGAGTTTCCAAATTGAGAAAAGACTGACCCTTAGCACTAGGAAGTACAAAGTTTCAGCTGTCCATTAGCATGGAAAAGTTCAATAAAACCTTTCAGATTTTCTTTCCCAGTGAAGCCCTAAACAGCCTCTCTTTTTTGTCAAGTTGGTATATAAATCTTTACTTCTAGCTATTCAGCAAGTTACTCATTATTAAGTACTCCCTCGGGTGAATATAAATAAACCTTGTCTTTTCTCCTCTTAAGCTACTGTCAGTTAATTTGCAGGCTCCTGACTATAAATCTAAGTGGGTAGAAGAAATCTTTTCCTCCCAAAGGCAGTAACCTTATCAGGAGTCGCAGAAGACGTAGATGGAAACCAAGTAGCAGGCAATAAAGTTCACCAAGACAGGGAATTCCCTGACAGTCCAGTGTTAGGAGTCAGTGCTTTCACTTCCAGGGCCAGGCTTTGGTCCCTGGTCAGGAACTGCTGTTGCTGCTAAGTCGCTTCAGTCATGTCCGACTCTGTGCAACCCCATAGACGACAGCCCACCAGGCTCCTCTGTCCCTGGGATTCTCCAGGCAAGATTACTGGAGTGGGTTGCCATTTCCTTCTCCAATGCATGCATGCATGCTAAATCACTTCAGTCGTGTCCAAGCCTGTGCAACCCTATGGACAGCAGCCCACCAGGCTCCTCTGTCCACAGGATTCTCTAGGTAAGAATAGGGGAGTGGGTTGCCATTTCCTTCTCCAACTAAGATCCCACAAGTCACCAGGCATAGCCAAAAACAAACAAATTCAGCAAGACAGTGTTTCAAGACCATCATCTGACAAATACTGGTTGCAGTCTGAAACCAATTCTTATAGGATACATCTTTTCCAAATGTTAAAACAGCAGTACAAAAAAGGGGTGAGGAGATAACAACTGAAAATGGAAAAAGCCCCAACAACTTTAATACACAAATTGTTAACCAAAAATAATCCTAATCAATAATGTCAAAGTCTCTCTTCATCCAAAGAAATTTCTGACAAAAGCTAGGCGCCTCAGACAACCTACTTCTGATGATTACACAATAGACAGGTAGTTGTGGAAGGTTTTTTTGTTTATCTGGTTATTGGTTTATTCTGAGCAGGTCAGGAAGCAACAGTTAGAACTGGACATGGAACAACAGACTGGTTCCAAATATTGTCACCCTGCTTATTTAACTTCTATGCAGAGTACATCATGAGAAATGCTGGGCTGGAAGAAGCACAAGCTGGAATCAAGTTTGCCAGCAGAAATATCAATAACCTCACATATGGAGATGACACCACCCTTATGGCAGAAAGTGAAGAGGAACTAAAAAGCCTCTTGATGAAAGTGAAAGAGGAGAGTGAAAAAGTTGGCTTAAAGCTCAACATTCAGAAAACGAAGATCATGGCATCTGATCCCATCACTTCATGGCAAATAGATGGGGAAATAGTGTCAGACTTTATTTTGGGGGGCTCCAAAATCACTGCAGATGGTGACTGCAGCCATGAAATTAAAAGACGCTTACTTCTTGAAAGGAAAGTTATGACCAACCTAGACAGCATATTCAAAAACAGAGACATTACTTTGCTAACAAAGGTCCATCGAGTCAAGGCTAAGGTTTTTCCAGTGGTCATGTATGGATGTGAGAGTTGGACTCTGAAGAAAGCTGAGCACCAAAGAATTGATGCTTTTGAACTGTGGTATTGGAGAAGACTCTTGAGAGTCCCTTGGACTGCAAGGAGATCCAACCAGTCCATCCTAAAGGAGATCAGTCCTGGGTTTTCTATTGGAAGGACTGATGCTGAAGCTGAAACTCCAGTACTCTGGCCACCTCATGCGAAGAGTTGACTCATTGGAAAAGACCCTGATGCTGGGAGGGATTGAGGGCAGGAGGAGAAGGGGATGACAGAGGATGAGATGGCTGGATGGCATCACCAACTCAATGGACATGAGTTTGGGTAAACTCCGGGAGTTGGTGATGGACAAGGAGGCCTGGCATGCTGCGATTCATGGGGTCACAAAGAGTTGGACACGACTGAGCAACTGAAATGAACTGAACTGAACTGAACTGAGATACCTTTTATTAAAAGTGAATCAACTTCATCCTTACTTTCTACCAGTGAGTGAGGCCACAAAGTTCTAACAAAAGCCTACAAAACACCATGCTTAATATAAGCCAGATCTCGCCTCGGGTTTTGATACCATATCTTCACAACAGTATCATAAGACAAGAGTTAGGAAACTAACACCATCCTCAGTTAGACAAATCTCAGAGCCTTTAATGTAGATAAGAGGAAACATCTGGCCTTACTGGCCTGACTCTGCACCCCAAGTCTAACTTTCCCCTTAAAATTTTTGGCTTTAGGTCTCACCATAGTAATATCCAAGGTGACTATTTCTTCCTTAATTTGATATCTCCCTCCCAGAACCAATGTACCTTCTTTGGTTTCCCTGAGTATAGCTCAGAAAATACAAAGCTTTCAAAGAATGTTACTAAATATTAGTAAACTGAAGGACTGGGAAATGGGAAATAAACCCACATCACTTAAGACAAGTAGTATAGAGAAACAGATAAGAATTCCAGAATTCGACTATTTAGGTTTAAATTCTGGCTGTCATTTTCTAGCTGTGTGACTTGACCTCTCTGTGCCTTGATATCTCCATCTATAAACTGATAACTAAATGACCCATCCTACCATCTTGTAAAATAACATCTGGTACATAGCACACAAGCATATATTCAGTTTGGTTTGTAAAGTAAAGGTTTTGGTTTGCAGCACAGCTACTTTTCTCCCAGATTCACAAGTTCTGTGCTGTTCTCCCCAGTACCTGGAGAAATCCAATCTATTTCAAGCAAGGGCTACCCAGACTCACAGAAAAACACAACTCATCTCATTTTTAAAGATGATAAAACTGAGCCTTATCTGCAATTTCAACTATCTAAACTCACCACACTTCAAAGATTCAAGTTCTTTTTTTTTAAGAGCAAAGGATAGAAATTGAATAACATTGTGTAAGTATCCTTAGGTGATATAAAACTCAGAATGTCATCTTTAATTTGAAATTTTCTTTATGAAAGAAAGTGGAAGGAATGGAAAAAAAGAATCTCATTCAATCAAAAAGTTAAAGCTAATAGTATTCCCAGGATGCATTCATCAAATCTAGAACAGAAATTAATTCAATGCAAATTCCTAGAAATTAGTTTTCAGGAATTATGCAATATACAAATCTACTGTCCATATCACCAGAAGTATGATGAAAAATATGTTAATATTCTTCCATAGGCATATATAGTTGTAATTTAACTGATATCACACACATATATAATCTAACATTGAATCATTGCAGAAACAATCCATGTTTCATCCAATATAACTGTGATAGACTATAAGATCATCTAAAAAAATTTTGTATCCTACACATTAGAAAATATTAAGCCTCCAGATGCTTGAATAATACCTTACCTTTGTATAGTACTTACAGTTTGCAAACCAATTTTTATCTCCATAGTTTCCTTTGAGCTTCATGGCATAGGAACTACAATAGGCACTACAACTCTATTTGTACTGATTTTAAAAGAGCAGATAGCACAGGTTTAGAAACTAGAGGTCTCCTGCCCTAGGAGGCAGAGAAGGCGATGGCACCCCACTCCAGTACTGTTGCCTGGAGAATCTCATGAACGGAGGAGCCTGCTGGGCTGCAGTCCATGGGGTCGCAAAGAGTCGGACATGACTGAGTGACTTCCCTTTCACTTTTCACTTTCATGCATTGAAGAAGGAAATGGCAACCCACTCCAGTGTTCTTGCCTGGAGAATCCCAGGGATGGGGGAGCCTGGTGGACTGCCATCTATGGGGTCACACAGAGTCAGACATGCCTGAAGCAAGTTAGCAGCAGCAGCAGCAGTAGCCCTAGGAGGCAAAGCTTAGCAAGACCTAGGTATCCTAACTCCAAATCTGGTTCTCTTTCCACTAACACCACAAAAATATCCTATAAATGGGAAAAACTAACATATTTTATAATGATAAATCCATTCAAGGGCAATATGCATGTGTATTCTTTTAATTTTTGTTTTAAAATCTGTTTGAGTGAAATAATAACAAATAAAAGCCATAAACTCAAAATTCTCAAGGGAATAAGGATTCATATATCCTGACCTCTCATGAGTCAAAGTGTGAGTCAGTCCCTCGCTCCACTTTTTCTCTTTAGAGGAACTAATATTGCCCACGAAATCTAATGAGTCCTTCTTGAAAACTCAATGGACAATAGCAATGAGCACCACAGCCTTGCTTGGGATGAAAGTGAGGATTTATGTATGAGACCAAAAGACCAGCTGATGTATTTAGTAACCTTTCTAGTGTGATTTTTTTAAATTACATGTACCAACTAAGGACTTTTCCTCCCACTTACACAAAAACAGGACCTACCCTATGAAATGGACCTTTGAATATCTTAAACCCAAAACTGAAGTTTTACAATTTCCTTCAGTTTCAGCTGAAAAGTTTTAGAGATCTGGTTCAGGTATAGCACTCAGTACTTCTACATGCACAGTGTCTGGTTAGGTTTTCTAGCTACCTAGTGAGAAATGAATTAGTATCATCTCTATGTCACAGATGATAAAACTGAGGCACAAGGAGAGTATCCTGCCCAAGATCACAATGAAAGCAGGTGATGGAGATCCAGACCCACCACCAACCCCAAGTCTCATGTGCTCTCTTCGCTTCTCTCTTTACCCTTAAAATGTCCTCCCCCAACCACACACCCCATGTCCCTTCAGCAGAGACAGGTTTCCTTTTTCACACATGGTGAAGCAGGAATTGGACAAGCAGGAATCTCCTGTCCTTTTTCCAGTTCCCCTGGGAGAAAGGTACACCTCCTTTCCAAAACAACAAGGACTATGTTTCCCCGTGGTGCAGACGCCAGTGCAAAGACGGGGAAAGGGATCCTTAGGGGGTAAACTGCCTTGACAGCTACTGTTTAAACGCCTGTGAAAGATGATCCTTCTGAAATAACTCCTTATTGAAATGAGTCAGAAATGAGTCTTAACTTGTGAAAGTTAATGGGCAATTTTTATGGAAAAGAGATTCTGGGCAAATTATGGGCAAGAGAACAAGAAAGCCTAAATCCTGTTGAGAGACAGAGCTTTCACTTCTCCCTTTGAAGTTAAAAAGGGCCCCTTTAGGTCTCCACGGAGCGGCTCCCCGCGATCCTTACAGAAAGGAGGAAACTTACCCGCAGCGCTGGGGCTTCGAGACAGCTGGGACTGAGGCATACTCTCGTCACTGTTCAGCACCGGGGACAGCTCCGGACTCGCCAACTTCGCGCGCCCCTCCGGGCTCGGCGCTACCCGCTGAGACTCCCAGGCTGCAGGCAGGGTGGCCGCCTCTCCACACCCTGTTCCAAGCCTCCCGGTCTTGTGGAGCACAAAACGGTCTCCGCGAGCAGCGAGGGCAGCCGGAGGCGCCTCGGGCTGGGGCGGTGGCGACGAGCCCAACTGCACCACGGCGTTGCGGGACCGGGACCGCGCCAGCGCTGAGGAGACGGAGCCCATCTCAGGGGGCCGGGCTGGGCCCAGGTGAGCGGCCAAGGCTCCCAGTGGGACCCACACCCCTTGCCTGCAAGAGGTTTACTCTCTTCTCGCGCCGGGGCACCTCCAGCCTCTGCTCCGCCTCTGACTCCGCGCGGGTGGCAGTCCCTCCTCAGCGCGGGGGAGAATGAGGAAGCTGCAGGGAGGGCTGCGTGTCCACCCCGGGTGGACTGAGGAGGACCCAGGCGATGTCTGCGCCTGTCTGATGATCCAGGGTGGATGACGACACTTGGAGGGGTCCGTGTGCAGATGTTGCCCCGAGACTTTCCTGGGGATTGGAGGGGAGGAAGGGGAGTGGCATTAAAGGAGGGAGACTTTCTTCCTCTACTTTCTGTACTTTGGTCACATGGGGCCAAAGGACTGGCACCTTCTTCCCGCTCCTGCCGACACTTCTGGGCTGCCACTGTCCCTGGGGAGGATGAACGGTTTAGCCAAGGCAGAGGAGGAGCCTACATTTGTTTTCTTCTCTTCTCTTCTTAGGACTAATACCACTACTCTTCCAGGCTGTGCTTTCCTGCAAAGCCAGGCCTGGCTCCTGGCTCTCCCTGAGGAAGGCTTGGCAATCCCCTTCCCAGCATGCCTCCTCCCCATGCCCTCATCCTGGAGGGGGACTGAGGCCAGAGAGGGAAGCCATGGTGTAAGGGGAAGCAACTCTGCTGGTTCTCCTCAGGAAAGCGGGGAGGCAGGCACCAGCCAATCTGCAGGGTTTCCATGAAGGGAACCCAGAGCAATCAGGGGCCCTATTAATGGGCCTGCGCTGCTGGCCCTCTCACTTTTCTGACTGCAGTGCAAAGGTGGTGACACCTAACTTGGATCCAGAAGCAGGAAGAGCAACCTGGGATTAAGTTTCAACTAAAATCCTATTAATTCAGGAGATACAGGAGATGTGGGTTCGATCCCTGGGTCAGGAAGATACCCTGCAGGAGGAAATAGCAACTCACTCCAGTATTCTTTTAGGAAAACCCCATGGACAGAGGAGCCTGGCAGATGATAGTCCTTGGGGTTGCAAAGAGTTAGACACAGCTGAGCATGCACGCCCCTTACGTATTCTACTTAAAACGCTGTTTGTTGCTCAGAGAGGTTTTAGGTCTTGCCCAAGGTCACAAATGGTTAGTTAGTAATGGAGCTGGATCTTGTGCCTGGGACTACCTTTCTAAACCTAGCCTCCTATCCTCACTGCTTCCCACCTGGAAGTTCTCAGGCATTGAATTGTGAAGCAAGAAAATTGTGAAATATACCAGGGGTCCCTAACTTCCCAATCTAATGCTTAATGATCTGAGGTAGAGCTGATGGAATAAAATAGAAATAAAGTGCACAATAAATGTAATGCACTTGAATCATTCAGAAACCATCCCTCCCTCTGCAGTCCTTGGAAAAACTGGCTTCCAGTCCCTGGTGCCAAAAAGATTGGGGACTGCTGAAATACACAGCATATGTGTGAAGGGAGACTGACTTTATCAGGGATGCCTGGGAGCCCTCCTCCCTCAGTGCCCAGCACTGATAAGACTCTAGACACTGTCATCTGTGAAATGGCATACAAATAAGTATGTGAACAGTAATATTATTATGAAGGTAGCCTCCAGATAAACAAGCTTCAAGATGGGAGGAGAAAAGAAAAAGGGTTTTAGAATGCTCAACTGGCATTTAAGTCAGAGGATTAACTGAAGTGGAACAGCTATGGCAGACAGGTTCCTTACTGCTAGTGCCAACTGGGAAGCTTATTTACACTATTTATGGGTCCAAAGCAGCAATCTGTCCTTGGCATCATTTCCTGTGAAGTGGACAGAAGCTGAAGTCCAAGGTCCTGAGCTAACATCACATGTGGAATCCTCCACCTGTTAGACAAATACACACTGTGATCTCCACACCATGCAAGGACCATGAGGAGGGTCTCTCACCTCTGCCAATGTCAGAAATCCTTCTTCTCAGGGCACACAAAAGGGTGCAACAGTGTCTGTCAACCCATTTGGGTGTATGGCTATATTAAACTCTTAATTATTCTTAAGCACTGTTTATTCTTGCTCATTTGATGGACAAACAAAATCCTCTCTGGGCAAAGGACCTTTTAGAAAGGTAGCTCTGGGGGCAGATATTTCCTATTCTTGGACCTTGACTTGATTTTTTCCTGCAAATCTGACATAGGCATCATTAGTAATAATGTAACTGTGAGCATGGAAGAAGGTGAGATGTCCTGGGCTTACTTAAGAGTACATACTCCACTTTGGCTCTATCTGTTGGGGAAATATATAAACATAAAGCCAGGCTGGATGAGTTACAAACTGGAACCAAGATTGCCAGGAGAAATATCAACAACCTCAGATAGGCAGATGATACCACACTAAAATGGCAGAAAGCAAAGAGGAACTAAAGAACTTCTTGATGAGGGTGGAAGATGAGAATGAAAAAGCCAGCTTAAAACACAACATTGAAAAAACTAATTAAAATAAATTAATTAATTTTTAAAAAACTAAGATCATGGCATCCAGTCCCATCACTTCATGGGTAAACGGTGGAAGCAGTGGCAGATTTCCCCTTCTTGGGCTCTAAAATCACTGTGCATGGTGACTACAGCTGTGAAATCAGAAGATAATTGCTTCTTGGCAGGAAAGCTGTGACGAATCTGGTCAGTGTGTTAAAAAGTAAAGACATCACTTTGCTGACAACGGTCTGTATAGTCAAGGCTATGGTCTTTCCAGTAGTCATGTACAGATGTGACAGCTGGACCATAAAAAAGGCAGAATGCCAAAGAATTGATGCTTTCAAATTGTGGTGCTGGAGAAGACTCTTGAGAGTTCCCTGGACAGCAAGGAGATCAATCCAGTCAATCCTAAAGGAGATGAACCCTGAATATTCCCTGGAAGGACTGATGCTGAAACTGAAGTTCCAATACTTTGGCTACCTGACACAAATAGCTGACTCACCAGAAAAGACCCTGATGATGGGAAAGATTGAAGGCAGAAGGAGAAGAGGGTGACAGAGGATGAGACGGTTGGATGGCATCACTGATTCAATGGACATGAACTTGGGCAAAATCCGGGAGATGATGAAGAACAGGGAAGCCTGACGTGCTGCACTCCATGTGGTCACAAAGAGTTAAACGTGACTTGGCAATTGAACAACAACAATACTTCGGAATGGACTGGTAAAGAGCCACCCTAAGTTCTCAGCCACCCCCCGCACAACCCCACCGCCGCCTGCCATACTGGCTGACCCAAGCCTTTCCCCAGAACACACACACACCCTCTCCAAGAGGGAGCCATAGCTCAACTAAGAGTTTGACTGTTGATGCTGCTGTTGATAATCAGATTCTCCCCAGTTCTCCTCTAAGTGGGAAGTGGGAAGCCTGGAAAACGTAAAACAATCTTGTCTTTTTTTCTTCTTTCATTTAAAAGAAAAAAAAAGGACCATATATGGTGAGCTAGAGCTTGGTTAAAGAGGGAGTTGTTAGAGAATATGCCAGCTGTAGGTGATCTCATTCTCAAACACTTGCCTTTCCTTTTTCAGGCCACTGACCTCTTCAGTCAAGGGCAGGAGTGCTCCCAGCCAGACAGACTTCCACCAGTGGGTGCTCAGCATAGTGTGCATTGAGGGGCCTTGGAAAAATCTGACTCACCCCTCAGCATCCTTCAAGGATGTCACAAATGTATTGACCTTGGATCCTGGGAGTTTTACCACTGACAGTGTTGAATATTACCTGAAACAGTGATGATGGAGAAATCCCCCATCCTTTCATGTCCTGGAAAACAGCTTACAACCAAAAAATCACCCTTTCCCAGATGACTTAGCTAACATTCAAGAATGTCCCTTTGCTTACTTATGACTAGGGTAAACAGTGACCCTACAAATTCCCATTCTTTACTTCATAAATGATTAGCTGAACTGTCTCATCTCCACTGATCAATCAAACCAAATGCTTGTTAACCATATGGTGGTTAAGCTTCTCTCCTTCTTCCAGGGCTCTGCACTTTGGCCCAGTCTCAGCCTGAACCAGCATACAGCCCCTCCTGAGAACTGAATTGGACATTCAAATTTGAATTTATACAGTTTTCACTTGTCACAAAATATTATTCTTGTATAATATAAGAACATCAAAAAATATTCTTGATTTTTCCCAGCCATATAAAAAAATGTAAAAATCAGTCTTAGCTCTAGGAATAAACAAAAACAGTAGCAGACTAGAGTGGATCAGTGAACTGTCATTTGCCAACCCCTGCTCTGGAAATCCTGATGAAAAACTGTATTGCAGGGAGGAAGAAAGTCTCTCTGGTGAAATTTTAGGATCTGTGTGATTGGGAAAGCAAAGTAAATTTACCATTGCTGAGATTTGTTTGGGGATAAGATATTAAATTTATTTTGAAATTTCAAATACCATTTTTAAGGAGCTTGAGATTTTTTTTCCTTCAAAAGGAGCATGGGTTCCCATAGATTACAAAATGCTCCTCACCACAGTCACCAGGGTGGCCACTATAAATATAAATATATATATATATATATATATATAGTATTTTATACTATATCTTTGTATTGGCATGGATATGAAAAAAAATTGGAATTCTGTGCACTGTTGATAACAATATAAAGTGCCCTAGCTGCTATGGAAAATACTGTAGTAGTTTCTCAAAAAGTTAAACATAGAATTATCATATGATCCAGCAATACCAATTCTGGATATGTACCCAAAAGAATTGAAAACAGAATCTCAGGAAGATTTCCCTGTGCCCAGCAGCATTATTCACAACAGCCAAAAGTCCAACCCAAATGTCCATCAATAGATGAATGGATAAAGAAAATGTGCTAAACACATTCAGTGAGATATTATTCGGTCTTGAAAAAGAAGGAAATTCTGTCACATGCTATCATATGGATGAACCTTTAGGACATATGCTGAATGAAACAAGTCAGTCACAAAAGACAAACACTGTGTAATTTTACTTTTATGAAGTACCTAGAGCTGTCAAGCTACCAGAAACAGAAGGTAAAATGGTAATTACCAGGAGCTGGGGGGAAAAGAAATGGGGAGGTCTTTAATGGGTATGGAGTTTCAGTTTTGCAAGAAGAAAAAGTTCTGGAGACTGGTTGTACAAGAATGTAAATTTATGTAACACCACTGACTTGTACACTTGTAAATTATTATGATGGTAAATTTTATGCTATTTGTATTCAACCACAATTTTTTAATCCAATTATTTAAAAGATTCCCTAAAGCAACACAGAATGAACCTGTGCCGCCTTCTAGGTGAAAAAATTATATCTGAAGATACCTATTGTGCTCGCACCAATCTTCTCTTTTCCAAGCCAAATGTTGGCTTCATCAATTCATCCCCATATGACAGACTGCTCTGGCCCTTTGTTCTCCTCCATCGTGCTTCTTTTAATACTCTCCAGTTGTTGTTTAAAGTTGAATTCCCTTAAAGTTGAATTCCAAGACAGAAGACCATGATCCAGCGGTGGTCTAATCAAGAAAGAATGAGTATCTTGGAAGTGTTCCTCCCTATAATCCCGCAGACCCTGGCTTCCATCCATTTGCTTAGAGAACGTCATCTACCAAAATCCCAGGGCTGTGTTGTGGATGCTACTTTCCCCATATGTTTCTATGCTACTTAATTTCATGTTTTGTCTCAGCTGTGTTAAATTAAACTGAACCACTTCAAAGAAGCAAAGAACGAAAAAAAATTAGATTTCTTGGTCTAAGTAAAAAAAAAAAGACCAAATTTGAAAGTCACATAAATCTCCCTTCCCAGTTTTTTCAACTGTTCTTCTCATGATAAATTTCAACAACTAAGCTTCTTAGAGGAAGACTGAGACAAAAATATCACCCATGTGTCAAATCAGTTTGGTTGAGTGTGCCTGTATTTGACTGGTGGTGGCTGCCTGCAGCACTGTGCTTAGCAGGAACCTGAAGCCATGTGAAGGCAGAGCAGGGAAGATGCAGTGATCTGTCCAAGGCAGAAATAGGAAGAGAGAGGCAAGTATGCCACTGATTTCCCAGCAAGGCCCCGTGGGTTTTATTGTGGGTGAATTTCTGCCAACGGTCCTGTGATTGAAATCCAAAGGCTATTAGTGAGAGTGCTTCAATTGCTCTTAACTGTCATTACCCTATAGTAGGAAATAAAGCTAGGAAAGGAAATCTAATATCTGTAATTCCCTCAGACTTTAAAGGACATCTGCACGTATTGGGCTGATTATTCTGTTTTGTCCCCTCCCACCCAGTTTTGAGCAAGTGTCTGAAACAAAAACAACAAACATAATTCTATGATTTTTTTAAACTATAGATAATATAAAATATATGTATGTAAAAATATTCTTTCAATTTTATATGAGATTTCTATGTGGGTTGTGTGTATGTGTGTATCAATCTATGTTCACTAAGGTAGAAGGACATATACATTATCAGTTCAGTTGCTTAATCATGTCTGACTCTGCGACCCCATGGACTGCAGTACACCAGGTTTTCCTGTCCATCACCAACTCCTGGAGCTTGCTCAAACTCATGTCCATCGAGTCGGTGATGCCATCCAACCACCTCATCCTCTGTCATCCCCTTCTCCTCCCACCTTCAATCCTTCCCACAATCAAGGTCTTTTCAAATGAGACACTTCTTCGCATCAAGTGGCCAAAGTATTGGAGTTTCAGCTTCAACATCAGTCCTTCCAATGAATATTCAGGACTGATTTTCTTTAGGATGGACTGGTTAGATCTCCTTGCAGTCCAAGGGACTCTCAAGAGTCTTCTCCAACAACACAGTTCCAAAGCATCAATTCTTCAGCCTTCAGCTTTCTTTATAGTCCACCTCTCACATCCACACATGAATACTGGAAAAACCATAGCCTTGACTAGACAAACCTTTGTTGTCAAAGTAAGGGTCTCTGCTTTTTAATATGCTATCTAGCTTGGTCATAGTTTATTTCCAAGGAGCAAACATCTTTTAATTTCATGGCTGCAGTCACCATCCATAGTGATTTTGGAGCCCCTCAAAATAAAATCTCTTACTGTTTCCATTGTTTCCCCATCTATTTGCCATGAAGTGATGGGACCAGATGCCGTGATCTTAGTTTTCTGAATGTTGAGTTTTAAGCCAACTTTTTCACTCTACCCTTTTGCTTTCATCAAGAAACTCTTTAGCTCTTCTTCACTTTCTGCCATAAGGGTCGTATCACCTGTGTATCTGAGGTTATTGATATTTCTCCTGGCAATCTTGATTCCAGCTTGTGCTTCATCCAACCTGGCATTTCACATGATGTACTCTGCATGTAAGTTAAATAAGCAGGGTGACAATATACAGCCTTGACGTACTCCTTTGGAATACGTCAGCATATTAAAAAGCAGAGACGTTACTTTGACAACAAAGGTCTGTCTAGTCAAGGCTATGGTTTTTCCAGTATTCATGTGTGGATGTGAGAGGTGGACTATAAAGAAAGCTGAAGGCTGAAAAATTGATGCTTTTGAACTGTGTTGTTGGAGAAGACTCTTGAGAGTCCCTTGGACTGCAAGGAGATCCAACCAGTCCATCCTAAAGGAAATCAGTCCTGAATATTCATTTTCCTAAAGGAAATCAGTCCTGAACAGACTGATTTGGAACCAGTCTGTTGTTGCATGTTCAGTTCTCACTGTTGCTTCTTAACCTACATACAGATTTCTCAGGAGGAAGGTCAGATGATCTGGTATTCCCATCTCTTGAAGAATGTTCCATACTTTGTTCTGATCCACACAGTCAAAGGCTTTGATGTAATCAATTAAACAGAAGTAGATGTTTTTCTGGAACTCTCTTGCTTTTTTGATGATCCAGTGGATGTTGGTGATTTGATCTCTGATTCCTCTGCCTTTTCTAAATCCAGCTTGAGCATCTGGAAGTTCACGGTTCATGTACTGTCGAAGCCTAGTTTGGAGAATTTTGAGCATTACTTTGCTAGCGTGTGAGATGAGTGCAATTATGCGGTAGTTTGAACATTCTTTGGCATTGCCTTTCTTTGGGATTGGAATGAAAACTGACCTTTCCTAGTCCTGTGGCCACTGCTGAGTTTTCCAAACTTGCTAGCATATTTAGTGCAGCACTTTCACAGCATCATCTTTCAGGATTTGAAATAGCTTTGCTGGAATTTCATTACCTCCACTAGCTTTGTTCGTAGTGATGCTTCCTAAGGCCCACTTGACTTCGCATTCCAGGACATGTAAAATCACAGCAGAAATACATAGGAAAAGGAATTAATCACAATATCTTCTGTATTGCCAGCTGTTATATTTAAACATACTCAATGTATTTTTATGTTAAGAGGCAAACAATGGCCCCTGAGCCAAATCTGGTCTGTTGCCTGTTTTTATACAGTCTTGAGCTAAGAATATATTTTAAAAAGATCCTTAGAGTTAGGAAATGTTTTTTACATTTGTCCTCCTGTAAAGACAATATTCTCAAAGCTTACCAAGCAAAATTATAAGTCCATGAGATTTCTTTACTTTCTCTTTTTGAAAATATAAGTTCTGCCATTTTTTTAAGTGAAATCTTTGAGTCACTGTTGCTTCCACTCTCACAAACCAGAAAATTGAGGGAAAAAAAAAACCACCAAAGTCTGTAAAAATTAGACTAAGCTAAGATGTACCAGCTTCCCAAAACCAGTCTGTTGATTTTTTAGAAACATATTCTTGAATATTGAATGGCATTAGCCAATCAGAAATGGTTCTGCCCCTCTGTCCCAACCCCACTTTTCTACCTGGAGCCCTGCTTCTCCCTCCTCACTGTTCTTAGGGCTGCTCCCCTCCTCTGTCCTTCTGGGTCTCACAAATCCCACTGGGTTCACTGAGGTTTGTCAGTGGCATTCACCGCTTTTACATCATTCTATAAGCCAGAGCAACTTGCACAGCCAAACCCAAGTCAAGAAGGCAGGGAATGGTCTTTCAATACAGTATTCATATAAAGCAACAGATATTGACATCATGGGGGAAAGAGAAGGCAGGGAAGTTGGCCCAACTCAAAGGGAGGACTAAAGTACTGAGACCAAAGACCGTCTACCTCACAGCATCTGTCTCTGCCTCTGAGCACTGGTGTAAAAGCATAAGCAAGCTCATGTCACCTGTCCTGCCCCTCAAGCCTCGAGGCTCCTCAGACTCATTAATAAAACAGAGCATAGTACCAAACTGAGTTTGGGAAAGGACAGATTTGGGTTTGTTACCTAGTTCTCATCATGTATACCACTGAAACCTTGGGCAAGTTACTTAACCTTTCTCTGACCCTCATTGGTTTCATCTGTAAAAGAGAGATAATAATTGTCTTGTTTACACGTAAAACATGACATGTTTTATCAATTGGAGTATGACAGGGAGGAGGCAGCACCCCCAAACTGGACAATATAAGTGATAAACAAAGGGTCTCCTATGGCTGATTCATGTTGAGGTTTGACAGAAATCAACAAAACTCTGTAAAGAAATTATCTTTCAATAAAATAAATACTTTTTTTTTTAAAAAAAGGGTCTCATTTACAAAGGTGTGGGCAGAGTATAGAAAAACCAAGAAGAGGGAATGGTTAGGCAGACCAGTGGTTAGAACTCTGCGCTTCCACCGCAGGAGGCACAGGTTCAATCCCCAGGAGGGGAACTAAGATCCTGCATGCAATGCATGAGGCCAAAAAAAGAAAAACCAAAAAGGGATAGTATAGTATCCCAGGATCAGCAAAGGCAGGAGACAGACCACTCAGAGGCCTGAGAGTCAGCGGAGGGAACAGCTACCCAACCCCAGAGCTGTGGTCAGTCTGGACTGAGTCTGAGGAGAATACCCCCACCCCCTCCTCTTCCTTCACCCTCCCTCCTACCAATGTCTCCCACTGATCAAACCCAATGGGAAGCCAGAAGACAAAAGCCTGCTGATGCAGTGAAGACAGGACAGCCTCCTAAACTAGGCTTGGCCAGTTTAATAAAAATACAGGGCCCAGATATATTTAAGTTTCAAATAAACAAAAAATACCTTTCTAATGTAAGTATGTCCCAAATATTGCATAAGACATACTTATACTAAAAAACTGTTTACTAAACTTCAGATTCAAATTTAGCTAGGCCTCCTGTATTTCATTTACATCCCAGGGTACAGCACAGGATAGAGAAGGGTGATGGTGCCAAGTCCAGCTGCTTTGGCCGCTGAATGGGTCACTGCAGCCTTACCACTCACCTTGCCTGGTCCAAGGATGGCAACTTCATCATGTCCAGTTCTGGTGAGTATGAGATCCTTTATCGAGATGGCTGGAGGCTGTAAGCTGACAAGGGATCACTATGAGAGCTGAGACGGGGAGAGGGCCACCTACACCTGCGTGCTGGGCTGCCATGGCTGTGGCGCGTGGCCATACGGCTCAGATAGAACCGACATCAACTCCCTAAGCGGCTTCCGCAACCAGCGTGGAGGCTGCGGACAACTACTTCTGCAAAGTGCTCCACTTGCAGTACACTTGTGCGTGCACCAAGGCACCGAGCCTCGTGGTTCATAGTCATGGCAGCCACGTGACAAGTGTGCAGTTCATGCACGATGACTTGCACCTGCTCACGCTGGGCGCACCTGGGCGGCAAGGACACCAGCAGCTTCCAGTGGGGGATGCTGAGCGCTAGGGGCCCGGCGTCTGCCACACCCTCTCGAACCCCCTCAATGTCCCCAGTTGGCCCCGCCCCATCCAAGTCCCTTAAGACCTGGCCGACCACATCCTTGCATTTCCCTGGAGTTTGCAAACACACACACACACACACACACACAGTGTGTGTTCCCTATACACACACGGTACAGAGCAATGGTTGGGCCAGGCAGCCCCAGCCTGGGCCCTGACTCTAGGTGCCTGCTGAGTGAGGATAAACCAAAATCAAAGTCGCAAAAAAAACAAGTGGAGGTGGTTGGGTGGGCAGGGTGTGGCGGGGGCGCTAGGCGAGTGCAAAATAAACAGCGCTCCTATGCCTCTTGTTGCTAATCCTATTCTACCAGTTCCCTTTTCTCCTTGTTGGTTCTGAGTTTCTCAGGGCAGCCTTTGCTTTATCAGTAGTAACTAGTGAAAAACACCAGGCATGGCCATGAAAAAGAAATGCCCTCCTACCTGCTGATGAGAGAAACCTCCCCAAGACAGGCCTCTCTTCCAGCTGCAGAAAGGCAAGCAGGACTCTCACAAAGTGGCCCTTGCCGGTGGCTTTTCTAACAAGAGAAGCTTGTAAAACTTTCACCTCTTAAAATCTGTAATTCTACTTTAACTTCTTGAAATACAATCTTTCTTAATAATATATTGTCTGTGTAATGATACTGAAATTGATATCTTTATTTTCTAGGAGGTACAAATATTTGAAAATTTTCCTGAAGCCAGGAAAAGGTTGATAGTACTTTCCTTGTCTCCCACATGCACAAGCCTCTGGCTGGATTTTTCTACTTAAAGAGTTTAATATCTGTATTAAGATTTAAATTAATTATAGTCTCATTGTGAAAATTAAATGGGCTAATCCCTGAGAAGTAGTTAACAATTACACATGATGAACTCACTCCAGACTAGCTCTCAAAATCCCAAACTAAGATTTGTGTACTTGTCCACTAGAACAGAAACTGATAAAGTGGAACAAACAAAAGTAGGAGGAACATTACACTTGGCCAGTATGGGGCAGGCCCAGGGCCCAGCCCTGGGGGAGAGAAAAGCCAGACTGAGGAGCCTGGTCCCCAATGCCTGTCTGGGAGGCTCCATCAAGGGCATGAACAGCCCAGCAGGAAGGCAAAAATGGTGACCAAGAAGCTATAAGAAGCTGATATACACAAGGACAAGCCAGCAGACCACATCTGACAACAGGAAGTTGGGGATCTTCTCTTCTAAAATAATTTATATGATCATAAGTTATATTATAAACTGAAACTAATTTTTAACATTCTTCAGTGGTTTTGCATCTGTTAACTTGTATTATTATTTTACCTTCTTTGGAACATTTTAAGGAATTTTAAACAAAGTCATCTAATGATTCTTCAATCAGTGTGCTTAATCACAATAATAATCATAGAGAGTCCCCCTTAAGCACTTCCCATGAGCCAGGGGATTTGGTAAATACAGCACTTTGCTGATTGTGCAGGGCAGGGCTTCTGATAATGTCCTAGAATTGAAGCCCAGCTCCACAATTAACAGCTGTGTGATGTTGGAAGATGATCTCACATCTCCATTTTTTTAGGTTCTTCTTCTGTGAAATGGGTGAAGATAGTAAGAAATTTGCCATTGAACTCTCTCTATAAAATGCTGGCTGTAGTAAATATCAACACCTGTTAACATGTCACTTTATCATCATGTCATCATTATAACACAGCAAGGGTCAAGCTTGGATTAATCCCATTTTATGGACTTCCCTCGTGGCCCAGACAGTAAAGCGTCTGCATACAATGCAGAAGACTCCGGTTCGATCCCTGGGTGAGGAAGGTCCTCTGGAGAAGGAAATGGCAATCCACTCCAGTACTCTTGCCTGGAAAATCCCATGGATGGAGGAGCGTGGTAGGCTACAGTCCATGGGGTTGCAAAGAGTCGGACACAACTGAGCGACTTCACTCACTTCACTCATGGACAAGGAAACGGTTCAGGGGGATTAAGCTACCTGTCCAAGTTTATGAAGGTTCAAATCTAGGTCTCTCTGACTCAGACCCACGCATGTTCTTAACCACTGTGCTATGTCAGACTCCCACCATTTATCAAATCTGCAGCATTTTGAAAATGACAGAGGTGGCTTAGATCTGTGTGCGTTTGCTTTGTCTATTTTTTAACATTTAAAGAACTTTTTTGCCAGTTTGTCTAACAGGCTGTTTATTCAGAATAGAAGCAGGGTCACAGCGGACGATGAAGCCATGGCCTGACAACCAAAGGACAAGTCACCAGCTCTGTTGTATGAAGAGGGGGCTGGGTCCCAACCTCCAGGGAGGTACCTAGGGGCAGCCTAACCAAAACAGGAGGTCAAAGCAGGAGAAACAGCAAAGCCCACCTGAGACCAGGGCATTTCCACTTCCTCTGGTCCCCGTAGTCACAATTAAATACAGGTGTAATTACCCAGCAACATGGAAACTGTGAGACGGAAATGTTAAAAGACTTACCCTTTAAGTAAACGCTGCAGCAGGACTTGTGCTAGAGCTTAAGTTGTGGGTCACGGAGGAAAAGAAAGAAGGTGCAGATAGCACAACAGAGCACAATCAGAGGGGCCTGAGATGGTTGCAGGTGGAGCACTGTGTCTACACTAGTGAGCTGTGGGGAGCTCCAGGAGCCTTGTCTAGGCAGAAGGGACCCCAGCCAAGCAGAACACACCCAAGTCCAACCGAGCTTGAGCTGCCTCTGGGCTCTCCCTCCAAGCAACGGGCTGCTGCTCCAGTCAGCAAATGCCATTCTCCACAGAAGGCAGGAGCGTGGATGGAGGTAAAGGAAGGAGAGAGAGCTCTGTGGGGACCAGGCCCCAGCACACTGCCTAGCAACCAGAGCAAAGCCTACGTGACCCCAGATCACTACCTCAATTCTGCAGCTGCCTTGGGCTGCAACGTGGAAACTCCAACTCTGCCCTCCAGGCAAGTACAGTCAAGCATCTGACTTCATCTAGCCCGTAAACAAAGTGGGGGAAAACACTTGGGTTCTGTGTTGGCTGCAAGTATCAGGAAAACCTGACCAACAGCGGCTTGCTTAACCACAACCTTGTGGAACCGGGAGACTGGACGCTTGTCAGTCCAGGAGCTTTGCTTTCCAGACCCGTGCCCAGCTCTCAGGCGCGTGGGCATCCGTCCTCCTGCCCTGTGTTTCCACATGGCCCGAGTGAGTGAGCTTAGTGGGAGAGCACTACACTGTCAGAATCCAGCTAACCCTTCCAGTCCCTGCCTAATCTGTCCTTGGCCTGCCGCCTCAAGACTTTATTGACTGCCCGGGGGGTGGCCAGCATTGTGCTGCTGCTGCTGCTGCTAAGTCGCTTCAGTCATGTCCGACTCTGTACGACCCCATAGACGGCAGCCCACCAGGCTCCGCAGTCCCCAGGATTCTCCAGGCAAGAACGCTAGAGTGGGTTGCCATTTCCTTCTCCAATGCGTGAAAGTGAAATGTGAAAGTGAAGTCGCTCAGTCGGGTCTGACTCTTCCCAACCCCATGGACTGCAGCCTACCAGGCTCCTCCGTCCATGGGATTTTCCAGGCAAGAGTACTGGAGTGGGGTGCCATCGCCTTCTCCGAGCATTGTGCTAGGTCCTGGCAACTGCGGACAAAGCAAGTTTCCTCCGTTCTTGAGGAAAAAAAACAAACCCCGTTTCACCTGGTGCTTCCCTGTGACTGCAGCTCTGTGTTCCTGCTTCATTCTGTAACAGTTTCATCCAAGAACAGGCTGTGTCAGAGGCTGCAACTGCCTCATCTCCCATTACATTTTAATAATTTTTTTTTAATTTACAAAGGATGTAGAAAAGTAAAACAAAAGAAAACCACAAATGTATTGATTTATCTCACCTAAGAAAATTTCTGGAGATAGGAAGTTCCAAGGTTGTTCTGCTTTTGGCCTTCTTCTCAGGATCACAAGACGGCTGTCAAAGCTCCAAGCATTTCATCCTCACATAATAACGGTCCAAGCAGGAAGAAAGAGGGCTAGTGGGAAAGGGCTTTCTCTTAGTACAGACCTCTCTTTTATTAGAGAAAAAACTGGTCCCTAGAAATCACATAGCAAATGTCCCCTGCTATATCCCACTGGCCAGAACCAGGTCATATGCTCAGTTCCTTAAACCACTAGCGAAGAGAAATGAGATCCCATGATTAGCTTAAGTCAATCCTGATTCCTCACCTGGGACTGGGAAATCATGTCCCAGACAACATTGGGCTTTTCTGTATGGCACAGGGAGCTCAGCTTGGTGCTCTGTGATGACCTAGAGAGGTGGGAGGGAGGTACAACAGGGAGGTGCTGTATACACAAGGCTGATTCAGTTTGTTGTACAGCAGAAACCAACTAAACCTCAGTTAGCAAAAACAAAAGAAAAAAACAGGTTTCTTTTAACAAGATTAGGCAAGCAGCAGGGGCTCTATCTCCTTCTCCCCATCTACCCGGTACCCTTCCCAAGAACTTGGTCCTTGATTAATCAAACCCAAGTTCTTCTTAATGAGTAGGGAGGCACTTTGTGTGAGAACCTGTGTCTGCTAATTATACCTCAGAAGTTCTTCCCACGAACATTACTCATAACACCCAGGCTCTGCTCTCCTCACATACAGAGACTTGGCAATTTCGATACATCCTAAAACAGACCAATTCCTCCACAAATGGACTGGTCATAGATATTTCACTGAAGAGTCCTCAGAAGCAGACACAGAGGAGTGCACAGCCCTTCACCCCAACAATTCTCCCTGGAAACACCCCTCCTGGTATCTCACCACCTCCTATCTTTGCCCTTCCTTCACACGTCCTCTGTAGAAATTCCCCTGAGCAGTCTCTTACCTCCAGCCTACTTTATCCACTCAGTCAAAGGCCCAATAGCCATTCTTGGGTTTGTAACCAAATAGTATTCCTCAAGCAAAGCATGTAAAATTATTCAGTATTATAGATGTTATAAGTAGGATGAAAGCAGAGCAAGGGATAATGGGTGGAGAGTAAGCTGAGTAATTTCTGATAGATAGTAGATAGTGAAGTCGCTCAGTCATGTACAACTCTTTGCGACCCCATGGACAGTAGCCAACCAGGCTCCTCCGTCCATGGGATTCTCCTGGCAAGAATACTGGAGTGGGTTGCCATTTCCTTCTCCAGGGGATCTTCCCGACCCAGGGATCGAACCTGGGTCTCCCACATTGTAGGCAGACGCTTTACCATCTGAGCCACCAGGGAAGTCAGTATGGTAAGGGGAGTGTTGATTCTCATATCTTTAGGCAAGTGTTTGTTTTTTAAGGTCACCTAAGAGTAGCTATTTTCTGTGATTAAAATTCCTGTCTTTGTAAGATAAAAAATATATATATACCCCAAATAGCAAGTCAAAGTCAGTTCTAGTTGTCATACCTTATTTTCATTAACCCTAATTTCATGTTCAAACTTTTTCTATACAAGTGTGTGTGTGTGTTAAATATAAAGATTAGTCAAATAGACCCAGTTCCCCAAATCTCTCAAGACCTTGCTATGATGAAACCAACTTTACAGGCATCTGTCTCACACAGCCAGCCAATTACTGGAATCCCTGAAGAATCTCAATGGCACCTGAGGGTTTGCCATGTTTCCTTTCCATCTGGTGAGATTCAGGCAGAACATGCAGGGCATAAATAAATGAGGTGCTCAAAGATCCATTGACTCTAGTCAGCCAAGAGCTGAGGCTGACAGCTCATGGAGGGGTGCACTTGCTACCTTACTGAAGATAGAAGCCAAAGTTGAACAGAATCGCTAGGGCCATTGACTGAGAAGTTTTCTTCTTCTTTGTTTTGGCTGCACCACGTGACATGTGGGATCTTCCCCACAGGGATCCAGCCCCTGCCCCCTAATTTGGGAGCTTACAGTCTTAACCACTGGACTGTCCTTTTTTATTTTTTTTAATTAAAAAAAAAAAAAACACCTTTTTTTTTAAGACGACTTCCCCTTTGTCCATATGGCAATTCATAAAAAAAGGCCAGAAGTCAATCTTGCTGAAATTAGAATCACTGATCTTTGTTTGGAGAGTGATTTGGTGAGTATGCATCTTAGCGTGCTCCTTCACCTGAGATGTAGGATGGAGAAAGTTCCAATTTCATATTTAAAAAGTACAATAGGAACTGCAAAGAACTGATTTAATTCACTTCATTATCAATTGTCTAGTTCTCTATCTTCAAATGTTTTAAGGCAATAACTTTTTAATGCAGTGGTTTAGAACTTGAGAGTGTTTGTGGAAGTTCCATTTACTGGTAATTTTCCTTCTGCTATTATTTTTGACTATCAACTTCAAGAATTTATGTTGCCCTTAAAAATTTCAAGGCAGTGCCTTTTGAAAGTGTAGTGTGGGTTGAAAGTATTTCATGAACAGTTCCATTTAAAACATTGTAAGAAAGTCATTTTGTTTTCTTGTGTTTTCTATTGGAGTACAGTTGCTTTACAATACTGTGTCAGCTTCTGCTGTACAGAAAGGGAATCAGCTATAGGTAAACATATATCTCCATTTTGTTTTGCTTTGTTTTGGATTTCCTTCCCATTTAGGTCACCACAGAGCACCAAGTAGTTCCCTGTGCCATATAGTAGGTCCTCACTAGTTATCTATTTTATACATAGTCATGTATATATGTCAGTTCCAACCTCCCAGTTTATCCCATCCCCTACCCCCCTGAGAATTTCTCAAACAGTGAATCTGGTTGCCCTCTAGAAAAGCTGCTCTCATCCAACAATTGTGTGACTGTGAGTGGTGATGGGGCTTTCCTTGCAATGCAATGGACATTTCCACTGTTGACCATTCTGAGTAGGGGAGCCCTCAAAGGAGATGGAAGAAGAATATTCAGAGAAGGAGTAGGATCAGGAGAGACCAGGACAGGCAAACAGAAGAAGGCAGATGTTGGTCAACAGTGCAACCACCAGGGAGAGGTCCAAGAAGAATATGATTCAGTACACCCATATGTTCTAGAAACTGCCCTTTGCAGCATGTGTCAGTGGAAAGATGGAAGCAGAAATCATTTTATCTGGCTACAAAATGAAGTGGGGATATAGAATTTTAAAGATCGGTTGTGGTTTTATCTTTTGAAGGAATAGGGTTCTATTATGGAATTAGAAACGGGAGAAGATTAGAAGACAAAAGTGTAGTGTAGGCTAAGTCATCTCCCAGAGAAAATCAGCTATATTGTCATGTAGAAAGAGCCTTGGATTTGGAGGGCTCTAAAAACTTAGATTCAAATCTTGGTTACAAGATTGGGGGCTTGTTTTCCAATCTCTTTAGATCTTAGTAAAACGGGGATAATAATACCTCAAAATAACATTCAATGATATAATCTTTATTTTTTAAAAAATGTACAAAGCCTACCATATACTATCTGCCCAATGTGTGTTATTTTAAGCCTCAGAGAGAGAGCAGCTTCTACCCCAGGTAATCAGGTCAATGATCTTGACAAATTCCCATTGCATTCCTTGAGGTTTCTACTTCATTTTGTTTTTACTAATGTATGCTGGCTGAGTGGGGTTTCAGAAGCAAAAGTAAGAGCACAGTGTCCAAATGCTTCAAACTCCTTGTTAGTAAGAATCTGTTTCAGGATCTGTTTCTAAATAAGGACCTGGGAGATGATCCTGCCTTGCTTTGTTTTGATTTACCTTACTGAACAGCAAGGCCCAAAGAGGAGATCCTAGAGCAGACCCTAGAAACCAGGATTCCTGAAATTGGTCCACTGCCCTTTCCACCTCATAAAATAGACCCTGTCTGCACAGCTTCTTTGTATCGCCAAGGAAACAAAGCAACAAAGAACCAAAGCAGTTTGCAGTAGAATTGATGCAAATCCCACCTCCTGAACTAACCTGCCTCCCCCAAACCTCCCACTCCCACCTAGCACCCAAAGGAAGAATTAATTACTTGGAATAAACCACTTTAGGTTTCTTTTCTGTCCTAAAGAGGAGGAAACGACTGCACTTTCTCTCCTCTAGACAGCATCCTAATTTGTCTCCACTTAGCCACAGAGCTCAGGACAAGAACCTTTGAAATTAATGATGCTTTTCTGAGAGTAATTGCTTCTCCTCTAATCACATGCTAGTTCTTGCTGCCCCCGGGGCTCAGCATTAAGATTGCCTAAAGGAGTCAGCAAACTGCCCGAAATGCACTGCTCTCAAGCTTCCAGATTGCTTAATACATGATGATGAGTCACCCTAAGCCAGGTAGTCACCTCACTCACATCCCTGATAATGTGGGCTTGCAGGTCACTATGCTCCCTGGGGCGGGGACATATGTATACCTATGGCTGATTCATGTTGATGTTTGGCAGAAACCAACAAAATTCTGTAAAGCCATTATCCTTCACTTACAAAATAAATAAATTTTTAAAAATATGCTCCCTGGGAGGCAAATCAAAATATGGGGCTGAGAAAACTAGGGGCTTGGACTTTTTAAAAAAAACTGTCCTGTATTTCTTTTACTGATAGTAAAATTCACAAAGCTTACAATTAGCCATTTTAAAGTATACAGTTCAGTTGGCATTTTATTTACAAAATTGTGCAAACACCAATTCTCTCTAGTTTCAAAACATTTCATCACCCCATAAAAAAAAACACCCTGTACCCATAAAGCAGTCACTCCCCATTCTCCCCAACCTCCATCTCTGGTAACCTCTAATCTGCTTTCTGTCTCTATAGGTTTTCCCAAATCTATGGATTTGTCTATTCTGGATATGTCATATAAAAGAAATCATGCCTTACATGCCTGGCATCATTTCATGTTTTGAAAACACATAATGTTTTCAAGGTTCATCCAGGCTATAGTAGGTATCAGTACTTCATTCCTTTTCATAACTGAATAATATTCCATTGTACAGATAATTTTCTGTTCATCTATTGATGGACATGTGGGTTGTTTCCACCTTTTGGTTATCATGGCTAATGCTGCTCTGAGCATTTTTGTTTAATCTCTGTGGATCCCAGCAGTTTTTGATATGCCTCTTAGCTCCTTCCGCTCCTTGAGATCCCTTGACTAGAATCACTTTACCAGAAACCCCCACTAAGAAGAAATAAGATATTCTTAAGAAGAAATAAGATAGTCTTAAGAAGAAAGGGATGTTCTTTTTGTCATTTTATTTTTGCTTGCTACATGATTTTATTGAAAATGCCTAGCATGGTATTAGAAGAACATCATATTCCAAACAGACTCAGTAGTACCCCTATTCCTGGATATTGTTGGCATATAGTATCATATGAACACCTGTAAATTGGTTGACATAATGTTACTTTGGGTTCAGTGGTTTTTGCATGTTCATATTTTCCTGACTGCCTTGTTTAACTAGATAAAGGGAGAGTCTCCGTGCATTCAACAGAGTCAGATGTGACCAGAAAGTGTGGTTAGTCTCACAGACTCTGGTCAGTGAGGAGCAGGAGGTGGGGAAACACTGAGACCTGCTGCTCACAGACAGTCCTTACCAACAGGGCTGGATTATAACCCTCAAAGCTCCCTAAAAATCTGGCCCCTGAATATGGCCAAACCCAGCCTAATTAATTCACAAATGTGTATAAAATACCTTAAAATACAAAAGTAATGTTAAGTAATGAAGGAGCAATCAATTTAAGCCAGGGAAAGACAATACAGATTGTTAAGTCATATATTCTGTCTAAGGATCATTTTTTTCCCAAGTTCATAATTTATAGTACAAATTGAGTATCACATGATGAGTTAACATTAGCTTTTCTCAGCACTGGAACTTAGATGAGGTACAATTTAAATATCAATAACCTCAGATATGCAGATGACACCACCCTTATGGCAGAAAGTGAAGAGGAGCTAAAAAGCCTCTTGATGAAAGTGGAAGAGGAGAGTGAAAAAGTTGGCTTAAGACTCAACATTCAGAAAACAAAGATCATGGCATCCAGTCCCATCATTTCATGGCAAATAGATGGGGCAACAGTGGAAACAGTGTCAGACTTTATTTTGGGGGGCTCCAAAATCACTGCAGATGGTGACTGCAGCCATGAAATTAAAAGACACTTACTCCTTGGAAGAAAAGTTATGACCAACCTAGATAGCATATTCAAAAGCAGAGACATTACTTTGCCGACTAAGGTCCGTCTAGTCAAGGCTATGGTTTTTCCAGTGGTCATGTATGGATGTGAGAGTTGGACTGTGAAGAAGGCTGAGGGCCGAAGAATTGATGCTTTTGAACTGTGGTGTTGGAGAAGACTCTTGAGCGTCCCTTGGACTGCAAGGAGATCCAACCAGTCCATTCTGAAGGAGATCAGCCCTGGGATTTCTTTGGAAGGAATGATGCTAAAGCTGAAGCTCCAGTACTTTGGCCACCTCATGCGAAGAGTTGACTCATTGGAAAAGACTCTGACGCTGGGAGGGATTGGGGGCAGGAGGAGAAGGGGACGACAGAGGATGAGATGGCTGGATGGCATCATGACGTGATGGACGTGAGTGTGAGTGAACTCCGGGAGTTGGTGATGAACAGGGAGGCTTGGCGTGCTGCGATTCATGGGGTTGCAAAGAGTCGGACACGACTGAGCAACTGAACTGAACTGAACTGATACTGCTTTCATAGGTGGAGGTTTTTTAAACCTTAACTTGAAGGAACATAAGACCATCAAAGCAAGGAAATATTTTTTTAATACCCATGAAATGGAATTAGGCATCAGTTTTTGAACCTGCCATGATTTCAACCTTGCAAAAGGTGGAAATTCCACAGGCTATATCCTTCAACATAGGCAGCTCTCCCTCTCAAGGATCATTATTTTAAAACTCTGAGATGCCTTGAGTCCCTGTAATTTCACCATATATGTTACTTTGGCTGCTGACTAGCAGGAAAAATTTTACAACAAAAAAGACCTGTGGGGAGGTTATTCTGTGCCTAGTCAAGACCCTCATCAGAAAACACCTCTTCTTGGGAGTCCCCTGGTGGTGCCGTGGCTAAGACTCCAGGCTTCCAGAGGCCGTAGGTTTGATCCTGATCAGGGAACTAGATCCCACATGCTGCAGCTAAGAGTTCACATTTTAGCTAAAGGTCCTGCATGCAGCAACTAAGACCTGATGTAGCCAAATAAATTAATTAATTTTTCTTAAGTATTAAAAAAAAAAAGCAGCTTAGATTGTTTAAAAAAGAAGGAAAGTGACTCTTCTTTCCACAGAGAGTACAGCAGTACAGCAGAGAAAGATTATGGAGGTTAAGCACAGGTGCCAGGCAAAGCATCAGATGGAGAGCGTGCTTCTCAGAGAAGCAAGAGGAGCCCCTCCCAGGAAAGCAAAGTCAGAATGACCTCAGCATTTTGTAAAATGTATGGGAGAAAACAGCCCTCAGTAGAAGTCAACTGACAAAAATCGTAGGAAACGCAAACTTCTTGCAAACGACTGCAAAAGTAGAGTCAGAGGCCTTGATATAAAGATAACATCTACTGGGATTAACCCCAACAGAGTGAGAAAAACATGGGACAAACGGAAGACCAGTGACAGATTCAGGATACAGGAAACTTGACCTGAGTAAGATTATTCCTGTGGTTCATTGGACCAGCTTTCTGAATTGATAAGCATCCTGCCAGTGGCAAAACAGCAATAAACTAGTCAGGCCTCCCTTCTCTTGCTCTCGAATCCTCCACACTGTCCCTCAGCTTTCAGATTCGACATATATATATATATACAAATACATATATGTGTGTGTCTGTTTTGACTGGGAGTGGTTTCAAGGAATAGTTGACATTCTTGATCCGGGGACACCCCAGCCTGCTTACTGCCACGCACAGCCGCTCCCTCCCACAAACACATCACCCGTCTGCGACCTCTGCAGCTTCAGACGACCAGGAAAATGGGGCAGGTATTAATGACGGGAGGGCGCTCAAGTCTGGCGCCTCTGCCCCTCATGAGGACCCAGGGAGATCTGGGTATGTCTCAACCTCAAGCTTCCAGCAGGAATCTGAATCTTTCCTTATTCTGGAAAGGATAAGGCTCAATGCCTCCTGAGCCCCTGCTATAGGCCAAGTCCCAAACATTATTGTCTCATGGTGATGCTCCAAACAACTCTATGTTTTTCATAGTATCTCCCAATGTCATGTATTGAATACATATACATGTTAGGTAGGTAGAACAGGGAAAAGGAGTCCAAAATGGCGGTGGCTACAAGACAAGGAAGGGAAAAGCCCGCGAAAATGAAACAAAAGAAGGTCTGAGGACCGGAGTGAGGACCTCAGGTAAAACAAACACCACTCCTGGCTGGCCCAATTTACACAGGACAGGCCCAGGGAGAGATAAACATATAAATAGAGGAGCCAAAGCCAGCTCTCTCTCTCTCTCTCTCTCTCTCTCTTCAGCGCGCTGGGGCGCTCTTCTCCTCGTGTCTTTAGATCGACGTGCCCTCACGCCTCGAAGATGGATTTTCCTGCTGTCTTCTAAATAAAATAGAGCTGTAACACTGAGCTGTAACACTGATTTGTCTAAGAGCTATAACAGGGTCCATTCGAGACCTGAGAGCTATAACACAGTCTATCCAAGACCTGAGAGCTGCGACACGCCGAGGGGGCTTTAACGTCCGTCACTCCACATCTCTGTTGTGACAAGACAAAGAACCGAGGAACATACACTCGCGTGACACACATATACACATATATATATATATACTGTCACCCTCTTATTTAACTTCTATGCAGAGCACATCATGAGAAACCCCGGACTGGAAGAAACACAAGCTGGAATCAAGATTGCTAGGAGAAATATCAATAACCTCAGATATGCAGATGACACCACCCTTATGGCAGAAAGTGAAGAGGAGCTAAAAAGCCTCTTGATGAAAGTGGAAGAGGAGAGTGAAAAAGTTGGCTTAAAGCTCAACATTCAGAAAACGAAGATCATGGCATCTGGTCCCATCACTTCATGGGAAATAGATGGGGAAACAGTAGAAACAGTGTCAGACTTTATTTTGGGGGGCTCCAAAATCACTGCAGATGGTGACTGCAGCCATGAAATTAAAAGACGCTTACTCCTTGGAAGAAAAGTTATGACCAACCTAGATAGTATATTGAAAAGCAGAGATATTACCGACTAAAGTTCATCTAGTCAAGGCTATGGTTTTTCCTGTGGTCATGTATGGATGTGAGAGTTGGACTGTGAAGAAGGCTGAGCGCCAAAGAATTGATGCTTTTGAACTGTGGTGTTGGAGAAGACTCTTGAGCGTCCCTTGGACTGCAAGGAGATCCAACCTGTCCATTCTGAAGGAGATCAGCCCTGGGATTTCTTTGGAAGGAATGATGCTAAAGCTGAAGCTCCAGTACTTTGGCCACCTCATGCGAAGAGTTGACTCATTGGGAAAGACTCTGATGCTGGGAGGGATTGGGGGCAGGAGGAGAAGGAGATGACAGAGGATGAGATGGCTGGATGGCATCACGGACTCGATGGACGTGAGTGTGAGTGAACTCCGGGAGTTGGTGATGGACAGGGAGGCCTGGCGTGCTGTGATTCATGGGGTCACAAAGAGTCGGACATGACTGAGCGACTGAACTGAACTGATGAAAACAGACCTGGAAAGTAACTTGCTCCATCTCAAACGACTAGGAGCTGACACAGCTAAGACTCAAACCAAGCATTTGTTGTTACTCTTGTTGTTTAGTCACTAAATTGTGTCTAAATCTCTGTGCGACCCCATGGTCTGTAGCCCACCAGGTTCCTCTGTCCATGGGATTTCCCCAGCCAGAATATGGGAGTGGGTTGCCATTTCCTTCTCTAGGGGATCTTGCCAACCCAGGGAGCAAACCTTCATCTCCTGCACTGGCAGACAAGTTCTGCCCCCAGGGAAGCCCCTTCAAACCAAGCATGGTTAATTCCAAACCCTCACACCCCTTCCTCCTAACACATGACGAGAAGTCAGTGCCTGTTCACCTCAGGACATTTCCCTCAGATCAAGATCAGTTGACATTCTTAGGAACTTCAGAAAGCCCCAGTATTCCCAGAGACAAGGGTGAAATAAACCAGACCATTTGCCAGGACATCTTCCACTAATACAAACATAGTTCCCAAACTGTGCCTACAGGTAAACCGCTCCTTCACACACATCCACTTAACACAAAGCCTTCTGCTTGCTGGGCCAGCTATTTTGCTGCTTTGGGTTTACATGAGGAGGAATTGATGTGGAACAAGCCAGAGCAGAAGCCTACTCCTGTTACTTCCCTCCAGGGGAACACTTCCCAGGACTTGGAATTAAAGGTATTCAGTACCCATTAAGAGGAGTGACTTTGCCTACTGGAGGAGCAAGCTTTAAAGAGTACAGGTGACGTACGTGGCAGTGTTTTCCAGCCTGGGGAGTGTGTTGCACTAAATGAGTGGGTAATTTTAGTAAGCACACCTGCAGATGATTTCCCCAAACAGTCTCTGGAGAAGACTCCTCCTTCCCTCTCAGGGCAACATGATCTGGGCTGCTTCTTTCATCTCCTGGAAAACTGGATCCCATATAAAACCCTTCGCCCCACTCAAGAAGCCCTTAGCAACAATTGCCTTGTTCTCATGTTTCACCCCTGGGCAATAATCCCACTGATTCTTAGGCATTTAATGAGTGTCTCCATTGCTCCCAGGCCTGAAAAAAGCATCAAGGAAATGGGCAAGGTCTAGTTGCCTTCAAAGAACCTCCAGGGATGGAGTTGCATTTTTGTGACTATTAAGTGAGACAACAAACAGGGCATTGTTTCTGAAACATGGAGGCGCATGGTCAATGTTGTTGATTTTTATTTTCCCGTCATAGTCTTCAAACATCTTTATGAGAATTGAGCTGTTGATTTCTCAGAGCTTCCTTGAATCCAATTTGGAATGAGACAGAATAAAAGCACATAAATAAATACAGGAATCTTCTGAGCAGAAAGAGTCAGACAGGGACTTTCCTGGTGGTTCAGTGGTTAAGATTCCATGCTTCCACCACAGGGAGCGAGGGTTAGATCCCTGGTCAGGAAACTAAGATCCCACATGCCACGCTGTCAAAATGTTTAAAAAAAAAAAAAAGGAAGAAAGAAAGAAAGGGGCAGGCAGTATCAGTCTCATCTTTACTTGAGGAAATCACAACCAGTGAGGCCACGGAGCAGCACAATGGGGAAGGGCACAGTTGAGGAGCCCAGGTTGCAACTCTAACTCTGTCATATCAAAGCCCAGACTTTGGGCATGAACTCTCTGCCTCAGTTTGCTCATGTGTAAAAGTGAGTGTGATGGTTAGTTTCAAGTGTCAACTTGACCAGACTATAGTGCCTGGCTATTTTGTTAATATTTATTTGTATTTGTTTATTTGGCTGCACCAGATCTCAGCTGCAGCATGCAGGATCTTTAGTTGCAGCATGCAAACTCTTAACTTGTACATGTGAGAATCCAGCTCCACGGCTAGGGTTCGAACCCATGCCCCCTACATTGGAAGTAAGGCAGAGTCTCAGCCACTGGACCACCAGGGAAATCGCTTGGCTATTTGATCAAACTCTAATCTAGGTGTTGCTGTGAAGATATTGTGCAGATATATTTAACAGTGACAATCCATTGACTTTAAATGAGGGCGATTACTCTCAATATTGTGAGTGGTGTTTTTCAGTTGCTCAGTCATGTCCAACTCTTTGCGACCCCATGGACTGCAGCATGCCAGGCTTCCTAGTCCTTCACCATCTCCAGCAGCATGGTCAAACTCATGTCCATTGAGTCGGTGATGTCATCCAACCATCTCATCCTCTGTCAGCCCCTTTCTCCTCCTGCCCTCAATCTTTCCCAGCATCAGGATCTTTTCTAATGAGTCGGCTTTTTGATCAGGTGGCCCAAGTATTGGAGCTTCAGCTTCAGCATCAGTCCTTCCAAGGAATATTCAGGCTTGATTTCCTTTAGGATGGACTGGTTTGATCTCCTTGCAGTCCAAGGAACTCTCAAGAGTCTTCTCCAGCAACACAGTTCAAAAGCATCAATTCTTTAGTGCTCAGTCTTCCTTATGGTCCATCTCATCCAATTAGGTGAACAACTTTATGAACCAAAACTGAGGTTTCTCAGAGAAAGAAATTCTGCCTCTAGCAACATAGGCTCCTGCCCAAGCCTATTGATCTGCTCTACAGACTTCAGATTGGCTAGCGCTCACAGCTGTATAAGCCAGTTACTTGAGATAGACAGATGATGGATAGATAATAGATCTGTAGAGATAGAGACAGAGAGGCAAAAATTTCATCTGGCTTAGTTTCTCTGGATAACCCTGACTGATTCAAGGGACAATAATACATCCCCTTTCATTGTGCCATTGCAAGGATTAGCATGCTTAGAACAGTGCCTGACACAAAGGAAAAAACCACACCAAATTCACCTACTTGGATCACTTGACTGTGGCTGTGAGCTAGGGGCAGGAGGTGTTTATACCACACCTTCTATATGCTCTGCCAGGGCATAGATTTGTGCCCATCTGTCCTGCCCCAAAGAACCGCTTGAATGAGAAAGTGAGGTATATTTCCCAAATTCCTAGCCACCCACTCTCTCAGTCAATTCAAAGAATAGCTGGGTCCCCCTGCTTGAGTGATGGAGACCCAACTAGAATCTGCGTCTCGTTTTTCCCTGAGAGCTTCAGGATTACTAATGGTGACTTAAAAAATAGTCACAACCTATAAGTTGAAAGGGTTATGTTTTATTCGGTTGGAATTTTTAGGACTTCAAGCCCTGAGACAGCAGCTCAAGTAACCCTGAGAGAACTGCTCCAAGGAGGAGAAGGTCATCTCCAAGCCCCAGCCACTAGGCCAGCAGGAGGCCAGGCTTCACTGGGTGAGGTCCTCACTTCCCGACGGGTCATCATTTGCTCTCCCAGATAAAGCAAGGGTGGAATAGAAGAAACAAAGTGTCCATGGGGGGCTCATTTATGGTTCCCAGATGCTTAATCCTTGGAAGAAAAGTTATGACCAACCTAGATAGTATATTCAAAAGCAGAGACATTACTTTGCCGACTAAGGTCCGTCTAGTCAAGGCTATGGTTTTTCCTGTGGTCATGTATGGATGTGAGAGTTGGCTCACATCACTGTGAAGAAGGCTGAGCGCCGAAGAATTGATGCTTTTGAACTGTGGTGTTGGAGAAGACTCTTGAGAGTCCCTTGGACTGCAAGGAGATCCAACCAGTCCATTCTGAAGGAGATCAACCCTGGGATTTCTTTGGAAGGAATGATGCTAAAGCTGAAACTCCAGTACTTTGGCCACCTCATGTGAAGAGTTGACTCATTGGAAAAGACTCTGATGCTGGGAGGGATTGGGGGCAGGAGGAGAAGGGGACGACTGAGGATGAGATGGCTGGATGGATGGCATCACGGAGTCTGAATGAACTCCGGGAGATGGTGATGGACAGGGAGGCCTGGCATGCTGCAATTCATGGGGTTGCCAAGAGTCGGACACGACTGAGCGACTGAACTGAACTGATTATGATGGAAAATTTCTGAAGCTTCTGCAATCTCCACCTGTGGTGATGTGCACACCCAATCTCGATCTGGGAGGAAACCTGGGCCAAATTACGCCCCTGAGCATTTCACTTCTTCCCTAGCCTCTTCTCACCCTCTGGAAGGCACAGCCTGCCTCTCCCCTGACTCAGTGCTCTCCACTAATTAAATGTCACACTTCCAGCTGCAATCATTAAGAGATGCTCTCCTGGTACTTGAGCAGAGGGACAAATAAGGTCCCTCCTATTTCTTACTACCCCTGGGAGATGGTGCTGGTGAGGCTGGCTAAAACCAGTGACAAATAACAGGGTTGCTATGAAGAAGTGTTAATGGGGCCCATGGCCCAAGAAGTTGCAATTAGGAGACAATTGTAAAGCAGTAAATAGACTCCTTCCTAGGGATCAGGGGAAGCGAGTGAGTGAGCCCATGACCCATGTATCTGTGATTTACCACACCCCATTGTCATGATCTTCTACTCTAGTATATTTCTCTATTTTATAGAAAATATAATGATCAATTATTTTGTAGGCATTCTGGGAGATGCCACAGTTCTTTCTGGAAAGTGGTAGGGTATAGACTCAAAAATCAACCAGGATCCTGTTTTAGCTCTTCCCCGAATTATTTGACTCAAATATCCTGAATTGTTTTGCAGATGTGAAAGTTCAGTTCAGTTCAGTCGCTCAGTTGTGTCCAACTCTTTGCGACCCCATGAATCGCAGCACACCAGGCCTCCCTGTCCATCACCATCTCCCAGAGTTCACTCAGACTCACATCCATTGAGTCCGTGATGCCATCCAGCCATCTCATCCTCGGTCGTCCCCTTCTCCTCCTGCCCTCAATCTCTCCCAGCATCAGAGTCTTTTCCAATGAGTCAGCTCTTTGCATGAGGTGGCCAAAGTACTGGAGTTTCAGCTTTAGCATCATTCCTTCCAAAGAAATCCCAGGGTTGATCTCCTTCAGAATGGACTGGTTGGATCTCCTTGCAGTCCAAGGGACTCTCAAGAGTCTTCTCCAACACCACAGTTCAAAAGCATCAATTCTTCGGTGCTCAGCCTTCTTCACAGTCCAACTCTCACATCCATACATGACCACTGGAAAAACCATAGCCTTGACTAGACGGACCTTAGTCGGCAAAGTAATGTCTCTGCTTTTGAATATACTATCTAGATTGGTCATAACTTTTCTTCCAAGGAGTAAGCGTCTTTTAATTTCATGGCTGCAGTCACCATCTGCAGTGATTTTGGAGCCCCCCAAAATAAAGTCTGACACTGTTTCTACTGTTTCCCCATCTATTTCCCATGAAGTGATGGGACCGAATGTCATGATCTTCATTTTCTGAATGTTGAGCTTTAAGCCAACTTTTTCACTCTCCTCTTTCACTTTCATCAAGAGGCTTTTTAGCTCCTCTTCACTTTCTGCCATAAGGGTGGTATCATCTGCATATCTGAGGTTATTAATATTTCTCCTAGCAATCTTGATTCCAGCTTGTGTTTCTTCCAACCCAGCGTTTCTCATGATGTACTCTGCATATAAGTTAAATAAGCAGGATACCAAAAGAGGAACTCCCCAGGTCATTAGGTGCCCAATATGCTACTGGAGATCAGTGGAGAAATAACTCCAGAAAGAATGAACGGATGGAGCCAAAGCAAAAACAATACCCAGATGTGGATGTGACTGGCAATAGAAGCAAGATCCGATGCTGTAAAGAGCAATATTGCATAGGAACCTGGAATGTCAGGTCCATGAATCAAAGCAAATTGGAAGTGGTCAATCAAGAGATGGCAAGGGTGAACGTCGACATTCTAGGAATCAGCGAACTAAAATGGACTGGAATGGGTGAATTTAACTCAGATGACCATTATATCTACTACTGCAGGCAGGAATCTCTCAGAAGAAATGGAGTAGCCATCATGGTCAACAAAAGAGTCCGAAATGCAGTACTTGGATGCAATCTCAAAAACGACAGAATGATCTCTGTTTGTCTCCAAGGCAAACCATTCAATATCACAGTTATCCAAGTCTATGCCCCAACCAGTAACGCTGAAGAAACTGAAGTTGAACAGTTTTATGAAGATCTACAAGATCTTTTAGAACTAACACCCCAGAAAGATGTCCTTTTCATTATAGGGAACTGGAATGCAAAAGTAGGAAGTTAAGAAACACCTGGAGTAACAGGCAAATTTGGCCTTGGAATGCGGAATGAAGCAGGGCAAAGACTAATAGAGTTTTGCCAAGAAAATGCACTGGTCGTAGCAAACACCCTCCTCCAACAACACAAGAGAAGACTCTACACATGGACATCACCAGATGGTCAACACCAAAATCAGATTGATTATATTCTTTGCAGCCAAAGATGGAGAAGCTCTATACAGTCAACAAAAACAAGACCAGGAGTTGATTGTGGCTCAGATCATGAACTCCTTATTGCCAAATTCAGACTCAAATTGAAGAAAGTAGGGAAAACTGCTAAACCATTCAGGTATGACCTAAATCAGATGTGAAAACCGCCCACCAAATGGAAGATGTTAACTACTTGATAACCATGAGCATACGGCCCCAGGCCTCCTGGAGCCTAAGGACTAATAAAGTTAACTCCTGTGACACCGCCTTATTCCCTCATCTTCAGCCAGGCAGAGAATTTTGTAGGATCTGATCACTACCCTGCAACCCTTCCCCACCACCAAACTTTTAAAAATGCTTTGCTGAAAGTTCAGGACTTTTTAGGATATGAACCACCTGTCTCCTTGCAGAGCCTTGCAATAAAACTTTCTCTGTTCAAAACAAAAAAAGTCAACCAGGACTGACTTTCGTGTCATTGGTGTCCAATGACAATGAATAAGGATCCAGATCGATCCTTATTCATATCAGTACAGAAAGTTGGCCAAGTTAAAGCATTTCACATCTGTGAGCCCACTGCCTCTTCAGAATATCTGTGTAGGATGCAAGAGGCAAGAGGTCCTGCCCCAGTCTAAAAGACAAAGAAACCAAGACCCAAAGTGGATAAATGGCTTGCCTGAGCTCACTCAGTCAAGTAAATGACAGAGCTCCTACACCTGACTGAGATTCCTCTCCGTGTGGTTTCCACTCTGATGGTTTTCAGGCTCACTCTCATTGAAACAGAAGGAAAGGAAGAGGCAGTGAGGAGAGCAGGAGGCACAATAGCTTTAAAAAAGCGTAGTCACAGTGTCCAAAACCACTAGATTCCCAAGTCATGGGAGGGTGGAATGGGGTGGGAGGGGGAGGGGATATATGTACCCCTGTGGCTGATTTCATGTTGATGTATGGCAGAAACCAACACAACATGTTAAAGCAATTATCCTCCAAAAAAATTTTTTAAGAAGAAGTCATAGGAAAATTCGCAGATGTGGGAACATGCCTCCAACTTCCAATGGCTCCCAACACACAACAGATTCCAAACACACCACAGTTGGCGGTGATGGGGTGGCAGTTGCTACGGGGGGAAAAGGAGCATGCTTGGGCTTTGCAGATGTTGTCATGGTACGCATACGGGTTGGAAAAGAACCAGACATGAGGCAGAATAAAGTTTATTAGAGTGGGAGATGCTGTTAGAACAGCAGACCAGCTCAAGGGAGAGTGGAGTCCTTTCGCAGGCTAGTAGACAGTTTGTATAGCCTCAAGAGAGAAAAGTCCTACTCAAATGGTGGTGATCTCGGTAAGGCAGCAGTGAGCGGTGGCATGAAATGAGATCTTAATTCCTGCCCAGGAACTGAACCTGGGTAGCCTGGATGAAAACCAGGAATCCTAACCACCAAACCAGCAAGGGATAGAGGCTAGAAGCTAGAAGCTAATTTTCTCTGGATCCTTGTCCCCAGTGAAAAATGCACTTCTCATGGAGGCAGAAACTGTAAATGCAGGTACAGAGTTTCTTAGTAGAGACACAGCCCAACAACAAGTGGGAGAGCACAGAGAAACAGTTTGTTTAGCTGAGATAGAAGCAAGGCAGAGATGCACACCCGGAGAAAGGGCGTGGGCGTCCCCCCTAGTGAGGAGCACAGTGAAGAGGCGGTTAAGTCACTCATATAGGTCAGTTCTTCTGGGTCTTTGTCTTCCTCCCAAGCCATTTATCTGGTTTTTTCTTCCACACCTGACTTACCCTGGGACCCTCCCCTGGGGTACACACACACCACTCGGCCAAGATGGATCTTGAAGTGATGGCTTCTGGGAGGAGCTAGACTCATTGTGGCCTGGAGTTATCCCCCGACTTTGGACTCCAAGAAGTCTGAGACCTCTGAAATCCCTCCCTTCCAACTGGCTTTGTATGTAGCACATCTCTTACAAATCCATCACATAAGCCTGAATGGGTCTAACCTACAAGCTCCGAGAGATCCCCCATCCTCCTTGTAAACCAGAGAACACAAATAGATTCTTCAGAGAACAGAATGCCTTAACGCTCCCTTCTGATGTTGCCAGGACTCCAATCGGAGCCAGGTTCGATTTTCAGCAGCACCTGTATTCCAGCTTCCCACCTCCACCACAAGCAGACTCCATGCTTCCCTCTCCGTGTGCTTCAAAAGCTACCCTATCCATCACACTGGATCATGGCTAGGGAGACCTGGCTCCCAGGAAGGCAGTGAGCTTCCAGAGGACAGGCACAAAGTAGGTGTTGAATAGATGACTGTATTGTCCATGATAAACAAGAACATTTTGAAATCTCCTTGTCTCTTTATTTTACTTCCTCTGCTAACCTTAAAGGTAATTGCTCTGTAAGTTCAGCCATTTTCCCAGTAGAAAAGCCCATTTTCCCAAACTTGTCTTAAAAGATAGCTTCTTACTCTATTGACATCACGTAATTCAACAAATCACATGAACACTTGTGCCTAGGCACTGAGCTTTGTGGTAGAAGAATATGAAGATGAAAAAGGCTCGATTCTCGGGGGCAATGTTGTGGACTAAATGACAGCTTGAATTGTCGAAATGGAATTGCTGTGTCAGAAAACATAAAAATAAGTTGATCCACAGTCTCTTTAAATAGTAGTAATAACTACTGCCATTTATTGAGCACATACTATCTGATTGAAAACTATACTGGATGCATTTTATATATATTAGTTTTTACAACTCTGAGAGGTGGCTATTTTTTCTCAGTGAAGAAATGAGAGGATTGAAATTGGAGACATTAAGTAGGCACCTAAACTCACACAACTAATAAATGATTGATTGGAACTAGAGCTCAGGGTGAGTCTGATTCTAGAGCCTGTGTTTTCATCCAAGTTACATACTTAGAGACAGTATTTTTTACACCACCTCATGGAGAAAGGAAATGGCAGCCCACTCCAGTGTTCTTGCCTGGAGAATCCCAGGGGCGGGGGAGCCTGGTGGGCTGCCGTCTATGGGGTCGCACAGAGTCAGACACGACTAAAGTGACTTAGCAGCAGCATGGAGAAGAGATGAAGGAAAAGATTCCTCCTTTTCAAAAATAAGTGGAAATACTATTGATTCAACCCTTTACCTGCCCTTGTGGTGTGATCCCAAAGTAAGTATAGCAGAATGGAAGACCAGACCCAATTTGAAATGCAGAATCTGGAGGAAATGAAAAAGAGGCCTTGGCTTCAGCAACTAGTAGCCTGGTCCACAGTGCCCTCTGGTGGCTAGCTCATGTCATGATTTTTCTTCTAAGGTTCAGGAATGGAACGTTCAACCACCTAAGATTCAAACAGGTTCAACCTTGGATAGAGCAGAGGCAGTGTTTTCCAGCCATTCTTTGTTCCAGTCTCCTACCAAATGACCTCACATCCTATGACTGGAGTAGGCACACCATGGATTTGGGCATCAGGCTGGCCAGAGATCAAGTGCAAGCTTCATCACTTGGAGTTAGCAGTGAATGGTACTCAAGGGCCCTGGGACCATGCTGGGGCTCCCTCTGGAAGCTTCTTCCTGTTACCAGCCAAAGCCTAAATTCATCACTGCTCCAAGGGTCAGTAGACCATCCAGGCAAACTCTTAAGATAGTCAATCACCTAATTACCATTAATCCTTGCTTTCTACATCTCACTGACTCACTATTTAGGTATGGATTATTTTTTCGTAATATGTATAATTTTTGCCTTCACAAAAGGAAAAACTCAATCTTGACAACACGACATCTCTGTAGAAATTATTTCAACCAAGGAAACAGATTATTCTGAGTCCCACGCCCTGGACGCTGTCCAGGACTGCGAACGTGATGGGTTTTATGCCCATGACTCTTGTTGTTTAGTCTCTAAGTGGTATCCGACTGTTTTTGCAACCCCATGGTCTGTAGCCTGCCAGGTTCCTCTGTCCATGGAATTTCCCAGGAAAGAATACTGGAGTGGGTTGCGATTTCTTCCTCCAGAGGATCTTCTTGACCCAGGGATCAAACCCAGATCTCCCATATTACAAGCAGATTCTTTACCATCTGAGCCACCAAGGAGGCCGCACATGCCCATAATTAGGTTATATTAAATGGCACAATTGACCTTAAAACTGAGAGGTTATCTCTGTGGCCTGACTTAATCATACAAGCTTTTTAAATTCAGAAAGTTTAAAGTCTGGTTGGTTGCAAATTTGAAACAAGGATTTGTCATGTTTTTCTGGCTTGAAGATGGAGAAGTCACCTGGCAAGGAAAAGTAGGAAGCCTCCCTGAGCTCAAAGCCCCCAGCTGACAGCCAGCAAGGCACAGGGACCTCAAAAATGAATTTTGCCAACAAGCAGGGAGCTTGGAAGACCACCCCAGGCTCCATCCAGATGAGAATGGCAGCCATGAAGACACCTTGATCTCAATCCAGTGAGACCCTAAGGAGAAAACCAAATAGATGGGGAAACAGTAGAAAGAGTAAGAGACTTAAACCACTACAGATGGTGGCGGCAGCCATGAAATTAACAGACACTTGCTCCTTGGAAGAAAAGCTATGACCAACCTAGACAGCATATTAAAAAGCAGAGATGTTACTTTGCCAACAAAGTTCTGTCTAGTCAAAGCTATAGTTTTTCCAGTAGTGTGGATGTGAGTGTTGGACTATAAGGAAAGCTGAGTGCTGAAGAATTGATGCTTTTGAACTGTGGTGTTGGAGAAGACTCTTGTGAGTCCTTTGGACTGCAAGGAGATCAAACCAGTCAATCCCAAAGAAAATCAGTCCTTAATATTCATTGGAAGGACTGATGCTGAAGCTGAAGCTGCAATATTGTGGCCACCTGATGCGAAGAACTGACTCGTTGGAAAAGACCCTGATGCTGGGAAAGATTGAACGCAGAAGGAGAAGGGGATGATAGAGGATGAGATCGTTAGATGACATCACCAACTCAACGGACATGAGTTTGAGCAAGCTCCAGGAGTTGGTGATGGACAGGGAAGCCTGGCGTGCTGCAGTCCATGGGGCTGCAAAAGAGTTGGACATGACTGAGCGACTGAACTGAAGCAGAAAACCAGCCACTCTGTGCCCAGACTTCCAACACGCAGAAACATTGATGTAATATATAACATAGATGAATTAATAAATATATCATGTATATCAGCGGTCCCCAACTGTTTTGGCATCAGGGATCAGTTTTGTGGAAGACAATTTTTTCAGAGCAGAGGTGGTGGGGGTTGGGAGGATGGGATGGTTTCAGGATGATTCAAATGCATTACATTTATCATGCACTTTATTTCTATTATTATTACATTGTGATATATAATGAAATAATTATACAACTCACCACAGTGCAAAATCAGTGGGAGCTTGTTTTCTTTCAACTAGGCAGTCCCATCTCGCTGTGATGGGAGACAGTGACACCCGAGGTACATTGCTTCTGTCCCGACTACTCCATAATGTCTTTCTGGTTGCTGTTATGCTCCAGCTCGGAGGCATGTATTTCCTCAGCCGTGACTGCTACACCACCAGTCTTCACCATTGGTTTGAATTTGGGTCCCTTTCGTTCATTCGTTTCTACTTTTGTATCAAACAATTAATTCATTGATAATAATAAATACATCGTTTGCAGAAACTCAAGAACAATATTCTTGAATACCCCTAATGTAACTGAAAGTGGGGTCTGGCTGCTCCTCACTCAAAAGCCAATAAAGAGGCCAGCTTGATAGAAAAGTTTGCTTTATTTTGTATGCCAGCAACCAGGGGTGGAGTTGGGAGGGCAGACGCCTGTCCAAAGGCCAACTCCCCTCTCAACCTGGTGACAATCAGGACGAAAGAGCTTTTACAGACAAAGGGAGGGAGCTACATGCAGAAACAGCAGAGTCAGCTCTGACAGTCATCTTGAAATTGGTCACAGGTGGTCTGACTAGTGTGATCTTGATTGTTTTAAGTTCAGTTACTTTTCAGTTCCAGGGTTGGTTTGTTTTCATTTTTTGAGGCCAGTTCTTGGAATTGTGGCAGCTTTGACAGCTTGTGTGATGGCTACATTCTGTTCATCATGCAGTTAACTTCTCCCCCCTAGGGGTTTCAGTATCTCTAAGACAGTTTAGAGGATACAGCTCACAATATTACCTATAGCCCTTGAGAAAAACTGCACAGCATATAGGATCTTAATTCCCTGACCAGGGACCAAACCTGTGCCCCCTGCAGTAGAAGCATAGTGTCTTAACCACGGAACCACCAGGAAAGTCCCTGGATCTCACTGTTTTTAATTAATTACTCTAAAAAAATCTTTTTTAGCTCTTTACTTAAGACTTGGAATCTTAAGGGGCCCCAGTGCATTTCCAAGGCAGAGACAGAGGGGGATCTGGTTTTGCTAAATTTGGCTTAAATTGGGGGGAAGAAAAAAAGGTTGCTATATGGTCTCAACAATCCCTGTGCAAATGATAGACTGAACTATTCAGCTCCCTAGAACAAGGTATTTTTTAGTAGAATTTTACATTAATATAGAAAATTTTTTAAAATCCTAATAGGTTAAAACAAGTCAAACAACCATTCTACATAGATAAAACCTTCACAAAGGTCAACTGAGGTAATCCAGAGAGAAAACTAAATTATGTAGATTTTCAATGAAGTCACTAGTCATGTAATGTAAATTATTTACACACTTGCAAGTGCTTTAAGAAATGTGCTCCAAGGAGCATTAACCTTTGTTTTTGTATGTGTATGCCATTTTGAAGACTTGCACATTTTATTTTTCAGGAAACTTAACATTTTAAATGGTGTGTTCTCTACCAAATGGTCACGCTTTGATACTATTCATATAGGATTGCTTACCCTAAAGAGTTGACATTTCCCAGGAGGAACTTTGACTCTGCTTTAGAAGTTTCATATAAATTAAAATTTTCATCAAATATCAGTATGGAGGGAGGTAACACAGGATGAAACATACACAGTCAAGTTATCTCTGTATATTTAGAAACTGCTCCTTCAAGATAGTCACACCAGGGAGGGGGGTTCAGGATGGGGAACACATGTACACCCGAGGCTGATTCATGGGAATGTACAGCAAAACCACTATAATATTGTAAAGTAATTAGCCTCCAATTAAAATGAATAAATTTAAAATAAATAAGTAAATACATTAAAAAGAAAAAAAAAGATATTCACACCAGAAAGCTTAGTCTGTGCTTAATATTCAGGAGTATGAGTTTGGCTCATCAGAAGCCTTGGGAAGACCTTACTATTTCAAAGTTATTAACAACTACCTCTAGGGCAAGTCCATATTTACTGAGTTATGATAAATTTATTACAATGAAGGAAAACAAGTGTAGCCAGCTATCTTTAAAAATGCCCCAATCATTGTTTCTCAATATACAAAGACTAGAACTACTCATATATACATTTATCATACAACAAATCTCATCTCTGTCCCCTGAAATTTCTGTAATTTTATTCAGTAGAAGATTAAAAAAAAAAAAAAGACTTAAAGAGCACTTTACAGCAGCATTCAGCTTTCCTATGAAATACTCAGGGTCTTAAATATTATGTACACTTGTTTTTTTTTTTTTCTTTTTCTTTTAATAAGCTAGACGTTAGCTTCAGAGTTTGTGGATCTGGAGGAAAAATTACCCACTTCAAACTGTTCTAGAAATTGTCTTTTGCAGAATAGCAGGTAGCTGAGTTAAAAATAGGAGGGTCATTTCCCTGTTTTCCAAAATTTAAGTCTTTTTTTTTTGTTCCCCTTGTACATAAGCCTCAGTCACCACTTCTGAGTGAAGATGGGCAGAGGCTCTGGCCTCTGCTCCTCGGGCTTCCCAAAAGCTGCTTTCTCATTGCTGCAGCCAGGCCTGAATACATGTGTGTCAATGAGGACCTCCCCAAAACGGCCTTTAGAGGCAATGCCTCAGCATATTTTGTCTTTTCCAGCGCATGTGTGCTAAATCACTTCAGTCGTGTCTGACTCCGTGCGAACCTATGACTGTAACCTACCAGGCTCCTCTGTCCATGGGATTCTTCAAGCAAGAATACTGGCGTGGGTTGCCATGCCCTCCTCCAGGGTATCTTGCTGACCCAGGGATCAAACCTGCACCTCTTGTGTTTCTTGGATTGGCAGGAAATAGGAAATCCTGAACCTCCTGTGTCTCCCTGAAAACCAGGAAATCAACCTCCCCTGTGAAAGGTACCCTCCCCACATCCAGAGGTAGAAGGACACCCCTTTATCCTCAGAGATGGGAATTCAGAGCCAAGATGCCTCTGGAAACACCTTATTCCTTCTTTAAATTTACCACCTTAGGCCTAATCTCTCTTTAGATTCTTCACTAATTAAGCACCTAAGTTTTGTCCTGTGTACACCTCACAGATTTACTGTATCTGTCTCTAAAAAGTATAACAGCTGCCTGCTTTGGGCACCTCTTTGGTCCTATTCTCACAGGACCTCCATATGCATGAATTAAATTTTGTTTCTACTACTCCCATTAATCTGGCTATGTCAATATCATTAGTTCAGCCACAAACCCTCCAGAGGTGGAGAAGGGGGCCTGTCCCCTCCACAACAGTGCCTAAATCAAGTCTGGGGAGGATGGGAAGGGCACAGCGCTCCCATGCCCTCACATCCTCTTCCCATCCCATCAGTATACAGACAAGTTGCCCATTTTTTTCCACACCATTTCTCTCACCTATTATGAAAACAGTCAAAAATCTGGAGAGAAATGCATTAACCAGCTTGAAAGCTCTCCTAATCTCAAGGTTTTATTTAACTTATTCTCCAGCAAACCTTCTAATCTTGTTTAATCTTTCTGGTGATTGGCCTCCACCCTGTAGTTAGCCCCTTGAGTCTCTTATTAGCACCCACTCCAGTGTTCTTGCCTGGAGAATCCCAGGGATGGGGGAGCCTGGCGGGCTGCCATCTATGGGACTGCAGAGAGTCGGTCACGACTGAAGCGACTTCGCAGCAGCAGCAGGGACTCCTCCCCAAGGGCTTGTTAGGAAAACAGAAGATTCTTTTCCATCACTCAGGAAAGCCCGTGTTTTAGGTTATCTGTGCCAGGAAAAAGAGACAAAACCAAACCTATGTGTTTATCATGCTGCAGTATTTAATAAGCTCTTTTGGAATCCATGGGTATATGATGTTTCTACTGTAATTAAAAAAAACACACACACACACAAACCAAGGGGTTCTCACATCCTCCACATCCACAACCTAGTAGGTAGATTATCTTTCTTCTAAGTGAAGAATCAAAGCAGAGGTGACATGCCTGAGGACACAAAGGCAGGAAGTAGCATAAATGAAGCTAAACCCAGTTCTCTGATTCTTTTTTGGTTGGACTTGTCCTCTCCTATTTTGCGTTTCTTCACTTTGAAATGGGAGAGAGAACGGACACTTTCTGAGTTCTAGTGGCGCATCTGCCGTCTCAACAGTAGCTATTTGACACGGTCTTTCCAAAGACAAAATCGGAGGAATTTAGTAGTTTCCAAAGGACACGGGTGCTAACTAGCGCTTGCAGAATATGAATCATGGTGAGTTCCAAATATTATGGGACTTGGGGTTAATTGTATAAATGTCATCCAAATAAATGTTCCAGCAAAGAGAACGTAGCCCAACCTAAACCTTATAATTTCTCAATCTGACTTACCAGTGTCAATGAAAATCATGTTTCCAATCACTTGGACCTATAGTTTCACATAAGGTCATAAAACATAACAAAGTTAATACAGAATGTTTCTTCTCAAAAGTGTCCTCACTTAATTTGTTATGCCTTAAGAGATAATTCATAGTGTGGCTATTCATTTTAAAGATATGCTTCCTCTAAAAAGGAAAGAAAATGTCTTTATTAAAAGTCTGTGAGTGGTGGTCTATTGTTGGTTGAGAAGAAATGACACTCTTTGTCTGAGGTTAACAATAATGGAACTAGATAATACAAATGATCTGTGACCATGCATCTTGAAGCTTTCAGAGGTGAAACAAAAAAGACTTCCATATTTTTAAAGACTTTCTTTTTAAACAGCGTGTACTATAATGATTGCCATAATTATGCCCTAACTTTTAAGGTCATTTTGCTTACCAAAAAATATTTAGGAAACAAGCTACTATATAGTTCTCAGTTCTCTAGAGAAAGCATAAGTTTTGATGTTTCTGATACAGTAAGTCACTGGAATTCATAGAAAAATATTTTGAGATATAGTTTCATGTGTTTAAAAACATAGGTTTAGTGGACTGTAGCACTTAAGTATATTTTGAATTATGAAGATATTTTATATTTTGAAATAATATAAGAACAATCATATTCTTTTATTAGAAATAAAAGCCAATCATACCAGAATGCAGAAATTACGCTGACTTGATTTGGTTGTTAGAAAAGTTGTTTCCTTTTTCATGTTATGGCACTTTAGACAACACACTATCCTATCTATTAATTACCTTTATTAGTCTGCTTTTGTTTAGTTGCTAAGTCGTTTCTGACTCTGCCACCCCATGGACTGTAGCCCACCAGGCTCCTCTAACAGATTCTCCAGGCAAGAATAGTAGTGGGTTTACATTTCCTTCTCCAGGGGATCTTCCAGGGATGGAACCTGATTATCCTGTGTTGGCAGGCGGATTCTTCACCACTGAGCCACCAGGGAAGCCCCTATTAGTTTGCTAGGGCTGCCGTATGAATAAAACAGATGGGCTCGGTTAAACAACAGTAATTTATTTATCATAGTTCTAGTGTCTACAAGTCCAAGTTCAAGGAGTCAAGAAGTTTGGTTTCTTTTTGTGACCACCTTTCTTTTGTACTTGCATATATCTGGGTCTTTAATCTCACTTTCGTAGAAGATTACACTGGATTAGGCCAACCATGTGATCTCATTTTACCTTAATTTCCTCAGTAAGAGCCCTAACTCCAAATACAGTCACAGTCTGAAGTTCTGGAGGTTTGAATTTAACAGAATTTTCTTTTTTAATCCTTTTTTTTTAGCCTGCTGCATGGCATGCAGGATCTTAGTTCCCCAACCATGGACTGAACCCATGCCCTCTGAAGTGGAAACATGGAATCTTAACCATTGTACCACCAGGGAAGTTTCTAACAAAGGATTTTAAAAGGACACAATTCAACCATAACACTCTCTTTGCAGCTCTGTATTTTTAACTGATCTTCAAAATAGTTTAGTTCTATACCATTGCTACTTAAATGTTTTGTTTAATAATTTACAGGCATATGCTTTTTTTTTCTTTTTTGCAAAGTGCTCAAATAGCTAGAATGAGTCCAAATAGTTCTTTGACCTCTAAAAAAGCAAACATTAGAACAACTCTATGTTTCAGTGCATACATATAATCCATTTTCCTTCATCCATTTCTCTTGCCCATAATGAAAACAGTAGAATCTAGAGGGAAAAATGAAAGAGGAAAATTATATAGGAAAAGATGAAGTGTAAGAAATATTAAACTGCATAGGACCACTAACACATTATTTCTAAGGAGACTGGACCCTGACCTCCCACCAAAGGGAACTGGAAAGGCCTTCTATTCAGAGGGTGTTCTTAGGGGTTTCTGAAGGATTGTATGCCCTGCCCTCAGACCTAATAAGTCTTACATATAGTTTGCCAACTATCTGCCAACATAAAGTTGTTATACTCAAACATACTGCCAGAGAGAACAATTTCAAACCTACAAACCTGCTTGGCTGGGTGAAAAGCCACACACTGTCAAAAGAGCATACTGTCCACTCATGCGTGTCTAACAGAACTGCCCAAAAGGTATACTACTTGTGGAGGTATGCTGCGATGGGTGCCTCCCCCACAAGGATGTATGTAAAAATCATCATTCATGCCTCTCCTAACAACAACAAAAGTCTTCTGCGGAGATTGAGTATCTGGTAGAGAGACTGGAGCAGTATGCTGGTTGCCTAATGGAAGTCCTAAAAAAGGGTGAAAATGCAGAGAGTGAAGGAGCAATAAGAGAGAGAAGGAGAAAACCTTAAGGCCATAACCTGGAGAATATGACCATGAAAGAGAGAAATTTGGGAAAAGAGACAGTAAAAGACTTTAAGAAGGGACAGCAGAGACAACCAGTTAGGCTGGTACCTGGGAGGTGAAGTTTAGTGATATGAACTGAAAAGTTTCCATGCCATTTAGCAGCAAGTGGCTCATTAGTGTCCCTGGTGAGGGTGGATGAGTGAGCATAATGGTAACAAAATCTGGATTTGCAGTGAGTGAAGGAATAGGAGGTGGAGAAGGCTGAGTGCTTATAATCCTCTATAGAGAAACTCAGCTGTGAACAGAAGAAAGGAGAATGATGACTGGGGACAATACAGAGCAAAGGGAAGTGAGAGAATACTGTTTCTTTCATGACCTGAATCCTTACAACAGACAGACAGTTACATGCTCAATTAAAATCTATCTCCAAGTTTTGGTTTGTTTCTACAAAAAAGGTACACTTTCTTTTCATTAATTTGTTCTCACAACAGCGCTGTTGACGTCAGAGCATGATCTCTACTCCATAGATGAAGCAGCCACTTGCATATGTTAGTAAGTGGTAAAAGGCAGAGCAGTGCTTTGCCTCGGGGCTTCTGGCCCAAGGCTATGATCTTCTGCAGAACTGTAGCTGGCTGAGGAGTATACGCAGTAATATTCATGCCAGTGATTTGAGAGAGGCTCCCCATGGACTCCCACCTCTCCGGTTTGACATTGGCGTGTTTGCTTTGGAGTCTGACACCAGCTCTTTCACAGCCACCCTGTCCTTTCAACTAGTAAAGCACAGGGAGGCACTCACATTCAGCACAAGCTTGCAATAACTTGTACTTACTTCTGGTGACCCATCACTCTTTCTTAATCACAGCATCCCACTTTATTCCAAGTAGCAATATGTCCAACTCAAAGACAAGCACTCCCAGAGATCTTTTCAGCTGAGGGTAACCAAAGAGATAAAATCTGAAGTTGGTTGTATATTCTAGCTGTTCCTTGAAAACCACATTAATGCCTGAACAGAAGCTGCTGTGCACCCTTTGGGCTTCCCCTGCTCCCCGTCCCTGTACCACTTCTCTTGTTTTCCACATGCCTTCTGTTTGGAACAGGTATTTGGATAACTGGGCAAGTTGACCAAGGAAGCCAGTGCTAAGGATGTTGGGGTAATGAGTGAACTAGATCGGGTCAGTTGTGAAACCAAGAAGCCACCAGACTAGCCCTCTGGCAGGTCACCTCTAGAGTTTTTGTTTTTCACAAAGAATACTGCAAATTTCTGGCCAAACACAATTTCTATGCAGTAACGCAGTCATTCCAAACTTTCAATGCTTCCTAGTAATACTATTTCTGCCCCCTTCACTACTCTATGTCTTTCCTTTCTCTCATGTACAAAGAATACTGTAGGTGCCAGCTTCCCCTTCTCACTGCCCACCCATCACCCCAGAGTCGACTGCCCACACCTCCCTGTCCCATTACTTCCCCTGCCCACTGGGGTCCTCATACCCAGAGCCCCTTCCCCCAAGATGTTGGTCTCAGCAGCATGAAGCACTCTTGCTCACCCCACCTGGGGAAATCTTCCTCGTCTCAGCTCTGTTCTAGGTCCAGGTTGGCCTCCTTTCTCTCCGCTTCTTCTCAGTAGGCTCCTCCTCCTTAAGTGTCAGCAGCTTTGGGCCCAAGGAGGGAAGGAGACCAGGAGCTCAAACCAGCAGCCATGGTCCAACTAACTCAACACACTCAGAGAGGGGACAGTCGAGGAGACGGTTGCGGGCAAAAGGGCTCTGTCCTCTAGAAGAGCCAAGGGCCACACGCACAGAACGGAGGACTGAGCTTCGCCCGGAAGCAGGGTGCAGGGGACCGCCTTCCTCCACCAAGTCTCAGCCCCGGCTTCTTCCAATGTCTTGGGTGGAAGCTGCCCCACGTGAGGGCTTGCACAGGACGCAGGCGTGGGACGGCCGAGGGCGGGGCCGAGCCGGGCGGGGCAGGGGCAAGACCTGCGTCAGACTCAGCACGTGCCGCCCACCTGGTATATAAAGGTGGGAGCCCTCAGAGCCTGCAGCATAGGCTGCCGTGTAGTTAAGTTGGCCGCAGTTCGGTCGTGTGTGCCACCACAGAGGCTCATAGAGGCAGACGTTGAGCTAAAGAAGGGAGGCCTATAGAGGCAGATGTCAAGCTAGAGAAGGTAGGTGTCCTCAATGGGGAGGCAGGGTGTGGGAGGTCGTGGGGACAGACTGGCCTACAGGGAGGTGGGTGTTAGGAGATGCGGAGCCCAGGGCTTGGACTCCAGGACTGGGGAGGAGTTCAGGGCAGGGGCTGGCGGGAAGGCCGGAGAGCCTGCAGACAAGGGCGGTGCAGCCTGGGCCTAAAGCCCCTTCTTACACTGCAGTTGCTGGGCGCGGCCCCTGGCGTCTGGCGCCAGGCACTGAGTGCCCCCACGCCTTCAAGGCTTCATCTCCCCAAGTTCCTGGGGAGCCAGACTCGCTCAGAACAACGTGGGCCCAGGCCTCTGGGCGCTGCTTCCCTGGTCATAATACAGGGCAGCGCCTCGTGTCCCCATCCCAGGTAAAGGGAAAGAGAAGGTAAGGGACCTGCTACCCAGGCTCCCAGTTCTGATGGGAGACAAGGATAGCTTTCTTCCTTCACAGCACTTTACAGGGCGGAGTGCAGCTGTCCTTTTCTAACTACAAATACCTGTTTTTCAGCCTGGAAAATGAACTCTTCTGGAAACAACGAAAAATTTGAGGGCAGTACCTCCAGACCTTTCTTCTATGTGCCACTCATGGCCCAGCAGCCTCACCTGGGTCCCTGGTATTGGAATCCTGCCTGTAATCCCCTCTTCGTTTCTGGGGCAGGTGAGGAATCTGAATCCCCAAGGAGGTTCAGTGAGATTAAGGACTCTCCCTGTAAACCAAAGCCTGAAGGTTTTCTAACACCTTTGTCCATTAGATCCCTTCACCCTGTGTTCACACGAAAGAGACTGTGGCAGCCCATGGAGCGGTGTTTGTGGTTCACGTTAAAAGAAAATATGCAAATTCTAGCTTTGTGCCAGTTACTCTGCTCAATAGTAGATATGGGTTCTCTCATTTGACATCAACCCATGAGCTTGGTATTGTTGCTGCCCTTTCTCCCCAAATGAGGGAACTGAGGCTCTCAGTCAGAGATTGGCTCAGATTCACAGAGTAATCCAACCAAAGTCTCCTTGGGTTGTGAGACCAGTCTAGCTGGAAGAGGTACCTTACAGCTCCTAGTCTCTATACTTCTTTTGATGAGGCCTAAACATTCTAAGGGGGCTCAGAGGTAAAGAATCTGCCAATGCAGGATACTTGGATTCCATCCCTGGGGGGGGAAGATCCCTGGAGAAGGAAATGGCAACCCACTCCAGTATTCTTGCCTGGGAAATCCCATGGACAGAGGAGCATGGCTGGCTACAGGACATGGGGTCACAAGAGGCAGACATGACTTAGCAACTAAACAACAACAAACATTCTAAAAGCTATTATGTGAGGTTAGAAAAGTATTTTGGAGGAAGCAGGACAAACAAGACTTGAAAATGTCTGAAGTCAGACATCTAGGATTTCATTCAGTGCATGGGGGGAAGGGGCTGTGGGCAGACAGGAGGATCCATGGGGTGATTCTCCCAAGTATCCTGCTGTATATAAAGCCTGTCGTGTATATAGTGTAACTTTTCCAAGTAGAAAACCAAGTGTGATGAGAGCTTTTGAATTCATCAATCACTGTTCCCAGATAAATAGTAGTCAGTCTGAGCAAGAGAACCTTGAGCCAGCTTATGGCCTGTGACCTACAGTTCCTCACTGTGTCTCTACCTGGCAGATGTTGGACTAGCATCTCCACCATGAGCCACTTCCTTCAAGAACTCTTACTGTACATAAACCATTGGGTCTGTTTCTCTGGAGATTCTCTCATGACTACAGATGTTGAAATGCTGTTTTGAAATGCTGCAGAGGCAAGAATTGTGTGAGGAAAAGTCTTTTGAATACAGAATACAGAGTGGAGGGAAGTTTGTGAGAGGAAGAATGTATCTTAAACATTCTTAGAATTCACAGATGGAGTTGCTGTATACCTCTGGTTTTCCCGAACCCTTAAGATTTACATTATTTTATTTGTCCTTTAGAGTTGTGCTTTAGGAGAATTAAAGGTGTAAGTGCTGGAAATAGAAATAAGGTTTATATTGAGCTTTTCTTAATTGTAACATGGCTCAGATTTTACTGAGGAAAGATTTATAGGATTTGTTGTCCTATGAGGGCTTCCCAGGTGGCCCTAGTGAGAAAGAACCCACCTGCCAGTGCAGGAGGCATAAGAGACAGTGGGTTACATCCCTGGGTGGGGAAGATTCCCTGGAGAAGGGCATGGCAACCCACCATAGTATTCTTGCCTGGAGAATCCCATGGACAGAGGAGCCTGTCCAGCTGCAGTCCATAGGGCTGCAAAGTTGGACAGGACTGAAGTGACTTAGGATGGATGGATGGATGGATGGTCCTATGAAACCTGGAATTCAGGGATGAAGCCACTTGTGGTTGGCAGATGGAGATGAGATCCCCTACAGAGTTTCTGTTCCTGTATGTTTTGGCTTTCTGTTCACATGGCTCTCTAGTACTGGGGATCAGTTTTCCCTGTAACTTCACTGTGAATGATCTGAGAAAAGCTTGCACTGTATTAGCTTTTTTTTTTTTTTTACTCTTTTGGGATTAAGTGACTTCCATGCATTTTACATATCCAGAATGTCTTAATACCTTTTAAATATTAAGACATGGAGTACACAGTCCTATAGAATTGAAAGAGATGGCTGATTTATGGGATATGTTGTTGTTTTGTTTTTACCACGTCAGGAGACGTGGAATCTTAGTTTCCCAACCAGGGGTTGAACCAGTGCTCTCAGCAGTGAAAGCACAGAGTTCTAACCACTGGACTGCCAGGGAATTCCCTGAATTGTGTTCTTCTGTATGGGTTGATTTTAGTAAATATTTAACTTCTTTGCCTCAGTTTTGTCTTATGTATAATAAGCTGAATTAGGATTTTAGACACGGGCCATCTTCCCATTTCCCTACACTCCCACCCCTGTCAACAACCATTCTATTTCTGTGATTCCACTTTTTCTGTATCTTTACATAAGTGATCATACAGCATTTGCTTTTTTCTGTCCAACTGATTTTTCTTAGAAAAATGTCTCAAGCTCTCCAGGTCCTTGTGTTGGCGGGATTTCCTTTAAAAGATGATTAGGTTTTGATAGCAGGGAAAGGAGGGAAAGAGAAGTTACCTTATGGGGAATAACCCATCTATGCCTAGGTCCTTATTGGACCACTGACATCTTAATGAGATGATACAGTGAGAAACTAGATAATGAGGTGCTTTATGCTATCCTAGGGAATGTGGTCACTATCCCTCATTATCTGATAGCTCATGATGAGCCATTCAAATACTATAACTGGAGTGAGGATCACAGATTGTTCAGACAGATTGTGCTGGAAGCAAAATGGATTATAGACCTGTGAGAGGCATGGGAGGTGGGTTAAGAAAGTCATTAGGAGTTACTCATGTAAAAACTGAGGGAGGACTTTATGTCCTTTGCTTTGACAACAGAAGAGGTAACAGAAGACTAGGTGGGAGGCCCGTGGTGGGTGTGAGCAGCTGTGGCTGTGCAGTGTGTACTGGCTGAATGTTGTGACTGGCGGCAGGAGACAGAATGGCTAACTTTCCCCTTCTCTTTCCCGGTTTCACAAGTGGCAGTCTGTATTTTCCATGTCCTGTGGTGCTCAATGAGCATCCTACCTTCCTCAGCCCTCAGTCCCTGTTACCCACTACTCTTGACCAAAGATCCATGGTCCCAATGTTTTATAACATGGCACAGTTCCAACAATATGGTGGCTGCTGGGAAGAAATGAAAACAAGACACACAAACAGGAGCTGAACCTCAGCGGGCTGAAAATTTGGATGAAAAGCAAGATATGAACTCAGAAGGCAACAGTCATGACGTGCAAGTGGTGACCAGTACCCCTGAGAATGTGGCTGAAGAGGAAGAGGTGGAGAGCAGTGGCCACCCTGATGGAGGTACTCCCTCACCTACCTGGTTGGCTCAGGTCAACAGAGTAGATGAGGGCATCCAGGGTGACGTGGGTCAGTGCCGTGATGCACAGCCTGAGTCATCGTCAGCAGTGAAGGACCGTGGTGGGATTAGCGGGACCTCTCTGAACCTGATGATGATGATGATTTTGATTCTGAGTTATGAGGAGTTCATTCCCCACCTCTCAATGTCCCCTGTCCCCCTGCCAAATGAAGTAGGTGAGGGCCTACAGCTTAGGGAGTATCCCCAGCAAACATCCTCCAGAGGTGACATTCACATCCTCTGTGAGGAGTGTCATTATACCGCCCCTCATGCCACCCAGTACAGAGTGGATAAGGGTATCCTGGGGGAAATGAGAGGAGCAGCAGAGCAGATGGAGAATGGGTACCAGGATGAAGAGGAATACGTAGGTGAGTTGCCCAGTGACTGTGGGCAGCACAGTTCCTCCCCTACCTGGTTGACCCTGGTCAACAGAGTAGATGAGGCCATCCAGGGTGACATGGTTCAGTGTGGTGATAAGCAGAATGAGCCATCATCAGAAAGCAGTGAAGGGCCACGGTGAGAGTATGGGGATCTCGTTGAATTTGATGATGATGATGATTCTGGTAGTTATGAGGAGTGTTTTTATTCCCATATACTGTTCCCTGCCTCCCTGCAAAATGAAGGAAGTGAGGACATACAATTGGAGAGAGACCCCAGCAAATGCCATCTGGAAGTGATGATCATATCCTCCATGGGGGGTGTCAGTATTCCTCCCCTCCTCCTACTCTGCATAGACTGGATGTGGGCATCCAGTGGGAAATGAGAGAGGCAGCAGAGCCAATGAAGAGTGGGTACCAGGATGAAGATGAGTATGAACAGAAAGTGAGGTAGAGAATAACTATGAGGGGCACGGTTCCTCCCCTTCCTGGATGACCCAGTTCAAGAAAGTGGATGAAGGCATCCAGTGTGACAGGAGATATGCAGCGAGTGTAGGAACCAGGATAAACGTGATTATGAAGGTGAGGAAGAGAACAGTAACTATGAGGGACAGGGTTCCTCCCCTACCCGGTTGGCCGAGGTCAACAAAGTCGATGAGGGCATCCAGTGCAACATGAGTTGCTATGAAGCCCACGCAGAGAAATCTCCCCAGCAGATGCCCTCCAAGGGTGAAGAGACAGCATCAGACAGCAAAACCAGGGGATCATGGAAAAAAAGTCACAAACAGTAAACTGAACGTGGATAAAGATGAAGTGATCCTAAATGATGAGACTGGGGAGGCATATTATGAGAACTTGAAAAGGTGTGCAAAAGTTACCAAGACTGAGAAAGGCAGGAGGCTCAAAGACATGAGCAGCTTCTCAAATGCTAAGACTGCCTATCTGTTGAAGAAAACTATTGTCTTGACCGTTGTGCTTCCTGAGGATTCAGAAGACTCTGAGTTGGAAGAGGAAGGTGCCATGGATGAGGTAGGATGCCTCCTTGGAGAAGTGAATTCACAAGGCCCTCTGACATCTTCCAAAGGAAGGTCTTATCATGAGGCTGGAAGGATAATCAGGATGCCACCTACGAGCTCTGTCCCTTCCCGACTTGTGGTCTGGCCCACCAGAAATAAGTGCAAGTTATTATAAGTCTTTGGTGAATGTGAGTGTGCCCCTGCGGTTTATCAGTGGAAACGACAGGATGGCTGTGAAAGCACTGGTGTCAGGCTCCACAGCACACCCACCATGACCAACAGGAGGGACTGTAGTCCAGGAGACCCTCTCACAAATCACTGGAGTGTAAGTGACTAATGGGTTCATATACTAATTGGTTGTCTGTGGTGGTTCCCTACCAGGTGAATCAATAGCATTTCCTTTTGAAAGTGTGTTGTCACTTAAAGTATACTGTGCTGTGTGCTAAGTCACTTCAGTCATGTCTTAACTCTTTGCCACCATATGTACTATAGCCCACCAGGCTCCTCTGTCCATAGGATTCTCCAAGGCAAGCATACTGGAGTGGGTTGCCATTCCATTCTGCAGGGGATCTTCCCAACCCAGGGATCGAACCTGCGTCTCTTCCATCTCCTGCATTAACAGGCAGATTTTTTAACACTAGTGCCACCTGGAAAACCCTATTAACTATACCGCCCATATTCAAAGGATCTGCAAAAAGAATCTTAAGTTAGAATTCCGGCATTCAGGGAAAATGCAGTGTAATCTGAACAGTGCTCTAGTAGATGATAGAGAGCTGGGTGGTGGTGGTAAGGAGAGTTTGGCAGAGTCGAGAACATCGATCTAGCAGGACTGCTGAGAAAGGGTGGTCCATATGGAGGCAGAGAATTGAAACAGACAGGATCTGTGGTTTGGAGGTGAAAGGAGAAAGTCTGGAGAGGGAATGGAGACAGCAGCCCGAGCTCAAATAGACAGCCAGAGCAGAATTCTGTTTGAGATCATCCTGCCAGAGGGGAGGATTGTGAGGAATTGGGAAAGAGGCTAAGAATAGGGTAAAGGAGTGTTTCTTTTCACTTAGATTTTTATCCCGTAGGCAATAAGTGACTATTCAGATTGAGTAGAGAAATGAAGCAACTTGTGGAATTTCAACCAGCATATAAAGTATTTTATAGGAGAAATTAGAATGGAGAGTGCTTCTATGGCAGAAAAACAGTTTTATTCAACAGAACAAAGTGGTGAGGGTTCTAATTCACACAGGAATAAAACATATGTGTGAGGACTAACAAAACTGAACCTTTAAAAAAAGACTGGAGCTTGAAGTTGGGAAGAGTTGATTTGCTTTGCTGTGTGGGTTGTGGGTAGGAGTGTAAAATGGTGACATTGAGGGACTGGACTAGCAGACCACCCACACCTGGCTGAAGCTTGAGTCTGGAGCACCCTAGGACTAGCAGGGGCACGGCTGACAGGAGGGAGCAGGGCGCACCCTAAGGAGAGCTTTGGGAGATGATTACATCTGGGGTGCAAAGAATGAAGCCAAGCAGGTAAGTGAAGAATAGGATACATAATGGTCCCAGGGAAGTTTTAAGTTCCTTAGTCCCAAAACCTTTAGACTGAAGAAATGTGTAAGCCTACCGCTTCTACCTAAAGGTTGGGATATTGTCACAACCTAACTCCTGATCATTAACATGACTATCTGATTCATGCTTAGTGATTTGGGAGAGATTTTTAAAAACAGGATGAGTTTATCAGCAAATTTTTTGCTTTTGGTATGTTTAGTCCTTTTTTAGTCCAGATAAGCTTCAAAATAACCATCTTAAAAGAGGTTGAAGGTGGTCCCTTTGAGGTGATGGGGAATGTGGGAAAGAGGCTGGGAACCACTATATTAATTGTGTGCATGAAGGATCTTTGTACAATGCCTTTAAGGCAGCAGTACCCCTTCTTAACAAACACCATCTTATGCTGCTGCAGTGGTTAGTGTGCACACAGCTCCACCTGTTCCAGACCCACCCTGTGTGGCCCTCAGCTCCTCTCAGGTCACCTGGAGAAAACCTTACCACCACTGATTATGAGGACCAGCTGAGGTGAAGCCCAAGGGACCACCCCCCAATGCATCCTTTGTCCCCCATGGCATTTCTATGTGGAATATCCTGTTACAGGATTACTGAAGCATAGACTCTGTAAGCAGCTACAGTCCAGCGGAAGACCAATGCCCTTGCAGCCAGAAGCCCTGGAGTCAAGGCACTGCTCTGCCTCTTACCCCAGAGACTAACAGTTGCAAGGTGGCTTCCTCATCTATAGCCTAGAGATCATGGCCTGACTTTAACAGCATGGTGTGAGAATTAAGTGAACTCATTTGTAAATGGTGGTCTGTAACTTGTGTGTATTGAGTCTGTTACTTGAAACCCTTCCACGCTCACACTGCATGACTTTGACTTCTTTCCCCAGTGGCATCCAGACCTTTGGTTGGTGCGTGGGCCAGAAGTTCCCTGGCATGTTCATTGCCTGGGACTTCTGGTATACAGTTTTCTGGCTTAGTCTCATCTTCCTGAGATGAGTGTGTAAACTCTACAGCAAAAAACAAACACTGGAATTCACCTGTTTGAGAACACAGCATTGCCTGGCTTTCTCATGGGCTAGAGATCCTAATGTCATCATAAGTGACCTTCTGAAGAGCTAGACAACAGAAAAAAAAGTGGAAATAACTATCCTAGAAGAGCTAGCTGTACATGAAAACAAAGTAGCTGTTCTTAGAGCAGTTACTAGTGTTTACACAGAGATGATCTGTGAGCTCCAAGTTCTGATTCTAGATCACAAAATCAGATCCTAAGATCACAAAGTTTTCTGCTAACTTAGAGACAAAGCATAAAATCAAACAAGTTTCCTGATATAATAAATATAGCATGCTAAGTTAAAATAGCCACTATTATGTTTAAAGTCTCATACATGCCATTTCAATCAGCAGAAAACTACAACAAACCAAAATTAAAAGGGTCTTTTTTAGTTTTTAGGTGGCTCAGGGCTTCCCTTGTGGCTCAGCTGGTAAAGAGTCGGACAAAACTACTGAGTGATTTTCACTTTCACATGGTGGCTCAGACCGTGAAGGAGGGCATGACAACCCACTCCAGTATTCTTGCTTGGAGAATCCCATGGACTGGCAGGCTACAGTACAGGATCACAAAAAGTTGGATGCGACAGGAGCAACTTTTTTTTAAACTAAAGGTTAATAAAATATGCCCATTAGTCAGATTCTATATAAACATACTGATACTATATTTCTATACTACATCATGCTGAGATGTATAACTTAAATTCACCAAAATAACAACTAACTTGATTTTTTATTTTTGGAAGAAGAGAAAGCAAAAGGTTGCAGGGAAAATTGGAGGGAAGAAGTTTTAACCTAATCATGATTCCAATCTGTCATTAAAGTTGTGTGTGATTTACCTACCCTAACTTCCAACTTCCATGACACTGAGAGGCTCGTGGGGGTAGGGTGTGAGTGATCTATTCTAATGAGGAAGGGGGTGGTGCAGGGAGGAGGAAGCAAAGCCAGAGGGAAGGGCCTGTTGTAGAGGAAGGAGGTAGGGGTGATCTGTCCCAAGGGCCCCCACCACAACCCACAGCTCTGGATTCAATATCCTCCCTACGGGCCAGTCCTGCCCTGAGGGGGCTGTGGGGCTGCCGTTGGCTGCTCAGCTCCCTGATCACCCACTCTGCCCTTTACTGACCTCTCAGGACTTGGGATGTGGGACTCCTGCTAGACAGGCAGCACTCAGTAAACTACTGCTAGGACATCCCTGGTGGTCAAGTGGTTAAGAACCCATGTGCCAATGCAGGGGACGTGGGTTGGATCCCTGGCCTGGGAGGATCCCACATGTTGCAGGGCGAATATGCCCACGCACTGCAACAGAGAACCTGATCATTGCAACTAACACCCGGCATATCCAAATAAATATTTTTTTAAAAATTGCTAGAGAAAGAGAAGACTGATTGTGAGCAAACTTTTCCTTCTACCAACAGAGCTCTCAGACCCCAGGGTTTTAAGGATACAAGTCATGCCTGTACTCCCATTTCTACTTTTCATTGCTCTGCTGGGACATCCAGAAATGGTTTCTGGATGCCAAACTACAAAAGCAGCACCAACAACTGCTCATGTTCATTTAAAAAAATTTTTTTCTAAATTTAAACCATTGAGATGTAATTGACATTTAACATTGTATTACTTTTAGGTGTGACAATGTTTAGTTTCAAGTACTTACACATTCCAGGCTATGCAACACATAGCGAGACAATGGATGCAACCCCCTTCTTAAAGTAGTCAGGAAAGGAGGCAGGACCACTGAGGATCTCAGGTCTTCACTGTCTCTACAAAGAAATTTTACTGAGAGCGAGCATGGGCACTGTGACTAATTTAAAATTCTGTCCTGACTTCAATAGCTTGGAAACGAGCAAGTCCTCAAATTGCTGTACACAGTGATTTTAGAGATGATTAATTTTCTGATCTTTTTTCTCATTCCAGCTTCTTTTCCTGGCATTAGGAAGCCATAGTAAACATTAAAATGTTAAATCATTTAGCAGTCAAATATGTTGATTATCCCAAAATGAATATAGGAAGATCTCCAAAATAGTTAAAAAAAACAAAAAGCAGTAGTGTACAGGACAGTGTGTTCCATACGCTTGTATTTGTGTGTACAGAAAAAAGAGATTATTATTTATATAAACAGACATGCATATACAGGAACTGAATATCTCTGGAAGAATACCTGAGGGAGGGAGTTTTATTTTCACTTACATTTATTTATGTGCAAATACCTCAAACAATGTTCAGTGTTTTTTAATTACAGAAAAAAAAAATGAAGTTATTGTCACTTTCCTGACATCTGTGTCCCAGGCTAATATAACTCTAAGCCAAAGGTAACCTAGTACTTGGCATATTGCCCCCACACACACACTTTTTTTCTATTAGGAGCTCATTTCTGCTATAGTTATATATATAGGCTGTATTTTTGTTTTGAAATTTCAATGTTACTTCTCTGTTTCAGGAGTTATTAAATTTCCACTCTATCTCTAACCAACTTGCTATTTCCTCCTACCAAAGAACAGGTACATTAAATTTTCAGGTGATACGGAATGTTCAATGTTTAATTACTCCCTGCAGAAGTAACCAGTCAACAATTATCACGCCAGGCACAGTGCTAAGTAAGTACCAGAAGGGAGAACTGAGGGGATAAGGCTACTCTTAATGAAATCTAGAAAAGCTACAGTAAAAACTGCTCTTAAAAACCCCCACGTAACTCTTGATAAAGGTAACTTCATCTTGGGATCCACAAAATGGAGGCCTCCTCAGTGACCCAGCTCATGTCACAAATCAAAACCCGTCAGCCTGCACTAACCAGAAATGCCTCGCTGTCGAGGAAACCTAGAATACCCCTGGCACAATCCTCCAACTTAGCCTTAGTTTATCTTACCCTAGATAAGAGGACCCACTAGCCTTAAATCCCTGACCTCCTCAGTCAGTTCTCACTCAGTCCTGTCTGACTCTTTGCGACCCCATGGACTGCAGCATGCTAGGCTTCCCTGTCCACCACCAACTCCCAGAGTTTACCCAAACTCATGTCCATTGAGTTGGTGATGCCACCCAACCAAGCTCATCCTCTGTCGTTCCCCTTCGCCTCCTGCCCTCAATCATTCCCAGCATCAGGGTCTTTTCCAGTGAGTCAGCTCTTATGAGAACTGTGCATGACAGAGAACTTAGGTGCCTTGAGCAGTTTTTTAAAAAACAGGATCTTTTTCTAAAAAATTATTACTTATCTGGCTGCGCTGGGTCTCCACTGCTCGCGTGGGTTTCCTCTAGTTATCTGCAAGCAGGGGTTACTCTCTCACTGCAGTGACTCCTCTGGCCATGGAGCACGGGCCCTAGGGCATGCAGGCTTCAGCAGTTAGCGCACGGGCTTAGCTGCTCCGCCGCATGTGGGATCTTCCTGGACCAAGCACTGAATTCATGTATATCCCCTGCATTGGCAGGATTAACCACTGGACCACCAGGGAAGCCCGTCTTTCAGTTTAAATGCAGCAAATTACTAATGTGTAAAAGATCTATATACCCAGTCTTATCCCTATAATCAAGTCTTTGCTTCAGTCGGATCTGCCTTAAAAAGCTACACCTAAGGCAGTGACTCAGGCTTTGGTGAGGAAAAGAACTACCTGGAGAATTTACGAACTTGGTAAAATGCAAAGGCCAAAGGCCCTGTCCTATTTCAGTAAGCCTGGGCCTGTGTTCTGTAGCAGCTCTCCAAGTCATTCTGACTTGTCATACCAGTTTTGAAACCGAAGTCTGAGGCAAACTGACTGAAGTCACCAATGCCAGCATAGCTTCAGCCTTTTTTGCTAAGGCCCCACCTTCACTACAGAGCCCAGCACATACAGCCCGGGCACCACAGAAATGAAAACACCTGTATAAAAACAGCCATTCACCAGCAGACTGCCAAAGTGAAAATCCTTTCAAATCATTTCAGCTTAAAATCACCTTTTACTCTGCCAGAATCTTCAATCACATTTTCTCCCCAATTTTTAGCCCTCTAGATCCAATATTCCTTGCCCATGCACTAAATTTTGAGGGATTTTAGAGAGCCAAATAAAGAGTTCTTATTATGTAAACAGTGGTTCTTAACCACTGCGATTGTTTTGCCCTCAGGGGATATTTGGAGCCACTTCCTTGGGAGGAGCAGGGAAGGATACTACCGGCATCTAAAGGAGCCTACAAGGCACAGGACAGCGCATGCTGCTAAGGATTATCCAGACAAAAATGTCAGGAGCACTGAGGTTAAGAAACCCTTATTTACAATAGTATCCATTCTAAAAGAATTGCAATGTAAGACAAAAGTATAAGCAGGTGGGAGTCAGACCATCAGTATTACAGCTAAAGACTAGATTAAGAGATATACTTTATCTGTAGGCAAGTGGACCTTCTGTCACTGAACCCCAGAAATAAAACCAATCTTCTTGCCACAGACTAGATAACTGGAGGCCTCCCTTTGAGAGGTCACATTTCTCTAGAACTCATAGCATATTGGAATTAAGAACATGTGCTCCCTGCGGGCTACTAACTCCCAGGAGGAAACAAATGAGCATGACCAACCACCTCGCTCCTGCCGGATATCAAGCAGAAGGGTAGAAAGAGGATGGCATTACTTCATTCATGTTCCTTCCAAAAGGAAAAATAAAAAAATATTAATAAAAAATTAAAAATTAATTAAAAATTAAAAAAAAAGTATTGCCTCCTATCCCTCCAACAAGGGTCGCAAGTAGTGGGATGGAATGACAGACTCCTAAGAACCTACCATTAAATCCATGCAAAGTTTGCAAGCCAGCTATTAAACCCATGGCAGCTTGAAACTAGCCAAGCAGGAGTGTTTACACCATGAAAGTAAAAAAACACACAAATCAGTGCTTTGTTTTTTGAAAAGTAAAGTTAGGTCCTTTTACCGTTTGGAAACACTGAAACTAAAGATGGATTCAAGATTGATATGAAACAAAATATAATAATGCACTAATATATGTGTGTGTGTATATATATATACACACACACATATATATAGTATCATGGTTTTAATCATAGATAAAAACCATTAAGGACAAGGCCAACACAAAAAAAAATTATTCAAAAAAGTACCAACAGGCAAACTACAAATGGGAAGTTACTGTAAAATGCATTGAGTAACCTATTAAGAATTCTTACAGATTAGTAAGAAAAAGAACAGTATCTCAATGGCAAAACTCTCATATAACTCACAAAATACAAATGAGTTCAACATTAATTTAAAAAAATTAAACATACCAGATTTTGCCTATCACAATGGCCAAGAGGGGAAAAAATAGAACACAGCCAGTGTTGATAAGTATGTGATGGGTACTATGAAAAACTGGGCTTCCCAAATGGCTCACTGATAAAGAATCTGCCTGCCAATGCAGTAGATGAAAGTTCGATCCCTGGGTAGGGAAGATCCCCTGGTGCAGGGAAGAGCAACTCACTCAAGTATTCCTGCCTGGAAAATCCCGTGGATGGAGGAACCTGGTGGACTAGAGCACATGGGGTCACAGAGAGTCAGACACAACTGAGCACACACACTAAGAAAAGCTACAGTGTGAGGCTGGCATAAACTTTTTGTTGGCAACTGACATTGATCTTACCATGTAAGGTAAATATATACCAAATTGACCATGCAAATTTCTGAATTTATTCTAAGAAAACTAAAAACGCATAAAGATTTAGTTAAGACTACTGTGACCAATAATAAAGAATAGGCTAAATAAGTTATGGTAAAACCATTTAATAAAATACTTTGCCCACATTAATGTTGCTGAAATATCTGACATAGAAACTTTTTCACCATTTAAATTCAAAAAAGTCTTAAATGGAGGCAACAAAATGGTACATTTAGGAAGTTTTTTTAAAAAATGTGTACGGAGAGTATATTGAAGTCTAAGAGCATATACAACAAAGTGTGATTAATATTTTTCTTTTCACTTTACATTTCTACAATGTCCATATATTATCTGGGTATGCTGCTTGTTTAACAGGAGTTAATGAACTTGAGTTTAGTAAAAAAAAAAAAATCATTTCAAAGCATCAGAGTCTGAAATGAATTTTGTAAACAATTATTTCTAGTTTTTTAAATGTACCTGTTCAAAATCAAGGCTCATCATTTTGTTTGGAACAATTTTTGTTTGAGAATCAGATGTCATGTAGATGAGAACGCAAACATAAAGTGACAGGAAAGTGAGTGAAACTAACTACAAGCTTTGTTTCACTGGCTATTGCAGTATAATGAATAAACTGACAGTTAACAAAAACACATTTATTTCTGTCTTCAAAGAACAAACTGTTCTTTTCCCAGTATAACCATGATTAACTTACAAAAATGGGTATTTACAATGCATCTTCAAAGCATTTCCCTTTAACGGGAAACTTGGCTTCACAGAATACAAACATTAAAAGGTTAAAAAAAAAAATTCTATTTTGTTGTCATTATAAAAGAAAACAGAACCTAAGCATACGTCAAGGAAATTCATTCATACTTCAGGTCCTTCTCCTCCAGGAACCAGCTGCAAAGGAGGAAAAAGTTTAAAACTTAGTACCACATGATCTAAAAACCCCTACTGAGAGCTCACTGACTGGTCATTGATCAGCCTTTGCCTCTCCCTCATATTCCCATTTTCCCCATGTCACCTCTGTTTACAATTCCAACAGTATCAATTAATACTTAGTGATTTAATGTTTCAACAATTAATTCTTGGTAAAATAAATGATTAAAAAGCACAAGCAGGGACTTCACTGGTGGTGCAATGATTAAGACTCCATGCTCCCAATGCAGCGGGCCCAGGTTTGATCCTTGGTCAAGGAACTGGATCCCACATGTTGCAACTAAGTAAAGATCTTTCGTGATGCAACTAAGACCCAATGCAGCCAAATAAAAAAATAAATAAATATTTTAAAAATACATAAGATAAAAGGTATAAACAAACTAATCTTAGGCCTAATGTCATCTTCAACAGTTTGGCCACAGAATCCTGATCAGCAGAACATTCCCTTCCCATCCTAAGCACCGCTGGGCCAAGAACATTGAGTCAAGCAAGTCAGTTCTGTAATCCCTGCCCCACAAAGATGGCTTAACATCTAAATAAGAGACCTTCACTCTCTTACCATTGTTATATTATTTCCATTTAGCAAAATTTGATCTAATTTAGTAATTCTTCTTCCTTCTGGTGTGATTTCACTAAACAAAAAGATTTTCAAAAAGTCAGGATAAAGAGTGATAATCAAAGCCAACATTCTGACCCGCCAAAAGGTTAGTTACTATATATAAAGGAACTGTACACTTTCCAGAGACAAGGTTATCCCCATGGTGATGTCAATTCTCCAAAGGCAATAGAGTGGACTGACTGGCCTAAGACTCACATCCACTAGTGCAGATCTTCATCTAAAAAACTGAAACTTGCCAAGGAGATCAAATATGAAATAAAATGTTTATATATATACATAAGTTGTAGAGTAACTAATTTAAAACATTAAATGTTTTTATTATAAGTTCCTTTATTTGATCTGAGCCCTAAGATCCCTGGCTGCTTTTAGTATCTTTTACCTTAAACCTTTGTCTCCACTAACTTCCTAGCAATTAGTGACAATTAAATTATGGTAATAATCCTCCAATCCAATTTTACTAACATCAGTAGGTAAACTTTCTCTCTTTAGGGTAATTCAAACAGGCAGTGTGCTCTCCTACATCCTTTTACTGACTCAACAGCACTAAAACTGCCTTAAATCAAACAGAGATTCCCCCTACCCATTCTTTAATTTTTAACACTACTCACAATTCAGTGACATCTTCCAATACCATATCTGAAATTTGGTGTTAAGAAAATAAACATACCAAATTAAATTTACTCTGGCTTATTTCTTCGTTCAGTTTTAATTATAACATTGAATACAATGGCTCAAATGCAAGCTGCGTGCAATTGGTAGGAACTTCATCTTTCAGTACCACAATCCCTTAAAACACTATCACAATTTCCAAAAAAATAAATTAAACTTTATTATAATAATCAGTAAGTACTGATAGTCTATAGTTCTTTTTTAAAAATCTGAAGAAAAATCCATACAACCACCTTTTAAAAGGATACTGACAAAGTCATCAAATCCCAGAAGTGTGCCAACAATCTCTTTATCACTCTTCATCACAATGTGAATTCTTGATCCTATACACTTGTCCACAAGCTCTGTAGATAAGGGCGGGAGAGAGAAAAGATTAGTTTGCCCATTCATAACATTAACAAATATTTGAATGCCTACTGACACTTGTTACATGCATATGGTGAAAAGATAAGCCAGGAAAAGTATTCACTCCAAAACTTTAGACCTTATGTTACATATCTCTGTTCAGTCATTCTATTAAAAGGAAAGTTTTCCCTCCCTGTTCTTCATTTAACTCTCCTTTGTAGCAATTTATCATGGTTGTGGTTTAATATTATTTTAGTTATCTGATTAACATATGAACGCCCCTCTTGACTCTAAGCTGAAAGAGAGCTGAGAGGTGGTTTTTACTCATCAGTGTATCCCCAGTGGACAATGCCTGAAATGTACTGGTCATTCAGAAGAATTTGTTCCAGGAAGGAAAAAAAACTTTACAATCACTGCCACATCCACTAACCCGATAACCCTTCAAATATAAAATATTAAGGAAAAAAAAAAGGCAGAACTGTCTTCACCAGAGATTCCTCCTTGTCATTAAGTCTACGTCTGCCCTGTACCGTTTCCTATACTGGTTTGCATGCTATCTGAAGGTAATGGCCGTGATTTAAATTTGTTGAACAGTGCCCAATCACAGTGTCTAGTGCACAGATGGCACGGTAACTGTTTGCTGAATAAATGAGTAACAAGAGCTAGTTTTCAGAGACCTCTTTAAAGGCTCATTCCAGACCCAAGTGCCTCACTCAAAAACCAGCCAGACAGGCTATATAACCCGGGTAGTTTAAAAGCCCGGTTGCGGAATGGGCCTGTTACTATTATAAAGGCGAGCGCCCAACAAAGAAGGTCGACGACGCATTCACCAAGACTGAACCTTTCCGGTGAAGGTTTGGGGAGTCAAAAATCCCTGCCTCAAGAAGAACCCCCCCCACGCCAGAGAGACGTGTGCGGCCTGAGGCCTCCGAGACTTGGAGCCTAAAGGAGAGCTGCAGAGAAAGCTACATTTTTCTAACACTCGGTCAGGGACTGCCTTGCTCTTCAGCCCCAACCCTAACTTTCAACTCCCCGCCCCGGCTCCCCAACAGGACAAAGATTACCTAGAGGAAGCAGCTGCGACGGGTTAGTCGTAGCGTTAGCCGCCATGGCTACGCCGGAAGTGGCCTGCCTCTATCGACGTCGGAACGGCGAGTTTGAAAGAGCGCGCTTCCGCTTTTTTCCGGCCCGGGCAGGCTCGACCAATCTGAGGCCGAGAGTGCGATTGAGGAGATCCAGCCACTTCTTTATCCTGCAGTGAGATTCTAGAAAGTGTTTCTGTTCACTGAGCGTTCTAGGTTCTCCACAGATAACTCTCCTCTCCAAACTTCCAAGAGACTTTAGAGATCTCCGGTCTTATAAATAAGTTATTTCTCTAATCCGGAAGACTGCGAAACGGAAGCCTTTGTGCTGTCTTATTTCTCCTTATCGAGGTGTGTCTCATATCAACCCAGCATCTTTCTTCGACCAGAATCAATAAATTTGATTTTCCCGCCACCGATTCATTGTGTTGCAATTTTCGTTAAAAAAAAAAAAAATCTACCGCTTCTTTTAGAAGTTTGATGATTTGAAAACCCACAACTAGCATTTTTAATAAAGTTTTCTGGGCGAGGGGTAAATTTTAAGTATGTTTTCTATTTTCTACTATCGTTTTCTTTTTCTGTTTTTCTATTCTACTTTTTCAATTTTTTCCATTTCTACTGTTTTCTATCTTCTACTATCAGGAGTTGGTGATGGACAGGGAAGCCTGGTGTGCTGCAGTCCATGGGGTCGCAAAGAGTCGGACAAAACAGTGACAGAACTGAACTGTCCTTTTTAATCTTGTAATATCTAGGAGTCTACTATACATTTTGTATACACTGTTTCTTCCACAGTCCAACAGGCAACCACCAGATGTCATTCTATGTTAATAACATCACATTTAGGAAACCTTGGTGCTTTTACGCATCTGTTTTGAAAAGAAAAAGCGAACAAATTTTTTGCGTTGGTCTATTTTATGTTTATATCTGAGGAGCTTAAAGCTAAAGAGTTTAAGCAGGAAAGGCCAGGAAGAACATCATTCACTCACACAATGGCTGCAAAGCACCAATCATTCATTCATCGAACAAATACTTTAGTTGAACATTGGCATTTTGCTCAGTATAAAACAGCGTAAAGAACAGAACTACAACGTCTTCTGCCCTTATAGGAGCTAAAGGATAAATGGGGGAGAAAGACAACTAGCAAGCATTCTGTACAAAGCACGTGGAATTTAATATGTAAAGCAAAAAGTCCTCTTTTAACTTCAGGGATTTTAGTCAATCGTCACATCATTCTTTGGCAAGACAAAGTAATGCCAAAAAAATTTTTTTTCCGATATCTATTCTTGTTTCATTTTCACCATACCATAATGTTAATATGAACCAAATTCAAGGTATTGTTGCTACCTGATAGAGTTTAAAATTCAAGAAAATAAGCTTCAAGTCAATATCTTGCTTTCCATTACAGAAACCAAGTTAACATTCAGCACTATTGATGAAGAATAAAGGAGGTCTTATACTCTGAAAAAGGAGATACAATTTGTTTACACAGTAGTTAATGGGGATTGCAGGAAGAGGTGTTTTTATTCTACTGAGTTCTTTCCTGAGGCAAGACACGAAAAGAAACAACAGGCCAATTCCAAATGAATTTGAAAACTATCATAGCTCTGTCTCCGAGGTTTTTCTCCTGGTTCTTACTTACAGAGCAGACATAAAACAGAACTTATAATTTATCATAACATATTATAATTACAAGAAGCTCTTCAATGTACTGTATGTTCAGAAAGACATTTCTAATTTTTTCCCTGGAGATAAATTTCATCATAAAATACAAGCAAATGTTTCCTTTCAAAATAATATTAAGGAAGTATTTCATTATCTCAAATCGCTATTTCCAATCTTGTTCTTTCCAACACTTTTTAATATAAAGGAGAAATTCCTGTTTTCCCTCAACGTGTCCTTATAGACAATATGTTGCTGATGAATGTATTTTATATAAATAGAGCTCATTAAAAACTAATGTAAAAGTTGTTAAATTGTTAAATGGACCAGTCTGTATAATTAGAGATTGAAAAAATTTTAGAAATTCCCTTGCTTACTTTCTCTCCCAGTTTTCCATGACATATCTTCTTTGTAGGCCATTATTTTAAATGACATATTTTAAAAACATTTAAGCAAATAATGCTTATGAATAAATAATTACATCTTAGTTAGAGACCCTAGCATGCAAAATGTAACAGATTTGGGGGAGGATGGCTGTGCTGGGCCTTATCTGTGGCACTTGAGATCTTTAGATGTGCCATACAAACTCTTAGCTGGGGCATGTAGGATCTAGTTCCCTGACCAGGGATCAAACCCAGGCCCTCTGCATTGAGCCACTTTATACTGCTATCACTGGGGTCTCTGGCACAATGAAGTAAACAGTTGGCATTCACTACAGATACAGAGTTCTAAGATGCCCTGACTTTTCTTTTTTTAAAAAAATGTTCAATTTCACTTCAATATTAGCTAGGCTAATTGTGGAAAATGTCAAAGCAGATGGAAGAAAACAGTAACATTCTGTATACAGGGAATGTTATAGTTTCACACACAGTTCTGAGTCAGTACCAAAAATTTTGTAATACAGAAAAGAAATAGCAACAACTTGAAGTTTTTCTACAGTATTATTAGCATTAAAACAATTCTACTGAATCACAGAAAGTATGTTCTATTAATAAGAAGAAAATGGAAGTTAAAGTCACTCAGTCCTGTCCAACTCTTTGGAGACCTCACCAACTTTAATAGTCTTCAAGGCGCCTCTATCCATGGAATTTCCAGACAAGAATACTGGAGTGGGTAGCCATTCCCTTCTCCAGTGTATGGTCCCTACCCAGGGATTGAACCCAGGTCTTCTGCATTGCAGGCAGATTCTTTACCATCTGAGCCGCCATTATACAGTTTTTCCCAGCCATACTTCGATTAGAATGCAGGTCCTTAAATTTTAAGGCCAGAGTGGAAAACATTAACTATTAAGGTTGTCTAAACTAAGAGATGGGCAACTTGTAATGATAAACTTCACAACTAGTTATTGCAATGATTGTGAATGCTATTTGAAGCAGGCACCTACCCGCAAACTGCCCTGGACAAGACTTGTTAAATCTGCTAGTATTTCCACTATTCACTTTAAATTGACATAAAATGAGATACAGTTTCTTTTTTAATTCAACTAGAACAATCAGTAAGGAAATAAAAACCTCTGATAACTGACTCCATGTATTTTGTGCTGATCAGAGTACTAAACCCAGAGAGATAGAATGAAAAAAAAATTTTTTTTAAATAGCAGGACTAAATTGGCCTTTCCTGGTGGCTCAGATAGTTAAGAATCTGCCTGCAATGCAGGAGACCTGGGTTCAATCCCTGGGTCGGGAAGATCACCCGGAGAAGGGAACGGCTACCCACTCCAGTATTCTTGCCTGGATAATTTCACGGACAGAGGAGCCTGGCGGGCTACAGTCTATGGGGTGGCAAAGAGTCTGACACGACTGAGCAACCAACACTTTCACAACAAAGTAAAAAATAAAATATCAGGACTAGAATAATCATTTTTACAGGTTTCTCTGTAAACTTACTTTATTTTCAAGGATATTCTGCATGAGGCCTTAAAACGCTTACAAACTCTTATACATAATATTTAAATAAGGAAAAAACACAGAACGAAGCAAAAGAGAAACTCTGGGTAAGCAAGTAACTTAAAGGTTGAATACACAGACATAGAGCTGCACCGATATGTCTCCATGTCATCAAAATTTAAGAATAAAGGGCAGAGACTCCAGGCCAGAGAGGCGAAGGGAAGGAGGTGGAAGAATTGGATAGACGGAAAATGAAGGGGAAAAAGGCAGGAAAAAACTGACATTAAAGATGGGTAGGGGCGGAGATTTTAAGGAGGAAGAAGCAAGGACAGAGGAGGAAGGGGGAAAAGGTCGCACACAGAGGGGGAGAACTGGGGACAGGTGTGCCCAGAAGCCCCACCAGGCCCCGCCCTCGGCCCCGCCCACCCAGCGCCCCCGCCCCGCTCCCCAGGCCCCGCCCCGCCATCAGGCCCAGCCCCGTCAGGTCCCTCCCGGTCCTGCCCAGTCCCGCCTCGCCCGCGGCGGCCCCGGCATCAGGTGACAGCCCGGAAACAGCGGAAGCGGATGAGGGAAGCGCGGCCGCGGCCCGGGGGGGCGGTGCAGAGCTGCAGGATCGTCGGCCTCCTCCCGGCCCCGTGCGCGGCTCTCATGCGGCTCCCTCGCTGACACCTGAAATCCACCTCTCGCCGTCCTCCTGGGGATCGCGGGGTCGCCGAGCTTGCCGCCCTCGGCTGTTGAAGTCATCGTTGTGCGGGCCCGCGGCGTTCGTCCATGGAGCTCAGGCGGGGCGGCGATGGCCCCCCACGGGGGCCCGTCCTGCACATCGTGGTGGTCGGCTTTCATCACAAGAAGGGCTGCCAGGTGAGGAAGGAGCCTGTGCCCGCCCCCGACCGTTCTGGCGTTCGCGCGCTGCCGACACCCACGCCGTTCCGCTCGGCTCAGACCACCCTCCAGTGCCCAAGGCCCTCCGCCCCTGAACTTGACTCCTGTCTCCTGATCCTCGCACTCTCCCTACCTGAAGCCCACCCCACACGCTCCCTGTTTTGCCCTCCCCCTGAAAATTGTATCTTGAGCAGCGGAGGAGCTATGTGTCGGTATGTTGGGGTAGGTAGATATTTAGGTTCTTCCGTGGAGTCAGAGGAAGGTAATCGATGGTCGGCCCACTCTTCCTCATCCATCTCTGTCTGCGTTGACTTTCTGGTTGTCTGCTTTTAGTGGGATTCCCTTAGAAAAAAAATCAGCACTTGGGCTGCGTTTTGAAGGTAATGAGCTCTGGGCTTCCACACGAGTACCTTAGGATGGTCGAGCACAGGCGGCACCGTGGGAAAATCAACTTCCTTTGTTTATCTGTGAAAGCCCTGGAACCCCTGTTGGGCTGATGTACTGACTCCGCCCCCCTTCACATTCGGCCTTCGAGTTCCTATTTAGTCTTGTCCAGATCTTGCCTTTTGATAGACTCTCCAGCTCAGTTGCAGTGAGGGGAAGTGTTATTTACTGAGCAAAGAAACGTGGAAACACTAAGTCATTCTTAAGCTTCTTCACTGAAATGGTGAACGGGAACAATAGGACATCTGCAATCTATGTATCGAAGGCAGGGGAACAAAGGTAGAGGATATTTAATGAGCACAGACATTGGAAGGCAATGATGTCATAATGTGCTATGAACAGTAAATTGAAATGCTTAAAAGTATTAAAAATGCTGATTGCTACCGCTAGGTAATATAGCATTTCAAAGAAAATGTAATATTTTAGAAGACTGATAGGCAAAATTTCAGTTCATTAGAGGATAATGACAGAAAAGTGATGGAGTGAAAGTAGTTGTGTATGTGTGTGTTTTAAAGACAGCTTCACTTAAAAATATATTCCTTGTCCCTCAAGTAAAAATGACATAGAAAGTTACCAAGGAGGACGTGACATTGTTCAGGGTAGTATTAGAAAATTCCAAGCAACAGCAGTGGAATATATATGTTTTTTAAATGTAGCCTTATATTTGGAGGTAAGAAAATAAATATTTGAGATAACTGTACTATGGCACGTGAGTAGTGCCTTTGTGCTCAGTCGTGTCTGACTCTTTCGATCCCATGGACGGTAGCCCTGCCAGGCTTCTCTGTCCAGGGCATTCTCTAGGCAAGAATAACTGGAGTGGGTTGCCATTTCCTACCCAGGGGATCTTCCCCAGCCAAGGGTAGAATCCGCCTTTCCTGCATGGCAGGCAAGTTCTTTACCACTGGGCTACCTAGGAAGCCTGTAAGCAGTGTTCATCATCCTTAGACTTTTAATACTTTAAAACTTCATCTAGTTGTATGACAACTAACATCAAAGAGATGAAGTTTTTAAAGTATTAAAAATCTAAGGATGATGATCACCGCTTACCTCAGATATGGGTGAAGCAACTGAAACTTAGAGGAAGTAGCTGATCTTGCCAAGGTTATGCTGGAGTCAGACTTAGAATTGCCTTGGCGCCCTGTGTGTTCATTCAGCTGAGCCACGTGGCATGTAGGAGTCTTCTATGAAAAAGTAAGGGGTGGGTCCCGTTCACAAACAAACGAAATTTTTAATGACAAAAAAGAAGGAAATATTGGCAGGGAACAGAATAAACTTTAATCATTGCTGTCATCTAAAGTCAAGATTAATTATGTGTTCTTCCTGTTTTATTGGTAGAAGTAATATAATTTATGTTTCCAGTAAGGAAAAATGACTTATCGTATGAAAAATATATACTAATTAGGGATTGCTGCTGCTGCTAAGTCGCTTCAGTCGTGTCTGACTCTGTGTGACCCCATAGATGGCAGCCCACCAGGCTCCCCCGTCCCTAGGATTCTCTAGGCAAGAACACTGGAGTGGGTTGCCATTTCCTTCTCCAGTGCATGAAAGTGGAAAGTGAAAGTGAAGTCTCTCAACTCTTAGCGACCCCATGGACTGCAGCCTACCAGGCTCCTCCGTCCATGGGATTTTCCAGGCAAGAGTACTAGAGTGGGGTGCCATTGCCTTCTCCGTGCCTTCTCCTAGGGGCTGCTAAATAGCTACTCCACTCAGACAGCAGAGCAAATTAATGAAAAGGCTCTCACACTGAGTTGGTTGATAAAACTGACAGGTCAATGCAGTCAAAAATAATTAAACTTTTGCTGGAGACATAATTTGTATAAATTTATGAAAGTTCATCCAACTGGAATAGGATGTTCAGTTGATGTAGAATAGTATAGGAAAAGATGGTAAAATAGTTTGTTCAACTACATTTCTAATTTTTGGTTGCCCTACTTTCCTCCCTTTTTTGTCTTAGTTTTTATAAAATATCAAGAAAGTGTTCTAAAAATCCCAATTTAAGTCATACTGGGTTTTCCAGGTGGCGCAGTGGTAAAGAATCTGCCTGCCAATGCAGGAGACACAGGAGATGAGGGTTCAATCCCTGGGTTGGTAGGAAATGATAGCCCGCTCCAGTATTCTTGCCTGGGAAATTCCATAGACAAAGGAGCCTGATGGGCTACAGCCATGGGGTCACAAAGAGTCAGACATGACTGAACACATAGGCAAAACATGCGTTGTATTAGTTCTTAAATGATGTTCTTCACTTTTGCAAATGATTTTAGAAGACCTACAACTCTGCTTTCTTAAAAAAATTTTTATTGGAGTATAGTTGATTTACAATGTTGTGTTAGTTTCTGATGTACAGCAAGTGAATCAGTTACACATAAATCCCACTATTTTTTTAGATTCTTTCCCATATAGATCATTACAGAGTGTTGAGGAGAGTTCCCTGTGCTATAAATAGGTCCTTATTATCTATTTTTATATAGTAGTGTGTATATGTCGGTCCCAATCTCCCAGTTTAGCCTTCCTCCCTTTCCCCCTACTAACCGTAAGTTTGTTTTCTACATCTGTGACTCTATTTCTGTTTTGTAAATAAATTCATTTGTACCATTTTTTTAGGTTCCACTTGCAAGTGATATCGTATGATATCTATCTTTCTCAGTCTGAGTTACTTCACTCAGTGTGACAATCTCTAGGTCCATCCATGTTGCTGCAAATGGTATTACTTAGTTCTTTTTTATGGTTGAATAATATTCCGTTGTATATGCACCACATCTTTATCTTTTCCTCTGTCAATAGACATCAGGTTGCTTCCATCTCCTAGCTATTGTAAATAGTGCTACAGTGAACTATGGGGTGCATGTATCCAACTCTGCTTTCTTAATCTCTCAAAAATCCAAATATGTTTGATGTTCTGTAAAGTTACATGCATTAAGTCCTAGGCAGAAGGACTGTTGTAGAGACTGCTTTTCTTTGTTAATTGGTATATCAGGTGTTTCAGACTTTTTAATTACATAAGGTTTCCCTCAGGATGAATTAATCAACTACCTTCTTGTGTAAAGGATTAAAAGTACATGGCTCATTGAACTGTGGCTGGCTTTGGATTGTTTTAGGCGGTTTGAGGGTGCTTTGTTAGACTGCTCTTCCAAGTACTGAAAATGCTGCAGGTCATGTTGAGCACCAGTTCATTCAATGCACTGAGATCATTCATAGAAAAAATTTCCATACTTGGTTGTAATTTATAATATTTAGATTCAAGTGAGCCAAAGTTAAACCTTCATTTAAAGAAGTAACTCCTTGTAGCATTGTGCTGGGTTGAACATGGTGACTTTATCTAGAGGAATGTACTAAGTCTTTGTAGACTCTTCTGCTATATTCTGCTGTAAAGGTGCTCTCTAGTGCTGTGATAAAGAAGTCAGGTCCGTTCACATGGGTCAGAGGAAAAACCATTTGTGTTGAAGGTCCTCAAACTAGGCATGTAGATGTTCACTCCTTCATCTTGTTTCTGACATTTTTCCAACTTTGAGGCCTTCAGATGTATTTTAAATGAAAAATGCCTCTTAAATTAGAATCAACATCTATTAACGTTATCATTTGATTATTTTCTCACTTTTAGTTGGTTAATTCATGGGGGTGGATTCTTCTATAGATACATGTTCGTTTCTAGTGTTTGTTCTCATTTATTGATATACTTAACATTTAGAACATTTTAAGTGAGCTAAGGTACTACCATGACATTTCAAATGGTTTTGAAATATTTACTCATTCCGACTCTTCCCCTGAAATTGTTTAAAATTTAGCACTTAGTAAAGAACTCTTCTTCCTTAAAAATTCACCTGCAGTTAGACCCATTAACATGAGGTAATTTATAGACTTCTCTGTAGTAGTTTGCTTATTATAGATTCTGTGTTCCAGAGTTTTGCTTGTTCTTTATTTGCTTTGTGGAAGTAAACATATAAACCGAATTTGTCAGATTCACCATATTTTGGCAAAATAACATAATCAATGTATAGCAAATAAATATTCTGGTTATTTCTTAGAGTGGAACTTTATTAAGCACTCAAATTAGTAGGGAATAGTTATTTTCCAAAAATGATGTCATAGAAAGTTGGAATTAGGAACGTCCCTGGAAGTCCAGTGTTCAGACTCTGTGCGCCTAATGCAGAGGGCACAGGTTCAATCCCTGGACCTGGAACTAAGGATCCCACATGGCACAGCCAAAAAAAAAAAATTCCAAACCAGAAAAAGTTGGAATTATTGCTTTAATTTTGGCCACTATTCTGGTAGAGTTCATGGTTTTATATACAAAGCTAGCAGTTTTAATTCTTGAAGAAACTGGTTTTACCAGCCTGTACTTCTCTAAAAGGTAGAATTGTGAAAGAACTAGAACTCACACTTGCACTAGTTAGAGCAGTGAATGAGTGAATAAAGCAACTAGATACAGTGAAGAGAACAGTGTATTTTCCTGGTGGACTGAGTGGGCTCATCATAGGAAAGTATCTGTGAGTGGCAGGATGTAGCATTGTAAATTCAGGGGTGGGTTGAGGAAATCTGGAGGGACATTTGGTTTATGTTGGGGTTATAGTGTCAAGTCCTGACTCACTTCAGGTTTTGGGGACAGAAGGCTGGCTGACAAATACACAGTTTAGGCACCTGCTGTTGATGGGATCCTGTGGTGACAATAATGAAATATTGGGGAGATCTTATTTATAATTCTTGTTGTAATTAAATAGGTCTTTGGGACAGGAAAAGCAAATTTTGTGAGAATTAGAGGTTAGGGAAGAATAAAATCTAAAGTTTGTTTTTTGTTCTTTCTTTAGCTATGCAGAAAAACTCCAGAAATGAGATTACGTTTTCTGGCCCTCCATAACATTTTTATATATTGGTGGAGGTTTCTCCTTGATTTTAGCCATGCTTTTTCTGTGCTGAAATGAAACTTTCTCACTTTGCAGGGCTGCAACATTAACACTTAGTAGCAGTGGAATACGTTTTCTTTTAGGCCTTGGCATCACAGCTAAGCAGGATAGGGGGGCAGGGGGTCAACCTTCAAGAAATCAGGAAGATTCTTTTGTCTTAAGATTCTCCACAGGTGGCTAAGACAGTGCCTAAGAGCCTAACAGTATATAAATTTCTTTCTTTACCTTAAGTCCTTGATCCCCAGTAACCCACAAGTTACCTAAGTAATATCATGGGTAGTCTTCTCCTTGTTATCAGTGTGATCGCAGATCCTTTGCTGAGCCCAGATTTTGCTAGATATGGGGAAATTGCAGGGATGGGCACTATAAGAGGAAGATGAAGACCTACCTACTGAATAATTTTTAAAAAGACTGGTCCTTTTATATTCTTTGGTTAAGATGCCATCGGATTAAAAACTGTTTTCGTCCTAGGATATTTTTAGAGGCTGTTATTTAAGTTGATTTTTTGGACAGTTTTTAAAATAGTATTTCAGCTGTTTTAAGAAATGACATTTCTTTTCAGAAGTAATATGTATTCACTGTGGTAGAAAAGTGAGAATTAGAGAAAAAAGAAAACTGGCACTTAAAATCCTTTATCCTAGAGAAGTCTGCCTTGATAAAATTCCTCCATTTCTCCATTTTTAAATGAATATACATAGCTTTTTCCAGGAATGTATTAAACTATAAACAAGTTTTTTGACCTGCCCTTTAAATGTAACTTTATACCATTAATATCTTCCATTTTGAGAAGTATTGAATTTTAGCATCTTAAAATAGCTAAGTGTTTTATTGAAATCTTTATTTAACTGGTCTCCTTTTTAGACACTTCAGTGGCATTCCAGTGTTTTGCTATTTTAAATAGTGCAGCAAAGAACATCATTGTGACATTGCACCATTTTTGTTTAAGTGTGGAGACTATTTTAAGCCATCTCTCTTTTTAATGATGAGCTTGTTAAAATAAACTTTGAAGCAGAATATCCTGAACACAATTTAAATTACTCTGGATGATTCTGTCTTCATCACAAATGTCACCCATTGTACTATGGCATTCTGGGTTTATTTTAACATAGAGTGATTCGCACATGCCTATGACTCAGCGGGGCTTTTGATAACCAGTCCGAGAGAGGGTACTTCTCAGTGTCGACCAGAAACATAACGATGTAGTTTTCAGCTTACCCTCCCTTCTTTCTCATATGTTGCTTCTTTTCTTATGTGGACTGGAAGGGCATATCTACTAAATATGTACGAAATACAATGGCTTAGTCATGAATTTTGAAAGAAGACCTAAAGAATTCTCTTTATCCAGGGGTTCATGATAGCTAGTTAAGCTGATAGATGCTTTTCTCACTTGTTCCTGGTCGGCAGTGTTCTAGGTAATTAAATCGTCAGAAGTCCAAGTTCAGGGTAAACTGTTTTGGGTGTTCAGTTAGATTTGAAAACAGCCCTCTGCACTTGTATTTTCTTAATCCAACTTGTTGTCACAAGGTTTGCTGCTAGCTATGTATTAAGGGAATCACTGCAGAGTTGTTAATGAAACCTGTTCCTGCTCCCCTAGCCTTCACGGGTGATGTTAGTAATTTGTTAGGTTCTGTTTGGTGGGTATGGTGCACACCCAGAAATTGAAATTTTTTATTGAACTGTTCAAAATAAATTTATGTATAACAGATTGCTAAGGTAGAGTTTATTAAAATAAATTGATTTAATCATTTCTTAAGAAGTTTTCTAATTTTTTTCTGTAAGAAAATAATTTTTTGTTATTTTAGTATATATTCACAATAGCTTAGAGATTAATGTTCCATTTATATCATGTTATCCAGAAGATCAGTCTTCAACATTGCACCAGATTTTTTTTTAATAATTACTCTTCCTATCTTCCATTGTTATTGTTTAGTCGCTAAGTCGTGTCCGACTCTTTGCGACCCCGTGGACTGTAGCCTGCCAGGCTCCTCTGTCCAGGAGATTTCCCAGGCAAGAGTATGGGAGTGGCTTGCCATTTCCTTCTCCAGGGGCTTTGTATATGGAATTCTTTATATCTCTTTGTAATTTCAGCTCTGCCAACTTTGTTAGAGAATAATGAGGAAGAGTGCCAGTTCTTTTCTAGCATTGAATCTTCCAGAAATTTGCAAAGGAAAGTATAACTTAGAGAAGACCTGATTTCTATGTCCAGCATTTCAAGTGAAAAACATTCTGACAGAGCCTTGGTGCCTACAATGTTTTGACTGTTAGGAAAACAAATCCCTGAGATGCTTACAAAGGAAGCAGAGAAGTGGAGCAGCTGGTTCAGAATCTCATGAAGTCCTCTCCTTCTCTCAGTAAGCCTTGTATCCTTATTGGTGGAGTCCAAGGATGTGTTTAGTTGGTGTGCTGTTTGGCACTGTGGCTTCTATGGGTCTCTGACAGTGGAGTGGTTGCATTGTTAGAGAACAAGGGCATTTTTGAAGTACTCAGAGTTCACATCAGGACACTATGTTACTGTTTTGGTTTTGTAGTTATTCACTGGTGTTTTTCCAACCTTTTGCTTCCGAAGACAAAGTAAATGGACTCTGACTAGAGGACCCCAATTTGACTTGAAAACTATGGGAAAGGGTGGTAATTTTTATTATTCCTGGAGAGTAAACATATGTCACTGTTTTTTTACATAGTTCATTTAGCATTTTGAAAAATTGTCTTTTTATTCCTTGTGGTTAGAAAATTGTTATTCAGCTTTCGGGCTTCCCTGGTCTCTCAGTAGTAAAAGAATCTGCCTGCCAATGCAGGAGATGTGGATTTGATCTCTGGGTGGGGAAGATCCCCTGGAGAAGGAAATGGCAACCTACTCCAGTATTCTTGCCTGGGAAATCCCATGGACAAAGGAACCGGGCTACAGTCCATGGGGTTGCAAAAGAGTTGGATATAGCTTAGTAACTTGTTCAATCAATCAGTCGTTTCTGACTCTGCGGCTCCATGGACTGCAGCACGCCAGGCTTCCCTATCCTTCACCATCTCCCAGAGTTTGCTCAAACTCATGTCCATTGAGTCTGTGATGCCATCCAACCGTCTCATCCTCTGTCATCCCCTTCTCTTCTTGCCTTCAGTCTTTCCCAGCATCAGGGTCTTTTCTAATGAGTCAGCTCCTCACATCAGGTGGCCAAAGTAAGGAGCTTCAGCATTAGTCCTGCCAACGAATATTCAGGGTTGATTTTCTTTGGGATTGACTGGTTTGATCTCCTTGGAGTCCAAGGGACTCTCAAGAATCTTCTCCAGCATCACAGTTCAAAGACATCAGTTTCTTCAGTGCTCAGCCTTTCTTATTGTCCATCTCTCTCATCCATGCATAACTACTTGAAAACCACAGCTTTGACTATATGGACCTTTGTCAGCAAAGTAATTTCTCTGCTTTTTAATATGCTGTCTAGGTTTGTCATAGCTTTTCTTCCAAGGAGCAAGCGTCTTTTAATTTCATGGCTGCAGTCACTGTCTGCAGTGATTTTGGAGCCCCCCAAAATAAAGTGTGTCACTGTTTCCATTGTTTCCTTGTGTATTTGCCATGAAGTGATGGGACTGGATGCATGATCTTAGTTTTTTGAATGTTGAGTTTTAAGCCAGCTTTTTCACTCTCCTCTTTCACCTTCACCAAGAGACTCTTTAATTCCTCTTTGCTTTCTGCTGTTAGCGTTGTGTCATCTACATATCTGCTGCTGCTGCTGCTAAGGCACATCAGTCGTGTCCAACTCTGTGTGACCCCATAGATGGCAGCCCACCAGGCTCCCCTGTCGCTGGGATTCTCCAGGCAAGAACACTGGAGTGGGTTGCCATTTCTTTTTCCAATGGATGAAAGTGAAAAGTGAAAGTGAAGTTGCACAGTCGTGTCCGATGCTTACCGACCCCATGGACTGCAGCCCACCAGACTCCTCCATCCATGGGAGTTTCCAGGCAAGAGTACTGGAGTGGGTTGCCAGTGCCTTCTCCGCTACATATCTGAGGCTATTGTTATTTTTCTTGGCAATCTTGATTCCAGCTTGTGCTTCATCCAGCCTGACATTTCACATTATGTGCTCTGCATATAAGTTAAATAAGCAGGGTAATAATATAGCCTTGATGTACTCCTTTCCCAATTTTGAACCAGTGCGTTATTCCATGTCTGGTTCTGACTTTAGCGACTAAACAACAATTCAGTTTTCACTTGTTAGCAATCATCCTTTGTCTTCTTTTTCCCTCCTCTTATCTTCTTTTATAGTTATTTAAGTGTGAAAATTTTATTGCTAATTGAGATCAAAATAGATTTTGCCATATGAGTGTTTGTTGACATAAAAAGATACTTCAAATATGTGTGATTTAATATTTAGTATTATCCTTTCAGTTCAGTCGCTCAGTCATGTCCGACTCTGTGACCCCATGAATCACAGCACACCAGGCCTCCCTGTCCATCACCACCTCCCGGAGTTTACCCAAACTCATATCCATTGAGTCGGTGATGCCATCCAGCCATCTCATCCTCTGTCGTCCGCTTCTCCTGCCCCCAATCCCTCCCAGCATCAGGGTCTTTTCCAGTGAGTCAACTCTTCGCATGAGGTGGCCAAAGTATTGGAGTTTCAGCTTCAGCATCAGTCCTTCCAATGTTACCCTTTAGGGGGTATATATTAATATATACTAATTTAATATTATCTTTTTAGGGGAGCAATAGATACATTTGTTACACATTGTCTGTGCAAATACCTTACCAGATACCATGTTTGATCCCCAAATTTAACTTAGATTTTGGGCTGTGAACTTTCACTATATAATAGTACTCTTACTGGATGATAATCATTCTAAATATTTTCTTAGTCTCTGGCGATGTACTTTGTGTTTTGTCAGTGATTTTTCACATATACTCAGGACTGCCATATACAATGTGCAGACCCTGTACAGCACAGCTGCAGGGGAGAGCCCTTCCAGTAGACTGCCATTGTTGGTGGGTCTCCCTAGACTATCCAGTGAGACTGCCTATATACCTGCCTTTACTTTCTGCTTAGTTTTATTGGCTTTATTGTTTAAATTGTGTTTTGATTCAACAGAGTATTATGTAAGAGTCTCAGGTAACCTCCAAGAGAATTCCTCTTAAGCCTTTGTGCCATGAATTGTATGTATGTGTGTGGATTATTTTGGATATATTAAATGGGCGCATACAGAGTATTGAGTCAGCACTCAAAACATGTAGAATTTACACCTTAAGATTTATAAATCCCATTAAGTCCAAATAACAGATTCACTGTTGTTTTGTTTTTCCCCACTCATCAACTGTGTATCTAACAATTTAGTCATATTCTACACTAGCTACCCAGAGTTAGCCTCATACTCCACAGGTTTAAGGGCTCAGCCCCACAAGATGCGCTTACTTTAGACATCAGTCCCAGGTCCCCAGGCTACCTGCATTTCTGTCCAACTTTGCTACAAATTCAGGGGTTCCCGTGTTCCCTGTTCAGATTCTGAGATTTCCTAGAGCAACTCACAAAACTCAGGAAAACACTGCTTACTTTTACTGATTTATTTAAGGATACCTCTCTGGAATAGCCCAATGGGAGAGATGCATAGGATAAAGTATATGAGCCGAGGCATGGAACTTGCAAGACCTCTCTGGGAACAGCATCCTCCTAGCACCTCAGTGTCTTCATCAGCTGAGAAGCTTCCTGAACCTGATTGTTTGGGGATTTTATGGAGGTTTCATTACATAGGCATGATGGATTAAATCATTAGACATTGGTGATTGAACTCAATCTCCACTCCCTCTCCCCTCCCTGAGATTGAGAGGTGGAGCTGAAAGTTCCTCGCTTCGAATCAAGGCTTCCTCATTCTGGTGACCAGGCCCCGTTCCAGAGTCATTTAACTCCACCTAGAGTCACCTCGTTAGCTTGTTGTTGTTCAGTTGCTCAGCCGTATCTGACTCTTTGCAACCCCACGAACTGCAGCACGCCAGGCCACCCTGTCCCTCATCAGCTCCCGGAACTTGTTCAAACTCACGTCCATTGGGTCGGTGATGCCATCCAATCATCTTGTTCTCTTTGCTCCCCTTTTCCTCCTGCCTTCGGACACTGGCGTGGTTGCAAGCATCTTCTTATGGATAACAAAAGATGTTCCTATCACTTGGGAAATTCCAAAGGGTTGTAGGAGCTTAGGGTTAGGACCAGGGACATAGGTCAAATATATATTTTTTATTACATCACACTTAACTGTCCTGTATAGCTAATAATAATGTTTTTAAAAAAGCTATAAAAATATTCAACAGTAGAGAGTTGACTAATGAAACAAAACTATATTGAAATTATTGTATATGTGTAGACACAAAGGAGTTTGTGTGGAAGTGTTATAAACTTGATTAGAAAGTTTAGCAGTCTCCAAATGCAAGGATTTGTTGGTGGCAGGTAAACCAGTAGAATTCTAGAAAGTTGCCAACACAATATAGGCAATGTTCAATTTGTAAAAAGTTGTATCACCAAAGTTGGCTGTTTGAAATTTTGAATACATATTCCCGAAGAAGCATTGTTAAAAATATTCTGGGTGCAAGTCAGTCTAAAGCTGCCTTAATTTACTCATGAAATTCTTCAAGCATATGTAGTATCTACAGTTAAAACAATTTTATGAGTTGACTATATTTTATATTCCAACTAAAGTCACTCAAAGCAGGTTTTTCTTCAGTAGAATCAGGAGAATATATTGAACATAACATAGCATCAGATATTAATTAGACTCTGGTCACTGGTAACTTGTTAACTAAATCATCAGAAAAATAGATCTTTTCACCTCCCTTTGCTTCCAAAAAGATAGGATGGAAATAAGATTTCCTTCAGAAATTAGGAACTGCTTGTGGTTGGTTATCTTTTGCTTTTTTAAATTCTAAAAGCAGTCATTTAAAAATAAATGCCAGTTTACCTAAAAGTAAACGATAGTATTTTCAACTTACCTTACCGTCAAGTGGTTTAGAAAATGTATCCCTATACACGTGCAACACAAATAAAGCACATGTGGACAAAAATTAGCAGTTTGTGAATACAGATGAAAGTATAAGATTGTTCAAATTTTCTATAACTTGGAAATTTTAAAAAATGATGGGAAAAGAGAAAAGCAGGAATATTCCTTTATCTCCGACCCTATTTACCTCTCCAGAGATAAAACCTCTATTTTAAAGATGTTTTTCAGGGATGTTTTTTAATTCATTTACAAAGATGTGCTATGTAACTGTTTGCATAAATGTGATTACAGTAGAAGTAGGATTATGCTATATTTACTGATATCCTGCTTCCTCATTAAATTTAATAGTTGCATTAATTTTCTATTACTGTTACCACAAGCCACACACTTAAAACAGTGCAAATTTATTAAGAGATCTGGAGGTCAGAAATCTAAAATGGGTTTCACTAAGGCTAAAATCAAGGTGTTGGCAGCTCTGCGTTGCTTCAGGATAATCTGGGGGAGAATTAGTTTTCTTGCGTTTTCCAGCTTCTAGAGGTCACCTGCACTCCTTCGCTCAAGTGACTTCTGAAGGCTCAAGTGCCTTCCTCCATCTTCAGAGCATCTTGAAGCATATCACTGTCACTGTCTCTGCCTCTGCCTCCTCTGCCTCATAAGGACCCTTGTGATTACATTGGGACCGCCTGGATAATCCCCATCTGGAGATAATCTTATCTGCGACATCCCTTTTGCATTGTAAAGTAAGGACAGATTCTGAGAATTAGGAGATGGACATGTCTGGAGGGCTTTTACCTACTTTACAGAATATCATACCTGTCTTGCTTTATCTATATATATAAATCTACCATTCTTTTTAACAGCTGGAGAGAACTGATGTAAAATCTCATTGACCAATCCTCTGATGAATATTTAGGTTTCCAGTTTTTATGCTACAGTAAGTCATATCACTGTGAACATTTTTGTACTTCTCCATGTGAACATCTATGTGTATTTGTGGAATAAATTCCTAAAATAGAACTTAAGTTAGAGTAAATGTATTACTGATTTGATAATTCTGCCAAATAGCCACCCAAACTGCTGTACCAATTTATAGTTGCACAGCCAAACCCCATATTCTTGTCAGCGCAAAGTGTGAATAATTTTTTTCATGTTTTTCAATAATGAGTAAAAATTTTGAAATTCCTTTCCTATGTTTAAATAGGAGATTGAGCACTGTTGTACTACTTTTTTTTGGAATTTTCACGATTAAAGTTGTCGAATGAAAAAAGAAGGCACAACATAAGAGTTGTGAGTTAAATTTTATTTGGGGGCAAAATGAGGACTATAGCCCTGGAGACAGCCTCTCAGAAACGTCTGAGGAACTGCTCTGAAGAGGTAGCTGGGGAGGTCAGTATGTATACCAATACTGTGTGATTTTGGTGAAGGGGGGATACATGAAGTTAAGCACACATTTGGCAAAGGGTTACTGCTAGTCACAAGGAGCAGATATCCTTGTCAATGATTTTAGTGCTTTTCTAGGTATAATTTAAAATTATATCTAAATTTTAAGATTTTAGCTGTAAGAATTTAGGCTCATAAATATTCTGAAAATATCTGACAGCCTGCTCTGCCAGTTTTTCTGAGAGCACAGAGTGCCTCATTCCTAATCTCTGCCCTAAATTCCATTCAGAGTATGTTGAAGGTCCGTGACTGAAGTGGTTAGTGACCTAATCCTTGTAGAGACAGGTTTCAAGTGATAATTTTTAGTTGGCAAAAACTTTTTGGATCATAAAGAGCAACATACTTCTTGATGTACTTGTGATAATTTGAATCCATGATGCTCATATTTATTAAAAAGCATGTTTATTCCATACTAAATGTTTTTAAAGTAAATACTATACATTAAAATTAGTGGTTTTTCAAATGAAATTATTTTGTAATAATTACCAAGTCTTCTTATGTTAAGTATTATATATTGGACTTTAGTGTTTACATAAAATACAATAATTTATTTCCTTGGTGTTTTGTGGGGGGGCGGGGGCGGGAGGTTGTTGTTTTTCCTGTTAAACCAAGGATTCTGAGTTGGTAATTTTTTTCTTTTTTAACTTTGTAACTACCAGATTCATAGCTTCAGGTTTGAACTTATATCCTTCTCTTGATGGCACATTTTGCCTTCCCTTACACTTTGAAGAATTGCCAGTATAAAACTGGTATGATAGAGAAGACACAGAGAGATGTGAAGGTAGCCTGAGATTATTTATGCCTCCAGTTAACTGATATTAAATAACTGATCTTGGAGAGAAAGTTTGACTCCATAAATCAAACCTTTGAAAAACCCTTTCAAACTGAAATGTTGATTGCTTCTGGAGGTGGGGGGCAGGGAAATTTAAACATTTCAGTATGGCACGAGATTACTTGTTAAAAACAATCATTTTTAAAGCCCTTTTATAATCAGCTCTCATATGACTAGTGGCACATTGATTACCTTAAATGTAGGAAAATCAGCCATCATGTCCTTCCACATTAAAGGTGAGATCTAAAAGTGATTCTCATCCTTATGTTGTTCCAACTTTAATGTATTTATTACTGATGTAATGCAAATCCCTTTAAAAAAAGTATGTTTTGAAAGAAAATTAAATGTAAGTCAGTGTGATACAATCCAGGTATTCAGCATTGAATTTTGTCAGCTCTCACTGAGATAACCAAAAGATAAAGAAGCAGAGGGAAGAATGCTGGTAAACCTGGGGAATGCCAGAAACTGGCGGCTTCTGCTAAAAACCGTTATTTCTCTAAGATACAGTGTTAGACTTCATTGATCAGTTCTCAATCTCAGGGCAAAAAATAACCTAAAGTGGTAGTTAATGCCCACTCATCCCCTAACAGCTCATTTAAACCATAAGCTCCAGTATTGGGAACAAGGGAGTCAGCTGATGAGAAGCAAAGCTAGATCTTGACTCAGCTTCTCAGGCTCCCTTGTTGACTCTCTCCTACTCAGTTCAAGAGGATATTGGTTTTTCTCAGGGCTCCCTGTCTTCAGTTACCATCTATTTGGTTCAGTTCAGTTCAGTTCAGTCACTCAGTCGTGTCCTACTCTTTGCAACCCCATGAATAGCAGCACGCCAGGCCTCCCTGTCCACTCAAACTCATGTCCATCGAGTCAGTGATGCCATCCAGCCATCTCATCCTCTGTTGTCCCCTTCTCCTCCTGCCCCCTATCCCTCCCAGCATTCAGGGTCTTTTCCAATAAGTCAACTCTTTGCATGAGGTGGCCAAAGTATTGGAGTTTCAGCTTCAGCATCAGTCCTTCCAGTGAACACCCAGGACTTTAGAATGGACTGGTTGGAACTCCTTGCAGTCCAAGGGACTCTGAAGAGTCTTCTCCAACACCACAGTTCAAAAGCATCAATTCTTCAGGGCTCAGCTTTCTTCACAGTCCAACTCTCACACCCATATATGACTACTGGAAAAACCATAGCCTTGACTAGACGGACCTTAGTCGGCAAAGTAATGTCTCTGCTTTTGAATATGCTATCTAGGTTGGTCATAACTTTCCTTCCAAGGAGTAAGCGTCTTTTAATATCATGGCTGCAATCACCATCTGCAGTGATTTTAGAGCCCCCCAAAATAAAGTCTGACACTGTTTCCCCATCTATTTCCCATGAAGTGATGGGACCAGATGCCATGATCTTCGTTTTCTGAATGTTGAGCTTTAAGCCAACTTTTTCACTCTCCTCTTTCACTTTCATCAAGAGGCTTTTTAGCTCCTCTTCACTTTCTGCCATAAGGGTGGTGTCATCTGCATATCTGAGGTTATTGATATTTCTCCCGGCAATCTTGATTCCAGCTTGTGCTTCTTCCAGCCCAGCATTTCTCATGATGTACTCTGCATATAAGTTAAATAAGCAGGGTGACAATATACAGCCTTGACATACTCCTTTTCCTATTTAGAACCAGTGTGTTGTTCCATGTCCAGTTCTAACAGTTGCTTCCTGACCTGCATATGGGTTTCTCAAGAGGCAGGTCAGGTGGTCTGGTATTCCCATCTCTCTCAGAATTTTCCACAGTTTCTTGTGATCCACACAGTCAAAGGCTTTGGCATAGTCAATAAAGTAGAAATAGATGTTTTTCTGTCCAAGGGATTCTCAAAAGAGTCTTCTTCAACACCGCTCTGCATTCACATGCTTATATCTTTCCTTTTCTCCTTTGCTTTTTGCTTCTCTTCTTTTCACAGCTATTTGTAAGGCCTCCTCAGACAGCCATTTTGCTTTTTTGCATTTCTTTTCCATGGGGATGGTCTTGATCCCTGTCTCCTGTACAGTGTCACAAACCTCCATCCATAGTTCATCAGGCACTCTGTCAGATCTAGTCCCTTAAATCTATTTCTCACTTCCACTGTATAATCATAAGGGATTTGATTTAGGTCATACCTGAATGGTCTAGTGGTTTTCCCTACTTTCTTCAGTTTAAGTCTGAATTTGGCAATAAGCAGTTCATGATCTGAGCCACAGTCAGCTCCCAGTCTTGTTTTTGCTGACTGTATAGAGCTTCTCCATCTTTGGCTGCAAAGAATATAATCAGTCTGATTTCGCTGTTGACCATCTGGTGATGTCCATGTGTTGAGTCTTCTCTTGTGTTGTTGGAAGAGAGTGTTTGTTATGACTAGTGGGTTCTCTTGGCAAAACTCTATTAGCCTTTGCCCTGCTTCATTTCGTACTCCAAGGCCAAATTTGCCTGTTACTCCAGGTGTTTCTTGACTTCCTACTTTTGCATTCCAGTCCCCTATAATGAAAAGGACATCTGTTTTGGGTGTTAGTTCTAAAAGGTCTTGTAGGTCTTCATAGAACAGTTCAACTTCAGCTTCTTCAGCGTTACTGGTCGGGGCATATGCTTGGATTACCATGATATTGAATGGTTTGCCTTGGAAACGAACAGAGATCATTCTGTCGTTTTTGAGATTGCATCCAAGTACTGCATTTCGGACTCTTTTGTTGACCATGATGGCTACTCCATTTCTTCTGAGGGATTCCTGCCTGCAGTAGTAGATATAATGGTCATCTGAGTTAAATTCACCCATTCCAGTCCATTTTAGTTCTCTGATTCCTAGAATGTCGACGTTCACTCTTGCCATCTCCTGTTTGACCACTCCCAATTTGTCTTGATTCATGGACCTAACATTCCAGGTTCCTATGCAATATTGCTCTTTACAAAAGCATCAGACTTTGCTTCTATCACCAGTCACATCCACAACTGGGTATTGATCTATTTGGTAACAACTCCCAAACGTATATCTCCAATTCAGTCACCATCCCCACTACACCCTACCCTTAAACACGTCAAAATTAAACGCCTTTAAATCAAAAAAGGGGAAAGGCTTACTTTTTTTTTTCTTCTTCTTATCCTCCTTTTTTCTTTTTCTTCTTCTATACCGGTGGGTTTGTTGATATTGTCAAATGGCATCAACAAGCATGGCTTATCCTTACTTCTGTCATTGAGAGTTTGAAAGCATTTTTGCCTGTCGAGGTATAACTTTTCCTTTGATCTTCACCCTGTTGGCTAACATTCCTTCCCATTTTAGGTCGAGTTCTCTTACCCACCCCTGATTCCAGGAGATGGACATGATAGTCACAGCTTACCTGAAGAGTGGAAGTACTTGCCCTTCCTTGCCTTACCAGATGGCGCACACAACTACCAAGAAGGTATGTAAACAGACAGTGGAGCAATCAATAGATGCCTTTTTTGTTTTTTTGTGTTTTTTTTTTTTCAAAATTGCTCCGACATCTTAGAGTCTGAGTACTGGTAATGAAAGACATTTGGCCTAGTGATCGTTCATAAAATATTTAAGTGCTTGTTTGAAGAGGACTAGTGAGTTATTTATACTAGAGGATCTGCAGAAGAGTACCAGGCTTATATCGGCAATGGTTGGTGAACATTGGCCACTCTTTTGCCAAGAGCTCTGGCCAAGGTAAGAGATTAGCCATATTAGGACGTCTGCTATTGGTAGCACTTTCTGTATTTAAACCTCAGACTCCTCTCAGAGACAAACTCAGGAAGGTTACCTGGACCAGCTGCAGGCTGATTGAAGCTCTAGCTACAAGTTTACTAGCTTCATCTTCCAGTGCCCACCTGAAAACACCTGGGGTTGTTTTTCCTCTCCTGAAGCATTGCTGTCACAGTCTGCTTAAAAGATTTCACGCATGAGGAGCGTGTTAACACCCTCAAAGAAAGCAGCGCTGTGAAGTTAGTATGGAATCTCCTATCACCCTATACATGAGTGCTTTGAACGGCTTAATGAAGAAATATGCTTTATCATGGTTTTATAGGCTCTTCTAAGACACCAGATTAAACTTGGTTTGGTTGCTTGTTTTTCTAAAATTTATCACTTTTTGTATGAAATGAGGCAAATTCTATGCAGTTTAACATAAAATTTAAATGCTGTATTCTTAGCCTCGCAAACCTTTTTAACTTTTTATTTTGTATTGGAGAATAGCCAATTCACAAATCTTTTTGTAAAAGTATTTTTAGTATGAGAGCTTTTAAACATACAGAAAAGTTAGAAGACTAGTAAATATTTGACAGATTTTCTTTATATGTCTACGGTTTTGCCTATATTATACTTCCCTGGTGGCTCAGATGGTAAAGAATCGGCCTGCAATGCTGGAGACCCAGGTTTGATCCCTGGGTCAGGAAGATCCCCTGGAGAAGGGAATGGCTACCCACTCCAGTATTCTTGCCTGGAGAATCCCGTGGACAGAGCAGCCTGGCAGACTATAGTCCATGGGGTTTCAAAGAGTCAGACATGACTGAGCAACTAACACTTTCATGGTTTTGCCTATACTATTTGAAAGTCAGTTGTAAACATCATGACGCTTTATCTGTAAATACTTCAGCCTGCATTTTCTAAAAGTAAGATCATTCCTGGGGTGACTTTGGATTTGACCTTTACCACAGCTAAGAGATTTAACAGTAATTCCATAATACCACCTTATATCCAGCCTACATTCAGATTTCCTCAATTGTCCTAAGAATTTCCTGGATCTGTTCAAAATTTCTGTGTTGCCTTTGGTTGATAGGATTCTTTACTTTCTTTTAATCTGGGATAATCCTGTATAATAAAGTATTTTCTGAGAAAGGCAACTGTAGTCTCAATTCATCCTGTTACAATTCAGCCTCTGGAGCTTTTTGTGTGGTGAGTATATACTGAAAGGCAGGGAGAGGAATTCCAAGAAACCAGTGGTTTGATGCTGGAAATAAATCTGACATGGGTTCCTGTTACTTCATCGTTTTTGTTTCAATGACTGCATTATACTAATGTCAGAGTTGATTATTAAATACAAGTAATCTACTTTGGTATTTACATTTTTCTGTATATCTCTTAGATACTGTGTTTTTTCACTTGCCACCCAGAAATGGAAATGGAGCCACTATATATGGTATCTCTTGCTATCGACAGATTGAAGCCAAGGTAAGACAGTTAAAATTAAAACCAAAAAAATACTTGAAAACTCCTTGTACTGGCCATTTAAGATGTAGAACTTGGGGAGATACGTATGCCTTTATTTTTCATGTGGTACCTGTAATATTGTTTTAAATTTTTACAAACTGTGTAGCTGTTTTCTCTACTGTACCAGTTAATTCACATGAATGTTTTTCTAAGTTGAGATTAGTGACTATATTTGTATCATAATGTTTGGTACATTGTTTTTAGATAGTGATACCTAAACTATCCATTTATCTTTAGAATACTGTATTTCAATTACATGGTATCCTTGAGTTTTCTATTTCTAATGTTTGGTATAAAAAAAAAAAGGAAGGATAATGAGTGTTTTTCTTTTTTTCAGAAACTTTCTAGAAGTAGTGGAAAGTACTGACCGTAGCTGCAAACTACTCACAAGTTATCTTAATTATCTATAATTAAGATTTTGATCATTCTTAAACTTACCTGCCCTCTTAATGCCTAACTTAGTATAATAGCTCTGACTAACAAATTCAAATAAACCTAGATGGGTAGCTTCCCCTTTCCTGCTTTGTTTCTGAGCACCACCATTCTTTTTGCAGTGTGGATACCCTGAGTAGATCGCTTTCCTTTTATGAAATCATTAATACTCTGAAGTAGTGGTACTGGTATGTGTCAGTCACGTATGACTCTTTGTGACCACACAACTATAACCCATCAGGCTCCTCTGTCCATGGAATTCTCCAGGCAAGAATACTGGAGTGGGCCAATATTGTAAAGTAATTAGCCTGCAATTAAAATAAATTAATTAAAAAAAAAGAATACTGGAGTAGGTTGCCATTTCCTTCTCCAAGGTCTCCTGCATTGGCAGGCAGATTCTTTACCATTCGTGCCACTTGGGAAGCCTGAAGTAGTTCTCAGCTGCACATTGGAATCACCTGGAGAGTTTTAGATAAGTAGGGATGACTGGGTCCCCACTCCAGAGATTCTGAGTTAATGTTCTGGCATCAGGAGTATTAAAAGCTCCCCAGGTGATTCTCATATTCAGGGCAGATGTGAACCACTGCTCTAAAACAATCGTTTTTAACCAGAACTACTTGGAAACTTTTTAATTATAAGCATAATTGCTGGGCCTTTCCTTCTACAGACTGAATTAGAATCTCTAATAATTGATCCTAGGCAATCACAAAGTTTTAAAAGCTTCCTCAGGTGGGTAATTAACTTAGTCATAAAAATTTTTCTGTAATTTTTATAATGAACGTTTCAAACACAGATAAGAATGGTACAATAAATACCTGTATACCCAACCATCTACAGTCAGCAGTCGTTAATATTCTACCACATTTGCTTTGTGTGTGTTTCCCTGAACCATTTGAAAGTAATAAGTAAATTCCAGCATAAACAAGCTAGTTAACTACATGAAATAACCCTCCACGCACAGGGCCTAGAACCAAGGACACACGTTGTAAATGTTTTTGGTTCAGGTGAATGAATGCTGTGCTTAATTGCTCAGTCGTGGCTGACTCTGCAACCCCATGCACGTAGGCAGCCAGGCTCCTCTGTCCATGGGGATTCTCCAGGCAAGAATACTGGAGTGGGTTGCCATACCCTCCTCCAGGGGATCTTCCCAACCCAGGGATCGAACCCTGGTCTCCCGTATTGCAGGTGAATTCTTTACCATCTGAGCTACCAGGAAAGCCCAAGACTCCTGGAGTGGGTAGCCTGTCCCTTCTCCAGGGGAACTTCCTGACCCGGGAATTGAACCAGGGTCTCCTGCATTGTAGACAGATTCTTTACCAGCTGAGCTACCTGGGAAGCCCTTCAAGTGAATAACTGAATTTAGAGAAAGAGAAATCTGAGAATTTGTATTTTATTTCTTCACATACTGACCCTTGCACGTTGATATTACTAGATGACATGAATCGAGCTGCTGCCTTTTCTTGGAAATCTGTTCCTTTTACCGCCTTTTACCCCTGTAAATTGTATGTGTGTATTAGTCGCTCAGTTGTATCTGACTCTCTGCAACTCCATGGACTGTAGCCTGCCAGGTTCCTCTGTCGATGGAATTTTCCCAGCAAGAATACTGGGATGGGTAGCCATTCCCTTCTCCAGTAAGTTGTATAATCACAGTACAATTATTTCTCCAGTGCTGTTGTTATTAACAGCGGTTCTCATGCTCTGCCTAGACATTCTTAAAATGGCACTCCATACTGCCTGTCTCCCTTACCTCCTGAGTCTGACCCACTTCTTTTAGGGTTGCCCGTTTCTCCAGGTTGTTCTCTCCTTATAACTAGACAGATAAATCAGACATCAGAGGCCCTAGAGCCTAGGAGAAAGCCTTTCATTCCCTTTGAACAAAGGTGAGACCTAATGGATGAATCCAACAAAGGTAAAGAGGCAGAAGCAGATTGAAGAAAGACTCTACTCTCAATGTATTTAACAACAGATCATCAGTTCTCAAGCAGTTGAAGACACAGATCCGAGGAGATGTCAGGCAGTTCACGAGAAGGGGGAGAGTCACTCTTGCTGCCCTCACAGCTTTTCCTGAGGTTGATAAGTCTTGTTTCCTAGCAGAGAACTGCAGAAATCTTATGTGGTCATTCTCAAAATCACCGGGACCTGAGTTATGGCTCAGAACTGGACTACATTAGGATACAGGTGTGCCAGGACAGACTCCCAACAGTGGAGAATTACCAGCATAACAAAACTGCTGACGATTCTTCCATCTCTGGAGAAACAAGCTCTTAAACTGTCCCCTTCTCACCAGAAACAGAACTCTCTGAAAGGGGTATCCATTTTAAAACTGGAACCAAGGATGACTGGTTTGCATTATGGTTGTGGCAGTTTATACATAAAGTATTCTCCACCAGACTGTAAATTCCTTGAGAGCAGAGATGGTCTCTCACTGTTACATTCCCATTGCCTGCCAGAGTCTAACAGAGTGCTCTGGTTCACGTTTATTCATTCAATAAATATCTTCTGAGATTCTCAGTAAGTACTTTTAAATTTATTAAGCACAAGTATTTTTTTTCTGATTGCCAGCTTATATCGAAACACAATGATTTTTAAATATTTCCATGAAAAGTTTCTAATAATGACTATTTGTTTATAATAGGCATTGAAAGTACGACAAGCAGATATCACCAGAGAGACTGTTCAAAAAAGTGTCTGTGTTCTAAGCAAGCTGGTAAGTAACCGAATAACCTGTTAATATCAAACACTTATGGCAGCTTTTTATTTGAGAATAAAGCATTTTTGGAATGAGGAGAGGGACTTCCCTGGCCGTCCAGTGGTTAAGACTGTGCTTCCACTGCGGGGGTTATGGGTTTGATCCCTGGTCTGCAAACTAGATCCCGTAGGCCACAACTACGACCCGGCACAGCTAAATAGATAAATATGTTAAAAAATAATTTAATCGTATGGACCTTACTAATAGGATCTGAAGGATCAGGGTATTTCTTCCAAGATAGTAATTTGACACATAGGGCAAGAATAGTCTCCTAGAAAAGAAATGATTATAAAAGATTTCAGTATCAGAAAATTGGTAGATTGCTAATCTGATTCCTATACACAGTTTCTTGAAGGGCAGCCTGAGAAAATATATATCAGTGAATTTTTTTTATACTGGACCAGACGACCAATGTATAGGAGTGCTGAATGTTGGACGAATACACCATTTTGAAAGGCTTCCTGAACAATCATTCTTCAAAGAACAATAATAATCATAATGGTGCCATTTATCAAGTGCCTATATGTCAAATATTCTATAGCAGGCACTTTTTTAGATAGACTTGTCATTTTAAACCTCATAAGAAGAGAGATCTAAGTATTTACTGTTCTTGTTTCACAAATAAAGTTACATCTCAGACAAAATATGTCTCGCAGAGACATGTAACTGCTAATGATAAAATTACAGTGAAAATCCAGTTTTATTGGACAGATAAAACAGGCAGGGAGATGGAGAGAGCTGGCTTACACAGAAACATCTGATGGTTCATAGTGCCTTTTAGCCTATATGTAAAAATATGTTTAGATAGTAATAATGATATATTAACCAGGATTTTTGTTGTTGCCTGCCAGAGTCTAGCACAGAGTGCTCTGGTTGATGTTTATTCATTCAATAAATATCTTCTGAGATTCTCAATCAATACTTTTAATTTACTAAGTGTAAGATCTTTTTTTTTCTGATTGCTATCTTATATTGAAACATAATGATTTTTAATGACTTTTGTTGTTGTTTTAGCCACTAAGTTGTACAGCCTCAGGGACTGTAGCCCGCCAGGCTCCTCTGTCCATGGAATTTTCCAGGCAAGAATACTAGAGTGGGTTGCCATGTCCTCCTCCAGGGAATCTTCCCGACAGGGATTGAACCCACATCTCCTGCATTGGCAGGTGGATTCTTTACCACTGAGCCACCAGGAAAGCCCATTAACTTGGAAACTGGAGGATAAAACTATTCCAGTATTACTTGTTTTAACTAGTTAGAGAATATATATAGCATTAGTTTCTGCATCCTGAAAAGGACATAGAAACCAGAAAACATCTAGAAAAGAACATTTTATTGTTGTTCAGTCGCTAGGTCGCGTCCAACTCTTTGCGATCCCATGGACTGCAGCACATCAGGCCTCCCTGTCCTTCACTATCTCCTGGAGTTTGCCCAAATTCATTGAGTCAGTGATGCTATCCAACCATCTCATCCCCTGCCGCCCTCTTCTCCTTTTGCCTTCAATGTTTCCCAGCATAAGAAAAGAACATAAAAGGATGGAAATGGTAGGAAGAGGGTTTTAAATAGGTAAGAATTAAGGAGTAACTTTGTTTTCAGATACACAAAAGAATATTATGTAGAATATAATAAAGGACACAGACTAGTCGTTTTTTTTAGATTTTAAGCCTCTGCTACGTCACTTCAGTCGTGTCCGACTCTGCGACCCCATAGACGACAGCCCACCAGGCTCCCCTGTCCCTGGGATTCTCTAGGCAAGAACACTGGAGTGGGTTGCCATTTCCTTCTCCAATGCATGAAAGTGAAGAGTGAAAGTGAAGTCACTCAGTTGTGTCTGACTTTTAGCGACCCCATGGACTGCAGCCTACCCGGCTCCTCCGCCCATGGGATTCTCCAGGCGAGAGTACTGGAGTGGGGTGCCATTGCCTTCTCCGTTTAAGCCTCTATTGAAGGCCAAAAAAGGCAAAATAAACTTAATCATGAGTGTTCAACTAGATATAAGAACTGAGTGCTGCAAGGATGATTAAATGTACCCACAACCTAGCAGAACAGTGTGCAGAATTACGATGTTTTAAATTTTATGATACTAATGGCTAACATTTAAGTGCTTTCTATAGCCAGATAGTCTAGTAAGTACTTTTGAATGTGAAAGTGTTAGTCACTCATGTCCAGCTCTGTGTGACCCCCTTGGACTGTAGCCTGCCAGGCTCCTCTCTCCGTGGGATTATCCTTCCATATACACGTGTTTACATTAGGCAGCAGATGTGGAGAGGTTAAGTGCCCAGAGTTATGTGACTGAGTGACCAGAGCAACACGCAGGAGGTCTGTGCCCACACCCTCAACCCAGTGCTCTGAGTGGTGGTTACTTTGTACCTGCACCCCAGCAACTAGAACACATGACTTAACAACACTCAACTGTGAATAATAAGATACTAAAGTTGTCATTAGGCAGCAGATGTGGAGAGGTTAAGTGCCCAGAGTTATGTGACTGAGTGACCAGAGCAACACGCAGGAGGTCTGTGCCCACACCCTCAACCCAGTGCTCTGAGTGGTGGTTACTTTGTACCTGCACCCCAGCAACTAGAACACATGACTTAACAACACTCAACTGTGAATAATAAGATACTAAAGTTGTCAGTAACTTTTTCCTTTCTGGTCTTTTCAAGTCAAAAAGTTGTGAGGTGTTTGTTTTGTTTTTACTATTATCAAACTAATGGTAATCTCTCTTTTTCTTTAAGCCTCTCTATGGCTTACTCCAAGCAAAACTTCAACTCATTACACATGCATATTTTGAAGAGAAGGATTTTTCCCAAATTTCCATTCTAAAGGTAACTTTTTATCCTCCATGGATGTGTCTGAAGACAGATTCATGAATCAAGTAGATCTTTAATATTGTGAGAGATGATTTATTAACTTAAGAAAGACATTCTTCTTTGAAAATAACATTGAAGGGCCAAAGATCTGCCCAAAATGTACAATTTCTACGTAGTAAATTTAACAAAACTATCTTTTACTGGAAATGATGACTACAGTTGATTATAACAAATATTTCTGTTAATGGATAATAGCCATTTTCTATGGCATTGCTTCTCTACATTTGTTATCTCATTAATACCCTGCACAGTATGTTTATATATCAGGCTTCTGGATCCTAACTCCCATATCAAAAAGCACAAAAACTACATGACTGTTTTACTGAAAAATAATGTTTTTGTCAAGGCTGCCATTATTACATATACAGCATGGATCTCCCCTGGATTCTAGTGAGAGAGAGACAGTTATTTAGCAAGGGTGTAGAGGGAATTTATCCTAGGAATCCATACCCGCATGGGAATGAATCAAGCTCTAAAATATAGAGGTACAGAAAGAAGGAGTGCTGGAAACTGGCAGAGTTTTAGAGAGACAAAACTGCTTCAAACAACCAGTTTTCCCCTGGTCATCCTATTTCTGATTCAGTGTCTAAACTGATGGTAAAGTGTTCTAAACTAAATCTTATTTTATAGGAGCTCTATGAACATATGAATAGTTCCCTGGGAGGAACTTCGTTAGAAGGATCCCAGGTATATCTTGGTAAGTCGCTTTTTCTACAAGTCAGAAGAAATGCCCTCTTTTCTTTTTGTTTGGCACGTTGGTTGCGTGTAAAACTTCATGATCAGAGTTACATTTCTATACGGTATCTAAATTCTGCAACCAAAATTTAGAAGTATTATTGTATAAAGCCTATTTCAGCTTTTCTTTACGTTAATGCTGATCAGGTCAGTTCTGTTATGCTCCGAGCCCGTATCTCCGAACCGACCGAGAGAGCAAGGCCACCACAGTATTGCAAACGCAAGAAGGGAGTTTGTTTATTCCTAGCACGCTAGGGCCCAAGTCTCATCCCACACAAGGGAATCTGACAAGAGCCCCGAACAAAGAAGTATGGCGGCTTATATACAGGCAGTTCTTTGTCTCAGTTACAGGAGTAGCTGGTGTTACATGATTGGCCAGGCAGGATGAGCGCATATCCTGTCTCTTTCTGGTAAACATGACTCAGGTCCTAGAGACCATCGTTTGGTCCCTAACAAGTTCCTTATCATACCAGGGAGAGAGAGATCAGCTTATTAGTGTCTTTCTATTCTAAGATTTTTCAAGTTGGGGGTTTTATGCCATTTTCACAACCAAGAGCATCCATTGGTGTGTCGGGCACTCAGTAAAAGTCCTTTTCATAAGTATTTTTTAAAAAGTCTTGATCACATAGTAATTTATGCTCACTCACTTCAAATTTTAGCATAAAGTAGCCAAACTGTGCGAGGTTCACTTTTGCAGACCTATGTGTAGTGTGAACTATAAAACTCCTATTTCTCTCTGAATTAATTTATCTTGTCTTATGGCAGGTGATCAGAGAAGACTGTGATTCAGAAATAATACCTATGGGGTATCGTGCCCAAAAGCCTTGTTTAAATGATTGACTGCCACTGTGAAGTACAAGCTTCATGATTTCTAAACTTGTGTAATTTGTAAGATGGCTTTAGAATGGGGAGAAGACGTGAGAGTTGCTCGGCCACAACATGAGCCTCTAGCCACAAGTAATTGTTTGCATTTAGATTAGAATTAATAGAAATTAAATAAAGTTTAAAAATCAGTTTGTCAGTTGCCGTATTTCAAGTACTCAGTGGCCACTTATGTCTACTCTATTGGACAATGTAGATTTAGAATATTTCCATTATTGCAGGACATTCTGTCCGACAGTGTTGAAGTTCTGTTTGTATGTGTATGTGATCAGATATTACATAAATATTTAAATTTTGCATAGTCCTACTTCTACCTAACTTTTTTGAGGAGATTCAAACTTCCTTTGACAAAAACAGTAGGTTGTAGTCACAGATTAACTTTTCTTTTCTTTTTTTAACATTATAGGTTTATCTCCTCGGGATCTTGTACTTCATTTTCGACACAAGGTATGATACCTTATTTAAATTTATGATGTACTAAAATTATGTTCATTTACCTAGGAAGGTTCCATGAGCTGCATGGTCTAATGCAGATTATGGCATAACCATGTTTTAATTTTTCTGAGACAGCTGTCATAATGATAGAAAGTTAAAAGTATTGATAGTGCTTATATAATAGAAATTTCTAAAAGTACACAGTGTCTGTTTATTTCAGTGCAGGATAAGATACTTTTTTCTACAGTAGTTGATATTTGGGATATTATGAAATTAGAGTGGAAAGAAACATGTTTTATTTTATTTTATTCCTCTTCACTATGGTTTATTACAGGATGTTGAGAATAGTTCCCTAGGCTATACAGCAGGACCTTGTTGTTTACCCATTCTATACGTACTGGTTTGCATCCACCAATCTCAAACTCCCAATTCACTCCTCTCCCACCACCCCCGCCACACACTTGGCAACCACAAATCGGTTCTATAAGCCTGTGAGTCTATTTCATGGATAAGTTTATTTACATTGGATTTTAGATTCCGCATGTAAGTGATATCATATGGCATTTGTATGATAATTTAGTATGACTGACTTACTTCATTTAGTATGATAATCTCCAGGTCCATCCGTATTGCTCCAAATGGCATTGTTTCTTATGGCTGAGTAGTAGTCCATTGTGTGTATGTGTGTGTGTGTGTGTATATACCACATCTGAAAGAAATATGTTTTAATTAATCTTGTAGACTATTTTGTATGTTGCCCTGAGACTAAAACATTTTCCAGCAAAATATCTATACTTAACATCTTTTGACTGGGGCATACATACATTGATTGTTCCCTTAACACGTTTAGTGAGTATCTGTCTGCTCTGTGAGTGCCCTGGACAAACAGAAGTAAAGGAATAGTACCTTTCCCTTAAGGGGCTTGCAGATATTTCAAGCAAAAAATGGCACAACTTCCTCCAATTTGATAGTGATTTAAGTGGTACTCACATTTTTTAGAGAACTCAGATACTTAATTTCTCAGTATAAGTTCATAATTTTCAATTATTTTTAAAGCACTAGAATTATTTAATATTATTGACTCAATGCTACACGGTTATGTTTGAGGAGGGACAATGGCAAATGAATAATAGGCTTGGATTTCTTATTTTAATACAATATTATTTTTCTTTCTTCAGGTTCTAATCCTATTTAAACTAATTCTTCTTGAAAAAAAGGTGAGATTTGAATGGATGGAATACTTAACATTTATTGACATTTCTTAAAATTAAAGTATAAATTAAGACTTTGGCTATCAAATTGCGGTGAGCTTTAAGTGCATATTCTTTTTTACTACTATAGAAGTGTGAATTCGTGCAGTGTTTTCTGGGGGCAGTTTGATAGTATTCAGTTATCAAGGTGGTTTTAACTATGTAGGTAATAGGGAACTCTATGTGTGTATGCATATGTGGCCGTGCTGCATTGGCATGTGGAATCTTAGTTACCTGACCAGGAACGGAACCTGCACCATCTGCAGTAGAAGTCCAGAGTCTTCCCCTGGACCACTAGGGAAGTCCCCAAAACTCAGTCTAAATTGACTTAAAAAATGTATTGGCTTGCTTCAGACTTGAGAGTATGTTGACTGAATGGTTTGATAATATAATTAATTACCTAGATTTTTTTCATCTCTTTGGTCTACAGTCCACAGTGCTAGCTTTATCTTGAGCCTGATTTCCCTCGTAGTATAGGATTACTGCCAACAGTAGTTGAGCTATATGCTGCCTCAGCTATATGCTGGTGGCAAGAGATAATATCTTTTCCCTAATCTAATGAGAATTCTTCCCTTCAGTTCATTTGGGCCTGTGAGACCATGTGCCTACCCAGAACCAATAATTGTTGCTAAAGAAATGCCTGTATTGATTGGCTTAAGTCTGGGTTCCAGATGCACTCTCTGGTACAAAGGGACAGGATTGCCATGATTTTAGATAAAAAATTATAAGGGATTTTAGACCAAGGTCTCTGCACACTTAAGCCCCAGGGCCAAATCTGGCCCACCACCTATTGTTGCAAATGAAGTTTTCTTGGAACACAGTTTCAGCCATTCTTCAACTTATTGTTTATGACTGCTTTTGCACTACAGTGGGAGAGTTAAGTAGTTGGAACAGAGATCAAATGGCCCACAAATGAAAAATGCTTACTATCTCACCCTCTATAGAAAGTTTGCTGACCTCTGGTTTAGACTAGTCAGGAGCTATCCCTGGATCTGTGGTCAGTATTACTGTGCTCAATAGAGATGGAATGGATGTTGGAGGGTCAGTCATTCACAATGTCCAGTATAATTCATTATCATAAAAATGTTTATCCATTTGGCCCAGTAATTGTCCTCTTAAGAGATTTATTTTCCAGAATTTATCTGAGTTGACACAGAGCTCTAAGAGAATTAAGTTTTGATTTATCTTATATATAATTCCAAACAACAAAAAAGATTCTGAGTGGTTTTATTGTTGTAAAGATGTTTCATAGCATGTTAAGTGAAAAATGGTGATCCAACTACATATCAAGCCCAGGATTCTGATTTTATAAATAAATGTATTTATTCATTGAAACGAGACTGGAAGGAAAGACAGTGACAGTTTGGTGACCATGCATATTTTTTAAGAAGGAAATACTTTTCTGTATTCTGGTTTTCTGAATGAATATGTATTCTTTCTTCAAACAGGAAGGTAAATTTTTTAAAAAATGAAACATGTACTGGTGAAATAGTTCAACCTTTAAAAAAAGCTCTTAGTTGTAAAATACATAAACATATAATTAAGCATCTTAACCATTTTTAAGTGTGCAGTTTCATAGCATTAAGTATGTTCACGTTGTTGTGGTATTACCATCTGTCCTCAGAACTCTCTTCATTGTGCAAAACCGAAACTCTACCCACTAAACAATAACTCCACTTTTCACCCCTTCTTCCACCACTAGTGACCACCCTTCTACTTTCTGTCTCTATAAATTGGACTATTCTAGGTTTCTCACAAGTGAAATTATACCTGTTTGCCTTATTTCATTTAGCACTGTGTCCTCAAGGTTCATCCATGTACAACAGATGTCAGAATTTCCTTCCTTTTTAAGGATGAATAATATTCCATTGAATGTACATAGAGCATTTTTTTATCCTTTCATTCATTGATGGACACTTGGGTTGCTTCCGCCTTTCGGCTCTCATGAGTAATACTGCTGTGAACATGGGTCTGTGTAAATGTCTTCAAGGCCTTGGTTTCAGTTTTTTGGAGTGTATACCTAGAAGTGACATCTCTGAATCACATGGTAGTTCTGTTTTTAATGTTTTGAGGAACTGATGTATTTTCCATAGTGGCAGCACCATTTTACATTCCTACCAACAATGCACAAGGGTTCCAATTTATCCACATTCTATCCAGCTTTTGTTATTTGCTTGTTTTTTGATAGTAGCCATCCTAATGGGTGTGAGGTAGTATCTCCTGGTTTTAATTCACATTTTCCTAGTAATTAGTTATGTGAGGACCTTTTCATGTTTTTGTTGGCCCCTTGTATATCTTCCTTGGAGAAATGTCTTCCCTAATCCTATACCCATTTTTAATCAGGTTTGGTTTTTTGTTGTTTAGTTGTAAATTTCAAATCTTCCCTGGTAGCTCAGAAGGTAAAGTGTCTGCCTACAATGCAGGAGATCCGGGTTCAATCCCTGGGTCGGGAAGATCTCCTGGAGAAGGAAATGGCAACCCACTCCAGTATTCTTGCCTGGAAAATCCCATGGATGGAGGAGCCTGGTAGGGTACAGTCCATGGGGTTGCAAAGAGTTGGACATGACTGAGCTACTTCACTTTCTTGTAAGTTTCAAATTTTTATTGCAACTTATAATTTTTAAAAAATGTTTTTCAAAACAGCACACATGGTTACATATATCTGAAAAAAAAAATTTGCAAAATAATACTTAGTCTAGCCACATGCAGTGGCATTTATGATCAAGTAGACTTTATTTAACATGGCAAGTCATAGGTATACCCTTTTTATATTCACTTGGTAAAGACATCCTTTAATGCAAGTCTTGGTTTCTCTGTATTTGCACACTACTCCTTAAATCATCAATGTTTAAGGAGAGCACAGGTGATTGTGGGCACCATGCTTTATTAGATATGACTTAGTGCTACTAAATGATTTAATTGTTAAAACAAAGAAAAAAAACTCACCTCAGCAACTATGCTTGTTTTTTCGTCTAATTTGATTATCATTAGTGTTAGTGTTAGTTCTATATCTAACTGAACCCTGTCCCTCAATTTTTATTCTGAAAACCCTACAAGAAAGTTGATAGAATAATTTTATAATGGACACTTTACATCCTTCATCTGTTGTTAGCATTTTGACACTTTTGCATTACATTGTTTTATATATGTCATTCTTCCCCCTGAATCATCATAATTTTCAGCTAATTTGTAGAACCACGGTACTTTATCCCTAAACATTTTCAGATATATTTCTTAAGAATAAAGGTATATTCCTGGGGCTTCCCTGGTGGCTCAGTGGTAAAGAATCGACCTGCCAGTGTAGAAGACAGGGGTTCAATCCCTGATCCAGGAATATCCCACATGCTGTGGGACAGCTAAGCCTGTGTGCCCTAGAGCCCATGCTCCACAAGAGACGCCACCACAATGAGGAGCTGTCACACCACACCTGGAGAGTAGCTCCAGCTCTCTGCAACTGAAAAAAAAGCCCACGCAGCAATGAAGACCCAGCACAGCCAAAAACAAATAAATAAAACCTTTAAAAAAAGAATAGGGTGTATTCCTACATAACAAAAGTATTTTCATATTCAAGAAATTTAACATTGAGATAATAAATGATATCTAATGTACAGTGCCTTTTCAGATTTCCCCAGGTATCATAATAATGTGCTATAAACTGCTTTTCTTAACCTGGGGACCATGGATCATGTAGTGATTGCATTGTTAGCTCTCTTTAATCTCAAACAGTTCTACCACCTCACTTCTTGTTTTGTTTCTCTGTATTATTATTTTTTCTCTTTTGGCAAGAATATTGTATAGGTAGTGATGTGTCCTTCTGGGGAATCATAACTGGAGGTCCATAACTGCTTGTTCTCTTATTGGTGATAGGAAGTTTGACCATTTGACTAAGGTGGTGATTGCCAGGTTTCTTCCTATTAGTACTTGTTATTTTCCTTTGCAATTAATAGGTGAACTGTGGGATGATAAATTTGAAGCTAATGTGAATATCCTGTTGCCCAAGAGCCTTGCACAATAGTTTCAGCATCCATTGGTAATTTTTACTTGAACCATGATTTTCTGATTCTGTCATAAATTCTGCATTTATTAGCTGTTATACTTCCATAAAGAAGAGTTTTCTTCTCTCCCTTCTTTGCTTTTTTCTTTTTTTAAAAGTGTCATTGTGGACTCATGGATTTTCTAATTTAATTTTGATTGACTCCATTTCAGGTTCTCTTTTATATTTCTCCAGTGAATAAATTGGTGGGTGCCCTGATGACTGTGTTATCCCTTTTTCCAGGTAAGAGGGTAGCAGTTTCCACTCTCTTATTCTGGACCTTTGAATGATAAAAATTTTCAAGGACAAAGTGGTTAGGGTTACTGTCTATTTTAATAGGATATTTTCACTTTGGCAATAGATTTCTCTTTTGTCTGAGATTTTCTTGTATTCAATTAAAATTTGAGCAAGCATAGCTCTTATAAGAGTTTCACTACTTAAAGCAGAATACACAGCTCTTATCTTCTAATATCTCTTTCTAAGCCAAACTGTTCTCCAATATTGTATGTTTTAGGCATGATTGAACATGGACTCAGTGACAGTTCTCAGTACAGACCCCGAAAGAGTATGTCTGAAGATGCTGGGCTTCAGGAAAGCAATCCCCCTGCAGATGAATTTGTTTCTATGCCTGTTTCTGACATTTCAAATACCAACTTGGGAACTGTCAAGAAAATCCTGGGAAACCATGGAGGAGATGCAGCCATCAAAACTGAAGAACCTTTGTTCCAGGTAGAAGATGATAGCAGTGAACAAGAAGCCAGTGATAGCAATCAGTATCTGAAACCTCCTTCTCGCCCATCTCCAGAGTCTTCAGAAAGTGACTGGGAGACCTTGGATCCTAGTGTCTTAGAGGATTCCTCCTTGAAAGAACGAGAACAGGTGGGGTCAGAACAGACAAACTCATTTCCAAAGGACTCTTTGCCCTCAGATAGTCCTCCGATTACTGTTCAACCTCAAGCTAATACCGGCCAGGTGGTCCTAATACCAGGGCTGATTTCTGGCTTGGAGGAGGACCAGTATGGCATGCCCCTGGCCATCTTCACAAAGGTAAGAGTTAATGTCCTTTATTAATGCCCATAAGGATAGCACAAAATCCTTTCAGAATTTAACTTTCAGTGTTGAACACATTTAAGTCTGAAAATTCTCATTGAAAACTGTAAAATAACATGGCAGATGTGTAGTACTCTGACATCTGTAACCATGATGTAAGACTGCAGGGGATTTTGATTAGAGTTTGGAAACTGAGGTCAGCAATCACTGTGTTTTTCAGTAGTCAGGTTTACCTTCAGGGGAAAAAACAAGACAGCCTTGATTACATTTAATGAATGTATATTAAAATAGCATAATTCCAAAAGCTTCAATTTTATAAGAAAGAATAAAAAGCTTAGATGGCTAACTTAAATATCAGCACCCTTCATAGATAACAATATGCTGTTTCGGTTAACTTGCCTTAAAAATTAATCTTTAATCTTTTTACGGAAAAACATACAAAACGTATTTCTAATTTTTAAAAATAATTTAAACACACCATAGTAAAACAAATTGCATCTTTGATTCAGTATCTTATTTCTAGGATATCATTTCTTTGTGTTAGTAATACTATATTAGGATTCTGGAAGCTACATTTGAAGGTTTTTTTTTTATCCTAACAGGAGAAGGTACTTTGTTGTCATTCATGAATTTTTTTTTTAATGAAGATGAAAAATCCCATTTCATTTTTCAGTCAAAGAAGTATTTATTACCTTCCTACGTGCCAGGCCCTCCCTGTACTAGGTTCTAAATTCTTATATCCATGGCTTTTCAGTTTAACCATGAAAGACAGATACATCTGTCCAGTAACTAGAACAAAATTTATGTTTTTCTCTAAATACCTTCCTGTATGCTGGAAGTAAAACTTTATATGGAAAAGAAAATGGATAGCATTGACTTGACATCAGTCCTTCTCCACTATGTGATAAATTCTTTCTGGGTTTATCCAGTTTTACAAATGAGTACTTGCCCCAAGTCAGTACTGCTGAATAGTTAGCAGAAAATGCTGTCTTTGTTCATTTTGTGGTCTGTTAGGGGATGCTGAAATTATCTTAATCAGTTTCTTGATTGAACTAATGCATATTTGCTTAAAACTAGAGTTTAGGAGCCTGGGTAGAAAACTCTGGGCCCTCAGACTACTAAGTATACTCAACCGCCACAAATTGTGGGTTTTCTGAACTCACATGTGGGTGTCATGACTGCCTATACTTTTTGGAGCCCTTACTTTTGCAGCTTCACCCACCCACTCTAATTTTTATCATTGTGGAGATACCAGGAGGGAGATTAACTGGGGTAGGGGATTTTGGTTTGTCTGCGAGGTCGCTGAATTAAACAAAGCAATGTTAATGTGTTGTATGTGCTGTTAATAAACTGTTTGGCAGAATATTCTCTTTGTGTATGTTATACCAGTACTGAATATATGATGGGCTTACCACAATCATTATGGTAAATTAAACATTTTCCTTTTAGGTTTTCTGTTTTATTATGTAATGATTCAAATTTAACTTGTTTAATCACAGTTTCAAATACAATTGCTGATTCTTTGATGTCAGCAGCTCTGGAATATGAAGTATACTTAAAAATGAGTTGCCTTTAGGCTTTTCTTTTTTCCTTCTCTTGAAGATCTTAAAAACACTTGTAGAGAAGACCTGGATTAGCAAAGCATCCTGAAAAGTCATTTCAAGTGTAGCCAAAGAGAAGCTTGGATACCCACACAGTATTGCTGAAGTAAGATAGCAAGCTTTGAAGAGAATAGTGAGTTGACTGGTCTCCTGACTGTGTTAGCATATGCAAGTTATGCTTGGAGAGATTCCAAAGCTCCAAATTTCCAGTCTTCTCTCGGACTTGAAATTGATGGTGCATTTCTTCTCAGTCTTAGAGATGAGGCTTATTACATAAACACTGTAGATACCAGACTCTAAAATATGCTTGAACTTTTCCTGAGAGCTGAATTAGGGATGTAAGGAAGAAACTAGGTTGCTGAGGGAGAGGAGATGAGACTGGTGGCAACTTTAGGACAGGACTGTGGGATGAGAGGAGGGCAATGAGGGAACCAAAGGAGAAAGATGAAAATTTAGAAAATGTACCCATGTATTCATAGATAGCTATGGGTGATTTTTTAACTTTTAAAAAAAGATAAACACCTACTTCTTAGTTTTTTAAATTGCATGTATCTGGTACTTTTTAAAATTTAGTAATAATCGCCTCCACCAGAAGATCACTTAATTCAGAATTCTCTTGTTTCAGTCTGTAACTGTTTTAGTAAAACAATAAACTTGTGAAAGAATTAATATTAAATGTAGTCGGAAACCAAACTTTTTGGTGCTTCATGTATTAAACTTCTTTATATATTGCTTCTGAGTTTATATTTGGTTTGCTTGCTTACAGTGTGTCATATTCAAATTTAGGGAACCTACAAATAACTTCTATAAAGTAACAGATACATGTTTTTGAGTTTTATTCAAGCGGCACCACAATTTTTCCCCCTCCTCTCTCAGCGTGATTTTTAGTTTCATCATAATTTTGCATGAAGTTGTGTTTTATTATTCCTCTGTAGTTTTCTGGTTTTGGCTATTCTGCAATATGTAAATTCTGTGGATGGATATCTACATCGTTTCTGGTTTCTGGTTACTACAAATAACGCTTCTGCTGCTGCTGCTGCTAAGTCGCTTCAGTCGTGTCCGACTCTGTGCGACCCCATGGACGGCAGCCCACCAGGCTCCCCCATCCCTGGGATTCTCCAGGCAAGAATCCTAGAGTGGGTTGCCATTTCCTTCTCCAATGCATGAAAGTGAAAAGTGAAAGTGAAGTCGCTCAAGTCGTGCCCGACTCTTAGCGACCCCATGGACTGCAGCCTATCAGGCTCCTCCATCCCTGGGGTTTTCCAGGCAAGAGTACTGGAGTGGGTTGCCATTGCCTTCTCCAAATAACGCTTCTATTAAATTCTTATTCAGTAATCTTGGCTGTATATGTGCAAGCATTTCTTTAGGAGTCAGTGCTTAGAAGTGGGAATGCTGGATTATAAGGAATGGGTAGATTAGCTTTACTAGAATAATTCCAATCTGTTTTCTAAAGTGGTTGTGACAATTTCTATTCCCACAGCAATGGATAAGTGTTCCTTTTGCTTCACATTCTCACCAATGGTTGTTATTGTCAAACCTCCTAATATTTAGCCAGTCTCGCGGCTCTTGTCTTTTCTTCTGTAGTCACTGTTGAGGCTGACCGTCTTTTCATATTCTTGGTAACCTTTTGAATTTCCTTTTGTGTAGTAATTGTTTAAACCTTCTGAATTGTCTCCCTCATTCTCATGATTTGTGAGACTTCAGGCTTTGTAGTTTTGACTTCCACATTTTGGGTTTTGTCTACCTGGAATTCATTTTTGTGTATGTTGAGGAAGGGCGTCTGTCTCTGTGCTCTGTTGCTGCTTCATCCATGTATCTGTCTATCCTTGGGTCAGTCCCGCACTGTGTTAATTACCATTATGTCGTGTCAGGCAGAGAAAAGGCTTCCCCTCTTGCTATTGTTCTTCAAGAGTTTCTTAGCCCTTTGCATTTCCACATCAATTTCAGGATCAACTTAAGTTCTTTCTTACACTTAAGATTTAAATAGGGGTTACCTTTGCTACTGCTACTGCTGCTAAGTCGCTTCAGTCGTGTCCGACTCTGTGCGACCCCATAGACGGCAGCCCACCAGGCTCCCCCGTCCCTGGGATTCCCAGGCAAGAACACAGGAGTGGGTTGCCATTTCCTTCTCCAGTGCATGAAAGTGAAAAGTGAAAGGGAAGTCACTCAGTCGTGTCAGACTCTAGCGACTCCGTGGACTGCAGCCTAACAGGCTCCTCTGTCCATGGGATTTTCCCGGCAAAAGTACTGCAGTGGGGTGCCATTGCCTTCTCCAGGGGTTACCTTTAAGTGCTAGATAAAGTCTGGAGAGAACTGACATCCCTACAGTATGGAGGCTTGCAGTTCACAAACATGCTTATCATCTCAGACCTGAGAGATAAGTAAGTGGCAGTTGGTCCTCATGACATTGTAGCCCTTCCCAGGTCACAACGGAGAAGGCAGTATGCTTTTGAAGTGCTGTAACAGATCAGCTCACAGCAGGTCTGCCAGATTTACCAAGCTGAGGTGTGTTTTTTGATGCTGTTTCTTAATTTTAACCATGGTCAAAAAACAAATAGAAGATTTGTCCACTTTATCATTTTTAAGTGCACAATTATGTGGTATTAAGTGTATTCTCATGGTTGTACTACAGATCTCTAGAACTTTCTCATCATGCAAAACTGAAAGTCTGTGTTCTTTAAACCACAACTCCCCATTCTCCCCTCACCCCAACCCTTGGCACCCATCATTGTTTCTATGAACTTAACTACTTGTAAATACTTACATAAGTGGAATCATACAGGATTTATCTCTTCATGACTGGCCTATTTCACCTAACACAATATCCTCAAGGTTCGTCCATGTTTTAGCATACGACAGAATTCCCTTCCTTCTTACGGCTGAATCATATTCCATTGTATGTATATGCCACACTTTCCTTATCCATTTATCCATCGATGGGCATTTGGGTTGCTTCTACATTTTGGCTATTATGAGTAGTGCTTCTGTGAACATAGGTGTGCAAATATCTCTGCAGTTTCTTTTTTTTTTTGGCCATTATATACCTCAGCCCAAATGTAGAAGTTAAAGCACCCTAGAAAAGAGGAAAGTAGTAGTGTGTTTGGGTGTAGAGGCTGCTGTATTTTAATGTACTCAGACTCTTGCTGCCACTGTACATTGGAGATCTTTAAATTTAGGCTAGATTGACCATCAGTAAAAGTGACGATGCTAAAATTTTAAGGTTATTTTGAACTACTATTTAACATAATTTTACAAATCTGCAATCCTTTCACATGGTTCAATATTCAGAAGGTTCCAAAGCATCTATAATAATAAAAAATCTCTCTCATTCCATTCCCTACTACTCAGAGAATAGCAGGAAATTTGTTCCCCTCTCCGTTGGCAACCAACCTTACCTAATCTATGTCCTTTTTTTTTTTTTTTTTAAACAAAGTATTCCCTGGAGACGAACTTCATCACTTACTGCAGGGTACTCCATCATATAGAAAAACATTTATTCATTGCCCTGCTGCTGCTGCTGCTGCTAAGTCGCTTCAGTCGTGTCTGATTCTGTGCGACCCCATAGACAGCAGCCCAGCAGGCTCCCCCGTCCCTGGGATTCAACACAGGAGTGGGTTGCCATTTCCTTCTCCAATGCATGAAAGTGAAAAGTGAAAGTGAAGTCGCTCAGTCGTGTCCAACTCTTAGCAACCCCATGGACTGCAGCCCACCAGGCTCCTCTGTCCATGGGATTTTCCAGGCAAGAGTACTGGAGTGGGGTGCCATTGCCTTCTCCGATTCATTGCCCTAGTCATGAATGGTTAGGATTCCTGTCTTTTGCAATGATAAGTAATGCTGTAATAAGTAACTTTTTACAAATCTCACACATGAACAGGTGTAGGATAAATTGTAAGAAGTAAAATACTGGGTCAAAGAATATGGATGTGTGTAATATTTTAAGGACTGTATTTCTTCATTTTTTAAAAAAAAAAACTTCGAAACTATTGACTTTTTTAGAAAACTACATTCTTAGTTTTCGTGCGACTTAGCCAAGAATTCCACTGTTGACAACAGACTTTTCTTCTTTAACAGAATCAGCTGTGAAATGCAATACTATGAGCAATTGAATCAATCTTTGTAAATATTGGTAGTTCTGAAAGTGCCCTTATCAAGGATTCTCAGTTCTGGCTGGGGGAGTAGGAGTACTCGGGGGAGTCCATATAAAGTTTGAAAGAGCATTCAGCATTGTAGTATTTATGTTCAGAAACAGGTAACAAGTTTTTAATTGGTAGTACACAAGGTAAAGTATGACCCATGAGTCTACCAGCCGTTTGAGTGATTTGGCATGAGGAGCATGGGTCCTTTCCACCTTCAGTCACAAGAGGGCGTGGGTTGGGAAGCACTATATACTGAATCTGTGTAAGGCATAGACATGGGTTTCTGTTTGCTGCTTCTACTGTTTCACATGTTATAGAGGAGAGGAAAACACTGTCAAGAAGGAGAATGGAGCCAGTTTACCAGACGTGTGTTCCAACTTCTGGAAGTCTTCTCTCCCGTCTTCCCCTAATAGCTGGCTGTGTGCTACATCCTAGACATCGGGAAGGGCACGAAGCAGCAGGAGTGGCGTTGCCTTCCCTCAGAGAAGTTCTCATGGTGGAAACAAGACATTATCTGGATAACTGTGGTTCAGTGTTTTGCTTTCTTTTTTTTAAAGATGATTAGAATAACAAATAAAACTGTCATCGAACTTGATTGAAAACAAACTCAGGAGTTCAGCAAGTCCTCCCTCCTGGCTTTATACACAAATTATGCCACTTGTTGAGATCTATCTTGATTTAGAATTTTTCAGCAGAAATTCCATTTCCTCCTTCAGTGCATCATTCCAGTGTTAGCATTACTTTTTTCTCAGGATATAGGCCTTTTTTGTACACTTAACTCCCTGCTGTGGCTTGACAGTTAAAATATTTAATTTTCAGGGCAGTGGTATTTTCGAATGCAGTTCAACTGGAAATTTTAAATACACAACTACTGCCATGGTCATTTTTGCTTTGAACATTTAGTAGCAAATATCTTGAAATTCTGTATCATTTTAAATTATAGGACAGTAAAATAATTGCTATGCAGTGCTTTGCTATTCTCACAAGAGTATTTTGGTGGTTATGTGGAAATGCCTGTGTTTTTAAATTTTACTGGAAGAAGGAACAGCTTTCTACTAAACAGCATACTTTTAATGGGCTTAATATAAGTACTTCATTCCTAAATGGAAAAAAAAAAAAAAAAAAAACACCTAGCTTGTTAGTTATAGTGGACGCTTTTAAGTTGAACTGAAAGCCAAGTGGTCACACAAGACAAACCTTCATGTTAGACCACCTTGCCAAGATTTGACCATTCATGGAGCAGGTTAGCAATTAACTGGCCTTAATACAGTCAGGACCTGTGGTTGTTATTATTGGTATATTATTGTGTTGATTCAAAGATCAGCTGTGTTAGGAATAGCATGAGGTTGGGGGAAGATTGGAACTTTCCTCTCCTACTATTAGCTGTCTAGGCTTGACGAGGGGCTTCCCTGGTGGTTCAGTTGGTAAAGAACCCACCTGTGATGCAGGAGACCCAGACTCCGTCCCTGAGTGGGGGGAATGCCCTGGAAAAGCAAATGGCAACCCATCCTAGTATTCTAGCCTGGGAAATCCCATGGACAGAGGAGCCTGGTGGGCTACCATGGCCCAGTCCATGGGGTCGCAAAGAGCTGAACACAACTTAGTGACTGAACCACCGAAACACCAGCTGTTAGGAGAGACATGGCTGTTCCATTACTTTTCTAACATTTTCTACTCTTGTAACTCATAGGGATATCTGTGTTTGCCTTACATGGCACTACAGCAGCATCATCTTCTCTCTGATGTCACCATTCGAGGATTTGTTGCTGGAGCTACTAACATCCTTTTTCGACAACAGAAACACCTCAGTGATGCCATTGTGGAAGTAAGTTGACATCTGAGTGCAGGTCCTTGACTGCTGGTCCCTGTTTTACTTTTTTAAATGGAATTTGGGGCATAGTAATAACACTAATAGTGGTCATAATTGCTTCCTTTGCCAGGCATTCTAAGCACCTTAGGTATATGAACTTATCTAATTTTCATAACAACCTGTGAGATAGGCATTGTTACTGTCCGTATCACACCTGCGGAAGCTAAGGAACAGAGGGGATCAGACAGCTGCTAAGTGGATGAGCCAGGATTCCTTCCAAGGCAATCTAGTCTTACTGTAGTCTCACAATAAAAGTATGTTTATCATTTAAATAATTTAAATACCTCTACCTTGTTTAATATGCCCCAATATCAAGCGGAAGGAGCTAGAGATAAACATTTGATATCTTATTAATATAGAAGAAGTACAAATAATATAACTTTTACAGTTAAAATAATTTTTACAAATGGGTGAAGGGAATTTCAGCCACCCTAAGGTTTCTGTAGTTCCTACCAGAAAGTACCAGAATGTGCTTCCTGGGGAAATGTTTATAATACAATAAAGTAAAAATCTGGGATTCAAAGCTATATGGATCCCAATATTGAGGGAGAAAAATACATATATTATACCTTCCAAGACAGAAGGATATAGATGAAAAGACCACAGAGTTTTCTTAAACATTATTGTTACATTATAGTTCTGAAGTGGGTTGACAAGCTGATGGGTATTTATTATTATACTTTAAAACTAACTTGTAAGTTACATATAGTTCTTTCTGTGTCAAGTATTACATAATGAATATACCCCAAAGTATCTGTTCAGTCAAAGCAAAAATTTTTAGTAATTGTATTTAATTAATTGTATTCATTTCTGTTTGTATGATAAAGATGATTTTTACTGTACATTTCTATGTTTTCCAAAATATTTGTGAACATGAATCACTTTTATAATTCAAAATTAAGTATTTATGCATGTAAGAACAAAAAAATCAACATTTTTTTAAATAGTGAAAAGTAAGAAACAGCTTCAGAATAAAAAACCTGTCTCTTTCTTAGGCTCATCTTTTGAGAATGCTATTATTCATATTTTTTATTTCCAGCTCCAACTTCCCAGTAGTTACTCTTTAAAGTGTGGCATGGATGTCTGCATGAATGCCCAGACTCTGACTTGTACCTGGGTACCCTCTAGGTAGAAGAAGCTCTGATCCAGATCCATGATCCAGAACTTAGGAAGCTGCTCAATCCAACCACTGCAGACCTAAGGTTCGCAGATTACCTAGTGAGGCATGTGACTGAGAACCGGGACGACGTCTTCCTGGACGGCACGGGCTGGGAGGGAGGAGACGAGTGGATCCGAGCCCAGTTTGCAGTCTATATCCATGCACTGTTGGCCGCCACACTGCAGCTAGGTAAGGAGCTCACAGTCACTTTCTCATTTTGTAACTCTGGATGCTTTGAATTGCATAAGAAATAAGGCGATCAGAAAAATTACCTGTCACTGCACACACATAGAATTAACTACTCTTCACAGTTTGAGTAATTCACATCCTTCTGGACCTTTTTCTATGCATGTTTTGGATTTTAGTTTTGTAGTGTTCGTGGTAGTCCTTCTGCAAACATGGATCCCATTTTTCATGTTTTTTATAGCTTAGTTTTTCTTTTACTTATAAACATGTATCAAGAGAGTAAATGCAGATCTTCATCACTTTTTACATGACCTAGTATTCCACCATACGGAAGGATATATAGGTAGTTGAGTGCTCCTTATAAACACTGCTTACATGTTTTTAAGATATATGAGGGTTGGAAAAAAATATTTTTAAAAATAGAAATCATTGGAGATCACATTCTGAGTGATTAAAGCTTCAAATTTATCTGTTCTAATAGTATCCCTATTAAATGTTTAAAATGGATCAGGCAAACATAGAATCACTCCTGTGTTAAAATTCTCATTCCCTGTAGAAACGAATATATTCAAGGAGAAATGAAGCTTTGCAATGAGCTTTCACACCTGGGATACCTGCCACCCTGCACATTAGCAAATCAGTAGATTTGGTAGTGATGGTCGTAATGTTGTTAAAACGATATGGACCTTCTGTTTTCCCTGCTTCTCAGTGATCTCTCCAACTGTTTCCAGGTTGCTTTTTAAAAAATTGTGGTGAAATCCATATAAAATTTACTGTCTTAACCATTTATAAGTGTGTAGTTCCTCAGTGTTGAAGTACCTTCACGTTGTGGTGTCAGTAGATGTTTAAATCAACCCCACTGCTGCCGCCTCCCCGATTAGTTCTTCCAGTAGTACATGCAGAGTTTTAAATCCAGGCTTCAGGCATGTTCTTCATTCATTGAGAAATCTATGGAGTGACTCCTTATTTGTTAATGGGATTTTTTTTTTTTTTAATGTCTGCCTCTTCTACAATTGTAGCAACTGAGATCTCCAAATTAAATCCTCTAACCCAAAATCACTCAGTTTATCTAGTAAGAAAACCCAGGTCTCCACCAGTCATGTATGTTCCTGAGTAATTAATTTACTTCTTAAAAATATTTTCCTGAGTACACAGTAGCTATGTATTTTCAGAGGGAACATTTAACATGTGTGGAGACCCACCCTTATTTTTTTTTTGAGCACTTTAACATCTTCTAACTCATTTCATCGTCCCAGCAATCTTAGGGGTAGATACCGTGTCATCCTCATTTTACAGATTTGAGAAAGTGAGGCACAGAGAGGTTAAATAACTTGCTCTTCCCCACTGGTAAGAGACTGAGCTGGACTTCAACCCAAGTAGTCTGGTTCACACCCAAGCTTTTAAAGGAAATTTAGGCCAATAAGCTGATTGATGAATATGTTCTTGAAAGCACTTCCTTATGGTGTATATAGAACCATGAATGCTCTTTTCTTCCTCTCCCAGCAACGAAAGTCACGTGTTTCACCTTCAAAGCAAGCAACTTGGAATTAATATATGAAGCGATAGCCATTTGAATCATTTCTCCAAACCTTTTCTGTTCTTCCAAGTAGAAGAAGCACTGTGGATTGAAGCTTCCTCTTGATAGTGACGAAGCCAAAAAGTTTTATGCATTAAATATATGAAAATCCCCTTATTAAGTATTTTGACCCTGAAATGCATGGACACTCAAGAATGAGTTTCACCGAATAGTAAGATAAAGAAAAAAGAATGGCTAAAAAGAACCAATTATTCTGATTTCCTTTCTTAGAAAATGGTATTTGTGAAAAGATTTTTTTTAAATACCTAATTGCGTACTCCATAATATATATGTATGTCAGTATGTTTAACTCACTCTAGTCTGTAGTTTTTAATAAATAGTACTATGCCTCCTTACCTTGGTGAGGAGAACATGGAAATATTTTGGAGTTTTTAGGAACCTTAGAAAATATTTGGCTCAACCCCCTTATTTTCTAGTAAGAAAAATGAAATTCCAGGTGATCAAGTGACTTAGCAAAGGCCACATAGCTTCTTACTAGGGTTCTGGAACTTGACCCAAGTTTCCTGACGTTTGGTAGGCTTTCTCCCCAAGAAAGCAGCAGGGGACAGGGAGGCTAAAGCCATTTCTTTACTGTTATTATTAATCTTTATAACCCTGACTGGCTACAGTCCAGCCCAACTTTCAAATATTTACTTCACAGATAATGAAAAGATCTTATCGGACTATGGGACGACCTTTGTTACAGCTTGGAAGAACACTCACAACTACAGGGTCTGGAACAGCAACAAGCACCCAGCACTTGCAGAAATAAATCCAAAGTAAGTACATCCTCTACAGGGTGATAGAGGTGGTTGGCTTATTAAGGGTTTCTGAATAAAGAAAATCATGTCTGAACTCTGATGATACTGTGAATATCTTCAAGAATCCCTTAAATAGATTCTTTATTAAAAAAAAAGGCTCCCAAGTACAGGGAAGCAGCTGAAAACTGCTTCCCTATTCACACTTCTTACTCACAAAGCACAAGGCATTTTGGAAGCACTAACATTTCTCCCAGCTTCCAGTATAATTAGGAGACGAAAGTCCTAGCCTGTGGGGATGCTCGTATGTCATATCGATCTTTCCTCCGTTTCTCTGGATTTTTGCCTCAGCAGAATGGTCAAGCGAGACAGAAGCCTTGAGGGAAATAGCACTGGTTAAAACTGAGAGGTTATTGTAAAATATGAAGCGTGAACAACTGAAGTCAATATTTGAATTCCTAGATAATCGGTAAAATCTGGTGCCATTTCCATATCAGATTCTAAGATCCAACAAAACTTAATACCTGTCATAATATTGACTGTTGACTGGGCAAAGACTTTATTCCACGTAAAAGGCATTTAAATGTGCTAGAGAATTGGGCCATTAAGAAAAAAATATGTGAATGGGAGAGTGGAGTCTAAGGAGATCAATTGATATAATGTGTACATAGTGGGAATTTCTAAATTCAAGGATTTTAATTTCTTTATGATATAAGTATACGTTGAACTTTTGTTTTCATTTGTGGTTTTTTTGTGTATGTGTTTTTTAATTTTTATTGGAGTATCATTGCTTTGCAGCGTTGTTTCACTTGTATTTTAAACTTTACTTCTTCATGAAAATATGACAGAAATCAACTTAGTACTGATTACCATATTATTTAGGAACTTGGGTAAACTTGACTTGGGAATGTGCTTTAGTGGGGCTACACACACAAAATCCAAGGATTTATGTCATTGTAACTTGCAGAAGCATCTGCAAGGAAACAGAGCTTGGGAGAACATGTCTGCTAAACTTAGCCATCTAGGTTCAGGACCAGTTTTGGTGAATTTAGTCCTCATACTGGGCTATGACAGAAACCTAGATTGCCATTTGGATGTGGTAAAAACATAGAGAATGAAAAGGCAAAAACACTGTAATGGAATTAAATGAAAGGACTAAGTTCAAAGTTTTCTCCCTCACTAACCACAAGGTCTGTGTTCTGAAGAGTAATGAAGAGAAACAGATGTGAGCTTGCTTGCCTAGTGGCGCTGGTTGTAGTGGTGGCTGGGGAGTGGCCGTTCACAGTTCTGTCTCCTCCCCTGGGCTCTGTTAGCCTGGACAGATCTTTACTCAGCTGCTGTGTCTGCTGTGGTGCCTTTAACCTGAAGCAGTGCTACAGATTTTAATGCAGGTCCTTATGAGGATTAGCTGGCATGTGTTTTTATAGGATTGTGAAAACAGTACTTTTAAAACTATGTAAATAATTGAGATTATTTAGGTTGAGGAGAAAGAAAGCTGAAGCAAAAGACCAGAAAATTAGATAGGGAACTTATGCAGATATGATAGTCAGCAGATTTTCAGTATTTTCACCAGATTAAAAACAAGAAATGATGATCGTCTTCAGCTGTCATCAGGGGATATAATTTAGAAATATTCAAAACTTAATGTAAGGTTTGAGATCTTTGAAACCCTTTCTTCCGCTCCTGATTAAGTCCTCTCAGTGCTTGCAACTGGTGATTCGGAAATTCAGATAAAAGAGAGGTTGTTATGTATGCTTAACGTGACCAGTAAATAAATTTGTTATCATTTGAAAAGCCATAATAGCATTTTTTAAATTTTAATTGGAGGCTAATTGCTTTACAATATTGTGGTGGTTTTTGCCATACATTCACGTGAATCAGCCACATAATAGCATTCTCATGTTTTAATAAGTGGCTGCAAATTTCACCAGGGTGACTTTTTTTCTGGTCACTTTCTTTGTTAGACACTGACAGAAGGACCCCTGGCCTGTGTATGAGATAAGAATCTGAATGTTTACTGATTCTTTGTTTTATAGTGTAATGTTGATCAGGTTGCCTGATTTTTATATATACTGTTTCCCTAAGATCTGCACTTTGAGTTGCTTTTCTGATAACACAGATTAAATCTTCCTTTGACCAATAGCACCCATTTATAAGATGGCCAGAATCAAGCCACGGCCAAAGTCAGGGACTCTAACCCTGACTGTCCCAGGAGCTTTTTTAAAATGTTGGTGCTTGGGCCCCACCTCAGACCAAAGAAGAACATTAGGGCGGCACTAACACAAACCAACCCCACCCAAGGGGAAAAAACACCTATTTTATAAGCAAAGTACATAAGCTGAGAGAGACTCCCGTGACTGAGTGGAGAGCTGTGATCAGAGCCCTATTTCCGGTATCACATTTGGAGCACCGCCGCCCGCCTGAGTCACCCCCGTGCAGTTTCCGGGTACTTCCTTGTGATAACTCTGTGTTGCAGCTTCACTGGTGAGATACTCATAGTCTAAACTCAAACTTTGTTTTACAGCCATCCTTTCCAAGGACAGTACTCAGTGTCAGACATGAAGTTAAGATTCTCACAGTGAGTATTTAGGGAAAATCCTAGGAACATTCTTCTGTCTGAATTCATGCCATGTGTTTCATCGCTAATTGGGAATTGTTTTTCTCCACTTCATAGACTTGTGCTTCAAATAGTAACCAAATATGTGCATAACGTTCTCTAGCTCACAGTGTATATGTTTCAAAATGAAAACACTGCTGTTTCATGGAGAATGGTGTGAACTAATAGCAGGATTTGCCATTTTTATTCTGGTGAAGTAACTTTAGCAAATTATGACCATACGAATTATGTATAACCATACATCCTTATGTCCTTACACCACTTTCTGGCTCATCTATATTTTCTTTTAAAATTTTCTGAAAATTCCTGTACTTAAAATATTAGTAAATTAATTGATGTATAACAAATAATGAATTACTAATCTTCTTTTCTCAATAATTCTGATTTGGGGGATGATTATAGAGTGGTTAATGTATATGTGAGTGATTTTTTTTTTAACTGTACTTACTTAACATTTCTCTCCTTTATTCAGTTCTGTTCAAAACAGTGAGCGTGGCAAAAAACTTGGAAACGTCATGGTTACAACAAGTCGGAATGTTGTACAAACAGGAAAAGCTGTTGGTAAGGATGTCTTAGGCAGGAACAGATTGGAATCATAAAACATCTCTTCTCTATCCTCAGTATGTCACAGATAAAAACATAAAGTTGCAGAGATGTGTAGATCACATAATCATGCAAGATGGTTGAATATACAGCGGTTTTTCTTTTTAATTTTGGTTGGTCTTATTCATTAAAACAATTCTTGTGACACTAGATAATGCCAAACCAAGTTTAGCAAATGTTGTCATATCTGTTCTGTTATCAGGAGTCAAACTTCTCTGGATTTCTCTTGCTGTTCCCTGAGCTGCCCACAGTTCTTTATAAATAGTAGAGTACTATTTATATAATAATAAAGTAGGCATTAGGAGCAGCTGTCTTTAAAGGTAGTATCACATAGTAAAGAAGATCAGTGAAAACCAACAATTTTTTTATGAAAAGATCACATTAATGATACTTCTACAGACTAGTAAAGAGAAAAAGAAGATACAGATGACCAGTATTGGGCATGAAAGAGGGGATACCACTATAGATCTTACAGAAATTAAAAGGATAATTAGGTAATACTATGAATAATCTTGTGCCAGTTTTTCAACTGCTTAGATGAAATCTATAAAATCCTTGAAAGACTCAAATTGCCAAAACCAATGCAGTAAAGACATAGAAAATCTGAATAGCCCTAAATATATTAAATAAATTGAGTTTAAGTTTAAAGGCTTGCTACAAGTTTTTAAATGTAATCTAAGCCCAGGTGGCTTCACTTACGAATTTTATCAAACACTTAAGGAATAATGTTAATTTTATACAAACTCTTTCAGAAAGTAATGGCTGAGGTAATGCCTCCCAACTTGTTTTATAAGGGTGTATTACCCTGATACCAAAACCAGACGAATATTTGTTAGGTATACCCTTCTGTACCTAGCTTTATTCATTTTGGCTGTTTTGAAGATTATTCCATCTCTTTTTCTAAAGAAATTTCTTGTTCCTTCTTTCCTATATTTTTAACTGTTTAATTTTATGCTGTTTCAAACTTAAAGAAGTCATGTAACAGTGTACAGGGAACTCCCAGTTGTCTCAGGTGCCCAGTTATTTACACTTGGCTACATTTGTTTTGTAATATCAGTATTAAAAATAGGGCCCATCTCATTCCTCAGCTCCTGAGAGCTAAGGGTTAGCTGACTAACCCTTACTGAACACAACTCTAAAGCCCCAGAACTAGGTGATATCTGTGCCAGGGCCCTCCTAGCTCTAATGTCCTGTACATCTGGAGATGGGTAAGAGAACTATTCTGCAGACTTAAAGGCGAACACGGGGCACACAGTCCTATCACCCCTGTACAAGGGAACAGAATTAAATATATAAGCATTTATTTCCATACAGTATTATACCTTTGACTTATTTTGAATTCTTTGTTTTTGGTAGAAAAATTCTACTTCATCCAAGGTATATGATGTCAGTTAATTTTTAGTGATGCTGCTGATACTTAAATTCTATGGCCTGTTCCCTTCTTCCACACTCCCCTCTCCAAGAACAGTGAGTGTGTATGATTCAACTTACATAATTTCATTATAACATCAGCTTTTGAGATAATTCTGTTAAAAACAAAACAGACCTCAGGCAGATGGAGCTCTGTATGTTTTAATTTGGTGTACCATGGTTATTTATTTTATTTATTTGAGTGCTTCGGGCCTGTCTTGCAGCGTTGCAGGCTTTTCTCTGGTTGTGGTGCATAGGCTTAGTTGCCCCGAGGCATGTGGGATGCCAGTTCCCAAACCAGGGATCAAACCCGTTTTCCCTTGCATTGTAAGGCAGATTTCCAATCACTCGACCACCAGGGAAGTCCTGTGATGCAACATGATTTTAGATGACAATAACAAATTTCCCTAAGCAGCCTAACAATTCTTTCTTGTAGGTGGTTTTCAGTTATAAACTTGGATTTGGGTTACAGAGAGCACATAGAAGTTTTGTTTTGTTGTGTGTGTGTGTTTTTGTTTTTGTTTTTAAGCTCTCCAAGTCATTTAAGAACCACTGGCCTGGGAAAAGTTTCCCAAAGACTTTCAAAGTACTTAGGAGAGCAGTGTCTTAAACCCAGACACTAGTCAGGTTCCTCTTAGACATTCCCATGGTAAGGGATTATTTTGAAACTAGAAGTGTCAATTTTATTGTAGTACCTATTAACATATCAATGTGTTGCAGTTAAGTAACATTGGTTTTTCAGTGCCTCTTAACAGAAGTGAAGATCGTTTTCCTTCTATTTTTCCCCTCCTTTCCACTCAGGCCAGTCGGTTGGAGGAGCTTTTTCCAGTGCAAAGACAGCTATGTCTTCATGGCTTTCTACTTTCACGAGTTCCACTCCACAGAGTCTCACTGAGCTGCCTGACGGGAAACCCTGAGCCGAGCAAGCCACCCAGAAGCTGCTGTCGTTTTCTTAGGTTTTAAGCGTCCCCTGTCTGTCTACTGCTCCCAGACTGTTCCTCTTCATCGGCTGTAGGTCCACAGCAGGGGACCAATAGGTCGAACTGTTTACATGGACGGTTGCCCTCTGTCTAAATGAATGTCATGGGACACTGAAAAGATGAAAACCACAACCGCAGCCGGGATGGCTTCCCAGGTTGGGGTTTAAATTGACTACATTTATTTCAGTCTGAGCCTGATTAAAACACACAGTGAACCTTCTAATGAATTTTGAGTTCTGACATTATACATTTGTTTACTTTAGAAAAGTTTCTCCTTGATGTAAGTTTTATTCTGTTGTTGCTGTCTGAATATCCAGATGGATATTTATACCTGCTAAGATTAAGTTATATTACTATTTTAATTTCTCTAAAGTGAGCCCTAAAATGTTCTGATAGCGTGGAGGGGCCATATAATCCAACCCTTTGCTGTTATTTTGCTGAGTTATATGAGGATTTTTTTGTTTGTTGGTTCTCTACCTGCAAAACAGATTTGTCATTCACTTCCTCCTGGAAACCATAGAAGTCAGAGGTGGTAGTTCTGAGGATGGAGTGTTTGTGATTTTAATTTATCCTTTTCCCATCCTACACACTTGCTTTGAGGTGTCAAGGAGTGTCACTGTGCTTTCTTCCTCTTCCTAATTGTTCAAGTGCAAAGAATGAGCATGGTGATGGTTACAGCGGAGTTGAAACAGTTTAACTGTATATTTAGGGCAAGACTTTTAAAGACCTAGGTGGGTTCTGTTGACTGTAGTAACGTTGCAATCTTTACATGCATTTTTTAACCCAAAGTTTGTGCCTTCTATTTCTTCTTTTGAACGGTTTTCCATTGGGTGTTTACAGATATAACAGGTTTTTTCTGTCTTACTCTTCATGAAGCTTTTCGAGGCACTTGGCCTTCCTCCTTCCCTGATAGAAAATCCTCATGTAATCAATGTCTACCCCCTTCCAAAAGCATTTTTAAAAGAAAAGATGATCTGTAAATATTAAATAGAATTCTCATCTTGGCTCACATTTAGAAAAGCAAGAGAAGAAAACTTCAGCCATGACATTAGTCATGTTTTGTGAAGGACATCTGGGTTCATGTTAGACACAGGTGTGCTCACAACTGAAGATTTTTACACAGCTAGACCTCATGTAGCTGCCAGGCTCAGCTCTCATTTGCTTTTCAAGGGGACTTTGATTGGGTGTTCTCAGGGAGTACTTACAGGCAACAGACTGCTTTTTCAGTAACAAAAGATACTTGGGAAATACATTGTGAATATTACCTACATTTGATGTGATGAGTATTGAGAAAATCAGGGGCCTAATTAGGGAGGACTCTTGATTATACTTGATTTATCCTTTAAGAAATGTTTGTGTAAGAAGCACTACTGGGGTGTGTGAAATGAAGCATAGGGACATAATCCAAATATCCCTGAATTTTCCAATTTGTGTTTTAACACAAGTCCTACAAACCTAAAAGCATACTTCCCTTTGAGTATAATGATTTAAGAATTCATTGCTGATAAAGGGCTTATTGTGGGAAACATAAATTTTACTGCTAGGAAAGCTTTCTCAGGAAAATACTGTTTGAAGAGAAGAAGGTAGTACCAAACAAAAGTTTTAAAAGGTACTTTAACGTTGCACTGAGATGAACATCTCATTGTTTGATGAGGGCGCTTCATTGGATGGAGTATGATAGTGTATCAGATAGCATTCACAGTGCTGTGAGGGGTCAGCCAGCACGCTGCTGGTTCATCCTTCAGTTTGTATGATTGGGGTGAATTTTCATCTCTCATCATTCAAAGCAGCCCAGTCCACTTTGGAATTCCACTGAAATAAAAATAGTTACATAAAATTTAACTTTGCTTTGCTATCACTCCGCATTTTCATGCACACCTTAATGGAACTTTCTCTTCACGTTTCCAGTTAAGAGTTCTACCCTTACAGTGGTCATTTAACTGGCTTTCAACATAAAATGAGTATTTCAGAAGATGGAACTTCAGTCATAGACGGTCAAAAGACCATAAGTATATCTATTCTTTCAGGCTCTAGGAGGTGTGGGGTCTTCAGGGAGTGCGGCTGTCACACTGTCGGCGGGGCCCCGGGCAGCCAGCACAGTGGAGAGGCTGGAGGCCTGGCCCTGGGTCCTGGGGGCCCCGCGCGCTTCAGGTTTGGGTTCTGGGCTCCGCCCAGTGGCAGCCTGGAAACAGTAGCTTCCTCCGGTCTCCGGCTCTGTGAGCCATAGCAGCCAGCACGGATGTGGCCGTCTGTGGACATCTCACTGGTAAAGATGTGTGCTTTGCTTGGCCACACAGTGCTTTCATCTGAGAACTGAGTGTGTTTAAGTAGGCCTGAGGGAGCCAGGGTCAGCCAGGCTTTTTCAGTGCGCCAGGCAACACAGACTGCATCCACAGCTCGGTGGACACTTCTCTGCTGTCCAGGTGACTTAAAGATAGTGTTTGGAAAAAGTCCCTGGCTGGCTTCAATTCCTACCAGGCACTGTAATGACAGTGACATAGGTAAGGGAAAGAGGGCTAAAGCTGGCCCAAGTGTCCCAGGCTAATGACTAGGAGAAGCTGCGGAGTGTGGCTTGTGGTTATTTTGCATTTGCATTGGCTCTTGTAACCAGGATGAATAGTCTATCCCCAAAGCCGCTAGTGATTTGCCAGCCCTCCGACCCTAAGACAATTCTCTTCCACTTTTTGCTTTAAGAAACACAGCAGTAATATCCTTGGGCAGCAGACCAGAGCATATAACCTGATCTCCTCAACCTTATCTTGCTTTCTGAGTCCTATATTAAGCATTGAATTTTTTTTAAGGATAATTTACTCAGATAGGCAAGGAGGAAACAAACTTTGAAGGGAGAGATGAGACATTTATTGTTGCAAAGCCGAGAGACGGGGTCTTAAAGTCTGCATGAAAGTATTTTGGGAGCAGTATTTAATATGCTAAAGGATGTACGCGTTCTTTAATGAAGAAGTTAGATTTTTCATCTGCTAGTTACAAGCTGTAAAATGAAGCTTTGTCTCCCTGGCAGGCAAATTTTGGTTTGGTTTTGTGGAAGTTCAAGCCAGTGGTCCTTTTCCCTGAGGTGTGGTGATGAGTTTAGGAACACCCAGCTCTGGGAGGGGCCAGTGGACTAATCCTGAACCCTTGAACTGTTATCTGCTTCAGCAGTTTTGGAAAGTAGCCTGTTAGGATGGTAGCCGATGAATGTGGCCTGTATTCTACTGGGGAGTTGTAGGAACTCTGGAGATGGTATTGACACTGCTGTGCTCTGACTGTGTGGCCAGAGTATTCAGAGTGGCACAGTATTCAGTCTGTCCACCCAGTTCTGTGGTATCCTCTAAACAAGATAGAGAACGCAGCCCTGGTTTCTAGAAGAAGATTGTCATTCCACGTAGTGCAATGTGTCACTAGGAGTCTTTTCATTCCAAGTCTTTGGGCTTCGTAACATTGGAATTGTTTTTTCATAATTCCCGACATTCCATAAATATTTGTCAAGGACAAAGAAAAGGAATGTGTTTCTTTATTCTTCTCACATAAATAACTTTGTACACATGACTTCCTGCTTTCATATGAAGGAGAAGAAACTAGCTCCCTTATGTGGCAGCTCCAAAATTAAAAGATTGTTGCACGTATAAGGGGTTGAATATATTTTATAAAACTAATGCATTTGTATTTCTGTGCTATTCTAAAGATTACCTTTTTACTTATATTAATTAAAGATATAGAAAGTATATATTTAAATCATGTAAATGTGACTCATTAGGGAGTTTCCTCAATCTTAATATTCATCAGCTTCTCACACTCACATAGTATGCTGCTCAAATTTTTTTGTGTGCAATATGAACATTTGAACATTTCAGTCAGGTACTGAGCCAGAAAAGGTAATTGAAGTTTTTAGAAAACTTAACGTTGCTTAGAAAATATTTTGTTTTCTTGAAATAGTAATAATTTATAGCTAGGAAGATAAGATCAAGACTTATTTCAGGCCACTTGGTCACTGGTTCCTAAATTTAGGAAGCACTTGATTAACAAGTTGTTGAAAGCATTTAGTGGGTACAGGAATAGTTTAAATACTTGAGGTTAAAGGCTTTCCTCCGATCCCTTTCTAAGTTTTAGCGTAGAAATCTTAGAAAGTTTTCTAAGAAGTATAGCTGTGGTCCATGTTCCAATCAGAAAGGTAGTTTCTCTTTGCTCTATTAGTTTTATAATTTGTACTAGTCATTTGTTTCTGTTGTCATTTGTTTTTTTAATGTTAAAATTATAACATGTCTAATCATACTGAATTATAAAAATTCTACTGTATCTTTCTTTTAAGGAAAAATGAGAATAAATTATCCTGTTTGTCCTGCATACAGTGTACTTGGTCTGTCTTCTTAGAAGTACCCTTCATGTTGTCAGTGTGGTTTCTGGCCTGTTTCCCCAGTGCACAGAAGGGCCAGCTTCATTTATTAGGAAACTAGCAGAACTAGAGGACTCGTTGCTCGTTTTTCCTCTCTCGTTTTAAAATTACTTCTGGTGGTACTTCAGTCTGTGAGGCAGTTACCCTTGCAGCAAGAATGTTCAGAACCTGGGGCCACACAGCATACAGCCAAACAGAGCTTGGTCATGCAAGAACATCTTGTCACATGCTCACTGACAGAAATCCCCAGCGGACAGGGGCATTGTCGCAAGCAACTCATTTTTCCATCTGCACTGGTGAGCTTCAAAATAGCCTTGACATTGCCACTGAGGATTCCTAACACATTTTCATATGTATTTCCATGTACCATGGTTTCTTTCCTTACAGCTGTGTTGCAAAACAGCTTCAAAGAAGGAGACAAGTTTCTTTGCCCTCCCAGGAATGGGCACTTCCTTGAGTGCAGGATTAAGTTTAAGGTACCAGTGTTCTTACAACGTGGACCATTGCTGCCTGGATCTGACAAGGTGACTCAGGCAGTAGAGCTTGACACTACTGGCATCTCCCCTTTCCCAATGACCTGCCTTCCCAAGGACCTACACTCAGGCTCTGCCATGGTGAGAGGATGGTCCCCCTTCGTCTCCCGGATCAGCGTTGCCTGGCGTTCATTCTCATAGGATGGGAGATACAATCAACAAATCTGGCAGCATCTGGAAGGAGCATGATTATAGAGCCAGTTTCTTCCAAGGAATCACCCATTGTGAAGGGCTTCCCTCCTCCTCCAGTAATCACAAGCTCGGGGAACTGCTCAGTAACAGAACTGATCTCTCCCCCAAGTTTACAATCGACAAACCCCCAACTGGCCTTCGACTTTCACGTCACATGACTGATCCACTCCAGTCAAGACGGCTAAGGTCTAGTCATCAGAATAGATAACATGCTTTGTATGACTATGGAGTCAGGCTGGGAGCCTCTGGTGTACGAGAACTGAATGGTCATACTCGTTGCTCTTGATCCGATGTATATACTTATTTTTGGAACCACTGACATCCCCACAGAACACAAAAACTAAGATTCATATATTTCTAAATGTAGGTTTTATCCTTCACTAGACCTAGCTTCCAGAGAAGGCAATGGCACCCCACTCCAGTGTTCTTGCCTGGAAAATCCCATGGACGGAGGAGCCTGGTGGACTGCCATCTATGGGGTCGCACAGAGCTGGACACGACTGAAGCGACTGAGCAGCAGCAGACCTAGCTTCACTCCTGGGGCTCAGAGCTGTGGACTGGGGAAAATGATGAAAGTCACTTGATAAGATACTGATCATTGTTGAAGCCAGGTGATGAGTACACAGGAGTTTGTTAGACTGTTCTGGTTTTGTATATGTTTGAGAATTTTCATAATGAAAAGTTTAAAACTTGCTAGTCAAACACCTCTACTGCTGCTGAAAAGGCTCCGCTGCTGCCACCCTTCCCTGGCAGTACTCAAGTAGTTGCAGAGAATGTTGAAGCCTTCAGTCAGGCTCTCAGCATCAGGTCAGTGTCTGCTAGTCCTCTTCTGACCTTATGTGGTTCTGGTCACTCATTCTTGTAAAGCAGAATCTCTCTCGTTAACTTTAGAATGGAAGGGCTGGGAGGGACAGAAAATTAGTTTTTGAAAAAGTTTGTCCAGTCCCTGAGTGCTCACTGTTCCTCAGTAACTCATCTCTGTTCCGTCTCATTCTAACTTCACTTCCATTGTGTGTGTATGCTGTCACTTCAGTCGTGTCTGACTCTGCGGCCCCATGGACTGTACCCCAGCAGGCTCCTCTGTCCATGGGATTCTCCAGGCCAGAACACTGGAGTGGGTTGCCATGCCCTCCTCCAAGGGATCTTCCCAATCCAGGCATTGAATTTATGTCCTGTGTCTCCTGAATTGTGGCAGATTTTTTACCGCTGAGCCGCTGGGGTAGCCCTCACTTCCATCATTCCTGGTCCATTATGCCTGCACCATACTGGTTTCCCTACTTCCAGTCCACCCTACCCCTCACACCCAGATTCATCTCCCTAAGACTTTAGGGTATTTTTAATTGTCCCTTGCTACATGATAATCCTCCAAGTCTACTTAACTGTCTACAGAATTAAATCCAGATTCCTAAATCAAGCACTCAGTGTCTGCCACATGGTAATGTCCCAAGCTTCTCCAGTGACCCCCTGGCCTCCACAAGCCCCCAGCTAACTGACACCTTTGCTGTGGTGACACTTTCCTTCTCTCTAGCTGTTGGATGAGCATTGAGAGAAACCCTGTATACACTAACTGAACATCAGCTTCAGCCCCTCTTGTTCCTCAAAGTCTCCCCTGGGGCTAACCTAAGTTCTTTCTAAAATACTTGACTCAGCTTTTATCGATGATGTTGTTCAGTTGCAAAGTTGTGTCTGGCTCTTTCCGACCTCTTAGACTGCAGCACGCCAGGCTCCTCTGTCCTCCACTGTATCCTAGAGTTTGCTCAAATTTGTGCCCATCGAGTCCATGATGCCTTTATTGAGCACCACACAAATAGGTGCTTTCCAGTTTTGAAGATTTTCAGCTAGCAAAACTTTAAGAAAGGGATTGCAAATTAAGTGTGAGATATACATCTGGAAAGAAATGTATACATTAAGGTTAACCAGTCATACAACTGATGCCCAGGGATGAAATAGGGTTTTGCCAGCACCTAAAACGCTCCATCCTTTGTGTCTTTCCCAGAGCATAATTCTTCTTCCGGAGATATCTGGTTCTCTGATTTTGGAGATAATTATTTCTTTGTAGTTCTACCTCATTCTTCCTGTGTACATATACGCAAAGCATTGTTTTGGTCTTTGAACTTGTATAAATGGAATCACCTCATTGGTATTGTCTTTTTCTGCCTAATTTTGGTTTTAGGAAATTATTCTCTTTCACTGCTTCCTAAGCTGTCTCACTGTACAGCTGCACAGTTTATCCCCTCTATGTGGGTTCAGTTCAGTCGCTCAGTCGTGTCCGACTCTGCAACCCCATGAATCGCAGCACGCCAGGCCTCCCTGTCCATCACCAACTCCTGGAGTTCACTCAGACTGGCGTCCATCGAGTCAGTGATGCCATCCAGCCGTCTGTGGGTAGGCATTGGCTATTTGCAGTTTCAGGTTTTTGTGAGGAGCAGTGCTGCTCTGACCCTTCTAGAAAACACTTCCAGTGCATCTAATGCACATTTTCTGTACGGGATAAATGTGGGAATGAAACTGGAGGCATGGAAATATGTAAACTAAACTTTTTTGTTAATGTTAACTTGTTTTCAAAGAGATGGTGCTATTTACCCTCCCACCAGCAGGGCATGAGAACAGCATTGTTCCACATCGTCCCCAATGCTTGGGTATCATCAGGAATTTAAATTTCTCTTGATTTGGTGAGTGTAAAATGGTATCTCATTGTGGGTTTTAATTTGCATTTCCCTGTTGTACTAGTAAAATTGAGCACCTTTTTATTTATTGATTGATTGTTCAGATTTCCACTTTGGGGAAATGCCTATTTGGTTTTTACCCATTTTTCTATTAGTCTATCTGTTTCTTACTTGCTTGAGTGTGTATGTGTGTATATGTCTGTCTATAGATATATATTATTAGGGATTTCTGGATACTATTTCTTCGCTATGTTGCAGATTTCTTGTTCTGTGGCTTACCTTCATTCTTTTTGGTCTCTTGCTGAATCAAGTTCTTAATGTAGTCAAACTTTTATCTTTCCTCTTAAGATTAGTGGAAATCCTATCTTTTTGTGTTTCATTTGACAAATTTTTTTTCCACCTCAAGGTCATAAGGATAATCTCTATAATCTTCTAGTGTTTCAGTTTTCCTTTTCATACTTAAAGAATTTCTCTACCCGAAATTTCCCAATCCCCACCCTTGCTTCCTTACCCAATATGACTAGAAAGTTTTGGCACTTCTTATTTTGCTAGGTAAGAACTCTTTTTATTTATTTATTTTTGTTTTTAAAAAAAATCTTTATTGAAATATAGTGATTTACAGTGTGTTTGTTAGTTTCAGGTGTACAACAAAGCAATTCAGTTATATTTTTTAGATTTTTTTCCATTATAGGTTATTACAAGATATCAAGTAGAGCTCCTTGCGCTATACAGTAGATCCTTGTTGGTTATCTATTTTATATACAGTAGTATGTATATTTTAATCCCAAACTCCTAATTTATCCTTCCCCCCTCCCCTTCCCCTTTGGTTACCATAGGTTTGGTTTCTATGTTTCTGTGAATACTTCTGTTTTATAAATAAATTATTTGTATCATTCTTTATAAGTTCCATATATAAACAATGTCATATAATATTGGTCTTTCTCTTATCACTATCACTTCTCACTAAGACATTTTGATACCAAAACATGAGAAGAGCATGAGGTCAGAGTAGAGGAGAACCCTTTAAATCAAATAATTAACTCTGTGTTATACTTGTTTAATTTGTCCATATTTTTCTCATTTTGTTACAGGTCCTTTGCAGAACTTTGCCTAAGTATAAGTTTATGAAGATGGAGGAAGGAATCCTTTTTTTTTTTTTTTTTAATTTTGAAAGGCAGATGTTCTCCAAGTCTAACAACCACATAAATGTCCAGTGTGTCCATAACTGTCCAGAGCAGCCCCTAGCAACAAGGACTTCTAACACTGTAGCAAAGATGCATACTGGCCTCCAGAGATCCAAGATGCACACATATTTGACTACTTGCCCTGGGAAGTCACTCTTAAAACTAACGCAAGTCCCTCACACTGCATTTTAAATACCACCTTCTTCCCATCAAGTATTTGCGTGCCTACTGTGTACACACACAGTATATGCCCCACACATAGCAGGGGGAGATGGACAGTTACCATGGATGGTTACCATGGATGGTAAAGAGGCCGGGTCAAGGGTCAAAGCCCAGCCCAGTTTGACCACAGCATGGCGGCCAGCTGCTTTTTTACAGATTGAGTAGATGTTGGCTCAGCTGGTAAAGAACTTGCCTACTAATGCAGGAGACACAAAAGACACTGGTTCAATCCCCAGGTTGGGAAGATCCCCTGGAGGAGGAGATGGCAACTCTTCCAGTATTCTTGCCTGGGAAATCCCATGGACAGAGGAGCCAGGTGGGCTACAGTCCATGGGGTTGCAAAGGGTCAGACATGACTGAGCACACACGCATTGTAGATGTTTCTTCCCTTGAAGACTATGATGGTTTTAGGAGTGAGGTGGGTTTAGAGGAAGAAGCTGTAAGATACAAAGAGCTCCAGGGCGTTAGGAGAACAGCATAGGCAAAGACTGGGAAACAACAGATGTTCTTTGGTGTGGCTGGAACATAAATGGCAAGGAGAACTGAGCAAGAGATGAGGCTATAGGCTAAGGCCAGACCAGGAAAAAGAGATCCCTGTCAGCCTGGCAAAGGGGGGATGGACTTGCTCTAAAAGGCCAGTGGAAAACCTTAAAGGGCTTCCTAAGAGCAAGTGGCAGGATGCTGCATTTGAAAAGGTTCATTCTGGCTTGGGCACCAAAGCATTTAGACTGGTGGGGCTTGTGAATGTAAAGCAACTCCAAAGTGATTGTGGGCAGTGCCAGGAAAGCACAGAGGACTCTTCAGCATCAGTCATTACCTTTTTTGGCCATGGATCTTAGTTCCCCAACCAGAGTTGGAACCCGCACCCTCTGTAGTGGAAGTGCCTAGTCTTAACCACTGAACCACCAGAGAAGTCCCCTTTGAAGTTACTCCTTTTTGGCAAAGGGGAGACCCAAGAGACACTTGCCACCACTGCTGTGCAGATATATTTAAACCTGGGTGCAACTCTCTTTTTAGTTTACCAGCAGGAAGGGTATACCTCGTGTATTAAAAAAGTCCATCTGTGGTTAACATCTGGACTTTGATTTATTATATTCAGTCTAATCCATGGAATTTTTATTCTGATCAGCGTTACCAGATGAACCATGTTCTCTGAGGAATGATTAGCCCAAAGTAGGACAGAAGAGAATCTGAGAAGTAGCCTTCCCACCTGCCCCTTGGCTCTGCCCTAGGAAACAGTCCCCAGCAGCACTTCCTGGAAACCATGAGACAAGTTGCATGGCACCAGCCTCGGCTGCAGAGATCCTGAATTGGTTCTTTGTACAAGATCGTCTCTTAGACACCAAAGCCTCAGTGCCCTCAAAAGATCATTCACTCCCTCTAAATGCCTTAGAAATGGAAATTCTCAGGTAAGGTTTTAACAGATTAAGATAAATGAGTATTTTTGTGTGTGTCATCCACTTTATGGTTATTTAAAAGCCCAAGGCCAGCAGGACTGAAATTTTTAAATCTTATATTTTACAATAATCATATTTTAAAGTGTGTTTTTCCATTGGTGATAGATTGTGCATTTTGAGACTCGAGGTTTAAAACATTTTTATTTTGTGTGCCATTTAATTCTACTCCTTTGAGCATCTAGACTTAAGAATCCTTAGGATTTTTCCTCTCGGGTCTCCTTGGAAAAGAAGGATGCTAGTTGCTGCTTCTCTTGTTGGAAAACATGTTTTCTGTTTCCTTTTAAGTTATCAGGTTAAATTCAGTGACTGTTCTCCCAGAATTCTGTTCTTACAGGCTATTCTGTAAGAGCAGATTGTATTTCTAAAGTTTCTGATACAATTCTCAGGGAATGTGGAATGGGTTTCCTAATGGACAATGTTGTTTACAGGAGCTGGGCCTCAGCTCATAAAAGCCTGTATGTCAGAGAGCCACAGTATGTACCAAATAAGTAGAAGGTGCTAGAGAACTGAAATGCTCCACACAGCAGACAGAAAAATGTGATAACTTACAACTTGACAGCTGAAAACATAGCTACCCTCTGCACAGCTCCAGTGCAAATAAGTCAAGATTCAGTCACAAAACTACTTAACTATGGGTGAGGTGCTGTTCAGGGGTCCGGGAGACAAGAGGAGATCTGCTCAAAAATTTGATATTAAAAAGAGTGATGAATATCTTGAGAGGTCCAATAAAGTGCCATGACTGGAACAATCAGAGAAGGCTTCCTGTGACATTCACACTGCTCCTTGAGTGAAGATGTTAAGATTTTGAGTAGAGACAGTAAAGGTCAGAGCAGACTTTTAGTCTAACCAGGGGTCCTATGAGCTGTGATGCAGGAGAAGGGATCAGTGGCTATAGGCCTATGAAGAGATACGGAGTGATGACAGAGGAGAAAGAAGTGAACAGTCTCTGGTGATGCTAAAGCCAGAAGGAACCTGAGAAGTATGGAAACCACCCGAGATTAGCCTTGGTGAGAAGACAAAGATTAAGGGAAAGCGAATGAGGAGGAGGGAAATCCCTGCCAATACAGGAAGAAAAAGTACCTGTAAGGGTTCATCTATATGTTGAGAACCTCTGTTGGATGAGGTGGTCACCTTCCCAGAGTCAGGAGTACGAAATATTCCATCAAGTAAGCTGGAAGGTTTGGAAAGTGCAGTTAGCTTTATATCAATGTCACAAAACAAGGCATTTTGAAAAGAAACATCAAGTTGTTTTCTATGGGGACCAAAAGATGCTTTTCCCACTTTCAAGCTGTGACAGATTTCAAGTCCAAACATAATGTTGATCAAAATCAACTATTTTCACTTGATCTATGTGGTTATATGAGTGTGCTCAGTTGCTCAGTCATGTCCAACTCGTTGCCACCGCATGGGCTGTAGCCCACCAGGCTGCTCTGTCCATGGAATTCTCCAGGCAAGAATACTGGGGTGGGTAGCCATTCCCTTCTCCAGGTATCGAACCCAGGTCTCCTGCACTGCAGGTGGATTCTTTACTGTCTGAGCCACCAGGGTATACAGGATAACAATAAAATGAGCATTCCATCACTTGATTTAAGATGGTGTCTCATCACTCTAAGCTGGGGAAAAGATGGGAAGAGGGGAAAGGCCCAGGGAAGGACACAGGCTGCTTCCCTCAGGGCCTCCTGCCTTGTGTTCCAATCACTACCTGAGTTTCCCTCACTGGGAAAGGATTTCTGTTCTGAGGACCCCAAAAGCTGAAGACAATACAGTCCTGGATTGTTACATGACCTTGGGCACATTAAAAAAAAAAACAAACGGAAAACTCTGGGCCTGTGTTCTGAATAAAATAAAGGAGGAGGATTAGTGGTTTTCAATCTTCTCTTAGGTGGGAAACTGCTCAGACAAAGTCCTCCGGGTGCTGACTGAAGAAGACGCCTCCCCCGGCACTTGACTGTTTATTCGTCCCTCATTTAGGTCTCCATGACTCAGTGCTTCCTGTACTGTATCGAGTTCCCACACTCCAGCAGAGTTCTTTTTTTGAGCGTGTCAGAATGTTAAGCTAACACTTACTTCATTGCTTTAAGCAAGATGGGCTTTTAAGGAGGACGGTCAAAAATGCAAGTATGAAAAAAAAAAAAATGCAAGTATGAGCCTTTTTATGACCCTGTCCCTGCATCAGGAAAGCATCTAACTCAATGTCAACGGACTTAATCCCAGCTAAGCCTGATTGGCATTCCATTCCTAACAGTTAATATCAAGGAGATAATCCAAAAGGGGGGTGGGGGAAGCCATGTGCATGGAGTTCTTTGTCATTGTATTTTTCATTATAATGAAAAATGCAAAACTAGAAACAGCCAACAGGAGGAAGGACGAGTTACGGTGTTCAGTGTCATACTAACAAGTTCGCTGCTCACTGTCACATCAAACAGCTGAGAACAAACAATCACTGTGGAAACGGGATAAAGAGAAGAGGAAAGTGCAGAATAGCGACGCATGTAAAGGAGGTGGGAGCCCAGTTTGCTTCCCCTGCATTTCTCCTTCCTCTTGCCTGTGTCTTTTCTCAGTTTCTCCCACATTGCTATTGGAACATGGGAAAATGAGTTGATTTGTGAGGTCAATAACCCTGTGGTGATTTTCGGCTTCTGAACTGTGTCTTGAAGGATGCGACAGAACCCAAGCACTAAGACAGGTGAAGAACTCATTGTTTAGCAGCTAAGTCACGTCAGACCCTTTTGCGACTGCATGGACTATAGCCTACCAGGCTCCTCTGTCCATGGGATTTCTCAGGCAAGAGTACAGGAGTGGGTTGCCGTTCCTTCTCCAGAGGAACTTCCCAACCCAGGAATAAAACCTGCGTCCCCTACATTGGCATGTGGACTCTTTACCACTGAGCCACGAGCGAAGCCCCAAAGAACTCATTGAATGGTAGTTAGAGCCTCTTGGGCTTCCAGTGCCTTTCTGCCCCACTGGGACCTGAATATATTTCCATCACCATCCTTACTGTTCCAGTATTGTGATGAACCATGAGGACAGGAGCATGGCACACAGTAGGCACTTGTGACATGAACAAAACCCTCCTTTCCTTCCTCTAGCTGTGGCTTACCAAGAAGCACCATGCAACTGATGCAGTGATAGAGCCAGAGAAACTAAGAAAGCAAAAGAAAGCAGTGCTTTTAACTATTTTCTCTTACAAAATACTTGGTGAAACTAAGAGGATATTTAGCACCACAAAAAGTAGGCCAAGGGTAAGAAAAACTCTCCATACCCAAGAGACTTCAGCTGACCAAATTAAGTCTGATCCAGAATAAACAGTTCTCATCTGGAAGTCTAGCAGTTCCAGAAAGTACTGTCCAGGGAAAAAGGCCCACGATGCTGATCTGCATAATTATGTAACCCTTCAGCAAAGTGGGAATAAATACCATTGTAAAGGGGTGCACAGGAAAAGTCAAATGTGAGCAAGTAACAGTTCTCAGACCTTAAGACTTTATTCCTGAAGAAAAACCAGGCCCTTTCCCATGAACTTGAACAACGTCAGTTTTGCCCATGCTCACCCAGCATCCAAAGCCTAGACCAAGATTTCTATTATCAGATCCCTCCAGTGGGACTTGCCTAGTGTTCCAGTGGCTAAGACTCTGCACTCCCATGCAGGGGGCCTGAGTTAGATCACTGGTCAGGGAACTAGAACCCACCTGGTGCAACTAAAGATCCTGCTTGCTGGGAAAGATTGAAGGAAGGAGGAGAAGGGGATAACAGAAGACAGATGGTTGGATGGCATCACTGACTCAAGGGACATGAGTTTCAGCAAACTCTGGGAGATGGCGAAGGACAGGGAAGACTGGCGTGCTGTAGTCCATGGGGTCGCGAAGAGTCGGACACAACTGAGCGACTGAACAACAATAACAACAACCTAATTAATCATAAGGACGTTATCTTTCTGCAGCACCCGAAGTGAACCTACTCCAATACTATCGCGTGCCAATGACGATCGTGGTTATGCAGGTCTATTTCCTTACCAACAAACTTCAGGAGATGATACTCCATCTTTTAACCATCAAGTGGAAATTAATCTTTATATTTTACTTATTCATCCAGTAATCATAACTGGCACATATTGAACAGCTGGATGTGCTAGACAACGTGCTAACAACTTTCACCTGTGTAAAACAATGTTAATCCTATTTTTAAATTTTTATTTATTTATTTTTGGCTGTACTGGGTCTTCACTGCTGCTCGAGCTTTTCTCTAGTTGCAGAGCATGGACTCTAGGGCACGTGGGCTCAGTAATTATGGTTCTCACGCTCTAGACCACAGGCTTAATAGTTGCGGTACATGGGCTTAATTGCCCCTCAGCATGAGGATCTTCCTGGACCAGGGATTGAACCCATGTCTCTTGCATTGACGGCGATTCTTTACCATGGAGCCACAAGGGAAGCCCAATAGGATTATTAGCTCCAGGAATTTCAACTGGAGAAGGAAATGGCAACCAACCCACTCCAGTATTCTTGCCTGAGAAATCCCATGGACAGAGGAGCCTGGCGGGATACAGTCCACGGAGTCTCATACGACTGAATGACTAAACAGTAGCAAATAATCTTACTAGTAGAAATTATTTTTCCCAATTTTTGGAGGAAAAACTTGAACCAATGAAACTCAAATTTACATCATATATCATCCACTACATTCAAAAAGACCATTGAACTGTAAGAGACATGGGGGGAGAGGTCTTCAAGTTCAAACTCCTTGTTGTTTACCTTCCTTTATTATGGAAATACTCAAATACATTGAAAAGTATAATAAACCTCTTTATAATAAACGACTCCGCTTCAGTAGTCATCAATTTATAGTCAGTCTTATTTAATCTTTACCCTCACTTACTTTCCTCCATCCCATAGAATATTTTTGCCATAATATCTTTTTAGTCCTTATCTGGAAATAATTTCAAACCTACATACAAGTTGCTAAAATGAAAATATTTAAAAAACCCATTACCCTTACCTCCATCTATTATTAACATTTATTCATTTGCTCTATCAGTACGTTTTCTTTTTCTCTCACCGACTGCCCCCCCCCACCCTACCCTTACACTTTTTGGTTGTTGTTCAGTTGCTAAGTCGGACTCTCTGCGACCAGATGTACTGCAGCACGCCAGGCTTCCTTGTCCTTCACTACCTCCCAGACATTTGAGGGGAAACCATTTGAGGGTAAGTTAATACGTCACAACGCTTTATCCCTGAATACTTACTTCATTGTGTATCTCCTAAGAATAAGGATATTCTTTTATAGACCGTAGTATAATCAACTTCAGTAAAATGAACACTGACTCATTTATCTCCTCTATTCTTTTTCCAGTTTTGTCAGTTGTATCCTTAGAGCGTTTCTTTCCCCTGCAATAGAGCATCCAGTTTGGGGTGAGGTATTACATATAGTTGTTAGTCTCTTTTGATCAGGAACATTTCCAGAGCTTTTGTTTTTCATGACATTGACATTTTGGGAAAATGAATCCCTTTCCCTTTCTTTCTTTTTTCTTTTTTTTTTTTGAGCCATGCTGTGCACTGTTCAGGATCTTAGTTCCCTAGCCAGGAACTGAACGTGTGTTTCCTGCAGTGGAAGCGTAGTCTTAACCACTGGACTTCCAGGGAAGTCCCTCTTTTCCTTTTTTTTAACAAGACATTTCTCATTTGATGTTTGTTTGCTGTTTCCTTATGATTAGACTCAAGAAATGCATTCTTGGCCAGAACATTACCTAGATGAGGCTGTGACCTTCTCAGAGCATCACATGGGAGCTATATGATATCCATCTCTCCTTACTGGTGGTGGTAATGTTCACCAGTCAAGGTTGTTGCCCCGCTTCATCACTGTACAATTACTGTTTTTTTCTCCTCTCTTATAAATAATAAACAGCCTGTGGGGAGACACTGTAAGATCACAGAAATGTTCTGCTTATCAGAATTTCCCCCACATTCAGCATTTGTGTTTAGTTACCTGTTGCTGCATAATAGGTTATGCCAAAACTTAGTAGATTAAAACAATAAATATTTATGATCTCACACAGTTTTTGTGGGTCAGCATGTTGGCACTGCCTTGGCTGGATGGTTCCTGGCTCAGGGTCTCCTTATGAGGTTACATTCTAGCTGTTGGCCAGGAGCTGCTGGCACCTGAAGGCTTGCTTGACTGTGGCTGGAGAATCCACTTCCAGAGTGGGTCGTTCACATGCCTGGGAAGTCAGTGGAGAACTGAGGAGGCTTCAGGTTCCCTGCCAGATGGACCTCTCCAAAGGGTCACTTGTATATCCTCTTTGCATGGCACTGGGTTCCTCTAGAACAAGTAATCCCTAACAGGGAAAGGAGAGGGCAAAGCCTTCCACTTACAGTCAGCTCGTTAGAAGTGAGAAACCAAGTCCAGCTTACATTCCAGAGAAGGGTAAGTTCCAACTCTCTCTATGTTTTGGTGGGCTCATCGATTGGTTTGTGGGATCTTACTTTCCTGACCCGGGATTGAACCCATGCCTTCCACAGTGAAAGTGCTGAGTCCTAACCACTCGACCTCCCGGGAGTTCCGTAAAATTCCAGCTCTTGAACAGAGAATATCAAAGAATTGGTGGACATCAGTTAGGGCCATTACAGCATCCTTTGATGATTCTTGCCTGGTTTAATCCTTACTCAAAATAATGATTTCCCAACTATCCTGTATTATTTTAAAAAGCAAATTATAGCATCATATTTCATCTATAAATTTTGGGGAATGTATCTCTTTAAAATGAGTATTTTTAATATTATAAACTTACAATGTTATATATTATAATATCAAATAGCAGATCCCCTGGAGGAGGAAATGGCAACCCACTCCAGTATTCATGCCTGGATAAACCCATGGACAGAGGAGCCTGGCGGGCTACAGCCTACGGGGTCACAAAGAGTGGATACAACTGAGCGACTGAGCAGTCAGGCAGTCAGTATTTAAATTTCCATGTGTCCCATGAATGCTGCACTTTTTATTGAGATACAATTCACAAGCCTCAAAGTTCACTCTTAAAGTGTTCAGTCCAGTGGTTTATAGTATTTTGAGTTGTACAATCATCACCACTAGTTTATCACCTCAAGAAGAAACCCTGTATCATTAGCAGTTACTTCCCATTTCCAAATCAGTCTCTGACAACCACTAATATGCTTTCTATGGATATGCTTTTTATGGATATTTCATATAAAGCGAATAATTACAGTATGTGGCATTTTATGTCTGATTTCTTTTGAAACCATGGATGTAATCCATGTCACCTGCCTTTACTAACGAAGGTTGTAAGACTTTCAGGTCCTCCCAAGCAGCATGTAGCGTAACAACGTGTTTGCCCAAGTTGTTTTTCAGGAACTTGGAGTCAGCTGCATCTGCTTCAAGTTGAGACAAAGTCAGCTGTGTCTGCTCTGAACTGAGCTGTTTAGGTCAGGATGGGACCACCAGCCCTTCACCTGGGCACGCACGAGCATCTGCTTCTGCCTTATTGAACGTGCAGAGGCCTGTAGCTTTGCTATGCCTACAGGGAACAATTATCACACCTTTTCCCGGTCATCTTTCCTTTCTCCCCAGGCCTCAGACCACCCTGCTTCTTTGTTCTTTATCCCATACCTGAGACTCTTGCCTTCAGGGAAGCAGACTGGAGACTTGTTTCCCTGTCTCCTCGTTTTGCTACAAACCTGGCATCTGTTTTGACTTCCTGCACATCTGGCAAAACAAACCTGGTGGTAACACCTTCACTTAGTATAAAGTTTTTAAGGTTGGTTTATGTTGTAGCATGACTAAGTACTTCAGTCCTTGCTATGGCTGGATAGTATTCCATTGTATGGAGATCCTGCACTTTGTTTATCCATTTTTTGGCTATTTGCAAATAATATTACTCATGTACAAGTGTTTGTGTGGAGCCCTATTTGTTTCTTTGAATTGGTACCAAAATAAAATCCACATAATGCCATTAGCTGATAAATCTTTTAAGTCTCTAGAGGTTCCTCTACAACTTTGTATTTTTTCTCCAATTTGTTGAAGAAATTAAGTCATCTGTCCTGTACAGTTTTGCAAAATCAAGATTTTGCTGATTGGATCCTTTAGATATAAATAACATGTTACTCTAATGTCTATAGTTTCATAGATTGGTAGCTGAGGGTAGAGGCTTGATCAGATTCAGACTTGATGGGGGAGGGAAGGCTGGCAAGATTACATTATATGGTCTGTTATTCTACAATGTCTGGTTTTCTCTTTTTTTATATTAGCAGCCATTGATGATTATTGCCTAGATCCACTGTGGAATGAGAAGTAGCAAGACTTTAATTCTGTCATTTCTTTATTAGCTAGAATATGGTATAAAGAAAAAATTTGCCCTCAACTATTTTGTTACTGTATCGTTCAATTTATATATAAAAGGAAGGATAAAATGTTTGAATGTTTCCCTTTATTTCCTAGTTTTCAAAATGAATTGATTCATTATCATACTCTAATAATGACCAGCTATTTGTGAGCTTTAAAAATTAATTCATGAAATCCCCTGGAGGCCCACTGGTTAGGACATGGAGCTTTTACTGCCCTGCAGGGATTTATCTCTGGTGGCAGAACTAAGATCCCAGAAGTTGCTTGGGGTGGCAAATAAAAATAGCCATATTAATAAGCTTCTCATCTTGAAGTCTTCATCCCTTCATTCTCTTAACCACTGAAGCATAGATTACCTGAGAAATTTAAATACTAGTATTTGAACTTTATACATCATATTCTTTGGAGTTCCTTTTTATTTTTAAAGAGTGAATTGGTTTTTAATAAGTCAGTGTCTGTTTATGTTTTTCTCTTGGTTTAGGACATGATGTTTGATCATGAGAGCTTTCGATGGTATAGGGAAAAGAGAAAAAAATCTGCCAAATGCACTAGAAAGTATTTGAATAGAAATGCTGGTTCCTATTTAAAACACTCTCTTTTCTGCATATACCCAAACAGGAGTAAAATATGCCTTAATATTTAATTTTTATATTGTTAGAGACAATGGGTTTAATAAATTCCTTTTTATCTGTTGTGTATTTTTAGTTATTTGGTAACTGAGTTCTAAGTTCTTTCACATAAACTCCATTTCAAGCCTTGTTTGTTTTCAAGTACTCAAATGTATGTCTCATTTTGAATATGAGACATATATAATAAGTTCGAAGCATCTTTGTAAAAATATATAGAAGTCTTTAAAATGCTGAACTGTAGTACCTGCTTATTTTTTTAGTCGTTAGTAGAGAAAAAAGTTTTATCAAGAAGTTACTGATGTGAATGTGCAATTTACAGTGATTTCATATGTGCTCCCCAGCTTCAAAATCACTTAGAACTACAGCTGTGGTTTCTGGAAGGGTCAGTTGTTGCTTTCTCAAGTTACACCTGTACAGCTTGGATTTGAGTTTTTAAAGAATATTTAACTTTTAAAGAAGTTATCTTAGGAAAAGGGGAGTTTGAGTTGTATTCATGGTTTTGGCTGGGTTAACAATGTTTGAATTATAAAGTAAGTATAATTATGGTAAAGAAGATCAGCCTCATTTTCAAATGTTGAATCACATTTTATTTCTTGGATTAATACTATAGAAACTTCAAAATTCAGGACCACTGAAATATGCCAAGTTCTGTTTTGGGATTGTGTGTTTAGTTCTTGTTATGTTGATTAGTTTGCTTTTTTAAATTTTTTATTGAAGGATAATTGCTTTATAGAATTTTGTTTTCTGTCAAATCTCAACTTTTTTTTTTTCTTAAAGAAACTGAAAATGCTACATCTACTAGTGGAAGAAAATGCTTTGGTTTGCTCTGAAGATTTTGCTGTTGTTCAAGCATATTGTGGTTCAAAGTTTACAAAGAATAATGTTAGTTAAATGCCAATGAACTCTTTTTATATGAAATATAAAGATTCTGGGGGGGTGATGGTGGCAGTGGTTCCTCTTACTTCCTTATGTAAGATGCTTGAACATTCTCATCAATATTGCCATCATCTGTTTGATATTCCCAGTGGGGAATTCCCTGGGTGTCCAGTGGTTAGGACTCAGTGCGTCACTGCTGGGGCCTGGATTCAATCCTGGTCATGGCACCGAGATCCTACAAGTCACATGTCCAAAAAAACAAACAACAAAATCTCCCAGTATGTTTTCTCAAAGTCTATTTACTTAAAATTGTATGGAATGACATAATAAGGAATAAAATCTGAATTACAGACACACAGTAATAATTCAATATTTAAAAATAACTTTCATATTTTGGCAGGAACACATAAATATAATTTTTGACATTCATTATATTAGGTGATTAATGCTATTTCTTTTGATATAAAGTCCTCTTATTTGGAGTTTAATATCTCATATGTTCGAATGTGTACAATATCCCCAAATAAAAATAATTAAGAAATTTTGAAAATTTTCAGGCTAATGTTTTTGTTTCTGAAGACAATAAAGAGATTATTTAGTAGATCATTTCCAAGAAAAAAAACACTGACATATTTTACAGTGGTATCCCCTTGGAAGTTCCATGGATTAAGGGTAAAAATAAGTTCTTTTGTATATCATTAAACAGCTGGCACTGTCCCAGAGAGGAATATTTTCAAAATGGGAAATATATGATACAATATGTGATTAGTATTGGGAAAATATTTTCAAATATATCAATGTTTGTATTTTAATGTTTTTCCACTAAAAATAATGTTAATGGTACAATGAGAAATAATGGAAAATTAACCACAATAAAAGTGAAAGTGAAAGGTGTTATAATTCAGAAGTTCTAATTTTCAAAATATCATTAACCTTGATATCTTCTTCTGATTGGAGTTTTTATTATTACTGTTGCTCATACTGCCCTCTCTCTGCTCAATGGCTTTTTGGTTTGCTTTTAATTTTTTGTGGCCTTGTCTGTCCCTACACAGCCAGACTTGGGAACTGATTCTGGGGAGCCTTGATGCTCTCATTTTGAATATGGAACGCACATGTGCAATTAGCCCTTGCACACTTGCCCTTGGGCATCAGGCCCCTCTGCCCCACTAGGCCATGTTCCTAGGGCCAGGAGTTTGTCCCCTCTATGCAATTGATGAGGAGGTTCAAATGGTGTTTACAGTTCCTGCTGCCCTTGTGGGTCTAGTAATTATGAATCCCAGGTGTCTCCCATCCCATGGAGCTGTAGTCAGGCCTGGTCAATGGTTCTTGGAACAGTGGGTTCCAAAGTCATTTGATGTGACTCTAATAGTCTGATAGTTTTTTTTTTTTTTTTTTAATCTATTTTTGGATGTGCTGGGTCTCTGTTGCTGAACACATGCTTTCTCTAGTTGTGCTCAGGCTTCTCACTGCAGTTGCTTTTTTTGCGGAGCATGGCCTCTAGAACTCATGGCCTTCAGTAGTTGTGGCGCTTGGGTTAGTTTCCCTGCAGCATGTGGAATCTTCTCACACCAGGGATTCAACCCATGTCCCCTGCTATGACAGGCAGATTGTTACCCACTGCACCACCAGGGAAGTCCCTGATAGCTTTCTTTATATCTGGCAAAATAAGATATTCTAAGCTCCTTTGTACATTTTTTTCTGTTTTTGCAATTGAGGTGCTTTTTCTAACTTAATTTTTACATTATATTGGAATATATTTACAATGTGGTGTTAGTTTCAGGTATACAGCAGAGTGATTCAGTTATACATATACATACTTCTATTCTTTTCCAGATGCTATTTTCATATAGGTTATTATAGAACATTGAGTAGAATTCCCTGTGCTATACAGCAAGTCCTTTTGATTCATCTGTTTATATATAGTAATGTGCATATGTTAATCCCAATCTCCTAATTTATCCCTTCCGGTGACCTGTCCCGTTTGATAACTGTAAATTTGTTTTTGAAGTCTGTAGGTCTGTTCCTATTTTGTAAATAAGTTCATTTGTATAAATTTTTTTTTAGATTTCACATATAAGTGATATCATACAATATTTGTCTTTCTGTCTTAGTTTGATAATCTCTAGGTCCACTCACATTGCTGCTAATGGCATTATTTCATTCTTTTTATGGCTGAGTAATATTCTACTGTGATATGTAATCTTTATTCATTCCTGTCTTGATGGACATTTAGGTTGCTTCCAGGTCTTGGCTATTGTAAACAGTACTGCAGTGAACATTGAAGTGATTGTATCTTTTTGAATTATGGCTTTCTCTACACATATGCCCAAGAGTGGGATTGCTAGGTCATATGGTAGTTCTGTTTTTTTTCTGGCTGTGCCATGTGGCAGATAAGATTTTAGCTTCCTGACAAGTGATTGAACCCACACCCCCTGCATTAGAGGTGTGGAGTCTTAACCACTGGACAACCGTGGAAGTCCCCTATTTTTTAGGAACCGCCATATTGTTACCTGTAGTGGTTGTACCAATTTACATTCACACCAACAGTGTAGGAGGGGTCCCTTTTCTCCACACTCTCTCCAGCATTTATTGTTTGTAGACTTCGAAGAAGGCCATTCTGATCCATGGGAGTTGATAGATTGCTGTAGTTTTGATGTGCATTTCTCTAATAATTAGTGATGCTGAGCATCTTTTCATGTGCTCTTCGGCCATCTGTATGTCTTTAGAGAAATGTCTATTTAGATCTTCTACCCATTTGTGTTTGTGTGTGTCTGTGTGTGTGTGTGTTTTATATTGAGCTGCATGAGCTGTTTCTATATTTGGAGATTAATCCCTTGTCAATCATATTGGTTGCAAAATATTTTTTCCCAGCCTGAGGGTTGTCTTTTGATTTTATTTATGGTTTCCTTTGCTATGCAAAAACTTCAGTTCAAATAGGTCCCATTTGTTTATTTTTATTTTCATTAGAAGGGGTGGCTCAGCTGGTAAAGAATCCGCCTGCAATGTGGGAGACCTGGGTTTGATCCCTGGGTTGGGAAGATCCCCTGGAGAAGGGAAAGGCTACTCACTCCAGTATTCTGGCCTGGAGAATTCCACAGACTGTATAGTCCATGGGGTCACAAAAAGTCAGACACAACTGAGCGCCTTTCATTTTCACTTTTTCAGAAGGTGGATCCAAAAAGATACTGCTAAAATTTATGCTGAAGCATGTTCTGCCTATGTTCTCTAAGAGTTTTAAATATTTTTCGGTCTTACATGTAGGTCTTTAATCCATTTTGAGTTTATTTTTGTGTATGGTTATAGAAGGTTCTAATTTCATTCTTTTACATGGAGCTGCCCAGTTTTCCCAGCACCACTTGTTGAAAAGACTGTTGTTTCCCCTGCTCTTTTTCATAGATTGATCATAGCTGCGTGAGTTTATTTCTGGGCTTTCTATCACAATGAACTATTTTTGTGCCAGTACCATACTGTTTTGATTACTGTAGCTATGCTATATTGTAGCATAGTCTGAAGTCAGGGAGTTTGATTCCTCCAGCTCAGTTTTTCTTTCCTAAGATTGCTTTGGGTGTTAAGGATCTTTTGTGATTCCATACAAATTTAAAATTTTTTTGTTCTAGCTCTGTGAAAAATACCATTGGTAATTTGACTGGGATTGCATTGAATCTAGATAACCTTGGGTAGAATCATTATATGATTAATCATTATTTGATTCTTCCAGTCCAAGAACATGGTATATCTTTCCATCTTTGTCATCTTCTTTTATCAGTGTCTTTATGGTTTTCAGAGTAAAAGTCCTTTGCCTCCTTAGGTAGGTTTAGTCCTAAGAATTTTATTCTTTTTGATGTGATGGTATATGGGATTATTTCCTTAATTTCTCTTTCTGATCTTTCATTGTTAAGTGTCTAGAAATACAACAGATTTCTGTGTATTAATTTTGTACTTGCAACTTTACCAAATTCATTGATGAGACCTAGTAGTTTTCTGGTGGCACCTTAGGATTTTCTGTGTACAGTATCATGTCTGCAAACAGTAAGTTTTACTTCTTTTCCAATTTGGATTCCTTTTTTTTCTTCTCTGATTGCCATGACTAGGACTTCCAAAATTCTTTTGAATAGAAGTGGTGAGAGTGACAACTTTGTCTTTTTCCTGATCTTAAGAGAAAAACCTTTTAGTTTTTCATCACTGGGAATGATGATGTGGGTTTGTGATATAGGGCCTTTACTATGTTGAGGTAGTTTCCCTCTATGGCCACTTTCTGGAGAGTTTTTGTCATAAATCAGTATTGAATTTAGTCAAAAGCTTTTTCTGCATCTATTGATTGCTTAGTGCAGTGAGCAATGGCCTATTCAATAGAAAGGAGAAAATATGTTAAGATAAAATATAGTGTAAATTTATATAGGGTTTTACTCATCCTCTTCTATTTTTCCTTTCTCCTCTGCAGAGAATTCCAGCTCTAAGAAGATTCTAGTAATAACAGATTAGATTATTACTCATTTGCTTTAGCCACAGTACACACACAATAGTATTAGAAAACTAATACCAACATTACCACTAATAATATGACTAAAACAAGTTTAAAAGATTTTTTTCTTTAGGGTTTATTCCACTAGAGATGTACAAATTACTGTTTTAAGTTGATTAAAAGTTCCTTTCTGTGGTTATGCCACCCCAGTATACTAATTTAGATTCTTTAGCTCCATCTTAAAATGTTTTATAATTATGTAAAATATTTACATATTTTGATCCCTCATCCTGTTCCTTTCCTTCTAGTTAACCATTTAAAATGTTTATATTTATCTTTTTTAAAGATGTAACAAATTTTGTAAATAATGTAATTTTACTGTATACACACACTTTTCTCCACTTTTTTAGCTTAGTAATATGTTCTGGAGATCTATGGTGGAGGTGACATTATTTAACCATTCCTGATTTAACTAGTTGCTGGTGGATTTGGGGTAGTTTCTGGTCTTTTTGCTATTATAAATGCTACTGTAAGGGATAACAGTCTTGTGCATGTATTTAAAAAATGCTTTTTTCTTTGAAAGAGATCCCTAGATTTAGAATTGTGATCAAGATTACTAGTACTGTCAAATCTCCCACAACTACCATAATTTGTAGGAGTATCAGGAATATGTGAGCATACATGGTTCTTGACCAACAGTATGTCCAACTTTGGATTTTTACCTACTTAATACATGAGAAATAGTATCCCAGTGTTGGTTTTATTGTCTGTTTCTCGTAGTATGAATAAGATCAGCATATATAAAGTTTATTGTTCATCTCAAAGCTCAATTTCTTACAGAGTACTTGGTCTTTTTATTTTTAAAAACTCTTTTAAAGATATTAGAGATACTAGCACTTTTAAACCTTTTTCATATTTTGCCATGTCTTACTTTGAATTTTGATGGTTGATAACACATAAAACAAAGCTGACTTATATATATTGTTCTTGTATCCTGTAAACTTGCTAAATTGTTAGTTCTAGTACCTTTTTAAAAAATTTATCACAAATGGTCCTTAGATTTTGTCAAATAACTTTTCTTTTGAAATAATTATATGATTTTTCTCCTTTATCCTGTTCATATGTTATATGATTTTCAGATGTTTAACCAACCTTTCATTCTTAAGATAAATCCCACTTGGTCAAATCAAAATTGTCGGAAAGTTTGTGTTTTTAATGTTGGTTCATTTGATGTTAATTTACTGACAAATCCTTTTTCCATAGTGTCAGAGATAGTCCATTGCTGATGACTACAATTCTGAAATGGTGGTCTGAATTATCTACGCCCACAGATTCCCCGTGTGACCTATGCATGCCTTTATATAGATTTTTCTGTGTGCCTACTATGTGCCAGGCATTATTATGCATTGAGGATACAGAAATAAATATGGTAGACAGCCCTTGCCCTCTCAGCTGTGGTGAACACAGTGAGATAGTTTAATGAGTGTTAGGCAATAGAGAGTAAAATTTGAGATTTAAACAAAGGGAACCATGTTATAATTTTTTTAAAGCTGCTTGGAGGGGACATGTCCCTGGAGATCCAGGGGTTAAGACTACGCAATGCAAGGGGCATGGGTTTTACCCCTGGTCCAGGAACTAAGATCCCACATGTCCCATGGCACAGCTGAAGGGAAAAAAAAGTCACTCGGAGGAAATTACCTGAATGGTAAATTGAGTTCAACCAGGGTTACCGTATCATTTACTATCCAAACAGGGACAATTTTCAAAGTGAAAACAAGCATAAAGTAGGATGTATAATCACCTTAAATCTAACCAGTCAAATGAGAAGTGTTTGAGGCAGAAAAAACTATGTGAAAGAGGACAGGGCCCATTAAGATAACTAAAAATCTTAATTTAGTGAGCTGTAAACTGTGAGGGAAGAAATTAGGTGAGAAAAGCAAGCAAAGACCAAAATATAAAGGTCTTGTAAAGTGGAAAGGAACTTGAGCTTTATTCTAAGGACAATGAACATTCTAGGAGAAAGTGTGAGCAAAGAAGGTATCCTTAGAGATCATTTGGAGGGGAATGGAGAGTGGGTTTGGGTTTTGGGGGACATGAAATGTTCCACAGTTGTGTGACACAAAGACACTGAATTGCACACTATGTGCCTTACAGCTCGATAAAGCTTTTTTCCTCCAGCTGAGAGATGAAAACAGCTCTAGATTACTGTGTTCGAAGGATGAATTCAAGAGATATTTACGAGAACCTATAAGGCCTTGTGACTGACAGGATATGGAGGTGAGGGAGAGGGAAAAGTCAGTTAACTTCCAAGATTCTGGCTTAAGCAACAGGATGGATGATGGTGCCATTTACTGACATAACCAGAACCAGAAATGAGGGTGTGGGTGGAGAAATAAAAATGCTGAATTTGAGATAACTTTGAAAACATTTAAGTTATGGACTGTTTGTATCCTCCCAAAATTTGTAAAGTTGAAACTCTAATCCCAACTAGGTGTTGGGAGGTAAGGCCACTGAGAATTACGTCACGAGGGTGGAACCCTCATGAATCTGACTAGTGCCCTTATAAGAAGTGGCCCAAGACATTACTGAATCTTTCTGCCACAGGAGGATACAAAGTTGGCAGTCTTCAAGTCAGAACAGGAATTTGTCAGACTCTAACCATGCTGGCACCCTGACCTTGAACTTCCAGCCTCCAGAACTGTAAGAAATTTCAGCTTATAAGCAACCTAATCTATGGTACTTTGTTATAGCAGCTCCAGTTAAAACAGTATCGAAGTTTGGCTCAGGTGAAGATCTGGGCTGAAGAGAATCAGTGGAAGTCATTGAAGTGGAGTTTTGTTTAGGGCATATGTAAGACATGGTTAGAGGTGAAATTAGCAAGGGTCTGAGAGAAGGCTCCGAGGGGGTAAGAAAACCAGAGGAGCATAACGTGACAAGTGCAGTTTAGAGTCTCATAAAGTGTTCAACAGTATAAAATACTATCACGTTTCAAAGTAAAATGAGCAAAGTATCCTCTGGACTTAAAAAAATTCAGGTTTTAGTGGAGTAAGTGGCAAAAACTAGACTCCTATGAGTTTTGTGGTAAATTGTGAGCTGCGATTCCTCAAAGGACAAATCAGGCAAGGGTTAGGTTTGTAAGTGGGAAAGAGGGAAAGGGTTGAGGAAGATGATTTTTACTTTAAAAAAGGTTTCTGTTCAGTTCAGTCGCGTCCGACTCTTTGCGACCCCATGAATCACAGCACACCAGGCCTCCCTGTCCATCACCAAGTCCCGGAGTTCACTCAGACTCATGTCCATCGAGTCCGTGATGCCATCCAGCCATCTCATCCTGGGTCATCCCCTTCTCCTCCTGCCCCTAATCCCTCCCAGCATCAGAGTCTTTTCCAATGAGTCAACTCTTTGCATGAGGTGGCCAAAGTACTGGAGTTTCAGCTTTAGCGTCATTCCTTCCAAAGAATTCCCAGGGTTGAGCTCCTTCAGAGTGGACTGGTTGGATCTCCTTGCAGTCCAAGGGACTCTCAAGAGTCTCCTCCAACACCACAATTCAAAAGCATCTATTCTTCAGCACTCAGCTTTCTTCACAGTCCAACTCTCACATCCATACATGACCACAGGAAAAACCATACCCTTGACTAGACGGACCTTTGTTGGCAAAGTAATATCTCTGCTTTTGAATATGCTATCTAGGATGGTCATAACTTTCCTTCCAAGGAGTAAGCGTCTTTTAATTTCATGGCTGCAATCGCCATCTGCAGTGATTTTGGAGCCCCCCCAAATAAAGTCTGCCACTGTTTCCCCATCTACTTCCCATGAAGTGATGGGACCAGATGCCATGATCTTCGTTTTCTGAATGTTGAGCTTTAAGACAACTTTTTCACTTTGGTCATGTTTAAAGAAATACAAGGACCCAATTAAAGAAACTGAAGTACTGGAGGAATGAGAAGGCTACGTAAGAAATCAGCTGGGAAGGCTTGCAAATTTTAAGGTTTGGTTAGAGTTTAGGAATCTGTATTTAAGTTCCTGATGGGATTTTGATGCTCAAGACAATTTGGGAGCTAGCAGAATCATAAGAGCAACCTTTGTAAGATACTTGATGCTTTTATGCTTTCTAAACAGGAGAGGAAGAACCTATAGAGGATGCAGGTACAGACAGGTTTGGTGATGGGTAGTTCAGAAGTAATCTGCTAACAGACTTGGGGAAGGTGAAGATTTAAGGAGACTACAGATTTCACATTGTTTTGAAGAATGGACAGGTTGCTAATGTTGAGGACTTAGTTGAGGATGATAATCAAAAATTTATAGTGTCACCAGTCTACATCATTATGTTCTTTTCTGTGGCAGTTATCAGCAACCCAACTGTATTTAGATAAGGCAGACAGAGCTAAACTCATCTAAGATTCAGAGTTTGCCACAAGTTATAAAAGTGACAGTAAGGCAAAGAAGTTTGGAGAACTGCCAAAAAATCTTTTTCCTTCACTTTAGAAGGATAATTCTGCAGGACACAGAATTCTATGTTGCTTTACTCTAAACACTTTAAATATTTTAATTCCATTTTCTTGCCTGAAGAGAAGCTGAAGAGAACTATGTATATGTATTTTTTTTTTCACCTGGATTCTCTCAGGATTTTTTTTTCTTTGATTTCCTATAATTTTGAAACAGACCTAATTTGGACTTTACTCAATAAGGAGTGGGCGGCAAAACACAATCAATGATATACTCTAGGAAGACCAGAATCTAATCTAGGTAATCTAGAATCAAACCTTTATATTTACGGCCTAAACCAATGAGGTTCCAAAAGACTCCTGCTTTGAAGAGTGTACAGACAGACTGTGGTTTCCTTTGTTTGGGATGAGGCTTAGGCATCATCCCAAGTTTTTTCAAAAGTACCCAGAGATGAGTCTAATAGGCAACTACAGTTGAAAGGCAGTCATTGATCTGTAATTTATGTTGCTACAGTAAGGCTCAAATCAGACAAATAGACATATAATCTCAAAATTCTGAAGAAATCACTGGTAACAAACTAAGCTGACCCCCTAAAACTACAATCACACATTAATCACACCATTTGCATCACAAAAGAAAAACAGATTTTGAATATATACAATTTATTTAATAAATTAATATCATTCAAAATACAGTGCCAGAACATTATGCAGTTGAACATGCTAGTAATGTCTGTCATGAAGCACCTGTGCTCACGTTAGATTGGCGGCGGCCCGCTACTGCTAGTGGTTCCTGGGATTAATGCCAGAGCAGCACTAGTTACCTGCTCTTCTGCACCGCTAGTGCAGAGGATTCCTGAACAGTTCACCTTTCTAATCCTACCCCCACACACACAACAGGTTAAAAAAAACACATCCTGACAGCTAACAAATTATCTATACACAATCACTCTACAGTAATGCTTATTAAATTAAGATGTAATGGCCTGGTTAGCCCACTCTAAATCTTGACGATGGAGAAATACAACAGCAGCAGGTAGTAGTGTGCATGAGCCAATGTTAATGTAACGCAGAGAGTGGAGGCTTTTACTGATTAAGGCTCCACACAGACCCGCACAGTGAGGGACTAGCAATTCTTATTGCAAGCCCAGCAACTTAAGTCCACACCTGGTAAGTGACCAGCTGATTGGAAGACCTGTATGCTAGATAGACAAGTATAAGTTAGTGAAAAGAGAGTACATGCACCTAATAGTATATAGTTAGACTGATCCTGCAGTCATACTTTCCCTGTGCAATACCATAAAATGGAAGATCTTCCTCAACTATAGGATTTAGACAACATTTCTATGCCAACATGGACACTAGTGTTAAGTGCAGCTCACTTAACTACACTGAAAAAAACTATATTCCAGGACTTCAAAACAGAAGCACGGGAATGAAATACATTTACCAAAATAACCTCAGCACATTTGTGATATACCACACTAGGAACAGGAAACTACTTTTTAATAAGTGAACTTTTGGAACTGTACATACACAGGGCTAACAACATTAGATAATCCAGATTGTTATGCTCTCATGATACACATAAAAGTTTCTCAATTATTGGATAATCTATTTCATATTATGGAAGCATATCTTTAAGACTCACTGATATATATTATACTGATGCAAATATTAAGTAGGGCATAAAAATAAAATTTATCAAAGATAGATTTTTTTTTAATGTACTCATTCAGTCCTTCCATAGTCTCTCATTAAGCAAAGAAAATGACAAAGCAAACAGACGAAGTGTGCACTCCCTGAACTCCTGACTATACAGGCGGTAGCGCAACCATCTCTCCATCCATTTCAAACTCCTCTGTTCCATCCGGTGAAAAAAGGTAAGTTGGTGGTTTCCATGGAGATTCTTCAAGGCAAGACGGATACAGTTTCCCCACAGTGCATCGAAAATCTCTCCCTAGGTCCCAGAGTACACGTTCAGATATATGTTGCCGCAGAGACCACCGGTCAAGTTCCAGATCGTATTGGTAAGTGACGTATTTAGCTCTCTCATTTAAGTGGGTTTCTCGCATAAACACACACAGAGAATTTGAGATTACAACAGCTCTCACACAGGGATCTGAGTACCTCTTAGCAGGGATGTTGGCTGCCATTTTCCACTCATTTTTATTCACATCATAGACTTCCACAGTTACTGAAGACCCATCTACAGTGCCAGAGGGGAGTCTTATGCCAGAATTAGTAGCAATGTGCAACCCTCCGATATAGAAAATTTTATCACCAAAAGCTGCAGCTGAAGCAAAAGACCTGCTCGTCTGTCTCATGGCCATTTCTACCCATGAATCAGACCTTGGAAAATAACAATACATGAGGTTCAGGGTCATCACATAAATGCAGTCATGAACTACAACTGCTGCACTCCACTGCCAAGCACAAGGCAAAGGGCTTACCATTGTCCATTCATCCTTCTCAGTGTCATATCTTTCTACAGTCCTCCGATTAAGCTCTCCACCCACACTATCTCCTCCGATTGCATAGATATAGCCTTCACAGCAAACCAAAGATGGCTTTACGCGGACAAAAAGCATTGGGGTCTTTGGAAACCAGGTATTTTGCTGTGCATCAAACCAATAAAAGCAATTCACAGTTCTAAAGGCAGTCTGAAGTTTGCTTGTTTTACTGTGATTTGTTTTTGTGTTTTTCAGAGGAACTTGACCACCTGCTATATAGATGTCATTATCAGGTGTTACAACGGTCCCAACCTTATGTAAATCAGCTGGTGGGCTGCATAGCTTATAAACTTTTTCTGCTTGGGGGCTGTAACAGACTGAAGAGTAAAGACTACAAGGATTTTCTGAAGATGCTTCAATGAAAATCATCATCTCCTCTTTAGTCATTCCAAGTCTTGGTTTGAAAAACTTGGGCATGGACTTATACAGACCTTGAACAACTACTGACTTATCATTGGGTGGCAGACCTTGAAACCAAGCTCTCTGTGTTACTTCTGAAAGTGCATCAATTCTGATTTGGCTAAGAACTGAAGACAAATACTGCGATCGTGATTCTGTGTTGTACTCCAGCCACAGCATAGCAGCTTCACGAACTGTCTCCTCCTTTTCTACGTTTAAATTGTCACTACTGAGAATGTCTATCAGTAGATCATGTGACAGCTGCATGAAAGCTTCCTGATGATACACAGCCGTGAACTTGTGCTCCACCATCCTTTTAGCACTTTGTTTTAATTCCTCACAGCTGAACAGATCAGCAAAACTCAACAATCGCACACAATTCTCTGCATTTATCTTTTTAATTAAATATTCTCGACAACGTTGTAACACATCTTCTACCTAAAAATGGGGGGAAAACAAGGCTGATAAAGGCAAGCTAGACATTTGCTATGAACACACAAGTATATTAATCAAATCCTTATACTGTAGTTTTATTTTTAGATACACTTTTGGGCTAAGAGATAGTGTCTTCCAGTAATAAAAAAAACTAGAAGACTGTGCAGGGGCTTTCCTGGTGGCTCAGATGGTAAAGAATTCGTCTGCAATGCAGGAGACCTGGGTTCTTCGATCTCTTGGTTGGAGAAGGGAATGGCTACCCGCTCCAGTATTCTGGCCTGGAGAATTACCACGGACAAAGGCACCTGGCAGGCTACAGTCCATGGGGTCACAAAGAGTCATATACGACTGAGGGACTTTCAAAATGTATTGTTTTGCATTTTTCTTCCTGTCTAGTGGCCTACTTAACTGCCCTACTTAGGAGTCAGTATAACATCAGACAGGCTCTTGGGGACTTCCCCAGTGTTTAAGACCCTGAGCTTCCACTGCAGGGGGTGCGGGTTCAATCCCTGGTCAGGGAACTAAAATCTCATATCCCACATGCTACACACAAACAAGACCCCCCAATAAATGACTCTTAAAAACCTAAACAGCCTAAAGGTAAGGAAATTCATGCATAAGTTAAATACTTTTAGGCTTTAAAAAATATGTAACTGAGAAAACCAAATAAGAACAATGTAAATCAGTACAGGAAATGATTATTGTTGAAAAGCGAGAATCTGGTTTTGTCAACGTGTATAAGATATTCATAAAAAAGCAGCAACACACAATGCCTAACAATAGTTACCTGCCTTTCTTACCTGGAGCACTAGGATAACCAATCAAAAGAAAACAGTGCAGTTATAAATAATCTACATTTAACAACCCATCTTAGCCACTCAAAGTTTCCTAGATTTGTTTTCTCTCAAGACAAAACATCTCAGTTGAGTTACAAGTGCTACCTACTATATTTATTCCAGATCACAGTGATTAACTAGAAACAGTTTGTGATAAGAAGTCAAGTTGTTTGGATTCAAAACTTGGATAGGCCAGTCAACACTTGTATAATATCAGACAAGTAGCTTTCTTCTCTAAGCCTCAGCTTTCTCCTGCATAAAACGGGGAAATCCTTTAAGTGATTATTTTAGGATTAAATGAGAACTGATATATAGCATCAGTACAGTATCTGGCATATAAAAACATTTCATGCAGGTAATAGTGAAAGCCATGTTGGCAGTCATAAAATGCCCCGTCCCAGACTTGCCAGGGCAACCTTAGTCCTGGAGGCAGAGTCTGGGTTTGCATTGGGTAAGCATATGCCTAAGGGTTTCATTAACATGATTAAAAAACAAAGGAAAGGTGTCACTATTTACAGTAACAGTGTTCTGAAACCCAAATTTCTTAAAATTCCTCAATTATTTAGCAATTCTAAAAATACCTGCTTTTAGTTCCTGGCTTTTAAAAAAAGTAATGAAATAATTTAAATTATAGAAGACAGTGCTTACAGCAGGCATTTCTCCCTTTTAGGTTTGGATTCAGGATATCAATGTCTTCCATTGTAAAGCACCAGGAAGCTACCATGGGCTTCAGTTTCCCCAGAATTACAGACACTGCACAACTGGGGGGCGGGGAGAAGAGTACATACTAAAAAGGAGGAAAGATACTTAAACTGGTGCTCAACCAATGTCACTGACGTTTATTCAGCACGCATTTATCCAGTACCCACTAGGTATCATGAACTATGCTACCAAAATTTAACCTTCAGTCTGATGATTCTCCCTTTGGAGAAACTTATTTCTGAAAATACAAAGAATTATTCCAAATAGGAAAAGAAATCAGAAAAATATATTTATTTAGCCACACCATACAGCATGTGCGATCTTAGTTTCCTGGCCAGGGATCAAACCTATGTCCCCTGCAGTGGAAGTGTGAATTCTTAACCAATGGGCCACCAGAAGTCCTGGAAAATATTTTTATATGCCTCTTAAAATTTAAAAGAAACACTGAAGGGTGAAAGTCCCCGTTGGTCCAGTGGTTAAGATTCTGCTTCCACTGCAGGGAGCATGGGTTCCAACCCTGGTTCAGGAACTAAGATTCCACAAGCCACATGGCATGGCCAAAAATAAAAATGTTGAAGGGGAAACAAAGAGTGAGAGAGTGAAACAATTTATCATATGTAAATATATCATCACTTTTTCTTTTAGTTTAACTCTTAATAGCTCAGTGTGTTCTCATGCTATTACAAATATCTGTTTGATAACTTGTTAAGAATCTTGACATTTTCCATGAAAAGTAATACCATCAAAAATTAGCATATCTAAGCTTTTAGCCAAAACACCAAAGCATTTAAATTTAGTAACACTGTTAAAAACTTTTTACTTAAGATCTAAATTCTGTTGTATACTAGGCAAAATATGAAACTATTATGAAATTTTCACCTCTTTTCAGTAAAGTTCCCATCATAAAACTAAGTTTACTAGATGATCAAATTCTATTGTTTTTCTTTTATACATTTTAAAAAGAAAAACTTTACATTCTAAAATCTGCGATAAAATTACATAGCTATAATACATCACTGATAAAACAATGCTTCTTAAGAAAAATAAACCACAGTTAACACATACAACTGAGAGAAAAAACTGCTTACCTGCAGGAAGCAAGCTGTTTCATAAAGCTGTTCTACAGTGCTGTCATTTATTGCCAAGTTACCCGTGTATGTATAGGTTATTATTATCTGTAAGGTGGCTGAATCCACATTCCTCAGATGTATGTGTGTCTGTTTGCTTTCACTCAGTCCACTCATGAACATGGCCCTACAATAAGGGTGGGAGGGGGAAACAAAAGTAGAGCTAAAAACAAACACCAAAACTAGACCACAGAGAATGTTTATTTAGGGTATCTGCTGATGGACAACTTACAGGGAAAAACTTTTGAGGGAGGCAACAGAAAAGTATAATTCAGTGCCAAAGCTATACCAAACTTTTCTACTATGCCATTCTGAATGATAGTATCAAAATTAATTTACTCCTTATATTCACACAATGGAATTTAGCAACGAAAGAAACTCTAATACGTACACAGACAAACCTTAAAATCATTATAGCCAGTGAAAGGCAGATACCAAAGACCACATACTATATGATTCCATTTATATGAAATATCCCCCCAAAGCAAATATACAGAGGCAGAAGGGAGAGTAGTAGTTACCTAGGGCCATGGGTAAAAAAGGTGAGTGTGCATAAAGTGACAGAAATATTTCAAATTAGATTGTAGAGATGGTTGTATAGCTCTTTAAATATACTGAAATACTTAACTGTATGTAAATTAGCTCTCAACAAAGCTGTTAAAATTTCAACTTACTCAAATGATTTCCTAAAAAATATGCAGGACAGTTTCCTAAAAAATTACATGCAGGAAAATATGCTGTAAAGGAAATTATGTTATGAAGAATACAAACTAAAACGTCCACATATAGGGAAGAGATGAAAAAAAATGCAAAGAGTATTACTGAACATATAGAAAAGCCTATAGTGATCTAAAGTGCAGTATCACAACAACTAGCCTGGGCACCTCAAGGACAAGATTAGAAACACTTCAAAGTGGATGAAATAGTCAGTCAGGGTAGAATATAAGAACTTTTTTGGGGGGGAGACGGCTGAACCTAAGAGGTTCAGGCATTTAGATCACAGAAGGCTTAAATGAGACCCAAGAGGGAATTCCCTGGCGGTTCAGTGGTTAGGACCCAGTGCTTTCACTGCTTGGGCTTGGGTTCAATCCTGCATCGGGGGTAAGATCACGCAAGCCCAACAGCAGAGCCAAAATTTTTACTGAACTTCCTTGTAGATAATGAAGAATGCTGAAGGTTCTGAGCATGGATTCACTAGCATAATAGAACATTATAGAATGAATACTCTGTACTGGCAGATCTCAAAAGCCAAAGGCTGGAGGCCAGAAAACTGCTTTTTAGGCTACTGTAATAATCTATGTTAGAAGTAAGAACCATCTGACTGAGGATGGCAGAAATGGATACAAAAGCTTTTACAAAAAACCCAACAAGATCAGGTGCTTTTCTGAACATTGGCAATAAGAATAGGAAGTAGATTGTTGTTTTTCAGTTGCTAAGTTGTGTCTGACTCTTTTCGACCCTGTGGAATGCAGCATGCCAGGCTCCTCTGTCCTCATCTATCTCCCAGAATTTGTTCCAATTCATGTTCATTGAGTGTGTGATGCTATCTAACCATCTTGTTCTTTGCTGCTCCTTTCTTAGATAGGAAAAGAATCAAAGCTAGCTCTTTATTTTCAAGTAAATGCCTGAAAAAATATACTGTTAACCACTGAGAGGAAAACTGTAAGATGGAGGAAAAAAGTTAATCTTGTAAAAAAAGCTGAGTTAAATTTTAGATATGTTTAACTGAAGGTGTGGGCAGCTGAGTCAAATAGAAATAATACAATAACCAATTAAGTATTTAATATTACTGAAACTATGAAGGTCAGGCATTAATGCAATAGCCTGTGAATTATCTACAAAATGTCACGTGTTAAAGCCAAGTTAAGTTACATGAGCGAGACTAAAAACTAAAAGAAAAACCCACCCAGATTCCCAATGCCCAACCTGAGGTAGAGTTCTATTAGAAGAAAAAGTAAGAATGACAAAAGGTTGAGAAACATTCATCAGAGAAATAAGAACAAGCCAGTCAGTATAATGCTACTCTGGGCAAGGGAAGCAGGGTGTCAAAAACTAGAGCCTCAAGGGTAACAAATGCAGCAGAAGTAGTTAGGAAAGCACTGGTGATTTCTGGTGTAGCTCACAAGGAGCAGCAAGAACAGCAGCTAACTGGAGGCAGTTAGGAAATGGAAAAGTGGCAGTCAGGGAATGGAAAAAGGGAATGAAAACATCAATCAGGGTATCTGAAAACTGCCTCCCAGAGAATACACAATGGCCATAAATAAACGTAATCAAAGTAAAGGAGAACAGGAATTATTCTCAAAAAACATCCAAGATGTAACAAGAAAACGCTAAGAAAAGCACCTAAGACTACTGGTGGCACTTGTTTCACAAGTCACTTCTCACATGGGCGATAAGCAAAAGCAACCTGAAAGAGAATTACAAGAGAGCTGAGCAAAAATGAAGATTTAGGGGTCATGTGCTTTTTCTCTGTTCCAATAGAAGGTAGTTAACTTTGGAAGAGGAAGTAGGTCAAGAGAACAGCTGACTATGCAGAGGACACTGAGACTGGTTATTCCAGGCTATAGTTTAAGGCACCAGAATAAATGGACTTCTGTGAAGGATCTATGCTTCCCAAAGACGAAAGACACTAGGGGAAGCTGAGCCAACTTGATCATAAAAATCTGAAACAGGCTTTTCAGAGAAAGAATAAATGCTGAATTGCATAATATTACAGCAGGCTGAATTACCATGGTGAGAGAGGTGCTGAGTAATTCTCAAGTAATCCCTTTCACTTGGCGTCTACTGTATATGTTACTAAGAAGTAGAAACTATTACTTGAGGTTCTTGGGATTTTAAAAGTTTTTTTTGATTCTTGGTGGAATGAAACTGGTAAACTGCAAAAGAATGTACCTAGTTCAAAGGACAAAATTTCTCATAGGAAATTTCTAATGGTTAAATTGATAGCGATATATGTAAGGATACTGAAATCTACAAAGTTGTAAGCAGAATCCAGCTGAAAAAACCTGGGAAAAGATCAAGTTATTATTGTGGGAATATATAATAACTATCTATCCAGTCCAGAGAAAAGATATATATAGGAGGAAAAATTAATATATGTGGTTTGGTCTTGTGGATTATGAAATTGGCCCAGACACAGGATTGTAAAGATGGATGGATTTAATCCCAAACATGGGCAGAACTATTCTTTCTACTGTTACTTCAAATCCCTATTATCTGATTTGCTTTAGGGAGAATATATTCTCTTAGAACACCAAGATGCTAAAGAAGGGAACTAACTAGTGATAATAACAAGCAGCCTTAAAGAGACTGTGTTGCTTTTTAAATTGTGATACTAATGAAATATTTAAACTTTTTATTTAGCCTTCCAGGAAGCCAATTCCAACCCAGTTAGTTAAAAGATAAAAGAATAACCTCATGGCTAGAGAATTTAGAGAACAGTGTGTTGTCTATACAATGAAAAATAAATTTAACAAGGAAGAAAAAAGGTAAGACACCTAACCCATAATTGCATGTGTTACCTTCCTGATAAAGATGACAATTAAGCAAAAAGAATTTCTGCACAGGTTTAAAAGTTACACAAGACAACTACTAGGGTAATAACCACAGAAGAGTCTATGATTACAAATACCAATCTGGAAATCCACAAGTCATAAAGTTTCCAATAAAGAATAATCAATTTATAATTAACAGCCATTAAAAAGGGAGAACTTAAAAAAAAAAAAAGTGGGGGGGAGAACTAATGGACCTAGGTTTGACTGAATCTGTAACTGAATTCCTGACACTATCTACTAAGCCAAAGGAGATGAAAAAACAAAAACAATCCTGACAATCACAATCATCTGGGAAGCTCTTAAAATACACAAATCCTGAAACTCTAACTCGGACCCACTGAGTTAGACCCAGAAGAATCATAACTTCCGGGTTTGAAATCCAAGAATCTCTATCTGTAGAAACACAAGAGGATTCTAAGGATCCTCTCTAGGTCTATTAGGTTTTCTAGAATCACTGTTTGCAAATATGCTAAGTCTTCTATGATAAAAATAGTTTCAATGTCTGAAACTATGAAATATCCACAGTTAAACCTGAAAAAACGGCAGGCACAGCAAAGCAACTGACAAGCCAATCTGGGCCTAAGCTTCTATAATCATCATGAGATGTGTTATACTGGGGAATGTGAAGTTTCTACACCTTCTTCTATGTTAGCTTTGAAAAATTAAGATTATACCTGTCCTGTCTATAGCTGCCACTAAAAAGCAGCATAAAGTAAGTTTCACTAATGATAGCCACTTAAGCCAGCTAAGATTTGTTGTACGAATATACCAGTCCACATTTAATTCATCTTTATTCATTCTGTCCCTTTCAAATATTAAGTAAAGATTCAACCTAAGGTCAGTGACCAAACATAGGAATTTCTATGCCTTAATTCTATTCCTCCCATGAAACACATAACAAAGGAAAACCTACCTTAAAAAGATTAAAAGTTGTAAAAAGTCATAAAAATGTAGTTTTATTTATAATTATCAAACAATTAAATCAACTTCTAAATTCTGAGGCACAGAGAACATTATCAGTTATTAACTATTTCAATCTGGAAGAAGTCTGATAAGGCTAAAAAGATCACAAATGATCAAAGTAACCAACAGTGAGCAAAAAATTCATTTTTTCAAAGGAAATAAAAGTCCTTTAAAAATTAATAATAATAAAAAATTTTTAAAAAGTCCTTAACACATCTAAACACTACCAATTATCTTCTAGAAGTTATTATCAAGTATACAGTAACTCTTAAATGCATAACATTTTAAAATCTTATGAGTAAGTGAAAATTACACCATTCATTTTCCTTTCTCTTTCAATGAAAAAAACAGTACTGTATTCTGAACCTTCTTGCTTCCACATCATTAAACTTAACCTTAATTTCAAATTTCTTGTATTTAATCTTTGTAAAACCTTCCCTTGCCTGTCCCTTATTTACACACACACACAGGAGGTGACTGGCAAGCACTTTATCACCCAAATAGAAAATTTAGGCAAAACATTAAGACATCTAATTTTTTTAATTTTAAATAGTGTTTAAAATAATTTCTATCAGAAGATTAAAACAAGCTTAACATTCTGCACTTGAAATTACAAACTAACCAAGATTAAAAGTACTTACCTAAAATAAGAGCTACATGTTGCAAGAACCATCTTATGACAAGGGAATTCAGTGCCCTCAACAATTAACACTATGTCAGTAAACAACTGCTGTTCATAAAACAATTTTAACTGCTCCAACAAGGACACAGCATATTCAGTATTGATCTGCTTCTCCTCTTGAGTGGACATGACTGTATTCCATTAATATCTCCAGGAACAGATTAGAATAAAGTCAGTCTTACTGATGGAAGGTCAAGTGAATGCTTCAGAAATAAAAAAAGGAGAAACTCTGCTTGCTGATATCTGCAGCATTCAGAACCAAGACTGACACACTCACTAATGAATAGTATCTTGCTATAGGCTTAGAATCACTACTAGGTCATCCTGTGTTAATTAGGTTCTTCAGAGTTTTTCAACACAGTCTGCACACATCTTGCTCAAATTTGCAACTGTTGTTCATCTCAAAAGAGAGTAACACACGAGGTAGATTTTGTGGCAACATCCTATGTTTGGTGGATCCTCTGGAATAACTAAAAAAAAAAAAAATATCAGTCAGAGTATCTAGGCCAGTACATGTTTAGAATACAATGTTTAAGCAGACTTACATATGAGTTACATTTTTTTGAAGTTCAACTTTAGACATTACCATAAAAATAAAACATGAGAAAAGGAATACTTTAAAAGTTTATTACATTTGTAGTTTTATCTTTTTGACTTCTATAAAAAATTTAAACATTTCAGAAAGTAAAGAACATATCAATATGCATACATTTATGAAGTTCTTTAAAAACAAAAACATACAGTATGACAAAATAGAGAAATATATTACTACATGAAGACTTCATATTATACAAATATGCATGTTCTTAAAATGTGTAAATTTAAAATTTTCAGGAGATTCAAGTCCAGTTTTTAGACAATTCATCTGGAAGACTTCCCCAAAATTGCCAAGATATCTGAGTGAAAGGGAGGCAAGTCTTTCCTCATGACTTATCAAATATTAAAATATATTAACAGTTCTACAATAAAGGCAAGTAAATAAAACCCAAGTAAATATAATACACTCAAGTTACAAGAAAAGGTATTAGATATGATAAAGAAGTCTTCAAAGTAGAAGACTGGTTATTCCAACAAATAACACTGGACACCCCCAGGAGGAAAAACAAAATCCAATACCATTCATCAAAGAAATTCCAGCTGCATTAAAGTTTAATTTTAAAATATTATTTGGAATTAAGTATAACGTATGGCAGGAGAAGGCAATGGCACCCCATTCTAGTACTCTTGCCTGGAAAATCCCATGGACGGAGGAGCCTGGTAGGCTGCAGTCCATGGGGTCATGAAGAGTCGGACACAGCTGAGCGACTTCACTTTCACTTTTCACTTTCATGCATTGGAGAAGGAAATGGCAACCCACTCCCGTATTCTTGCCTGGAGAATCCCAGGGACAGGGAAGCCTGGTGAGCAGCCATCTATGGGGTCGCACAGAGTCGGACATGACTGAAGTGACTTAGCAGCAGCAACGTATGGCAAATGAATTACAAATAAGGAAAAAGAATGTATAATATAGAGTACTAATAGTTAGGAAACTACTTCCTGTTTCCTAATTAGATGATTCTTAGTTCCATAATCAGAAAGTCAAGTGTTGTTGACATGAAAACTATAAAACTATTTGACCATCATTTGGAACTACTACAACTTTTTCTCACAAAAATATCATCCATCTCTCAAAGAGGTCACACGGTACTTCGGGCCAAGCTATACTATTACATAAACTGCTAACCTGATGTAGACTGTCAAATTTCCAGCCAAGTAAAGTATAAGGAAGTAACTAAAACAGGTGCAAAGCCAGAGACTTTGGGTCATTTAAGGTAATGACTTTGCTCTTCCAGATCTGAAAGTTACCCTATAAATCTAAGTTTACTGCATAACCTCTAAGGCTAACGATACCTAAAATCACTGGCTATTTTCATGTATTAATAATGCAGCAAGGCCCAGTGTTAGCGAGGGTGTTAGAAATGAGCATTTTCACACAGGAGTGTAAGTTGATACATCCCTCCAAGCCCTTAATCAAAACTCTTAGAGCCAGCTATGTTCTGGAATTTAGGATCTCTCAAATCTTGTCAAGGTAATGTGGTACATATATCATGTACTACAAGCAGTCTGGGACAGAACTCCATAACTGAACATCCTATTTTCACTGAGGGAAATGTGAACAGTATGAAAAATAATACTATATAGTCTCATTACTTCAGTTCAAATTTTACAAAATTTTTTTTAACTTGATATTAAGAGCTTTTTGAATATCAGAACTGCAAAGGAAGTATTACAGAAGATGTAATATTTGGCACTGTAAATGCTTATTATCTCAATCTTTCAATTCTGCCTCTAAAAATTTATCTGACAAAAATGTATATATTGCTAGGCTAAAATTCCTAACCCCAGCTGTAGGACCGACCCCAAATTGTCCCCATCCATCTTTAAACCAGGTGACAGGAGCTGCTGGCCAGGGCCAGGATGGATTTAGATGACACACTACACTCCAGAATTCCTTGCAGGGTAGCTGTACAGGTTCACTCTGATTATTTCTCTAAGACTTCATACTCTCCGAACCTGATTTTTTTGCAGTTCCTTTTTGGAGCCCCATTTATGTGTGTCTCCATTTTATTAGATTTGATTTCTTTTTATCATATTCATGATACTGTATTAAAACAATACTAGTCTGGTTTTAGAAAATTACACAGTGAGCCAACTTTATACAATCTTATTGTCACTGCTTTATACACCCCCTATTTCCATCCCTCCCTTTGATATCTAGGGTACACTGTCTCCCTAACAATTTTTATTTAAGATATCTCAACATTAAAATAGGCAGCAAAAGTCATTCAGACATCATATAAATTTAATAATTTACACAGATCAGTATCTAGTACAATTCAAAATAAAATTAAGTGTTGCTTTTCTGGAAACATAAGAGTTCAAAATGTATTACCTGAAAATGTAAAAAATGGCAAAGTTTAAGATGGCCAACAAATAACCTTCAAAAGGCCCTTAAAATCAATATACTACACACTCTGAAACATTTCACAAAGTCTGAACTATCCTACTTAATAACCAAACATTGGACACATTTTACAAACTTCCCCTTAATTCCCAGGTATCAATGAAACTGTTTACTTAATTTTCGATCATAAATTAATGGCTACTTAAATTTAACTCCACAGATGTTTTCTGGGTATTTACTAAGTGCTGGTCATTGCACTGTAAGTACTCAGACTGAGAGCTGCCAACTGTGAGAGCTCCAAGACACCAAGTCATTTACTCTTACTACAGCCAAAACATGTCTATCATTTAAAAAGAGTGTCTTTATTCTGGACAAACTCAAATCTACAGGTAGGCAAAAGAGTAAAATCTAGCTGTCATGATCTTTCATTTCCAAACTTTTGATAGAGAAGTAATACAAGAAATTTTATCCTTTACCATAAAAACAACTGTAGCACAAGTAAAATGAGCAAAGGAGGCAGCTGGCATTTGTCCCCCTGTTAACAGTGGTTCACACACAGAGGAAAGAAACATTTACTGAAGACTTACTTAAACCTTCTAAATTTTGTTAACATATGCAATGATTACTTAATTAAAAAACTCAAACTTTCAAAAGGTACACTACTTTCTCATCATAAAGACAAAATATTTTAGGATTTGTAAGCAGAGTCTTTGTCTCAAATGCTAAAGCTGCTGCAGTCTGAAAACAGCGAAGTCAACATATAAAGGAACGGACATGATTCAACAAATGTTCTCTACAAAAACGGACTACAGGATAAATGTACCAATCTCTGTTTTAGGCTGCTTCTTGATCAAATATTAAGAATTTTTTTAAAAGGTGGTAACAAAAATACACACTTCAAAGATATTTTCCCCAGAAGAATGTTTCCCTTTCAAGTCATAAAAACAAGGAAAAAGCACAAACCTTAAATCCTTGAAAGTTGAATTAAATATAATTCTTAATCTAACCTGTCTGTATTCCACCATTCAACTGAAATATTTTAACATCTCTTACCTAGTCACACAACCACTTTCCCTACTTACTACAGGCTCAGTCAACTTTTGAAACACTTTTAAAAAATCCAGTGAGTATCCTTTATTTAGGTTAGAAAAAAAGGACTTTTCTAATCTGCTGAAAGAAACCCACAATGAGAAAAAAACAACAACAAAAACCTATTTTAGAGTCAAAAACACTTAAATTTCTTTCTTTTTAAAAAAATCAACTACATCATTTCTGGAGAAGGAAATGGCAACCCACTCCAGTATTCTTGCCTGGAGAATCCCATGGACAGAGGAGTCTGGCAGGCTATAGTACCAAAGGTAGCACAGAGTCGGACACAACTGAAGGGACTTAGTAGGCACAACTTATTTATATATATTTGAAATACAGAAGATGTGTACAAAACAATTCTGTGTAAAGACATCAAATGAACACGTGGATTCAGCAGATGAACTGATGGCCAAAGACTAGGAATCCACTATCAGTTGCCACATTTCCAGGTATCAGGCACCTTAAGATGAATAGAAAGGTCCTATAATTTAAAGGTAGTTGTCAGGACATATTTCACAGTGAGAAAAGCCAACTAGAAAAAGCATTAAACGGGAGTCATACAAACACAGTATAATGACATTCAGAATCTAACAAAGTAAAATGTACTCTGGCATAAAAAGTATGCATATTCTTATTTCTTTTTCTAAGTTCTTGGCTAAATTCAGTATTTTTGATTGATCTATTTGATACCAGTGGATAAGAGCAATGAATAAGGTTAGAATGCTGTATACAGGATGATATCCTTTCTTCTACTCTTCACCAACTTTCTGCAAGTAAGTAGAGAACAAAGACCAACTTATGTTTTAATCTAAAAGCTTCCTATTAAGAGTAGAATTGCAACTGAGAGAAAAAAAAAAAAGCAAAAACTTGGATTCTAACATTTTTTCTAGGCTACCCAAGTCTCCAAGGTTCTACTGAGTGAATTTTGCCACACAAGATAGTTTCAGAGCATTCTGTTATTAAATGGTCATCAGGATTAAATCAGTCAACAATCCATAGCAATACACACAATTCTACTTAAAAATCTGAAATACCTCTTACAGAAAGTTGTTTCAATACTTGTTTTCCTCCCTTGCATAATTAATGTGACTATAAATTTTGTAGGGGAAGCAAGTGTATCTAACTTTACTTTGAAATCTAGTTTTCATTCCCACAAGTGTGTCATTTATAGTACCTTTCCACAGAATAGCTACAGAAACATAGTGAAAGTGAAGTGAAGTCACTCAGTCGTGTCTGACTCTTTGCGACCCCTTAGACGGTAGCCTACGAGGCTCCTCTGTCCATGGGATTTTCCAGGCAATAGTCCTGGAGTGGACTGCCATTTCCTTCTCCAGGGGATCTTCCCAACCCAGGGCTTGAACCCAGGTCTCCCACATTGTAGACAGACGCTTTACCGTCTGAGCCACCAAGGAAGTCCCAATAGAAACATAAACAGATACAAAACAAGTTTTCCTAATGTTATACAGACAAGATCTGGAGGATAAAGAATAAAGGACTGAATAACTACTGAATGTGAAAATGAGACTGATCAGCAATTAACAGAGCTATACGTGTGAAACCAGGAAGGATAAAAACATAGGGTCGTTGTTCAGTCACTAAGTTGTGTCCTCCTCTTTTGAGACCCTATAGATTGTAGCCTGCCAGGCTCTTGTCCATGGGATTTCCCAGGCAAGAATACTGGAGTGGGCTGCCATTTCCTTTTCCAGGTGAAAAAACGGAGGAGGCTGCAAACAGCGACTGCACAAAAACTACACAGTAATGATGAAACAGTGATAAAGAGCAAGAGCAGTGGACTACAGGTCATCACCTGTATGCAGCACTTTCAAGTTGTATATTATTAACTTAGGTGATGCTCTAACTTCCAGTGCTACAAATGTCAATATAGAAGATCTAACTTGTTAGAAAAAATCCAAGGCTATTCTAATGTCAAGTATTGCCAAAAAATTAGAGCATGGACTGTGGAGCCAAACTACTTGGGATGAAATCCCAACTCTGCAACTTACTAGTTGTGTGACCTTTCATAAGTTATTTCCTTTCTGTGCTGTAGTATGCTCATCTGTAAAATGCGGGATAAAAACAGAATTCTCAACTGGATTAAGGATTAAATGAGCTCTATGGAGAGTTTGGAGCAGTGCCTGACACACAGAACTACTACTCTGTGCAAAAAAAATAATTTGTAATTATTCTACTTAACACACTCACTTACTGGTCAAGCTTTTTGTAGTACCGTCCCACCTTCTCAACCTTCATACCTACACAGGTCTGAGTCCTAATTACAAGGTTTCAACACTCAAACACAGTTCTCTTTTTGCCTTGGGTGAATACCATTTTAGATTAAAAAAATGTTTTCAAAGATTTTAGGGAGTATTTTTGATGGTACAAATCATGAAACATACCAGTACAACAAAGACTAACCTTGAGAAGGCTGATGCCTGTGCAAAAAAATAAGTGATAGCCAGGAAGGCACCAGTCATAGAACAAGCCTTTCTTCATTTCAGTGAAAAGACAGGTTTCTGCTTCAGGGAGGACAATATATTGGTGCTAGAAAGAGTTTGCTCTCAAGTTATCAAAACAACCCTGACAGTTGGGAATGTCTGGAAAACCACTTCATCTTCAAATTGATTGTCAACTACTACACAAACAGAATTTTCTGGAATTGTGACAAACATCAATTAAAAAACAAACACCCTGACTTTTAAAGAATGTATGAGTTTGAGACATTTCCGTACAGCCTCCTCTACTCTAATAAAGTTCAGAACCTAGGTCTACTCCTTCTTGACCCCTCCAACGAGTGTGAAAAGACTGCCTGACTCCATCAAGTTAATTATGCTCAGTATCCCAAGTAAATTCAGGTCACAAGAATAGGCTTCTGTTCTACATTATGATCAGTAAGTTATCTCACTTTAAAAAAATTAACATAAAGGAAACACCATTTGTGATAGAATAATTATGACTGTAGTCTGTCCTTTTATTCTGGTTATCACTTTTTTTTTCCCCCTCAGCTCTGCAGAGTTAAGAAAGCTGAAGAAATATCAAGTAAAACTGACCTTAACTTTTTCAATAGATTTCATTTTTCACCAAATCAGTGATTGTTTTCAATCACAATAACAAAACTATTTCCCAAATATTAAATATATTCATGAGGTCATTAAGGGCACAATCACTTAACAACAATTATGGCTACTTAAGTTTCTCAGTTCCTTAAAAAAAATAAAAAGAAGGGTAAACTGAGGAATACCTAGAATCCCCTGCCAACCATGAAACCTATTTACACGTTACCACTTGTCAGAAGTATGGGAGGGAGTGGAGCTGAGGGGGAAAAAAAAGGGAAAAATTGAAAAAGTATCTCTCATTAAATGATAACATTTTCTTCGAGTCTCCTACTATAATCCCTCCTTCCCACACAGAAGAATCTAGGTGCTGAAAAATCCTGGCAAGTGAACAGGGAGTAAGCTTCACATATTTAAAAAGTTACTTGAAAACAACCTATCATTTTTAATACCCTGAGTAATTTGAACATAAACTGCTCTATTCAATCTACAAAACTGAAAATGATTAAGACTAAGATATAATGAAGGACTTTGGTATTTCCATTCATATTTTTTGTGACATCAGGACCAATCCTTTTTCCTGCTCTTAGAAATACGGGCAAGAAGAAAAACAACTCTTTTCTAAGTAAATGAGTAAAATCTTTGCGAAAACCAAATAATCTCTTGCCTTTTAAGACTGCATTCAAATTTATAAATTTACCATTCACTTTAAACACATTCAGTGTTCAATGTTTGGATGTTATGAAATAGCTAATTATTTCCATTAACTAGGAGAAAGAAAATTTGTGGAGGAGCGTGGACTGAAGTACTGACACCTCTATTCCCAACCACCTCCGCCATGTGAATAACCAAAGCGAGCTGATTCTGCGGTAATGCTTAGGAGAGCAAAAAGGAGAGGAGAGTTAGAGCACTTAAAACTCTTCCGACAAAGAGCTGTCTGTAGAGAAAAAAGAACCATGCAGAAAAGCATGAACTATAAACCAAGCTCAACAGGAATGCCACAGCCCTGGTACTGTTTACTGAGGACAACAACCTCTTGAGAATTTCAGGGCCCAATCTAAAGGGGCTTCAATAAGCACTAGACCAACAAAAGATCAAAGTAAAGAAGTAATCTTAATATTAGCAAAATTCCACATCCTCAAGGCTGGAAAACAATTGACTGGTTAGACTTTTCAATTTACTTTCGGTCAGAAAAAGTCCTTCTTAGAAAAAAAAAAGGGGGGGGGGGCGGAAATCCTAACCTAAGGTTAACTAAAGTAAGCCACTCACAATTTCGAGATTTGAAGTTCATACGACTCAAAAACTCAGGCAAAAATTCACAACACAGCGGGAAGCAAAACCAACCAACCAACCCACCTTACTTTAAAATAGAGAACCACTGTTAATTCCACTTTGTTGATTAGTGGTCTCAATAGAAAAGACAAAAAATAACTGTAGTCAGAGTACACTGCTGATAGGGTTGTTTCTAAATGCCTGAATGCTAAGTGAGCCAGACGTACAGATTCATGTTATCAACAACACGTGACGTCCTGTACCCTACGTTTTTACAACGCTGATACTTTAGCTAGATATTTCACAGAAACAAACCCTTTCACAGGTAATTTTACATTTTCGATTCTTTTTCTATTTTCATTTTGACGGGGTCATCCGTGGCATCGAACAACTCTAAGTGGTATACTATTCTCCCTTTGAAGTAGTAGAAAGTGAGCTTTGATTAATAAACCAGGGGAAATAAAAGAGCCGTTAACTCAAAATAACCGCTCCACATCGGGATAGTCTACTCCACGGCTTCTCAATTCACAGGGAGAGAAAGGTGGTCGAGTTCAAATAACTTAAGAGATTTCAGTCTAAAGTAAATACGTACACAATTTTCCGTTTCAAAGGGCAGCTTCTGCTTTCTTTTTAAAATCATCAGTAGACCCACAATGGGACCTCTGTTAATCTAGACATCTCTTGGTTACTTAAGAAGTACCGGACAAGGAAAAAACGCAGGGCTTGCCCTCCTACTGCCTACCGTCTCGCGAACACGTCGCGAGTAGTCAAGGGAAACAGCTTGATTTTGGCAACGCGGGCTCCAGCCGGGGCCAGGGCGCCGCCCGGGAGACCCGCGGCCGGAAACGCCCCCGCGAGCGACTCGCTCAGCCGCCCCTGCCCCAAGCACCGGCCGGACGCCGGGCCGCAGCGGGGCCGCCGCCGGGTGTGGACAGAGGCGCCGGCCGCCCGCGCCCATCCCCCGCCCGCGGCGGAAACGTCTCCGGTTTGAAAGATGCCGCCACAGCCGCCCCCTGCCCGCCGAGCCACAAAGGGCCGAACCCCCTCCAGCCGCGGCCCTCCTTCCCTGGCTCTCCACAGGTCGCCCCCGGGTCCCCCGCCCGGAGCTGGAGACGCCTGCTCACCCGAGTCCCTCAGTCCTGAGGGTTGGGATCCAGTGCGGCCGGCGGCCCCGAAGACGCTGGGCCCCAGGAGCGCGGCGGCGGGGGCGTGGCCCTCCCGCGGCGGCTAGGGCCGGGGTCTCGCCTCCGCCTCCCTAAGAGGAAGGCTGGCGCCGCCGCCTCCCCTTCCTTCCGGTTTCCCCTCGCGCCCTCCTTCGGCCGCTCAGTCCTGAGCGGAAAACTGCGTCCTCTTCGGGCGCCGCCGCACGCTCCTCTGGGCCCGACCACCGCCAGGCTCCTCCCCCGGGAGCCGCGCCGCCCGCCCTCGCCGCCTCGTCAGCCCCGGGGCCGCGAGACGCCTGGCTTGCCGCTCCCACCCCGCCCCTGCGGCGCGCTCTCGCCCTCTTGGCGGGCCCCTTTCGAGACCCGGGGACGCGCGGACAGCGGACCGTGGGCCAGCCTTCTCCAGGTTTCTTTTCCCGCCGCGCGCGCCCAGGCGCGCGCCTAGCACCACAAACGTCGGTTTCGCAGTTTCCCGGGTTCTTGGGACCACCCCCCCCAACCCCGCCCGCCCTTACCCTCGCTTCCCCCGCCCTTTTCCTTTGCTAGATCCCACCGGAAAGCCAAAACAATTGGGTCCGCGCAGGCGCGTGGAGGAAGCGGAAAGAGCAGGAAGGGTGGGGAAGGCGCGAGGTGACGGGGAAACGCTTTTGAAGGGGTTTCCCTGGGAAGGTCAGCGGAGAGTCCGTGGAGGGCGCGTGCGCGGCGGAGGGGTCGCCCTCCGAGGAGCCCGGGTGTGGGGCGCCAGGGGGTGCGGATAAGGGAGGCTTCAGGCCTAGCCTGGTGAAAAGAGCACAGAGAAACTCAGTGCTGGGAAATGCGGACAGCCAAGCACCAAGTTCTATGCCGTAGACTGATTTTTTCCCCCTCTCGAAATACAGAAATTTGCAGGCTGAGTCCCGGAGTGGGAACAAGGTGGACTAGACAACACCAGACCAGGGAAGAAAGACGCTGGGAGGCTGAGTGGGCTTTGTCTCCTCGGCCCCTTCTCTCCAAAACACGCTCTCCACTTATCAGAGCACATTCGGTTTTCCAGTGCTCATCAAGAGAGACTTCATGTCCTGGTCTCAAGGCCAAGGGAAAACTCAAAGCAGCACCTGAAAGAGCTTGCAGTTCTGGAGAGTGAACCGTTGGCGTGTGGAGGGAAGGCTTTTCAGCTAGTTTGTGCTGCAATGCCTCGGCTTCCAGCTCCCCCCAGTAACTTCCAAAGGAGAGCCTTCAGCTTCACTAAGCGAGGCTTTTGTAACAGCCGTAGGCTGTGGCCCACTCTGGTGTGGTTAACTTGGTACGGCTTGCTAGCAAGCAGAAAAGTCACAGATCTACTCTCTAGTTTGATACAATTTATTCATAGATCACTAAACTGTCAGAAATGCCCACATAGACTTCACCCACCTGCATAACTTCCATTCTTGGCACAAGCCCAATCTGGAGAATGTACGTGACCAATTATAAACTAAATGCACACATGTTACTGAAGAGCTTCTTTAGACCAGATTAAATCAACTGAATACACACCAAGATATGTATGTCTGGGACTACGGTAGAATCTAGAAACTAATTCAAAGCATCTTTATTAACTCCAGTATGCTCTCACTCTGCTTAGTCTGACTAAATGTCTATTTTTGATCCTTAAGATTAAAATCATTTAACAGATGGTTGTGTTCCTACTCTGTGCCAGGCTGGATCTTGGAGATGCAAAGCGTAAACAAGAAGGCAGAAACAAAAAAAGGGTTTGTGTTTCCTCCTCTAGAAGACAGAGAATCATTTAAAATATTTTTAAGGCGAATATCTTTTTATTTATTTTTATTTATTTATTTTGGCCTCACTGCGCTGGCATGTGGGATACTAGTTCCTGACCAGGGATGGAATCCCCCCACCCCAACCCCGCATCGGTAGCAAGGAGTCTTCACCACTGGACCAGAAGGGAAGTCCCAAGGAAGAGAATATCTTGATAAGATTTTAGAAAAATAATTCTGAAGCATGGTGCATATTGGACTGAATCTGGGGTTACTAGTTGGGAGGCTGTAAAAATAATCCAGACAGGAGGTGGAGAGAGTCCGAACTAATGTGAGGAGAGTGAAACAGAGCTGGACTTAACACTAGCTAGATATAATATGTAAGACTCAGGTACTAAGAGGATGAGAGGAAATAAGAAGTGAAGGATGACTGAGTTTTCTGGTTAGGGTGACTAAATAGTAATATTAGTAACTATAGGAAAAGTAGCTAATTGTCAGGATAAGAGTACTAAAAGGTATCATTTTAATAGCTGTACAATTAGGAATGCATATGGCAGCAAATAAAAAAATTCTACTGCAGTGGCTTAAAGAAGGGTCTGTTTAGTCACATAAACCTGAAGGTAGTTGGTTATCCTTGATTCAACAGCTCTAGAAAAGCAGAGCCCAAATGTCTATGATTCTTTTAGCATTTCTCTCATAACTGCAAGATGGCTGCAACAGTTTTAGCCTTTACAATAGTTAGTTGTCGGAGGCAGGAAGATCGGGAAAGGAATGGCTTCAGCCATCTTTTTCTTTTTTTCCCAAGAAAGTAAAAGCTTTCCCAGGATAATACTCCATACCCCAACTCAGCAGACTTTCACATACATCTCACTTTCTAAAACTGTAATTCAGCCAACTATAGCTGTGAAGACAGATTTTCCAGGTCTAGCAAAAGCCTATTTAGGTCAGAGAAGTAGCAAGCTGCTACTTAGTTAATACTTACAGCATTACTTTTATAACATTTAAAACACTGTGGGATGGCAGGCTGGATTGAAGTTTCTAGAGTTTCCAAACCAATCTTTTTGGTGTTTTATCTTAACTGGAAAAATAACAAGCTGAACATTTATTCTCAAATATTTGTACATGTTTGCTGTTCCTTCCCTCCTCAAAGTTGTAATCCCCTTAAAAATCCTTAAAGAAGACTGCAGCCATTAGGAAGAGGAGGCTGCTGATGTCAAGAGGAGGCTGCTGATGTCAAGAGGAGGCTGCTGATGTCAAGAGGAGGATGACTCCTTGCAGCTACTGTGGTAGAACAACTGTAAACTGTCACTATAAACCTCAACACCACCTTGCCTTCTTTACAATTTCACTTCTTAGCTCAGAAGCAGAACAATCACAGCTAGTTTGAGTGTCCATTTTAGGGAGATCATAAATCAGTATTTTCTAGCTTTTATACCAATTTTTTTTTTTTGCAATGTAAAGTAGCTCCCTTGTGGTCTATATCTAAAACTATGCACATGACATTGTTTCAAACATTCCTTTTGAGTTAATAAGGCATTTTATTTCAATTAAGTGTCAAATGTCATGAAACAATTCTTAAGACTACATTTTAAACATTGTCATGATTCTAGAAAAGAAAGCAGAAATATTATAAAAATAAAAAAATAAAAATGTAACTGGGAAAATAAAGATGTAACCACATATTTTCTAAAGTTGAATTTTTGCTTAACCATTTCTGATGTTATAAATCATAATGATTTAAGATACTAAGATAATCTAAAATATTCTTAATGTTAATTTTAACCTATTTACAAACCTTGGATTTGGGGGAGGAAGTTACCAGGCCATCTATGAGGGGAGAGTGCACAATCCACAGTTGGTTGAATCTGCAGATGCAGCATTGCGGATAGGGAGGGCCCACGATAAAGTTATATGGACTTAGAGAAGGGTCAGTGCCCCTAAACTCCATGTTGTTCAAGGGTCAACCGTATACCCTTTCTATCTTGCTTCCCTATAATAAGTACATCATGGATACTGGCTGAAGAAGTTGTGTAAACAGGCCTTTAGCAATGTAATGGTATGGTATGGGGCAAGGCAAGTATTCTGTATTCCTACAATTATGTCTGTTAGTGAGCTTATATTGCTCATTGTGAACTTCACACATTTCGGGTCAGAAAGATCCCCTGGAGTAGGAAATGGCAACACACTCCAGTATTCTTGCCTGGAGAATCCCATGGACAGAGGAGCCTGGCAGGCTACACAGTCCATAGGGTTGCAAAGAGTTGGACACGACTGAGCGACTAACACTTATACACTTATGCACCATAAGAAAACTGCAGAGCTCCAGGAGGTAAAAGTCATGGAAATGTGGAGGCCCCATCAATGACTTGGTCTCCCTGGAGTTTTTATTTCTTAGACTTGTCAACACTGAGCTTCCAGAAATTTGTCAATTTGTTCAGGTTTCCCCACTCAGTGCTAGTTCCCATAGAGGTTGCTGCTTTGGGGCTTCACCAGTAAATTGTGATTCTCTGTATTTGCCTGTCCTAGAATCAGCCATTTCTTCAAGTTCTGATTCCTCCAAGTGGAGAATGGCATTTAGAAACCAAGATCTGAGGGCTAGGTATCCTTCTTGTTTCCAAAGATATTATTGCTTTAGGCCCTCTCAGCAAACAGAACCAGAAAACAGATGTAAACTTATGCATACACATGTATGCATGTATGTACATACATGTAGACCAAAAATTAAGGAGCCTGCCAGACTACAAACATGGGATTGCAAAAAAGTCAAATATGACTTAGTGACTAAACAACAATAACAGAAAATTTAAACAAAAAATGTGAATTAAAAGGATATTTATAAATAAAGAACATCTAATAATTAGTGGATAAAATTTTTTAAAAATTTATGCAACCATTTACAAAATTTGAATACTTACAAGGCCATATAAAACAAATCCAAACTAATGCCAAATTATTGGCAACTTTGAACAAAATGCACTATAATTAGAAATCAATAATAAAATGTTAGCCAAAATAATCTGATGTTTGTAAATTGAAAAACTTTGTTCTTAATAATTCAAAGGATCATGAAAAGAACCATACTGCAATTAGAAAAAAGAGCAAAGAATGGAAATTAGAAACTATATAGAAATAAATTACTATGAGAATTCTTCATAACAACTTGTAAAATGCAATCGAAGAGGTATTTAGAAGGAAATGTATAACTTTAAACATGTATATAAGAAATAAAAGTTAATTAGCTAGATGTCCAACTCATAAGCTAGAAAAGTAAACAAGAGGAAATCCAAAGACCTTTAAAAATACAAATGAAAGAACAGTAATTACTACATCGGAAATAAAGGAGAGGAAAAACAACAAAACAGTTTGTACTTTGATAAGAGTAATGAAATGGATATAGTTTCGAGCATGTTGATCAGGAAAAAATATAGAGGACAAAGAACATTAAGTCTCAAAATAATAACATATTTATAGATATCATAACCACTTTTAAAAAATCAAAAATCATGAAAACTTTTATAGCTACAAATTGGGAAACTCAGACAAAAAGGACAAATTCCTAGAAAAATTCCAAGTTGTTAAAACAAAATCAAGAAATTAAAAAAACAGACTTATAAACATTAGATAAAATGCATCAATAGCCAAGTCTACTTACAAAACAAAATACACAATGTAATCTTACAGGGAAGTTCTACTAGACTTTCAAGGAATAAATAGATAATCCTTGTCTTATGCAAATTGCTCTAGAGAACAGAAAAAGATGGCAAGTTAATTGAGTTTATGTTACAGTATGAGGCTAGGATATCTTGAAACCAAGAAAAGTTATAAAACAATTCCACCTCTAGTCTTAGTTTCCAAAATTCCAAATAAAATACCAGCAAATGGGATCCTACAATGCATAGTAAAATACATCAAGACCAAGGTGGGGAAATTCCCTGACAGTCCAGTGGTGAGGACTCCCTGCTTCCATTGCTGGGGGCCTGGGTTCAATCCCTGGAAAGGGAACAAAGATTTCACAACCTGTGCAGCACAGCCAAAAATAAAAGAAAAATTAAAAAAAAGACCAAGTTGGGTGCACGCTAAGGATACAAGGATTGTATAACAAGCGAAAAATTCTTTAAAGAATCTGCTTTATTAGCAAGATGAAGAGGGAAAAATATGATTATTTCAAAGATGCAGGAAACCATTTGTTAAAGTTCAACATTCATTCAATATTTTAAAACTTCTCAGCCAATTGGAATGAAAGATCCTACTAATTTGCTAAAGGATGTCTCAAGAATAACCTACAATAATCCTTTATAGTGTATCATTAAAAATTAAATACAGGAATTCCCTGGTGGTGCAGATAATAAGAATCCACGTGCCAATGCAGGGGATAGAGGTTCGATCTCCAGCCTGGGAAGATTCCACCTGCCTCGGAGCACGACTCCTGAGCTTGTGTGCCACAACTTCTAAAGCCTGTGTGCCTACAGCCTGTGCCTGGCAACAAAAGAAGTCACTAATGAGAAGCCGTCGCACCACACACACAAAAAAAGCTTAATTAAAATAAAGAAATAAGTACAAGACAATGCTATCTGCTATCTATTTTCTAATTGAATATTGTGCTGAAGGTTTTAGAGATTAACATAAGATAAGTAAGATATTCATTGAAAAGGAAGAAACAAAATCCGTTATTTGTAATAGCTCATTTGAGTTCACATAGAACATCTAGTCAAATACACAAAAAATCGAAACTAAAGAGAGTTCAGTAAAGTTGCTGGAATATAAAATCAGTATGTAAATATCAATAGTATTCCTATATCCCACCAACACAGTTTAAAAATGTAATTTAAATCATTTTTCAATAGCAAGAAAAGCTGTAACTCTAAAAGCTATTTATAAAAAAAATTATAAATTAGAACCTTGTATTTAAGATTTATCCATGGAGACAGATATGATTCTAGTTATTTCATTTAATTTCTGTGTAGTATACTTTATCTATACTACAATTTATCTATTCTTTTATGGACAATTAAGTGGCTTTCAATTTTTTTTATAAGTAATGCTATAACAACACACATTTTAAATAAAGAGCTGCTTGTGTGTATATGCAAGGTTTTTCCCAAGGATATTTTAAGAGGCAGAATTGCTGCTTTATGACTTAATGACACATTTTCAGCTTTTTCAGATACTGTCAACTTGCCCTCCAGAGTGATTTTTACCAATTTATACTCTCAAGAGTAACTGTCACTCCACTTCTTCCTCAACTCTTGGTGTTTTCAGACTCATTTTCCCCCCAATGTGATAGTTATGAATGGCATCTCATTGCAAATACAACAAGAATGAAGGCTCCTTAGGAATTATAATTCTGTTTTCCTTCCCTGTTTCCTTAGGGGTAGAATTGTGCTGGTACCATTATAGGTACTCAAATTTTGTGAATGGAATGAATGAATGAAGGATCACTAGTGAGGCTCTTTAGGTGTGGAAAGCAAGACCATCATTACATTTGTGTTTAAAATTTCTATCTAAAATCAGCATGTCAACGGAGAGGAAAGTAGAAATCACTTTGCTTTAATAAGAGATGAAGACTGTCAAAATGAGAGTGACACTGACTACACAAACACTAGAAAAGGCACTGGGTCTGGAAATCCAAAGAAAGACCTCATCCTACCCCCCTTCCAACTAGAACTGCAACTTAACATATGTGGACACATTACTTAACCTCCTTGAATCTTAGGTGTCCTCATCTTAAAATAGAGATGATAATAATAACACCCATTTGGAATCTTGAGCAGAGAACACACAGTTCACTAGCTGGACATTAATGCAAAAATAGCAACCACCATCTAACCTCAGACATCCTACCTAACACAAAATGCCTCAGTTGGCACAAAAACATCCTTACATCAATGGTCTAGTTGGAATCTATGGACCAGGTAGTACCACTCTGTTTCATTCTTGACATCTTCCAGCATTGCCTCAGATTCAAAGTTCCCAGTTAGCTGGCATTTCTGGGAACTTTCATTTCAGTCCTTCTTCCTGCTGACCTACCTACCAACTCGCTCAACTATGCAAACTAGAAGCCCTGTTTAGCTAAGCACAAGCCACCATATCCCTCACCTATTTGAAGCTTATTCCCTCATAAGGACACTCCTGTTCTGAGCTGCCCTCATGAGAAGATTCTTCATGCTCCCACTCTCCATGAACTCCAGGGCTGAGACATGAACACTAGCAGGTGGCAGATCCAAGCTTTCTGGGTACTTAAGATTATAAAATTCAGGGACTCCATTTAAGAAAAGCATCAAGTTATGAATACAAGCATCTTGTGATGTTTCCATCTCTCACCTTGCTGGTCACTCTGCCACATTCATTGAGGACAGAAGAACCTCTAAATGACTATAATATGAAAGAAGCTAAAGGAAGCAGGACACACCAGGGCCCTCCCAGGGTCAAAAGCCTTTCTGTGTCAGCCATTTATTGTTTATACAGAAAGGTTTTCGTATCCTAGATATTCCCTGAGTTTCAAAGAGCACACTCAGTTACTAACTAAGGAATTGAGGGAAGGCAGTAACAAAGGAAAAGCAAGACCAACATAACCTTTTCCATGGTTGTTAGCTTAAACTAATCCCTTCATTTATGACCCCAAACATCTGAGATAATGTCCTTTTTGGCTTCAACCAGCTGGCTCCAACAGACTTAAAACTGATGACACCTGGAGGGTCAACTAAGAATTGAGGCTCCTGAACCATCATGAAGGCTCCAAGTACAGAATAAGATGCCTCAACAACTGCTTTTGCTCAGTACTCTTGCCTGGCAAATCCCATGGACGGAGGAACCTGGTAGGCTGCAGTCCATGGGGTCGCTAGGAGTTGGACATGACTGAGCAACTTCACTTTCACTTTTCACTTTCATGCATTGGAGAAGGAAATGGCAACCCACTCCAGTGTTCTTGCCTGGAGAATCCCAGGGACGGGGGAGCCTGGTGGGCTGCCGTCTCTGGAGTCGCACAGAGTCGGACACGACTGAAGCCACTTAGCAGCAGCAGCAGCAGACCATCACTTACTAGTTTTCTTTGCAGGAACACAGAGATCAATCACAGTCACTAATGAAACATCCAGTCACAGGAAGCCAGGAAGACCTCAACTGAGGTCTTATCAGAAAATCACAAAGAACCTGTACCTCTGTTGCCTTAAAAAACCTGGAACCCCAGCCCAGCAGCTCCTAGGATGGATCTGAGATGAATCTATCAATCTATTAATCCATCTTTTGGGTTGGTGTGTCTTCAGCAAGTAAATCTTTCTTTGCTCCAAACTCCAGTGTTTCAGTTTGGGTTCAAAGGAGGTGACTCACAAAACTCCAGATTCCCAGATCTTTTCCTTTTTCAGAGCCAATGACTTCATGCCCACCTGACTCCAGCAAACCAATGGTCACCCTGTGGACCTAGTTATAACTTATAGCTACTCCAACTCTGAAATCCTAAACCTCAGATATCCATTCTCACACCACAAACGCCCTCCTCTAGCTTTTTCATTCTCATGTATAAGACTTCCATTACTTTTTCTTAGCTTGATCAGCTCCTCTCTCCCTGACTACATGCTAAGTCACTAAGTATGGTGAGGTAAGGCATTTAGGGAGCACTGTGTATGGAGGCGCTTACACTCAGGGTCACACAAGTGCAGGGTATGTATATGTGTTATGATGTGTTACTTTAACATCTCACCATTACACTGAACTTTCTTGAGCCCTTGATTTCTCTTCCTATAAGCCCTGCAAAACCACAGTCCTTGATGCACCCAACCATTCTGTATCTCCCAAGTGACTGAAAATGACGAGGCAAGTGACATACCAACTGCAGATGAAGGCCAATACAAATTTCTGAATCTCATCCCCAGGTCGGCCCCTAGTTCTACCAGCAGCTCTTTTCCGTCTATAAATTACTGCTCCTTCCATTCCTTGGGGCAATATGGCAGGCATTGTTAGTACTATTCCTACCCCTCTTGACTGAAAATATAGTAATAACAAGGTAATAGAATTAAATTCCTGCATTCAGGATGTCATTTCTCTCCAACCTCAAAGACTCTCCTGTCCAAGACCAAGCACTGCAACCAGGCTGGACTACTCTCCCATTCTCAGAACATCATCTTAACATCCCTCTCTCTCCACTGTCAGTAACATCTCCCTGTCTCTCCATGCCCGAGATAAATACACTTCAATTCCTCTCATTAAAAAAAAAAAAATCTGAAAACCCCACAAATCCTCCTTACAACCCCATGACTCCCCTCCATTACTGTCCTATATCTTCCATTCACACACACAGAGTACTCTACTCACCAGCTTCCCCTTCTCACTGCCCACCCATCACCCCAGAGACGATGCCCACACGTAGCACCACTGCCCCCGACCACTAGCGTCCTCATCGCTGAAGCCCCTTCCCCCGAGATGCTGCTCTCAGCAGCATGCAGCACGCTTGCTTACCCCACCTGTAGAAATCTTCCTCCTCTCAGGTCTGTCTGTCGTCCAGGTTGGCCTCCTTCGTCTCTTCTCTTCGGTAGGCTTCTCTTCCTTGTGTCAGCGGCTTTGTGCCCAAGTAAGGAAGGAGGCCAGGAGCTCAGAGAAGCAGCTGTGACCCGTCCTAACTCAACACACTCTGAGGAGGGGACAGTCGCGGGGGAGGGGCAGAAGCGCTCTGTCCTCTAGAAGAGCCAAGATCAGGGCCCCCACGCTCACAGGGGTGTGCAGAAGGGAGAACTGGGGTTCACCCCAGAGTGGGTGGAGAGGACCATTTACCTCCAACAAGTCTCAGCACCGGCTTCTTCCAGCGCCTTCTGTCTGGGCAGTCTGGCCTGGGAGCTCCGACAGGGCGCAAGCGCAGGGGCAGGGCCTGCGGAAGAAGCTGCACATGCAGGTCCGGACGCCCGAATAAAGGCTGGGGCCTTGACCATGGGCAGTGAGGTCTGACTAGCCCGGGTTGTCTGCTCCACCACTTCCAGTTGCCTAGAGGCTTGCAGTCGCAGACGTCAAGCTAGAGCAGGTTGGTGTCGCTAATGGGAACACAGCGTAGTACAGGGCACGGGGGCGCAGGGTTTGGAGGTCTTAGGGACAGAACGGCCTACAAGGAGGAGGGTGTTAGGAGACGTGGAGACTAGGCCAGGACTCCGGGACTGGGGAGGGGTTCAGACTGTGGCGGAAGCTGAGGGACGTGCTGGAGAGGCTGCGGACAAGGGCAGTGCAGCTGGGCCTAAGCCCCCTCTTCCACTGCAGCCGCTGGGCGCGGCCTCTGGCTTTGGCGCCAGACGCTGAAGGTCCCCACGCCTCCAAGGCCTCATCTTCCCAAGATGCGGCTGGTTGGGGAGCCAGACTCGCTCAGCACGACGTGCGCCCGGGCCTCTGGGCACTGCTCCCTTGGTCGTAACGCATGCAGGGCAACGCATCCAGGTCAGCAGGAAGGCAAGGTAAGGGACCTGCCACCCAGGCTCCCAGGCCTGACGGGGGACGAAGATGATTCTCTTACTCCACAATACTTTACAGGGTGGAGTGCAGCTGTCCTTTTCTGACTACGAACATGCTATTTTTTTCAGCAAAAATAAACTGGTCAGGGAAACACAAAATTTGAGGGCAATAACTCCAGATCTTTTTATTCTATGTGCCGCCCAAGGCCCAGCAGCCTCACCTGGGTCCAGAATCCTGCCTGTAACCCCCTCTCCATTTCTGGGGCAGGTGAGGAATCTGAATCCCCAAGGAGGTTCAGTGGGATTACGGGCCCTCCCTGTAAACCAAAGCCTGAAGGTTTTCTAACACCTTTGTCCATTACATCCCTTCACCCTGTGTTCACACGAAAGAGACTGTGGCAGACGTGGGGCAGTGTTTGTAGTTCAGGTTAATAGGAAACATTCTAATTCTAGCTATATGCCAGCTACTCTGCTAAATACTAAAAGTAGGTTCTCTCATTTGACCTCAACAACCCATGAGCTCAGTATTGTTACTGCGCTTGTTTCCCAAACTAGGGAGCCAAAGTTCCCAGTCAGTGACTGGCCCAGTTTCACAGCATAATCCAATCAAAGTCTTCTCATGTTGTGAGATTAGTCTGGCTGAAAGAGGTACCCTAGAGGTTTCTAGTCCCCTGTAATATGCTTTGCTGGAGCAGCCGTGAAGAGATACCCCACACCCAAGGTAAGAGAAACCCAAGTAAGATGGTAGGTGTTGCAAGAGGGCATTAAAGGGCAGACACACTGAAACCATACTCACAGAAAACTAGTCAGTCTAATCACACTAGGACCACAGCCTTGTCTAACTCAATGAAACCAAGCCATGTCCGCGGGGCAACCCCAGATGGGCGGTTCATGGTGGAGAAGTCTGACAGAATGTGGTCCACTGGAGAAGGGAACGGCAAGCCACTTCAGTATTCTTGCCTTGAGAACCCCATGAACAGTATGAACAGGCAAAATGACAGGATACCAAAAGAGGAACTCCCCAGGTCATTAGGTGCCCAATATGCTACTGGAGATCAGTGGAGAAATAACTCCAGAAAGAATGAAGGGATGGAGCCAAAGCAAAAACAATACCCAGCTGTGGATGTGACTGGTGATAGAAGCAAGATCCGATGCTGTAAAGAGCAATATTGCTTAGGAACCTGGAATGTCAGGTCCATGAATCAAGGCAAATTGGAAGTGGTCAAACAAGAGATGGCAAGGGTGAACGTCGACATTCTAGGAATCAGCAAACTAAAATGGACTGGAATGGGTGAATTTAACTCAGATGACCATTATATCTACTATTCTTCTGGGCAGGAATCCGTCAGAAGAAATGGAGTAGCCATCATGGTCAACAAAAGAGTCCGAAATGCAGTACTTGGATGCAATCTCAAAAACAACAGAATGATCTCTGTTCATCACCAAGGCAAACCATTCAATATCACAGTTATCCAAGTCTATGCCCCAACCAGTAACGCTGAAGAAACTGAAGTTGAACGGTTTTATGAAGACCTACAAGATCTTTTAGAAGTAACACCCAAAAAAGATGTCCTTTTCATTATAGGGTACTGGAATGCAAAAGTAGGAAGTCAAGAAACACCTGGAGTAACAGGCAAATTTGGCCTTGGAATGCGGAATGAAGCAGGCAAAGACTAATACAGTTTTGCCAAGAAAATGCACTGGTCGTAGCAAACACCCTCCTCCAACAACACAAGAGAAGACTCTACACATGGACATCACCAGATGGTCAACACCGAAATCAGATTGATTATATTCTTTGCAGCCAAAGATGGAGAAGCTCTATACAGTCAGCAAAAACAAGACTGGGAGCTGACTGTGGCTCAGATCACAAACTCCTTATTGCCAAATTCAGACTTAAATTGAAGAAAGTAGGGAAAACCACTAGACCATTCAGGTATGACCTAAATCAAATCCCTTATGATTATACAGTGGGAGTGAGAAATAGATTTAAGGGTCTAGATCTGATAGAGTGCCTGATGAACTATGGAATGAGGTTCGTGACATTGTACAGGAGACAGGGATCAAGACCATCCCCATGGAAAAGAAATGCAAAAAAGCAAAATGGCTGTCTGGGGAGCCCTTACAAATAGCTGTGAAAAGAAGAGCGGCAAAAAGCAAAGGAGAAAAGGAAAGATATAGGCATCTGAATGCAGAGTTCCAAAGAATAGCAAGGAGAGATAAGAAAGCCTTCTTCAGCGATCAATGCAAAGAAATAGAGGAAAACAACAGAATGGGAAAGACTAGAGATCTCTCCAAGAAAATTAGAGATACCAAGGGAACATTTCATGCAAAGATGGGCTCGATAAAGGACAGAAATGGTCTGGACCTAACAGAAGCAGAAGATATTAAGAAGACATGGCAAGAATACGCAGAAGAACTGTACAAAAAAGATATTCACAACCAAGATAATCATGACGATGTGATCACTCACTTAGAGCCAGACATCCTGGAATGTGAAGTCAAGTGGGCCTTAGAAAGCATCACTACGAACAAAGCTAGTGGAGGTGATGGAATTCCAGTTGAACTGTTTCAAATCCTGAAAGATGATGCTGTGAAAGTGCTGCACTCAATATGTCAGCAAATTTGGAAAACTCAGCAGTGGTCACAGGACTGGAAAGGGGCAGTTTTCATTCCAATTCCAAAGAAAGGCAATGCCAAAGAATGCTCAAACTACCTCACGATTGCACTCATCTCACACGCTAGTAAAGTAATGCTCAAAATTCTCCAAGCCAGGCTTCAGCAATACGTGAACTGTGAACTTCCTGATGTTCAAGCTGGTTTTAGAAAAGGCAGAGGAACCAGAGATCAAATTGCCAACATCCGCTGGATCATCGAAAAAGCAAGAGAGTTCCAGAAAAACAACTATTTCTGCTTTATTAACGATGCCAAAGCCTTTGACTGTGTGGATCACAATCAACTGTGGAAAATTCTGAAAGAGATGGGAATACCAGACCACCTGACCTGCCTCTTGAGAAATCTGTATGCAGGCCAGGAAGCAACAGTTAGAACTGGACATGAAACAACAGACTGGTTCCAAATAGGAAAAGGAGTACGTCAAGGCTGTATATTGTCACCCTGCTTATTTAACTTATATGCAGAATTCTTCATGAGAAACGCTGGGTTGGAAGAAACACAAGCTGGAATCTAATTGCTGGGAGAAATATCAATAACCTCAGATATGCAGATGACACCACCGTTATGGCAGAAAGTGAAGAGGAACTAAAAAGCCTCTTGATGAAAGTGAAAGAGGAGAGTGAAAAAGTTGGCTTAAAGCTCAACATTCAAAAAACGAAAATCATGGCATCTGGTCCCATCACTTCATGAGAAATAGATGGGGAAACAATGGAAACAGTGTCAGACTTTATTTTTGGGGGCTCCAAAATCACTGCAGATTGTGATTGCAGCTATGAAATTAAAAGACGCTTACTCCTTGGAAGAAAAGTTATGACCAACCTAGATAGTATATTAAAAAGCAGAGACATTACTTTGCCGTAAGGTCCGTCTGGTCAAGGCTATGGTTTTTCCTGTGGTCATGTATGGATGTGAGAGTTGGACTGTGAAGAAGGCTGAGCGCCGAAGAATTGATGCTTTTGAACTGTGGTGCTGGAGAAGACTCTTGAGAGTCCCTTGGACTGCAAGGAGATCCAACCAGTCCATTCTGAAGGAGATCAACCCTGGGATTTCTTTGGAAGGAATGATGTTAAAGCTGAAACTCCAGTACTTTGGCCACCTCATGTGAAGAGTTGACTCATTGGAAAAGACTCTGATGCTGGGAGGGATTGGGGGCAGGAGGAGAAGGGGACGGCCGAGGATGAGATGGCTGGATGGCATCACGGACTCAATGGATGTGAGTCTGAGTGAACTCCAAGAAATGGTGACGGACAGGGAGGCCTGGTGTGCTGCGATTCATGGGGTCGCAAAGAGTCAGACACGACTGAACGACTGAACTGAACTGAACTGAACTGAAAGGTTCTAAAAGCTGTTATGGTGATGTCAGAAAAGTAGTTTGGAAGAAGATAGACAAATAAGATTTGAAAATGTCTGGAAGGCAAACATCTAGGATTTCATTCAGCACATGGGGGGAAGGGCTGTGGGCAGGCAAGAGGATCCATGGGGTGATTCTCCCAAGTATCCTGCTGTAGATAAAGCCTGTTGTATATATAGTGTAACTCTTCCAAATAAAAAGCCAGGTGTGATGAGGAGAACTTTGAATGCACCAATGACTGTTCCCAGATGAATAGTAGTCACAATCTGAGCAAGAGAACCTTGAGCCAGCTTATGGCCTATGACCTACACTTCCGCACTGTGTCTCTACCTGGCAGATGTTGGACTAGCAACTCCACCATGAGCCACTTCTTTCAAGAAACCTTACTATATATAAACCATTGGGTCTGTTTCTCTGGAGATTCCCTAATTAGTACAGATGTTGAAATACTGTTTCGAAATGGTACAGAGACAAGAATTTTAAGGGGAAAATTGTTGAGTACAGAGGGTAGGGGGTTCTAACAGAAAACAATTCATAGTGTATCTTAAATATTGTTTGAATTAACAGGTTGAGATGCCTCTGTGATTTTTCCACACCATTCCCCCTCAGGTTTAAATTGTTTGTCCTTTAGAGTTGTGGTTTAGGAGAATTAAAGTGCTGAGTGCTGGGAGTAGGATTAAAATTTGTAATTTTTTTTCTATTCCAACATAATTTAGACTTTAGTGAAAAAAGAAATGTATAAAATTCCAAGAGTAAAGCCATCTAGTCAACTTCTGGTTAGCTAGATGGGGACTCCAAAGACATAATCCATTTTTTAGTCTATTTCCTTCTCATTCTAGGTTTTGACTTTCTCTGTGTTGGCCTCACTGTTAGCCACTATTTCATAGTGGCAAAGATGCTCACAACATTTCCAGGCCTATAATGATTCTGTGGCTAGTCATCCAGGAGAAGAACATACTCTTCCAATAGTTTCAACAAGAGTTCCAGATCTGGCCCTCCACGGACTAGCTTTGAAGTTATCTGTCTCTATGGTTACATGAACTACCTTTTGTAACTTCTGACCTCTTAAGAGGGCTTCCCAGGTGGCTCAGTGGTAAAGAATCCTCCTGCCAAGTAGGAGACATGGGTTCAATCCCTGGGTCGGGAAGATACCTTGGAGGAGCAAATGGCAACCCACTCTAGTATTCTTGCCTGGGAAATCCCATGGACAGAGGAGCCTGGCAGGCCGTAGTCCATAGGGTCACAAAAGAGTTGGACACAACTTAGCAGCTAAACAACAACAACAAACCTCTTAAGACAATGTTGAAATCCACGCTGAGACTTCCTTTTCCTTCAGTAAAGGAAAATACCCATATGCATATGCTTATACAAAATATTAGGTCAAGTACGAGAGGCACACTGATGCATTCCTCGACAGTGAAACTGAGTTCATGAGATCAGCTGCACAACACTGATTTGAATGTAACTACCATTTCTTTTATATAGTTAGAAGTTTCATCTTGGCTTCACTTGTCAGTTGTACAAATCTGTCTGGCAATGTCAGATGCCTTTCCCCAAAATGTATTTGTATGAGAGAAACATGTCTGATGTTATTGACACCACTGCAGTGGTTATCCCTAAAAGTGGAAATGGGGGGTAATGTGTGTGTGTGTGTGTGTGTGTGAATGAATAGTGATGAATACATAGGCTTAGGAAGCATTTTTAATCCAAAAATTTTGTTCCCTTTTGCTCTGTAAGGTCTGGTATTATTCTTCTTGTAACCATGACTAGCCTGAGTTATACCTGGTATGCGCTTGGTCTCTTTTAAAAGGCTACAAAGTTGGGAGTGCTGTTCTTAGTATGCTGCCCAACTGACGGCCTGGGAATCAACCAGGTGGAATAGATGCCTGCCCTAGAGCTGTTCTAGTGTGAAGAGGGGTTCTGGAGGCCCCACTGATATAGTCATTCCTCCCTCCTTGGTTGACTTCTGCAAACGTCCAGGGAGGAACTGCTGTTGCTGCTAAGTCGCTTCAGTAGTGTCCAACTCTGTGTGACCCCATAGACGGCAGCCCACCAGGCTCCCCCGTCCCTGGGATTCCCCAGGCAACAACACTGGAGTGGGTTGCCATTTCCTTCTCCAATGCATGAAAGTGAAGAGTGAAAGTGAAGTCGCTCAGTCGTGTCCGACTCTTAGTGACCCCATGGACTGCAGCCTACCAGGCTCCTCCGTCCATGGGATTTTCCAGGCAAGAGTACTGGAGTGGGGTGCCATTGCCTTCTCTGCAGGGAGGAACTAGGGGCTGTTAACCAACTGGCATAGAGTAAACTCAGTATTTTAACAATTGGTTAAAAAAAAAAACCCAACAAACAGTCGGTATGGATGTACAGGTGTGCACTGGCTGAATGTTGTGACTGGCTTCAAGAGACAAAATTACTATCCCCTTCTCTTTCTAGGTTTCAGAAATGGAAGTCTGTATTTTCCACGTTCTACGGTGCTCAGTGAGGATCCTGCCTTCCTGTTCCTCAGTCCTCATTGCCCACTATCCTTAATCGAAGACCCACAGTCCCTATGTCTTATAATGTGGCACAATTCCAACAATATGGTGGCTATGGGGAAGAAATGAAAACGAAACACACACATACTGAACCTCAACAGGCTGAAAACATGAATAAGAAAACAAGATGTGCACTCAGAAGGCAAAATCCATGACATAGGAAGGGTGACTAGTATCCCTAATAGGGACATTGTAACTGACAACATTCATCAAGAAACATATGAGGCTTTGATTTTTGTTGCCCAGAAGAGGGAGCTAAATGGCAAGAGCCCTTCTAATTACACTGTATAGAAACGCACCTCAAGGAAGCTATGCATCCAAGACAGAGCCAAGGAGGCTAGAACAGGGCAAAGGATCCTCTATAATAAAATTCTGGAAATCACTGAAACAAACTGTGGGTTTGTATGATGTGGCTTATGGTAAAACTATGCCAGAGAACGTACTGCAGCACAATGGCATTTCACAGAGTTCCTGTAAAAGTAGAGGTGTGCTTTATAACCTCATGAGGGTGGAGACCACATTGCATATAAAGATGAACACGGAGTTGTCCAGTCGGAGTAGCATCTTGATGTTGTAAGACATGATGAGATGTTAAAGTCAGGATTTATCATAGAGATGAACTTGGGTGAGGAAAATAAGAGATATGCAACTCTTTCCCAAACCCACCACCTCCAAATGACAGAGATGAGATCCAGAATACCCGGAATTCAAAACTGTACTAGTCTGCTAGAAATAGGAACAAGCTTCATCGGGAAGCTTCATGCTCCACTCTGCACCAGCATGGAAACAGTTAAAGACCTGAGCCTACATTCAGAATCATCTCAGAAGCCCTTTACTGCAGGGGAAAGTATGCCAGAGAACAGGAGCGGGAGCCATGGCTCCCCTGAGACTGTGGGTGAAGAGGCAGAGCACAACAGCCACCCTGAGATGCCTGCCCCGTCCCCTCCCGGCGTGGCTCAGGTCAGCAAAGTAGATGAGGGCATCCAGTGCAGTATGAGTTGGTAGACTGAGGAACAGTCTGGGAATTCCCCTGAGTCTTCACCAGGAAGTGAGTGGTAGGAGGGGAGCAGAGCAGATGTCAGTGGGGAGCAGGAGCCAGGATGAAGTCTATAAGGTGGAGAACAATGGCTGCGAGGGGCGCATTCCCTCCCCTACCTGGTTGGCCCAGGTCCACAAAGTGGATGAGGGCATCCAGTGTGACACGAGTTGCTCTGAAGCTCAGGTAGAGAAATCCCCCAGCAAATGCTCCCCAGGGGCGAAGAGACAGCATCAGACAGCAAAACCAAGGGATCCTGGAAACAACCAGACACCAATAGGAAACTAAGTGCAGATAAAAAGGAAATGATCGTGATTGATGAGATTGGGGAAGGTGTATAATAAGAACTTGAAAACATGTGCGAAGATTAAAAAGACTCTGAAAGGCAGGAAGCTGAAAGAGCTGAGCAGCTTCTCAAATATTAAAACAGCCTATTTGCTGAAGAAAGGAGCTGCTTTGACCATTGTGCTTCCTGAGGATTCAGAAGACTCTGAGTTGGAAGAGGAGGGTGACATGGATGAGGTAGGATGCCTCCTTGAAGAAGTGAGTCCACAGGGCCCTCTGACATCTTCCAAAGGAAGGTCTTATCATGAGGCTGGAAGGATAATCAGGATGCCACCTAAGAGCTCTCTCCCTCCCCAACTTATGGTGTGGCCCACCAGAAATTAGTGCAAATTATTACAAGTTCGTGGTGAATATGAGTGTGCCCTGCAGTTTACCAGTGGAAACAACAGGATGGCTGTGAAAGCACTGGTGTCAGGCTCCAAAGCACACCCACCATGGCCAACAAGGAGGGACTGCAGTCCAGGAGAGCCTCAAAAATCACTGGAGTGTAAGTGACTATACTAATATGGTAGGTATACTAATTGGTTGTGCTGGTTCCGTACCAGGTGAATCAATAGCATTTCTTCATTTTGAAAGTGCGTTGTCACTTAAACTGTACTGTCCACATTCAAAGGATTTGCAAAGAGACTGTTAGAATTTCTGCACTCCAGGAAATTGCAGTGTAATGTGAAATGAAGTGCTCCAGTAGAAGATGATAGAGAGCTGGGTGGTGGTGGGCTGTGGCAGTCAGGAGGACATCTAGCTGGATGACTGAGAATGGGCAGTCCACATGCAGGCAGAGACTTTCCACACAAATTTAGGATCTGTTTGGAAATAAATGGACTTCCCTGGTGGCTCAGACGGTAAAGCATCTGCCTACAATGCAGGAGACCTGGGTTCAGTCCCTGGGTCAGGAAGATCTTCTGGACGAGGAAATGGCAACCCACTCCAGTATTCTTGCCTGGAAAATCCCATGGATGGAGGAGCCTGGTAGGCTACAGTCCGTGGGGTCTCAAAGAGTCCGACACGACCGAGCGACTTCACTTTTGGAAATAAAAGCACAAAGTTTGGAGAGGGAATAGAGACAGCAGCATGAGCTCAGATGGACAACCAGGGCAGGATTCTGTTCGAGATTATCCTGCTGGAGGGAAGAATTGTGAGGAACTGGGAAGGAGGCTGAGAATGGGGTAAAGTCAGTGTGTTTCTCTTCCCTTATAGACTTTATCCTGTAGGCAGTAAGTGGCTAATTCAGACTGAGTAGAGAAATGAAATGAAGGGGCTGTAGGAATTTCAACCAGCATATAAAGTATTTTATAGGAGAAATTAGAATGGAGAGTGACTATATGGCTGAAAATCAGTTTTATTCAACAAAAAGTGTTGCAATTCAACAGAACAAAGTGATGATGATCCTGACTTGCATGAGTATAAGACAGACATATGAGAGGCCTAATACAATTATATCTTTAAAAGGTTGGAGTTTGCACTTGAGTACATGGAAAAAAATGGTAACTTCCATGGAAAAGAGTTAACTTGGGAAGAGAAGTTGCTTTGCTTCGCTGTGTGGGTTGTGGTTGGGAGAAGTGTAAAATGCTGAGATAGAGGGACTGGACTAGCAGCCCATCCACACCTGGACCATCCTAGGACTGGTGGGGTACAGGTGACAGGAGTGGGGAGGGAGGGATGACCCTAAGGAGAGCTTTGGGAGAAGATTACATCTAGGGGTGCAAAGAAAGGAGCAAAGCAGGTAAATGAAGAATGGGACACACAAAGGCCCCAGGGAAGTTTGGTTCCAGTCTTAGTCCCCAAACCTTTGGACCTGACATGTTTAAGCCTACTATGTCCATTTAGAAGTTGGGGTATTGTCACCTCTTAAGTCTTGGCTGTAATCATAAATTCAGTTCATGCTCAGTAATTTGGAAGGGATTTTTAAAAACAGGGTGACTTCACATGAGCACTTTTTTGGCTTTGGTGTGTTTAGTCCCTGCTTATAAAAGATGGCAAGAGAGATTGTTCTCAGCCACTGTGTTTAGAGACCACTCATGCACAAGAAATGGAAGCATTGTGTAAGCTCCATAACGAATGAGACCATTCCAGATGTGTGAGCCCTAGACTGCAATGTCTAAATTGTAAAATGAATAAACTAAAACACCAGCCACCTTGCCTTTAGTCGTCTTCTACATTCCCCATGTGGTTTCCCATCAGAGCGCAAGGGAATCTTTTTCTATTTGGGGAAATCACATCAGTTATATGGAGAAGGCAATGGCAACCCACTCCAGTACTCTTGCCTGGAAAATCCCATGGACGGGGAGTCTGGTAGGCTGCGGTCCATGGGGTCGCGAAGAGTCGGTCACGACTGAATGACTTCGCTTTCACTTTTCACTTTCATGCATTGGAGAAGGAAATGGCAGCCCACTCCAGTGTTCTTGCCTAGAGAATCCCAGGGATGGCGGAGCCTGGTGGGCTGCCGTCTCTGGGGTTGCACAGAGTCGGACACGACTGAAGTGACTTAGCAGCAGCAGCAGCATCAGTTATAAATTTACCCTCCCCCTTCACAATATTGTCGTTTTCAGCACTTTCTCCTTTGGCCATGTCTGAAAGAAAGTCTGGGAAATTTCCTGGCAGTCCGGTGGCTAGGACTGATTGCTTTCACAACCAAGTTGCCGGGGTTCAATCCTTATCCTGACTGGGAAACTAAGATCTCATAAGCTACATGGTGCGGCCAAAAAAAAAACCAAAACCTGACTGACTTGTTCCGTGAAGAAGATAATGTGAACTCAGTTTACTCCAGGTTACACAGTCAACATTTTAATTTCCAGGCTGAAGGCTCTCTTCTATAAATTGTCTGTTATTTTTGGCCAATGATATTTTTTGCTGCCACAAACTATACAATCCTATGGAATAGTGTGTTGAAGATTGGTCATTTTCTTGAAAGATGTGCGGTTTTTTTCTTTTGTTTTTTAAGCATCTTGGATTATTTAATGTATAAATCCCTTCTTGTCTCAGGTAACGGTAGGAGACAAAAAACCAAGGTCCCCTACAAATTAACAGAGATCAGAGGCAGATGTTATAAAGTGTAGGAAATATCCAGCAGCTCTAGAGGTTGGCATCTATCCTGTGTTCAGTTTGTCTTACGATTTGCTCTTTGGACTTTGGGGTTTCCTACTTGGTGTCTGTTCTGGCCTCCAAACTAACACTGCTTATGAGCAACAACAAACAGCAGGGTTCTACCCAGGTAACAGACATACCTTGTAAGGAAGGCCTTACCTTTCAAGATTAGAGACAAAGCCTTTCAATACTGTGGAATGTTATTTTTATGCCGGTTTTCATACTTAACTCCTAATGCTGTTGATGGTGTTGTGGGTTACATGGAATTGTGGGTTATATGTTGATGGTATAGTGAGTTACGTGAATGTATATTGTGGGTTACAGGGAATTTTGTAAGTTAGCCTGGCAGATCTTACATTCAGTACTGGAAGCTTAGCAACTCCCTTAAGGGTGGTAGCATGCCAGGGTTCCCTTCACACAGGTAACCCTTCCTCACAGTCAACCCCTGGTCCTGAAGCAGTGGCTTGATATCCCCTTAAAGGCCATTTCTTCCCTGCAGTGGTCACAAAGGGAAGGATGATAACTAAGCTCAGGCAAACTGTCAAGATCTTTAGCTTTATCCTAAAATTGGAAACTATAGATATTGGTAATGATTCTCTGTATAACATCTTGAGTCTGTGATACAACATGTTTAAGGAAATGTATTCCATTGTTCTTTCATAGGAAACAAATTGCTGAGTTCCAGCTTCAAGGAAGAGCTAAATCATATGTGTTCTTTCTTGATTGAACTATTAAAGCATTATATCAGAAAAACAAGTTAAGAAAATGTCACATTGTAAAGCCTTTGGAATTATAAGTTGTAAAAGAGCAAATGAAATGCAAGTGTGTGATTTTTAAGCATTTTCTTCTCCTCTCTAAATGGCGACATCACTCATGACACCACCAGTTGTCATGAATAGTTTTGTAATCTCCACAAATCTCTAGATAAGGAGAAAAGGATAATGGAGTGGAGGGCATAAATGATTAAGCGTTCCCTACAAAGAAGAACTATCATGAAGATAGAAAGCATACTAATTTATTTATAAATGGAGGCCAGGCACATAGGAGGTCCATGGGTGGATATTTCCAGGGGTGGCCTGTGGAATTATGTGCTTTACTTTCAACCGGTGTAAGTGCTTAGGGATAAAGGAAGCTTAAGGCAAACAAAAGAGCTTTATACTCAGATTCTAGGACTTATGTGGTCAATTGGTGGAACCGATCTCCCAATAAATGGTGCAGGTTAGGTTTTGGACTACATGCTAAAAAGATTTTTAAGTGATTGGAGGCTCTCCCAAGGTCATTTGAAAGAACAGAGCAGATGTGAGGGGATGGGGGTGCCTCCAAGAATGGGTTCATTCAATGTTGCTTCCAAGTTACCCTGTGATGAAAATGTCCTAGAGAAAAATGTCCTTTAATTCCCTATGTGTGCGTGCTAAGTTGCTTCAGTTGTGTCTGACTCTTCAGTCATGTGTGACTCTTTGCGGCTCCATGGACCATAGACCGCTAGGCTGTCCATGGATTCTCTAGGCAAGAATACTGGAGTGGGTTGCCATGCTTTTCTCTGGGGATCTTCCCAACCCAGGGATAGAACCCATGTCTCCTGTGGCTTCTGCACTGCAGGTGGATTCTTTACCCTTGAGCCACTGGGGCAGCCACTTTATTCCCTATATTAACCAATTATCCCTCAAGATGGATTAATCCCTCAAAGTGATTAAGCACTACATTTTTTTCATGTGAGAAGCAAACGATGATAATGTTTCCAGGGCTGGTCTTATAAGGCCTATAATTTTGTCTAACTCCATAAAGGTTTTTGTTTATATACTCCCCACCCAAGGCTAGATTATGTGATACTCCTGTGTGTTCTGGCATCACCTGTATCTTCACGTTCATAGCCCATTTAATGGCATGACAGATGAGACCGGTAACATTCTTAACTTCATCAAAGGAGAACATATATTCCTTAGGGTTGTGAGTTAGTGTAGCCAATGCAGTATCCCCAAGGGAGAGTATAGAGCCTGGAACATCATACATATGCAGGCATTTGTGAATGAATGGCTTAGTGTTAATTTTATGAGATTAAGTCAGACTTTGTGGGTTGGACCCTAGAAAGTGGGGAAGACAGTGATATCAGTATATGGAAAGGGAAGCACAAAGAAGAGGACAGTACTAATGAACATTTTCCCGCTTTGTAATTCTTTCCAAAGTCTTGCCTTTATCCTAGAGGAGAGATGAAAAGTCAAGGATGAATTTGGAAAATGGGAGTCTAAAATGAAGGATAACTCCTGACCACACTCACCTTTCATCCACCCAAGTGGCCATCGTACCTCTGTGGCAGGTTGAGTTCCTTAGGACCAGACTCTGGGATGGAGATTTGGGTGCAGGAAATTTAATGGGACGTGCTATAGGGAATAACATCTCTGAGGGGACAAAGAAAGCATGATTAAGTGGAGAGAAGAGTTTGGGTATGTTGCAGGCACAACAAAGGCCTTGGCCAATCCCACTGAGAGCTTATGAGCTGTAATGACCCAGAATTGTCCCAGTTAGGGCAAGAGGCTGCGTCTTACACTGCTGCACAGAGCAGTCATCGTGATGCAGGATGCCCCTGGAAATGAGGTACAGCCTTGGATAGGATGGCTGGCTTCAAGAAAGGACAGTCCCTGGAAAGGGCAAGTCATTTGCAACTGTTTAAATAAAGTCAGCTGTTGACTAGTAGGTGGGAGAAGGTGAGACTATAACACGAAACAAGACGGTCTCTGCCCTCAAGAATCTTCCAGACGTGGGCAAGCATTAATTACCACAAATGTGGTGGCTCAAAACAGTATCCATCAACTTCTGGTCTCTGGTCTGGTGTATAAAGAGGTTAGAAGTCTTCACTCTTTCCTAACAAGTAAAACTAATGATCAGATTTTCTTAAATCTGTTAGAGAATCATGGTCACAGGGTCAACCACTGACCCAAAAATCAGAGAGATGGGCTGATAAAGAGTCAAATCGGACTGAAGCAGAAGCCTTTGTGGAAACCAGGGTAGAATACTTTGCTATCTGCCAAAAAAAAAAACACCTCTGGTTTTAGAATTCTCATGAGTTGGTTCTGATCACCCAAACAGTCACCCTTTGACAAAACCAAACTGTCCAGAAGTGTAAGCTAATCATGGGAGTAAAATCCCTTCAAGTAATGGTTCTACAGGTTTGGGCAGGAAATCTGGGGGTCCTTTTACAATTGTGTCAACCACGGCCATGATGACAGGCCAAGATACCTTAGTAAAGAGAGGTCTGGTGGCTTCTTTTGACTTCCTTAATAGGATTAGCGAGTGGGGTGGGGATGGTGGTGGGTTTGAGGGAGAGATTTTAGTATGAAGAAATTTGATTGGTCAGCTTTGTGGCTCGGCAGTCTGGAAATTCTAATTCCAAAAGGAGGAAGAATTTGGTTTGAGGTTCTTTTGGGTAATCTGGGCAGAAAAACCAGAGGTCAAGGGAGATAACAGGCTTAATTGACAGACACAGAATGTAGGCCAGAAATAGGAGACAGAGAAACCTTGAGTGAGGGAGAAGGCACAGGAATTAACTTGCAAGAGCTGCAGTGAGTGGAGAGATTCCAGTTAAAGCAGAAAGTGGAGAAAGGCTTTAGTAAGAGGTTAAACATTGCATCTGGTCCCATCACTTCATGGGAAACAGACGGGGAAACAGTGAAATAGTGTCAAACTTTATTTTTTCGGGCTCCAAAATCACTGCAGATGGTGACTGCAGCCATGAAATTAAAAGATGCTTACTCCTTGGTAGGAAAGTTATGACCAACCTAGACAGCATATTCAAAAGCAGAGACATTACTTTGCCGACTAAGGTCCATCTAGTCAAGGCTATGGTTTTTCCAGTGGTCATGAATGGATGTGAAAGTTGGACTGTGAAGAAAGCTGAGCGCCGAAGAATTGATGCTTCTGAACTGTGGTGTTGGAGAAGATTCTTGAGAGTCCCTTGGACTGCAAGGAGATCCAACCAGTCCATTCTAAAGGACATCAGTCCTGGGTGTTCTTTGGAAGGACTGATGCTAAAGCTGAAACTCCAGTACTTTGGCCACCTCATGCGAAGAGTTGACTCATTGGAAAAGACTCTGATGCTGGGAGAGATTCGGGGCAGGAGGAGAAGGGGATGACAGAGGATGAGATGGCTGGATGGCATCACCGACTTGATGGACATGAGTTTGGGTGAACTCCGGGAGTTGGTGATGAATAGGGAGGTCTGCAATTCATGGGGTTGCAAAGAGTTGGACACGACTGCGTGACTGAAATGAACTGAACTGAACACATTTAGATCAGCAGTTCCTCAGATCTGGTCCCCAAACTAACAGCATCAGCATCGTTTGGGAACTTGTTAGAAATGCAGATTCCCCAGTCCATTCTAGAATTAGTAAATTGGAAATTCTAAAAGTAGGAGTAGGGCACGAGAATCTGTTTCAACAAGCATGCCAGGTGATTTTGATGCCCCATAAGCTTGAGAATCCTTGATATTCTTCCATATTGTAATAGAATATGTTTATCATGAATGGGACTCCAGCAGGAGAAAGGAAATTCCTGGAAGGAAAATTTTCTGCTGCATGGTGAGCTAGAAATGCCAAGGATAAGTGTAAGACATTGCTTGACTTAACAGGCCTTAGGGTTTTCAGAAAGAAGACGTTCTGAGCCATTCCAGCCAGTTGTGTTATTGAGACACACTTTTCAAGGCCAAGACTAGGAGCAGTTGGAAGAAAAGTTATGACCAGCCTAGACAGCATATTAAAAAGCAGAGACATTACTATGCCAACAAAGGTCTGTCTAAGTCAAAGCTATGGTTTTTCCAGTAGTCATGTAGGATGTGAGAATTGGACTATAAAGAAAGCGAGTGCCGAAGAATTGATGCTTTTGAACTGCAGTTTGAAGACTCTTGAGAGTCCCTTGGACTGCCAGGAGATCCAACCAATCCATCCTAAAGTAAATCAGTTCTGAATATTCAATGGAAGGACTGATTCTGAAGCTGAAACTCCAATACTTTGGCCACTTAATGCAAAGAACTGACTCACTGGAAAAGACCCCGATGCTGGGAAAGATTGAAGGCGGGAGGAGAAGAGGATGACAGATAATGAGATGGTTGGATGGCATCACTGACTCAGTGTACATGAGTTTGAGTAAACTCTGGGAGTTGGTGATGGACAGGGAGGCCTGGCGTGCTGCAGTCCATGGGGTTGCAAAGAGTCGGACATGACTGAGCAACTGAACTGAACTGAGGAGGAGTTTACTGAGGGGAGTTGGGAAGGAGTCAGACTGGCCTGTGTCGGTTATCCTTGAGGGAGGGGGAAATCCAACCCCTAGGGAAAAAGCAGGAAGTGGGAACAGTGAGTTCCTGGGACCCTGAGTGATGAAAGCAGCAAGAGACTCTGGTGGAGAGGGAAGGACACTTGCTTGTGAGCAAGATCTGTCTCCTCTTCAGCTCAGGAAGAACAGACGCCCTCTCCTGGCTGCAGGCAGCGTCTGGCCCTCCTGCCTCAGCTGCAGCAAAGCCACAAGTTCTAATGTCAGCTGCCCTTAGCCAACAGGAGGAGGCTATATTTGGGGATGTGGGTAGCTGACCCAGTACACTGATTCCTATGTCCTTATAATTTTTATGAACCAATTATTCTGGGAATGATAATAATCATGGTACAATGGCAATAAGTGCTAAAGACATGCTTGTTAATTGTTATTATAGGCTATCCCAGCAAGGCAGTTCAGTTCTGTTCAGTCGCTCAGCTGTGTCCGACTCTTTGCAACCCCATGAATCGCAGCACACCAGGCCTCCCTGTCCATCACCATCTCCCAGAGTTCACTCAGACTCGCATCCATCGAGTCAGTGATGCCATCCAGCCATCTCATCCTGGGTCGTCCCCTTCTCCTCCTGCCCCCAATCCCTCCCAGCATCAGAGTCTTTTCCAATGAGTCAACTCTTCGCATGAGGTGGCCAAAGTACTGGAGTTTCAGCTTTAGCATCATTCCTTCCAAAGAAATCCCAGGGCTGATCTCCTTCAGAATGGACTGGTTGGATCTCCTTGCAGTCCAAGGGACTCTCAAGAGTCTTCTCCAGCACCACAGTTCAAAAGCATCAATTCTTCGGCGCTCAGCCTTCTTCACAGTCCAACTCTCACATCCATACATGACTACTGGAAAAACCATAGCCTTGACTAGATGGACCTTAGTCGGCAAAGTAATGTCTCTGCTTTTGAATATACTATCTAGGTTGGTCATAGCTTTCCTTTCAAGGAGTAAGCATCTTTTAATTTCATGGTTGCAGTCACCATTTGCAGTGATTTTGGAGCCCAAAAAAATAAAGTCTGACACTGTTTCCATTGTTTCTCCATCTATTTCCCATGAAGTGATGGGATTGGATGCCATGATTTTCGTTTTCTGAATGTTGAGCTTTAAGCCAACTTTTTCACTCTCCTCTTTCACTTTCATCAAGAGGCTTTTTAGTTCCTCTTCACTTCCTGCCATAGGGTGGTGTCATCTTCATATCTGAGGTTATTGATATTTCTCCTGGCAATCTTGATTCCAGCCTGTGTTTCTTCCAGTCCAGCATTTCTCATGATGTACTCTGCACAGAAGTTAAATAAGCAGGGTGACAATATACAGCCTTGACGTACTCCTTTTCCTATTTGGAACCAGTCTGTTGTTTCATGTCCAGTTCTAACTGTTGCTTCCTGACCTGCATATAGGTTTCTCAAGAGGCAGGTCAGGTGGTCTGGTATTCCCATCTCTTTCAGAATTTTCCACAGTTTATTGTGATCCACACAGTCAAAGGCTTTGGCATAGTCAATAAGGCAGAAATAGATGTTTTTCTGGAACTCTCTTGCTTTTTCCATGATCCAGCAAATGTTGGCAATTTGATCTCTGGTTCCTCTGCCTTTTCTAAAACCAGCTTGAACATCAGGAAGTTCACGGTTCATGTATTGCTGAAGCCTGGCTTGGAGAATTTTGAGCATGAATTTACTAGTGTGTGAGATGAGTGCAATTGTGCGGTAGTTTGAGCATTCTTTGGCCTTGCCTTTCTTTGGAATTGGAATGAAAACTGACCTTTTCCCGTCCTGAGGCCACTGCTGAGTTTTCCAAATTTGCTGGCATATTGAGTGCAACACTTTCACAGCATCATCTTTCAGGATTTGAAATAGCTCTACCAGAATTCCATCACCTCCACTAGCTTTGTTCGTAGTGATGCTTTCTAAGGCTCACTTGACTTCACATTCCAGGATGTCTGGGCTCTAGGTGAGTGATCACACCATCATGATTATCCAGGTCATGAAGATCCTTTTTGTACAGTTCTTCTGTGTATTCTTGCCACCTCTTCTTAATATCTTCTACTTCTGTTAGGTCCATACCATGTCTGTCCTTTATCGAGCCCATCTTTGCATGAAATGTTCCCTTGGTATCTCTAATTTTCTTGAAGAGATCTCTAGTCTTTCCCATTCTGTTGTTTTCCTCTATTTCTTTGCATTGATCGCTGAAGAAGGCTTTCTTATCTCTCCTTGCTATTCTTTGAAACTCTGCATTCGATGCTTATATGTTTCCTTTTCTCCTTTGCTTTTCGCTTCTCTTCTTTTCACAGCTATTTGTAAGGCTTCCCCAGGCAGCCATTTTGCTTGTTTGCATTTCTTTTCCATGGGGATGGTCTCGATCCCTGTCTCCTGTACAATGTCACGAACCTCATTCTATAGTTCATCAGGCACTCTATCTATCAGATCTAGGCCCTTAAATCTATTTCTCACTTCCACTGTATAATCATAAGGGATTTGATTTAGGTCATACCTGAATGGTCTAGCGGTTTTCCCTGCTTTCTTCAATTTCAGTCTGAATTTGGTAATAAGGAGTTCATGATCTGAGCCACAGTCAGCTCCTGGTCTTGTTTTTGTTGACTGTATAGAGTTGCGAATTCACATTTAGAATCAAACCCCTTTCCTGCCAGAGGCGCTCAGAGGACTCAAATGAACTTCGTGCGCACCAGGACCGAGGAACCCCACAAAGACTGAGACAGAACTGTGTTTGAGCATCTCCTGTGGAGGTATGCGTCGGCAGTGGTCTACCGCAGGGACAGAGGCTCTGTGTGTGGGTAGGCATAAGCCCTCTTGGAGGAGGTCGCCATTAACCCCAAGCACAGAGCTGCCAGAACTTACACAGGACTGGGAAATAGACTCTTGGAGGGCACAACAGAAACTTGTGCACCAGGACCCAGGAGAAAGGGGCAGTGACCCCACAGGAGTCTGTCCCAGACTTGCCTGTGGGTGTCTGGAAGTCTCTGGCGAAGGCGTGGCGGTAATGGCCTGCTGCAGGGTTGGGGGCACGGACTGTAGCAGTACATGCATGGGATCTTTTGATGGAGATCACCATTATCTTCATTACCTCCACCATAGTTTGGTCCCAGGTAAATAGCAGGGAGGGAACACAGCTCTACCCATCAATAGAAAATTGGATTAAAGATTTACTGAGCAAGAACCCTGATACTGGGCTTCCCTTGTAGCTCAGTGAATAAAGGATCTGCCTGCAGTGCAGGAGACCCGGGTTCGATCCCTGGGTTGGGAAGATCCCCTGGAGAAGGAAATGGCAACCCACTCCAGTATCCTTGCCTGGAATACCTCATGGACAGAGGAGCCTGGTAGGCTGCAGTCCATGGGGTTGCAAAGAGTCGGACACGACTGAGCGACTAACACACACACACCCTGATGCTGGGAAAGATTGAAGGCAAGAGGAAAAGGGGATGCCAGAGGATAAGATGGTTGGATGGCATCACTGACTCAATGGACATGAGTTTGAGTAAACTCCAGAAGTTGATGATGGACAGGGAGACCTGGCCTGCTGCAGTCCATGGGGTCACAAAGAGTCGGATACGACTGAGTGACTGAACTGAACTGATCCCTTCCCCTGAAAACTCAGCCAAACATGAGAGAGTTTTATGGGCTTCCCTTGTGGCTCAGCTGGTAAAGAATCTGCCTGCAATGTGGGAGACCTGGTTTCGATCCCTGGGTTGGGAATATCCCCTGAAGAAGGAAAAGGCTACCCACTCCAGTATTCTCCCCTGGAGAATTTCATGGACTGTATAGTCCATGGAGTTACAAAGAATCGGACACAACTGAGCGACTTTCACTGTCTTTGTTTCATGAACTCGAGACTTCTGTGTATAGCAAAGAACAACATGTTTTACACTGTTGAGCTGAAAAATAAAAAATCTAAACAATGCAGACAAATGGGTTGGTATGCTAGCATTTGTATTAAAAAAGGGAAAAAAACATTTGCTTGTGATACGTAAGATATTTCTGGATGACTTGATGAAAAATTAGTAAAATTGATAGCCACTGGGAAAGGGAACTAAATAGCTGGGGAAGAAAAGAGGAAAGTTTTTCATGATTAAAACCATATATACCTTATACATATATATATTTCTGATTATACCTCACAGCTAGCACTGATCCGCCAGTCAGTGATTTGAACCCGGGCCACGGTGGTGAAAGCACAGAGTCCTAACCACTGGACTTGCCAGGGCATTCCCCTCATACACCTTCTAAATTTGGACATAAGTATATTATGATGATTTAAAAATAAATGAGTATTTTTAAAATAAATAGTGAGCTTTTATTATCCTCAGCAGCAGAGGGAAATCAAGCCCGAGCTCTACACAGGTAGCTCCCCCCTGGAGGTGGAACCTACGGCAGCACCCGGAGGAGCTCCTCAGAGTCTCCCTTCATCTGGCTGCCCTGCCCGAGGCATTCCTAAGGAGTTGGGACCCACAGGGATCAGCAGGGAGGAGCACAAGGGGAAAACCTCTCCAGCCTGGTCAGGCGTGTCCAGAGCTAGCACCTGGCAACACACTACTCACATCCTCCCTGGAAGGCAGGGGAGAACCCGCACCTGGGCCTCCACAGCCCCTCCCTCTGGGCGTCTCTCCGGTTCCTCTCCGACTCCGTCTTCCTCCACGGGTCCTCTCATCTTTGGCCACAGTGTTTGGTTTTTGAGAAGAGAATGTTGAACAAGGCAGGCTCCATCATTCTGAGTCTGAACTCTCATTCGACTTGGAAGACTTATGCTTTCGTTTTTTTCTCCTTTTTCTTTTCTTGCGTTTCTGTTCTGAGGAACTGGAGCTGCTCCCATCGTCATCTGACGCTGAATCCTCCAGTAATTGTTTTGATTGTTGTATCCTGAACACATAAAATTGATGAAATAACCATATTCAATTCAATGTAAACAATTTTTTTTTAGGTAAAAATGTAAGAGCAGTAGAGAGGATGAAAGCTGTCACAAATAGTCACCTCATTAAAGATAGTCCTGATGTTTACTTTTGCATATTTCCCCGTTCTTGTCTATATCCACGCCTGTTTTACATGACTGTAACCAGTGTACAGGGGCTTCCCTGGTGGTGCAGAGGTTAGAGCGTCTGCCTGCAATGTGGGAGACCTGGGTTCAATCCCTGGGTACAAGCCATTTTGTATTCTCAGGTGAATACTAGGTAATCTCCCTCAACAATTACAATTCAATATCACGAATTTGAAAAAAAAAAAAAAACCCTCTTGTTTTCTCACCCTCTTTATTCATGTCTAATTTTTAACAATAGCTCAGACCCTTAAAGACACTGGAGAAGATAAAACATAAGAAAGAGACTCAATCACATAGTAGAGCTCGATATCACAGTGTGGGCTGCCAACATCAACTGTCTATGACGCGAGTGGGCTTGGCCAACTTTAACCCAAGCAGAACAGGCTGCCTGCGCGTTCCCCACATACTGGTCTTTTCAGGGACCACTCCTGTTCTCCAAACATTTCACAATTAAAATACCATCTTTATTAAACCATTTCTCTAATACTGGAATGGCTGTTTCTAACTTTGTATGATTTCAGACTTTAAGAAGATATTGTTATTACCAGAACAGTCTCACTTTATATCCTTTTTGTGTCTTTTATTCTCTTGTATGATGTCATACATGGGATCTTCATGTGCCTTAAGGGTGAAAAAGGGTTGGATGAAAAAGGGTTAAAGTTGGGTTAGGGTTGCTAGGTTGTTAGTTAATTAAACATTAAACCCCTAGGTTACTAAAAGCCAGTTATTCTTTTTCAATTTGGTTGTTCAAATGTTCTAATCCTTCCTAAGGGGCACCAGCACTGCCAACTCACTGAAGCTGTGAAAAGAATTTCCCAAATAGGAAGATATAGGAAGGCTAACCTGGTGGTCCAGTGGTTAGGACGCTGCACTTTTCACTGTGGAGGCCCTACGGTTAACCCCTGATCAAGGAACAGGATCCTGCAAGCCACACAATGCAGCCAAAAGGAAAAAAATACAGGATTGGGGGCAGGAGGAGAAGGGACGACAGAGGATGAGATGGCTGGATGGCATCACTGACTCGATGGACGAGAGTCTGAGTGAACTCCAGGAGTTGGTGATGGACAGGGAGCCCTGGCGTGCTGTGATTCATGGGATTGCAGAGCCGGACACGACTGAATGACTGAACTGAACTGAACTATAAAGAAATAAACCATAGCAGAATCATGAAATATTATTCAAGGAAGAAATATTGAAGCAATTCTCTTTGTTCTATGTGGATACATGACCATGAAATATTAATAGTATTAAGAAAAACAAGTGAATTATAAAATCACATATAGGGGGACTTCCCTGGTGGTTCAGTGGCTAAGACTCTGCTCTCCCAATGCAGGGGGCCTGGGTTCAGTCCCTGGTCAGGGAACTAGACCCCACATGCCACAACTGGTTCAGCTAAATAATAAATACCAAAAAAAAAAAAAAAAATAAGAATGAAACATTTATAGATATACAAAAATATATAAGTCTCCCAAAGTCTGGAAATACACTGGAAGTATAGATAATTTTAAATGATTTGAATTACTTAAAAATAAGAACACATGTATGGGAAATGTTATGGTATGTGAATTATCTTGTTTTATTTTTTATCTTGTTTTAAAAAAGAATAAACATTTATAATAGAAATTTTAGATACTGTCAGAAAATTGTTTTAAAAAAGTTGATTATTTCATTACCCAGAGATAACAGTAACATTAACATGTGGTGTCTTTTTCTTGTTTTTTTTTCTTGTTCTGGGGGGTTTCTTTTTTTGCCATCCTATGCAGTCTGTGGGATCTTAGTATCACAACCAGGGATTGAACCTGTGCCCACATCAATGAAAGCACCAAGTCCTAACCACGACCACCAGGGAACTCCCTGGTCTCTCTTTTTCAATCATTACTCATAATTTATGAAAAATCATAATCATACTATATAAAATTCTATTACTTTTCATTTACACTTTCATGAACATTTCCCCATGACATAACACATTCTTCTAAGCCACAATTCCTAATGGCTAAATAATGTTACAGTAATTTATGTCGGTATTTAATTTAACTTGATATGTTGGACTATTAGTTGTTTTCCATTTTTCTTTAGTTTTCATTTTTCTAAACATATAAATAATAATGAAAACTATCCTGCTGCTGCTGCTGCAGCTACTAAGTTGCTTCAGTCGTGTCCGACTCTGTGCGACCCCAGAGACGGCAGCCCACCAGGCTCCCCTGTCCCTGGGATTCTCCAGGCAAGAACACTGGAGTGGGTTGCCATTTCCTTCTCCAATGCATGAAAGTGAAAAGTGAAAGTGTCCAACCCTCAGCGACCCCATGGACTGCAGCCTTCCAGGCTCCTCCATCCATGGGATTTTCCAGGCAAGAGTACTGGAGTGGGGTGCCATTGCCTTCTCCGGAAAACTATCCTATACACACGTAAATAGTTGTGTATATTCTAATGTTCTCTTATACTCTTAAGGTAAATTCTTATAAGTAGGATTTCTGAATCAAAATGAGTATCCTTAAAGTTTCTGGGATTTATTGCCAAACTATGTTCTATGGTATCTGTAAAAATTCTCAGTCCACTACAAGTGGAATGATTGATGTCAAAATAAGTTATATCAGATTATTAAAATGAAAACACAGCATCTTAAATGTCATAAAAACCGGAGAATGTCTGTTGACTCCAGTCTGATTTACGCTGACAACCTCAGTACAGCCTGACAGCTGCATATTTTACTTGATAGAAGCAGTTACTGAATTTACACCCCTGGGAAGTGACTGTTAAAATAATATGAGGAAATGATAGATTTATTTTACTGTCAAGTAAAGAGTATATACAATTTATATATACATTTCTAGCTTATAGTTTAAAGATATAATCTTTAGGTAAAGCCTGGAAAACTAAAACCCTATTTTAGCTATGAAACATGTTTTTGTTTAATACAATAACTTTAAAAAAGTGATTGAATAAATAACAATGTCTGCTTCAGAAAAAGAATTACTATTCCCAGGTATAAGCAAATAACACTTTAATGAGAAGTTAATTTTTTTTAAAGAATCTGTCTCACAAATGTACAGGCATAATACCTCGTTCTTTATTGTACTTGGCAGATACTGCGTTTTTTTTAATCGAAGGTTTGTGGCAACTCTGTGTCGAGCAAGTCAGTCAGCATCCTGTTTCCAAGAGTACTTGCTTACTGCATGTCACAGTGTCACATTATGGTAATTCTCACAATATTTCAAATTTTTAAATTATTGTTACATTTGTTAGGGTGATCTGCAATCAGTGATCTTTGAAGTTAGTACTGTAGCCTTCTGAAGGCACAGATGATGGTTAACAATTTTTAGCAAGAAAGTATTTTAAATTGTTATGTACTTTGTTTTTTAGACAGAATGCTGTTGCATACTTAACCAACTACAGTATAGTGTAAACATGACTTTTATATGTATTGAGAAATAAAAAAATTTGTCATTCACTATATTGTGATATTCATTTCTAGATATTGCTAGAACCAAACCTGCCTTATCTCCGAGGTATGACTGTGACTTAACACAAATGTGGTTAACACCAGACACTTTGACTGAATGGCTCTGGGAATGTATTTTGTGTGAATTTCCAGTTTACTGATTACAGCCTAATTCACTGATATTCACTGTCTCTGATATATGTAAATTGATATGCTGGGGCTCTACTTACTACTCTGAACTATTCTAACTTTTGGTTGCCTTTGATAAAAAAAAAAAGGGCATTCTTTGTCCCCTGTTCAGTGACTATACCGTTTACAGCACCAGCCTGAAAGCAAAAAAATAAAAGGAAATATTTCTGTAAGATAACACAGTTTCCTTTAAAGAAGACAAAGAATTGGTAGATCATATCAAAGTTTTTCTTCATTAAACTCCGATTCTAAAAACAAATGCAATCAATGAATGAACCATGTAAGATCCTAAAAAACAAAGGAAAACTTGCGATTGGGTTATGTCCCAATAAACCCATTGTATGTTGAAAATATCGTAGGTCAAAAATGCACTTTAATGCACATAACCTACTGAATATCATAGCTTAGCCTAGCTTAAATGCACTCATAACACCTATTGATACATTAGCCTGCAGTTGGGCAAAATCATCTAACACGAGGGCCTCCCCAGTGGCTCAGCAGTAAAGAATCTGCCTGCAATGCAGGAGCTACAAGAGACACAAGTTCAATCCCTGGGTCAGGAAGATCCCCTGGAGAAGGGCATGACAACCCACTCCAGTATTCTTGCCTGGAGAACCCCACAGACAGAGGAGCCTGGTGGGCTACAGTCCATGGGGTTGAAAAGAGTCGGACACGACCAAAGCGACTTAGCAATGGCAATCTAACACAAAGCCTATTTTATTGAATAAAAAGCCTATTTTATAACAAAGTGTTGAATTTCTCATGTAATTTATAAATGGATGTATGAATTCATTTACATATAATATATCCAAAAAAGCCAAATTGATAAAAACAGTAGATTAATGGCTATCTGGGGCTGAAATGGTGATTAACGGGAAAGAGTCCTGAGGGATCTTAATGGGAGGATAAAATTTTCTAAAACTTATTTATGGCAATAAACAAATATACTCAGTAGTTAACTAAAAAAAAAATCACTGTTTAAAATGGGTGAACTTCATAATATCTATATTAAACGGCAATAAAGCATTTCAAAAGGCCACAAACCCAAACATACAGAGAAAAACTTGTAAGAGTCAAATGCAAAAAAATTTTGTATATCACAACGCAGTAAACACTAAAATGAACAGACACCAGAAAATTCACTTCTAAGGCACCAGAGGGGAGAACTGAGAATCAACTCAATTTTTCTTTGCAGAACCGCCAAAGAGCTCAGGAATTGAGCTTTGAGCACCAGATACTGTTGAATGTGAGGGTAAAGGAGGAGCTGAAATAATGAGGACTGATTAAAAGTCCAAGGGTAACTCTTACTAGCCCTGGTAGAAGTTATTGTCTGAAAAAGGTAAATCATAGGATCTCTGGCAAAAGGACATCAGATACACGTGAAGGTAAGGTGCGACAGTAAATATAGAAGATTATGGGAACACATAAAAAAAGCAGACGGCAAGATTTCCCAGCCTTTTTGCTCCAGTTAGATTCCACAACACTAGCAGCTTGGCCTTCACCCTCCATGGAGGAGCCGCCTTCTCTGGGAAAATACAACCCAGCCCTAGAAGGAAAACCTACAGGTCCTGACCTCATAAGTTCTCAGTTGGACAGACTAGAAAGATCACCCTCCAGTGAAACTCAACAAGCCCTACTCACACACTTAGAACTTCCAACAACTTTTTATCTCCCAGTGATGAGCAAGAATAACTGTGATTGCCAGTCTTCAAGATGGACACCAAAATCCCTAAAAAACATGCCCTCAGGTATTCCCTGCAATGCTGAATAATGCTAATTGTTGTAACCTAGGTACTGGGAAAGGATGGTGTGTGAATGGAGGCAAAGAAACATGAACTGCTATTTTAATTGTGTGCATGAAGAATCTCTGTATAAACAAATGTCTTTAAAGGCAGCAGTACCCCATTTTCAAATACCTTCTTATGCTGGTATGTGGATGGTGTGCACCCAGCTCCATCTGGTCCAGTCCCACCCTGTGTGGCCCACAGCTCCTCTCAGGTCACCTGGAGAAAACCTTGATACTACTGATGAGGAGGATTGGCTGAGGCAAGACCTAAGTAAGGGACCACCCCCCCGCAATGCATCTCTTGTTCCCCATGGCATTTCTACATGGAATATCCTTTCTGTTACAGGAATATTACTGAAGCATAGACTCTGCAAGCAGCTACAGTCCTGTGGAAGATCACTGCCCTTGCAGCCAGAAGCCCTGGAGTCAAGGCGCTGCTCTGCCACTTACCCTAGACACTGACTAACACATGCAAGGGGGCTTCCTCATCTATCGCCTAGAGATCATGCCCTGACTTCAACAGCATGGTGTGAAGGAGTGAACTCGTTTGTAAACAGTGGTCTATAACTTGCGTGAACCGAGTCTGTTACTTGAAACCCTTCCACACTCAAACTGCATGACTTTGACTTCTTTCCCGAGTGGCATCCAAAGTCCTTTGGTTGGTGCGTGGGCCAGAAATTCCCTGGCATGTTCATTGCCTGGGACATCTGGTATACAGTCTTCTGGCTTAGTCTCATCTTCCTGAAAAAGGAAACAGTGTGTAAGCTCTATGGCAAAAAAAAGCGCCAGAGCTCTCCTCCCACCTGCTTGAGAACACAGCACTGCCTGGCTTGCTCATGGGCTGGAGACCCCTATGTCATCACGTTATCCTCTGAAGAGCTAGAAAGACAGAGTATAACTGAGAAAGAAAATGGAAGTAACTATTCCAGAAGAGCTGCTGCTGCTGCTGCTGCTAAGTCGCTTCAGTCGTGTCCCACTCTGTGCGACCCCATAGACGGCAGCCCACCAGGCTCCCCTGTCCCTGGGATTCTCCAGCAAGAACACTGGAGTGGGCTAGCCTACCACAAAAACAAAGTAGCTGTTCTTAGAGAAAAGTCACTGGTGTTTACACAGGGATGATCTGTGAGCTCCAAATTCTAATTCCAGATCACAAAAATTAGATTCTAAGATCACAAAAAATTTTCTGCTAACTTAGAAACTTTGTGGAATGAAGCAGAAGACAGAATTAAACAAATAAGGTTTTCTGGAACAATAAAAATAATGTATCAGAGTAAAATAGATTATTAGACCTTGAAGACCACTGTCATGTTTTATAATCTCATACATACTGTATTTGTGAGATGCATTTTCACCACCAAATAACTGCACTGTATAATTAAGGTGCTGTTTTTTTACATTATGATTTTTTTCATGTTTCCATGAATATTAAATTTATAATAGAAGAATGTTTTCTAAAAAATGTCTTTTTAAGTTAAAAGTTACCAAACAGAAAAGGTTACTTTGGCCTTAAGTCCTCTAAGTCTCATTCCCAGAGAAACACACTGACACTGTGGCCGGGGTGCTGGAGGAGGGACTCTGCACCAGGCGGGGCTGGACTGGATGGATTCACATGTCCTCAGAGTCCACTGTTCTCTGAACTGATGACAGTCAAGAAAGCAGCAGTGGAGCATCAGAGAAGGAATATGGGGCAGCAGAGCTTTAAGAAGATGCAGTCGCAAGGGAGACAGAAAGAAGGGGAGCGAGTGCTGAGGACACCCAGGGGGCCTGCAGTGGTGTCTTAGGGACAGACACGAGGCAGATTAAACTTCTGCAAAGGCACAGACTATGACAAGCCCAAAGTGCACGAACTGACTGCCATCTGCAGAGAAGAGACAGGACTACCGTAAAGGAGCTTCAAACCTTAAGCAGCTATTTTTCATAACAAGTGACTGAGTCTGAGCTCTGGTCAAATCTGTCTCAGAGGAAAACCAAAAATACAAACTTTACACTGACCTTGATAAACTCAGGAGGAGGTTCTTCATAACTAGAAGGAAAAAAAAAAAACAACACAAAACACTGATCATCAACCATGTTTATAGGAACATAACACATTTCAATCAGCAAAAAGTAACTATAGGCCAAAATAAAAAGGTGTTGTTGTTGTTGTTTTTTCAGTAAAAACTGAAAACATTATAACTAAAACAGTTAATAAAATATGCCCAGCAGTCAGAAGTCCCAAATAAATAAACTGATGCTATACCACATCCTACTGGGTTGTAGAACTTAAATTCACTGAAATAATAACTTGGTGTCTTGGCATGATTTTATTTTTGAAAGAATCAAGAGATTGCAGGGAAAATGTGATGTAAAAAGAGCTTTGAGTTAATTATGGTTCCAATCTGTCATTCCACTTGTGGGTGATTTGTGTGTGTGTGTGAAGTCGCTCAGTCGTGTCCGACTCTCTGCGACCCTGTGGACTGTAGCCCGCCAGGCCCCTCTGTCCATGGGATTCTCCATGGACAGAGTGGGTGATTTACCTATCATAATTTTCAACTTCCATGACACTGAGAGGGTCATGGGGATGGGGACTGTGCAGTGGGGAGGGAGCGAAGCCAGAGGGAAGGACCTGTTGTAGCAGAAGGAGGTGGGGTTGACCTGTCCCAGAGGCTCCTCCTCCCACTCCCCACCCACCAGCTTCAGATTCAAGATCCTCCCTGAAAGGAACTCCTGGCCTTCCAGTGGGCTGAGTGGGCTATGGGGATACTGTCTGCTGCTCAGCAGCCTGACTGCCCTCTGACCTCTCAGGACTCAGGTCTCCTGCTCAGTGCCTGGATTATAGGTGACACTCAGTGAAGAGCTACTGCTAGAGAAGCAGGCAACTGTGTGCAAATGTAGTTTCCCTTCCACCAGCACAGCTCTCAGACCCCAGGGTCCTGAGAAGGCAAATCATGCCCGTGCTCCCAACTCATTTCCACTTGTCATTGCCCTGCTGAAACTTCCAGAAAAGGCTTCTGGATGCCAAATCTAGAAAAGTAGCACCAAATGCTCATGTTCATTTTTAAGTACTGACACACTACCTACTCCCTATTAAACACACTGTGTGGGTGTTTGGGTTTAATTGTGAATGCCCAAGGGACCAAAAACAAAAATGAGAATGAAAACAAAGAAACAGGACAACAGAACATGCCAGGTCTGTTCAGTGCTTCTGTAAGAAACATCCAACTGAGGACATCTGGACACTGTGGCTGGTTTAAAATTGTGTCTTGACTCCAGAAACTTGGAAACACACATGGGAGCTTTACCACTGATGCACCCAGATGGTGAGAGCCAGGATGACTAATTTTCCACATTTTCTATAATGAAGATGTGTTACTTTATGACCAGGGGGAAAATGTTCAAAATGTGAACTAGATATCCATATGGGACAGTCTCCATAAGTTTAAATTTTTATAAAAGGGGAGTGAAGAGCAAACCATTACATTTGGAGTGATTTTATTTTTTTTCTTTTTTGGCCACACTAGGCAGCTTGTGGGATCTTAGTTCTCCAACCAGTGATCAAACCCAGGGTCCCGGTAGTAAGATCCCTGAGTCGTAACTACTGGACTGCCAGGGAATTCCCTTGGTATTTGTGTGTATGGGCAAAAGGAGTCATCATGTGGCCATCACACACCCACCTTTGTTATACATACAGACTGTCTCTGGAAGGATATCTAAAAAACTGGCTTGTCTCTAAGGAGGGGAACTAAGGATCATATAAATGGGAGAGTCTTTATTATTCATTCTATTTGCATTTGCATGCACAGGTATTAACTTGCAAAATGCTTTCTAATTACAACAGAAAAGCAAAATCAGTGGTATCTTGATTACAGCCATGTTGGTGTAAGCCCAGGTTAATATATTTCTGAAAGAAAACTGAAGGTAACAGGGACTAAGAAAAATGGAGCCTGAAATATGCTTTATATAGATAGAGGAAGCTCTGCCCCTGAAGACTACATAGCAAACAGCCAGGCATGAGGAGACTTAGCTTTTTATGTGTGGGACACTGCTTTTCCAAAGTAAATGCTTGAAATATTTTCTAACAGAAAGTGGGGAGATGATAACAGTTCATCAGCATCCATTCATTAGAAACATTAATGCTATGCCTTATGCATAGAGACCAAAAGGAGACTGCTGGTACCAGCATAAATCAACTGATCCAGGAATACATCCTTTGAGCCACAAGAGTTATACAAACAACAACATATGGCCAACAAACTGAAATCCAAATTACTGAAAAAATATGTAACTATTGATGCCAAAATGAAAAGGAGTGTGAAGGGACTAGACATTTTGAAATCTATTATTAGCAATGGCTTCCCTAAAAAGTCCATTTTACAACTGTTTTCATAAGTTTAAAGGAACGCGGTTGATGGTTTTTCCTCAGGCTAAACAATTCATTAATTTAACATATTAAAACAAGAGAGGCGCTTCGGCCATGGCGAGCCTGGGGCTGAGACCGGCCAAGGGGTACCGGGTGGTGCTGCTGGGCAGCGTGGCGGTGGGCAAGACGGCGCTCGCCACGCAGTTCGCCTGCGGCAGCTTCCCCGAGCAGTGCGAGCCATCGGTGGAGGAGCTCTTCAGCAAGGTGATCGAGGTGAACGCGGCGCCCGCCCTCCTGGAGATCGTGGACACGGTGGGCGCCGATCACCTGGTCACCCTCAAGGACCTGTACATCAAGAACAGCGACGGCTTCGTGGTGCTCTACAGCGTGTGCAGCGAGGCCTCGTTCGAGGCGGTGCGGCCGCTGCGCGAGCGCATGGGCCGGCTGCGGGGGCCCAAGGCCGTGCGGCTGGTGCTCGTAGGCACCAAGGCCGACCTGGACGCCCAGCGCCAGGTGCTGACGTCTCAGGGCCGCGCGCTGGCCCGCGAGTGGCGGTGCCCGTTCCTGGAGGTCACGGCCAAGAGCAAACTGATGGTGGACCAGGTGTTCACGCAGGTGGTGCGCGAGATGGAGGCCCTGGCCCCGCCCGAGGAAGTGGTTCCCGCGGTCCCCACCAACGCGCAGGAGACGTGGCCGTCCGAAAGATTCATCGGCTGACGCGCGGCGGTTCCTCTTGCCTGTATTCGTCGCTTTTCGTGATTTCTGAAGCTCCCTTTGCTCCTCTGCGTTTTTAAAGAAAGTTATTCCGCTGTAAACAAGTGGTTACTTCTATATATTGACTCAAATCCGTGCCTCAGACTGTCCACAGAGCTTCTTAAATATTTGTCGAGAACTTTGCAGCTGTGTTTACTTCTGACAGTGTTGGAGGAGAAACCAAAAATCAGTTTTTTACTTCCTGTATGAAGAAAGCCTACCCTTTTCTTCAGTGGAATTTGTTACAGGATTTTTTTTTTGGTCATAATTAATACCTTCCAGTGTCATCTGACGTTTGATATTGATTGAGGAACATGAACTGATGTTTCAGCTTTCCATTCCATGAGGCTCTGATGTGTTTCCCTGTCATTTACAGCCTTGAACTGCAGTAGTATTTTCCTCTCTGCGTACTTCTAAATATAGTTATGACATACGTAGCCATGGTTTGAAAGGGATACTGTATACTCTGGGAGGGGAAAAATCAACTGTGTGCTCTGGCAGAGATAGCTCTGCCTTCAGTTTTGTAATTGACATCTAGTCGATTTCTGCATCTGTCCATCTGTCGATTAAGTGAAAATAAAATGACTTTAGAAGTCAAAAATAAAATAAAATAAAACAAGAGAAGCAAGGTAAAGTGTAAGAAAATGGCCAGTGGAGATTGAGGAGGGTACATCAGGGACAAAGGATTTCAATTCAATTTCTGAAAAAACAAATTGTGGGGCCTGCCATTTAATAAAATTGCAGACTGAACAACATGCTTAATTTTTTTTTTGTTATAACAACAATAAACAAATTTAAAAGGTAGAAAGCTACAAAGGAATCTTCAGCAGAGACAACATCAGAGGACGATTTCAACGAATCTGGGCAAGTGGAAGGAAGAAAGAACTGATTTCTGTCTGCGTAGGAAGTTAGTCTTCAGGAGATGGGGTTAGGGAATGTGGACATGGAGTGGCTGAAGCCATCAGTTTTTTCCTCCTTCCTTATATCCAGGAAACTGCCCACCCAACCTGTGAAGGTGACTGCAGATTAGTGCCCTCTGAGCATAGCTGAGGATGGGGGTGATAGTGAGTGTGGGCTGAACATCAATGCTGAATGAAAGTTTGTATGAACTCGAGACACTCAGCCTTCTCCTTTCCAACCCACCCAGAAAGCTTGCATCTAAGCATAGATCCCCAGACTGAAGGGTCTTCTCTAGAGAAGCTGAAGAGCCCTAAAAAAAAATCTTTACCCATAGCCTGATCTTCCTCTAGTGAGACTACACAGTCAATGAACAAGCACCTTCCCTCTCTGTCTCATACATGGATGCTTGTCAAAGGGTGTTACAGGGCCTCACTCTTAAATATGAGTAGACACCCAGATATCCAGGCATTAGGGGGGAAAACTCTAAATGGAAGACAGATCAAAAGAAAAGGCAAATACAAAGGCAATGGAAGGAGCAGAAAATAAAGAAAAATTAATGAGTATCCTCGAAGAAGAAACAAGAAAGGATGTTATGGACAAATAATGCTCAGAATGAGAAAAAGTTCTTGAATTGAGAAATACGAGAGCAGAATTTTTAAAACATGTGCAATAGAAGAAACAGAAGATAAATCTACAAAATAGATTGAAGAGTCAAAAGGATAAACAACTGGAAATAAAAGATAATTACAGGATCGACAGAAATCCAACAGAAAGAAAAAGAAAAGGAGAAAAAAAAATCAAAACACAGTATACTTATTTAATATACCCATGAAATGTCAAAAGATGAAAAGAAACTTGTAAAAAAGACACACATCATAAGCTTCAGAATGGCAAAAATAAATGGAAGTAAAGTTGCCAAAGCTTTAAGAGTAAAAAGGCTGAGCACGTAACCTATAAAAGAAAGGGAATCACAGTGCCATCAGACTCCTTAGCAATTCTGAAAAGTACATGCCACCTTCAAAACTGAGTGAAAATAATTTTTGTCCTAGAGTTCTATACCTCACCAAATTATGAAGTTTAAAGACAGAATAAAGACATTGTCAGATATGCAAGGCGTCAAAAAATTTACCTCCAATACACTCTTTCATGGGAAGTTACAGAATGTGCTTCAGCAAAATATGGGAGTAAAGACAGAAGGAGGAACAGATGCAATCCAGGAATGGGATAAAAGACAGGATATTGGTGAAAGAAGTTCCAGGATAATGGTTGCACTCCAGGTCTAGAAAGTAACGAAGGATTACTGGAGGATAAAAGATGAAAGATCCAAGTGAAAAATAAAATAATTGATTATCTAGATAAGAATACATGGGGAAAGTATTTTCAGCTTTTGAAGCCTCAGGGGAAAAAATAGCACTTGATAATAGTATAGGAAGTCGCTCAGTCATGCCCAACTCTTTGTGACCCCAGGGACTGTAGTCTACCAGGCTCCTCATCCGTCCATGGGATTTTCCAGACAAGAGTACTGGAGTGGGTTGCCATTTCCTTCTCCAGGGGTATCTTCCCGACCCAGAGATCAAACCCTGGTCTTTTGCATTGTAGGCAGACGCTTTTACCATCTGAGCCACAGGGAAGTCCCTGGTGTGAAAAGAAGAGAATCAAAAAGCAAAGGAGAAAAGGAAAGATAGACCCATTTGAATGCAGAGTTCCAAAGAACAGCAAGGAGAGATAAGAAAGCCTTCCTCAGTGATCAATGCAAAGAAATAGAGGAAAACAGTACAATGGGAAAGACTAGAGATCTCATCAAGAAAATTAGAGATACCAAGGGAACATTTCATGCAAAGATGGGCTCAATAAAGGACAGAAATGGTATGGACCTAACAGAAGCAGAAGATATTAGAAGAGGTGGCAAGAATACACAGAAGAACTGTGCAAAAAAGATCTTCACGACTCAGATAATCATGATGGTGTGATCACTCACCTAGAGCCAGACGTCCTGGAATGTGAAGTCAAGTGGGTCTTAGGAAGCATCACTACGAACAAAGCTAGTGGAGGTGATGGAATTCCAGTTGAGCTATTTCAAATCCTAAAAGATGATGCTGTGAAAGTGTTGCACTCAATATGCCAGCAAATTTGGAAAACTCAGCAGTGGCCACAGGACTGGAAAAGGGCAGTTTTCATTCCAATCCCAAAGAAAGGCAATGCCAAAGAATGCTCAAACCACCACACAATTGCACTCATCTCACATGCTAGTAAAGTAATGCTCAAAATTCTCCAGGCCAGGCTTCAACAATATGTGAACCGTGAACTTCCAGATATTCAAGCTAGTTTTTAAAAAGGCAGAGGAATCAGAGATCAAATTGCCAACATCTGCTGGATCATTGAAAAAGCAAGAGAGTTCCAGAAAAAGATCTATTTCTGCCTTACTGACTATGCCAAAGCCTTTGTGTGGATCACAATAAACTCTGGAAAATTCTTCAAGAGATGGGAATACCAGATCACCTGACCTGCCTCTTGAGAAATCTGTACACAGGTCAGGAAACAATAGTTAGAACTGGACATGGAACAACAGACTGGTTCCAAATAGGAAAAGGAGTACATCAAGGCTGTATATTGTTACTATGCTTATTTAACTTATGTACAGAGTATATCATGAGAAACACTGGGCACAAGCTGGAATCAAGATTGCCGGGAGAAATATCAATAATCTCAGATATGCAGATGACACCACCCTTACGGCAGAAAGTGAAGAAGAACTAAAGAGCCTCTTGATAAAAGTGAAAGAGGAGAACGAAAAAGTTGGCTTAAAGCTCAACATTCAGAAACCTAAGATCATGGCATCTGGTCCCATACTTCATGGCAAATAGATGGAGAAACAGTGGAAATAGTGGCAGACTTTATTTTTCTGGGCTCCAAAATCACTGCAGATGGTGACTGCAGCCGTGAAATTAAGAGACACTTGCTCCTTATGACCAACCTAGACAGCATATAAAAAGCAGAGACATTATTTTGCCAACAAAGGTCTGTCTAGTCAAAGCTATGGTTTTTCCAATAGTCATGTATGGATGTGAGAGTTGGACTATATAAAGAAAGCTGAGTGTTGAATTGATGCTTTTGAACTGTGGTATTGGAGAAGACTCTTGAGAGTCCCTTGGACTGCAAGGAGATCCAACCAGTCCATCCTAAAGGAAATCAGTCCTGAATATTCATTGGAAGGACTGATGTTGAAGCTGAAACTCCAATACTTTGGCCACCTGATGCAAAGAGCTGACTCATTTGAAAAGACCCTGATGCTGGGAAAGATTGAAGGCAGGAGGAGAAGGGGACGACAAAGGATGAGATGGTTGGATGGCATCCCCAACTCAATGGACATAAGTTTGAGTAAACTCCGGGAGTTGGTGATGGACAGGGAGGCCTGGCGTGTTGCAGTCCATGGGGTTGCAAAGAGTCGGAAACGACTGAGCAACTGAACTGAACTGAACTGAATAGTATATGAAGCAAATGAAAAATTGAGGCTATTACTATTCAAAAGACAACAGTTATACTAGAAAACAAGAAAATCATACCGTTTGATTCAAAAACAAGCAACACTGCGTAATTATAACAATGTTAGTACTCACATTGGTTAGGGAAGTTATTACATCATAATGGAGCTCAATCGGAAGGATGGAAACAGAAAGGGCAAATAGGAGAACTAAATCTTTACAAGAAGTTAATAGATAATGTCTAAGAGTGTTGAATCAACAAAAAGCAGTATAAGCATACAATTTAGAAATGTGCAGTTAAATCCAAGAAGTGAAACCTAAAATCGATTGCATATGGAAGTCTTGGCCCTGTTAGGAGAGAACTGGGGGTAGAGGGTTGTACAGGGAACTATGGGGGCGAATGAGGAGTGTGGCAACCCACCACTATTTTTTTGTACGATTTTTAGTAAATACTATTAATATTTGAGTTTTTAAGCTACATACAAGTATTACTCTGATATAAATTAAACTTTATGAAAATCAAACACAACTCTGAACTAGAAAAAGCAAACATGTTCATAGCCTAGCCAGTTTTAAACCTGTGAAACTGGAAAAATTGCATTGGTCTGAGAATTGAGTACACCTCAATTCTGCTGTAGCTTTGTTGGCTAAACAGGTCAGTGACTTAATCACTGAGCCTCCATTTTCTCACCTATAAAATGCTATCATCTTTCTCCTGTCTGTGAAAAAGTTCTGTGAGCTTCAAAATAAACATATAGAGTATTAATCACCATCTGGCATCTTATAGTTAAAGATACTGAGCGCTGAGTGGGCCTCAGTCCTGCCTGAGTCCAGGGTGTCTAGAAGGAGCCAGGACTGTGGCTGCTAGCAATGCAGCTCCTGTATCCACGACCATTGCTCACTGAGGCGAAATTCAGCTCAAGAGCCACACTGAAAAGTACAAGTCAGGCTTCAAGGAACCAAGCATTTTGTATCAAAGCTCCCAGAGGTGAAGGAGAAGGATTAACCCTTTGAGGACCTTTCCTGACATGTCTGTCTTAGCAATCATGAGAAAGCAGGCAATGAGAAGTGCCTGAAACAATTCAAATAACTAACTGAAAATCAAACTTAGGAAAGTTAGACTTCTAAAGCTGATTACAGGATGACAGAAACACAGAAAAGAACCGAAAGGGTCGTTAATCCAACTTTCCACCTGATGTCTATTTAAATCTCCTTTACAACCCACCCTTCTCTCAGTGGTCGTCTGGACTCTCCTCCAATCCTCGGGAGCTGGGGGAGCACACTGCCTCTTAAGTCAGGCTGACACGGGTCCTAATTCTCCTTGAGCTGGAACTGGCCTCCTAGTAGCTTTCATCCTTATCCCTGGTGAAAAATCCTAAGGACCAGAGAGACCAAGTCTACGCTCTCTCCTACCTGACAGCTCCTCCCGAGTAGTTAGGAGCCAGGCCCTCACCCCACTTTACTTCTTTTCGTCACGGCACGAACTGTAACGGGAGTGGGCTTTCTCTTCCCTTATTAACAGCAGAAGATGGAAAGGATGGGGATTTTAACCCGTTCACAGCGCGCCCCCTTACCTGAGAGCGGGAAGGACCAGGGCGCTCAGCTGCACTTCTGGATTCAGTCCTGACCAAGCACCGCCGCTTTCTGCCGGGGAAGCGCCCGCCGCCGCAGCTCGAGTCCGCGGACGAGGCTCGGGGGAGGAGCCTCCCTCCCTCCAGCCAGCCGCTGGGAGTCTAGGGTCCCGCCGCCCGGGATCAAAACCGGCTTCGTGGGGCCGCGAAGACAGCACTTCCTGCCTGCCGCGTCCGCCGGGCCCCGCAGCAACCCCTCCTCCCGCCGCCCCACGCCCGATTTCATCGCCGAGGCCACCGGTCCCCCGCCTCCTCCGGCAGCTCAGCCGGACGGACTGCCTCCGGGCGGCGCAGCCGTAAGTCCGCACTCGGAGCGCCAAAACCCTGCGGTGGGGTCAGCGGGTGCCGCAAGCCGGAGCGCGCCCCCTGCGAAGGCCGGTAGCCCCGGAGCCTAGGATGCTGCGGGGGGAGCTTGAACTCCCACTTGGTTCTCTGAAAGTATTTCTCCTGAAGCCTTCAGGGATGTCAGCCGTCAGTAGCATTGAAGCCACCATGCTAAGAAAAAGCCCAAACTAACAAGCGGGAAAGATCGAAGGCAGGAGAAGGGGACGACAGAGGATCAGATGGTTGGATGGCATCACCGACTCGATGCACAAGAGTTTGAGTAGGCTCCGGGAGTTGGTGATGGCCAGGGAAGCCTGGCGTCCGGTAGTCCATGGGGTCGCAAAACGTCGGATACGACTGAGCGACTGAACTGAACTGAACAACTGGGGAGAGATCACGTAAAGAGGCCCTAAGACTCCATAAAAAATGAGATGTCAGGTCAGAGCCCACTGCCTAACCACACTCTACCCCTAGTGAGAGGACTCCTTGGTGCATGCCAGAGATAAAGTGGCTCACAGCAACCAAGCTAGACCAGAACTGTTTTCCCCATCTTGGGGAGGCTTTGTGGCAGACCAGTTATGTGCCTAAAGTAAAAGAAAAGAAAATGGAAGAAGGAAAAAAGAAAAAGAAAAGACAACAAACAGTATTTAAACACAACAGGTGACCTTATCGCATGCAAGCAAATAATCTGAAAACTTTAGTATATACTTCTATGCAGAAAGCAATTGTGTTGGATTTTTCTCACTTGCAATTGATAAAAGTCAATTCAAAGTCAGTTTGCCTAACACAGTGGTTTGATCTCTCAGCAAGAAGACCTGGGGATTGATAATTACATTTTAGCAAATATTAGTAAAAATTCTTTTGAAGACAACAGTGGACCAAAATCCAAATCGAATTGTTCTTTTTTTTTTCTGCAGTACCTCCCCACATGTGGGATCTTAATTCCTTGACCAGGGATGGAAACTGTGCCCCCTGCACTGGAAACTCTTGAGTCTTGACCATCTGACTGCCAGGGAAGTCCCCAAATGAAACTGTTCTAAGAAAATAAAATTCAGGAATTTATTGACTTACATATGTGAAATGTCATAGTTTAGAAGTTCAGGAATGGCTGGATCTAGGTGCTAAAATGTTATAGTTGGCAAGTTCTCTCTCAGCTTTACTTTCCTTTGTATTGCTTCGTTCTTTGCAGTTTCTCCCATGTGGGGAAAAAGATGGCCACTGGAAGCCAAAGATGGCCAACAAATTAGCAGTCCTAGATGGAAGAAACTTTCCCTTTCTCAGTTTCAGTAAGAATTCCATGTATTATACTCATTGCCTTAGCAATTCTTTATTACCCAGGGCCATCTCTCACATTCAGCCCCATTTTCTGATTGTGATAAACTCAGTATAATAGCATCTAGTAAGCAATGAAAGAAACGGGAATTCTTACCCTGGTGGTTATGATTCTGAATCATTATTATTACCTATCATCCTTTGTTTATGCTTATAGCATCTGGAGGGGTGTGCAGGTACAGTTCATTTCCAGAAATAGAGAGTAAAGTGATTACTACCCAACCGTGAATATACATGGAGTCATCCTTCAGTTTGTACCAGGGCACCTTGCCCAGTGAGTGAGAGATGCTTTCTTTGTCGTCTCTCCCTATTCTAGCCTCAGCTTCAGGCTTTTCTACCCCTCTGCTTCATCCTAAGATAGCAGATCCACCCTCAAGTCCAACAAGAGGGTCTTGGTGTTGGTCTAATTGTAGAGGGGTGTCTGTATCTAGTCCTGACTGTGTTACTGGATAGGTTTGAAGCCTTTTTTCCCCCTTGATGTTTATTTATTTCTGGCTGTGCTGGGTCTTTGCTGGTGCTTGGACTTTTCTCTAGTTGTGGCGAGCGGGGGCTACTCTCTTGTGGTGCACGAGCTGCTCACTGTGGTGGCTTCTCTTGCAGAGCACGGGCTCTAGGGTGATCAGGCTTCAGTAGTTGCAGCACGTGGGCTCAGTAGTTATGGTGCATTGGCTTTAGATGCCCCACTCCATACAGAATCTTCCCAGATCAGGGATCGAACCTGTGCACCCCCGCATCCCGGCACTGACAGGCGTATTTTTAACCACTGGACCACCAGGCAAGTCCTATTTCTAATCATTTCAACTGGCATTCTATTTAGTCACTAATAGGATTGGAGGAAAATTACAGGCAATGTGTTTTCTTTGGTGCTTGGAAGGGGAAAAGGAGACAGCTAACATAATTAGCAATCCGTGGCAAAAAACTGGTTGACAAACCAATTGTCATCCCCCTTCATTTCCTTGCTCACACCACTCTGGCTTTGTACAAGACGCTTAGGTGGCCATCTGCTTCAGGGGAGGCCCTTTCCCTCCTCTCTGGAAATGAATCTTAATTAGTCTTAAACCAATCATAGTAATGCAGTTTCTCTTCCACTGATAGATTAGCAATGGGCATGGGATGCAATTTCAGTCAATGAGGCATGATGGGAGGGCAGTAGGAGGGAGGGTTTCTGTAAATGCTGTCCTTGCTCTGAATAAATGATACTTGGAAAGATAAAAGGTCCCCTTTCTGCCTCAGGATGTTCTCTGTAGATGGTAGTTGGATCTAGGGCAGGCATCTTGTAATCACAAGGGGCAGCAGCAAACCCCCTGAGGAGGAAAGGAAAAGAAGGTGTCAGACCACCTGAGGTTGTTCTAGAGACACTTCATTAACCACTCCTGCAGTTGCTTCCCATCCAGATCTCCTGAGAGATAATATATATGGGTTAAGTGATTTTTGAGTTTTCTAGTACTCATAGATATATGTTATTCCTTACATTTCCATATTACTTTGCAGATTTCCACCCCTCCTAAACTGCTTCACTTGATCCTCACAGAAACTCTATGGAGATAGGCAAGATATCTTACAAATAAGGAAAGTGATGCTCAGAGAATAGGGGGATGGGTGGCCCTACAAGCAGGTTGGTCTGATTTCTAGTCTAGGATTTTCCATCAAACTACATGGCAACTCCAAGTGTGTTGTCCAATACTGAAGGTGGGAGACTTTCTTGGAAAATCCTGGGAAGGAAGAGAAGACACTGCTACTTCACATTTGCCTCAGGTCAGTTCAGAGGAATACTGGCCTTCTCTTTATCCACAGCTCAGTGTGTACCAAGCTAAAGTTAATAGCTTATATAGCTTAGCCTTCGGGGTTTACTGCTTTTAGAAGATCTGATTCATGCATCAATCCTTCTTTATTTCAGGCTCAATGGAAAGCAGAATTCTTTCTTTAGTGCCCTGCTTTACTTGCCAGATTATGTTTGTAATTTTCCCACTAACTTCTTGTATGGAGCTGGATCGAAAGAACCTTTGAAGCTCCAACATTCTGGCCCCCTGATGTGAAGAGCTGACTCACTGGAAAAGACCTTGATGCTGGGAAAGATTGAGGGCAGGAGAAGGGACGACAAAGGATGAGATGGTTGGATGGCATCACTGACTCGATGGACATGAGTTTGAGCAAGCTCTGAGAGTTGGTGATGGACAGGGAAGCCTGGTGTGCTTCGGTCAGTCCATGGGGTTGCAAAAAGTCAGATATGACTGAGTGACTGAACTGAACTGAGAAAGAACCTAGTTTTCTGATACTCATTCAGACCGTTCCTGTTTCAAATCGCCCTTCAGTTCTTCCTCCAGGACACTCCACACTCCATCCCAGACTCAAACCTTTTGTGTATTTCTCCTATTATGTCCTTGCCTCGATTGTGTCACACATCCTCTTGTTCCCTGGCTCTGTTCTCTCACTGATTCTCATCTTCTATTTTTCCCTTCTTGCTATCTTTCTCACTTCTCCCCCTACCCTTTTAAAAAATTCCAGTACCTTTCCCTTCTTTCTGGTTCCTGTCTCTCACCAACCTGCCTCTTTCCCCTATCTTTACCTTTCTGAGCTTTTAGTCTACTGTTGACTCTTCTTGACTGGAGTCACAGTTTTTAAACTTGGCCAGTTCTCACGTCACCCCCAGTTTAATGGAAATCTTTTTTTTTTTTTAATTTCAGCTTGATTTTATCAGTGCTTAGGTTGATGTTATCAGTAATGCCAAGAGGTAAATTTTCTCTTTAGCAGATTGCTACAGAAATCCAGTACAAAGAATGTCGGTTAGGTTTTAAAGAGACGTTGTAGAGCACACATACTGTTTGATCAGATAATCAACATTTTAAAAGGGATAACAAGGGAATTCCCTGGTGGTTCAGTGGTTGGGGTCACTGCTTTCACTGCTGTGGGCCTAAGGTCAATCCCTGGCTGTGCAACATGGCCAATAAATAAATACATAAAAGGAATGACTAGAAATCACTGGGAAGTACTACAAGGCAAAGTGGAAGTGGCAATCACTGCCTGACCTGCTTCTTTCTGTGTCTGTCTTCTTTTGCATGCTGAAGTGTCTCCTCTCTTACAGGATCACAGAATTTTGGGACTGGAAGTCTTAGAAATCAATCCCTTCATTTTGCAGATGAAGAAACCGAGGCCCAGCTAGGTGGCATGTGTTGCCCACAGTCACAACAAGGAAGGGCAAGATTCCTGACTGGAACCAGGCTGACTTTTTGGTTTATTTCTATGTAAAACCTGGCAGAGTTATTAAAAACCATAAAGAACTAATGAAAAGTACATAGAAGGAAGCAAATCATCACACCAAATTCAACTTACCGGTGGTTGAATTGTATTAGTAGGTTTTCTATTTCAATAAAATAAGCTCTATTACGAATAATGGACATTTTTTTTTAGTGCTACATGTAGCTTCTCATTAGATCCTGGATCTAATAAAATCTATAACATTCTAATAATTATAATTTTTAAAAAATTATCACATTTTATCTTCATCTTACAGAGGACACTGACTTAACTTGCAGGTCACCTAGACAGTACACATTTTTTTTTTTCCTTAAATAAGGTGGATTCAATTTACTCACCATTTGTTAGCATTTTTGCATTTCTAGTTAGAGATTAGGTTGCTACCCAGCTTCTCTCTCCCTTGCTATCTTTGCCAGGTTTTGGTATTGGGATTGTTTGCTTCCCAAACAAGTTGACAAACCTTTGGTGATTTGCTTTCATTAGTCCAAGTTTCAATAAATGAGAACTAACAATTCTAAACCAAGAATTCGTTTAACTACTCTAGTAAATTTCCCCGCAGAATCTGGGTCTGTAATGTGAAGTCTTAACTAGCTTAGTCACGGGGTGGGACCATGTGGGATGTTTGCTATTAAGTATCACTCACATCTTAAAACTTTTGCCTGAGCAACTATCACGGAGTCTCCCCTTTCTCTAAGTATTACAAGAAAATCCTGGGGAAAGAAATCTCGAAGATGGCTTCAGTCTGTTTTAACATAGAATCCAGCCTTGAAACTAAGTTTTTTAAAAAAGAAGTTTTCCTCCCTTCCCAAATCAGCAAAGGGTAACTGGATCCGCGGCCACGTAGGAGCCTCTAGGGGCCCTAAATCCGGAGTCTCTAGGGGTAGGCAGAGATCCGCGGGTTTGCCTGGGCCAGAAGTCTTTCTCTTCTAACTGTATATCGCAGCCCAATCCCAAAGAGTTCTTGATTTCTCCCTCGGGGACTGGTCCCTTTGAACTTCCAGAAGGCCCGCCTCTTCCCCGGGCTGGCCAGCTCACGGGACGGGCGGCGCAGCGCAGGCCTGGCGCTCGGCCGCGGCTCCTCCCCTCCCTCGGATGTGGCCGGGGGGCGGGAGGCGGGAGAGAGGGGGTGGCTGCTGCCGCCCGGGGAGAGCCGGGAGTCTTTTCCACGTTTGCAAAGGCCGCCGCACATCCAGGCCCGACCCGCGCCGCCCGAGCTCCGTGCGCCCTCGCGGCTCCCAGCCGCGCCCCCTCCTCTCCTCGACTCCGATGGCGATCAGGGCCCGGAGTTGGCGGCCCCCGCCGCCGCCGCTGCTCCTGCTGCTTCTCTGGGTGACCGGGCAGGCGGCCCCTGTGGCGGGCCTGGGGCTGGGTTCGGACTCGGAGCTGCAGATCGAGCGGCGCTTCGTGCCCGAGGAGTGTCCGCGCACCGTGCGCAGCGGCGACTTCGTGCGCTACCACTACGTGGGGACGTTCCCCGACGGCCAAAAGTTCGACTCCAGGTACCGCGCCCCGCGCGCCAGCCGGATCTCAGGGGTTGCAGCGCCCGTTTTCCCGCTTCCCCGTCTCCGGACAGGCCTTTCCCTCCCGACGGACCTCCCCCAGCTCCGCCCCTCGAACCCGCGCTCCTCCCTTTCCCTCTTCTCAACCCAAAGCTTTCCCGACCCTTCATCCCTTCAGCCTGGGGGATGCGGGGGCCCTGGAGCTTGCCAGCCCTTTTGCTCGCCTGGTGGGCTGGAATCTTCCTGGGACCTTGCGCAGCGGTGTTGGCGCCGATCACCCACTCCTCCGCCCTGTGCAGTAACACGCGCGAAATCTTCGTAAAGAGCTGGCCCCCTAGCCGACCCCCGAGAGTACATGTTAGTGTTCGCCTGTCTGTCTGCCTTGACTGTTCCTTCCGGCAAGGCCCTTGAGTGTCAAGTCATTCATGCCTCTCGATGATGATGATGGAGGTGGCGATAGCAGCCACTAACATTTATGGAGTTGTTACAGTTGTTACAGGGTGGTTGTCAGTGCTTTCCATATAACGAATTTATTTAATTCTTAACTACAGTTTTCTGTGTAGGTATTATCATTACCCTTATTTTGCCAGTGAGATAACTTGAGCCCATTGGAGGCTGAGAAACTTGTTTAAGCGAGATAGTTTTGAAACCCGAACAATCCAAGTCCAGGATTTGTGCCCATTAACTACCGCCCTCCCCTTATGGCCTTTCAAAAAACTCCCTAGGCAGGAGGTCGTCCAGAGCAAGTCACTCAGCTTTGCCCCGTGACCGGTGTCCACAGTTCCTGCCCTTGAATCTGCAGCGAGATCACAGCTTCCCCAGTTTAGCATTAGGGTTAACAGGCCCCTTCTCCAGCTCCAAGCTGCTCTCCTTCCCCAGACTTTGTTACGGTCCTAGGTCTGTGTCCACACTTCTTTTCGTGATCTGCTTTGTGCTTGAGGCGGGACTAAGCTCATTCCTGAGGTTATCTTTTAAAAGGTACTCTTTGTCTTTTTAGCCTTTTAAAAAATTCCAGACAGGGAGTGTATATACAAAAGCTGGTTAGTATTTGATGTGGCACATAGCAAGCACTGAGAAATATTCATTCTCTTATTGTTTCAGTTGCTTCTTTTTAAAATGGGTTTATTGAGATGTAATTTACATTGCATACAATTCACCCATTTAAAGTGTATGATTCAATTTTTTTTTTTTTAGTATATTCACAGTCGTGAAATCATCACAACTCTCTAATTCTAGAATAGTTTCCACACTCCAAAAAAAGAAACCCATCAGCAATTACTCCCTTCCCCTCCAGGTCTAGGTGACCACTAATCTGCTTTCTGTCTCTTTATGGAACCTTGCCATCTGCAGCCTTTAGGTTTGGTTTCTTTCACATAAGCTTGGTTCATTTATGCTGTAGCATGTATCAGCTCTTATTCCTATTTATGGCTGTATACTATTCCATATCATATTTTATCTATTAATTAGCTGATGGGCTTTTGAGTTATTTATACTTTTTGATTATTATGAATAAGAATGTTGTGAACATTCACATACAAGGTTTTGTGTGGACATATGTTTTCATGTCTTATGGATATAGGCCTAGAAGTGGAACTGCTGGGTCCTATGGTAACTATGTTTAACTTTTTTAGGAACTGCCAAACTTGTTTTCCAACGTGGCTGCACCATTTTACAATCCCACAGCAGTATATGAGAGTTCCTGGTTCGCCATGTTCTCACCAACACTTGTAATTGTATGCCTTTTTGATTATAGCCATCCTAGTGGATGGATATGAAATAGTAGGTCATTATGGTTTTGATTCATGAATCTCTAATGGTGAAGGATGCTGCACATCTTCTCATGAGTTTATTGGCCGTTTGTATATCTTCTTTTGCTTCACTAGTTAGAAAATAGTTAAGACTTTCCTGCTTATGCTGATGTTAATTAATAATTCCCACTGGAGCAAATCATCTAATACTTTCTACCCTCTAGAATGACAGCCACTGTGAGGCAATGCAAAAGTGAAAAGAGAAAGTGTTAGTTGCTCAGTCATGTCTGACTCTTCCCAACCCCATGGATTGTAGCCTGCCAGACTCCACTGTCCATGGAGTTCCCCAGGCAAGAATGTTGCCATTCCCTTTTCCAGGGGATCTTCCTGACCCACAGACAGTGGAAATACAGATGAGCTGTCATCCATTCTGCAAATGTGTATGCAGTGTCTGCCCCTGAGGATGGTGTTCCCTCCCTGCACTCTGGCTATTGTCCAGACAATTATACACTGTGTTAAGTACAGAAAGAATAATAGCACACTCTTCTGTCTCTCACAAAGAGTTCACAGGTAGTTCTTACCTTGTGCCTTTACATATATGAACTACATTGAATTCTTTTAACCTCATGATACAATACCATCTCATTACAAATGAAGAAATTGGGGCTCAGAAAGTTCAAGTAATTTACCCAAGATGAGAACTACTAAGTGGTGGAGTGGGGCTTTGAATCTAGGCAGTTTAGTGCCAGAGTCTCAAGTTTATAGTCTGTAGTCCACTCGTGTGTGATGGCAAGAATGGCAAGGAGCTTTGGAACCACCCAGAAAGTTTAACTGTATGTTGTGTGTATTGGTGTGTTTGTGTCTGGTTGTGGGACTGGTCAAGGTGGAGTTTTAGGATGTGTGTTAAGTCACTTCAGTTGTGTCTGACTCTTTGCGATCCCATGGATTATAGCCCACCAGGCTCCTCTGTCTTTGGGATTTCCCACGAAAGAATATTGGAGCGGGATGCCATTCCCTTCTCCAGGGGATCTTTCAGAGCCGGGGATCAACCTGTGTCTCCTGCATCTCCTGCATTAGCAGGTGGGTTCCTTACCACTAGTGTCACCTGGGAAGTTGGTGTGTGTGTCTGTATGTGTGCCTGGTTGGGGGCTGGTCAAGATGGAGTTCTGGGACAGCAGGAGTAAAATCTGAGCAGGATTAAAATTTACCAGGAGGAACTGAGGGATGCGGGCTGGGGGTGGGGGTGGGGGTGGGGAAGAAAAGGCGAGAGTGGTGGAGGGAAGAGCACATGCAGAGGCCTGGAAGAGGGGGCATGTGAAAGCTGCTTAGTATCGCCTGAGCTTGGAGTGGGGGTAGAGGAGCGACAGGGAGGGAAAAAGAGGAGGCGAAAGGAGGTCAGAGAGACAGAGTCAACTTTTGAGAGCTCTCATCTGCCTGGCTGTGGAGTTTGGTCTTTGTCTAGGGACAATGGGAAGCCACTGAAGAGTTAATCACGGGCGTGAGAGACCAGAACTGCATTTTATTGTACAAAAGTCCCTGTGGCTGCAGTGCAGACAATGGAACGGTGGGAGCAGCGTACACAGTAGGTGATTGATTACTGTGTTTCCTTCTAGGGCCTCCATTCCTGTGGGAATTTATGAAGTATATTAGAGCATTCCTTTGCTATTCCTTCACAAAGAGCTTCAGTTCAGTTCAGTTGCTCAGTCGTGTCTGACTCTTTGCGACCCCATGGACTGCAGCACGCCAGGCTCCCTGTCCGTCACCAAGGGAAGATGCGGTACCTTCCCTGTTCATCACCCTGTACCTTCCCTGTCCATCACCAGGGAAGATGGACAGGCTTCCCTGTCCATCACAAAAAGCTTAGGGAAGGAGAAATCTAGGTGCTTTGGGCTTTGGCTGTTAATTTAGAGGTTTGGCCCAGAAGAAAATGATGGCTGTCAGTCTGACCAGAGTCATAAAACACAAAGGGCCTTTCTTTCCACAGAGCATTCTTCCTGCATCTGTGCCTGGCACTTGGGGGCAGTGGTGTGTTTTCAGCTTATGGGTATTTGCAGTTGCCAGGAGGCCCAGCCCTTCAGCCCTTGGTCGCTGGCTTAGGCATGGTTTCATTTTATTTTGGAGCCTCCTCGGGCCTGTTAGCTTGCTCTATGGCTACTGCTCTAGACTGAAGGAGAAGACGGCAGCTTCCTGCCAGCAGGTTTCTGGGGGGCTCCTGCTGTCACCCTTCAGGCCTTGGGAGCTCCTTGTCCACCACTCTTGAGTCAGCTTTTGAAGAGTTCCATTGCATTCCAAGTAGTAAGGGACTGAAGTTTAACATGTTCCTGTTATCTTTAGCAGGCAAAACCAGCATCCTGGTCACAGCCTTCAGGCCTGTTCTGCAGGCCCCTAAAGTCTATACATTCAATAAATATTACTGTAGGAACTTCCCTGGTGGTCCAGTGGTTAAGACTCCATGCTCCCAATGCAGGGGGCCTGGGTTCAATTCCTGTGCAGGGAACTAGATCCCACAATATGCAACTAAGAGTTCACATGTTACAACTAAAGATTCTGCATGCTGCAGTGAAGATTCAAGATCCTGAGTGCTGCAACTAAGACCTGGTGCAGACAAATGAATATTTTTTAAAAAGTAATAATACATGTTAGTGTGTGCCCACTGTATGCCCTGTTGGGTATTATAGAGTTGTAGATGCTCGGACCCAGTGGTGTTCAAACTGTACATGCATCAGAATCACCTGGAGAGCTTATTATACAGTTTCTGATTAGGTAGATCTGGGATGGGGGCTGAGAGTCGTATATCTAACAAGTCCCTAGGTGATGCTGATGGTGTGGTCTAGGACCACATTTCGAGAACCATTGCTCTGAAAGAATCATAAACTCATAATGGAGGTCAGCTGCATTTTATATATTCATTATTCAACAAATATTTATTGAATACCTACTATTCTAGTTGCTGAGATGTAGGAGAGATAAAACAGACAAAAGTCCCTGCTTCTGATGGTGGATACATGTTATTTTACATTTGTCCAAAAGCATAGAGTATATATCACCAAGAGTGAACCCTGATGTAGAAGCTATGGACTTTCAGTGCTATGACATGTCAGTGCAGGTCACTGATCATAACAAATGTACCACTCTAGTGATACACTCTGCTGACAATGGAGGAGGCTATGTATGTGTATGTGGCATTGGGTGCAGGCAGGGGGTATATGGGAAATCTCTGTATCTTCCGCCCAATTTTTCTGTGAATTCAAAACTGCTCTAAAGCAAAACAAAAATGAAAAACTGCCCTAAAAGAACAAAATCTAATAAAAATCTGTACCCTCAAGTCAAGGAGTGGGGAGGGCCCAGAAACCCATTCTATCTGGCATAAGGAGAAAAGGAGAGAATTTATTGGAAGGATCTTCCATTCCTCCTGAGGATCCAGAATTGTGAGCAGAGGTGGCTTTCTGCATCTCTCTGAGGGACCGCAGAGGGGCTGATTCCCCTCCCTCCTTCCTGAGAGAGCTCCAGCAGGCTTTCTGTGCCACATACGTGACCTCTAGGGTCCAGTAATGCTGACTAACTGGAATCCGTCTCAATTTCACATTCCCAGGATCTCTCCCATTTGATTGGTCCCATTGGGAACCTGTTCTTACCCTCAACCCCCTCACCCTGGCTGTGGGTATAAAGTCAGGTGTTAAGTGAATGTTGTCTTATCCTTTCAACAGGATTGGATCTCAGAGAAGAGCCAGAGGGCTGGGCAGTACCTTGGATGGTGTCAGGGTGGATCTAAGGGGCGAAGTGGTGGCAGGAAGACTGGTCAGGTCAGGGCACCCTCTGTTAAGCAGGAAGCATTTAAAGTGTGGATCTGAGGCTTCCCTGGTTGACCCAGTGGTAAAGAATCTGCCTGTCAATGCAGAAGACATGGGTTTGATCCTGAATCTGGGAAGATCTCACATGCCTCGGAACAACTAAGCCTGAGCACCACTACTGAGTTTGTATTCTAGGGCCTGAGAGCCACAACTGCTGAGCCCAAGTACCGCAGTTCCTGAAACCCACATCCTGTAGAGCCCGTGCTCTGGAACAAGAGAAACCACTGCAATGAGAAACCCTCAAACTGCAATGAAGATAAGCCCCCGCTCTCTGCGACTAGAGAGAAACCTATGCAGCAATGAAGACCCAGCACGGTCAAAAATAAATAAATAAAATCATTAAAAAAAAATAAAGTGTGGATCTATATAGGAAACCTTCCTATGGAAAAGCCACATAATGAAAGAGAAGCTGCCCAGTGCAGTTTTAATAACTGGAGGTAAAGTTCTTCTTTTTCATTCTTCTTAACTAGAGTCTTATGCAGTCACTGGTAGGCTGACTTAATGTCCTCTGTGGCATTAGCACTTCCCTGGTGGTCCAGTGGCTAAGACTCTGTTTGACCCGGGTTGATCCCTGGTCAGAGAACTAGATCCCACATGCTGCAACTAAATATTCTGTGTGCCACAACTAAGGTCGAAGATCCCAAGTGCCACAACTAAGAGCTGGTGCAGCCAGATAAATAAATAAATGTGTGTTTTTTTTAAGACTTAATGGCATTGCTTTTAATTTCATTTGTGCATCATTGCAAGCAGTGATACATTCATACTGATTACTTAAGTTGGCTATATTTTACTGCAGGGCTTCCCAGGTGGCTCAATGGGAAAGAATCTGCCTGCCAGTGCAAGAGACATGGGTTCCATCACGGGGCTGGGAAGATCCCCTCGAGAAGGAAATGGCAACCCACTCCGGTATTCTTGCTGTGGAAATCCTGTTGACTAGACAGAGGAGCCTGACGGGCCCCAGTCCACGGGGTCATAAGAGCTGGACATGACTTAGTAACTAAACCACCAACTACTACCGCATTTTAGTGGGCTGAGAACTTGTGTGAAATAAGAATTATTTCTAGAGATCTGACATTTTAACTTGTGCAGTTTCTTAAAAACAAAAATCTACAATAGCAGTGTAATGATTTGACTTTCTTTTGCAAAGTTTTTCTTTTGATGATATTTTAATGCACCAAAGACTGTCAAAGCCAACCGCTCACAGTTCAAGGTCTGACCGTCCATGGAGGTGTGAATAGGTGCGCTATTTCCGTTCCTACTTGCTCCTCTTTTCTCTCTCACCTTCTCTCTCTTCCTCGCATTTTTCCACCTGGGTAGATCATTAATAGCTTGCCTTTCTCCTCTGCCAGGGCTCATTAGCTGCTGGTAAAGATGGTTGTTTGAGGGAGATACTCTTGTTGGAGCGTCTAGGAAGCCCAGAGTCACCTTTGGGAGTAGGAAGTGTGGGGAGCAGGGGTGAGAGGCAGAAACGTCAGATGTGGCCTCCTCACTTCTGAGTTGGGCCCAAGCTCAGTGGTGGAATTCCGCCTGGGGAGGGTGCTGAATCTCACCTGCGTCATCCCAGGGTTAGGCACCCAGCTAGAAGATGAGTTTCTGCTTTTGAGCATTTCATGAGTCTTATTCACCAAGGGCTTGGGCAACGACCACAGTCCTTGTATCCCAGGTGACCAGAATCTGATAGATTCTGAAATACCAGCAGGTGGTTCCTGTGCCCAGTGGACTGGCTCTTTATTAACTTGTTTCCCTCCTGTTATGAATTCTCAAAATATGGCAGTCTCTTTAATGTTCAAGACAAATTTATTCAGTCTAACGTGAAGCAATGTGAATATAGTTAATCACACTGTATTGTATACTTGACGTAAGTATACCTTTTATTAAAAAGGTAAAACTACATGTCCTTACCACAAAAAGAAAAAGAAGGGACTTCCCTGGTGGTCCAGTGGATAATACTTTGAATTCCTGATGCAGGGGCCCTGTGTTCAATCCCTGGTTGGGGAACTAGATCCTGCATGCCAAAACTAAGACTTGGCACAGTCAAATAAATAAATAAAATTTTAAAAAAGAAAATGGTAACTATGTGAGGTGATGGATATGTTAATTAGTTTCATTGTGGCAATGATTTTGGTGTATACAACTTAAATATGTACACTTTTTGTCAATTATACCTCAGTAAAGATGTGGCAGGAGTAATGTATCCAGTTGTCATTTGTCTAAACTAAATCTAAAATTGGCATTTAGAGCAAGCTGTCTTTTCCCTTTTATCATTGATCAGGGTTTCAGCTCTGCTAACCATAGGGCCATACTCTCTTCCCTTTTGTAATGGCCATTTTAACTTTGCTTCTGCATCTGAGATCAGAATAATCTCAACCACAGGTAGTGTATGTGTATGTCAATTTTTGGCAAAAAGTTTTTAAATTAATTTAATTTTAAAATCAATGCACATATACTGAGTTTTAAAAGGAGTTAAATAATTTCCATAAAGCTTAAAATTATGGTTGCTAAGCTACAGGAGTTGGGAAGGGGCTCGCAGTGAGGTGTAGCTATTCTGAATTCCGACTTTCAAACTCCAAGTTTCCTTCTGCCCTCTTGCTCATCTTTCACTCTGCAACCTCTGGGCAGCACACGGCGTCTCGTCTACCTTTGGCCAGATCCCCTTTTGTATACACCTAGATTCTGTTTCTTCCCTTCTACGTCAGTTTCTGCTCTTTGTTCCCTTTCCATATTCCAAAATGTTGCCACCTTTTGAGAGCAAGGGTCCCTGCACTGGTTTTCTAGGTTCTTTTTTAAAAAGAGAAGCTGAGGAGCTTGAGGAAGGAATGAGCTATAGGGGCTCTTGAGAAAGGAGGGTGTTCAGTTTGCTGTGTGTTCTTTTTAAAGTTCATCCTCACTATAGATTGAAACCTACATTCAGAAATTGAGCTCCAGTGTGGGAGCTTTAAGAACGCAGCCACAGGGGTCGTTAGTTACCTGTCCTGAGGAATAAGCACAGGACGATATGTGCTTGTGTGCAGCAGCTGAGTGAGTTGAAGATGATGGGTGTTAGGTGATGGCTTCTGTATTAGTGGTCCTTGGGCTAATTATCTTGAAGAGCATCACTGGAGGGTGCTGCAGCCACCCCAATCCCCACTGGGGGCAGAGGAAGGTAGAAGTGTCAGCAATTGAAGGGTCTACAGGAGTGAATGATCAGGGGAGAAAAAATAAGCTGGTAGAGAGGAAATGGGGTGTTGGATGTGCTGGATAATTTCCATTTTCAAATAACGTTTTTTTTTTTTTTGGCCACATCCTGTAGCATGTGGGGTCTTAGTTCCCCTATCAGGGATCGAGCCCATGTCGCCTGCATTGGAAGGTGGAGGCTTAATCATCAGGGAAGTCCCATTCTGGATAGTTTCCATTTGCCTTTCTAGGTCCCCCTTTCCCCAGTTCCACTTCTTTTTGCTCTGGGAGGTTGACCTGTATCGACCACATGTGCATAATATGGGTTATATCAGTGACCCCCTTGTAGTCTGGCTTCTAGTTGGGTTCAGCCAATGGGACATCAGCAGGAGGTCAGAGGGAGTAGGGAGGGTGAGGTGGAGATATTTATTCCTCTGACTTCCTGCCTGTACAGTCATCACATGGGCTGTGTTCCTAAACCAAAGGCCCTAGCTTAGCTTCTGTCAGGTGTTCTGAGCTCCCTGTCTGTCCCTGGATCCTTCAGGCCTGGGTGTGGCAACAGCACTCCCTACTTGTCCCCAGAGCTACTGCACTGGCCCTTAATGTTTCTCTGCATCCTGCACACCACGCCCTGGAGCTGTCTACTTTAGGCATATCATCTGTTTCCTGCAGGACCTTGACTGGGGCATCTGCACAACAGCCAGATACTGGGACAGGCTGAGTAAGTGCTAATTCCAGTGGTCGTAGAAATAATTTTCACGACCAACTCCTGGCAGGACCCTGCACATGAATTTGTGCTAGTCGAAGTGATCAGCACAGACTTGCTCAGAACAATTTATTCTTCCCAGATGGTCAGAGTTTTCAGCAGTAGACAAAACTGGCTTTGCATTGTTTGTTACTTTCTCATGTATGTGAATTATATATTTTCTTTTGGAAAGGTGTATTTTGTTTTGGGCATGTTGCTTAGGCTGTTATTGGTTAGTCACTAAGTCGTATCTGACTCTTTTGGACCCCACAGACTGTAGTCTGGCAGGCTCCTCTGTCCATGGGATTCTCCAAGCAAGAATACTGGAGTGGGTTGCCATTTCCTTCTCCAGGGATCTTCTTGATTGTTATCAAATGAATAAATTAATGCCGTAAGGCCACACTTGTTTTTATACACCATCTAGGGAGGCTCTGTGCCTGGAGGGTGAAACTTGGACAGTCCTGGGTTCTAACTTTTTTTCTCATTTGGCTAATTTTGTGAGCTTGAGAAATTTTTTCAACTTCAAGGGACCTGAGTGTCAGTACTTACTGATACTTACAGTGTTGTATGAGGATTAAATGAGGTAGTGTATAGAAAAGCTTGGGCTTCCCAGGTGGCACTAGTGATAAAGAATTGCCCTGCCAATGCAGAAGACATAAGAGATGCCGGTTCAATCCCTGGGTCGGGAAGATCCCCTGGAGAAGGGAATGGCAACCCACTCCAGTGTTCTTGCCTGGAGAATCCCATGGACAGAGGAGCCTAGTGGGTTACAGTCCATGGAGTCACAAAGAGTTGGACACAGCTGAAGCGACTTAGCACATATAGAAAAGCTTAGCTGCCCCTGTGCCTGACACATAATAAATACTTTCTAAATAGTAGTTATTATTAAAAACTCTCATTAATTTTGGGTTCTGTGAATGAAAAATATAAAGTTTCCAGCCTGTCCATTGTTGCTGTTTGCACATGTTCTGTGCCTGGGAAGCTTTTGAAGCCTAAATTCTGGTCCATTGTTAACCTAAACCCTCCAGTTTGATGCCGGTTCAGGGTGTGGCAAGATCCCAGCCAAGTGAAATTGGAGAGCTGGCATTCCGAGGGTGGTTGTTTGTTTCCCCTGGAGATAGAGGGTGGAAATGTAGAGTCACTTGGGCACAAAGCTGATCATGCGCTTTTGTCCTCTGGCTTGTTAGCCAGAACTTGGACATTCGCTTTCTGTTCACTGGCCTTGGAGAAAAGAAGGCGGTGAAATGGACTATAAAGCCAGGAGCAGAAAGGAGGGGACAGATCTGACAAAGCTGCTCTGATGGGTGGTGAGGTGGACCATGCTGCTTTCCCAAGCTGATCATTGGGGAAAATGAGAAAAATGGAGAAGTAATTTACCAAAGAAGGGCAGCCTGTCCTAATGAGGGGAATTCCAACAGCTCTTAAGATTTACTCTACAAGCACGGTTGTCCCTCGGTATCCGCAGGGGTCAGGTTCCAGGACCCCTTTGGATACCAAAAACCTCAGATGCTCAAGTTCCTTATATAAAATGGTGTAATATTTGCGTGTAACCAAGGCACGTCCTCCTGTATACTTTAAATCATTTCTAGATTACTTCTAATACCTGCTGCTGCTGCTAAGTTGCTTCAGTCATGTCCGACTCTGTGTGACCCCATAGATGGCAGCCCACCAGGCTCCCCCATCCCTGGGATTCTCCAGGCAAGAACACTGGAGTGGGTTGCCATTTCCTTCTCTAATGCATGAAGGTGAAAAGTGAAAGTGAAGTCGCTCAGTCGTGTCCGACTCTTAGCGACCCCGTGGACTGTAGCCTACCAGGCTCCTCCGGCCATGGGGTTTCCCAGGCAAGAGTACTGGAGTGGGGTGCCATTGCCTTCTCCATCTTCTAATACCTAATACAATGTAAATGCTATGTAAATGGTTGCCAGTGTTCAACAAATTCAAGTGTTTGCTATTTGGAACTTTCAGAAATGAAAAAAAAAAAATTTTCAATTTCTAGTTGGTTGAATCCATGAAGTGAAAATTGAAGATACAGAGGGCTGACTGTATTCCATGATCATTTTGAAACTGAGAGAATTAAAGAGAAGATCCATTAAGCCACTTGAAATCTCGTACTCATGGATTACTATAGATGATATTTTCATGTTTTACCTTGTAGATTTTTCATATGCATCTATATATGTAAATTCAAAATGAGATTATTTTCTATGTGGCTTTGTAACCTGCTCTTTTCTCTTCACATGTATGTCCTTCTGTGCCAATGAATAAAATCTTAAAAAATTTTTCATTGATGTATAATTAACATGTAGCATTGTATTAGTTTTAGGTAAACAACATAAGGATTTTATATTGGTATATATTGCAAAATGATCACCACACTAAGTGTAGTTAACATCCATCACCATGCATAGTTATAAAATTTTTTTTCTTATAACTTTTAGGATTTTACTTTCTTAGCAACTTTGAATAATGCAATACAGTATTATTAGCTATAGTCACCATTAACTATATTCACTGTACAATATTTTATTAACTGTAGTTATGTATTGTCATGCTATACATTACATAATTATAGCAGAAATATTTTATTTTTAAATGACCATAGAGAATTTACTATATGTCTTAGTCTTATATCCAACCAGTGCCGTACTCTTGGACTTCTAAGTTATTTCCAGCATTTCGTTATTATAAACCAAGCTCTGTAGTTATTTTCTTAAACACAGTATCTAAAACCCTGTGGGTGTCTCTGCCAGTTTATAAGGTACTTGTAGGCAGAATTCATGCCTTGGAATTTTTTATATTCCCCAAAGCCCCTAAGTAAAGTCTCCTAATTGGCACCCCCTTGTTGCTGCTAAGTTTGGCATTGAAGAGGATGAGAACTTGGATTGTAGCCACGATTCCATTATTTATTTTCCTGCTTCAGGTCATCACCAGTTAGCCTTTAAAACACATTTATTAGTGATTTAAAGATTACCTCAGACTTTCAATCACCTGCAATAATTATGTATAGTAGTACTGGCATAATCCTGAGGTTTTCAAAGCCCTTTTCACATTCTTATATGGATCTTGTGATGGCTATTATTGTCACTCACATTTTGCAGTGGAAGAAACAGATTGAGAGAGTTCAAGTGCCCTTCATGCTACACCACACTGCATCTTTGTTTAATTTAGTGACTTAAAAGAAAAGAAAGGCAAATTAGTAACAGAAACAAAATCAGGGACCTAGAAAATAGACTGGTGGTTGCTAAGGGGAAGTGGGTGGGACAGGGTAGGAGTGGGAGTTTGGAATTAGCAGATGTAAACTGGTGTATATATAGGATGGATAAACAACAAGGTCCTACTGTATAGTACGGGGAACTAGATTCAGCATCCTGTGATAAACCATAATGGAAAAGAAATATGAAAAAGAATATATATCCACATACATATATACATATATTTGGGCTTCCCAGGTAGCTCAGTGGTAAAGAATCTGCCTGCCAGTGCAGGAGACACAGAAGACGTGGATTCGATCCCTCGGTTGGGCAGATCCTCTGGAGTAGGAAATGGCAACCTGCTCCAGTATTCTTGCCTGCAAAATTCCAGGAGCCTGACAGGGTCCATGGGGTCGCAAAGAGTCGGACATGACTGAGCGACTGCGCGTGCACACGTGTGTGTAACTAAGTCACTTTGCTGCACAGAAGGAATTAACACAGCACTGTAATTCAACTCTGCTTCAGTAAAAAATAAATTAGAAAGTAGTATTAATTTGCACATTAGTATCTGTGATGTTGCTCTTAGGTACCAATTGCATAGAAATGGAGTAAGCGATTCTTTTTTTAATGGAAGAATTGGTAAGCTATTTTGCCACAAACTTGACATATATATTAGTTAAGCCATAATATTTTGAGAACGATCTTTATTTGCTTTACACAGCAGTAAAAATGATATACATTGTGTGTGTGCAAGTTCAATCACTAAGTCATGTCCAACTCTTTTGTGACCCCCCTGGATTGTAGTTCATCAGGCTCCTCCATCCGTGTAATTTTTCAGGCAACAATACTGGAGTGGGTTGCCATTTCCTACTCTCTATTTTTTTTTCTAGAGAGAGGTATGCCGATGCTTAACTGACTAGATTTGCTGGCAATATTCAAGGTAATTTAAAAATCCCAACCCTGCAAGTACTGTCCAGTGAAGACGTTGCCTGCATCAGTCATAGATCTGTGGGTTTGTTGCTTGGCAGGGACCTCACTGTGTCCATGGGTACTTTTTTACAAGTCGGCTTCACTAAGGTTGGCTTATTTATACTCTTCTTCTCTCTCCTTCCCCTTTGGGTCTCCAGCTATGACAGAGACTCCACTTTCAACGTGTTCGTGGGAAAAGGACAGCTGATAGCAGGGATGGATCAAGCTCTGGTTGGGATGTGTGTAAATGAGAGGCGGTTTGTGAAGATCCCTCCAAAGCTGGCCTATGGAAGTGACGGCGTTTGTAAGTGTTTGTTCTGTACTTGTGAAAACATTTGCTGAAACAACCAGAACATTTTCTGGCTCTTCAGTCAGGCAGAATAGAGAGTCTTTGGAAGCTTCAGGGAGCGGAAAATGAGAAGCAGTAAACACTCACACACGGCTGAAATTTCATCTGCAGTTTATTTATTCTAGATATGAAAGAAGTGTTATTAACACAGGTATACTGAATGTTATTCTTGTTGAGAGGAAATTTTTGTTTTTCCTCTTTTCTTTAAGTTTCACTGGGAGGGAGTTCTCTGCTGGCCTAGTGGTTAGAATAATGGACTTTGACTGCTGTGGTCCAGGTTAAATCTCTGGTTGGGGGACTAAGATCCTGCAAGCTGCAGGGTGTGGCCAAAAAAAATTCTTTTTTTTTTACATTTGGAGGGAACGTCACTCATTTTGGAATTGTATGTGACCTCTTGAGCCCTTCTGGCTTCCATTCACCTTGGCAGCGTACTTGGTGTTTCTTTGAAAGGCCGCAGCTTCTCAGTGTGAGCTCTCTTTATTTTATAGCTGGTGTGATCCCCCCAGATTCAGTGCTTCATTTTGATGTACTTCTGATGGATATTTGGAATTCGGAAGATCAGGTTCAGATTCACACTTATTTCAAGCCTCCCAGTTGCCCTCGGACCATCCAGGTATCTGATTTTGTAAGATACCACTACAACGGAACGTTCTTGGATGGGACACTGTTTGATTCGAGGTAAGTCCTGCCATTTGTACTAGTACCACTGAAATGCCCCTTAGTTCCTTCTGTCGCATCCACTTTTTATGGCCTTGGTAAAACCAGGAAAGGGACTTGTTCCCAGCTGCTCTGTGATTGGGAACAAAGGTGCATACCTGCCTTTTCTCCAGGGATGGGTATGAATCCATTGGTCAGCTGAGTTTGAGGTAACAAAAATCTTTTGAAGGATGAGTTAGAGGTGCCCTCGTGGTATGGAACTTCTCCCTTTTCTCATTGGTTTTCAGTCACAATCGCATGAAAACATATGACACCTATGTGGGAATTGGCTGGCTGATTCCTGGAATGGATAAAGGGCTGTTGGGGATGTGTGTGGGAGAAAAACGCATCATCACCATTCCTCCTTTCTTGGCCTATGGAGAAGATGGAGACGGTAAGTCCTTCCCATTCTTCAAGCTACTCTCATCTGTCTTTATTTCTTTTGCAGTGGTTGGTTTAACTTACTGTGTGAAACCCACCAGAACTTTTGGTCTAGACTTGGCAGTGTCCAATATAGCCACCAGCTATATTTAGCTATTTACATTTAAATTAAGTTAAATAAAAATTTAAATTCTGTACCTTGGTCACACTGCCACAGTTCAGGTACTTAAAAGCTACTTGTTGCTGAGAGCTACTGTACAGGACAGGCAGATGCGGAGCACTCCAATCACTGCAGGAAGTTCTGGTGGACAGTGCTAGTCTAGGTCATCATCTGCTGACTGATGGTTAAGATGCAGAAATCTCCATCTATTCACGGTCATTTTTGTTTTTAAGTAAGCCATCTGTCATTGCCTCAGAAGCTGTAACCTTAGGCACCAACCTCTCCAACCTATGTTTTCCCTTCTGTGAAATGAGATTTGAATTAAACAGTCTAAAGGTTGTAGCCATCAAGGTAGAAATTCAGTTTATGTTGCCAAAATTGTCACTTTTTTCCCACTGATTTGTACCTCCTTAATGGGTTTTACCTGTGGCATTAGCTCCATGTTCCTGTGGCATTAGCTCCATGTGAATAAAATGCAAAGTACTGATATAATTTTAGAGGAAACATTAATTTGAATTTGTGTCCAGTTTGTAGTTTCACTATGGAGGCAAGTGGTAAACTATTTACTAACTGATAGATAGAAGTTAGTTACTCATGTTTGAATTTCAGGCACATTTAATCACACTGACAAGCTGACACAACAATGAGACCTTCAGGCATTCAAACAAGCTGATATATGTAGTTAAGAATAGAAATGAGGCATTCCTGGAGGCATTCCAGTGGTTAGGGCTTCAAGCCTCCACTGTAGGAGGGCATAGGTTCCATCCCTCATCAGAGAACTAAGATTCCACAAGCCTCCGAGCAGTGTCGCCAGGAAAAAAAAAAAGAAAGCAAGAAAGAAACGAAAATGTGATGCTATTTAAGAAGTTTACTGATAGTGGTACCCAACTTCTAATAACCCCCTAATATAATGTTTTCCAAGCTGTGTTTCCTGGCTCTAGGTCTGTATACAGAGCAGGAGAGGGGAGCCTTCTCTCCTGTGGACTTCTACTTTTGGCACTTAGGATCTACAGGAAGTTTCTTTAAAAATCTTCTAAAAGAAAAATAAAGCAGCTTGGAAACAGCTACTGTAAATATATCTTAATTCTCCCCTCCTCAAGATATGTTATTATCTTATTGATACTCAAATTGTGTCATCCTTGGCTAGTAGAAGTTCGTTCCCCTTGACTCTCAAATCCTTTTGTCTTCATCCACATGCATACGATGTACCAGATAAAACGAGATGCCTAGCTTGATGTGAGGAATGTTATTCATTTATTTTAAACAAATAATTGCTGATTTAAATATTAAAAATAAATAGTTTATTTAAAATAGTTATTTTTAAATGCTTTATACTTTGACATTCTGCTTAGCTATCCAGGCATAAATTTAAGTAGGTGAATTGTATGGGAATTAAATCTCAATAAAGTTGTAAAGGTCAGTTTTCATTCCAATCCCAAAGAAAGGCAGTGCCAAAGAATGCTCAAACTACCGCACAACTGCACTCATCTCTCATGCTAGTAAAGTAATGCTCTCCAAGCCAGGCTTCAACAGTACGCGAACCATGAACTTCCCGTGTTCAAGCTGGATTTAAAAAAGGCAGAGGCACCAGAGATCAAATTGCCAACATTTGCTGGATCATCGAAAAAGCAAGAGAGTTCCAGAAAAACATCTACTTCTGTTTTATTGACTATGCCAAAGCCTTTGACTGTGTGGATCATAACAAACTGTGGAAAATTCTGAAAGAGATGGGAATACCAGACTACCTGACCTGTTTCCTGAGAAATCTGATTGGGGTCAGGAAGCAACAGTTAGAACTGGACATGGAACAACAGACTGGTTCCAAACTGGGAAAGGAATATGTCAAGGCTGTATATTGTCACCCTGCTTACTTAACTTATATGCAGAGTACATCATGAGAAATGCTGGAATGGATGAAGCACAAGCTGGAATCAAGATTGCCAGGAGAAATATCAATAACCTCAGATATGCAGATGACACCACCCTTATGGCAGAAAGGGAAGAAGAATTAAAGAGCCTCTTGATGAAAGTGAAAGAGGAGAATGAAAAAGTTGGCTTAAAGCTCAACATTCAGAAAACGAAGATCATGGCATCTGGTCCCATCACTTCATGGCAAATAGATGGGGAAACAATGGAAACAGTGACCAACTTTATTTTTTGGGCTCCAAAATCACTGCAGATGGTGACTGCAGCCATGGTGACTTCCACTTGCTCCTTGGAAGAAAAGTTATGATCAACCTAGCTGCTGCTAAGTCACTTCAATCGTGTCTGACCTAGACAGCATATTAAAAAGCAGAGACATTACTTTACCAACAAAGATCCATCTCGTCAAAGCTCTGGTTTTCCAGTAGTCATGTAAGGATGTGAGAGCTGGACTGTAAAGAAAGCTGAGTGCCAAAGAATTGATGCTTTTGAACTGTGGTGTTGGAGAAGACGCTTGAGAATCCCTTGGACTTCAAGGAGATCCAACCAGTATATCCTAAAGGAAATCAGTCCTGAATATTCATTGGAAAGAGTGATACTGAAGCTGAAACTCCAATACTTTGGCCACCTGATTTGAAGAACTGACTTGTTGGAAAAAGCCCTGATGCTGGAAAAGACTGAAGGCTGGAGGAGAAGGGGATGACAGAAGATGAGATGGTTGGATGGCATTACCAACTCAGTGGACATGAGTTTGAGTAAACTCCAGGAGTTGATGGTGAACAGGGAGACCTGGCCTGCTGCAGTTCACGGGGTTGCAGAGTCGGACACGATTGAGCGACTGAACTGAACTAAAAGTTGTTATAAAAAGCAAACATTCAGGTAGTACCTAATAATGCTAGAAAAATTTAAACACTAGGGCTTCCCTGGTGGCTCAGATGGTAAAGAATCTGCCTGCAATGTGGGTTTGATCCCTGGGTAGGAAAATACCCTGGAGAAGGAGATGGCAACCCACTCCAGTAGTCTTGCCTGGAAAATTACATGGACAGAGGAGCCTGGCAAGCTACAGTCCATGGGGTCACAAAGAGTCAAACATGACTGAATGACAAACATTTTTACTTCACTTTCAGAGTTAAGTGAAACTTTAAGGGGTTCTATTTTCTATTAAATTAAAAGATAGAGAAAAGTACAAAAGATTAACATTCTACACACACCCTCCCATATCCACACCTGCAATTGAGGGATTGATCACACCTGGCATTCCAGAGGCCAGATTGGCAGCCCACTTTCAGCAGACTAGGAAAGGAGATGGGGCCATGGTTCTGCAACAGAGACAGCTGAAGGAGCACAGGCTTGGGATGCCCAGTGGTTCACTTGCCCAGGCCTTCTCCTTTTATGGCATAACAAATGGCAAGTAAGAGTGTTGACGGAAGTGGTTTGTCACGTAACTAACTTCCTTTTATCCCAGAGTCCTGAGTTTAGAGTTAGGTATTGGTGGATGTTGACCTCTGCAAGAAGAGTTAGTGCCCAATAATCTCTTCATATGGATTACCTCGTTGCACATATTCAATAAATCCTCACTGTCAGAAATATCCAAGAGAAGCAGTACCACCCTGAAATGAGATAGACATGATTTGAGGACTATTTCTATTTTGGATTGTGGGTGGCATTTTCCCCCCCTCTTAGCTAACTTTAGTTTTGTTTATATGTTGTTTTGGATGCATTAAAGGAGTGAATTTTTGCCTCTAAAAAATTAGTTGCGAGTTCCCAGACAGAGAACAGACTTGTGGTTGCCAAGGGGGAGGGCAGTGGGAAAGGAATGGATGTGGAGTTTGGAATTAGCAGATGGAAACTATTGTGTATGAAATGAAGGGGCAACATGCTTCTACTGTATAGAACAGGGAACTACAATCAATGTCCTGTAGTAAACCATAATGGAAAAGAATAGGAAAAAGTATATATATATATATATATATATATATGACTATATATATATGACTGAATCACTTTGCTATACAGCAAAACTTACCACGTTATAAAACAACTATACTTCAATAAAATGCATTTTTTGAAAATTGACTATGAGTTCCGAAGAACAAGTCTATGTAGTGTTCTCCAGAACCATATCCGAGCTTTGGAATGTCTGCGATTTGCATCTGTACACAAATAGAAGCCCACATAGGTATGTTTTTGGGTTTGCCTGTGGGTGCATAACCACCCACACAAGGCCTTGATTTGCAAGCACAAGCGTAGAAAATGTGGTCACAGTGGTCTCCATGTCATTAATATTGGTTTGCTCCTGTTTCTGAGGAAGCCAGGCTTCAAATTATACCTGTCAGCCCATGATTGGACTCCATAGTGAGACAGAATGTTCCATGGGGAACCACCCAAGACATGCAAGAACATTTATTTCCTTGGCTTGAAAACTCCAAGGAATGTGTAACACCAATGCTGTGGGTGTTGGATTGTAGTTACAGTACTTCCTAAATCCTGTGTCCTGATTTCATCATCTTACTTCACTCCACTCTAGGGAAAGACATTCCTGGTCAGGCATCTCTGGTGTTTGATGTTGCGTTATTGGACCTCCATAACCCTAAGGATGGCATTTCCATTGAGAATAAAGTAGTGCCTGAAAACTGTGAGCGGCGAAGTCAAAGCGGGGACTTTCTCAGGTATCATTACAACGGCACACTCCTGGACGGCACATTCTTTGATTCCAGGTGAGCAAACAAGGGTCCTTCACTGAGCAGAACATCTATTAACTACAGTTTACAGCTGGCGGGACCATGATCTGTACACTTGTCAGTGCTGATCTGGAGTTAGTATTTTTATCTTCAATGTAGATGAATTCCTTCAGAGGCTGTTAGAACAGTCTCCCTGGGCTCTGTAGGAGATGGGTCTGCAGGAAAGCAGGAGGGCTCATGCTAAGACTCCCACCACCCCTGTAGACTGTGCTCAACTATCCAAGTACAAACCCAGCTCTGGAGTCTGAGATGGGAAGTGACTGGAAGGGAAGTCCAGGCCGTAGGATGGGAAGAGAACAGACCTAGTATCAGGAGACCTGGATTCCAGGCCCTGTATGTGGCACACTAACGCATTTAACCTCTCTGAGCTTCAGTTTTTCGCCTGTTGTTAGCTCCTTTCTCAAAGAGATGGTTAAAGAGAGAAGGTGGGTGGAAGCGCTTTGCAAACTTTGATGACTTATCTGCTGCAGGAACTGTTTGGCTGCATTATGTTCCTCCCATCCTGATACTAATTAGGAGGCTAATTACTGAGCCTGTCATTACTCAGTTTTGTATTGTTTATCAGGCTTAGCTTGCAGTCTTGATCAGGAAACAGGCATTTGTTTTGTGTTGTTTGGAAAACATTCCTTTAGCTTCCTATAGAGCAAACAAGTAGTGACAGCAGTCTTCTTGTCTCTCTGAGGTAAGAGACTTCCTGTTTAATTAGTCATCCAGAAACATTACAGAAGAATTTTTATATGGTATAATTTTATTTGCACAATTCATTTTTCCTGCTCCTAGGATCCCTTCTTTTAAATTTTTCATTTGATTTTTTGGAAAAAGGCAATAGTTACATTGTTCAAAATTAAAACAAAATATGCATTAAGATGGGCTTCCCTGGTGGCCGTCTGCCTGCAATGCGGGAGACCCGGGTTCGATTCCTGGGTCGGGACGATCCCCTGGAGAAGGAAATGGCGATCCACTCCAGCACTCTTGCCTGGAAAATCCCATGGACGGAGAAGCCTGATAGACTACAGTCCATGGGGTCGCAAAGAGTTGGACACAACTGAGCGACTTCACTTTCACATGCATTAAGATATGTTGTATTAATCATCCCTGTCAACCTTACATCCCCCTCTCCACAAGCCACTTAGAGTTAACCACTTTTATTAATAAGTTTCTTTTCTTATTCTTCAAATGTGTGGATTTTTTTCTAATGCAGATATAATCACATACAATTGTTATATTATTAATATCTTCTCCCTTTATAGAATATAGCATATAGAATACTATATGCATACATATATAACATTATGTATTATATATCCATACGTAACATAATGCTATATACTATATGCACTATTCTGCCCCTTGCTTTTTTTCACTTTGGGACTTTTTCCATATTAATGCATCGAGAAAACTCATTTTTTGTCTGTGTAGCGAATTGGGTGAACATACCATATTTATTTAACCATTCCCCATTGATGACATTGACTTGTTTTTATTCTTTTTCTATAAAAAAAAATTCAGTGTGTGTGTATGTGAGTGTGTGTGCACATGTGTGTGATTAGTCACATATGAGCTTGGTTCTGTCTTTTATTCCCTGGAATTATATTTCTAGTTGAAAGGCCATTTTTCTAGTAGATACCAGATTTCTTCCCTTATTAATGGAACCACAGTTTTCTTAGGTTTCAAACAGATTTCCAGTTTAGTATACTGGGATCTAACTCATCCTAAGAGCTAAGTGATATTCCATTGTAAAGATTTGCCTTAATTTACTAATCAATCCTCATTGTTTTCTACCTTTTGATGTTCTAAGTAGAGTTGCAGTACTTACTTTTGTAGTAAAATCTTAAATAATATAATTGTTTCCTTAGGATAAATGTCTAGAAGAATCTCTAGATCTAAGGTTATGTGTATTTTTACAGCTTTTGATATAACTACCAAGCTATCCTTAAGGAAGGTTTTACATCACTAAGAATACCCCATTCCCTGCAAACTCTGCAACATTAGGTATCATTTATAAATTATCTTTGCTAATTTATAGGAGAAAAATAGAATTTTATAATTTTAATCTGAATTTCTTTGATTGCTATTAAGGTTGAATTCTTTCAAATGTTTATTGACTATTTGGATATTTTCTTTTGTGATTTACCTGATTGTATCTTTTGCCTGTTTTTATATTGAGGATATTGGTATTTGTCCTTTTCTTATTAATTTAGATCTTGATACATTAAAGATATTAACTCTCTTATGGTTGCATATTGTTGAAGGCATATTGTTTATTTATTTGCATTTTAATTTTGGTTATTGTGATTTTTGATCTGTTTTAAATATAACCTTTTATGTTGTTAAATGCATTCCACATCCACTTTATGGCTTCCTTTATTCTTATGTAAATTCTTACATATATATATATATATATTCTGTTTTGGATAACTTGCTAAAAGTCTCTCCCCTCTCCTAGGGTATATAAATATTTACCTGTATTTTTCTCATGCCCTTCTAATTGTTTTTTTTTTAATCCTTTAAAATATTCTCTATTAGAATTTTTATTTGAGAAACTATTATGTTCTTATTGTATAAGTGAAACAATACAAAGATATTTAGTAAAATGTAATAATTTCACATCAACCCCTTCCATTTTCACCACTTGAGGCAAATATTAAAAACCTTCCACAGACTCTCTCCATGCTTGTAAACTCTTTCATGTTTAAATCTTTAATCCATCTGGAATTTATTGTGGTGTTCAGTATGACCATAAGGATCTAAATGTTTTTTTTTTCCAGATGGTTAGCTAGTTTTCCCAACACTATTGAATAACTGTCTTTTCCTCACTCATCTAAAATCTGACATTTATTATGTACTAAATTCTTATATACACTTTGAGTCTTGCTCTAGAATTTTTATCCCTTTCCAGTGATCTAGTTATTATTCCTGGGCCACTATCATACCTTTAGCTACTGTAACTTTTTAATTTGTATGATAGAGAATATTCTTTTTCTCTTTAAACATCATTTTTTTCCTATTAAGTGATACATTGACATGATGTAAAATTCTAGAGGTATAAAAGGATAAATAGTGAAGAATTTTCCCCTCTCCTTGACCATCAACCTCCTAGTTCCCCTCTTCACAGGGAACTAGTGTGATGATTTAATAGGTCTTCCATTCATATACGATGAAATACAGATAATTATGTAGAGAATCTGCTTCCTGGCTGAGGAGAGTCACTTGATACCGTCATTTCTTCATGCCCTGTGGCTCTGTGGTCCCTGAGGGGTGTTGAGAAGGAAGAGCCCCTCACAGCTCTGCCTTTTCCTCTCTCTGGCCCCACTGCTGGCCATTCTCTCTGAGGCCATCATCCTTGGGCTGTGTTTGATGAAGTGATACTGAGAATGAACTGGCTCTTTCAGGACAAGCTTTTTGCCACATCTGCGCCATGTAAGGGTGGGTAATGGGCGCAGATCATTGCAGTTCAGTTTGGTAGCAGACCTGACATATGAAGTTTTATTATTTTATTCTGGAATCATCAGGCTTTGGGAAATTTATCCCTAGTCTCTCCAAACTCATAGTGTAATCAGAACCAGAGAGGTTGGATCTCTCCACTGAGCGGAATGCTTGGGTCTCCTGCCAGAGACATTGAGAAAGGCAAGTACTCACCAGGAGGTGGCTTGATGAGCAGCAGTTATAGCAGGGCAGGTTCATCCAGGTCCTGGTGGAGATTGGAGAGTTAAACCGCTCTCAGTACATATACTACTTTTCTGGCAGTCCAAATATTCATGTCTCACATAAACAGGTGTTCTCCTCTTTAGAGAAATTCTTAATTTCTTTTTAATTTTTTTCCCTTCTTTGGTTTTCCTTTGAAACTTTATATTACAGTAATAGAAGACTTTAAAACTTCTAATTAAAACTGTTTATAAGAACTAACAGAGAAATTCTTAGTTTCTGTTAAGGACCTCTTGATGCTTTTTTCACTGACTACACATGGTCCCCAAGAGTACAGTCCTGTTTCCATTGGTTACATTCCTGCATGGTTGCTTCTAGTAAGCTGCATCCAATTCATAACCTGACTAAAGCCAAGTGCTGGAGGGCTTCCTTCTGTGAGCGTTTCTGCTGGAAGCAGCTCCCACACCGTGTGTGGACCCTTGTTCACCATTTCAGGGGAGCATGTTTCCTGGCTTGTCTTCTGGCTCTAGGGTGCACCTCACCTCTGGTCTGGAGGCCTCCACACTTTGGCTGCTTCAGGTACCTGTTCCACAGCAGCTGCGGCGTCCCTTGTGACCAAGCTCTTTTCCTCTTTCCCAGCTACTCGCGGAACCGCACTTTTGACACGTACATTGGGCAGGGCTATGTGATTCCCGGGATTGATGAAGGTTTACTTGGTGTCTGCATCGGAGAGAAGCGGAGGATCGTGGTCCCCCCTCACCTGGGGTATGGTGAGGAAGGAAGAGGTGAGCTCTGGGTGCTTCTAGGGTAAGCTGAGCAGCACTAATTGCTGCTTCCACAGTGCTTGGAATAGGGCCTCTCAAGAGCCAAAGCATAGAAGCTAAGGTCCAGCCTCAGACTTTAATGCTCAAATATAACTCTAGTTTCTAGAGGTGCTCTGGTGTTTCTCCTCGTTACCCCTGCCCATTTTCCTTTTGGAAAATTTAAAACTACGTCAGAGTTGAAAGAACTCTGCAGTGAACTCCACTTAGAGTCATCAGTTGTTAACATCTTGCTATGTATTTATTTTTTCTGTATGTGTAAAACTATATTTCCTCTTTGTTGAGCTATTTGAAAGTAAATGCCAACTCCCGCTTCTTTTGTTGAAGTATATTTGGCATCTATATTGTGTGTATTTAAGGTGTACGTGCCATTTTGATACGTTTATATATTGTAATGTGATTGCCATTGTAGTGATAATTAGTACCTCTGTCATGGTGTGTGTTCAGTTGCTCAGTTGTGCCCGACTCTTTGCAACCCCGTGGACTGAATAGGCTGCCAGGTTCCTCTGGCCATGGGATTTCCCAGGCAAGAATACTGGAATGGCTTGCCATTTCCTACTCCAGGAGCTCTTCCTGACCTAGGGATCGAACCTGACACGGGGATCAAAGCTAAGTCTCCTGCATTAGCCGGGAGATTCTTTACCACTGAGCCACCTGGGAAGCCCTTCTGTCATGGTACATGATTACCATTTTTTGGGGGGGGGGCTGGGATAATTGATAATGAGCAATGATTGTAATATTGTTGTCTGTATTTGCTATACTGTGCATTATATTTTGGTTTTTGTTTTTAACAACTTTATTGAGATATGCCATAAAATTCACCTATTTTTAGGTATACAACTCAATGACTTTTAGTAAATGTATTGAGATGTACAGTTATCACATTAATCCAGTTTTAGAATATTTGTCACCCAAAGTGCAAACTTTTTAAAAAAATCACACATAATATATGTTGACTTTAGAAAAAGAAAACAGAGCTCATCAACAACAAAAATTTCCCATAATCTCACCAGCCAGGAATAAGCATTATTAATGTGGTAGATGGAATACTGGCCACAAAGACGTCCATGTCCTAATCTGCAGAACGTGTGAATATGCTGCTTTACATGGTAAAAGAGACTTTGCAGATATAATTAAGGTCAGGGTCTTGAGATGAGGAGGTGATCCTGGATCATCCAGATGGCCTTAATGTACTTCCTAGGATCTTTATAAGAAACTAGAGAGGAGAAAATGCTAGGCTGCTGACTGAGAAGCTGGAGGAAGGGGCCACAAGCCGAGGAAGGAGGATGACCTTGAGAAGCTTGCAAGACGGGGAAACAGATTCTCCCCTGAAACCTCCAAAAGAAACACATCCCTGCCAATAACTTTAGTTTAGACTTTGACCCCTGAGTTATAAGAATACATTTCTGTTGTTTTAAGCCACCAAGTTTGTGGTAATTTGTTACAGCAGCATTAGGAAACTAATACAACCATAAACTGGTTGTATACTTCTATATCTTGAGTATATGTGAATCTGTATCGGTAAAAGGAAATACATATCCATTTACACTAAAATTGTGATGATCTACACATATAACTTTGTAATTTCTCTTTACCTCATTTTTTGTGAACAATGTTTTATGCCAACAGGTTGCATAGAATTTTAATGGTTGCATGCTATTCCAAACCATATTTCCTTTCTTCTTTTCTAATAGACCAGAAATTTTGCTAACTTAGGAATAGTTGATGCAGTATTATTTTGCTTTTGTGTTCTTGTTGCTGGCTGGCCTGGCTGGCTGGACACATTCATTTTGTTAACCCTCTTCTGACTTCTCCTACTGGATCTATCATATGGATTTCAGAATTTTCCCAGTAGGGTTTGTTTGAAAGGTCTAAGAAGCCCCAGGTTGGTTGGAAACTAGGGTGTACCATGGAGAAGTATTTTTTTCCCTGACTTAAATTTCTGTTATAAAGACACAAGAAATCACAGCTTACGATCTTAAGATCATTCAACAGGCCTCACTTCCTGTCCTGTTTGTCTAGTGTCTTGATGCTCTATTTTTTTGTATTATGTAAATGTCTGTGCTGTACTAAGTCACTTCAGTTGTGTCCAAATCTGTGCAAATCTGTGGACTGCAGCCTTCCAGGCTTCTCTGTCTGTGGGACTCTCTAGGCAAGAATACTTGAGTGGGTTGCTATGCCCTCCTCTGGGATCTTTCCGACCTAGAGATTGAACCCATGACTCCTACACCTCCTGCACTGCAGGTAGATTCTTTACTGCTGAGCCACCAGGGAAGCCCCATGCAAATATCTGCTTCTAGACAAATACATACAGGAATAAACAAATACTTTCAGAGTACCCTGTTTTGTTATGCCCTTAGAACTAATTCTTCCTTTCCCTGAGAAGAATATGCTGATGGAAAACACTTGGTTATATTATTTTTCTCCTTTTGGCTTTCTCTCAAGTATGAGATAGTTTTGCAAAGAATTATATAAAGTTCTGGGAAGCATTTGAAGTCTCATAAATTTTCTGGGCATGAGGCTGCTTCATCCTGAATCGTGTTGCCACGGAGGGAGGAGCACCCTGGCAAGTAACACCCAGGTGCTCTCGCACAGGATCTGTCTCTGACCTGTTGGTTAACGAGTGCCTCTAGCCTTCTGCAGGATTTGCACAGGACCTAACTTTAATCATGGAGGGACTGACCTGAGAAGGGTGTCAGGACATAGAGGAAGTCTGGAGCTTCCTTACCGCATACCACAGGGTCGGGAATATTTGCGGAAGGAAGAAATGCTGGGCTCTTCGTGGGTTCTCAAACTCATCGGCATTTCATTTTGTTGCAGTTATGTTCTCTTACAGGGTTGATGGAGGGGAGGGGGCAGGCCTTCTGTAAAGGCTCTGGCCCTTTCTCCTGTCTGCTTTGTTCTTTAGGGTTCAGCCCTAACTTTAGAGCATGGATATGTTCCAAACCCTGAAGTGGAGAATAAATTCTACTGCAGGGTTGTGGAAGCATCACTTCCTCAATGGTTTTCTGCCCCCCAACTTCCACATTACCTTTTTTTTTTTTAATTGGAGGATAATTGTTTTATAATGTTTGTCAGTTTCTGCTGTACAACAGCATGAATCAGCTATTAGTATACATATATCTCCCCCTCTCTTGAGCACATTTTCTTTTAAGCACTCTTTTTCAAAAGTTAAAAGAGAAGCTAATGTTTGACCCATAGTCTCAAAGACTTCTCATGTATGAGCTCGTTCAAACTTCAAAACAGTTCTCAGTTATGAACTCAAGGCCCAAAGAGGTTGAATCATTTGCCAGAGGCCACAATAGCTAATTAGAATGGAGCTGAATTGGACCCAGGTCTCTTGCTGCCTGTGTCACAGGCGGAGGGGAAGAATGCCTTTCCATTAGACTGTGACTTGTTGATACCCATATATGGAGAACTGAGGACTCAGAAGTCCCAGAGCTCTCAGAGGAAACCCATGCTTCCAAGGAGTCGCCGAGCTTCCTTCTGGCCCAAAGTGCCAGTCAGCTTTATTTTGTGTCATTTGTGTCTCTTCTTGAGGAGGCTTATCTAGTGGAGAAAATTGACAACTACTTCTCTGTATTGGTTATGGGTTTATTCAGAGAGGAGGCTGGTGCCATAATGACAAGCTGGCTTTCAAGTTTGCTGGTAATGGGGAGGAAAATCATTTCCTCTATGCTTCTAGGTTCTTCTGGCTGGTCTAAGAATTAAATTGATATGAGACAGATTAACAGGAGAAAATCAAAGTTTAAGGACATGTATATATAGGAGGAATCTAAGGAAACTGAGTAACTCACCAAAATGTTTGAAGCCCTCGCCTTAACATTACCTTTAGCTAAAGACAGAAGAGGATGTTTGGTGTAGTGTTTTCAGACTTCAAAAGGGAGGAAGGTGACTGACCTGGAAAAGGGAAGGCAAGTGTGCCACACAGACATTGGGACCTGAGAGAAATTTTAACTAACAGACTGCTGGTTTCCTCCCTGTCTACACACATAATTCATACTGTAGTTATCTATGGGGATAGCTCCCCACCTCCCCGACCCCCGAACAGGTCCTCTATCTACATTCTTTAGGCAGTTAAGTAGGAGATAAAAAGGAGGGTTTTTGTTTGAGTCTTTTGGGTCTTGCTCTCAACTTGAAATAATCCACATGTCAAAGAGATGTTTTGGGGTGGTAAATTGTACTTTGGCCACCTCATGTGAAGAGCTGACTCATTGGAAAAGACTCTGATGCTGGGAGGGATTGGGGGCAGGAGGAGAAGGGGACGACAGAGGATGAGATGGCTGGGTGGCATCACTGACTCGATGGACGTGAGTCTGAGTGAACTCTGGGAGTTGGTGATGGACAGGGAGGCCTGGCGTGCTGCGATTCATGGGGTCGCAGAGGGTCGGACACGACTGAGCTGAACTGAACTGAACCCTGGGGAAAAGGGGCCACCGTTTATAGGGGGGAACTGCCATCAGGTTGGCTCATCATCAGTTACTAGGGAAACCAGCATCTGGCACAGGCCATCCGTGTAGGCAGTTACTGATTAAGCACTGTGATTAAGAGAACTGGACAGTGATGTGAGTGAAGCAGGAATTGGTCAAACAGAGGCAGTACAGAGAGCAAGAGAACAGCCATCTTGAATGTAGTTCAGTGATACAGTTGGCACAGGAAGGTTAAATTTGCAAGGCAATGGCAACCCACTCCAGTACCCTTGCCTGGAAAATCCCATGGATGGAAAAGCCTGGTAGGCTGTAGTCTATGGGGTCTCGAAGAGTCAGACAGTGAGCGACTTCACTTTCACGCATTGGAGAAGGAAATGGCAACCCACTCCAGTGTTCTTGCCTGGAGAATCCCAGGGACGGTGGAGCCTGGTGGGCTGCCGTCTGTGGGGTCGCACAGAGTCGGACACGACTGAAGCGACTTAGCAGCAGCAGCAATGCCATCAGGTCCTTGCCCCTTTCTGGGCTTCATCCGCATGCTTTCTTCAGAGAAGTTAATGGAGCTGCTCAAGATGCAGCTTTCTTTTCCATCATTCTCCTACACCAACCATGGCCTGCAGCCTGGTCCTCTTCATGGAGATGTTCAGTCGCTCAGTCGTGTCCAACTCTTTGCGACCCCCATGAACTGCAGCACGCCAGGCTTCCCTGTCCTTCAGTATCTCTTGGAATTTGTTCATATTCATGTCTCTTGAGTCAGTGATGCTATCTAACCATTTCATCCTCTGCTGCCCTCTTCTCCTTTTGCCATCAATCTTTCCCAGCATCAGGGTCTGTTCCCTGGTTGACTCTTTGCATCAGGTAGTCAAAGTGCTAGAGCTTCAGCTTCAGCATCAGTCCTTCCAATGAATATTCAGGGTTGATTTCCTTTAGGATGGACTGGTTTGATCTCCTTGCAGTCCAAGGGACTCTCAAGAGTCTTCTCCAGCACCACGATTCGAGGGCTTCCTAAATAGCATCAGCTGCTCACTTACAGACCATTTAGCACAGCATTCCTTAAACTTGGCTGCCCCTTAGAGGGGCAAAACAAAACAACACAAAACCCCTGGGAAACAAAACAGAACAATACTATGCCTGGCACCACTCTTCAGCTGTTCTCAAATGTTGGCGCATATCACAGAAGAGAGTCCCCTGACAGCTAAAAGATTACAGAACCAAAGGTACTGCATGGGAAAAGTCCTGGCCCTTTGTATTTTCACCAAGTTCTCCAGGACATCCTGATAGCACCCAAGACCGAGACAGACCACAGTACTAGATAAGCTAAATCTGAATCTTAGAGGGGCACCCAGGTGATTTTTTTTCAGGTCATCATGATTTTTTCTTTTATTCTGTGAATGTGGTGAATTAATTTTTATTGTGGTAAAATGTATATATTTACCATTTAAACACTTTTTTAAATTTACAGTTCTGTGCCATTGAATATATTCACAGTGTGGTATAACCATCACCATTGTCTATATCCAGAACATTTCCATCATCCCAAACTCTCCATTACCTTCTCTCCCTCTGGCCCATGGGAACCATCTTTCTACTTTCTGTCTCCATGAATTTGCCTATTCCAAGTGTCTCATATAATTGAAAACATACAATATTTGTCTTTCTGTGTCAGAGCATAATGTTTTCAAGTTTCATTCCCAGTCGATTTTAAGGGGTAACCAAGATTGAGAAAACACTGAGATGGCTCCACAGCCACTCACCCCTGTTAGTGTGTCCTGTTTCCTGCAGAGAGCTGCCCTTGACTCTGGTTTCTGAGCACCTTCCTATGGCAGTTTGCAGTACCTGGTTCCTATGGAAAAGATCCTGCATCCTGTTACTGCTAATGTCAGCAACTCCCCATCACTAGTGAATATCAGGCACCTGTGTTCTGCCGTAGACACACAAGCTTCTCTAATTACCCCTTGGTAACTTTGGGCAGGTGTCTAAACCTGTGCCTCAGTTTCCTCATCTGTAGTTTGGGAATATATGATTATAATGAGAATTAAATAAACTAATACATCTAAAGCACTTATAAGAGTGCCTGATACTTAATAAGCACCTACCCATTAAGTATGTGTTAGAGAGAAAGCAGACAAAAAACAGAAAAGTACATGGTGGGAGTTGGAAGATCTGTGGGGTGAGGAGGGGCTGTTGACGTTCACGTATCTCTACTGAATTCTCTTGATAGCTGTGTTATTTTCTTGAACAAGTTATATATGAGTTGGTTTGCTTGTCTGCAAAATGCTAATGAAAATATTATACATTCTTGGTTCTAAGTATTACTGTTTACAAATCTTTTACATTTAAATTTTGAAATGATTTGGGAAGTGTGGGTAACAACTGATGCCTCCCTAGAAGCTGTCATTAAATTCATGCAGGAACTGCTGTTCCTGAATTTATGATAATATTTACCCAACAAGGCTGCTGCAGAGATTTAATAAGAGAATGTATGTGAAAAATGCTTTGTAAAGTGTAAAACGGGCTTCCCAGCTGGCGCTAGTGGTAAAGGACCTGCCTGCCATTGCAGGAGATGTAGGAGATGTGGGTTCAATCCCAGGGTCGGAAGATCCCCTGGAGGAGAGCACGGCTACCCACTCCAGTATTCTTGCCTGGAGTATCCCATGGACAGAGCAGCCTGGCAGGCTATGGTTCATTGGGTCACAAAGAGTCAGACACAACTGAAGTGACTTAGCGCACACACACACAGTGTAAAACATTATTCACAGATGTGAGATAATGTTCTCAAAAGTGGAAGTGCAGTAACTTTGTGTAGAACAGGACGTGTCATAAAGCACTTTGTGAACTGTTAGGTGTAGTATATCTTAAGGGGTGTATATGGGCCAGTTTTAGCTAGGTGTTTTCCCCCATAATGCTGATGCTGGGAAAGACCCTGATGCTGGGAATGATTGAAGGCAGGAGGAGAAGGGGATGACAGAGGATGAGGTGGTTGGATAGCATCACCAACTCAATGGACATGAGCGTGAGCAAGTTCCGGGAGTTGGTGATGGACAGGGAAGCCTGGCGTGCTGCAGTCCATGGGGTCGCAAAGAGTCGGACACAACTCAGCGACTGAACTGAACTTTCCCCCATGAAGTTACTGTTGGTTTTGCTTCTCTTGAGCAGTGGTAGGGCACTAAAGTGATTTTCCTCCTATAACTGATTTTCTTATCTCACCTCTTCTAGCAGGAGCGGGGCAAGTGTTAATTGGCTGAGCTTTAGTTTTCTCATCTCCGATGAACTTAGCTGTAAGTCTTGCAGGCGTAACCTTTCCATGGGGCGGTAGTGCAGTGTCTTGACTTTTAGTCCAAACTGTGCTCCTGACTGTGGACAAATCTGTGCCTCAGTTTCCCCATCTATAAAACTGAGTTAGTTTACATTTTAGCAGCCCTTCTAGCTTTATTCTTCCAGCATCCCTGGGATTACATAGCTGGGTCCCTGTGTTTCTCACTGAGGTCTGTGAGGACTACCTGGTGACACGGGGGGCCAGGTGTGCTGCTACTATTCTAATTGCCTGTGTCTGTCCTCTAGGGAACATCCCTGGCTCAGCCGTGCTGGTGTTTGACATCCACGTGATTGACTTTCACAACCCGTCAGACTCCATCAGCATCACCTCCCACTACAAGCCCCCTGACTGCTCAGTGCTGAGTAAAAAAGGGGATTACCTCAAGTATCACTATAATGCCTCACTTCTGGACGGGACCCTGCTGGATTCCACGTAAGGACAGCAGGGATCGGTGGGGTGTGAGCCTGGCGGATAACAGTCGGTATTCCTGTGGCCCCCCTTTTCTTTCCCCCAGATACTCATTGAGGGCTTTATTTCCATGCATTTTGCACTGTGTATCTTAAGTGTACATCACTACTCCGGTACATTGTTCTAAGAGTTCCCTCTGAACGGTCTCATCTTGACCCCTTGAAACTGTCTGAAAAGATCTCGTAACTACTGTCTTTAAAAGTTAACCCACAGATAAAATCCAAGCTCCAGAGTCTCTCTGGAGGCACATGAGGCTCTCCTGTCAGCTCCGTTCTGCCTCAGCAGTCTCGTCTTCTGCTGAGGTCTATCTTCCACCTCCCAGGGGTGCCATGTGCTGTGGTGCAGGATGTGCACTGCATTCATCCTTCCTTCTGGCCAACTTCTGCCCTGGTCTAAGCGCCTTCCCTTTTCGCAAGGTCTTTGCCTAGATCCTAGGAAGAATCAACTGTTCTCACTTCTGTAGTCTCATAATGTTTTATGTATTACCTGCCTTTTAGTTGGGGGCTTCCCAGGTGGATCAGTGGTAAAGAATTCGCCTGCCAATGCATGAGACACAGGAGATGCGGGTTTGATCCCTGGGTCAGGAAGATCCCCTGGAGAAGGAAATGGCAACCCACTCCAGTATTCTCACCTGGGAAATCCCATGGACAGTGGAGCCTGGTGGGCTACAGTGCATGCAGTCACTAAGAGTCGGACATAGCTTAGAGATTGAGCATGCACACACACCTTATAGTTGTTTTTGTTTCTATCACTGTTGCTGGTCTGAACACCTTAGATACTCAACATGTTTATTCATCTTTTTACTCCTTACACTTAGCCTAGAACATAATGCAAAGGAAGTATTTTATAAATGTTAATTGAGATGAATCTAAAACCATATTACTAGGAATCAACAGTGTATACTAGTACCATTTAGGTAAAAGGAGCTTTGCTCCTTATGTATCTGAATCTTTAGATTATCTATGGACATGAAAGTTGCTCAGTCATGTCCAATTCTGCAACACCATGGACTGTAGCCTGCTAGACTCCTCTGTCCATGGAATTCTCCAGGCCAGAATACTGGAGTAGGTAGCTGTTCCTTTCTTCAGGGGATCTTCCCAACCCAGAGATTGAACCCAGGTCTCCTGCATTACAGGCGGATTCTTTACCATCTGAAAGTGAAAGTGAATTCGCTCAGTCGTGTCCAACTCTTTGTGACCCCATGGACTGTAGCCTACCAGGCTTCCCCGTCCATGGGATTCTCCAGGCAAGAGTACTGGAGTGGGGTGCCACTGCCTTCTCCAGGGGAATCTTCCCGACCCAGGGATCGAACCCAGGTCTCCCTCACTGGAGGCAGAGGCTTTAACCTCTGAGCCACCAGGGAAGATATTACCATCTGAGCCGAGGTTATATGCTGTTCTCTTTGGGAAGGAAACATTTTCAGCCTTTCTTTGTGTCTCCATATAAGTACATCCATTTTTGTCCTGAGCCTGGCTTAGAATCCTAAGTTTAGTCTTAAAAAGAAAGAACAGCTTCATATAAATATGTGCTACTGCACTTATTCTAGATGGAGAGAGTCTTACCTCCTTCTCACCCATCCCTTTGTCTTCTAGCCTCAGGAGACAGAGTGTGGCTGGGTGTGGAGAGCTTGAGGGACATACTCCTCATTCTCTCTGGTGCTGTGAGACCTAAAGCATTTCATGTATTTCATCAGATCTAAAATGTGTTGGTTGTTAGAAGCATCATTTTATGTATCTCAAGAAACGAAGAATGCTGTCAAAAAATAACAACATGATGTCTGTTGTAAGATGTATCCCAAATCAAGAGAAATTAAAATGTGAAAAAATATGCATTATAGAATCAATGAAATATGCTCTAGCTCCTGGAGCCCAGATTTACAGGAGAATCTAGCTTACAACAAACTTCACTGCACTAATGGTTGGAAACTTGTGGAGGACAGTGGGGAAGAAGCATGGCTTGCATTTGTTCTGGGTTCAGTGAGCTTGTGCAGGGGAAAACGAGGTTAGAACAGCCTGTAAGGCCGATGGCCAGCTGTCATTGCTGGGCTGACGTTCCTATTCTTGTTGGTCCTCCTACAGCTTTGGAAAGGGGAAGTGGGGGTGGGAAATGAACAAAGGAATTTCTTCTTTGGTGGATCAGGATATGCGTCTCTTGTGGGGTGGGGAAATCCGTCTTCCTGCTTCTGAGGCGTGTTTGGCGGATGCACAATATTCTTACAGAGCATGCAGGAGCCACGTGACGCTCCTTCCTCTTCCCAGAGGCTCCATTCTGAACCACTGGAGTCATCTATGTCACGTGTACACTGACACGAAAGAGCAGTGTCTGGGCGTCCCTGCGGGTTCTCTTCTGGGCGGAAGTTTCAGAGTAACAGGGTCGTGGGAAGTGCGGCAGGAGAAGGCTTACCTGTGTGTGGGAGGAGCCTCTTCTGGAGGACGGGGCCTGGCGCCACCCGAAGCCCACGTGGGCTCTATTCACAGCTTGGCAGGTGCTGCTGTTGTTGCTCATTGATCGGGACTGGGAGAGTGGGACCGGAGAGGGGAACGTGGGTGGAGAGCCAGAGAGGGCTGCCTGTAGGCAGGAAGCAGGAAGCTTGCACCGAATGGGAAGCCGGGAATACACAGAAGGAATGAGGAGAATGTCTGAGACAAAAACTGGCAAATCAAAAATAAAAGTATGACTTGAGGGAAAAGAATGAGCTGAGTTTTCAGAGATGACATGTAAAAACAAGTTGCTTGCTTAGAGGGTTGTCTTCATGTGTGTTGAAACTGGCCTCAGAAAAGAATAAAGTTGCTTGCTTAGAGGGTTCTCTTCATGTGTGTTGAAACTGGCCTCCGAAAAGAATAAACACTTGTTATTTGATAACTCAATGAGTTCTTGCATATTCTGTACGATTTTGAAACCCAATAGTCCCATGGGAAGTTGCCCAGGGTCCCTGGAGAGAGGCAGTGTGAGGGCGCCTCTGTGCTGCTGACAAAGGAGGGGTTGTGTTGGGGTAGGGCAGAGGAGAGCCCTCCCTCAGGCCTGGGGCCAAGGCATCCAGTGTGCTGGAACTGGCTTTGTTTCCCTTTCAGGCCAGGTAGGACAGATGCAAACGCTGTTTTGGCCCTTCGTCTGCGGGAGTCTAGGAAGCCTGAGAACGGGAGGTGGCCCAAGGGGCAGTACTTTCCTTGTTGTCACCACCTGGTGATGGATATCAAGGGGGCACCAAGAGAGCCAGGAGGCATTTCTTCTTTGGATTTGAAGAATATTCCCATTGTTTGCTTTCAGGAAGTGATAGGAATGCATCAATTTGAAAATAGATTTACTTTCGATACTGATTGAGGTGACTTTTATTTGGATTCCCTAGGGATTTTGGGCCTCAAGGCTCATTAAAACCATGGCCCAAGTTAACTGTTATTATTCTGGAGTCATAGAGTGTTATAGGCACAAGCACGTTGCACTCTCAAGGCTGTCCATTTATTGAGCTCTTGATGCTTGCCTTCCTCCGTGCCAACCGTATTATTTGCTATTTAGAATGTCCTGTGCGATAGCTGTTATTATCTCTATTTTATAGATGAGGAAACTGTAAAATTATATTTCTGTGAGATTAAGTGGGCAGAACCAGGATTCAGACTCAGGTCTGCTGAATGCAAATCTGGGTCTTAACTACATTACATATTTTTAAAATTTTCTTGTAAATTTCTGACAAAAATTTCAGAACACTGACTAGAACTTAGTGACTTAGGTATTTATGCATATACCACTTGTTTTGCCAAATGTTCCTATAAGGTCTTTTATAGCAAGAGGGTTCATTGCAGTATGCCCAAAACTCTCAACCAGTTCCTCAGTCGTCCCTTGATTTTCACCTTGAAACTTTTGACGATTGCAGGCTGGTTGTTTTGCAGACTGTCCCTCAGTGTGGGTTTGTGTCCTTATGATTCCGCAGGAATTCTGTATCTTTGGCAGAAAGATTACAGAAGTGACATGTTCTCAGAAAGACATGCTTAAGTACCAGTGGGTTGATGGCCTAACCAGAGATTCTTCTGTTTCATTTTCAGGTGGAATTTAGGCAAAACGTATAACATTGTTTTAGGATCTGGACAGGTCGTGTTGGGAATGGATATGGGTCTCAGAGAGATGTGCGTTGGAGAGAAGCGGACTGTGATCATTCCGCCCCACCTGGGCTACGGCGAGGCTGGCGTGGGTGAGTCTGTAACAGTAGTAAAAGGCGTCTGGGACACGGTCATTGTATTTTGTGCTTTTTGAGGTTCTAACACAATATGTTTCTTCCATTTAAAACCCCAACCCAGAAAATCTTTATTCAAGTCTTTAGCATTTTTGTTTCAAGACCCTATGAATTCGGTGTGAGTACCATGTTAATGGGATTAAGCAGGGGTTTCTGTGAAAAAACAAAAACAAAAACCCCTTGACTCTTCAAACCCATGTGTGGGAAATGTCACTGAAAGGGGTTCCCAGGTGAGCTAGGTGCTTCCTTGGGAAACTGTTTCCTGGGACAGTGGAATGCTGAACCTATAAGCTATCTAAGAAGATTTCCTTGTGGAAAAGATTGGTGTAAAGTTCTGGAAATACTAGTGGTATGTTGCCCTCACAGCTATTATGGTTTAATTCTGATTTTGGCCAAAATGAACCCTCCTCATGGGGTTTGGTCGGAACCCCTTCTTTTTCAGTTCTTGTACTTCTGCTGTCTGGAGATGGAGTAGATGGGAAGTGCTAATTTACAGAAGTGATAGGCACTTTGGATTGATTTTTTCAAAATTTTTAAATAATTGGAGAAGATATACTCTATGCTATTTTCCCCAATCTGAGAAAAAACACTTAAAAAAAATGTATCCTGTAAGACTATACTCCCATGACATATAATTACAATATATAATTTAAAATAATGCACATTACATTTATTTATAGTCACATACTTATAAGTTAATTTGGGCCCATACTGTGTATACTGTTCTAGAATTTGTGTTTACAAATCATATCATGGCTCATGATTTTAAGGCATAACGTATTATTCTTAAAGTTCCGTGGTTAAATTTATTCAAAAGTTCTACCATTGTGGTCTCTGCTAGTTGCTTTTAAACTTCTTTTCACCAAGACACAGTAAGAATTACATTTTATCTCCCAATTAGTGTTATGCATAAGCATACAATTTATACCTCGTGTATGGATACATATGGGCTTCCCTGGTGGCTCAGTGGTAAAGAACCCGCCAGCCAGTGCAGCAGCTGAGGGTTTCATCCCTGCCCCGGGAAGATCCTCTGGAGAAAGGAATGGCAACCCACTCCAGTATTCTTGCCTAGAGAACCCCACGGATACAAGAGTCTGGTGGGCTACAGTCCATGGGGTCACCAAGAGTTGGACGTGACTTAATGACTGAGCAACGACAATAATACGTATAGATTTAGTTTTATATGATTAGAACTAAGTTTCATAAAATAGTATCTATCCTTTCTATGTATAATGTACTCTGATTTTATTCTACCCTAATTTAAAAAAACGTTGGTCACCATCCTTTAAATTGATTTGAGACTCACTACCTACAGTTTGGAAAATCCACTTGCTGAGGCTGAACGTTTTTGCTGTCCCAAGAGATGCCTCCATCCATGAGGCAGCCAGAGCCTGGGTGCTGGGGCAGGGGGCAGAGGGGCGTGCTCGCTGCCTTGTCGTTAACGCCACCTCCACCCCTGTCCTGTGGCAGATGGAGAAGTGCCCGGCAGTGCCGTGCTGGTGTTTGACATCGAGCTGCTGGAGCTCGTGGCTGGCCTGCCAGAGGGGTACATGTTCGTATGGAACGGTGAGGTGTCAGCCAACCTCTTTGAAGAGATTGACAAGGATGGTGATGGAGAAGTCCTCCTGGAAGAGGTAACTGACCTTGTTGAATAGAAGTGGGGCCCAAGGAGCTCAGGGAAACTCCCTGGGCTGGGGCACCCATCCTGAATGTGAACCCACTCAGAGGGTGGATACCGCTGCTTGCTCCTTGTGATCTGTAAACTGCATGCTTATGTGTTAGGCGCTGGCGCACACACACCAAGTCTTCTAAGTCGAAGCTCACAGTTCCTCTTTGAAGAAACTGAGGCCCTGAGAAGTTCAGGGGTTGATTCCATGGCTCACAGATCTAGACTCAGTTCTTCATTCCTGGGTGTTTGCTGCGGCCTGCATGGTGCAAAGTGTTTTTCACATATATTATCTTGCTTGGCCCTCATGACAGCCATGTAATCACCCCTATTTTTCAGAAGAAAACAGCTGTGCACAGAGAAGGTGAATGGCTTGCTCAAGTTTGCACAGCCGTCCAGTGGTTTGTAGATGTCTCGATCATCTAGGTCCTGTGTTGTTTCTCCTGTATGAGACACCCCTTTGTGGAGCTGGGCAAGAGAGTCTTTGTCTTGTCGCAGCTCTGGGGAGTTTCAGGTCTCTGCCTGTTCCCATCTCCTTGTTCAAGGACGTGGCTCCAGTCTCCTCCCCTTCTCTCTATCATCCACATTTTTCCAACTACTGACCATTACCATTAGCTTAAGAGCATGCTGCTGTTTTCCCTTATTAATGCATCTTTCCATTTTTTTTTTTTTTGCTGTCTTTACAGCAGAAGCCTCAAGAGTTGTCTGTCCTTCCTGCTTCCAATTCCTTTCCTCCTAATCTCTTTTACACCCAGTCCTGTTGGGTTTTTATCCTCCACACCACTGAACTTGGTTTCTTGCTCAGGCACTGAACCCAATGGTCAGTTCTCAAGCTTACTTTAAGCACAGCTGTTTCCTTTTTGAGATGCCTTCTTTTCCTGGCTTCCGCCTCACAGTTTCTCCAGGTTCCTTCTGCCTCACTTGTAGCTGCTTCTCCCAGGGCTTTTCAGAGTGGAGGGCCCTAGGCTAAGTCCTGAACTTTGCTCTCCTCCCCCTTGATGTCATCCCTTGGTGACCTCCTCCCGTCCTAAGGCTTTATCGTCTTCATCCTGTTGGCTTCCAGATTGGCAGCTCCGGGCCTGTCTTCTGTCCTCTTCACACTAAGGTATCAGCTGCCCACTTGACATTGTCATTCACTGAACCCCCCATATCCACCCCCCAAACTTGCTTCACCCAAAGCCTTTCCCATCTCATTTGATGACAGCATTTCCCTTCCAGTTGCTCAGGTGAGAACACCCAGTCATCTCTCCTCTCTTCTCTCACAGGCTAGATTAAATCCATCAGGAAATTATTCTAGCTGTTTCTTGAAAATATACCCAGAACCTGACCACTTCTCACCACCTCTGCTCCATAGTACCTCAATCCAGTGTCCGTCACCTCCCGCTTGGACCTCTGCAGAGGTCTTCCTGCTCACACCCTTGCCCTTCACAGCAGCCAGAGTGGTCCTTCTAAAACGTGAGTTGGAGCAGGGCCCGCTTCATCTCAGAACTCTGCAGAAGCCTCCTGTCAGGCAGCATCCCGCAGGCCCCAAAGCCTTGTAGTTGTCCAGCCTGGAGACTGCAGAAAGAGCCTGGAGGTGGTGACAGAGACATCAACAACTTACTGAACAGGGATCTTCCATGTCTGCAGCGAAGGCCCTGGAGTGACACCCCCACAGTGTATGGCAGATGGGACATAGCAGGAGCCTTTACTACCTGGGGGAGAAGGAGGCTACCGTTAATAGGGGAATTAATGTCAGGTTGGCTCATCAGTTACCAAGGAAACCAGAAGCTAGGACACAACCCTCATAGGCTCTCAGGTTAGACCATCATGAGGGCAGATAGTTCCCTTTAATAAACTAGCAGGTGGAGCTGTTTTGGCATAAAGAGGAAAGCAATCACTAGCTGGGGCAGGGTTTCTTGTGAGTAGGGTGTTGGTGAAGCAAGGGCTGGCCGAGCAGTAAGAGAACAGCTGTATTTGTTGGCCTAACCATACATCCCTTCATCTTCAAAGTCTTTACAGCGGCCCACAAGGGCCCCACAAGGCCCTCCGCCACCTGCTCGCTGTCCTGTCCTTCTGTCGACTGTCCCTTTGCTGTGCTGTAAACACACTGGGGATGTGTCCACCTGGGGCCTTTGCACTGGCTGTTCTCTGCTCAGCAGACATTTCCCCTAGGTAACTGTTGGGCTTGTTCCCTCACTTCCTTTAAGCCTTCATACACACTTCTCTTTAGCACTGTGCTTTTACCCTGACCACCAAATTGATACTTAAACCAATTCCCCTGGCTGTACTCTTGATCTTCCTGACTTGGCTGACTTTCCTTTCTCTGGAGCATTTTATTTTCTAACTTAATATGTAGTTTACTTACCTTTTAAATGTTCCTTTTTTAGTGTTTGCATAGTATTCTAAATGTCCCTTTTTAATAGTATATCTTTTCCACTAGTGTATGCTAGAATTACAAGAGCAGGATGTTTTGTTTATTGATGAATCTTTAGGCTCTAGAATGCTGCTCAGCATACAGTAGACAGTAGGTTTTTATTGTATGAATGAATGAATTTTCAGAGGCAAGGATGATTAGGGGATCAGCTGTAGGTGGAAAACTAAGTGTTGATTTAGGGAAACAGGATAGTTCCAGTGACTGCTAGGTACTAGCTGCCTGGAACCTAAGCACTCCCATAGTCATTTTGTCCAAGGTTTTTAGCCTGCATCCAAAGGTTAAAAGCCATCCCCAGTGGCTCAGAGGTAAAGAATCTGCTTGCAGTGCAGGTGATGCAGGAGATACGGGTTCCACCTCTGAAGATTCCCTGGAGGAGGGCATGGCAACCCACTCCAGTATTCTTGCCTAGAGAATCGCATGGACAGAGGAGCCTGGTGGGCTACATACAGTCCATGGGGTCGCAGAGTTGGATGCGATTGAAGTGACTGAGCACGCGTGCTGGAGGAAAAAAATCAAGATCATATAGCTCAGAAGATTTTGTCTGTTCTGCTGGCTCAGACTCAAATTCCAACTCCACTGTCCCAGGACCGCCTTGTTCAGGCTCCAGCTTGGTGTCTTTGGCTATCCTGTCTCATGGCCTGTACTGCCCCTTTCTCTCCAGTTCTCAGAGTACATTCATGCCCAGGTGGCATCTGGAAAAGGGAAACTCGCTCCTGGATTTGATGCTGAGATGATCGTGAAGAATATGTTCACCAACCAGGACCGAAATGGAGATGGGAAGGTCACGGCTGAGGAATTTAAACTCAAAGACCAGGAGACAAAACACGATGAACTCTAAACCTGACATGAGCCACTTGCATGATACCAAGCCCCCTGTTGTGGCAGAATGTGCACTGAGGGTGCGAGGGTCTCTCAGAAGGGGAATGGTCAGCAAGTAGTAGGTGGGTCACATAGCACCTGGGACGTGCATTGGGGTGGGTTGATATACATGGTGAGAATTTTAGGCTGATGCCAGTGATACTAAATAAAATCAGTTCAGGGACCTTAGCATGGGTGGTGTAGAACATTGAAAATGCTGCATTGTCAGCTATTGTTTTGTGAGCCTTCTGGGTAGGTGGTTTGTTATTAAAGGAAAATAGCATCATACAGAAGTTGTAATCATCTTGGAGGGAACAGAGGAAAATGTGTCTGGGATATCTACATAAAGAGGATTAAAAATGTTAACTTGCTGGTGTTTTCAAAATGTTCTCCAGGTGGCTAGAAAAGAGAGGGCAGGCCCCATCAGCATTCCCAGATAGCCCCAGGAAACTTCTTAGCAGTCTGTACGAGACCTGGTAATGCCCAGTCTCCACCATGCCTATACACACACACACACACACACACACACACACACCTGGTAATGCCCAGTCTCCACCATGCCTACACACACACACACACACACACACACACACACACACACACACACACACACACCTGGTAATGCCCAGTCTCCACCATGCCTACACACACACACACACACACACACACACACACACACCTGGTAATGCCCAGTCTCCACCATGCCTACACACACACACACACCTGGTAATGCCCAGTCTCCACCATGCCTACACACACACACACACACCCCCCCCTCTGATAATGCCAAGTCTCCACCATGCCTACACACATACACACCCACCCACACCTGGTAATGGCCAGTATCCACCATGCCTACACACACCCACACCCATCCACCTACACCTGGTAATGCCCAGTCTCCACCATGCCTACACACACACACACGAAACTTCTTAGCAGCCTGTTCAAGACCTGGTAATGCCCGGTCTCCACCATGCCTACACACACACACACACACCCACCCCTCTGATAATGCCAAGTCTCCACCATGCCTACACACACACATACCCACCCACACCTGGTAATGGCCAGTCTCCACCATGCCTGCACACACACAGAAACTTCTTAGCAGCCTGTTCAAGACCTGGTAATGCCCAGTCTCCACCATGCCTACACACACACACACACACACACACACACGCACACACACACCCCTCTGATAATGCCAAGTCTCCACCATGCCTACACACACAAACACCCACCCACACCTGGTAATGGCCAGTCTCCACCATGCCTACACACACCCACACCCACCCACCTACACCTGGTAATGCCCAGTCTCCACCATGCCTGCACACACACAGAAACTTCTTAGCAGCCTGTTCAAGACCTGGTAATGCCCGGTCTCCACCATGCCTACACACACACACACACACACACACACACACACACACACACACTTTTCTGGTTAATTACATCCCACGTTGTTGTGGTCCTCCTATTGGCCGGGTAACTTGGAGGTTAAAAAGAAAGTCAGTGGCCCAAACATAAGGCATGTTGTAGCATGAGATTTGATCCTGCATTTGTCATGGGAGGTTGTTTGCTCTGCTCTTCCTTATTCCCATCGCTCTATCCCATAGCACCCTCTCTTCCCACCCTGAACCCTTTGATCAGATAGAAACAAGTAGGGCTGATGGCTCAGCCACACTCGAGTCCTCTCACTGTAGCCAAGACAGAAATGTCATCCCAACAGGTGAGCATAAACCAAGTGATGTATTTCTGTCACCCCTCTGTCTGGAGAGGGAAGTGCCCTAAGGCCTGGGGGCCTCTCTCTGCGTAGGACACTGTGCCTGCTGACCTGTCCTCATGCAGTAACCACCTTGCTGCCTATGTCTCCTCATGGTGGTGGCACTCACTCTGAAGTAACCAATGATTTTCCTTTTGAAGTGACTTTGACTAATTTAAACTATTTTGTACTGATATAGCCGAGATAGTTCCTGAAAATGCTGTGCACTCATTCAGTGGAACAAATGTTGGAAAATGAATTTTTCATATATAAAATATTGAATTATCAGGTTTTGTGTTTTATTTGAAGGCTCATTTCCCCCATAAGAATACGCCATGCCTCCAGAATCCCCTTGGTTAAAAACTCAGCAGGACTGAGTTGAAAGAAGTAGAAGATCGCTGTACAGTAGAAAGAGGGTGTATCTGTCAGGGTCTTGGCTGGAAACATACACTCAAGTGGGCCTTCTGAAGAGAAGCGAATGAAAGGACTCTTTACATGAGTGTGGTGGGGTTGGGGCAGGGCGGGGCCTTGCAGTAAGGATGCCGAGGTACCCATGACCGCCGTTGGGCATCAACAGTAGGAAGCTGTTCTAATGCTGGGACTGAAGGGTCGGGGGAGCCTGGGTGGGGCTGCCTGGTAGGAGTGGGTGGAAGGACACAGCCACCCCCAGAACCGTGGCTGGCAGTGGGCAGAGTGGTGAGAGAGGAAACACTCATCTTCTCTGTCCTGCTCTCATCAGCTGAAGCCAGAGGGCAAAGAGCTCAGGGGCTGGTGTTCTGAGATCAGTGTTTTGGGATGCAGGGGAAGGTGTAGAATGGCTCTGGTAGGGGTTGGGGTGGAAAAATAACTGGCATATTTAGAGAGAAAAACTACATAGTTTTTAAAGAGCAAATGTTCTGCTTTACTCTTTTTTTTAAAAAAAATTTGGCTGCATCAGGTCATAGTGGCAGCCCACGGCCTCTCTAGTTATGGCACACAATTCAGTTGCTCTGTGGCTTGTGGAATCTTAGTTCCCCGCCTAGGGATCAAACCTGCGTCCCATGCATTGCATGGCAGACTTGCAACTACGGGACCACCAGGGAAGTCCCTGTTTTACTCTTTGCAGAAGCAACTTCAGGGATTCTGTGTGCTTTGGGGAGGGGAGAGAGGTGCCCACGGCCTTCCTGGCTCCTGCCACCATTGTCACTAATGTTCCTTAACCCTCTTCTGTGGAGCACACAGTCACACAGCTTTTCCATTTAACAGAATTCCTGGAGTGCACTAGATAGGTTAATGATCTGTTGAACTGAATTGCCCTTTGGAATGCATTTGATTTGTAACGTCTTTATACTCACATGTTCATGGAGATGAATCTCTTGGGCTTATTCTCTACCCTGGATCTCTAGCTGGTCCTGTTTGAATTTCTTCACTGGCTATTTTCTACAGTAGCAGGTTGGCTGAATAAAAGATAAGTTTCTCTGGGGAAGTTAAGGACTGTTAGCCTTAGAGCTTCAAGAATGGAAGGAAACTTTAGCTGGTATTTGTTTTTGTATTTAAACTGCCTGCCTGACAGCTGACCTGAAACACTGGTCTTTCTGGCCTTTAGATTCAGACTGAAATACTGGCTCTTCGTGGGTCTTTGTCTTATTGGCTTTTACTTTTTAGCTTTATCGAGGTGTAATTTAGAAAACTGTTTAAGACATTTCAAGGGTGTGTTATGATTTGACATAAATATACATTGTGAAAAGATTCCCATCAACTTAAATTAACATATACATCACATTTTTTTAGAGAACATTTAACTTCTACCGTTAGCAAATTTCAACTATATGATAGTGCTATCAACTATAGTCACCATGATATATATTGGATTCACAGACCTTATTTATCTTACAGATGAAAGTTTGTATCCTTTTATTTCCCCCACCCCCTAGGCCCTGGTAATCACTGTTTTTTCTCTCTGACTTCAACTTTTTTATTTTTCTGTATCTACATATATAAATGATACCATGCAGTATTTAGCTTTCTAAATCTAGCTTATTGAGTGCCGCCTGGCACTTCCATTCTTTCCGTTGCTAACAGAACATATGTCATTTTGTCAGGGAAGTTGGCCTGACTGTAAAATTATATGTAAGCACTTGAATATCAGGTTTCTAGGAACAGAAACCTGGCTTTCTTTGAAGCCTTCTTCCCTTGGATCTCTGAAGTCTTTTTATAAACGAAAAATGCTACTCCGAATTATTTACTCCTATTTGTGGATATTATTAAAATAGTGTTTGATACTGTGTGGCCATCCTTAGTGTTGGAATTTCAGTAGTTTAGGGGAGTTCCTTGCAGCTTACAGTGCCCCTATTTAAATATCATTTAAATACAAGATTTACAGTACTCAAATTTTTTTCTCTGAGCTCTAGTCCACTTACAGTATCGTCTGTACATTTCACAGGCATCCCAGACTCAGTGTGTCCAAAATAAAGTGTATATTCCCACTCCCTTCCCAGCACCGTCCATCCAAGCCTGTGCTCCTCTCTTTCTCTTGTACCCATTTGCTCAGACCAGATACTTGGGAGCACCCTATTCTCTCACCCTACACATTTAATCCCACAGCAAGTCTTAACATTTCTAAATTGATAGTGGCTAGAAGAGGCTGTAGAGACTGTTCTCATGGCTTTCGTTTTAAAGGGAGGTGACTGACTGAGCAGTGACAAGAAAGTATTCTTTACACTTACTCCACACAGTGTGCTTGTTTGTGGACGCATAAACTCCTTTGGAAAATAGCCAATATGGCAAGCTCTAATAGCAAACACAGGCGTAAAGAGCTATCATTTGATAAGGGAGTCCCAATGCAAGGAGATCCAACCAGTCCATTCTAAAGGAGATCAGTCCTGGGTGTTCTTTGGAAGGAATGATGCTAAAGCTGAAACTCCAGTACTTTGGCCACCTCATGCGAAGAGTTGACTCATTGGAAAAGACTCTGATGCTGGGAGGGATTGGGGGCAGGAGGAGAAGGGTACGACCGAGGATGAGATGGCTGGATGGCATCACCGACTCAATGGATGTGAGGCTGAGTGAACTCTGGGAGTTGGTGATGGACAGGGAGGCCTGGCGTGCTGCGATTCATGGGGTCGCAAAGAGTCGGACACCACTGAGTGACTGAACTGAACTGAATTTTTTCTCTGTGAAAAAGTCCTCCAGGTAACTGACACCCCACCCTGCCTCCATGCCATGGGCTTCCCAGGTGGCACTAGTGGTAAAGAACCTGCCTGCCAATGCAGGAGACATAAGAGACTGGGATTCGATCCCTGGGTGGGAAAGATCCTCTGGTGGAGGGCATGGTAACCCACTCCAGTATTCTTGCCTGGAGAATCTCATGGACAAAGGAACCTGGTGGGCTACGGTCCATGGAGTCAGAGTAGGACACAACTAAAGCGACTTAGCATGCACGCATAGGCCATGCTATCTGCTTTAAAGCAAGAAGCTTGTTTTTGAGTTCCATTCTGGAAATACCTAAGTGGGGACAGTCTACTTTCTGCCACTGTGTGCTTTGTTTCATTGTTTATTATAAAAAAGAGAGAAGCAGTGATGGAGAATACAGATGGGATGTAGGAAACAGGTTTGTATCACAAGACCTTGCCTCTCTACCACATATGACTGGACTAGGCATTACTGCCCATACTGGATATCAGAACTAGCTGGACATGCTTGCTAAGAACACCAACTAGTTGCTCACAGACTGCAGTTCAAGGGCTAGGGTCAGGATCAAATTTACCACAATGGCAAGACTTAGCCTTGTGTAAACCAATTACAGGGCAGCCAAAATTTGGAATGGGAAGTCAGGCTGCAGAGAAGCATACTGGTTCCGAATGCTGAAGTACGCTATTTTAGTCACCATGAGACCCAGCAACATTTTGTTTTCTGCCTATGGCTGTTTCTGAAACACTTAGACGTACAACAAAGTACCTCTTTTACTAATATTTTTACAGGGGGAAAACAATTTTCCCAGGCCCCACTATTTTCTGAAGGGCAAATTAAATTTTCTCTGTAAAAATCTTTTTTATTCTTATAGTGTATAAATCTGAAAATAACCTAAGTAGGCACTATGACAAAGACATTAGGATTCATGTATCACACATACATGCAAGAAAATCATGGCAGGCTTTGCTAATGAATAATAATAGTCTCGACAGAGTTACAAAGGCTTTTCATTTCATGTTTATCATCAGTGCTTTGATACAGAACATTCTGTAATGATTAGTGACATGTCGATACCAATGGATATTTTTCAAACATCAAGTGCCAATATTTTTTGGTAAATACTGATTTTTACCAAACAAAAGAACTAAACATAAGTTTTAGGAGATGATTAATACCATCAGCGTAATTCACACAAATTACAAAAATGACAACACTTAAAATCATGCACATTATTTCATTTCATAAAACTTTTAAAACTTCTACAAACTTTCCCAATGTAAAAAGATTCCTCGAAAATGTCATAGTAACATTAAGCTACAAAAGTCACTCTGGAAATGTAGGGAGTTATTCTTCCAATTTTAGCTCTAAGAATTTTTTAAAATTTGTTAAAAAATATATAGTGAGGAGTGTGTTGAGAGAGGTGGAGAAATAGGAACTTCCAGTTGATGGATTCAACAAATCTGAAAATACTTCAGTAATACAGAGGAAAAACTTCAAGAGTAAGAATATATTATAAATAAAAAAAGTCTTTTAGCCAGATGAACAGATGAGCAGCTCTTTCATCAATTGCACCCACGGGTGAGAGGTCTTCTTGAAGGATGGTTGTTTATAGAATCTTCTGTAAGATAGAGTTGGCTACATCCAGTGATTCATCTTTTACTAGAACAATATCATAAGAGTCCATGTACTTTTCTAAAAGCTCATCCACCTAATCAACAATCCAAAAAAAAAAAAATCACAAAAATTAATATGCAGGGAGGAGAAGTAAATAATCTCAGTATAAATCTCACTATTACATCAAATCTTTTGGGTAAAATGTAGTAGCTTGTTTTCATAAAAGCTTTGATATGAAGACATACTTTAAAAAAATTTTAATTCATTGATATAGAAAGTTTCCATACAGTGGTTTTTCTTCCAAAATGATTTCTCTCTAGCCCAATCGTTCTCAACTGGGGAGAGAGTGCCCAAGGAATATTTGGCAATATCTAGAGACATTTTTTGGAAAAGGCAATGGCACCCCACTCCAGTACTCTTGCCTGGAAAATCCCATGGACGGAGGAGCCTGGTAGGCTGCAGTCCAGGGGGTCACAAAGAGCTCGGACATGACTGAGCTACTTCACTTTCACTTTTCACTTCCATGCATTGGAGGAGGGGATGGCAACCCACTCCAGTGTCCTTGCCTGGAGAATCCCAGGGATGGGGGAGCCTGGTGGGCTGCCATCGATGGGGTCGCACAGAGTCGGACATGACTGAAGCGACTTAGCAGCAGCAGAGACATTTTTTATTCTCCTGGTTAGGGAATGATACCAGTTTCCAGTGGGGAAAGGCCAGAGATGCCTCACTGAGAAGGTATATTCTCCCTCCCCACCAAGACCTACAGAATGCATATGTGCATGTCAAGTCCTTTAATCATCATCAGAGTAAAGGGGTAAAGAGCAACTGAAATGTCTTTAAGATAACTACTTTCTCAGGTACCTGTGGTAACAACTTTCTACAAGCTTCATCCTAAAGTTTTTTCCCTTAGAATTAAATGACAGATCTGCATACTTACTCTATCATTTAGATACCCAATTTTCAGGATGTGTTCCACATTGGCTACTCCATCTGCCATTTTTAAGTCCCCTTGGGAGTCTCCCAGGAGAATTATGTTGCTATTGTTTTTTAGTTGATTGAAATATTCTGTATTCTTCAAGGAACCATCATGTTTGTTAAACACATGAATTAGTTCTCCTTTAAATCCTTTGAGCAGCCCCTGTTAAAAATATAAATCCTTTGAAAGAATAGCTTCTGCAAGTTCTACTTTTTGTATTTTCACATTCATGATAGGTAAGAAGGGCTCTGAGAAGTTAGTGACTTTCTAGAGACCACTTTAAATGTTAAACACAATGTGCCCAAAACCCAGTTTTTACTTTTCATTTGTTTCCTACCCAAACGGTTTCATTTTAGGTTTATCATAATATATTGTCTTTCTTGGAACTCATTCAATAACATCAGTTCTAATTCACTTTTTCTCTATCTATAGATATTAAATGTTCAGAATTGCTGCATTAAATTTAAAGTTTTACTACTTATTAGACTGCAGCTTCAGGAACAAAGTTTAAGAAGGGTATATTACTTTTAAAATATGGACACAGACATAACCGTGGAGAGATAAGTCGCATAGAAGGCCCACCAACTTGGCCTAATTTAACGAATATATAATACACTAAAGAGTAAATTAAAATGTATTTATGTGATTAAAATATTTTCTGATATTAAAATTATGAAGAATGATTTGATATTCTTACATTGTCATCAAAATCCATGAAGTTGGACACTACTTTGACATTGGGGTAATATACACCAGCTTGACGGATAACCTCCTCCAGCACATCACCGATACCAGCCGAAAATATGAACACAGGAATACCGTATTGTTGTAGCTTATCAAAGAAATTCTCATACCCTTCCCTGTAAGATGGAGGTGGGAACTGAGTGTTAAAGAGCAAGATATATCTCCTTTTCACCTAGACGTTAAAAAAGTGAAATAGTTCTACTTGGTTCTATGGCTCATTTATATTCTCATTTCAAAATACTACCCAAGAGGGCTGTTATTGATGTCTATGATGATACTAATACAAGTTTTTCAATCTGGTTAAGTTTTTATCCTACTTTCAATAAATTCTAAGTACAAATTAGATGATTTTAGACTTACTTGGAATATGGACATAAATCTACAGTTCACTATGTATACCATTTAACAGCAAATAGATGAACCACACCTTGAAAAACCCACAAACAGTGAGCTAGAAGACCTCCTGCTTGTCATCTTGTTCATCTATTCCCTATTATAGGAAAAGCAGAGTGGCAGGAACTCAGCTGTATTCTCTTTACTTCTGGCATCTCTCTTACCTAAGATCTGGCAGCTACAGGTAATGTCTTGATCTTAAAATCAAAACTTATTTCACTCTTAATGGACTATAGAATTAAGCTGCCTACAAAGGAATACTTACTAGCTGTCCTCACATTCTTTATGACAATTTAATGCTTTTCTCCTTAGAAGCAGATCACCTTAAAAATGTAGTATCGTCAAAAAAAAGAGAAAAAAATAGCATCATCATATTTGTCTATCGAGTTTAAAAATTTTAAGAGGTGGTAAAGAGTACTGAAATTAGCTTAAAAATGAAATTCATGATTACAAATGTTTTTATTATTTGCTAAAATAGTAGTTTTCAAGGGAGTCTGAGAATTCAGAAAACAGATCATGTAACAGAAGCAATTATAAGCTTAAAATCCTTTTCAAGTTGATTTATAAACTTTCCTTTCATAATCATGTCTTTCAAAAGTATTTTGCTAAAATATTTCAAAATGATTTTGGTTTCATAAATTTTTTAGTCTTGAAATTATCTGTTATTCTAAACTCCTTATCTCACCAAGTGGCATATTTTGGATATGTTTTTATATATAACATTGTTATAGATTATCTTAATTAAAAAACACACATGAATAAATACATGACAATAGTTCAAATCTGTAGACAATTAACAACAAAACATCTGAGAAACTTACTTGAGCATAATATCAGATTCTTCCACAATTTCTTTAAGTTTGGCTTTCGGTAAAGCCTGTTCAACAAGCAAACTATGTGATTTAGTATACCTGGAAAGTATAAAGAGAATGTCAATTATCAAAGAAAAGGAGAATATCAATTAAGGCAAATTAAGACTATTATCAGATCATCAAAAAAGCAAGAGAGTTTCAGAAAAACATCTATTTCTGCTTTATTGACTATGCCAAAGCCTTTGACTGTGTGGATCACAATAAACTGTGGAAAATTCTGAGAGACATGGGAATACCAGACCACCTGACCTGCTTCTTGAAAACCTATATGCAGGTCAGGAAGCAACAGTTAGAAATGAACATGGAACAACAGACTGGTTCCAAATAGGAAAAGGAGTACGTCAAGGCTGTATATTGTCACCCTGCTTATTTAACTTCTATGCAGAGTACATCATGAGAAATGCTGGACTGGAAGAAGCACAAGTTGGAATCAAGATTGCCAGGAGAAATATCAGATATGCAGATGATACCACCCTTATAACAGAAAGAGCCTCTTGATGAAAGTGAAAGAGGAGAGTGAAAAAGTTGGCTTAAAGCTCAACATTCAGAAAACTTCTGGTCCCATCACTTCATGGGAAATCGATGGGGAAACAGTGGAAACAGTGGCTGACTTTATTTTGGGGGGCTCCAAAATCACTGCAGATGGTGATTGCAGCCATGAAATTAAAAGACGCTTACTCCTTGGGAGGAAAGTTATGACCAACCTAGACAGCATATTAAAAAGCAGAGACATTACTTTGTCAACAAATGTCCATCTAGTCAAGTCTATGGTTTTTCCAGTAGTCATGTATGGATGTGAAAGTTGGACTATAAGGAAAGCTGAGCGCCGAAGAATTGATGCTTTTAAACTGTGGTGTTGGAGAAGACTCCTGAGAGTCCTTTGGACTGCAAGGAGATCCAACCAGTACATCCTAAAGGAGATCAGTCCTGGGTATTCACTGGAAGGACTGATGTTAAAGCTGAAACTCCATTACTTTGGCCACCTGATATGAAGAGCTGATTCATTTGAAAAAACCCTGATGCTGGGAAGGGTTGAGGGCAGGAGAAGAAGGGGACGACAGAGGATGAGATGGTTGAATGGCATCACCGACTTGATGGACATGAGTTTGGGTAAACTCCAGGAGTTGGTGATGGACAGGGAGGCCTGGCATGCTTTGGTTCATGGGGTTGCAGAGTCGGACACGACTGAGCGACTGAACTGAACTGAACTGAAGACTATTATCTTTATTAAAAGTGTTCTTCCGCATGAGAAAATAAGCACTTCATTCATTGTAATTTTGAATTTAAATTTTAGAGATTTAAGTTCATCACTAATGAATATATACCCCATGTGTCTCAAAATGTGATATGTATGTTCTTATCATATTTCCCAGTTCTCAAACTGGTTTAGTTTTAATATGTTAATTAGATAATGAAAGGATACTAGTTGTAAATCTTTCTTTAGTCTACAGAGAAGAACTGAATTGAAGCTAGGAAGGCATAATCATTTCTCTGACGGCAGTAAGAATGAATAGCAAATGAATGAAAAAATAGCATTTTTTCCCACCTGTTTGTGATCTAAATTTTCATGAGTAGCCTAAATTGCCTAGTGAGAAAGAGAAAATTCTTGCTATGGAAAGTTTTACATATAGGTGCTCTGTAATTACATAAAACCACCTATAATTACAGCATCTCAGTATAATAAGCCTTCAGAAGCTCTCTAGCTGATATCTAAAAATCCATCTATAATATTCCCAGGTGACCCTCTTCTCTGCATCAGCTCCCATCTTTTTAGCGAGCTCATTCTCCCAAGGAAGCTTATACCATTGCTAGGAAAAGTCTAATTGCTGAACAGTCCTTTCTTTCATCATGTTGAAATAAGTTGGTATAAGCCTTCCAAGGCTAGATTCAATTCTTTTTGTGGACAGGCAAGTAAAGTAAGTCTAATCTCTTTTCAGTGCTTCATACCATAGACACTGATTAAGTGTGCAAGGTATTCAGGTTAGGTAATGAGATTATGAAGACCAGTAACATCATTCCTGTTCTCTTAAGACTCCAAAACCATAAGTTGCCTCTCAAATCAAAGCATCATCTCTATTCCTTGAAATCTTCCTCAAATAGGGTGGCTTAGTGGACTCCTATGACACACACTAAGTTTGTCAACATTTCTTTTAATAGCATTCTCCCCAGACTCAACACAATGCTTTCGCTGTGATTTGCTTGGAATGCTGCAATTTCAATTAATACGACCAACACCAGAGGCACATTTCTCAGTAACTATGTCACCTGCTGGCTCCAACTGAGTTCAGAGTTAACTTGAATCCTAATTCTTTTTCTTTGCACATTCAGCCACATATACTTAAAAAAATCATTTTTAATTTAATGCTTGAGGATATGATTTTAAATTTATTCCCACTGATCTTCATCTTAAAACAAATTCTAGACTGCTGCAGTGATTAGAGAATCAGAGTTCATGCTGTCATATTTAATCACTGCTCTAACTCACTGGCTAATTTATGAATCTATTTATGTACAGTATAGGGGGAAAATAAACCATTAGTTGTAACTGTAATGCTATTTTATATTTTTAACCCTCCCATCACCCAATGCACACTTACCATTCTACTATATAAGGGTACTTCTCTTCTATAGTAAGAACAGGATCAACTTCAATAGCATAATATTTTTCCTTAAGTTGCAGTAACTAGAAATAAGTAAATAATTTAATCATTAAGATTACAGAGTTGTCATTAAGCTGCTTAGTCTAATACAAAACAAAACAATGTAAACAAGTGTTTTCCGCACACTGCTTTATATGGTGAAGATCATGCCTAGCCAATGCATATATCCACTGAAGTGATCTCTGTTGATCTTTCAGTTCAGTTCAGTCGCTCAGTCGTGTCCAACTCTTTGCGACCCCATGAATCCTTAGTTTACATGTAACTAAATGGCAACCCACTCCAGTACTCTTGCCTGGAAAATCCTACAGACAGAGGAGCGTGGTAGGCTACAGTCCATGGAGTCGGAAAGAGTCGGACATGACTGAGCAACTTCACTTTCGCTTTCAAACCATATCTACAAGAAGTTACCTTACTTTCAGGTCAGTAATTCAGTGACCTGAAATAATCAAATTATCACTACAAAAAAATATTTTTTTCTCCTATGAAGGTATAAATTTGATTCATATTTGGAGTCTTATTTGTTAAAACAGACATAGGTAGATACCTACTCAAGGAAAACAGAGAACTGAGGCAGTTTCCTATCAATTTAAGGGAACAAAATGCATAAAACCACAGTACTTTTTTCTTTTTTTGCTTGCAAGGCTTGTGGATCTTAGTTCCCCGACCAGGGACTAAAGCTGTGCTCCTTCCATTGGAAGCACAGAATCCTAACCATTGGACCACCAGGGAATTTCCATCACAATATTTTTGTTTTAATTCTCCAGTTAATGTAAGGAATCAGACTATTTTGGTAATCAGTTTAAAAGTTTCTCATGAAAGTTTTATTATTAAAAAGTTATTATTAATTTTTTTGTTAAAATAAGTTGGGAGCATATAATCCATACAATAAGCCTAAGATCTATTGAGTGTTTACTCTGTGCCAGATATGGCTATAAGAACTTTTGCATCTATTCTTATTTGTGTAAATGAACCTGAAAAAATTCTCAGAGAAAAGGGTAATGATGTCTTTGAGTAACCCTGGATTACAGTTAGTCTTTACCTTTTCTCGACATTCATCTGTGATTAGCTTACAGTTGTCAATGACATCTAAGGAAAGAAAGCAAACTAGGCATTAAAAAAATACTCTGAACTATATGCAATATCCAGGGATAAACCATAATGGAAAACAACTAAAAAGAATATATATATGTGTATAACTGAGTACTTTGCTGTAGAGAAGTAATTAACATAACACTGTAAATCAACTGTACTTCAATTAAAAGATAAAAAAAGAAAAGAAATACTCTGATTGATGCTACCAGTAATATAAATAACTTACTATTGTTAACTTAAATGTCAGGTCAAGAAGCATGATCATTACAACTTCTGGTCTTAGTGTTATAATCCACATGGCATTCCTAGAAAATCTAATGAGTTTAAAATCTAAAGCTTAGATCTAAAGCTTTTTCCCGACATTTGGGATTACTTAGTTAGAAATTTTCCAGAGAAAAATTATTGGGCCAAAGGGTGTAATTTTTAGTGGTTTTTAAAATAAATTTATCAATGATTTCTCAAATTACACATGTTCCAACAGTAAGTAAGAGAGGGCTAATATCTCTGGTTGCAGGTTCAGGAGTATTATTTTAAAAATTCACTTCCAAGTATGGAAAACAAAAAAGGTATATTATTCCAGCAATACATTTTAAGTTGCTATTTATTTAGTAACTCACTCTTTAACTTATCAATGACACAAAAATTTAGTAACATTCCTAGAAAACATAAAGTATTTGATAAATCTGTTTCTTTAGGCTACTTCAAAGTTTAAATTCATTTAAATATTTCCTGAATAAGTAGACCACATTTGGAGAGAAAATTTCAGAAGTCTTCATTGCTCTTGCAACCAAAACTGTACAGGAAAATAGCCATTTATGTAACATGGGGAAGACAAATCCTCAAAATATAATAAAAAAAGAAGGCCCCTCTCACTTTCAATGTCCATAAAGAAGAAAAAATCACAAGCAATCTCAGATAACACAGGTTAAAAAAGGAACTTAATGATTACTTTTGTGAATCTATTTATGAATGCCACACTTACTATGACATGATGGGCATCTTTTCCCTTTGTAGGAAAATCGACTCAGTGTCATATCAAAGTCTGTTATTATCTATAAGAAAAGGGGAAAAGGCATTATGACATCACAGCCACCAAGGCCAGACACTTAATGCACATTTTCTAGACGAATGAGACTCCTCCAGAGTGTTCTGTCCCTGGCCTCCACTGGAGGTTATTCTGTCTACACTGAGTTTTCTAAAGTAGTTCATATGTCAAGTCTTGAGAATTTCCTTAACTACATGGTGAAGTTACCTTAAGTAACTTACCTTAAGAACTTACCTTAAGTACCCCAGCACAGTCACCAAATAAAATCTGACTAATCAGTATAGGAATTTGAAACTGCAGGTAATATAGTTACTATTTCCGATAGCAATAAAACATTGCATAATTTCAACCTACTTGGTCAATGTACAAAAGTGCAGTGGAAATTATGCCATACTTCTAGTTATTGAAACTGTACATTCTTGATTTAATTTGTCTATTTAAATAAACTAAACCAATGAATGAATGAATGATACACAGCAGTAGTTTACCAGCTCTTGAAACTTAGAAGACTGGGCTAAATATTTTTTTCAGAAATGTTTAAAAAAAGGAACAAGTTTTTAGTGAATATCCAAATTATTTAACTTACATGTAAAACATTCCTTTAAAAAAAGAATTAGAAAAATTAGCTATCTCCTAATAGTTACACATTACTTTGACTACTATGATTTATTATATTAAAAGAATACCTTGAAACTGTCCACATTTTAAAGATTATTCATATTGTTAATAAGATTATTCATATCGTTAATCAATTTACTTAAGATGGTTTAATACTTAATGCATAGCACTAGTTAGCTGAGCACTTAATATTAAAGAAAAACAAATTATTTCAAGGTTATTAACTTTTGTTTGTTTCCAGCGGGGTATTCTGCATATTTTAGACCAATTCCAGATACATCTCTTAGATTTTACATTCCAAAAGGACAGGGAAAGCTTGTCTATCTAAGCTTTCTTTATTCAGATTGTAGCAAGACATAAAATCAATGAGTCTGCTTGAACAGGAAAAATAGAGGTTTAATGCCAAAGGCTTCTAGATAATGATTCACCTGAAGTTTAGCAGCTCCTCCTTTGATAAGACCACAGATAATTTCTTCTACTCTTGTAGGGTTCTTGATGTGAACTGAACTTTTCTGAATTTCCGGCATCTAAGAATCAAATAAATGAATTAACTATTTTAAATTTCTTTTTCCCCAGGTTTCTTTGATACCAAGCAGAGTAATATAAAAAGCTTATATTATTTAAAGATGTAAAAGTGTTGAGGCATTATTTTAAAAAAAGCAAACCACCATAACAAATTGCCATTTATCTAGCCAAAAAATTTTAAAGCACATCAGTTATTTCCATCTAGAAGATTAAGACAAAACTACATTTGAAATACATTATCAGAAAATGCAATTTTTCTAATTATAAAAGTCATGCATGTTCACAACAGAAAAAAACAGAAGTATAAAAAAGAAAAATTGCCTGTAATTCTACTCCCCAAAGCTAAACAAGTAAGCGTTTTAATGTTTTCCATTGTTTTCATTTCTATGATTGCAACATGCATGTATATGCACATAGTTTATCTCATTCACATTATATACTTTTGCATCTGGCTTTCTGAAATTAATATCAATGTATTTAATTTGAAAGACTGCTTCAAGATCTTTACTCCTTTATTGTACTATACCCCCCAAAACTTCATTGTTCTTGACATAAATTTTATAATGGATTTATTCCAAATTAAGAATTACTACTAAATATTAGACCACCTGGGCTGAGGCTGCTACTTAGGCTGGTTTATGCAGGCTTTAGTTTTGCTCAACAGTTTAACATTATGTATATAGCTTATTTTTTCTACCATGTCACAGAGAGAATGAAACTGATCAGAGTAAAATTAGTACCAGCATGGTGCTCTTATAGCACAAAAAGACTGGGGGGAGGAAACTCTGAATCATTTAATAGTCAGCTCCAAGTATAAAAAGACAATAACTGAACCTCAAATTAAGATTCTACAGTGGCTTGTATCCAGTAAACTTTATTTTATATTCTATTATTAAATGTGTGCTATTTCCAATATTAACATATTTTATGTGTGTTATGGACAGTTATGAAAAATTCCCCAGGCCTTGTATCTCTGCTATAAGAGAATCTGACCAGGTAAATCTATTAGGTTCCATGATGTCCCTACATAATGGACAAAATCAGAAAATCAGAAAAAAGTTAACATGTCTTCCTGAGATTGGAGGATGAATACAGAAGTAGATAGAAAACAGAAGTAGGAACATTAAATTTTTCTTCATGAATGAAAGACCTGAATTTATAATACACTTAATTTCAAAAAGCCATATTTAAATAGGATAGGAGGGTAACCTGCAATACAATTAACCTCCATACAGTGATCCTTTTAACTTAAATGGACTTTAAAGTGTTTCAAAAGAATAAAGGTTATTTAAAGCATCTAAATAAATGCAAGGAGATCAAACCAGTCAATCCTAAAGGAAATCTGTCCTGAATATTCATTGGAAGGACTGATGCTGACGCTGAAACTCCAAAATTTTGGCCACAGGATGTGAAAAACTGACTCCTTGGAAAATACCCTGATCCTGGGAAAGACTGAAGGCAGGAGGAGAAGGGGACAACAGAGGATGAAATGGTTAGAAGGCATCACCGACTCGATGGACATGAGTCTGAGCAAGCTCCAGGAGTTGGTGATGGACAGGGAAGCCTGGTGTGCTTCAGTCCATGGGGTTGCAAATAGTAGGACACGACTGAGCGACTGAACTCAACTGAAATAAATCACTATTTATTTTATTGTGATTTTTTAAAGCAGATGAGAAAAATCAATAGGCACTTGCTCCTATATTCCTTTTTTTTCATTCATTAACACCCATTCGTTTTATAAATACTTACCATGTGTCTACTTTGTGTCAGACATAAGAAACTAGGGATATGATACTCATACTGTTTTCCTGTTGGATTTTAGGAATTACTGCTGTCACTTCTGATGCTCCCTTACAAACACCTTAGCGAGTAAATTGATCCCCTAATCAAATTCTGCTCTTGGGCTGCCTTAACTGGAAGATGCATAATAAACAGCATATGCTTTATTCAATAACTAACCCATTACTGAAAGCAACAGAGGGTATATGTCACTTACTCTATTTTCACCAAAAAAATGAGAAATTTTGTTTCAGTGTGTCCATACTAAGGAAGATGTCCTGCCTCAAGCCAATCACATCCTACAATACATTTGATTCTAAAAAGCCATATTTAAACAGGACTTCTAATTAGGCTGGTTTCTACTAGGCTAACAACTATTAGATTGGTTTATTTTACAGTGAAAATAAAGAGAACCAGTGGCTAGAGGAGTTCATATGCCTGCTTCTGCACAACATATAACCATTCATTTTCAGATAAATGAGTAGTGAATACCCAAACAGTACCACAGTGAAATAACAGTGATGAAGACAGATGAAAGGGCAGCTATTGTTTCCAGAGAACACAAGAGGGTGGAGGACACAGGTGTAAGAAATAGAAAAATTATGTTTGCCTTGGATTATACAGTAAAACACCATATCTCCCCTTTTCCCAGTACACATATAATATTACTGAAGTATATGATGAATACTTCTCAAAAACTTGAGACATTAGACATTTTACTCAAATATTTTAGATTACAGCCTAAGAAACAGAATTTACCGTATGAAATGTATCAATGAATAGCAGAACATTATGAAGCAGGCTACAGGAGTATGCAGTTAATCATATGTCGCATATTTCTCAAATCCCTCCCTCACAGTCCTCTTGGACACAGTACACCCACCTGTCTGGTGGTGCATAAAATAATGATACTTGAAATTTGAAGGGCAAGTTATTTTAAATTGTTAGAAAACTTCCCAGTTTGATTATAATACAATGCTATGAAAAATAAATAAGGGACTAAAAATTTCCATCATTTATGAGCAAAAGAAAACAAATTCATTTTATAAGGTCATAATGTAAAATGCTGGTGAAGGAGCAAAGCTTTCCTGACATGAATCAGGGTATTCTGGCTGATGAGAGCCTAAGCTGAATCAATGCTAAAGATAACGAAGGAAAACCTAAAATATACTTATTCTGGCTAATCTTAAATATACTGTACTTGTACAGATGAAATGAACTCCTGATTATTAGTCTACTTCCATATTCAGAAGGTATGATTTCTAAAGAAATTGATATCAAAGTTATACAGTTTTGTTCACAGTATTTGTGAACAAATAATGTGATTATTTGATACTATCTTGTGGCTACACTGAGACAATATACTGCCTGGTAGTCACAAAACTGTCCTAATGATGTCTACCTGTGTATTTCTAAACATAGCTCACATAAAAATGAGTTTGAATTACTTAAGAATCTCTGTCTGATGCTCGCAGTGAAAATATTTTTCCTTTGTTTTCCAATGGTCAAATATGGTACAAACAGAAGTCTTTATTACGGGTACAAAGGAGTGGGCAGTACAATTTTTGTGTGATGACATAAAAAGTATATATTTTTAAAGCCACCTATGCAGACTGGTACATTTATTCACTCATGCACCTAGATGATTCTTGCTTTATTTTGAAGATTAAGCACTGCAAAATTTGACTGATAGCCGTCTCTCCTGCCTACCACATATCTGGCCTGTCTCCACATTAAAGTAGTGTAGGCCAAATTCTTTCCTTCATTTACCATATATAGTCATTAAGTGTAAGGCACTCTGTTAAGCATCCCTGTAAGAGATACAGAAGTTTGAGTAAGATATACATCGTATACTCAAATTCATCTTCTCTAACATGGATTATAATACAAATAATCCAAATAATAAAAACATTGTCAAGATGTCCATATACAATACAAGAGAAAAAGAAGAAACTAAGATTACTTCTGCTGGGGTCAAAGGAGGGAGACCCATGGAGCTGGGCTTCTGGAGAGAAGCAGGATTTGGGTGTGCTGAGACTGGGGAGGAGTCAAAGTATAGGGTCTAATGTGGGAAAAGGATAAATAGCTCTGTTTTTCTAGAACTTGAGGGTACAGTTGGCAACTTAAAAAGATGTTATCAATTTTTTAGAAGAGCACACCAAAGGTAAAAATTATATAAATTCAGACTATAATAAAAATTATTTAAACATGTATCATCTCGAAAGGCTTGTTTTCCTTCCACAGTGCTTTTGTAAGTTAACTACACTGCTATGCTGTGCTTAGCCTCTCAGCTGTGTTCCACTCTGCGACCCCATGGACTGTAGCCCGCCAAGCTCCTCTGTCCATGGGGATTCTCCAGGCAAGAATACTGGAGTGGGTTGCCATGCCCTCCTCCAGGGGATCTTCCCAAACCGGGATCGAACCCAGGTCTCCCACATTGCAGGTGGATTCTTACCAGCTGAGCTACCAGGGAAGCCCCAACTACACTGCAACTTGCTTCTAAAGGAGACACATAGTAGAAGGTCCTAGCATCCTGGTAACAACAAATTATATGGTAGGATTTTTTATATCACTTGTATTCATTTTTGTAAAAAAAAAAAAATCAACTTAAGGAAGAAAATGAGTTTAGACTGACTTAATTCAGAGATATTTATGCTCAGTATCAATAAATCAAATGCCAATCATGCAATGGATACAAAGATCATGTTCAAGTATTAGACTGAACCATATAAAACTGCCAACATTGGACTGTTATTTCATGTATTAAAGAACCAGCAATTTCATATGCTTCATCCTAAGAGCTCTAAGTACACTGCTGACAAGCTTAATCAGCACTCTGAATAAATTTTAACCTCCCATCACACATTGGATGAGGAAAGTTAAATGAAACAAGAGATTTACTAATGTTGACACAAAGCTGCTTGCATGCTAAGTTCTGGCTTATAGGTTCAAACCAGAAAAAGAAAATTAGAAAGAAAAAGCATGAAAAAATAGAGAAAAGGAAGAACAATAAGAACAGAAAGAAAATAAGAAAGAGATCATGGGGCAGCTGTCCTCTTTAAGAGAGAAAGAAATAGTGATTTTTAAAATTTTGTGACTGAATAAGGATGGACATAATTTCCCCCACATTTACAAATAAATCCTACTTACATAAAACATAAATCCTACTAACATAATATAGGAGATTAACATTCACTGAGTGCTTACCATGTGCTTTTAAGTACTTTATACTTTTTCATTAAATATGTATAAGGACATGTCAATTATAAGGTAAATAAGGTCTGAGGATATAATGTATAACATGGTGATTATTATTATATAATTGAAATTTATCCCAAAGGTATAACTCAAATATTCTCCAAAAAAAAAGGTAGGTTTGTGAAGTCATGGATATGGTAACTAAAGGGGGTAAACTTTCACAATGTATACGCATATCAAATAATCACATTGGATACTTTAAATATCTTATAATTTTATTGGTTTAATTACATCTTAATAAAGCTGGGAAAAGATATGAATAAGGACAACAGGAGGCTGGTGGTTTCATGCGTATTTCTTAAAGGTGAGATGGTTGCCTGCATTCAAGGGTGTCACTCAGGCTAATAAGGACTGAGTTAAGATCTGAAGCCAGTTCTGAAGCCAAAGCCTATATTTTCCCTACCTCATCCTAATGTCTATAATGCAGTGAAAGCTACCGCTGTTCAAAAAGTTTTAAAAAATTAGTTAAATGCTTAGTTAAATTAGTTAAAATTTTAATTTGGAGGCCTAAGATGAAAGATCTCATGTTGTATGATATAACTGTGCTGTTACTGAGCAAGGAAAATTTAGCACAAAAAGAAATGGGGTAATCATTTTATCTGCTGAAAAACATTTTAGTGCACATTATATTTCAAGCAAAAAAAACTTCCAAGGAAATTCAGTTCAACAAGTATTTGAAATTCTGTTGTGTGTCCAACATTGTGAAGAAAGATTTGTGTAAAGTTACAGTCCCATAATTAATTATCTGGTTAAAGACAGAGGTAAAAGTGGTGCAGATTCACCATTAATAAATGGCACTGGAAATATTCAAATACCCACCATTTTCACATGTGCAGCAGAATCTTGATTAAGCATTTCCTGACTATCCAATCTTCTGGATTTTCCCAGGTGATGTCACAGTAAAAGAGAGAAGAGAGGTACGTGTGACACACATACATTTCAGGCTCTTCCTGTATGTTAATACGCTTTTGGTTTGACAGAAATACTAAGTTATTGAAGTCAGCTTTTGTCTTTCCTAAGCAGCTCAGCAAAGATTTTACTCTATCTCACAAACTTTGGGGCTAAAAATTGCGTATGGAGAACTTGCAGCTCTCCTATAAGAACTCATATGGTTTAATAAGATTTGAATAGTTAAAGTGAAGTATATATTTGGATAAAAAAGTTTTATTGCGTGAGTACTTTATCAACATCTTCTCTACATGAAAGGATGAAGTTTGTGGGAAAATTATGCGTTATTAATCCTGAATCAGTGAAGAAATATACAAACAGAATGTAAGGAGAAACATAATCCACAAAAGTCAAATTTATTCTTCAACTTTCTCATATTAAAATCTTTAATTTTGTGAAACGCTGTGACTAATATTTGACTTGTGTTTGAATCTAGCATAGTGTCTGGCACAAAACAGGTAAGTGATAGTGTTTAACTGAATGATCATTTAAGGGTTTTGGATAAGACATCTTATTATACTAAGTTTCATTTTTGCAGTATAAATCTTAAGGAAGATTATTTTTGTTCCTCAATGACTCTACATTCACTTTATTCTAGATAAGCAAAATTTCATAATGAAAGCATTGCTTAAAAAGGGTAAGTTAGCTGAGGAAAAAACTGACTTTTTCTTAGACTCTGGTAACAGAAGTTGAACATTAGATGAATGTTTTTTATAATTAAAACGTGTGTAGCAGATATAAAAAAAATTATCAAATTCTAAAACCCACCCCCTATTCCATTTAAAGTACATAAAACTGGGAAATATCTTCCTTGAAAAAGTATTTCCCACCCCTCTCAGAAGGGCTGCTAGTAGGTTGATGATCTTATAATTGATGGCATCTTAGAGTTGATAAACAATATTTAAATAGTAGGATACCTCCATTTTTTCACATGTGAAAAATATTGTCATTGAAATTACCTGGCAAGTCTGTTTCTTCATTTATGGAATCCAAAATATAAACTATGAAATGCTTATGGCTTTTGTTCAATGTTTAATATCTGAAAAGGGTTTCTAGATTTCTCAGAAGGCACTATTTAAATAAAACCATTTTATTAGCTTGAAAAAGAGGAAGGAGAATGTGAAAAAGTCACAGTGAAGCTTATAAAAAAAAAATCACATATTCTGACACATTTGAAAAACCTAAAAGAGAACAATTCAAGCAGTGAAGAATACATTTTACTATCTGGGCATCTAAAATCTTTTGTGATGTGTTCTCCAGCAGACCCAATTCCTCTCCACTCTCCATCCTCAACTATGGCTCTTTTTGGAGCTTTCATTCACGTTCAGTAGAAAAGGAAAGGGGGAAAAAAAAAAGCCAGTGTTAGTAGGTAAAAGAGTTAATCATCTTTCTCATGATCTCTTCATTAATTTTATTTAAACAAAATACAATGTAAACAAAGAGTGATCAGAAATTTGATCTGATAATAAATAAAGGCCAACTTTAGGACTAAGCAAACCTAAATAGCTTACTAGATACTACACAAATTTCAAATGACAATATTTCATTCTTCCTAGTCCTCAATGGCCGGAGAAGGCAATGGCACCCCACTCCAGTCCTCTTGCCTGGAAAATCCCATGGATGGAGGAGCCTGGTGGGCTGCAGTCCATGGGGTCGCTAAGAGTCGGACACAACTGAGCGACTTCACTTTCACTTTTCACTTTCATACATTGGAGAAGGAAATGGCAACCGACTTCAGTGTTCTTGCCTGGAGAATCCCAGGGACCAGGGAGCCTGGTAGGCTGCCCTCTATGGGGCCACACAGAGTCGGACACGACTGAAGTGACTTAGCAGCAGTCCTCAATGGCAATCTGACCAGAATTTATCCTTATTCAAAGATAATCTCACACAAGTGATACTACAGTCCTAATAGAAAAATCCCTATCATTACAGAAGTGTACAGACTAAGGTATAAATGTCAGCGTTCTGGCAGTACTCTAAGGATTAGGGCAGAGTATTTTTAAACCAATAGGCTTGTAAACCTATACTTGGTATATAAAGTTCTGGCTTACTTTGCCAGCAGTCATCTGTTGCAGATGCTTGAAGAGAAGAGCTGCTGAAAAAAACAAATCGAGTGCAGAAGACTTGTTCAAAAATAGAAAATATTACCCTTGAACTATGAACTCCTAAGAAAGTTGTGAAGTTTCAAAGTATTTGGAATCTTTAAATACGGACTGGAGAATGTGGAAACTGGAAAAATAATTACTTTGTGTTCTTTTGCTATGAGTAAGGTCTCTACTGTAACAGTGTTCGTTACAAGGAATATGTAGGACAAGGCTAAAGACTGAAGCGAGAGGTAAGAACTTCACTTGACTAGCATAAACTTGAGAACTGACAAGTTTTAGCTATTGTGGTATTTCATTCTGAGATGGTTATCTTTACCCCTTGAAGTTATTTATAAATCAATGACTGAAAATTTCTATATCAAGTGAAAAATCTGCCTTGCCTTTATACAGTTTTAAAGTATCTATCTGAATGCAAATTGAATACTTTTAAAGGCCCTCTTGACTGTCTTACAGGAAAGTGAAAAAATATTAAAATTTATTGATATTATTAGCTTAAAAAGCTGTGATTCTGCTTTAAATTTGATACTTTCAGAAACATTTAAATTTTACAATAAAGCAATGAAATTTTGAATGATAAACTGTATACTACTTATATAAGAAAAGGTATGTATTACTACAATATGGACAGGGTATCAGCAACAGTCCTAAAAATCTGACTGCATACCTCTGGCAACATACATTACTTGTCCTAAGCTTGGGTTTTTAATAATGACACTTAGGGTGATCAGAACATGGAAAATCAAACTATAAATTCATTATGTGTAAAACATTATAAAATCAATTTCTTGGGGGGCATTTAAAGAATTCTCCCTAATTAGATTTTCAAGGCAGCAGTAAAAAAATAGCAACAACAAAAAGTACCAACTGGAAAGTGAAACTGTCTCTTGATACAAACAGAAAACAAAAATGAAACTGAATAGCAAAAGGTGGGAGAGTAAGAGAAGGTGATAGAAGAAAACAGGTTTCAACGGTTAGTTATTTAAAAATTGGAAATTGATACCAATTTTCTTACATAGCAAAACGTGGCTTCTCAGAATTTCATAGATACTTATGAAAACACACAATTTCAGAGCTTAGAGTTTATTCATCTATCCTCCACACCTCCTCTGCCCTACTACCTAATAGTGTTTTTCAAGATACGAAAACCAAGGCACAGGGAAAATAGATAATTTATACTGATTACCCTCAGAAAACTCTTGAGCTACTCTGTCCTTGGATTTGTCCTACAACAGCAGCATCGGTAGTAAACAATATCCAGAGATGTGGGGCTTGGATACAGGCTGCCAATAAAAACCAAGTAAACTGCCTTTAAGAAATGGTCTGCTGCACTAGCCAACTATAAAAAATAAGGCAATTCAATTATTTAAATCTCAGTTAACCACAACATTCTAGGCTGTTATAGTAATACATATGTTTGAATTGATGGTAATGTATATGTTTGAATCTTAATTTTCATCATACAGTATGTTGTAATCCTTACAGACAGTAATCCAGCTTTTATCAATTTATAAAACATATCTAATATAAAGCCATTCCATGATATCCTGGATAAAGCTTACAGGCTCAAAATAAAAATTAATTATCTTTATTATTAGCAAGAATAAAAAGTTCCAAATCCTAGGTACACAAATCATGTGGCCATCAGCAAAACTGAGTCACACAACAACTAAATGAACAGCAAAACTGGATTTTTTCTTCCCCCTGAAAAGAGATTTCTGAGGGTACATGGCTTTTTCTTAACATCGACGTGTGAAACAAGAAGCTCTTAAAATTAGATCCTGCAAATTAGAATTTCTGAGGCCCAAGACACTGCAAAGTTCTCCATATTCATATCTTTGCAAACTATAAAGAAGTTTTGTGTTACACTGGATCATTCTATTTTAATTCACTTAATTTGGATTTTTAAATGCCTAAAATTTCAACAAGATACAGAATCAAGTTAAGAATCAGATGAAGTTCAACAAGAGAAACTCACTGTTTATATGAACTGTAGACACTTACCCTGAAAGTAACCGGACAAGCTACAGCAGCAAAAGAAAATTCTTCCTGTCTGAGGAGTACTAATATAGCACAAGGTGCAGCCGAGGGCGGTCCCCGAAGCCTTGGCTAATAAGCTCTATGCAAAATCAGTCTTGTGACGCATTAGTACACAGTGCTTTATTATGCTCTGGGTGACAGGCTTGCTGCTGCACTAGTCACCCGTCAGTCTACAGAACAGGATGAAATAAAATAATGCGGCAGTTAAGAAAGAGAAGGTAAGTCTGTACTATTAGAGCACTGCCAACGTGCTCTGCAAAGAAAAGAGGAACCTCAACAGTTTTAACACTTGAAAACACCCTCTTCCTCATTATGTGATTCAATTGTCAGCCCACTTGGAGTATGTGTACTTCTCGGTACGAATATTATATTTTAATGCAAAGTGAAAAAGATGAGGTCCTGTTTGCCAGGGCTGGGGGAGGGGAGAGTGGGGAGCTATTGCTCAACAGGTACAGAGTTTCAATTTGGAAGATGAAAAGTGCCCTGGAGATGGATGGCAGCAGTGGTGGTGGTTTCATAACAGTGTCAGTACTCTTAATGCCGCTGAACTGTACACTTAAAAACAGTTAAAATGGTAAACTCTGTCACGTGTATTTTACAGTTTTAAAACGATTAGCTCATGTAAGACATGTGAAAAAGAATATTTGCATTAAAGTGTGGTAAGTTGGTTAACAATCTTCATCGCAGGGTAGTGGGATTTAAAGGTGACTTTTATGTTTTTCTTCATATTTTCCTACACTGTAAATTTCAACAAGACCATGCACGGATCATCTAAAAATTCTGAACAGAATGAAAATTAATTTTTGTGGTTAAAAAATTAAAAAAGCTCCTTTCCTGCTGGAAATGAAAGCAAACCGTTGTAAAGATAAATATTTTTAACCTTTAAAGAGAAATCAGTCTTGTTTTTAACCTGAGTTGTAGGATTAAATATGCTAATACCATGTGGCAGGGCCTGATAGATAAGTTACGTTACTGGCTCTGGGAAGCTTTATCATTAGGAACAGGGCTACGCTACACTCATGTAAATAAATTTGTATACTAGCCTTTTCTCATCTATACTCAAAGCAAACTGAACCAACATAACATTTCAGTAATCAAACTTTGTGAAGTAGCACTCTGTACTACAAATGATACAAAAAAAATTTTAAAGTTGTTTTCAAAAAAGGCCACTAACAAATTACCCAAACTTGTTATCTACCAAATGTTAAAAATTTGGCATTGCTATCTTATTTTAATAAGAAGAGAAATTGACAACATAATATTCCTCTTAGAGGAAAATCTTTTAGGTTCTAGTAATGGAGGCTCAGGACTTCCCTGGTGGCTCAGTGGCAGAGAACCCACCTGCCAATGCAGGAGACACAGGTTTGATCCCTGGGTTGGGGAGATCCCCTGGAGAAGGAAATGGCAACTCAGGCCTGTATTCTTGTCTGGGAAATCCCATGGACAGAGGAGCCTAGTGGGCTACAGTCCAAGTGGTTTGGTTGCAGGAGTCAGACACGATTTAAGCAACTAAACAACAACAATGGAGGCTTAAGGGCAACTAGTTGATCCATTTTGAAAATGCCTCTGTACTGTGTATGAATGTGTTGACTAAACTGTCCTTTAATATATTAAAATGGTTAGCACTGACAAGAATTTTAAAGATACATTTTTAAAAGATCACTCCAAATGCATCATCGCCAAAGGGAAAGTGAAGTGAAGTCCCTCAGTCGTGTCCGACTCTTTGCGACCCCATGGACTGTAGCCCACCAGGCTCCTCCATCCATGGGATTTTCTAGGCAAGAATACTGGAGTGGGTTGCCATTTCCTTCTCCAAATCATCTTCAAGGAAAACAACAAAAAATGGTGGAGTTGGAATTCCACAACCTTTTAGGAGGGGAATTTAGAAATATTATTAAAAGCTTTAGAAATACACATTCCCTTTGAACAGACCAACTTTATGTCCTAAGGACTTTACCCTAAGGAAACAGGGCAGTGCATGAAGATTTAGTTGTAAGGACGTATATGGCAGAGTTGCTTTATAACACTGGGAAACTGTACACACCCTAAATGCCCAGTATATAAATGTTTATTGATACAAGGGAGGTGAATAAATTGTGGCATACACATAAAAATTATATAGTTCTCAAAGACGATTACTATAAATAGTTACAATCTACTGAATATTTACTGAGTGCCAGACACTTTTAAGCACTTGACGTACCTCGTCTCATCTCATCTCATAACCCAAGAAGGTGTGTGCTACTATTATCCTCATAGCTGGCAAATGGCAGAAATGGATTCAAACTCAGGTTTCTGTGACTTCAGAATCCATGCCTGTAAATCAATATACAGTACTGCTCTGTGAGATCAATATTTACAGGTAAACTGAGATATACATGATCTATTATCCAGTGTTTGAAAGGAGTTATGAGAGTATCAATAGCCAGAGTCCAACTTTGGGCGAAAATCTTTAAATAAGCACAGGAAAATCTGAAGTTGAACACAAAAGACAGTATCAGTAATGGGAGTAAAGGGCCATTTTTATTTTCTCAGCTTTATAAAATAAATGAGTTCCTTGGGGGAAAATGGCTTATTAAAATGTTACAGTAGTTGAACCAATCACGTCCATAATCAGAAAAGAAAGTTTAAAATAAAAATCAGAACCAGTCAACATCATATGGATGGATTATTTTGAAGAATATTTCTAAAGCAGAGAATTCATTCAGCCAGTTGACCCTTAAACAAAGCAAAATACAGCATGAGAACCAAGATGGCTAGTTTCTTCTCAAGAGGGGTATTTTGGTTTCTAAGGGAGAGAGCCTTTGACTGTGTGGATCACAATAAACTGGAAAATTCTGAGAGAGATGGGAATACCAGACTACCTGACTGCCTCCTGAGAAACCTATATGCAAGTCAGGAAGCAACAGTTAGAACTGGACATGGAACAACAGACTGGTTCCAAATAGGAAAAGGAGTACGTCAAGGCTGTCACCCTGCTTATTTAACTTATATGCAGAATACATCACGAGAAACGCTGGACTGGAAGAAACACAAGCTGGAGTCAAGATTGCCAGCAGAAATATCAATAACCTCAGATATGCAGATGACATCACCCTTATAGCAGAAAGTGAAGAGGAGCTAAAAAGCCTCTTGATGAAAGTGAAAGAGGAGAGTGAAAAAGTTGGCCTAAAGCTCAACATTCAGAAAACGAAGATCATGGCATCTGGTCCCATCACTTCATGGGAAATAGATGGGGAAACAGTGGAAACAGTGTCAGACTTTATTTTCGGGGGCTCCAAAATCACTGGAGATGGAGACTGCAGCCACAAAATTAAAAGACACTTACTCCTTGGAAGAAAAGTTATGACCAACCTAGATAGCATATTGAAAAGCAGAGATATTACTTTGCCAACATAGGTCCGTCTAGTCAGTTCAGTTCAGTTGCTCAGTCATGTCCGACTCTTTGCGACCCCATGCATCGCAGCACGCCAGGCCTCCCTGTCCATCACCATCTCCCAGAGTTCACTCAGACTCACGTCCATCGAGTCAGCGATGCCATCCAGCCATCTCATCCTCGGTCGTCCCTTTCTCCTCCTGCCCCCAATCCCTCCCAGCATCAGAGTCTTTTCCAATGAGTCAACTCTTCGCATGAGGTGGCCAAAGTACTGGAGTTTCAGCTTTAGCATCATTCCTTCCAAAGAAATTCCAGGGTTGATCCCCTTCAGAACGGACTGGTGGGATCTCCTCGCAGTTCAAGGGACTCTCAAGAGTCTTCTCCAACACCACAGTTCAAAAGCATCAATTCTTCAGCGCTCAGTTTTCTTCACAGTCCAACTCTCACATCCATACCTGACCAGAGGAAAAATGATACCCTTGACTAGACAGACCTTAGTCGGCAAAGTAATGTCTCTGCTTTTGAATATACTATCTAGGTTGGTCATAACTTTTCTTCCAAGGAGTAAGCGTCTGTTCATTTCATGGCTGCAGTCACCATCTGCAGTGATTTTGGAGCCCCAAAAAATAAAGTCTGACACTGTTTCCACTGTTTCTCCATCTGTTTCCCATGAAGTGATGGGACCAGATGCCATGATCTTCGTTTTCTGAATGTTGAGCTTTAAGCCAACTTTTTCACTCTCCTCTTTCACTTTCATCAAGAGGCTTTTTAGCTCCTCTTCACTTTCTGCCATAAAGGTGGTGTCATCTGCATATCTGAGGTTATTGATATTTCTCCCGGCAATCTTGACTCCAGCTTGTGTTTCTTCCAGTCCAGCGTTTCTCATGATGTACTCTGCACAGAAGTTAAATAAGCAGGGTGACAATATACAGCCTTGACGTACTCCTTTTCCTATTTGGAACCAGTCTGTTGTTCCATGTTCGGTTCTAACTGTTGCTTCCTGACCTGCATACAGATTTCTCAAGAGGCAGGTTAGGTGGTCTGGTATTCCCATCTCTTTCAGAATTTTCCACAGTTTATTGTGATCCACACAGTCAAAGGCTTTGGCATAGTCAATAAAGCAGAAATAGATGTTTTTCTGGAACTCTCTTGCTTTTTCCATGATCCAGCGGATGTTGGCAATTTGATCTCTGGTTCCTCTGCCTTTTCTAAAACCAGCTTGAACATCAGGGAGTTCACGGTTCACGTATTGCTGAAGCCTGGCTTGGAGAATTTTGAGCATTACTTTACTAGCATGTGAGATGAGTGCAATTGTGTGGTAGTTTGAGCATTGTTTGTCATTGCCTTTCTTTGAGATTGGAATGAAAACTGCCCTTTTCCAGTCCTGTGGCCACTGCTGAGTTTTCCAAATTTGCTGGTCAAGGCTATGGTTTTTCCAGTGGTCACGTATGGATGTGAGAGTTGGACTGTGAAGAAGGCTGAGTGCCGAAGAATTGATGCTTCTGAACTGTGGTGTTGGAGGAGACTCTTGAGAGTCCCTTGGACTGCAGGGAGATCCAACCAGTCCATTCTAAAGGAGATCAGCCCTGGGATTTCTTTGGAAGGAATGATGCTAAAGCTGAAACTCCAGTACTTTGGCCACCTCATGCCAAGAGTTGACTACTGGAAAAGACTCTGATGCTGGGAGGGACTGGGGTAGGGAGGAAAAGGGACGACAGAGGATGAGATGGCTGGATGGCATCACGGACTCGATGGACGTGAGTCTGAGTGAACTCTGGGAGATGGTGAAGGACAGGGAGGCCTGGCATGCTGCGATGCATGGGGTTGCAAAGAGTCGGACACGACTGAGTGACTGAACTGAACTGAACTGAACTGAAGGGATAGATGGCTTTGGCTCTGATGGTGTTCTGTCCTGTTAATCTAAGGAGAGTAGAGAAGAGATGAAATATGAGTATTGTTTCGTGACCATATGTAGGAGACAATGTCTGCCTTTGAATTCCATCCAGTACGTGAGTATATGCTAGGGGGATGGGATTGTATGTCTGGTGAGGTGTGCCTCTATGTCTGAAAAAACAATTTATATACCTTAATTTAAAAATAATTTACTGCTAAAAAGTGCTAATCACCTGAAGCCTCCAGCAAGTCAGAATTTTTTTGCAATAGTAACATCAAAGATCACTGATTAGAGACCACCGTAACAGACACAGTAACAATAAAAAGTTTGAAACCCTGCAAGAATTACCAAAATGTGAGACACAAAGTGAATAAATGCTGTTGGGAAAATGGTGCCAACAGACTTGCTTGATGTAGAATTGCCACAAACCTTGAATTTGCAAAAAATGTAAAGTGCAGTAAAATGAGGTATGCCTGCGTAATTTAATCAGTAAAACCCTAAGAGAAAGATAATACTTCCCTTTCCATTATAGATAAGGAATCTAAGATCTGGGAGAAGTCACTTCTTACTTACACAGATGAGCTGGAAGGCTTTTTTTCTTACTACATCAGCACTGTTTCTAGGCAATAATATAAGCGTAACACTGACATGAGAGGACTAAAGATGTGTATCAATAAGAACAATGTTTTGAAACTTGCCAGAAAAAAAGGAAGAGGACAGATGCAAAATACTGAATGAAAGAAAATGAATTGGTTTCAAATAGCTCTAGGATCTTTTTTTTTTTTTTTTTTTTTTTGAGAGAAGATTTAACAGATCCAGGAAGAAGTCATAAAGTCGTAAAGGCAGACTCTTTTAACAACACACAGTGGACTTTCATCTCTGGACACAATGACTGGGCCTTGTTGCCTGGGAGTTTCTTTATTCACTGTCATAGAAACAGTAATTACTCATACCACTCCTAATGAAACTCGACACCTGAAACTGATCTACCAGAGAGCAAAGAAGCATGCAGGAGTCAAATATTTGGCAGATTTTTCTCCCCTTATAACACTGGAACTGGCTGTCTTTATCACTATAGAAAGGGATATTCATTTGTACTTCTGAATAACTTGTTACAATGTTTAGATGTTGTCAATTTTCAATTAACTTGAAAAGCTAAAAATGATCACTTCATAGTTTGCCATCAAAAGTTTTGAAATGATAAAAAAAACAAAGTCCAGAGAAAATGTATCCATTTAAATCTTAATAACTTATTAATTGATTTTATTTTTAATCTTTGGTCAGGGAGTAAAGAGAATAAAGGTATTACATTAACTAACAGTTGTATATGAAAAAAACCACTTCATAATCCCACATAAAACCTGTGGTATACAGTTATTTCTCAATAATCCACCCTATGACTTAACTAAAGTTTATCATAATACAATTATCATTCCTCTATGTAATGTATTTTTAAACTTCAACCTGAATTTGACTGACACCCTAGGAAGTTATTCCAAACCAAGCAATAACGTCATATAAGGAAGACAATTCATAGATGAGATGTAATCCTCTCTATAAGGACTCTTGCAAAACTTGTTCCTGCTAATTGTTGCATGATGTAAACAGCAAGACCATTTTTTTAAACATGCAAAACACCTGTCTAGGTATCTGACTTCTATCAAAACTTCTCTGAAAAAAACAAGTCAACTGACTTCAACAGTGTGACTGTCAAAATAAAACTGAAATAAATGATATAAATGTTTATATGAATATGGTTTAAAATATTTAATAAGCAAAAACAGAGCTGAAAATAATGAACTATTACATGCTGGGAAAATGAACAGTAAATAAAGATTTTCCTATAAGTTTTTTTCTCATTTAAAGCAATTTGAAAAACATATCCTATTTGGTGACTGTTAGTACAGCTTATTGCTGCATTTATGAATTTACACACATATACACCAACTGAGGAAAACCTATGGGTCTGGTCTCAATGCATTTCTTAAAAACTCTATGCAACAACCTAGGATTGAGGAACTTAATTTTCAGAAACTCAAATGAAGTTTTTGAACATAGTCTGTATCTTTTTATTTTTTCACTTAAGAAGTAATAAATTCTGTAAACTCCTTTAGAGGAAATGACATTTATGTTGTAATAAGTAGATAAAGTTCAAGAAAACTGGGTGTAAGACAATACCATAAATGAAGGAAATCTTTCTTCCTTCCTCTTCTCTCAAATGTACTATTAATAGTAGTAAATATTCAAGATGCTCAGCACTGAAATTGATGTTCCCGTTTTATTATGTCTAAATTTCTGTGCCTGAAATGTAACAGCAAGAAAAATTTTTGTTTTAATTTTGGACTCTTCCCACATCACACAGTTGGTATTCTGTATGTTGAAAGGAAACAGTATTGCTTGGGATTACTAGTTTGGTATGGGTTATATTAAAAATGGTAAGAAACAGTTATGCTATTAATGGCTTTTATCATTGGTGTATTATATCCAGCACAGCTAAAAGGAGAGTACAAAGACTGAACTTACTATCCCTTCTTTTAGCTATGCAAAACAAACTCAAAAAATAATAAGGTAAGAAAACAATGAAGAATTATTGAAAGAGATTCAAATTTATAAACTAATAACTTATAACAAAGAATCATTTAAAATTAAATGGATGATATCAGTGGTTGATAGAGTTTTTAAAAGTGTATAAGTAGAAGAAAATGGCAACCCACTCCAGTATTCTTGCCTGGAAAATCCCATGGACGGTGGAACCTGGTAGGCTATAGTCCATGGGGTTGCAAACAGCTGGACACAAGTAAGCAACTTCACTTCAAGTAGAAGAAAACATAAACTATAACCCCTGCAAAACTTCTCTGAATAGTAGCAACACAGCAAACCAAGGAACTTAATCTTAGAAAAGGTTTGATAACATATGTGTCCTCAGTCGCTCAGAAATGCCAGACTTTTGCAATGCCATGGACTGTAGTCCCACAGGCTCCTCTGTCCATGGAATTTTCCAGGCAAGAATTCTGGAGTGCGTTGCTTTTTCCTACTCCAGGGGATCTTCCCAGCCCAGGGATCAAACCTGCGTCTCCCGCGTTGGCAAGCAAATTCTTTACCACTGCACCACCTGGGAAGCCTCTTGATAACATATGAGTGAGTGAAATCGCTCAGTCGTGTCCGACTCTTTGTGACCCCATGGACTGTAGCCTACCAAGCTCCTCTGTCCATGGGATTTTCCAGGCAATAGTACTGGAGTGGATTGCCATTTCCTTCTCCAGGGGATCTTCCTGACCCAGGGATCGAACCCGGGTCTCCCGCTTTGTAGACAGACGCTTTACTGTCTGAGAAATGTGTGACACAGAAACCAAGCTTACAGTTGTCAAAGGGGAAAGGAGTGGGAGAAGGGTTAAATTAGAAGTTTGGGATTAGCAGAAAAGCCACTATGTATAAAATAAACAAGGTCCTACTGTATAGTACAGGGAGCTATATTCAGTATCTTGTAATTAACTATAATAGAAAAGAATCTGAAAAAGGATATCTATAAAAATATATCTGAATCACCTTGCTGTACACCAGAAACTAACACATTATAAGTCAGCTATACTTTAACAAACCAAACCAAACCAAAACCAAACCAACATTGGAACACTTGCTTATTAGAACTTATAAAAAGAAGTTTGGTAGAAAATGGCCTTTAAAAAGCTTTGTGATCAGTTTTGTATTTGTGAGCTCTATCAAACTTTAACAGATAGCTCCATGCTAGATGAACTATAACACATGAAATAACCATCCAATTTCTTTTCTGAACTAACTAGTATAAAACTCTAAGACAAAAGTCTCTCAAAAGAGACAAAAAGAGAAAATATACCTAATTTCACTTTGAATAAACATATAAAAGTTTAAATAATAAACCAGTAACAAACTAAATTTAATATAATAACCATCTAATGTGACTGAATCAAATATATTCTAAAAATCAATTAATAGTTATCAAAGAGAAATGACAGGGTCACAAATGACTATATTTTCCTCTTCATACTCTTGGTATTTTCTAAATTTTCTATAATGAATAATATACTTGGAAGAAAATAAAGATTATTTTTTAAAACTTATATGTTTCAAAATAAAAGAAAGTGAAAGTGTATATAATGTTACTATACACCTCTTTAGAAGCAATGGGCAGTCTATGTTAAGTCATATTTATGAAGTGAAATGAAAATTATCTATTGGGACAAAATCATAATATTTTAATATTTTTTCTTCAGTAGCCTTCCTCATTCTATGAGTAAGTTAGTGAGTAAGCTATACAAACTAAACAATATGCTATATTTCCCTAGCCTGGCTATAAAATGAGGTCATAAGGTGTAAATGAGGAGTTACGTGCAAATTAAGGTCAGCAAAACATTCTATAAAGAATTAGTACAAAGGTATGAAAAGGAGGGTCATATTTAGTTACTCAAAAATGGAAGTGAAATTTAAAAAAAAAACAACTGGAAAAATGTATTTCTAACATACTCTCGTGGCCAAAAGCATTTTATAAAAATTCTTGCAAATCAAGACAAAGAACTGATGATTCAGCAAAGAAGAAAATAAATGGTCAAGTATTTTAAAGTTTAATTTCAAAAGTAATAGAAACGTTTTTTTAAAAAAGCTATCATTTGGCAAATATGAGGGAAAAAAAGATACCTACTTCCAGGAAAACATGGAGCTAGGTACTTGGATATACTGTTGGTGAAAATATAAATTGGTACAACCTTTCCAGAGGGTAACCTGGCAGCATACTCAAAAGGCTTTGCTCCAGCAATTCCATTTAAACAGTCACAGACATGCATAGATGCTACAAGAATGCTCACTGATCCATTATTTATCATAACAGAAAATGAGAAACAAGCTAAATGCTCAACAGTGAAGAACTTGCTAAATAATTGATGATATTCATATATAATACTGAAGTAACATAGTTATTAAAATAAGGGTAAGTTTGTTATTAAGAAATAAATTAACAAGTGAATCATCTTTTTAAAAACAATGTCATATAGTATGACCCCATGGGAAAAATGATACTTAACAGTTATACGCATAGAAAGAGAAAGGAGTACATTTACTAAAATATGGTTTTTTTTGGTTGGTGAAAATTGCAGATTACTTTTTTCCCTTCCCTAGAATTATATATTCTAGATATATAATTTTATATCAGCATATACTATCTCAGAAATAAAAAGAGGAAGAATCAATGGGAGATTTTTAAGTATAAAATAGGCAAATAATTTTAAAATGGAGAAATTCCTTATAAAAAGCTTAATTGTAACTCAGGTATTCATGAGTCAATCATCAAAACACCCCAAAGCTGAATCAAATGACTGGAAATCCACACATGGTGTAGACCCCATGAGTTAATTAAATCTATAATGACCAAGATCTGTGCTTGCTGTGAGTATACCAGAGGGGACTCAAAAGTGAGTCAAATGCATGTAGCTTTATCCTTTCTAATAACTCATGCTTCTTGTACAATTATAGTGAAATTAACTGAAAATGACATGATGGTATGTGCCAATCCTCCACGTGTGCTTCCCAGGCCAGCTGAACCATCTACAAAGATAACAGCAGGAATGCAGATTAAAAAATGTCGCTCAAAATTTGGCATAATGCTGTATATCTCTCATTCTTTTTAATATTTTTAACTCTGAGAAAGATGTATGATATAATAAAATCATTCAGTTTTTATCTCCAAATCTGAGGTCTCAAATAAAATACTGTTATCAAATAAAATTAGAGATAATTTTTAAATGCATTACTTAGTATAAACATACTACATGAAAACATCATGTCTAAAATCAAGATGGGAAAAGAATAATTTTATTTATAGAAGGAAGAAGATAGAAGAATTAACATTTACTGAATAACTAGCATGTGGCAAAAAGTTTGGCACTATCTGGATATACAAGATAACAAAACAGTGCCAAACTAAGCCAAATGCAACTCAGTTTCTAATTAATTCCTAGTTCAGATGTCGGTGTAGTTCTTTTTTATCTTAGGGAACTTCAGCGGGTTTCTTCTTTGTAACCTTTCACTATGCTATAAAGCCAGGCTAGGTTCTCAAGTTTTTCCTATCTCTCTATATTAAACTTGATCAAGTGTCTCATTCCCTCTGAACGCCATAAGTGTGACTGAGAGAAATTGAGATGAACTGACAAACTCTTCATGGGGGAAGACCGTATAAAAACACAACTATTATTATTTTTGTTGATGGTGTTACTTTGAACCCAAACTCCGAGTAGGACATCTGAGATAAGGTAAATGAGAAGGCTGTACCATGACAAGTCTTCAAAGGAGATATAACAGAGGCAGGAAGGATCTTGCAGGAACCCACATCATGGTAAACCTGTGATCATCTACTTCCACCTAATTACAAGCAGGAACTTGCCAAACACATTGAGCAACTCTCCAATGAACTGCTAAACAACTCTGTAACCCATTAGCACCTTGAAAATGAAGAACATATATTGGGAAAAAAAGGAGACAAAAGGCATTTACATCTGTAATAGCAAAATACTGTCTTACTTGGCTTAAATTTCAAAGCTTAATAGTTTTTAGGAAGAGAGGAAAAATAAGTTTCTCTCTACCCTTCTAGGTTCCTGTGAGATCCCCCTGTACTAGAAAGAAAGATTAACAGAAAAAATTAATTTTGCAGCTACAAGAGCCCCCACAAAGATGTGAGCCAGGCAATTGATCAAGGCTTATATATTATACAATGCTGAGCTAAGGATAAAAAGGCAGGGGTCTGGGGCTTCAAAGGCGAGGAAGGCAATTCCCAGGAAGAGGGGAAGATCAAACGTTTGATCAAACATCTGTCCCTCTGTGTAGGGACATGTTCCAGATGAAAACTGGTCTTGGGTAATAGCTCTCTCATGGTAGAGGACCCCTTTCTAAATTTTTAGGCAGGTAAGGAGGAGGTAAAAAGCTTTTCTTGAGTCAGCTCCGTGTTGACTGCCTTCAACGCCAAATATTTCACACGCCAAAATGGCACCTTGTGGGGTGGTACCTTCTGCTTCACTTCAGGTTAAAGCAACAAAGAGTAAACATAAAAGTCCATTAACAAGAAAGGTAATTTAGAAATGAAGCGCTGTGCCATGAGAGGGGAAGTCTGCCACCTGCTGGCAGAAAAGCAGAATTGCATGAGTTCCCTGATCGCTGTTTTTTTTTAAGGGGTGAACATCTAGACAGCATATTAAAAGCAGAGACACTGCTTTGCCAACAAAGGTCTGTCTAGTCAAGGCTATGGTTTTTCCAGTAGTCATGTATGGATGTCACAGTTGGACTATAAAGAAAGCTGAGCGCCAAAGAATTGATGCTTTTGAACTGTGGTGTTGGAGAAGACCCTTGAGAGTCCCTTGGACTGCAAGGAGATAGAACCAGTACATCCTAAAGGAGATCAGTCCTGAGTGTTCACTGGAAGGACTGATGTTGAAGCTGAAACTCCAATACTTTGGCCACCTGATGTGAAGAACTGACTCATTTGAAAAGACCCTGATGCTGGGAAAGATTGAAGGCGGGTGGAGAAGGGGACAACAGAGGATGAGATGGTTGGATGGCATTACTGACTCAATGGACATGAGTTTGGGTAAACTCCAGGAGCTGGTGATGGACAGGGAGGCCTGGTGTACTGCAGTCCATGGGGTCACAAAGAGTCCGACACTACTGAGCAACTGAACTGAACTGATCAGGTAAGGTTCATGACATTAGATTTCAAATAAGTTATTATGTGAAGACATAAATTACAACCTATAAAAGGAGAAAGACTGAAGTAGGATTTCAGATTCTCTGTATGCTTAATTCAATAATTATTTTAAAAACAAGTAAAAGAGGAATACATGGAAATGATTTAAGTAAATTATAGGGAACATTTAAACTGCTATGAAAATTTAGGATAATCCAAAACACTTTGCAAAATTATAAAATCTGTGGGGGAGGGAAAAAAATTTTCCCTCTACCCTTCTAGGTTACTGGCTGAGACTCCACTGTAATGAAAGACAGATTAATAGGAGAAAAACAAGTTTAGTAACATATACAGTATACTTCCTGTATATATCAGAGATACCCAAGAAAACTGAGTTAACTTTCAAAATGACCCAAGCCATCAGTGGCTCAGACGGCAAAGACTCCACCTGCAATGCCGGAGATGATCCCTGGGTTAGGAAGATCCCCTGGAGGAGGGCATGGCAACCCACTCCAGTATTCTTGCCTGGTGAATCCCCATGGACAGAGAAGCCTGGTGGGCTACAGTCCATGGGGTCACAAAGAGTCGGACACGACTGAGTGACTAAGCACAGCACATCACCTACATACCATCTTTAGCTAAAGACAAAAGATGCTGGGGAAGGGAAAGCCAGGTTTTTAGGCAAAGCTCAATAAACAAGGGTATGGTTTTTATGTGGAGTTGAGACTTTTATGAGTTTTTATGTGTTTATGTGCTCAGTTGTGTCCGACTCTTTTCAGCTTCACAGACTGCAGCCTGCCAGGCTCCTTTGTCTATGGAATTTTCAGGCAAGAATACAGGAGTAGGTTACCATTTCCTCCTCCAGGGATCTTCCAGGGAACGAACCTGCATCTCTTGCCTCTCCTACATCAACAGGTGGATTTTTTTTTTAAATTACTGAGCCACCTGGGAAGCCCAAGAGTTTCAACAGACTCAGTCATAGCCCTCTTCCTGGTACAGAAAGGGAGACAACCCTACAAATGGAAATTTCCCTTAGAAGTGTAAATTGCTCTATCAAAGGGTAACTTCTGCTTATTTCTCAGAGTTTCTCTCGGGTCAGCTGTTCTTTTTCCTTTAGAAGAAAAACAGAAACAGCCTAAAATAACCCTGATACCACAGAGGCGTATTCTGGGGTTACAAATTCTGCTCCCTTTCAGATCCTACGTATTTCACTTCTGCAGCGTGTCGACTTTCAGCCCTCCTCTTTCTGCTGCTGCCATGGCAGTCTAGAGAGCATAGCCATTCTCTTTACTCCAGGCTTATTTTAATTCCTGCTCCTCCTGAGCAGCAGATTTGCCACCCCAAAGGTGTACCTTTTTTGCATAACGATTATTTTGAGCTGATTATTTCAGAGAAACAGCAGACACAGAGAAGCTTAGAAAACAGAGCAGACATAACCCTCGTAGCTCAGTTGGCAAAGAATCGGCCTGCAATGCAGGAGACCTGGGTTCGATTCCTGAGTCGGGAATATTCCCTGGAGAAGGAAATGGCAACCCACTCCAGCATTCTTGCCTAGAGATCCCAAGGAACAGAAAAGCCTGGCAGGCTACAGTCCACGGAGTTGCAAGAGTCGGGCTCGACTTAGCAACTAAACCACCAAGGGAAAATTTACATTTTTTAATAAAAGAAATATCCATCTGCAACTCCCTTTGTACAAGGAAGAGAAGATGATTAAAGCACAAGCAATCTATTAATGGAGAATGCACTTAAATCTGAGTATCAACCCTAGGTCAGGTTTATCAAACTTGGCTTCCTCCACACCTCTTCTACACTCTTCCTTTTGCCTTTAGCTTCAGACGGTGTAATTCTAAGCCACCGAGGAGTTACTCACTCTCCCTTGGTATTGTACATGTCAATGAGCTTGTCTGTTTCTCTCTTGTTAGTTTGTCTTGCTATGGGGTCCCCAGTGGAGAATTTAGAAAGGTGGAAGGAAAATTATTTTTTTCTTCTCCTACACTCCTCCTTCTGATTCTAGCAATGCTAATTTAGTGTATCTCAGCTACCAGATTATTCACACTAAAATACATTCCAGATCTTATTTATTAAAAAAATAAAAGAAGCTCAAGGGATCTTTAGCAAGTTAATTACAAACACCTGATAATGGAGATGTTTCTACAATGTTGTCCAACACACACCTTTTAAAATATTACTGCTAAGTCATTAACCAGTTTTTAAAAAATAAATAAAATACCTGCTCATGTTACTTCAAACATTATGAAACCTTAAAGGATGATGAAGTTGAAGGTTTCCTCCATAGTCTCACCCTCCCAAGCTCGACTATCACCAGCAACAGCCATCAACATCTTCTGGTATAGTTTCTCAAGAAGTTCCAATAACAAGCACATACACGTATATCTTTTCTGGAACTACGACTGTCCTACAACTTGCTTTTTTCCCCTAATTACTATCTTTTGAGCTTTTAAAAACGTTAACTCATACAGGTTTACTTTTTTCTTTTTCAAAGCTGCACAATATTTTATTATATATGTGTACCAAAATTTATCCATGCACTATTACTTACTTAACCAATGTATACCACCTCCTGAGTAAATGAAAGTGCTCATTTTCCTACATTCTCATCACTCTGCTTTCTCTTCTTCATACAGTAAATTCTGGCAGCCTCAATTTTCACTATTTGTGAGCAATTAACCTGGAAGTTTTGTGACTTGTAAAATTCGTAATTATGCTGGTGGCAGGAATTTGAACTGTTTACGTCAATGGTTCTCAAACTTTTGTAAGCCTCAGAATCATGTGAGGAGGGGGGTACTTGTTAAACGAAGACAGTAAAAGGATTTAAGGATATGATACCTTTTAGCCAGAAAACAAAATTATTGGATAAATTAAAAATATTAGTATATAAGACCTTATGGAAAACCTGAACAAAGTTTTTGGTCAACCTAACATCTGGTCCAAGAATGGCTTCATCTGTCATGTAAATGAATTCCCAACAAAAGGAATAAGCAAAAAACCCAGTTTGTAAAGCTAAAACTTTTTTCAGGAACTATTCTAGCTAACATGAAAATAGCTCACTAGATAAGATATCAAACTTGTCACTGAAGTTGAAAATGTGGTTAACTTGCTACATGAGGATAACACACAGGAAGCATGACAAATGTGCTTTGAGAAGACAAAAATCATATGCCTGGCACAAACATTTCCATACTTGCAAATCTGGAGTCTCAAGATGACCTTGGATATTTTGACAAAGTTAAGAGTTTAATGTATTTTCCTTATTTGAAGATATATTTTACTCAAACTGGACACATCATGATTTCTACCCCTCAAATATCACCATGTCTATCAAACATTACCCAATGTCACCTCCTATTCCTTTGAACGCCACAAAGTCTTCTGTTGATCTCTCTAACGTTTATATTCTTTCATTCTAGAAATACTGTTAGGACTTTAGCTTTTAAGCTAGTAGTAACACCTATTTCGGAGAAGGCAATGGCAACCCACTCCAGTACTCCTGCCTGGAAAATCCCAGGGACGGAGGAGCCTGGTAGGCTGCAGTTCATGGGGTCGCTAAGAGTCGGACACGACTGAGCGACTTCCCTTTTTCACTTTTCACTTTCATGCATTGGAGAAGGAAATGGCAACCCACTCCAGTGTTCTTGCCTGGAGAATCCCAGGGACGGGGGAGCCTGGTGGGCTGTTGTCTATGGGGTCGCACAGAGTCAGACACCACTGAAGCGACTTAGCAGTGACACCTGTTTAGGTGGTTAGCTTCTAAATCTCATTAGCATGTTATGAAGGCAGTGGCCATATCTCAGGAACTATTAATACTAAGATCTAGCTACTTCAGGTGTGGATGAATAAGTCTTTACTCTTTGGGTGGACAGAAGATCAAAGCTATTCAGAATTTATATCCTCTACTGCTATTATTACCAAGTACTTGGAATAGTTGGAATGCTAATATTATGTGTACTTTCATTTGATCAAATATTGAATACTTACTGAATGGTCAGTGATATGAAAAAAGAACAGACACTACAGTGTAGCCTGGTAGACTGCTGATTACCTTCATACATGCTCTCTTCTTTCTTACTAACAGACTCTCCATTTTGTCAGAGGGTGGTTAAGTTGCTCAGTCAAACAAACAAAATTCCTCAGCTTTCCTTACAGTTATGGTGACCATATGACACTGTTCCCTCCATGCACATGTAAGGAAAAAGTTTTGCTTATGGAGTAAGCATTCTCCTTGCTCTCACTTCTGCTGTCTGGAAAATGGAGATGTTGGCCAGGACTACTGCAGCTGGTGATCGTGAGAAAAGCCAAGGGCATTTCAAAAGCCTCTTCATACCTTATACCCCTTAGTTAACACCAGTAACTGCCCATCTTTTGGATTTCCTGTTACACTAGAAAAATAAAATCTGTATTGTTTAATAAAGCCACCGATTTTGGGTCTCTGTTTCTCTTAGTCAAGTGCAACTAATAAAAAAGGATGACAAAAAAGCCACGCACCAATCCAGACATACCAGAACATACATTATAGTAAACAACATAAGAGAGTGTGCTGCTGCTGCTGCTAAGTCGCTTCAGTTGTGTCCGACTCTGTGCGACCCCAGAGATGGCAGCCCACCAGGCTCCCCCGTCCCTGGGATTCTCCAGGCAAGAACACTGGAGTGGGTTAAGAGAGTGTATACATTGCTACATTATGAGAAATCATCAGGAAATGCCACAGGAATTCAGGGAATACGCTTCACAGAACAAATCAAGAATTTAACACATGTGCTAAGAAGTCATAAATTTCTGTACTGATAAAAATTAAAGTTGAGTTATCAAAATATTTTAGAAGCCTATGTGATAGTGTTAAACCCCAGAAGCAGTTGTTTAAATCTTGGTTTTTCCCTGCCCTTTTTCTAAATATATCTACATTTAGATACAGTAGTGGGCTTTCCACTTACAGACTAGCACTCAGAAAACATCTGATATTATCTTAAGATAGAAGAAAGGAAGATTTTGTTAGAAGTTTATCCCTAGGAAGGAAACACACTAAGGTTTCAAAAACAGCACCAGCTATTTAAGGAGTAATTGCTGATGTTCACGAGGAAGCCATAAATACTTGAGATGTGTTTAAATTAGAAATGACAGTTTAAACTGGTTGGGGAGCTTCAAGTGGCAGTTCCATCTCCCTTATTCCTGCTGTCCAAATAATTTCCACCTTCTCTGTTGCTCTTTAGGGAATAGTGTTAAGACTATACATTTATTCTGGTTTTGTGTTTCCATTTTATTTCATTGGTTAGATACGTAGGCGTATCTCGGGAGAATCTCCCCACTCCAGATTTATACAGATATAAGTAACATACATCATTATAAATTTAGGGTATATAGCATAATGGTTTGACATATGTACATTGTGAAATGAATACCATAATCAGTTTACTCAGCATTCATCATCTTATACAGTAAGAAAGCAAAAGAAAAAAAAGTTTCTATGATAAAAACTTTTAGGATTTAATCTTTTAACCTTCCTATATATCCTACAACAGTGTTAGCTACAGTCATAGTGTTAGCTAGGGTTGTACATTACAACTCTAGTGCTTATTTATCTTACTTATAACTGTTAAGTTTGTACCTTTGACCCCCCCCCCCCTTCCAATTACTTTGGGAGAATTCAATAAAGGATAAGAGAAAACCTGAATGAGATTAAACCATCTCATTTCCTTTTTTGGAATTAGTTTCCTATTGGAGAAAAATAAGTATTAATCTGTTGGTAAAAAGTAAAACTAGAATATACTCTGCTAATGAAGAAAAAAGGAAAAGAGTTGATATATAAAAATTGGAAAGAGGTGCCATTTAGTAGGAGAAATTAAGTCAACTGGACAGAAATAAAGAATGAAGTAAGTAGACGTAGTTGGTATAAGGCTAAAAATAAGACAAAACGTAAATTAAAATATGCTGAAATAAGCACCTATAAATCAGTGAGTGGTACAGTCAGCCATCCATATCTGTATGTTCCACATCAGTGATACAATCAACCAAGGACTGAAAATACCTGGGAAAAAAATTCCAGAAAGTTTCAAAAAGCAAAACTTGAATTTGCTCCTTCCTAGAAACAATTTACACACCACTTACATTGTATTTACAACTGTTTACATAATATTTACACTGTATTAGATATTAGAAGTAAACTAGAGACTATTTAAAATATATGGGAGATAGTGCATAGGTTATAATTAAAACTATTTACCATTTTATAAAAGGGCCTTGAGCATCCTTGGAGTTTGGTATCCAAGGGAGTGGGAACCAGCTGCCCAAGGATAGTGAGTGACTATTGTACATTCTTAAAGAGAGAGGACTGTTCCTCATTTCTTTAAAAGGTTACCTGTCCACCTGTGTTCTCTATCCTCAGCCTTCCTATCTTCTCTAGTACTCAGCTTGATTGATTATTCCCTTTCCTCCTTTCACTTCATTAAGCATTCTCACTGTCCTGCCTGCTAAAATGGGCACATTGCCAACCATTCAAAACCAAAGCAAAACACAACGTACACTGAAGGCATGAGTATTTTTGCATTTAATAGTCACTTTCTGGTCTTCACTTTGTTGTTCTTTTAGTGGCTGTCTAACGCACATGGCTTTGAGCTCAACATGTGACCTGTGCAGACTGACACTGCTGACTCTGCCCCTTCTTTTTGGTAACGTGTTCTCTTTTCCCACATCTGAGATCTCTGTTTTCTTCACTGAACACCCATTATTTGTCAGTATTTTCAAGGTTTCTCTTTTCATCCTCCTGCAAAGTTATGGATGAGAAATCATAACCATTTTCACTACTACTGCCAAGAAGTTAGACATTTCAGAAAGTACTGGTGCTAATCCCAATCTATCTTCTCAACTCCAGCACTACATTTTCAGTTGTTGTTGCTAATAATAGCAACAGGTAAAGTATATACTGTATATTACTATGGGCCACTATATGGCAATAATTGCTTTTCAAAGCTCTTTACTTAATGTAACTAATTTACGGACATTTCTACTTGGCTAAACAGGACAAAGTGAATTTGCTCTACATCATCCTTGTCTGCTCTCTCTCCCCTTTTTGATCTTGGCTAATAATGTAGCCGTTATTACCATTTAGTGTGCAATTCCCACAATGTGATTAATCTCTTTAATGATCCTAAATAATGATAAGCTCCCAAATGATAGCAATTATGCCCACTGTTACTTCATGTAACTTCATAACTACCCCACGAAGTAGGTAGTATTATTATCTTCCAATTAATAGGTGAGCAGAGTCAGAGAAGTTAAAAAACTGGCCCAAGATCACATAGCTTGATAAATGAGAAAGGCTAGATTCAACGCTAGGTTTGTATGAGTTCAGAGTTTGTATTGCCAAGTCCTGTTGATTTTATCTCGAAATGTTCATCCTCTGAGCTCTCATTTTCTAGTCTAGGCTCTAATCATCTTTCACAAGGAATACTGCCAACATCCTCCTAAATTATTTCTTTCTTTCCAGGCACTCCCCTTTCACCTTTTCCTAAGTGATCTTTATAAAATAAACTTTTGAACATGCAATTATCCTGTCCAACTACCTTTCATGGCTCCCCACTGCCTAAAAAATAAAGGGCAAACTGTTTGGAATGGCTTTACAACATTCCTTTACAATTTTGTCTCCTTGTCCACATTCCCTATCTCTTCCTTCCAAATACATATCTGTATATTATGCTGCAGCCACAATACTACTTGTCCTTATGCCTGAATTAATATTACACATTACGTATATTTAAAGATTATGGATTCATTGTGGATTTTGTGAAGGCATTGACTTTTTTACCTCTACTTGGTTTAGAATAGAAGTGATAGACCAATGCACAGTCCAAGTACATACAAGAAGGTATGGCAATGTGGGTTTTTTTTTCCTCACACATATACATTTTTGGTTTGGAACAAAAGGAAGCCACCAATGTTTTCTATGCAGGATAGCTACATAAACAAAATGAAAATTTTGAGATTAACAACATTTGCTCTTATGAGTACAGAAATGGAGAAAAGACTATGCAATAATAGTCCAACACTAATTTAATCCTAGCAATAAGCAAAACTATTGGCATAAGAAACATGTGGGGAATTAACATTTTTAAAACTTTTATTTATGAAAGAATATTTTTGTATTCAGCCCAGGTCCAAGAGCAAAGATTGGGACAAATAGTTTCTGTGCTCAATTAGAACATATAGTTGAAGCTAAGTATTCTCAGACATGAACCTAAAATTATATTATTTAGTACAGTGGTAAACTGTCAACTGATCTGTCAATACTAGATCCTAGAAGTTCACGTGTGTAGTACATTATTGGGAGTATACACAGGATTATTCACTCCAGTAAGTACCAAAGAATGCAACTCACTGAGAAAAATTGTCTTGATGAGTGGGCTCTAACTAAAACACAAAACATCCCCAACTTTGGAGCAAATATTGCCTATAATAATGCACCTCAAATGGAATTCTTCAAATACTGTCTTACAATAAAATTGGAAATAAATTTCTAAAAACGGAGGTTTGGTGGGGGGGAAATGAACACAAAGATACTTCCCAGCAGTTTGAGACAGGAAGGAGTAACATTTCAAATACAAAATAGACTATTCTGAACTCCAACTGGGTTAAGTGTCATTTCTTTAACCACTGACAAGTTACATCTTGTCATAACAGAGCTCAACCTAGCCACGATGCAAAAACCACCATCAGAATTGGATTGTTGCAACGGTTTGACCCGGGATGCCAGGAGGAGGGCGAAACATCCCCAGGAAGTTCCATTTCTTGAAAAAGCGGGTGTTGCTGCGGGAGGTAGTTTTTTTTCCGAAGTACCTATTGCTGCCTTTTTGTTTCAAATAGAGATATAACTAAGCCCACGGGAAGCCGAGAGCTGCTGTCAAGGGTCCAGACCAGGACATCGGGCCCGCGGGGTCGCCCCAGGCGGGACGAACGGGTCCCCAGTGGGCCCCCAGCATTCCAGCAGCGGTCGGCGCGGGAAGGCGAGGCCGGACGGGCCACCCCGACCCCTCACGCGCCCCGGCACGACGAGCCCCCACACTCACCATTTCGATGATCTTGGTCTTCCGGCCTGTTTTTCTCTTCAAGGTGAATATGTACTGGGCCAGCACCACCCCCGCCACCAGGGCGCACACACTGGCGCTCGCCACCGCGCCCACCCTCGCCACCGCCGCTCGATCCATGGACCTGGCCTCCTTCGCCTCGCGGTTCGAGAAGAGGTCGCTGGATGGCCACCGGCCTCCGAAACGCCGGCCGGTGGACAAGCCCGGACGCCCCGCCCCTCCTGCACGAGCCCCGCCCCCAGGGAGGTCCCACCCACGAGGGCCTGGCGGCGGGAAGCCGGAGGGAGTAGCAGGAGCTCGCCTGCACCGGAAGCCAAGGTGGGGAAGAGGGTCTTCTCAGAACCTGGGTCCGAGGAACTGCTCAAGGACAGAAAAGGGGAACTGAACTAAATTTCTCTCTCTGCTAATGAGGACCAGGCAGTGGTTCATTCCAGCCCCGCCCGCTAGAAATCTGATGCCAACCATCACTCAGAAATAATCCTCGGCCTTCCACCCTCCTCTGATACTCAGGACTACAACCCCCAGAAGGCATATGGGGCGTTGCTATCTGACTTGCGCAGTAGCTTGGCTGTAAAGTGCTATGACAAGCTGCAGGGTGCAGCAAAAGAAACAAGGGAATAAAAGGCGATCTACAGAATATGAGAAAATACTTGCAAACCGTTTAACTGACAAAGGGTTAATATCTAGTTTGTGTTAAAAATGTCAACAACAACAAAACCCATTAAAAAATAGGCAAAAGACTTGAATAGACATTGGTAAAGAAGCTTATAAAGCTTATCAATATCATTAATCATCAGGAAAATGAAAATAAAAACCACAATGAGGTATCACTTCACACAAGTTAGGACAGCCACTGTCAAAAAGACCAGAAAATTAAGAATGTTGGTGAGGATGTGAAGAATTGGAACCCTGGTGCACTGTTGGTGGAAATGTAAATTTGTGCAGCCACTGTGGGAAAAGGGTGGAAGTTCCTCAAGAAATTAAAAATAGAATTACCATATGATCCAGCAATCCTGTGTCAGGGTATATAGTCAAAAGAATCGAAAGTAGACACTCGTAGAAAATTTAGCCCTCCCGTGTTCACTGCAGGACTATTCATAATAGCCAAGATGTGGAAGCAACCGAAATGTCCATCAAAAGATGAACTGATAAGAAAATGTGGAAATACATCAAATGTAATACTATTCAACCTTTAAACAGAGGCGAATTCTGCAGGATTTGACAACACGAATGGATCTTGAAGACCTCGTATACGTGAAATAAGCCAGTCATAAAAAAGACAAGTGCGGCATTATTCTACTTATATGAGTAGTCAGACTCTAAGAAACAGAAAGTAAAATAGTGGTCGTGGGGTCTGAGGAAGAGGAAATGATGGGGTCGTACAACTGAGTATTGAGTTGTTTCAGTTTTGCAAGATGAAAAATTCCAGAGATCTGTTGCAGAATTGTGTGCCTACAGTTAACAGTACTGTACTATACATTTAAAAATTATGTTGGTAAATTTTATGTTATATGTTTTATACCACACACATAATTTGTTGCTATGGCAACAGAGCAGAGCCGACTTGAAGTTAGGCTGGAGCAAGTAGGTGTTTTTTCCTTTTCTGCTGCATTCCAATCAATCATCGCCTCTTCCATCGTTTTCCTTTCTGAGTAGCATGACTTGTTCTCACCTGCCTGGTCTCTTTCAAGGACTCTTTCTGCAGTTTCCCCTGCTTGTCTCTGGGGATGACAGGAAGGGGATGCAGGGGAGCTACTTGGGGGAATCATACCGACTCCGTGGAGCTGGTGGTGCTACTCGGTGAGGCTGTCTCTGCCCAGGATATGAAAAAAGTTGGAACAGGAGAACAAGAGGGAGCAGTAAGGGTTGGTTTTCTCTGCACGCTCCACTCTTGCTCTAGTCGTCCCAGCCCTGGGACACTGGCAGTTCTTCTGCTTGAAGGGAAATTTGTGGAAAGGGAGTTCTTAGAAAGGTGGGATAGAGCTTATCCGAGCAGGCATCTAGTGAGAAAACAAGTCTGGAATTAACCACTGGGTGCGTGAATGCCTTTTGTAGAACTGGGAAACACATGTTGGCTACTATCAGTTCACATGTTTGATTTCTCTGTTGTTGTTTTTAACTCTTTAAGTATGTAAGTGTGTTTTTCTGTAAATTATTGTCCATAATGATATATGGTGTTACTTGGGATGGTAAGAATCCATGAAGGAATTTGATGTAAATTTATGAATTTTTGCTATGCACAATGTTACACTCTGCTCTGATAGGATAATTGGTATAGTCTTGGCTTGAAGTAGTTAAGTAGTATTCTTGTGAGGAAGAACTATTTGGTGGATGTAGCTTTAAGATCTTCGCCCACTAACGCTGTTAAAAATTAAAACAATGCAAGTTCAGTTCAGTTCAGTTCATTTCAGTCGCTCAGTCGTGTCCGACTCTTTGCGACCCCATGAATCGCAGCACGCCAGGCCTCCCTGTCCATCACCATCTCCCAGAGTTCACTCAGACTCACGTCCATCGAGTCCGTGATGCCATCCAGCCATCTCATCCTCTGTCGTCCCCTTCTCCTCCTGCCCCCAATCCCTCCCAGCATCAGAGTCTTTTCCAAATGAGTCAGTTCTTCTCATGAGGTGGCCAAAGTACTGGAGTTTCAGCTTCAGCATCATTCCCTCCAAAGAAATCCCAGGGCTGATCTCCTTGCAGTCCAAAGGACTCGCAAGAGTCTTCTCCAACACCACACTTCAAAGGCATCAGTTCTTCGGTGCTCAGCCTTCTTCACAGTCCAACTCCCACATCCATACACGACCACTGGAAAAACCATAGCCTTGACTAGACGGACCTTAGTCGGCAAAGTAATGTCTCTGCTTTTGAATATGCTATCTAGGTTATAACTTTTCTTCCAAGGAGTAAGCGTCTTTTAATTTCATGGCTGCAGTCACCATCTGCAGTGATTCTGGAGCCCCCAAAAATAAAGTCTGACACTGTTTCCACTGTTTCCCCATCTATTTCCCATGAAGTGATGGGACCGGATGCCATGATCTTCGTTTTCTGAATGTTGAGCTTTAAGCCAACTTTTCACTACTAAAAACACACCACTGAGACTTGCTCTCTCATTTCTTTGCGTACTGTTGTGAGATAGTGACAGTATGCAAGAACCTAAAAAGCAGGAAGAAAGTATGCAGAAGAAAGGTTCTGCCGTTAGCTGTGACTTAGGGGACTCATGTGATATCTCTGGTCTTTGCTTTCTTATCCTGCAAAAGGAAAAAACCAAATGATTTTGGACACCTTTTAGCTATTAAAGCTCTTTAATTAGAGAGTAATGGTCTTTTTCATGCCCTGGAAGATAACTTGGCAGAGGTCCTAGGAAAAAGAAGAGGGAAGTCCTGCTATAAAGAAACAGCCACTGAGGAAATCAAGTGTTAGTTCAACCAGTGCTTCTCAGACGTTAGGGTGAATGTGAACCACCTGGGGATGTTGTTTGGAGGGAGGCCAAGATTCCACATTTCTTTTTGAAAGATATTTATTTATTTATTTGGTTGCATCAGGTCTTTGGTGCGGCACTCAGAATCTTTGTTCTTTGTTAACGGTATATGGGATCTAGTTCCCCAAGCCCCTAAACCACTGGACTATCAGGGAAGTCCCAAGAGTTCATATTTCTAACAAACTCTTGGGTGTTGCTGATGCTCCTGGTCTGGACACTATACTTTGAATGGAAAGGAACTAAATGGTGATTGAGGGGCTTTAAGGGACTTTATTGTGCTTAGTCACTTGGATGTGCCTGACTCTGTGACCATGGACAATAGCTCATCAGGCTCCTCTGTCCTTGGGATTTTTCAGGCAAGAAGTACTGGAGTGAGCTGCCATTTCCTTGTCTAGGGGATCTTCCCAACCCAGGGATCGAACCCACATCTCCTATGTTTCCTGCACTGCAGGCAGATTCTTTACCCAGTGAGCCATCTGGGAAGTTCTTTAAGGAGTTAACAATTGGAGGGAGGGGTGGATAAATAAAACTGGTAGAACAGGAGAAACAAGAAGGAATTAAAAGTTGCCAGTGTTATTTCGTCAACAGAAATAGATCTTCAATTTTATGTTTGAAGTCCATGGAAATTACTGTTTGGTATAGAACATTTACAGATAATTTTGGAAAGTTAGTTTTGCGTACTGGTGATATTTTTCTCTTCATTTTTAGCAATCTGACAGAGTTTTTTCACTAACAAAGGTATTCAAGGCGTTTGTCACATTACACCTACTTTTATCTGATTCAATTACTTGTTTGAAGTTGCTTAAATTCAAACAGATGCCATATCTCCTATCTAAGCATTTTGATTTTGTATGTATCAGTCAATAGCAGTGATTAAAGAAGAAAAATTCTCTTTCACCATTGCTTGGGTGTCTAATATGTTCTCTAGGCAGGGCCCATGAGGTTTTCTCCTGTCTACTTGAGGGGACAATAAGACCTCTTCAGATGCTGAGCAAATCTTCCCTTTCTTTTTCTCTCCTTGAGACTCTTTATGAACTCTTTTTGGTTGACGTACACTGTGTGCAAAGGATCACTTGTTGTTAGCCTACTGATTTCTGCTCTTGGCTGTGTCTCCAAATGCAGCTAGGGCCAGTAAGTCTTCATTCTTTATGATGGTCAGTAGCATTTGATATAGCAGGTTACTCCCTCTTTCTAGATACACTTTAAAAAAAGCAGGTCACAATGATATTATATACATACTAGTTGTTCAGTTGCTAAATCGTGTCTGACTCAATGACACTATATACATACTAGTGGTTCAGTCGCTAAATCATGTCTGACTCTTGTGACCCCATGGACTGTAGCCCACCAGGCTCTTCAATATATGGAATTTTCCAGGCAAGAATACTGGAGTGGGTTGCCATTTCCTTCTCCAGGGGAGCTTCACAACGCAGGGATAGAACTCGGGTCTCCTGCACTGCAGGCAGATTCTTTACCAACTGCACCACCAAGGAAGCCCTTATACACACATAAACACACACACACACACACGCACGCACGCACGCACGCACGCATGCACGCACGCACACATTCTGACCATCCCACTTGTGAGGTCTGAGTTCCTTGATCAGAGATTGAACCTATGCCTTTGGCAGTGAAAGCGCAGAGTTCTAAGCACTGGACTGCCAGAGAATTCCCTTGTGTGATCACTTTATGGTCACAATCTTAACCACTGGAAAACAATGATCTAGTCAACATAATGACCTTGAGATTTATCTAAGTTGTTTTGTGCATCAATACTTCATTTTTTCTACTTCTGAATTTTTTCCCATGATATGGATATAACAGTTTGTTTAACCATTTTACAACTATACACTGAAGAACATTTGGTTTTTTTCTTGAATGTTGCTTTTTGAAAAACCATGAAAAGGAAACAGCATCAACGACTAACGTTTCTTGAAAACTTAATAAACAATGCCAAGTTCAAGAGTTTTATTGAACTCGATCTCTAGCTCCCGCCCCGTTTCCCCACCCCTCCAGGTTCAGGTGTGGGACTGAAAATTCCCCACCCTTCAAGCACAAGTTTGGTTTTTCTGGTGATTAGCTTCCTTCCTTGAGTTATCCAGGGAACTCACCTTAGTCACCTTATCAGCACGAATTCTGCAGAGGTAGAAACAGGCTTGATATGAATAACAGATGACATCATTTGAGCATGTCCTAACAACAGCACAATTCTTCTGCTGAGATATAAATATCCAGTTGAGAGACTGGACATAGAGATTTGGGTGTGAGCAGTATGCTGGTTATACTGGAAGTCCTGAGAATGTGTGAAAATGCAGAGAGAAAGAGTGAAATAAGATGAAGAAAATCTAACCTGGAGAATATGAACATTAAAGAGAGAAATTTGGGAGACAGTAAAAGACTTTAAGAAGGGCCAGTAGAGAGGCAACCAGTTAGGCTGGTACCTGGGAGATGAGATTTAGTGATATGAACAGAAAAGTTCCCATGCCATTGAGCGGCAAGTGGCTCATTAGTGTCCCTGGTGAGGGTGGATGAGTGGGCATAATGGTAACAAAATCTGGATTTGCAGTGAGTGAAAGAATAGGAGGTGGAGAAGGCTGAGTGTTTATGATCCTCTATAGGGAAAAAGCTGTGAAGGGAGGAAAGGAGAATGACGACTGGGGACTATACAGAGCAACGGGAAGTGGGAGAATAATGTTCCTTTCATGACCCTGAACCCTTATAAGAGAAACTGTTACCTGCCCAATTAATATCTATTCTCCACTTTTAGTCACAGCAACCCAGTTTCTTCCGAGTGGCAATATGTCTAGCTCAAAGACAAGAGCTCACACACATCCTTTCAGTTAGGGGTAACCAAGGAGATAGAACCTGAAGCTGCACGTGTTTTCTATTATAACTTTTTATAACTCTGCAATTTCTGGGAAACCCAATTTCTATGTAGTAACGCAGTCATTCCAAACTGTCGATGTGCCCTAGAAGTACTATTCCTGCCTCCTTCACTACTATCCTATGTCTTTCCTTTCTCTCATGTACAAAGAATACTGTACATGCCAGTTTCCCCTTCTCACTGCCCACCCATCACCCCAGAGACGACTGCCCACACCTCCCTGTATCACCACTTCCCCCGCCCACTGGGGTCCTCTTAGCCAGAGCCCCTTCCCCGAGATGTTGGTCTCAGCAGCATGAAGCACTCTTGCTCACCCCACCTGTGGGAACCTTCCTCCTCTCAGCTTTCTCCTCCGTGCAAGTTGGCCTCCTTAATCTCTGCTTCTTCTCGGTAGGCTCCTCTTCCTTAAGTGTCAGCTGCTTTGGGCCCAAGGAAGGAAGGAGACCAGGAGCTCAGAGAGGCGGCTGTTACCCATCCTAACTCAACACACTCAGAGAGGGGACAGTCGGGGAGACAAAGGGGGACAGGAGGGCTCTATCCTCTAGAAAAACCAAGGCCAGGATGCCCACACACACAAGAATGTGAAGAAGGGAGGACTGGGGTTCATGCGGGAGTGGGTGGAGATGGCCACTTTCCTCCATCAAGTCTCAGCACCAGCTTCTTCCAGAGCCTTCTGTCTGGGCAGTCTGGCCTGGGAGCTCCAACAGGGGCGCAAGCGCAGGGGGCGGGGCCTGCTGAAGAGCTGCAGGTGCTGCCCAGTCAAGCATAAAAAGGAACCACTGCAGCCGGCATTGTAGGGGCTCTTGACGGCGAGGTCGGCCCTGTGTGTGCTGTGTGTGCTGCTACAGAAGTTCCCAGTCGCAGATGTCGAGCTAGAGCAGGTCAGTGTCCCTAACGGGAACGTGGGTTGTGCAGGGCGCAGGGCACAGGGTTTGCGGGGGCGTGGGGGACAGACTGGGCTACGGGAAGTAGGGTGCTAGGAGATGGAGCCCCGGGCCTGGAGTCCGGGGCTGGGCAGGGATTCAGTCTGGGGCTGAGGCTAGGGAGCCTGGTGGAGAGGCTGCAGACATCTAGATGCAGACATCTAGGCCTAAGCCCCCTTTTCCAGTGAAGCTGCTGGGGGCCCTGGCATTTGGCGCTGGGCACTGAGTCCCCCCACGCCTCCAAGGCCTCATCTCCCCAAGGTGCTGCTGCCTGGGGAGCCGGACTTAGTATGAGGTGGGCCTGGGCCTCTGGCCACTGCTCTGCTGGTCCTAATGCATGCAGGGCAGTACCCCGTGTCTGCATCCCAGGCAAGTGGGAAGACAAGGTAAGGGACCTGCCACCCAGGATCCCAGTCATGATGGGGGACAAGGATGGTTTTCTACCTTTACAGCCCTTTACAGGGTGCGGCACAGCAGTCCTTTCCTAACTATGAACACCTGTTTTTCAGTGGAGAATGAACTGTTCAGGAAACAACGAAAATTTTGAGGGCAGTAACTCCAGACCTTTCTTCTATATGCATCCCATGGCCCAGCAGCCTCACCTGGGTCCCTGGTACCAGAATCCTGCCTATAATCCACTCTCCATTTCTGGGGCAGGTGAGGAATCTGAATCCCCAAGGAGGTTCAGTGGGATTAGGGACCCTCCCTGTAAATCAAAGCCTGAAGGTTTTCTAACTCCTTTGTCCATGATTTCCTTTTCTTCACCCTGTGCTCGCAATAGACAGATCGGGCAGTGTTTGTGGTTCAGGTTAATAGAAAATATTCAAATTCTAGCTATGTATCAGTTGTGTGCAGTGTGCTGTGTTTAGTCAGTCAGTCGTGTCCAGCTCTTTGTGACTCCATGGACTGTAGCCCGCCAGGCTCCTCTGTCCATGGGAATTCTCCAAGCAAGAAGATTGGAATGGGTTGCCATGCCCTCCTCCAGGGGATCTTCCCAACTCAGAGTTTGAACCTAAGTCTCCCACATTGCAGGCGGATTCTTTACCATCTGAGCCACCAGGAAAGCCCAAATACTAGAAATGGATTCTCTATTCATTTGACCAAGTTGTTGCTGCCCTTGTTTCCCACATGAGGGAACTGAGGCTCCCAGTCAGTGACTGGCCCAGGCTCACAGCGTAATCCATCCAGAGTCTCACGTTGTGAAACCAGTCTTGTTGGATGAGGTACCTTAGAGCTTCTAGTCCTTGTAATTTTTCTAGAGTCTAAAGATTCTAAATGCTATAATGGGGACATCATAAAAGTATGTTGGAGGAAGGTGACAAACAAGATTTGAAAATATTTGGAAGGTAGACATCTTGGACCTAATAGATGGAGGTCCATTCAGACTGTCAGTTTCTACTTGAGTTTTGGGAAGTTGTCTCTTAAGGAATTTGTCCTTTTTTGTCTATGTAATAAATATTGTGGAAATAGGATTCATATTAATCATTTATATTTTTATGCCGTGGGATCTGTAGTAATGTACCCTCTTTCATTTCTGATATTAGGAATTTATCTTTTTGTTTTCTACATTCATTCAGTTATGGTCTAAGCAGACATTTTATAATTAGTATGCCTTTTAATTTGTAAGTGTGTTTTATGGCCCACAACGTGGTCTATCTTTGTGAATCTTCTATGTGAGTGAGAAAAATATTCTGTTGGTTGAGGGGGTCTGTAGAGGTTAGTTATGTACAACTGGTTGGTGCTGTGGAGTTCATTGGTTCTTATTGACTTTTTAATATTGACTGCATCTATCCATGTCTGCTGTAGGTGTGTTAAAGTTTCCGACAATGGATTCATCTATTTTTCCTTGCAGTTCTATGACTTTTGCTTCATGGAGTTTCACCCGCTGTTAAGGGTACACACATTAGGGATTGTTATGTCTTAATGAAGAAGTGACTTTCTCTTGTGATGCCCCACTTTATGTCCCTGATTACTTTCCTTTCTCTGAAATCTGTCTGAAATAAATACAGCTTCTCCCACTTTCTTTTGATTATTAGCATTAGCTAATTAGCATGGTATGTTTTTCTCCTTTTGTTTGCATTTAATCCCTGTTTTTGTATTTAAACTGAATTTTTTGTTGTTGTTGTTTGTTTGTAGACGGTTTTTGCTTTTTATTATGCCTTGTAATTTGTTTGGTCAGCCATTTTGTACTGGATAAAAGGAACTGATCTGAATAGGCCCTTAGTAATGGAGTGTTACCTTGTAGAGGTACAGAAGGGATCACAGTTCTGTTTGTGAAAGGACTATGATTAGCTCTTAGTCTTTTAGTGTGATTTTTGCCTTTGGATAACCAACTACACATGCTTCCCCCACCCCCTCCCATTGGGTTGGGAAGGGTGGCTGGAGTGGACTGGAGAAAAGCATTTCCATTCCTGCCCATCAGTTAAGCTCTGTTTAGTGTTTTCTGAGGATGAACCTTGTTAAGAACAGTGCTTCTGGTATGTGTGATTCCTTTTCCTCTTTCCCTGCGGGAAGCTCAGGAGGTTTTTCTCTTAAATTTACTGTGAGAAACTGGTTGAGCTACTGCATGGAAAACTTAAAAAAGTGTGTAGAATGGTTCCCTTATGGATGCGTTTTCTCTGAGGATTTGAACTCAGACGTCTCCATCCTTATCTTGCAGCCTGTCAATAGCAGTTCAGGTTTTCCTACCCCACTGTGAGTTCCCATCGAGTTTTGATCTCCTGAGTCTGTGCTCCTGTAAGTTGTGATTGTATTCACATGGCTTTCCAGTATTGGTGGTAGCACTTTTCCCAGTAAGCAAACATTGCTGTGAGTGACCTGAGAATTCTTGATTCTTGTTCACTTTTTCATTTGGGTAGGATTGAGTGGCTTCCAAGCCTATAGAATATCCATAATCATGTAGTCTATCATCTTTTAAATATTAATTGAACATGCAGTATGCAGTGCTGTAGAATTAAAATAGCTGATATATGTTCCTAGAAATAGGCTGATTTTGAGTAAATGCTTCCCTTTTCCATTTTGTATTTTGTACAATAAGCTGAATTAGAGGATTCTTTTTGCCATGGGCCAGCATCTCTCCATTTCCCCACCATTCAGCAACCACATGGCAACCACTATGCCAGTGTATCTAATACCATTTTTTTCTAGATTTTTACATAAAAGTGATCGTACAGTATTTGCCTTTCTCTGTCCAGCTGATTTCTCTTGGCAAAATGCCTCAAGTTCCAGCAGTTGCTGAAAATGTTTTAAAATGATTAGGGGAAGGAGGGTGTTTCAGAAAAGAAAAAGAGAAGTTTTCAAAGCTGTCTTGGTGAAGGAATGCACCTATGGCGAGAGCCTCTGTATCTTGAAGGACTCAGTGAGATGATACAGTGAGAAACTAGATAATGAAGTGTTTTATGCCATCCTAGGGAATGTGGTCACTATCCCTCATATCTGATAGGCCATGATAAGCCATTCAAATACTGTAACTGAAGTGAGGATCACAGATTATTCTGGAAGCAAAACGGATTACAGACTTTGTGAGAAGTGTGGGAGATGGGTTAAGAAAGTCGTTAGGAGTTACTCATGTAAAAACTGGGGGAGGAGTTTATGTCCTTTGCTTTGGTAACACAAGAGGTAACAGAAGACTAGGTGGGAGGCCCGTGGTGGGTATGAGCAGCTGTGGCTGTGCATTGTGTACTGGGTGAATGTTGTGACTGGCGGCAGGAGACAGAATGGCTAACTTTCCCCTTCTCTTTCTAGCTTTCACAAATGGAAGTCTGTATTTTCCAGTGGTGCTCAGTGAGTATCCTGCCTTCCTGGTCCCTCAATCCCCATTGCCTACTACTGTTAACCGAAGATCCACAGTCCCTATGTTTTATAACACAGCACAGTTCCGGCAGTATGGTGGCTATTGGGAAAAAATGAAAACAAAGGACACGCAAACGGAAGCTGAACCTCAACAGGCTGAAAACTTGAATGAAAAACAAGACATGCACTCAGAAGGCGACAGCCCTGAGGTAGGAAAGGTGACCAGTATTCCTGCGAGTACATCAAATGAAATGATGCCATCGTATGATGTGGTTTATGCTCAAGATATGCCACAGAAGGAGGTGCCGCAAAATGGGATTTCGCAAAGTTTCTGTGAAAGTAGAGGAATGCTTTATAACTCTTATGAGGGTAGAGACCGCATGAACTTGGATGAAGAAAAGAAGAGATATGCAGCTCTTTCCCAAAACCCACCACCTCCGAATGGCAGAGATGAGATCCAGAATACCCGGAACTCAAAATTGTGCCAGTCTGCTGGAGATATGAACAAGCTTCATCAGGAACGGGCACTCTGCGCCAGCATGGAAGCAGTTAAAGACCCGAGCCTACATTCAGAATCCTCTCAGAAGCCCTTTACTGCAGGGGAAAGTAAGCCAGAGAACAGGAGCGGGAGCCATGGCTCCCCTGAGACTGTGGGTGAAGAGGCAGAGCACAGCAGCCACCCTGAGATGCCTGTCCCGTCCCCTCCCGGCGTGGCTCAGGTCAGCAAAGAAGATGAGGGCATCCAGTGCAACTTGACTTGGTGGACTGAGGTACAGTCTGGGAATTCCCCTGAGTCTTCACCAGGAAGTGGTAGGAGGGGAGCAGATCAGATGTCAGTGGGGAGCCAGAACCAGGATGAAGTTAATGAAGTGGAGAACAATGGCTTCGAGGGGCAAGTTCCCTCCCCTACCTGGTTGGCCCAGGTCAACAAAGTGGATGAGGGCATCCAGTGCGACATGGGTTGCTCTGAAGCTCAGGTAGAGAAATCCCCACAACAAATGCCCTCTAGGGGTGAAGAGACAGCACCAGACAGCAAAATCAAGGGATCTTGGAAACAACCAGACACCAATAGGAAATTAAGTGCAGATAAAGAGGAAATGATCACGAATGATGAGACTGGGGAGGTGTATGATGAGAACTTGAAAAGGTATGCGAAGATTAAGACTCTGAAAGGCAGGAAGCTGAAAGAGCTGAGCAGCTTCTCAAATGTTAAGACAGCCTATCTGTTGAAGAAAAGTGCCATCTTGACCATTGTGCTTCCTGAGGATTCAGAAGACTCTGAGTTGGAAGAGGAGGGTGACATGGATGAGGTAGAATGCCTCCTTGAAGAAGTGAGTCCACAGAGTCCTCTGACATCTTCCAAAGAAAGGTCTTATGAGGCTGGAAGGATAATCAGGATGCTGCCTGAGAACTCTTTCCCTCCCCAACTTATGGTGTGGCCCACCAGAAATAAGTGCAAGTTATTACAAGCTTATGGTGAATGTGAGTGTGTCCCTGCAGTTTACCGGTGGAAACGACAGGATGGCTGTGAAAGCACTGGTGTCAGGCTCCAAAGCCCACCCACCATGGCCAAGCCAGAGGGACTGCAGTCCAGGAGGGCCTCTTACAGACCACTGGAATGTAAGTGACTAAGAGACTCATATGCTATTTGGTTGTTTGTGCTGGTTCCCTACTGAGTCCAGGATACAAAGGCAGCCATAAATCAGTATTTCTCTGTTTTGAAAATATGTTTTCACTTCAGGTATAGGTGCCCATATTCATGTTGAAAGAGACTCCTAAGTTAGAGTTCCTGCACTCTAGGAAATTTCAGTGTAATGTGAAACAAAGTGCTCTGGTAGAAGATGACAGAGAGCTGGGTGGTGGTGGGCTGAGACAGTCAGGAGGACATGGTCTAGATGGATGGCTGAGAACAGGCAGTCCACGTGGAGGCAGAGGATTTCACACCGATTTAGGTTCTGTGGTTTGGAGACAAAAGAGGACAAAGTTTGGAGTGGAAATGGAGACAGCAGGATGAGCTCAAACAGGCAGTCAGGGCAGGATTCTGCTTGAGACCTTCTTGCCAGAATGGAAAATTGTGAGGAATTGGGAAAGAGGCTGGGAATGCGGTAAAGTACAAGTGTTTCTCTTCACTTACAAATTTTTATCCTGTGGGCAATAAGGGGCTAATTCAGATTGAGTAGAGAAATGAGACAAATCTTTGTCTTCAACCAGTAGTATTTTATAGTAGGAATTAGAGTGGAGAGCACCTATATGGATGAAAGCCTTGTATAAAGTCAGTTTTATTCAATAAAAAGTATTGTAATTCAAAAAATCAAAGTGGTGAGGGTCCTAACTCGCACGAGAGTAATTAGAGACAGGTGAGAGGACTAACAGTTGAATTTTAAAAGGTTGGAGTTTGAACATGAGTACATAGGGGGAAAAACGGTAATCCATGGAAAAGTTATCTTAGGAAGAGAAGTTGTTTTGCTTTGCTGTGTGTGTTGTGGGTGGAAGGAGTGTAAAATGGTGAGATTGAGGGACTGGACTAGCAGCCCATCCACACCTGGTTGAAGCTTGAGTTTGAACCATCCTCGGACTGGCAGGGGCACAGGTGTCAGGAGTAGGGACAGGGAGAGGACCCGAAGGACCACTTTGGGAGATGATTACATCTGGCGTGCGAAGAATGAAGCAAAGCAGGTAAGTGAAGAATGGGATGCATAAGGGCCCCAGGGAAGTTTAAATAAATTCCAGGCTTAACTCCAAACCTTTAGATTGAAGAAATATTTAAGCCTACCAGTTCCCACTTAAAAATCAGAGTATGTTGTTAGGTTTTAAACCCTTGGCTATTGTCTTGACTTGATTCATGCTCAATAATTTGGAGGAAATTTTTTTTAAAACAGGGTTCATTTACAACATGTGCAGGGTTTTCTGGCTTTGATGTTAGTCCTTGCTTATAAAGTGGCAGGAAATGACCTGGGCCACTGTGCTTAGGGACCCCTCATGTGCATCTGATAGCATCTTGTAAACTCCAGAATGTGAACTCTTGATCATGATGTGTAACACTGAAATTAATAGTTAAATTAAAACACCGACTATGGTACCATTGGTCTTCCCAGTCTTATTTGCTTTTGTATTCCCATATCATGTCATTGCCCATCAGAGTGTGTATGAATCTTTTTTCTGTCTTGGGAAATAGCATTGGTTATAAATTTACTCCTCACGGTGACCCAGTACTATAGTTTAGTAGTTTTCAGCACTTTCTCCTTTGGCCATATCTGGAAGAAGGTCTCACTGAGTCCTCCTGTGAAAAAGTTAATGGGAACCTCAGTTTACCCCAGGTTACACAGTCAAGATTTTAATTTTCATAATGAAGGCTCTCTTCTGGACTGTTTTTGCCAAGTGATCATTTCTACCACCACGAACAACAGAACAGCATAGAATTTTATCTTGAAAAATAGGTCACTTTCTTGAAAGATGTGTTTTTGAATTGTTTTTTTCTTTTGGTTTTGAAGCCTCTTGGATTATTTAATGTATGCATCACTTCTTTCCTCAGGTAACTGTGAGAGAGCTAAAACCAAGGTCTGTTACAAAGTACCAGAGATTTGAGGCAGATGCCATAGAATTTAGGAAATACCCATCAGCTCTAGAGGTTGGTATTTATCCTGTGTCTAGTTTGTCTTATGATTTGCTTTTTGGACTTTATTTGGGTTTTCCTACTTGATGCTCATCCTCCAAAGCTAATACTGCACAGTATTAGCTTTGGAGGATAGACCCAAGCATAAACATAGCAGTGTTCTAACTGGGTAACAGACATACCTTGTAAGACCCTAGCTTACAAGAAGTTTGGAGCCAAAGTTTTTCAATTGTGTGGAATGTTATGATTATTTAATTTGTAATTTATTTTTATACAGTTTTAAAGATTACTTTCCATTTACAGTTATTACAAAATATTGGCATCCTCATGTTGTACAATACATCCTTGAGCCCTGTGGAATGTTGTTTTTATCCTAGTTTTCACATTTAATTCCTGCTGCTGTTACCCAATAGTATATTGTGGATTATATGGAATTCTGTAAGTTTCCTGGTGGCTTCACCATTGGTGTTCTAATATAGAGCTAGGTAAATGGACGCTTAGCATCTCCCTTGAGGGGCCAGCAGCTTGACAGGCTTCTCTTCACAATGAGTCTTGGCACTGGGTAACCCTTCCTCACCTAAACCCCTAGTCTTGGTCCAGTGGATTGATGACCTTTTAAAGGTCACTTCTGCCCTGCAGAGGTCATAAAGGGAAGAATGCTAACTAAGCTTAGGCAAAATGTTAACACCCTTGGCTTTCCCCTAAAAATGGAAACTAAACATATTGGTAATGATTCTGTATATCACATCAGTTACCTGACTTAAAAGAACTGTATTTCTCCATTGTTACTTCTTAGGAAACAAATTGCTGAGTTCCAGCTACAAGAAAAAGTGAAACATGGCATTATCATGATGGATTAGAACATGAAATCTCTTTCTTGAACTACTAAAGTTATACCAGCAAACAAAATATGACATTGTAAAGTTGTGAATTAAAAGTTGTAAAATAGCAAATAAGTTGGATTTCGAAAGTGTAATTCTTAAGCATTTTCTTCTCCTCTCAAAATGGCCACATTACTCACGACAACACTAGTAGAACCGGGTTACCCATGAATAGTTTTGTCCTCACCAGGGACTTGGGATAAATAGAAAAGGATGGTGGAGCTGAGGACAGAGTAAAAAGACTTAAGCATTCCATAAAGAGGTTCCGTCCTGGGACTAGAGAGGATGCTGACTCATTGTATAATGTAGGCTAGGCCTATAGGGTCCGATAGGACACTGATAGACGTGTGGAGGGTAGGTGGTCATGCATTCTTTACTTGCATCTAGTGTCTCCTGAAACAAAGGAAGCTTCAGGCATGTACGACTTTCTTATACTCAGACCCTAGGGGCCAGATAGTCAAGAAGTGGATTCAACCTGCCAATAAATGGTGTAGGTTAAATATGACTGGGTACTCAAAAGGTTTGTGTGGCTGAAGACTGCCTGGGTTTCTTTGAAAGAAGGTGGCATGGCAGAATTCATGGTGTTCCAAGTATGGCAGGCAGTAGGAATGCCACCAGGAATGTTTGTGGTCACTTCAGGGATACATGGATGGACTGGCCAATGTTCCCTGTGAGCTGTTTGAACATATCTTTGCTGTGCTTATAACTTCAATAACCTCAGATATGCAGATGACACCACCCTTATGGCAGAAAGTGAAGAACCAAAGAGCCTCTTGATGAAAGTGAAAGGGGAGAGTGAAAATGTTGGCTTAAAGCTCAACATTCAGAAAACGAAGATCATGCCATCAGTTTCCATCATTTCATGGCAAATAGGTGGGGAAACACTGGAAACAGTGGCTGACTTTATTTTGGGGGGCTCCAAAATCACTGCAGATGGTGACTGCAGCCATGAAATTAAAAGACACTTACTCCTTGGAAGGAAAGTTATGACCAACCTAGACAGCATATTAAAAAGCAGAGACAGACTGAAGCAATATAGTGCGCATGCTTTTATACGATTAAAGTGAAATGATTCAAGCAATAATTCAGATATTATATTTTGTGCTCTAGTAAATGTAAAGAAAAAATCATATAGGCTTATTTTACTGACTTTGAAAATATTAAAAGTGCTTTAGGGATTAAAAATGTAATTTACTATGTTATATCACTGTAGATTACTGTATTGATTGTTGTAATTTTGGATCCTCTGGAAAAAGTAGTCATTAAATGTTATATTTAAAAAAAAATAAAAAGCAGAGACATTACTTTGCCAACAAAAGTCCGACTAGTCAAGGCTATGGTTTTTCCAGTAGTCATGTATGGATGTGAGAGTTGGGCTATAAAGAAAGCTGAGTGCAGAAGAATTGACGCTTTGGAACTGTGGTGTTGGAGAAGACTTTTGAGAATCCCTTGGACTGCAAGGAGATCCAACCAGTCCATCCTAAAGATCAGTCCTGGGTGTTCTTTGGAAGGACTGATGTTGTAGCTGAAACTCGTATACTTTGGCCACCTGATGTGAAGAGCTGACTCATTTGAAAAGACCCTGATGCTGGGAAAGACTGAGGCGGGGAAGACAAGGGGACGACAGAGGATGAGATGGTTGAATGGCATCACCGACTCATTGGACATGAGTTTGGGTGGACTCCAGGAGCTGGTGATGGACAGGGAGGCCTGGCGTGCTGCAGTTCATGGGGTCGCAAAGAGTTGGACACAACTGAGCATCTGAACTGAACTCCCTTATACTAACCCAGAACTGCTAGCTGGTGTAATGAGCATGTAAAAAGTGATAGCAGTGAGGGCAATCAAGTAAAAGGTAGTGTTTGCAAAGCTGGTCTTTTATTAGAAGGTCTGTGATGGCCTGATTAACTTCTGCTTCAGACCTGCTTAAGTAACATCAGGAAGAGTTCTGGCCTGTATCCCCAACCCATGGTTGCATAACGTGATCCTCATGTGCATCAGTGCACTTTGACAACAAGACAAATACAGTAGTGATATTCTCCTGGTCATACTCTACATTTCTGAATGGTATTGATTATTGCTATACACAATATTAAGTAGTATTCTTGCCTGGAGAATCCCAATGGACAGAGGGGCCTGGCTGGCTACAGCCCATGGAGTCGCAAAGAGTCGGACAGCTGAGTGGCTGAGCACAGCACAGTTGTATGGAGACTGGCATTTAATGTACACTATTTAATGTATAACTTAGTTTTAACTTAAGATAACCCATTTTGCCCTGTGGTCCCTGTCTCCACTAGCATTCCAAGCCCATCAGAACACAACTGAACTACAGAGGTAGTTGGGGATAGGAATCCAGGAGGTAGGAATGCATTGGTGGGAGTAATGAAGGATTGGGTAGGAAGGGTACAGTAAGCTCGGTTTGCAGATCCTGACTCCAGCAGTGTCTTACAGTTTACCTCATTTCTGACACTGTCTGCCTGGAAATGCACGATTTCACATGGCAAGAGCTCAGTTGTGTAGGACTATGCCACATGCCTCCTCCACTTCAGGTTCTACTCAAAAGTCAGGTTTTTGCCTGTGCTTCTGCCTTCAACTCACTGCTTTGGATTCAATTAATTCGCTACATTTCTGATTTATTATAAAAGGCTGTAAGTCAGGAACGGCCTGATGGAAGAGATACACAGGGCAGAACACATGGGACGGGAAGCGGCACAGAGCCTCCTTACCTTCTGCGTGCGTGGCATTCTCCCAGCACCTCTGTGTGTTCACCAACCCAGATGTTCTCTGAGTCCCTCCCTGGGCTTCTATGGAGGCTCCATCACGTGGGCATGATTGATTAAATCACTGGCCATTGGTGACTGATTCAACCTCCAGTCCCTCTAATCCTTCCCCACATGAGGGTGCGGGACTGCAAGTTCCAGTTCTGTTCAGTTTGGTTTTCCTGGGAACCAGCCTCTCCCCGCATCCTTAGGTGCCTTCCAAAAGTCATCTCATGAACATAAACCCAGATGTTGTGGAAAGGAGTTAGTTATGAATCAACAAGACACTCATTTCACTTTTCTGGCTCTGTCATGAATGGAGGACAAGAGACCAAACACAACAAAAGCTGTTCCCATTGCTCTTATCACACATGATATCCCAAGGGTTTGGGGAGCTGTGTCCAGAAACTGGACAATGATCAAATGTATCTGAGAAATATATTCTGGTCATGTGAGTGATCAGATATATATTACAAATCACGATAATTGAAGAATGACAAACAGGAAGCAACTGAATTGCGATAGAGAAATGGTTACATGATTGTAGTACCTTCAAGGAATTGTGTGGCCATTCAGAGCTTGCGGTATGTGTTGTATGAAGACACTGTACCTATGATGCTGCAATGCAGGATATATTTGCTATTAAAATCAACATTATACTGTTAAAACATAACATGGAGATGAATGTGTATAGTATTTATACTTAAAGCCCTATGCTTGCTTGTGATGTAGGCAGTATTCCTGGAAGACGTCACAAGAAATTGGTAGCCACTGGGAAAGGGAACTGGGAAGCTGGGGGAGGAAGGAAATAGAAGTTTCATAATTAAACCTTAGGTACCTTTTAAATTTGGAGCATGTGCATGCATTAAGAAATAAAAAAAGTAAATGCATTTAAAAAATAAATAGTGAGCTTTTATTATCCTCAGCAGCAGAGGGAAATCAAGCCTGAGCTCTACACAGCTCCACCCTGGAGGTGGAACCTACGGCAGCACCCGGAGGAGCTCCTCAGAGACTCCCTTCATCTGGCCGCCCTGCCCGAGGCATTCCTAAGGAGTTGGGACCCACAGGGATCAGCAGGGAGGAGCACAAGGGGAAAACCTCTCCAGCCTGAAGTCAGGCGTGTCCAGAGCTAGCACCTGGCAACACACAACTCACATCCTCCCTGGAAGGCAGGGGAGAACCCGCACCTGGGCCTCCACAGCCCCTCCCTCTGGGCGTCTCTCCGGTTCCTCTCCGACTCCGCCTTCCTCCACGGGTCCTCTCATCTTTGGCCACAGTGTTTGGTTTTGGAGAAGAGAATGCTGAACAAGCCAGGCTCCGTCATTCTGAATCTGAACTCTCATTCGACTTGGAAGACTTATGCTTTCGTTTTTTCTTCTTTTTCTTTTCTTTCTTCTTCTTCTTATGCTTTTCTTTCTTCTTCTTTTTCTTGTGTTTCTCTTTATCTTCTGAAGAACTGGAGCTGCTCCCATCGTCATCTGATGTTGAATCCTCCAGTAACTGTTTTAACTGTTGTATCCTAAACACATAAGATTGATCAAAGAACCATATTCAACTTAACTTGAAAAAAATTTTTAGATAAAAATATAAGAGCAGTAATGAGGGTGAAAAAATCACAAATTAATCCCCTCATTAAAGATAGCATTTATTTTTGTATCTTTTCCCCATTCTTGTCTACATCCATGCCTGTTTCACATGACTGTAAGAAGCATACAAGTCATTTGTATTCTTTCCATTGTCCTAAGTATTCTGGCATATTTCCATAGTCCTTACTTTTATAATTTCTAACAGATTCATACTTTCCTAAATCATTCTCCCGCTGCTCAAGTCCATGCTAGGTAATCTACCTCCTCAACAATTATAATTCAGCACAAGGAATTATATTCAGTATTCTGTAATAATCTGTAAGGGAAGAGAATCTGAAGAATATATGTATGTGTATATATTTATATATTGATATATTTCTGAACTGCTGTGCTGTACTAACACGATACTGCAAATCAACTATACTTCACTAAAAAAAAATTAAAACGATGATTCAATACCACAAATTTGAAAACAAAACAATATTAAAAAACAACAACAACAAAAAAGTTCCTCTTGTTTTTTCACCCTGTCTAGAAATTAAAAAAAAAAGCTCATATCTTTAAAGACCCTAGAAAAGATAAATGGTAGTTGCCAATACCAACTATCAATGACACAAGCAAGTCAAGGCTAAGTCAAGCACGATGCTTTAAGTTAACCCAAGGAGAACAGGCTGGCCTGATCATTCCCTACACATTGGCTTTTTTCAGTGACTACCCCAGTCTTCCAAATATTTCACAGTTTACTAAACTGCTCCTCTAATACTGGGATTTTTAAATTTATAAAGTTTCTAGCTTTAATTTCGTAGTTTAAGAGGATATTGTTATCATTAGGACAATCTCACCTTATATCCTTTTCATGTCTTTTATTCTCACGAATGATGTCATACATGGGATCTTCATGTGCCTTGAAGGTTAGAGAAGGTTAAGGTTAGGTTTGGCTTCATAGACTGTTAAAATTAAATCCCTCTTTCATGGAAACAGTTTTTTCCTCCTGTTGTGGTAATTTTATATTCACCATGTTCTAATCCTTCTTAAGGGCTGCCATCATTTCAAACTCCTAGAGGCTATAAAAAAGACTTCCCAGTTATACAAATACAGGATATAATTTACATAGCCTTCATAAGGAGATAAACCATGGCAAAATCATTAAGTACTACTCAAGGTTAGAAATGTTGAGAATAATTCTATTTGTTCTATATGGAAAGATGATCAAGTGATACTATTAAGCAAACAAGTGACTTGGAAATGATACATGATTCATTTATAGGTGCACAAAAACATACTGTATATGACCAAAGAGAAATCTAGAAGTACACTCATCAAACTACTTACTACAAATTCCCTCTGAGGAGAGAGGCAAGATTGGACTTGAAAAATCAATTGTGAAAAACCTTTCTGTAATGTTTCCATTCTGTTAAAATAAGATGAATTTATTCTTATATTTGTATAATTTAAAACTACGTAAATTATTTAAAAATATGAATACACATAAAATTTCATGGCATGTGAATTATCTTTAAAAATATTATAACATTTTTTACATATCAAAGAAAACATAGAGTAAAAATATCTGATATCTTACCACCTAGGGATATCCACTGTTAATATTTTAGTGTGCTTCTTCTAGTCATTATTCATATTTCCAAAAAATACAATCATGTTATGTATATCAATACAACCCTATTCTTTTTCCCTTATGTTTTCATGAATAGCCTCCTATGACATCACATATTCTTTTAAAACATAATTCTCTTCTTAAATAAAGTTCATTTATCTGGCTGCGTTGGATCTCAGTTGCGGCACTTGGAAGTCGTCGTTGCAGGTTGCGAGCTTCCCTCTGCCTATGGTGCACAGGCTCAAGTGCGTGGGCTCTGAGGTCGTGGTACGGGCTTGAGTGCTGTGCAGCAGGTGGGATCTTGGTTCCCCGACCAGGGATTGAACCCATATCCCCTGCGTTGTAAGGCGGATTCATAATTACTGTAGTTAACACCAGATACTGTGGCTTAATCACTGGATTACCAGGGAAGTTCTTCAAATGTAATTTTTAAAAGCTGTATGATTTATATGTTGCAGTGAATTATGTTGTATATTGGACACCACAGTTGTTTCCTATTTTTCTTTGATTTCTATTTTTTAATCATATAAATAATTCTGAAAGTTATTCTTATAATTACTTGTGTATACTGATGTTCTGTTTTACCCTTAGATCAATTGAGACTTTGAAATTTTAAAAATATGAATATATTTAAGTTTTTGAGATTTATCATCAAATTATCTGTTAAAGGTACTATAAAAGCTGACATTCTGGGTAGGAGTGATTTATTCAGAATATTTTCTGTAAATTAGTAAAATGAAAATCCAATATTTTAAATATCTTAAAATCCTTGTAGAATGTTTATATACCCCAGTTTGACATGCGGATAATCCCAAGTATATCCAGCAACAGCATAGTTACAATGACCGAAATAGTCATGAATGGTGAACTAACACCTGGGAGGTGACTGTGTTAAGATAAAGTGACAAGGGACTTCCATGGTGGCCCAGTGGTTAAGACTCTTGAGTTTTCAATGCAGGGGAGATGGGTTTGATCCCTTGTTGGGAAGCTCAGATTCTACATGTCACATGGCTCAGCCAAAAAAAAAAAAAAAGTGAAATGATGGACTGACTTTATTGTCGTCCAAAGAGAGTATATCATTTATACATACTTCCAGTTTATGATATAAAAATATGTAGTCTTTAGACAAAGGCTGAGAAACTAGAATCCTATTTTATTTGTGAAATATGATTTTTTACATAAGTACAAAAAGACTCACTGAATTGATAAAAATGCCTCTTTGGAAAAGGCAGTGTTCCCAAGGCACAGCAAATATCATTTTAACAAGCATCTTTTTGTTGTTAATAATTAATCTGTCACACAAATTTGATTTAATAGAGATGCAGTTAACACCAGATACTTTGGCTTAAAGGCTTTGGGAATGTATTTTGTGTGAAACTCCAGTTCACTGGTGACTGCCTGATTCACTGACATTCATCATATCCAGTAAATGTAAATTGACACTCTGGGGTTTTACTTACTACTCTGAACTGTTCTAACTTTTGGTTGCCTTTGATAAAGAAAGGGCATTCTTTGTCGCCCGTTCGGTGACCATACCGTTTACAGCGCCAACCTAAAATAAAGACAAAGGGATATATTTCTTTAAGACAATATATCTTTACTTAATCAAGATAAAGTATCAGTAGATCATGTTAAAGATATTCTTCATTAGATTCCAATTTTTCATATAATTAACAAAAAGAGAGAAACTACTTCCTCAAGTATCCTTTAATTGTAGAGTTTTAGAAGTGAACCAAGTACTTACTAAATAATTCCATGCAAAAAACAAAGTGTGATTTTTTTAAACTGTGCTATAGGTTGAATTGTGTCATCCCTTTTGCTGTCCCGCTGTATTGAAGTCCTAACCACTAGTACCTCAGAATGCCCTTACTGGGAGACAGGATTTTTAGAGAGGCCTGGAATACATCCTTTCCACACCAGCCCTCAGAAGGACACCTTGACCTTGGATCATGTGCCTCCAGAACTGTGAGACAAGAAACTTCCTGTTTAAGTCATGCAGTCTGTGGGGCTTTGTTACCGCAGAACTAGTAACTACACAGGCATTCAGCAACTCCAACTAAGGAGGTCAGGAAGCAGGAAGAGGAATTAGAGGTCGGATTAGCCAACTGTGCTCCATGCTGGCAGCTAATGAAAATATGTAGTGACAGGGAAATATTTTCTTCACATTTCAATTTGAGAGTTGGTATTAGGAAACCACTGGGAAAAAAATGAAGTTTAGGGATTCTCTGACCTGCCCCTTCTGCATCTCCCCACTATTTTGAGTTAGTTCCACCTGGGGAAGAAGAAATGCATTCAATACAAATGCAAACCCCTTCAAACAAATGTGTCTTTATGACAAAAGGAGAAATTTTAAATGCTGTAAATTGACGTGCGCTATCAAGACAGATCCATATGATCTGTGATCAAAACCTCTACTAAAGGAGAGGCAATGCTTGTTACTCAAAGTGTGGTCAGTGGACCAGCAAGACTAGCATCACCTGGGAGCTTGTCAGAAATAGAGAGTATCAGGCCCACCCCAAGTGTGAGGAACTCTGCTTTAGATAACAGTAGGATCATGGAAATCAATGACAATAGGGTTATGTGTGCATGTATTTTTCCATCTGGGATGGATATAAGTTTTGTGAAGTCTGAAGCTAACATAAATTAAAGAGAAGAAGGGCTCTTTTGGGGTTGCGGAGAATCTTGACTTGGTAAATTTTACAGAAAGACAGGACTACTGTTGGAACTCCAAAGGCCTTTCAAAGGTGCAAGGAAGGGGTCCTAAAGCTTAAGCTTCATTAACTTCATGTAAAACTGGTTCTGGTCCAGACTAAACACTTTTAATTTGCATGTCAATGAAAAGAACAATAAAATGGAAAGTAAAGCACAACTAACTACCCCATCAAAGAGGGGAGTGATTTTTAAACTTAACTTTTAAAAAAGGAAATATAATCAGTTTACTACGTGATTCAACTCTGAAAATTATAAACACAATGTATTTATTTAATTAAATTTATGATATAACTATTATTGGGGAAATGAGATAAGTAGGGCATGTGTATGAGATGAGACGGAGGAAGAAAAAAGGAGCTGAGTTCTGGTCTCCTACAGTTAGAAATGAGCAGATAATAAGGAAATCTGAAAAATCAAGGGTCAGGAATGTAATCCTGTTATCTAGATACATGGGGATAAACTTAAAAATAACCTTTTTAAAAGGTTGAGGTGAGGAGAATGCAGGAAAGGGAGAACTGCTATTTTGATTGTGTGCATGAAGGATCTTTGTACAAACAAATATCTTTAAAGGCAGCAGTACCCCTTCTTCAAATGCCATCTTATGCTGGTGTGGTGGATGGTGTGCACACAGCTCCACCTGGTCCAGACCCACCCTGTGTGGCCCACAGCTCCTCTCAGGTCATCTGGATAAACCTTAACACCACTAATGAGGACACGCTGAGGTGAGACCCAAGGAGACCCCAGGAGACCCAAGGTCACCCCCAATGCATCCTTCGTCCCCCATGGCATTTCTACATGGAATATCCTTTCTGTTACAGGAATATTACTGAAGGATAGACTCTGCAAGCAGCTACAGTCCTGTGGAAGATCACTGCCCTTGCAGCCAGAAGCCCTGGAGTCAAGGCGCTGCTCTGCCACTTACTCTAGACACTGACTAACACGTGGAAGGCGGCTTCCTCATCTATCGCCTAGAGATCATGCCATGACTTCAACAGCATGGTGTGAGAGTGAATTAAAAGGAGTGAACTCGTTTGTAAACAGTGGTCTATAACTGGCATGAACCGAGTCTGTTACTTGAAACTCTTCCACACTCACACTGCATGACTTTGACTTCTTTCCCGAGTGGCATCCAGAGTCCTTTGGTTGGTGCGTGGGCCAGAAATTCCCTGGCATGTTCATTGCCTGGGACATCTGGTATACAGTCTTCTGGCTTAGTCTCATCTTCCTGAAAAAGGAAACAGTGTGTAAGCTCTATGGCAAAAAAAGCGCCAGAGCTCTCCTCCCACCTGCTTGAGAACACAGCACTGCCTGGCTTGCTCATGGGCTGGAGACCCCTATGTCATCACGTTATCCTCTGAAGAGCTAGAAAGACAGAGTATAATTGAGAAAGAAAACGGAAGTAACTATTCCAGAAGATCTAGCTGTACCACAAAAATAAAGTAGCTGTTTTTGTGAAAAGTTACTAGTGTTTACACAGGGATGACCTGTGAGCTCCAAATTCTAATTCCAGATCACAAAAATTAGATTCTAAGATCACAAAAAATTTTCTGCTAACTTAGAAGCTTTGTGGAATGAGGCAGAAGATAGAATTAAACAAATAAGGTTTCCTGGAACAATAAAAACAATGTATCAGAGTAAAATAGATTATTAGACCTTGAAGACCACTGTCATGTTTTATAATCTCATACATCCTGTATTTGTGAGATGTATTTTCACCACCAAATAACTGCACTGTATAATTAAGATGCTGTTTTTTACCTTATGATTTTTTCAAGTTTCCAGGAAAATTAAATTTATAATGGAAGAATGTTTTCTAAAAAAATTTTTTTTAAAGTTAAAAGCTACCAAACAGGAAAGGTTACTTTGGCCTTAAGTCCTCTAAGTCTCACTCCCAGAGAAACACACTGACACTGTGGCCGGGGTGCTGGAGGAGGGACTCTGCACCAGGCGGGGCTGGACTGGATGGATTCACATGTCCTCAGAGACCACTGTTCTCTGAACTGATGACAGTCAAGAAAGCAGCAGAAGGAACATGGGGCAGCAGAGCTTTGAGAAGACGCAGTCGCAAGGGAGACAGAAAGACGGGGAGCGAGTGCTGAGGACACCCAGGGGGCCTGCAGTGGTGTCTTAGGGACAGACACGAGGCAGATTAAACTTCTGCAAAGGCACAGACTATGACAAGCCCAAAGTGCACGAACTGACTGCCATCTGCAGAGAAGAGACAGGACTACCGTAAAGGAGCTTCAAACCTTTAGCAGCTGTTTTTCATAACAAGTGACTGAGTCTGAGCTCTGGTCAAATCTGTCTCAGAGAAAAACCAAAAATACAAACTTTACACTGACCTTGATAAACCCAGGAGGAGGTTTTTCATAACTAGAAGTAAAAAAAAAAAAAACACTGGTCATCAATCATGTTCATAGGAACATAACACATTTCAATCACCAAAAAGCAACTACAGGCCAAAATAAAAAAGGTTATTTTTAGTAAAAACTAAAACTACACTATAACTTTTAAAAACAGTTAATAAAATATGTCCGGCAGCCAGAGATGTTATGTTAATATGAATAAACTGATGCTGTATGACATCCTGCTGGGATGCAGCACTTAAATTGACCAAATAATAACTAACTTGGTTTCTTAGGACAATGATTTTATATTTAGAGGAAGGGAAATCAAGAGACTGCTGGGAAAATGTGAGGGAAGAAGAGACTTGAGCTAATTATGGTTCCAATCTGTCATTACACTTGTGGGTGATTTACCTACCATAACTTCCATAACACTGAGCCTCATGGGGGTAGCGGTGTGAGTGCTCTAAGGATGGGGACTGCACAACAGGGAGGGAGCTAAGCCAGAGGGAAGGGTCTGCTATAGTGGAAGGAGGTGAGGGTGATCCACCCCAGAGGCTCCCCCTCCCACCCCTTGCCCCAGCTCTGGATTCAAGATCCTCTCCACTGGCCTGTGGTGTTTGCAGAGCACACTGCCACTTGCTCCTCAGCTCTCTGACTGCCCTTTATGCCCTACTGACCCCTCTGGACTCAAGGATGTAGGGCAGTCGGTGGCACTCAACTACTGCTAGAGAAGCAGATGACTGTGTGCAAATATACTTTCCCTTCCACCAATATAGCTCTCAGACCCTCAGGTTCTGAGGACGCAAATCAGGCCTATGCTCCCAGCTCATTTCCACTTTTTATTATTTTGCTGGAACTTGGGGAAAAGGCTTCTGGTGTCAAACCTACAAAAGCAGCACCCATCGCTCCTGTTCATTTAAAAAACAAAAAAACAACTAATTTTAAAAATTGAAATGGAATTAACATATAACACTGTATTCCTTTCAGGTGTAATTATGTTCAGTTTCAAGCACTGACACATTCTAGACTATGCAATGCAGAGTGTGGGTGTCTGGCTTTTAAAGGTGACTGCCTAATGGATATAACCCCCTTCTTAAAAAAGAATGTAGTTAGGAAAAGAGGCAGGATAACTGAACAGCTCAGGTCTTTTCAATGCTTCTCGAATGGAATTTTACTGAGAGAGGGCATCGAGGTGCTATGACTGGTTCAAAATGCTATCTTGACTCCAACAATTTGGAAACTGGGGAGTCCCAAAGTTGCTGCACACAGAAGGTGAATTCAGAGATGATTATTTTTCTGAATTTTATGACGGAAAATGTCATCAGGAAAACGTTAATAAATTCTAAAATGGCTAATCACTTATCTAATAGTCAAATAGATAGCGGATTATCCTAAAACTAGGCCAAAATAGTTTAAGTTAAAACAAGAAAGCAGTAGTGTACAGGACAGAATGTTTGGTATGGTTCTATTTGTGTGTCTGGGAAAAGGGAGATTATACATATACATATCACCTGAGGGAGGGAGCTTTTGTTCACTTACATTTATTTATGTGCAAATACACTGCCTCAAACAATGTTTAATTACAAAAGAAAAATGAAATTAACATCATCTTCCTCACACCTATGTTGCCATAAGTCCAGGCTAATAAATTTCTGAGAGAGAATCAAAGGACTTAGGGGCAAAAAAGGGTCACTAATAGGCTGTTAGCTCATTTCTGTTATAGAGTTACATAGGAAGCATTTTTGTTTTAAACATTTCAATGTCATTTGTTTGTTTCAGGAACTATATCCTCACTCCTGCTCTAATCAACTTGCTATTTCCTCCTACCAAAGAAAAGAACAGGCGGATGAAACTAAACTTTTAGGCGATACTGAAAGCTCAGTTTAGAAACTTACTCCCTGCAGCAGTAACCACTCAACAATCACCATGCCCGGCACAGTGCTCAGAACCAGACGGAAGAACTGAGGGTATCAGGGTACTCCTAAAGAAATCTAGAAAAGCCAAAAAGGTTGAAACTGCTCTTACAAAACCTCCATGTAACTCTGGACAAAGGTCCTCTCCGTACCTTGAGACCCCCAAAATGGAGTGGCCCAGTTCAAATCTAAAGCTAAGTCAGCCAGTCCTAATGGGGAATGCCTCACGTCAAGGAAACCTAGTATATACCAATCACAATCCTTTAGCCCAGGGCTACCTAGCTTAGTTTAGCTTACCCTAGATAAGAGGACGTGCAAGCTTTGTAAAGAAATCCCTGACTCCTTAGTCAATCGTGCCCTATTTTCAAGTTGCCTCTTGAAACTCCCTGTAAAACTTACTCCTGTCCAAAATAACTGGGAAGTGTTCCACTGCAGATGAAACACTGTACTTCCTCAATCTGTGGAGCAAGATTGTTTTTCCCTTGAACAAAGGACGTCAAACTGCAAAGTGTGGCAGTTTTGTCTTTTGACACTCTTTAGGACTGTCCTGATAAAAGAGATGTTTTAATTTTTGAAGTAGAAAACTCTAAAGACATAGCATTAATGTTACTATGAATGGCTGCTGATGGACTGTCTCACCTGCTCAATTTATACACATTTCTATTATTCCTCCATTATGGGCTTCCCTCGTGGCTCAGATGGTAAAGAATCTGCCTGTAATGCAGGAGACCTGGGTTTGAACCCTGGGTTGGGAAGATCCCCTGGAGAAGGGAATGGCTACCCACTTCAGTGTTCTGGCCTGGAGAATTCCATGAACAGTGCATGGGGTCGCAAAGAGTTGGACACGACAGAGTGAATTTCACCCTCATACTCTCCATTATTCTTACTAAATGAGGCCAGGCCTGTGACATGCCACAGCTTTCCACTGGAAAATATTTCAGCAATTTGCTTTGGAGATACCATATCCAAAAAGCTTTGTAGCATACCTAAAAGGCTTATTCCGTTTATACCCAGTTGTTCAAATGAAGTGACATTCAGTTTAAGAGCCACAGGAGGCCAGGCTCCAAGAAAGCATGCATTTTGTGTCAAAGCTCCCAAAGGTTAGTAATGAAGGATTAACCCTTGAGGGCCTTTTCTTACATCAGCAATCATGAGAAGGTAGGCAGTGAGAAGTGCCTGAAACAAATAAGTCAAATAACTCATTGAACATCAAACTTAGAATCTAAGTTTGACCTCTAAAGCTGATTATAGAAGGAAAAAACAGAAGGGAATCGAAAGGGTCATTAATCCAACTTTCCACCTTATATTTAATCTCCTTTACAACCCACCCTTCTGTCAGTGGTCATCTGGACTCTCCTCCAACCCTCGGGAGCTTGGGGAACACACTGCCTCCCAAGTCAGGCCATGCTGACTCAGGTCCTAATTCTTTTTGAGCTGGAACTGGCCTCTTAGTAGCTTTCATCCTTAACCCTGGTGAAAAATCCTAAGGACCAGAGAGAACAAGTTTACGCTCTCTTCTACCTGACAGCTCCTCCCGAGTAGTTAGGAGCCAGGCCCTCACCCCACTTTACTTGTCTTCGTCACCGCACGAACATTACGGGACTGGGCTTTCTCTTTCCTTATTAACAGCAAAAATAAAAAGGATGGGGATTTTAACCAGTTCACAGTGCGGCCCCCGACCTGAGAGCGGAAGGACCAGGGCGCTCAGTCGCACTTCTAGGTTCAGTCCCGGAATACTAACCGAGCACCGCCGCCGCCCCACGAGGACTAAAACCGCCGCTTCCGGCGGGGGAAGCGCCCGCCGCCGCCGCTCGCGTCCCGGACGAGACTCGGGGGAGGAGCCTTCTCCCTCCCGCCAGCCGCTGGGAGTCTAGGGTCCCGCCGCCCGGGATCAAAACCGGCTCTCGGCTCGCCGGGGTCCGAGGGGCTCGCCGGGGTCCGAGGGGCTCACCGGCCTACCCCCAGGTGTCCAAGGATCCCGTCTAAAGCGCCGACCCCGAGCGGACCCTGCCGCGCGACCCGGGCCCCGACCCATTCCTAGTATTAGTCGGAGACGGGCGTGACGGACTCACAAGGATTCCAGGTGCTTGAGCTGCTGCAGCTGCTGCGCGTCCTGCCGCCGCCGCTTCAGCTCCCGCCGCCGCTGCAGCTCTTGCTCCGGGGGCTCCCGGGGCCGCCGCGCGCCCCCGGCGCCCGCATCGTCGCGCCCGGGCCGGGACGACATCGCAGCCCCGCGCGGCGCGGCTGAGGCTGCCCGACCGCGCGGCGAAGACGGTACTTCCTCTGCGCCGCGCTCTCTTGACCCAGCAGCGCCCCCTCCCGCTGCGGCTCCGCGTCCCGCCGGGCCGGGCCGGGTCGGGTGCCCTCTCCGCGGCCGGCTGCAACCTGCACCGCGGAATGGCCGGCGGGGCCTCGAGTCGTTGATCGGAGCCCTGTCTTCAGGTTGGCTGGTGCCGGAGGCCAGAGCTCGCCCCCTGGCGACGGCCAGGAGTCGCGGCACTAAGGACGCCGTGTGGAGTAGGGCCAGTTCTGGAGTGGCTGGGCCCCTCTCGGGGTCGGGCAGCTTCCTCGCCATCTCCAACCAGGGAGGCCAGGAAACCTGTGCAAGTCCATTTCGTATCCCCCCGTGGCTAGGCACACAGGAGCTGCTCGTTACCCATTAGTAGGATGCACTCAGTTTTTGAAGAAAGAGAGGCTTCCATAGAACATTTTCAGTTTTCCAAAACTTGTGAGCCATGTGATGTATCAGTTCAGTTCAGTTGCTCAGTCGTGTCCGGCTCTGTGCGACCCCATGAACTGCAGCACACGCCAGGCTTCTCTGTCCGTTACCAACTCCCAGAGCTTGCTCAAATTCATGTCCATCCAGTTGGTGATGCCATCCAACCATCTCATTCTCTGTCGTCCTCTTCTTCTGCCCTCAATTTTTCCCAGCATCAGGGTCTTTTCCAATGAGTCAGTTCTTCGTATCAGGTGGCCAAAGTATTGGAGTTTCAGCTTCAGCATCAGTCCTTCCAATGAATATTCAGGACTGATTTCCATTAGGATAGACTGGTTGGATCTCTTTGCAGTCTAAGGGACTCTCCAGAGTCTTCTCCAACACCAGTTCAAAAGTATCAATTATTCCGCCCTCAGCCTTCTGCATGGTCCAACTCTTACGTCCATACATGACTATGGGAAAAACCATAGCTTTCACTAGATGCACCTTTGTTGGCAAAGTAACCTCTCTGCTTTTTAATATGCTGTCTAGGAATCTGAAGTCAAGTGGGCCTTAGAAAGCATCACTAGGAACAAAACTAGTGGAGGTGATGGAATTCCAGTTGAGCTATTTCAAATCCGGAAAGATGATTCTGTCAAAGTGCTGCACTCAATATGCCAGCAAATTTGGCCACAGGACGGGAAAAGGTCAGTTTTCATTCCAATCCCAAAGAAAGGTAATGCCAGAGAATGCTCAAACTACCGTGCAATTGCACTCATCTCACACACTAGTAAAATAATGCTCAAAATTCTCCAAGCCAGGCTTCAGCAATACGTGAACTGTGAACTTCCTGATGTTCAAGCTGGTTTTAGAAAAGGCAGAGGAACCAGAGATCAAATTGCCAACATCTGCTGGATCATGGAAAAAGCAAGGGAGTTCCAGAAAAACATCTATTTATGCTTTATTGACTATGCCAAAGCCTTTGACTGTGTGGATCACAATAAACTGTGGAAAATTCTGAAAGAGATGAGAATACCAGACCACCTGACCTGCCTCTTGAGAAACCTATATGCAGGTCAGGAAGCAACGGTTAGAACTGGACATGGAACAACAGACTGGTTCCAAATAGGAAAAGGAGTACATCAAGGCTGTATATTGTCACCCTGCTTATTTAACTTATATGCAGAGTACATCATGAGAAATGCTGGACTGGAAGAAACACAAGCTGGAATCAAGATTGCTGGGAAAAATATCAATAACCTCAGATATGCAGATGACACCACCCTTATGGCAGAAAGTGAAGAGGAGCTAAAAAGCCTCTTGATGAAAGTGAAAGAGGAGAGTGAAAAAGTTGGCTTAAAGCTCAACATTCAGAAAACGAAGATCATGGCATCTGGTCCCATCACTTCATGGGAAATAGATGGGGAAACAGTGGAAACAGTGTCAGACTTTATTTTTCGGGGCTCCAAAATCACTGCAGATGGTGATTGCAGCCATGAAGTTAAAAGACGCTTACTCCTTGGAAGAAAAGTTATGACCATCCTAGATAGCATATTAAAAAGCAGAGACATTACTTTGTCAACAAAGGTCCGTCTAGTCAAGGCTATGGTTTTTCCAGTAGTCATGTATGGATGTGAGAGTTGGACTGTGAAGAAAGCTGAGCGCCGAAGAATTGATGCTTTTGGACTGTGAAGAAAGCTGAGCGCCGAAGAATTGATGCTTTTGAACTGTGGTGTTGGAGAAGACTCTTGAGAGTCCCTTGGGCTGCAAGGAGATCCAACCAGCCCATTCTGAAGGATATCAGCCCTGGGATTTCTTTGGAAGGAATGATGCTAAAGCTGAAACTCCAGTACTTTGGCCACCTCATGCGAAGAGCTGACTCATTGGAAAAGACTGTGATGCTGAGAGGGATTGGGGGCAGGAGGAGAAGGGGACGACTGAGGATGAGATGGCTGGATGGCATCACTGACTCGATGGACGTGAATCTGAGTGAACTCCGGGAGTTGGTGATGGACAGGGAGGCCTGGCGTGCTGTGATTTATAGGGTGGGAAAAAGTCGGACATGACTGAGCGACTGAACTGAACTGAGGTTGGTTATAGCTTTTCTTCCAAGGAGCAAGCGTCTTTTAATTTCATGGCTGCAGTCACCATCTGCAATGATTCTGGAGCCCAAAAAAATAGTCAGCTACTGCTTCCACTGCTTCCCCATCTATTTACCATGAAGCGATGGGACTGGAAGCCATGATCTTAGTTTTCTGAATGTTGAGTTTTAAGCCAACTTTTTCACTCTTCTTTCATCAAGAGGTTCTTTAGTTCTTCTTCACTTTCTGCCATAAGGGTGGTGTTATCTGCACATCTCAGGTTATTGATATTTCTCCCAGCAATCTTGATTCCAGCTTGTGCAGTCTGGCATTTCTCATGATGTACACTGTGTATAAGTTAAATAAGCAGGGTGACACTATACAGCCTTGATGTACTCCTTTCCCAATTTGGAACCAGTCTGTTGTTTCATGTCCAGTTCTAACTGTTGCTTCTTAACCAGCATACAGATTTTTCAGGAGGCAGGTAAGGTGGTCTGGTAGTCCCATCTCTCTAAGAATTTTCTACAGTTTGTTGTGATCCACACAGGCAAAGGCTTTGGTATAGTCAACTAAACAGAAGTAGATGTTTTTCTGGAATTCTCTTGCTTTTTCAATGATCCATGTGTTGTATAGCTGGTGTAATACATTGAATTCAGATAAGATTTGGGTTCTGGAAATGAGAAGCCAGTATATACTGTGCAGTCTTTATGTAGTCATTGAACCAAACTCTTAATAGTATAATAGTTCATTTAACTAAAAAATTATAATGAGTGCTGTTACCACCCACGTGTATTATCTTTATTTAGTGATAAAGAGGCCCAGAGAGCTCAGTGACTTGCACAAGGAAACAACTAGTAGGTCACAGAAACTGAAAGTGAAGTCGCTCAGTTGTGTCCCACTCTTTTTGACCCAATTGACTGTAACCTACCAGGCTCCTCTGTCCATGGGATTTTCCAGGCAAGAGTATTGGAGTGGGTTGCCATTTCCTTCTCCAGAACCAGGATGCAAAAGCGTTAGGTGCCTAACTAGGTTGTGCTTTGAAACTATGTGATATATAATTTTTTCAGCCTTGAAATAATGGAAGAAACTGAAGAGGAAGTAAAAATAACATCATAAGGGAAATACTTGCTGAAATATTCAAACTGTTAATGCCGCAAAATGTGAAGAACTTCTTCAAATTTATTCAGGAAGATACAAACACAGAGAAGCTATGCATAGACATCTGAAATTATACTGACATATGCCCTGGAACTTGGAAATTATCTTTTCCTCTAACAATGAAGCCAGTAAGAATTGTTGAATGAATGTAGATTTAGCCATTCATGTGTAACTGATCATGACCTTATGGAGCCTTCCCAGGATAGATCTCTCCCCCATATCCTCTGCCAAAGCTCCTGTTTGAAGTACTCAGATAATAGTATCTCACGCATCTTTCCTGAGTTTTTCAGATGCTAAAAGCTGCCACAAAATGGAAGAAATTAACTACTTGATTATCATGAGCCCCAGTCCCCATTGCACAGGAGCTAATCACATACCTTGGGACACCTCCCCCCAACTTTGCCTTTAAAATTGCCTTTTGCTGAAACATTTAGAGGAGTTCAGGGTTTTTTATTTTGTTTTATCTTTTTTTGAGCACCTTTGACCCATTCTCCTTGAATGGCATTGTAATAAAACTTTCTCTGCTCTGAGCTCCAACATTTGGGTCTGGCCTATCTGCCTGCACTGCAGGAGACCCGGGTTCAATCCCTGGGTCCGAAAGATCCTCTGGAGAAGGAAATTGCAACCCACTCCAATATTCTTGCCTGGGAAATCCCATGGACAGAGGAACCTGGCAGGCTACAGCTCATGGGGTCACAAAGAGTTAAATACGACTGAAAGACTAACAGTTTCAGTTTCACTGTGCTAAAGGCACACACCCTTGCATTCCACAACAATGGAAGTTATCTGGGCCAATGAGTGACGTATATGACGCCTTTTAAGACATTCAAATACAGTCAAGAGAAATGACATAGGCTTTGGAAGCTGTGATTTACAAAGGAAATGTAATCGCGTTGCAGGAAGAAGTTGGTCTACACAATCAAGAAGAGGAGAACCAAGGAAAGAAATCAGGTAGTGTTTTTCCAGAGTTGTTATTGAGCAGAAAATTCTGGGTAGTTCCAGAATACGCACACTACGTATTCCTTCCTTTTTAAGGTGAACATGTACTGGGCCAGCAGCACCCCAGCCACCAGGGCGCACACACTTGGCTCACCCTCGCGGTTGCTTCTTCCATGGACCGGGCCTCCTGCGCCTCCGGGTTTGAGAGAAGAGATCGCTGGGTGGGATGCTCTGGCCCTGAAACCTACTGGGACCCCGCCTCTAGCCCCGCCTCGCCCCGCCCCGCCGCGCCCGAGCCCTGCCCCGCCGCGCCCGAGCCCCGCCCCGCCGGGGAAAGCCCCACCCACGTGCGGCGGGGACGGAGCCTGGATTGCGGGGCGCGGCTTCGTCCGCGCCAGAGGCGGGAGGCGGGTTTCCTCCGAACCCGCGTCTAGCTCTGAGGACAGAAAACGGGAATCGAATTAATTCTGTCTCACCGCTAATGAGGAGTAGGCAATGGTTCGCTCCAGCTCCGCCCAGTAGAAATCTGATTCCAACAATCAGGAATAATTCTCCGTCTTCCGCGCTCCGGAGACACTCAGGACTACAACCCCCAGAAGGCATTGGGACTCGGCTATCTGACTTGCGCAGTAGCGTTCGTTGTAAAGTGCTATGACAACAGGGCGAAGATGGCTTGGAGTTAGGCTTGAGTCGGGAGGTGTCCCTTCCGCCGCTGCTGTCCTTTTTCTGCTACATCCCACTCACTGCCTCCTTCATCATTTCCTCCTCTTTGTGAGCAGCATTACTTTCCTCTGTTCTCTCCTGCCTGATCTCTGCCACGGGACTGATACCGTTTTTTCTGCTCGTCTCTGAGGGTGACAGAGAGAGGATGCGGGAGAGCTACTTGATGGGATCACTCCAACTCCGTGGAGCTGGTGGTGCTACCTGGTGAGACGCTCTCTTTGCCTGGGTCGTGGAACAAGTTGGATCAGGAGAGCGAGAAGGAGTATAAGGATTGCTTTTCTCTGCGACGTCCGATCTTGCTCGTCGTTCCAGCCCTGGGACCCTGGCAGACATTCTTAAAGGGAAGTCTGTAGAGACCGCGAAGGACGGTGGGGCAGGACCCACCTGATTCAGCATCAGGTAAGGAAGTATGTCTAGAATTAAACATTGGATTCATGAATGCCCTTTCCGTGTTTTATTTTATTATATATATATATTTTGATCAGATTGATTCTCTGATGCCATGTAATGGTTTTGGGAGATAGAGGATAACAGATTTCTTATGGAATATGTTTGCATTCAAAAGACAACAGCCAGAACAATGTGTGTGTGTGTGATCCTGTGAATGTCAAAAAAAGGTGATACGAATTTTTAAAGATTCCAATCAGGAGTGTCACATGGTGCACAAGCATTCTCCTGTGACCCTTCAACAAGTCTTCTGAACAAACGGTCAAAGCAGTTTCCAGCCTGTGACTGAAGTAGGATGCATGTACTAATACCCCTTAATTCCTTCTTGCAATAGGATTATTCCTTCTTCTTCTCTCTTTGACACTGCAGACCACAGCAGTCTAGATGAACTGAAGTGATCTCTCTCTCTTCCCCAGTTAAATGCCCTGCAATTGACTCCAATTTTGAGGATCTTTCCTGCCTGCACGCCCCCCCCCCCCCCATCCATCTCACTTTTAGTTTAAAAATGAAACCATATCACAGACATCCACAATTTGAGGATGCTGGAGGGAAAAGGATGAGTCTTAGCTAAAGTCTGTGAGTATTCAGAGAGGGAGAGATTTTTCTAACCTCTTTATGTATTTGTATTTGCTGCAAATACGTAAAGAGATTATTTGTTGAAGATTTTTTTGGTAAATAGATTGAACTATTATTTAGAATAATATATAAAAGAAACTTTGTAAATTCTGCAAATGATTTACAAGTTATAAGTTTAAGGAATTTTTCATTTTCTGTAATTATGAGTAATTGTTGTTCTTAAATTACAACCACACACTTATGTTTTTGGTGAGACTTATGGATGGAAATCTTCTTTGAAGGGACAAAAAAAATCCAGTATCAATAAGATATAGTAATTTTTAAAGCTTTGCAACTTTTGAAGTTTGTAGCAGATCTTATCCCTCAGGATAAGGAATTCTCAAAAATTATTGAAACACAAAGCATTCTTGCTGATTAATGAAAAGTTACTATCATTCTTTTCAACTTCAGTTTAAATCTTCGTTCCAGAGGGACCGTTGTTCACATTCACATTTGTAATTTTGTCTTGCTCGGAACATACCATAACCACCACCAACACTACTGCTATTACTACTTCGAGGTTACTACTGACACTTATCTGACATTTTTTGAATGCTTCCTATGGATTGAGCATTGGGGTAGGTAGTTACATGTGTTAGGCTATTTTATTCTCCCATCTTCCCAGAACAACTGGGAATCTAGAGGAAGAGACTTGTCTAAGGTCATACAGTTGAGGTCTGTCCAACTCCCTCTCCTGTGATCTTTCCTCTTTTGTGGCTTTTATTAAAATTCTAGCATTGAGTCTATAATATTGTCTTCAAAAGCAACATTCTTCTAATTCTGTGCGTTTGTTATCTTGCCTGGACTGGAAGACCTGACCAGTGTTTTCCAAAATTCGAGGCAGCACTAGCATGACATGGAGAAAATAAAGCTCCTGAAATGAAGAGCAGTAGTGTCAATGTCTTAGCCTCCTAATTTCAGCATCTGCCATCTCACCCACGTGTTCCTTCCAGAAGATTCTTGGGGTTATTATTGCCATAGCTGTTCATCTAGCCATCCTTCCATACTTTCGGACCAAGCAAATGAGGTTTTAAAACACCCACGTCTTAAAGGAAAACTAAATCTGAGTAAACTTGGTGTGAGAGATAACATATATATATAAGTATTAAAAACAAAAAAGAATTATGGAAGAGAATTTCTGGAGATTAAGGGATAAAGAGGTGCGTTCTTATTTAATATTCTAATAAGGTCTAAGAAATCAGTCTTTTGCGGCTGTTTATAATATGCATCTGTTAAAACCTTCTAATTATTGTTTTCCAATCATCCTTTAAAATTTTAATTAAATATGGGAGATACTTTCCTGAAGTCTGAACTCACAGTGATTAGAATTAACGTTAACAGAGTTATAGCTTTTTAATTGTTGTGAGGTGGCTGCACTTATTTATCAGTAGATAGTCTGGTTTTGAGTGTTACTTCCAACTTCTTGGTATTGATAGTTGTGATCAGTTGGGCAGGTTTCTTAACCTCTCTTTGTTCAAGAATACCTATAAAATAGTATCTGTGGTTTACTTTGTAGTTTTGTTATGAAGATTAGAATACTTGCAAAGCACTTAGAACGGCACCTGGGACCTTGGTAAATGCTTAGTAAATGTTAGCTATTATTTTCTTTTCTAGTGAAGGGAGGTGATAGCCATGAAAAATCTGATATTTGGTTTTTATTTTACATTTATTTAAAAACAGAAAAGGGCTTCCCTGATAACTCAGTGGGTAAAGAGTCTGCTTACAATGCAGGATACAAAGGAGATGCAGGTTCTATCTCTGGGTCAGGAATATCCCCTGGAGGAGGAAAATGGCAGCCCATTCAAAAATTCTAGCCTGAAAAATCTCATGGACAGAGGAGCCTGGTTGGCTACAGTCTAAAGGGTTGCAAAGAGTTGAACATGACAAAGTGACTAAGCACAACAGGCAAAAAACAGAAAATCATTAAGAATCTGGAAATTAACACTGAGTGAATAGGGGATAAAATGCAAATTTTTATTTCTTACTTTTATTGAAGACAATTAAATAGAATTAAAATCAATTTATGCGTATTAAACTTTTGTTATTTGGAATATTTTAAATTTGTTTTTGTAACAAAAAAGCCATATTTCATGGCTGAAAATGCCTTATTACCATTGTTCCTTTCTTCCTTTCCTGCCAGTAATAGACCTCTGCCACCCAACTGCTTACCTTAATATGTTTAAGTCAAGACCTGTATGTTTTTGAACTTGGAAAATGAATTAGCATTTTATATGAGTTTTAATTTATGGTTAATTTTTTTTCTCTGTCAATGGGGTAGGATGTCCTTCTAGGAGAAAGGGTAGAATTTATTTTGCTAATCTTCTGAATTTAATTTGCCAACCTATTGTTCTTCTGATAGAGTGGTAAATGTGGCCAAAATACAGGAGTATCCTAATTTTAAAAAGGTGAAACTTTGGGACTTCCTTTTGATCCAGTGACCAGGACTCCATGCTCCCAGTGCAGGGGGCTTGGGTTCGATACCTGCTTAGGGAACTAGATCTCACATGCTGCAAGTAAAGATCCCACATGCTGCAATGAAGTTCGAAGATCCTGCATGCCACGAGGAAGACCCAGTGCAGCCAAAGAAAAAATAAAACACTGAGCGACTGAACTGAACTGAACTGATTTTAGCAAATGAAAAATAAAAATAAAGTCACTCAATTATTAAAGAGAGTAAAATATTATTTTATTATTTTTATTATGGGAAATTTTAAACATAAACAAAAACACAAATAATAGTAAAGCAATCCCCCATGTGTTCATCACTATGTACTCTTTAAAAAATAGCAGCTTTATTGAAATATAACTCACATGCCATACAATTAAACCATTTAATGTATACAATTCAATTTTTTTAATCTATTCACAGATATGTGCAACCATCAGTTGCATGACAGTAAATCTTAGAATATTTTTATCACCTCAGAAAGAAACCTTGTACCCTGAGCTTATAGCTTTCCTGTCTTCTCCTGTCCTTTAAACCTAAGAAACCACCAATTTACTTTGTCTCTATGGATTTGTGTATTCTGTACATTTTATATAAATGGAATCATATAATATGTGGTCTTTTGTGATTGGCTTCTTTCTCTTGAAGTAATGTTTTCAAGTTTCATCCATGTTACTCCATTCCTTTCATCTCTGACTAATATTCTACTGTATGGCTATGCTACTTTGCATTTGTATATTCATTAATTGGTGGGCAGTTGGGTCATTTACACCTTTTGGGTATTATGAGTAAGGCTCCTATAAGCATGAGTTTATTTCTGAACTCTCACTTGTTTTTCATTTGTCTCTGTCTACTCATAATGCCAGTACCATACTGTCCTGATAACCATTGCTTTGTAGTAATTTTTGAAATGGGGGGAAATATGAGTTCTCCAATTTTGTTCTTCTTTTAAAAGATTATTTTGACCATCCTGAGTCCCTGGCAATTCTATAAGAATTTCATCAGAAGCCTGCCAATTTGTACAAAGAAGCCATGTGGAAATCTGGTAGGGATTGCATTGAATGTGGAGATCAATTAGGGAAGTATTGCCATCTTAATAATGTTAACGCTTCAGAACCATGAACATGGTGTATTTTCCTGTTTAGATCTTTTTTCTTTTGACTATATTTTGTAGTTTTCAGAATATATATTTTATGTCTTTTGTTACTTTTATTCCTAAGTGTTTTATTCTTTGGATGCTATTGTAAATGCAGTTGTTTCTTATTTTCGGATTGTTCATTGCCAGTATATAGAAATACAGTTGATTTCTGTTATGTTGATCTTGTATCCTTCAACCTTACTGAGTTGTTTACTAGCTCTAATAGTTTTTGTTTGTTTGTTTGTTTGTTTTTACTGAATTCTTGAGGATTTTCTATATACAAGATCATGTCATCTGTAAGTAGTTTTACTTCTTCCTTTCCAATCTGTAAGCCTTTTTCTCCCACTTAATTGGCTAATTTACAGCCTCTAATATAACAGTCAAATGAAGTGGTTCAGAAGGACATCCTAGACTTGTGTCTGATATTAGGGAGAGAGCATCCAGTCATTCACCATTAAGTACGGTATAAACTATGAGTTTCGCATGTAAGTGTTCTCTTTCTGTTTGAGGAAGTTCCTTTCTATCCTAGTATGTTGAAAACATAGGTGCTAATAATCCATAAATGATCTATAATAAGAATAGAAGAGCTTTATTTGAGCCAGACTGAGGGCCACAGCCTGGGAGACACAGATTCAAGAAGTTACAACTTTATAACCACAAAGTTATGTAAGTTGTTTGTGAAGAATTAGGATTGGAGCTTGGAAGGATGCTTGTTAAGCAAGGATTTATTGGGGTTTGAAATGGTTGCATAGTCATGAGGAAAGACTTTGAGATTATAAGGTTGCAGCTGGTAGCTGTTAGCAGATATTGTTTTGAAAACTTCTGCATGTATTGTTGAGTTTGATACAGTTCAGATAATCTAAGTTCTCAGTGATGCAGTGACATGAATGAAATACACCCACCATGGCCATCTGGCTCCATTCTGGATGTCTGAATCACAGTTACTCCATTTTGATTTTTAGATGCACTCTTTTCTTTAATGATTAAAGCAGATGTACCATGCATATTTGACAGGTTATAAGACAGGCTATTTGACAGGCTGCTCTAGTTCATGTAAAGTTTAAATTTAATTATATTTTAAGCCAGAATGACTTCCTCATATCTCATATGTGAAAATTTCTTTCATCAAGAGTTTTTACAATTGAAGAGTTTTGGATTTTGTCAAATGCTTTTTCTGACTCTGTTTATATGATCAGGTGTTTTTTAAATTTTACTTTATAGTTTTGGTATATTTTCTTAAATAATTTTGGGTGTTAAACTAACATTGCTTTCCTGAGGGTAAATTACACTTGGCCATGGTGTTTAATTCTAATCATATGTTGCTTGATTCACATTGCTGGTGTTGTGTTGAAGATTTTTACATACATATTTGTAAGAGACACTGGTCCATAGTTTTCTTTTCTTGTATTTGTCTAGTTTTGTTATCAGTGTAACACTAGTTTCATAGAATGAGTTGGGAAGTGACCCCTCCTCTTTTATTTTTTGGAGAGATTAGTGAACAATTGGTGTTAATTTTTAAAAAACATTTGGTGGAATTTACCATCTGAGCTTAGTCTTTCCTCCCTTTTTTTCTTTGAGCCTGGTCTTTTTTTGTAGGTAGTTTTTTGATTACTACTTCAGTCTTTCTACTTTTTATAAGTCTGCTTAAATTTTCAATGTCTTCTATAGTCAGTAACAGATAGGTGGCAGCAGGACAAATAAGGCTGATGTCCTGCCCCTCCTGGGAAAATGATTTTCTGATTGGGAGCTGTGGGGAGAGGGTTCTTGGCTATACCAGTCTGGAGTGCAGTACTGTCTTGCTGAACTAGGAGTATGGAGGAGGGAGTGTTAGTTTAAGTATTACAGACTCTTACTGTTCTTACTGAGTTTTAGATTTTTAGCGTTTCTTTATTTGCTGTATGCTCCTAGGACAACTTCCAGAGATGTTAAATGATTGTTTTAAAGAATAATTTTCAGAGTTTCACAGGGAAGTGGGCCCATGGAACTTCTCACATGTCATGCTGAAAGTGGAATTCTCTGAAACTTTAAGTTGTATAACATATGGTTATGGGAGAAATACCTATATTATCACAAGATTTCATCAGAGTTCCATTAGATATCAGTGTGCTCTGGAGTCTGTAAGACTTATATTTAAGAGCAAGTAGGTGGTGCTAGTGGTAAACAACCTCCCTGTCAATGCAGGAGATGCAAAGAGACATGGGTTTGCTCCCTGGGTCAGAAAGATCGCCTGGAGGAGGGCATGGCAACCCACTCCAGTATTCTTGCCTGGAGAATCCCCACGGACAGAGGAGCCTGGCGGGCTACAGTCCATAGGGTTCCAGAGTCCGACACAACTGAAGTGACTGAGTGAGTGAGCAATAAAAATGATTATGTATAAGGTTATTAGGAACACAGCTGATATGTGCAAAGAGAATTTTTTTGTAGGTGTGTTTTATTTTTCAAGCCAAGAGATTAAGCTTTTTTTTTTTTTTTTGCAGATAAGCAGGGATATCTAGCAACCTTGTTCAGACTTGCTGTCCAATGTATGAAGCCAAAGTGGAGAGGAACTCGCCTTTGAAATCTTTTGTCCTGCAGCCTAAGCTATCATGTAAAAATACACCAATTTTTGAAGAAAGGAAATTAATGATGTCCAAATTTAGCACAAATGAGGGTTTGTGTTTTGTTAAGTTTTTGGGGAGTGAGCAGTGCACCGTTCTCTGCTTCTGCCTTTGAAATGGAAAAGAGAGGCACTGGGAGACACGCTACTGGCCATCAGTTCAAATCGTTAGCTTTCCTATTGTTCATTAATTTAGCAGCAGACCTTGTTCAGCAGTTGATTGTCCACAATGGTAAATGATAACACCTGGGTCTTGGGCGAACCAGTGTGCTGAACTGTGATGTAATGTAATTCATGCAGTTCTGCTATATATTAGGGCTTCCCAGGTGGCACAGTGTTAAAGAATACGACTGGCAAGCAGGAGACGTGGGTTTGATCCCTGGATGGGGAAGAACCCCTGGAGAAGGAAGTGACAACCCACTCCAGTATTCTTGCCTGAAAATTCCATGGACAGAGGACCCTGGTGGGCTACAGTCCGTGGGGTCACAGAGAGTCAGATACGACTGACTGTCATGCTCGCTATGTATTACCTTATGTTTTGCCCTAGTATGAAGGTAAGTTGGTCTGAAATAAAGTAGCTGCGGTCCTGTGAAGAAGAGCCATTTGTTGGACCTAGGTTTAAAAATAGCACCCCCCCCCACCTTTTTAAAAATTACAACAAAGCAAAACAAAAAAACCCTCTAAGTGACCCATGCTTTTTCAGTGTTTCAGATATTAAATTGCAGGCAATGACAGCCTAATAAAACCAGGTCTAGAGACCTGGAGAGGGTATGCAGAAATGCTTCTGTCATTAGCTCTGTAATTTAAACAGGGATCAAGACTATCCCCAAGGAAAAGAAATGCAAAAAAAGCAAAATGGCTGTCTGAGGAGGCTTTACAAGTAGCTCTGAAAAGAAGAGAAGTGAAAAACAAAGGAGAAAAGGAAAGATATACCTATGTGAATGCAGAGTTCCAAAGAGTAGCAAGGAGAGATAAGAAAGCCTTCCTCAGTGGTCAGTGCAAAGAAATAGAGGAAAACAATAGCATGGGAAAGACTACAATCTCTTCAAGAAAATTAGAGATACCAAGGGAACATTTCATGCAAAGATGGGCTCGATAAAGGACAGAAATGGTATGGACCTAACTGAAGCAGAAGATACTAAGAGGAGGTGGCAAGAATACACAGAAGAACTGTACAAAAAAGATCTTCATGACCCAGATAATCATGATGGTGTGATCACTAATCTAGAGCCAGACATCCTGGAATGTGAAGTCAAGTGGGCCTTAGAAAGCATCACTACTAACAAAGCTAGTGGAGGTGATGGAATTCCGGTTGAGCTGTTTCAAACCCTGAAAGATGATGCTGTGAAAGTGCTGCACTCAATATGTCAGCAAATTTGGAAAACTCAACAATAGCCACAGGGCTGGAAAAGGTCAGTTTTCATTCCAGTCCTAAAGAAAGGCAATGCCAAAGAATGCTCAAACTACGTCACAATTGCACTCATCTCACACGCTAGTAAAGTAATGCTCAAAATTCTCCAAGCCAGGCTTCCACAATACATGAACCATGAACTTCCAGATGTTCAGGCTGGTTTTAGAAAAGGCAGAGGAACCAGAGATCAAATTGCCAACATCCACCGGATCATGGAAAAAGCAAGAGAGTTCCAGAAAAACATCTATTTCTGCTTTATTGATTATGCCAAAGCCTTTGACTATGTGGATCGCAATAAACTGTGGAAAATTCTAAAAGAGATGGGAATACCAGACCACCTGACCTGCCTCTTGAGAAACCTATATGCAGGTCCGGAAACAACAGTTAGAGCTGGACATGGAACAACAGATTGGTTCCAAATAGAAAAGGAGTAGGTCAAGGCTGTATATTGTCACCCTGCTTATTTAACTTATATGCAGAGTACATCATGTCAAATGCTGGGCTGGATGAAGCACAAGCTGGAATCAAGATTGCCGGGAGAAATATCAGTAATCTCAGATATGCAGATAACACCACCCTTATGGCAGAAAGTGAAGAAGAACTAAAGAGTCTCTTGATGAAAGTGAAAGAGGAGAGTGAGAAAGTTGGCTTAAAGCTCAATATTCAGAAAACTAAGATCATGGCATCCAGTCCTATCACTTCATGGGAAATAGATGGGGAAACAGTGGAAACAGTGTCAGACTTTATTTTTTGGGGCTCCAAAATCACTGCAGATGGTGACTGCAGCCATGAAATTAAACGATGCTTACTCCTTGGAAGGAAAGTTATGACCAACCTAGACAGCATATTAAAAAACAGAGACATTACTTTGCCAACAAAGGGCCGTCTAGTCAAGGCTATGGTTTTTTCAGTGGTCCTGTATGGATGTGAGAGTTGGACTATAAAGAAAGCTGAGCGCCAAAGAATTGATGCTTTTGAACTGTGGTGTTGGAGAAGACTCTTGAAGAGTCCCTTGGACTGCAAGGAGATCCAACCAGTCCATCCTAAAGGAGATCAGTCCTGGGTGTTCATTGGAAGGACTGATGCTGAAGCTGAAACTCCAATATTTTGGCCACCTGATGCGAAGAGCTGACTCATTTGAAAAGACCCTGATGCTGGGAAAGATTGAAGGCTGAAGGAGAAGGGGACGACAGAGGATTAGATGGTTGCATGGCATCACTGACTCAGTGGACATGAGTTGGGTAAACTCTGGGAGTTGGTGATGGACAGGGAGACCTGGCGTGCTTTGGTCCATGGGGTCGCAAAGATCAGACGCGACTGAGCGACTGAACTGAACTGAACTGAGGGGAGTCATATACCTATAGAATGAGAAGACTATCTCATTGGTAAGTACCTTCTAGCTGTGGAGGCTGTTGATTTTAAAAATGAGTTTTTTTTCCTGAACTTTTGAAAGATGACTAGTGGTAGGGGTCACAGTAAAAAGGAAGAGAAGTAGAGCATTGCTATAAGAAAACATCCGCATAGGCTCTCAGGTATCAGTTCAACTAGTGGTTTTCAAACTTCAAGGTGCATGTGAATCACTTGCGGATGTTGTTTGGGGTGGAGTTGGGATTCTCAACTTTCACAAGCTCTTGGGTGATGCTGACCTGCTAGTCCAGGGACTACACTTGGGGTAGCAAAGCTAAATAATCTAGAAAAGGAGGACTTTCAGAAGCTAATGAAGTGGTACTTGTCTAAGGAGAAATTGGTAGAGCAGGAGAAACAGGAAGGAACTAAATGTTGCCAGTTGTATTTTGTTAATAAGAACAGATATTCAATTTTATGATAGAAGTCCATGAGAAATTACTGCTTGATTTAGAACTGTTCCATTTATACACAGTGTTGGAGAGTTAGTTTTTCATATTGGAGATTCCTCCCCCTACCCACCTTTATTCTAGCAGGCTGAAAAAATTTGTTCACTAACAAAAGTTTTAAGGCCATATTCACATAATAGGTATTTTCATCTGATGAAGTCATATGTGTGTTTATATTCTAACTATAGGTACATACACTTTTCGCCCTTCCCAATTATGCTTCTTGTCCTTTGAAGTAATCATATCCATCATTATCATAGCCATGATGATGACTATATGCTGAGTGTTCTGAGACCTCCTAGTGAATCATTGAATGGTGTTGAATTGGGGTCATATTCTTCCCTGGGCTGCAAGAGAATGATGTGTCTTTATTGTGGCAGTCCAATGGTATGATGTGTTACAATTTTCCAATGTATCTCAAGTATGTAATGGGAATATATGGCATTTATTAAATACTGGTACATCCCTCTCAAATTAAAAAATTCAATAAAAGTATAATAGAAGTGTTTATTATGGTTTTGAATATTTGCTATGAGATTTGAAGTTTAGTCATCTGGCAATCTGTATGGTTTTACATAGTGCCATTATTAATAACAGGTGATACAGATGGTTTTTCAGAAACTCTCCCACATGTTAAAACTCATGACAGGTTTACTTACCTGCTAGGTATTTTTCCTTCATTTTCATCAATCCCTTGCCTTTACCTGACTGCTTTCTTTTTTAACATAAAGAGAGGGCCTTACATGGAATTTTCTTTCTCCCCTACCCTGTTGTTTCTTTAAAATTGTCACTTTGAAAGGATTTTATGATCACATAGAAGCTGCAAAAATAGTGGTTTCCCAGTGATAAAGTACAGTTATCAAAGCCATTAAATTGACATTAGTACAGTAAATGTTGAGCTATGCCATGTAGGGCCACCCAAGACCATCATAGTAATACTGTTCATTAAGATCGTTTTTGGACAGTTCTTCTGTGTATTCTTTCCATCTCTGCTTGATCTATCCAGTGTCTACTAGGTCCCCATTGTTTCTGTCCTTTATTGTGCCCATCTTTGGGCAAAATGTTCCCTTGATATCTCCAATTTTCTTGAAGAACTCTCTAGTCTTTCCCCTGATTATTGAAGAGATCAAGAAGAGATGGAAAGAATACATAGAAGAACTGTACAGAAAAGATGTTAATGAATTGGATTACTACGATGGTGTGGTCACTCACCCAGAGCCAGACATTCTGGAGAGCAAAGTCAAGTGGACCTTAGGAAGCATTGCTGTTAATAGAGCTAGTGGATGCGATGGAATTCTAGTAGAACTATTCAAAACCCTAAAGGATGATGCCATTAAGGTGTTGCATTCAATATGTCAGCAAATCTGGAAGACCCAGTAGTGGCCACAGGACTGGAAAAGGTCAGTCCTCATCCCAGTTCCCAAGAAGAGTAGTACTAAAGAATGTGCTAATCATTGGACCATGCTAGTAAGGTCATGCTTAAAATCTTTCATGCTATGCTTTAGCATTATGTGAACCAGGAACTTCCAGATGTCCAAGCTGGGTTTGGAAAAGGAAGAGGAACCAGAGATCAAATTGCCAACATTCACTGAATCATAGAGAAAGCTAGGAAAGTCCAGAAAAACACCTACCTCTGTTTGATTGACTATGCCAAAGCCTTCAACTGTGTGGATCATAATAAACTGAGGAAAGCTCTTAAAGAGATGAGAATACCAGAGCATCTTACCTGTCTCCTGATAAACCTGTATGCGGGTCAAGAGTCAACAATTAGAACCCTGCATGGAACAACTGATTGGTTCAAGATTGAGAAAGGAGTACGACAGGGCTGTCTGCTATCACCCTGTTTGTTTAACCTATATGCTGAGCACATCATGAGAAATATCCGGCTGGATGAGTTACAAGCTAGAATCACGATAGGTGGGAGAAACAGCAACAACCTCAGATAGGTGAATGATATCACTGTAATGGCAGAAAGAGAAGAGGAAGTAAAGAGCCTCTTGATGAGGGTGAAGGAGAGTGAAAGAGCCAGCTTAAAACTAAATATTAAGAAAACTAAGACAATGGCATCTGACTCCATTGCTTCATGGCAAATAGAGGGGAAAAGGTGGAAGTAGTGACAGATTTCCTCTTCTTGGGCTCTCAAATCACTGTGGATGGTGACTGCAACCACGAAATCAGAAGACGTTTGCTTTTGGGGAGGAAAGCTATGAAGAAGCTAGACAGTGTGTTGAAAAGCAAAAAGATTACTCTGCCAGCAAATAGTCAAGGCTATGATTTTCCCAGTAGTCACGTACGGTTGTGAGAGCTGGACCGTAAAGAAGGCAGGGTGCTGAAGAATTAACACCTTTGAACTGTGGTGCTGAAGGCTCCTGAGAGTTCCTTGGACAGCAGGGAGATCAAACCAGTCAATCTTAAGGGAGATCAACCCTGAATACTCATTTGAGGGACTGATATTGAAGCTGAAACTCCAGTATTTTGGTCATCTGATGCAAATAGCCGGACTCATTGGAAAGTCCTTGATGCTGGGAAAGATTGAGGACAGAAGGAGAAGAGGGCATCAGAAGATGAGATGGCTGGCTGGCATCACCAATGCAATGGGCAAACTTTGGGAGATGGGGAGGGACAGGGAAGCCTGGCGTGCTGCAGTCCATGGGGTCGCAAAGCGTCGGACACGACTGGGCGACTGAACAACAGCAACTATACTCTATTTAGTGCTATAGCTAAATTACAGATCTTATTTCAATCTCACCATGTTTTATATTACATACACTTTTTTTTTTGTAGGAATGCAGTTCTAAGAAATAAAATTTATGCCTTGGAACCACCACCAAGACTGGTTCTAGAACTTTTTCATCACCTCAAAGAAATTCCTTTGCATTAATCCTTTAAAGTCATACCCTCTCTTAACCTTGGTAACCACTAATCTGTTGTCCATCAGCTTAATTTTGTAATTTTGAAAATGTTGCAGAAATGAAATTATTTAAAATGCGACCTTTTTGTAAATCAACTATAATCCAATAAAAAGTTAAAAAGGTAGATAAGCAACAGGGATAAGTTGTACAGCACAGGGAATTATAGTCATTATATTGTAAAAAAATTTTTTTTTTGGTTGTGCTCGTAGCATGTGGAATCTTAGTTCCATAACCAGGGATCAAACTCACGCCTCTTGCACTGGGAAGCACAGAGTCTTAACCACTGGACCACCAGGGAAATCCCTTTGTAATAACTCTTGGTGGAATATAATCTATAAAAATACTGGATCACTGTGCTATAACCTGAAACTAATATTGGAACTCACATATACTTCAATAAAAAAATAATGAAGTAAAGGAAAAGGCAACCTCTTGGGACTTCCGGGCTTCCCTTAGATGGTTAAGAATCCTCCTGCAGTCCTGGGGACCTGGGTTCAATCCCTGGGTCAGGAAGATACCCTGGAGAAGGGAATGGCAACCCACTCCAATATTCTTGCCTGGAGAATTCCATGGACAGAGGAGCCTTGTGGGGTACAGTCTATGAGGTCTCAAAGAAGAGGTTGCAAAGAGCAGGACGAGACTGAGCACACACACACACACAAAAGATATGGAAGTAACCTAACTGTCCATCAACAGATGAATGAATACAGAAGATGCAGGGTACACACACACACACACACACACACACACACACACACTCACTCTCACACAGTGGAATACCACTCAGTCATAGAAAGAATGAAATAGTGCCATCTGAAGCAACATGCGTGAACCTAGAGATTAGCATACTAAATGAAATGTCAGAGAAAGGCAAATATGATAGCACTTATATATGGAGTCTAAAATATGACACAAACTTTATTATGAAACAGAAACAGACTCACAGACATAGAAAACAAGCTTCTGGTTACTAAAAGGAAAAGGGAGGCGGGGTAAAGATAAATCCGGAAGCTGAGATTAGCAGATACATACTACTATATGTAAGATAGATAAACAACAAGGTCCTACTGTATAGCACAGGGAACTATATTCAATATCCTGTACTAAACCATAATGGAAACTATATATATTATACACACACACACACACACACACACACACAACTGAATCACTTTGCTATACAACATTGAAACTGACACAACATTGTAAATCAACTATACTTCAACAAAAAAGAGTGCTGCTCCAGCAAAAAAAAAATTCCATTGTATGTATACACTAAATTTTGATTATCCACTTATTTGCCTGTGGACAGGTAGTTTGTTTCTACCTTTGGCTCTTGTGAATAATGCTGCTATAAACATATGTATGTGTACGTGCTTAGTCGCTTCAGTCATGTCCAACTCTTTGTGACCCTATGGACGGTAGCCCACCAGGCTCCTCTGTCCATGGTATTCTCCAGACAATACTGGAGTGGGTTGCCATGCCCTTCTCCAGGGGATCTTCCCTAGCCAGAGATTGAACCTGCATTTTGATTGATTTACAAGTGTTGTTGGTCATTGAGATCAATGTCAATGAACCAGCAGTATATAAAATAAACTATCTTTAAATAGAAACACACAAGAAACAAAATTATATATTGATTGGTTGCTGAAAATGCTGTGAATAGAAGCTTGCCTGACTCTACCCCCCTATTTCCTTTGGAAGCAACGGTTCAGTGTTTGCAAATTCAATGTTTGCTGCCACCTTATAGAACAGAGCTTCTTTGAATAAAAAGAGTTGACTGCTTATCCTAACTATCATTCAAATCAGTGTATTTTGAAGGAAGCATCGTTTATGTTAGATAAATAAATTCTCATAGAATCCCAGGATGGGTATGTTATGTGTGTGCTTAGTTGCTCAGTCATGTCTGACTCTTTGTGACCCCATAGACTGTAACCCGCCAGGCTCTCCTCTGTCCATGGTGATTTTCCAGGCAAGAATACTGGAGTGGGTTGCCATGCCCTCCTCTAGGAGATCTTCCCAACCCAGGAATTGAACCCAGGTCTCCCACACTGCGGGTGGATTCTTTACTGTCTGAGCCACCAGGGAAGCCCTAAAAAGTGTTAGTCACTCAGTCATGTCTGACTCTTTGTGACCCCATGGACCATACAGCCTGTCAGGCTTCTCTGTCCATGGAATTCTCTAGGCAAGAATACTGCAGTGGGTTGCTATTCCCTTCTCCAGGGGATCTTGCATATCCAGGGATTGAACCTGGATCTCCTGCATTGCAGGCAGATTCTTTACCATCTGATCCACCTGGGAAGCCCCCTGTGTGGTTTGTACTGTAGTTTAAAAGGTCCGGTGTGCTTTCACATCCACCACATCCGTAACCCAGTGGTATGGGTGGTGTATACTCATTTTAGATGAGGAATCAAAGTGCAAAGGGGTTACGTGAGTTGCCTGAGGACTCACAGGTAATTAGTGCTATAAATAGACTACAGCCCACATTTCCTAGTTGTTTTTTTTGGTGTGAATTTCCTCTTCCATCTTCCTTTCTACAGTTAGGGGAAAGAGAGTGAGTACTTTTTGAGTACTTGTAATGTACCCCTTCCAGTATTAGTCATTGATACATTTGATCTCATTTGCTCTTCTTAGCAACTCATTGTGACAGGAGATGCTACAGTCTTTCTAATGACCAAACTGAAGGGAAATTAGGTGTTTTGTCTAGGAATTATGTGCTGACTAGTGCTGGTAGAATTTGGATCTTGATCCTTCAAAGAATATATTACTTTGTGCAGTTGTCTGCTAAATGTCCCAGAGGAGAGAATTGATGCAACGTAAATGTATAATTTCTCAGCTTCACTTTCCAATGGCATGGCAAAATATTTGATTAATGTTTCCACTCATTTGGAGTTGTGGTTTCACGTATGTCCACAAAATACCAAAAAATTAGAGTTAAATACAATATTTTTTCTCAAAGTTGTCTAAGTTTAGTTTGCTCTGTATGCTGTAGGAGTTAATCAATTCATAAATCCTGTTGTGACTTGCACTTTGTAAAGTGGATTTTGATTATAAATAAATGCTTTCTTTTTAGAGTGAACGAAAATGTCTTTATTTAAAGCCCGTGATTGGTGGTCTACTGTTCTGGGAGATAAAGAAGAATTTGATCAAGGCTGTTTGTGTTTGGCTGATGTTGACAATACTGGAAATGGACAAGGTAAACAACTTATCACCAAGCACGTTGAACAAAGCATTTTATAGGGATGAAATAAAAACAATTTTTAAAAAAATGTATACTTTACAGAACTTAGGTGAACTGTCATGATTATGTCCCAGTTTTTTTTTTTTTTTTGAAACAAATTGACTCAGTTTTTAAGATCATTTGCCTTATAAGTAATATTTAGGTAACAGGCTGATAAATGTACTTATTACTTGTGTTTTGTTGTTTGTATTTTTCTGGTCTGTGTTGATTCTGTCATATTTGCTGGGACTCAGAAAAATATTATAAAGTATCATTTAATTTATTTTTATTTGTTGCAAAATCAGGTGTTGTAGGGTAGAACTGGCAAAATATTTTCAGTTTTGAAAATTTTTCTTTTATAGAAATTATTTGCAAGAAAAATTATTTAAAATTGAATCTAAAAGCTGTTTACCAGAATGGACAAATTATGTTAATCTCTCTCTTTGTAGAAAACAATTCTTAAATCATTGCTTTCATTTTTGTATTTTGATACTAGAAACAATATTCTATTTTATTCTTATATTTTTTGCTCATCTTTGCATGTTCATATATCAAGTGGTCTTTAAAACATTTTAGGTCTGTATTATCGCTATTTGAAATTTATATTTGGTTTAAATGATTTATAGTCATGAGCTTTTTTTTTTGTAATTAAGATAGTCACTGACTATAGTCACTGACCTCTTAAAAAGAAAACTTATAATACTTTTTCTTCTGTTCATTTTATATAAATATTGCCCCTTTACCTTTCTCTTTATTTTCTTTCTCTTGCCTATAATGAAAATAGTAGAATTTGGGTTGTACAGTGAAAGGAGAAAATGATAAAATCAATGAGGAGTGGAAGTCACTAAGCTGTTCTGAGCACCTACTACATTGTATATAAGGATGATCTGGGCGCTGCCTTCCTACTGATAGGAGCTGTGAAGGTCTTCTATTTGGAGGATGTCCTGAGTGGTTCTTCAATGATTATCAACCCTGCCTCTTGCTCAAGTGTTTGTTTAAATGTATAATTCCCCTATAATTTGGCAGCCTAGAAGAGTCTTACCACAAAAATACCTACCAGAGAGAAACAGTTTCATACCCACCTCTGCCTAAACTATTTAAAGCTCAACTTGGTTGTAAACTGTACTTACTGGTTATCTGAATAACATGGTGTTCACTCCTTATTTCTCAGTGGGGTGCCACTAGTGGGTTACCAGTATGCTGAAATGTTGCATCCCCCTAATTTTCATCCAGCTATGAGCAGCTTCCTCTGTTTTCCCGAGCATGCTATACAAAAGTCATTCTCTGTGTGTTCCATACAGAAGAAAAAAACCACTGATCATTATTTCTCAAAGCCTGGACCACCTACATCATAATATTCTGAAGTGATTATTGTGTATGAAGATTTTCTGTCCCATGTGTACCGGATCCTCAAAGATCATATTCTCTGGAGGGTAGATGGATTGGATGGTGGCTTAGGTATCTACATTTTGACAAGCTCCAAAGTTGAATGGTGGCACACTAAAGTTTAACAATTATTACTGTTGACCTTACGTGGAAATTTAGTGAGAGTGGTTTCGAGCATGTTCTGTTTGAAATAGAAGTGTCTGGTAGGCAGAACTGAAGTAGAGATTTGGGAGTGAGCAGAATGTATGTATTTGAAGTGGATGAGCAGAATGATTGTATTTGAAGCCCTGGGAAGGGTAAAAATGCACAGAAAGATAAGATGGAACAAGAGGGACCTTAGGACCATGACCTGGAGAAAATGAACAACCAGGGAGGAGCTTTGGGAAAGGTAGTCAATAATAGATTCTGACTGGGCAGTCAGAGAGGCAGGAGAACCAGCTGGGCAAGATTTAGTGACATAAAGTCCGACATGTTTCCACGTTGTTTTCCAACTAGTGGTTCATTAGTGTTCTTGGTGAGGGTGGATGAATGGGCGCAGTGGTAACAAAACCTAGATTTGCAGAGAGTGAAGGAGTGAGAGGTGGGAAAGGCTGAGTGTTTATGGCCCTTTAAAGAAACAGCTGTGAAAGGAAGAGGGAGAATGATCATTGGTGACCATGTAGGGTAAAGAGAAATGGGAAAAACTGAATGTGTAGCATAGAGGAATGAGATTCGTTCTTGTAGAGAAGGGGTCTAGAGTAGACAGTGGGAGATGGGATGAGGTGTGCAGATGGAAGGGCTGTCTTTAAGCTTGTGTGAAAATTTTTTTCTCTGTGACAGAAGGCAAGAAGATAAGAATGGACATGGATGAAGAGAAGTTTGCAGGTTAGGTTGGGAAGTGAGACAGTAGTGCCAGTTGATCCCTGTTTTCTTGGAGGTGATCAGAGAGTGAATGCATAGTATTAGCGCCTTGAAATTGCTTTGGACGAAGTTGACTTTGATTCACAGAAGGATTCCTCAGTCTTGAGAGGAGATTGAGAGAAAATTCAGGATCCCTTCATCCTGAGAGAATCTGAATGGTTCAGCTTAGATTACATGCTAACCTATGGCCTGGAGGGAGTGTTTATTACAAGAATCAGAGTTAAACACATACATAAAGGCAGACTAAAAAATAGTTCTTACATTTATCACTTTTAGCTTCTCAGCATTTATACCTAACGTGGGGCAACGGTCCCTTGTACAGCTGCACGCACACATATTCTTACCCATCTGCAATGAAAGATAACTGTGCCCCTACTGCTTCTGGCACTTTCAGAGAGCCCTGGCTCTTCAAGACTAGGCTCTCTGGGTGTTATCCCTTTCATTTGTCATTCCAGTATTCATGTTCTAATATTCTGCTGCCTCTAGAGTGACTGGTGCATACAATTTGTGTTCACAGTTTAATATATACGTAATATTAATAGTCGAGGAAAAGAAGAGAAAGAAAAACTTAAAAATTAAGATGAAGGAGCAGGAAAGATTGTATGGCAACTTGGAGAAGTCATGTTGGGAGCTACATCCTGTTTTGCAACTGGTCACCTGTTGCAGGTTAGGTTGGGAATTGAGACAGTAGTGCCAGTTGATCCCTGCTTTCTTGGAGGTGATCAGAGAGTGAAAGAATAGTATTAGCGCCTTGGAATTGTTTTGTGGTCTAGGTCTTCATTCTTGAGGGATCTAGAACACTGGTGCTTGCCTGAAGAGGATTATAGTAGTTTCATTTATGACTGATCCAGACAGTACAGGGAAGGGCCCATGGGGTCCCTGGCTTTCACTCATATTTCTTTCAGCCCCATTCAGCCCTTTTGAGTAGAAGGCAATGGCAACCCACTCCAGTACTTTTGCCTGGAAAATCCCATGGACAGAGGAGCCTGGTAGGCTGCAGTTCCTGGGGTTGCTGTGAGTCAGACACGACTGAGCAGCTTCGTTTTCACTTTTCACTTTCATGCATTGGAGAAGGAAATGGCAACCCACTCCAGTGTTCTTGCCTGGAGAATCCCAAGGACGGGGGAGCCTGGTGGCCTGCTGTCTATGGGGTTGCACAGAGTCGGACACGACCAAAGCGACTTAGCAGCAACAGCCCTTATGAGAGGATGTGGCAGTCCTGGGTCCTGCAGATTGGATTGTGGTCATACTTGTAAATGTATTCTCTTGCTCCTATTAAATGAAAGCAAATTGTTCCTGTTGGTCTCCGTGTATTGTAAAGCAGAAAAGGCATTACTAAGATTGGGATGTATTAGTTGGCTCCAAGAAAAAACAGTTTGTGAATAACAGATGAATTTAGAGTTGCCCTTTAAGTTGTACTGATCAACCTTACTCTGTGCTTCAGTGCTAAGTCACTTCACTTGTATCTGACTATTTGAGACTCTATGGACTATAGCCTTGCCAGCTCCCCTGTGGGATTCTCCAGGCAAGAATGGAGTGCGTTGCCATGCCCTCCTCCAGGGGATCTTCCCAACCCAGGGATTGAACCTGCATCTTTTATGTCTCCTGCACTGTCATGTGGGTTCTTTACCACTAGTGCCATCTGGGAAGTCCCTTAACTCTTTCAAATCCATTAATTAGATTTTTTATCATCAAATTTGGTTATTAAACCAAAATTCTTCGATAGGAATTATCACATATATACAGTTAAGTTTTTTTATTTTTATTTTATTTTATTTTTTTTACAGTTAAGTTTTTTGGAATCAACTTTTAGGAGACCATCTCAAATCAGGCTTAGAAATGGTATTGATTTTGATTTTCTCCCTGTTGGAGAGATGGTGTTCCACTGGCTTCTATATAGCCCTTTTAATATAATATCCCTTACTGTATACCTTAGGGAACCAAGTGGTTATTCCACAGTTTTCTACAGAAATATATTTCCTTTAAGCTCTCAGTTACTGGGTGAGAAATCATAGATGGGCTCTGCTTCCCCACTGAGGTAAAATAAGTTAGAAAGTTAATGTATCACTGAATCTCCATAATTGGCAACAACAGTATCTTCCTGGGCTGCCAGAATTACTAGTAATTTAGAGCCAATATTCAGTGTTCTCATAAAGGTTGGGTATTTGCCTTTGTTCAGTACATTCGTTCAGTCCCCTGGTTTGACAGGGAAGGATCTGAGGAAACTTTATATTAGGCATGTGTGGTTTTGTAATTGTTGTGTAGTCACGCAGTTGTATCTGACTGTTTGCGACCTCCTGGACTGTAGCCTGCCAGGTTTCTCTGTCCATGAAGAATCCAGGCAAGAATACTGGAGTGGGTTGCCATTCCCTTCTCCAGGGGATATTCCTGACTCAGGGATCGAACCTGGATCTCCTGCATTGCAGACAGACTCTGCCACGGCAGTCAATACACAGCCCTGTCTTTGTTCAGGTGACTCCAGGTCTATAAATTAAGTATGGGGTTCAAGTGACTCCAGGTCTATAAATTGACTAAAGTATGGCATTATCAACTCAATGGACAAGAGTGTGAGTGAACTCCGGGAGACAGTGAAGGACAGGGAAGCCTGGCATATTGTAGTCCATGGGGTTGAAAAGAGTCAGACCGACTGAGCGAATGAACAGCAGCAATGGGGTTTGGTGCAATGCCGTGACTGTCTGATATGGTGGCTTGAATTAGTCCTTTTTTTCATAGACCTGGAATATTTTTGGTTATAGACTTCAAAAAAGGCCTTAATTTGATAAGCACACTATAGTACATTGTTACAATTAGATACTACTCAGTAATAAAAAGAAATGAATCATTGGGGAAATAAAGGCCTTAGTGAGTTGCCTGTTTGTTCCATTCCTGGGGATCCTGTGTTAAATATAGCTTGAAATCTGTGATAGTTAGACTGCTACCTGAGATCTGGTTACTATAATAATCCCACTATTTTAATAATTATACATACATGTTGTAATTCTAGGGGTTAAATTGTCACCATCTGGGCTTGGCCATCCTGACTTCCTCTTGCCCCTGAGGGTGGCGCATGTTGAAGGTGAACCCCACTCTTTCTGATCACTGTCTTCACTTTTATGTAAGAAACCTGGAGAGACTGTGAACTTATTTGTTACTGTAATTTAAAACCTCTAGTGTTAATCCCTTAACTAGATTCTTAGGGGTTAAGCTCCCTGTGAAATGAGGTAAGGAATTGTTTCCTCAGACTCCCAAAGACCCTTAGTTTTACCCTGAGATGAGAATTTTGGTCAAAACCTATCATTCTCTTACTTTAAATTAACCAGTGCTCTTAGAAAACGTCATCTTACATATGGTTTGGCATTGCTCCTTCCTGTTCATTTGGCAGCACTGTTCAGTTCGCTAGAGTGTTACCTGCAGTGGGCACAGGGTTCCAGATGCTTGGAGGTGTTAACAGCTGTTCTGTCACTGAGTACGGTGCTGTTTAACTCCATATAAATTATGAACAGGAGTTTTAATGCTTTGTGCCCCAACTCACCTCAAGAACGAATTTCTAAATATCCCTGAAGGAATTGGTGTCTGTAGTTTATTCCTTGGTGCTAATTTTGTATATCAGTTAACATTTTTTTTTTTTTTTTGCTACAAGTGACAGGAAACAATTATGATAAATGCAAACAAAAGAGAGATTGGAAGGAGAGTGACATAGCTCTCTTGAATGTAGAGAGTTCATTTGGCCAAGCCTTAGTCAGAGTCAGGAACCAGTATGTCTCGAGAGAGTTTGTAGGCCTCTGACGCTGCCATCAGATCACCTAGAACCAGATTCTTTTTTTTTTTTTAATTAAAGTATAGTTGATTTTTATAGTTGATTTAAATTATAGTTGATTTGTGTTAATTTCTGCTGTATGACACTGTGTGTGTGTGTGTGTGTGTGTGTGTGTGTGTGTGTGTGTGTACATTTCTTCATATTCTTTTCCAGTATGGTTATCACAGGATATTGAATATAGTTCTCTATGCTGTAGAGTAGGACCTTGTTGTTTATCCATTTTGTATATAATCATTTGCATCTGCTAGTCCTAAACTCCCAATTCATCCCTTCCCCATCCCTCCTCCCCCTTGGCAACAACAAATCTGTTCTCTATGTATATGAGTCTGTTTTATAAATAGGTTCATTTCTGTTGTATTTTAGATTCCATATAAATGATATCATATGGCATTTGTCTTCCTCCGTCTGACTTACTTCACTTAGGATAGTAATCTCTAGGTCCATTCATATTGCTGCAAATGGCATTATTTCATTCTTGTTTATGGCTGAGAGGAGAAGGCAATGGCACCCCACTCCAGTACTCTTGCCTGGAAACTCCCGTGGACGGAGGAGCCTGGTAGGCTGCAGTCCATGGGGTCGCTGAGTGTTGAACACGACTCAGTGACTTCACTTTCGCTTTTCACTTTCATGCATTGGAGAAGGAAATGGCAACCCACTCCAGTGTTCTTGCCTGGAGAATCCCAGGGATGGCGGAGCCTGGTGGGCTGCCATCTATGGGGTCACACAGAATCGGACACTACTGAAGCGACTTAGCAGCAGCAGCAGCAGCAGTATTCCGCTGGGCTTCCAAGGTAGTGCTAGTAGTAAAGAACCTGCCAATGTCCCCTGCCAATGCAGGAGACATAAGAGACATGGATTCGATCCCTGGGTCGGGAAGATCCCCTGGAGAAGGGCATGACAACCCACTCCAGTATTCTTGCCTAGAGAATCACATGGGCGGAAGAGCCTGGTGGGCTACAGTCCATAGGGTCGCAAAGAGTCAGACATGACTGAAGCGACTTGGCACAGCACAGCACAGTATTCCACTATGTATATTTACCCCATCTTCTTTATCCATTCATCTGTCGATGGATATATAGGTTGCTTCCATATCTTGGCTATTGTGAATAGTAGCACCAGATTCTTAATGACATGTGTTATCTCTATTCACGATTGAAATTCCTAGGATAGTACCTCTCTCAGAGGATTATTATGAGAATAATGAGTTAGTATTAATATACGTAAGCTACTTAGACCATTGCCTGGCACATAATAAGCTCTCAATAATAAAGTGCATAGAACTCCTTCTTTTCAGTATATGGAAGAAAAGTCAGTGTACTCTACTGATCCGGGGATTTACAACAACCCAAAGTATTAGTTTCCTAGGATTGCCATAACAAAGTACCACCAATTGACTGGCATAAAACAACAGAAATTTATTCTGTCACAGTCTGGAGTCTAGAAGTCCAAAATCAAGGTGTCTGCAGGGCTGCACTATCTCTGAAGCCTCTAGGATCCTGCTATGCCTCTTTCAGTTCCCGATAATTCTTTGGCTTGTGGATTATCACTCCAATCAGTGCCTCTGTGATCACACGATCATCTTCTTGCTTGTCTTTGTATCTTCATGTGACAGTCTCCTCCCCACCCTGTGCTTGTTTTCTCTTCTTATAAGGATGCTAATTGAGTCCTGCTGCTGCTGCTGCTAAGTCGCTTCAGTTGTGTCCGACTCTGTACGACCCCATAGACGGCAGCCCACCAGGCTCTGCCGTCCCTGGGATTCTCCAGGCAAGAACACTGGAGTGGGTTGCCATTGCCTTCTCCGAATTGAGTCCTACCACATACCTAATCAAGTGTGACCTCATTGTAACTTGGGTTCGTCTGTAAAGATCTAATTTGCAAATAAAATCAGTTACTGGGGGCTAGGACTTAAACATATCTTTTTGAGGGACACAGTTCAACCCATAATACCTATCTTATCATTTCCCCTTTTCGTACCCGAGACTAGATATTATAAATCAGAGTACTCTGTCTTAGTGAGGCCTTGGAATAATTTTTAATGCAGTGTTTTGACAGCCAAAATCAGGTGTAGAGTTGACACTCTATGATGAAATCAGTTTACAACCTGATACTAGTCCTTTGTTAAAAGGGCTTACTTTGTGCTGAATTATGGCTACTGATAACAAATCAAGGCTTAAGAAAAGTGTAGTATGTTAGTATATTTGAATGTTGGTGATGTAAAGCTATTTAGTTCACTTTAATTATATATTCTGTTGGCAGATTGGTCTTTGTATATGAAACAAAACTGGATTCTTTTAATTTTTAGATTCTTTTTTATTCTTATTTCTTTAAAAAAATTATTTATTTTAATTGGAGGTTAATTATTTTATAATATTTAGTGGTTTTTGCCATACATTGACATGAGTCAGCCATGGGTGTACATGTGTCCCCCATCCTGAACCCCCCCTGCCACCTCCCTCCCCATCCCATCCCTCTGGGTCATCCCAGTGCACCAGCCCTGAGCACCCTGTCTTGTGCATTGAACCTGGACTGGCGATCTGTTTCACATATGATAATATACATATTTCAATGCTATTCTCTCAGATCATCCCACCCTCGCCTTCTCCCACAGAGTCCAAAAGACTGTTCTATACATCTGTGTCTCTTTTGCTGTCTCGTATATAGGGTTATCGTTACCATCTTTCTAAATTCCATATATATATATGCGTTAGTATACCATATTGGTGTTTTTCTTTCTGACTTACTTCACTCTGTATAATAGGCTCCAGTTTCATCCACCTCATTAGATGTGATTCAAATGGATTCTTTTTCATGGCTGAGTAATACTCCATTGTGTATATGTACCACAGCTTTCTTATCCATTCATCTGCTGATGGACATCTAGGTTGCTTCCATGTCCTGGCTATTATAAGCAGTGCTGCGATGAACATTGGGGTACACGTGTCTCATGGTTTTCTTGGTGTGTATGCCCAGCAGTGGGATTGCTGGGTCATATGGCAGTTCTATTTCCAGTTTTTTAAGGAATCTCCACACTGTTCTCCATAGTGGCTGTACTAGTTTGCATTCCCACCAACAGTGTAGGAGGGTTCCCTTTTCTCCACACCCTCTCCAGCATTTATTGTTTGTAGATTTTTGGATAGCAGCCATTCTGACTGGTGTGAGATGGTACCTCATTATGATTTTGATTTGCATTTCTCTGATAATGAGTGATGTTGAGCATAATTTTTAGATTCTTCTTTTAGACATTAGAAATTCTATTTCTCCAAATTTTTGTGACTAATGTTTTTTCCTATATCTTTAAAAACACCTTTTTACAGATAAAATAATTGTGGGCAGCTTTATGGGATACCTAAGAATCTTTAATCCTCATCCTGTAAAAACAGGAGATGGAGCTCAAGCTGAGGATTTGCTTCTAGAAGTGCATCTACGAGATCCAATATTGCAAGTGGAAGTAGGAAAGTTTGTTTCGTAAGTACAGTCCACTAATTCGAGTGTTTTGTCTTACTACTTGGAGTATGTCAGTCCCTTATGTGTCAAAAATGACTATGAATTAAATATATTTCCTGTATATTGTCACGTACTGAACATTGTTTAATATGGAAACCTGTATATTTAAGACAGAAAAATTTAGGAGGTTTTTTTTTTTTTAAGTGTAACAGATCTAAGATGCCTGATGTGTCAGAAGCTAAAGGAAAGGAGATAAGCTTTTGGAAAATAATCAAATAAAGAAACAAAGTATTCACTTACTTAAAGCACCAATTTTCTAGGTTATATAAATTTGTTTAAAAAAATTGGACATCATAGTAGCTATGTGATTTGGTGCATAACTTTGAGTCTTTAAAGTGTATTACTTATTTGGGGTAGAGAGATCCTTAGTTTTTTAAAAGAAGTCAGCTCAACCCACAAAGGAAGTCTTTGATTCAAAGTACTTTATTTTTAAACCTATTTTAGAAGACCATTTATTATTTTGCATTTTGCATGTCTGTTCTTTGTTTACTGATGATATTGCTGATTTTATCTTATTTTCATACATGAATTTTCTTAAAATTAAACCTGTATTTCTTAATCATTTATAAAAGTATCTACTATGAAATTTTATGTGCACAGAGGTGGTCTTGTTTTCCCTTTTCTTTTTGAGCTCTCTTTGCCTTCTTAAGTCGGGGAGTGCCCTGAGCTCTGGACTTTGGCTCACTCCCAATTGCTCATCATAATTTATTGGCCCCAGGTTGTACTTATTCAGGGTCCTGACTCCTACTAGAAAAACCTGAGCGACTGCTTCTGAGCATTATTAAGTTTTCTAGTAATATGTTTCATTCTAATGGGAAGCTGCTTCATGGATGCTGTAGGCCGGGACATGAGATGGGACCTTTATGCACTGTGACAGACTGGATCAGGAGTTTATTACTGACATGGCTGGTAAATATCTACTCCATCTAAAAGCAGATAATGATTAGGTGCCCATTGTGAACCTAGCACATATAAACATGATAAATTTATAAAAGAAGGAGACAAAAGAAATTCTTGTCTCTTAAAGGCATTTTTACCTTCTCATGTTTTTAAAAAGTGGGATGCTGTCAGAATCATTCTATATAGTAATATGGTTTTCATCTGTGTTATCATTTTTTAGAAGGGAGGGGGTTAACATTGATGAGTGGATACTGTCCTACTGTTAACTGACTAGTACTGTCTCATTAATCTGATCTATAAGATGTGATCTGCATTTAGACATAAGGTAGCTAGTTAGAGCTCAGAGCTTTCGGTCACATAGCCAGGATTCCGACCCAGGTCTGTCTGACTCTGTTCTTTACTGTCTTTCCATGACATCATGTTCTTTTCCTATGCATGATGGAAAAGTTGAGTGTTCAGGGTACATATAAAGGTTTTTGAAGACAATCTTGATTATGTGATAGTTGTGTATATTTACAGGTATTATCTAATATAATTCTTATTTTATGAATGAGAAACTCACACTCTAAAAGATTAAATGATCACGGAAATACCGAAGTGCAGAGTCAAGACCCTATTCCAAGTCTTAAGACTTCAATTATAGTCCTTTTAGTTTAGAACAGAGTCTGTTTCAGAGGTCAGACATCGGAGGCCTGCTTGCAGATAAGTTTTAAATTTAAAAAAATTGCCAATGTTTAAGAATGAGGAACTTTCACATAAAATCCCCGCCTTTGGCTTTTCCTGAAAAAAATGTGGAGATCTGGCCACAAGCCCAGAACTGAGCAGTCGCTTGCTGTCTCCTTTAGACTGGCCCTATTCTCCAGTTGATCACAGCCATTTACTCCCTTTACTCACTTACATCCTCTGACTTGACTCTTGAAGACTTTGAATTTAGGATTTCTATACTGACTGTGCCATGTCTCTGGAAGCCACTTGATAGGGGCTGGGAAGTGTAGTGGTGGCACTTGAGACCTGTAGGGGGAGAGGAACTGGGCAGGTGACGATGGTCAGGCTCTCTCGCCCCACTCCTTCTCACTCAGGACAGCTGGGATCATTTGTGGTGCTAAGCATGCGCATCGTGGTGTGGTCTATATAAGCACCAGCTGAAAAGCTCTTAGAACTGTCAAGCTGAGTCCAGTCCTGTAGAATTGAGTTTCGTAGTTATCATTACTGCTGTGTCAGAGATTAAAGCATGTCTGCCTTGCCCTAGTAAATAAAGAATATCTGTAGTTTCTACAGCTCCGTGCATCTTCTTCCAGCTTCCCTGCTGGCATCTTGCCTACCCTGAGTTCAGTGAACAATGAGATAACAGCAAGACAAGACCAAACCAAAATATTTTCAATACCTTTAGTAAAATTTCAGACGTGGATGTGATATGTGCCATTTCCCAGTGATGATTAGCTTTCTCTGGTGTTTTATACTTTACTTTCACATGATTTTTATTTCATTTAATTGAAAGCTCTTATTTTCGAAAAGGGGAAAAAGGCTTAGAGAGTATAAGTTTCTTGCCCAAGGTCATAGGTTAATTAGCCTGCAAGCCAGGAGCAAAGCTTGGGTCACTCTCTCTCTCTCTCTTTTTTGCAACCAGGGATCCAACCTGGGCCGTCCACAGCGCAAGTGTGATGTCTTCACCACTGGACTGCCAGGGAAGTCCCATGTGGCTTTATTGTGGGAGAGCACTCATTAAGGGGCCTCTGATATGGCTCTTTCTGGAAGACTCCTTTGGCTTCAATCTGAAGGCAACTCCTTGAGGCAGAGTTCTTGGGCCTCTGGGATTGTCAAACTGGCTGTTTTGTTGTTAAATTTATTTTTTGGTTTTGAGTGTTATCCAGGGAATTATTTAGTTCACTCATGATAGGTTATGATTATAATCTCTTTTTAAAGTCATTTTGTCATTCTTTTGGGTTACATCTGAAGCTAGTATTTAAACTTTGAAAACTTTTACCATTTTTCAGAGGTACTGAGATGCTTCATTTGGCTGTGTTGCATTCAAGAAAATTGTGTGTCTACTCTGTCTCAGGTAAGAAACATTTTCTTTTTTTAATGTAGACTTTTTACTAAAATATGGACTTCTTAATATTATGTAAGAATAGTTATATCGACTTGGTTAAAAGTTTTCTTATCTTGGTTAGTGTTTTCCCATTGTTCTCTTATTCTTTCAGTTGCAAAGACTATTACGTTTTCTTGGTCTGCTATTTCCATGCATACTTAAATTTCTATCACTGTAGAGGGTTCCTTGAAATCTCCTTTATCTGAGGAATTGTGTCCAGGATTGCCTATGATTAAGAGAGGCCAATTCTGGGTACTTAGGACACTTGAGTCTTAAGAAATGTTCAATAGCAACAACAGAATTCATTAAATGCTGAGTCATGGTGGCTTAAAGTACGTTTCTTTGGTGAACCTCAAGTATTTTTTCTTTATAGTTCCAATTTCTTGGTTTTTGTTTATCTTCATTTAACCAGACCTCAAGGCATGTATTTGAGGCTTACTCAGGTTTCATTCCCTGACATGGTCCTGTGGGTACAAGTATGAAGGTTAATTGTAGTCTGGTTTCAGTATTTTGGCCCTTATTAAAAATGTAACTTAGGAATTTTGTTTCAGTTATTAGATAAGTTTTAGTTCAACTTGAGAGAGTTATTTTTATGATGTCAACAACAGAGGATTTTTTTCAATGGATATAGTAAAGCTAACTATCTGTGGACCTATTGCTTATTCAAAAGATACACTCCTTTGGAATTTGCTATAAATATTAGCTTCTAGGTCTCACTCTCAGTCTCTTGATTTAGGCTTTCTTTGTATTTTGCTTTTAATTGGAGTAATGATTCTCATTTACTATAACCAAGCTGGATATTCTTTTTTGGTTTGAAGATCTGTTAGATTTTGAAGGCAGGCTTGGTGTGTGTTGTGTGGTAGGTGTACTTGTCGAATGAATGAATGAACTTATATTTCTAGGTAGTGCTGAGGCAATTGGTAGTAGCTATTTATTACTCTCCATGTGGTACTTTCTTCCTTCTCTGTTACCACTATCATTTTCTTTTCCATTCTTTTTTGCATCAGAAACCCAGTAAAGTAATCTTACTGTCATTGTTAAACACTCTCATTGTTTGGTGGTAAAATATGTTGCTCCTCTTATGCTGTTAAAGTGCTGCACTCAATATACCAGCAAATTTGTAAAACTCGGCAGTGGCCACAGGACTGGAAAAGGTCTGTTTTCATTCCAATCCCAAAGAAAGGTAATGCCAAGGAATGCTCAAACTGCTGCACAATTGGCACTCATCTCACATGCTAGCAAAGTAATGCTGAACATTCTCCAAGCAAGGCTTCAACAGTACATGAACCATGAAATTCCAGATGTTCAAGCTGGATTTAGAAAAGGCAGAGGAACCAGAGATCAAATTGCCAACATCCGTTGGATCATGGAAAAAGCAAGAGTTCCAGAAAAACATCTACTTCTGCTTTATTGACTACGCCAAAGCCTTTGACTGTGTGGATCACAACAAACTGTGGAAAATTCTTAAAGAGATGGGAATACCAGACCACCTGACCTGCCTCCTGAGAAATCTGTATGCAGGTCAAGAAGCAACAATTAGAAATGGACATGGAACAACAGACTGGTTCTAAATTGGGAAAGGAATACATCAAGGCTGTATATTGTCACCCTTATTTAACTTATATGCAGAGTACATCATGAGAAATGCTGGGCTGGATGAAGCACAAGCTGGAATCAAGATTGCTGGGAAAAATATCAATAACCTCAGATATGTAGATGACACCACCCTTATGGCAGAAAGCAAAGAAGAACTAAAGAGCCTCTTGATGAAAGTGAAAGAGGAGAGTGAAAAAGCTGGCTTAAAACTCAACATTCAGAAAACTAAGATCATGGCATCTGGTCCCATCACTCCATGGCAAATAGATGGGGAAGCAGTGGAAACAGTGAGAGACTTTATTTTGGGGGGCTTGAAAATCACTGCAGATGGTGACTGCAGCCATGAAATTAAAAGACGCTTGCTCCTTGGAAGAAAAACTGTGAGCACCCTAGACAGCATATTAAAAAGCAGACACATTACTTTGCCCACAAAGGTCTGTCTAGTCAAGGCTGTGGTTTTTCCAGTGGTCATGTATGGATGTGAGAGTTGGACTATAAAGAAAGCTGAGTGCCCAAGAATTGATGCTTTCAAACGAGGGTGTTGGAGAAGACTCTTGAGAGTCCCTTAGACTGCAAGGAGATCCAACCAGTCCATCCTAAAGGAGATCAGTCCTGAATATTCATTGGAAGGACTGATGGTGGAGCCGAAAACTCCAGTACTTTGGCCACCTGATGTGAAGAACTGACTCATTTGAAAAGACCCTGATGCTGAGAACGATTGAGGGCAGGAGGAGAAGGGGACGACGGAGGATGAAATGTCTGGATGGCATCACCGACTCTATGGACATGACTTGAGTAAGCTCTGGAAGTTGGTGATGGACAGGGAGGCCTGGCGTGCTGGAGTCCATGGGGTCACAAAGAGCTGGACACGCCTGAGGGACTGAACTGGACTAATGTTGCTCCTTCTAGTGGTAGGACAAATACTTAGTGTTCCAGAATAAATGGAGAAGGTATGATATAGGGTGGGCTTTCCATGTGGCACAGTGGTAAAGAATGTGCCAGCCAACGCAGGAGATGCAGGAGACTAGGATTTGACTGGGCAGATCCTCTGGGGGAGGAAATGCAACCAACTTCAGTGTTTTTGCCTGGAGAATCCCATGGACAGAGAGGAGCCTGGTGGGCCACAGTCCAGGGGGTGGCGAAGAGTTGGATACGACTGAGCACGCGTGACAGAGGCTACTTTATTGTAGGAATCTAGCTGTTCCTCTCCCATCATAAGCTTATTAACTTTGAGTGACATTTTATTAACAAGTATGGAGGAGGAGAACTTGCCCACAGTTACTCTTGAATACTGCTTGGGGTACTGGTCCTTTCTAGAGGCTCTGGGGGGGCTCTAAGGAGGCAGTAGAAGGACAGATCCTAAAAATTAGAAACGAGGTTAGATTCTTGACCTTCCCTTGGCCCATGTGAATAATGGCTCAGAAAGCCAGAAGTCTCTAGACTTTACTGGGGTGTATGACATAGACTAAGGATGAAATGTGTGTTTATCAAAAAAGCCTAGTGAAAGAAACCGGCATGTTTGATCACAGCTTTTTAATAGGACATCGGTATCCATAAGTGCTTCCCTGATAGCTCAGTTAATAAAGAATCCCCCTGCAATGCAGGAGGCCCCAGTTCGATTCCTAGGTCAGGAAGATCCGCTAGAGAAGGGATAGGCAACCTACTACAGTATTCTTGGGCTTCCTTTGTGGCTCAGCTGGTAACGAGTCCATCTGCAATGTGGGAAACCTGGGTTCCATCCCTGGGTTGGGAAGATCCCTTGGAGAAGGAAAAGGCTACCCACTCTAGTATTCTGGCTTTGAGAATTCCATGGACTGAATATAGTCCCTGGGTTGAAAAGAGTTGGACATGACTGAACGACTTTCACATATCCATAAACATATTCCTTCAAATTTGTGTTGAAAATGAAAGTTACCTGTCATGAGAATGGCAATTTTATTGCTCCTTTTATTCTTTGTATTCATTTACAAGCTTTGTATTCTCTGGGGATGAGGAGTTGTCCAAACTACATTCCCTTACACTACACCTCATTTCCTTTCTCAGTCTCTTATTTCTTCAGCCTCCTGTGATATTTGTAGGCTGACAATTTGTATATTTTTCCTGGCTTGGCTTAAATTGAGAAGCAGGGAAGTTAATGTTTTTGTTCTCTTGAATATGTTTCTTGAGGTATCAGACCGAACTTTTACCTAGCTTTTACTATAACAAGGGAAGCATAAACACTTTCTAGTTTAAGTGAAATCACTGGTGTCAACAGATGAACGTGTCAGCTGAACTTGACATCCTTAACCCCATTTGCCCTCTCCCCAAATGTTTTTTGTTTTCTTTTGTGTGCTTGTTGTTGTTCAGTCGCCAAGTTGGTGAAGAATCTGCCTGCAATGCAGGAGACCCGGGTTTGATCCCTGGGTCTGGAAGATCCCCTCGAGAAGGGAATGGCAACCCACTCCAGTATTCCTGCCTGGAGCATTCCATGGACAGAGGAGCCTGGGGGGCTACAGTCCATAGGATCACAAAGATTCAGACTTTCACTTTTTCACTTGTGTGTGTGCTCCTAAAAGATATTTGAGGCAAATTAGAGGAGAACTCCTTGATACAGCAAACGACTCTTGATAATCAGAGGCTACTGTGCTGACTTCTTTCTTTGGGGGTGATATGTCATTAAATGCTGGTTTAATATAGAGAAACAGCAGGGTCTTGCTGACCTGAACTTAGCCCATCTTATCATACTCTGGTAGAGGAAAAATGTCACATGGCATCTGATTCTTTCCTGATGGGCCTCAGTTTCTGAGTAAATCGTTACAGATGTGTGAGCTTAAGCTATACTGATTATGTTCTTTAAAATATTATCTTCTAAAAATTGTGTACTTCCTAGGCATTTGACGTATTTATAGAATTTTAACATTTGCCATGAGAGGGCAAAAAGATGTCTCTTTGCTTTTGATAGGGTTGCATAATCTAGTTTGGTTATTTAATACAATGAACCTTTTACTCTGTAGTGGCTTTTATTAATATTTCATTTAACATTGTTAGATTTGTCAGCAGTTATGTATGTAAAATTGGGCCAAAACCTGTTTTCAAGGTGACCTTTGATTGTCCAGAGAGTTTTTTTTTTGTTTAAATTAGCTCTTGTTTAAATAAGGCAGCAAAAATGTTCTAATATCCATTTACTTTCTAATCAATGAAACTTTATATGAACTTTAGTTCTATGTAGACTATTATGGGCTTCCCTGGTGGCTCAGATGGTAAAGCGTCTGCCTGCAATGTGGGAGACCCGGGTTAATAAACATTTATTGTATTCAATCTGTATATCCAAGGACAAAACTTATGTAAGTAATTTTAATCTTACGTCACTGATGCTTCTTTAGAAAAAATGATCAGAATTTTTAGATTTTCAGGTACTACCTTTATTCCAAGTTGGTATTGAAGGAAGATAAATTGTTTTGTTCTCCCTAGTTGCACTGTTATATTTTCAAGTGCAATTACCTGAAATTTAAAAGCTTACCAGTGCATTTGGAGCTTTCCAGTACATAAGTCCTAGTGTCATTTCATGCAAGTTTGTTTAAATATTGACTGCTGACCCTTGTGTTCACTGATGTTTTGGCTAGCAGGTATGCATGATACATTCCTTTCTTGGAGGGGTCCCTCTCATTTTAGGTGCAGAATGAAATTTGGAATTTCTGTAGGGAAGAACCAGAAGTTTCTTGGAATGTTTTCCTGGTTTCTTAGAGGCTAGAACTGTCCTTAGGTCAATGCTATGAGTTATGTTTTTAGAGTTTTTGGTTTTTGCCCTTGTGGCTGGTATGGTAGTGATTATCACCAGTTTCTGTGGACTTTACTGACTTTATTGCCATTTAGGTTCCAGAAAGCTTTCATCTCCTTTCAGGTTTAGCTGGCAAATTTGAGCCTTTCTTTTTAAAAAAAAAAAATTCTATTGATGTGTGTTCTATTCTTAGCATTTTCAGGGGCATAGATCTGTGTAGAAAATGTTTTCTTCCAAGAAATCCTTGCCTGTTAGTTTTTTCTCTTTCAACCCTTCACCTTCCAAATGAGGAAGAACAGGCCAGGGAGAGAAAGGTGGGGGGTTGAAATTATGTGTGTGTGTGTATACATATATATATATATATGTCCATGAAAAAGTGAAATTCAGCGTTAGTCGCTCAGTCCTGTCTGACACTTTGTGACCCCATGGACTGTGGCCCACCAGGTTCCTCTGTCCATGGAATTCTCCAGGCAAGAATACTAGAGTGGGTTGCCATTTCCTTCTCCAGGAAATTTTCCCGGCCCGGGAATTGAACCCAGGTCTCCTGCATTGCAGGTGGATTCTTTACCGTCTCAGCCATTAGGGAAGTCCTTTGTATATGTGTGTGTGTGTGTGTGTATATGTATAGTTGATTTATAATATTATGTTAATATTTGCTATACAGCAAAGTGATTCATTTATATATACACACACATTATTTTTTAATATTTTTGTCCATTATGGTTTATCAGAGGATATTGAATAGAGTTCCCTGTGCTATACAGTAGGGTCTTGTTGTTTATTCATTCTGTACTTAATAGTTTGCATTTGCTAACCCTAAACTCCCAGTCTATCCCTCCTCAGGAAATTTTTTTTTTTTTAACTTGTCATTGGCTTACCTGTTTCCCTGGAAGTTGTTAAATGGTGGAAAACCAGGTGCCAGGATATATAGTGCTGGCTCAGAAGATCTGATTTGAGTACTGTGTCCTTTGTCAGCTATGTGATTTTGGGGGAAATTTATTAAATTTTTTTTAAACTTACAGTGCCTCAGTTCTAAAATGGAAGTAGAAATCCTTCTGTTCTTGCAACCTCAGTGAACATTGGTAAATCCTTCTGGACAAAAACAAAACAAAAAACCCCCACAAATGCTCACATATAAATCTGTATACACATACATACAGACTGACATATATATGTAGATTGTTTTAATTATCTAATGTTATTGAGTTTGGAACTATTTCATTTTCTTTGTGATATTTATAATTTTTTCTTTAACTTTTGCATTTTTGACTGAATGACAAAGATGCTTCTTAATGGAATATGTTGCATTTAGAATAATTTTTCTTTCCAATACAGTTTCTAATCATAATGTTCTTGCCTGATCACTAGGATATAACTCTAACTGTATATACTCTAGAAAGCCCGACAACTAGAGAGTAAAATACAGATAATCTTTTCTCATTCGGAATGAACCAGGAAGTAATTATAGCATATATGATCTGTTAAATGCAAAGAAAGTTTTTTTTTTTTTTAAGGAGATTTTTCTTTTTTGTTGTTGTTCAGTCAGTAAGTCACGTCCAACTCTTTGCAGCCCCGTGGACTGCAGAATACCAGGCTCCTCTGTCCTCCACTGTCTCCAGGAGTTTGCTCAAATTCGTGTCCATTGAATCTGTGATGCTGTCTAACCATCTCATCCTCTGCCGCCCTTTTCTCCTTTTGCTTTCAACCTTTCCTAGCATCAGTGTCTTTTCCAGTGAGTTGGCTCTTTGCATCAGGTGGCCAAAGTATTGGAGCTTCAGCTTCAATGACAGTCTTTCCAATCAGTATTCGGGGTTCATTTCCTTTAGGATAGACTGGTTTGATCTCCTTGAAGTCCAAGGGACTCTCAAGAGTCTTCTCCAGCACCACAGTTTGACAGAATCAATTCTTCCACACTCAGTCTTCTTTATGGTCCAACTCTCATATCCATACATGACTACTGGAAAAACCATAGCTTTGACTATAGGGACCTTTGTTGGCAAAGTGATATCTTTGCTTTTTATTTATTTATTTATTTTTAATTCTTACTTGATATTTTTTTTTTTAACTTTTTATTTGTACTTTATTTTACTTTACAATACTGTATTGGTTTTGCCATACATTGACATGAATCCACCACGGGTGTACATGCGATCCCAAATATGAACCCTCCTCCCATGCTTTTTAATATGCTGTCTAGGTTTGTCATAGTTTTTCTTCCAAGGAGCAATCATCTTTTAATTTCATAGTTGCAGTCTCTATCCACAGTGATTTTGGAGCCCAAGAAAATAAAATGTCACTGCTTCCACTTTTTCTCCTTCTATTTGCCATGAAGTGATGGGACTGGATACCTTGATTTTAGTTTTTTGAGTGTTGTTTTAAGCCAACATTTTCACTCTCCTCTTTCAGCCTCATCTAGAAGCTTTCAGTTCTTCACTTTGCCTTTAGAATGGTATCATCTGCATATCTGAGGTTGATATTTCTCCCGGCAGTCTTGATTCCAGCTTGTGATTCATCCAGCCTGGCATTTTGCATGATATACTCTGTATATATGTCAAATAAGCAGAATGACAATATATAGTCTTGTCATACTCCTTTCCCAGTTTTGAACCAGTCAGTTGTAGACTTCAAAGAAAACATTGTCCTAGTTACTTGCTGAGGGATGCTTTAGATCTCTCTAGTAAGTTAGAACATAATGTATTAGGGGCTTGAATATTTTGAGAGTTGGCACAGAAAATTGAATTGCTTGATAGTGTGGGGAATATTTTTCTTAGACACTTTGAGTCATGTCTTTTCTGTTTCATTATTATATGTGAAGGGAACTTAACCTCATTTATTTCAGAACTGAAGTTGGAAGATTTTGTTGGTATTTAAATAATTACACTTTACTCAGACATAATGGAAATAGATAATAAAATAGATAATAAAATGTCACCCAGGGTGGTATTTCATCTAATGGTATAATCTAGCTGAGACTTAAATTGTTCTAACTGTGCTGGCATTCTTTGTCATCAGTATACTAAGTATTCATGATACATAATGCTTTAGTGCTTTGTCATTTTAAATTTCACTGAAATTGAATTACTTGGAATTGGTACAGGTGATGAGATATTAATACTTTTTAATATAAACAAATACAAAGCAGTTTTCTTTTTTATTTTTAGGAACCTTGGGTAATGTGGAACATGGGAACCAGTATCAGATCAAATTAATGTATGAACATAATCTTCAGAGAACAGCCTGCAATATGACTTATGGATCATTTGGTGGTGTGAAAGGTAATTTGTATTTAATCATGAGCATGCTGTTGTAAGGACCAGAATATTTGGCCATATGAAAATGGAGGATTATGTGGTATGAATCCCAGAGTTAAACATATTTTATTGAAACCTTTGTATTAAAATACTTGGGCAAAGTAATAAAAAAAGAAAACTCCAAACATTGGATATATATGATTTTCATATAGCCTGCACTTTTATGTGGTCTACAGAAATATTTCTGAAACTGCCTTTTCTTTAAGTTTTATCTTTTATACATGAGTTGACTGAAGTTGAGCTTTTCTGTGGTGAGCTGTGTGCCTGCCTCTCTCACTGGAAGAAGGGGTTGATTTCTTCATTGATGGAAGAAGGGGTTGATTTCTTCATTGATGGATGTCCCTGCTCTACTTGGTAGAGGCAGGATGAAGCTGTAGACCCCTGTCCCCACCTCACCCACCTCCAGGGCCACTGTGCACGTTGTAGAAATTGTTTTTAAACCAGGGCGTAAGGGGCTGGTGGAGACTGAAATGCAGACCTGATCCTGCTCATCTGGCCATGTGTGCTGGCCCGGAATAAATATCCCTAGAGAAAGGGAGCCTTTCCTAAATTTCACAAAGACATTACCTTTACCAAGTCCGGGCTCAGTGAGGCTGTGTTCCTTCTACCCTGGGAGTATCTTTCTCTAATTAGCACAAGGGCTACCACCCTAGTTCCACCCTAGCTTCTTGAGTTACCAGGGCTTGATGCTTGCTTCTCTACCCTGTGATTGTTGGCGTGGGAGGATTATTTATGATTAAAGTTCTCTCACTTCACTATGACAGGGTGATAAAGGAGCTGCTGGTGCTGAAGGGAGGATAGGAAGCCAGGTGGTGACACTTGCCTGTGTGATTTTGGGTATATGTCTGTAGGGGGGGCACCTGCTGAACATGCAGCCTGTGGGGTCGCGAAGAGTCGGACATGACTGAGCGACTTCCCTTTCACTTTTCACTTTTGTGCATTGGAGTAGGCAATGGCAACCCACTCCAGTACTGTTGCCTGGAAAATCCCATGGACAGAGGAGCCTGGTAGGCTGCAGTCCATGGGGTCGCGAAGAGTCGGACATGACTGAGCAACTTCCCTTTCACTTTTCAGTTTTATGCACTGGAGAAGGAAATGGCAACCCACTCCAGTGTTCTTGCCTGGAGAATCCCAGGGACAGGGGAGCCTGGTGGGCTGCCGTCTATGGGGTCACACACAGTCAGACATGACTGAAGTGACTTAGCAGAGTAGCAGCAGCAGCTGAACATGTAACTAGGGATTTTATAATATAGCTCTCTTTAGGCTCAAATTTTTGAGCTATTGTTTAACTATTGTGTTAGTGGGCTTCCTTGGTGGCTCAGATGGTAAAAAATTTGCCTGCAGTTCGGCAGACCTGGCTTCGATCCTTGGATTGGGAAGATCCCTGGAGAAGGAAACAGTTACCCACTCCAGTATTCTGGCCTGGAGAATTCCATGGACAGAGTAGCCTGGTGGGCTACAGTCCATACGGTTGCAAAGAGTCGGACATGACTGAAAGACTTTCACTTTCATTGTGTTAATAAAAAGTAGGTTATCTATGTTGGATTTTTCTTTAGTGACATGAAAAAATATCTTTATTTTGGAAATATCCTTCATTCATGTATAAAGGTAAAAGCAAGAATATTTTGGGTAATGGGCTTCCCTGGTGGCTCAGATGGTGAAAGAATCTGCCTACAATGCAGGAGACCCTGGTTCAATCCCTGGGTTGGGAAGATCCCTGCAGAAGGGAATGGCAACCCACTGCAGTATTCTTGCCTGGGCAATCCCATGGATAGAGGAGCCTGACCTGCTACAGTCTATTGGGTCACAAAGAGTCAGACACCACTAAGCTACTGATACTTTCACTTTCACACTTTCAATGTATAAATAAATGTTTTGTGTAATTAAAGTGATATGAAACAAAACATGTGGCTGTATTGCAGTATTGCTTAACTTGAGTAACACGAATGTTTGAAGAATATGGGAGATGCCTAGAGTTAGCTGAAAAGAGGCGAGAAAAAGTGAAAATTTGATGAGAAGCTAACTTCTGTGAGGCATCCCCTTCCCAACTTAAGCTTTCTACTGTTCTTTAAAAAAATGTCTGATATGATCAGGGGACCAAGTCTCCCTTGTTTAATGAACTGTTTTCAATGTTCTTTCTGCTGCGAAACCGTGCAAAGAAAAATTACTAAATTCTGTACAGCTGGAGTCAAAAGATATTATATGAGAAAAGAGTGCTTTGGGTAAATGAAAGTAAGTTTTTATTTTTTGATAGCATGAAGACAATTATTTATTTAATTTTTAAAACTCTTAATTGAAGGATAATTGCTTTACAGTATAGTGTTGATTTCTACCAAATATCAACATGAATCAGCCATAGGTTTACCCATAAGACAATTACTTATTTTTAAAAAGATAGTTCTTTGGATCACATGTCAATTGTTATCCTGCACTGATTGCACTGTCCTTTTAGTTTTATTACCAGACCAAGTTAACCTAATTAAAATAAAAATTTTTAAATAAATTCCTTGCTTCTGTGTGACATTTTTGCTAGATTCAGTAATGCACTTTCAAAGTAATTAGAGTTACTAGTTTTGAAAACAATAGTTAAGTTTGTACTTATATATCTTCTCTTAGTTCTGAAATTCTGCCTTATATTTAAAAAGTCCCTTTTGAAAAAATAAGAGACAGTTATGATGTTTCTTACTTTCCTATGGTTAAACAGAATATTTCCCAGTTTGAAAGAGAGAGAGATCTTAGTAGCAGAAGCAATTATTCTGTTTCATGGGTTTGGAACACATAATATCTTTGAGATAGCTTAAAAAAACCAATGGAGTGGTAAATCAGTAAAAATGAGCCATTTGGGGTGAGTGGCAGGCGGGATGGGGAGTTACTGCTAATGGCTACAAGGTTTCTTCTTTGGGGATGAGGAAAATGATCTCAAATTAAATTACAGTGATGGCTGCATAGCTCTATAAATACAGTGAAAAGTGTTGAGTTGTATAATTTTAAGAGGTGGTAAGTAAATTGTATCTTAATTGTAAAACTGTTAAAAAAAATTATCCGTGGGATAAAACTTGCCGCTAGAGAGGTGGTAGCACAGTCCGTGCATCCTGCTGATGTACAGAACTTGTGGCTTCAGAACTGTGAAAATGTTCTTGAATGCTGATAGGTGGTTTATGGGAATGTTATTAGGAAGTGATCCAAAATGTGAAAAAGTCTGGTCAAGCTTCTATATAATTATTTCCTTCTTCTTTCTGTCCTCCCTCCCTTCTTTTTATTTATAAATGTATTTATTTATAATATAGAAAAATTATAAGTGATCTAAATGAGTAGTGGAGGAGAATGATTAAGTTTTGATTCATAGATTCAGTAGGTTATTGTGAAGCTGTTAAGATTAAGTTTGGTTTGCTGTGGTGAACATCTTTGAACGTAAATCTTTGTCTGTGTTTCTGATTATTTCCCTAGGACTGAATGTAGAAGTGGAGTTATTGAGTTAGAAGGTTAAAAAAATACTTTTTTTTTTTTTTCTCAGAAAAGCACCCCTGCAAACTATATAAATAAATTGTAAAAAGTATAGAACTTAGAAAGAAGAGAGTAAAAGTCACTCTCACTTAAATAGAAAAGAAAGCCTATTTTCTGAGCCTGATGTCGCTCGTATGTGTCTAATGTGCACCTTTACAGGAGAGAGTGGGTCAATGTTTTAATCTGAAGTCTTCCCTAGACTCGTTCTTTTTCTTTTTTTGATCTAAGTTTAAAAAAGGAAATTAAAAATTCTTGTCTTTTATCTTACTCTGTATTTAAGATGTCTTCTTGTGGAATTATTAAGTTAGGTAATTGTGTTAGTAGTCCTCAAGAAAGGAGTTAAGCAAAAAGAAAACCTAGCAGCATTTCAAACAAATGTGTTTAAAATACTGGAAGACAACACAGGGAAATTTATTTGGTGTGTGTAGTAGAATGAACTACCACTAGATGGCAGTCCTCTACAACCGCAGGCTTTAGTTGGCTCTGAATACAAAGGTATGGTAAGAAATCATTAAGGGAGGAATTGTTATTCCAAATAATACCTAGCCTTCTTCAGGCTGCAAAAGAGCAATGGAGTGGTTCTTAAAAAAATTATTATAGATAATATCTCAGGATACAATGAAAAAATGCCTTCTAGCTGTGCTCAAATTTTGATTTGCTTCTGAATCATAGTGGAATCTTGATGAAATTGTAGGTCTGAACTCTGTAAGTCTGAAACTGGACCTCAGAGTTTGAATTTCTGACAGTTTCCCGACTGATGCCAAATTGCAGAGATCTAGCGGTTTGCTGTCATTCTGCATCTACCAAGTGCTTATTCCCTGCCAGGCAGTGTCCTAGGTGCTTTACAGGTTGAGTAACTTAAGATATACTTAGTAAATGGTAGAGCAGGGATTCCAACCCAGGCTTTCTGCTTCTAGAAACTTGTGGTTTTAATCATACTAAACTGGGACATCTAGGCTGTGAGTACTACTTCCTAATTTGGGAAAAATCTTTGCTATCAGAAAGATGTGTATTTGGTTTGACTAAAGTTGGTGTATAACTTTGATTCTTCATAGATTATGGAAAAACATGTTGGGTAATTTCTGGGTCAGATATTTGCTTTCTCAATTTCCTTTTTTTGGTTGATGATGCTTTGGTTTATAAGAAAAGTACCTCTTAAAATTTTTATCAGAGCAGTTATATATGGGGGAGAGGGTAATATATTATTTGAAATTAGCAAAAGAGTAATTGGGCTTCCCTGGTGGCTCAGACAGTAAAGAATCTGCCTATAATGCAGGAGACTGGAGTTCAGTCCTTGGGTGGGGAAGATCCCCTGGAGAAGGGAATGGCTACCCACTCCAGTATTCTTGCCTGGAGAATTCCATGGACAGAGGAGGCTGGCAGGCTTACAGTCTATGGGATCGCAAAGAGTTGGACATGACTGAACAACTAACACTTTCACTTTTTCAGAGTAATTATTGTTTTTTTCTAGCTTTTTTTTTTTGGTTTGTTTTGTTTGCTGGCTTGTCAAGAAAATCTTTCAAAAACACCCTTTATCAGTTCAGTTCAGTCCAGTCGCTCAGTTGTGTCTGACTCTTTGCGACCCCACGAACTGCAGCATGCCAGGCCTCCCTGTCCATCACTAATTTCTGGAGTCCACCCAAACCCATGTCCATCGAGTCGGTGACGCCATCCAACCATCTCATCCTCTGTCGTCCCCTTCTCCTCCTGCCCTCAATCGTTCCCAGCATCAGGGTCTTTTCAAACGAGTCAGCTCTTCGCATCAGGTGATCAAAGTATTGGAGTTTCAGGACTGGTTGGATCTCCTTGCAGTCGAAACTCAAAGGAGCATTCACTGATGCAGGAAGGTTTGCTTTTACCTCAAGCTGTGTTGCAGTGTCTGTTCATGAGGAGGAAGTGGTAAAGAAATAGGAAATCTAGTTTTAACTACTTGAAGAATATTTGCCTAATAGCTTCTATTATTCAAACTACTACCTACCATTCCAGAATATAAATTAGAAGTCTTTTCATATTATACTTTTTAGAGGGGAAATGATTGAAATATGCAATATTAGTGGCTATATTTGGCTTATTTTGCCCCCCCAGAGGAGTGTGGAAGATGTATTTGAAGTTAAAATGTTTATAGTTTGCTTTTAATCTAAGCTGTTTTTTGAAGAAACTTGTGACTCTGGGTTTTTGTAAAAATGATTGCTGTTGTTGTTCAGTCGCTCAGTCCTGTCCGACTCTTTGTGACCCCATGGACAGCAGCACGCCAGGCTTCCCTGTCCTTCACCATCTCCTGGAGTTTGCTCATGTCCATTGAGTTGGTGATGCCATCCAACCATCTCCTCCTCTGTTGTCCCCTTCTCCTCCTGCCTTCAGTCTTTCCCAGCATCAGGGTCTTTTCTAATGAGTCAGCTCTTTGCATCAGGTGGCCAGAATATTGGCGCTTCAGCTTCAGCATGAAAAGGTAAAAATGGTAATCTTTTCAGGAAACTCAAACAGGGGGCTCTGTATCAACCTAGAGGGGTAGGCTGAGGAGGGAGATGGGAGGGAGATTCAAAAGGGAGAGGATATATGTATACCTATGGTTGATTCATGTTGAGGTTTGACAGAAAAGAGCAAAATTCTGTAAAGTAATTATCCTTCAATAAAAAATAAATTAATTAAAAATTTATTTGATTAAAAAATGGCAATCTTTACTTTTTATACTGTTGACAAGTTAATGCTTGCAAAATGTAGTGAGTGGCATAAGCATGAACAATCAAATTATATAGTTTGGAAATCAAATCAATTTTAAAAAGCTGGGTTTGAATTGATTTAAAAATGTTACTAAAATTGATGTTATTTATTTTGTTTGGTAATTTGAACTCTGCTGTTTTTGAAAAAAGGAACAAGTGATATTTCTGCCCAATTTCCCTCTGCTTTTGTTTCATTGTGTCACTACAACTTCCAATGGTTGTTGACATGGTACTTTACCTAATTAAGATAAGCTTGCCATTTCAGAATAGCATTTGGACAAGGATAACGTTAATGTTTACTAACAAAAAGTCAGTAGTGGAGTGATGAAAGAACATTATTGTTTTAAAGTCGACAACTGTGTGTACTTAGCTTGGTAAAATATGATACTTTGTATAGTCTGTGTAATGTATCTTGCTACTATCAAGATAAGTTTGCAAGAATTTCCTTTACTCATAATGTGACTTAGAGACCCTATAGTTATATCCTCACTTACCAAAAATGTTTCCTGTAGGGCTGAGACGAGTTGACGAACTTTATAATGTGTAGGGATCTTTCAGATGTGTGACAAGGACAATGGGAAGAAAGAGTTGATTTGTTAGAGACGTGTGGGAAATTCAGGCGCTAGAGCAAGTGTGGTGTTAACTGCGTCATCTCTCTCTCTGGGTGTTTGTCCATCCACTCATGCAAGTTTCTCAGAATGGAAAGATTATGGTATCTCTGAGGATACAAAATGCAATCATGATCTGATGAACAAAATGACTTCTATGATATTTTGTTGAAAGATTTAACTTGAACACATTTTTGTTTGAAAAATTACCCTGGATTATGATGGGTCAGCTTTGTTCCTTAAAACCTTGCCCCATCATATAAACTTGTGCTTTTTAGTCATTTTGAATTATTGCCATCTCTTCATAATGACTTGTGGTTTATTTTAAAAAAGGCTTTTTAATACTTCAGTAGTGACTATAACCACCATCTGGTTCTTTCTTCAATTTTTAATCTCCAACATTTTTGCTTCTTTGCTCTCATTTTTTTGTATTTATCTTCTATTTATTTACTCTTTGTATTTATCTATACTTTTATTATTGTAAGAACAATGAACATGAAATCTACTTTTATTTATTTATTTTTTTATTGCAAGAAAAATTTTATTTTTTAATTTAAATTTATTTATTTTAATTGGAGGCCAATTTACTTTACAATATTGTATTGGTTTTGCCATACATCAACATGAATCTACCATGGGTGTACACGTATTCCCCATCCTGAACCCCCCCTCCCTCTTCCCTCCCCATACCATCCCTCTGGGTCATCCCAGTGCACCAGCCCCAAGCATCCTGTATCCTGCATTGAACCTGGACTGGCGATTCTTATATGATATTATACATGTTTCAGTGCCATTCTCCCAAATCATCCCACCCTCTCCCTCTCCCACAGAGTCCAAAAGACTGTTCTATACATCTGTGTCTCTTTTGCTGTCTCACATACAGGGTTATCGTTACCATCTTTCTAAATTCCATATATATGTGTTAGTATACTGTATTGGTATTTTTCTTTCTGGCTTGCTTCACTCTATAATAGTCTCCAGTTTCATCCACCACATTAGAACTGATTCAAATGTATTCCTTTTAATGGCTGAGTAATACTCCATTGTGTATATGTGAAATCTACTTTTAAAATGAATTGTAAAAAATTTAAGATAATTGACATACATTATATTAGTCTCATGTGTACAGCAGAAATGATCTGATATTTGTATCTCTTAGATTTAAAAACATAACACAGTAGTCTGCTCTAATTTTTAAAATTAATTTTCTTGATCATAAATTTTTGTTTTTCAGGGGGCTATGTATATTTGGAGTTTACCTTGTAACAGTTAGCTCAAGATTGAAAGAAATATTACTATCAAAACCCACAACTTCCCAATTTCTGGATAGGCCACAGTTCTGCTTTTCCATTGGGTGTGCTTCTTTTTTCTTTCCAATCTTGCCTTTGGTACAACTGAGAATTCTTTTGATTGCAGTTGACAGTTGGCTTAAGCAGGAGTCAGAAATTTACTGGCTCTCATCATCTGGGCCTTCAATGTGATCAGATCTGGTTTCACTCTTCTCATCTCTTGCTTTTGTTCCCTTGGACAACCTATTTCCCCTGGTAACGAGATGGCTATAGCAGCTCTAAATCTTACTTCTCAGATTCTAGTCCATGTGAAAACGTGCCTGCTTTCCTCCAAAAAGCTCAGCACAGCTCTCTTTCCAATTCTGTGGCTGGGGTTGGGCATCTTGCAATTGTCATTGTCACCAAAGGAATGTGGTTACATTTGGGTCAGAGTTACTTGATACTTATGGTCAGTTTTCCTGTTACAAATGGGCTTTGAGTTCACTGGCAGCCTGCTGTGAGGATGTAAACAATGTAGCATGCCTTCCCTTTTGGTTATTGCTGTTCAGTTGCTCAGTTATGTCCGATGGACTGCAGCATGCCAGGCTTTCTTGTCCGTCACCATCTCTTGGAGCTTGCTGAAACTCATGTCCATTGAGTTGGTGATGCCATCCAACCATCTTGTCCTCTGTTGTCCCCTTCTCCTCCTGCCTTCAATCTTCCCCAGCGTCAGGATCTTTTCCAATGCAGATAAGTTTCCCACATTGATTTGAATCTATGCACCCTTTATATTCTTGCCACCTCTTCTTAATATCTTCTGCTTCTGTTAGGTCCAGACCATTTCTGTCCTTTATCAAGCCCATCTTTGCATGAAATGTTCCCTTGGTATCTCTAATTTTCTTGAAGAGATCTCTAGTCTTTCCCATTCTGTTGTTTTCCTCTATTTCTTTGCATTGATCGCTGAAGAAGGCTTTCTTATCTCTCCTTGCTACTCTTTGGAACTCTGCATTCAGATGCTTATATCTTTCCTTTTCTCCTTTGCTTTTCGCCTCTCTTCTTTTCACAGCTATTTGTAAGGCCTCCCCAGACAGCCATTTTGCTTTTTTGCATTTCTTTTCCATGGAGATGGTCTCGATCCCTGTGTCCTATAGTATGTCACGAACCTCATTCCATAGTTCATCAGGCACTCTGTCTATCAGATCTAGGCCCTTAAATCTATTTCTCACTTCCACTGTATAATCATAAGGGATTTGATTTAGATCATACCTGAATGGTCTAGCGGTTTTCCCTGCTTTCTTCGATTTGAGTCTGAATTTGGCAATAAGGAGTTCATGATCTGAGCCACAGTCAGCTCCTGGTCTTGTTTTTGTTGACTGTATAGAGCTTCTCCATCTTTGGCTGCAAAGAATATAATCAATCTGATTTCGGTGTTGACCATCTGGTGATGTCCATGTGTAATCTTCTCTTGTGTTGTTGGAAGAGGGTGTTTGCTATGACCAGTGCATTTTCTTGGCAAAACTCTATTAGTCTTTGCCCTGCTTCATTCCGCATTCCAAGGCCAAATTTGCCTGTTACTCCAGGTGTTTCTTGACTTCCTACTTTTGCATTCCAGTCCCCTATAATGAAAAGGACATCTTTTTTGTGTGTTACTTCTAAAAGGTCTTGTAGGTCTTCATAAAACTGTTAAACTTCAGCTTCTTCAGCGTTACTGGTTGGGGCATAGACTTGGATAACTGTGATATTGAATGGTTTGCCTTGGAGACGAACAGAGATCATTCTGTTGTTTTTGAGATTGCATCCAAGTACTGCATTTTGGACTCTTTTGTTGACCATGATGACTACTCCATTTCTTCTGGGGGATTCCTGCCTGCAGTAGTAGATATAATGGTCATCTGAGTTAAATTCACCCATTCCAGTCCATTTTAGTTCGTTGATTCCTAGAATGTCGACATTCACTCTTGCCATCGTTTGTTTGACTGCTTCCAATTTGCCTTGATTCATGGACCTGACATTCCAGGTTCCTATGCAAAATTGCTCTTTACAGCATTGGACCTTGCTTCTATCACCAGTCACATCCACAGCTGGGTATTGTTTTTGCTTTGGCTTCATTCCTTCATTCTTTCTGGAGTTATTTCTCCACTGATCTCCAGTAGCATATTGGGCGCCTACTGACCTGGGGAGTTCCTCGTTCAGTATCCTATCATTTTGCCTTTTCATACTGTTCATGGGTTCTCAAGGCAAGAATACTGAAGTGGTTTGCCATTCCCTTCTCCAGTGGACCACATTCTGTCAGACCTCTCCACCATGACCCACCTGTCTTGCAAAGAAATAGAGGAAAAGAACAGAATGGGAAAGACTAGAGATCTCTTGAAGAAAAATAGAGATACCAAGGGAACATTTCATGCAAAGATGGGCTCGATAAAGGACAGAAATGGTCTGGACCTAACAGAAGTAGAAGATATTAAGAAGAGGTGGCAAGAATACACAGAAGAACAGTACAAAAAAGATCTTCATGACCCAGATAATCATGATGGTGTGATCACTAATCTAGAGCCAGACATCCTGGAATGTGAAGTCAAGTGGGCCTTGGAAAGGCATCGCTATGAACAAAGCTAGTGGAGGTGATGGAATTCCAGTTGAGCTGTTTCAAATCCTGAAAGATAATGCTGTGAAAGTGCTGTACTCAATATGCCAGCAAATTTGGAAAACTCAGCAGTGGCCACAGGACTGGAAAAGGTCAGTTTTCATTCCAATCCCAAAGAAAGGTAATGCCAAAGAATGCTCAAACTACCGCACAGTTGTGCTCATCTCACACGCTCGTAAAGTAATGCTCAAAATTCTCCAAGCCAGGCTTTAGCAATACGTGAACCGTGAACTCCCTGATGTTCAAGCTGGTTTTCGAAAAGGCAGAGGAACCAGAGATCAAATTGCCAACATCCGCTGGATCATGGAAAAAGCAAGAGAGTTCCAGAAAAACATCTATTTCTGCTTTATTGACTATGCCAAAGCCTTTGACTGTGTGGATCACAATAAACTGTGGAAAATTCTGAAAGAGATGGGAATACCAGACCACCTGACCTGCCTCTTGAGAAACCTATATGCAGGTCAGGAAGCAGCAATTAGAACTGAACATGGAACAACAGACTGGTTCCAAATAGGAAAAGGAGTACATCAAGGCTGTATATTGTCACCCTGCTTATTTAATTTATATGCAGAGTACATCATGAGAAACACCGGACTGGAAGAAACACAAGCTGGAATCAAGATTGCTGGGAGAAATATCAATAACCTCAGATATGCAGATGACACCACCCTTATGGCAGAAAGTGAAGAGGAACTAAAAAGCCTCTTGATGAAAGTGAAAGAGGAGAGTGAAAAAGCTGGCTTAAAGCTCAATATTCAGAAAATGAAGATCATGGCATCCGGTCCCATCACTCCATGGGAAATAGATGGGGAAACTGTGGAAATAGTGTCAGACTTGATTTTTTGGGGCTCCAAAATCACTGCAGATGGTGACTGCAGCCATGAAATGAAAAGACGCTTACTCCTTGGAAGAAAAGTTATGACCAACCTAGATAGTATATTGAAAAGCAGAGACATTACTTTGCCGACCAAGGTCCGTCTAATCAAGGCTATGGTTTTTCCAGTGGTCATGTATGGATGTGAGAGTTGGACTGTGAAGAAGGCTGAGCGCCGAAGAATTGATGCTTTTGAACTGTGGTGTTGGAGAAGACTCTTGAGAGTCCCTTGGACTGCAAGGAGATCCAACCAGTCCATTCTGAAGGAGATCAGCCCTGGGTGTTCTTTGGAAGGAATGATGCTAAAGCTGAAACTCCAGTACTTTGGCCACCTCATGCGAAGAGTTGACTCATTGGAAAAGACTCTGATGCTGGGAGGGATTGGGGGCAGGAGGAGAAGGGGACGACCGAGGATGAGATGGCTGGATGGCATCACGGACTCGATGGACGAGAGTCTGAGTGAACTCCGCGAGTTGGTGATGGACAGGGAGGCCTGGCGTGCTGTGATTCATGGGATCGTAGAGTCATTCACGGCTGAGCGACTGAACTGAGTGAACTGAACCCTTTATATCCTGGGAAAGCCCTTTTGAGGTGCACAGAGGGTGTGTCCAGTCACAGCTCAGGGTCTTTAGCAGCAGTGTCTGCAGGTGGATGAGGACTATCCTGTATCACTACTCTGGGACTGATGGGGAGCATGGGTGGCGGCACTTCTAATGGTGCCCTCTGCTGATTCTCAGTTCTGTTGTCTTCATCTGTCTTTCATATATCATCTTTCCCTTTCCCTCTCTCCCTGCCTTTTTTTGGTAGTGCATTTGTGGAATTGCCAGGGCAGTCTCCTTTTATCTTGCTCAGGTATAGCTGAGCTAACTCTGGGTCAGTTCGCTTTTTTATGGTGCTGGTGAATTTTCCTTGCCTCTACTCCCTCCCAACCGGAGATGAATTTGTTTTCCTTTTGGGCACACTATTTTGAGGGCTGGATGTGGCTCAGTGGGCATCTGTGGCTGTGGCAGCGACACTGGACCATCTGGCCTCAGCCCTGTCTTTTATGGTTTTGTTAATTATCTTGAATCACTGTTTACTCCACCTGGATGGTCTGTAACTTGTTATCTTTGAAGATGGGTATCCTCAGGCTTTGCATTTTCCCTGTGCTGACTTCCTCCCTCACTCCCCCTCTTTCTCCCATCCCCCATCTTTCCTCTGGCCCCTGGTGGGTATGTGTGAGGCCTCTCTAGCCCATCTTCCCCTCTCTATACTCATCATTGTTGGAAATATTTAGTGTGACTGATGTTTTTATGGTCTATGGCCTTTACTGCTGTTTTTCTTTTGGCAGAAAAACACCAACACGGTGAAGTTTGTTTTTCTTGTCTGGTAGCAAGGGGATGTGGTAAAGGTAGAGCTTTTGTTATTCTGGGCATTTCCATTTCTCCGGGCTGTCTACACCCCTTCTGCGTCTGTCTTTCCCTAAATTTGGGAGCCTTAGTAAGGTTTTCAGAATTTTGTTGTTTGCAACCTCACCACCCCTCCTTCTTATGAGTTTGGATTTAGCACCTTCACAAAATGCATGACGTCTAGCCCCGAAGACTCTCAGAAACATCTGCATTTCTTGATGGGCACCATTTTACATTTCTTTTGTTCCACTGCTGCTGGTGTATGTTTACTATTCTTTTTTTTTTTTTTTAATTATTTAGTTATTTATATTTTTGTTTAGTCCACAATGCTACATTTTTGAAAGGATTTTTTGAAAGTAGTCCCCAGACTGCCAGATTTGAAGAATGGATGTTTATCCTAAAAATTCTTGTGGATTCAACAGTTGAGTTGTTTGGATGATTCTGGTAGACTCCTGGATAGAGGATCTTCTATTTCTATTATTTGAGCTATTTATTTAGTATGGATTAATTTCTTTGTACTTGATGTGAACGTCTTTTTTCCAGGTTGTTCTTGGCTTTTCAATTGTGTGTGTATGTACGTGTTTCATTGTGGTCAAACATTCCTTTCCTGTCAATTTATTCTATTTGTTTTACGCTTAGATCTCTCCCTTGCAGAGTTTTGATGTTTTACTTATCTATAGAGAAGACTGTAAGGAGAAAGTTAATATTATTATCTTCTCTATGTTGTGTTATTGCATATAACCCTGTAAAATAGGTAACTTAATTACCACTTCCCAGATTGGGAAACAAGCTCACAGACCATAAGTGTCTTGCTGCAAGTCATAGGAGGCCTTTGAATCCAGAGCTATCGGATTCTAAAGCCTGGTTATTTCTAATACGTTACCTCTTATTTAATTACCTTCCTATTTAGAGAGAGGATTTATGTGAACTGTGAGAGAGATAGGAGAGGGAAGCTCTTCTGTAAGCCTAATGAGGGCAGAGACCATGTCTTTTGTTCATCATTGTGTATCTCATGTCCTGCACAGTCCTTGGCACATCTAAATAAGTATTTTTTGGGTGAATAAACCTAAATAGCTATGTAACTGAGCAGGGCCAATGTCATGCACAGCAGGCTTTCAAGTTTATTTTTCAGAAACAAATGTTAGCCTGGTGTCCTCATTCTAGCCAACTTCTGAGTTTTGTTTTCTTCTGTAACAAACATGTGTTGAATATCTACTGCAACACATGGGTCACGATAGTTACTGTTCACCACCACAGTGGTAACACTGGAGGTGATTACCTAGACTTCCTGGGTTCACCTTTGCTAAATTTATTTCCCAATATGCCAGTGAGGTAACACCTATACAACACAAGCTTCCCAGTAGGAATAACCAGTTTTTTCATCATCTTGGAGTTGTTTTTCTATCCTTAAGTCATCCTTTTGTTATTAATGTTTCCCAGCATAAAATGTGATATTCAAAATTATTTGAGTATTTGTGATAGTGTTCACAGATCAAAAAGTTTTTAGTTTTCAAATTATCTAAATTATTTAATATTTAGTATAAAAGACATTTCTTGTCTTTAATCCTTTTATCTCTTTTTGTGCCTTGTAAAAGCTCATTTGCCTTTAATTCTTCCAGTTTTAAAATTTTGCTTTGATTTTTTCCAGTCAAATGGAACTTCAGAAAAAATAGAATTTTGATCAATGAAAGGTTGATGTCAGAGTGTAGATATAATATGGGCAGGGTATGGGTTATAAATGTCTGACAACACAGTAGTCCTGCATTTGTGACTGAAACGGAAAGTACTACATATATAAAAGGCTCAATATGTTTGGGAATATAGTTGTCAGTAAAGGAGGCGAACAGATTTTACTAATAATATATATGAGTATGGTGGAATATTTTTTAAATTGTAAAATGACTTCTGTAAGCTTGTATGGGATTATATTGTCACATAAATAAAAATTCATGAATTCTTTGGAATAAAAAGCCTGCCAACGAAAATAGTGAATTGAAGAATAAGTCAAGTCACCTTTGCCTCATTTTGAGGCAACCCGCAATAATCAGATCCTCAGCCTTCAAATAATAACTTATAATTGTCTAAACTGGAGCCTTTTTCTTGTCTGCCAAGGAAACGTATGAGTGGCCACATGCGGTTGCTGAGAGGCTGTGCTTTCCGAAGCCATCTGAATTCTTTGATTGCCATCCAGAGAGTGAACCGATATGCTCAAGTGGAGTGAATGAGCATCCAGAACGCAACCTTGCTTTTTTTTTGTGCAGGGATGTTAGTGCTAATAGAAGATTAATGCTATTTTCCTTATAAGAAAGAAATCAAAGGATAATGTTTTGATAACTCTTGTCTCACTAGTGAACCACATGGCTCCTATTTTCTAGTAGATTTGGTTGAAATGTTGGAGCATCATGCTGTGGAAGAATCCCTGTGCTCTGCTGACTCCTACTCCTTGCTTAAGCATTAAAGTATAGGTGTTTTATAATGTTGGAGTACTTCCCTCGTTTGTTCTTAAGATCCTTTATGGATCCACAGTGAAGTCGGAAGATCAAGGGGATGATAGGATTGATGTTCATCCTGTGCTGACTTTTCTTATATATATAGTATTCATTTATAAAATCCCTGGTCCAAGACCCATAAAACAATGTTGCTTTCAAATAGCTTTTTCCTGTGTATTATGTTTTATAAAACCTTTAGTTCCTGGGGGAATGTTATAAAGAGAGTTCCCTGTAGTCTGCAATTTCATTTTTTACGCGATTATTTATAAAGTTGTTACTTTCCCTGAGAGGTGAATTCTGATTCCCTCCATACATACGCTATAGAAATTTAGTGGTTAAATGCCTCCTTGCCTACTATGACTAAGGGGGGAAAGGTTGAAAAGAGTTATTTGAAGTTTTTTGGTGTTTTAAAAAAAAAAACGTTCTTTCATGGTGGCCGAATGCCAAGGCTGGAAAAGTGTTACGGGAATGTCTGTGGTCAGGACTGCCTTTGACGAGAGAATGGTTAAATATGGTAATCTTGATAGGATTTGACAGCCATTTTTGATTCTATATATGGTTCATCATGGTCCCCTTCTAAGAGTGAAATAACTAAGCTATTAAATTATTTTACCTAATTGGAAGGAAAATGATTACCAAAAAACTACTTTATTCAGATGTCACAGTGATATAGAGGGTTCCAACAGTTTACAACATTTGTCTACAAAACATATTGTCATGGGAAATGAACCATGTTCCCCACCCCTGAGTCTCTCTTAAATTAAGTTGATTCATTAACTCTTTTCCATTCTACATGGAAACTCTTGCTTACAGATTTAAATTCTAAAGCACAAGGTAGAGATATATGTTAATGCTTAATATGAAAAACAAATAGTTGACTATGACTATGTTAAAAGTATTTTCAAAGTGCATTAGTAGTACTCTGTGTAGAGGTTATACATATAAAATGAATTTTAAGTAGATTATCTTTTTGATGGACATTTGGGTGGTTTCCAGTTTTTGACTGAAATGAATAAAGCTGCCATGAACATTCTTTTATAATTCTTTATGTGGACAGTACAAAAATAAATGTCAGACAAATATACGATGATTTTTAAAATTATACTACAACAATTTTCTCCAGTCTTTTTGTGATTAAATTTTAAAAAGACATTCAAGATTGAGTTATAATATTAGTAAGCATGCTTTATGTGCAAGAGTAGTATTGTATGTGTTTACTTCTCAAACATTAAAGAATATAAAAGGTGTACCTTCAGTATTTCATGTAGTACATAATTTAAGTCACTTCTGACTAATTTAGAGTATCAGAAATCATTAAGATTATCATATCAGAATAAGTCCTTCACCTTATAGTAATATTTGGAGTATATATATTGCTGCCTAAGTTAAGAATAATCAGGGTTTTTGCCTTTTAGAATTGTTTATTTCAGGCTGCCCTGGGTCTTTGCTGGGCACGGGCTTTCTCTAGTTTTGGCGAGTGGGCACTGTGCTCTAGTTGCAGGGCCCCGGCTCCTCATTGCTGTGGGTTCTCCTGTTGCATAGCACGGGCCCTAGGCTCAGGGGCTTCGGTAGTTGCAGGGCATGGGCTTAGGTGCCCCACAGCATGTGCGATCTTCTGAGACCAGGGATCAAAACCACGTCCCCTGCGTTGGCAGGCAGACTCTTAACCACTGGCCCACCAGGGAAGTCTCTAATCAGGGTTTTTAAACCAAATTTCTTTACAGTGAAATTTGTGAATAAGACCCTTTTAAAGCAACATTTCTAGATCTTTGCTAAAATGAACAACTGAGAAATATTCTTAAATGTATTTTGGAAAGTAATATGATTGTAGAGGACTGTGAACTTAAAAATGTGTGAATGGAAAAAATTAAGATTTCATATGGGTTTTTGCAGCTAGCTGATTAAGTCTTACACAGTTCATTGTCCTAAAGATGAAATTTGTACAAGGTTTTGGAAGGCAGGAGTTAGATATTAAAAGTGCTTGTTTCCAAGGTAGTACAAACTGGTTTTAACAATCTATCATCTCTCATTTACTAAAGGAAATATGTAAAAAGAAAAGGAAAATGTTCAGCAAGAACAAAATGTTGAGATGATGAAAAGCTACAGGGAAAGAAAAAAGGCTTTAGAAAGACTACTAAAAAGAAACTGGCTTTTTTCCCTTCAGCAATCTGTCTGAATTCATTTTGCTTTCATTATATATCTAGCCTGGAGGTAAAGTATGTTGAGTATTGCAACAAAGAGGGTGTTATAAGGAGGACTTTTTTTTAAATAATAAAGTGTAACATATGTGTAAACCGTGCAACTTTGTAACAGGAAACTTTATAATAAGGAAGGACTGTGCTTAGCTTTTCCACAATTTTGGAAGAATGAGTTTTATTAGGTGTTAGACAAAGAAATTATCAACTGACTTTTATGCTGTAAGGTTGAAAGATTTCTTATGACCATTTCTAGACTTTAGCAGTGGTTTTATTGTGGGTCCTGATATATTAGGAACAGTGCCTAGCACTATTAATATGTCTACTGTTGCTAGTTCTCTTAAGAATATGATGTTTAACTTTTGCCTTTCAATGAAAAATTATTCAAAATCCTGTTATTCTGTGGTTTCCTCAGCAGTAGTAGGCTGTTCTTGAATTGATTGACACATAATATAATTTGGGAACACAATCAATGGTCCTTTTCTTTTTGAAAGATGGTGACAAATTCTATTGAAACTTGGGAAATTGGCTCCATCATTCATCCCTAACTGTTTCTTTGCTTTTCTTGCCCAACTTCCTGAAAACCATATTGTTTTGATGTCAGTATGTAGAATAGAGTATCTGTTGGGGAATCAGTGTGTATTAATTATATTGGAATAAGTGTAAGTGTAACAAATGGTACAGTTAGTAGGCACTGGGCCTAATAGTTTTTTCAGTTAATGAGGACACTAGTATTAGGGACCTCTAATATGCCTGAACCATATTTCTTGTAAATTTTCCTCAGTTTTGAGATTAACTGGCAATAGCTGTGTTTTTCTGGCTTTTAAAGGCTAATATATTATGGTGGAATTTTAGGATTTATATAGTGCTTCTTACAGAATAGTTGAGTTTTTGTATTTATCACACAGTTACTGAAGTGAGCTAGAAGAAGTGTAAAAGTCAGTCTTCTACTTTTTCTGGCTTTTCAATCTGTTTTAAAAAAACATTATATCCATTCACCTCTCCCACTTAAAAATTGCTCACTATGTACATTTGTGTACTATCTTAAATTGAGGTGGGGAAATTTAATGGTACCTTTTAATATGGCATCATCCACTGCAGGGCTGTTAGAAGATTAGAGATGAAGCTCCTAGGCTTAGGAGAGAGGTGTTGGAAGTGTGCTAGCAAAATATTTTATTACATCTTTAAAAATAAATCATTTAACAATTTTAAAAATTGAAGTATAGTTGATTTACAATGTTGTGCTAGTTTCTGGGATACCGCAGAGTGATTCAGTTATACATATATATCCATTGTCTTTTCCATTATGATTTATTATAGAATATTGAATATAGTTTCCTGTTACTATACTATAGGACCTGTGGTTTATTTTGTATATAGTAGTTTGTATCTGCTAATCCCACACTGCTGTTTATCCCCCCCACCCCCACCCTCTTTTCTCTTTGGTAACCATGGGTCTGTTTTCTATGTCTGTGAGCCTGTTCCTGTTTCGTAAATGTTTCTGTTTCGTAAATAAGTTCATTTGTATCATATTTTACTTTTTTAGTTTCCAACCAAAAGCACTTCTTTTTAATTTTTTTTAAAAATTGCAGTATAGTTGATTTACAGTGTCTTGTTTTCAGGGCTGCAGTAAAGTGGTTTAGTGCCTATTGGCCATCTGTATGTCTTTGGAGAAATGTCTGTTTAGGTCTTCTGCCCATTTTTGATTGGATTTGTTGTTGTTGTTGTTACTGAGTAGTATGAGTTGTTTGTGTATTTCGTAAGTTAAGCCCTTGTTGGTTGCATCATTTGCAAATATTTTCTCCCATTGGTTGTCTTTTTGTTTTGTTTTGTTTCCTTTGTTGTGCAAAGGGCTTCCCTGATGGCTGCCATGGTAAAGCGTCTGCCTGCAATGCGGGAGACCCGGGTTCCTTTCCCGGGTCGGGAAGATCCCCTGGAGAAGGAAATGGCACCCCACTCCAGCACTCTTGCCCGGAAAATCCCATGGACGGAGGAGCCTGATAGGCTACAGTCCATGGGGTCGCAGAGAGTCGGACACGACTGAGCAACTTCACTTTCACTTTGTTGTGCGAAAGCTTTTAAGTTTGATTAGGTCCCATTTGTTTACTTTTTCTTTTATTTCTATTGCCTTGGGAGAGAGACCTAAGAAAACATTGGTACAATTTATGTAGAGAATATTTTGCCTGCTTTCTCTTTTAGGAGTTTTATGGTGTCATGTCTTAAATTTAAATCTTTAAGCCATTTTGAGCTTATTTCTGTGTATGATGTGAGGGTGTGTTCAAACGTCATTGATTTATACGTGCCTCTTTAGTTTTCCCAACACCACTTGCTTAAGAGATTTCTTTTTCTTCATTGTATATTCTTGCTTCCTTTGTCAAAGATTGTGACCATAGATGTGTGGGTTTATTTCTAGGTTCTCTATTCTGTTCCATTGATCCACGTATCTATTTTTCTGCCAACACCACACTTTATAGTATTGTCTAAAGTCTGGAGGGTTATGTCTCCAGCTTTACTTTGGCAGTTCTAGGTCTTTTATGGTTCCATGTAAATTTTAGGATTATTTGTCCCAATTCTGTGAAAAATGGCGTGGGTAAATTGATAGTGTGTGCATGCTAAGTTGCTTCAGACATGTTGGACTCTTTGCCACCCCATAGACTGTAGCCCACGAGGTTCCTCTGTTCATGGGATTCTTCAAGCAAGAATACTGGTATAGGTTGACATGCCCTCTTCCAGGGGATCTTCCTGACCCAGGGATTGAACCCACGCCTCTTAGGTCTCCTGCATTGGCAGGCAGGTTCTTTACCACTAGCACCACCTTGATAGGGATTGCATTAAATCTGAAGATTGCTTTGGGTAGTATGGCCATTTTAATGATATGAATTCTTCCAATCCAAGAGTATGGGATATCTTTCCCTGTCTTTGAATCGTTTCAGTGTTCTTTATCAGTGTTTTATAGTTCTCATCATACGTCTTTCACATCTTTGTAGACCATTTACTTTAAACCTTGCGAGATGACAGAAACATTCAAAATAACTTTTAACTGTGTGCAATTAATTTGATAAAGATAAAATGTTAAATAGTACAAACTTATGAAGACATCAGTTCCCCACTTCCTTCTACTCTCCAATATGCTTCATTTCTCCCTTTATTTTTTCTTAGGGCTAACTCCTTATCTCTCAATAATGAGATGAGATTCTCCATATCCTTGCCAACATGTTGTTATTTATCTTTTTGATTTTAGCAACTGTAGTGGGTGTATGGTAGTATCTCATTTTGGTTTTGATCTGCGTTTTTCTGATGGCTAGTGATTTTGAGCATCTTTTGCTGTGCCTGTTGGCTACTCATGTATATTGAACAGTCAAGCAATAAAGACTGACTGCAGACTGTGTGTCCTTGGGGTCAGGAGCCAGGGCTTGTCAGCTGGTGGGCTTCATCTTAGGACAGTTAGGGCCTACTTCACTGTTTCACTGGGGACTCACCCCATCTGTAGATGTACATCCTTTCTTCTGAGGGTTTTCTGTCTTTAAAGGTTTCTTTAACCTCTCTATGGGAGAGAATGAGCTAGTCCCATGTATTCTGGACCTCAGTGGGGAGGAGATTTAGAGGGTTGATTATCCAGAATGTAGACTTTTTTTTTCCCATCTACATATTTTTCCAGTGATTGCCTATTCCCATGCTATCACTATTTTATACCTGCTGTGCCTCTAATCTGGAGTCACTTGCTTAGTTCAACTTCTCCAGAGATTATACTTTCTCTATCCTGTGGGGGTCTGGGTACCTAACTATTGCTTACACAGACTTTAAAATATTACTCTTATCTTTAGATCCCACCTCACTCCACTTTCTGTGGTAGCTGGTGCTTTTCAGAATTTTAGAGGATGAGTGAGAGTTGGACTGTGAATTAGGCTGAGCGCCGAAGAATTGATGCTTTTGAACTGTGGTGTTGGAGAAGACTCTTGAGAGTCCCCTGGACTGCAAGGAGATCCAACCAGTCCATTCTGAAGGAGATCCGCCCTGGGATTTCTTTGGAAGGAATGATGCTAAAGCTGAAACTCCAGTACTTTGGCCACCTCATGCGAAGAGTTGGCTGATTGGAAAAGACTCTGATGCTGGGAGGGATTGGGGGCAGGAGGAGAAGGGGACGACCGAGGATGAGATGGCTGGATGGCATCACGGACTCAATAGACATGAGTCTGAGTGAACTCTGGGAGTTGGTGATGGACAGGGAGGCCTGGTGTGCTGTGATTCAGGGGGTCATGAAGAGTCGGACACGACTGAGCGACTAAACTAACTAACTAACTGAATGTATTCTCTAGGAATTTAGATCTGACCTTCCTCTTCTCTTCAGTACTGTTTACCTTTTCTTTGTTCACTTTCTGTCTTCACAGATTATGGTTAGGCTTACTGTTGTTCTGATTTCTTTGAAGGAGTTGATGTCTGTTTATTTTAAAAGCCTGTGACTGTTGTTTGGTATGGTTTGTTGTTCTTGTTGTTTTTAGAGAAGGAGACATAAGAGTCTTTAGCTGAGTATCTTGAAAGGGGAATCATACTTGCTGTCATAATGCTTCTATAAAATATTGGGGAGAAACTTGTCTTTAGAGTCACTAGTCAGTTAAAAGAAAATCTGAGTGCTTGTCTCCACAGGCTTTTAATTTCTTCCTTGAGTGAAATAATAATAAAGAGGGTGAGAATGGTTGCCAGGTCATGATTGCAGAATCTTGGCTGTAAGTCATGGGCAAAAAGCTTTATTGTCTGCCCCCATGGTTGAATGAGTTATTTCACCTCTGGGACCCTGTGAATGTTCAGACAGTTGAGTAATCCTACCTTCACACACATGGTTGGCAGCAGGGCAAGTAATATATGAGTACTTGGCATAATAATGAATGGGGAATATAGAGGGAGTGTAAACCTTTGACAGGTCTGTCTCTTAGTTTCCTACAATTTCATTTTCATGGCTACTGATAGGGTTGGTTTTGCTCAGAGATTAAGGGTGTTCTTAATTTTGGTAGTTGTTTGGGATTATTCTAATACAGTTTCTGGAGCGGAGATGAGATGAACACTGTGTTAATCCATAATCTACTATAAGTACATTTTAACCCAATGTTTTTTAGAGATGCGAACAATTCCCCGGTTCCAATTTCCTATTTCAAGACTTCATATATAACTGGAATTCTGTAAGCCCCATTTTGACTAGTGGATAATGTGGTATTTGGCATTCTGGAGCATTAACGAACCCTGGAAGGTCTGTATTTCCTTTTTCTTTGTGCAGTGTCAATCCTGTTACATGGTCATCGTAGAAGCTTTTGGGTCTTCCACTTGTACTTTGATTTGAGGGCTTAACATCCCAAGCTTTTATATTTTGTAAGTGCTTAAGCAGAGCAGCAGAGAAGGCAATGGCACCCCACTCCAGTACTCTTGCCTGGAAAATCCCATGGATGGAGGAGCCTGGTGGGCTGTAGTCCATGGGGTTGCTAAGAGTCGGACTTGACTGAGCAACTTCACTTTCACTTTTTACTTTCATGCATTGGAGAAGGAACTAGCAGCTCACTCCAGTGTTCTTGCCTGGAGAATCCCAGGGACGGGGGAGCCTGGTGGGCTGCTGTCTATGGGATCGCACAGAGTTGGACACGACTGAAGTGACTTAGCAGCAGCAGCAAGCAGAGCTGAGCAGGTGGCTCATTCAGCAGTCTTTGTAATTACCACTGTCATTGAACAGTCCAGTACGATAGCCACTTATTTCTCAAAGCCTTGTCTTCTATTGGTACTCTGTCACACACTGCACCAATGTTAATTTGAATAATTGTGATTCCACTGCATGCCATGTATTTCTGTTTTCTTTTTTTCTACAAAGCAAAGTCATCCGTGTGTTCATCAGGTATGTGAACACGCTAGTCCCCATATATCTTAAATACTGTGTTAGTTAAGGTCCCAGTAGGAGACAGTTTGTGGCAGATGACTCTAATGAAGTAGAATGAAAAAGAAGGATTACCGGATTATTCAGTTCAGTTCAGTTCAGCTGCTCAGTCGTGTCCGACTCTCTGCACCCTCATCAATTGCAGCACGCCAGGCCTCTCTGTCCATCACCAACTCCCAGAGTTCACTCAGATTCACGTTCATCGAGTCGGTGATGCCATCCAGCCATCTCATCCTCGGTTGTCCCCTTCTCCTCTTGCCCCCAATCCCTCCCAGCATCAGAGTCTTTTCCAATGAGTCAACTCTTCGCATGAGGTGGCCAAAGTACTGGAGTTTCAGCTTCAGCATCATTCCTTCCAAAGGACACCCAGGGCTGATCTCCTTCAGAATGGACTGGTTGGATCTCCTTGCAGTCCAAGGGACTCTCAAGAGTCTTCTCCAACACCACAGTTCAAAAGCATCAATTCTTCGGTGCTCAGCTTTCTTCACAGTCCAACTCTCACATCCATACATGACCACTGGAAAAACCATAGCCTTGACTGTAGAAAGGGTTAAGAGAAGAGATTGTCCCTATACTTAGGAAAATAAACTATCTAATTTAAGTCTTTATATTTTGGGGTATCTTTGTTGTTGTAGCTTGGCCTTTTCCCTAACTAATACAAGAATTGACTTTATTATGGCCTTGTAGACACTATGGACAACTGAGATTTGATAACATTTCTTTTCTTTGTTTTTTTGAAGTTAAAAGTAATACAAGAAGTAACCTTTATGCCCTTTACCCATGTTTTCCTATTATGAATACTTTTATCTTATTTGCTTTGCCGTTTTTTTCATTTACACACTCTCTCATGTATGCACGATCATTTTTTCTGAGACATTTGAGAATATATTATATGCTTCATGGCCCTGTATACCTAAGCACTTCAGTGTATATTTCCTAAGAATAGAAATATTATTACATAGTACAGTTGCTAATTCCATAAAGTTACATTGATATAATACTTTTATCTATTCTAGTATCCAAATTCTAATTTTTTTCAGTTGATCTAATACTATAACAAAGTACTTTATAAGATTCCTGCCCCTCCTATCCCATTGTTACAGGATCTAGTCTATAGATAGGCAGTGCATTCAGTTACATGTATTTTTAGCCTCTTTTAAGCTGAGAAATTTTCACCCCCTTTCTTTATCTTTTATGACATCAACAGTTCTGAAGAATATGGTCTCCCCCACCGTTTAAAGAAAGAAAATATTCCTCATTTCCTCATTTTGTTTGTCAGCCACTTTCCTCTGATTATATTGACAATATACATTCTTGGTCAGAATACTGCCAGAATTAAAGTAGTTTCCTTTGCTTCTGACCCTATCACTTATCACACGAACAAAGCTCTGTTTCTGTCTTCTTTCTAGCTAACTCACTCCCCAAATCAAGTGCTTCTCCAAGGCTGCCACTTGCAGTCCTGCACACTTTCAAGTTTCTTTCTTATAGCCTTATATGATTATGAATTCCTTGGTCTCATCCCGTGTTAATTATTTTTGTATTTATTGTTTCACATATTCCTCTGATTTTGTCTGTACTTTCTCTAAAATCTGTTCCCTTTCATAGAATGTTAGGAAAGCCTTCCCTTCCCCATTCTCTATGCCCTCAGGTTTTTAGTAGTAGCAGTGGGCTGATGGTGGAAGTACTGTTGGAATTTTCTCCCTATTCCCTTATGTATGGTGGAGGTTGCAGTGTTCTCCATTGCATAGTAATGAATACGGTATGGGTGCAGTGTGGTTTTGTGTGTTTCTTTTTTTTTTTTTAGGAGAGTAAAAGAGGAAGGGTTTTGGAATGAGGTGACTATCACTATTCCCTCAATCCAGAAACTTTTTAAAAAGACACTTTCTGATCCCAGCGATATTAAAAAGAATATAAAGGAATATTATGAACAACTTTATACTAATAATTTAATAACTTAGATGAAATAAATAAATGACTTGAAGACCACAACTTACCAAAAACTGCCACAAGAAGAAATAGAAAGTCTGAATAGCCTGTCTCTACTAAAATTTTTGAATTAATAATAAAAACCTTTTCATAAAATGTCTGTGTATAGTTTCACAGGTGAAATATATTAAATGTTAAAGGAAAAATAATACCAGTATTATACAAAGTTTTTCCAAAAGTAGATGAGAGAATGCTTTCCAACCCATTTCTGATAGCTTTGATACTAAAACTGATAAAGATATTATAAAAAGGAAGAATTATAGTCAGTATCCCTTATTAACATGGATGCAGTAACACTAAAATGATTAGCAAATAGAATCTTCTTGTTGTTCAGTCACCAAGTTGTGTTTGACTCTCTGTGACCTCATGACTTCAGCATGCCAGGCCTCCCTGTCCAGTCCTAACAAGGCAAATAAAATCTAGCAATATAAAAAATAGATAATCTCTCATGACCAATTGGAATTTATTCCAGAAAAATAAGATTGGTTCAACAATTTAAAATAAGACAATAAAAAAAACAAGGAGAAAAGCCATAACATTTAACACGAAATGGATCATAGACTGAAATTTAAAACCTAAAACTATAAAACTAGTAGAAGCAAAAATTAAGAGAAAATCTTTATGACCTTGGAGTAAGCAAAGATTTCTTAGGGCATGTAAAGCACTAATCATAAAAGAAAGAAAATGATAAATTACACTGCACCCAAATTAAAATCTCCTGATTTTCAAAAGACAACTGTTAAGCAAATTAAAAGACAATTCTTGGACTGAGAGAAAATATTCACAATGTATGTAGCTGACAAATTAATTGTATCCAGAATATATAATGAAATCTTATAAATCAATAAGAAGATAAACAGCCTAGTTAAAAAAAAGGACAAATATTTGAAGAGACATGTCACAAAGATTTGTAACTGGCCCAATAAGGGTGTGAAAAGTTGCTCAGCATCATTAGGCTTCAGAGAAATTCAAATTAAAATCACCATGAGATGCTTCTGCATATCCAGCAGAAAAGTTGAAGTAAAAATGACTGAAAATATCAAGTTCAATAGAGGCTTTCCCGGTGGCTCAGTGATCAAGAATCTCCCTGCCTGCATGCAGGAGACTTGGGTTCGATCCCTGGGTGGGGAAGATGCCCTGGAGAAGGAAATGGCAACCCACTCCAGTATTCTTGCCTGGAAAATTCTATGGACAGAGGAGCCTCTGGATTGCAAAAGAGTCAGACACGACTTAACTAAACAACAGCAACAACACCTCAAACTTGTGACAGCTCGATTTTATATTCTCATAGGGGAGATCTGTGGAAAGTCTTAAGGTATTTTCCAAACTCTTTTGACTTGGGATAACTCAGCTCCCAAACTCTGTCTTCCCTGTGAAGCTTGTAATGGCTGGTTTAGACTTTGTTAGGTAGGTATGTGTGCATGTGTGCTCAATTGCTTCAGTTGTGTCCATTCTTTGTGACCCCATGGACTGTAGTCTGCCAGCCTCCTCTGTCCATGGGATTTTCTAGGCAAGAATACTGGAGTGAGTTGCCATGCCCTCCTCCAGGGGATCTTCCCAACCCAAGGTTCAAACCCACATCTTCTGCGTCTTCTGCATTGCAGGTAGATTCTTTATCACTGAGCCACTGGGGAAGGTCATTAGTTGGGTATAGAGCAAGCCTTACTGCGGGGCCCGGTCCTTACTCTTAACAGCAGCCTTTCTCAGTATTTATAAGGTATTATTTCTGCTTTATTGACTACGCCAAAGCCTTTGACTGTGTGGATCCCAATAAACTGTGGAAAATTCTGAAAGAGATGGGAATACCAGACTACCTGACCTGCCTCTTGAGAAACCTATATGCAGGTCAGGAGGCAGTAGTTAGAACTGGACATGGAACAACAGACTGGTTCCAAATAGGAAAAGGAGTACGTCAAGGCTGTATACTGTTACCCTGCTTATTTAACTTATATGCAGAGTACATCATGAGAAACGTTGGCCTGGAAGAAGCACAAGCTGGAATCAAGATTGCTGGGAGAAATATCAATAACCTTAGATCGCAGATGACACCACCCTTATGGCAGAAAGTGAAGAGGAACTAAAAAGCCTCTTGATGAAAGTGAAAGAGGAGAGTGAAGAAGTTGGCTTAAAGCTCAACATTCAGAAAATGAAGATCATGGCATCTGGTCCCATCACTTCATGGGAAATAGATGGGGAAACAGTGGAAACAGTGTCCGACTTTATTTTTTTGGGCTCCAAAATTACTGCAGATGGTGATTGCCTCATGAAATTAAAAGACACTTACTCCTTGGAAGGAAAGTTATGACCAACCTAGATAGTATATTGAAAAGCAGAGACATTACTTTGCCAACAAAGGTCCATCTAGTCAAAGCTATGGTTTTTCCAGTGGTCATGTATGGATGTGAGAGTTGGACTGTGAAGAAGGCTGAGCGCCGAAGAATTGATGCTTTTGAACTGTGGTGTTGGAGAAGACTCTTGAGAGTCCCTTGGACTGCAAGGAGATCCAACAGTCCATTCTAAAGGAGATCAGCCCTGGGATTTCTTTGGAAGGAATGATGTTGAAGCTGAAACTCCAGTACTTTGGCCACCTCATGCAGAGTTGACTCATCGGAAAAGACTCTGATGCTGGGAGGGATTGAGGGCGGGAGGAGAAGGGGACGACAGAGGATGAGATGGCTGGATGGCATCACCGACTCGATGGACGTGAGTCTGAGTGAACTCTGGGAGATGGTCATGAACAGGGAGGCCTGGCGTGCTGCGATTCATGAGGTTGCAGAGAGTCGGACACGACTGAGCGGCTGAATGGAACTGAATGAGGTCTCTCCATGTCAGGTGCGCCAGATCTTTAACATCCGCCAGCACTGCTTGACTTCCGGTATCTGTTCCATTCTTCCCCCTCTAGCAGTCATCCTCTGATAAATTCTGCATAGTCTCTCCATGTGCATGCTTAGCTGAGTGCTCATTTAGGAACTCTGAGGGAACTATCTCACAACCTCTGTTTCTGCAAGACTCCCTTCTTCCTGGTGCCTTGAATCAGATTTCAGGTTTCACAGCTGCCCCCAACTCTCATATTTGCCTTCTTATCTCAATGGGGCTCCTGTGCTCTGCTTGAGTTCCAGCTTGCTGTGCTGCAGTTGGAAATTGTCTTCTGACAAAGCTTGGGCCGATGGGGGAGCTCACCTCGTGAGTTTTGCTTGTCTTAGTGCCATAGGCTGTGATGGCTGTTGTTAAATGCCCTCAGACAGAAACCTGATATGTTTTGTCCAGTTTATGGTAGCTTACAGCAGGAGGGCTAGTTACTCCGTCTTAGTTGGAAGTTGAAATACTCCAAGAGAGTCTAGACTTCTTAATACTTGGAAAATGAGATTATTCATGATTTCCTAAAAGGAGAATAGAAAAACTGTAAGATTTACTTTAAACTTCATCCAGGAGCAGTGAAGACTGATTCCACAGAACAGCTTTACAGCAACAATGATGGAAAGAAAATTGTTTCCTGGTTGTAGTCTGCTGAGTTCAGGAAGGAAGGAGACTTTAACCCCCTCCCCCTTTTTTTGGCCTCAGCTTGAAGCGTGTGGAACTTCTCCCACTATAAGAGGTCAAACCCATGACCCTGCAGTGGAAGTGCAGAGTCCTAACCAGTGAACCACCAGGGAAGTTCTGAGTTTCCCTTTCTATTGACTATTCTTCAATTCTATTCATTTTTTAAAAATTGAATTTATTTTTAAATGAAACAAAGATAAGTATTTGTAATGATAAAAGGTACAATTCACAAAGAAGATAGACATCATAAACCATTAGACATGTAACAACAAAGATACATAAAGCAAAAATCAGCAGTTCTATTAATCTTATAATTTCAAATTATAAGAAGATTTAAGAAGGTTTAAGAAGATGAGTAAATGCCTTTTTCAGTATAGCTCCCTGTACCTTCAGATGTCATATATTAAGCTTCTGTGACTTCAAAGGTGGTTTTTAGCCAGCCCTTTAATAAGCACAGATATCATGTTTATAAGTTTTACTTCGCTTTGGCAATGACAAGAGATAATAATTTGAAATCTTTTGTGTTATTCTGAGTCTTGGATTGTCTTCCTCAGATAATTTCCTTTTAAGAAGTAACATACTTGTTTAATAAAATGGAAATTATGATGTACTGACTAAGAATATGCAATAAGAATATTAGACTTTATAGGTGTCATAAACATCTTTCATCGTTTACTTTCATATGATTAAAACTAGCAATCATTTATTGAATACTGTTTCAGATACTGTGCTAGGTGCTTTAAAATACTGCATATATATACATATATATATATATATATATATAGATATATTTTTTTTTTTTGGTTTCACCACACGGCTTGAGGGATCTTAGTTCCCTGACCAGGAATAGAACCTAGGCCCCCTGGAGTGGAAGTGCAGAGTCCTAACCACTGGATTGCAAAGCAGTTCCGCTGAGAAATAAGTATCTATATGAAATGGGTGATACTTTACCTCAATTTTTCATCTAAGAGAATTCAGAATTACAAAATGAAATTTCTGTTCTTTGGTCAATTTGATGAATCACATGCCTTTCCAAGTAATTGTGTATACATTTAGAAAGATAGTTTTTTTGGAAGTTGCATTAATGACAGACAATTAAACACACAGATCTTAAAATTATGTATTTACTGATTCATTTTTTTGCCTTATTTTCGTATTCCTTGACTTCCCTTAGCCTTTCGTTTCTCTTAAGGTGAAGGCGCTCAGTCTTTCATTTCTCTTAGATGTATTGTTTTCCTCTAACGTTTCATTTGTTTATATGCGTGCAAATTCTAAGGGATGACAGAATGGTAGGGATGCTTTGTGCATGCATGTGTGTGAAGTTGCCACAATTGTGTCCGAACCTTTGCAACCCCATGGACTATAACCCACCAGGCTCCTTTGTCTATGGAATTCTCCAGGCAAGAATACTGGAGTGGGTTGCCATGCTCTTCTTCACCAGGGGTGCTTTGTAGGGGTGAGTAAAATTACTTTAAGAGTTTGCTGTACCCAATTCAGGTAGTACTAACAAAACTACACCTGTAGGTTTGAGTCCATCAATGACTGAAATTAACTGCACCTGTTTAACTTCTGCATCCATTTTAGCCTTTAAGGGATTAAAATCTATGGTTGGTTCCTAGAAACTTGTTCTTATGATTAGGAAACAGTTCAGAATGCATTTATTACTGACTGAATCCATAGTCTTATATATGAATGGAGGTACCTCTTCTCAAATAAGTAGCCCTAAGTACTCCTATTTGCTTCACCTTCCCAGTCCTCTATTTGGTAAGAGGGATTAACTTTGCATGTTTTTCTTGTATTTGTTGGGCCAGCATGATGAACCTATAGTTCCAATAGAAGCTGGATGAGAAGAGAAGCTATAGGATAATTTTTATCATTAGAATCTATCTATCTATCTATCTATCTATCTGTCTTTCTATATCTACACACACAAAAGTTTCAGTTTCAGTTCAGTCACTCAGTCATGTCCGACTCTTTGCGACCCCATGGACTGCAGCACGCCAGACCTCCCTGTCCACCTTCAACTCCTGGAGTTTACTCACACTCATGTCCATAGTGTTGGTGATGCCATCCAACCATCTCATCCTCTGTCGTCCCCTTCTCCTCCTACCTGCAGTCTTTCCCATCATCAGGGTCTTTTCAGATGAGTCAGTTCTTCGCATCAGGTGGCCAAAGTACTGGAGTTTCAGCTTCAGCATCAGTCCTTCCAATGAATACTCAGGACTGATCTCCTTTAGGATGGACTGGTTGGATCTCCTTGCAGTCCAAGGGACTCTCAAGAGTCTTCTCCAACACCCTCGTTTGAAAGCATAAATTCTTCGGCACTCAGCTTTCTTTATAGTCCAACTCTCACATCCATACATGAATACTGGAAAAACCATAGCCTTGACCACATGGACTTTGTTGGCAAAGTAATGTCTCTGCTTTTTAATATGCTGTCGAGGTTGGTCATAACTTTTCTTCCAAGGAGTAGACATCTTTTAATTTCATGGCTGCAGTCAATCATGTGCAGTGATTTTCGAGCCCAGAAAAATAAAGTCTCTCACTGTTTCCACTGCTTCCCCATCTATTTGCCATGAAGTGATGGGACCAGATGCCATGATCTTCGTTTTCTCAATGTTGAGCTTTAAGCTGACCTTTTCACTCTCCTCTTTCACTTTCATCAAGAGGCTCTTTAGTTCTTCACTTTCTGCCATAAGGGTGGTGTCATCTGCATATCTGAGGTTATTGATATTTCTCCCAGCAATCTTGATTCCAGCTTGTGCTTCATGCAGCCTAGCATTTCTCATGATGTACTCTGCATATAAATTAAATAAGCTGGGTGACAATATACAGCCTTGACATACTCCTTTCCTGATTTGGAACCAGTCTGTTGTTCCATGTCCAGTTCTAACTGTTGCTTTCTGACCTGCCTACAGATTTTTCAGGAGGCAGGTCAGGTGGTCTGGTATTGCCATCTGTTTAAGAATTTTCCACAGTTTGTGGTGATCCACACAGTCAAAGACTTTGGCATACTCAATAAAGCAGAAATAGATGTTTTTCTGGAACTTTCTTGCTTTTTTGATAATCTACAGATGTTGGCAATTTGATCCCTGGTTCTTCTGCCTTTTCTAAATTCAGCTTGAACATCTGGAATTTCTTGGATTTCATACTGTTGAATCCTGGCTTGGAGAATTCTGAGCATTACTTGACTAGCATGTGAGATGAGTTCAGTTGTGCAGTAGTTTGAACATTCTTTGGCAATGCCTTTCTTTGGGATTGGAATGAAAACTGACCTTTTCCAGTCCTGTGGCCACTGCTGTGTTTTCCAAAATGCTGGCATATTGAGTGCAACACTTGCATAGCATCATCTTTTAGGATTTGAAATAGCTCAACTGGAATTCTATCACTTGCACTAGCTTTGTTCGTAGTGATGCTTCCTAAGGCCCACTTGACTTCACATTCTAGGATGTCTGGCTCTAGGTGAGTGATTGCACCATCGTGATTATCTGGGTCGTGAAAATCTTTTTTGTACAGTTCTTCTGTGTATTCTTGCCACCTCTTCTCAATATCTTCTGCTTCTGTTAGGTCCATACCTTTTCTGTCCTTTATTGTGCCCATCTTTGTGAAATGTTTCCTTGGTATCTCTAATTTTCTTAAAGAGATCTCTAGTCTTTCCCATTCTGTTGTTTTCCTCTATTTCTTGCATTGATCGTGGAGGAAGGCTTTCTTATCTCTCCTTGCTACTCTTTGGAACTCTGCATTCAGATGCTTATATCTTTCCTTTTCTCCTTTGCTTTTTGCTTCTCTTCTCTTCACAGCTATTTGTAAGGCCTCCTCAGACAACCATTTTGCCTTTTTGCTTTATACATAAACACATATATAAATATATATATCCGTTTTTTCTTGAATTTTCTTCTTGGAAAAAGTTCATGTTTTAGGAAACTAAAATTAAGGAGAAAATGTGACTGTTGATTCTGCATTAGACAAGGAAAGTGTTGTCATTACCATCTGTAATTAATTTTTATTACTTTCTTCATTCTTGCCCATTTGAGTATCAAAGGCTTTGTTTAATGTCATTGAACTGTGATCCCTTACAAGGTAGCACATACTTCTGACACTTAGCATCCAGGATTTCTGTGTTTTTATTAAATATATAGTGTCATAATGTATATACTGTTCTTTTGACTAGTAAATGACATCCACATTTCTGCTTTTAATAAGAATAAGATCCCTGTCTAAATACTGCCATTAAAAATAGAATAGTTCTTCTTACTCTTTTTATTGCTCCTGCTTGAACTGAGTCTTTTGTCTTTCACTGAAGATTCAGTTAGGTAGGCCCAAGGGGGAAAAAAGGCACAAACCCTAAAAATAATATCGGAAAATTAATAGAGCTAATCAGTGAATTTAACAAAGTTGCAGGATACAAAATAAATACACAGAAATCACTTGCATGTCTATATATTAACAATGAAAAATCAGAAAGAGAAATTAAGGAATATATGTGTATACTAACACATAAATATGGAATTTAGAAAGATGGCAATGACGACCCTGTATGCAAGACAGGAAAAAAGACACAGCTGTGTATAACGGACTTTTGGACTCAGAGGGAGAGGGAGAGGGTGGGATGATTTGGGAGAATGGCATTCTAACGTGTATACTATCATGTAAGAATTGAATCGCCAGTCTATGTCTGATGCAGGATACAGCATGCTTGGGGCTGGTGCATGGGGATGACCCACAGAGATGTTATGGGGAGGGAGGTGGGAGGGGGGTTCATGTTTGGGAACACATGTAAGAATTAAAGATTTTAAAATTAAAAAAATAAAAAACTAAAAAAAATAAATAAATAAAATAAAATTGTGTAATGTTGAATTAAAAAAAAAAAAGAAATCAAAGATGACATAAACAGATGGAGAGATATTCCATGTTCCTGGGTAGGAAGAATCAATATTGTGAAAATGACTATACTACCAAATGCAGTCTACACATACAGTGCTGCTGCTGCTAAGTTGCTTCATTTGTGTCCAACTCTGTGTGACCCCAGAGATGGCAGCCCACCAGGCTCCCCCGTCCCTGGGATTCTCCAGGCAAGAACATTGGAGTGGATTATCATTTCCTTCTCCAGTGCATGAAAGTGAAAAGTGAAAGTCAAGTCACTCAGTCATGTCTGACTCTTAGCGACCCCATGGACTGCAGCCCACCATGCTCCTCTGTCAATGGGATTTTCCAGGCAAGAGTACTGGAGTGGGGTGCCATTGCCTTCTCTGACAGATACAGTGCAATCCCTATCAAATTACCAATGGCATTTTTCATAGAACTGAAACAAAATTTTTCACAATTCACATGGAAACACAAAAGATCCCGAATAGCCAAAGCTGTCTTGAGAAAGAAGAATAAAATTGGAGGAATCAACCTTCCTGACTTCAGATTATACTACAAAGCTACAGTCATCAAGACAGTATGGTACTGACACAAAAACAGAAATATAGACCAATGGAACAAGATAGAAAGCCCAGAAATAAACCCATGCACCTATGGGTATCTTATTTTTGACAACAGAGGCAAGAGTATACAATGGGGCAATGACAGCCTCTTCAATAAATGGTGCTGGGAAAACTGGAGATCTACATGTAAAAGAATGAAATTAAAACACTTTCTAACACCATACACGAAGATAAACTCAAAATGGATTAAAGACCTAAATGTAAGACCAGAAACTATAAAACTCTTAGAGGAGAACATAGGCAGAACACTCAATGACATAAATCAAAATGATATTCTCCATGACCCACCTCCTAGAGTAACAGAAATAAAAATGAAAGCAAACAAGTGGGACCTGATTGAACTTAAAAACTTTTGCATAGCAAAGGAAACTATAAGCAAGATGAAAAGACAACCCTCAGAATGGGAGAAAATGATAGTAAATAAACAACTGACAAAAGATTAATTTCCAAAATATACAAGCAGCTCATACAACTCAATACCAGAAAAACAAACTACCCAATCAAAAATTGGGAAAAAGACCAAAACAGACATATCTCCAAAGAAGGCCTACAGATGGCTAACAAATACAGGAAAAGATGCTCAACATCACTTGTTATTAGAGAAATGCAAATCAAAACTACAATGAGATATCACATCATTCCGGTCTGAATGGCCATCATCAAAAAGTCTACAACAATAAATGCTGGAGAGGATGTGGAGAAAAGGGAATGCTGTTGCACTGTTGGTGGGAATGTAAATTGATACAGCCACTATGGAAGACAGTATGGAGATTCCTTTAAAAACTAGGGATAACACCACCATATGACCTGCCAATCCCACTCCTAGGTATATACCCTGAGATCAAAATTGAAAAGTACACATGTACCCCCTTGTTCATTGCAGCACTGTTTACAGTAGCTAGAACAGGGAAGCAACCTAGCTGTCCATCGACAGATGAATGGATAAAGAAGGTGTAGTGTATATACACAATGGAATATTACTCAGCCATAAAAAGGACTGCATTTGAGTCAGTTCTGATGAGTTCGATGAACCTGGAACCTATTATACAGAATGAAGTGAGTCAGAAAGAGAAAGATAAATATCGTATTCTAAGACAAATATACAGAATCTAGAAGAATGGTACTGAAGCACTTATTTACAGGGCAGCAGTGGAGAAACTGACATGGAGAATAGACTTATGAACATGGGGAGAGGGGAGGAGAAGTTGAGATGTATGGAAAGAGTAACATGGAAACTTACATTACCAGATGTAAAATAGATAGCCAATAGGAATTTGCTGTATGGCTCAGGAAACTCAAACAGGGGTTTGTATCAATTCTGAAGGAGATCAGCCCTGGGATTTCTTTGGAAGGAAGATGCTAAGGCTGAAACTCCAGTACTTTGGCCACCTCATGAGAAGAGTTGACTCATTGGAAAGGACTCTGATGCTGGGAGGGACTGGGGGCAGGAGGAGAAGGGGATGACAGAGGATGAGATGGCTGGATGACATCATGGACTCGATGGACGTGAGTCTGAGTGAACTCCGGGAGTTGGTGATGGACAGGGAGGCCTGGCATGCTGCAATTGATGGAGTTGCAAAGAGTCGGGCACAACTGAGCGACTGAACTGAACTGAGAGGGATGGGATGGGGAGGGATTTGAGAGAGAGGTTCAAAATGGAGGGGATATTTGTATACCTATGGCTGATTCATATTGAGGTTTGGCAGAAGACAACAAAATTCTGTAAAGCAATTAACCTTCAATAAAAAGATTTTAAAATGGAATAGTTCTTTCACTAGTAGTGGAAGCTCTTTACTGATGGTTGGCATCCTTTTTTTTTCAAAGCCTAGGTCTTAGTCCTATTCTTGCAAAAAACCGAGTTGAACTTTGTCTTCTGTTTACCAAACAAAGAGATTAGTGTCTCCCTTTACTTTCTCTGAAGAAAAGTAATTATTAGCTATAAGAAAAGTATACGTCCTATTTTCTATTGAAGGCTAATAAGCCATTGGAGTGAAAAAGAATTGCCTTTTAGTAATGAAAACAGTCCATAATCTTTCACAAAAAAGATATCAGTGGGGAATATAAAAGCAACCAGGTGATAAACTATTGAAAATCAGTTTTACTATCAGGAAGAGATTTGCTGTGCTTGGCTGCTTCACATGATCTTAGTTTGTGGGAGAATTTTGACCTTATTTGATGCATGTGTTTATCTAGCTTATTGATATAATATGAAGGAAAGGGTCTCTTGGATGAACCAAATTGCTTTTTGTTTTATTGATTATTTTGTAAAATTGGTATTTCCTTTTTTAAAAGTTAAGACCATGACATACAGCATGTGGGATCCCAATCAAGGATTGAAACCCCTGCATAGGAGCATAGAACCCCAGTTGCTGGACCACTAGGGAAGTCCTGGGATTGCCTTTGTTTTTAAAATAGATTAAAAAATGCAGCCCATGGAAAAACAGGGATTATGTTTGGTGAAATTTGACCTTTCATTTTTAGTAACTCAAAGTTTTTCATACATTGATGTATTTATGTTAGTTTTTGCTAAAAAGGCTCTATGCTAATAGTCATTTGTTATGTGACAGAAAAGAGCATACTTAGTATTATTTGCGGAAGAAGGAAATGGCAGCCCACTCCCAGTATTCTTGCCTGGAGAATCCCATGGACATAGAAGCCTGGTGGGCTGCTGTCCATAGGGTCGCAGAGAGTCAGACACGACTGAAGCGACTTAGCATGCATGCATGCATTGGAAAAGGAAATGGCAACCTACTCCAGTATTCTTGCCTGGAGAATCCCTCGGACAGAGAAGCCTGGTGGGCTGCTGTCCATAGGGTCGCAGAGAGTCGGACACGACTGAAGCGACTTAGCATGCATGCATGCATTGGAAAAGGAAATGGCAACCTGCTCCAGTATTCTTGCCTGGAGAATCCTGTGGCCAGAAGAGCTTGGTGGGCTGCTGTCCATAGGGTCGCAGAGAGTCAGACACGACTGAGGTGACTTAGCAGCAGCAGCAGTATTTGCAGTTCCTAATTTTTTTTTTGGCACTAAAGGCACCTTTTTTTGACATTTAGTGTTTCTGCTTATGTGAACCACTATATCTGTGAAGTGTTTTTGTCTTAAAGAAACTTTGAAAACAGAGGCAAGGAATAAAATAAAAAAAATTTAGCTTGTCAAACACCACCCACTGGTTATTTAAATTTTGTACTGAATCCACACAATGTTTATAATGCAAATATATTCCAAATTTTCATATTTTGATAAGAATAACATTTACAATTCTCAGAATGCACATATGTTCCAACCATGCCAAGATAACACTTATGTTCAAACAACAGTAGCTGGTCTGATGTTTAAAAGAAATACTTGCTAGCTGAAGGACATTCCTCTTGAGGCATTAACTGGAAACCATGTTGAGTACGCTAAGTGATTCCATCTGACCTGCAGAAAATCACTGTGGTTACATTTTCACTTTGCACATATGTCACTGACACAGCCAACTGGCTGGAGTAAGATTTTTGAAATGGACATTTCTGGCTGAGCTTTTGGAAGACCGCATTTTTTAATGGGAAACATAAAAAACCCACTATTCACTGGTTGCACGTTAAAAGCAAATGGCCGGAGCAAACAAGATGAACTATAAAAAAGCTCATAGGATGAAAACATTCAATTTTTTATACAATTTTAATTTATTCTATTTGTTGTAGGTTTAAAAATAATTACCCATAATATAATAAGCCTACCTCACTCAAAAACGCAAAAAGATTTAGAATCAACCTCATCTTACAGGAAAGAATATATTGAATATCTTAATAAAGAAAAGATTTTGGCACACTTTATAAATGTTTATTTGCAACTGTGTATAGATTTCATACTTATTGAGTGAAGATTTGCATAATTGGTACGAATCAATGTGCTTTTGGGCTTTGAGCAAATGTAGTCTGGGATGGAAAAAAAAATCTTCTGAAGAAAAATTTCTGAGTTCAAGTCCTTGTTTTGCCGTTGATTGACTTTGTTGGTATAAAGCATACTCTTTTAGCTTTGGGTTTCCTTCAAAATATGGTTATATGTTTACCTGATCCTGTCATTGTCAGTAATAAACTGTTACTTAGAAGTGGCTTAAGCTCCTAGTAAGAAAGCCAGTTTTGTAAATGCAGGGTATTAATTTTTATAGTGTATGAGACCTGAACTGGCGTAGCCAGAGCTTATGAGCCACATGTGGCACTGAGAGATTGTTGAGTATTCAGAAGAGTTGTTTAGGTCTATTTATTCACCTGGGATTTACCATAGGCTTCTTTTGTGAAGCTCTTTGCTAGATACTGTAAGTTATAAGATAAATAAATGGTAGTGTCTGAGCCAAAGAAACCCGTGTAAGAAAGCAATGTGAATTACATGCTGAATTGTGCCAGGTACTTTGCTGGTTATCGACAGACCTTTTGTAATCACCTGTATCAGTTGAAGGCCTCACAGCAGCTTTTATTGAGTGCTTGCTTATGTGCCAGGCGTTTTGCTGGAGTTTTGTAACTATAGTGTATTTTACAGAGGAGGAAACTCACTTAAAGAATTTCCTTAAGAGCATATCATGATAAGTGGCAGTTTGCACATCTCATGCCTGTGTTGCTTCACAGTTGGGGGCAACATATCTTCAAATGAAAAGAACTTGAGAGTTAGTTATCATGACATAGGTGAAAAAAAGGTCATATTTCCATGTTGAGGGATGATCAGAGTGGATACCACTAATGCTTTTTGACTGACCTCCTTCTTTTACCAAATGTGAGAAGCTTTCTGGTGATGGGATGTTGGGGCTATTCCTTATTGACCTACACTTGGAGTTTGCTTTGCTGTTTGCTCGGGTCCATTATTGTTAGACTGAGTCTTCACCATCACAGTGATTCTTATTAAATATAAAGCTACTTGGTACACAGTTATGTCCATAACATAAAGATGAGATTTAAGGAGGTTTGAGCACCATCATGTTTATGAAATGTGAAGATAATTGATTCTCCGACATGCACACTGTAGTTTAATAGTAAAGAGGTGAGTTCTATGTGATACTTTCTTTTAGGTGGTGGTTTAGTCACTAAGTCATGTCCAATTCTTGTGACCCCATAGACAGTAGCCTGCCAGGCTCCTCTGTCCATGGGATTCTCCAGGCAAGAATACTGTAGTGGGTTGCCATTTCCTTCTCCAACTTTCTTTTATACACATGTTATTTGCAGTTGTAAGTTATCCCATTCATGTGTGTACTAATTTACATTTAATCTTATACTGACTAGTCCAAAAAAAAGTGATTGCCCTTCTTCATTCTGAAATTAGCATAGAATAAAAACAATAAAACAAAATACTCAAGTTCACCTTTAAACTGCAAATTATAAAATTTCACTTGGCTAAAGATTGGGGGAGAGAAATCATGTTTTATGGTTTTGATTTAGACTAAGAAATTTGTTTTACAAGATTAAAGCCACGTACATTTTCTAAAATGTAAGAGAAAAATCTAAAGCCTCTTTTATAAGTTTAGCAGTGCTTTTTGCACATGCAGTACTGAAGCTACTTAGCACACCTCAGTCGTGTCTGACTCTTTGCAGCCCCATGGATTGTAGCCTGCCAGGCTCCTCTCTCCATGGGATTCTCCAGGCAAGAATACTGGAGTGGGTTGCCATGTCTTCCTTCAGGGGATCTTCCCAACCCAGGATAGAACCTGCATCTCTTCTGTCTCCTGCATTGTCAGATGGATTCTTTACCGCTAGTGCCACTTGTCCTGATGGCAGTTACCAGCTGGTGGCTCTTCAACATCAGCCAGAGTCTCCTAGGAGCCCCACCCTTTCCTGGGTCACTTTCTCTGTTAAACCTTCCTGGTTTGGGCTGTTGATTTGATTATTTCTCCTTTTCTATTTCTACAGAATTTGTTTATACGTTGCCTTTCATTATTGCATGTATTAAGTTATGGTATATTGATTTGTTTTAGTATTTCTTGACTGTACTATTTGTTCCTTGAAATTGGGACTCTATTTTATTTATATTTTTAATCTCTAGTACATAGCCCAGTCCTGGCCATACAGCAAGTAATTAATGTCTGGACTAAATGAATATGATTATTCTATTTTGATTTAAAAAATATGTATAAGGTTGAAATCACCAAGTACAGTGAACTCTATGCAGAAGTATTTATTTTAAAATAGTTCAGTTTAGAATTCAAATATGTTCTTTTGTTATTTCATTTTAACAAGAAGAAAAAAAATTAAGGGAAACTACTTTCTGCTATGGGATGTATTTGATTAAATAATTCACTTGCTTTTAAATTACCCACTTTATTGTTACAGAAAAACTTTAGAGCACTGTAATTTTGGGATAAATCTAGAGTACTTTAGGCAATTCATATAACTGAAGATAAAAGTTTTGTGCTGTTCTTATACTAAAGTAATTTTTAATTGCTTTTAACCTCTTAACATTTTTAAACAACCTTACAAACCTTGCCAGAATTGCTATACTTCATTGAGGTATGTGGCAAGTTTGAATTTGGAAATGTGTTTGTGTTTAAATTTTAAAAAAGGAAATTATTTTGAAAAGGGAATCATGTTTATATTTGAGGAACTTGAAGAGATGATGAAAATAAAAATAACTATATCTATATCATCTATGTATTCCAATTTATATATGTGTATTTAAAAGAAGTATTCTTGGTTAAAGATTAAATATGCTATAGGAATTTTAACCCTAAGAGGAAAATATTGCAATATACATAGAAGGAAATTGGGCAGTCTTTGGAAATGAAAGGAAGCCAGCGTGTAATTAGTGATAGTAGACACTATGATTCATTTGAATATAATTTTAGCCTCTTAATATGTGTAGCATGAACTATATTGAAAATTGAAACTTTTTCTTATTTTGTATTGTGCGTGCATGTGTGTGTGCATTTCCATGTAAGAAGTCGAAGACTTACGCACATGACTGTTGATAGGAATGATAGAAATTATATAGAGTTCTGCCTTAAAATTTTTTTCTTTCTCTTATAACCAAGGCATCAAATTGATTTGTGGTTGGGTTTAAGAAGAAGTTTATGGGATAACTGCTAGGCTACCATAATGGTGGAATTGGGTGACATCTTTATTATTCTATGAACTGGAGGATCAAGGTCATTGGCCTTGATTTCTATGCTGTTTTGTAGGTCCCCTAACAGGGTATTCTAATGACACTGATGATGGAGGAATAAGATGCTTCGTTATCATCTCTGCCATCATTGCCTTAATTCGGCGTTCTCTCTTTCTCCTTCTTTGCTGAAAGAGGCTCCCTACTGGCCTGTATGCCTCTTATTCCCTAGGTTGCCTGTTTCCTTCTTCCTTCCGTTCTTCATTTTGCTGCTTTAGAGTATTCTTTCAAAGCACCAATCTAATCATGTCTTTGACCTGCTTAAAATTTCTCCTGGCTCCCATCACTTACAAGAAGAATAACAAGGCTTATGTAAGTCTTGAACTGCTAACTGTGATCTGATCTTATTTCAGACCCCAACTTGAAATGGTACTTTCTCATGCTTCTGCCCATACAATAAAATATACTTTCTCTCAGTTTTTCATTTATCCAACTCCTACTCTTTCAAAATTTATTTCAGGCTCATGTTTTTGGTGGGAGGACTTTGAAACCAATTACACCTACCTCCCATCTCATTCCCTAGTCCTTGATATGCTTTTCATGTGAAATGATAAGACCCTTTGTGTTCTTCTATCATGACACTTATCATACCGTCTTAAAAATTTTTATTTGTCTATTTCTTTCACTAGACTATACACTCCTTGAGATAAGAACTTATTTTCTCTTTTCATCTGTGATGCCTGATGTAACTTCTGTTTATTTAGAATCCTAAAAAGTATGTTTAGTATTTATTTATTTCAGCCCATTTTGCAGATAGCTACTGGTCTAAAGGACTGTAGTAAAACAAATAGTAACAATTGTCAATTTGATTTTCTAACCACTTTTTGTTGGTAAATGTTTGCCTTTATCTGTTAACATAGATTTAAGGTAGACTGAAGCATATAGGTGTCTCAAGAGGCAGGTCACTTGGTCTGATATTCCCATCTCTTTCAGAATTTTTGACAGTTTATTGTGATCCACACAATCAAAGGCTTTGGAATAGTCAGTAAAGCAGAAATAGATATTTTTCTGGAGCTCTCTTCCTTTTTCGATGATCCAGTGAATGTTGGCAATTTGATCTCTGGTTCCTCTGCCTTTCTAAAACCAGCTTGAACATCTGGAAGTTCACGGCTCACGGTATTGCTGAAGCCTGGCTTGGAGAATTTTGAGCATTACTTTACTAGTGTGTGAGATGAGTGCAATTGTTCGGTAGTTTGAGCATTCTTCGGCATTGCCTTTCTTTGGGATTGGAATGAAAACTGACCTTTTCCAGTCCTGTGGCCACTGCTGACCAGTCCATTCTAAAGGAGATCAGTCCTGGGTGTTCTTTGGAAGGACTGATGCTGAAGCTGAAGAGTTGACTCATTGGAAAAGACTCTGATGCTGGGAGGGATTGGGGGCAGGAGGAGAAGGGGACGACAGAGGATGAGATGGCTGGATGGCATCACCGACTCGATGGACCTGAGTTTGGGTGAACTCTGGGAGCTGGTGATGGACAGGGAGGCCAGGCATGCTGCAGTTCATGGTGTTGTAGAGAGTCGGACACGACTGAGTGACTGAACTGAACTGAACTGAAGCATATTTAAAATTAATTTTTTCCTCCTTTCTTGATGTTTCCTTAAATGGGTCTTATGTATATAAATGGGATGAGTGTGATATTTACTTTTTAATAGAAGTTTTGTGATCATTCACATTTGTATTTAAGAAATTCTAATATGATATACTTATTATTTTCCATCTGAGCTACCACAGAAGCAGGAATTATTTATGATAATGACTGTATTTATTGGGCATATTTTATGAGTGACTGTGCTAAATTCTTTGTATACAGTATCTCATTTAATTGTCAAAACAATCTTGTCAAGCCAGTGTGATTAAACTTCATCATACAGATGAGGAAACTAATGCTTATAAAATAAAATTTCTTACCTTAGTTTACACAGCTATTAAGTGCTAAGCTATTAAGAGCTGAGGTTTGGACCTTGGTGGATCTGACTTGGGACCAAGTTCTTAACTATTCTGTCTCTCTGCTGCATTTATGACTGTGATTGTAATAATAATTCAAAAGCCATAAACTCATTTTAAATTTTTAAAACCTTACAGTGCACATTTTAGTTAGGCTTAACTTTAGAGTACAGTGGCAAAATAATGTTATAGTGCCAAGTTTCACTGGCTTTCTATTCCATTAAAATATATCAGCAGGTTAGAATTAGGTTCTCCTCTTCTGCTCCTCTTTCCTCTTGTCACCCCCTCTCCTCTGTAACTTATTTGTTGAATAAATTGAATTGTTTGTCCTATTAATTCCCATAGTCTAGATTTTGCTCCATTCCCATGGTATCTTACTGATGTGTTCCTCTGTCCTTCAAATTTGTAAATTTATACTTAGATCTAGAAAATTTATTAAATTCAGGTTTGATTTTTTGGCAACCTCACAGCTGATGTTGTGTACTTCTTCTGTAAGGAGGTACATGATGCCAGGTTGTCGGTCTTTGTGTTATCAGTAGACATTGATGATCATTGTCTAGATCACTTTTTATTAGAGTTTCAAAATGGTTATTTTCTGATTTTGTCATTTCTTTATTATGTATTAATTGAAATACATCCAAAAGAATAGATCTTAAGATCATGGCATCTGGTCCCATCACTTCATGGGAAATAGATGGGGAAACAGTAGAAACAGTGTCAGACTTTATTTTTTTGGGTTCCAAAATCACTGCACATGGTGACTGCAGCCATGAAATTAAAAGACGCTTACTCCTTGGAAGAAAAGTTATGACCAACCTAGATAGTATATTCAAAAGCAGAGACATTACTTTGCCGACTAAGGTCCGTCTAGTCAAGGCTATGGTTTTTTCTGTGGTCATGTATGGATGTGAGAGTTGGACTGTGAAGAAGGCTGAGCGTCAAAAAATTGATGCGTTTGAACTGTGGTGTTGGAGAAGACTCTTGAGGGTCCCTTGGACTGCAAGGAGATCCAACCAGTCCATTCTGAAGGAGATCAACCCTGGGATTTCTTTGGAAGGAATGATGCTAAAGCTGAAACTCCAGTACTTTGGCCACCTCATGTGAAGAGTTGACTCATTGGAAAAGACTCTGATGCTGGGATAGATTGGGGGCAGGAGGAGAAGGGGACGACAGAGGATGAGATGGCTGGAGGGCATCACGGACTTGATGGACGTGGGTCTGGGTAAACTCTGGGAGTTGGTGATGGACAGGGAGGCCTGGCGTGCTGCGATTCATGGGGTCGCAAAGAGTCGGACACGACTGAGCGACTGAACTGAATTGAACTGAAGTAAGTTATAAACTATTTGGTTACCCAGAGATACTTTTCATATAGGAAAGGCAGGATGAGTGCTTGGTTTTCTCTTTGTTTTCTAAATATGGAGCTGGTTCCCTAGAATCCTCCAAAGATAATGAATTAGTCATTTTTGGTATTTGCATATTATTATGAACTCATGGATTTATATATTTGATGCATTTTAATTGATTGAAGTTATTTTTAATTAATACTAAAAATCTTACCATACCATTTTTGGTCAAGGGAACATTTTCAAGTTGGTGCACCTGAGCTCTTTTAACAGAACTTCAGTAGTGCCTGGCAGCTTTCTTGCTTTCTGTTATCAGATATTTCAGCCATATCTTGTATATTTCCCCTTCCAGAACTTGAATAAGTCATTTTTTTAAAAGGAGCACATTTCTTTTTTTTTTTTTGGTGGGAAATGGCATTTAAAGGTCATAATTTGGGTGCTAGTGTGCTCACTGCTCCTAGTTGATTATTGCTTCTGGTTTGTTTTGATGGTTAGAGCTGAACTGAAAATTTCAAAATGAACCTATAATATTCTTTAAAAATTATTTATATGCTTATTTATATTTATGTAGAAAATATTTACATAGGAAATATATAAAAATGTATACATATTTAAAAAGTATATTATAGATTCATACTGAAATTTTCAATTCATATTCAGAATTACAGGGTTTACTTATCCTTGTTCATCTTGTGTGTGTGTTCTGGAACACTTGTGGGAACACTGCCATACTCATTGGTTCTCAGACTTTTCTTCTTTCCCAAGATAACCAAAGCTGCAACACACAACCACAAGCTACAACACACTCCTCTTTGTGGCAGTGATTTTCATTCTCAATGGAAAAAAGAGATGGAGAACTTAGAAGTTTTCATTGGTGAGTGAGTGTCAGTGCAGTTTGAAACAACATCCTTACCTTCATTCCTTTGAGGATTGATACCCCAGAATTTGTCCTGGTAATGCTTCTCAGTTTTTTGTGATAACCTAAATGGAAAAAGAACTTAAAAAAGAATAGATAAATATATATGTATAACTGAATCACTTTACAGTACACCTGAAACTAAAACAACGTTGTTCATCAATTATACTCCAATATGAAATAAAAATTTAAAGAACTTAACCAATAATTAATAATCCTACAAGCAGAAAACAAAAAAAGGAAAAAATTTCCCCAGGAGGATTCTGGATATTAGCCTGGGAGGGCATTGTTTTCTTGTTTTAAATTTTTTTAAATTGATATATAGTTTATTTACAATGTTGTTTTAGTTTCAAGTATACAGCAAACTGAATTATTTCTACACATACTTATATTCACTCTTTTTTAGATTCTTTTCCCATATAGGTCATTACAGAGTATTGAGTAGAGTTCCCTGTGCTATATGGTAGATCCTTATTAGCTACCTGTTTATATATAGTTTTGTGTATACATCAGTTCATGGGAGATCACCTCTTTTGGAGGGCTGTGCTAGGTTGTCAGTGCTGCTGGGTTTCCTCTGGTTGCAGTGCGTGGGGGCACATCAAGCTGCGGTGCGTGCGAGCTCGAGGGCATGTGGGCTTCAGTAGTTGTGGCACAAGGGCTTAGTTGCTCTGCAGGATGTGACATCTTCCCAGACCAGGGATCAGACCCATGTCTCCTACATTGGCAGGCAGATTTTCAACCACTGAGCCACCAGGGACGTCCACAGGAAATAATTTTTAATGAATTTTTAACTGTTAGATGATATCAGCCTTAGGGTGTAAACAAATACACAGATCTGCTCTGTTAGACATTCTTGTACATTGTAGGTATATCTTGTAGGTCTTCTATTGATAAGTACTGCAAGAGTAGAGAAATCTCTTCTCTCATTTCCCATACTATGCAGAACAAAGTAGAGGGTGTAAGAGCCATACAAAAGATGTATTTATGTTATCAAGTGATTGAGTACTCAAAAAGTTAAACAATTAAACATAGACTTAATATATGATCCAGCAATTCCACTTCTGGGTGTATACCCAAAAGAAGTGAAAGCATGGACTCAAGCAGATATTTGTACACTCATGTTCATAGTTTCAACAGTTCGTGAACCGTGAACTTCCAGATGTTCAAGCTGGTTTTAGAAAAGGCAGAAGAACCAGGGACCAAATTGCCATCAGAAAAGCAAGAGAGCTCCAGAAAAACATCTACTTCTGCTTTATTGAGTATGCCAAAGCCTTTGACTGTGTGGATCACCACAAACTGTGGAAAATTCTTCAACAAATGGGAATACCAGACCACCTGACCTGCCTCCTGAAAAATCTGTAGGCAGGTTAGAAAGCAACAGTTAGAACTGGGCATGGAACAACAGACTGGTTCCAAATCAGGAAAGGAGTATGTCAAGCCTGTATATTGTCACCCTGCTTACTTAATTTATATGCAGAGTACATCATGAGAAATGCTAGGCTGCATGAAGCTCAAGCTGGAATCAAGAATTGCCAGGAGAAATATCAATAACCTCAGATATGCAGATGACACCATCCTTATGGCAAAAAGTGAAAAAGAAATAAAGAGCCTGTTGATGAAAGTGAAAGAGGAGAGTGAAAAAGCTGGCTTAAAATTCAATATTCAGAAAACTAGGATCATGGCATCTGGTCCCATTACTTCATGGCAAATAGATGGGAAAGCAGTGGAAACAGTGAGACTATTTTTTTGGGGCTTCCAAATCACTGAAGATGGTGACTGCAGCCATGGAATTAAAAGACACTTACTCCTTGGAAGAAAAGTTATGACCACCCTAGACAGCATATTAAAAAGCAGAGACATTACTTTGCCAACAGAGGTCCATGTGGTCAAAGCTATGGTTTTTCCAGTGGTCATATATGGATATGAGAGTTGGACTATAACGAAAGCTGAGCACCAAAGAATTGATGCTTTTGAACTGTGGTGTTGGAGAAGACTCTTGAGAGTCCCTTAGATTGCAAGGAGATCCAAACAGTCCATCCTAAAGGACATCAGTCCTGAATATTCATTGGAAGGACTGATGTTGAAGCTGAAACTCCAATACTTTGGCCACCTAATGCGAAGAACTGACTCATTGCAAAAGACCCTGATGCTGGGAAAGATTGAAAGCGGGAAGAGAAGGGGACTACAGAGGATGAGATGGTTGGATGGCATCACCGACTCAATGGATGTGAGTTTGAGTAAACTCCAGGAGTTGGTGATGGACAGGGAGGCCTGTCACGCTGCAGTCCATGGGTTGCAAAGAGTCAGACACGACTGAGCGACTGAACTGAATTGTTCATAGTAGCAATATTTACAGTAGGCTCCGGAAGGTGGGAGATGACAGTTGAATGGATAAACAAAATATGTTGGATACATATAACAGTATTATTCAGTCACAAAAAAGAGTGAAGTACTGATGTATGCTACAGCATGGCTGAATTTGGAGACATTATGCTGAGTGAAATAAACTAATCACAAAAGGACAAATATTCTGTGATTCCTTTTATCCGAGGTCCTAGAGTAGTGAGAGTCGTAGGAACAGAAAACAGAATGGTGAGTGCCAGGAGCTGGCAGAGCATGGACTCCAGCATGCCAGGCTTTCCTGTGCTTCACGATCTCCTGGGATTTTCTCAGATTCATGTCCATTGAGTCAGTGCTGCTATCTAACCGTCTCTTTCTCTGCCACCCTCTTCTCTTTTTGCCTTCAATCTTTCCCAGCATCAGTTCTTCCAATGAATGTTTAGGGTAGATTTCCTTTAGGACTGACTGGTTTGATCTTCTTGCTGTTCAAGGAACTCTCAAGAGTCTTCTCCAGCACTACAGTGCAAAAGCATCAATTCTTCAGTGCTCAGTCTTCATTATGGTACAACTCTCCCATCTATACATGACTACTGGGAAAACCATTCTTTGTCGATGAAGTGATATCTCTGCTTTTTAACATGCTGTCTAGGCTTGTCACAGATTTCCTTCCAAGGAGCAAGTGTTTTTTAATTTCATGGCTGCCGTCACCATCTGTGTGATTTTGGAGCTCAAGAAAATAAAGTCTGTCACTGTCACTGCTTCCACTTTTTCCCCTTCTATTTGCCATGAAGTGATGGGACTGGATGCCATGAGCTTAGTTTTTTGGATGTTGAGTTTTAAACCAGCTTTCTTATTCTCCTCTTCTGCTCTCATGAGGAGGGTCCTCTTCACTTTCTGCCATTAGAGTGGTATCACCTGCATACCTGAGGTTGTTAATATTTCTCCTTGCAAATTGATTCCAGCCTGTAATTCATCCAACCTGATATTTCACCTGTTGTACTCTGCGTATAAATTAAATAAGCAGGGTGACAATATATAGCCTTGTCTTAACTCCTTTCCTGATTTTGAAGCAGCCATTTGTTCCATATCTGGTTCTAACTGTTGCTTCTTGTCCTGCCTACCGGTTTTTTAGGAACAGGCAAGGTGGTCTGGTATTCCCATTTCTTTAAGAATTTTCCACTGTTTGTTGTGATCCACAGGTCAAAGGCTTTAGTGTAGTCAGTGAAGCAGAAGTAGACGTTCTTCTGGAATTCCCTTACTTTCTCTATGATCCAGTGAATGTTGGCAATTTTATCTCTGGTTCCTCTGCCTTTTCTAAACCCAGCTTGTACATCTGGAATTTCTCAGTTCGTGTACTGCTGAACTGGAAGGGAATGGGTAGTTAATGTTTAATGCATAGAGAGTTTCATTGGGAAAGATGAAAAAGTTCTACAGATAGGTTGTGATGACAACATAACACTGTGGATACCACAAAACTGTGCATTCAGAAACAGAATGGCCAATTTTACATTTATGTATGCGAGGGTGCCCAGTTGTGTCCAATTCTTTGTGACCCCATGCATTGTAGCTGGCCAGGCTCCTCGATGCATGGAATTTCCCAGGCAAGAATACTGGCGAGGGTTGCCGTGTCCTCCTCCAGGGGATCTCCCTGACCCAGGGATTGAACCTGCGTGTCTTGTGTCTCCTGCATTGGCCAGTGGATTCCTTACCACTGTGTAACCTTGGAAGCCCTCATTTATGTGTGTTTTACCACAATTAAAAAATACTTACAGCATAAAAAAAGTGAGATGAAATAAGTTTCAAGAGCAATAATACAGTATGTAGTTTGTTTAGAGTCCTTAAAGCCTTCAATCTTAATTTAGTTGAAGCAATTAAAAGTAAAATATTAGTTTGAAATAAAAATGTTATTAGCTGGATTTGATTATCTGAATTTAAAAAAACCTTCATTTCATTTATTCTAGATGAAATACTCGCAAAAGGAAGAGGGACAACTGTGGTGTATTTTTAAGTCTTGTTTTGAGTTTATACTTGGTTTTGGGTCAGGGGTATTTGAAGGCAGTGAGAACAGAGAATTAAAATTGTGAATGAAAGATAAGTTAGGCTTTATTTTTTTAACTATTTTAAATATGTAAGTAGTTTAGATGCTTGGAAAATTGGAATTAGTGTGTCCTTCAAAGTAAACAGGAATAAACTTTTTTGAATTAAAATTATTTGCCTTTAGGATTTTGACTTGTAATTTAAACATAAAAAGATTATTTTCTCCACGTCAGAGTTTCTTACCCTTGGCACTGTTGCCGTTGTGATCTGGATAATCCTTCATTGTAGAGACTGCTCTCTGCTATGGTAGGATGTTTAGCAGTAATCCCCTTAGATGCCAGTAGCACTGTCCCCTTCCCCAGTGTGACAACCAGTTGCAAGACAAAATAACCCTTGCTGCTCTCATTATAGTATTAATATTAACAAAGATTAAGGACTATATTTTAGGTATAACTTATCTAACTCTTTTTTTCTCCTATTATAACTATTAGGTCTTAATCAGAATTGAATATGTGTTCCTTTAATATATGTTCCATAAATTCATAAATTAGCCTATGTTATTTTTGGAGGGAATTACCAATGCCAAGCTTTCTGATTTATACTTCATACTCAAATATTTTAATTATTGCTTTAAAATTACTCCTGTTTTAAATAATAAAGGCCATATATAATTCCACAAAACTTGAAAATATACAGAAAATTATTGTAAAGAAAATTTAAATTACCTTTAATCTTAAAATTTATATATAAGCAGAAATATGAGCTTCTAAATCAAGTATTGATGAAAATGTAGTGTGATTTTGGTGAACATTTGGAGATACTAGATTAAAATAGAATCCTCTCTTTTGGGGTTAAAAATGTCAAACAATGACTATAAGCAATTCTTGATTTTTTTAAAGAAATAAGGGTACTAGAGCTCACCAATATGTTCACTTACATTAATTTTGACTGTTGTACAAATAACTGTGGTAGCATGTATGATGCTGTTTGTGAGATTACAAAAGGTTTAATTTATGAACAGATTATCCATTTGAGAGATTAACAGTAATTTTCTCATATGTGTGTAAAGTACCTTCTTATAGAACACTATAAACCTTTCAACTGTTTGGATATAATATATTGCCTAGATGTATATGTTTATAAATGTGTGTATATATCTCTATATATTTGTATCTGTTTCTAATTTTATAAACAATAAAATTTAGGTTTGAACAGAAGCCATAGGCTTTGCTATATAATTGAAAAAACCTGTGTTTCCATATAGGCAAGGCTACAGAAAATAGTAACTCTCAAACAATTCATCTGTTTAGAAAATGCTTTCAGAACGTTACATGTTAAATTCATAATTCTATTACAGTTATTGGATTTTGTAATGAGAAGCATTTGTTCATTGACTTAAACTTTTAACAGAATTTAACAATTAGAAATTTTCCAGAATGATGCATACTGTGTGTATTGGAGAAATAGAGGAGATGGAGAAATGAGACATTGTCTGGAAAACTGAAATAATCTTATAGGTGAACTCTGAGTCTTGGCATTGATCGTTTAGCTGGCTATTTTGATGCTGAACTGTTAATGTACTTTTGTTTGCGTTATTTTCTTTAAAATAATGCCATAGCAATTTTGGGCGTCCCTGGTGGCCCAGATGGTAAAGAATCTGCCTGCAAGGCAGGAGACCTGGGTTCGAAAGATCCCCTGGAGGAGGGCATGGCAACCCACTCCAGTATTCTTTCCTGGAGAATCCCTATGGACAGAGGAGCCTGGTGGGCTACAGTCCATGGAGTCGCAAAGAGTCAGACACGACTGAGCAACTTTCACACATAGCTATTTTGACTGATTTCAAGTAGTTAATAAAGTGTTACCAAGTTGCAAATACATTTTTATAAATTACAAATAATCTGTTCAGGATCTTAATTTGTTTTATCTAGAAGAGGGGAAGTTTTCATTCTTCACTTTTTGCTTTCTCATTTTGGAGTCATTAGAGATTTATTGGCTAGTGGTTTATTTTACATGATATTGAACTTCCTATAGCTGATTCATGTTGTTGCGCAGCAGAAACGAATACAACATCGTAAGGTAGTTATCTCCCAACTGAAAAATAAATAAATTGAAAAAAGAATCACCTGGAGATTTGAATACTGATTGCAGGGTCTATTCCAGACCTGTGAAGTCTAATTGGGCAGAAAGGGGCAGGGAGGAAATTTGAAACTGACAAAGTTTGTATCCTAGCTTTACTACTTATTATCTGAGTAACTTTAAACAGGTTACTTAACCTCTCTGTGCCTTCGTCTGTGAAGGGTTGGTAATCGTATCTCATATAAGGTTGCTATAAACTTAACAACTTAACAAACATCACCTGTGGTGACGATGATATAATTATCAAGGGCCAATCTGTTGACCTTAGTTTGGCAACTGCTGATATAATGAACTACTTCTTCCTCTGTTTAAGTTTCAGATGTTGTGATCCTAAACTTCTTGTGTTGACAATATGACATATTGGTGTCTGTGTGTGCTCAGTTGTGTCTGACTCTTTGTGACCGCATGGGCCCCAAGAATACTGGAGTGGGTTGCTATTTCCTTCTCCAGGGGATCTTTCTGATCCAGGGATTGAACCTGCATCTCTTTTGTCTCCTGCATTAGCAGACAGATTTGTAAGTCTTATTTGTGTTAAATTGTGTCCTTCAAGGAGGAGGAGCTAAGTAAACAGATTTTTTGATGAAACTTATTTCATCCAAAGAAAGGAACAGCATTGTGTTTCATACATTAATTTATGTTTTTTTTAAACCAAATCTTTTTTTTTTTAATGAAAGCTACTGTATTGTATAACTGGCATCCCAAAATATGAAGCCAGTAAAAAACTATTAAAATATCTTAAATGGAGAGTGCATTTGATTTAAGAGGGAAAAAATAAGACAATTGCAGATGTTGTTTCTTTTTCTTGTGTTAAAGAAATCTTCTAATAAGGGCTATTAACTTTGAAATCTCTATTGTCTTTCCAAAGGCTAAGAAAAACATTTTTTTAACTGGTACTGTGTCAGTTTCCATCACATGTTTCCATTTAATTCTTGAGACAACCTGCAAAATATCAGTAAATATTATTTCCTTTCTAATGGAAGTATTTCTTTCTAAATAAGGAAATGGACAGAGTCAGAATTCTGTAGTTATGTATATTTGTTTATATATCATATATAGGTATATATGTATATACATACATATATACACTTATATACATGCGTGCTAAGTCACTTGCAGTCATGTCCCATGGACTGCAGCCTGCCCTGCTCCTCTGTTCATGGGAAAATGTGGGCAAGAATACTGGAGTGGATTGCCCTGTCCTTCTCCAGGGGATCTTCCTGACCCAGGGATTGATCCTGCGTCTCTTACATCTCCTGTGTTGGCAGGTGGGTTCTTTACCGCTAGTGCCACTTGGGAAGCCCATACTTATATATACATAAATATATATATGTACATATATAAAAAGATTTGAAAATTTTAAGATTTAAATATCATAATAGTGATTTCAAGGGAATAGAGAAAAATAGTTTTTGGGAAATACTGATGTTTTTCCATATTCTTTGTACCAGATGAATTATTTTTTGAATGGACAATAATAGAAGTCATAATTTTATTATGGAATCTCATTTTTTTCCTCCTTGACTTTGTCACTGTTGATATATTTTGGTCTTGAATTTGACATGTAACAAGTATATTTTAATATCTTGTTAGAGAAGTACCATCAAGTATGGAGTTTTATCTGTTGTCTCAGAACATGGATCCAAAGAAGAGTATGTTTTACTTTTTTGGGAAAGAGAATTTTGCATTTGGCAGAATTGGATAGTTCAAGTGGCCCCACTTAAACTCTTCTGCATGAGAATAGATATTTTTTTCTATCCTCCTTTCTTCTTTCTTTAAGAAGGATTCAGATTTGAGGTCTTTTGAAAATCCACTTGAGGTAGGTCATGAAGGACTTGCCTTTTTATTCAGCAGGAGGTGGCAATCTTAGCACATTTACTTCTAATTAAAGCCAGAACCCAGTGTTTCACTAGGGGATTTATTATTACTTTTAAGCAATAAGTATTTTGAACTTGGAAGTGGAGTTTTCTCTTATAAACCTTGGAGTGCATTTGGGCCTGAGGATTTAAAAAAGCTGTTGATTGCCACTGTGCATTAAAAAGGTTAAAAGTCATCATTTTAACAGTTAATTTTGTGGCATTCTCTTTCATTATAATGCTTATTTTATGGATTTTATAAAGGTGTATTAAAATGCAGCAGCTTCTGTTGGAATGATATTAAATCAAGTTCTTGGTTTCACTGGCAACTTTTTTGTCCTTTACAAAATTGATTGGACTTTTAAAGTTATACACATAACTGAAGATGGAAATATTTGTGCATTGGTATATGTATACAAAGTAACTCAGACTGTGTGTGCATATACAGGAAGTGAAATAGAAAAGTGGAGGTGGTTACTTGGGTAATTCAGATTCCTAACCAACTTTATTGGAAATACTTGGCTATTTTCTCTTTTTATATAAACAGTTTCTTTTACTTTTCACTGTACTTTGTGCGACTAGAAACTGTATGAACAATTATTTATTATTGAACTTTGGATATATAGCTCTTTTTTGTGAGTAATGAAATGGCTTTAAGGAATATTTTTCTATATTACTCTACTGCTATTTAATTGTTTATACATTAAAAAATTACATGAAGAAAATACAATTATACAATGGGTTATTATTAAATTTGATGACTAATTGTAACTATTGACCTTTGTATATTCTTTTATATACACATGTGTACTTTAAACACCTGGAGGAGGGCACAGCAACCCACTCCGGTATTCTTGCCTGGGGAATCTCGTGGACAGAGGAGACTGGCAGGCTGCAAACCACAGGGTCAATGCAGAGTTGGACACAACCGAAGCAACTTAGCACATATGCACACAAGTACTTTAAACAAAATTGGTAACACAGTCATTCCTGACCATTTTGCCCTATAAATTGTGACTACATGACAGTGCATATGATGTCATATTCATTGACATGTCTTTACGTGTCAATGAATGTAAATCTACTTCATCATTTTTAATGGCATAGAATTTGTGTTCTATGCATACATATAAGTTGACTGTTGAACAACATGAGTTTGAACTATGTGGGTCCACTTAGATATTTTTTTTTCAATGAATACATACTGTAGTACCACATGATTCTTGATTGGTTAAATCAATCAATAGTAGCAGCTCTATTCTCCATTATAAGATCAACAAATAAAACTGTACTCCTAAGTGTAATAAAATAAAAATAATAAAATACATGCCATAGTCAGTCCAATGGAATGGTCACCTGTGAGCTTTACTCTGAGCCTGGAAATCAAAGTAGAGTGAGCCGATGCAAAAAGAGTTTAGACTCTGTGGAGGGTCAGTGCCCCAACTCCTGTTATGTCCAAGGGTCAACTGTACATCATAATTAATTTCAATTATTATATACACTCATTAATGCTTTTAATACTTTTCTTTTTATAAATTATTGAATGTATTTGTCATTCTTTATATGTTTGTTAAAAACATAAAACAAACACATCTTTATTTTTTAAAAAAGAATAAAAATGGAAAGCCCCTCTTTTAGAAATTTCCTTGCTGCCTATGAAATTTCATTCTTCTCTAGATAAATAGCTTGATGAACAACCTTGCACTTGTATACATTATTCAATGCTTTTATAAACATCTGTTTTATTTTATGTCAATGAATTACTATATATTCATCTATAATGTGCTTCTTACATTTACATGGATATCTTTTCATGTCCAAATGTATAGACCTACCTTGTTCTTGTATGGGCTTCCTAGAATTCTGTCTATGGATATTTCATAATTTATTTAGCTGTGGAGATTGCTTCCAAAGTATACTATTGTGGACAATATCTTTTGCATTGGCTCACTCTGCTTTGATATACAGGCTCAGATTAAAGCTCACAGGTGACTATTCCACTGGACTGACTATGGCATGTATTTTATTATTTTTATTTTATTACACTTAGGAGTGCAGTTGTATTTGTTGATCTTATAATGGAGAATAGAGCTGCTACTGCTGCTGCTAAGTTGGTTCAGTCGTGTCCGACTCTGTGTGATCCCATAGACGGCAGCCCACCAGGCTCCCCCATCCCTGGGATTCTCCAGGCAAGAATACTGAAGTGGTTTGCCATTTCTTTCTCCAATGCATGAAAGTGAAAAGTGAAAGTGAAGTTGCTCAGTCATGTCCGACTCTTCGCGACCCCATGGACTGCAGCCTACCAGGCTCTTCCGTCCATGGGATTTTCCAGGCAAGAGTACTGGAGTGGGGTGCCATTGCCTTCTTCAGGAGAATAGAGGCAGTTGGCTAAAAATTCTAGAAAATTTGCAGTTTCCTCATTTTATAGTTGGTAGAAACAGAGCTTCTCTTGAGGTTGTATTAATTACTTTATGAGGACATGAATGCATGTTCGCTCTGTTCTCTCCTCACTTTTCTTCCCCTCTCTGTTGTTTTTAAGGGTAGAGAAATATTTCATGTACAGAGGGCATTCTTTTCTTTCATGAAATAAGAATAGCCTATTTTGGAGTAGCTGCTGTTCGTCTGCTTCTAGAAAGAAGAACATAAATCAGCAACTTTAAAATTTAGGTCATTATTTTACTGAAAGTTTTCTAACATATTTGCTTTCTTGCCAAGTTTCAATTTATGTATTTGGTAATGTGATTTTTAAAAATCACATTGCTTGAAGTTTTATCTTTAAACCCCATGGCAGAGCCGATCATTGGTGGGGCCTGAACTTCAGGAATGGTGGGAAATTTGATGGATACCTGTCCCTTCCATTGAAAGAATTTTTTTGTTTTAAATAACATGTTCATTTTGGAAACTTAGGATGAAGTTTTATGAGATGAGAAATAAAATAATCTCTAGTTGACACTAAGAACTAGCTAATCATTATGACTATTCTAGTGTATTTTTGGTGTCTTTTTATTTTGCATTTTAATGCTGTAAAGTCAGATTCATATTGTATTTACTCTTTTAAGGTCTTTTTTCCTCACTTAACAATATCACAAACGTTTATAAAATCAACAAATATTCTACTGCAATATAATTCTAAATGATTATAGAGAATTCTATGCTTTACCACTGTTAGTGGAATTATTGCTAATATTTTGCTTTGAAGAATACTATGGTCATTGTAAAACTTGTATGGAACCACGGAAGACTCCAAGTAGTCAAAGCAATCTTGAGAAAAAATGAAAGAAGCTGGAGGAATTGTACTTCCTGATTTTAAATTATATTAAAGACCTATAGTAATCAAAACAATATGGTATTCTGTAGATCAATGAAACAGAATAGAAAGCTGAAAAATTAATTCATGAATTGATTTATGACAAACGAATGAAGTATATGCAGGGGGGAAAGGATAATCTCTTCAGTAATAGTGCTGGAAAAACTGGATTGACACATACAAAAGAATGAAGCTGAAACCCTTACACTATACACAAATCAACTCCAAATGGATGAAAGACTTAAATGTAAGACCTGAAACCATAAAACCCCTAGAAGAAAATGTGGAAAGTAAGCTTTGACATTGATCATAGCAATGATTTTTTTTTTTTTTGGTTTGACACCAAAAGCAAAGGCAACAAAGGGAAAATAAACACATGGCATATAGCAGTGTATAAGTTTAAGGTTTACAGTGTCAGTATTCTCATTGACTTACATATACTGTTGAATGATTACCACAGCAAGTTTAGTTAACACCCCATCATCTAATACAAAATAAGAAGGAAAAATATTTTTTTCTTTGTGATGAAAACTCTTAGAATCTGCTCTCTGGACAAACTTTCAACTATTATGTCAATAAAACTGAAGAGAATGAAAAGAGAACATTTTTTAGCACCACAAAAAGTTAGAGAGAAATAGAAATACTGAAAGTTTTATAGTCACAGAAAAGTTGTGCTGTGCTTGGTTGCTCAGTCGTGTCCGCCTCTTTGTGACCCCTACAGACTGTAGCCTGCCAGGCATCTCTGTCCGTGGTGTTCTCCAGGCAAGAATACTAGAGTGGGTTGCCATGCCCTCCTCCAGCAGATCTTCTCAACCCACGGACCAACCCAGGTCTCCTGCATTGCAGGAGGATTATTCCCATCTGAGCCACCAGGAAAGCCCATGAATACTTGAGTGGGTAGTCTGTCCCTTCTTCAGGGGATCTTCCTGACCCAGGAATTGAATCAGGGTCTCCTGCATTGCAAGTGAATTCTTTATCAGCTGAGGTACCTGATGATCAAAATTGAGTAGCAGGGAGTTGCTGCTGCTGCTGCTGCCAAGTTGCTTCAGTCGTGTCCGACTCTGTGCTACCCCAGAGACGGCAGCCCACCAGGCTCCCCCGTCCCTGGGATTCTCCAGGCAAGAACACTGGAGTGGGTTGCCACTTCCTTCTCCAATGCATGAAAGTGAAAAGTGAAAGTGAAGTCGCTCAGTCGTGTCCGACTCTGCGCGACCCCATGGACTGCAGCCACCAGGCTTCTCCGTCCATGGGATTTTCCAGACAAGAGTACTGGAGTGGGGTGCCATTGCCTTCTCCGTATTTCTATTATATTTTTGGATAAATTCTTTGGAAAGAAAAGTGAGTGGGGACAAGGGGGACCTTTTCTTTGTAGCATTATGATTATAACAAAAATGTATTCATGTGATTACTTCCAAATTTTAAAATAAATAATCCCTGCTGGAAAAAGCCTCAATCCCCCCCAAAGTGGGATTACATAAAACTAAAAAGCTTCTGTACAGCAAGGGAAACCATTAACCAAATGAAAAGGCAAACTGTGGAATGGGAGGAAGTATTTGTGAATCATATATCTGATAAAGAATTAATATCCAAAATATGTAAAGACTCATGCAACTTAATAGAAAAAGCAAACAATCTAATTTTAAAATGATTGGCATTTTTAAATGATTGGCATCCCCTGGAGTTGCCCCACTCCAGTGTTCTTGCCTGGAGAATCCAAGGGACGGGGGAGCCTGGTGGGCTGCCGTCTATGGAGTTGCACAGAGTCAGACACGACTGAAGCGACTTAGCAGCAGCAGCAGCAGGAGTTGCCATTTCCCACTCCAGGGGATGGAGGGAAATCCTGCCGTTTGTGACATCGTGGATGGATGTTGAGGGCATTATGCTAGGTGAAATAAGCCAAAGATAAACGCTGCATTCACTTATTTGGAATCTAAAAAAAAAAGATTTAACTCATGGAAACAGAAATTCTGACAGTCACAGAGGTTCAAATACTGGTAATTATGACCATTGTATTTTTAAAATTATCTTATTTTACTTTATTGATGTGTGTGTGCACGTGTGTGTTAAGTCACTCAGTTATGTCCAACTCTGCGATCCCATGGACTGTAGCCCACCAGACTCCTCTGTCCATGGAATTCTCCAGGTAAGAATGCTGGAGTGGATTGCCATTCCCTTCTCCAGGGAATCTTTCCATCCAAGGGATCAAACCGGGATCTCCTGTATTGCAAGCAGATTTTTTACCATCTGAGCTACCAGGGAACCCCTTAAAGGTATAATTGACATATAAAATTGTAAGATATTTAAAGCGCACATCATGGTGATTTGATATAGTACACATAGTTTAAAGATTCTCTTCATTTAAAACACATCCATTCATGATACAGGGTGCTCGGGGCTGGTGCACTGGGATGACCCAGAGGGATGGTATGGGGAGGGAGGTGGGAAGGGGGTTCAGGATAGGGAACACATGTACACCTGTGGCGAATTCATGCTGATGTATGGCAAAACCAATACAATATTGTAAAGTAAAAAAAAAAAAGTAATTAGCCTCCAATTAAATAAATTTATATTAAAAAATAAATAAAACACGTCCATCAACTCACTTTTTTTTTTATTTTTTGGTGAGAATATCTAAATTCTATTCTCTTAACAAATTTTAATTATACAGTATTGTGCTATACAGTGCTATCACCTGCATGTTTTACATTAGATCCTCAGGCCTTATTCATTTCATAGTTGAAAATTTGGACCCTTTTACCAACCTCTCTCTGTATCCTCTAGCCCCAGTCCCTGGCAGCTACTTTTCTACTAAAACCCTAAGACTTTGGGAAATAGATGGGGAAACAGTGGAAACAGTGTCAGACTTTATTTTTGGGGGCTCCAAAATCATTGCAGATGGTCATTGCAGCCATGAAATTAAAAGACGCTTACTCCTTGGAAGAAAAGTTATGACCAACCTAGATAGCATATTCAAAAGCAGAGACACTACTTTGCTGACTAAGGTCCGTCTAGTCAAGGCTATGGTTTTTCCTGTGGTCATGTATGGATGTGAGAGTTGGACTGTGAAGAAGGCTGAGTGTTGAAGAATTGATGCTTTTGAACTGTGGTGTTGGAGAAGACTCTTGAGAGTCCCTTGGACTGCAAGGAGATCGAACCAATCCATTCTGAAGGAGATCAGCCCTGGGATTTCTTTGGAAGGAATGATGCTAAAGCTGAAACTCCAGTACTTTGGCCACCTCATGTGAAGAGTTGACTCATTGGAAAAGACTTTGATGCTGGGAGGGATTGGGGGCAGGAGGAGAAGGGGACGACCGAGGATGAGATGGCTGGATGGCATCACTGACTCGATGGACATGAGTCTGAGTGAACTCCGGGAGTTGGTGATGGACAGGGAGGCCTGGCGTGCTGCGATTCATGGGGTCGCAAAGAGTCGGACACGACTGAGTGACTGAACTGAACTGAACTGATGGGTTTAATAGTGATGGTTGACTAGGGCTCCCTGAGTTCTACAGGCCTCTGTTATGGGGGTGATGGCCAGTCCTGGTGCTGAGAGGTTCCTTGGGCCCAGCAAAGGGACCACATTTCCCAAGCTCTCAAGACAAGGACTAACACCCCAAAATATGGACTGATTTTATTTTACTCTACCTTCATTGGCCCAGCAGCTGCAAAGAACAAAGGCACTATCTCCTGATACCTGGCAAACAAATGCAGTATTGCCTCATGAATTGATTGTTTCTCTGAGGCAATTTGTATTTGGGAAGAAGCTTTTAGAATAAATTGAGGGGCAGCTACCTTTGTATGAGATTGGAGAGATTTCACGAAAGAATTTGGATGTCATGAAGGAGGCAGTGGTTCACAGGAAGTGGTTGCTGGGATTACTAGGAAGCTGGTGAAACAGGAGCAGAAATGCTTGAAGAAGGAAAAGAAACACCTGGCTGCAGTTTTCCTGATATCTGCAGAGAACAGCAGTAGTTTTTCAAAGGGATGTGAAGAAACAAGTGGAAGATCCGTGAAGAAGAAGAGGCGAAAGCCCCAGGAAGCTCCTCAGGAGAATGGCATAGAAGACCCATCTCTCTCCTTCTCCAAACCATAGAAAAAGAGATCTTTTTCCCAAGGAGGAACTGGTGATCTTGAAGAGATCTTGAAGCGAGAGCTGGCAGTGGAAGTCTTCTCATGATTAGAAAACCTTTGCTCAAAGATGAGCGAACTGGTTAGTGACCCTTAAGAGTAAGGAGACAAGAGTGTCTCCAAGAAATAGAGGAAATTCTCTTCCAAATAGAAGCCACTCAGCAGTGGACCTGAAGAGACAGCTGCCAGGACCTGAAGAGCAGTGGCTCCAAGAAAAAGAAAGCTCTAAAAGCCAGCCCAGGAAAATCAGAACGGACATTTCCCCAGGGGGACATGAATTGCAGAGTTATTTCCTAATCCATCCCCTATAGCCCAGTAAAAACAAAAAACAAATGAAAAAACCCTAAGGCTAGACACTTGAGACCAAAAGCTTTTGATACACATTGTAAATTGTTTTATGTTGAGAGAGATGGCCCAAATGTACCATTTTCTCTGCTATGTGTAATATCTGTGCCAGTGTCAGATATTGTCATTTTTAAAAAAAGTTCAAGATCTCCATTTAATGGGCTAAAGTGATGTGTGATATTTTCTTAATTTAAAAATAGTAGCAAAAAAATATTCATTGGGCAGTTGCTACGTGCTCCCACCTAAAACTATGCTAAGGATTTAACCTTAACTTTCTCTTTTAATTCTCAAAACAACCCTGTAAATTAGGTCATTATTTTCGTTTCAGGCACAAGAAAATTTAGGCTTGATAAGATTAAGCAGTTTGCCCAAGGTTGTGTCTTGTGAATGATGGATTTTTAACTTTGTTCGTTTACTTAATGGTACAAATACTTTAGTTTTTTTCTGATGTTAAATGTTTTGATCTTTTTGTTATGGCTTCTGATCTTTGTATCTTTCTAATGAAGATCTTACACTGTGATTCTAAAATATTCTCACATGTTTTCTTAATTTTCTGGAATTTGTTTTTAGATATTATAGGTAGTAGGGCTCTAATTTAATTTTTTCCCCAAATGTGTATCCTGTTGTCCAAGTGCCATTTATGAATATTTGAAATGCTGACTTTCTTATATGTGCATTACCCATTTAGTCATTTATTTGCTATTAGACTCTATTCCTTTCCCTTGATTTGTGTCCATAAATAGTGTGTCTATAAAGAATGCCAATTATTTATTTGTCCATAGTGTATCTATAAAAAATACAAATACTGTCTTAAAAATTAATGTAAAGTATGTTTTGATATGTGGGAGGAGTAATCATTCTTTATTGGTCTTGTTTTTAAATATTTATAAGTTATTCTTGTTTTTTTTTTTTTCACTTTCCTTTCAGGCTTGAAAAATAGTTTATTGAGTTCCATGAAAAAAATCATGCTGGAATTTTGTCCGGCATTGCATCACATCTATAGATTATTTTAATGCATAACTGACATGTTTATATGTTGATTCTTTCCACCCAGGAATATAATATGTCTTATTATTCATTTAGCTGTCCTTTTATGTTTCTTAGTAAAAATTTTAGTTTTATCTGTGTTGATTGTTTACTTGTTGGTTATATCTTCCCTGCCTCTTTTCTTCCCTCCCTCCATCCTTCCTTAACTTCCTTTCCTTTCACTTATGTGCCAAGCACTGTAGCAACAATATGGTGATAAGTATAGAGGTCTGTGTGGGCTTCACTGCTGACTCAGTGGTAAAGGGAGAAGGCAATGGCACCCCACTCCAGTACTCTCGCCTGGAAAATCCCATGGGCAAAGGAGCCTGGTGGGCTACGGTCATGTGGTCTCGAAGAATTGGACACGACTGAGTGACTTCACTTTCACTTTTCACTTTCATGCATTGGAGAAGGAAGTGGCAACCCACTCCAGTGTTCTTGCCTGGAGAATCCCAGGGACGGGGGAGCCTGGTGGGCTGCCGTCTCTGGGGTCGCACAGAGCCGGACATGACTGAAGCGACTTAGCAGCAGCAGCAGCAGTGGTAAAGAATCTACTTGCCAGTGCAGGAGGTGTGGATTTGATTCCTGGTCTGAGAAGATCCCCTGGAGAAGGAAATGGCAACCCACCCCAGTATTCTTGCCTGGAAAACCCCATGGACAGAGGAGCCTAGTGGGCTACAGTCCATAGGGGTCACAAAGAGTTGAACACAATTTAGCAGCTGAACAACAACAACAATAGAGGTCTGTGACCTCATTAAGTTTGGAGAGGGAGACATATATTAAGTTGATAATCATAGAAGCAGGTATAAAAGCACAAGTGCTATGAAGGAAAAGATGTCATGATGATGAAGATATATTTTAGGTGTATATTGTTTAGTTCGGCCTTACTTAATTTGGCCTTCCTAAGGAAGTTAAGCTCTGAAAGTTGAGTTAGAGTTAGTGTGTTAGGAATTTAATTGCCTTGGTTATTGTGAATGGAATCTTTGTAATAATATTATTATTATTTATTTTGGAGAAGATGGGAGGAAGTCTGGGAATTCAATGTTATATTGACAGTTATTTTTCCTCCTCCACAAAAGATCATATTCTGCTCTGTTCTGGGAAACATTGATGTTAAAAAGTCATCTCTTAGCCTAGCTGTTATTCTTTTGCTGGTTTATCAGTCTTTTCTCTATTGCTTTTAAAAAATTCCTTTTCTCTTTGGTGTTCTGCGGTTTCTCTGTCAGGCATCTAAGGGAGGATTTATTTTTACTTATCCTATTTGCAATTTATTTGGCTTAAACCTAGATCTTAGGATTGATGCTTTTCAACAATTCTGGAAAATCTTCAGCTGTTATTTCTTTGAATATTGCCTCTTTCAAATTCTTTTCATTGTCTCATAATGAAAACCCAATTAGATACATTAGACCATCTTATGTTATTGTTCATGTCTCTCTCTCTGTCTCTCTTTTTGTTTTTTTGATAATTTTATTATTTTTCACTGTGCTGGGTGTAGTAATTTTATTCTTTGTTGATAATTTCAGTGAATGAAGTCTTTACAGTTCCGATGCTGCTTTCTAGTATTTTTGCTGTCTCTTGCTCATATTGCCTCCTGTTCCTTGTACATTGGGATTTTTGCCTGTGAAGTCATATTCTTGGAACTCTATCCATGGGAATGATTGGTGTGTTCCTTCAAAGATTTGAGTTTTCTTTTGTCAGCGGCTTGGTGGTGCTTTTCACCCAGGATCACTTTATACTGACTTCACAGATTGAAGCTTCTTGGGCAAGTCAATAGAGTGAATTTGGTCTGAAAACCCACATTGAAATCAGCTTGGGGTTTGTGAATTCTTAGGAGAGAATGTTCTCCTTCATCTTGATCCAAGTTTTGAGATATGCATTTTACTTTCTCTTGGGCGTGTGTGTGTGTGGGGGGGGAGGTGGGGGTCGGTGGGTGGGGTGATGCTATTTCTAAGTTCTCCTTACTGTAAGAGTAAAGCCCTTTGTGGTCTTAGCTTTATACTAGGGGGAGAAAGATAATATTCGGGCTCAATTGGATTTCCTACGTAGAGTGGGCCCCACTGTTTTTCTTCTTTACCATATGACATTTTGAGACTATGACAACTGATGATGAGGGAGATGGTTTAGGAGAATCCCCAGGGGCTCTGTTTACCTTTGTGCTTCTCACTTTCACTTAGTGTTTGGCTCCGGAATTTTATTTACCATTTTTAAGGGAAGGCAGCATATTGATATACTCAAAAATACTGCTTTTAAGAAACATTTTACTCTGTAATTTTATTGGGAGAATGAGGGTTTTATCTGCTGTTCTCATCTACTTATTTTATAATTTGTTTAGTTTTATTTGCCTCTTCAAGCAATCCTTTTAGAAATAAGACAAGAATAAATAAATTACAGTGAGGAATTCACCAAGAGGCTATATTGAGTTTTGTCTGCCAAAGTGAGATCTTTACCATTTTATCTTTAAATCTGATGTGATTTATCAGCATGTGCATGTGTGTGTGCTCAGTCGTGTCTACTCTTTGTGACCTCGTGGACTGTAGCCTGCCAAGCTGCTCTGTCCATGGAGTTTTCCAAGCAAGAATACTCTAGCGGGTTGCCATTTCTTACTCCAGGGGATCTTCCTGACTCAGGGATTGAACCGGAGTCTCCTGCATTGGCAGGCAGATTCTTTACCAGTGTGCCACCTGGGAATCCCCATTTATAAGCACCCTGAATGTATTTGTGATATTTGGCTATGTTAAATTTGAAATCAGAAAAGAATTTTCAGATTGTCATTAGAGTATCTATTTTATGCATAGTTTTCAGTCAGAGAAGCAGACTAAGAATTAGGCTTGAATTCTGGCTTGGCTGCTTACTGGTTGTGTGTCCTTAACAAACCGTTGAACCTTCCTGAGCCTTAGGTCTCTCTGCAGTCTAATAAGAATGATAGTTCTTGATCTTCCCAAGTTACAGAATAGTTGCTAGAGATGGATGTGTTAATAATATATGGGCCAGTGCTTATAACCTGCTATTGTTAATTTTGAATTCTTTGATTTACTTAATCTCATGAGATTTCTAGGAGAGAAGGTTGTCACTGAGTTCAGAAATTGTTACTATGCAATCTCTTGAAACCCACCTCAGTTCTTTCAGTTCAGTTCAGTTCAGTTCAGTTGCTCAGTCGTGTCTGACTCTTTGCGACCCCATGAATCACAGCACGCCAGGCCTCCCTGTCCATCACCAACTCCTGGAGTTCACTCAGACTCACGTCCATCGAGTCGGTGATGCCATCCAGCCATCTCATCCTCTGTCGTCCCCTTTTCCTCCTGCCCCCAATCCCTCCCAGCATCAGAGTCTTTTCCAAAGAGTCAACTCTTAGCTTCTTTAATTTCCTCTTTGTATGACATTCTAGCTCAGTGAACCCTTAGAGCATGGAAGAGACAGCAAGAAATTTGAAAGCCAGTTTAGAAAGATCTATTGAAATACATATGGAGTGTTGCCTCGTTATACCTGTCTTTCACATTTGTGTCAGATGGAGATATATTTCAGTGTTTTAGGATATAAAGTAAAACTAGTCTTTGATAGAGAATAGTAAAAGCCTGTGTGATATCCAGTCAGTGGCAAAATTTTTGAAAAGTTGATTGCTGTTTGATAGGATTAGATTCTTTGTCTATTTGTCAGCAGAGGGAGCCTTTGCCTCACTTTTTGATTCTAGAAACCCGATAGTGGTAAATTTGTAAAGAACCAACCTATTATGAAAAATGCTTGTTTCTTATCTAACTTAGGTCTCAATAGGTTTTAAACCAGTTTTTCCTTTCTTCTTATAAAGCAGAAACTTTTGATGCTTGTTTTCCGAGTTTTTTTTTTTTTTTAATTACTAGTGGTATATAAGTGCTAATATGGGGAGTTCTTTAAAAGTGGTTCATGCTGGGATAAGCTAATGGCTCTCAAATGCTATGCCCCATTTAAGTTTTAAATGGTCTTAGGGTCTTAGGGTAATGAAGAAAAATTAAATAATTAGTAAATTTTTCATAAAGCTAAAATTTGTACAATTAAAGGACTATGCTTTAGTACTGACATTTTGTACTTCGTACTTATTTATTTTACATTGTCTATATAGATAATGTTGGTGGTGATAGTCTATTTTTTAAAAAATAAATCTCCTTATCGGGCAGTTTACAACCTATGATATTCCCCAATAGTTTCTGAAATGTTATACATCGGTGAGGTTCAAGAGCCTCGGATCACTGCTTTAACAAGGACTTTAGCAAATAAAGATTGGAACTTCTGAACTGAACCATTTCTAACATCCTGGTTACTTTTGGTTCTAACTTTTCCCTGAGATGTTTACTTCCCTTTTACACTTAAGGAGAGAGACTTAATGACTAAACTACTGTATCTGATATTCAAGATACAAGTGTAGGTACTAGGGATAGTTGGTTTATTTTTTTTTAAATGTGCTAAATTTGGAATTAAGATTGGCATGCATTCCTACCATGTTCCAGATCCTAAACTGGGTAGTTTGCATATGTTCCCTTCTTTAGTCTTTACAGCAACCCAGTGGGTTATAGAGATTGTAATAAGGTTTATTTTGCATGTGAAGAAACAGAGAAATTAAAGTAGCCAAAGTTACATATCTAGAATGTGTCAGAGCAGGGTTTAGAACATGACCATGTGGTCTTTTTGATTCAAAATCATTGCTCTTTCCACTATGTATTTTCCACTACTTTGTACTATATTTGTTACTTTCCCCATGTTTACTCAATTTGTTCTTTTATGATATACCATCTTGATCTAAGAGCAAGAAATACTTGAAGAGTATCCTGTTTAATGGGGCTTCCCAGGTAGCTCAGATGGTAAAGAATCTACCTGCAACTCAGGAGACCTGGGTTCGATCAGGTCAGGAAGATCCCCTGGAGGAGGGCATGGCAACCCACTCCAGTATTCTTGCCTGGAGAATCCCACGGACAGAGGAGCCTGGCGGGCTACAGTCCATGAGTTGCAAAGTGTTGGACATGACTGAGTGACTAAGCAGCAGCAGCAGCAGCCCAGCTGGCTCAGTGGTAAAGAATCCGCTTGTAATGCAGGAGACGTGAGTTTGATCCTTGGGTTGGAAAGATTCCTTGAAGAAGGAAATGGCAACCTGCTCTAATATTTTTGCCTGGGAAATCCTATGGACAGAGGAGCCTGGCGGGCTACAGTCCACAAGGTCACAAAGAGTCAGACATGACTGAATGACTGGGCAAGCATGCATCCTGGTTAGTACCCTTTTTTGGGGTACTTTTTCTATGGTGATAATTGTTTGTTTCATATTACCCAGAGAAAGAATTTATTCAGTGCTCTAATAATTACTAAAGCTTTTGGGCTTAATCAGTGTATGGTTTTGAAGTTAGAGTTTTATAAAATACTGATGGATTTAAAGATCGTTCTTTTTCTTTTGTATCCTCTTTGGGCTGCCACAGTTTATTCTTTATGGTTAAGTGATTTCCCTTCCCATGCATATATTTTCCTTTTGCTGTCCTCCCCCACCCCACCTGTATCTTCTGTGTCTTTCTATTAGGCTTTTATCTTTCTTAAAAGCAGTGTTATCCTTAATCTTTTCCCCCTCTGCTTAGTATTTCCTAGTGTCTCTAACGTTGTGCATGTAGTAAATACTTTGTCTTTTGGCATAATACTAAGTGCTGAAATAATTTAGAATTTAGTTTCTTAAGTGTCATGTGTGAAAACTAATCGTTTCAGGGCCTTTTTCATACCACATTTACTTTGCTGCTGTTTATTCATTCAACAAATGTTTATTGACTTCTATGTACTGGGGACTATTTGGGGTAGAAAAGTATGGTGAATACAGCGTGATGCCGGGCTTTCATGTGACTATGAAAATATTGTCAGATATCTTGGCCTACTTGATGATCACTAGCATGCTGTATCTAGTACTACAGTTTGACATGGTTTTCTGTTTTCATGAGGATTCAGTTGACTTGAACAGGTGTTTTTGGAGTACCACCTTATAAGGGACTATACTCAATACTGTGAGCTAGACAATGAAAACAAAATTGACTTACCTTCAAGGCCATTATTATTCATTTATGGAAGTTGAGGAGGGGAGAGAGATATGCCAAATTTAGCTGTATTGCCAGGAAAAAGTATTGTCAGTAATAACAGGCAGTGATGCAGAATATACTAAGAAAGAAAAGAAGGAGAATGGATTATTTATGCCTGAAGGGGATTGGAGAAAGCTTCAAAGTGGTGGAGTTGGATCCTGGGGATGGAGGACATCTAGAAGGATTTTATGAGGTTAAGATGGGGGAATGGTATCTGAGGTGCATTGGACTTACAGTAACAAACACATAAGGGCCTTTGGACAAGCTTATGTTACCTGAGAACCCCATGTTACCTGAAGTATTTGGTGGTTGGGACTGGATGAGAGGGAGTAGTTAGAGTTCATTTAGCAGATACATCGAAGAGTTCTTTGGATATCCTACTTATTAATTTCTACTTATTTCTGAAGATGCTGGTGTACTTTTGAATTTTTTGAGTTGGTTGATAACATGATTGCATCTGTATATTAAGATGATTACTTTGGTGTATTTGTTTTTATGACTTTAATTCAGGATATGATATTTTAACTGCTTCTTTTAGGAGAGTCCAAGGACATTTAATAGACCAAACAGTGGTTAAGTGGCACATCGAACCTTGTGATAAGAATTGACAGTTCAAGAAATTCAAAGTCCTTGTTGTCAGTATCCCCAGTTCATTTTGATTTGCCTTTTAAATTGTATGAGTTTAGGTGAAGTTGAACCTCAGCTAAGAATCTCCTGGCATTATTTTTTTCACAACCTAATTTAATTGGCTATAATGAATTCAGGGATGTAGACTTTTAATACACTGATGATTTTAGGATTGAGAGTTAACAATATACAAAAAGCAAATATTTAGCTTTTGAAGTTATTTCTTTATGGGACTGATAATATTTGCAAATAAAGAAGTATTTATACAAAATATGTAAATTTTTTTCTTTTTAGAATATTTTTGGGGCAAGAGTTTTCTGGATTTCTTATCATGGCTAGTTATTACCTTGAGAAATTTATCTCACTTTCAAACCAGTTATTAAAAAAAAATAGATCCTCAACCCTCACTGTTTAAGAATTTTCCTTTCGGATGAGAGACAAGAAAGGAATGCTAATAAATAATGGGCTCTGCTGTATGATATAATCTATCTTGTCTTTCTTATGTCATCCTGCAAAAAACATCAATAAAAGAGAGGCAGGGTGGGGTTCGGGGAAGAATTTGGGTATGTGTGTGTTGGGGGAGGGAACAGAGGCAGGGGCAGCTCATTGACAGAGAGGGCTTTCAGACACACTCATAATGTACTTCTTTAGAGATTTCAGTCGTGACCATGTTAGAGAAATTGCCGTTTTGAGGAAAGTAAGTTTAAAATAGACAGAAAATCATGTTGGATAGACAGAAACGCACACAGACCTAGGTTTTGAGAGGTTTTCCATAGTTCTTGAAGTCTTAAAAAAACCCTTTGCTTTGGCAGAAAGGGGGAAGTTCTGATTTGGTGTGTGCTCCTTCCCACATTAAATTTTATCCTTTTTGGTCTGAAGGATTTTTTTCCTTCCAATTTTAAATTATTCACATAATTTGGTCTGTAAGAAACTAGTGATCCAGTAACATTAATTACTTACCATTTATTGAAAGCTTACCAGGTACCAGCCAGTATGGTTTTTTTTTTTTTTTTTTTTGTATTTTGTCCTGACTATAGCATCATACAATCTTCTCCTATACAACTGCTTTGCAGACGAGGAAACCTGCTAGAGCTTTCAGGGCTGAAATAAGTTTGCGGCAAATCTGGGCTTCAGTTGTGGCTTTGCCATCAGTTCTGATGAGAATGCCTGCCATCTTCATCAGCAGTGTCTCCCACCACTCAACACCCTCCCTCAGTGTTTACTGACCTTATTCCTCTTTAAACATGGCTCTTTTCTAATCCTGTAATCCAAGACTTTGAATGATGTGCTTTCTGCTTTTGCTTTCCTGAATGTCTGGCAAACTCTTTCTCAGCCTGCAAAACCCAAGTGTTATTTCTGTTCTGAAGCTTTTCTTAATTTTTCCAGATACTGTTAATCATACTTCTGTACATAATCTTTTAAATTATTTTAGTATGCCTCTGTTCTCACATTATTATAACTCCCATATTCTGAGAGTAGCAACTGTCTCTCCTAGCACATGCTAGGTACAGTGAATGTTTGTGGAATTTGTTCAATGAATGTGAATTCTGGAAAGTATTATCAAACCTTTCATGATCATTGCATCTGACAATGTAATTCACCCAATATTTTGTGGATGCAAGTGATAATATAATGTTTAGGACCTCCTTTTAAACTCTAACACTGCATTCATATTGAATCTGTCACATGTAATGCTAATTTAATGAATGGTCATAATTTCTTCATAATATGTTATTAACCCTGTTCACAATTTGGGGGGGGGTGGAAATTGTAATAAATAACTTGGTGGAACACACACTAGTGGTCTTTGTAAGCCTATTAAAGTTCCTATTAAAAAAGACACATTAAAATGTCAAAAGGTAAGTTCCTAGGAAGAGTTAGTATGTAGTCCCAATTTTTATTTTTTTGAGTCTTAAAGTAATTACTCTCAATGAAGTTATTTATTGGGGTAACACTTGAATAATAGTTGAGAATTTGTATAATTTTTCCCTGGTACATACTTAAAAATGTTAGCCATTTAGCTCAACACATGTATCCTATTTATTGATTTCCCCTGTTTTCTTAGGGCTTTAAGAATTGATATTTAATGGCAAGTTTACAATCTTGCAGGCTGTAGAAATCCACCTACCATTTGTTTTTAAGTCAGTATCTGTTGAAATCCTACTTTGAACATTTTTCCATCCTTGCTCACAGCAAGCATGTTATATCGTATTTGAGTTAAGTTTGCATAAAGATTAATAAGTTAGCGTTTCAGTTTTTCTGTAACAACAACAAAACCTTTTTCCCTGCATGCATAAGGCAAGCGAGCGGAAGTTCCACAGACTTTTGGACTCTTCTGTTCGTATGCATCAGTCTCTTGATGTTTCCTGTCTGCCTTTTGGACTACCTATACAGCTGTTTTTCATGTGTTTTTCAGACTTGGAGAAGGACCAAGTATTTTTGACAGCTGCATGCTGAACTGCAGTATACACTTGGCCACAGGTCACGTTTGCATTTCTTCACTTGTATTTTTCCTTAGTGTGTAAAAGAAATATGAGCATAGAGAGATTCAGAAAGCGTGTAGCATGCTGAGTGATGGTAGTCTCCTTTCATGTATGCCCCTGCGCTTACTCTGCTACATAGATGCCACAGGAAGACAAAGACGGCCGAAAAATGGAGGAAACGGTATTCAGAACTACCCTCTTGGGCCCCTTGTTGCTATAATAATGAATGATGGAAAATGCTCCGGGTCATGCATGGTGGAAGGAACCGAGACGTGTGCACGCACGCAGAGACACACGCGCACACACACACACAGGGCTACAGACCATTTTAGTGAGTGGGCTATCATTTAGTAGAATTATAACTGTTAAACTAGCAGGCAATCAAGATATAATTGATTACCAATTTATGCATCATGTTGAAGCTTTGACTGGATGATATTTTATCACCAGGAAATGGGATACACTTTTTAATAAATATTCGTTTCATGAAGTTGCCATAATGGAACTTTCTTGTTTTCACTCACCCATCCCCACAGTCACAGAATTTTTTCTTTGTCTTTGGAAATGAAAAATACTGATTTCCAAAATTCTTTCAAAATGATTTTGCTAGGTCTTTTTTCAGTTTGTCCCTAGATCTTGCAATTAGTATTTCAAATCACAATGCTTATTTTTCTCTCATCGTGGTTAAGATTAATGAGACAAACATCAGATTTTAAATTCTGATGAAATCTCCAAACCTTCCTAATTATTTCAACTTTAAAAGATATTTCCCCTGTATTGTTCGGCAATGCTTTTTGAGGAAGCATCACTTAGATATTGTCATCTTTTCAGTCAGTTGCTTTTACATTTCATGCCCTATTGGTAAAACTTGATCCATTCCATTATATCAAATCTAGCTGCCTCTGTATCTTTTCCTAATATGTTCTTCTTTCTCTTGCAGAAATTTCCTCTGCTTTTCCCTTTGATTGCTTTTCATTCCACCTGTCCTCAGTCTAGGCGTTCTCAGTTGAGAGGTGGGATACATCCTGCCTCTATCATGAAACCTTTCACAGGAAACTCACCCTAATGAAGTTCTTTGTACTTAGTCTGTTTCACATCATTAAGATTGTGTTTGTTAGCATACATTATTTTTTAAAAATGGATCTAGTGTGCTATAATGGAGTCAGATTCTGGTTTGAGTATTGTCATTTTTTAATTTGGCATTAGACGAATTATTTAAGCTCTGTGGTTTTCAGTCTTCTCATGTGTGAAATGAGACTATTGTTAGTAAAGCATGTAGCTATATGCTGGGCAAATGTTTAGCACAAAGGTGGGAATATAACAGGTGCTCAGTAAATGGCAGTAGTAATTTGCTGTTCTGTGTTTCTTACAGCTCCTAGTATAATACTGAGCATGTGGTAAAGGCTGAGTATGGTTCATGGCTAGGTCATTTAAATAGCTCCTGAAATCCCATCGCTTTTATAAGGCTTCCTGTTGGCTGAGTATTAGAACTACAAAACTTTCATGACTTCTCTAGACTGTTCTTTTTTTTCCCATTATCTGTAAGGGGAGCCTTTGGTATGTTTTCTGAAGTGACTTCCAAAACGGTGATTGGAAGGAATTATTTATTTATTTTTGAGTAATGTTTTGGATTGATCCCTACATTCTTCTGAACGTCAGTGGCCAGGATTGTAATAAATAAAGCATTTTTCATGTACTTAAAATGCAGTATGTGAAACACATAGAATAGAGTCTCAGCTAATCTGAGCTGCAGATGAATAAATTATTCTGCCTAGCTTACTTCAGCTCAACAGATGTTTATTAATGTATATCCCATGTGCCAGGCATTTTCTAATTGTTGGATTTACAAAGATGAGTAAGGTTTACCTTCCTGCCTTTGAGTTTAACCTAGAGTTACTGAGAGACACAAAAACAGATCATTTCAGTCAGTCACTAGTTGTGAGATGAAGGTAGGGGTGGGGCTCTCTGGGATCACAGTTGGAGGGTAATTGAAGGGAAAGAGAAGGTTTCTGGGAAGACACGAGCTTCAGCCTGTGATGTCTCTCAGAGGACAAATGGTTTGATCCACTTGGCTCAGGGACAGAGACCCAACTCAGCTTCAATATTCATGAGAATTTATTACCTGTTAAGTTCATGAAAAGGTTTGACTCCAAGTGAGACTTGATGCACTAGCTCAAACAGTTAAGACCTGATCTCTTAACTGCACCCTTGTAAAAGTCAAATGGCTTCTGTGACTGCAGAGCTTATCTGCCTCACATGTGACTCCCCGGGGGGAAGAGTAGGGTTTTCTTTAGTTTCAACTCAGTTTAGGGATTTAGTTTCTTTCATTGGCTGTAAATTATAACCATCCTTTAACCAATCACTGTAACTAGTGGGATACTAATTAGTTTACATAAGTCAGGGCCTACCTATCCTCAAGTTTAGAATGAAGTCAGTCTCATTCAAGCTTTGTGGCTAAAGATGGGAGGAGAGGGGAATGGATGACCAGGATGCATCCAGTATATATTCACTATCCCAGAGGAAGAAACTTGTGAGGTTTCTTTTTTTTTTTTTGGAGAGGTAATAATATAAGCAAAAGCAAGGAAGTGTACACCAACATGATGTGCGTGGGAGACAGCAAGTATTTAAATATTAATACAGCATGTAGTGTGAAACTTAGAGAATAATTATAAAAATAATAATGTGATGCAGTATTTACCCCCTGCTGGATCTTCTGATTTTCATACATTGCTTAATTTAATTCTCACAACACCTAACTAGGTAGGTACATCATCTTGTAGATTAGTACTGGGTACTAGGTAGGTGCATCATCTTGTAGATAAGGAATTTGAGCCCAAAGTAACAGCTAATAATTGGTTGAGCTGGACTAAACTCAGATTATCTGACTCTAGAGGCAGCTCACGGGGACATGACAGTATAGTACTTTCCTCTGTATTGCTAGAGTTTCAGCAAAGAAAACTTCATATATCATGCTAAGCAGCCAAGCTTTCTCTGGGGCTCAAGTTGTCTTCAAGCTCTAGGTCTGTTGTAGCATGTGAAAACAGTGGTTCTCAAACTCAATCGTGCATCAGATAGCCTCTTGTTGTTGCTTAGTCACTAAGTTGTGTCCAACACTCTTTGGATCCCATGGACCGTAGCCTGCCAGGCTGTTCTGTCAATGGGATTGTCCAGGCAAGAATACTGGAATGGGTTGCCGTTTCCTTCTCCTGGGCATCTTCCTGACCCAGGGATCGAATCCATGTCTCCTGCATTGACAGGTGGATTCTTTACTACTAAGTTACTAGTGAATACTGAAACAACCTCTAGGGGCTTGTTAAAACCTAGACTTTTGGGGCCCTAACATCAGAGTTTCTGATTCCATAGATTTAGAGTGGGACTTTAGGATTTGCATTTCTAAGTATTTCCTTAGACAATACTGATGCTGGTGGCCACAATTTGAGGAGCGCTTCTTTGAGGTCTTTGGAAGGCTTTGGTTCAGTGACATTCAACATATTGAAATGCACTTAAATTTTACTGGTACTTTTACTTGGAGGTATGCATGTCTTGATCTCACATTATTTAATAATACAGAGACCATTTTTTGGTTACAGTAGTATCCTCCCCCATAGGTCAATGAAACAGTGTGTTTCATTGATTGGATTTCTTCTGTCTCTGATTCTTGACTTACTAAGATTAAATGTATTGCTCTCCTCCTAGGTCCTGCTCAACTTGCCAGTGCTCACTATTCTCCCTGATGGTTAAAAAAAGTACATTTGTATACAAAAGGGATATATTGGAACACTTTGTGTACATTTTTATTGTGAAAAATATAAATATCAGAATAACATGAGTCTCCATATTAACACCATTTACAGTCAACAGTTGTAAATGTTTAACATATACATGTATACACACTTTTTTAATGAATGATTTGAAAGCAAATTACAGATCTTGTGCCACTTCACTCATAACTGTTGCAACACATATTTAATGAGAGCATTCTCTTATGTAATCATACCATGATCACACTTAAGAAAATTAACAGTGGTACCTACTGTTATCTAACATGCATTCATGTTCCAATTTCCCCACTTGTTCCAATGTCTTGTATATCTGGTTGTGTTTTGGTGCCAGAGTCTAATCAAGTGAAATTAAATTTTAAGAGTCAGCAAAGCTGGGTGGGTCTTTATGCTCAGATAAGTTCTGTGTTATTTAAGATACAAATTTGGTTGCTTTAATAAAGACCCAACTTAATTAAGGAAGATGTTTATTTCTGTCAAATTTGATCACTTAGAGATGAAGTGGTCCAGGACTGAAAGGCAGCTCTTTTGCTTTCAATATGTGGCTTGTATCTCTGAGGCAAGGATAGCTGTTCCAGCACTATCATCATGCTGGGAAGAGAGGAAAAGAGTGTATACTCATTCCTTTTAAGGGTATACCTGGCTGGTGCACATATCACCTTGCTCCTGTCTCATTGGCAAGAAAGTAATCATATGATATATCTGTTATACAGGCCTGGAGATATAGGCTTTAATTCTGTCTGGATGTCTATGTGTCTAGAGGTCAAGTACATATAGCATCCATACAAACTCATACCCTATGGTTTGAAAACTTTAATATAATTAGTAGATAAAGAATAGATAAAAAAACTTAAAACAGTGACTGAAAAGCCTACTACGCATTATAAAATAATTTGAGCATTGAGGGAATACTCTTCAAAACAGCATTAACAGGAACAATCTCTTTTTCTGTAGATGCCAGAGTGAATCAGATGTGTGTTTAGTGAACATATGCTAAGACAATATTCAACCTGAAACGTTTCTCAGACTATTTAAAATGGTTGAATTTATTGAATCAATCAAGATGGGGTGGAGTATGTTGCAGTAATAAGCACTCAAAATCACCGTTTGTTTTCTCTTAAAAACACTCCTTTGGCAACACATTTTTCTTTTTAAAAATTGCCCTTGTTTCCATAATCAGATACAGTAATAAGATCTCCATCAATTTCTATATAATTTCATTTGTTTTTGAGTAAAATATTCTTTAAATTTCAACATTTAGGTATATATACTATATTGACCCTGTTTAGTCGCTCAGTCGTGTCCAACTCTTTGCGACCCCATGGACTGTAGCCCGCCAGGCTCCTCTGTCCATGGAATTCTTCAGGCAAGAATAGCACAATGGGTTGCCATGCCCTTCTCCAGTATTGACCCTGATATCAAGGTAATATGAAATAGTTACTATAGGACTTACTGTACACAGTAGGTATGAGTTAGAGATGACAGATTAATTAGAAGACTGACCTTTTGTTTATTCCCTTTGAGTAACTTGATTTTCCTTTGACAGAATTCTTCCCTTTGTGATATTTAGACAATAGTATATAGTAATCACACTAGCAGATGAAAAGTTATAGTCACTGGATCTTTCTCAGATTAGAGATACTATCAATTCAGTTGCTCAGTTGTGTCCAGTTCTTTGTGACCCCATGAACTGCAGCATGCTAGGCTTCCCTGTCCATTACCAACTCCAAGAGCTTGCTCAAACTCACGTCCATCGAGTCAGTGATGCCATTCAACCATATTATCCTCTGTTGTCCCCTTTGCCTTCTGCTTTCAATCTTTCCTAGCAACAGGGTCTTTGCCAGTGAGTCAGTTCTTCACATCAGGTGGCCAAAGTATTGGAGTTTCAGCTTCAGCATCCGTCCTTCCAATGAATATTCAGGACTGATCTCCTTTAGGATGGACTGGTTGGATCTCCTTGCAGTCCAAGGGACTCTCAGGAGTCTTCTCCAACACCACAGTTCCAAAGCATTAATTCTTCAGTGCTCAGTTTTCTTTATAGTCCAACTTTCATATCCATACATGACTACTGGAAAAACCATAGCCTTGACTAGACAGACCTTTGTTGGCAAAGTAATGTCTCTGCTTTTTAATGTGCTGTCTAGGTTGGTCATAGCTTTTCTTCCAAGGAGCAAGTGTCTTTTAATTTCATGGCTACAGTCACCATCTGCAGTGATTTTGGAGCCCAAGAAAATAAAGTCTGCCAGTGTTTCCATTGTTTCCGCATCTATTTGTCATGAAGTGATGGGACTAGATGCCATGATCTTAGTTTTCTGAATGTTGAGTTTTAAGCCAACTTTTTCACTCTCATCAAGAGACTGTTTAATTCTTCTTTGCTTTCTGCTGTAAAGGTGGTGTCATCTGCATATCTGAGGTTATTGATATTTCTCCTGGCAACTTGATTCCAGCTTGTGCTTCATCCAGCTCTGCATTTTGCATGATGTACTCTGCATATAAGTTAAATAAGCAGAGTGACAATATACAGCCTTGACGTACTCCTTTCCCAATTTGGAGCCAGTCTGTTGTTCCATGTCTGGGTTTAAGTGTTGCTTCTTGACCTGCATACAGATTTTTCAGGAGGCAGGTCAGGTGGTCTGGTATTCCCATCTCTTTCAGAGTTTTCCACAGTTTATTGTGATTTACACAGTCAAAGGCTTTGGTGTAGTCAATAAAGCAGAAATAGATGTTTTTCTGGAACTCTCTTGCTTTTTCCATGATTCAACAGATGTTGGCAATTTAATCTCTGGTTCCTCTGCCTTTTCTAAATCCAGCTTGAACATCTGGAATTTCATGGTTCATGTACTGTTGAAGCCTGGCTTGGAGAATTTTGAGCATTACTTTGCTAGTGTGCGAGATGAGTACAATTGTGAGGTAGTTTGAGCATTCTTTGGCATTGCCTTTCTTTGGTATTGGAATGAAAACTGACCTTTTCTAGTCCTGTGGCCAGTACTGAGTTTTCCAAATTTGCTGGCATACTGAGTGCAGCACTTTTACAGCATCATCTTTTAGGATTTGAAATAACTCAACTGGAATTCCATCACCTCTACTAGCTTTGTTCGGAGTGATGCTTCCTGATCCCCACTTGATTTCACATTCCAGCATGTCTGGCTCTAGGTACGGGATCATGGTTATCTGGATTGTGACGATCTTTATTGTATAGTTCTTCTGTTTATTCTTGCCACCTCTTCTTAATATATTCTGCTTTTGTTAGGTTTCTATACATATGTTAGATATACCATTTCTGTCCTTTATCGAGCCCATCTTTGCATGAAATGTTCCCTTGGTACCTCTAATTTTCTTGAAGAGATCTCTAGTTTTCCCATTCTGTTGTCTTCCTCTAATTCTTTGCATTGATCACTGAGGAAGGCTTTCATATCTCTCCTTGCTTTTCTCTGGAACTCTGCATTCAGATGGGTATATCTTTCCTTGTCTCCTTTGCCTTTAACGTCTCTTCTTTTCTCAGCTATTTGTAAGGCCTCCTGAGACAACCATTTTGCTTTTTTGCATATCTTTTTCTTGGAGATCGTCTTGATTCCTCCCTCCTGTACAATGTCATGAACCTCCGTCCATAGTTCTTCAGGCATTCTGTCTATTGGATCTAATCCCTTGAATCTATTTGTCACTTCCATTGTATAATCATAAGGGATTTGATTTAGGTCTTACCTGAATGGTCTAGTGCGTTTTCCCTACTTTCTTTAGTTTAAGTCTGAATTTGGCAATGAGGAGTTCATGATCTGATCCACAGTCAGCTTCTGATCTTGTTTTTGCTGACTGGATAGACACTGTACTATAGAAATGATCATCACTGTCATCTTCTCAGTGTATTTGAAGAATGGTGAACCTTGTAGTTAATATTTTTACAGACTAATAGTAGAAAACACTTCATAATCTGTTTATAGTTTGGGGGCTTCCTTGGTGGATCAGCTGGTAAAGAATCTGTGATGTGGAAGACCTAAGTTCATTCCCTGGGTTGTGAAGATCGCCTGGAGAAGGGAGCGGCTACCCACTCTAGTATTCTGGCCTGGAGAATTCCATGGACTACATTGTTTAGTCCATGGGGTCGCAGAGTCGAACATAACTGAGCAACTTACAGACTAATGCTGCTGCTGCTGCTAAGTTGCTACAGTTGTGCCCGACTCTGTGTGACCCCATAGATGGCTCCCCCCATCCCTGGGATTCTCCAGGCTAGAATACTGGAGTGGATTCCCATTTCCTTCTCCAAGGCATGCATACATGCTAAGTCGCTTCAGTTGTGTCCGACTCTGTGCGACCCTATGGACAGCAACCCACTAAGCTCCTCTCCCCACGGGATTCTCCAGGCAAGAGTACTGGAGTGGGTTGCCATTTCCTTCTCCCTTACAGACTAATACTTACAGATTAATAGTAGAAAACATTTCAAAATCAGTTGATAGTTTATGACAGTCTATGATTAGTATTATTCAGTATTAATTGTTTTCTCTCCCAACAGGACTCAACACTGATTTGTATAAAACTGGTGCTTAATACATGTCTATGGGTTTGGTGTGCTGTGTTTGACTGATGTTTAAGTCTTGTGAAAATATGGGCTGACATACTATGAAGACGAGAAATAGCCTGGTGAAGAACAGTTTATAGTTCTGATTTTGGAAAAAATAATATCTTGCAGAGTCATGACTGTTCTCAGGGATTATCTTGAGCTAGAAATTTTAGCTCATGTAAATGAAAACAAATATATTTAAAACTATAGACATGAATAATGAAAAAACTGGGAAATGTGTATAGAGTGAAATACAATAATCTTATAGCTTCAGTGGTTTGCATTCTGAGATTTAAGCTGCTCATTTTGCCCCTGGCAGGAAAAACTAACTTTGTGTTGATCAGTGATAAAATCATAGTATTTATAAAACGAATATGTCATTTAATTTCCTTTAATTTTTCTTTAGGTCGTGATTTAATTTGTATCCAGTCTGTGGATGGGATGCTGATGGTGTTTGAGCAGGAAAGCTATGCTTTTGGGAGGTTTCTCCCTGGCTCTCTTTTACCCGGCCCTCTTGCTTACAGTTCCCGAACAGATTCCTTCATTACTGCTTCTTCCTGCCATCAAGTGGAAAGTTACAAGTGAGTATGGATCTTGAATCTTTGGAATCATGATTTTTTTGTGTGTGTGCGTATGCTGCTGACAACAGAGGATGAGATGGTTGGCTGGCATCACCGACTCAATGGACATGAGTTTGGGTAAACTCCAGGAGGTGGTGATGGACAGGGAGGCCTAGCGTGCTGCGATTCATGGGGTTGCAAAGAGTCGGACATGACTGAATGAGCTGAACTGAACTGAACTGATGCTGCTGATCAATTCTTTTCCCCAAAGAGCTTGAATATAGCAAATAAAAAGGAGAGTGATTTTGTTGTTATAATGTAATTGTGGTGACTTTGTGGATATAATTTACATATAAAATATTTATAAGGCTGTATACTACAGAGATTGAGAGGAAGGATTTGGAGAGAGGCACACGTGGATTGAAGTCCTGATTTTGCGACTCTCGGCTGTGTAAGACAGTGGCCTTATCCTGAATGTAAAGAAGATAGCAACATCTATTTCGACGGATTAAGAAGGATTAAGTGTATGTTAAGTTACCATGGGGTGTGTGTGTGTGTGTGTGTGTGCACACGCGCGTGCATGCACACTCAGCAGTGTCCAACTCTTTGCAACCCTATGGACTGTAGCCCACCAGGCTTTTCTGTCCATGGAATTTTCCAGGCAAGGTTACTGGAGCGGGTTGCCATTTTCTTCCCTAGGGGTTCTTCCTAACCCAGAGATGGAACCTGCATCTTTTGCGTCTCCTGCATTGGCAAATGGATTCCTTACCAGTAGAAAATGCTCAATAATTATTGTGATTGTTCCCTGAATTATAAATAATAAAACACAGGGTAAATGAAAAACATTCAGATACAAATACATATATAGAATGATTTTATAACAAAAAAAAGAATATATGTGACATGAGAAGAATACTGGGAAGAAATACAAGTGTTATTATGAATGTTTTTAAAGGAACAGTTCACAGAAGTGAAGTATGATAATGACCCTTTTCACTAGAAATTTTTATCGATTTTGGTGAATTGTGTTTGAGAGAGACCCGTTTTTCTTCTACCAGCTAAGTTTCAGTAAGAATTATGGTTTCTAGTTTTGAGGCTATGCTTTTTGTTGGAAGAGAGAATGGGAAAAAAATGTAGATATCCATTCTGGGAAAAGAAATAGTCTTGGAGAATTATAATATCTTCAGCAACTTTATTTTTGTTATCTTACTGATGGCAGCATTTAGAACTTTAAACATCTAGGCAGCACTTCATTATAGCCTTTCAGTATTGTTTTTGGCCACATGATTTTTCCCAAGGCAGGAAGGAAGTATATAAATTCATCAGGCAACAGCTGTAAATTTTTGCCTCAAGTTTTATTATTGTGTATATTGCAAGTTAACGTAGTTTTCCCTTGATAAGTGACCATCTACGCTTTGAGGATTATTGTTAAGGCAATGAGGATTTAAAACTCTGAAAATAAGCAAATATTTGTGACTAAGCAGAAGTTAACTGATGGAGGTAGTGTATCATTATGTCATATTCCTTCTACAGTGCCTATGGCTCTTGTCCAAAGGAGGTGAATAAGTTGTGGCATTGCTACTGGTGATAAATAAAGCAGTATAATTGTTTTGAGACACTGAAAAAAAATCTGTATAATTCATTCAATCCTGCCAAAACTTAAGCAATATTGAGGAGATCTGGTTTTCAGCTTTCCACCCTAGTTCTTGCCAAATAGTGTGATACTAGCAGTGTTACACTGGGGTCACGATATAAAGATTTGAATGTCCCATGACTTACTCTTTGAAATATGTGGAATTAATATGTAATACTCTTTGAAATATGTAGGAATTAATTTGGTAATAACTCCAGGAGTGATTAGTTTAGGAAGCAATGTGTAGGTTTCTTTAATGTGAAGGTTTAATCTCACAGAAACTCATACTGTTTTAACTGTGGTGATTCTCCAGCATACTGATCTATTAAATTGATCTTCACCTAGAACTAAAAAGTACACACTTTATTTATTATGTGAATCTTTTATAATGGTAAAATGCATGGGATTTGTGATTATTATGAAATGATGACAATCAAGAGGGTTTATAACATTAAGTGCTATATTGTATTTATATACACTTTTAAGTATAATAGGTTAAATGATAATCACAGTTTTAAATGGTAATCACAGGTGTAATTTAGGATGGGAGAAAGCATGAGAACTGTAGTTTTGGTCTTTGGAGGCTTCATTAAATCTATAATCAGTTAATATAAAAGGCTTTTAAGACTTAATTCATCTTCATTTTTGATATTGATCTTTAATTACTTTGAATACAGATAAGTTATGTTCAGATAGGAACTGGAGAAGGCTATGAGTCTCAAACTTTAGTGTACATAAGAATCATCTGGGTCTTCTTTTATAAAATGTATGTTTGCTGATTCTCAAGCTCCAACACTGTAGATCTTGATTTAGTAGGTTTGGGAAAAAGATCCAGAAATCATTACAAATACATGCTCCAGGTGCTTCTAATTCAGGGACACACTTTGAATGTTGTTTTTCTTTGAAAGTGAGAGAATTGCCTTTTTTTTTTTTTTTTTTTTTGGTGGAGAGGGGGCCTATGGCCATTCCCTTGGCCATGTTTTTGCCAACTTGGACCGTCTTTTACTTTTCTCTTTCTTTCCTTGTCAGAATAATTTAGGCAGTAAATCACAATTTGTCTATTTTTTCCCCTCTTACTCAGCTCTTGCTTCGCATTCTGATTAACATTCAGGTCTTTGTATTTTCAGTTGGATTTCTGTTTTTGTTATCTCTAATCTAGACTTTGACGGGCCTTTCTGATGTCTATTCTTTTAAAGTAGATGTTTAACAAGATCTACTTGTTAATGAATGAAGGAATGAAATGTTAATGTTATGTTAACATTATGTTAATGAAATGTTAATGTTAATGTATGAAGGAATGAAAAGTTTATGAGGAAACCTTCTATTTTGTTACTGGAATCTTTCAATGAAAATGATTCTCACTAGCACAATCAAGAATGTTTTAGCTATTGTTGGAATGAACATAGTAATGCTTTGTATCAGAGCTTCCAATTCTAGTAGAATTCTACAGGTTAAATTATCAAAGTTCCCAAATCTGGCACGCTTTCAGGTGACAGCTATTTTTCATTTGAAAATAAATGATTTTGGAGGGTTTACTTTTGTATTTCTGTGACACCTCAATCCATCTTTTAGTTATTTGCTGCTGTTTTTATGATGTGATACAGAAGAGCACTAAATTATATGGTTGAGTTTTGTCATTGGTGCTCTATGGGACCTCTTAAGCATTTGTGACTATTGGTTCAAAAAATACCATGGTTCACCTGGACTTGCTGTATCTGTGATTAGTGCCTTTCTGTTCTGAAAAATATGTATGACAGTCTTTCATGAAATTTTTTTTACATTGGACCTGATTAGTCTTTCAGCACTTTTAATAAGGGAATTTTATTCTTTAGCTTATATCACTGAACACTTGAGTGATAAGAAAAAATATCCAAGTGTTTTATTTCAGAATTTCCAAGTCTGCTTGAAGTTGTTCAGTTCTGAAAATAGATTTCCATGTACATTATTGATCCCAGTTAAGCAAATTTAAGAAAGAATTGTAAAATAAATGCTATTGGAAGTTTGTCATCATCTAAATTTATTGCCAGTTATGTTTAGTAATAAAATCCTCTTCTGAGCTGTCTTCCAGGAAGAGAATTGTTCTGGATTTAGAAATCAGGAGTGAATTTTGGCTGTGTCTCTGCATGTTGTTTTGATGTTAATGAGACCACTTCAGGGGTTCACTTACGCCTCAGATGAAATAATAACTCTCTACAGTTATATAAGAAGCTTCAAACAGCTCAAAAGCTTTGGATTTTTGCAACAACCTCATTAATATCCATATTATCCTCTGGTAGGTTGGTGTCTGCAGGAAATGAACTGCCTATGTTAATTATTGCCTGAGGTTAGATCCATTAGGACTGGTGCATTAGAGCTGGTCCATTAAGACCAGCTCTGGACTGATGTTTTAGTCACCAGTGCACACTATTTCTGTTATCATGAACCAGGAAGACTAAAGGAATCCTATTTGGTCAGAGTGTGAGGTGTAATTATTTGGGAGTTTTGAAGACCTAGGGATATTGAAGGTCATTCTCAGATGGTATTTGCTGCAACTGGCTATGGAATTTTTTAGCATGGTTTTACAAGGTTGAGATCTTCAGCCTGCTGCCGCTTTTTGGGTCTCATTTCCTATGACTTATTCCTCTCTGCCAGGCATCTCTCCTAAGCTCCTGCCGTGGCCTTTGATGTCTCTTTTACTGCTGCATGCCTTTGCATGTGTTGTTTGCTTTGCCATAATGTTTTTTAGTCTTTAACAGCATGATGAGTTTTCACTCTTTCTTCAAAACCTAGCTTTCTCCTCCTTAACTGATACCAAGAACATATATATTTCCTCCACCTGTTGCAGGAAGGGGGACCCCTTACAGGCCCCGAAACTAGGCTCTTGTCTAACACTTGGAGATGAATTGTCCGAGGAGACACATGTGCTGACAAAGCAAGAGATTTTATTGGGAAAGGGCACCCGGGTGGAGAGCAGTAGGGTAAGGGAACCCAGGAGAACAGCTCTGCCACGTGGCTTGTGGCTCGCAGTCTTGGGTTTTATGGTGATGGGATTAGTTTCCGGGTTGTCTTCAGCCAATCATTCTGACTCAGAGTCCTTCCTAGTGGTGCATGCCTTGTTCAACCAAGATGGATGGCAGAGAGAAGGATTCTGGGAGGTGATCGGACATGTGGTGTCTCCTTTTGACCTTTCCTGAACCCTTCTGGTTGGTGGTGGCTTATTAGTTCCATGGTCCTTACCAGGACCTCCTGTCATAATACAACTCATGCAAATGGTTACTATGGTGCCTGGCCAGGGTGGGTGGTTTCAGTCAGTGTGCTTACCCTAACATACCCATGTCACCTGTTTCTATCATATTCCTTTGGTACTTATATACATACCAGTCAGCACAGTGCACTCTGAGTTACACTTATTTGTTTGTATTATATATGAATCTCCTCAACTACTTTGGAAGGTCTTGGTGGATATAGGTCATGTTGTAGTTTTCCCCCTTGTTAATGCTTGTATGAGATCCCTACTGTATGTTTATTGAATGAATGAACTTTATATGCATTAAGCTTTCTTATTAACTGGAAGACCGGTTTTCATGAATGTACTGCAAAATCTATCATAATTCATAGTCATTATTCATTCACTAAAAATCGGAGGCTTTTTACAAATGAAATATTGCTGACTGGAATAGAATACTTTACAAGTTGGTATATAACATTGAAATACTAGTGTACATTTTAGTGCTTATTTAGATATTCTACATTGCCTTTCTTCATTAAGGTCCCTGATGTTTACAGTATCAGACATCTTTCTCTTAGACAATAGGAGCTATCTGAACATATCTCTTTACTAATTTTTCTCTTACCTATTGAAAGTGGAAAGGGATCTATGAACCTAAAATTTCTTCATTTTGAGTAGGATTATTACTCTGAAAATGCACCATAAATTAATGGAAATTAGGGAATTTAAACTTTGTTGTCTAAATCATTTCTAAATTGAATGATATTTATCAGTTGTTTTGAAGGATGGTCTGAGCTAAATGTTACAATTTTAAAAAAATTTATTTTATTGTATTATAATTGAGTTACAGTGTTGTATTAAATGTTGCTGTTGAAATAAAATACTGATAGAAAGTCCAAATGTCCATAATGTCCATTATTGAGAACTTATTATATACCAGATAAATTACTAGGTGATTTATCTCTGTGTATATAGAAATCTGTATCTATCTATTTGTCAACCTGTCAGTCAAAAATTGGGTATCTAGTGTATATCAGATATTGTTCTGTGCTTAGTTGCTCAGTCATGTCCAAGTCTTTGTGACCCCCTGGACTGTAGCCCACCAGGCTCCTCTGTCCATGGGGATTCTCCAGGCAAGAATACTGGAGTGGGTTGCTATGTCCTCCTCTAGGGAATCTTCTCAACCCAGGGATCGAACCCAGGTCTCCCAAATGCAGTCGGCTTCTTTGCCATCTGAGGTACCAGGGAAGCCCAAGAATGCTGGAGTGGTAGCCTGTCTCTTCTCCAGGAAACTTCCTGACCCAGGAATCAAACTGGGGTCTCCTGCATTGCAAGTGGATTCTTTACCAGCTGAGCTACCAGGGAAACCCTATCAGATACTGTAGCAGACAATTAAATTATTTTTTAAATTCTTCTAACAATGCTTGAGTTAAGATTATTATTCTCATTTTATAGATAAGAAAGATTAAGGCATAGAGTGATTAATTTTCAAAAATTTTCTCAACTAGTTAATGGTTCAGCTGGGAATTAAACTCAGACCTTCTGGGGTCCACAGATATTAATAATTTATACTGCCACCTTTTTTGGGATGGTTGCAATAACTCATCTGGTTGTTTTGCATTATTTGTATTTTTTTTCTATTTTGGGTTTTGGTACTGGATCTTTATTGAATATTGTTATTTATCACATAAAATTCTAATGGGAGATACTTTGACATTTGGCAGAGCTATTTCCCCAATATTGAATTTTGGGACATATGGTTACAATTTCGTTATCATTACAGTTTTACATAGTCTTATGCCACAGTACAAATTCGTCATCATTCAGTAGAATTCATTACTAAATTCATTACTAAATTCATTCATGAAATTTTACAATGTTTAAAATCAAGGAGAAGGTGATACATAAGATTTGTAGATTATGTATATTTAAAAATTTAATTATATTGAGATTATGTGCTTTTAAAGTAACTTATACATTTTAACTATAAAGTCACTTACAGTTATTCCATATCTTTTAAACAGATACCAAGTACTTGCTTTTGCAACGGATGCAGATAAAAGACAAGAGACTGAACAACAAAAACATGGGTCTGGAAAAAGACTAGTTGTAAGGCCTTTTTAAAATATATAAAAATTTTAGTAATGTTATATCTAGTCACAGATGTTTGTTCAGAATAAGAATTCCTGGGAAGAAAAATTAAAAAAATATATTTCAGACATTTTCTGTGTTAAGGTTATGTCAGTGATCAGAGAATTTAGTTGGCTGTTATTGAGCAATGGAGACACATGCCTCGTCATGGTAACAGTGTACCAGATTATAGAATTGTGCCACTAGGATTGTAAATGTCCAGATGAGGTCACTTTGAACTGAAATGATTATAAACTAACAAAATAAAAATTAAAAAATTCCTTTAATAGACAAAAAAGTTGCTACTAGTATAGATGCATGATGAAATATGAGTAAAAGATGAAAATTTTTCACAGCCTGCAAAGATTAAAATTTGGTAACTTTGGAAAGTAGTTTGAAGCAAAAATGTTTGAGTTTTATGGTTTTTGGACTTATATTTAGATATTTAATCCACTCTGAGTTTATTTTTGCGTAAGGTGTGATGAAATGTTGTAATCTCATTCTTTCACATTTAGCTGCCCAGTTTTGCCGGCACTGCTTATTGAAGAGATTGATGTGCTGCTGCCTGGGCGTGCACCAATCATGACTGTCCCTTCCCTGCTAGACATTGCTTTGGGTCTTAGCTGCCTTTATGTCTAATGGCTGGGTTCTTTCCACGGTCACGTTAGCTCTCGCTCCAGTGTGGAGCTGCAATATGACGTAAGTGGAGCTGGAACATTCAGTTTGTTCATGGGACAGTTGTGAAAAGCCAGTCAGCTACTCACAAAGTTCTGATCTGCACTTTCTGCCCTGTTTCAGGAGTGAACAAACTTGTGTGCACTCCTTCGGGAACAGAAGGCTTTCCCCAGCCTTCCTGTTAGTCCTACCAGCACTCCAACCAGTCAAGAGGCTCCTCTTCTTTGTGGGGGACCCCAGGACTGGGGTGCCTAATATGTAGCTCCAACTGCTCACTTCCCAGGGATCTCTGCCTGTGAAATCTCTCTTCTCCTCTGAGTCCTCTCCCTTGGGTACAGGTGATCGTTTCTCTTCCCTTGCTGCGTCATTACATGTGATCTCTTTCTCAGCGTTGGTTGTACAGGAGTCTTTCTGCCAGTTTCCAGTTATTTTTTGCTGAGAATTGTTCCACATATGGAGGTATTTCTGTTGTGTTTGATGCAGCAAGTAAGTTCTACATCTTCCAACTCTGCCATCTTGATTTTCCCCTCTAGGAGCAGAGATCTCCTCCATCTTTTAGCTTGCATTGTTCCCATAAGAAATCTTTCATCTTGTCTTGGTTCCTTGGTACACAATATCTTTTTTCTCCATGTGTTTTTCAGATTTTTTTCTTATCATTTCTTTTGAGCAGTTAGATTATAATGTGTTTTGTATAGTTTTCTTTCATTCCTTTTTTTTTTTGGTGCTTATAGATTTGTTGAACTTAATGTACTTGTGAATTTATAGTTTTCATGAAATTTAGAAAATTTTTAAGCTATTTTTCAAAGATATTTTTCTTTTCTCCATCTTTTTTCCTCCTCACTCAATTACACATACATTTAGGCTACTTGAAGTTACCCTACTGGTCACAGATTTGCTCTTTGTTTTAAAAAATTCTTTTTTCTATTTCATTTTGGGTAATCTCTACTACTGTGTTTTCAAGGTCACTAATATTTTTTCTGTAATGTCTAATCTGGTATTAATTCCTGTCTAGTATAGTTTCTCAGAGAAGGCAATGGCAGCCCACTCCAGTACTCTTGCCTGGCAAATCCCATGGATAGAGGAGCCTGCTAGGCTGCAATCCATGGGGTCGCTAGGAGTCAAACACGACTGAGCGACTTCACTTTCACTTTTCACTTTCATGCTTTGGAGAAGGAAATGGCAACCCACTCCAGTGTTCTTGCCTGGAGAATCCCAGGGACGGGGGAGCCTGGTGGGCTGCCATCTCTGGGGTCGTACAGAGTTGGACACGACTGAAGCTACTTAGCAGCAGCAGTATAGTTTCTATCTCTACAAGTTCAATTTAGGTGTTTAAAAAAAATATCTTCCTTGTACACTTTTTAAATTAAATAGATACAATTTATTTAACATAAGTATTATAAACTATATGTAATACAGTTTATTTATCTCTACATTATAGATCACATTTTCCTGTTTCTTTACATGCTTGATAATTAAAAAGAAAAACTAAAACTACTAAAAACCACATTTTGGGTGGTTCTTTCCCTGGCTTTGAGTAATTTTCTGCATAAATGTGCTGATATGTACTCAGCTTATTTGAGAAGATTCTTAACAGATTTGAGTTCTGCCTCTGTGCTGCTGTCTAAGAATTTATTAGATGCCAGGATATTGGATGGAGGAGCCTGATAGGCTGCAGTCCATGGGGTCGCGAAGAGTCGGACACGACTGAGTGACTTCACTTTCACTTTTCACTTTCATGCATTGGAGAAGGAACTGGCGATCCACTCCAGTGTTCTTGCCTGGAGAATCTCAGGGACGGGGGAGCATGGTGGGCTGCTGTCTATGGGGTCGCCCAGAGTCGGACATGACTCAAGTGACTTAGCAGCAGCAGCAGGGTATAGTCAGTTTCACTTTGTTTGAAGCTACGTACTTTTATATTTCTATAAATCTTTTTGAGCCTCGGCCTGGAAGACAGTTAAGTTACTTGGAAACAGTCTGATCCTTTTTGGTCTTGCTTTTGAGTCTTGTTAGGTGGGACCAGAGCAGTGCTCATTCTGGAGCTACTTGTACCCCTTCCTGAGGTACTAGCCTTCTGAAAGTTCTTTCCAACTCCCTGTAAATTATGAGGTGTCCCAGTCTGGCTTGTGAGCACAGGCAGTATTCCAGGCCCTGTGTAAATGCTGGGCACTGTTACCGCTAATCCTTTTGGGTGGTTCTTTCCCTGGCTTTGAGTAATTTTCTACATAAATGTGCTGATAAGTACTCAACTGAATATCCGAGAGAATTCTTAACAGGTCTCAGAGTTCTGTCCTTGTGTTGCTCTCTCTTTTTTAGTATGCTGTCTTGTGAACTCTAGCTGCCTTGGTTTCTCTCAACTGTTAGCATTCATCTCCTCAACCCAGGGGGCCTTGTGGGCTTTGCCTGGGTTTCTTCTCCCTGTCCCATGGCCTAAAAACTCTCTCATGGCTGGGGCAGTTATACCACTAACCTCATTTGTTTTCTGTTTTCAAGGGATTGCCGTCTTTTGTTTTCCGATATCCAATGCCTCACAAACGGTTGTTTCAAACATTTTGTCCATGTTGTGGTTGTTTCAGGTGGGACGGTAGAATTTTTTTCCTGTCGCTGTATCATGGCTGGAAGTGGAAGGATTTTAAAATGATTGTTCTTGGTAAACTACTGTGCATTTTGAGACTCATTAATTTAGAATGTGGTATATTTCTTAAGGGAAATTTGCAAAGAGTGGCACTCCGTCCCTAGTGAACTGAAAGTATTTAGTGGCTGGATTGCAGCCTGTGGCCTCAGAAACTCTGCTTATCCACTCTGAATGAATTGTCATCTCTCAGAGTCAGGGACACATCAGCCTGAGTTACAGGTGATGACAAATAATGCTAGAATGCAAGTCTATTAAATTGTGATGAGAAATGTCATTACCTTAGGACTTGATGTTCATGTCTTTTTGTTCAATGGAATCTTTCTGCATAGGTGAACTACACTTGAACTAAGTGATAATTGAATAATTTATGTTTTTTTAAATATTTTTTTATTTTTGACTGTGCTGGGTCTTCCTTGCTGTGCAGGCCTTCCTCTAGTTGCGGCGAGTGGGGGCTGCTATTAGTTGCGGTGGGAGGGCTTCTCATTGCGGTGGCTTCTCTTGTTGTGGAGCCCGCACTCTGGGATGCATGGGCTTCAGTAGCTGCATTACGTAGGCACAGTGTGAGCTCTAGAACACGGGCTCAATAGCTGTGGCACACCAACTTAGTTGCTCCGTGCTATGTGGGATCTTCCGGGTCCAGGGATCAAACCTGTGTCTCCTTCATTGATAGGTGGATTCTTTCATCACTGAACTACCAGGAAAGCCTGAATGATTTGTCTAAAAAAAAATTTTTTTTTTATTGTTGAATGATTTGGTGTGAAGCCTAATTGAGATGAAGATACTCTGATGCATAAATGTGCATAAATGCCTATATGCCCTGTGCTATCCCTCTATTCCAGATTCTTCTTATATACACACAGATGACATTTGCCTCTCTGACTAGTCCCATTTAGATTTCATACCTTCTTCAGATACTTTAATCCAAAAGATTAATACCTAAATCATTTTTTGAATGGCATGAAATGTATATGTATCTTTAATGTGACTTTTCGCATCTCTTCTTTGACCTTTCGTTTGTTGATTCTTGATTCTTGCTTCAAAGCCTAACTTTGAGGGTAATCTTACTTCCTCTTTGTCCAGATGCCTTTGTACATTCATCTCACTGTCATTGCTGTTTACAATATGTGCCTATCATCCAAAGCTTTTCAAAATAGTATGTCGTCTTTGCTCCTTTAGGCTTTCTTGATTTAGAAACATTAATAATTGACTGGAGACTGATTTTTTCTTTATATGTCTATTTTACATTCATTCCTTCATTATTTTAAGAAACGTTTATTAAACATTGACCATGTTTTGAGAGATGAAGATACCCTGGAGGAGCCCTTCTGTACAGAGGATCCTATCTATACTACTATAGTAGCTTGACAACTGCTCTATATTATTGATATTTTCAAAATTGTTTCTATATAGAAACATACTTATAGCAGTTTGACTGTAGGTTTTGTTGATTTTTAAATTTGATTTGAAAAGTAAATGCAACAGCTTTATTATGGAAACATTTCAGTGGAGCCAGGCATCTTCTTAATGTGTATTCTTTTCAATAAGCCATGGACCCTCCCCTTCCTGACAGGACCTTTATACAGGCAGCTCGTTTTACATACGATATTCTTTCACCCTCTTCCCTACCTGCCTTTTTTCCCTTTAGCTTTATTGAAGTATAATTTACAAATAAAATTATGTAAACCTGCTGTGTACTGTGAGATGTTTTGATATATGTATCAATTGCGAAATGATTGCCAGAACTAAGCAAATTAACACTTATTTGTCTCCTCATGTGTATGTATATATGTGTCTGTGTATGTGTGTGTATGTACATATGTATATATATTTGTGGTTGGATCAAGATCTCTCAACAAATTTGGAGTACACAATACAGTATTATAACTATATGTACGTTAGATCTTCAGAACTAATTCATCCTGCATAACTGAAACTTGGTACCCCTTGACCAGTATATCCTCATGTCTCCCATATCCCGGTCCTGGAAGCCAAAATTCTACTCTCTGCTTCTCTTATTTTGACTTTTTTAGATTCCACAGATAAGTGAGGTCATACAGTATTCATTTTCTGAGCCTGACTTATTTCACTTAGCATCATGTCCTCCAGGTTCATCCATGTTATTGTAAATGGCAGGATTTTTTTCATTTTCAATCCAGTTCAGTCACTCAGTTGTGTCTGACTCTTTGTGACCCCATGGACCGCAGCACCCAGGTTTCCCTGTCCATCACCAACTCCTGGAGCTTGCTCAAACTCATGTCCATTCAGTCAGTGATGCCATCCAGCTGTCTCTGTCACCCCTTCTCCTCCTGCCTTCAGTCTTTCCTAGCATCAGGGTCTTTTCAAATGAGTCAGTTCTTTGCACCAGGTGGCCAAAGTACTGGAGCTTCAGCTGTCTATTTTATAGCATCAGCCCTTCCTGTATCATGTTTTCATAACCATTCATCCATCATTGGAAGTTAGGTTGATTTCATGTTTTGGCTATTGTGAATCATGCTACAATGAACATGAGATGGCAGATATCTCCTCAATATTCTGTTTTCACTTCCTTTGGATACATACCCAGAAGTGGATTGTTGGGTCATATGGTAGTTCTATTTTTAATTTTTTGAGGAATCTCCATATTGTTTTCCATAGTAGATGTAATGTTTTATATTCCTACCAGCAGTATACAGGGTTTGCTTTTCTGCACATTCTCACCAACACTTATTATATCTTTTCTTTTTGATAATAACCATTCTAAAAGATATAAGGTGATATCTCACTGCATTTCCCTGATGGTTAGTGTTGGTGAGCGTTTTTTAATATAACTATTTGTCATTTGTATATCTTATTTTGAGAAATAAGACATTTAGGTCTTTTGCCCAGTTTTAAAGTGTTCTTTTTTTTTTTTTTGCTGTTGAGCTGTCTGATATTAACTCCTTATTGGAAATATTTTCTCCCATTCCACAGATTGTCTTTTCACACTACTGATAGCTTCCTTTGCTGTGAAGAAGCTTTTTAATTTTTTGATAGAATAAAAGACTTTAAATTCTATAATGCTTTACAATTTTCAAAAGTTTCACATATATGATTTCATATAATCCCATAATAAGCTTTCTTTCTCTTTTTTCCCCTTGTAGAGCTTTTTTAGTTTGGTGAAATCCCCTTTGTCTATTTTAATGTCATTTGTACTTTTGAGGTCATATCTGAAAAGTCATTGAGCTTTTCCCTGTTTCTTCTAATGATTTTACAGCTTTAGTTCTTATATTTAAGTCTTTAATCTATTTTGAATTGGTTTTTGTATATAGTATGAGATAGGGGTTCATTTTCATTCCTCTGCATATGGATATCAAGTTTCCCAACACCATTTTTTGAAGTTACTGCCCTATTCTGCATTGTATGTTCTTGGTACCATTGTTGAACTAGTTGACTGTAAATGCAGAGTTTTATTTCTCAGCTCCCTCTTCGGTTCCATTAGTCTAGATGTCTATTTTATTATGACAGTTCCATGCTGTTTTGATTAGAATAGTTTTGTAGTGTATTTTGAAGTCAGGTAGTATGATGCTTCCAGCTTTGTTCTTTTTGTTCAAGATTGTTTTGGCTATTTGGTGTCTGTGGGTTCACATGAACTTTGCACATTTTTTCTATTTCTGTGAAAAATGCCTTTGTAATTTTGATAGGGATTTGCATTTGTAGATCACTTCGAGTAGTATGGACATTTTAAGGATATTAATTCTTAAAATCCATGAATATGGCATATCTTTTTATTTTTACTCTTCAATTTATTTTGTCAATGTTTTACAGTTTTCAACATACAGATCTTCACCTCCTTGATTATACTTATATGAGTGTTTGAATTGCTGAATAGTTAATATCACATGGTTCAGTTCAGCTCAGTTAAGTTGCTCAGTTGTATCAAACTCTTTGTGATCCCATGGACTGCAGCACGCCAGGCTTCCCTGTCCATCACCAACTCCCAGAGCTTACTCAAACTCATGTCCATAGAGTCAGTGATGCCATCCAACATCTTATCCTCTGTCATCCCTTTCTCCTCCTGCCTTCAATCTTTCCCAGCATCAGCATTTTTTCCAGTGAGTTGGCTCTTAGTGTCAGGTGGCCAAAGTATTGGAGTTTCAGCTTCAACATCAGTCCTTCCAATGAATATTCAGGACCGATTTCCTTTAGGATGGACTGGTTGGATCTCCTTGCAGTCCAAGGGACTCTCAAGAGTCTTCTCCAACACTACAGTTCAAAAGCATCAATTCTTCAGGGCTCAGCTTTCTTTATAGTCCAACTCTCACATCCATACATGACTACTGGAAAAACTATCGCCTTGACCAGACGGACCTTGATTGGCAAAGTAATGTCTCTGCTTTTTAATATGCTGTCTAGGGTGGTCATAGCTTTTCTTCCAAGTAGCAAGCCTCTTTTAATTTCATGGCTGCAGTCACCATCTGCAGTGATTTTGGAGCCCCCCCAAATAATGTCTGTCACTGTTTCCATTGTTTTCCCATCTATTTGCCATGAAGTGATGGGACCGGATGCCATGATCTTCGTTTTCTGAATGTTGAGTTTTAAGCCAACTTTTTCACTCTCCTTTTTCACTTTCATCAACAGGCTCTTTAGTTCTTTGCTTTCTGCCATAAGGGTGGTGTCATCTGCATATCTGAGGTTATTGATATTTCTCCTGGCAATCTTGATTCCATGTTGTGCTTCATCCAGCCCGGCATTTCATATGATGTACTCTGCATATAAGTTAAATAAGCAGAGTGACAATATACAGCCTTGATGTACTCCTTTCCTGATTTGGAACCAGTCTATTGTTCTTTGTCCACTTCTAACTGTTGCTTCTGTCTGCATACAGATTTCTCAAGAGGCAGGCCAGGTGGTCTGGTATTCCCATCTCTTTAAGAATTTTCCACAGTTGTTATATCACATGGTAAAAGGGGCAAAAACTACTAGAGTCTACAAAATATCAGAAATATGGTAATAGAAAAAAATGAATGAGGATTAATCTTTATGCCTGCTTTTTTGTAAAGCATTTCTTAATTGTATTAATATCAAAGTGAATGAAATGTTATATTTTTTAGCAATGCAATTGATCATAAGTTTTCCTTTGCAGGTAGATTGGACTCTAAATATTGGAGAGCAAGCCCTTGATATATGTATTGTGTCTTTCATTCAGTCATCATCTTCTGTTTTTGTTCTTGGTGAGAGAAACTTTTTTTGCCTTAAGGAAAATGGACAAATCCGATTTATGAAGAAACTTGATTATAGCCCAAGTTGTTTTCTCCCATATTGCTCAGGTGTGTAGAAAGATTTTCTTTTATCGTTTCCATATGTCGTTACTATGTTATATACACCAGAAAAAGCCCAAGTCACTCACATATATTTTAAAGAACTAGGAAAATAGTTTTATACTGAACATGTAATGGAAATTTTAGCTTTTAAAGTTTGAATAGAGGTTTGATATAAAGCACACATTTGGTTTTGTCAGTCATTTTACTTTGTACAAAATGACTTGTAGAATTGGCCTCAGGTATATAATAATGCTTTCCAAGATGTGGCTATTCAAGATGCTTCCAAGAGAACATCAGACTCTTTTATAAGGAGAAATGAGCATAGTAATGACTCATAGACTAACTTATTTGTAGTGAATGTCTAGTAAATCAATAGCTTAAATATGTTAAATATATTAATCAAGTTCATCCTCTTAGATAAAGTGCAAAAATGTTAGCCACTCTAGTTATAGTTTCTCTAGTTATATATATAGTTTTTATATATTTATAAATGATTAAAAACTTTTTTGGTACTGGTACCTTGAAATTGAAAAATAATGTTTTATTATTTAATAATTATCAAATAATTATTATTTGATAATTATTATATTATTAATAATGTTTTATTATTTAAAATCTTTATGCGTTAAGTCAAGATGTTATAATTAATTTGCATCATAAATCCTCTAAAAGGATTGTAAAAACTGTTGAAAATGATTTTTTTCTTACTATTCTTTTTCTTTCTTCTATCCGTAGTTTCTGAAGGAACAATAAATACTTTGATTGGAAACCATAATAATATGTTGCATATTTATCAAGATGTGACACTGAAATGGGCCACTCAACTTCCCCATGTTCCTGTAGCAGTAAGAGTGGGCTGTTTACAGTAAGTGGTTTAATTTAAAAAGAGTATCTGAAGGAATTCACTAGAAGTTTTATGAAACAATGGCAAATGATTTTACTAAAAAATGGCAAGTGAAGTTGAATATCAACAATGAAGACAATTTAAAATATAAATTTTATTAGAAAGAAAGTGAAAGTGAATTCACTCAGTCATGTCCGACTCTTTGAGACCCCTTGGACTGTGAGACCCCTTGGACTGTAGCCTACCATGCTCCTCTGTCCATGGGATTTTCCAGGTAAGAGTACTGGAGTGGGTTGTCATATCCTTCTCCAGAGGATCTTCCCAACCCAGGGATCAAACCCAGGTCTCCCGCATTGTAGGCAGACCCTTTACCGTCTGAGCCACCAGGGAAGTCTTTATTAGAAAAGAATATAAAAAAGCTTTAATTAGCACCTTTAATCATTTTTATTTAGTATCTCTAGCAAGATATTCTTTATAAATTTAAGATTTCAAGAAAATAGTTTACCTGATAGATAATTTTCTTTAAAATAGAAGAGAATTTCTTTAAGCATTTAATGAATCCCACTTAGAGATCACTTATTATTAGACTGTGAGGATGTTACACTTCAAGGCTTGTTTCAGAACTTACTGTGTCAAATGGTGCAGAATTGCTAATGATTATGTGTTTAAGAGAGTGTCGATTTTTTTTTCAATTTTTTAAATTGGAGTATAATTGCTTTACAGCGTTGTGTTAGTTTCTGTTGTACAACGAAATGAACCAGCTATATGTCTACATATATATACCCTCCCTCCAGAGCCTCCCTTTCCCCACCCCCACCCCATCCCAACCCTCTAGGTCATAACAGAGTGCTGAGTTAAGTTCATTTTTTAGTAAAGATCCTTGAAAAGAAAAAGCCATTGAGACATAAAGGGATGAATTTTAGTAATGGGATGGAAATCTGGGTACATCCTGCTGCATGTAGAGGACGGGGTTAGACATTAGGGCAGCAGTTTCTCCTGATGGTGCCAGGAGGAAGCCAGACAGCTTAAGTTTTAAACGGGGGCCTTAGGCTTCCCTGGTGGCCCAGACGATAAAGCATCTGCCTACAATGCAGGAGACCTGGGTTCGATCCCTGGTTTGGGAAGATCCTCTGGAGAAGGAAATGGCAACCCACTCCAGTATTCTTGCCTGAGAAATCCCATGGACAGAGGAACCTGATGGGCTACAGTCCATGGGGTCGCAAAGAGTTGGACAAACTGAGCGACTTCACTTTCACTTTTTTGCATTTAAAATGAAAGACAAAATTCGTGTCTTAACAGGAACTCTACAAAATCTATCAAAAATAGCAATAGCTTGTCAGTATATGAGGCAAGATCTTGACAAACTCTTTAGCATCTCAGATTATGTTTAGAATTAAAAATCTCGATAAATGTATAAAAACCAACTTTCTATAAAGCTTCATGGATTCCCAGATCTATTCAGTTCTACTTATTTAGATAATTTTATTGAATGTTTAAAAATCATATCGAGAATTTGTCAGTAGTGCTCACAGTATTTGATCAGTGTGACTAATCCCCCCAATTTAAGAGGCTGAATGTAGAGTATTACTGTGGAGGCTCTATGAAAGTCCTTTATATTTATATTAATGGTTAATCTGAAGCTTACATATTAGAAAAATGAAAACAATGTTTTGAAAACATTGAATATTTTAAAAAGAAATTGCTTCTTATATTTTATGAGAAAATGCTGTGCACTTAACACAAATTGCAGTTCTTTTGTGTCTGAAGAAAAATTTAAGATCTTGAGGTTAGGTTTTTCAGTCTACCAGATGGTCTTTTAAGTTCAACCAAACACTCAGATTCACCAGACATTTTATATCAGTTTTACTTACAAGGATTTAGAGCAGGAAAAATATCTTGCCAGCAGGGCAGTATCAAGTATTTCTCTTCTGGGAGAGTAATTCTTGCAGCAGTTCATGTATCCACTCAAGAGCTGTTCTGTTTGGCCCCCCAAGTGACAGCTCAGGTGCAAGAACACAGATTCACACTGGTGGGTGTGTGATCCGTCCTGGCTTAGAGTCTCAATGCCCCTAGGAGCCAGTATCTTTAAATACTACAAACTCACTGTGGTTTTTGTGTGTATGTGGGCCATGGGAGAGTAATGGGTAGAAAGACCTTATAGAGATAACATCTTTAGCTGAAATACTTACAGTACACTTGTGACTTGTATTTACAAGGGATGTGCACCTATTTTAAGATTTACCATACTCATACAGAAACTCAGAGATATGGTTTCTCCATGGATATTTATGGTTAATTTATAGTTTCTGGTCCAGTTGCAACTTACAAGTCAAGAGTCATATAATAACTGAAAATATCTTGAGGGAGGAATCAAATTTCTATATAGTGTGTGCTGCAAGATGCTTATATTCAAAATTTGTCTGTCAGACCTAAATTTAGGTGTTTGTAAGTGAAACTTCCTGTTTCTTATAGCTTTTTAAAGATCATAATTATAAATAATTAAGCAGCTATTACCATTCATGATTTCCAGTTAATATATAGTAATAATTTCTAATTATTCATTGGAAGATTTTTCTTACATTTATGCACTTTAATGTAAAAGTATAGGATTAGACTGTTTGAAAGAATTTCATTGTAATTTTTACAAAGTTAAAAAAAATTGTTACTGACTTAACTATAGCATATCTGTATTTAGAAGTTATTATTTGAAGCTAGAACACTTAAATAACTTTGTTTCTGCTTTTTATTACCTTGAGGGTTAAACTTTTTTAGGAGAAGCTTCCTTGGCTGAATGTGTTTATTTGTAAAGGAAATTGCTGCTATTTTAATATGTTTCTTTTCAATGAATAAGAAATATTGGATTTGGATCAAGTTGGTGCAATTATATGTAATAACAGCATTTTCTTCAGAAACTGTGATGCTTTATTTCCTCCCACTCCCTTCTACTTGGCAGTCTTAGTCCTCTCTACCTTGTTTATTATAAACCAACTTTGAATCTGTCTGGGTTTCCTACTTTCTTTTCAGGATAAATGGCACTCTTGATTAGAGTTTTTTAGTCTAATTCTTTTAATTTTTGTCTGTTATACTCTAGGAATGTGAAACAAATATAGTGTACAGAATCAGAAGAGCCCGAATGTGATAATGTTCTTTAAATTCTTAGCTGTCACTGTTTTCCTCTCATTGCATGAAGTAGCTGTGGAAGTCTGGCCGAGTATCTTACCTCTGCTACGGTCAGTTTCCCAAATGGCAAATAAAGATCATTGTTTATCGGTAACGTTATTCTCTCCAGAGATATGAAATATATCTAAAAGTGGAAGTCTATTTGAATGGACATTCAGAGTGATGGGAGTCTTTCCAGACTTCAGCTGGCAGCCATAGCCATTGTGCTTTAAAATCTTGTTACAACTCATTTTGTAGTATAAACAATTTGGTCTAGTACTATGTTTTTCTTCCTAGACTGTATTTCATTATAGTAACTTTTTATAACTATCAGTATTTAACATTTTATTCTTTAGCCTTCATTGATATAGTATTATTAACCAGAATGTTTTTCCCGTTTCTTTTCTGGGTTTTCAGATTTCTTCTTTGAGTCCTAACAAGTCACACACATAAGCCTTTCCATCCTACCCTGATCTCTTCCTTTGAATTTCTGAAATATTCATCGTATGTTGGTGACTCCTCTTTGCTTTTCCTCACTCCCTAATTTGATCATACACTGTTTTAATGTAGGGACTTGTTCTGCTTTTGCATATCACATTGAATAATCAGTCAGAAAGCTAAACATATGGTATATGCTTGGTAGATACATAAAAGTCATTGTAGTTTGTGTATGTCAGGGTAAGGGGTGGCTAGAAAGACATTATAAGGGTTTTTCATTTAAAACCCCTTTTAAATATGAAAAAAATTGAGACTCATAGATAGGATATTGTTTTCTTTGAAGACATTTATTAGAGATTTTAAATTTCAAAGGAGACTTTTTCTTTCATTTTTTAGTCCAACATTTGCAGTTAATTTGTCTCCCCCCCGCCCTTGTGGTTTGTAGAAAGAATGTTGGCTTATATATACACTTTTTGCTATATTTTTAACGATTCCCTTTGTGGCTTAATATTCCACATAATATTTGTAAATATTCATGGAAGTAGGATGGAACATATATTGTGACTTTCAGAGCCTGTGCAATCTTATTGATATTTTCCTCTATTAATCTGTTTTAGCTCAGGAGTGGAATGTTTGCCTTACATTACTATATTTTTCTGTCAATTTTTTGTTGACTATCTAAATATTTTTGACTTATATATTGTAGTTTTATGTATTCAGCTTATGTTTGTGATATTTATTTTATTTTTTGGTTAGTTTAAAACATTTTGCCCATATAAAGTGATCTTTTTTGGTGTATATGCTTTCATTAAAAATTTTTTTTGTTGTTTTGTTTTGTTTGCTTTGAGTTCACTTTGTTATTAATTACTGGCATACTATTGTCTATGGTTTTTTAACTTGTAACTTTATTTCAGGTGTAACTCTTATAAACAGAATTTGATTGGATTTTTCAAGCCATTTCAAAGGCTGTTGCCTTTTAGTCCATTTAAAATTGCTACATTTGATGTATTTTGTCATTTTTCATTTTCTGTGATATTCTCTGTTTTCTTTGGTTTCCATTTCTTGTATGTGAGTTGTGGTTTCTTTGCACTTGGATTCTTCCATGTATTAGATATTATATACACATACATATCTCTTTATTTTTATCAGTTAAAATTTTTATTGTAAGTTATTCTAATGGTTTTTCAAGAAAGTTTTAAAGTTTTCACTTTTTATTTAGACAATATAATGATTTTAATATATTTTTTCTATGTCTGTTAAAGATTGTGAATCTTTTTATTTCATGAATTATAGTTTTTTTGACTTATTAATTTTGCTTCATCTCTCAACAGGATGATTTAATGTTCCCCAAAATGGTAGAAGGTGTTATATTGTATGGTAAAAAATTTTCATCACATTTCCCCTCATACTTTATTGATGTTGCTCCTTTAATTTTTAAAAAATAACTTTTGTGAAAAAAAATAACTGTGATTTTTGCAAAAAGTATAGAACTGTGTGCACTAGTTAAGACTCAAACATTATCTGGAATTCCCTGGCAGTCCAGTGGTTAGGACTTAGCACTTTCACTGTCGTGGGCCTGGATTTGATCTGGGAACTGAGATCCTTCAAGGCATGCAATGTGACCAAAAAAAAAAAAACACCAAAACCCCAAACAAACAAACAAACAACAGAAAGAGAGAGATAAAACTTAAGCATTATTGAAAGGTACAAGTAAGAATACCAAAAATAAAACTAACAGCTGTTCCACCAAAGTTGTTCCAATCTTACTATCGGGAATTAACATTTGTTAGCACCTATTAAACATCAAGCCTGGTATTTTTGTCCAAGTGTTAGTAACTCAGTCGTGTCTGACTCTTGTGTCCAGTTCTTTATGACCCCATGGAATGTAGCCCACCAGGTTTCTCTGTCTATGGAATTCTCCAGGCAAGAATACTGGAGGGGGTTGCCATCCCCTTTTCCAGGGTATCTTCCTGACCTAGTGATCAAATCTCGGTCTCCTACACTGCAGGCAGATTCTTTACCGTTGAGTCACCATCTTTGTCTACAGATTTACCGATTAGACATAGAGTAAAATTCACAAACTAGAATCATGGGTTTTTATATTTAAATTTGTATCCTAATAGAAAAAAGAAATAGATAAAATGGAAGGAATAAATGAATTTTACGTAAATATTTGTACACAACAATATATTTCAGTTTCTAAAAGAACTCCCCCTGAAGGATAGAAAAAAAAGTAAAAAATTGATATTTCAATTTTTTAAAGTGGTATTTCCACTTTTGGCAGTGCCCACTGACACTTGTTATAAAAAAATAAAAGCAGCATATTTATTCTTTCTTCTTCCTCTCTTCTTATTGAATTCTGACAGTGTTGGTAACTTACTATTATTTATTTTGTCAAAGTTTAAAACATTCACATGCAGTTTAATAATCACTGTTTTTAGTCTTTTCATCCTATCCACTCAGAGCTTACCACCAATTCTTATACTGTTCCTGAATTATCTTGATTTACTTCTTGGATAGTTGAATTTTATCACCCAGTAGATTTGAGGAAAGCCTTATACATCTTCTTGCATTCTTGAAAATTGTTTATTGCTTTTATACTTGAAGGTTATCTTAGTTTCTTTCAGAATTTTGGGCTTTCCATTTGATGTCTACAGTTACTGGGGTATAGTGTGAGGCTGGCTGAAATTTTTTAAAAAGCTTCTTATTGACTGAGTTATTTTATTCTTCCTGGATGCCCATATCCGACTTATTTTTAAATCCTTAAAAGACGGTAAATTCAGTAGCAATTATCTTCAGTCGATTTATCTTGTATGTGTCATTTTGTTCCAGAACAAGGTAAGATTTGACAGATTTAAGTTTTTATTAATTTCTGAAAAATGTTCTCCATAATACCTTTGAGTATCAATTTTCTTAATCAATATCATTATTATAAATTATTAACCTTACATTGTCTTCCAAATCTGGCATCGTCTCATTAGTTGTCCTTTTTGCTCTTTTGATTTGTATGCTTTTTATCCATTTCTCTTTACCTTGTTTGTTTTTAGTTTATTCTGTTTTTCCTTGTTATTGCTGCTAATGTGGTTTTCATCCCTCCAGCTTGTGTTCATACTTTTCAAACGAAGAAAAAATTATGTTTCTTTCATTTCATTAATACAATGGTAGCTTGTATGGTTTCTTCTTTCATTTTCTTGGGAAGTTCTTCTTGCTATGGATATTTTCTGCTTATGTTCCAGTCTCCCTCCTCTCTGTTTCTTTTTACTTTATTTGCAGTTGGCTCATCTAGTAGAATCTGCCTGCAATTCAGGAGACACAGGAGACACAGGTTCGATCCCTGGGTCAGAAAGATCCCCTGGAGGAGGAAATGGCAACCCACTCCAGCATGCCTGAAAAACTGAAAAAGTGGAGCCTGGTAGGCTGCAGTCCAAAGGGTCACAAAAAATTGGACATGACTGAGTAGTGCTTAATATAAAAAATGCAGATGTCCTCTATTCATTACTTTGCAATTATTGCTCATTTTTAAAACGATGACAGCATTTACTTAAGAATTTTGGGCAAGTGTTAGGAGAAAGGAATGAACTCAGACCACCTGGGTCTTTTACCTTCTCATTGTGTTTATTTCCTCCTTGGCCCTGGTGGTCCATCTCCCTCAGTTTTCAGGGTTTAAGAGGTGGATGAGCCTAACAGAGGTCCCCCTGTATCTCCAGTAACAGGCCCTTGGTGTTAAAAATCGGTGGCTGCTGCTTGTTCTCTTACCTTCAGTGGTTAGGAAGGCAGCTGACTGATATGTGCATCTTATACTTCTACTGTGCTTTCTTTTTTAAACATTTTTTATTGAAATATAGTTGATTTACAATATTGTGTCAGTGTCAGGTGTATGGCAGTGATTCAGTTATATATCTCTCTATATACTATTTATACACTATTTTTGAGATTCTTTTCTATTGTAAGTTCTTACAGTCTATTGAGTACAGTTCAAAGATTGCAGTATATAATAGGTCTTTCTTATCATATGTAGTTTTCTGCGTTCTAGTTCCTGAATCCCACCCGTGCCCTTAGATCTCTTTGTATTAGTTTAGAACCTGACTCTGTATCCCTCTATACTTGAGGTCTAATGAATATGTGTCGGTTCTTGGCATCCTATCCTATTATTTTTGTTGTTCAGTTGCTAAGTTGTGTCCCAGTCTCTGTGACCCCATGGACTGCAGCACTCCAGGCTTCCCTGTCTTTCACTATTTCCCAGAGTTTGCTTAAACTTACGTCCATTGAGTCAGTGGTGCCATCCATCTCATCCTCTGCCACCTTCTTTTCCTCCATTCCTCAATCTTCCCCAGCATCAGGGTCTTTTCTAGTGAGTTGGCTCTTGGCATCAGGTGGTCAAAGTATTGGAGCTTCAGCTTCCACATCAGTCCTTCCAATGAATATTTAGGGGTGATTTCCTTTAGGATTGACTGCTTTGATCTCTTTGCAGTCCCAGGGACTCTCAGGAGTCTTCTCTAGCACCACAATTTGAAAGCATTAATTCTTTGGTACTTAGCCTTCTTTATGGTCCAACTATCACATCTGTACATGACTACTGGAAAAAACCATGGCTTTGTCTATATGGACCATTGTCAGCATGGTGATGTCTCTGCTTTTTAATATGCTGTTTAGGTTTGTCACTGAGTCGGACACGACTGAAGCGACTTAGCAGCAGCAGCAGGTTTGTCATAGCTTTCCTTCCAAGGAACAAATCCTATTATGGTCTGCAATTTAAAATGTTCAGCCCAAATAAAATAGATGAACAGCCAGAACCTACAGTATAGCACAGGTTCAGTTTAGTTCAGTTCAGTCGCTCAGTTGTGTCCGACTCTTTGCAACCCCACGGACTGCAGCACGCCAGGCCTCCATCACCAACTCCCAGAGCTTTCTCAAACTCAAGTCCATTGAGTCGGTGATGCCATCCAACAATCTATTCAATAGCTTGTGATAATGTATTATGGAAAAGAATCTGAAAAAGAATAGACATTTGTATAGGTATTACTAGATCACTTTGCTATATACCTGGAAATTGTGTCAACTATACTTCAATAAATAAGATATTTGTCCTCAACATTTGTTGATTATGATTGTAGTGATTTTCTTGCTCTATTTCTCCTCCCCTCCTTTTTTTAATGGGGTCACTGGTTGTTATTGTCATACTTTCTACTGTTTTTGGTAAGTTTTGGGGAGTTTTGCTGTCCGTCTTTGGCTGGAAGTCATTTTTTTAAAAATCAGTTGATGTTTATAGTTGCTGGGGAGAGAATTATGGAAAACTTGATTTTTGTTCTGTTGTAAGTAGCTAATTCTTTGTGTCTGCTTGCTTGAAGAATGTTTTTCATTTTTTTTTTTTTAGTAAGTGCCACATTTGTCACTATATACTTATGTTATACCATTTTCTTTGATTTAGTTGGGAATGTGGTGGATTTGTTTTAGACTATTTCTTTGATTGCTGAAGAAAGCTTCCTTCTATTGTGTGTTCCGATTATTCATTCAGTTTTATTTGATATAGTCCATACTTCAGGGAAATGAATGTCTTTTATTTGACTATTTATTTTCTGTTCCTTATATCAGCTATGTTCTTCCTCATAATTTTTATTTTTTCATTTTTCTTCCTATTTTCTGGGAGATTGTCTGAATTTTGTGCTGTGTATCAATGCTTCCACAGCACTGGTTTTACTCTTTTTAATGTCTGCTATTAAACATTTTTTTAAAGTCTGCTGAAGTGCTATCTTCCTCCTTTCTGACATGCCTCCCACCTCCTGCATCGCTAACGTTACTAACCCGTGTAGTGCCTGGCAGGCTACAACTCCCATGATGGACTTGTACCTGGAGGGCTTCCCAGGTGGCTCAGTAGAAAGAATCCCCCTGTCAGTGCAGGAGATGCAATCCCCTGGAGAAGGAAATGGCAACCCATTCCAGTATTCTTGCCTGGGAAATACCATGGACAGGGCAGCCTGGTGGGCTACAGTCTTTGGGGTCTCAAAGAGTCAGACATGACAGAGTAACAAGCATGCACACACTTGCACTGGGTATGTCTTACTTTGAAACATGTGAGTGTTTATTTTGGGGTTCTATCGCTGAGCATAGAGTATGCTACTATCAATTTCTATCCTTTACTTGTTTTATAGAAATTGTTACCTCTGTCTAGATGTAGTGCAGAGAGGCCAAGGGCAGTGGCAGAAGTGGGAAAGGTTCCGATGGGATAAAGTACCTTGCTTCCATAATGGGTCAAGTTTGAGTAGTAAAAGATGTCAGCCAAGTTTTATGGAGCCTGGGTTTCTGAACTAGATTAGGGTAGCTATTGGGCTTCCCTGGTGGCTCAGAGGTTAAAGCGTCTGCCTCCAATGTGGGAGACTCGGGTTCGATCCCTGGGTCGAGAAGATTCCCTGGAGAAGGAAATGGTAACCCACTCCAGTATTCTTGCCTGGAGAAACCCATGGACAGAGAAGCCTGGCAGGCTACAGTCCATGCGGTCGCAGAGTCGGACACGACTGAGCGACTTCACTTCATTTTGAGTTAAAGGAAGAAGGATAAAACATCCTCCTACCTTTGTTCAGCTGATCTCTATGAAATGAAGCTGGGGTACGGCATAAGCTAAAGCTGTACTTTTGGCTTTGTCTACTTGATAATTAGTTTAAGTTTCTTTTAGGTTCTGAATTTACAGTTTTCAGTATTGTTTTCTATATTTTCTTCTCCATTTCTTCCTTTTCCCAATGATTTTGTGTCTGTGTGTTTCTTTCAGGTCTTGTATGGCTCTTTTAGTTAGCTATTGGAGCAGTTGCTTAGGACTGTTGCAATATTGAATTAAACATTTCAGAGGAGCCTTAGAGTCATATTATTAAATTGCAGGAAAAAAAAAATCTAGTTGGAAATTAGATTTGAATAGTACTGAATTTAGGTGTGTGTTTGTTTTTTTTTGAGGAATTGGCATTTTTTTTCCAGTTCTGACTACCATTTACTTTTTAAAAATAATTTCTGTTCAAGCTAGAGACTGAGCAGTATAATGAGATTTTTGGGAAAAAATTTTAAAATGGGAACCTTTTAAGAAAGATATAGTCCTTGAAAGGTGGCTGAGCTCTTAATTTTACACAGAATATATCACTGACTTTAGTAATTGGTTATCTCACTCTCCTTTCTGACTGGTTCATATTTGGTTTTATTTCCTGCAGTGCTCATTATAGCTAAATTCTAGATCAACAGAAGGGAATTTGAATACCCTTGTAAAATTTAACATAGTGGGTTTTGTGATTGATTAATTTGATTGTTTTCCTAACCTTCCATTTTCCTCACTGTAAGTCAGAATGTATATTCTTTTGGTGACTGAAAAAATTTTTTATTTGATTAAAATTGGCATTTTTGATACTGTAATTAAATTAAGTTTAACTTAGCTCATTTTACTGTGATGAAGCTTACTGATTTTCAGTGTTTTTATTATTATTTTATCCTGAAAAGTCTATTTCCTTCCTCTGTTTTTTATTTGCTTGTTTAATTTTTGTTTTGTTTTGTCTTTTCACTTTATTTGAGAAGTAAAAAATATCTTTTCTGTGTTAATAGTGATAAATCAGCTTTAAAGAAACCCATTGTGACTTGAGTGGCATAAGCTTATAATTTGGTTGCTAACCAGAAATATTAATATTATATAGCATATTATGTTATAAATAGAGCAAGAGAACCCCTATCAGAAAAGAGAAGTTTCAATATGGGACCTGATGGACCTGCCAGGTGTCTTCCCAGGTAGCTCAGTGGTAAAGAATTCATCGTACAATGCAGGAGATGCAGATTTCATCCCTGGGTGGGGAAGATCCCCCGGAGAAGGAAATGGCGACTCATTCCAGTATTCTTGCCTGGGAAATCGTGTGAACAGAGGAGCCTGGTGGGCTACCGCCCATGGAGTTGAAAAGAGTAGACACGACTTAGCGACTGAGCATGCATGGGCCTGCTGTGCTGTGCTTAGTTGCTCAGTCGTGTCCTACTCTTTGCGACTCCGTGGGCTGTAGCCCATGAGCCCACCAGGCTCTTCTGTTCACGAGATTTCCCAGGCAAGAATACTGGAGTGGGTTGCCATTTCCTTCTCCAGGGGATCTTCCCCACCCAGGGATAGAACCTGCATTTCCTGCATTGTAGGGTGAATTCTTTATCGCTGAGCTACCTGGGAATCCCAAGTGTAACACAATTGATTATAACTTAATATAAGGAGATATGGTGGAAGGAAGAGAAGAGAGAACAGAATTTATCATATTTGGTATTTTTTTTACTGTTTATGGTTGATACCTCAGTAACCATGATGTGGACAAATTATGTCAATTCTATTGAAGCATTTTGGGGGTAAAGTGAATTGCATTACTTTCGATGGTCATCATTACTTGTATGCATATATAGTATTTCCATTGTATATGGTCAAGGTCTTTAATGAGGTGATTTCTAGGTTTTATATTGATTGGAGTTTGTCAGTTGAATAAGAATTGTGCTTGTGAAGTCCTTATAGTCATGTAGCTAAACCATGATTGACCTATGACCTGTCATTTTTTATGTTGCTTTATAACTGTGGTGTTGCTCCTTCGATAAGTATTTCATTCACATTGAAGCGACTTGTAGTAATCGTGTAAGTAAATTAAAAAGTCATATATTTATTGTTATTTATCACTTGGGGTTATAATCCTCAGAAAAACTTTTCTTATGAAAGTTAGAAATCTTCCATTTGTGGCCTCATGTTTTCATTATCATTTTTTTTTTTTAAGTAGTAATGTAAAACACAGCATCTTCCTTTCTCATGAAAAGTTTAATAGCAATTACAGTTGCAGATTGTTTGACTTTGGTACATTCCATAGTAGGTCTGTCTAATTTGCCTTCCAGAGGCTTTAGAAACACTGTACAGCCAAGGTAAGGAGTTGCACTGAGAATGCCAGTTAGGTTTATTCTTTTCTGTTTTATAAATTAAATGTTTTAATGGTAGAATTCCTCTTATTATTATGTATTTCCACTGAAAAGTTTTTTGGACATACTATCATAGAGGCTGTGAACTTCTCTTAAAAAGAAGCACTCAAGGAAAATGATCTATGTGGAAGAGCTTTGTGTTTAGTTGTTGATTTCTATCCTATACTGATATGAGAGTTAGTTTCATAGTGGACGAGGGGCTGGCAGAGGGGTCAGTTGTGCAGTAGAGTGGTAGCAGCAGGAAAGTGTTATGCCTTTCACTTGTTAGGGTAAGTTTTATCTTTCATTAAACGCATAGCTTCGTGACACTTTGGTCTTGGAGATCATTTGTATTAGTTGGTGAGTTTGCTTTTATGTTTCTGGAAAATACATAATTTTATGTTTTCTCTCCTCACTTCAAATACTCTGGTTTCAAATATAAAATGAGGTTTTATTTGTTTTTCCCAGAGGAAAATAGTCCCAGAGGAAAATAAGTTACTTCCTGGAGAATATTAAAGGGAAAGAAAGTGATTTTTGGGGGTATATTAGTTTATATGCTCCTGCTAAGAACTTTGGAACTTTTAGGACTTAGTTCTTTTAACTTTTTAACCAGTACATGGTCTGTATTTCTGTACTAGCATTGGAGTGCGTATCTGGGATATTGCCACGATGAAAAAAAGTATTTGTAAATATATAAATCTTAACTGTATAAGCTAAAATTCGATGCCTTGAGATTAGAATCAGTTGTTATCTGAAAGAATACATCAATGCTTATTTATTGCCTGTTGTATACTGGCATCATAGCATCATTAGGATCTTAAATTCTAAAGAGAACTACATACGTTGTGGGGAGGGAGGTGGGAGGGGGGTTCACGTTTGGGATCGCATGTACACCCGTGGTGGATTCATGTCAATGTATGGCAAAACCAATACAGTATTGTGAAGTAAAATAAAGTAAAAAAATAAAAAAAATAAAGAGAACTACATTAGTAACTCATTTGAAACTTATAAAATGTGTAATAGTTTAGAAGTCTTCACTAACTCCCTACATCTTTAAAATACTGATTGGGAAGAGTGATGTTGCATTATTTCATCTCAAGATACAAGAAATTACAGAAAAAAATGGGGCTGAAAAAATAATATAGTCAGGTAATCATGTTATCATTTAAGTCCTCCATATAATTTTAAGTTGGAACTGGTAAGTAAATGAAATCTCGCCTGCAAAAGTAGGGCTTTAACGCTCAATTATCTGGCTTTCATGACCCATGCAATCTGTCACTGAATAGAGTGTTACCATATATTCTACAACTGGGGATCTGTAGTCACTGGTTTTGAAGAAGGCGATGGCACCCCACTCCAGTATTCTTTCCTGGAAAATCCCGTGGACGGAGGAGCCTGGTAGGCTGCAGTCCATGGGGTTGCTAAGAGTCAGACACAACTGAGCGACTTCACTTTCACTTTTCACTTTCCTGCATTGGAGAAGGAAATGGCAACCCACTCCAGTGTTCTTGCCTGGAGAATCCCAGGGATGGGGGAGCCTGGTGGGCTGCCGTCTCTGGGGTCGCACAGAGTAGGACACGATTGAAGTGGCTTAGCAGTATTCATTGGTTTTCCTGCCTGTAGATAGAGAAATTCTACTAACTTTTGTTCACTGAAATACAGTTTACTATTTAAAATAGGTGTAAAACCTGTTTTATTAATATACTGCGAAAGAAAGATTCAGGTGTTGATATAATTTGTTTTGAGTGTGTAAGATTTAAAACCATAGAGAAAACTGTACTAATTAAATGTTAAAGTGTTTTGCTTTAATTAAGTATAAGGTGACAGGTGCCATCATTGAACATTAATTCATTAATGGAGAACCTGTGTTCTAATTAGAGCTTGTGTTTAAATCTTGATAAGCCTTGGCTATGTGAAAACTTTGCTTAGTGCAGAAAGAAAGATTTATTGTACAGTTTCCCTCTTGTAGTTTATAAAAAAGTCATCTTAAATTTTCAAATGTTTTTAGAGTGAGAGTATTTTAATATTTGTAGAAAGTATATATGATGTATTGTGAAGATGTTTTAGAGCATACGTTGATTGTCCAATTGTTAATGTGTTCTTTTACCGTAACACTGTTCCAAGAGTCCATATGATAATAGTAGCTGATATTTATTTCACTTTGGAGAAGGAAATGGCAAACCACTCCAGTGGAGTGGAGAATTGGTCCTGGAGAATTCCATGGACCAAGGAGCCAGGTGGGTTACAGTCCATGGGGTCACAAAGAGTCAGACATGACTGAGTGACTAACTTGCGCTTGCATTTCACTTACTGTGGACCAGGAGGTGGTCTAAATATTTTATACATAGTAATTTATTTAATTCTTCTAAGAATTGTTATTGTTACTAATATTATTACTATTTCTATTTTATAAAACTGAAGCATGGAAAGATCAATCATATGCTGAGTTCATAATCAAACATATAAACAACTAATTATAGCATGTATGGGTTAATGCTGCTAAGTCACTTCAGTCGTGTCCGACTTTGTGTGACCCCATAGATGGCAGCCCACCAGGCTCCTCTGTCTCTGGGATTCTCCAGGCAAGGATACTGGAGTGAGTTGCCATTTCCTTCTCCAATATGGGTTAATGTTCTAACATTAATAGAAAAGCAGAAAGTGCTAGGGTCCTTTAGAGTATGTAGTCTACCTTGCTACTAGAAGTCCGAACTCTTTTTGTTTCTACTAAAATCTCTCATGTGTTTCTTTTCTCCAAAACAATTGTTTCCCTTTCAGATTAGTGCTATCCAGTATTCAATGTATTGAAAGTATATTGTTTGAAATTAAAATGGTAAACATTTGAAAAACCAGAAGGTACAAGCCTAAAACAAAAGTGATTACTTTTGAACTGTGGGACTGAGGGGTGGAAGAATTGTGATATGTTTTTGAAACAGCTTTTAGAAAGCCTCAGGTATTCTAAAAATCAGCTTCAGTCTTTGGAAAAATAATGTTGCTGCCAAGGCTCTTTTAAACCAGAATAGTTTGGATATAAACATAATATTTTTGAATGAATAAAAAAATGAAAGGTAAATTATTAAGTGTTTTAATTAAGAACAATATTATAGAAAATTGGACTTTTTGTCTTTTTATTTAAAAGTTATGGTTTGTAAATTAGAAATTACTAGTTTTCAATGGTCAAGATACCATGGAAAAAATTCTACCTTCTATTTTTCATTCATATTTATTTCTAACAGCAAATTTCTCTCCTCTTTGTATCCGATCTTGTTACTTCCATATTTCAAATAAGTAGATACAGTTCATATTAATTGAACACTTAAAAATTTTCCTTGAAAAGGAAGTTATTCTGATTTGGACCATATAACAGTTCACCTTTAGCAATGAATTTTCTGTTAACATTGAACATTTAGGAGTATAAAGGATCTACATTTCCTTTCTTTTTAAAAAACTTTGTGTTAATGATGGAGAAAACATATATAACATCTGTCAAGATCTGTAGTTAAAAAAAAATTATCTACTTTGCAAAGCGTCAGCAGTGCCCATACTGTGTGAATGCAGCATGGAACTGGTGTGTGAGTGATCAAGCAGTAGGAGCAGTTTCTGTAGAAACAGCATTCAGAGTATTGAAAGTTTAGCAGATATATGAAAAATTAAAACATTATCACTTTGGGAGTAATGGATGGATGGAGATAAATAAGTTATCTTGCTGCTTTTTCAGTTTCTTCAGGCTTCCAGATGGTAGGAAGAGCTTTGTTCTTCCATCCAGCCCATCCGTTGTTCTTTAGTATAACTGACATCACTACAACTACTGCAACCATTAAAGCATCACCATATAAAAATGGCAAAAATTAGAACTTATTGTGTAGTTTTGTGGAAAGAAGATTACAATAATCAAAGCTATAGTTTGTTGAAAGATACGCTGTTTATTTTTTGGTGTGTGTGGCATATCTGTATTATTAATAGAAGTGATAGAAGTAATGCCCAGGAATAGAAGTAATGCCCAGGAATGATGTACTCTTAAGATTAGAATGTGTGTATGTGTGCGCGTGTGCTCAGGCATTCTGTCATGTCTGCCTCTTTGTGACTCTATGGACTGTAGCCCGCCAGGCTCCTCTGTTTGACAGTTTTCCAGACAAGAATCCTGGAGTGGGTTGCCAGAATAGATTTCCCTTATTTGAGTTGCATGTATCTGTGCATGCTCAGTTGTGTCCAACTGTTTGTGACCTTATGGATTGTAGCCCTCTAGTCTCCTCTGTCCATGGGATTTCCCAGGCAAGAATACTGAAATAGGTTTGCCATTTCCTCCTCCAGGGGATCTTCCCGACCCAGAGATTGAACCTGTGTCTCCTGTGTCTCCTTGCATTGGCAGGCAGATTCTTTACCGTTTCTTGACTTAGAATTAAGTATAGGGATTTCATGATATATCATTGAAATAAATTACTTTGTGAATAAGGGATATAATGTATGTGATTCACTAAACCTATGTATTTATTTCTTTTTCCCCCAGACTATTATGTTTTTGCCAGGAATAGCAAAATAAATTTCTCTTTAAATAACATAATATTATAAAATAATTTTTATTTATTGATATCTCCCCAGAGGCAGATCTCATTAATTTTATTGTTGTTTTTCTGGCATTTTTATCAATTTGTGTTTCCTAGAATATAATTCTTGTCTTGGTTACCTTTGCCCATTTTTATGTGCTATAATTTAAAAATACTTTAGAAAGTCAAGCAATAGTTATGTGTTGCTTTTTATTTTTTTAACTTTTTCTTATGTATTGCTTTTAGGGAGACTCTGTTCTCTTTCTTGCATTATTCCCTACGAGTATGTATCTTTCTTGCAACTTGTATATATTTTTTAAAAATTCATATTTATTTAAAAAAGTCTTCCAAGATTATGTTACACTTGAGCTCAGGGAATCCAGCTTTGACTAGAAGTATTCTTTACCATTAGCAATATGAAAATGAATTAATATAGTACTTTGAGTTTTGGCAAATCTCATCTTTAAGCAGTTTGAATCCCCCAACTAATACTCAAATAGGTAGTGAAATTCACTAGTTCCCAGAAGCCCAGTGTCTACAATGTTTGGTTTTTTAAAAACAAGCTAAACTGAACAGCAGTATTAGGTGAAGTTCATTCAGAATGCCCTGTATCACAGAAACAGGTCATTTGTCTTCAGGTTTTAATTGTAATAGATCTTAGTTCCCCAATCTAGGCTCTTTTTGGGGTCAGGACTGTGGTCCTATTATAAGTAGTCTTTGAAGACATTTTAGTTTCAACTCTGGGGATACTACCTTCACCAGCTGAGATTTTTCTCCAGGAAGTTAGCTTATAGAATGAGCACCTCAGATTGTGACTGGTTGTTAGGGGTGAGGGGATGAAGAGATTCTGGTCAAATGGTACAAGGCTTCAGTTAAAAGATTAATAAGCTCTAGGGATCTAATATACAGCATGGTGACTATAGTTAATAATACTGTGTTGTATACTTGAAATTTGCTAAGAGAGTAAACCTTAAGCATTCTTAACACAAACACACACACGAACACACACACAAACAGGCAACTATGTAAGGTGATGTATGTGTTAGTCTGATTGTGATCATCATGTCACAAAGTGTATGTATTTCAATCAAATCATCACATTGTATACTTTCAGTTCAGTTCAGTCACTCAGTTGTGTCTGACTCTTTGGGACCCCATGAACTGCAGCACTCCAGGCCTCCCTGTCCATCACCAACTCCTGGAGTTCACTCAAACTCAGGTCCGTCGAGTCAGTGATACCATCCAGCCATCTCATCCTCGGTCATCCCCTTCTTCTCCTGCCCCCAATCCCTCCCAGTGTCAGAGTCTTTTCCAATGAGTCAACTCGTCACATGAGGTGGCCAAAGTACTGGGGTTTCAGCTTTAGCATCATTCCTTCCAAAGAACACCCAGGGCTGATCTTTAGAATGGACTGGTTGGATCTCCTTGCAGTCCAAGGGACTCTCAAGAGTCTTCTCCAACACCACAGTTCAAAAGCATCAATTCTTCGGTGCTCAGCTTTCTTCACAGTCCAACTTTCACATCCATACATGACCAGTGGAAAAACCATAGCCTTGACTAGATGGACCTTAGTTGGCAAAGTAAAGTCTCTGCTCTTCAATATGCTGTCTAGGGTGCTCATAACTTTCCTTCCAAGGAGTAAGCATCTTTTAATTTCATGGCTGCAATCACCATCTGCAGTGATTTTGGAGCCCAAAAATAAAGTCTCTCACTGTTTCCACTGTTTCCCCATCTATTTGCCATGAAGTGATGGGACCAGATGCCATGATCTTTGTTTTCTGAATGCTGAGCTTTAAGCCAACTCTCTCATTCTCCTCTTTCACTTTCATCAACAGGCTCTTCAGTTCCTCTTCACTTTCTGCCATAAGGGTGGTGTCATCTGCATATCTGAGGTTATTGATATTTTTCCTGGCAGTCTTGATTCCAGCTTGTGCTTCTTCCAGTCCAGTGTCTTTAAACATATACAATTTTATTTGTCAATTGTACCTCAATTTCACTTTCACTTTCATGCATTGGAGAAGGAAATGACAGCCCACTCCAGTGTTCTTGCCTGGAGAATCCCAGGGACAGGGGAGCCTGGTGGGCTACCATCTATGGAGTTGCACAGAGTCGGATACGACTAAAGCAACATAGCAGCAGCAGCAGCAGCAGCAAAGCTTGAAAAAAAAAGAATGAGCATTTTGTCTTTTCACGTAGGGACCACCCTGTTCAATTTCTTCAAGCCTGGAAATGAGTTGGTATTCAATGAATGTTGGTTTAATGACTGAATGACTGACTGAGGGGATAAATGAAGAAATTGAAAACAAGTGACTCAGTTAGAAGGGTCAAAGTTACACTGCTTCAGAGCTTGAACACTTTGCCTGTGGGAAGTTTTAAAAGTGTTTAGTTTGGCTACTTAAAAAATTATTTTTGACCAATTAGTTGTAACCTACTAATGGCCTGAAAAAAGGATTTTCAATTTTGTGGAAATTTAATGTAGTCTCAGTAATCCTGTCTTCTCTTTATGGATATGATTGGAATTTGTTTATGGAATATTTATTTGTTTGTTCAGGTCAAACATTAACCTTTTTATTCTGTCAGGCATAGATGAAAACCTCATGAAGAGTCTTAGATCCTTATTTCATGAAGAGCATGGTTGCAATTTGACTCCTTTATATGCATAGTTATTTATTATGCTAATGAGTATGCCTGTACTGTTATTTTAGGTTGTAGAAAAGAAATTTTAAAAGAATTATGTTTCTTTTGGCACTGACTTCATGTCAGCAGTCATGAGTTCAAGTATTTTATGTACAAGATGTCTCATACCACTTCACAGAAAGTATATTTAATTATCTTCTAATGGATTATGTCAAAATTTCTTTGACTTATATAATTTGTATGGAAGTATTTTGTATTCTTATCAAATTTATACATATGTATCAGGAATGCCACTTGAAATAATATAAGAGTGAAAATACAGTGGGTTATAGCAGCAACAATTTTTTGATAATCAGAAATTATTCTGATGCTCTTTGGGAGAAACCTCAGGTTTTTTTTTTCTTTATAAAAATCAACTTTATTGAGGTATAATTTACATGCAATTATATTCACTCATTTTAAGTATTTGTGGAGTTTTTAACTTTTTCTTCCGGTTTTATAGAGCTATAATTGACGTAGAGCTCTATATAAGTTTAAGGTGTATAGCATAATGATTTGACTTATATCCATCGTGACTTGATTATCACAATAAGTTTAGTGAACATTCATCATCTTATATGCATTCAAAATGAAAGAAGTAGAAAATGTTTTTCCTTGTGATGAGAACTCTTAGGATTTACCATCTTAACAACTTTCATATAAAACATACAGCAGTGCTGATTATATTTGTCGTGTTATACATTGCATCTATAATATTTAGTTATCTAATAACAGGAAATTTGCACCTTTTGACTTTTTCATGCAGTGATGAAATAAATAAGCAAAGGACTCACAGAGGAAAAAAATCAATGTAGGTCAGAGTAAATTTCTACTTAGACAATGAACAATTCATACCTTATAATGCAGACTTCTATTGTTTCTATTGAAATATTGTTTCTTGAGGTCACATAATATCATCTAGAAGTAGTGTTAAGAAAATTTATAATAAAATTAACTGTCTTGTAGGATAGATGAGACTAAGTGCGGTGTATTATCTGTGGTTTGTTTTCCATTTTCTCTTTTCTGTGTGTTTAAATAATATTGTATTCTACCTATGTCTGTAGACCACTGGGTCTTTGTGATTCATATACTTTTTAAAAAATAAATAAATTTATTTATTTTAATTGGAGGTTAATTACTTTACAGTATTGTATTGGTTTTGCCATACATCAACATGAATCCGCCACAGGTATACATGTGTTTCCCATCCTGAACCCCCCTCCTTCTCCCTTCTCCCTCCCTTTACCATCCCTCTGGGTCGTCCCAGTGTACCAGCCCCAAGCATCCAGTATCATGCATCAAAGCTGGACTGGCGATTCGTTTCATATATGATATTATACATGTTTCAATGCCATTCTCCCAAATCATCCCCCTCTCCCTCTCCCACAGAGTCCAAAAGAGTGTTCTATACATCTGTGTCTCTTTTGCTGCCTCTCATACAGGGTCATCATTACCATCTTTCTAAATTCCATATATATGCATTAGCAAAATGGCAACCCACTCCAGTGTTCTTGCCTGGAGAATCCCAGGGATGGGGGAGCCTGGTGGGCTGCTGTCTATGGGGTCGCACAGGGTCAGACATGACTGAAGCGACTTAGCAGCAGCAGCATACTGTATTGGTGTTTTTCTTTCTGGCTTACTTCACTCTGTATAATAGGCTCCAGTTTCATCCACCTCATTAGAACTGATTCAAATGTATTCTTTTTAATGGCTGAGTAATACTCCATTGTGTATATGTACCACAGCTTTCTTATCCATTCATCTGCTGATGGACATCTAGGTTGCTTGCATGTCCTGGCTATTATAAACAGTGGTGTGATGAACATTGGGGTACATGTGTCTCTTTCAATTCTGGTTTCCTCAGTGTGTATGCCCAGCAGTGGGATTGCTGGGTCATAAGGTATTTTTCACAGAGCTAGAACAAATAATTTCACAATTTGTATGGAAATACAAAAAACCTCAAATAGCCAAAGCAGTCATGAGAAAGAAGAATGGAACTGGAAGAATCAACCTGCCTGACTTCAGGCACTACTACAAAGCCACAGTCATCAGGACAGTATGGTACTGGCACAAAGACAGAAATATAGATCAATGGAACAAAATAGAAAGGCCAGAGATAAATCCTCACACCTATGGACACCTTATCTTTGACAAAGGAGGCAAGAATATACAATGGATTAAAGACAATTTCTTTAACAAGTGGTGCTGGGAAAACTGGTCAACCACTTGTAAAAGACTGAAACTAGAACACTTTCTAACACCATACACAAAAATAAACTCAAAATGGATTAAAGATCTAAACGTAAGACCAGAAACTATAAAACTCCTAGAGAACATAGGGAAAACTCTCTGACATAAATCACAGCAGGATCCTCTATGACCCACCTCCCAGAATATTGGAAATAAAAGCAAAAATAAACAAATAGGACCTAATTAAACTTAAAAGCTTCTGCACAACAAAAGATTCATATACTTTTAATTTCTGTAATTATTGAATGAGTAATATACTTAATTCATCCAGTATCTTCTTTTAGTCTTTGTTATATACCTGTTCATTTCATCACCGTCTGCTTCTGGGAGACTTAGTTTTTTCCTATATGAAGAGCTTGAACAACATCTTATGTGTTGCTTTAATGTGCCTGTTTAAAATATCAACATTTTAATGCTACTTCATTTCTCAGTGGAGCACGAATTACAGTGCCTTAATGTGTGTGGGGGAAGAGATCTTAAGGCTGTTTTCTCCCTTTCTCTCCAGTGACCTGGAATCTCTGAACTAAAAGCACAGAAACATCAGACTGTGAATCTTATTTTCATATATATTTCCTAAGAAGCCACTATGGATGAATTATTTATTCTGTATTATCCGATGCTGTTTAACTTTGATCTGACCAGCTAGTAGCAATAAGACCAATTCTAAATATCTTTCCATTTGGAGATGTCTACTGTTGTCATCAGCAGCAACGCCCTCTCCTCCCACACACAGAACACTTTCATATATGTATGTATATATGTTTGTATGTATGTAGGTATGTATTTATGTATTTATCTTTCCTCCTCTCACAGTTGGCAGGTTGTGGGTGGCTTTCTCAAGAGGGGAGGGGGAAGGAGGCCTTGGCTGTAGGCTGCTGTTGGTTTAAGGCAGTGGGCATTATTAATAGGCAGCATCTGCCCTCTCACTTGCAGTAATGCAGCTGACCCTTTTAGCTGCTTGGATACCCGAGCTTTAAGTGGCAACTTTAATGTGATAACTTAGAGTTATGTCCTTACTAAAGAAATCACATTTAGAAGCTTTTATGTTATCTTAGTCATGCTTGTATTTTAAGAAATCTGAACATGATAAACATTAAAAATGAATTTATATTCATGAAGCAAAATGTGATTTTGCAATTCATCTAGAAGTTCAAATGGTTGCTTTTAGTGTTCATCCATGTAAATAACACAATGAAAAAGGAAAGCTATTCTGTGATACCCTGTGCTTCATTTCAAATGATTTTTCTTGATGATACATTTATTTCATTTAAGACTTTTTCAAATAGATGCTTCTTTCCTAAGTAGAGCTTGCTGTAGTTAGAAATAATTTAATATGTCTATTGTTAGAATGAGGCCAATATAACCTTTTACTTAGTCTTTTATTTAGTAGATTTAAAAAATTTTGTAACCTCCTGAGTGAGCATATTGAATTTTTGAAATATGGTTGTAGATTAAAGGATATACAGAGATATTATATAATCTATTTTTAAAGCAAGTAGTGTTGGGATTTGTACTTAGGTGATGTTAGATATAAAATGAAATCAAAGAGGCAGAAATTCAGAGAGGTTTTTCCCTAATTAATAAAATTAGAGAGAGAGAGAGGTGAATTGCCACTGATTTTTAAGAGTTGTTATTCATACGTAACTTTTTGTTAATTTAATTTTAGGTTTGAAATGGGAAATGATCAAAAAGCATTTCTTTAGTGGTAACTTAAAGATTACAGGCTATATAGTTAAAGTTTTAATTGTTTAAAGATGCAATAATGTGAGCAAAATTAAGATATATATGTATTTTAAAAGAGTCAACATTGTGATACTTAAATTTTAAACTTCAGTTCTGCTTTTAATTCTTAAGTCCATTTCTATTTTTTCCGTATCTTTTTTAATTATCTTTTTTTTCTCTACCACCTCCAAATTTAAAAAGACAGTCTAAACTTTTTATTTCAGAAAACAATGACTTTGAAGAAAATATATGAGTATTTAAAACATGTAGTTGGCAGAGAAATCAAGAAAAAAATTTCTGAAAATACTTTACAGTGTGATTTAATCACCACACCTATAAGTCTTTAAACCATACTGTTGACAAAATAGCCCAGAAAATATTATAAATAGTGACTGTTGATGATACCTTTCTGATGGCTTGTTACTTCAAGTTATAGAATTATGGAAACTACTACATATCATATAAAATGCTGTATCATCAGATTTTAATTTGTGAATAGATGACATTTGATAAAGTTTTATTAATATTATAAACAAACTTCACACCCAGTTAATTTAAAGCAAGTATTATTCATAAATTAAATTATTTAGTATGCTTTCATTTTGGGTTTGTAATTTGGTAAATCTTTAAGTTGGGATGATCACTTGCTTTGTTGAGATTGTGGTAATCTAAAAAGAGCAAGGCGGAACTCCTACTTAAATTAGACCTCTGACCCAAACTTGGCAGTTCTCTCAGCTTGCCAGGGAAAATTCTTGCCAGGTTCACTATTTTCTTCCGTCATCTTGAGAGAGTCTACCCCATTTTTCTCCTCCATTGACTAACCTTTGACTTCCCAAACCTGTATTTCTTTCCAACAGGAGTGAATAAACACTCTTGGTATGTGAAGATTAAAGGTCCATGGACCCTGCAGGTGCCCTGAAGCAAATTTGCTCAGAATTAATTTGGTACCTCCAGTTGTGGTTTGTTTAGGATAGGAAACCAGATAGAATTCAATAGTGTATCTTGAATCTTAGAACTTAATACTTCTGTTACAAACAACAGGGAAGAAAAAAAGACCAAGTGCCAGTAACATTTACTCTTCAAAGGAAAGTTTTTGTCTTTCTGTGCCTGGTTATCTTCAAGAGTTGCAGAGTAAAAAGAAAATTTCAGTGGAAATATATTTCAGCCCTGATATAGAAAAGACCTTTAAAAAGAGTCATTGTTGACATGAAAGGGAAAACATTCTGATTTTCTGGGATGTAAGCCTTAGAAAACAAGCCAGAGTAAAAGAACATGTAGAAATGAAAAACTTATGGCTCCAGAGATGACCTGTTGTGAATTATTTCAAAATTCAATGGATATCTCTGATGGTTGATTTTTCTTCTATGAATCCTTGCTCTTATGAATGTACTGAGTAGGTAGAATATCACTGTTCTGAAAACATAAACAATTGCTTTAGAACATAAGGTAAAATATGTACTTTTAAAGAACAAAATGTATCTATATGAATAAAGAATATAAAGAAATGTTTCTCTAAGAAATTGTAACCGTTGAGTTGTCTTTAGTTGTAGGTGACTTGGCTTAGGAATTTCCGAATCTAAAGCTAGTAGATGCATTTTGCCAGTTGCACTTAGGTGATTCTGGCAACAGATACAGCAGTCTGTAAATGACAGAGGAACTAAGAAGCAGAGAAGCATGAGGGAATAGATCCTTTCTTAGGCACATGCATTCTACCTTTTTTTAAAAAAATAAAGCGTTTAACAAAAGATGTTTCACAATACTGTGGTGCAGTGCAGTCCGTGCAGCTGACTCCTGGGGTTGTACTGATTATGTTGTGTTAAAAATAGAACCAGTTAAAAACATACATTTGATAATATATTTGGTAAGTTCTGAGTTGAGGTGGTAGAATAGTGCATTCAAAACTGTGAGAGGATGCTGTTATTATCTATGTATTTTAAATGTTTTGAAATAGTTTTATTGAAGTGTAGTTGCCTTACAATGTTTGGTCTGCTCCACAGCAAAGTGAATCAACTATATGTATTCATATATCCCATCTTTTTGGATTTCCTTCCCATGTAGGTAGTATCCTATGTAGAGAGTATTGAGTTGAGTTCCCTATGATATATAGTAGGTTCTCATTAGTTATCTGTTTTATACATAGTAGTGTCTATGTGTCAGTCCCAGTCTCCAAGTTCATTCCCTTCTCTGCTTGGTATCCATACGCTTGTTCTCTATGTCTAGGATGCTTCTCTTTAAACATCAAACATAGGGAAGAGTCAATTTTGTTAGATCCAAGCACCATCATGTTATTGAAAACTTGTTGAATAATTGGGTACCTTATAAATAGTTATCAGATTCAGTTTTTCAGTCCTCTACATTTTTACCATAGAGAGTCTTCTGAAATTTGATTGTTTAGAAATCTTAAGATGGCTTTTTCTTTTTTAGGAGAGATATGTTCAGTTCTCTTATTTGTTTGAAAATTTAGCTTTGAATAGTTAATTTGAGAATAAATAGAAGAGAGAGGAGAGAATAGAGATTTAGAAGAACCTTAATCAGTTCAGTAATATCATGGTTCAGGAATATTTTTAAAAGCCGTATTTTTACTGTTAAGATATCAGAATGGTTAAAGCGGAGGAAGTTTACTCACTTTCTCACTAACCCTGAGACCTTGAGCAAGGTATTTAAATTCTTTGTGCCTCAGACCCCCTTTCTGTAAAATGGGGCACAGAGAATTTAAGTACCTACCACATGGAGTTGTTATGAGAATTGGATAAGTTAATACAAGTACTAATAGCACTACTATATATGTTTTAGCCAACACTGTGATTAGATTTGGTGCGCTTGCCAATTTTCTCACTTGGTGATTATTTTCATTAGAGAGCCTATAACTCTGTGTGTGTGCAGGCGCTGTGCTTAGTTGCTCAGTCATGTCTAACTCTTTGTGACCTTTTGGACTGTAGCCAGCCAGGCTCCTCTGTCCATGGGATTTTTCGGGCAAGAATACTGAAGTGGGTTGCCATTTTTCTCCTCCAGGGGATCTTCCTGACCCGGGGATCCAACCCACATCTCCTGTATCTCCAGCATTGCAGGCAGATTCTTTACCTGCCGAGCCATCGGGAAAGCACACATAACTCTCTAGTTATTGAATTAAATTCCTTGCAGAAATATATCCATTGTCTCTGAATTATATCTCTCTTAAAAGATTGGATCCAAGATAGGAAAGTTAGGCAAAACAGCTAGATATTTCCTGGTACATTTTATGTAACAGGTCACTTAGTCAGCAACATCATTTAGTGCCCACATGTGTACACAGCTTTTTTAGCCTTCTCTGTTTGCTGGGTTGCATCAAGTTCAAACAGTTCAAATTGGAGGGATTTGGAAATTGTGTTTCTTAGAGGAATTTAATTCAGGAAGGCAACTCTGTGGTTTCCAAGATCAAGGACTTGAACTGGAATGTACATGGAATCCACCTTGAACTTGTACCTTGACACAGTACAAAGGAAGAAGTCATACTTTTCTTCTAACCTATTGAACCTGTACCATAATCAACTTGGAAAAAAAATTCATTTTGTGGTGTAAATACCAGTCAGCGGTCTTTTATTGTTGTTGATACTTAGAGAAAATTTGGAAGATGGTTATCTCTTTAGTGCTGCCAAATATATTGTTATTATGCAGACCCTGCAGGCACCAGCTGCAGTTGTTTTCCAGAGGACATGCAATCAATCTAGCTATCATGCACCCAGCTTTAGTATTACTGGCTGCATTTGGTCTTTTTACTCACAGATGCACGCATTCTGACACTTGTCAGTATGTTAAAATTGAAGGATGGTTGCTATATTTTGATGGTCTTTATCTTCTCTTTCATCTGTTCTTGGTTTTAGTTCCTAATTACTGCTATTATTCTTGGGCATTTCTGATCAGAAGCAAGCATTCAATTTCTATCTAATATATCCCTTGTTATGTAAGTGTATGATGTACTTAAATGATTTGCTTTCACCTGACCCAGTTAAAATTTACCTTAAGTTTTGAGCCAGCTAAAGTAAGATTGAACTGATTTATCCCACTGTTTTTTCCCCAGTAATGTTGAACTGGAGCAGAACCACTTATTGTGCTAATGCTCACTTCTAAAATATACAGATGCTTATTTACATAGACAGAAAACATATACATACTAGTTGCATTTTAATCTTGGAGTAGGCAAACTAGAATGTTGTAAAAGGTACAGTTTGCCTCTTTGACATGGCTTTCTGGTATGAAACTTGATATATTAAAAAATAACCAAAATAAGCTGGATTGGGATGAATAATTTATTCTAGAATTTGTAGTCATGTGGTCAGTTTTATACCATACATGTGAAGCAGTAGTAATCAATAATGACAAAAATAACATTCTTTTAACATGTATTAAGCCCTTACTTTGTACCAGGCACTTGGGTTAAGCTCTTTACATTAAATAATTCACACCAAACAACTATTTTTGAAGCAAGTACTAGGATTACTTTTTAATTTCACAGATGAGATAAGAGAGGATTAGAGATATTAGCATACTATCCAAAACCACACAGTTTTGGAGCAGGGATCCAATTTTCATTGTTTCTGACTGTAGAGAGTCTGAGCTCTTAGTATTTGTTCTATTTTGACTACTTTCCATGTTATATATTGACCTGCAGTTATGTAGATCAGGGTCTTGGAAGCAAATAAAGTGAAAGTGAAGTCGCTCAGTCGTGTCCGACTCTTTGTGACCCCATGGACTGTAGCCTACCAGGCTTCTCTGTCCATGGAATTCTCCAGGCAAGAATACTGGAGTGGGTTACCATTTCCTTCTCCAGAGGATCTTCCCGACCCAGGGATCAAACCCCGGTCTCCCTCATTAGAGGCAGACGCTTTAACCTCTGAGCCACCAGGGTCTGAGCTCTTAGTATTTGTTCTATTTTGACTACTTTCCATGCTATATATTGACCTGCAGTTATATAGATTAGGGTCTTGGAAGCAAATAAAGTGAAGTGAAAGTCACTCGGTCATGTCTGACTCTTTTGCGACCCCATGGGCTATAGTCCATGGAACTCTCCAGGCCAGAATACTGGCGTGGGTAGCCTTTCTGTTCTCCAGGGGATCTTCCTAACCCAGAGATAGAATCCAGGTCTTCTGCATCGCAGGCAGATAATATTTAACAGCTAAGCCACCAGGGAAGCCCAAGAATACTGGAGTGGTAGCCTAGCTCTTCTCCAGCAGATCTTCCTGACCCAGGAATCAAACTGGGGTCTCCTGCATTGCTGAACTGTGAGGGAAGCCCAGAAGCAAATAAACGCACAATCAAATGGGGCATTTGAGAGAGGAGTTACAAACAAGAGTAAGAGATAATAACAAGGGATGATGAAGGGATAGTGAGGCTAGCGACAGTGGGAACTATTATCCTCCCTATATATGAAGGAACAAGAGAATCCAGGGATCGAACCCAGGTCTCCTGAATCGCAGGCGGATTCTTTACCAGCTGAGCCACAAGGGAAACCCCAAGGAATTGGTTACTGGATCTTGAAGGGTGTGGCTTTAGTTGTAGGAGAAGATCATCTGACAGCTCCTGTGGTCTTAGGTTGAGGGACACAACCAGTTTTGGTGACCTAGCAGGGACAGAACTGAGGAAATAAATACCTTGATCACATTTTCCTCCTTTCTCCACTTTCTTGCCAGTGATCCTCATTGGCCAAACTCAACTGGAAGCCACAGGAAAGGGGACCCTTTGATGCAATAGTTAGCTTCTTCTGGCTTACAAGAGATTGGAAACAGATGAAAATCTTCCAGCACAAAGAGAAAATGTCTAGTTCACAGATGCACTACCAAGAATATAGTTTCTCAATGTCAAAGCATTAGTAAGGCCAAAATTTTCTACTTAGCTTCAATCATTAGACCTGCTTATTCTCAATTTTAATGTATTATTTTGTCTTCTTAATTATAGATTTCTGAAACAGCTTGCTTTGGTATGGGGAATCTAGACCAAGATTCTTTCCTTGCAATTGCCAAGGTTACGTTTAGGATTGTAAACAAATTAACTTTGGATATGTCTCAGCTATTTTCTTCTTTAAAATATGAATAGCAATATCAATACTGTTCTAGGTGTTACAACTCTTTGTGACCCCATGGACAAGAGGAGCCTGGTGGGGTTGCAAAGAGTCAGACATGACTTAGCAACTGAACAACAACTGTTCTAGGTAGATACAATAAGGGTTCATGAAATAGTAATAAATTTTGGACATTTAATTGCATATATTTGTGCGTATATATATGTGTGTGTGTGTATTAGTTCTGGGGCTTCAAACAGTTGGTGCTAGTGGTAAATGTACCTGCCTGCCAATGCAGGAGCTGCAGGAGATGTGCGTTTGATCCCTGGGTTGGGAAGATCCCTTGGAGGAGGATATGGCAACCCCCTCCAGTCCTCATGGCTGGAGAAACCCATGGACAGAAGGAGCATGGCTGGCTTATAGTCCATATTTTTAAAATTTGTCTGATTCCCAAGAATCCCTTACATCTGAAATCGGCCTAGAATACTTAGTCTACTGGAGTTGCCAAAACCAGCCAATGTTGTTGAGGGTAGGTGAAGGGGTCACAAAGAGTTGAACACGACTGAAATGACTTAGTGTACACACACATATGTATGTTTTACCTTTTTTACTGGTCTTCTTTTTTTTTTCCTAAACCTTTAAGCATTTATCTGAGATCATTTTCCTTCTGCCTAAAAAACTTCCTTTACTATTTCTTTTAATATGGGTCTGCTGGGAAGCTTTTTGACTTGTTTTGTCTGAAATGAAATGATTTCTTTATGTTTATTTTGAAGGGTATTTTTGCTGGGTATAGAATTCTAGATTAGCAGTTATTTTCTTTCTAATATTTAAAAATATCAGTCATTTGATTATTTATTATATATTAAAATATACACAAAAATTAAATATAAATATTTTAAAATATATTAAAAATATATAGTCATCTGACTTATATAGTTGCTATTGAGACATCAGGTATGTTGTTCTAACTATTACTCTTTGAAGGTAGTCTGTCCCTTTTTAGTTGTTTTTAAGATTTTTTTCACTTTGATTTTCAGAAATTTTACTACGATTGGCTTAAGGTTATTGATTTATTCACAATTTGCTTCTTTCCAAAGCACTTATTTCAAGAGGACCCAAAAGGTTGGAGTGTTAATTAATTGTTATTTTTAAATAAGTAAGTAAAAACCCAGTAGCTAATGAGGGCTGATGTAGATAAGTTAACAGGTTCTCTTTTAAGTACATTTACATATTTCTTCTTAACATTCCTTCTTTTTTCAGCTTTATTGAGGTATAATTGACAAATAAAATTATATGTATTTAAAGTATACAATGTAATGGGTTTGATGCATGTTTACATTGTGAAGTGTTTACCGCAAGCTAATTAACACATCCATTATCTCACCCAAGGTACCATTTGTGAGAGTGTGTGTGTGTGAACCTTGCTTCTTAACAGAAGAATGATGATAGTGCAGGAAGTCAGAAAAGGTGAAAGAGAATCTAACAAGGTTCACTCTGTCCCTTATCTAATGCCAGGAATATAGAAGAAGAGAAGGAAAGAATAGACTTATGTCAATTCAGAAGTATTATACAAAGTGAAAGGTTTTGAAATAGTAGAAAGTTTTTATTGTAAAAGAAAAATTATTTTATCCAATGAGTTGTCAGTCTATAGTGAAGGCCGTCATGCTACTGAAGCATTTTTCTTTCCATACGCCAAATTCATATCATACTAGCATCAGCAGAATCTACCATTGTCAATCTTGTTACTCAGGACAATAAAATATATAAAAAGGAAAACAAGAAACTTTATGATCTAAAATGTAAGAGTCTTTTTATAATTATTAAACTGTATTGGAGTGAAAATGATGAAATCCTTTTTTATGGGATAGTAATCTTAAAAAGTTTGTGTACTAAGTCCTGTGAAGCAGATATTTGAGTTATTGGATTGATATTGCAAAATGGGAAGTACCTGAAGCATTCTGATTTCTTGAAAGGCTATGTTGTGAAAAATTTGTTTTGTAAGAGTAGATGTATAAAAAGCACATGTGTATAGGAGCTATTTTCACAGTTAGGTTATTTTAGATAGCAGAATAATTTGTTTCATATTTTAAGCGTTGAAATACCCCTTTAAGTTCAGTATTCCCATGACTCCAGCATGATATATAATAGAAATAGCACAGGATAAAATATTTTGGCAAAGTAATTGAAATAAATTCTGTGGGTAGTTGAATGAAATAATGATATTTACAGGGACATTGTTAGAGTGCAGTATCTGTAAGAAGACTTCTCCTAAAGCTGCTAAATTTAAGACATGTCCATAAACCATATAATTAAAAAGAGGAAGAATATAAAGCAATTGGCAAAGCAAAGAATGATAAAGCAATTCAATGGTGACCACAAAATAGTACATTTTTCAACTTTTAACTTGTAACCTATATTTACTTTTAAAGTATCATTTAGCTGTGCACAGGCAGTAAAAAAATTAGGATTTTTCTTCTTGCAGTCTGTATTTTTTGGATTTTAAAGTGATGGCAAAACTCTGAAGTCATTTGGACCCTGATGGAATTTATAGTGTGTAATCATAATAGTAGTGGCAGAAGAATTAGTAACCATAAAGAAGGCTATTCTCACTTCCCACTTAGAGGGTATATGACCTGTGTGATCTGTTATAATTGATGGCTTATCATGGGCCATCTAGAATTTTTAAATTTCCTACTAGTACTAAATGTGCTTAAAATTTGGCTATGAGTTTAGAAGTATAGTCTTTGCCTTACGTACTCCAGTTTTGCTATATTTGTTACTAGTGATTCCTAGATTGTAAGGCCTGATAGTCATTGAAGAGTATTTTACTTTGATAAGTTAAAGATGTTACTAGGTTGGACTAAGTTCTAATAGACTTAGATAATTTGTTTATAGTTAAGTATCATTGCAAATAAATTAGTTCTGTAGGCCTATAAAAAGGAGACAGATTTGTGTTGTAATGAAACATTTGATACTATTCAAATTACATTTTGTTGGAATAACATCACTTTATACTCTACCAAAATGAAGTTGTAAAACAAACCAATTGCTATATATTGTTAACAGATCTGCAGAATGGCCTCAATCACTGAAGGAAAAGAAAAGTCAGAAGCCAGGCAGTAATGAAGTACATGTGTTCATTGGAGTATATATGTCTAGCGGGGTGGGAACTGAAGATTTACAAGTAAATGGATGTCTTCTTCTGACTGGTAAAAGATAAAGTGACAGAATGCTGTTGGTTGGATGTTCTCAGCACCTTAGGCAACTAGCTAACTGTGTGCTTCACAAAGACCACAAGGACCACATGTAGCATCTGTGGGGAAACATGGAATCAAGTTAGGAAGGACTGGAGTTGGATACAACTCATCACAGAACCCTCCATTCTCCCTAGAAAAGACAGTGAGGCCAGAATTAAGGTTAAATTGCCTGGAGGCAATTGTGAAAGGAAATTTAGAAGTTGATTTGTCAAGATTAGTCTAAACTTTCAGGCAGGAGTAAAGTAGGTTAGAAAATACACATCAGTAAGTTTTCAGAATTCTTTGCTTTAACTGGATGCTTCTGCTAAGGTATCTAACCATAAGATTTTGTTGTTCACTAAAGCCTTTGACTGTGTGGATCACAATAAACTGTGGAAAATTCTGAGAGAGATGGGAATACCAGACCACCTGACCTGCCTCTTGAGAAATCTGTATGCAGGTCAGGAAGCAGCAGTTAGAACTGGACATGGAGCAACAGACTGGTTCCAAATAGGAAAAGGAGTATGTCAAGGATATATATTGTCACCCTGCTTATTTAACATATGCAGAGTACATCATGAGAAACGCTGGACTGAAAGAAACACAAGCTGGAATCAAGACTGCCGGGAGAAATATCAATAACCTCAGATATGCAGATGACACCACCCTTATGGCAGAAAGTGAAGAGGAATTAAAAAGCCTCTTGATGAAAGTGAAAGAGGAAAGTGAAAAGTTGGCTTAAAGCTCAACATTCAGAAAACGAAGATCATGGCATCCAGTCCCATCACTTCATGGGAAATAGATGGGGAAACAGTGGAAACAGTGTCAGACTTTATTTTTTTGTGCTCCAAAATCACTGCAGATGGTGACTGAAGCCATGAAATTAAAAGATGCTTACTCCTTGGAAGGAAAGTTATGACCAACCTAGATAGCATATTCAAAAGCAGAGACATTACTTGGCCGACTAAAGTCCGTCTAGTCAAGGCTATGGTTTTTCCTGTGGTCATGTATGGATGTGAGAGTTGGACTGTGAAGAAAACTGAGCACTGAAGAATTGATGCTTTTGAACTGTGGTGTTGGAGAAGACTCTTGAGAGTCCCTTGGACTGCAAGGAGATCCAACCAGTCCATTCTGAAGGAGATCAACCCTGGGATTTCTTTGGAAAGAATGATGCTATAGCTGAAACTCCAGTACTTTGGCCACCTCATGTGAAGAGTTGACTCATTGGAAAAGACTCTGATGCTGGGAGGGATTGGGGGCAGGAGGAGAAGGGGACGACAGAGGATGAGATGGCTGGATGGCATCACTGACTTGATGGACCTGAGTCTGAGTGAACTCCGGGACTTGGTGATGGACAGGGAGGCCTGGTGTGCTGTGATTCATGGTGTCGCAGTCAGACATGACTGAGCGACTGAACTGAACTGAACTGAACTGAAAGATCTGATTGTAGTGATATTGAAAGAGATGGAGAGATTGGGAAGGAACTAGGTTTATGAGAAAGAAAAGTTTAGTTATCAGGGTATTGAATTTAAGGTATTGATGTTTGTAGGTGGAAATAAATGTGTGCAAAAGTTCTTTTTAAACTTAAAAGACTCATACATGTTCAAGTTAATGTAATTGAAGCGAAAATACTCAGAAGTGATCTGGCCACATGTATTTGAGATTACAGGCTAGGAGTGAGATTGGTAATTGTGAGCACAGAGGTAATAGCTAATAGAACAAATTCAGAGTTAATGAAGAGTGGGAAGAAGAGAAATGTGAGTAGTGTTTGTTGTTATTCAGTCGCTAAATTGTGTCTGACACTGCAACCCCATGCACTGTAGCACGCCAGGCTTCCTTGTCCTTCATTACCTCCCAGAGTTTGCTCAAACTCATGTTCATTGAGTCTGTGATGCCATTTGACTATCTCATCCTCTGTTGTCACTTTCTCTTCCAGCCCTCAATCTTTGCCAGCATCAGGGTCTTTTCCAATGAGTCAGCTCTTCTCATCAGGTGGCCAAAGTATTGGAGTCTCAGCTTCAGCATCAGTTCTTCCAATGAATATTCAAGGTTGATTTCCTTTAGGATTGACTGGTTTGATCTCCTTGCTGTCCACAGGACTCTCAAGGGTCCTCTCCAGCACCACAATTTGAAAGCATCAATTCTTTGGTGCTCAACCTTCTTTAGGTTGGTTCATCTCTCACATCTTTACAGGACTGTTGGAAAACCTATAGCTTTCTCTACTTTGTCGGCAACCTGATGTCTCTTGGTTTTTAATACGCTGTCTAGGTTTGTCATAGCTTTTCTTCCAAGGAGCAAGTGTTTTAATTTCATGGCTGCAGTCACCATCTATACTAATTTTGAAGCCCAAGAAAATGAAGTTGTCCACTGTTTCCATTTTTTCTCGCTCTATTTGCCATGAAGTGACAGGACCATATGCCTGATCTTAGTTTATTGAATGTTGAGTTTTAAGTCACCTTTTTCACTTTTCTCTTTCACCTTCATCAAGGGGCTCTTTAGTTCCTCTTCATTTTCTGCCATTAGAGTGGTATCATCTGCATATCTGAGGTTATTGATATTTCTCCTGGTGATCTTGATTCCAGCTTGTGATTCATCCAGCCTGTCATTTTGTGTGATGTACTCTGCATATAAGTTAAATAAGCAGAGTGACAATATATAGCCTTGATGTACTCCTTTCTCAATTTGAGCTGGTCCATTGTTTCATGTTCAGTTCCAACTGTTGCTTCTTGATCTGAATACAGATTTCTCAGGAGGCAGAAAAGGTAGTCTGGTATTCTCATCTCTTTAAGAATTTTTCAGAGTTTGTTGTGATCCACACAGACAAAGGCTTTAGTATAGTCAATGAAGCAGAAATAGATGTTTTCCTGGAATCCCCTTGCTTTCTCCATGATCCAACGAATGTTGGCAATTTGATATCTGGTTCCTTTGCCTTTTCTAAATCCAGCTTGTACATCTGGAAGTTCTCATTTCACATACTGCTAAGGCTTAGCTTGAAGGATTTTGAGCATTAGTTTGCTACTATGTGAAATGAGTACAGTTATACATAGTTTGAACATTCTTTGGCATTGCCTTTCTTTGGGATTGGAATGAAAACTGACCTTTTCTAATCCTGTGGCCAGTGCTGAGTTTTCCAAATATGCTGGCATATTGAGTGCAGCACTTTCACAGCATCATATTCTAGAATTTGAAATAGCTCAGGTGGAATTCTGTCACCTCTGCTAGCTTTTTTCATAGTAATGCTTCATAAGGCCCACTTGACTTCACACTCCAGGATGTCTGGCTCTAGGTGAATGATCACATCATCATGGTTAGCTGGGTCATTAAGACCTTTTAGTACAGTTCTGTGCATTCTTGTCACCTCTTCTTAATCTCTTCTACTTTCATCAGTTCCGTGCTGTTTGTTTCCTTTATGGAGCTCATCTTTGCATGAAATGTTCCCTTGGTATCTCCAATTTTCTTGAAGACATTGCCAGTCTTTCCTATTCTATTCTTTTCCTCTATTTGTTTGCATTGTTCACTTAAGAAGGCTTTCTTATTTCTCCTTGCTGTTCTGGAAGTCTGCATTCAGTTGGGTGTATTTTTCCCTTTCCCCTTTGCCTTTTACTTCTTTTCTCAGCTTTTCTCAGCCTCCTCAGATAACCACTTTGCCTTCTTGCATTTCTTTCAAAGTCATTGAATTTGTATCATCTTTAATTTTTATCATGAACCACTTTTCCATAGGAATATTCTTGGGGAGAAATACACTTTCTGACTGATAGAGACAGGTGACAACTTATGCTGTTCCACTGTTCTGGAATGCCCTCCCTAGCCTATGCAAATAATGCCTTTCCCTAGGTCCAATTTGAGTCTTACTTTAGCTTTTTATTTTTTCTCTGTAGCACCCGTTATCTCTGAACTGATTATATAGTCATTTCTTTTGTTCATTGCTTTTCCTCTCTTTACCGGCATGTGAGCTCCTAGAGAACAGAGATTTCTGTGTCATTTCTTCACTGGTATTCTCACTTTGAGAACCATCACTGATACACTGAGACTGAAATAGATATTTGTTGAATATCTATTTGGTGCTGGCTTTAGTTAAAACACTTACTGAATGTCCTGTACCCTGTGCAGGGTATGTGTGTGTGTGTGTGCCCATGTGTGTGTGCATGCATGTATGCACACATGTGTGCATGCTCTTTAAGGAGAATTTTATTGGAATGTCCTGTTTCTTTTCTTATCCAATTTCTGCTTGTATTTCCTCTTTTAGAAAGCACTCTCTATGTTCACTGTCTGATTTTGATGTTCTTTCACTTTGTTTTTGTCGGCCCCCTTGTTTATATCCATCACTCATTAGTGCATGCCTCATACATTTCATACATTCTTATTTGATTTGCATATCTGTAATTGCCACTGTACTTTACATTCTTTGAGGAAATGACCAGTGTAACCAGACTATCTGTCTATAACATTTAGAATGATGTGTAGATACAGTGAGTTCTAAATACATACTTATTTTTCAATAATAAAGGAGTTAGAGTTGAGTCAAGTCCTTATAAACATATTTTGCTTCCCTAGTGCAAAATAGGCCCTTCTACAAGTCATGCCTTTTTTTTTTTTTTTTTTCTGGTTAGTAATTTACCTGTTTATTCTTGTGAACATAATTAACCAGATTTAGCAGTCTTGTGTTGACTTTCTAGTAAGTCTAGTAAGAGTTAGGTTTGAAGGAACAGGCTTATGTCTGAGTTTTTGATGCTTAGAAATTTCTTTACTGCAAAAGGTATTTCGTTCATTCTACCCAACTACGAAGTTTGTAATTTCTGCGGTTTGATGTGACAACTTCTCTTTGCAGAGTTATTTCTATTATGATGTCTGTGGACTCTGGCCTTGACTCCCCCATTTTACTTGTCCTTTCTTGGGTATTGTAATTACCATGTCTCTTCTATAAAATAATCTAGCTCTTGATTATTGAGGCTAGTTATGGATAGCAATAATAACTGAAAACCATTTACACAAACCTCAAATTATACCTTAAAATTGTTTTAAATGTTCCATTTGTGGGAAGTCAGCATGGAAAGATTGATTAAAAAAAAAAAAAAAACCTGTCTGTGAATGAGGAAACTTAGGTTCTATGCTTGATTCCTTTAGCTCCCAGATTTTGTATTCAGTATGAACTGTGTATGTTAAATGTATTGATATGAAGCTTTGCCTGAGAGATGGTCATACAGAGAGGGACAAACAAGGCCTAATTATTTTTAAAACTTGCAAAAGTAACTCCTCAACACATAAGAGCTAAAAATACACAGGTGGTTTCCTTAATGCCTAACTTAATTCCAGTAAGGGCTTAATACATTAGAAAATTATGGCACTGGATCATGTCTTCTTTCATACATCAGGGAAAGACTCCAACATCTAGTTTTATTTATGGAAAGATTCATTGCCTTGAGCTTTTACTTTAGAAAACCTTCTTTTCCTTGGGAAAGAATATATCTGCATGCTAGTTTTCTTGGCATTCATGTGTTCAAGGCTCAGTGCCAGGTTAGAGCTACCACATGCATACTCTATCTTTGCATCCCTTTTGGCGCTGCCTTATTATTTGATGATTAGAAGGAATAATGAAGGGATATTAGATAACTGTAGATAAAGTTGGTTTTGTCTTACATTGATCTCAAGGGTTCCATTCAAAGTATTATGGACATTACAGAGGTCTTCTGCATTTACTTGTTGGTCTGTAATTATTGATTGATACATTGAAATGTTGTGGTGTTTTTGTATTTGCTTATCACTTAGTACTATAGGTGAATTTTGAATTCTTTTCAAAAACTTCATGTAGATGAAGTCATTGTGTCTGGCATTGAGTGTTACAAATTCAATGTTATAGAATGCTTGCCATTAGGGAGTTAACAATGTGGTCAAAGGTGACAATCATGAAAAAATTTAAAGTAATGCTATAACATTTTGTAGTGCTGTTATAGAAGTATTATTTATCAGGTATAATAAGGTAGTCAGTTTTTATGAAGGTGGTAAGATTGGCTTTGGAAGAGATACTTAAAAAAAAAAGGAGTATTTCCAAGGTTGATTGTGTCAATTAGCTTTGCTATATAGCAAATCATCTCACGATTTAGTAGCTTAAAGACATGGAAATACCAGAACACTTTAACTGCCTCCTGAGAAACCTGAATGCAGGTCAAGAAGCAACAGTTGGAACTGGACATGAAACCATGGAAGATTGTTTCAAAATTCAGAAAGGAGTACATCAAGATTGTATATTGTCACCCTGCTTAATTACCTTACATGAAGAGTACGTCATGCGAAATGCCAGATTGGATGAACCACAAGCTGGAATCAAGATTGCCGTGAGAAATATCAGTAACTTCAGATATGCAGATGACACCAACCTAATGGCAGAGAGTGTAGAGGAACTAAAGAGCCTCTTGATGAAAGTGAAAGAGGAGAGTGAAAAAGCTGGCCTAAAACTCAGCATTCAAAAAACAAAGATCATGGCATCTGATTCCATCACTTCATGGGAAATAGATGGGGAAACAGTGGAAACAGTGACAGACTTTATTTTCTTGGGCTCCAAAATCACTGCAGATGGTGACTGGAGCCACAAAATTAAAAGATGCTTGCTCCTTGGAAGAAAAACTATGATGAACCTAGACAGCATATTAAAAAGTAGAGACATCACTATGCTGACAAAGGCCTGTATAGTCAAAGTTACGGTTTTTCCAGTAGACATGTATGAATGTGAGAGTTGGATCATAAAGAACGCTGAGCACCAAAGAATTGATGCTTTCTGTATTTCTGAAGAAAGAGAGACTCTTGAGAGTCCTTGGACTGCAAGGAGATCAAACCAGTCAATCCTAAAGGAAATCAATCCTAAATCAATCCAATGAAGGACTGATACTGAAGCAGAAGCTTCAGTACTTTGGCCACCTGATATGAAGAACTGACTCCTCGGGAAAGACTCTGATGCTGGGGAAGATTGAAGGCAGGAGAAGGGGACGACAGAGGATGAGATGGTTGGATGGCATCACTCACTCAATGGGCATGAGTTTGAACAAACTCTGGAAGATAGTGAAGCAGTAGGGAAGCCTGGTATGCTTCAGTGCATGAGGTCCCAGAGAGTTGAACATAACTGAGTGACTGAACAACATTTTCAGTTTTGAGCTGGGTTTAGCTGGATGATTTTTCTGCTCTGTACTTGTGTATTTCTTAGCTTGGGATACTGTAACAAATTCCAACAAACTTGGTACTTAAATACAATTTTGTTGTTGTTCAGTTGCTAAGTTGTGTCCGACTCTGTGACCCAGTGAACTGCAACACACCAGGCTTCCCTGTCCTTCACCACCTCTCAGAATTTGCTCAAACTTATGGCAGAAAGTGAAGAAGAACTAAAGAGCCTCTTGATGAAAGTGGAAGAGGAGAGTGGAAAAGTTGGCTTAAAGCTCAACATTCAGAAAACTAAAATCATGGCATCCGATCCCATCACTTCATGGCAGATAGATGGGGAAACAGTGGAAACAGTGGCTGATTTTATTTTTGGGGGCTCCAAAATCACTGCAGATGGTGATTGCAGCCATGAAATTAAAAGATGCTTACTCCTTGGAAGGAAAGTTATGACCAACCTGGACAGCATATTAAAAAGCAGAGACATTACTTTGTCAACCAAGATCCATCTTGTCAAGGCTGTGGTTTTTCCAGTAGTCATGTATGGATGTGAGAGTCGGACTATAAAGAAAGCTGAGTGCTGATGATTTGATGCTTTTGAACTGTGGTATATTGGTGAAGACTCTTGAGAGCCCCTTGGACTGCAAGGAGATCCAACCAGTCCATTCTAAAGGTGGTCAGTCCTGGGTGTTCATTGGAAGGACTGATGTTGAAGCTGAAACTCCAGTACTTTGGCCACCTGATGCAAAGGGCTGACTCATTTGAAAAGACCCTGATTCTGGGAAAGGTTGAGGGCATGAGGAGAAGGGGACGACAGAGGATGAGATGGTTGGATGGGATCACTGACTCAATGGATATGAGTTTGAGTGAACTCTAAGCGTTGGTGATGGACAGGGAGGCTTGTCGTGCTGTGGTTCATGGGGTTGCAAAGAGTCTGACATTACTGAGCAACTGAAATGAACTGAACACGTCATTGAGTCAGTGACGCCACTTGACACTCATCCTCTGTCATCCCCTTGTCCTCCTGCCTTCAATCTTTCTCAGCATCAAGGTCTTTTCAAATGATTCAGCTGTTTGCATCAGGTGGCCAAAGTATTGGAGGTTCAGCTTCAGCTCCAGTTCTTCCAATGAATATTCAGGGTTGATTTCCTTTAGGATTGACTGGTTTGATCTCCTTGCTATCTCAGGGACTCTCAAGAGTCTTCTCCAACACCATGGTTCAAAAGCATCAATTCTTTGTTACTCAACCTTCTTTACAGTCCAACTGTCACATGTATACATGACTGCTGGAAAAACCATAGCATTGACTATGTGGATATTTGTCAGCAAAGTAACATATCTGCATTAAAAATTTTTTTAATTCTTTTTTAAAATTTTAATTTCAATTTATTTATTTTAATTGGAGGCTAATTACTTTACAATATTGTTTTGGTTTTAAATACACTGTCTAGGTTTATCATAGCTATTCTTCCAAGGAACAAGTGTGTCTATGTTTATTTTTTGTTTTGTTGTTGTTGTTGTTTATTTTATTGTTTTAATATTTTTATCTTTAAAAAATCAATTTATTTATTTTAATTGGAGGCTAATTACTGTACAACATTGTAGTGGTTTTTGCCACACACTGACATGAATCAGCCATGGGTGTACATGTGTCCCCCATCCTGAACCCCCCACCCACCTCCCTCCCCATCCCATCCCTCAGGGTTATCCCAGTGCACCAGCCCTGAGCACCCTGTCTCATGCAGCAAACCTGGACTAGTAATCTTTTTCACGTATGGTAATATACATGTTTCAATGCTATTCTCTCAAATCATCCCACCCTCGCCTTTTCCCACAAGAGTCCAAAAGTCTGTTCTTTACATGTGTGTCTCTTTTGCTGTCTCTCATATAGAATCATCATTACCATCTTTCTAAATTCCATATATATGCTTTAATATACTGTATTGGTATTTTTCTTTCTGACTTACTTCACTCTGTATAATAGGCTCCAGTTTCATTCACCTCATTAGAGCTGATTCAAATACACTTTTTAATAGTTGAGTAATATTCCATTGTGTATATGTAGCACAGCTTTCTTATCCATTCATCTGCCAATGGACATCTGGGTTGCTTCCATGTCCTAGCTATTGTAAACAGTGCTGTGATGAACATTGGGGTACATGTTTCTCTTTCAGTTCTGGTTTCCTTTGTGTATATGCCCAACAGTGGGATTGCTGGGTCGTATGGCAGTTCTGTTTCCAGTTTTTAAAGGAACCTCTACACTGTTCTCTAGAGTGGCTGTACTAGTTTGCATTCCCACCAACAGTGTAAGAGGGTTCTCTTTTCTTCACACCTTCTCCAGCATTTATTTTTTGTAGACTTTTTGATAGCAGCCATTCTGACCGTTGGGAAATGGTACTTCACTGTAGTTTTGATTTACATTTCTCTGATAATGAGTGATGTTGAGCATCTTTTCATGTGTTTGTTAGCCATCTGGATGTCTTCTCTGGAGAAATGTTTGTTTAGTTCTTTGGCCCATTTTTTGATTGGGTTGTCTATTGTTCCAGAATTGAGCTGCTTGTATATTTTTGAGATCAATTCTTCATCAGTTGCTTCATTTGCTATTATTTTCGCCCATTCTGAAGGCTGTCTTTCCACCTTGCTTACAGTTTCCTTTGTTGTGCAAAAGCTTTTAAGTTTAATTAGGTCCTATTTGTTTATTTTTGCTTTTATTTCCATTACTCTGGGAGGTGGGTCATAGAGGATCCTGCTGTGATTTATGTCAGAGAGTGTTTTGCCTATGCTTTTCTTCTAGGAGTTTTATAGTTTCTGGTCTTACATTAGGATCTTTAATCCATTTTGAGTTTATTTTTGTGTATGGTGTTAGAAAGTGTTCTAGTTTTATTGTTTTACAAGTGGTTGACCAGTTTCCCCAGCACCACTTGTTAAAGAGATTGTCTTTTCTCCACTGTATATTCTTACCTCCTTTGTCAAAGATAAGGTATCCATAGGTGCGTGGATTTATCTCTGGGCTATCTATTTTGTTCCATTTATCTATATTTCTGTCTTTGTGCCAGTACCATCCTGTCTTGATGACAGTAGCTTTATAGTATAGTTTGAAGTCAGACAGGTTGATTCTTCCAGTTCCATTCTTCTTTCTCAAGATTGCTTTGGCTATTGGAGTTGTTTTTTTTGTTTTTGTTTTTGGTATTTCCATACAAATTGTGAAATTATTCTAGTTCTCTGAAAAATTACTAGAGCTAATCAATGAATATTGTAAAGTTGCAGAATATAAAATTAACACACAGAAATCCCTTGCATTCCTATACACTAACAATGAGAACACAGAAAGAAATATTAAGGAAACAATTCCATTCACCATTGCATCTAAAAGAATAAAATACTTAGGAATAAATCTACCTAAAGAAACAAAAGACCTATATATAGAAAAGTATAAAACACTGGTGAAAGAAATCAAAGATGACACAAATAGATGGAGAAATATACCATGTTCATTGGTCGGAAGAATCAATATAGTGAAAATGAGTAAACTACCCAAAGCAATCTATAGATTCAATGCAGTCCCTATCAAGCTACCAATGGAGCAAGCTTCTTTTAATTTTGTGGCTTCAGTAACCATCTGCAGTGATTTTGGAGCCCAGGAAAATGAAATCTGACATTGTTTCTACATTTTCCCCATCTATTTGCCATGAAGTGTTAGGACTGGATGCCGTGATTTTAGTTTTTTGAATGTTGAGGTTTTTTTTTTTTTTTAATTTTAATTTATTTATTTTTGAATGTTGAGTTTTAAGTCAGGTTTTTCACTCTCCTCTTTGACCTTCATCAAAAGGCTATTTAGATCCTCTTCACTTTCTGCCATTAAAGCGGTATCATCTGCATATCTGAGGTTATTGATATTTCTTCTGCCAATCTTGATTCTAGTTTATGATTCAACCAGCCTGACATTCTGCATGATGTACTCTGCATGTAAATTAAATAAACAGGGTGACAATATACAATGGAAAAAATATAAATGTATTGTTTAACAGTTTCCATGGACAGAAGTCCAAATCAAGGTGTGAATGAATATTTCCTTTTAAAGGCCCTGAGTTAGAATGTATTCCATGCTTCTCTCCCAGCTTCTGTCTGGCAACCTTTGCTATTCCCTGGTTTGTAGATATATTACACCAATGTCTCTCCGTGTCTGTCTTTTCCTGATCTCCTCCTTTGTTTCTCTGTCACTTTTCATCTTTTGTCTCTTTTAAGGACACACATAATTGGGTTTCTAGCCCATCAATCCAAGAGGCTCTCATTAGTCTCTTAGCCTAAGCAAGAGACAGGTGTAGTCCAGATTGAAGAGGTGAGGGACTAGGCTGCAATCCTTGATGAAAGAAGCTATACAGTCACATTGCAAGAGCTGTGGATACATAGCAGGAGAAAATTTGGGCCATATTTGCAATCTACCACACTGATAAAGAGAAATGGGCAGAATGGAAGAGAGAGTTGAATAAGGGTGGGAATGGGTGCTAAAGTATGAGGCAGGTCCCAGTTTATGTCAAGGTAGATTGCATTCATTATCACTATAAATATTTAGTGTTGCTGGTATCATTTTATACATATTTGTGTACCTATGTATGCATTTTATTTGCTTCTTTTTAAACCCTCCAACTTTTCTGTTATGGAAATTCTTAAATATATACAAAGTAAGTGGATGGTATCATGAAGTGCCTTGTATCCAGTGCCCAGCTTCAGCAATTATCAGTGTTTATGTGGCATTTGTTGTTGTTCTGTCAGTCGTGTCTGACTCTTTGCAACCCCATGGACGGCAGCATGCCATGCATCCCTGTCCTACACTGTCTCCTGGAGTCTGCTCAAACTCATGTCCATTGAATCAATGATGCCATCCAACCATCTCATTCTCTGTTGCTCCCTACTCCTCTTGTCCTCAGTATTTCCCAGTATCAGGGTGTTTTCCAATGAGTTGGCTCCTGGGAAGTCTTCTAATAGTGATTTTAATTTTCATTTCCTAATGACTAATACTATTGAGGATTTTTCTTAGTTGACAAGTTTTATGCTTTACTCTGTAAAGTGGCTGTGGAGGTTTTTCCCAGTTAAGTTTGTTGTGTGTGTGTGTGCGTGTTTTCATTTATTTTAATAGTTCTTTATGTGTTTTTAAGGGTTCTTTTGAATAGAAGCTTTGAATATGAAATCTAACTTGTCATTTTTCTTTTATGATTTTTATTATCTACATCCTAAGAAATCTTTTATCTATTCCAGGTCACAAAGATATTGTTCTATATTTTCTTTAAAAAGCTTATAGGTTTTTTTTGTTTGTTTGTTTGTTTAAAACTTATAGGTTTAACTCGTATGTTTGGTTCAGTGATCCATCCCAAATTAATTTCTGTGTATACTGTGAGTTTTGTTGTTTCCATATGGATACCCAGTTTTTCAAACACCATTTATTAAAAAGACTTTCCCTTCCCCATTAAATGCCTTTGGCATGTTTGTTGAAAATCAGTTGGCTGCATGAGTGTGGTTTGTTTCTGGAGTCTCCTTTTTGTTCCATTGATCTATTTATCCTCATGTCAATACTGCATCGTCTTGATTACTCTAGATTTATGATGTGTCTTGAAATCAAATTATGACAACCCTCCATCTCTGTTCTTTTTTCATTATTGTTTTGCCATTCTAGTCTTTTTGGCATTTCCATAGAAATGTGGAAATCTGCTTGTCAGTTTCTAAAAAAAAAAGAAAAAAACTTTCCGGGATTTTCATTTGGATTACATTGCTTTATGGATCATTTTGGTAAGAATTATTTTAAACATCTTTTAGAGTACATCTTTTAAAACCATATTTTTGCTGATGTCACTCACTGGCTCAAAAGCCTTCACTGGTTCCATAATTATAAAGACTAAAGTTTAAGATCTTTAGATGGCTTTATTCCCAAGAATTTCTTTCCTCTTTATTTAATCCACTGAATGTGTATCCAGGCTGCTTGTTCTTTCTCTTACATAGTCTAAACTTTTCTCCTTCTTCTTCTCTCATTTTCTCCATACTAGATTTTCTTCACACCTGTTCTCCAAATCCCAAAGTCTCCAATATTACAATTATTTATGTTATAATGTAATGAATTACAAGTTAACAATAAGGAAGCTATAAAAATAAATTGCCACATTTAGAATGGATAAGCAATCAGGTCTTACTGTATAGCATAGTGAAGTATATCTCATCTCCTGGGATAAGCCATAATGAAAAAGAATATTAAAACATAATGTATATATGTGAAAAACTGAATTATTTTGGTGTACATCAGGGATTGGCACAACATTGTAAATCAACTATGTCATTAAAAACAAACAAAAAATAAATTGTCACGGGGCAGATAATTTAAAATTTATACAGCAGTAATTAGAGCACCAGAAAGTAACAAAACCTAATCAAACCTACCGAATAAAAAAACCAAACCCAAATAACAATCATAGGAAAATAGGACTTTACTTTTAAATAGAAAGATGATGATAATCTAAATAAAGGGTGGAGGACGAAACAAGAACAAAATACACAGTGATCGTGAGAACCATGTAAGAAGCACTTTCAATCCAGGACGTATTTGCAGACCGAGCCATGAAGAATAGTGGAATGATGCTGCATTGTGTATAGCCATGTACTTTATTTCTTTGCTACTACTTGGAAGTTCAAAACATTCAGGTAATAGGAAAAACAGTATGAATCAACTTCACAGTTCTACTGACATCATTTCCTTGCTTACACATCACATGTGAATTAATTCTGGAAATGAGAGGCAAATAGTAAATAAAAAAGACTAGAAGAATAGTATGCTCCTTCCTACTTTTTGTTTTCTGTTTTAGTATTATTTTGGCAAAGGCATGAAAGAATCCAAAATTGGCTTAACCATAGAGCAATTATAATATGAAGTATTTCTAGCATAAAAATTATTTCTCTTTTGTTTAAGGCATAATGTCTTCACAAGAACTAACCAGAAAGCCACATCCCTGTTAGATTCTGTAGATACCTATGAATCTACTTTATAACTCAGATAGTTTACAGTTGATAATTCTCATCCAAAGATATTGAAAATTTCATCTTATTCTTCAGAGTTGGAACCTGCTGACAATACTAGCTCCTAAATGGCTATCAAATATGCTTTTACTACTAAATTTCAAATGGTTTTGTCAGCTGTTAGGTTGGTGCAAAAGTAATTGCGGTTTTGCATTGTCAAAATTTGCCATTTGATATTGGAATACATTCTTAAATGTGGTTTTGTTATACATCATTTTAATGCACTTTTCTTCCTTTGTTTTTTGCTAGTGAACTACTGCATGTTGTTTGTTTTATATGTATGTTCGATTATGTGATGTTGGACAAAAAGCGAATTTGAGCTATTTTCTTATTCAAGTTTAAAATAGGTCATAAAGTAGCAAAGACAACTTGCAACATCAACAACATATTTGGCCCAGAGATTGCTAATGAACATAGAGTGCAGTAGTGGTTCAATAAGTTTTTCAAAAGACACAAGAGCCTTGAAGATGATGAGTTCATTGTCCAGCCATTGGAAGTTGACAGCGGTCAACTGAGGATCACTGAAACTCATTCTCTTATAACTACAGGAGAAGTTGCCGAAGAACTCAGTGTTGACCATTCTCTGGTCATTTGGCATTTGAAGCAAATTGGGAAGGTGAAAAGCTTAGTAAATTGGTACCTCATGTGCTGACTGCAAATCAAAAAAATCATCGTTTTTAAGTGTTGTCTTATTCTATGCAACAACAAACTATTTCTGAATTAGATTGTCACATACAATGAAAAGTGGATTTTATATGATAACCAGATATGACCAACTCAGTGACTGGACAAAGAAGAAGCTCCAAAGCACTTCCCAAAGCCAAAGTTGCACCAAATAGTCGTGGTCACTGTTCGGTGGTGTCTGATTCATTACAACTTTCTGAATCCTGACAAAACCATTACAGCTGAGAAGTATACTCAGACAATCAAGATTCAGTGGAAACTGCAGTGCTTGCAGCTGTCATTGATCCACAGAGAAGGGCTCAATTTTTCTCTATGATGCATCGCGGAGTGCCTAAACATCTGTGTCTACACTGAGTGCACATCCCATAACCAGCGCGTCAAAAGTTGAATGAATTAGGCTATGAAGTTTTTCCCCATCTGCCATTATTCACCTGACCTCTCGCCAACTGAGTACCACTTCTTCAAGCACCTTGACAACTTTTTGCAGGAAAAACACTTCCACAGCCAGCAAAAAATGCTTTCCAAGAGTTTGTTGAATCCTGAAGCACAGATTTTAAAAAAATTAATTTATTTTTTAACTGAAGGATAATTGCTTAACAGAATTTTGTTGTTTTCTGTCAAACCTCAACATGAATCAGCCATAGGTATACATATGTCCTCTCCCTCTTGAACCTCCCTCCCATCTTCCTCCCCATCCCAGCCCTTTAGGTTGATACAGAGCCTCTGTTTGAGTTCCCTGAGACATACAGTGAATTCCCACTGGATATCTATTTTACATATGATAATGTAAGCTGGTTTTAGAAAAGGCAGAAGAACTTGAGATCAAATTGCCAACATCCGCTGGATCATTGAAAAAGCAAGAGAGTTCCAGAAAAACATCTATTTCTGCTTTATTGACTATGCCAAAGCCTTTGACTGTGTGGATCACAATAAATTGTGGAAAATTCTGAAAGAGATGGGAATACCAGACCACCTGACCTGCCTCTTGAGAAACCTGTATGCAGGTCAGGAAGCAATAGTTAGAACTGGACATGGAACAGCAGACTGGTTCCAAATAGGAAAAGGAGTATGTCAAGGCTGTATATTATCACCCTACTTATTTAACTTATATGCAGAGTACATCATGAAAAACGCTGGGCTGGAAGAAGCACAAGCTGAAATCAAGATTGCTGGGAGAAATATCAATAACCTCAGATATGCAGATGACACCACCCTTATGGCAGAAAGTGAAGAGGAACTAAAAAGCCTCTTGATGAAAGTGAAAGAGGAGAGTGAAAAAGTTGGCTTAAAGCTCAACATTCAGAAAACTAAGATCATGACATCCAGTCCCATCAGTTCATGGCAAATAGATGGGGAAACAGTGGAAACAGTGGCTGACTTTATTTTTCTGGGCTCCAAAATCACTGTGGATGGTGATTGCAGCCATGAAATTAAAAGACGCTTACTCCTTGGAAGGAAAGTTATGACCAAGCTGCTGCTGCTGCTGCTGCTAAGTCGCTTCAGTCATGTCTGATTCTGTGCGACCCCATAGACAGCAGCCCACCAGGCTAGACAGAATATTAAAAAGCAGAGACATTACTTTGCCAACAAAGGTCCGTCTAGTCAGTTCAGTTCAGTTCAGTCACTCAGTCGTGTCCGACTCTTTGTGACCTCATGAACCGCAGTATGCCAGGGCTCCCTGTCTGTCACCAACTCCCAGAGTCCACCCAAACCCATGTTCATTGTGTCGGTGATGCCATGCAACCATCTCATCCTCTATCGTCCCCTTCTCCTCCTGCCCTCAATCTTTCCCAGAATCAGGGTCTTTTCAAATGAGTCAGCTCTCTGCATCAGGTGGCCAAAGTATTGGAGTTTCAGCTTCAACATCAGTCCTTCCAAAGAACACCCAGGACTGATCTCCTTTAGAATGGACTGGTTGGATCTCCTTGCAGTCCAAGGGACTCTCAAGAGTCTTCTCCAACACCACAGTTCAAAAGCATCAATTCTTTTGTGCTCAGCTTTCGTTATAGTCCAACTCACACACCCATACATGACTACTGGAAAAACCATAGCCTTGACTAGACGGACCTTTTTTGGCCAAGTAATGTCATGCAAATAAATTCTTTCATACCATCTTTCTAGATTCCATATATATGTGTTAGGATATTACATTTATCTTTCTGTTTCTGACTTACTTCACTCTGTTTAATAGGTTCTGGGTTCATCCACCTCATTAGAATTGATTCAAAGTCATTCCTTTTTATAGCTGAGTATTATTCCATTGTTTATATACCACAACTTCTTTATCCATTCATCTGTCGATGGACATCTAGGTTGCTTCTGTGTTCTAGCTATGTAAATAGTGCTGCAGTGAACGTTGGGGTACATGTGTTTTTTTTTCGATTTTCGTTTCCTTAGGGTATTTGCCTAAGAGTGGGATTTTTGTGTCATATGGTGGTTTTATCCCTATATTTTAAAGGAATCTCCATACTGTCTTCCATAGAGGCTGTATCAATTTACATTCCCACCAACAGTGCAAGAGCATTCCCTTTTCTCCACACTCTCTCCAGCACTTATTGTTGTATACTTTTTGATGATGGCCGTTCTGACTGGTTTGACGCTATATCTCATTGTAGTTTTGATTTGCAATTCTCTAATAACAAGCGATGTTGAGCATCTTTTCATGTGTTTGTTAGCCATCTGTATGTCTTCTTTGGAGAAATGTCTGTTTAGGTCTTTTTCCCACTTTTTGATTGGGTTGGTTGTTTTTCTGGTATTGTCTTGTATGAGCTGCTTTGGAAGTTAATCCTTTGTCAGTTGTTTCATTTGCTATTATTTTCTCCCATTCTGAGAATTGTCTTTTCACCTTGCTTATAGTTTCCTTTGCTGTGCAAAAGTTTTTAAGTTTAATCAGGTCCCACTTGTTTACTTTTGTTTTTATTTCCATTACTCTAGGAGGTGGGTCATAGAGGATGTTGCTTTGCTTTATGTCATAGGCTGTTCTGACTATGCTTTCCTCTAAGAGTTTTATAGTTTCTGGTCTTACATTTAGGTCTTCAATCCATTTTGAGTTTATCTTTGTGTATGGTTAGGAATTGTTCTAATTTCATTCTTTTACATGTAGCTGTCCAGTTTTCCCAGCACCACTTATCGAAGAGGCTGTCTTTGCCCCATTGCATATTCTTGTCTCCTATGTCAAAAATAAGGTACCCATAGGTGCATGGGTTTATTTCAGGGCTTTCTATCTTGTTCCATTGGTTTATATTTCTGTTTTTGCCGAAGCATAGATTTGGATGCTACAGGAATAAACAAACATTTCTCATTGGCAAAAATGTGTGATGATAATGATTCCTATTTTGATTAATAAAGATATGTTTGAGCCTAGTTATAATGATTTAAAATTTACGGTCTGAAATAGCAATTACTTTTGCACCAGTCTCAATGTGAGGAAGTAACTGTAATCATTTTGCATTTAATTTTGTAGATTAAAACAAATATCGTTCGTATGACCTTGGAGCATTTGTCTCTTTTAGTTTTTAATTTACCATATTTGACTCTTGAATACTTAAGCATTTTGTTTGAATAAAAGCTCTTCTGTACTTCATTTAAAGTACAGTTCAGTTAAATGTCAAATCATTTTGTTTCTTAGCATTTAATATTTGCTGAATATATAATACACTCTAAAAAATCATTTTGTATGAAGTGTTATTTGTTGCCTTCTGAGGGCAGCTATATAGAAATGGAAATTTCATATCTGACGCCAGAAATTCTGCAGCTTTTTGCAGCTGTGCTTATTATCTCCTAGTAACCAGTCTCTATTATTTTCTGTTTTTCCAGGGCTTCATTCTTCTTCTTTTTTTTATTTTTTGTAAAATGAAGGCATCTGAAACCTCTCTTCATAAGGTTATTGGGGTGATTAAGTGAGATAATGTGATTATATCTTCTAAATATGTTTTTATCTTTCCCTTTTCTTCATTCTCATGGTCCTTGCCTGTTTTTCCTGTATTAACCCCACCCAGAGTGGTCTCTCCACAAGCAATTAGAATAGATCTTTGTCAAAGATGAATCAGATCTTGGTGCTTCTCACTCTTCTACTTTAAAACCTTTTGTGATTTCTTATTTTTTAAGTATAAAATTCACAATTTTTAACAGTTTACAAGAGCCTGTAAGATTTTACTGTATGTAATTCTGTTGTTATTGTTTAGTCACTAAGTCGTGTCTGAGTCTTTGTGACACGGTGGACTGTAGCCTGCCATGCTCCTCTGTCTATGGGATTTCACAGGCAAGAATAGTGGAGTGGATTGCCACTCCCTTCTCCAGGGGATCTTTCCGACCCGGTGATGGACCTGTGTCTCCTGGTTTGGCAGGCAGATTATCACTGAGTTACCTAGGAAGCCCATGTAATAGGAAGCCAATGTAATTTCTGTATCCCTCTGAACTTTCTTCAATCTAACCACTTTGAGCTTCTTAGTTTCACTGCTTTTGTAATACATTTCCTCTGCTTGGAAAGATGAAACGCTTAAGGAATAACATATTTAAATTGGAGGGAAGCAGCCAAAATCAGGAGCTCAGTTGTAGCCATGTCCAGCTTTAGATGTCTGTCCGCCTTCCAAGTGGAGATATCAAGTAGGCCACTGGATGTACACAGTTCGACTTCGGGGGAGAGGTCTGTTTAGAGATATAAATGGAGCTGGCATAAAAAGGGTATTTTTAAAGTCATGGGATAGAAAGAGTTCACCAAGGCCAGAGTCCTCTACCTTTAGTCTGGTCACTTTTTTCTTTTTCTTTTTTCAAATCTCGAGAATCTACTTATAAGTCAGGATCTAGCTTCTGCATCCTTTGCCCAGTGAAGACTTGCTCTGCTGTTTCATGTATGGTCATTATACTGCACTCTTCATATGGCATCTGACATGTTCTGTTGCAATTGCTATTTTTTAAAATAGGTTTTCCTTTGCAATTAGACCAGAATTTTTTTTTTTATGGAGTCAGCACCATATCTTATTTGCCTTTGTAACTCTGGTATAGCAGATGCTTAATAAACATATCTTAAACAAATGATTACAAAGTGACTCAAAATATGTTCAAGTGATCAAGTCTAGCCTGTTGGGGCTAAGGAAGGACTGCCTACATTGAGTCTGCCTGCTGTGCGTAAGGGAATTGCCTTTAAATCATGTGCTCTGTATTGAGGCAGAGGAGTAAAAATTGAGTACAATAAGTAGTATTTAAGTTTTTAAGATTTCTGTGATGTCTATATCTCATAATAAAAACCACACTGAAGATTTGAAAGCTTGAAATATTTCTATTTTGTATAAGGTGCAGCTGGACAAGAAACCATTTGATTCAATGCATGTTCTTTTCATTTGTTTTTAAAGCTATTATTCATTTGTTTTTATTGTATTAGTAAAAGAAAGTGTTCATGTTTATTTTTTTGAGTATTTCAAATACTTTCAGATTGTTAATTTTATAGCTTGGCCTTGTCAGAAAAAGAACTAGATGAAACTTTTTAATTCCATAGATTACTCAACCTTTAAGTAGCTGATTCAAGTGAATTGGATATTCCCTTCGATCTTTTTCTTTGCGGATGTACTCATATTTTCATTGATTTGTAAGAGTTCTTTACATGTTAGATGAAATATATAAAAAAATGTTTATAGGTCAAAAACAGTAAATATCCACAACTTCATACAGTTCAACTTAAATCATATATTTTATGTTGGTTGCCAAGGTTTTCGCTAGTTTGTCTTTTGTTCTTTTTACCATGATGTTATTTTTAAAGCATATAACAAGTTTAAAACTTTCTTTGTGGTTTAATTTAGAGATCCTTTGCTTTGTAGTTTCCTCTATTGCTTTTTCACAGCAAAGTTCTTTCCCTCTCAAGGGCAGATAAATATTTTTGTAGTTTCATATTTTTAAATTTAACTTTTAAAATCCATCTGGAATTTTGTTTGAATGTATTGCTAGGGCCGGATCTGTTTACTGAATGATGAAACAATTACTTTCAGATTCCTGAGCTAGCTCTATTGTTTAATTTCATGCTCCATTGCTAAAATCACAAAATTATTATGTCCTAGTAATATAACATCTTTGACCTTGAGTCCTTGTAAAATACATTATTCTGGTTCCTTGGTTTAGCTGATATATTTCAAGGACCAGTAATAATCCTGAGACTTAATTTGGCAGTGTAAATGTGTAAGTAACGGGGTACACAATACTTGGTCTACTAGATGACATCTTCCAGCATAAAATTCTATCACTCACAACACTTTACACATTGTCACATGGACAGTAAATATTGTATAAGAAGGTATTTTTTAAGTAGAAAGATTTTTAAAAATATCTTGATTTTTTTACATAAAAAATGTAAAAAATACATTTTTTTACATTTTTACACCTTATATAAAAAAAACCAAGATATTTAAAAAATCTTGTTTTTCTTAAATAAAAATTAAATATTTGGGCTTTATACTTAAGTTGGGCTTAACTTTAGAAATGATATATGTATACTAAAAATTTTCCTTTGTGTTTAAGATAACGAATGATGACATTACTTATATGTTAAGTAGTACTATAGGCCTGTGTCAAACTGTCTGTCCCATCATAGACAGAAATTCCACTCATTTATTCTGAAGTTTTTAGAGCTTGTATTAGTGTTACTATGGAATAAAACATGCAATGTTAAATGAATTCAGCTATTCTAAATTTTTGTTATTTGATCCAAATTGTATGTAATGGCTCTAATGCCAATGATAAGAAAAAAGTAAATTTCTTAAGTTTTATAATTTAGTGTGAAGGCATTCTGGAGACCCTTGGTAAGCTCTTTCAGTAAGGAAAGATCCTGGCTCCTCTCTTTTCCTTTTGAACACCTCAAAACATCAGTAAAGAATTTTTTCTTTTTGAGACACTGAAGAAAATATGTGTATATACCAGTATCAAACTCTGTCTGAACTCAGAAACTTAATAGGTTCAGATAAATTTTTAGATAAATCCCTCGGTTTAAATTATTGCTTTTTGCCATCTAAAACAGTGGGATGTAACTGATTCTCTAATAAGCTATCCAGTTCAAAGACCAAATAAATTTGGATAGTAAGGTATACTTATATTGGCTCATGCTAGGTTTCCTTTATAATGGACCACTCAAAGGGTGAAGATGAAATGGATATAACCCTTTTGGATTCAAAGAGTTGATGATTACCACATTATCTGAGAACCTCTGCCTTTTAGTTTCCTAGTGTTTCCTTAGGACTTATTGTGTTCCCAGACTTTAGTAGGTCTGAGTAGAATGGGGAACAGACTAGCTCAATAGGGACAGAGGTTTGCCCTCTTGAAATGAGTTTGTCTGAGCTGGAAGTTGAGATTTCTATGGCCACTAGGTGGCTTCAGTTGTCTGAAAAGAAAAGGTCAGGTCCAGAGGTTCTGTAGGGGTGAAAACATTTTATTTTAGGAAAATAATTTTATTTGGCAGTATTTATTTTCTGAGCTAGATTGGCAGAACAAGTTTGTTCTACTTAAAGACCTTTGACGATCACCTACTTTCACCTTCTCGTTTCAGAAATAAGGGCATTTAGGAAGACTTCACCAAGTTGACTCAGCTACATTGGGCAGAGTTAGAGCTAGAACCTAAGTATCCTTTTACTTTTTAGGTAGTTTTTTAATCTGTTGAATCAGTGATACCAATCTATTTTTTTATTATTATGAAGTCACAGTACAGAATTACATATAGGCCCTGGAGAAAGATTGGGTAGGAATATTGTGTTTAAAGCAGATGGTAAAGTTGCTGGTGGCCACCTTGTGGGATGGATTGAGCAATGATAGTGTTTACTCTTAGTCAAGCTGAACTTTTAGATTAATGAGCTACATTTTTTCATGACCGAAGGAATTAAAAAATTCTTATTTGTTCTGAATGAGTCCTAGACCCTTATATATATATCCTAACTCCTTTCCTTCAGATGAATAGCACATTTTTTTCCCAAGTTATTGTCTCTCTCAAGTTTTCTGTTGTTTTTGATTAATATTTAACCTTTGTAATAGGGTTGGAAAACTTTTGTAAAAATCAAAGGCCAGTAGAAAACACAACAAACAAAGTCATTATATATCAGTTCAAAATGACTCATGACAATATTGAGTTTCTTTCCCTCTGAGCAGGATGGGGAGGAAGCAAATAGTATCATTTCATCTACTTCTATAGTAAGTTCAGGAAAACATACAACTTTTATTTTTTAAACATTTATGCTTAAGTTATTTATAATTTGTATATTATGGCTGTTTTCTAGAAAATAACAGAGATAAGGGAGACTTTAAGAGAAGGAAAAAAAGGGTGAAAGGGTAGGGAGGAAAAGAGATAATCAGGATGATAAGAGTGATGGGGAACGAGCTAGTAAGTGAGAGAAAGGGAGACTTCTGTCTGAAAGTGAAGGGAGAGAGAACAGACCAGAGAGCTCCTTGAATAGGAGTGCACGTGAAGGAAGCCATGTGAGTGGACCTGGGGAGGGAGGGGGAGCCTATGTCCCAAGGTTAGAGAGAAACAAAAGGAAAAGAGAAGGGCCCACATTTCTTTTCACGGCCTCCTCCATTTTCTTAATGGTATGTTGAAGCTGAATTGAATGAAAGTGTAGTTGGTTAAGTCTAAATCCATTAAACATTTTTAATTATGTCTCATTTTCTCCTTTTTTTTTTTTTTTAAAGTGATTTAAAGGGAGTGATAGTCACTCTGAGTGATGATGGTCATTTGCAGTGTTCATACCTGGGGACAGATCCTTCTTTGTTCCAAGCTCCAAAAGTTGAATCTAGAGAACTAAACTATGATGAACTTGATATGGAGTTGAAAGAACTTCAGAAAGTCATCAAAAATGTTAACAAGTCACAAGGTATCTCATTTTCAGCTTTCTATTATAATATTCATTGTAAAATTTATATTATTTTGTATATGTATAATATTTTGTACGTGTTGATTTTCTCCCCCTGGCTTAATTAAAGTCATTTTTGTGAAAACAGCATTGCTCTTTAACATACTAGTCTTTGCGCTTAATTTGTATATTATAGCTTCTGAAAGATATGGCCTATTTAAGGTAATACTTTTGTTAATGTGTTTCACAGACAGTGCTATCTAGGTTTTTTTCTTTAAACTCTAAGAAAGGAACATATATTTCTTCAGGTAGTGATTTTAGGCCTTTAGAAGAACATTACGGTTTAGAGTGATCATTTATTAACTTCTAATATCCCTGAAAAAATTAAGTTGCTTCTTTTAAAGGAAATCAGAGCAGTACATGAGTTACCACTTTATTACTAAAAATGTAGTCATTTGCAGCCCAGTGAGATAATTTATGTTTGTAGTTAATTAGCCATCCAAATGGAGTGTAGCTTATGGCATGCTGATTTCTAGTGACTCAGAGGCTGATGATATTTTCAGTTCCTGAGTTTTGTATAACTCAATATTATCTTACTTTGGGATTCACAAGGGTATAATTTTATTATAAATTAAAAGGAGAAACAAAACACCAATCCTGCAGTTTGAGTTGGACATGTGAAAAGCATTACTTTAAGTTCTCTTCTCAGGGTCAGGTAAAAGTATTTTTTTAATGAGAAAAAATATGGACTATTTTCACATAAAAGAAATGTTAAAACAAGTAGGAATAATAAAAGAAGCAGAGCATCAAAAGCCAACCAAAACAACAGAGCCAATCTTAATCCTGGTCCAATCACTTTCCTAGAGTTATGTATTTTTGAGTCTATATTACCAAGAGAGATTCAGAGGAATTTAGATAATATATTTCAAAATGTGAATATTCAAATAAAATTGTTTTGTTTTGGTTTTACACTTTCTCTTAGAAAGTTTTGAAAGTAAACAAATGAAACTTGGGTCTTTTAAGTATTTCCAAATATTTAAAAACCCATTTGTTGTCGACAAATTGGGTGTGTCATATTGCAATATACATGTTTCCCATTTTTGATACTAGTGTTTTGGGAATAATGGAATATAAGTCTTATTTTGTCATTTAAAAATATAATTAGGAAAAAAATATAACTGGGGAAGAGTGGCATATATATGTGTGTTTGTGTGTGTGTGTGTGTGTATGTGCGTATGAAACATGAAATTTACAGAGTTCATTAAATTTAATGTAACTTTTCACTCCAAGTTTTGTGTCTTGAGATTGTGGCATTTCTATAAACAATGTGCTAATGATATTTTGATTAACACTTGCTTATGTAAAACATTTCTCAGAAAAATCCCTTATAGCTAAGTTACTTTTTGGTGGCCAAAATGATGCCCTTGAGTACTCCAGTCTTTTCACCCAGGGATAGGCTATTTTACTTGTCATTACCCTGATTCTTCTTTGTATATTGAAATAACTGCTAATTAAGCTAGGCATGAACCCACAGACTTGAGTGCAAAGTTTATTATTTACATAACCTCAAAGTTAATATTTGAAGTTCTCTGCCCCTTCTTTGCCACCATCATTTGATTTTATTCATAAAAATGAAACATAGACTTTAAAAAAAAAGGAGAGACTTTTAACATAGTTTATTTCTAGAATATGGAAAAAATTTACTACTTTTTGCACTTACAAAATTGTGGTGTATTTGTTCATTAAAATACCTATAATTATATAAAAGCACCAAATCATTTCACTATAGCAGATTGTGAGAAGTTAAAACTCCGAACTTTTTGATGACCTCATTATTCATTTAAATGCCACCTATTTTAGTAGAGTGACTTTAACTTGCAAAAAAAAATGTTCATTTCAGTCTTGTGGGTTATGTTCAGCACTTAAAGTTGTTGTTGTTTTATTTCTTCAAAGCAATAATTGCAGCAAAATATAAAGCCAATTTAAAGAATACATTTTGTTGTACACATGGTGTATATTATCTACCATAGTAAAAGTATTTTTGAAGCTGATTTGATGTGTGTAAGTTACATGAGGAATGTATGTTATAAGCATGAAATAATATCAATAGTAATAATTTCTGTATGGCTCATGGATTTTGAAGCTTTTCATATTCAACTCATTAGTTAGAATCCTGCCTTGCATTTCTGTTACCAGTAGTCAACAACATTTGTTAGTAGACACTTTCAAAAATAGAGTTTCCTTACGATTTATTTAAATAGTTGATATGTTCTTTCTTTGGGATAAGTATGAAGGAATGAGTACAGTATTGACATAGACTCCCACACAGCATGTCTTCAGGAAGGAAAAGAGAGCAGTAAGATATAGGCATATAACTGAAAGTCTGCACCCATTTGAAATATGTCTAGGATAACTTAAGTTGCTTCTACCATTGAGTGGTAGAAACATTCTTGCTTGGTAACCTTTTTGGAAATTCTGCTGTTCAGACTTATGTCTGGCTGTCTATAACAGAATACCCAAATAAGGTGGCTTAAACAGGCAGAGGTTTACTGCTTTCTCATGGAAAAGAAGTCCAGTAATGAGCAGTCCAGGGTTGGTTTGGCAGTTCCACCGTCATGAGGGACTTTTGAGTCCTTCTCACCCGGGTCTTCTGTTGGTTCAGGATGGCTTCTGGAAGTCCTGCCTCACATCTGCAGCTGAGTCAGCCCACTTAAGGATCTTTCCTGGCAGCCACACCCTGAACAACTTCTGCTCATATCTCACTGGCCACTCCAAGCTGCAAAAGAGGCTGGGAAATTTAGCGTTTTGTTTGAACACTTGGGTTGAGTGCAAGATTAGGCTCCAAGCTTAGGATAAAATTGGACTCTTCTTTTAGTAAAGAAGAACCAAAGATTCATTACTGGGTGGGCAATGAGCAGCCTTTTGTGCTCTACGTTGTGGAAATTCCTATTCCAAATATTGCCATTTTGGTGAGACTGTCTGGTGGCGGTTGTAGGTGCTTCTTCTCTTTGTGAGACACCGGGTTCATGTGACATCATCCAAATGCTTTCTATATTTTTCAGTCAGCCATCCTCAGGGTTTGGGGGATGTTCCCTGTCAAGGTCACAAGGTTATTTCAGCAGTTCCAGGCAACATGTACAAATATGATTTCCAGGGAAGGAGACAGATATTTCTCCCAAGTCTCCCCATTTATTAGGGAGGAATAACTTGCCCAGAACCATATACCAGCACACCAACTCCCATCAGTTCTCACCTCACATCTGCCAGGATTAGGTTCCATGCTCAGGCCTGAAATAACAAAAGGTCAGGGGAATGAAATCACCATGCTTAGATTTGACCAATTCAGTGATTAAGATGGAAGTGAATTAGGGGAATTCGATGGAAGTGAATTAGATGGAAGTGAATCAGCAGAATTAGGGGTCTACCACAAAGGAGGAGGAAAAGGGAAGAATGAATGTTAGGGGGCAGCCAATAATCAGCACACATATATGTATTATTATGTATTAAGTGAAAGTTACTCAGTTGTTTCTGACGCTGCGACCCCATGGACTACACAGTCCATGGAATTCTTCAAGCCCAGGATACTAAAATACTGGAGTAGGCAGCCGTTCCCTTCTCCAGGAGATCTTCCCAACCCAGGGATCAAACTCAGGTCTCCCGCATTCCAGGTGGACTCTTTACCAGCTGAGCTACCAGGGAAGCCCTATGTATGTATATATACACGTATGTATGTGCATATGTGTTATTTATGTTTCTTGTTTATTTAGGGTCTCTACGGCTTGTTCATAATATCTCATTATGTACTATAAATGTTTTTGAAATTATGAAATTTTAAGTTGAAAATAAAACAAACATGGTAAAACCTATTCAGTCAGTACTGAAAGCATAAAACCCAGGTCTTACTTCTACTAGAGTGTTTCAGTGTAATCTTTATTAATAGTTTTGTGTATTCTGTAAGAAAGTTTTCTGTTTATATAATTGTTTTTACACAGATATGTGTGTATTAGAGACACTGTACTACATCTTGCTTTTTTAGATCAATAGCATATCTTGGAGTTCTTTCCTTGTCAGTATATAAAGATGGATAGCACTCTTAACAGTTTTGGGTTTTGGACCATTGCACGGTATTGATAATACCATAACTTAGTTAACTATTTCCCTATTAATAGAAATATAACTTAGATTTAGGCTGTTTTGTTTTTGATAATTACCAGCAACAGAGAAACCCCTTGGACATGAGTATTGGGTAAATGTTTGAAAATAGAATTGTTAGGTTACAGGGTATGTGAATTTTACATTTTGATTTGTTGTCGTTGTTGTTCAGTAGCTAAACTGTGTCCAACTCTTTGCAACCCCACAGACTGCAGCATGCTAGGTTTCTCGGTCCGTCATTATCTCGTAGAGTTTGCTGAAACTCATGTTTATTGAGTTGATGGTGCCATCCAACCATCTCATTCACGCACTTTTCCTCCTGCCTTCAATCTTTTCCAGCATCAGGGTCTTTTCCAATGAGTCGTCTCTTTATATCAGGTGGCCAAAGTGTTGGAGCTTCAGTTTTGACATCAGTCCTTCCAGTGAATATTCAGGGTTGATTTCCTTTAGGATTGACTGGTTTGATCTCCTTTCTGTCCAAGGGACTCTCAAGAGTCTTCTCCAGCACCATAATTCAAAAACATAAATTCTTCGGCACTCAGCCTTCTTTATGGTCCAACTGTCACATCCATATATGTCTATTGGAAAAACCATAACTTTGAGTTTATGGACCTTTGTTGGCAAATTGATGTCTCTGCTTTTTAATATGCTCTCTAGGTTTGTCATAGCTTTTCTTCCAAGGAACAAGTGTCTTTTAATTTCATGGCTGTAGTCACCATCCACAGTGATTTTGGAGCCGAAGGAAATAAAATCTGCCCTTGTTTCCATTGTTTCCCCATCTATTTGCCCTGTATGTGTGTGTGCGTGTGTTAGTTGCTTAGCTGTGTCCGACTCTTTGTGACCCCATAGACTGTAGCCGGCCAGGCTCCTCTGTCCATGGAATTCTCCAGGCAAGACTACTGGAGTGGGTTGCCATTTCCTCACAAAGTGATGGCAAACGATCTTAAGATGTCACAATCTTAGTTTTTTGAACGTTGAGTTTTAAGCCAGTTTTTCCACTCTTCCTCTTTCACCTTCATCAAGAAGCTCTTTAGTTCCTCTTCGCGTTCTGCCATTAGGGAGGTATTATCTGCATAACTGAGGTTGTTGATATTTCTCCTGGCAGTTATAGCCAATTTACTCTCATGGGTTATACTCTTTTGGGCTTCTAACAGTAGCAAAGGAGAGGGAATTGAAATTCCTAACATAGGTCAGTCAGTGGGTCACATATCTTTGGGAAAAAAAGACAGTTTTTCTTTACAGTAACGTAGAGGGGAAAGCTTTTCATTCTGTATTGCATCATTTTTTTTCAACATGTGAATACATTTATGGGATTGTCTTTTGATATAAGGTATAGATAAATCTTAAAACAACTTTATATAGCAATTTTTACTTTATGATTAAATATCTTTTTTTTTTCTCTTAATATTACAGATGTTTGGCCCCTGACTGAGAGAGAAGATGACCTGAAAGTCTCTGCCATGGTTTCTCCTAACTTTGATTCAGTATCTGTAGGTGTATTTGCAGACTTTAAGAGGGTTTGTGATAGTGGTGGACTCTGATATATTGGAATCAGATTGTATTGGTTTAAAATCTGGGCCTCCGGATAGAAACTTCAGGGAAGATAACAAGTTTTAGGCCTTGTTACTTTCTAGAAAAAAACATTTCTAGCATCTCAGTATGATAACAAGTTTCTTAGGCAGATTTCTATCTTAAAAAAGGGGAAGGGAAGGGGGTTTGTCAAAGAGGTTCTCACCATTACTCTGAATTTCCCTACTTTATTTTATTTTTTCAAACTTTTTCAGTACTGGAGTATTGAGATAATCCTACTCCAGATGAATAATACTGAGCCCACTACATTTTTGTTGAATGTTCAATAAGATAATGTTTATGAAAGGCATGACTCAGAGTTTGATAATATATAGTCTTTATTACAGTGACTGTGGTGGGAGAGTAATTTAAGAATAAAGGGTTGGGCCAGGAATAATTTTTTCTCTCACTTCTATTTGTGTGACCCAGAGCAAGGTATTTAATTTTTTGTCTCAATTTTCTTATCTGTAAAATGGTAATAGTAGTAGAATCCACTTTGTTGAATTATAATAATTAACTAACAAATCATTATAATAATATTCATGATCATCAACCCTACCACAGCCATCACCATTCCAGTTGTCTCGTGTGTGCTCAGTTGCTGAGTCATGCCTGACTCTTTGTGACTCTATGGACTGTAGCATGCTAGGTGCCTCTGTCCATGGAATTTTCCAGGCAAGAATACTGGAGTGGATTGCCATTTCCTTCTCCAGGGGATCTTTCCTAACCAGGGTTCAAACCAATGTCTCTTGTGTCTCCTGCATTGGCAGGCAGATTCTTTACCACTGCACCACCTAGGAAAATTGACTGCCATTTCCTTAATGCCAGTCACATAATGGGTGTTCAGTATATATTTGCTCTATAAATGAATCAGTTCAGTTCAGTCGCTCAGTCATATCTGACTCTTTGCGACCTCATGAATCACAGCACGCCAGGCCTCCCTGTCCATCATCAACTCCTGGAGTTCACTCAAACTCATGTCTGTCGAGTTGGTGATGCCATCCAGCCATCTCATCCTCTGTCGTCCCCTTCTCCTCCTGCTCCCAATCCTTCCCAGCATCAGGTTCTTTTCCAATGAGTCCACTCTTTGCATGAGGTGGCCAAAGTATTGGAGTTTCAGCTTTAGCATCAGTCCTTCCAATGAACGCCGAGGACTAATCACCTTTAGGATGGGGTGGTTGGATCTCCTTGCAGTCCAAGGAACTCTCAAGAGTCTTCTCCAACACCATAGTTCAAAAGCATCAAAGAATAATAAAGCTGAAAAACCAGAGGGGGGACTGCCCTTGGTTACATTACCTTGTCTTTTTGTTTAGTCTTCTTTAAGCACTTGTTAGATTACGGTTGGTTTTCTCTCACTGCCTGAAGTTGGGCCAAAATCTATCTAGTTTATCTGTCTGTACCAAAGTCGATCAATTTAGGCAAGTGATCAAATTCACTCATTTTACTGTATATGAGATCTATGTCATATAACTTTGCTTAGGAAATGACTTTGATATTTAGGTATCAGAACAGAATATAGTAAGTAATTCCATAGCTTTTTGAAGAATAATCTTAGTACAAACAGCCAACCCAAGTTGTGATAAAAATTGCATTAACATTGCCTTAGTATAGTAAGTTGGATATTCTTGAAAAAAAAAAAAAAAGTAGGACTATATATGAAAGAAACATTCACCCAGTTGAGTCACATAGTAGAGGTACTGTTCTAAACATTGGATATTCAGCACACCATTTCTCACTCTACCTGAAGGGTGTAGTCTGAGTGGAACATTTCTGCTTAGTTAGCTGACAAATGTACACACATTTTCTTGCCTTGGAAATGATTCTTTTTTTCCTTTGGGCAACTTATATAATTTTTTTCTAGGTTTTTCTCTTAGACATAGGCTATTTGAAATGAGGAATTCCCTTTCTGTTCTTTAGCAACTTTTGATCTTTGTGAGTAAAGGCTTTATGTAATAGCACTGTATTTTAATATGTATTTCCCCACTGGTAACCTGAAGTGCTTTTTCCTCCTAACTAGGTATCTCTTTCCAGCTCCATTTCCCCCATCTCACAGTTTTTTTCCTTCTTAAGAAAGGAAAGGATTCTTGAGAGTATCATATTCATCTCATTGGAAAACATCAGTCCAATGATTTATGTGGCTTTGGTGCCATATTGTCTTCATATAGCTATTTCTCTCTGGCTATAATTTCATGTTTCCAAAGGACTTTTGTCCTTGAAATATCAAGGTGTTTAGGCATGGATGGAAAAGAGCAAGAAACGAGAGATGTTGGTTTCTTTTCTAGATTTGCCGACAGCTAAATGTAAAACATTTCCTGGATTTTAGTACTAATTTTAGGTAATACTAGAGCAGAAAGCCTGGCTTAATATTTTATTTTCAGTCATTATTGTGAAAGCACACATCCAAAAAATAAAGTAATTTGTGCTAGACTGTTGTCTTTTATAGAAGAGACAAATATCGCTATCCTCTCTCCTTGATTGAGAAGTTGAATCAGAGTTCATATACAGTTTCCTATGGAATCATATATAGGATATGAATAGCCTTACTCTTAATTATGCTGATGACCATGACATCATACCAATCCCCACTGCTTAGAAGAGGCTTAATTTTTCTCAGTAAAATAATTCCAACTGAGTTAATTTAAAGTACAATGGATTTATTCACTGGTTGGACAGAGACTTTATGATCATAATTGTTCCCTTAGGAATCCATGTGGGTATTATTAGAAAATATGTTACCCTTTGATCTTATTCTGTCATTTAATGACCATATTTTTTCCTCTCAATCCACTGCTCTAAAAAATAAGTTATAAATTCTAAGGAAATATTTGCTGTATTATATTCTGAATTCTTTAAGAGAGAGGACCAGGTAACCCAGGCTGATTCTCAAAGAGTGAAAGAATTTATGATATTTACTGGTAAAAAAATAAACTGCTACTTTTGTTTTATTTTCTAGATGTCTTTATATCATTAATTACATGCCTTAGATACATATTATTAATTAGAATAAAGCATACCTTTGACAAGTTAAAAACACAAGGACCTAAAGAAAAGGCATAATGTTTATATAGAAAATATATAGAGGTCTTGTTTTATATAATATAAAGAATGAATTAATAGAATTAGTTTCAATTTTTAAGGAAATTTGGCAGTAGTTTGATAATAAAGTATGTGAACTTTTCTTCCCTTTTTTGGTGGGTGTGTTTTTTAACATTAGTTCATGACTTTCCAAATGAAGCCATCCAAAAAAGCCACAGTGATTCTTTTAGTCTGTCATCAGAGTGATAAATCCTTTTTGCCTTTTTTTTTTTGGTGGTGGGAAGTATAAATCAAACCCACTGTGTTTACTTACAGATGTATAGTACTTAAACAATTCTTTCCTCCCTTTAATTTTCAATTCTGTGTTTACAGCAAGCTACTGATGTTGATGTGGGAGCTGACCTTGTCCCTTCAGTCACAGTGAAGGTATTGTACCATAGTTCTAGGCTCTAATGTGCAAGCATTATCATGCATTTCATCACATCTGTCACTGTTATCACCCTATAAGTAGCATATGGAAATATAAAAGAAACACTTGGTAGGCAGAAGAGATAATACACATTTTTCCAAAGAGGACATCAAAATGGCTTAGCATCACTGATTATCAGGGAAATGCACATCAAAATCACAAGTGATGTCACTTCACAACTTAGAATGGCTGTCATCAAGAAGACAAGAGATAACAGGAGGATGAGGATGTGGTGAGAACGGAGCCCTTAAATATTGTTGGTGGGAATATAAATCGATCCAACCAGTACTGAGATGAGGTTCCTTAAAAAATTTAAAAAAAATCTTCTATATGATCTAGCAACTCCAATTCTGGGTATAAATCAAAGGAAATGAAAACAGTATTTCCCATGCGATACATACACTCTCATGCTTATGACAGTTTTATTCACAAAATAGCCAAGATACGGAAACAACCCAAATGCCCATCAGTGGTTGAATGGATAAAAAAAAGATATGGTACATTTACACCCTAGAATAGTATTCACCTATGAGAAGGGAGGATATCCTTCCATTTGCAACAACATGAGTGGATCTTAAGCACTTTGTGCCAAATAAGATGGACAGAGAAAGACAAGTACTATATGATATCACTTATATGTGGGACTCTGAAAAAGCTAAGCCTATAAAAACACAGGGTAAAATGGGCTTGAGGCTTCCCACGTGGCTCAGTGGTAAAGAATCTGCCTGCCAATGCAGGAGCTGCAGGAGATGTGGGTTCGACCCCTGGCCGTGGAAGATCCCCTGGAGGCAGAAATGGCAACCCATTCTAGTATTCTTGCTGGGGTAATCCAGTGGGCTGCAGTCCATGGGGTCGCTTATCAGCAGTTTGGGTAGGGTTGAGTGATGATTTGAAGGGAATACAGGAGTACACTTGTAATGAGTAGTAAATAAACTATAAATATCTGATGCACAGGGTAATGAATATAGATAATAATATTGTACTATAGTTATGTGATATGATAAATTTCACTGGATTGACAATCATATTGGCAGTGTATAAATGTATCAAAGTAACATCTATGATCCATAGGGTCGCAAATTGTCAGACACGACTGAAGGGACTTAGCACAGCACAGCACACAATGTGCTGTACACCTTAAATATGCACAATATGACACATTAAATTTATTAAATTAAAAAAAGATTTCTTGGTTAAAAAAGTGAAAAAAAGGAAAACCCAAACACTTGACATTTGTAAGTTTTCCTTAGCTTTGGGAAGTAAATAGATAACCTTTATCATTTCCTACAAATATAAAACTAGTATTTATAGCAGTATGTATATAATAAAAAATTGTTATGAATTAGTCCTACCTTTAGTTAAATGTGTAGTATGATTGGGGGTTATTTTTTAGAAACAATATTTAAATATACTAAAGGAATTGTGTCATCACGTTCATAGTAGACCGAGCAGCTCACTTCAGTATTATATATATATACTGGGAAATCATATGAATATTAATAATATCTTTCTTCTATGTGTGTGTTTAAAAAGAATCCCCAGCCATTTATCTGCCATAATATTAGCTTTAAATGGATGTATTTATAGCAGGAAAATGCTAAACGAAGAAGCCACAGAGTAGAGTAGTGACAAATTGATAGTGCCCCCAAAATACAATGTGAACGATGTGGTTTTGGTTAAGATTTTTAGTCCTGCCATTGTAGAACTTTAGAACTAGGACTCAAATGTGGAACCCTCTTAAGGCATTTAGATTAAAGTGTGGTAATCAGTCAGCACATTATTAAGCTGAAAATATTTATCACTGCCCAGACGTTGGAGCCAGGGAAAGTTGTGGATCTTGGCGATTCGCTAAGTCAAAACTTGGACGGGACTTTATATTTTCTTAGATTATGGGTTGCTGTCCTTGGAGGAGCTTGACAGGGCACCAGGCTTTACCAATTGTGTTCGCTTACACTGGACCCAGCGGGTGGCCCAAGTGTGGGGATCTTTGGTGGAAGCTGAAGGGAGCCCAATCTTATAACTGTTTCCTAAGCTAATTTTTTTGGATTCTTGCCACTGGAAACAAGGGTGGTCTTTTCCCAGTCTCCCTTCCCCCTATCCAATCAAAGGCTCTATCTCATTAATACTTCTGAGTCTGGAAAAGCTTTAGTGGCAAGAAATCAAACATTTAAGATAAAAAAACCCAACAATCCTGCAGTGTTCCAGGAATGATCTGTAGACTTTTGTGTAGGGAAATCCCTTTTATATCTATCTACTGATATTGTTCTGACACATACATATAATAATTCAGGAGCATGTTGTAAATTTCAAAAAGAAATCTTGTACCTAAACCAGATAACATTGCTCATGGTAATTTTTCCCGCAACTACTATTAATTGCTGTAAATAAATACACCTTTCCCTCCCATGCAGTTCTTAGGCTTTCCTGTATAACAGCCACCTTCAAATGATGGCGTGACACTACTGGAAATTTCTCCTTCATTATGGGAATTTAACTGTGTTTGAGAATGATGAAGTTACACGCTCTTCCTTATTGCCATGATAAAAGAATAAGAAAGAATGCGATACTCTAGAGTTACACAAAATCAGCTTGACTTTCATGGTGGACACCGTGACTTCCTGTTTCTGCCTGACAGTTCCTATACAAATTTCTGTTATAAATCTCTCCTTATAGGCTTTAATAACAACAGCAGCCAAAATATATAACCATACAAGTTTCCGTCATAATAAATCCTGTTAATTGAGAAAATTTTTCCATCCGTTCCAAGTGAATGAAGATGTGGCTACCTTGAGTATGTGTTCATGATGCGTGGCCATCTGTTCCAGGCGACCAAGGCAGAGTGGTTGTTAATACCTGGCCTTTGGAGTCATGTTTATATATCTAGGATAAAAATTTGGTATTATATTTCCTAAGGATCATATTTTATTTTGTTAGAAATGGAAAATAGCATGGAAAATGCTCATATTCATGTTTCATATTTTCCCCTTAATATTCTATAATTATTTTTCTCTTAAAATGTGAGGTTTATGATCTAGCCAAGTCTTTAACTTTTTTATTTTGGCTCAAACACAACTCTTCTTTGTTACTGTGGTTATTTTTGTCACACATCATCTTGATTCATATTTGAAAGTGCCTAGTCCATTGTTGGGATTCAATAAATCTATGTATAAGAGTTACCACCATCCATCTTCCATCTAAACTAAATGCAAACACTTGTAACAATGTAAAATTGTATGATTGTTGTCTAAGTATGCATTGTTATGCCTAGCAGAGTCAGAATGTCTGCCTCTTTAAAAGTGGCTTATTTTAAAATCTTTAATTCTTAATTAAAGATTTTAAAATTAAAAAAAAAATAAAAGAATATAAAAGTCAAAAAATAAAAATAAAAAAAAATAAACATTAAAAAAAAATAAAAGTGGCTTATTACTACTTTAAGGATTTTTCATTTTCATTTTTAAAGCTAAGCTCTCGTGAGACCTTCGTGGTCATTCTTTTCGGCTCACTTGCATATATTGGCTTGATGGTCTTAGACGTGTTTTTGAGTTTCTCTGAACCTCTATTTTTAAACTGTAAAATGGGGGAACTTTTTCATTTGCAGTTATTTTGATTCTTAACCACAGCTAATTAAGAGCATGGGCTCTGGACTGACAGACAGAAGTTAAATGATGGTTCTTCCATGTATAATCAGAGTTGCCTTGGTCAAATTATCTAGCTTCTCTGAGCCACATTTTTCTCTTATGTAAAATGGGATATAGTGATAGGTAGTACTTGTTTCACAATGTTGTAATGGGTAAATGAGATAATACAAATAATTTATTAGGATGGTTCCATGAATACAGAAAGCTGCTAATGGTTATTATCATTAATTTTATTTAAAATATATGTACAGACAAGTATGGCAAAATGGTCTGAGGAGGCCTTACAAACAGGTATGAAAAGAAGAGAAATGAAAGGCAAAGGAGAAAAGGAAAGATATACCCATTGAATGCAAAGTTCCAAAGAATAGCAAGGAGAGATAAGAAAGCCTTCCTCAGTGATCACTGTAAAGAAATAGAGGAAAGCAATAGAATGGGAAAGACTAGGGCTCTCTTCAAGATAATTAGAGATACCAAGGGAATTTTCATGCAAAGATGGGCTCAATAAAGGACAGAAATGGTATGGACCTAAGAGAAGCAGAATATACTAAGAAGAGGTGGCAAGAATACACAGACGAAGTATACAAAAAAAGATCTTCATGACCCAGATAATCACGATGGTGTGATCACTCATCTAGAGCCAGACATCCTGGAATGCGAGGTCAAGTGGGTCACTTAGAATGAAGCTAGTGGAGGTGATGGAATTCCAGTTGAGCTATTTCAAATCGTAAAAGATGATGCTGTGAAAGTGCTTCACTCAATATGTCAGCAAATTTGCAAAACTTAGCAGTGGCCACAGGACTAGAAAAGGTCAGTTTTCATTCCAATCCCAAATAAAGGCAATGCCAAAGAATGCTGAAACTACTTCACAATTGCACTCATCTCACACTCTAGCAAAGTAATGCTCAAAATTCTCCAAGCCAGGCTTCAACGGTACATGAACTGTGAATTTCCAGTTCAAGCTGGATTTAGAAAAGGCAGAGGAACCAGAGATCAAATTGCCAACATCCATTGGATCATTAGAAAAGCAAGAGAATTCCAGAAAAACATCTATTTCTGCTTTATTGACTATGCCTAAGCCTTTGACTGAGGGGATCACAGCAAACAGTGGAAAGTTCTTAGAGATAGAAATACCAGACCACCTGACCTGCCTCTTGAGAAATCTGTGTGCAGGTCAAGAAGCAACAGTTAGAACTGGACATGGAACAACAGACTGGTTCCAAATAGGAAAAGGAGTACGTCAAGGCTGTATATTGTCACCCTACTTATTTAACTTAGGTGCAGAATACATCATGAGAAATGTTGGGCTAGATGAAGCACAATCTGGAATCAAGATTGCCAGGAGAAATATCAATAACTTCAGATATGCAGATGACACCACCCTTATGGCAGAAAGTGAAGAAGAGCTAAAGAGCCTCTTGATGAAAGTGAAAGAGGAGAGTGAAAAAGTTGGCTTAAAGCTCAACATTCAGAAAACGAAGATCATGGCATCCGGTCCCATCAGTTCATGGCAAATAGATGGGGAAACAGTGGAAACAGTGTCAGACTTTATTTTGGGGGGCTCAAAGTCACTGCAGTTGGTGATTGCAGCCATGAAATTAAAAAAATTTGCTTTTTGTAAGAAAAGCTATGACCAACCTAGACAGCTTATTAAAAAGCAGAGACATTACTTTGCCAACAAAGCTCTGTCTAGTCAAAGCTATGGTTTTTCCAGTAGTCATGTATGGGTGTTAGAGTTGGACCATAAGGAAAGCTGAGTACCGAAGAACTGATGCTTTTGAACTGTGGTGTTGGAGAAGACTCTTGAGAGTCCCTTGTACTGCAAAGAAATACAACCATCTTAAAGTCCATCTTAAAGGAAATCAGTCCTGAATATTCACTAGAAGGACTGATGATGAAGCTGAAAGAAACTCCAATACTTTGGCCACCAGATGTGAAGAAATGACTCATTTGAAAAGACCCTGATGCTGGGAAAGATTGAAGGTGGGAGAAGGGGATGACAGGGATGAGATGGTTGGATGGCATCATCAATTCAATGGACAAGAGTTTGAGTAAACTCTAGGAGTTGGTGATAGACAGGGGGGCCTGGCGTGCAGCAGTCCATGGGGTCGCAAAGAGTCAAACATGACTGAGTGACTGAACTGAACTGACAGTCCAGTATGTAGTTGTTAATTGCTCAGTCGTGATACCTTAGACTGTAGCCTTTTTGCGACACCATTGACTGTAGCCTTCCAGGCTCCTCTGTCCATGGAGTTCTCTAGGCAAGAATACTGGAATGGGTAGCCATTCCCTTCTCCAAGGGATCTTCCTGACACAGGGATGGTACCTGGGTCTCCTGCATTGCAGTCAGATTATGTACTGTCTGAGCCACCAGGGAAGGATTACTATTAATAAAATATTTAAATTTTATTCTATTTATTTAAGGAATAGCCATTAGAAAGAATGTTGTCTGTAGTACTTGCATAGTTCTTCCTGTAATTACCATTAGGGTTTTACTAAAAAGGTATTATGAATTTTAGAATAAATCTGTTCTCCTGGTAAACACATTTTCTGCTCTACTAACTCTACGGTGTGCTTGTGTGAATGAATGACACACCCTGTGCGAACCAAGTGTGGAGCCCTGCTCTGCAATTCCAGGGTGACCTCATACAGCTTATGGCAGAAACCTGTCGGGGGTTTATAGCAACCTGCCAATGCCAAGAGGCACCCAACGTCTCCTTTGGGGACTGACCAGAAATGGGCAAAATGTGTGGACCGAACTCTCCTTTCTCAGTCAAATTTTCCGGTCTCTTTGACCATTTCATAACTTCATGGGAATTAGAGGTACTAACCTAATCTGTCGGATCATAGACTTTCAAGGGACTTGTGATCTATGCTATTACTGTGTACTGTTATGCAGATTTCCTCCCATACCCAGGGCTCATAAAGTGAAAATCTGAGGATTCATTGTTCATTTGCTGTGTTTATTGTATTTATTTTCATCAATTATTGTCCTTTAAAATTTTTACTTTGCAAGTCAAAAATTTTATGTTTATTTTTAAATGGTACAGAATACACACATCAGGTAAAATTAATACATTTACTGAATCTAATTGTATATAGATAGTGTTTGTAGGCCAGTTATACTTGTATATTATTTTTCTATCTGTAACTTGTATATATATGTGTGTGTATATATATATATAATTAAGGTATAGTTGATACATGCCTTTTACCTAAGAGAAAATTAAAAATGTCTTTTCTTAAAAATTAAGTATGCCCTTGCTTGTGCCCAGTCACTAAATCATGTCCAGCTGTTTTGTGACCCCCTGGATTGTAGCCCACCAGGATCCTCTGTCCATGGGATTTCCCAGGCAAGAATACCAGAGTGGGTTGCCATTTTCTTCTCCAGGGGATCCTTCCAACCTAGTGATCGAACCCAGGTCACCTGGATTGGTAGGCAGATCTTTATCACTGAGCCACCAGGGAAGCCATGCCCTTGCATTATGCTAATTAGTAGTGAAATGAATCTGTCTCGTATACTATAGAGGCAAGACTGAATTGCTCCAAGGCAAAAAAGCCATGTAGAAGAAAGCTTCTCGATTCTGCTTGTACATAGGTCTTACCTGGCGAACTATTAAGAAAAATACCAATACCCAGGTCTGCCCCCTGAGATTGTGACTTAATTGGTCTAGCAACACTACTGGGCTAGTGACTGTAATAAATCTGGCTTACCATGTGGATAAACTTAGCCAACGGAGATGATTCAAAGAGGCTGGGATGTTTAGGAGACAAAATCCAAAGAGAGAATGTTCCCAATGGAAGCCAGATCTTTAAGCTTTTTCTTTGATTCCCTTAGCACTGTGGCCCAGCAAAGATCTTTGGGCCTGATGAATTCTGCTAATGTTTCTCTTAATGGGGAGTGAGAGAAGTCCTGGCCTTCTCAACCCATACTCACCCTATTTCTGAGGTAGTCTATGACCCCAGAATTCTTAGCTATTAATTCTGATTGGAATGGGAGGGTTTTCTTAGCATCATCAACCAAGAGCACCAGTTTGGAACTACAGCCAGCTTAGAAATGTAGTCAATTAGTCAATATTGCCATTCTTTGATGTGTTCTAGAGTAGTTATGTCAGCTATTTTTGCTGTTAAGCCATAGAAGAAAATATAGTATTTAAACTACATATGTATTTAAACTAGTAAATACCTACCTAGTAAGGAAATCTTTAGAGAGCAATTAACTTCTGAAAAAGGTGATATACTGATACTAGATAAAATGAATAATTCATGATGCCATATCTGCAAAGAAGAATTAACACATATAATATTTTATGATTCACCAGATATGAGGGAAGATTTTTTTGGGTCTGCTATTGATAGAACATTTTTAATACTTTTATTCAGTTATAATTCACATACTATGCAATTATAGGTCCATAGGGTCACAACGAGTCATACACGACTGAAGTGGCTTAGCATGCACACATGTGCAGAATGATCACCACAATTTAACTTTTGAACATTTTTGTCCGCGCCCCCCCGCCACCAAGTAAAAACCTTAGCTGTTGCTTTCTTTTCTCTCCACACCCCTACCTTCAATCCTACTACCATCCCCAAGCAGCTGCTAATCTATTTTCTGTCTCTCTAGATTTGCCCACTCTGGATATTTCATATAAATTGCACCAAATAATATGTGGTCTTTTTGTGACTTCTTTCATTTAACATATTAATAATGTAATGTACCCATGTTGTAGCATGTATCAGTACTTCATTAGTTTTATTACTGAATAATATTTCATTGCATGGATATTCCATGTTTTGTTTGTCACTTCATCAGTTTATGGACGCTTGGGTTGTTTCTAATTTTGGTTATTGTGAATAATACTGCTAATACATGTGTACCAGATTTTGGGTGGACATTTGTTTTATTTCTCTTCATAAGGAATTATGAGGTTAAATGATAAATTTATGTTTAATTTTAAATGAAACTGTCAGACCTTTTTTTTTGATTAGCTATACCGTTTTACACTTCCAACAGCAATTTATGCAGCTTCTTGTTTCTCCACATTCTTGGTAACACCTGTTTTTACCTTTTTGATTATAGCATTTTAGTGGATGTACAGTAGTATTCCAATGTGGTTTTACTTTGTATTTCATACAGCGATTTTCAACATTCTTTCATATGCTTATTGGCTATTTGTATATCTTCTTGGAGAAAAAGTCTGTTCGATTCCTTTGCCCAGTTTCTAACTGGGTAGAACTTTTTAATCTACTACTTATGTTACACATTATGTTTTGTGATAGCTCATTTTTTTCTTAGATGGTATTTCTCTAATTATTTGTTATTTTTTAAGTAGTTGTAGTATTCTATCAATTTGGAAAGCATGTAATTTTCTGTTAATAGCAATTTCTATTTTCTCAGGTCACACTGAAGAATCGAGTAGCATTGCAGAAGATCAAATTATCAATCTATGTGCAACCACCTTTAGTACTAACTGGTGATCAGTTCACCTTTGAATTTATGGGTAAGTGTTTTCTTTTGGCTGAAAGTCTATCATAGTGTGAGGGTTTTTTTTAATTAGTTTTTTTATTAGTAGATTTATTTCATGACTGTATTTCTTATCCGAATATATCAGGTATTTTCCTGAAATCGTTGTGTTGTTTTGCTTACATTTCCTCTCTAAACATCAGTCATGGACATTCAATGAATGGCTGTTGAGCCATAGTAATTACAGATTTTCAAGCAATTTTCTTAACTAAATGGACCTGCAATTGTAATTAGTTACTATATTTTGGAAGAAATTTTAAATGGCGTTTCTCTAGTGAGCTATTTGTTGAGTCACTAGAAAATATATTTATTGGCTTTGGAGTGTGGCCTGAATTTGAATTTTGGCTGTAATGCTCAAGGGCTTCCCTTGTTGCTCAGCTGGTAAAGAATCTCGTCTGCAATGCGGGAGACCTGGGTTTGATCCCTGGGTGCAGAAGATCCCCTGGAGAAGGGAAAGGCTACCCACTCCAATATTCTGGCCTAGAGAATTCCATGGACTGTATAGTCCATAGGGTTGTGAACAGTCAGACACAACTGAGTGACTTTCACTTTCCAACACTCACTCAGTGTAACCATGGGCAAGCTGTTTTGGTAATTAGATGGAATCTCAGTGTGTGGTTTTTTTTTATCTGCAGAAAGGGGATAATGATATCTGTCTTGCAGAACTATTTTAATTTGAATTTAATCAGAAAATTGATTAGATTTAATTAGAAAATGAATCTATATATGATATCTGTAATAATGCTTAAAATAGTAGGTAATAAATGACAACTCTTAGTAAGATTTATTTGTATAGAGTCTCTCTTACCACTTACATCCAAGTTGTCATTAGTTCTGATAAAATGACGTCTGAATTGTCTTTCAACTCTTTCTGTTTTTCTTTATGCCACTGTTTAGATGGGAACCCTATGTTTTACTCATAAAAATCAAGACCATCTCTTTTTTTTTTTTTCTTTATATAACTAACCTTTGACTGAGTGCCTGGCAGATAGTAGAAACTCAATAAGTACTCATGGAATCAGTGAATGAGTGGTTAGTGGTTGAGGTAAACTTGTAGGTGGTATCTTACTTTATCTGTAAAATTTTCATAGTACTTCCAAGTTGTCTTTCAAAAACATTCTGGATAATTAATGTTTTCCAGTTGAAAACATTTTATAGCTCTCTAATACATGTTGGAGGTCAAGTGCATGAATATGGAAGGCTATGTACAGTCTGCTAAGTTGCTACAGTTTTAGTTACATCCATATCCAGTTCCCCCTTTCATTTTCTCCTGCAGTCTGTGTTCTAGCCATGATAAAGCACTATTTCTCACTCCCAAATTCTCTTTCCCTTTGTGTACCTTTTTCTTCGTTCATCCTGTCTGTTCATCTGAGTAAAGAGAGGCAGTGGTGTGGAATGGTAGATAACCTTGTTTTGGAGTCAGTTCCTACCTCTGCCTTAACTATATGACCTTGGGCAAGCTTTTTGATCTCTGTCGCCATTTTCCTCATGCACCAAAAATGGAGATAATAATAGTGACCACCATGTAGGGTTGTTGTGAGGATTAAATGAATTAATCTCTGCAGTTCAGTTCAGTTCAGTTCAGTCGCTCAGTCATGTCCGACTCTTTGTGACCCCGTGAATCGCAGCACACCAGGCCTCCCTGTCCATCACCAACTCCTGGAGTTCACTCAGACTCAAGTCCATTGAGTCGGTGATACCATCCAGCCATCTCATCCTCTGTCGTCCCCTTGTCCTCCTGCCCCCAATCCCTCCCAGCATCAAAGACTTTTCCAATGAGTCAGTTGACTCTTCACATGAGGTGGCCAAAGTACTGGAGTTTCAGCTTTAGCATCATTCCTTCCAAAGAAATCCCGGGGTTGACCTCCTTCAGAATGGAGTAGTTGGATCTCCTTGTAGTCCAACGGACTCTCAAGAGTCTTCTCCAACACCACAGTTCAAAAGCATCAGTTCTTCGGCACTCAGCCCTCTTCACAGTCCAACTCTCACATCCATACATGACCACAGGGAAAACCATAGCCTTGACTAGACAGACCTTAGTCGGCAAAGTAATGCCTCTGCTTTTGAATATGCTATCTAGGTTGGTCATAGCTTTTCTTCCAAAGAGAAAGCGTCTTTTAATTTCATGGCTGCAGTCACCATCTGCAGTGATTTTGGAGCCCCCAAAAATAAAGTCTGACACTGTTTCCACTGTTTCCCCATCTATTTCCCATGAAGTGATGGGACCAGATGCCATGATCTTCGTTTTCTGAGTGTTGAGCTTTAAGCCAACTTTTTCACTCTCCTCTTTCACTTTCATCAAGAGGCTTTTTAGTTCCTCTTCACTTTCTGCCATAAGGGTGGTGTCATCTGCATATCTGTGGTTATTGATATTTCTCCCAGCAATCTTGATTCCAGCTTGTGTTTCTTCCAGTCCAGCATTTCTCATGATGTACTCTGCATGTAAGTTAAATAAGCAGGGTAACAATATACAGCCTTGACGTACTCCTTTTCCTATTTGGAACCAGTCTGTTGTTCCATGTCCAGTTCTAACTGTTGCTTCCTGGCCTGCATACAGATTTCTCAAGAGGCAGGTCAGGTGGTCTGGTATTCCCATCTCTCTCAGAATTTTCCACAGTTTGTGGTGATTCACACAGTCAAAGGCTTTGGCATAGTCAATAAAGCAGGAATAGATGGTTTTCTGGAACTCTCTTGCTTTTCTAATGATCCAGCGGATGTTGGCAATTTGATCTCTGGTTCCTCTGCCTTTTCTAAAACCAGCTTGAACATCAGGAAGTTCACCGTTCACATATTGCTGAAGCCTGGCTTGGAGAATTTTGAGCATTACTTTACTAGCATGTGAGATGAGTGCAATTGTGTGGTAGTTTGAGCATTCTTTGGCATTGCCTTTCTTTGGGATTGGAATGAAAACTGCCCTTTTCCAGTCCTGTGGCCACTGCTGAGTTTTCCAGATTTGCTGGCATATTGAATGCAGCACTTTCACAGTGTTATGTAAAATGCTTAAGACAGTAGCTGGCATGCAGTGTATAGCTAATTTCAGTTGTTGTTAATAATAATTGCCTAAAATTATATAACATATTATTTTTACATTGCTTATAGCACCAGAGATGACTAGAACTGTAGGCTTTTCCGTTTATCTGAAAGGAAGTTATTTACCACCTGAATTGGAAGGAAATGCTGTTGTTTCTTATTCCAGACCAACAGGTAAACATACAGTTCACAAATTTATAAGCCTAATAATCACTTCTTTTAAATTATTGGAGTTGTGGGTTAAATGTTTAAGTGTTAAGATGGTAAAACACATTGTAAATATTATTAAAAGAAAAATATTAGTACATAGTGTTAAATTAAAAATATCCATCCAAGTTAGTTTCATGTGTTATGAATAATTAGTGATGTCTGTTCAGCTGATTTCTATATGTAATGTTTGATTCTATCTTTTCAATTAATAGTGAATATGATACTTTTTATTCTCACTAGAAAAGTGTTATCTAGTCAGACTTCATGTATTTGAGCTAAACAGAAAAGCCTAGTCTGAATTAGTAAAAATCACCATATAGGTTACTCTAATATTAAGGCAGTCTTTAGAGTTTCAGACACTGCTTTAGTGATTAAATAAAATTCTTTAGTATCTTACATGTTAAAATACTTAAGAACAGGTTCTGTATTATTTCAAGAAACTAATAGATCAAAAAGTTCTCTTTAGACCAGTAGAGATCCAGTTATTATAAATTTCAAATTGGATTCAATTTTATAGTTTCTTTGTGTGTTTTTGTATAGTGAATTTTTCATAGTAAGAGTTTGACAATTAGTTGATTGATAAATAATAATTAGTCATTGCTTTTTTTAAAAAAAAGTTTAAATGTAGTATAACTGATAGTATATTTCAGCAATGTTGCGTTTGTGTTTTTAAGCATTTCTGTACAGTTGTCTTTGTTTAAAAAGCCTTAAAGGAGCCATATTCATATTTTTTCTATTGATATCCACTTTGGTTGCTTAGCAATATTTTTATGTAATTGTCACCCTTCCTACTGTGCTAATGAGGCACCTTGGCAATGTTTTTAAAATTGTAGTTCTTATTTTGTCTCAGTGAATTTTCTGGTTTATGCATTGACAACTCTATACTTGGAGGTGTTTTCTTTATAACTTTAGTACATGTTTTCAAAGTCTGTTTCTTTGTAAGTAATTTTATTTTAAATTATAAAAAATCATTTTTAGCCAAAAATGACCACTTTAACCTTTTACCTATATTTTCAAAATATGAGGTAGTGTAAATATTTTATGTTTAAGCAGCTTTGAGAAAGCTCGCTTCAGAAAGAAATACAAGACTTCCACAAGGGATCAAGAAATGATGGACATTATATTTCTGAAAAAAACATTGAAATGCTCAGTGAGTTGTGAAATAAAAAATAGGACATGTTGGCTAAAATCTCTAGGTAATTTATCATTAATTGGACATCTCAATAATCATAGGCATTATTATACTTTTTATCTTTGTTACTCCTTGAAAATATAGTTGTAGAGATTGTTGATGTGTTAATTCAATTAATTATTTCATTTATCTTTAAGGAAAAGTAGTTGAAAATAAATTTAAAATAAATAAATGGAATACCTAGCAAGTAGACAAAAGCTTAAAACTACGCTATAAAGTTATTAAATCATTTGTTGAGCTTATGGTTGCACATACCATTTTTAGCTATTATGCTTTCGTAAAGATGGAATTTGAAAGATTATAAATTATGACTAAAACAAAGAGCATAGACAATAATTGTTTGAAAGCTAATTAGAAATTAAAGTAAAAACAAGTCTATAAAAGTAAAAGAATAGTAAGACAAGCTGAAAAAAAAGACATTGTTCCATAATAATATCTACTAATTAAAGTTATAATAAAGCAAGGCTAACTGAAAATATTAATTATATGTATTTGCCTTTAGCTCATTTTCTTCCTCCCAGATTCATGTAATGCTCTTGATGTCATTTACATATTGAATCTGGTTTGTTTTTGGATAGATCATATATCTTTACCTCTTTTTGACACATTTATACTAGAATAACACCCTTTCATGGACTTGTGAATATGGAAGAGCAAATATATTATTAGATTTCAGTTATTCATATTATATTCTTCAGCTGTGAATTGGCTTATATTTATTGGAAGGCCATTTGTGTCATCTGTATGAATCTTTAAAGTTTTAATTTATATTTTAAGCAGATGAGCATTAAATTTGTGCTGTAATTTTATGACATAATTTGTTGTATTCTTTCTCCCCTATCCCTTTTTGCATTGCCTCTGATGGATAGAGCGAAATCCTGATGGTAAGTGAAAAGATAATTTAGAATAAAATGAATTTCAGAAGTGAAATTTGGTTAGTAATTGAATTATGGTACTATCCCTTGAATGAATTCTTTTTATGGATTGCTGTTTTGACTCTAGCAACCTCTTTAGGGTGATTCAGTGCCTTGATTTGGCTACGGAGAAGAAAATAGATTTCCATAATAGATACTTGTCATTCATTATTAGTTGTTTCAGAGTCATGAGAAACAATGAAACTTCATGATATTTTTGAACAAAACCAAAGCTGTCATTGACTACTTGTGTCTGTAAGTTACTCGTGATTTGCCTGTATGCTCTGTTATCTTAGTTTACTTCAAAAGAGTAAGGAAAACAATTCTGAATTCTAAATTGTCTGATTCTGTATACCCCAAAAGATTCACCTCTTCCTCTGATCAGAATGCCGTGTGTACTCATTCTGTGGGCCAATTTCTTGTTTTGTTTAGAATTTGTGAGGAAATATTATCAAGAATCTGACCCCTTGAACTTGCCTGGGTCAGTGCTGTCACTTTTTGTCTTCTCCAAATCCTTTGTTTATTACTTTGCTATAATACTTAGCATAATATGAATTTCATTGTTTGTTCCTTAGGTCTCCCTAGTAGATTTTTGAGCTCTTTGAGAGCGGGGTTCAAGTCCCTGAATTGTACAGTATTCTGATTATATGGGAGGCACTCTAAAAGTATCTTCTACTTTGATTATTTTTCTTTCTAGACACAGACTTAATGGGATGGTATGTCTTAGTTTATTAGCCATTTAAGATTAATATTAGATAATATTAATTGGTAATATTAGATAAATAAAATACTTAATGGCTTTAATTACTCATATAGTTGTGGTACCAATAACCTGAATTGCATAGTGTCTGGAAGGTGAATATGTATTTATATGAGAACTATTTTAATACAAATAAGCTTTTAGCTTACCTAAAATATACTTAAAGCATACTTGTCAAATTAGAGTTTGGGTTATTAAAAATATTAATAATATTTATATTTTACTTTGCAAGATTGCATGTAACTGATAAGATTTTGCAATAACTTCTAGATAATTCTGTATTATTATTTAAATTATTTGTTTTGAGTTTTTAAAAAATCTGTAAATGTTATTATTGAAAGTAATTTATTCCCTTTTACTATAAATTCAGATCAAACTATGAGAAAAAAAATCACAATATATGGAAATTTTAGTATTTCAATGCAAAGCTAAAGCCAGTTTGAATAATCTTTTATGCTATATGTAAAAATTTTAATTAAGCTTCAGGAGTAGAGTTGAAATATTCAGCTTCACCTAGTACACACAAAAAATAATATGTTGACAACTTAGATCTTACTTACACACAAAGCTTCACATTTCAAAGACTGTTCCATTTTATTGACCTGATCTGTTCAGACTGTATTGCAGATAAGCAGTCCCGCTTTTACATGTGGAAAAAGAGAAGCAAATGAGGTTTTATGTTGTCCCATAAGAGTTGGTCTCCATTATTTCTGCATTAGAGTTACATGACATGGGCAGTGTAAAACATGACTGCAGATGGAGCACAGTACGTAGCCAGACATAACAGGAAGGGATCAAGGAAGTTCTGGCTACCAGACTTTGCTACTGCTTTCGGGCCCCTTGTTTTCAACACGAAATGACTCTAGCAGGTCCCTGGAAAGAGTTCTAAAGGCATTATATAGATGTGTAATATATAGTTATTCTACTCTGGTATATAAGTTCTTTTTCCTTTTTTTTAAAGCACATTTTGGCTTCCCTCTTGACAGTGATACTGGTCTCTTGGGTGTGCCAGGGGTAATTAGAATTCTCTTTCTGGAAAAACTGTTCTGTCAGGAGTGATTTTGATGTGAATTTTGTCTCTAAGTGTTAAATAATTTTGTGATTAATTGCACCATAGTACTTGTGACTGTCCATTTCTTCTAGTAAGCTAGCAGGGGAAGTGTTTGAAGGAGAGGTGATTATATTTGTTAAAAAAATGTAGAACAAAGTCAGTCTGATGAGTGAGTAGGCCAATATTTGCATATTACAAATGACCAAATTTTCTTCTCTCTCAGCATTATACTCAGAGAGTTGAATAAGCCAAATAGCCTGTTTTGCCAACAAAATATTGCTGATGGTAGACAATTAGGGCAAGTTAGGCTCTTTCAACTAAGCTGAAAGCTACCCTACTAGCAACTTTGGAAAGTCTTCAAATACATATAATTTTTTTCTTTCCTTATTATAGATGCACATATGCATACCCTCACACATATCTCTACACATCTCCAGCTTCAGGTTCTTAGGTACAATTATAGCCTGAAGAGTAACTGGTAGACAAATTTACATTTCAAGTTTCTTAAGAAAATGTAAACCTCAATAGAAATGTGCCTCTGATAAACCCCATGTTTAAATACTAGACATTATATTTTGAAATGTTTAGGTTTGAATTTGATGGGAAGTATTCTAAAATACTGGTTTTGTAATTTTTATTTTTAAAGATTTGGTTTCCTTAAACTCATTTCTAAAGGATTTCATATTCTTTTTTTTCTTCCCTAATGGTAAAACTTCTCAAGCTGCCATCATTTAAAAAATAGCCATAATCATTTTATTAAGTATGTGTCATCATTTTTCAAAGTAATGTTTTCCAAATGTCCTATGAAACAGGTTTACAATTCTTGGAGAGAAAAGAAATTCTGGAGAGGTTCTACAAATCTTAGCAACTGCTGACCATTGCCCTAGTGTGTGATATTGTCATTAACTGACTTAACTGAACTGTGAATTGAGTTATAATGTATTACCCTTTTTGGGTTTATTAGTGCTTGCAATCCATTTGTTTCAATTTCTGAAAACATGTATATACCACTAGTTTCTTTAGCTCTGGGTTCTTGGAGATTTAAGGCAATAATCTTCAAATATATATAAGTAATGTAAAGCTAGCGTTGATCATGATTAATTTTGTTTTACCACAAATTCAATCAGTACCTGGTCCAAGTGAAGCTGAGCCACAGTTTTAGCAGTATAATTTTAAAAGAGTGTTTACAGCTAAATTTTATTTGAGCAATTAGCTCAGACTTGGTTGAAAGTACATAGATGATAGCTTCTCTTTGTGCATGTACAGAATTGTCAGAAGATGAAGTGTTTTTTTCCCCGTTACTCTGTTCATTTAAAATGAAGGAAATGGAAATAGGCTTCAGTTTCCTGGTTCTCACCAGATTCCATCTATTAATTGAGGCTGTAATTTATATATTGTAGAGGAAGCATATTAGCAGGTATATTTTCATAATTTGGGGATGTATGGAATATATGAAGTTGGAAAGAATAATACTTTGTGATATTTTTTTATGGTGATATTGATAGCTGTGGTTTGAGCAGTAGCTTAGATCATGTTACCATAATATTTTGAGTCAAAACATTTCATCACTGTTAAGTACAAATACACATGCCTCTAAAACCTCACAAAATGTCAGGAAATAATACCCTGGGACTTTTCTGAAGAGACACCAGTTATAATTTGCATCTAGGATTCCAGGAGAAGTGAATTTAACATCTGTTGGTTATGAGCAAAAAATGAGCTATGTAAAATTTGATGGATAATAGATTATATTGAAGAGAATGACAAATATGCTCCACATGCTCTGAAAAAGTATTTAATTGACCTCATATATCAATATGTTTGCTATTTTTGATGATATCTCACTATCCTTGTGAATAAGTAGTACTGAAAAGCATACTCCCAGCTTGGTTGTAGAATAAACCACACAACTCCAATTGGCATTAACAGAATATATTGCTAATTCTAGGAATCCTACTTTGGGATCATGTCTCCAAAATTTCCTTCTTCTGCTTTCCTATTTTTAAGCTGCTCTCTGACTCCACTGTAAAAGGAATTAAAGTGTGGATCCATTAGATAGAGTAGAACATTTAAAGTCTTCCCTTTCTCTACAGTAGTTTACCAAGATATAGGTTTCTGTATATTATTTTTTATCCTATCCAGTCAAAAATAGAATCCTAGATTAAAAGGAGAGAAAACTAAATTTGTAGAATTGCTTTACCTGATTTACTAGTAGAGAGCCTAGTTTGCCTTGGTTTCAGTTTCATTTTTTATAAAAATATTAAAAGGAATAGCTTTTAAAAACTTTAAATTCTGATATAAAAATCTTCATTGTTATTTATTCATGAAATTGCTTATTTCAATATGCTTCTATACTTTCTGAAAAAATTTGAGAATTGAGTGACTGTGTAAACCTTTCAGAATACTGTTTAAAAGTGATATGTAAAGTTAAATGAATTGGGAAAAATTAATTTGAATGAAAGTAATATTCTTAATGTTGATATGTAAAATGACATGAAGTTTATTAGAACTTCAGTAGGAAACATTCTGCTTTCATGCTCATAATTTATTGCAAATTGTTAATTGTACTTTGAATATTCAGTAAATAAAAAAGCTAAAGATTAAAAGATTGGGGAGATAGAGAAATGATTAGATATGGTCATACAGAGTATTCCTGATATAAACTTCATATTCTTTGCTCATTTTAGCTGATAGTCTTGGATTAGGACCAGAGCTTTGAAGGTCTTAAAGACAGTTTAGTAATTGAATATAACTGCATATAATGTTTTATATAACATTCAACTGTGAATTAAAAAAAATGATATTATTACTAAAGGCAGAGCTTACTCTTATGCTCCTTTTTAAGATTTTATTTTTGTCTTGCACCTTTGGATAATAATGTAAATACATAAATTATGATAATGCTTTCCAGTTATTTCAGTTGTGCTAGATGAAATGGTCAGGTAGCAAACATTTAAACTAAGATATGTTACTACCATGTACTACAATTAGTGAAGTAATACAGTTTTCTTCTTATTTGTCAAATTTATGAGTATATATTTCTCTCTTTTTAATTTCAGGCGTTCCTCGAGTTAGCCAATGTAAGTTTAGACTTCCCCTGAAATTAGTCTGCTTACCAGGCCAGCCTTCAAAAACTGCAAGCCACAAACTAACTATCGATACCAACAAATCTCCAGTCAGTCTTCTCAGTCTCTTTCCAGGTAGGACTTTTGAAGTAACATGCCTGTAACATCAGAAATGTTAAGAATTTAGAATGGAATCCTTCATCAACAGGTAATGATAGGGTAATTATCAGATAATTGTTAAGTCAGAATATAAAAATACCTGAAGGGTTTTTTCTTCTTGTTTGCCTGTTCAAAGGCGAATGGCTTATATCAACAAGGTAATAAAGTATACCTTTTAAGTTTGATTAGAATTATTATAATCATTATTTTGCTTCAGAATACAGAAATGAAAACATCAAATGTTTCTTTTTAGACCGTGAGATCTTCTGGCTTGGAATGTAAATATTTATTATTCATCTTTACTGTAGGTTTTTGAATATATCCCTTTTCTGAGCATATAAATATTTATTATTCATCTTCATTGTAGGTTTTTGGAGATGTACCTTTTAAAAGTATATTCTTATGCCTCTGAAAAGTAATCTCTTAAGTAGATGTTTGTGATTCCGCTGTCATTAGCAGTTGAAAGGGACAGTGTTCATTCTCTGCCTCTGATGTTTTAGAAGGGGTTTCATGTATAAAGCTTGAATATCACAGTGAACATTTGGGGTAATTTGTGAAGGTGTGACTTTCTCCAGGTGTTGGTTTTTCTTTTTGGAGTAAGTTAGAAAAGAGAGAAGCACTGATTGGATCAAACATCTTTAGTTGCCAGGGTTTCTAATGTGTCATATCTATTAACTTTCTTGGTGATGAGGTGGAATTAAAAAAATATCTGGGAATTAAATCAACCCTTTTAAATCCATCATTAAAATTCAGCACTGTTGACTGTAAGATGCGTCTTCACTCTTGCATTAGAGGATAGGATTTAGAATACAAAGTATTTCCCACAAGGTTTAGAAATTTATGGTAAGTCAACTTTTGTGTTATTAACTACTTAAAGTGATTAACATTTACTTTTCATTAATTTGAAGTCTTTTTAAAAAGCCTTATTTATATATAACTCTGTGAAAAATCTCCAAGATGCTCTTTATTACACTTAATCTATTCTTTAGTTCAAGTGAATTTGAGTGAATGAGCATATGTGTGTGTGCTTGTGTGTCTGTAGTTAGCAAGTAGTTTTGTGCCTTTTGGTTTCTTATTCCCTTCCCTTCTCTCTCTTCTAGTCAATTTTCTTGTAACAAATTTGGATTATAAAAAGGACAGAGTCACTGCTTTTGTAGCATCTTATACAAACATACTAGTTTGTCTCCTATCCTGGCGATATAAATTGTATATGCTGCATGCTAAATTTATTAATATCTTTGAAAAATGTTTAAGACTGGCTTCTGAGTGGTTGATCTTTACTGTAGATGGCTGAAACCAATAGAGATTAAATAAGAATGCATGCTTTTGACCAGAGAAGGAATCTCTGTAAGCTCTGGTTGGATAGAAGTACTAAGGAAAGCTTAGATAGCTCATTCATTTCTGTTCTGATTCTGGACTTAGTTGTTTTGATGTATCTTAGGTTCATCAGCATATATTTGCATCTTATCCATTTTAACAATGGGACTCAATGACAAATTTTAAAAATTTTCCCCTAAGATTCAGTTTATGAATACAGCATGTTCTCTTTTGAATTTCCAGATTTGTATTTATATTAAACATACTGGAATCCTGTAATTATTTAACATACATACTCTTGCTACTTTTTTACTTTACATAATATATTCATTTTTGCTATATGTGACGTCTATATGTTGATATTAAAGTTGCTATTGCAAATTTATTTTTTATTGGAAATAAATCTCTTCATAGAGAAGAAATAAAACAACTTTTAGTCTACATCTCTTTCTATTTGTTTATTTCAATACTTTTTTGTATATTTAAAATAGCTTTAATTTTTCTGGTTACAAAAAATTTCTGAAATTCAGCAATGGATAACCAAGAAGAAAAACACAAAAGTTACTGATAATTCTACCACCCAGCAGTATCTACTTATATTTCATTACATTTCCCTACTCTTTTAAAAAATATTTTCTCTAAGCGTTTCATCCCACCAAAGAATATTACTTTGCATATTGTAATAAAACACCTTTCTATGTAATGAGATTTTTGTTTTATGATTTTTAATAGTTACATGCTATTCTATCATAAATCTATACTATAAAATCATTTGCCCAGCATTATAGTTTTCTACATTTATGTTGTTTTCAGTTTATTAATACTGTAAATATATTATTACATCAGTGATTCTCTTAATTTATTATTATTTCTTTGATGAATATCTAAAAGCAGAATTACAGAGTCCAACAAAGGGTAATATATTTAAGCTTTTCAAACATAATGTGAAATTGACTTTCTGAGGGGTCATACTAGTTAACTTTATCAACAATGTTTGAATGGAGGTGTCTGGCGCCCCAAATCCTGGCTAGTAGAGAATATTATAATTATAAAAAACTTTAATATGCTTAATGGCTATACAGAAAATATTTATATACATGCATATATGTAAATAATTGTCTGGGTGATTTTGGCTAAATGTGATTTAAACAAGATAATATAACACATGTAAGAATTAAAGATTTTAAAATTAAAAAAATAAAAAACTTAATACTAAAAAAAAAAAAAAAATTTCTTGATCTCGATTAAAGAGAAGTCCAGAAGTGGGTATGAAAGCTGGTATGATGGTTTGTGAATATTACCAAAGACCCAGCTTTTTTTCTGTTTGCAGCGTACATTCTCTAGTATGTTGGCTTCTTCCATGGCAATAAGATAGCTGCTTTGGATTTGTTGTTGTTCAGTCGCTAAGTCATGTCCAATTCTTTGCAACCTCATGGACTGCAGCAAGTCAGGCTTCCCTGTCCTTCACTATCTCCTGGAGTTTTTCAAATTCATGTGCATTGAGTTAGTGATGCTATCTAACTATATCAACCTCTGCTGCTCTTACTGTCAATCTTTCCCAGCATCAGGATCTTTTCCAATGAGTTCGCTCTTCGGATCAGGTGGGCAAAGTGTTGGAGCTTAGCTTCAGCATCAGACTTTCCAATGAATATTCAAGGTTGATTTCCTTTAGGATTGACTAGTTTGATCTCTTTGCTGTCTAGGGGACTCTCAAGAGTCCTCTCTAGCACCACAATTCAAAAGCATCAATTCTTTGACACTCAACCTTCCTTATGGTCCATCTCTCAAAATGGCAGCTCACTCCAGTACTCTTGCCTAGAAAATCCCATGGACAGAAGAGCGTGGTAGGCTACAGTCCATGGGGCTGCAAAGAGTCAGACACGACTGAGCGACTTCACTTTCACTTTCACTCACATCCATACATGCCTACTGGAAAAACCATACCTTTGACTGTATCAACCTTTGTTGGCAAAGTGATGTCTTTCCTTTTTAATATGCTGTCTAAGTTTGTTGTATCTTTCCTTCCAAGGAGCAAGCATCTTTTAATTTCATGGCTGCAGTAACTGTCCACAGTGATTTTGGAGCCCAAGAAAATAAAATCTGTCACTGCTTCCACTTTTTCCCCTTCTATCTGCCACAAAGTGATGGGGCTGGATGCCATTATCTTAGTTTTTTGAATGCTGAGTTTTAAGTCAGCTTTTTCATTCTCTTTTCACTCTCATCAAGAGGCTCTGTTTTCCCTCCTCACTTTCTGCCATTAGAGTGCTTTAGCTTAAGTCATCTAACTACAAGGCAGGAAGTAGAGGAAAGAGATAACTATGGCAATAACATAACTTTTATCAGAAAGGCATGTTTCCATAAAGTTCATACGAGATTTCTGCTTATGGCTCAGTAGCCATAATATTGTCACATGGCCTCTTCTACAGTAAAGGGGGCTGAGAACTAATGTAGATGGGCTAAGAAAAAGGAGGTTGGGAATAGATGTTAAATTAGCTGACATTCAGTGTACATCATGATACCAGAAATTTTACAGAAAAATTTTACTTAAATGTTATAACAAATAGCATGCTATTATAGCAGTCTTTTATGGTACTCAAATACATGGCTATCTTTGTGAATAAATTTGTATTTTAATATTAACGTAATACTCTATTGTTTCCCTGGTGGTTCAGATGGTAAAGAATCTGCCTGCAATGCAGGTGACCTGGGTTCAATCCCTGGGTTGGGAAGATCCCCTGGAGAAGGACAGGGCAAACTACTCCAGTATTCTTGCCTGGAGAATTCCACGGACATAGGAGCCTGGTGGGCTACAGTCTATAGGGTCACAAAGAGTCAGAAATGACTGAGCGTCTTTCACTTTCTGTTGCTTGGAGGTACCGTGTACATAGCATTTTTGTACTTCTCTGTTTTTCTTTGGAGGAATTCCTTGAGGATAAATGGCTGAGTTTAAGGATATGCACATTTGAAAACTGTATTCAAATACCAAAGTTATTTCCAGAATAATTATTTGAAGTTACACACTCAGCATTGGGGTTTGTACCGAGTAGCAGCTGGATTTAAATCTTTTAAAATTTTTGATATGGTTATGTGAAAAGTGGCATCTCTTTTAAAAATTTGCATTTCTAAATTATTTGTTAGCATAGAAATTTTGTAATTTTTGTTAATTACTTGTGCTTTTTTTTAACATATAAAGTTTTTGTTTTTAGGTCATAAAATTTAAAGTTTCATTTCATTTATTTTTTTAGTTTCAAATTTTCATGTTGTGCTTAGAATGATCTCTATTTTAACATTATAAAATACTTACTTATCTTTCTTTTGGTACATTTTAATACCTTCTTTAATTCTCAAACTGTTTCAGTGTATTTTTAAAAATAAAAACCAACTTTATTAGAGTATAACTTATTTACATGTACACATGTATAAAGTGTACAATTTGCTAAGTCTTGATGTTTATGTATACCTTTGAAACCATCCCTACAATCATGATGCTGAAAGTATCCATCACCCCAAAGAGTTTCTTTGTTCTGCTTTGTTATCCTTCCCCCTCCATACCCAGGCAACACTTGTTTTCTTCCTGTCACTATAGATAAGTTTGTATTTTCTAAAATTTTGTAAAATGGAACTATTCAGTATGTACTCTTTTTTTTGGTCTCCCTTATGGACTTCCCTGGTGGCTCAGATGGTAAGCATCTGTCTACGATGTGGGAGACCCGGGTTTGATCCCTGGGTTGGGAAGATCCCTTGGAGAAGGAAATGGCAATCCACTGCAGTACTACTGCCTGGAAAATCCCATGGACAGAGGAGCCTGGTAGGCTACAGTCCATGGGGTCGCAAAGAGTCGGACACGACTGAGTGACTTCACGTTCACGTTATCAGATTATGTGATTTGCAAATATTTCCTCCCAGTCTGTGGTGTATATTTTCTTTCTGTTAACAATGTCTTTGGAAGAGCAGAAATTCTTAATTTTGCTAAAGCCCAACCTATCAGTTTTTTTTCTTTTATGAATCATGATTTTAATGTTATATCTAAAAAATTTTTGCCTAACTCAAGGTTACAAATTTTTTCTCATATGTTTTTTCTGCAAGTTTTCTAGTTTCAGGTCTTGCATTTAGGGATCTTATTTATTTTGAGTTGATATGTGTGTATGGTGTGAGATAGGGATAAAATTCATGTTTTTGCATGTAAATATCTAATGTGCCAGTACTATTTTTGAAAAGCCTATCCTCTTGCACTGAATAGTCTTTGAAAAGTTGTTGAAAATCCTGACTATACATCATTAGACTATATAAATAATTGGAATCTATATATATATATATTTCTGCTCAGTTTGTTCCATTTATCTATCTTTGTCCTTCATTATTTCTATATACCAAGTAGTGTCTTGGGGCTTCCTAGGTGGCACTATGCAGGAGATGTAAGAGACTAGGCCTAGTTTAATCCCTGGGTCAGGAAAATCCCCTGGGAGAGGGCAGGGTGACCCGCTCCAATATTCTTGCTTGGAGAATCTCATGGATGGAGGATCCTGGTAGGCTACAGTCCATAGGGCCACAAAAAGTCGGACATGACTGAAGCAACTTAGTACAAAATACAAAATAGTGTCTTAATTACTATTTATAAGTCTAGAAATCAGGTAATGTAATTTATCCAACTTAATTTTTTTTCCAAGTTAGTTACATTTTCACATGAATCTTAGAATCAGCTTATCAATTAAAAAAATGCCTCTTGGGATTTTGCTTAGAATTGGAATTGCCTTAATTTTGTAGATCAATTTGGAGAGAAACAACATCTGAACAATGTTGAACGTGGTAAAATTTGCTCCACTTATCCTAGTTTCTTAAGATGAAAATAGAGACCTTCATTTATTTAGGGCTTATTTTATATTTCTCAGTAAGAGTTTTTGTTTTCAATGTACCTATCTTACAAATCTTAAGCAGATTTATCCTTAAGTATTTAATATATTTTTATGCATTTGCAAATTTTATTTTATTTCAGTTTCAAATTGTTCCTTCCTAGTACATAGAAATACAGTTGGTTTTTGTATATTGATCTTGTATCATGCTGCATTGTTAAACCATTTATTGGTTCTACTACCTTTTTTTTTTTAAAGATTTAATCAGATTTTCTCTGTAGAGGATCATGTCATCTGCAAGTGAAAATAATTTTATTCTTGCTTTCCAATCTGGAGATTCAGTTTACTTTTTGCTTGCTTTTTTTTTTAACCTGGGCTAGAACCTTTGGGATGATGTTGAATAGATATTGTGAGAGCAAACATTTGGTCTTTAAGCATTAAATATGTTTTATTAATAGCTGTAAGTATTTTGTAGATGTCCTTTACCAGCTTGAGAAAGTTCTTTTTTATACCAGGGTTGCTGTGAGTTTCATTAGGTGATTACATTGATTAATAGGTGGATTACATTGATTAATTTTTGAATATTAGCCCAACTGTACATTCTTGAGATAAGTCACTATGATCATGATGTAGTTTCCTTTCAACAGGCTGTTGGATTAATTTGCTAAACTTTAGTTTATAATTTTTACATTTGTATTTATAAAGGATATTGATATGTAATTTTGCTTCCTTATGAGTTATTAATGTGGAGTTAATGGAATGAATTGGGAAATATTTACCTCTCTACAATTTTTTTTGAAGAGTGTGCTGAATTGGTATTATTTATTGCTTAAATATTTGGAAGAATTCACCAGGGAAGTTTTCCAGATCTAGAGTTTTGTGTATGGGAAAGCTTTTAAATTACAAATTCAATTTCTTCAAAAGATATAGGACTGTTCATGTTATTCATTTTTTATTGAGTGTACTTTGCTGGTTTCTATCTTTCAAAAATATGTGCATTTCATCTGAGTTGTTGAATTTATTGGCATACATTTGTTGATAACATTTTCTTATCCTTTTAACATTTGTAGAATCTGGAGTGAAGACAACTCACTCATTACTGATACTGGTAATTTGTGTTTTTCCTCTTTTTTTTTCTCCTGATCTGTTGACTAGAGGTGTATCGATTTTATCTCTTTCTGAAAAACCAGCTTTTGGTTTCATTTATTTCATCTTTTTATTTTTTGTTTTCTGTTCTTTTTAATTTCTCTAATTTTCTTCTGCTTACTTTGGGTTTAATTTTCTTTTTTCTAGTTCTTTAAGGTGAAAGCAGAGACCATTCTTTTTAATGTAGTTGGTTAATGCTATAAAATTTTTTCTAACTATTGCTTTAGCTGTATCCTACAATTATTAAATAATATATTTTTAAGTTTCATTCTATATCAAATACTTTTAAATTTCTTCTTTTGTTTCTTTTTTTGACCCTAGTGTTATTTAGAAGTATGGTCTATAGTTTTGAAACTTTTGGGGATTTTCCGTAGAACTTTTGTTATTCATTTGGAATTCAATTTCACTGTGGTAGGAGAACATACTTTGTATGACTTGAATTCTTTTAAATTCATTGAGACTTATTTAGCTCCCCCAAACTAGGACAGTTTTTGTGAATGTTCTACGAGCATTTGAAAATAATGGTTTTCTGCTATTGTAGGGTGGAATCTTATGAAATGTCAGTGAAGACAAGCTTTCTGATAGTGTTTTTAATCTTCTATATCCTTACTGATTTTCGATTTACATGTGTCAATTATTGAGAGTAGAGTATTGAAGTCTTCAATTACAATTTGTTTATTTCTCTCCCTCTCTCTTTTTTTTTTGCATATCTGAAATTTTTGCTTCATGTATTTTAAAGTTCTGTTTCAGACATATAAAAGTTTAGGATTGTAATGTTGTCTTTATTATTATGAAATAGCCTTTATCTTTGTTAATATTCTTTGCTCTAAAATCTACTTTTATAATGTGAATATAGCTATTCCAACTTTCTTTTGCCTAGGGTTACGATGATATATATATATTCCCTCTTTCACCTTTAAGTTGTTTACATCTTTTATGTTTAAAGTGGACTTCTTATAGGTAGCATATAATTGAGTCTTGGCTTTTTAAATGCAATCCAGTATTATCTGTCTTTTAATTGGGGTGTTTAGAGCATTTATTTTTAATGTGATTATTGAGATCATTGGTTTTAAATAGATTAGTATTCTGTCACATACTCAAAGAGGACTCTGCAGATTTCTGAAGTTCTTTCATTGTAGTGCTATCCTCTCTCTGTCTTAAGAACTTCTGCCACTTTGGCCTTTCCAGATTCCCAACTCTTATCACCTCCACTCAGAAAGAACACTGGGTTGCTCTTGGGCTCCCCTTCCATGTGATGTGGCTTGGAAATTTTCTCTAGGTGGTCAACTGGGGCAAACATAGGACTCATTTTGTTTCTTGTTTGTCAGAGATGACTGTTGTTCATTTGCTAATTTCTAATGTCTTGAAAAATGGTTTGGTTATTATTATTTGGTTATACCCATTTTTTAATTGTTTTTGATGGGAGGGTAAATTTGGCCCCAGTTTTCCAGGACTGATCATTTTGGCTAGAGTACTTCATTAATGGTGGTATATGCTTTTAGCAGTGGGTAAATAATATATTTGTCTCTTTTTTTGTGTGATTGTAATAGCTACTGATAGTCAATACTCAGATCTATTCATTCATTGGAAATTGAAAAATGATGGCTTTCAGGCTTTCTTCAATTTTTTAGCTGGTATATTTATGTACAAAAAATGTTTCCCTTATTTACCATTGATTATGTGGTACAGTTCAATAGGGTCATTAGGGTAAGTGCTTGATTCCTTGCCTTTGTTAGTGATTTTTAAAATGCTCAGTTGATTCTCTAGAATTCTTCAATAGTGAGCATTTGGCTTTTCTCTTTTGTTTTTATTGTAAATATGAACACATGCTTTTAAGTATATTTGATGTGTTTTACTCCACTGCAATTATTATCTTTTTCGATACTCAAATATTTTCATCTCTGGCCAGTGGTAGTCTCTTTAAGATGGCTCTTATGTCCTTTTCATATAGCTCTCTAGTCACTGATAGTTTTTTTCTGGTGTGACAGATATTCTAGGTTCATCTTGTGCATTTCCTGCCTCAGACCTAGAATGAACTAGTAGAAGAAAGGAAATTAAATGATTTTAGCATGTTCTTGTGAGGCAAAAATTTTAGCAATTGGAAGCAACTGTGGAAGTTAGTTAATATAGTCCACACATAGACTTCAGACTAGACTAGTGCCATAAAAAGTACTCATCATCAACTAAGCTTCCTATTGTAAATATTAAATGTTTGCCTTGTGGTTTTGTAAGGTGATGTTTTTTCTTTTCTTTGTAGGCTTTGCCAAGCAGTCAGAAGATGATCAGGTGAATGTAATGGGTTTTCGCTTCTTAGGAGGGTCCCAAGTTACACTTCTTGCTTCTAAAACCTCTCGTAAGTAAAGCCATGATATTATTGCTTTTGAAAACTTCTATTAAGAACACTACATTACAGATCATTACCACATCAAGGATTTCTATAATGGTGATGTTAGATATTGAAAACTAAGAGCCATTATATTAGTCATGAAGATAGGGTCCTGTTTTATTAGCGATACATAACTTTGGTTTTGGGGATGAGGAGGGTTTGAGAGAGGAATTTAAAGAACTGAAAAATCATGTTAATGTGTGGCAGAACCAATACAATATTGTAAAGTAATTAGCCTCCAATTAAAATAAATAAATTTAAATTAAAAAATAAAAAAACATTAAAAAAAATAACTGAAAAATGTTTTTGAGATAGGTATGTGGTAAACTAGATTTTAGGAGTTACTAGAAATTGGAGTTAATTTTTTTGTGTGTACATATTCTTCTAGCCTCCTTTTGGATATTGGCAAAGATGAAAGTGAATAACTTTTGTTGAGATTAATCTCAATAGAATGAAAAGTGGTAATTGTTTAGTCAAGTTTGAATTTCAGATAAATATTTGCTTTATTGATTTGTTTGCTTCCTATGAGAATAACTTGAAACTACTCAATGTACAACTGATTTCTGGTGTATGTAGATAATGAAGCTACTAAGCTCACTGGGTTTTATACCCTTTCTTGGAAATAAATTATTAAGAGAGGAAGTTTTAAACAAATTTTAGGTACACTAAAGATATCAGGAGAAATGAATACATATATATTATATATATTCATTCATTCACATATATATAAAGTCTGGCTGAGTACACTCCAGTTTTTAAAATTTCTGCCATTTGTACAATGACTTTTCACTTTCTACTTTATGCATTTGCAGTTTTAATTTTATTTTTTTATAATTAGAAAATATAGTAAAATGAGGATATACTCTTTTTGAAAAATAAAGATGCTAACAGCAGGAACATATACACATTCTTATGTTAGAAACTATAATGATGTCTCTGTCATAGCACCTTCTGGAATGTGTAGGTTGGTGACTAGTGAAATAGACTTGGAAACAACTAAAAATTAAAGAATAAGACACAAAAATCAAAGACAATTCTGAGAAGAATGAGAGAATTCTGTACTTTTCATGGTCTTTTTGTGATTGGTCATGATTGTCATCTTTACATTGGCATCAATTTGTTTTGATTAGTTTTAATCTTCAGTTAGATAATGGAATCATTTTCTAACATTTCTTTTGGTTAAACTGTTCTCTTTGGTTAAACTAAAAAAGCTGTTGCAAACATTTCTTTGGGAAATTGTACACATCTGTTTGATTCCAGTTGATGATGCTGTATGATGAATCTACAATTGAGACTATTTTAAAAAGGCATATTCTTTGTGCAAATGGGAATATTTATATCCTAATGCATTATATTTATTCCTTTTCAGATGAAATAACTCTTAGAACATTGTTTTTGCTTATAATTACTTTATCACTACCTAAATTTCACCAAATGTCCATGTCTATAATTGATTTATTGATATTTTCTTAATATATGACTGTGAAGTGAAGTGAAGTGAAGTGAGCTTGCTCAGTCCTGTCCGACTCTTTGCGACCCCATGGACTGTAGCCCACCAGGCTCTTCCATCCATGGGATTCTCCAGGCAAGGATACTGGAGTGGGTTGCCATTTCCTTCTCCAGAGGAACTTCCCGACCCAGGGATCGAACCCAGGTCTCCCACATTGCAGGCAGGTGCTTTACCCTGCGAGCCACTGGGGAAGCCCAGACTATGAATGCCTTGACAAAGCCACAGTACATAATGGAATTGGACAGGGCTATTTAAATAAAGAATCAAATGAACTGTAAACTGAGACCTGAAGAGTAGCCATTACAATTCTCTGATGGTTTTTTTCTTCAGTGATGCCCAGAATTCTACCTAGAGAAAGTCCCTGGGAGATGAAAGGCAAAAGATATGAAGAAAGTACTATTTTCTGGGCTTGAGGCAGATGTTGGTGCTCCCTACTGCTCTGTAAGAGTGTTCATCCCCAAAGAAGGAATGAAGTAATTTATATCCAATATGTGTTTGACATTTTTCTTTTTTATGAAAGGCATGTGGTCTTTCATCTCAAAATCTGGATGGATAGGAAAACCCAACAAATGGAGAGAACTTAGTATTTTTTCTCTAACAATCAGCCAGATGCTACGTGTACCATATATAGTTGTCATCAGATCTTGGATAGTATTTCATGTGCATTTTAAAACCTGCTTGATACTCAGCTGATCTTGGAGTGTGCCATGGGGTAATTTCAGTTCAGTTTGCCATGGACCAGCCAGAGTCGACAAGCGCAGGCAGCTCATTGTCTCAGGCATGCAGTCACAGTAGGTTTTTACTTCAGAAAGTAAAGACTCAATGTAATTAGAGTTTATTGTATGAATTCTGAAAAAAAAAACACAAAGCTTTAAAGATAAAAATATTTAAGAAGAAGACAGCAGCAAAACTGAAAATGATTTCCACAGACCTAAATTGAAAATAACACTGGTGATGGATATGTACATTACCTGGAAGATAGTAATAGATTTACATGTATATGCATGAGTCCAAATTCATCAAATTGTAAATATTAAACGTGTATTTTTTATATATCAATGATACTTCTATAAAGTTGTTAAAAATAACAAGTGGGTCACATTTTATGAGAAATATTTTTATAATCAGAATTATAAAATATTTCCACATGGAAGTCAGTTATTTAAACTGATTCAGTACAGTGGTATTTCAGAAGAAATATGCTGTTGTCTATAATTATATATTCCTGCCATGCCACTTTCTTAAGATCCAGATCCACATTGTTATTTATTACCTCACACAGCAAACACTACCACCTTACTCTATCTCTTCCTTCCTGTTCCTTTTGTCTCGATGCTTTTCTTGATCTTTCTTATATATCTAATTTTATCTTTTTCTTTACTATATCTATTTGTACCTTGCCTTGTTCCACTTGTCTCTTAAAGTGTTTAAAATATATTTTAAAGTTACTGAAGATTGAAGAATAAGATTAACATACAATTGATATGATACTAGCAGCGTAGAAATAAAAGGAAAGCATTTTCGTTCCAATTTTCAGAATGCTCTAAAGATCAAATCAAATCAGTTGTTTAGGAGATGCACAGCCTGATGCTGAGTCCAGGATGAAATTTCTCTTCTGAATATCACAAAACTAACTTCTTCAATAATGTCTCTATAGCTTATTTTTGTAGTTATAATTGTTATGTAATTATACTTTGAATAACAAATTTCATAGAGCTTTAAAAATAATGGTGAAACTCAGCTTACTAAATATAATTCTATATGAGTCCAAAGCAGTGCAGTCTAAGCTGCAGCTTCATCCAAGGGTAAACTTAGAGTATCTATTAGTAGCACTACATGTTTTTAGTAACTAGCATTTTCAGTAAGAATTGGACAGTTAAACTCAGTAATTCCGAAGTAAAGCATAGCTGAAAGGAGTTGTGGGTTTTGTTTTGAAATAAGCAATATTAGAGCATGTTATATTCTTGCCTGGATAATTCCATGGAAAGAGGAACCTGGTGGGCTACCGTCCATGGAGTCACAAAGAATCAGACACGACTAAGTAACTAACACTTTCACTTTTCACTTTCAGAACACGTTTAAATATCAGTTGAAATGAGTTAGTGGGAGAGGCTGATGATCAGGAAGTAGAAGGGCATCACAAAGCAATGAAGTCCTTTAGGAGAGAGGGGATGGGATACAGAACTTGGAAGGTGAGGAGAGCTGAAAGTTTACTGTGACAGGATGTAGATCTAGGGAGACTTTATAGATTTGTTGATGAAAAGATAGGGCAGCTTTGCTGATCTCTAAATTTGAAAAAAAAAAAAAAGTGTGACATTGGTGTCTTGGAGAATAAGAAAGCAAACTCATGAAATATAAGCAATGATGAGTTCCCATTAGAGTCTGAGATCCTGAATTTTAAAGTGAATCCAGTCATCCTTAGACAGTTTTGCCCAGCAGTGATTTGTTTATTGTTATCCAAGCAACTGCAGATAAAATGTTTTTATGAGAATAGTTATAATAATGAACTACCAAATCTAAGCCGAGAGAAATAAAGAGCAGAGAAAAGTGATACATGGTGAAAAATTAACAACTTCAATAGATCACATATCTTGATTGGGTTCAAGAAGTACTGGGAGTTATAGAGCGAGTAAACCAGAAGCACAAAAGCTGGTGGGACAGGGGAGCCTGGTGGGCTGCCGTCTATGGGCTCGCACAGAGTCGGACACGACTGAAGCGACTTAGCAGCAGCAGCAGCAGCAGAGAATGAGTGAGGTGTTGATGTCAGGAGTTCAGAGAGACTGCAGATTCTGATGACAGGCTCATCAAATAAGGTGTGACGTTTGGGGAGTGGGTTGTAAAGATGGAGAGAAAACCAATGGAGACAAAGATTTCTAGGAAATGAAATGTCTCAGTTGTGGATATTGGAGGAGCCTGTTCGATGTTAGCACAATGAATGAGAAAAAGAAATACATATGAACATATTATTGTGAAATTTTAGAACACTGAGGATCAGGGGCATATCTCCAAAGTTAGAAAGGAAAAAATAGTCACTCAAGGAAAATTAATCAAGAAGCCATTTAACTTTTCATCAAAATTATTAGATACTAGGTCAGTTCAGTTCAGTCACTTAGTCTTGTCTGACTCTTTGCGACCCTGTGGACTGCAGCACGCCAGGCTTCCCTGTCCATTGCCAACTCCCAGAGCTTGCTCAAACCCATGTCCATCGAGTCGGTGATGCCATCCAACCGTCTCATCTTCTCTTGTCTCCTTCTCCTCCCACCTTCAATCTTTCTCAGCATCAGGGTCTTTTCCAATAAGTCAGTTCTTTGCATCAGTTGGCCAGAGTATTGGAGCTTCAGCTTCAGCATCAGTCCTTCTGATGAATATTCAGGTCTTATTTCCTTTAAAATTGACTGGTTTGATCTCTTTGCAGTCCAAGGGACTCTTCAAGAGTCTTCTCCAACACAACAGTTCAAAAGCATCAATTTTTCGGTGCTCAGCTTAAGGTCCAACTCTCACATCCATACATGACTCCTGGGACAACCATAGCTTTGACTAGATGGACCTTTGTTGGAAAAGTAGTGTCTCTGCTTTTTAATATGCTGTCTAGGTTGGTCATAGCTTTTCTTCCAAGGAACAAGTGTCTTTTAATTTCATGGCTGCTGTCACAATCTGCAGTGATTTTAGAGCCTAAGAAAATAAAATCTCTCACTTTTTCCATTGTATCCACATCTATTTGCCATAAAGTGCTGGGATAGGATGCCATGATCTTAGTTTTTTTGAATGTTGAGTTTTAAGCCAACTTTTTTCATTCTCCTGTTTCACTTTCATCAAGAGGCTCTTTAGTTTCTCTTCGCTTTCTGCCACAAGGGTGGTGTCATCTGCGTATCTGAGGTTATTGATATTTATCCCGGCAATCTTGATTCCAGCCTTTGCTTCATCTAGCCTGGCTTTTCGCATGATGTACTTTGCATATAAGTTAAATAAACAAGGTGACAATATACACCCTTGATGTATCCTTTCCCAATTTGAAACCTAGAGGGTGATGGAAAAAATTTCCCTAAAATCTGAGAGAAATGATTTTCAACTTAGACTTCTGTACCATGTTAAACTGGTAATTAGCAATGAATGATGAGTAAATACATCTTCTTAGTGTCACGAGTAGCACTAAGCAATTGCAAATAGCAAATTTATGTTGCCTCAGGTAGGCCTTTGGAATATGGAAAGGATAACTAATAATGCTAAATATTTCAATATCTAGAAAGAGTGATTGAATTGAATCAGGTCAAGTTTAAAAGTCCTTTGCTTTTCCATTTTGATTATTTTGCTTTCAGATATAATGAAAGGATTGTAGTCATGTATGTGAATAAGGGTTGAACCTTGAAAAAGGCTTTCTTTTTGCATCTATCAAAAGAAAGCATATGTGATGTTGAACTGTGTTAAACAAAATATCTTCAGAAAAAAGAAAGTGAGAGTTTTGCTCTACTCCACCTGACTGGACTGTGCACCTTCGCTCATTTTCCACTCAGCAGATGTCTTTATAGCTAATACATCTCATGACTCTTGTGGAGCTCCTGGACTAGTTGGAGAAACAAACAGGTAGTGGACTGGTCACAGAACACCTGGTGTGCTTATGAAGAAGTGAAGTCAAGTGAAGTCGCTCCGTCGTGTCCGACTCTTTGCGACCCTGTAGCCCACCAGGCTCCTCCATCCATGGGATTTTCCAGGCAAGAATACTGGAGTGGGTTGCCATTTCCTTCTCCAGGGATCTTCCCGACCCAGGGATTGAACCCTGGTCTCCCACATTGCAGGCAGGTGCTTTAACACTTAAGCTGCTGCTGGATTCCAAAAGAATGAGGTTCCATAAGTGATTTTATTTGTGAAGGATCTTTTGGAATGAATAGAAGATTTTTAGGTGGCAGGCATTCCAGGAAGAAGAGAAGTTATCTTCAGATGCTTGATAAAGTGTGGGATTTTTGTTGTTGTCCTTGTTCAGTTGCTCAGTCATGTCCGACTCTGTGACCCCATGGACTGCAGCATGCCAGGCTTCCCTATCCTTCACCATCTCCTGGGGCTTGCTCAAACTCATGTGTGTTGAGTCGATGATGCCAGCTAACCATCCTGTCCTCCGTCATCCCCTTTTCCTCCTGCCGTCAATCTTTCCCGGCTTCAGGGTCTTTTCTAATGAGTTGGCTCTTTGTGTCAGGTGGCCAGAGTGTTGGAGCTTCAGCTTCAGCATCAGTGCTTCCAATGAATATTCAGGATTGCTTTCCTTTAGGGTTGACTGGTTTGATCTTCTTGCAGTCCAAGGGACTCTCAAGAGTCTTCTCCAATACTACAGTTCAAAAGCATCTGAAAGTTCATGGAGTAGGTACTCTGTGATAGTCCTTTAATGAAGCCTCCAAATATAAGGACAAGTGTTATATTAAAGCCTCCTCAGATAGCGCTAGTGCTAAAGAGCGTTCCTGCCAATGCAGGAGATACCTGAGACAAGGTTGGATCCCTGGGTCGGGAAGATTCCCTGGAGAGGGGCATGGCAACCCACTGCAGTATTCTTGCCTGGAGAATCCCATGGACAGAGAAGCCTGGAGGGCTACAGGTCATAAGGTCACAAAGAGTCAGACATGACTGAAGCAACTTAGCACACATGCAGGTCATGAGAAAATCTAAACTCACCTGATATGCACCTCCTACTGCTGTCATTGCTTTAATGTGTACAGTGATTCATCAGTATAATATTGTATTCATATTTATCTTAGAATTTCTTAGCAGTGTTATTGAGGGACAATGGGAATATTATATAAATACACTTAGAAAAAAGCCTTTTGAAAATTAAATTTAGAGAAACCATAGTTTGTATTAATATTGAAGAGGTTGTATATTTAGAATATTACACTAATATCTACTGATATTATTTATATTATTTCTTCCAACTTTTGATTTAAAAAGCATTCATCTGCTTTTCTATTTCACATTTTAAAATTTCCAGGATAGCATAAACTATATTGATGCTTTGTTTATGATGTGAATGCAAACATTATTTATATTGATGAACTTCAGATGTTCTGACATGAATTGAGACTGACGTTATGCATTTTTGTGCCCTGCTTAGTTAAATATATTATTTTCTCCATTTGTAGTAGGGTGAAATGGCAATTGACTGGGTTCCAATCCTTTAAATTTATTTAATTTGGAAGCTGAAATGGTTATTTCCACTGAGCTGCTGTTGCAAGATGCAAAGGAAAAGAGACAAAAAATTAATTGAATGTTCATTTTGGAAGCTATTTTAATTACCAATATTGTAAGGATGTATTTTAGAATACAACTTTTTTCTTTCATGCTATATTGTCAATAGAGATTTTCATTTCTCCTTTCTGTGAACTGTATACTCTGGAAAATCTCCTGGGCAATGTTAAGTATCTTGGACTACTAGTGCCAAGAAAATGCTTAATAGTGAAAATAATGCCTTATAAATCTTCGACTCTTTGATTCTTGTTGATTTTTGGTAATCTGAAAAAATTCAACTTGCAGATACCATGTTTATATTTTTAAATCCCCCAGTCCCATGGTAATTTTTAACATTTTGACACATTTTTCCCCCTGTATATGCTGATGAATAAGAAAATAATTGAAGCCTGAATTTGAAAGTTACAGAAAATATCAGACCTATTTAAATGTTTATTATTATGAATTTTACATTTTTCTTGTTTAATGATGTTCATGTATTCATAGCAGAGTACTATTTTAGTCCATTTGGGTGTTATTTTAAAAAAATACCATAGACTGGGTAGCTTTTACATAACAGAAATTTATTTCTAATAGCTCTGGAGGCCAGGAAGTCCAAGATCAGGGCACTAGTAGATTTGGTTTCTGGTGAGGACCTGCTTCCTGGTTCACAGATGTCTGGCTTTTCAGTGTGTCATGTGGCAGAAAGGGTAGGAGTGATTCTGAGGTCTCTTTTTTATAACAGTGCTGATCTCATTCATGAGGACTCCTTCCCCATGACATAATCTCCTCCCCAAGGCCCCATCTCCAGATCTTATCACAGTGGATATCATGACTAAACATATGTATTTTGGGGTGACGCAAGTGTTCAGGCTATAGCAAATGAAATAAAGAATTTTATTTATATTTAAGTTTTCCGGTGAGCTTTAGATTTTTTAACTTGTTTTATTCTATACTTTTTGTATCAAAATTTTAATTTTTACAACCAATATGTTTTTACTATCTAATTTTTCTTGATCTAAATTTTAAAATATAGGTACTTTGCTGGTGATTCAGTGATTAAGACTCTGGACTTACAGTGCAAGGGGTGTGGGTTTTATCCCTGGTGGGGAACTAAGATCTTACGTGTATTGTGGCCAAAAAAATAATAATACAAAGATAAATTACACTTGTGTAAATCTTTTCCCTATAACATTATAGTTGATCTTCATACTGGCCTTGTGAGCTATGCTTTATTTTCCCGTTTGTGTGGATGAAGAAACTGATGGTTGGATGATTTATTTGTACTGAAGTCATAGATTAAAATATTTACTACATTTTAAGTTTTGCTTAGGGAGAAGAGCTGAGAAACGAGATTTCCTTCATAATGTGATGCCCTTAATTGTTTATATATGGCACCACTATGTTGGATCATGGTTATAATGTCCTTAACTATGAGTCTATTTTTGTCCCTTTTCAATTCCTTTTCTACTTGACAGCTTTTATAATAAAAACAAAGAAACAGACAATTACAAATTTTATCATGCCTCTCTCCAGCTTAAGATCTTTTGTGTTGATAATAATATCAAAACTTTTACTAACCCTTATAGGTCTCCCTGTATGTTCTGGCCTGGCCTGATATCCATCTTCATCTTTGGGCACTTTTCCTTACTATGACCTTCTCTCAGTTCTTGGTACATCTCTGACTTTTTCTCCCATAAAGTCTTTGAACTTGCCAATCCCTCTACCTGGGCTGTTCTTTCCATCTTAAGCTCCAAGCTTTATGCACAAAATGATTAGGAGTATGAAGTCTAGAACCAGATTAATAATTTAAATCCCTGCTCTGGTTTAGATTTCATTTGAATGACTTTGAAAAAATTACAGTGCCTGTTTTTTCCATCTACAGAAATGGAAATAAAATAGTGCAATTATACTATATAAGAATCAAATGAGATAATTCCTAAAAAGCATGAAGCAATTTCCTGGTACACTGTAAGTGCTAGGTAAATTTTAGCAGCTAGTATTATTTAGCTGCTGTGTTTTATGAAATAATAAAAAGACTGTTTTCCCATTAGTCTTTATCATAGCACCCTTTTAATCTGCATCAGAGTCCTTTCATAACTTGTAATTATTTGTTATTTATTTGCTTATTTTCTACCCTTCTCACTAGGATGAGGGCCAGGACCAGTATGTGTTCTTCCCGATTGTTTCCCCAGCACTCACTGCTTAATACCTTTTGAATTGAATGAGTAGGTGCAGAGTTACTTAGAATCTTCTTTTTTTAATGGCTTTTATTTTTTATTTTATTTTTTTTCATTTTTTGGGGGGGGTTACTTTTTTTAATGTAAATTTATTTATTTTAATTGGAGGTTAATTACTTTACAATATTATATTGGTTTTGCCATACATCAGCATGAATCCACCACAGGTATACACATGTTCCCCATCCTGAACCCCCCTCCCTCTTCCCTCCCCGTACCATCCCTCTGGGTCGATAGTGAAAATGATCTAAAATCTTGAAATCAAAATGGAATCACAGATAAATAGCTTGGAGAAAAGGATTGAGGAGATGCAAGAAAGGTTTAACAAGGACCTAGAAGATATAAAAAAGAGTCAATATATAATGAATAATACTTAGAATCTTTTTAAGACTATCAAATAAAGATTGTCTTGCTTTACCGCTACTTTGTAAAGGGAATTGTGTTTCATTTCTTTCATTTGTCCCTTGCCTTTTGAATCTATTGTCCAGGACTTCCGTCTGTTACTTTAGAAAGTGGAAGTCTTTGCCCAGTATGGGGGATTGAGATGGGTCGCCTAGAGAGTTCATCAGCCTCTGTTCAGATAATTCAAATCTTGATGAAAGATAAAGGGAAATGTTTAGATTTGCCTGCATTTCATTTTGTCATATTAGGGGGTTTGTTGTCTTGCAGGAGTGAGAAAGGAGCTGCAGCTGTGGGCAGCAGAAATAAGATACTTTGTCTCTCCTGGGGAAGCTTTTGGGCCCACTGCCTTTCTTGGCTTGCTCACAACATCCCCTGCTCTCCTTAATGAAACACCCATGCCCACTGTAAACTGTGAATGGGAACCAAATCCCACAGTTCCTAGGAGGTGTCAGGATAGGTGTCAGTTGGATCTGTCTTTCCCCATCATCAGCTCAGCCCCAGGACAGCTGAATTTGGAGGTACTTGTTGGCATTTGGCTGAGAATCCTCTCCACATTTCCTCCAGTTGTAAATGCTAATAAAATGTTTTACTTTTAAATAAAATTTAACTAATAAAACTAACCTTTGATAGAGATGTTTAGTGCATTTCTTTTAAGATTTTTAAGTTGTGACACATTTGTATCAAAAAATTACAGTTGAATGGACACATCTCTCCTGGTGTTGGCACAGGCCACTCTGGAGGACAACTTGCTTACCATCCAGTCTGTGGCTTTGCAGATGCTGCCCTGCATCTGGCAGGGTAGGCTCAGTCAAGTATGGCAGTGCCAGCGTATGTGCCCACTCCTGCTATCATATTCATGTCTGTTGCTCCAGTAGTCATGACTGCATCTCACCATCTGTTCTCTTGGGCCTGCATCTCTGCAGCATGGAACTGCATCACCTACATCTGCTACGTCCAGCGAAGACTGGGCAGCAGAATGTAAAGTTTGTGTTTGGGGAGATCACAAAGCTGTAAAAGGAGATGTAACTGGCTCAGCTCAGTGTTGTCTTCTAGAAGGCCAAGGGCATTCCCCGCGCCTGGATGGGGGCTCTGGGCTGGAGCAAGATACCTGCCCCAAGATGGGCAGACACAGAGAAAGACAAGGTCCTGAGCCAGCCCTGAGCCAGAAGCTACCTTTCTACCTAAGAAGGACAAATGTCTGAGACCTGGAGGCAGCACTAAGTTGCCCAATATGTGCCTCAGGATGCATAGAGGGACAGATTGGTCTGTAACTCCAGAGATGGCCTATCTTCTTCCTCACTGAGTTCTACAACTCCCAAGGAGACTTTTAAGAAAGTACCAATCACCAAGGAGCTCAGAGCCTTAAACACTTCCCAGGGCAGCCAACTCTGTTAATATCTATAATTATTAAACAGTTCTTACTGTGCCTTCTTCCCTTTGCTGCTCCCTTGTTATTGCCTAATTCTTCTGCTATGTAATAGGCCTTCATATACTTGAAAATAGTTGTATATCCCTTGGGGAAAGCTCTGATATTTCCGTGGCAAAATCAACCTTAATGGGGTATCCCTGAGTCTCCTGAGTCAGTGATGGTGGAAACCTTGTTCATTCTTCCGCCATCACTCCATCTTTCAAGATCTACAGTGAACTTCTTGAAGGGAGAGGCTCTTGCTTTATTCACAATTTTATCTCCAGCATCTTGAACTGACTTATACAAATGAACAGAAGAGAGAATAAATATCAGTCTGGGTTTTCTGTGTTGGACCCCAAGCTTGACTTAGGTAAGACCCCAGATTTAGAGGATTCTAATGCTAGCATACTTTGTCATTAGCATTCTCCCTTCTACCTGTCTACTCACCCCCCTCCATAATTGTACTCTGGTTTTCTTCTAAAGCATTAAACCTTCAGCAACAATTACCAAGAAAGGTAAAATTCGTCATTTCTGACCTTGGCCCTACTGTCTTTGATGGGGAAAAATGAAAAGACATCTGATCAGCACCATGGGCAGAAGCCAACATCCAGAATAAGACTGGAGTGAAAGGAACGTGGGAAAGGTTCAAGGGGAATGATATGACAGCAGAGAAGACCAGAGTGTTTGCATGTTCCATGGCAGGAATACTCAGTTTATTTTATTCCTTATGTAATTAAAAAGAGTACAACTGGGGGAATGAGAGCAGATATATTCTTGGATTCTGGTTGAGGATGACAAAGTTAAAAACCAATTTAAAGTTGTAATATATTTATAGTACCATGGGAAGTATAAATAACTAGTTTACATACATGTATCATAGTACCTTAGGTTCTTTAAGCAAAAAGACTGAGTTAATTTTTATACTCCCAAGATTTATTTCTCTGTGAAACATAATAGATGTTCAATAGGATAGGTGACTTCGATCCCAAGAAGTGTATGGTCTCTTTGAAGAGACCAAATATGATTATATGGAAAGTTAAATAAGAATATGTGGTTGTATGCAGTTAAGTAAACAGTAAACTGTAGATATTCTCTGTATAAATTCAGAGACATGCAATGTTGTGAAGTGGTTAAGACTGATAGATAATCTTTGGATTAATAGCTGGAGTTCCAATCCCTGCTCTGTTACTAACTGGCTAGATGACCTTGCAGATTATTTAAACTCTTCTGTAGCTAGATTTATTCTTCTGTAAAATGGGGATAACAGTATTTCCCCTATTGGGTGATTGAGATTTAAGCAAGAGAGTGAATGTGAAGTGCTTTAGATAGTGCCTGGTACATATAAGGCTGCTACATGTTAGTCAGTCAGTCGTGTCTAACTCATTGCAACTCCATGAACTGTAGCCCACCAGGCTCCTCTGTCCATGGAATTCTCTAGGTAAGAATACTAGAATGGGTAGCCATTCCTTTCTCCAGGCAATCTTTTGTCTCAAAGGTTGAACCCTGGTCTCCTGCATTGCAGGCAGATTCTTTACCATCTGAGTCACTGGGGAAGCCCAATGCTGCTATCGGTGGTAGAGAAATAAAGTTTTCTTGGGGTAGTTGAGATTGAAGCCAAATCCTAAAGAATAGGTCGAGTTTAGACAATTGGAAAGAAGGATATTTATCATAAATTCTAGCTCTGACATTTAATTTACTTTGTGAGCTTTGGCAAGTCTCTGAGATTCTCTGTGCCTGGTTTTCTTTTTTGTAGGAGAAAGAGTTGTTACAATTTTGGTGCTTGATGCGTAGTTGGTGCTCAACATATAATAGTTGCTCTTATCATAGGTGTAGTTATTGTCACTGCTGTCATCATCAGCATCATCAGGGTAGGAGGCAAGAATTTGGCTCTCTGAGCTGAGGTTTCAGGGAATGGAGGGAACCAAGATTTATATTTGGGGAAGGGTCTTATTGCAAAATCTCTCTTCAAATGAAAGAACTACTAGAAAAATAGAAAGCTTTGATTATGATAACAGGGGTTTAAACTGGCTGCTGTGGCCAGGATGTGGGGCTTTCTGTAGAATAAATTTTATTTCATATCAATTTTCTGAAACAGATAATGATACCAGGTATACTTTTGCAATGGCTGTTTTCTTACCTTTTTTGTTTTGTTTCTTTGTTTTCTTACTTTTTGAGTAAAGCTTTTTTTTGGAAGGATCTAATTTTTTTGTTTTTACTTTACTGAAACCTATCATAAGATACATAGTTAAAGGGACCATACTCTGCAGCTTGGCACTGTGATCACATACCTTTGGAGTGAAATTTGAAAATGTTAAGTTATTGATGCAGAAAGTCACAATAAGGTCATAAAATTATTCTTATTAAGCCAAAAATTAAATGAAATCTTTGTCCTTTCATTTTGGTGTTCATGTCAGAGTTAGTGATAATTCATGGCATCACCGACTCAATGGACATAAGTTTGAGCAAACTTTGGGAAATAGAGAAGACGGGGGAGTTTGGCATGCTGCAGTCCATGGGATCACAAAGAGTGAGACACGACTCAGCGACTGAACAACAGCAATATGTTATTTCAGCTAGTAATTGTGTTAATAAGCCTTTTGCTTAATTGTTTTTCTCTTTAGAACGATACCGCATTCAGAGTGAACAATTTGAGGATCTTTGGCTTATAACAAATGAGCTTATCATCCGCCTTCAAGAATATTTTGAAAAACAGGGAATCAAAGATTTCACATGTTCTTTCTCTGGATCTGTGCCCCTTGAAGAATATTTTGAGTTGATTGATCATCATTTTGAGGTGTGTATAATCATAACCCATATCATCTATAGTTTTTCAGTATATGAAAGAGAAGGGGATTCTGTAGAGGTAAGAATTCTAGTATACATGCCATTAGGCAGTACACTAAGTTGTTATTCTTATGTGGGTGGTGGGGTTGTGAATCTTTTCCTGCCCTCTTGCCCAATTTGTGATCAATTGAAGACTTTTACAGAGAGGCTGCCTGGAGCTAAGCATGTGGTCTGGCCTCAGAACAGAGCTGGTTTAATTCTCCCACATGGGGATTTAACCTTTGACCCCAATAACCCAGTGCTAAAACTATTTGAGCTTATCGGCAGCCATTTGGCTAACTAATTCTAGCAGGCCATAAATGAGGTGTGATTATAAAGTAAAGTGATTTTTCTTTTTCATTTTTAACAAGCACACCAGAACTTCTGCATCTGAATGAGGGTTAATCACGTAAAATATTCTCAAGTATCTGGCACAGTAGGTGCTTGGTAAATGCTGAAGGATTAAATATCTAAATCAGTGAGATATGCTACTGACTTTGTTGCCTGGATATGTTTGCACTTCTTCTTTGGAATTATCTTCAGAGCCTGTGTTACATTTTCTTGAGTATCTTCAGAGTGTCAAATCTTCATCCTTTGAAAATTGATTTGATATTTGAAAATAGTCAAGATTAATGTTTTTCTGAAAACAGTTATACAATGACAGTCATTGTTTTAAGTCCCATGTGTTTAAAAAAAGAATTCACCAAGTTTTACTTACTTATTTGCCTGTAAGTAGATCCTATAGGGAATTACAAAGAGGAATTTCAAAAAGATTTTGAAAATTATTTAAGGAAGCATTGGTTCCCTAGAATGGCTACTTTTTAAGGAATCCATAGGTTTTTGCATCTCTGTAAACTGGTATGTGTGTGCAAGCATGTATGTGTGTATTGTAGAGAGAGAGGAAGGGAGAGAATATGTTATGTAAATTGTCAGTCACATGAACATTCTACTTAATGTTCAGTTCCCTGAACATTCTGAGAGCATTGAACATTCTAAGAGCATTTAACCTATAAATAAAGACTTCTTTGAATACAATGTCACCATAAAGGGAAATTTTCAGTGAGTACAGTCCAATTGCAGATAATACCACATTATCAAATAAATTAATTTGGGTTTTCTCTCATCTATGCTGATAATATTGTATAGGATAATATACTTTGACCAAATTGTGGTACCAAAAGCCAATAGTTTGGGAAATAACATATAGGTACTCTTGAGCATTGAGAACCTTTGCAATTCTCTAGGATATATCTGAAGAAATTCCTGCCTAACTATGTGAAACTGAGGTCCAATGACTTACAGAAGAGAGTCCATAGAAAGACTATACTAATTTAATATTTGTAACATTTAAAATTGAAAACATTAGTTTCTAATTGACTGTATTTGACATATAGTCCATGTCCCTCCTGTCCTATATTTGGTTGGCTAGTTAATCCTTGCAGTTTCTACATCAGGGACATTTCTTTTCTGGGGTGGGACTTAGGGAATATGGTCAACTATATACACTTTTACTTGTTAAACAAGTTAAACAGGGCATGCTTATACTTCCTTTACTCTCTGGCCCCACTCTCTACCTTTTTAAATACAACTTTCAACTTTAAATAAAGGTGGCTTTTGGACTCCAAGTGTCCTTTAGCATAAGCTCCATGAAAACAGGAACTTTTGTCTGTTTATTCATTGTTGAAATTCCTAGTGCCTAGAACATTGCTTGGCACTAAGATCCATACATAATTGTTACGTGTTAAAATTCTAATATGTGAAAACATTTCAATCACTGCTGTTTGGTTACATATACAGACACCTGGCTGATGTCTCAATATTGAAGATATATTTTTTATTTCATGAATTGAGGAAATAAAATATTACAGCAGGATGTCATACAATTAAAAGTGAATTATTGATAACTTTGGTCTCTGATTCCTCTGCCTTTTCTAAAGCTGGCTTGAAAATCTTGAAGTTCACGGTTCACGTTTTGCTGAAACCTGCCTTGGAGAATTTTGAGCGTTAATTTACTAGCCTGTGAGATGAGTACAGTTGTGTGGTAGTTTGGGCAATCTTTGGTACTGTCTTTCTTTCTGCTGGATCTATGAAAAAACAAGAGAGTTCCAGGAAAACATCTTTTTCTGCTTTATTGACTATGCCAAAGCCTTTGACTGTGTGGATCACAACAAACTGTGGAAAATTCTGAAAGAGATGGGAATACCAGACCACCTAACCTGCCTCTTGAGAAACCTGTATGCAGGTCAGGAAGCAACAGTTAGAACTGGACATGGAACAGCAGACTGATTCCGAATAGGAAAAGGAGTACGTCAGAGCTGTATATTGTCACCCTGCTTATTTAACTTCTATGCAGAGTACATCATGAGAAACGCTTGACTGGAAGAAACACAAGCTGGAATCAAGATTGCCGGGAGAAATATCAATAACCTCAGATATGCAGATGCCACCACCCTTATGGCAGAAGTGAAGAGGAACTAAAAAGCCTCTTGATGAAAGTGAAAGAGGAGAGTCAAGAAGTTGGCTTAAAGCTCAACCTTCAGAAAATGAAGATCATGGCATCCGGTCCCATCACTTCATGGGAAATAGATGGGGAAACAGTGTCAGGCTTTACTTTTTTGGCTCTAAAATCACTGCAGATGGTGATTGCAGCCATGAAATTAAAAGATGCTTACTCCTTGGAATGAAAGTTATGACCAATCTAGATAGCATATTGAAAAACAGAGACATTACTTTGCCAATAAGGTCCATCTAGTCAAGGCTATGGTTTTTCCAGTGGTCATAATGGATGTGAGAGTTGGACTGTGAAGAAAGTTGAATGCCGAAGAACTGATGCTTTCGCACTGTGGTGTTGGAGAAGACTCTTGAGAGTCCCTTGGACTGCAAGAAGATACAGCCAGTCCATTCTAAAGGAGATCAGTCCTGGGTGTTCATTGGAAGGACTGATGCTGAAGCTGAAACTCCAATACTTTGGCCTCCTCATGTGAAGATTGACTCATTGGAAAAGACTTTGTGCTGGGAGGGATTGGGGGCAGGAGGAGAAGGGGACGACAGAGGATGAGATGGCTGGATGGCATCACCGACTTGATGGACGTGAGTTTGGATAAACTCCGGGAGTTGGTGATGGACAGGGAGGCCTGGCGTGCTGCAATTCATGGGGTCGCAAAGAGTCGGACACCACTGAGCGACTGAACTGAACTGAACTGAACTGTTGATAACTTTTGCAATATTCTTCTTAAAAAATTAGTTGTTACATCACTTTAAATTTTGATAATGAATTTTTTTTCCCTTCAGGAGAATATTCTTTGATACAGCTACTTAAGTGCTTCTTAAGTGCCGAAACTGGGGTTAAAGGAGGGTAATAAAATTCCAAGTCTTTCTCTCACTGTTTGCAGATGACGTGATCGTCTGCATAGAAAACCGTAAAGACTCCACCAGAAAATTAATAGAGCTAACCAATGAATATAGTAATGTTGCAAGATATAAAATTAACACACAGAAATCCCTTGCATTCCTATACAGTAACAATGAGAAAACAGAATTTAAGGAAACAATTCCATTCACCATTACAACAAAAAGAATAAAATACTTAAGAATAAATCTACCTAAAGAAACAAAAGACCTATATATATATAAAACTATAAAACACTGATGGTAGAAATCAAAGATGACAAAATAGATGGAGAAATATACCATGGTCATGGATCAGAAGAATCAATATAGTGCAAATGAGTATACTACCCAAAGCAATCTATAGATTCAGTGCAATCCCTATCAAGCTACCAAAGGTATTTTTCACAGAACTAGAACAAATAATTTCACAATCTGTATGGAAATACAAAAAACCTCGAATAGCCAAAGCAATCTTGAGAAAGAAGAATGGAACTGGAGGAATCAATCTGCCTGACTGCAGACTATACTACAAAGCTACTGTCATCAAGGCAGTATGGTACTGGCACAATGACAGAAATATAAATCAATGGAACAAAATACAAAGCCCAGAGATAAATCCACACACCTATGGACACCTTATGTTTGACAAAGGAGGCAAGAATATACAATGATTAAAGACAATCTCTTTAACAAGTGGTGCTGGGAATACTGGTCAACCACTTGTAAAAGAATGAAACTAGAGCACTTTCTAACACCATACACAAAAATAAACTCAAAATGGATTAAAGATCTAAACATAAGACCAGAAACTATGAAACTCCTAGAGGAGAACATAGGCAAAACACTCTGCCATAAATCACAGCAGGATCTTCTATGACCCACCTCCCAGAGTAATGGAAATACAAGCAAAAATAAAGAAATGGGACCCAATTAAAATTAAAAGCTTTTGCACAATGAAGGAAACTATAAGCAAGGTGAAAAGGCAGCCTTCAGAATGGGAGAAAATAATAGCAAATGAAGCAGCTGACAAACAACTAATCTCAAAAATACACAAACAGCTCCTAAAGCTGAGTTCCAGAAAAATAAATGACCCAATCAAAAAATGAGCCAAAGAACTAAACAGACATTTCTCCAAAGAAGACATACAGATGAATAACAAACACATGAAAAGATGCTCAACATCACTCATTAACAGAGAAATGCAAATCAAAACCACAATGAGGTACAATCTCACGCTGATCAGAATGGCTACTATCAAAAAGTCTACAAATAATAAATACTGGAGAGTGTGTGGAGAAAAAGAGACTCCTCTTACATTGTTGGTGGAAATGCAAACTAGTACAACCACTATGGAGAACAGTATGGAAATTCCTTAAAAAACTGGAAATAGAACTGCCATATGACCCAGCATTTCCACTGCTGGGCATACACACTGAGGAAACCAGAAATGAAAGAGACATGTGTACCCCAATGTTCATCGCAGCACTGTTTATAATAGCCAGGACATGGAAGCAACCTAGATGTCCATCAGCAGATGAATGGAGAAGAAAGCTGTGGTACATATACACAATGGAGTATTACTCAGCCATTAAAAAGGATACATTTCAATCAGTTCTAATGAGGTGGATGAAACTGGAGCCTATTATACAGAGTGAAGTAAGCCAGAAAGAAAAACACCAATACAGTATACTAATGCTCAGCTCATGAATTCCTTATTACCAAATTCAGACTCAAATTGAAGAAAGTAGGGAAAACTGCTAGACCATTCAGGTATGACCTAAATCAAATCCCTTATGATTATACAGTGGAAGTGAGAAATAGATTTAAGGGCCTAGATCTGATAGATAGAGTGCCTGATGAACTATGGACAGAGGTTCGTGACATTGTACAGGAGAACAGGGATCAAGACCATCCCCATGGAAAAGAAATGCAAAAAAGCAAAATGGCTGTCTGGGGAGGCCTTATGAATAGCTGTGAAAAGAAGAGAAGTGAAAAGCAAAGGAGAAAAGGAAGATATAAGCATCTGAATGCGAAGTTCCAAAGAATAGCAAGAAGAGATAAGAAAGCCTTCTTCAGCGATCAATGCAAAGAAATAGAGGAAAACAACAGAATGGGAAAGACTAGAGATCTCTTGAAGAAAATTAGAGATACCAAGGGAACATTTCATGCAAAGATGGGCTCGATAAAGGACAGAAATGGTCTGGACCTAACAGAAGCAGAAGATATTAAGAAGAGGTGGCAAGAATTCACGGAAGAACTGTACAAAAAAGATCTTGACGACCCAGATAATCATGATGATGTGATCACTAATCTAGAGCCAGACATCTTGGAATGTGAAGTCAAGTGGGCCTTAGAAAGCATCACTACGAACAAAGCTAGTGGAGGTGATGGAATTCCAGTTGAGCTGTTTCAAATCCTGAAAGATGATGCTGTGAAAGTGCTGCACTCAATATGCCAGCAAATTTGGAAAACTCAGCAGTGGCCACAGGACTGGAAAAGGTCAGTTTTCATTCCAATCCCAAAGAAGGGCAATGCCAAAGAATGCTCAAACTACCACACAATTGCACTCATCTCACATGCTAGTAAAGTAATGCTCAAAATTCTCCAAGCCAGGCTTCAGCAATATGTGAACCGTGAACTCCCTGATGTTCAAGCTGGTTTTAGAAAAGGCAGAGGAACCAAAGATCAAATTGCCAACATCTGCTGGATCATGGAAAAAAGAAGAGAGTTCCAGAAAAACATCTATTTCTGGTTTATTGACTATGCCAAAGCCTTTGACTGTGTGGATCACAACAAACTGTGGAAAATTCTGAAAGAGATGGGAATACCACACCACCTAACCTGCCTCTTGAGAAATCTGTATGCAGGTCAGGAAGCAACAGTTAGAACTGGACATGGAACAGCAGACTGGTTCCAAATAGGAAAAGGTGTACGTCAAGGCTGTATATTGTCACCCTGCTTATTTAACTTCTATGCAGAGTATATCATGAGAAACGCTGGACTGGAAGAAACACAAGCTGGAATCAAGATTGCTGGGAAAAATATCAATAACCTCAGATATGCAGATGACACCACTCTTATGGCAGAAAGTGAAGAGGAGCTAAAAGGCCTCTTGATGAAAGTGAAAGAGGAGAGGGAAAAAGTTGGCTTAAAGCTCAACATTCAGAAAACAAAGATCATGGATCCGGTCCCATCACTTCATGGGAAATAGATGGGGAAACAGTAGAAACAGTGTCAGACTTTATTTTTTTTGGCTCCAAAATCACTGCAGATGGTGACTGCAGCCATGAAATTAAAAGACGCTTACTCCTTGGAAGAAAAGTTATGACCAACCTAGATAGTATATTCAAAAGCAGAGACATTACTTTGCCAACTAAGGTCCGTCTAGTCAAGACTATGGTTTTCTCTGTGGTCATGTATGGATGTGAGAGTTGGACTGTGAAGAAGGCTGAGCACCGAAGAAGTGATGCTTTTGAACTGCAGTGTTGGAGAAGACTCTTGAGAGTCCCTTGGACTGCAAGGAGATCCAACCAGTCCATTCTGAAGGATTTCTTTGGAACGAATGATGCTAAAGCTGAAACTCCAGTACTTTGGCCACCTCATGTGAAGAGTTGACTCATTGGAAAAGACTCTGATGCTGGGAGGGATTGGGGGCAGGAGGAGAAGAGGACAACCGAGGATGAGATGGCTGGATGGCATCACTGACTCGATGGACGCGAGTCTGAGTGAACTCCGGAAGTTGGTGATGGACAGGGAGGCCTGGCGTGCTGCGTTTCATGGGGTTGCAGAGTCGGACACGACTGAGTGACTGAACTGAACTGAACTGAATGCATATATATGGAATTTAGAAAGATGTCAACGGTGACCTTATATGCGAGACAGCAAAAGAGACACAGATATATACAACAGTCTTCTGGTCTCTGTGGGAAAGGGTGAGGGTGGGATGATTTGAGACATGTATATTATCATGTGTGAAACAGATCTCCTGTCAAGGTTCGATGCATGAGAAAGGTGCTCAGGGCTAGTGCCCTGGGATGACCCAGAGGGATGAGATGAGGAGGGAGGTGGGAGGGGGGTTCAGGATGGGGAACACATGTACACCCATGGCTGATTCATATCAAGGTATGGCAAAAACCAATACAGTATTGTAAAGTAATTAGCCTCCAATTAAAATAAATAAATTTTAAAAAATTCCAAGTTTTTTCCCCAATCATGTGTCTTTTCTCCTCAAATGCACTGAAAAATAGGGGAGTTTGGTTTAATATCAGAAATGTAAACCATGTTTGATTTCCAAACATACTAAATATTGTACTTCAGAAGTATTATGACTGTTTTGTAAAGTACCAGTTCACATGATCTGGTTTCATGGAGTGTTCCCTAGGACATTGATCAGTTTCTTTATTTTAATAATGTTAAATTCAAAAATTATGGAAAGAGTTATATGGAAAAGAGTCATTTCTGATTCTCATCCTCCCATTATTCAGTCTCTTTGGATGCAACTTTTGGTGTCCATTTTCTTGTGATCTTTCTAGAATTGTTCTATGTAGTCACAACTATGTTAATGTACAATTTTTTAGAAAAAATACATGCATGATATTCTGTATTTTTTTACTTTGCTTCTTTGAATGCATCTTTGGCTAGCATTGCTTATCTGTACCTAGTGGTCCTCTTGTTCCTCTATTGATAGCAGTTTGATTATTAATATTATCTTACTGTAATAGGAACAGAGCAAATTTTGTAATGAATATCTTTGCATGTACATTACTTTTTGCAAGCACACCTCTTGGAAAAATTCCTGGAAGTGTGATTGCTAGGTCAAAGGCTGTTATTTCTGAGAACAATTTGTATTAACTTCTCTGTGAATCTTGCCTACTTTTCTATTGGATTGGTGCTCTTTTTCTTACTTGTATGTTTGGGTTGTGGTCACTTTTTTTTTAATCAGTTTGTAGGTGCTTTCTGGATATTATGGCAATCACATAGAACTGTTTTTTTTTTTAAGTTAGTAATTTATCAGGGGTGTGTGTGTGTTTGTATATGTGTGACTTTTGGCTTTTGACTTATAAAGATCTGTCTCATGCTAAAATTATTTTAAAAATACAATTTTCTAGTACTTTTGTTTGATTTAAACTTTTGATTCCTCTGCAGTTGATTTTGCTGCAAAGGCTCGGGGAGAGATTATAGAATATTATTCTTTTTTTGCATTGTATATTTAATCAGTTATCACAAAATATTTATTAAATAATCTGTCTTTATTCCTTGGTAAGTGGGCCATTTTTACTAAATTTCTATCTAGCCTATTTCACTGTATCATTTATGTATTCATGAATCAAATATCATACTGTTTTAATTCTCTAAACTCTGTAATACACTTAAATTTCCTCTTTACTCTTTTCAAATTTTTATTGGCATCACCAGTATCCCTACTTTAGACACATTTTTGTTGTGCACATTTAGCCTGAATTAAAGAAATTCTTCATTGTAGTTGCGGATAAATGGTGAAAAATTAGAAGAACTGTTGTCTGAAAGAGCTGTACAATTTCGGGCCATTCAACGTCGGCTGTTAACAAGGTTCAAAGATAAAACACCTGCGCCCCTCCAACACCTGGACACCTTGCTAGATGGAACTTACAAGCAGGTAAGTATAATATCAGTGATAGTTTTCTACTCCTAGAGTCACGTACCAGACTAACAAGGTTAGGTGTTTCTTTCCTGTGTATTATGAAACAGTGAACAGCATACAAGCTTAAGACTCAGAATTTAGTCAAGCTCTGTCACTGTCTAATTATGTGACTTTGAGTAAATTAGAATAGATCCATCCATATTTTACTTTCCAGAGTTTTTGTGAGGATTTTCCATCATTTCTTTGAAGCAGCCAGCATAATGCCAGGCATATAGTATATGCTTGATAAATAGTAGCTATTATGGTTAGTGTGTTTATTGGACAATTCTTGGTACATTCCATAATTATCATAATTCTCAAATTGTCTTTCAGAGCAATTGGATCATACTTTCAGTGTTTTGTCAGCTGATGTTTTAAAGATAGAATTTTGTTTTTAAAATTCTTTGATGTATAGTTGATTTACAATGTTGTGCTAGTTTATGCTGTACAATAAAGTGATTCAGATACCCACACACACACACATTCTTTTTCATATTGTTCTCCATTATGGTTTATCACAGGGTACTTCCCTGTGCTGTAGGACCTTGTTGTTTATCTGTTCTATATACAATAGTTCATGTCTGCTAATCTCAAACTCCCAATCCCTTCCTTCCCCAGTTATCCTCCCCCTTGTCAATCACAAGTCCGTTCTTTATGTCTGTGAATCTATTTTGTAGATAAATTCCCTTGTGTCATATTTTAGATTCCACATATAAGTGATATCACATGATATTTATCTTTCTCTTTTGTCTTGCTTAGTATGATCATCTCTGGTCCATCCGTGTTGCTGTATAACATTATTTCATTCTTTTTTATGGCTGCGTAGTATTCCATTGTATATGTGTACCATATCTTCATTCATCTGTCATTGACCATTTAGATTGTTTCATGTCTTGGCTATTGTGAATCGTGCTGTGAACATAGGGGTATATGTATCTTTTTGAATTATAGTTTTGTCTGGATATATGCCTAGGAATAGGATTGCTGGATCACATGGGAACTCTATTTTTTGATTTTGAGACACCTCCATACTGTTTTTCATGGTGGCTGCACCAACTTACATTACCACCAACTGTGTAGGAGGGTTCCTTTTTCTTTACACCCTGTATACCATTTGTCATTTGTAGACTTCTTTAGTATGGCCATTCTGATGGTGTGAGGTGGTGCCTTATTGTAGTTTTGATTTGCATTTCTTTATTAATTAGCGATGTTGAGCATCTTCATGTGCCAGTTGGCCATGAGATGGAATTCTTAAATAGCCCTTTGTTCTAGCTCAAAAAGACTTTTTTCTTCCTCTTTGAGTCTTTCTTCTACCAATGGTTTATCATTTGCATAACTAGGGTTATCTGAGTCTTACTCTTAAGGTATTACATCTTTAAAAACTATTCAAAATTATCATCTCAGACTTGAAATAATAATTTTTAAAATTGAAATTTCATGGATAAAGCCTCTTCCAGTTCTACTATAAAGAAGTCAGCTTTGATTAACTACATTATGTCTTCTTACATATCTATACAATATCAATGATCCGTTTCAAAATCAGTGTTGATGATATGAATACTCTGTTGATTTTTTTGATTGAATTTTTTGTTGAGATAGTTGTATATTCCCATGCAGTTATAACAAAAAGTACAGCTAGGGAGTTTGCTAGTGGATAAGAATCTACCTGCCAGTGCAGGGGACACAGGTTCGATCCCTGGTCCAGGAAGATCCCACATGCCTCAGAGCAGCTAAGCCCATGAGCCACAACCACTGAGCCTGATTGCTGCAATTACTGAAGCCTGCACGCTCTAGAGTCCATGCTCCACAGTAAGAGAAGCCACTGCAATGAGAAGCCTCTGCACCACAACAAAGAGTAACTCCTGCTGATGGCAATTAGAGATAACCTCCAAGCAGCACTGAAGACCCAGCACAGTCAATAAATAAATAATTTAAAAAGAAACTATAAAAAAATACAGCTAAATTTCACATATCATTTACCCACTTTCTTCCAGTGGTATCATTTTGTAAAACTATAGTATAATATCACAACCAGATTATTGACATTGATAAAATCTGTAGATTTTTATTCAAATTTCCACAATTTTACCTGTACTTATATGTGGGTGTATTAAGTTCTATACAGTTTTATGTAGGTCTGTGTATCCACCATCTTGTGTATTCAAGATACCAAGCAGCTCCATCACACAAGACTTCTTCATGTTACATTTCACTGACAAAAACCCCTCCCCAACACTGTGCTTCCCTACCACATTTTGCTGTTTTTGGAAGAATGAATCAGATATTGTTTTCATAGTTAGCTTTTCTAAAGGGAAGAATCGTGGAGAAGGAAATGGCATCCCGCTCTGGTATTCTTGCCTGGGAAATCCCATGGACAGAGGAGCCTGGTGGGCTATAGTCCATAGGGTCACAAAGTCAAACATGACTTAGTGACTAAACAACAACAGCAACGGCAACAACAAAAAGAAGAAAAATAGCTTATTATGTGAACATCACTAAATATTGATAATATCTTTGCTTCTTGAAATTTTCATGGTTATTTGAAAATCAGTAGCAATTAGAGGGATAGTCCGCAGCAATAGTAGATTTTGGGGAAGAACATGGGGCTTCAAGACCAAAGACCCCTGTTCTGTCACTTATTACTATGTGGCTTTTGGCAATTTCCTTACCTTCCCAGAACTTCAGTTTCTTTAAATAAAATGGAGCACATACTCACTGTCTTATTACAAAGATTCTATTCTATAGTAGATGTAGAAATGCTTGGTACATTGTTCTACAAATACAGATTGCAAATTTCTTCTGTGCTGAAGCAATTATGTGACTCAGATCAGTAAGCACTAATGCTGTTTCTGTTCCAGACTTTTTTTTCTCTCTTAGGTATACTTTTTGTTTTTTTTTTAATGTTCTTCATTTTCTTTCTTTTTTTCCCCTCCTCCTCCTTCTTCATATATCTTTGATGATCTATCTCATTCTTAGGCTTCCTGCCACATCTGCACTTGGAGCTGAAGAATCTTGTCTTTAATGGTGCTTCATTTTGTGGATGCAATGGCAGAGGGATCTTTAAAGGGGTTTGATGAAGATGCTTCATTTAATGCTTTTCATATTTTCTATATAGCAAGACTTTCTTTGTCTTTTCTACATTCTAAGTTCTGGGGTTTATTTTTTTCTGCTTAGGTCTTAAGGGTGCTAGATGTCCAGGAGCTGCTGTGAATTCCAATAAAGTTTTTAAGACAAACTGAGGGTGAAGCCCAAATCTCTTCATAATGAATGAATGTACGTTGCTGAGTTGGCTATAGTGTGAAATAACTGATATGGTATTAATATATTTATTAATGTAATGGAGTCAGTGATGGTATAGTTGTACGGGTTCTGAAGTCAAAGTTTGGCTTACTATCTCTTCATTCATTAATGGTAGCTAGCTACTGTTATTTAGGAACCAAATGTCAGTTTGCCAGGTATAGAGTGGGTAAGGCCAGGATGGGCAGGCAGTATGACTTCTGTGCCCTTGGTGTTTAGCAGAAGCTCTTGGGTGTGTGCATGCTCAGTTGCTTCAGTCATGCCTGACTCTTTGCAACCCTATGGGCTGTAGCCCGCCAGGTTCCTCTGTCTGTGGGATTCTCCAGGCAAGAATACTGAAGTGGGTTGCATTTCTTCCTCCAGGGGATCTTCCTGACCCAGGATTCAAATCCCTGTCTCTTAGGTCTCTTGCATTGGCAGGCAGGTTCTTTACCATTAGTGCCACTTGGTAAGAAACTCTTGGTACTACTAGCTTACACAGTGAAGCCAGTGAACTGAAGACAGTCTAGTCTCCTAGTGACCTGGGATGTAGGATCACGAGGTCAAGTGACTGTCTTCTATGCATCCCAGATTGTTTCATCTGGATGTATTCTTAGAAGGAAGATTTCTTAGTCAAAAAATATTTCTCACTCACAAACACACACACATCATACACACACACACACACGTGCACATACATATTACTTAGCAAAAATGTACTAAATTATAATTCTGCTGGGAGTTTATAAAATAGTCTGTTTTCTAGGTATTATGGTTTTTGATAGTTACAATTCTTAACCTGGTAAGATAATTTTACTGTTATTTTAATCTTTCTTTGCTTACCAGTGAGGCTGAACATTTAAAAATGTTAACTGGACATTTACCTTTCTTCTTTTGTGATTTACATGTGTAAAACCTTTTGGTCAATAGTTTATCAAGTCGTGCAGCTTTTTGTTATTTTGTGTATATTAAGCTAGCAAGCTTTTAGCATACTTTTGTCATGCATAAAAAATACTTTGTGTATGTAAGGAATGTAATCTCTCTTCATATGTAAAATTTTACCAATTTGTCATTTGCCTTTTATTTTTTAGACAAGTAAAATTTACAAAATCTTTGCATAGTAAAATCTATTCCTCTTTTTCCTTCAGACATCACTGTCTAGGAAAGTCTTCCCATGCCAAGAGTACATAAATATTGACTAAGAATTTATTTTAACATTTTTATGCTATCATTCTTTATATATACTTTTTAATCCATCTGGAATGTATTATGCAATTTAGTGGGAATCTGATCTTCTCATCAAAAATAGTGAACTAGTTGTCTCGGCCCCTGCTTATTGTATAATCCTTTTTCTTTTTCTTACTGAGCTGAAATACTATTTGTAACATTTAACAATTTTACTGTATAGCGAACTACTCCAAATCTTAGTGGTTTCAAACAACAACAATTCATTATTGCTCATGAGTCTTCAAATCAGCTGAGCATTTCTGCTGACCTGGGCATGGTTAGCTGTTCTTGTTTGAATTCACTCTTGTGTCTCTGGTTAGCTAGTTGGTCAGGTGGAGACTAGATGTACTTACCTATTTGGCATTTGGCTCACAGTTAGATGGAGTGATTGTGCCACACGTATCTCCTGTGTGGCAGGCTGGCCTGTGCTTGTTCATGTGGTGGCTACAGGTCCCAATATACAAATACTCTTCAAGTCTCTGCCTGGGCTATGTCTCTGGTTCTCCATTGGTTTTGACCAACCCAGATCAAAGGGCTGGGAAAATAAACTCTTCCTCTTTATTGAAGGAGTAAAGGATTGTGGGCGTTTTCACAATCTACCCTAAATTAGCATATAGTAATGGTACCTCAGACGGTGAAGAATCTGCTTGCAATGTGGGAGACCTGGATTCAGTCCCTGGGTTGGGAAGACCCCCTGGCGGAGGGCATGGCAACCCATTCCAGTATTCTTGCCTAGAGAATCTGCATGGACAGAGGAGCCGATGCAGTCCATGGTGTTGCAAAGAGTCGGACATGACTGAATGACTAAGCACAGCACAAATCAGCAAAATGTTTTAAAAGCTAATTTTTGCAACTTTCCTAGCCTTTGAACTTAGGTTTTTCTATATTTTTTACTTTGAAACCTATATTTTTTTGGTTACTAAAATTTCGTTAATTCATAATCAGTGTGGTCTATGGATTCTAGAGATAATTTCTCCTGCAATTAGTTAGATTTAAGAAAACAGAACATCTGTGCTATTTTCAGGCTAGTGCCCAAATACTTGCCTATGTGCTAAGTTATAGTCAGCTGTTTTGGGGATGGAATCTGTTATTTAGTCTCCTGTAAGTCACCGCCATAGTCCTGTCCAAGGTGGGCTTTATCTATGCAGTCACAGAACCCTGTGTTTGGTTTGAATGCTCTGTGGTAGCCATCTTGAAATTCTTAAGATGTTTTGAACATGAGGCCCCATATTTTCATTTTGCTCTGGGTCCCGCCAATAATGTAAGTTGTTGTTGCCCTGTTGGGATTTCTAATGAGAACAAGACAATTAGGAATTCAAATGTAGAGTATAATTCAAAGACTTACTGTTTTTATTACCACTATCCCAAAATCACTTGTAAGTTTCCTTAAAGATGAACAGGAAGGGATGTAGTGGGCTCCTCTGAATAGCTCAAAGGTTTTTCCTGGGACTGGCATCTTGGTTAACTGACAATGAAGTGACAAGGGTTATTGCATTTAAGGTTATCATCTTGCAATTAGTTGTATCTAAGCATGTTGAGGGTGGCAGCCTGTGGGCCATTGGCTTCAAGATGCACCATGAATAGTTATGAATTTTGATGTACAAAGAATTCAGCCAACAACTTTTCTCCCATTTTTAACTGCAAGTTATTTCTTATATCTTGTATCTTTGATTGAATAGAACCCCCAAACCACATCACCACATTATAATTTTAGTAGCATGCCTTTCCTGTATAGTATCTACCTGTCATCATATCAGACTTCACTGGGGCATCTACCAACCCCTCTTTCCTGAGGTCATCCTACTGCTGAGGCAAGGAGAGAGGACTAGCGTGTTCACTCTGGAAAAGCATCTTGTGATTCTTACATGGGAAGGATCTGGTTTCCAATGAATGAGGCTTTTCCAGTTGCTCACCACAATTTCTATACCTTATTCTAGAATTCTGGAAGAGAAGTCTTGACTTTGTCAAAGAACTTTCACCTTTCCTTTCAGCTTTAGAGACATAATGTTGAAAGAAAGTAACTATGTCAAGAGTTTCTTTTTTTCAGCAGTCAGAAACCTGTATTTCCTCATTTGGATAATTATAATACTGCTTTGTCAATCACCTGAATATATTTTTGGAAGACCTAAGAAAGAAAGTATGGGAAAGATGGGAAATTCATGTTTAATGAGGATCTATTGAGTCTGAGGTACATTTCGTTTATTTCATGTAACATAATCATCTTATGTGGGTGGCATTCTTATTTCCATTTTATGGTTGAAGAACTTGAGACTTAAAGCAGGAGAAATCACTTGCTCAGTGTTACACAGATATTAAATCATCTATTCCAAAGTCCATGCTTCTATTATTTCCAGGTGAGACATAGACATCATAGTTTTTCTTTAGCAAATCTGCAGTCAGGCTGATGAAAAAGGAGACTTGTGCAAATTTGTGCATATTTGTACATATTCATGGTGTGTATATGTATATATTCATGATCATTCAATATTCATTTTATATGTACCTATCAGAAAGTCACAAAATCTTCTGGAGAGCCCCCCAAAGTATGTATTACATCTGAAACTTGTGTATAGAGGAAGAGGTGAGTTTGTTAATGTAACTAATGCTGAAGTTCAGTTTCTTGGCCATCAAATACCAGTACTTATTGCACTTGGCAGAAGAGCTTTGGAAAATAAGTTCTCTTTGATGTTGTAAAATTTTCACATGTATTTGTTTGTCAAAGCAGGACTGAATGGTTGAATTGAAATAGGGGAAATTTAGACTTACCCTATAGTTTAGCTTGTGTTTTAATGCTTTTATCTGTACTAAGATTTTTTTTTTCCTCCACTTGAACACTAACCCTCTGTTGTAACAGAGGAAAAGTGTTTACTAAACTAAAAGTTTAATTGTGTCAGATGACATACATGTAATGTAATGACTGATAGTCATTAATGTTCTAGAAAGGTACTTGGCTGATTTTTCTGTTCTGCAAAACTGAGGCTGTATTAGGCACAATTTTAAACAGAGATCCTGTGGTTTCTAATTTGCATTTGTTACTTTTTCTGTGCTTAAGACTTCCTTCCATTCTGTTTATTTGTGTGGTATTGATATATAAAAATCATTTAAAGTCACGCAAAAATCTAAGAGCACTTTGGTCTGTGATTTTAAATGAGCATGATTTTGACTGGTAACACAAAGGAATATGTGATGAAACCATTCAGAGGCCTATTTGCCTCTTTGCATTGGCAAGTAAAAAACAGTATGCTGATAGACTGAGAAGGAAGTATCAGGGATTTGATAATGTGGCTGCATTTTTTCCTTATAACTATTTAGAAGCTAAGAAGTTCTTTCTCTTCCCAAGGAGATAGAATAAACAGATGATAAAGGGAGCAGAGAAACATGTAACCATATATTTGGGATGATTGGGAGAGCTAAGTTTGAAAAAAAATTAAAAGGATGAGATGTTAGTAAAAAGATGGAGTTTGCATATCTTCACCTCATAGTTCTATCCTTGGATGTTTAAGAAAGTAGTTTGCAAAGAAAAAAGACATTCATCAAGTTGCTCATTTATGGTATTAATCATTTTTGTAAGAAATGGTTAATCAGCTTTCTGTAGTTGGAAAATGATCAGATAATTGTAGTACTCTCATTTGATGTGTCTTGGGCTTCCCTGGTGGCTCAGAGGTTAAAGCGTATGCCTGCAATGTGGGAGACCTGGGTTCAATCCCTGGGTCAGGAAGATCTCCTGGAGAAGGAAATGGCAACCCACTCCAGTATTCTTGCCTGGAGAATCCCATGGATGGAGGAGCCTGGTGGGCTACCGTCCATGGGGTCGCAAAGAGTCGGACACGACTGAGCGACTTCACTTTCACTTTCTTTTTCTTATCATTATTTTGTCTCATTATTTTAAGAACTGGAATAATGTGAAACATTTTTAAAAATTGAAAAAAGCAGACTAGTGTATGCTGCTGATGCTCAGTTGTGTCTGACTCCTTATGACCCCATGGACTATATAGCCTGCCAGGCTCCTCTGCCCATGAGATTCTCCAGGCAAGAATACTGGACTTGGTTGCCATTTCCCTTCTCCAGGGGCTCTTCCTGACCCAGGGATTGAATCTGCGTCTCCTATGTCTCTTGTATTGGCAGGTGGATTTTTTTTTTTACTGCTGAGCCACCTGGGAAGATTAATATATAATAACTTACAAATAGATGTAGCTATGATAGATGAGTATTGAAAGATTTGGAAGGAGGTTAAAAAATTGAAAATGATATACATTTGTTATATATGACTTTAAATTCTTAAATAACATTTAAGATATTTAAAATATTAATTATTGTAATCATAATTTGATAAGCACAGTTTTTTCATATGTGAATGTACTTAATACTAGTGAACTGTACACTTAAAATACTTAAGATGGTAAATTTTATGTTCTGTTTTACCACAATTCATAAAATAATAACTTTTTGAAAAATTAGATGTGAGAAACTCCTGGTCTTCATTGGTTTTCTGAGGGAAGTATTTTCTCTCTCCTGTATATACCTTATAAGTTTATTTCTCCAATCTCCTCATGTGTAGAACTTTTGAGTTATCTTGACATATATGAGTTAGTTTATTCCTATTCACTTAAAAGAGAACAATTAGATAACTGGATGGTATACTTGAGTGAATATATGAGTAAGGATGGGCATTATCTTGCTCTGACTGTAACCTCACCAGTTCCTCAGCTAAACTGGAGAACCTTACAGAGCTCTTTCAAAAATGATGCCAATTTTTCCTCATCCAGGTCAGAGTACAATCTGGAATGTAATCTCCAAAGTGTGTTGCTTTTAAGTACATCACTGATGTATTCAATATATGTGTGTGGCTATGTTCATTGGAAGGACTGATGCTGAAGCTGAAGCTCTAAAACTTTAGTTACCTGATTGGAAAAGACCTTGATGCTGGGAAAGATTGAGGGCAGGAGAAGAAGGGGGCAATAGAGGATGAGATGGTTGGATGGCATCACTGACTCAATGGACATGAGTTTGAGCAATCTCCAGGAGATAGTGAAGGACAAGGAAGCCTGGTGTGCTATAGTCTATGGGGTCACAAAGAGTCAGACATGACTGAGCCACTGAACAACAACAGCAGTAGCTATGTTAAAAAGCAAAATGAAACAAGTAAACTTAATTTTGATAATGTGTTTTATTTAACCCTACATACCTAAAGTATGAGTTTGAGCAAGCTCTGGGAGATGGTAAAGGACAGGGAAGCCTGGTGTGCTGCAGTCCACGGGGTCACAAAGAGTTGGACATGACTGAGTGAACGGCAAACAACAACAATCTAAAATATTATAACTTCAACATAAGCAAATAAAAATTATTAATGATATTTAATATTTTTTCACAGTAAGTCTTTAAAACATGGTTTATTTTACCCTTGCAGCATATTTCAAGTGCTGAATATCCACATGTGGCTAATGACTACCTTAGTGAACATTACAGTTCTAGCTACAGATAATTGTTAACTCAATTTTATATTGTTTCTTATAATGTCTCTTTTCTTGATTTTTTTCCTCCTTTAGTCCCTCTAAATTCTTGTTCTTGATAAGACTATCGTTGGCCGTTGATTTTCACTCACATGATGTGAATAGTAGGTAGTGGGAAACACTAAGACTACCAGGAACTACCAGGAACCATTGTTTACATTGTTTGCATAAACCATGACTTCAGGTATTGTTTTTTAAAAAAAGCATCAAATTTTGTGTCAATAGATTTGGGTCCCAGTTCCAGCTCTCTCTGACTCTTTGACTTTGGGTGTGTCACAGCCTCTCTAAGCCTTCGCTTCTTCACTTTCATCTTTGGACTTCCTTAGGACCTTTTTGAGCAGCATCCAGCATGGGGCTTATCTTCTAGTAAAATTCTCAATAAATATTTATTGTGCTGTATAATGATTAGGACAAGGGATTTAGAATCTTTACGTTTCTATCAGTACAGACTTTCAGAAACAAACGGGACCTTTTTGGGTCATCTAGTGCCAGCCCTTAGACTGGGATGTGGTTGTTAGCCAGTCATTTGGTGGATGCTAATGCTAGTGATTTAAGTTACAGGGCTTTGTGAGACTGAATTAGTTTTCAAAAAAATCTGTAAGTGCAAAGTATTGTTATAAATTAGAGCTATGCTTCCCTGGATTTAGGTATATAATGCTAATTGACATTAATGGGGATTGTACATAAACCAAGGGGAGAATAGACCTATTAGTGTATAAAAAACATTCTACTTCTAATATCCGTCTGGTATGCTTTATTTCCCTGGGGCATATGCATTTAAAAAAAATAAATTAAATGCATACTTCTTTATCTTCATGTTGTTCAATCAGTATTGGAGTTTTCTGCTTGCTAGTGTTGATTTAAACATCTCCCTAGATTATAAATTCAGTATTAGGGTTTTATTTTGGCAAACTTACCAGATTCAGAAATGTGATATTCATCTGCATTCCAAACTAAAAGTTATCAGGGGTACTCTCTTGTGCTGAAATTTCATTCTATTTGTTGTTTGATCTTTTGAAAAAAAAATTAGTCCTTTGACATATACTCAGAAGCAAGATGTTTCTAATATTACAATAAAATGATTAATGGCTCCATTATAAGGAAATGAAAATCTTATCTTTTTGTGTCAGTGATGAGAGAAAAATATATAAGTGCCCTCCAATTATCTGTAATTGTATGAGGTTTTCTTTCATTTATGTTATCTCTCTTCCTGTTTAATCCCATTTAGCACAATTATTCCTTTTGTATTAGTTTTCTCTAAATGGAGTTCTGAATGGTTTGAATTGTGAATTGACAATGATCACAATCTTTACAACCCTTCCTCCCTCTCCACCTTCTTCTCTTCCTTGCCTTTCTCTTTGAATAAAGGAAAACAAATACAGTTTCCTGGAGAGATTATTTTATGCATTTAGGAAAAGGAAGATGATGTATGGCCTTTGTAAGAGTGTCTATGAACAAATGAATAACTAAATCATTCCGATATGTTTCTCTGTATATTAATAATTAGAGGTCTGATAGTTCTCTGAAAGTCTGAAATGTAACCAAGGATAAATTGAGGTGTTATATTTTTAAAAAGATAAGAAACTGGGCTTCCCTAATTGTTCAGTGGTAAAGTATCCAGCTGCCAATGCTGGAGACTTAGGTTCCATCCCTGATTTGGGAAGCTCACACATGGTGAGGAGCAGCTAAGCCTGTGTGCCACAGCTACTGAGCCTGTGCTCCAGAGCCCGCTTGCCACAGCTGCTGAAACCTATGTGCCCTAGAGCCTGTGCTCTGCAACAAGAGAAGCCACTGCAAGGAGAAGCCCGCTCACCACAACTGGAGAGTAGCCCCTGCTTGCCGCCACTAGAGGAAAGCCTGCGGAGCAACGAGACCCAGCACAGCCAAAATATAAAAGACAGAGACCTAACTGTATGTCTAGGAGCAGGGTAATAATAGGCAAAAGCAGTTTCATCTAATTAAATGGGATGAATTTTGAACATTGGACTTTAAATGGATTTAAATTTATTATCACTTTACCTGGGAATCATTAATAAAACTTACAGTAAAATCGGCAGGCATTTATCATCGTTATTTTACCTGATGGATCAACTCATATTGTTGTTTTTAAATTTCCTTTTATATGATTTCCAAATCTCTTATAGCAGGATAATAGATTTCAGGAAAATCAAACCAATTTTCCCACCCAAGTATTAGTTGTTTGCCTCCCTTTATCCCCATCTAAGACTGGCTTCTGGACAGCAGTTAATATTCTTGTTCAATTGGTTTTCCAGTTAGAAAGACGGGCTCAGAGGTCATATTCTTGGAAATGTTTTTCCCATGGAAGTGACAGATTTTCACAGGGCCATCTGCCTCCGTCTTTTATCTTAACTTTCGTGATTCAAGGTAAAGATGTGTAAGAGAATTGGCTCTTGCTAAGTTGAGGCCATGGACTCAAGGACGCTCAAGGAAACCACAAGGTCCTGGTACTTATAGTCTAATGTTGATTACCTGTCTGACACATTAGATAAGATTGATCTTCTAAATGTAATTATCTGTAGTTTTCCTTTGTTTGTTTTTGTCCTATCTCATTCTAAGACCTTTTGGGCATCACTGTTGTCTATCCAATCAAGAAGTAAGAGACTTCTTACTCAGACACTCAAAGGTCTCTGGAGAGTGGAACTCAACGCCTTCCTGTCTTAACTCCTACTTCTGCAAAACCTACATGCCAGTCAAACTAGCATAACCTTTTAAACAAAAGCTCTATTGATGTATAATTTGCATAGTATAAAATTCACCAGTCGTACATATACCATTTGATAATTTTTAGGAAATTTATACAGTTGAGCAGCTCTCCCTCACCACAACCCAATTTTAGAACGTTACCACTATACCTAAAAGCTCCCTTGTGCCCATAAACACTTAATCCCCTTTCCCAACCTTAATGCCAGGAAATTACTGTCTCTTTAAGTTGACCTTTTCTGGATATTTCACATAAACAGAATAACAGAGTCTTTTGGATTTTTTTTTTTAACTTAACATCTGCTTTTGAGGTTCATCCATATATAGTAGTACGTTGTTGGAGCGTGTTCCTTTTTATTGCTGAATAGTATTCCACTATATGGATATACCACAACTTGTTTTTTATCAGTTGATAGATATTTGGATTGTTTTCAGTTTGACCAACACATGAATAATGCTACTGTGAACATTCATGTATATGTCTTTATGTGAACACATGTTTTCTTTTGGTAGATTATTAGGAGTAGAATTGCAAGGTCATATGGTAAATTTATGTTTCTTTCAATGAAATTCACAAACTGTTTTCCTCAGGATTGTGTTGTATCATTTTATATTCCTACCAGCAGTGTATGAGGGTTCAACTTTTTCCACATGGTCACCAACACGTTTTATTCTTTAAGCTATAGGCATTCCAGTGGGTATCTCATTATGATTTTAATTTGTATTCTTCCTAATGACTAGTGACTTGGGCATTTTTTCGTTTGTTTATTAAGCTATTCTCTTTTGATCAAACTTACCCTATACATTTCTTCCATTTTGCCTGTGCTTATACTATTCTCACTGCCTGAACCTTACCTTTTATCGATCCATTTTCTTTCTGGAAGCTTCCTACAAAGTATATCTTTTTTGAAGTATTCCTTTATTTCTTCCTGCCACTTCCAGTTATCTGTGATCTCTCCTTCCTTTAAACCTCAGGAGCACTATGATTAAGCCTCTGATGTAACATCTACTTATATTTTTCTGCCTGACACCATAATTACTTGAGTATTTGCTTCTTTTCTCCTGATGATCTATAAGCTCTTGGATGACTGGTATAGTTTTTTTTACTTACCTATCAGTGCACAAAACAGTGACATACTGGGGTGAGTACTGCATGAATGTTTGCCAGATAGACTTGTAGATATTAAAGAAGAGAGGCTTCTTTAGTTAGTAATAAAGGCAGATAGTCTAAGTGGGCTCAGTTTCAGTCTGCATTAGCTACAGCCAGAATGCTTCCTCTCACTTTGCAAGGATTAATCTTCAATTTATTTTCATGTTCCTTGGGCTCTTTAGGGCATGGTTTCCAGTGCTGATAATCTCAACTGATGTATCCTCTATGCCTACAAGTCCCTGGTTACAGTCTTTCCTTTCCTTTGGGAAACCAACAGAGAACATTGTCTCTGTTCATGCTGTCACGTGAAATTCATGGCTCAAAGCTTATTTGCATAAAATCCTGTCTCACCCTGGTCAGTCACCTCTCTCGTTTCTCTCGGTCAGCAATCCTGAGCCGACTGCTCATGGTCTATATGATTCTCTTACGGAGCTTTCTGATGTTTACTTATGTATAAAACTATATGTTAGAACGATGAGGAGAGGAGTGATAAAAATTAACCAGAGGTAGCCTCTACTTGTTGACGTATTGACTGCACACACCACTTGTTTGTTGTTTGAGCCCTGAGGATAGAGCAGAAAACAGATCTGAGGACCGAGCCTGGTGGTCCTCCAACGCTTAAGTTCTATTAAGCACTGTTTGTTCCTCCAGTGAACAGTCTAGACAAAAGTGCTATTTAACATTCTTTTGTCTACTTTTAAAATACATTGGAGAAGGAAATGGCAACCTACTCCAGTATTCTTGCCTGGACAGTCCCCTGGACGGAGGAGCCTGGTAGGCTATAGTCCACAGGGTCGCAAAGAGTCGGACACGACTGAGCGACTTCACCTTCACCTTTAAACTACATATAATTTGACTTGCTTTCTATCAGATTTTGAGGTACCATTTTCTGTTTCTTTGTTTTCCTGATTGTAATAGCCCTGTTGACTCCTACTTTACTAACTCTAGAGGTTTAGCAAACAGATCACCAAGTTTGTTTGTTTGACACATAGTTAAGACTAGTGAGTACTAAACAGGGGCCTAAAGTTCTTGTCAGTGGTTTATGTGAATGTGTTTTAGGCCATGAGCTTTATTTATGAATCCATTTTAGGAGTTCAGGTGTGTTCTCCCCATACTTTCTCCACCCGCTTATAATTCTTACTGCTTTGGATGGATGACATTACTGGAGAATTGACATCTAGGTAGCTGATATTTTACTGAATGTACATGTCTTCCTATGTTTCTGTATGCATACATACATTCTTTTAGTTTGTTACAAAGATTTTCACCCTTCAAAAATGAAGTGAAATCAATTTCTAAAGTTAGACACCATGTGATGCACCTCTATTTCCAGAATGATGTTCTGTGGTGTTTCTGGATAAATACATATCAATTGCTCTAAATAGTCCTAGCCATATAAAAATATGCCATGTTGAGTAACATAGCGTTAATATAAAACTTGACAATTATTTATTTGACACGAGATGGATTAAGTTATAACATCCTAGAGTGATTGATATATATGCTGTGCTAACCAAGTTTCACTCTTGGGAATTTCTTCTTCCACTTGTGAAGAGCTTCTACTGATTTAAAATGAATTAAATCTTTTCTTTTTGACGCCACCCATGCTTAGAATATCCCTTGAAGTTAATGGGTCCATGTAGATAAATAATCTGGCTTAGAATATCTGAATTGCTTTTAAACTCCAGGCAAGCTAAAGGCAATATTTGGTGATGAAACTGTTTTTTGTTTGTAACTTTTGGGTAGAGTGAAGTGATTTAGAGATGGCCTCTGACATTAGTACCATTTAGGTAGTTTGAAACATCACATATTTTAAAAAAGACTTGTGTTGGCATGTTTTTAATTTAGGAAAGAAGATAAAATTATATAAGAAGTTAAATTTAGACTGTGCACATGTATCAGCAGACCACAGAAGAATTTAAATTTTTCCTTTAAAAAAAAATCTGCTTTATATACCTCTAGTATAATGAAGGCCCTATGTATACATAAGGGAATAATTAAATACAGAAATGCAGCCTACTTGTTAGCCAGAAAGGATGCCTGGAACATGTGGATAAGCTTGGATATTTGTCTAATGGTAATTGGAATATTGGTTTTTGGTTGAAGATGCCAAATCTTCTGAAAAGTAATTGGATTTAGCTTCCTATTTAACAAACTGCTTCTAATCCCTGAAGTATCCCACATCCGAAACTAATTTTTCTTGATTGTATCAAGTTTAGTCATCAAGTTTAGTCATGAACAGAACAGGGTTGACATAGTTTTTTAATATTTAAAATATTTCTTGACAAGGTCTCAACACTGCTGCTTGTCCACAAATCTTATTGTTAGGTTCACTAATGACATGTAATCTTGTGTTCTATGGAACCTAGTTTTTCAACTTAGTGAAACTATCTTCTTGAAATAAACCAATTTATTCTTTTTCCCTATATATTTAAAATTAAACTTATATTTTGATCAGATTTCAAGAAATACCACAAAGTGGTGTATTTCTTATTGGTTTTCATGTGTGCTTTTATTAGATGTGTGCTTAAGTTAACTTCTTTAGATTCAGCCTAGGAAATGTGTTTTGTGGTGATTCTTGATTCTCAGAAGCATTATTCGATATATAAATGTTTACTGTGTTGTGTCAAAGTATTTATAAGTAGTTAAAAATTTCTTAGAAAGTGTAGCCTATTTGATCATTAAAATTCAGAGATTAAGAGATTCAGTTTAAGGGATTATTGTATCAATAGTTATTGAGCAACTACTATTTACAGGTTTCTTTAAATATGATTGAAAGAGTTGTATAAAGGTGTTTATGATACGGTTTACTATCATGAGGGCTTCCTTGGTGGCTCAACAGGTAAGGAATCTGCCCACAATGCAGGAGACACAGGAGACAGGAGTTTGATCCCTGGGTCGGGAAGATCCCCTGGAGGAGGGCATAGCAACCCACTCCAGTATTCTTGCCTGGAGCCTGGCGGGCTACAGTCCACAGGGTTGCAAAGAGTCGGTCACAACTGAGCACGCTTCTGTCTGTCTGTGTGTATTTCTGCTCAGTTTTGGGCTTCCCTGGTGACTTAGCTGGTAAAGAATCCGCCTGCAATTCAGGAGACCTGGGTTCGATCCCTGAGTTGGGAAGATCCCCTGGAGAAGGAAATGGCAACCCATTCCAGTATCTTGCCCATTCCAGTATCTTGTCCCATGGACAGAGGAGTTTGGCAGGCTACAGTCCATGGAGTTGCAAGAGTGGGCACGGCTGAGTGACTAATCACAACAACATATAACCATGAGGGGCATGATATATTTATATTGATGATAATTATAGAGATAGACTAATATTGCCTTCTGATCTAGTCTTTTGCCATTGAAGATGATTAATTCACTTTAATATTTGAAAAGATAAAATGGTGCCTCAAGTGAAATATGAGCAGATGCATTATACGTAGCTTTTAATTAAAATATATTATGAAAATGATGAAATTATCTTAACAGATATTAAGATTAATAGGAGCTATATAGCTCAACAATATTCGATTCTAACAATTATCCTAATATGTATTTTGTTCTGTGACCCATCTTATTTAGAATAAATTTAAAGCCATGCTTCCCTGTAATTTTTATTCTAGCAGATGATTACTGTACATTTCAACTGAAAGAAATTTTCTGTCTGTTTTTAGTTTGTCTTCAGAGTAGAATTAATGGCCAGACTGAACATTGTTCAATTCTATGCCCCATTACCTGCAACAGACCCTAGGATGGCATGTAGTAGGTACTTAGTACATATTTGGTGAATGTGATGGTCCTGCCTCCAGGGCAGTTTGCCTTTCTTCACAGAGCTTCTGAAGACATGCCTCTGTCTCTGCCAATAATTTTTCTGGGTCCAGAATATTATTTAGCTAAAAAGATATGCACTTTGGGTTTCCCTGGTGGCTCTGTTAGTACAGAATCTGCCTGCAATGCAGGAGACCTGGGATTGATCCTGGGGTTGAGCAGATCCCTTGGAGAAAGGCATGGCAACCCACTCTAGTGTTCTTACCTGGAGAATCCCCATAGGCAGAGGAGTCTGGTGGGTTACAGTCCATGGACTCTCAAGGAGTCAGACACACCTGAGTGACTAAGCACACATATGCACTTTATAACTTGTATATTTTAGACCTATATTTATCATTCCCACTCCTAGAGTTGACCAGCATTGCAGGTACTACAGGCAATGCTATTAATCCTCCTTGGCTATGATTGTGTTAACTATTGAGTTGTTTCGGGACTCTGTTTTGTCACTGTGGAATTTTTATGATCCCTTTGTGCTTAAGAAGCAATTATCATCTTGAATAAGAACAAGTTCCATCATCTTTCTAGTGTTAACTTGCAAGTGTCTGAAAGGTTTATGCTGTATATCATTTGAGGTAAATTATTTTTTACATGCCAGTTAGGTTTACAGTTCTCTTTTAAACATATTTTTTCATGAGCCTGCATTGTAGGTTCAGATGAGGTACTTTATCTGTCCAAATTTTGGTTTCTTGTTTGATAGTAGTCTCCTTGAATTTGGTTTTTCTTTTTAAAATAAAAAAATTTTCTTCTATAAAATTCTGAAAGCTGGTGACTGAAATCTTTGATATTATTTAATGTGGAATATTAGGTAATTATTGGATACCTGGGACCTAGAAAAAGAATCAATTCATTTTTCTGCTGAGTTAGTTTTTCTGACTCCTGACAATCAACACTAGGTTATGAGTTAAATGGTCCAATCAAGTACTGGTCCAGATAAAATATGTTTCAATAGTAAGTGTGTGAAAAAACAGGTATTCTTACAATTCTTGGATGCCTGAGAAACGTTATAGACTCGCTTCTATTCTCAGCCGTTATAACTTCCAGCTTTGTCAAGGTGGAAACTGTATTGGAACCATGAATGATAATTTACTTAACCATGATCTTATTAAGACTTTGGTTGAGTTTAATATTTTGTATTGAACATCACTTTGTTTTCTTAATAAAAGTTTCTTTTCTTAAGATAGACATCCACAATAGTAATTACCAGGTCAAAAATAGGAATTCTTAAAGACTTTTAGTGAAATGACGAGATCATTGCTAATTTTATGAGTTGATAGTGCCACCAGAAGCAGAGAAAGGGCAAGGGTGATTTTTAAATCATTCCCTGACAACACCTTCACTGAAAAGTACATTGACATCATTGTTTTTAGAGTGCCTTACAGGGAATTGCCAAAAGAATGTGTCCACGTTGTCCTGTCTTAGAAGACCACCCAGCCCAGTTGTATATGGAAAGAGTTGTATATGGAAACAACTATGGAATACTTTAGCATGAATAGCTAAAGGTAGGGGTCAGCCACTGACCCCTTGCTTATGATGAATTAAAAAACCAAACCAAACAAAAACTCAGCTTCCAAAAAAGAGTGGACTGAGAAGGGGGCAGCATGTGAGTGCCTCTGTAGTCTTATTTTATTTGGGGATTTAGATAAATTAGTAGCAGCTTCTTTGACTGCTTCAGACCAACAAATATACAGGAGGAAAAAGGGGAAATGACTATAAAAGGTGGTAAACAATGATTGACTTTTGAGTGGATTATATAGTGAAATGAGTTCAAATTTTCTTTTTCATGGAAAAAAAATTTTTATAAAAGATTCTTTCGGAACAATCAAATACTTTCATTTTGTGTACTTAATTTTTTTTAAATACATTTAATATTATCAATATAGAAAATTCATAAAATTCAAACAAATGCAACACATAAAAATGAAAATGAAAAATGCTCATAATTCTCTGTATTCTTTCTCTTTGTATGTATACATGTGTGTATTATTTAAAAAATTGGGGTCATTATATAAAAGATATGTTTGTAGTCCTATTTTTTCCACCTCAATTTCATCTCAGGATTATTTTTCATGTCATTTGTTGTTGTTGTTCAGTCTCTTAGTCATGTCTGAATCTTTGCAACCCCATGGACTGCAGCACACCAGGCTTCCCTTCATGTCCTTCACCATCTACCGGACCTTGCTCAAACCTATGTCTATTGAGTCAGTGATGCCATCCAATCATCTCGTCCTCTGTCATCCCCTTCTTCACCTGCCTTCAGTCTTTGCCAGCATCAGGGTCTTTTCTAATGAGTCAGGTCTTGGCATCAGGTGGCCATTTATTTTTATGTCATTACAAATATTATTATAACATCTTATTTGATGCTACATAGTGTGGATATGTCAACATTTCATTTAACCAGTTTTCTAGTGTTGGATTATTTGGTTGCTTTGATGACCTTGTTTCTATAAATAATGCTGCAGTGAATACCTTTGAGGGTAAAATCTGATGTATTCATGGTCATTTCCTGAGGATAAATTTCTGCCTGTGGAATTGCTGGGCCAAGGTTCATGTGTATTTGTAAAGGCTTCTAATACATGCTTTCCTTCAGAAACGCTGTTATCAGTTCATTCTCTGTTCAGCAGCACATAAGAAAATTTACTTCTCGGCATCTCTGTCAACATTGGGAAATAACATGAAAGAAACAAAAAGAATTTTTGCCAATTTTATAGATGAAAATGGTGTCCTTTAATTTTAGTTTGAGTTTGTGGTATTGTGAGGCCTTGGTCCTGATCTCTGTTAACACTTAGAATGTGCTGATTCTTCTTTCATGCCTAATGTTGGATGTGGAAATTGAAGTGCAGGACTCCCATCCAATTCTCAGTTTCTAAGTGGCTTCATCTAGCTTGTTTCTGGGCCTCATGGTGATATCTTCTATTACATGTGCTTTCTGAACTCAAAGAATATGGGAGTAACTATGGTTCTCAGCTTGTATTACTCCTAGATTTCTTCCTGCTCTTGGTGCTTACCCATAGCGCTTTTCAATGGAACATTTTACAGAACATATTTTTACTTCAAATTCTAACTTTAAGTCTTTCCCTGTCTCAGATTTAGCCTTAAGTTTCGTCTCCCTTCCTCTTACCCCAAGAAGCCCACCACCACAGTCACTTGTTTTCCAAAATGGTTTCTGTGGGACCCTAAGATCTCAGTGGGCACTCAAGATAAAGGGTGAGAGGTCAGCCTTCATTCTGGGTTACCTCCATTTTATCTTTTATTTTCTAGGTATTGGGCTTCACTTAGGGTTTCAATTTTTTTAAAAGGTTGAAAGCATTGCCCTAGTTATTCAGGTTTTTCCAAGTTAGAGGGGGCCTTTGGAGCTGCCTGTTTAGCTTCCTGCTCATTGCACCACTGATTTACAGCCTTTGTAGTTTTGCTTGAAAACTCCCAAGGAAGCAGAGTGCTCACACTCACTTTCCTCTGTTGCCTTTCGGAAGGAACAATTTAGGAATAAATCATACTCGTCTCCTTGATCAGACGTTAAAATTGGCTCACACAGTATTTTTCATTGACACATTTATTAGTTGCCAAAATTAAAAGCCAAGAAACTTTACATATAAAAAATTGACTTTTGATTTCTCTTGAGAAATCAGAAGTCCTAGCCACAACTGGGCTTGCGCTTGCCCGTGATGCCTGTCTGGCTGTTCTTTTCATGCTTGGTAACCTTTGCCAGTGGTGTTACAGTTTCCTGACACTGAAACAGAGGGTCTGTTACCATTTTTCATCAAGTTTGTGCTGAATTTTTTTTTTTCATGTTATAAACTTGAGAAGGAATTTTTTTTGTTTTTGCCTACATTTGTAAAAACTGGAAAAATGGATGGTAGACTGAGAAATTATATATACTTTAGGGTTCAAAACACTATACAGATTAGTACAGATCCCAGGTGCCTGTTAAAAGATACTGCCTGAACATTATAGTCATTCCTTTACTCAGCAAATATCACTTGAGTGCCTGATGTGTGCAAAGTCACTCTTCTAGTCATCAGGACCTCAGTAGTTCACAAGATAGTCATGTTTTCCACTGTTATGGAGCTTACAGTCTGCTGGGGTTTTCTGTGTTATTCCAAACCCATACCTTATTAACATTTAACAGGTGTAAATGGCCATTTCAAATCAGTCAGAGACAGTGGAGGAGGTGGCCAGTTATATCCTTTTAGTGAGAGAAAAAAAAAACACCCCCAAAACAAAAAACCGCACCTAAACCCCATTATCCCTTTTCCTTTTATCTGAATAGAAAGGAGTAGGGGCATTTGCTTCCTTGGCGCTTCTAGGTTTCCTTTGAAGCAAATCTATCATTTGTCTACAGTTGCTTAATATTTATTAGGGACACTGGGCAGGGGATTTGGGGAGGGACCCAAAATATGTTAGAAATGGTTGGTCTCCTTGAGTTTCTAGTCTAGTGTGGGAGGTGAGATATGCACCCCAACAGCTGTAACAGACACCATGTTTTAACAGTTTCTGTAGTTGTTAGACCTCGGGTGCAATCCACAAAACTGTTTTAAACTTTATTGAGAATAGTATACTAACCCCGCCCCCCCCACCCCCCCCCCCCCCCCCCCCCGCCACCCATAGGTCTGTTATTTTGTACTCATTTTTTAATTTCAAGTGTATACTGAAGTTCCATTTTGGCACATGATGGGCTAGAAGAATCTTTTGAGGACTGGTTTGTGAAATAAACACAATTTATAGTATTATCTCACTGGGGAAATTCCTTCCGTGGGTTTAAATTCCCTACTAATAAACACATTTTAGGAATGTTGTAATTAATTTTAGTTGGATACATCCCAGTTTTAGAATTTCATATTCCTAGATTCATGGCATTGCAATAGACCTTAGTCATCTAGTCCACCTTTCTACTGGGTGTTGAAATTCTTTCTTTTAATCTAAGATTGCACTAGCAAATAATTTTCATCTCCTATGCCAATTCCATGGTGATAGCTGCCTAAAATGCTGAGTTGAGAAGGAGTCTGAGATTTTATTTGGGCTCTAAGGCTAAAGTTTCCATAACTGTTTAGCAGACTTTGTTAGAGACATGAAGTTAAGAATGTTTTAATATATGCCTGAATATATGAAGGAGTTTTTTCTGGCTTATCAGAATATTTGACTTTCAGCCTTTAGATAATGAAATCTTGGTGCCATTTTCTCTTTCCAATGGCCAATCTTTCATTCAACCAGGTTTTTAGAAACTTCACCAAAGCATTTACGCACAAAAAAAGAGAGCATATGAGAGATGGAAAAGGGTTTTCTACTGACCTGTCTTGTTCACATTCTGAGTTTGGGCACTCCAAACTGAAGCCTGATTGAGACTATCTGTGGCCGTGTGTGCAGCTACTAGGTTCTGGGTCCTGTGGGCATAGGACAGGGACTATAGATAGGGACAGGGACCATATCTATCTTGTTCATTATCAAGTAGATTGCCTGGCATATGATAGGTGCCTCAGAGTATATAGAGTGAATTAATGAAAAAAGCCCCTGACATCTTTGGAGGAAATTTATGATTAGCTCTTAGTCTTTTTCAGAGTCACATGCTGTTGGCTCTCTGTGTGCTTAAGCAGGGTTTGATTACAAATGTGACCAGCAGAAGGACGATGACTATATTTTGGCCCTGATAATGAGGAGTAAGAATTGATCATGTCATTGACCCTCTCCCTGGAGAGATAGACTGTGTGGCCAGTGTGGCACGATGATTTCTTGCAGTGTAATTCTTAAACTTGGATGTGTATTCCATTTCTCTGTTGTCAAGCTCTGGAGCTAGGTCATGGGGGTCTTTTCACAGTATAAGCCATTTTTGGTCAGTTAATTGGCTGAAAACAAAAGCTGGCCCTGTGCCCTGTGGTTTTTGCTTTACAAGCAAGAGGCTCAGATTGAACTGCAAGCTCCCTTCGTCTGGACTGGAATGTTGTGGTGGCTCTGCCCCTGTGGAGAGAGCTGGGCTTAGAGCATCTTGTAGCCACCTTCCCGGTTAACTTATTAGGAGAGAAGGCAACCTTGCAAAGAAGGCTTTCCCAGCCTAGGGAAGTGTGGTTAAGAGAGTCTGAAAAATTACTAACAAAATTCCTTAAAGGGTTTTGATCTTTCTCCTGCCTTTAAAAAGAAACGACACACAAAACATGCCAGTCAGATGGCAGTATCCAGTCTTTCATGTCACAATGCGTCCATTTACTACAGCATTTAGTAGGCCAATGACGGCTTTAGCTTAAAGTAGTTAACAAGCATACCTTGCAGTGTTACTTTTATTTTCTGCTCCCTGTAGCACTTAACAAAATCCCATTATGCAATTGGGTATTATTACATGTTAAAACGTTAATTTGTTCTGCATTCCATTAAAATTGCACTTTTTTTTTTCATGTGCATTGGTCCTTACATCTTGTTTAAAGCCTATAATTTAGGCTCACACCATAGTAAAGTCTTAGGTAACCTTTTGCCCTTGCTACCTTAATTATTCTCATCACATACATTTCAGGAGGATTGTGGCAATGGGTTAACTATTTTGTTAGTTAATGAAAATATCTATCATTTTAAAAGCAAAGTGTGGACTTGGAGTTTTAATTAGAATTGCATATCAGTAAGGAAATAAAACGTACATTTTATTGAGGAAGGTAGACTTTAAAAAGCATTACTTGCATTCTTTTTGAGATAACTATGCTTGGGTAAGGCCAATTGATTAAACAATTGATGGAGATGGAGAATCTATTTCCATTTAAAATATTAAAGCATTTACTTTTAAAATGTAATAACTTTCCATTTTAATTCATTGTCCCCTTGTATAAATATGCTTAGAGGCTACAGTATAGCAAAAAAGTGAAACCAGATCCAAATGGTGGTATGGTAACAATAAACTTAATTATTTGACTCAAAGGTGTTAGGTAATTTTTTTTCTAACTTGTAGTGAATAAATAAAAAATAATTTTAGGGATTTAAATTTCCTGAAACCATGCTAAATATTTTAATAGCTCTTGGTGCTTTATTTGGCCTACTTTTATTTGATAGCCAGTATGCATGGGCTTGGTCTTCCCTGGTGGCTCAGATGGTATAGAATCTCCCTGCAATGCAGGAGACCTGGATTCAATCCCTAGGTCCAGAAGATCCCCTGGAGAAGGGAATGGCAACCCACTCCAGTGTTCTTGCATGGAGAATTCCATGGACAGAGGAGCCTCGCCAGTTATAGTCCATGGATTTGCAAAGAGTTGGACATGTCTGAGTAGCTGAGCACACACATTCACCATTAAACACAACCAGACTCAGAGAGGATGTTACTGACAATTGCAAACTATACTCAGCAGTAGAGAGTGTCTGACTTATGAAGCTCTTAAGATTACCTTGGATTTTTTTAGCCGTGAGAATTTATATCTTTATGTCACGTCAGAAAACAAAAAGAAAGAAAAAAAGGTGGGGTGTGGTGGTGGACTAGCAGAGAAAGATATGAGCTAGTCTGAAGAATAATGGATTTTTGGAGTATAATAGAATTTTATAAATTAGGTTCAGTTACCTCATTTCACAAAAGAATAAAAAGAAGCCCCAAAGAATCAATGACTTGCCCAGAGTCCTCCAACTAAGATGGGGAAAAACTGAGGTCTCTGAGATAGTTCACTGGACTTAAAATAGATTTTGGGGCCAGAGACAGATACAGGTTTCAACCCTGACTTCATTATTAACCTCCTGTGTGACTACAGGCAGATTGTTGAAGCTCGCTCTCTGAGCCTCAGTTTCCTCTTATGTAAAATGGGGGCATTTCAGGAACATTGAGTGAATTTCCTGAGGTAATGGATTAGAAGGGCTGATTTAGGGCCTAGCTCTTCTAAGTACCTAGTCAATGTGGGCTCCTTTCCCTTGGCCAGGCTGGTGGTATTTTCTGTGCAGTACAGTTAAATAGCAGGTCATTTTGCAAAATGAGACTGGCTGTTTTGGCCCTGAGGTCTGAGCCTGCTGCTGGACACATGGGTACACTAGTACACGCTCGGCTTCTGAGGATACTGTTGGAAGGTTAGAGCAGGGGTCCAAGCTGAGGCCACTCCACACTTTGGTTCTGTGGCCGTGGACTCCTGAATTTCCCCACTCTAATTGGATAGTGCAGCAGAGGAATCCACAGAGAGGAAGGTGACCCTGCAGAGCCCACTGCTTTTTTTTTTTTTTTTTTTTCCAAAAGAAATGTTCCATACAAACTTTCTCTGTGAACTCTCTTCAAGAGATTTATACAGATTATGAAGTCAAAAGATGGGGTTATTCCAGACTTTTCTTTCCAGGCAAAGAGGCCAAAACATAATTTTAGCAGGTATTAGTAAAAATTGAGAAGTATTTTGTGTATGCTGGGATTCTTGCCAACATCTGTGTTTGCAACTCCCAAGATAGGGCTAAGGTGAAAGTTTTTCCTCCCTGCCCTTGGAAGATTGTTGAAACAAGCCGGCCACAATTCTTTTCCATTGCATCTGTGTTACTGAGGCCTCTCTAGACACTCTTTTGTGGAGTCTTGGGCCAACAGAAATTGATTTACTCTTCACCGAAAGAGCTTCATTCTAAATGTTGACTGCAGGTGTGCTTTGGGGGAAGGGGTAAAAGAGTAAAGACTGAGGGGTTGGTACTTAAAGCAGGTGTAAGTCATTTGACTATTTTCCAACAAACTGCAAAACTGCTTAATTTGGTCTTTTTTTTTTTTTAATGTAATGATTCTATAAAATGTGAGTCCAGTTAGGTACATCCAGGGAATTTACAAGATTGAAGAAAGATCTCTGAATTTGCTTAGAAGAGGTAAGAAAAGATCTGTCTCTCAGGGGGGTATAAAATAAACATTTTAAAATATTACCTCTAACATCCATAATAACTATGTATGCTGCTGCTGCTGCTAAGTTGCTTCAGTCTTTATTAATATGTGAACATGGTGATCCTTGGTGTGTATGTTTGTAAACTATATCCCTCCCTTTTCTTAAAGAATATGCTCATTTATCCATAAAAATGTGTAAACCTTCCCAAGAACATTTTAACCAGATGTGGCAAAGACTGAAGCATTCTTTATTGATCACTTTGTGCAGAACATCAGAGAATGTTCCAGCAGAGTGCAGCAAAAGCCAGTTGTTGCAAAATATACTCTTGTCTTTCCTTAGTCTGTCTGGAATGTGGAGACATAGAGGAATTTAGAATTCAAAAAATGATGGAAAGAAATTGTAGAGATCATAGAATAGTGTTCCTGTCCCCCATCCTTTTGAGTCGGCCTCAAGCAAGTAAAATTTTCTTTAATTTACTCAGCAGTGCTGATCTTTTTTGAGGAAGGGACCTGGTGATAGCCCAGGATAACACAAAAGTTGGTGAGGTATACTTTTTAATTTCTTGTCTTTTAAATATAACTTTCAAAAAAGCCACAAGCACTACATAAGAGAATTCTTTGTCAGAAAATGTAGATAACTAAAAAGAAGGAAATAAAAATAAATATTACCCTAGTCCCACTGCCCAGAAAGAAAAAAATATTTTAAATTTAATTTAGTACATATCTTTCCAGACTTGTGAATGCTTTCTATTGTGAATAAACATAAAGAAAAAGATAGAAATATTTTAAGATGGGGTCATAAGGTACATACTATTTAGAAAGTGCTTTTTTCCATGTAAAAATAAATCATTCATATGTTCCATGTCAATATATGTAAGTATAGCTATTACAGCATTTTAAAAAGTTACTCTAGCAGCTAGTTTCAATAACAGTTGTATGGTATGTTTTCACCTTTTGAAAAAATGTGGCACACTATTTCACAGCAACATGTAAGTAATTCATTTCACTTTGTGAATAAATATTATTCTGCTGCAAACCACTGTATATTTGATGTGTGCCACAAGGAATAAATATTTACCATCACAGATTAGCTGATTTTTCTTTCTGTTGGTGATTTACTTTAAGAAACTTCTCTATTTAACTTCTAACCCATTTTTAGACAGAGTGATATTTTTTACCAGAAAGTGATTACTTAGTGATAAAACTTTAAATTTGATAATTTTAAAAATATTGCTTATGTAGGAAAATAGAAGGTCAACTTTTCTTGCTTTCTGTCTACCAAAAATTCTGTTAATTTTTGATTGTCCTACTTAATACAACAATAGTAATACCTTGTGTTCACAATACGATAATAAAAAAGAAGAATAAAGAATTATACGTGGCTTTCCACAAAGAAAAAGAGGTACCAAGTTTTTTTTAATGTAAATAATAAATACTATTTAGTTGGCATATGAACACACCCATTGGAATTATGTCTGGCATCTGAATGTTCCTGAAGGAATGCTGACTCAGAGGACTTGAAGTGATTCAGGTCAAGGACCCTCCCATCTGAAATGAGTACCACTTCCTCAACAGGCTGGGGCAGTGGTCGTCATGAGTGCTTGGGACCTGACACTTGTTGATTCAGAAGCAAGAAGATCAACAAAGTAGGCAACTGTAGCCAGGCTAGAGAGATTATGGAAGCCACTTGCTGAGAGGCCAAGAACTTAGCAGAGAATGCCTGCCTCCGCTACTGGGGGCAGGAGCAGTCCTGGGCCTGTAGGGACCCACTGCAGGAGGCATGAAGAGTCAGGGCCCTTGGTTGGGCACACCTTGCCTCTGGAAGTTAATAGGAGCTAAGATTGAAGGGGTCTTTGTTATGGTATGCAAAGGATATACAATCATAGACAATAAAACATAAAAATATCTTGTATTGTTTTAGCATCAAAGTTCAAAGTAAACTTCAAAAATTGTAGTGTCCCAGGAAATAAATTAAAGGGATAGAGACACTTTATAAGAATGAGTGTATCAGGACATTTAGAAACTAACTTTAGTTTCTATTCTTACTTTAATGATGAAACTTGAAGTTGTCTTAAGATTCTCCAAGCAAGAACACTGGAGTGGATTACCATTTCCTTCTCCAATGCATGAAAGTGAAAAGTGAAAGTGAAGTCACTTAGTTGTGTCTGACTCTTCGCGACCCCACGGACTGCAGCCTACCAGGCTCCTCTGTCCATGGGATTTTCCAGGCAAGAGTACTGGAGTGGGGTGCCATTGCCTTCTCCTCTTTTAAGATGTAAGCCTCGCTAAATGTAAGCCACTATGGAGAACAGTATGAAAGGTCCTTAAAAAACTAAAAATAGAGCTACCATGTGATCCAGCAATTCTACTCCTGGGCATGTATCTGCAGAAAACCATAATTTGAAGATACATGCACCTCTGTATTCATTGCAGCATTATTTACAGTAGCCAGCACATGGAAGCAATCTAAATGTCCATCAACAGCGGAATGGATAAAGAAGATGTGGTGTATTTATACAGTGAAATATTACTCAGCCCCTAAAAAAGAATGAAATCGTGCCATTTGCAGCAGCTTGGATGGACCTAGAGGTTCTCATACTGAGTAAAGTAAGTCAGAGAGAGAAAGACAGATATCATGATATCACTTATATGTGGAATCTAAAAAAAGGTACAAAATGAACTTATCTACAAAACAGAGATAGAGTTACAGACTAGAAAACAAACGTTATCAGGGAGTAAGGGAGGAGGAAGGCATAGATTGGAAGCTTGGGAATGACATAGACACACTACTATATATAAAATAGATAACTAATAAAGACCTATTGTATAGCACAGGGAACAAAGTTTAATTCTCTGGAATGGCTTATATGGGAAAAGAGTCTGGAGAAAGAGTGGATATATGTGTATGTATGCCAGATTCACTTTTGCTGTACAGCAGAAACTAACACAAAATTGTTAATGCCCATGCTCCGTCGCTTCATCTGTGTCCTACTCTTTGCAACCCTATGGAGTGTAGCCCACCAGGCGCCTCTGTCCATGGGATTCTCCAGGCAAAAATACTGGAGTAAGTTGCTCTACCATCCTCTAGGGAATCTTCCCAACCCAGGAATTGAACTCATGTCTCCTGTGTCTCCTGCATTACAGATGGATTCTATACTCCAATAAAAATTAAAAACAACAACTATAACAACCTGTAAGCCTCCCTAAAAATCTGTGATGGGGGTAAGCGGCCACCAGAGGGCAGCCACAACTTGGTTTAAACTACATGTCTGAACAATGAAGTGTTTTCTCTGTTGGAAAACTTCAAAGGACTGCTTCTCTGGTGGCTCAGATGGTAAAGCGTCTACCTACAATGTGGGAGACCCAGGTTCAAACCCTGGGTCGGGAAGATCTCCTGGAGAAGGAAATGGCAACCCACTACAGTATTCTTGCCTGGAAAATCCCATGGATGGAGGAGCCTGGTAGGCTACAGTCCATGGGGTCTTAAAGAATCGGACACGACTGAGCAACTTCACTTTCTTTTATTTCTTTATTCCTTTTTGAATGAGAGCAAATAAAATAAAACGAAAGTTAAGCAAAATTTACAAAACTTAGAATTAATACATTCTTTGACTTTTCCGTTACCAAGTAGCATTTTTTGCTTTTGCATACAACTGCACAGTTTTTCTCTGACTTGACTTTGTGTTAGTCACTTCTTTCGTGTCCGACTCTTTGCAGCCCCATGGACTGTAGACCACCAGGCTCCTCTGTCCACAGGGCTTCTTCAGCCAAGAGTACCGGAGTGGGTTGCCATTTCCTCCTCCAGGGGATCTTTCTGACCCAGGGATGGAGCTGCGTCTCTCTTGTCTCCTGCATTGGCAGCTGGGTTCTTTAGCACTAGCGCCACCTGGGAAGTGCTTGACTTTTCCTGATGATATTTGTCTTATCACCTTGTAGTTAAAGAAATACACGTATAAACATACACCATGTTTATATATTATTTTTATTTTAAAATTCTATCTTTTTGACTCTGTGCTTGAAGAACAAGCGGTTATATAGCAAAGTGATTTATGGGGGAGCAGAAGAAAACTTCGTGGCTTATCATTTCAAAAGAATAGGGAAAAGTCTGCTCTCTATTCTTATGAAAGAGAGAACCCACCCCTTTTCCAAAGCAGTTTTCTGCTGCCAGCCAGATGTTGCTTGAAATGTACAACCTCTATCCTTCAGTAGTTCTAAAATTTGCCTTAGGTTGAATCTAAAGGGGAACATTTAATAGTGCAGATTCCCCACCCTAGATTCACTGAATTTCAAGGGAGAAGGAATTTTTTTTTTTTTTTTTTTAAGGTTCCCTGGTGATTCTGATGCAAAGTCCAGGAAAATGCCTGGCAACTTTTCTCCCTTGTAACTTGTGGAACTACACTAGTAAGAGAATTCTTCAGAACTAACTTTTTAAAAAGTTTGAATTATTGGAAACAGGTATTTAAAATATCTACAAATAGTACATGTAGTAAGATTTAAGCAGAGATTTTAATACAACTTTGTAAAAAATGTTAATATGTAGACTACATTTTCATGAAGTTTGTTACTTGGGAGTTTCTTCTTCACACTGATGGCTATCAAAGTACAAGATTTGTGTTTTGAATTTTGGAAATACAAATGTACTTTCTTGCTTAGCAGCTATTCAAGAAAGATGAAGCCAGAGTAATTGGAGTTCCTTTTAATGACTTGACTTGGAGATTTGCTCACTCTGAGAGTCACAGATGTACAAGTGGATATTCATCAGAATGTTAGGATAAAATTTTTTTTAATTGCTTATAATTTATTTGGTATAAAATTAATGTAGTATATGTTCATTACTGTCTAAGCTGTGAAAATTATGTGTAGTTTACAGATGAGAGCTTGAGCAATGAGGAGAAAGAGCACTTATGTAAAGACATTCTAACATACTATAAATGCAGAGGAGACCCCTGGATTATTTTGATTTGCATGTCATTTTGTTATCCACCATTTTGGTATAATTAGAGAAGTTCTCCTCCCTTCCTTACCTCATGTCTAAACTCAGAGACTGGTTTTAGATCCAGCTGTTAAGTCTTCCTAGACCTTTATCTAGTGGTTTATCATTAATTAATCCAAAGCATGATGACAGTTCAAACATGCACATTTTTGAAAGTTGGTTTGGTCAGGTGATGGGTGTCTTGGGGAAATGGTCTTCTCTCCTCAAAAGGGTCAGGAAAAAAAGGAGATTCTGTCATGAGAGGAACTATTGATAGAAGAAGCAGGGAGTTAGAAAACCTCATTTGGGACCTAGTCAAGCTAACTTTGACATCGCCTTTGCTTTAAGAAACCAAGCAGGCTTCTCCGTGTTCTATTTTGGTGCTGAGCTTCATAAACTAAAGCAATGTCTTTTGCCTCTTGCTCATAAGATCCAGCTTGACCTTTTGGTGGAAGCCCTCTTAAGAGAGAAAAAAACTGAAGAAAGCACAAACACAGAAACTTTGAATTAGTTCTCAACAAACGAGGATCTTTTTTTTTTTTTCTTTTTTACCTTAAAAGAAAGCAAAAAGGAAGACTGGCTTTGAGTAACATTTATCAAATTTAGACTAAAATAAACCTAGAGGATTATAAGGTCCAGTTTGTGGAGTAAAATATTGGCATGAGGAGAATGGAAACATTGCATGTAGGAAAGTGTACGGTAGAATTAGAAGGGAAAAATCGCTAGTCATGACCCGATGTTACTACAGCCACACCAGCTTACTTATAATAGGAATTCAGTGTGTTATAACAAAGAGGGTTCTGTAAATGTACCATGATAGAAATGGTAATACTTCTAATAGCTGCTATTTTTTGAGCACTTACTGTGTGCCAGCTGGTGTTATGTACTTTGCCTACATTGTCCCAATTATTTTTAAGGATTCTTTTGCACAGAGGGCCTCTGCAACTTTTTTGCTTTCAATCATTTAATTCTTTTGAAAGGCATTTCTTTATGTAAACACTTCCCTGTGGATTTGGGATTTTCGGAAATAAAAGGGAAAATATTAGCTAACCTTGTATAAGAGAGAATGATGATATTGGGCACGTGGTATAAACTCTCCCCAGATTTCCCAAACTGTGATCCAAAGAATATTCCTTTGGGAGATATTAATAGGTGTTTTGTGAAAAATGGGTTTTAAAACACTGCATTCTGTATCCTTCTGTTGGGAGTTCACAAAGCCACACTGGGTTATTAAAGGCTCTGAGAAGTTCTGCTCTAAAGAAACTAAAAAAAAAGTGTTGAATATTTTTCTAATTTAGGTAAGCACAGAACAGTGTGTGTGGGAGAAGGGGTATGCATTCCATGAGGGCCTGCTTGGTGTCGGAGACAATTCTATATGCTGTATCGTATTTGTGCACATCTTATGGTGCGCTGAGGCACTGGCTGTCTTTGCTCTGTGCTGCCTTTTTAAGAATATATTTTTAAATCTTTACAGGGACTAGTCTTGAAAGATAGAGATAATATCTCCATCTAGAGTGAAGCACAGGTGTGTGTGTGTGTGTGTGTGTGTGTTTTGTCTAGTGTAGTAAAGACAGTCATCTCTTCCAGGCAAAATTACTGACCATTATAATTTGGTTTTCCTAAGTGCTCGGTTCTTTTTCTGTAACCCAACCCACAACCTATGTAGATGTTACCCTGGTTCTTTTTGCATGATGGGAATTTGGGCTCTGGGAACTAGGACGAATGCTGAATTCTGGCTCTTGTGATTGCTACAAGTAATAAAATTCTTTGCTTTTTGAATCTTCTGCAGGCATCCATAAAACTATGACTGATTAACTTGTTAGCTTACAAGTAGGGTAAAATCTTAGACCCTTCACAATTCTTGACAGTTAGGAAATGCTGACATACGTCCTTGGAGGCAAATGAGTCTACTTCTGGCTGAGTACACTAGGGTGGGATGGGATGGAATAGCTGGGGAAAAGCTATAAAGAATGGAAAAAAAAGGAAAGATTCAGCAACATATGTCTCCAAAGTGCAAGGACCTTCCAAACATTCTGGAATATTGAATCTCCTTTCAATTTTGCTCCTCTGAGACAATCTCAGTTCCTATTGTTTTCATTTTAGGTTGTATTTTCTAGACATAAATTGTATTTTGCTACTGTTCTTTTTTGTGCTTTATTTTTCCAGGTGTAGAGTCTCTATTTATAAAATAAAATACAAAGTGGTGGTGGATCAATAGTAATGCAGCTTTTGGATTTGAGAAAATCTTTTAGATCTTAAGAAATACACATTTATTGACTATATATTGTATACTTGGCACTCTGCTAGGCACTTTCCATGTGTTTATTTTTAATACAGTCTTCCATGTTACTAAGAATTTTGCTATTATTATATTCAAGAAAAAACTTAGGGCTCTGAGGTGGTTGTTGTCATATTCATAGCTAGCATTTACAGAAAACTTCTTAACCTCTAGCTACTATGCTAATAGTATACTATACTATATAATAGCATGTAGTATCGGATATTTTACTTAATTCTCATAATGACCCTGAAATAGTTACTATTATTATCATATGCTATTGTAAGGAATGAAGGACCAGAGAGGAAATATAAAAGGTCATGTAATTAGCAGAGCAGTGATCTGAATGCAAGTATGCATTTATGACTTCAATATCAGGTCATCCCCTCAATCCTTGATTTAAGGTTTCACGGAAACAACTGCACTGTATGACTTGAGCTTAAGGTGAGTAGTTAAAATCCAAACTAGACATTTTGGAGAGGAAAGATGGGCAATATTAATAATTGCACCAGGACAATAGGAATAAGCCCGTACTGTCGTGGAAAAGCAGGTGTGCAATCTCTTAGTCATGTACAAATAAAACACTCAAGCTAAGTTCCAGGATAGATGGGCATATCTGAACTACTGACTTTTGACAGTTGTGATTCTATGGTATTAACTCCCATTGAGTCAATATGTTGAATTCAAATAGTTTTAAGTATTTTAGTGTGCTTCTAAAAGTTTTATTGCCAAGGTAGACCCACTCTTATTGACAGTTCCAATATAGATAAAATGGATTACTGCACATCCTTTTCTCACACCTCAGTGTTTTATGGGTCTCCAGAAATTAGTAGGAGGAATATTTATGACATTTTGAAAACAAAACAGGAGAGAAGTATGTTCCTCTTTCTTCCTCCACCCCCACAAACTGAGGAACGTGATTGACTTGGCTTCATAGGGTCCACATTCCTCATCTAAATGAAACCCAGCTGAGCATGGAAAATTGCAACACTATCTTGTCCTCCCAGTGTCAACTGACAAAGGGTAAAACACTTCAACTTTGCTTTTCTTGACATCATTTTCAGTGGGAGTTAAAGGGAGAATAGTAATTAATATACAGATCTATAATAATTGCAGTAATTTTCTTATGGTGGCTTATACACAATTGTTTAATTACCCTCTACAGGGTATTACAGTGGTTTTCAATTGACTTTTCTCTATGGCACTACTCGTTTGGTTTTTTTGTATCAGTGTTAGATTAGCTTTGTAAATATTTACATTTTGTGCATCTATACTGGAGTATTTTTTGAAAGAGTATATTCTGTGGAATGATCCTACTATCAAATCTTTTGGAGAATTAAGCGTATACTTTAGCATGTTAAAGACTAAGAGAAATACTAGAAATAACTTGTTTACTTTGTTTAGCCTAGTATTTCCTATATTTAGATGCCAAATGCCTTTTCATTTTTGGTGGAGCATCTATTAAGTTTCTTTCTTTTTTTTTTTTTAAGTTTTATTTTTATTTTATTTTATTTTTTAATTTTAAAATCTTTAATTCTTACATGTGTTCCCAAACATGAACCCCCCTCCCACCTCCCTCCCCATAACATCTCTGTGGGTCATCCCCATGCACCAGCCCCAAGCATGCTGTATCCTGCGTCAGACATAGACTAGCGATTCAATTCTTACATGATAGTATACATGATAGAATGCCATTCTCCCAAATCATCCCACCCTCTCCCTCTCCCTCTGAGTCCAAAAGTCCGTTATAGACAGCTGCGTCTTTTTTCCTGTCTTGCATACAGGGTCGTCATTGCCATCTTTCTAAATTCCATATATATGTGTTAGTATACTGTATTGGTGTTTTTCTTTCTGGCTTACTTCACTCTGTATAATCGGCTCCAGTTTCGTCCATCTCATCAGAACTGATTCAAATGAATTCTTTTTAATGGCTGAGTAATACTCCATTGTGTATATGTACCACAGCTTTCTTATCCATTCATCTGCTAATGGACATCTAGGTTGTTTCCATGTCCTGGCTATTATAAACAGTGCTGCGATGAACACTGGGGTACATGTGTCTCTTTCAATTCTGGTTTCCTCGGTGTGTATGCCCAGCAGTGGGATTGCTGGGTCATAAGGCAGTTCTATTTGCAATTTTTTAAGGAATCTCCACACTCTTCTCCATAGTGGCTGTACTAGTTTGCATTCCCACCAACAGTGTAGGAGGGTTCCCTTTTCTCCACACCCTCTCCAGCATTTATTGCTTGCAGATTTTTGGATCGCAGCCATTCTGACTGGTGTGAAGTGGTACCTCATTGTGGTTTTGATTTGCATTTCTCTGATAATGAGTGATGTTGAGCATCTTTTCATGTGTTTGTTAGCCATCCGTATGTCTTCTTTGGAGAAATGTCTATTTAGTTCTTTGGCCCATTTTTTGATTGGGTCGTTTATTTTTCTGGAATTGAGCTGCATAAGTTGCTTGTATATTTTTGAGATTAGTTGTTTGTCAGTTGCTTCATTTGCTATTATTTTCTCCCATTCAGAATGCTGTCTTTTCACCTTGCTGATATTTTCCTTTGTTGTGCAGAAGCTTTTAATTTTAATTAGATCCCATTTGTTTATTTTTATTTTATTTTATTTCCAGAACATTAGAAGTATATTTTGGAATCCATTGAAAGAGAAAGTGAAAGGGTAGTCACTCATTTGTGTCTGACTCTATGTGACCCCATGGACTATAGCCCTCCAGGCTCCATCTGTCCATGGATTTCCTAAGCAAGAATGCTGGAGTGGGTAGCCATTCCCTTCTCCAGGGGAATCTTCCTAATCCAGGTACTGAACCTGGGTTTCCTGCATTAAGGGTGGATCTTTACCATCTGAGCCACCAGGGAATCTTGGAATCCATTGGTATGTGTGTATTCCTCCTCTTTTTTCCTAAAATGCTACCCTTATTTCTCATTATATCTCTTTTTTCTCTCTTAATTTTGTGTTGTCATCACCTCTCCACTTTTTTTTGAGTAGTTTTGCCTTGGGATTTAAAAAAAAATTCAACCAGAACAGTTTCTATTATTTATTTATCAAACTTATTCTAATTTCATTGTGCTTTGGATCTCTTAATCCCCCTTTTCTTGCCTACTGTGTTCCTTTTCAAACTTCTTTGTTCCTTTTTCAAACTTCTTACTTGAAAGCTTGCATTGTTTATTTTACTTTGTTTAGAATACTGAAAGCATTTAATGCTATGAATTTGTCGTTGAGTACAGCTTTGCCGAAATACACGTTTAAGTGTAGTGATGATGCCATGTGGCTTGGTGAAAATATCAAAGACTTAGGAGGCAGCTGGACCTTTATTAGGACCCTGCCACTTATTTAATAATGTTGAGACTCATGTTATGCTACTGTAAAATGAGACTATTAATACTTACTTTCAGGTTTACTAAAAAGAGTAGAGTGGTTAAATTTTATCTAGAGTTCATAACATAGTACCTGGATGGTAGACTGTTGACCAATGGGTGCTTACCATTATTATTTTTATATTTTTACAAACACTCTATAATTTAATTTTTTTTGACACAGTTGTCCAGTAGCTGTCTCGGAGAGTAATTTTACTTGCCAAATAGCAAGAGTTAAGATCATACAGTTTTCCTAATATTTAGTTGTTATTTATAAGCTGGTCAGACCATAGTGGTCTTTAGAGTTTTGCATAGCTAAACCCACATAGGCAAGAGAGAGGTCTGAATTTTGGTGGAAATAGTTTTTGAAGGTCCAACTCTGTCTGCCTAACCTGGTTTTCCTGTTCAGAGCCAGTCACATGGTTAGTAGAAATTACTCCTGCTGCTGGTCGATTGTTGACAGATATTTTTACTTTGCACTGGTGTGTAACTGGGCATTTTTGTGTGCTCTCAAGAGAATTAATGTTGAAATAGGAGAAAAGAGCAAACAAGTACTGTGTGCTAGTTAGTGTGTCAACCAGGAAGCTCCTTATATTTGTTCTTGTAAAGATAACCAAAGAAAAATATTTTATAATATTCCCAAGAAACTCATTTCAGTTTGTTCAACAGTTGCGTCAGGATTTTTTTCTTATTCTAAAAAAACCTTTATTTTGCTGTGTAATTCCATTGTGATTGTGTTTTTATAAATCTTAGTTCCTTTTATGATAAACCTGGAAGCGTCCATGAAAAAATAGCTGATATCCTCAGATTCAAGGGGTTCTTTTTGGCCATTATGCTAAAGTATTAAACTGAGTTAGCTTTGTTTTCTTTCTTTCTTGTTTCAGCATAAAAGTGGTCTTGGAAAATAAAATTTGTTTTATTCTTCAGAATAGAGAATGACTTGAAGTAAAAATGATTTAATTCAAAAATTAGGTCTGTAGGAGAGTTAATACCTAAGCAAATTTTTATGATAAACCTAAAAATCATTTTTTTCCCAAGAGATTCCCCCCATTTGTATGACAGGTGGAACATTATGCTCTATGAGTTTCCCTATAGGATTTTAGAGTTAAGGAGCCATTTAGCTGCAGTATCCTCTCTCCTTCACTCTCTCTTAAAGCACTGACCCATTCTATAATTCAGCTGAAGAGGAACTGACATGCATGTGAATAAGACAGGGTTTATGGATTCCTTGAAGCTTGTTTCATCAATCACCTAGCCACTTAAGCAAGGAGACTGAAAACTGGGAATCATTTCTTGCAGTGCTACATGCTAGCAGATCCTTGTCTTAGGAATATGGATAATGTGTGCTACAGTTAACACTTTTCTATTTTATTCCTGTTCTTAAAAAAAAAAAAACACGTGGCATATAATATTACACTAATTACAGAGAGAGGCAATTAAAATTTTGCATTTCCTAGCATCAAGACAAGTCTTTTATTGATGGGTAGTAATAGTTACATGAAAACCCTATGTATGTTAATCAATAATTTACCTTCAGTGGCAGTCATCTGTGTAATGTCTTTCTTCTGATACATCATTGGTAGAACACAGTTTGGCAGTGAGATAGCAACAGTTGTTATCAATTTTGCATTCCTTTGGCAGAGTTGCATCAATTCTCTCATAACCTAATCCAGCAGAGATATTAGATGGATTGTTATACTGTACTTGCATTTGAAATTTCTTCTGTTTTTACTGAGTATTTATTTTCCATCATCTTGTAACACTGTAGCATTGATTGGTACAAGTAATGTATTATTCATGCCATCTGGTTTCATTCCATTAGTGCTATCAGCATTAGTAGTCAGTCTAAAGAGATACAGTTATGTCAGAAGCTCTCTGGATCAGCTTGTCCCATTTTGCATTTGCTTCATATTCATAGAAGAGACTTCTTTTGTATAGTAGACCATTTTATTTTGTTGGTGGTAATTAGAGTGATATAAGAAGCTAAGATGAGGCTGATGTAAATGTGCCTTCTAAAATAACTTTTTAGCTTACAAGTAATCATTGTACCAAATGTGGAAGATTTGGGAACATTAAGGAGGAAAATAGTCATCTATAATTTGATCACCCTAGTCACCTTGATCAAGTGCTTTGCCTTCTACTTTTCTTTTTTTTAAGTTCATATTGGACTTCTTTGGTGGTCCTGTGGCTAAGACTTTGTACTTCCATTGTAAGGGGCATAGGTTTGATTCCTGGTCAGAGAATTAAGATCCCACATGCTACATGGTACAGCAAAAAGGAGACAAACAAAAAATCAAAAACAGAAAATCCACAAATAAAAGTTAGGCTTATGTTGTATATAAAGTTTTGAATACTGACTTTTCCTTTAGTATTATATGTAATAAATATTCAGGAACACTTGATTTTTGATGCATTTATAATCATATTATTTTCAAACATTATTAATTTTCAAGCATTCATAGTTTTCCACAGTTTTTTTTTTGTATCAGTAGTACTGCACATCATTGCTCATAAATCTTTGGTCATATCTCTGATTATTTCCTTAGAATAGATTTCTAGATGTGAAATTATTGGGTGAAAGAATATAAACATTTAAAGAGCTCTTCTTACATATTGCCAAACAACTTCCCCCAAACACTGAACCATTATCTTCTGATCAAAAAATATAATCTTTCTATTTTAATTTATATTGCTAAAATCATTTTTGGTGTAATATTATATAGCTTTGTCCGTTCAGTAACATATTCACTTTAGTAGACACCTTAGGACATTATTATTATATCAGTATATTGCTAAAATAATCAAAAGAACTCAACGGATAGCTTCCTAATGCTATAAGCTGCCTGGTGGACTGCCTTTCCTTAGCATGTAATTTTTGATGACTTAAGTTGTTAGATTCTGTAGTTAAATGTATGAACAGAATTAAGGTGTGGGTCTGAGCATTCAGATAGGTAACAATAGTTCTGCTGTCTGCTGTGGAAAAGTGAGAGCTACTGTCTATTGCTTCATGAATAATAACTGAATTTTTATTGTGTTTTACCCATGCGTTTACCTAGTTCCTAGAACCATTTAGTGATCTAGTCTTTTATTTATAAATATGTCTAAATTGGTAGAAAGTCTAGGTAATCTATCAAAACAGGTTACATATGAAGTAATGTATCTGCTCATTAATTTATTCAGTCTTAAGTAATGGGAATTTAGAATGTATAGTGATGGTCATGACATAATTCTGTATCAGTTTAAAATTAAAAGTGACTTTGACCATATAAAATATCTAGAAAACGCTAAATTCAAAGGAAATATTTTAATGAAAATGTTGTAACTCTGTTACTACTTTCAGACTTCTAGCACAGGACATTTTGAAGAACATTAGGAAATTTCACATCCTCTGTAAAGACTATGTGAAATGAATAATGATTTGCATTCCTCTCCCCAAGCTGGTGGGAACACTGTTTTTGATAAAAAGTAATTGCAATGCATGGGCATAATTCAAATACTGCATTTTGGGAAGGTCATTTTTACTTCTCTTTCTACTTGAATATCTCTCTTTAGGTCCTATATTAGTAGACTTCTTATTGATGGTGAAGGGAAGAAAGCATTGGAATTATCAAGATACTTGGAATAACTTAAAATTTTTTCCTGTGACATTTACTAGCTGTATGATGCTTGTCAAGTTCGAGATACTTTCCAAAACCCCAGTTTTCTCATCTATTAGTAAGGGATGACACTACCTCAAATATTTAAGGGTATAATGAGTGAAATGCCCGATTTATAGGAGATCTTTAATAGAAGTTTTTGCTTTTCATGTCCTTTTCTGTAACATATGTGGAAGGTTAAGTCTAGACTAAGGACTCTGTTGAAAGGTATTAAACCATGGATAGACCTAGAGATTGATATTTCTCCTGGCAATCTTGATTCCAGCTTGTGCTTCTTCCAGCCCAGCGTTTCTCATGATGTATTCTGCATATAAAATTAAATAAGCAGGGTGACAATATACATCCTTGACGTACTCCTTTTCCTATTTGGAACCAGTCTGTTGTTCCATGTCCAGTTCTAACTGTTGCTTCCTGACCTGCATTTAGGTTTCTCAAGAGGCAGGTCACGTGGTCTGGTATTCCCATCTCTTTCAGAATTTTCCACAGTTTCTTGTGATCCAGTCAAAAGCTTTGGCATAGTCAATAAAGCAGAAATAGATGTTTTTCTGGAACTCTCTTGCTTTTTCCATGATCCTGCAGATGTTGGCAATTTTATCTCTGGTTCCTCTGCGTTTTCTAAAACCAGCTTGAACATCTGGAAGTTCACAGTTCACATACTGCTGAAGCCTGGCTTGGAGAATTTTGAGCATTACTTTACTAGCGTGTGAGATGAGTACAATTGTGTGGTAGTTTGAGCATTCTTCAGCATTGCCTTTCTTTGGGATTGGAATGAAAACTGACCCTTTCCAGTCCTGTGGCCACTGCTGAGTTTTCCAAATTTGCTGGCATATTGAGTGCAGCACTTTCACAGCATCATCTTTCAGGATTTGAAATGGCTCCACTGGAATTCTATCGCCTCCACTAGCTTTGTTCGTAGGGAGAAATATCAATAACCTCAGATATGCAGATGACACCACCCTTATGGCAGAAAGTGAAGAGGAACTAAAAAACCTCTTGATGAAAGTGAAAGAGGAGAGTGGAAAAGTTGGCTTAAAGCTCAACATTCAGAAAATGAAGATCATCGCATCCAGTCTCATCACTTCATGGGAAATAGATGGGGAAACCGTGGAAACAATGTCAGACTTTATGTTTTGGGGCTCCAAAATCACTGCAGATGGTGACTGCAGCCATGAAATTAAAAGGCGCTTCCTCCTTGGAAGGAAAGTTATGACAAACCTAGATAGCATATTCAAAAGCAGAGACATTACTTTGCCAACAAAGGTCCATCTAGTCAAAGCTATGGTTTTCCCAGTGGTTCTGTATGGATGTAAGAATTGGACTGTGAAGAAAGCTGACTGCCGAAGAATTGATGCTTTTGATCTGTGGTGTTGGAGAAGACTCTTGAGAGTCCCTTGGACTGCAAGGAGATCCAACCAGTCCATTCTGAAGGAGATCAACCCTGGGATTTCTTTGGAAGGAATGATGCTAAAGCTGAAACTCCAGTACTTTGGCCACTTCATGCGAAGAGTTGACTCACTAGAAAAGACTCTGATGCTGGGAGGGATTGGGGGCAGGAGGAGAAGGGGACGACAGAGGATGAGATGGCTGGATGGCATCACGGACTCGATGGATGTGAGTCTGAGTGAACTCCGGGAGTTGGTGATGGACAGGGAGGCCTGGTGTGCTGTGATTCATGGGGTTGCAAAAAGTTAGACACGACTGAGCGACTGAACTGAACCGACCTGAGACCCACAGATTGTCATACTGAACAAAGTATGTCAGACAGAGAAAGACAAATATTGTACAGTATCAGTTACATGTGGAATCCAAAAAAAGGCTACCAATGAACTTACCTACAGAGCAGAGATAGAATTACATATGTAGAAAACAAACTTATGGTTACCAAGAAGTAAGGGAGGGGGAAGGGTAAAATTGGAAGATTGGCATTAACACATACACACCTACTAGATAACCAATAAGGACCTACTGTATAGTGCAGAAAATCCTATTCAATACTCTGCAGTGGCCTATATGGGAAAAGAATCTAAAAAAGAGTGGATATATGTATATGTTTAACAGACTCATTTTGCTGTACACCTGAGACTAACACAACCTTGTAAGTCAGCTATACCCTGACAAAATTTTTAAAAAAGGACACTAAACCATTAAGCATTCAGCAAGTAACACTCAGAAGAATAATACTTTCAAAAATCTTTTTTCCCCTTTTTATTCAATAGAGATGCATCAATAGATATTGAATTAAATGCCAAACTTAGTGTGTGGGTTGACAACATTCTGTGCTTGCCACTCTGTTGGTAGTAATATGTCCAGTTTGTGGGAATCATACTTATGAATATGTTATTCACAAAATAGCAGTGCATATCATCATGGAGATATATTTTCCATGAGAATCATTAAATTGGTTCCAAGAGGATTTAGTGTGTTCTCTTGTGATGCTGTTTGGTCCCTTGTGTTCTGATAGATAGAAACGTAAGTGTTCAATTATTAGTATGATTTGGCCACTCATCACGTGGAAGCAAGGGTTCTGTGCCAAGTTATCAGGGCATTTTTGGGGGCCAGAGGTGGAGGCCAATGCGTTCACCTGACAGGTGGTTTAGCCCTCTCATGACCTTCACTAGCCTTCTCCAATTCTTTGTTATGGAGAGATAACACATTTGCAGTTTTTTATGGAAAGTGCCATGCAAATTGAGCTTTGAGACTAGTCAGCCCCCTAAGTTCCAAGCAGTTGCTACATAGAGGCTAGAGGAACTACAATTTGGGACTGCTTGATTTAAGCGAGAATCGTTGGTTTGCCATCATCTACTGTCTTTTTGTTATTTAATTCCTTCCTGAGTCCCAGAGATGTGGGGATCCTATAACAAAAATGTGTGGCCACTGCTATGATTGGATGTGCACTTAGATCATATTTTTGCATTTATGAAATAAGTATGTTATAGTGTATTTGAAGGAATATGCTCACTGGTTAATTTTTTTTTCTTTGTTATTATTACTGATTGTTCAGATGATCATTACTCAGAAAGTTATTTTCTTAAAGCTTATATAATTGACACTTGTAATCACATAATTTATGATCTTACACTTCCAATACTGGAAATAATGAGTAAAAATACTGTTTTTTTAAGCCCAGACCAAAGGGCTTATTTAAGGTCTATTCATTTAACATTCCAATCCACTGTTGACTACTGTTGGCCATTATAGCTTTTTAGATCTACCTTGACTATAGCATTTGTGATGTTGTATTGCAATCACTTGATAACACATCTGTTTTGTTAACAATATTGTGATCTGTTTGAGGGGAGGGAGCCTTTTTCTTCAGTGATATCCCTAAATATCCCCATTAAAATTGTCCCCATTGTAAATAAGTGCTAGATAAATATTTTCCAAATGATAATAGAAAATATCCATTTTTCCATGGATAATGGAAATCATCCATTATTGTGTCTGACTCTGTGATCCTGTGGACTGCAGCATGCCAGGCTTCCCTGTCCATCACCAACTCCTGGATCTTGCTCAAATTCATGTCCATCGAGTCGGTGATACCAACCAACTATCTCATCCTCTGTCATCCCCTTCTCCTTCTGCCTTCTATCTTTTCCATCATCAGGGTCTTTTCCAATGAGTCAGTTCTTCGCATCCGGTGGCCAAGGTACTGGAGCTTCAGCTTTAGTAGCAGTCCTTCCAATGAATATTCAGGACTGATTTCTTTTAGGATGGACTGGTTGGATCTCCTTGCAGTCCAAGGGACTCTTAAGAGTCTTCTCCCAGACCGCAGTTGAAAAGCATTAATTCTTTAGCTTTCTTTATGGTCCAACTCTCACATCCATACATGACTACTGAAAAAATATCCTAGAGGTCAAATGATCTTGAAATGACTTAAACATGAAATATTACACAAAACACTCAAGTTATAAAGTATTAGCAGTCCAAGATTATTTTTGTGTTACTTGACTTAGAACTATGACATGATTTATGAAACATGAATTTTGATGATGATATTTGTACATGAATGAGGAAATTTTGATAGATGATTCAAAATGCCAGGAATAATTATTTGAAAATTTGAAGTATAATTGGTTCATAATATTAGTTTTAGATATACAAATAGTGCTTCAATATTTTTATAGATTACATATCATTCAAAGTTATATAAAATTATTGATTATATTCCCTGTGCTGGGTACATCCCTATGAGTTATTTACTTTATGAAACTGATAGTTGTACCTGTTAATCCCCTTCACCTATTTTGCCCCTTCCCTTATCCTCCTCAGTTCTGGCAACCACTAGTTTGTTCTCTGGTATCTGTGAATTTATTTCTGTTTTGCTATATTTGTTCATTTGTTTTGTTTTCTAGATTCCAAATAATAGTGAAAGCATACAGTATTTGTAAACAGCACCAACACCAATAACAACAAAATATCAGAAATTAAATAAATGAAACAGCCTATTGTTTTAAAGTGCCAGTTGGATCAGCCTTCTGCAATCCATCTCTCTTTATCACAGTCTTGTCAGCTTCAGGCCCATCTCAAATATTTAATTCTTCTAGAAGGATAATTAGAAACCACCCAATTCACTGTCTTCTCTGTTATAAATTGAGTTAGGGTAAATTAAAACTTGCCTTGGCTATGCATTCTTTAAAGTCAGAGCAAGGATTGCCCTGTTGTGAAAGGCCATGCAGTTGACCTCTCAGCTCCTATACTGCTCTTCTTCCAAACAGTGGTTTGAAAGTATTCATTGAACAAAGCCAAGTCCTGGATCAGGGCTCCGGGGCATTTTTAATAGATATACATGAATGTTTGTCAAACTATAGTTTTCATCGCTGAATTTCAGGAAAACATTAGAGTGATATCAGTAAGACTTACTTCCAGTTTCTTTAGGAAAATTCTTTTAAATTTCACATTAATTCCTTAGTTAGAAACATTGAATTATATTGAGGATTATTACTAAGCACAAGAAGTAAGAGCTTCTTAGATAATGATGTTCATGTGTTTTTAGTATGTCTTTGGAAACACCTTTTACACTTTGACAAATAATATATTCTTCATTTTTGTTAGGAATGATATTAAGTTCTAAAATACAGAAATGAAAAAGACATGGGCTCTCTCCTTTAGCAATTCAAATCCACTGGCAAAAAACCAAAATTACGAGAAGTACTTTGTAATACATTGTGATAAGGGCCACAGTAAAAGTTTTGTGTGGTTTGGTCTTTAAAATACCATAGAACTAAACTGATATATATATATATATTTAATATATTTATATATTATAATTATATGTAACTATATATTATATAATTTATATTATATATAATATATATTTTTATATATTTAATTTAATATAATTTATATATGATGGAGGAGCCTGGTGGGCTGCAGTCCATGGGGTCGCTAAGAGTTGGACACGACTGAGTGACTTCACTTTCACTTTTCACTTTCATGCACTGGAGAAGGAAATGGCAACCCACTCCAGTATTCTTGTCTGGAGAATCCCAGGGATGGGGGAGCCCAGTGGGCTGCCGTCTCTGGGGTCACACAGAGTTGGACACGACTGAAGCGACTTAGCAGCAGCATAATATAATAATGTATATTATAATATATAAGTATATAATATTATATATCATATTAATATATTAATATAATATTATATAAGGTATCAATATATTAATACATTAATATAATATAATATAACACATATATAGTATATGAATATAATATTAATATATAATATGTGTAATTAGATAATATAATATAATATATAATATAATATATATAAATAGATAAATTATATATATAATTATATATTTTAAAATTTAATATAATTTGTCTATACATAATATAATAATGTATATTATATATAATTATATTGTATACTATATTGATACATTAATATTATACACAATATATTAATATATAATACACAATATATTAATATTATATAATATATTATTATATATTGATATTATATAATATGTGATTAAATAACATGTTATATTATATGTACATATATAAATTATATATTATTGTATATATTATTACTATATTATATATATATAAATATATAATTGGATCCTCACCTCATACCAATAACAAAAATAAATTCTAAGTGAATTAAATACCTAAATGTGAAAGATATGTCTTTTACAAGAGAATAGAGAAGCATATCTTTATAACCTCAGGACAGGTAAGAATTTCCTGAAGAAACTATAAAAAGCACAACTAGTCCTTAGAAGATGGATAAATTTGACAATGTTAAAATAGAAAACTTTTGTACAACAAAAGAAACTATAAATGAAATTGAGACAAAATGTTTTAGTTCATTCCACCAACAAAGACTATGTAATCGCTCAGTCATGTCAGACTCTTTGTGACCCCATGGACCATAGTCTGCCAGGCTCCTCTGTCCACGGGATTCTCCCGGCAAGAATACTGGAGTGGGTTGCCATTTCTTTCTCCAAAAGACTACATATAAATAAGAAATAGAAACCCTCTGGAGAAATGGGCAAAGAGGAAATGTAAACAGCCAAAAGTATATAAAAGGATGCTTAGCCTTGGTAGTAATCAAAGAAATGTAAACTAAAACCACAGTGAAATTCCATTTCACACATTTCAAACTGAAAAAAAAATTAAAATGTCTGTTCGGATGAAGTATTGGCAAGTACATAGAACTATGAGAACTTACCATATGCTACTGGTGGTAGGAGTATAAATTGGTACAATATTTGGAGAGCACTTAAAATGAATTAACTACATATGTCAGCATTTAAAACAATTTCAAAAGTACAATGGTGAGAGAAATTAACATAGAGGAATGCCTGTGGTGTGATGTCAGAGTTTAAAAACATTCAGAATATATTGTTAAGGTATACATATATAGTAGAAGACATGAGTTTGGGTAAACTTTGAGAGTTGGTGACGGACAAGGAAGCCTGTTGTGCTGCGTTTCATGGGGTCGCAAAGAGTCGGACACAACTGAGTGACTGAAGTGAGCTGAACTGATATAGTAGAAGTATACAAACATATTCAGGATACTGGTTACTTCTAGTGGAAGAGAGAGGGTAATATGATGGGAACAAGGCCTAGAAGGACTTTGTGTCTAGAATGTTTAATTTCTTAAAATCAATGGCAGTATGGGGTCATATAAGACTTTAAAATGCTGAGTGTTTACTATATTATTTCCTATACCACTGTGTATATTTTAGCTGTTTCATACTAAAAGGAAAGGGAGAAAGAGAACAGTGGAGAATTAATTTTCTGAGGGAAGATCAAGGAGGGGCTGTTTGGAATAGGTGCCCTTTAAGCTGGACTTCCCTGGTGGCTCAGATGGTAAAGCGTCTGCCTACAATGTGGGAGACCTGGGTTCAATCCCTTGGTTGAGAAAATCTCCTGGAGAGGGAAATGGCACCCCACTCCAGCATTCTTGGCTGGAAAATCCCATGGACGGAGGAGCCTGGTAGGCTACAGTCCATGGGTCACAAAGAGTCAGACACGACTGAGCGACTTCACTTTTGCTTTTCAAGCTGGTTTTGGAAAAGTGGTCTAGTATAGGAAAGGTATGGGGTTATGAAATAGCATTTTTGTATTTAGAGACCTATATGCAATTTGCTATTTCTGCGGGTCTAAGACAGAGGTGTGGATAGAATGAGAAGACAGGAAGGTTATTATAGATGAACCTAGAGAATGAGCTAGGAATCAGATATTAACTATAGGATATTCATTCCCAAAGGAAGTAAATTTTCTAATCCACTGCTATTCTCTCCTTTAGTCAGGTAATTCAGGTCATTGAATTATGACGACTAAAGCTTGTGAATAAGACCCTTTTGACCTTAATTTCTAAATGTGGGTGGGTGCTTATAGAGTTTGGAGTGCTCTGCTGGGGCTTTGGTAGATAGGCTACCAAGAATGAATACAGACCTTTCAAGCTTCGAGCTGATTTACAAATAGCCAAAATCCCTACATTGTTGAGCAAACTTCATGGGTCATCCCTGGTGGCTCAGACAGTACAGAATATGCCTGCAATGCAGAAGACCCGGGTTTGATCCCTGGGTTGGGAAGATCCCTTGAAGAAGAGAATGGTAGCCACTGCGATATTCTTGCCTGGAGAATTCCATGGCCAGAGGAACCTGGCTTCCTACAGCCCATGGGACTTAAAAATCGGAATGACTGAGCAACTAACACTTTCACTTTCACAAAGCCTGGGGCCAGCTCAGGTTTTAAAGACATGCTAGGCATGGTCCTAGTTGTCTTCCCTGGGCTAGCTGTAAAGATCAGTTTCACCTTTTCTTACTACCACTATTTTGCTCTGCCATACATGTTTTTGTTTCATTTTTAAAAAATACATTCATTTCTTATAAAACATTGTCTTGGAGTGCTCTGGAGTGGAGTGTTTTGGTTTTTGAGTGACTTTGTGAGCTCTTAGTGTTTTGCTTATATCAAATAAACTTATCTGAGTTTCAAAGAATGCCCTTTACAATATTATTTTGGGGAAAAATACTATTATCTTTCCTGTGTTGACCATGATTTCATTGATTTCTAATTTTCCTTCCCAGCCTTCATTATTCCAGACTGAAACATTTCTATCTCTGTGAGGCAGTACCCACACCCATTTCCCCTCTTTCTTATTGATTCTTAAGGTAACACCTTCCCCTCTAGTCATCTCTGATATCTAAAATAGGGCACAGGGAACTGGCTGCAAGGTGGGAAAAGCAGATTTTTGGTCAACCTTAGCAGTCAGAGTTTTGCAGGAGATGCTTGTCCAGTATACCACATGGTTCACCAGGGAACTTTAATATGAAATCAGAAAATGTTTTTGGTAGTATGATGCAAAAGGATTAGAATTTTAAAATGGCAGTTTTCTAGCCACGTAATCTTGGAAATGACAGAAAGCGAAGAAGAACTAAAGAGCCTCTTGATGAAAGTGAAAGAGGAGAGTGAAAAAGTTGGCTTGAAGCTCAACATTCAGAGAACGAAGATCATGGCATCTGGTCCCATCACTTCATGGGAAATAGATGGGGAAACAATGGAAACAGAGACTTTCTTTTGGGGGGCTCCAAAATCACTGCAGATGGTGACTGCAACCATCAAATTAAAAGATGCTTGCTCCTTGGAAGAAAGGCTATGACCAAGCTAGACAGCACATTAAAAAGCAGAGACTTTGCCAAAAAAGGTCCGTCTAGTCAAAGCTATGGTTTTTCCAGTAGTCATGTATGGATGTGAGAGCTGGACTATAAAAAGCTGAGCACTGAAGAATTGATGCTTTTGAACTGTGATGTGGGAGAAGACTCTTGAGAGTCCTTTGGACTGCAAGGAGATTCAACCAGTCCATCCTAAAGGAAATCAGTCCTGAATAGTCATTGGAAGGACTGATGCTGAAGCTGAAACTGCAATGCTTGGGCCACCCGATGTGAAGAGCTGACTCATTGGAAAAGACCCCAATGCTGGGAAAGATTGAAGGCGGGAAGAGAAGGGGACAAGAGAGGATGAGATGGTTGGATGGCATCACTGACTCGATGGACATGAGTTTGAGTAGGCTCTGGGAGTTGGTGATGGACAGGGAAGCCTGGCGTGCTACAGTCCATGGGGTTGCAAAGAGTAGGACACGACTGAGCAGCTGAACTGACTGAACCAAATCTTGGAAAAGACTTTTAGTATCTCTAAGCCACAATTTCTATCATTGAGGGATAGAAATAATTAAACTTACATAGTTTTGTAGTTTGGTTGATTTTAAACTGTATTGCTAATTGTATAGTACCTTACAAATAGAAGATATTATTGTCGTCAATGTTCTTCTTAATGATGCTTAACAGTCTTTTGGCCTTTTTTGGGGCTGTGTTAATAATGATGTCAGTGTGCTCATACCTTCGGAGAAGGCAATGGCAACCCACTCCAGTACTCTTGCCTGGAGGATCCCAGGGACGGTGGAGCCTGGTGGGCTGCCGTCTGTGGGGTCGCACAGAGTCGGACACGACTGAAGCAACTTAGCAGTGCCCATACCTTAGCACAGACTAACTTTCATTCCTATTTTTAGTAGCTTTTGTTTCATAAGGAAAGGATAGATTATCCATAGATGGTTTGCAGGTGGGGGCATCCCTTTTGACACATAAAAATCACTAAAATGTAGGATGGTTTTGGTGGAGAGGCTACTGTGTAGCACATATAGGGCTTTGGGCCACACTTCGTAGTTGTAGGGGGCTGTCTTCCAGTCTTTGGATGCCATGCTTAAGGATTTGAAATCAATAAAGAGAAGCTGCCAGAACTTAAGTATTTCCTTCCCAAAGAAGTATTTAAGAAAAACCTTCTGAATTACAAACTATTATGTTAAGTGATATAAAAGTCATTGGAAAGTCTTTTTTAAATTTATTTGTAATTGAAGGATAATTGTTTTACAATATTGTGTTGGTTTATACCATACATCAACATGAAATTCTTGAATATGGCAAAATTCCACACCCATCAGTGCACCTTTAGATAAGGTAAACCAACTTTATGTGAAGCCAAGATGTTTCAAAGAGAAGTACAATAAAGTAAAAGAAAGTAAAACCATCCAAATCTGAGGGTCTTGTTTACCTGTATGAGAAAGAAGGAAGACAACTTTGGGTACAGCAATATCTTTGGGATTTACTAGTGCTCAATACTATGCTGGAGATTGAGAAAAGTGAACAACATACGAATTTTCAGAGAATAAACAAGATGATTGAATTTTGAGCTTAAGTTGGCCCTTTGTATATATACTGCCTGAATTAGTTGAATGAGAAAAAAGTTCTAATGGTGGTGCCACCAGTTAATCTGTAGGATGATTTTGAGCAAGTCAATTACTATTTTAATCTTCTCCTTATCTATAAATTGAGAATTCCACTGACCCCTGCCTATTTTGAAAGACTGTTGAAGATTGACTGAGACAGTATTACTTGCCATGGAAATATAGGGATTAAGATTTGAGGACTTAATTTTTATGTAGTTTAGAATAGTTCTCAAAGACCAGGCTCCCTGTGCTACCTAATTAAGAAGTGTGACCTTCTGTGTTAGTTTCTCTTTTATTCAAATAAGCAGTGTGATAGACCAGGAGATCAATAGGCAGTCTTGACTCTAAAGGATGAAAATTTGGGAGCCAGAGACATACATGAAATTTGAACAGTAAAAATATATTAGCAGTATCAAAGGAGCTATGAAATGCCATATACCATTATGACAATGACATAACTTATAATTCAGTAAATGGATGTGATCCATAGGAACATGAATCAGAATGGTTGGTTTTATGGAGGGAACAGGATTAACTGGAAAAGGGGATGAAGGAACTTTTTAGTTCTAGGGTGATGAAATGTTCTGTATCTTGAGTAGTGTGTTGGTTATACAGATGTAAACATTTGTCAAAACTCATTGAACTCAACACTTAAAATTTGTGTATTTTTGTATATAATTATGCTGTAACAGAATAATAAAAACAGAAAAATGTTTAAATGGAAAAATTACAAGATAGGAAAGCAATAATCAAGTGGATACAGATTAAAATCAGATGTTGTACCTATAATCATAGTTGCTGCTGCTCCTGCTAAGTCGCCTCAGTCGTGTCCAACTCTGTGCAAACCCATAGACAGCAGCCCACCAGGCTCTCCCCGTCCCTGGGATTCTCCAGGCAAGAACACTGGACTAGGTTGACCTGGCATGCTGCAGTCCATGGGGTCACAAAGAGTTTGACATGACTCAGCAACTGAAGGACTGACTGATTATTTCCACAAACTGTTGCTAGGATTCTCGTTTTATGAAAAGAGGGAGGGGGGTTCATGTTTGGGAACACATGTAAGAATTAAAGATTTTAAAATTAAAAAATAAATAAAATAAAAAAATAAAAAATAAAAAAAAAAAGAAAGAAACATTAAAGCATTGTTACTCCATCCTAAATTCCTTGAAGATCAATCTGCTATCGTGCCTTAGTTTGTACCCTGCTCCATCTGAGCCCTTGTGCATATGAGTTTCCAGGAATTGAAAAGCCTTTCCCTTCTTTTTGGCCATCTACAGCTCATCCCTTCCTCAAAACCAAGCTGAAGAATCCACCAAATAGGGGCATTCCTTCCCATCAGGTGGCCCAAGTATTGGAGTTTCACCTTCAACATCAGTCCTTCCAATGACTATTCAGGACTGATTTCCTTTAGGATGGACTGAATGGGTCTCCTTGCAGTCCAAGGGACTCTCAACAGTCTTCTCCAACACCACAGTTCAAAAGCATCAAATCTTTGGCACTCACCTTTCTTTATAGGCCAACTCTCACATCCATACATGACTACTGGAAAAACCATAGCTTTGACTAGACAGAATTTTGTTGGCAAAGTAATGTCTCTGCTTTTTTAATATGCTGTCTAGGTTGGTCATAGCTTTTCTTCCAAGGAATAAGCGTCTTTTAATTTCATGGGTGCAGTCACCATCTGCAGTGATTTTGGTGCCCCAAAATAAAGTCTCTCACTGTTTCCATTGTTTCCCCATCACTTGTCTTGAAGAGATGGGACCGGATGCCATGATCTTAGTTTTCTAAATGTTGAGGTTTAAGCCAACTTTTAAATTCTCCTCTTTTACTTTCATCAAGAGCCTCTTTAGTTTTTCTTTGCTTTCTGCCATAAGTGTGGCGTCATCTGCATATCTGAGGTTATTGATATTTCTCCTGCAAATCTTGATTCCAGCTTGTGCTACATCTGCTGCTGCTGCTGCTAAATCGCTTCAGCCCGGCATTTTACATGATTGTACTCTGCATATAAATTAAATAGCAGGGTGACAATACACAGCCTTGATGTACTCCTTTCCCTGTTTAGAATCAGTCTGTTGTTCCATGACCAGTTCAAACTGTTGCTTCCTGACCTGCATACAGATTTCTTAGGAGGCAGGTAAGGTGGTCTGGTATTCCCATCTTTTTCAGAATTTTCCAGTTTGTTGTGATCCACATAGTCAGAGTCTTTGGCATAGTCAATAAAGCAGCAGTAGATGTGGAAACAGTAATTATTCATTTAATGATATTTTGGATTATTACTACATAAAATATTATATATATTTCTTTCAATTTTTTTGAGATCTTGAGTATTCTTGTTAGTAAAGCCTGATGCTTGAACATCCAGATTTTTTTCCATTTATATATCTAAGATCGCTATTATCCCAGGAAGTTAGTGTTCACATGGTTATTCTCCCTTTGAATTGGAACTAATATATGACCTAAATCAAACCCCTTATAACTATACAGTGGAAGTGAGAAATAGATTTAAGGAATAGATCTGATAGACAGAGTGCCTGATGAACTATGGATGTACAGGAGACAGGGATCAAGACCATCCCCAAGAAAAAGAAATGCAAGAAAAGCAAAATGGCTGTCTGAGGAGGCCTTACAAATAGCTGTGAAAAGAAGGGAAGCGAAAAGCAACAGAGAAAACGAAAGAGGAGTACAGAGTTCCAAAGAATAGCAAGGAGAGATAAGAAAGTCACCTCAGCGATCAATGCAAAGAAATAGAGGAAAACAATAGAATGGGAAAGACTAGAGATCTCAAGAAAATTAGAGATACCAACTGAACGTTTCATGCAAAGATGAGCTCAATAAAGGACAGAAATGGTATGGACCTAACAGAAGCAGAAGATACTAAGAAGAAGTGGCAAGAATACACAGAAGAACTGTACAAAAAAGATCTTGACAACCCAGATAATCATGATGGTGTGATCACTCACCTAGAGCCAGACATCCTGGAATGTGAAGTCAAGTGGACCTTAGGAAGCATCACTACAAACAAAGCTAGTGGAGGTGATGGAATTCCAGTTGAGCTATTTCAAATCCTAAAAGATGATGCTGTGAAAGTGCTGCACTCAATATGCCAGCAAATTTGGAAAACTCAGCAGTGGCCACAAGACTGGAAAAGGTCAGTTTTCATTCCAATCCCAAAGAAAGGCAATGCCAAAGAATGCTCAAACTACTGCACAGTTGCGCTCATCTCACATGCTAGTAAAGTAATGCTTAAATTTCTCCAAGCCCGGTTTCAGCAATACGTTAACCGTGAACTTCCAGATGTTCAAGCTGGTTTTAGAAAAGGCAGAGGAACCAGAGATCAAATTGCCAACATCCACTGGATCATGGGAAAAAGAAGAGAGTTCTAGAAAAACATCTATTTCTGCTTTATTGACTATGCCAAAGCCTTTGACTGTGTGGATCACAACAAACTATGGAAAATTCTGAAAGAAATGGGAATACCAGATCACCTGACCGGCCTCTTGAGAAACCTGTATGGATCACAATAAATTGTGGAAAATTTTGAAAGAGATAGGAATACCAGACCACCTGACCTGCCTCTTGAGAAACCTGTATGCAGATCAGGAAGCAACAGTTAGAACTGGACATGGAACAACAGACTGGTTCCAAATAGGAAAAGGAATACGTCAAGGCTGTATATTGTCACCCTGCCCGTTTAACTTATATGCAGAGTACATCATGAGAAACGCTGGGCTGGAGGAAGCACAAGCTGGAATCAAGATTGCTGGGAAAAATATCAATAACCTCAGATATACAGATGATACCACCCTTATGGCAGAAAGTAAAGAAGAACTAAAGAGCCTCTTGATGAGAGTGAAAGAGGAGAGTGAAAAAGTTGGCTTAAAGCTCAACATTCAGAAAACTAAGATCATGGCATCTAGTCCCATCACTTAATGGCATAATGATGGGGCAACAGTGAATCAATGGGAAACTTCAATTTTGGGCTCCAAAATCACCACAGGTGGTGATTGCAGCCATGAAATTAAAAGACGCTTACTCCTTGAAAGGAAAGTTATGACCAACCTTGACAGCATATTCAAAAGCAGAGACATTACTTTGCCGACTAAGGTCCATCTAGTCAAGGCTATGGTTTTTCCAGTGGTCTTGTATGGATATGAGAATTAGACTATAAAGAAAGCTGAGCTCCGAAGAATTAATGCTTTTGAATTGTGGTGTTGGAGAAGACTCTTGAGAGTGCCTTGGACTGCAAGGAGATCTAACCAGTCCATCCAAAAGGAGATCAGTCCTGAGTATTCATTGGAAGGACTGATGTTGAAGCAGAAAGTCCAATACTTTGGCCACCTGATGCAAAGAGCTGACTTATTTGAAAAGACCCTGATGCTGGGAGGGATGAGGGCAGGAGGAGAAGGGGACGACAGAGGATGAGATGGTTGGATGGCATCACTGACTCGATGGACATGTGTTTGGGTAGACTCCGGGAGTTGGCGATAGATAGGGAGGCCTGGTGTGCTGCGGTTCATGGGGTCATAAAAAGTTGGACACGACTAAGCGACCGAACTGAACTGAACTGAATGTGTGCTTCAATGAATTTTGTTTTATTTAATTACATTTTGTTTTGTTTCCTAAGAACCCATTATGAGGACTTGGACTCATTTTTTTGCAGAGCTTAGAATGTTTAAGATGTGCTAAAGGCATTCCTTTAATTGTTATCTCACCTTTGCTCATTAAAATTGCCCATTAATTATAGGAATGTTTTCAACCATCCCTGGCATATGCCTCTAAGAAAATTTCACTTTCAGTCAGTTTGACAATTGAATCCATGAACTGTTGTTCTAAAAGCACTTGATACTAATTATTTTATTATATTTGTCAAAGAACAAGAAAGAGATCAAGGTGACAGCAGTCTGCATAATTCAGGTTCAGGTTGTAATATGCTGCTGCTGCTAAGTCACTTCAGTCGTGTCCGACTCTATGTGACTCCATAGACGGCAGCGCACCAGGCTCCACCGTCCCTGGGATTCTCCAGGCAAGAACACTGGAGTGGGTTGCCATTTCCTTCTCCAATGCATGAAAGTGAAAAGTGAAAGTGAAGTCACTCAGTCATGTCTGACTCTTAGCAACCCCATGGACTGCAGCCCACCAGGCTCCTCCGCCCATGGGATTTTCAGGCAAGAGCACTGGAGTGGGGTGCCATGGTCTTCCCTAGTGGCTCAGATGGTGAAGCGTCTGTCTACAATGCGGGAGACCTTGGTTCGATCCCTGGGTCGGGAAGATTCCCTGGAGAAGAAAATGGCAACCCACTCCAGTACTCTTGCCTAGAAAATCCCATGGACAGAGGAGCCTGCACGCTCCTCTGTCCATGGGTTCGCAAAGAGTCGGACACAACTGAATGACTTCACTTTCAGGTTGTAATATAAAACTTGGAAAAAGAACAGTGTGGTTTGTGTTTGTAAGCTGTATGTATATAGAATACAAATACAAATTTTTTAAAACTGAAATGCATTTTTAAGAAAGTATCAGTGGCATGTATTTGAGGTAATTTGGAAACATTTTGCCAAATTAGTAAATTTGTGGTGGAATTAGACAGGGTGAAAGTTAATAATTTTAGAAAACTTTTTTAAAATTACAAGCTAAAGTATTTCAATTGTTTAAAAGCAAAATGAATCCACTTTTATCTCAACAATTATTGCTTTCTCTTGGGTGGGAAGGAAAAGGTAATCAGCACCACACAAATCAGCAGCAATGATGGGAAGCTCCAATGTATATACACCAAATTTGAGGGTTATTGTCCCTCAAAGAAGGTAGGCATTAAAGATGGCGTGATCACTTATATTTGTCTGGTTAGTTTGGTGTTTATCAGATTTCTATAGTTAACCTAGGTCTGGTTAGAATTATAAATTGCTTTCACCTGAATTGGTCCTTGTCCAGTTTTCACACTATGTAAATATAGGCAGAAATAAAAAGAAAATTTTCCTAAGAAATAGCTTTGAAAACTAAGGAAGTCTGTTGGAAACATAAAGTGTTTTTGGCATCTTATATGTCATGTATGAAAAGTTAATGGAATTGGTTTTCATGACTGGCTTATGGAATTGGTCTCATTATTATATTGTCACACCTTGTATATGGGTAAATGGGTAGATCATATACTCATTTTGTGAAAAATTATGACCACTTTGTGGAAGAACTGGCAGTATTATCAAGAATTTATGAATTGGAGTATGATTTTGGTAAAACTGGACTTTGTCTTCAGCCAAATGCCTTAATAACCAAACCTTTCAGTCTCTAACTGTTCACCAGAATTATTTGATTTTGGTTTGATAAAAAGATGGAGATGGGAAATGAGAGTTGCTTGCCATTTTATCTGCTGGTTCATAAAAAGAAAAGTGGAAAATTTCATCTCTGCATATTTTGAGTCTCAGCTAGTGGAGGAGTACTTTTGTCACTGATTGCTCTTAAATCCAGACATCCTGTCTTCCATGCCCCTCACTTCCGTTCTGGGATCCCATGGATTATCCTGGAGAAGGAAATGGCAACCCATTCCAGTATTATTGCCTGGAAAATTCCATGGGGAGAGGAGCCTGGCCGGCTTCAGTGCATGGGTTGCAGAGAGTTGGACATGACTGAGTACATGTGCATACATATATATTATCCTTACCTTTGGACTCCATGCTTTACATAATGTCTCTTAAGAATATTAAGTGATTTTTATATATTTTTATTAATACTACATAGAATGACATATAAACGTTTTTTGATCAGTATGAAATAATCTTTATTGCTACAAAGAGACAATATTTTACTCAACTTTGGAAGCTCATACATAAATGTGCATGTTACATCATTTAAAAAATGTTGAAAATAGCTATTGATTCTTCATTTTAACCTTTAAGGAGTTCACTTTGGAAACATTTTCTTATAGTTCTGTTAGCAAGCACTGACCTCTTAATCAAGCCAAAATGGAGTACAGAAATCATCAGACTTCTTCTATAGGAACATGCATTTTAACTTTTAAAAAGTGATTTCACTAGAGGCTCGGTTGGGGCAACAAAGTAAATGCCTGAGAAAAGAAGTCATCAGTAGAGGTTTATGAGTTACCAAAACAAAGAGTTCAAACTGTGCTCACCAAAAGTAGAAGCAGTTAAAAAATTAGAGAAGGTGTTTAAATTGATGAGCTGTTTGAGTTGGTCTTCTGACCTCTGAAGTGACCTTTTGCATTACCTCCTCCGGTTTGAAAGATAATTAGCTCTCCTCTTCTTTCCCCCTAAGGCAACCCTGGCCAGAATTTCAGCTGGTCCTTTTGAAGGGTAATATCATGGTGCAGTGCATTGGATCAGGATGTAACCTTGCGTATCTGCATTTCACTGGGACCACTGAAATAGAGATGGCCACTGCTGTTGCTGCCTTTGGATGGGGGCTTGGGGAGGTGCCTCCCCAAATCCAAACCAGTCTGCCCCTCTGTAGCTTCTGATAGCAGAAGGATCATTCTTTTCTGCCCCCAATGTTTTTTTCCTTGTCAGTTTTAGACAACAATGACTCTATTATTCAAGGGGATAAAAATGAAATAAATTTGTTTGAAAGTGGTTTGATTAATATATGATAGTTATTTTATATAATGAAGATTTTTAAAAGTTTATCCAATTTTTCAACATGTTTAGCTGCTGTCTTATCTTCATAGCACTTCTGGAGTTGCAGTAATAAACAGCTTAATCAGTTCTCATAAATTTGTTGTATACTGCTAAGGACTTTAATTGAAAATATACTAAATCCTTTAAGTAAGGGCTAGTCATTATAGAAAGCTGATTTGTGACAGCTAAGTGTTCGCATTATACTAAAGTGAAATATAAACACTCCTTTGTAACTTGCATGTCATTATAACACACAGATGTCTTGGCTCCAAGAACACGTGTATTAAATGAGTGCTGGCTTGGATTTATGCCAGGGTCGCGGCTTAGTGATCTTAAGTAAGAGCCCAGAACATCCCATGATGGGAGGTCAAGCTAACTGCCTTTTTGTTAAAAGAATTCTGCTCTGTGCGTGGAGTCTGTAACTTGTGGAGAGTAGATGCCCAGATCATTCTATTCTCCTACAACATTCAACTAAAGACTACAACATATTTTAAAATCTCCTAACAACTAAAGAGAAAGCCTTTTCAGTACCTGAAGACTTTAAGATATAAGTTGAAAATCTTGCCGAAGACTCTTGCTTTAGGGCAGATAGTGGCTGGCTTAGTTGCTTTAAGAACTGCTGCATTTTCCACAGTTTTTAGTTATGTGGGGAAGCTGAGAGTGCAGAGTGCATCTTTTCCTGTGTTTAAATAAATTCTGTATGTGTTGGGGGTAAGTGAGTGGAAAGAGGGAAGGGAAGAAGAGGAGCAAGGCTGTATGCTAGGGCAGGTCCACTAGGTCATTTTGAATTTTGGTGTATCTGGTGTCTATTGGAAATGAATCATGTAAAGATCTACATTCTGTAGGAGGAAGCATGAGCCTGGGTTTTAAGGCTGTAAAGCATTGACTGACCAATTGCTGAATGCAAATACCAGTAGAGATTGAATATGCTGATATTATTATTAACACTATTATTATTTTAGATAGTATCCTGATTATAGAACTTGTATAATTGTTGAGTGGTCTGCCCATAATTGTCCACCTCCTCCCATGCACCCCCCAATTCCCTACCCACGATCAGTTCCGTTAGTCACTCAGTCATGTCTGACTCTTTGCAACCCCATGACTGCAGCATGCCAGACCTCCCTGTCCATCACCAACTCGTGAGTTTACTCAAACTCATGTCCATTGAGTCGGTGATGCCATTCAACCATCTCATCCTCTCTCATCCCCTTACCGCCCACCTTCAGTCTTTCCCAGCATCAGGGTCTTTTCAAATGAGTCAGCTCTTCACATTAGGTGGCCAAATTATTGGAGTTGCATCTTCAACATCAGTCCTTCCAAAATTATTCAGGACTGCTCTCCTTTAGGATGGACTAGTTAGATCTCCTTGCAATCCAAGGAACTCTCAACAGTCTTCTCCAACACCATAGTTCAAAACCATCAATTCTTTGGTGTTCAGCTTTCCTTATATACCAACTCTCACATCCATGCATGACTACTGGAAAAACCATAGCCTTGACGAGATGGACCTTAGTTGGCAAAGTAATGTCTCTGCTTTAAAATATGCTGTCTAGCTTGGTCATAACTTTTCTTCCAAGGAGTAAGCATCTTTTAATTTCATGGCTGCAGCCACCATCTACAGTGATTTTGGTGCCCCCCAAAATAAAGTCTGCCACTTTTCCACTGTTTCCCCATCTATTTCCCATTTAAGTGACGGACTGGATGCCATGATCTTAGTTTTCTGAATGTTGAGCTTTAAGCCAACTTTTTCATTCTCCTCTTTCACTTTCATCAAGAGGCTCTTTAGTTCTTCTTCGCTTTCTGCTGTAAGGGTGGTGTCATCTGCATATCTGAGGTTATTGATATTTCTCCCAGCAATCTTGATTCCAGCTTGTGCTTCATCCAGCCCAGTGTTTCTCATGATGTATTTTGCATATAAATTAAATAAGCAGGGTGACAATAAACAGCCTTGACGTATGCCTTTTCCTATTTGGAACGAGTCCAGTTGTTCCATGTCCAGTTCTAACTGTTGCTTCCTGACCTGCATATAGATTTCTTAAGAGGCAGATCAGGTGGTCTGGTATACCCATCATTTTCAGAATTTTTCACAGTTTGCAGTGATCAACACAGTCAAAGGCTTTGGCCTAGTCAATAAAGCAGAAATAGATGTTTTTCTGGTACTATTTTGAGTGGTCTGCCCATAATCCTCCACTTCCGCCCACCCACCTCCCCCTACCCACCACAGTCTTGTTATTTTCAGTAAGCAGTTTTGCAGGATGGGAAGTTTTACAGAAACACAACTATTGCATTTATATCAGAAATGCTTATGGACCAATGTAAGTGTTTAATTAGTAAACTACATCCATGTTGATCTATAGTTAAATTTTGTAATAAGGCCTCTGTGACCAGGTTGAGGAGGCCTTACAAATAGCTGTGAAAAGAAGCAAAGCAAAAAACAAAGGAGAAGAGGAAAGATATACTCATTGGAACGCAGAGTTCCAAAGAATAGCAAGGAGAGATAAGAAAGCCTTCCTCAGTGATCAATGCAAAGAAATAGAGGAAAACAATAGAATGGGAAAGACTAGAGATCTCTTCAAGAAAATTAAAGATACCAAGGAAACACTTCATGCAAAGATGGGCTCAATAAAGGACAGAAATGGTATGGACCTAACAGAAGAGAAGATAGTAAGAAGAAGTGGCAAGAATACACAGAACTATGCAAAAACGATCTTCATGACCTAAAGAATCACGATAGTGTGATCAGTCACCTAGAGCCAGACATCCGGGAATGAGAAGTCAAGTGGGCCTTAGGAAGCATCACTACGAACAAAGCTAGTGGAGGTGATGGAATTCCAGCTGAGCTACTTCAAATCCCAAGAGATGATGCTGTGAAAGTGCTACACTTAATATGCCAGCACATTTGGAAAACTCAGCAGTGGCCACAGGACTGGAAAAGATCAGTTTTCATTCTAATCCCAAAGAAAGGCAATGCCAAAGAATGCTCAAACTACTGCACAATTGCACTCATCTCACATGCTAGTAAAGTAATGCTTAAAATTCTCCAAGCCAGGCTTCAGCAATACATGAGCCATGAACTCCCTGATGTTCAAGCTGGTTTTAGAAAAGGCAGAGGAACCAGAGATCAAATTGCCAACATCTGCTGGATCCTCAAAAAAGCAACAGAGTGCCAGAAAAACATCTATTTCTGCTTTATTGACTATGCCAAAGCCTTTGACTGTGTGGATCACAACAAACTGTGGAAAATTCTGAAAAAGATGGGAATACCAGACCACCTGATGTGCCTTCTGAGAAACCTGTATGCAGGTCAGGAAGCAGCAGTTAGAACTAGTCATGGAACAACAGACTGGTTCCTAATCGGGAAAGGAGTAGGTCAAGGCTGTGTATTGTCACCCTGGTTATTTAACTTATATGCAGAGTACATCATGAGAAATGCTGGGCTGGAAGAAGCACAAGCTGGGATCAAGATTTGTGGGAGAAATATCAATAACCTCAGACATGCAGATGACAGCACCCTTACGGCAGAAAGTGAAGAAGAACTAAAGAACCTCTTGATGAAAGTGAAAGAGGAGAGTGAGAAAGCTGACTTAAAGCTCAACATTCAGAAAACCAAGGTCATGGCATCCGGTCCCCTCACTTCATGGCAAGTAGATTGGGAAACAGTGAAAATAGTGGCACACTTTATTTTGGGGGGCTCCAAAATCACTGCAGATGGTGACTGCAGCCATGAAATTAAAAGACGCTTGCTCCTTGGAAGAAAAGTTATGACCAAACTAGAAAGCATATTAAAAAGCAGCAACATTACTTTGCCAACAAAGGTCTGTCTAGTCAAGGCTATGGTTTTTCTAGTGGTCCTGTATGGATGTGAGAGTTGGAGTATAAAGAAAGCTGAGCCCCGAAGAATTGATGCTTTTGAACTGTGGTGTTGGAGAAGACTATTGAGAGTCCCTTGGACTGCAAAGAGATCCAATCAGTCCATCGTAAAGGAAGTCAATCCTGAGTATTCATTGGAGGGACTGATGTTCAAGCTGAAGCTCCAATACTTTGGCCACCTCATGTGAAGAGCTAACTCATTGGAAAAGACCCTAATGCTGGGAAAGATTGAAGACAGAAGGAGAAGGGGATGCCAGAGGATGAGATGGTTGGATGGCATCACCGACTCAATGTGCTGGAGTTTGGTGATGGAAAAACTCTGGGAGTTGGTGATGGACAAGGAGGTCTGGCATTCTACATCCGTGGGGTCACAAAAAGTCAGACATGACTGAGCGACTGAACTGAACTGAACTCACCAGGTTGAGAAGCTGAGGCATCAAAAACTTAAGTTGTTATCATATAATGGAATGTTCCCTGTTTACTAAATTGCTCATCATTTAGTGAATCTATTTTTATCCATATAAGTGGTGTTAATATATTTTGAAGCAGATCATGTTTAATTGTATCATTATTCTTTCAAACAATACCTAGGACCTACCACCTCAAAGTTAAATGTATTCAATGGGAGAGTGGGTCTTTTAGGATACAGTTTGTCATTATTGTTGTTTAGTTTCTATGTCATGTCTGACTACTTTGCAACGCCTGCCAGGCTCCTCGGTCCATGGGGTTTTCCAGGCAGGAAAACAGAAGTGGGTTGCCATTTCCTTCTCCAAGGAATCTTCTTGACCCAGGGATCAAACTTGTACCTCCTGCATTGATTGGCAGGAGGATTCTTTACCACTGAGCCACGTGGAAAGTCCCTGGGATATAGTTGCTTGACAGCAGCAATAACAATAACAGCAATTCATCATATGATAGAGACGAATCACAATACTTTATAAGTGAATACTGGAGGCCCTAAAAATTCAATCCTTGTGAACAAGAGAAAAATTTATGTGAACCAAAAGTTCCTGTCTTCCTATGTCTGCCATTAGGGTACAATTCTGAATCCACAGTATTGCCAGTTGGTTAATATCTTGATATTAAATATTATATTAATGTTTAAGTGCCACCTGTTGTGAAGAAGTGACTCATTAGAAAAGTGATGCTGGGAAAGATTGAAGGCAGCAACAGAAGGGCATGACAGAGGATGAAATGGTTGGACGGCCTCACTGACTTGGTGGACATGAGTTTGAGCAAGCTCCAAGATTTGGTGATGGACAGGGAAGTCTGGCATGCTGTAGTCCATGGGGTCACAAGTAGTCAGACATGACTGAATGACTGAACTAAACTATTAATATTTCATTAACTTGTTTTAATAATCAATAATGAAATCAAGTATTTAAGCTGTATTCTTGAAAGGGCTCAAAATTCTCTTACAGTGTTAGGTGTCATAAATATTATTATATCAAATCTCATGCTTGTGCTCAGTGGCTTCAGTTGTGTACAACCCTTTGCAACTCTATGGACTGTAGCCCACCAGACTCCTCTGTCCGTGGAATGTTCCCACCAAGAATACTGGAGTAGGTTGCCATGCTCTCCTCCAGGAGATCTTCACAACCTAAGGGCCAAACTTGTTTCTCCTACATCTCCTGCATTCCAGGTGGACTGTTTACTGCTGGGGGAAGATATCAGATCTAAAACCAGGCAAATGTCATGTATCAAGTACCTGTGCAGTAGCACAACCATTTTTGATAAACACCCTATCTAAAGGAATATTGAGGTCTTCATTTAAGCTTTATTTGATGTAGAAATGAGGTGTCTGGCCAAGAAAAGGCAGAAAATGTTTACATGAGAAAGTGGCTTAATCCCTGCTTTCTTCTTTCTTGTATTTCTCTTATCCCGTCAAAGAGATGATCCCACATTTTCCAGGATCAGCCATTTCCTCTCTGCTATTGGAGTGAGTGGTGAGGAATACCAGTGAGACGACTTGGACTGCTTGCTTTTCCATTGCCTTGGTGTGAAGCCCACCGATCCCCAGATAGGATCTGGTGTTGAGCACAGCAGAAGTCTTCCAGCTGGCATGCAGACAAGGCCCAAACATGTGGAGAACAGATTTAGTCTGAGTAGACTTTGAGACTCGTTTCACCCTACATTAGGCCAAAGGTGGCAAACCCTGCTCTCAGGGGAAGATTGCTTACTAGTTTAGGAAAAAAAAAAATAGAAACAAAGCCAAGCATAAGCAGTGAAGAATCCAGTGAATTCATAAGATAAGTAAAGAAGCATGGCAGATTATCAAAGACCAGGATCACACCTTAGAAGCCTCCATCCCCAAACCATGCAAGTGCTTTTAGGATTGTGTTTCTTACACATTGTCATGGAGAAAGAAAAAGCAAAACAAAGATTGCTAAAGATGTGCAAGAAGAGACAAACCAGGACATCCCACTTTATTCCTAGTTGGCACTTTTCTCCCTTCACTTCTAGGCCAGATGGTCACAGACTGATATGATGAGAGAAGCCTGAGATCCACAATCAGTTACTAAAGCTGCAGGGAACCAGTCATAGAGGACCTTCACAAAGGGAAGACAGTCAAGTCAGGCATGGCATTTCAACCTCATTACAATCAGCATATTCAATGCTTAGTAAATAATAATCACAAATAAAATAAATTTCTAGTAGTCATGGCTTGATTTGTCTTTGAGTATTATCCTGCCATTTTCTAAAATTTGCCTCTAGAAAATTTAGATATGATTTGAATGCTCATTAGAAGGTTAGTCATCTAATTGTTTCCCAAAAGACTTCCCTATAAGTATTTTCCTGAACTTGCTAACAGATATATTTAGGGCCTGGGGCCTTCTTGGTGGCTCTATAGTAGAGAAACTGCCTGCCAGTGCAGGAGACACAGGTATGATACCTGGGCTGTAAAGATCCCCCGGAGAAGGAAATGGCAACCCAATCTTGTATTCTTGCCTGGGAAATCCCATAGATAGAGGATCCTGGTGGGCTACAATCCAGGGACAGGGAGGAGAGTCACAAAAGAGTTGGACATGACGTAGCAACTAAACAAAAACAAATATTTAGTGCTGTTTTACATAATTGTACCATTGATCTGACAATATTTTTGTTGATGCTGGTGGAATGTTTAGCAGCCAGTCTGAGATGGTCACTGTGAGTCATGTGTCTATTAGATAATTTCTATGAGTTCTAAACCACTGATGACTCTAGATAATTTTTGTCTTCAGTTCAGTTTCTGAGTTGTGTCTGACTCTTTGCAACTCCACGGACTGCAGCACACCAGGCTTCCCAGTCCAACACCAACTCCTGGAGCTTGCTCAAACTCATGGCCATTGAGTCGGTGATGCCATCCAACCATCTCATCCCTTCTTGTCTCTTTTTTCTCCTGCCTTCTATCTTGCCCAGCATCAGGGTCTTTTCTAATGAGTCAGTTCTTTGCATCAGGTGGGCAAAGTATTGGAGTTTTAGCTTCAGCATCAGTCCTCCCAATGAATATTCAGGACTGATTTCCTTTAGGATGGACTGGTTGGATCTCTTTGCAGTCCAAGGGACTCAAGAGTCTTCTCCCATACCACAATTCAAAAGCATGAATTCTTTGGCACTCAGCTTTCTTTGTAGTCCAACCCTCACATCCATACATGACTATTGGTAAAACCATAGCTTTGACTAGACGGACCTTTGTTGGCTAAGTAATATGTCTGCTTGTTAATATGCTGCCTAGGTTGGTCATAGCTTTTCTTCCAAGGAGCAAGTGTCTTTTAATTTCATGGCTAAAGTCAGTATCTGCAGAGATTTTGGAGCCCAGGGAAAAAAAAAGTCTCTGACTGTTTCCATTGTTTCCCCATCTATTTGCCACGAAGTGATGGGACCAGATGCCATGATCTTCGTTTTTTGAATGTTGAGTTTTAAGCAAGCTTTTTCATCTCCTCTTTCACTTTAATCAAAAGGCTCTGTAGTTCCTCTTTGCTTTCGGCCATAAGGATGGTGTCATCTGCATATCTGAGGTTATTGATATTTCTCTAGATACAGTAACTTTTGCCCTAGATATGGTAGATATGTTATTTTTGGAAATTTCAAAAAAATTAGAAAATCATAGCTGATTTTAATGAAGCAGGAAAGATGGGTATATGTTATTCAGGGACCCTAGGTTGTCTGTATGGTGTCTAGCACCCTTTTCTTACTAGTGGAACTTATAAGTTCTTTATGTGGGGGTTGAGGAAAGAAGTGGGTGGGCAAAGTTTTATTGGTACCTAGTTAAAAAACTCTCCAGTTTCTAGGCTGTCTTTCAGTTCAGAGTGACATGTTCCACAGATCTGACCCGTGAGATGGAAGTGGATGGCCTCCTGCTCTCTTTGCTGTTCCATCAAGCCAATTCCTGGCTGCCAGATTTCTGCCCTGTTGGCCATGATAGCTGCAACATTGCCTGCCATAGGGGAAAGCAAGGCCTTGCTCTGGTCGGTGTGTGTGCCAGTGCCAGACTGTTTCTTTGGCCCCCGAATGTCCTGACTTCAGCTCTGCTCAGACCTGCAGATACTTCCTCAGCTCAGGCCTCTCTCTCTTCTTTGTTTCCTAGATTTTCTGGTTCTGACACACGTTTTATTGGACAGGGGTTGACTTTTCATGGTGAGATGCAGTCTGCCTGCCTTCTTTTTGTCCTGGCAGTTTTCCACTTTAAGGGCTCTGGTATACAGTCTCTGCTTTGCTATTATGAGGGCAACAAGGGTCAGAGCTCAGAACCATGGCTGTAGAGTCAGACTGACCTGGTTTTGAATTTGGGGAGCTGCTTAACTTCCTTGTCCCCTGATTTTTGAACTGCAAAATGAGAATGATAGTTTCTATCTCATGATACTGTTGTAAGGATTAAATGAGGTAAACTTGTAAGGTAATTGGCCAGATCGTGATCATGATCCGTTGATCAGTCACTCAGTCTTGTCCGACTCTTTGCAACCCCATGGACTGTAGCCTGCCCGACACAGGGATCGAACCTGTGTCTCATATGTCTCCTGCATTAGCAGGCAGGGTCTTTACCACTAGTACCACCTGGCATATGGCAAGCACTCAGTATAGTTGAAATGATTTTATATGATGGTGCTGATTGTTATGCTAAGCCAAAACAGATATTGCGCAGTTATTTTCTTCCTTCTAAAATGTAGGAATCTAGGTTTGATCATGTTATCAGAACTGGTGCCAAATGAACAAGTCAAAAAGCCCTGTGGAGCAGAACACATACTAGTCTCACTTGGTGCTGTCTCTCTAGTATCTGGTGGTATAGGGCCTGCTACAGAAGAAGAAAAGTAGTGTCCATTCAGTGAACGTTTAGTTTGTATCAGTCTATTTGAAGTGTTTTACGTGTATTAACTCCTTTTCTTTCAAAGAGTAATGGGTTAGGCTTTATTATTATCCCCATTTATAGATTAACTAAAATCCAGAGAATTTAACTGTCCAACTCAAGGTTAACACATTTCAACTGGCCAAGCAGAATTCTAGTAGTCCGGTACCAGATTTCCACTGCTTTTCAATAGCTATTCATTGGGTGCATGAGAGAAGGAAGAGAAGGAGAAAAGGAAGAAATCCTGTATCTTAACTCCTTGTATTTGAAGTTGGTTGAGTATGCTGTACAACTGGGTTCTGCCACTACTTTAGCAAAGGGTATCAGTCCTGAATGATTGACCTTGAGGAGAACCACAATATTGAGTTTCTGGAAGGTAGCAGTAAAGGAGGGGTACGTGAATCCCCCCCTCACCCCCCGCCCACAGCAAATAGATCACTAACAGAATAGTGCTGGTTATAGACAGTTTGCAGCTTATGGGCAGATTGGTTTTCCAGAATGTGTGATTTTACTTTTTCAAACTCAGCACGCTTCATCAGTAAACAGCTAAGTTACACAGTAGAGTAGCCGTAACAGTTATAGGGTCTAGAGCCTGGAGAGGCACTGGGGGCTGGGTGGAGAAAGGCCTCAATGACAGGAAACCAATAGTGAGGAGTTAGAATGGCTGCAAGTTTTACTGTTTTTAAGAAGTTTACTATTTTTGAAAAATCCCTATGGTTTAATTAGTAAGATTTTTATATCACTGGAGAACATAGCATGTGTTTCTGTTAGAGTGCAGACATTTTTCAGAACATATTTCTCTCTATATAGTCTGAGATAAAAGATATATAAGATGAATTAAGCAAACCCATTCAACTGTATTTGTTATGCCTGTCTCCTTTTTATGATAGGAATTAAGCAGAGAAATTATATTGTATTTGGCCAGCACCTCTTTCTCGTTGTTTAGTCACAGTCGTGCCCAACTCTTTGTGACCCTGTAGACTGTAGCCCACCAGGTTCCTCAGACCATGGGATTCTCCATGCAAGAATACTGGAGTGGGTTATTAGAATTCAGCTTATTTCCCAGTTTTCTCCTTCTACAATAACACTCTGTCTTTCTGAAATTTAGCTTCATTTTCCCTCACCAAGAAGCATAGTCCTTTGAATAATCAAAATAATGTTCACAAAGTCCCTGTCCTTTACTTATAGCAAAGCCCTGTTCATCCTCATTTCAAACTTTGCCCTTCATCACTGTCTAACCTTAGAAAATTTATCCAGCTCACTGGTGCCTCAGTGTTCTGATTTCTCTAGTGGAGGTAGTATCTTCCTTATAAGGTTGATTGTGTATTCAATGAGATAAAGGGCACAAACTCTGAATATAATTCATGGAACATACTAAGCACACAGTAAATGATATTTATGCTAAATATTATTTAAAACAATACAGGTTTACTGTTTCATGTAGACAGAGTAAATTATGCAGGTGAGAGGGTTATTGTAGGAAGATACTCCAGCAACTGTGGGAAGTAACAACTGATTGTGTGGTTTGAAGGAAGAAGACAGACACTATAAAATTAGATATAAGAAAAACAATTGTGCAGTAGTTATAGTCATGTAGTATAGGATCAAAAGAGCTTTCCACCTCTCCATAATTTCTTGCAGCTGAATAAATGTACAGCTGAATATAGCAGTTGATATTCATAATAGGGACTTCTTTGAGTCATCAGGAAAAGATTAAATTATATTAAGTGCACTCCATTTAAGAAGGCAGTGGGGTTGGAACACAATTTAGAAAGGTTTTTCTTCAAAATAGTGCCTTTCTTTTTTTTTTTTTTTTACTGATGGCTCTGCAGCCCTCAGTCTATGTAAAAATCCCTGATGTTCCATATGAACATGGAAAGTACTGGAAATCCAGCTAGATCTCAGTAGTTCTGGAGTAAGAATGGAGGTGCCATTAGCAGGACATGCTTTTCAGATGATGTAGTATTCTGGAGGATTTATATCCTCTGACACCACTCACAGAACAGCTAAGCCAGAGGGAAGAAGGGGTGAAGTGACCCTTGCTAGGCTGACAGTGCCAGCCTGGATCTAAAAGCACGTTACTCTGGACTTAAGTAGGACTTCAGAGGCTTCTGGCTCTTCACGGACAGTCAGGGTTGCCCGTGACCCCTTTGTCCTTGCTCTGCCTTGGAGGCAGTATTGTATAGTGGTTAAGAGCATGAGCTTTGAGATCTACCAGTTAGGGGTTTAGGGACGCTTTTGGCTGTGATTGAAACCCAGCTCAGACTGGCTTGGCCAATAGGGCAATGTATGGGTCCATATAACTGAAAGCCCAGAGGATGCAGGGGTGTCTGTCCAGTGGCTTCCATTCTGTTACTCAGTGTGACTCAGTGGTTTTGCCTTCCTCTGTGTTTTCAGTCTCATTTTCAGGCTGGTAATGGTGAGATGTCCACAGCAGTGCTGGACACGTGACATCTGGAGGCTTGATTACTCAGGAAGCATCCAGCAGACTTTTCCTTATGTCTCTTTGGCCCATATGGGAGCATCTGATCATTTTGGAGGCAATCTCTGATGCTGGAGGAATGTTAAATATTGAATGGCTTAGTCCAGGTGCCTGAATCAGTCACTGCCAAGAGGGATGGAATTATCATGATTGGTTTAGACAAATCATGATTTACCTCTAGAACTGGAGTTGGACCACCTAAATCAGAACAGTTGCTACACTGCTGAGTAAGAGGTATTGAGGATAACACAGTATTCTTTCTAGATTCACACAGGACTTGTTCCCAAGTTTCAGCTCTATCATTTGCTAGCTGTAGGCCCCAGGCTAACATTTGTAGGGCCTGAGGGAAGAATACAAATGAAGGCTCACATATTGTATGTCAAAACATTTTTACAAGTTATAAATCAAACCAGTTTCTTCTACCTTGACAAATTTCCTTTTGTAATGACCTGGGAAGTCATGCTTGAATTTGAATTCTTGGATACTTCAGAGTTCTGCCCTGGAACATGGTTACATAAGGAGAGTAGGCACTAGGCTTGCTGTGTCCATAGCCTCCCGGCCTCTCTCCTGCACTGAAGAGTGTTGACATGCCAGCCCATAGTCCATGCTGTTTCTTTCCCATGCCGAGGGCCACCCCTTGTCTTTTTGGGCCTAGGTGTGTGGGTGTGTGACACTTGCTATATAGTCAGTCCTGGGGAAGGATTTGGGAAAGAAGCCTTAGAGGTGAGCTTAGGGAAGTTTGCACAGAGAATTCTGAGCTAATCAGAAAATGTCCAGAAGAAGAAACACATGACTCTTGGTTGATACATACCCTTGGCCTTGTTGTACCTTTGGGGAGAAGTATAGAAAGGAAGGGCTTCCCAGGTGGCGCTAGGGGTAAAGAACCCACCTGCCAATGCAGGAGACGTAAGAGATGAGGGCTTGATCCCTGGGTCAGGAAGATCCTCTGGAGGAGGGCATGGCAACCTGCTCTAGTATTGTTGCCTAGAGAATCCCATGGACAGAGGAACGGGGAGGGCTACAGTTCATAGGCTCGCAAAGAGTCGGACGTGACTGAAGCAACTTAGCATGTATGCACACTCATAGAAAAGAAAGACCCATTCGGACCTTTCAAAACTCGGGACCCAGGGTAAAGGCTCATCCTCCTGGTATAAGGGCAATTCTGATGAGCTATGAGACCGCAGGCAAGTGACAGTTTTCTCCTCAAGCATCACTTTGTCTTTAAAATTGGATAGTGGTGCCTTTGGATATAATGCTGTTGATGGGTATAATGGTAAGGCGCATAAAATACACAGCAGCACAGCCTCGACTGTCAGGAAACTTCTGTTTCTGATGAAATAAGATAGAGGTTCAAGACTGCTAACTGCCCTCCCTAACTTTTCAGGTAAAATTTTCCCGGTAAAATCTACTGCTGACCAGATGATTTGTTCAAAGAAAGTCAATTTACTAAACCAGAAGTAAATTTTTGATAAATTAGCCCCCTTCTTTTTTTCTACTTCAAAGTATTTCCTTCTTGTCCCACCTCTACCCAAGGCAGTCTGATAAAGTTACTCTTGATTTTCCGAGACTTTATCTCAGCAGAATCATCCCTGTAATGATAATTAATAGATTCTCATGACGTTCAAATTAAAAAACCATAGAAAACTTTCAGTGGTGAAAAAACACCTCTGTGTGGTGTAGTAACTGGATGTTGACATTTTCAAGAAAAGACAGTATCTGAATGGGGCGCCAGCTAACGTAAGGTGAGATTCACAGGGGACTGTAAGAAAAATCTTTTTTTTTTAATGTAAATTAATTATTTTAATTGGAGGTTGATTACTTTACAATATTGTATTGGTTTTGCCATACATCAACATGAATCCGCCACAGGTATACACGTGTTCCCCATCCTGAATCCCCCTCCCACCTCCCTCCCCGTACCATCCCTCTAGATCGTCCCAGTGCACCAGCCCCAAGCATCCAGTATCACAGAGCCATTAGTGATAAGCAGTTGCTTAGTTTGGTATATGCCCAGTAATGAGATTGCTAGGTTGTATGGTAGTTTTATTCCTAGCTTTTTAAGGAATTTCCAAACTGTTCCTGGTGGGGCTCAGATGGTGAAGAATCTGCCTGCAATGCAGGAGACCTGGGTTCGATCCCTGGGTTTGGAAGATCCCCTGGAGAAGGAAATGGCTACCCACCCTAGTATTCTTGCCTGGGAAATTCCCTGGACAGAGGAGCCTGAAAGTCTTCAGTCCATGGGGTTGCAGAGTCAGACACAACTAAGCCACTATCACTTTCACTTTCATACTACTCTCCTTAGTGATTGTATCAATTTGCATTCCCACCAACAGTGTAACAGGGTATCCTTTTCTCCACACCCTCTCCAGCATTTATTGTTGGCTTTTTGATGATGGCCATTCCGACTGGTATGAGATAATACCTCATTGTAGTAGAAATTTGCATTTCTCCAATAGTGAGTAATGTTGAGTATCTTTTCATGTGTTTATTAGCCATCTGTATGTCTTCTTTGGAGAAATGTCTGTTTAGGTCTTCTGCCCACTGTTTGATTGGGTTTGTTTGTATGATATTGAGCTGTACAAACAAGTCACACTGATAATTAGCAGGGAGACATAAGTAGGACTGAGACTTGGTTTCCATGGTGCATGGTGGGAGAATGTGTGTGTGTTAGCTCCTAAGAGGGAGCCTTATGTCCACTCCAGAACTATTTTAAAGCGAGTCTTCTGGGAGACAGATTAGGATTTATCCTTTTGTCCTCTTCTCTGGCTTCTGTGGGCCTCTTCAGAAGTTGTTTACACAGAGGGTCAACTTTCTGGAAAACCCATGGAACACACTGATTAATGAGTCACAAAAGCAATTAGCTTTGTAATTGTGAGAGTCATTGGCAAGAGGTCACATATTTTCCTAAGGTACAAGAAGAAAGTCAGAAATGAAATAAATTAGCCTATGCTTGCTCAGACGAGTTTTTATCTCCATAAAACTAGTCTTATTGATGCACTTTGAGAAATGGGTGGAAAGGCAGATTTCAGGGCTTTTTTCTGGCTTGCCCTGAGGATAAGATTTTAAGGCTTTCTCTTGACCAAAGACTAAGAATTCATGAATCTTGGCTAATGTTACTGTTTTAATAAGCCCTTCTACTATAGTTAATCAATGAAAGATGTTGTGATACTCATTTCCATATATTATGAGATTAGATGTTTTCTGAAACTTAGTTGTTGATGGAATAAGATGTAATTTTTATACTTAAAATGTTTCATAGAATATACAGAAAATATGTGTCTTAGGAAAATCTTTTACATTTTTTGTTAGCAAGCTGATCATTTCAAACTCAAAATCAGTTTGTCTGAAAATGTGGAAGATTTATCTGTGGAAAAACCCGGGTGAAAATACCTTTGAAAAGAGTATTATTTAAAGACCCTAATATCTCGATTTAGAGTTTAAAAATATAATATGTTTTATTTAACAACTTTTAGCCAATGCTCTTAAAATATCCCTTCCATAAATTACCCAATCATTTTGCCAAATAGTTGCCATTTATAGATCAATAAAAGTCCAAAGAGGTTAAGTAAGTTGTCAAAATAATATACCAAGTCACAGAATCAGAAAATTCAAAGCTTTTAATTTCTTGTCTTTTGCTCTGAGACTGCTAGCTAGTTCTCCCCTGAGCTCAGCGCAAGATAATTTAAATGGGCTTCCAGGTGCACTCTGTAAAAGGGACAGTTGTCTGGCCTGGATGGATCTGTGCTTTTTATTTTTCTGAATCGTATTTGTTATAGAAAATTTCCGGTTTTGGCTAAACTGTTTATGTCACTCTTTATCTAAAAAGGAATGTAAAACTCAGCTGAAGAATGGGTGAACGGAACACATCTGTAAAGTTGATTTTCTGAATGAGAGAAAAAAAAAGAAAGATAAACTTCTTTTGCCTTTTGAAAACTTAGCTCTCAGAACATTATGTCAGTGCACCTGTTTATTCATTTGATTCATAAGTTTCTTGTTTGGGAACACCTCACATCAGCATATACTTAGATTTGCCCTTAAGGTTCTAGTTCAGTTTAAGAATTTCTAGAATTAGCTTACCATTTTGGAGAAAGTATTCAAATTAACTATCCTGCACCCATTTATCTTTGTGAAAAACCCTTCTGTTCTTGTAGGCTAGACTAAGTAACAAGAAGCTGAGGCTTGTAGCTAACTGTCTAGAACACAGGATTAGAAATCCAATTCTGACAGAAGCCAAATGAGTTACACTGAATTTGGCACAGGGTGTAAAAGAAACTGGCCTCTGTTAATGACATGTTCTTGTTCATAAACAGGTGTTTGCCCAAGGGGAGTATACTTGCACTTCTTTGCAAATGTTATGGAAGAGTGGTTCACTGGAATAGGTGAACATTTCTCAATTTCACACCCTGAATATATTATGGCAATTATTTTAGTGCTGTCAGTTCAGTGTCCTTTCTCTGGCAGCCAAAGAGATGGGATTTCAGAAACTGTAGCACCCTCCTTATTTGGTGTTTCTGCGTTGCACTGAAAGGCTGTTGTCCCTGTTCTTAATTAAAATGCTCTTCAACCCAGTGTCTTTGAAAGACAGCTTTTGTGAAGTGTGTCAAGCACTTGGGCTTTTTTTCTTTTTTACCGTGAGCTTTTTAGCAGCAGTGGAAATGAAATTAGGGGATCAGGATAATAGTCGTTAAAAAGGCCTTATTGCTGATTGCTGAGGGGGAAAGAAAAGGAGAAATGTTAAAGAGGAAAAAACACTGTTTTCCTCACAAGATCCCTCTTCCTCTTATTGTATTGGCTCTTTTAAAACTAGCCAGACTCTTTTTGATCAGTTTGTTTAACCATCACGTGTTATTTAGTTCACCATTTTGAAAGTTTCTCTAGAGTATGGTTCTCAGTGAAGGGAGGGAATTTTGATTCCTTTCCCATCCCCACCCCCAAGACATTGGGCATATTTTTTAGGGTCACCTGGGGAGAGAGGGATGGGGCTGTTGTCATCTAGTGCATAGAGGCCAGGGATGCTGCTAAGCTTTCTCTAGTGTGCAGGACCATCCACCAGAGAAGCACAGACCCACAATGTCAGTAGAGCTGATGATGAGAAACGCTGCTCTACATGACAAAACTGGCCTATCTCTGTAAATTCATAGCCAGTTTTTGCAAGCAAATATTCAAAAATATCCCAGTCCAGGTAGTGAAGGCATTGAGCTGTTTTATCTGTTTATTTTTCCCAGCACTGCATTCCTTCCTGACACAGCAAGATGTTCCAAGTTCATCTTGTATATTTCCTACCCTAACCTAGAATCAGTTTTTCCTCCAAGGAGCCCATGTTTTTTTTTTATTAGGGAGTATTAATAGTGGTATTAGAAAATCAAGTCTGAGTGTTAAGTGTGCTCATTGGTTCTGGGGTTTTAAACTCTATAAACTTGTTTTATTCATGGAGTCAGTTTTTCAACCTTGGTCTTGAATATACTTTTCTTAAAAAAAAACACTTTTGATGTTTGAACTTATGTAGAACACTCAAATTACTCAGGAAATATTGAAATTTGAAATGACATTTTTATAAAAACCACTAATAATGTGATTTGTAAAATGTGTTTCTCCTTTTATAACATAATGATGACATTTGAGACTACTGTTGCTTTAAGTCAACTTTGTTATTGAACGCTTACCACATATAGTTTTATTTCATAGGCTCTTACAGCTAGAAGGTGTTTGATCCTGCCCTGTCTACATACAATTTGTTCTGAAGTGTGTGAGAATTTGCCTAATGGTAAACCTTGGTATAAGAGTTCTATTATGATTAAGTTAAATTTATTTGATAGTCTTTATTCTTTCATTAGTCAGTGTTCATATCTTTGTGGAAATTTAAGGTTTAAATACTCCTAAGATGATTTCCAAAATTTCCTGGCTTTACCTTTAACTGCTTTAATTATTTTAAAAAGCTGTTTTCTATACTCATATTGATCTATGTAACTTGTCAGAGTTTTCTCTTAAGTGTCATCACTGACTTTGAAAACATTTCACATACAGCTAAAACAGAGCAATGGAATTTTTTGAAAATTATTATTACTTAAATGTTTATTTCATACGTATTGAGAGATCTCTGAGATTTTTATTGTTGTTCAGTTGCCAAGCCATGTCCTACTCTTTGCAACCCCATGGATTGCAGCACACCAGGCTTCCCTGTCCTTCACCATCTCCCAGAGTTTGCTCAAACTCATGCCCCTTGAGTCAGTGATGCCATCCAACCATCTCATCCTTTGCTGCCCTCTTCTGCTTTTGCCTTCAATCTTTCTCAGCATCAAGGTCTTTTCCAATGAGTTGGCTCTTCACATCAGGTGGCCAGACTATTGGAATTTCAGTTTCAGCATCAGTTCTTCCAGTGAATTTTCAAGATTGGGCTCCTCTGCCTGTGGGATTCTCCAGGCAAAAATATGGGAGGGATCTTCCCGACCCAGGGATTGAACCTGGATCTCCTATATTGAGAGAGTTTCTTTACCGTCTGAACCACCAGGCAGTTTATTTAGAGGGATTTATTTAAACACAAGTTTTATAATTTATCATGCTTAAGTATGCATATAAAGAAAATATAAACCACATAAATTGTTTAAGGTATTTGAAAAATTGTTTTACATTCAGAGTCTGTTTGGGATCACTTTTAAACTTAGAGTTGTCAGTATCTGTATTTTTCTAAATAATATTGTCCTCAGTGTTATCAGAAGCTTTGTTGATGTCGCATTATTAAATAATTATTTGAAATGAAATTCACATAATATAAAATTAACCTTTTTAAAGTGAACAAGTCATTGGAATTTTAGTATGTTCAGAGTGGTTTAACCATCATTGCTCTCTAATGCCTCCAGATTTCTGTCACTCCATACCTATTAAGGCATTTCTCCCATTTTACCTTCCACATCGCTCCTGGTAACCACTAATCTGAGTTCTGTCTCTATGGATGTATCTATTCTGGATATTTCATATAAAAGTGATTGTGCAATATGTGACATTTTGTGACTGGCTTCTTTCACTTAGCATAATATTTTGGATGTTCATCCATATTGTAGCATGTGCTAGTACTCTGTACCTTTTTATGAGTAATATTCTATTGTATAGATATGTCAGTTTGTTTATGCATTCATTTGTTAATGAACACTTAGGTTGTTTTAACCTTTTGGCTATTCTGAATAGCACTTCTGTGAACATATATGTATATGTACTTGTTTCAGTACCTGTTTTCAGTTTTTTGTGCATTTATCTAGGAGTGGGATTATGGGGTCATATGGTAATACTATGTTTAACTTTTGAGGAACCATCAGACTGTTTTCCACAGCAGTGGAATTATTTTTTTTTTTTGTATTTTTAACTTTATGTCTGTTATCTAAATCAAAATACTCTATTTGGAAGCATACTCTCTTCAGTGCTTTGATTTTATTATTAAAAAGTAAATTATTCTTTAACATATCCACTGCTTTTTCCAAAGCTACTTAAAAAATCTTTGGATAATTCCCATGTTCCTCTCAGGAGAGTAAGACTCTCAGAAAAAGATTCAAGGCTTTTAATTTCTTGTCTTCTGCTCTAAGACAATTAGGTTGCTCTCCCCTGAGCTTAGCCTAAGCCAATTTAATTGTTCAGACACAGAATCTGCTTTCCATATGACTTGATAAAAACAAAAACAAGCAAGAATTATACTTGGTGTTCAATGACCTTTTATATATTTAAGAAGACAGTAAATGTTTTGTTTACTCTGAATAGGGAAAAAAAAGATTAGCATTTTAAGATATATCCATGAAATAAAATACTAAGGTTTTTCTTCTTTGCAATGTGTGCTAGAATTTTAAAGATTTGCTAAAAAGATACTCTTTTGCATTGGACTCTTATAACTTCATATAGTACATGTTTTTTACCAAGTGGATTCAGAAATAGTGTTTGCATTCCATGGTCTTTATTATTGGCAACTAATAGTTTATATTGTTTTCTAAGCACTTCATTTATAAGAGCTTTTTATTCTCAAAGACACAGAAAGGGAGCCACAGATCCTATGTTAGCTCTCTCATATCCTTAAATGAGTCAGAACAGTACTGGTTTATTACAGATGCTTGATAAATACTTGCTGAACTGAATTGATGGTAAATTCTCCAGACAAGAGACTTCAGGAATGCAGGAAGTGTGTCTGTCTGGTTCATGGGAATACTGCCAGCACCTAACACTGTCTCTTCCACATAATAAATATTTATTGAATGAATGAGCAAATGGACTCTAATGTATAACATAAATGTTTTCTACATGCTGATGAAGGGAAGTTTTCTGAAGTTAATTCTTCCTATATCAAAGGTCATTTTAATTTTATTTCTCTATTTGGTGTTTTTATGGTATTCAAACATGAAGTTATATAGTTTTTCCTTGGAGTACACACACTGGGTTAATTGTTAGCTAATAAAAGTCAATCTAAGTTTAAAATGTTAACTGTAGTTTGATTACACAGGAACATTTTACTGGGATCAATACTTGGTTTTTGTTTGCTTCTCTTACTGAGAAATGCTTTTATTCTATTAAAGAAATAAAATATTTTAAATTTATGTCCACAATTGTGGCTTTTATATCCAAGAGGTGTTTTACATTTACATTTGAAGTCTATCAAATCTTTTCTTGCAGTCATTTCCTTGATTACGGAAATATGTAAAGTTTTTTGACAAAAAAGAGAATGTTATTGTAGGAAATGAAGTAATGTATGTAGTTTCTCATAGGGCACTGGGAGATGGCACATAGTAAATTTAATTCCAGGTTGCCGCAATTATTGGGTAACAGAAATATCTCCTATGGATGGCTGCCCTTATCTGAAAACACTGAGGGATGACAGTAAAAGTTATTACAGTATATTGACTTGGAAAATTAGAGTAGTTCAATTTGCAATTGTGAAAGCTTAGAGTACTGTTTACATTATTTCTGGCAGTGACAGGAAAGTGATGTTGAGTTCTTCTTGTCTTTAAACATTAGAAGAAAATCTGCGCTTAAGCATATACTTATGGGAAAACATTTAAAGGTTCTGAGTGAGTTCTTTAAAACCTTTTCCACACAAATGAAGATATTACTTGGAACAAGTCAGAATGAGGTTACCCAGGGGAAAAGTGAAAGGACATGCCTGAAATGGCAGCTCTTCTTGCACAATGGAATTACTCTCTGGATTGGGTTCATGAAACACCCATGAAGCCCATGCTCTGTCCACTTTCTAAAAGATATTTTTTAAATTAGGAACCCTTAAATTCTGACTGACTAGATCAACTACAAACTCATCTTGCATTTAAACCTTTTGGGGATTTAGAGCTACGAGGACAAGACAAGATCAAATGGGAGAGAGAAGGGTGTATGCTTATGTGTGATGAACAAAATAGAAGGCCTGGGCCAACTCCAGGCCTGGAGATCTTGAAGATCTGCATAAGGAGTAATGGATTTGTAGTTTGTCAGATTTGTAGTTTGCCAAGATTTCCTAAAGGGAGAGGTGTGCCCAGGGCTTCCCATCTCTGGCCAGAGGATTGAGACTATGTTTTTTGACCAAATAGCCTATCAATTAATTAACAAAACCAAACTAAACTGGTTGCTTAGGGTCATATAGACCAAAACACGGATGTGCAAAGGCTTCAGTTCAGTTCAGTTCAGTCGCTCAGTCGTGTCCGACTCTTTGCAACCCCATGAATTGCGGCACACCAGGCCTCCCTGTCCGTCACCAACTCCCGGAGTTCACTCAGACTCATGTCCATCGAGTCAGTGATGCCATCCAGCCATCTCATCCTCTGTCGTCCCCTTCTGCTCCTGCCCCCAATCCCTCCCAGCATCAGAGTCTTTTCCAATGAGTCAACTCTTCGCATGAGGTGGCCAAAGTACTGGAGTTTCAGCTTTAGCATCATTCCTTCCAAAGAAATCCCAGGGCTGATCTCCTTCAGAATGGACTGGTTGGATCTCCTTGCAGTCCAAGGGACTCTCAAGAGTCTTCTCCAACACCACAGTTCAAAAGCATCAGTTCTTCAGCGCTTAGCTTTCTTCACTGTCCAACTCTCACATCCGTACATGACCACAGGAAAAACCATAGCCTTGACTAGACAGACCTTTGTTGGCAAAGTAATGTCTGTGCTTTTCAACATGCTATCTAGGTTGGTCATAACTTTCCTTCCAAGGAGTAAGCATCTTTTAATTTCATGGTTGCAGTCACCATCTGCAGTGATTTTGGAGCCCGAAAACATAAAGTCTGACACTGTTTCCACTGTTTCCCCATCTATTTCCCATGAAGTGATGGGACCAGATGCCATGATCTTCGTTTTCTGAATGTTGAGCTTTAAGCCAACTTTTTCGCTCTCCACTTTCACTTTCATCAAGAGGCTTTTTAGTTCCTCTTCACTTTCTGCCATAAGGGTGGTGTCATCTGCATATCTGAGGTTACTGATATTTCTCCCCCCGGCAATCTTGATTCCAGCTTGTGCTTCCTCCATCCCAGCATTTCTCATGATGTACTCTGCTTAGACTTTCAATTTTCAACCAATAGTGCTGGCATTGTATATTTAGAAATGAAATAGCAAAGGGAATTTCTAGATTAACTGTCTATGCTTGTAGTAGATCCAATTTCAGTTAGGGAACTTGTGAAAGAAAAAAAATAGTTGTGTTGTTCACAGCAATGGGCGAAATGGATTCCAAAGTATTTGCTTGTTATAATGATCCTTTCCAGTTCTAAAAATTCTGAGACTCTAGACTGAGTTTACAAAGTGTTTCTGGGATGTGCTCTCACCATTGCTCTTAATCTTTTATTTTTATTTGAAGTAAAGTTAATCAAATCTTTGATGCTGGAACAAGCTTTAGCTGGTAAAATGGGGCTATTGCAACCAGGTATAAACAAAAATAATATAATGGTTTTCAAGTATTTTAGGCTTTCAAGCTATTCTGCTAACTAAACCAGAAGAGCCTAAATTATAGAATGTGACCCATCAAATATTATATAAAGATAAAGATGTTCAGTTCACTTTTGGAGAAATCAAACTTAAAAATTGTATCACCCTATAGACCCAACCCTCTCTGAAATTCTGAGTTGACATTTTTATTTAATGTGGGTATGTGAAAACCTTTATTTTTAAATTGCTTGTTGTTCAGTATGTTGACAAATCTTCTCGTATAATATTCTCAAGTATTTTTAGATGTGCTGATGTTTAAATATGCTTCATGCTTCTAAATGACAGTTCTGTGTTTTTTAAATAAAAAATTATATTCTATATATGATACATCCAAACTTGTATATCTTATGGCACTCAGTCTATAAATGGGGTTATCTGCTTTGGCTGATAGAATTGCTTATAAACCTAAAATAATTGAAAATATGACTTTCAGCATTGTTCACTGAACCACAGACATCATTATCAGAAAAACTAGGTCAAGACAAAAAATTGAGCCTCATGAAAATGAGGGGACTATTCTTTAGATAGCCTAGGGTAGTGTTAAAACAAAAGAGGTATAAAGTTGGAGGACTGAGCTTTATTTGCTGCTTTTACTTACTCTTTGACTCAGTTTCCTCTTCTGTAAAATGGGAATATATTTCTTTAATGATAGATGGAATGGGAATAATAAATATGTAATAGATATTTCTTTACTTCAAAAAAACTTCTTTATAATTCTGAAGAGGTGTGTTTTTTTTGGGGGGGTGGGGAGGGGGTCAGGGTAGGGAGGAATAGTTTCCTTGAAGTTCATTTTCCCCCAGAAATTTTAAAAGTCTCCATTTAGATGATCTGATTATAAAAGTATAATAACATCTGTTTTATCACTTTTTTCCACATGGAAATAGGATATATCAATATTTTTCAGATTGTTCTGATAGATTGTGAATGTGGAGTGCTGGTGTTTTCATTCTCAGTTTTTGTATATTTAATAATGGTTAGTATTATAAAGCATATTCACCAGTTCTTGTTTAATTTTATTTAATTCTTATAATGAGCCTATTACATGGCTATTATGAATGTGTTTTACAAGTGAGGAAACTGAGGCTTAGAAATTTTTTCTGACTATTGCTTTCCTTGCCAATCCCAGCTGCTACTGATTGAATGTGTCAATTGGTCAGAATTTATAATGTTTAATTATGTTGTTCCCTTAGAACTGACAAAAGATGGCTCTTCCATAATAGCTAGAGCTTTGGTTTCTTAGTTATTTGGCGGCATCTCTATGGAGAGATGGAGATCTGTCATTATTGCATGTAATTTTGCTTCAGAGATAATACTTTTGGCACTAGAAAGGCTTAATCTGTGTGGGAAAAAACACGTATGAATAGTTCTGCTCTCTTCAACTTTGCTTTGGCTCTGTCTCTTCAATCTTGCTGGAGTTATTTCTCCATCGATCTGCAGTTATTTCTCCATTGATCTGCAGTGGCATATTGGGCACCTATCAACCTGGGGAGTTTATCTTTCAGTGTCCTATCTTTTTGCCTGTTCATACTGTTCATGGGGTTCTCAAGGCAAGAATACTGAAGGGGTTTGCCATTCCCTTCTCCACTGGGCCAACTTTTGTCAGAACTCTTCACCATGACCTGTCCATCTTAGTTGGCCCTATATAGCATTGCTTATAGTTTCATTGAGTTAGACAAGGCTGTGGTCCATGTGATCAGATTGGTTAGTTTTCTGTGATAGTGGTTTTCATTCTGTCTGCCCTCTGATAGAGAAGGATAAGAGGCTTATAGAAGCTTCCTGTTGGAAGAGACTGACTGAGGGGGAAACTTATTCTGATGGGCAGGGCCATGCTCAGTAAATCTTTAATAATCCAATTTTCTGTTGATGGGCAGGGATGTGTTCCCTTCCTGTTACTTAACCTGAGGCCAAACTATGGTGGAGGTAATGAAGATAATGGCAACCTCCTTTGAAAGGTCCCATGCACACACTGCTGCACTCAGTGCCCCCAGTCCTACAGCAGGCCACCACTGACCCACGCCTCTGCCAAAGACTCCTGGACACTCACAGTCAAGTCTGGGTCAGTCTCTTGTGGGGTCACCTCTCCTTTCTCCTGGGTCCTGGTGTGCACAAGGTTTTGTTTGTACCCTCCACGAGTCTGTTTCCCCAGTCCTGTGTACGTTCCGGTGGCTCTATGGTGGGGTTAATGGCAACCTCATCCAAGAAGGCTTATGCTACACCCAAGTCTACTGCACCCAGAGCCCCTGCCCCTGCAGCTGTCCACTGCTGACTTGTACCCTGCAGGAGACACTCAAACACATTTCTTTCTCAGTCTCTGTGGGGTCTCTGGGTCCTGGTGCTCCCAAGGTTTGTTTGAGCCCTCTGAGCATCCCTGGCAGGTATGGGGTTTGATTCTAAATGTGATTTTTCCCCTCCTACCATCTGGCTGGGGCTTCTTCTTTGCCCTTGGATGAGGGATATCTCCTAAAAGTTGCTCTGGTGCTGCACAGCTGCTGCTCCAGCGCCTAGTGTCTTGCTGGGGCAACTGAGCTGGGATTTGACTTCAGGACATCTGACTCCAATTTCAGGGCTCATGGACTAAAAGATGCCACCTCCACTTGACATCAGAGACTTTAACAGCTTTCTGACTTTGCATTACAAGGCTTAGCCCCTTGAATTGTTCTTATTTTTGTAATAAAGAGAGTAGTCGAATGGAAGCAATGTGCATGGCGAGGTCTGGGGTAAGTGTGCAGGATTCCTGTGCTCTCCGAGCTGACCCTTCTCCCCTAGTCTCCAAGTTGGCCTCCAGTATGCTACTGGAGATTAGTGGAGAAATAACTCCAGAAAGAATGAAGACAAAGAGCCAAAGCAAAAACAGCCCCCAGTTGTAGATGTGACTGGTGATGGAAGTAAAGTCCGATGCTGTAAAGAGCAATATTGCATAGGAACCTGAAATGTTAGGTCTGTGAATCTGGGCAAATTGGAAGTAGTCAAACAGGAAATGGCAAGAGTGAACTTCGACATTTTAGGAATCAGTGAACTAAAATGGACTGGAATGGGTGAATTTAACTCAGATGACCATTATATCTACTACTGTGGGCAGGAATCCCTTAGAAGAAATGGAGTAGCCCTCATAGTCAACAAAAGAGTCTGAAATGCAGTACTTGGATGCAATCTCAAAAACGACAGAATGATCTCTGTTTGTTTCCAAGGCAAACCATTCAATATCACGGTAATCCTAGTCTATGCCCCAACCAGTAACACTGATGCAATCTCAAACCAGTACTTGGATGCAATCTCAAACCAGTAATTGGATGCAATCTCAAAAACGACAGAGAGCTCTGTTTCCAAGGCAAACCAAGTCTATGTAATCCAAATAATCCAACTCTATGCCCCAACCAGTAATGCTGAAGAAGCTGAAGTTGAACGGTTCTATGAAGATCTACAAGACCTTCTAGAACTAACACCCAAAAAAGATGTCCTTTTCATTATAGGGGACTGGAATGCAAAAATAGGGAGTCAAGAAATACATAGAGTAACAGGCAAATTTGGCCTTCAAGTACAGAATGAAGCAGGGCAAAGGCTAAGAGAGTTTTGCCAAGAAAATGCACTGGTCATAGCAAACACCCTCTTCCAACAACACAAGAGAAGATTCTACACATGGTCATCACCAGATGGTTAATATTGAAATCAGATTGTTTATATTCTTTGCAGCCAAAGATGGAGAAGCTCTATACAGTCAGCAAAAACAAGACCAGGAGGTGACTGTGACTCAGATTATGAACTCCTTATTGCCAAATTTAGACTTAAATTGAAGAAAGTAGGGAAAATCAGTAGACCATTCAGGTATGACCCAAATCAAATCCCTTATGATTATACAGTGGAGGGGACAAATAGATTCAAGGGATTAGATCTGATAGAGAGAGTGCCTGAAGAGCTATGGTTGGATTTTCATGGCATTTTACAGGAGGCAGTGATCAAGACCCTAAGAAAAGGAAATGCAAAAAAGTCAAAATGGTTATCTGAGGAGGACTTACAAATAGCTGTGAAAAGAAGAGAAGCAAAAGGTAAAGGAGAATAGGAAGGATATACCCATTTGAATGCAGAGTTCCAAATAATAGCAAAGAGAGATAAGAAAGTGATAAATGCCAAGAAATAGAAGAAAACAATAGAGTGGGAAAGACTAGAGATCTCTTCCTGAAAATTAGAGATACCAGGGGAACATTCATGCAGAGATAGGCTCAATAAAGGACAGAAATGGTATGGACCTACCAAAAGCAGAAGATATTAGGAAGAGGTGGCAAGAATACACAGAAGAACTATGCAAAAAAGATCTTCATGACCCAGATAACCATGATGGTGTGATCACTCACCTAGAGCCAGATATCCTGGAATGTGAAGTCAAGTGGGCCTTAAGAAGCATCACTAACAAACAAAGCTAGTAGAGGTGATGGAATTCCATTTGAGCTATTTCACATCCTAAGAGATGATACTGTGAAAGTGCTACACTCAATATGTCAGCAAATTTGGAAACTCAGCAGTGGCCACAGGATGGGAAAAGGTCAGTTTTCATTCCAATCCCAAAGTAAGGCAATGCTGAAGAAAGCTCAAACTACTGCACAATTGCACTCATCTCACATGCTAGCAAAGTAATGCTCAAAATTCTCCAAGCTAGGCTTCAATGGTACATGAAGTGTGAACTTCCAGATGTTTAAGCTGGACTTAGAAAAGGCAGAGGAACCAGAGATCAAATTGCCAATATCTGCTGGATCATTGAAAAAGCAAGAGAGTTCCAGAAAAACATCTACTTCTGCTTCATTGACTATTCCAAAGCCTTTGACTGTGTGGATCACAACAAACTGTGGACAGTTCTTAAAGAGATGGGAATAGCAGACCATCTGACCAGGCCTCCTGAGAAATCTGTATGCAGGTCAAGAAGCAACAGTTAATAAACTCAAAATGGATTAAAGATCTAAATGTAAGACCAGAAACTATAAAACTCCTAGAGGAGAACATAGGCAAAACACTCTCAGACATAAATCACAGCAGGATCCTCTATGATCCACCTCCCAGAATTCTGGAAATAAAAGCAAAAATAAACAAATGGGATCTAATTAAAATTAAAAGCTTCTGCACAACAAAGGAAAATATAAGCAAGGTGATAAGACAGCCTTCTGAATGGGAGAAAATAATAGCAAATGAAGCAACTGACAAACAACTAATCTCAAAAATATACAAGCAACTTATGCAGCTCAATTCCAGAAAAATAAACGACCCAATCAAAAAATGGGCCAAAGAACTAAATAGACATTTCTCCAAAGAAGACATATGGATGGCTAACAAACACATGAAAAGATGCTCAACATCACTCATTATCAGAGAAATGCAAATCAAAACCACAATGAGGTACCACTTCACACCAGTCAGAATGGCTGCGATCCAAAAATCTGCAAGCAATAAATGCTGGAGAGGGTGTGGAGAAAAGGGAACCCTCCTACACTGTTGGTGGGAATGCAAACTAGTACAGCCACTATGGAGAAGAGTGTGGAGATTCCTTAAAAAATTGCAAATAGAACTGCCTTATGACCCAGCAATCCCACTGCTGGGCATACACACCGAGGAAACCAGAATTGAAAGAGACACATGTACCCCAGTGTTCATCGCAGCACTGTTTATAATAGCCAGGACATGGAAACAACCTAGATGTCCATCAGCAGATGAATGGATAAGAAAGCTGTGGTACATATGCACAATGGAGTATTACTCAGCCGTTAAAAAGAATTCATTTGAATCAGTTCTGATGAGATGGATGAAACTGGAGCCGATTATACAGAGTGAAGTAAGCCAGAAAGAAAAACACCAATACAGTATACTAACACATATATATGGAATTTAGAAAGATGGCAATGATGACCCTGTATGCAAGACAGGAAAAAAGACACAGCTGTGTATAATGGACTTTTGGACTCAGAGGGAGAGGGAGAGGGTGGGATGATTTGGGAGAATGGCATTCTATCATGTATACTATCATGTAAGAATTGAATCGCCAGTCTATGTCTGATGCAGGATACAGCATGCTTGGGGCTGGTGCATGGGTATGACCCAGAGAGATGTTATGGGGAGGGAGGTGGGAGGGGGGTTCATGTTTGGGAACACATGTAAGAATTAAAGATTTTAAAATTAAAAAAAAAAAAGGAAGCAACAGTTAGAACTGATCATGGAACAACAGACTGGTTCCAAATCAGGAAAGGAGTACATCAAGGCTGTGTATTGTCACCCTGCTTATTAAACATATATGCAGAGTACATCATGAGAAACACTGGAGTGGATGAAACACAACCTGGAATCAAGATTTGTGGGAGAAATATCAATAACCTCAGACATGCAGATGACACCACCCTTATGGCAGAAAGTGAAGAGGAACTAAAAAGCCTCTTGATGAAAGTGAAAGAGGAGAGTGAAAAAGTTGGCTTAAAGCTTAACATTCAGGAAACTAAGATCATGGCATCTGGTCCCATCACTTCATGGGAAATAAATGGAGAAACAATGGAAACAGTGTCAGACTTTCTTTTGAGGGGCTCCAAAATCACTGCAGATGGTGACTGCAGCCATGAAATTAAAAGACACTTACTCCTTGGAAGAAAAGTTATGACCAACCTAGATAGCATATTGAAAAGCAGAGACATTACTTTGGCAACAAAGGTCCATCTAGTCAAGGTTATGGTTTTCCCAGTGGTCACGTATGGATGTGAGAGTTGGACTATAAAGAAAGCTGAGCTCCAAAGAATTGATGCTTTTGAACTGTGGTGTTGGAGAAGACTCTTGAGAGTCCCTTGGACTGCAAGGAGATCTTACCAGTCCATCCTAAAAGAAGTCAGTCCTGAATATTCGTTGGAAGGACTGATACTGAAGCTGAAACTCCAATACTTTGGCCACCTAATGCGAAGAACTGACTCATTTCAAAAGACCCTGGTGCTGGGAAAGATTGAAGGCAGGAGTAAAAGGGGACGACAGAGGATGAGATGGCTGGATGGCATCACTGACTCAATGGACATGAGTTTGAGTAAGCTCCAGGAGTTGGTAATGGAAAAGGAAACCTGATGTCCTGCAGTCAATGGTTCACAAAGAGTCGGACATGATTGAAGGACTGAACTGAACTTCTGCCTTTCCCCGTGAATGGTTCCATCAGGCATATTCATTTTATGATCCTTATGAAAACCATTCCCAATGCAATTCTCATAGGAGGTGGGTGTGGGATGGCTGGGATGGAACGTTGAACACGTGCACAGTGCACTTGCGGAGGAAGGTCAGCAAGGGGAAACATGAATGCTATTATCCTATAATAAAAGTGTGTACATACTCAGTCGTGTCTGATCCAATGGACTGTAGCCCAGCAGGCTCCTCAGTCCATGGAATTTTCCAGGCAAGAATACTGGAACAGGTTGCCATTGCCTACTCCAGGGGATATTCCCGATCCACAGATCAAACCTGTGTGTCCTCAGTCTCTTCTGTATTGGCAGGCAGATTCTTTACCACTGTGCCACCTGGGGAGCCCATTCTGAAAGTACTTCTGTTAATAAACTGAAGGATAGTTCTTTTTGGCTGTCATATTGAAAAGGCAGAATGAACACTCTCTAAATATTAATTTCAGGATACTCTTATTCCATCCAAAATGATGCTTTTAATTGTGAATCTCTTTCTGGGACTTATCTGGGTTTGAACTCTCGCCCTCATTTACTAACTGTGTTCCTGAGCCATTAGCTTCCAACCCTATTTAAAATTCATTAGAGATCCAAGATTCTGTGTTAAATTTCCTTTGTATCTTCTTTTGGGCTGGACAAGATCATTAACTTCAGTTCATTGCTGCTTTTCTATTCCTGGTTTACACAAATAAGTCTACCAATTCATCTGCATTATGTTTTGCACTGTGGCTTAGTTGTGTGACCCCTGTTTTTTATTTTCAAATACCCTTCTTTATCACTGAACCAGTTGGGCTGTGGAACAAACCCCTAGCCTACCTCCACTTTTTTAATTGTCTTATACCTACTCATACTCGATATAATGTTAATCTTCTATCTTAAGGTTTATAATGGAATTTTCCTACATAAATAAAAGCATCTTGCTGGAGTAGTGATTTAAAAGCCAAATTCTTCATTCAGAATTCATATCTTCTGTCTTCATTTTTGTTAATATATTGATCATTTATTATACTGGCTGAAGACATTTTACTCGTTTCTTTGAACTTATTACAGGCCACCTGGGTGACAGAATCCATTGTCAGCCTTTTGCCATCTAATTTGCATCAAATTATACCAATGTTATGTCTGTAGGAATTTAATATAACTTTTAGCCATTTTGAGGTTTCTGACTTCTATTGATGCAGAACAATAGCTGTGACATTATGATGCTACAGCCCTTTCTGCCATTCTGAACCACTGTTATAGTTCTCTAAATTTTTGGATCACATTGAAAATTCTGTCCTAGACTAGACTCACCATGTTTAATCCCCAAACCTATACTCTTTCCAAATCTACTCATCTCTTATAGATCCTTAATTTAGGCCCAGCTACCAGGAAATATGCTCTATATTCCATTATTTTACCAATGGAGGGTAATTCAATCAACAGAATGAAGTCCAGGAGATGTTGAGTTTAATCTATTCAAGATATTAAGCTGAACTTTGATTTTGGGGGTTCTTTTGGAAATACACAAACAAAGAACAAACACACATTGCACATAACATCATGTCATCCTTAGGTGATAGAAATTACATTGGAAACCAGAATCAGCAATGAATAAATAGATACTTTTTGTGCTCAAAGATAATAAATGTTATGGATCTTTTAATGTGCAGAAACTCTAATAGATTTTGCATAGTCAGTGTACCTAGGTATAACAGGGTTGAAAAGAGAAAATGTGACATCTTCTGTTAATGGGAGGGAGAAAGCAAATCAGTCCTGAGCCTGAAATCTAAATGTGTAATTACATCATTGAGATGTCCAAATCCTGCTAAAGAATACATGGTCACCTTGGAAAAGATTTTGTCCATTACTTTGCTGATAATTGATCAGACCCCAGACATAATAGTCTGTTATCCAAGTGTTCAAGTGATTATTCATTTTTAGGGGAAAACGTAGCTATGGAAAGATAAGTGTGTTTTTTCACTCTGATGTTATAGAATATAGTGAGAAGAAGAAGATAAAAACAGGGAGGTCAAGGAATGGACAAAAATAGCTAGATAGAGCAGGGGGAAAAAGACTCTGAGCATTAACAGGGACAGTATGGACATAGTGAGTTGACTCAAGTTGTTTCAAGCCTAGATATCTTTCAGTACTTTTTGAAAACTATTCACTAAGAAGGCTGCCCCCACCAAATAGTGATAAATGCTTGAATTCTTCAATTCTGATCTAAATTTAGAAACCGCTCTTTTGGAGGTTGTACTAGTAACCAAAGGAGTAAATTAACTGTGCATTGGTAAGTAGTATCAGACTGATCACCCCTTCTAGTGATTCATTGGTGGAATCTGAGACAAAATAGAGGGATTGGTAAATGCACTGTTTTCAAAACTATCTTAGTACAGATTTCTCTTCTTGGCTAGGGAAGAAAAAACAATCTGAGTTACATTTTATGGATTTTTAGGCAAAGGCAGTCTATCTTATATTGCATTTCATTTGGTACAGAGCTGTGGAGTGGTCAATGGAGTCAGTGTGTGCAGACATCCCTGCATGTTCTTGGATAACAGATCTTGGACTGTACTTTAAAGCTGCATTCCAACCAACATCCACCTTATTTGGCTAAATAACTTTGATATGTAGTGTGTCACAAACCTATCTATAGACAGGAGGAATATCATTACTAAATTAAATGGGAAATAGTAAAGAAATTAGTAAGAGAGGGAAGATGTTTTCTCAGCTAAGACGCAAAATGAAATAATGGACAAAATAGGAAAATATCTGAAGGGTTAAACGAACTAAGAAAAAATAAGAAATCTATTTGAAACCACTTTTATTTTTACATAACTAAGAAAAGCCAAAAGAATAACTTTTTTGGACCAGACACCTTACAGCACAACTTTCCCAGCTCTTAAACAGGAATAAAGACAAGTTGCTTAGACCTTTGTGGTTCCAGAAAACACGGAACCCTGGTTTATTACCCAAAGCACCTTAGGGTTTGACTTGCTTCCGGTTTTCCTCATTGTGTGCCCTTGAACTAACCGACTGCCTATGTTGTCTTGATTTTCTTAGAATAATATCTTCCTTTTCTCAAGAGTATATACTTGTGAGCACTTTTAGGGAACCTTTGTTTTAGTTGCTATAACTAGTAAATGTCCCTGTGTTACACTGGATTAGTTTTGAGAGAGCCTTTGTTGAGCTTGGAACTAGAATGTAAGCTTCTTGAGGGTAGAGGCCACATCTTATTCATTATTGGAATTGATGATCTAGCTAGCACAATGCCAGGAGCCATAGCACCCTCAAGAAATGCTTATTTTGCTAAACTGAACTATGATATTAACTATGGTATTGTGTTGCCCTTTCATAACAATATAGAATTATAAGATTTCTATCCAAGAATTTCATATTTATTTTAGTATTACCTTATTAAATTTTTGTAAACAGTGAATACCAGCATACTTTTTCTCAGATAAATGATTTGTTACAGGTCACTCAATGAATTATTTTTACAGTGAAAAATTAGAACCTCTTTTTTTAAAAAAAACAAACAATGTCTAAACCTTCTAAAAGATACTCCTTTCCTAGTGATGTTCAGGCTCTCTCCCTGACCTCCTAATGTAAATTCCATTTCTTCCCCTTTGTTATTAATTTACTTACTATGCTCCTGTAGATCATTTCTAGTTTTCCACGGAAATAACGAGCTTTCCCCTCTCTGGATATGTATGATGCCAATGATCAGTGATGAAGAGCCTCTTTTCAAAGTGGCACTGGATCTCTCTTTTAGCATAACAGGCCTTGGAAAATGGAAAGACAAAGGAGGCAGAAAAGAGCAGTGAGTGCATACTCACACTGGGCTGTGATAAGATACTACTGCTAAAGCATTAACCATGCTATTGTGGAAGAGAGGTCACATACAAATTAACAAGCAACATTTGAAGAATGCAAGAAAATCCTTGGACCACTGTGTTGCTCTGAATATCTGGGCAGCTAAATGGACATACAGAACGAAACTTCTCTTTGAAGGGGGATACGCTGGGCTTAGGAGATGTTGAATTTTGAGTCGGCTTTTCAAAAAAGGAGATGGACAGGGATAGCTGAGAAATAGATGATGATGATTCTTAGAAGATTCTATAATGTCATCATGCCACATATGCTATCAGTTGTCATCCTGAGCATTAATCATTAACCATATTAACCAGTTTTCAATATGACATCCTCACATGTGGAAGAATCTGAGACTGTTAGCTGCTATCACTAAAGAAGTATGTCTCCCTTCAGCATCAATACAGGCAACTTTTTGTTGTTCCAGTGGCTAATTATCTAATTGTTGACTTATCCAAGCTTCTTGTTTCTCCTGTTTCATTGTCCTTGTATTTGAGTTTTAAGTGGACAGTGTGACAAGGGAAGAAAGATGAAGTGATAACCTTTCACTTAATCTAAAACTGTCACCTATTTGCTTGTACAGAAGTTGATGGAGAAGAAGTTGCAAAAGAGTTGGCCAAAATGAGATGTTGGAATTGAAGTTTGGATTTATCAGCAGTATTCTTTTTTAGCATAAAAGATGGCAAGTTGGCTGTATATAGAATTAAAGAGTTGTTCTGCTATGAACTCTGAGAGGATGGGGTTTGTGATTTATATCCCTTGTTGCACATCTTGCCTGTAATAGGTGCTTATTGACTGCTCTGACTGGAGCTAAAAGGGAGCTTAGTGATGCAGAAATCAATGTCCCAGAAATTTAAGGGCATTCTCATTAGTAACAGAAACCACACTGAACCCAGGTCTTCTTACCTGCATCCACTGTGCTCTCCACTACACCACACTGCCAGAGGCAATGGCAGTGCTAGCCCTGTAGAGCCCAACAGCCAAGCTGAAGACTGTGCCCAGGGACATGAAATTGGAGGCAGCTGCGGCAAGAGGGCTTTCTCACTAAATTTATAAATGTTGGTTTTCAGCAAACCAGCGCTACAGAACTGTTTTAGAAAATTTCCAGTTAAAGAGGAATTTTCAAAACCAGTAGCTGCCCCTGGGCCCGCGAGGTTGGTTTTATGGGAACCCAGGGTTTTGCACAACTGGTGGAGCAGACTGGTAATGGTGGCTCAGGCGGAGGACTTCCGTCTAGCTGAATTGCCCCTGGCCACAAGTTCCTAAAATCATCTATGCCCAGGCATTGTTCTCCTCGTCATTTCTTAGGACCAAACCCCGTTTTCTCTCTGTGGCCTTTTGGCTCGTGGAGGAACTTCCAGAGAGACATTTATTCATCTCATCTCTGTAGGCGCCGGCTGAGAATTAGTGAAGTAAGCAAGAGGGTGTAGGAGTGATTGCTCAATGATAAATAATGACTTGTACAGAGTGATGGTGTTTTTATTCCTTCAGAGGCAATAGGCATAGCTATTAATAAAACACTGTGAAGATGTCCAGGTGAGTTTATTAAATTTTGAAAGAAAAGAAATAGATGAGGAGCAGATGAGAATCTTGGATGAAGGCCTAGACCTTGATCATGGAGGATTTTATTTATTTTTTGATATTTAGAGTGGATAACAGCAAAGCAAAATTCTTAAAGAGGATCACTTTCCAGAAAAAAAATGTAGCACTGATTTCTTATGCAATACTTGAGAAAATATCTCTCAGAGAAGATGCTGGATCTAATTCTAGTAAGTGGGCCAAATGTAATAAGTAAGCTTGAAGCTGGGTGACCTCTCAGATCTAATAAGATGAGAGCATTATGTTAAATAGCATGGAGGCTGGCTAGTATTTATGGACAGACTGTCCCTAGGAGGTCTGGCATGAGTTAACTGCTTAAGAAGTTCCTTAGCAAAGAGATAATTGTAGGATGCATTGACCAGCAGAGTTAATGGTTGAGGTTAAAGGCATAGTTAATTGTGTGAACTATTTGGGCCAAATGGCCTCTTTTTATTCTGTGATTCCTTGGGTCCTAACATACAGTAGCATTAGCCCCATCCTCTTCTTTTAAAAAAAAAAAATTATTTATTTTAAATGGAGGCTAATCAGTAACCTCACATATGCAGATGACACCACCCTTATGGCAGAAAGTGAAGAGGAACTAAAAAGCCTCTTGATGAAAGTGAAAGAGGAGAGTGAAAAAGTTGGCTTAAAGCTCAACATTCAGAAAACGAAGATCATGGCATCCGGTCCCATCACTTCATGGGAAAAAGATTGGGAAACAGTGGAAACAGTGTCAGACTTTATTTTGGGGGGCTCCAAAATCACTGCAGATGGTGACTGCAACCATGAAATTAAAAGACGCATACTCCTTGGAAGAAAAGTTATGAGCAACCTAGATAGCATATTCAAAAGCAGAGACATTACTTTGCCGACTAAGGTCCGTCTAGTCAAAGCTATGGTTTTTCCAGTAGTCATGTATGGATGTGAGAGTTGGACTGTGAAGAAGGCTGAGCACCAAAGAATTGATGCTTTTGAACTGTGGTGTTGAAGACTCTTGCGAGTCCCTTGGACGGCAAGGAGATCCAACCAGTCCATTCTGAAGGAGATCAACCCTGGGATTTCTTTGGAAGGAATGATGCTAAAGCTGAAACTCAAGTACTTTGGCCACCTCATGTGAAGAGTTGACTCATTGGAAAAGACTTTGATGCTGGGAGGGATTGGGGGCAGGAGGAGAAGGGGACGACGGAGGATGAAATGGCTGGATGGCATCACTGACTCGATGGACATGAGTCTGAGTGAACTCCGGGAGTTGGTGATGGACAGGGAAGCCTGGTGTGCTGCGATTCATGGGGTCACAAAGAGTTGGACATGACTGAGTGACTGAACTGAACTGAACTGAATTACTTTACAATATTGTGATGGTTTTTGCCATACATTCACATGAATCAGCCTTGTAGCCCCATACTCTTAATCACCATAGTTTTTCTCTTCAGGTGGACATACAAACTTTATTTTTTTGTGGGACTACGGCAACCCACTCCAGTATTGTTGCCTAAAGAATCCCATGGTCAGAGGAACCTGGTAGGCTACAGTCCATGGGGTCAAAAAGAGTCAGCAGACATGACTAAGTGACTGACACTTTATCACATGATAAACATTGTCAACAGTGTCAGGGATCATAGCCACATAACAAATTGCCTTTTCACTTTGGCAAATTTGTGATGAAATGATTCATCCCAAATCTCTTCTGCACGTGACTTGATTGGTATTGATCTACTTCCTGGTTCCACAGTGTTTTGGACTCTTCCTAACCCCAGGCTCCAGTAGTTGTTCAGTCTCTGTGTCCAACTTTTTGCAACCCCATGGACTACAGCACACCAAGCTTCCCTGTTCTTCACTGTCTCCTGGAGTTTGCTCAAATGGATGTCCATTGAGTCAGTGATGGCATCCAGCCATCTTACCCCCCATCACCCTCTTCTACTGCCCTCCTGTGAACCTGGATGGTCCTGTTGAGCTCCAGCTCTTGAAAGAGGATGTCCTCCCCTACCAGGTTTACATTGGCCTTTTAGGAAAAATAAGTGTTTTGAAATAAAAATATTGCTTGGACACTGAAAGTGAAAGTGAACTCGCTCAGTTGTGTCTGACTCTTTGAGACCCTGTGGACTGTAGCCTACCAGGCTCCTCTGTCCATGGGATTTTCCAGGCAAGAATGCTGGAGTGGGGTGCCATTTCCTTCTCCAGGAGATCTTCCCAACCCAGGGATTGAACCCCGGTCTCCCGGATTGTAGGCAGACACTTTACCGTATGAGCCACCAGTAATGTGTCTGAAATAATTATATTCAAATTAATTTATGATACAAGCTTTATGTTGTTCTTCTTGCAACATTTAAAAATACTTGTTTTCCAAATAGCAGCTTCTAAAATCTTTGTGTTTGTGTGCTAAATTCCATTTTCCATAATATTTTCTCACTCATGACTTTGATTCTGATTAGAGTAACTCCTCCTCCTCTGTGTTTCCATGAGACTTCAAACTTCTGTTCTATGATTCCTTGTCTTATAATTCTCTGTGTATATTTATCATTTTCCCCACCAGATGGAGAGCTACTGGAAGGCAGGGGATCCCATCTTATTTGGTTGTGTGTCTCTAGAACCCAACGCGATGCCGGGTGCATTATGCATCATGTAAATATGTGCTGGGCTACAGTATATTCTGTGGAAAAAGAGATTCCTTACTCTTTGAAGACTATAAATCTCCATTTGGATTTGGTGCATCACAAATTTGAGTTGACTAAAATCCAAGTTTGGTCTCTTTAGTTGCTGTTGATTTTTTAAAGAAAATGATTGCAAGTGGAATGAGCTTGTGCTATGTGCTGCCTGTGGTAAACCTTAGATTATATTTCTGCAAATGTGGCCTGCTAGTTTAAATTGCTTTGGTTGCAGTGGAAAAAGGAAATACTTTTCCCTATTGTTGGGGGAAAAATTCAATTTGCTTCAAATCCGAGTTGTTTTACTTTAGAATTTATAATTATCATGGACCCAAGCATACATATGCTAAAATATAGACTTGAGGTAATTAAAACTCCCGTGGTTATTTGGGTTCAATCTTTTTTTTTCCCTCCTTACCAGTTTTCTTGCCATTACTCATGAAGTATATTCTCATCATGGAAAAAAAATTTAACATACAGAAATTAGGTTCTTCCCTTTTCTTACTTCCCCTATCTTTGGAGTATTGTTCTTGCCCAAGCATGGCTTTCTTCTTGTTTGCAAGATGGCTATATTGTCTAGATGTCATAGCTGTAGTTCTAGCTATCACATCCAGACAGTATAATATCCAGAGGAAATAAGAGGACATCCTTTCTGTCTCTCCTCCTTAGAGATAAAGTATGCTTTCGCTAATGTTCCTGCTGTTATGTCTAGCAATCTTCTCCCATCCTAATGATCTTATGCCTTCCTGAGCAGCCCATTCCTAAGCCAGTAACTAGGGAGAACAATGAAATTACAACTGGCTTCAGGGGTAGGGAAACTTTTTTTGTAAAGGATTTTGCAGCTAACTCATCTGGTCTCTGTCACAGTTATTCTACTCTGCTATTGTAGCAACAATAGGCAATAAAGTAAATGAGTGGGTGTGGCTATGTTTCAACAAAAAGTAATATACGAAAGTGGTGGCAGGTAGATGGCCACTTCCTGGAGCCTGAAACCAGTGGCTCCAAAACATTAATATGTATCAGAATCAACTGGGAACTTGTTAAACTAGAAGGTCCCACACCCAGAGTTTCTGATTTAGCAGATGTGGCTTAGAGCCAGAGACTGTGCATTTCTGACAAGTTCCCAGTTGATACTTGTTCAAGATCAAGTTGAAGCTGTTTCAGTAACAGCCCAGGGTTTCCATTTTGTCGTGTGTGTGGGAACTGCCTTGTGCATTGTAGTGCACACCACCCCTGGCCTCTACTCACTAGAGGCCAATAGCCTCTGTGCTCCTCCTCTAGTGTAATGATCCAAAGTGTCTGAAACATGGCCAGATGTTCCCTGGGGGCAAAATCTCTGATTCTCCCTTCTTCTTAGACTATTCAGATCTCTTGCCTGGCTCTGGGAGTAGATTCCTTTTACCTTGTAGCCTTCTGAAGAGGAGTGTCACTGTTCTGTGAGGAAGAAAGAAAAATGATTCTGTTGGGTAGGGAGCCAATAGTCTCTACTGCTGATCACATCAGAGCTCCTGAGAAAACAGCCTCACTGACCAAAATAGACCAGAAAATGGAATAAGAATACCCATTTTCTAAGATTTTTTTGTCTTGAGCATTGTATCTGTTTGCTGAATTAAAGGAATTTTACAGAGAATCTGGCAGTGAATACAGAGGGATGGACAAATAATGAGTAAAACATTCCATTAAGTAAAGCCTTAGTGAAAGGTGACATCTAAATCTGGATTTAGGATTTTACAGGATTTTCTCATGCAAAGTTCGTAAAAGAGCTAATGTCATACTTATAAAATGTTGTTGGCCTTTTTGAAAGGTCATGCGTGCATGCTCAGTTGTGTCTGACTCTGTGACCCCATGGACTATAGGCCACCGGGCTCCTCTGTCCATGGAATTTTCTAGGTAGGAATACTGGAGTAGGTAGCCATTTCCTCCTCCAGGGGGTCTTCCCAATCTAGGGATTGAACCCCGTCTCCTGCAGCTCCTGCCTTGGTGAGTGGATTCTTTACCACTTGAACCACCTGGGAAGTCCCAAAAGGTCATTAACAGATAATTTTCTATTGATATTTTTAATAGTTAGAATGTGAAATATATGTTTTTGGTGAACTTATGGGACTTTTGCTTAGGAAGTCTTTATTGTTGGGTAGTGTCTGGGCTAGAACTTTGACTATTTGTGTAGATAACAAATACAGTGGAAACCTGTGTGGTTACTGAGCCACCCTTTCTAGCTCTGCTCCGTATCATAGACTGTTGTGGACTACATCTGTCAGGATCCACATCAGCTGGGAGGCATTGCATTGGTAAGAGACTTGAAGGAAGCATGAATTTCGAGGTCAGTATTTTTCTCCTTCCTCATCTGCTTTGGGAGAAGGCAATGGCAACCCACTCCAGTATTCTTGCCTGGAAAATCCCATGGACAGAGGAGCCTGGTAGGCTACAGTCCATGGGGTCTCAAAGAGTCAGACACAACTGACTCTTATTAGTGGATTGCATTTCTTCCAAGGCTCCAGCTCTTGCTGAACAAACCTGCCATTGGTGATCCTGAATCCCTAGGCTCTGATATTTCTGTTTCTTTCCATTATCCCTCCAACCTGTGAAGTAAATGGTCGGAACTTCCTATTGCTGCTCTTCTCTAGGTTAACTCACCACCCACCCTTGCCTTGTTCTAAGTTGTTCCATACCTATTAAACCCTATATAAAAATCCTTGAATATGTGATTTCTGTTTTCCTGATTAAACTCATTCTGATACAAAGCGCAGCCCCAGCTATCTTATCAAGCAAACCTAAAAAATTTACATCTCTACATGAGATTTTTGTACAAATAAAGTATCTATTAGAATTGTCAATAATAACCCATATACTAGTGTATAATTTTGATAGCTGTTAGTTTCAGATCCTTAAGTAAAACAGAAAAGGAAGTTAAGTTCACTTGGGGGCCCATTATAGCCTAGAGACAAAGAACACTACTTCTGAAGGTGAGCTACCCAGGTTCAAGTAGCCCACATCCGTATCGTTGTGTCTTTCAGTAAATGATCTAACTTCTTAGTACATCAGTTTTCTTGACCATGTATCGGTGATGATAATGGGACATATTAAGTCTCAAAGGGACTATTGAGAGGCTTGAGTAATACACCAAAAACACTTTGAGAAGTACTTGGCATATAATAAACACTCAATAAATATTACCCATCATCATCACTATTATTGTTATACTCACTCTAACCATAACTGATTGAGTCAGCCTGTCCCTGTGGAGACAAACTTCAGGCTTTAAAAATAAGTTTCTACATGGAATAAGGATGAAAGTGTGTATCAAAGGGAAAAGTCCATTTGAATGTTTGCTCCCTGAAATACTTCCTTTTTTCTCCTAATTTGCTTACCATAAGCCTGACTGTTTTAAAGCATATATAAGTTAATATACATACCCACACCTTAAGATCTCATAATAAACATTATTACTTAAAAAAGCTTTTGTTAATGTCAGGAGTTCAATTTTTAAAAATGTATTATGTTGGAGTAGAATTGATGTACAATGTTGTGTTAGTTTCAGGTGTATAGCAAAGAATCAGCTGGAAATATACATATATCCACTCTTTTTTGAGATTCCTTTTCCATATAGGTCATTACAAAGTACTGAGTAGAGCTCCCTGTGCTATTCAGTAGGTCCTTGATTAGTTATCTGTTTTATATAAAGTAGTATGTATATCAGAGAAGTCAATGGCACCCCACTCCAGTACTCTTGCCTGGAAAATCCCATGGATGGAGGAGCCTGGAAGGCCACAGTCCATGGGACCACTAAGAGTCGGCCACTACTGAGCGACTTCACTTTCACTTTTCACTTCCATGCATTGGAGAAGGAAATGGCAACCCACTCCAGTATTCTTGCCTGGAGAATCCCAGGGACAGGGGAGCCTGGTGGGCTGCCGTCCATAGGGTCGCAGAGAGTCGGACATGACTAAAGGGACTTAGCAGCAGCAGCAGCAGCAGTATGTATATAGCAATCCCAATCTCCCAATTTATCGCTATACCCCTAATTTCCCCTGATAACCATAAGCTTGTTTTCTGCATTGTGACTCTTTTTTTGTTTCATAAATAAGTTCATTTGTACCATTTTTTTTTAAGATTACACATATTAGCAATATCATATGATATTTGTATTTCTCTGTCTTATTTCACTCAGTATGATAATCACTAGGTCCATAATAGAGATTATTACTTTAAAAAGCTTTTATGAATGTCAGGACTTCAATTTTAAGAAGAATAAGATAAGAAAGATTCTCCTGATTACATGGGTTTAATCAGCCCATGGCAGTCTGTTATTCACACAGTGTCCTAAAGGTTTGTGAAAAAGCAAATACAACGTTAGTTTTTTCGCCGTAGATGTGTCATTGACCGTGAGCATTTTAATCAAGGAATGCAAGCAGTGGGCTTCTAGAAGACACTTAGCTAATTCATTAAAGTTTGTGTGGTCATCACAAGTTGTGCAAACATAAGAGCTAATGTCAGGGATGAAGAGAGAGTATCAATTAAAACTCACAGAATGTGTTGTGTTTTGTTTTTATTTGTTTTCTGAAAGAAGTGAGAAATCTTTTGTGCTTTGCTGTGCTTAGTTGCTCAGTCATGTCCAACTCTTTGTGACCCCTTGGACTGTAGCCTACAATGCTCCTCCGTCCGTGGGATTCTCCAGGCAAGAATACTGGAGTGGATTGCCATGCCCTCCTCCAGGGGATCTTCCCAACCCAGGGATCTTTTCCCCATTAAGGGCAGATTTGAGCCATCAGGGAAGCCCAAGAATACTGGAGTGGGTAGCCTTCCCTTCTTCAGGGGATCTTCCTGACCTAGGCATTGAACCGGGGTCTTCTGCATTGCAGCTGGATTGTTTACCAGTTGAGCTACCAGGGAAGCTCAAGTCTTCTGAGAGATGTGAAAAAGAAAAATCCAGGAAATATAAAGCATGACTTATTAGAATACTTGTTAAAAAGTTCTTCTAATTCACTGGTTTGACTTTTCTGTATTTTGCACTACTATTTATTTGTTCATTAGCCCTGAATTTCTCGTAAGAGATACAAGAAGTTAGAAATGTGGTGTTTGTGAAAATTTGTTTTATTTGTCACATTCTGCTTAGTTCCTTTAAATAGTTCAGTTGCCTATTAGATTTGTCAAATTACTTGCCCCAAAGTTAAACTGAAGTGCATGATAACAGAAAAGCAGGACTTCCCTCTTTCATTCACAATTTATGAATTTTAACATTAATTGCCTTTGAAAATTTAAGGAAATTATTATTGGGACTCATTCTGTAACTAAAGATCATCCCATAAGAACTGGAACTAAATGCAGATGTGACATAAAGTATAATGTAAGACCCAGTTCAGTTCAGTTCAGTCGCTCAGTCACATCTGACTCTTTGCAACCCCATGGACTGCAGCACCCAGGCTTCCCTGTCCATCACCCACTCCAGAGCTTACTCAAACTCATGTCCATTGAGTCGGTGATGCCATCCAACCATCTCATCCTCTGTTGTCCCCTTTTCCTCCTGTCTTCAATCTTTCCCAGTATCAGGATCTTTTCAAATGAGTCAGTTCTTCCCATCAGGCGGCCAAAGTATTGGAGTTTTAGCTTCAGCATCAGTCCTTCCAATGAATATTCAGGACTGATTTATTTTAGGATGGAGTGTTTGGATCTCCTTGCAGTCCAAGGGACTCTCAAGAGTCTTCTCCAACACCACAGATCAAAAGCATCAGTTCTTCAGCGCTCAGCCTTCTTTATAGTCCAACTCTCACATCCATACATGACCACTGGTAAAACCATAGCTTTGACTAGACGGACCTTTGTTGGCAAAGTAATGTCTCTGCTTTTTAATATGCTGTCTAGATTGGTCATAGCTTTTCTTCCAAGAAGCCAGTGTCTTTTAATGTCATGGTTGCAGTCACCATCTGCAGTGATTATGGAGCCCAAAAAAATACAATCTGTCACTGTTTCCACTGTTTCCCCATCTATTTCCCATGAAGTGATGGAACCAAATGCCATGATCTTCGTTTTCTGAATGTTGAGCTTTAAGCCAACTTTTTTACTCTCCTCTTTCACTTTCAAGAGGCTCTTTAATTCTTCTTCGCTTTCTACCATAAGGGTGGTGTCATCTGCATATCTGTTATTTCTCCTGGCAATCTTACTTCCAGCTTGTGCTTCTTTCAGCCCAGTGTTTCTCATGATGTACTCTGCATAGAAGTTAAATAAGCAGGGTGACAATATACAGTCTTGACGTACTCCTTTTCCGATTTGGAACCAGTCTGTTGTTTCATGTCCAGTTCTAATTGTTGCTTCTTGACCTGCATACAGATTTCTTAGGAGGCAGGTCAGGTGGTGTATTCCCATCTCTTTAAGACCCAATCTTCCTTAAAATACTGTTAGTCTAGCTTCAGATGCTTGCAGTTTTTATCATTAAAGTTATTTGTTTTATTTTAACACTTGTATGAAAATTCTGTATAACATGTTTGCCTGGAGAGTATAGCATAGAAAAATTCCTCTGAACACATTTGCCCACATTAGTTCAAGCAGACTAGCCTGTTGCCCTTAACCAGTTAGTTAGCTGAGCCATCTGTCAACAGTTGAAGATTAGTAGCAGATCCATCAGGGTGAATTTTGTCAGTGAGACCTGGTTGAGGAATAGTAGAGGAGAGAATCTCAAAGAGAGCTTTGTGAGTGTTAGCACATTTTAAGTGAAGGAAATCGTATGTCTCTTGCTTTGAGGCAACAGGTAGGTTTACTTGACTATGCTAGAAATTCCAGATCTGTGAAATAATAATGGATGTGGGCCATTAAATATGATGGAGGTGATGAAAGTCGAATATTAACATTACGATACTTGTGAACCTTTTTTGAGGTCAGAGACTCCAATGGGACTCTGAAAGCTTTGGACTTTTTCCTCCAGAAAAGTACATAAAAACATCCAAAATGTTACTTTCAGTTTCAGGATATTTACCAACCCATGAAATTCTTGGGACCAGGTTACAAACCTCTAGGTTAAATGAAAAGTTTTTAGGAAAATGTCAGCTTTTATAGTTTTATTATTCATTTGGGAAGCCGTTGGAAGCCGCTGCAGTTTTCTGTGGTGAGATTGGCATGGTCATAATAATTCTTATACTTCTTATAGAAATGTCTTCTTATAAATACTTCTTATAGAAATATCTGTTACATAAAATATAGAAACTGATGCAAGATGCAGTAATGTGTGTGTTTAACTGAGAAAGAAAGTATGAATTTCAGATGTTTGCCAAGGGAAACACAGAAAGCATATGAAGTATAATTTTGCTTTGAATAACAAGTATTCTTCTTGGAAGCTTTTATTTAGTCAGAACAATCAGAAAGATTTGTTACCAATTTATTTGTAATTTTTTTACTTGGGAGATGATCCAGGATTATTGTTTTTCTTTTTATTCTACACAAATTAGAACATAATTCATTAGAAGTACATATTTTGCTTTTGTAACTATTTGTAAACTTTCACTTAGACAATCCTGACAAGTCTGTAAAACAGTCAAAAGTAGATTGTTCTTCAAAACAGGCAAGAGAAGCAAAGTTGATGTTAGTGTTTTGGGGGAGCTATTTAAATATGGTTTCCCCAAACATCATTTATCCTTGGTCAATAATAATAGTTTACTGTCCATTTACTAATAATTGCCATTTCTGACATCAATATTATCAAGCAAACCAGTCAGACTAGGTTCAGGATATGGTTGTACAATATAGCAACAGTTATGTCTTTTAAAAAATTATTTTATATTGAAGCATAGTTGACTAATAATGTCATGTTAGTTTCAGTTATACAGCAACATGATTCAGTTACATATATCACATATTGGGTGCCAAGTCTGTTGATGTTTAGCCCTACATGGCTCAACTCAGCGGGAGTCAGAGTATTGTTTTGCTCAGTAGAGAGGAAAGTGTCTAAACTATAAACTCTATAATAATTTAGAAATATGAGGAATAGCTGTAAATGAGAAAAATTCTTCTAAATTCTTATTGGAAGCAGGCAGTTACTAGTCACAGCCAAGATTTATCTTTCAGTATTAGCAGCAGTAACACAACAATAAAAACAATAATAATAACAATACATTATTACTTATTTTGTTCAAGGCTCTATACTAATTTCTAGGAACACAAAAGAAGAGTAAGCAAGTTCTTTAATTGTAAGGAACTTAAGTGTTTACATGGAGAAAGACCTTTGTACCCCAGAGCTAAATAACAGTATGCTGCTAAGTCGCTTCAGTCGTGCCCGACTCTGTGCGACCCCATAGGTGGCCTCCTACCAGGCTCCTCTCTCCCTGGGATTCTCCAGGCAAGAACACTGGAGTGGGTTGCCATTTCTTTCTCCAATGCATGTACGTGAAAAGTGAAAATGAAGTTGCTCAGTCATGTCCGACTCTTAGCGACCTCATGGACTGCAGCCTACCAGGCTCCTCTGTCCATGGGATTTTCCAGGCAAGAGTACTGGAGTGGGTTGCCATTGCCTTCTCTGAAATAACAGTATAAAAGAGCATAAACTAAGCTTCAAGGCAAATAGCATAGGGAATAAATAAGTGGCAGAGGAATTCTGATCTGGAAGGAGACATCATGGACCGGGATGTCTTGTCAAAGCTTCACAGAGGAGGGTTTTCTGATGGGTACCACAAAGTTCTCTGTCATGTATGTTGGCCTAATGTTTATCACATTTTGTGTTATTATGTGGTTAGTTGTCTTTCCTGGCTGTTGCTTAGGGACAGGACTGATGTGTGCATGGTTCAACTCTTATCTTTAGTACTGGGATATAATAGATGCAGAGTAAATGTATGTTGAATGAATGGATAGTGAATGTATAAATGAAGGTGAGACTTGTGTTTAGTTGTGAGGGAAGTACACACGTTTGAGGGGACATAAGAAGGATGGGTAGAAGTTAACATATGGTAGTGGAAATCCTCAAGGAATCTGGAAGATGATAAATGGGCCAAATTATTTGTGATGGAGAGGCTATATAGGAGAGTAACAAAGTTGTGGTTAAGTAAGATAAACACTGACAAGATTGGGAAGATTTGAATATTGTTAATATTAAATTACTCCATAGCAAGAGCAAGACCTATAACTTCAATGTGTATTTCTTTTTCTATAAAATGAGGCTAAGAATAGATCAGTTAGGAAATACAAGTACAGAAATTGATATTTAAAAATTAAATTATGTAGTATGATATTTGTTATATAATGTTGATTTAATTAAACATCTAAAATATGAACCCATTCTTGTAAACTTGTGTACATATCTATACATGTGTAGCTAGTCTCAGAAAGAATTGTCTAAAAAGATGTTTCTCAAAATATTAGTAATGGCTCTCTCAAGGTAGTGTAATCTGAGTGAACTGCCCGCCTTTTCAATCTACTGGAGGTCTGTTTCAGTAACCTAGAGGTGATTTGAGGAGGATATTGATGATTGGAATAGAAGGAGAAAATAAATATGGGGAGATGTTTTGAAGGCAAAATTTAAAGTACTTGGGGGTCTTAATAAAGTAGATCAAGGAGGAGTTGTGAGTTAAATATGATGTTGAGGTTTTGAGCCAGTTGGCATTGTTAATAGCAAAGTTGGGAGGGATATGTACCCTGCAGGTTGGGACACTGTTCATTGGAATTTTGACTTATTAATATCAATACCTTGAATTATTATGTAAATATGTGAAGCAGCACCTGCAGTAGTAGCTAGTAGTGAACTGGATCAGGTGAAGAGGGTGGAGGAAGCAGAGGCTGGCAGTGGGCTGTGATTTTCCTATCACAGAATTCAGCATTCTTGAAAAAACAAATGTCTTCTCAATTCTCATATTTTCTTGTAGAGAATGAACATGTATCATTTGTCCTTATTTTAAAGACTGAAAAATTAAGAGTTAGGGAAACAGAGACACTTCCAATACTTACTGAGTGGCCGGTGGGGTGGGGGTGGGGGTTCTTCTTCCTGTCTGTTGACTTCTGTGTTGCCTTGGATGGTAGCAGAAGTCTATTACTGATGCTTATGTACCCCATTATGATTGGGCTTTTGGTTGTAACTTTCTTCTTTTTTAAAAAATCCAGATTAAAAAGGGCTGTGTTTCCCAAAGCCATGGTGGCTTATTTTTAAAGTTTAACTGATGACATAGATGAGATGCCATGAAGGATGACTCAAAATAGAAAATACAATTGTATAATTGAGACAAAAAGGGATATCCTGGAAATAATATTATGTTTAGTTGTAAGTTTCAGAGCTTCTAATTATACTGGTCTTTTCCCTCCTCTAATTACTAATTTTAGAAAATGTTTCTTTCAATTTAAGACTTAGTCAGTCTTAAATTTGTCTACTGAAACTATGTTAGAAACCACACTATTTCCAGTTCAGTTGAAATTACATGGTATTAAACCTGTATCTTTCCAGATTCTATAGACTTTGGCAGAAACGTTGGGATTTAAAGCATTAGTGCTTCTGTGGCTTTCAGAGGTTAAGACCCCCTTGTTGTTTGGGCCATACACACTTTACCATTTGTTTCTAGATTATTTTGGAATGGAAATGGCATTTACTCATTTCCTTTGGATAGAAGCATGTTATTTATCCCTATTTAAATGTGAATTGGAACTTCCCTGATGGCTCAATGGGTAAAGAATCCCCCTGTAATGCAGGAGACACAAGAGACGCAGGTTTGATCCCTGGGTCAGGAAGATCCCCTTGGAGAAGGAAATAGCAACCCACTTCAGTATCTTGCCTGGGTAATCCCATGGACAGAGGATCCTGGTGGGCTACAGTCCAAAGTCCAAAGAGTCGCAAAGAGTCAGACAGGACTAAGCATGGACACAATTTGGTCATTTGATCAAAGGTGGATTTAGTAAGCCAGATTCTATATTGAAATCAAGGGAAGAGGAAGTTACACATTTTAATCTTGTAGCTTGAGTTAGTCATGAATTCTAAATGCAGAATAAACACCTATATTTTCATCTGAGGAATAGCTTAAACATAGACTGAAATGTTTGATAACTTGTCTTAAAATAATCTGGCCTTTGACCTGGAGCAGAAAAATCCTTACATTCTATAAAGGGAAGTAGTTGCATTCTCTGTTGATCTGGCCCAAGAAAGAAAAACTGGGCACCCATTTTGACCTTTGGAGTCAGCATACGCAAACCTGATTTGATTCATTATGTCCTTCTATAATTGAATCAATTAAATTTTCTAGAAATTTCTTTCTTTTATCTTTTGCTTTTTTAACATGGCTGTCTTCATTAGTCTATGAAAACATTGTGTCATTGGCCTACGAAAAGAGTCACCTCTATGCCTTCACTGGCACATATATCTTACCTGGAGTAACCTCCAGTTTTCTTTGACAGGATTAATTTTGGTTCTCCAATCTTTAGTGTGGGCTTCCCTGGTGGCTCAAATGGTAAAAAATTTGCCTGCAATTCAGGGGACCCTGGTTTCATCCCTGGGTTGGGAAGATCCCCTGGAGAAGGGAACGACTATCCACTCCAGTATTCTTGCCTGGGCTTCCCTGGTGGCTCAGATGGTAAAGAATCCACCTGCGGTGTGGGAGACTTGGGTTTGATCCTTGGGTTGGGAAGGTTCCCTGGAGAAGGTTCTAGGTTCCTGCCTGGAGAATTCCATGGACAGAGGAGCCTGGTAGGCTACAGTCCATGGGGTCACAAAGAGTTGGACATGACTGACTGACTAACACTTTCACTGCTTTTTTTCACAACCCTTTAGGGAGTCTTTACTAAGAACTCCAGTCTTCATTTATTAAGCCCATCAACATCATTCCTAGGAAACACTTTGAAGTTTACCACTTAATTCAGTACTGTGTGATTATTTCCTTTAATTTAATAAATGCTAATTTGATCTCAACATAAGCCTTTTGCTAAGTGTCACCTTCAAATTTTCAAAGAGAAGAACCTTCTTTTGGTGGCAAAGTGTCAGACACATAGTAAAGGATCAATATTACTGGCATTAATATTAAGATGGAGGAAAAAACTCTGAAATAAGACTTGTTGGACTGAGACTTAAATATTTGCTAAGGTTGATTTAACTGAATTAAGACTATTTTTTATTGCCTGGCACAAATCACTTAAATTTAGTGAGAAGTTATTAATCAGTTGAGTCAGCCTAGTAGTACTCAGAAAAATATATAGAGAAGTAAGTTAGATCAAATTAGATTTCTCAGCAAGTCTCAAAGAGTTTGCATTGAAATATATAAAAAATATTCTTTCATTGCTATACATGGATCACAGAGTTGATTTATTTCTAAATAATAGAAAGTTGGGATCACAACCATTTAAAAGATTCTTAATGTCTTAAAGAAACATAGGACACCTTTTTCTTGTTTGCTGATTGCTTATTTAGTTTTGTTTCTGGTTGATTTTTCAATAGAAGTTCAACTTTCCTAATATTGAGATCTGAGAGGAATTTTTCTCCTTAGTCTTTATAAAGTGGATATGATGCAATATACGGGAAGAGCAACCTTGATATAAGGGGGAAGATTTTAGTCAAAGTAGTTGAATACATTCCTATCCAAAATTAAATAGTTGATCAGGTCTGAACCTTAAGAAGGCCAGTGACTCACTTTACCCAAACTGTTGAGTTTTGCCAGTTCTTTGCTGCAGTGGAGATAGCCATTGGAAAAAAGATGGATTCATTCATTGACTGAATCCAGTGCCTGATGACTCATGTAATTCTTATGACCACACAATGGTGGGTTGAAGCCTGGTTTCCTAACTTGAGAAATTAATCTTTTTTATGCTCTTTTGGGGAGGGGTGTGGATATGGCGGGGGAACAACCAAAGTGATCTCTGTCTTTTCCAAAATTTAAGGACATAATTTAACCTTGCAGTTCAAGACTCTGCCAAAGTTGAGTCTGGGACAGAATATTTTTTTCTCTCAGTCTAAATCATCTAGGCTAAATCATTTTTTAGCTTACAATCAGGAGCAATCTTAAAGGTACTGTCACAGCTCCTCAAATTCATAATATTCAAGTGGGCTATAAATGATCTCCTCTTGGATGGATGTGTCGGGGCAGCCTCAGAGAGGGCCCCTGGGAAAGGAAGTGCTGGATTGAGAGAGCCACCATCAGAAAATCTCCCATTCAGCTGTGTCAGCACTTGTCATGAAATGCCCCTGAGAAAAACCTGTGAAGAAATGAAACTTGTTTAAATCAAATTCTCTTTTTAGTGCACTTAGAGAGTTGCTGAACATAAAAAGGATTCTGTTAAGAATCATTTCTTTAAAGTGAATAAACTCCTCCAATGTTGCATGATTTCATGTTTTTATATATTTAAGGATCCTTGCCTAACTTTTGAATGAGTGGATTTTAGGGCATAGGTTTGTTCCAGAATTATGAAGTTTGTGGAACAAAGATCCCATTCTTCCCTCACCCAACTTAGAAACCAACTTCTTATTGTTATTGTTGTTTGGATAGACACTGAAAAATATTCTAGTTTTTTCCTCCCAGTAATTTCTCTCATTGTACAACAAGCTCATTGCCTCTTCAGAGGTAGCTGTGGTAGCCATTTAGGCAAAAAGGAATTCTCAGGAAAAGCCTTTTTCTCTCTCTACTTCTCTCCAGCTGCTTGAGGTCGGGGCTGATACTCACAGGGACTCTCACCAACCAAAGAAACATGATTCATTATCTTAGCCAGTAATGTCTTTTATTGAATACAAATTAAGTTTGTGATTTGTTGGGTAGTTTCTTAGCCTGTGCCTCCATCATTTGAATGTCCCAAATGAATAACTATATTTTATTTTAGATATTAAAATTTAATACCAGTGTTATAGAAAGAAAATATACCTTTTATACAATTTTTTTGGTATTGAAAATCCTTTGATCCTCACCTTGTGACTACTGAATGTCTCCTCTACTCCTGTAAAATCTGGCAAATCTTTACTCTTAAATAGTATTCTTTAAGGCCAGATGCCAAGGATTCACTGTAATTCATAGGTATCTGCATTTCTTAAACAGTAATCTGTTCCAGATGCTAATTTTTTTCCCAGATAAGCTACTGATTTTATATTCATTCCTTTTAAATTAGTTGAATAGTAGGCCTTAGTTTGGAGAATATTAATTAACTACTTTTGGAGATGTTAAGTTCCTTATTCTTCTAGTATAATGATGGGTAATATTTATATTTTATCTCACTGTTTACTAAAAACTTGTACATACATTATTTTAATTGGACCCTATAATAACTCTGTGAGGAAAGTTACTATTACTTTGCTACTTTTACACTAGGAAAATGAGAATTGCCGAGAAAAATAGAATGACTTCCTTGAACTAAACAGCAAAACTGGGATCCAAACTGTTAAGTCAAAGGCCAGTCTTCTTTCTTCCACATCAAGCAATCTTTAGACAGAGTTTTGCTGCTAAAAGAAGTGGTCTGGGCCATTTCCTTTTCTTTTTTATCCCATGCCCACAGTTTTATCCCCTTCATCCCAGTAACTCTGGCCAGAATAGCCAGGTGTTGTGTCTTGGTCTCTGCCTTTTATGAATTGGTTTGTTCTCAATTCATATTAGGAGACACCTTATGCCCACCTGAGGAAGGGTTAGGGTTGAGGCTCAGGTTCTACTATAAGATAACATCTCCCCTTAATGTCCCAATATCACTGCCTTGTGATCACAGGGAAAATAATCATCAATGTCAGAGATGTGATAGACTGTGAACTATACATGAAATCAACAGTACAAATTATAAAACTGTGACTGTGAGGAAAATGACTAAATTTCTGAGAAAATAGAAAATCCAAACAAAGCCAGACTACAATTCTGTTTTATGGAGAGACCTACCACTACCAACTTCAGCATCTGCTCCTTCCTCCACCTGTGGCCTTCATATCAATTTCTGGTTATGCAGCACCTATGTTTCTCCCTTTTGTGCCATCCCATCTTCTTGAGAGCTTGGACCAAGTTAAATCCCCTTCCTAACGTGTTCCTTGCAGGTTAATAGTGGCATGTTTTAAATCCTCTGTGCCTTCAGAATAAAAGCTATAAGGCTTAGGGTTCTGAGTTTAACACATTTTTAAACCTGCCATGTGACCTTGGCATTTCGCATTTTTGTAGGTGCTTGCCTTGCTTTACTTGAGAGACTGTTGTGAATAGTTAATGAGACAGTGTAGATAAAGTTCTTAAAAGCAAGATATGAATGTGCCCTGGTTGTAATCCTGACCTTCTGTGTGGTTTTAGTCAACTCACTGAACCTCTCTGGCCTTAGCACTTTATATATAACATATAAAATAAGGGGCTTAAACTAGATGATTTTGAAGGCCTTTTCAAATTCGATTCAGTTGAATTCAGATGAACGTATTGAATATTTACAGCATCATGAACTTTAAATAAGAATGTAGTCTTTGCTCTTGAAGAACATATAATCTAGGATATGGAGACATGTAAATAAATCACTGTTGTGCGACATATTGGGCTGGCCAAAAAGTTCATTTGAGTTTTGAAAAACTCAAATGAACTTTGTGGTCTTATGATCTAGGCCACAATTTTGATTCTATAATTGCTAAATTCTTCTACTATTGGTCTTTTTAATTTTAGGGTTTATTTCTCATTAAAGGAAAGGAATTTATTGGACCTCTAGATAAGTAGTTTCATATTGTGGAATGGAGTTTGCTTGGTTTTTCACAGAACATTACTACTGATTGATAATATATGTGAGTGGTAAGTGTATCTGAGATACCTTATAATATTCAGGATAAACATCTTTAGATCAGTACAATCAATACAATTAAAATTTCCGTAACGATAAACTATTGAAAAACCTTTGGTCTAGAACATCATGGAAGACCTTGTGGATATTCCTAGATAAGATTTCCCTTCTTGAAAGGAATTAAATTTGTCTGAGAGAAGAGTCAACTAGTATAAGACCAGTTTAGAGCTTTGGCCCCAACCCACACCCCTCTTTTTTTTAAAAGAATCTGACTCTTAACTCTTTGTTGCTGAAATTGACTTTGAGATTTTTTTTTTCAGTAAGTAGAAGGAAAACTTGATTATTACTACCTGATCAAAGTAGTGTTGATGACCAAGACCTTGCTATTGTTCTTATGTCTGTTCAAGCAAAAACTGTCATAAAACCAGAGAAATAATCTTAACTATTCTGCATATAGGTAAAATAAAATGTGACTGGTCAACTTCTCATTCTCAGATTCCTCCCAGAATGGATTTCTATCATCTTAGAAGTTTGATGGTGAGAAGTTTCCCAACAATGTATATAATCTTTTATAAAATTATTTTTAATCATCAAATCATAATTTTTCTAAAGATTGCTAAACCTAACTTTTCTTTGGTGTCCTTAGTAGACTTAAAATAATGGCTGCTGGATAGAACAATAGAGAACTGGAACAAAGAGCTATTTCCCTAGGGTTCTCAAGCTAAACTGTGATCTCGCCCATCACTCATGCATGCCTCTAAAGTGCCAAGATGGCATTCTATCCCCAGATTAAAAGTTTCTTGGCTGGATGACTTGGTGTGATATCTGTTTTTTAACCTATAATCATCTCATTGTCACATTTTTGGATATTAATTCCAAAAATTTAGACAAAAAGTGTCTGTGTGAATCAGTTACTGGTGTGATGATAATCTTTTTCTCTTGTTATTCTCTGAAAATGGGTTCAGATTTCCGGTAAATGGATTCTACTTGAGGGACTCTGACTTAAACTCTGACACTTGTTTGGTTTAGTTAAATAAACTAGAAAGTGAGTTATGTTTTAACACTAGCTTGTAACCCATACCTGTCTTGGCAGATAATATCTTCCGTGTATAGTCTATTTCAACGAAGAAGAAACAAAAAGTATGTGTTGGGCTTAGAGGGACCTCTATTTGTTTTGTTTTAATAAAAAAATATGTTGGTCAGATGTTTAGTCAGGGAACACCGAATAATAATAATATTGCTGCTTCAGCTCTATTGAGTGCTTACTGTGTGCTTGGTGTTATGACAAACACATTTATGTTATATCTCATTTGTTCTCTACAGCAAGTGCCTCTTTTTCGCAGAGGAGAAAACTGAAGTGTAACGAGATTAAGGGATGCTCTTAGGGTCAAACTATGGTGAGGGATGGGACAGGACCAGAGCCTTCATTCAGTCATTTGTAGTGCAGCTGACTTCTACTTTGCCATACCTGTTGTAGTGTGTGTTTGTTTGTTTTTTAAAGTTCATGATTATTGCAGGGATCACAAAGTCAAATGAGTACAGGGTTAGGCAGGTAACAGATGCAGGTGGAAGACAGTAAGGAGTGATGTTCAGGAATCATGAGTGCTTTTCTGAGCCAAAGACATTCAAACATTCAAATGTGGATTTGTTTAAAAGAAGGACAAAGGAATCTGTGGGCTCTTCACCCTCGGAAAGTCATCTCTCTTGGTTGGGGGGAGCTCGTTTATAGTTTTTTCTCATATTAACCTGATAATCATCCCTGGTGGCAGGCGACAGTCCATGGCATCGCAGAGCTGAAAACGACTGAGCACCTAATGCACATCTAGCGTCAAATGGTGTGCGTGTGCACGTGTGCGAGTCGAAGGATGTGATATGCCGAGAAATACTTGGGCTTTGGAAGTTTTAGACAGTCCTGGTTGATTATAGGAACTACTCTGTGACTTTGAACAAATTATTTAACTTCTCTGAACCTTGTTTCCTTCATCAGTCAAAGGTAATAATTACCTAGAGGAGTTATTGAAAGGTTTAGGAATAATATACATAGAGTTCTCAGGTTTGTGCCTGGAACATACTGAACACTCAGTAAGCAGCAGCTGTTGTTTTTATTAATATATTTATTTTTATTGCTGGACTGTTAGTTCTTTGCAGGCAGCTCTTAAGTCATATACTGTATATCCCCATCACTTAGCACCGACTTGACACTGCACACTACCTTTGCCAGTTTGGTCATGCACAACTCTTAAATTCTTTTCAGTAAGTAATTAGAGCCATCAAAATACTTGAGATGAACAAGAATGAGCTATTTCCCTACAACCTTTCTTCCTCGTTATACTGAAAGTAAGCTCATATAAAACTTTACCACATATGAATATATTTATTAAATAAACTTTTAAATGCATGGAATAATTCATTCATTCTGCAGGCTTGGGGAAGGCTCATCTTTGTATCTTTTAGATAGTAGAATATCACCTTCCTGGAAAGGTTCACTTGAGGCAGATAAGACAGTAATCCAAAGCAGGATTCATTTATCCTCACAATGGGCATCAGACAGCTAGAAATCTTCTGCTTCAAAGGCAAGACACAGGATCATTTAGGCTCAAGACTTTGGACCATATCCCTTCAGGGTCTTCCTGGATTCCTATATTCTGTTCATGCAAAGAAGAGTATGCTGCTGCCGCTGCCAAATCGCTTCAGTCATGTCCGACTCTGCACGACCCCATAGACGGCAGCCCACCAGGCTCCACTGTCCCTGTGATTCTCCAGGCAAGAACACTGGAGTGGTTGCCATTTCCTTCTCTAATGCGTGAAAGTGAAAAGTGAAAGTGAAGTTGCTCAGTTGTGTCCGACTCGTAGTGACCCCCTGGACTGCAGCCTACCAGTCTCCTGCATCCATGGGATTTTCCAGGCAAGAATACTGGAATGGGTTGCCATTGCCTTTTCCGAAAGAAGAGTATGAGTGTAAAAATATTCAGCTAATTTACTTATCTTAAATACTATTCATTTTGTCAGCGTATCTAATTTAGCATCCGTAATGCTGATTATCAAACCTTTGATTGCACTAATCAAAACTCATTTCTGACATTCATTTATGTTAGTTAAAAGTCTGCAGTGTTTCTAGAGACACCAGTAACCTAAATGTTCATGATAGACCCCCCTGACTTGTGGGCTTTGCTTCTGATTGAGATGATTATTTTGAGTCCAAAGCCAGACTCTTGAGCCACAGTTCTCAATCAGGGTGACATTTGGCAATGTCTGGAGACATATTTGCTTGTTACAACTAGAGGAAGCATGCTGTTGACATCTAATGTGTAGACTCCATGGATGCTACTAAATTTCTAGCAGTGTCCAGGACAGCTCCCTGTATCAAAGAATCATCTGGCCCTGAATATCATTAATGAGGAGGTTGAGAAACTCTGCTCTAGAATATAAGCTTAAGCTGATTCACATGCTCTCATCACATGACCTTGTCTATGATGCTGTATTTTAAAGTTAAATTACAGGCTTTATAACACTCACCACATAAATTGAGCTGTAAAGGCTTGAATGAATTTAGTAATTTATTGTAATATAACATTAACACTAATGTGTAGAAGGCATGAATTCAGAGCCTAGTTATTTATTACCTGTGGTAGACCCAGTAAATAACAAAGCCTATAAAAACTTTTTTTAAATGGTAAGTTTTGTTTTTTTTTCACCTATGTAGGGATGGACTTTCATTGCCAAGGTAGTATTCCTGTAAATTGCCATCTTAATGGACACTCTGTGTGACTGAGATATTGGGCATTTAAATTTACTTCAGTAGAACCAACATGCATTGAGTGCCTGCTACGAACCAGAGACACACTCTTGGGAAGGGTACAGCAAACCATAAAATAGTCTCTGATCTGAAGGAATTTACAGAACAGTAGATGTCAGGCACAACGTATCTTTCTTGCAATTCTAATGTCCCCATAGCCTATGATTGTAGTCATGCCCACAGTTTACCTTAGTTTCACTTCATATGAAACCAGGCAGCTCCTTTCATTGTCTTTGGTCTTATTTCCATGTTGTTTGAGCCGTCTAGACGTCTATATGTCTTGTTAAAGTACTACCAGATAGTAGTGGTATAATTGTGTGTTTTATCTAAAAAAAAGCAAAAATAATTAAAATCCACAGGTGTTCAAAAGAAATAGACTCATTGAAAAAGCAGATGTTTTAAAAGAAGATTCATAGGAAAAACTCAACAGTTTCACTTTATTGTGAACATGTATGTTCACTTCTCAAATTCTGGAACCAAGGAAATGATCAGTAGCATCATTGGCACTGTTGGGGTCTCCAGTCTTTCTTTTTGCCTTTGGGTGGATCATCAGCATGTCTTACTTGATCACACTTACTAATGTGTCCTAACATTTCCTAAGGAATGCTCTTACAACACCTGCCAACTGTTCATCTATCCATCATTTCCCCTCATTGGAGATGGTACTCAAGGCCGTGTGGGTGGCTACATAATTACTGACATGTCTGCATGTAAGAATGTGGCCTGAAACATTCTAAACTTAGGAACTATTCAGATCAGACCTTGTGGATGTTGTTTTTGGACAGTGATAACTGTGGCATTCTTCAGAGTTTGTAAAATGAGCTCTGACATTGCCAGCCATAGATTCCAGGTTTAACAGCAATCTGTTCAATGAGTGGTCTGGAGAGCATTCATTCTTTTTACAACTTGAGTTCATTAATTATTATTTTTCAAATTGAGGTTTCACTTGGCTATAAGTAGATAATTTTATGGAAAGGGGTAAAAATTTGGTCACCTGGTGTAGAGGGAGGTGGTACAAACGGTAATCAAGTTTGACATCAGTTGTAGTTTTAGCATTATATAAGCCAAGCATTAGAATTAGTTTCCCTTCAGCTGATTAAGTTACATGTCTATTAGCTGAAAAAACTTTGCAGAAATAGCAAAATTTGTCTCTATGTCACTTATAAATGATTTATTGTCTCTTTTATTTAACATTTTTATGTATCAATGGTATGTATTTTAAAAGTCCCAGCCAAAGTCTATATTCTAGCACTGTCTACCTTTTATATTCTTCTGGGCAGATCATTAAAAAAGAAAAAAAAAAAGGAGGGGGAGGAGTGGTTCTACAGTATGTAGTATAAAGAAATTTCTCAGGAATAATTTGCTTTTCTAAAACCAGTTTTATATGAATTCTCAAGGCATTTTCAAGTGTAGATTGGTGTGAAGGAACGTTATAATCCTAAACCAGAAAAACCATCATGGCTTCAAAGAGTCACAAAGATCATAGCTTGCTGTTCCAAAGCATAGGTGATATAGGCAATTAACAGGCCTCTTTTTATTAAAATAAGTAACTTGTGCAACTGAAGTTTTTGTACTGAATGGATATACTTTCTCCGTTGTTTTAATAGCTATCCAAAATGGTAGCATGGTTATAAATGTATTCTAATCCTGGACGTGGTTTAGAAGTTTCAGCTAAATGCATGTTATAGGGAAATCTTAGGCTTTTATTTCATGTGAGGTACAATAGAATGTAATCCGGTCCCCTATCCTGTTTATACAAAATAACATAGTAGCAAAAGTACCTAAGCATTAGATTCTTGCTATGCCTCTAAAGTAAAAACCCAGAGTTCTCTTTTATCTAGTTAAAGGTTTAGCACATACACTTCTGTATGCTTGTCTAGCATTTAAATCATCTCTTCATTTTGAACCTTATTTCATTGTTTTTGGTAAAAGAATAATTCTTTTTGGATACAAATTGGATCTTTTCAGCCAAAGTATAAGTTGAGACCTGGTAAACTTTTTCTTCTTCCTTACTGCCTCTGCCATGTTGGAGTCCACAGCAAATGCCACCATGAGTAACAGTTGAGTTGGAAGCATGCCCTATTTCTTGCCTGCTTCCAAGTCTCTCCTAGATTTAGAATGTCTTTCTAACCAAAGGGCAGGCATGTGAGGAATAAATTCATTTCAGCAGTCATTAGAGCTGCCTGTAGCTTGGCGTTAGGCAGCTGTGGCTAAGGTGAACTGGAGAGATTTTTTTTTTTAAGCAGATGACAGATATATTGAGGTAGGTCTGTTGTTTCCATGTGACATCACTTGAGTTCTGTTCAAATTGGGAGCCTGACAGTGCCTGATTGAGTGTGTCTAGGATTTAAGAGGTAGTTTAGTATGGCTCCTAGTTGTGCGGGATTTTTAGGTGGACTGATTTTGAGGTTCATCAGTTCAACCAGCATTTACAGGACACCCGCTGTGTACTGAGTATTGGAAAATTGAAGGCAAGTTGGAGATTTATCATTTGCTCTTTTTTATACTGGAATTTTCTGGGCCAAATCTAAGTTTTGTTTTCTCTTTGCCTTCTCATAGTGAAACTTCATAAACATTTTATTCAAATCACCAAATTTTCTAGCATTTTCAGTAACATACAAAGGAAAATCAAGCAATGTTTAGCTATTTGATTAACAAGCCTCAGAGGATTTCTAGACAACAAGTCGTATCAGGCAAAGTTGAGTGTCTGTTTGTGTGTATTTTAATAGAATTGCTCTGGAAATCAAAAAGGGAATCTAACACATGTAACTTATGTAGCTAGCAGTAATATATTGAAACAGGGTCTCATGATGTTTTATTTTGAAACTTGATTAAACTTGGCCACAGAATGAGCACTGTCCCATTGAGTGACATACAGAGAGGGCCAAGGGAACACTGCAGAGTGACCAACTGCCCACTATCACTTTAGGTGGCGGTAGTTGGGAGCAGACCTCAAGTACCAGGAGAAAGTTTTTCCTTTCTCAATGTCATTGTTAATCTAACAGTAAAAGTAGAATTTACCAGGTGTTATTAAACTGAGAGAAGCCCTTAACAGTATGAAATGTTAAGAAATAGTAACCAGGAGTGTTATTTTATAGGTGAGCAAACTATGTCTGAGAGAGTTAAAGTAACTAGCCTGAGGTTGTATAGCTAGTAAGTAAACATTACCAGCGTTCAGGCTTAGTTCTAATAGACTCCAAGTTCATATGATCATCTGTCATCTAGAATATTGTTAAGCCCTAGTTGCATTAATATATCAAAATTGTTATGTTAATGTGTCATTAATATATCAAGTATATTAATATATATCCTTTACATATTAAACTATATCCATTGTTTCTTAAATAAATGCCCTTATTTTTGTTAATTTATATCTTTTATGAATTATGCTTTCATAGTACTTTTAACTCATTATTTTTAATAGGTTTATTGAGATATAGTTTACACTTCGCCCAGTTAAAGTGGGCAACTTAATGATTTTTAGCATATTCAAGGGGGTTATATAGCTGTCACCACAGCCTATTTAGAACATTTTCATCCTCCCTAAAAGAAATTAGCAGTTAGCAGTTACTTGCCATTTCCTCCTGTCCACCTCCCACCCCCCAGCCCTAAGCAATGACCAACCTGCTGACTATGTTTATAAATTTGCTCATTTTGGACATTTCATATAAATGGAATAATACAACATAAATAGTGTAAGATCATCACACACACAAAAGACTGGCTTTTTAAACTCAGCATAATATTTTTAAGATTTATCCATATAGTAGCATGTGTAAATACTCCTTTTCTTTTTATGCCTGAATAATAATCCATTATACTGATATGCCACATTTAACTTATTTACTTATCAGTTGATGGACATCTGGTTTGTTTCTTTCTTTGGGCTATTAAAAATAATGCTTCTACAAATATTTGTGAACAAGTTTTTTTTAGTGGACATATATTTTCATCTCTCTTGGGCATAAACCTAGAAGTGGCATTGCTAGGTCATAGAGAAACTTAGTGTTTAATTTTTGAGGAACTGCCAATTGCTTTCCAGGGTGATTGTATCATATTCCCACTAGTAAGATATGAGGGTTCCCGTTTTTCCACATCCTTGCCAATGCTCGGTATTGCTCATCTTTTTACTTCTCTCATTTAATTCTCATAATCCTATGAATTAGTCAAAGAAAAATATTCTTACTGATATTTTATAGATGTGTGTGTACTTTGCTCTGTCATGTACAACTCTTTGCGGTCCCATGGCCAGGCTCCTCTGTCCATATAATTTTTTGGTCAAGAATACTGGAATATTGGAGTGGGTTGCCATTTCCTACTCCATTTTATAGAAAAAAGCTGCAAATCAACAACCATTCAATGAGAAGCTCAGAATGTATACAAATAGAGGGGAAGAAGTGAATCAATAAATGGGGCAGAAGCATGGATAGTTCAAAATAAATTATCCAAAAGTGATTTAAAAGTTTTTGCATCCGACACAGCTGTAATGGATGTGAGAAATCATATTTCCCACTCCTACATTTTAAAAGTGATGAAACTAGAGCCCCAGAAGGGGAAGTACATTGAACACTGACCTAAGCTGTTTAGTAGTGAAGCCAGGACTAGAAGCCCTGTCTTCCTGGCTCTCAAGCCATTGCCTGTTCCAGCACAGCCTATTGCATTCTGCCCTGGGGAATGTTTAAACTCATCCATATCATAGGAACTCTGTTTTCCTAACTCGTTCATCCATGCTGACCTCTTATTAAAATAAGCCTATCTTAATTCGTATAGGTTATTGAAGGGCCAGCAAAGCTGAAACCTCCCATTGGGAAACTTCTGATAGAATTTGTTCCACATATTGCCTATAATGCAACTGATGTGCAGGCAGAAAGTTAATGCAGGCAATGTTACTTGGTGATGTTTCTTGGGTCAGATTGCTTGGGTGTGAATTCTGGTTCCCTCACTTAATAACTGCTTGACCCTTTCTGTAATTCTGTCTCCTTACTTTTTTAAATGAGGATAGGTAGTGCTAGTGGTAAAAACAAACAAACAAACAAAAAAAACCCCCACACACAAAACACCTGCCTGCCAATCCAGCAGACTTAAGAGGGGCAGGTTTGATCCCTGAGTCAGGAAGATTCCCTGAAGGAGGGCATGGCAACCCATTCCAATATTCTTGCCTGGAGAATCCCATGGACAGAGGAGACTGGCGGGCTACAAGTCCATAGGGTCACACACAGTCGGACATGACTGCAGCGACTTAGCACACGCACATGCAGTATTAGTATCTCCCTTACAGAATTGTTCTGAGAGTGAAATGAGAGAGTCCCTGTAAAGAGATTTAGCATAGTGCCTGGCTCCTGAAGACCCTCAATCAATGTTGACAATTACTATTACATACCATCAACTTGCTCAGGCTACCAAAAACGTTATACTATATGATTTATAGAAAATCAATCTGTCATTCCTTTTTAAAAATAACTTCCCTAAAGGAACAGGCCTAGAAAATAGCTGTTTTCTAAAGTCTTCATAATTTGAGTTATATGGAATATGATTAAATTCCCTTTGTTAAGAGAAAAAAGCGTACTGGGTTAACTTCCCATCCTTTACACTGGGTGAACTGATTTCCTTTATCCTATAACTTTGGGCAGAAGACAACCTGGAAATTTCAACCTATGTTAAAAGCCCCAATAATGGGAAATCCTAACTAAAGTACATGTGTGTATGCTAAGTCACTTCAGTTGTGTCTGACTCTTTGCAACCCTGTGGACTATAGCCTGCCAGGCTCCTCTGTCCATGGGATTCTCCAGGCAAGAACACTGGAGTGCATTGCCATGCCCATCTCCAGGGCATCTTCCTGACCCAGGGATTGAACCTGTGTCTCCTGCATGGGCAAGTGAATTCTTTACCACTAGTGCTACCTGGGAAGTCCATATATACTGTTACTGCTGCAATGTATTAGTAGTGTTTTTCCTCATGTCTTTATTTGATTATTGGGATAAGAACCCACTGGATTATTTTGTGGAGCCAACTGTATACATTTGTGTGCCAGTGCAGAAAAAAGGTCATCCAACAGGGAATCCAAAGATAGGATTAATATCCCTGCCTTTCCTGCCCTGATTCATGACCACAGGCAGTGTGCTCCTCTCAGTATTAAGTTCATCAGAGCTCTAAGCTTCTGTTTCCTCATCTGGGATGGCATCAGTGATTTTGATCTCAGAGGGTAGTTATGAGGACCAAATGATAACCTGAGTATAACAGCACTAGCCTGACCCACAGTTGAGGTTCAGTAAATGACAGCTAAACAGCAGTGTAATGGGGTTCTATATGCCACACATGAGATTTGGAGGCAGATTTGATGGTAAGTTTAGGTGAAGAAATTGGACAAGTCTGTGTTCACGTAGTATGATTCATGTCTACTCTGCTGTTGCTGCTGCTGCTTTCCTGTAACCAATTTTAGAGCCTATCTTGGCAGCTAAAAGTATTTGGGATTAATTTCACACTCACTTTATGAGTTGAGCATTTTCCTGCAAGCAGCTCCCTGGACTTCTGCCTCATTACTTTGGCATCAACTGATATGGCAGTTGGACAGAGATGTCCTTTGGGGTCTCCATTTTATTTGGAATCCGTCAATTTGAAAAAGCAAAACAAAGGCCATCAACACTTGTACTTGAAATCATTAGCGTTCATTGTTTCCTAAACCCCTTCCTTTCTGTAGTTCTGTCGAACACCAGGGAACACACATCTTGTACAGCCAGTGATGGGTCCTGAAAAATCACTCTCCCTCAGATGTAAGCCCCAGCAGCTGGTTGGCCTCATTTCTCAGTTCCAGGTGAGCTGCAAGATCCTCTAGGCCCTGGTCAGACAGATCTAAATCTTGGTGGGTCTAGTTTTTCCATCCCCTTTTACTATGTTAATTCTGCTAAATTCATTTGGCTCTTGTGAAGCACAAAGTAAACTTGGCTGTTATGTGTAAGACTAAATTGAGAACATGGAGATCTGTTTAGTATTTCATGCTGGCCAGCAGGTCAGGAAGATTTTCCTTGGGGGTAATTTACATAAGGAATTGTTTATCCCATTTCTTTCCAATTTCTGTGACCATTTGGGGATAGCAGACTCTTTCCACAATGGCACAGAAATATATCCAGTGAGACTGAAATGTAGAGAAACGATGCTTCTCTGGGATTGATGTATTTTGGGTCTTGCTCAGGAAAGATCCTGTGGCTTGGGCTGCTGTCTCACTGAGAAGTCATTCTTCCACCACAGCTGTGTTTAGCAAGTTGGGTGGGTCCACGAACTGACATGCTGTTACACTTAGTAAGAATTTTCCCTAGATAGTAAGGAACGTGCATAAAAGCCTCACTTAAGTCCCAGCAAATGCCCTAAATGTTTGCTATGATCCAGTGGCTACTTAGTGCACTGTCTCATGAGATAATGCCCACACTCAGAATACTTTGTGGCTTCCCAGTACCTGCTCACTCTTCACCTTGACATTTTGCTTCCTCTGTGACTGTTGCCCAGATGATCTTTTTCATCTCATCAAATGCTCTTCCCAAACCGGAGTATTTGTTCCTTGCTAAACAAAGAGCCTCTACATTTGTGTTTTAATGCATTTGTTCAGGTTGTTTCCTTTACTTTTATCCAATATCTGAATTCTTGAGGACAAATTTCAGGCACGTCTTCTCAGTGGTATGCCAGTAACTATTTAACGACTGGCTGTCTGCGAGGAGCAGGGTGGGTGGGAAGCCTAACTTTATAACATTTGTTGATTTGCATGTTGTAAATACTTCCACCAAGGCTGATTTCAAGCTTCTAGTGTGAGGTCACTGAATATGGAGTGGGGAAGAAATGGGCATTAATCCTGACCCCCTGCTGTTGCTGAGTGTTTTCAACATACAAATGCAATCGACAAAAATAATCTCAAGGGCCTAGATAATAGTAAAATAATTAGAAAGTAATGCATTTTGACTATTACTTTTGTTTTCCTGTAACTTACTAAAGTTTCTATAATTTAATTTTTAGTAATGGCCATGTTTAACACCTGGCTCACAAAATTCCTGAAAATTGAATAATCAGTCCTTTCTCCCGAACCTATAGGAGCTGGCTGAGCCCAGTCCAGTGGTGCCTGATTCTTCTTCTGTCTTTTGCTTCCCAAGGCCCTCTACACTCACTGGTAGTTAGGCACTTCTCGAAACCTATAAGGTGCTTCATATCTCGTGCAGACTTTAGAGTCTCCAACTTTGAATGCAGGTCTCTCATTTACTATGCGATGGTCAAACTGGCTACTTAAATTGCACTTCTCAGTGCAAAATGAAAATGCAGGGCCCTTGTTAAAAGGTAGAAGAAAGTGCTGTTAAAATAGCTACTAAGATATAAAGATCTTTCCTTTCTTCAGTGGTCTCTCACACCTTCTGGTGGTGTTTTGAGTTTCTATTTAAGGTCATTCCAAGTAAGTAAAAATTAAAATTTTAAATTGTTAGCATGAATTTTGCGAGGAATCTGTATATTGTGCGATGGTAGTTTAAAATGCAAATATAAGAGCATTTAACTCTCTGAGTCAGTGAGCGTATCTCCTCTGATCATGTGCATGCTCCATTATCCTATGGACTTCACTTACAAAGCACAAATTCAAAAATAAAATGGTTAAGAATTTTAAGACAGAGACAGCAGGGACTTAAACCAAGCATGGAGCCCTTCTAAGCACAGGCACAGTAGGCACACCCTTTGTACAGTATTGGGCACATTCCTTACATCTGCCAAGCTTCAGGGGCCTCATCCATAAAGTGGAGATCTTGCCAAGTCTCAGTGGAGACCTGAGGATTGAAGGCACTGATACCTGTGTGACACAGAGCAGGTTGCTTGGCATACAGCTCATGCTAAATTAATTGGAGGGATTATTGTTAATGTAATAATCATAACATTAGTGGCATTCTCCTCCTTAATAGTCTACTGGGCCTTCCCTATGTTGTCAATGTTTGCTTCTTTGACCTGATTTAATTTCCTTTCTCCATTATAAACTCTTTGAAGATGGAGTTCTATCTGTTGCCATTGAATTCCCTGTAGCACTTCCTGCAGATTCTTGCACATGCCTGGCACCCAGGAGGTGTTTGTGTGATTTGGACTTATTGACAGCATCTGTATCCTAATATTGATATGATGGCACCCACAATGAAGCTTCATTAGTGCCATTCACAAGAAGAAAAAGAAATTAGACTCTGACAGAAGTTCATTGTAATCATGGTGAAGGTGGGGGAAGCAGATGACTCCAGGTGTTTTGGTTTAAGGAAAGTGGCCTCTCCATCTCTTTGCAGGGACTTCTTGAAGTAATGGGGAAGGGATGAGTTCCAAGCCTCATTTGAATTAAAGAGACCTCAGGGATATTAACTCTAGCCCATAGTAATTTGTCCCTTAGCTAGCTTCTTTCGCACTTACTCTCTGTTCTGCACAATTAGGACGGTATTGCTGGAATGCTTCTTTCCACTAATTGGTTGTGTATGTATGTTTTCTGTCCAACAAATTATAAGATCCTCATGGGTTATAGAATATCATGTACTTTCAAAAGGCAATGAAAAGTAGCACAGTAGTAGGCACCCAGTAAGCAGTGTGCTTTATTGTTAGTGCTGACCTTGGTCCAAACTCCCAGGGCTCTCTAGAGAGCTGAATGTGATGTGTGACTGCCTTTCATAACTCCTGCAAGCCCTCAACCAAGTAGCAAAGAATCCTGGTTTGTCTGGCTTTGTCAGGCAAGGGCCTTTGGGGTGCTTTGTCTTTCTCTAACCTACATCTCTTTTCCAGTGCCTCACAGATGCTCTAAGGACTGTCCTCCTCTAGCCTTTCTCCTACATGGAATTTGGGAGACCACACAGCTGCAGACTGTGTTTGTCTGAATGATGATTTTTTTAAAAATAGGCCCTTTGGGCCAGTGTCAGTAAGCCATGAAATATCACCAAATGGGTCATCTACATTAGACTTCTGAAACTCATCTGAGCTCTAGTCCCTTGAGCTGATGGGGACTTGTAGAAAGGAGCTTACAGTACCTTGGCTTTTGCTATTCCTGTTCTGGGGGCTGTCAGACGACTTGAGCCTCTGGGCCAGTCAGTTCATTACTTTTAATGAGCACAAAATTCACCAAGACATTAAAATAAAATAAAACACCAATGGGCAGTCTTCCGTGTTCTATCCAATTGTTACTTTAGTTCTTTTTTCCACAGGATTATTCAAGAGGATGAAGAAGAAAAAAAGCCAATTCTATCCACTCCTGCCAATTTTATCCTAAGTAGATTTGGCACTGTAAAGCTAACACACCCCAAACACTTCTTTTTTTTTCTTTCAGGTCCCTGTGGGCTGGTACCTGACATTTGTGTTAAAAATGACATTGCTTAACTGGTCAAATGTTTGAAAATTGTCTACTTTTTAAATATAATCAAGAAATATTGGCTATTCCAACAGCATGTAACATATAAAAAATAATAGAGGAAGGACAGTTACTTTCTGAAAAGGGTAAAATGAAGTTATTATTTTAAATCCCAAGGTAAATGCAACTAGTCTGATAAGAATTTTTTTAATTGATCAGTCTTAGTCACTAGTAATAAACACTGTAATAACTGTATTAGAGGCTTCTTATATTATCATGTACTATTATCATACACTGTAGAAAGTGAATTGATGTTGAGGTAGACACTGAACAATGTCCCCATTAGGATGATTTCATGGATGTTTTCATCTCTTGGCCATATGGATTTGGAATTACTTTGGGTACTTTTTTAAAAGAAGGAAGCGAAAGATGAATGATAACTTTATTACTCAACATACCTTGTGTTTGTGGAAGACAAAGTTCATCAAGTTGTTTTAAAGAAAAATAAGAGTGTGCCAAATGTAATTTGTTGAGGGCTCAAGAATTGTGAAATTATCCCTAACTGAAGTTTGTAATTTCTGCAGGTAATCGCTCTAGCAGATGCAGTAGAGGAAAACCAAGACAATCTGTTCCAGTCATTCACCAGGCTGAAAAGTGCCACCCATTTGGTGATTCTGCTGATCGGGCTGTGGCAGAAGCTCAGCGCAGACCAGATTGCTATTCTGGAAGCGGCATTTCTGCCACTGCAGCAGGACACTCAGGAATTGGTAAGGACCCACACGCCTGCAGTGGTAACAGCCAGCACTATTAGAAAGGTTGTGGTTTTAGAAAGAGATCACATGCCTATCGTGTTTTTTAAGGTATCAAATGAAAGCTTGGTTTTGTTTTGTTTTTATCCAAATCCTGTTTTCCTTTTCTTCAAACCATAATAAAAATGTCAAGTAAAGGCCTTTTTTTTTTTTTCTAGAGCTGTTTAAAAAATAGGTGTATGGTCCATTTTTATGTGGTATCCAGTCTATTTTTTTTTTTTTAATAAGTTCTTCAGTCACTTAGGAGCCAGGGAAATAGTCATTTGACCGCCAGAGTGATGGCAGTAAACCTTCAGATTAGCTAATCCTTTCCTTTTCCGCCAGAGAAAACAGTTCAGCCATTTTAATTTGTTCTATGTTCTTAAATGTAAGTGTCACTTTAAGGGTTAGAGAGAACTGAGATAGCCTTGCTGAATGACAGGGATACTTTGTTACATATATAAAGTTCTTTTCTTAAATATGTAGTTCTTTATATGTAATTTATAAACGCTCTTATTCTTGATCCTGTGAATAGGCAGTTTAGAACAAAAAGGGGGCCAATTGGCGTATGTATTTGGAGTTTTTGGTGAAGGATAATATAAATAGAATATCTTAGTTGCCTTGAACCATTGAGGTACATGACCACCAGATGCCTTTATTTCATGCCTTTATTTATAATAAATACTTCTTGGAAATTAGAGACCCGTGAACTTATTTTTTTGTATTTTGAAATGGAGGAAACCATTTCAAGAAAAAAGTCATTTCATATCCATTTTTAAACTCATGAGAAAACATGGTACTAAAGATATTAGTACTAAAACTAAAATTTTGGCCCCACATTTTCTTTTAAGTATTTTACAAATATTATCTCACTTAATCTTAAACTTGGACCTACAATATAGTTAAGGTATTGTTTTCATCACCATTTTACATACAGGAAAATTTAGGCTCTCTAAATTTTGAGAAAATTTAGGCTTTCTGATGCTAGAGGATAGTGGAGTTTGTATCAAAGTCTCTCTGCTTCCAAAGACATGTTTTTAACTTATGTATTGTATTTTAGCAAGGTCATGAACATGATTTTGAAAATCTCAAGCTTTGCCAGTTGAGTCTGATTTTCTCCAGTTGGGTCAAAGGATTGTCAGAGTGAAAAAAAAAAAATCAAGTTACATTTTATATTCTAAACAAAGTAGTAAAAATAAATTAGAAAAAAATTAGCATTCCTATTTTTTTAGGTTGATAAAATTACATCTAAAATAGGCCTTTGAGGAGCTAGAAATATACACTGTAATAATAGAAAGTAAAAAATAGAATGGTTAGCATTATAATAAAATAATAGCTACCACTTTAAAAATATTTATCTATTAATTTTTGGCTGTGCTGGCTCTTTGTTGCTGCATGGACCTTTCTCTAGCTGTGGGGAGCAGGGGCTACCCTCTAGTTGCAGTGTGCGGGCTTCTCATTGTGGTGGTTTCTCTCGTCGCGGAGCACAGGCTCTACAGCTTCTAGGAATCAGTAGTTGCACAGTGTGGGCTCAAGTTGTGTTTCCTAGACCACAGGCTCAGTAGTTGTAGCGTACACGCTTAGTTGTTGCTCGGCATGTGGGATCTTCCTGGACCTGCATTGGCAGGTGGATTGTTTACCACTTAGCCACCAGAAAAGCCCTCACTATCACTTATGAACTCAGATTTAGTAGTCAAAAAGACTTGAGTGACCTCAGATCCTGGTTCTGCCACTTAACAGCACAGTCCTTCCAGTCAAGTTTCTTAACTGATGTAAATCTCTGCTTCTATAGCTTTAAGATGGAAACAACTATGTTATCTGACCAGTAAGTTGTGATAAGAATTAAATGAGATAGTTGGATAGAGTGCTCATCATCATTGGAAGTGGCTTGTCTACTTTAAGTATATTATTTATAGCCCTCACTAAAGCCAGGCAAGGTAGATATTACTACCCTTTCATGGTGATTTGTCTCCTCAACTACACTTGAGGGAAGGAATTATATCTTACTTATTTTTTCTGTTCTTAGTGCCTGGCACAATGCTTGACCATAGTGCAGTCAATATTTGTTAGGTGAATGAATGGAGATGAGGGTGAAACTAACAAGGGTGACTTGGCAGAACAGATGCAGTGGATCGAATCTGAAGCAGGGCAGGGCCAGCTGCATGATGTATGGGGCTAAGTGTAAAATGAAAATGCAGATCCATTGTTCAAGAAAGTAGGGAAAAAAGCTAAAGTGCTGTTTAAACAGGTACTAAAAACATGTTTTCTTTTAGTTTCTGCATTCTCTCTCTCCTCATGGTATTGTTTGCTTGTTAATTACTTATGTTGTCCTAAACAAAGACAAATTTTAAGAATCACCACAATTATACAATTTGTATTTTGTGGCTTTTGCATGCATGTGTATTTCGCTTTTATAGAACCGCAGAATCACTGCACAAAGCTTAAGCTTCTTTATTTCCCTTCTTAACCTATGCACATCTTCCAACATTCCCTACCTTCAGCTTCCTGTTGAGTAAGGAAAGACTGAAGGAAAAAGAGCTCTGTGTCACTCTACTGCCCTTTCTTTCTGTATTATCAGTTTCAGTGTAAGTGATTCAATAATATAGGGAAGTAACAGGAGTCTAGTGGGTTTCCTTAGTCCTTTCTGTTCCTTTGAATCTATTGCCTCTTTTTTCATTCCATGCAAGTTCTGGTTCAAATGAAAAGCCTCTCAGGGCTGTCAGTTCCTTCATTTAATCAGCCTCGGTGGAACAGGCCTTCCTTCTGCTTAGCTTGAGTCTCTGTGAACTCCCACTCATCCTGGGGCCACGGGGATTCTGAGCTAGAGGGCTGCATGTGAAGTGAGGAAAGGAGGAAAGAGGCATGCATAGTACACACATCCTCCCTGCTCACACACACTTCATTGTCTCATCAGACGTCACTTACAAAACACAAATTCAAAGATAAAACGATTAAGAATTTCAAAATGGTGGCAACAAAGCATTAAACTGAATGTGAGGCCCTTTGCAGTTATACAGCTTGCATGTTCCTGAAGCTGGCTCTTAGGCCAGAAGAATTCCCTAGAAATAAACGTTCTCAAATGTAGGAATTGAGTCTTGAGAGAGACTGTAGTATTTCTGACTCTAGAGATTTTTAAACACAGCATTTATCGGAAGTATGTAAGTATGCTCATAGGCAGGTGAATGGACTTCTCAAAAGCCACTTTCTACCCTGTCTCTGTATTCTCTGCTATCATACCTCCCAAAACATTACTTCAACTTTCTTGCGTATTTGGTGAGATTAGGTGTGTATACTTGTTATGTCTGTTGAAGTCATTAATGAGACAAGACATTTGATAAAAACATAACTTGGAGAAGAATAAATCAAAAAAGACACTTAAGTACTGCTTGTTATGTTCTTCATCTTTAATTAGGTTGTGGTATTCACTTTGGACTTATACTGTTGAGACAGCTTACGGATCTTGAGAAAAAAGGAATCCTTTTTCATTCTTTAAGACGTACGCATGCTGTATGTGGTTTTGACATGCTAGTTCACAATCCCCCATGTTATGCCTTTAGACCTCACAAATAAATGTTATGTGATGGGTATCCCGCTGAGATGTGAAAATGAAATATGCAAACTGAAATAACTTGGAAGGAGGGTGAGGTGGGGAAGAAAGGAGTCTCTGACCAGAAAGTTGAAAATATATCCCATATTGAAGTTATTATGATACCACAAAAATCTGAATGCAATTTAGATGGTTTGGTTGAGGTTGGAGGGCAGAATACATGTATGAGGGGGAGAACTTTAGACATGTGGGCAGCATTTTCAGAAGAGCTTCTCAGTTCAAGGTCCGATGTCCCCACAGGATGTGAGAGGTAGGAGAAAGTGCTCAGAAGATGCTTTATTTGCAGTTCAGGTAGCACTGCGTGCTGGTTTGTTGTATTGTCATTTAGGCGGCATGTGTCACAAGGCAGGCCAGACGCCATAGTCAGCTCTGGAATATTTTCTTCTTAATAGCCTCAGACTCACAAAGCAAAAGTATTTAGAATCATTCTTTCTAATGAAAAATGACATTCTTTGCACTATATTATCATTATTAAAAAATACCATCCCTTTTGGAAAAGAATTAATCTTTGTTTTCTCTGATCTGTCTCTTTTTTAATACTTATCCATTTTTTCCACTTCTCAATACTTTTGGGGGGCAAATAAATGCTTGTGTTGCAGACTATTATACATGGCTTTTTAAGGTGCTGAAAGTTATATATGCCAAATGTGTTTTTGTAGGGATACTCCGTATATCTTAAAAAAATCAAAACAGTAAATGTTCTATTTGGTGTCTCAAAAAAGAGCTCTTAAATTCAGTCCCATCTGTGGATTGGATAATATGGTATTATCCCTTCTATTGTCCTGTGATGATGGAGAAGTTTTGCCTAAAATAATGTTCTATCAGAGTACCTATTAGGGAAATTCTAACTTTTCTGAAGATATTTCAGAATATTTGAATTCTTGAATTAAATTTAAATCCTCTACTGACCCTCTGTCTACTTGAAACTCTATGGAAAATACAATCTCCATTTAGGTCAATGTGTTATTGCTTTGAGTCTAAGAGACTGTTTAATTGTGATATTACACACATTTCCCTCCCATAATGCTGCTTAGAAGCCAAAAGTTGAAAAATTGGACATACCTCAGGATTGGTTTAAGAGGAAAAATCTTATATCCAGTCCACTTATCCATTTATTCATTCAATGAATAGTTACTGAGACCTGCTGTGTTTCAGGTATGTCCTAGGCACTGAGCTTGCCTCAAGAAACCAAATAGACTTAGTACCCATCCTTTGTGGATTTACTTCAGCATTACAGGAAGCATATTCTAGCCCTGTGCAGCCATTGGCTAACATGATAGCCACTTATCATATGTAGCTCTTTAAATTGAAATTTAAGTAAATTATAATGAAATTAGAATTTCAGTTTCTCAATCACACTAGCTGTATTTCTCAATAGCCACATGTGGTGAGTGGCTGTCACACTGGAGGGTGCAGATAGAGAACATCTCCATCACGGCAGAGGTTTCTGTTGCATGGCACTATCAGTCAGTCATTAAGAGAGAAATTAAGAGAGAAAGGGTCAGTTGAGTTAAGAACTTCGGCACATTTTAACAAATTGGTGAAAGCAGGGTAGACCACTGACATATAGTTATGCCATGGTGTTTGCATTAGCAGCCCTTATTTCTGGTGTTGTGGGATCAGCCTGGTCATATGCACAATATGCACAGGTATTCTTCTAGGAACAAGAATCGTCTGGGGAGTCATGTGCATTTGCACAACGAAGAGGCAAGAATCTGCTACAAGGACTGCTACACCCCCTTCATATGGCCTTGGTAGATGTTATAATCATCATGAACTCTTTCCTGTTGAGTTGACACCTGGATTCAGAATTTTTAAAACACAGCATTCTAGGTAATGATCTTCCCCAATGGCGCAGCCAGCAGAGAATCTGCCTGCAATGCAGGAGACACAGGTTCAATCCCTGAGTCTGGAAGATCCCCTGGAGGAGAACATGGCAACCCATTCCAGTATTCTTGCCTGAAAAACCCTGTAGACAAAGGAACCTGGCAGGCTACAGTCCTAAGGGCTGCAAAGTGTCAGACACGACTGAGTAACTGAATATACACACAGGTAGTTACTCTCACTTGGAGTTGGTATGTGGGTGAATCCTTTTTGCCCTTCCTAATCTCTGTATAAATCTGCTTCTCATTTTCCTAGTAAACAGCTTAGATGACTAAGATTTTGTAAGATGAAGTCCAGCAGATGGCAGGAAAACAAGAAGGAGCAGCACGTTTCCAGATGGCTGTCTCATTCTTCTACTCTAAATGTTCCTGTGTTCCACCTGATTCCAGAGGAAGCTCTAATGAACAGAGCAACAGAGCACTGGTTTGGCGACCTGATTGTGTACAGTCCTAAAAATGGAAGGAACATTGGCATATTGCATAGCATCTTTCCTGACACTTTCTTTTCTTTCAAAGTGCTTTTAGTACCTGTAGTAGATGTTATCTACTCTTTGAAAAAGAAAAGCTTTATTGTGTTCTTTAGGGCTTAATAGTTACCTTCCCTAGTACTGATGTTTGATATCCCCTGGGAAAGTTAAGATGGAAATTTACATCAGTCAAGGAAGGAGATTTAGACCTTGAGCCTTACTTTTTGATTGATTATTCCTGGTACAAACTGATATGGAAAGAGAAACTTATTTTTAACATTTTCAACATGGTTCATGTGAGAAAACAGATGTTTATAATAGGAAACCCTATTGTGCAGAGGGACTTATCAAGACTTACTTACAAGGCCTGAAGACTTCTACGTCACAGGTCAGATTTGATGTAAGGGCCATTGTCCCTCCTGTCTGGATTGAGTGATGACTGCGATGGTTAATCATTACTATTATTAATGACCCCTTCTTAAAAGGCAAACAAAAGGAGGAAGTCTGGTGTCAGTATCAAGCCGGCCTTTATGACTGCTCAAGTATCATCACAAGTATAACTGTCTATGGGAACATAGTGCAGAAAGTAAATATTTTGCTAATTCCCATGATCTTAGCCAGCAGGATAAACATGAAAGAATTAGTTTTGTGTTCATAATGGCTGCACACTCTGCCTTGTTACTAGTTAGATGCAACTGGTGTTATGTAATGATATTATGTTATGGTGACATCCCTAGAGTTGAATATAATGTATCTTAGAGCTTTTCTGATGACCTGCTTGCTGTTTTAAAAATTGAAATAGTTGAAATACATCAGATTAGGAGCCAAGGAGAATACATTTACAAATGGTAATGTATAATTTTTTAATCTTTCCTTGTGTATATCAAATATGAACCAATGCTTTCATGGACACATTTAACATTATTCATGCATTTAAGAATATAGAGACCAAGTAAGTGAACAAAAAATTATTTGAAGCTCCACTTTCACTGTATGCCACCTCAAATCCTTTGTGAAATAAGGTGTGAATTAAATATGAAAGTGAAAATGGCTCAGTCGTGTCCGACTATATAGTCCATGGAATTCTCCAGGCCAGAATACTGGAGTGGGTAGCCTTTTCCTTCTCCAGCAGATTTTCCCAACCCAGGAACTGAACCAGGGTCTCCTGCATTGCAGGCAGATTCTTTACTAACTGAATTATGAGGGAAGCCCTCATTTTAAATACAATATTTAAATATAAATACTTAAAATAAGTAAAAATCCTACCACCTCAATGAGGACAGTAATGATCATCACCATCCTCATAATGCTGACCAATTTGGTTCCTGCTGGAAGTGTAGTCACATTAGTTTAATTTACTTTAAATGTGTGTGTGTGTGTGTGTGTGTGTGCTCAGTCGTGTCTGACTCTTTGTGACCCCATGGACTGTAGCCTACTAGGCTCCTCTGTCCATGAAATTTTCTAGGTGAGAATACTGGAGTGGGTTGCCATTTCTTACTCCAGAGGATCTTTCCAACCTGGGGATCGAACCTGCGTCTCCTGCATCTCCTGCATTGGCAGGCAGATTCTTTACCACTGTGCCACCTGGGAAGCCGTTAAAATACTAAATATATATATATATATATATATATATATCTTTACTCTACCCAACTTGAGTGTACTAATTACAAAGAGATGATTTTGCCATTTCTGGGACATGGCCTTCTTTTAGAAATGTACCCCTGAAAATTGGTGACTCTTTCCTCTGAAACGGGTGTCCCCGCTGTGCTGTAGCCACATGTAGAGCTGCACCTCTGGGTTTAGTCAGTCACCCTGTTGTGACTGTTGTTGTTCATTTGGAAACGTTTCTGAGAACTGCCCCTGGGCTCGCATCCGTGTCATTCTAACTGGCTTTCTGCAGTGGCATTTGAAGTAGCCTTTCTTCCGTTTCTGCGTTGCTATGCCCTACACATCCCTGCAAGACTCAGCCCCGTGCTTTTCTGTCACACACCTGCTTTCCATGGCTCTCTTTGCCCCTGGTTGAGTTTGGATTCCAGTGCCAGATATTCAGGATTTTCCATCACTTGGCTCCACTTTATCTTCTTTCAAAAACTCTTTTTCTGCAACTCCTCAGCTTCCCCACTTCGTTCTGGGAACACTGAGTTTCCATGGCTACACAACTTCTTTCCATCAAGCCAGGGCTAATAGAGCTTTCTTTCTTCACCTAACATAGTGTCCTTTCTTTACCCTTCTATCCAGTCTCTTTAAGAAGCAGATCAATTTTTGTGTCCTCCTATTTATTCTGGCTTTCATTCTCTTCTGAATTTCTCTTGGGGGTATGACATAGTTTAGCTCTCTATATACTCTAAAACTGTCTGTGTGCTTGTCTTGTATTCTAATGAATGTAAGGACAGATTATTTTCTTTCCTCACAGAATTAAAGCTTAAATTAATCATATAGTTGGATATAAGTATTTGGGAATTGATACCTCATTTACTTTCATAATGTTTTACACAATTACGTGTTGTCCTCCAACAACTGTGTAGCTTTTTAAAAGTTGTTTTTTTTTTAAAGGAAGCAATCTATTTCCATTTTGTACTACCCCCGTTCTTTGGAAGCAACCTCAGATTTTGGGGGGTTCTGTAAGAAAAAACTTGATCTTTCCTGTACAGACGGTAAAAGATATGGGTAGATTGAACCAGACCACCACACATAAATATTTACACACATATTTATTGACATATCCTTTAATTCAAATTCAGTTCAGTTCAGTTGCTCAGTCATGTCCGACTCTTTGCAACCCCATGAATTGCAGCACGCCAGGCCTCCCTGTCCATCACCAACTCCCAGAGTTCACTTAGAGTCGCGTCCATCGAGTCAGTGATGCCATCCAGCCATCTCATCCTTGGTTGTCCCCTTCTCCTCCTGCCCCCAATCCCTCCCAGCATCAAAGTCTTCTCCAATGAGTCAACACTTCACATGAGGTGGCCAAAGTACTGGAGTTTCAGCTTTAGCCTCATTTCTTCCAAAGAAATCCCAGGGTTGATCTCCTTCAGAATGGACTGGTTGGATCTCCTTGCAGTCCAAGGGACTCTCAAGAGTCTTCTCCAACACCACAGTTCAAAAGCAACAATTCTTTGGCTCTCAGCCTTCTTCACAGTCCAACTCTCACATCCATACATGACTACTGGAAAAACCATAGCCTTGACTAGACGGACCTTAGTCAGCAAAGTAATGTCTCTGCTTTTGAATATGCTGTCTAGGTTGCTCATAACTTTTCTTCCAAGAAGTAAGCGTCTTTTAATTTCATGGCTGGAATCACCATCTGCAGTGATTTTGGAGCCCCCAAAATAAAGTCTGACACTGTTTCCACTGTTTCCCCATCTATTTCCCATGGAGTGATGGGACTGGATGCCATGATCTTTGTTTTCTGAATGTTGAACTTTAAGTCAACTTTTTCACTCTCCTCTTCTACTTTCATCAAGAGGCTTTTTAGTTCCTCTTCACTTTCTGCCATAAGGGTGGTGTCATCTGCATATCTGAGGCTATTGATATTTCTCCTGGCAATCTTGATTCCAGCTTGTGTTTCTTCCAGTCCAGCATTTCTCATGATGTACTCTGCATAGAAGTTAAATAAGCAGGGTGACAATATACAGCCTGGACGTACTCCTTTTCCTATTTGAAACCAGTCTGTTGTTCCATGTCCAGTTCTAACTGTTGCTTCCTGACCTGCATACAGATTTCTCAAGAGGCAGGTCAGGTGGTCTGGTATTCCCATTTCTTTCAGAATTTTCCACAGTTGATTGTGATCCACACAGTCAAAGGCTTTGGCATAGTCAATAAAGCAGAAATAAATGTTTTTCTGGAACTCTCTTGCTTTTTCCATGATCCAGCGGATGTCGGCAATTTGCTCTCTGGTTCCTCTGCCTTTTCTAAAACCAGCTTGAACATCAGGAGGTTCACAGTTCACGTATTGCTGAAGCCTGGCTTGGAGAATTTTGAGCATCACTTTACTAGCATGCGAGATGAGTGCAATTGTGCGGTAGTTTGAGCATTCTTTGGCATTGCCTTTCTTTGGGATTGGAATGAAAACTGACCTTTTCCAGTCCTGTGGCCACTGCTGAGTTTTCCAAATGTGCTGGCATATTGAGTGCAGCACTTTCACAGCATCATCTTTCAGGATTTGAAATGGCTCAACTGGAATTCCAACACCTCCACTAGCTTTGTTTGTAGCGATGCTTCCTAAGGCCCACTTGACTTCAAATTCCAGGATGTCTGGCTCTAGATGAGTGATCACACCATCGTGATTATCCAGGTCGTGAAGATCCTTTTTGTACAGTTCTTCTGTGTATTCTTACCATCTCTTCTTAATATCTTCTGCTTCTGTTAGGTCCAGACCGTTTCTGTCCTTTATCAAGCCCATCTTTGCATGAAATGTTCCCTTGGTATCTCTAATTTTCTTGAAGAGATCTCTAGTCTTTCCCATTCTGTTCTTTTCCTCTATTTCTTTGCATTGATCGCTGAAGAAGGCTTTCTTATCTCTTCTTGCTATTCTTTGAAACTCTGCATTCAGATGCTTATATCTTTCCTTTTCTCCTTGGCTTTTCTCTTCTCTTCTTTTCACAGCTATTTGTAAGGCCTCCCCAGACAGCCATTTTGCTTTTTTGCATTTCTTTTCCATGGGGATGGTCTTGATCCCTGTCTCTTGTACAATGTCATGAACCTCAGTCCATAGTTCATCAGGCACTCTATCTATCAGATCTAGGCCCTTAAATCTATTTCAATTAATTCAAATTAGTTAACATAAAATTTTTTTTTTAATTGAAGGAACATAAAATTTTTCAATTTCACCAGTGTTGAGTATATAGAAGTGTATTAGATAAATACATTTTGCCTGTATTAATTTAGCCAAATTTGGTAATAAATACTACTAACAGACATGTAGTGAAATAGACACACACAGCTATTTCTGATATTTCTTTCCAGAGAGTCCTCTAGGAAAATGTGGGCTGTAAAACTAATCCAACATTTGGGCACCAGTAATTTAAGTTAATGCACTGAAAGTAGTAAGGGAAAATCTATTTGCTGACATAATGTTGCATTTATAATTGTGAAATACCAAAACAACCTAAATGCTAATAGTTAAAAAATACAAACTGTGGTTTATCAGTTGAATAGAATATTATGTCATACTGACGTTCACATCCCTTTTAGAGGAAATACTTAATTAACTGGGTATCCTTAGGTATTAAATAAATTATGGAGCTCTCTAAGCACTGATTTCCTTATCTGTACATTGGTGAATGAGACCAGATCTCAAAGACTGATTCTTCTTGGAAGGGAGATGAGAGTGGCCATCTAAATTTGATTTCACCTTACTTTCTACTTTATATTCCCACTGAACAGGGCTTCCCTGGTAGTTCAGCAGTAAAGGATCCTCCTGCAAATGCAGGAGATGCAACAAGAGCCATGGGTTCAACCTCTGGGTCAGGAGGATCCCCTGGAGAAGGAAATGGCAACCCACTCCAGTATTCTTGCCTGGAGAACCTGACAGACAGAGGAGCCTGGTGGACTGCAGTCTATGGGGTTGCAAAAGAGTGGGACATGATTTAGCAACCAAAGAACAACATACTGAACCAGGAAGCAGTTGGTACAGAAGAACATGACATCAAGAAAGTGAGTGAACTTGGCTCTCCAATGCGTTTCTCATGAAGGCATGCCCAGAGTTTGATGGAAAACCCAGTTTGTGCTGAGTGAGGAATCTGCCAGTTTTCAGGTGCTTGGAACCAGAGACTCCCTGCCTTTCACACAGTAAGGTTGGGAGAAGGGCTATGCCAGCATCTGAAGAGCTGTTACGCATGAAATTTCTGTTTTGTGTTTTAGGTGTATCCTTTTTTCTACTATGTATTTTCTTTACTGCATAATCTGGCCTTTATTAGGGTTGGCTAAGGCTATGGTTTTTCCAGTGGTCATGTATGGATGTGAGAGTTGGACTGTGAAGAAGGCTGAATGCCGAAGAATTGATGCTTTTGAACTGTGGTGTTGGAGAGACTCTTAAGAGTCCCTTGGACTGCAAGGAGATCCAACCAGTCCATTCTGAAGGAGATCAGCCCTGGGATTTCTTTGGAAGGAATGATGCTAAAGCTGAAGCTCCAGTACTTTGGCCACCTCATGCGAAGAGTTGACTCATTGGAAAAGACTCTGATGCTGGGAGGGATTGGGGGCAGGAGGAGAAGGGGATGACTGAGGATGAGATGGCTGGATGGCGTCACTGACTCAATGGACATGAGTCTGAGTGAACTCCGGGAGTTGGTGATGGACAGGGAGGCCTGGCGTGCTGCAATTCATGGGGTCACAAAGAGTCAGACACAACTGGGCGACTGAACTGAACTAATGGCCTACTGTTCATGTATTACTGAAACACAAGAAAAATTCAAAAAGACATTGAATAAAAAGATGTATATAATAAGAATTTCTTCTTCAATAATACCTCTCCAAATTCTGTTTCTTACACAGAGTAAGCAAGTGGCATTGCTTGTTTTTCTCAATGAGCTACACCATATACTGAGCCTCCTTTGGGTGTCTTCACTATCATTTTTAGATTCAGGGTTTTGATGTTTAGTTATCTATGTCAACTGGAGGACCAGAATATTACTATTACTACTACCACCACCATCATCACCACCATTACTGCTACTACTATTACTGCTGTGATTAATGCTACCACAGAAAGTGCTAAACCATATTTTAAAAAATATTATGCATATAAACTCATTTGGAAATTACTTGTCAAAGGTGAGCAGGTGTTAAGGACACCTTTATAAACCTCTTAAGATTCATAGGAGGACTAATTGAGGAAATGTATCAGTTCAGTTCAATTCAGTTTAGTTGCTCAGTTGTGCCGGACTCTTTGCGACACCATGAATCACAGCACGCCAGGCCTCCCTGTCCATTACCAACTCCCGGAGTTCACTCAGACTCATGTCCATCGAGTCCGTGACGCCATCCAGCCATCTCATCCTCGGTCATCCCCTTCTCCTCCTGCCCCCAATCCCTCCCAGCATCAGAGTCTTTTCCAATGAGTCAACTCTTCACATGAGGTGGCCAAAGTACTGGAGCTTCAGCTTTAGCATCATTCCTTCCAAAGAAATCCCAGGGTTGATCTCCTTCAGAATGGACTGGTTGGATCTCCTTGCAGTCCAAGGGACTCTCAAGAGTCTTCTCCAACACCACGGTTCAAAAGCATCAATTCTTCAGCCCTCAGCCTTCTTCACAGTCCAACTCTCACATCCACACATGACTACCGGAAAAACCATAGCCTTGACTAGACGGACCTTTGTTGGCAAAGTAATGTCTCTGCTTTTGAATATGCTATCTAGGTTGCTCATAACTCTTCTTCCAAGAAATAAGAGTCTTTCAATTTCATGGCTGGAATCACCATCTGCAGTGATTTTGGAGCCCCAAAAAATAAAGTCTGACACTGTTTCCACTGTTTCCCCATATATTTCCCATGAAGTGATGGGACCAGATGCCATGATCTTTGTTTTCTGAATGTTGAGCTTTAAGCCAACTTTTTCACTCTCCACTTTCACTTTCATCAAGAGGCTTTTGCTTTCTGCCATAAGGGTGGTGTCATCTGCATATCTGAGGTTATTGATATTTCTCCTGGCAATCTTGATTCCAGCTTGTGCTTCTTCCAGTCCAGCATCTCTCATGATGTACTCTGCATATAAGTTAAATAAGGAGGGTGACAGTATACAGCCTTGACGTACTCCTTTTCCTATTTGGAACCAGTCTGTTGTCCCATGTCCAGTTCTAACTGTTGCTTCCTGACCTGCATACAGATTTCTCAAGAGGCAGGTCAGGTGGTCTGGTATTCCCATCTCTTTCAGAATTTTCCACAGTTTATTGTGATCCACACAGTCAAAGGCTTTGGCATAGTCAATAAAGCAGAAATAGATGTTTTTCTGGAACTCTCTTGCTTTTTCCATGATCCAGTGGATGTTGGCAATTTGCTCTCTGGTTCCTCTGCCTTTTCTAAAACCAGCTTGAATATCGAAGTGCCAAATGTAGTTCTGGGCATGTACAATCTCCAGGAATGAGTAGCTTTTGTTACTACTATTTCAACAATAGGATGCCATCCATTGTTAGTGACAGTATTATTTTATGGGCCACTTAGGAAAAAACACAGCCAAGTAAACTATGACATAGTATTTTTTAATCACTTAGTTTTTTTAGGTAATTACTGAAAGAGCTTTTAGACTTACTTAGACATATGTTTTGGGCTTCCCAGGTGGCGTTAGTGGTAAAGAACCCACCTGCCAATGCAGGAGACTTAGGAGACATGGGTTCGAGTCCTTGGTCAGGAAGATCCCCTGGAGGAAGGCATGGCCACCCTCTCTTGTCTGGAGAATCCCGTGGACAGAGGAGCCTGGAGGCCTCATAGGGTCGTACAGAGTCTGACATGACTGAAGCTAGTTAGCATGCACACATGCAGACATATATTCTACCACATCTTACTCTTGAGCCTGAATAAGAGGAAAGCAACATAAATTAGTTAAGGTATTCCTGAAACTTCTTCACATGCAAAGTTTGATACTCTTCACTCACCTTTCAATGACAGGTCATTGCTGTCCGTGTTTTTGCACGTGGCATTGTCCTGTGTGCATGAACAGCATTCTGTGCATCCTTAGGAGTATGCCACTCTTACCTTCATGATTTTTTTCTTAGCCTTTGATATTCATTCTAAAAATTTTCTTTTTGGACTAAGCTCAAAGCTTTGTTTTTTTTCCTTCAGTTGAATCACATTTTTGGTGCAAATTAAGCAGCTTCTGTCCATAGTTACCAAGAAATTTTAGGCAAATTGATGTTTACTGCTCCAGCAAGAGTCTTGTGTGACACATTAATTAAGCAGACCACATCTATCCCAGGGATTTGGCAATTTCTCTTACTGTAATTGTATTGTTTGGCATAGGATAGTCATCTGTGTGCAGGTACCTCAGTAACAAAACATAATACATTTCTCCTATCTGTATCTTCTTGGTTTCTTTTAAATTTATTTTTAATGAGAGGATAATTGCTTTACAATGTGGTATTGGTTTCTGCCGTGCAGCAACGTGAATCAGCTATAAGTATACATATATCCCCTCCCTCTTGAACCTCCTTCCCAACCCATCTCCCATCCCACCCCTCTAGGTTGTCACGGAGCACTGAGCTGAGCTCTCTGTGTTATACAGAATCTTCCCATTAGCTATTTATTTTATACATGGTAATGCACATATTGTCAATGCTACTCTCTCAATTCATCCCACTCTCTCCTTGTCCTTCTGTGCCCAGAATTCTGTTCTCTGTATTTGTGTCTCTGTTGCTTCCTTGCAAATAGGTTATCAGTACCATTTTTCTAGCTATATGTATGTGTTAATAGACAATATTTGTTTTTCTCTTTCTGACTGCACTCTGTATAATAGGCTCTAGGTTCTTTATCTTCTTATTTTATATTCTGGAAGGCACGTAGCTTTTGCTTACAAGAACATCTGGGATTGCTGTCATTCTTCTGTCATGAATATTTGCTTCACTAATTTCACATTTATACTTCCAACTATTCTGTTTCCATGCCTTTATGTGCACACAGCTTTTTTGTTCAATGATGAATCGTGGTATAATTTTGATATTTTAAAAGGTAATCAGTTTGACAGGGAAGTATGGCCATTAAACATCCATCAATTGAAGTGACATGGCAGGAACAGCTACTAAGACAAAGAATGTGCATGCCCAGGCACCAACAGCAAGAGCTGGACTGGTGCCTGTAAGCCAGCAGTTGTCAGATGTCATTGAGTTTGACATAGTCTGTTGCAGAGATGTTCAACTATGAAAACAATGCCCTAGAATTGATAGAACATAATTATAAGCACAGAGTAAGAGATTTAGAGTTATTTTTTACTAACTGGGAATTTGTGAATGGTTTGAACTAGGGACAGGAAGTTATAGAAAAGGGCATTGCCTTGGTGTTCCATCTTGGAGCAGATATCCTTGACCAGAAGTGCATTCCATATAAATAGGAAAAATCTTACCAGTTGTTGCTTTTTGAAAAGAAAGCCACAAAGAAACTGAGAAGTAATGAAGGTTGACTAATCAAGGTTGCTCTCCTTCCTATTCTGGTAGAATGGTTATGAGGTAAGTTTTAATTTCAGTGATCTGTCATTTATGAGGACTGCAGAAACACTGGTCTTCTCTCCCATCACAGTGAATGAAACTATGTGGATAAAATCACTGATGTTGTTAGTAGGAATATGCTTCACTTTCTGCATTTAAAATGGTGAAACTCTCCACTTTCCTATGTAATCTAATTTCTGTGGTTTAATGACAGGAGTCAGATGCAGTGGTTAGTTGTTTTCTAACCCATTGGCTCTAAATTCAGTCATAAACATCTTCATATAATTTTTAACAACTTTAGAAATAAATCCAATCAGTTCAGTTCAGTCACTCAATTGTGTACGATTCTTTGCGACCACATGAATTGAATTGCAGCACACCAGGCCTCCCTGTCCATCACCAACTCCCGAAGTTTACTCAAACTCATGTCCATCGAGTCAGTGATGCCATCCAGCCATCTCATCCTCTGTCGTCCCCTTCTCCACCTGCCCCCAATCCTTCCCAGCATCAGAGTCTTTTCCAATGAGTCAACTCTTCGCATGATGTGGCCAAAGTATTGGAGTTTCAGCTTTAGCATCAGTCCTTCCAAAGAACACCCAGGACTGATCTCCTTCAGAATGGACTGGTTAGATCTCCTTGCAGTCCAAGGGACTCTCAAGAGTCATCTCCAACATGACAGTTCAAACTTCGCTAATTAGAAGACATCCCTGTTTTGTAGAGAAAAAAAGGAGAGGAATTAAATACATAACACATATACAATCACACACACACAGGAGAGATAGGCCTGCCTCCTCAACTTAAAAAAAAGGTAAGAAAATGAACTTGTATTGAGCATTATTATGTACTGTGCATTGGCCAAGGACTCTAGCTGCATTGCCACATTTAATGCTCACTCTGTCCCTTTGAAGTAGGGGCTGTAACAGACGCGGTTCATACTCCATTCACATCTCTTTACCTTCTGCTGTTCCTGAAAGCTTCTACCTGCTGGGCACCTGCAGTTTTTCTGACTGAGAAATCTCCCTGTTTGGCAGAGCCTGTGGAGCCACTGCTTGGTCAATGACTAATAGGGTTGGTAGATGAATACCCCAGCTCCCTCATCCCTCCAGTTGGGAAAGTCCGAGGTGTGTTCCACACCACCTCCCAGAGTAGTCCAGGAAGACTGCACTGGCTACCTAAGGCTGTACCTGTTCACAGCCAGCAGTTTATTGCCTTCTCCACCTTCTCCCTCTCACTTCCCACTGACACCTTTTGGACCAGCTGTCAGATATACTACCGGCACCCACATCCTTGCTTCATGACTATTACTTTCAATTTATAAATGAGGAAATATGCCCGAGGTCATATAGCTGGAAAATAGCAGAGGCGAGATTTGAACCCAAACTGAGGAGCCTCTCAAAAGTGGAACCTGATTCACTGGGGAACTTTTGACCAGGTGGTCATACTGAAGTTTCATTCTTCAATATGGCTACTCCAACAAGGATAATAGTAATTTTTATTTTGTATTATGTGTACCTACTCTGCATTCTGTACTAGAAAATGCTGATAAATTTAGTCTACTTGTTTGCTTCACATAGCACTAATATGAACTCAACAATATCATTGATTTTTGCACAAAACTGACAGGACGGTATCTCATGATGTAGACAGATCTTCCTGTCTTAAATTTTATTGCTGACAGATAATTCTTGATATCATTCTAGGAAGGGAACTAAAAGAAAAGCATTCTTAAAGCACATTATCTGTACCTCTCTCTAAACACATTTCATTTTCTTCATCATTATATTTTTGTATACATTCTTAATTGTCACTTGAGGATAGGAACCATATCTGATTCACCTTTTTTTTTTTAACTTCATAATGTTTGGTATAACATCTTATATCAGTGGACTCTAAATAAATATTTTTAAAATAAATAAATGCTTATATGGACTTAAACTAGTGCTGTATTAAGTGGACAAAACATTTGAAATTAGGATCACTAATTAGGGATAAGCATACCATCTCATAAATAATTGCTATTTGAGGTCAGGGCTACTATGTTACTACTGTGTGTGATCAGTCACTCAAGCTCAGTCATGTCTGATTCTTTGCAACCAGCTCATCAGGCTCCTCTGTCCATGGGATTCTCCAGGCAAGAATACTGGAGTGGGTTGCAGTTTCCTCTTCCAGGAGGTTTTTCCAGCCCAGGGATGGAACCGGCATCTCCTGCATTGGCAGGTGAATACTTTTACCACTGAGCCACCTGGGAAGTCCCCTATGTTACTGTTACCTATAGCTTGATTGCTGTGAAAAATGACACAAACTTTGAGTGGTATACAGCCAATCACTTCAGATCCCATTCTCTATACTTTTTTCTTCAAATTTGAATTCTATTTGAAAGAAAATAGAAATAGAATTCTAGTAGGTGGACTTTCCTATAGCTATCTCAGATCCACCGGTGGCTTTGACCAAGAAAGAAGTAGGTAAGCAAATCTTAAAATAGTGAAGCTTCTGGGTGGAGTGGTCCTAAAAGCGAAACTAATTAAAGGGAAGAAAGAAAAACGAAAAGAATTCTAGAGAAAAATGCTTTACACTTAAATCAGTTTCATGTATTTTGGGACTTTTTTCCTCGAGTTTGGTTATTTCTTATTCTTTGAGATTTTTAAGAATATAGTGTATTAGGAAGAAGTTGACCCCTTCAGTTTATTCAAATGGTTCTTCTCTTGTCCTAACTTCAATAAGATTTTTCTCGGACTTTGTCAGATATAGGGATATTTGGGGAGTCTGTGACCTCATGTGTCTTTTGATTCCAAAATAGAAATGTCCTCTCCAAGTATTCTCAATAATGAGTCCCTGGATTGAGCATCGATAACTCAGACCCATCAAAGTCAAGTTTGACCATTGTTATGTTTTCAGGGGATGTGGTGTCCCAAGGCAGTTCCTACATGTCAGTTATAGTAGTCTAGGCAGGTAAAAAGTAGACTTTGGTAGACTCTTCTAAAAGTTTGACCCATACAAACTGGCACAAATGCTTTTTGATTGTGCATTAAAATCTTATTTAATTATACACAGATTATTTATTTGGATAAAGAAGCTGATATAAATTTTGTGACCATAAATTTTCTAGGGGAAGACCTCATATGATATTTTCTGCCTAAAGTGACTTGATGACAATAGACTGAAAGACACACATGATGGAATGGGGAAAAAAGTTCTCGCCAAGTAGCCAAGAACATGGGATTTAGAGCCATGCAGTCCTGGATCCCATTACAGTTCTAACTTTTAATAATTGTGTTATTTATGATAAACTTTTTTACTTTAAACTACTTTACATCTAGCACCTTAGTTGGAAGTTATAGCACCAACTTCACAGGATAAATATTTATTAGTACAAATAATGTTTATAAATTTCTTAGCGTACTTTCTAGTACATAAGAGATCCTAAACAGCTGTTGCTCTTGTTGTTATTATTTTCAGTGTAATTATTATTCACAAGATCAACTTTTAGAGAGTATTTCCAGAAGTAAGAATAATAACATGGGATTAAATAATTAAAGAACTACAGTTGATAAATGGTGCCAGTGCTTATTCATCCAGTCGTGTCTGACTCTCTGTGGCCCCATGAACTATAGCCTACCAGGCTCCTCTGTCCTTTGAATTTTTCTGGCAAGAATACTGGAGCAGGTTGCCATTTCCTACTTCAGGGGATTTTTCTGACCTAGGGATTGAACCACATCTCTTGTGTCTCCTTCTTTGGCAGATGAGTTCTTTACCACTAACACCACTTGGGAAGCCTCCCCATGATTGATAAACATGTCTCGTTAAGTCTAAAAGTGCCTGGCAAAGGAAATTACTTTTCTGATTTGTTTAACTGATGAGAAAACTGAGACGCTGAGACCTAAAATAACTTTCCCGGAGACATACAGCTTATAAGGAAAGGTTTAGCCTAGGTCTTCAGACTTCTAACTTTCATGACCCTTGCTGCCTCCTACAAGGAAATACATAAGCAAGCATAAATCATCGTGTAAAGTGGTGAGTAATTGAAGGACCCAGCACTACATGTTAGGCCAGGTAACTAAAGACCTCAGAGGGAAAAGCAGCCACAAATTCAGGACTCACTTTCCTGGGCCTCCCTTGTCCCCTGGATCTTGACCTGGTAACTACTATCTTGTTAGCTTCCCTATACCTTCAGAGAGGTGATTTTTTGTATATATTTTTTTCTAGTTATTCTCAGTGGGATAATCAGCCCACATGATCTAATTTACCATCACCAGAAGCAGGTTCCCCCTGAATATTCATTATCAATTTTATTTTTCAGTCTTAATTTTTTTGTAAGTTATTTCAGAATAGTACCTGTGACTGGAAACTTATGCCTGAAGCAAACTTGAATGCTTAGTCAAGATGTTTGTCTAGGTGAAGCATCATTAATGTTTTGTTTTAAAATTGAATATGGCTATCCAGGATCAAGTTTCATGATAATTCAGGTAATCTACTTTGTGTTCCTTCTCCTATCTAAAGCTTCAGGATCAGCATGAGAGTATAGGTCAAATGCAGATTTCTTAGCAAAATGTAACTTAGAAAAGGATCAGAGTAGGTTGGTTTGAAGCAACCTTGTGCTTTCTGCCTGTATTGCTGTTAAACTGCATGAAGTTTGCTAAGCTTCTGTTTGTCAAAAAGGTTTTAGATTTTCACCTGATAGGACGCAGTGTGTTTTATTTTTCATAATACTGTGTTGATAAGCCTGGCAGTTTGTTCTACTTTTGGTTAAAATCTGAATTAAGATTTCTACAGCTTTTGAGGCATCACCAAGAACTGGAGAACTCCATTAAGTCCAATAAGTCATTTCAGTTTAAGATAAGAATGGATGATGCTGGGGAGGGTTTCATTTTATTAGTGATGGGTTTAAAAAGCTTAAACTGCTACATAGGCCATCCAGCTTGGTTTCACTTTTTCAAATTTTATTTTATTTGTTTTAGTTTCAAAGAGCTGTTTTACTTCTCAGAGGTATATTGGTCAACATTTCAAGCCCTCCTTTGCAAGAAGGGAGATTCACTGAATAAAATCTATTCTTTAGAAATAATCCAAACCTAGATCAATCCTGAAAAATTCTTACATCTTACAAATATATAATTTATAACTAAAGAACTAAATTTGTACCTAGCTTCACAATGACATTTCACATCATTGTTTTTTAGCTTACCTTGGCTAATTATAACGTGATAGAATACAATACAAAGTAATAGTAACCATAAAGCTCTGTAGATCAGTCACAAATAGCAAAGACTTATTGTGAGTTCTTTACATCTATTCAAGATGAAATCTATTTGTCTTTGATACAGTTTTTTTTCAGATTAATAAATATGATGTAATCATCATTTTACCTTCAAATGTGTAATGTATAAGACAGGCCATTTCTAAGAATGTTCTCTTCTCAACTGAAGCCTAGCTGTGGCTACACAGTCTCCATTTGTTCATTTACACAGATCTCTCTCTTTTCTTTTCAACCTTTCCTCTCTCACTTAGAGTTAACTATGTGCACATTTGGTAATAAATGCTACCATGGCATTTTGTGGTTTTTCCCTATACTGCTATAGTTGCGGATATGGTAGTGTTTCTATTATAAACATACGTTTGCAGTTTATAATTTGTTTGAATAAAAGTTTAAAGATGTTGCTTTGTACATTGTGTTCTAATGGTGTGTTTGTGTTTTCTGATTTTTTTAAAAAGTAGAGTTGCATATATATGCTTATTTCACAATATCTTCTGCTTAAGATTTTGAGTGCCTTATCATTCATGTAAGATTGGCATGGCAAATAGTGTTATTCCTGTTTTATGGAGACCTTGAATATACCCTGGGCTTCCCAGGTGGTGCTAGTGGTAAAGAATCTGCTGTCCAATGCAGGAGACACAGGAGATGTGGGTTCGATCCCTGGGTCAGAAAGATCCCCTAGAATAGGAAATGGCAGCTCCAGTATTTTTGCCTGAAAAGTTCCATGGATGGAGGATCCTGGCAGGCTACAGTACATGGGGTCACAGAGAGAGTCAGACCTGATGGAGTGATTAAGCACGTGCACACACACACACACACACACACACACACACACACACACACACACAGCCTACAGAGATTAAGTGATTTATCAAAGTGAACAGGCAGTTGAGGTGAATGAGTTAAGTCAAAACCCAGAAGCCAAGGGGCAGTTATCTTCAACTTGGTTGTTTTAATTTGTAGGTGGCACGAGAAAACTCTTTTAGGTTTTTCTTTTTTTTTTCTTTTTGGTTACTTTGGTTGATACCCTGGGAAATACACTTTACAAACTTGGTCAAACTTTCTGCTTCTTATTCTTTCTGAAAAGCCACTTGCTTATACTGCTATTTAGGCACCGTGACCAGTGGAGACCAGCAGGACAGGTAGGGTAGAGATGTCCGAAACTCAGCCATGGCTATCTGGTCTCTGGATCATAGAAGTCATAGCTCAGTTGTCTTCAGTCAGGAAGAGGATAGCAGAGACCGCAGAAATGGGACATCCCACTGGTACCCAGAGGCATGTGGGGCCAGCATGGCATACAGGAGCCTCCACACAGGCAGGTGCAACACAAAAGCAGAAGACTGAGTGAGCAGCCTCTCAGTCTGGGGGATGCATGCAGCAGGCAACTTGGCATTGAAGTCAAGCAGCAGGGCCACAGCCACAGGTCTAATTCCTTGGGAGGGATTTGGCAGGAGCAAGCCAGCCCAGTCCATTCAGGAGGGGCCTTTCAAGCAGGCTCCCAACGTAGGGGCTCAGGTAGAAGGGCTAAGACAAAAGTCAAGTTACCACATGGGATAGAGTCTAGAGCTCGGGGACAAAGGAGAACTCCAATGATCAGTTCTAGACCAGATACAGTAAGCACAAAAAAGCCCAGTAAATAAATTAATTTGTAATGCTGACAAGGGCTGTGGAGAAGATAAAACAGAATAGCAAGTATTTTAAATTTATTTATTGACGTATTCACACACTTATATCTTTATTTAACTTCCCACCTACTATTGTTTTCCAAAAGCTGTACATAGGTAAACTGGGATTTAAGAGTTAGGCTGTGGATTTGAGAACTAAAATCATATCAATTATTACTGAAGAGTGCTTGCTTAGTAGTTTCATCCCTTCCAGACATTTTTAGTGCTATTTTACCAAAATTAAGATTTTCTTTCACTCTCACAATTAGGAGAGGGCAATCGGTGAACATCAATTGGTGCTCGATTATTAGTACAACTGATGTTCAACGTTAGAGGATAAAGGTCAGGTATGTGCATGTGGGTTGTGTGTGTGTGTGTTTGTGTGTGTGTTTAGACGTTAAAACTGAATATTGGACTTATAAATTTAAAGGATCTAAATAAAGGTGATGGATTCAAACACCAAAAAGGTGGTTAAAATAGCTTACCTTTAACGAACTTTTTGTACTTGAGACTCTAGATTTCCACATGGTTTTGTTTCACATTTTATCAGGTAAGTAGGCTATGTGTTTGATCAGTAGATTATCACATTGCATTTTTAAAGCTCTTCTTTTCTCTCATAAACATTCCTTTTTATTATTATATTTGAGTTTATGTAGCAATTTGGGCTGGAGAAGGCAATGGCACCCCACTCCAGTACTCTTGCCTGGAAAATCCCATGGACGGAGGAGCCTGGTGGGCTGCAGTCCATGGGGTCGCTAAGAGTTGGACACGACTGAGAGACTTCACTTTCACTTTTATGCATTGGAGAAGGAAGTGGCAACCCACTCCAGTGTTCTTGCCTGGAGAATCCCAGGGATGGGGGAGCCTGGTAGGCTGCCGTCTCTGGGGTCGCACAGAGTCGGATACGACTGAAGCGACTTAGCAGCAGCAGCAGCAGCAGCAATTTGGGCTCTCCAAATAATAACCCTGTATTTCAGTAGCAATCTTTTTGAAGTTTTGGCATCATGCCTCATTATATTAAAAAAAATCTATGCCAAATACCTAACCATGACATGGTTTCTGACTTGATCTGCAAGTTGGCAGTAGAAAAGGAAATTCTGTAGTACTTCTATATTAACTAAATGCCATATCTACTTAAATTATCTAATATGCTACTGTAACCTACTTATGAAAACAATAGTTAGCTTAGATGAATAGTCTATAAAATAGTAGGAACTGTTTTAATGCTGAAATGACTACAGAGTACATAAATGCCAAATTATATGCAAAGGATCTTTCCTTCTTATACTCCAGAGGTCATCATTGATGGCATCAAAAACAACTTGGAAATATGTCCTCTACAATGACATTTGGGTTACTATTTTGTCTTAATTTTCATCCCCATTATTATTGAAATACAAATTCAATTTTAAATACTGACCTGATTTAGATTTTGATAGTTGTGTAGAGATGTCTTTGTAGCAACTGGTGTTTTATTATTCTTTAGTGGTTTGCAGTAGGAAGTTGTTGTTATAGCCTTTGACATCTCATTTAAAAATAATTAATGTGTTTCCTTATTGACCTGGTGGCACCTATAATGGATCAATAGAGTGAAAAATCCTGATGTTGGCCACCAGTGGGAAGTTCTTTAGTGGATATATGGAGAATCTGCACTTTGGTCTAAAGAACGAAGTGCTTAAGCCTAAAAGGAAGATATGTGGTGAGTGTGGGAAAGGCCTGGGGCTTAATTGTGTTTGCTTGTGTGAATCAAGAGTGTGGTGTGGCTGCCAAGAAAGCAGAGGCAACCAGAGGCCTGGCTGGCAGGGAGAATTCCCAGTAAACAGTGAGGTGAGGGGGTGACTCTACCGACCCTGAATCCCTCTCCCCTGCCTGCTGTCTTGGGGTCAGTTTGGGGTTCTCTAGTTAGCTATATAAATGTTTAAGTGTTTAAAATTGGAGTTCATTCAAAGACAAGTGGTCAGGATGGAGAGAAAACTTGAAACCGTGTTTATATAAGGAAGAGCTGGAGGAACTGGGGATGTTTATTCTGGAGGAGAGGGTACAGAATTGCTGTCTTCTTAGATATAAAGGGTTGTCATGTAGAAGAGAGGTTAGATTTATTCTGCATGGCTCTGGAGGGTAGAATAAGGGCCAATGGGGCAGATTTGGGCTCAGCTTTAGGAATAACTTTCTGCTGGTTTCACGTGTCCCTGAAAGGAGTACACTGTCTCAAAAAGTGATAATTTTGTATCTTGGGGACAGCCATACCTAGGCACATGGTTTCTGTTTTATTCCACGAAGCATCCCATGAGACTGGTTAAAGGTCTCCAGAGTCCTCCCAAATCTGCGATCCTAGTTCAGCATCTCTCACCGTCTCTCTCCGTCTCTGTCCAGCAGACACATGTCTTGACCAAGCATAGTGCTAGGGGTGCGGACATCTCCAGGCACTGGAGAAACCAGAATGCTAACAGTGGCCACAGCATAGGGTGAGGAGTGCTCCCAGGGTGATGAACTGCGTGCGTCTGGTCTCAGAGTCCCAGAGAGGGCCCACAAATGTGATGCTCAGATGGCGGTGCCTGAGCTGAGTTGTAAGTAGGAGTTGGCAAGAGAGAGTGGCGATTAGGCATTGCAACAGGAGGACACAGGCTGTGGAGAGGCCAAGGTGAGAGTGTGGGTGCAGGTAGACAGGGAGAGAATAAAATGGAGCAGGAGGTGGAGCAGGAAGTGCTTTGTGTGCTAAACTGAGCATTTGGCTTTAGGAGTTGAAGTTTAGGAATAATATAATCCAATTTGCATATTTGAAAGGTGGCTTAGCTGATAAGGTTGAGGATGGAACAGTTCAGTTCAGTCGCTCAGTCGTGTCCAACTCTTTGCGACCCCATGAATTGCAGCACTCCCTGTCCATCACCAACTCCCGGAGTTCACTCAGACTCATGTCCATCGAGTCCGTGATGCCATCCAGCCATCTCATCCTCTGTCGTCCCCTTCTCCGCCTGCCCCCAATCCCTCCCAGCATCAGAGTCTTTTCCAGTGAGTCAACTCTTCGCATGAGGTGGCCAAAGTACTGGCGTTTCAGCTTTAGCATCATTCCTTCCAAAGAACACCCAGGGCTGATTTCCTTTAGAATGGACTGGTTGGACCTCCTTGCAGTCCAAGGGACTCTCAAGAGTCTTCTCCAACACCACAGTTCAAAAGCATCAATTCTTCGGTGCTCAGCCTTCTTCACAGTCCAACTCTTACATCCATACATGACCACAGGAAAAACCATAGCCTTGACTAGACAGACCTTAGTCGGCAAAGTAATGTCTCTGCTTTTGAACATGCTATCTAGGTTGGTCATAACTTTTCTTCCAAGGAGTGAGCATCTTTTAAGTTCATGGCTGCAGTCACCATCTGCAGTGATTGACCAGCAGTCAGTTCATCCAGGGACTCCTGTCCAAGTCTCAGGTTTCTCCTCCCTTAGGTGAGGGCCTTGGACTGTTCTGCAGAATTCTATGAGGGTAGTCATTCACTGTCATCCTTTATAATTTCACTGTGTCAAGTCTGTGGTGCCCTAGGTCTCACTGGCCGCTGGATACAAATGTAATCATTGGTAGTAACACCCAGATTTCACTCATTTTTGATGCTTAGGACCTCTGGAACCCCTGAAAATCATACCCAGTTATCTCTGGGCATGGCCAGTGGGAGAGCATAAGCTGCTCTTCTCCTTCAGGCCTCCTCACCTGTTGTTGTCTGTTCAAGGCTCCTCACCTGTCATTATCTGAACCCACCTGAGTGTGGTGCCTCCTCATGCCAGTGCTTTGTGATGGCACCGTGGTCCCTGTCTGCCATTGATAGCCCTAGAATTCCAGCCTGTAGGGTACTGAGGTGACCCTGCCCTCCTCACAGTCTTCACTGTATCACAGCCACACTGTCACCAGTCAAAATGGAGAAATGGCTCACTGCCTCATTCTGTGTCACTTTGTCACCTTGACAGGGAAGTGGGACTGGATAAGCTTGTACCTCCCAAAGTCCCTCTTGACAGAGCTCCTCTAGTTTCTGCCCACAGCTCCAAGACTATGGAACCAATCCTGAGAGGCACACCAGGGTTTTCTCTCCATTCCAGTTTCCCCCAGTCTCCTCCTATCTCGGCTGATTCTCCTTCAGCAGCAAAATGAACCATAATCCTAGGCTTCGCCTCTGGATCATCAAACATAGCACTACCTGAGATAATGATGATTATCATGTGTGGCGCAGGGCTAAAAGCTGCTCGTGTACCATCTCATTTAATCACTCCCAGCCCATGGAGGTTCAGATTATTAGTAGCCTCATTTGTAGATGAGGATGAGGCTAAGAGAAGAATTAAATAACATGCTCAAACAGCAGACAGAGCTAGAATTTAAAACCAGACTGGTCTAGACTACCAGACACCAGGCTCTTAACAGGTTCCCAGCACTGGGACCTAAACACTCATAATCTTATAACCTGGTTAATGGTAAAGTGCTTACTTTGCTCATTTGTCATCTTTGCATAAATTCCAAATTGACTTTTGCATCCAGGGCTGGGAAGAAACGGTGGATGCTGCTCTTTCTCACCTCTTGAAGACCTGCTTGTCGAAGAGTTCCAAGGAACAGGCTTTGAACCTCAGCAGCCAGCTGGGCATACCCAAAGACACAGGCCAATTGAAGAAGCACATCACCTTGCTGTGTGATCGATTAGCCAAAGGTGGACGTCTCTGCCTAAGTACTGACGCAGCAGCTCCACAGACCATGGTCATGCCAGGTAGGAACTCCATTCATGCTCCCCAAACACAGTTGTATTAAGGCTTTGGCCAAATTAAAGGGGTGCGCTTTTTACTGTTGCTGTATCGGGGGTTTACATTTCATAGTAAAGTGACGATAGCCAAGAAAATTGCTTGCACGTTTCCCTTCACATATCCCCAGGAAATCACTTGGATGAATATTCTTGGGGTATTTGCTTGTTAAACATTTCTAGAATGGTATGTCTTTTTTCTTCCCCCTGCTTTTAAATATATGATCCACTTTGTTTTGCTACTAACCAATAAAAAGTGGATTAGAGAATAAAACCATTTTTAAGGAAAATTTTACTAAATGTGATCTCACGATACCATATTTCATAAATGTAAATAGCATAATACAAGTGGCTAATATAATCCAGATGAGTCCCATCCTTTCTGCCGTTTGTTTGGATTGTGGTCACCAGAATAAGGGGGAAGAGACAAATTAAAAAACTGGAGATCAGGCAGTATGAGCAGGCTTCAGGGCTGAGGCCACTATGTGCCAGGGTGAGAGATCCAGGTTGCCCCTACCTGGGCAGTCAGTGATGGCCATGGACATCTGGGTCAGCCCTTCCCACCATCAGAGGGGCTGAGCTGTCAAGAGCTCTGCATTTTGATCCTTTAGAGGCAGCAGCTCCCAAGTCCCACTTCCATCTTCTTAGTGTCTTTCTTTATGGCAGCAGCAAGGAGCACAGAGTAAATGAATTTATTAAATGAAGCAGCTATAGCATCTGTTTCCTCCTCAAGCAGGGACCATAGTATGGGAAGTGATGTGGATTTTCTTCATCTTCTTTATATGCCTTTTGTACACCTACCTCCCTATGCTGATGCTCTTCCTCTTGTTTCCTTTCCCCCTCAACCAGCATTCCTAGAAGTAAAAAGGAATGCAAGTGAAAACTTTAAAAAGATAAACATGGAGACAGCATAGCATAATCTAATAAGCACAGGCTCTGGAGGCAGGCAGACCAGTGTTTGGGTCCTGTCTTTGTGCCTTACTGCTCAAAGTGGGTATAATAATGCTGTCCTTGTTTCTAGGGCCTTATATGTTTATAAAGTACCTTGCACAATTCTTGGAACAGAGATTCACCGAGAAACTCAAACTATAATTACTGCCATTGTGTAGATGTATGTATAATTCATCTTCTAAGTTTGGATGACGAGAATGACTGGCATGGGACCATACCATTCTATAGTCTATGATTTGAAATATTTTTTACCTTAATTATACACAGACAGAACATAACTTTATTTAAAAACCATATTTCTAATATGGTGTCTCAGAATAGAATTGCCTTCCTACATAGAAACAGTTCTAATACTTTGTCTGAATTTAGGTCTTCTTCATCTTGCCCTTGCTAACACCCTCCTCTAACTAGTCCTTTGGCCTCTACTCACCCATTGCTGTCTACTGTTAGGATGCCACATTTATTGAATATAGAACTATAGTCATTTGTTTAAATAACTAGATTTGGAGGCGACTTCAGGACTGTGTCCATAGAAACCCTGGATGTAAAATTTCTAAATGTTTGGAAGGAAGACGGTGAGGAAAGGAGGAAGAGAGGGAAGGTAGGGACAGAACAAAGGAAAGTAGAAAATGTGTTTGCTCACAAACCAGGAGTCTGTAAGCCAGGTGTGTGCCTGTCACGCTAGTCTACAGTCTGGCTGAGATCATCCCATTGGGGTGATTGAAGCTGTGCGTGTTTGTCGTGGTCACAATTGCTTGCTTTCACGTAACAGTGTTTGGCTTTAGTTGAGTGACTCTCCCTCCCACCTGCTGTGATCCAATCATGATAGTGAGTTTTTAAAAATTGTTAAATCAGTTCTCTTTGTCATTACCATGCTTCATTATTGACTATAATACTTTTCCTCCTTGGAGCTCAAATTTTTCACACACTAATTTCTATACTTGGTATGTTTTTGAGGTAGAAGAAACATGTGAAATTATTGCTGTTGTACAAATAGCAATGGAGTTAGGGAAAGCTAAATATCTTGCCCAGAGTCACATGGTTACTGGAAGGGTTAGTCTAGATTTGAAATCTTCTAGCCCATTGTGCTTCCCACTAGACCACACGAACCACAAAGGTACAAATAGATTTCTAGCCAGAGCCTCCTTCTGGGTAAATTGTTCTCAATCTGGTCTTCTTTTCACTTAAATTGGTGTTGCACTGTGGGAAGAAAAGGGCAGAAACTGTTTCCCACAATCTCTTTTCTTTGCTATGAGGAATATAATAAACGTTTACCTTGTATTTGCTATGTTCTTCATTTTTATTATCTTGGTAGGTGACTTGGTACCATTATTTCAGACATAATAAGAAATACTGTGAGTTATTTCTGCTTCAAGCCAGTAATTGTGCAATTTAGGATGTTAGTTTGTTTAGCTGCCGTAGTTGTTTCAGAATACATGAAGGTAAAGTGGCATTCTAGAAGGGAGTGGATGACCGAACACATGAACACACAAACATTTTTCGCCGACACTATCTTCTTTTTAATGGTTGGGCAGGAACTCAGAAATCATCTGGTTTGCCTCCCTTACCTAACAGCTGGTGTAACGAAGGCTCTAGAACGATGAAGTGACTTAGTGGTTGGTATTAAAAGGCAGGAGTGTGTGTAATTTTACCGTGTTCCCTATTAAATGGCAGATGAATAAACATCTCAGAATAAAAAACCCTTGGTCTTTTCTAGCCTCCTGACTTTATGAGCCTGGCACCTTGTATGTGCCCTTTCTGTGCTCCAGTAAAGGCCATGATGACAACATCCTCCCTGGCACTCAGAATATGAAAATCTTCCCCAGTGGGAATTACCTTAAGGACTTCATTGCCTCACATTTCTCCTGCTTGCCTTTATCAACCCTCACATTCTGCGTCAGCATATAACCTAACCTTTACTGGGTATTCTTTTTATTACAGAACCATCAAACTTATATTTCTCTTCTTACCTCTACCGCTCACATCTTTCTGCTGGGGAATATTGCACTTTCGTTGTATGCCTTTTTCTCAATCTCAGTGATATGAATTCTACCCTTAGAACAAGAGTTGCATGGGGCCACCGGTGTAGTGTTTTTTAAAAAATCTGAATGTGAATGCCTTTAGTGGTCTAGCTGACTTTCTCATACATGTTTGCTTCATCCTTGCAGGTGCTTAGGGCTGAGGTTTACCTTACATTGCTAGATTGATTATGGAAGGTTCGAGACTAATTGGTATCAGGAAAAGACTCCCTGAAACTGGAGCCATTTCATTGTTGTCCTTGGGAAAACAAAAGATTTGTTTGAAAAATAAGTAAAATTGAAATCAACAGTAAGTTTACCATGTATTTGCCAAAATTTATGTGATGTCTGTTATGTTATAGCAGTTCTTAGAGACAGCTATGAAGGAGTTGCGTGAGGTGTTTGTTTACGTTCTGTTTCTGGTATGATGAAGGACACTCAAATTTGGCCTAACTAGCACCTTTAAAAAAGAAGGCCATTTTTAAGAAAACACATTCCAACGTGTTATCCATTTTCCTAGGGGCCTATCATTTTTATGCAAACGATTTTCTTCAGAAATATTTATCTTGTCATTATTCTAACCAATTCTTCACTTCATTGTTAACTGGACCAATTGCCAGATTTTCCCTGGGTACTGTCCATGCATGTGGTACAAGTGGTTCTCTAATAACACCTAATTTGCATTGTATTTTGTATCATTTGCAAGAGTTGTAATTTCCCTCTGCAACCCCTTTATGCTGTATTTGTAACAATTTCCAACAGTCACTGAAAGATGAACCAATATAAGAAGTCGATGGCAGGTGGGGATTCATATAGTGTTGAATGTGGAAAGAAGCTTGAGTAGAGACTAGTTTTATAAGTGGCCAGTTAGTTTTTGAGCGACTATCTTTGTATTATGCTTTTGTTTTTTATTACTATAATTGAGATAATTAGAACATAGGAGAATCCCCCTCCCCCCAATTATGTAAGAATTTAGAATGCGCTAGCCTAAATTCTGATCTCATGTGCTGATGTGGCATTTCAAAGCAATGGAGAAAGGACACGGTGAATTAATTGAAAAATGTTGCTGGGAACAGACCAGCCATTTGGAGGAAAAGTAGATTCCCTAGTCCATAACATGTGCCACAATACATTTCAGATGGGTAGGAGATTTAAATGTAAAAAAAAGGGACACTGCTTGAACAGAACAAAATAGAGGTAAATACATAGATATGGAGGTGAGATAGGCCTTTCTAAGTTAAGTCAGCAAAGGCAGAAAGCAAAAAACAGTTTCAGCTGTCTACTTCTTAAGATCTGGTCCAGAAGCACGTGAACTGAGGTATGTGTTAATGATAGTTACCCTGGATGGGGCAGTTACAGGTGGTGTCTTAGCATCCTCCTACTATTTCTCTTCCATATAAGGTGTACATTTTCCTATAAATAACATATATAACTTTTATAAAAAGAGACTGTGGTAAAAATGCCAACAATAAAATGACCGTAGTATCAGAAACGGTAGTAACGAAGAAATGGTCAGTTTTGTAAATCAGGAAAATTAATGACTTTTACAGTATTCAAGGGTAATGACCTGTGTTTATGGGGCTTGTTTATATTTCAGTTGTGATAAACAAATGCAGGTTCTTCAGGACTTCGTGCAGCTTGTTTATGGATTCTGCCTCCTTCCTACCTCTATATCTCATCTCTGAAAATAGGCCAAATCGTGCAAATTATTGATCTCTGAGCAATTTTCTACCCTTTTCACAAGTGACTTCATAATTACTAAATTAGGTGAGCACTTTGGCTATAAACCTCAGTTCTCTCTGAAGGCTTTTTCAATAACACCATTCCCTTCTTAGAGCGTTCTCATTTCGTAACTCTTCTTTTGCTATAGAAACCGTTCCTGATAGCTTGTCTTTGGCTCGGGCTTGTCTTTTCCCGTCTGCTTTGTGCCTCTGTGCCTGCACGTGGCCTTTTTCTCTCTGTGCACACGCCTGGTGTGTCTTCTTCCTCTTACAAGGACACTAGTACTTTTGGGTTGAGGCCTCACCCTCATGACCTCATTTAACCTTAATCACCTCTTTAAAGGCCCTATTTCCAAATACAGCCCCATTGGGGGGCTGGTTAGGGCTTCAACCTATGAATTTTGGGGAGGACACAAGTCAGTCCATAATGCCTCCAGGTAATAGCTAAGTGCATGAAGGACTTACATTTTATTCCTTTTTTGTGTGTGTGAACATAGCATCCTATTTATGCCTAGTATATATATAGTTGATGCCCATCATATATTTTTTAAACTTCTTATTTTGAAATAATTACAGACTCATAGGAAGATGCAAAAATACTACATAGAATCCCAGGTACTCTCATCCAGCTTTCCCCAATGGTAACATTTCATAGACTGTAGTCTGGTATCAAAAATAGGAAACTAACTTTGGTCTACCTTATGTTTTCGGAATGAATCAGTGGAGCTGTTTATAAAGAAGCTAACTCTTAAAGTAGGTGTGAATTTTAGATATTCAGAAAGGACAGTGGCAGGTACAATAGATAGAGTTGTTAATTTAAGCAAGGAGATATAGGTCTATAAATAAACTGCTTAAATTTTAGGTTGGAAATTTAGTTTGGTAGATCAGTAAGCACCAGTTGATATAGAAATTGAAAAGCTAGATAAAAGAGATTGAGCAAATGGTGAAGGAAACTGTTTAGATTAAGATATAAGTGATTTATAAAGGACAGCGTTCTATTCCATTTTGAAAAGTGATTTAAAAAACAAAGCAAAAACAACTCCCTGTGTTTTAGACATACTAATCTGATAGTGGTACACAGGAGAGAGGGGAATATGAAAAATAGGGAAGAATATAGAAGTTTCATCAAGTTTTTAAATTGCATTGATGGAAATCATTGTTTGTAATTTTGTTATGAATAATGTGCTTTATTTCAAATACAGTGAGCTTGAGATGACTAAGATGCATCCAAGAAAAGAGATATGTTAATATCTGGATCTGAGGGATTTGAATTGAAGGGAAAGATTAAAGCTTAAAAGTAGATTTTAGTATCCTCAGCTTAGAGGCCATCACTGAAACTCTGTCATTGGAGGAACACTATGGTAGTGAAGGCAGAGGCAGGGAACACTGGATTTGGGATTTATTTGCAGAACCAGATAAGAAGTGCATTCTACATGGAGGAGGTGAATTTCAAACAATTCCCAGCAGAAATGGTGTCAGTACTATTTAGGACAGAAGGTCAAGGAAAGATCCATCTGTAACTGGAAGGAACAGTATAGGAAGGCAAATGAAAGAAGAAGTAGGCTTTTATCAAGGTTTTTATTTCTTTTCCTTTTCTTCTCTTTAGAAAATATATTTCAAGATGTTTGAAGGTTGGGGAATGATGGTAGGATGAGAGGGCTAAAAATCCAACATTCACATTAAATGGGGAGGTTTGAGGAAGCAGAGGAATAATCTAAAATACAGTTAAACTGAAAAGAGTATTTGAGAAGGGAAACAAATGAGAAGCCAGATATAAATTGGAAATATGGGGAGATTTTAAAAAAGAACATTTCATGAAGTTCAGACACATGAGCTTTGGAGAAGTAAAGTTTTATAATAATCTGCAAGAGAGCAAGAACGGGGTGAATGGTGAGGCAGTAAATTCAGGTTGATTTGCAGTGGCTGCTGTGGGAGGGACAAGCTCAGACATTTAGCAATTGTGCAGCTACTTCTTCCTCTAGAGCTATAATTTTCTCATTGAAATACTGAGATAGCACCACCTTGTTTTGAAACAGCATATTGCTTCAAAATTATTTTGAAAATCAAACTATATTGTTAGAAGTAAAGAAAGCATGCAGTTTTTAATAGGGTTGCTCCTATTAATAATTATGAGGCTTCCCTGGTGACTCAGATGGTAAAGAATCTGTCTGCAATGCAGGAGACCTGGGTTCAATTCCTGGGTCATCCATTGTAATAGGGAGTCCATAATGGAATGAAGAAAGGTTAATTGAAGAATATTTGAATCCAGGATTAGAGCTGTATTTGACAGGAGAAGCAATTAGGAGTAACTATAGGGGAAGGTCTACCATCAAAGACCTAATAGAATAACGTTCTCCCTGTGTGTACTTAACAAATACTTGTTGATAGATAAGCCGGCTGGTAACTAATTACAATGTGATGACCAAAGCCCAGTTTCTTGGAAGAAGGGCTGTTAAAACAGGAGTAGAATACCAGGGGAGTTTGAGGAATTTCCTTCCCTGCAGATGTTTAAACTAATACAGATAGTCAACAGTCTGAAGATAATTTGGGAAAAACCCTGCCTGAGAGTAGGGGGATGAATTAAATAACTCCTAAAGTACATCACTATTTCTATTTCTTCAGCCATTTCATATGAACAGATCTTTAATATGTACATTTTTACCCTCATCCAGCTGTAAATGTGCCATGTCATATGAACAGATCTTTAATATGTACATTTTTACCCTCATCCAGCTGTAAATGTGAGCTGTCTCTTCTTTGGACTAATTTCACATGAGATATTATAATGGAAACCCTAACTGTGTAATTTTCGATATCATTAAAAATTGTGTAGGTTGACCAAAAGAAGGAGTACTTCCGTAACACTGGAGCATCCCTTGGAAGGTACTTATCTCTGAGGCTTTGTATGATATAAAAAAATAAAACTTTTCTCCCATGTTTAATTGATATACGGGACTATTTTATATTCAAATGTGAGGATAAAAAGTTTGTATTTATTCCAGCAGCTGATGGTTTGAAGGGATTTCTACTGATTCAACTTGTAAAAAATCTTTTCTAGTTTTCTTCCTCTCAACTTTTACCCCTACCCGAACTTCTGCTACCTCAGTGAGTCTGTCTTCAATAGTAAGGTTTTACTGGTTCACCTCCAAATTGGAGTAAACACATATCCTGTTTTCTTTCCTTCAACTGTTACTCCCAGGACCTGTTCTCTCTCTGAGGAATTTGATCTTCAACAATAACTTCTGTGCTTTCAGTAGAAATTCAAGATTATTAAAATTGTATGTATTGTTTTTAATTCTCCTTTAGATTTTAGGGTCCCTGGATAAAGTATTTCAAGTACTTAGAATAAACTCATCAGTCAGTTACTTATGTGAGACAGTCACTGAAACTTATTTTTATGTCACATTATTTTCATTTAAAATAATGAGAATACCCACAGATAGAAGGGGCAGATCCAGCAAGGTGGCCCATTCCCATTTTTATTTCTGGCCAAAATACCTGGCCTAAACTGGGAATGACACTACACAGCCCTTACAAGGAATGATGATGTTCTTGCAGTTAGAACTGTTGAATGAAGTCAGGTCTGTGCTCCCAGCCTTTAAAACGCACTTTTCACATTAAACTTTGAAAGAAAAACATTTTTAGTGTGTTTGTTTATTCAAATAAATCATTGGAATAACTAGACCCTTCTGATTTATGTGTAATGTGATATTTCCTAAACAATTAAAAGTGAAAATGAAAAACTATTCTATCTAGTGGCTCTTAGAGTATATAACCTGATTCTGAAAAGTAAAATGCCTTTAGTTGTATTTCTGTGTATAATATGTCTCAACTCTATGCTTTCTATTATTATTATTATTTTAATATAAATTTATTTATATAATTGCAGACTAATTACTTTACAATATTGTATTGGTTTTGCCATACATCAACATGAATCTGCCACAGGTGTACACGTGTTCCCCATCCTGAACCCCCTTCCCTCCTCCCTCCCTGTACATCCCTCTGGATTCTCCCAGTGCACCAGCCCCGAGCATCCTGTATCATCCGTCGAACCTGGACTGGGGATTCGTTTCACATATGATATTATACATGTTTCAGTGCCATTCTCCCAAATCATCCCACCCTCTCCCTCTCCCACAGAGACTGTTCTATACATCTGTGTCTCTTTTGCTGTCTCGCATACAGGGTTATCATTACCATCTTTCTAAATTCCATATATATGCGTTAGTACACTGTATTGGTGTTTTTCTTTCAGGCTTACTTCACTCTGTATAATAGGCTCCAGTTTCATCCACCTCATTAGGACGGATTCAAATGTATTCTTTTTCATGGCTGAGTAATACTCCATTGTGTATATGTACCACAGCTTTCTTATCCATTCATCTGCTGATGGACATGTAGGTTGCTTCCATGTCCTGGCTATTATAAACAGTGCTGCGATGAACATGGGGTACATGTGTCTCTTTCAATTCTGGTTTCCTCAGTGTCTATGGCCAGCAGTGGGATTGTTGGGTCATATGGCAGTTCTCTTTCCAGTTTTCTCTACACTGTTCTCCATAGTGGCTGTACTAGTTTGCATTCCCACCAACAGTGTAAGACGGTTCCCTTTTCTCCACACCCTCTCCAGCATTTATTGCTTGTAGACTTTTGGATAACAGCCATTCTGACTGGCATGAGATGGTACCTCATTGTGGTTTTGATTTGCATTTCTCTGATAATGAGTGATGTTGAGCATCTTTTCATGTGTTTGTTAGCCATCTGTATGTCTTCTTTGGAGAAATGTCTGTTTAGGTCTTTGGCCCATTTTTTGATTGGGTCGTTTATTTTTCTGGAATTGAGCTGCAGGAATTGCTTGTATATTTTTGAGATTGATACTTTGTCAGTTGCTTCATTTGCTATTCTCCCATTCTGAAGGGTGTCTTTTCACCTTGCTTATAGTTTCCTTTGTTGTGCAGAAGCTTTTAATTTTAATTAGGTCCCATTTGTTTATTTTTGCTTTTATTTCCAATATTCTGAGAGGTGGGTCGTAGAGGATCCTGCTGTGCAAAAACTATGGAACACTTCACGAATTTGTGTGTCATCCTTGCACAGGGGCCATGCTAATCTTCTCTGTATCATTCCAATTTTAGTATATGTGCTGCCAAAGCGAGCACAACTCTATGCTTTTTAAAAGGTAGCTTTTTGTTTTTAAAATGTTTGATTTTTATTTAAAAATAAATAGTATTTTGGTTAGTTAGAATTTCTCTCATATCTGCTTTCTGAGCAATACTCCATGTCATGTGTAAAATGTTCCTGAAAAATATAATATCAATCTCTAGCTTCAGAAGCTGTGATTTATGCTAATACTGATAGGAAGATTTTTATTTAGTATAAGCATTTGCATATTGGTTGTTTTAAGATATTTTTGGCTTTTGTTCTAAGATATTTATGGGTTTAAAGCCCATAAAACAATAATCAAGTTTAAACCCCATAAAACAAAAAGTAAATACATTGTACTAGTGAGTGGTATGGCAAGGCATGCAGGGCCCCAGCTTACTAGTTATAAGGAAATGGAATGGCAGATACCAAGGGTTCAAGTGTGAAGTTTGGTGAGTTTCACTCAGTATGCAAGCAAATTTGGAAAACTCAGCAGTGACCACAGGACTGGAAAAGGTCAGTGTTCATTCTAATCCCAAAGAAAGGCAATGCCAAGAATGCCCAAACTATTGCACAATTGCAATCATCTCACACGCTAGCAAAGTAATGCTCAAAATTCTCCAAGTCAGGCTTCATCGTTACGTGAACCACGAACTTCCAGATGTTCAAGCTGAATTTAGAAAAGGCAGATAAACCAGAGATCAAGTTGCCAACATCCGTTGGGTCATCAAAAAAGCAAGAGAGTTCCAGAAGAACATCTACTTCTGTTTTATTGACTATGCCAAAGCCTTTGATTGTGTGGATCACAGTAAACTGTGGAAAATTCTGAAAGAGATGGGACTACCAGACCACCTGACCTGCCTCTTGAGAAACCTGTATGCAGGTCAGGAAGCTATAGTTAGAACTGGACATGGAACAACAGACTGGTTCCAAATAGGGAAAGGAGTACGTTAAGGCTGTATATTGTCACCCTGCTTATTTAACTTCTATACAGAGTACATCATGAGAAACACTGGGCTGGATGAAGCACAAGCTAGAATCAAGATTGCTGGGAGAAATATCAATAACCTCAGATATGCAGATGACACCATCCTTATGGCAGAAAGTGAAGAGGAACTAAAAAGCCTCTTGATGAAAGTGAAAGAGGAGAGTGAAAAGGTTGGCTTAAAGCTCAACATTCAGAAAACGAAGATCATGGCATCTGGTCCCATCACTTCATGGCAAATAGATGGGGAAACAGTGGAAACAGTGGCTATTTTATTTTTGGGGGTTCCAAAATCACTGCAGATGGTGACTGCAGCCATGAAATTAAAAGACACTTGCTCCTTGGAAGAAAAGTTATGACCAAGCTAGACAGCACATTAAAAGCAGAGACATTACTTTACCAACAAAGGTCCGTCTAGTCAAAGCTGTGGTTTTTCCCGTAGTTATGTATGGATATGAGAGTTGAACTATAAAGAAAGCTGAGCCCCAAAGAATTGATGCTTTTGAACCGTGGTGTTGGAGAAAGACTCTTGAGAGTCCCTTGGACAGAAAGGAGATCCAACCAGTCCATCCTAAAGGAAATCAGTCCTGAATATTCATTGGAAGGACTGATCCTGAAGCTGAAACTCCAGTACTTTGGCCACCTGATGGGAAGAATTGACTCGTTGGTAAACATCCTGATGCTGGGAAAGATTGAAGGTGGGAGGAGAAGGGGACGTCAGAGGATGAGATGGTTGGATGGCATCACTGACTCAAGGGACATGAGTTTGAGTCAGTTCTGAGAGTTGGTGATGGACAGGGAAGCCTGATGTGCTGCAGCCCATGGGGTTGCAAAGAGTTGGATATGACTGAGTGACCAAAGTGAACTGAACTGAACTAATGAAAAAATAAAGTTTGATACAGCATACTTTGTCAATGGGACATTTAGTCATATATAGGCAGACAAGTTACCTAATATTGTTACCTGTTTTTATTTAAGAGATAAAAAAATCTTTCCTTTCAAAATTAGATAAAATACAAGGCTGCTAAATTTTTAAAACTTGACCTGTTATGTCATGGAAAATCATTGATAATTTTTACACTTTATAAATTTATAAATGATGAACTTAATGCACCATTTCCATTTTAAAAACATATCATGTACAAAGCCAGACTGAGACCCCAAAGTGAAATTTTTGTTGCATGTGTAGTATGTTTCGGGCACTGTTCTCGTTACTACAGACACAGTGGCAAACAGTCCACCTTGACTTTTCTGGTGTTACTTTCTCATTTCTAAACTTTGCCCAGCTTTCCTCTGCTATATTACATCGACTCTATTCTTTTTCTTCCTCTCCAGACTTATAAATTATACCAATTATACTGTGGTCACTCATATATAAATTTGGGATAAAGCTAATAGCAGTATCTGTAAACAATTCATCTTTGGTATAGGGAACAATATTAGCAGCATAATGGGCATGTGTAAAATTTTTCAAGGGGGGAAAGGAATTTTCTTCATGAAGATAGGACTGTTTTTTTGTTTTTTAACAACAACAACAAAAAAACTTTGTCATGTTCTAGGCACTGTACTGGGCATTGGAATATGCTGATCAAGAAGAGAGATTTCCAGCTTCATGGGAGCTTACTTCTGGCATAGGAATCAGATAATAAACAGTTGGTACGGCTAAATAGGAGAACTGCAGGTTGTTATGTACAGTGTAACAAAGGAAGTTGAAAGAGTTGCACAGGTAGGGGCTACTTTATACAGGGTGATTGGAGGAGGCTTCTGTGGTGTGGAAGATGAGAAATGAGGATCTAGGGGAGTAGCATTCCAAGCTGAAAGAATAGGATTCAAAAGCTTTGATTTGCTGAGAGTAGTTCATATTCATACACATGCAGGCACATATGTAAGTATCTGAGCTAATGAATGTGTTAATTAAATCATCAAGGGGAATACTCTCCCATATCATATATCAAATTATCACATGTAAACTTTAAATCTTTTACATCTTTGTTAATTATACCTAATAATTTTGAAAAGGATTTTAAAGGGCTAGAGGCTAGAAGGGGCTCAGTGTATTCAAAATATGCTTGATGGCTTGATCTTAATGAGGAAAGGAGAGCCACATCATGTAATACTCCTTACAGTCCATGGTCAGGAATTTAGATGTTACCTTATGAGTAGTGGGCTTCCCAAGTGGCACTATTGTTAAAGAATCCACCTGTCAATGCAGGAGATGCAAGAGACGCAGGTTTGATCCCTGTGTCAGGAAGATCCACTGGAGAAGGAAATGGCAACCTATTCCAGTATTCTTGCTTCGAAAAATTCTGTGGACAGAGGAACCTGGTGGGCTATATAGTCCATAGGGTCTCCAAGACTCAAATGCTACTGAGCATGCACGCATGTGCACACACGCTCACACACACGCTCACACACACATACACATACTGTGAGTAGTGGGAAGCCATCAAATGGTTTTAAGCAGATAAATTATGTGATCTGATGTATGTTTTCAAGAATTACTATGGCTACTATGTCCAGAATGATTTGGAAAACAGCTGGAGGGAGAGCTAGGGAGACTATTGTAGACATGTAGGCAAGAGGTGATGATGACTGGGGTTGTCACAATGGCCTACTTCAGAGTCTGGAATATGTAGAACATGGTGATGGATTGCACGTTAGGGTCAGACAAGGAAGCAAAGATGACTTCTGGAATGTCGGCTTTAGTAACAAGGTAGAAAGTAGTATTGTTGGTGAAAGGAGGGAATCTGGAGGAAGAACAGTATGTGTGTGAACGTGGGTGATAGGAAGGGCAGAGTAGAAGACTCAGTTTTGGACCTATTCCATTTGTGAAGCCTAGTGGGCACCCAGTTGTAAATACTGAGTGGTCTGGTGCTCAGGGGAGACTGTCGGGAGATGGCAGCCTCTGTATCACAGGCTTTGAAGCTGGACTGGCTCACTCATATGGAGAGAGAAAAGAGAAGGGAGGCCTCATCTAAACCTTGAGGCCTTCCAGCATCTAGAGGTCAGGAAGAAGGGCAGGAACCAACATCGGAAATTGAAGAGAAGTAGCCAAGGAATGAGTAAAAGGAAAAGTGTGAGAAAGGAGCCACATGGAAGCCAAGAAGGGAGAATTTCCAAAGTCAGCATTGTCACATGCTGCTAAGATGGAGCAAGATGAGGGCAGAGGTGGGAGCTGACAGATTTCTACCTGAGGTTCTAAGACATTTTGTATATCATATAGTCTATTTCATAAATTAATGAAATAATCATACAGGCTCCTCTGTCCCTGGAATTCTCCAGGCAAGAATACTGGAGTGGGTTGCCATTTCCTTCTCTAGGGGATCTACCCAACCCAGGGACTAAATCCGGGTCTCCTGTGTTGCAGGAAGATTCTTTACCATCTAGCCACCAAGGAAACCCAATCATACAGATATCCAGTTACAAAGTGAGATAAATACTATGAGGCAAGAGATTATAGAGGTTCAGACTTGAAAGTAGCAGTGAAATCATGAAGAGAGATAGCCATGAGAACTTCTTCAGAAGAGAAAATGAGCAGATTTGTTAATTGATAGGACATAAGTCTTCATGACCCAGATAATCATGGTGGTGTGGTCACTACCTAGAGCCAGACATCCTGGAATGTGAAGTCAAGTCGGTCTTAGGAAGCATCAATACGAATAAAGCTAGTGGCGGTGATGGAATTCCAGTTGAGTGAAAGTTGAGTGAAAGTGAAAGAGGAGAGTAAGGAAGTTGGTTTAAAGCTCAACATTCAGAAAACTAAGATCACAGCATCTGGTCCCATCACTTCACGGCAAATAGATGGGGAAACAGTGGAAACAGTGTCAGACTTTATTTTTGGGGGCTCCAAAATCACTGCAGATGGTGACTGCAGCCATGAAATGAAAAGACACTTAACTCCTTGGAAGGAAAGTTATGACCAACTTAGATAGCATATTCAAAAGCAGAGACATTACTTTGCCAACAAAGGTCTGTCTAGTCAAGGCTATAGTTTTTCCAGTGGTCATGTATGGATGTGAGAGTCAGACTATAAAGAAAGCTGTGCACCAAAGAATTGATGCTTTTGAACTGTGGTGTTGGAGAAGACTCTTGAGAGCCCCTTGGACGGCAAGGAGATCCAACCAGTCCATCCTAAAGGAGATCAGTCCTGAGTGTTCATTGGAAGGACTGATGTTGAAGCTGAAACTCCAGTACTTTGGCTGCCTGATGTGAAGAGCTGACTCATTTGAAAAGACCCTGACACTGGGAAAGATTGAGAGCAGGAGAAGAAGGGACAACAGAGGATAAGATGTTTGGATGGCATCATCAACTCAACAGACATGAGTTTGCATAAACTCTGGGAGTTGGTGATGGACAGGGAGGCCTGGCATGCTGCAGTCCATCAGGTCACAAGGAGTCAGACACGACTGATCTACTGAACTGAACTGAACTGAAGGGTTAATTGGAAAGGAGAAATATTGGGGAGGGGTCCTGTATTGCTTGTTCCAGTTGGCTGGTGCTCCATTCATTGAGAAGGCATCTTTGGAAGAGGATGAAGCTTGATAGAAACAGGTCATGAGTTCAGTTATATCCAAGTTGATTTGAGTGCTTATCTCATGTCCACTTTTCCTGTAGGAAGCCTTCCCTGAATATTCTATCCTTAGCTAATTATTCTAATTCCTATAGATAAAATAATGTTTGCAATTTCATGTTTCAACCCTATACTTACTGTCAGTACTTCACATTGGCACTTTTTGTTACACTCTCTGGTTCTCTGTGCTGCATATCGTTCTTACTTAGAGCATAAACTCAATGTGGACACAAAATACATGATGACTGTTTTTGTTTATATAAGCTGATAACACTTGGCAGACTAAACGTTATGTAGTATTGTGTATTTTTTTCCCAGTGTCACTAGGGGATTTTCTTGAGATACAGACTAATTTCTTATGGGTTATTTAATAATCTCAAAGATTCATTAGATAAAGAATGTCTTCCAGGGCAACAGGAATGAGTGAGTTTACTGACATTAAGTGAATTATATACTCTGATGTTTAGTGGAATATGTCCCCTATCTGGAACTATTTTTGAATTAAATTTGTGAAACCTCTACTGCTTACTGTGTTGAGTAGTATTACTGAACTGTGACTAAAACACAAAGATGGTGAACCCTCGAGTTTTGCCAGTCTTATATTTTGCTTTTTGTGCATTATTTCTTTAATACATTACAAAACATCATCTAAATTTGCATCTATTATAGAATTTGATAGCCCCTTCCTACTTCAAATTGGCCTCAGAGATTTCAGCATTGGAAAGTTGGGATTTTATTTTCCCAGCTGTTTCAGTGTAATATGTTTGAAGACAGAGGCACTGTCCGGTAAGTTTATAGCCTAAATAAATCTATTTTAAAGGTGCGCTGTCTGGGGCTAGGTGGCATAATGGGATGACATATGAGCTTTTCATATTTGAAGACCTGGCACTAAACTTGTCTCAGGATGCCAGGAAAATGACTTTAGAGGTGTCAGTTTGCTGGAGTCCTTGGTGGGCATCTGGGAACATCACAGAATCGGTGTAAGGTCTAACATAATGTATCCTCTGTAAATTATATTGCTACATTAGCCACCTAAGTCCAAAAGAGCAATTTTTGAATAACTTCAGTAGACATTTCAAAATCTTGTTTTAATAAGTAATGAGAAGGGCAAGCCATGAGAAGTATAAGACTGTCTGAAAGAAAATCAGCCTAATCTAAAGGATTACATGTGGGACTGGGAGTTGAAAGTTAATTTTTAATATTTATCTACTATTTATTTGCCTCATCGGTTATTTAGCAAATATTTACTTAATTCCCTTTTTCTGAGCCTTTATCATTTTAGGCATGGATTTCATAATAAGACCAGTTACTCTTCTTCTTCCTGGCTTCAGGTCTCCTACAAATGCCAATAAAAATATTTCAAAAAAGTGTCATGAAAAAACTTATTATTACTAAGAAAAACCTTGATAACCTTGTCTTCATTGCTTGTAAAGTCATCTCTCAATAATCCCAAGATTCTTAAGTGGACTGCTTATCTGAAGATATTTTACTTTTTCTACTTGCCTTTTCCAAGAATGTCTAGTATTAGTAATTATACACTCAGTTTCCATTTGAATAGGTTTTTAAATTACTTCAAAGGCCATCATCATGAATTCATATTTAATATCTGAATCCAAGTTTTCCTTATTGTAGTAACACATTGTGTGCTAGCCAGAAACATCACTTAATTTGAGAAAGCATAAAATGCACAAAGGTGCCAGTCAGACTTTGATTTTTACTGTGAAAATATACTTCAGTAACTCACAGACTTACTGTTTATTAACTTGACCTATTTATTTCCTTTCATTTTGTATTTAACTCCTGTGCATAAAATGATCTGGTTAATGGTTTTGTTTTTTTTTTTCAGAAGAGACTCTTAACAAGGAAAGCAGTGGTGGTGGACCATGACAGCTGATGAGGGGTGATCCTGGGCAAAGAGTGTCTGTCCTCTTTCTGTATCCACGAGAAGGTTTCAGTCTGAAACTAAGCTACACGTGGTTTTGTAGCATTTCTAAGGAGTTGATCCAAGTTGATAGTGCTCCAAGTTGCTTCCAGGCTTTTTTCTTTTTGAAGATCTTCCTGTTGACTTGGATGCTTGGAATTCTCCATGGAATGCAGGATGCTGAAATACAGACAGATGGTTTTTCTCTCAACCTCTCTGAACCTCAGTTTCTTTTTCTTTGCCTCTAACTGTTAGGATCTCAGTATCCTTCTCTGTGTGTCTGTGATACGACCCTTCACCAGAAACTGTCCCAAGTTCTACTTCCTGTGACTCTGCTGATTGCTTGGGCGGAGCCTTTGATGCCTCATAGTCAGCTCATAGAAGGATGTGAAGAGAATTGGGGGTAAATTGTACCTCTTTAACTGAAGAGGTGGTTTCAGGTTAAAATATACTTTAATCATTATCTATTGGAATTAAAATTGTGTTTATTATATAAACCATAATTGAGTACTTATTATGTGCTTATTATCATGCAGAAGTCTAGGTGTACAGAGGTGAACAAAGTAGATGAAGGCTCTGCCCTAATAAACCATCCATCCCAGTGGGGAAGGAAGGCAATACACAAACACATAACAAGATAATTACAAACTATAATGAAAAATACGAAGGCAAGGTAGTGTGGTAAATAGGAACCAGCAGGGGGAGGAGGGATTGGGGAACCCTTCCTAAAGAGGGGTTATCTGCAGTGAGGTGGGAAGGAGCCCTCTGTATGAAGATGCCCTTGGTGGGGTTGGGAGTGAGAATAGGGGAAGCAGTCGATGTCCTAGAGAGAGGGAATGGGAAATGCAAAGCAAGTAGGAAAGAAGGCCAAGGTGATTGGGGAGGATGACAGCGGACGGGGTTGGTAAACTGAGTAGGGGCCAGATCATAGAGGAGGCCTTATTTCAAAGCTTAGGGTTTACTAGAAATGACAATTCTTGAAATAGGAGGTTTTTTATGAACTTGTTATCTCTTAGACCACATGAAAGGTGGCAGTCCTAAACTTGAATAGTCGATGTGCATTCATAATCTGGAGTGGTTTTGAGCAGAGCCAGCAGCATGTTGAAGCAGTACTTTATTATATCAAAGGCCTGAGACCACTCAGTTTTCAGGCATTTATCACTTGAAAGTGGAGGAGTAGAAAAGTTTAAAACGCCATAGCAATAACATTTGAGAAAATGAATAATTTAAAGTGAATTAAACCATGAATAATGAATTATAAAAGGAATCCTCACTTGTGATTAGAGATTCATAATTTTCATTTTATAGCAAAATATGGTTGGCTGCCATGCATTCCTGACTTACTTCATCTAAGTACAATTAGGCCCAACACATTAGTGCCTTGATGTGCAGACTTATGACTGGCTTCTTGTGTTGAAACCATTAAATTTTAATGTATTCAGCTTAAGCATAAGTGGTCACAGATGATTCATAACCCTGCTCCCTGCTTTTGGTGAAAATGATCATTAGCACGAGAATTGTCCCCAGTGGCCACACTTATTTTCGTAGTTGATTTCCTAAACATGTTTGTGTCCATAGAAAACCAGGAATAAACATTGCTTAGCTGATGGGTAAAGCACAATGATAATTGCTCTAAAGCCGCAGGATATTTGATGATGATAAAATAGAACTCCGTAACTCTTGACATTTTCTTTTTTAATTTCTGGTGTCAGGAGAGTACAAGTGATATAAGCTGCTCTTTAAGAATGGAGTTAGCCAACCATGCGTTTTTAGTTTTTAGTTTTTTTTTCTTTTAAGAAGTAAATGCCAAGAATTGCCCATTGTGTTACCACATCATCATTTAGCTGTTGGACATAGAGGAAGGATGAACCAGCAGGCTTGCCTGACTGATACTTTAGATGGCCGCTTACCCAATAAAAATAATACTGTGGCTTGGACATAGGCAGTCAACCAGCCTGGAAATTGAATGCTCACCTGACCAGCCATTATCCAGGTGCTGAAAAATCTCAGCCCAATATGCTGCTAGTTGAATTTACGTATCTTGTGCAACCCATGCAGACGCGTATGATGTGATGATGTCCCTCCTGAGTTGAAGTCCTGATTGCCTTCACAGTAAACTGCTGGTTATCTGCCGTGACTCCTGAGTCCCACTGTGATCTGGCTTCTGTGTCTCCAGCCCTTTCACTCGTACTTGCCAATTAGGCAGCTACCATTCTGAGCTATCCACAGACTCCTAGAAGGAAGCATATTTTTCCCTTGTTCTCAGGTCTCCCTTGTCCTCAGGTCTCCCTTGTCCTCAGGCACACAAGTCCTCTGCCTAGGATTCCCATCTTGTATATTCCAGCTGGCTGACTCATGTGAACTTTTATGATTCGGATAGTGTCTGAGACCATTCCTGCCTTTCCCCCTACTCCGAATACCCTCTCTCCCTGAGTCATAGTTCTATCACCATTTGACCATTGCACCCTATATAGGATTGCGTTGTATTATAGAGATTGGTATATCCTAATGCAACCCTGCTGTGGGCTCCTTGAGTGTAGAGGATGTGTGTTGTGCCCTTGGTACCCCTGTTTGTTAGCATTGAGTTTGCATATGGTAGGCTCTTGGCGCTGGATGAATTTCTGTATAGGTTATATCTCTTTCCTGACCCTGAAATGTAGAACAACTGGCTGTTCTCCAAACTGGTTTAGGTATCACGTTGGATTATTCTTGGTAGAAACAAGATAACCAGACTTACTTCAATCTCCTCATCACATTACAAATGATTTGACTGCTTCCTTTTCCAAAAGAAGACATTTTTACAGTCCCATTACTTAATGAAGGAGCATGGTCCAAACTTGCTGTAACTCTGGAAATCCTTATGAGACTCATTCATTAACTATTATGAGATTAGCCACACCTGGGTATAGGCTTTGATTCAGGTGCTCTGAGACTGCTTTTATCCAAGCAAAGTCAAAATAAGAGCGCTGCTCCCTGCTTCCCTCCCCTCCTCCCATTCATTGTAGTTTCAGGGCATGAACTACTGAACAGTCTGTCTCATTAAATAAAGCGATAATATTTTAGGGCTGAGAGATACATCTAAAAGTCTCCGTTCTAATACTCCAGGCCATTGTGTTTCTAAAATATCCCTAAAAAGATAGATGTTTATTCTTAAGCATCTCCAGGGATAGGCTTCCACAGCCCTCTCAATTATGTGTTCCATTATCTCACCAGTCTTCTCATCAGGAAGGTTTTTTCCCTTAATGTCTAACTTTAATCCCCTCTGTTGTAATTTAAACTCATTTCCTTTTGTCCTGACTTCAGTGGAAAAAAAAAAAAAAATAGCTCACCAGCACCCACCCCTCCCTATTTGTAATTGAAGATGTCTGACTTCCTCCAGGCAGCTCTTTCTAATGCTAAATGGACCCAGTCTTGCCTTTTTCTTCTTTTGCCTTTCTTGGAGACTCTTCCTTTTAAAACTTTCATTGTTCTTATTGCAGCAAGTAATCAGGGACCATACATTTCAGTTCTGTCATTTTAATCCTGCAGCTTATTTTTTCAGTCTACCAATCTGTATAACCTTAGTAAGCCACTTAACACATTGAAAAAGAATCAATGGACACAATTGTAAAGAGCTTCACAGTTACGGGATTCTTCATCTCTGCAAGCAATCTGCTACAGCTGTCCAGTACCCTCCCTCCCCAATTGTAGGGAAAGAGCAAATTAGCCATGATGGCATGGTCAGGCTCTCTTGCCCCACGGCTTCTTGGCCCACGTTTCGTAAATACATGGTTATGTAACAGCTGAGATCACTTATAACACTGCGGATGTGTGTCACAAGGTGCTCGCTTAGACTACTTTGTGCGGTACGCATATATGAGCACCACCTGAAAAGCCCTTGCGGCCGCATTATGGCTGCGTCCACTGGGTCAACCACGAGAAGAGAAAATACAGCATGTCTGCTGCTGCTATAGCTGCTGTACCAGCCTGTAGAGAATAAACACATCTGCAGTTCCTACGGCTCTTCTGAGTTTTCTTCTAGCTTCCCTGCTCTTGGTTTGCCTACCCTGAGTTCAGCAGACAGTGAGATACAGCAAGACACCAATTTACATATTGAAGGGTGAAATGATTTTCTTGTCTTATTTCTTGCTTCTTCGTGTATATGTTTCATGTGGCCACAACTACAGTGTTTTAGAGTCTCAAATCTACTCACTGCTGTGCCAGGATAGCTCAGGGATGGAGGGAAGGGGACAGTATTCGCATTTTCTTTTGCCTTTCTCATATCCTAGAGGCAGTAGCATTGACAGAAGCTACGAATTTCCAGTGTTCATGGAACATTAATCTTTTTTTGGAATCTGAGATAAGAACTTGGAAGTAATATGAAAAGGAAGATTAGCTGGAAAATTAAAAATACAACTGTCTTCCTCCTAAAAATAGGAACTTCTCCATGAAAATTAGAAAGGAGATAATAATAGATGTGGATGAGGATGAAGTTAAACAAGACAAGAGAAGAGGCAGTGGAGCAAGAAGGAAACAAGTGATGTGATCAAGTGAAGTAGAAAAAAAGAAGTGCTTTAATTTGTGATCCTCCAACAGGGAAATATCGTAGTTAAGATCTCTTGGTAAAAAATAAACAACTATAAAATTCCAGAATAAGAAGTGACTCAAATTTGTAATATAAGCATGATAAGAATTTCTGTTGATGTCTATGCTGTTAATTCAGTGATTCCTCATGACATGTTACAATCCACTGCCTATGATTTGAGGAGAGATGGGTATTATTAATTTGACCACTTAGCAATTCTACATAGTCTGATCCTTCAAGAATAGTCCTTCACTATAAATAAAAAATGTCATTGAAATTACTGTAACATCAAAGTAACTTCAAACTCAGAATAAGCATGTAAGCAGTATTAGGTTTCCTTCTATTAATTGAAGATTATATTAATGATGCTCTGTCTTCTATGTAGCAGTGCCATACAGGGCATTTCAATGAGTATCTAATTGGCCCTTACATTTATCCTTAAAAATCAAAGGGAGAAATTGGTATGCATGGCGGGTGGACTGAATATTAAGTCTCTGTAGTATTCAGTAGAGGATTTTAAACATTTTTAGTAATCACTTCTGGAAGCTTCATTAAGGAGAGAGGTCTTTTTAAATGTACATGCCTGTTACCTAGGACTACTTAAAATTAACTGCAACTACCCAGAAGGAAATGAAATATTCCTTTCTCCTGCTTCTCTGAAAAGATAGCAGTTGACCAAAGTTTCAGTCTGCAGACAGGAGAGAATGCCATCTTCCCCTCAAATTAAGTTAATTGGCTTCCATTAAAGCAAGTGTGTCCCTATTATAAGTCACAGTCCTGTATTCTAAACTAAACTTGAAACAGCTCACCACGCTAACTTAAAAAGCCTTACGTCTTGAAAATTTAGTGATAGGAGCCATGGAAATGAGAAAGGAGACATCCTTAATATTCTTTAAATCCAAAATATGTCAATTTTGATGCCAAATTGTTGATGCCCTGGAGAGTGTGAATAAAAGCGTGATTGTTATTATGGATTATATTCTTTGACTTAAATTGGTAGGTCCTAGGCAACTGCAATGAGCCTTGGATGTGTAAATCAGAAACACTGTCAAAACAGTACTCCAGATGTGTTATGTCATCTCTAGGGTCAAAATGACAAGTTCAGGTCAATAATAAAATCATTTGCAAGGATATATATTGATACTCACTTAGATTTAAGCTCCCAGATTTATGGCATCTATATATTTTACTTCAATTTTAAACCCAGGTAAAGACCACTGGAACCTAAAATCTAAAAATAGATTTATTGTTAGGATTAGTAGTAGTTGTTTGCTTTTAATTTATTGTCATCCTATGACTGTCATCCTAAGAGACTGCTTTTAAAAGAATTTACAGTTCCCACAAACACAGGAAGTGAAGTCTACGTGGAAAACAAAAAATCATTCTGTTTGAGCCAATTCTGACATTATTCTGACTTGAAATCAAGACATTGATTAGAAAATTGAATTTTGATAATATTTTTAGGGACTATTTTACAACAACGCTCTGTCTTTAAAAGGTGCTTTTGCTTCAGTGAAATGGTGTGTATTTTTGGCCTCTTACCCAACTCTTTAAAAGAAACTTTTTATTTTAGTTTAATGTAAAATTGATTCTCATGTGAATAACTCAATCTTCTATGCCTATTGAGTTGCACGTACGGGTCAGTTTAGCCACAGTGCATACTATAAATGATGGTGAAGGGAAGGAATGTCTGAGTAGGAGTGCTACATAATAACTGTGCCAACCTGCATTTATTGGTAAAGTGAAGTCATGAGTTGCAAAGTAAGCGCTTCGAAGAAGCTCTCTTTATGGTGGGCCCTTTTGCATGATTGGAGTGTCTGAGAAAGAAACTAGCCTACAACTTCAGATCTCAGTATGCTGTTACCAGTAAGGCCAAATTCTTCCTGGAACTTATGCTTTATTCATTTTAGCTTTGAAAGATTAAAAGAATCTTGCCTGGAATTCATTAATTTAAGAATGCATTTCATTATATTACTGTTTTACTTTAAAGATCAAGGAAGTATTCTGTTGTCTCCTGTTTTATTGGGAAATGAGGAGGGGAGGGAGAGAAGAGAGGGAGGGATAGAGCGGAGGAGAGAGATGTCTTTTACTTGCGTTTTTATTAAACTTGCTATGGGGCTTCCCAGGTGACTCAGTGATAAAGAATTCACCTGCCAGTGTAGGAGACATGGGTTCGATCCCTGAGTCAGGAAGATCCCCTGGAGGAGGGCATGGTAATCCACTCCAGCATTCTTGCCTGCAAAATCCCATTGTCAGAGGACCCTTGCTGACTTGTCCATGGAGTCACAAAAGAATCCGACATGACTCGGTGACTAAAACAACATTACTTAATGTAATTTACCAACTATGGTTCTGTTTTTACACTATCTACTTTATGCTCATGTATCATCATATTTAACTCTCACCTATAATACCTCTTACATTTTAATATTGGAAGGTATTTTAATTTAAGGTAGGCAACATATAATTAGTTGGAGGTGATGTGTTTTTGAATAATGATAGATGGAGACAGGCTGACAAGAATTTGTGTTCTAGTCAACCACTTACTTGCCATGTGACTTTGAACAAGTAATTAATCCTTCTGAGACTTTGTCTCCTTAAGTGATACAATGGTAGCATTGTGAGGACTGATTACCTAATGCATGGAAGATAGCATGGGACCTGGCCCATGGGGAATGATCTGCTCATGATGATTTTTTCTTTTATTATGATGATGATGATGGAAAATGATTTATTCCTTTTTGTGTCAGATGTGCTAAAAACTGCCGTGGAAGATTACATAAAGAAATTCTTGGCTGTGACTTTAAAGCCCTGATCAATTTATTCTGGAAAAGAGGTAAAAATGTAATGTGTGCTCATAATATGAGAATAACAATCTCACAAATATTTCTATGTTGCCTTACCAGGCATTTGAGATTGAAAGCAGATCCAGCCTGTTTCTCCAAAAACTGAACTCATTGCTGGGAGATAATCTCTCTTTTTGAGGTAAAGAATGATTTGTATTGACTTTTTGGAACTAATGCTTAAGAATCTCTGGCTGCAGACTACAGTGTAGCTATAACATCAGAAGGAAATATTTGCATCGAGTGATGGGTGAGGCTACATGGGAAAGTGAAAACAGCTTGAAGGCTGGTATGAGAAGAACTCTTTCAAATCCAGATTCTACCTGCTGCTGCTGCTGCTGCTGCTGCTGCTGCTGCTGCTGCTGCTGCTGCTGCTAAGTCACTTCAGTCATGCAACCCCATAGACAGTAGCCCACCAGGCTTCCCCGTCCCTGGGATTCTCCAGGCAAGAACACTGGAGTGGGTTGCCATTTCCTTCTCCAATGCATGAAAGTAAAAAGTGAAAGTGAAGTCACTCAGTCTTGTCTGACTCTTAGCGACCCCAAGGACTGCAGCCTACCAGGCTCCTCCATCCATGGATTTTCCAGGCAAGAGTACTGGAGTGGGGTGCCATTGCCTTCTCCGCAGATTCTACGTAGTAATTGTATATCATTTGCTCTAGTGTCATTTCTTTTCTTTTTTTTTTTTTGTAACTTTAAACTTTTTATTTTGTATTGTGGTATAGCCAATTAACAATGTTGTGGTACTTTCAGGTGAACAGCGAAGAGACTCGGCCATTCATATACAGGTATCCATTCTAGTGTCATTTCTAAAATGATGACTATAATGCTTAATTTATAAATATATTGAAATATCAACAAAGATAACATGCATAAAGTACCTTAACCTAGTATCTGGTTCATAATAGATGCTCAGTAATTCCTCTTGCCATCTGCCCTTCCTGTAGTATTTGAGATAGTTCCATGTAGAACTACCTATTTTTACCACTTATCCTGCTTTCTAGGGTCTCTAACTTGGAGTCATTTCTGACCCACTATGTTTGCCTATGGGCTTCCCCAGTGGCACAGCAGTAAACAATCTGTGTGCAATGCAGGAGATGCAGGAGATGTGGGTTTGATGCCTGGGTTGGGAAGATCCTCCTGAGGAGGACATGGCAACCCACCCCAGTCTTCTTGCCTAGAGAATCCCATGGACAAAGGAGCCTGGTGGGCTACAGTCCATAGGGTCACAAAGAGCTGGACACAACTGAAGCGAGTGAGTATGCATGCACATGTTTGCCTACTTGGTAAGAGGAAGCCTGGCCTTATCACATAAGTTGGTTAGTAGAGTTTCAGGAAAACATGATTTAAAGAGAAATAAGCTAATACCTGTTTATTGACTAAGACCTTGGTAAGCTGTCTAAAAGTGCATTAGTACCACTTAATGACTTCCTCTTTCCTCAGTCCATCACAGTCAACAAAATGATGCTATTCAACAGTTTATTTTCTTCTGTTCTTTCTCTTGAACCTGTTTCTTTTTTGTTTGTTTTTTCCATAATACATGAAGATAGAAGAGACTGTTTTAAATTTCTATAAATGTTGGATATTCTGGATATTCTCTTGCCAGTGAAGGAGAAAGACATGCATGTCATTATTGAACTTTTAACAGCCCATCCTTAGGGCTGACTTGGAGACTTGCATAGCAACCCATATCCAGTTAGGGTCAAAAGCAGAGCCCAGATCAATACAAAGCATTTAGGCTATCAGGTCTCCAGATGAAGTATCTGTTGTAAGTATGACTCTAAAATATAGCTATAAATAAATCAGAACACTTCTTAGACAGCAGTTACAAAGTGTTTGTTTATACAGCCACAAGGTGGGAAGTGGAAGGGACTATGTCCCAGAATCTTATTTGTATCACTTTATGTATTATTGGAAATAAGCATAGGGAGTATGGTCTGCTGATAACATCTGGGCCAGTTTTATCTCCAAATGTCTATTTCCTTTAGACGTGGATTCTGTTGATTTCTGCCTGTGGGTCACAGACTTTACTTTATCCTTTACCCATTCATGTATATCTATATGGACACAATATTGATATATGCTGATGAGAAAGATTGGTTCTCATTATTGTTTAGATGTTGGTAAACAGTTCATGGAGTTGCAAAAGAGTCCGACATGACTTAGTGACTAAATAGCAATAAATAATGCTAGGTTGGTGATGACGAAATGCTAAGCAGTAATGTCAGGAATGTTTCTTGAAAAAGACGTCTGTACTTTTGCTAATTTTGAGAGAGCTTATATTGCAATATATATGTATGTGTATCTCTATGTATGTATTACACATCCTTAATATATACAGGTCTTGCAGGAAATAACTTACAGGCAGAAAAGTAAGTTGTTTCCTGCTAGAGAATAAATTTTGAGAGTAACATGAGCCTTAAAGTTCCCATGTAATAAAGAGGGCCAAGCATTTCTAATAAGGACTTCTTCATCTAAAAATTTAAGAAGAGGTGCTCTGTTGTTTTATTTCAAAATAGTATCTATGATTTGGAAGGTAGAGAGAAAAGAATTAGCATCTTTCAAATTTAAATACTTGTTTGCTATTTTGATAGCTCTGGTTATTATCAGTCATTTTTTTAAAAAACAAAGTGAATTAGTGAGCCATTACTGTATGTATACAGTATATTTTTTTGCCAAAGTTTATAAAATACGTATGTTTTTAATATAAAGACAAAACTTTCAAATGAAAGATTCTAAATTGGCTTAAAATTTCGCTGAAGAAGAATGTGCACTTGACAAATTAGAGATACATTTTTCCAAAGAAAATTGCAAGCGCAAATATTAGATCCTTCATGTTAAGAGTATAAACAGCTACAATTTAAGAACACAAGAAAAATAACTATATGAAGCACTACTACTCTCTGCTGGTTGTCTCATTTCAGTGACTGTTCCTTCTCAGCCTCTTTTGTGGGCCCCTCTTCCTCTATTTACCTGAAAAGTTGCTATTCCTTCAGGTTCTGTGCTTGGCTCTCTTATTACTGACTGGTTGATTTTAATTTCTGTCATTAGTTACTTTCCATATGCTGATGACTTCCAGATTTGTGTCCTCGCCACATTCTCCCAAGCTCTAGATCCATACATCCAAACATTCATTGGGCTTCTTCCCTTAAGTGTGACAGATGCACTGTAAACTCAACATTTTCAGAAATTAAAGTCATCATATTCCATATCTCACCCTACTCCAGCCTTCTCTTTGTATCAAATAGGCCCAAAAGGTCGTTCAGGTTTTTCCAAAAGACATTGCAGAAAAATCTGAATTACCTTTTTGGCCAACCCAATGTTTCATATCTCAGCATTAATATGCCACCAATGTAGTTGCCCAAGCGAGACTCTATTTAACTCATAAAATCTCATCTCAGACCAGTTCTATTTCCACTGCCACCAGCTTACTGCAGGTCACTACTGTAGCTACATTTGTTTTGTTGCAGCAGCCTGTTCTCATTTCCCCTACTCTGTCTTCTTCAATACATTTTCTGCATTTCACACTATGTATAAGGAAACCCCTTGGCTTAGATCTTAACTTCTGTGACTCCCATTGTTTCTAGGATTAAGTCCAGATTCCTCACCATGGTAGCAGGCTCTTCATCACCTCATGAGCTCATCACTGCCTGCTTTTCTAGCCTTGTCTCCCATTCCATGACATGAACAAGCTGAATTTTTTTTACTCTAAACATTTGGACAAGCCCTCGTGTTTGCAGTTCCTGCCTCTTCCTACCTTAGTACTTTTGCCCAGCCAGTTCCCCATTTACCTACACATTTTGGTTTGCATAATATTTCCTCCAGAAGCTCTGACATATCCACTTCCTTCCTCCCATTCACCAAATAAACACTTTGTGTTTTTCCTACATACCCTTATAACATATCCTTATCATAGCACTTACTCCAGTGTGTTAGAATTGTTGTTTTACTCTCAACTTTCCCCTCTAGGCTGTAAATTCCTTAAGGTTAAGGATGTTGAAACTTATGGTTCTTGGAATATAGTGTATGCTTGAGAAGTATTTCTTGACTGTGTAAATGAATTATTGTGACTTTTCCTTACTGTTTTCATGGTGGTTTTGCCAGTTTCATCATGTGTCGCATATGCCCTCAGTTTCAGAATCTCTTCTAATTTCAAATGAGAACTTCAAAACATATAGAACAATATATACTGTTAAGTAAAAAAGTAAAATACAGAGTAGTATTGTAAATCATTCCTTAAGGTAAGAAGGAAGATATATAAGATAATATACATGTCTGTTCATTTGTATGAAACAAATACAGGAATGATAATGGAAAGAAGTGAGGACCTAGGAACATGATAGCAGAGGTAAGGAGGGAACAATTTTTTTCCAAGATCGCCTTTGTATTATGCCTTGACTGTTTGGAACCACACTACTGTTTTACGTACTTCCTCTCTGAAAACAGATAAATAAAACCAGGATGTAGGGGGAACCCAAAATGTAATACAAAATATAGCAGGAGATTCTAACTCTGTAGTGAATAAATAGCATATCCACACTGAAGAGGGTGTTAAAGAAAAGCACTAACCTGGGTAATGCTGGAAAACAGTATTTTGACTGGATATTGCGAAGCTAATGGCAAATACAGTTATCAAGTTACTGTTTCTTATACAGATGCGGGTTGTCAGTTCTGAAGCTGCTCTGTGTTTAGAATTACAGGAGGGAAACCCTGTAGTATTGGACTGAAAGCACAGGTAGTTGTATGAACTCACAGTTTTTACTGTATATCCGTCTAGATATATGTACAGAAGCGTGGATGCAAAAGTAAAATAGATGCACGTGTGTTGCACTTGGTGACTATGCCTAGTGTTCCCTTGCTCTGTTTGCTGATAAGGCCTAGAAACAATGATATACTAGCAGCAGTAAGCATTCCTAGTGCCCGAGTTTTGGTTGCCATTTTAATAAAAGGAACAAGCTTAATTATATAGGTAGTGCATGTGTTTGTGTGCTCAAGTGCCCAGTTGTGTCCAACTCTTTGTGACCCCATGGACTGTAGCCCACCAGGCTCCTCTGTCTGAGGAATTTTCCAGGCAAGATTACTGGAGTGGGTTGCCACTTCCTACTCTAGGGGATCTTCCCAATGAAGGGATTGAACCTGCATCTCTTGCCTCTCCTGCACTGGCAGGAGAATTCTTTACCATTGCACCACCAAATAAATGGCTACCCACTCTTGCCTGGAGAATCCTATGGACAGAGGAATCTGGTGGGCTACAGTCCATGGAGTCGCAAAGAGTTGGACACGACTGAATGACTAACGCTTTTTCTTTTTTTTTTTGCTTGCTTACTTTATCATAAACATTGCACTCAGTGTGGAAAAGCTTTTCTCAATATTCAGAGGACATACAAATGCAAGGGATTTTTATATTAAAAATAAATAGTCATGGCTCTTTCGTCTACTAGACAAAAAAAATTGGAAATGTTAAAACTTGATCAACAACCAAAAAAGGAACCAATGCTCCTTGGGGAAGTAGTTGATTTCAGACCAGAGGCAAGAAAACACAAGATGAGCCTGAAGCATCTTATTATGCCAAAAACCCAAAATCAAGTTCAAAATGCAGAGAAGCCAGCCTCAAGCAGATCCTAACAGCCAAATCTGGAATAATTTTGAGCAACAAAATGATAATTTTGAGCAACAATGATAGTATTGGATTATAACCCACAGAATAAACCAAATGACCATGAACTCATTGGTATAAATAAATAATTGAATAACTAAGTGGAGAAGTGACAGCTCTTCCTTATAGTAAACTTCCATTAATAAATGTAGAAGGAGTGAAGGAAGAACAAAATGTCATTAGACAAAGACCAATATAACAATTATCCCAGGTGAGATCCGCCAGTGGATGCTAACATCAGTGGAAGAAAGTTTAAGGAGAAACAGGGTATGTACATAGTCTCACACAATGTGTTTATTAAATAGAGAGGGGATAATACTACTTACAGCAGCAAAAGCTGGTAAACACCACCTTAACCAAATGCTCACAGTTCACATCACTTACAGTAAGACCTGTAACGTCATGTACCCCCAGCATGAGGCACTGAGAAGGGCACAAGAATTGCTTCTCTGTTATTCTTAACGAAAACACATATTCCCAATATAAGCACAAGAAAGCATCAGACTGGCCCAAACTGAAAACCTTTCCAGAAGATAACTCATCAGTATGTCTTAAAAATGTCAAGGTTGTGAAAGACTGGGGAACTCTCCCAGATTAGAGGAGACTGAGGAGATTTAGTGCAATTTGGAATTCCAGATTGGATTTTGAGACAGAGAAGGGACATTGGTGGAAAAACTGTTGAAATTTGAATAACGTCTGTATGTTAACTAGCTAGTAGTGGTATAACAATATCAATTTTCTGGTAAGCCTTCCTCAGTGATCAGTGCAAAGAAATAGAGGAAAACGATAGAATGGGAAAGACTAGAGATCTCTTCAAAAAAATTAGAGATACCAAGGGAACATTTCATGCAAAGATGGGCTCAGTAAAGGACAGAAATGGTATGACCTAACAGAAGCAGAAGATATTAAGACGAGGTGACAAGAATACACAGAAGAACTGTACAAAATAGATCTTCATGACCCAGATAATCATGATGGTGTGATCACTCACCTAGAGCCAGACATCCTGGAATGTGAACTCAAGTGGGCCTTAGAAAGCATCACTACGAACAAAGCTAGTGGAGGTGATGGAATTCCAGTTGAGCTATTTCAAATCCTGAAAGATGATACTGTGAAAGTGTTGCACTGAATATGCCAGCAAATTTGGAAAACTCACCAGTGGCCACAGGACTGGAAAAGATCAGTTTTCATTCCAATCCCAAAGAAAGGCAATGCCAAAGAATGCTCAAACTACCGCACAATTGCACTCATCTCACATGCTAGTAAAGTAACGCTCAAAATTCTCCAAGCCAGGCTTCAGCAATACATGAACTGTGAACTTCCATATGTTCAAGCTGGATTTAGAAAAGGCAGAGAAACCAGAGATCAAATTGCCAACATCTGGTGGATCATAGAGAAAGCAAGAGACTTCTGGAAAAATATCTATTTCTGCTTTATTGACTATGCCAAAGCCTTTGACTATGTGGATCACAATAAACTGTGGAAAATTCTGAAAGAGATGGGAATACCAGACCACCTGACCTACCTCTTGAGAAATCAGTATGCAGGTCAGGAAGCAACAGTTAGAGCTGGACATGGAACAACAGACTGGTTCCACATAGAAAAGGAGTAAGTCAAGGCCGTATATTGTAACCCTGCTTATTTAACAAATATGCAGAGTGCATCAAGAGAAACACTGGGCTGGATGAAGCACAAGCTGGAATCAAGATTGCTGGGAGAAATACCAGTAACCCCAGATATGCAGATGACACCACTCTTACGGCAGAAAATGAAGAAGAACTAAAGAACCTCTTGATGAAAGTGAAAGAGGAGAGTGAAAAAGTTGGCTTAAAGCTCAACATTCAGAAAACTAAGATCATGGCATGTGGTCCTATGAGCTTTAAGCCAACTTTTTCACTCTCCTCTTCCACTATCATCAAGAGGCTCTTTAGTTCTTGGGGGTCTCCAAAATCACTACAGATGGTGACTGCAGCCATGAACTTAAAAGATGCCTACTCCTTGGAAGGAAAGTTATGACCAAACTAGACAGCGTATTAAAAAGCAGAGACATTACTTTGCCAAAAAATGTCCATCTAGTCAAAGCTATGGTTTTTCCAGTAGTCATGTATGGATGTGAGAGTTGGACTATAAAGAAAGCTGAGCACTGAAGAATTGATGCTTTTGAAGTGTGATGTTGGAGAAGACTCTTGAGAATCCCTTGGACTGCAAGGAGATCCAACCAGTCCATCCTAAATGAGATCAGTCCTGGGTGTTCACTGGAAGGACTGATGCTAAAGCTGAAACTCCAATACTTTGGCCACCTGATGCAAAGAACTGACTCATTGGAAAAGACCCTGATGTGGGGAAAGTTTGAAGGCAGGAGGAGAAGGGGACAACCGAGGATGAGATGGTTGGATGGCATCACTGACTCAATTGAGATGATTTTGAGTAAATTCTGGGAGTTGGTGATGGACAGGGGGCCATGGTCCATGGGGTTGTGAAGAGTTGGACATGACTGAGTGACTGAACTTAACTGAACTCTGATTCTGTAAGATGTTATATAGGTAAAGGGTATATGGGAACTTGTACTATTTTTTCAACCTTTTTTGTAAGTGTAAAATTATTAAAATAGAAAAATTTTAAATAAGGGCTAGCATCTCCACTTATAAACAAATATACTTAATTTTTGACTTTTACAAATTTGACTCTATCACATGAATTTGTGCATACTCTGGGAGTTACTGAAGGACAGGGAAGCCTGGTATGCTGCAGTCCTTGGGGTTACAAAGAGTCAGACATAGTGACTGAACAACAATAATATAATTTTTAGCAAAACTAAAAGAATAGGGAAAAATACAGAAAGAGAAAGATAAAATATTCTTATCAGATTAAGGAAAGTTCCTTCTATTTCTCATTTGCTAAAATTTTTTTTTTAATGCTCATATGTTTTCTTTTTAAAAATCTAACTGAGGGTAACTGATTTTTAAATCTTTATCTGTTTATTTATTTTGACTGTGCTGGGTCTTCACTGCTGCGTGGCCTTTTCTCTAGTTGTAGAGAGCAGGGGCTACTCTCTAGTTGTGGTACCTGGGCTTCTCACTGAGGTGGCTTCTCTCGTTGTGGAGCTAGGGAGTGTGGGCTTCAGTACTTGTGGCGTGACGGCTCAGTAGTTGCGGCTCCAGGGCTCCAGAGCACAGGCTTAGAAGCTATGGTGTGTGAGTTTAGTTGCTGCATGGCATGTGGGATCTTCCTGTCTCAGGGACTGAACCCATGTCTCCTGCACTGGCAGGCAGATTCTGTACCCCTGAGCCACCAGGGAAGCCCTAAGAGGTTTTTTTTTTTTTTAATCATGAATAGATGTTTAGTGTTAAATGTACCTTTACGTATCTTTGAAATGATCATGTAATTTTTCTTATTTTTTGGAATATTGCTTTTGGAATGTCAGTCATGATTAGGAAAATTTTCTCCGATCTCAGGTTACAGAGGAAGTTATTATATTTTATATTTTCTTCTACAGTTACATAGTTTTATTATTTTAAAACTCAAACAGTAATTATAAGACGCTAGAGAGCTTACTTTGAATCTAACCTTTAAGTTCCAGTTTTTGCTGCAGTCTTTGCCTCTTGCTTCTCATCAGCCCTGTGACTGTGGTATGCAGCACATACCTGTGTAGGGCTTACTATGTGCCAGACACTTTTCTAAGCACATTACAAATATTAAAGCATTTATTCCTTTAGTCACCAAATGAATTAGGCACAATTTCAGAGAAGAAAACAAGAACTAGAGAACTGAAAGAACTCGTTCAAGTTCTCATACCTGTCCAGAGGTCTACTCTACTAATTGTATGATAAGATCCTGGCAGCTGAAGCAGGAAGATATTTGCCTGGTATCTTTTATTCTTTTCCTACCATCTTTCGTGACAGAACCAGGGATCCTCTGGGACCACATGGATAATCCTAGTAATTTCTGGTATAGGAAAAATAAGTATATCTACTGGACTGAGAGTCATATAAAATACATAGTTTTAGGAGAGGTTATATTTTGGAGGAGGTGGAAAGATGATTAATTTTTGAAACTAATTTTTATAGGAGTATAGTTGCTTTACATTGTTGTGTTAGTTCTGCTGTACATCAAATGAATCAGCGATATGTACACATATGTGGGCCTGTGTGCTAATTCACTCCACTCATGTCCAACTCTTTGAGATCCTATGGACTGTAGCCCACCAGGCTCCTCTGTCCATGGAATTCTCCAAGCAAGAATACGGGGAGTGGGTTACCATTTCCTTCTCCAGGGTTTCTTCCTGACCCAGGGATTGAACCCGTGTCTTTTTAGTCTCCTGCAATGGCAGGCAGGTTCTTTGCAACAGTACCCCCTGGGAAGCCCATGTATACATATACTCTCTTTTTTTTTGGATTTTCTCTTCCATTTAGGTCATCACAGAGTTTGAGTAGTGTTCCTTGTGCTATACTGTAGGTTCTTATTAGTTATCTATTTTATATATAGTAGTGTATGTATTGGAGAAGGCAATGGCACCCCACTCCAGTACTCTTGCCTGGAAAATCCCATGGACGGAGGAGCCTGTTGGGCTGCAGTCCATAGGGTCACACAGAGTTGGACACGACTGAGCAACTTCACTTTCACTTTTCACTTTCATGCACTGGAGAAGAAAGTGGCAACCTACTCTGGTGTTCTTGCCTGGAGAATCCCAGGGACGGGGGAGCCTGGTGGGCCTCCGTCTATGGGGTTGCACAGAGTTGGACACGACTGAAGTGTCCAACTTAGCAGCAGCAGCAGTGTATGTATCGGAGAAGGCAATGGCACCCCACTCCAGTACTCTTGCCTGGAAAATCCCATGGACAGAGGAGCCTGGAAAGCTTCAGTCCATGGGGTTGCTAAGAGTCAGGCACGACTGAGTGACTTCCCTTTCACTTTTCACTTTCCACTTTCATGCATTGGAGAAGGAAATGGCAACCCACTCCAGTGTTCTTGTCTGGAGAATCCCAGGGACGGGGGTGCCTGGTGGGCTGCTGTCTGTGGGGTCGCACAGAGTCGGACACGACTGAAGCGACTTAGCAGCAGCAGCAGCTGCAGTGTATGTATGTCAATCCCAATCTTATTCATCCCACTTCTCTTCCCCCTTTGGGTCATATGCTTGTTTTATATGGGAAAGACAATTTTAAAAGAAAATTTGAAAGGGCATTTTAAAGCCATTGTTTTTCTCTTCATATGTAAGTTAATTGATATTTTCAAATTTAAAATGTGCAGGCTTTAAACCCCATTTCTTGAAGCTGCAGCTTACATTTGTTTCCTACTCTTCGTTAACAAGAAATGATCTCTGTTCAAAAGCAGGGTGCTTATCTGGCTTCTCCTGTTGTGTAACCTTATCTGACTTGAACAGGGCTGGCGTTAGGATGATTAACCACTCTGAACTCCAGGACTTGAGGCTGGTAAATATTTGTCTTTTTTATAAAAATGAAATGATTAAAAAAATAGATATTCCAACCTCTCCCAAGCAGAGGAGGACAGAGAAGAATTGATGCTACATGCTCTCTGTTGGCTCAGAGTTCCTTTCAACTTTTTAGGAGGAAGGAATCATGCCTGGATTCCATCATCTTACAAGAAACAGTTCCTCAGTATGTTGAAAACCTTAGAGAAATGTCCCCTTTCTAAGAAGGCTAAAAGCCTGATTCTGACCTGTCTTTCCCCTATCACTTTTTAATTGGCATTATTTGTAGTAATTTTGTATTATTATGATGCTTTCACATAAGTTACCATGTTTGATTTTCACATCAACCCTGAAATAAGAAGGGAAGCTATTACCACCATTTCACAGAGAAAACTAAGACTTGGAGATTTCCAGCAATCTTCCCAAGATTGTAGAGCCAGCGGTGGGGCAGAGTTGGGAGGAGATGAGCACACTGGCCTCCTGGCTTTGGTGCTCATTCTTCCCTGCCAGGCCCTACTCCTCAAATAGCACAGAAATACTAGGTATAGTCCCATTTATATAAAAATACTTGGTATTGATATATTTTACAAGTACATTTCAAATTAGTGGAAAATTTTGGTGAAATTTAGAGTAAATTTTTTTTTTAAACGTAAGTAAGATAGATTGTTGTTGTTCAGATGCCGGTCGGTGTCCAACTCTGCAACCCCATGGACTGCAGCACTCCAGGCTTCCCTGTCCTTCACCATCTCCCAGAGTTTGCTCAAACTCATATCCATTGAGTCAGTGATGCCATCCAACCATCTCATCCTCTCATCAAGTAAATCTTAAAAAGCTTCCAAACAAGATGTCTTCCAGATCCCAGCAATAACAATAGTTGTTCGGTTGTGGCCTGGTGTGGAGCAAGACAATGTCAGGATTGCTTCTTTCTTTCACAAGTAGTTGCTTGTTTGCTTGTGCTTGCCCTTTAAGACCATTTTTTCACTTCTCTGCGTGTTTCTTTATTTGTGTGTGGCAAACTCTGTTAAAAAATAGTAGCCTGGTTTTGGCAAGTACTAGAAGACAAACCAGAAATCACATAGGAAGTAGAGTGTGTTACTGCTTACCTTGTACAGTCTCTTGTGCAACAAAATATTACAGGTGTTTCAGGTAGGAATTTCTGTTTTTATGTTGCATTGCCTTTTAGGAAAGACTCATCACAGCCATGTTCTGAGATTCATGAGCTGTTAAAATCTCTTCCATATCAGTATATAAGCTTTCATATTTCCTACAGCTGGGACAAAGGGAAATGGTATCGTCTACCATCTGGATTCAGAATATACTTAGCAGAGCAAAAGCATATGCAAGATCTAGTATGAAGCACTGGAGTAAAGCCTGAAGGATGTATGCATTAAAAGTACCAGAACATGAAAATCCTCCATGTTCCAAGGAGAGAGTTCAGCCTGGCGTTAGGCTGTCGCGTTTTGCAGTCTCTTGCTTTCCCACCAGTCTGCAGGGCTGTTTCTCCATGTTGAGAAGGCTCACGCTCACTCTTTGGCCCTAAGTTCTAACAGCTTGAAAGTCTTATGGTTGGGTATTCGTATTTAAAATCCCTAAAATAAAAGTGGGAAATTTTCGAGGGACCATCCTTTTCAGTATTTAGCTTGGAACTCATCCTGTCCTTCAGGGGCCTCCAAAGACTAACTACTTCATCCTCTGAAACACTTCATTATGAGCTGAAAAGGAGCCAGGACGAAAGACCCTGTTCTCTCTGAGATGGAACACAGGACAGTGTGTTTGTCTTGCTCCTAACATGGCCAAATCAGCAAGCTATTCACCATCTCAAACTGGTCTTATTTATTTGTGTCATGCAAGAGAAATTTATTTTCTAAATTGTTAAGAGCTTGAATGTATTTATTACACTCTTTGGAAGGTTTGGCCCCAGCCTTGTCCTGAGGCGTTGAGATTTGTTTTCCATCAATTTGAGCCTCAAACATAAAAGAGTTTCAACAGTGGCTTGGGATATTACCTGACATTTTAATGATTGAGTGAAGAGAAGTTAAATTAGGAGATGACCTGGACAACAAACAGACTTCAGAATCCTTTTTCAATAGAGTGTTAGTGAGCTGCCCAGTACTCTGGATGGTGGTTTAAAAAAATATAATAAAATGTCAGCCAAGCTTTTTTTGAGACAGATTAGAGAATTACCCAATTCCCTCAACCTCTTCACTCTAAGTCTAAAGCAAATGTTTGTTTAAAATTTGAAAACCAAGCAGTTTGTGTTCAACTGGATGAATTTTATTCATTTGGGACAGAACAACAACCAAAAAGGTTAGTCTGTAGTGTTTTGTCTCATAGCTGGTGTATTCTTAATGAAGAACATTCCTTTGTGTGTCAGTGCTCAAAATTGGGACACCAAAAATGCAGCAATTAAGTAAAAAGGTTTTATTTAGTTATCATCTGTCTGAAACTAATGATAAATATGAATCAGTAAAGTTTACTGCCTATAGTTGTATGCCTGGCATATTGTTATGTGGATTGTCTCATTTAATCTTTTCAAAAATCCCAAGGTAGGTACTGTTATTCCCCCACTTTTTAGATGACTAAACAGAGGCTTCCATTGATTAGGTTCCTTGTCTAAGATCATACAACGGTGGAGCAGGAACTGAAGCCCCATGATTCTGGGTTGCAGCACTGAGCTCTTATTAGCACAGCTGATGGTTTTCTTTATGAAGCTCAGTTCATCCAGGTAATGTGGTCAGTTAATGACAGGTTTGATACTTTTGAACTGTGGTGTTGGAGAAGACTCTTGAGAGTCCCTTGGACTGCAAGGAGATCCAACCAGTCCATTCTGAAGGAGATCAGTCCTGGGTGTTCTTTGGAAGGAATGATGCTAAAGCTGAAACTCCAGTACTTTGGCCACCTCATGCGAAGAGTTGACTCATTGGAAAAGACTTTGATGCTGGGAGGAATTGGGGGCAGGAGGAGACGGGGACGACCGAGGATGAGATGGCTGGATGGCATCACTGACTTGATGGACGTGAGTCTGAGTGAACTCTGGGAGATGGTGATGGACAGGGAGGCCTGGCGTGCTGCGATTCATGGGGTCGCAGAGTCGGACACGACTGAGCGACTGAACTGAACTGAACTGAATGACAGGTCTACTGGATGATCACTTGAGAACAGAAAGCCAATTACATGGCATTGCCTAGCAGAGACAGTGGAAAAAATTGTCAATTTTTAAAATTGAAGTATTGTTGATGTACATTATTACATGAGTTACAGATGTACAATATAGTGAATCACAGGTTTTAAGGGTTATACTCCATTTACCTTCCCTGGTAGCTCAGTCAGTAAAGAATACACCTCCAATGCAAAAGATCACCTGCAGCACAGAAGACCCAGGTTTGATCTCTGGGTTTGGGAGATTCCCCTGGTGAAGGAAATGGCAACTCACTCCAGGATTCTTGCCTGGAGAATCCCATGGACAGAGGAGCCTGGAGGGCTACAGTCCATGGGGTCACAAAGAGTCAGACATGACTGGGCAACTGAACAATAACCTTTTACAGTTATTTTAAAATATTGGTTCTATTCACTGTGCTGTGCAGTATATCCTTGTAGCTTATTTTGTGCACGAGAGTTTGTACTTCTTAATCCCTTACCCCTATATGGCCCTTCCTTCTCCCCTCTCCTCACTGGTAACCACTAGTTTGTTCTCTGTATCTGTGAGTCTGCTTCTTATTTGTTATATTTACTAGTTTGTTGTATTTTTCAGATCCCACATATAAGTGATATCATATGGTATTTGAGAAAATAAAAAAATTTTAATGTGTGTATTTAGCACCCACATAATACAATTGTAAGGCACTTCAGAAGTAAGCTCATGGAAGTAGGTGGAACTGCAGTTGGATAGTAATCGAGACATAAGACTGCTTTTTTTTTTTTTTTGTATTTAAAGTGATTGCTATTCATTCTGTTCCTGGATGAGACTTTGTTTTTCTTTTATAAGTGATGGATACCCGTATGCTGCTCATAAGAGACCAGAGAAAACATAGACAAATCCCATAAGAACTGAAACAGAGAGTGTCCTGGAACATTGTTAAAGGATAATTTCATTGAGGGGAAATTTTTTACACAAAATTGGCAGATGAGGGTTATTCGTTTATCTCTTCTAGAAATTGCTGAAAGAGGGGTACAACAGAAATCATTCCAGTTCAAACATATAGGGAAATGGATTCAACCAGGATGCTAAGATAATTTTGGACTTCTTCAGTTTTATAGGCTGAGGGTTTCCATGAATATAACTGAGACCCATGATTCAGTAACTTGGAAGGTTAGAGGTTTCACACACACACACACACACACACACACACACACACACATACACACACACACCCTACACATTATTACCCATATCTTTCAGGATAGAATCTTTGGGAAAAGTAAAGTTTTTATTGTTGTTTTTTTTTTTTTTTAGTATTGACAAATAGCCATACCAACTGGTTTTATAGCAACAACTAGTCATGGATCATGGCCTTCAAAGAAAATGTTTATCTACCATTTATTGAAAGCTGTGTCTGTGAGAAGGACCATTTCTTTAATTCTAAAAGGACCATTTGGGTCAAGATATTTTATACTTGTATTTGGGGGGAAAGACTGTAAAGCACATTAGTTTCAAAAATAACTAGTTTTGCTGGTAGAATTAAATGATTGTAAGAGAATTTCTTCTCATTGGCAGAATGGAAGTTCACTGTATGTCTCAAATATTTATTTTTATAAACATTATGGCCTGGGCACATTAAGCCCATTTTCTTGTACATAAAAAGCCACTTTACCTCAGCTTTGCCTTGTTCCTGTAAAAACAGAAGATTGTTTTATGGTCTAACTGTATCTTTGCCTGACAAATAGACATCAAATAAAGAACCAATTGTTGTACCTTACTCAGAGACTTTTGCTAGATCTCCTTACCTGAACAGACCTCAGTAGTAACAAAGAGGGCCCAGCTTATAAATGACTGGTTTTGTTTTCATGAATGTTAGGAGAAGTATCACCTGCCAGGAGGGTTTATCTTGGACTCTGGGGGCAAAAACCTTTACTGGCTCCAGAATGATGACAGTCACTAATGTTTAAGTGATATTCTAACCTTTCCAAAATCATTTATATGATCCCATTTTATCCTTACAGTGTTTTTAGAAAATAAAAGCACATAATATACGTAGCATATACTGTTTCAATTTGGTTTTTGCTCACATGAATTTAAAGACACACACAATATCCAGAAATATTTACTATCAACTTTTTGAGTGAGTGAGAGAGTGAAAGTTGCTCAGTCATGTCTGACTCTCTGCGACCCCATGGACTATACAGTCCATCAATTTTTCCCTACGTTGATATACTCTTATTTTTTCATTTCATATTTCTCTCTTTTTTTGTTATTCTCTGGACAGTTTTTCCTCCCACCCTTTGCAGAACATTCTGATTATTTGTTTAGACCCTCCATTAAGGAAATATCCATTTTGGCTATTTAGGTGACATATATGGATGCAAAAACATCTGGCACAGTGTCTCACAAGTAATAGATGCTCAGTGTTGACTTTTTTTCCTCTGCCTCCTCTCCCTCTTTTTGTTTTTAGTTTGGTCTTTTGGTTGATAGTGTGGCATCAGCCCACACTTGATAGATAGTTGAATACATAGACATAGAGATAGGTAATCTCTATCCATCCATTTTTCCATTTATATATCTTTGGTCCTTGGTTCCCTCTCTATATAGGTTTCTTTCCTTTAATCCTTGATACTCAGTTTCTCTAATTTTCTTATGCATGTTGTTCAGTCACTAACTCGTGCCTGACTCTTTGCAATCCCAGGGACTCCAGCATGCCAGGCTTCCCTATCTTTCAGCCTCTCCCAGAGTTTGCTCATATTCATGTCCATTGAGTCAGTGATGCTATGTATCTATACTTTGTATTTACTTATTGAGTAAATATATACAGAAAGCAAGTGTTGTTCTAGTGATCATGTTTAATCGTGGGAGATACAAACCAGAGTGAGATAAAATCATGAGTCTGGCGTAGAAGATACAAATAAATATATCAAACCATGTGTGATGTGCTCTCATAGAGAATACAGAGGGGACCTGTAATAGGGTTGAGAGCTAGAACCTGACTCTGGAATTTTGGGGATCAGAAGTGAATGATAAATATTATTACTCTATGTTGAGATTTCTTTTTGATAGTATGTTTTGATAACATTAATTGAATCTTTTGCATTCCTGGAGTAAGCTTTTCTTTATTATTGCTTTTTAAATGTAGTACTGATTTGCTAATATCTTCATTTGAATTTTTGCATATATTTACATGCATAAGTTTGCCCTTGAGGTTTTTGCTGTGTGAATTTGCACTCAGGACTTTGTGAGGTTTTCTGAGCACAGTCCTGCTAATATTGGAAAACTGATCTTCGTGGTAATGTTAAATGTTCTACCACTGTCCAGGATCCTTCTACTTTAAACATTTCCCCTATGAACTCATTTGAAATTTCCGAACTTTTAGAAGACTGCTGTGTCTTTCCTCAATGTTGTTGGAAAAGGCATTACCTTCCTCTTTACTATTTTACTTCTTTCTAGTTGTAAATCCATCTACTTTATTGAGTCACCTCCTCTCCTTAGTAATGATATTCTATAGAAGCATTAATCAATTTTGAATTGTTTTTAAACAGTCTAAGGATCTTTTTAGACATCTGCCTTTACTGGTGGTTCTTTTAGTTATTTCTAGGCTGATTTCTTTTTTACTGAGATGAAACCTCAGTCATTTCCCCAAACCCTTTCATTTTTCTTTTAAGCATGAGATTAGGAAGGATCAGATGTTAAGAGTATGAGGTACACACAATGATCCTGTTTATTTATTTATTTATTTATTTTACTAAATAGGATGATCTAAAACTCTTATTCTTTAAGCAGTAATTCACAATTCCATTGCTATGTGTCTTTTATTTCTATCAGTGAGACATAAGCTTCTGGAATGGCTGAAGACTAGATTCTGGAGTCGGCACGTAGAAGATTCTTTCCTTTACTGTGTGCATGACTTTGAGCAAATCACTTGAACTTTTTAGAGTCTAGTTCATCACCTGTGAAATAAGACACTACTAACTACCATTTTAGGCAGCTGTGTGATAAGCAAGCATGTAAAGTACTATGGTTAGCACATAAAAAGTACTTTGAAATGGTACTAATGTAATTATTCAGCTATCATAAATAAGTTCCTTATCCTGTCTCTTCATGTACCATGGTCCTCCTTTCCTATTGTTTTATAAAAATTGCATCCAGTTTTCACCCCTCAGAATCCATAGACTGGATCTTCCATTGTCTGCATTGTCTGTACCACACATTTCCACCTTGTACATCTGTATTTCTTAAAAAGCCCCTTCAATTTTTGCCTTCTGTCTTGTTCTTTACCACGGTGTATTTTGGTGGAAAATGCCTACAGCATGGAAGACCCAGGTTCCACTCCTAACAGGATCTTTGGCTGATTATCTGACTTTAGGTAGTCAATCTTCTTATCATTTATTTTTGTTACTATCAATTATCAAGCATAACTTTGTCTCTGATGCTTTATATAATGTCTCATTTACTCCTCACAATCATTTGTTTGGAAGGTGTTTTTTCCGTTTTGCCAATGAGGAAACAGAGATTTAAAATTATTAAGTAATTAAATTAAAAATAATTTAATATTATTAAGTAATAATTTTAAGTAATTATTAGTAATTACTTAAGTATTTACTTTAGTAATTGCTAAAGTATTAAGTAATAATTTTAATATTAAGTAGCTTGCCCAGAAGCTGAATGGGCAGTTTTCCTGGACTCTGGGGATACGGATTTTTACCTACTCTACAACTCAGAGTTGTTAGGGCCAACCAAGGTCAAGTGAGATTGTTTCATAGACTGGAACACGATGTAAACAGAACAGTTCTATCAGGCTAGTGTTTTCTCTCCTAGCCACCCCCTTTTATTCCTAAGTCTTCTGACATGTGGATTATACCATGGGTTGGTTATCCTCATTCCCTCTGCATTTTTGTTTTTGCACCTTTGTTTTCCTCCGTTCTCTACCTTCCTTTCCTTTTGTCCCCCATGGCATTTCCAGAGAACTTCCTCTCTTAGTGAGGTCTTACTCTGTCTCCCTTCCTCAGCCAGAGACAGCTTGCCTTACCAGCTCTTTCAGCTTACCTGTTTCGTGTTTGGCATCCATTTAAAAATGATTTTCATAGCTCAGTTATAGACAGTTTCACATTGTCCCTCTGTGCCTTTTTTTTTTAAGATTTGGTTTGAAAAAGGGTAAGGAAGTGCAAGATGTATAGCGGTAAGAAAGAAGAGAAACTGTTGGGAGGGGCTGCTGTATTCCATCTTCAAAGAAAGCAGAGCTGGGGTTAGTCCAAGCTGTTTTACGATTGGAAGAGAGTCATTCCACCATAGTTTGGACATAACCTGGCTTTTTATTGCCAAGAAAGTATAAGATGGAAATGGAGGTAAATGTGAATAATTCAAAATAATGTTTAACTTTGAGGATATTTCACCTTCTCTGGAATTAGAGATTTATGCTAGTCAAGAGTTAGGGAGGAATTCGAAATGTTTATGTTACCAGAGTGTAGAAAACATTGTCCAGTTGTTTATCTAATCCTTCATTGGGCTTGCTTTTAAAAACACATTTGGGTTTGAAGTAGCCTGGGAAAAATAAACTGTTCCAGGCCATAACTTGATGCCCCAGTGGAAATAAGATAGATCCTTTTTCATTCATTTTGAGAAATTTTCCAAGCAGACAGATGTCTTTGTACCTTCCTTTGCAGTTCCTGCACAAATGACTGTTATCAAGAACTAGAATTACAAGTGCTCTGTTACTTCTTTTTAACTTTAGCTTCTACAGAAATTACTACTGGGATCTGATTTCTTTTCTGGGCTGAACATTTTGTTGTTGCACCTACTCAGTCTCACAGATTCTCCATGTGCTATCATCCAGGAAGATTCATTTCTTAAAGATGTGTATTAACTAACACAAGGAACTTTTTGAGAACCTGTTTTGATCCACAGAGCAACCAGGTGTGCTGGGGAATAGGCATAAGAGATACTGTGCTTTGCTCTGTCTGTAATTATTTTCCAGTCTCCCAGTGGAAAAGGTAGAGAGTAATATGTAAAAAAAAAAAAAAAAAAAGAATGAATTTTGGTTTCCATTGCTTCTTCCTAATCCCTTAGCCTAAATTCATTCACTCAAGGCAACCAGTAATTATTGTGTGCTTCCTGTGTGCCAGGAACTATTCTAGGGCTGGGGATACAGCAGCAAACAAAATAAAGATCCCCACAATTGTGGAGCTCTTATTCTAGCAGGGGAGATGATAAACAATAAACATGATAAAGTCGTGAACTACGTAGTATGTTAGAAAATAACAAGTGTTAGTGTTTAAAGGTGGTAAGTACTATGGAAAAAGAAATGTCAGAAAGGTGGCAGTTACAAGATTATAATTTTAAATTGGGTTGTCAGGGTAGGCTTTGTTGAAAAGGCACCTTTTGAACAGAGATTTAAAGAGGTGAGGGATTTATCCATGCAGAGATCAGAGAGAGAGCTGTTCCAGGTAAGGGGAACAAGCCTAGCATGTTCCCGGGACAGCAAGAAAGCCAGTAGTGAGACTGGGTGATAAGAGATGCAGTTAGCGGGGTCAGATCATGCGCGGCCTTTTGGCTGACTTTTGTTTTCTACTGAGTAAAGTGAGGAGGACCATTTTGAAGAAAGTGAAGTGAAAGTCACTCAGTTGTGTCTGACTCTTTGTGACCCCATGGGCTGTAGGCTGCCAGATTTCTCCATCCATGGAATTCTCCAGGCCAGAATACTGGAGTGGGTGGCCATTCCCTTCTCCAGGAGATCTTCCCAACCCAGGGATTGAACCCATGTGTCCCACATTGCAGGCAGATTCTTTATTGTCCGAGCCACCAGGGAAGCCCAACAATACTGGAGTGAGTAGCCTGTCCCTTCTCCAGTGGATTTTCCTGATCCAGAAATCAAACAGGGGTGTCCTGCATTGCAGCTGGATTCTTTACCATTGAGCTACCAGGGAATAATATAATCTTACATTTTAAAAGAATGCCTGCCTGCCGTATTGTGAATAGAATGTGGGGCGGGGGTGGTCAAAGGTAGAAATGGGCAGTCAGTTTGAAGTTTACACAGGTCCGTAATTCAGCAGTGGTTCAAGTAAGAGGTGTTGGTGGATTGCTCCACAGTGATAGCAGTGGTGAAGGTGGTGAGAAGTGATCTGATTCTTGATATATTTTAAATGTAAAGACAACAGACTTTCTAACAGAGTGGTCATGATGTGTGAAAGGTAAAAGAGAATCCAGAATGACCCTAAGAGTTTTGGCTTGAACTTTGGGCTTCCCAGGGGGTGCAGTGGTAAAATGTCTGCCTGCCAGTGCAGGAAACACAGGAGACCTGGGTTTGATCCCTGGGTCAGGAAGATCTCCTGGAGTAGGAAATGACAACCCACTCCAGTATTCTTGCCTGGGAAATCCCATGGATAGAGGAGGCTGATGGACTGCAGTCCATAGGGTTGCAAAGAGTCAGACATGACTAAGCATGCATGCAGCATCAACTGGAAGGATAAAGTTGAAGTGAGAAAAGCTATGGGGTGGAACAGGTTTGTAGGGAAGATCAGGAATACTGTTTGGTACATGTTGAGTTTTATATGCTATAAGATGTCCAAGTGGAGATATTGACTAAGTAATTGGATATACAAGTCTGAAGTTCAGGAGAGAAATCTGGGCTGGAGTTATAAAATTAGGAGTTGTCAGCCTGCAAATGTTATTTAAAGCCATGGATTGAACTTTGGATGGATAAGGTCACCAAGGGAGTGATTTTAGAAAAGAGAGGAGAGTCAAAGACTGAGTGCTACAAGTGTTGGGGCTTTTAGGAGTTTGGGAGGAGAGGAGGACCCAGCAAAGGGTGCTGAGAAGGCGCATAGAGTGAGGACAGAGAAAAATAAGTAGAATGTGGCATCCTGGAAGCCAGATGAAGAAAGGGTTTTAAAAGATGGTAGAACCATAGGCTGTGTCAAATGCTAATAGGCCAAGTAAGCTAAGGGCTGAAAACTGTAGATTTAGCAGCGTGAAGGTCATTAGTGATCTTGAAAAAAGCACCTTTTGTGGAGTGATAAAGGCCAGGTCTAGACTGAGATGGATGTACAAGAGAAAGGAAAAGAATTTAAAACATCAGATACAGGCAATTCTTTGGAGAAGTTTTGCCATCAAGAGGAGCAAAGAAATGGAAGAAAATGCAGGAAGTGGGGGTCACGATGCAGTACATTATTCCTGATTTGATGTTTATTGTCATCTTTTATTATTTATCGAGACCCCAGTCCTTGTCCTTTCTTTATCAAGCTGTTAATTCCTAGTGGATACTGTTTTTTGCCAGGTAAGACAACAGTTAAGGTTTTTCTTGACTAGTTAACAGGACAGTTTGCATTCCTGGAGTTCAAGCATATGTAACTGCTGCTCTCTGCTTCTGAAAATTCACCACCTTCCTTCCATTCAGCTTACATGAGAACCTCAGGCTTTTAGGTGAGGGAATTTTTACAAAATAAGGCAAAGATGATCCGAATAATAGTAATATTCACTATTACAACACTTATGTATTGCTTACTATGAACCAGGTGCTTTTTGGCATGCTTCATATTAAATTAACAGGCTTCCCTCATGGCTCAGCTGGTAAAGAATCTGCCTGCGATGCAGGAGACCTGGGTTCGATCCCTGGGTTGGGAAGATCCCCTGGAGAAGGGAACGGCTATCCACTCCATAACTCATTTAATCTTTCCAATTACCCTATGAGCTAGATACAGTTATCATCTGCATTTTGCAAATAAGGAAATTGAGGCATACAAAGATTAAGTAAACAGTTAAAAGAAAATAAATAAATAATGCTGAAGTTGGGATTAAAATTCTGACAGTCTAGCCCCAAAGTCCATGCTCTAAGGGCAATTGGAAAATTTTAAGAGAAAGATATTAGCTAGAGAGATTCCATTTTATATAATATCACAGTTTTTTAGAGTTGCTGGGCTAAGTTTTTCTGAGAAACAAGACAGAATATAGGAGCTGATTGGGCATTTCCCAGATTTACTAGACATTAGTGAACTGTTATCAGTGCATAATCTTGGAATGATGTGGAGAGCATTCTTCAAAAATAACTTTTATAAAGACCATATTTCCCATATATTTCTTCAAGCTTCATGAATAACTTTCCAAATCACAAGTATATATTAAACATGCACTCTTTGCAAAAGAAAAAAAAATTCAGCTATTTTCCTCTATGTGTTTATTTTCCTGTGGGAAGCTTATTTGTTTATCACACAGACTATAGAACCATCTTGAAATTAAAGTAGAAAAGATCATATATGTGAGCATAATACTATGCTAGTTTTTAAAGGATTCTTTAAAATTCTTTAGCTCTGGAGATGAAATATGAAATAAATGACTCTTTGTTAAACATTATTTCTTAGAACCTGGTGAGCACTGCCACTGAATCCTTCATTAAGAATCCCTTCCTTTTCCAGAAGGACTTGCCAACACCCATAAAGTATTCACTGGGAGAATTAAAATCATATAAAAGTAATTGGTGTTTGCTTCCTTCAAGGCATACATTTAAGTACATTGCTTTATTCCTCTGTTCCTTGGCTGCCTCCTATGTTTAGTAACACTAGGTCAGCAGACTTCCTCTTTTAAGGTTCATCTGCTGGCCATTTCAATTTCCCATGAGAAAGCAAACCTACCACTGTTTTACCCTTTTATCTTAATGTTTCATCCATTTATGTCATATTATCTTGTGGGTTTGCGTTTCTCAGTAGTAATGGCCCTGCTGGTAAATAGAAAACAATGAATGTGATTGTCCACCCCTGATCATCATCACCATTTGAGCCCTTTTAAAATTCCTATTGTAATCTCAGAAGAGTGGTTATCTAGGATAGTGGATTATTGGTGATTTCATCTTAAAAAGAATGTGTGCACTGTTTTTCAAGTGACTTATTTTAGTGCCTCTGACAATTTCGGCTTTGACCATTGGATCCAGCTACTAATAGAAACATTCCACCACTGGTCTCCGTTCCCCATTTCTGTTTTCACCTGAGCATGTTTTCGAGCATCAGATATAAATTCATACCATGCTCATGGCTTGTAGTTTCATGTGTAATTGGCTGTAACGTAATGACTAACGTATGTTGGAGGTTAGTACTGAAAATAATAGCCCACCATTTACTGGGGGCTTATTCTGTGCCAGGCTCTGTGATAACTATTACGAGCATCGACCAAATTAATCTTCATCTCTCATAAAGTGAATGCTGTTATTTTCTGCATTTTAGGAAAAAGGAAACTGGGGTCCAGACTCATGTGACTTTTCTCAAGATTTGATGATACTTGCCATGTCCCGTCTCGGATATCCCTTCCCATGATCAAAGGGATGGTTTATCATCTCGTGTACATTTCCCTTCTCTGCAAAATATGGCCTTGTTTAATGGGCTATTGTAGACATTTATCATTAGATAACGGAGTTGTTTTGGAATGAATCCTGAGTACTTGTTTGTGCCTGCACGCTAAGTCGCTTTCAGTTCAGTTCAGTTCAGTTCAGTCGCTCAGTCGTGTCCGACTCTTTGCGACCCCATGAATCGCAGCACGCCAGGCCTCCCTGTCCATCACCAGCTCCCGGAGTTCACTCAGACTCACATCCATCGAGTCAGTGATGCCATCCAGCCATCTCATCCTCTGTCGTCCCCTTCTCCTCCTGCCCCCAAACCCTTCCAGCATCAGAGTCTTTTCCAATGAGTCAACTCTTCACATGCGGTGGCCAAAGTACTGGAGTTTCAGCTTTAGTATCAGTCTGGTGTCCAATTCTTTGTGACCCTATAGACTGTAGCCTGCTAGGCTCCTCTGTCCATGGGATTCTCCAGGCAAGAATACTTGTTCAGGTTCCTCATTTTTGAGAGAGTATGATGAAACAGGCACTCTCCAGAGCCACTGTGTGCTTCACCCTTTCCCTAAACCTGTTTATGACTTAAGTGACCCAGCTGAACTCTTGGTTTCAAAATCTCCATCCATCTAGTCTCTGTCATTTTTAAAAACAACACAGTTTAGTCAAGATTATGGCTTTTAATTGGGTTGTGGAAAGAAATTCAAGTTGAAGAAACGTTGCCAGGATCACTGGGGAATTAATAGCCACTTGATGCAAGAGGGAAGCTGTGAAGAACACTGGCTCTCTTATTATGTAGTGTCCAGGCAAAGTAGAATTATACGCTTACTGTTTCATTTTTTTTAAGAAATTATTATTGCAGAACTATTGGCTTCCTTTCTTTCTCAACTGTAGCTATAATGTTTTATTTGTGCCTGTGTACTTCTGAGAGAGAGTTGGTCTCTGAAGAGGGAGTTAGGAGAGGAAAGTATTTGAAATGGAAATGTCTTAAAATTATGTCTCTTTCCAGTTGTACATTGGATTGCCTTAGGATTTAGAAACAAAATGGAAATTAAAAACCACAGTCACCTTCTTTTAGAACAAAAAAGTGCTATACTTATCAGTATAGGAAATATCTAGCTGAAAGACAGTGGCTCTTGCATTTCCTTGCAGAGTGCTCTAGACATTGATCAGCTGGCAAGGGAAAGCAATTATTAACTTTCTCTTCTTCCCCGCCTTCTCACAATGGCTGGGTAATCCTTTTGTGTTCCTGTTTGGAGGATTTAATGGCCTTGTTAACATGTGGGAAAACATTGTGATTGGAGACTTTAACAAAATAGTGAGTAGTCCTTTTTTTTTTTTTTAAGTTCCATGTTTATGTTCTTACTGGGTGTGTGTCTTTCCAAGTACTCCAGGTTAAGAACTAAATGTGTTAGAAAAACAGATGTAATGCAAATAAATCAGAGAGTTCTCATTTCCTTCAGTGAACAAAGTTCTGAGTTCCTGAGCAGTAATTTTATGGGACCTTCTCTCTATATCAGAAGAAATTGTGCTTACTCCACTTGTTTCTCCTGAATTCTATTGTATCACATCTGACTAATGATCTATAGGGCCAGACAATTCACCTACGTATTATAGAGGGTCATAGTATACTAACATGGAGAAGGCAATGGCCGCCCACTCCAGTACTCTTGCCTGGAAAATCCCAAGGATGGAGGAGCCTGGTAGGCTGCAGTCCATGGGGTCGCCAAGAGTTAGCCACGACTTCACTTTCACTTTTCACTTTCATGCATTGGAGAAGGCAATGGCAACCCACTCTAGTACTCTTGCCTGGAGAATCCCAGGGACAGAGGAGCCTAGTGGGCTGCCGTCTATGGGGTTGCACAGAGTCGGACACGACTGAAGCGACTTAGCAGCAGCAGCAGCAGCAGCAGTACACTAACATACTGTAGAGCTTACTCTTACCAACAGTTAATTGGGGAATTCACTTTATGAAGCCCTGTTTACAGAGTGACATCTGGAGAAATTCTTAACCTGGATCAGTTCCAATCTGTAGGATTTATGGACTGTACTTGATTTTTTTGTAAATAGGACTTTTCTCTGCTTGGTACATTCTGTTTACATAATTATCAGTGGATGAAAATTGCTATGTTCCTGTATTTCTTAATCCTTTGTACTGAGTGGACCTACATTCTAAGTGGTGGTCCAGCTAAAAAAAAAATACCTGGACACCTATTATTATTCAAGTTGTGGAATCATCTTAATGCCAGGAGAACCCTACTCTGTTAAATCTAGATTCTCTGACTGAAGCCCTTATACCCCAAGGGACTTAATATTCAGCCATTATGGGAATTTTAGAACTTGCTGAGACACATGCTAGACCCCTTAAAATATATTAGACTCTCTTTTATTCACAAACTTGGTCTTGTGAGATGTGAAATGAAACTATTTTCAAACATAGTGTGCATACCCTTGAACACATTTGAAGTTCTTACTGGGTGTGGGGAGATCAAAGTTTGTTATTAGGCAGTGGAACTGAACTCTCAAGCATTCTATAGGGATCATGTTGGATACATATTACAGTGACCTTCACCTGCCTCTCTGTGGTTAACCATTATTATCTGTGTTAAGTAGCAGATAAGCTACCATCTATGCAGTCAGCATGTCATCTGGAAACATATAGAGAAAGAACAGTTACAAAATAGATTTAAAAGAAACACAGAAAAACAAATAGCATATATTGGAACTGGAAACCTAAGACTTTATTGAAAGATATTTTTTTTTCTGTTTTCCTGAGTTTTGAACTTGTAAAATTGTACCAGATTAAGGGTGGTGTGTCTCCACGTTACAACCAAAAAAAGGATCTCATGGAAATGAAGATGAGAAAGATGTCAACTAATGCTCTCCAGTTCCTCCTTCAGAGAAGCAGCAGCATCGTATGATATCAGTCTGATTTGTCACGCTATATGCATTCAGTACTGTATTAGATTCTTGAGGGCTTCATTTCCAAGATGGGCTCTGGCTGTTGTGTTTTTAACAATCTCCTATATGCGTGTTTTTTGTAGTATTTGCTTAGTAAGTACCTCTGTAAACCCAATTTCACAGAAATCTTGGCCATCTAAAATGGCTCTTAACTACCTTCCATTGCAGGGGGGCACAGGTTTGATCCCTAGTTGGGGAACTATGGTCCTGCATGATGTGGGGTGTAGCCAAAAATTTAAAAAAAAAATAGAGAGAGAGAAGACTGAAAATCATAAAGAAAAGAAAAGATATAAACAGACAAGAGTTTAAAAATAAAGTGGCCCTTAAGCATAGAATAGGCATGTATGTACACACACACACACACACACACACACACACACACACACCCCCATACCATCAGTCAAAAAAATTCCAACAAGCATAGCTTTACCAATTATAGTGTGCTCTTAAGGAAAGGTTAAGTCCAAGTACAAGATAGATTGGGCCCTTTGATTTGAAGTCCAGTGTGGAGGAAGGGAGGTCAGTGGAGAATTAATCAGGCGAAGTGCAGCCCCACTTCTACTCCAGAGCTTTTGGCTTTTTATCTCCATGCCAGCCCTTGTATAAGTCTTTATCTGTATTTTATATACAATTCTTCCTAGCCATATACCTCCTACTCTGCATCACATTTTTCTAACTGCTATTCTGTTTTTTATTCTTTAATATTTTATTATCTATACCTTTGGTAAGTCACCCCAAATATCTTCTGTAGAAGTGTACACACACAAATATGGACGATGTTGCTAATTCATCCGCCCCTCCCCACTGTTCCTTTTCATCCTCTATCTCTTTCCCTCTTTTACCCACTCGTCTTCCTTCCATTCTTCCATTTTGTCCAAAAATTTCTAAATACGCAGTTAAAATTGGTTCCCAAACATACTATAGGATTTTTGACCTCCTGTAGCTTATATATATATATGTGCATTTATATTTAACATATAATTTAATTTACTTATTTATTTTTGTTATTTGCGATTGTGCTGCATCTTTGTTCTCTAGCTGTGGAGAGTGGGGCGCTCATTGCAGTGGCTTCTCTTGTTGTAGGGCATGGACTCTAGGTGGGCTTCAGTAGCTGTGGCGCTGGGGCTCAGTAATTGTGGCTCCCAGGCTCTAGAGCGCAGGATCAGTAGTTGTGGTGCGGGGGCTTGGCCACTCTGCAGCATGTGGTGCCTTCCTGAATCGGGTTGAATCCATGTCTCCTGCATTGGCAAGCAGATTCCTTATTACTGAGCCATACGGGAAGCCCTCGAAAAAAATTTATTTTAAGAAAATATAAAAATGAACAAAGTAAAAGAATTATCAGGAAAACTTATGCTTGTCTATATGCCCTACATGTGGATGTGTGTGCACATTTACACAGAGAGACAGAGACTGAGAAAGGATAAAGAGTAAAACTTTTTCAAATAGATACATTTTCAGAGAGTTTTTTGATACTCATAGTTTCTGATTTGAGAGAATAACATAGAAACATGTATATTACCACATGTAAAATAGATGACCAGTGCAAGTTCGATGCATGAAGCAGAGCAGTCAAAGCCAGTGCTCTGGGACAACCCAGAGGGATGGGGTGGGGAGGGAGGTGGGAGGGGGGCTCAGGATGGGGGACACATGGCACCTGTGGCTGATTCATGTCAATGTGTGGCAAAACCCCTACAATATTGTAAAGTAATTATCCCCAATTAAAATAAATTCATTAAAAATTTGTTTTAAATGCTCATAGTTTCTTAGGGAAGCTTTTCATGTTTAAGATAGTGAAATATTCTTTTCGAAGCATCTATTCCCCACACTTCACATGAATTAAAAACCTTTGAAATGGAATCTGAATGTTAACCTCAAAAGCACTTTATCCATCAAGTAAATCTTGATTAAAAGAAAAATGTCATTGGTATATATTTTTGAGGTTTTTGCTGTTTTTAATTTTTAGTGGCATTTCAGGCATATGAACAGAAGATTCTTTGGCTGGCAAATCAGAACAGGGTGTCTGTGGTCATTTATGATTCTCAAAGTGTCTGCTTGTTTGATTCCTTTTAAACATAGGAAGATAAAAGAAGAAAAATGTTTTTCCTCCCTGAAGGAATGGAATATTTGCACCCGTATACTCAGTTGATTGCAGAGATCTCTGTCACAAGAATATAAATCTACAAAGTCCTAAAATACACCCAAAGAACAGCTTGCCAACTTTCTGGGTTTTCTGTATCATTAAAAGGAAGTACTGGTCAGGACAGCCAACTTACAGGCAAATCCACTGAGATCTTTCTGGGGAAAAAAGGTGGTTTTGAGAAAGCGGTAATGGCTTAGCAAGCAGGAGAACCAGGCACAAGCCCTGAAATATAAGGGGCATCCACTACCCTCTCTGAGCCTCTGCTTTTAAATGAAGGTGGTTGCATTAAAACCTAAAGTTCCTTCATTCCTCAGAAATGGTGTGGAAAGTGCGTTTATGCCAAGAAAATTCATAGATGACAGAAATGGTAAAAGGTACTTTGTGTTGAGCACTGTGTTCAGTGTATACAGTGTCACATAATCCACACAAAAGGCCTCATTAAGACCCTCTCTTTACAAATGGGACAACTGGTAACCTGCCTGGGCCTGACAGCTAGCCCCATCCTGACCCACTCCTGAGAACACAGTCTAAGTCAAGACTTGCTGTTGGCCACCTATCCCTTTCACTGTCCCCACCATTCAACTGCCCACCTGGTGTTTTGTTAGAGGAAAAGATGAACAACTGGAAACAATCACAAAATATGGGGAACTCTTAAGAATTTAGGAAAAGAAACTTGTCTTTTTTTCTCCCCAATCTAATCATGAGAAAAACATTAAACAGTTCTAATAGAAGGGCATTTGGCAATATACCTGATCCAATACTTGTCAAAACTTCAAGGTCATCAAAAGTAAGGAAAGTTTGAGAAGCTGTCACCACGAAGAAGAGTCAAAGGAGAGAGGACAGTTAATGCCATGGGGTTTTCTAGATGAGATCCTGAGACAGGAAAGGATGTTAAGTAAAAACTAAGGAAATCTGAATAGACTATGGATTTTAACTAAATGTACCCATATTGGTTCATTGATCGTAACAAATGTACCATACTGATGCAAGATGTTAACAACAGGAGGAAATGTGTAGAGAATATACAGGAATTCTTTGTATTATTTGCCATTTTTTTTCTATACATCTAAAACTGTTCTAAAAATTAAAGTTCGTTAAAGATAAACTTACCACTGCCCCAACAAAAAGAGCATTTTTAACAGTAGGGCAAGCAATATTCTTTTAAAGAACTGCTGCTATTACTCCTCCTCCTTGTTCCTGTTATAGCAATACTGTCAGATGATCTGACTGTGTTAAATGTCTCTAGGAACATTTAGAATTAGGGTGCTGTATGAAACGTAGCTTGAATTAGGCCAGGGATTGGCAAACTAGTTACAGCCAGTGGGCCAGATCTGACCCATTGCCTGCTTTAATCAATGAAGTTTTATTGGAACATCGCTTAATGCTCATTCATGTTTTCATTTTGTCTTTGGCTGCTCTTGCACTACAATGGCAAAACTGAGACCAGAGACCAGAAGGCCCACAGAGCCTAAAAATATGTGCTGTTCAGCAAACCTCCTGTTCAGGCTACTTGAGTTACAAGGCAGTGAGGCAGGTAAGCTGGGCCACCAGGATTCATCTGGCTCAGAATCAAGTGTCTGTCAAATAGAACTCGGCAGATCAAGTGGCATGAGTAAATAGAGTAGTCAACTTCAGAGGTGGCCACGTGGGCCCCTTCCTTACAGAGCTGATTGAGGACTGAGGGAGCTGATGCATTGAGCATTCACGACCAAGTGCCCAGCACACAGTAAGTCCACGGCACTATGATTTCCAGATCAGGAAGTCCCTGGCTTTCCCTTGCTTTTGCCCATGGGTCCTCTGTGACACACACACCCAATGTGTGTTTAGATAATTTCATTCGGCTGTGGTTTTTTTTCCCCTTCTCCTCTGATGTGATGGCATCTAAGCCTAGGGTCCTTTATCTAACATCAGTGGAATCCAGACTCCACTTCCAGGATGGGCTTCAGATTTTGTATTTTATTTCTCTCCTTTTACTGGCTACTCTGGAATTTTTAACAAATACTTTTTCCTAACAAAAATCTCATCAGATATACCCATCTGCCCTTCTTAGCAGATTCTAATTCAGTAGGTGTGGATGGGGCCTGAGGTTGCATTTATAATAAGCTCCCCAGCATATCTGGTGCTGCTGGCCCAGTGACCTGGCTTAAACCAGTATGGCTAAAGAGGCCTTCTGACTTGCTGGATCTGCCTTCTGCTGCCTGCTAACTGAACTAAACTTGCCATTTTCTTTTGCAGGGTATCTAGTTATCAGAAGCAGCCACCCTACTCTGTAACCCTCATAAATGTTGCCGTGCTACAGCTACTTGATCTCCCAGTCTTGACCTCTAAATGTACATCATCCCAGTTAAACATGGATGAAAGCTTAAGTGATTGCATAACACAGCTTAGGATGCTGTATGAAGAGTGGCTTTCTTTGAGCCTTGGCTTAGGCCACGGACTGGCAAACTGCTTGTTATTCCCAGTCTGTTTACCCCCAACCATGGAGCCCCTATTTCGTACAGATAGATGGGTGATCTAACTTCAAATTTTCATCTTGAAGGCCTACTTTTTAATACTACTTCCCATGCCAGTGATTTTGGCAAGAAAACAGACCTGAGCCAGAAATTAAAGTAGCATTTTATTTGGCCAATTCAGGGAAGGGAGGATGGGGAGAAAGGGAAGCTGGTCAAGGAATTATGAGGACCACTTTGTGGTGCATCCTGCCTTCCTGACCACTTTTCTCAAAGAGCCAGGAAGAGGCCACTCAGCACACAGCATTTTTCTGGAGGCTGGCAAAAAAGGAATAGGAATTCAGAGTCAACCCTGGGAGAAGTGGTAGGTGAGTTCTCCACCAGGCCCCCTTCCCTTCCCCCGTTTCCCATTGGTCAGAATGCCAGAGCTCCCATGCTACTGTTCCTGCCAAGCTTGAATGGGGCAGAAACTCCAGGCACATAGTTGGTCAGTCTGGCCACACGGAGATATCTGAAGAAAAGAGGGTGGCGTTTCTAGGGCATGTGACTAGTCAGCCGTGCAGTGGGATTTGAAAGATTCGTCATCTCTCTGTACTCTGGACAAAGCAAAACTTTTGTGCCAAGGACAAGAGATTACATATGTTGTAATTCATGTAATGTAGAATCTACAGGATAGTCTAAAGCAGCTGACTTTTCCCTTGTGCCTTCTTACTTGCTCCAGTATTGAGTCAGCTGGGATAAATGGTAGACACTGATTAATCAGTGGAGACTTGCCTCTGCACACATGGCAGCTCTGCTCTCTGATCACGGCACTGTCTCCCATCTGTTGGCAGGAGACACTTCTCTGCTCTCAAAGTTTTCTTGTGTGCAAAGGTAGCTGCATTAGTACAACGTTCCTGTCGTCATCCTGCTTCTTCCTCTGCCTTGGGGATGGAGAAAGGACTTAATCTGATTTATGAGTCTAGAAAGCCATTCTTTGGCCTATTTTCTTGGGGTTGGTATTCTGTTTTGCAGGGATCACTCCCTCCTTTTTTGGAGAAGGAGATGGCAACCCACTCCAGTATTCTTGCCTGGAAAATCCCATGGACAGAGGAGCCTGGCAGGCTATAGTCCATGGGGTCACAAGAGTTGCTTAATGACTAAATCACCACCACTCCCTTCTCTCTCTTCTTCCTGTCGTTAATCTTACAGAGGTGCCCCTTCCCCACCTCCAAATACCCTGTTCCTTTTTTCTCAGTTAGATGAGGGTCCAAGAGAAGAAGGGCGCTATCTCTTGGGCTTCTCCATAGTCCCACAGTGGCTCGGAGCCTGTCCCTGTCCTCACAATACTCTAAGCAGTGCTCCTGGCAGCAGGTGAGATAAAACCTGCTGGCACCCAAGACCTTCCCACCAGGTGTCTCTGACTGATGCTGCAACTGGGAGCCATATAGTAATGCTCAAATAACACAGGCTTTGGGAGTTGTCGGGCTTGGGTGTGAGCTCTGTCTTACTCCTTAGGAGCTGTGTGACCTTGGCAAAGACTAAACAAGAATAGCTTTGGGAAGAAAAATAAGTACAGTGTACAACATGTTAGAACATTTCCAGGAAATGATGTACTGATCTCATGAGACCTCCGTTTTCCTATCTGTAAAAGGAGAATAATATTATCTGTTTCATGGTGTGGTTTGTAGGAACTAAACAAGATAATATAGGCAGAGTTATCATCACTGAGAAAGTGTGTAGTAATGATAGTTATTGTCACTATGATCTATAAGGTTGGGAAAGAGATTAAAAATAAACCTGGTCTTCCTTCTGGATAGGGCCCTAGCTATTTTCAGATATAGCTGGGTGAGTTCCATTGCATTGATGGATAATTCTAACATTTCCTGTTTGGGGAACCTCTGAGGCAACCTCTAATTCTTATTTTATGAGTGTGGAAATCCTTGTCTCTCAAGTTTCCCTCAACATCGATTCTTTTTCAGAGCTGATACAGAGGGAGGGATGATCAGGTGTATTTTTCTTCAGACCTGGGATCTGGCCACTTCCCTCTCACTTGAATGATGTGGTTTACAAATCAGTGCTGCTGGTACCCTCCTCGCTTTATAAACCCCTCATGCATAAAGCAAAACTTGAATATGGAGGCTTTGGACTCAGTATATGAGAAGCCTCAGAAAAAGAAATAAAAATCACACTTCATTTACAAGAAGAATGGCTTTGGGAAAAAACATGTCCAGTATACAGCATGTTAGTACATTTCCAGAAAAACGATGGCAAATTAGTCAAATCAAGTTGCAGATATACTCAGGAAGTTCTCACATGAGTTTTCCATACAAGATTTTGGTGGATAAAATCAAATAACTTATACTTAATATTTTAAAAGTGCAGTCGTGCCAGCTCATCCTCAAGTCACCTTGGAATTGACTTGGAATTGAAAGCTTCTAAATGCAATTCATGGTTTTGCTGTTGAATAATAAAGTGTTTGTGTCTGTGCTAGAAGGTGTTGGGATTCAGGAATAGAATCAAACACCAGAGAAATACCACCATAGTCACCATCTCAGAACACTAGTGTCCATTCTCTTGTTCAAGGAAGGTTTCTTTTCCTCATGGTTAATGTGGTTTGTTTCTTTTATAGTTTCTGATGCTCTGATTCCAAAGGGAATTTCATACTATTAATATAATTACCATTATAGTATGGGTATCACATATACTATAGATTTTGTAAATTTGAAGACAACACCATTGCTGCTGTTGCTGAGTGATCAACAGTGTGTCTTTGAAGGCAATAGCTCATTTCCAGCATTTTCTCCAAAAGAAATATATTAAAGATGATTATTATTTTTTTGCTCAACTCCTGAAGATTGTTGTCTCATCATTTGTTATCTTCACTACTGGTACATTCTTAAGCTGTTGTTGATGTCTGGAAAGATTGATATTTCTGTTCTTTAAAATATTATTTGTATTTTTCAACTAGGTGGCTGTGCTACAATCCCAGAATCAGACCTAGAGGGAAGAGCAATAGAACAAGACTCCTCTGAACTGTTTACCAACCACAAACACCTCATGGTGGAGACTCCTGTACCTGGTAAGAGAAGGAGTGGGCCTCACAAATATGTCAGAACAGTGACACTCTGGTTGGCTTTCATTTTGTCATACCAGAAAGCATTTTGCAAAATTTCTTGTTTTCTAACTTTTTATCCTTTCCCTTGACATTGATGCCGCTGAATTTGATCATTTGTATATTCCATTCAATATTCAGATCTTTTCTCTCTCTTTCTCTCTTTCATTTCCCCAGAAGTTTCACCCCTCCAAGGAGTCACAGAATAGTTCAAGTAGAGTTGTCTGAATGAGGGGAAGATGGCCTTCCAAAGGTTGATCCTGTGTGGACCTCGTACCAAGCAGAGGAAGGCCTGGCCCAGGTGCTTCATCCAGCTTACCTGCCAGGAGATAACAGTGTGTAGAGATGGGGATCGGGACTTCTTATTTTTCTAGGAGGACTTGTACTAATATGGGCAAGGCAGCTGAACTTGTCTTACCAGGAAAGGATGTTGCTGCTTTTTGGTCATCTGTATGATTTCAGCCACAGGATGTAGTGAGAGGATATCTTCTGGGGACAGACTTTATAATGTAAAGACCTAGATCCTATTTGATACCCCAGTTTTTTCCACAGAATTCTTATATAGTAAATATATCGAGTTTAATAAACATCTCATTGTCAAACAATATCTTGGATTTAATTTATAATCAGAGGGTTATATAGTTGATATCTTTATTTAGCGGGAAGAAGTTGAATGGACCTAAAAATGTTGCTGGGCTTCCCAGGTGGCTCAGTGGTAAAGAATCCACCTGCCAATGCAGGAGACATAGGAGATGTGGGTTCAATCCCTGGTTGGGGAAGATCTTCTGGAGGAAGAAATGGCAACCCACTCTAGTATTCTTGCCTGAAAAATCCCATGGACAGAGGAGACTGGTGGGCTGTAGTCAGTGGGGTCACAAAGAATCAGACATAACTGAGTGACTTACCATGCACGCAAAAAAAAGTTACTATTCCACAGTAAGACTTGAATATGGTTGTTTTATAAATGAAAGAAACTACGACTAGGCTAAAAGTAGGAAAAGATGCATTTTATTGTATGAAAGTGTTTAAAATATTTTCAGGGAAAAGTGTTAGTCGCTCAATTGTGTCCAACTCTTTGCAACCCCATGGGCTATAGCCCACAAGGTTCCTCAAGGAAGCTAGTACATTAACACCCTCTTTTCATTACCCAAATGGGTAATACCTTTTAAAAAATCCAGGTTATAAAGGGATTCACACTCTATTATAATTAAAATGTAAGGTTTTCATATGCAAGTTTGTCAATCTCAAGTTAAAATTACAGTTGCAAGACTAATTTATTTATTTATTTATTTATTTATTTTTAAATTTTAAAATCTTTAATTCCTACATGTGTTCCCAAACATGAACCCCCCTCCCACCTCCCTCCCCATAACATCTCTCTGGGTCATCCCCATGCACCAGCCCCAAGCATGCTGTATCCTGCGTCAGACATAGACTGGCGATTCGATTCTTACATGATGGTATACATGTTACAATGCCATTCTCCCAAATCATCCCACCCTCTCCCTCTCCCTCTGAGTCCAAAAGTCCGTTATACACATCTGTGTCTTTTTTGCTGTCTTGCATACAGGGTTGTCATTGCCATCTTTCTAAATTCCATATATATGTGTTAGTATACTGTATTGGTGTTTTTCTTTCTGGCTTACTTCACTCTGTATAATCGGCTCCAGTTTCTCCATCTCATCAGAACTGATTCAAATGAATTCTTTTTAACGGCTGAGTAATACTCCATTGTGTATATGTACCACAGCTTGCTTATCCATTCATCTGCTGATGGACATCTAGGTTGTTTCCATGTCCTGGCTATTATAAACAGTGCTGCGATGAACATTGGGGTACATGTGTCTCTTTCAATTCTGGTTTCCTTGGTGTGTATGCCCAGCAGTGGGATTGCTGGGTCATAAGGTAGTTCTATTTGCAATTTTTTAAGGAATCTCCACACTGTTCTCCATAGTGGCTGTACTAGTTTGCATTCCCACCAACAGTGTAGGAGGGTTCCCTTTTCTCCACACCCTCTCCAGCATTTATTGCTTGCAGATTTTTGGATCGCAGCCATTCTGACTGGTGTAAAGTGGTACCTCATTGTGGTTTTGATTTGCATTTCTCTAATAATGAGTGATGTTGAGCATCTTTTCATGTGTTTGTTAGCCATCCGTATGTCTTCTTTGGAGAAATGTCTATTTAGTTCCTTGGCCCATTTTTTGATTGGGTCGTTTATTTTTCTGGAATTGAGCTGCATAAGTTGCTTGTATATTTTTGAGATTAGTTGTTTGTCAGTTGCTTCATTTGCTATTATTTTCTCCCATTCAGAAGGCTGTCTTTTCACCTTGCTGATATTTTCCGTTTTCGTGCAGAAGCTTTTAATAAAACACTGATGAAAGAAGTCAAAGAGGACACTAATAGATGGAGAAATATACCATGTTCATGGATCAGAAGAATCAATATAGTGAAAATGAGTATACTACCCAAAGCAATTTATAAATTCAATGCAATCCCTATCAAGCTACCAGCCATATTTTTCACAGAACTAGAACAAATAATTTCAAGATTTGTATGGAAATACAAAAAACCTCGAATTGCCAAAGCAATCTTGAGAAATAAGAATGGAACTGGAGGAATCAACTTGCCTGACTTCAGGCTCTACTACAAAGCCACAGTCATCAAAACAGTATGGTACTGGCACAAAGACAGACATATAGATCAATGAAACAAAATAGAAAGCCCAGAGATAAATCCACACACATATGGACACCTTATCTTTGACAAAGGAGGCAAGAATATACAATGGAGTAAAGACAATCTCTTTAACAAGTGGTGCTGGGAAAACTGGTCAACCACTTGTAAAAGAATGAAGCTAGATCACTTTCTAACACGGCACACAAAAATAAACTCAAAGTGGATTAAAGATCTAAATGTAAGACCAGAAACTATAAGAGTCCTAGAGGAGAACATAGGCAAAACACTCTCAGACATAAATCACAGCAGGATCCTCTATGATCCACCTCCCAGAATTCTGGAAATAAAAGCAAAAATAAACAAATGGGATCTAATTAAAAGACTAATTTATTTAAACAAAAATATGTCTGTACCAGTTTTGGAATACCTCAGTCAGTACAAGGGAAAAATTGGCTCATGGGTTTTCTATATGTGAAACGTCAAAAAATTGCAAAGGATGTATTATTTATTATTTATAGCATTCTGTTTTTTAGGAGATGCAGCAGAAGATTAAATAGTTTTTATTGTGAAGTGTGTGCGTGGACAACTAGCCTTTGGGCCAGAATCAACCATTAGGTTAATGTTATTTAGCCTGTGGGGACCAGTAAAAGATGTTCATGGCTCTGTGTAAGCCTAAAGATGGAAAACCACAACTCTTCCGATCATCTTTAACAGCTTCATTGAAGAAAGGTAGACAAGAAGAATGTTACTTCTTTAAAGAGTGTTTCTGGGTTATAATTTTTTTTTTTTTTTTTTTGGTATTTGATTCCCATGGACATTTTTTCCATGAAGTGTGTGTGTCCATTAGCTCATCTTTGTTTTTCTTTCCTTTTCTGTGAGTCATGTCCCATTTGTAGTGTCCTATCTGCCTTTCTTTAACTCACTTTCTTTCCCTCTTGTTTCCTTGTTCATCAGCCTTAATCAGTCTTCCCCTTCCTCTGTGCCCCCCAGTTCTTCCACCCACATTTGAATCTCTCCCTTTATTTCCTGTGATATTATAAAACTGAAGCATTGTTTGATTTGTAAAGGTTGCTTTAAATGTACATGAGTGCAGTGATCTCTGTCTCTTTCATATTTCTCCTCCATTGCTTTCCTTTTATTTATGGCTGCTGCTGTTGCTCTATTCCATGAGGGAGTGACTACCAATGTAAATTCAAAAGACTCCCTATCTGTGTTTGGGGAGTTTAAGGTGACTTTTGTTGCTACAATTACATATTATACTGGGAGTTTTTATGTTCAGAAGTAAATTTGTAAGATATTTTCCTAGAAATTGTTATCAGTATCCTAAGCCTATTAACAAAATTACTTTACCAAATAATTTTATTTTTTATTCAGATCACTTTAATATAGAACTCTATAAGCATACATTATATAAATATTTTAAAATATATCTAACTTATTACTATTTGCATTTTACTAGCTGCAAAAAGGAAAGAAGTTACTAATTAAACTTAAAAACATTAAAGCATAGTTAGCTTACAATACTTTGTTAGTTTCAGGTATATAGCATAGTGATTTGGGATTTTTGCTGATTAATTCCATTTTAGGTTCTTAGAAGATATTGGGTATATATTCCCCTGTGCTATAAATCCTTGTTGCTTATCTATTTTATGTTTAATAGTTTATATCTGTTAATTCCATATTCCTCATTTGTTCCCCTTCCCCTTTGGTAACCATAAGTTTGTCTTCTATGCCTGTGAGTATGTGTCTGCTTTATATAGAGATACATTTGTATTATTTTTTTTAGATTCCACATGTAAGTGATATTTTCTCTGACTTATTTCACTGAGCATTATATTCTAAGATATCCATCCTTAATTAACCTTTTAAACATTATCAAATTTAAAACATAAGTTCTAAAATGATAAAAATAATTTAATTATTGACTTTAAAGTATCTTTTATTAAAGAATTTCCTGAATTTAGTTATGTGTGTGTGTGTGTGTGTGTGTGTGTGTGTGTATATATATATATATATATCTTTTACCCCTGATTTTAGCCTCGTGATTTAAAACACACATAAAATGTTTCTGCTAGCAGAAAAATAATGGAGCCACAAATTGTGTTTTCTTTTAGAGTGGCTTTTAAAAATCAAGACCCAAATAATTCTTAACTATTCCCATTATTTTGACACTTCAGTCATTAATAACAATTGTCCATTATGTATTTCTTATGTGTGTGTGTGTGTGTGTATATAATCTTGGAATAACTAAAAAAGCTGGAAGAAGGAAGATGATAATAGGTTTCTTAATAGACCAATGCTTTCATTATTACCCAATGTGTGAGGATAAGTACTAATAAAATGGGCTTCCCAGATGGTGCTAGTGGTAAAGAACCCACCTGCCAATGCAGGAGATGTAAGAGAGACAGGTTGGTTCGATCCTTGGGTTGGGAAAATCCCTTGGAGGAGGTCATGGCAACATGCTGCAGTATTCTTGCCCGGTGAATCATATGGACAGAGGAGACTGGCGGGCTGCAGTCCATAGGATTGCAAAGAGTTGGATAGGACTGAAGTGAGTTAGCATGCATGCATGCATTGATAAAATAGCAAACATTTATTAAATTCTTACCATGTACTAGGTAATTTATATGTACAGTTTCATTCACTCTTCACATTACTGTGATGTAGGGAATGTTGCTATCTCTGTTTTACAAATGAGAGTACTGAGGTTTATAGAAGCTAAATAATTTATCCAGTATCCCGCAGTTAGTATGTAGCAGAACTGGGATTTGAATCCAGACTGCTTCCAAAAGGCTAATTACACACCCAGATGTATAGCCTGTTGGTGAGATGTACGTTTTAAAACTGAAAGCTTTTAGTCCAAGACAGCTGCATTTCTTTGATTTCTAGTGTTCGTGCACATTTCTAGTGTTCTTACATATTTGCCATTTGTATTCCTCCATTGGTGAAGTCCCTGTTCCTATTCATCTTTTCCTTTTTTGGTGGTGGTGATAATTATCTCCTTATTGATTTATCTTAGCCTTTATGTGAAAATGATGTTAATATTTGGTTGATTGAAGTGAAAGAAAGTGTTAGTTGCTCAGTTGTGTCTGACTCTTTGCAAGCCCATGGACTGTAGCCTGTCAGGCTCCTCTGTCCATGGAATTCTCCAGGTGAGAATACTGGAGTGGGTTGTCATTCCCTTCTCCAGGGGATCTTCCTGACCCAGGGATTGAACCTGGGTCTCCTGCATTGCAAGCAGATTCTTTACCATCTGAGCCACCAGGGAAACCTTGGCTGAGTAAGATATAAACATTGTTCTCAGTTTTTTTACTTGTCTTTTAATTTTGTTTCTACATTTTTTTTTTTAATAGAAATTTTCTAAATTTTAAGTAACCAAATCTATTAACTGCTTCCTTTGTAGTTTCTGCCTTTGGTGTCCAGCCTGGGTATTCTGTCTAATGCCCTTTCTTGCCTCTTCTCTGTACCAGTCTGAGGTCATGCTCAAGCTGTTGTGTTCTATGCTATAACAAGCTTCAATCATGTCCTCCACACTAGTGCACTGGGTTGTATGAGCCACAAATCTATGTTCTCTTCTGCTCTCATATCTCAAAGGGTTTTACATGAAGTACCTGCCAAGTTTTACCCAGTTCCTTCCTTCACCCTGTGGAGAATGACTCAAGTGGTAGATACCCCACAGCTTTCAAAGGCCCACTCCCCTCTGATCCTTCCCCTCCTCCACCATGGGCTCCCCTTTAGGATGACTGACATTCTGAAAGTTTCTGTAGCACTTTGTAAATAGCCTTGGCCATACCATGCCCTCTAGACGTGGTCAAACTGTCTCCATCCCATGTGAACACAGATTGGGCTCCGATTGGGCACGCAGGGCCCACTTATATCTCTGTGTACAGAGGCAAGAGATGTGAATCAGTGATAAAGTCTGTATTTCAGTCCTCAAATTTTCTAAGCTTTTTATTTCCCCAGCATCTCATTGGACTGGCTTGGTATTTTCACAGGTCAGGTACACCTGGAATGCAGGAGTTCCCTCCAGTTGAGGCACATCAGAATGTGTTATGAATGGTTTTCCTGTAATTCCATTAATTAAAAAAAAATTCTTTAGCCTACAAGTGGCTAAGCCAAGAGACCTCTGTGTTTTTTAAAATATCTGTCTCTGACTAGTTGGTAGTCTGTGTCACAAGGTACACAGCTTATCACATAAAAATGTAGGTCAAGATGAGCAAAAGAATCAAAACAAAATATATGTGAAGAGTATTCAACCCCCTGAAAAGCATTGTATAAACACAGGATTGCCAGTAGTAATCTACCACAGCAGCAGTGTCTTCTGTGTGCCAACTGTCCATGGCCTTCTGTTCAGAGATTAAAAGTGTGTCCACAAAAGTCAGGGAGCCTGTGAAGGGAAGGTTGTTGGGAGAGAGACCCAAACTGGTGGCTTTCAGCCTTGGTTATCCATGAGGATCTTTTATTTCCTTCCTTTCACTGATCTATATTTTCAGAGTGTTTTTTGATGAATATGTATTGCTCTTGTAGTAGAGCAGATCCCACCTGTTTTATTGATATAAATAAATAGGTTTATCTATTTAGTGATATTAATAAAAATGAGCTGTGTACTCTTGCTAATTCAGTTCAAATCAGGCACTCAGTTGTGTCCAACTCTTTGTGACCCCATGGACTGCAGCACACCAGGCCTCCCTGTCCATGACCAACTCCCAGAGTTTACTCAAATTCTTGTCCATTGAGTGGTTGGTGATGCCATCCAACCATCTCATCCTCTGTCTTCCCCTTCTCCTCCCATCTTCAATCTTTCCCAAAGTCAGGGACTTTTCAAATGAGTCAAGTTTTCCCATCAGGTGGCCAAAGTATTGGAGTTTTAGCTTCAACATCAGTCCTTCCAATGTATGTTTAAGACTGTTCTCCTTTAGGATGGACTGGTTGGATCTCCTTTCTGTCCAAGGGACTCTCAAGAGTCTTCTCCAACACCACAGTTCAAAAGCATCAATTCTTCAGCACTCAGCTTTCTTTATAGTCCAGTTTTCACATTCATACATAACTATTGGAAAAACCATAGCCTTGACTAGATGGACCTTTATTGGCAAAGTAATGTCTCTGCTTTTGAATATGCTGTCTATCTTGGTCATAACTTTTCTTCCAAGGAGCAAGTGTCTTTTAATTTCATGGCTGCAATCACCATCTGCAGTGATTTTGGAGCCCCAAAAAATAAAGTCTGACACTGTTTCCACTGTTTCCCCATCTATTTGCCATGGAGTGATGGGACCAGATGCCATGATCTTAGTTTTCTGAATGCTGAGCTTTAAGCCAACTTTTTCACCCCTCCTTTCACTTTTATCAAGAGGCTCTTTAGTTCTTCTTCACTTTCTGTCATAAGGGTGGTGTCATCTGCATATCTGAGGTTATTGATATTTCTCCCAGCAATCTTGATTCCAGCTTGTGCTTCTTCCAATCCAGCATTTCTCATGATGTACTCTGCATAGAAGTTAAATAAGCAGGGTGACAATATACAGCCTTGACATACTCCTTCTCCTATTTGGAACCAGTCTGTTGTTCCATGTCCAGTTCTAACTGTTGCTTCCTGACCTGCATACAGGTTTCTCAAGAGGCAGGTCAGGTGGTCTGGTATTCCCATCTCTTTCAGAATTTTCCACAGTTTATTATGATCCACACAGTCAAAGGCTTTGGCATAGTCAATAAAGCAGAAGTAGATGTTTTTCTGGAACTCTCTTGCTTTTTCGATGATCCAGCTAATGTTGGCAATTTGATCTCTGGTTTCTCTGCCTTTGCTAAATCCAGCTTGAACATCTGGAATTTCACGATTCATGTATTGTTGACACCTGGCTTGGAAAATTTTAAGCATCACTTTACTAGTGTGTGAGATGAGTGCAATTGTGCAGTAGTTTGAGCATTCTTTGGCATTGCCTTTCTTTGGGATTAGAATGAAAACTGACCTTTTCCAGTCTTGTGGCCACTGCTGAGTTTTCCAAATTTGCTGGCATATTGAGTGCAGCACATTCACAGCATCATATTCCAGGATTTGAAATAGCTCAACTGGATTCCCATCACCTCTACTAGCTTTGTTCATAGTGATGCTTCCTAAGGCCCACTTGACTTCACATTCCAGGATGTCTGGCTCTAGGTGAGTGATCACACCATCGTGATTATCTGGGTTGTGAAGATCTTTTTTGTACAGTTCTTCTGTGTATTCTTGCCACCTCTTCTTAATATCTTCTGCTTCTGTTAGGTCCATACCATTTGTGTCCTTTATCGAGCCCAGTTTTGCATGAAATGTTCCCTTGGTATCTCTAGTTTTATTGAAGAGATCTGTAGTCTTTCCCATTCTATTGCTTTCCTCTATTTCTTTATAGTGATCTCTGAGGAAGACTTTCTTATCTCTTCTTGCTATTCTTTGTAACTCTGCATTCAAATGGGTATCTTTCCTTTTCTCCTTTGCTTTTTGCTTCTCTTCTTTTCACAGCTATTTGTAAGGCCTCCCCAGACAGCCATTTTGCTTTTTGCATTTCTTTTTCTTGGGGAAGATCCTTGCTCCCTGTCTCCTGTACAATGTCATGAACGTCCGTCCATAGTTCATCAGGCACTCTGTCTATCAGATCTAGGCCCTTAAATCTATTTCTCACTTCACTGTATAATCATAAGGGATTTGATTTAGGTCATACCTGAATTGTCTAGTGGTTTTCCCTACTCTCTTTAATTTAAGTCTGAATTTGGCAATAAGTAGTTCATGATCTGGGCCACAGTCAGTTCCCAGTCTTCTTTTTGCTGACTGTATAGAGTTTCTCCATCTTTGGCTACAAAGAATATAATCAATCTGATTTCAGTGTTGACCATCTGATGATGTCCATGTGTATGAGTCTTCTCTTGTGTTGTTGGAAGAAAGTGTTTGCTATGACCAGTGTGTTCTCTTGGCAAAACTCTATTAGCCTTTCCCTGCTTCATTCTGTTAATGCCCTGCTTCATTCATTCACTCTTGCTAATTAGCATTTGGTATATTAATAGCATGAGTTTTAGAGAATAATCTACTTGAATAAGGAGCTCTAGTAGTTCTGAAAAGCCCAAAGTGTAATGTATTTTCATCTAAATAGCATGATTATTATAATTTATAACAGTGGTATGAACATAGAATTGTATTAGAAATTGTGGCTTCTCTTTATGTCCTTAACATCTTCCGATACAAAAAAGTGAATGTGTCAGTTAAATATGAAAGCAATATTAAGAGGGTTCTGAAAGAGCAGCACATGGCTATTTAGATTGTATAAGATGCTGCCCTTTCTATAGCCTTTCTGTGTATGCAGCATTGAATTAGGGTTATTTTTCTATTTTTGTAGCTAAATTATGGAAGCTATGCGGACATCACATGTGTTAAGAGTTTTGTTGATTTAGACTTCAAAAGGTATAACTTATAGTACAGCACAACTGCCAAGGCCTAATTAGAGTAAGATGCCTGTCAGAGTGATCAGGTCCCCCAGGAGTTAATCTAGAGAGAGGATCTCTTAGAGAGAGGATCTCTGTTCAGGCTGATGTGGAAAAAAAGTTGCAACACCCTTGATTCTGAGGTTTGCCATCATTTCATTTTAATTATATTCAACCTAGATCCCAACCCTTCATTCATGGCTTAGTCTAAATAAAGTTACCTCCTTACCTGGAAGCCAGGAGCCACGTTTGAGGCCCTCTTGGGACATGTGGGGAGGGCACTGTGGATTTCAGCCTTTCATCCTATCTCTTGCCTCCTTATTACATTCTCTCTTTTTTTTTTTTAATTTCACTCCACTTTTAAATGTTTTCTGTTTTGTTGTACTGATAGGACCTTGTAAGTTCTTTAACTTACTTCTGCAATGGGGTGGGAGATGAATAAATCCTATTGGCACCTCTCAAGACTTTCCTAAGCACCATTGCTGGTGGTCTCATTTCCCTCTCAAGAAGTCCTAAACTCTGTGCCTCTCTAATGATGACTCGCTGACTGTATTTCACAAGTTGGATTTTCCTTTCCTGCTAGAAATGGTGTGCACACTCCTTGGACACAACAGTTCTTGGACTCTTCTGGCTGTTTAGTAAATATTTGTTGTATCAATAAATCCAATGAACTTAAAAGAAGTCAACCAGTCAGAGAGAAATGGAGAAATCAGTGATTTAGAATACTGGCTATAATCTTACCTTCCTAATTTATTTTTACAGATTGTGCTAAGAGGCCAATATGACTTTCCAACTGTATTTACTTAAATTTGGCTTTAAACAGAGGTATGCTTCTGGAGAATTTAATAGCTCATTTTTTTTTCCCATGAGTGCCTATGTGACATTGATTTGAACAGAGTTCAGGTTTTGTGAGCGTTTGAAGCTTTCGCACTTTTAGAGCACCTTTAAAGAAGAAGAATAAAAAATTTTAGTACATTTGGTGCAAAAATGTATATTTAGTTAGAGTCAGAAAAGAATAGCAATGTATTACATGTTTGTAAAAAGCCAGTCATTGCCACAGATATCACAAAATCCATAAAAATAACATATTTCTGTATTAACTGCTTGATAGTGCTTTTTAATACTTCTGCATATTTTTTTGCCACATATTCTTTACTCACCTCTTCCATTATCAACAATTTTATAATTTTATTTTCTGTAGAAATAATTGAAAGATAATTCAGTTTTCCTCTGGTGTTATTGATCAAATTTTTAAAATTTATTTATTTTAATTGGAGGCTAATTACTTTACAGTATTATAGTGGTTTTTGCCATACATTGACATGAATCAGCCATGGGTGTACATGTGTCCCCTATCCTGAACCCCCTCCCTCCTCCTTCCCCATCCCACCTCTCAGGGTCATGCCAGTGCACTGGCCCTGAGCGCCCTGTCTCATGCATCGGACTTGGACTGGTGATCTATTTCACATGCTAATATATATGTTTCAATTATATTCTCTCAAATCATCCCACCCTCACCTTCTCCCACAGAGTACAAAAGTCTGTTCTTTATATCTGTGTCTCTTTTGCTGTCTTGCATATAGGGTCATCATTACCATCTTTCTAAATTCCTTATATATGTGTTAGTATACTGTATTGGTATTTTTCTCTCTGACTTACTTCACTCTGTATTTAGGCTCCAGTTTCATCCACCTCATTAGAACTGATTCAAGTGCATTCTTTTTAATAGCTGAGTAATATTCCATTGTGTGTATGTACCACAGCTTTCTTATCCATTCATCTGCCGATGGACATCTAGGTTGCTTCCATGTCCTAGCTATGGTAAACGGTGCTGTGATGAACATTGGGGTACACATGTCTCTTTCAATTCTGGTTTCCTCTGTGTGTATGCCCAGCAGTGGGATTGCTGAGTCGTATGGGAGTTCTATTTCCAGTATTTTAAGGAATCGCCACACTGTTCTTCATAGTGGCTCTACTAGTTTGCAGTCCCTCCAACAGTGTAAGAGGGTTCCCTTTTCTCCACACCCTCTCCAGCATATATTGTTTGTAGACGTTTGATAGCAGCCATTCTGACTGGCATGAAACGGTACCTCATTGTGGTTTTAATTTGCATTTCTCTGATAATGAGTGATATTGATCATCTTTTCATGTGTTTGTTAGCCATCTGTATGTCTTCTTTGGAGAAATATCTGTTCAGTTCTTTGGCCCATTTTGATAAACCCACAGCAAACATTATCCTCAATGGTGAAAAATTGAAAGCATTTCCTGATAGTCAGGAACAAGACAAGGGTGCCCACTCACACCACTACTATTCAACATAGTTTTGGAAGTTTTAGCCACAGCAATCAGAAAAGAAAAAGAAATAAAAGGAATTCAGATTGGAGAAGAAGAAGTAAAACTCACTGTTTGCAGATGACATGATCCTCTACACAGAAAACCCTAAAGACTCTACCAGAAAATTACTAGAGCTAATCAATGAATATAGTAAAGTTGCAGGATATAAAATTAACACACAGAAATTCCTGGCATTCCTATACACTAACAATGAGAAAATAGAAAGAGAAATTAAGGAAACAATTCCATTCACCATTGAGATGAAAAGAATAAAATACTTAGAAATAAATCTACCTAAAGAAACAAAAGACCTATATATAGAAAACTATAAAACACTGGTGAAAGAAATCAAAGATGACACAAATAGATGGAGAAATATACCATGTTCATGGATTGTGAGAACCAATATAGTGAAAATGAGTACACTACCCAAAGCAATCTATAGATAGATGCATTGCAATCCCTATCAAGCTACCAATGGTATTTTTCAGAGAACTAGAACAAATAATTTCACAATTTGTATGGAAATAGAAAAAACCTCAAATAGCCAAGGCAATCTTGAGGAAGAAGGATGGAACTGGAGGACTCAACCTATCTGACTTCAGACTAAACTACAAAGCTACAGTCATTAAGACAGTATGGTACTGGCACAAAGACAGAAATATAAATCAGTGGACAAAATAGAAAGCCCAGAGGTAAATCCACACACCTATGGACACCTTATCTTTGACAGAGGAGGAAAGAATGTACAATGGAGAAAAGACAATCTCTTTAACAAGTGGTGCTGGGAAAACTGGTCAACCACTTGTAAAAGAATGAAACTAGAACACTTTCTAACACCATACACAAAAATAAACTCCAAATGGATTAAAGATCTAAATGTAAGACCAGAAACTATAAAACTCCTAGAGGAAAACATGGCCAAAACACTCTCTGCCATAAATCACAGCAGGATCCTCTATGACCCCTCTCCCAGAGTAAAGGAAATAAAAGCAAAAATAAACAAATGGGACCTAATTAAACTTAAAAGTGTTTGCACAATGAAGGAAACTGTAAGCAAGGTGAAAATACACCCTTCAGATAGGGAGAAAATAATAGCAAATGAAGCAACTGACAAAGCGTTAATCTCAAAAATATACAAGCAGCTCCTGCAGCTAAATTCCAGAAAAATAATTAACCCAATCAAAAAATAAAGCTGAGTGCTAAAGAATTGATGATTTTGAACTATGGTGTTGGAGAAGACTCTTGAGAGTCCCTTGGACAGAAAGGAGATCCAACCAGTCCATCCTAAAGGAGATCAGTCCTAGGTGTTCATTGGAAGGTTTGATGTAGAAGCTGAAACTCCAGTACTTTGGCCACATGATGTGAAGAGCTGACTCATTGGAAAAGACCCTGATGCTGGGAAAGATTGAGGGCAGGAGGAGAAGGGGACGACAGAGGATGAGACAGTTGGATGGCATCACCAACTCAATGGACATGAATTTGGGTGGGCTCTGGGAGTTGGTGTTGCACAGGGAGGCCTGGAATGCTGCAGCTCATGGAGTCGCAAAGAGTCAGACATGACTCAGCGACTGAACTGAACTGAACTGAATCAAAAAATGGGCCAAAAAACTAAACAGACATTTCTCCAAAAAAGACATACAGATGGCTAACAAACATATGAAAAGATTAAATGTTTTTTTAAAGTTACTAATAATTTGCAAGAATTTCTTCCTGCTTTACAACTTATTAGTAGTAATAAGTATGTGTTTAGGATTGTTATTACATTTAGGGAAACCTTCATCAATCGTCCTTAATATCTGCAGTGTAATATTTCAGAGCATTTCACTTTTTATTGTTCAGTAATAAATTTTAAATAGCCATGAAGTTGACAACTCCTATTAGCTGGTTTGTCATCAGTGTCCTCCCTGAAGTATCTAAATATTTTTCAAATGTCTTCATATAATCCACTCTTCTTGACTAGCTATATTACTAAGCCCTCTGAGAACCTATTTATTACTTCTATTCAAAATTTATCATCTCATCTTAATGAACTCATCTTGGTATGACTTTAAAGTATTTCTGTTATGATTTTCCTGTTGATAGCAGATGTTTTTTTGATTTTATAAAGGAGTTATATGACAAAGAATATTATTGTGTGATGGGTTTGTAATTGTGCACTTTGAGTTATCAAATATTTGTGACAGGCAAGAACTTCCATTTCAACTTGGTGTCAGACTGGAATCTTTGTCCTTTAGATGTCTGATATTCAGAACATCAGATTTTGTATGTTTCAAACCATATTTCATCTCCACCACACTTACACTTTCGGTACAAGGCACCACAGAATATGTTTGTCTAGTGCTAAAGCTTTTGTTCTGTACCTTCCTCTCATGACACTGGGTGGGGAGAAACAGTGGGTGATAGCAAAATTCCTGGAATATACTCCTCAGCAGAACACTTAGAGAGAGTTTAGCCATACTCAGAGTTAACTGCAAGCCACATAAATACATCCCCAACTCACTATCAAATTTAAGAAGGCCATAGCCCATTCATTGGCCCCAGGATCATCAGATTAGTTAGAGTGAGGAGATCTAAAGTGCTATTAATTTATATTCTGTTTAACTGGCCATAGCAATCAATACTTGTTCCACCTGCTACCTGTTCCAGAGAGACAAGTTCATGGTTTCACCTGTAAACTCTCATTCCTATGTGCCAGACATCTCAAGAACATTAAAATCATCTGAATATGGGGAACAGTTGGTACCAAATCCTTTTATGTAAACAAAAAAATCTAGAAACTTTATCTTCTAACTTAGGACAGAGTACTAATTAAGCCCAGACTCCCGTCACTTGCCATTTAGTAAAGTTTAGGGCTATAGTAGAAGGCAATGGCACCCCACTCCAGTACTCTTGCCTGGAAAATCCCATGGATGGAGGAGCCTGGTGGACTGCAGTCCATGGGGTCGCTAAGAGTTGGACACGACTGAGTGACTTCCCTTTCACTTTTCACTTTCATGCATTGGAGAAGGAAATGGCAACCCACTCCGGTGTTCTTGCCTGGAGAATCCCAGGGACGGGGGAGCCTGGTGGGCTGCTGTCTATGGGGTTGCACAGAGTCAGACACAGCAGCAGCAGCAGGGCTATAGTAGTCATTGAACACTTAAATGTTATTTGCCTACATTTAGGTGAACTGTTGTCTTATTATTTGAGGATGAAAATTAGGAAATCTCTGTAGGTCTCTAGTCATAAGTAAGGAAACTAAAGTTTTTATTTTACTATCTCTTTTAGGATAAAATTTAGTAGTTACTTACTCCTTGGAGAAAATGAGGATGTGTAATCCTCATCTTTCACCTCAGCAGTCCACAAAAATGGGGGGAAAAAACTATTAACAAACAATTCTGAAAGAAAACATTAAACAACACATGAGAGGGACAAGGATGAGAGTTGAGAAGTCTTTCAACTTTCCTTAAAATGAGCTGGTGTGTGTGCATACACACTCACACATAAAGATATACATACACACCACACACATACTTCACATTCTCTGCTTCTAAAGCCAATTCCATCTGGATCTGTTCTTCCTTTTCCACCCTCGTAAAGTGATGTACTTTTCCTCAGACTGTCCTCCAGTTTCATCACCTCTCCTGATTTGGTTGCCTTTGTCCTCGATTTTAGTCCCTCTCATTATTTGTGTGTCTATAATTGATTCCTCCAGTGGCTTTCATTCATGTCATCTCTCCCTTATCATTGGTTGAGCAATCTGTGGTGCTGGATCCACTGGGCATACACATGCAAAGAATATATAAATGAAGCTAGAAACCAACCTTATACCTCACAAAATTAACTCAGGGAGGCCCATGGGTATAAATGTGAAACACAAAATTATAAAATTCCTAGAAGATAACATAGGAGAAAATCTAGGTAACCTTATGTATGGCAATGACTTTTTACATGTAAAACCAGAAATATGATCATGAAAGGAGTAATTAATAAGCAGAACCATATTAGAATTAGAAGCTTCTGCTGTGTGAAACACTATCAAGAGAATGAGAAAGCAAGCCACAGACTTGTCTTCACAGGTGAAGAACTGTTACCCAAAATGTACCAAGAAATGTTAAAACTCAACAGCAGGAAAAAAAAACAACAATTGGATTTTGAAAAATGGGCAAAAGAACTTAACAAATAACTTGACCAAAAAAAAATTACTACGTACATGGCAAGTAAGCATGTGAAAATATGCTCAACATATGTCATTAGGGAATTGAAAGTTAAAACAACCAAAAGATACCACAACACTCCTCTTAGAATGGCCAAAATCCACAATACTGACAACAACAAACACTGATGAAGGTGTTGGAACAACAGGAATAGTCATTCATTGCTGATGGAAATGAAAAATTGTACAGCCAGTTTGGAAGACAATTTAGAAGTTTTTAAATAAATTTAAACATATTCTTACCATACAACTCAGTGATCATTCTCCTTAGTGTTTACCCAAATGAGTCAAAAACTGTGTCCACATAAAAACCTGCGTATGAATGTTTATAGCAGCTTTATTTGTAATTGCCAAAACATAGAAGCAGTATGTGCTTCAGTTAGTTAATGGATGAATATACTGTGATACATCTAGTAAAACAGAATGGTATTCAACACTAAAAATAAATGAGCTACCAAGCCACGGAAAGACTGCAGGGATCCTGACTGGCAAAAGCTATGGGTGTCTGTGGCCATGACAAGAGCTGCTGTGTCCTCAGTGGCAAAGCTGCTGGGATCCTCCTACTTTCTTTTTATCCCATGAAGGGGAATCGTGGTCCACAGGATCCCTCAGGGGAATGGTTGATGCAGATAAATTACTTCTTACAGTTTTCTTTGCAACCATCCTCAGTGATTGTGCTCCATTGAGTTGTTCTTAATCACATTCTGGAGCTCTCTCAGAGCTGTTTTCAGAGCTCTCTCAGAGCTGTAGTTATTAAAATGTTGTTTCTATGAGGGAATGAAGGTTGGGACCTCCTCAGACCTCACCTTCAAGAGAAACCACTCCCATTTTCTTACAGGAGTTACCAGGCAACAGTAGAAAAAGATTTAAAAGGTGGAAAAAGATTTAAAAGGTATATGGAGTGTGGAAAGAATGATACTACACTGTTATTATTTGCAACTATGATTGTATAGAAAGGGTTCCACCTAAATTACATATAAATTACAAGTATACTATTTTAATTGTTAAGAATTAACCAGTTTGCAAACGTGAATAAATGAATTCTGTGTCTCTGCAATGGCAATTGGAAGTTAAGAAATGAAATTTTAACAAGAGATAGTAATTAAATAACATAAATAACAATAAAAATATCAATACCAAGGGAAAAAAAATCTCACAAAACAAACATAAGCCTCTTTTGCAGAAATTCATAAAACTTAGTGGAGGAAGAGACTATGTTGTTGACTAGGAAAACTCAAAGTAATTTTTAAAATCGTATATTTTAATGCTATTCCAATAAAATATCCCCAACAGAACTTTTCATGGACTGTGACAATCTAATTCTGAAATTTTCATGGAAGGGTAAAGACCTCAAAACAGTCAGTAGTGAAGAACTTGTTCTACTATGTCAAATCTATTCATAAAGTTTTAAGGCAGTATGTAGTTAATGCAGAGATATACTAATAGGCCAATGTAACAAAATATAGTGTGCCCCAAAATAGAAAGATCCAAATATGACAGAGAAAGTATTGCATAACAGTAGATAAAGAATGGGCTTTTCAATAAATGCTACTGAAGCAATTATATAACTGTATTGGACTGCAAGGAGATACAACAAGTCCATTCTGCAGGACATCAGCCCTGGGATTTCTTTGGAGGGAATGATGCTGAAGCTGAAATTCCAGTACTTTGGCCACCTCATGCGAAGAGTTGACTCATTGGAAAAGACTCTGATGCTGGGAGGGGTTGGGGGCAAGAGGAGAAGGGGACGACAGAGGATGAGATGGCTGGATGGCATCACTGACTAGGTGGACGTGAGTCTGAGTGAACTCCGGGGGTTAGTGATGGACAGGGAGGCCTGGCGTGCTGCGATTCATGGGGTCGCAAAGAGTCGGACATGACTGAGCGACTGAACTGAACTGAAATTAGGGAAAAAAATGAATATATTGAAGTATAACTTATATGTCAACATACAGAAAAATCAATTTAAGTTGGATTGAATACTTAAATATGAAAGGAAAAAACTATGAACATGTTGGAAAAACATGTAGAAAAATGTCTTTATGATCCCAGACTTCTTAATTTAAAAAGTCATAGTCATAAAGAAAACTATTGTTAACTTTCATTGCCTTAAAATTAAGAATGTATGGTCATCAGAGGACATCATAAAGAAAGTGAAAAATCATCACAAAATAGGAGAAAATATTTCCAATGCATATAACCAGTGAAATGTTAGTGTCCAAAATATACAAGGCCCCTCTTACAAATCAATAAATAAGAGACATCTTAATACAAATACAAGCAAAAACACGAAGGGACATCTCATACAAGGTAAACAATATGCTAAAAATGAAATTTTAAAATCATAGTTTCATTAGTAATCAAGGAAATACAAATTAAAACTGAAATATGATAGCATCCCTAACCCTAACCTAAAGCAGAGACATGACTTTGCTGAAAAAGGTCCATATGCTCAAAGCTATGGTTTTTTCTAATAGTCATGTACGGATGTGAGAGTTGGACCACAAAGAAGGCTGAGCACTGAAGAATTCATGCTTTTGAACTGTGGTGTTGGACAAGACTCTAGAGAGTCCCTTGGGCTGCAAGGAGATCCAATCAGTCCATTCTGAAGGAGATCAGCCCTGGGATTTCTTTGGAAGGAATGATGCTAAAGCTGAAACTCCAGTACTTTGGCCACCTCATGCGAAGAGTTGACTCATTGGAAAAGACTCTGATGCTGGGAGGGATTGGGGACAGGAGGAGAAGGGGACGACAGAGGATGAGATGGCTGGATCACTGACTCGATGGATGTGAATCTGAGTGAACTCCAGGAGTTGGTGATGGACAGGGAGGCCTGGCGTGCTGCGATTCATGGGTTCGCAAACAGTCTGACACGACTGAGTGACTGAACTGAACTGAACTGATGAATAATAATTAATGAGAATGAGCTTTTATTGAGTTCCTAATATGTGCCAGGCACTGAATTTGTGACATATTATAGCATTTAATCTTCTTAACAACCATATTAAGAAGTGATTATTTCTATTATTCAGATAAGGAAACTGTTAAGGATTACACAGGCGGCAGAATTAATGGTATAAGTTTAGGTCTGTCTGACTCTAAGACTCTAAAGTCTATCTTTTATCCATTATGCCTAGTGACTTTCTGGATTTTTTTCATTTTATTATTTGCATTGGCACTGTGTCTTTACTGATACAGAGATCAGGCTCCTTTCAGACATACATAAGGTGGCTCCTCAATTTCCACTCAGTTCAGTTCAGTCACTTAGTGTTGTCCAACTCTCTGCAACCCCATAGACTAATACATGCCAGGCTTCCCTGCCCATCACCAACTCCTAGAGCTTGCTCAGACTCATGTCCATCAAGTTGGTGATGCCATACAACTATCTCATCCTCTATCATCCCCTTCTCTTCCTGCCTTAAATCTTGCCCAGCATCAGGTCTTTTCCAATGAGTCACTTCTTCCCATCAGGTGGCCAAAGTATTGGAGCTTCAGCATCAGTCCTTCCAATGAATATTCAGGACTGATTTCCTTTAGGATTGACTGGGTTGATCTCCTTGCAGTCCAAGGGACTCTCAAGAGTCTTCTCCAACACTACAATTTGAAAGCATCAATTCTTTGGCACTCAGCTTTCTTTATGGTCCAACTCTCACATCCATACATGACTACTGGAAAACCATAGCTTTGACTAGATAGACCTTGGTTGGCAAAGTAATGTCTCTGTTTTTTAATATGCTGTTTAGGTTGGTCATAACTTCTCTTCCAAGGTACAAGCATCTTTTAATTTCGTGGCTTCAGTCACCATCTGCAGTGATTTTGGAGCCCAAGAAAATAAAGGCTCTCATTGTTCCCACTGTTTCCCCATCTATTTGCCATGAAGTGATGGAACCAGATGCCATGGCCTTAGTTTTCTGAATGTTGAGTTTTAAGCCAGCCTTTTCACTCTCCTCTTTCACTTTCATCAAGAGGCTCTTTTGTTTCTGTTTGCTTTCTGCTATATGTGGACAATTTCCGCTATACAGCTACTATTCAAATTACTATGTTGAGTTTAGAAACCATCTTCCCATGACTGGGATTGTGTATATATCTGTTTATACCACTAACCCTTAATAAATAAAATGAGAGAGAAGATAGAGTTGGACATGACTGAGCAACTGAACTGAATTGGAATTTCTAGATAAAAATACAATATATAGATATGAAATGGATTTCTACATAGAAAATACAATGGGTAGCATTAACTGTAAATTGACTGTAAATAAACTGTAAGTTAAAGAACTTGAAAACCTAGCAGTAGATACCATCCAGACCAAATCTCAGTGAGAAAGAAGTCTGAAAATTAAATAAACAAAGCCTCCATGACCTATAGGAGAATATCAGAAACTTTAGAAATATGTATAATTTGAGCCCCTCAAAAAAGTTAGTGATTGGGAATGGGGAGTGAGAAAACAATATTTGAAGAAATAATAGGTGGAAATTTACCAATTTTGATGAAAGTATAAGCCTACAAATCCAAGAAGCTCAGAGAATGCCAAGCAAAATATTTAGAAGATCCTATCAAGGCATATCTTAATTACTTCGCTGAAAACCAGTGATAAGGAGGAAATCTTAAAAGCTGCTGCTGCTGCTAAGTCACAGTCGTGTCCGAACCTGTGCGACCCCATAAACGGCAGCCCACCAGGCTTCCTCGTCCCTGGGGTTCTCCAGGCAAGAACACAGGAGTGGGTTGCCATTTCCTTCTCCAATGCATGAAAGTGAAAAGTGAAACTGAAGTCACTCAGTCGTGTCCGACTCTAGCGACCCCATGGACTGCAGCCTACCAGGCTCCTCTGTCCATGGGATTTTCCAGACAAAAGTACTGGAGTGGGGTGCCATTGCCTTCTCTGAATCTTAAAAGCAGCCAGTGTAAATATCAGGAATGAAAGAGAGGATGTGACTACAGATCCTACAGACACTAAAGGGATAATAAGGATATATGATGAACAGCCTACGTCAATTAATGTAAAACAAATGAATTAATAAATTCATTTAAAAAATGATACAACAAAAATTATAAAATCCAGATGGCTTAATATCTTAAAAAATTGAACTCATAATTAAAAACCTTCCCAAAACCTACTCAGAAAATTATGAGGTACTGATGGGAAAAATTTAAGATGACACCAATTGTTATAACATGCCCATGGATTGGAAGAATTAATATTATCAAAATGACCATTCTATACACAGTAATCTACATATTCCATGCAAACCCTATTAGAATACCAATGACATTTTTCACAAAATTAGAATAAAGACTTCTAAAATTTGTGTAGAAATGCAAAAGACTCCAGATAGGCAAAGCAATCTTGAGAAGGAAGGACAAAGCAATCTTGAGAAGGAAGGACAAAGCAATCTTGAGAAGGAAGAACAAAGCAATCTTGAGAAGGAAGGACAAAGCAATCTTGAGAAGGAAGGACAAAGTTGAAGGTATCACATGCTCTGGTTTCAAACTATACGACAGGGCTACAGCAATCAAAACAGTATGGTTTTGATTTATGGTCTATGGCACAAAAATAAAAACATAGATAATTGGGACAGAACAGAGAACCCAGAAATGATCTCACACTTATATGGTCAATTGGCCTATAGCAGAGGAGATGAGTATACAGTGGGATAAGACAGCCTCTTCAATAAATGGTATTGAGAAAACTAGACAGCTATATGCAAAAGAATTAAACTGTACAACTGTCTCAAACCATATTAAAAAATAAAATCAAAATGGATTAAAGACTAAATGTAAAACCCCAAATGATAAAACTCCTGGAAGGAAACATAGGCAGTACTCTTCGACCTTTGTCTTAGCAGTATTTTTTTGGATACGGTTCCTCAGGCAAGAGCAACAAAAGCAAAAACAAACAAGTGGAACTATACCACGCTAAAAAGCTTTTTCACAAAACAAAAAGGCCACCTACTAAATGATAGAAGATGTTTGCAAACTATATATCTGATAAGGAATTAGTATCCAAAATATACGAAGAAGTAATACAACTCAGCATCAAAAAAAAAAAAAGAGAGAAAAACCAGCAAACAACTTGAATGAAAAATGGACAGTGCACCTGCATAGACATTTTTCCATAGAAGACATACTGTTGGTCAACAGACACATGAAAAGATGCTCAGTATCACTAATCATCAGAGAAATGCAGATCAAAACAAAAATGAAATATCACTCACACATGTCTGAATGGCTATTATCAAATGACAACAAATAAGTGCTGGCAAAGAAATGGGAATGAAGCCTCATGCTCACACGGTGGGAATGCAAAGTGGTTTACACTTGAAATTCTTCAGAACTATTGCCATTCTTCAAAAAATTAAAAATAAATATACCATATCCAGCAATTCCACTTACAAGTATTTTTCCAAGGAAAACAAAAACATTAATTCAAAAAGATATGTGCATCCCTATGTTCACTGCAGCCTTATTTTCAATAGCCAAGACATAGAAGCAACCGAAGTGCCCAAGATGGATCGATAAAGAGTTGTGGGGGGGGGGGGGGGGTGTTGTGATGAAATATTACTAAGCCATAAAAAAGAATGAAATATTTTCACTTGTAGAAACATAGAGGGTGTTATGCCAAGTGAAGTCAGTCAGACAGAGAATGACAAATACCATGTGACTTTACTTATATGTGGAACTTAAATGAAAAAACCAGATGAACAAAAGCAGAGCAAATGAACAAACAAAAGAGAAGCAGAGTCACAGATATAGGGACTCAATAAGTGTTTGCCAGAGGGGAGAGAGGTTAAGGGGATGAGTGAAATGGCTGAGGGAAATTAAGGGGTACAAACTTGCAGTTACACAGTAAATGAATCAAGTGGTAAAATGTGCAGTGTGGTGAGTATAGTCAACAGCAATCTAATATCTTTGTATGGTGATGAAGAAGGTCAAAGTTAAAAACTTTCAGTTACAAGAGAAATAAGCAGTATATATGTAATGTACAACATGATTGATATAATTAACATTGCTGTTATATATGAAAGTTGTTAGAGAGTAAATCCTGAGTTCTCACTACAATAAAAAGTATTTTTTATTTTGTATCTATATGAGATAATGGATGTACACTAAACTTCTGTGTTCATCGTTTCATGATGGATGTAAGTCAAACCATTAGTCTATACACATTAAATTTTACAGAGCTGTATTTTAATTATATCTCAACAAAACCTGAGGAAAAAAGAAAAACCTTCTCAGATGGTGAATTCACTGGTGAATTCTATTAAACATTTAATGGAGAAACAATATCAATCTTACACAAACACTTTAAGAAAACACAGGTGTAGAGAGAATAATTTCCAACTTACTATTTTTGAAGCCAGCATTATCCTTATGCTAAACTTGACAAAAACATTAATTAAAGAAAAAAAAAGAACAGGAAAGAAAAAAGTTCAGTATCCCTAGAGAGCAACATCCCTCAAGAATATAGATGTGAAATCTTAACCGAGATATCACCAAATAGAAGCCAATAATATATAAAAGAGAGAATATACATAAACAAGTGGGCTTATGCAAAATACAAAATTTTAACATTTTAAAATCAATCAAGGCAATTCACCATATTAACAGATACATGAGAACAATATGATTATCTCAACAGATGCAGCAGTAGTATTTGATAAAATTCAGTACCTATTATTGGTACTGATGACACGGACTACAGCCTTGTCTAACTCAATGAAACTAAGCCATGCCGTGTGGGGCCACCCAAGACAGACAGGTCATGGTGGAGAGGTCTGACAGAATGTGGTCCACTGGAGAAGGGAATGGCAAACCACTTCAGTATTCTTGCATCGAGAACCCCAAGACAGTATGAAAAGTCAAAAAGATAGGTCACTGAAAGATGAACTCCCCAGGTCGGTAGGTGCCCACTATGTTACTGGAGATCAGTGGAGAAATAACTCCAGAAAGAAGGAAGGGATAGAGCCAAAGCAAAAACAACATCCAGTTGTAGATGGGACTGGTGATAGAAGCAAGGTTCGATGCTGTAAAGAGCAATATTGCATAGGAACCTGGAATGTTAGGTCCATGAATCAAGGCAAATTGGAAGTGGTCAAACAGGAGATGACAAGAGTGAACATCGACATTCTAGGAATCAGCGAACTAAGATGGACTGGAATGGGTGAATTTAACTCATATGACCATTATATCTACCACTGTGGGCAGGAATCCCTTAGAAGAAATGGAGTAGCCATCATAGTTAACAAAAGAGTCGGAAATGCGGTACTTGGATGTAATCTCAAAAATGGCAAATGATCTCTGTTCATTTCCAAGGCAAGCCATTAAATATCATGGTAATCCAAGTCTATGCCCCGACCAGTAACACGGAAGAAGCTGAGGTTGAAGAGTTCTATGAAGATCTATAAGACCTTCTAGAACTAATACCCACAAAATATGTCCTTTTCATTATAGGGAACTGGAATGCAAAAGTAGGAAATCAAGAAACACCTGGAGTAACAGGCAAATTTGGCCTTGGAGTACAGAATGAAGCAGGCAAAGGCTAATAGAGTTCTGCCGTGTTCTCTTACACACTGGTCATAGCAAACATCCTCTTCCAACAGAAAAAGAGAAGATTCTACACATGGAGATCACCAGATGGTCAAGACTGAAATCAGATTGATTATATTCTTTGCAGCCAAAGATGGAGAAGCTCTATGCAGTCAACAAAAACAAGACCAGGAGCTGACTGTAGCTCAGATCATGAACTTCTTATTGCCAGATTCAGACTGAAATTGAAGAAAGTGGAGAAAACCACTAGACCATTCCAGTATGACCTAAATCAAATCCCTTACGACTATACAGTGGAAGTGAGAAACAGATTTAAGGGACTAGATCTGATAGACAGAATGCCTGATGAACTATGGACAGAGGTTCATGACATTATACAGAAGACAGTAATCAAGACCATCCGCAAGAAAAAAAAATGCAAAAAAAGCAAAATGGCTGTCTGGGGAGGCCTTACAAATAGCTGTGAAAAGAAGAGAAGAGAAAAGCAAAGGAGAAAAAGAAAGATATACCTATTTCAATGCAGAGTTCCAAAGAATAGCAAGAAGAAATAAGAAAGCCTTCCTCAGAGATCAATGCAAAGAAATAGAGGAAAACAATAGAATGGAAAAGACTACAGATCTCTTCAAGAAAATTAGAGATACCAAGGGAACATTTCATGCAAAGATGGGCTCGATAAAGGACACCAATGGTATGGACCTAACAGAAGCAGAAGATATTAAGAAGAGGTGGCAAGAATACACAGAAGAACTGTACAAAAAAGATCTTCATGACCCAGATAATCACAATGGTGTGATCACTCACCTAGAGCCAGACATCCTGGAATGTGAAGTCAAGTGGGCCTTAGGAAGCATCACTATGAACAAAGCTAGTGGAGGTGTTGGAATTCCAGTTGAGCCATTTCAAATCCTGAAAGATGATGCTGTGAAAGTGCTGCACTCAATATGCCAGCAAATTTGGAAAACCTGGCAGTGGCCACAGGACTGGAAAAGGTCAGTTTTCATTCTAATCCCAAAGAAGCGCAATGCCAAAGAATGCTCAAACTATTGCACAATTGCACTCATCTCACACACTAGTAAAGTGATACTTAAAATTTTCCAAGCCAGGCTTCAGGAATACATTAACCGTGAACTTCCAGATGTTCAAGCTGGATTTAGCAAAGGCAGAGGAACCAAAGATCAAATTGCCAACATGCACTGGATCATCAAAAAAGCAAGAGAGTTCCAGAAAAACATCTATTTCTGCTTTATTGACTATGCCAAAGCCTTTGACTGTGTGGATCACAACCATAAACTGTGGAAAATTCTTCAAGAGATGGGAATACCAGACCACCTGACCTGCCTCTTGAGAAATCTGTATGCAGGTCAGGAAGCAACAGTTAGAACTGGACATGGAACAACAGACTGGTTCCAAATAGGAAAAGGAGTAGGTCAAGGCTGTATACTGTCACCCTGCTTATTTAACTTATATGCTGAATAAATCAGGAGAAACGCTGGGCTGGAGGAAGCACAAGCTGGATTCAAAATTGCTGGGAGAAATATCAATAACCTCAGATATGCAGATGACACCACCCTTATGGCAGAAAGTGAAGAGGAACTAAAAAGCCACTTGATGAAAGTGAAAGAAGAGAGTGAAGAAGTTGGCTTAAAGCTCAACATTCAGAAAACGAAGATCATGGTATCTGGTCCCATAACTTCATGGGAAATAGATGGGGAAACAGTGGAAACAGTGACAGACTTTATTTTTCTGGGTTCCCAAATCACTGCAGATGGTGATTGCAGCCATGAAATTAAAAGACACTTAATCCTTGGAAGGAAAGTTACGAACAAGCTAGACAGCATATTAAACAGCAGAGACATTACTTTGCCCACAAAGGTCCTTCTAGTCAAGGCTACTGTTTTTCCAATGGTCATGTGTGGATTTGAAAATTGGACTAAAAGAAAGCTGAGCGCAAAAAAAAAAAGAAAGAAAGAAGGAAAGCTGAGCACAGAAGAATTGATGCTTTTGAATTGCAGTGTTGGAGAAGACTCTTGAGAGTCCCTTGGACTGCAAGGAGATCCAACCAGTCCATTCTAAAGGAGATCAGTCCAAGGTGTTCATTGGAAGGACTGATGTTGAAGCTGAAACTCCGATACTTCGGCCACCTGATGCGAAGAGCCGACACATTGGAAAAGACCGTGGTGCTGGGAAAGATTGAGGGCAGGAGGAGAAGGGGATGACAGAGGATGAGATGGTTGGATGGCATCACCAATTCAATGAACATGGGTTTGAGTGGATTCTAGGAGTTGGTGATGGACAGGGAGGCCTGACATGCTGCAGTTCGTGAGGTGGCAAAGAGTAAGACACGACTGAGTGACTGAACTGAACTGAACTGAACTGAACTGAACTAATTATTGGTAAAAAATCTAAGAGTAGAAAGGAATTTCCTTAAGATGGTAAAAAGCATTTATGTTAACATACTGAATGGTGAAAGACTGAACTATTTTCTTTTTAAGACTGGAAATCAGGTGAAAATTTGTCTGTTTTCATCATTTCTGTTTGACATCTTACTGAAGGTCCTATTCTGTGCAGTAAGGCAAAAATAAAAAAAAAAGAGTGGTGGTGATGGGCATAGAAATTGGAAAGGAATAAATAATACTGTCTTTATTCACAGACAATATAATCTTTAAAAAAAAGCTGCTTAGAATAAATGAATTTGCAGTTACAAATACAGGAATATAAATATAAAAATCAATACTATTTCTATATGCTAGCGACAAACACTTGGAAAATGAAATTAAAAGAAACTACTCTTTCCTGCCCTGTAATGATAGGTGCTGGTATTGGTGGGCTCAGAGTGCCAGGAGCAAGCGGGAGAGGAGGTGAAGCAGGGGTCCACAAAAGGGGATGGGGTGGACTCCAGTTGAACTGAGTTATTTCTTTCCTCAACCTGTTGAATGGAGTCTGTGTACAAGGAGCAAATTCAGTGTTGACCTCAAAGACACAGCAAGGAGAATGTGTATGTTGTGTTAATTAGGGATAGTTTCTCGTGCCAAAGAATGTCATTTACATAGTGACTCTTAAATCCTGTGTATGGGTCCTTGTTGGTTTTTGCTAAAATGCTCATGTGTCAGCTTTCATTTAGGAGATGATTTCAGAATTAATCTTTGTTTCCTTTGTTAGTTTTTCCTGGCTCTGCCTCTTACTTGCTGTGTGACCTCAGGCAGTTCGGTGCTCTTCCTGAACTTCGATTCTTAGCATATTTAAAAAGAATGAAGAATTCCTTGCTCAGCCCATTGCAATGCTTGCTAAGTAGGCTGGGTGAAAATACATGAAGCTTTTGGTATGATGCTTGCCACACAGTAGGAGCTCAAACAATACTGCTTTGCTTCTTTCCTTTTCACATATTTTAAAACACAGTCATTAAGCTTTATCAGAAACAAGGTATTATAGTTAAACCTCACAGGGTAAGCCATCATACTGACATATACTTATTCAATGTTAAAATTGCATTTCTATGAAACCGCATGTTCAGTTGAGTCTCCCTTACATAAATACAATCTTTCTTACATTAGTAGCAAATTAAACTTCAACAATTACACTTGCTACTGTGGTTACCTCTGAGTTCCTCTAAAACTCCTCTGTATTTTATTGCTGAGTAAATATTTAGAAGACTTTAAAAAGCTAATTTCAGATTTGGGCTTTCTCTGTTCAACAGTTTATATTTCAAGAGCTTTCACCCAAGTTCGTGTTCTCTTTTGTGAAACCTAGAGCAGTTCTCACATTGATATTATTTACATTTTTTTGGTAATGTGCCACAGGTTTATAAACCTTTCCATTTAAATTTTTAGTGTGATTAGCTGCTTTTAATTACATCTGAAAACTCCTTGCCAAATAATGATTAAAACACACAGCGATGGTATGGTTGAGACATAAGCAAAGCAAAACAGATCTATGTGAAAACTGCTTCAAGCAGTGTAACAACAGCTAATCCATTTAATTTGTGCATATGTGGAGGATTTCGTTCAAATTGAAATAGAACAAAGGATAAATAAGGTGAGAAGATAGGTTAAGAGAACTTTGAAGCATTGAAATACTGTTTTTTGTTTTTTAATCACAGCATAATTGATTCTTCTGGGGAAGTTTGTGGGGTAAAAAATAAAATTCATATGTAATTATGGTTCACAGCAAATTGCATTTGCTGCCTGTTGAGCAAACTCAATTGGATTACTAAACCACAGTCTCTCCCACCCCTGTATCAGTTCGAGACCAAACTCTCTCTCCTCTCTAGTTCTCTAAGGTCCCCAGAGCTTAAGCACACTTAGGATCTTTGTGTGCTGGGTTTTTCAGGATGCTAATCCCCTCCCCCTTTTCAGTGGATCGTTATAGCTTTCAGTATCAGATTGAAGTTCACATTTTTGGAGGACCCTGCTTTCTTCACAGTGTTCCCTTCGACTTCCCCTTCCCACCACACAATCCCTTTCCTCTGTCCACACAGGACTCGCTTCCTGGCTGTTGGGTTCCACGTCTTCCGTGCTCACTGATTTATTCATCCTTTCCATCATTCAGTCATTCATCCCGCAGATGGTAATGGGCACACTGCTTAGCTGTGGGGGTCCAGTAGGAAGCCAGACAGAAACCCTGTCCTTGTCCTTATGGAGTTGCAATCAAGTGGAGGAAAGAGACCAATCAAAGAATCCTACAGGCAGCAATTAAATGCCCACTCTGATGGGTGAGGCAGAGGTGAAGGACGTGGTGATGCGACCCTTGTAGGATACTGGGTCTTCATCTGGTTGGAAAGTCAGGAATGCTTCTCTGGGGAAGTGACTGTGGTCCTGACACAGAGGAGCGGAAGTTTACCTGGGTGAAGGCCGAGCACCGGAGGAGGAGCGAGAGTATAGCGGGAGCTGTGGGCTGGAAGAAAGAGAAGCTGGATGTGGCTGGTGCACAGAGAGACTGGACACAGTGAGACTGGACTCATTAGAGGCAGACAGACACTCTTCTCCCATCACCTGCATCTCTTGGGCTCAGCTCAAGCATCCCCTCCTCTGGGAAGCCTCTGATGGCCCTGCCCTCTCTGAGGAGGGACCTGTCCTCCCTCTGGAACCGTGGCCTGCTGATCTTTGCATCCTCGGCTCCTCTCACAGGCTCCAACACAAATTAGGCATCTGTCATGGAGGGATGGGTAGAGTTGGAGAGTGTGAGCATGACTGGGAGTCTTTGCTTGCTGAGCATGGAGAGAGGCAACTTGGCTGTATGAGTGCAATTTTCAGAGGCTTTCCCAGCGGGTGGCCCCAATTCTTCCAGCACCAGTTCAAGGGCCTCTTCCCTCAATAAGATCCCTTCCTTTTAATTCAAACCAAATCCCAGCTTGATGTAATTTCAGATGGTAAGGAAACACTGGATACGATGTGGAAGCATGTGGTTTGTACAGAGGAGCTCAACCATGACTTACTCCACAACTACGGGTGCCAGCCCAGTTCTCATCAGGGTTCCCAGCCTCGTGTTCCAGTGATGGGGCTTATTAAAGGGGTCCTGGAGGGAGAGACTGTTCCCTCTTGGGAGTATTCCAGTGAGCAACAGGGAAACCTGGATGGGGAATCACAGCCGATAATTGGGGCATAAATGGAACAAATTCCCTCTCATCACTGAAAGGTATTGTATTTCACGTTGAGGGAAAGGAGAGATTTGCCTACAAATTAGGCTGGAAACTGTGGAGAAGAAATTGTTTGCTGGCCAAATTGGTATGCCAGGACTGTAATGAAATAGGACAGAAAGAGAAGGGGGGTGGGGTACATGTTCAAATAAGAAAGTGGATTTTTTTTTTTTTTTTAGTATTTCTGTTACTGTCCTTTTGAAGGGTTGAGTCTGTCCTGTTGCCGGTGTTCCTCGGCACTCACCAAATTGTCCTCTTCTGGGTGATTTTTACCCTGTTGTTCAGCAGCTGCTCCGAGAAGCAGCAACAACTCTGGGGAATATTCACTACTCATGGTTCTACCCTGGAGAAGAGGACGAAAGCTGATTTTCATTTGTTTCAGAATCACAATGTGAACGGAAAGCTTCTTTGGACATTCTTTTCTTATTGTAAGTGTCGGAGTTAGATATCAACCCCAGAGCCTCTGGTACTGTGCCCACAGATGCAGAATTCCTCCCAGCGAGCCCTCCCTCCCTTGTACCCTGCATCCTTTCCATCCTGTGAGTGAGTGAATCCTTCCTCTGGAGTGACTGCTCCCTACCCTTGGGCGCTCCCCAGGGCTTACTCATTTGTTCTGGCTCTGTGTATCTCTCAGCCCTGTCCTTTGGATCTGCTTGTGCCTTTGTTTTCCTGTCTCAGAATGACCTGCTTTGGCCCAGGCGTTGGGCTTCAGAATTAACTCTGCCCATCCTTAAGGCCATTATATGCAGATATAATATGCAGATGATACCACTTTAATGGCAGAAAGTGAAGAAGAACTAAAGAGCCTCTTGAAGGTGAAAGAGGAGAGTGAAAAGGCTGGTTTAAAACTCAAAACTTAAAAACTAAGGCCGTGGCATCTCATCCCATCACTTCATGGCAAATAGGAAAACAATGGAAATGGTGAGAAACTTTATTTTCTTGGGCCCCAAAATCACTGCAGATAGTGACTGCAGCCACAAAATTAAAAGACGCTTGCTTCTTGGAAGAAAAGTTATGACAAACCTAGATAGCATATTAAAAAGCACAGACATCACTTTGCCGACAAAGGTCCATATAGTCAAAGCTATGATTTTTGCAGGAGTCATTATGAATGTAAGAGTTGGACTATAAATAACGCTGAGCACTGAAGAATTGATTCTTTTGAATTGTGGTGCCGGAAAACACTCTTGAGAGTCCCTTGGATAGCACAGAGATCAAACCAGTCAGTCCTAAAGGAAGTCAACCCTGAACATTCATTGGAAGGACTGATGCTGAAGCTGAAGCTCCAATACTTTTACCACGATGTGAAAAGCTGAGTCATTGGAAAAGACTCTGATGCTGGGAAAGACTGGGGGCAAGAGGAGAATGGAGTGGAGCGACAGACAATGAGATGGTTGGATGGTATGACTAACTCAATGGACATGAGTTTGAGCAAACTCAGGAAGATGGTGAAGGACAGGGCTGCCTGGCGTGCTGCAGTTCATGGGGTTGCAAAGAGTTGCACACAACTCGGCAACTAAACAGCAACAACAAATCCTTAAGGCTAGGCCACAGCACTGCCTCTCCCACTCCTCATGGACCAGGACACTTAAAAAACTAATTACTTAGGCTCTCTTGTGCATTGGTTTTAACATATACACTCAAGTATTCTTGCTTAAAAAAAAAAAAAACCACAGTGGAAAGACGATGTCAATAAAAGCATTGAACTGATTTGTGGTCTTTTGGGGTGAATTTGAAAGAGAAGGATGCCTGGAGGCTCTTGAGGCAATGTTTTCATTTTAGCATTAAGGAAGAATTCCTTTGGTTTGTTACAGGGATCATTGAAAACTTTCAGTTGGGTGAGTGGTCAGTGGGCAGCCTAACCCCTTCTAAAGCATTGTGTGACCCAATCAGGTGACTCAAAGTTGGATTAAGCAAACCAAACAAGGCCTGTGAATTAAGATGTTTTGCATGGGGGAAGCCACTTGCCCTAATACTTAATCCCTGAAAGAACAACTTGCATGCTGTTTATTGAAGCATTGTCCTAACATGAAATTCCTTTCTCTTCACCTGTTACTTCTGATTTGATTGACCTTTTTTTTTTTGTCCTCCCATTAAGGCAGAGTGCAAATGTAATCATCACTAATTTTACTAGAAAACATTTTTGTATACTTTAAGTTTGTTTTTAAAAAGACTTTAAAATCTTGTGAAAAGCAAACAAAAAATCACTCAATTATCTTTTTTTTCCTAGGGAAAGTGACAGATATATTTTGGGGGACACAATTTGCAAATGTGTCTCAGGAAAAATGCTATTACTCAGTTGACAGATTTTGAAAGCCGGGAACTCATGAGCAATCTGAACAATTGTTTTGCCTTACAAAGCTGGTAAAGTTAACTTTTTGAAAAAATCAGTTTCGAAAAATACTGTGATAAGGATAACAGAGGAGCTCTTTACCGTAATTACCAAAGTATATTTATCGTGTTACTTTTATGGATTTTCCCAAAATCTTTGGAATAGCTTCCTCATGAAGTAATAAAGGAAGACCTGTATATACTTTACAAGTTTAACTGCAGTGTTGTTCTGAGGAAAAATGATTTCTTTTCCTCTAGTAAAAAGTATATTCATATAATTACCTTGGGAAATGTGGTTTTGAGGTCAGTAAAAAAGAGACTTCTTTCCAGTAGACTACCTTTCTACCATGTGATCTGGAGTTTGTCACTTGGGCATCAGAACTGTTTTCCTATCCACCCCCTCCACCCTCTGCCAACCTCATCTCTCAGAGTCCTTCCTGAACTTGGGAAAACAGCTGCTTCCCCTAGTGCCACTTCTGTTCATGATTCAGAGTTGAGTCCAAAGGACTGTTTTGGGAATCAACCCAGGCAGGCACCTCACAGCTTCCCCCTGGTCCCAGGCATCAGCCACTCCACCTTAGAAGTGGCACAAACACCTCCTTCACCAGACCCCTCCCCTATGGAGGTTCAGGCATTAAAGCCTGCAGACTCCCTACACTCCAGCCCCTGCCTTGCCCAGAAGTGCCTGAGTTTCTTTCAGGAGATGAGTGCATGCAGGGCTTGGACTGGGCTAAAGTGCTCTGCTGAAAAGGAGGACAAGACCTAACAAGCTTTTGTCATATAATGTGTGAGGAAGGGGAGGCAATGGCTGAGTTTAGCGTGAGAGGCTTTGCCTGGAGTCTGCCAAGGGGCAGCTTGGCATCTGGATCACAGTCAGCAATCACAGTTTACCTCTTTGAGCCTCTTTCTTTATCTGTGAAAGGAAGAAAATACCTCACTTATTTATCTGTGAAACAGAAATGATAATACCTGCTTATGTGGTTGTCATGAGGATTAAATTGAATCATTTGTATAAAACACTGCATACTTCTTGACATATTAGGACTCATGAAAGAGTGTTTCCAGACTTTCCCCCGGCACCTGTCAGATGCTCCCTCCATGGGCTATATCTTCTATTGGTGCTGTTACCCTAGGAGTGTCTATCTAGCCCTGGGTGTGTCAAGCAGAACAGGTTGAGTGCATGTTTGTAGGAAATAGCTCAAAGAAACCCTACTAGGCTTGATTTGAGAGACATTGATTAATAATGCATAAGCTCATGGTGTGTGTGCTCACAAGTGTAGGTTGCAAATAAAAGGTGAGGCAGGTCATGGTCAGGATTCGAAATCTGTCAGGTAAAGGCAGGATGATCTGGCTCCATAGTGTGTCTAAGTGATGACCAAGAAAGGGTTCTGCAGTCCTGAGTGTCAGGTTGAACGTGGCATGGTGGACTCCTTACACGCTCACAGGTCACACTAGAACAGGGGCACAGGTGTATGCGATGGCACTCTTCTCCACTGACAGATCTAAGGGGCAGAGCTGACTCTGGGGAAAAGTGTGTGAATGGGCAACATTCTCCTTTGGTGTCCTTGGCCTCGTCGTTTGTCCCTCCCCACTTTTTTGATTCCTCTAAGGCATCAGATACCCAGTGTCCTTCTCTTTCCCTCCATTGAATCCTGTGCTCAGAATTAGATGCTGCAATACCTGTGAGGGATGTTGTACTAGTTTGTGGTGGCTGTGACTTTCAATGCCTTCACTCCCACTCCATCCCTCTCTGGCCACAGACCCAGCGTCTGGACACCAGGGTTGGGCAGAGGACCCACCTGGACTCTCAGAGCACCTTACCCATACTTGGCCAGTATCTCCAGCTGCTGGTGGATGTTGGGGTCCTGAAGTCAACCTAAGCCAATCAGAGTCCCTTCCCAAGATAATTGTGTCTGGGGAAGGGCCTTCTGTCTTCCATTAGTGAAGTTAGAAGCACCAGGGCCTTGTCCAGCTATGTGGAGAAAGCCTGTCCACCAAAGAGGAGCCCAGGGCCGAGCCAACCCAGAATAAGAGTTGGAGCAAGACAAGACAGAACCAGGCCCTGGCTGTGGCTCCCCGAGCACCCAGAACTAGCTTGGTCCATATAGCTTCAGCTTTTCTTAGGCTCTTGCCATCTGTGAGCTACCCTCAGTGCACTTCCAATAACCTCCCTCGTGTTTTAATCAGTTTGCATTTAATCTGTAGCTTCTCTCTAGAAAAGTTCTGTGTGCTTTGATTGACTCCAAGGTGTTCCTCCCTGAGGTGAATTTCTTAAAGTCACTGTTAAGTATCCAAACACAGTAGAGTCTGTGAGGGTTTTTTTTTTTTTTTTTTTAAGTATCCACTGCACTGAGTGACATTGAGGAATTAAATAGTAAATTAAATTCATTGTAAAGATTATTGGTCTGTGTATACTTCTTTTGGTCTAAAAATTCTCAAAGTAGTGGCAGCTATGATAAAGTCACTTTATTTTTGAAAGAGCAAAGACAATGTAATCTAATTTTAGATCATTCCAGACTGAGTTTGAGTCAACATGCAGACAATTGGAAATTTGTCAGAAATTAAATGCTGATTATTGGGTCTCAACTTTAGGTTATGACCCAAGTTAGGGTCACTGTGGGTATCCAAAAGGGCTGCAAGATTATTTTACAGACGCTCAAAATGTTATCTTTGCCTCTGTGCTCTGTATTTATTGGGTTGGGGGAGGGGAAAACTTTCCAATGGGGAGGGCCCCTGGGGAAGATAGTCAGCTACAGAGAAGCCAGGCCAAGGGTGACAGCGTACTAGAGCCCTGGTCAAGGGCAGTGTTCATATAGAGTGTATATCAGGGACAGGAGTTTGCATATGCTTCCATTGATTTGGAGCAGGGTAGAAAAATAGGTTTCATCTTAAATGAAGATTCTTGACAGACAATGAAGACTACTTGGAGAACTGTGTTCAGAAAGAGTATGAGGTGGAATATAGGCTCAGTGGGTTGGCCATGATTATTATTAGTGATGTCTGTGTCCACCTCTTTATTTTTAATGCTTCTGGATAATTCTGTTTAAAATGCATCTCTTTTAAACATCGACGTAGATTTTAAGAGAATTGTCCAGTCTATGTCTCTTTCAATAGGAGGAAATTTATAATTTTTCTATTATGGAAAATTTTAAGCAAAGACCACAGAGAAGAACTATGAGTATCACTCTGATTCTAAAAGCAATCGCTTTTCACCAATGTGGATTGTTCTGAAACAAGATTTTCTTTTAGATTTGGAAGAACTGGCAGTAGAGATTTTTATTGCAAATGGGAATGACCCAGGAGAAAGAAAAAAAGTGTTTTTAACATTATGCCTCCATTAATGTTTAGGCATAATTTCCTGGCAAATGCCTGAAGTCTTATTAGTACATTTTTAGGTTTACTTATGAGTTTTTCTAATTTCTTTATTTATTGCTTTTCCTTGCATGCCTTCTTTTCCTCTTTTCTTGGATTTGTGTCTTGGATTTTTATTAATGATTTGTATTTTCTAATGATCCTAACAGAAAGGATTCTTGATTAATAAATCCTCAGTGTGAATAATATTTCAATAGAATTCCAGTTCAAAATAATTTTTCCTTCTGAATTTTGTAGTTATTGTTTTTATCTTCATGCATCTGGGGCTACTTACTTCATCCATTATAGGTAAATGGCTATTCTTTTCTATTTTTGGAACATCTAATAATTTATTTATAAGTGCAGTTTTTTGGAATATATTAAAGCAACAGATAGATGTGCTCAGGTAGCTCAGAAATTTATAGCATCCAGCCATGCACTTTTAAATGTTTACTTGAAGATGTATATCAGCCAGCTAATACATGAATTAAGGAGATTCGAGACCTATGGATTTCTCTCCACACTAAGTTTTAACGCCCCTACCCCCATTAGGCCCCTACATGGGTTTCTGTTGTCAGATCAATTTGCTTCTACAGGGAGAGCTTGGTCCCGTTATGTCTCAAGCTAACATTTTTCTATCTTTGTTCTTCTCCCACTTAAGAGGAATGTGTCCTTCACTCTCTGTCCTTCACTCAGAATTTAGAAGAAATTTCTTTTTTAATGATTGCGTAAAGCTAGAATGAAACCATTCAGTTCTGGTGGTAGCTAACACTGGCTAAATGTTTTGTGGAAAGAGAGATGGAAAGAGATAAAACTCCATGTTACCAGCTCCTTCCATCTGAGTTTCCCCTCTCCCCATGTACAACTGCATTTTTCTTCCTTCTGATTCTTGCCAGTTTGAAGTAACTTAATGCCCCTTCTGTCTCACTTTTCTTGAAGAATTTGTTGTCTTTGCAACTGGCTGACACTAAAAAGTATTTGAAAACAATGGAAAGGCGAAAGTCATATTTTCAGTTTCTGGTATTGAGAATGTGAATAATTAAAAAAGAAAACACAATCTGGATTTGTTTTTAATGAGATAGATACCTTTTCGACTTCCTCCCTGGTAGAATACCAGAAGGAGACAGAACTGAGCACCACGAAATAAGGCCACGAGCCGAGAATAACAATGATTTTGTTCTGTCGTCCTCTGCATCTCCAGTGCTGTCCATTCCAGGATCTATTCTGCTATTTTCATAACACTTGAAATGATTTCACATCTGCAAGTAATTAGTTGCAAAATAATCTATCTTGGGACTGTGGGCTAGAGGGTTGGGTAATATGAGTTCCAACTGTGGTGTAACAATTTGTAAATCATGTATTCCTTCTGTTTTTGTTGACATATACAGTAAATATATTACATGGGCATACGCTGCTCCTGCAAAACTGTGAATATAGCCCTTTGTTTGAGAATCTCATCATCAACAAGAACAGCACCAAGTCTCACATTTATATTTTATCTCATAATTTAAACAAAACTTTCTCCTAACGTTATCTCAATTCTTTTCACAACAACCCTGAAAGACAGGTGAGAAGAGTGCCATCAGATACATGAGGCATCTGTGGCTGGTAAGCTACTAGACAGTAGGTGACATGGCTTGTTTTGTTGGGGTTTTGCAAACATTTTATTAACAGTTCATTACTGCAGTAACACATTTACAGAAGAATGCAGAAAATCTTAACAGCATGGCTCAATGAATTATCAAAGAGAATGCACTCATGTAATCAGTTCCCAAAACAAAACAATATCAACACTTCTGTGCTCTGTTCCAAGTCACCCACCCCCAAGGGTAACTGTCATTCTGACTTCTAAATAGGTTGTCCATTTATTTGAATTAGTTTTGTATGGCATATGAACAAGGACCTTGCAATTTATGGATGCATTAAGCACATGTGCTTGATACATTGAGAAATACATCTTTTCATGATGAAATGCAATACATGTGAGGAAATGATAGAGGAGTGAGATGATATGACCTGTAGAAGGTTCATATGCGTTGGGACTTAATAGCTCCAATATATGAAGAATGAATGCCTGGAACATTATAAGAAGGTTTCCCCCTTTCTATCAAGAACTGTCAAAAACTGACCTTGCATAGAAAGACTTTTTTTTCAATCTTAGAACTTTATGGACAAGAAGAAATCTGTTTCCTTCTATGGCTATTTTTGATTTTAGGTTGTAAGTGCTAACTCTGAGATGTCTTTGGTTCAACCATCTTAACCAGCAGCATGGAAAGCGGTCACTTTTCAAGAGAGTTTTCTTTCCCTCCTGATATTTGGTTGATAATTTCTACCAGTTTCCACTGGAAGACAAACACCGTGTTCTTTTAAGGGAAACAATGTTTTACTGAAATAGGGAGGCAGTGCTTAATATTCCTCTGCCTTGCTCTTGGAGGTAAGAGTGTCCCAGAGATGAAGTCAGCTTGTGTATGTGCTGCGTCTCCTTCAGATAGGCAGAGCCAAAGACTGACAGTAATTGTTCCAGCTGGTATCCTTCATCAGATGAATTTTGAAAGGTTCCACTCTCATATTCTCACCACTATTCTCTCATTTTTCTCCACCATTATGAGAATCGGAAGCCAACGGGTAACAGTGACTTGTTTGAAATGGTTTGGGGCTCCTGCACATGGAAGAATTTAGACTAAGACTGCTCCCAGGGTTAGTGCTGCCCTGAAATGGAATCCTTTTAGACTTCGTTTAGCAAGGGCTATGTTGATGTGGCCTCCATTAGAAAAAGACCTGCTTTCTCTTTGGAATCTATGTGTATCCCTCTGCTTCACCCCCAGACCGGCTGAGCTCAGAGAAGAGGAATGTTTACATGAGGAGAGACTGCCAAGGTTTTAAATTGCATCCATTAAGAAACGAATTATCCTCTTAATAGTTTTTTGTTTTGTTTTGTTTCATTCTTCAAAGATTAAAATGCTTTTAATTTAATAAGCTTTTGAAAAATAGGTAAGTTTATAATTGTACAAAAATGCATGCAGAGAAGTAAGAATGTACAGGGACCCATAGAGGACGTTAAAAATGACCTATTTAGGTCTCGCTCATCTTTCTTAGATACAAAGACACTGACCACTTTTGGCTCTCCAATCTGTTTTAGAAGCATTTGGGCTATTTTCTTTCCCCTATCAAATCAGCTAAGTCAGAGTGTAGGTCACAACCTTAAAAGAAAAAATAGCTGATATTTCTTCCCTTTAAAAAATTGACACTTCTCTAAACAAGTACCTGCTTAAAAAGAAATACTGCTTTTATTCACTTTTTTACCTTTATCCTACAGATACCTGAAAATGTGGATCACAAATAAAATCTGCAGTGTAGTATTAAAATGTTTTTTTTCTGAAATGGATGAACATAAGGATAAGAACATATTTGCTATGCTTATTTAGTTACATATAAATATTGTAACTAATTTTACCCAAGTTTAGAACAGAGCATAGTAGTCTGGATGCCAGTGTTGGCCTAATTGTTCTTTGTATATTCCAAAGTATGGCTCGCCACTAACCTGAAAACATCGGAGAAGGCAATGGCAACCCACTCCAGTACTCTTGCCTGGAAAATCCCATGGATGGAGGAGCCTGGTAGGCTGCAATCCATGGGGTCACAAAGAGACAGACACGACTGAGCAACTTCACTTTCACTTTTCATTTTCATGCATTGGAGAAGGAAATGGCAACCCACTCCAGTGTTCTTGCCTGTAGAATCCCAGGGAAGGCAGAGCCTGGTGGGCTGCCGTCTATGGGGTTGCACAGAGTTGAACATGACTGAAGCAACTTAGCAGCAGCAGCAGCAATCTGAAAACATAACAGAGAACTTGTAAAAAAGAAAATGTTCGCATGTAATAATCACTTCAGTCAGATGTTCTAAATAATCTTTTAAGAAGCCATTGTTTAACCACCTTGAAATAATGCTCATTTATCTCCAAAGGGAAATATTTAAAATCCAAGCTTCTTCTATTGGTCACAAGGGCTCTAGATTGAATATGTGTGTCCCCATAAATTCGTATGTTGAAAACCTAACCCCCAATATTATGGTATTAGGAGATGGGGCATGGTGACACGGGAGGTGACAAGGTGGAGCTTCATGAATGTCATTACTGCCCTTATAAAAGAAGGCTGAGAAAGTTCTCTTGCTCCTTCTGTTCTGTGAGGTTATAGCTAATGTCACCTATTCATCACAAATGGGGTTCATCAGTCACTGAAGCTACTAGTCCTTTGATCTTGGACTTCAAGCCTCCAGAGGAAAAAAATGTTTATTGTTTATAAACTACCCAAACTTTGGTATTCTGTTATAGCAACCCTAATGGTCTGAGACACAAGGTATACATATAAATGTGGTGAATTTCCATTTAAAAAGTGTATAGGTCAACCCATTTCTGAATGAGAGTACTTGGATATTATACCTTAGACAATTCATATTTCTGCATCCCTAAAAAGGAAGAGGAAGACTTAAACTTAAAAAAATATTTATAATGATGGAAGAAATGTTTTCATATTGAGGTGTAGGGAGGTCATTCTGGCTTATACATGATTTGGATTGAGCTTTATGCTAAACTAGAACAAACTGTCATATGGCCTGTCAAACATGCATCTGCTTTAACAATTGTACATCTGCTCTAGCAATTAAATAAAAGAATGCATTTAAAACTAAAAATGGAGTAACAATGCTTAAGCATACAAGATGGAGCTGGTGGCCATTGTGAATGTGGTTTCAGAAATGTGCTGCATCACTGTTCAGTTCAGTTCAGTTCGGTCGCTCAGTCGTGTCCGACTCTTTGTGACCCCATGAATCGCAGCACGCCAGGCCTCCCTGTCCATCACCAACTCCCGGAGTTCACTCAGACTCACGTCCATCGAGTCAGTGATGCCATCCATCCATGCCATTCATCCTCTGTCATCCTCTTCTCCTCCTCTCCCCAATCCCTCCCAACATCAGAGTCTTTTCAACTCTTCGCATGAGGTGGCCAAAGTACTGGAGCTTCAGCTTTAGCATCATTCCTTCCAAAGAAATCCCAGGGCTGATCTCCTTCAGAATGGACTGGTTGGATCTCCTTGCAGTCCAAGGGACTCTCAAGAGTCTTCTCCAACACCACAGTTCAAAAGCATCAATTCTTCGGCGCTCAGCCTTCTTCACAGTCCAACTCTCACATCCATACATGACCACAGGAAAAACCATAGCCTTGACTAGACGGACCTTAGTCAGCAAAGTAATGTCTCTGCTTTTCAATATACTATCTAGGTTGGTCATAACTTTTCTTCCAAGGAGTAAGCGTCTTTTCATTTCATGGCTGCAATCACCATCTGCAGTGATTTTGGAGCCCAAAAAAATAAAGCCTGACACTGTTTCCACTGTTTCCCCATGTATTTCCCATGAAGTGATGGGACCAGATGCCATGATCTTCGTTTTCTGAATGTTGAGCTTTAAGCCAACTTTTTCACTCTCCTCTTTCACTTTCATCAAGAGGCTTTTTAGTTCCTCTTCACTTTCTGCCATAAGGGTGGTGTCATCTGCATATCTGAGGTTATTGAGATTTCTCCCGGCAATCTTAATTCCAGCTTGTGTTTCTTCCAGTCCAGCGTTTCTCATGATATACTCTGCATATAAGTTAAATAAGCAGGGTGACAATATACAGCCTTGAGGTACTCCTTTTCCTGGAAGCAGTCTGTTGTTCCATGTCCAGTTCTAACTGTTGCTTCCTGACCTGCATACAGATTTCTCAAGAGGCAGGTTAGGTGGTCTGGTATTCCCATCTCTTCCAGAATTTTCCACAGTTTATTGTGATCCACACAGTCAAAGGCTTTGGCATGGTCAATAAAGCAGAAATAGATGTTTTTCTGGAACTCTCTTGCTTTTTCCATGATCCAGCGGATGTTGGCAATTTGATCTCTGTTTCCTCAGCCTTTTCTAAAACCAGCTTGAACATCAGGAAGTTCATGGTTCACGTATTGCTGAAGCCTGGCTTGGAGAATTTTGAGCATTACTTTACTAGCATGTGAGATGAGTGCAATTGTGTGGTAGTTTGAGCATTCTTTGGCATTGCGTATCTTTGGAAATGGAATGAAAACTGACCTTTTCCGGTCCTGTGGCCACTGCTGAGTTTTCCAAATGTGCTGGCATATTGAATGCAGCACTTTCACAGCATCATCTTTCAGGATTTGAAACAACTCAACTGGAATTCCATCACCTCCACTAGCTTTGTTCATAGTGATGCTTTCTAAGGCCCACTACTTCACATTCCAAGATATCTGGCTCTAGATGAGTGATCACATCATCATGATTATCTGGGTTGTGAAGATCTTTTTTGTACAGTTCTTCTTTGTATTCTTGCCACTTCTTCTTAATATCTTCTGCTTCTGTTAGGTCCATACCATTTCTGTCCTTTATCAAGCCCATCTTTGCATGAAATGTTCCCTTGGTATCTCTAATTTTCTTCAAGAGATCTCTAGTCTTTCCCATTCTATTGTTTTCCTCTATTTCTTTGCATTGATCGCTGAAGAAGGCTTTCTTATCTCTTCTTGCTATTCTTTGGAACTCTGCATTCAGATGCTTATATCTTTCCTTTTCTCCTTTGCTTTTTGCCTCTCTTCTTTTCAATTGTAAGGCCTCCCAGGCAGCTATTTTGCTTTTTTGCATTTCTTTTCCATGGGGATGGTCTTGATCCCTGTCTCCTGTACAATGTCACGAACCTCTGTCCATAGTTCATCAGGCACTCTATCTATCAGATCTAGGCCCTTAAATCTATTTCTCACTTCCACTGTATAATCATAAGGGATTTGATTTAGGTCATACCTGAATGGTCTAGCGGTTTTCTCTACTTTCTTCAATTTGAGTCTGAATTTGGTAATAAGGAGTTCATGATCTGAGCCACAGTCAGCTCCTGGTCTTGTTTTTGTTGACTGTATAGAGCTTCTCCATCTTTGGCTGCAAAGAATATAATCAATCTGATATCGGTGTTGACCATCTGGTGATGTCCTGCATCACTAAGAACTTGAATTCTCTTCCTTTTTTAAAAAAAAATATTAATCTGGAGTATGGTTGCTTTACAATGTCGTGTTAGTTTCTACTGTGCAGCAAAGTGAATCAGCTGTATGTATACATGTATGTGTGTGGAAGTTTCTTCAGTCGTGCCTGACTCTTTGCCACCCTATGGACCATAGCCCGCCAGGCTCCTCTGTCCATAGGATTCTCCAGGCAAGAATACTGGCATGGGTCGCCATGCCCTATTTCAGGGGATCTTCCTGACCCAGGGATCAAAGCAGTGTCTCCAGCATTTCTTGCATTGGCAGGTACTTTACCGCAAGCGGCACCTGGGAAGCCCTCTTTTTGGGATTTCTTTCCCATTTATGTCACCACAGAGCACTGGGTAGAGCTACAATAGGCCCCTATTAGCTGTCTATTTTATACACAGTAGTGGATCTATCAGGGCTTCCCTGATAGCTCAGCTGGTAAAGAATCTGCCTGAAATGCAGGAGACCCCAGTTGGATACCTGAAGATCACCTGGAGAAGGGAAAGTCTACCCATTCCAGTATTCCGGCCTAGAGAATTCCAAGGACGATATAGTCCATGGGGTCGCAGAGAGTCTGACACGACTGAGCGACTTTCACTGACTGACTGACTGTATGTATCTATATTTATGTATATATCAATCCCCATCTCCCAATGCTTCCCACCACCACCCCCCATTTCCTCACTTGGTTTTCATATGTTTAAAGAGCTTGAATTTTTTGAGCTATATCAAACTCAAGAATACCACCAACTTGTTCTCAAAACACTATCTGCTAGCAGCTACCGACTACAAACTGACGGTAACTAACTATGCAACCATTTTGAACCCCAACAAATCCTTTCTTCTTGCCAGCTCCAAACCTAATTATTGACAAGCAACTAATGTAACTCTGTGGATTTTGCCTATACGAGCCTCTTCCATTTTGTAGTCCAGAGGAATACAGTTCAAGAGCTTCCCAAATCTGTGTCTCGTGGGCTATTGCCCTCATTTTAGCTCAAACAAAACTGTTTTTCATTCCTATAATAAACTGTTTACTGGGTATTTCTATCAACTATAACCATTTGAATGATAAAAATTATTTAACTGAAATTTTGAAAAAAATATAGAAAAGAAAGCAACTAAGGTAACTAAATCGCTTTAGCCTAGTGACTTGCTCTAGAGGAGAAAACACTTTTTATTAAAGTGTGACAGAAAAATTAAATTGTATATTTATAGCTCCAGGGGGCTTCCCAGGTGGGGTTAGTGGTAAAAAACCTGCCTGCCAATGCTGGAAACATAAAAGACACAGGGTTGGGAAGATGCCCTGTAGGAGGGCCTGGCAACCCACTCCAGTATTCTTGCCTGGAGAATCCCATGGACGGAGGAGCCTGGCAGGCTACAGTCCTTGGGGGTCACAAAGGGTTTGATACGACTGAAGTGACTTAGCCCACACACATAGCTCTAAGAGTTTCAAAAGGTGAACATCCTTGTGTGACCATGGTCCAGGTTGAGAAAGAAAACATTGTCATTCTCCCAGAAATCTCCCCTGAAAGTGCCCTTTAACATTCACTACGCCATCCCTCCCACTCAAGAAATTGCTAGCCTGGTTTGTCTTCTGATCCCACGGAATAATATTGTCTGTTTTTTATTTTATAAATGTCTTTTTATAATTTTGAAAGATTTCAAACCTACAAGAAAGCTGAAAGAGTAGTACACTGAACATTCTTAATTCCTTTTCCCAGATTCACTTATTGTTAACATTTTGGCACTGATTTTTTATTTCTCTGGACTATTCTAAAGTTGTTAAGCATCATATTCACCTCTAAATACTTTATCAGATCACTTTAAAATAAAGACATTCTTCATTCTAATGTCCAATACCATTAGCACACTTATAAAATTAAATATTGATAAAGTAATATCTAATCTATCAGTTCATTTCAGTTCAGTCGCTCAGTCATGTCCGACTCTGCAACCCCATGAACTGCAGCATGCCAGGCCTGCCTGTCCATCACCAACTCCCGGAGTTCACCCAAACTCATGTCCATCGAGTCGGTGATGCCATCCAGCCATCTCATCCTCTGTCGTCCCCTTCTCCTCCTGCCCCCAATCCCTCCCAGCATCAGGGTCTTTTCCAATGAGTCAACTCTTCGCATGAGGTGGCCAAAGTATTAGAGTTTCAGCTTTAGCATCAGTCCTTCCAAAGAACACCCAGGACTGATCTCCTTTAGAATGTACTAGATGGATCTCCTTGCAGTCCAAGGGACTCTCAAGAGTCTTCTCCAACACCGCAGTTCAAAAGCATCAATTCTTCTGTACTCTGCTTTCTTCAGAGTCCAACTCTCACATCCATACATGACCACTGGAAAAACCATAGCCTTGACTAGAAGGACCTTTGTTGGCAAAGTAATGTCTCTGCTTTTGAATATGCTATCTAGGTTGGTCATAACTTTCATTCCAAGGAATAAGCATCTTTTAATTTCTTGGCTGCAATCACCATCTGCAGTGATTTTGGAGCCCCCAAAAATAAAGTCTGACACTGTTTCCACTGTTTCCCCACCTATTTCCCATGAAGTGTTGGGACCAGATGCCATGATCTTCGTTTTCTGAATGTTGAGCTTTAAGGCAACTTTTTCACTTTCCTCTTTCACTTTCATCAAGAGACTTTTTAGTTCCTCTTCACTTTCTGCCATAAGGGTGGTGTCATCTGCATATCTGAGGTTATTGATATTTCTCCCAGCAATTTTGAATCCAGCTTGTGCTTCCTCCAGCCCAGCGTTTCTCCTGATTTATTCAGCATATAAGTTAAATAAGCAGGGTGACAGTATACAGCCTTGACCTACTCCTTTTCCTATTTGGAACCAGTCTGTTGTTCCATGTCCAGTTCTAACTGTTGCTTCCTGACCTGCATACAGATTTCTCAAGAGGCAGGTCAGGTGGTCTGGTATTCCCATCTCTTGAAGAATTTTCCACAGTTTATGGTTGTGATCCACACAGTCAAAGGCTTTGGCATAGTCAATAAAGCAGAAATAGATGTTTTTCTGGAACTCTCTTGCTTTTTTGATGATCCAGTGCATGTTGGCAATTTGATCTTTGGTTCCTCTGCCTTTGCTAAATCCAGCTTGAACATCTGGAAGTTCACGGTTCATGTATTCCTGAAGCCTGGCTTGGAAAATTTTAAGCATCACTTTACTAGTGTGTGAGATGAGTGCAATTGTGCAATAGTTTGAGCATTCTTTGGCATTGCCCTTCTTTGGGATTAGAATGAAAACTGACCTTTTCCAGTCCTGTGGCCACTGCCAGGTTTTCCAAATTCGCTGGCATATTGAGTGCAGCACTTTCACAGCATCATCTTTCAGGATTTGAAATGGCTCAACTGGAATTCCAACACCTCCACTAGCTTTGTTCATAGTGATGCTTCCTAAGGCCCACTTGACTTCACATTCCAGGATGTCTGGCTCTAGGTGAGTGATCACACCATCGTGATTATCTGGGTCATGAAGATCTTTTTTGTACAGTTCTTCTGTGTATTCTTGTCACCTCTTCTTAATATCTTCTGCTTCTGTTAGGTCCATACCATTTCTTTCCTTTATTGAGCCCATCTTTGCATGAAATGTTCCCTTGGTATCTCTAATTTTCTTGAAGAGATCTCTAGTCTTTCCCATTCTGTTGTTTTCCTCTATTTCTTTGCATTGATTGCTGAGGAAGGCTTTCTTATCTCTCCTGGCTGTTCTTTGGAACTCTGCATTCAGATGCTTATATCTTTCCTTTTCTCTTCTCTTCCTTTCACAGCTACTTGTAAGGCCTCCCCAGACAGCCATTTTACTTTTTTGCATTTCTTTTCCGTGGGGATGGTCTTGATCCCTGTCTCCTGTACAATGTCACGAACCTCTGTCCATAGTTCATCAGGCATTCTATCTATCAGATCTAGTCCCTTAAATCTATTTCTCACTTCCGTGTATAATCATAAGGGATTTGATTTAGGTCATACCTGAATCATCTAGTGGTTTTCCCTACTTTCTTCAATTCAAATAATTATATATAATCTAATATATAACTATATCCAGATTTTCTAAATCACTCTAATAACTTTATAGAATTATTTTAATACATGACAGGATTAAAAACCATGCACTATATTTGTTTTGCATCATTCAATCTCCTGTATCTGGAATATCTTTCTGCTCCTTTTTATAAAAAAAATTCTATTGGCATTGTTTCAATTGTCTAGGTTGGTCGTTTTATAACATGACCCTCAATTTCAATGTGTCTGATTGTTTCTGTCCGATTTTTTCGTAATGATTCAATTCAGATTAATCATTTTGGGCAAAAATATCATCTGAGTGAAGTGATTTCCTCTTCACCATATCAGCTAGAAGTCAAATGTCAGTTGATCACATTACTGATGATGCTAAATTGGATAACTTGATAAGGAAGTTGTTTGCCAGATTCCTTCATTATAAAATATTCTTTCCCTTTGTGATTAATAAATATTCTTTGGGGTAATATTTTGATGTTGTGTGGATATTCTGTTTCCCTCCTAAAGTTTTCCTCAATGATTTTATCATCCATGATATTTGCCGGACTTTTATGATAATGGTTGAAAAATTATGATTTTAAAGATTCTATTATTCCTTCTACATTGATTAGCTAAGCAGTCCTCTGTAAAGAAGTTTTCCATTCCCTTCTCATCACCTTCCCCCGCCCCTGCTCCCCTCAATCTTCCTTAATTTCGCCATGGATTGTTTGAATTCTTTTACTGAATATTTTAAAATTATCATTGCTAGTTGTTTCAATGCCCTCAAATTTGGCCAGTGATAGTCCCTTTAACAGAGAAGGCAATGGCAACCCACGCCAGCCCTCTTGCCTGGAAAATCCCATGGGTGGAGGAGCCTGGTAGGCTGCAGTCTATGGGGTCGCTAAGAGTTGGACACGACTGAGCGGTTTCACTTTCACTTTTCACTTTCATGCACTGGAGAAGGAAATGGCAACCCACTCCAGTATTCTTGCCTGGAGAATCCCAGGGATGGGGGAGCCTGGTGGGCTGCCGTCTATGGAGTCGCACAGAGTTGGACACGACTGAAGTGACTTCGCAGCAGCAGCAGCAGCAGCAGTCCCTTTAATGAGGCATGAGTCCTATCCATGTCCCCGCAGGTTTTAAACACTTCGTTCTGGCATGAAATGTTGTACCATTTTCTCAAGAATAATTTTGAGTGTTTAAAAATTTTTTTCATATAGCTTTTGCACATTTTAAAAACATTTATCCCAAGGTATATTATTTTTTGTTGTTACTATCATGTATGAGGTTTTTCTATTCTATTTTGTTTTGTGGGGGGGGGGCAATGTATACTATCAGTTTTTGTATATTAATTTAATGGTGTATTATTTTATTGACTCTCTAGTGGTGAAGTTAGCCATTGTAGATACATCTTGCTATTATCTGAAAATAGTTTTACATCTTTTCTGATTCATGAGTTCTGATTTTCTCATCTCATTGTTTTCTCTTGTATAATTGTCTTCTATTTTTCATTGCCTCGGTGAATACCCCCAATATGATGATAGTTGTTCTTCACATTGGTGGGTATGCCTCTAATGTTTCCCATTAGATATTGTCTTCTAAACCCAAGTATGTGTATGTATGTATTTATAAATTGGTAGGCACAATACACATACATATGTGATTTGAGTGTGTATGTATATTTTATGTATATATGATTAATATATGTTTGTATGTATATATATATAATTAGGTTAGAAGATCAAAACTTATTAAATAGGATATTTTCATCAGGAATTGGTTTGAATTTTTTCAAATACTTTTTCTGCTTCTAAAAATAAGCTTATAAAATTTATCCTTAGCTCTAGTAATATGGTCAATTATATTAACAGATATCCTATTTCATATTTAAGGACACATATATGCTCAAAGTAAAGGATGGAAAAAGATATTCCATGCAAATGGAAACCAAAATAAACTGTAGTAGCTATACTTAATCTATCACTAACTCCCCGAGCTATACTCTCGAGAGTCACTTGGATTGCAAGGAGATCAAACCAGTCAATCCTAAAGGAAATCAATCCTGAATATTCATTGGAAGGACTGATGCTGAAGCTGAAACTCCAATACTTTGGCCCCCTGATGCAAAGAACTGACTCACTGGAAAAGACCCTGATGCTGGGAAAGATTGAAGGCAGGAGGAGAAGGGGATGAGAGAGGATAAGATGGTTGAATGGCATCACTGACTTGATGGACATGAGTTTGAGCAGGCTCCGGGAGTTGATGATGGACACGGAAGCCTGGCGTGCTTTAGTCCATGGGGTCGCAAAAGGTCAGACACGACTGAGTGACTGAACTGAAGTGAGCTATACTTAAATCAGATGAAGTAGAATTTGAGCCAAAAATAGTAGCAAGAGAAAAAAAAAGATCATTGTCTAGTGATAAAGGGATCAATTGGTCAAGAATGTGTAAAACTCATAAATAAATACTCAACATTAGTGCACCTAAATATATTATGCAAATACTAACAGATATGAAGGGTGAAATAGACAGCAATACAATAATTGTAGGGGACTCCAACACTTTGGCTACCTGATGTGAAGAGATGTCTCATTGGAAAAGACCCTGATGCTGGGAAAGATTGAGGGCAGGAGGAGAAGAGGGTGACAGGATAAGATGGTTGGATGGCATCACCGACTCAATGGACATGAGTCAGAGCAAACTGTGGGAGAGAGTAAAGGACAGGGACGTCTGTATGCTGCAGTCCGTGGAGTCACAAAGAGTTGGACATGACTGAGAGACTGAACAACAAAGGGGACTGTCAACAATGGATAGTTCATCCTGACAGAAAATCAACAGCAAAAAATCAATATATTGCATACCTTCCACTTACAGTGTTGTATGTTAAATATATCTCAATTTAAAAAATAAATGAAGGAAAAAAATTAAAAACAAACCAAAAAGGGTTTTAAATTTCCAAATTAAAGGCCATTTTGTTTTAACAAGTTTGATATTAGTTTATATTTATGGCACTGTAATATGTGTTTCTGTTATTTCTCCTTTGTGGAATTGATTGAAGCTTTCTTTGTGAACTGACACTAATCAATTTTTGTAAATGTTCTGTGTATAGAGATCGAAAATATACATTACATCTACATATATTGCTGTTTTGTCTTTTACATCCTTATGTTTTATACATTTCACCTTGGTTTATTCCTTCTTTCCTCAAATCTCATAAATCTGCTGATCCACTGTTGTCTTATTTTCTACTGTTACTATAGAAAAATTTGACGCCAAACTTATTTCCTTTGTGAGTGACTTGGTCATTTTGCTCGGAGGCCCAGATGATTTTTGTTTTCTTTTTTTTTTAAATCTTACTAAGAAAAAAAGAACTTTTACTAAGATATGTCTTGAAGTTAACCATTTTGGGTCAGTCTTGTTAGATTTTTATCCACTTATAGTTTGAGTTTAAAAATTTCTGAATCAGGCCTCAAACACTTGTTTAAGTATATTTAATTCAGGTTAGGTTGTTGTTCTACTTTGTTATTGTTTTGGGAGGAAGAATATTCATGAGCTGAAAGGTTTTGATTTTTATGTTCTGTTTTCTTCTTGCAGTCACTTTGTATGGATATTATGCTGTTTACTCTTCATTTTTAGATGTTTTATTTTCTTGGACCAGAATAACTGCTACCTGCAGATAAAAGTGTGGAGAGAGGGAAGTGAAGAGGTGAAGATTTGGCTCATATATGAGATTTCTTACATCAAGAGCTTCCTCTTTTGTTTTTGGAGTACAATTTCTTAAAAAAAAAAAAAAAGCAAAAATTTCCCCCTTTTGAGAGGCAGTGGTGGTGGTGGTGGTACATCCTTTAATTTTGTGATCCTCTAGTTTTTGAAGTACTTGTAATTTCCAGTTCTTGATTGTTTTTCTTCACCACCATGTATCTTAAAGCTATCCTTTCTAAGTTACCCCTTTTCCAGAATTGGTACTTTCCCAAGATTTCTACCTCTCTTCTTGAAGACTTTCAAGCTGATTCCTTTTGATTTGTCAATAATCAATTCTCTAATCAACCGCTTCTTATACCTACCACATCTCATTCCTATTTAGTGGAAGACACACTCTGCGAGTTATTGTATCCGTTTTTCCACACCTATGTCTGCTTTCCTTTCCTGTTTTCTAAACTGTCTTTTCTGAATTTGGTCATTTATTTGCCTATTCAGACCAAATTTGAAGTTTGTAGTATTCTGTGTCTCATAGATGTGCTATAAGCATGGGTTCTGGTTGATTTGACCTACTTATTTTGTTAATGAGTATGGCTTTCTGGAATATTTATGGAGAGATTCAGAATATAGAATGTTTATTTCCTTTGGATTTTTCCCTCTCCATCTTTAGTCTGTGCATAATTTTACGTAGTTGTCATCATGGAATGTCATCATTCAATTTTGCTTCTTTTTAACTTAACAATATCATTTTAATTTCTCCAATTTCTTTCATAATCTTATAGATGCTATCTTGTTTGTGAATAAGCCCATCATATTTTGCCAAGTGGATATGTCATGCTGTATTTTATTACTTTTCTATTGTTGGATGTTTACATTGGAAAAGGAAGGTTACAAGTGTGCTTGGCATGAATAAATTTTAGCTCAGGCCATTTTGAGGGATGAGCACTTGGCCCAGAATAAGCATATAATAAATCTTTGTGGAATCAAAGATTCAGAAGAAAAATAAAACTGGATAAAATCTACCCAAATGGGAAGAAAATTGGTGTCCTTTAAAATGTCCAGTTAAAATATATAAATCTCATATTCTATAGGAATTTCATTAACTGTTTAGGACTTCACCTGAGGGGCACACCAGAAGTAAATGCTCTGAGAATGTCAGGTTGAATAAACTTGATAATTAAGTTGGGGTTTTGGAAGAGTCAAATGCAACAACTGTGTCTTAGAGTGAAGGTCATGAAAAAGTGCTTTAATCTGAGGGTAACTTTTATTTAGGGTGACTCCTGGGGCTAAGTAACCATGTGACCTTGTAATTTTGCTCCCTCTTCTTTGCATGGGTGGTGATCATTAAACCAGAGAAATGAATGAGGCTTGCAGCTCTGGATGTGGTCAGTCTCCATAAATCATTTCTTCCATTGTCTGAATACATTTGGGCATCCACAGTAGTTTATTTCCAAAGTATATAAAGAAGCAGAGGCCAAGGGTGTAATCTTAGAGCTATTAAAATAGAGTGGTTCCAGTCAAGACAAGCAGCTGTTCCCAATTATTAGTCCATATATTCTAGGTGCCAGGGAAAACCCACAAGGGTGTCACTAAATTGAATTTTAAAGTGACCTCCTATTCAGATGAAAATCTCCTAGCTGTTGTTTTTTTCCCCAAAGACTGATCTCCTATTGAACAAGTTAGCAACAGTCTCATTATGAATGAATCATTGCTACTGCCTATAGAGGAAATCTGAATTATTCCATAGGGCTTCCAAGGAACGTGAATTCACCCTCCAGGAGTCCTTTGTGAATGTTGTTAGGCTAAAAGCCTGAAAATGAGGACAAGTCAGAAATCTGCAAAATCTAATGATGGGCGGGTAGTTGTAACATTTTAAACTTGTGTGAATTGTGTCAAAGTATGTTTCCAAGGGGTGAGTGGTTCCTGGCACACATCTTAACAGTCCCTGCAACAACATGAGACTTGTGATTCATTTCTACTTAAGGGAACAGGTCCTTCTCTCTTTGGAGCTTATCACTGGTTACAGGAGCAACTTCTTCCAGAGCAGTGCCTAGAAAACATGAGCCCCTATAGATGACAAAGCACTCTTGCAACACAAACTCTTACCATGGAATGCATTATTACCCTTTCTGCCTAACTCCATAAACTCTAGTGCTAGAGAGTACAGCCTTTGGAATCATATCGTCTGGGTTTAAGTCTTGGTTTCATCACTTGTTGTATAGCGTGACCTTAGGCAAGTTACTTAACCTTTTTTTTCATCCCCATTTTTGTATCTGTAAAATGGAGATAATACACTACCTATTAAATTATAGGATTGTTGTGATAATTTAGTGAGGTTATCCATTTAGAGTGCTTGACAACTGTGGCCAGTTTCCTCCTTCTCCTCTTCGTTATCTTTGACTATTGTCATCCCTCTCAAGGGATATATACATGAAGTTAAAACACTGCTTTTTGTTTATCTGATTCCCTGTATTGAAGTTACCATGTGTGTTATCACGATGACCTTAATTATTGAAGTCCACCTATTTTCCTTTTCCTGTCTCTGCATGTGGAGAGATTACAGAGAGAAGTCTGCGTAGCTGTTCCACAATTCATAAAGCCAAAGATGTCATTCATTAGGCTAGTGGAAATATGTCCTGAGGTCACTGGCCTAGGCTGAGTATCAGCCCATACAGGTTTAGAGAGTGGCCTCAGGTCAGTCAGAAACTCCTTGCTGTGAACCTTTTCCCTTGGTGATTTTAAGAATTGAAGTTTGAGGAAAACACATTTGATGAATGTCATTGTAAAACACAGAAGCAGTGTGTATAATTCTATATGCCTCGGAGAGATACATCAATAGAATATTTATTTCACAAACATGAAAAAGGCCCATTTAATTAGTTGTCAGGGCTAGTGGCTTTATGTCTTAAAGTACTTTTGAAAGCTCTTTGAACCTGCAGTGCAGAGAGCTTATTTAGTTGTCCTGCTTTACTGCAGTGAGGTGCCAAGTTGACTCCAGAGAAGTCTTGCAGTGTGGTGCCTAGGAGTCTAAGTCTTAAATTGAATGCCTGGGCTGCATTCTGTCCTCCCCATGTCAAGAGCCTCAAGGGCAACAGGCCTTTTATTTCACACAATTGAATTCTTAATAGTCAATGTTTATGATTGTTTTTACATACGGTTTTTATGACTTATGTTACGTCTACAAGGTTCCTAGATTATGTGTCCCTGAGTTCACTATTTCCCCTTTGTGCTCTCAGACCTAACTGTGCCTGATATGCTGCATTTGATATGCTATCTTTTATTATGCAGAGGCCCTTTGATCTCTGCAGAGGAAAGGCGCCATATAAAAATGCAGAAATCCATTATACAGAAGAGTGGCTTTATGGGTGACGTCCAGCTTAGTGATGCTGCTGGAGGGAAGAGTGAACAAGGCTGTGAAATGCCAAGGCCAAACTATATATTCAGGTAGAGGGGCTTGTTGGAGAAATTTTATTTTTTAAGTATGGTTTTTAGGGAGGTAAACATACAAAGCAAAAAAAAGTCTGCAAATCATAAGTGTTTAAGTTGACGAATCCAACATGGTGAATACCCCTGTGTAATTGTCATCCAAACTGAGAGCTAGAACATTACCTGTCTCTCATGCCCCTCTCATTCCCTCCAGCCCGACTGGTCATCTCTCTCTTTTTTTAGCCATCATCACAGATTAGTTTTGCTTGATATTGAACTTCACATAGATCACGTCACACAAAATGTAGTCTGTAGGTTTGGCTTCTTGTTCTCAGCATAGTATTAGCAGGATTCATCTATGCAATGATTCTTCAGTTCTTTTTTACTGTAAAATTTTATTCTGTGGCTTTTATTATAGAAATATACCACTCTTTACCCATTCTACTATTGGACAGCGTTGAATAGCTTCCTTTTATTTGAATGCAATGCTACTTAACATTCTTTCAGATGTCTTCGGATGAATATATGTGTGTACCTATCTTAGATGTGTACTTAGGAGAATTCTTGGCTCATAAAGCATGTGTCCACGTGCTTCGCCTTGGTGTGTGTGTATGTGTGTGTGCTCAGTTGCTAAGTCGTGTCTGACTCTTTGCAACCCCATGGACTTAGCCCACCAGGCTCCACTGTCCATGGGATTTTCCAGGCAAGAATACTGGAGTGGGTGCCATTTTCTCCTCCAGGGGATCTTCCCAGCCTAGGTATCAAATCCACATCTCCTGGGTTGGCAGGCGGATTCTTTTTAACTTAAGTCACCTGGGAAGCATTTGATTGGCTTTGGTAGATATTAGCAAAGAATTTTCTAGAGTGATTGTACCAATTTTCACTTCCTTAAGTGGTGTGTAAGGGCACTGATTGTTCCACACCCTTACCAACATTGGCTTGGTCAGTTTTTAAAATATCTGTATTGCAAGTATCTTCATCCATTCTGTAGCTTGGGTTCTACTCTTTTACTAGTATCTTTTAATAACATCAGTTCTTAATTTTAATGTATTTCAGTTTGTATATTTTTTCTTAAAGGAAAATGAATACTTCTGTTGACTTGTTAGGAAATTTTTTCCTGTGGAGCCATTCTCCTACATCTTCTTCCAGAAGAATTATTGTTTTACATTTTATATGTGGATCTAAAAACAATTTGAATTTGATATTTTTTGTGAATGAAAGTGGAGATCAAAATACATGTTTCGTTTTGTTTTTTCCTATGCAGAGCTGTAATTCTCCAACATAATTTTTTTTTTAAAGTTCACACTTTCTCCACCAAAATTCACATTTGAAAAGAGTTCAAGGTTGAAATTCACAACAAAGAGATCACTCTCTCCTCATGCATAGGTTTTCAGACTGTTGTGCAGAAGAACCACCATGAAATGTGTATAAAACAGATTCCTAGGCCACATTCCCAGAGATTCTCATTCACTGTGGATGATTCTCAGGCCTGGGGATCTGACCCACACTCTGAGGGCTGCTGTTTTACTCAGACCACTCTGAGCTAATCAGACCCTGCCTCTCTCTGCCTCATTTTTCTGTGTATAGTGACCTTCATAGGGAGTGGATGGACAGGGACTTCTGATGACAGCCACCTTTCCTGAAGAAGTCATGAGGACCTTAGCGCTATCTGATGGGGAAAGATATGGCTGTGTTTATTCCTCCTATAGATTTCTGTGGCAGAAAAGACACTGTTAACAAGCCAATTTTTGGAAATTCTATTTATTCTACCGACTCTAATGTTTTGTTTGATTAATATTCTCTCCTTTCATTAGTCATTCACTAGTACCTATCAGTTAATGAGCATCAGTTTGAATTTCACATGGGCATTCCACCAACTCCCTTGCCACTCACCTCACTCTTATACTCAACAAAGCTCACTGCAAAGCAAATCCTTTGAAACAACTTCAATCCTTTGAAACAGAGTTTAAATCCGTGGTCTCAGCCTATTATGAGGATCCATCGTGTTTGATTAGTCTTTATTGAACACCTACTAGTTGCCAAGCATTGTCTTAGAATCTGCTCTTTATACTCAAGGTTCTTAAAGTCCCTAGAAGTGGTGAAGATACTGACCAGTTTCTTGACATGACTGCAATGAAAAGTGATTTAAACCGCAATCAGGGAATGGGTACAGTCAGCCCTCCCTGGGAGTTTAGAGAAGACTTTAGCAGTGATGTTTGAACTGGGTCTTGAAGAATGTGTAGGAGTTCACCAGGGAATAAGTGGATGAGAATATTTCAGAGGAAAAAGACATGAAACTATGTGGCATGGTTGAGGAGCTGCATATAATCCCACATGTCCAAACCCTTCAGTAGCTTGAAAGCCCATGGAATTGGGTGGTGGAAGCATTGTACCATTGACTTTCAAACAAAAGCCAATCCAAAGGCCAAACAAAATTCCAACTTCAGTTAGTGAAATTTGGGGTAAGGTAGCATGTGAGTCACCGGAGAAGACAATGGCACCCCACTCCAGTGCTCTTGCTTGGAAAATCCAATGGACGGAGGAGCCTGGTGGGCTGCAGTCCATGGGATCACGAAGTCAGACATGACTGAGCAACTTCACTTTCACTTTTCACTCTCATGCATTGGAGAAGGAAATGGCAACCCACTCCAGTGTTCTTGCCTGGAGAATTCCAGGGACAGAAGAGCCTGGTAGGCTGCCATCTCTGGGGTCGCACAGAGTCGGACACAACTGAAGAAACTTAGCAGCAGCAGCATGCGAGTTATAGATGCTTATGGTCCAGGAGGTCAGAATTCACTTCCCCTCTGAGCACAGGCATGTAGGCTATCATGGAAGGGGGGACCTTGACAATGAATCTATTCCTCAATCGTTTGGTGCCTGTGGCAGATTTTTCTGGTTCATCAGGTTATACCACCCAAAGCTGAAGCGGGTTGCTATCTACCCTCACCCTTCTTTGCTGAAGACTTCCAAGTAGGGAGGAAGGGAACATCCTTATGGACCCTTGTAGGGGTGGATGGACAGAGAGGCTTTCTGATGACAGCCACGTTTCCTGATGAAGTCATGAGGACCTCTGTGATGCGTGATGGGGAAGGATGTGGCTGTTTTTGTATCAAAGATAAAAAAAAAGGGAAAACTCTGCTAATTCAGTGTAAAAATAATTCAAAGTCATAAATCTCCCAAACTGAAAGCAAACTCCAAAAAGGCTAGTTTTGAAATTGGAGGTAATTAATTCCTCATGCAATGTGCTGAAATTCAACCCAGACATGCCTTTTTTGTTTTTTTGTTTCTTTCAGACAGTTTACAGACTGGTGGAAAGTAAAACCATGCAAGCCCTTGGTGTGGTACAGTTTTACTGTGTGTCTCTTTTTATTATTTTGCTCATTTTGATCATTCTTTATGTGAACATGCATATAATGAATTCAGCTCCTCTTGCCCACAAGATTTATTTTACCCTGAGGATGTCTCTTCCCTCCATTGGGAATAAAATTATTAGTGCATTCCTTGATAAAAGAAAAAAATCTTCAGACTAGAGCATTGAAGGTAAATGCTGACATATTTGAAATTTAGATTTTTTCTTTTTTTCAGCAAAAAAGCTGCAGCTTAGTGAAATCAGACTTGAAGTCAGCAAAATAAGGTTAAATTCCATATCCAGGGAATTGTAAGACTCCACACTGCCGTAACATTTCAGGCTCTTTTAAAACCCTCTTCTGCAGTCAAGTTGAAAATCTTTTTAATTCTAAATGTATTGTTCGTATTTCCAATTCTGTACCTTTGCTTCGTTCATTCTCTGATCCTGACCTACCCTCACCACCACTGTATGTCAGTGGGGATGTCCATTACAACTCAGATACACAAAAGAGATACAACTTCTTTTTCTAAAACTATTTGTACTCTGTAAGACCTTCCACCCTTCTAAGGGAGATTGTGTACTTAGTATACAGGTAAAGCCTTGAAAGTGAAAGTGTTAGTCGCTCAGTCATGTCTGATTCTTTGCAAGCACATGGACTGTAGCCCACCAGGCTCCACTGTCTATGGAATTCTCCAGGCAAGGGGAGAAGAATCCCCTTCTCCAGGGGATCTCCCTGACCCAGGGATTGAACCCTGGTCTCCTGCATTGCAGGGGAATTCTTTACCATCTGAGCCACCAGGGAAGTCCTTAGACCCAATCAATAATTTAAAGAATGTCTCTAAAATCTGTCTTTGGGGACGATTGCTCAAATTTCCTCTCTAATTTCCATCCCACGGCTCCTGCTGTCTTTAGAATGGTTGGGTGTGTCGAGTGGAGGCCTCATTTGCTCTCATGGGCTGGTCCCCGCCGTGGGACATCAAAATGGTGCCTGAATCTACTTGAGGGAGCTTTATCCCTCCCTGGCCCCAGTTGCACTGTGGCTGCTGGCATCGGCAGACGGCCATGTCTCTGTGTGTTTTGCTGGCTTCTTTCCCTGATGTCTGTGGCAGATAAAGTGAAAGTGAAAGTGAAGTCACTCAGTCGTGTCTGACTCTTCGTTGACCCCATGGACTGAAGGCCTACCAGGCTCCTCCATCCATGGGATTTTCCAGGCAAGAGTACTGGAGTGGGGGGCCATAAGATGTCACCAAATCTTCCTCAGATTAGTCAGTGACGAGTGGGCCCTCTCTGTTGACAAGGCCTTCCCTTTGTCCTGCACCTGCTTCCTGACTCAGCTGCTCTGCTTAAGCTGGGCCAGGAGGTGAGTTTGTGCCTTTGAGGTCCGGGGGCAGCCCCGCTGGTTCTCAGCAGTGTCTGATTCCCTTGGTCCTGATGGAACCTGTGAAGTAGACACCAGCCCTCTTCACCTGACTACGTGCTCTTCCCTCTTCTCTCTGCTGGCTTGTCCCTAGTTTCTGGGACCCTGCATCACATTTTGCCCCTGATTCTCAAACAGGGAGGAAAGCAAGGGCCCTTTCTGCTTTTGGTGTTTCCAAGATTACCTGACAGTGCCTCCCACAAATTTTTATCTGGACAGTGTTTAAAGAAAAATGACATCCTCTAGGAATTTCAGAGCTTGGTCACTATTTATAATTAATCTTTTAAACACATTTGGAGGAAAAGGGCAGTCACCTTTGGTAACGGACTCTGGTGAACGAAGAACTGAGTATCACAAAAGGTAAACCTATCTGTCCCATTACAACTATCTGTTTGTGTCTCTCCTCTGGACAATGTCTCTATCATATCTGACTCCCCAGTGTCTGGCATAGTGTCTGGCACTGCATAGATGCTCAACATTTTAGAATTGAATTCAATTGTGAATTCCTTTTGCTGAGTGGTCCATGCTTGGGTTGGCAAATAGGTATCAATAACCATTACTTTCTCAAAACTGTATAACGTTCATTATTGATGTCCCGGAGACAGAGGGGGTCTTCTGATCCCTGAAGCCTGGCTCTGGTATGTTTTAACTCTCTAACATCTCAGATTTTCTAATAAAATTCCCTAATATAAAAGGCTGGAATTCACGCCTTCATGAAGTACTGATACCTATATTTTAAGGAGTGCAAAAAAAAAAAAGAAATAAAAAGTATCCCAGAGGGTGCTGGAGGGTTTTGATTTTGTTTGAATGTATTTGGTGGGAGAGAGAAATGAGAGCTTAGGATTCGTGTACTTGCTTATTTCTTCTCCTTGATTGTGGATTTAACCTGGTCACTTACAGAAAAGCTTCCAGAGAGCACTCCTAGGTGGAGAAATACCCATTTGAAAGCCAAGCCAAGGAAATATCCATCAATAGATGGTTTGAGCAGAAAGAGCCAGGGGCTCTGGGGAAATTTACTTTCTCCACTGGGTTATAAGGCTAGGTGGAGGAGACACCTGGAGATATGGGAGTGTTGGCTAATTAATTCACAAATATTTGTCATGTGTCATGTGTATACCTGCTACTGTTTTGGGTTCTGAGGAAGAATTATCTTTAGGGAGCATGAGCTTTTGAAGGATGAGGTGGCACAGGATAACAAAGGGGGCTGTCATGGGAAAGGATGGTAACAGCGCCTAGATATTTGCCAAGAGATTCACACGTGGAGCTTAGACCACTGTCAAGGTATCATCTCATGACATATAAAGCGAGAGACAAAGTGAATTGAAAACACCATGCGTTTATAAGTGTTTATTTGTATAGAGATTTCCTTCAGTCTTCTTCTTGGCATTTTTTGTCAAGAGTATGTGCTCTTTTTTTTGTTTGTTTGTTTTTTTGCTTTTTGGTTTTTTTTTTGTTTTTTTATTTTTATTTTTTATTTTTTATTTTTAATTTTAAAATCTTTAATTCTTACATGTGTTCCCAAACATGAACCCCCCTCCCACCTCCCTCCCCATAACATCTCTGTGGGTCATCCCCATGCACCAGCCCCAAGCATGCTGTATCCTGCGTCAGACATAGACTAGCGATTCAATTCTTACATGATAGTATACATGATAGAATGCCATTCTCCCATATCATCCCACCCTCTCCCTCTCCCTCTGAGTCCAAAAGTCCGTTATAGACAGCTGCGTCTTTTTTCCTGTCTTGCATACAGGGTCGTCATTGCCATCTTTCTAAATTCCATATATATGTGTTAGTATACTGTATTGGTGTTTTTCTTTCTGGCTTACTTCACTCTGTATAATCGGTTCCAGTTTCGTCCATCTCATCAGAACTGATTCAAATGAATTCTTTTTAACGGCTGAGTAATACTCCATTGTGTATATGTACCACAGCTTTCTTATCCATTCATCTGCTGAGGGACATCTAGGTTGTTTCCATGTCCTGGCTATTATAATCAGTGCTGCGATGAACATTGGGGTACATGTGTCTCTTTCAATTCTGGTTTCCTCGGTGTATATGCCCAGCAGTGGGATTGCTGGGTCATAAGGGAGTTCTATTTGCAATTTTTTAAGGAATCTCCACACTGTTCTCCATAGTGGCTGTACTAGTTTGCATTCCCACCAACAGTGTAGGGGGGTTCCCTTTTCTCCACACCCTCTCCAGCATTTATTGCTTGCAGATTTTTGGATCGCAGCCATTCTGACTGGTGTGAAGTGGTACCTCATTGTGGTTTTGATTTGCATTTCTCTGATAATGAGTGATGTTGAGCATCTTTTCATGTGTTTGTTAGCCATCCGTATGTCTTCTTTGGAGAAATGTCTATTTAGTTCTTTGGCCCATTTTTTGATTGGGTCGTTTATTTTTCTGGAATTGAGCTGCATAAGTTGCTTGTATATTTTTGAGATTAGTTGTTTGTCAGTTGCTTCATTTGCTATTATTTTCTCCCATTCAGAAGGCTGTCTTTTCACCTTGCTGATATTTTCCTTTGTTGTGCAGAAGCTTTTAATTTTAATTAGATCCCATTTGTTTATTTTTGCTTTTATTTCCAGAATTCTGGGAGGTGGATCATAGAGGATCCTGCTGTGATTTATGTCTGAGAGTGTTTTGCCTATGTTCTCCTCTAGGAGTTTTATAGTTTCTGGTCTTACATTTAGATCTTTAATCCATTTTGAATTTATTTAGAAACTAAAGACCTATATATAGAAAACTATAAAACACTGATGAAAGAAATCAAAGAGGACACTAATAGATGGAGAAATATACCATGCTCATGGATCGGAAGAATCAATATAGTGAAAATGAGTATACTACCCAAAGCAATTTACAAATTCAATGCAATCCCTATCAAGCTACCAGCCATATTTTTCACAGAACTAGAACAAATAATTTCAAGATTCGTATGGAAATACAAAAAACCTCGAATTGCCAAAGCAATCTTGAGAAAGAAGAATGGAACTGGAGGAATCAACTTGCCTGACTTCAGGCTCTACTACAAAGCCACAGTCATCAAAACAGTATGGTACTGGCACAAAGACAGACATATAGATCAATGGAACAAAATAGAAAGCCCAGAGATAAATCCACACACATATGGACACCTTATCTTTGACAAAGGAGGCAAGAATATACAATGGAGTAAAGACAATCTCTTTAACAAGTGGTGCTGGGAAAACTGGTCAACCACTTGTAAAAGAATGAAACTAGATCACTTTCTAACACCACACACAAGAGTATGTGCTCTTTTTATACACCACTTTCTTTTTGACTTGAGGTCATGGATGATTTGTTTAGCATTTTGAATTTCAGTCCTAGATTAAAAAAAAAAACCAACATTGAAACTGAAAATGAATCTAGAAGAATCCTTTTGAGTATGTATGTATGTATGTATGTATGTATTTTGTCACTTTTAAATTTGTGTTAGTTTGTAGTAAGGGAGATAAAGCATGATTTATCATCATAACTGGGATTTCATACCAGGCTTGGACATCCAAAATAATGTTCAAGATTAATGAAGTCCTCTCATGATGACACTGTCTTCCTGACTCTGTTTACTTTAGGGGTATTTAATTTTTAAGAATGACATTTTCCCCTGACATTATAGTAGGTTAAGTAGCTTTAAATATGATCACTTTTATTCTTTTTCAGCATAGTATTTCAAAGTTTATAGTAAGCTGAGTTTTTAAACTTCCAATTTTGGTATGCTCAAGCTTTTTATAACCATGATGAAGAACGAAAATATAAATATTTGTGTTCAGCTTTCTTGCTATGTGTTAGCATTAGTATAAATCCCCATATCATTTCTGTTCAAAATTATACTTTTGATTAGAAGCTCATATATATAGTTTTATGCATATATTAGCACTTTTTGAGAAAGAAAATGAGAATAGGTTATATGGAAAGATGGGGCAAAATGATCAGATCTTTTTCATGAAGCAAGAACATAGGTGGTCTAATTTGCTTCACTCTTGGTGCACTGATAAAAAGGAGATGCTATCCATGAAATAGGAGATCCTTTGTATTCATTTCATCTTTATTATTTCAATTATCTAAATGCACATGGTAAATGACACTGATTCATGGGCTCAGTGTGGGCAGGAGTTCAAAGGCCTCATCAGCAGAAGACCCGGGAACTGAAATGCAGCAGCAGCCCACCCACCCCACCCCACAGTTACTCTATAACAAATTAACTTCATCAAGCAACTTCATAAGTTTTATGGGAAGAAATGAGAAGACTCAATCAACATCATTATCTTCTTCATTTGGCACTTGCATTAAAGTGTGATGAGGTTGGGGATTGGCTGGATAAAATTGAACTTGGTGCTAGCGGAGAGCTGCTGTTGAAGGCAAGCAGAGTTTTAGTGAAAATTGTAAATCACAATCACTTGAAGGGGTAAGAAGTAGAATTAGTTATTTGAAGGTGGGAGGAGATGGGAAGGCTCTATGGACGATTCTGGTTGCAAGTGTAGAGCCTTATATCCCCCTTCCAGCTCTGCTGCAGATTGACATGGCTGGTCATTTCCCCTCTCTAGGTCTCAGAAGATAGGTCTGGTCATTTGGTAACTGATGCCTCCTCAGGAAGGCTGTATTAGCGTTAGATGTGGTCTGTGATGAGAAAGTGTGATGAACTTAGCTTCAGGTTTTATTTCCTCCCCACTTTTATCTCACTCCAGAGAACATCAAGGGAGTCCTATGTGTTAAGTGTTAGTTCCATTGGCACTTGGGGTCAAAGTCATGTGCTCATTTGTTGTGGGCCAGTCAGGTACTGGCCCCTCTCCTAACTTGTACTTCCAGTCCTTTGGGCCTGTTACATTTCACTGGGGGACTCTGTAATATAAAGTCCAGTTTGCTCAACTCCCTAGAAACAGCACGAAGCAATGTAACTATCAGCAGGCATCATTTCCTCTTGTGAGGGGGTAGCATGAGAGAGTATTGATGTTGGACTGGGACTAGCATCCTTTGATTGCCTACCTTAATATGACTTTACTAGCCAGTGAAAGTGAAGTTGCTTAGTTGTGTCTGACTCTTTGCAACCCCATGGACAGTAGCCTACCAGGCTTCATCGTCCATGGGATTTTCCAGGCAAGAGTACTGGAGTGTGCTGCCATTTCCTTCTCTAGGGGTTACTAGCCAGACTAGCTGTTAAATTTCCTAATCATATTAAAATTTTTTTTGCCTTTAGGGTTTCCTCCATTTTGTTTTATTGGTGGTGTTTTGACTTAAATTATTTTGGCTGTGTATAATATTCCTTGATGTCTTTAAGATCCTTGGAAATGATCTAGTCTGAACATCCAATCCCTGTCTGGGTCCTGTTCACACTTCTGACAGTGAGATCCTCCATCCTACTTGAAAACCTCCAATGAGGGGAGCAGGCTCACTCCTCAGAAGGTGCAATGTATTTTTTAAAAGATATTTTTTAGAGTAGTTTTAGTATCAGAACAAGACTGAATGAAAGGTAGAGAGATTTCCTGTATACCCTGTCCTCACAAATGCTTAGCCTCCCTCATTATCAGCATCAACCACCAGAGGGGTGTATTTGTTACAAATGATGAACCTACATCCAACACATGATAATCATCTCAAGTCCATAGCTTACCTTAGGCTTAACTCTTCATGTTTACATTCAGTGGGTTTGGACAAATGTATAATGAGTCATATCCACTGTTACAGTATCATACAGAGTGTTTCCATTGCCCTAAAAATCCTTTGTGCTCAATCCATTCATTCCTCCATACTCATTAGCCCCTGGCAACCGCTGATCTTTTTTTCTTATTTTCGATGGTTTTACCATTTCCAGAATATCATATAATTAGAATCTTACTACTGTATGTAGCCTTTCAGATTGGCTTCTTTCATGCAGTAATTTGAAGTTAAGTTTCCTCCAAATATGTTCATGACTTTGCAGTTCATTTCTTTTTATTGCTGAATAATATTCCAGTATCTGGATATACCATAGTTTACTTATCTGTTCACCCGCTAAAGGGCATGTTGGCTGCTTCCAAGTTTTGGCAATTATGAAGAAAGCTGCTCTAAACATCCATATGCGGGTAGATAGAAGAATTTGAGTTTGAATTTTAGCAGTTTTATTCCAGATTTATTATATTATTATTGCTATTATTTTAAATCGCAAAGCAATAAACTACAAGTCTAAGGTTTTGCTAAAACATGTTTTGACATCTGAAGCTTATTTTTCTCAATAAAGTTATGAGATATCCTTTGCCAAAACAGACACTGGGGTTTGTTGTGAAAGTTGTTAAAATATAACTGAAGCTTACTGCTGTTTTGAATCATTTGAATTTTTTGCATCTTCCTCCGAGTGGTGTGGTTTCCAGTTGAATTAGCTTGGAAAACTAGGTTGCTACCACCTATGTGATCTCGAAAATTATTTTTAAAAGAAATAATATTCTATATATCTGTTACAAATAGACCATAAAATGGGGTTGGTAATTTGACTAATAGAAAAATCATTACACTTTATGTGACAGTTAACTTACTCTGGTTGTCCATTGGTAAACAGACAGGAAGAAATATAAAGGATCAGAGGCGTGAAGTTAGACCATAAAGTTCAGTGAATGCCAAAGAGTGAGATCAAATACCAAGCTTTCAGTCCTATGCATGATTGTTTACAAACAGATGAGGATGAACGTCTAAATAAAAATCTATAAAAGGCAAAAGGAAGAGAATATAACAATGTTGTATATTGATTCAGGTCTAATAAATACATAACCTGTCATTGGTGAGGAAAGAATTTTGGAATGGTTCTTAGAACTCATTTTAACATGTGTTTCTATAAAGATGATGTAGAAAACTTTTTCCTGTGGAATATACTGTTAGATGTGTACATTTTCAAAAGAGAAAGAAGGAAGTGGTCCCAGTATGTAATAAAAATCAGTGTTGAAATTGAAGCAACTTTTATAAATCACATGTTTTAGGAGGATACATACTATACTTTTCTGGCTAATAGTCTGAACAGTCAGATATGTAGAAATGCAGGCATGGAATCTGAAAATATTTTGTAGTCAATTACATCCTCTGGAGGCTAAAGCTTTGAGTTGCCTGGTCTTTGATATGAGAGAGACTTGTGCTAAATTTAGTCTTTAAGATAAAAAAAAAAAAAGATAAATAAATAGCCCCCTGTCAGAGATTTCTAGCTTTTATCTGCCTTTTGGTTCTGATAAGTTTCATCTTAGACACTGTTGGTGCTACTAAGATGTGTCTGAATTAATCCCCTAGGATTCATCCCTGTTTCATTTTGAAGAATCCACTCATTTCTATAGTCTTAAGCATGAGTTTCCTCTTTTAATCAGGAGCCACTGCACAAAGAAAATGACTTTTTAGATTTATTCATATCCTTCCCTCACTCACTTCCAGGAAACAGGGATGAGTTTGTAGATTCTCATTCACTCAACAAATATTTGTTGAGCACCCATATGCTTCAGGCACTGTGTGAAACACTGTCACACAGTCTTCATGGAACTTTCTGGGAAATGTAAAGATCTCCAAATCTCCCACATAGCCTATAAGACTAAAAATATTCCTCCTCAGAACACCAAAACATGTATTATCAGTGTAAATGACCCAATGTTACAAATAATGCCCACTGATCTTTATTCTGTGCAATTTGTGGATAGTAAACAAAATGTATTGAATATTTATTTTTCCACTGTATAATTCACATATTTTTCACATGTGAAATACAGAAGACACTTTAATGGAGTTGATTAGTTCATAGCCATTTGGGTAGATGCTCAGTCTTGTTAGCTGCTGTCTCGGGAGTTCCTCTGTCTACTGCAGGTGGCTGCTCTCTGTCACCCTAGAAACAACATGCAGCAATTTGAATTCATGTTAACTTCGACTTAACTTCAGTCCACTTGGACTCTAGCTAGTGTAATTTGGTCCAGTAATAAAGGACTACAGTAATAAAGGATGGCAGAGATTTCTTCCGTGATGTGGACTTTTGAGAATTTCTAAATTAAGTCCCAAGTCTTTAATATGTTTTAGAGAAAGGTATGTGAGCCAACTGATTAGATTAATTTTAAAAGGGATAATAACAGGGTCTATTTCATCAGTGGGTATAGTATGACCTGAAAGGATGTATATCCAGGGCCTGGCTAGTATGCTGGTGGTCAGGCCTGAAGCTTGCGATTTGGGGGCCCTAGAAGAAAAAATACAGAATTACGAGTTAAAAATATAATAAAATTAGAAAACAGGGGGCTCAAACATTGATCAACTTGAAAACTAATTTATTTCACTAATTTATTTATTAAGAAACAGAAAATGAAACAGGATGCTTTTCAAATTAATTCATCTCCTGTAAATGCAGTGTGGTAATAAATATTCCCTCATGGAATATAATCTGACTGTAAGACATGTATATTTGATTAAAATATTAAAATATATACATATATATTAGAAGGAGAAAATCTCAAATTAAAAATTAAAAAGTTGGTAATTGTCAAAAATATTACAACATCTGGAATAATAACATAATTTTAAAAGTTAATTGACTGTAGATCTCTGACCTTGAAACACTTTTTTCTTTGTCTTTGATCTGTGTATTCTTTGGCCATCTCTTTGTATGACATATTGTGTTATTCTTTTCTACAGAGAGAACAGAAAGACAATTTTGTCTTTCCTCTGGCATGATTGATCAAACAAACTTTGTTTGTTTGGCTATTGATAGTTTAAAAGTACTTTAACATCACAACTTACTATTGACACTGTGTCCTCCAAAGATAGAATGTTAGTTTTGCAGATGGGAAAAGCCCCATAAGCATGAGCTGTGAGACGTTGCCACTTTTCTACTTGAATAATGATCAACTGGAGACAGAAGCTAACAGCAGCTTTAGTTTTCACCTGATGTCCTGACTGATGTCCCATCGATTTTCATAGAACCTACTTCCAGTGGACAATGTGGATTTCTTGGCTGGGAGATGTTGATGCTTTTTATACGTTTCTTCACCAAATGTTTCCCCAAAGGTAATGTTTTTACTGTATCTGAACCCATAGTAGCTTGTTAAAAGAATGGTTTTCCTTTTCTGATGATAAAAGCAACCAATGTACATGGGAGAAAATTTAGAAAATACAAAGAAAAATATTCTGGAAACCACCACAATTGTTATGACTGATTAATGTTTGGTGTTCTTCCTTCTAATCATTCCCTGGTGTGTGTGTGTGTGTGTGTGTGTGTGTGTGTGTGTGTGTATTTAATTGGTATATTATAAAGTTTTCTATCTTTCTCTTTCTCTGGCTTCATTGGTTTATTTTTATTGATTTTACTTATCATACTTTCCCTATTGCTAAGTATTTTTTCAAAAATTAATGTTTTTTTCATGATTATATGATATTCTATCCTATGACTATCATGGTTTTCAGAGGCATTTTTTCTTGTTAGATATTATATCCACACAGATACACCCCAGTGTTCCCACTTCTATAAATAATGCTGTAGCAAACATCCTTTTATATAATCTTTCTTTATTTCTATATTTTTAAATTTCTATTCTTTCATTAAAATGTATTCCCAGGCTTGGAATAACTGGTCTAAAAATGGATATTTAAGGTACTTGAGTCCAAATTATCAAGTTACTTTCCAGGCCACAGTGTAATTTAAATTTTATTCCTAATGCCCTCTTGATGGTTAAGAGGAAGGATCTAAGCCCTCAACATTCTAGTTTAATGAGAAAATCAGATCTCAGTTGCATTAAACTGTCCTGCCAAGAACATGGAATGTTGGGCCTGAAGGTAACAGTAGACACTGCTTCATTTCATGTGGGTCTGACTACAGAGATGAAGTGACTCACCTGAGGATGCATTGGTGGGTGTGGAGAGGTGATCAGAACCAGCAGGGCTGATGTCAACACTTAAAATTTATAATACCATACTTTCCATGTGATTTTCAATTTATTTAGTTAGATCATAGTGACCTATAAGACAGGCAAGGCGAGAGTTGTGATGTCCATTTTACAGGTGAGAAAACTAAAGCCCCAAGAAATTGAGGAATTTGTGCATAGCCCTATAGCCAGTATGATCAAGTTTGCATACTCTGTTTTACACTGAGAGCCAGTGGCCTTAATGTTGGTGATACAATAGAGTCACAGAACTCTATCTCAGATGAATTTCTCAGAATTTGGGGTTAGAGACTGATCACATATATATTTTTAAATCTCTCCAAAAGATTCCAGTGTGTTGCCAGCGTTGATAACACTGTTCAACATCTAGGATAGCGTAAGGCTTCATCTTTCCTGCCACTTCTGATCTTTCATTTGTCTTATCTGGAGCCTAGTGTAAAGAAGGATTCTGAGGCATTCTTGTCTTAGCAAGAAACTATGCATCATTGTAATGCCTACCGTGAGCTGGGACTGGAGATTGACATCACAAGTGTCCTGGCTATCCTGGAAATCTACCATAGTACCATTCCACTCATAATTTCTAGAAAATGTATTCTTATTAAATATCTATAAAGATAAGGGCACAACAAGAGGGAGTGCTAGGGTGTGAAAGGCAAGCAGTCATAAAACATCTAAAGCTAATTGCTGTGACAATTTTAAGTATTCAAAAATATTTTTCCAGCAGTGCTATCCCTATGCCTGTGAAAGAAACACGGATTATAAACAGTGTTGCCATGAGTTAACCTTTCATTTTGCTAAGCTTGGGATTGATTTTGAAACCTTCCAAGGTGTATTCTAAACAAAATGGGAAAGGAAAGGAAGAAAGCTCAGCGTGGTTCTTTGGTGCTTGTGTGAGTTTGCTGGGACTGCTGTACCAAAGTACCACAGCCTGGGAGGCTTACACCATAGACATTTATTGCCTCACAGTTCTGAAGCCCCAGGTCGAGGTGTTGGTAGGACTGGTGTCCCTGAGGCCTCTCTCCTTCCTTGTAGATCGCCACCGTCTTTCTAGGTCCTCACATGGCCTTTCCTATGTGCATGGAATCTTGGCTTCTCTTTGTGTGTGCAAATGTCCTCTCCTTATGGTGACATCAGCCAGATTGGATTGGGGCTTACCCTAACAGCCTTGGTATAACTTAATGACCTCTTTAAAGGCCCTATCTCCAAAGAGAGTTACATTCAGAGGTACCAGGGTCAGGATTTTAACGTATACATTTTGGGGAGACACAACTCAGCCTCTAACAGGGCTGATCCTCGCAAAGTGTTGAAAATAATACCTATCTTGTTTATCAGGTGCTCAGGCTTCAACATGAAACTGTCTCAACCAGGGGCAATTTTGCCTCTCAGGGGACATTTGGTAACGTCTGGAGACATTTTTGATTGTCATAACTAGAGTGAGAATGGCCTCTAATGGGCAGAGACCAGGGATGGGTAAATATCAGACAATGCATGGGATAACCCTCCAAAGCCAAAGAATTAACCTGCTCCAAAATGTCAATAGTGTGAAGGCTGAGAAATCCTGAGATACGGAGACATCAATTTGATTCCCTCTTATGTATCTAATAGATGTGTGACCTTGTAACACACTCCATCTTTATGAATATCCTCATCTGTAAAGTCCTCATCGTGGGTTAAATAAGATAATCTATTACAGCTTTTAGCACATGGCCTGACTCCTGGGAAGCTCTCAGCAACCTTTAAGTGCTTTATAGATTTCTCACCCACAGATGCCTCACTTGAGAGCTCAAGTTGGAATTAGAATTGGGAGGTATCCAGCGTGAGGAAAGAGGAAGGGGTATGCTAGGCACAGGTAGGTAATTGGGCCACAAGAAGGCAAAGGCCAGGGCTTGCAGAAATATATTGAATTCCATATTTTCTTTGGATGTCTTCCAATTTCAAGTATGTCTGCTTCACTAGGCAAAATATGGCTTGAATTAAGAACAGCCCTTTCTCTGAATGTAAAAGGTTACATCATGCATTTCCAGTATCTGTGCAGCCTGCTTCTTCTTCCTTGAAATCATTTAGAAAGAGGCTCATCGGGTACATCAGATTTCCTGCTCACAGTGTCAGGTCTAGAAAGCCTTGAAGGAGGTGGGGAGGAGGAGGCAAGGGAGTAGAAACATTTCTTCAGAGGGGAAAGCTGTCTGACACACACTAATACCCTCAGAAGTTTCTGCTAATTAAAAAGCTATTAGAATGCATCTCTGTATTAGGACCTACCCTACCTTTTACAGACAGGTTTACCTGGGTGATAGTTTTTCGCTCTTTTGTTAGCTCCCTCCAACCCTGCTAAATAAACAAAGTGTGGTCCATGGGCTAGCAGCATGGTTCTTGGGGGAATTTGTTAAAAATGCAGTATCTTGGGCTCTACTCCTGAGGACCTAGTGAGGCAGAACTTGCATTGGGAGAAAATCCCCAGGCAGGTCCTATACAGCATGAGAAGCCCTGCTCTAGCCTTTGTGTTATGGCTCCTTTCTTTCACTAGCATCTTGTTTTCCCCTTCTTTGATGGCCCCTTAGATTGCTTATAATTTGGTTTTTAATTGCAAGGCACTTCAGATCCCTTTTGGCCCTCACTGGGGTATAACTAGTAAATGTGAAGTGTCATCTGTCTTCCAAATTAGCATAGAACTCTTCTGTTGGAGAAGTCCAACAGATATGTATTAGAGAGGATATTTTTTGTAGCAGCTCTGTGAAGGAGAAAGAGATGTGGTTAATAGTTTTAACTCAATTCAATTTTAATGTGCAGCTACCATTAGTTGAATATGTATTGTATATCAGTCCTGTATATTACTGAGTTCCCAAATTCTATGTGGTGGCTGTTTTTACTTCTATTTTATAGATTTAGGAATAGACCCTCAGAAAGGTTATTTTTCTTGAATAAAGAAGGTGATGCCAAGCAGTGGCTTCAAGGGCTTCATTAACTTCTAATCACTGTCAACAAGCCACAACTAAAAATTAACTGAATAATAATATGTTGATAATTTTGGAGAAATTGCACATAATGAATACGATTGAGTATGCTGAATAAATCCAATTTAAGACAGCCTCCTCTCACACTGCCACCCCTTCCAGCTAGCTCATTGTCCCTACTGCCCTTCCAAGTGGAACTTTGAAAGTGACACTGAGCCCAAGATCACTTAACTCCACCACATTGTCCCAGAGGGTCTCCTGGAAACTAAGGAAGAAAAAGCTTTAAGTAGCCTTTCAAACACTTTAAATCAGGAAGGGTTTGGGAAATTTCCTATAGCATTATGAAAGACTGGCTATTCTATAGTCACTTCCTGTCCAGTTCCTTTCTTTTTAAAATTTTATTTATTTAATCAAACTTTCTAATGTATGATGGTATAAACCTTTACTATGACATAAATGTTTATAATATTGGAGATATTTTAAATTTGAAAATGAAAAATTTCTTTCTTTCTTGGTTTACCTTTAATTTGGAAAAAGAATCTTGGTACCATTTTTTACTAAGACGTAAAATGCTGGATTTCTCCATTATGATACTCAGTAAAATTTTATCTTTGAATCCTTTAAAGATCAAGTACTTCATTTTATCTTGTTTCATAGTCCCCAAAATTCTTCATAATGGATAAAATGCCTATATAACAACTTTTATACTTTAAAGCCACTATTCCTAGCATTATGTAGAATTCACATATTCTAATTTTGTCATATTTAGGTTCTGGTACCATACTGAACGGCAACCATATAACTTCCATTTTTTTCTCACTTTTACTATCAAACAGAAAGACTTTGACCAGTGTGTTAGGTCAAGTAATCCCCCTTCCACACTGTCCCCCAGTGTTTCGGATGTAGAAAGGAGAGAACAGGTGCAGTGGACAAAGAAGACTCAGCGTTGCGTCGGCAATGAGGGCTAGTATTTGAGGCCCGATGATGGAAGCTCCCTTTCCATCATGCTCTGAGGGTCCAGTGCTAGTTACTGTGACTAGAGAAGGGCTGGGAAGAGCTTGGAGAAGTGAAAAACCTCAGCAGTGGGGCTAGAGCAAGGGACTGCAGGGGAGCAGGTCTATTGGGTTGCACAACCACGTTAGAATCCTGGCTTCGCAGCTTATTGGAAACAAGTTTTGGGTAAGTGAGTTCACTGAGCATCTCCTTTGTGTGTTCATAGAGTGTAGATAATCGTGCAGCTCAGGCTTTTCGTAATAAAAAAATATATATATGACCTGGCACATAGTATAGGTTTAGTAAATGGTAGTTCTGATGACACTGGTGATGATGATGATGAGAACTTGAAAATCAACTGAATTAAGAAACATTAAAGGACTATGATTATTCAGCCTTGAAAGAAGTGCCAAAGAAACCGTCTTCAAACAGTTTTCATGCAGGGATGGAACTGGCTTTTTCTGCGTTCTGATAGATTGAGTGTGGAGACCATGGAGACCAACCATCTGATTGTGGTGAATAAGAAAATGTGCCTGGAAGTTAGACAGCCTGGGTCCAATATGGGTCAACTACATCCTAACTTCACAAATAATCAAATTAGCTAATCTCTCTGAGGCTCAGTTTCCCCATCTGTAAAATGGAAATAAGAGCACTAGGGTACTTGAAGGGTTTTGTGAAACGGGTACTTAGTGCAGTGCTGAGCACACAGTTTGATAACTATATGTTTTTATGTTTAAATACAAAGCTGGCTCTTTCAGATGTGATTAGAATGTTAAGGAGTGGCCTATAGAAAGACTGAAAAATCTGCCTTTGAGAAAGCATTTGGTCAGCTCAGGAGGTTGCGTTAGTGAGGAACGGTTCAGAGGGGTTCCTTCCTATTGTGAAGGCTCAGACATCTACCTGGATGGCCTCCTGCCCTGTGGAGAGATGATGCCTTTCTCTGGAGCCTGAACTGCAAAATTCATCAGTAGGATTATTGCTAAAAAGAACCAGTAGTCTAATTTCAAAAGTTCCTTCCTGCCATATTGCCAAAGGACTACAGAATTGCCACTTTGGGCTAGACTGGGTAATTTTCACAAACAATGGTTTAATACTTTCAAGTCTATCTCTATTTTGATAGCATGCCATCTCTCTGTGTTTTATCAGTCTGTGATCAGAGCTTCTTAGGCAAGAAGCTTTAGGGTGGGTTCTTGCAAAATAAGCCTGTGAACACATATGTATCCTATGAATAGTGGGATTCTTTTTCCTTTCCCCATCGTGTCTGACACAAGATAGAAATAAAACCTGCATGATGATGGTTTACTATTTTTCCTCTTTGTTCTTATGGCTTAGTATCCATCTGACATCATGTTTCTATGAGAGCCAAGGGATATTGTATTGTAATTGTCTTTAGTGCCTAGCAATTAAGGACTAGGCATTCTGATGGGGTGGGGACTCATGATCAGAAATAAGTGATCTGAAACAAGTAACATCCTATTTTTCTGAAAATGGTTTGGGAATTAAACAATAGGAGAAGGCACAAAATATAATCTGTTATCTCAGATTGTTTCTAAAACAAACTGCTTTCCAAAAGTAAAACTGAAATTTTACTGTAATTGCTCTGGCCTGCATAAATCCACTGGGTATTTTTCAACTGGGCTGGAGTGGCAGAAATTTCGCAGTTTGTGTAAGTTACAAGAAATACGATCTTAATTTCTTTGGGGCATAAAGGCCATCCACTGATTTGTGAACAGATTCAATCATTCATTCAATAATACCTACTTGAGCACCTGTTGTGCTCAAGGTGAATGTGTCATGGACCCTGCATTAAGGAGTTCATGCTTCTAGGACAGTGTTTACGGGCATCCACTCTGACCAGCATGGGAATTGTGAAGTGCAGGTTTGCCAACACTAAGCATGGATCTCCACTCCGTTTAGAACTCTGGGGTAAACTTTCTAAGAAGTGAGAACTGAGTTGTCTCTTAAAGAATGAAGAATAATTAGTTAAGTTTTGGTAAAGTGAAACTGGAAGTCACGCAGTCGTGTCTGACTGTTTTCAACCCCGTGGACTATACAATCTGTGGAATTCTCCAGGCTACAGTACTGGAGTGGGTAGCCATTCCTTTCTCCAGGGACTCTCTCCCAGCCAGGGATCAAACCCAAGTCTCCCTCATTGCAGGTTTGGTAAAGTAAATGAAAAAAGATTTCAGAGAGGGGAAAGAGCACATGCGAAAACACAGAGGGAGGAAAGTGTGGTAGGGTTATGGATCAAACAGAAAAGCAGAACTACATCAGGCAGCTGTGGGGTGACACTGATTGTTAATTAGTAACTGAATGCTGTTTTCTGCTATGAAAGAAAGAAATCGAGAGAGAGAGAGAGAGAGAGAGAGAGAGAGAGAGTAAGGAAGGAAGGAAAGAAGGAAGGAAGGAAGGAAAAAGGAAGGAAGAAAATGTCCTGTGATTCCTTACTAGTTCCATACTTCCACCAAATTTCAAGACATGTTTTCATATGTATTTAATCCCGTATTGAGAAGGGTCTATTGTTCTCTGTTCTCCCAGAAATGCTCCCTAGTCAAAACATCACTTGACATTCCATCCTCTTGCAACAAGCAGGATGACTGAAGCTGTCCTTTGTCTTGTAGTTATGATCCATGACAATTACATTACCAAGAATAACAGTCTTTAGAGCAAGAGCCACAAATTTATCACTAGCGTTTAAATCAACGCCGTCACTTAAATAAATATTCACTTTGCTAAATGACTTTCTCTGTCAGTGTCAGTGAGAAAAGGAGTGCCTGGGAGCTTTTGTTTGGTGCTAGAAATGAAGGCCCGAGGAGTAGGGATGGGCAAATCAAAAAATACATTTTTCAAATAGTTAAAATTTCAGCACTGTGAAGTAAATGGAGTATTTCTGAACATTTACGTGAAAGTATTTAGCTTCAGGATATGAATGAGCTTCCTAGTTAACTGGAGGTAGAAATCAGGAAAGAGAACTGTGAAAGAGTACAAAACCTATTTTAACACCTGTCTGTTTGGAGTAGTTGGGAGGGTTGTGAATGCCCTGCCAGGTGGCTTTTTAAGCTCTCCCTAATCTCTACTGAGTCTGCTTTCTTCTCTGACAACCGGAGCAGCTTGTTGCTCCTCTCAGACTCAGCAGAGGCTATTGTTGATCAGGTAAAACCAGTGGGCCTGAAAGGTCTATGAGTGGCCTGTATTTCTCTGTCTGCTTGGATGAACTGCTCTTTAATAGAAGTAATAACAGCAGTATGTGGTGGTGAACCAGGCATTTTACAAATATGATGGGAGTCCGTCATGAACCTCCCAAACTGGGAAGCAGCTAGGCTTCAGGAAGGGGTTCTGCAAGGGGAACCCTGAGAACCCAAATGCCTGCATTCTTGGCTTCTCCTGGGTTCTCATCTCTTTCTTACAGAGTAGTCTTTGCTGTTCGAGTGTGTAGGTGGCAGAAAATGACTATCTCTTAGATCTGATCCAGATTTTACAGGGACTGACTTTCCCTTGCTTGGGTCCCTCTGGGTCAATCAACTGCAGCCAGATGGTGGGTCAAGGAGTTCCCACTCACCTTTGAGGGTAGAGAAGAGCCATAAGTTAATATTAAGCCAGTCGAGTCATTCTAGAAGATGAAAGCATGGTTCCAATTTATCTGAGGCAGTGGCTCAGATGAAGAGATATAGAGGGACTCAGATGGCAAATGACTGAGTGGATTAAAGTGGAACCCAGATCTCAGGTTTTTGTTCTCTCCCTATTTGAATATATTTCATTCAATCTGACTAATAGCTTATTTGAGTAGACTCTAACCGTTTTGAGAGGTAATTCTAAGTACAAGAAGATAGAATCTAAAAGAATTATACCCTTGCCTCTCCCCCAAAGATTATCTTTTTCTCTTTTCCTTTACACATTTAATTGGCCCAGGGTAAAATTAAATTGAAATTATTCCCCTCCCCAGTAAGCTTTCTTTAAAACTCTAATTTTATAAGATTGTTAGAAAAGATTTTATCAAATGATTTTAGAGGTGAGCAATAAATACATCCCACGTTTATTACAGATCCTAAACTCACATCTGTCAGTCCTGAGACTAGGCCTGTGAGGTGTCACTGAGGCTTTCTTGAAGGGCCTTATGTCTCTTGCAGCAGCGTGTGATCTTGTTTGAGGGACCTGGGCACTTGGAACTATGGAGGAATTTCCTTTGTGTGAAACATAGCTCAAACATGCTCTGACACGCTTGGTGGAGTTGTTTATGGGCTACTTCCTTTCAACCCAAACCAGCAGGCTCATGGCTGCATTTCACAAGCTATTAAAAACATGAGCACTCTCCTTTTCTTGTGTGTGTGGCATCTAACCATTTATTTTGAATATTACATATTTGGAAAAGCATTCAAAATAGAAAATGATGGCTTTGGGGGATTCTGACTATGCCCTGAGTAAACTAGATCTATAATCTGAAACATATTCACATTATGCAGGAATGATGACTGTGGTCTGTTGCCATGAGTTTTTTTCAATACTTGAAAGCTTCATTTTTCTGTTTTCAGGGAATTATGTTTTGATTTCTGTTTTCCATAGACAGTAGCAGACACTCACCTCCCTTAATCATTCATGACCTTCCCTCACTGTTTTTATTTTGGCTCCAAAGAGTTTCTCCTCCAAAAATACCCTCCAGAACATTCAACATTTTTCTCAATATCACTTAAACCGATACAATCTTTTGTTAAATTATATTCTTAGAGTTTATGAAACACTTTTAGGAACATTTTATCATTTGATCCTCCCTTAAACCCTGTGAAATATCGTGCTCATCTCCATTTTACAGATGAGGAAACTGAACTTTAGAAAATTCTCGAAGGTCATACATGGTGGGATTTGTGCCCAGTGTCTCTTTCTACAGAGAAAGAGTGTGTGCTATTTAATCTTTTGTTCATTCACCCATTCACTCAATTGGTTCATTCATTCACAATGATTTATTGCCAGTAATGGGACTTCCCAAGTTGTTCAGCAGTAAAAGAATCCACCTGCCAAGCAGGAGATGTGGGTTTGATACCTGGGCCGGGAAGGTCCCCTAGAAAAGGAAATGGCAACCCACTCCAGTATTCTTGCCTGGAGAATCCCATGGGTAGAGGAGCCTGGCAGGCCACAGACCATGGGGTCGGAAAAGAGTCAGACACAACTTAACTACTAAACAACAAAAATGTGGCAAGCAGAGAGAAGAGACAGGTCCCTGCATCTAGTGTTGCCGAGGCTCACGGAGCCCAACAGAATGGGACAGGCCTTCTGGTGTTCTGGTACGGTTAGCGCACTGGGCTCGCTTGAGAATGGGCTGACTGTGGTTATGTCTGGTAGCGCCACACCTGACTGCTCTGCAGGCTCTTCAAGCTCCCTGAGTGCCTGCTCATGCGCAGCACCTCACCTGTTGCTTTTTCCAGGGAAGGCTGATGAGAAGCAAGCTATGGCAGCAGAACGGAGGGGGAGGGGACTTGTGAGCTGCACCTTCCATTTGGCTCAACTGACAGGATTAATCATGATATTGTGCTGATGACAAGCACCCCCTCACACACACACACACACACACACACACACACACACACACTATGCTTTCATTTTTCTTTGCCTTTCATTCAAGTTATTCTTAATGGCTGCTGATTGTATTTCTTAATAGAAAGAATCCAGTTTGTCTCCTCTATGTTCTAGCCAGGGGTCAGCAAACTTTCTGTGATGGATTACAGGAGCAGGACCAGATGAATGAGGCACTTGCCTTAGTACAAAATAGAAAGAGGTGTCATAAAACTCAGTCATCCAAGTAAGTGTTTCTTTTGGATAAATGATATTTGGATGTAGCATTTTAAAAAGATAAAAATGACACTCTCTGACATAAATCACAGCAGGATCCTCTATGACCCACCTCCCAGAATATTGGAAATAAAAGCAAAAATAAATAAATGGGACCTAGTTAAAATTAAAAGCTTCTGCACAACAAAAGAAACTATAAGCAAGGTAAAGACAGCCTTCAGAATGGGAGAAAATAATAGCAAATGAAGCAACTGACAAACAACTAATCTCAAAAATATACAAGCAACTCCTGCAGCTCAATTCCAGAAAAATGAACGACCCAATCAAAAAATGGGCCAAAGAACTAAATAGACATTTCTCCAAAGAAGACATCCAGATGGCTAACAAACACATGAAAAGATGTTCAACATCACTCATTATCAGAGAAATGCAAACCAAAGCCACAAGGAGATATCATTTCACGCCAGTCAGAATGGCTGCAGTCCAAAAGTCTACAAGCAATAAATGCTGGAGAGGGTGTGGAGAAAAGGGAACCCTCTTACACTGTTGGTGGGAATGCAAACTAGTACAGCCACTATGGAGAACAGTGTGGAGATTCCTTAAAAAACTGGAAATATAACTGCCTTATGACCCAGCAATCCCACTGCTGGGCATACACACCGAGGAAACCAGAATTGAAAGACACATGTACCCCAATGTTCATCGCAGCACTGATTATAACAGCCAGGACATGGAAGCAACCTAGATGTCCATCAGCAGATGAATGGATAAGAAAGCTGTGGTACATATACACAATGGAGTATTACTCAGCCATTAAAAAGAATACATTTGAATCAGTTCTAATGAGGTGGATGAAACTGGAGCCTATTATACAGAGTGAAGTAAGCCAGAAAGAAAAACACCAGTACAGTATACTAACGCATATATATGGAATTTAGAAAGATGGTAGCGATAACCCTGTATGAGAGACAGCAAAAGAGACACAGATCCATAGAACCGTCTTTTGGACTCTGTGGGAAAGGGAGAGGGTGGGATGATTTGGGAGAATGGCATTGAAACATGTATAATATCATATATGAAATGAATCGCCAGTCCAGGTTCGATGCAGGATACAGGATGCTTGGGGCTGGTGCACTGGGATGACCTAGAGGGATGGTACGAGGAGGGAGGTGGGAGGGGGTTCCAGGATTGGGAACACATGTACACCCGTGGCAGATTCATGTTGATGTATGGCAAAACCAATAAGATATTGTAAAGTAATTAGCCTCCAATTAAAATAAATAAATTTAAAAATAGAAAAATAAAAATGAATACAAAATTCCATGAGGAACAAAATATCAAACATTTTAATAACCATCAATAAGTTGGCCCGTGCCATGCAGACCCCTGTAGGAGCCTGGGGCAAAAGGAATGTTTGATGGTGGTGATCCTTTGCTAGAGCACTCAAATCCTACTCAGGAGTTGCCTTCATTCGGCCTCATCATTCCCAAGACGTCAAGAAAATCTCCTCCCAAGCTCTTCCTCAGTGGGTCTTCCTGGAAAATCTCTTTACTGTAGACATGCCTCACTGCTGTAACTATCCCCAACTTTTGATTTCCAAGGAAAGGTCAGAGTCTAGAAAAATGTCTCTGAGGTTTTCCAGGAGCAAGTGGTTGTTCCTGAGAGCAGGGGAGATGGGAATATCTGTGGCTTCGTGAGCCTTAGAAGCCTGAGAGATATCTCTTTACACCCCCCAGATGTGGCCAAAAAAGCAAGCATTTAGAAATCTTTTCCTTTATGAATCGTTGTTTGATCCAGAGCCAAAATTCAAAAGGTGCGTTTCATTCCCCTACCTTCATTTAACCTATTTTGGATTAACTATAATTATTTTTAGTTTATTTATTTTCTTGGTATATTTTGTAACATATACAGATATTAACTCTGACAAAAACAGTGTGTGAAGGGAAACAAGGCCAGCCTGTTGGGTATCACTTGACTGATACATTCGCTTTGGTCCTCTTTCTATTGGCTGTTACTTAGAGAAGAGAAGAGTACTATGGTTTGGATATTTTTGCTCCCCTTCCTCTCCCAATTCATTTGTTAAAATCTAACCTTCAAGGTGATGGAAAGGAAGTGATTATGTCATGAGAGTTCCAGAATTGTGTCTTATAGAAAAGAGGCCCAAGAAAGCCCCCTGGCCCCTTCCACCATGTAAGGTCAAGACTAGAGGGTGTCATCTATAAAACAGGAAGCCCTCACCAAACACCAAATCTGGCAGTGCTGTGGTCTTGGACTTCCAACCTCCAGAGCTGTGAGACATAAATTTCTGTTGTTTCTAAGTCATCTAGGATGTGGTATTTTGCTCTTTGCTTGTGTTAAGTCGCTTCATTGGTATCCGACTCTTTGCAACTCTATGGACTATAGCCCGCCAGGCTCCTCTGTCCATGAGATAGATTCTCCGGGCAGGAATTCTGGAGTGGGTTGCCAGGCCCTCCTCTAGGGGACCTTCCTGACCCAGAGATTGAAACCACATCTCTTACAACTCCTGCTTTGGCAGGTGTGTTCTTTACCTAATGAGCCATCTGAAAAGCCCATGGTATCTTGTTATGGCAGGCCAATAGACTAAGACAAAGAGTAAGAGGAGATAGGCTTCCAGTGTAACAAAGTTTTCTTCATTACATAAATAATGATTAATAAATATATAAACAGGGTGTCTATTTCTTGGCTGGGAGCCCCAGGTCAGGTGCATGAAAGGCTACGTGATATACACAAGTAAGGGGCTGGCCGATTTCCTATAGATTCATGGCTTGACAAGAATCAACATCTTTATGTGAATAGCTCTTTCCAGCTATGACCTTTTTTTTGCCTGGCAATGGCTTCCTGTGAACCCCACTCTGAAGGATTGACAGAGCCAAGCATGGTCTCTTTCATGTATCTGTTGCCTCTGAACTAAGCCTCATGCCTGACCTTCAATATGGAAATCCATGCCAGGCAAGATGGACTCAAGTCAAGGACTGCAGCCCAGTATTTGGTCTGTGGGGTTGGCCTTCTGGAGTTCCTCTTGGTTCACACCAGGGTATTCTTAGCATTTTGCCTTTTTGGCACATGGTCCCATAGCTGCTGAGAGTGAGCTGACTGGCATTTTTATATAATTTTCTGAATCAAAAACTTGAATTATGGTTTGTGCACTATCTCCTTACAATATGTAGAGTACTCTCTTAAAGTATTGCACCTTAAACTAATCTCTTGTAAGAGTACTTTACAAGACAGTACTTTAAATCAAGAGTCTCTAAGGAATTTAGTATGAATCTCTTTATTTTTGACAAATGTGTAAATTTTTAAATTATTTATGAATTTGTGTTACAATATCAGGACATATTGATTTTGTAAGTAACAGTGATATATGGTTTTCTGGAAGACAAAAATGATAAAGCAAAAAAGAGGCTGCATACAGACATTTGCATAATCATGTTAATATATAATTCATCTGAGGAAAAAAATAAGCATTCTCCCTTGATCCTGGAATATCATATTCAGTATGTTCTTCTTGTCGAAGTTAACTGTCTTTGAGTAATGTCTCAGAACTAAATCTGATTGATTTCACAAAATGGACCGGCACATAAATGGGAACTTTTAGTACACGAAGACTCTTTTCTCTCTAAAATGTAACAGAACTATAGTCTAGCCAGATGACTAAGATATTCCCCAAGGTTGGGAGGGCTTGAAGGACTGACCCAGTTAATACCCTCAAGTTCTAAAGGGGGCTCTCCCAAGAGTACCAAAGGGCTTCCCTGGTGGCTCAGTGGTAAAAAGAGTCCGCTTGCCCAGCAGGAGATGTGGGTTTGATCCCTGGGTCGGGAAGACCCCTGGAGAAGGAAATGGCAACCCCTCCAGTACTCTTGCCCGGGAAATCCCAAGGAAAGAGGGGCCAGGTGGGCTACAGTCCATGAGGCCACAAAAGAGTCAGACACAACTTAGCAACTAAACAATAAGAATATCACACCCGTGAGGATAGGAATTATCAGTGGTAGGGAACATCTTCTCCTATAGGTTCTGGCCAACTGAAAATAACAGGACAAGAAGTACTCCCTCCATTCAAAAACAGGAGAAAAGGGATAAGCTAGCTCTCTGCCCTCAAGCTCACAACATCCCCATGACAATTTCTACCATTTTTCATTATAGGTCTGTGACTTGACAGGTAAGACCAGTGCTGTCTCATGAGATGCCACAATCATTCCTGTCCCTTGGCCTTTCTGTCTATTCTTTACTCTTTCTGGGTTGTTAGAATGTGTCCCTTTCAGGTTGCTTTGTGCTCTTTAAGATTGGCTCCCACAAATTGCCGACAGATTAAACAAGAAACTGCTTTCTCCAAACCTATTCTTGGACACAGATATCTGAATCAATGTGTGCCCCAAGTCTGCCTGTTCTGAAATGCACAGCAAATGAGGAAAGGGAAACCATCAGGCAATTCCTAAACTCCAGCTATGACCCCTCCCCTCATGGCCTTCCATTTTACTGCTGAGAATTAGGACTGGGAGAGAGACGCTTCCAGAATCAGGAAAAGTGAAGCTACAAGAAAATCTACACTCAGAGTATTATCTTCTGTGCAGTGGACAGGAAGGGTGATTTGTGGGACATGACCATGTTTGTTTAACGTTTAAGAAGCTGCCCAAAGGGTAATGCAGTTTCCAATCAATATTCCTGAGATGGATTTCCAGTTGGGGGAGGTAGGCTTGGTTCCTAGGTTTCCTCCTACTTAGTGGGGTCAGCTCAAGAGAAGACTAATGTGTTTGGTGAGATCGCGGCATTCACAGAGAAAAGTGACCTTTAGTCTTCATTCATTGCTTTCAACATGAGTTTCCCCTGGAGTTAATAATTTTTCAGAAATCTTAATAAAGTGCTGAAGAGTCTCTGCCTCCTTGAAAGTCAGCACCAGGCACACACAGGGTAGAATGGGGGCTTTGGAATAGCAGTCTGGGCCTCAAACTTTGTGCAGACACTTACTATCTGTGTGAGTACAAGCAAATTACTTAATTTCTCTGAGCCTTATCTACCTCTATCTGTCAGATGGTTAGAATAATACCCTTCCTGTGCATGAGATTGTTGTGAGGATTAAAGGAGATCGTTTATGTGATGAGAGTGGCACTCATTCACTCTCTTACACCCTCTTCTACTTTTAAATGTTTCCAAATGATGATTCCAGAACAAAAAAAAAAAGAAAAAAAAAATGTTTTGACTAACCAAATAGTAGTGGATTTCCAAGTGAGCTTTGTTTACTAACATTATAAGCAGACTTATATATTTAACATTTTAAAAAGTATTTTAAAAGATGTAAAGAAATTAAGCCATGAATCTAACTTGTTTTGTTGATAAACGTTTCAGTTTTTAAATGTCTGTTTATAGCCAGCTTAGCTATTTTAGGCAAAGGCTTCCTCCCTGGCAACATGTGTCATTACCCTCAATATGTACTGTATTTAGTATATGCATCCTTTAGACAGCTAGAAGATTAGGGAAATGTACTGGTTCCCATTAAAATGCATTGCCTGCTTTCAAACATCTTCCTGAGTTGACAAATCAAGAAGGGGGTCTAAGAAACATGGATGCAGCCTGGGGTGGGGTGGGGGGGGGGGTTGGCACAGAAACCCCTCTTCCCACTGGAAGCTTTGTACGAGCAAAAAAGACACTTGCCCCAGATGCCACCTCCTCTTTTTGTGCCTAGTCTTTGCTGTGGAGAAAGGCAGTGCTCAGGATCCAGTGTTTGGGGGTTGTATTTCCTAGAATAGTCCTCTCTTGATGAGTATATGAAATACATGTGAAATTCATCTTGAATCTCAGTCTCATTTTAACCACTCATTTCAACTTCCTCTCACATCAAGCTACTTTAAAAACTTAAAGTTTTTAAATGAAATACCTAGACATGAGATTTTTCCCTTTAACTTTCACTTTACAAGTGCTTTGGAATCAGATGTTATGAGTATTAAGCAGGAAAAAAACACAGGACCAGGAAAGAAAGCCCATCCTGGGAACAGCAGGAGTCAATAGGCTTGGCTTTATATCAGTTCTGCCTTTACTAGCTGTGTCACATTTGATAAGTTACATAGCTTCTCCCATCCTCAGCCTCCTCATCAGTATAATAAAGGCAACAGAAACAGATTATTCCCTTGCCAATTAATATGTCAAAATAACTATCTGGTTGAATATTGATATTTTCTGCCTCTGGTTGTTCAAATATTGGTTATGTGCAATTTTTAATGCACTGTAAAGGGATTCTAAAGAGAACATTTGTTTATAAATCCTTGTCTTGTGATTTCTAGGATGATTTAGCAACTTTTAATGTATTCTAATGTTTTCTATGCTTCTGAAATTCCTTATATTTCAAATTTATTTAGTCATTCATGAAAGTGCATGACCCTAGAAATAAAAGATGAAATAAAAATAAATTACTAAAAATGTGAATAAAAAAATTAACTTGGATGTCATTTCATGGGTAAAATATGGGTTATTAAAAAGCTGATTGGAAGTGTCTGTGTGTGATGCTTATTTGAGTGCAGTCTAGTGGCTAGCCAGCCTCAAATTCAAATGTCAATATCTATAGATCTTTTCAGTGGAATAGTAACTCAGAAGAATCTTTCAATTTCTTTTGTAAATGTTTTAAACTTGGCTGCTGGTGTTTAGAGGTAGGTGGGAAAGGGAGCCTGAGGATATCATTATTCAGCATTCAGACTTTCACTTAATCATTCTTTTTGGTTTGATATCCTTGTTTCAGGAGCTCCTGTAATACAATTTCTCTAGAGATCATACCATCTTATTTCTGCTTGGGAAAAGGGTTTCAGCAGATAAGGATGAAACCTGGAATTATAACTGACTCTAACATAAACTTTAAATAACCTCCTGTTTTCAGCAATCCCTCTGCTGTCTTCATGGTGTTTTGAATGTCTGAGCATTTCAAAGGTTTCAATGTGACTTGGCTTGCTTCTCATCAAGAGCCCCATTCCAAGGCACGTATTCCGATCCTCTGGCACTCTACCGGTCTGTCTTCTTTCTCTGTTTATGTATTGCAGTATAAGTTGATAGATGTCTTCTAATACTACTGAAGACAGAATTTGTGTTTCTGTTTCTCATTCTGTTTACTGTTTGGGGATAAGTTTTGTGAAGATAAGGAGATAGGGATGTTCTTTTATTGTATCATCTTATAATGTGATGACTCTGGTGTTAACTTTTACATCAGAATATGGTAGAAATGGAACACCGCTCTCTCTTGCTCCAGGTACAAATTAGTACTTGGATGATAAAGAAGCCAAACAAATCCTCTTTCTTCCTTTTACAATAATTAAGCTTGGTTTACATGGAATTTCCAACTTTTGATTCTGGCAAACCACTTCAGTATTCTTGCCTTGAGAACCCCAGGAACAGTATAAATAGGCAAAAAGATAGGACACTGAAAGAGGAACTCCCCAGGTCATTAGGTGCCCAATATGCTATTGGAGATCAGTGGAGAAATAACTCCAGAAAGAATGAAGGGATGGAGCCAGAGCAAAACCAACACACAGTTGTGAATGTGACTGGTGATCGAAGTCCGATGCTGTAAAGAGCAATATTGCATAGGAACCTGGAATATTAGGTCCATGAATCAAGGCAAATTGGAAGTGGTCAAATGAGACGACAAGAGTGAACATCGGCATTCTAGGAATCAGTGAACTAAAATGGACTGGAATGGGTGAATTTAACTCAATGACCATTATATCTACTACTGTGGGCAAGAATCCCTTGGAAGAAATGGAGTATCCATCGTCGTCAACAAAAGAGTCTGAAATGCAGTACTTGGATCCAATTTCAAAAACAACAGAATGATCTCTGCTTGTTTCAGGGCAAACCATTCAATATCACAATAATCCAAGGAATGCTGAAGAAGCTGAAGTTGAACAGTTCTATGAGGACTTACAAGACCTTCTAGAACTGACACCCCAAAAAGACATCCTTTTCATTATAGGGGACTGGATTGTAAAAGTAGGAAGTCAAGAGATACCTGGAGTAACAGGCAAATTTGGCCTTAGAGTACAAAATGAAGCAGGTCAAAAGCTAACATAGTTTTGCCAAGAGAACACACTGGTCAGAGCAAACACCCTCTTCCGACAACACAGTAGAAGACTCTACACATGGACATCACCAGATAGTCAATACCGAAATCAGATTGATTATATTCTTTGCAGCCAAAGATGGAGAAGCTCCATACAGTCAACAAAAACAGGACTGGGAGCTGACTGTGCTCAGGTCATGAACTCTTTATTGCTAAATTCAGACTTAAATTGAAGAAAGTGGGGAAAAACCGCTAGACCATTCAGGTATGACCTAAATCAAACCCTTACAATTATATAATGGAAGAGACAAATAGATTCAAGGGATTAGATCTCATAGAGTGCCTGAAGAGCTACGGACGGAGGTTCATGACATTGTACAGGAGGCACTGATCAAGACCATCCCCAAGAAAAAGAAATGCAAAAAGGCAAAATGGTTGTCTGAGGAGGGCTTACAAATAGCTGAGAAAAGAAGATACAGGGAAGGCAAAAGAGAAAAAGGAGAGATAGATCCAGCTGAATGGAGAGTTCAAAGAATAGCAAGGAGAGAGACGAAAGTCTTCCTGAGTGATCAATGCAAAGAAATAGAGGAAAATAATAGAATGGGAATGAGTAGAGATCTCTTTGAGAAAATTAGAGATACCAAGGGAACATTTTATGCAAAGATGGGAGCAATAAAGGACAGAAATGGTATGAACCTAGCAGAAGCAGATGATATTAAGATGAGGTGGCAAGAACACACAGAAGAACTATACAAAAAAGATGTTCATGACCCAAATAACCATGATGATGTGATCACTCACCTAGAGCCAGACATCCTGGAATGAGAAGTGAAGTGGGCCTTAGGAAGCATCATTATGAACAAAGCTAGTGGAGGTGATGGAATTTCAGCTGAGCGAAACACCAGGCTGGATGAAGCTGAAGCTGGAATCAAGACTGCCAGGAGAAATACCAATAACCTCAGATATGCAGATGACACCACCCTTAGGGCAGAAAGTGAAGAAGAGCTAAAGAGTCTCTAGATGAAAGTGAAAGAGAAGAGTGAAAAAGCTGGATTAAAACTCAATATTCAGAAAACTAAGATCATGGCATCTGGTCCCATCACTTGATGGCAAATAGATGGGGAAACAATACAAATAGTTAGAGACCTTTTTGGGAGGCTCCAAAATCACTGCAGATGGTGACTATAGCCTTGGAAGAAAAGTTATGACCAACCTAGACAGCATATTAAAAAGCAGAGACATTACTTTGCCAAGAAATATCCATCTAGTCAAAGCTATAATTTTTCCCAGTAGTCATATATGGATGCAAGAGTCGGACTACAAAGAAGGCTGAGTGCCAAAGAATTGATGCTTTTGAACTGTGGTGTGGGAGAAGACTCTTGAGAGTCCCTTGGACTGCAAGGAGATCTAACCAGTCACTCCTAAAGGAAATCAGTCCTGAATATTCATTGGAAGGACTGATGTTGAAGCTGAAGGTCCAATACTTTGGCCACCTGATGTGAAGGGACTCATTAGAAAAGACCCTGATGTTGGAAAAGATTGAAGGTAGGAGGAGAAGGGGACAGAGGGTGAGATGGTTGGATGGCATCACTGACCCTATGGACATAAGTCTGGGTAAGCTCTGGGAGTTGGTGATGGACAGGGAAGCCTGGTGTGCTGCAGTCCTGAGGGTCACAAATAGTTGGACACGACTGTGTGACTGAACTGAACTGAACTTAGTTGCCTTAGATGATGAACATCTAGTTTGGCAAAGATATCAGGTATTTCTTGAAGGAAAGCTGGTGATGTGGTAAACAAGGGCCTCCTTGTCAATGGGCCCTTCCCTGTGTGGGTCTCTCTAAGATTGGTGTCTCATGACATGTATACATGGCCATATTTAAAATGGATAACCAACAAGGACCTACTCTGTAGCACAGGGAACTCTGCTCAATGTTACATGGCAGCCTGGATGGGAGATTTTGTGGGAGAATGGATGCATGTGTATGTATGGCTGAGTCCCTTCACTGTTCACCTGAAACTGTCACAACATTGATCGTTAATTGGCTATACTCCAATACAAAATAAAAAGCATGAGAAAAAAAAAAAAAAGCAAAAAGATTAGTTCCCCTTGATGCTTATGATAAATTTTTAAAAGTTTGACACTCTATCTTTGTTTCCAATCTCTTAATCTGGTGCAAGGCAAAAATAATTGTCTTTCTCATTATTTCAAAGTGTGAATCTTGATTGTTCTTTGTGAACTATGTGAACTTGAACAAGTTAAGCAATTTTACAAATTCAGTATATTCTCCTATAAGCCTGGGAAACTAATACCAGCATTATTGCTAATATTAAATGGATTTAGAAGTTGGTTCATTTATTTTTTAACAAATATTTCTGAAATATTTGTTATATTTACATGCCAAGCATTATGCTTGGTGATGCAAAGACACCTAATCCAAAAATCCTTGATAACAGTTTAGCAAGGGATGTTATGCAAGAATGCTTATTAGGGTGGAGAATGGAGGTGCTTGGGTACAGGGATGCATTGTGGAAGAACAGATGGCGAGCCACTCACCCTGTCCTGGGTGTTGGGAGCATGTCAGGGGTTTGTCGTTCTTGAGAGGGTGGTATCTGAGACTTGAGAGGCAGATCTTAAGAGAAGAGTAAGAGTTAACAAGGTGAAGAGGAAGTAAAGGAATATTCAATGTTATGGAGACAGTGTAAGCAAGGATTATAGAGATGAGAATCGATATTATATGGAAAAGGGAAAATGATTCAGTGTTGAATTGCTTTACAAAGACTCTGACCCTCCAGAAATATTAGTCATCTCCCTCTCTTTAGCCCCTGAATGCGGTCTTATTAAAATTTAAGGGGTTCTCAAATCTTGGAGTCAAGATGTAGAGATATCTATCATATGTCAGGTATAATGACTATAGAAATGGATGTGTGTGAGTGTGTGTGTGTGTGTACACACATACATCAGTGTGTGTGTCTGTGTTGGTGAGCTTGTACTTTGTCATCTATGGCTGATTTTATATAGACTTTGTTAGGAAGCCATTTCTCCCTTTTAGGAGTTCAGTTTGACCTTTGCCATTAGTATATTAGATTAGACTATAATCTAATATGTGTGTATATATTATGCACATAAAATATACACTAATGTGGTCTATTAGGTTACACTGTGCTGTACTTCTCTATGAACTCTCTGTATAACTCTCTAACAAAACAGCTGTCATGTTCTATGAAAATCCTTGTGGGCACAGTGGTACCACAAAGGAGACTTGTCTTAACAGTGAGCTAGGTTTACCTGTTCCCGAATTCCCTGTAAAGCTATTTCTGCCAAAGGCTGTGATGGAATTGAGACACAACTCCCTCATCTGAGGCATATTCAGAATTCTAGCTCAATATTAAAACTCTGCTGTTGAGGTTAACATGGGTTTTTCTAATTAGATTGTTCACAAAAGGGGATGGATAGATCACCCATAAGTTCTTGATCTTCTTTCTTAGAGTCAGAGAAAAGTTGACATGGACAGTATATAAGGTGCTTTATTAGTGCTTCTGGATTTGCTTATATTTTCCATGGGAAGCACAGTGTGGCTTGGTCACTGCTGAGCTTAGTTTCCTTCAGAATAGCAGTAAACATTTTCTCCCATGAAGTATATCTCTTAAATAACGATAAAAATAATAGAGAAAAATGTGGCCTCCATCACGGTCAGTCTCTTGGGGAAGTGGACTCGTGCCCGTGCTGCCTTCAGACCCTGAAGACTGATCTGTTGGATATTCTCAGTTAGTTTCATCCTTTTAAGGATGATTTCCATTGTGTAAACCTCACAACCATGTTGTGTGGATAAAACATGAAATGTCATTTTAATTTATACATGAGGTATGGTATCACTCTAAAGCAGTAAAAATCATTTTCTTGGATGCCTTGCAAAAATGGTTCTGAAGGTAGTTTAAAAGGATTTCAGAAAAAAACTTTAGCATGAATTGAATCACTTTTTACTTTATTCATTTGCTCATTTTTCATTAGATACCTTTCAAGGGTGGGCTGCTGTCTATGGGGTCACACAGAATCAGACATGACTGAAGTGACTTAGCAGCAGCAGCAAGGGCCTCTTATTATTGTTCTGATTGTCTATTAGATTCTGGGAATAAAAACCATGAGTGGGACTTAACCTGTTCTTTGATGAGTGCTCAATCCACTTTGGGTGTTGGGAACGGGTTAATCATGGAAGAAATACACAAAATACACTATGATAAAGCCATAGTATAGATGTATTCTTATGTCTTATTTATATTTTTTTATTACTCAATAGTGACCAATTCCTGGGTTGTGATCCAGGAATAGGACCAACTCCAGGGAAGAGCTGACTTTCCTGGAAAATAGGACATTGTTTGGAAGAACTAAGTTCTGCCTTCTTTTAAAAGACAGTATGATCACAGTGTAACAAGTGTAAACAGTGACAGAATTGTACCAGTTATTTGAAGCTCAAGTGGTAAGTCTATAGTGGGAAAGATTTCTGGATGAATCATATACTAAATTCTATGGTTCTTTTTTCTAAGACAACAATGAACATGAAAATCTTTTCAGACTGTCCAAATAAGAGTTGCAATTGTCTTCATTTCTACCTGTACCCATGAAAGTTTTAAATCAGCTCTCAAACACAAGGCTATCAAAATGAATAACAGAGGTCCTTTTTTTTCTTGTAGCAAAGAATTTACCAGTTGAGAGTAAAGGAAAAAAGCAGCAATGGAAATAGCCAAAAAGCATATTTTGCTGCATGTTTTAGAGAAATGTTATTTTATTACTTGGAGTAAAACAGAGAAGCAACAACCCATTTGTGAAGTGAAAAGAGTTAAAACAATTCTAAATATTTGCACTTATTGATCTTGTTTTTAACATTTCTTTCTACCCAACTTTCTGTGCAGAGATAAACGTCTCAACCTAAGATAAATGTAACAAAATTCATAATTTATTCATTGGTCATAACCTTTGGAAGTGAAATATTGCCTTCCAGCCAACACAAGAATTAGTTGCAGCAAGTACTAAGCCCTAGAGGCCTTAACAAAGACACACAAAGCCTAGGTCCTTCCTTAAGAAAAGGGAAATCAAGCTAGAGTTGCAAGAAGTGATATTGCTGCCAGATTCACATTCAAATCTTGTGGGACCTGTGACTCTCTCATGCATAAACTCTAGATATTGAAACCCCGAGAAACATTTCAAGGTTGACTTAAGTTCGCAGGATGTAATCATTTATTAACTACTAGTGCAGAACTGACATTTGCCAGGCACTGAGTTTAGTGTTGAGTATGTTTCCACAAAGATATGGTTCTTGCCCTCATGGAGTGAATGTACTAGCAGATTGAAGGGATACTTGTGTTAGGCATGGTTTATGCTTCTTGTTGATGAGGCAATATGCCATAAAATTCAGTTTTAGAAAAGGGTGATTTCTGGGGGCAAGCGGTACAGAGGAAAGTAAGTATAATGATGCCGAACTTCTAAAGCTAGGCCCAGTTCATCATGCTGCTGTTTTGAATCTGAAAATCTCCCAGGATGGGACTGCTAAGTTTACATGTCAGGAAAGTGTGTGACCACAGCTCTGAGGTCCGAGATGCTATTGAATTTGAGGGCCTGGATTCTGGCCTAAGAAGTGAGTGTTTATAATAACTACATGTTTTCACATGTGTTTTCCTGACTGCTTTATATTTTGGACATTATTTATACATATACTGTATAGAAAAAATGTATACTTGATAAGAAAATCTACTAAAAGATGTTAGTGCTAAAAATGACAGAGAGACCTGGGGCCTGAAATCAGTGAGAGAGATTTTAATAGATAGTAAAGGGTTAACCAGGCTGGTCTTCAACATTAAAGAAAAAAATCTCCTCAGATGTCTTTCTAGTTCTATCAGCTAGTCCTTCCACAAAGCCACCACACACAAAACCTAACATTCTTTGCTCGTCTCAAACAATAGGCACTCTAAGAAGATTACATCACTGTGCATGTTTTTGGCCAGGAGAAGGCATATTTGTGAATGTGGTGGCCTGCAGTGGTTTTCTGCGAGTGTAGTCCTGTGACTGACGCATACAAATAGCTCCTGTAGCGGCAGCCTAATTAGGTATCACAGCTGCTGTGTGGTGCACGTGGCTGCCAGCCTGCGTGAGGTGTTCTGGAGTCAGGGGATTGGTGAGGCTGATCTTCAAGGTGTTCTTTCTTTTGTTCCTGTTAAATCTCTTCCTTACACAGTCTGTCAGAAAGACAAGCTCTATATTGAGAAAGATTATGCTGACTCTCACTCAGTAAGCAATGAGATAGTAACGTAATACTCTTGCGACATGCTTTGGACTCAGCTTACTGATTCCTCACTGAAAGATGCTTGGTAAATCTCAAGAGGCCAAAAGACATCCAGAATACTCCCAATGTTAGCCTGCAACTGAACTCTTCTTATAGCAAATCTAGACGAAGGACCCTAAATTAAATTGCTTTTCTCTTGCTAAAGTACTCCTCAGAAGTTAAAGGTAGAAAAGTGGAAACAGAGGCATCAGCCAAATAGCCCAGGAAAACTGGAGGTTTAATAGCCAGCGCTAGTGCAATGCCAGGACAATGATTAAAAGGGTTTTGTTGCAGTTCCCCACTGTTGCTTTAATTTTCTTTAAGCAGCAGATCCAAAATTTGAATCCCTTCATAGCCACCTAAGTCACCTACTTTGCTTGCTCCAGAATCTCCTCTCATAGTCAAAGATTAATCTCAAGGTGAAAGAGGGTAATCACAAGGTTACTTTACCTTAAAGTTTGTCTTTATTTTCTGCATGTTTGGCCTCTGACCTAATTACCCTTTCTAATTTAATCAACATATGGAATTACTTTTTCTAAACATGACTGAGAGGTCAACATTTATGTTTCCTTTAATAAGATTACAGAACTTCTTAAAGCTGAGAGAGAGCTTTCCTCATGTGATAAAACAAATCCCTAAGAGATCCTTCATTTATTACTATTTTCGAATGCAAAGACTTAAGCATAATGTTTTAATGCTCATTAAATGCCTATGTATGATTCTAACTATTCTTCATTTGATAGTTTATATCCACAAGAGACATTAAACAATGTGCTAGTCCCATTTCCCCAGTTTAAAAGAGGGGAAATTTATTTATAAATATTCTGGTAGTTGTTTTTAGATTTTATTTTACCTCAAATATCCCATCCAAATATAAATTTAAACATAGGCCATGAAAATATCTCCTCAAATTCATTTCATCAGCAATAGCAGCTGATCTGGAGGCGATTTTTTTTTTTTTTTTTTTTTGTAGTAAAGCAGAATTCTGTGCTGCATTAAAAAAAAAAAAAAAACAACAACAAACACACACACACAGCTTTCCACAGAATTAATTTAAGAAGCATTCCTACCCAGTGGGTTTAGTAGAGGATTATGAATATGAGAAATTCCTAAGCACTTTGGTGTACATTTAATTTCTTAGGAACATTTCTACTGAGTAAAGTAAGGCATATATATATTTGTCTTTCATTCAACAGAGCTTTCTTAGGTACTTTCTGTGTCCTGAATGGTGGACTAAATGTAGTAACAAGAATTCTTACAAGAGATAGAAGGTGGGGAACTGAGGTTGGAATGATGTGCTTTGGAGAAGGAGGATGGGGTAATGAACTAAGGGATGTGAACAGCCTCTTACAGTTCTGGAGATCAGAAGTAAAAAATCCATTTCACTGGGCTAGAAAAGGCAAGGAAATAGATTCTCCCGTAGAACCTCCAGAAGGAATGTAGCCAGGCTGACACCTTGATTTTAGCCTAGTGAGACAGATTTTGTACTTCTGGTCTCTAGAGCTGTAAGACAGTACACTGAATTGTTTGAAGCCACTTAGTTTCTAGTAATTTCTTACAGTGGCAATAGAAAACTTATACCTGGAGTTCTGCCCTAGTTCTTGAAATTAATAGAAAATTGATAAAAATCGAGTCTATCCAGAAACCAAGACTTAAAGGCCTTATTATTTGCAACCACAGATGCATATCTTCATTCAGCCAGTTTCTTTTTGTGCATTTATGTCTAGTCTTTTCTAGGGATGCAAAGATGGATAAGACATGTTCCCTGTCCTCTCAAGGGCCAGGATGGCTTTGGATGGTTTTGTCTTGCATGATAGGTGAAGGCATCAGGACTTATTAATTAATTCATTATAGGAATTGGGTCATTTTTAAATCTCTGGATTTAGAAGGTTCTAAACTGACATCAACTAATTTTCTGAAGATAGCTTGTCTTTTTGCCCCATGTGATTTCCAGCCCCCTTTGGAGGCTGGCCCACACCAAGTTCAGAGCTGAGAATGTGGATGGCGGTTCCCCAAAAAACCTCTTACTTCTGGACTCTGACCAGCTCTCTGATCACTGCCCACAGTCCAGGAGGCCAAGAAGAGCTGATAATGCCACTTACTGACATTCAACACAGTTTCATTAGACCCAATACATTTTCAGCAGTTTACCTAGCTATGAAATGTCTGGACAGATTAAAAATAAAAAAAAGAGCCCACCAAGAAAGTACTTACTTGGGAGAAATTTAAAGCTGGGAATTGGAAGTGGGAAAAGTTAGAGGAGGAAACCTATGAGTACATTCAACACAACTGGCTTCAGATGTAATGTATCAAAGGAATTAAGAGTGATTGTGATAAGGTCTCTGGGTCCAACAAAAAGTGTTAAAAAAAGGGAAAAGGAATGTAAGTCGATCTTTCCAGTATGAGAGAAGTTTGAGAGAGAGAGTGGGGGGTGGGAATAAAACAGAGTCTGAGATGACCCTGACAAGACTGTGACACGTAATCCACCAAACCTTCAAAGGAGCGGAAAAACTGCAGTGATGAACGGCAAGCTGAGGGGAAGCGGGAGCTGGGAATTGGAGCAACCACGGGAGGAAGGGGAAACCCGACAGCCTGACGCTTGGTGGAATGGAGCAGCAGAGGAGCAAAGGAGAAGGCTGTGATGGCTAGGACTGCAGAATGCTGAAAGATAGGGCGAGGTTTAAATATCCAGCAGGTAAGGAGAGTCACTGAAAGATTTTGCAGTTTCCATGCACTGTGTGGTGATGGCTTCATGCAGCCATAACTTTATCACGTGCGTGTGTGCTCAATCGCTACAGTCGTGTCCAACTCTTTGTGACCCGGTGGACCATAACCCTCCAGGCTCCTCTGTCCATGAGATTCTCCAGGCAAGAATAATGGAGTCAGTTGCCATGCCTTCCTCCAAGGGATCTTCCCCACCCAGGAATCGAACCCGTGTCTCCCGTAGTGCAGGCGGATTCTTTACCGCTGAGCCACTGGGGAAGCCCATAACTCTATTACAGGTGCTAGCTATTCAGAGTCATGAGAAAGTTCCTCCGACATTCATCCATCTCCAGACTTCAATGTGTAAAGAAATATGAGTCATCTTCCACATGACCTATAGAGGAACCATGTTTTATGTTATATTCTCACCACTAAATAGCTCCCTCTCAAACATAAACTATTTTCTTTAGAAAGTGGGAATAGAAGAATAGGTCATCTCCTCCATGGACAGAGCCTGGTTCAGTAAGATGGTCTGTAGAGTTCATAACAGTGTGAGTAAGACTTAGGATATGTGATCAGGGTTCAGTGGAAGGGTAGGGAGGAGTGGGTGATATAAAGGGGTTCAGATTCCCAACTTCTGGTTGCCCATCTCCTCTTGACACTGTTTTCCATGGAGCAAGAAAAGGGTTTATCTGTACTTCAGTGGACTAGTGTGTTATAAAATATCTTATAAATAATGAGAGCTCTCTTTTCTTCTTCATGGTGAAGACTAGATAGCATACCCAGAACAGTGCACATATAGAACCAGGAAGATGAGAGGTGAAGGGCATCCTTTTTTTCTTAAGTGCTTGGAGTTCTTTTTTTGAACCAACTACTTATAAGTATATATTCCTGCAGCTGACAGCAAAGGACGTGGCTTGTTTTAGATGGAGTCTGGAAAATTGGTGACGTGCATATTTATCAAATGAATTCCATTACTGTAGATAAGTTTTATTTATCTCTCGACCAGCAAACACAGGTAATTAAGATCTTAAGCCGGACAGTCATACTACTCTTTAAAAAAAAATGTTTTATGTTATATAGGAGTATAACTGATTAACAGTGTTGTGATAGTTTCAGGTACACAGCAGAGGGATTCAGCCATATGTATATACATGTATATAAGTTCCTGGAGTTCTAGTGAAAATGCCACTGAACAAGAAAGTAAATTTGTTTTCTTTCTCATACTAAAGAATGTTGTCAAACTAATACTAATATGGATTCAAGCAGAGCACGTCATCCTGGGGTCCAGGAACCCCTCTCTGGACTTCTGTCCATCGAGTGCTTGAATTTGAATGCAAAGGTAGCTTGAGAAGACATTTGAAGACAGCATTTTGGAATACAGTTAACTTGGGGCTGCCAAAAGTTTGATCACATGCTGAGCCAGTTCGGAGATAGTAACCCAAATGAAGTTAACTTTTCCCCTTTTGGCACTGTTAATTGTTGATAAGGAGTTAACTCAAGTTTGCTCATTGCCTCCAGCTTGCAAGAGAATTTAGTTTCACAAAAGCAAATTTAGAGAAATAGAGTTACATTAAAAAAAATAACAGTCCCTTTAGACTTGGGTCATCTTGAAGATTCAATTTCAAGAGTGTTTCAGTGTAAACACATTTCTAAGGTTTTCAGATGCCAGCAGATACAGTCCTTTGGGGAGAGACCAAATGTGTCCAAATGAAATAGGGGTCAGTGCCACAGAGAAATTCTCATAAAAGTAAATTATTGCAAAAAGACATATATATTATTTAACACACATTAAATTATTATTTACATTTAATACATATTAAATATGTAAACAATATGTAAATAAAATAATATGTAATGATACATATTAAATACATATACTAAATTACATTGGAGAAGGCAATGGCAACCCACTCCAGTACTCTTGCCTGGCAAATCCCATGGACGGAGGAGCCTGGTAGGCTGCAGTCCATGGGGTCGCCAGGAGTCGGACATGACTGAGCAACTTCACTTTCACTTTTCACTTTCATGCATTGGAGAAGGAAATGGCAGCCCACTCCAGTGTCCTTGCTTGGAGAATCCCAGGGACGGGGGAGCCTGGTGGGCTGCCGTCTCTGGGGTCACACAGAGTCAGGCATGACTGAAGTGACTGAGCAGCAGCAGCAGCAGTAGCAGCAGCAGCACATAAATTACATATCAGCTTTGGCCAGAGATTCAGCAAAGATAGCTCAAGATAAAGGAAGATGAAAATTAAATCTTAATACATTTGATTAAAATAGATTCAAAATTATTTAAACTAATCTTTCCATCTTCACAAGGAAGTCAGCTGTGGGTTGTGAACTCTGATGTCACATATGCATGTCCCAGCAAGGAGCTGGTGTAAACAACCAGCACCAATGCCAGGGTGAGCAGCATTCTCAGGGCAGCTCCAGATCCTTTTTCTGTTTGTTCCCTCTGTGCTGTCTTCAGAAAAAGTGATGAAAGGCCATCCTTCTCTAGTCAGTATGGACAGTCAGGTGTTCAGAGATCCTTGATGGTCCATGTTTATCCAATCGTAATGCAGCAAACACTGACTGAACTCCTTTCATTTAGCAAATGTTTACCATACTCTGTGTTGTGACCATAGGGATTAATCATGGTCTCTTTCCTCAAGGATTTCACAGTCTCTTGAAGGAGACACATCAGTAATCCAGCAGTAACCATGCTGAAGTAACACAGGATGCTGGGGAGACCAGGGGAAAGAAGATAATTCATCTTGATAGTGAAGCACAGAGGGAGGTTTCCAAGAAAAGTATCCAGAGAAGACCACACTGGAACTGACTCTGATACTCTGAAATGTGAAGGAATTACATAGAATAAGCCCCAGAACTTACTTCCCAGTGAGAAACATTTGTCTGTCTTTCTAAGTGATAGATTGTGACTGAGACTTAGTAATGGGTCTGAATATTAATTTACTGGTTTCCCATTCCCAATCCTAGTTCAAGGTGTTAGATACAAACTAAATCGAGTTAGTTGCCTCCTGAGAAACCTTTATGCAGATAAAGAGGCAACAATTAGAACTGGACATGGAACAACAGACTGGTTCCAAACTGGGAAAGGAGTACATCAAGGCTGTATATTGTCACCCTGCTTATTTAACTTATATGCTGAGTACATCATGCCAAACGCCGAGCTGGATGAAGCACAAGCTGGAATCAAGATTGCCAGGAGAAACACCAGTAACCTCAGATATTCAGATGACACCACCCTCATGACAGAAAACGAAGAATTAAAGAGCCTCTTGGTGAGAGTGAAAGAGGAGAGTGAAAAATGTTGGCTTAAAACTCAACATTCAGAAAACTAAGATTATGGCATCTGGTCCCATCACTTTATGGCAAATAGATGAGGAAATAATGGAAACAGAGACTTTATTTTGGGGGGTTCCAAAATCATTGCAGATGGTGACTACAGCCATGAAACTAAAAGACACTTGCTCCTTGGAAGAGAAGCTATGACCAACCTAGACAGCATATTAAAAAGCAGAGACATTACTTTACCAACAAAGGCCTGTCTGTTTTTCCAGTAGTCATGTATGGATGTGAGAGTTGGACTATAAAGAAAGCTGAGTGTGAAGAATTGATGCTTTTGAGCTGTGGTGTGGAAGAAGACTCTTGAAGGTTGCTTGGACTGCAAGGAGATCAAACCAGTCAATCCTAAAGGGAATCAGTTCTGAATATTCATTGGAAGGACTGATGCTGAAGCTGAAGCTCCAATGCTTTGGCCACCTGATGTGAAGTACTGACTCATTGGTAAAAACCTTGATACCGGGAAAGATTGAAGGCAGGAGGAGAAGGAGACAACAGAGGATGAGATGGTTGGATGGCATCATCAACTCAATGGACATGAGTTTGAGTAGGCTCTGGGAGTTGGTGACGGACAGGGAAGACTGGCGTGCTGCAATCCACAGGGCTGCAAAGAGTCAGACAAATCTGAGCAACTGAACTGAACTGAAATGAAGTTAGGTATTTCAAGTGTCAGGTGTCATTTTAGAGCTCATGGCTACACTGGTTGAGAGTCTATTTGCCCAGGAGGTATAATTTGTAACGAGATTATGGAGACAATACCACCTGCATTTGTGGAATGACTCTTCCCCCTCCCGCCACTGCCCCAGGAAATAGGTGTAATTTATTTTTTTTATTGCATTTTGACATTCTCCCATTTTATTTTATTTGGGCATGATGTTACTTGGCTAATACTCAAGTCATCCTTTCAGTGACTAGAGTCAGTTGTTCCCATGCAAAATTTCAGAGCAGATACAATTAAGATGAGGTTGTCCTGGAGTAGGGTGGGTTCCTGATCCAATATGACTGCTAGCCTTATAAAAAGGGGAACTTGGACATAAACACTCATAGGGGAAAGGTGATGTGAAGAGATACAGGGAGGAGATACCCATCAACAAGCTGAGGAGAGAGGTCTGGAATACACCCTTCCCTCACAGCCATCAGAATAAATCAACCTTGTCACAGTCCTGGTTTTGGACTTTTAGACTTCCGAACTGTGAGACAATACACTTCTGTTGGTTAAGCCACCCAGTCTGTGGTACTGTTATGGCAGCCCTAGTCAACCAAGACACCCACCAAACTCTGGCATCATGGCTTCAGGTAGAGGGAATATGGTCCATTGACCCAGTATGGGTCATACTGCCTTTGCCTGTCAGCACACTCACCCATATGCTGCGAGAAGGGAACGTAAGTCTTTTTCTCAGAGATGCCAAGCGTGGGTTGTGAATTAAATATGGCCCAGCAAGAGGACCTTTTGTCTTTTAAAAATGGTATTGGAGGAGGGTAAGAACTCACAGATGATCTTTCTTTTATTTTGTGGAATGTTGGACAGGGAAGAAAAAGAGAAAGAAACAGCCCTCAGGGCACTTTAATAATATTTACTTTTAACCAGCAGTGAAAGAATTCACAAGTTATTGATGGAATATTTTTAAAGAGAGAAGGTATTTTTGTGGATTTTCTTCCTTGTCAAATGACCAAAAAAAAAAAACCCCCAAAAAACCCCAAACCCCAAATCCAAACTCTTTACTTTATTTTCTTGAAGATTTGTAGTATTCTGTACTCTTCATTTCAAATTTCTAACTTATTTTTTAGTTTTCCCATTTCAACACTTAATGATCAGTATTCTTTAACTCCATGCCTACTTATTACTAGATGCCCAAGAGGTACATAATTTACTTTCCCTGATTTGCAAAAGGCATGTGTGTTTGTCTAAGTGACAGATTATAATATGATCACACTTTTCATTTTACAATGTGGCAAGCCATTAGCATTAATAAAGTCTATGCATGAAATAATAATTTGAATTTTGAAAATGACCTAGTAGGAAGGAAGTAGGGAAGAAATATGGTGTCTAAAAAGAGTACTGGACTTGGAATAAGAAAATCTGAGTTTAAATTCAAGCTCTCACTTCCTCCCTCTGAAATTGTGAACTGATTATATAATCTCACTGCACAACATTCAAGATTATAAGATAGTGATTTCCCCCATATGTTTCTTCTGAGAATTAAAATTAGATAATATACATCACTGGAGGAGTCAATGATAACCCACTCCAGTATTCTTGCCTGGAAAAACCCATTGACAGAGGAGCCTAGCGGGCTACAGTCCATAGGGGCCTCCAAAGAGTCAGACATGACTTAGCGACAGATTTTCACTTTTTTTCACTCGGTATACCTCAAATCATCTGGCACGATGCCCGCACCCTAAAAAATAGTTATTGGGAATTTGTTAAATTGAATGCTGAACTAGAATAATAAATGGATGTTATTTACATTCCAGCTCTGTTTTTTAAATAGATATTTCTTCTCAAATTTGAAAGTTTCTTAAAATTAAGCACAAAAGACTTAACCTATAACCTTTTTTTCAAGGCACCTAGTTTTAGGATGTCATTTAATATTTACTGAGGTTTTGCTGTGTACCAGAAAGTGTTTATTATGATTATCTCATCTGGTCTTTATAAAACCCAAAGGAGACAGACAACATCATTACTCCCACGAGGAAACTGAGGCTTACAGAATAAGTGCAAAGTCTCAGCTAAGAAGGGAGCGGGCTTGGCTAGGAAGAAACATAAGGCTGGGACCAAGCTTTTAACCTCTGCACTAGGCTGCCTCCCTGTAGTAGAGAAATTATCCCAAGCACTACCCTCTCGCCATCCAGATGATGGCTTACAGAGAAAACTTCTTTTATTGGGAGAGATAACTAGCAAAAGGGATTAGATTTATTATTACCACACCATAAAGAATGAAGACCTCTCAGAGATCACGGCTGTCTTTAATCTCTTCTTGAAAGAAAAATCTTGGGAGAAGGATAAATGAAAGTGAACGATGCCCAGCCTTGGGAGAGAAATGGTTTCCCACATCTGAGATGACTCACATCTTACCCTTTTTGCTCTAATTTCTCTCTTTGTACGTATCCTGTGATTTACTCTCTGGACGATGGCTCTGCAGCCAGTTCCCAGCCAGTGCTCACAGACGCCATCCATTTCAGAAGAGACATGCTCTTTGCTTGTAAGTGGTCACTTCCCCCCCGCCCACCCCCAGCTTCCCATATTACTCTTCCCCTGAGAGTACATTGTTGACCATGAAGTAGGTTAGGAAGCAGAACCATTTCACACAGTGTAAGAGGCAGGTTGATTTTGTGGCGTTTTGCTAGTTGGGTTACAATCGATCCTGGGTAGCGGAGACTCCTGGAAATTCCTCCTGGGACCACGGTGGTGTGTATGCGATGCTGGTTTTGCAATGTGGCCTACATAGAGTTGATCTTGCCCAGTAATTAGGGGTTTACTCCCTTGATTTTGTCTCATCAATCTGGTTTATTTTGCCTCAGACACATTTTTCTCCTGAAGATTACCTCCACAAACCCCAGGACTGAGAAGAATGAATTCCAATAAAACCCAATAAATCTGACAGAAAAATGTGGAGTTAGAGATCCACACAGACCATGAGGACTGTCACATTAAAGGCGCCTGGGGATTTTTTTTATGACTTTTTTTTTCCTTCCTCTAATGCTTGGTCTCTTGCTTCCATAAATTGTACGGGCTGGCTTTTCATTAACTCGGAAAGCTGAAATAATTCTTTGTAAAGAATTCTTTAGTCACACATGATTCAAAAGTTCACCGAGATCAAAGCCAGTCAGCTCTGTGGCAGGCCCAACACCGTATATTTCATGTAAATGGTGTGGCTTGCTGCCTTCTCGGCTGGAGTTGTTCCAATTTCACATCCCTCCGGCAGATAATGGGACCCTCTGATACTGTCCCCAGCACATGGGGCTGCTCTGTGTCCCATTCCATTCTCCTCAGAAGCCCATGTAGATGCTGTCTGTACGGGCCGGTGAAGCCATTCTGACAGCCCCCTCAATATTACCTGAAATTTCATGAGGTGTGGGAGTCCTTCCTGACTCTAGGGGGTCTGGAGGAGTGGGGTGGGGGACAGAACAGAGAGACGCTCCATTGTTCCGGCTTCATCTGCTGCTCTTACTCTCCCTGTAGGGGTGTGGGATGTGTTAAAGGGGCCCAAAGCTGAGGCTAAAGTAAACCAGGAGCAGCGCGAGCAGGCAGTCCTCCTTCCTGGGGATACTGCTGTCTTGTTCTTAGCCTGTCTTATTGTTCCTAACATTTCCCATTTAAAACGTACGGGCACAGGAGGAAATGATGTGTGAGAGACGTGAGAGAGAAAGCTTGACAGCTGAGCTGTTACAATCACAGCGCTGGAATAACAGTGGGCTTTTCCTGGGGCTCCCCACTTCCATGCATTCCCCCATCATGGACAGAAGCTCAGAGCAATTCAGAGACTCACCAGGCGCTTGGTCAGAAGCAAGGAGAGAGTAAATTCTTCATAAGGCTGAAGAGGGGGAAGGGTGTGTCTGCAGGTGAACTCCAGAGGCTCCGGGCGCCTATAGAGTATATGCCAATTGGCTGTTTTGTTGATGAAATGACAGCCATCTGAGTCCATTTCTGGATGAGTCCATGAGATACTCAAGCATTCAGTCCCTTGCATGGGTAGTAGTGGCTCTGATATCTGAGAGACATTCCAGGGATTCAGGGGAGGCCCAGAGATGAAGGACAAAGATAGGAGATGATGTAGATAGGCAAGAGATGTACCTGAGAAGGACATCCTTGAGGGATGTTCCCCCAAAGAGAGGGAGACTCAAAGAAGAAAGGTGGAAAGTCTGCTGGTAGTTGCAGGAAGTAAAATGACACCCTCACCTGGCACATTGCTGTGTGCTGAGTGGAAGAGGCCGTCCTGCATCCATTTGGTAGTCTGGGTAATTTCTCAGGAACTTCAGCAGTCTAGGTAACATGGCCCTTCCATTAGACCACAGAATTCAAACCCTAAACAAAGTCAGGCTCAGGTTCATCCCTTCCCTTGGCTGGCAAAATTTGGGGCCAATTGCATCACTCCCTTCTGACTTGGTTTCTCACATCTTCATTATAGGATCAGAGTAACTAAGCCTTGGCTTATTTTGCCACATTGTTAATGAATATAATAATACAGGTAGTCACTTAAACTGGTAGAAAATGCTCTTTTTGCCAACACCATGGAAATATGGACAGTGAAGTTAGAAAAGAAAAAAACTGGCTTTCTATTACTACCAACAATAGCTCATACATCACAGAAGTTGCAGGTCAGCTCCCCTCCTTCCTCCACAAGGAGCAAACTATATTTTCAAAAATGGAAGCATCTGGTTAAATATTAAATAGGAGAGTCATTCTTCTGAGGTCTCGCACCGCCAGCACTTAGGTAGCAGTTAAGTGAGATGGCTTGTTGGCTTTGACGGCTGTACATTTATGATGCTGTATAAATAATAACTGACAGCAGTTCCACGGTGATCTTTCCAACAGTCTTGCCTCTCTGCACTTTCTTTAGTGGCTCATGAGCTTGTGCATACACATGTCCACACACACACATACACATGCACACACACACTTTGCCTATCATAATAGCTATTGTCTTCTCACCCCACCTTTCTTTCAACAGATGTGTCCATTTTTAGTTAATGCAAAGGAAATAGCAGCTTTTAAAGGTAACCTTTTGCAGTGGGAAAGAGCTGCATTAACTATAAAAAACTTCTAGTTGCACAATTTTTTATTCAGAATCTCCTCCCCAGACATTGGTCCCCCAGCTCAGTATTTCCCTTCAAGCTTACTGGTGATTAGAAGTGATTGCTTGAGGGACTGTGAAGGAGGAGCTCACAGCGGCAGCAGTAGCAACAGCTGAGAAACTTTAGCTCTCAGTCCCCAGGCCAGAAAGCAGTGGCATTTATAGCCTCTGACAAAGTAATATTTGTGTGTTCAAAAAACATCTTACGGAAAAGTTTGTTGTGCCAACCCATGCTCAAGATGCTAATGGTATTTGTCTAGGCCATTGGCCAAATGAAAACAAATTCACACATACGAAGTAGAAGGACACTTGAAATAATAACTTTCGCTTCCAGATTGTCTCAAAATGTGATTAGCACACGAGCTCAGGAGACTGGGAGATCATCAGGGCCACTGGAAGGCAAGGCTTCAGCCATAAACTGATCTCAAGTGAATCCATACATTAGAGAAACCTTGCATGTTTGTGGTGTGGGAAAATCTCAGACAGGAAATGCCGAATGCCAGCTCTTTGTACCAACTCAGGTGTAGGAGAGATGGCCAAAGGATGTAATTCTTGTGGGAAGCATTCTGTAAGGTGATCGCACTGATCCTATTTAGTGTCTCAGCGAATCACACTTTAGGCAGCAAATTCATCCTACAGGCCTTATTCAACAGAGTGTGTTAACAAAAAGATCAACCTCCCTCCCTTCCACCTTGTCCTGATGACTAAGTACTGAAAATGCACGAAATAATTGGAAAAATCTAAAGCCCTCTCTGGAAATTTACAAACTCAGGAAAATCAGCCATTGACCCGAGTTGTAGATGTCAGTTCCATCATGGCTCCAGACTTGTTACTCACGGGAAAGAAACTCTCTACAAGGGTCACACCCACATCGGCATCTACTCCTTGGACTTAAAGAAAAGCCTTGTGACAGGCAGTTTTTCCACTCTACCTTCCTCTCTCTTCTGAGAATAACCATGTAACCTTCTATATCCTTCTAAAGGCTGCTCCTGGCAAAAATGAGCAGAAGGCCTGGTTCCTTAATGAATGCACTTAACAATTACACTAGGAAGCTTTGCAATGTGTCCACTCTCCTCTAGGTGGAACTGAGAAGCACAGAAAAGACAGGATCATGGATGAACAATTTGAGCACCAACTATGTATATTGTTAAATTCTGGGGGATATGAAAATTTTCAAGACACCTTCCTTTGCACCTTCCTCTCTTGAGCAGCCCATGTTGACAATGAAGATAAACTCCATCAGGACAGCCTATCAACAACTGAATATGAGCTTCTGTTCTTGAGTATTTCCTATGAATTCTACCAGCAGGAGAAATCTTCCCCCAGCTGGTTTGAGTTTCTTCTGCCCTAGCATCTAGCCAGTCTACGCATCACAGTGGTTCCTAAACTTGGCTTTCAGTGGAATAATCTGGGGGTGGCCGGAGGGTGAGGGTGAGTAAAATACACTGACCTTCCCTTTCCTGAGGTTTTGATGTAATTAGTCTGAGGTGCACCCTAAGCAGTTCTGCTGAGCAGCCAAAATTGAGCACCATTGCTAGAGTCACATTATTTCCCCATTGTTGTTGCTGTTCAGTCACTAAGTCTTGTCCTGCCTTTAGCAACCCCAGGCACTATAGCTCACCAAGCTCCTCTGTCCATGGGATTTCCCAGGCAAGACTACTGGAGTGGGTTGCCATTTCCTTCCCCCATTTCCCCATGGCTGTTTCCAAATAACAGACCATAACTGGTCCAGCTGCTGGGGATGTCTTCTCCATCCTTGTTGGCCCCATGCCCTCTCTTCTGCCCAGCACATGGGTCTTCGTATATTTCCCAAATGAACTTGACTGAAACAAGGTCTTCAGATACCAAGAATAATTCTGTTTCTCTAGAAGGCTGCAGTTTTCAGAAAAAAACAAAACAAACAAACAAAAAAAAACAACCAAAAACATTGTGGGTAGTTGTATTAGGTTTCTATTTCTGCCATAATGAATTACCACCAATTTAACCATCTTAAAATTTATTTACTTTCAATCCAAGGGTATTTCCAGCAACTCTTTCATTATCTTGAATTTCTGCAGGTAGTATTTCTGTGGAAGTCTGACAAGGGTCTCATCAAGTTAGAATCAAGGAGTGGCAGGGCAGTGCTCCTTACCTGAGGCTCTGGGGGAGAATCTGCTTCCAGATTCATTATGACTGCTGGCAGATATCACTTCCATTGGTTTGTAGGACTGAGGTCCTGGTTTCCTTCCTGGCTATTGGCCATGGTTGTTCTCAGCTTCTGGAGGCCACCTGCATCCCTTGGCTCATGGCTCCCTTTCTCTGTCTTCAAAGCCAGCAGTGGTAGTTGGAGTCCTTCTCAAGTGTCACAGCTCTCTGATCTTTCCTTCCATTTCCTCTGTCTCCCTCTTCCTCTGCACCTCTCTGACTCACTCTTCCACCTTTATCTTCTGCTCTTTGGGGCCCCTGTGTTTACATCTGTTTCACCTGGAGAATCCAGGACACTGTCCCTAATTTAAAGTTGGCAGATTAGTAAGCTAATTTCTTCTGCAAAATCCTTTCACAAGAATTAATCCAACTCTAACCTAGCTTAGATTAGAGTTGGATTAAATGCCCATGGGTGAGAATCTTGGAGGATGTCTTAGAATTCTGCCAACCACAGTAGCGATTATTAGTGAGAACAGAAAACCTCTTTGTGGACAGGAAGTTACTAGGGTCAGGGCCAGGATCATGAACCTGCAGATGAACGTTTTGAAATGATTATTATTTTAACCATGACCATAAATATCTGCAGATAACAGACAGTCCTTGAGGCTGTTAGAGCAAACTGGGGAGAAGAGACTCATGTTTGTTCTGGGCTTTATAGTTTACAAAGAAAGACTCTTCTAGAATTGGATTGCTGAAGGGTGAGAAGGATTTGAGTACTAGAGGTTCAATAGGCAGGGCTGTGCTCCCCTCCTCAGCCCTCAAACTGGAACAGCTTTGCTTTGATGTGTTTAGAATATTGGACTAGAATACAGATGATTTCTGAAGAAATACTTCTTCATCAGGTGGTCTTCGGGATGCCTTGTGAGGCAGATGGGACAGCTTTTAATTTCCCTGTCTTGCTGGCGAGGAAACAGGTTGCCTGAGGTTCCATGACGTTCCCAGAGTCCATTTAGCCAGTGATCCTTCACTCTGTGCAGAACAGGTTGGCTGTGGCTGCCCTGAAGTGGCCTACAGAGCCCACTTATAAGCTATTTGATGAAAATCAACTTTTTTTTTGTTCTGGTGCAATCTCATTGTAACCCTGACACACTATGGTCCAGCTTGATTCATTTTTTTTTAACATCTTTTTTAAAATTTTTAATGAGAGGATAATTGCTTACAATATTATGCTGGTTTCTGCCATACACCAACATGAATCAGCCATAGGCATACAGACAACTCCTCCCTCTTGAACCTCCCTCCTACCTCCCACCCCATCTTACCCCTCTAGGTCATCATAGAGCACCTGATTTGCAGCTTGATTATTTTTTAAAGACCTCAGACATGACACTCAGCATCTTGGACTTTTCCCACAAATCATGCTATGCATACTATGAAGGATATTCAAAATGATGTGCTAAGCTCTAAACTCAACTGTGAAAGAATTTCTCACACAGATAGATAACTGATCGTATGTGTGTGTGTGTGCTGGGGAAGAAGGAGATCACTGAAATAAGTCCAAGTCTCATATAGGAATCTGCTTTGAAGACAGTGAGACTTATTTGGATACATATACTTTTCTTACTTATTTTTTAGAAAAAGTCACCTAATTTTACCATATTTAGGTTTTGATAGATTTAATAAAGGCTTTTGAAATCACTGGATAAAGGGCAAAGAGGAAATGGAAAATACTCTGATTCCATGGCATGTTATCAACCAAAATATGAAAGTTGTATGTTACTAAGCATTCAGGCTTTTCTCTTGCTTTTGGAAAGGGCTGGGTTTTCCTCCTAGCTGCTCTTGCTTTTGGAAAGGGCTGGGTTTTCCTCCTAGCTGCAGCGCTTTTACAGTATTATTGAGGCTGTCAGAATGCCTCTGTCTATATGAAAAGCATTAGAAAAGCAGTGGATGTGCGGGGTATTTCCTAGAGAGAAAACCATGCTTATCTGTCTTTTCCTCCTTTGAAGTGGGCCTTGCGTGGTCTCGAAGTGGGGGTGGGGGCGCTTTGAAAAGGAGGGGTCCTGGGGGAGGGTGGGAAATCAGGCCAGGGGAGTGTGTGTGGGAAGAGCAGCCTCAGACACAGGGTCATTAGTGGTCGGCTGAGCTGCAATATTCACAGCACATTTGCGGGGTTCAATTGATCACTCCAGGCCAGAGATAGCGTCAGCGAGGATGTGGTGAGCAGTGGCCCGGTGCTCCGGGGCTTCCGCTCTCACACATCATCAAGCCTCATTTTTAAATGGTTTGAATTAATGACACTTATTCAGACAGACAAAGGAGGTAAATGGAAATGTTAGACCAGGCTTTTCACCTACTTTGCTTAACATTTCCCGTTACCTTGAGTGCTGGAAACTCTCCATGGTCTCGCTCAGCCTGAACAGGAGCTGCCTGAGTGCCCCGCCTACTCGACCTTGAAGGAGGACGTGCCCGTGCCCATGTAGGGAGGTGACAGCTTACGGGGAGGGTGAAGGAGGATGCTGTCAGCCCATCAGAGAGCATGCTGGGGAGCAGGGGTTCCTGTCCTCCAGGGTCAGGACTACCCCCAACAATGATGCCTTTCATCACGTAGATTTTTATAATGATTAAGACAATTTTCTGGCAGTGGGCTGCAACATGTCTTGAGCAAGGGCACCTTTGACCAATTCACACAAAGTGGGCTTTGAGGCTGGTGGCAGGGCTGCCAAGTGACACGGAGGGACAAAATAAAAGGACTCTGGAATTAGGGTCCAGCTCAAATCCTCGCTTTGCCATTTCCTGCCTGTGCAAAGTTGAGTGAAGCCACTTACACAGTTTGAGGTTTAGTTTCATCATCCATAATCATGGGTGTTATGCTAGATTGAAATGAGATGAGCTGGGAAAACGGTGATCGTGGTCAGAACTTCATGAGCTCACAAGTCACTAGGACTTTGCCCTGCTGGTCCTCTTTCTGCTCCCACCAGATTGCCTGGAAACCATGGGTCATGAGACCCTACAGGGACTCCAAAGCACTAAAGCCGATTGACCCAGGAGGACACACACATTTGCAGGACTTGAGTTTGACAGTCTGCAAAGCCATCTGTTAGCAGGGCCCAGGAATTTGTTCCCAAGGGGGAGCCAGCTTCCTTCTCTTGATGGAATGTTCAGGTTATCCCATCATACCCTCCTTAGCACAGGTGAAGGACAGGGGATCCCAGTCTAGGCAGGTCAGGCAGTGAAAAACAAGGAACAAGGGCGACAGCCCTGTGATGGGTGGGATGTGGAGTGTCAGGGGGAGGCGAAGGCCTGCAGGGGAGCAGGTGAATTCAGTCTTTGTTCCTAGCACCTTGCTCTGGGGACCTGCTCCAGGTTTCTGTCTGGCCCCTCTCCTGACTTTTTTATGTACACAGGAGAGTAGAGGATGATCCAGAGTCAGACTGTCTGGATCCCAACGCAGGCTTCCTGTGCCTACTGGCTTTGTGACCTTGAGCAAGTTTCTTAACCACTCTGTGCTTCAGTTTCTACATCTGTTAAATAGGGGTAGTCATAAAATACCTACCTGACAAGGTGGTTGTAGCAATTACACGAAAATGATTTAGTAAGTATTCACTACATGTTGATATCTTTGCTGTTTAACTATGATTTGTCACCTTCTTAGATTTCTAATTGATGTAATTTTAATATACAGTCAATGGATTTTACATGCAAATTAATGCAAATCAATATCAAGAAAGTATTGATTTCATTCTAGCACCCATTGTTGGGACAGTGAATAAACCAATCCACTCGGCCTCAGTTCCCCAAAACCCACTCTGTTTCCCTGTCAATTGAACCTTTGGCTGACTCTCCTGAGGCTAAGCTGTAAAACTCTTTTTACAGATTGAAAGGTTTTTATTCTGAAAATAATATTTTCACTTTCCTTTCCAAAGGGAGTTTGCTCTTCTCTGTGGGGACAATCTGAGTTTTCCTTCAGATTAAATATTTTTAATGTAAATGTTCTAAGGGGAAAAGTGTAGGGTTAGATGAACCCTCAATCTGGGTTCTGTGTGCATTAGTGAAGGTTTTCAAATGCAAATATTTGATAAAAATATGTGGTTTTGTTTATTTATATGTATCTATATGTTAGCAACCTTAACTTGAACTGAACCGTTTAACGTGCTATAATCTGAGGCAGATGGAACGGTCAGTGAATTATTTTTGTAAACCACTTCTGTTGGCATTTTGAGCTTCCTTTCGTATTGATTCCATTCTGGCCAACCACTCGAGGCTTCACCAGCATAAGCCGGTGCCAGACTCCACTTCAATGACATATGTGTTCGTTCCCCTGAAACACAACACAATTGCAAATTTCTTCAGCCCATAGAACCCCTTTTGTAACTAATTAGACCAGACAGCGTGCTGCGGAGAAACCCCCAGACACAGCGCTGCATCCTGGTGGATATTCATACAGGCCAGCCTCTTCACAAAGTGAACAATTGCCCAAATAATTATTTCCTGCTGTGTACCCTTTTTTTTTTTTTTTAAATGCTTTGTTTGTTAAATCCTATTTTCCTTCCTACTTTCCTGTTGACTGCAGCTAAATTGAATTTGGTCCAACCCATCTCACACTGGATCAGCAAAAACGCTTCACTCTGTGGGAGAAAGGAGTTAACCCTTTGAGTGCTGCCTTTCCTGTCAGCTCAGGACCCAACATCTGGTTCTGTCTTATTCCAATAGCAGAGCAAGAGGAGAGGAAGGGCTGCACTGATGTAGGAGCAAATGAAGAATGAGATAGAAATGGAATATGTTGTATTAGGATCATGACCATTTGGGGTGAAGAAAGTTTGTGTCATTTTCATGTCGTCCCTCAGAATACAGAGCTATGAAAAGGCAGGGAAGAGGGTGTACACAGCTTAGTAAATATAAGGAAGAAGGGCACTTTTGAACCAAGGCCTTCTCTAGAAATGTGACAGACATTTGAAGTGAAGTGCAGGTTGTTAAATGAAATATTGAATAATTTGGATAATCATTTCTGCATAATAAGATTAATTCATTGCTGTTGTTTAGTTGCTAAATTGTGTCTGTCTGACTCTTTTGTGACCCCATGAAAGGTAGCCAGCCAAATCTCCTCTGTCCATGAGATTCCTCAAACAAGAATACTGGAGTGGGTTGCTATTCTCTCCTCCAGGGTATCTTCCTGACCCAGAGATCGAACCCAAGTTTCCTGCATTTGCAGACGAGTTCTTGGCCACTGAGCCACCAGGGAAGCCAAGTAAGATTAATAGAAGGGTCTGAATTAGACAAAGGGAAGAGTGACTTTAATTCATATCTCATCTTAGAGCCATCTGTGATGGGAGTACCCATCTCATTAATGGTTTCTCACTGTTAGAAGACTTGGGGCTGTATTGTGAAATCAGATAGCTGAGTGTGTCGAGAGGCGTGAGATCCCAAGGAAAGAGAAGCTGCTGTGAGGAATATTCTGGCCAATATCAGCAAGTGTGATTTTGTGGGCGTGTTGTAGCTTCTGTCCTTCATTGTGTGAAAACTGTCCATCTGGTGAGACTCTGTGGAACTTGCTGTAAACAGAGATGGTGTCAGAGGCTGCATTTGGCTGTCAGTCCCGGAAATGTAGCTTATGTTTCTGCAGGTGGAGTGTCAGAGCATTTTCCTGTTTGATGCAAGAGTCTCAGATTTCTCTTAGATATTGTATAAACTTTTACTTCCACCAGCAATATATGAGACTACTGCTTCCCCCAGCCCACACTACAAAGAGCATGTAATCAAACTTTTACTTTGCACCAATATATGTTTAAGCATGATATTTTGGCTTGAAAAATTTTTTTATTGAAATATCATTGATTTATAGTGTGGTGTTAGTTTCAGGCGTATAGCAAAGTGAATTGATTATACATATACATATAGTTGCTCAGTCATGTCTGACTCTTTGTGATCCCATGGATTGTAGCCTGCCAGGCTCCTCTGCCCATGGAATTCTCCAGGCAAGAATACTGGCGTGTGTTGCCATGCCCTTCTCCAGGGGATCTTCCCACCCAGGAATAGAACCCGGGTCTCCTGCATTGCAGGCAGATTCTTTGCTCTCTGAGCCACCAGGAAAGCAAAAGTGTTCCAGCATTCCTTTTTTTTAGCCACACAGCTTGTGGAATCTTAGTTCCCCTGACCTGGGCTTGAACCAGGGCCTATGGCAGAGAAAGAGCTAAATCTTAACCACTTGACCTCCAACGAATTCCCCATCCACTTTTTTTTTTAGGGTCTTTTCCCATATAGGCCATTACAGAGTACTGAGTAGAGTTTCCTGTGCTATATAGTAGGTTCTTATTAGTTGTCTATTTTATACATAACAGTGTGTATGTCAGTCTCAATATCCCAATTTATCCCTACCCCCCCAGTCCCCTGATAAGCACTTATTTGCTTTTTACATCTGTTTTGTAAATAAGTTCATTTGTACCCATTTTTAGATTCCACATATAAGTTGGTTGTCTTTTAATATGAATGAGAGTGTCTGGTCATGTGTTCAAGAGCCATACCTAATGTTTTTCCTGAACTGTAAGATCGAATCATTTGGTAACTTCATTGGTATGTTGCTCTTTTTCCTATGTATTTACAAAAGCTCTTCTCAAATGTCTCATACTTTTATGAGGATATTAATCCTTGCTTTATTATGTAAGGTGCAATATTTTCCCAGTTTGTTACTTTTGACTTTTCTATCAGTACTTTTTGCTATGTAGAGGTTTCTAATTTTGTTACCATTAAACATGGAATATTTTCCCATTATGCTTTCTAACTAATTATTGTTTTATATGAAAACTATTTTATTTCCCTTTATTAACTTTGTGCCCTGATATTTTACTGAATTTTCTCATTTTCAGCAACCTTTCAAGTGCTGCTCTTGACTACAGATTTACGGTGTCTTCTGCAAACAGATACAGTTGCATATCCTCATTTTTAATTTTTAGGAATAAATGAAAACTCTATGAAGAAAACTTTAAAATTATTTCTAAGAAGCATTTACCATACATGTGTGCACATGGACACACACACACACACACACACACATAAACATGCTTGAACAAATGGGAGGCATGAATTCTTGGATAGGAAGACAATATTATAAAGATGTCACTTTTCACTAATTATAAATTTAACATGGTCACAACAAAAAGTAACCCATGGGGCTTTTAAAAAGTTGAAGTAATTCTAAATCAAGAAAGAAAAGCAGAAAAATTCTGGAAAAACCAGAGCAACAGAGAAGATTGTCATATTAGATATTAAAGGGTATTATAACTGCTCAGTAATAGCAACAATGTGGTATTGTTCATGAGTAAGCAGACAGATCAGTGGAACAGATTAAGAAATCCAAACATAAACCTTAGTATATGGAAGTTTAATATGTGGGAAATCAGTGAAGGAAGCCTGTACTATAATAAGTGGTACTAGAACAAATCATAAAATCATAGCCAAGTGAAAAGAGATGAATTTATATCTGAACCTCATGCCCAATATCAGGATAAATTCCCAATGTATCAAAATTTAAATCTAAAAAAGATTAGTATATAACTTTAAAAAAATCCTAATGGTAAAGGTATTATAAACATGAAGCTGTATCAGTTAATATATTTCTGCCATTTCATTTTTAATAGTTTCATAGTACTCCACTCAACAAACTATCGTACTTTGTTTATGGACATTCTAGGCTCTTTCCAGCTTTTTACTGTTATAAGCAAAGCTGCAATAGCCATTTAACAATGTAGGGGGTATTATTTACCAAAACAGCAAAACAGATTTCTCAAAATTGAACGTCAGTTATTGTGTTCATTTCCTATGGCTACTGTAACAAATTACCACAAATTCAGTGACTCAAAACAACAGAAATTTATTCTTTCACTTTTCTGGAGGCCAGAGTTCCAAAATCAGTATCACTGGCCTGATATCAAGGTATCATAGGGAAGCTCTAGCTTTTTCCTTTCCTCTTCTAGTGTCTTCTGGCATCCCTTGGATTGTGGCCATACACCATTCCAGTCTCTACTTCCGTAGTTATGTGGCCTTCTCTTCTAAGGTCAGATCTTTCTCTGCTCCCTTCTTATAAAAGTACATGCAATGATATTTAGGAACCATCTGGATAATCCAGGATTGTCTTCCAGTCTGAAGATCCTTAATCACAACTGCAAAGTCCTTCCCCCACTCCCCTACCCCACCCCCTGTTTGAGGTAACATTCACTGGTTCAAAGTATTTGAACTTGCAATTTTGGCAGGATGGGGTTGAGGGACTGGGTGGGGGGAGTAGGCATGCACAGCTATCCATGTTCTTGGAAATTTGTAGATTATTCTAGCTCTGGAGAAATTCTTAGCAGCATTAATTTCTAGGCAGATTCTAGCTTTTGCCAAATTACCAGGCTCTTTCTTACTTCTTCATTCTTCTTCTCCCTCTTTCCAGCATCATTGTCCCAAGCCTCCCCAAGTCCTGCTTATCTGGGAAGTTGGTCAGCTAAAGGCCTCCTCAGTCCTATTCCTAGGTCATCCGTTCTTATCCTGAGGTCAGTTTTTCCAAGGGCTCATCCTAAAGTCTGGTTATCTCTTCCTAAGGGAATTTCTTTTTGGTGTTAGCCAACTTTTCCTCTCAGGTTTTTTACTTCATAGCTCAGGTATGCAGCTGTTCCTATTATAATCACCACCTTGCTCCATTCCAATGGTCCTTCACATGTTTCTCTGGCAGTTTCTGGCTAAGAAACTCTTATCTGCAATAACAATACCCCACCATCTCCCCCTTTCCCAAACACTCGCATTTCAAGTCTTGGCAGTTTTAACAGAAAGGAAAAATAAAAACTTTTTGCAAATCATGTATCCCTGAAAAAGTCCCAAGTCCGTGACTTTGTTTCTTTCTGCCAGGTGATTCTTATCTCCATATTATTTGTGCTCTTCTATGGACTCAGCAAAGGGCCAAAACCTAGGGAACCCCCTATCCTCTAGGCCTGAGCACTTTGCTGGAAATCCTGCTGATCATGTTGTGGGTGCTGGAATCTGCTAGTTAGCATCTTACCCACTTCGTGTCCCATCTTGGCAGCCTTCAGATTTGTCAGCAAAGAACTCTTTTTGAGTTCTTTTTATGTCAGTTTTTGACACAGTGCCCAGCCCTGGGACAGCTTCTGAGAATACGCAAGCAGGAAATTTGATGGCAAACCCATCTCCAGATGTGGGAAGGCCCATGACGACGCCCTGCCTTTCTTTAAAAACCCTTCCAGCATCTGTGTAGAAACTTTATTTATTCATTTCTGGATTCTGTGTACTCCAAAGTACAGAAGAAGGGATTTGCATCCACAGCCTGAGTCTTCCACTGGCAGAAATATGACCTGTCCTAATTGTGTAGTCTGGTTCAGCTTCAGTTTCCCAGTCAGTGAACTGGGCCCTGATGCTGGGAAAGATTGAAGGCAGGAGGAGAAGGGGACGACAGAGGATGAGATGGTTGGATGGCATCACCAACTCCATGGACGTGAATTTGAGTAAGCTCCAGAAGTTGGTGATGGACAGGGAAGCCTGGCATGCTGCAGTCCACAGGGTCACAAAGATTCGGACATGACTGAGAGACTGAAATGAACTGAACTGGGCCCAGTGAAATCATGTCAAAGGTTGCTGTGAAGACCAGGTGAGACAATGGATGTTGCATACCCAGCACCACTCCTGACCAGCAGCATCTCAACATCTGCTCCCCTTTATCTGCTACTGCTGAGTCATTTCAGTCGTGTCCGACTCTGTGCGACCCCATAGATGGCAGCCCACCAGGCTCCCCCATCCCTGGGATTCTCCAGGCAAGAACACTGGAGTGGGTTGCCATTTCCTTCTCCAATGCATGACAGTGAAAAGTGAAAGTGAAGTCGCTCAGTCGTGCCCGACTCTTAGCGACCCCATGGACTGCAGCCTACCAGGCTCCTCCATCCATGGGATTTTCCAGGCAAGAGTACTGGAGTGGGGTGCCATTGCTCATGCTCAAACTTGAGCCTTGTTTTTCACTCTGTATTTTCTTCCATTAAATCAAGTTCTTATAAGTCTTGCTTATACTTAGCCACAGTATGGTTTAGTAATTAAGGTAATTGATATTTCTACTTATTAAGCCAGATACAGCAATACTTGCCTTTAGGTGCATTTTGGCATTTAATCTATCTTTTTCTTTAAAAAAAAATCATTTGTACTTCTTTCCAGTCTCACCTCTGTCTCTCAAATACAAGTTTGAAGTTGATGAGGATCTTGTCTGGGTTTTTAAAATACTTTTGCTATATTTCAATGGCTAATGTGTAATAGAAAAAATAGTGCTGCTTTCTGTTTAAAAAATTTACCCAAATGGTATTATAATGTACATTTCCTTCCCAATCTGATCTTTGGAATCAACAGTGTATTTTAGAAATAGATCCATGTAGCTCTAGTCCATTAATTTTAACTAGTATAATAGTATATAGAATAAAAACACTACTATTTATCTATACATTCTTCAACGGACAATTAGTTTGTTTTCAAATTTACAAGCAGTTCTGCAATGACTATTCTTGTGTATGTCTGCTTGTTCCCAAATTATTATTTTTTAAGACAAATTCCTAATGGACAAACTATTTGGCACATTTTTAGGACTTTCATATCTCCTAACAAATTTTGCTCCATCTCCACCAGCATCATTTTTAGTTCCACCAGCATCATTTATAGTTTCACCAGCAGGGTATGAGAATGTCTGTCTCCCCAGATCATCACTAACATTTTATATTCTGATGCATTTAAATTTTTGCTAATCACAACAAAAAATCATCATCTCATACTTTTAATTTTCCTGTCTTTGATGAGTAGTGAGACAGCATCTTTCCTTATACTTATTAGCCATTTATGGTTTTTGTCCTGTGAGTTGCCTGATCTTTAACTTCTGTATATTTTACAAATATGTTGCCCAATTTGCCAATAATCTTGTGATTTGTAGTAATTTTTACTCTGTAAACTTTAAACATTTTATATAGTCAAGTGGTCAAATCTATCAACATTTTCAACTGAAGTCTTTTTTAGTTATTGAATTATATTTAATTAAATATCTATCTATCTATCTGTTGTGTGAAAGACATCAAGGGTTACAAATAATAGTCAGTTATCATTTCAGGGAGAACTTCTAATTTAGTTGAGGCAAGATACTTGAAACTATTGGCAATAATGCAAGCTGTCCATGATGAGTGTTAAGTACTTGGCACAAAAATTAGGTGATTTCACTTTGGCTGCCAGGAAGCTGAGAGCAAAGAGCACAAGTAAATGCTGAATCACAGTGACTAGATTAGCCTTGGTGACTCATGGCAATGCAGAATATTAAGGCTGGAATAGTCCTAAAAGCCATCTAACCCAACCCTTCCATTTAAAATAAAAATACATATCTTTCAGCATTGAGTGAATTCCCACCAAAATGTCCTGCCAGCAGACCAGGCAGCCATGCCAGCACCCACCAAGTGTTCTCCTAAGTGACTGCAAAGTGCCCAAGACCATGGCCTCTCCAGGCTGTTTGTGCTGTGGGGCCAGTCCTGAGAACAGATGCCACATGAGCCCCCACAGCCCCTTACATGGCACAGACGCCAGCACCAGAGTCCTGACTAGTGTGAGTGGGGGCTCTGGGGCTATGGCTGCCGCCTCAGCTCTGGGCTCAGGCACCACAGAGGATCAGTATTGAGGCAATAGACCAAGGGTGGAGGATATTACCCAGCCTAGTGCTTCCCCTGCCCTCACTCTCTTTCCTCTACTGCACGGGGCTGACTAGTCTTGTGTTAATGGAGTCTTCCTTGCAGAATGTTCTCTTTGATCTGAAAACTCAGTATTCATTGTGGGTCCTGATTTCTCTTTTCTCATATGATACTTGCCATTGCCAGATTATTTGTACCTCATACAATTGTTTACCCACCCTCCAAAGCTCAGGGACCCCAGGATACCTCTCTTTAAGGTTACTAGCAGAGCCTCATTAAATGGTGAGCCACCTTATCAATTCCAAGGATGCCTTCTTCATCTTTTTTCTTTCTTAAACTTTTTATTTTGAATTAATTATAGACTCAATAAATTGTAATAAAAGAGAGTAGCCCCATGTCCCATCACTCAGGTTTCCCCAAAAATGACTCCTTATATAACAATATATTATGAAGCAAGGAGATTTTTTTCTTTTTTGGCCACACTATGTAGCTTGTGGATCTCAGTTCCCCAACCAGGGATTGAAACCATGTTCCCTGCAATGGAAGCGTGGAGTCCTAACCACTAGACCACTAGGGCATTCCCTGAAGCAAGGAAACTGACTGACTCAAAACCATCAACTAAATTACAGATCTTATCATATTTCACCAGTTTTTACATGCACTCATTCTTGGTATGTCTCTGTACAATTCTATGACATCTTATCACACGTATAGATTTGTATAGCCGTCACCACATCGAGTTCCAGAACTGTTCTGTCCCATAAAGTATCCTCTTAGTAGCCACCCTCTCCTCTTCTATCCACAGGAACCCACTGATGCAATGATTCAAAAATTGCATCAATGGAATCACACAATCAGTATAACCTCTAAAGACTGGATTTTTTTTTTCACTTCACATAGTGCTCTTGAAATCTATTCAAGTTGTTGCATGGATCAATAGCCAGTTGCTCTTTATTGCTGAATAGTATTCCATGGTATGGATGCACCACAGTTTGTATTATTATTTATCTGTTGTGGGACATTAGATTGGTTCTGGGTAGTGTAAATCAAAGTGCTTAAGTGATGTAACTGTGGAATAAACTAAATATGTAACAGTCATATGGATATTTTACAAACGAGCTCTCTTCATCTTTTTTAATTAAAAAACACACATATTTCTAGGGGAGTTCTTTCCTATCTGCATTCTTGATGAGTTTCTTAAAGGGGTTGTCTGGGCAAATGACCATTCCCAGGTCATCCTTCTGATACCCACCAATGATTTTCAGACTTCTTTTGGGGAAACCAAGTTGGTCCTCTGCCATTAGAGGTTTCCTTTCCAAAAATTCTAGCTATCAAACTGCCATCTGCTATGTGGATTCCCATCATGGGGACTTTGTACATTTTCCCCTTGTTTCACAGCCTTCTGACCGTTTAACTCTCTGACATTATAATCTTTATTGATTTGTTCCCTTGTCTGCTGACTACCCCTTCTGTGAGAGCTGCTGCTGCTGCTAAGTCACTTCAGGCGTGTCCGACTCTGTGCGACTCCATAGACGGCAGCCCACCAGGCTCCCCTGTCCCTGGGATTCTCCAGGCAAGAACACTGGAGTGGGTTGCCATTTCCTTCTCCAATGCATAAAAGTGAAAAGTGAAGTCACTCAGTCGCTCAGTCGTGTCCGACTCATAGTGACCCCATGGACTTCAGCCTACCAGACTCCTCCGTCCATGGGATTTTCCAGGCAAGAATAGTGGAATGGGGTGCCATTGCCTTCTCCGTCTGTGAGAGCTAGACCTTGCTTTGTTCTCTGCTATTCCCCAGTTTATAGCTTGGGGGCCAGGTATAGAGCAGGTGTACAATAAATGGTTTTGATTGAATGTGTGAATGAATTGTGTCTTTAATACAGAAAAGAAACTTTTGAAAACATCTGTTAAGACTGGACTTAAGCAAATTTAAGTAAAGTCCACCAAATACAGAGAATAAAGGAAAACCATTCCAGAGCTTGAATTTAGAAAGCCTGGGTCCGAATTTCATTTCTGCCCCTTTCTGGCTCTAAATCTGTAGATAAATGACGTAACTTCTCTGCCAAAGTCTTGTCATTTGCAACATTATGCGTCGTCTTCACAGGATAATCGTGAAGTTCAAGTAAGACAATTTTGTGCATGTTGAAAGGCACTGAAGTGCTATGTAAATCTAAGGGGTTCTTCCTCTTCTCATAGTTATTATGACATAGTCCTCCTTCTCTCTCCTTTTCTCCTTCCCCTCCCCCTCCTCCATCTTCATGTCACCATCACCACCACCAGGACCCTCTGCATCCTTGAGGGGATGAAAACATCCCGGCAACTGCAAATATGAGACCATGGGTTCCTTGTGACATTCCATCCAGCAGAGGGCAACAGTTCCTACCAGCTAAGTCCAGTGTCTTTAACCATCAAGTTGAAGTACAATCATGGCAATTTATGATCATTAATACTTATTTAAAAGAAACACACATGTCTCACCTAGTAATCTTTCCATTCAAAAATTTTCAGATATTCTTGTTTGGTATATTGCCTTCTAACCTAAACTTCTGAAAATGTCTGATGGCCTTGAAACATTTTTTTAAAAAAGTAGGATTTGCATCCTCTCCCTTCTTTCCTGATTGGCTGGACTAAAATGCAAAACAAATAGTGGTTTAATGACATAGGCATGCTTCTCTTTTGAATATTTATATCCTTGGCATTCCTCTTATATGATAGCATAATTGCTACAGGGTATCTGAGAATTCTCCCACTCCTCAGATGGGAATTCTCTCACCTACACTTTCTGTGTGCTGGGCTGTCACTATACGTATTTCATTCTAAGATTGGTAGAGAGGGTTCTCTACCAAGAAACTGATCTCCTGAGTCTACCTGGTAGGGTCTAGGAACTCCTTCCTGTAATGTTGATGATCAGCTATCACGTCAGTGGGTCAGGGACAGAGAGGCTGGGAAGTTACTGGGGGCTTCACTGCAGGTAATGAGCACAGTGGGGCCTTTGATATTCTGTTTTAACCTGTAGCCGGGGGAACCACACTAGAAAAAGCCACTGCAATCAGCTCCAGAGAGGGAGAGAGAGAAAGATACACAAGGCAGCCCAGTTGCTTCCAGTTAACGAGAGCAGAGAGGATAATCAAACATTAGCAGATGCTTGCTTGTTCACTCTGGGGAGGAACATGCTTTCCCCATCATTGTGTGGAATTACAGGCAATCCTGGGATGCCTCTTCTTTTTATTGGACATCTATTAACTTTCATATCATACCAGCCCCTTTTATTGAGGAAGGCACCAAGATATTTAAACAAGATGGTTTATAAATTTGAGTATCATTCATCCATTCATTCATCAAATACCAGTGGAAGGCCTACTATTTGCCAGGAACTAGAGATTCAAAGGGCTTCCTTAGTAGCTCAGTTGGTAAAGAATCCGCTTGCAATGCAGGAGACCCCAATTCGATTCCATGGTTGGGGAGAGCCTCTGGAGAAGGGATAGGCTGCCCACTCCAGTATTCTTGGGCTTCCCTTGTGGCTCACCTGGTAAAGAATCTGCCTGCAATGTGGGAGACCTGGGTTTGAGCCCTGGGTTGGGAAGATACCCTGGAGAAGTGAAAGGCTACTCACTATATTATTCTGGCCTGGAGAATAGTCCATGGGGTCGAAAGAGTGGACATGAGTGAGCAACTCTTTTTTTTCACTTTCAGAGATTCAAAATAAAGTAGGATCAACACACTTCCCAGTCTCTGGGGGAATCGGATGCAAACCATTAAAGACCCACAGGGGAGCAAGTGGTATAACTGAGCTAAGAATGTATGGTCATGAGCACACCCTAGGAAATGGTGACTAGCTCTGTCTATGAGAGTCCTCTAGGGAGGTGGTGTTGAAGCTGTGTCTATGTGCTACGGGATACATTTCAGAATTTTTCATCTTGTTTCACTTCTTAAGCAAAGCTTGGTTTGTGTCTACAAGGATGCTGGATGAGAGAGATGCAGTCAGTCTTAATTGTTGTCACCCTCCCTCCCAGTGTCCCAGCCCTGCCTGGTATAAGCTATGATTGGATTTGACAGTTGTGAATTGGTGAGCACAGTGGGATGAGTTGGCATACATGTCCTAAGAGTTCAGGATGGGAAGCCAGATCTTGAGTCTTCTTCCCTCTTCCCTGTTATTGGCTAAGGAGAGAAGTGAATGGAGCTTGTTTGATTTCCTTTGGTTGGGGCCACACTAACTTTTCCCTAAGATAAGGCATGCCTCTCAGTATTCTGCTACAACTTTCTAATGGGTCACTGAGGAAAAGTACCGAGTCAGGGAGAGGACACTGCGGGTTTAAGATGCGGGGAAGAGGTCCTGTTGTAGGAGAAAAATCCCATCCACTTCCCCATGAAGCCTTATGCGACATGCGTAATTTATTCTTCCTTCTTGGGAACCACACCACTCTGTATATTAATTTGGTCATTTTGCTAAACCTTTCCCTCTCAAAGTTGGATCTCCAAGACACCTTTAAGATAAGTCTGAGGGCATAAGCCCAGCCCTGCAGCACTTCTGGAGCTCTGAGCCCCAGTCTTTGGAGTAGTGAGCATTGAGCAGCTGCCCCTGGCAGAGCAAATGAGGAGACCTGACACCCCCACCCCCAGCTCCTCAGCTCAGAGTGCCCAGAGCACACATCCTCCAAGCTGTGATTGAGCCTGGGGCAGATCCCAGCCCTGGGGACAGCACAGCCCACACTCCAAGCCCAGGAACACTTTAGACCCATGTTGGCTTGGCTCTGGAGCTGGCTGTGGCCAGCTGGGACACTGAACCGTTGGCCTGTTCTGTCGGCAGTCCTGAAGAACTGGAGCTTTTCCCCTGTGGGTGAAGTCTAAATTTAGCCCCAAAGAAACTGCCTTCCCATTTTGCTGGAGAAAAGCTCTTTTCACTGGAATGGGCCTCTGCTTTGATTAAGTGGGAGGACCCACATCTGGGAATACATAACTTTATTGTCCTTGGATGACAAAACTCTTTCCTTGCCTACTGGTTTTCCGCCTTTTTAGCCTGGACTGTGATCCTCTCTGCTTATGACTGTGTTGGCCAGGGCAAGCCATTTCACTGTGGACTGGGCTCCCCGGGTGTGTGCCTAGGCTGGAGTTGATACCTGGGGACGTTGTCTTGTCCCTACTTCACCTGCTGAGGCCCAGCTCTGTGCACACAGGACAGAACAGAGAGCAGGAGGCTGGGTCTCTGACATGGTCCTAGGGGAACACAAGGCCCAGATCTGACACTCTCCAATCCTTGGATTAGATCCCAGGATTTCAGGAGGCCTGGGACATTCCGGGGCTTCCCCATAAGGCTCCATGGTCCAAGGTCTTAGTTGCCACCCTGGCCTACACGAGTGAACATGAGACCCTACTATTGAAAGACACCTAGCGTAAGAGCTCCTCTGGGCAAAGAAAGGCTTTGGGGACTTCTGATGCCTGCCCTAAAACCGCTCTGCCGTTTGAGTCTTGTGTCAGTAGCTCCAGTCATAACATCTTTTCTGATAAGTGTTTTCTTTGGTGTCCAGTGATACGAACTCTGGTTAACTCTTCTATGTAAGAGCTTTGGAAATATAAGGTACAAACTTGGCTTGTACAGCAATCACTGACAAGTCCAAGTACAGCATTGGACTTGGCTTCAGAAAAGTTGGGTTGCTGGGTGGTCTGACTTTACTCCTCATTAGCTGTATGACACTGGGCAAGGTAGACTTCTCCAGACTTCTGTTTCCTTGACTGGAAAATGGCAAGAAAAAGACTGTACTCATAGTTTTGTTGTCAGTGACAAATGGGAAGATGTTTTATGTAGCTTTAGAGTGCTCTTTGTAAGAGTAGACTGCCTTCTTCATTCGGGGTGTGGGCTGGTGGCAAATGCTTGCTTGGACTTCACTGGCTCCCATATGACCCTCTTTCCCTACCCCATGGAAATCTCTTTTCTCTCACAGAGCCTCTGAAAGGACACAGGGAGCTTATTATATCAAGGGAACTCCTGCTCTGTTTAGGCCCTTCTGTGCCCACAGAATCTCTTGTTTGATCTCCTGAATCTCACTTTGTTTTCCAGAAGAATGAAAGTGAAGAGGTCTGGGAGCAAGGCATCACACTTCTGACTTTTGCTGAATGTCCTTCAGCAGATTATATCTGGTCTGTGTTTACCTCAATTTCTTGATCTGTAGAATGGACACACAAGTACCCATAAGCAGGTCCTGAGAAATGACTTACTGAGAGATCAGAGAGGAAAACCGTAATGATTTCAATGCTGTGGTCGTCATCCAACTCTGGCATATTTTCTGATCAGAACCTAAAGTATGGTGATTTTTCCAATCTATTCTGCACAGTCTTCAACATTTAGTACTGAAACAAGCTTTCCCATTTAAAAATAATTGATAGAACAGAAAGAAATTAGACGAAATCTAAAAAAAAAAAAAAAAAAAAAACCAACCAGGATCTGGGTAAAGAACTGGAAAGATACCCTCTTGCTGTAATTTTCCAGGATGCCCTGGATAGCCCCCAGAAGTTGTCAGTATGGAAAGAGCTTGGAAACGTTTTACAAGCTGGTGAAACATTGTTGAGGGGCTGGTGGTGGTGATAGAGTCTTTGGAATTTATCTGCATGGCTGACGTCACCTTCTCAGCACAAGGAGCCAAACTGTCTCAATGTCTGTGGCTCCTTTCTGGAACCGCTTCCCAGTTGTTAATCCCAAGTGACCCTTAAGGCCACTCACCTGTCAGAAATTGTTGGTCTGCAGTGAGAAGTGGCTCTCTCAGGGTCCCTGAGGTTGGCAAGGATGCTTTCCCTTCCATCTGAAATGGAAGGGAAATTAATGGCTTCTCTGGGCTGCAGGCCCTCTCCCCTGCAGACCCATGTCTGGGCGGTCCACGCCTCATATTTTAAATCTTTGCCTCCACAAGTAACAGCTGTCACCCTTGCCAGCTAGATGCCATCCACAGGCACTCAGCCCTATTTTCTACCCCAGCTTAGATTAGAATGTGGCTTCCAACAACAGACTGAGCGGAACCCTGCTCTCAGGCTGAGTCCCTGACTTTGTTACGGTTGACAGCGTCACTTCATCTTTCCTAAGCTTTAGTGATTACAAAATGGTCTTTTCATCTGGCCATTGGGGAGGATATGACAATGGATCCAGGAAACCAAGAGGGCAAGGAAGAAGGAAACAAATGAACATTTACTGAATCCTTTCTCTGAGCCAGGCACTCTGCTTAAATATTTTAATGTACAGAAGGAAATGGCAACCCGCTCCAGTATTCTTGCCTGGAGAATCCCATGGACTGAGGAGCCTGGTGGGCTGCAGTCCATGGGGTCACAAAGAGTCGGACACGACTGAGTGACTTTACTACTAATCACGTTTAGCTCTCAAAGAACTTCACACGCTAGCACATTATTATAAACCTCATGTTACAGATCTGGAAACTAAGGTTTGGAGAGCTAAAATGAAATGAAGGACTATGGCTTTTTCTTGATTCTCTCGGAGGCTGGCTTCTTAATAGAGGTGATGTCATCTTATACAGGGATATGAAAACAACAACCCCAGTATCACAGAACCAGGACTCCCTGGAACTCCATTTGATAGATCCCATCCCTTCGGGGGAGAAGGCAATGGCACCCCACTCCAGTACTCTTGCCTGGAAAATCCCATGGGTGGAGGAGCCTGGTGGGCTGCAGTCCATGGGGTTGCGAAGAGTCGGACATGACTGAGCGACTTCACTTTCACTTTTCCCTTTCATGCATTGGAGAAGGAAATGGCAACCCACTCCAGTGTTCTTGCCTGGAGAATCCCAGGGATGCGGGAGCCTGGTGGGCTGCCGTCTATGGGGTCACACAGAGTCGGCCACGACTTAAGTGAGTTAGCAGCAGTAGCAGCGGCAGCATCCCTTCAGGTTGATGAAGCACCCTAACAGAAAAACCCAACAGGGATTTTCTAGGCAAACCAATCTCTCCTTTTCCACCAGGAGAGCTGGTGCAACCAAACCTGGCCATTCCTTCCCTCTAGGACAGGGTGACCCTTCAGATCAGCTACTCTCAAGATGGCTCTGCAGAGCCCCAGTGCTGGCTGCCAGTGGTGTTCCAAAATCTCTCTGCTGCCCAGACCGGCCTTGGGAAAGAGATAGCACTGTCCAGCTGGTGAGCCTAGGGGGTGACTCATCTGGCCACGGGGGCCTGAGCATCAGCAAGCCCTGCTGCTGGCTGCTGTCTTTGCCATGACCGCAGCGGCCTGCAGGCACGGCGGAGGCTGTGACCCTGGGCACTGCCAGCCACCCAGCCCTGAGGCAGAGCCACCTGGAGGCAGAGAGCTCAGCTGCCATGCCTCCTGCATTCCCCGCCCTCCTTGCTTGCTTGCAGCTTGATCCCCCAGGACTTAGGGTGTGGAAAGCAATTCCTGTCTCCAGATGCCCCGTGACTGAGCCGAGATGGGAAGGATCTGTGGGCCCCCTTGTCAGAGACAGCAAAGACGTTTATCCCCCAGAGTTAGGAGTCCCCTGGGTGTGAAGCGGGGGAGCAGCAGGAGAGGTCTTCTGTCACTTTCTGACCTGGCGCTGACCTTCACTCCAGTGGCCGCCACTCCCCTGCCATTTGCTTCTGCAGTCAGAAAGCGGGACAGATGACGCCATGGCACTTTTTAAAGTGCTGAAGTGAAGTTTTGACAAATTCCAAAGAACATCAAAGTGCAGAACAACAGCCAATACATCATAGTCTGTCAGCAGGGCCCCCGCCCCTGATTATCACATTAAACCAGCAATGGGCACATTTCAACCCAAGCTCAACAGACGCCTACTGGAACTGAGTTTCTCCTTCCAGACTTAAACAAATATGGCAATGGTTCTATTTAAAAATCTGTGCTCCCTATTCTACATTCAGCAGCTGAGCCCTTCATCACATGCACACACACACACACACACTTACTGAGAAAAAGAAGCATGTTGCTAAAGAACCCACAGATAATTGGGATAAGTAGTCCAGAAGAATAGTGGAATACAGAACTGGGTTCTAACCCCAGCTCTGACACTTAATAGCTTGAAACTTTTAGCCGCTTAGTTAACATCTCTCGGCCTCGGTTTCCTCGGGGTGACACCTCTATTTTCCAAGGTTGTTGAGCGCAGTTGGTACTGCAGTTCAACAATCATTCTTACCTGGGAATCGGGGACACTGCTTGCTGGTCATGATGTTTTTTATTCATTTTTTGATGTGTTTATTATGTGTAACTTTGGGATGTAAGAAAGAGAAGACGTTCTTTTCCACTGAAGATTGGTTTAGAAGCATTAGTGAGTGAAGAGAGCATAGGCCACTCAGGGTTGGAGTTGCCGGTTGTGAAGGAAATACTTGCTGGGTTGGTATTTCCCTGGGTAAATTCTCACCAGGGGTGGGAGCGGAAGGTAACTTCAGAAAGAGCTTATGTTGATCTTTAGAACCATTTCCCCGAAACTCTGGAGCATCCAAAGAAAGCAGAGTTACCTGCCAGAATGTCCCAGAAAGAACAACAGGCATGTGAATTCTATGCCACATGAGCAGGCACAAGAAATGTCACATTTCTTTTATTACTTTAAATTAGATTTGATATGCTATTGTAGCCATCCTGCCAGGATGGGGGAAAGTCAGGCTCAGGCCTTCCTGGAACACCCTCTTCCTCCCAGATTCTGTGAACATCCACCCAGAGCATTCACGTGGAGCCCTCTGGTCTCCTGTCCACATGGGTGACCACCCTCATGTTCATTTGTCAGGCCCCTATCAACCTTGGAGGCTGGAGGCTTTACCATCTCTTGGGAGAACTTTGCCATGGCTCTCTTTTCTCCCTGAGGCCCTACTGCCTCCCCAGAGGGCTTTCAGGGAGGTAGAACCTTCACACCTGGGAACACAGATTTCCATCCCACTCCAGTCCCTGGAGGAAGCATCAGGATTCTTTTCAGATTTCCTTCACTAATAGCACTGCCTTCCTCTCCATCTTCTAAAGAAGACAACCAGTAAGCTCTCTGCAGAGAGCCTTTAGGAACACAATGATGGCCTCTGCTTTTTGCAGCTAAGGGAAAGGAAGCTTATTAGGTTAACTAGAATTAACCAACTGTGCTACTGAGTTGGGGAAGGAGATAGGATTGGAGAATTAGGGGACTTAATGAGGAAAATGCAGGAGAGAGATTTAGAGAATCACATGTGAAACTGGATGAGATTCTGGTTCTTCTGAAATACCTGTTGCTTCCTTTCCTCCCACTTCTACCTGTGCAGAGTAACCAGTGTAGGGAGGAGGCCTGGGAGGGCAGCAGCAGAAGAGAGCTGCTTCGTGAAGCTCCAGAAGCAACAGGAGGTACTGTCTGCTGATGACAGGGCATCGATCTCTTTGTACACTGAGAAGGTGCTTGCTGGAGGGTGATCTGATTTGGCTGTTACAACCACTTTGAAAGGTACACAGGGCAGTCATTAGTCCCACTTTCCAGATAAGAATACTGAGGTTTAGATGGTTTAAAAGACTTGTCCGAGTTTACAGAGCTGAGTGGCTCAACAGGACAACTTATCTTGGCAGTTTCTTCAAGAGCCCCCAGGTTCTTTAGCTCATGGTTTGTTAGACTTCAGCGGCACCATCCATCCATGACTTGGGATGTTTGCCTTTGGCCAGTGGTCTGGCATTCTGGAAACCTGCCAACAGATTTTTGTCTAACTCTTGCTCTTACGCTATTCTTTGCTACTTTCAGGAAGTCAGGCTAGGAGTAGAATACATTTCTTATGAGAGAATACACTTTGGACTTTGATTCATATCTGGTGGTTCCCAAAGCCTTAGGTTGTGGCAAGTTTAAGAGTATGGTGCTAATTCTATGAGCATTCAATAGGACTCCCTTCGTGAGGGGAGTACTTTTATAAAACTATTAATTCAAATTTCAAAGAAGAATTGCAGGAAATGTATTTCTGACTATTTAGAAGTGACTCACTATGGGACTATTTGAAAACTATATATTATTTTTATCAGTACATAGAATTGCCTATAGTCAATGTTATCTCGTCACATCCAGGGATTCTAAGATCCGCTTACCCACTTCCCTCAAAACAACTGACAGCAAATCTGGGGAAGACAGGGCCCACCAGTCTCAAGGCTAAACCTCCCCCACACCCACTACAAACTGATAACGCCACACCCTCCTGCAAAACAACAGAGGGTAGATAAGATGGAAAATTTCATTCCAGTTCCCAATGATTTCTGCAGCCAGTGAGATATCAGGATCGGAAGAGGTTCCATAACCAGAAAATCTTGGCTGGAGTTTCACTATTTGGAAGCAAAAAAGGAAAATTAAGGAGAGCCTGAGATAGCTTTTCTTGGGGGACTATGTTAGGATAGGGGTTTTTGAATATTTAAATTGAAACAAAGGATGGCCAAGAGTTTGTACTCTTTAGTCCTTTCCCAGGTTAACATCAGACTGTACAAAGTATTTTTTATAGAAAATATCTAACCCACTTTCATTTGTTTCTTGGAGTATTTGGCCTCACCTATGTGAAGCAGGAAATTTCGATGCTAGCTGTGTCAGCCCGGCTCTTTGAAACACAGGTATTCAGTGTTCAAGGCACTCTGGTCCCTAAATAGTCAAGAATAGATATTGACCACCTTGGAGCAGGCTTTCAGTTGGAGAGTGATGGGCCAGCCCACGCAGCTTTTTGGGTGTGCTCCACCTCGGGGGAGGTGATCCAGATCCTTCTCTCTCCAACAGTCCCTGGGTTTGACACTTCCAGAGAGTACCAAACTGGGCCCCTTGTGTGCCACAACTCTGGAATGCAGCTCTTCCTGTTAGGAAGACAATGGTCTTTATGGGAAGGCTAGGACTTGCAAGGAAGAAAGATTTGAGCAGCAAAGAGGAGGCAGGCACTGCTGGTAAGGGAAAGACAGGCAGATAATCCTGGTAGGGGATGGTGGTGGGGGTGGGTGTCCTTGAGGGCTGAATAATGTCTGCCTGAAGCAGAATAGGGAGGGGAGGGGGTGGATTGAGGAGGTTAGAAATGTAGTCTGGGGGTGAGGAGCATCTCAGTGTTTTACCCCAGCTTTAGAAATCCAGCTCATAGCCTACTGATCTTTGCCACTCAGAGTGTGGTCCTAGGATCAGCAACACCCTTGCCATCTGAGACTTGTTAGAAATGCAGAATCCCAGGGGCCACCTCAAACCTAGGCATCATAATCTACATTTGAACATGAACCCCAAAAGATTTGTATCTTTTAAAAAAATTTATCTATTTTTGGTTGCACTTGTTCTTCATTGCTACGTGCAGGCTTTCTCTAAATGCAGTGAGCGGAGGCTGCTCTTTCTTGCAGTGCACGGGGTTCTCACTGTGGTGGCCTCTTTTATTAGGAAGCACAGGCTCTAGGCACACAGGCTCAGCAGATGCAGCACGTGGGCTCAGTAGCTGTGGCTTGTGGGCTTAGTTGCTCTGTGGCATGTGGAATCCTCCCAGACCAGGGATCGAATCCCTGGACTGGCTGGTGGATTCCTACCCACTGTACCACCAGGGAAGGCCAGATTTGTATCTTTATTCAAGCCTAGAAGATACTGTTGTAGCCACACGTTCTGGGAAACAAACTCGCTCAGAAGGACAATGCAGATAGTGGAGTGCAGCTTATTACACTGGCGGGCCCAAGGCAGAGTCTCCTCTTAGCCAAGGACCCTGACCAGTTTTTCTGAAAACCTTATATACCCTAAGTGTACGTGCCCAAACCCACCTCCCCAAATTCCCTGAGACTAGTCTGAACAAAGGAAAAGAAAGATACAAAGTTAACCTGTGATTCATATGCCTTAAGCCTAGGTAGTTAACAGTGGACAATTATCAATAGGCCTGTGGTCATACCCCAATAAGCATAATAGAATTTATGATTCTATTCGGTTACACAGATAGTAACAGAGAGTCTAGGTACAAGCCCTGGGGGTCTTCCATCCAGGGGGCCTGGTTTTCCAGTTGGTATGTCGTTTCCATAGGTACTGGGCAAATAGCTCAAAGTCCAAGGTCTGGCCCAAGAGAGAGTCCTGTTCTCAAGATGGAGCCTGTTCTGTCTGTTTCCACCTTCAATACAAATTTATATCTTTGTTTTAGGCTAAGAAGAAGCAAGGAAGATTTTGCAGCTTAGGATGGAAAATGTGTTTTGAAACAAGCCTGCCAACCACATGTTGACACTTTCCATGAGCACTTGCCGCCTACCTCTACACAGATCAGATCATGTGCTGCTGCAGCTGCTGACCGTCAGCACTCCCCGAAGGAGTCAGGGTGGAGAGCAGAAACAGGCACACTGTGCTCAGGGAAAAACTGGCAGGACAGGTCTTCAAATAGTTAGATATTCTCAGGGCTGAGTTTATATGAGCCCAATTCTTGTATCTCCTCATATCTAGAAAAACATCAAAATCCTTCATGGTGACTAGCAGAAGTCACAAGACTCAGTTCAGTTCAGTTCAGTTGTTCAGTCGTGTCCGACTCTTTACGAGCCCATGAATCGCAGCACGCCAGGCCTCCCTGTCCATCACCATCTCCCGGTGTTCACTCAGACTCATGTCCATCGAGTTCGTGATGTCATCCAGCCATCTCATCCTCGGTTGTCCCCTTCTCCTCCTGTCTCCAATCCCTCCCAGCACCAGAGTCTTTTCCAATGAGTCAACTCTTCGCATGAGGTGGCCATAGTACTAGAGCTTCAGCTTTAGCATCATTTCTTCCAAAGAAATCCCAGGGTTGATCTCCTTCAGAATGGACTGGTTGGATCTCCTTGCAGTCCAAGGGACTCTCAAGAGTCTTCTCCAACACCACAGTTCAAACGCACCAATTCTTCGGCGCTCAGCCTTCTTCACAGTCCAACTCTCACATCCATACATGACCACAGGAAAAACCATAGCCTTGACTAGACAGACCTTAGTCGGCAAAGTAATGTCTCTGCTTTTGAATATACTATCTAGGTTGGTCATAACTTTTCTTCCAAGGAGTAAGCGTCTTTTAATTTCATGGCTGCAATCACCATCTGCAGTGATTTTAGAGCCCCCAAAATAAAGTCTGACACTGTTTCTACTGTTTCTCCATCTATTTGCCATGAAGTGATGGGACCAAATGCCATGATCTTCGTTTTCTGAATGTTGAGTTTTAAACCAACTTTTTCTGCTCTCGTCTTTTACTTCCATCAAGAGGCGTTTTAGTTCCTCTTCACTTTCTGCCATAAGGGTGGTGTCATCTGCATATCTGAGGTTATTGAGATTTCTCCTGGCAATCTTGATTCCAGCTTGTGTTTCTTCCAGTCCAGCGTTTCTCATGATGTACTTTGCATATAAGTTAAATAAGCAGAGTGACAATATACAGCCTTGACGTACTCCTTTTCCTATTTGGAACCAATCTGTTGTTCCATGTCCAGTTCTAACTGTTGCTTCCTGACCTGCATACAGATTTCTCAAGAGGAAGGTTAGGTGGTCTGGTATTCCTATTTCTTAAAGAATTTTCCACAGTTTGTTGTGATCCACACAGTCAAAGGCTTTGGCATAGTCAATAAAGCAGAAATAAATGTTTTTTTGGAACTCTCTTGCTTTTTCCATGATCCACCAGATGTTGGCAATTTGATCTCTGGTTCCTCAGCCTTTTCTAAAACCAGCTTGAACATCAGGAAGTTCACGGTTCACATATTGCTGAAGCCTGGCTTGGAGAATTTTGAGCATTACTTTACTAGCATGCGAGATGAGTGCAATTGTGTGGTAGTTTGAGCATCCTTTGGCATTGCCTTTCTTTGGGATTAGAATGCAAACTGACCTTTTCCAGTCCTGTGGCCACTGCTGAGTTTTCCAAATGTGCTGGCATATTGAGTGCAGCACTTTCACAGCATCATCTTTCAGGATTTGAAACAGCTCAACTGGAATTCCATCACCTCCACCAGCTTTGTTCCTAGTGATGCTTTCTAAGGCCCACTTGACTTCACATTCCAGGATGTCTGGCTCTAGGTGAGTGATCACACCATCGTGATTATCTGGGTCATGAAGATCTTTTTCTTACAGTTCTTCTGTGTATTCTTGCCACCTCTTCTTAATATCTTCTGCTTCAGTTAGGTCCATACCATTTCTGTCCTTTATCGAGCCCATCTTTGCATGAAATGTTCCCTTGGTATCCCTGATTTTCTTGAAGAGATCTCTAGTCTTTCGCATTCTGTTGTTTTCCTCTATTTCTTTGCATTGATCACTGAAGAAGGCTTTCTTATCTCTCCTAGCTATTCTTTGGAACTTGCATTCAGAGGCTTATATCTTTCCTTTTCTCCTTTGCTTTTCACCTCTCTTCTCACAGCTATTTTAAAGGCCTCCCCAGACAGCCATTTTGCTTTTTTGCATTTCTTTTCCATGAGGATGGTCTTGATCCCTGTCTCCTGTACAATGTCACGAACCTCATTCCATAGTTCATCAGGCACTCTATCTATCAGATCTAGGCCCTTAAATCTATTTCTCACTTCCACTGTATAATCATAAGGGATTTGATTTAGGTCATACCTGAATGGTCTAGCGGTTTTCCCTACTTTCTTCAATTTCAGTCTGAATTTGGCAATAAGGAGTTCATGATCTGAGCCACAGTCAGCTCCCGGTCTTGTTTTTGTTGACTGTATAGAGCTTCTCCATCTTTGGCTGCAAAGAATAGAATCAATCTGATTTCAGTGCTGACCATCTGGTGACGTCCATGTGTGGAGTCTTCTCTCGTGTTGTTGGAGGAGGGTGTTTGCTACGACCAGGGCGTTCTCTTGGCAAAACTCTACTCTTCTTTGCCCTGCTTCAGTCCGCATTCCAAGGCCAAATTTGCCTGTTACTCCAGGTGATTCCTGACTTCCTACTTTTGCATTCCAGTCCCCTATAATGAAAAGAACATCTTTTTGGGGTGTTAGTTCTAAAAGGTCTTGTAGGTCTTCATAAAACCGTTCAACTTCAGCTTCTTCAGTGTTACTGGTTGGGGCATAGACTTGGATTACTGTGATATTGAATGCTTTGCCTTGGAGACAAACAGAGATCATTCTGTTATTTTTGAGACTGCATCCAAGTACTGCATTTCGGACTCTTTTGTTGACCACGATGGCTACTCCATTTCTTCTGAGGGATTCCTGCCCGCAGTAGTAGATATAATGGTCATCTGAGTTAAATTTACCCATCCAGTCCATTTTAGTTCGCTGATTCCTAGAATGTCGAAGTTCACCCTTGCCATCTCTTGTTTGACCACTTCCAATTTGCCTTGATTCATGGACCTGACATTCCAGGTTCCTATGCAATATTGCTCTTTACAGCATCGGATCTTGCTTCTATCACCAGTCACATCCACAACTGGGTATTGTGTTTGCTTTGGCTCCATCCCTTCATTCTTTGACTAGTAGAAAACTTTTGGAAAAATATGTGCTTGATTGCATGTATTCCCTGATTTACCAAAATCACATATACCCAAACCTCCCCCCTACCTCTTTTCAGTAGTTTCTCAGAGTTACCTGAGATGCTGTCTCCCGGGTTGCAGTCCTCATTTTCCCCCAATTAAAGCTTAATTCACAACTCTTACACTGTGCATCCTTTTTAGTTGTCAGCCTGCAGAAATGGTTAAAGAATACCCACCAGGGAGCCCATGGCTGTATTTCAGTTGTGGCAGAGAGAGAGACAAGGAGCAGAGTCCAAGATGGGTGTTTTGACTAGAACAACAACGTCCCGGAGACAGACCTCCATCACCTGATCTATCCATCACGTGGTGGGCAGCCCAGACATTGTACAACGTTAGGTAGGAGCTGTGTGCTCCAGAAGGGGCCATCCCCAGGATCTGAGCTTTTGAAGTCAGATTTCATCGCCGCGGCTGATCATATGCCCAACCCCGGGGAGCTGGCTGGTGCCCTGCCGCCACACAAACACGAAGCTGGTAGAGCCAGAGCTGCTGTGAAAGACATTTCGGAAGTTTCCTGTGGCTGCAACAAATTGTTGGTGTCTGCCCCACAACACTGCTGTGACCTGCTTACCTCAATTTCAGGGCAGCCAGCTCCTGAAACTGGAGATTCCCAGAGCCCCTTGGTTTCTGCTTCCCCGGGAGGTGAGGAGGACTGCCTGTAACACCTCCCCTCTCTGTCCAAGCATGCCAGCCCTGCCCAATGGGCTGGACAGACTGGGTTTCCTGTGCCTCCGACCCCAGGGAGGAGGTGATTATTGCTTCCATAGCAATGGCTGAGAATTAAGGGAGGCAGTGATGTAGGTCTGGGACCCAGTGAGGCCTGCATCTGCAGGCAGAAAGAGAGGCTGGGTGACATGAAGAGAGCGCAACTGCAAGATTCCAAGCCTCTCAGTTTTGAAAGGAAAGGGCATGGACTTAGTTGTCAGTTTGTTCCTGCCTTTTAAAACTGTTGCTTTGTGACTTTGGCCAGTTAACATGTTGTAGTCATGCATTCTGGGAAATAAACTCACTCAGAAGGACAACGCAGATAGTGGAGTGCAGTTTATTACACCAGTGGGCCCAAGGCAGAGTCTCCGATTAGCCAAGGACCCTGACCAGTTTCTCTGAAAACCTTATATATCTTAAGTGTACATGCCCAAACCCACCTCCCCAAATTCCCTGAGACTAGTCTGAACAAAGGAAAAGAAAGATACAATCAAAGTTAACCCGTGACTCATATGCCTTAAGCCTAGGTAGTTAACAGTGAACAATTATCAATAGGCCTGTGGTCATACCCCAATAAGCATAATAGAATTCATCATTCTATTCGGTTACACAGATAATTAGGGTATTCTTTTAGGCAACAGAGAGTCTAGGTACGAGCCCTGGGGCTCGTCCATTCAGGGGGCCTGGTTTTCCAGTTGGTATGTCGTTTCCATAGATACTGGGCATATAGCTCAAAGTCCACAGTCCGGCCCAAGATGGAGTCCTGCTTTCAATATAGAGCCTGTTCTGTCTGTTTCCTCCTTCAAACAGACCTCTGTGAGTCCCAGCCTTCGCTCTTTCTCTCTCTCTCTCTTTTTTTTTTTAAAATTCAGCTTGCAGGATCTTAGTTCCGCAACGTGGGACTGAACCTGAGCCCTCGGCAGTGGAAGGGCAGGGTCCCAACCACTAGACTGCCAGGGAATCCCTCAGCCTTCTCTCTAGAAGGAGACGATATCAGTTTTCAAAGGTGGTGAGGCTCTGAGAGTACCACCTGGCATGTGGATGGCCAACCAATGTTAGTTTTCCTTCTTTCCCCTTCTCCAGAGTTGCTACCTCCTTCTTGCTGTTTTTTGCAAATAAACTTCTGAATTAAAATAATTCCCATCTGGCAATTCAGATCAACTAAAGAGAAGACAAGTCTTGAATACATGACATTTTGAATCTGGAGCCTACTGTGTAGAATAAATGTGCTGATTTACTGAAACCAAACCATCTTCTAGAATGAAATCCGTAGGGTCCTGCTTCATGAACAGACCAGAGGGTCATTAGCGTGTTATTTATTTGAGAGCAAGTGGGTTCTCTTAGGACACAAATATAATTAAAAGCAGTTTGCTCTAGTGTCTGCAGTTTAAACATTGCTCACAGTGTTCTTTTTTTCTACTCTTGCTGAGTAAACCCATACTTTATGAATTCAAAAGCTAACCTCTGATGAATCCTACTTATTCTAAATATATTCTCAAATCATGAGTTCCTGAAGGTATTTTCAGTCCTCTGCTCTCTGGAGACTGTGAGGTTATCAATGTTGTGGAAAACCTCTCATAAGGTTTTTCTCTAATATAGACCTTGGGAACACAGAAGCCTCCTTGAATGGTCAGGCTTACCTTTTTCCCAGGACCGTAAAGATATATATTTTTGTTTCCACCCCAAACACAGCATAACTCACTTCCCATTTTTCCTGGGAGATTGTGGTAATATGGGGAGGCCTGGGGGGTCTCCAGGATAAAGCAGCTTGTAAAACAACCATGGGGGCTTCCAGATCTGACTTAATCAACATTTCTCAAGATCCGTAGACCAATAAAACTGTTTGCTTTCTTACCACAGTTCAGCTGATTTATTTCTCTCACCCTGCAGAAGCTGTCGCTGCCCAAAGCAGTTCATTTGTCAGGTGGGGAGAATTACAATTCACAGGACCCTCACTACTGCTATCTCAGTTTATAAATTTCACGAATTACAATTTATTGCCCTGCACCCCTCAGAGTCTCATATTAATAAATTGCATCTCATCTGCAAAAGCACGTGTATATGGCTCCCTTGGACATAGGCTTACGGTCCTAGAGCCGCAGCATGTCTGCATGTGGCCAGCACACAGCCTGAGCTGTGCCGGTGGAACCGAGCTGCAGTCAAGTTCCCGTGGCCTCTGTCTGCTTTTTGCTTTTCCTTGCAATCCCCGTTTGCAGGCCCTGGTCTCTTGTTTTTAATCTCTACAAGAATGCTGCATAAAGGAGATCAGACACCGTCTGTGGGTGTTTGTGTTGTGGTGGTACAGTGGGGCTGAAGGAAGAAATTAATGCTTTCTAAAATGTAAACTTCTACTGTATAACTTTTATCAACTGGTGGGTACAAGCAGAGTCACATTAATAATGTAAACTCTTTGGGACTTCCCTGGTGGTACAGTGGTTAAGAACCCGCCTTACAATGCAGGGGACATGGACTCGATCCCTGGTCAGGGAACTAGGAGCCCACATGCTGAGGAGCAACTTAGCCCATGTTCCAAAACTGAGCCTGTGCACTCCAGAGGTAGCAAACCACAACTAGAGAGCCTGCCTGCTGCCACTAAGACCCAACACAACCAAATAAATAACAAATAAATAAATTTTAAAAAAGAGATCAACATCATAGAAAAAAAATGGCAGAAGAAGAAAAAATGGGGTAAACTTTTCCTTTGCCAGCTTTTGTCCTTATCAGCCACAAGATCCTCCACTTTCTTCTGCAAGTCTTTGGTGAATTTCTCACATACCCTCAGAAGCTAGTCTAGTTGTCCATCTGGTCAACTCCCATGCAGTGTTTTCTGTTTTCTTCCTTTTTTCCTTGTTTTAGCCTCTTCTGCTGGACAGGTCTCCCACCCGTCATCACTGTATGATGTCTACCACTCTACCCCTGAGTCTACCTGCAACTTTGTTTCTTAGTGAACCTCTGCTGGTTACATCAGATTCCCTTCGGGCATGCCCTAATTCTCCCTACCTTCCAGACTGCCCTGCGTTCTTCAGTCCCTTCATGGGTTGACTTGTGTTCCCCACAAATTCATATATTGAACTCTGAATCCTCAGTACCACAGAATTTAAAGATAAGGTTTTTAAAGAAGTAATTAAATTAAAATGAGATCATCAGGGTGGTCTCCAATTCAATATAACTAGTATCCTTATGATAAGAGATAATTTGGACATAGAAAAGTGCAAAGGGAAGACCACATGAAGATTCAGGGAGTTGGCAGCCATCCGCAAGCTAAGGACAGAGGCCTTAGAAGAAACAACCCTGCCAATACTTTGATCTTGAATATCCAGCCTCCAGAACTGTGAGAAGATAAATATCTATTGTTTAAGCCACCCGGTCTGTGGTGCTTTGTTATGGCAACCCTAGCTAACTAATACAGTCCCCTGACAAGAAATGTCTGGAGCTTTCTTGGTGACCGAGACGGGTACCAGTGGGTATCAGATGAGAGATGAGAGCTTCTGACTTCTGTTGAGGTTTTGGTGTTTTGGGGGGAGACCCAAAGCCTTCCATGATGGCTCAGCTGATAAAGAATCCGCCCTCAATGCAGGAGACCTGGGTTTGATCCCTGGGCTGGAAAGATCCCCTGGAGAAGGGAACGGCTATGCACTGCAGTATTCTTCCCTGGAGAATTCCATGGACTGTATAGTGCTTGGGGCCGCAAAGAGTCGGACATGACTGAGTGACTTTCACTTTTTAAAGCCTCCCAACCTGGCATCAGCCAGCTGCTCCAGGTTCTTATCCCCCTCCCCCCAAAAATGGTCTGTGCTCTCGTTGTACCAGAGTTATTTTTTCTAGAAATTATTGTGACTTTTGGTTAAAATAGGGGCTGGGATCACTCAGAGAAACCTGGAATCACAGTGACTCTATTTGGGGGCATGAGAGCCATGGAGGAGACTGGGGTTGCTGCTGAGGACGCCTCTCAAGGCTGAGAAAGGAGGGAAGAAAGGTCCAGGCTGCACCCACCTTTCCTCCCACACTTGGTCTCTGCCACGTTCATCCCACGGGCTGAGCCCTGCAGGAAATGACAAGGGTCTGGGAAACAGCCTGTGGGGGCAGCCCCCAGCGGTAGAGAGCAGGTAAAGGGAGGAGAATGGGACTTGGGGCAAGCAGGCCTAGGATTGGCCTTCCACTCACCCCCCTGTATTTGTTTCCTGGGGCCGCTGCTATGAATTACAGTCCTCCCACTGTATCTGCTATCCAAGGGGTTCCACAGCCATGGATTCAACCAACCCTGGATCGAACATATTCAGAAAAAAAAAATCCCAGAAAGTACCAAAAAGTAAAAGTTGCATTTTCTGGGTATGGACAACTATTCACACAGCGTTTACTCTGTATTTATAACCATTTACATAGCATTTACAATGTATTCGGTATTGCAAGTAATCTAGGGATGATTTAAAATCCCTGAGAGGATATGAATGGGTTATATGCAAATACTACACCAGTTTATATAAGGAACTTGAGCATTCATAGATTTTGGTAAGGGGTCTAAGAACCAGTGCTCCATGGATACTGAGGAACTGCACCCCAACTTGGTACAACTTTAGGTGCCCTAAAAAATAGCAGAAATTTATTCTCTGACGGTTCTAGAAGCCAGAAGTTCAAAATCCAGCATCAGCAAGCCTCCGCTGCCCAGAGGCTGTCAGGGCGAGTCCTCCCTTGCCTCTTCCAGGTTCTGGGGGTCCTAGGTGTTCCTGTGGCTACACGACTCCGGTCTCTCTGTCTTCAGTCCTCAGCTCTTTCCTCTGTGAGCCTCTCCTCTGTGTGGCACTGGTCATGGGATTGAGGACTGACCCAGATTACCACTATCTTTCATAGCTCAGCCGGTAAAGAATCTGCCTTCAATGCAGGAGACCCAGGTTTGATTCCTGGGTGGGAAAGATCTCCTGGAGAAAGAAATGACAACCCATTCCAGTATTCTTTCCTGGAGAATCCTATGGACAGAGAAGCCTAGTGGGCTACAGTCCGTGGGTCACAACTGAGTGACTAAATCACCACCAGATTACCCAGGATGATCTCACCTGGAGATCCTTAACTCACTCACATCTTTTCCAAATCAGGCCACATTCACAGGTACTAGGTGCAAGGCTGTGGGGGTACTTTGGGGAAGGCACCATTCAACCCGCTATAATCTCTTTTTGCTGGAGCTGTATTTCCCCAACCCTTCTCTATCTAGAAAAATCCTTCAAGTCCCCACTCTGGTATCACCTTCAGTGTGAAACCTTGCCTGAACTGCATTATCGGATAGACTCACTCACAACCCTCTGGGGCCTATATACAGTTCTTTGTTCCTGTGTGCAGCTTTTGCTACCTCAATAGTCTGGTCCATTAGACCATGAACTCCGCAAGGACAGAGCAGGGCCTGTGTCCTCTGCTTCAAGGGCCAGATTCACCTCTCAGCTTCTCTTTTCCATGAAAACCTTCTGTCTGGTTTTTTTCAGTTCTCTTTTCCTGTTTTTGGATACAAATAGCTTTCTTCACCGGAGAAGGCAATGGCACCCCACTCCAGTACTCTTGCCTGGAAAATCCCATGGACGGAGGAGCCTGGTAGGCTGAAGTCCATGGGGTTGCTAAGAGTCAGACACGACTGAGCAACTTCACTTTTACTTTTCACTTTCATGCATTGGAGAAGGAAATGGCAACCCACTCCAGTGTTCTTGCCTGGAGAATCCCAGGGACGGGGGAGCCTGGTGGTCTGCCGTCTATGGGGTCACACAGAGTCAGACACGACTGAAGCGACTTAGCAGCAGCAGCAGCAGCCGCTTTCTTTACTCCTGTGTGGCTCTGCCCACCATCTGACCACCTCACATGTCTGAAACCTAACCCCAAGGGGTTTGCCTGAACCCCCTCACCCTGGACCTAATCACATAGGCTTCCCAGCACAATCCATGCTCAAGATGTGCTGCTATTGAAAAAGTCACATTAGAAACATGTAGAGCTGGGACTAGAGGAGGGGAAGAAACTTTGTGGTATCATAGAGTTTCTGGTAGAAGAATTTGATCTGAAATTTGGGATAAAGACCGAGTCTAGTCTCTAAAAACTCATTTAAAACTAATAAGTAGGTGCATGATGCTGAGAAAGATTGAGGGCAGGAGGAGAAGGGGAAACAGAGGATGAGATGGTTAGATGGCATCACCAACTCAATGGACATGAGTCTGAGCAAGCTCCGGGAGATGGTGAAGTACAGGAAAGCCTGGTGTGCTGCAGTCCATGGGGTTGTAGAGAGTTGGACACGATTTAGCAACTGAACAACAAGGTGCAAGTGATTTTTTTTTTTTTTTTTGTAGTGAATGAGTTTGCATTGTTGACTGAGAAGTGTTTTAAAAGTCTCTTAATGTTCTGTAGGAAAAAAAAAAACAACCTTGATTACCAGGAACATTTGGGAAATTGGAGACTTGGTTCTTATTTGTTATAAGCCAAACCCTTCAGTTGTAATTCTTGGTACTATTTTGCCTGAAACACATCTCTCTTTTGCGTCAGTAGGTGAAAGGTGGCAAATGGGATATGCATTTTGTACTCCTGGGATTGAGGACTAGAGATGCCGGTTGGGAATCAAGTGAGGGATCTAAAGCAGAGCCTTCGTAAATCCCCATTTATCTGCTTGCTTTCAGAGAATTTTGTTTTTCTCCAAAAGCAGAGGGCAAAAATAGTCAATTAAGTGAAAGTTTCTTTTTGCTGTATTCTGATTAGTTTTCTCTTTCCCTCTGAAGTGCTAAGAATATTTTCTTAGCAGTAATTGAGAATGTTATAAATGTTGCCATAGAGAGAGGTTTTGACCACATTTGCAGGTTTCCTCCTGCTTGAGTAGGGGTGTGTGTGTGTGTGTGTGTGTGTGTGTAACTGAGTGTGTTTGTGACTGAGTTAGCCTGAGGGGGGTTAAATCTCCAGTGGAATGAATGAGAAAAGCAGTGGGTTAGACATCAGAAACCTCTGCATTTTATCCCTCTCTTTACTGCTTACCATCCCTCTCTTTACTGCTTACCGTGCTAGGACTTTTAGCAAGTAAATTAACTGTATCTATTTTCTCATCTAAAAATAAGACTAATTCTCATTTCTACCAGCCTTATAGAGTTGTTCTGGGGATAGAGTCAGATGTTTAGAAAGTGATTGATAAATAAAATACTGCCTAGACTTTCCATGGTATTTGTGTGACACCACACTCTGTGTAGAGGTGAGTGTTTCTGTAAAAGACTTGTCTTGTTAACTGGCATCATTGCTATTATTTTTTCTAACACTGATTCTGCTTTTACTACATCTGAGTCTGTGCGTGGAGGCTCATCACTGACAGGCCACACCAGGGCCATGTTTCCAGGCCTGATCATCTTCTCTCGCCTTTCCTTTCCATACCCAGTCATGCCTCACCAGCCCGCCTGGCCCTGCTACACAGCCATTTGTTGTGTTCCAGGGAGAAGCTAGACTCTGCTCTTTTACCCAACATAAAACCTTGATGTCTCCCTCATGTCCAAAAAAAAAAAAAGAAGAAGAAGATTAGACGCCAGAGAGACACTATATATAGTTTTTCTTTGACTGCTGGAAAAGATAAGTGGCTGAAAAGAGACGGGAATTGTTTGCCTATAAATTGAGTGCCAGCAGGTTTATCGCTGAATGCAGTAGATTATGCTGAGTGGAGCAATCAGGAGGAAGAATGGGAGGCTACAATAACACTGCGATAGGCACTATTTGGAGTCCACAATCAGACCCTTCTTGACTTATGTATCCTGGGTGGAAAGCGCTTATGTTACAAAACAGCCTGAGGTCCCGGCCCCGAGATCCTTCTGTGTCTGTGAGGTAGCGAGGTGACTGTTGCCAGTTGGACTGGTGCACTCTACGGCTGGGTCCAATGTCACTTGAGAGAACTAGATAGGGTAACGGGGTGGCAAAGGCTTCTTCCCACACAGCGTGTCAATGCCCCAAAGCTGGAATCCAGGGGGCTGCTGAGAAGGGCAGTAAATGCCTGGTGCAGAATAATATTTGGGCACAGTGTTCTGTGAACCATGGGAGGCGTGGAGTTGTCTGAGTCTCCCTCTGGCCCCTGCTACCCTGTAAGCTGCAGGTGATAAATAATATCTCAGTCCCAGTGGCGCCCAGTGTCTATGGAGTGTCCGGGCTGGCCCCTCGATGAGGCCACTGTGAGAGCTGGAAATCACATTACTGGAGCTGGGGTGGGGATTGGGGGACTGAATAGGGTGGAAACTCGGGACAACTTCCATGAACCCCAAAGCCTTTCTGATGGTTGGTGCTGTGTTCCTGGTACTGTGGTCTGAAAAGTGAAGTTCCGCTTCCCAGTAGTCCTGTGTGATGGTGGGGAGGCAATAAAGTGGTCAGGGAGCAGGGACGGCTGTGGTATAAGTTGCAGTGATATTCCTGTTCTGCTGGTGAGTGTAAATCAGGAGACTTCTCCCTTATCTTGGCAGAAGGTTTACTATCCTGATAAATCACCCTTGTGACCAAATGCATTTGGCTCAGATGAAGTGTCTCTTGAGCCTATAATTACTCATAGTAATTCTCATTTGTGACTCCAGTGGGCTCACAGAAGGGACAGACTCAGTCCCCAATAAAACGGATAACTTATACTCCCCATGTGAGCCAGCCATGGTACTGTAAGACAAGCCAAGGGGCCAAAAGAGGAGCCCATGGTAGGTGCCTCTTCCAAAAGTTTATAGCTAAAGGGAAAAAGAAAATCTATAGCTGAATGTAATGTTTATAGACACCCCAGATTCTCCCTATTGCCTTCAAAATCAAGCCTAAACTTCCCAGTGAGGTATCGCGATCTCTCTCTCTCCTTTATTTTTTTCCCCCAGCCTCATCTCTTGCCACTCCCTGCCTCTGTGCCCTTCCCTCTTGCAGCACCAAGATACTTTAAATTTCCCAAGCAATTTATGCATCTATGCTTCTTAGCATTACTCACGCTAGCTCTTCTTGGCTCAAATCCCATGTTTCTGGTGAGCTTCTATTCATCCTTCAAAACCTGAGTGCCCTCATAAATCTGCAGTCCATTCACTCTTCTTACTGTAACTCTGAAATAGACTGGAAGTTTCCTTGTTGTGCTCAGGGCAAGTAGTTTATTCCTCTAGTGCAGGGCTTGCCCTCTGGACTTGATATTATTTGTTCAAAGTTTGATTTCCCCAGTAAGTACTAGGCTTTTATTAAGGCTTACTCATCTTTCAGTTCAATTCAGTTCAGTCGCTCAGTCGTATCCGACTCTTTGCGACCCCATGAATTGCAGCACGCCAGGCCTCCCTGTCCATCACCAACTCCTGGAGTTCACTCAGAGTTGCGTCCATAAAGGCAGTGATGCCATCCAGCCATCTCATCCTCGGTTGTCCCCTTCTCCTCCTGCCCCCAATCCCTCCCAGCATCAAAGTCTTCTCCAATGAGTCAACTCTTCGCATGAGGTGGCCAAAGTACTGGAGCTTCAGCTTTAGCATCATTCCTTCCAAAGAAATCCCAGGGCTGATCTCCTTCAGAATGGACTGGTTGGATCTCCTTGCAGTCCAACGGACTCTCAAGAGTCGTCTCCAACACCACAGTTCAAAAGCATCAATTCTTCGGCGCTCAGCCTTCTTCACAGTCCAACTCTCACATCCATACATGTCTACTGGAAAAACCATAGCCTTGACTAGACGGACCTTAGTCGGCAAAGTAATGTCTCTGCTTTTGAATATGCTATCTAGGTTGCTCATAACTTTTCTTCCAAGGAGTAAGTGTCTTTTAATTTCATGGCTGCAGTCACCATCTGCAGTGATTTTGGAGCCCCCAAAAATAAAGTCTGACACTGTTTCCACTGTTTCCCCTGTTTCCCCATCTATTTCCCATGGAGTGATGGGACCGGATGCCATGATCTTCATTTTCTAAATGTTGAGCTCTAAGTCAACTTTTTCACTCTCCTCTTTTACTTTCATCAAGAGGCTTTTTAGTTCCTCTTCACTTTCTGCCATAAGGGTGGTGTCATCTGCATATCTGAGGTTATTGATACTTCTCCCAGCAATCTTGATTCCAGCTTGTGTTTCTTCCAGTTCAGCATTTCTCATGATGTACTCTGCACAGAAGTTAAATAAGCAGGGTGACAAGATACAGCCTTGACATACTCCTTTTCCTATTTGGAACCAGTCTGTTGTTCCATGTCCAGTTCTAACTGTTGCTTCCTGACCTGCATACAGATTTCTCAAGAGGCAGGTCAGGTGGTCTGGTATTCCCATCTCTTGAAGAATTTTCCACAGCTTATTGTGATCCACACAGTCAAAAGCTTTGGCATAGACAATAAAGCAGAAATAGATGTTTTTCTGGAACTCTCTTGCTTTTTCCATGATCCAGCGAATACCTCCAAACCAGCACAAATTGGTACATCCTTAATTTCTTCTGGGAAACGGCAACCCACTCCAGTGTTCTTGCCTGGAGAATCCCAGGGGCGGCGGAGCCTGGTGGGCTGCCGTCTATGGGGTCGCACAGAGTCGGACATGACAGAAGCGACTCAGCAACAGCAGCAGCAGCAATTTCTTCTGAATTAAAATACTGTATCTGCAACATATGTGACAAAACCAAGCCCTATTTTCTTTTTACTCACTGAACAGTTATGAGGGGAAATGAAATCATTCACAGAAACATGTGGCCATCTTCTATCAGGTTCCTTATGGCCTCCAATTTGTGAGAGGCATAGCTAGTGCCTATGGCACATGATGAATATGAGCAAGGAATAAAAATAAGATGGAATGGGGATTTGTAAATTGGAAGCAGAGGAGAGAAGACTGAAAGCCACTCTTGTGGGAATAATCCTTTGCTTTTTTTCTGATTATTCATTTGGTCTTTCACTGATATTTCCCCACCAAAAGGAAGCGGCAGTGTAATTGCTCGGTTGTGCGTTGTTGCAGAGTGGGATAGCATTGGACTGACAATCCAGATGCCCAGACCCAAACCCTAACTCTGCCATAAATCATAAATCATCTTTGTTTCAGTTTTCCCGCCTGTGATAAGAATGACTCAGACCAATGTGTCTCGGTAAAATGGGATTATCAACAGAAGAGTATTAAGTACATCCCACTAAGTAGCAGAATATAATTCAGGCCCAGGCCTAAACTCAAGAGTCCATGCAGTGTCTCCCAGTTGTATTTTGGATGTAAGAAATTTTCTGTCGTTTTTAAACCTCTTGGAAATAGTCAACAATCTGCAAAATTTGAAGTACCAAAAGCCATATGGTTGCCAAATATTGTGCATCTAACTGTCAACCTTAATCTTCTTTAGATGTTCTAGGGAGGCGATGTCTAGTTTGTGTTCCCCATCATTGCCAGGGCTATCTTTTTCAGATATAATCTAATTATGAGTATTTCCCTCTTAAAAACCTTCAATGACTCCCCATTGCCAATGAGAAAAAAGTCCAAGATTTTCAAGAGGTATTTCAAGACTACTTATGATCCAGCTCTTGCATGTGCCTCCTACTTTTTCCCCGGTCATCGCCCCTGACCCCTCTTCTACCTCCTTGCAGCGATAGATGGAAGTAAGGTGGAAGTGGTTGTATTCCCTCCAGCTCCCATTTCCACACTTAAACAGGAGGCAGTTGGATCAGGGAGCAGTACATGTATCCTCTCCACCTGAAAGGGGTTCTTCTCTGCCGTCCTTCTCTGCCTGGTAAACTATTTATTTCTATACAATTTACAAAGCAGTGCTTCCTCTGTAAAGATTTATCTGCCCTCCAAATTTGAAACAAAGTTAATTATTCCCTCCTTGTGAGAGGCATAGCTAGTTGCCTAATCCATACTCCCTCCATCTCTTCTTACTTATTTTCCATATCAGTTACACATTTGGGGGGCATAACAAATTGCCCTGAAATTCATGTAAAGCAATAATGATCACCTATGATTTCATGCCATTTATAAGGGTTAGGGATTAGGAATGGCTGAGCTGGGTGATTCTGGCTTCAGGTCTCTTGTGAGGAGGCAGTCAGTTTACAGCTGGGCTGTAGTTATCTGAAGGTTGGACTGGGGCTGGAGGATCTGCCTCTAAAATGGCTCACTCACATGGTGGACACATTAGCTCTGCTTGTCAGCAGGATGCCTCAGTTCCTCAACACCTGGACCTCCTCACTGAACTGATGTCCCCCAATAGACATGGTGACTGGCTTTGCCCAAATCTTCTTTGCTTGTTGATGTCAAATTTTGTTCAGTGCAGCAATGTGCCCACCTTATAAACTTGAATTCCCAAGCTCAGGGGGCCTATGGTGGCCCTGTGATACCATTCTAGCCAATAAGATGTAAGAGAAGAAAGCTCTTATTTTCCCGGTTAAGGGAGAGTTTCTCTTGGCACATGCTTTTACCTTTACCTGTTTTTCCTGCCCAAAACTCACATTTGGTGTCTGGATGTGCAAGCGTCATGATGAACATCATATTTGAGGGATGGCAGAGGGGAATGATGAAAGGAGCTTAGGCCCTGACAGCTTCATGGAGCTCCTAGTCCTGACTAGACTGCTTAACTCTTCACTTCTTACTCCTTAAGAAAAATGACCCAATTTGGTTACATCCCTGTTGTCAGTTTCTTGTTTCATGCACCTGGACACAATCCTAACACATTCCTTTGTCTTCTTCTAAACTTCTAGGACTTCTATTACTATAAACATTACACTGAATTTTCATTACGTGCTGACATGGGCTTCTCCTCAACTTTTCACTGAACTTAATGAAGGAAAACATCAGATTATACCTAAATTTGTGTGGTACTTTTTTATTAAACCACTGGGCTTATATTTAAAAGAAACCTTTAATGAATTCTTTGAGCTTTTGACCTCAGAGAATAAGTTCAATCATTCTATTAGTAAGATCAGTAAGTCTTCTATTAGTAAGTTGATCAGTAAGTCTGGTCTCATCCTGACTTTCTTTCTCACCAGAGCCAGGATCTGGGTCAGAGAAGAGAGACATCAAAGGCAGCTGGGGTGGAGAGGGGAAGACCTGTTTGATGTGAAAAAAGAGGGAGAGGTCTTTGCTAAGTTGACTACAAAGAAGCACTTCTGTGGAAATGGCTGCTGGCTCACCAGGTCATTATTTTTGCCATTCACCTTGCATGGGTCAGAGGACTCGAAGACAGATTCCTGCAGCCAGAGAGTCTAAGCTCATCGTGAACATGACTCCAACCTGTCACTGGGTGCCCTCCCCTCTCCTTTAAGTGCCTCTTCCTCAAAGGATGAGGGAAGAGTCAAAGTTGATTCCAGGGTGATGAGGTGACTAGGGGGATGGTGTGTCATTAAGAGAAATGGGTGGTCAGGGGCTGGCATGCAAAGCACACAGCAGACTGGCTTTCAACATCCAAGTGGAGGTGTGCAACGGGCCAGCAGGAATTTAACTTGGAGAGCTGTCAGAATGCTTGAAGTGGTCCCTGAAAATGTGAGGATGGGAATTACTTCCTAAAGGGGAGAATAGAGCAAGAAGAGAAACAGATCAGGATTGGAACTGCAGGGAATCTCCCAACTTGGGTCAAGAAAAGAGAAAAAACAGGGGCATTTAGGACAGTAAAATTATTCTGTTTGATTCTGTAATAGTAGATGCAGTTTTCAAAACCAACAGAATGTAGGAGACAAAGAGTGAACCCAATGTAAACTATGGACTTTAGTTAATAGTATTATATCAAAATTAACTCATTGATGACATCAAATATACCACACTAATTCAAAATCTTAATCTTAGGGGAAACTGAGGAGGAAGGGAGATATAGGGGAATTTTCTATACTTCCTGCTTAATTTTTCTATAAACCCAGAACTGCTCTGAAAAATAAAGTCTCTGTATTTTTTAACCACAAAAAATATAAAAGAAAAATGGGTAGGAGGAGAACAAAAAGAGTTAGTGTCTTGGATACCAAAGAAGAGGAAAAGGGAGTGGGCTGCAAACAAGTGTGGGTTAATGAGACTGGCACTAAATCAGAATCAGAATAGCTCATATGAAGCCGTTTACTGTGTGAGCTCACTGTCTCAGTGGCATGAGTGGCAGCACCAACTCCATGGACATGAGTTGAGCAAACTCCAGGAGACAGTGAAGGACAGGGAAGACTGGTGCTGCAGTCCATGGGGTCACCAAGAGTCGGACACGACTTAGCGACTAAACAATATCAACAACTGCGACTTTGGAAGATTCACTAGTTATCTCCATTGAGTCTGAGACTCAGTGTCCTCATCTGTGTAATGGGTATGTAAGATGTTAGAGTGTTTTCTCAGTTCTTGGTAAACATATTACTGGTGGATTTGAAGATGCTAGAATGTTATCTTTGATGATATTGAATCACATGGTGAGAAAGTTATCTGTGTGAAATCACACAGTAAATGGCTTCATATGAGCTATTCTGATTCTGATTTAGTGTCAATCTCATTAACCCACACTTGTTTGCAGCCCACTCCCTTTTCCTCTTCTTTGGTATCCAAGACACTAACTCTTTTTGTTCTCCTCCTATCCATTTTTCTTTTCCAGTTCAATTTCAGTCCTAACCTGGTCAAGTGGAAGTCTCAGTTTGGTGCTCGAAAGACTCTGTGTGTGTGTGTGTGTGTGTGTGTGTGTGTGTGTGTGTGTTTGCTCAGTCATGTCCAACTCTTTGCGACCCCATGGATTGACTGTAGCCCACCAGGCTCCTCTGTCCATGGGGTTTCCCAGGCAAGAATGGTGGAATGAAAGAGCATGAAAATCGCTCAGTTGTGTCTGACTCTTTGTGACCTCATGGACTATACAGTCCATGGCATTCTCCAAGCCAGAAAACTGGAGTTGGTAGCTGTTCCCTTCTCCAGGGGATCTTCCCCACCCAGGGATCAAATCCAGGTCTCCCACATTGCAGGCGGATTCTTTACCAGCTGGGCCACCAGAATAGCCCAAGAATACTGGAGTGGGTAGCCTATCCCTTCTCCAGGGGATCTTCCTGACCCAGGAATTGAACCAGGGTCTCCTGCATTGCAGCCATATTCTTTGTCAGCTGAGCTACCAGGGAAACCGATGGTAGAGTAGCAATCTGTGGTAGAGTGTGTTGCTATTTCCTACTCTAGAGGATCTTTCTGACCCAGGCATTGAGCCCTTATCTCTTGCATCTCCTGCACTGACAGGAGGATTTTTTTTTTTTTTTTAACCACTGTGCTACCTGGGAAACTCTTTAACACATTTCAAATAAGTAATTGCTGGTTTCATTTTTAGAAATTGTGGTTAAAATATGTATAACATAAAATTCACATTTTAACCATTTTTTAGTTTAAAGTGAAAGTGACATTAAATATATTCACATTTTTATGCAACCAAGGCCATCACCCATCTCCAGAACTTTTCCATCATCTTTGCTGAAACTCTATATTCATTAAATAGTGACTCCCTGCTTGTCCCTCCCCCTTGGCCCTGGTAACCACCCTGTACATTCTGTCTTTATGAATTTATCTACTCTAGGAATCTGAAACAAGTGGAATCATACAATATTTTTCTTTATGTGACTAGCTTATTTTACTGTTCATAACATTGTAGACTGTGTCTGACTTGCATTCCTTATTAAAGCTAAATAATGCTGCAATCATCTGTTGATGGACTTTTGGTTTGTTGCAAGTAATGTTGCTATGAACATGGCCTACAAATATCTCTTCAAGACTCTACTTTCAATTCTTTTGTATGTATGTATACCCAGAAATGACATTCCTGGATCAAATGGTAATTCTGTATTTAATTTTCTGTGGAACCAGCATACTACTTTCCACAGCGGGTATCCCAGTTCTCAGCAGCAGTGCATAAGAGTTTCAGTATCCCCACCTCCACCCCAACACTTGCTCTTTTCTTTTTTCTTTTTCTGATAAGTAACCATCCTAACTGACGTGATGGTTCCATTTTTAAACGAAGTGTGAATGGACTTTGGCCTCTAACTAAGCCTTAGCAGGCAATAGATTCTAGCTAGAATAACAGAGGGAATGCTGGAAACCTGGCCACCTGAGGGAGGGCCCCACACCAGTTCTCTGCCTCTTCTATGTCCTATGGCAGAAATATGTGGGAATTGGCTGAACGAGACTCTGGGCCCTGCTGAGATCCTTATGAGCGAACAGCTGTGGCACCTCTGCCCCGTGGGCTGGACGCTGGTTAGAGACCACTGTCTGGGCTTAGGTCTTGGGAAAGGTCTGGCACGTGGGGAGTGGCAGAGGATGATATTGACTGCTTGTGAATAAGCCAGGCCTCTGTGAACCCGGAAAGGTGGAGAAGGAGTTCAGTAGGGCTGAGCCTTCCTACTCTCTGAGAAGAACAGTGGAAAAACCAGAGAACTGATTTTCTCAGGGGCTCAGAGTCTCCCCTCAACAATAAGGCCCACAGGCCAAGAGTCTTTCTCACTTTAGTTTGTTAACTAAAAAATTCTTTTTATTGGAGTGTAGCTGATTTACAATGTTGTGTTAGTTTCAGCCATATAGGAAAATGAATCATTTATACATATATCCACTCTTATTTTAAAGAGTCTTTTCCCATATAGGCTGTTACAGAGTATTGAGTAGGGTTTCTTGTGCTATAGAGTAGGTTCTTGTCAGTTATCTATTTTATATATAGTAGTGCGTATATGTTAATCCAGCCTCCCAATTTATCCTTCCCCGCTCCTTATCCCCTGGTAACCATAAGTTTGTTTTCTACATTTGTGACTCTATTTCTGTTTTGTAAATAAGTTCATTTGTACCTGTTTGTTAGATTCTACATATCAGTGATAGCATCCTTTCACTTTAAATGTAATAACATTATATTTTCTTCACTAGATTTCTTTACACCAGTTTCTCTTATGTAAGACAAAGGATATAGATTCTCCACTTATGAAAAGTTAAACTATTGAGTTATTTTCAGAAAAAGAATAAGCACATAAAAACACAGGGAAAAATAGATATGGCAAAAATTGGGAAGGTGATATGTTAATCTAGACTGTGGTTTGGGAATCTCTGAGATATTACGTGCTTTTCTCACAAGGTCATGAAATCCAAATGACAAAGTATGTGTGAAAGTATTTTATTAGCTGCAAAGGACCCTTTGGGTGTAATATATCATCATTTTCATGACAAATGCTGCAGAGTTGACTCAGTTGAGTGGTGTAGGCAGAAGTCTGATGGTGGGGGGTTAAAGAGTAAGTGGGATGTGGAGAAGGAGGACATGGGCAGGCAGTGGGTTTAACAGAGCTGGTGGTGAAGCACAGACAGAGGAACAGTACATGTGCTTAGAGTCTGTGTGGTGGAGGCCTGTCCTGGATTAGGCAGTGGAGGGAAGATTATGGGGAAGAATGGGCAAGAAGCCCCGATGGCCTGGTAGAAGTGGGGAGGAGAGGGCTGATGGGGAATAAAATGTGAGTCTGTGGAGGCAGGTCTTCTTGATGGGAGGGGAGACTGTTGGAAATAGACGCCCCCCCCCCCCCCCCCCACACACACACACCCTGGAGCAACATTCTTCAGACTATATGCAGAAGTGTTTCTCAGGCAAAGTTTTCAGAATGCAGATTCATGGGCTCTTCCCTCTGACTCTAATGAGGGACCTGGCAATTACTCTTCTAAAAACACCCTGAGGTCAGGATGCTGGCAAACAATTATCTCATCTAAGAGATACCATGGGGAAACAAAAGTCTAACGGGAGAAACTGTCAGCAACTTGGGTAGATAAGTGCATTATTGTGTACATTTCTTCCAGTTGACAGTATTTATTGAGCTCTGGTATGTCTGGTGCTGTGGGAAACTCAAGTAAAGAAGGCATGGCTCCCACATCTGTGTGGAGAACCCTGGGAACAGCTCCAGCTCAGTTTGCTGGGCTTATGCCTTGCTGCTGATACCAGGAGCTGGTCTGACTCTAATGAGAGTAACACCAGGGCTTTGGCCTCCAGGAGAGGCAAGAGGTAGTTTCAGCCTGGACATTTAACTCTGATGCTGTGTCTGGGTTCTGGGTAGGTAAAAAGTCTGTTTGACAGAGCCAAGAGATCTGAGCTAGGAAGAGAGACAAGGACTTGAGTACTTGGAAAGGAGCAGCCCAGGGTCCTGGGTGCTGGATGATTTCTACCCTGTCAGCTGGTGTTTGTCACTCCATCAGCGTGCCACAGATGTGAGGGTCATTGCAGGCTGGTGGCCAGGCCTTATTTTTCTTCCTTTCTGAGGTTGACATTGGATCCTTCTGGTCTGGAGCTCTCCTGGTATTGGTGTTAGTGGTCTCCCAAATAAGACTAAAACCTAGAATGCATATTTAATGGGGTCCTGAAAGTGTCCCACAAGCAGTCCTGTTTGCTGAAATCTGTGCTCTGTGATTGGAATCTAACGACTCTAGGCAGAGGCAGATGATACAGTTTGGAGTTGGTGTTGAGGCTTGAAGACTATAGCATTACAGCATTCAGTTGGATGGGATTCAAAGCAAGTGCAGACAGTCTCTCCTTCAGAAATCTAGGCAAATCTGAGCTCCATTTGCCAAGAGGCTTGTAGGCAATTGGCTGTCAAGGTGCTCACATGGAATCTGGACAACAATCTATCTTGCCTTCTCTGGGCTATCATTAAACACACACTCCAAACGTTCTCCTTGCTGGTTTAGTTTTCTCCATCCCATTGTCCTTTCTCACTCTTTCTCTTCATGGCACACACGGTATGCCCCTCAGCATCCTTCTTTGTAGTTGTACTGGAACAACTATTCAACTGCAGTAGCTGTTGAACAATCACAGACTTTTCTCTCATCTTTAAGCAAAGAGGCCATCATTGTTTCAAGTAGCAGGAACTCAGAAGCAGGAAGCTCCTGTTACTTTGGGAAGGGGCTGGGCCAGGGGAGGTGGCACTGCCGAAAACTCTGGTGGGACTGATGCATCGTAATGAGATAAACTGAGGAAATCATTCCTCAATGTTCATTGGAAGAACTGATGCTGAAGCTGAAACTCCGATACTTTGGCCACCTGATGCGAAGAACTGACTCATTTGAAAAGACCTTGATGCTGGGGAAGATTGAGGGCAGAAGGAGAAGGGGGTGACAGAGGATGAGATGGTTGGATGGCATCACCAACTCAATGGACATGAGTTTGAGTGAACTCTGGGAGTTGGTGATGGACAGCGAGGCCTGGCGTGCTGCAGTCCATGAGGTCGCAAAGAGTCAGACATGACTGAGTGACTGAACTGACTGAATGAGGTAGATGATGGAATGGTTAACCCTGGATTGGCTCCTCTTCTTGAGGAAAAGGTCATTAGAATGTCCGTTTGGGAAGGAACGCTAGACTACAGTAGAGTTCCAGTGGAATAGAATTTCTGCATCAAGATGAACTCAGAAGTACAAATCTCACGTTTGAAAGAAACAAGCTCTTGTTTTGTTCTGATTTGATCTTCAATCTCTGAGGATGAGACAAACCTGTTCAACAGAGCCCCCTTGTGGAGAATCATATATACAGCTTTGTATTAAAGGCTCTGAGAAGTTCTGCAGCAAGGAGGCCAGCTTTTCATAATGCACTTCCTAATTTTATTGTCATAGGACTCTCTTTTTCACATACTTTACTTTTCAGGTACATTACTATATGCTTCCTGTAAAACTATTGTTCTACAAAATACTTTTTGGGAAGCATTGTTCTACGAATTTTATAATTCCAAAACCTTTCCTTCCCTAAAAAATATATGTAATCCCCCAGTGATTAATAATGTTTTGACAAACTTAGGAAAGGTTATTTTTTTCTTTATAAATAGCAAGAAAAATGGATGCATTAATTAACATATGCTAACTGCCAAAAACAAAACAAAGCAACTCCCTAAATCTCAGTGATCTTAAATTATACAGACAATCCCCCAGTCTAAAGCAGTTAATGGGGGCTGTGCTCCATGCAGTCATTCGGGGATCCATACTCCTCTCACTGTGTGGCTTTGCCATCTTCAGAATGGAAATTTGAGGTCCTCTGATGTGATCCAACTGTTAAGTGAGAGAAGAGAGAAAGAAAAGAAGACCCGCTCCTGACTTGCTGGGTCAATTCTGCTCATGTTCCATGGCTGAGGTCAGTCCTGTGCCCCACCTAGATACACACGTGCTATGAAAGGCAGCTTAGCTGTGGGCCTAGAAAAATGACACACACCTAGTGAACATCTAATTCATCTCCGTCTCTGTGAGAGAAGAAAAAAAAAAAATCTTCAGTTTGGGTGAGAGTGAAAGTGTTAGCTGCCCAGTCATGTCTGATTCTTTGCAACCCCATGAACTGTAGCCCTCCAGCTTTTCCATCCATGGGATTTTCAGTTTGCCTATCTGAATCCTATTCTGATGCTAATCTTAGTGGGAGAGCAGAAGGAAGGGACCCAAGAGATGGAGAAGGTAGTGAATGCTATTGAGCATAAATCAAGGGAAGCAAGAGTTTGTGAGGCCTGCCACAAACAGAAAGAAATATTCAAGAGCTACCTATGGGATGAAGAACCAAAGAATCCATGATCTCCATGAATAAAGAATACCACTTTGGGGCTCTGAGAAAGGGACTGAATGCTGTTAAAGAAGCATGGGGGGGAAAAAAAAGAAGGAAGAAGGGCACAGACAAGCACAAATTCCAGGAAGGATGTCAGAGTAGTAGTTAAGCATGCTGCTTCTGTACCGGGAAATTGCTTATTTTATTTGTAGAATATCTTTAAAAAAAGACATTTCTTGGAAGGGAAATGAAAGCATTTGTTTTGAAGTAGTTAGCCTGAGAAGACTTTTATCTTACTTTTCTTAGCTTTACTTTTGTAAGGTATTTTTCCCCCTCTAGCCCAGTGACTCTCAACCTGTGTGCCAGTGGATTGCAAGTATCCTGAGACAATGATCTTCTCACACCCTGAGGAATGGGACAGAGTGGGGATAGAATCCTCAGGACATCCTTGGCCTCTGAGCATCTCTTCCATTCACTGCAGTGAATCATGCCAAGAGTGTTATTTTCACTGTCCACCTTGATGTGAAAAATCCTGGGAAGTAGCCCACTAGCTTAGTATCACTGACTGCTAAGGCACTGGTTGGCACCAACTGGGGTGAGCCACAGTCAACCCAGAGGTTGCAATATTTTTTATTTATCTGTACCTTGCATGGCATAAATACCTGCTAAGCAAGATGCAGTCCATTGTGAAATAGCTGAAGAAAATATGAGAAAGGGAAAAGGAAAGTTGGAAAGATAAGATGGAACCAAGAGTGAAACTGGTAGACAAATAGGCATTGTATGGAAGGAAATATCTCAGAAAAAAAAAAAAGACAACCAAATCGATTGCACATTCTCCAATATCAATAAGATAAAAATAAATTGTATATTCAAGAGGAAGCATAGCTATTCCTGGTACTAAAATGGGTCCTAAAAAAGACATTATTTCATAATGACCTAAACCCTTCACAACATTCTTAGCATGAGTACAAACACATGTGTTATGAGACTTTTTTATGGTGTACTTCCATGTATGTTCAGAGCAATACTCCAAGTTTCAGGCTGGGAAAAGCAGTTTGGAAAGGAAAGGATGAAGGGGGGCCAGAAATGCATAGCCTGAGAAGATGTTCAACATCACTGGGAAACCAGAAAATGCACAATGCAAAGCCACTTTCCAGCTATCATATTGGCAAAGGTCATAAAGAACACAAAAGAACAAAAATGCCTCATGCCTGTGAAAATATGTAGAAACTGGTACTTTTTATATTACTAGTAGCCTCGAGGAAGGCACTTTCTAAGAAATTCACTGAAGGAAATAATCATGGGTGTGCCCGAAGATGTCACTACAAAGATGTTTGTCGCTGTGTTGTTTCTAATTTCTAAAAATGATGGACTAGAAGATTAAATAAATTGGAGCTTACTCATAAGATGAAGTGAAAGAAAGGGAAGCTGCTCAGTCATGTCTGACCCTTTGCGACCCCATGGACTGTAGCCTACCAGGTTCCATGGGGTATTCCAGGCAAGAATACTGGAGTGGATTGCCATTTCCTTCTCCAGGAGATCTTCCTGACCCAGGGGGTGAGCCCGGGTCTCTGGCATTGTAGGCAGACTGTTTACCGTCTGAGTCACCAGGATGGGCATTAAAAATCATATTGAAGGACATCCCTGGTGGTCTAGCGGTTAAGAATTCACTTCCCAATGCAGAGGACACAGGTTCAATTCCTGCTCCTCGGGGCAACTAAGCCCTTGAGCCACAAATATTGAGCCCACTCACTGCAAATACTAGAGCCTGTGTGCCTCAAGCATGTGCTCTGTCTGCAACAAAAGAAGCCACAGCAATAAGTCTGAGCATTGTAATTAGAGAGTAGTTCACGGCAACTAGAGAAAACCCATGTAGACATGAAGACCTAACACAGACAAAAAGAAAAAAAAAGTCATATTGAAAAAAAATATTTTAAAAATAAATATTGTCAGATGATTTTTCTTGACATGGAAACATATTTGTAATTAAGTAAATGAGATAAGTATATTACCTTACAGTATGTACAGTATAATTTCATTTTCTTAAAAGAAAAGAAAGAAAAAAAAACAACAACTCACACATGTACTCACACACACCCCAAAGTATAAATAGTGGTTTTCTCCTTAGGGTGATATTTGGAGTGATACTCCTTTTGAATATACATATTTTTTCCCATTTTCTCTGTTTCTTTTTTGTTGTCTTTATCTTCTAAATTTCCTACACCAGGAAATGAAACTCCCTTTTTAAAATGGAGGTGGGAGACAACCTGTTTTACTCATTCAGATCCTTCTTTTGAATGATGGTAGAGAGCAGAAGGGCAAATTATCTATATCACACTATGCCTTTTGGGTAAGAGATGTGAACATTCTCCCTCAAAGAGCCTCTCCCAGTGTTATTCAGCGCCACATCCACTGCAGTAAATTGTGGTAGAATGTTCTACCTAGGTTAATACATATGGTCACCTAACAGATGGCTGACAAGGCAGTAGCCCATCCAACGTCCTTCTGGTCCTGTGACAATAGCATCGTTTTCTCTTCAATCCAACTGCAGCTGCTTCCTCCCATGGTCACACCTGGGTTGTGGCCATCTCCAGGAACTTCTCCACAGAAATCAACCATCTCACTCTAGTTTATCCTCTGTTCTCTCCAGTTCTTCATTCAACATTCCCTTCTTATCATTTGTTCTTAGAATTGAGACCTCCAGTCTTTTGACCCATACACATAATTTGTCATCATTCATTATCTGCCTCTTACTTTTATGCCCTTGTTGTTCAGTCCAGATTTCATAAAACAACTCTCTTGCACATGCAGTAAGTTCTTATGCATATGTCTTTTTCCAGAATGGAATTCATGCAGTTCCAACCCTGGATCAACATAACATCCACCTTCTCCCGGCATCTGAAAAATCACCAGAGGAAATTTGCACAACTGGGTAACTTTATAACATCATATATTTTGGAATAACGATGCTTATTGGGATCTGAATGGAGTGCAGCAAACCCCCTTCATTTCCCTGGAGAGCACGTACTCCCTTCCCTCATCATGGCGACTCCATTCTTCTAAATTCTCTTTAAGCCTTGGTTCCATTGTAACCCTTCCTCAACTTCAGCCTCATAGTGGAGAGTCTAGGGCCACCTCTCACCACGTTTCCTTTTCTATCAGCGTTTGTCTTCCTGGATATTAAAAACACAAACCCAAAATAAAGTCAAAAAGAAAAAGAAAAAGGTAAAAAAGAGGAGGAGGAAGAGGAAAATAAGAAAGAAAGGGATGAAGTAACTATTTTAAAATAAAAGGAAACTGAAAAGTTACAAGGAGAATAAAACTAAGAACCTCTCACTGCCCAGCAGAATGACATAGGTGGTTTCTCTGCTTCTGAAGATTCTGTACTCAGTTCTAACATGGTGGGGGTAGGGTTCCCAGACATCCAAGCAAACAAATCCTCAACAACAGCTGGGTGTCCTACAATTTACCTTGATTCTGATAGTATCTATACCTAGAGATAGTATCAGATTCCAGAGACTGGAATTCAATCCACAAAGACTGCGCCCACCATCCTTACCTTCCCATTCAGATGACAATAGCAAGTCCAGGTTTTCATCTGTTCTTCTGACCAACAGGCTATAGATAAAGCTTCCAATGATCAGCTACCTTCGGTTTAATCAGTTTGCTACAGTGGCTCACAGAACTCAGAGTAACATTTTAGTCACTAGATTACTAGCTTATTATAAAAGGATATGACTTAGGAACAGCCAAATGGAAGAGATGCACAAGGCAAGGCATATGGGAAAGGGTATGGAGCTTGAAGTCAGGTGGGCCTTAGGAAGCATCACTATGAACAAAGCTAGTGGAGGTGATGGAATTCCAGTAGAGCTATTTCAAATCCTGAAAGACGATGCTGTGAAGTGCTGCACTCAATATGCCAGCACATTTGGAAAACTCAGCAGTGGCCACAGGACTGGAAAAGGTCAGTTTGCATTCTAATCCCAAAGAAAGGTAATGCCAAAGAATGCTCAAACTACCGCACAATTGTACTCATCTCACACACTAGTAAAGTAATGCTCAAAATTCTCCAAGCCAGGCTTCAGCAATATGTGAACCGTGAACTTCCAGATGTTCAAGCTGGATTTAGAAAAAGCAGAGGCACCAGAGACCAAATTGCCAACATCTGGTGGATCATGGAAAAAGCAAGAGTTCCAGAAACACATCTATTTCTGCTGTATTGACTATGCCAAAGCCTTTGACTGTGTGGATCACAAGAAACTGTGGAAAATTCTTCAAAAGACGGGAATACCAGACCGCCTGACCTGCCTCTTGAGAAATCTGTATGCAGGTCAGGAAGCAACAGTTAGACCTGGACATGGAACAACAGACTGGTTCCAAATAGGAAAAGGAGTACGTCAAGGCTGTATATTGTCACCCTGCTTATTTAACTTATATGCAGAGTAGTACATCATGAGAAACGCTGGGCTGGAGGAAGCACAAGCTGGAATCAAGATATTTCTCAATATCAATAACCTCAGATATGCAGATGACACCACCCTTATGGCAGAAGGTGAAGAGGAACTAAAGAGCCTCTTGATGAAAGTAAAAGAGGAGAGTGAAAAAGTTGGCTTAAAGCTCATCATTCAGAAAACTAAAATCATGGCATCTGGTCTCATCACTTCATGGCAAGTAGATGCGAAAACAGTGGAAACAGTGGCTGACTTTATTTTTCTGGGCCCCAAAATCACTGCGGATGGTGATTGCAGCCATTAAATTAAAAGAGGCTTACTCCTTGGAAGGAAAGTTATGACCAACCTAGACAGCATATTAAAAAGCAAAGATATTACTTTGCCCAGAAAGGTCCATCTACTTAAGGCTACGGTTTTTCCAGTGGTCATGTATGGATGTGAGAGTTGGACTAGAAAGAAAGCTGAGGGCTGAAGAATTGATGCTTTTGAAGTGTGGTGTTGGAGAAGACTCTTGAGAGTCCATTAGACTGCAAGGAGATCCAACCAGTCCATCCTAAAGGAGATCAGTCCTGGGTGTTCATTGGAGAGACTGATGTTGAAGCTGAAACTCCAATACTTTGGCCACTTGATGCAGAGAGCTGACTCATTTGAAAAGACCCTGATGCTGGGAAGGATTGAGGGCCGGAGGAGAAGGGGAGGACAGAGGATGAGATGGTTGGATGGCATCACTGACACAATGGACATGGGTTTGGGTGGACTCTGGGAGTTGGTGATAGACAGGGAGGCTGGCGTGCTGTGATTCATGGGATCGCAAAGAGTCAGACAAGACTGAGCGACTGAACTGAACTGAACTGATGGAGCTTCCACTCCCTCTCTGAGAGCACCACTATCCTTACATTTCCATGTTGCACTGACACTGAACCTTCTCCTCTAGGTCATTTTTTTTTCCTTGGAGGCTCCATTACATAAGCTGCTGCTGCTGCTGCTAAGTTGCTTCAGTTGTGTCCGACTCTGTGCGACCCCAGAGACGGCAGCCCACCCGGCTCCCCCATCCCTGAGATTCTCCAGGAAAGAATACTGGAGTGGGTTTCCATTGCCTTCTCCAATGCATGAAAGTGAAAAGTGAAAGTGAAGTCGTTCAGCCGTGCCCAACTCTTAGTGACCCTATGGACTGCCGCCCACTAGGCTCCTCCATCCATGGGATTTTCCAGGCAAGAGAACTGGAGTGGATTGCCATTGCCTTAAACTTGATTGATTAAATCAGTGACCATTGGTGATTGTCCATTCAACTTCCAGTCCCTCTTCCCTCTCTGAAGGTAAGTGGGGGTGGGACTGAAAGTTCCAACCCTCTAATCACCGGATTGGGATTTTCAGGTGGTGCAGTGGTGAAGAATCCAACTGCCATTGCAGGAGGTGCAAGAGATGCAGGTTTGATCCCTGGGTCAGGAAGATTCCCTGGAGTAGGAAATGGCAGCCCACTACATTATTCTTGCCTGGGAAATCTCTCTCAGGGACAGAGGAGCTTGTTGGGCCACAGTTCATGGGGTTGTAAAGAGTCGGACATGACTGAACACGCAATCACTCAGTTGGTTCTCCTGGCAAGCCCAGCTCTCATCCTTTGTGTGGTCTACAAGTCACCTAATTAACATAACAAAAGCCACCTTTAATGCTCTCATCACTTAGGAAATTTCAAAAGTTTTAGGAGTTCTGTACCAGAATTGAGGAGGGAGCCGCATATATATATTCCTTGTTATAAATCACAACATCACAGCCTCCATCATTGATATTTGGTTTGAATTTAAGACCCTAGGGTGCCCTTGCATGTTCCTCATAGCTCCCAGCCATCAGGGTGCATTTCAGGCTCCTCCGTTTAGCCTTTGAGACCCAGCAGGAGTCCTCACAGTATAGGTCTTTAGGCCTGGAAGTTGAACCACCCCATCAAGGTGTGCGGTGTCCTAATGCCTCTTTGCCTCCATGCTTTCCAATCCCTTTGCTTGGAATGCTGTTCTTCCCTTCTGTTGCCTGGGTAGGTTTTTCCTGTTTTATGAAATAGCTCAACAATTATTTCCTCTGAGAAGCCTTTTCTGAATCTCACCATTATGTGGCCTCCCATCTCCAGTTTGGTTTGGTCTTCAACACCACTGTGGAATAATTGTAGATTTGCTTGTCTGCCTTCCCGATGGAACCAATGCTGGGGACCACTGACTATTATGAAATAAATACTCTAATAAAGCAATATCCAACTGTTTTCTCATCAGATCCTCCACAACCTTGCTAGGTAAGTGGCTGATAGCCACATTTTACAGACTAAGAGGCCAAACTTAGTTGTTTAGTTTTTTTGACAAACCTTTATTGACTTCCTGCTGTGTGCCAGGCTTACAGGGGTTAAATAATTTGCCCAAGGTCACCCATTTAAAAAGCTGCAGGAGCCATTTATTGAACTCGAGCCCCTCATATTCCAAGTCTATGCTTTCACTGCTTTGTTTTTTTCTTCTCAGCACAGAGTAGGTGCTCACTAAGTGCTTGCTAATAAACAAAAAAATGAATAGATGCAAACTCCTCATGTAGTATGCAAATGAGAGTAAAGCCCTTGTGAATCCATTTCTGCTTTAAAAAAATATAATCTTTACTTCATAAGTTATCCATGTTTTTGAAAAAATATTTATTTATTTGGCTGTGCTTCATCTTAGTGCCTGTAGGATCCTTTGACCAGGGATTAGACCCTGGGCCCTCTGCATGGGAGCATAGTCTTAACCCCTGGACCACCAGGGTAGTCCCCATTTCTGCATTCTTGATTCACCTCTTACACTTGGCTGTGACAATACTACTTGGTGGTGCTTGTGCTTGCATCTTCAAAATGAGGTGCTGCTGAATATGTGGAGCACGTTAGAAAGATGCCAAAGATAAACACGCAAGTTGCAATAAATTCCTGAGAACTTTCCTTTGAGAAGGCAAACAGAATGTGGACGCTTGAGTTTTTGAGTCTGAGATTTCTAGGATTCATTTTTATGGTTTGGGGGTGGAATGCATGGTTTAAGCAAACACAATTAAATCCAAATTACCCATGGCTGGGCAGCTACTTGCTGTCTTTTGGTGTCAGAAAAAGTCAGGCTTTAGAGCTAGAATGTATCTAAAGAAAAGGTATGAAATGGCTTTCTCCTTTTCCTTTCTGTAAAGATTCCTTTAAAACATGCCAAATTCCTGAGGAGGTTGCCATTTTATTTGTTTGTTTTTCTGATTTGTTAGTATTACACAGCATGAAATCTTGTTTACAAGGCACTGTTCTTTTCTTGAGAAAGATACCCAGAGTTTGCATTCTCAGACACTAAGTCTAAAAACTAATTACAGCTTTTGGCTCTCTGTGGCACCTCTGTGTGTTCCTTAAAATATGCTCGTGTTTTTCCTGCTGAATATTCTTCAGAGACAAAGTGCAGGCCACTTACTGTGACTCGTAATGAGTTGATTTACATGGAGACTGTTTTAAATGCAGTGTATCCCTTGTTACGTAGTATACATGATAAAGTGTCATCTCCATATGGTTGGTACAGGCCATTTGAATAAAGTACCAGATGGAAATCATCGTCCAAACAGTTCTTTTCCCATCACCTAAATGCAAACAGCAAAATGGAGAGCCATTTTCCATAGCTTCCAAAATAATAATAATAATAATGATAATAATCATGATGATAATAATAATAATAGTGGTGTTAAAAATCCTGACAGATGCCTTCAGAGGGTATGGTATTATAATGACCATAACTGCTATAATGGGACTCACAGATGGCAGCCGAGGCAGATCAAACCCTTCATTAGTCCTTCTAAAAACTGTCATATACTTTCTCTTCTTTATGGTTCAAAACACAAAAGGCCCTTTGTGCCTTCAGAAACTTAGCTGCAATTTCAACGAAAAAGAGAAGCACATTAGCCGCTTTTATGCATGAGCCATATCATCAGCATAAAAATGAATTTGTAATATTTTGCCACATGTGATGTATTATTGCTGGGCTATGTAAACAATACCGGGCCTGAAATTGAGCCTTGGGGACTCCCTTTACAACTGACAAATTGAGAAACAAGGCCATCAACTCTCACACATTGCATCCGGTGAGTAAATAACTCAGCTAAGATCCATTTCCAGCCCAGTCTGAGATAATCTCTGTCCTGTAATAATAAATCATGGTCAAGGGCGTCAGATGGCCCAGGCAGATCTATAAACCTGTAAACACTGCTATGCTACAAAATTTTGATCTCTTTCAAGAGTTCAAGCCAAATCATTCATGAGTTTAATCTCAGCATTCTTTGTAATTACATTCACAGCTCCTGTCTGCCTGTCAAAAACAGCAGGGTTGCTCTTTGGAAATAGTTCAAGGTAGTAGCTGTCTCTCTTTGTTGATTCTTTGGTTTTTCCTTCCACACTCATGGATTCAGCAAAAGTTAGTATCTACCCTGAGAAGCAGGTCACGGAGACCTGGGGACAAGCTCTATTGCAGAGGAAGGAAACAGGAAAAGATTACATAGTGAAATGAAATTGCTGAGGCCAAGAATTCTCTGTCACAGAATCTGGAACAAACGTTGGGGCCAGAAATGGCCTAGAGGATGACAAATCTGCTCAGTTCTGCCTTCTGATGGCCTTTCTTCCCTTTGCTTTAGCAGCATATGTCCCTGGGTTCATAGGTTTAACTGTCTATTTCATGCCTGTGTTGGGTTCAGTAGGACAGTTAACACTTGTGGATTGTATAAGGTCAAAGCTGATCCATGAAGCTTAATGTTCGGGCTTTCTGTCTGTATTTAGTTCTTTGTGCATGCATGCATGCTAAGCCGCTTCAGTCATGTCCGACTTTTGTGACTGTGGCCTGCCAGGCTCCTCTGTCCATGGGATTCTCCAGGCGAGAATACTAGAGAGGATTGCAAGGCCCTCCTCCGGGGATCTTCCCAACCCAGGGTTTGAACCCACGTCTCTTACATTTCTTGCATTGGCAGGCAGGTTTGCTACCACTAGCACAACCTGGGAAGTGTTTAACCTACCCCAGAATTCACAATGTATGCCTCTTCTCATGAGCTTCACACTCAAGAACTCAAGGACCAAAGCTATAGAGACCAGCAGAGGTTACTAAGGGAGGCTTTGAAGTTCTAGGGAATATGCAGAATCCTTCTCTGATTATACTCACAGGAAAATTTGCGTTTGTTAAACAAACATAAAATTCCAAATGCTGTGCTGCCAGGCTTGGGAATGTTCTCTCATTTAGTCCTTATGGTAATCCTGTTGGTGGATGATATAATCCTTGTTTAAGATAGAACAAAACCAAGACCCAGAGAGGCAAAGTAACTTGCCCAAACACATAGAGTCCACTGAGGGACAGAGCTGGGATTTGAAATGCTCTTCCTCCTATGCCTTACCTTGGGAGATAAATTTAAGTTATCTCCCAGGAGTGATAGTTTAAATTCATGCGTCCTCTTCGTTCTAAGGATGGATAGGCCAATAGAATTTATGCCTGCTGCTGCTGCTGCTAAGTCACTTCAGTCATGTCCGACTCTGTGCGACCCAGAGATGGCAGCCGACCAGGCTCCCCCCGTCCCTGGGATTCTCCAGGCAAGAACACTGGAGTGGGTTGCCATTTCCTTCTCCAGTGCATGAAAGTGAAAAGTGAAAGTGAAGTCGCTCAGTTGTGTCCGACTCTTAGCAACCCCATGGACTAGAGCCCACCAGGATCCTCCATCCATGGGATTTTCCAGGCAAGAGTACTGGAGTGGGGTGCCATTGCCTTCATAAATCTAGAATTTATGCCAGATTTGGTCAATTAGTAGTAGTGCCTGGAATGCTGAGTTGAGAAAGATGCTTACTGAGGAAGTATCTGTGATTGATTACTGCTGTCTGGCATGTATGCTGCAGGGAGAATAGTCATCCACAGACTGAGCTGAGCATATGCTGGCCTTCTCCTTGTGCTTCAAGAGATGGGAATAACAGACGTCCTTACCTGCCTCCTGAGAAATCTGTATGAGAAATCAGGTCAAGAAGCAACAGAACTAGACATGGAACAATGGACTGGTTCCAAATCAGGAAAGGAGTATGTCAAGGCTGTGTATTGTCACCCTGCTTAGTTTTAACTTATATGCAGAGTGCATCATGCGAAATGCCACGCTGGATGAAGCACAAGCTGGAATCAAGATTGCTGGGAGAAACACCAATAACCTCAGATATTCAGATGACACCACCCTTATGGCAGAAAGTGAAGAAGAACTAAAGAACCTCTTGATGAAAGTGAAAGTGGAGAGTGAAAAAGTTGGATTAAAACTCAACATTCAGAAAACAAAGTTCATGGCATCTGGTCCTATTCATGGCAAATAGATGGGGAAACAATGGAAATAGTGAGAGACTATTTTTGGGGGGGGCTCCAAAATCACTGCAGATGGTGACTGCAGCCATGAAATTAAAAGACACTTGCTCCTTGGAAGAAAAGCTATGACCAACCTAGACAGCATATTGAAAAGCAGACATTACTTTGCCAAAAAAGGTTCGTCTAGTCAAAGCTATGGTTTTTCCAGTAGTCATTATAGATGTAAGAGTTGGACTATAAAGAAGGCTGAGTGAGGAAGAATTGATGCTTTTGAACTGTGGTGTTGGAGAAGACTCTTGAGAGTCCCTGGGACTGCAAGGAGATCCAAGAAGTCAATCCTAAAGGAAATCAGTCCTGAATGTTCATTGGAAGGACTGATGCTAAAGCTGAAGCTCCAATACCTTGACCACCTGATGCGAAGAACTGACTCCTTGGAAAAGACCCTGATGCTGGGAGAGATTGAAGGCAGGAGAAGGGGATGACAGAGGATCAGATGGTTGGATGGCATCACTGACTCAATGGACTTGAACCTGAACAAGCTCCGGGAGTTGGTGAAAGACAGGGAAGCCTAGCATGCTGCAGGCCATGGGGTCACAAAGAGTTGGACACAACTGAGAGACTGAACTGAACTGAACTCCCTGGGCTATTAGGGGATGTAGTCTATCTTTTGGTAAAATTGTGCCTGTATGAAATTTGTGTTGAGTAGTAATGTATGTCCTGTACATACATCCCGCATCAAGTAGCCTGATGCTCATAACTTGATAGCAAGGTATTGTTCATGTCTTATTGGGAAGAAATTTACTTAAAAAGAACACCATCCAAATGCTACTATGGAAACTATGAAGTTGTAGCCAATCAGCGTTTCAGAGGCTCATATTCTTGGAAGTAGAACACCCCTAAAGATGCCTAGTGTAGCATACTCTGAAATACTATTTAGAGAAAAACTATTTCCCACCCTCTAGTTGAGTTGCAGAAAGAGTGGTAAGTGAAGGAAGCCTTTGTTGTTTGTTGTTCAGTCACCAAGTCATGTCCAACTCTTTGCAACCCATAGACTGCAGCACACCAGGCCTCCCTGTCCCTTACCATCTCCTCGAGTTTGCCCAAATAATTAATATTACAACAAAAACTCCTCCAGACATTAGCTGGTGCTATAATCTATTACCCTTAATTTATAAAAACCTTGTGGATTGCTTGCTGGCTACTCTGTTTCCTTTATACATTCACTTAGTTCTTTGCCTACTTGGCAATCCTCCTCAAGACAAACCCACTCAGTGGCCCAGTGAACAAGCATCTCCACCAAGTACCCCTTTTTTAATCTTTTTTTTAAATTCATAGACCTTATATTTTAAACACTTTGGTCTAGCAAACAAACTTCAATTAATAATAGAAATTCATTTTTGGATTTTCATTCATTAAAGACTAGAGCTTCTGCTCAGAATATGGCAAGTGTTACCAGATGTGTTATGTTTCTCTAGATAAATTCAAAGAAATTTAATGCTTTAGATAATGTGCTTGTATGGTCTTCCTGTGTGCATGCTCAGTTGTGTCTGACTCTGCAAACCTATGGACTGTAACCCGCTAGGCTCTTCTGTCCATGGGATTTCCCAGGCAAGAATACTGGAGTGGGTTGTCATTTCCTCCTCCAGGAGATCTTCCCAACCCAGGGATTGAACCTGTGTCTCTTGTACCTTCTCCATTGCAGGCGGATTCTTTCCTGCTGAGCCATTGGAGAAGCCCCTGTGTGGTCTCATCCAGCACAGACATACAAATTCTAATGGGCTTTTCAAAGTGATGGACATTGTGCACTAATTCTCATTACTGCCTTTGAAGACTTCATCATTAATTCCTGGGTGCCAGGTAGAAATTTTGTAAATACACAATGGTCGTGCTGGCTCCCTAAAAGTAATACCTGTTGATTCTCTTTGTTGGCCAAATTTGATCATAAATTTGGCTCTTGCTCAGGATAAAATTCTCTATTTCATATGCTTAAGTGTAGTCGCTCAGTCATGTCTGACTCTTTGCGACCCCATAGACTGTAGCCCCCCAGGCTCCTCTGTCCATGGGATTCTCCAGGCAAGAATACTGGAGTGGGTTGCCATTTCCTTCTCCAGGGGATCTTGTACACAATTAACATCTTTAATTCTAGGGTCCAGGAAAACAAGGATACCTTTAGTTTAAATTAAATCACCAAAGTTCTTATAGGATTAGTTGCTAGTAGTAAAAGAGACTAGAACTCAGGACAATAGGTATCACCTACAATTTTAACAATTAGACCACACTTCCTCTCAGATATGATTTTTAAGTCCTTCAAATAAAAATAAACAGATTTTTTTGGCTGGAAGATTTCAGCTTTTGTTTCATTCTCAGTTAGCCTGGAATCCAGCCGTCCAGATGCTTCAGAAAGAGGAGGAAGATGGTAAGACCAAATGTTGCTCAAAACCTTGGAGACAAGTTTGTTCCAGCACGAAATGGAGTTTCACTGGATAAAGGCTTAATATAAGCCACTTCCCTCAATCCCTCTGCGTTATTTCCCACTGCCTAGTGAGCACTGGGACTCAAGAGCCAACGTCACACATGCCTTAGGAATCAAACTTCACAAATTTAGTTACAAACCATGCTTATTATTTGGATTCTTCCCCTGACAGAAGGAAGGCTCTTCCTTTTGGACTAAACCTAAAAGAAGTGAAAGTTCTATGGTAAAAGTGATTCCCAGACTGTTTTTGCTTTGTAAGCTGATCAAGCTGATCCTAACAGTCACTTAATCACATTACCCTCCTCCTCCAATGGTGTTCTCGACTAAGCATCTGCCTAACAACATGCTCCAAGTGGTTTCAGATGGACTGACACCAGAGCAGATTGGAGAGGAGATTAAAAAAAAAAAACTTTGTGAAAAAAAAAAGGAACTGGAAGGGACTGAAGTGTAAACATCATCAAAATAATTTAGAAGATACCTTTGAAAATTATCACTTGCCATTATTTAATCAGGACAATGAGATTACCAACCTAATAAGAGTTGTTCAACAACACTTTACTGAGAAGGTTGCAAGAAGCCACTGAGGAAGGAGCCCACAGGGGGATTTTTTTCAGAACCTGGTTTACTGTATCCTCATTGTCTAAACTTTAAAGAATTTAGGAGGAGAGTGAAGTGCAACTATGTCTGAAGAACATAGTCCAGAGGCTGTTGATGGCTCAGTCATTGCAGACCCCAAATAAATGGACAGATTTCAGAGACATCAAACTGTTGATCAACTGGGATTTAGAAAATGAAGAGTGTGTGAACCAGTGAAATTTGGTAACCTCATAAAGAAAAGGAGGACATCAATTCCTCAGAATGGTACCAGATATGACTGAGATGCAGACAGGTGTCTACCAGCTGTCGTTCAGCCATAATCTAGATTGGAAGCCCCATTCTGCTGCAGAAATTAAGAACACTGCATTGTACCTCTCTGACTTTCTTTCCCTGGGGCTGTATCTGGCCTGGATGTAAAGATGTTTGGAGGAGACCATAAATCTAGCCCATGACCCTGGCTGCAGTCCAGTTTCACTCACCTCCCTAAATTAGGTCTCAGAGCAACTTGAGCTTAATGCAGGGGAAGATAATTCTTCTGCCTATGGAAAGTGTTAGATGATGACAAAGATTAGACGACAAAGCTTGGTTGTAAAATCTCTCTACGGATTAGGAAGAAAGTTATTTAGACCAGTTGTGTGTCTGCTGATTATAATATAGATATGATCAGTCCCATAAGCCTCAATTTTATCTTTTTTTGGTTATATTACTTGGTTTGCAGGATCTTAGTTCCCCAACCAGGGATTGAACCTCAGTCCCTGGCAATGAAATCTCCAAGTTCTAACCACTGAACCACCAGTGAATTCCTTCTGCATCTTTAAAATGAGGATATAGTAATAGTTACCTCGATAGGTGGTTGTAAGGATAAAATGAGTAATGTAGGTAATGTACCTAGCTACACTGTTGTCAGTGGTCCCCAAATGATGAATTATGGAGAGAGGTTCCCTATGCTAGAAGTGAGAGATTCCAAATGATTGTTATCGAGTTTGAGAAGACTCTCATGTTCTCTCTCACTCTGTACACATACACACACACGCGTGTGCACACACACACACACATATTAAAGTCTACAGGTATTAAGGAAAGTGTTCCTTTAAAGCTGTGGTACTTACACTTTCAGAGCTTGGTGAAAGCTACAACCCTTCTGTAGGGACAGCTACTAGATTCAGAATGATTTTTAAAGGACTGAATGATGGAAATTGAAATGCAGAACCAGTTTTTCAAGGTTCTAAAACGTATCATTGTTGTGATCATTGTTTTCAGCTTTATCATGCATGCTTGTCCTGAACCCAGCCAGTGAAATGACATTGCAAAATTCATGGTTCCTGTGCTTCTGATACAATAATGTTATGGTAATTTTCAAGCACTGTACTAAATGTTACACACACAACAAATCATAGACCTTTTGGCTAAGCCCCCAGCTGGTGGTTACCTTTGATCTCCTCACTTTAATGATAACGAAATTGAGGTTCAGTTCAGTTCAGTCGCTCATTTGTGTCCAACTCTTTGCAATCCCATAGACTGCAGCACATCAGGCTTTCCTGTCCATCACCAACTCCTGGAGCTTACTAACTCGTGTCCATAGAGTTGGTGATGCCATCCAACCATCTCATCCTCTGTCATCCCCTTCTCCTCCTGCCTTCAAACTCTCCCAGTATCAGGATCTTTTCCAAGGAGTCAACTCTTCGCATCAGGTGGTCAAAGTATTGGAGCTTCAGCTTTAGCATCAGTCCTTCCAATGAATATTCAGGACTGATTTCCTTTAGGATTGACTAGTTGGATCTCCTTGCAGTCCAACGGACTCTCAAGAGACTTCTCCAACACCACATTTCAAAAGCATTAATTCTTCCTCACTCAGCCTTCTTTATAGTCCAACTCTCACATCCATGCATGACTACTGGAAAAACCATAGCTTTGACTAGACGAACTTTTGTTGGCAAAGTAATGTCTGCTTTTTAATATGCTGTCTAGGTTGGTCATAGCTTTTCTTCCAAGGAGCAAGCGTCTTTTAATTTCATGGCTGCAGTCACCATCTGCAGTGATTTTGGAGCCCCCCCCAAATAGTCTCTATTTCCATTGTTTCCCCATCTATTTGCCATGAAGAGATGAGACCGGATGCTATGATCTTTGTTTTCTGAATGTTGAGTTTTAATCCAACTTTTTCACTCTCCACTTTCACTTTCATCAAGAGGTTCTTTAGTTCTTCACTTTCTGCCATAAGGGTGGTGTCACATGCGTATCTGAGGTTATTGCTATTTCTCCCGGCAATCTTGATTCCAGCTTGTGCTTCCTCCAGCCCAGCATTTTGTGTGATGCACTTTGCATATAAGTTAAATAAGCAGGGTGACAATGTAAAACCTTGATGTCCTCCTTTCCCGATTTGGAACCAGGCTGTTCTTCCATGTCCAGTTCTAACTGTTGCTTCCTCACCTGCATACAGATTTCTCAGGAGGCAGGTCAGGTGGTCTGGTATTCCCATCTCTGGAAGAATTTTCCACAGTTGATTGTGATCCACACAGTCAAAGGCTTTGGCATAGTCAGTAAAGCAGAAGCGGATGTTTTTCTGGAACTCTCTTGCTTTTTTGATGATCCACCAGATGTTGGCAATTTGATCTCTGGTGCCTCTGCCTTTTCTAAATCCAGCTTAAACATCTGGAAGTTCATGGTTCACATAATGTTGAAGCCTGGCTTGGAGAATTTTGAGCATTACTTTACTAGTGTGTGAGATGAGTACAATCGTGCAGTAGTTTGAGCATCCTTTGGTATTCCCTTTCTTTGGGATTGGGATGAAAATTGACCTTTTCCAGTCCTGTGCCCACTGCTGAGTTTTCCAAATTTGCTGGTATATTGAGTGCAGCACTTTCACAGCATCACCTTTTAGGATTTGAAATAGTTCAACTGAATTCCATCACCTCCACTAGCTTTGTTCATAGTGATGCTTCCTAAGGCCCACTTGACTTCACATTTCAAGATGTCTGGCTCTAGGTGAGTGATCACACCATCATGATTATCTAGGTCATGAAGATCTTTTTTATACAGTTCTTCTGTGTATTCTTGCCATGTCTTCTTAATATCTTCTACTTCTGTTAGGTCCATACCATTTCTGTCCTTTATTGTGCCCATTTTTGCATGATATGTTCCCTTGGTATCTAATTTTCTTGATGAGTTCTCTAGCCTTTCCCATTCTATTGTTTTCCTCTATTTCTTTGCATAGATCACCGAGGAAGGCTTTTTTATCTCTCCTTGCTAGTCACTGAAACGCTGCATTCAAATAATGTATCTTTCCTTTACTCCTTTGCCTTTCACCTCTTCTTTTCTCAGCATTTGTAAGGCCTGCTCAGACAACCATTTGGCCTTTTTGCATTTCTTTTTCTTAGGGGCAGTCTTGATCACTGCCTCCTGTACAATGTTGCAAATTTCCATTCATAGTTCTTCAAGTACTCTGTCTATCAGATCTAATCCCTTGAATCTATTTGTCACTTCCACTGTATAATCATAAGGGATTTGATTTACGTCATACCTGAATGGTCTAGCGGTTTTCCTTACTTTCTTCAATTTAAGTCTGAATTTTGCAAGAAGGAGTTCATGATCTGAGCCACAGCCAGCTCCCATTCTTGTTTTTGCTGCCTGTATAGAGCTTGGCCAAGCTTAGTATATGCAGACCTAGGATCTGAACTCAGGTCTGTGTGAATCATACCCCAAGTTCTTATCACTCCTGTTCTTCACTGCCTCTCATTGTGCCATGCTGATGGGAATGGCGAGCATATGATGCTCCAATACTGACTTGGGGCTGAATTTCAGAACGAGAACTTGGGGAAATGGGCCATAATGTGACCTGTTAAAGACTTGCCTGTCCTTTCTTTTCTGGAAGAGAGGTATCTTGTCATACCAAGCTCAACAGGGTGAAGACCTGGCCCTGCTTTTTGAACTTATCTTCCCTTCCTTTTATTTCATGACCCTGGCTGCTCTTCCTTTGTAATTTAAGAAGAGTCATTAAAAGTTCATCTCTGCCCTATAATAGTCAAGTCAAAAGCACAGAAAGATTCTCACTGTGAGTTGCAAATTTGTTGAGAATCTTGTATTTGATAACTCTTCAATCTTGTCCCCCTCCCCGACCCTGTATGAAATGGATGTTCTAATTGCCATTCTGCAAATGAGGAAACCAAAGCTCAGACGGATTACTAAACTTACCTGAAGTCAGATAGCTAGTTGGTGGGCAAACTGGCATATAGATCTTAAGTCTAACTGGACACGATACTTTTGCTTTTTACTTATGCTGTATCCCAACACTCTAATGCAATGGTCCTCAACCAATGGCAATTTGGCCCTGCAGGCAATACTTGGCAGTGCCTGGAGACATTTTTTTGGTCAAAATTGGGGGCCGCTACCAGCAACTTGTAGATGGAGACCAGGGATGCTACTGAAGATTGTACAATGCATAGGACAGTCCTCCACAACAAAGAACAATCACATTCAAATATTAATGGTACGAAGGTTGAGAAATCCTGTTCTGAAGGCAACGGGGGAAGCTGTGTGGTATAGCAGAGAAAAGAACAAGCTTACAGCTCCTAGGCCATCCATAGGGAGTATCTTGTCCCTCAGCTCTGCAGGTGAGATCTAATTACCTTCATTCCGCACACAGGGAAACTGAAGTTCAGAAAAGTTAAGCAACTTGCCCAAGATCACACAACGAGCAATCATGGGAGGCGAAATTCAAATGAAGCCTCCTGATCAAACCCAGAGGTTTTCTCCTTTATCATAATTGCACCCTCCTGGATTCTTGCTTTTCTCTGTGAATTTAGACTTTTAGTCTACCTGTACATTGTTTAGCTGGGTCAGTGGTTATCAAACTATAACCTGCTCCAGGTTTACAGGAGGTTTGGTGAAAACATGAATTGCTGGACCCTACCCCCAGAGGTTCTGATTCAGCGGGACCGGGGCAGGACTTGAGAATTTGCCTTTCTAACAGGCTCTCTGTGCTGCTGCTGCCGCTGCTGCTGGCCTGGGAGCCACACTGTGAGAACCGCTGTGTTAGGTCCTAAATGTGTTTTCTTTTCTTCTTCTTGTTGGGGGGGAGGGGGAGGGTCATGTCCTATCCCCACCTTGCCTCTCTCTCTCACAACTGTCCGGGGACACAGAGTGCTGAATGCATAGCCTGGCTCCCGTGGACAAGCCGAGGCTGACAGGCCTGTGAAATATTAGTGGAACATGTGAAACCCACAGCCCTGTGAGTGCTCACTGCAGAGCTCAGCCAGATTACATGTCCAAGCAGTCCCTACAGTCTCCCGGGAGTGAATTAAAATCATTTGCTGGTGACATAGGCGGATGGGCTGGTTCTGAGTCGGGTCTAATCTGGGTCAGAGAGCACAGGCTGATCTGTCATCTGAAACACTGAAATCTCCTCCTGGCGTCTCTTGCGGGACCGTGGCTGCCCTCTGTGCACAGAGGCAAGAGGGTGGGGGTGCAGATGGAGGCCTCTGTCCCCTGTCTCTGTGTCTGGCAGCTGTTCCCCTCACGGGGTGGCTGCTTCAGGCAGCAGTAGGTGGTCTGCGTCAGGAGTTGGGAAGTCAGGCTTTTCACAGCCCTGGGGGTTTCCTCCAGTTTATTACCTCTGAATGCTTGGAACATCTGATGTGCTTGAGGTCCAGGAATTTGTGATGAATGTACAATCAAGACATATGCTGCACTCAAACCAGCACTAAGTAGGCAAAAGAGAGAGAGATAGAAATTAGTGTTTGTTGTTGTTGTTATTGTTCAGTTGCTAGGTTGTAGCCAACTCTTTGCGACCCCATGGACTGCAGCACTCCAGGCTTCCCAGAAATTAGTATTTATTGAGCTTGATTGTATACAAGGCATTGTGTTTGATGCTTTACAATCATCTCATTTTATTAATTCTTATAATAGTTTTGCAAGTTAGGTATTCTTACTCACATGAAGAGATCTACTGACTTACTGAAGCCCATGAACCTTGTAAGTGGGGTCACCAGGACTTGAACCCAAGGTAAATTTGACTCCAACAGCTGTAATCTTTCCAGTTAATGACAGAGAGAGAGACAGAGAGAACGCTTGAAAACTTGAGGTTCAAAGGAGATGGGAGTGCCTTATGTCTAGTGATTTACTTTGTAGTTCCTAGGCTAGTCATGACTTTATCAAGCCTTTGTCAGATTACTTCAGAAAATCACTTTCTCTATTGTGTGGTGCTGAGAAATTAGAATGAGAGGAAATGCATTAGTGATGCTGTGAGGGATTTTATTTCCATCCTTAGATTAGTGACTTGTGAAGTGAATATTCCCCTCAGAGCTTTGTAGAAGACACGTAAATTCCAGAACTATTAATAGAGTTTTGGAAGAGGGAGAATACAAGATATTAAGGAGCTGAGACTTGTTTAGGGTAGAAACACAATTTGTTCTCCTTTCAACCAAAGTTTGCCATCTTAGATCTAGACAGAACTCCACAGCTCCTTTTCTGTCTTGAATAGGAAAAAGAAATCAACCTGTTTCCTACAGTTTCCCTGACTTGTGAAAATAAAGTCAGAATAGGTCTTTGTAACGTTATCCCATCCAAGAAGACGATGAAAGAAGCATGAACCCAAGTGATCTGTTAACCCACTCTTTCTGTGGTCCCCAATGCATAGGTCTTCATTGCAAGTAGGAAGGGCACTTGGATTGGTAAGACTTTTTTTACATTCACTCATCTGGAGCAAATTGTGATAGCCATAGGACAGGCAGAACCAAACATTTAAACCACTGTTGTGGATAATTGGCCTTGAGCCTCCTAATCCCATAATATGCTTAGTGGTGTCTGCAATAGGCCTGACTTCCAACACTGGCCAATTGAAATTAGACCCAATTCACAACATAATTAATAATACCTTTCATTACTTAATGCCTTTTACAGCCCTGTAAAGCATTTTCAGTCACATTATCTCATATAATCCTCAGAACCACTCACTGAAGAAGATATTTTCATTTTCAGTTTATAGACAAAGACACCAAGCTTTGAAAAGTTCACAGCGTTAGTAAGGGGCAAAGTCCCAACTCAAATTCAAACCTGAGTCCTATCTGACCTAGGCTTGTTCATTACATTTCTATCTGCCTCTTTGTTTTGTAAGGCCGACTGCTGATTAGATTTGTTTAAAATAGCTTTTCCCTGATACAAAATAAACACATATTCTTATTGAAAATATAGAAAAATCAGTGAAGGAACTCTTCACCTTAATTATACAACCGCTGTCAACATTTTGCTGTATTTTTTTCTGTACATATTGAGTCAGCACCTCTTCATTTTGACTGAGGTCAGATTGCATGTACATGCTTCCATTTTCTCTCCCCAGGTGGTCCTAGCACTATTTATTTTTCTTTTTTAAAAAATTATTTTTAATTGAAGGATAATTGTTTTACAGTATTGCCCTGGTTTCTGCCATATATCAGTATGAACCAGTCATAGGTACACATATGTCCTCTCCCTCTTGAACCTCCCTCCTACCTCCCACCCCTTCCCATCTCCCTAGGTTGTTACAGAGCCCTGGTTTGATTTCCCTGAGTCATACAGCAAATTCCCATTAGCGATCTACTGCATATGGTAGTGTAAATGTTACCATGCAACTCTCTCCATTTGTCCCATCCTCTCCTTCCTGCCCACTCCCCCTCCCATGTCCATAAGTCTGTCCATATGTCTGTATCTCCATTGCTGCCCATAGGTTCATTGGTACCACCTTTCTAGATTCCATATATATATACATTAGTATACAATATTTGTTTTTTCTCCTTCTGACTCTTTTCAGTCTGTATAATAGGCTCTAGGTTCATCCGCCTCATTAGAAATGACTCAGATGCATTCCTTTTTATGGCCTAGCACTATTTCTAAAGCCTAAAAATTGCTCTGAGGGATCTGCTGTGTGGATGGAGGGACAGAATTATGAATGCATGCATACACAGGTGTATGTAGGACATGAAAGACTTAGAAGCTATTGTCTGTGTCTTTGAAATGGCTCCCATCTAAATATTAAGACTAACTTTTATTTATGCAGCAACTTTTTGGAACAAAAACACAAGGAAGCAACTAAATCAGGAGTTACTAATATGATACGTGTTTCATGTGGAAGTGTTGAGAATGGGATTGAGCAGCACAAATTGGGACTCGAGAAACTCTTGGGACTATGTCACTATTACCTGAAAATTTGGAAGTCACTTATATTCTAACAATTTTCCTTTGGCATTTGGGTCCCTTGAGTGGGAGCACAGTACATCTAGTGGTCCTAGGAAACCTATTCTTTTAATCCATTTATTGAAAATATAAATGTGACCTATGTTTCTGAAGAGTGCTATTTTCTAAGCATTTATGGAAATATACAAAGAAACAAAAATAGGTTTTTTTTTTTTTTTACTATTTAAGCTTTGGTAAAAAGAAATCATGCAACCTAAATAATTTACAGATTAAAAAACTGAGTGTTAAGGAAGAGGTCAGCTTTGTTGATTTTAGAAGAATGATTTATGGGTCTACTTAGCTTTTAAAGTCCTGCTGTGACATTTCGGGAACATGCTTTTCCATTGATAAGTAATGCTGTAGTGTGATAGATGAGGAACAATAGCAGAAGTTTGGCCGAATAGCTATTCTTACATTTGGTTAACAGATAAAGAAGTCAGGTGATATTTTCCACCAGTGTGTTGTGCAATACTGTAAAACTAACAGCTCTGAGATTTAGCATAGAAAATGAGAAATGCCCAGGGAAACTCTAGACTGGTAATTAGAAAAGGACATCCAACATCAGTTGGATTCCTTAAATACCTTTGCCTATGGTTTTCATGATTTAGTTGAATGTGCACAGACTTTGAAGTCAACTCTGTGTTCAAATCCCAGCTCTGTTACTCTGTAGATGTGAGCCTTTGGAGATGTTACTTGACCTTTATAAGCCTGTTCCTTTACTCTCTAGAAAGGGTTGTTGAGAGGATGAACATAGTTGCTTGTGTAGAGAGGCTTACACAAAACTTGACGCCTAGAGGACTCTCAATATATCCATTCATTCAACAACCATTTTGCACACTGTTAGAGGCTGCACAACACAAGAATGACAGTCGGTCTCTGCCCTGACAGAGCTAACATTTTAGTGGGAATGTTAGCTCAAAATAAAAGTAGACAGATAAGTGTATATAATCACTATAAATTTAGTCAAATGTTAAAAAGATTCCAAATGCAGAGACTAATGATATTTGGAGTCAGAGTGAAACTGTGTCCCAGGTAGAAGAGAGAATGCTTTTTGAACAGGCGACTTGAACAGAGAGCTAAAGCATGTGAAAGAGCCAGCCATGAAAGAGTAAGGGGTCAGCATTTTAAGCAGAAAGAATGGCCTGTGCGGTAACATTGCCTGAGGCAGGCATTACTGTTCCAGGAAATGAACAAGACCAATAGAATATGGCCTGGAGAACAAAGAGGTGAACTGCTATGGAGGAACAAGCTAGGAGTCAGCAAGGATGGGCCATGCATGACCTTGGTAGAGAGTCTGGGTTTCATTCTAAGTACGATTTGGGCTTCCCTGGTGGCTCAGACAGCAAAGAATCTATCTTCAGTGCAGGAGACCCAGGTTCAATCTCTAGGTCAGGAAGATCCCTTGAGAACGGAATGGCAACCCACTCTAGTATTATTGCCTCGAGAACCCCACGGATAGAGGAATCTGGTGGGACACAGTCCATGGGATTGCAAAGAGAGGACACACTGAGCGACTAACACACTTTAAGTACGATTTCATCATTTGTGTTATTCCCTTCCCATTGTAATTCCAACCATTATATAGCATCAAGAACCTGCCAACTGTCATCCAATTTTGCAGGAATTCCAAGGAGTATGTGCTCCAAAGATTAGGGGAGAAATACGAGGGTGGTGAGAAAGTGTATCTTGTTGTGAAGTTAGGCCTCTGGAACCTGCAGTGAGAGGCTACTAGCCCAGCACTTATTTCACTACTGCACAATGTGACAGAGCTGCCATGGCCTTGGAGCTCCTCCCATCCTGCTGCTTCATTGTATAGATGTGACAGGTCTGCCTGAGGCGTGGGCTTAAGGTAACTGGGAGAGAGAGATTTAAGTGCTAATTTATTGACAGTCTTTTGTTTTCCAGGAAGGGTGCTCAGTACTTTTCTCTTTAACAACCTCCCTAGGTCCCTGAAAGACAGTCATTTTAGTCAGATCTCCCATATAAAAAAGATGAGTCAATTGGTTAAGAAAGTGACCCATTGGAGCAACTATTTTGGAAAATAATTGAGTTTTATCCTGTTATATTGGACTCTCACTGGCAATCCCAGATGCTTACTTTTTGTATATGAGAGTGCCAAGAGACACGTATAAGAGTGTTCAAAGAAGTGTTCTTAGTAGCCAAGAACTACAAAAGTCCAAATCCCTATCCCTAAGGAAATAGATAAGAAAGTATGATATAAGCACATAATGGAATATTACACAGCAGCAGAGTGGAGTGACTTACAACCACCCCAGCAACATGGATTTCTTTCAACATAGTGTTAAATGAAAACTAGTCAGAAATGATTTTTTATAATATATACTTTTCTTATAAAGTTCAAAAGCAAGTAATCTAAATGACCTCTCTACCAAGGTCATATTATTTAAGTATATATGTTCAGTTCAGTTCAGTTCAGTCGCTCAGTCGTGTCCGACTCCTTGCGACCCCAGCACACCAGGCCTCCCTGTCCATTACCATCTCCCGGGAGTTCACTCAGACTCACATCCATCGAGTCCGTGATGCCATCCAGCCATCTCATCCTCTGTCATCCCCTTGTCCTCCTGCCCCCAATCCCTCCCAGCATCAGAGTCTTTTCCAATGAGTCAGCTCTTCGCATGAGGTGGCCAAAGTACTGGAGTTTCAGCTTTAGCATCATTCTTTCCAAAGAAATCCCAGGGTTGATCACCTTCAGAATGGACTGGTTGGATCTTCTTGCAGTCCAAGAGACTCTCAAGAGTCTTCTCCAACACCACAGTTCAAAAACATCAATTCTTCGGCGCTCAGCTTTCTTCACAGTCCAACTCTCACATCCATACATGACCACAGGGAAAACCATAGCCTTGACTAGATGGACCTTAGTCGGCTAAGTAATGTCTTTGCTTTTGAATATACTATCTAGGTTAGTCATAACTTTTCTTCCAAGGAGTAAGCATCTTTTAATTTCATGGCTGCAGTCACCATCTGCAGTGATTTTGGAACCCCAAAATATAAAGTCTGACACTGTTTCTACTGTTTCCCCATCTATTTGCCATGAAGTGATGGGACCAGTAGCCATGATCTTCGTTTTCTGAATGTTGAGCTTTAAGCCAACTTTTTCACTCTCTTCTTTTACTTTCATCAAGAGGCTTTTTAGCTGCTCTTCCCTTTCTGCCATAAGGGTGGTGTCATCTGCATATCTGAGGTTATGGATATTTCTCCCAGCAATCTTGATTCCAGTCGTGTTTCTTCCAGTCTAGCGTTTCTCATGATATACTCTGCATATAAGTTAAATAAGCAGGGTGAAAATATACAGCCTTGACGTACTCCTTCTATTTGGAACCAGTCTGTTGTTCCATGTCCAGGTCTAACTGTTGCTTCCTGACCTGCATACAGATTTCTCAAAAGGCAGGTTAGGTGGTCTGGTATTCCCATCTCTTTCAGAATTTTCCACAGTTTCTTGTGATCCACACAGTCAAAGGCTTTGGCATAGTCAAGAAAGCAGAAATAGATGTTTTTCTGGAACTCTCTTGCTTTTTCCATGATCCAGTGGATGTTGGCAATTTGATGTCTGGTTCCTCTTCCTTTTCTAAAACCAGCTTGAACATCAGGAATTCACGGTTCACATATTGCTGAAGCCTGGCTTGGAGAATTTTGAGCATTACTTTACTAGCATGTGAGATGAGTGCAATTGTGTGGTAGTTTGAGCATCCTTTGGCATTGCCTTTCTTTGGGATTGGAATGCAAACTGACCTTTTCCAGTCCTGTGGCCACTGCTGAGTTTTCCAAATGTGCTGGCATATTGAGTGCAGCACTTTCACAGCATCATCTTTCAGGATTTGAAATAGCTCAACTGGAATCCCATCACCTCCACTAGCTTTGTTCGTACTGATGCTTTCTAAGGCCCACTTGACTTCACATTCCAGGATGTCTGGCTCTAGATTAGTGATCACATCATCATGATTATCTGGGTCATGAAGATCTTTTTTGTACAGTTCTTCTTTGTATTCTTGCCACCTCTTCTTAATATCTTCTGCTTCTGTTAGGTCCATACCATTTCTGTCCTTTATCGAGCCCATCTTTGCATGAAATGTTCCCTTAGTATCTCTAATTTTCTTGAAGAGATCTCTAGTCTTTCCCATTCTGTTGTTTTCCTCTATTTCTTTGCATTGATCGCTGAAGAAGGCTTTCTTATCTCTCCTTGCTATTCTTTGGAGCTCTGCATTCAGATTCTTATATCTTTCCTTTTCTCCTTTGCTTTTTGCCTCTCTTCTTTTCACAGCTATTTGTAAGGCCTCCCCAGACAGCCATTTTGCTTTTTTGCATTTCTTTTCCATGGGGATGGTCTTGATTCCTGTTCCTGTAGAATGTCACGAACCTCATTCCATAGTTCATCAGGCACTCTATCTATCAGATCTAGGCCTTTCAATCTATTTCTCACTTCCACTGTATAATCATAAGGGATTTGATTTAGGTCACTCCTGAATGGTCTAGCGGTTTTCCCTACTTTCTTCAATTTGAGTCTGAATTTGGTAATAAGGAGTTCATGATCTGAGCCACAGTCAGCTCCCGGTCTTGTTTTTGCTGACTGTATAGAGCTTCTCCATCTTTGGCTGCAAAGAATATAATCAATCTGATTTCAGTGTTGACCATCTGGTGATGTCCATGTGTAGAGTCTTCTCTTGTGTTGTTGGAAGAGGGTGTTTGCTATGACCAGTGTGTTATCTTAGCAAAACTCTATTAGTCTTTGCCATGCTTCATTCTCCATTCCAAGGCCAAATTTGCCTGTTATATGTATGTGTGATCAAATGAAATTATTTTGTTGTAAAGATTTGTGGTCTCCAAATGTTTTTGATCATGCACCTAATCAGTATACATCTTTTGAACATTCATTCCTAATATCTGAGAATTTATTGATAAACTACAGCTACTATTATTAATATATCTATTTTTTCTTTTTTTAAAGTAAAATGAAATATAAATGATAGTTTGAATGATTGATTTCTCCTCACATTCCAAAGGATTGTCCTGTGTATCCCTCTTTGGGGAGATATATAGATCACTAAATCATATTAGAAAACACTTATATTTCAAAGTCTCACCATAAATGTCCTTATTTGATGTTCATGATATCCCTAAGTGGCAGGATGGGGAGGCAGTGTTTTTCCAAATCACCAGTGGGGAAAGTGAAGTCCAGAGAATTCTTGGTTCTCTCATAACATTACCAAGAATGAGGCAGAGTTTGGAGTAGAAGCAAGAGGGTCCAACCCTTCCATTGGGTTTCTCACTCTGTATTTGGGAACTTTTAGGCTAGTACCAGGGATTCCCAGGTATTCTTGCCTATATTCTTGCCTGGAGAATCCCCATGGACAAAGGAGCCTGGCAGGCTGCAGACCACGGGGTTGAGAAGAGTCAGACACGACTGAGCAACTAAGCACAGCACAGCCTAGCACCAACAGCCTTATGTGACTCTTAAATTCAGGTCAGCCTGACTTCAGATTCTAGCTCCAGTGCTTAGTTGCTCTGTGTGCTCAAATGGGTCACCCAATCTCTCCAAATCTCAATTTTCTCATCTGTAAAATGGAGATAATTTTATCTGCTCCACGTGGTAGTTGTAAGGAAAAAAACAAGACCAAATGGTTTAAAACTTATAGGGAGGACAAGATAGTCAATACAGGTTAGGTTTCTTTTCCTTCTTATTCCCACTTCTTTCTCCCATTATACTGACATAGGTGATTTAGCAATTTTTGGAAACAGAAGAGGAAGCAGTAATTGTAAACAGCATATAAAATACAGTTTTCTAAAATATAAATAAAATAAGTTTATTTAATATAAATATAGTAGATAATATATTTAAATATAAATTATTTATTTAAATTTAAATATATTTATTTAAATATATTGGTTTATTTAAATATAAATAAAATTTATTTAATAATAAAATAGAGTTGATTTTTAGTATTTTTTATTTACTTGTTTTTGGATCTTCTCTGCTGTGCTCGGGTTTTCTCTAGCTGTGGCGAGTGGGGGCTCTTCTTTGCAGTGCAAGGGGTCCTCATTGCAGTGGTTTCTCTTGTGGCAGAGCATGGGCTCTTGGGCATGTAGGCTTGAGTACACGTGGGCTTAGTTGCTCAGTGGCCTGTGAGATCTTCCTGGACCAGGGATTGAACCCATGTCTCCTGAATTGACGGGAGGATTCTTAACCACTGGACCATCAGGGAAAACTCTAAAATACAGTTCATATATTTAACTTTAAATGCAGAAAGTCATATTAGCTGTGTGAACCTTGTCTCTAAATCTCTCATTCTTAGATAAAGCAAAACCGGTCAAGGTACTGAAAAACAGTGTGGTCCACACAGACCTTGTGTCTCTTCCACTTTTTTGATATCAAATATGTTGCCACATTGAGATATTTCATAAGTCTACCCACTTAAAGATCTCTAGCTCTTTGAGTTATAATATAATTTTCATCCTTATCCCTCTCTGAAGGAGCACCAAAATGTTTTGCTTTGTTTTGTTTTTTGAATCTAAACAACATCAGCATGGGAAGTGAAGCGTTAGTCACTCAGTCATGTCCGATTCTTTATCATCCCACTCTAGAGAGTCTGCCATGCTCTTCTGTCTGTGGAATTCTCCAGGCAAGAATACTGGAGTGGGTAGCCATTCCCATCTCCAGAGGATCTTCCCGAACCAGGGATTGAACCTGGGTCTCCTGCATGGCAGGAAGATTCTTGAACCTGTTAACCTAGGTACCAAAGAATCATACAATGCATATGTGGCCTTATCTGTGAATAACATTCCTATAAACGTGAGATATAATAACACATCTTTACAGAGCTGACCTACTGAATGCCTGCACATGTTTCAAATTTACATGGAATTATTCTCTCAGGAGATTCCATTCTCCCTTAAAAAACACACATGTACAAAAACAAAACTTGATTTAAATGAAACAGACACCTTAAGAATCTTAACAAGTAGAGCTGACCTTTGAAAGTAATTCGACAAGACTTATTGGGCTCCCCAAGTGTTGCCAGGAGATATTGAACAGATCAATGCATGACAACTCCCCTCCTGAACTTCCATAACATCCAGAGGAGGACAGATTCCATGAGACTCATGGGCAAGGGTGACTTGGCCAAAATCAGGTGGTGCTATTTTTCCTATCAAGCCAGGCTATACTCAAGAGCCCTTCTTTCTCCCTGGAAGATAGCATCATGTGTTTCCCTTCATTTGATAGTAGCAAAGCCTTTTAGTACAGAGACCATGGGATGTTGCCTTTCTGTGTAAACAGAATATACATGTGCAGTAACATACATTTTTATACACAGGGACATTCTTAGAAAACACAAGTAGTTGTCCATGCATACATCTGATCTATTGATCAAGAGCCCAGGTTCACTGCAGTGTCTCAGAGTTTAGGGAATCAAATATTAATAATAGAACAACATATATTAAATCTATTCTGAGAGCACTTTACCATTTTACTGAAGGCACTCAGATATCTTAAAAAGGCTTGAGTCGTATTTTAATCTTCATTTCTCATGGTTTTGGCCAATGGCAGAGTGCTACTTATGGGGGGAACTGTGGTGTTGGAGAAGACTCTTGAGAGTCCCTTGGACTACAAGGAGATCCAATCAGTCTATTCTAAAGGAAATCAATCCTGAATACTCATTAGAAGGGCTGATGCTATGGCTGAAGCTCCAATACTTTGGCCACCTGATGCAAAGAACTGACTTATTGGAAAAGACCCTGATGCTGGGAAAGATTGAAGGCAGGAGGAGAAGGGGACAACAGAGGATGAGATGGTTGATGGCATTACCAACTCGATGCACATGAGTTTGAGCAAGCCCTGGGAGTTGGTGATGAGCAGGGAAGCCTGGCGTGTTGCAGTCCATGGGATTGCAAAGAGTTGGACATGACTGAGTGATTGAACTGAACTGAACTTATCTGGATCCACAGGGACAGAACAGGTTAGCGAAGGGCAGGAGGGAATGTGGAATGACTGCTTCATGGGTTCAGGATTTCTTTGGGGGTTAATAAACACGTTCTGGAATTAGTCAGTAGTAATGATTGCACAACTCTGCAAATTTACTAACACCTAAAAGTGGTAGATTTTATGTTAAGTGAATTTTACCTCAATTGAAAAAAAAATAAAATAGGGACCAGGAACTAAGAGTGTTAAGCTGTGAAACAAAAAGTTAGATCTCCCCAGTGCTGGGGAACAGAGGGTGGTTGCATCCTAGAGAGTGCCAAGACGTGCTCCAGGATCAGGGCCTGGGAAGAAGATGGGTGGATTTCAGCACTGGCAGATGAAGGATCTTGGGGTCAGGACTGGTGAGTCCAGGAAGCATCCAGAAAGTGCTAACTCACCTTTCCCTGGCCACTGCCCCTATTTGGCTGTTTTTTCTGATCCTGGATTATGTTCTGGTGACTAAAAGCAGGACGTGTGTGAGTGCTTAGACTCTCTTCTGCAACTCTCTGAACTGTAGCCCTCCAGGCTCCTCTGTCCACAGGATTTCCCAGGCAAGAACACTGGAGCAGGTTTCAATTTTCTCCTCTAGGGGATCTTTCCAACCCAGGGATCCAACTCGAGTCTCTTGTGTCTCCTGCACTGGCAGGCGGAGTCTTGACCACTGCGCCACCTGGGAAGCCCTAAAAGCAGGAAATTCTTCCTAAAACGCATGGGTCTGGTGTCCCCAAGCCCAGCCTCCACTCTGCTTTGCCTGGGACAGAATCCAGCCTAGAGGGGTCCTAGAGCTGATGCCATGTGTATCACAAGGACCTCTGGGCAACATCCCTGGGATTGCCCAGGGAGCCTGCGACAACAGGAAGGTGCAGGAGGCCAGCTTGCTTGGATTCCTGTGGCCAGAGTTTTACCCACACATGTTGACACATCGTACATTTCCCCCTAATAAGTGAGCCTGGTGTCATTAGGAGTTCAGTTCAAGAGGGAACCAGTTTATTTCTAAAGTAAATCAAGCTGTATTTTTTATTTGGGAAATGAGAAAGTTGGGCCTTAGTAACTCACGTAGACTTTTTTTAAAAATAGCTTTCCTACAAAACATTAATGTTAGGCTTGAATTTGGGAGTAACATGTTAAAGGTTTTTTTATTTCACTCATACAGCAGGACTGAAATGATTTCGTCTGCCATATACTCTTTTGTCTTGAAAAATACCAGTAATGAATGCTATGAATTTCTGTATCGGAAAATCTGAATCACCCTGGGATCTACATGAGTTCCTTGATGAAATATGAAATTAATTTTATACTAAATAAAACTTGAAAATGGTTTCAATTATGGGGGGTGGGGAAAACATGAAATGAAGACAGTAATTCTACTGTATCATATTCTTATTTCATTATTTTGAATTTTTAAAATATCATCATTTTTAGACACTGTTCTATTTCATAAAGACGCTGAGATTGTGAATGTTGGAAGTTGTGGTGATACCTAATACAAACCGTCACCTTCTAAAGAGAGTCTAGGATTGCTTTGGAGTAGGAGGAAATGGAGGGAAGAAACAAATATTTATGAAGCATTCACTGTATGCCAAGATCTGGGCATGCAGGAAGAACCACACTTGTCTCATGTAGTACTCTCATCCAGCACTCATGACTGTCTGAGATAAATACTGACACCTCTGTTTCAGATGGAAAATGAAGGCTCAAAGAGATTATTCAAGAAATGGCAAAATGATATAGCTTGCAACTGGCAGAATGTGTGTTTCTCTCCTACTCTGAAACTGACTTTTCATTGCAACCCCGTAATCTATTATTGAGGAAATCCAGGCAATGCCCATAGCAAAGACTTCTTCCCGTCTTCAGCCTGGGTTCTTTCACCAACATCTTACACTTGGCCTGAGTTTCTCTCCTTAGTCATCATCCTCGCCTCCATAGTGAGCTCAACCTTTCTGAGAGAGTCCCCATGACGTGTCAGAAACTGAGGTCTGAATAGAAAAATAAGCAAAACACAGTTGTACTCTTTGGGAGCTTAATCCAAATGCTGAATTTTGCAGTATTTGACCTCAGTGTCTTCACCTTAAAATGGAGATAATGGTACTTGACCCGAAGGGCTATTGCATGAATTAAAGTAGTGTCAAGTGTCTAGACTCAAAATACACGAATTCTGTTCCCACTGCTACCTCTAGTTTTGGGCAACAGGCACGTGAGAAACTGTCAGGAACACTGAAAGACGAGATAAGAGTTGGAAGGCAGACAGCAGTTGGAGTTTTCGTTCACCAAATGCCATCAAAATCTTGGTGAATTCACATAAATATATACACACATGCGTGTGCCTTCATGGGCTTCCCAGGTGGTGCTAGTGGTAAAGAACCCACCTGCTAATGCAGGAGTTGTAAGAGATGTGGGTTCCATCCTGGGACGGGAAGATCCTGTCAAGGAGGGCACGGCAACTTGCTCCAGTATTCTTGCCTGGAGAATCCCTTGAACAGGCTATAGTCAATGGGGTCTCAGAGAGTTGGGCATAACTGGGTGACTTAGAATGCATGCATACACTCACACCCACACCCACATGTCTTTTAAAACTGAAATCTGAATGCAATATAGTTTTCTACCCATCAGAGTAATTGAAAGACAGCTCTGTGGTGAAATTTCATGATGGCAGGATGAGGCCCCGAGTAGAAATGACTTCTTTGCCACTCTCTGAATGTGGCGTCACTTGGAGTCATGGTCTCCACCACTCTTTCAAAAACGGGTCCAAATCAGAGCAGGAAATGGGAGACGTTTTCCTCATTCTAACATTTAACTCTGTTGTTGGTCAAAGGACACCCTTATAAAGAAGCCATATTTTCCAGAATGAAATGGAAGACTTTATTGTTAGAGCAGAACCCAGATTTGTCACTGCAGGTGTTGAAGTTCCCCTCTCACAGGCCCAAGGGGTGAGTCAAAGACCCACAAACCAAAGAAAGAGCAAGCGAGTACTGGTGAGGGTGAAGATGGAAGGAGCTTCAGCTTTCTGGGCTCAGAGGCTCCACAGTGATTCAACACAGAGCTTTAGCAGCAGTTTTGAGCCTGTGAGTTCTAATCACTCACTGACTCTGAGTTTTCTAAAATATTCAGAACATTTTCACCCATATTCTCTCATGTTGCCATGGAAGGCAAGTAGAAGGAAGGACAAAAGAAAAATGACATCTTAAACTGAATTTCTAGGATGTGTTGGGCACTGTGATAAATGCTTGCCTGCGGCCTTATTTCACCTGGTAGGTAATACGGGGATTTAATCTTCCCATTTTGCTGGTAAGGAAACTGAGTTCCTACTGGAAATGGCTTTTGCCCTTTTTAGGTGTGTCTGCTTGTGAATGTTTATAGTACATTGCGGAAAGTTAAACACACAAGATGGGCTTCCCAGGACGCTTAGTAGTAAAGAAACTGTCTGCAGGAGGAGATTCGAGTTCAAGTCCTGGGCTGAGAAGATCCCCTAAGAAGCAACCCACTTCGGTATTCTTACCTGGAAAATCCCATGGACAGAGGGGTCTGGTGGTCTATTGTCCACCGAGTCCCAAGAGTCAGACATGACTTAGTGACTAAACAACAACAGAACATTAAAGAGATGGGAGGAAAGTTTCCATTTTGAGATTGAAGGCAGATACTGGAGAAAAGCAAAGCAAAACCCTAGAACAATAAAAGAAATATAATCTGGCATTGCAGAAGAGGGAATACCTACTGTTTATGCCTAAGCACCACACCCTGAAGAATATGCGCCTTAATTCAGCCCCTAATTCTGAATCACTCCTTGTTGGTCATGTAATATGGTCATTTTCCTACATAGCAGGCTTATTACTTTACTACTTGGAAAATGCTGGGGAGTTGTAGTAATGATCCAAGCCTGTTCAGGTTTGGCATATCAACAACCTTTCCAAGCCTGTTGAAAACAAACCCAAACAAAATGCAAGGGCCTTGAAAATGATCAATAGGATTTGAAGATTGAGGACAGGTTTTAAATACTCTTTTCGTCACAAATCCCCGATATCCTGGATTCCAGTTGTCTTTAGCTTAAAGACAATGATGGAACATCTTCCTGACACTTTAGATTCATTTGCAAAATGGTTTTCAAACTGTGTTCTTTGCAATTCTAGGGTTCTTTGGAGGATCCCCCATGGGGTTCCCGTAGGGGAAAGATTATGTTTAATCTGGAGGGGCTCTCAGCTGCCTCCCCCTCATATGCCTCTTCCTTCCCCTCACCCCACCTTCCCTTCCATCGGAACAACTTTGCTTTTATCAGTTTTATGTACTGGTGTTCCCCATCTGGTTTAATTTAGAAAAGTTACATCGCAACTAACAATTTGAAAATCAAGACTTTAGGAATGGTAGCTCTTGGAATTGAATACAAAAAGCCTTCCTCTGAGATTTACCTTAAGGTTAATGACTTGGAGAGATTCACCTGAGGGAGCATGGGCCAGAATTCAGGGAAGCACATTTCACTTTCCAAACTCATGTCAGCTTTCAGGACTAAAAAAGAACAAAACCATTGTGAATACAAAACATATCATAAAAAGAACAAAGTGTGGCAACACCACCAGTGAGATCAGACTCCTTTTAGCCCACAGACTTACTGATTGGAGTTTTCTGATGAGGCAGACAGACTCGTGGAAGGCTGCCAGGAAATTCTGGACATCAAATTGCTTTTGCTAAGCCAGCCCAGCGGTGCAGTAAAGAGCTAAGGAGTCCCAGGAGAGGGGTGGGAAAGGATCGGTCTGTTTCTCTACCCCTGATGTGGGCCTTTTTCGATTAGGAAGTGGAGTGTGAAGGAAGTTATCGGGGGTGAAATCAACTCAGCAAGAAACCTTTTTAGACCAAAGACCAAGGAAAACTAATAAAACCAGTTGGACTGCTTCATGCTTACTGTATGTTGTGCATGTAGGTCAGCTCGCTTTACAGCCAAGACAGACACCCCCAAAACAAAATGCTCAGTTCTGTGAAAGGATTTCCCAGCCCCTGAAGGCTGGCCTGGTGCTTTTAAGAGGCATTTGCTACATGAAACTCTAGTACCAGCAAGTTTCTGACACACTTTCTCAATTATTGATTGAAATGAAATGTTGCCTATTGTACAGATTAGGGATTGTATTTGACTGAGAGGAACAAAGGCCCCCATGTTTCTTAGATAGCAGCAAGTCTGCAGGCAGCTCAGGGATGCCAGGATCCAGGTCTTCAGTGATCTCTTGGCTCTCTGCCTTACAGACCCATAGTGGCTCCCATCTTCCCTGGCACCTTTTCCAAGTTCCAGGCAGAATGAAGAGGGCAGACAAAGAGTGAGTGGGCAGGAGGTGGCTGAGTCTGAGCTCTTCCTTCTTCTATTCCCATGCCCACATTTTAAGGAGATTTTCTGGAAACTCTATTCAACAACTTTAGCTTATATAATTTAACTGGAAACTATGTCACATGCTATTTCATCTGCAAAGGAGTCTTGCAAATACAATTCTTTTAGCTAGGAGTGTTATGGTCCCGAAGAAAACTGGGGCTCATTTCCAAAGAAGGGGAGAAGGTATACCATTCTGACAATTAGCAGAAGATTCCTTCCTCCTAACTCCTCAGGATACATGCACAGCACCCCAGGGCCTGCTCTATCTGGATATTCACATGGGATTGATTCTAGGATTCCAGTGGGTACCAGAATCTGCAATTGCTCAAGCTCCCCATTAAAAATGGCAGAGTATTTGCATATAACACACAGACCTCTCTATACTTTAAATCATCCCTAGATTACTTATAATATCATACAATGTAAATGCTATGTATATAGCTGCAGGCATGCAGAAAATTTAAGCTTTGCTTTTAAGGGACTTTCTGGAATTTTTTTCACCCCAAAATTTTGATCTATGATTGGTTGAAATCACGGATGTGGAACCTGTGGATTCGACTCTACTTCATTCTCACAATAGCTTTTCTTTGTGTTTTGGGTTCTATTTTTCTTCATGACCTCAGATTGCTTCTTGGAATATCACAGCATGCTTAGGTGGCAGGCACGTCACATCCCTGGCTAACGATGGTTGCAAGTGCGGCTTCAGCTGAGTCACAGCGCTGTGTGTGGGGAATGTCAAGTCCAATCCTTTGCAGATGAAGCAGCTGGTGGCAGGCTTGTGGGGCTTCCTTTCAGGTTTGCTGTCATGAGGTCAAAGGTTCACCAATGCCAAGTTTACACAATTTGCTCGTGTACGGCCATTGTTCCACAGACGCAGCTGAGAAATGACACATCCCTGGCCTAAATTGCGCTAGAAACTGCTCTTATTTAATGTCTTATGAATTCTCTGGCTTAATCCCTACAGCAGATGTTTCAAGCTTAGTGTATCTAACCCCAAATTCTAACTACATTTCTGTCCCCTCCTCCATAGAAGGAAACCTCAATCCTAGTTTGCTAAAAACAAAAACATGAGGTCATTTGATACAAGTTGTGTCCTTCATGCCTCCAAGAGCACTGCATTTTTCATTCTCCCTCTTTGTTTCATTTTGATTATGAGGAATCTAGTCCTTTCTTGGTTCCAGCACTGGAATCGTCCTATGGCTCTTGGCCCATTTTTCACACCCCTCCAGAGCTTGCGTGTCTGTCAAGCCTCCTGTACATTTTCAGTTCCTGCATCTCACTCAGCAAGTGCCTTCTTACTTATATAGTAACGGTCATGGCTACTCTGGTCTACATCAAGCTTGCTCTGTTCGGCTGCTCGTGTAAGCGTCTCCTTTTCTCCTCTGCCCTTTTCTAGCAGGTTGGCTGCACCCTCTCCTGGAGGTCCCACCTCCTGATCTCTTGGTGGGGCTCTTCACGTGCACTCTCTCTCCCTCTCTGGATTCAGTACTCACTCTCCCCCCTTAGAAGGAGTAAGTGCTCAGGGGAAAAAAAATGGAAATCTGAAGATTAACAAATATTTGCTCTGATTAGGAAATTAATGGTGCTTTTTAAAAAGGAATCTATTTATTCTTCTATGCACTTTACAATTTTTTTTTACATTAAGCATAGTTTTAATCGGGAAAGCAGCTTAAATTTGGGTGAATGTCTATCTACTTAGGAAAACTTCTACTTATCTACCTAGTGGCTCAGATGGTAAAGAATCTGCCTGTAATGCGGGAAAACTGGATTGGATTGCCTGGGTTGGAAAGATCCCCTGAAGATGGAAATGGCTACCCACTCCAGTGTTCTTGACTGGAGAATCCCGTGGGCAGAGAAGCCTGGCAGGCTACAGTTCATGGGGTCACGAAGAGTCAGACAAGCTGAGCGACTAACCCTTTCACTTAGAAAAGCAAGTAAGTGAAAGAGAAGAGAAGTCAAAAGAAGTGGACTCAAACGTTACTCTTTCATAATTTACTACGTGTCACTAAGTGGATTTTCTCATCCATAAAAATCCATGAAGTGGCAACCATACTTTCTACTCTCTGACATTTCCACAGCTTTTGTGATGATTAAATAGACTATATGTGGTAAAAACAATTCTTCTAGGTGATCAGCTGTAAGGACCAATTTGTTCTTTTTTTCTTTAAAAAAAAAGCAACATGCACACTAAAGTCCATAGTTACTTAGGTTTTCTTATTTTTTACTGAATCTCCTTTATCTGTTCCCGCCTACCCTTCAGGACACCATATAGTGTCTCTTTAGCTCTACTTGGTTATGGCAGTTTTTCAGACTTGCCTTGCTTTTGATTACCTTGACAGTTTTGAGAAATACTGGTCAAATACTTCACAAAATGTCCCCAAATTGGAATTTATCTGATATTTCCCTCATGATAAGACGGGGGTTGTGGGCCACTGAGAGGAAGGCCACAGAGATAAAGTACCACTCTCATCACGTCGCATCCGGGATGCAAACCATCAATATGAGTGATGACCGTTGATGCTGATCTTGATCACCGCTGGAGCATTCGTTTCTTTCCTCTTTCCATTCCATTTACACCTGGTTCTATTGCACACAGCTGAGGACACAGTTCACGACTCATCCAGCTCATAGGCAAGCACAACCGAATGAGGCCACTGGTCATGTGTTTGGATGGTGTGGCCATGTCAAGTGCCAGAAAGTTTCTGATACCTATTCTCAACTCGCCTGCGTATCTCATCCCAGATCAGTAGATGTCTGCAGACTGGCCTGGGTCCACAGCCACACTTTGAGTAGCATCATGCTAGCACATGCAACACAGGAGGCTGCAGTGAGTAATCTGAAATCAAACTGAGTATGATTGAGAAATAAAAGGTGAATTTGAGTTGGAACCATGAAAACATTGCAGTGAAAATGGGAAGGGATCTTGGTGAGAAGCCTTTCGATTTCCTTACCCTACAGATTTGGAATGTGAGTTTCAGGTGTTCAGCTCCACAAGGGAATGTGGTGGTAAACCGATGGGGAGCCTGGGTTTCTGGGAAGAACCAGGGTTCTTCCCACTGTCTGACTTTGACTGGAATCATTTCAGGTTCCTCCGTAAGGAAGACCAGGGTAGAAAACACAGGAAGAGGTCGGAAGGAATTTAGATCGACAGCAAAGTTAAGTTTCTCCCTGACTTTCTGACCTCCTGTTATCCCATTAAAACGTAAATGAGTACCCAAGAAAACCAAAATGTTTAAGGAGAAGCAGAGGTGCTTGCTCGGGTGTAAGTGGTGTTCAGATGATTGGAGGCAATTTGTGCTTTCAAGATAAGTAAGTTAGTCTCCCTTTGGCACCATCCCACCTGTCCTGTCTCAGTGCAAGTCAGAGAAGAAGAAATTTAGGGCTGAGGATGGAAAATAAATTAGTAAGTGGCAGAGTGCCCCCTCCTCAAATGGCCTGTTCACTTCTACTTCCCTTGCAAAAAAAAAAAAAAAAGATGGAATGGAGATGTGGGTGAAGGGCTAGAGAAACAAGAAATCAGGAATGTTAGGAGAGGTTTCCTCATTTGACTTCTTTTTCTGTGGAAATGTATTTAAGATTAAATTAGACATGACATTTAGTAGACTCCCAGTGGAAAAATATTTTCTTATACCTGAAGGGGCTTTGGGAAAATGGAACAGCCTGGCAACCAGGCTTGCCTGGCAACCAGGCTTGCCTAGCCAGGGTATGGTGGGAAGATTAAGTTCCATGGGGTACATTGTAATACACTGCACAGGAGCTTCAGGGTAACGGGTGATGGGATTCTGGGGCCATCTGCTTCTCAGCTGTTCCTCAGTTGTTTCTGTTTCATTTTAGAAGGTTTTAAGTTTAGAAGGGAAAAGTGGCATGAGAAATGGATTGTTATTTGACAAGGCATTGCCCCTAGTTCACAACTTTCCATCACTGTCTACATGATGAAGCCCCCCAGCTTCAACAAGGCACTTAGGGCACCCCCAAATCTGTGCCCACCTGACCCTGTGGCCTCACCTGCCTCGTCCACATCCATAGTTTCCCCCATCTCCTGTTTGTATCTCCACCCTTTTGCAAGAGCTCTTTCTTCATCCTGGAAAACACCCCTTCCTCCTTAGCTGTTGAAATCATTCATTCCTGAAACTCCAGCCCAAACATTACTTCCTATGTGAAGCTTAACCCAATGCCCCAGCCTCCGTAAATTCCCCTGCCCTCACCCTCTGCTGCCTACTGAATGTGTCCACAGTCCAAACTGGTAACACTGCTTTCATCATTTGTTTATACACAAAGCATGTATGAAGTTCTACAAGGCTCACTGTTAGCAATATTTTGTTTTATTTATTTATTTTTTAATTTTTATTTTTACTTTATTTTACTTTACAATACTGTATTGATTTTGCCATACATTGACGTGAATCCACCATGGGTGTACATGAGTTCCCAAACATGAACCCCCCTCCCACCTCCCACCCCATATCATCTCTCTGGATCATCCCCGTGCACCAGCCCCATACAAGGCTCACTGTAAAGGGCTTTGTATAATTGTCTTATTTCATCCCACCAGGATCTATCAAGTAGGAACCATGATTACCCTCCTTCTATAGATGAATAGAGCTCCTGTGTCACCTCGTGATTTTCTCAGAGTGATATGTTCTGTAGAAGAGGAATTTAAACCCAGGACTTTCTATTCCTGAGCTCGCTGTGTTTCTTGGTTAAACCACTTGATTCACCACATTCAACTCTGTGCTGGTTATCCCCCCGGACCTAACTCCATCTCCAGCCCGCATCTTCAGCGGCAACCCTTTTGGGAGCAGAATTCTCATTAGATGGCTCTCTGGCATCCCTGGTGCCCTGCCTCACTGAAGCGGCCAGGACTGTTTGTTGGCTAAAAGTTACTTCTTGCTTGAGCTCTCTCCCCAAGTCTTGGTAAAGCATCTGACTCAAAAGGCTGTAGCTGATGTTTCTTTTGTAAGAAATAGCCCAGCAGTCAGGAAAACCCACAGTTGAGTCTTTGTGGCTGGCAAGTGATTTCCTTGATACTCAGGGCTTTTGTGGTTAAAATCAGAAGGCCCCAGGTGCCAGTGAAGCCTGTTTCTTCAAGACCAAAGTAAGCAACCTTTGTGCTGTCCTTCTCAGATCCTCTACAAGACTGGAGACTTTTCATATCACTCTCACAGCCCTGTCCTGGGCAGCAATGTGTTTTGAGTCTAAATCATGACCAAACAGCTCACAGCTTCTGTGCTGCCAGGGGCTGGGGGTGTCTTTGAAAGCCTCAGGTTGCCTCCTTTTTGTTCTCTCTTGCCCAGAGACAACTCCCAACTTCCAGACATTTGAAGTAGCTCAAAGAATGGAAAGATACCCTTAAAAAAATAAATTAAAACAAATTCACTCACACACAAACACGCAAAGACATTTATGTGTATGTGGGTAGGTACATGTTTATCTCATCAGCTTCTATGGATTCTCTATATTGAGTTCCTCAGCCTGTTCTTGCAGCAGAAGTGCAGATCTTCCAGGTAAAGATTCGTGGCATCAGTGCCTGAAGAACTACGGACAGAGGTTTGTGACATTGTACAGGAGGCAGTGATCAACACCATCCCCCAGAAAAAGAAATGCAAAAAGACAAAATGGTTGTCTGAGGAGGACTTACAAATAGCTGAGAAAAGAAGACAAGCTAAAGGCAAAGGAGAAAAGGAGACATACCCATCTGAATGCAGAGTTCCAAAGAATAGCTAGGAGAGATAAGAAAGCCTTCCTTAGTGATCAATACAAACAAATAAGAGGAAAACAATAGAATGGGAAAAATTAGAAAATTAGAGCTACCAAGGGAACATTTCATGCAAAGATGGGCACAATAAAGGACAGAAATGGTATGAACCTAACAGAAGCAGAAGATATTAAGAAGAGGTGGCAAGCGTACACAGAAGAACTATACAAAAAAAGATCTCATGACCCAGATAATCAGTATGCTATGACCACTCACCTACAGCCAGACATCCTGGAACGTGAAGTCGCGTGGGCTTTAGGAAACATCACTACAATTAAAACTAGTGGAGGTGATGGAATTCCAGTTGAGCTATTTCAAATCCTAAAAGATAATGTTGTGAAAGTGCTGCACTCAATATGTCAGCAAATTTGGAAAACTCAGCAGTGACTACAGGACTGGAAAAGGTCAGTTTTCATTCCAATCCCAAATAAAGGCAATGCCAAAGAATGCTCCAACTATCTCACAATTGTACTCATCTCACATGCTAGCAAAGTAGTGCTCAAAATTATCCAAGCCAGGCTTCAACAGTATGTGAAGCATGAACTTCCAGATGTTCAAGCTGGATTTAGAAAAGACAGAGGAACCAAAGATCAGATTGCCAAAACCCACTGGATCATCAAAAAAGCAAGAGTGTTCCAGAAAAACATCTACTTCTGCTTTATTGACTATGCCAAAGCCTTTGACTGTGTGATCACAACAAACTGTGAAAAATTCTTCAAGAGATGGGAATACCAAACCACCTGATCTGCTCCTGAGAAATCTGTATGCAGGTCAAGAAGCAACAGTTAGAACTGGACATGGAACAACACACTTGTTCCAAACTGGGAAAGGAGTACATCAAGGCTTTATATTGTCACCCTATTTATTTAACTTATATGCAGAGCACATCATGCAAAATGCTGGGCTGGAGGAAGCACAAGCTGGAATCAAGATTGCTGGGAGAAATATCAATAACCTCAGATGTGCAGATGACACCACCCTTATGGCAGAAAGTGAGGAACTAAACAGCCTCCTGATGAAAGTGAAAGAGGAGAGTGAAAAAATTGGCTTAAAACTCAACATTCAGAAAACTAAGATCATGGCATCTGGTCCCATCACTTCATGGCAAATAAATTGTGAAACAGCAGAAACAGTGACAGACTTTACTTTGGGGGGAGGGGGCTCCAAAATCACTGCAGATTATCACTGCAGCCATGAAATTAAAAGACACTCGCTCCTTGGAGGAAAAGCCATGACCAGCCTAGACAGCATATTAAAAAGCAGAGACATTACTTTGCCAACAAAAGTCCGTCTAGTCAAAGCTATGGTTTCCCAGTGGTCATGTATGGATGTGAGAGTTGGACTAAAGAAAGCTGAGCACCAGAGAATTGATTCTTTCGAGCTGTGGTGTTGGAGAAGACTCTTGAGAATCCCTTGGACTGCAAGGAGATCCAACCAGTCCATCCTAAAGGAAATCAGTCCTGAATATTCATTGGAAGGACTGATGCTGAAGCTGAAACTCCAGCACTCTGGCCATCTGATGTGAAGAACTGACTCATTGGAAATGATCCTAATGCTGGGAAAGATTTGAAGGCAGGGGATGACAGAGGATGAGAAGGTTGGAGGGCATCACCAGTTCGATGGACCTGAGTTTGAGCAAGCTTCTGGAGTTGGTGATGGACAGAGGAGCTTGATGTGCTGTAGTCCATGGGGTCACAAAGAGTCAGACACGACTGAGCAACTGAACTGAACTGCAACCAGGAGTGCCTTCACCTCCAGGTTCTAACTGTGCTTCAGTTACCCCAGAAAACTATTTCTCATCTATTCCCATGCATCTCTTTCCCCTCATGATGTTACCAAGCTTCCCTCATCCAAAAACCCCACTGTGATTTTAAATGCAATTGCGTGACATTCATAATTATATTTGGTGCACTGACCTCTTGACAATACTTTTTCTTCCCATGTAGGAACATCATGTCTCTCTGTGTTTTTTCACGTCCCTTGATCTGACTTTAGGTTTATCTCCACACAGGATGTGTGCATTTCTTTAACTGTATTTCTCAAAAGTTTTATACTATTGTGGCCATTGTTGGGACTTAATGTTGAATTTATGCACACACATTCCAGCTGTTCTGGAAAGGGAAGTGTCTTGAAATTAAGTGAGTGGATTAGATACCTATTAGAGTGGTTCGGACTCTATCACCTCATGGGTGATACACCTCATGCTTGTGGGCTGCAGAGGACTGGTACATTGCAGGAGTTCAGGATTATGAGAGTGATGGGTAGGAGAAGAGGTCCTTAATCATTCAAGTGAAGGTGGGTCTGTATCAATTACTTCCCCAAATGCAGGGGCCTCAACAGTCATTTGCTGTTGCTCACACATCTGCAGTTGGCTTTGGTTCAGTTCATCTCACTGGGTCTTGGCTGGGTGGGGCCTTTGCTTTGGGCTGTGACTACTGGGGAAGCACTGAGCTCAGTCTGCTGTCTCTTCAGTTCTGCCTAAGATGGTACAAGCAGTCAGATTCAACTTAAGGTCTCTTAAATTCTGGACATTGAACCGGTTTGCTGTCCCTTTGAGGCATGTGCACTGGCCAAGACAAGTTATATAGCTGAAGTCAGAGACAGTGGGCATGTGGTGGCTTCGTTAAATTGGGGTTGTGCTTCTGAGAATGCCCTCCCCTGTCAGGTCCTAGAGGAGCCGTGGCCACAAGAAAAATTCTCAGAAGATTCAGAAGGTGGAATTGAAGCCATGGTGGTGTCTATGACAGTGGCAGATCACTGCTGTGGACTTGCTGGCTCACCTTGTAAAGAAGTATGCCAGCCCACACTCCTTTAACTCCCTCCAGATCACCCTCAACCTCTCTGACGCATGGTTTGGGTTTGTAGGCAGCTCCATGGAGGGAGAAATGTTCCAGCCTTCTGCTGGTCTGCATGAACACTGGGGTCTTGGAGGCAGTGAGACACCCATGTGAACACTAGCTCATTCTTGTAGGCTCCAACCGGCCACTGGTTTTTCCCACTTTGCACACAGCTCAAGAACTGGGCCCGCTGACCTCAGGCCTAGCACCTGATGCAAGCACATCATCCTTCCATGGACTGCTTTACCCAAGCCCAAGATCCCATAGGGTCTAATTCTAAAATAAGTCCAGTATTTGCCTCATGATTCTGCTTTTCTGATTGAACCTTTCCTGATGCAGGTGAGGAACTGCACTTTGTCTGTGACATGGCCAGGCAAGAGATGGTGAAGAATCGAGGCCATTCATTCTATGTTGGTCATGATATAGTACTTGCAAAGACAAATGTGCCTGCAAACTTTTTCTGAATATTTTTTTTGTAAGGTTTAAGGCAAATGGGGCTCCAGTTAACTTCCAGATCATGGCAACTTTAATAATGAGTATCTCCCAGATGGCTTAACTACAGATTTAACTCTACTTCATATTCATTTTAAATGATCTAGGAGACATCCCAACAATGACCCATCAAGAGCAGTTACCAATACTTCATTATAAGGGGCTGTTTTAAAGAAATCTCTCTTTTCAATCAAAGAAAGCTGAAGGTCAAATCACATTGTTACAAATGCTCCTCCAATAAAATTATAAATTATAATTAAATTTCTAAGGTCTAAATCCTCATCCACTTACTTGGAGGAATATTTGATTGGGTAATATAGTAGAATAATTAAACAATCTCTATCTCTTTAGAGTTTAAACAGGATTTGATCTTTAGTATAAATAATTTCTTCTTTAATTTGCCTACCACCATCCTGGATTTCTTGTTTCTTACTGGTCCAAACCGTGGGTTTAAGTAACATTTTAAATGTGAATTTCTTAAGAAGACTTCTGTGGCTTTATTTTTTCTTAAAACAATTTTTGCTTGCCTGGCCTGGGACACTGGCTTTGGGGCTTTTGGGGAGATAAGACACTTCAGTGTTTTCTTGACAGCTGAACTAAAGAAAACCTCTTACATACACGTCATCTGATTTACTTCATGCCATTTTGATCACTCCTTCTGACAGTTCTGATTTAATTTTTCTTTCAAAAAAGAGTATCAATTTCAAGGTTTAGAGTTCTTGGGATTTAGAATCTTTGATTAAAAAAGTGAAATTTAATCTTGAATCAAGGGGAGGGAAATGTGAGCAAGATTAGCAGGCTTCTTTTCGATAGAAGACTTTTGTAGCCAGTATTTATTATGGTAATGCTTTGTTATTATAAACCTCCTACGAATAATATTTTGGGGAGCTGCCACACAACAAGGCGTACATTATAACACCCGGGTTAGGAGGGGGGTGACAGCAAGGACCTGAGAAGCGCAATTATCTCACGGTTATGCATGCCTGTGAAGTGTGTTATTACTTTTGTTTTTTACAACTTGGAGAATATTTTCATTGTAGGTGAAGCATCAGACACATTTTTATTCAAAGGAAGAGAAACAAAAAGAAGGTTGTGTCTGCTGTGCACTCTGAATGGTACCCTGGTGGCCCTGGTCCTCTAGTTGGGGGGCTAATTTATAACGGAGTGTCTCCCAGGCGCCAGAACATTCAGCTTTATTGTCTGTGTCATGGTCTTCTGATATCCACGGCACAAAAGGAGTCATTCTTTGGAAATGGTGATTAGTCAGTTCGAACAGGAGGGTCTGCTTGTGTGCCTACAGGAGGTGTTGTTTTAGGCTGACTTAGTGAAAAAAAATCAGTAAAGCTTGGTGTGTGTCAGTTTGATGTTTTTTGAAATCAAGTAACCATGCAACTGGCATTTTATTTGTTGCTAAAGATTTTAAGACCATATTGACAGAGTTCTAGGATAAAAATTAGTCAGTCCTGGGGAAGAAAGTGATTTAGTGACTGTTAAGTACTTTGCCAGGCGGTTTACTTCAGGTAGCTTTTTAATTCTCACAACAACCTACAAGGCTGATATTATGTTCATCTTTGCAGAGATGAGGAAACTCAGGTTCTGAGAATTCAAATGAGTTGCCCACATTGCTAGGAGATAGTTGTTCAGTCACTCAGTCATGTCTGACTCTCTGTGACCCCATGGACTGCAGCACGCCAGGCTTCCCTGTCCTTCATATCTCCCGAAGATTGCTCAAACATATGTCCATTGAGCTGGTGGTGCCATTCAACAATCTCATCCTCTGTTGCCCTCTTCTCCTCTTGCTCTCAATCTTTTCCAGCATCAAGGTCTCTTCCAATTGGATCGTGATGGAGCACATATTCAACCTGGATTTGCTTGATTCTATAGCTTTTACACACTTCCATTAAACATTTCCTAAAGGTATATTTCTGTGTACAAGAATACGCAGAACTATACAAAAAAGATCTTCATGACCCAGATAATCATGATGGTGTGATCACTCACTTAGAGCCAGACACCCTGGAATGAGAAATCAAGCAGGCCTTAGGAAGCATCACTACAAAAAAAAAATTAGTGGAGGTGATGGAATTCCAGTTGAACTATTTCAAATCCTAAAAGATGATGTTGTAAAAGTGCTGCACTCAATATGTCAGCAAATTTGGAAAACTCAGCAGTGGCCACAGGACTGGAAAAGATCAGTTTTCATTCCAATCCCAAATAAAGGCAATGCCAAAGAATGCTCCAACTATCTCACAATTGTACTCATCTCACATGCTAGCAAAGTAGTGCTCAAAATTCTCCAGCCAGGCTTCAACAGTATGTGAAGCATGAACTTCCAGATGTTCAAGCTGGATTTAGAAAAGACAGAGGAACCAAAGATCAGATTGCCAAAACCCACTGGATCATCAAAAAAGCAAGAGAGTTCCAGAAAAACACCTACTTCTGCTTTATTGACTATGTCAAAGCCTTTGACTGTGTGATCACAACAAACTGTGAAAAATTCTTCAAGAGATGGAAATACCAGACCACTTGACCTACCTCCTGAGAAATCTGTATGCAGGTTAGAACTGGACATGGAGCAACAGACTGGTTCCAAATTGGGAAAGGAGTACGTCAAGGTTGTATATTGTTATCCTATTTTTTTAAATTTTATGCAGAGTATATAGTGAAAAACGCTGGACTGGATGAAGCACAAGCTGGAATCAAGATTGCTGGGAGAAATATCAATAACCTCAGATGTGCAGATAACACCACCCTTATGGCAGAAAGCAAAGAGGAACTAAAGAGTCTCTTGATGAGAGTGAAAGAGGAGTGAAAAAAGAGTTAACAAGCAAGCCTGAATCTGTATCTTTGCGACCATGTGAATCTGCTCTTTGCTTGTCGTTTTTCCGTTTGCCTTGCTTTTCACTTTCAGTGTGAGCGCTCTCTCTGGCCCTCAGGGCATAGATAAGAGGCTCGCTCCCAGGCTTCTGTACTCCGTGTACTTCACTCTCATCTACTATCCCAAGTTGGCATAGGAGGCAGTCACACACATACATAATGATGCTATAATATGACATCAAGTGATGGCAGGGAGATGCCAAATATAATGGGAACACAGAGGAATGAGGGACTGTATTGGAGAAGGGAAGGAGGGGCAAGGACGGGGAGCCTGGGTCTTAAAGATGGAGTATGATTTAGTCTAGTGTCTACAAGATAAAGGGCAGTTGATGTGGAGGGAACGGCAGCAGCAGTCTAGAGCATGAGGACCATGATCTGTGTAAGGACCAGTTGCTACTTCCAGCAGTGGCTGGAGCGTAAACTGGGAGACAGATGATGAATGGGTAAGAGCTGGAGCTGCTGAGATGGGTGGTGGTCAGGCCATCTGCAAAAGATCTCATCTGCTATTTAAAATGAGAGCCACTCTGGAATCTATGGAAAGATATTGTGCGGTTAGAAGGGAGCAAGTGATGGGATCAGATTTGGATTTCCACAACATGTAAGCAATCCTCTCTAATGATGTTGGACGTTTCCCTTTCGGGCTTGCTAAACTGGAGAAGGAATATGAAAGAGCCTTTAAGATGGCTCCTGATCTTGGGGTGAGCACAATTGCACTCTTGTTTACCTTAATGTAATAGGATCATTATCTGGGTGCCCCATTTGGATGAAGCCTTGAAAGCATATTAACCTGTCAACTTTGTTCACAATAATTAGGGAAAATCTCTCAGGCTCCAAGCCCAGGTTTTTAAAGCCAACAGTGAAGTGGTCTTTCCTTGTTTCCTGTGTTGACTTTCATTTAAGATTTGCATAAACATAACTGAATGGTGACTCTTGCTTTCTGGTGCCAGCCAATTATATGAACTGATTTTTGCAGGCCGAAGGTGTTTTTGATCTGCAGTCTGTTAAAAGGTGAAGGCAGGGGTGTTGGCTGACCTTGACCTGAACAAGGAGATGACTTACCTTTATATCTCAGGGTCTAATAACAGAGACCTCAGTGGTAAATGCATGGGAGCCAGTGGCTTTCTAACCCCACTGTGACAGAGGGTCTCCTGGGGAGTGGGAGCCACAACTGCTCAAAGGAGGTCTGTGCTTCTCTTCTCTCTGACCCACTGCCTGCCTCCATTTACCCAATTAAAGTAGTGGAGGGCATGACCTGCCTGCTGCTTTCCTGGTTTCACTCAGCCAACCCACCCTCTGCCTTTGGAGTGCATGATGGATTGGTTTGAAACAAAACCATCTCGTTCCCAAACTGAAAGGTTCCTTTTTACAACTGGGAACAACGTGAAACCACTGGAGAAAATCATGTGCCAATTATGTATAAACTCCTTTACCACAAGGTATAAAGGAAGCCATAATTCGGGGGGCTTACATTTGATTGAATTCATCTGTTTTCATTTTGTAAATAGAGAGCAGGGAGAATCCATAGTGGGGGACAGTTGACATAGTGCAGCTTCTATTCCCAGGCAAGAGAAAGGGTGGCCCTGTCGCCTCACTTGCTCAGAGCCACGATTCCTAGGTGTAAAGAATCACAAGAAACCCTTACTGTAGGTCAGCCTTGCTCCAGGCAGCGCCAGACTTCCCCCAGAACCAGAGGCACCGAAGAGAAGGGACCGTGTTTTATCAATCACCCAGCCAAGAACAACAACCTTCAACTGGGGAAATACCCAGGCCCCCATCTGGGATGAGATTTACACTGATGGGTCTGTATTTGCCAGCAGCTGACAAGTCAGACTTTACCCTTAACATCCCTAAGTGTGTTGGTACTAATTAGGTGAAAAATGAGATGCATTGTTAAAACTGGCTTTCCTTTCCTGCTTGGCAGCCTGACATTATGGGACACTGAAACCTTAAATTGCCTTGCAGAAACATGCCCGAGGATAACTGCATTGTGGGGGTAGAGGGAGGACCTGGTGACGGAATAAAGATCGCTTCACCATCGCTGCCATCTGTCACTAATGAAACACTGGCTTGTTAATAGGCCTAGAGGATTAATTGATATCGTTCTCCAAATGTGTGCAGCTAGTGACCCCTGATCTTTGGATGCACTAGACAAACTTGGGTGTAATTCCAGATTTTCCACTTGGCTGGTGGCATGACTTTGGGCACCTCTCTCTGCTTCAATCTCCTTAACTGTAAAATGGGGTATTTCTTTGTGCTGTTATGATCAAACAATATTTGAGTGTCATGTAACATGGAAAAGTGAATCACTGGCTTTTTCCTTTCCATTCTGAGCCTCTCATTTCCTGAGAAGGTGGGCTCCTGTGTTCTCTATTTTAAAGCCCTCATGATGGACCATGAGGGCTCCTTGCTGTATAGCAGAGAATGACCACATTCCGTGGCTGTGCATACGCCTTTCCTAGACTTTTCTGTATTCTCACCAGGCCACTTTGGATCATCTGCCTCTATCTTGGCGGCTGTGATAACTGGCCCTCTGGATCACTGGTGCTGTGTGTTGTGCTGTGCTAAGGCACTCAGTCGTGTCTGACTCTTTGCGACCCCCTGAACTGTAGCCCTCCAGGCTCCTCTGTTCATGGGATTCTCCAGGAAAGAATACTGGAGTGTGTTGCCAGGCCCTCTTCCAGGGGCTCTTTCTGACCCAGGGATCGAACCCAAGTCTCTTAGTCTCCTGCACTGGCAGCCAGGTTCTTTGGAAGCCCCCCTGGATCACTGGGTATAACTTTAAATTGTTTTCTCTTGTTAATTTTTAAAATATTAAAATATTCTTCCCCAAATGAAAATGGATTACTATAGAACTGTTGCTTTTGTTTTTATTTGGTCTACTCTTGATTGTGCATAGACTAGGGGTTTAAAGCTTACTCTCCATGCATGATACAGACCTTTGCTCTTCCCTTGCTGTCTCATCTCTAGTCCATTCTTGATTCAATTCTGCAAATATTTCATGATAGCTAAGTGACTTACTTGGAAGATCTATTTTAATCTTCACCTTGTCTGAGATTATCCAACAAATAAGTGATGGGGGTGGGATTTGAACCCAGGCAGTCTGACCTTAGAATCTGAGCTTTGGGGATTATGCCTTTATCCACCAGGTGTTCCTTCAGTTCATTAGAAGAGATTGCACAAATGAGGGCCCAAATCATGAAACATAGATCAGATAAATCCAAAGGCTCATGTATGAATGGTGAAGGTGGAACAGGAAATGGGATGTGAGGTTCACACACACCTGGGGGACTCGCACTAACGTTTAGTCCTCGAAGCCAGTCTTCTTACTCTCATAGTCAGCTGAGGTCTGGAGTGAGTTCTACTCCCAGAAAAAAGTCAACTTCCAATTTCTTTAAGAGAAATTTTACTTGATACTTTTATGTGGAGGGTTGGAGGGCGGGGCAAGGAACACATCATAGCTTCCCAGGGCAAGTCACTCTTGACATCCTAAAATAAACTTGGTTACACTGCCTGCCTCTGGGCAGCAAAAATTGTATTCATAGTTATCAAAGTTTGTACTCAAGCGATTGCTCCTCCTGCCCCTCTGGAGCCTTTAGATTATGTTTTTGTTCATGATTTATGCTGCGACCACACATCTGACATATTTTTCCTGTTATTTGTTTCAGGCATCAGAATATCTCAGGCTGCCCCTAGGCTTGAGACATAAAGACTCTATTTTGCTTTCATATCCCCCTTTCACCCCCTTGGACATTCAGACCTTCCTGGGTTTGCTTGGTGATTTGACTGCAACTTTTCTCAACTTGGACTTTGGGGGCATCCTGTTTGCCTCCACCTATTTTATAAGCAGAGGTAGCCCCTGCTTGTGTGACAAACCTAGACTTTTTGGAGGATCAATCCTCTCAACGTGTCCAGATTTATTTGTCTTTGTGGGATGCATAATGAAGGGGTTTCAGAGACTGACAGAGTAATTTGTTCTGTCCCAGACAAGGATGGTCTTATTAGGGGGTGACTATCGGTGCTGCTGAGGCATCCATGGAGCTCTAACAATATTTGCTTTTGAAAGGCTCGAAGTCTGAACCCCAGCAGCTCTCAGGCTCCTGTCAAGACAACTGACCTAATCTTACCCTGATATAAGCAATTTTAATTCATTGAGATTCTGCCTAATGATGCTGGTGATTTACATTGTTGTCATTCTTGAGTGTGATTATGTTTTCAAAGAAAGGGATCATTCCTGTGGAGACATTTTCCTCTAAATGCTTCCTTTGAAGGACTCTGCTCACTATGGAAGGGAAAGAAATGAAACAAAAGAGAGACTTCTGTAAGACAGCCAGGGTCTCGCCTAAGAACTCTGGGAAGAATAGCATCTATTGTACTCAGTGGCGTTTAGATATCTGTCATCCCAGATCACTTGGAATGAATCCTCCAAGCAACGTTTGGGCCTATAGGAATTTTTAGGGTTCCCTGTGCTCAAGTTTTGCTCCACTGTTGTTTTGTCACTAAGTTGTGTCCGACTCTTTTGCGACCCTGTGGACTGTAGCTCTCCAGGCTCCTCTGTCTACGGGATTCTCCAGGCAAGAATCCAGGAGTGGGTTGCCATTTCTTTCTCCAGAGGATTTTCCTGACCCAGGGACCAAACCCACATCTCCTACATTGAAGGCAGATTCTTTATTGCTGAGCCATAGGAGCAGGTTTGGCTTGATCCAGTATTATTATCAAAAGCAGGAGCCCCTTGATTCCATGAGAAGGGGATTTCTACTGCCCCAGAGATAGAGCAGGCACTCTGCAAAGCACTTAGATCCAGAGAAGATACTATGAAGGGAAACCTGATGAGCTTAGTGGTTAAAGAGCCGGACATGACTGAACAACTAAACAAAGACAACAGGAGGAAAATTAGAGGACGGAATAAGAGGTAGAGATGGTAACTATCATTGGAAAGCAGTTTTCAGAACCCTGGCTGCTGCTGAAGAAGAGAGAAGGTTTGATTTGGCCAGGTGGCTAAAAACTATCACGAGTGGATGTTATAATGACTGCATCCTTCTTTCATACATAAGACATGTATCGCATACACCAGGCACTGCTAGGATCTTGGGTTAACAGTCATCTTTCATTTGAATGTTGTAAGAGCCCCCCAAACTGGTCTCCTTAAAGCAAGGAGACCTCCGTTCTTCACCCTTAACAATCTTATCAACAGAACAGCCAGAGTGATCCCAGGAAAATGCATGTTCAGGTCCTGTCACCCTCCAGAGGCTTTCAGCATCTCTTAGAGTAAGTCTGTACAATATTCACATGTGAATAGCTGAGATCTCCCCCCAGCACCCTATTTCCCACTCCAGCACCTCTAAATTCTCACTGAGCCGCTGAGCAGCTCACATGCCACCACCTCCTGAAGAACCCTGGGGCCCCTGTGCAACCCTTTGCTTGTGTCTCAGTTGTTATACTGACACCCAAATTCTCTCTTATATTCTCCATGCCCACTTTGATGTCTGAGGTTCTGCAAGAGGAGCTGGCTTTCACTTACCCCAGAATCATCCGAAGACTAAGTTCTCAGGAGTATTGTTGAATGAATGAACAAATGAATGTGTGCGTGACTGATGCCCCTTCTCCATGGGGGTACCTATGGCTCTGGTACTTAAGGGCAGCCAGCAGACTGGTTCTACCACTGGACCCTGTTAATGTTCACACCACGCCTGTGTGCCATGATGCCCATAGCCAAAGCCAGGAGCCAAAGCACTTCATTTTTCTGCCCCAAGAGACATCTAGAGACTCCCCACAACTCCATTCCCGGCTCCCGGAGAAATGAAGCATGACTATAAGATCCTTCCCCGCTTCCTCAGTCCTGGGGTGGCCCCAGGAGAGGGTGGGCAGGATAGGGAAACACCCTTGCAGCCGGGCCTGTGCCTTGTTCGCCCCCACCCCCTGTCTGGTGGAGCTGGGCTCTGTAGACTGGCCCCCCATGCTCTGCGGCTCCGACGATGTAAATATTGTTGAGACGCTCCACTGAGGGGGGATGGGGAAGGAAAAGCCATCACGAGGGACACATATGTCTGCAGTGCCTCTTCCAGGGGATAACAGTCTGGGCAGAGCCAGCTGTGGGGTAAGACTTCTGGACCCTGAGACAGGGAAGAAAACCCTGCACAGATCTGAAGGGCCCCCCACTGGCCGCCCCCCCCATGAACTAGTGGCACCTACTGTGGCCAGGCCTTTCTCCAGGGCAGGCGCACAGTGGGCTCCTGGCACTGAAAAGGCTTGGAAAAACTATAGGGGGGAAAGCTATTTGCTTGTGGCACACTGCCCAGGCGGGTTAATCCGGTGCCTCCGAGGAGAGAGTTCTTCCTGAACACTTGTAATTAATCCGGAGAGCTCATGGCCTCAGGAGGTTATGAGGCCAAATTACTCAGTACGTTTCCAAAAAGGAGTTGTTGTCCAGGTGGAAAGAGTAGCATCTTCCGTAGACAAGGGCAGTAAATCTGCAAGGATTGTCAGTGGGACTGCTGGGACGGAGGAAATGCAAAGGTCTGGAGGAAGGATAAAGTTAACAGTGGTTAACTTCTAGAGAGCAATTGCCTGACTCTGTGAGCTCAGCACTTCATTTGCATCTGCTGGTGTGATTCTTGTAAGCAGTGACTCTTGTCGTTCCCATTTGACAGATGAGGGGCAAGGAGCCCAGAGACATTAAGTAACTTGTCCATGGTCACACAGCGAACACATGCTGAGTTAAAATCTAAACTCAGGCACAGGGTTTCTAGATCGGCTCTTAATAAGTGGGCCTTAGTTCTTTGCTGCCATGGGTTGGAATGGGCTTGGTGAGGCCATGCATGTCTTTTCCTTGTGACTTAGTGCCATGTGTAGAGAGAGTTTCAAATTTGGAAAATACATTTGGTCATTAGCAGCATGACCCTAGAGCAAGGCATTTCATCTTTGAGTAGTGTCCTTGTCTGATAGAGTAGACATAATAACACCTTTCTTACCCATTTTGTGTGATTAAATGTAATGGTGCATTGAAATACACAACATACACACAAAAGTGCTATTGAACTGTCAGATTGTGTTGTGAAATTACCTACAGTTTCAGCAAAATGAAAGCATTAAAGCCAGGCTGTCCCATGGTCTTTCTGAATAATGGAAATACTTTTTATGGATGCTGTTCAATATGGTAGCCACTGGCCCCATATGGCTACAAAAACTCTTGAAATGTGACTAGTGAGATTGAGGAAGTACATTTTAAATTTCATTTCATTAATTTGAACAGCCCGTGTGTGGCTGGTTGCTACCATGGTGAAAGCACAGGAGATGGTTTCATCTGGGAAAGACTTTGGAGATCCTTGAGTCCAACCTCTGTTTCACAGATGACAAGACTGAGGTTCTTAGTGGGGCAGGAGCTTGCCCGAGGTCATTTGGTAAGTTAGTAGAGAGCAGGTTAGAATCAGGTCCTCAAGCACCCTGATATTCCCTACTTTAAGCATTTTGAATATCCCTATAAGTAGATTAGAAAAAAAGATTGATCTTTATCAACCTAAAATCCATATGAAATACCAGGAAGGCTCTGGTTTTGAAGAGGGGCTGAGGCTAGAGGGGGCAATGATGAATGCCCACACCAATTTGTGTGACACATTGTGTGACTCTCTCCACTAGGAGCCTAACTGGGTGTTGCCCTGACCAAGCAGGCATCTTCTTGCTTAAAGTCAACAGACAGAAACCCTTTTTCACTGAAACCCATCACAGCAATGATGGAGACACCTCTGGTGAGGCCCATTTCTCCGAGGAATAGCCCTGCCAGTGATGGAGGGCTTGGGGCTCAGTGGACTGTAATGGTATATCTGTGGAAAGAAAGAAAAGGCCTGTGGTGAGGCTGCAACCTTGGTGCCAAATCACAATCTATAATTGGGCCTGATTTTTTCCATATGTATCAACAAAAACAGCTTTGCTTTCACGGAGATGAAAGCAACCCTTTTCTTTGGTCCCATTTCCCTTTTGTATGTATTTCCCAGGTCTCCACTGGGTTCATCATTCTCCAATCAAAACAAACCTACAAGAGAACAAATCAGAAATTAGGGATATGGAAGGACTTAATGGAGAAAATATCTTTCTTTATAATTTCCATGGCAGAGAGATATTCTGTATTTTTCTCTCTTTTCTTAACCAAAACAAAATTAACTTGCTCTGCCATAGTTTTGATGAAATCATATTCTTGGGGTGCCTGAGTGCTCTTTATGGCCCCATGGACTACAGCCTGCCACTCTCCTCTGTCCATGGGATTTTCCAGGCAAGAATACTAGATTAGGTTGCCATTTCCTCCTCCAGGAGATCTTCCTGGCCCAGGGATTGCACTCCTGCACCTCCTTCTGCTGGTAGGCAGATTGTTTACTACTGAGCTACTGGAAAGTCCATATTCTTGGGGTAGTGAAAGCAGATAAGTGCTTAACAGCAGTAGATTCATGGATCTGTGTGAACCATCTTTATTAAAGGACACATACATTGTCAACCCACATTTTGTATTGCTGCCATAACAAAAAATTGCAGACTGGAAGCTCTGAGCAAGAAAAATGTATTTACTTACAGTTCTGGAGGCTGGAAGTTCAAGATCAAGGTACCAGCTACTTTGATTTCTCCTGAAGTCTCTCCCTTTGGCTTGCAGATGGCCACCTTCTCTCTGGGTCCTTGGGCTTTTTCTCTGTGCATATATCCCTGGTGTCTCTTCCTCTTCCTGTAAGAACGTCAGTCCAATTGGATTATGACCTCACCCTTACCACCTCATTTAATAACCTTAATTAACTCTGCAAAGACTTTATCTCCAAATATAGTCACATGGGAACCTAAGGCTTCAGCATATGAACTTTGGTGCTTTAGTCACTAAGTCGTGTCCGACTCTTGCGACCCCATGGCCTATAGCCTGCCAGGCTCCTCTGTTCATGGGATTCTCCAGGCATGAGTACTGGAGTGGGTTGCCATTTCCCTCTCCAGGGGATCTTCCCCACCAAAGAATTGAACCTGGGTCTCCTACATTGCAGGCAGATTCTTTACCAACTGAGCTACAAGGGAAGATCCATAAGAACTTTGAGGGAACACAATTCAGTCCTTAACAACTTTATTGAGGACTTGCTATGTTTTGGGACTGGAAATACAGGGGAACAAAAAATAAAACAAAACAGTGTAATAACCTGACCTCTGAGAAGTTGGGAGTCTGACAAACGTTAAAAAAAATGCAGTATGATATGCAATTTATCTACACCAAAGGCATTGAGGGAGAGAATCCACTTTATTTTGGGAAATGAAAGGGAAAAGATTTAGAGAAGTTTTCAAAGACACAGAGCTGAGTGAATTGAGATTTGAAGGAAGTCTGGCACAGGCAGGATGGCAGGAAAAGAAATAAAGAATACAGACGAAATAAGCCAAGTCTCTTTCTTGACTTCTGAAAGGTTCTAAAATACTCTCCCCAGTTTCAAAGGCCAAGCTTCTATGATCAGAGATGACTTCTTTCATTAAGCCATTGTTTCCTAAGAAAAAACAAAAACAAAAATCAATATTGGCTTGGAATGCTTTTGGCTACACACATCATAAAACTATTATACAAGCTGGCCTGCACAATAGGGGCAAGAGTATTTTCCATAAGCAGATCAGTGGTAGAGTGGGTTCCGGGCATGGTTTGATCACTGAGTGATCGCACTGACGACTCAGGTTTTTTTTGTTTATTCATTTTGCCTGTTTTACAGTGGCCTCAGACAAAGGCTGGATCTTCTTCTCCTGGCTACGATAGCCATCAGTGGAAACCCTACCGACGTGCTTACTTACTCACACATTTCAGGAGAGAAAGTGAAAACCTCTTCTCCAATCTTTGGTGTGCTAGAATTGGCTTCTCCTGGCCCCTGAGATCTGATTGTCAAATTTTCAGAAATTTTGCAACTGTTGTTAAACATAGCTGTTATAAAAAATTAAATTATATAAACCTATAACAAAACAAGCTTGATTAAAAACAAAGATAATAAATATTCAAAATTCATCACTCCCCCTTATTTTACTAATTTTACTCTCATCCGTGCCCCTGGCATGATATACGTCCGTCGCATGTGGATGATGGTAATACGCTGCAATGGGAGCTACTTCACTGCCCTCCCCAGCTCCATGTCGGTGACCTGAAATCGGCCATGATGACAGTATTCACAGCCTAGAAATGGGCAAGTGCAATAAACAGGTTATGAGATACTGTTTTTTGTTTGTCTAGGGCTTCCCTGGTGGCTCAGTGGTAAAGAAACCGCCTGCCAATGCAGGAGACACAGGTGTGATCCATGGCTCGAGAAGAGCCCCTGGAGGAGGAAATGGTAACCAACGCCAGTATTCCTGCCTGGAGAATTCCATGGACAGAGGAGCCTGGCAAGCTACAATCCATAGGGTTGCAAAGAGTCAGACATGACTAGGTGACTAAGCACACACACACACACACACACACACACACACACACACACACAGACTACAGAAAGTGATGGAGAAATGCAAATAATGCAGATTAAATTTTTTAAAGTGTTATTCTAAACCACTTGGGTTGTGAATAGTGCAGAAATTTGAGGAGATTTTTCCAGTTTTATCTGATTCAGCAGAGAAGTCACATCATTGAAAGATGAGTGAAATTCTGATCATGTGCTTTCATTGTTTTACTTGTAACAGAAGCAAAAGCAGCCAGCATTCATGCCAGCATTAAAACTTATCTGTCAATTACAACCATTGATTGGTTAGAGAGGTAAGAACGGCAAAAACGACTAAGAATATTCTGTGAAAATCAATTTATAGTGTGGGATTTACAACAAAGAACATTTTTTGTGTTGTTGTATTTGTATTTTGGGTTCTAAACATCCATTAGATTAGTAAAGATTTATAATAAATGTATACCTATGTAGGCATCAGAGGGCAGACACACAAACCATAATCACAGAAAACTAGTCAATCTCATCACACGGACCACAGCCTTGTCTAACTCAATGAAACTAAGCCATGCCATGTGGGCCACCCAAGATGGGGGGCTCATGGTGGAGAAGTCTGACAGAATGTGGTCCACTGGAGAAGGGAATGGCAAACCACTTCATTATTCTTGCCTTTAGAACCCCATGAACATTATGCAAAAGCAAATAGATAGGATAATGAAAGAGGAACTCCCCAGGTCGGTAGGTGCCCAATATGCTACTGGAGATCAGTGGAGAAATAACTCCAGAAAGAATGAAGCGATGGAGCCAAAGCAAAAACAATGCCCAGTGGTGGATGTGACTGATGATAGAGGCAAGGTCCGATGCTGTAAAGAGCAATATTGCATAGGAATCTGGAATGTTAGGTCCATGAATCAAGGCAAATTGGAATTAGTCAAACAGGAGACGGCAAGAGTGAATGTCGACATTCTAGGAATCAGCGAACTAAAATGGACTGGAATGGGTGAATTTAACTCAGGTGACCATTATATCTACTACTGTGGGCAGGAATCCCTTAGAAGAAATGGAGTAGCCATCATAATCAACAAGATTGCAGTACTTGGATGCAGTCTCAAAAACGACAGAATGATCTCTGTTCATTTCCAAGGCAAACCATTCAGTATCACAGTAATCCAAGTCTATGCCCCAACCAGTAATGCTGAAGAAGCTGAAGTTGAATGGTTCTATGAAGACCTATAAGACCCTTTAGAACTAACACCCCAAAAAGATGTCCTTTTCATTAAGGGGACTGGAATGCAAAAGTAGGAAGTCAGGAAACACCTGGGGTAACAGGGAAATTTGGCCTTGGAATACGGAATGAAGCAGGGCAAAGGCTAATAGAATTTTGCCAAGAGAACACACTGGTCATAGCAAACACCCTCTTCCAACAACACAAGAGAAGACTCTACACATGGACATCACCAGATGGTCAACACCGAAATCAGATTGATTATATTTTTTGCAGCCAAAGATGGAGAAGCTCTATACAGTCAGCAAAAACAAGACCAGGAGCTGACTGTGGCTCAGATCATGAACTCCTTATTGCCAAACTCAGACTTAAATTGAAGAAAATAGGGAAAACCACTAGACCATTCAGGTATGACCTCAATAAAATTCCTTATGATTATACAGTGGAAGTGAGAAAAAGATTTAAGGGACTAGATCTGATAGATAGAATGCCTGATGAACTATAGATGGAGATTTGTGACATTGTACAGGAGACAGGGATCAAGACCATCCCCATGGAAAAGAAATGCAAAAAAGCAAAATGGCTGTCTGGGGAGGCCTTACAAATAGCTGTGAAAAGAAGAGAGGCAAAAAGCAAAGGAGAAAAGGAAAGATATAAGTATCTGAATGCAGAGCTCCAAAGAATAGCAAGGAGAGATAAGAAAGCCTTCCTCAGTGATCAATGCAAAGAAATAGAGGAAAACAACAGAATGCGAAAGACTAGAGATCTCTTCAAGAAAATTAGAGATACCAAGGGAACATTTCATGCAAAGATGTGCTCAATAAAGGAAAGAAATGGTATGGACCTAACAGAAGCAGAAGACATTAAGAAGAGGTGGCAAGAATACACAGAAGAACTGTACAAAAAAAAAAATCTTCACGACCCAGATAATCACGATGGTGTGATCACACACCTAGAGCCAGACATCCTGGAATGTAAAGTCAAGGGGGCCTTAGAAAGCATCACTACAAACAAAGCTAGTGGAGGTGATGGAATTCCAGTGGAGCTATTTCAAATCCTGAAAGATGATGCTGCGAAAGTGCTGCACTCAATATGCAAGCAAAATTGGAAAACTCAGCAGTGGCCACAGGACTGGAAAAGGTCAGTTTTCATTCTAATCCCAAAGAAGTTCAGTTCAGTCATTCAGTCATGACCGACTCTTTGCGACCCCATGAATCATTGCACACCAGGCCTCCCTGTCCATCACCATCTCCGGGAGTTCACTCAGATTCACATCCATCGGGTCAGTGATGCCATCCAGCCATCTCATCCTCAGTCGTCTCCTTCTCCTCCTGCCCCCAATCCCTCCCAGCATCAAAGTCTTCCAATGAGTCAACTGTTTGTATGAGGTGGCCAAAGTACTGGAGCTTCAGCTTTAGCATCATTCCTTCCAAAGAAGTCCCAGAGCTGATCTCCTTCAGAATGGACTAGTTGGATCTTCTTGCAGTCCAAGAGACTCTCAAGAGTCTTCTCCAACACCACAGTTCAAAAGCATCAATTCTTCAGTGTTCAGCCTTCTTCACAGTCCAACACTCACATCCAAACATGACCACAGGAAAAATCACACCCTTGACTAGACGGACCTTTGTTGGCAAAGTAACATCTCTGCTTTTGAAGATGCTATCTAGGTTGGTCATAACTTTTCTTCCAAGGAGTAAACGTCTTTTAATTTCATGGCTGCAGTCACCATCTGCAGTGATTTTGGAGCCCAAAAATATAAAGTCCAATACTGTTTCCACTGTTCCCCATCTATTTCCCATGAAGTGATGGGACTGGATGCCATGATCTTTGTTTTCTGAATGTTGAACTTTAAGCCAACTTTTTCACTCTCTACTTTCACTTTCGTCAAGAGGCTTTTTAGTTCCTCTTCACTTTCTGCCATAAGGGTGGTGTCATCTGCATATCTGAGGTTATTGATATTTCTCCCAGCAATCTTGATTCCAGCTTGTGCTTCTTCCAGCCCAGCATTTCTCATGATGTACTCTGCATATAAGTTAAATAAGCAGGGTGAAAATATACAGCCTTGACGTACTCCTTTTCCTATTTGGAACCAGTCTGTTGTTCCATGTCCAGTTCTAACTGTTGCTTCCTGACCTGCATACAGATTTCTCAAGAGGCAGGTCAGGTGGTCTGGTATTCCCATCTCTAGAAGAATTTTCTACAGTTGATTGTGGTCCACACAGTCAAAGGCTTTGGCATAGTCAATACAGCAGAAATAGATGTTTTTCTGAAACTCTTTTGCTTTTTCCATGATCCAGCAGATGTTGGCAATTTGATCTCTGGTTCCTCTGCCTTTTCTAAAACCATCTTGAACATCAGGAAGTTCACGGTTCACGTATTGCTGAAGCCTGGCTTGGAGAATTTTGAGCATTACTTTACTAGCATGTGAGATGAGTGCAATTGTGCAGTAGTTTGAGCATTCTTTGGCATTGCCTTTCTTTGGGATTGGAATGAAAACTGACCTTTTCCAGTCCTGTGGCCACTGCTGAGTTTTCCAAATGTGCTGGCATATTGAGTGCAGCACTTTCACAGCATCATCTTTCAGGATTTGAAATAGCTCAACTAGAATTCCATCACCTCCACTAGCTTTGTTCGTAGTGATGCTTCCTAAGGCCCACTTGACTTCAAATTCCAGGATGTCTGGCTCTAGATGATTGATCACACCATCGTGATTATCTGGGTCATGAAGATCTTTTCTGTACAGTTCTTCTGTGTATTCTTGCCACCTCTTCTTAATATCTTCTGCTTCTGTTAGGTCCATACCATTTCTGTCCTTTATTGTGCCCATCTTTGCATGAAATATTCCGTTGGTATCTCTAATTTTCTTGAAGAGATCTCTAGTCTTTCCCATTCTGTTGTTTTCCCCTATTTCTCTGCATTGATCACTGAAGAAGTCTTTCTTATCTCTCCTTGCTATTCTTTGGAACTCTGCATTCAAATGGGTGTACTTTTCCTTTTCTCCTTTGCTTTTTGCCTCTCTTCTTTTCACAGCTATGTGTAAGGCCTCCTCAGCTGTGTGTAGACTGTATTTTTTCCTAGACAGTCATTGTTATGCATTTATTAGCACCAGTCCCTCATTCCTTTAGTTTGATTGAGCCCATCTAGCTTACATGCCCACTCTTAAAACCTGGAATGCCTTATATTGATTACGGTTTGTGGCTGGGAATGGATAGTTTGTTGGGAAAAGGAAACAGGGGATGAATTTTGGCTAGACAGACAAAACTACCTGCACCTGTAAAGGTCACCTACCCCCACCAGCATAAACAACACATTAATACAATATCAGTCTTATTTTGTGCACACGTGTGTGCTATCGCTTCAGTCATGTCTGACTCTTTGTGACCTTATGGACTGCGGCCCGCCAGACTCCTCTGTCTGTGGAGTTCTCCAGGCAAGAATACTGGGGTGGGTTGCTGTGCCCTCCTCTTCCAAGGGATCTTCCCGACCCAGGGATCGAACACAGTCTCTTCTGTTTCCTCTATTGGCAACCATTTTCTTTACCATTTGTGCCCCAGGAAGTTGCTCTTTTATTTTAGTATAAATTAATACATGACACTTTAAAAAATAGAACAGCTGACTCAGGGCACACTGGATAGAACTTTTAACAGTTTGGGCAGGACAATTCCTTGTTGCGGGAGGAGTGCCCTGTACATCATAACAAGTCTAGCAGCATCCCTGACCTCTACCCACTAGATGCCAATAGCACCCCACTTCCAATGATGACTACAAAAAACTTCTCCAGACATTGCCAAATGTCTTCTGGGGTCTGTTTTGCTCATCAACTACTGGTTTCAACCCAGGACTTAGGGTTCCAAAGCTGGAAGATTTTAGCTTCTGTTCTCCTCCCTCTAAGTTACTGCGTATCTGTAATCAAATGTTAAATTGATGGCTCAAAGCAACGCCAGAGAAGAGGTACATTCCTGAGGGCTGGAACCCTGGGCCCCAGAAAAAGGAGTCTGGAGGCAAATCTTCTGGGCTCAGGAGAAAGGTATGTTCCAATTGGGCAGGCCAAAGTTTCTAGATACCATCTCTCAACTTAGCAGATTCTACGGTGGCTTTTTTCATCTTTGAAATTCAAATGATATGAAGCTCTTCACCTGAAGATCTATATATGAAGATCTTAAAAACATTTTGGTTCGTTTTAGAAAATTTAAGTAGATTTTAGCCTGAGTTAGAAGGAAGATTTCATTTAGCTCATGCTTGGGTTCCAGAAGCATCAACTCTTCAGATCATAGCAATGATGTAAGTTCCAAAGGAAGCAAACAAATGCATCTCAGCAAGATGTAAACTGTCCGAAGTCTGGGAAATGTCCTCATGCCAGAATCTATTGACAGTTGTGTAAAATAAGCTTACCCAAAACTCTCCTCTCCTCAAGAAAACCCTCCTTAGACCTGTTTCTCCTTCCAGCATCCAGCCGGTCTTCATCTTTCCTCAATAGCTAAGGCTCTCAAAGGATTAGTCTTCATTTGCTCACAATTTGTTCTCCTTCTGTTCATTCCTTGGATTCTGTCCCTAAATACCAACGATACTGTTCTGATGTGTTCAGTCACCTCCTCTAAAACATTCTTGTTCTGTCTCATCCTTAGGACAACTTTGGACAACTTTGCTGACCAGCCTCTCTCCTTTATGTTTTTGCCGCTTGTTAGTTCTGTAATGCTGGGGTATTTTTCCTACCCTTCTGTTGAATTCTTTACTGGTTCTTTTTTCTCTGTCTGCTGCGTAACTAGAAGTATTTCCCCAGGGATTTCGTCTTGTTCCTGTTTCTTTCCTTTCCTTTCTCTCTGGGCTGTCTTCTTATCACCTCTTGACTTTAGGTGTGTAGCTTCCAGCTCTGCATCTTCAGCCATGCACGGCCTCTTTCCTTGGCTCCAAAGATAGGTACGTTCACCTTCGCAGGAGTGGGGGCAGCCACAGGGGCTTCAAATACAACACGCCTAACTTGGAACTCCTTTTCTCTTTTCCTAACCCAACTTTTTCTCAGCTCTGTCTCAGTTAATGAAATTGCTTTCTTTCATGTCTCCCAGGGTAGAGACCCTAAAGACACCTTGAGTTAAGGTTTCCTTGTAAATCAACCCCAATATGTCATGTGTCTCTGCATCCTGTGAATTTCACTGCCATCATTTCCTTGATGAGAATGCCACCCTCTCCACCCTCACCACCCACATTTAGATCACAGACTGGCAAGCTTTGTCTCGAAAGGACCAGATAGTAAATATTTTAAGCTTTCTGAGTCACTCTGTCTTTGTTGCAACTACTCAACTCTGCTCTTGTAGCATGAACACAGCCATGGATAATAGGTGTATGAGAAGGTAGACATGACTGTGTTTCAGTAAAACTTTATTTAAAAAAACAGATTTCTGATCTGATTTAGCCCAAGGGACATAGCTTGCCACCTCCTTGTTTAGAGGGTTGTTGTCTTTTACCTGGATTATCTCATCTTCCCAGGTGGCGCTAGTGGTAAATAACCTGCCTGCCAATGCAGGAGACATAAGAGACGTGGGTTCAGTCCCTGGGTCAGGAAGATCCTCTGGAAGAGGGCATGGCTACCCACTCCAGTATTCTTGCCTGGAAAATCCCACGAACAGAAGAATCTGGCAAGCTACAGTCCATGGGGTCACAAAGAGTCGGACATGACTGAAGCAACTTAACACACACACACCAGAAGCTTATCTCCCTGCTCCAGTATTATTTTCCTCTAACCATTTTTATCTTGCTGTCCAAAGTAAATATTTATTGATGAATGCATCTTCTTAAAATATAGACAGATTAGATACATCAGACTTTGACACTCTACGTAAGTTAGCTTTCTTCAAACATGCCATACCCTCAAGCTCTATAATTTCCCCCTTACTCTGTTTTCCAGCCTGCAATGTTCTTCCCTGTCCCCAAATCCTTTTAAGTGTCAATTTATAAGACATAGAGTGCAAGGTATCTTTGCTATGAAGCCTTCCATACCTCCCTTCCCAACTCTGAACTCTTTCTTCTCTAATACTCTCTTAAATAATATTACTCCTGCCTCACAGTGTCATCTCATTATGAGTCTGCCTTATGGTGAAGTGACGTCTACCTATGTTGGTCTACCTCAGTCCAAAGCTCCCTGGGAAGCAAAAAGTGTCTTTTGAAAAAAATCTTTTTTTATTCCCCAACATATTACTGCATTTAAATAGTAATCTCTACTAATGTACTCTGCAATTTCAAATACAAAATACACACATTTCTCAAGAATAGATGCCCCCCCCCCAAAAAAAAAAAAGGTACAGTCCAGAGCTAAGCAAGTTCACTCCACCCACCACCACCAAATGACATTTGGGATTGCTTATTCAGCCTCAATCACATCTTGTTCACCAGTCCATAGCATGCCTACTGAGTCTGTGATTAGTTTTTAGGTTTGTCTTTTCTGTTTTAAGCTTTCGAAAATGGATAGAATGTTGAAGGTTGTGGGGAAATGAAGCTGTGACAAAAATAAAAGAGAAATTCAATTTTTAAATGGAAATTGGCAGGAAAATGTTGTGTGTGGATCAAATCTTTTGTCTACAAATATGACTTTAAAGGACCAAGAATGAGCCAGACAATGTGTAAAGAGTGCGTTATTAATGTGACGCAAGGCAATTAACTGTGAGCAATAAGGCGCAGTGTGCGCACGTGCACTCGGCCGTGTCAGACTCTTTGTGACCCCATGGACATAGCCCACCAGGCTCCTCTGTCTATGGAATTTTTTAGGCAAAAATACTGGAGTGAGTTTCCATTTCCTCCTCCAGGGGATCTTTCTGACCCAGGACAGTAGGCTGCCAGGCTTCTCTGTCTGTAGGATTTTCCAGGCTGGAATTCTGCAGTGGGTTGCCATTTCCTACTCCAGGGGATCTTTCTGACCCAGGACAGTAGCCCACAAGGCTTCTCTGCCTGTAGAATTTTCCAGGCTAGAATACTGGAGTGGGTTGCCATTTCCCACTCCAGGGGATCTTTCCAACCCAGGGATCAAAACTGTGACACCTGTGTCTCCTGTACCAGCAGATTCTTTACCACTAGCCCCCTGGGAAGCATGTGGTAAGAGGGGAAACTGTATAATGAAGAAATGGAAACATATTTTGAGAGTTTAGCTAGAGTGAGCACTATTTAATATGGTTGTTACTATCAATATATGTGGTTATTTACATTTAAATAATTGAAATTAAAATTTAAAATTCAGTTCCTCAGTTGTATTAGTCACGTCTTGAGTGCTCGCTAGCCATCTGTTGCAAGTAGCCACCAATTTGGACAGGACAGGTAAAAAACTTTTCCATAGACATAAAAAGTTCAGGCGAGTAGTGTTGGTCTAGAATCAGTGAAGTCAAATATCCATTAGCCGAAAGTTAAATCAGAAAATGATGGAACTTTGTTTGAGAATGTGCTGTGTGTTAAGTCGCTTCAGTTGTGTCCAACTCTTTGAAACCCCATAGACTCTATCCTGCCAGGCTCTTCTGTCCATAGGATTCTCCAGGCAAGAATACTGGAGTGAGTTGCCATTTCCTCCTCTAGGGGATCTTCCTGATCCAAGTATCAAATCCGGGTCTCTTATGTGTCCTGCATTGGCAGGCAGATACTTTACCTCTAGCACCACCTGGTAAAGACAAAAGTTGGTTAACATGCTGGTGATGAAAGTTGAGTCAAACTCTGCAGACAGTTCTACAGAGCTGAGGCCCAATAGAATCTGAGGCCCAATAGAATCTTAACTTCCATGTAAGACCGGAGACAGTCAGCTCTGTACAGATTCCTCACAAACTCAGTACTTCTGTGTGCCTGCTGAGAGCATCATTCATCACCAAAGCTATTTGCTTTTTTTCAATGTACATTTAAATGTATCTTTTGGGGAGGGATGTTCCACAACAGTATTTCCCAAAATGTGGGTCAAATTCACTTAGTGGGTCATGAATGATTTAGAATAGAAACAGAACAAACTTGGAAAAAATCAGGCTGGGTCATGCATTTGAGAACAAATGTTTTGTGAATCTTTGCTTTCAGTGATATTTGCCCATATTTCTTAATGTGAAGTGAAAGTGAAAGTCGTGTTGACTCTTTGTGACTCCATGGACTATACGGTCCATGGAATTCTCCAGGCCAGTATACTGGAGTGGGTAGCTTTTCCCTTCTTCAGGGGATCTTCCCAGCCCAGGGATCAAACCCAGGTCTCCTGTATTGCAGGCTGATTCTTTACCAGCTGAGCCACAAGAGAAGCCCTTCTTAATGTGAGTCAGGCACAAACATTTAAAATCCAGTGTTTCAGAACATAGATTAGCACAGAAGGAGAAAAATATGTTTAGTTTTTGAAATGCAAAAAGACAGACTCAACTGTGTAGGGCTGCCTGTGAAAAAGATAAGCACAAGTGTCACCTGGCCTTAGAAAAAAATCAAAGTTAAAACAAGCCCTGAGAATCTAACCTGTTTGTTCTTTAAAAAAAAAAAATTTTTTTTTAAATTTATGACTGTGCTGGGTCTTTGTTGCTGCATGGGGTTTTCTCTAGTTGTGGTGAGTGGAGTCAACTGTCTCATTGCAGAGCACTGGCCCTAGGGCCAATGGGCTTCAGATGTTGCAGCTCCCTGGCTCTAGAGCCCAGAGACCCTACAGAGACTGAGCCAGAACTGTGTTTGTCTCTCCTGTGGAGGTATGGGTCAGCACTTGACTGCTGACAAGTGACAGGGGAGCCTGGCGTGCTGCAGTCCATGGGGTCACAAAGTGTTGGACACGACTGACTGACCGAACTGAACTGGTTCTAGAGCACAGACTCAACAGTTGTGACACAGAAGCCTAGTTGCTCTGTGGCTTGTGGGATCTTCCAGGACCAGGCATTGAACCTGTGTCTCCTGCATTGGCAGGCAGATTCTTTACCACTGAGCCACCAGGGAAGCCCTAAGCTGTATGTTCTTCACTTTTACTTCCTAGAAATGTGTGGATTTTTACCAATTCTTGAGTGGTCTTCATCCCAGAAGAAATGTTCTCTTCCTTGTTATAGCTTGTTACCAGAAACCACCTGAGCTTGCCTGTCAAAAGTGGGTTGATCCCACGAGCCAAAATTAGCTACTTAGAAAATGGTGTGACCCCTGCGTGCATGTAACAGGCAAGACCAGAAAGCCTTCCATGTGTCCCCAGGCACACAGCCCAACAGTCACCTTCCTACTTGGCAAAAACAAATGCTCTAGTAAATTCTGAGGGAAGAGAATAATGCTTGTCTTATCCACATATTAATATGATTTATTTAAAAACCCTGATCCTGTTGCCTCAAAACGACTTATAATGCTCTGTTTATCTCTTGGCATGTTGACAGTGAGAGTTCAGATTTCTCCCTCCAGTCTTCTAAGTGATCTTTTTTTGGAGCTGGTGGGAGCCCAATGTACTCTGCTACCCTATACATTACATAGTAATATGGAAAGCTTGATTGCTGATTTTGGCCAATTTAATTAAAAATTATAGGAAAAAACCCAGCATAATAGAAAGTTCTATGGATGGCCATGCAAATTTGCAGAAACCCTGAAAACTTGATTAGTCACTTTGAAAAACAGCATTGATTACTTATAATTGTCATTAATAGTTCAGTCTCAAAATTCTTTCCTCAGGTTAAACATCCAATCAGTTCTGACTGAAATATATACATGTTTGTTCTAAATTATCAACATTTCCATAGGCAATAACTTTGTGCTTCAATGAGGGCAGATATTAACTGAAATTTTGGAAGTAGTTTTCTTTGAGCATTTGGGTGGATGAGATATTTCCAAATTCTTTTCCCTTAAGTTTTCATTATACAGATATATAAATATGTGTGTATATATATAGATTATATATCTGCATATCTGTATTATATATATATGTGAAAGTGAAAGTGTTAGGCTCTTAGGCATGTCCAACTCTTTTGTGACCCCATGGACTATACAGCTCACCAGGCTCCTCTGTCCATGGGATTCCCCAGCAAGAATACTAGAGTGGGTTGCCATTCCCTTCTCCAAGGGTGACCCAGGGATTGAACCCCAGTTTTAACGTGGTGGCTAACAAAGTTTACTTCAGAATGTTTCTGTATATTTGCATTTATTCCTTCAGTTTTCTCTGTGAGGCACTGCAAGTATTAACATGGCTCAGCTGCCAGCTCCATGCACTAATCCTAAGTTACATTTATCCCAAGTTCTAAAAAGATTCAGACTCCTGGGCCCTGTATTCCCAGGGACATCTCCACCTGAATCTCCATGGGCATCTCAAACCCAACCTGTTCAAGTCTTCCTGCCTCGACTCGCTTTGTCCTCCAGCTGCAATGCTGTCTTGGTGAGTGGTGTAGTGTTTGCCCCATATCTTAAACTGACAGCCCTGATGTGGTCTTGAAGGTTTCCCTTGTCATCAGCCCCCTGTTAACTAAGACTATTAATGTTTATTAATGATAACAACCATAGGATTTATCAGCTCTTCTTCAGAAATGCCTCAAATTTCAGACTCCACTGGCAGTGCCTGCGGCTTGGGTCACTGTCTCACCTGGAGGACAGTGCCAACTCCCTAATCAGCTTTCCTCTGCATTTCAGGTCTTCATCCATGCTTCCTCTGTGTTATCTTCCTAAAAACAAGCAAACATACTTTGGACAATCCACTGTCGAACTCTCCTCTGTAGGATGTGTGTGCTAAGTCACTTCAGTTTTGTCTGACTCTTTGTGACTCTGGGACTATAACCCACCAGGCTCCTCTGTCCATGGCAATTCCCCAAGCAAGAATACTGGAGTGGGTTGCCATGCCTCCTCCAGGGGATCTTCCTGACCTGGGGCTTGAACCTATGTCTCTTATGTCTACTGCATTGGGAGGAGGGTTCTTTACCACTAGCACCATCTAGGAAGCCCAACAATCCCTGTTATCTCCTATTGTTGGCAGGATGAAGCCAAACACTCAAGAAAAGCAAATGTGTCCCACAGTTGGCCCCTCTTCTTTCTGCCCCTCCTGAATTTGGTGCTTCAGAAACACTGAATTTCCTTCCACTTCCTTCAGATGGAAGGTATTTTCTCATCCCTGCCTTTGCAGTGCTCTTTCGCCTAGAATGGTCATACCTTTGCCCCCACAACGAAGTCTTTTTATCCTCTAAGACTAAACTCAAATGCCCCCTCCTATGGGTATCTTTTGTAATTACACCATGAAGTATGTTAGCAATTAATCCCTCTTTTTTGGTTTCATTTCTCTATTATAGCACTTTTCACATTGTATCACAATTACTTACCAAAATGTGTGTGGGATTTCTTAGGGCTATCTATCATGTGTTGCTGGATCTTTCCCAATCTAGTTGTAAGAGGGAATGGTCCTTTCTGATTTTTTTGTGACTGGGTAAGATAAACGACTAGTTCTGGATAATGAATTGGGAGTGGAAGGGATGAGTGTTTTTTCTAGACTGAAACATTTAATTACTGGTGCAAGAATTTTCAGACATCTCTTTTCTTCTAGTGTGGTGACTGGCAATGTTAGAGATGGTAACTACTCCATCAACCCAGACTCCTGACCCACAATACACGTATAACACGAGGAAGAACCTTTGCTAATTTGGGGCAACAAGATGTTGGGGATGTATGTTCCTGCAGCATCACCTAGCTAATTCTTCATGATACAATATGTGCCATCCCCATGGGGCAGTGAACTCCTCAACAGTCTTCAGCCAGTTCAGTCTGGCATCCCTATTATCTTGCAAATGCATGGTAGCTGGGTGTTCAGTGTAACATTTGTTGAATGAATGCAAACAGAAGTAAAGCATTTAAATCCCAGGGATATCAATAGAAAACCATTAGTGAAAATACAGTGTTTCTATGCCCCTTGGAAAAAAAAAAATGGCCACTTGAGAAATGTACTTAAAACCAATTCACAGCTGTTTTCATTAAGTTTTCAGTGTAATTTTGTATTCTGGCTCTGGACCTTGCATTGCAATGAGGGGAATGTTTGTTAAAGAAATGGTGCAGGCATACATGTTTAATTTGTACATCTCTGTGTAGTTGGGTGATTGGTCCTAATGGACCGTCAGAGCTTTTTAGAAAAAAGCGCTCAGCAATGTGCACATTGCCTTGATTAGGCGAGCTCCTGTTGTTGTTCAGTCGGCAAGTCATGTCTGACTCTCCTTGACCCCATGGACTGCAGAATTCCAGGCTTCCTGGTCCCTCACCATCTCCCAGAGTTTGCCCAAGTTCATGTGCATTGAATGTAGAGGATTGCATAACTCAATGAAGCTATGAGTCATGCCATGCAAGGCCACCCAAGACTGACAGGTCATAGTGGAGAGTTTGACAAAACGTGATCCTCTCGAGGAGGGAATGGCAAATCACTCCAGTATACTTGCTGTGAGAACCCCATGAACTGCATTAAAAAAAGGCAAAAAAGTTGAGCTCCTAGGTGCAGAGACCTAGTAAGGATCTGCCTAGTTATCCCCACAGATGTTAAGGGACTAGCTGTTTGAAAGCAATTAGTTACTGAGACTTAACTTTTTTCAGTGATGGAAAATGACGAGGAGCTGCCCTGGAACCAGCTGTGTGTTGGCCTTTGTAAGTGACCAGAACACTGTGTCAAAGCCCTACACATGAGCTAATAACTTGCATTTGGAACTACTTCCCCTGTCTTCCTGGAAGAGGCTCAACATTAGGAAATATTGACTAATGGTGAAGAGAAAGAACCCTGGGAGGCCTGTCTAGTCAGGGAGGGCTTCAGGGAATCTTTACAGGAGCTAGAGATAAGTAAGATATGGCTTGATTAACCACAAAAAGATAGCAATGAGCAAAGTGGACAGTGTTTGGAGGGGTTCAAGCTCAGACACCAGGGACTCTGAGAAGGAATCATTCTTATTATTTTATCGCATTTGGAGCATGATCAACTTGTGCTTCTCCAAACCTGTAATCTGGGTGAGGGATTCCCAAGCCTTTGCAAGCCCTGAAACTTCTCTCAATGTGACCTCTTTCCATAAACTAAGACGGGATGAGAGAAAGTTAGTGCACTGATTAAAAGAGGGCTCTGCCTGAAAACCAGACCTGTCTGACTGGAGGTCAGATCCCAGAGCTGCCACCTACTAACTGTATGCTTTTCACCTCATTGAATCTCAATTTTGTCATCTATAAAATGGTGTGCTTATTACATTGGAGGGTTCTGAAGATTCAACAAGATCATGCATGTGAAACTGTCACTATTCTCATGAAGCACATATTAAGCCCTCCAATAAGTTTAGTGGTTATCCAGCTTGGAAATACACACTGGGAAGTCCATCACTTACAAACAATGTTCTGTTCCTGAAAATGAATCAGAATGGAGAGGTTTAGGTGGTAGGGAAGAGGGGCAGAGAGTTGGGGTGTTGGAGGTGAAAGAACATTTTAGCATTTAGATTTTCTACAGGAAACTGTTTTATAAGATATTCTTTTGGGTTCCGTTGTCTCTGCAGCAGGCGGCAACTGTTCAGAACTGTAAGCCTCCTGGTGATGCTAATAGCCCGAGAATCGAACAAAGCCCACAGTCTTTGCTTCCCGAAGCAGAGGCCCAGTAGTTGCTGTTTTTCCAAAGGCTGCATTTGAGCTTTGTCAGCTGTCTGGGCTGAAGTTTATCCTGTGTCCACTTCCCTTATCAGCCGCCCATGGCAGGCACACGTTTCTCTGCTCAGTGAATGGCAGGACTTTAGGACTCCCTGTTGACAGAGCCAATCCATCTTTCTGCTGTTGCCATCTTGAAATAACTTCGGAGGAGCTTGTCAGAGGATATGGAAGCCGCCATGACGACTGGGAAGTTTTCTTGGGGTATGAAAAGCACTTTTTTCTAATGGTCTACCTAATGGAAACTTTGATGAGGATATATTAGGGAGGAGGCTCAGAACATCTGCTCATTTACTGGGGGAAGAGGGAGGCCCTCTCATCAGATAGTCCAATGTACCCCACTCATAAACTCTTTTAACACAATGTCTTTAAAGGAGGTTTAACGAACAGGAGAGCCCCTGACAAAGTCAGGACATCCCGTACCCCTCTCTACCTATCAGAGCTACTATTGCCCACATCAACCACTGTCACCGGAGCAGACATGGTGCTGTTTCCTGTCCCTAAGATGGGCCTCTGGCACTGACCCACCTTAGAGTAGCTCCCACGGTTCCATGCCTGCCCGGGGTTCTGCAAGCATGCTACTGGGTCATTTTCATGTGATTAGTCTTAGGTTTTGAGAACTGTTTTCCTTTGGCAACAGAAAGCAAGAGGGTAGAGACATGCCTTCTTACGTTTAGTGCTTCTTTTCTTAGGGATGGATTATCCTCTATATGAAAGCGCCCAGGTTCAAAAGAAACGAAGTCTTCCTAAAGCCTGATCAGAGTGCAAACCAGGATTCCTGCTTTTCTCTCCTTCACCACAAAGGCAGAAGTCAGGCTAAGGGACTTCCTTGTAGAAAACAATCCACCTAGTTTGGCTAGAGGGAAGGTCATGGGGTGGAAGTTTAACCTGGTCAAAGTGGGTTTCTAGGAACTTCCACCCTGGTTCCAAAGTCCAATCTGAGCAGTCTCATCTCATTACATGACTCTGGGGTGGGGCTGTGGGGAGGAGGGGGGGCATCTTTCCTATCACCTGCTATGTGACTGGTGCCCGCTGGAGTCATATGGTGTAGAAACTGTGCACGGCAGGAGGCAGAAACTTGAACTTGAGCTTCAGTTCCCACATGACATGGGCTCTCAGCCTTATGTTGTGTTCAAGGTACTGCTGCGTCAATACCTTAGCAGGTGGTTGCAAATCACTTGTATCTCATAGTAAAGTATGAACATTTGCAACCTTGTTCATTCTTTATCATGAGTTAAAGAAAGCCAAGATTATCATTGCTTGATCACTTACTGTGACTTAGATATGCTGGCTTTTTTTTCCTTATAATATTTCAGTGTTAGATATGAGAAGGAGAGAGTCATGAAGATCCATCTCCAGAATTTGAGTAGGTTATAACTGAGCATTGTGATCCTTTATCTTCATGCGCCAGTGATAGGAATGTCATCAGTCATGTATGTTTTGGTGGAAACAGAGGCAAAGATTTTCAGGCAAGAAGAGAAAAGAATGGGAACTCTTTGGGCGAGGACTATATCTTAGCCATCATTCTTCTACAAATTGAGTGTGTTGCCTGGTGGCTCAACACTGAATTTAGATTTTTACCATGAATACTCCTGGCACCACCCTGCCTGGGGGGGTGCAGGGCAGTGGGGAGCTGGTGAGACTTTAGCTCTCACACTTCAAAGAAGGGAAGAAGACAGATTGTGAGTTACCCAACCCATTCCTTATCCTCACAGTGGATTGCATTTCTCTGAGTACATGGTGATCAGCATTTTTAAAAGAATATTTTCAAAGAAGAGTGATAACCTTGTTAAATTTGGCAAAGGAGTTTTATTCCCTGCTTTTTCTCACGGCACTGTCATCAACCTTTATTTTTTGCTTAGCTATAAATGTGTCTCTCAGGAACGTGCAGTGTATTTGGAGAGCAAGTGGTGAGCTTGGTACAGATCCATTTTTCAAAACGGGAAAGTCAAGGCAGTTTATAGGTGGCGCTTATAGAGGCAGTTTTCTCCTCTAATCTGTTTTGCGAAACCAGCCTCATCTTGGCTTAAAAATATCACATGAAAGCCTCTGGCAGTGGTAGAGCTCACAGGGTCCTTGGAGATCACCTAGGACAGCCTCCCCTTTACGGCAAAGGTCCTCTGAGGGCAAGTGAATTTGATCCTTGAGGAAAAGTCATTTTGGCAAACATTACTTGCCTTGGGCAATATGGGGCAGGAAGAATGTGCCGGGACCCGGGGGGTTGGACAGCTTGGCCTTCGTCTTGGCTCTTCTGCTTGTGTTTGACCTCTGGCCAGTTTCTGAACTCCATTCCCCTTGTGTACTAAGTAGGGGTCCAGCCTCTCCCTGCCTGGGGGTTGGAAAGAGAATTAGGGGAGAGTCTGTCTTTCCCTGCTGACAGCCATCCAGGAGAGTTCCGTTATCATTAAAATTCACTCTCTCCTCAGCACCTCCATGGCTATTCTTTGCCCCTGAATAAGTCACTAACCCTAAATTCTCTGCAAAACCCATGTTTCCTATGCAGTCAATAGTTGGCAGAGCTTTTTGTCAATAGCTATTTGCCAATCCATGAATGCATATGGATTTGCAGAAAAACCTTCTGGGCTCATTTAGGGACTGAGTGCATAGCCTTCTATAGGGTGCCTCAGTGATTCTTTAGAACACGCCCTAGGAAATTTTTAGGCTATTCCTAAATGAGGGGATGACCCCTTTCTGTGTGACATCCAGGTTCAGTATGACCCCCTTTCTGCTGTTTGGGGATGTTGTAATCTTATAGCGTGGTGTGGCACGTTCTTATTCTTTGTGCTGTGTCGCTCACTCAGTCATGTCCGGCTCTTTGCAATCCCATGGGCTATAACCTGCCAGACTCCTCTGTCCATGGGGATTCTCCAGGCAAGAATACTGGAGTGGGTTGCCACACCCTCCTCCAGGGCATCCTCCCGATCCAGGGATCAAACCAAGGTCTCCCGCATTGCAGGCAAATTGTTTACCATCTGAGCAACCAGGAATGCTCTTTTTCTTTATATTCCTTTAAAACTGCAGATATTCGTAGATTCACATTTTAGTGACATTCCATATCTTAGTGACATTCCGCAGCCACTCACCAAGTTTGCAGCAGAGCCAGAAACCTAGGACACAAAACACTACACTATGTTCCCTCCCTTCCTACCGCATAAACTAAGAAAAGCTCCTGGAGGAGATGGCTAATGATGAATGACTCTCATGCAATTTGAGGCCGTACCAAGCAAACAAGATGCTCGTGTGCGGAAGGCTGTCTTTCACTGGCCTCTCTGGGACCTTCTCTGTGTTCTTTCTCCTTCTGTAACTGGAGACTAGACTTGAGGTTGGATTTCAGTTTTAAGGTTTATGATACAGCATTGGTTTGATCAACAATATAGAAAACTAAGATTTAGTACGGCTTTCAAATTCTACCTCTCAGCCACTGCTCATGTTCTGTCTTGTACTGTAGCTCCTAGGGAGGTATGAGTGACTGCAGTGTTGGAGCTATGAGACCAGGAATGATGTTTTATTCTTCTTGGCATCGTCACATCCCTGACTTAGTTCTGAGGATAACTGGTACCCTCCCCTTAACTGACTCCATCCTCTCGGAACTCTGATTTCCCCCTCAAATTGCTTCTTCTGCCGTCTTTCCTGTCTCAAGAAATGGCATCGCTACCCAAGTGCCGAAGCAAGCACCTATGATCCATAACTCTCTCTTTTCTTTCCACCACCCCCTCCATGTCCAATCCATCAACAAGCCCTCCTAGGCCCTCTGAGTTGGCATTGACTGTTGTGGTTATACAGATTGATATATTGAAATCCTTCCAGACTAATTGATAAATTATCTCTTTTAAGAGTCCCCCACTGAGGGCCCCCTTCCCACAATCTCAGCACCCCAGCCCCTTCCATGGAACCTCACCTTTTATCCTCTCATGGAGTCTAACAGTCAAATGATTAATGCCAAGCACAGGGAGAATCTTCTGAGTCTCACCTTCTTTCTCCACTGTCAAGGACAGGAATGCCATTTTTAGTTTTGTGACGGTTAAATTAAAGAATGTATTTAAAGTTGTGCATGCATAAGGCTTGGCATTCCCCATGTGGGCACTCCATAAATGAGTTCACTTTCCCTTCTGTTTTGATGGGTTATGGGTACACAGTAAGAAAGACTTTAGAGAAAGCTAGATGTAGATACAAATTCTGGCCTTGCTTCTTTTCCTGTGACCAGGGAAATTAAACCAACATCTCTGAACTTCTGTTTTGTTGTCTGTGAAATAGGAATAAGGAATGTCTAGTGCTGTTCCTCGGCATAGAGGGTATCCACTTTCACTAAATATCAGTTTTCCTTGGTTAATTGAGATCGCATCAGTGGATGCCTTTGAAGTGAAAAAATGTATTGTATACTGAAAAACAGTCTGAAACAGTGAGATACCACCATACACCTATCAGAATGGACAAAATCCAAAACACTGACAACACCAGATGCTGGTGAGAATGTGGAGCAATAGGAACTCTTATTCACTGCTAATGGGAATACAAATGGTACAGGCACTTTGGAAGACAGTTTGACATTTTTTACAAAACAAAACACACTCTTAACCATACAATCTAGCAACTGCCTGCCTTGGAATTTACCCAAATGAACTGAAAATTTATGCCCACACAAAAACTTGCATATGGATGTTTATAACAGGTTTATTCATAATCACCCAAACTTGAAAACAACCAAGATGTCTTTTAGTAGGTGAATTTATAAATAAAAACAGGTACATCCATATAATAGAATATTATTCATTGCTAAAAAGAAATGAGCTAGCAAGCCATGAAAAGACATGGAAGAATCTTAAATACATATTATTAAGTGAAAAAGGCAGTTAGAAAAAGGCATACTGTATGGTCCCAAATATATGACATTCTAGAAAAGGCAAAATTGTGAAGACAATGAAAAGATCAGTGCTTGCCAGGGGTCAGTAGGGAGGGAGGAATGAATAGTCAGAACTCAGAGAATTCTTCGGGCAGTGAAATTATTCTGCCTAATACTTACTGTAATGGTGGATATGTGCCATTATACATTTGTCAAAACCCATACAATGTATACCAAGAGTGAACCCCAAGGTAAGCTATGGACTTTGGGTGATTATGGTGTGTCGATGGGTGTTCACCAATTGAACAAATGTACCACTCTGGTGGCGACATTGGTAATAGAAAAGGTTTGTTTGTGTGGAGGCAGGGACTACATGGGAAATGTCTGTATTTCTGCTCAGTTTTGCTGTGAACCTGAAACTGCTCTAAATAATAAAGTCTATTTTTTAAAAAAAAGTCTAAAATTTAGATTTCTAATCTAAATTGACCTCTCTGTTAAGAACTGCCTTAGAAATTGGATTTTTTTTTTTTTCAAAAGGAAATAGGTGGATTCCCTATGTCCCTTGATAATAATTCCATTCTCTTATGCTTTTAGTACCATAGCTCGGGTAAACTTTGAATGAATTTACCTTGTGGGTAGTTTGCTATCAGGGGTTAAAGAAGACATTAGAGTGAATGAAAGGGAGTATCAGTCTGATACAGTTTGCACCAGGCCCAAAATCCCAAAATAGAATACTCTTAACCATCAGAGTGTTTTCTACCCAGAGAGTGGCAGCTAGGTGGGGCCCGCTGACATATTGGTGGTGATTGCTTTCTCAATTTTGTCCAGTGTTTTTTGAATCCTCTTTTTGAGTCATGATAATAGCCACTATAAAGGGTTTTATCTGGGCCTTTGAGAATGAAGTCATTCTACCTCAAATTCTTCGTGGAGCAAGGCAGGCTATAAATAGATCCCTGTGTGAACAAGTAAGTAGCACACGTTTCTGTCTGTTGATAGTTCTTCTTGCTTATTTTATGAGGTTAATCTCATTGCTGGATAGAAACCTTGAGTTACCACAAGTTCACTCAGGCCTGGGAGAGCTGTAGGGGTGGAGTACCAGGAATTTTCATGTGAACCTCTAAGACTTGCTTATCTCTTCCTTACATCTGCCTCTTTCCACACTCAAGAGCTTTCTCTGATCACCAGGATGGCTGGGAAAGGGCAGAATTAGGTAGGAGAGGAATGCCTCTGTCCCTTGTCATCTTTTATAAGCAGGCCACTCAGTTCCTGGAACATTCTTTACCAAGTGATCAGGAAGGAAGAATGGCATCAAACCACCATAGTTCTCATGAGTACGCCAAGTGTTCTAGTGGGAGGATGTTCCACAGTTTTGTTGAGTAAATCCAGGAAAATCATTCTTATACCAGTATCATTCATCAGTGGGCATCCTTATGTTCTCAGGACCTCCCTCCTAAGATCTGGGTTCCCAGTTGGAGAAGTATCAGCAAGTCAGGTGTGAGATCCATTTTCTTATCTTGTTCACATTTACTGAGTACTCTAATAATTATGGGAACTTTGAATCCGAATACCTCCCTAACACTTGGAGCTTTGGAAACATTACACATACTCTCTCCGCCCAAATGCCTGATGCTGATTGGCTTGATATCTCTGGGTTGTCAGGGGCCTAGGTTTTTCAGAGGGATGTATCCAGGCTTCATTTTGAATGCACTAAGAAAATGAGACCTATATGAAAATGAGAGAAGCCCTTTTTTTCCCCACAGGAAATTGGGTCATCTGAAATCTGAATGTCTTCATTTGTGTTGGTGTTGAGTTTTGAGTGAAGGTTCAGCCAGATTCTTATTTTCTGTAAAACACTCCTATCCATAGACATACTGGCTAATGAAGCCGAGCCACGTGATCCAACTTGGTAAATGTTTTGCTTAAGTCACTAAAAGTTTGGCATGAATAAAGATCAAACAAGGATTTAGGATTAACTTTCTTAGTCCCAAAAGTGAACGAAGTTTTTGAGACCCTTCTTTAAGGGATTTGGATCCAAATCGTCATCTATCATCTGGGTATTTGACAAAGAAGAGTTTGGATTTTTTAAAAGGTCTCCCTTTAGTCCACTTCTACACCCACATAAGAGCAGTTTGGGACTGTTCAGAGCCCTACAGAAAGAAATCGAAGATTGAGATTTTTGGATAAAGGTATTTCCTTTTTATGGAGATAATTTTCAATAATACTGACTTTCAGCATAGAGTCTATAGCCTTTATTGAGATCAGAAAACATTTTGGATGGGGTGATGGAGTGGGGGTGAGCTCATTGCTTGCAGTGACCCCTGCACAGGGACCCTGAATAGACGTTCATTGGCAGAAAGGCAGTGGTGGTTACTGAAAATGGCCAGGGAAAGAGTAGAGGGGAGGGGCAATTGAATGGGGCTTGGGTTCCTTCCTCCTCAAGGGAGCTATTTTTTGCTTTACATGCAAAGAATTGCTTTGGACAGCCAAGTTGGTTTCGATCTTGTTTACATAAGAGAAATCGAACATTTATTTTGTGCTGGGTTATTTTTTTTCTTCCTTTGCCAGTCAGAGGGTCCTAGGCAGATCAATAAACAAAGACTCTGCTCTGTTTTCATTTTGTGGCTGGGGATTTGGACTGGGTAACCCTTCAATGACTGGAATAGCTACCTCTGTGGGGACTGAGACTTTTTGCCTCAGTTAGATGGGGTTTCAGACACATTCTGATCAGGCTGGAACCCTGCAGCTCCAGAAAACAGTGGGAGGGCCCCTGGATCCTTGGGTCTGCAGCAGATGGCAAAGTAGGAGAGAAGAAAACTACCTCTTGGCCTCTGTAATAATCAGTCGAAGTCCTGAAATATGTGATTTGGTTACTCTCATCTTCGCCTAGTCAACAGCCAGTATTGTTTTGGAGCACTAAATCAACACAAACATTTTTAAACACCACAACTCTGAAGTTTGACTCAGCAGATATGGAATTCCGTAGAGAGGCTCCATGCGGGGGGGGGTGGGGGGGGGGGTGGGCAAAACATATTTTTCCTTTCTTTTTTTCTCTAACTGTACCTGCCATGAACTTGGACTGACTCTTTGTTCTTTTGTTGTGGGACAACATGAAAAATAAGGGGGGAAAGTCTTCATTGTAAAAGCATTTCCTTAACCAGTGTTCAACTGGCTGATTTCCCTCTTTAAAAGTTCACAACAGCAGCTTATAGTGGTTCATCATCTATAAATCTCAGCCAGTTAATTTCTCCTTTAATTCCTATTATCATCAGCTGGAGCAGCATGATTGAGGTAGGGGAGAATAACAGCTTTGGTGTTAGACCAAGACTTGAACTCTTATTTTATCCCCTACCAGTAAGTTGGTCTTTGCTAAGTTATGCAGCCTCCCTAAGCCCCAGTTTTCTGCTCTGGAAAACAGGAATGAGAAGATTTATTCTAGACAATATATGTAAGGAGGTTGACATGGTACAACACACTATAGGTTCCCAGTGAATGGTTTTCATTAAGGGTTTCATTCTTCAGACTTGGAAGTTGTGGTGACAGGATTCCTTAGAGTAAGAAGACCTGTGTCACTGACTGGTTGCAGAGGCTCTTCACTCTTCTGAGGGACTCTAGAACAATCTTTAATTGTATGATCATAACATGTCAACATATCAGTCATATGCAAGATAAGTTGTGTATAAATATAACTAACAAGCCCCACAGAATGAAAGTAAAATAAATTTGAATCAGGCAGTCCTTGTTCTTTGCCAAATAATATTATTATCCAAACTGGACACAGCTTGTTCCTTTGAGTATACCTGTTTGAGCAAGTGTAAAATAGTAGAAGAAAAATATTGAATTAATCAAAAGAACTCTGAGTCTTACTAACAGCATATGTTTATTAATTATCTAACCATTTAACAAGCTGGAAAAGTCTGTGGCATACTAATTAAAGCTCACAGCTAGTATTTATTTAATAAGGACCTATAAGAGAGCTGGCAGTGTTCTCAGCTTTTCACATACATCAAACTCAGTGACAATTACCTAAATATAGTCTCATGGGATAGGTTGTTCTTCACCTCTTTTTACTGATGGGACCACTGAAGCTCACAGAGATCAAGTATTTTGCCCAAGGTCACCCAGAAGGAAAGTGATGTAGCTAAAATGTGAACACAGAGAGTTTGACTCCAGAGTTTATTATTTAGCCACTATATTATTCTCCCTCTGGTAGTGATGAAAAAGTTCTGTGAGCTACAGACCTGAGTGTGAGTCTCAGCAGCACTGAACACTGTTTCTATCAAAGTGATCTGTATGAGATTTCCACCTGATATCTCACAAGGTTTAGCTCAGATAATAGACTCATGGCAACTTGAGTATAATAATATAACATGATAAAAATATGTGAAAAGACCAAGTTAAAGTTGCATGTCATGAAAAGATTAGAATCTGAAAGTCATTGCCAACCATGAAAATCACATGGAGTCAAAACTATCCTTGAAAATCTCTTAAATTGCTCACTATGTTCTGTGTATATAACTGTATGCATACAACGTGTTACAATGATGTTAAACCATGAGGCAATGGATTCTTTACAAACTCCAGTAAGCTCTTCACATATCCAATGACTAGCCTTTTCCTCCATGTGACAACACTACTTAAATTAATTTTTTTTTCTTGCTGACTGTATAGGATTGAATCTGTAAATACAAGTGATATGCCCAATTGGACTAGGCAAATTTTAGGTGAATTAGAGCCACTCCTTGCTGGTGGGAGCATTCTGACATTTCTTAACATCAGGATTATAACGATCAAATAAGGTGATTTTAAAATGTTTTAAGGGCCTCTATTTGGAAGGAATGATGCTAAAGCTGAAACTCCAGTACTTTGGACACCTCATGCGAAGAGTTGACTCATTGGAAGAGACTCTGATGCTGGGAGGGATTGGGGGCAGGAGGAGAAGGGGACGACAGAGGATGAGATGGCTGGATGGCATCACAGACTTGACGGACGTGAGTCTGAGTGAACTCCGGGAGTTGGTCATGGACAGGGAGGCCTGGCGTGCTGTGTGGGGTCGCAAAGAGTGGGACACGACTGGGTGACTGAACTGAACTGAACTGAACTGAAAGATTCCAGTGCATTATCTTGGGGGTGTGCCTTTGTGTTCACTTTGAATCGTCATTATAGATCTGTGATCTCAGCAATGTTTACTCAAAATCACAGCCATTCTGCCCACTGATTGGTTGATAGGTTGGTTGTTTTTAACTGCTGACTTTTCTGACTCTAGTTTTCTCTCTGTCCTGTATGAGTAGTAGTCAACAAAGTTTAGCGACACTTCTTGAATCTTTGCTCTTTCACAACATGCTTTTCAGTTCTCAGTCCTATTGCACCTATCACTTAGTGTGAGTCACATGTCTACGAGGGTCCACTGTGCACCAGGCTGGGTGTTTTCTGCAATCCTCACTTTCAGGAAGCTCCAGATCTACAACCTCCTTCAGAACATTTCCACCTAGAAGTCAAGCCACCTCTTCATCTCAGCCTGTTTAAATTGGAACTGAGCATCTCCTTTACCTTTTGGGAGCTACTCCTGACTTCCTGGTTTCTGTTGCTGGCAGCAGCTTCTTCCTGTCAGATGAGGCTGATACCTCAGCAGCATCATAAGAGGCTCTTCTCTTGTTCACTTTGGAAGCAGTATCAGGTTCTGATTCTGTAATCTTTCTATTCCTTTCATCTTCAAACCATTGCAGGAGCCCCCAGTCAGCCTCTGGCATCCTGTGTCTCTCCAGTTTCTTTAAGGGATACCTGTTCGTGAGACTTAATTTTCCTTTAAAGTGCTTTGTGCTGCTTCTAAAAAAAATCTAAATACAGTCTGACCACAACCGGTGATTCAAAGTGAACACAAAGGCACACCCCCTAGATAATGCACTGGAATCTTTAGAGGCCTTTAAAATCAGCTTCTTATTTAGATTTCTGTCTTTCTGCTTCTACAGAAAGATTCTACATGAATACTTTTCTTCAAGGACATAGTTGTATTTCTCACTATTTCCCCGAATGTCTTGCCTTTCTTTCCTGAATATTGTCTATTAAAGAAAAGATGGCAGTTCTTACCCAAATTAGTCTACACATTTAATAGAGTTGCAGTTGAAATGCAAATACACTTATTTGTGTTAAGTTTATCTGAAGGAAGAGAGACACATAAATAGCAAAAATAAATTTAAAAGAAGAAATTGGGAGGAAACCTTACACTGATAATAAATTGTAACATAAAATTACATTTAAATAAACATGCAGAGCCTGTGACAAATAGAGAAAACAACGGACTAGAATAGACAGCCCCAAATGCAAGGATACATCTATTTTTAGTACATGAAAAAAATTCTCCAGCACTCGAAAATAATGTGAAGTGATGGATTATCCGATGAGTGATGGAGAATAATTTTTATTTAAAAAATTAAGTTAATCCTTTCCTTCTCACCATAGGCTAAAATAAATTTTGGGAAGATAAAAAAGTAAAACATAACATAAAATCACCAGAAGAAATCTTAGTTAACTAGTTGTATAATCTGAGTATGTGGGAGGTCTTTTCAGGCATAACCCTAGGGCAGAAGCCATAAAAAACTTAGATATGTAACTATATAAATGTGAAATTATGCATAAAAGTTATAAACAAAATGAAAAGCAAATGGTAAGACTGAGAAAAATATTTGTAACATATAAGACAAACAGGAGATTAATATCTTCAATATGTAAGGCATCATTACAAGTCTCTCAGAAAAAAATAAACATGAATAGAAGCAAAGGGGCAAAGGCTATACAGAGGCAATTCACAGTGAAGAAACAAAAATGCTCAGTACATATGAAAACACCTTTAATCTTGCTTGTAATCAAAGAAATGAATATTTAAATGTTATCTCTGAAGACTAGGACATTTCCTGTTTTACTGTATAAACTTTTGTATTCCTAAGCAATTTTCTAAAAAAAATTCAAATAAAATTAAAAGATAAAATATACTACTGTGGAATTCTTGTAAACCTGTAAAGCCCTTACCAAATTCTTTGAGAATGATCTTCTAGGGGTATATTTAGTGGAAAGTTATCCATCAATAAATACCTAAGAGATAAAAATAACCAAAGGATTAGAATATGTGATAAGGTCCTGTTTCAGTGAAAATATATGTAGAAACATAAAAATATATAGAAGAAAATTTAGATGCCTATAAAAGGGAATGTTGATAGGTCGTTTTTAGGTATTGGAAATATGGATAGTATTTTTATTTTCTTATTTTTGCCTATTTATTTTTGAATTTTTCAGCTGTAAGCTTACATTGCTATAAACAAACTTTTAAGTACAACAGACATATATAAAAACATATAATCTGTAAGTATCAGTTTGATGTATTGTCAGTAAGTGAGCACACTTGTATTAGTTTTCTAATTTTAGCATCCTTTGCATTCTGAGTGGGCCAAGAACCTCTCAAATAACCAAGCACTGGCTCCTTTTTTCTTAGCAGTTCCTTCAGCACTTTATCTTTCTTCTCACATTTTATAAGAGCATCAAGAAGAGACCAGGCTGCATCTTCCACATTTTCCTTAAAAAGTCCCTCAGCTAAATATCCAACCTCATGGCTTACAAGTTCTGCCTTCTACCCAATGGTAGAGCTCAGTTCAGCCAAATTTTTTCCACACTTTACAACATGGATTGCTTTTTCTCCAGTTTTTAAAAGCATGTTCCTCACCAGAAGTACCTTGAACGTTCACATTTCTTAAAAGATTCTATTTAAGATGATAAATATTTTCTCTAAGATGATAGAGGCTTTCTCTTCCATGCCCTTCACCTTCTTTTTTGAGCTCTCACCAGAATCACCTTTAAAGTCCATGGTTCTACCATCTCTTCAAGGCAACATAGTCATTTTTTCTATCATGAGCCTCAAAATTCTTCCAGCTTCTACCCGTTACCCAGTTCCACAGCCACGTCCACACTTTTAGGTACTTGTTACAGCCACCATCTCCATTCCCAGCAGCAAAATCGGTATTAGTTTCCTAGAGCTGCCGAAACACATTATTCCGAATGTGGTAGCCTGAAACAGTGGAGATTTATTCTCTCACAGATCTGGAAGCCAGAAGTCCAGACTCACACATTTCAGCACACTGTCCTCCCTCTAGAGGCTCCCAGAGAGGCGCCTTCCTGTCTCCTCCAGCTTCCGGTGGGCCCAGGTGATCCTTGACTGGCAGATGCGTCGTTTCAATCCCTGCCATCTTCACAGGAGCTTCACTCAGCCTTCTCTGCTCTTCTCTTCTGTGTTCCTCTGTGTCTTTTCCTTTTCTCTCTTGCTTTTATGGGAGGAGTTTGTTGGAGTTTGGGGCAATGGGCGTGGCTTCTTTCACTACTCCGGTCTGCACATGAAGAACACACTCCAGGCAGCCTATAGTCCTTTAGCACGAATAGCATCTGAGTGGTGATGGGGGTGCAGTGGGGGAGGGTGGCAGCTCCCATGGTTGTCATCCAAGGGTCTTCATGAGTAAGCAGTCCGAGGTCTGGGAGGGGGCTGAGGCAGGAATCTGAGGAGAATGTGTGTGTATCGGGTCTAACATACACACACACTCCTTCAGCTGCTCCCACTGCTTTGAGAATAAAGACAAAACCCTTTGCATGGCCTACTGGCTCCTGCCCACTCCTGCCTCCTTGTGTTGGAGTCATGTTGGCTTTCTTTTGGTTTCTTGAGTATACCATGATCCTTCCTGCCACAAAGGATCTTTGTGGAATGTCTCTACCCCCATTCAAGAGTTAACTGCTATTCATCCATGGGGTCTCAGCTTTCCATGATTTCTGAGGAGGATTTCCAGCCACCCTCTCCCTGTCCCCTTCTCTGTACCCCTTCTCCTCATACCATGTCATAGAACTATCCTTTCTCTTTCTTCTGAGTGCTTTGACCACACTCATCAGTTATGTGTAATTCATGCCTGTCTCCACAACTAGACTATAAGCTCCTCGATGATGGGGACGCCTCTCTAGCTTCTCAGCGCTCCACCGCACCCTCTTTGCCCAATGCCTGACACCACAGCTGGTGCTCATTAATACATAAAAAGTTTCAAGAGGAAAGAGAAATTGGGTAACAATGAAGACCAGCTTATATACTACAGTTGTTCTTGGGGTCGGGGAGTGGGGTGTGGGCTGCCTCGGGTGGGTTCATGTTGTTAATGAATAGAGATTCATACATCTACAGGGGATTCCGACATCAGGCAGAGGTTGACCCAGATGATCTGTAAGAGTCAGCTCCGAGAATTTGTGCTTTGAACACTCCACATATTCAAGTCGCCCCTGGAATAGACTTATCAGGAGGTGCTCTGTGATTCTGTTCACTGTCACTGTCCCTGCCCTCTTGGAACCTTCAGTCCATGGAGCATTTCAAAAGCATCTCCGGTGGAGATTTGGGAGTCTCGACCCCGTTGGTCTCTCTGTTTCTGGTGGTTGAATGTTGTGACCCAGAGACTGGGGTCAAATTTGTAATCAGTTATGCTTATTTGGACCATTGTAGCCCTTGAATTTGGAGACAGTGAGGAGGGGGAAGCTCACAGAATACCTTATTTAGTCAGGCTGAGATATTGAGTGGAGACAAGAAGGAATTGAGCAGAGGTGAGACGGACAGGATGAGGCAATGTGTCCTTGGCTAACAAAAACTGGAGAGGAATCTGCGATTTCTCAAAGGTTAGCCCTCAGGGATCCCAGGGGTGGGCACTCCAGGGTTTCTTGGCATACTTTTGCTTTCCTGTGTTGGCTCCAGCCAGCTCAGTATGTGCAAGAAGCAAGCAAGACGCCCCAAATTTTGGCCTGCGTAGCAGTGCGTCTCTTTAAAAATTTACAATTTTTGCAGAGTTCTAATGTTCCTTGCCTATAGTTTGCCCTGGTGAATGCTTGTTAATTCAGTTTCATTGTTGCCTGGGGAGAAAGAACCCCAGTGACCCCCTATAACCACTGCTTTAATGTGGGGCCTCTGCTTTGGGCCTGTGGAGTATCCTTTAACAAATGAGCAGAAGTGGCCAAAGTTATATTAGGCAATGCTGCCAGAGGTTTATGATAAAATCTCCAGTCACTGCCAGGGACAGTGTGATCCCTGTCAGTCTGAGGATTAACTTTTCTGTAGTAACAGCTCAGACCTTTATTGGGAGGTTGTGGGGGAGGCTCTCACTACATACCCGTCACTGTGCTGGTGGTGGGAGTGGGGATGGGGGGTGATGCTTTTATCTGCACGATTTCTGTTAGTCTTATGTTGTTGTTATTCAGTTGCTAAGTTGCGTCCAACTCTGCGACAACATGGACTGGAGCACTCCAGGCTTCTCTGTTCCCCACTAACTCCTGGAGCTTGCTTAAACTCATGTCCATCGAGTCGGTGATGCTGTCTAACCATCTCATCCTCTGCCACTCCTTTCTCCTTTTGCCTTCAATCCTTCCCAGCATTAGGGTCTTTTCCAGTGAGTCAGCTCTTTGTATCAGATAGCCCAAGTATTGGAGTCTTCATAATATTTTTCTAATGTGGATATTAATATCAGTCTTCATAATATCTTTCTTATGTGGATATTATTATTCCTATTTATCATGGTAAAATGGAGATGCAAATTGTTTAGATGACAAACTCGAGATCACACTGGGGCTGAGATTCCACTCCAAACCCATTAGCTGCTATGCACCAGGCTCCCCCTAAGATGACTTAAGAACATAGAGCCAGACGGCCTAGTGCTTCCCTGGTGGCTCAGAGGTTAAAGCATCTGCCTGCAATGTGGGAGACCTGGGTTTGATCCCTGGGTTGGGAAGATCCCCTGGTGAAGGAAATGGCAATCCACTCCAGTATTCTTGCGTGGAAAATCTCATGGACAGAGGAGCCTGGTGGGCTACAGTCCACAGGGTGGTTATTTGTCACCCATGGGTCAGTAGGAACCAACCTCTTTCCCACTCCACCTGAGATCATGCAAAGAAAGTGAATTAGGGACAAGAACAATGAAATTTTCAGCTAGGCATTCTCTGTCTTCCTAGGTAGCATTTAGGTGTTGACAAATGTTGGAATAAATTAGAAAAATTTCTACCAATCCTTGCTATGTTTGTTCAGCTGTCTCTTGTCTTAAATTCTCATTCCAATGCTGAACCAAAGTTTTCCTTTGTCTGAAAGATTCCAACATGAACTTTAAATCCCCCCAATAATATCCACTTTGCTGGGTTATTGTAAAAAGAAACTGCAAATGATCACATTCTCATTTATCACTTCATTGCATTATATAAAAAATTAAGTGCTGGAAAATACAGGAAGTTAAAATATGAATATACAGACAAGAGTCCTACACAATTTTTAATACTGAGCAGAAAAATTTGGCTCTGAATTTCCTGCTGGTCAAAGGAAAAAGAGAAATAAGATCAAATGTTTAATATTAATTCTCAAAAAAGAAAAACTATGGGAAATATTGTTTCTCAGGGGCAGAGAGATTTCCCTGGCACTTAGAGAGGTAATGTTTCTCTAGAAGATTGAGGATGACAGTGGATGATAAAGTGACTATAGTCCTCATCACCCCCTCCCTCTGTTACATTCAATTGCTGTTGTTGTTCAGTTGCTCAGTTATGTCTGACTCTTTGTGACCCCATGGACTGCAGCACACCAGGCTTCCCTGTCCCTCACTATCTCCCAGAGTTTGCTCAACTCATGTCCATTGAGTTAATGATGCCATTCAACCATCTTATCCTCTGTTGCCCCCTTCTCCTCCTGCCCTCGATCTTTCCCAGCATCAGGGTCTTTTCAAATGAGTTGGCTCTTTGTATCAGGTGGCCAAAGTATTGGAGCTTCAGCTTCAGCATCAGTCCTTTCAATTAATATTCAGGACTGATTTCCTCTAGGACTCACTGGTTTGATCTCCTTGCTGTCCAAGGGGTTCTCAAGAGTCTTCTCCAGCACCACAGTTCAAAAGCATCAATTCTTCAGCTCTCAGCCTTCTTTAGGGTCCAACTCTCATATCTGTGCATGACTACTGGAAAAATAGCTTTGACTAGATGGACCTTTGTTGGCAAAGTAATGTCTGCTTTTATTAAAAAAAACCTATCGCTGTCTAGGTTTGTCATAGCTTTTCTTCCAAGGAACAAGCATCTTTTAATTTCATGGCTGCACTCATTGTCCACAGTGATTTTGGACCCAAGAGAAGAATTCTTAAATTCAATATTACAACAGAGGCAAAATGCCAAAGCACAGTCCTCTGAAAGGAATTCTGCAAAGGGGTTAAAAGGATGTGGTTCATGAGACTTCTCTGTCAGTCCAGTGGTTAAGACTCTATGCTTCCAATGCAGGGGGCATGGGTTTGATCCCTGGTCAGGGACCTAAAATCCCACTTGTCACGTGGCATGGCCAAGGGGAAAAAAAAAAAAAGAATGAATGTGATTCATTGATATGTATTTCTGGAGTGCCAACAAATCCAGGACTTTAAAATCTAAAATAAAAATGGAAAAGATGCATATATTTTAATGTATTTTCTTTAAGGCACATTTTTCTCAGGGGAGTTTTGATCAAAAATTGGGCAATGGGCAGAAGACAGTTTGAGGTTATATAAAGACAACAGTGGCCCCAGAATTTCTTCATGGGGTGAAGGGTTAAGGGAGACAGACTGGTTGGAACTGGGGGTGCTGGGTAGAGTGACCAACTTGTCCAGATTGCCAAGAATGTTCTCAGTTTGGGGATTAAAAATCTCACACCCCTAGATGCTCCTCGGGTCTCAGCAATTGGAGCAGTGGATCACCCTAGTGCCAGGCTGGGAGTTCCAAAGCCACACTGACATAACAAGCACACTGTTTTTACTTAGATTGCATGTTTATTTAGGGGTGGCTCTGGGGGATACTGATGGATTTCTCCCCAAAGCCAACACACATGTTCTGCATTGCCAAATCGGAATGATTTAGCAGTCCAGTGCTTGGGTGGTGGAATCAGATCCGTCTGTGAAAATTGATGAGCCTGGAGATACTCTGGGGACTAAACATCCATCGTGCCTTGCCTTAGGGTGACTATAAAAATGCTAGGTGAAAACGCACATAGGGAAGTTTTCTTTCCTGAAATTCTTTAGAAACTAGAGAAAAGAGCCAAATGGAGTGACCTTAGTTAGTGTCCTGCTTTGCCACTGATCAGTTGTGAGGTTTTGAGCTGTTCATTCAACCCTTGGAAATGTAGTTTTCTCATTTGTAAAGTGGCCATAGGGATGCTATGAAAATTGACTGAGATACTTGAAAGCCCCTGGCAGAGTTCCTAGTTCAATGCGCATCTCTTTCCTCTTCTCAGGCTAAGATAAGTGGAGTTCAGCCTGCAGGTGGGAGATTTGAACCTAAACAATAATTGTTCTTCAGATAAACCTCAGCAGTTAGAATATCCCCACCATACCACAGCAATGAATGGAAAGCTGAATATCTCAGTGGTCATTCCTAAACGTTGTCTGTCTGATTGCAAAAGATGTGATTTGCAAAGTGCTTTAAGGACATTCAGTATTAATTCAGTGCCATCTAAAACATCCCTGGATTCTAGACTCACTTTTTCAGCCAGTAAAATATGTGATTTCCCTCCTTCCTTCCTCTCTCCCTCCCCCCTCCCTTCTCCCCCCTCCCCTTGCTCTTTCAAGCTTTCTATTTTTCACTTTTGCTTTTTGGCCAGATCCGCTTTTTCTCTACACTAGATTAATTTGCTTTGTCATGCTGATCACTGCTCCAGCCTCCTATGTTGTTCAGTTTACTAGCTATGAGCTCCCAGGTTAGTTATTTGTAGACTCAATCTCCTTATCTATAAAAGAAAAGAAGGACACCAGATAATTTATGAGATCCCCTACAACTCTATATCCTGTAGTATGAGGAATACTGTTCTTTTATTTATCCAGCAGATATTTATTGAGCACGTACTAAGTACCAAGTGCAATGTAGTAATTAGGGCTACAGTGATAAACAAAACAGCAAAGCCTCTGTTCTCATAGAACTTATATATCAGAGAGAGAGACAGGCAATAAATGAAACACAAATGAATGTGTAGCATATCAAGGGTAGTAAGTGCTAAGAAGGGAAATTAAGTGGGATGAAATGTAAGGAATGATGGTGATGGTGGGATGTGGGAGTGCCTCGTGGTGCTACTTGAGAGGCAGTGGTCAGGAAAGCCTCTCTCCAGTAAGCTGATATGTGAGCAGAAACCTGAATGAGTGAGGAACAAGCCAGGTGGTTATCTGCGGAAGAGTGTTCTGAACAGAGAAAAGTTAGTACAAACGTCCTGAGGTTGGACCATGTGCTCATTTGGAAGAAATATCAAAGGAGACCAGTGTGGCTATGGATTGTGTGGAGCCAGAAAAGAGTAGTAAGAGATGAAGCAGAGAATTATGAAAGGTAATAAGAATAATGCACCATTGGTTCAGCATCTGTGTCCGGCACAGGTTTTCACAAGAACCCTAGAGAGGAGTGTAGACCATCTGAGACTTATCTAATTTCTGGGTGCTGGCCTTTCGCAGTCTCTCTTTACATGATGCTGTGTCTTTAACCTCATCCAGGGCTAAGGCAGACAGTCTTCAGAGACCACTAGGCAGGGACACAGAGGCACTGAAGTCTGAATGTCTAGCTTGTTATTCCTGGTACTCTCAGGGATGAGGGCTTGCCCCAGGCTCTACCTTTTACCACCCCCCTGCCTGGAATGGTCCTCGGAGCTTTGGAACACATGCACTGCATTTAGTAAGAAGCTGGTGTTTTCCATCCCATTGAAAATGGGGCAGAGTGATAGAAAGCAAATCTTCAGGAAATGGAAGCCTCAATCTTGTTCATGTGTTCATGAAAACTTCACAGTCTATCTGTCCCTTTCCAAAGCTGAATTTGCCGTCAGCCTATCCCTCCCAGCACCCGTTTTTCCATTATGTAAGGGAAAAATAAAGGGCCTGGAAAATCTGACTGGGCACTTGCTGTGATAGGCTGAGAACCCCCAAAGTTCAACCTTTGTGTTTTCAATTATCTATCAAGGCACAAAGAACTATGGTTATGGCTTCCCGTGTCCTTGCAAACTCAAGCCACTATTGGTCAGAGCCAGCTGTGAAGATATTGATAGAATATTTCTTCCCGTGTTATTGACTGCCTCCTTCTTATATTCCAAGGTCTAGTAGAGTCTGAGACTAGCCACTCTGGCCTCATTGAATCAGAAACTGTCCCTAACCTTTCCATGTTTTGGAACTTTTTGTGCTCAGGAAGAAGATACTAATGTCACATTTTTTTGAGTGGCTGTAAAGTTCTAGAAACAGTGCCAGGTACATTTTACATAAATCATATCCTTCAGCCTCAGTGCTAGACTGTGGTGGTGGATGTGATGAGCCCACTTTCCAGGTGAGGCCAGGGAGGTGCAGGTGAAGCAGCTACAGTCATAGAGCTGATAAGTGAGGGGAATTTTCCCTTTTGTTGCCTCCTCATTATTCTTCTAAACATGATCAACCTTTGCTCTAATGAAGGGTGGCTCCTTGACCTAATCTGCTTTCTCTTCAAATGCCAGCTGGATTGGAATTGAGGTTGGGGGCAAGGTGTAGAACTTTGTTTTAGACGATGGTCTTTAAATAAGATGAACTAAGCTTGGCCACTGGAGGAAGAAATGGCAACCCACTCCAGTATTCTTGCCTGGAAAATCCCATGGACAGAGGAACCTGGCAGGCTACAGTCCATAGGGTCTCAAAGAGTTGGACATGACTGAAGTGACTTAACACTGCAGCACGAGCTTGGCCACACACCTAAGCTGAGCATCCCCCAGCCAACGCAGAAAAAGAGTTGTGCAATTCTTCAAACAGTTCAGGGCCACAATATATGCTTCTGCTTCTGTCCTAGCAAGATCTCTGGGAGCTGCAGGATTCATACAGGGCACTCAATTCTTTTTCTTCTCTTAGTTTCACCATATCCCTGAGCAGTTGATCTTCCTGCTGCTTTTCTTGCAGAGCCGAAGGAGTCTACACAAGGGATGTGATTGCTCTGTTCACATAGCCATGGAGGTGGGTTTTGATTTTTGGTTCCCAAGCACCCAGGTAATTTAAAAGCCAACACTTTCTCCTAAGGAATTTCAGCTGAACTGGCACTTTTCTGGTGAAGTGTGAGTTAAGTGAGCCTCGCTGTTTCAGAGATCGGCTCACTGAATTGCTCTCCCTGGCCTCTTCTGCCTGTTACTTTGTGTTGGAACAGAAATTCCACGGCATCTGCTTGCTGAGAGCTCAGCTGGTGTCATCACCGTCCTCCTGGATCCATCAGCACTCACTGACAAACAAGGAAACTGGATCCATGTTGGACATGAGCTTTGCTCAGTTATGTAGTTTGTCTCCCTGTAATCCCTCTGGTATTGACAAATAGAACGCAGGGACGCAGGCGGCAGTGACAGCTCCTGCAGACAGCACGTATTAGCGTCAGCATTATCGTCCTTGGCCCTGACAGCCTGGGCACTAGAGAGAGGATTAAGCGATTAGTACTGTGTATGTTACAACCATCTTTTTATTCCTTGTGACTTTTCGGTTTTGCTCACTTCATAAAGATGTAAAAGCGGGCTCTGAGTAAAAACAGATGCATTTATACATTTTTCAGGTCTGATGGGTAGCATATGTCTTGGATATTTGGGCAATGTTGAGACATTATCAAGTTTCTCCGTGTACTGAGCAAATTCTCTGCCTTTGTGGCAAATATAGGCTTAAAGGGAACTGTGAGGTACATTACATATATTTAGAAAATAAAGATCTGTTTGAATCTCTGACATTGTTTTTGATGGGTTGGTGTATATAGATAATCATTTAAAGGAATCTGTTCCCTGAAACTTTAGTAAAAGTTAGGTTGATCTCATGGGATTTTGCCCCTGAGATGGAATTAATATAACAGTTATATATATATATATATATATATATATATATACACACACACACACACACACACACACACACACACACACACACACACATATATATATATATATACACACACATATATATATTTGCATTTATTTTTGATTTGGCCAAATTCTCTGGAATAGTCATTCACAAGAAGTGGCCCAAAGGAATGTCCACCATATCTCTCAACATCAGTTTTACTAGTGATAGCATGTTACACATTTCTAGGGTAGAAAAGTCTATTAAAGTCATTATAAACTAGGGCCTTTGGTCTTTAGCATAGTGTGCGATTTTTAGATTGTAAATTGCTGACCACTTTTTCTATGTTTTCTTTTCTTTTAATTTATTTATTCATTCATTCAGGGAGTTTTTTGTTTGTTTGTTTTACTGAGCATCTCCTATGTGGAAGTGGCAGAAATCTATACCAATCTAAAATATGTGTTCCTTGCTCCCTGAAAGTCTGCTGAGCTGTCACAGCTTATGACTATGTGCCAATGAGCTCTGGGAACAGGGAGTGGAGTGGGCTTAGCACCGGGGTGAGTCAGTGAGGATGCAGGAGGCAGACAAGACTTTACAGCGGAAGGGCTAAGATGGCCCTCAGAAAAGGAAGGCACACAGGAGAGAAGGGTGCGGCCCCTGTGGGGGTAGGAGAGTAATTAGTGGTTCATGTTTGCAGTTTGGGTAAGACTGGAAAAGGAGATTGGAGCAGACTGTGTTGGACCCAAACTGTCACATTTTGGGAGTTTGGATCTTATCCCTCTAGAAACAGGGAGCTTCTGATGTGATTGAGGATGACATTTGATAGGTGTTCTTAGGACAGATTGTTGGCAGGTAGGATGAGAGAAGTGCTAAGGAAACCAGACAGGAGACCAGAATGCAGGAATCAAGGGGTGCAGCCAGGAGGCCCGGATCCCCAGTTACCACAGAAGTGAGAGGGAGGGGATTCTCAGAGGAGAAAGTACCTATGCTGAATTATTGGAAGCTGGAGTAAGAGCCAACCTTTTTTTTTTTTTTTTGCCCCATGTGGAATCTTAGTTCCCTGACCAGGGATTGAACCTGTGCCCACTGCTTTCTGGACTGCCAGGAAATTACCCAGGCCAATGCCCGTGTGCTGGCCAAACTGCTAAGTAATTTGCATGTATTTAATCTTTACAGAAATTCTGTTATGTAGGAATTCTCATTAGTCCCATTTTTGGATGAGGAAATCGAGGCTTAGAGGGGTCAAGTAACTTGATTAATGTCATATTGTAGGAAGTGGAGAGCCAAAATTTGAACCTGCCCTCCAAACTCCTAATCATTATGAGTGTCTTACTGCCTGACTGTGGAGGGGATGGAGAATAGAGGGAGAAGGGGAAAAAACTTTTAAAAAATATTGGAAATGTAATATTTCAAAAGATTTTTACTAGTATAATCATATTATTATTAGCCTGGAAAAATAGCTAGCTTGAAATAGAAATGAATAAATCAAATTTTCATATTAAAAAAAAAGATACTCTATAAAGTGAAAGAGAAGTTCATCCAAAATATCCTGTCTTAAAATAGATGCAAAATTCAGAACTGCAATGCATGCTGTTTATCTTAATCCTCTTTATTTACATGTTCTCATACACAGAGCACTGTATACTATGAGGCTGCCCATGAGGACACATGTGTAAATGTCACCCAGGGACCCAAACGAATTTAACCTTGGTTCAAGCTTGAAGGAGAAAATGGCTGTAGTTTCGACTTTTAAAAAATTATCTGTTTATTTCCCTTTCTCTGTCGATAACTCCTGGTTGTAATGCTGAAGTCTTATAAATACAGCACAGTTAACTCACAAAATGAGCTTAGTGTTCTCCGGGCAGCGCAAGTTGAACAACACATAATTTGGCACAATTTGGTGGGCCTCAGTTTAAGACAAATACGAGACTGAGAGAGCACAGAGGCTTTATTATTTCTAAGTGAGTTCATGTAGTGTACATGGGTGGAACCGATCAGAAACCCCCACACGGCCCTCTGCCACATCCAAGCATTCAGTTCTTGCACTTTCATAAGTGTCGTATTCATGGCACAGGGTTCCTTCTTCCCAAATAGGAATGCTGTTGTTTTAAATGACCATCTGTGCTTTTGGCAGAATAGTGAATGCCATCTCCTTTGGCCCCCTTCGGGCCCTGTTGGTGTCACAGCGAGCTTGGAAGGGCAGTGGAACACACAAGGCAGAGTGTTTTTTCTACACTCAGAGAGGTTTCCTACGGTCTTATGAAAGGGATGGCAGAGGGCAAGTGCTCTATAGAGCTGCTAAACGGGGGCTTCCCTACCCAGTCAGAGAGCTTTACATTACATTTACAAATGGAAGTTCAGTTCAGTTCAGTTCAGTCGCTCAGTCACGTCTGACTCTTTGCGACCCCATGAACCGCAGCACACCAGGCCTCCCTATCCATCACTAACTCCCGGAGTCCATCCAAACCCATGTCCATTGAGTCGGTGATGCCATCCAACCATCTCATCCTCTGTCGGCCCCTTCTCCTCCTGCCTTCAATCTTTCCCAGCATCAGGGTCTTTTCAAATGAGTCAGCTCTTCGCATGAGGTGGCCAAAGTATTGGAGTTTCAGCTTCAGCATCAGTCCTTCCAATGAACACCCAGAACTGATCTCCTTTAGGATGGACTGGTTGGATCTCCTTGCAGTCCAAGGGACTCTCAAGAATCTTCTCCAACACCACAGTTCAAAAAGACCAATTCTGCGCTCAGCTTTCTTTATAGTCCAACTCTAACATCCATACGTGACCACTGGAAGAGAAGGGTATTAATGTAAATTTGCTTGAATCCTTGAGAAAAAGGAAAAGAAAGAAAATGAAGGTTTGTCAGGCACTTATGGAGCAGACCTGGATTTGATCCCTGGGTTGGGAAGATCCCCTGGAGGAGGGCATGGCTACCCACTCCAGTATTCTTGGCTGGAGAATCCCATGGACAGAGGAGCCTGGTGGGTTATAGTCCTTGGGGTCGCAAAGAATGGGACTTGACTGAGGGACTAACACTTTTACTTTTCACTATATTGTATAGCTCAGGTGGCCATATACCCAATCTGAGATTTTACCTATGGGTTTAGGGTGAAAGTAAAAAGTGAAAGTGAAGTTGCTCAGTCATGCCCGACTCTTTGCGACCCCATGGACAGTAGCCTGCACCAAGCTCTTCCATCCATGGGATTTTCTAGGCAAGAGTACTGGAGTGGCTGCCTTTTTGAACTGGAAAACGTCTCACTTTCAGAGGTGTCCTGGTTTGGACAATAAATCACATCATTGCCCTATGCATAATCTGAACAAGAACCCTTTTTAAGGAAAAATCTCATTCTTCCTGCTGTCCACCTCTGGAAACTGAGTCACTGAGAGGTTAAGTAGTTCAACACATGCAAATTAACATGGGAATTTGACAAGAAATTCTGCTTCATCATGATACCTCCCAAAGAGCATTTTATCAATGCCAAAACAATGGTACTCATTCACCAATAGGGCAAATTAATTTATTTTCAAAGCAATTTGAAAGGGCAGCATGTTCTTTCCATTGTTTTCCAGTGATCGCGAGTTGGCTTTATCCCATCCTCTCACTTTGTCTTTTTGTGACCAGGCATAAAATTTGAAGGAATAAATGATGAACTGATGATCACAGTTAAATGGACTGTGGGTTCATGGACTACAAGAAAGGTAACAGATCTGTATAGGAATTAGACCCAGAACAGCTTTTCCAACTGTGAAGTCAGTTCAGTTCAGTTGCTCAGTCGTGTCCGACTCTTTACGACCCCATGGACTGCAGCATGCCAGGCTTCCCTGTCCATCACCAACTCCCTGAGTTTACTCAAACTCATGTCCATCGAGTCAGTGATGCCATCCAACCATCTCATCTTCTGTCATCCCCTTCTCCTCCTGCCTTCAATTTTTCCCAGCATCAGGATCTTTTCCAGTGAATCAGTTCTTTGCATCAGGTGGCCAAATTGTTGGAGTTTCAGCTTCAACATCAGTCCTTTCAATGAATACTCAGCACTGATCTCCTTTAGGATGGACTGGTTGGATCTCCTTGCAGTCCAAGGGACTCTCAAGAGTCTTCTCCAATACCACAGTTCAAAGGCATCAATTCTTTGGCGCTCAGCTTTCTTTATAGTTCAGCTCTCACATCCATGCATGACTACTGGAAAAACCATAGCTTTGGCTAGATAGACCTTTGTTGGCAAAGTAATCTCTCTGCTTTTTAATACATTGTCTATGTTGGTCATAGCTTTTCTTTCAAGGAGTAAGCATCTTTTAATTTCATGGCTTCAGTCACCATCTGCAGTGATTTTGAAGCCTAAAAAAATAAAGTCTGTCACTGTTTCCATTGTTTCCCCATCTATTTGCCATGAAATGATGGGACTGGATGCCATGATCTTAGTTTTTTGAATGTGAAGTCAGAGGCTGAACAAACCCAAATTCCAGAGGCCCGAATCAAGGAAGTGAGTATTTATAGCATCATATTTTCACACTTTTGTGTTGATAAGTAATAAAGTGCCTTTTAGCCACTGCATGTTTGATTGATCTTAGCCAGTCACAGCTAAGAGATAGTTTTGGATATTTTTGGGTAAGCTCTCACTACAGAAAGTACTGCAGAGAACAAAGAGTTCTGAAAAGGGGATCCAGAAACCTTGAGTCCTCCTCCACCTTGTAGTTAACTATCCATATGAGCTGTGCCAGCTTCCCTGGTGGCTCAGTTGGCAAAGAATCCACCTGCAATGTGGGAGACCTGGGTTCGATCCCTGAGTTGGGAAGATCCCCTGGACAAAGGCCTAGCAACCCACTCCAATATTCTTGCCTGGAGAATCCCCATGGACAGAGGAGCCTGGCGGGCTCAAGTCCATGGGGTCGCAAAGAGCTGGACATGACTGAGTGACTAAGCACACGTGAGCTTGTGCAAATCAGTATACCTTGCTGGGATTCTGTTTTTTAGGAGTAAGAAAAAAGAAAAAAAAAAAAAAGAAGACATTAATTGACAAGGAGTCCGTGTCTCCAGGGGGTCCTAATGATTACTGCTAGTTTTTGTAAATACAGCTTTCTTAGAACAAAGCCACACCCATTGTTTACACGTTCTGGTTTTTCAGCTACAATAGCAGAACTGAATAGTTACAAAAAAGACTGTAGGACCTGCAAAGCATAAAATACTTACTGTCTGACCCTTTACAGAAAAATCTTGTCTAATCTTGGATTAAATGATTTCTGAGGACACTTTCACTTTTTGTCTCTAACCACAAGAAAAAAGAAAAGGAGAGTCACAGACGATGAAGTCAAGAGTTATACATCTAAATCCAAAAACCAGAAAGCAACTTACCAACAGTCCATAAGGCAGTTGTCCTAACAGGGACAAATTGCATCACCCCCTGCTGGCCAGGAGGTCCTTTTGCTGTAACGGTAGACTCAAGAACTATAAGAAAGTAACAAATCTGTGCTGGAATCAGATCCTCAGACCCATTTTCAACACGGAAATCTCTGCCAGTCAGTAAGGAAGTTTCCGCTTGCTCTTGATGCCTTTGAATTCATAAAGCACGTGCTTTATGTAGGGAAACTAGGGGAATTTGGATCCTCAAGCTAGAGTGTAAAGCTCCTTTGGAGAGACGTAAAACCAAGAGAGGACAGGAAAAGCTTGCTTGAAAAGAACTTAATCATGGTGAGTGAAGCCAAAGCTAATAAACAGTGCTGGATGGGCTCTCATGGCCTCAGACAGTAGGTGAGGATGGTTATTGTTGTGATTGCATTAAATCATACTAATCCCAATGCCAAAAGCCACTTTGAATGATGAAGTGAAGTGGCCTGCAATGGCGACCAGAAGGCTCTCTGCTCTATCCCGGTTGGGCAGGGCTGCTGTCAGCCCTCTCAGGCAAGCTCTGCATCCTGTCTTAGGGGCCCAACTCTGCCTTCAGAGGAGACTTGCAGACTGGCAGATTTCAGTTTGGTTTGGAGTTTTGTTGTGTGTTTCTTGGCAGGAGGGGACCATCCTCCATCCATGGAGAGCCCCGGATTAATGGCTAAAGTAACACCTACTGGCAGCACCAGCCTCTCTGCTATTGACTCAGGACTCCTCTTGACTCACAGCCTCACTTAGTTTTGTTGGCTGTTTGAGGTTCCTGCTCTAAAGTCTGCCTGTTTCATGATGTGAAAAACATGCTGAAGAGCACATGTTCCTTCTTTCCCAGAGTGGAACATGGGCTCCTTCATGGGCAAACCTTGGGGGACTCAAGAGGAAGTTGTTTTGTGCTATAGTGAATCCCAAGCCAAAAATAAATTAGCCTTAGCATACATAGTCTTAACTTGGTTACTTTCTTTCTTTAATTTCCTTGAACTTCTACTCATAATCTTGGAGAATGGTTGAGATAATGTCCTAATAACCTAAACCCATATGGAGGTTTAGGTTTTTCCTTTTGCCTCCAGTGAATTGAGGTGAAAATTGCCACAGTTTTGGTGTGTTTTCTTCTCCTCAGTGATAAATCCTTCTAGCAACAAGGTGGGATATGAAAATATATGGTGACATGTTTGTTTACTTACATTTTTTCACCCTTTCTCTGAACCCAAATTGTGCCCAAAAGTGCTATTTTTTTCTACTTGGTAGAAGGGTGGAGATTTTTATTTCCTTAATCTCTCTCTCAGGAATATAAGAAAATCAAAATATCTTCTGTAAAGTTTTTAAAATGGGTTAATTTAACTTGGAGCTTGCATTTGCTACATATAAAACATTTATTTATATCATGGGTGGACATTGAGTAATGTGAATTTTCTTCATTTTTGAAGGGTACAATACACAAACCAAAGGGATGGTGAAGCATCTGTTGAATTGCCTTAGTTGCCCCATTAAAATGATGCTAAACAAATTAGAAGAAATAAGAATGAAAAATGAACTGAATTTCAGGAAAACTAAACAAGAAGTTCTTACGCAAAAAGGCATGGAAAAAGGAACTGCTGAGCAGCTCTGTATGTCTGCATATATGCATGTCTTTATGTGTCTGTGTGCACGCTCTCTCTCACACACACACACACAGGAACTCTCATGCAGTGGGGCGAGATGTGCGGGAAATCTGACTGTTCCTGGAGTACAAATGTAAGGCGAGAGGATTCTGGGATTTAGGATATTGGAGCAGGAATGGATTCCATATCTGCTAGTGTATCGGGTGGCCTGTGTAAGAGGAAAAACCCTTGCCTCTGAGCTTCTAGGCAGGAAATCTGACCTGATTTCCATCTTTTCTTCTTAAGGGAGGATCCAAAGTTTGGAGCATATAAGAAAAATAAAATGATGGATCTCTGAGAAGAAGGCAATGAGATTCAGCCTAAAGGCCAACCCCTCCCAATCATCTCTTACCTCTTGGCCAGGAACAGTTAGCACAAAATGTGCTCTGGGTTTCCAAAGGAAACCTTGCCAGAGAGTCACTTAACTGCCCCAGATGGGGGTGGGAGTAAGGGGATTTCTTATTTCTGCAACAATTTAATTCAAGTGAATTTTTCCTTTTGTGGGTCACCTTAAAGCCAGGATCTTGAAGATGTCAAAACCACCTGCTAAAGTTAATTTTTTTCCAAGTGACTAGACCTCAAAGAAGGAGATTTATTTTCATCTCAATTTCTCACAGTCCATGAGGGGCAGTTGTATACAGACTATGGGAATTTCTGTGGAATTACCATCGTGGGAGAAGAATCTAGCTGGAGTGGTGACCTTGGAATTGGAATTCGTTTCAAAATTGACACTCCAGAGGAACTTTCCATATGTCCTACCTCCTTGGGACAGTGCACACTTCTTGAACTCTCAGAAACACTAATTGATAGTAGTGTCTGATAAATGGTAGCTTTGCTCCAAAACATGTAGCTGTGACTTTTCTTTTTGCTGGTTGTGGTTGTAATGTTGAACCTCCCAGGCACATGGCAAAGTCTTACTTCTTATGTATGTGAGTCAAGAAACTTCATTAAACTGATATTGACTGAAAGAACTGAAAATTAAAGACTTTGTTTACACAAGGAGATGGTCAATACATATTTATTTGATAGAATATTTTTGCTTTTGAATAGAAGTTGAAGATTTTATGGGGAGGTATTGCTTTAAGAGAAACAAAGTGACTTGCAGCTGTGTCCACTCTCTTTAGTTGGCTGTTTAACCCTGAGCAGTATATTATCAAGTAGACATTTTTAAAAAAGATAGAACCCAGTGTTGGTGAGAGGTTGAGAAATGGACATACTCCTACATTGCCAGCAAGAATATAAATGGTAATGGATTTTTAAATAAAATTATTTGTATATTGTGATTCAGTAATGCTTCTTTTAATAATTTATCCTAAGGACATAAACAGTAACATACATAAAGGTATATATACAAGGATTTTCATCACATCATTCTAAGAACGAATGCTTTGAAGATAACAAAATTTCCAAAAGAAGAAATGGTTAAATAAATTGTGACATATATGGTCTGCAGACATAAAAATCATTTTTGAAAACTTTTTACAGACATAGAGAAGAATATTTTTCAAATATAATATTAAGTTTAAAAGGCAGGAAATGAAGTGAATTAATGAAATAATTTTGGTAAATAATGTATGTATAGGAAAAATATTAGATGTACATAATCACTGATGCATTTTGGTTTATATCTGGCCGATGAGATTTTGGAAAACCTCTTTTCTCTACTTTTATATATTCATCATCTTTTTAACAACTAATATGCAGTACTCTTGTAATTTACAATTTATAGTTGTGATATTCTTTGAGGAACTGAACAGTTCATTAAAGGGTATATGACAAAAGTAGCATTATTTAACTTAACCATGCTCCATTTTCTCCATATAAGATTTGAGGCTAGTTATGAGAAATACATAGGATACAATTATTAAACACAAATAAAAAATCAGGACTGAATAAAAAGGAAAATTGCTACATGCCATAGAATCCTACTGAATCATATTAGTCAAGCCATAGATTGAACGATGTTTCTTAGTGGCTGGAACAAAGAGGGAAAATCCTTAGGTGATGCAGAGGCAAAGTTTTGGAGCCCCTAAATTGAGAGACATTAGTGTTGGACTTTATCCGGTAGACATCAAAGGGTGAGATGAACATATTTCTTGGCGATATTTCTACTGTAGAAGTTGCCATCACTCAACGGATGTCAGTGGAGGAAATAAAAAATGAGATTCAGTGAGCAATTACCTGGGGCCTGTTGTAGTTTAGGTTTTCCCTAAAATAGAGCCCAAATGGGACTCGGGTGCAGGTAGTTTATTTGGGAAGCTATCCCAGAAAGTAGGAGTATGAGGCAGGGAAAGCCCATAAAGGAGTTTTGCTTGTTTGTTTCTTTTGTGATATAACTGAAACATATAAAGAGAAGCTTGTTTTCCTTATATTCTTAAGTGAATACCATACAATTCATCCAGGCTTTCCAGATAGTGCTAGTGGTTAAAAAAAAAAAAAAAATCCACCTCCCAATTCAGGAAATGCAGAAGTGAGTTGGATCCCTAAGTCAGGAAGATCCCCTGCAGGAGAGAATGACAACCCACCCCAGTATTCTTGCCTAGAGAATTCCACGGACAGAGGAGCCAGGTGGCTACAGTCTATAAGTTCACAAAGGGTTGGCCACAACTGAAGCAACTGAACACATATACTCACACATAGAATTCACCCACTCAAAGCATACAATGCAATATTTCTTTTAATACATTAAAGAGCCTCTTATAGAGCTGGTCACTGAGGATCACAGAGGTTCCCTCATGCTAGAGACCATATGAAGATCTAGGTAGAAGACTCCCCTACCTAATTGTTCCTCAAAGGAGAGGCAGCTGGGACATTGCCCTTCCCTGGCTGAGGGGCAGTGCCTGTGGTGTGAACATTCCCTGCACCCTGGATGTGCCTGCCCTCCAGACCCTGAGATGAAAGTCAAGAGGTGTGGCCCTGGGATGGGAGGGCCTGAAGGGAGCCCTGGGTTTGCTGGGAACTGACCCCACAGCCACAGCTCTGGTCCACAAGGCAGAGGTGGGCCAGGGGATGGCATGGCACCAATGCCTGTGCTACAGAGCCAGCAGGCATGCCACTCCAGGCTTCAGTCTGACCCAGGGCTAAAACCATGACTGGCTGCCACCATTTCTGAGATGTCCTCCTAGAGACAACGTGTGTTTTCTTTTTAATGACTCCTGTTTCTGCTTCAGGCTGCCTTATTCCATCTTCAGTGTCCTCCCACAGCCCTCCTTAGCCACTCTTTCAGTAATGTCTCTTCCTTTTAGAAGCTACCTGAAACCTTGTGTCCCTTACCAATCCTGTCCCTAATGGGAGAAGGGCACTGTCATGCCTTGCTTCCTCCTCCTCCTCTCACCTCTCATGACATTTGCATTTATAGAAACAGTTGCTTCTGCCCATAACTTTAGGAAAATATTGTTTTCATCTAGTTGAGTCTTATTACGGCATATAGGGCTTCCCTTGTGGCTCAGCTGGTAAAGAATCCACCTACAATGCAGGAGACCTGGGTTCAATCTCTTAGTTGGGAAGATCCCTTGGAGAAGGGAAAGGCTGCCCACTCCAGTATTCTGGCCTAGAGAATTCCATGAACTGTATAGTCCTTGAGGTCGCAAAGAGTCAGATACGACAGAGTGACTTTTACTTTCATATATATCTATACGTATACCCGCCCTAGTGGCACTAGTGGTAAAAAAAAAACAAAATACCTGCCCGCCAATGCAGGAGACACAAGAGACGCAGATTTGACCCCTGGGTCAGGAAGATCCCCTGGAGGAAGTCATGGCAAGCCACTCCAGTGTTCTTGCCTGGAAAAATCCCATGGACAGAGGAGTCTGGCAGGCTACAGTCCATAGGTTCACATAGAGTCAGACTTAGTATGCATGCCATAAACATATATATATAGTTTATTAAAGGGCCAAAGCAAGAGATGTATCTGTTTGATAAGCTTACTTACTTAAAAAGCTAGTGTGTATAGGGATATTTTTTTAATGATACTTTTCATTTTCATTTTTTGTTAATTTTTGAAAAACTTTTTATCTTGTATTGGGGTATAGCCAATGAACAATGTTGTAATAGTTTCGGGTGAACAGTGAAGGGACTCAGCCATACATACACATGCATCTGTTCTCCTCCAAAATCTCCCATCCAGGCTGCCATGTAACACTGAGCAGAGTTCACTGTGCTATCTAGTAGGTCCTTGTTGGTTATCCATTTTAAATAAAGCAGTGTGTACAAGTCAACCCCAAACTCCCTAACTATACCTTCCCACTATCCTTGACACTTTTTTCCTGTCTGTGTCCTGTGCAACCATAAGTTCATTCTCTTAGTCTGTGAATATGTTTCTCTTTTGTAAGTAAGCTCTAAGTGATATTTTTTAAATGATGCAAGTTTCAGCCTCCTGACATCTCCAATGACCAAACAATATGTCCAGTATATTCCAGGGCACCCTGCCTCCTCTCCTGCTCTCTTCAGCCCCTATACAGCCTACCCTCCAACATATGAACTTCTCTTTTTTCTTTGAGTACACTAAGTCCCAATCCCTTCCTATGCCTTTATCCATGTTCCTCCCTCTGCCAGGAATATCCTTGTCCCCTTTTCTGGATGGAAGACTGTTAAGCCTTCAGAATAAAACTGATCATAATAAAGGTCACATTTGCTACTTACCTAGCCCAAGCACTTTATATACATCATCTTGCATAATTCCCAGAACAACTGTATGAAGTTAGTGTATACATGTGTGTTAGTTGCTCAGTTGTGTCCAACTCTGATCCCATGGACTGTAGCCTGCCAGGCTCCTCTGTCCCTGAAATTCTCTAGGCAAGAATATTGCAGTAGGTAGCCATTTGCTTCTCCAGGGGACCTCCCTAACCCAGGGATCAAACCTGGATCTCCTGCATTGTAGGCAGATTCTTTACCATCTGAGCCACCAGGCAAGCTCCTGATGAAATTAGGACTACTCTTAATTCTCACATTATAGACTGAGGCTTAGAGAGGTTAAGTCACTATAGTGGGTTGATTCCCAAATGGCCCACAATGGTCTCGACTTCCTGATATTCATACCACTTGAATGTGGGCTGGTCTAATGACTTACTTCTAACCAACAGAATATGGCACAGATAATGAGATAACAATTCTGCCATTATATTATAGAGATGTTTAACTTCTGTCTTGTTAGCAGATTCTCTTCCTCACGGGTTTTGATAAATTAAGTTGCCATATTGGGAACGTTCACTTGGTCAGGGACTGGCAGAACCTCTAATCAAAAAATCCAACTAGAAATTGAGACACTCAGTCCAATAATTCAAAAGGAACTGAATCCTCAGCAACTATGTAAGTGAGCTTGGAAGCAAATTCTTTCCCAGATGATCTTTCAGATGAGACCACTGCCCTGCCTAATAAGTGAACTGCAGCTTTGTGAGAGACCCTGAAACAAAAGACCCCTCTAAGTTATGTTCAGATTCTTGATCCACAGAAACAGTGAGATAATAAATATTTGTTGTTTTAAGGCACTAAGTTTGTGATAATTTGTTATGCAACAAAGGTAACTAAATACAGTCATATTCTTAAGATCCTGGGACTTAGAAATCCATGCCTGGCTGAGTCCAGAACATACACTATTGTTCACTTCTCTGCTAGCTCTGAATATACCTCCATTAGGAAATTTTTCTACTATAAGTATAATGAACTTTGTTTGTGAATTTTATTATTATTAATACTTATATTTAAGCTCTTTCCATATTGAATTGTAATTTTCTGTTTATTTATTTGTTAGACAGTAGACAGTTCAGGGTCATGAATACAGATTTATCTCTATAACTCTGGCACCTCACCCAGCCCTGATATATAGATTCTTTGAAAATGTATATATTGAACTGATAAATTATTACTTTGTAAGACAATGTAAATCAACCAACAATTCACTTCTGATGATATTTATTGATGTCTCTCATATCAGCCACTGGACAACATGTCGAGACTCAAGCATGAACAAATCACTGTTACCTATATATAGCTGCTAGCATCTAAAGGTAACTGGCATACGAAAAAGAAAGACAACACAGAGCAGTAAGCAGTATCAGAGAGGTGTTAAGTTGAACCCCATAAAATGACCATCTTTGTATGTCAGAAAAAATTGAATATGGACAATGTCATATGATTCAACCTATCAGAGATTATGCTATCAGAACATAAGGTGGAATAATTAGTGGATCTGACATTGTCTTGACCTTTAATTCTAAGGCTTGGAAAAATGACAAAGATAACTGAATTCTTAGCAAACAGTAGGGTATCCTTTGAGCAGATAAACCCAAGAAAAGATTACATCGTAAGCAAACAGAATGATTGGTGTACTAACAGAGGTGGGAGTAAATGAGGATAAGGTTTTAGAGGATAAGGTTTTGCTAAATTCAGAGGAACAGATCTTCTTTTTCAACATCATACTTCTGTAAGTTAGTTGCTATCAAAATAAATTGTGGAAGAAATTATCCTGTGAAATTGCAATTCAAGTCATTAGTTCAGTTCAGTTTGGTTCAGTTGCTCAGTCGTGTCCGACTCTTTGCGACCTCATGAATTGGCAGCATGCTAGGCCTCCCTGTCCATCACCAACTCCTGGAGTTCACTCAAACTCACATCCATCGAGTCAGTGATGCCATCCAGCCATCTCATCCTCTGTCGTCCCCTTTTCCTCCTGCCCCCAATCCCTCCCAGCATCAGGGTCTTTTCCAATGAGTTAACTCTTCATATGAGGTGGCCAAAGTACTGGAGCTTCAGCTTTAGCATCATTCCTTTCAAAGAAATCCCAGGATTGATCTCCTTCAGAATGGACTGGTTGGATCTCCTTGCAGTCCAACGGACTCTCAAGAGTCTTCTCCAACACCACAGTTCAAAAGCATCAATTCTTCGGCACTCAGCCTTCTTCACAGTCCAACTCTCACATCCATACATGACCACTGGAAAAACCATAGCCTTGACTAGATGGACCTTTGTCGGCAAAGTAATGTCTCTGCTTTTGAATATGCTATCTAGGTTGGTCATAACTTTCTTTCTGAGGAGTAAGCGTCTTTTAATTTCATGGCTACATTCATGATCTGCAGTGATTTTGGAGCCCCCCAAAAATAAAGTCTGCCACTGTTTCCACTGTTTCCCCATCTATTTCCCATGAAGTGATGGGACCAGTAGCCATGATCTTCGTTTTCTGAATGTTGAGCTTTAAGCCAACTTTTTCACTCTCCTCTTTCACTTTCATCAAGAGGCTTTTTAGTTCCTCTTCATTTTCTGCCGTTCTACCTAATGAGCAACATACATGTGCCAGGTATATTAATTATCTCTTGTAATATTTACCCATAATGACATTATTATCTTATAATTTCTGTAAGTCAGGAATCCAGGCACCTCTTAGCTGGATCCTCCAGCTCAGGATCTCTCACAAAGTTGCAATCAAGGTGGCAGCCATGGCTGCCCTGCTTCTAAGGTTTGACTGGAGCATGACCCACTTCCAGGCTCACTCGTGTGGCTGATGAACTGAGGGCCTCAGCTCCTCAATGGCTTTTGAACAAGGGCCACTCCTAATCCTGGCCAGGCAGGTATCTCCAACGGGCCATGCACGTCATGGCCCCTGAATTTTATCAGAACAAGTGAGAAAGCAAAAGAGGGCACACAAGATGCAAGTCACTGCCTTTCATGACCCAACATTGGATATAACCTCCAGTACCTTAGAATGTAGCCATCCTTCTAGAGGTAACGAACTGTAGGTGAGGTTATTAGAATGGATTCTAACCCAACATAACTGGTCTTTATAAAAAAAGGGAAAATTTGGACACAGGGAGACACACAGAGGGAAGATGACATAAAAAGGCAGGGAGAACCTCATGTGAGTGTAAAAATGGTCACTGATCAGCCCAGGAAAGAGGCCTAGGACTGATGTCCCCTCTCAGCCCTCTGAAGGAACCAAACTTGCCAACACCTTGATTTGGGATTTCTAGCCTCAAAACTCTGAGACAATAAATTCCTGTTGCTTAAGCCACCCAATTTGTGGTACTTTGTTACAGGAGTGCTAGTGAACTTATGTAAGTGGTGAACAAAATGGATAGGTTTCCTGCAGTCAGAGAGCTTTCAGTCCAAGGGCAGAGACATCTGTTAAACAAATGACCAAATATGTAATTGAAAACTGAAAGACATGTTCTTAAAAAAAGAAAAAAGACGCTATGAACACATAAGAACCCAACTTAGCCCTGCACACTCAGATATCAAAAGCAAGCAGATAATAAGGAGGTAAAAAATTTCTATTAATCTAGCATAGATTCCTAGATGAATCTGGATAAAACTTGCTCAGGAAAATTCCAGCAGGGAAGAATTTAAACATTGGATCCACTGGGCGGCTAAGCATTTCAAAGGAAGGATGGAAATCCCATTTTTTGAGCAATTTCAGATGGCGCAGCGGAAAACACTCTAAAATCAATTCTAGGGAGTCTTGGGACTTCCCTGGTGGTCCAGTGGTTAAGACTCCATGCTTCCACTGCAGGGGGCACAGGTTCTATGCCTGGTCAAGGAACTAAGATTCTACAGCCAAGTGGCGTGGCCAAAAAAAGAAGAAACAAACAAACAAAACAAAAATAGGGAGCCTTTCTCTGGCCAGTACTTTTCATCTGTGTCTCTTTCATTTCTTTTGCTTGCAATTTTCTAATTGCATCTCAAGTTATGGCCTGATAGTCAAAGGGGCTCTAATGCCTCCTTTGTGTAGTCACAGCACTTTGCCCTTTATAAAAGGAATTATGCAAGGCTAATAAATTAAGATAACCCTCAAATAAAATAAAGTGACATTTAAAACAAAATCATTTAGGACTGTTCACCTTCTGAAGGAGGAAAAACTGTTAAGAAATTGAGTCTTGAGATGAACTTGGTGTTTGGCAACCTAAGAGGCTCTTTTCCAATATAACATTACTCGGCAGCCCAAAGGTTTTAAAACAGAAGCCATTCCTTTACAAGTTTTCAGAAACCATTTGGATTATCTAGTCGAAAAATCACAGGGTTGATAGTTGATTCGGCTGGCATATGAGTCATCTTGTATATATCCAGGGTGTTTTAACTCAACACCTCAAATCTTAGATGCTCAGATTTCAGCTGAATTGACCTTCAAAATCTGGGAAATGTGTCAGATGGTTTTAGCAAGCCAAAAGACTCGCTTTTGTTTTCCTACACAGCCTCCCAATGGATAAAGTTTAGAGGCGCTGGTGGTCTATTTGCCAAGCAGGTCTGTGTCACTGAGATCCTATTTGTCAGTGACATTAGGTTGTCCAGACATAAGTGTCAGTTGAGACTGCTGCCAAGGTCATGCCAGACAAGGGCAGCCAAGTAGGGACAAGCATCACCCTCGCTCATTTTGAAACACAGAGATCTCAGCCTGAGCCGCAAGGCAGGGAGAAAGGTTCTGATTCCAAATCTTTTACTTTTCTGCACCCAGTGCTTCTCTGCTATGCTGTATTCACCTGAATTTACTCCCTCTAGTCTCTGTCCACTGTCCCAGGGCTTCCAGGTGACTCAGTGGTAAAGAATCTGCTTGCCAGTGCAGGAGATGTAGAAGATGTTGGTTCTATTCCCTGGGTCAGGAAGATGCCTTGGGGGAGGGAATGACAACCCAGTCCAGTATTCCTGCATGGGAGATCCCATAGACAGAAGAGCCTCGCGGCTATGATCCATGGGGTCGCTAAGAGTAAGATCTAAGTTAGCAATTGTTCACTGTCATAGCAGCCATTCTTTCCCTCTATAACTCTCCATTTGGGGTCCATCAGTGACCTTGAAGGCCTGGAACCTTGTTCATGTTTGAACTTGTTTCTACACATTCTCATTCAGACTTTACATATTCTCAATCATGGGTGATTCTCTGATGCCTGCTGCAGCAAGGATGCCATCTATGCCCAGGAAAAGGCATATCAACACTGGGAAACATTGCGGCTGTGATGGGCCCAGTGAGGTGCCCAGTCACTGATTCCAGCCAGCCTTGTCCTGTATCCCCAATATCTGATGATTAAGGATCATAACAGAGGGGCCCATCTGGGAAGAGGGCTCAGGTTCTCTCTTGGATCTGGTTAGTGCAGGTTTGAGAAGAGCTCAGTGGTGCCCAAGGGGGCCATGGTCTCCTTACCCTATTGGTGTGCTTAGAGATGATGTCTCATTGCTGGTGTTTAAATGAAGTCTGAGCCCTATCTCTCTGTCCTGAATAATCACAAAGAACAGTGTGAAATCTGAGATGTAAAGCTTGCTTGGGGCAGAATGACAGCACATGGTAATGATCTATTTATATATTTGCTGTAAAATTCCACTTGAATGGGTGTGCTTGTTCTTATTCTTTCTCCTTCACACTCACACACACAAGGCACTATGCACATTGTCAGTGCTAAGGTGAGATGAGGGAGACACTGGGGTAATTGCTCTGGTTGGATTGCTCTGCTACAGGCTTTTACGTAGTGTCAGAGGCAGGTGCAGCCCCACTGTGTCCAAAGTCTGGAAGTAGCATGTCTCAGCTATGTTCCCTTGGGTCCTGCCATTGCCCAAATCTTGTCGTTCAGCACCCCTTTGGCCTTAAGAATTCTCCTTATTTCCTTCCAAAAATCTCTAATTTCTGCTTTAGTTAGTGAGAGTTGGAATTCTGGCATTACTACTTAGGTATTACATTGTTGATAGTGGAGTTAGATGAAGTGGTTAATCTTTTTTTCTTTCAGCTCTCTCTTAAAACAACAGTTCATAAACCCTCCTGGATTGTATCAACTCAGTGATTTGGTTGAAGGAGGTGAAGAGGTTGATCTAGTTTCAGGATGTGAGTCAGTGGGAATGTTAGTTAGAAAGACCCCTGGATCCAGAGGCTCCTATATTTTCTCTCTTTTCTGAAATTCTCCACCTTGAAAAAGACAAAAGTTTTCAGTAATTAGTGTGAAACTGCACTGACCCTATTGATCTTTTAATTATTTCATTTTCATTTTGCTGATTAAGCTCTAAATAAAGCCTAGTTAAGACTTAAAAATTAGTATAAAGTGCCAAGATATTGAAGTTTACAAAATGACCACTACTTGTGTGGTACAAGTCCATCCACAGATGGTTACTATGAGGATGTATTCGTGTCACGTGATTCGGTCCATTGCAGAAGAGAGTAGGAGGGAAAGGTCTCAGCAAAGGGGGAAACATTGGTCATAGCATTTGGGGTTTTAGCTGTGCTTGACCGCCTCTTATTCCACCTGTCACCCTTGGATTATATTGTTTCTGAGAATAAAATATGGCAATGTATAATGTTGACGAGATGGGTCTCAATCACAATTCATTTCAAGTCTCCTTGGCTGAACTAGGTCCAGGAATTCAGCAAGAAAAGATAGTAATAATCAAGGAGAAGAATGAATAATCATGCAATATATAGAAATTCAACAGGAAAGTATTGAGGTCCTACACTGGGCCAGACACTGCTAAGCCAGAGGATATAAAGATAAAAGATGACTGACTAGTTCTTGTCCTAAAAGAGCTTAGACTCTCTGGTCACTTGGAGATGTGGGTGAATAAATGTATTCTATGTATGTCATTTCAGACCAGAGGCTTGCAGGGCTGGAGGTCGGATTACAAAGAAGCAGGAATAGCTGTCCCACACCAGAGCTGACACCCCTTCAACTCCAGTCTGTCTGGAGTTGACCACCCATTGATTCCATGGGGTTAGCCAACAACATTTTGGGGCAAAAGAGACAAAAAGGCAAAATGAGAAGATAACTGCAGAGCAGAATAGAGCCAGCTTCTGTGGCTGGAATTCATTCATTCCAGTGGTTAAGACTCCATGCTTCCAATACAGGTTCAATCCCTGATCAGGGAACTAAGATCCCACAGCCATGGGGCCAAAATAAACAAAAAAGAATACAGCCAGCTTTGCAATGTGAAAATGAGAACAGCAGAGTAAAAGGCCAAAGATTTCAAGAAGCCTAATCTATGGACTGGCGCCATCTTGGTAATATTTTATAACTTATAGCAAAATGATAGGGAAAGCAGTGTAGTACTTCACTGTATGCCAATTTAAGGTTGCCCAAGGTTTTTCGTGAGAAAGACTCTCATTTATTTTAGTACTATATTCTCCATAATTTAAAATGCCCTCTTTTATGACAGTCTGTACTCAGTTGGCAGTTCTCTGAGAATTCCCCGGAACACATTACACTGGTGTGCAAACACCGGAAGTCAGGAACCACTGAGAAATTACAGCGCAGTTCCCACCACTGGAGGCACTTCTGCGCTTCAAAAGACAGGCATTTCTCAGGAATTAAACAAACCTGAGTTCTTTGTGCAGAAAATGAAGAGGAAATGGTGATGGGATTCTGGAAGCAAAGCTTCCCTCACAGTCCGTAGGTACCATTACATTTGGTCAATCATCGGTTTGAATTTCCGGAGACTGAGGGCAAGGGGTCAAACCAGTGTTTACACGGCTGTAGGGAAGAGTGGGAGGAAGGAATGGATGAGTCAAGATGTATCATTCTGGAGTTAGAATGAATTCCTGTCCCCCTCAGCAGCATCGCTGACCAGCCAGCTACAGAAAAAATGAGGAAATTACTTCAAAACAGGGAGTGGAGGTGGAGAGAAAAGTTTCCTTAACTTTCTGAAAAGAAGTAAATAGGCTTTTTATCTCTTCTTCATCTAAAGTAAGGAAGAATCCTGAAACTAGGAGCCTCTCCTTATAATGTTGTTATTGTTATTTAGTCACTAAGTCATATCTGAATTTTTTTGTACAATCCCATGGACTGTAGCCCTCCAGGCTCCTCTGTCCATGGGATTTCCCAGGAAAAAATACCGCAGTGAGTTGCCATTTCCTTCTCCAGGGGATATTCCCAATCTAGAGATTAAACCCGAGTCTCCCGCCTTGGCAGGTGGATTCACTACCACTGAGTCACCAGGAAAGACCCTCTCCTTATACTACAAGGTTCCAAAACAGTGATCTTACACCAAAAACTTCCTCTTGGAGCCTATAGAAAGCAACTATGCTTTCCCTTAGGCATTGACAAAGGCCCTGAAGAAAATGCTGGTCTTCCCGAGGGAGTAGATTCACTGAGCTTCTCTCATCACAGTGAAAAGGGTTCATCTTACCCTCTTTTCTTTTTCTTATTTGTGCAACTTAACTGCAGGCTAAAAGCATCTTACTGCTTTTCTCAACAGAAGTGAACTATCATTTTGTTAGTATTATTAATCAGTGTTATGAACTGCACTCTACCTCCCCTACCCACTAAATTCAAATGTTGAAGTTCTAACTCCCAAAATAAATGTATTTGGAAATTGTTCAGTTCAGTTCAGTCGCTCAGTCGTGTCCGACTCTTTGTGACCCCGTAAATTGCAGCACGCCAAGCTTCCCTGTCCATCACTAACACCTGGAGTTCACCCAAACCCACGTCCATCGTGTCGGTGATGCCATCCAGCCATCTCATCCTCTGTCGTCCCCTTCTCCTCCTGCCCCCAATCCCTCCCAGCATCAGAGTCTTTTCCAATGAGTCAACTCTTCACATGAGGTGGCCAAACTACTGGAGTTTCAGCTTTAGCATCATTCTCTACAAAGAAATCCCAGGGCTGATCTCCTTCAGAATGGACTGGTTGGATCTCCTTGCAGTCCAAGGGACTCTCAAGAGTCTTCTCCAACACCACAGTTCAAAAGCATCAATTCTTCGGTGTTCTTTACAGTCCAAATCTCACATCCATACATGACTACTGGAAAAACCATAGCCTTGACTAGACGGACCTTTGTTGGCAAAGTAATGTCTCTGCTTTTGAATATGCTGTCTAGGTTGGTCATAACTTTTCTTCCAAGGAGCAAGCATCTTTTAATTTCATGGCTTCAGTCACCATCTGCAGTGATTTTAGAGCCCCCCAGAATAAAGTCTCTCACTGTTTCCACTGTTTCCCCATCTATTTGACATGAAATGATGGAACCAGATGCCATGATCTTAGTTTTCTGAATGGTGAATTTTAAGCCAGCTTTTTCATTCTCCTCTTTCACTCTCATCAAGAGGCTCTTTAGTTCTTCTTCACTTTCTGCCAAAAGTGTGGTGCCATCTGCATATCTGAGGTTATTGATATTTCTCCTGGCAATCTTGATTCCAGCTTGTGCTTCATTTAGTCCAGCATTTCTCATGATGTACTGTGCATATGAGTTAAATAAGCAGGGTGACAATATACAGCCTTGAAATACTCCTTTCCCGATTTGGAACCAGTCTGTTGTTCCACGTCTAGTTCTAACTGGTGCTTCCTGACCTGCATACAGATTTCTCAGGAGGCAGATCAGGTGGTCTGGTATTCCCATCTCTTTCAGAATTTTCCAGTTTGTTGTGATCCACACAGTCAAAGGCTTTGGCATAGTCAATAAAGCAGAAGTAGATGTTTTTCTAGAACTCTCTTGCTTTTTCGATGATCCAGCGGATGTTGGCAATTTGAGCTCTGGTTCCTCTGCCTTTTCTAAATCCAACTTGAACATCTGGAAGTTCATGGCTCACATACTGTTGAAGCTTGGCTTGGAGAAGTTTGAGCCTTACTTTGCTAGCGTGTGAGATGAGTGCAATTGTGTGGTAGTTTGAGCATTCTTTGGTATTGCCTTTCTTTGGGATTGGAATGAAAACTGACCTTTTCCCGTCCTGTAGATGCTGCTGAGTTTTCCAGATTTGCTGCGATATTGAGTGCAGCACTTTCACAGCATCATCTTTTAGGATCTGAAATAGCTCAACTGGAATTCCATCATCTCCACTAGCTTTGTTCATAGTGATGCTTCCTAAGGCCCACTTGACCTCACATTCCAGGATGTCTGGCTCTAGATGAGTGAGGACATCATCGTGATTATCTGGGTCATGAAGACCTTTTTTGTACAGTTCTTCTGTGTATTCTTGCCACCTCTTCTTAATATCTTCTGCTTCTGTTAGGTCCGCACCATTTCTGTCCTTTATCGTGCCCATCTTTGCATGAAAATTTCCCTTGCTATCTCTAATTTTCTTAAAGATATCTCTAGTCTTTCCCATTCTATTGTTTTCCTCTATTTCTTTGCATTGATCACTGAGGAAGTCTTTCTTATCTCTTTTTGTTATTCCTTGGAATTATGCATTCAAATGGGTATATCTTTCCTTTTCTCTTTTGCCTTTTGCTTCTCTTCTTTTCTCAGTTATTTGTAAGGCCTCCTCAGACAACCATTTTGCCTTTTTGCATTTCTTATTTTGGGGATGGTCTTGATCAGTGCCTCCTGTACAATGTCAAGAACCTCTGTCCATAGTTCTTCAGACACTTTGTCTATCAGATCTATTTGTCACTTCCACTGTACAATCATAAGGGATTTGATTTAGGTTATACCTGAATGGTCTAGTGGTTTTTCCCTGCTTTCTTCAGTATAAGTCTGAATTTGGCAATAAGGAGTTCGTGATCTGAGCCACAATCTGCTCAGTTGTGTCCAACTCTTCGCGACCCCCTGGACTATATAGTCCATGGAATTCTCCAGGCCAGAACACTGGAGCGAGTAGCCTTTCTCTTCTCCAGGGGATCTTCCCCACCCCGGGATCGAACCCAGGTCTCCCACATTGCAGGAAGATTCTTTACCAGCTGAGCCACAAGGGAAGCCCAAGAATAATGGAGTGGGTAGCCTTTCTCTTCTCCAGTGGATCTTCCTGATCCAGAAATCGAACCAGGGTCTCCTGCATTGCAGGGAAAGCCCAATAAGTAAGTAACTTTGGTTAAATGAGACCATAAAGGTGGGGCCCAGATGTGATAGGATCAGTGTCATCACGAGAAGAGACATCGGAGAGTTCACTCTCTCTCTCCCTGCCATGTGAAGACACAGAGAGAATGCGGCATCTAGAAGCCAGGATGAGAGCCCTCACCAAAAAACAAAACAACTGTGTCCAGAAGTGGGTCACAGAAGTTGTCCAGAAGTGAAAGAAATTAACTTCTGTTGTTTAAGCCACCGGTATGTGGCATTTTGTGATGACAACCTGAGTAGATTAATATCATTAGTTATTATCCTATGAACTGACCTTAATTTCTTAAGAATAAAATGTTTACCCAGAGGAACAGATAGAAGTCTCTGGGAACCACATTGTCACTTAGAAAGAGGAGGGTACTAACATTATTTGTGCTTTTACATATTTGTTAGGAACTAATCATTGCAAATACACTAGGTAGGAAGCTGTGGGTTAGAGGGCCTGTGCAACTTGGTAGGTCACAGGGCTAGGAAGGTGAGGGCCCCCATGGGATATGCCAGGTTTGCTGGGCTCAGAAGCCAGGCTGTACCTGTTTCCTCTGCCATCTGCACTGTCCTAGCCCACATTAGACTGAGTTCTCCCCTTCCTTGCCTAAATATCACTTTTGCTGCAGCAATTAAAACCACTTCATAAACTGGGGGAGGTTTTTTAGAGCATTTACTGAGATCTAATGGTTATATGATCCCAATTTTGCAGGGGTAAAGAAAGAACAAAAGAAAACACATACTGTATATCTTGCACTTTTTAAAAGCCTGGGGAAAAAAAGACTGGAAAAGTGACATCAGATAGTAAGAGTATGTTTGTTGCTATTGTTGTTTTTCTGAATAGTAGGATAATGAGTGACTTTATTTTGCTTTTATATTTTTTTGGACCCTTTTATTTTACATTCTCAATTCTTGTAGTCAGAAAAACAGTTTTAATGACAAAAAGCAGGCTACACCGTCTTCTTCCTGTGGCATCCATTTGCTCTGTGCCAGCACAGGGTGTCCACGGCTCCTTGACTAAAAGCTTGGGCATCACGGTCAGGGCTTGGGAGGACCACAGAGAAAAGTCAGTGGCAGGAGCTGACCCTGAGCAATCCCATTACAGAGCAGTGGGGGCGGGGAAGACATGCTGACACGGGTTCAGTTCCAAACCTAACTGGGAAAAGGTGAAATGGTTACCATCTGGAGTTGCCTGTGACGGGAGGTGAGGGGGGGAGGTGGCCTGCCGCAGGGCTCCAGCACAGGGGTCCCCTCTCTGTGCCCCTGACCTTCCTCCGAACTGTGACGCAGGAGAAAGAGCTACACCTCTCTGTGACCTTCGGATGACCCAGCCACTCTGACAGGGTGGCCACCATCCAAGTGACATTTCCAAATAATGAACTGATCCACAGACACTGGATCATATCTTTGTAGATCTATCTTTATCAAATAGAAAGAAATGAAAAGCAAATTTTCTGCCTGTGTTCTAGAGAGTGTGTGGCCTAGATGGGTGGTATTCTCTGTGGTTATCTTGGCAATAATCAGCTCTTGTTCCCTCTTATATCTTCTGAAGTGCCATTTTTGGCAAAAGAGCCCAGGAGAAATAGTAGATATTGAGGAAAAGGAAACAGTAGGGTTCCCGCCCCCCCCCCCCCCAACTCTTTCTTTCTCTGTTTCATAATGAAAAGTTGTGAACAGTAGAGAGCTAGGATTTCTTGAGAGAAAATGATGGTGAATGAAAGATTCTTATAAATGCTAGAATATTCTGGAGGTGATCTGGCTGATTAGAAAGTGAAAAGGCTATTGTATTTTTCCCAGGGGGCAGTGACCTGAACAGGGCAGAACTTCTAGAATGATTTACCTCTGTCCTAAAAGCCTTTATGCAACTAACTCTTTGCCTTTTTGTAACTCTATCTTTGCCTCTAGTTTCAGTAACTCTTAGAAAGCAGAGATCCTATTCTGTTTATCTATTTGCTTCTTCAGCAACTATTATTGAGCATCTGTTACGTGAACAGCTCTGTGCTACCCATGGAGGGGATATACCTGTGTATATATGTGTGTGTGTGTATGTACAATGAATACGTTATACATGCATTCATTATGTATTTTACGTCTGTATATGGTAGTAGCCTGAGTAGTGCTCACCAAAAAGATAGGCCCACATCTTAACACTTGTTGTGCGTGTGTGTGAGCTGCTCGGTCATGTCTGACTCTTTGCAACCCCATGGGTACAGACCCCTGGCTATAACCTGCCAGCCTCCTCATCCATGGACTTCTCCAGGCAAGAATACTGGAGTGGTTTGCCATTTCCTTCTCCAGGGGATCTTCCCAATCCAGGGATTGAACCTGGGTCTCCTGTATTGCAGGCAGATTCTTTTACCACTGAGCCACAAGGGAAGTCCCTAAAGTGAAGTGAAAGTCACTCAGTTGTGTCTGACTCTTTGCGATCCCATGGACATACAATCCATGGAATTCTCCAGGCCAGAGTACTAGAATGGTTAGCCTTTCCCTTCTCCAGGGGATCTTCCCAACCTAGGGATCGAACCAAGGTCTCCCACATTGCAGGCGGATTCTTTACCAGCTGAGCCACAAAGAAAGCCCTAACACTTGTTAGGTATGCAATTCTGAGTAATTTATATCTCCAGTGGAGGTAATAGTTTATGTGTTCTCACATATTCTAGTAGTGATTGTAATCCTCACTACTCCGTATTTCAAATATGTGTTTAATGCCTGTCTTCTTTGATGAACAATTATGTTCTATTGTTCCATGAGATCAGGCATTGTTTTGCTGCACACTTATACATATAATATATACATATGTGCATATATTATAAGTGTGTGTTAGTTTCCCAGGCACTCTGACTCAGGAGCCTCGACTTTTCACCATTGTACCTCATTGCTCTTTAGTATGTGGAAAGACTAGCAGTATGACTGAGCCTGGCTTTGTAGGCAGAGGCAGCAGGGAAGGGCTTAGTACACTGTGATATGTACAGTTACTACACCTTACATGAATGATTCCGTGCACGTTCACAGCTTAGTCTGAAAAAGGAGAACTAGAGCAAAGGGATTGCTGTCTTTAACAAATGATCTTAGCCTGGGATTCTGCAGAAGCAGATGCTAAGACAAGACTCTAACAGAGATGATCCCAGAAAAAACACAGGTAAGAGAGTTGGGGAAGTGAGACAGGGAAAAGAAGGCAGCCCAGGGAAGAGTTCATTATCAAGCAAGCTCACACTGTGGGTAACTGAAGATTAGTCCTGTTGTGGGTCCCTGGGAGCCAGCACGGGGCACATCCTGGGGTGGAAATTATCTCCACTGAGAGAGAAGGGAGCTGGGCTATTTACACACCAACAGCCATTAGTGTTTTGTTTAGGTCTCTTCACAGGGGACAGAATTTCCTTGCACTTTTGGCCAACCAAGCAGCAGCATAGGCCTTTCAACAGAGAAACACAGGTGCATTTCCCTGGGAGGCAGTTATTTGGGCCATGCGGAGAGCACCGAGAACATCTGCCTCAAGGGGTTGAAAGGATCCATTTTCTAAGGTTACTGGTCCTGAGGGTGCATGTGGAGAAAGAGGTGGGGCATTATATCCCAGAAATGCCAAATCCCCAAACTAGATACATTATTCTCCCAGCTTAAACCCAAATTCAGTCCAAAACCCCATAGCAATGAGTAAAACAATGAGTAACTATTCCTCTCTTTTATTTCTCCTTTCCACATGATCAAATATGATTGTTTATTATGATTTGAACAGTGCTTCTACTTCAGGTAGAATATTCTAGAGAAATAGGAAACGATATTGGGCGTATTGGACAAGGAAATGGCAACCCACTCTAGTATTCTTGCCTGGAGATTTCCATGGACAAAGGAGCCTGGCAGGGTACAGTTCATGGGGTCACAAAGAGTTGGACATGACTGAGTGACTATCACTCACTCATTGTGAGTATGGTTGGGAAAATAGAAAAAGGAGAAGAATCTAAATGTGGAAGTCATCTCAGACACAACTGGCACTGGAAAATTAGAAAACAATTTTTCCTCCTTTTCTGTCGGGGGCAGGTACAGGCAGCTGGCGGAGGGTGTGGTTTCAAGCCCAGCATCTCTCTGCATATCTCAAGTCCAGTGGCAGAAGGACTTTGGGCCCTGTGGATCTTTTGAAAACATTTACCTTGGTCTTCCCTGGTGGCTCAGATGGTAAAGAATCCACATGTAATGCAGGAGACCTGAGTTTGATCCCTGGGTTGGGAAGATCCCCTGAAGGAGGATATGGCAACCCACTCCAGTATTCTTGCCTGGAGAATTCCATGGACAGGGGAGCCTGGCAGGCTACAGTTTGTGGGGTCATAAAGAGTTTGACACAACTGAGAAACTAACACTGTCACTTCATAACTGAGCATGAAAAACTGTGTGGAAAATCATTACCAAATCCTCCTGAGGGAGGACATTCTCGTGGCAGGTCCAGGGAGGGAATAGATCTCTCTGTTCTCCCACTGGGCAGGGGGGAAGGCAGTGGGGGCAGAGGTCTCTTGCTCCAGGAAACAAAGCCTCACTGAAATGAGTTGTTTGGGGCAGCAGGGAGGGAAATCTTTTCTTTACCAAGCCAAGAACCCTCAATATTTGTAGAAAGGATGTCATTTCAGAGGCCACAGAGGAATTTCTGGAAGAAGAGGCATAAAAACATCTCTGAGATAACCTCTATGGATAAAATGAAAGAACTTTACCGTTTTGGAAGTAGTAACAGAAGTGAGCAGTCTCAGAGGTTGGTCCTCAAATCAGGGAAGGGAAGCCATGGGAAGAGTTGAAGGTGAAATTATTGGAACTTCCAAGTGCTGCCTAGTGATGGCAGCAGCTCTGAGACCATCTGTCATTGCAGGGGAGTGAGGGTGGCAGACAGGGCATCGGTGCAGTTGTACAGGAGCCTGGAAGATTAGAGGAGCCTTCTGGAACAATCAGGGAGCAAAGAAACTGGAGCTATGCAGTCCTCACCTGGTGGCAGAGGTGATGCCCAAGACTGTCAAGGCAGTGTAAATGAGTGTTTCAAAATTGGTATAAAGTATATTCATAGGAAATTTGAAGTATAGCAAGGTCAACAGAGGTAGGAAGAATACACAAAAGAACTACACACACACAAAAGATCTTCATGACCCAGATAACCACCATGGTGTGATCACTCACCTAGAGCCAGACATCCTGGAATGCGAAGTCAAGTGGGCCTTAGGAAGTGTCACTATGAACAAAGCTAGTGGAGGTGATGGAATTCCAGTTGAGCTATTTCAGATCCTAAAAGATGATGCTGTGGAAGTGCTGTACTCAATTTGCCAGCAAATCTGGAAAACTCAGCATTGGCCACAGGACTAGAAAAGGTCAATTTTCATTCCAATCCCAAGGTAAGGCAATGCAAAAGAATGCTCAAACTACCGCACAATTGCACTCATCTCACACGCTAGTAAAGTGATGCTTGAAATTCTTCAAGCCAGGCTTCAGCAGTATGAGAACCATGAACTTCCAGATGTTCAAGCTGGTTTTAGAAAAGGCAGAGGAACCAGGGATCAAATTGCCAACATCCACTGGATCATCGAAAAAGAAAGAAATTTCCAGAAAAACATCTGCTTCTGTTTTATTGACTGTGCCAAAGCCTTTGACTGTGTGGATCACAATAAACTGTGGAAAATTCTGAAAGAGATGGGAATACCAGACCACCTGATCTGCCTCCTGAGAAATCTGTATGCAGGTCAAGAAGCAACAGTTAGAACTAGACATGGAACAACAGACTGGTTCCAAATCGGGAAAGGAGTATTTCAAGGCTGTATATTGTCACCCTGCTTATTTAACTCATATGAAGAGTACATTATGAGAAATGCTGGACTAGATGGAGCACAAGCTGAAATCAAGTTTGCCGGGAGAAATATCAATAACCTCAGATATGCAGATGACACCACCCTTATGGCAGAAAGTGAAGAAGAACTAAAGAGCCTCTTGAGAGTGAAAAGAGGAGAGTGAAAATGTTGACTTAAAACTCAATATTCAGAAAACGAAGATCACGGCATCTGGTCCCATCGCTGCCTGGAAAATAGATGGGGAAACAATGGAAACAGTGACAGACTTTATTTTTTGGGAGCTCCAAAATCACGGCAGATGGTGACTGCAGCCATGAAATTAAAAGACGCTTGCTCTTTGGAAGAAAAGTTATGTCCACCTAGATAGCATATTAAAAAGCAGAGACATTACCTTACTGACAAAGGTCAGTCTAGTGAAAGCTATTGTTTTTTCAGTAATCATGTACAGAAATGAGAGTTGGACTAGAAAGAAAGCTGAGCACTGAAGAACTGATGCTTTTGAACTGTGCTTTTGAATTGATGTTTTTGAACTCTTGAGAGTCCCTTGGACTGCAAGGAGATCCAACCATCCCATCCTAAAGGAAATCAGTCCTGAATATTCATTGGAAGGACTGATGCTGAAGCTGAAACTCCAATACTTTTGGCCACCTGATACAAAGAACTGACTCACTAGAAAAGACTCTGGTGCTGGGAAAGATTGAAGGTGGGAGGAGAAGGGGATGACAGAGGATGAGATGACTGGATGGCATCACTCAATGGACATGAGTTTGAGTAAACTCTGGGAGTTAGTGATGGACAGGGAAGCCTGGCGTGCTGCAGTCCATGGGGTCACAGAGTCGGATATGACTGAGCAACTGAACTGAACTGAGGTCAACAGGTTCAGAGATGATTGTCATTAAAAGATGGTTTATGGTCTTTCCTGGCAGTCTAGTGGTTGAGAATTTGAGCTTGCAGTGCAGGGGCCTTGGGTTCAATTTCTGGTTGGGGAAGTAAGATCCCATATGCTGGGTGGTGCTGAAAAAGAAAACATGGCTTGTTACTTACAGTTCCCACGAGGAGGGGATGTGCACATCAAGGGCAGGCATGTGGGGGTAACATGTGAAAAAGCACCAGGTTTGGTTAGAAGACAGAAGGAGAGAGAGAAAACTGGTTTCTGCAGGGAGGAACAGGCAAGGTAGAGTAAGCAAGCTTGAGATTGGCCAGTTTGAATGGTTTCAGTGGACTCAGGGGCACAGGACTGTCCCTTACTGTCTGGACCCTGTCCTGGGGTGATTAGTACAGGTGGTCAGTGCCCTGGAGTGTGAGAGTCTGATGAAAGAGGTGGCTGGGATATGGGCTCTAGAGTTGTTGGTGTGTGTCTTGAGAAGTGTGTTCCCGAGTGAGTCGTTTATCTTTAGGAATTAGCTAACTCTGGGAAAGGCAGTCTTTCCAGAGTCAGCAAGGCCCCAGAGCTCAGAGCATCCAAATAGAGAAAATAAAAGACATGGTTAATACCACAAGCCAGCTGGAAGGTGGTGAGCACCATTTTTTCTTTTTCTTTTAAAACCTTTCATAGAACGTTAAAACACTTTACATTTTAAGTCATGGCCCCTATTTCACCACATAGACCAGCCCTCATGTATCTACTTCTAAAGGGAAGTGGTTATATTTGTCCCAGGCCTCACTTGGAAAGGATTTTGAAATCTTTCTCTGTAGAAGGCCTCATATTCATAAGTACAAAACCTTATTCATTGATAATAAACTTCAATGGAAACTTTTAATCATGTTTTTAAAAGCTGCTGTTTCAAAGCAATCTAGTAGAACCAAAGCCTTCATTATTTGAGAGATGTTTTTATGCAGAGTCTGTTGATACCACACTTTGAAAGTGAATTAATGATGAGCCTGGGTAAGCTGGATATTCAAAAAGATGTCAGGAGAGTTCCCCACTGCAACCAGCTTACACTGTGGTATAAAGGGTGTTCCTGCCACAACCCCACATGAACTCTGATTCCCCTTCTTTCTCTCTCTTTTGGGTTGCCCTGCCAAGAAGAAACCAGTCAAAAACTTACACATCACACTATTTCACTATATAGCACTATTGTTACTGCCATTTGAATATTAATTTTCTAGAATCAGATGGCAGTGCAACTGCATACATGACACCAGGGAGGGTATGAAGGCGTGAGTGGTTTTCTACCACACACGGATTCCTGGGTTTGACCAAAAATAAAGAGCAATAAATACAACTTATTTTTAAAAAGAGAGAGCTTTAAATCTCAACAAACTATGGTTCTTGGGCTTGTGAGAACAGCTTGGTCTCTGAATCACTGAGTGAGCTCTCAGGGAGAGCTGAGCTCTTGGAAGAACCAGCACATGAGTTTCAAAGCCAGGGCTGGCTCCAGGAGCTCAGGGTATCCTGGTGCAGCGCAGTGTCCAGAACACGTAGCCAAGAGTTCAGTTGTGTCCAAAGGGTTGATTCTAGCGCTGGAAAAGTTCTCTCGGGTCATCTAGTGCAAAGCAACCCTCTTCAAATCTGGGCTTTGGATTCTGTGCTAATCCTACCCAATTTTAGCCTGTCTGAGGATTGCTGATACGTAGAGTGGACTGTGCTTCATGGGGACAGTTGGCGTTTACTGTTCCATGATGGCTTCCTGCCACCACCCTTGGACTTGCCACAGGCTCCTATTCCTGTCGACAGTATTTCTATAAATTCAGTTAACTCTAGTGCGATGTGGTAAGAGGTACCACTCATGCCATTCACAGAAGAGAACGTTCTCATCCTCACTTGTTCAAAGGCAGACCTTGAAAGGCAATTCTACTCTGCTTGGGCCTTTTCAGCCAGCTGGAGTGGCCTGAGTGCCCACAGGCCCAGAAATACAGGCCACAATCCCCTCCAGGTCTTTATGATATAATTCTTTATGGAAATAAAACAAACAACAAATAGAAAACAGGGGTTGCTTTCATTTTAATTTTGTCATATGAAAAAAAATTCTATCTAATTCTATCTACTTTCCCTATCATGTTACAATAAAAGTAACACCTAAAATGTGAATACTCTCCGAAGTTCTCTAATTTACTCACTGTCTGGAGAAAATGTTGGCAGATTGCTCAGCTAGGTAGAAAATATTGACCTGTTTTTCTTGAGTGTTTTCCAGGTATCCTAGGCATTTTTTTAAGCCCTGACGTGTGCCATCTCATTCCCCCCCCCCCGCCCCCCCCCCCCCCCCCCCGCCTCCCTTTTAAAATGCTTTGATGGCTTCAAACGGTCTTTTGTAGTGGTGGCAATTTCTCATTTCTGTCACATCAGATCCATCGGCAGGGCCTTGCCCAGGGCATTGTGTAGATAGGGATCCTGACATGAACCAGGGCTCAGCTGGAAGGGTGCCTGATTGATTAATAATGCTTGTCCCCAGAGCGGCTCTGTGGTAAGGGATGGGATGGGCGGATATTTGCCACCCCACAGTTCTCCAAAAAAGTTTCAAAGTCCTCAGTGGGAACTTAAGGCACTCGACAGTTCTTAGGATGCCTTCCTAGACTCATCTCTTTTCTTTCGATTCAGTGCCAGTGCTTCTCCAACTATAAAAGATACATGAATCTCCAGGGTTCTTATTAAAATGCAGATTCTTAGTCAGCAGGTTTGAGATTCCCCATTTCTACCAAGCTCCCAGATGTTGCCAGTCCATGGGCCACATTTTGATCAGCCAGGCCACTTACCTTTAAGTTCTCAGAAACTGCAGTGTGCTTTTACTCATCAGTTAATAATGATTGCCATTTATTATTTACTAAGTGTGAACCCCTGTGCTAAGCATTTTACATAAATCATCTTATTTAATTCTAACCAAAAACCTCTTAGATAGATAGCTGTGTTGTCATTCAATATTACAAATGAATAAAACCAGACTCAAAGGTTAAGTAACTTGCTCATGTTTAGAGGACAGCAAGGGGCTTGAACCCAGTTCCCTGCCACAAACCGCTCCTTGGTGGCTCAGTGGTAAAAAATCCACCTGCAATGCAGGAGACCTGGGTTGGATTTTCCTGGGTCAGGAAGATCCCCTGAAGAAGGAAATGGCAACCCACTCCAGTATTCCTGCCTGGAAAATTCCAATCCATGGAGTCACAAAACAGTCGGACACAACTGGGCCACTAAACAACAACAACAAACTCAGCCCACAGTTAGTAGTATCAGCATCACTCTGGAAGCTTGTTAGACAAGTCAAGCCTCAGGTTGTGCCCTAGACTCTACTGAATCAGAATCTTCATTTTCTCAAGGTCCCAGGTGGTTTAAATACACGTGAAAGAAGTAAGTAGTGCTATTCCAAACAGTCAGGACTTCTCAGATTTTTCTCATGCTGTTTCTTCCAAAATAGAAAGTCTTGAACCACAATTTTTATGATACCATTTCAATCAAGGATTATTTTTTAATATTCTGCAGTTTTGATCATGCAAATTTGACCCAAAGGGCATTTTTTACTAGGTTGCTGAGCAAATTTTTGGCTTGGCTGAAATAATCTACACAAAATAAAACTGACAATGGCTAAAGATGCAAGTGGTAAAACTTCTTATAAATGAAAACCTGCCTAATGGGTCATCCCATGTCAGTCACTTTGGATACTGCAAGAGTTGGCTCAGGACAAAAACTAGACTTGGTTGAAATAATCAACATGAAATAAAACTGTCAACAGCTAAAATTACACATGGCAAGATACAGATTAAAAAAAAAAAAACTGAAAGAAGAATCAAGTCTTCTTAAAAATGAAACCTGGAAAGTTGGTCCCAGAAAGTTGAACTTGGTAGAAAGAGTGGCCTCAAAAAGAAAGCTCACAAATGCAGAGGTTACTCCTCCAAACACCTCCTCCTTGTTGTCTATTTCTAGACAACAAGAAATCCTGATTAATGATTCAATATTAAGTTCCCTGTGCAGGAATTAGTATCTATCTTATTCACTATGTATTCCAGCATATGCAGCAGAGCCCAGTATATAATAGTATCTCAGTTAAAAATGCGTTGCACAAAATCTTAAAATGTATAGGAATACAATCTGATTCAAAAAATTTCAGTAGAACAAAAATGAAAATGGGAAAAATATTTTTAAAAGCCTGAATGTGTGGTATAGAATTTCACCAAAGAAGTAAAGTGACTTAATGACATTTGATCCAAAGAATGATTTTCAACTGAGAAAGATTTCATGAGAAGATGATTCATCAGTGTTGGCAAAATTTGGATAAGAAATTCATAAACATGAGCTAAAATAAGCTGGAAGGATGACCTCATACCGTCCACCTGGTTAAACGGTGGAGTCAGAAATACAGAGCAAAGCAGCTGCGTGAGAAAAATCTGCATTCTTTCCTTCTGGCAGTAAATCTTAATTATCCTTCAATGGCTAACTGAAATTTAACATCTTTCATTAGGATTATTTTTTATCCAAAGAAGGACATGTTGTCCTCACTGCTTTCACTCCTACCATTTTGACCCAAGGACATGTTGACCACACCACAGAGCCTACTGAAATTCATCAAAGTTGAAAAGAAGATTTTGAGCACAATAAGAGTATTTTCATAATAGAGCAAGCTTCCAATACCTGAGAATTGCTTACAATTTTATTATAGTTTAGCTAAGAAATAAATTCAAACTGTCAAACTGTTACTCAGTTCATTATATATGTTACTAAAGATAATATATAAAATATAAAGTGTTAAACAATTAACTGCCTAAAAAGTCACCCTTCCTTGTTCATAACATTGAAAGCTACAAAAATTCACCAAAAGTAAATAATACAGTATAAATATTCAATTAAAATAGTCTGAAGTTGAACTATTGATGGAAGAATGAAAACATCTTTCGAAATTTAAATCTGAATAATTGAGCTCAGGAAATGGAACTAGATGAAAATGATCAAGAATAAAATTTACAGAGTGATTCAGTACTTACACTTTTAAGTATGTTCCATAAAGACATAAACAAAATATAAAAGAGTTATATCCTAAAATGTTCATTCAGAAGTTATTTATAAGAAAAAATTAGCAAATCCTGCTAAAGATGGAGTATATGGGGAATATTAAGTAAACAATGTCACTTTCTGTTGATGGTTGACGGCTATTTCCCAGAGCAGCAGCTCTCTGTTTATGTCTGATCATTTTTATTTGTATAGTGATGAAAATAATATTTTCCCCATTCTCCTTAACAGTTTTGCAAGATGGCATTTTTGTGGGCAGTTGTGTGATGTCTGTGAGTGACAGAGCCCTGGAAACACAAAGGCTACTGCTACTGCTATTTCATCTCCAGGATACCAAACACCAAAGCTGTGTCGAGGGCTTGAGTCAGGGCAGTACTGAAGGATCAAAATATAATTTTGGAGCCTGCCTAGCATGCTGGGACCTAAAGGTTGGAGGTTGGAGGAGTGAGAAATATGAAACACTCCACAATGTTTGAGTAAAAACTGAACATCCTGTCTTTCTCCATTCATTCATTCAGGAAACATTTCTTGAGTGTCTACTGTGCACCAGGCATTGTTCTAGACAATGTTCTAGCTTTAGAACATCAAATTCAGAGACTGAAGGGTGAAGAAAAGAGACAAAAATTCCTGCCTTTGTGGAGCTTACATTCTGGTAGAGAGAGAAAGTCAAAAAATACAGAAGAACATTTGGGGATGGTAAGAACTTCTCTCCAGTGTAGACCAACCCAGAGACATAACTTTATTACACACTAAAGCTCTTGGTGTTCTCAATAATTTTTAAGACTGTAGAGAGGTCCTGCAACCAAATAATTTGAGAATTGCTGGCCTAGACAATCCTTTTTTAAGCTCCCAAGAAGTCAAATTACTGGTTTGAGACCTGCAGGTTACTGAAGGCAACTCCCCTCTCTACTCTGAATCTATCTCTAAACTTGGAGAACAGTGAGTTTGATTCTTGCCAGTAAAAGTATTTTTAGTAAGTCTCATTTATCACTTTCAAGGACTTATCCCTCTTCCCATTGGGACTCTGCTTCTACTGTCAGATATGGAATTTTGAATTCTCATATCATTGTCCAATCCCAGTTGAACATTGTTTTCTCTCTTTTCAAAGTCTCATGCATCCCTGTGATGCTGTTCTTACCGTGAAGCTGTACAAATATTTATTGAGTGTCTCCTATGTGCAAGGGTTTCCCTGATAGCTCAGTTGGTAAAGAATCTGCCTGCAATGTTGGAGACCCGGGTTTGATCCCTGGGTTGGGAAGATCCCGTGGAGGAGGGGAAAGGCTAACCACTCCAGTATTTTGGCCTGGAGAATTCCATGGACTGTAAAGTCCATGGGGTTGAAAAGAGTCGGACATGACTGAATGACTTTCACTTTCATTATGTGCAAACTGCTTGTCTAGGGAGATAGGGAGACAACATAATGAAGGAGATGCTATTCTGTTCTTGGAGTTGGTAGTCAGAAAATATAACGCGTAGTATAGTCATCCTTTGGTATCCAGGGAATCAGTTCCAGGAAACCCCATGGATACCAAAATCTGTGAATGCTCAAATCCTTTATATAAAAGGTTTAATATTTCCTTATAGTTCATGCACATCTGCCCATAGACTTTTACTTACTAGATTATGTATAATACCTAATACAATGCAAATGCTATGTAAATAGTTGTCAGCATGGGGCAAATTCAAGTTTTGCTTTTGGGGACTTTCTGGAGTTCTTTTTTTCTGGATAGTTTCTATGTATGATTGGTTGAATCCATGGATATAGAACCCGCAGATATGGAAGACTGACTGTATTTAATTGAACACTTACTCTGTATCAGGTTCTGTGCATTTTACATGTGATATTTCCATTGTATTATCACAATTCTCTGAGGTTAGTACTAGTCTCTCCACTTTACATAGAAGGAACCAGGTTAAGAAATCAAGAAATGTGCTCACAATACCATACCCCTACTTGATCTTGGCACCCTCACTAAGATCCTTTCTGGTCTTCACCAGTGCTGTGCATCCATCCCTAAGTTTGGTGTGTTGGAGTGTTAATAACTTGTAGCTACAAAATTCTTCAGAGGATCATCTATGGGCCACAATAGCTGCAAGGCCTGCCCAAGTGCTCAGGAGTTTACTCCTGAACCTCCACCCATGAGCTGATGACTAACTGAGGTTCAGGTACAAAAGCCCAGCTTCTTTTAACTCTGGATAAACTCTGGGGTGCAATTCATACTTCAGAGATTTCCAGGGATCAGGCTGAGGCTGGTCTTCAACTGAAATTAGACCCTTGCTTAGCTTTTTCTTCCCTAGTCTGATTCTCAAAATTTACCATTTTTTGGAGACGTCCCTGGTAGTCCAGTGGTTAAGACTCTGAGCTCCCAATGCAGGGGCCATGGTTCTGATCCCTAGTTGGGGAACTAAGATCCCACATACAGAGTGACCTTGAAAAAAAGAACCTGAGAGTTCTCTGTTGATAAATCACTTGAACTTGAATCTTTGGCTCACTGTCTGCTTCTGGGAGATGCTGACTAAAGCCAGTTATGTGCCTAAGTGGCAGAAGTCAGGATCTGAACCCAAGCCCAACTGACTCCAGCACATGCAATTTTAACCAGCATGTGTTCCCAGTTTATTGGTGTGGGCTTGTTGGCAAGTTAGCCTACCCAGATGTTAAGGCTATATAATCGCATTTCTTATTCTACCACACACAAGGCTGTTTCTTTTCATCCTGAGGATATGTGTTCTTGACTCCCTTGATAGAAATTCTGCACAGAGAAGAAAGTCACAGTAAGACAGGGTGTCAAGCTTATTTAAAAACCAGACAACTGAAAACAAGAATATATAGACATTTCCTTGCTGCCTCTCCTCCCCAACCTAAATAAAAATAAAGGAAATAGTGACAGACTCTGCTTTCCTACTACCATGATGGAAACAGGTAAGTAAATGGAGAAATAATGTTCCATGGGCTTCGTCCAGAGGATCAGCAACAGTTAAGAGTGTCTTCATGACCTCTCTCGAGAAGCAGCAGCAGCCTGGTGTGTGTGAGTGTGTTGTGTGTGTGTGTGTGAGAGAGAGAGTCACATCATCGTCATTGTGCTGAGTTCTGCCTTCTGGTGTTGAATGCACAAGCTGTTACTCCCCAAGGCCCTTGCCATCCCTTAGTCCAGTCCCTGAAACTCAAGCCAGGGTGACTACAACTACCCATGCATTGCCTTCACAGAAAATCCTCTGGGCTTGACTGTTGGTTGCCCTTCTCTATTGTGGGGTCCTTGAGTTTGTCTGGTGTTAAAATTCACAGGAGGCATAGGGACATGTACCCTCAAAGCAGCCTTAATATCAAAGACATTTCTGTGAAAGGGGCCCTTCTCCATTACTACAAAACTGCTTATTTTTCTAATTAATGAGGGATAAGGTGGTCCACTAGGGAATTTTGGCTTGGAGTTTCAGCATTTAAATACATATGCTAGGTGAGAGGCTTGAAAGACCTTAGATTAATCCAGTTCTTGTGACATCTGGGGCTGGCATGGGGGTGGGAACAACTAGTTTAAGTGCTGACTTTGGAAAGAGCCGTTCTGTTGAAGTTTGGAGCCTGGAGCTCAGGTCACAGCTGCAGGCTTGAAGTATTTTACCGAGCTACACTCAATTGAAAAGTTGACAGTCCATCCGTTGACGTTACTTGATACATACTCTCATCCCTCTATTATACCTTTCCTTCTCTCCTCCTCAACAAACAGTATCTTGTATTTTACTTGAAACTTGCATACACATTTTAAGGCACAGTCTATTTTTCATTTCAAGGAAGAATAAGCCCTAATGAGGTCTTCCTCGGTGACTCAGGGGTAATGAACTCACCTGCAATGCCCGAGATGTGAACTCAATCCCTGGGTTGGGAAGATCCCCTGGAGAAGGAAATGGCAACCCACTCCTGTACTCTTACCTGGGAAATTCCATGGACAGAGGAGCCTGGTGGGCTACAGTGCATGGGGCCACAAAGAGTAAGATATGACTTAACAACTAAAACAGCAACAACAAACAACAAAGCCCCAGTGAGAACCTCATTGGGGGCTGGGATAGGTACAGAAAACACCTCACTGATCCATGCTCCTTTTAGGTTAGACTGAATGTAGTTCTTTTCCTCCTCATGGATAGCAGAATGGTCTGCTGCATTTCAAAGCAAGCGTATTTGTAGAAATGCTACAAATTTGGTGCCTCTGCTCTGCAAAGTTTTCTATAGCAGATATTGGCACAAAAGTGGGGAGGAACTCACCAGCAACTACTAAGAGCACTAATGACTCTAGAGTTGGAGGCCACACTCTGACAACTTCCCTTTTTGTTTCCTTCTTCACTCCATGTCCTCCCTTCTCCAGTCTGAAGATACAGAGTCATCAAACTCCCCTGAGGTGGGGATGATTAATGACCAGTCTGATCTTGGGAGAAACTACCCTTTGCTATATATTTCAGTAGAGAACCCCAGTAAGATTTCTAAACTTTACCCTCCAATTTATGGAGCTGAGAAATATTTATACCATCTCTTGATTGATTGATTGGAGTAGTGCAGTCTTTCAGAAGAGAAGCTTCCTTTCATGGTGGCATCACTGTGCTCTGTAATAGATGGTGTTCAGGTCTGATTTTGTCCCCTCTTCCCCCTTGCATTTTATTTCCATCTACTGGAGAGAAGAATCTCTTGAACAAAATGTGTGTTATGATCTTATTACCTCTGAACGCACTGTAGTCTTCTTAGGGCCCAGGACACCTCTCTCCTGGGCATGGTAAATGCAAAAAAAAAAAAAAAAGAGAGAGAGAATGGGAAAGTCTTTTGGCTTAAAATTCACTTGGGGGTTTGCATTACCCATATAATACCAGCTGCCTCCAGAAGATGGATTTCCACCTCAGCTCAGGGACTATACACGCATATAGAGACTGAGCAAAATCCAGAAGTGGGAAAACTTGGTTTGGTTCCCACAGCCCCTCCACTTCCCAACAAGTGTCCTGCTCTTCATTTCCCTTCATTTCCTCCTGCTGCCTGCAAAACAATTGATTCTGGTTTTAGGTATGGTTGGATTTGCAGCTCAGTGTCAATGGATTTAGTTCAACATGTTAATTTTTCCTGTATTTGTCTTATTTTTAGTTAGGGAAGGAAAGGTTCTGCCCTCTTAAAGACATTGTGGGGAACCTGGGAGGTACTGAGGACGCAGAAAGGAAACTTCTTCAGGAACCAAGAGAAACATCATCTGAAAATGCCTCAGCTAACAAAACTGAGTTTAGGACATCTGCTTTTGGCCCATTCTCATTAACCACCATGTCCCTAGAGACTAGTTTTCCTCCTAATATGGTGAAATATGCCAAAAGCAAGTAAATTCTCCTGTGGGATTTAAAGGATTTAACTGAATCACATGGAAAGTTACCAGATCTTCTCAATGATTTATGTGGTAGAGGCATGGTTCTATTTGGATGAACTTCTTGCTGTATCACAGGAAAAAGAAAGTATTCAATATATATTCACCAAAAGGTTCCAAGGGCCTTGACTTGAAAAAAGACACATTTTGTTCTAAAAGTTAGCTTAGAAATGTATAAAAAGAAGCCACATTTTTATATTGAATTATCACATTGACTTTTTTCCCCATCGGTACTATAAAGTCACTTTTCTTGTTAGTACATCATTTAATTGCTCATGAATTTTAAAAAGGTGCATAAGTGTGATCTTAATCTAAGTGTTAACACCTTGGTTGGAAATGTGGAGTCCCTCAAATTTATCCTAAACACTTAAAACACATGAGAAAAATTTTAGAAGCTGAAAACCACATGGGGATGCTGGGTCCCAGACACATGCCCTTGTGCCCTCAAAAATCTACAGCATCTCTTAAAAGGGATTATTTCTATTCCCTGCCTTGCTTTAAAATGGAACAGCAGTAATGAATTCTGTTGGGTTCTGCTCACATCTCAGTGACCCTAGAAAAGTCTGCAGGAAGTATACTCCTCAATCATACATTTAGTTGCCTTGTACCTCAAAGACTCCAGATAGTGTGTGGTATTTTTCCATAACTACAGCAAAATTGCTAGAGAATCAGGAAAAATATATACAACTTTTTTTTTTCAAAGGTGTCTTCAACTGGGGAGGCAAGAATTATTAAAGAATTTTACATTATAATAATAATAATAAAAAGAATGACCTGTTTTTGCAAAGAATAGATTTGGCGGAGGAGGGATCCAGATGGAATTCAAGTAATCATGGTGTGCTCTGAAGTCAGCACGTGCCTCATGTTTCATAAGTGTTGGGGAAATTTACAGGGTCACCCGGATGTGTCCAGCTAACAAGTTCCTGTTCAGCAGTATCTTTCACACCATCTGAAAACCAGCAGTGGTCTTGGGAGGAAATTTGGGTGCTTATTTGACAAAACTTCTCGTTTTAGAAATGAAGCTTGTAAAATACATTTGACCTTTGGAACAAGGTAGGGGCTAAGGGAACTGACACTATACCAAATCGAAAATGTTAGTATAATTTATAGCCAGCAGTCAACATATACATGATTCCTCTATCTATATATGTGGTTCCACATCCATGTTTTCAACCAACTGTAGACTGTGTAGTGCTGAAGAAATTACTCATGGAAAAAAATCCTTCTATAAGTGGACCCATGTAGGTCCACTATGATTTTCAAAGGTCATCTGTATTAGGTTTAGAGATCATTTTGAGAAATTGATTCAAGACAAGTAAAAAGGTACATACCTATCATATACACATCACTTTCCATTCCAGGGTTCTCAAAACTCCAGATCTAGAACATCATTATGGGAGAGTTTTTATTTAAAAAATATCTATGATAGACAGGAGGAAGGAAATAGGATTCTAACCTTGGGCAGAGATATAATTCCTTTAACTAGTGACCAATTAATCCAACTCATCAGAATAACATTTGTCCTCACTTTTAAGTGGTTTATAAACAAGAACCACGGGAAATGGCATTGCTAGGAACTTCTCAGAACTGGAAACAGAATAAAATTGGCTCCAGAAACAAACAGATATAACATACTCCAAATTCAAGTTTTAAATGCTATTCAAGCCAGAGAGACAAAGAAGGAAATGCTGATTACTTGGGAGAGAAATGGTGGGAGGGGGGTTGGGGAGGCAATGGAAAGGGAAGACCAGATGTTCAATTTTCAACATCAATGTTCCTGAAGCCAAGAATATATTGCTGACCCAGGCGTGATAAAATGTGCAGGGATTTCCAGCAATCCACAGTCAGCTGACCTGTTTAAGGAGAAAAACAACAATTGAAAAATAATAAAGTTAGGCTGTAAATATAAATTTCTTATCTGGGATTCTGGTTATTTATACCTCAGAATGAATAGCTGCATAAGGATCTTATTGTTTCTCACTGGAACAAGCTTCATGGCCAGGGAATGCCTTGACTTCATAAGGTTATCAGAAGAAAATGTTGTCTTTTTGTGAGATAGACTGACATGGATTTTTTTCAATAGCCAATTGATCAAGATGCTATCAATTATATCAAAAACAAATAGAAATCTTCATCTTATGGCTGGATATGTGGCAGTAATGTTCTTCTTCCAAAAACTGATGAAATTGAATGTTGTTTGTCTGTTGCTTTTCATTGGAACCATTTTACAAGTTTTTTGTTGCTGTTGAAATAAAATGATTTTACCAATAACACTGAGTGAGCTGTACATTGCCTTCATCAGCTGACATTTTGTACATTTGGTTGCCTATAGATACTGTTTAAAACTTTATAATCTGTCCACTTTCCTTTTGACCTTGCAATTACCAAACAGAAGAAAAATGGCTTTCATAGGGACATGAATCCAATTGAAACTCTGCAAGATTGGAATCATTTAATTTTTGGAGGTTGTGTTCTATCCAAAAGCCTTCTGTGGTTTGTGTACCCCAAGAATGATTTTCTATCCAAAGCATATTTGAATACAGCAATGGATAAAAGCATATCCTGTGTTTCCAAGAAACCTAATCTGGTCCAGCAGTGGAGAGTCTATAATCTTTTCTTCCACCATTCTTTACAAAACAGGCTGGTAGAAAGTTTGTTTGAAAGCTTGTCTACATGAAAAAAATGTCATTGCATTAACTAAGTCTCACAGCATAAGTTGTCTATTTTATGTCAGGCTTAAAAAATTACATCACAAATATGTATATTTTCTTTTTTATCGAAATATACAGTTTATGTTTTTCAATACCAAAGAGAGGGAGAAAGTAGATTATTTTCATCAGAAGTAATTCTGCAGTTTTTCCTTTTCCCTCGACTCAAGATAGACAAAAATATTTTTGCTATTTTCTTAGAAAGAATGACCTTAATATCAACTGTCTTGTTCCAGATACAACTTTAGCAACCTCAATAAATACATGGTATCTTTGTGTTGAATCTAGTTGTTGGTTTAAACATTTTATAATCCAAAAACATCCCAACTTTCTAAAGCTTGAAAGTGAAAGTGTTAGTCGCTTAGTCGCTCTTTGCAACCCCACGGACTGTAGCCCACCAGGCTTCTCTGTCTGTGGGATTCTCCAGGCAAGAATACTGGAGTGAGTAGCCATTGCCTTCTCCAGGGGATCTTCCTAACCCAGGAACTGAACCCGGGTCTCCTGAATTGCAGGCAGATTCTTTATCTCTGAGCCACCATGGAAACCTTCTAAAGCTTAGATCTATTTATTTCTACCTTAACCTGCTCTGCCTTCCCTCCAAACAAATTTAAGTCCTATCTGATAAGTTAAACGAAAACGTTAGTGATCACATGGGACTTAAAGTTTTCAACATGGGCTTCAAGGTGATAAATACTTGTATTAATTTTGTTCTGTACCCGAAATTGGGCTAGTTCCTCATTGAAGAGAGTGTTCGATAACCATTTGAAAGACTCTAGGGAATTCCCTGGTGGTCCAGTGATTAGGACTCTGAGCTTCCACTGCAGAAGGTGTGCCCCCTTCTCTTGGGAAACATTAAGTAACGAACATCTTCTTTCAGTGGTGTTATCCTCTTTGCGCCATCACTCTGCCACCACCCTAAAGTAAAAGCCTGTGGGTACACATTTGACACCCACATTGTCTCCAGTTCACGAGAAGTGTCCTGAGAAGTGTAAACCAATGAGACCATGGCTCCTCCTTGGCATCTACCATTGTTTAAGAAAGGGCCCAAGAATGAGTTTACCTAGTCATATAAGCAGGAATGATTTGCATCCCATGTTGGGGGAAAAAATGGCATTTTTTCTTTCTTCTGCTGATTGTGGATTAGGAATTGTATGAACACTCACTGCTATAGGCAGCCATCTTGTAAAGTGTTAGTCACTGAGTCGTGTCCAAGACTCTTTACAACTCCATGGGTTATAACTTTCCAGGCTGCTGTGTCCATGAAATTCTCCAGGCAAGAATATTGGAAGTGGGTTGCCATTGCCTTCTTGCCATCTTGTAACCAAAAGGCAAAACAGCTGTGGGACAGAACCTCTGCTGAAAGTCAGAAGAGCTGAGGGCCAGAGCTTAGAGCCTGACTGATCATCAGTGCTTAGTGTGTGTTAACTGAGCAACGGCCTGGGTTTTGTTGAGCTGGAGACGAACCCTCATTTGAATCCGCACCAAAACAACTCTGGGGCATTGGCCAGTGAGGATTGGAAGGGCTACTCTATTTCCCGTATATTGTGTAAGGAAAGGGCAGTTTTATCATGTGATCAGCCTTAAGCGATTGTTCTCCTTAAAACCAAAACTCAAGTACAACTGGGACATTGGCCTCCGTAATCACCGCCTGTAGTCATAATTCATTTCTATCAAAACTACTGCCTTTTCTGCCAAATTGTGGAAATTACAATCTTGAAGAGTCTGGCCTAAAGAAGTATCTTCTCAAACAGAGATAGTATTTTTACTGTGAATTTTGTCCATGATATTGTACAATAACAACAGTCAAAATCGTGCTTCTGGTCATAGAGTATCATTTAAGTGTCTGCTAGCACCACTGCAAGGTGACTCTTCCAACTCAAGCCCTCGCTGGGGGCTGTGATAACAGAGATGGAAATTTTTGCTGCTGGCTAATGCTTAGCATAGTAGATTTAAGCTTCCAAGCATTCCTGTGAATACAGTTTTGCCAAAATGCAGGCATGCACCCATGAATACACATACACAGACACTTCTTTTTTTTGAAGAAAACAAGCCTCAAAAAACCACATAAAGGAGGAAGAAGCACACTCTGACAAAGCATGAAGTCTTGCTTTCTTCTTGCCTCTTAAAAGCAACAATCTTGTTTGAAGATGTGGGATGAGAACAGGGAGTCCATCCAAAGTGATGCCCCCCTCCCTTTTTTTGCTGGAGTTTTGAAATTCAGAGACTAATATTTAAAGTTTGGATAAACGGCTAAAATTGCATGCTTTTGAGTCACAGGACTGATTCTTGCGTGATTGTGTTGATGATCTGGTTCATCTCAACAAGACTTTTTTCAGCCCTTCCCTCTGGGCAGGTTTTGGTACTCTTCAGCGGGATCCAGGAAAGTCTCCATAGCCAAATGCCAGCCTGGGTTCCCTCTGTCATCATTCAGGGCCTGAGAAGAAGTCCAAGTCCCAGTTAGGGTTAAATGTAAAATCCTCTCTGTTGGTACAATTCATTAAAAGACAATTCGCCTCTAATAGCTACTTAATGTGTCTGCAGTATATTTTCACCATAGACAAAATCAATAGAGGCAGTCAATAAAAAGAATTATCACAATTTCCTGACAACTCCATGGTGGCAGCAGCTGGGAAGCCACAGGGAAGGGGCGGGTGACTTTGCAGGGCTGCCCTTGGGGAGTGACTGTCTCCCAGGCACTGGCAGGCAGTCTAGACTGGTTATCTCTGAGTGCCAGCCTCAGGGCTCCCAAGAGAGCTGCCCACGGTCCCCTCCCTACTTATCCAGTAGACCATTACCTTGATCTCCTACTGAACACCCTGGCTTCCAGCCCTTCCCTGGGTAGAGACAGGATGGGGTGAGGCCCCGAATCTGGACTGTTTTGATTTTCATTCTTGTTAACTGCAACCAGGAAACTCTTTAGAACGAGGGTAGCCAATCGCTGACTCAGGTTGAGGGAGGTTGCTCTGTGCAGTTCCAGCAGAACAGACATATTCTTTCACTCCTGAGTTCTCCTGATTGTGTGTTTGTCTTCACCTATTTTATCCAAGCACAAAAGTGTTAAGCAGTCTTACAATCTAATATAAACAGAAGAGGAAGTCAAGGTCCTGGGCCAGAACATGTAGGACCATTTAGTGGCTATAACTGAGTGGCACAAAAGGACATGAAGGGGAAAAAAACCCACCAAAACTCTAAAAGGATTCCCTACAGCTTCATGGGGAAGAGGAAAAACACACCTGTTCTCAGCTATGTATGCCTTTTTTTGTTCCTGCTCACAGAGCCAAGTTTATTCAGGCAGTAAAGATGTCCAGGTGTCAGGGAAAGTCACCCTTTTCCAGGTAACCCTGCAAAAAGCCTGTCATGGATTTTAGTTTCCATTTGCTCTGGGATGCTAACCTCAGCCCCCTTTGCAGAGGAGGTGGTGTGTTCAGACCAGTGACTTGTAAGGGGAAGTCTCCCAAGATAACTGGACAGAATCTCCTCTGGTGAGAGCCATTAAAGTTGCTCTTCCCTTCTTCTTGTGACCTTAGTGTGGAAGCTCCATTGGTGGTGTTTTTGCCACCATCTTGCCATATTGGGGCTTGGAGGTAAGGTCAGAAGAAGTGCAAAGGTACAGAGCCAGACCCTCTGGGACTCCTCTCCAGATTTTTGGCTATGTGAGAGAATCAAATACTTTCATTATTTAAGACACTACTGGGAATTCTGTTCATTGCAGCTGACCATACCCTACTGATACGGATAGATCCTGTTATTGTCTCTATCATGTAGGTAGGGACAGCTGAGGCTTCCCACACATTAGTGAGCAGCATTGCTTGGACTGGAATCATCCTCTTTTTGACTCCAGACTCAGAACACTTACTCCCCCTCATAGTAATTCTCTAATTTCAGCTGAGATCCTTGTCAAAAATGCAGATTGCTCTGCTTCAAACCAAAAGATTCCTTTCAGTAACTCTGAGGTCAGGTAGTAGGGAACTCCATAAAGCCAGCAGTACAGGTGGTTCTGTTAGGGGAAGCGCACTGATTGAGACCGTCCACCCTGGCCGGGCACCATAGCAACCATTTGCATGAGCTGTTTTATGACAGGAGATCCTGATAAGGAACACGGAACTAATAAGCCACCACCAACCGGAAGAGTTCGGGAAAGGTTGAAAGGAGACACCGCGTGTCCGTCCACTTCCCAGAATCCCTCTCGCTAGCATCCATCTTGGCTGAGCGATGCGTGCATCACCACCAGGACTCTGAATTAGAATGATTGGCCAAAGGCCACCCAGAAACTAATCCCATCACCATAAAACCCGAGACTGCAAGCCACGCGGCAGAGCAGTTCTCCTGGGTTCCCTTACCCTACAGCTCTCCACCCAGGTGTCCTTTCCCAATAAAATCTCTTGCTTTGTCAGCAGGTGTGTCTCCTCGGACAATTCATTTCTGAATGTTAGACAAGAGCCCAGTTTCAGGCCCTGGAAGGGGTCAACTTCCTGCAACAGTTCTGGGGCAAGGGCTTCCTGGATCCCCTTTTAAGACTCATTGCCTATGTTATCCAACTCCTCAACCAAGTTCATTTCTTTCCAAAGCCCACCCTTCGTCCCATCACTTTGGGCTGACCTCACTATAGCATCCACACCTCCCTTCCTATCCATCACCCTCAACATGAGAATAATTTCAGCCACGGGTCTAGCTTCACAAAAAACATCAGGTCCCAATTCTTTGGGATTGGAGGCTGAAAAGTGAGAACAATTCGGAAGGAGGAGTGAGACAATCTCCTTTCTTCTTAAGCAGTATTTTTTTCACTTGTCAACTGGACATCCTAGTGGTCACCGATTGAAACAACCAGCTCTAAGCCTTACTTAGTCAGCCAGCTAGCCAGCTTATTACTTGGATGTCAACTCCTTGAACCATCGAGAAACAAAATGATCACAAGTCTTTTGGGAGAATGTGTAGAGAAGGAGTGGGAAGAACAATGCACACATTCATTTTTGTCTTCAAAGGAACCCATGTGGTGCACTGTTATTCAGCATAGACCAGTCTCTGGCTTTGCCTGAGAAACACAGTCCAAACTCAATATTGTAGGAAGCTGTGAAACCAAACTTTTGAATTTTTCTCAAGAATTTCTTTTTTAATAATAAAAAAAAATCACCAAGCCCATGTGTCCCATAAAAATAAATGAGTGTTTTCACTCTCGAACCAATAAAGCAAATGAAAGTTGGAAGCCACATGACGCTCGTTGTGTAGCTCATCCAGGCTACTCAAGGGCTTGGAGACTCAGTCATTTTGTGTTTTGCAAATGGGGGAAACTGAGACAGTAACAGGTCTGAATCCCAGAGCGTGACCTTCAGAAAGTTGCCTGCCAGCTGTTCTATTCTGGAAGAGCAGCTCTCCAGAGAGTTGGAGAAAAGCCCAGATTCTGTAGCATGGCAAGCCCCAGCCTAGCCAACAAGCTCGCTACCTTTCCGGCCGAGTCCTTCTTGCACCCAGTGACCTGTTGTGGGGAGTCCTGTTGCATCATGCCTTTATGCATGCTGCCCCTTCTCGCTGGAATCCTCTCCTGCTTCTTCCCACACAGCCAGCGCCCACTCACCCATCACTCACTCATCACCAGAAGCTGCTAGTCCACCTGTGTGGCAGCACTGTTGGGCCCTACTGCAACACCTGGCTACTCGATGACATTTACGTACTCTCATGTGTCTGGCCATCCCACCACCTCCCACCATAACATATATGAAGCATCTCAAAGACTCGATCCTGTTTAATTTATCTTTATGTTTCCAGGACAGGCCACATAGAACAGATGCCCATTAAATGCTAGTTGAAGGCATAAGTCAATGAAACAATGTAGACATGGGGTAATGTGAGCAAAAAGATGACACCCTCAACCCTTCAAAGAAGTCAGAGTATGAAACAGGAAGGATGCAGCTCATTCAGCTTTCTGGCTAGCCTTTTCCCAGGGGCTGCGTCTCCTCTCTTGGTCTATGGAATGTAAACACTCAGATTCCTTTCACTGATAAATAACTTCTTCCATTAAAAAATGAAAAGGAAGGAAAACTGACAGTTACTTGGGGGAATGGTTTCTGCTAGGTCGCCAGGGAACATGTTTGTGGCTGTGATGGGTATTTGGGCAATGATACTACAGGCAAGGCTGGGATCACTTAAGGCCTGCCCCATTTGTGCGGAGACTTTTTTTTTTAAGCCTTTTCTTCTCTTGGGAGGAAGTCACACCCAGCAGCCACTGTCACGCTAAGCTCAGTTTAGTCCTGAATGAGAAAACCCAGGGTTTTAGCAAATCGCCCCTCTAGCTCCTTCAGTAAAAGGCTGGGAGCTGAGTAACAGACCTACTACGGTGAGAGGGGTTTTCCCTCCAGCCGGCAGGTGTCAGCCTCCCCACCAGGGGGCTGGAGTCAGGCCTGGCTCAAGTATTTACCCAGGCCCCCAGGCAAGGTGGCCCACTGTGATCCAGGGCTGCCCTCAGCCTAACCTGGCCTGTCCCACAGCCTTTCCTGTCAAGGCTCCATAGATTGTGCTATATCTAAGCCACATCTTCTCACAACAGGTTCAGGTATTTGAATTTTCAGGGTGGGAGGCTGGGAAATTGGCAATGGGTATGATGGGAAAAGCCCAGAGATGGAGTTGAAGAGAAAGTTCTGCAGAGTGAACTCTGTCCCCTTAATTGAGGCACCCTGGTACCAAAGAAGAAAAGAGGGGGATAGGGAGGGAATTAGCCTTCATTAAGGGCCTGGTCTGGTGGTGCTGTTTAATACGTTATTTGATTTAAAACGCCCAAGTACCCTTGAGAACCATATTATCTAACTATCCGTCTATTATCCACTGTATACATATGGCAAAACTTAGGGTAATAGATCTATGGTTAGGATGGGAATATGGTTCATCTGGGGCCCAGCCATGAACCAAGCATAAGCAGTAGGAAATTTATTTTTAAAAATAAAAGAGCTACCCCTGAACAGTTTAAAATCAGGACCTGATTTTTGCATTTCTTGAATGGCTTTTCTCTAACGGGTGTCAATATTTTTAATCCTTATAAAGCTTCCATTTTGTAGATGAGGAAACAGAGTGGTCACGCCACTTGTCCAAAGTCAGATGACAAAGGACTTGTGGAGTCAGAACTCAGGCCATCTGGAATCCTACATATTGAATTATCATTTCACTAGATTAATTTAACTTAATAAATAAGGCAGGGAGGAACACATATCTGCATAAAGCAGCAAGAGACAATGAGAATGAACCATTAGGAAAATAATGTCCTCCGCAAGATGCTGACTGAGATAGGGTAGAATCCACTTGATTCAGAGGATGAGTAGAGAAAGGAGTAGACTCTTGAGAGTCTCTTGGACAGCAAGAATATCAAACCAGTCTAACCCTAAAGGAAATCAATCCTGAATATTCATTGGAAAGACTGATGTTGAAGCTGAAGCTTCAGTACTTTAACCACCTGAAGCAAAGAGCTGACTCATTGGAAAAGACCCTGATGCTGGGAAAGATTGAGGGAAAGAGGAGAACGGGGCGACAGAGGATAAGATGTTGGATAGTATCACCAAATCAATGGACATGAGTTTGAGCAAACTCCGGGACATAGTAAAGGACAGAGCAGGCTGGCATGCTGCAGTCCATGAGGTTGCAAAGAGTTGGACATGACTTAGAGGCTGAACAAAAGAAACAAGAGGAAAAGGAGCAGAGAACAGATGAAAGCACTTCCTGTTGGAGGTTGGCGCCGCCTAGAGGTCATAGTGACCTCTCATTTTTTTCCCCCCAGATCTTGAGATAAGTGCAGGCTCCCCCCAAACTGGGATATTTTAAGTTCCTTTGAGGTGGTTTTAAATAAGCACACAAATTCTTTGATACTCATCCCATCAGGAGGGGGATGTCTACGTACCCATCCTTTGAGCCTACATGGGTTTGATTTGCTAATAACTAATAACATGCAGGAAAAGTGACTGCAAGAGTTTTGAGGCCAGCTCAGAAAGGCAACACAGCTGCCACCTTTTATTTTGTTGTTGGGACGCTCATCTTTGGAACCCCAAGAAATGTGAGAAATTTGGTTCCCACAGGCTGAGAGATCCTAGATCATGTGTTCTGGCCAAAAGCCCCAAGTGAGGTCCCAACAACAGCCATAAAGTCACCTCCAGCTCCCATGCCCACCCCATCTTTTTATCTTCCCAGTCCAGGCCCCAGTTGTCATGGGGCAAAGATAAACTATGACTGCACCCCATCAGAATACAGGTGGACTCCAAGAGCACAATCAAGTCATTTATGACACAAAGTCATGGAGTGAATTGTTGCCCAGCAATAGTAACCAGAACATCAAGTCACTTCACTTATTTTTAGGAGAAGCCCATGTTCCTTTCCTTGCCTCCCATGCCAACCTCTTACTTTTCAGTGAACTCTGTGGATACAAGTAGCGGCTGTCCTCTGAAGAATGCACAGGCTGATCTCATCCTTTGATGAGGGTGATGAGAAGGGCGAAGATGAGCCAGCTGCTTTGCAACTGCCTCTCCTAGCCAGGCTCTCAGGCCCTGCTCTGAACCCCTCTCCATCCTTCACTTCCAGCTGACAGCTCCTTACTCCCTCCTCTGTGCATCTCCATTTGGATGGCAGATACTTTTCAGTCCACTGAGCCCCCAGGGCAAAAGCTTCCCATCAACTCTGAGCCATTTCTGCCATTACTCCATTCACCACACCCTGGGAGCAGCTATGGAGTTTTTGTGAAAGTGGTTGGTATGGAGCTGCCTTAGCGGGTATCTATGTAGCTCAGGTTCTACCCCACTGGCATAATTCCGTGGTTGTTAAAATTCTTCAAAGAACAAGATGAGCTCATTTCTCTTAAATTAGTGCCTGGTAGGAGAGCTCTCATTTTCCCAGAATAAAGTTCATTATGGTACCCCCACTGCAACTCACAATTAGCTCCCCTTTCAACCAGGAAACAGAGAATAAAGTTCAGAGTCCAAATAAGATTTTTCATGCTCTCTTTTATTTGTTTATTTATTTTCTTAGTTGACTCTGGAATCTAGCATACATCCAGCATGGCATAATGGGAGAATTTTAGAGCTAAATAGATCGATGTCTTCTCTACTTACTGGCTAGTGACTTTATCAAGTTGTCTAAATCCTCTGAGTCCCAGTTTCCTTATCTGCAGGATAGAGATACTAATTCTCACCCAAGGTTGCTGTGAAGCTGGATTGAGATAATATTGATAGTCAAGTTGGCTAGTTAGGCTAGTTGAAAAATTCTAAGGTCTAAGATATTGTTATTTTTCTTGTAGTTATTGTTTGTGGTTCCTCTTCAGCAAATCCTACCAACTCTGTTTTCCTACTAAAGCCCAAATCTGGCCACTTCTCATCACCTCCACTGCTTATCACTTGGTCCAAGCTATGATCGCCTCCATTTGCATGATTGCAACACACTCCTATCTGGTCTCCTGGTTTCATCCCAAATTGATGCCTTTTCCCCCTCCACACAGCAGCCAGAACAATCCTGTTCAATCTTGTTGTGTTACTCCCAGGCTCCAGAAGCTTCAATAGCTTCCTTCCTTACTCAGAGTAAAGTCTTTTACAGTGACCTGCGAGTCTATGCAAGACTGGACTCCTATTACCTCTTTGCCTTCATCTTTTCCTCTTCTTTCTCCCCTTCTCTCCTTTTTTTTTTTTTTTTTTGCTATTCCTCAAACAGCACACATCTGCCCTAGAACCTCTGCATTTTGTTTCTTGGCCAGAGAATGCATGACTTGTGCCTTTATCTCCTTCAAACTTCGATTCAAATGTCCTCTTCTCATTGAGATCTTCCCTAACCATCCTATTTAAAACATCCCCAGTGCCTCCTTTCTGACTTGTTTTTTATTACAGTTGATTACCTTCTAACACACAATTGATTTTTTTTTTTTTTTTAATTTGGCTGCACTAGGTCTTAGTTGCGATATGCAGGATCTAGTTAGTTTCCTGAGCAGGGATGGAACCTGGGCCCCCTGCATTGGGAGCAGAGTCTTAATCATTGAACCACCAGGGGAGTTCCAGCAATTGGCTTATTTATTTACACTTATGGTCTATTTCTCCTAACTAGGATCTCCGCCAGCTGAAAGGAGAGATTGCTCTTTGGTTGATTGCTATCTCCAGTGCCCCAAACAGCAGCTGTTGTATAGTAGACCCTCAAGTATGAGGCTGAATTGACCATGGACCACAGAAACAACTTACTTGGCTGCTGGTTAATATTTTATTTTAATGAGGATGACTATGTGCATCTACTACAGCATTAATACTTCTGTTTGGAAACATTGTCACTGTGCACTGTGTTTGGGTTTGATGAAAGACTGAAGTAAGAATCCAGCTGAAGTTAGAGAATGCCAGAATAATAGGACCTAGACATTCTTCTGATTGTTGATTTAGAAGGCCCCTAAGAATCAAGTGTGGATTCTCATTTTCAGCAACAGATATATAATTTTCAGAGCCTGGTGCAAAATGAACATGCAGAGTGGCCCCTTATTCAAAATGATTAAGAATTTCAAGACTGAGATAGCAGAGCATTGAACTGAGAATGGGCCCTTCTGAGCTCAGTGATCTGTGTCACTGAATGGATTGCAACCATGTGATGCTGGTCCTACTCATTTTTTCACATCTGTATATGTTTTTTGCATCCAATGAAAACAGATCCTTAGAAGGTTTGTTTACTTAGTGAACTTTAACCACCTAATATCTCTTTAAATAGCCATAAAGCTGGAATAGTTAAGAGTATCCATTCTGCCTGAGGTCTACTGATATTTAGGCTTCAGAATAATCCACTTTTGTTTTGTATTGGATTATGTGACAGCCTTCATGACCCAGATAACCACGATGGTGTGATCACTCACCTAAAGCCAGACATCCTGGAATGTGAAGTCAAGTGGCCTTAGGAAGCATCACTACGAACAATGCTAGTGGAGGTGATGGAATTCCAGTTGAGCTATTTCAAATCCTAGAAGAAGATGCTGTGAAAGTGCTGCACTCAATATGCCAGCAAATTTGGAAAACTCAGCAGTGGCCACAGGACTGGAAATGGTGTTTTCATCCCAATCTCAAAGAAAGGCAATTGCAAAGAATGCTCAGACTACCGCACAGTTGCACTCATCTCACACCCTAGCAAAGTAATGCTCAAAATTCTCCAAGCCAGGCTTCAACAGTACATGAACTGAACTTCCAGATGTTCAAGTTGGATTTAGAAAAGGCAGAGGAACCAGAGATCAAATTGCCAACATCCGTTGGATCATCAAAAAAGCAGAAGAGTTCCGGAGAAACATCTATTTCTGCTTTATTGACTACGCCAAAGCCTTTGACTGTGTGGATCACTGTGTGGAAAATTCTTCAAGAGATGGGAATACCAGACTACCTGACCTGCCTCCTGAGAAATCTCTACGTAGGTCAAGAAGCAACAGTTAGAAATGGACATGGAACAACAGACTGGTTCCAAATCAGGAAAGGAGTACATAAAGGTTATATATTGTCACCCTGCTTATTTAACTTATATGCAAAGTATATCATGCAAAATGCCAGGCTGGATGAAGCACAAGCTGGAATCAAGATTTCTGGGAGAAATAGCAATAACTTCAGATATGATGGCAGAAAGTGAAGAACTAAAGAGCCTCTTGATGAAAGTGAAAGAGGAGGGTGACAAAGTTGGCTTAAAACTCAACATTCAGAAAACTGAGATCATGGCATCTGGTCCCACCACTTCATGGCAAATAGGTGGGGAAACAATGGAAACAGTGACAGACTTATATTTTCTTGGGCTCCAAAATCACTGCAGATGGTGACTGCAGCCATGAAACTAAAAAACGCTTGCTCCTTGCAAGAAAAGCTATGACCAAACCAGACAGTGTCTTGAAAAGCAGAGACATTACTTTGCCAACAAAGGTCTGTCTAGTCAAAGCTATGGTTTTTCCAGTAGTCATGTCTGGATGTGAGAGTTGGACTGTAAAGAAAGCTGAGCACCGAAGAACTTATGCTTTTGAACTGTGGTGTTGGAGAAGGCTCTTGAGAGTCCCTTGGACTACAAGGAGATCCATCCAGTCAATCCTAAAGGAAATCAGTCCTGAATATTCATTGGAAGGACTGATGCTGAAACTCAAATACTTTGGCCACCTGTTGTGAAGAACTGACTCATTGGAAGAGATCTTGATGCTGTAAAGGTTGAAGGCAGGAGGAGAAGGGGATGACAGAGGATAAGATGGTAGGATGGCATCACTGACTCGATGGACATGAGTTTGAGCAAGCTTGAGGAAGCCTGGCATGCAGCAGTCCATAGGTTTGTGAAGAGTCAGTCACGACTGAGCGACTAAACTAACTAACTATATGATAGCCTCAGTTTTAGAGCAGTAAGACGAAAAGACACCTAAAATACTCTCCCTATCCTTTGAACAGGTTATATATAATAGATTATAAACTCTGAAGACAGCACTGGATGGTGAGACTGGGAACATCCTGGAGCCAGGTAAAGAGGGATTGCTGCTTCTGAAAGAGATAAGGTCATTTCTGGTCCATCATCACTGTTATCCACTGCCTGACCAGCAGCACCAATCTCTGGTTTAATGGTTTGCAGATGTGGTCCAGCCTGAGAGGCACCTGAGAGAAAGTGAGAATGGAATTAAGGCACAGTCGGGGGTGGAGGCCAGGCCCCAGGACTCCAGATGCCATCAGGTAATTTTAGCTAATGACAGTGATCCCTGCTAGAATCCACCGAGGCATTGCTGGTTGGTCAGCTTCTGTCGTTGGTTTTATTTTCTCCACCTTTCAAAGGAGGATTGTGTTATTCAAAGGAGGATTGTGTTATTCAAAAGATATTTTTGAATATTAACCAGACTTTAAATATTGCATTTTCAGGGTTTTTTTTGTTTGTTCGTTTTGTTTTTCAGAATCAGGAATTGTAAGAAATGCAAGCCACTCAACTGTTTTATTTAAACATTTTCTGGGGGGAAAAAATGAAATCTTTTGCATATTTTCATTACAGGTCCATCTTGACATCTTAAATTTTAAAATGGACCTAAGGCTATCTCTAGATTTTTGGGTAGTTCTAAAGATGAGATGATTTGGCCACAAAGGATTAAAAAATATTAAATGAAATGAGCAGAAACATTAGTTCAGCATTTCAAGGACAATTTATCACTAAACAAATGCATTTGAATTTATGGAGATCTTTCTTATAAGACTTCAAAGTCTTTTCTTAAAGATAACTAAAATAAATATCATATACTATTTAAAAATTTCTGTGTACATTTAAATCTTAAAGTGAACTGTTTTTTGTGGGTCAGAAGTAAACCATTTGTAAAGGAGGACACGTGGCCACTCATATTTACAAAGGTAAATTTTCTTCACTTCCATTTTTGTGTTTGATAAGGCTGCTAACATTTCAAAGTAGTTTGGCTTGTGGTGTGATTGTTTAAATGTGTCCATTCAACTATGGACATCAGTTTCACAGAAAGTGAAATGTCCCGAGGTACTTGACTCTGGAACAGACTAAAGAATTCAGCCAAACACATTTGGAATTATAGGTTTCTCCCCCTTTAAGTAAATATTCTCATAATTTAACTTTCTGGTCCTACGCCAAGTTCTTGCTCAAGTAGAACCGACTTTCACTTTGACCATTCCGATTCAGATATAGTCTAGAGAAGGATGCAGCCTGCTCCAGAAATGGGAGCCTGGAGCGTGGATCACCTTATTTCTGTGCAAAGCTAATGGAACTGTTGCATTTCCAGGGATGGCTAGCAGAGTGCAAGGCATTCCTCCTGCAGAAAAATCAACAAGGAAAGTTGCAAGGAAGCTGAGTTGTACTATCTTCATGGCAGTTAGCCTGGTTTCTTTATCTCAACCAGGGGAGATATCTCTGCAAGGCAGTCAGCCCCAACAAAGCTGTGTCCCCACATTTCTGGCTCCTGGTGAGATTCTCCTTTTCTAAGCCCCACTCCTTCTCTTTAGGTCTTCACATTCTTTCCTTAGATGTGTTAATGTTCTCTCCAGGGAGCTACCTGGGGGCAGCCTCTTAGGAGGGGATTTTATATCTCTAGGATCATTTACAGAGTCCATGGAGTTGGCTTAAGTGTGCGGCCTGGCTTCCCTGTTTACAAGTTTGATAGGCTTTCAGGCAGAGAGGATCATTTCTGGGTCCCAGGTATCTGACAGGCATGTGAAAGCATTCATCCTTGGATTATGCTAAATTCAAGGCTGGGCCCCTAAAATAGCCATTGTTTCTAACTGATGAAAACTGATAGAATAATTGATAGCAAGATTGATAAAATGATCAATAATTATAAAATTTATTCAGCTGAATATAAGAAATTGCCAATATTCAACCATTTTTTGCTTATCAATGTAGCAATTTCTTATGGTTTGGTCTAACACTGCAAAATGGTTTCCGACACCAATGAAGAGATATTGAAAGGTTTTCATTTTGTCTTTTCACTATATTTCACACCTCCTAACTTCTTTTCCTGTACCCTGTTTCCTGCTAAGACTACACACACACACACACACACACACACACACACACACACAAACGCTCGCACTCACAATATGACTTATTCTTTCTTTTCTGGGACCTTAGAGAGGTAAGAAAACCAGAAGACAATGAGATAACAGGTTTATAGGAATGAAAGGCAGGTCTACTCACAATAGCCTTGTCCTTTGTTCAGGGACATCCATCCCTCTCATCTCCCTCCCCCAATTCTGCCTGAAATCATTCAATTCAGCTTGAAAGCAATGAAGGCTTGAGGGCAGGCAGCTTGTGTGTGGAACAAGCTCCAACACTGAGTCACAAGCTCTGGATTCTGCATGTGGTTTGATTAATTCCTGATATGTGATCTTGGATGAGTTACCTAAGCAGAGTGTATTTCAGTTTTCTCATCTGTAACATAGAGACAATCATATCTACTCATTAAAGTTGAAAGGCGTCAAGTAAGATAATGTTTGTAATGTACCCCAAACTGGGAGCCAAACTCATGTAAGACCCATAAGATTATATTTCAGTCCCCTGGAGCTTCCAGCCTCTGTGCCTCGCTGTCTACCACACGTGGCTCAGAAAGCAAAGAGCCGCTTGCAGTGACATGTGGCCAGGGACACTGGATGTCTCAGTGGGAACCAGGCGGCCGGGTGAGTCATGGGTAGCAGGGTCTCTGCTGCTTTGGGAGAGATAACTTGCAGCTGGGGAGGCTCAGAAGTGGCTTTGTGGCGTCAGTGACATTTGGGCTAGTCCCCAAGGATGGTTAGGATTTAGACCCGCCCTCTAGGCTGGCGGGGTCTCATTAAACCTTCTGCAATGATGGAAATATACTCTAATCTGTGCTGTCTGAGATGGTAGCTCCTGAGCACTTGGAGTGTGACTGGTGAGATTGAGGACAGAATTTTCAATTTAACTTTAATGAATGTTAAGTAGGCACGTATGGCCAGTGGCTACAGTACTGGACAGCTCAAGACTAGCCAGAGGAAACAGCAAAAGTGCGAGAAGCAGAAAATGATGGGAGGGAGCATGGGGTGCAGCCCGCATTTGAGCACAGCTGAAGCCCTGGGTGTGAGAAGGACACTAGCAGTACTAGTCAGAAAGGGATGCACAGCAAACCAGTGGTCAGGGGAAAGTTCCAATGCTCTCTGCTGAGCTGTGGAAGCTGGTGAGGGTTGGTGGGAAGAGGAATGACATGCTGTTGCTCAGTTCAGGGCAATGAATCTAGCAGGAGTTGAGGGAGTGTATCTCTCTGACTAGAGCAGATAGAAGATGGAAACGGAAGCAATTTGGGAGTGTTACTGCAAAAACTCAGGTGAAGCCCTTACTGAGTGCCAGGTACTTCATAAGTGCAAACAGCTCTGCCTGGAATATTTTGTGTCACTCTGAGGCAGGTGCTATCAAGAGATCCATTTTACAGACAAGGAAGTGAGGTTTATCATTGGCTAAGTTAAAGTCCTAAAGTAAATACAGAGAGAAAAATTTTAACTCAGGTCTGTTGGATTCCAAAGACCACAAAAGAAAGTATTTAACTCCACTTACCTCTCGGTCTTCCCTGGTGGCGTAGTGGTAAAGACTGCGCCTGCCAATAGAGGAGACACAGGAGATGCTGGTGCAATCCCTGGGTCAGGAAGACCCCCTGGAAGAGGAAATGGCAACCCACTCCAGTATTCTTGCCTGGAGAATCCTCCTGTTAGGTAGTTAGAATAGGGAAAAGTAGTCCAGAATGGCAGTGGCTAAAAGATAAGGAAGAGGAAAGCCCGCGAAAATAGAACAAAGGAAGGTCCGAGGACCGGCGGGAGGACCTCAGATAGAACAAACAACACTCCTGGCTGGCCCAGTTTACATAGGGCAGGCATGGGGGCTGGGGGAACATATAAAAAGAGGAGCCAAAGGGCTGGGGGTCTCTCGCTCTCCCCCCCACCCCCACGCGCTGGGGCGCTCTTCTCTGCGTCTTTCGGTGGCCATGCCCTCACGCCTCGAGGATGGATTTTCCTGTTGTTATCGAAATAAAATAGAGCTGTAACATGGAGCAGTAACACTGATTTGTCTAAGAGCTATAACATGGTCCGTTCGAGACCTGAGCGCTATACCATGGTCTGTCCAAGACCCGAGAGCTGTGATACGCTGAGGGCTTTAATGTCCGTCGCTCCAGATCTTTGTTGTGAAGAGACAGAACCGAGGAGCATACACTCGCCGGACACTTCCAAGGACAGAGTGGAGCCTGGTGGGTTACGGTCCATGGGGTCACGGAGATTCAGACACGACTGAGCACATACCACCTCTGCTTTAGCTCTCCCTTGGGAAAACAGAATAATGAGAGGTGACATAAAGCCAACCCTAAAGGTGAGGACCTGACATTAAATGAACTGGGGGTGGCTTTTCTCAAGACCGAAGAGAGGAAACTCTTCTTTGCACATGCATTTCTAAATGGGACTCCCTGTTTTGCTGCCAGGTCTGACCCCTCTCATCTTCCTACTGCCTTGGTGAAAGCCTAAATTAGGCCATTACTGAGCCCATTAGCTTGCCTATTTGTGGGCCAGAAGAGTTATTATCTGTATTTGGGGAGCTCTCCAAGAGTACAGACATTTCTTTCCTGAGATCTCTTCAATTTGCAGGCAATTATCTGATGGCTTTGAAAATTTCTTTTATGGCCTTCTCTTAAGAGGCAGCTCAGTGCGGTGTTACAAGCACCCGTTTGAGAACCAGGCTGCCTGGGTCTGAATGCTGGTTTACAGCCTGACTTGGAGTGTGTTTCAGACACCGACTAGTTTTAAGGACTCAGCGAGGAAAGGTACTTAACAGGCTGTGCCAAGCATTTCCGATATGTGTTTTACAAGCATTATTATTTGCAAAACCTGGGCGGAGATGGGACAGGAGTGGCCAGGAAGAGGAAGAAGCAACTCTCAAAAGACCATTGGAAAACATTTAGATGTGAATCAAAAGGAATTGGTCAGAGAGCTAGGTCCTGAAAGGCCAGTTTTCTGAGTTTAAGTTCAGACTCGCCCGTAAAAGAGAAACCTTACAAATGTAAACGCATGCAGAGAAGTTAGGCTGGAAGGGAAAAGGAAACTCTGACAGGTACTGGGAAGAACAGTTTATACATGCGTGGGCGCAAACTCCTTGTCCTTTCGAACAGATGACGGGGGCTTAGCCTCAGTCAGGGTCGCGGCGGCCACCTTAAATGCAGCATCCAGGGTTGCGCTCGCCGGTAGCCTCAGTGCTGCCACCTACAGGGCCTGCGAGGCAGGGCGGCAGGGAGCTGGCTGTGTGCTGGAAGGGTAACCTCCTCATAACCCTTTATTAGCTCCTCTCTCCTACAGGTTTTAAGTGATTTTATCCCTAGACATAAAAATTCTAGGAGATATTTCTAAACATTATTTCCCTAAGGGGGCAATATAAAAGATAAAATCAGAGAGAGCTTCCCACATGGAAATGTAGAAATGTCACTTTGATATAGCATCACATGCCAGGCTGGTTAGTGGCTTGGCACGTGAAATTGCACTTTATCCCAACAAAAGATGGCATCACTAGTATTATGCCACTTTCAAGGCAAGTTAAGGGATCCCATACAAAATTGATTATGACCTGTGCCACTCCCATTCCAAAGTCCATATGTGTTATAACATGCTAGCTGACAAATTAGTTTTTCATCTTTCCCAAGTATAAAAGCGCACACAACTCAGTTAAACAAACAGGATCAACAGTCACAAAAGTTTCTGTTTGCACATGGCAAATGGTGCTTACCTTGAGATTTGAAAACCAGAGCTCTTCAAATGAAGATGCTAGAGCAGAAATTCTCGCATAAGTAAGGACTTTATCAACACAACCTAAATCTTTGTCCATTTGTAAATTATGTCTATTTATCCAAGCCAACCTGAATGAATTTATAATGTGCACTAAACTACAAAACAGTGTCCTGCCTTGTTTTAGCAACTCAAATTTTTTATTAATGAACCGACATTTGAGCACATTTATGCTCTATGTACACTACCAAAGTGATGTTTAAACTGACCATCCAGTGGTACTACAGCGCTTCTCAAACTTTATTGTACATGTCAGTCCCTTGGGGACCTTGCTGAAATGCAAATTTTGACTCAGTGAACCTGGAATGGGGGTCTCAGGTTGTGCATCTCTAACAAGCTCTTAGGTGATGTGGAGGCTGCTGGTCTAGCAAGCACACTTTCAGTTTCAAAAGAATTTGAAGATCTTAAAGTTCTTTTGAATCATCAAGATGTTAGGTTGGCCAACGAGCTTTTTGACTAACCAAATGAAATTTTACTTATTTGCACATTGCTTATATTTTATTGTTTCCTAGTGCTTTGAGAATCAGTAAACTATGTTTCATTTAAAATGCTTCATCAAAATAAAATAGTTTCTCAACTAGAACAATGAACTTACCAGAATGTTCTATTCCTTTACCCAGGCTGGATTATAAGGTATTTATCTTTAGAAACTCTGTGACTTTAATAGATTTCATCTTCAACCAAAAAGAAATTTAAGCACCACAGGAATTATTTTCTAAACTCTAAGGGAGAGTAATGATGATACTAACATAGGAAAAAAACTTGTTAAACTTATTAAAATTAAGCTTTCCACTTACTTAGGTTTTTCAATCTGACTCTTTTACCATCTAGGGAATTGACTGTATGGATGTATAGAGCAGTGAGTGGACCCAGAGACCCACTGAAAAACCAAGGAGCACCTCCTCCTGTCTCTCAAGTCTGGAGGTCCATTTATGCTTATGCTTATCAGAGTTTCCAGATGTTGAAGGGCAAAAAGTAACACACTCACATGTGTTACAGAGTAAACACCTATGATAATGCTCAAAGGACAAGCTATTTATAGCAGTAAAGAATAAACTGACCCATAAATAGAGTGTCATTTACTTCTTTGTTTTGTCTAGGGTGCATTGAACAGCATCTGTTAGTATTGCAATAGCTGTCCAGCAATCATTTCCATCATACACCTCACTGGGGATGCGAAGTACAATGAAATGAGATCTTCTGTTTGAAATTGATTTTTTTCCCCCAACATCAATTAAAATATGCAAGAAAGGCATTGAGTTCTCCCGCCATGCCTTCTTATTTACACAAATAAAATATATGTACTTAGATAGTTATATGTAATGATTGCCTTATACGCCTGAGAGAAAAGTATGTCTTATATTAGAATAGTAGAAATTATGGCAACTTTAATAAGAAGAAAATGAAAGAAACTGTGAAAACTTTGATGGGAACAAAGTACGCACATTGGAATTTGTCCAAAATGTGCGTTTACTGACTTGTAGGCCTTAAGATTGATTGCTAGGTTAACATAGCAAAGACTGACATGGGATTGTGAAGATAAGGGTGGGCTCCAGGGTAGGGAAACAGGCTGCTGCTATCTACTTCCCGTGAACTCAGGGCTTCAGCAAAGCTAGTACTTCTTTCCTCCTTTGTAGTTCCCACTCTAATGCCCCAAATCTTTAGGTTGAGACTGCTTATAGAAGATGCTGTATTACCTAGGTATTAGTGTATTAACTATGTACTCTAATTATTGCCAATAATATCTATGGTGGCCAGCTTCTGCTCAGGGCAACCGTGTTGCAGGCTTCGGGCAGAGAGAAAAAGGTACTGTTCCTGCAATTTAAGTTTGAAAAATGCAGGAGAAGAGCTGGGATCATTTTTTTCAACCTTGGACCAAAAAAATGTGGTCAGAGAGACAGAGATTACAATTGGCCCAATCTTGACCACATGATCTTCCTGTTTGCTGGAAGTATGTGTGTTTGTGGGTGGGTGGGATTTGAGGGGGTGATTATCATTATTTTAAAGTTTAGTTAAACCATATATTTTGAGGAATATTTCCCAAAGAAAGTACTTGCTTTTCTGGAAAAAAATTCACATCCATCACAACTTTGGACAAGTTACTTTATTTGAACTTCTGATGAAGAATTCATATGTTTGTTTGAGAGAGTAGAATTAGATGTTTTCTGACAGCTTTTCCATATCTAAAATCTCTAGTTTTCAGTTACCTTTCTATGTAGCACTTTATGAAATGATCTCATATCCAACCCTGATAAGCAGGCAGAGGTGATGCTATTTCACCCTCTTATTAGATGGGGAAACAAAGTTAATTAATTGGCCTCAATGATTAGAATGTCAAGTGGCAGAACTAGGACTACATATTAAGTGATTGGATTAGTTTCAAAGAATTCCCTTTGAATGCTACCCACATTAGTGAAATTAGCTTTCTTCATTCTGCAATGACCAATAACTAATCTCATTGGTAGCAAACTACTATAAATTAAGCTAGAGTTGATGGGAAAGTTTTGATGAGTTAAATCTTGGGCACTTGAATTTTTAATTTTGCTGCCTTCTGGGACACACTGAAGTTGTTCATTAATATGATTACTATCTTTCTGATGGGAGGTACTAGAAACTATGGCTTAGGGAAAGAAAAGCCACTGAGAATTCAAGTTGAAAGAAACTGCATATAGGAAGAGATCCAGGGAAAGCCTGGAGGAAACTGATTATTATCTTCCAGCTCACAGACAGTTGATATTATGCGTGAAGCTCAGAGCAGTCAAATAAGTCACTATTGTTTAAGATTTCCCTAAATAAATATTTACACCACATAATCAATGAAATCTAGAAAATCGATGGAATGTGCTTCATTTCTAACAAGACTTAAATTAATTGTATGTCACCTGCATCTACAAAACTTTATTAAGATCATTCTCAGAACTAGCTTAGAGCTCCTAACAGCTGGCTTTCTTTTTGAGCAAGTATTTCAGACTGGTATATAAAAATTTTAAGGCTAAAATGGAAAATAATCTTTGATTAAAAATGTATAAAATTATGAATCACAAGCCTTAATGCATATACCTTTGCTCTGCCAATTAATAAATTTATCCTCCAGGAAATGAAAATGAATAGTAAAAGTATGTTCACTGAAGCATCTCTTAGAGTAGTAAAATCAGGGAACAATTTAGATGAGAGACTGTTGAAGAAAATTGTGACACTTTCATAAAATAGAATATTACATAATCATTTAAAATGATGCTGCCAAAGAATAATTAGAGACAAAAATATTCACAACAGCAAAACCCACAGAAGCATAATTTCCAGAGTCAGACAACCTGGATCTTGGTTCTAGCTCAACCAACCCCCTGTTGTGTGACCTTGAACAATTTACTTAATCTTTTGTACTTAATTTTACTCAGATATGAAATGAGGCTAATAAAGACAGCACTGGGCTCAGAAACTTGTTGGGTGAAATGAATGAGGTAATCTATGTAAACTGCTTAGTGCAGAGCCAGGCACTGTAATAAGGTTATCAATCAGCATAACTTTTCCTTTCTTTGCTAATCTGTATTTCCTACTTTGGGGGCCAAATTTATGTTAATTTGGTAATGATGAAGAAAATGTAAAAGTTTTTTTTTAATCATTAAAAATTGTCATAATATACATATAACATATATCCTCTTGATCATCTTTAAGGATACAGTTCATTAGTGTTAAGTACATTCACATTGTTGTACAACTTATCTCCAAAATTCTCTTCATCTTGCAAAACTAAAACTCTATACCATGAAACAATAACTCTCCATTCCCCTCATCCCCCCGCCCCCTGACAACTGCCACTCTTTCTGTCTTGATAAATTTTACTACTCTAGGTACCTGATATAAATTAGAACTGTATGGTATCTGTCTTTTCGCAACTGACTTATTTCACTTAGCATAATGTCCTCAAGATTTATCTATGTTGTAGCCTGTGTCAGCATTTCCTTCCTTTCTCAGTGTAAGTAATATTCCATTGTATGTAACACCACATTTTGCTTATCCATGTATCTATTAATGAGCAATCGAGACGCTGCTGCCTTTTGGCTATTGTGACTGATACAGCTATGAACATGAGTGTACAAATATTTAAAGATTGCTTTTTCAAAGAAAAAATAGTACAAGTGAAAGTGAAAAGTAAAGTCGCTCAGTCGTGTCTGACTCTTTGCAACCCTATGGACTGTAGCCCGCTAGGCTCCTCCGTCCATGGGATTCTCCAGGCAAGAATACTGGAGTGGGTTGCCATTTCCTTCTCCAGGGGATCTTCCCAACCCAGGGATTGAACCCGGGTATCCTGCATTGCAGACAGACGCTTTATTCTCTGAGCCCTAAGTTTCCCCAAATTTCCTAAAACTGATAAGGCAACTGATAAGGCAAGTGTAAACAGGGACTACACAGGTGATTGAAATCCTAAATTTACTCATTTTTCTGAAAGTGATTCAACACAAATATTAACTAATTAATTAACATATTTAGTTTCTTGTTGGACATTTTGTCTTTGAGCCTAATTATTTCAGAAGATTTTATATTTAGTTGAAAATAACAAGGGGAAAAAAAACACCAACAAGGGCTGAAACAAGACATGCACTGAAAGTCAGAGGTAGTCAGCTCAGGGTTCATACTGCATTTCATGGTATCAGAGTCTAACCTTCCCTCTTCTAGCTCTACCATGTCGCTAAAGGTTTCCTCCTTAAGGTCTTTTCCTGGGACAATGTGGTTGCTGGCGCTCCAGCAGCATTATTTCTGTTTCTATTCCAGCTATCAGGAGGAGAAAGGGAAGAAAGAGGTATACATCCCAAGTAAAGATACTTTCCATTTCCATTTCTTTGCCTGCATGTTAGTCATGGGATCACTCCTATCTCAGAGAAGCTGGGAAAAATGGTGTTTATTGCTGATAAGCCATACACACTACACAAATTAGGGGCTCAATACTGAGAAAGAATGGGAGACATTGGGGGACAGCCAGGATTCTCTGCCTGGAGTCTCCACACATGTTAACTAGCATCTTGGGATATATGTCCTTAGGTAGGTAATGTTGAACAGTTTCTCTCTGAGTCTGTAAATAATCTTGAATAATAATTCAGAGATAGTGGTGAGTTTCATGGCTTTATTGATACCTACTTCAAATGAGATCCATTTAAAGTCTTATAGTAGAGCTGGTAAAACCTAAAGCAATAGGCTTAAGGCATTATTAGCTTAATATTCCAAAGAATAGCAAGAAAAGATAAGAAAGCCTTCTTCAGTGATCAATGCAAAGAAATAGAGGAAAACAGCAGAATGGGAAAGACTAGAGATCTCTTCAAAAAATTAGAGATACCAAGGGAACATTTCATGCAAGGATGGGCTCGATAAAGGACAGAAATGGTCTGGACCTAACAGAAGCAGAAGATATTAAGAAGAGGTGGCAAGAATACACGGAAGAACTGTACAAAAAAGATCTTCACGACCCAGATAATCATGATGATGTGATCACTAATCTAGAGCCAGACATCTTGGAATGTGAAGTCAAGTGGGCCTTAGGAAGCATCATTACGAACAAAGCTAGTGGAGGTGATGGAATTCCAGTTGAGCTATTTCAAATCCTGAAAGATGATGCTGTGAAAGTGCTGCACTCAATATGCCAGCAAATTTGGAAAACTCAGCAGTGGCCACAGGACTGGAAAAGGTCAGTTTTCATTCCAATCCTAAACAAAGACAATGTAAAAGAATGCTCAAACTACTGCACAATTGCACTCATCTCACATGCTAGTAAAGTAATGCTCAAAATTCTCCAAGCCAGGCTTCAGCAATATGTGAACCGTGAACTCCCTGATGTTCAAGCGGTTTTAGAAAAGGCAGAGGAACCAGAGATCTAATTGCCAACAACCACTGGATCATGGAAAAAGCAAGAGAGTTCCAGAAAAACATCTATTTCTGCTTTCTTGACTATGCCAAAGCCTTTGACTGTGTGGATCACAAGAAACTGTGGAAAATTCTGAAAGAGATGGGAATACCAGACCACCTAACCTGCCTCTTGAGAAATCTGTATGCAGGTCAGGAAGCAACAGTTAGAACTGGACATGGAACAACAGACTGGTTCCAAATAGGAAAAGGAGTACGTCAAGGCTGTATATTGTCACCCTGCTTATTTAACTTATATGCAGAATACATCATGAGAAATGCTGGACTGGAAGAAACACAAGCTGGAATCAAGATTTGCGGGAGAAATATCAATAACCTCAGATATGCAGATGACACCACCCTTATGGCAGAAAGTGGAGAGGAACTAAAAAGCCTCTTGATGAAAGTGAAAGAGGAGAGTGAAAAAGTTGGCCTAAAGCTCAACATTCAGAAAACGAAGATCATAGCATCTGGTCCCATCACTTCATGGGAAATAGATGGGGAAACAGTAGAAACAGTGTCAGACTTTATTTTTTTGGGCTCCAAAATCACTGCAGATGGTGATTGCAGCCATGAAATTAAAAGACGCTTACTCCTTGGAAGAAAAGTTTTGACCAACCTAGATAGTATATTCAAAAGCAGAGACATTACTTTGCCGACTAAGGTCCGTCTAGTCAAGGCTATGGTTTTTCCAGTGGTCATGTATGGATGTGAGAGTTGGACTGTGAACAAGGCTGAGCGCCGAAGAATTGATGTGTTTGAACTGTGGTGTTGGAGAAGACTCTTGAGAATCCCTTGGACTGCAAGGAGATCCAACCAGTCCATTCTGAAGGAGATCAACCCTGGGATTTCTTTGGAAGGAATGATGCTAAAGCTGAAGCTCCAGTACTGTGGCCACCTCATGTGAAGAGTTGACTCATTGGAAAAGACTCTGATGCTGGGAGGGTTTGGGGACAGGAGGAGAAGGGGACAACCGAGGATGAGATGGCTGGATGGCATCACTGACTCGATGGACATGAGTCTGAGTGAACTCCGGGAGATGGTGATGGACAGGGAGGCCTGGCGTGCTGCGATTCATGGGGTCGCAAGGAGTCGGACACGACTGAGCAACTGAACTGAACTGAACTGATTCTGGCGCCTTGGGCTTATGTGAAATTCCTTCAACTATCTCCTACTTCAAATAGACCTATAAGGCTACTACTTCAGCCAATGAAGATGGTGATGAGGTTAATTTGGTTTGGGGAGTTACTTGCCAGATGAAATGTAGAGATGAGAACCCGTTCTCAAGGATCATACTCTATTAATGAGCAAACATTTGTGCCTACCTAGTGGGGAGAAATTGGTATCTGATTTTTATAGCTTCCAATATAAAAATTACTTCTTTATTAAGTAATTTAGATGTTGATGAAAATTAAAAAGCATCTTTGAAAAAATCATTGCTTTTATTTTAATTGTAGAACTGGAGAATTTATGACACTCCAATGTGGCTGTTTTGGCTCATGGGTATTTAAATGAACAAGCACTATGTGAAACAGGCAAAACTCACCCCATCACTCGTGATGTACCATCATCCTTGAGGCAGGAATTGGAGTGAGATCAAAGGTCGGTGAGGGTCAGGGAAGTGAAGGGGGTTTATTACAATATTAAATCAAAATGAAAAAAAAAAAACCACGCCAGATTTTATTATTCCAATGCAACTGTTTCTAAAAATGTCTGGTCCCACCATCTTTATTAAAATGCCCTGCTTTAAAAATGAATAAACTCTTCAGTGAGTACAGTTTTATGAAAAGAGCCTTGAGGTTACAAACAAAAGAGAAAATGATTGCATGTGTGTGTGTGTATTTGTTGATCAGTTGTGTCCAGATCCTTACAACCTCATGAACTATACTTCCTGCTAGGCTCCCATCCATGGAATTCTCCAGCTAAGAATACTGGAGTGGATAGCCATTCCCTTCTTCCTGACCTAGGGATAGAACCCAGGTCTCCTGCATTGCAGGCGAGTTCTTTACTGTCTGAGCCACCAAGGAGAACAGTAGAGAAAACGATTAGTAAGGAAACGATCAGGTTAGTGACTTAATCCAATTTTAATAAAAATCATTTAAATAAAATAGGCCAATATCACTAGAATGATGCTTTTGTCATTGTCCTCACTTTCCTCACCTCCACAAAAAAGTAACTTCAGAGCCTCCTACTTTGGAATGACATTATTTAGACCTATCTGGCAGAATCTAGAGGATTTCTCATCAAGGTCAATGGTACCCTCTCCTGTCTGAAGGACCAGAAACTGAGCAAACCAGCAGCAAAGCCCAGGAGACAGCACAGTTTAACATTTTAGCCTGGTGACCCAAGAATAAAATCACCTTTCAACCAGTGAGTGAAGCTGTGGTCTGTTTTACTTGGTCTTCCAACTTGTATCAGTGGTAGCAGTTCAGTTCAATCGGCATATGAGTACCAACAGTGCCAACTCTATAACTTAATTTGTATCACATTTAATCCAGTGGTCCTTTCCTATATTCTTATGACTCAAGAAGATAGAACACTTGTAATGCGAAGCCTCACGATCAGGAAGCCAGAGGAACTCTGTTTAAATGGGCTATGCCATTAACTAGTTGTGTGACCTAGGGCAAGCCATTTTCCTCTTAGTCTTCAGAATTCTCATTCTCAAAGGGAAAGGGCAGGAAGTTGGTTAATATGATCTCTAAGATATCTAGTGCTTAAAAAAAAATGTCAAAAGCATCATTTCTACTTTCCTCCCAAGAAGAATCATACAGACACTGGTATTAAGAAACCGATTCATGATGTATTACTTATTCCATCACCCAAACCCTTTCGAACAGATGGAAGTGGAAATGGTGCTCTCCAGTATGAGATTAATAATGAATACATGTGCAGATTGATGAATACATCTGCAGAAATACTTCGCATTCTAAAGAAATGTAGTCTGATTGTTTCTGAGAGGTAGGCACTTACTCCACGGTAAACATCCTGTTGCTCATCTCAGATGGATCCAAGCGCTGCTCATACATCTCTCATGATCAAGCCTTCCCAGAGCTCTGCTCAGCTGGCAGAGCCAATTATAGGACTGTTCCCCATTTTCTTTATGAATCACCTGTCTCCCTGCTGTTACTCTGCAGCTCCTGCATGGTCTTTCCATCTACTGAAGCTGCTGCTTTTCAAATCTCAGCTCCTGTGCCACCTCCTCCATGAAGCTAAGTCTCTTCTTTCTTTAAACTTTCATGTCCTGGTAATTATAAATAGTGCCGCAATGAATATTGGGGTACATGTGTCTTTTTGAATTATGGTCTTCTTAGGGTATTTGCCCAGTAGTAGGATTGCCAGGTCATATGGTAGTTTTATTCCTAGGCTTTTAAGGAATCTCTGTACTGTTCTTTAGTGGCTGTATCAATTTACATTCCCACAACAGTGCAAGAGGGTTCGCTTTTCTCCACATCCTCTCCAGCATTTATTGTTGGTAGATTTTTTGATGATGGCCATTCTGACCAGTGTGTGGTGATACCTCATTGCAGTTTTGATTTACGTTTCTCTAATAATGAGGGACACTGAGCATCTTTTCATGAGTTTATTGGTCATCTGTGTATCTTCTTTGGAGAAATGTCTGTTTAGGTCTTCTACCTTCTTTCTGATAGGATTGTTTGTTTTCCTAATATTCAGCTGCAGGAGCTCTTTGTATATTTTGGAGATTAATCCTTTGTCAGTTGCTTCATTTGCAATAATTTTCTCCCATTACTGCATTCATTTATAAACATGCTTTATCTCACCTCCTAGACTGTAAGCTCCAAGGCAACATCATCCCTTATCCTCAAGTCTAAAATGCCATGCCTGGTGCCTATCATAGAGCAAAACTCACACTGTTATGGAATACTTTTGGCCCTCCCTAGTGGTTAATATCACAATTCCTTTTCACTGCTGCTTTTGAAAGGTCTATTTATTTTTAGGAAACTGGGTTGCTGTAATTTCTCTTGAAGTAACTTTGAATATACTGTTATTAACTGGTATATTTAGTTGGGTTTTTCAGTGCAGATTCAGGATCATAGTTTTACCGGGAGGTGAAGAGAAATTCTCCTACCACAGGCCTGGTTCCCTTTTGATCTAATAGGGTTATATCTTTTATTTTAAAGAAGATGAGATAGAGTTTTTTCTGGCTGATGGTGGAACAGGTCCTCATTATCAATAGGTAATGAATGATCTTCGGGATCCATTACCTCTCTTACACTGAAAAATGTCATAAACAGAGCCAAAGACAGATTTGCTCTTCTTTTGATCTCAGTCAAGAGCTTTTGGGGGTTTGGATGGGATCACCCTTAACATTATTGGCTTGCCAGGTGACCCAACAGTAAGCCATCTGCCTGCTAAGGAGAAGATGCAAGAGATGGCGATTCAATCCCTGGATCAGGAAGATCCCCTAGAAACGGAAATGGCAACCCGCTACTGTGTTCTTGCCTGGAAAACCCCAGGGACAGAGGAGCCTGGTGGGTTATAGTCCACGGGGTCAAAAAGAGTCAGACCCGACTGAACACAAGGTGGGGGGCCCTTAACTTTAAACATAAGGGCAGATCCATACGCTTTTTCTTGCATACTTGCTTCTTTTTTTATTTTTTTTGACCCCAGAATATCTCATGTTTGTGTAGACAGAGGCCAACTGGCAGCTGACAGACTGTCAGTTGAAGGGATGGTGGCAGCAGCAGTGGAGGACTGATAAGCCCTTTGGGGAGAAGGATGCTCTTCTAGAAGCAGGGCCCACTTATCCAGAAGGCAGCAGGGGAAATCACTGGTGGCAGCTGATAAACAAACAGGAAGAAGGGACAGACTTCTGTACATCTTTACAATTGGTAAACTTACAGACAGATGAAAATGCTTTCCAGGTGGTTTTTGCATTTGAACCTATAGGGGAAGTTCCAGTATACCCCAAAGCACCTAGTTTGAGAAATGCCACAGATTTCATCATAAAGACTTCTGTTCTGCAAACCCTTGAGGATGTCGGGGAAGGCACTCTTTCTAAAGTTCTGCAATCCTCTAAGGTGAATTTATCCAGGTCTACTGCTGAAATCTAGGGCAATGAAAGTTCTCCCAGCCTACCCATTATTGCGTTTTCCTTCATTAAGTTACGCTTAACAAGTTTATATAAAAGCCTCCTGCAAAGAGAATCTTTGTAGGGTAGAGTTTCAACTGACTGTACTTATCTGTAGTCATAAAGGTTTTTATTTTTTGATTGGTCACTATAGATCAGAAAGTATATAGGAGATCAGACTAGGTTTAGAGATTTCTTTTTTTCTTTTTTTCTTCTTTTTTTTGTGTGTGCATGTTCTCTTTATCGTTAGTAAATACACTAAATGCTGATTTTCAGGGAGCTGCCTGGCCATGGTGGTTATTTTTCGGGAAAAAGCAACCACACGTCATCTTTCTTCTCTTTTAATTTAAGTTTTACACTAAAAATCTGTTTTGAGAAGGAAATGGAGCGTGTTAGGCTAATGACAGCTTTACCCTCTCTTATTTTTTCCGTTTAAGGGCAACGCTCCTATAGGCTCCCCGGCGTGCCTGGATGTGGGCACTGCAGCCTTAAGTGAAGGCTCCGACGACTCGAAAAAATAAAAACAAATAAACAGCCCCATTCCCCCCACTCCAAAGTGGGGGGAGGGCTTAAGAGGAAACTGTACAAAATGTGTCGGCAAACAGATGAATATATTTGCAAAGGTATAGTTTCTGTGACTACAGACAATCCCCACGTTGCCCAGAAACTGTTAGATGCGTCCTGCTGAGAAACGTGCTCGGCTAGTCCGTGATTGCCTTTCGGATACGCCCAGGCCGACCCACCAGGAGGACCCGCGTGAGGGCCCCCCATTTCCATTCTTAGGGAGAGGAAGCCGGGGACCCACGTGAGCTCGTAAGACAGCTGATCATCAAGTCCCAATACTTGCCAAGCGTCCCCTAATTCCCATTTGGTTACAAAAATTCTCTCCTCCATTGCATATCCTCCTTTGGGCAGAGTGGGCCACGGCTCGAGAGAGAGGCCGCGATCTGGCGGGGATCATTCCTGGGCGGTAGGTAGGGTCGGACTCTTTGACACCCAGGGCTGCTGAAGCGACAACTCCAAGCTCCCGAGGACGCCGCAGTGGTCCCTGCCAGAGATTAGCCGCCGCGCGGGTCCCTCCCTCTTTTTCGGGTGAATGAATGATTAGTCAAACAGCACCTCCCTGCCCCTGTTCGCCCGAGGTTGGATGGGAGGAGTCATGGAACCACTGTTCCTTTTTTAAGGGCGAAAAGAGTTCGCATCTGTACGTGTATTAATCTACCTTGTGTGTCGTTTCAAATTGTCTTCCCTAGTGTCGCGACGCACAGACACAGCAGCACTGAGCAGTGATCTCGCCCCTCTGTCCGCTCAGGGACTGTCGGCCGTCGTGCCCCAGCCAAAGGAAGGCAAAGCAGGGTGAAAAGTTGTCCGCACCCCCACCCTGCCACAGGCGCTGGGTTTATCACTCCTTCCCAAAGCTGGGGCATCAGGGAACGAGCCGCGGTGGTGCGGCGCCCTGCGTCCCATCTTCTCCTCCCTCCTAGGGTTGGAGCACAGGAAAAGAAGCAGGGTTGGCCCGGCATCCCCCGTAAGGGGAGGAATCCCTCCCCACCCGCCCCCGGGGAAAGGGAGGAGGCGCTGCGCGCTCCGGGTGGTGGAGACACGCCTGCCCGGCTCCGATCCGTGCCCTGGGGCAAGCGGCCTCCCTCGAGGGTCTGGGGGAGCTGGCTGGACCCCCGGCGGAGACAAGCGCCCAGCGCGAGGCTTCTACTATCCCTCTTGCGTCCGGGCGCCCCCAACGGGTTCCCCGAGGCGCTCAGTGCGCCCGGGTCTCCGGCGCCGGAGCGAGCGTGCGAGCGGACCGAGTGGAGAGCCGGCGGGGCGGGTAGGAGGTGGGAGCGCAGAAGTGGAGGACGCGGCAGCTGCAGCAGCGGCGCGCCCCGGGGCAGTCGCTGCGGCCCTGGCGGCGGCGGCGGCGGAGCAGCGGTGCGCAGCGGGCAGCGCAGCCACTCCTCTCTGCCTATCTCCCGCAGTTCCGATACCCCCTCCTCCTGGCCCCCTCTCTGGCGTGGAGAAGCCGACGACTAAACCGCTGCGAGCAACTCCTTTAAAAAAAAAAAAAAGCCGCATTGGAGGAGCCTGGCCGCAGGACCCCTCCTCCCTGGGCGCCCCCCACCCCTCGCCTCGCTCTCCCGCCTCTCCCCCCGCCAACTCCCCCCCCCCCCCCCCACCTTTCCCCCGCCCCAGGCTCCCGGGCGCCCGCCTCCCTCCTTCGCGGACTGTCTCCCGACTCGCCGGCTGAGAGCCCTTTTGGACTGCGAGCGGCGGTAGCGGAGCACAGGCGGCGGCGCGGGACCTGCAGTCGCCGGGGATTCCCTCCAGGTGACGATGCTCTGGTTCTCCGGCGTCAGGGCTCTGGCTGAGCGTCCCTGCCGGCGCTCGCCCGGGATTACCTGCTGCGTCTTGCTGCTGCTCAATTGCTCGGGGGTCCCCATGTCTCTGGCTTCCTCCTTCTTGACAGGTAGGGGAGGGGTCGGGAGGGACCGACCCTCCCAGACGCTGGCTTGGTACCTGGGAGAGAAGGCGCTGACTAGCCCCGGGGACGGGAGGGTGGGGAACGAGCACCTTGGAGCCTGCTCCTCGCTGGCGCATGGGGATGAAGGAAGCCCTTCGGGATTAAGGGGTGGGAAAGCAGTGAGTAGGCTAAGGAGTGGAGAGCGGGCAGGCTGTTGACATTAATACTGTAGTGATAACGGAAATTCTATTTGAATTTGAAAAGTTCCTTTATTATATTTAGTTTTCTTCAACCTTTAGTTTGATCTCTTCTCCCGTTTGCAATTAAAGAAAAAAAAACAACAAAACACTGCATCGTTTTCCACCCATAGGCCTGTCTCATTCTGTAAGATTTACTGGTAGTGATCTTTAAAGCACCCGCCCTCCAGAACTGGATTTAAAGAAACTATCATATTTTAAAAGGGTAATAATAGCAGGATATAATAATTATATGCTTTCAGGCAGGTGAAGACCTCAGCTGCTATTCTGAAGGACATACTTTACTGACACCTGGTGCAGAAAAGAAAATATTGAGTCTATTTCTAAGAAAAGAGGAAAGAAGATTGTATTTCGAAAAGTAATTTCAATTCAACACAATATGAGGCAGATTCATATAAAGGCCTGTTTATTGACACAGTCCTGAATTCTGTTCAAATTTAAAATCTGCCTTAATGGCCAATTTGAATTTTTTGCTTATGGGAGTGTTTATTTAGTTGAAATGGTTTTATAAAGGAGGGGTATTATTAAAGATCCAATGAAATACTTGGAATTGTGCTTAAACCAAACATCTGAGAGCAGAAAATATATCTATATAGCACAGGCTTTAAAAAAAAACTTGTTCTAATAAAATTATTTAAAGTAGGTTTTTTTCAAGGGGACTTTTTTGAGTGAATTTGATTATTTAAAACTCATTAGGGATTTTTGAAATTTGGATATAGTTTTCTCAAAAAGTATTACTATAAAAATTCTATTTTTGTAACAAGGCCATGCAGCTAAATTTAAATAACTTTTTTCCCCCTTTAGGTTCTGTTGCAAAATGTGAAAATGAAGGTGAAGTCCTCCAGATTCCATTTATCACGGACAACCCTTGTATAATGTGTGTCTGCATGGTGAGTATGGAGATCAGGTAATGGGAAATCAATTGCTCCCTCTGACAAGGTGAATCCTTTAGCTGTAATTTTATGACCAGATCTTAAAAATTGCTTTTGGTCATTACAAAACCACAGATGGCTGGTGAATTGAATTCCGTTGAATTTCCAAGTTTTATGGACTTTGGCAATTTCTATTTTATCAGGCTGGAGATGTTTATCTTTGACATCAGGTTGCAGAAGTAAACTTCAGATGGACTTGGTATAGCATCACCTCAGTGGTAATTACCACTTGCACTTCTGCTGCTGGGAATGGCTATTGCCACCAAATCATAGGTGCCACCACACTTTTTGCTCTGATTCCATTGCCTGAGCTCAGTGTGAAAATGATAACATTTAGGTATAAAGGTCTGGGATAAGGTATGTGACAAGGGGAAAGAGAGGTTAGAGTCACAAAGCACAAACATGGGGACAAGATCTTGAGTTTTTTTGCCTCTTATATCCTAAGCTCTCAAAAACAATCTTTATATATCTGATTTGGAAGCCATGAGTCAGAAAGGACATTCTGTCCTTAATAGAGGATGACACTTGGCTGTCAGCTGCTTAGTTAACACTAGCAGTGGCTGGTAGATTAAAAAAATGATTTGTTTCAGTTTATTTTAGCTTTATAGTAAATGATAAGATCTAATAAGTAACCACATGGGGGAGATTAAATTATATGAATAAGAATTTCTGAGCTGAAATAGCGACTAACAAAGAACATTTTTGTTTAAAAGTGTTTTACATGCCAATCACTTTTGGCAAACCTTGATTAAAAACTACATATCACAAAACCCTGTTGGAAATACATTAAGGCAGTCAAAGTCAAATGCAAAGCCCCCAAATGATAGATGACTGCTTGTTATCAGATCAACATGCTGTATGCAACCAGAGAAGGGAATTTTCTCTGTTTAGGGGAAAGCCAAGCCATCTGGGTTTAAACTATCCGAAGTTTTTCATGACAAGAGATGAGGTCAATGTTGTGAAATGATAAATGGGTGAAGGTGAATGTCTGTATCAAATGATTATCAGGTTCTGAAGACTAAGAAAATCAGCAGAAATAAAGGTAAAAATGCATTCCATTTCCAGAGATGGTAAGTGTTGCTGCTTTAACAAAAGGGAGCTGAGAGAGGGACAATTAGGTTTGTGTTTATGAGCTGCCTTGTTAATGAATCATTTTTCACCAATGGACCTGTTGAAAAGGAGCTTTGCATTAAATTTTGGCTCAATTGTGTATTTACAAATGTAGTGTGTCTGCCTCTGTGTGTGTGTGTGTGGTGGGGGCAGAAGGGAGATGATTTCTTTATTTCTCCTATCTGCATAGTGTTAGTGAATTATTTTATCTTAATCTTGTAAGATCTCAGAAAATGGGGTAATATTTAAATAAATTTGGAACTCCACATGTGAAAATATTATTTTTCTCCTCAGCAATATTGTTACATTTATAATGTTTAAACACAGAGTTTGGGTTTTGCAAACTTTTTTCAAATAGTATGAAAATTCTCCATACAGCATTTCCCTTTTTTGGTACTCTTGCCCTGGTGGAAATAGTGCCTTTCCCCGAAAGTACAGCTTACTGCTAATAAGACCTTGCTGTTTTGAAGGTAAAGAGTGAATCTGAAGAAAAAAGATGCGTCGGTTGGAATTCTGGAGTGATACTTATATTGATTATGTTCAGAAGGGTGGTAGGTTCATTTATATCTTTGAGTAACATTTGGAAGTATCTGCCTTCATGAGAACTATCAGAAATCCTTTCCAAACACATAAAGTCGAGACTCGCATTCTGACTCACTAGCTTTTCAGAGGATGCCTCAAAGTTCCCCCTAGCTGAAAGGTTCAGTGATACGTTGCCATGACTTTTGCAGGGGTTTAGGATTATGGGGCCCAAGTTGTCATAGTTATTATTGTTTCCCAAATGTTTGTAGTACTTGATAAAGTTGAGTAAGGCTAGATGGACAACTGTTTCTTTATTTGTAAGTTTCCAAGGGACCCACTGCAGTATATGAATTTCGAAGCACCTAGCTTACCATGAGGCTAGTTGACAATTTTATATTTAGGCTGGATATTTAGCAAACAGATAATGTCAGAAATAACAACTAACACTTATGAAATACTTTATTTGCTGACAGTTATCGAAGACTGCATCGTTTCATTTAATCTTCACAAAAATCTTTTGAAGATTTGTACCCCTCCCCCCATTTTACAGATGAGGAAACTGAGGCTAGAGGATTTAGTAGCTTCTAAAGGTCATATTTTAGTAAATAGTGGAGCTGGAACTCACTCTCACCTGCCTCTAGAGCACATTCCTATAGTCAAGTGAAACAGGCTATTTTCTAAGTTGAAGATGTGAAAAAGCAAGGAAAAAAATAGATTGTTGAGTTATTTGACTTTTTGGCATTGCTTGAGTTATTTTGCTTTTTTCTTTTGAGTCTTTTAGGAGTTCGGTCAGCTAACATTTGTTAATCACATTATATGAAAGGAAAATCTCGTTATGATTTCAGTTGACCTGCAGGGAGCTTTCGTTGTGAGCTAGTTTTATGTATGTACGTTAAGAGGGTATGTAATAGTCAAAACTGTACTTTGGATAAAGAAAATAGTCATATTTAGTTTGTGTTGGTCCAGCCTTTTGGCAGAAAGCTACCTAAAGCTGAGTATAAGCTCATATCTTATTTCATAACACGTACTAAAAAAAAAAGCTAACCTCAACGTATGCTTAAAAAAGACGTAAAATGTTACAGTTGAGAGGAAATAGGTGGCACAAAGTCCTACATATAATTACAGTGTAAAAGCTAGAAAAATCCCACAGAATCAACTTGGCCTGATTTAAACTTTTAAACTCCGAAATGTTTCAAAGGTGGAATGAACTCATTTCTGTGGGAATTTTGAGGATGACAGCTGATGCAGTGGCCACGGCGAGCAGAACTGAATAATTTTATTCTCATTTATCCTTGTCTGCCTGGACCTCCTCTTGCCAGCATCAGTTGTGGTCCAAGAATAACCAGTTTGTCAGCTGTTGATGGATATTATTTTAAAGCGTGTGGGTTCAACTGTTCAAGGGGGAAGGTGAGAAGTTGGACTATTGTCCCGAAATCTAGGGAAGCGGGTAGACAGTTTGGATTAAAGATGCAGGCGCTTCATTGTTCAGTTAGAAAGCAAAGCACAGCTTTTCCTCGTCTTACAAAACGGTCTTTTGTGGGGCTGGGGAAGGAAGGCCAGACTTATTGCTGTTTTGTGTGGTGTTTTTCCCTTTCTTGCTAGAATTCTTTTTCCCGTAATGCCTAGAAAAACATATTGGTGCCTTACGTGAAGTACAGCTGATAGGAGCCAGCCCGTCTCAACTAATGAATCGAAAGTGGTCCTCTGGATCTTTTGGACATCCCCAAATCCATCCAGTGAACCTGAGGATGTGGTACCCCTGCTTTTCACCCCTTTTCCATCTAACCATAACATAGAAGGAAATGGCAAAAGCCAGTGAGTTCGGCCCAGTACTGGAAACCCGAGAAAACTTGGGAGGCTGGGACTCAGAAAACAGAAGTCAGTCCGAGCTTAGTTTGGCATACGTTTTGTTCAGCAAAAAACATTATTCTGAGGTTTAAATTTCCTCTTTTAAATCCAGAGGTGCAATTTAGAAATGGACCCTCTGCTCATAAAAAACAACGTGAAATTTGGTGTTACAAGAAGTGGGGCTCCACCTCGCTTGGAGCCAACCAAGGGGTGCAAACAGAGCGGGCTTTGTCTGCTGTCTTCTACTTTTAATCACAGAATCCTCTGTCACTAAACAAGCAGCTACCAGCATTTTTGATTCTCTAGGGTACTTTATCTCTATAAAAGCTTCATGTTTTCTATTGTTCAAATTAATTGGCTGGAGAATATTTATCTATTAGCTGAACAACTGTAAGGCACATGTTTGAGGATGAGGGAGACAGCGGTGCATCAGGATTCAATTCATGTATGTCTGCGTGTGTGTGTGTGTGTGTGTGTGTGAGAGAGAGAGAGAGAGAAAGAGAGAGGTGGAGAGAGGGAGAATGGGCATGGTGAAGGAAGGAGGGACACAGGGGAAATATAAAGTAGTCTTGATGTGTTCAGAGAGTATGCTTCATACATGCACATATGAATAGGTTGCTACGATTTTTTGAAAATTGTTTTGTATCATTTTTAGACTGGATATTGGATGCTCACTAAGACAATTATCAGGGTTTACTTATTTATTTATGTGTTTATGTATTTATTTATTTTTATTTATACTCTGTTTAGAAGATGGTATGACCAATTGCCTTTCCATATAATAAGGTATTCAATAGAGTTTTAGGAAAGGGTAACTAATTTAATTAGAGAAGACTCTTGAGAGTCCCCTGGACTGCAAGGAGATCCAACCAGTCCATCCTAAAGGAAATCAATCCTGAATATTCATTTTAAGGACTGATGCTGAAGCTGAAACTGCAATACTTTGGCCACCTGATGCGAAGAACTGACTCCTTGGAAAAGACCCTGATATTGGGAGAGATTGAAGGCAGGAAGAGAAGGGGATGACAGAGGATGAGATGATTGGATGGCATCGCTGACTCAATGGACATGAGTTTGAGTGAACTCTGGGAGTTGGTGATGGACAGGGAAGCCTAGTATGCTGCAGTCCAGGGGGTCGCAAAGAGTCTGACACGACTGAGCGACTGAACTGAACTGAACTAATTTACAGCATCTTACTGACAAATTCACCAATACCAGCTCATAGACGATTATTATCATTAGCGCTTTTTTGAGGCTCATAGAAGTGGAGCAAATGCCCTGAAGTTATATAGTTACTAAGAAACAGACCTGTGATGTGAAAACAGTGTTTTCTCTGCTAAACCAACTTGCTTTTGCAGGTTGTTTACTATTTCCAAATGTCTACAGATCCCTCCAAGGGCTTCAGAGAGTTATCTCAACCTCTACAAAGCTGACATAGGCTCACTCTAGGGAGTAGTTAGAGTGATTTTGTCTTATAACACAAACCAAGCCTGGCCTTGGAGGGCCCTTCAGAGGAAGATGCAGTGCAGGCAGCTATTGGTTTGTATCATATCATTTTGGCAAAGTGCTTTAGCCCTGGCATCAAACAGGCCTGGGTTCCAATACTGGCTCTGTTGTTAATTGCTAAGTGATGTCCAACTGTTTTGCGACCCCATGGGCTGTAGCCCACCAGGCTTTTCTGTCCATGGGATTTCCCAGACAAGAACACAGGAGAGGGTTGCCATTTCTTTCTGGAGATCTTCCCGACCCAGGGACTGAACCCTGTCTCCTGCATTGGCAGGTGGATTCCTTACCACTGAGCCACCTGGGGAGCCTGGCTCAGTCACTTACTGCTGGTGAACTCAGGAAAGTTTTTTCACCTTTCTAAGCCTCCATTTCCTTATCTGTAGAGTGGGATGGCTGTCATTAACAAACTCATAGACTTGCTGTGCGAACTAAATGAGATAGAACATTTAAGACTTGGTCCAAAGCTTGGCATTAAGTCAGAATGATTCATTATTGTTATTGTTGATGATGATGTTAATGTTTAAATTCTTATTTCCTCACATGGAATTAGAGGCAAATGTTCATCAGAAAAGAGAGAAAAGGGGGAACTTCACTGGTGGTCCAATGACTAGACTCTGGGCTCCCAATGTAGGGAGCCCAGGTTCTATCCCTGGTCAGGGAACTAGATCCCACATGCTGCAACTAAGAGTTGGCATGCTGCAAGGAAGATCGAAGATCTCGCTTGCTGTAACTAAGACCCAGTGCAGCGAAATAAATACATATTCTTAAAAAAAAAAAAAAAGAAAGAAAGAAAAGGGAGGGAAGGGAAGCTGATGGAGAAGAGACTTAGGGATAATGATGCCAAGCCCACCCATCGTTATGAATGGAGAGGGCTAGGTGAGTAACGTTTTGTGGGGTTTCCTGTCCCTCCAGACTTGGACTAGGTTGATCTGAGCTGCTTTCTTATTGGTCCAGTGGTCTGTGAGCCCTGCTGTAAGTTTTCCCCTTGCTCTCCATTAAACACTAAAAAAACTTTCCATGGAAGAGGGGCCTCATTTTTTCTGCAGAGTATTTACATCTCCATGCCTGTGGGGTCACCTTCACTTGTACTTTTATTGGCAGAGGGATAGGGTAGGGACTCAGGAGCGTTGTAATTCTGGAAAAACTGCCTAGTGGTCTGGCATCACGGTGATTTTCCTGGACCGTCTTGTGCAAGTCTCTCAACCCTATTCCAGACCTGAGTAGGTTTTTGCTGCCTGCTTACTTGTGTGCTCCCCTGCCCCATTCCCATTCCGTTTTAAACATGCTTTCTTTTCATTTCAAGGTACCAGTCTTCATAGTGTGCACCACCAGTAAACTGCGTTTCAAGTGTGGGAAGGCAGGCTGGGGAAAGAGAGCCCTTCCCCAGATGAGGATTCAGATATAGTGAGGGCAGGAGAACAGGACATCATAGGAAAAGTCAGGCAACACAAAGCGATGGAAAGTAAACCAATTAATACAAATTCATTGAATAAACAAAAGATATCAGTTTCTTGCACCCTCTTCTATGGCACTTGGTTGGGTCCAACTGATAGTCTGTTGAATCCTTTATGCTATAAAAGAATACTAGTAACATCACCTTTTATGGCACCAGGAGGTCAAGTGTGCTTGTTGAACTTAGTTAAGCTCAGCAAAAATGAGCTGGGTGTATATTTTAAGACCTCCTGATTCCCAGTTCTAGTTCTATAAAACATCACTCAAAGCACTAGGGATAACAGGTTGTACATTCAATAATATTATTCTTTCTTCCTTCTCTTCACACTTCATTCTCCCCTTCCTTTCTTGCCTTTTCTGTGTTTGAAGCATTGTGCTGGTTGGGCACCTTGCGGGGGCAGACCAATAGTACAGGTTCTTGCCCACAGTGGAATGGAAGAGAAAAATGCAGGCATGGATGAGTTTTACAGGAGTGCCAGAAAAACACTCTGCTAGGCTCAAACCCAAGTACTAAGGGAACTGTAGACGAATTCTGATTGGATTATCTGGGACCTTGATGGGCAGAGAGAGGATAGTCTGGGCAAAGCATGATTGGAGCAAAGGCACAGAAGAGTATGTGCTTGGGAACTGTGAAGATTGAGGAGTTCAGTGTGCCCTGTGTACCCAAAGCTCTGATGGAAGCTACAGTTAGAAGGCTTGGTGAGAAGCATCAAGGGGAGGACACTGAGTGCAATAATAAGGAGCTCAGTTCCACTTGTGGCGTTGTGGGAGCCATTTAATGTTTTGGCTCACCCACATGACACAGTAAGATGTGCTTTGTATGAATTCCTCTAGAAGCTTTTGTGAGAGCTGTTTAGAGTGGAGAGGCCAGAGTTTGGACAACAGGCACCAGAAAAAACACAGTAGTTAAAATGCGGTAGTCAATACGGTGGGATGATGCGCTAGTGTGTCTCTGTGGCAGTCACTTTGCTCATCAGTTGGTGTTTCTGGAACAGCTCTCAGTGCTGCTATTTGAATAGAATGGTTTACTTCCAGACCTCACTCTAAAAATTTCACTTTGGGGCCATCTCCCTCCTCTTACCCACAGTGTTACCTTGCTCTGCACTGTTGCTTGACACATTTGGCAAATTATTCAGTTTGACAGATACTATTATGGTGGTATGTATTCTCAGTGGTAGCACACATTTTTTACAACAATCAAATTGTATGACCCACCTTAGAGCAAGTATACCCCTGTGCTGGGACCCCCAGACTTGCAGAGGAGTTTCAGAGCCCAAGTTAATGTGCTAAGTCACTTCAGTCATGTCTGACTTTGTGACTCTGTGGACCATAGCCCACAAGGCTCCTCTGTCTATGGGATTCTCCAGGCAAGAATACTGGAGTGGGTTGCCATTCCCTTCTCCAGGGGGATCTTCCTGACCCAGAGATCGAACCCGCATTCTCTTGGCAGGTGGGGTCTTTACTACTAGTGACACCTGGGAAGCTGTTGATAGAACTTGGCAATAAAATAAATGGCAAAGGTGAGAAATGGGGTGGATTGAAGGGAATTTTGAGAATTCTAGCCGATGTTATGCACAGTGTAGGAAGAGAAGAGGTCATGGATGTGGATGGGGGATAATAACTTCAGAACTGAAGAGGGCTTGAAGACCTTCCAATTAGGAAAACCTAGTAGGCTCTTCAAAATGTGGATCTTGATAGTAATAGAGACATCAAGACTAGAAACCAATGTGTTAACTGTGTGCACTGAAATAAATTTCAGAACTTTGGGGATAAATTATTTGTCTTTGGAAGGGGTCTAAATTGAGATTTCAAGAAATTAGCCTATAATAGTAAATAGAAGAGGGGCTATATTTAATAGAAGTTTAGGAAGGGAGAAGCCGACGACAGAGACTGAGGTATAGTTACAGAAGGAGAATCAGCAAAGTGCAGGCCAAGGCAGAAGGTGTTTGAAGAAGAGGAAGGTCAGTGGTATTAGATCTTCCAGAGTTAGACTGGACCTTCTGGGAGAACATCAAGGATGGAACTTTCTCATCATCATCTTGAACTATTTGAAACAAACACAATGGTGTCCAGGTCCCTAGGACCTGTCGCTCATTTTCCCATGGAATAGAATTGATCATAGATGGAATTTGGTGGAACCCGGTTTGAGAGCAATACTACGATTGCTATAGGGATTTTGAAAATTTAGTGCAAAAATCACACATTTTCTGAATGTAAAGGTCTCAGCAAAAGTGAATAAATACCACATGACATTTTCAAAGGTCCCCAAACAAAACTAATTTCATGAATAAAAATAATAGACTTTGGAAGTGTCTTTGGAATGTTTCTATAGTTATGTGCAAAATGGACAAAGCTACATGGAGGCAGTTCTTATTATGAATCAGAGCAACAATATCAAAGAACTTGGCTAACATAAAATCTTACAATTATAAACTTTCAAGTTTGCTCTATGAAACTGTTAATGGTGCTTTAAAAATATTATGATATAATTTAATCCTTTAGTTAGATCTTCAGGAAAAATATTTTCTTTTTTCACTAAATTTTTGATGTCTGTTTCATCACTGAAGAAGACCTGTGGAATGGCAGCCTTGGTGTCTTAAATTATGGGCTCAAGTCTCCCCAGGGCCACCTTGTAGCTGTGCATAACTGGGCAGCCACCTTGGTCTCCCTGAGCCTTAGGTGTGGGTACTGAGCAAGTCACAATGGTATGTCTGCCCTTTGGCTTCATTTCTAAAGAGGAATCGTAGTGGAGACCCCATCTGTGGGCTGTAGCCATTGACTGAGATGATGTGTATGGGTTGAATATACTAGTGTTTGTGAAAGACCTCTGTAAACAGTGTAAGTGGAACTATTATTAAGGGCCAGAACTTGAATAAAAGACAGTGAAGTGTATGCTATAAACTAGTTTTTAGCACATACTTTAGTGAGTATATTTTTTAGCAATGATAGTGTAGTGACTCCTATATCCCCTTTAATATTTGTACAGCTTTGCGTGAGTTGCCTAATATTTCTGTATCTTGACATCTTTATTTTCATCATAGGGCTTTAGTCAGAATTGTGAGTCTAAACATTTCTTAAGTCAAGATTCTTAAAACAGAGTCTGGAAAACTGGTAAGCACTTCAGAGATGATAGCCCTAGCCTGCCAGTGCAGGAGATGTAAGAGACAGGAAGGGGTTCAATCCCTAGGTGGGAAAGATCCTCTGGAGGAGGGCACAGCAACCCACACAAGTATTCTTGCCTCGAGAATTCCCATGGACAGAGGAGCTTGGCTTACTACAGTCTATGGGTTTGCAAAGAATCAGACATGACTGAAGTGAGTTAGTACACATGGACACACGCCGCCATCCAAATGCTATGCAATTACTGCCTATCCCAGACTTCTAAGAAGTGCTTAAGTAGATGACTACAAGGCTTCTAAATCTTCTAAGAAATGATTAACTGGACTACTGCTTTTATTTCAGTGTATGGCCAGTTCCTATGGCGTGTTTACTCTGAACTTCTATCAGGGCAGATGATGGGACTTTAGTAGAGGTCACTGCTATCTTTTCCGTAAAAGATAGAAAACCTGGGAAATATTTGGGGCTTAGCAAGATGGCTGCTTCTCTGTTCCTCATTTTCAGAAGTCTGCCTGTTTCGTGTTCTCCTGACGGCTAATCGAAACATTGCTTTCACAGTGAGGCCGACCTGTCCTTTGCTGCACTGCCATTGAATGAGGAAGTGGAAGGTGGGAGGCAGAAATGTAAAACTAATCACTGAGTGGAGCCACTGAGACGGATGCTTCAGAATCTTCCCCCTTTTATTAAATTAATTTATTTATGTTTTTAAAAAATTTAATAATTTTGTATGCTTAAATTTTTATTTTTGGCTGAGAGGCATGGCTTGTGGGATTTTAGTTCCCCAGCCAGGGTTTGAACCCATGCCCTCGGTAGTGAAAGTACAGATTCCTAACCACTCACCACCAGGCAGTTCTCCCACTTTTAAAACGTGCAGAGCCCTGCTGTGTCTGCCCAGCCCCAGTCACTCTGTGGCTGCTCGCGGTGTAGCAGGTGATCCCACATTAACTGATGTGACTGGATTTGGACTTGTAGACCCTCCACATTCACAGAGCGTTATGTGCTTTTGACCCGCTGTCTCGTCAACTCTTCTAAGATTCTGCCTCTTCTCTTTGAGAGTGTGTTCTGTGTAGTAATGTATGTGGTTCACTTGGGCAGATTTATCTTAGGAGGTGAGGTCTTCAAGCATAAGAACCTTGTCCCCTCATCTCTGGAAGCCCCATAGCTTCAGCGAGAGGTCTGTAACCTTGGGACTTGAGTGGGAGTCAGGCTGGAGTTTCCTGTTTATAATTTGGGTTGTTAACACTTGGGATCGCTACCCCCCAGAATGGAACTCCAAGTTCCAAAACAGGATTCTCCCAGTGAGTTTGTCACAGAAGGTCAACCCCATCTATAAAAGACATCCTAAATAATCATTGCAAAAACACTTTTTTTCTTCCTTTGAAAGGAATGTACTCCCATTTGAGACCTAAAGTCATATAGACATTAAGTCCTGCTTTTATTTGTGACGAAAGGAACATTCTGTCTTATAGAAATGCCCTGCTGCCTTGTAGGCAACAATGCAGGAGGTGCCTGAGAGGGGAGAATCCAGGATTATCTCAGTTCGGTTTTCAAAAATCGCAATCAAAAATGCCTCGGACCCCCTTGGCTGCCATTCCCATCATTCCCTCCCCCTTCACTGAGCCTAACTCTGAAACCGGGACACAAGCCTCAGTGTTTATATTAGGTTTTGGATGTTAGCTCCCTTGGCTTCTGGGAGCCGACTCTGTTGAAAATTATGTTTTTCTTTTAAGGACAAAGGCCTTATTGTATGTACACGTCGTGCAATGTAATGAGTTTTCTGTTTTGTTTTTTTTTTAATGTTAGGTAATGGGCGGGACTAACCCAGATCTGGCAAATGACAGGTTCAAAGGTCTATACCCTGAGTCGCAATTTGAAGGTTTCACGCAGGTGACTCAACCAGAGAAAGTGGGAGGGAGGGACAAGTGGCATCTTCCCTGACCAGAGCATGTGCCCTGAATGCCCTGCTTTGATGGAACAACCATAAAACGGCTGTGGGAGAGGGCCAGCAACATAAGTGATGATACCCCAGGGACACTCCAAAGAGAATGACAGTGACAGTAAGAATCACGCAGATAACTGTCCTCACATTTTCACTTACAAAAGCGCGTGTTTCCAAAATAGCTCTCGTACTCTTGGTCAAGTAAATAGGTTTTGGCCAGATGGTTTGTCAATGGCCGCAAAGGCTGCAGGCGTAGGCTAAGCATCTTATTTTGAGATGCCGTGCAGTGGGCTCTCTGGTTGTGCTGCTGGCCTCTGCAGCTGTGGGTGACCTCAGAAGATTATTTCCAGGAGAGGTGGAGCTGGTTCTCTGAAAGGAGGCAGGAAAATTAGGAGGCCCGAAACTGTTTTTACATTTATTTGGGTCTCACTGAGAGGCATTTTTAGCATCTTTGTCTTAATTTTTTTTCCTTCTCTTTATGTAAAAAACATTTTTTGGAACCTGTCCTCTCAGGTTCCTCTTGGAGGCAGATCTGCAGACTATAGCATTAGCAATAAGGTTCCTTTCCCTCCTCACTGCTTTCTTTTTAGTGAGCAAAGCAATGACATTTGCATTCTTTTCTGTATTTTTTCCTAGAACTTCTTACTAAAAAATATTGGGGGATTCCTTTTCCATTTTATTTTCTAATTGAACAGACCTGTCTGAGGCAAGTTATGACAACTGCTTCCTCTGGGTTCAGAGAGCAGGGCTGCATCTGGTCAGTGTCTTGTGGGACATGCCACTTCTGCCTCCAGGAGGGCCTTGCTGTGCTGTTTGACTGCCTGTGGGCTTCCCAGGTGGCATAAGTAGTAAAAAACCTGCCAGCCGATGCAGGAGACGTAAGAGACATGGATTCAATCCCTGGTTTGGGAAGATCCCCTGGAGGAGGGCATGGCAACCCACTCCAGTATTCTTGCCTGGAGAATCCCATGGACAAAGGAGCCTGGTGGGCTACAGTCCATAGGGCTGCAAAGAGTCGGACACAGCTGAAGTGACTCAGCACACATGCACTGCCCCTGTACCTCTCAGAAATTCATGGATTCTAGAGGCTCTCACAGCCTGCTGGGTCTCTCCTGAGTTGTGGATTTATAGAGCGAAAGCAGTAGCATCAGAACATTCACATCCCAGTGTTTCTAGGTCTCAGGGGGATGCTGTTTTCCTGAATGGGAAGACTAATCAGATATTCTCCCACTTGACAGCTGCTATGCCATGTTCCTGGGTTTATGCTCCTTGAGGGAAACGGGCCTATTAGAATTGAGATGAGGCAATTTCCTGTTTTCAAGCACATGTGAATCAGGGGTTCCAGCACCCAGTGGTACCCACCAGAGCTCAACTTGCAGTCTCATCAGCACAATAGGTGAGCACCCAGACGGAAATTCCTTCCCCTTAAGAGGTTACTCAGTCAGAGTCTGGGGAATAGTTGGATGGCAGGGAAGGGGGCAGGAGCCTGCTTTTTGGGTAAGTGTCTCTAATTAGTTCCGAAGTGATGTCTGCTGGAGGAACTGGTGCTTCTTCCTTCCCCCTAGGATGAGCATGTACCAGATAGCAGTGACCTCCTTTCTCCTGTGGCTGCCTGTGTGCGTGTAGGGAACTAGTTGGGATTTATTAAAATATGTGATTTTTTTTTCTGTTTCGTAAAAGCTGTACACTGGGCAAAGGCAAAGAGACATTTGATTAAAGTACTTTACACACCACTTGGCCAAGTTATAGAAACAGCTTCCAGATTTTGGATATTTGGTGTTGACCTATCAAAACAACAATTTCTTACAGTTCGACCTAATATGTACTTTAAGCACCTCGAGAATTTTTCACTGGAGGTACTTATCCTGGCAGGTTATTTCAGTGTATCTTAATGAGGGGACCTTTAAATTCAGGATGAACTGACACTGGTTCCACAAACTAAAAATAAAATGTGTTGATATGGTAAAACACCACCTCTCTTCATCTCTGAGCCCTCAGCTCTGAATTAATGGGTTCTCCTGCACATCCTCAGGATGCCTCTGATGGTGGGGTGGGGGGAGGGCAAGGGAGGAAACAACATTCACCTTGGTACCAATGAGAGGGGCACATGGTGACCTGCAGGAAACATGGGAACCGAATTGCAGGACTGAACTAGGAAAATGATTGATGGTTATTAAACGCAGCACATATGTACTGAGCATTTATGGTAATAATGGCCTGAGGTGCTGTGAGATGGAAAAAAAAAACAAACAACTTTTTTCCTGCATGAACGAAAGAGATTAAATTATGTTCCAGATAGTTTTGAAGTTAGATCTCTTTTATTGCTTTCAAGTTCTTTGAAAATTGAAGAACTCATGCAGGCCATAGATATTAACTCTTGGTTGGAGTATCTGATTAATCAGAACAAATTATTCTTTGACTGTGCTGGATGACATGTGTATGCTGCTGCTGCTGCTACTGCTAAGTCGCTTCAGTCGCGTCCGACTCTGTGCGACCTCATAGACAGCAGCCCACCAGGCTCCCCTATCCTTGGGATTCTCCAGGCAAGAACCCTGGAGTGGGTTGCCATTTCCTTCTCCAGTGCATGAAAGTGAAAAGTGAAAGTGAAGTCGCTCAGTCGTGTCTGACTCTTAGCGACCCCATGGACTGCAGCCTACCAGGCTCCTCTGTCCATGGGATTTTCCAGGCAAGTGTACTGGAGTGGGGTGCCATTGCCTTTTCTGGACATACGTGTATATGCATATGTAAATATGTATTGTATATGTAGGCATTTGATGTAAAGTTTGGGTCATGTATTTAGTTTGCAAATGACTTTTTCTCATGAGAGAGTCTCAAATAAAAGTGTGAAAATGTGATTGAACCAGAGGTTGTATATGTGTTGGGAGAGACCCTTAGAGCATAGCTTTGAGCGCTCGTGACTAAGGACTCACAGTTGCGTTCTCATCACTGGCAGCCTCTCCTCCCTCCTTGCCCACCCACTTCAGTCTGATGACGTGTCTTCTCTCACACAGTTGTAGGCCATTAACAGGTCAGTGGTAACAATTCTCCCACCTGGGCCCCAGCAGAGATGACTCTCAGTTTTAATGAACATGAGAACCCCCCAGGGAGCTTGTTAAAAATGCAGATTCTAAGAGATTCTGACTCAATAGATCTGACAGAGATCAAAGAATCTCCATTTTTTAAATTGCTGTTGCTATCAGCATCACCATCTTTTTTATTTTTTTAAGAATCTCCATTTTTAATAACCTCATCCAGTGACTCCACGCAGGAGCCAGTATTTGAAAAACTTCCCATCTGAGGTTAGGGGAAAGAGAAGGGACTATGAATATAATCATGAATATAGGTCAATTCCCCAATGAAGCAACATGTCCTCTAGTGGTCAGGTACATTTGAGATCCTGTTATTGGTACCAAACTTTCCTATAGGTCAACTCATTTACAGAACTTTATTTTTGTGGAGCTTTGCAGTTATCTTGTACATCAGCCATCTTTACTGAAGTGCTACTTTTTTCTCTTTGTATCATCTTCTCTTCAAGCCTCCTCTAGTCACTTGATCAGAACTAGTCACTTGTTCTTTGAAGCCTCATGTTGATTTCCTATATTATAATCCTTATTCCTGCCTACCCTGAAGTTTCATTAATTATTCACATGGCTGTCTCCCTATTGGACTTTAGGCTTCTTCAGGGCAGAAACAGTGTCTGATTCTTCTCACCATCACTGAAAACATTTTGCATGGCACCTTGCATTCTGTAAGTCTCAATAACTATTTTACGAATCAATACCATGTTCTTAAATTGGGGATAGCCTGACCTTCATCTTCCTCAAAGCCACCCTGTGAAGGAGAGAAGGCTTTCTCAAGAAACCTATTTCAAGGTTGAGACAATGAAGGCTCAGAAAAGTGAAACAAGATGAAGCTCACACCGCTAATCAGTGAGAGTCAGGGCTACAATTCAAGTATGGGAATCGAGACCCATCCTGGGTAGATTCCACTGAGATGTCTCTCAGAATGCTTCCTGACCACAGGGGTTGAGAAAGCACCCCAAGGGGGCTAGTGAGAGAGACCCAGGAAATAACTTCCCTGGGGATTCTGTTTTTAACAGTCCTTGTAGTCCAGTGAGGTAGACACTGGCGCCTTTGGGTGGGACAGGCTGACCCTCTGGGTTGCTGCCAGCCTTCTCATGAGATGGATTCCCACAGGAATACACTTTGTTTCCTGTGGTCTTTCTTTGATGGGCAGCAGCTGCAGGGTGAAGCTGATATGACGTTTGTTTGTTGCTTCTCCAGCCTGAGTCAACTAGATGTAGCAATTTGACAAAACAGCCAGGGTTTTATGACAGACTTGCTGGGATCCAGCAGCATCTGGAGGAGCCAGAGGCAAGCTGTAAGAGCTGAGGGCCAGGTGAAGCAGGATTTAGAGGTGCTCCCCACCCCCACCCTTTCCATTCCCAAGCCTCTATAACGGGAGCTATTTCCTTCTGATGGCAGCTTCCGCCCAGCAGGTCTCTTCCTCATCTGGAACAGACCCATTCTAGGAAATGTTTGTTCTTTCCGCTCTGTTGATGGCACCCAATTTCTGCCCACATTTTCCTCCCCCTGATCTGCTGCTGCTGCTAAGTCGCTTCAGTCGTGTCCGACTCTGTGCGACCCCATAGACAGCAGCCTACCAGGCTCCTCCATCCCTGGGATTCTCCAGGCAAGAACCCTGGAGTGGGTTGCCATTTCCTTCTCCAGTGCATGAAAGTGAAAAGTGAAAGGGAAGTCACTCAGTCATGTCCGACTCTTCGCGACCCCATGGACTGCAGCCTACCAGGCTCCTCCATCCATGGGATTTTCCAGGCAAGAGTGCTGGAGTGGAGTGCCATTGCCTTTTCCGTCTACCTGATCAGGGAGAGTAAAAAGTCAAGCTGACAGGGTTCTGATTTGTGTTACCTTCACATAATTCTGGTCATGTTGCTATTTTCCATACTTTTAATGAGAATCCCTTTTAAAAAATTTTTTTAAATTAGTCCGGCCTTCCATTGTTCCAGGGTTCCACCCTTATCATTTCCATCTTTATTATTTTTTTACCACGTTATTTTCTTTCTCTGTTATTAGCCTAGCGTTTCCATGATGTCACCACTCTCCAAGTTTTGTGTCTTGTTTTTCTCAGTTTCAGTTTTTAATTCTTGGTTCCAGCCCGATAATGAAATACATAAACAATTACAGTGGGGTGGTAGCGCTTCCTACACACCCCACATGGACCAGACAGTTGAGGGATGGACTGTCCAGTGGGGAGCTCTCTGACGTCAGCTGAGTTGGAAGAGTCAGTGGAGGCCAGAGGAGGGCCATTTGTGATAATGACGAAGTGGTTGAGAAAAAGATGGCTGGGAATAACTGAAGCACTAGCTAGAGCAGTGTCAAACACCCAGGTGGGGGTTTAGTAAATACTATTCACTAATGATGGTGTGCTGATATCATTTAGCCTGGTGGACAGAATGCCCAGGGGAACTTTAACAGCCTTCAAGTATGTGGGAAGAAATATGATGTTGAAAGGACAGAGAGGAGTACAAATTTCAAAGTTGCAACATATCTAGCTTCTCCGCCGGCTGCTCTCTGCTTCTTGCTCACTTTCAGAATGCTCTCCAAGGTGGTTGTGGGGTCTTGGCTTCCCTGCTTCTTGGCCAGTTCCTGCCTGTGAGCGCAAGCCACTTCCCTAGATCCCTGAGTCCTAGTTATCCTGCCGTAGATGAGATCACTCATGCTCCCAGCTTTGAGCCATGTTTGTTGGATCAGAAATTGAAAGCAGGGTCTGACTATGGGCTCTGTTCTTTCCAGGGGTTTGACTTTAGGTCTTAGTTCAACTGAGAAGGAAAACCTAAAATGGGGGTTTTCCTTTTCCTTTTCAAGTCCTGGGGATCTAATGTTCTCTTACTCCCAAACTCATCTCTAACACTTGCCTAGCGTTTGACTACTGCTCTCTGTTGAGTCTGAGCTCCCTTAGGACACAGGTTCTAGACCTTTCCCTTGGCGTTCTTAGGTCTTCTAGGCAATCAGCATTTTCCTGAGCTAGAGTCTGTTCCCTCAGAGAGGTAGCTTGGCAGGCATGGTACTTATTAGCACTAGGGTAAGGAGTGGCCAGCAGTAGCCAAGCAGTAGCTCTCTCGTGAGCCTTAAATAGCCGCACTGACAGCTGTGCTGAGGCATCTTGGTTGGTAGGTATCTGACATAGTGGCAGGTGCTGAGAGAAAGTGACCTCTGGTGGTCACTGGGTTAATATAATAGTCTGAACCAGTGATCTTATACAGTTGTGTGTGTTATTGCCTGAGGGGTGTGTGTGTGTGCACATGCATGTGTGTATAAAGACTCACACATATAAAATTTTCTATAGGTTTATAAGAATTATGTTTATTTGGCTACTCTTTCTCAGATCTTTTTATCCTGGGTCTTCCTTATCTTTCTGAACTTTATGTATTGGAGGGCCCCAGGATTTGATCAAAACATTCTCTCTGTTTATACTCCTTCCCTAAGTGATTTTTATATAAATTCATGGCTTAAAAACATCTATATGCTGAAAGTTCCCACATTTGTGTTCCCAGCTCCCTTACCCCTCAAGGCATGCATGCATGCTAAGTTGCTGCAATCATGTCTAACACTTTGCTGCCCTGTGGACTGTAGCCTGCCAGGCTCCTCTGTCCATGGGATTCTCCAGGCAAGAATACTGGAGTGGGTTGCCATGCCCTCCTCCAGGGGATCTTCCTGACCCGGGGATTGAACCTGCATCTCCTGCGACTCGTGCATTGCAGGTGGATTCTTTTACCGCTGAGCCACCGTGAAAGCCTTGACCTCTCAAGAGTAGGCTTGTAAATTCAAATGCCTGCTTGGCCTCTCCACGTAGATGCTAGGAAGCATCTCAGACTTAAAATGGCCCAAGCAGAGATTTCATTTTGCACCTCTCCTCCAAATCCTGTTTCTTCCAGCCAGCAGTATCAGTTGCACCTGCTCCATCTTTTCAGGGATCAACCGTGATGTCCTGAGTTCCTCTTTCTCTTATATCATATGTTCGGTATAGTAGCATATCTTGATGGCAAAACCTTGACAATGTATCTGATAATTCCTATCTTCATGATCACTTTTACCTCTGAACAGCAATACATTATCAGGCAGTGGCCACTGAAATGTATACATCTGATTATTTCACTTATTTACAAAAATTCCCCCAGTGGTTTCTCATCCGACTTGGACTGCAGTCTGAAGTCTACCTGCAGGGCCTGCAGGATCTGGCTTCTGATGCTGTCTCTGACTCTGCCTCCCAGAGCATCCTCCCCTTTCGGTCTGTTACTCTTGCATGATCTCAGCTCCCTCTTAACAAGGGTGTCTGCTCTTTCCTGTCCCCGGAGCACACGTATCCAATATATTTGTTGTTGTTGTTTAGTCACTAAGTCGTGTCTGACTCTATTGCAACCCCATGGACTGTAGCCCTCCAGGCTCCCCTGTCCATGAGATTCTCCAGCAAGAATACTGGAGCAGGTCGCCATTTCCTCCTCCAGGAGATCTTCCTGACCCAGGGATCCAACCCCATCTCCTGCATTGGCAGGTGATCCTTTAGCACTGAGCCACCAGGGAAGTCCCATCCAATATAGTTACACATTCTCATTTCTTCATTCTCACCTCTGGAGAAATGCTTTCTTATTTGAGGGCCTTTTTTCTGACCTCTCACCCCTGAAGTACACAGCCTGTCATTCTTTTCCCTTGTCCTGCTTCGTTTTCTCCATAGCCCTTATGAGTATCCCTTGTATCTCGCACATCTTTGTTTCCTGAAGGTCTCCCTACTGAATGTCAGCTCTGGAGGCTGTGGACTCTCTAGTCACGCTGTACCCCAGGGCCTGGACCACTGCTGGTCCCCTCCAGCATTGGTCCCCTCCACAGCATACCTGTTGGATGACTAAGTATATGCTGTGTTTAATTTATTTAAATTTAATTTTTTGGTTCAATTAAATTGAATTAATTAGTCTTTAATTAATTCAATTAGTTGTCTTTAATATTTTGGTTTAGTAATTTGAAGATAAAACTCATTATTTCTCTTCCTCAGGGTAAGTTATGTATTTTCCTTTCTGCTCTAAACTCTGCTTTTTCTATATTGAGAGCTTGCCATATTCATGGCTCACGTTACTCCACATATCAAGTCAGATGGTGGGGAAATTGTACCAATACACAGACAAAGCTGAAAAGCTATCTCCAATGAACCAACTAAAATTATAGTAAAATATATAATAGGCAATAATAACTGGAAAATAAAATGTGTGCCTTAGAAAAGTGGTTTTAAAAATAAGTATTACTGCTCATGGGCTTCCCCAGTGGCTCATGGTAAAGAATCTACCTGCAGTGTAGGAGATGCAGGGGATGCAAGTTCAATCCCTCCCTGGAACAAGAAAAGATCTCCTGGAAGAGGGCATGGCAGCTCATGCCAGTATTGGAGCCTGGAGAGTCCCATGGACAGGAGCCTGGCAGGCTGCAGGGTTGCAAAGAGTCAGACACAACTGAAGCGACTGAGCACAGCACACAGGGCGTTACTGCTTATACTTGGTGACATAATAATGATTGGTTTGGGAATGTAAATTAAAATTCAGTATGTTGGTATTTAACAGTTTACTTAAAATATATGATGGAAGAAAGACTAGCAAAGGGTGTTAAACTTTACAGTTTCATAGAGCAAGAGAGAAGTGACAAAGCATTTCCCATAATATGCATAAGATGGGCTGCTTTTCTGTTGGTGGTGCCCAGCCATGTTGCTGCACCTACTTTGGAGGGCACTGGAATGGCATCATTGAAGGAGATCCCTTTTGTGGGTTGTCCGATTTCAAGGGTCTAACATAGATAGATTGAATTGTCTCAGTGAGATAATTGTATAACAAAGCTTTTTGGAGGCTCATTCAGGGGCCCACGTATGTTCTGAAGAACCAGGAGGGTTTGGATGATCTCTGGGGGTTTATGGCAATGGAGTTTGGTTGAAACAGACCTTCACGTCTTCTGAACTAACTCATGACTGCCCTGTGTCCACTCATGTTGCAACATGTGAGGTGCTTCTGCTGTGTTTGTGCTCTGGCCCCTCTCCCTCTTGGACTGGAATCTCTTCCAGGGCAGAGGATAGATCTGATTCATATGTTCTATTCTCAGCAAAAACCTGGCACAGTGCCTGGCCCACCACAGGGGCTCAACAATATCTGTTAAATAAACTCATGCATTTTTAGTCAGATAGTTTGAATCTGTGGAGCCAACATTTAACCTGCAGAAAAATCCAAGTTTGTAGCCACGATGTCACATTTTCTAAAGGCCGTTTGTCTTCTGTTGACATTTTTGTCTTATTTTAGATGTTAAAGCTTCAGAGAAGCTGTCTTAAGATGAAATCTTTAAGAGAAACCAGAAGGGTAATAATCATGGCCAGTCATTTCTTTTTTAAAATGAAGCATGCGTTGTGAGTCCTTTTAGCAACAAGTTTATGTTAATGGTGACCAGTTTATGTTATGGGTGACCAGTCACTTTTATTTCTTCATAACACCTTAATCAGAAATGGATTATATGCAAAATTGGCATTCATTGATTGTTTCATGAGTTTGAAAGTGGAAGCCAGTGAATTAAAATTGCATTCTAAACCTATGAAATAAATCTGTGGCTTCTCCAGTTCTTTCTGACATCTGCATGTGGCCCTTGGGGAAGACTTGGTGACGAGAACAGGCTGTTAATGGCCCTGGTGAATGAGTCAGACCATCCCCAGCTCACACGCTTGCTTTCAGATGAGGGATGCTGTCTGAGACTCACTTTCTCAGTTTTGTGAATTTCCATCTGGCCAGAGGGCTCCTGTCCCCTTGTTGCTCTGCCTGACATTCCTCGGGCTAACTGGACACCCTCTGCCCTCAGCACCAGAGTGAATATAGTCCAGGAGCAAGGATGTTTCCAGCACCTGATGCATCAGACAGCCTTCACTGTTATCCTCAGGCAGGACGGCAGGAACCAGCTCTAATGCCTGCATCCCAGGGGTCCCTTTGAAAGCCTCTGTGATTGCTGATGGTCAAGGTCAATTGTAAAGATGTCTTTAAAAGTGTCTCACTAGTGACCAGAAAGTTACTTTGTCAAGATGACAGATGGGCTGTGAGCAGTTCCTCTGCCCTGCCTGTTCCCTGTGATGTCAGCTCCATTTACTTGTCGAGGTTAGGTATTTCTGTAGCTCCTCACAGCACGTGGACTTTCATGGGCAACCTGTGGAAAATCTTCTGTTCTCTTCTGTGAAAAATCAGCTCAGTGGCTTGCCGTTGACCCACAGGAATGAGGGGCGAATGCGGACCTGGTGAGTCCCACTCACTGCGGGTAGAAGACCCAGGCAGAGATTCCTGCTGACAAGAGGGTGACAGCCCTCCAAAGCTGGTCCTGAGAATAAGTGGTTTGTCACCACCAAACATGCCGGCAGGACACAGCCGGGGCCTAAGACATTTACTCAGTTTCATGTTTTGGATGCGTTCACTTTCCATTGCCCAGACAATCATCTATGTGTACAATTAAAAGGGTCCCTTGAGGTCGCAGTTTCTTTAGGTAGCCAGGGAACCCAGCTTGTTATATTGTGGTGAGTCAGAAAAGGGGCTGCTGAAAGAATATCTCCAGGTAGCCTTCCTTAACTCCATATCATGAACTTTCCCATGGAAGTGACTCCGATTTTCTTGTTGTCTTTAACTCCTGAACCCTCACACCTTGCTTCCTCCAGTGCCCCTGCTGGCCTAGGCAACACCTGGTCCCAAGACTGAGAAGCCTGGCTAATGCCTCTGATGATGCCCTCTGATGAAGATCCCGCTGGTTGTTGGGGCTGGATGCCCCACCTTCTTGCTAGTTCAAAAGAACTCACCAGAAAGGCATAAAAATATTCTTAGAATCTCACGCCCTTCCCTTTTTTGTGTTTTAGGGGAGGGGGTCAGAGAAAAAGCTCATTTATTACTTGTCATGTGCTGAAGGGCGCCCGTCGTGCAATATAGTCGGAGATGCTGGGAAAGGCAACTGGGCCACTTGTGCACGAGACTGTGTTCCTCTGCAGCCTCTGTTCCCCTTCACCCTGGGAAGCACTGGCTTCTTCCCATAGTGACCGTCTGTGGATGCTTTCTCTGCAGCCCCAACTTCATCCTGCATCCCAGCTGTTTGAATCCCTTTTGATTTTGAGGAGAAAAAGGTAGACTCAGGAATTGTTGTCGTTCAGTCTCTAAGTCATGTCTGACTCTTTGTAACCCCATGGACTGCAGCACGCCAGGCCTCCTCGTCCCTCACCATCTCCCAGAGTTTGCCCAAGTTCACGTCCATTAAATGGGTGATGCCGTCCAGCCATCTCATCCTCTAATGTCCCCCTCTGCTTCTGCCTTCAATCTTTCCCAGCATCAGGATCTTTTTCAGTGAGTCAGCTCTTGACATCAGGTGGTTAAAGTATTGGAACTTCAGCTTCAGCATCAGTCTTTCCAATGAATATTCAGGGTTTATTTCCTTTAAGATTGACTGGTTTGATCTCCTTGTTGCCCAGGGGACTTTTGGGAGTCTTCTCCAGCACCATATTTTGAAAGCATCAATTCTTTGGCCCTCTGCCTTCTTTATGGTCCAACTCTCACATCTGTACATGACTACCGGAAGGACCATAGCTTTGACTAGACAGACCTTTGTCAGCAAAGTGATGTCTTTCCTTTTTAATACACTATCTAAAATCCGTCATAGGTTCATCATTTGAATTGGGAATGTGGACCACATAAAGGATGCTGACAGTCACTCCGCTAAGGTCTCATGCCTGGCTCCTGTTCTCTGGTAGAAGAGGACGCAGTCAGCCCACCCTCTGATTTTCCGGTCTGCTTCTGGGAGCCTGAGTGGTGTCCCAGAGCTGCATCTGTGACGGGGTGCCCTGCACTCAGTCACTGGCTGCTCTGTGCTCAATCCACTCCAGTTACATTAATGTGGTGCTGCCAGCAGATCCCTTGCTTATACGACGTACAGTCTAATAAAAACCAGGCAGTGCTACTTTCTTTGGGCTACTATTTTTATTTGGTGGTTATTTCTTTTGTCTTCTGCCTTCTCTAATGCTTTGGTCCTATTTCAAAATATGATTAAACAGAATGAGGAGCTGTTTGACACTGCCCTGTTTTAAATCAGAGCTGTACTTGAGTGGCTGGGACAGTCTAATGGCTTGTTTCTCTTTGTTCTGAGAGGTCCTTGAAAAGGTGCCCCCCTCAAAAAAAAAAAAAAGCCAGACCTAAATCTTTAAACAGCTTAGGACCCCCAAACAATCCCCCCAACAAACTAAAGCCCATTAAAATAGAATTGAAATGTTAGGTAAGTTAAATATAAAAAGGGCCTCCTTATTAATCCCCTGCTGCTTCTGCGGGCACGTGTCATATTTTCAAGGTACAGTATCAGGAGAATACTGTCATTTAGTGATGTATTAGGGCCATATATCATCAGAACATCGTCCTGGTAGAGGATATGGGCACTAAAAGACACGATTCTGGCCAGACAGAACAACAGGGGGTCTTACTTCTTTTCTCCAGCCCCTTGCACCCCCTCTGCCTTTTTCTTTAATCTCCCTCTGTTGTGTGTTGCAGAGAAGTGAATTTCTTCATGGGATATGACTTGTTGCAAAATAATCGGGGGGCCCCAGTGGACTTCATAAAGTCTTTTAAATGGCTGGGCTTCAAGGGCAGCTTTGTTCAGAGTTTGAGCCGTTAGCTGGGCTGGGGAAGGCCGCCTTTGCCAGGGTCCAGGTCTCTGGGGTAAAGGCTTGCTGAGCCTAGACTAGAGGCAGAAAGAATAACACTCCCAGATGGAGTGCAATGAATTGTGAGATGTTTTGCAAGATGCTTTCACATTAAGTCTCCAAAACTATATTCTTGCAAGATGCTTTCATGTAAAGACTCCAAAAGTATGGCTATGGGATGCTGCCAGCCTCCTGGGAGAGGAGCACTCTGTCCCTGCGCCCCCAAATCACGAAAGAAACCAGAGGACTTGGAGGATTTTGGTCCGGGCTCTGGTCTCACTTGCAAATGACAGGGCACTCAGAGGCTGACACTTGTTTTGAGTTTTTAAGTCAGAGCCTTAATCTATTTTTTCTACAAGGCACTATTTTTACTCTTGTGTTCAAAACAGAATCATAAACTAAGGTTTGTAATGGTCTTAAAATGGGGAAGTGCTTAACAAAGGCACACATTTAAATGTGTTGGCTGCAAGGAAGAGATGGCTCATCTTAACCTCTAAACCAGGCAAGCTGGTATAGCAATGAAATCACCGATTCTGATTTCAGCGAGACCTGGGTTTGAATCCCTGCTGCAGCTATGTGAAGCTGGGTGAGCCTTTTAACCTCTCTGAATATACACAATTACATATAAAATGGATAACTAAGGAGAACCTATTGTATAGCAGAGGGAACTCTACTCAATGCTCTGTGGTGAACTAATTGGGAAGGAAATTTAAAATAGTAGATAAATGTATATGGATGACTGATTCACTTTGCTGTACAGCCAGAAGCTAACACAACATTGTAAAGTAACTATATTCCAATAAAAACTAATAAAAAATAACCTCTCTGAGCCCCAGCTTTACCCATAAAATAGGGGTAAATCAGTGCATTCTTTAGGTTTGTTGTGAGGGTTAAAAAGGACATAATACACAAAGCATGTTCAGCACGATCTAGCAAATGATAGGTTTTCTATAAATGTCAGGAGCTATTATTCTTAATAGTTCAGCAGTCTGCCTGGAAAACTTACTGCCACTTCATAGAATTTCGTTAGAGATGAGTCAGCTCTGGCTTTTGATAGTGAAGGGATTTGCAAAAGTGGTGGGGGTTGGGGCATTCAGAAAAATCTGGAAATGTTACTTTACATTAACAGCAAGGGCCATTGACACCCCTCGCCTCTACTGACCTTGGATGTGTCCAGCCTCTTCTTGGCTGGGAAGTTTGGTTCATTTTCCCTGTTGAACACACTTTCTTCACCTTAAAAATGGTTGTGTTGGTGTTTTTTCAACGTTCATTGAGCTGAGAAACATGGTCTGGAGCCCTGGAGCCTCGTACTTGTACACTAAGACTTTGGGGTGGACCAAATTGCCTTTTTTTTTTTTTTTTTCCCCCCTCTTAGCTCTTTTGGTGCAAGAGTTATGAAATCAATTGTACTGTCAGTAACAAAGAACGAGCAAGTCCAAGCTTAATTAAAATAATAAATCATCGATCAAGTTTACTATTGCCATTGGCAACCACTGAGCTATCTCAGTCTCCCTCACCTTCCAGTGATTCTTTTCTCAGAGATTAAGAACAGATTTCATCCAGAGGAGCCCGGCTGGAGCAGGTACAAACTTGTGTTGTCTCCTCTCAGAGGCTCATGCTAGCTTGCACGATTTTCCCAGATTGTATGTTCTGGAGAGGGAATCACTTCACTTTTTCAATGATCAAAACCAGGTATCAGTGATACCTACCCCCCAACCCCCAACCCCGGGTCTTTTCTTTCAGTTTCTTTCTGTGTCTCTGCATTCTAGAACTGTAATTTTTGCAGTTAGGTCTGTTTATTTGAGGTTTGACCCATCTCTTCTGTGGCATCTTTCACAGGTTACCTTCTAACAGGGCAGGGAACAGGAGCCCTCACGTGTCCGACCCAGGTGGCCTGTCTTTCCAGAAAATTTCCAGACTCGCTCAACTACATACTAATCTAGTCCTAAACTCTCAACAGTCATGTAGGAGCTAACCTAATTTTAATATGATACACTCATAAAGTTTAATGCTGTGCCTTAGCAACTAACCTCCTTGGCTGGCCCCTTAATCCCAGTCTGGGAACCAGGTTTTCTTCCCAAGTTCACTGCTAGCTAGCTCTTTGAGGGACCTGAGACACTTAACTTCATTGTGTGCCATTCCTCCGTCTGCAAATCTTAGGAAACCTGTGAGGATTAATGAAATAATGTCTGCAGAGCTCTTTAGAAGAAAAGTGCTATGTAAACATAAAGTATTATTCTTCTGTTTATGAGACGTTTTATAATATTGCCTAGGAGAAATTGTGACCGGTGTGCAAACGTACCATAAAATTCCTTTTTGGTTCTTTTGGAGCTGGAATTGAGTTACAGTGGGGGCACTTCTAGGAAAAGTTGACCTCTTTGACCACATGTGTGTGAAGACTTGGAATTCCAAGGAGAATACATGCGCTGATGTTGGATCACCTTCTTCCTTGGGAAACTTGACAGAAGACATCTGTATCCCTTAAAAAAATTTCCTCTGTGAGCAATTTTAAGACTCTCAAATAGCGCAACACTACTGTGTGTGCAATTCAAACAAGTTCTCTAATAAAGAGAATTTGATTAAGGGTCAAAGTGTCTTGTTTGTGCTCACCATCCATGATGGCTTTTGAGTCAAGGTGGAATTCTCTTCTGTAATTCTCACTTGGGGCCAGAAGTTACACTGCAGTGTTTTGTGATCCTGCTCATGTCTGGTGTCTCGTTTCCTCCAGGAGATTTCTGGAGCAGAGAAAGGAAGCTTGCTACGTGGTTTCTTTCTCCCTCCCATAGCACTGGGTCCAATGCCACATGGACCATATCTTTGGTTTGGCTACTTTAGAACTGTCCCTCCTCTCCTTCTCCAAGTCACTGTCCTGGACATATGTCCCCTGACTGGAGCTGATGACAGAGGGAATGCCTTAGTCAGAGTCAATATGAGTCTAGCCCCATAGATATTTGTATTTTAATAGGGGCTCCATCCCCTCCCTAAATAAGGCTACAGTGATGAAATGACAGAGAGTGTGTGCACACATGCAGGGTAGGGTAGCGTAGTCTGGCGGGGACAGACTCCAGACTCCACCAAGAGCAGAGGACATTTAGTACCTGTGGGATAAGGCAGCCAGTGGAAAGGGAGTCCTGAAGACACAGCTTTGTATGTCCCCCTTCTCACCAAAGAGGCTTACTTGGAAACCAGTGTTTTTGTCTTTTGGTAATCTGGAGAGTTTCTAATTTAGGAAAGAGAATTCTACCTATGATAGAATGATACTACTCTAATGATACTACCTGGCCCATGTACCTTATTGACATATTTTGTTGTTCACTTGGGGCAGAAAAAAATATTACAACTTCACAGCCTTCTTGATTTTCTGAAAAAGGATCTGGCCCTTAGAATTTGTGAGTTCGCCAAATGACAGCTGTTTGCCTCAAAGGCAGGCTTTGCTTTCATAAAAGACAGGAAAGGAGGGAAAAATCACACCATCTTCTGGATGGCCTGCCACCTCCCTAGTATAGCTAATCACAGGAGGATCAGCAGGCAAGGCACCCAGTACTTTCATTTTCCTTCTTATTTCAAGAAATATGTGTTGCCATTTCATAGTCTAGAAATACAGCATCTGCCAGCTGACATTTCTCCTTGATCGCTCTATCATATCAGCTGCTGTGTTTTCTTCTTCAGATTTTTATTTCATTATTATTTTTAAATATAAATGAAAGGTCAGGTATGGACTTCCCATAGTCCATAATAGGATTGGGACTGGAAGAATCTTAGAAAAAAAAAATATCTTCAAGACATAGGCTTGAAATTAAAAAAAAGCATCTCAAAAACTTTTTTTTTCTCGTTGAGAAAAGCAAACAGGAAGTTCTCACAATGGCGATTTGCTGTCTTCTCTAACCTCCTCTCCGCCCCCCCCCCCCCAGCCCAAATCAGTGAGAGATGATTTCCCTGCACACCAGACACTGAAAAATGCTCAGGAGGCACTGGCAGGTCTCCTGGCCACGTTTCTAAGCCCAGGGTACTCTGTGCTGCCATCTAGTGGCAGATCTTAGACACAGCAAGCTGGCTGCTGAAGTCCTGTTTGAACTTGGCTGTGGCCAGAGCTGTGGTTTGGCTTGCATCCTTATAGAGCTTTGTTGCCAGCCATGTAATTTTTTTCCCTTTTTACTCCCTATGCCCCTCTTTAATGTTTGTTTGTTGGCACTTCATTTCATGTGCTTCCAGAGGCTGTGTTTTGAGTTTTGATACATTTGGTCTTTCCAAAAGAAGGCATTAATGCAAACAGATGCCTTTGACAACAGGTAAATGACAGGCTTGCTGATCCTAGAAAGTGGAAAACATGGGGAGACAGAGACTGAGAATGAAAAATGTGATGAGGTTTGTTATCCTTAGGCATGGGCTAGGTTGGGTTTTTAAAAATCTTCTGACATTTTCCTCCACTGCATGTTTACCACCATTTCTGTGGCGTAGATTTGGGAAGAGTCAAATTCAAGCTGAAATCTTGGGGAATATTTACTTGGAGATATGAGCCTAGCCATCAGCGATGTGATAGGCACAGATAACTATCCATGTCCAAAATAGTGCATCTTTCTTTGTTATCAGAAACAAGCTGGTGTTTGTGGACCTTGTCATGGTTGGTGATGACACAGCACCTCGGAGTTATTCAGCTCTTGTCAGTGTGCTCACTTCATGTTTGTGGTACCACCTGCAAGGCACCAGTCTCCCCTGGGGCCTTGAAACTGTGATGTTCTTTAGTTCTTGTTAGTATCCCGAATGCCTAGGAAATAGCTGGTGGAACATTTAAGTGCATGCCTTCAAACAGGTAATGCATCATATTTGGATCTTCTCAGAGTCATTTTAACGGCTAACCTTTCCAGATAAAACCAAAGATACAGATGCTCACCACACTTTCATTAGCATGAGTGCTAATATAGTGCTTCTCTCCAATCCCCTGGGAGTTGCAGAGCCTCTCAAGGCACTCCCAGGGTCTAATTCTAAAATGAATCCAGACTGTCATCTCCTCCCTTTCTGAATGAGCAGACCCCCTGAGAGTCTGGGAACTCCACACTCTCCAGCTCACCCATCACCTCTCCCCTAGAGTGAGGTACATGGAGCCTGGGGATGGGTGGGCCCCTGCCATCCCAACAGCTCTATTTCTACATGGTCTTGTTGTCTTAGTACCCTGATGGCTTTGCAAGGCCCCTGACTCATGGGAATAATAAGCCCACCCCAACCAATGTTCCATACGATGTTACAGAAAAACCTGAACGAACTTTGGGGCCAAACCAATACTCCAGATCTGCCTCTTGTGGGGCCTGGGCAAGCTGGCTAACTCTGGTTCCTTAGCTGTAAAATGGGGATGATGTGGATTTTTTTGTGAAATAATGCATATGCAGCTCTTAGCACAGAGCCTGATACATAGAAAGTGTTTGGGAAGCATGAATCAGTAACAGAAAACATTTCTCGAATGAGAAAAGGAACTGAATGAGCCGTGATCTTGAGTAAGAACAGAGGACACTTGGTGCACGTGCGATGGGGTGGCCAATGGAGAGGGAGTCTTGAAGGTACGGCTTTGTGTGTGTACCCCTTCTTACCAGAGCAGCTGGCTTGAAGACCAGTGTTTTTGTCCCTTGGCGAAATCAGGGAAAGCAAAGTGAGTGGTCTTAATTAACCTGTGCTTGAATTTACTCTGTAGCTGCCGGACTCAGTTAAGGGGATGGAGGAATCAGCCTTTCACCAGCGATTCTCTGAAGTTTTTCTTTGTTTCTTGGAGGGCCTGGGAATCTGGGCTTGTGCTCCGCATCCACGCAACCAGACAACAGGGAAATGATCAGATCTGGCAGCTCTGTACCTACATGACCCTTGGTAGAAAATAAAAAAAACCTCCCAAGTGTTATCCGAAGTGGGGGAAAACTCCCTAAACCTACAGCTAAGGTTTAGGTTTGTTCTGTGTGTGTGTGTGTATGTATACACAAAAAAATTCCAGATGTGACTCTACAAACCATCTGGTTGAAATAACTTTTGTGCTGAACTGTAATTACAAGCTATTTATTGTGGATCTTGGATCTATGTTTTTTGACTGCCTGCTGGGTTTCTAATTTAGCAGAGTTCTGACATGTAAGAGTATGTGTCTTCCTGTTCATTAGATCCCAAATTTTGACTTCACATGCACCCTGACTACCCTTAGAATTTTTAATTGCTTGTGTCTAAGGAGTTTTCCTTTCAGAGAGGAGATGCACTTGGGGTGACTTTTCCTTAAGGCTGCAGCCAGGTTTGCTGAATGCATAAAGCCGATTTAACAGATGCTCTGAGGTAATGCCCTGGCTGGGGACATCTGGTATCAAAACTATGGTTTTGTGTAACTGCTGTTTGTGAAACTAAGTCAGTGTTCATCATGCCGAGCAGCGTACATACCTGATCGATGTTCTCGATCACTTTGGTGGTGGTTAAAGGTCCCTATAATTTTTTTAAAAAATACTTCTTTAATTTGAAAGGTGACCATAACTATGTATTACATTTGTAATTTAAGAAGAAAGTATAAACATAAATTGCAGGGCTGAGACTGACAGTGAGTCATGCTGCCACCTGTATTATGAAACAGAGAGGGTGAGGGAAGGAGCTTTGCCCTGCTCGGAGCCAGGATATCTGGGTTCAGGTTGGAGTCAGCCGGTCACTCTGGGACTGTGGACAGCTCCTGAGCCCACCCAGTTCTTGCAGCAGGAAGAGCACTCTTCTTGTGGCAGTGGTTCTCAGCCTGGGCTGCACGCTGGAATTATCTGGGGAGCCTGGTCCTGAGAGAAATCAGATCTGAGCTTCAGGGGCTGGGAGACAGTGCCAGGCTTCCTGAAGAACTGTGCACGGATTCTGATTAGCAGCCCAGGCTGAGAGTCACTGCCTCATAGTGTTTTAAGGAGTTGGTGAGATTCTCTATGAGAATTCTTATCACACAACAGACGCCAAAAATGGGGAAAGAAAAGGAGACTGGATTACTTAGCTCAACCACACCTTATGATCAGACACCAATAACCAATAAATGAGAAAACTAGAAGTCTGCCTACCAGCCTTGCAGGAATGGGTACAATGCCTGAAGACTGATGCTCACTCTTTCAGTGGCCAGGCACATCCTGGGATGACCCCATCCGAGTGTTTACAATTGGCCTTGGAAATGATGGTCATTTTCTGTGTGTGGCATCCAGTGGGAATGTTTGAGTAACATTGGTTGGGGTGGGCTTATTATTCCCATGAGTCAGGGGCCTTGCAAAGCCATCAGGGTACTGAGACAAGACCGTGTAGAAATAGAGCTGTTGGGATGGCAGGGGCCCACCCATCCCCAGGCTCCATGTACCTCACTCTAGGGGAGAGGTGATGGGTGAGCTGGAGAGTGTGGAGTTCCCAGACTCTCAGGGGGTCTGCTCATTCAGAAAGGGAGGAGATGACAGTCTGGATTCATTTTAGAATTAGACCCTGGGAGTGCCTTGAGAGGCTCTGCAACTCCCAGGGGATTGGAGAGAAGCACTATATTAGCACTCATGCTAATGAAAGTGTGGTGAGCATCTGTATCTTTGGTTTTATCTGGAAAGGTTAGCCGTTAAAATGACTCTGAGAAGATCCAAATATGATGCATTACCTGTTTGTAGAACAAGATACGTGTGAACCAAAAATAGTATGTTACAACACTTCAGCAAGATTGAGACTGTAGCAACAGGAGTTGAGACTGTTTCATCTTAGCACTGATTTAGAGCTGGAATTTCGTGTATAGGCTGAACTTGGATTCCCAGCCGCCAACATACCATCCCCTCCCACCCCCCCTCTCTCTCTCACACACACACACACTCAGACAGTTACAGACACTCCTTACATCTCTCCTTGGTGCTAGAATAGAACTGGAGATCTTCTTTAGTCTCTTGACTTTGAAGGCTACTGGTTACACTTGTAAATCTTCCCAAGGTCTTTGTCAGGGCTGAGTCTCCTGCACATGTTCCAGAAGTGTTCACCTCAAGGTAAGAGAGCTGGTCAGTTGCTCCTCTCTAGTCTGTCCCCAAATCAGGTGATGAATGTGGTCATTCCAGCCTTAACTCAGGGTAGGAGGTGGGCCTTGTGTACGTTTGTGAGCTCAATTTTGAAATCCACCTCTATGATTGCAAAATTATATGATCTTCAAAAAGTCAGAGCTACTCGGAACAGCAATTTTCCTGTGCATAAATGAGAGAGTGATAATATTTATCTCCCAGGAATTTAATAAGAATGATTATTCACCTAGCATTTAGTAGACACTTTTCCAGTCCCAGTCTTGTTGAAGTGTTGTGACATAGTATTTTTGATTCATGTGCATCTTGTTCTGCAAACAGGTAATGTATCATATTTGGATCTTCTCAAAGTCATTTTAACAGCTAACCTTTCTGGATAAAACTGAAGATGCAAATACTCACCACACTTTCATTAGCATAAGTGCTAATATAGTACAGCTGTCCCACAGCTATAAAACACTGACGCCTGTGTCTCTGCTTGGCATGGGGAATATTATTTTTTCTCTTACTGAGCCGATTCAATACTCAACTTTGTCATTATTTGAGTTGGAACTTTAGATTGCTGCATGTTAATGCACTCTACTATTAAGGATAGCTGGACGGCCGTGTGCAAATATTTTTGTTCTCACAATGCAGTCCTGGCCCAGGTAGCTCAATGGGCAAAATATGATTTACACAAATATTATCATTTCTATAGTGTGTACCAGAAAGAAATGGTAGAGCAAAAGAAAGCTTCTCTCTCTCGGAGTTTGGTTATTTATGTTAAACTGGCTGGTCAAGAACGGACTTTCCATCCTGTTCATCTGCCTCTAATCTCAATCTGTTCCTGGATGGATACATTCGCTCCCAAAAGAGCAAAATCTCGTTGGCTATCCCAGAGTCGTCTCGTGAAGATGAAGGCAAGATAGGAAGACGGAAGCTGGGAAAGGCTCAACTGTGTGCTAGGATTCTGGGGATTCTGTTTGAAGCTGATTTCAAATGTGTCTTGTCTCTTTTTTTTTTTGCCTAGAACAAGGAAGTGACCTGTAAGAGAGAGAAGTGCCCAGTGTTGTCCAGAGACTGTGCCTTGGCCATCAAGCAGAGGGGAGCCTGTTGCGAGCGGTGCAAAGGTGATTTATGTCTTGGCTGCCTTTTTTTGGCTGTTCCTGCAGGCGTTTTTATTTCTCTTCCTCTCACCTTTCTATTCATTGAGCTTTTAGCTGGGATGCAAGGGGGCGTCAGGAGGGATGCGAGTGAGTGTTGAGGGGCTGGTGGTAAGGAGGAATCTCCTAGTGGGGGATGAAAGCATAGAGAGCATCTGCGTCGTTGGCCTATTTTCTGAGGCAAGTTGTTAAACCGCCCTAGAAGAGATGTGAACACGATGCCCCTGCATGTTGGTACACACACACACAAGCCTGTTTTGTCAAGAAGTTTCAGCACTCAGTTTTTCCAGGCTCTAGCTTGCCCTGCCCACCTCTGCCAGAGGAGTCTTTAAGACCAGTTTATATCATTTTGGTCCCTATTAGAGTCTTTTCTTCTGAATTAAACTGAAGTTCTTCCTTTTGTCTTTGAAACATCCTTAAAATATTCTTATTCCGCCACCCCCCACTCTCCGCCCCGTCTCCTGTGACTCCCCAGCATGCCCATCTCTCTAGAACCTGTTCTTCTAGCCTGGCTTCTGCCTTCACTCAGGTCTTTCCTCCCAACCTGCCCAGATGCTGCCTGTGCTCAGGGTCCCCCAGCCGTCATCCATCACATCATAGCGAAGTTTCCATGGCATCAGAAGGCCACACAGACATTTCAACGATGTGATTTTTCTCCTTCATTGTCTCGTTTGTGTTCAGTCGATTGTCAGCTCCTCAGGACAGGAGCCAGGTCCTGCTCTGATGATGCCTAGTGTATGTAGTATGGTCCTGAAGATGTCAAAATGAGCACAGTGCTTCAGGATGTGGCCCTGGAGTCACACTGCCAAGTCCAGATCCAACAGTCCTGGGTTGCAAAAAGATTTCTCACCCCAAAGATGCATCCTGGGTTGCAGAGTGTTCCCCAAAAGTTCACATCCACTAGGAACCCCAGAATGTGACCTTAATTGGAAACAGGATCTTTGGAGATATAATTAGTTAAGGTCATGCCAGATTAGGGGTGGCTCCAAATATATTATGCCTGGTGTCTTTATATGAAGAGAAGACAGAGACACACAGAGGAGGTGGCCGTGTAATGAGAGAAGCAGGTGTGAATGCCTGGGCTGTGTTGCTGAGGTTCACCTTATTCACTTGCTCTGGGAAGAGAAGCTTAGCCTCTGTCTTTTTGAAAAGCTCCTGGGGGATTTAACACGCAGCCTTGGTGGGGACCTCTGAAAGAGATCTTGATCTGGTGATTTCTACCCTCACAGAAGAGAATGCAATTTTGGAGCAGCAAGAGAGGGGCCCCTTCTGTAGAGCTCTCAAAAGCAGTTCTTTAGAAACCAGGTAAACTAAAGCGCCATTTCTAGTGACAACCCCCAAGTCTCTATACTCAATTATGAGTTTGAACTTTTCAACACACACTATTATATGAAGTCCACATGTCAAGAATTAATGCCTAATTGTTTGTGAGTGACTATAATTATAAGAGTAAACTATAATGTTTAAGGCTACAAATAAATACATGAGGCAGAGGTTGGAGTTGTGTTGCCACAAGTCAAGGAATGTCTCTGGCTACCAAGAGTTGGGAAAAGCCCAGGGGGTTTCCTCCCCAGAATCTTCAGATGGAGCATGGTCCTGCCAACACCTTCATCTGGAACTTCTAGTCTCCGAAACTGTGAGAGAATAGATTTCTCTTGTCTTAAGCTGCCAAGCTTGTGATAATTTGTCACAGCAGCCTGAGAAACTAATACCTCAAGGTTTCCACTTGAGCAAGTAGAGACACGGAGCCTCTTTCTACTGCATCCTCTCACCTGTTAAACGAAGATAGCAATTGTGTTGGAGAGGTAGCTAATGGTAAGAAGCAAAGGGTTTAGCACAGTGTCTGGCGTGTAAGCATTTCTCAGTATAAATATAGTGGGTACTCTATAGATACCTGATGGCCTTGACTATAACTATGCGTTTTCTGAAGCCTTTTGGAGTAGGAATAATCAGTCATTTACTTCTCACCTCTTTCCTGCGGAGTTGGGAGTCAGATGTTTTACTCACGTGACATCGGAGAGCTATGGATGTAAGACTTGAAATAGTAATTTCTTAGGAATCTCCCAAGCTGATGGTCAGATAAAGTAGTTACAATGAAGAATACATTGCTGAATTAATGTGTGTCTGATTTACTGTTGATTCACCTTAAAGAACCTCTTCCATTTCATTCTCCATCTTTTAACTGGTGATTTGCCAGCTTCCTCTTGCAAGGCAGCCTCGGCAGTGAGAGAGGAATTGGACGCTACAGGGTGGAAGCAGAATGTGTGAAGGGACCATGCCCAAGGCTTTCAGTTTGTCTCTTGTTATCATGGGACAGGGGCCACCTTGGGTTGCTCTAGTGTGTGATCTCCTTTCTTGTCCTGCTGTTTCCTTTATCATCATTCTTCCTTCCCATCATCCTGATCTTCCAAGGGATAGGGAGACTTTTCCTGAGTATTCATTTTTCTCTTAAGATAAGGCTCTTCAAATGGAACTGGACCCAAGAATAGACCATTGACTTCAGTGTCCTGAGTTCTCCATTTTTTAAAATTAATTAATTTGTTTGGTTGTGCCGGGTCTTAGTTGTGGCATGAAGAATCTTTTTTCAGTTGCAGCATGTGGGGTCTAGGTCTCTGACCAGGGATTAAACCCAGGGCACAGAGTCTTAGCCACAGGGAAGTCCCTTGAATTCTCATTCTGACAGTAAAGTCAAGGCTTTCTGGAGAGGTCAAAATCCTCAGCCTGCCTCAAGAGGGAACTTCCTGATAGAAGCTCCTGAGTAAATCTGACCTATCAGGCTCTAGAGGGGGATCTTAAAGATGCCTCCTTTATTTTCTCAATTTCTATTCCATAATACAATGTTTGTCTCCTGGGTTTAAAGAAACACAGTTGTATTTGCTCTTAGCTACTGGTTTATTTATATTTTTTGGATTAGAATAGTTACATATGCTCACAGAAGAAGCTTTTAAAAATAGGCTTATCTGTGGAAAAACAGAAAATAAATTACTCATAATCTTACCACCCAAAAGTAATAGATAATTGTTGATATTTGATATATTTTTCCTGTATTGTTTCCCATGTAAAGGTGTTTACCTAGTTGATATCTTAGGCATCCCTGGTGGCTCAGTGGGTAAAGAATCCACCTTCAGTGGATTCTTCAATTAGATGTAGGAAATGCAGGCTCGATCCTTAGGTCAGGGAAGATCCCTTGGAGGAGGGCATGGCAACTCACTCCAGTATTCTTGTCTGGAGAATCCCACAGACAGAGGAGCCTGATGGCCTATAGTCCATGGGGTCACAGAGAGTTGGAAACAATGGAAGAGACTAAGCACACACACAGTAGGCATCTCACCATCAAATTGTATTATTTCTGTTTTATTTTCTTCTCCCACTTAACATCAGGGGAGGAAGGAATAAAGTATTTTCTATAAAACTGAATCTTCTAAGAAATAACAATTGTTATCAATTTATTGTCTTTCCCAGACCTTTTCCAGTTTATTACATGTACAAACATTTACATATATGTGTAATCTTGTACGTGTGGTTTTATTTTATATGTCATTGTTCAGTCACTCAGTTGTGTCCGACCCTTTGTGACCCCATGGACTGCAGTACGCCAGGCTTCCCTGTCCTTCATCATCTCCTGGAATCTGCTCAAACTCATGTCCACTGAGTCAGTGATGCCATCCAATCATCCCACCTTCTGTTGTCCCCTTCTGCCTTCAGTCTTTCCCAGCATCAAAGCTTTTCCAGTGAGTCAGTTCTTTCAGATCAGATGGCCAAGGTATTGGAAATTCAGATTCAGCATCAGTCCTTCCAATGAATATTCAGGATTGTTTTCCTTTAGGATTGACTGATTTGATTTCTTTGCTGTCCAAGGGACTCTCAAGAGTCTTCTCCAATACCACAGTTTAAAAGCATCAATTCTTCGGTGTTCAGCTTTCTTTGTGGTCTGACTCTCACATCCATACATGACTACTGGAAAAACCATAGCTTTGACTATACAGACGTTTGATGGCAAAGTAGTACCTATGCTTTTTAATATGCTGTCTAGGTTTGTCATAGCTTTTCTTCTAAGGAACAAGAGTCTTTTAATTTCATGGTTGCAGTCAACATCCATAGTGATTTTGGAGCCACAGTGATTTTGAAGAAAATAAACTGCTTCCATTGTTTCCCCATCTATTTGCCATGAAGTGATGGGACCGGATGCCATGATATTCGTTTTTTGAATGTTGAGTTTTAAGCCAGGTTTTTACTCTCTTCTTTCACCTTCCTCAAGAGGCTCTTTAGTTCCTCTTCGCTTTCTGCCATAAGGATGGTGTCATCTGCACATCTGAGGTTATTGATATTTCTCCCGGCAATCTTGATTCCAGTTTGCGCTTCATCCAGCCCTGGATTTCACATTATGCACTTTGCATATAAGTTAAATATGCAGGGTGACGATATACAGCCTTGATGTACTCCTTTCCCAACCAGTCCATTGTTAATATACAATTTTAACTGTTGCTTCTTGACCTGCATACAGATTTCTCAGGAGGCAGGTAAGGTGGGTCTTGTATTCTCATCTCTTGAAGAATTTTCTACAGTTTGTTGCAATCCACACAAAGGCTTTAGCATAGTCAATGAAGCAGAGGTAAATGTTTCTCTGGAATTCTCTTGCCTTTTCTATGATCCAACAGATGTTGGCAATTTCATCTCTGGTTCTTCCTCTGCCTTTTCTAAATCCAGCTTGTACATCTGGAAGTTCTTGGTTCACATACTGTTGGAGCCTAGCTTGGAGGATTTTGAGCATAAATGAAATTAAATAGTACTTATTCTTTTGCTATTTGCTTTGTAAAAATATCTCTATAGCTTTTTTTGCTTTAAAATCTTGCTTATATAGCCACATTGCCCCACACTGCCCATGTAACCAGTTATTTACTTGTGACTGCTACATGCACACTCCTGTCCCAAGTTTTTCCTGTTCTGGATTTCTCCCATAGTATAACGGGAATTTTTCTCTCCCTTTCTGTGGTTTTGTGAGAAATAGTATCAGGCTCCTTTTAAAGAACCTAGCTGAGAGCCAGACATTACTTTTATGTTTTTTCAACAATATGTAGAAAGCACTGACAGTTGTCAATAAATCAAGACTTGAATGATGCTATTTTTGCAAAATCTTAACCCAGGCTGATGAACTGAAATGATAGGATCAACTGAATTTAGAATACAGGCTAGATGAAGAAAGGCGGGCTATTTTACATGCTTCTTATTTCTTTTTTTTTAAAAATTAAAAAAAATATTTATTTTAATTGGAGGCTAATTACTTTACAATATTATAGTGGTTTTTGCCATACATTGACATGAATCAGCCATGGGTGTACATGTGTTCCCCATTCTGAACCCCCGTCCCACCTGCCTCCCCATCCCATCCCTCAGGGTCATCCCAGTGCACTGCCCTGAGCACCCTGTCTTATGCATCAAACCTGGACTGGTGATCTATTTTACATATGATAATATACATGATTCAATGCTATCCTCTCAAATCATCCCACCGTTGCCTTCTCCGACAGAGTCTAAAAGTCTGTTCTTTACATCTGTGTCTCTTTTGCTCTCTCCCATATAGGGTCATCATTACCATCTTTCTAAATTCCATATATATGCATTAATATACTATTCTAGTGTTTTTCTTTCTAAGTTACTTCACTCTGTATAATAGGCTCCAGTTTCATCCACCTCATTAGAACTGATTCAAATGCATTCTTTTTAATAGCTGAGTAATATTCCATTGTGTATGTGTACCATAGGTTTCTTATCCATTTGTCTGCCGATGGACATCTAGGTTGCCTCCATGTCCTGGCTATTGTAAACAGTGTTGTGATGAACATTGGGGTATATGTGTCTCTTTCAATTCTGGTTTCCTCGGTGTGTATGCCCAGCAGTGGGATTGCTGGGTCATATGGGAGTTCTATTTCCAGTATTTTAAGGAATCTCCATACTGTTCTCCATAGTGGCTGAACTAGTTTGCATTCCCACCAATAGTGTAAGAGGGTTCCTTTTTCTCCACACCCTCTCCAGCATTTATTGTTTGTAGACTTTTTGATGGCAGCCATTCTGACCGGTGTGAGATGGTACCTCATTGTGGTTTTGATTTGCATTTCTCTGATAATGAATGATGTTGAGCACCTTTTCATGTGTTTGTTAGCCATCTGGATGTCTTCTTTGGAGAAACGTCTGTTTAGTTCTTTGGCCCATTTTTTGATTGGGTCGTTTATTTTTCTGGAATTGAGCTGCAGGAGTTGCTTGTATATTTTTGAGATTAGTTGTTTGTCAGTTGCTTCATTTGCTATTATTTTCTCCCATTCTGAAGGCTGTCTTTTCTCCTTGCTTATAGTTTCCTTCATTGTGCAAAAGCTTTTAAGTTTAATTAGGTCCCATTTGTTTATTTTTTCTTTTATTTCCATTACTCTGGGAGGTGGGTCATAGAGGATCCTGCTGTGATTTATGGCAGAGAGTGTTTTGCCTACTTTCTCCTCTAGGAATTTTATAGCTTCGGTCTTAAGTTTAGATCTTTAATCCATTTTGAGTTTATTTTTGTGTATGGTGTTAGAAAGTGTTCTAGTTTCATTCTTTTATAAGTGGCTGACTGGTTTTCCCAGCACCACTTGTTAAAGAGATTGTCTTTTCTCCATTATATATTCTTTCCTCCTTTGTCAAAGCTAAGGTGTCCATAGGTGCATGGATTTATCTCTGGGTTTTCTATTTTGTTCTGTGGGTCCATTTTTCTGTCTTTGTGCCAGTACCATACTGTCTTGATGACTGTAGCTTTGTAGTATAGTCTGAAGTCAGACAGGTTGATTCCTCCAGTTCCATTCTTCTTTCTCAAGATTGTTTGGCTATTTGAGGTTTTTTGTATTTCCATACAAATTGTGAAGTTATTTGTTCTAGTTCTTTGAAAAATACCATTGGTAGCTTGATAGAGATTGCATTGAATTTACAGATTGCTTTGGGTAGTATACTCATTTTCACTATACTGATTCTTTGATCCATGAACATGGTATAGTTCTCCATCTATTTGTGTCATCTTTGATTTCTTTCATCAGTGTTTTATAGTTTTCTATATATAGGTCTTTTGTTTCTTTAGGTATATTTATTCCTAAGTATTTTATTCTTTTCATCACAGTGGTGAATGGAATTGTTTCCTTAATTTCTCTTTCCATTTTCTCATTGTTAGTGATGCAAGGGATTTCTGTGTGTTAATTTTATATCCTGCAACTTTACTATATTCATTGATTAGCTCTAGTAATTTTCTGGTGAAGTCTTTAGCGTTTTCTATGTGGAAGATCATGTCATCTGCAAACAGTGAGAGTTTTACTTCTTCTTTTCCAAACTGGATTCCTTTTATGTCTTTTCCTTCTCTGATTGCTGTGGCTAAAATTTCCAAAACTGTGTTGAACAGTAGTGGTGAGAGTGGGCACCCTTGTCTTGTTCCTGACTTTAGGGGAAATGCTTTCAACTTTTCACCATTGAGGATAAAGTTTGCTGTGGATTTATCATATATGACATGCCTCTTCTTTCTAAGATGATTTTTCATTGAGAAATATTATTATTTTTGTCATTCGAGTTGTCAAACATACTTCACATTTGAGGCCTTTGAAGAATCTTTGGGGTTACTACTTTTTGTTTTTTTGATTCTTCTAATAGGGGAAAGCTTGGGGAGAAGGCATATTATCAGCACATTTTTTCTTGAACAGTCTGTTAAGAAATTTGGGTAAAAATTAATTGGGGAAATTTAAAATTCCCACATTAAATTATGCTTATGTTTATGTCTACCTGTGTACTGATGTATATTTGGGAACATTTTTAATTAGTGTTCATAGTTTATCTATCATTATGTGGAGCCACATTTCATTCTTTTAAATAATGACAGAATAAACAAATAAAATAAAACTCAACATTCAAAAACCTAAGATCATGGCATCCAGTCTCATCACTTCATGGCAAATAGATAGGGAAACAATGAAAGCAGTAACAGACTTTATTTTCTTGGGCTCCAGAATCATTGCAGATGGTCACTCCAGCCATGAAATTAAAAGACACTTGCTTCTTGGAAGAAAAGCTATGACTAACCTAGACAACATATTAAAAAGCAGAGGCATTACTTTGCTAACAAAAGTCCATCTAGTCAAAGCTATGGTTTTTCCAGTAGTCATGTATGGATGTGAGAGTTGGACCATAAAGAAGGCTGAGTGCTGAAGAATTGAAGCCTTTAAACTGTGGTATTGGAAAAGACTCTTGAGAGTCCCTTGGGCTGCAAGGAGATCAAGCCAGTCAATCTTAAAGGAAATCAATCCTGGGTGTTCATTGGAAGGACTGATGGTGAAGCTCCAATACTTTGGCCACCTGATGCCAAGAGTTGACTTATTAGAAAAGACCCTGATGCTTGGAAAGATTGAAGGCAGGAGGAGAAGGGGCTACAGAGGACAAAATGGTTGTATGATATCATCGTCTCAATGGACATGAGTTTGAGCAAGCTCTGGGAGTTGGTGAAGGACAGGGAAGCCTCGTGTGCTGTAGTCCATGGGGTCACAAAGAGTCAGCCATGACTAAGCAACTGAACAACAACAACTACAATATTTATTATGGGCTTCCCTGGTGGCTTGGTAAAGAATCTGCCTGCAATGCAGGAGGCCTGGGTTCAGTCCCTGGGTCAGGAAGATCCCCTGAAGAAGCAAATGGCAACCCATTCCATATTCTTGTCTGGAAAATCCCATGGGCAGAGGAGCCTGGCGGTTACAGTCCATGGGGTTGCAAAGAGTTGGACATGACTTAGCGTCTAAACCACCACCACCACAATTTATTATATTCATAAAGACCATACTCATTCCCTATAAGTTTTTAATGGTCATTGCTATTCTTTGTTTGAGGCTAGGCTCAGTTATGACCTTGTTCCTACAGAAAACAAAATCTTCTGTATGTCGTTCCCCTTTTGGTGTGATAAAAGGTGGAATCTCTTTGTATTTACCAAGAACTCTGAGAAAGTTGTGGCATTTGCCTTTCCACATAGTGTTGTTGAAGCCCTGTGGCTGGTGAGATGTTGATTGATTTTGAAAACTTTATCCTACCTGTTACCTTCATAGTAGTGGTCCCAAAGGCACCCACACTGCTGGACACTGGGTTACTTGGCTTATGCTCATCACTTAGTCCTCACAATAGCGAGGCCATTTCTATCTTTTTCATTTTATATACGAGGAAACTGAGGGCTCAGAAAACTGAATTCATTTACCAAGGTGTTAGTGACCCAGAGGTCAACCAGAGGGTGTCCATGCCCTCAAGGAGCTTGCTGTACCAGAGGGACAAAGAATTACCATCTGGTGGGTGAAGTTCTCTAGGGAGGGTATGCCAGAGAGTAGAGGACAAGCGCAGTGCACTGGGGAAGGCTTTCCAGAAGGGGTGACTCATTTTTGTGATCAAGGGGTTCATCACATCCAAAGAGGGCTGTTGTGGGGAAGCTCTCAGGTGAAGGTCATAATCCACACAAAGTCATGGAATATTTCTTCGGCATTGCCGTCCACTCATATCACCTAGGGAACTTGTTAAAATACCATTTTCTGGGCTTTTAAGTTTTTGTTTGTTAATTGTTTGGAGGAAAGTAGAGGAGTCAGACAAGCACATGAAGAATCCTATCATGACTTCTGCTTATTTTCCTCAGAAAATAAGTTGATACTGAAAAGGAAGCAGTAGAGTAAATCTGCTGAAGCTAGAAATATGAAAACTCATTATTTCCAAAAGGTTTTTAGGAAGGTTTTGTGTGTGTGTATGTGTGTGTATAGGGATTTGTGTTCTTGTTTGCTTCAGTCACATTGCTCATATGTTCCATTCATTCATTCATTCAGTCAAGTATTTACTGATCCCGTGCCAGGTATTTATAGGATGACACTGCTTACCAAATTAGTCTTATACCTTTTATGAAGCCAGATTATTCTTTAAAACAGAAAAAGCAAGTAAATTATAATGAATTCTTCTTAAGCAAATGTTTCAGTGTACTTTTCAGATTATTTTATGCTAATAATTGTTATACATTTTTATCCAAATAGCTTAAAAACTGGGCAAAAGATTAATCTAATTTGAAAAAACTCAATATTGTTTGATTAAAAACAAATGAGATCATTGAGAGTCAAACAGACAGTTTTGGCTGCTTTTCTGTATTTACTTGGACTGCAAACCACTCTTTAATCTGGGGTTCTTTCATGAACAATAATGTATTTGTTATTTGAATATGTTTGTTATTAGTGTATCATAAATGAATAAGGTGTGTTTCAAACCTTTATAGGTTCAATTCCATTCTCTTTCTTTATATACAGCATAAAATATTAATGGTCCAGAATACTTTGATGAAAGATAGAAGAACATAGTTTTTCATTTGTTAAGTGGGATTTATTTTCCACAGTCTTCTTTTGCCTTTGATTTCTCTGATTTCTTTGTGCTTCATCTTGTTTTTCTATGATTATGATCCCATGGGTTGTGTTTTTTAATAGTTTAATTTTTATATTTGATTTTAAAAGATCCTATGGTGTCTCAGAAAATGAAAGAGACACGATATAAATATTTGCACAGTGATTTCCAAAATTGGACACCCATCCTAGGTTCTAGGCTTATTTACAGAGACCAAGTGCTGACCAAAGTATGAATAATGGTAAAAGATTGAGTATTATTAATTACAGACTGCCTTTCACGTAGTGCAGGTTCACACAGAAGGGGTTACTTTGCCTGTTGCTGTGAGAATGACCTGGAAGATGACTATGCCTTTCAGAATATTGCTACGTGGCTGTTTTGGAGGGAGCCAGCTGATTACCATATACAGGAATGAACTTAAAAAAAAAAACTTAAAAAATAATAAATCCCTGTGTTGACAGAGTAAATTGTCCTCTTGTTTACATGTTTTAAGATGGAAAGGCTGAGTTAACCATGCTTGTGTCCATCTGGTTGTTTGCTTTTAACCAGACTGCTTTGGCAGTCCTAACTGTGTATTGCCTGCTGCCCAAACAAAAGAGCAGCTCTTTCCCCAGCCTCTGTTTTCCTTTCTTTTAGACATGACCAGATTCTCTGGTGGTTGTTATATATGATTGACCTGGATGCCGTTTGCCCCAGGTTTCATATCCCAAATAAGGTATAACCTGCCTTAAGGTTAATACTCCATCAGTCATATAAACTGTATGGTGATTCAGACAATATTTTGAAATAGACAAACTCCAATCTTTAGGTTTTCATAGATAATGTTATAGTCTCTGAGGTGGGGGTTATTATTATTCTGACTTCACAGATGGGGAAACAGAGATACTTAAAGAGGTGAAGAGATTTTTTTTTTTAAAGATGCACAGTTGCTCAGAAGTAGCGGGACTCAGATTCCAAACACTCCATTCTTCTTCCTGGTAACACATATGCTGCCTATTAGACGGGAAGGAAGGAAGAGTGACTGGAGAATTAGGAGCGCTCCAGAGATGAAGGAACCAGAGAGACGCTGGCATCAACTTCGCAGCAGTGTTGTCTCTGTCACACCCTTTCTGCTTCCCTGGACTTTTACACTCTGGGTGGACCAGCAATTTCAAAGGAATTATGTGGGCAGTGAAACTTTATGGAGGTATTGGAAACAACATGTGGCTTAGGAGGTTGTGGCTTTTCTTATGAACTGTTTTGGGGAACCCCTAGCTTACTTTCTTTTCCTCTTCAGTATCCATGACTGTACTGCAGTGTACTGAGACAATTTAGTTGATCTTTTCTCTTTTGTGCGTATGCCTGGTTTCATAAAATATTTTTAATAGATAATCCATTCATAAAATTAAAAATACACAAAAGCATCCTACAGTAAAAGTAAGGCTTTGTCCTAGTCTCGACCCTAGCCACCTTGTACCCTTTCCTGGAGATAACCATTTCCCGGATTTGTGGGAATCCTTCCAGGGTCAGTCTCTGCATACAGAAAGCAGTCTCTGCTAGCTTAACTCTTAGCTTCTTTAATGCTGAGCCTCTGACATATAACTTTAAACATTTTAAGAAATTACATTGCTCTGAAAAACATTCCCATCACTGAGCTACTTGATTCTAGTACTGCTGTCATTTTTTACCATGATTTTTTTGAGCTTAGGAGAATTCCTAATGTGTTTCTTGAAATTGTTGGGTTATGAGATGCTTGTGTGTGTGTTATAACCTATAACTATTTTAACTTTTAACAGTATAACTAATTTCACCTACTTAGCCCCAGAAATTTGAGTGGAGGTTGTTAATGTGTTTTTAAGGACAAGAAAAAAAAAAAAAGAAAACTTGAGGGGTTTGTTTTCCTCCCTCCTTTTCTCTAACTGAAAAAATATGTATAAAATGTTATGTTTCATAGATTGGTTTCCCATAATATAAACCGGCTATTTTTGCATTTAAATAAAACAAAAAAGAACCTATTTGTATGAAAGGATCTTGTTAACATTAAAATCATACTTTACAAAAACCTGTTCTTGTTAAAACTAGTAAGAAGACTTAAAACAGAGATCTGTTTTCTCTGTCACATTTGTTTCTGTCCTTTCATTTACAGCCTCTGTGTTTTAGACTCCATGGGCTTTGGAAGGCAGTTTACGTGAAAAGCTTGTGATTGCCTTTCAGTTACAAAACTGCATTTCCAAGTCTTGCTGCTGACTTGGGGTGCATCAGTATTTACTTTTCTGAAGTGGGCAAATTGAAAATGTTTCTCATTGTTATGAAGTGTGGTCCTGGTTTCCTGTCATATGCAAAGCGTTGCAATCAAATGTGGACCTGGCACCTATATAAAAAAACATGGGAATCCTCTTCAATGGTTACCAGCCTAACAGATCTTCCTTCAGCTACCAATGTCCAGTTGATATATTTTCTACTGATGCATAGTAAGTTATGACAAACTTAGTGGCCCGAAATAGCAGTCCTTGATTATCTCATCATTTCCATGTGTTAGGATTCTGGACATAGCTTAGGTGGGTCTCATAGAGCTGCAGTCAAGATCAGCTAGGGCCACAGTTTTATCTGAAGCTCAAGGTCATCTTCTAAGCTCATGTTACTAGAATTCAATTCCATGTGGTTATAGAATGGTTACTTCTTCAAGGTTAACAGAAAGTGTCTCTCTGACCTATAGACTCTTTAAGGGCTCACGTAATAGGTCAGGCGCACTCAGGAAAAATTCCCTCTTTAAATGGCACCCCACTCCAGTACTCTTGCCTGGCAAATCCCATGGACAGAGGAGCCTGGTGGGCTGCAGTCCATGGGGTCACAAAGAATCGGACATGACTGAGCGACTTCACTTTCATGCATTGGAGAAGGAAATGGCAACCCACTCCAGTGTTCTTGCTTGGAGAATCCCAGGGGCGGGGTAGCCTGGTGGGCTGCCGTCTATGGGGTCGCACAGAGTCGGACACGACTGAAGCGACTTAGCAGCAGCAGCAGCAACGACTCAGAGTGAAATTGATGAGGGATCTTAATTACACCTGCAAAATTGCTTCGTCTTTGCATAACCTAATTATGGGAATGATATCCATCACATCCACAGGTCTTGTCCGCTCTTGGGATTATAAAAGGTGGATGTATAAGGGAGTGGAAGTCTTGAGAGTCACTTTAGACTCTACCGACCATACTCAGAGCAGCTCTGGTATGCATGGCAGTAGAAACATGTGTCATAAATGGTACTTAGAGCTAGAATAAACCTTACGGGTCCTGCAAACAGCAAATGCTGGAAAGTGCTCACCCTTGGCTATTCCCTTTCATCCCTGTAAGGTCTGGCTCCTACTTGTCTTTCTAGCCTCCTCTTGTTCTGGACTCCTGTGGCTGGACATTGTTTCTCTCACTGTTCTGTGCGTGCTTCTTGTCATGGGGCTTTGTACACACTGTTCACTCTGTATGCCTGCTTTTCCACCCAACGTCATCTAGTTGACTTTTATCCTTTCTTCAGCTCTCACTGTAGACATCACTTCCTGGCCTCAGTGCTACTTGCTGTGGAATTAACACTAGGCACAACTGTGATTTCGTGTTTTGTTTTTCTCTGACTCCCACTAAAGTAGAGGTTCTGTGAGGGGCCATAGTATTCTCAGTTGTGATCACGGTGCGTGGCACATGGTAGGTGAATGTATGTTGGAAAAAGGCAAGGAGGAGAAAGGAAAATTGGAACCAGATTCCAGTCTTCCTTGTTTAGTGCGTGACTCATGAAGTCAACTGTGTATTTAGTGCATTACCGTTGAGCCATATACATCTTAAATTCACTTTGGAATTCAGCAGGACTTTAAAAGAGTTGAGTGAGAATTTTAGGAAGAGAGTTAAAATGGATAATAGAAATGAAAAAATGGCAGCATGTCTCTAAACCGTTCCCAAACTCCTGATGCCTTACTGTTTCTTTGCTGAATTCCATAGAGATTTTAAAAAGTCCTTAAAATCACCATAACCTAAGTGTATTTTCATGCGGCGGTAGCTGTAGTATATTTCATACTTACAGACTTAGTGATAACCTTAATATAATTTTCAGTAGATTTTTCACCAGTTATGACTTCAGATTTCCTAGTTGCTGTCATTTTGATAGGATTACGTACTTCCTTTTGTGACATCACATAAAACACACTTTAAAATTGGCTTTGAGTTTTCTACAGTGGCTCTGAAAACTATTCTGTGACTGCATCTAACTTGCTCATGGAGAGTAAGGTGCTCTGCCCTTTAAAATGATTTTCCCCTCCTCTGGTCTGATATTTCACTTACAAGAATGAAATCACGATGACGCCTATCATCTTGAAATGTCTTAGAATCAAAACATTCTTATCTCCTCTGAGGCTTCTGATAGAATTGTTTCATGGAGATAAAAATAAAGGTAGGTATTCCAAGTGGAAAGTTGGAATGCATCTTTAAAAACTGCAGGGAAGCAGTGATTTGAAATAGAAGCTACCAACATCTGTTTAGGGTCTCTTTTATTTGCCGCCTGAGTTTGGCAGCTGCAAAATTGAAAGTATGTCTGTATGTGTGATACATCACTCTATGAAGATACATAAATCTATGCATCTATTCATTATTTTTAAGTGACCATCATGCAACAATTAGAAGTAGTCTTATTGGGCTTTGATCAGAGAATAGTCTCTTTCAGTCTCTTTAGAAGTTGGCACAATTGGTTTTTAGGATCAAATGTTTTAGGTTCTCTTTTTGACAGGTATCTCACCTTGAGAACTAATGTTTGTTTGCCTTAGAAATCTATCTGCCAGAGAGGCTCACATTTTACTAGGACTGATGTGGTAATAAAGGTGAACAAAGTACCTTGGTATGTTCGTAAACTTGAGTGTCTCCTTCACTGAGATGAGCTTATTTACACCGGAGTCATCTAATTATGCTTCCAGTAGCTTGGTGGTTACAGGGCTGTGTATCTGTTTATCTGCAAACATGCGTGGGCATGAACTAGCTGATGTTTAGCACATGAGGCAGCCCCCTGATTCCCTGAGAATGTCTGGGCATTCTCTATGCCATACGTGGAGCCAGCAGAGGGATCAGATTTAAAAATACAGTTGGAATTTTTGATATTTGGGGTTTGGGTGTCTGCAGTGTGGCTACCTTGATGAGGCTGTGAATGCAAGGTTACAACTTCAAACCTCTAGAGGCAAGACCACATTGAGGTGCTAAATGCAGAAGCCAGGGTCATATTTTCAGGCATCTAGACAGAGCTTGTGTGCCTTGGGACCTGTGGATTGGATAGTTGTAAAGATTCTCAGTCATTTGAAGAATGAAGTGAAAGGGGACTAGACTTGGAATTAGATCTGGAATCAGTTCCCTCCTCTGCCACTTCTAGTTACTCGACTTTCACTCAGTGATTTCTTTCCAAAGCCTTGGTTTTGTCTGCTGTAAAATGCAGGGGTGCTGAACCTGAATGTGCCTTAGAATTGCCAGGGCTGTTTGTGAAATACTCAGATGCTCCAGCCCCACTGCAGACCAAGGGAAATAATTGTCAGTGGGCAAGGCCCACGCATCTGTGTTTTTTATTAATTTTGATGGTGGTAAAATACACAAAGCATAACATTTACCATTTTAAAGTGTGTAGTTCAGTAGCATTAAATGCATTGTTATGCAATCTTCTCTGGAATATTTTTCTAGAACTTTTTCCATCATCCCAAACTGAAGCTGTATACTTATTAAGCAGTAACTCCTCATTCTCCTTTTCCTGCAGCCCCTGGTAACCTCTATTCTAGTTTTTGTCTTAGTGAATTTGCCTATTCTAGGTACCTCTGTATAAGTGGAATCCTATAATATTTGCCCTTTTGTGTCTGGTTTATCTCACTTAGCACATTGTCTTCAAGATTCATTTATGTTGTAACATGTATCATAATTTCATTCTTTTAAAGGCTGAATTATATTCCATTGTATATATACACCATATTTTTTTTTATCCATTCATCCATCAGTGGACATTTGGGTTGTTTCCACTGGGCATCTATATTCTGAATCAGCCCTCACATGATGGTCAACAACTTTGAAAGTCACTGGAATGATTGTTCCCCTGGTTAAATTATGAGTTTGTGTATGCCAGGTTTAGGTGGAGGAGGGTGAGATATAATGTCATCACTGTGAGATATCATTTCTCACTTAGCAAAATGGCAAATATATATTCATAGAATGTATAGCATGGGCCTCCCTGGTGGCTCAGGGGTAAAGAATCTGCCTGCAATTCTGGAGACCTAGCTTCGATCCCTGGGCTGGCATGGCAACCCATTCCAGTACTTTTGCCTGGAGAATCCCGTGGACAGAGAAGCCTGGCAGGCTACAGTCCATAGGGTCACACAGAGTCAGACAAGACTGAGCAACTAAGCAGCAGAAACAGTGTATAGCATGATAACCCCAAATGGTGGAAAAGATGTGGAAAATCTCCTATATATTGTTGGTGAATATGCTAAATGTTTCAGCCACTCTGGAAATCAGTATGGCAGTTTCTTATAGAACTAAATATACACTTACTCTTCCCTGGTGGCTCAGAGGTTAAAGCGTCTGCCTCCAATGTGGGAGACCTGGGTTCGATCCCTGGGTCGGGAAGATTCCCTGGAGAAGGAAATGTCAATCCACTCCAGTATTCTTGCCTGGAGAATCCCATGGACGGAGAAGCCTAGTAGGTTACAGTCCACGGGGTCGCAAAGAGTCGGACACGACTGAGCGACTTCACCTCAAATATACGCTTACCATATAACCCAGCAATTGCACTCTGAGCTATGTATACCTTAAAGTGAAAACCTGCTTTCACCCCAAATCCTCTACTCAAATGTTCACAGCAGCTTTAATTGTAATAGGCAAAAAAACTGGAAGCTACCATCAGTGGGGGAGTGGTTAAACAAACTGGTACATCCATACCATGGAATACTACTCAGCAATAAAAAGGAACAAAACATTGATCCATGAAGCTACATGGATTGATCTCAAAGGAATTATTCTCAGAGGAAAAAAAAAACCCATATAAAAAGGCTACAGAGTAATTTATGCAACATTCTTTTTTAAAATATAACATTCTTGAATAACAAAATTACAAAGATGGAGAGCTGATTCATGGTTGTCAGGGCTTAGGGATGGAGGCTGTAAGTGGAGTGAGTGTAGTTATAAATGAGTAGCTTGAGAAGGCCTTGTAGTGAGAGTGCAGTTCTGTATGTTGATTGGTTACACAAATTTGCATGTGTGATTCAACTGAATAGAACTACACACACACACACAAATGAGTGCATGTAAAATCGGTAAAATCTGAAAAAGCTCAGTGGACCACATCAATGTCAACCAATGTGTTTCTTGATCCTGATGCTGTACTATTGTGACCCAAGATGTTAACTAGGAGAGACTGGGTGAAGGGTGGGTGTAACCTTCCTGTAGATTTTTTTGTACCTTCCTGTGTATCTATAATTATTTCAAAATATAAATGAGAAAAAGGGAGATGGTAAGATATTCCTAACAGTATTTTTGGAGTGAGCCCTAAACATCCTATCTAATCAACCATGATGGTTGCATCTGTGCGATATGTAGCTCAAAGTATAAAACTGATGCAGGGTAATACATTGGTCCCACAAATGACATTTCAAATGTGTGTCGAATGTAGCTCACTCTTTAGCTCATCAAAGAGATTTTTACTGATGTCTTTGAAATTATGTTCAGGAAACTTAGGATGACTTCTCCCATTCATGACTACTCCATGTGGCTGCCATAAGTTTTGTTATGAGACTGTTGGTTATTTTGTTGTATTCAAATAAATTTTATTTTCTTACACTGCTCCTGTGTACTCCAAATCATGAACTATGTTCCTGTTTTGGGAAATGCATGACTTGGACCTGAGATGTTTGATTTTTGTTGTTGTTGTTCAGTCGCTAAGTTATGTCTGATTCTTTGCACCCCCATGTACTTCAGCATGCCAGGCTTTCCTGTCCTTCACTATCCCCTGGGGTTTACACAAATTCATATCTATTGAGTTGGTGATGCTATCTAACCATCTCATCATTGGACTTTACTTTCACCACCAGACATAACCACAACTGAGCGTCATTTCCACTTTGGCCCAGCCACTTTTCTTTCTGGAGCTATTAGTAATTGCCCTCTGCTCTTTCCCAGTAGGATATCAGACACCTTCTGACCTGGGGACTCATCTTCTGGTGCCATAGCCTTTTGTCTTTTCATACCGTTCATGAGATTCTCGTGGCAAGAAAACTGGAGTGTTTTGCCATTTCCTCCTTCAGGGGACCTTGTTTTGTCAGAACTCTTTGCTATGACCCATCTATCTTGGGTGGCTCTGCACGGCATGGCTCATAGCTTCATTGAGTTACACAGCCCCTTTGCCATAACAAGACTGTGATCCATGAAGGGGGTTTGATCTTTTGATCCCTTGTTGTTTGTGGCTTCATCATGTCAAAAGGCCTGAGACACAGCATGGTTCATAGCCAGAGGTAAAGGCATTTAGAACAGAGTAAACATAAATCCACAGAATAGGGTCTTGCTTCTTCCAGTTTTACTCTATAATACTGGTTTTCAGACATCACTGGAACATGATGTTAAAGGATCATGTAAATGAGCAAGTGAAAGGCAGCATGTCATCCTCTCCAGGGATATTATTTCTACTCTTGGAGCTACTACTTTCTGAGTTTCTTCCATGCATCTGGCAGGACCCAGTGAATGAATGGAACATGGACTTTGGACTAAAATATAGAGTGGCTGTGTGACCTGGACAGAGTAATTTAGCTTTTCTGAATATTGGATCCTCATTTTAAAAACTAGGGGTAAAATATTATCTGCCCTAGAGTGCTTTTAATAAGAATAAAATTAAGTTGTATATGAAAATTCCAAGTACGGTGCCTCACCTATAATAATTATGCAATAACTTTTCTCTTTCCTTCTCTCTTGTTGGAGGGTTGTTTATGTAATATTTCTGAAAATATTTTTGGAATTCATCTTTGGAAATGGCTTCTAGGGACATTTTCCTGCATTAGAAAACCGCACTTGTGACTTCACAGGACAATCTCTGCAGGTTTTTCTTCTTTTTTCATTTTTGCTCAGTATGAGCTCAAAATAGTTATTTGTCTTTTGCCTTGTGAGAAACAGTGGATATTGGCTATTCGACAGTGGGATATGGTGGGTAGCATGGCTGCTGCAATACTGATTCAGCCTAGAGGTAGAAGCACTCCCATATTTAGAAGTGTTTGTTCCGTGGAAGGAAAGCTATAATAGATAGTATATTAAAAAGTAGAGGCATCTCTTTGCCAACAAAAGTCTGTCTAGTCAAAGCTATGGTTTTTCTAGTAGTTAGGTATGGATGTGAGAGTTGGACCATAAAGAAAGCTGAGTGCCGAAGAATTATTGCTTTCGAACTGTGGTGCTGGAGAAGACTCTTGAGAGTCCCTTTGACTGCAAGGAGATCCAACCAGTCAATTCTCACAATAACAACAATGATAAGACCAGGTCAGATGCAGGAATGATGGGTGATGTGGCTCGTATTAAATAGTTGTTGCAGGCATTTTTGTCCTTAAGGCATTGCATATTTCTTTTATTGTATCAGTTATATTAAAGTTTGAAATTGTGTTTCATCAAATAGAAGCCTAATTTGTTTGTGACTCATAGACTCTGTTCTATTATCTTAGCATCAATGCCAGATACTGTATGTATTACAATGTTGTAAAGTCATGAGACAGGTTCTGTAAACCACAGTGTCATCACTTCAGTCTTCAGTAAGCACATGGATTAGAAATCCAAGCAGATCACATGGAGATTTTGCTTTCCTTTATACCGGTGAAGTGAGTTGAGTTTACAAGTCATCTGTATGCACCTGATATTTCTGTGTATTTAGGTTTTTATTCAGAAATCATCAAAAATTAAGTTACATAGCCTTCCACCATTTCTTTCTCTATTGTTAATTACTTTATTTCAATCATGTTTTAAACTCATAATTGGAAAACAAAACAAAAAAGCTACGGAAAATACTATTCTGACAGGGGGCACGCACCACTCTTCAAGAACTCAGTTCATGGGTCTGAGTCTTTCTCTTGGGATTGAGGAAATGGTTTGACTATAAAATTCCCATTAGCTAAAAATAAGCAAAATTGCCTGCAGGATTCATTGTAGGTACAGCCTTGAAGAGTAATAAAAGGCTGTTTTAAATGAACTCCTGAGGACAAGATTTAAGCCCTAGAATGGCTAGTCAGGTTTTATGTTTATCCCTTTTGATTATACTTCCATATGTTCCTGGAGAGCAGTGTCCGAAAAATGGTTCATTAAATAAATTGTATTGGGCTGAAGTAATTTGGGGATTATTGACCAAGACCAGGGAGCGGGGACTACCAGATCAGGTGACCTGGAAACAGCAAAGAATGGCAGACCGACCTGCTCCGCTTCCCTGTACCAGGTGGGCATGAACTGATTTCAAAGACCCTACGGTTGGTTTCTTTTAAATAAATATGGCAGTTTGCATGCTGCTCCGTACTTCCAAAAAAAAAAGAAAAAAGAAAAAAAGTAAACCAGTAACTTGGAGGACCAAGGTGGGTTTTGGAAAGAAAAGGGATCCTGAAAGTGAGGTGTGCCAGTATGGGAGAAGGGGGCTGAGGATGTGTTGATATGCTTCTCATTTCTAAGGGTGTGTAAGTGCTGGGCTGCTCAAGGACTTTTCTCCACTGCATTCGGCTCTAGCTGACCTGAGCCATGGGAGAATGGGGATGGGGGTTGGTATTAGAAGAGACAGACTTTGGCATCTGAGTTGCTCCAGGAAAACTTGATTGTTTCTGGAGGTGGAATAGTGACTTGAAGTGGACTACCTGCCAAAGGAGAAAACAGGACATCCAAGGAATGTCATCCTTTCTCCATTTCTTTTTCCTGGCGGTTTGCAGGAATAGTTTGTATATTGATGTTTACTATATATTATTGGTGAAATGAGACATGATTAAGTACCTGCTAAATGCAGTGCTGTACCTTGAAATAGATGTTTGAAAGGCCAAGTCTTCCTGGAGAAGGAGCACTGGAACTTCCCTGAGCAGGGAAGTTTCTAGGAAGGCCTCTCATAGGCTGTGACCTTGAGTTAAGTCTGGAAAGAGAAGTTAGCGACACAAGGAAGGAGAGCCTGGGTGACTTTTGTGTCCTTGTGAGGATAATGGGAATGGAGGGAAATGGAAGAGGTCTGGGTTTTTTAAGAAGGGGCCAGCATTTGCGAAATCACAGGGTTACATTATTTGGTGATTTTTGGGAGAAGTGTGGGGAGGTTCGGAGCAGCAGATAAGAGAACAAAGAAGTGAGTCAAGGCCAGATCTGAGAGTTGCATATGCTAAGTTTGAATTTTATAGTAAAAGTCAGTGATTTTCAATCCTGGCCACACATTAGATTCCTCTTCTGCTTCCTACTTCCAGAGACTCTGATCCAGTTGGTCTAGAGAACAGAGATTGGCGATAAGTACCAGTGTGTACTTCAGCTAGGCTAAACCATCAGTCACTGATAAAGAGTTCAAGTGTGTGAATGATATAATAAGACCTGGATTTGAAAGAGCACACACTGGTAGTTGTGTAGGAGGGTGCCTGGAAAAGGATTCCATCCCAGCCATAAGCAGTCAGTGAGCCTGTTGTAATAGTCCAGATGAGGAACACCCAGCAGCTTAAGTTGAGGCAAGAGTAGAGGGAATGGAAAGACAATTGTATGAGAGCATCTGGAAAAGTGGGGTGGTGGGGAGTGATGGAGGGACTGGGGGCAGGAGGAGAAGGGGACGACAGAGGATGAGATGGCTGGATGGCATCACGGACTCGATGGACATGAGTCTGAGTGAACTCCGGGAGTTGGTGATGGACAGGGAGGCCTGGCGTGCTGTGATTCATGGGGTCGCAAAGAGTCGGACACGACTGAGCGACTGAACTGAATTGAACTGAACTGGGGAGTGATGGACAAAGGAAAATGTGGTCGACTTGCTACGGAGAAGTCTTCTAAGATAAGGGCTGTGTGTCCCCTTGGATCAGGCACATGTAGGCAGCTGCAGCTGAAGAGAGTGACGTTTCAGTGGGATGATGAAGGCAGGAGCCAGATAGCCTTGGTTGAAGAACTTGAACCTATTTAAAGAAGCATTCAAGTTCTTTACGATTAGGTAACTCCAGAGACTTAGTTCCAGGAATGAGGGCAGAAGACTGGAAAGGTAGGTTGGGGCCATGTAGTGAGGCCTTTGGGTGCTGGGGTTAAGTTATTGGTAATGATAAGATCCGTAGGCTAATGTTAATGTGAAAAAAGAGAGGATTAAAATTAGAAGGATGAGACTGGGTGGAGCTAAGATTCATTAGGTGGCCAGTGCTTTATTTGTTTATGGTCCTGATGATTTTTAACAGCTATTTTAATAACAGAATGATGAAAATGTATGGCATTCTCTCTCCCTTGGGATAATGTGGCTTCCAAAAAAGGTCACAACTAATAAGAAAAATGAGTTTTATTACTTAATTGTGGATTCAATTTATTTATGTCCTTCAACCTAACAGCATATTAAAAAGCAAGACATTGCTTTGCCAACAAAGGTCCATCTAGTCAAAACTATGCTTTTTCCCATAGTCATGTATGGATGTGTGTTGGACTATAAAGAAAGTTGAGCGCTAAAGAATTGATGCTTTTGAACTGTGGTGTTGGAGAAGACTCTTGAGAGTCCCTTGGACAGCAAGGAGATCCAACCAGTTCATCCTAAAGGAAATCAGTCCTGAATATTCATTGGAAGGACTGATGCTGAAGCTGAAACTCCAATACTTTGGCCACCTGATACGAAGAATTGACACATTTGAAAAGACCCTGATGCTGGGAAAGTTTGAAGGCAGAAGGAGAAGGGGATGACAGAGGATGAGATGGTTGGATGGAATCACTGACTCAATGGACATGAGTTTGAGTAGGCTCTGGGAGTTGGGGATGGACAGGGAGGCCTGGTGTGCTGCAGTCCATGGACACGACTGAGTGACTGAACTGAAACTGAAACTGAACTGTTTCCGTTGCCATGCTGTTTTCCTAGTTGACTGGGCCAGGCTTCTCTACAATAGTGTGTATGTGTTTAAAAAATGCTCTGAAATTCTTCCTCACCCTGAAAATATTTAATATAAAAAAGCTGAAATAAATGCACAAGTACTGTATAGCTTTTTTGTACTATTTTAGTTTGGGGAAGAAAAACCATTTTGGGCTTCGTGTGATGGTTTAGATCAGGGATTCTGAACGTTGGCACAGTTAACGTTGTGAGCTGGTTGGTTCTTTGTCGTGCATTGTGGAGTGTTTGCAGCATCTCTGACTCCTGTGCGGTAGAACCATTTAAGCCCCTTTATCCCCAGCCTGTGACATCTAAAAATATCTCCTAACATTATGAAAAGTCCTCTGGGTGGATATTGGAAGGGGAAGGCAAAATCATGCTAGATTGAGAGCTGCAGGTGTAAAAATAGTACAGTGACTTCATCAGAAAATAACCATTCTTCCTGCTACTGTATAGGTGGTTTTCATGATGCTCTTGGAATCTGGAAGGCTTTTTATCTCCAGAAGAAAACTAATGAATATTTATAAATCTCCTTCTCGAACATTTATTTTAAAATATTTGAAGAGGAAAAGTGACTTTACTGGTTGCCTAACCATTTGTCTGTTGCCCAGCTTGTCCACTCTTTCATTAAGTTCCTGGATAGTCTATCATTTAATTTAAAAGGACAGAGTTGATTTTTTTCCTGGGCCATTAAGTCCTCAATACAAAAGAGCTTATGAATTAGAAAGTGCCCAAATAATACTGTGAGTTTAGACCTGGATGTGAAAAGGTGGATTTCACGCAGGACCAGGTTTTAGTGTTAGTTTTACACCTAATGCCTTCTAATTTTGAGTAAACCACTTTAATCTTGTTTGTGCAGATTTTCTTATATGTAAATGAAAGAAAGAAAGTTTATTATCTGCTATTTGACTTCTAGTTCTAAATGTCTAAGATTGAAATCTTTTGGTTGTTTCTTTGGGCTGTTCCCCCATCCCATGACATATCCCTCAATGCAGAGCAACTCAAAATGTGCTCTGTAAGTCTCTATTGGTCCAGAGATGACAATGCTGATCTACAATGAGAAAAGTACAGAATTAGAGAGTAAGCCACTGGAAATGTTTCTCATGATTCTAAATAATTTTATACCCATTACATATAATAATAATTATATTTTGCCATAGTCTTTTAAATTTAATTTTTATAGTAATCTATTTTTTTTATATTTTGTGAATGTATCGGCCCACACTGAATTAGAAAAACAAAAACAAAACAAACTTTTCCCAAGAAGTGGTTTGAGAAACACTGCCTTAATGTACAATGGACCTTTTTTTGTGTGTGTCTTTCTTTCTACTCTGGCCGATAATAGATATTTACTATATTCCTCCTCTGGGATTTCAAGGGGCAAGATGTTGCCAGTCTTCCCTGCTAGCAGTATAAAGTTGGTGGCAAAAGAGATTTTATTATAAAGAAGTTTGCCTTACAGAGAATAGGAGGTAATCCTGGAGTAAGCCTGAGGATCTTTTTGATTGTATGTATTTGTGACTCTTCACATAGCTCATGTTAGCGTTTTGCATTAAGATGGCATGTTTATCTTAGAACATGAACCCAAAGAACAGTGAAAATAGCCTTTTTAAAATTATCTGATTCCCAAGAATCCCTTACATCTGAAATCGACCTAGGATGCTTGGTCTACTGGAGTTGCCAAAACCAGCCAATGCTGTTGAGGGTAGGTGAAGAATGAGAAGATATAGCTTTTACTTTTGAAAGAGATTAATACTGATAGTTTTGAGTCTATTCAATCATTCTGACTCATCCAACATTTGGGAACATCTATTATATGGACTCAGGTGTTAAGCTGGTCATAATTTGATCTTGGTCTTTATATGTTAAACTGGTGTAGGAGCCAGACTTCATTTTGAGTTATTTGAGGCAGAAAACATGGCTGGGTTCCCTGCACTGTGGACCACTCTGCCAATACCTTTTATTCCATACTGGGTGGAATAATCTAGAGACTTCTGCCCTACTCCTGGAAGTCATTTGCATATGGCCTGGCATTGTTCGGGAACAGTCTCTTGGCCTGCAGTTCCTGCCTGGTGTAGATGGGCTTACAGTGCACTTCCTCCTGCGAAGTAAAAAAGGCAATCTCTTTGCCTGCCCTATTAGAATCATAAAATCACTCTTTCTTTTAGTTTTTTTTCTTTTTTTTTTAATCCAGAGGATGAAAATGTATAACATATTTGGAAACTCTACTGGCAGACTTGGCAGGCGTTTCATATTTACTTGGACTTAACTTGAATTGGATTTGGTCCTCTGATTTCCCCACCTCCACCTCTCAGAACAAGTTATTTATTATCCGAGTGAGTCTGTGGTAGTGAATCAGACATGCACATGGCACGTCTATTGTTAAGTGTGTTTGTTCCATAAGATTTATGCTAGCCCAAATGGTTTTATATTGGTTTTCATTGTTGAAAATTTACTGTATTCATTCTGGGTTTGGTGTTAAGTATTTGCAGTGTGCTAGGCGTCCCTGTGGTTGAACATTTTATCGCTGTAACACTTCATGCAAAGGAAATTAAAAAATATATAGTGAAAGCATTTCCCTAATATGTTTCCAATCAGCTGTGTACTTTGGTAATTTGATTTGTAGGAACTAGAGAGAAGAGTGTTACTGAGCCCTTTTCAATCATTCATAATTCTCTGGGAAGTTGAATCATGGTTCTGAGTTTATGAAAATGTCTATTGAAGTTTTCTTAAGTCTTTATTATTCTGTTTGTATTGAGGTTTCTTTTTTCTTTTTTAATTACCACTGCAGTATCCAAAAGAATTCAGGGAAGGAGGTGAGTCTTCTCTTTGTATCTTGGATAAGAAAAATCGTGAATTGAGGTGGAATGGGTTGACAGAAGCCAGTCACTTGAACAGAGGCACACCCTTTTATATCTGCATTATCCCATCTGTGTGTTCCTACTGCTGTACTTTTTGGGCTAAGCAGTAGGGCTGTGCTTGGTGAATCCCATTTGCCTGGTGTACTCCTGATAATCCAATGGGTGCATACTAGAGACATAGCTGGGTTCATCTTCCCTTGAAACCTAACTCACAAGGTAGAAGGCGTTATTTGGACAAACTAAATTAAGATCTAGGTTGTGATCCTTGCACCATTATTTATTTGGCTCTTTCTACAGGGGCTTAAACTTGTTTCCTTTTTTGAGACTCTCTGGCCTTTGACTTCTGTTTTTGCAAGTGAATGAGCATGACTTCTGTTTTGGCTAGTGAATTGACGTGGGATAATCTATACATCGTCTAGTTTCAGATTTCCTTAATCTAGTTCACCACTTAAAAGTAAAATCAAAGTGAAAAATGAAATCATAGCTCTTAAAGCTGGAGGCAAGTCTTGGAAGGTTTCATCTGTTGAAGACAGTAGCTTGTCAGGAGTCAGATGGGTATAGGATTTTGCGATCATTTTTTATATTTTAATTTTCTTGCATTTGCTTCTTGCCATGTTTTACATTTCCCTCTTGACCTTCAGGAATCTTAAGTTCATTTAGTCTTGTGTAAAATCCCCTTTCACGGTGATGTTTTGAGTCCTGGTCCTCTTCATACTTACTAGGTATAAATAAAGTCACGAGGTTATGTATTTTGGCTTAAGGAGTTCATCAATCCATGGTTTTCCATTTGAAAATATAATCTGTGAGGTTAATCTTTTTGGTAGTCAAAGAATTAATGTAAGTAAAAGCCAAGTGGATACTTAGAAGGCTTAGTTGTGTTTAGAGGAAAATCGCCAAGGAGCATGGTGTTTCCTACGATCACTAGTTCTGGCTTAGAAGACATAACTTCTTTTGCTTCAAAGATAAATGAAACTCACATTCATTCTTGGCCTTTCTTCCTGACTCTGTGTTTCTTCTAGGTTGTACCTATGATGGAAGTACCTATAACAGCTCCTTCAAATGGCAGAATCCTGCTGAACCCTGTGTCCTGCGCCAGTGCCAGGTAAAGTCCATTTATTTTACTTTCCAGTGACAAGAAATCCATAAAGTCCTTTTCAGAAACCCTTTCCAGAACACAGAACAAACACAGAATAAAACTCCAAAGAAACAAGCAAAAAATGAGAAACGAATGAAAAACCAACTCTATCCTGGTCTATATTTATTGTGACATTCACCATAACAAGACAGGTACAGGATAGTTATTGCATGGGTCTTAGTTCCAGAAGCACACAGCAGAATTGTTCACCGTTGTTAAATTGTGCCTGGAAAAGCTCCGAGAAGATACATATGTCCTTGGGGAAAATTCATGTCTTCCTGTTGAGTCAGCTTTGCAAAACACAAATTCTTGCTAGCAGAAAGAGGTATTGTTAGAGGATATATGTTTTCCTTTTTCTTTTTTTATTTAGAAACATTTTGAACTGAAGCCAGTCTGTAAACTGTATTAACCAAAGCAATTAGGACATTGTGATCTCCATGATTTCGACCCAACCGATTTAAGAACCGCCAGTTCAGCTCCTAAGGAGCCCACTGTGCCTGGTGCTCGCTGAACTCTGAAAAGTGCACTGTTTCCACGTGACTCTAATCATTACACGTCTTAAACACAGGCAAGAGAAACTAAAGGGGAAATGAAGAATCAAAAATTTCTAACTTATTTTCTTTAAAAGAAATACTCTGTTAAAAAAAATGCTCATCTAATTTTGACATAATTAAAAATTTTTTCTCTGTAGAGAAGATGCTATTTAATCATTTTACCCCAGGTTCATTTCACTGTCCAAGGATATTCTGTTGCATTTAAAGGAGAAAGCAGTTAGTATAATAATGCATATTTCTCTCTGATCTTATCTCAAATATATTGACATTTAACTTATTGAAATCTGAATCTTATGGAATCATGTTCTTATTATAAGTCCACAGCGGGCATGTTCACTCATAAGATCTTCAGTTACTTATTCAGTTAAATATTCAATTAATTTATGTAGTAATCTAAATTATTTATGAAAATAAGCAGTAGGTAGAACAGATATGAACAATAGATTAATTGATTCAGTGAGTATTTGTTGAATTTTTTCTCTGGGTTATACATTCAGTCAGCTTCATGGAACCAAATGATGATGACAATGATTTTTAACAACATCAAAGCCCACACTCATTCTAAAATTTGCCCCACCCCATCACCACCCTGCTTCTTGACTGATGGAATTTCCAATTTTTGACAGGGATACTCTGAAAGCAGCAGCCGCTTGCCTTTTGGATTGGACTATAATATTTGTATGCAATAGTCAGAGGTCTTGAAGATCCTCAAGTTGCATGAACCAGTGGTGAATTTTGCTGCCTTTGTTTGAATTAGATGAAAACCAGTATTATCTGGGAGGGAATATTCTGTTGAATGAATAACATATCAAGCCATCATCATTTGTGAACCCTGAAAATCCTATTGCGTATCAGCTTTGGTCACTAGTCACTCACCAGGGCCCAGAGATAATATATAGGAATATCAAATTATTGTTGAAAGAAATCTTAAAGACCAACAGACCCAGGAGTCAGGAAGTGCTGAACTTTAGGATGAAGCACAGAGAGGAGATGTTCACCACCAAGGATGAACTTTGCCTTTTAATTTTTCTCCTTTTATAATACTTTGCCTAAGCCCTGTTGCTGCTGCTTAGCCACTTCAGTTGTGTCTGACTCTGAGACCCTAAGGACTGCAGCCTGCCAGGCTTCTCTGTCCACGAGATTCTCTGGCAAGAGTACTAGAGTGCATTGCCATGCCCTCCTCCAGGGGATCTTCCCAACCCAGGGATTGAACCCTGTTCTACATTGTAGGCAGATTCTTTACTGCTGAGCCACCAGGGAAAATATCATTTTACTCAATCACCATAAAGGCAAACCTCTGTTAAATTAGTTACAAAAAGCTTCTCCTTCTCTTAGTTAGTACCTTCCCACTCCTGCTTACTTTCTTCCTTCTTTAGGGAAGGTGACCTCATCTATGAATGCAGGAAATGACTGTTTACTGGTACCATCAGGGAAGTCTTCATGTAAGATGCTCCTCTGCTGAAGGACACAATTGCAACCTCTCTCTCCAAGATCTTTCTTCTCAGGACACAGAATTAGTAACAGAAGAGAGAGTGTGATGTAGTGAGTAAAGTATGGCTGTTGCCATTCACATAACTGATTACTTAACCTCTCCAGACTTCACGTTCATGCCCATAAAATGAGGATAGTACTACCTCATAGAGTGGTTGTGAGAATGAGCAACACTGTCATTTAAAACACTTCTGGTAGAGCCTGCGTATACTGAGTACAACTTGGTACCAGACCAGTAACAGCTAGTCTAATGATCTGGTTTATTTCCACTTGAGTTGAATTCTAGCTTATTTCTTATGTCTTCTTACTGAAGGAGTTTGATGGTGGAAAATTTACCTTTATTTTCCACTTTTAGTGTCTAACTGGAAGAGGAAAATCTGAAGATCAGAGACAGGAAATTCATGCTGGGGAGTAACCTGAATCCTGCATCTGCATTGCAGATACTAAAGGGAATTTGATCCTGGACTTTTTGCATTGCTTCAGTTATATAACTAAAGGCCAGTTCCTTTTTTGATGTTGTATATGGCTGGAATTTTGACATTTTTTCCTTCCCAGATGTGATATAGACCACAATAAATTTCTTGGTAGTGGAACCCTCAGGTCTGACAGATGTGAAGACATTTAGGATGTAACTTTCCTTGTTGGATTGAGATGATATAGTAGCAGGCTTGATGAAGAAAATTGTCTAGTTGTCAGATTGTTACATAGTGTTTTACCTTTTGTTACCACTCCCCTTGAAAGAAAATTAATAAACACACAAAACCATTTTATAAAGGGGGTAGGGAATATAGAGAAAAACCTTCAAAGACCAACTCTGAAAATTGAATTTAAAAAAATGTTTCAATCAACATTAAAGTACTAGAGTCAAAAGATCAGTTGCAAATGAGTCCCTTGATTTTGTTATTAAGACTGAAAGTCTCTATTTTAACATAATATAGTTTCCATTGGTCATGTATGGATGTGAGAGTTGGACTGTGAGCACCAAAGAATTGATGTTTTTGAACTGTGGTATTGGAGAAGACTCTTGAGAGTCCCTTGGACTGCAAGGAGATCCAACCAGTCCATTCTGAAGGAGATCAGCCCTGGGATTTCTTTGGAGGAAATGATGCTGAAGCTGAAACTCCAGTACTTTGGCCACTCATGCGAAGAGTTGACTCATTGGAAAAGACTCTGATGCTGGGAGGGGTTGGGGGCAGGAAGAGAAGGGGACGACCGAGGATGAGATGGCTGGATGGCATCACTGACTCGATGGACGTGAGTCTGAGTGAACTCCGGGAGTTGGTGATGGACAGGGAGGCCCCGCATGCTGCGATTCATGGGGTTGCAAAGAGTCGGATATGACTGAGCAACTGAACTGAACTGAACTGAGTATGATCTTTAAAATAGTTTTGTCTGATCTCTTCATTTGCTGAGTGAGAGCCAGGCTCTCTGGGAAGCCCAGAAATGTCTACGATTGCAGAGCTGGTGTCTAGTTATTCCTGGAAGGGTGGTGAGGATTTGGGTCTCCAGATGCCAGTCTGGGATATTATGTTTGCCCTCTGTGGTTTATAATTAATGGCTTAAAGTGTAACACCAATTATAGATCATATAATACATGTTGAAAACCTGAAACAGTTGTGAATGAATAGCTAGACTCTGTCAGCTACGGACAGACAGCAAGGAAATCTTAAATACTAGATTTAGAAGAAAGAAAGGAAGAAATCAGAGTCAAAGAGAAAGAGCCAGAACAGGGAAGAGAACAGGTTTGCGCTTGTTTGCAGTGGATAAAGTGGAGCCATCAGACCTCGTTTGTGCCACGGACCTATGGACCTGACGCCTATCCCCCTTTGCACTTTTTGTCTTTTGATTCTTCTCCTACTACTTTGGCTACTTTCCAGAAGTGAGTAAATCTCTGTGGGAATACTGGGGCTGACGTTGATTGTGGCATTCTGTTTTTCAGGAAGGCGTTGTCACAGAGTCTGAGGTGCGATGTGTCGTTCATTGTAAAAACCCCTCCAAGCATCTGGGAACATGCTGCCCCACGTGTCCAGGTAACCTTTCAGGAAGGGGAAGGCAGTGTGGCTTTCTGGTACATTACAGCACTGTTGAAATCCTTCGGGGTTCTCTCAAGCATGCATGATTTTCCCACTCCTGACTGGAAGTTTTCTCCCTTTACGTCTGTGTACCTAATGGGTGAGGAGAGCAAACTTCTTTGCATAGAAATGTCCGGTTGGACTCTGGCGGGCCCGGGATGACTGCAATGTGCTGTAGGTCTTGGCAAGGATGCTCCAGGCTCCGGAGGCCTGCTTTCCACTCCACAGGGCCACAGGTAATGCTTATTTTGGAAGGCAAGGTTGTGGCTTTCCCTTGCTTCCAGAAATGTCTTTTTACTGCTTCATATTGCAATACCTTGGCTGGGGCTCGCCGGCTCGCCTTGGTGATGAGGCGACCAGATGTTTTCTGAACACAGAGAGCTGGGTCCCTAAGTGGATTTAGCTTAAGGCTTTGCTGGTCTCAGTTTTCTGTGTGGTGCAGCGACTGGGAACCACTGTCTTTTTAGAGGGCCCCAGGGCCTAGCTGACAGCAAAGCGATCTTTCCTTTTCAGTGGCTGGAGTGTTTCCTCTTACTTCTCTGAACAGGATTACAAAGGCCTCCTGCCTCTTTTCTTGCCCTTAGGTACGAGCCCGGGGATTTTGAGGTGAGAGATTTTTTTCTGATCCCTTAAGCCCCTGGCCCATACTCTTCAACAGATGTTCTACATTTTGGGTTTTACTCTGAGTGCTTTTCCTCACTGGAGGCGATACTCACAACTACTTCTCTTTGCTTTTGAAGTTAATCTCCAAAGGGCCTTCTGTTCTGTGAGCCTTCCCAGGAAACGGCAAAGGCACCATCGTCGGATGCTCTGTGAAGATGAGCCCCTGGTCCCTTCTCCTGCCGTTTTCCTCCACAGTCTACCATGCTCCCAGACCTGAGTCCCTTCCAGGGTCCAACCTTCCCTCATCTTTGAATGACAGTGAGGACAGTCTCTCTCCACTGCTCCTAACCTTCCTGGGTTCCTTGGACAGTCTTTATTGAGCCAAGCTTCCTTTTCACACTGCAGTTTCTGTTAAACTTGTATTATTGGATAAACTTAAGTGAAGGCCAGAAACCGGTTGAAAGTAAAATAATTCTTTCCATAACTCAGTTATTTTGTATCTATCGAACAGGGTTTGCTTGAGTACCCTTCCCCTCTGAATGCACTGAATGCTTTGCATCATGTAACCATATTCTAAAATGCCTAAAGGATCTTTATTAAGTTAGCTCAGTCATTCTTTAGGCTGCACATGAAAATCACCTGGGAAGTTTTAAAAAATAAATCTTGATGCCCAGGCTGCATCCCAGACCAATTCCATCAGAATCTTGGAGGGTGGAACTCAGGCCTCCTGGATAATTTCTGTGCACAGCCAAGCTTGAGATTGAGAACAGAGCAAATTTTATATGCCATAGAGATTTAAAAGATATCAAAGCTGTTAAATATGAATTCAGCTGGGTTGAGTAGACTGTCGCTTTATTGGTGCAGAATCAACTCGGCATATATAACATTCCTTTTCACTTAGGAGATAGTCATATTTTTAGACTGCCTTTGAAAGTATGTGTATAGAAACAACAGAGTGAATTTATTTCAGCAGCTGAAGTTATCATATTTGAGCAATTGCTTCTCTCATTTTGTTTTTTAGTTGAGTTCCCAGGAAGGAAAGGCTGAGCTCTGTAATTGCACATATTGTAATGTTAAGCCTTCACCACCATTTCAGTAAGGGATGAAGCAGTGTTTTTAGTTCACACAGGCAGAAATTTGACTCAATGAGGATAAGTCCAAAGGTGGGGGTGGGGTCCCTGGCCTCTTTTCTTCTCTGGCCTCTATACTGTACTACCTGCCCCTACCCCACACTGTGATCATTGTTCAGCTTGGGTCTAGATGCCCTGGGAAGCAATATTTAAAAGTTAGCTTGCCAGTCAGCCCTGATGGGAGGGAGTTTAGAGGGGAATGGATCTGTGTGTATATATGGCTGAGTTGCTTCTCTAGGCACCTGAAACTATGACAACATTATTAATTGGCTATACCCCAATATAAACTAAAAAGGTAAAACATTAGGTTGCCAGTGCTGGACACTAGCCCCCTGACATCTGGGTAGGTACTCTGCCCTTGGTTATGGGGTCAAGAATCAACTTTATTCTTTCTCCTTAATTTCAAAGACCAACCTTTGGCATGAAAATCAGAAGACTCAGATCTGGCCGCATCCAGACTGCATTATCCTGTGTCTTGGGAAGGAGGCCTCAGCCAAGTCTAGAGAGGGACAGTCCATTGAGGCCTTGGGGTATTCTCCTTGTAATTCAGAAGGACTGGCATCTGTCATTGATCATGGAATGGTATTCCACATAATGACAAACACGTACAGCTTGTGGTCAGTTTCTTCCTGAAACAGATTGCAGGACATTCTTAGTTATCTGCTCCGTCTTTTCTCATCTGACTCTTTGCTCAAGGAGGATGGGCTGTAAAGGGAACAGTTTGCAAGAGTTTTCATTTAAAAATCTGTTATTTAAGTTATTATGTGGGTTGTGCAGTTAACCTGTCTGGCAATCTGTATGACAGAACCAGTGGTGCAAACATATATGAAAGCATTGAAGACCCTTTGTTGGAAATGTCTTTTGAAAAGAGATGAATGGGCACCTGCTGTTATTAACAGTGCTGAGATATGGCCACAAGGAGGGCACCAAGCTTATCAGGTCTCCTGGATCAAAGGGAACAGCAGGAGGGTGGCTCTGGCTCCTCCCCTGGCTCTGGTTATGGGCATCAGAAAGATCTTAAAGCCACAATTCACCCAGCTATTCAGCTTCAGTAACATTTGTCTCCATGTGTTTCAGTTGAACAAAAGGCTTCATATCTAGCTTTAAAATGAACAGGTCCGGTGGCTTGATTGGGTGGTTATGGGCAATGCTCATATGTTCAGATGTTCCTTTTGTCAGGAACCAGCTGCTTTGCGAGTTGGTGGGTTCTCTTGACAACTTTGGGTTTCCCAGGGTGCAGAGTGGTAAAGAATGCACCTGTCAATGCAGGAGATGAGGGTTCAATCCCTGGGTCTAGAAGATTGCCTTGAGGAGGAAATAGCAACCTACCCCAGTATTCTTGCCTGAAAAATTCAATGGACAGAGAAGACTAGTGGGATACATATAGTCCATGGGGCCACAAAAAGTCATACATGACTGAGCATGCATGTTGATGGCTTTAGTGGACAGGCCTTGAACACCTGTTCTCAGGGGCATGAGTCGGTTTTTCACAAGAGCCCTCTTTTCTGAGTTTCCCCATTGGAAGTGCTGCTTTCCACACTGTCTATCTGTGGAAAGTGACCTCAGCTATCCTGGCAAGGCAGCTGGGGAGGGCAGTCCTGAGGAAGGAGGCTTGGCCGTAGCTGACGGTCCTCCTGTGCATGGCCCATGTGGCGCAGGGTCATTGGCCAGCCTGTTCTTCTGGCCATCTGTGACATCGCTTAAGAAAAGAGCAGTGACCTTGGCATCTTTCTGATAGGAGGCACCTCCTGGCTCTTGGGCCTATTTTTAGCCAAACTTGTTGTGGACATCCTAGCTCCTTCAGCAACACACAGGGTGGGACTGAAAACCTGTGTGGTGCCTCCTGCCTTGCCTTTGTCCTTTCTCGTCTTGGTGTCTGGCCGTTTGTGTGGTATGGCCAGTGGGTTGGAGCTGAGTTAGCACCCAGTGCTGCCAGCTGGATGAGTTCCTTCCTCTCTCTGGGCCGCATGTTTCTCACCTGCAGGGGCAGTGATCAGAGTCCATGCTCTGTGGGCTCGCTGAAGATAGAGTGAGGTCAGGAGTGCGAAGGGTCTGGCAGGAGCTGGCCACTTCTGGCTACTCTCCAGGTGGCAGCTCTCCATGTCATTTGCTCCTAAGCTCATCCTTGACCTCTCTGGCTTGACCTTCTCTTTGCCTCTTCTAGCTCCTCTGGAATTTGGTTCCCTGGCTGTTATTGGGGTGGTGCTGGTGAGTTCCTCAGACTCTTCATGGCTCAGAACCCTGTACTGCTGCTGCTCAGGCCAACCTGACTTCCAACATTTAGTTTGCTTTCTAGCATCTTTGGGTTTCTGGGTCCATGTCGATCTTTTGTACTCTACAGGTTTTTCTTTTTTTCACTTTGAAGCACTCTTGTCCTCTGATTGAAGACTGTGCTGTACAAGTTGGGGGTGGAGGTGGGGATGGTTGCTCAGTGGCTAGAAGGATATAATGTCAAGCTGAGTCAAGACTGTGACCCTGATTCGAAACTCTGCGTTGCTTTCCAGGCTGTGTGTTTGAGGGGGTGCAGTACCGAGAAGGGGAGGAATTTCAGCCAGAAGGAGACAAGTGTACCAAGTGTTCCTGTGTTGTAAGTACTGCCTTGGATGTTCTCAGGGTATTCCTTTTGGTTAATTGTGCCTTCAGCTCACCAACTCCAGCCCTAAGTCTCTTTATAGTCTTTTCTCTCCCTCCTGATGTGGAACCAAGGAAAAAGCTCAGCACTCTAAGGTGGGTATCTCAGCCTTGGCAATGTTAATATTCTGGGCTGGGTAGTTCACAGGTAGCAGCTGTCCTGTGCCTTGTAGGATGTTTAGCAGGATCCTTGGTCTCAACGCATTGGATTTTAGGAGCACTCACCCTCTCAGTTGTGACCAGCAACACTGCCACATGTGTCCTGGAGAACATAACCACTCCTGATTGAGAACCACTGGTCTAAAGAGTGAGGGAGAGGGGTTGATTTCCCTTCACCTGCCTTCTTTGGGCAGGCATGGATTCTCCATTCTTTGGGCCAGAGAAACTTCTTGTTTAGGCAGCTGTTGAGTTCTTTAGTGCGGTCAAATGGGAAGCAGATGGAGATAAATGTAGCTTGCTTTGGAAAGAAGTTGATTTGAGGATTGATCAATTATACTGAGGAGAATGGACAGGAGGAAATGACCCCTAAAACGTGGATTCAGGGCAGAGAAGGTATTAGTGAGGCAAAGCCGTAGACTTGCCTTTCTAAGCACTGTTGATTTGTAATTCACAGACTAAGGATATCTTCATAGTGCTTAGGAATGAAAAAGGAACTTGGCATATGTTATAGTTTTAAAGGGATTTTTTTATTAATGTATTTTAAATTTGGAGGAAAATCATTGGTGATGGTGGTGGTATTGATGATGATGGGGACTCTAGTCTTAACCAGCCGCTCCAAGTTATTTACAGTAGGGAGTTAGTACAACCATGTATTTTTTAAGCTTTTAATCTTTTGCAGTAAAGAACACACAGTAGTCATCTCAAAATATTAAAAAAACAATACATGGGGAACTTCGGCATCCTAACTTCACCAAAGCAGAATCATATGTGGGTCATCATAAATCATAGTATTTGTCATTTCTCCATGTCTTTTCCAAAATATTTCCTCCTTCCTAGAGCACACATACACATACAACTTAGGGAATCCAGATTAAAGTAAGCATGACCAAGGGTTATAGTTTTTGCAAGGGGAAGAAGGACAGAAAGGAGAGAGAAGGAAGGAGACACAGGATATTTATATCTATACCTATAGATAGATACAGATGTAGATAGAGATGTGAAATAAATATGTAATATAAGGTATATGTACATTATATACCATGTATGTGTAAATATAAATATCTGATATAGGGTATAGGAAATACCTTATAAGAATATATAAAAACACAAAAGTAGCTAATTAATGAAGATGAACATGATTTTGCATATTCAGACTCAACTTCCATGTTTTTCCTTTCTTGCTAATTATGACTAAATAGCTCTTTTTTTTCGTAATAATTTCTATTTGCCACTAAATACTGCCAATTTCACAATTTTATTTCTTCCACACTAGTAGCTGTCAAGTTTTCTGATAATTAAAAGAATTATTTTCATCTCATTCTTTTGGGTAGATTGAGGAAAAACAAGGCAAACTTCAGTAGAAAACTTTAAATCTTCACCTGAATGAATTATTGTTTCCATAAAGGTGGGCCAAGTTTAGGCAACTGAGCCTCCTTGGGGAAAAAATTTAGAAGATGGCAGGGAGGATGGGAGGCTCCCGCAGTTTCACCAATGACAGTCACATAAAGTTATCCGATGTTGGGAATGGAAATGAGTTTAGAGATTCTATGTAAAGGGTCATATACTCATGCACTCAAGGCCTTCAGACTTTGTGTGTTTATAAAGACACTGCATGATCAATGAAATACACCGGAGGGCCAAATTCAGGCCCCTGCAAGTACTGCTTTTATTTTCAGTTGAAGAAAGAAAAACCCAAAGAAGTAATTGCTTGCCCAGGCTTTCCTTCTCATGAGTTCCTCCAGATCTATATTCTATATCATTTTCTGTATCTCTATATATTCGAATCTCCTGTGTTTCTGTATTCCTAATCCTATATTCTTTCTAGTTCTCCATGTTACCACCCTTGGCACATAAGGGGCAGCTAATGGCTTTGGCTGTCCCTGGTGTCAGCTTGTCAGTTAATAAGGGAAGGAGAAGAAGAGATGGAGCTCTTGCTTGGGGACAGGACATTTATGAGTTTGCTTGGGTATAGGTAGAATCAAAAGAGCAGTTTTTCTTTTTGTGAATACAAAAGTTTGAGTCATAAGCTTTCTTTTTTGCGGCTTGTTATGAAAGTAATTTGGTTTTTAATATGCTTTTATTTTGCTATCTTTCAATGTAGTATGCTAAAAAAGAAAGAGAGAGAGAGAGGCAATGTCTTGGCAGCAGATGGCCCTGTCCTGAGACTGGCAACTGGACAGATGTTTGCTTTAGAAGGCAATATTGCAAATGTGCAGCCTGGCCCTGGCACCATGAGACTCAGAGTGTGAAGGTTCTGACAGTCCATGGACACCTTGCTGTGGACAGTGCGGGGAGTGAGGGGGTGAAATTGGACAAGGGTTTCGGACAGGACCTGTGCGAGGCTGGGTGGTCCACTGAGGCGGTTACAGGAAGGGTATCCCCTGGAAGCTGCAGATCCTCCAGTTTAAAAAGAAGACTGTGTATAATTACCCACTATGCTTTGGTAAAAAGGAAAATAATGGTACTATAAGTAGAGAGATGGAAACACATCGATGCATTTGGGTGTATATGTGGTGTTTGTGTGCATATATATTTACATGCATAAATGTCTGTATCTATGGGTGTATCACTCCAGACGTACATATCCACATCTATAGAAGCATGCTTATAAATATAAATACAGACCCACATTTACATGTCTAACTTTGGATTCCCCCAGAAACAGACCTTGCAGCAAAGGTTGGGGTGTAGGAGTCTCATGGGAGATGGAGGATACTGGCCGAGGAGAGCAGAGATGAGATCAGAAGAGGGAGGCAACTAGCTGAGGGTATGTAACCAAGTGTGGATCACTGTGCCTGACCAGAGTTCACCCCTGCCGGCAGACTTGGGAAGCCAAAGGAAGTCATGCCTCAGAATTTCCTGCCCGACAGTGAGAGAGATGAGTTATGGTTGCACCACCTCCCATCTGCTCCAGTGGGGGAGTTGATTGGGTACCCTTTTGAGCTGCCTCTCAGGTGGCAAAGTGCCCTCTAAGAGAAAGAATACAGGTGCAGGCAGCTGACGTCTGGCGTGTGCAGTCAGGTGTGCGGGCACAAAGAGGTGGGTGGGGCTGCAGCAGTTGGCTACAACATATATATGTGTATACACAGGTACATGTATGTATGCACACAAGCACAGACATTACTATTTTTGTATCTCTGAATATGATGCTGTGAAAGTGTTGCACTCAATATGCCAGCAAATTTGGAAAACTCAGCAGTGGCCACAGGACTGGAAAAGGTCAGTTTTCATTCCAATCCCAAAGAAAGGCAATGCCAAAGAATGCTCAAACTACCTCACAATTGCACTCATCTCACATGCTAGTAAAGTAATGCCCAAAATTCTCCAAGCCAGGCTTCAGCAATATGTGAACCGTGAACTCCCTGATGTTCAAGCTGGTTTTAGAAAAGGCAGAGGAACAAGAGATCAAATTGCCAACATCTGCTGGATCATGGAAAAGCAAGAGAGTTCCAGAAAAACATCTATTTCTGCTGTATTGACTATGCCAAAGCCTTTGACTCTGTGGATCACAAGAAACTGTGGAAAATTCTGAAAGAGATGGGAATACCAGACCACCTGACCTGCCTCTTGAGAAATCTGTATGCAGGTCAGGAAGCAACAGTTAGAACTGGACATGGAACAACAGACTGGTTCCAAATAGGAAAAGGAGTACAGCAAGGCTGTATATTGTCACCCTGCTTATTTAACTTATATGCAGAGTACATCATGAGAAACGCGGGGCTGGAAGAAGCACAAGCTGGAATCAAGATTGCTGGGAGAAATATCAATAACTTCAGATATGCAGATGACACCACCCTTATGGCAGAAAGTGAAGAGGAACTAAAAAGCCTCTTGATGAAAGGGAAAGAGGAGAGTGAAAAAGTTGGCCTAAAGCTCAACATTCAGAAAACGAAGATCATGGCATCCAGTCCCATCACTTCATGGGAAATAGATGGGGAAACAGTGGAAACAGTGTCAGACTTTATTTTTTGGGCTCCAAAATCACTGCAAATGGTGACTGCAGCCATGAAATTAAAAGAGGCTTACTCCTTGGAAGAAAAGTTATGACCAACCTAGATAGTATATTCAAAAGCAGAGACATTACTTTGCCAACTAAGGTCCGTCTAGTCAAGGCTATGGTTTTTCCTGTGGTCATGTATGGATGTGAGAGTTGGACTGTGAAGAAGGCTGAGTGCCGAAGAATTGATGCTTTTGAACTGTGGTGTTGGAGAAGACTCTTGAGAGTCCGTTGGACTGCAAGGAGATCCAACCAGTCCATTCTGAAGGAGATCAATCCTGGGATTTCTTTGGAAGGAATGATGCTAAAGCTGAAGCTCCAGTACTTTGGCCACCTCATGCGAAGAGTTGACTCATTGGAAATGACTCTGATGCTGGGAGGGATTGGGGGCAGGAGGAGAAGGGGATGACCAAGGATGAGATGGCTGGATGGCATCACGGACTCAATGGATGTGAGTCTGAGTAAACTCCGGGAGATGGTGATGGATAGGGAGGCCTGGTGTGCTGCGATTCATGGGGTCGCAAAGAGTCGCACATGACTGAGCGACTGAACTGAACTGAACTGAACTGAACTGATAGGTACATACGCATGCCATCTGTCCCTGGATTATGAGTTTTTTCCCTAAACCCATTACTTCCTTATGCCTCCCATTCTTTGCTCATGTCTCCACCCTTGTTTGGAATCCCTTTCTTATCCTTCTTCACCTGGTCAGTGCTTGGCCTTTCAAAGTTGGTTATCATCACCCACGGCAACTCCCTGACCACTCCATGCCTCTAGGCAGAAGCATAAAAAACTGTTTTCTTATTTGTATTCCTGAGGCTCAGGGCTCTCCCTGGCTGGCTTACTTGCCATATGATGTTCCTCCCTCCTTCCGTCATGTGCAGACACATGCATACACAACACACACGTGCACACACTTCCAGGTGAGGCCTGGCCCCATTGTAGCATGATTACCAGAGTATTTTCCTGTTCTGTGTTAGGCCATGTCCTCCGTAAGGGAGGGAGGCGTGTTTTCTGATGCTCGTCTTGCTAACTTCTGAGCTGAGCCATGTGGGTGCTCTGATGCTGGCTATGCTATCTTGTAATGGTGTACACTCAACCAGCAATCTCTTTCCTTCCAAACTGCGACAGTTCTGCCCTTTAAAGCTGGCCAGCTCCTTCTTGCCTGACAGAACGTGTGTGTGTGTGTGTGTGAGAGAGAGAGTCACTCAGTCATGTCTGACTCTTTGTGACCCCATCGACTGTAGCCCACCAGGCTGCTCCTCTGTCCATGGGATTCTCCAGGCAAGAATATTGGAGTAGGTTGGCATTGCCTTCTCCAGAGGATCTTCCCAGTCCGGGGATTGAACCTGAATCTCCTGCATTGCTGGCAGATTCTTTACTGTCTGAACCTCCTGAGAGAATAGCTATTGTTAGATAAATGTCCTACTCTCATTAGGTTACTGTTTGCCTTGGAGCACACCCCAGAATGTGTAAACATCTCTAGTGTATATTACCCATCTCTGATGGATGAATTGCCAGCTCTTCAAGTAAATATTATATACACCATGAAAATTGTATTTTACGTCCAGCCCCCTTTGTTACATTCTCCAAATTTGTGAAAATCTCTCTACCCATGTTTTTCGGTTGTGGTGACAGAAGCAGGCCACCAGAAAGACACTCCATCTGACTGAGATGGATTCCCTGGGTAATGGAACAAATGCCTTACACATGGTTTCTCATCCTTGCTTCAGGTCAGGACAGTATATACAGCATTCCAGACAGCTGAGAACATGCTAATGTTTGATGATATCTGGAGAGATTTCACAACCTCTCGCTCTTACCCATTTTAGAAGCAGAGTGTCTCCCATTTTTCGGAGTGAACAGCATTATGATTCATGTAGAAAATGCAGTGCTTCACTATCACTTGTGAAACTGTGTCATCCCCGTGTTCCCACTATACATAAATGACAGAGGCAAGAGTTACTTCTCTAGAGAGCTGGTACTTATCAGGGCAGTGGACATTTGAGTTCTTTGAGCTGTTCCTTAGTGTTGTCTGAGTCATAGCAGAGTGCATTCCTCATGGTGTGTGTTCAGTGAGAATGAGTCCTGTGTTCATTTTAAAAATGAAAGAAGATTCTTTCCTAAGACAGAAGCAAAGAGTAGTTTATAAAGTATATTGAACATTCATCTGAGCTTGGATATTTATGACCTGCCTAACTGAACAAGAGCTTCCATCCTGGCTTAGCAGTAAAGAATCCTCCTGCAATGCAGGAGATGTGGGTTCGATACCTGGGCTGGGAAGATCCCCTGGAGGAGGAAATGGCAACCCACTCCAATATTCTTGCCTAGGAAATCCCATGGACACAGGAGCCTGGTGGGTTACAGTCCATGGGGTCGCAAAGAGTTGGACACAACTTAGCGACTAAGCAACAACAACAGGCTGAACAGCAAACAGTTCACTGTGCCTTTTTTCAGTCAAATGCTCAGGCTGGTGGCAGTTGGTACAGGTATTTCTAGAAAACCTGATGTCTTCAGGCGTGTAAGGCTAAAGGCCAGGGTGCCAACGAGAGGTGTTTGTATTCTGTTTTACCAAACTATTTTAAGAACCCTATGGGCTCTATGTTCTTGGAAATCGCTTACTGAAGTAGGACGCTCTAAAAAAAGTGGCAAGTCCTCAGTCTGCAAAACCAGTCAGATTAACAGGCCAAGATCAATTACTTTTGCTGACAAAGGTGTATTAAGTTCTGAGGATTTTTACTAATAAACATGGCTTGTTAATGGTCTGTCTGTGATGAAGGAGCTGAACTTTATTAGCTCTTAGAAGCCCCAGAGTCCATAAACACCTTTGCTCTCACTTGCACTTTAGATACTGCAAAGTGCTGTCTCCGAGGGAAATTGAAACTCCCAGCAAGGTTATTTGGAGAGAACAAAGGAAATGGAGCTCTTCGTGGTTCCCATTCCTCTGAGACCAGATTCCTTAAGATGCTCTGCACAGCCTGGCATGGTCCAACCTCTGCCAGGCTCTCTGGCCTCATCATTGACCCTTCCTCGTTCTCTCTGCTCTGACATCTGGGCAGATCCTCCAGATCCTAGCTACACAAAGTGCACACCCGACCAGCCGTATTGACCTCACCTGAGAGCTTGCTGGAAACGCAGAAGTGAGCTTCATGGCTTGTCCTAAAGAGTTCATGAGCCTGGTTGAGTTATCTGTGTTACTAATACTTTCAGTAAGTTCCTGAAAGCAACAAGAGGCTCATTTTTTTTTTTTTATGTTAAAAAGATTGAAATAACTGTTGTATATTTTAAATCCTATTTCAGCCCTGTCTCATGTATTTTCAGGCCAACACTTGAATTTTAATCCCTACACATGTCTTATTTTTTTGTGGTTTCTAAGGTTCCTTATGTTTATTTCTTTATATACTTTATAGTTGAAGCTTCTTGTAAAATTATTTTTCTACATTGGGAACCACCATCTGAAAAATGAGCCTAATGGGGTAAAGAGTTAGAAAGGAAATTTCTTGTGTGACATTTGAGCATTTATAGGAAAACACATAGTTTGAAAGAGATGAGCAAATGGTTTATTTATAGAGGAATTACTGATACTAATAGCTGCTTTTGCCAGATATAGTGCTATAATGTCCATTTTCAAGATAGTCCTATATATCTAGGGGGCATTAGCACCATTTTTTTGGTGAAGAAGTTGAGTTTGAGAAGTTTAATTGCTTGCCTAGGGTCAAAAAGTTAATAAGAATTGAAATCCTGAACTATGTGATTTTAGTCACATGTTATTTCTACCCCATCTACCAACCTCCCCCCAAACCCCCGCCAAACCCATGTCATTTTGAGATACCCAGTGTATGGTTTTTTTGTAGACATTTGAAAGTGGGACATGCCATCTGAATCTATGGAATGAAGAGCAACCAGATATTTTGAGGGAGAAATAATTCAGCCTTGGGTGTTCAGCCTAAGTATGTCACAGTGATGGCACAGTGAATGATGAACATGTATCTGCTACCCTCACATCAGTTGGAGAATGGAGACAGTGTGATCTATAGTGTATCTGTTTGCCAAGAAATTATGAATACACAAAGAGAATGTGATTGTTGCTGGGATAGAGCCATGCGCAGTGCTTCTGCTTCCAAAGATGATAGAAATAAATGTTTATCTGGTGGGTCTTATCTGTTCCTTGTAATAGTCACTGACAGAGTTTAATCATCAATTTTGGATAGCCTTCTTATCCATGTAAGAAGCAGATGCATTTGGAAATTTAAGTGACTTTCAGAATGGGTATTGATAGTTGGGAGAAAAACGTGTAGCTCAGATGGCAAAGAATCTGCCTGCAATCCAGGAGACCCAGGTTCTATCCCTGAGTTGGGAAAATCCTCTAGAGAAGGGACTGGCAACCCCCTCCAGTATTCTTGCCTGGAGAACTCCATGGAGAGAGGAGCCTGGAGGTTATAGTCCACAGGGTTGCAAAGAGTTGGACATGACAGCAATTAACACTTTCACTTTTTCTCTTTCCTTGGTGGCTCAGATGGCCAGGTGGTACTTGTGGTAAAGAACCCACCTGCCAGTGCAAGAGATGCAGATTCAATCCCTGGGTCAGAAAGATGCCCTGGAGGAGAGCTTGACAACTCCCTCCGGTATTCTTGCCTGGAGAGTCTTATGTACAGAAAAGCCTGGAGGGCTACAGTCCATAGGGTTGTAAAGAGTCAGACATGGCTGAAGCGACTTAGCAGCAGCAGCAGCAGCAGCATGCATGCAGAAAAACAAGCTCCGCTGATTAAATCTCATCCCATTATATCTTTGTAAAGATCGTTCCTTGTAATTTTTTCCTCTTTCTTTTATTCTTTCAAGATGTGTCGCATTATGAACGCCTTTCATGTCTGAAAAATCCCAGGAAAAATACTGATTTTACTAAAGAGTAAAGAACTTTCCAACTATTCCTTCATTTTTTCTTGTATCTTTTCATCCATCTCTTGTCTCTATAGCCAGCCAGTCATTTACTAATTTAACAAAGATTGAGTGCCTGCTTTGTGTTAGATCCTGTATTAGGTATTGAGCGTTCAGAGATGAAGAGGATTTCACTTTTTCTTTCCAGGTAACTCGATCTATTGACTTGGGCATACTTACTAAACTCAAATCAAGCCATACTGTAACATTTCTTTCCAGGTAACTCGATCTATTGACTTGGGCATATTTACTAAACTCAAATCAAGCCATACTGTAACATTTTTTTGTGTGTGCCATGTAAAAGATAATAATATCATATATGATAATATATGCCAAGTATAAAATATTTATAAAAGTCCAGATATATTGAAGAGTAGAAGTAATTGTAAAACTCAATAAAACCAGTTAACATGATTTGACATGTTTCCTTCCAAGATTTTTTCTCTATATTTTCATATAGTTATATAACTAGATCACATTCTATATTTTGCATCCTGGTTATTTTCGTTTAGCTTTATATTATGAACATATCTTTATTTCACTAAAAAGTCATTTAAAATAATTTTCATAGCTGCATAATATTTTGTCAGTATGTGCTCAGTCACTCAGTCATGTCTGACTCTTTGTGACCCCATGGACTGTAGACTGCCAGGCTCCTCTGTCCATGGGATTTTCCAGGCAAGAATACTGGAGTAAGTCGCCATTTCCTTCTCCAGTGGATCTTCCTGACCCATGGACTGAACTCGAATCTCCTACATTAGTGGCAGATTCTTTACCACTGAGCCATCTGGGAGCCCTCCTTTAGGTTACTCGCGTTCAATGCTGTTACCAGAGCAGCTATATTCTCTTTTGCATCTCCTTGCTTCTGTCATTGTTCCTTGCTGTTGAACTTTAAAAACAACATCTACTAATTGAGAAGGATTCATTTCAAACTCACCATCTAATTTTTGTGATTTCTTCATCTCTAGAGTGCTTTGCCTGAAGAAGTTCGTATTTACCATCCTTACATTCTCAGGGGCCCCAGGGTCTATATTTGTGTAGCTCCTATAAACTTGATAAATCCTTTGTAGAAACTCTGATGGCTCCTCAGTTGGCTTTTGTTTTATCTCCCAAGTTTTGTTTAAGCTCTTTTGTCTAGGTACCCCCTTGGGTCTTCTCTCAGACCTCCACACCATAAGGTGGTGGTCCTCTGACTCCTTTTTCTTCTGATGCAATAGCATAAGTGTTTCTACACATGGTATCTCATCTCTTTTTCCTGTTCCTTTGCAAAACACTTCTAACTGTGAGATGGCAGAATAGTTGAGTGAGCCATTTAGGGGCCATTGCTCTTCTGATCCTAACGTGTTGGGTCTACACACTATTGCAATAGCATAGTCATAGGCTCACGATTATATTTTTCCCATTTATCCAATATATGCCCAAAAGGGCTCTCATTTGAGACAGATGGAGTAGTTCCCATTTATAGATGGAATACTTCCCATTTTTAAAAGTATGACCATACCACAACACAAAAGATGTATACAAATTCCAATATAAAAAATTCCACAAAAAACCTGCAACATTGATACACCAACAGATGGGTTCCCAACTCCCAAACTTACACTACAAACCAGAGAACTAATTCCAACTAGGATAAGCTTATCCCCACATGAACTAGTTCCCCAGTGAACCAGTTCCAGCTCAAGTACAGTCCAACAATTCCCTTCCCTAACAGGGTCCCCCAATAGAACTAGCTTATTCCCTAAAGGAAAAAGCACAAATTGAGGGGGAAATGTGTTCCCAGTGTGCACACTGGAGTGACTTGCCCTACAAAATTGAATCCACTGACGGGTAGTTTGTCAGTATACTATGGTTTATTTAATCATTTTTTTCTGGAATTAAAAATTAACATTGTTTTCAGTTTTCACTATTATGAATAATGTAACAGACATCTTTGAAAACTAATTTTTCCTTAAGCTAACCTCATAGAAGTTTAATTAGTGGATCAAGAATACATTTTAAGATGTGTATGTGAGTGCTGTTAAAATACCTCGTATAAATGATGTCCTAATTTCCACTCCTGTCAACAGTACCTGGGTGTATATTTTCCTTACCAAAGCTATTTTTCCATCTGAGCATCTTGATTTCATTAACATTTGACTTCTGGAACGGAGCATCTTTCATATGTTTATTGGACGATTGCATTTTTTTCTGTAAATTGTGTGTTTTTCTCATTTTTCTGTTGAGTGGTTAAAGTTCTACCGAAGTTTATGTGTGTATGAAGGATGGTAATCTTCTGCTGTTTATATTAAGATGTGTTTTTAAAAACACTGAAAAAATGCTGGATGTGTAGTTTGATCTTAGTGTATATATTGCATGTTGGATAATGTTAGATTTTGCTGAAATCCCGTGTCTTCTTCCAGTCTTTTCCCCTCAAATCTTGATCCAAATATATTAACCAAGAAAAAAGTGAGTCAGTGTTGTCAGGTCCCCTATTTAATTTTCCAAGACTTTTCTTTGCTTAAGCTTCTCTTTTCCCTTCTCTGACTTCATTGTGAGAGTGACTTGGACCTGCCCCCACACTCAAGGGAAGTTATTCTTTGAGTTTCTACAGTGCCTCTTCCCTTGCCTGTGGCTCAAGGCTTCCCATCTCTCTGTCTTCTCAAGCTTCTCTTTCTCTCTTGGCTCAGTGAGAAGGGTCCCTCCTGCTTTCCAGATCTGATCTTCCCCTGGGGCTCCGGCTCCCATCTCATCTGGCTCCATCCCATCTTTCCTGCTTCTCCTCCTCTGTGTTCAGCTTCTTGTGGCCAGGCACTGTGTACCTCCCATCTTAGAGTACAATGTCTCGCACATAGGAAACGGTAAATACTTGACTACATGACTAGTCTTTCACTCTCTGATTTGAATATCCATGTTCTTAAAAATGAGTTATATGATCGAGAACTTTCTACCTTCTTACCTGGGTCTCCATTTCTATTTTGAAGGCAGTACATTCAATATTCACATTTTTAATTGGTTCACAGTGCTTTTCAGGTCTACTATATCCTTTTATATCACTGTATATTCATTCTATTAATTTCTGAGAGTTTGGCATTGAAACTCCAACTGAAAATTTTAATTTATCTACTTAAAAATAATTGTAATATATAGTAGAACTATATGTAGCCTTGTTCTATATTTTCCCAGTCTCCTGTAAGTGTTATCATACATAGCATGTATGAACATATATACATTCATAATTTAAAAAATTAAAAAGAGAGAGGAAAAAAATGTTACATGTATTCCCGGACCCATTATAATATATTTACATTTTTTTCTTTCAATGATCATGGTAACCTGAAGGATATATAATAAGTCTGGAGAGGAAGGGACTCCACCCTAAAGCATTTAAAGAAACTGGTGAGGAGACTTCAGAGTACTGTGTGAAGTGGCTGGGGTTGGGGGTGGGGTGAGCTCTGACTGCTCAGGGCCTCAGGGAATGATGGCAAGTTTGAGCATCCATCTTCCCATGGGGTGGGAGGAAGAGAAAGGAGACATTCATTAATGAAACTAAAAGAAATATTCTATTTTGCCAGTAAAGTAGAATAAAATGTTAGTGTCACAGTACCTTAGAATATTTCCAGAACTTTTTTGGGTCATTTTCTTCATTATTTCTTCTTGATCTTTAAAAAAATTGCTGTCTGTGGGTCTCCGACTCTCTTTGTCCCTTTCCTTGTTTCTGCTTCATAGCTCTCCCCTCATCCTCATCTCCCTTCATTCTTCCATCCCTCCTCCCATCCCTCATGCTTCTGTTTTCCCTGTCATTTCCTGATCCTCCTTAAGCTGACCCTTTTCCTTTCTCATCAGTATCTCAGCACGGCAGCCTGTTTTATTTAATAAAGTAGCAAAATTCATTTTCATTGCTAGCTTGGCCTCTCCTCAAATAATCATCACAGAGTTCTGTACTGCTAGATATTCATAAATATCTTTTGAATGAATTGGTTACACGTTTTGGCACCTTTTAAATGTCGTTTGAATGTTCAATTTGGAGGGTGGCAGTGCTTTTGTGGTCCTGTGAATGGCTTCAATTACCACCATTCCCTTAAAGTGGAATTTTAAATGGTACCACTTGTTCAGTGTAAGCAGCGCTGTATTTATATCCCAGGCCGCACGATTCTCCTGAAGAAGGGAGAATCAGTTCAGAGAATACTGGACCACAAATACAAAGGGGAGGATGGGGGTGCACACATCAGACATTGTCTTCTAAAGCCCACCTCTGAGCCTACACTGAGTTACAGCTGTGAATCATCCCTTCTAAGCCCACCTAAGTTCTCTAGCTGTGGTTTAGAAGAGCCAGCTGGAAATGTCTATTGAGTGGACTTCACACTTTGGAAAGGGGATAGGCTTCCAGGAGTAGAGTAAACCTTTACCATGAAATGTACAAAACAACCTGACCTTATATCCAGTGTCAGACACGTCTGTTACATAATTCCTTGTGCTTATTTTTTGCTCTAGTGCCTTTCTTCTGTTCTCCATGGTACACATAGCAGAATGAGATAATATGACTGTGGTTAACAATATGATGTTCCACATGTTCTGTGTGAGGACTTTGGAAAGCTTCTGAATATTGCTAGAGTTAAACAAAAGAAAAAAACTTCTATATTCACAGTGAATAAAAAGAAAAGCCCGTAGTTTGTCAGTGACATTCTCTTTAGTGGGGAGAAAAAGTACCAGTTTAATTTTGGGTTAGCTTAAATTTATAATATAGTCAAACATCAATAAAAGCCGTTGCTTATTATGAAGGACAAGTCAGCAGAGCTTCTTTCATAGCTCAGTTGGTAAAGAGTCTGCCTGTGGTACAGGAAACCAGGGTTCGATTCCTGGGTTGGGAAGATCCCCTGGAGAAGGAAATAGCAACCCACTCCAGTATCCTTGCCTGGAGAATCCCATGGACAGAGGATCCTGGCAGGCTACAGGCCTTAGGATCACAAGAGTCGATACAACTTCGTGACTAAACGTCACCATCATAAAGGAATATCCTGGGCTCATAGTTTAAGCACTGAAATTCAATAATAGAAGTAACATTTTAATTCAAAATGAGTATGAAAAATTACCCTCACCATGTCATTAGTACTGATCCATATCTTAATTTTTTAATGCCTTGATTTGACAAAATAAATATTTCACATACTTTCAGATTTTTGTTCTGGAGCTGTTTGATGCTACAGCACTTTTTTCTCACTGATCTGACTTGAGGAATGTGATTGGTAGATGACAGGAGTGACTGGTCTTGACATTGGTGGGAAATATGTTTCTTTTCAGTTTCAAGTTCAGGAAGAGGAGAGGGAGGGGACTCTCGAGAACTTTTGGTTTTGTTATTAGGTTTTCAGCATCCATAATATTCATAAACAATGGACACAGCTGTCTTTAATAATCCAGCCTGCTAAGTGAAAGAACAGAACACACGCCAGAAAAACATCAGGCTGGAAGAGGGTTTTTTCCAACACAAAAATGTTCATATATTGAAGCAAGGTTTCCCGTATAATCACACTGGATGCTGACCCTAAACTTCTATCATGAAGTAAAATCATTTGACCAACCACTAGGAAAAGTGTAATGAAGTTTTTGGTATTTTTAGAAGTTTTGCTTTTGCTACTATATCATTCTGAGTAGTCTTAAACCTGCAGATGTGTGTCCCTTAGAGGGAATTTTTGTGGGCAGAAGGCGTCTGGTCTGAGTGTGAAGAGACATGGGGTCCTGCTCTGCTCCTGTCACCGGCCTGTTGTGTGGCCTGGAATTTTCCCATTAACCTCTTTGAGACTCAGTTTCCCCATAAGTAAAAGGAAGAAGCCTTCCCAGGTCTGTAATTCCCTGATTACCCACCTCAGAAAAGGCTTTTATTTTCCCAGGCAGAAAATTATTGGACAGACTCAAAATACCAGTTAATAAAAATTATTTTTCTCTAATATAGTAATGGATCATCATCACATTTTAAAATTTGCCTTTTAAAAAAATTAAATTTGAATTAATACACAGTGGGATTTGCTCTTTGGCATACATACGTATGACTTTTGACAAATGCACACTCATGCACATTTGCGAATCATTCATATTATAAATTATGTTAAAAATGCAAAAACGTCTTTACCTGTTATTCTAGCTATGCCACCACATGTATGCTCAGTCATGTCTGACTCTGTGACCCCATGGACTGTAGCCCAGCAGGCATCTCTGTCCGTGGGATTTCCCAGGCAAGAATACAGGAGTGGGTTGCCATTTCCTACTCCAGGGGATCTTCTGGCCCAGGGACGAACTCTCATCTCATGTGTATCCTGCTTTGGCAGGTGTATTCTTTACCACTGTACCACCTGGGAAGCCCCAAAAAGAAAAAAAAAATGAAAAAAGACAAGCTAATTCTGACTCTGATCATAATGCTTCTCTGAAATATTAAGACATTTCTGATGCTTCCAAAATGTCTAGAATGAGGAGCAAGAGACTCGTCCATTTTGGATCACATGAAGTTCTTCACTCCTAGAATGGACTTGCAGGTTTTGTTTGTAGAGCAGTAGTCAGAGACAGAGGAAGCTCTTCTTTTTCATCCCAAGGCAAGGGTATCGCAGTAAGATTGGCTGGCAGTGAGAGCCAGGAGAACTCTGGCTATAGGGTTCCTCACTTATATTGCTGGATGGGTCGGGCTTAGTGTGTCTGCAATTACTATACAATCTTAGATTCAAAGCTCAAAGATGGAAAGGCATTCCAGTAGGCTGACGTGCCTCCACAGTAGTGGAAAACCAGGCAGTAGGAGATTGATGGTTTTCTGGAAGAATTTTGAGGTTCTCTAAGGAAAGCGTGTCCCTTGGCCTTCTCGGCAGCGTTTGTTCCCCGAGGCCTGTGCAGATGTGAGGGTTTGCTTCTTCCTCCGTGTTAACCCTGCTGCTTCCCCATTCCAGGTGTCGTCCAAATGTTGGTACAGAAGAGGCCTGAGTTTGCCGTGGGGTGGGGTGGCCATGACGAGAGTGTTCACAGAGTTAGGGGCCGACCTGTGGATTCTGTGTATTACACCTGGGCCCTGGCCAGTGGGCCCTGCTGGAAGGACATGGTTTTTGGAATCCATGGGGAAAGGATTTAATTTAGTTCTGCTCCTCCCACAGTGAATGCATTAGAACTCACTTTCTTCATTCATAAAATGAGGACCTACTTCTTGGCGAAAAGTGCTTGGAACCTTATGTTTTCTTCCTCCATCTCTGATATGGTTGCTGTAGAAAACAAGACCTACAAAGCTGTTCCATGCATGAAGAGTTTAATGCAAAACAAAAAGGATACAGTTTCCTATAGAAATGAAATAGAAGATTTCAGAGAAACTTTCAAACTTTGGAATCGAAACTCCTCAGCCCCCATTTTTTGTTTTTAGGTTAAAGAAGTTCCAGGTTTTGAGAATTTCTTTGGCTGATATGTACAAAGTGCCTACTCTAGTAACTAGCACTTAGTAGATGCCTCTCTTTCCTGCAGGGCTGAATACTTTTCAGTAATAGCCCTTTCAATGGTAACTTGTTTTCATTTAGGATATACATTTACATATCGAACGTAAACAATTTAAACTGGAGTTTGCTGGATTGTTTTTCTGAGGAGAAACCTAACAGGTAGCTCCCTGGTGTCTGATTATTGCCATTCACTCACTAGTGATTCATTCACTTCAAATCCCAGAGCCTTTCTTTTTGTCCATTGGGAGACAGTATTTTGCAGTCATTCTTTTTCATCACTTAAGGAGCTGCTAACCTTTATGTGTTGCTTCTTTGTAAGGGAAAGTCTAAGCACTGTTATAATAACACTAACTCTACTCTGTCCAAGGGAAATATAATTGGAGTCACATATGCAATATAACAAAAAATAAAAAATGCATAGATTTTCATCTTCTACTAGTCACATTAAAAGAAGTAAAAGCAGGTAAAGTGAATTCTAATACTATATTTTGTTGTTAGTCTCTCAGCTGTGTCCAACTCTTTGTGACCCCATGGAGTGCAGCACGCCATGCTTCCCTGTCCTTCACTATCTCCCAGAGTTTGCTCAGGCTTATGTCCATTGAGTCGATGATGCCACCCAACCATTTAATGCTCTGTTGCCTGCTTCTCCTCCTGCCTGCAGTCTTTCCCAGCATCAGGGTCTTTTCCAATGAGTCGGCTCTTTGCAAGAGATAGCCAATGTATTGGAGCTTCAGCTTCAGCATCAGTCCTTCCAATGAATATTCAGGAGTGATTTCCTTTAGGATTTACTGGCTTGATCTCCTTGCTGTCCAAGGGACTCTCAAGAGTCTATATTTAATCCATTGTATAAAAAATATTAACATTTCAACATATAAGCATTATAAAAATATTAATGGGACATGTTACATCTTTTTTATTTTCTTATACTAAGCCTTCAACTTCTGATGTGTGTTTCATACTTATAGCACCCTTGTTTCTGATTAACCACATTTCAGTTACTCAATATCCCATGTGTCCCATGTCCCATTTTGGACATCGTAGGTCTAGTAAATGCTACATGGTCTGGAGGGAGCAGGTCCCATATTCACACTCACAAGACCTTCCCTCCTGTTGACATTCTATGTGTGGCCTGCCTGGTTGATTGTTGTGCCAAGAAAGAAGGATGAAAGTGAAAACATTAATTACCAGTCAGAGGAATCTTTCTAAGAGCTTGCCTTGGTGTGCTCTGAATCCTCCAATGGCATCTCTTCTTTTTGAAGTGAAAATGACAGCTCTCTCCCAACCTTGTCTTCCAAGACTTTCCCTCACACCAATCTTTCCAGACACATTGGACTCCTTGCATTTCCTTGAATGCGCCAGGCACATGTTCACTTCAGGACTTTTGTATTTGTACAATGCTTTGCCTGGAATATTCTTCCCCAGGTGCCTACATTTGGCTCTTTCAGCTCCTTCAAGGTTTTGCCCAAATGTCACCTATTAGTGAGATCTTTCATAACCAATCAATGTTATCTAAAATGGGGACACTCTTTTGCTACCAGCTTCCTTTTCCACCTGACACTCCTTCTCAAACCAACCCCCTTTAAAATTTTTTTCTTTTGTGTTACCATCTGATATACTTGGTTTTTTTTTTTTTTCCCCTCTTTCTCTTTTCTACCTTCCCTCTACCCTCATAAAATATAAGCTTCATTAGGGCAGGAACTGTATTTTGTTCACTGGTCTATCTCCACCACCTAAAACGGAGCTTAGTACATTGTAGGCTTTATTTTCTTGGGCTCCAAAATCACTGCAGATGGTGACTGCAGCCACGAAATTAAAAGACACTTACTCCTTGGAGGAAAAGCTATGACCAACCTAGACAGCATATTAAAAAAGAGACATTACTTTACCAACAAAAGTCCGTCTAGACAAAGCTATGGTTTTTCCAGTAGTCATGTGTGGATGTGAGAGCTGGACCATAAAGAAAGCTGAACACTGAAGAACTGATACTTTTGAACTGTGGTGTTGGAGGAGACTGTTGAGAGTTCTTTGGACTGCAAGGAGGTCAAACCAATCAATCCTAAAGGAAATCAGTCCTGAATATTCTTTGGAAGGACTGATGCTGAAGCTGAAACTCCAATACTTTGGCCACCTGATGCAAAGAACTGACTCCTTGGAAAAGACCCTGATGGTGGGAAAGATTGAAGGCTGGAGGAGAAGGGGACGACAGAGGATGAGATGGTTGGATGGCATCACCGACTCAATGGACATGAGTTTGAGTAAGCTCCAGAAGTTGGTGATGGACAGGGAAGCCTGGTGTGCTTCAGTCCATGGGGTCAAAAAGAGCTGGACATGACTAAACAACTGAACTGAACTGAACTAAACATAGTAGGCACTCAACAAATGTTTGCTGAATGGATGAACGAGTGAATAATATGAAGTATGTGATATTTCTAAGAAGTCAGAATTCTAACTGTTGGTTAACGTTTGTGAAAGTGCTGACTACTACCCTGTCCAAGATTAATGGAATATTCTTGCTTATTTGGGAAACATGATCAAATCATTTATGTATTAGCTTTCTTCTGGTTTAGGAGACCCAGTAATGAGCCCCTGTGCTATTGTCTAGGTCAGCTAAACCCCGGTGGGAGTCTGGCCAGTGCTCTCAAGCACAAGCATTGATCACTTTTCAGTGGTGACTTGTGGGAAGATTCAGATCCACTAGTTGTTGAATGCTTTTCCTTCTTTGGAAGTAGATATTTAGGAATTCTCAAAATTTGGGAACTCTCAACTTGAATATTTAATGGGGGCAGGTTGGATTACCTCATCTATGTTTACAAACCCACAAAGCCTTCCAGCAGACCTCTCCCACTCAGTTTTAGCAGAGTCCTTGTGAACATCATGAACATGTGCACAGGGTCAAAGTGGAATGGTAAGAGAGATTGTTGTTCTTGGCCAAGTCCACGTGGGGAGCAGCGCTAACCATGGGCTTGTGCAGCCAAATGGTGTGATGTGATCCTCTAGCTGCTGAGGGCCTGGCAGACACTGGAGTCTGGTGCAGTGGCTTCCCAGCTCTTCAGAGGAAAGGCCAGTCTAATTTAGAAGCCAAACAACTTTCTTTTGTCTTACTTGTTTTCTCTCCAAGAAGGCAAAGTTTTGAAGGCCTCAGCAGGAGGGAAGTCTCTGGTGTCAGAAGGGCTCTCTCAGCATTTTGAGACTTGTAATGTGGAGGTTAGCAAGGAGCTCTCAACATCTCTTTCCCCTCTGTCTGCCTGCTCACAGGCCCTGAACATAGCATTGGCAATGATTGTAAATATATTTCACACTGTCATTCTTTCTAGCAATAGAGTGACCTCTCACCATTGTCTTACATGTTCCCAGAGAGAAAATAAAATCTTTATCAGCAGCTTAAGAGTCAAACACCTTCCCTGATGGCTCAGACAGTAAAGAATCTTCCTGCAATGCAGGAGACCAGGGTTCGATCCCTGAGTGGGAAAGATCCTCTGGAGAAGGGAATGGCTAATCACTAAGTCTCTAGTTTCTCTTTTTGACCTCGAGTTACCTGCCTGGGTTAACAGTGGGTTTCATGTACTCTCATCTTCTGGTGAATGAGAACTTAGAATTCTAAGTCAGGAAGGTCTTGTGGTTAAAGTTTGATAAGATAGTTTTGGATTAAAACCAACAACCTAAAACTTTAACAAGGTATGTCTTCTCCTCATAAAAGAGAATCAAATATAGGAAGATTTGTTCTTGAGCCTCATTTTTTTTATGTAATAATTTTTGTACTTCTAAATTTTCATTAATGTGAAAAAGACTTTACTGTGCTTACTGGGTTTATACCATTCCAGCATTTGGAAAAGGTGTAGTTTGACAAGAACTTCTGAGAACCTTCAGAGAGAGGATTTTGTTTGCCTGAAATCAGTTTCCCCTTTCTTTCAAAGAGCCTTTCCTTCTGGGACCTTCATTCCAGACTTTGTAATTGAGATGAGAAGATGATATTCAGTCTGCGGACTGCTTAGTTCCTGACCTGTCCACAATCCTCATTGAACAAAGCCAAATGTGTTTTAAAGGCTGGTGTTGAACTACACATAAACCTGGGACTCTGGGGTGATGAAAAAATATGACTGGTACAGGGGAAGGAGGCCACAGAGAACCCATTTTATCCTCCGGCCTTTTTTTTTTTTCCAGTTTTCCTCTATTTCCTTCTTCCAAATATCATTTTGGTTTTTCCCACTTCCTCAGAACTTCAAAGGTAACCATTGTTGGAAATGAGGTGGCATATGTGTGCTCAGTTGCTCAGCTGTGTGCGAGTGTTTGTGATCCCATGGACTGTAGTCCACCAGGCTCCTCTGTCCATGGGATTTTTCAGGCAAGAATACTGGAGTGGGTTGACATTTCTTTCTCCAGGGGATCTTCCTGACCCAGGAATCGAACCCATGTCTCCTGTGTCTGCTACATTGCAGGCAGATTCTTAACCCACTGAGCCATCAAATTCTCTAGTGGAGGGTTTCCTATACAGAGCTTTACAGTCAGGGTCTGTAGGAGTTTTGTATATGTCTGTCACTAATTGGTTAATCACTGTGTTCATTTTTCTGATCTACTAAACGACCCATTTGTAATCCTTTTCTGTAACAAAACTGCACGTCTTATAACACTCACATGTTAAGCACCCAGGTGGGAGAAATGAAGATATAAAGGAAATTTGAGGACAGTTTGATCAAACTGTATTTGAAAGGAAACTCTGTGACTCAAATATCCCCAGTCCCTAGGGCCCTTGTGACTCTGGTACATTTCATTGCAAGTGCAGGGCGTGAAACCATCCATTCATTCATGTGTTAACGATTTTTACTGCATAACCATTAGAACTCTGATTCTGGTTGGGAGTACAACAATGAACTAGAAAGATAAAATTCCCACCCTCATAAAGCTTGCATTTCAGTGGGGGAGGTAGGTGACAACCAGGAGAAATAAGTGAAAGATGTATGATAGCAGGTGACAAGTGCTAAGGATGAAAAACCAAATCAGAGAAGGGGAAAAAAGTGTTGGGGATGGTGTGGACAATGATTTTAAATAATGGGATAAGGAGAGGGCTCACCACTGTCTCACTGCTAGTGGTGCTAGTGGCTTAGAAGAAAAGAATCTGCCTGCCAACGCAGGAGACACAAGAGATGCAGGTTTGATCCTGGGTTGGGAAGATCCCGCAGAGAAGGAAATGGCAGTTCACTCCAGTATTCTTGCCTGGAAAATGCCATAGACAGAGGAGCCTGGCAGGCTACAGTCATGGGGCTGCAAAGAGCTGGACATGACTGAACGGCTGAGGACACACACATTGCCTCACTAAAGCACTGGACCTCAGACTACCATGCTTGAAATTAATGGATACTCATATCTACTAAATGAAAAGAACTAATAGTTAAGAAATCCCCAGAGATTTGTATAGACCAACTAATGAATTTTGGTGCATGTAAATATATGAATATCACATTGCTTATCTGTTTTTGAACTGAGAGCTGACCCTTCGTTCAGTTCAATCGCTCAGTCGTGTCCAACTCTTGGCGACCCCATGGACTGCAGCACGCCAGGCCTCCCTGTCCATCACCAACTCCCGGAGTTTACTCAAACTCATGTCCATTGAGTTGGTGATGCCATCCAACCATTTCATCCTCTGTCGTCCCCTTCTCCTGCCTTCAATCTTTCTCAGCATCAGGGTCTTTTGAGTGATGGTCATTTTAGGGACTGCTGTTCTGTGATCTTTTTGAGAAATTATGGATGCAAATGAATTTTGGATGAACAGAATTTTGGTATTCCCTCTTTCCACGTTTGCACAAAAAATAGAGGAATAGCACCACCGTTCTAAAGAAACAAACCTGCCATATTAAGTAACAGTTGAAACATCACCTGTGTAGTACTCTACCCCAAATGTTTAACCTGAGTCTTACCGTGATGAAGTATTGGAGAAATTCATATTTAGTTTTGGTCTAGATTCTTAAAAATGTCAGTGTTGCAAAGGAAAAAAGAAGTTTGGACAACTGCTTTAGATTAAAGTAGATGAGAGAGACATGACAACTAAATGTAATACATGATCATGGCTGGATTCTGGATTAAAAAAATACTATCAAAGACTTTATTAGAGAAACTGGGGAGATTTGAAGATAGACTGTATATTAGACATGCATGTTTTTGTGTTAGTTGCTCAGTTGTGTCTGACTCTGCAACCCCATGGTCTGTAGCCTGGCAGGCTCCACTGTGCATGGAATTCTCCAGGCAAGAATATTGGAGTGGTAGCCATTCCCTTCTCCAGGGGATCTTCCTGACCCTGGGATTGAACCTGGGTCTCTGCATTGCAGGCAAATTCTTCACCCTCTGAGTCACCAAGGAAGTCCATATTAGATGGTTGCTGGTACTATTGCAAAAATATTAAATTCCCTGAGTGTGACAGTTAACTTATGATTGTAGTAGATTTTTCTCATTGTTTCTTCTTTGACTTACTGGTTTTTAGAAGTGTGTTGTTTAATTTCCATGAATCCTTGAATTTTCAAAATTTTCTTCTGTGTTGTTTCTAGTTTTATTCCACTGTGATTAGAGATCGTATTTTTATGATTTCAATCTTTTAAAATCTGTTGAGACTTGATGTGTGAAATAACATGCTCTATTCTGAAAAATGTTCCATGTGCATTTGAGAAATGTATGTATCTTGCTTTTTTGGCGTGGATGGATATTCTGTATATGTCTGTTGGGTACAGTTGACTTACAGTGTCAAGTTCTTATTGATATTCTGCTTAGTTGTTCTATCTATTATTGAAAGTGGAGTAATGATGTTTCCAACTATTGTTGTTGAATTATCTGTTTCTTTCTTCAGTTCTTTTAGTTTTTGCTTCATGTATTTTGGGCTTCTTGTTAAGTACATGTATTTATAATCAAAACTCAGAGATTTGTGTAATGAATTAGACAGAAAAGCATCATGCAACTATGTACTGTCTACAAGAGACAAATTTTAGATTCAAAGACACAAGTGAAAAGGATAGAAAAAGTTGTACTGTGCAAATATTAATAGAAAGTAAAAGAGAGCTGCAGGGACTATGCTAATATCAGACAAAAATGACTTTAAGATAAAAATTGTCACTAGAAATAAAGAAGGACATTTTATAATAAGAGGGTCAATCCATCAGGAAACCATGTTGTCTTTTGAATGAACATATTTGTAATAGCTGAGTTAAAGTCTGTCTAGTAAGTGCAACCTCCAGACTTCAGCAAGGACAATTTCTATTACTTGCTTTATGTGTGCACGTGTGTATAGGCAATGCTTTCTTTGAATATCTTACTTATTGTTATTGTTGACAACTGGCCATTTAAAATCATGTAGTTGAACAACTCTGGAAATCAGATTCCCTTCTTCCCCAGTGTTTGTTGTTGCTGTTTGTTTTTGTGGTTATTGTTGCTTTTTGTTTGTTTGGCACTATTGTACTAATTCTGTGGAGTCTGTATTCTTCATCATGTGTGGCCCCTGAATCTCTAGTAATCAGCTAATGATTGGGTAGAGCTTTGGCTATAAGTTTTGCACCAATATGTCTTCCAGCCTCTGCCAAGGGACTCTGTGTGGGTGCTGGGGAATACTTTCAACACTCTAGCAGGAAGTTTACATCATTGCCCTGTACTCCACTTCCTGATGGAGCAAAGCCTCCTGAAAGATGTGGACTTTCTCAGGTGTTTCCTGGGGAGGTATAACCAGTTCAGTTCAGTTCAGTCCTCAGTCATGTCTGACTCTTTGGGACCCCATGGACTGAAGCACACCAGGCTTCTCTGTTCATCGCCAACTCCCTGCTCAAATTCACATCCATCAAGTCAGTGATGCCATCCAACCGTCTCATCCTCTGTCGTCCCCTTCTTCTGCTGACTTCAATCTTTCCCAGCATCAAGGTCTTTAAAAAATTTTAATAAAGTCCAATTTATCAATTTTTTCTGAAAAGTTTTGCTTTTGATATTAAAAAATACTTATTTGTTTAATTGGAGGATAATTGCTTTACAATGTTTTGTTGGTTTCTGCCCTACAACAATTCAAATAAATCATAACTATATGTATGTCCCCTCCCTCCTGAACTTCCCTCCCATCCATCTCACCCTTCTCCCCTAGGTCATCACAGAATGCCAGGCTGGGTTTCCTTCAGCTTTTCCTTTTAATATTTTTTGTCAGTATCTTGTCAATCCCAGTTAGTAATGCTGCTTTGGGCAGTTACTATTGATATATTAAACAATTACTACTGATCATTTTGAACAAATGCCTTGGGGGTAGAATAGAATGAGCTCTGAGCTGAAGACAAACTCTGAGAGTGGAAAGCTTTTTAATTTTTGGGATGAAATGTTTGGGGAATGCCGAACCCATTCTTCTTGTTGTAGTGGCTGCTAGGCAACCGCTGCTGTGAAGCTATTAATTTTCAAGGCTACTCTAGAGCTAGTTAGAGAGGGACAAGATAAGTGTAAGTTAAAATGCCATAAAGTTTGCTGTTCTTATTGTGATTCAGTTATTGTTCACTAATAGATACTCCTTAGATTGTTATAAACCTTTAATCTGCAGAGCTCTGAAAATGTTGACTTTTATAATTTTTGTTGTTGCTTTTATTACTTTGTGGAAGAACAGACTTTCTTAAGTCCTCACTCTGGCATTCTGGAATTTGTAAGCTTTCCAGAATCATTCTATGTTACTTTTGCATTTTATTTTATCAACTTATTTTATTTAAGTACTAGGAAAGACCTTGAGGTTAAATCTTTCATTGTATCTTCAAGTTTTTACATAAGATAATGTTTTTAGAAATATGGTTGCGAGATCAAGATATATTAATATTCTTCTATTTTCATTATGCTTTACCAGCTGGTGTTTCACAAAAATTCTCTCAGTGCACACTTTGGCCATTAGTATATATAAAGTTATATTTTCCTGCATGTTTAGTGACTCAGGATATTAATATGTTATTTTTCTATTATGAAGTTAGAAAATACAAATTTCTAATTCTTCTTTTTTTAAAAAATTACACTAACAACTAGGTTAGTGCCAAAAATAATCTAAGTAAATAATTTTTTTCCTGAAATAATTATTGTATCCTTTTGTATTTAAAAATATATATACAGTTTGAATTTCACTTTTAAAATCTTAGAAAAATATAGATAAAATATGACAAATTCTTTTACACTGAGAGAAATTTTGGTTTATGTCTTCTTAATTAAGGATTAAGTTTTACAGTGTGTGAGTGAATCCCTAAGATCATCATGTATTTTTGGCTCAGTTTCTCTGGAAATGAGATATCTTACTAAACTTTATCATTGGCCAAGAAAAGAGGAGGAATAATGATAAAACCATAAAGCCAAGCATATGCAAACAGCCTGCACTAAATCTGATGAGTACTCCAGAAACTGAAATTGCAAATCTGTGATCCTGTCTTTGGGGGAGTCTTCTGCTGCTGGGAGTAGGAGGTGCTTTTTAGAAAGGGTCACTGAGATATTATGCTTAACTAGCAATAGGGTAGATTTGATAGATAAACATCACTTAGTCACCAGAAGTTCCCAGGAAACGTGCTGACAATGCTGGTGTGTTATTTGGACAGTGGTGTTTTTTGGATGCCTGTGCTTTGTAATTTATTTCTTCTTCTTTGAGTTATAATTGGAGAGAAGTTCATGAATTTGGTGGTCATAGTTTGACCTTTAGTGCAAATTGGCACATTAACAAAGAAAGCAATCTTTGTGTTTCTGATTGTTCCTTTGTACTAGAAATGGAGAGATTTTCCAGTGGCTCATTGGTGAGGAATCTACCTGCAAATGCAAAAGACGCAGGTTTGATCCCTGGGTTGGGAAGATTCCTTGGAGAAGGGAATAGCTACCCACTCCAGTATTTTTTCCTGGAGAATTCCATGGACAGAGGAGCCTGGTGGGCTATAGTCCACAGTGTTGCAAAGAGTCAGACATGGCTGAGCTCACATGCTCTAGAAATGGAGAACAGGCTGGAATGAGGGAGGCTAGAAGTATTTCAGGTTCATCTACCTGCTTCAGAATGGGCCAGCCCTTCTCTGCCAAGATACCTTCTTTATACAATTTTCTGAGAGTGTTTTTTTTGGTGAGGTCAGAATTCAATGAATGGGAATCAAATCTTGCCCTCCCATATTTACTCACTATATTCCTTAATGCAAATAAAATAAGATGAAATCATAGAACCTTAGAGTTAGAAAGGACATGGAGATAATCTGGTGATCCTGGGTCTCTTAATCATAGATGAATTTTCCTAATCATGAAAGGAGAGGATTATAGTAGTCAGTGATACTTAATCCTTTCTATGCCCTGCTCTTAACAAGGTTAGAAACTTTATGCACATTACAATTAAATTTTTGATTTTACTTCTTTTGAATAGGTTTTATGTGTACATATACCTTCCTACATACAAGGTGGTAAATGATGAAAAAGAAGTCCTCCACCCACCTCTGTCACTCAATCTCTTAGTTTTCTCGGGAGGTAGCTACCGTTACCAGGGTTTTGTGTATTCCTCACAAACAAGCTATGCATTTCCAGCCATAAACATGTTTGTATTCATTTACCTACACATATTATCCTAACAAGTGGTAGTATTTTATATATACTATTCTATGTTAGTGTTTTCACTTAATTACATATCTTGTGAGGAGGAGGAGGTGTGTGCTCAGTTGTATCTGACTCTGCAATCACATGAGCTGTAGCCTGCCAGGCTCCTCTGTCCAGGCAAGGATACTGGAGTGAGTTGCCATTTCGCTTTCCAGGGGATCTTTCCCACCCAGGGATCGAACCCGAGTCTCTTAGGTCTCCTGCATTGGGAGGTGGATTCTTTACCACTGCACCGCCTGTGTATTGTTCCAAATTGGTGTATTTAAATGAGTTGCCTCATTGTTTTAAATGGCTGCATGTTATGTGTTTATAGATATAGGATAATTTAACTCATGGGTATGGGGTAGTTGATTTAAGAATGTAAGTATATATCCAATATTTTGCTTTTAAAAACAATGATATATAATGATATAAGTAATATATATTTATACCTATTTCATTTCAACATGGGAAAATATTTCTTTACCATAAATTCCTAGAACCAAAGTTGTTGGAGCATATGTATTTTATTTGTTTTGGGTTATTGCCAAACTGCTCTCCTTGAAAGTTGCAGTGATTTTCACCTCCACTAACAGTGTGTGGGTATGCCTGTTGGTCCATAACTTTCCAAGAGAGTATTTTTATTGTTTTATTTTGTTAATATGATTGGTGAAAAATATTATTTCATTGTAATTTTAATCAGATTTTCTCTTACTATGAGTGCAGTTTGATATCTTTTTATGTACTGAAATTCATCACACTTAAGATATTATTGATTATAAGAAATCCAGATTTCAGAAAAGCAACAAGCTTAGAATCAATGAAATCAATACTTGACCCATATGCATTTCCATTTTTGTGAGATGTCTTTTGTTTATTTCTCTACTGGTTATTGGTCTTCTGTATTGATTTCAAAAGGCTTTTATAAGTTAAGGAAGCTGACCATATATCTGTGATGTTTACTGCATTCCCCAATTTTTCACTGTGAAATTCTGTTGTTTTTCATGCAGAAAAAATTTTTATGTAGTTAAATTTATCTAGTTTTTCTTTATCAGCTTCTGGATTTTGTGTCACTATAAGAAGGCCTTTTCCTCACTAAAATTTAAAAAATACATTTTCACAGGTTTTTAAACTTATTCTGGTCATTTTATTTTAATATTATATCATTTATCTTTTCATAATTTTCCAGAATTTTCTTATTATTATATCAGATTTATAAAGTCTGTTTAGTTCTAAATGTTGATATATTTATTGGAGTTATGCTTGGACTTTTGGAGTTCGATCCCTGGGTCAGGAAGATCTCTTGGAGAAGGAAGTGGCAGCCTGCTCTGGTATTCTTGGAAAATTTGATCAACAGAGGAGCATGATGGGCTACAGTCCATGAGGTCTCAAAGATTCAAGTAGGACTGCTCACACATGCAAATCTAGCTTGAATTCATGCACATTATTGATTTCCTGTGTGATTTTTAGGTAACCTGCTAATCTTAATGAACCTCAGTTTTCTCTTCTATAAAAAAGCTGAGAATATATACCTTACAAGAGTATTACGAAATTTAGAAATTACAGTATACATACACACATGCATACATACATACATGCATGTGGGCCTGGGTGTGTCTAAAAGGCCCTCTTTATTATTCGCTTCCTTCAGAACTTCTTTTTCTTCTGCTCACATCCAAAGCACCTTTCCCTAGATTCTCTACACTGTCCAGTGTTTTTCTCTGCCTTTGGAGATGCACTGTGGCCGTCTGTCGTCTGAAGGGTCACTGTACTTTTTCTTCTTCCATCCTCCAGATTCTGGCATCTCAAGTGTGTCGTCCGTGGACTACAGCAGCAGCAGCACCACCACCATCTGGAATCTCTTGCCTGGTTTCTTAGACTTTAGTCTGCATTTGAATTATCTGAGGAGCTTGTTAAAATGCAGATTCTCATCCAGTGGGTCTGAGGTGAAGCCCAAGATTCTGCATTTCTAACAAGCTCCCAGGTGTAGTCATGCTCTTGGTTCCTGGACTACAGTTCAAGTAGCAAGGACCAGGAATGAGGTTGTGCCTTTAAGAATTTATTAGAAACTTGTTTGGCTGCCTCTGAAGGTATCATTGGAAGGAAATAAGAAGCATACTGTGCATATGCTGTTTCACAATATGACTGAGCTCACTCATCCTCATACCACTCTCTATGGAAGATGAGTAAAAGTTTCCATTAAAGGAAAAATTTTAAACCAGAGTATAAATAAGGGCTTTGCTGCTTTCAGTTGGTCAGGGCAAGAAAAGCCAGTTTATACTGTACCTTGGAGTTCCTTTGGATAAGGAGAGCAATAGTATTCCTAAGAGCTGGGCCCTTCTTAGAAAAGACTGTTGATTTGCTGGGATTTTTACACTGCTGGAGATATGAAAAATGAAAGCCAAATTCATACTGCAGCCCAGAACTCAGTGCTTGAGGTTTAAAGCCGTAATATTTTCCCTGTAAAATCTCTTTGGAAAGACTTTCAGAACTGAGTCAGCTAGGGTGAACCCATTTTCCAAAATTCTGTTTCTGGAAGCATTTAATTGAAAGGAAAAACCCCAAGAATGCATCCAGAGTTGAATGTTATGCAGCAATTGGAAGGGCTTTGAAATAGTAACAATGGGATTAAATGAAGCCAAATGAAGTCTGCAAATTATTAGGGTGAAATCAGTAAGGGGCATAGAAATTTAATACAAGGGAAGTAAGAGAAATCAGTTTTCCAATACAAACTCTGTTCTGAGATGTTGTACAAAGGAGGACACGGAAGAAGAAACTTCTGTTAGCCAAAGAAATGGCAAAGGCCAAAAGTTTGGAGGAGACAATCGCTCTGATTTTAGTTTGATTTCCTATGAGGGATTTTAGCTTCAAAATCTCATCAAATGGTAGTCCTCAATACAGCCTCTTACAACTTCTCGCAAAAAGAACATCCGGCTGAAACCTCACAGAACATATTCTTAAGTACTCTGAAAATTGAGATAGGCAGAAACCTAGTGCTGGTATCCAGAAGGAACTGACATTAATCATAAAGCAAATAGGTCCTAATTAAGGAAATTGACAACTTTCAGTATAATGCATATTTAATTTAAAAAAAATCTGCCAGAAAAAGAGCAGAAGATGTTCTGTTACTCCAGAACATGTTGTATCAACAACATGGGTACAGAAAACCAGATATCAATTCTTTCTACTTTCTGCAAGGTATACCCATGTGAGATGTGAAGGTACACACCATCTCAGACTCTGGAGAAAAATAAAATCAAAGGAAGCTTAGAATACTTAGAAACAAAATATGCTGCTGCTGCTGTTGTTTAGTTGCAAAATTCTGTCCAGTTCTTTGCTACCCCATGGACAGTAGGCCTCCAGGCTACTCTGTCCATGAGATTTTCCAGGCAAGAATACTAGAGTGGGTTGGCATTTCCTTCTCCAGGAGATCTTCCTGACTCAGAGATCGAACCCACATTCCCTGTGTGGCAGGCAGATTCTTTACCCCTGAGCCACCTGAGAAGCCCTAGAAACAAAACATACCAGCAGCAAATTATAACAATAAGCTATTCACATAATGACAGTCACAACCAAGTAAACTGATCAAGGAAATATGAACAAGAAGCCTAGAAAAGATGTATAGATAGAACATGAACGTTACCAATTGTGCAGTAATTCTAACTGGGTTAAACTCTCCTTTAAAGATGTCAAATGGAACCAATATTACAAATTTGAGAACCTATTATTTTAAAACTTTATTTATTTATTTTTTTTTTTTTTTTTTTTTTAATTGATTCATCTTATTTTAATGTAGCAAAACATAGGTTCCTAAGTCAGAAGCCCTCAATTCAAGATCAGTCTTTGCCACTTATAGCTACAGGTTTGCCATCTTGACATAATTAACTTTTTTTTTTTTTTTTTTTTTAATTTTAAAATCTTTAATTCTTACATGTGTTCCCAAACATGAACCCCCCTCCCACTTCCCTCCCCATAAAATCTCTGTGGGTCATCCCCATGCACCAGCCCCAAGCATGCTGTATCCTGCGTCAGACATAGACTAGCGATTCAATTCTTACATGATAGTATACATGATAGAATGCCATTCTCCCATATCATCCCACCCTCTCCCTCTCCCTCTGAGTCCAAAAGTCCGTTATAGACAGCTGCGTCTTTTTCCTGTCTTGCATACAGGGTCGTCATTGCCATCTTTCTAAATTCCGTATATATGTGTTAGTATACTGTATTGGTGTTTTTCTTTCTGGCTTACTTAAAAAAAAAAATTGGACTTCCCTTGTGGCTCAGCTGGTAAAAAATCTGCCTGCAATGTGGGAGACCTGGGTTTGATCCCTGGGTTGGGACGATTCCTTGGAGAAGGGAAAGGCTACCCACTCTAGTATTCTGGCCTGGAAAGTCCCATGGACTGTATATTACATGGGGTCACAAAGAGTTGGACACGACTGAGTGATTTTCACTTTCACTAAAAAAAAAAAAAAAAATACTAGCTGAAGATTTTTGAAAGGACAGCATATTCTGTTCCCATGATTTGGTTGTCAGACTTCTGGACTCCCCAGCTGTTTCAGTCTGGAAGCCCTGGCTCAACAATAGGCAGGCAGTGCTGAAAAGGTACTGCACTTGGAACACGGCATTGAGTCCTCTTCTCTAAGCTCCAGCTGCCCCGGTTCGTCTCTGCTTGTTGTTCCTCTGATACCAGAACAGAACTCATGATCATCCTCCACCAGCCCTGCTTCTTTACCGTTCCCTGTCTCAGCAAGTAGCTAGATACCCAGGAATTCTACCCTATACCTTCTTCTTCTTGCCTACCTCCTCCCCTAGATTTATTGAGAAATAATTATCATATATAACTGTATACATTTAAGGCATACACCATTATTGAATATATATTGTAAAACGATTACAATAGGTTCAGCTAGCTTCCATCATATCATATAGATACAATAAAAAGAAAAGAAAGAAGGAAAAGCACAGAATAAAATTTACTCCTTGTGATGAGAATTCTTAAGATTTACTCTCTTAACAACTTTCCTGTATATCCTACAGCAGTGTTAGCTATAGTCAGCCTATTATATATACATCCCTAGTACTTATTTACCTTATAACTAGAATTCAGTTCAGTTGCTTAGTCATGTCCGACTCTTTGCAACTCCATGGACTGCAGCACACCAGGCTTCCCTGTCCATCACCAACTCCCAGAGCCTGCTCAAATTTATGTCCATCGAGTTGGTGATGCCATCCAACCATCTTATCTTCTGTCATCCCATTCTCCTCCCGCCTTCAATCTTTCCCAACATCAGGGTCTTTTCAAATAAGTCAGTTCTTCACATCAGGTGGCCAAAGGATTGGAGCCTCAGCTTCAGCATCAGTCCTTCCAATGAATGTGTGTGAAGTTGCTCAGTCGTGTCCGACTCTTTGCGACCCCATGGACTGTAGCCTACCAGGCTTCTCTGTCCATGGGATTCTCCAGGCAAGAATACTGGAGTGGGTTACCATTTCCTTCTCCAGGGGATATTCCCAACCCAGGGATCGAACCCGGGTCTCCAGCATTGGAAGCAGACGTTTAACCTCTGAGCTACCAGGGAAGCCCCATATTCCAATGAATATTCAGGACTGATTTTCTTTAGGATTGACTGGTTTGATCTCCTTGCAGTCCAAGGGACTCTCAAGAGTCTTCTCCAACACCACACTTCAAAAGCATCAATTCTTTGGCGCTCAGCCTTCTTTATAGTCCAACTCTCATATCCATACATGACTACTGGAAGAACAATAGCGTTGGCTAGATGGATCTTTGAGGGTAAAGTAATGTCTCTGCTTTTTAATATGCTGTCTAGGTTGGTCATAGCTTTTCTTCCAAGGAGCAAGTGTCTTTTAATTTCATGACTGCAGTCACCATCTGCAGTGATTTTGGAGCCCAAGAAAATAAAGTCTGTCACTGTTTCCATTGTTTCCCCATCTATTTGCCATGAAGTGATGGGATCAAATGCCATGATCATTTTTTGAATGTTGAGTTTTAAGCCAGCCTTTTCACTCTCCTCTTTCACTTTCATCAAGAGGCTCTAGTTCCTCTTCACTTTTTTCCGTAAGGGTGATGTCATCTGCATATCCAAGGTTATTAATATTTCTCCCAGCAGTTTTTATTCCAGCTTGTGCTTCATCCCACCTGGCATCTTGCATGATGTACTCTGCATATAACTTAAGTAAGCAAGGTGACATCATACAACCTTGATGTGCTCCTTTCCCAATTTGTAACTGACAGTTTATATCTTTTGCCCACTTTTCTCCAGTATTATTGTTGTTAAGTTGCTTAGTTGTGTCCACCTCTGTGACCACATGAACTTTAGCCCACCAGGTCCCTCTGTCTATGGGATTTTCCCAGCAATAATACTGGAGTGGGTTACTGTTTCCTACTCCAGGGGATCTTCCCAACACAGGATTGAACCCACGTCTCCTGCATTGCAGGTAGATTCTTTACCGCTGAACCACCAGGGAAGCCCTTCTCCAGTACGCCATCCCTATACCTCCTTCTTTTTCCTACCTCCCAGCATCCACCAAATCATGCAGAATTTGCATCTTCAGTATTTCTTGAATCTCTTTCTCTCCACCTTTAAAGTTCCCATTGCAGCTTTAGCATTCATCCTCCAGCTGATCGCCAGTGGAGGCTTCCTCTAGTCTCCTTGTCGTTACCATTTTCATTGTTTTTCCAGTTTTAGTAGGCAATTCTCTTATTTTATATTCTTTTTCTGGAACAACTCTTGAAATGTATTTTACATGCCATAAAATTTACTTGATTCAGTGATTATTTTTAGTGAATTTAGAGTTGTGCAATTATTACCAAAATCCTGAATTCTTTCTACAAAATTTTTATTATGCAAAATTAACATATACACAAGTAGAGAAAGTAGTATAAAGAGCCCTTATATATCATGTTTAGCCATCAACACAGAGCCCATCTTGTTTCATCCATAACTCCATCTACTTTCTTCACATGTATGGAATATTTCAAAGCATATCCAGAAATAAGATAATTTCTTCTGCAAATACTTCAGTGTGTACTTAAAAAAATAAAGACACTTAAAAAGCATAACTACATTATCACATTTTTAAAAAGCTACCAATAATTCCTTAACACTATTAAATGTTCAATCAACACTTCAATTTCTCACTGTCTTTTTTGTATGATTGATCTGTTTGGATTCAGACGAGGTTGATTCATTACAGTTGGTTTATATGTCTTCTAAACTTCAGTTCAGAGTTTCATTATCCCTCTTTTTTGTTGTTGTTGTAACTTACTTGTTGCAGAAATCACATTGTTTGCATACTAGAATTTCTCCAGCTTTAGGTTTTCTGATGATGTCTCTACAGTGTCATTTAATGTGTTCTTCTATCGTTTGGATACCAGTTGTTATTAATATATCTACAGGATTGACTAGCCATAGGTTTGACTCTCTAGAAAGAATACATTATATTAATATTTGGTATCATAAACATATCAGGAGGCACCTAACGTCGGGTTGTACTTATTTTGGTGAGGTTAAGCTTGATCTGTAGATTCAGGTGTTGTCAGCCTGATCTATCCATTTTAAAGTTTCTCATCAACCTTCCACCTAAGAATTATAGCAATGGTTGATAATAATTACCTACAGCCAAAATGCAGCCGTGAATTTTTTTTAACACAATTAACTTTTTGAAATGAAAGTCTGATCCTGTCTTTCTTCTGCCTAAATATCCTAGAGGTTTCCCATAGCTCTCTCTCTGTTTCCTTGCTGCATAGAATCTCTGTGTAGTATGGTGGGATTACTTCGCTACCCTCTGATTGCTTTGCAAACCCCTTGAAGGTCCTGACTGTGTCTGTTGTCCCTCATCTTTGAAGGCCTAGGACAGCATCTGACAAATGTTAGTGCTCATTTAATGCTTATTGATGAAAAGAATGAATAAGCTCTTGAATTAAGCCAACAGAGGATTACAGCATCTACAAAAAAAGACATATTGTGTGATTTTCTTTTTTCCTGAATGTGGGAAAATATGAGAAAGGCAAGTAGAGATTGAAGAAACCAGAGAGAGCGAAGCCAAGAAGAGAGGGTTTTGGAAGAGTCTCGGAGTTTTTCGCAGTGGTGACAGTTTGTTCAGAGATGTGGAACAGTGCTCACTGTTTACAGAGAAGAACAGGCAGATGGGAGGCTCCCTGGGATGCACAGGGGGGCCTGAATATTGGGGGAGGAGGCTGAGCAAGGAGGGAGATTCTTGAAACAAGACACTCTGTGTTCTATGAATGTGTGAATCAGCCTCGTGTCCCATTTCAATGGCTGTGGTAGGCATCATTGTAATGCAATGAATTCAGGTCCCTCACAGCAGCCCATTCATTTGCTATTGGTCTCTAGTGTCTCCTCCCCTAACTGTGCAGGCTGTGCCAGGCCAGTAGCATGGAGCATAGGGTTTCCTCAAGACTGAGGGAGACTCAGGCCCTGCCAACACCTACTAGAAGAATTCTTGTTTGGGCAACCTAAGATCTTACAGGGAAATGATATGGGGAATGAAGGTTGTGAATAAATCTCTAAAGCCTTAATAAATGATTTATATGTTCACTACATAAGTCATCAGCACAATAGAAAGAATATATGTACATTTCACATGTTGTAGGTTCATTTTCATTTATCACTAACTTTTGCTTACTGGCATGTTTTCAGTATTTCCCTGTGCTTTAAAGGGTGCTTGCAAATTTGTTCTGCTTTCTAACCAGCAATGTGGACACTAAGAGGGAGTATTTCTGTCGCTTGTGATGTCTCCTGTAGGGGAAACAGAATAGTGAATAGTCTTGTGATTTCACAATAGAGTCTCGCATTTCATGCTCTACATGTCATGACTGGGTGTACTCTAAAGATTCATCCAAATGTTCACTGAAATTCTTTAGATTATGGGACAGATACACAGAAAGAAAGCAAGTTAGTATACAGGCTAAAAAAAAACTGGACTCTGGAGTCAGAATACCTAGGTTTGAATTCAGATTGCACCACTAATTAGCTGTATAACCTTGGATAAGTTACATAAGTGCTCTGTGTCTTCATTTCCTTATCTGTAAAATAGGAAATAATAACACATCACAGTGCTAGACGAAAATGACTTGTTAGAAGTGCTTAGAAGGACTTCCCTGGTGGTCCAGTGTTAGAATCCACCTACCAACGCAGAGTTTCTTTGGTTTCCACTAACATACTGTTGTGTGTGTATGCACAAAGTCACCTCAGTCATGTCTGATTCTTTGTGACGCTATGGACTGTAGCCCACCAGGCTCCTCTGTCCATGGGATTCTCTAGGCAAGAATACTGGAGTGGGTTGCCATGCTCTTCTCCAGGGGATCTCCCCAACCCAGGGATTGAACCCAAGCCTCTTATGTCTCCTGCATTGGCAGGCAGGTTCTTTTACCACTGGTGCCACCTGAGAGGACGCAGATTCCTTCTGTGGTCCTGGAAGGTTCCACATGCCGAGGAGCAACTCCGCCTGAGTGCTGCAGTTACCGAGCTTGTGCACCACAACTGCTGATACCCGTATGCCTTAGAGTCCACGCACTATGATGAGCAGCTTAAGAACCACAAGTGGAGGAAGCTCGCGTGCAGCATTGAAGACCCATTGCAGCCAAAAATAAATTAATTTTTTTTCTTTAAAGTGCTTAGAAGAGTGCCTGGCATGTAGTGAGAGGTATGGGAGTGATGCCCATGAAGACTGATGTTGTTATCAATGAAGTAAATCTGTGCCTGTGAGACTTGTACTTACGAGGACTCTGAGATGAGTGAGGGCTGCTCACAGTACTCCATAGCCTGTCCATGTTTGTGGGTACAGTGCTGTGACAGTGTTGCCCACTTTCCTTCAGCGAGAGGCAAAGAGCAGAAACACAAAAAGTTGAGCTAATCATAAAAGGGGTAATGCACATTTCTTTTACATTTGAGCACATGAAAACTTTGATTGATTTGAGTGGTATCAGTTTCCCTCTACTGTCTGCTAATTCTGACCAGGAAGGGCTTCTGTGAAAGATGGAGCACTTTAAACCTATGGGGCTGAACAATGAGGGCATTTTTTTCTGGATCTGGAGCTCCTAGACTTTGCCCCAAAGAATGCAGCTCAACCAGAGGCATCTGAGGGTGTGCCCCACATTAGGCACAGTGCTTCTGGGAAATAGTGCATGTTTTTATGAGAAGTTACAGTAGCATTTTGGGAATAATGGTTTTGGTGTTTCATTCAGATATGACATGAAAAAGCTGCCCCTCCCCCTCAAAAGAAAATGCTGTAAAGTTTTAAGACTTAAAGAAAATTCAATCAGGACTGTTATCCCTTGATCATATTTATTGCACTGATGAAAACTTTTGTTTTGGGTGACATTTAGCATTCATCTCAATTTTCTTCATCCTCTTCCCAGGAATATAATGGGATGTTTGCCAATTACCTTACTAAAATAAAGAAAAAAGCACAGCTCAAATATCCTTTGATCCCCAGTGACTACATAAAACAGACCTGAGAGGGTTTTTTTTCTACTGTGATTGGTTCTTTAATAATCTTTGCGTGTGCCCATGATCACTTTACTTTCTTGAATGTTCAAAACTACCTGTTTAATACAATGCCTGGAAAAATTTAAAAGCAAATATGTTAAACTCATTGGTATGAAATTCCCAAATTTCTACTTTCCATTCTCTTTCAAAATTAGGGAAGTATTTGCCCTTGTCTCATCTATATGGCACTTTTTAAGCTCTCTGTGATTTCACAGATTACTGACTGCATATTAAGATCGTATCTACATATTAAGATCATTAAATTTCTTTTAGTTCTTGGGATGGAATTAATCTTTATTATTTCTAAAATCTTAACCTCACTCCCACCTATGTGACTGTTCTGGGACATCTAGGCTCCTCTGATGTCCATCCTCCATCCAAAGATACTGAAACATGTCAATGAAAACCGGTAGTTGAGTTTTATGACTGCATATTGGGCAGGGGTGGGGCCTCCCAGGTGGCTTAGTGGTAAAGAACCCACCTGCCAATGCAGGAGGCATGGTTCCATCCCTCCGTTGACAAGACACACTGAACAAGAAAATGGCAACCCACTCCAGTATTCTTGCTGGGGAAATCTCATGAACAGAAGAAACCTGGTGGGCTACAGTCCATGGGGTCACAAAGAGTCGGACGGACACAACTTGGTGCCTAAACGACAAGAACAAATCGGGTAGGGGTGCATTTACTTCATTTTGACCTAAAATCCACGGCTTATCTTATCAGCACTGGTGTTCAGAACCACTGTCTGTGGCCTGAGCTGCCTTTACCAAGTTTGAAGTCACTGATGACCACTTCCAATTTGCCATTCAACCTCTTCTGCTAGGAGAAAAAAGAAAGTATCTTGGTTTAAAATCTTTAATTATGGACTGTAAAAAAATATGTGGACTTCAGAGAAGAAGAGTACTGGGAATTTGAGGGAAAATTTCCTGTCTTTGCAACCAGATGGAAAGCTGCTCCTTCTGCCACTCCCCACCCCCCACTGCCTGAAAAACCATAAAGGGAAATCCCAGCTTTCATCCACATTGAGAAATTTCCGATGGTTCTAGCCTTTTAAAGTCAGCATGAGGAAGTGGAGATCTAGTGTTGAAGGTGGGCTCAGTTTTATAACCTTCAGATTCTCTTTTAGAAAATCTGAGTATGAATCTTACCATCACTTTGGAAAGGCTCTGGAAAAATTCTGACACCTCGCAAAAGTTTCAGGATGAAACTTGACACTGAGACAAGTTCCATGTTTCATTTCCAGTCCTAAATGTGGCTCGCACTTGTTTAATGCTTCGAGTTTCTGATCCTTTTGATGCAGGTCTGCCTTGACTTTATCAAAAATGCTTCTTGATATGTTTCAGGCTGGAGAGAAACCATGTTGCAGTGGAATTTTTCCTTGGAATTTGTCTCACTTTTCCCCCCTGTAAATTTGGGAGATGAAAGACAAATTCCCAGGAGGTAAAATCGCAAAACAAAACTGAAAATTTAAAAAAAAAGAAGAAAGAAAAGAAAACCAAACCTCTCTGCTTTTATGCCTCATGTTCCTTGCCTGACCGTGGAATTGAAACATGCTGCTTGCCTTGACTCGGAAAGGGGTCTGGCGGGTGAAAATAGGAGTTGGCGATAGGAAAGAGCCCAGCGCCTAATCTACTTGTAAAATCCTACTCAGTGTCCAGGATGGGAAAAGAAAACTGCAGGTTTCCAGAAGACTGAAGAGCAGTAGCCCTGCAGATGGATGATCTGCCCAACCACTGATTTCATTTCAACAACTTCTCTGGAAGTTGCCGATCTTCAGGGAACGAGTGTCTTGTTTTGGAGATGTGTTGCCCACAAGATTGCATCACTGTATAGAAATATAGCTTTGGAGAAACTGAAAAAGAACATCCCTCCCCTCTTTTAACCTCCAAACAGCTTGTAGACAGTGGAGACTTGGGTTTTGACTCCTTCATAAGTCACGTTGTACGGACAGCTGGAATTAGGAGGAAAGTATACGTTAGCAGACCAGGAGTTATTCTTTGGTCAGGGGACCAAGATCAAGGGCTCTGCTATCCAAGGTTGATTCTTGTCTCAGCATCCCCCACTCACAGTGTACTTCTGGGAGCCAAGACACATTAAAAATTTATCCCCCTGCCCCAACCTGCATCATTTGTACTCACAGTCTCAATAAAGTCCTTGGAGAGTGAGCTCACGCAGCCTTCATGGAAAACTGCCTGATGTTGCTGAGTTTAGTCTCCTCCTTGGAGTGAAAAGCAACTCTCCCATGATAGAGGGGGTGCAGGCAGCAAGCACCACTCATCTGTTCACTGACTCATTCCACAAATACTAACGGAGCTTCACTGGGTTTTGCTTCACGTTGGGGGTACCAGTGCCATTGATAGGACAGACATGGCTCCTGCTTCACAGAGCTGTGGTGAGGGATAAAATGAAATAAACTAGCAATTACAGAACAGTCTAATAAGGACCATAAAATTGTATGAAGTACTTAGAAGCTCTGCACATGAGTAACTGGTGCTGAGACTAGTAGCAGGTGCCAGTGAGACTACACAGGAGGGGAACTGACTATAGTCGGGGGAAAGGAGGAGAAACTGTCCTTTCAGGTTTTCCAGAAGAGGACATGGCCAGGCTGAAGTCTGGAAAATGAATGTGGAGGTGCCAGAGGAAAGAATTTGGAAGGGTCGCCGATAGAACTGCATGCGCAAAAGCGCAGGGACCAGAGAAAATATGAAACATTCTAGAAATAGTTTGGGATGAGTGGAGAGAGCAGTAGAAGCAAGAGGGGGAGAGAAGTAGATGCAGATTTCTTTACCGACTTTTATCCTGAGAACAGAGGAGCAGGCACTGAAAAATTGAAACAGGTAAAAAAGCTGATCAGATTTCCCTCCGGAGTATAGACCGTGGATTTGGGTGTAGGATGATGGCAAGTGTGTTCAGTTTCTTCTCTCTGCTGGACATCTAGATTAGAAATCAGTTGGCAGTCAGTTAGGTTTAGGGGATGGGAACAGGGCGTCGCCTGGAGTTACAGATTTTCGGGAGGTTCAGTTTTATCTCATGGCCATGGGAACAGATGACAGTCACCTTTGGAAGTGTGTGCAGGTCAGCAGTGCTGTGAAAAGAAGGGAAACAAAAAGCAAAGGAGAAAAGGAAAGATATACCCATCTGAATACAGAGTTCCAAAGAATAGCAAGGAGAGATAAGAAAGCCTTCCTCAGCAATCAATGCAGAGAAATAGAGGAAAACAATAGAATAGGAAAGACTAGAGATTTCTTCAAGAAAATTAGAGATACCAAGGGAACATCTCATGCAAAGATGGGCTCGATAAAGGACAGAAATGGTAGGGACTGAACAGAAGCAGAAGATATTAAGAAGAGGTGGCAAGAATACACAGAAGAACTATACAAAAAAGATATTCATGACCCAGATAATCACAATGGTATGCTCACTAACCTAGAACCAGACATCCTGGAATGTGAAGTCAAGTGGGCCTTAGGAAGCATCACTATGAACAAAGCTAGTGGAGGTGATGGAATTCCAGTTGAGCTATTTCAAATCCTGAAAGAAGATGCTGTGAAAGTGCTGCACTCAATATGCCAGCAAATTTGGAAAACTCAGCAGTGGCCACAGGACTGGAAAAGGTCAGTTTTTCATTCCAATCCCAAAGAAAGGCACTGCCAAAGAATGTTCAAACTACTGCACAATTGCACTCATCTCACACGGTAGTAAAGTAATGCTTAAAATTCTCCAAGCCAGGCTTCAGCAATACATGAACCGTGAACTTCCAGATTTTCAAGTTGGTTTTAGAAAAGGCAGAAGAACCAGAGATCAAATTGCCACATCCTCTGGATCATGGAAAAAGCAAAAGAGTTCCAGAAAAACATCTATTTCTTCTTTATTGACTATGCCAAAGCCTTTGACTGTGTGGATCACACGAAACTGTGGAAAATTCTGAAAGAGATGGAAATACCAGACCACCTGACCTGCCTCTTGAGAAACCTGTATGTAGGTCAGGAAGCAACAGTTAGAATTGGACATGGGACAACAGATGGGTTCCAAATAGGAAAAGGAGTATGTCAAGGCTGTATATTGTCACCCTGCTTATTTAACTTATATGCAGAGTGCATCATGAGAAATGCTGGGCTGGGGGAAGAACAAGCTGGAATCAAGATTGCCAGGAGAAATATCAATAACCTCAGATATGCAGATGACACCACCCTTATGGCAGAAAGTGAAGAGGAACTAAAGAGCCTCTTGATGAAAGGGAAAGAAGAGAGTGAAAAAGTTGGCTTAAAGCTCAACATTCAGAAAACTAAGATCATGGCATCCAGTCTCATCATTTCCTGGCAAATAGATGGGGAAACAGTGTCAGACTTTATTTTTCTGGGCTCCAAAATCACTGCAGATGGTGACTGCAGCCATGAAAGTAAGACACTTACTCCTTGGAAGGGAAGTTATGAGCAACCTAGATAGCATATTCAAAAGCAGAGACATTACTTTGCCGACTAAGGTCCGTCTAGTCAAGGCTATGGTTTTTCCTGTGGTAATGTATGGATGTGAGAGTTGGACTGTGAAGAAAGCTGAGCACCGAAGAATTGATGCTTTTGAAGTGCGGTGTTGAAGAAGACTCTTGAGAGTCCCTTGGACTGCAAGGAGATCCAACCAGTCCATTCTAAAGGAGATCATTCTGGGTGTTCATTGGAAGGACTGATGTTGAAGCTGAAACTCCAATACTTTGGCCACCTGATACTAAGAGCTGACTCATTTGAAAAGACCCTGATGCTGGGAAAGATTGAAGGCAGGAGGGGAAGGGAATGACAGAGGATGAGATGGTTAGATGGCATCACTGACTTGATGGGCACGGGTTTGGGTAGACTCCAGGAGTTGGTGATGGACAGGGAAGGCTGGCATGCTGCCGTTCATGGGGTTGTAAAGAGTTGGACACGACTGAGCAACTGAACTGAAGTGAACTGAAAAATTACATGGGTGCTTGTTAAAATGTAGATTCCTGAACCCCGTCTGTGAGATTTTGATTCTGAAGATCTGGGTACTCCATAGGAATCTGCACTTCACCCAAACTCCCTGATGTATGTAGTCTGTGGGTCGCACTTGATGAAAATAAGCCATGGGGGTAAATGAGAAGTTTTCATCAGAGAAAACTTGAGCAGCAGAAAGACTGGACTGAATTACCCAGAATTATTCTCTTAGGGTGGAGAAGGAAATGGCAACCCATTCCAGTATTCTTGCCTGGACAATCAGGCAAGAGGAGACAGAGGAGCCTGGTGGGCTGCCGTCTATGGGGTCGCACAGAGTCGGACATGACTTGAAGCGACTTAGCAGCAGCAGCAGCAGCATTCCCTTAGGGATATGTCTGCTAACTCGCAGCAGTCCAGAGTGTCAGTCGGTAATGGGAAAATGAGGGTAGAGAGAGCAATTGTCTCTCTATAAATGCATTTTCCCAAATAGGAAAATTGAACCATCCTTCCTTTCTGAAGATCGTGTTTCTTTAAAAAAAGTGTATATAGATATACCCATGCACATATACATATATATATGCACACGAATATTATGAATACCGGGCTTCCCTGATGGCACAGTTGGTAAAGGATGTGCTTGCAATGCGGGAGACCCCTGTTTGATCCCTGGGTTGGGAAGATCCCCTGGAGAAGGGATAGGCTCCCCACTCCAGTATTTTGGCCTGGAGAATTCCATGGATTCTTTAGTCCATGTGGTAGCAAAGAGTCGGACGCGACTGAGCAACTTTTCTTTCTTTCTATTGTAAATACCCATGCTTGATCTAGAGGGGGATGGCTTTATAAACACTTTCAGTTCAGTTCAGTTCAGTCACTCAGTTGTGTCCGACTCTTTGCGACCCCATGAATTGCAGCACACCAGGCCTCCCTGTCCATCACCAACTCCCAGAGTTTACCCAAACTCATGTCCGTTGAGTCGGTGATGCCATCCAGCCATAAACACTTTAGATAGTAGAATAAAAGCTTGTAGAAGTGCTCTTTATTTGGACAGAGCTAAAGGAAATATGGGATTGAAAATTTTGAAAGTTTTGGAAAAATATTTTAGAATAATTAGCTCTTTAACATGAGATCCAATCACTGATGTTTATCATCTCTGAATTTTTTGACAAAACTGAATGATCAATTGTAATGAACATTTCTTTTATCTGATTATATTGTGTGACTTTTTAATAGTGTTTTTTTCCCTCTCAGTTCTTGACATTTCCTCAGTCAAAAGATTTCAATCTGACTTGATGAACTCAAATCTAAGCAAAATGAATAATTTTTATAGTCATGATCCTAAGGAGAAATATTATTTATTGGTCCTTACATACACTAGAGACTTCAAATGAGGGTTTAGGTGAGATGTTTTGCTTAGTTTTCACAACAGTCAGTTTACAACATTACAATAACGGCAATGGTAGTTTTGCCATTTTCAGATGAGTCATTTATACCCATGCTCACATAGCCATATACCTATGCTCACCAGGGATTGAATTTGCACCCCCTAAATGGGAAGGTGATGCAGGACCAGACCAGTGGAGTGCCAAGGAAGTCGCTGCTGCTGCTGCTGCTGCTAAGTCGCTTCAGTCGTGTCCGACTCTGTGCGACCCCATAGATGGCAGCCCACCAGGCTCCCCCGTCCCTGGGATTCTCCAGGCAAGAACACTGGAGGGGGTTGCCATTTCCTTCTCCAATGCATGAAAGTGGAAAGTGAAAGTGAAGTCGCTCAGTCTTGTCTGACTCTTAGCGACCCCATGGACTGCAGCCTACCAGGCTCCTCCGTCCATGGGATTTTCCAGGCAAGAGTACTGGAGTGGGGTGCCATTGCCTTCTCTGAAGCAAGTCGCAGTAGCAATTAAATGACTGAGCTGGAACTGGAAGCAAAGTCTGGCTCCAAAGAGCAAATCTTCAAAGAGTTTGTTGGAGAACTGTGACTCTTGCATTCATTTTCTGATGCTTTACTGAAGACAACAGATTAGCATTCTTTCCCCACTGGCATTGAGGCTGTAGAAACATAAAAGTTGTATTATCAGATTTCCTTGTTAATACTTCCTTCTTCTAGACATGCTTTTTCTAAGAAAATGCCAAGTTGTGTAAGCTCTGCTCATCCTTTGCATTTGAAGCATTCATTCAGTTGTTCGTTCATCCACTGAATATTTATTAAGTGCCGGACACTATGCAGATGTTTAAGCATAGCAGTAGACATAGTAATGAGTCCCTGCTATTAGGGAACTTACTTTCTTGTAAAACATTGCTGCTGTTGAAATGTTATGGCAATGATGGGATGCTAGTGAGCAAGAGCGAGTGCAATGAGTTAAAAAAAATTAATGACTGTTCTGCTCTGTGATGCTTATCAGTCATGGCTTCTAGAGTATCTTGATGTTAATGAAAGTTGTCCAACTTTCATAAGATGATGTCCTGTCATCAAGTGATGGGCCTTTTTAGGGATGCTTTCCAGATTATAGGATTCAGGAAGCTGCTTTAATTTTGAAAATTTAAGATGCTTGCAACTGAAAATTTTCTTAGGACTCATTGTCCCTGTCTTGTTTTGAGCATGCTCTGTGAGGGATTACATCTAGGGATCACTGCCCACACTTAGCCTTCCCTTGTCCTGTGCTAGGTTTGACGGAATTCACAATGAAGGGAGGTACTCAGGCAACATCCTTCTCCATTTTCACAGTCTGTTAGGGGAGATGAACTCTTGAATTCCATGAGGCAATGGAGACTTCAAACACTGGAGTTTTCAAAACATTTGAGGAAGAAACTGAACTCCTTCATGACAGTTTTCTCAATCAGGAAATTCCAACTCAGTATTAAAAATCAAATCTTTATTAAAGCTTTACAAGGTATTATAATGGACCCTCTTTATAGCCAAATTTCTGAGTTCCTCTGCTGAGCCTGAAAGATAAGAAATAGCATGTAAGGGTAATTTAGATTTGGCTTGACTTGGCAAGAATACACAGAAGAACTGTACAAAAAAGATCTTCATGACCCGGATAATCACGATGTTGTGATCACTCATCTAGAGCCAGACATCCTGGAATGTGAAGTCAAGTGGGCCTTAGAAAGCATCACTATGAACAAAGCTAGTGGAGGTGATGGCATTCCAGTTGAGCTATTTCAAATCCTGAAAGAAGATGCTGTGAAAGTGCTGCACTCAATATGCCAGCAAATTTGGAAAACTCAGCAGTGGCCACAGGACTGGAAAAGGTCAGTTTTCATTCCAATCCCAGAGAAAGGCAATACCAAAGAATGCTCAAACTACCTCACAATTGCACTCATCTCACATGCTAGTAAAGTAATGCCCAAAATTCTCCAAGCCAGGCTTCAGCAATACGTGAACTGTGAACTTCCTGATGTTCAATCTGGTTTTAGAAAAGGCAGAGGGACAAGAGATCAAATTGCCAACATTAGCTGGATCATGGAAAAAGCAAAAGAGTTCCAGAAAAACATCTATTTCTGCTTTCTTGACTATGCCAAAGCCTTTGACTGTGTGGATCACAAGAAACTGTGGAAAATTCTTCAAGAGATGGGAATACCAGACCACCTGACCTGCCTCTTGAGAAATCTGTATGCAGGTCAGGAAGCAACAGTTAGAACCGGACGTGAAACAACAGACTGGTTCCAAATAGGAAAAGGAGTACGTCAAGGCTGTATATTGTCACCCTGCTTATTTAACTTATATGCAGAATACATAATGAGAAATGCTGGACTGGAAGAAACACAAGCTGGAATCAAGATTGCTGGGAAAAATATCAATAACCTCAGATATGCAGATGACACCACCCTTATGGCAGAAAGTGAAGAGGAACTAAAAAGCCTCTTGATGAAAGTGAAAGAGGAGAGCGAAAAAGTTGGCTTAAAGCTCAACATTCAGAAAACGAAGATCATGGCATCTGGTCCCATCACTTCATGGCAGATAGATGGGGAAACAGTGGAAACAGTGTCAGACTTTATTTTTGGGGGGTCCAAAATCACTGCAGATGGTGACTGCCCCATGAAATTAAAAGATGCTTACTCCTTGGAAGAAAAGTTATGAGCAACCTAGATAGCATATTCAAAAGCAGAGCCATTACTTTGCCTACTAAGGTCCATCCAGTCAAGGCTATGGTTTTTCCAGTAGTCATGTATGGATGTGAGAGCTGGACTGTGAAGAAGGCTGAGCGCCGAAGAATTGATGCTTTTGAACTGTGGTGCTGGAGAAGACTCTTGAGAGTCTCTTGGACTGCAAGGAGATCCAACCAGTCCATTCTGAAGGAGATCAGCCCTGGGATTTCTTTGGAAGGACTGATGATAAAGCTGAAGCTCCAGTACTTTGGCCACCTCATGCAAAGAGTTGACTCATTGGAAAAGACTCTGATGCTGGGAGGGATTGGGGGCAGGAGGAGAAGGGGACGACAGAGGATGAGATGGCTGGATGGCATCACTGACTCAATGAACATGGGTCTGAGTGAACTCCGGGAGTTGGTGATGGACAGGGAGGCCTAGCATGCTGTGATTCATGAGGTCGCAAAGAGTCAGACACGACTGAGCGACTGAACTGAACTGAACTGAACCATATTATGACTGGGTAGACCAGTTCCTTTAACATTTTGGGGAAACAAAGCCAAGAGAAGAGGTGGGAAAAAATCTGTCACATAGGCAGAATGCTCAAGCATCCTTTGCCTTTTTCCTGCAGTGGCCCTGAGTTTGTTTCAGACGCAGTAGTTGTCTCAGGCTGTCTGTGGTGATAATCTGACTAATAATCACCCGTCTGGGCTTCTTCTTGGAAGTCAGAAGTGAAAGGTAATGTATCTCTTGTCACAGAGGTTGATATGTGATCTGAAGGGCTTTGAGCCAACTTGGAACGCTCTCTGAAACCACTAGTAAAATGAGTTAAGACTGAGAGGGCCACAGGGGAAGGTATAACCTGATGAGACTTGGGCTGCCCTTTACCCAGGAAAGGTCTTCTCAAGAAACTGGCTTTACTTTGGAAGTATCCATTTAATCCCCTTAATGTATGGATTTCCCCAGGTGACACAGAAGAAACAGTGGCTTAATGATACATCAGTGGTTTATTCTGTTTGTACCAGTACCCACAGCTGTCACAGTTGTTCACCTATGGCTAGTCACCATACATCTTTGGGATCCCAGACTCTTTTTAGTGAAAACATTTTCTCATTGTAATCCTTGATTGGCATTGATGGAGTATAGTAGAGCTAAGCTGAAAGAAAATTAACTTACTCAGTGTAGGAAACAAATCTGATGTCATTTGATCCTGTAGTTTTCTGGGTGTGTTTTGTTTCTGCTAATAGAGGCACTGCTGCTACAGTGACTGGGGATGGGGGAAATGTTAGTCGTAGTCTTGAGTCTGCCCCTTTCTTAGCTGACTGTTTTTCCCCATGTTTCTCCTATTCTCTGACTCTTTCCATATTTCTTTGTCCAGAGCACATTCCTCCCAACTTCCAGCATCCCTTGCCAAACTTCTAAATAATCTCAAGTTTCCTGAGTCCCTAAACATATGAACTCCAACCTCTATTATACAAATTTGACATAAAAATTGGGTAAAGAAAAATGATAGGACTCTCCAGAGAATCTTGAATTATGTCAGATGCAATGCCATTTTAGTAGTAATTATGTGACCATTAAACTGAAAATTTGAAGTGGTCCAAGTTATAACATATAAAATCCATTTTTAATTGCTTGCAGGAATTTAGTGGTATTTTTGCCCATTTTGGGGAAGATCTGATGGAGAAGGGAAAGTCTACCCAGTCCAGCATTCTGGCCTGGAGAATTCCATGGACAGTCTGTGGGGTCGCAAGGAGTCGGACATGGCTGAGTGACTTTCACTTTCACCTTTGCCCATTTTATTTAAAGAGAAGGTTCTGTGAAATTTCTTGACTCATTTAATGAAGTAAACATCCAAGCTAAGCTCTTAAATAGTATGGGTATATTTTGTCTTCTGTCAAAGTATACCCAAAGACAAAATTGAAAAAGTCATCCTTGATAGCTAGTTTTTTTCAAGAAGTGCCATTTATCACCACAGATTAACAGAAATAGGATGGAAATGCTACTTTAATAAAGACTGAATAATAGAGTAAATTATTTTCTTTATTTTTAATATGTTTTCATTTTTAATTAATATGTGGGTATTGAAAAAAATCAAATAGTGCTAAAAGGTTAATAACAAGTCAGTTACTACCCCCCCACTCCCACTGTGTATCTTTTCCCTGTTAAATGTCTAATTCCATGGACTTTAGATGTTTATTCTGATGTCTTTCTCTCTACTACCCAACAATATGCCGTTAGTGCTCATTCTTTTTTATTTTAATCTGTGGAAGTATCTCACAGGCACTTCGAAAGAATAACTTCATTTATTTATTCATTTTCGCCTGTGCTGGGTCCTTGTTGCTGCTCAGGCTAAGCTCTAGTTGCTGCAAGTGGGGGCTACTCTCTGGTTGCAGTGCGCAGGCTTCTCATTGTGGTGGCTTCTCTTATTGTGGAGCACAGGCTCAAGCGGCTAGTTGCAGCTCCTGGGCTCTAAAGCCCAGGCTCAGCAGTGAGGGATGTGGGATCCCCCAGATCAGGGATGGAACCTCCTGGGCTCTACAGCCCAGGCTCAGCAGTGCGGGATGTGGGACCCTCCCAGATCAGGCATGGAACCTCCTGGGCTCTACAGGCCAGGCTCAGCAGTGTGGGATGTGGGACCCCCCAGATCAGGCATGGAACCTCCTGGGCTCTAAAGCCCAGGCTCAGCAGTGCGGGATGTGGGACCCCCCAGATCAGGCATGGAACCTCCTGGGCTCTACAGCCCAGGCTCAGCAGTGCGGGATGTGGGACCCCCCAGATCAGGCATGGCACCTGTGTCGCCTGTATCAGCAGGTGGGTTCTTTACTGCTGAGCTACCAAGGAAGCGCTACTGCTCATTCTTCATTCATCAGCTTTAAATGTTGCCTATAGACTTCTTATAGAGATTGATTAGGATTATTTGAGCTCTTTTGTGTACTCCTCTCTTTACTGACCTGTTATCCCAGGGTGTGACATACTCATTCTATTAATAATACAAATCCTGAATATGAAGTATTCATTAAAATCCCAGGCTCAGCACCCAGGTCCAAGGTGGTCTCATTTTTATGCAATATGCATTTTTAGCAAAGGACTGGGTAATTCTGATGCAGATGCCCAAAGAAATTAGGGTCTAGGGTTTGACTCTTGATTTTTCTCTAGGTGTCAGGTAATGCAGGATTTCCAGAATTGTGGAGGATTCAAGGGCATAGTTAATTTGCAAGCAATGACTCAGGGCTTCTGCTTTAATGAATAGATGAATCTGTAGACACCATGCAAATTGTTTGTATTGGGTCGGCCAAAGAATTTGTTTGTTTTTTTTCCTAAAGATGTTATGAAAGACCTGAATAAACTTTTTGGCCAACCCTATACATAATTTTGTTGTTTTTGTTTAGTCGCTAAGTTGTGTTTGACTCTTTTGTGACCCCATGGTCTGTAGCCTTCAGGTTCCTCTTTCCAAGGGATTTTCCAGGCAAGAAAGAATACTGGAGTGAGTTGTCATTCCTTTCTCCAGGGGATCTTCCCCACCCAGAGATCACACCCGAGTCTCCTGCATTGGCAGGCGGATTCTTTACCACTGAGCCATCTGGGAAGCCCATGTTTAATTTTGTAGTCATTGCTTATAAATAAAGTAGAAAATGGCTTACTTCCTCTAAACATAATAAACATGTACCCTTCAAAATCGTTTGCCAAGGAAAGCATAAACTTGAACTTGGCCTGTTAGTCAAGTGATTTATAATGTTTAAAAAGATGCTCTGAATTGCTTTTTCTGCTTTCTTAATGTGTCTGCATTTGTTTTGGAGGTGCAGAAGCTCCCAGAAGTGACAGCAGGCAGAGGAGGCAGAGCACAGGCTCAGAAATCCAAAGTGCAACTAGGAAGAGGGGCAGGATGTACAAGGAAGTGAGGCCTCCACAGCCCAGCTTCAGCCAGATGATTGATGCCTGACATGAGTCAGGAGAACACTATGCTCACAAGTCCAGGGAGACAACTGTCAGAACCTCTTTAGGAGGTTCTATTCACAAGAAGGCTTTTACCCCTTAGCTTGGAGTTCAGGGGCAGAGAGAGAAGTGGTTCTAGGTCCTAGATGCTAGGAGGCATGAATGTTCAGTGATTTAAAAAGGGACCAAGGCAAAAGCCTAGCCTGAAAGCATCAGTCATTTTGGGTGAGAGCAGATGACAAGGACTAGTACGTGTTTCAGGTCCCAGGCGTGTTTTTCCATGAGCCAGATTTGGAGTGTAACAGCGGGACCTAGAATATGTTCATGTACTCCTAGTACCTAAAAGGAAATCTTTGGAGATAGAGCTGCCAGGATATTTCTGACTATTTAGTAGGTTTCTGTATTTGTTTGGAAGCTGGAGTACAGTTTATTAGTTAGCGTGTCTAGCTCCAGCGAGTTTGAGAGAGCAGGGAATACCCATTACCTGGAGGTTTCAGGAGAAATGCTGGAGAATGCTTGGAATGTCAGGAATAATTCCAGAATCTCTCCTTTGGGTTCAGCATTAGAACATGACTTCCTTCCTGGTCTAGACTAGTAAGAAAGATGGTTGTATACCAGCACCTCCAAGGAGTTGGGAAGGTAGAGGGCTTAAGACTGCTTGACATCCTACTTTCTTTGGCCCTGATTGGTGTGGCAAGTGCAATGGGCTGTGGCTTTGGGCTGGTAGCTAGATGTGGAGCGGTGGTGGGAAAACAGGACCAGGCAGAGTCAAAGGTTGACTTTATTAGATAATCAAACATTTCGGCTTCTCTCATTATCATGAACCACAGGTTCTCCATTGGATTATTTCTTATTTGTGTGTCAACTTAATGCAAGGGTTTCTTTGATATTGAAATAAGGGGTATATGAAAACTTCTCATTCAGTTTTCCTTAGGTAAAAACTCCAAGCTAAATGTGCCTTGTTGTTAAAAGTGCCAAGCTAAAAGTGCCATGTTGTTAAAAATTCAGCTGTAGGTTCTGGTTTTCCAAGACAGTGACCATCGTGTGGACCCCTGCCTGAAGCATATCGGAGAAAAGTTAGCTGGCGTTTCTTGGCCATCAGATTGATTACTAAGAATTCAGAGTCACTTAAATGAAAATGGCCACTGTGTTTATTTCTAAAAGTACTTTGTTGGTCTTCTAAGTTGAAGTTGATGACAGATGTGTTTTTAGAGAAAAAGTACAAACTCTAGAAACATAAGCATCTGCTCTTTCTCAGGCTTGCCTCCTAGGTTGATATTTCATTTTTTTATCCACACAAAGGGCTTTCTTTTTTCTACTGAATACCTGAAAATATGGGTGTAAATGACTAATATGGATTCTTGACATTTTTACTGGAACAAAACTGGTGTTTTCAGGCTTTGATTGCTCAAATCTGGCTGCCTCTGTGGGTGGTGTTGATTATCCCCCTTTTTTTTTTGCTCTACAGTCCATATGGCATCACAGTCCACTAAGTGAACTTGCCGATTTAAGTGATGATGTACAATGTTTCCCTGGGACCGTAGAGTTCAGTTCTGTGACCCAAATATGCTGCTGTACTTTGGTCTGTTTATCATGGTTATGAGAATTACTTCATGGAGGTAGACCTCAAGAATGTAAAAGTCACAGCATTTGAGTCAGCAGTTCTCAAAGTGTTCCAAAGACTGTTTCAGAGGGTGTATGAGTTCAAAACTGATTTTATCATAATACTAAGACATAATTTGCCTTTTAGAAGGGCTGTATCAATGATGGAGAGTAGAAGTGCTAGAGCCTTAGTTAGCACTAATCAAGGCTGCTGCTGCTGCTGCTGCTGCTGCTAAGTCACTTCAGGCGTGTCTGACTCTGTGTGACCCCATAGACAGCAGCCCACCAGGCTCCCCCGTCCCTGGGATTCTCCAGGCAGAAACACTGGAGTGGGTTGCCATTTCCTTCTCCAATGCATGAGAGTGAAAAGTGAAAATGAAGTCGCTCAGTCATGCAGTGGCCCTAAAATGATCATTGTATTGGTCACCACTGCGTACTCAATTTTTTTAAAAATTCAGTTTTATTTAAAAATGTTTGCCATGAAACTAAATTTTTTTTAAAATTAAATCTGACCTTTGAGGACACATCATTTTAACATGCTGCTACTGCTGCCAAGTCGCTTCAGTCGTCCATCTGTGTGACCCCATAGATGGCAGCCCACCAGGCTCTCCCGTCCCTGGGATTCTCCAGGCAAGAACAGTGGAGTGGGTTGCCATTTCCTTCTCCAATGCATGAAAGTGAAAAGTGAAAGTGAAGTCACTCAGTCATGTCTGACTCTTAGCGACCCCATGGACCGCAGCCTACCAGGCGCCTCCGTCCATGGGATTTTCCAGGCAAGAGTACTGGCGGCTGCTGCTGCTGCTGCTAAGTTGCTTCAGTCATGTCCGACTCTGTGCGACCCCATAGACAGCAGCCCACCAGGCTCTTCTGTCTCTGAGATTCTCCAGGCAAGAACACTAGAGTGGGTTGCCATTTCCTTCTCCAATGCATGAAAGTGAAAAGCGAAAGTGAAGTCACTCAGTCGTGTCTGACTCTTAGCGACCCCATGGACTGCAGCCTACTAGGCTTCTCCGTCCATGGGATTTTCCAGGTTAAAAAAAGTCTGCTGAATTTGAATTACAATGGATATCTAAATTAAAAAAAAAAAAACCACTTAGATGTTTATTTGAATTTTGAGCAGAAGGAATCACTTTTTTTTTTTTTTTTTTAGTGGAACTCCATTTTTACTTGGGCATTTGGCAGACATCTCAAAAAAAAAAAAAAAAAATAAGAAGCATGTCACTCTAAAGACAATAAATGGTAAAGTCACCAGTGATCAAAATTTTAGCTTTCATGTGAAAATATGACTTTTGGAAAACTTTCATTTGCCCTTGTGAGACTGACAGATTTTTTTATACTTAAAGACTTTTTATGAGTAAGTAAGAGATGATGATGAGTGTAATTTTCTGATATTTGATGATGAAATATGCTAACATTTTGAAGATCTGGTTAAATAAAGGATAAGATATGGTTTTTAATTCCATATCACAACCAACCTTTAAGATTATTGAATTTTGATATAGTATCAAAGAAGAGTATCCACCATTATATGAAATAGCTCTCAAAATCTACCTCTGTCTTCTGACTGTGTGTCTGTGTAAAACAGTATTTTCCTTATAAACGTCAACCAAAACAGCATATTGGAATAAATTGAAAGAAGCAAATAAGAAAACTCAGTAACCTCTATTAAGCCAAATATTAAAGAGCTTTGCAAAAAGGTAGAACAGTGTCAGTTTTCTCACTATTTTTTGTTTGTTTGTTTTGGAATGTGTATTTTTCATTAAAGTATGTTATTTCTGTTAGTGTAATGAATTTTTGTTATTTTAAAGTCAACAAGTTTTAAAATTTCTGTTTCAACTTCTAAAACAGTAAATATTCATAGATGTATCTCATATAAAAAAAAAGTTTTCGTAGGTTTAATAATCTTTCAGAGCGTGAAAGGATCCTAGGTTAAAAAGATCTGAAAACCATTGGTTTTAGTTATGTTTTCAACATATGGTCTACATTAGAAATCCATATATAGTTTAAATATAAAGCAAATCATTTTTAACCACCCCCACCCCGCCCCCACCACCGAGTTTTCTTAGCATTGCCTTTGTTCTTAGGTTTCTGTGTGTCTGTCCAGAAATGCCCATAAGGAATCTTTGCCCCTAGATCTGCGCACTACCCTCTGGGAGTAGGTACCAGCCACAATTTCCTCCTACCTGAAAGGAAAGCGAGTCACTTGTGTGCATTTATGGACAGATTGTCATTGTCTCTCACATCTGGCTAACTCCTTTATAAGGAAAGAGGGACAGCTAGCTGGGGATATGATTGCTGGCTAAATGATTCTGTGTGTAAAACCTTTATCTAGAGACAGAATTGGAATTTGGAGGGAGTGTTTATGAGTTCATCATAAAGTGGTTTACCTAATGGTACTGCAGTCTATCAACAAAAGATGTAATTATTTATTTAAAAAGATATTGTGGTAGTCTCTGGGAATACAGTGAACAAAAGAGACAGCCCTTGACTGTAAATGTAAAGTTATGTGTGCACCTTGAGATGAAGTTGAAGGTCATGGGTAACAATGAAAACAGTTTAATGAAGAAGCCACTTCTTTTTTAGAACACTTAAAAAAAATAACATCTTGTTGATGTTATTATTTTAAGTTCAATGTCGGGGCAATGAGGGATTAGAGATGGGTGTGAAATTCATGCTATTTTGACCCCTGCCTCTTTAGAACAGTGGAGGAAAGGCCCTGCTCCCAACCTGGTGTTCTCGCCTGATCCCCCCAAAGCTCTTGTCTTCTCTGCAGCTCTTAACCTAACCCAGTCCAGGACTGTCACAGCCTCCCTTGTTGTCCCATGAGGTCCCACCCAAAGTGAGAGACAGAGGAAACAAACACACCTTTTCCTTGTATCCTTGTTTCTGCCACTACTGCCTACTGAGGAATCTGTAAGGGTTCTATTTGTTTACAACGTGTCTCTTTTTTAAGGCCACCCAGAGGCAAATTTGGAGCAAGTTTGCTAGGCAAAAAAATTAAAAAAGATAAGAGAAAGACATGGCTGAAATATCCCTCAGTGTATCCTACAAACACCCTCTTTGAAGGCATGGAAACCACAAGCCCACAGAGCCTGCCTTGGGAATCTGTAGCCAGCTATGTTTTCAGAGAATGTGGGAGGCAGAGTTTTCCTACTATAGTGTTTATAAATATTCCAGAAATGCCAGGCATTGGTAGGGTGACCTGGTTTATGGAATTGGGAAAGAGCCACGTGGAAACCTAAAATTATTTTTCTATTTTTTTACCCCTATGGTAAAATGTATGAAAATTCTGGAAAAAAAAAAAAAGATGAAGATAATCCTGAAGAAAACAATAAACCCAACCAACCAACGAACACTATCAGAATGGTTTTTGGAATCTGTAAAAATAAAATATTAAATTGAATTTGAAGAGCATATTTTTTAATATAGTATTTATGGAGGGGAAGGCTTTGGGGAGTAGAACTGTTTGCTCAATTAAGGAATATTGATTGCTCAATATAAGGACTTGTTTACTCTAAAATTGTCACCAAGAAATTTGTGTCAAGGAGGAAGGCTTCTATAGCTATCAATACGTAGGATAGACACAAAGCAGTAAATTGAAGTTGATTAGTATTTTATGAATTGTGTTCCTCTTTATATTGTACCAGGATATGTCCATGTGCTATGAAAAAAGAGTTCTATGGTCATATGAGAAATCATCTTATATATTCTCCCAATTGGATATTTATATGCATTAAAGGATAAGAAAAGACCTACAATAAAGAAAACTCATTTAACTTTGTTCAACACAACCTTATTCATTTCTTGGCAGGAGTCTTATGTCATGGAACCCCTAGCTAATCTCCTATGGAAAAAGATTCCACAAAATACTAGTTTAGGAAATGGTACAGGAGATAATTGAATATATTACCTCAATACTTTTGATGGACAGATTTAGCCAATCCAGAAAATTCTTCTAGTGGCTCTGAAAGAAGACTGAGGTAAATGCTGGCCTGTGTTGGTAAGGAATTGCCATTGTCTTTCACATCTGGCTACCTCCTTCATTGGAAAGCTGAAGAGCCAGCTGGGGTTATGACAATTTGCCTGCGGGATTCAGTGTGCTAGAAGTCACAGCCAACTATTTTATCCTTCCCTCTAGACTTCAGATGGATTGTGGTTATGGCACCCTTCAATGTTTTTTTACAAAAAAAAAAACACCACATTTTTTAAAATGCTTATAGATTTTAAAAATGACCTACTATATCTATGGGGTTGCCTCACGTATTCATAGGGAACACCAGCTATTTGCGGTCATGGAGCAAGGGAGCGTGCCAGCATGTGTTACTTTCTAGAGGGAGATGAAATGATTATTCCCACCAACCCTCAAACACACCCCTCCTTAGGAAAACAAACATTTGCAAGTTTATTTTATAAAATCCGCATAGAACTTATATAAATACATTGTGACAGCGGCTGTCATACTGCATATATCAAGAAAGTGCTTTGAAATTTTATGCAAATACATGGGTGATGTATACACTACTGTGCACCCCAAAAGACTACTCCATGTGTTCCTGGTGCCAAGGAAAATATGAATGCTCTCCAAGTAATTCAGAGGAAAAGTCACCACAGCCCTGTACCTTTCACAGCCCTGTTCTCTGGGCCTGTGAAACTGACTTTGAATGGCTAATCCTAAAGCATGCAAGGTGGGAGTGAGAGTGCTGAAGGTTCATTTTTATCAGGAACTTTTATAGATTAAGTTCTGTGCTGGGTGCTTTAAGTACATTCACTCATAACCTTTTCACAACAGCTTTGTAAGAAAAGTGGCATTGTTTAGTAATAAAATAACCAGGATGCACATTACATAAACTGCCAAGGTCACTCATTTGTTAATTTATGGAGCTGACTGGGATTTACAGTTAATTTGACCCTACAGTATTTGTAAGAACTAAACATTTAATGAGCACTTATTTGTGCACCAGACACTGAGCTAAAACCTTTACCTCCATCATCTGATTTTTTATATGAACTTGTGAGAATGGGTACAGGTTTTTTGTTTTTTGTTTTCTCTAATTTACAGATGAAGAAATTAAAACATAGAGAAGTAAACTAAATTTAGTGCAAAGTAGCAAAGGATGGAACTGGGGTAGGAGAGGGCTCTTAACCCCAGGGTTTGTTCCTCTGAACCATGTGGATTTCCAGTTTTCCTTCTCGATCTAGACTCTGGAAACTACCTGCTTGTACTGAGTTCAAGGAGTGGGCTTCCCCAGTGGCTCAGTGGTAAAGAATCTGCCTACCATGCAGGAGTCACAGAAGATGTGGGTTCGATTCCTGGGTAGGAAAGATGCCCTGGAGGAGAGCATGGCAACCCACTCCAGTCTTCTGGCCTGGAGAATCCCATGGAGAGGAACCTGGCTGGCTACAGTCTATAGGGCCGTAGAGTCAGACATGACTGAAGTGACAGCATGCACCCACTGAGCTTAATGCACAGGGAGATAGTGAAGGCTCATGCCTTCATAAACTAGGATTTCATAACTTTAAAAAGTAATTATTTTCCTGCAGATTTTTGATTCATCACCCATTAGCAGGAATTTGCTATCCATGTGCATGGAAACGGTTATTTCTACAACTCTAATAAAAGACCACATTGGGGTTTTGAGAGACTGTTTCAGTGTAAAGATCTTATATCTAAGTATTAGGTGAAAGGAAAGTGAAAGTGAAGTCGCTCAGTCGTGTCTGACTCTTTGTGACCCCATGGACACCAGGCTCCTCTGTCCATGCGATTTTCTAGGCAAGACCCTGGAGTGAGTTGCCATTTCCTTCTCCAGGGAACTTCCCAACCCAGGGATCGAACCCAGGTCCCCCACATTGTAGACAGACACTTTACCGTCTGAGCCACCAAGAATGGCCCCCTTATTAGGGTTTGCAGCTTTTTGTCCCAAACATTGGGATACATGTACATCTGAGGCTCTCCTCCTTCATTCCTGTCACCCTTTGGAGTTAGGAATACTTGTGAGGCAAATCATTTAAAATATTTGCTAGGAACAATTTCAGTGGAATACTGCTCCTTTCATTTGCAAGCGTTAAGAACTCTTCTGTTTTTCAAAGTAAAACTTATTAGACCCTTGATGCCAGAGAATGGAGCACTTGTGATTTCAGTCTGGCCACTTGGGAGGATTTACAAAAAAAGAAGGGAGACTTGAGCCTAAAGGCTATCCCAGGCTAAACTAGTTAAAAGGTCAGTGGATCATAGTCTTTGTCCTACACTACTGGAAACATCTTCCTAAAACAAAAGCATGAAATAGTCACTGCACATGAGACTCTCTAGGATGCATTTTAAGTAAAATATAGGACATAAATGTAAGTGTATTTTCCACTTTAGCAATTTTTCTGGGGGGGAGGAATGGAACCATTTTGGTTGTCTCACCCACAGACTCCCTAAAACATAAGATGTTATGTCCTATCTAAAAAATTAAGAGAAATCCTTCACTTCAAGGGCAATATCTATAATCTACACACTTGAGCATATGCCAGACTCTCTTCAGATCAGAAATATTTTCAACCAATCTGAATTAGCAATGTTCTGATCATGAGTTGGTCATATACTTTGACCTACTTGTTTATAACAGTTTTCTGAATTAGGCAACCAAACTTGAGTACTGGTTGATGAAGATCTTTATAAATAGCATAGGTCAATTTAAAACGTGACTTTCTGGATTTCTCGGTCAAGAAAAGAGCTAGATGTCCACCTTCAGTGTGTAAACTTTCACTCAATCGGCTTGTTTTTGAGACATTGCCATCATCCTCCCACTGGTTTGGAAAAATAAAATGGTTGATATTTCTGAGTCACTGCCTCCCTGAGTCTTCGATGTCTGCCTTCCAAACACTCCGCTTCAGCACTGTATGGGTATTCAGCACTGGTCTTTAAAGAGAGAGGCTGCATGTGTTCTGAGTTGCTTGGCTCTATTTCAGATGGATCGGCCTTCCCCTGGTTTCCAATCAAAGGTGACCTTCCACTCTTTTTCCATTAGTATCATAGGAACCATGGAAACTGTCCTTGGCTTTCATTGAAACGTTTATGGTAATTCCGACAAGCGGCTGGCCTTCTGTTTGAGCTATGGCCTAAAATAACTTGTCCTGAACTGTTTTCTGTATCTTTTTCTGAAATAAGATACAATTGTTTCTCAGGTAGAACTTTTTTTTTCATTCCTTTTAATAGGGTTAAGGGTTTAACCTTAACCTCTGGGTTGCTAGGCGTATTGTCATAGTTACAGAGCTGTTGTCTTCTCAGACCTCACCCGTGACCTGGCAAACTTTGCAGCCAGCTGCCCCCTCACTGAGGTACCTACTCTCTTCCGGCTTCTCTGGAGCACATTCTGGCCAAGACTATGAGACAATGCTTCTGAACCTCGTCTGATATTTTTCCAGGAGAAGCTCAATTTAGCATAACTCATTGTTTCTGCAAGAAGCCAAGCACTTTCTCTTTCTGCTTATGAGTCCATTTGCCAGAGAATATACATATGTTTTGTCCCCAGGTACTATTTTATAATAGGTATTGCCAATGGTGATCATCTTCTTAGGTGGATGCCTAGTCTTCCTAAAAAGAGTTTATGACAGAGGAACTATCTCTTTTCTGCGCTGGACAAGAGTCCATCGTCTCTCCATGTCTGTCTGCCATTGTCCCCTCTGTTCCCTCCATTTTCCCAGTCACTCTGGTTCTCAGCCTGGCATGCCTACTGCATCCATCCTCTTTGATTGCACATTGCCACTAATATCATGGAGACCTCTGATCACCAGCAGTGTCATCTGAATTTTCCTTTCCATGTGTTTTACTCAGTTATAGAAATCCCAAATCAGTGGGCCTGTACTTGAATATTTCAAGTTCTTTTCCGCTTTACTTTCAGCAGCTTTCTTCCTCAGGACCAACATGGGCATCCGTGGCAGGCACTGGGCTTGGGATAGCTTGAGTGATGGATGCCAAGTTATATTCACAATAGTTCTTTCCTTCTGTGACTAGACTCAGTAACTAGGGGATTCTGTTGTTCTGCATCTCTTCCTCCCTTAGGATGGAGTTTGCTCTCACAAGAAGACAAATGGGTGAACTTCTCTTTTTCACTGGAGTTGCCCAGACTTGTCAGAATGCAAGCTTTGGCTCAAGCTATGAGCCCCTCATCACAACTATTTCCAACAGCCTGTATACATCTTTTCCTTTGATCATATTGGGCCTAGATTATGATCATCCCAAGAGCTAGCCAAGATTGGGTTACATCCTGATTGTCTTAAAACACAAACTTAGAATTGGTTGACAAGACCAATACCCACAGGCATCACTAGTTTGAATGAACAGTGCTAGAAGCCTCTAGTTTCTCTGGACAGTGTACCTCAATAGAGCTAGAGTGTTTATAGGACTCTGTGGGTATTATATTTACAGTATTTTATGTTATATTAGAATTTTAGGGAATTGTCACTTGATACAAAGTAAAGAACTGTGCATAGTCATGTATACTGAATGGAAGTTTAGGAATTTTTCATTTAAAGATCAGTGTCTAACATATAGAAACTCAAATGTTTGTTGCAGAGATGAACAAAAGCCAAAATGCCGTGACTCATCAATTCAGAAATTTAAGTTTAAATATAATCTTTTTTCTGTAGTGTTTTCAGGTATACTATATTTATGAAAAATCTCGAAGACTTCTAAGTGCAATTTTGTCAATACAGTAAGGGGATCCAGATATATCTTCATTAAGACTAATTCATTTTAAGGCAACAGATATTTTTAGACCTTAGGAAACATTACTGGAGCACAAACATTTTTGAATTATTCCAATTTTAACTGACAACTGTACAAGTAGGTGTTAAACTAAAAACCAAGCACTTCCAATGTTACTGTGGTCTAGCTGTGGAGCTGGGAGGAGAGAAGCACTTGAGGAAGACAAAAGGAAGATTAACCTGGCTTCTATCCTTAGTGAACTCTCAACCCAGTTTGGGTAAATAATAAATCCAAATGAAAGACTGCGGAAGCAAAATAAAACAATATGAAGCATGTGGTATATTACATAAACTACTTCTGGTGTCAAAACTTAAAGGTCAACAGAAAGGTTTTAGATGAGCAGTCCATGAGCATACTGTGGGACAGTATTTCTAGAGACACTTGCCTCCAGTCAAAGGCTTTCGTGTGGCTTCCTCCTTAGTGCATAACCAGCTTTGTTGCAGTGCAGACAGCCTGCGGAACATGAAAAATGCCCTTCCTCCTGCACAATGGTGTTATTTCCTTCCTTTCAGGAATGGCTCATAACTCACAGGAGGTGTGAGTTCTGAATGATCGGTCTTTTCATCTCCCTGGAAGTGGGCCAGACTGTAGATAAAGCGTTTGATGTGTCAGCGGTAGGCTTGTAACAGCTTTGACTACTTACATGATGATGAAAGGTTGAACTTTGATAAAAATGGCAAGAAAAGGAAAAGGGCTCGTTTTCTTTCTTTTACTTTTTTTTTTTTCAGAATGGCAGTTGAAAAATGTCCTACCAGGGTGGTCTGGAAGGTGTCTGGGAATCTGAAACATCAGGAGGGTGTTCTCCTGTGGATTTGTTTGTTTATTTGTTGATTGTTTCAGAGAGGGAACCCCCCATGCCTTCCAGCAAGGCCAGATTCTCAGGGCCCTTATCGGCAAGTCCTACCTCTCTGTTCAGTGAGCCTTGAAAAGAGGGGTCACATCCTTCAGGGCAGATTACTGCTTCTGCTCCAGTCATCCCTCAGCCCTCAGCTCCCATATGCAGACATCAAATGAACCAGGGCTGGCAGATCTGTTCTGATTCCCAGAGCTTTTTTATCCCTCAGGTTGCAGGGCATTTGCTCAAAGATCGCATTGGAGGTTGATCCTCAAGGGTGGTCTTATCTTCCTGTTTCTAAAATGGACAAAGACAGGGAATAAAATATTCGTGGAAACTTCCAACCAGTTGGAATTTGCCTCAAACAGTATCCCAGTTGTTATCAGTGATTTGTGTGTCTGCCTGTGGGGAAAGCTGGGTTTGGGGAAGAGGAAGAAATTTGAAATTTTCTTTTTCAAAGCAGAAACATTAAGGAAAAAAAAAAACCCTGCCATTCAGCTAAGTGACAAGAAAGAGCAAAGAACCAGGACTCAGAGGAAGACAGATGAATTTTTACTTTTAGATATGAGGCTTAAGCAACACATAATGGAAACCCTCTTTTAAAATGGTGTTAGTAAAACGAATCAACACATTTACATCACCTATTTATTTATGACTCTAATATTTGTTTCACAAAATTATGACCTTTGGCCCTGCCTCCACGTGCACTTGAAGTCCACTGTTGTCTCCATAGCTAGGCTGAACCTGCTCACCCAGGCAGCTGCTGATAATAAGCCTAGAACTGGCAACAGGGGAGGCCTGGCTGTGGTACCATACAACCCCAACCCCGGCCTTCAGTTTCTCTGAAATCTCCTGTAGGTATCTCTGAACATGATGAATACAATCAGACTCTCTGGGGATCCCCTGTCTGGCCATCAGAGGACACTGAAGTCCCTGCAGGGCTTATTGTTAAGGGCCAGAGAGTGACAAATCATACAACTTGGCGGGAACTTAAATATAGGGGCCCCGAAGAGACCTGTTGGCAAACAGGATGGTTTCCTCCTTCCTTAACATCCAAAATGTTCCTGAAGGTGTCCATCAGCACCGATGATCGGCCTGAAACGACAAGAAGAGAGTGAGCAAGATGAGAAACTCAGATTATCTGAATGGAGTGTTCACTTTCTGAAAGGGAGAATGAAACAAATAGAGATGAGCAGGGGGAGAGGAGCAAATGGGAAGTGAGGAACTTGTTCAGTTCAGTTCCATATAACCAGGATTCAAACAGAAGTTCCTGGCTGTCTTTTCCTTTTTGGTCAAACATGGGAAAAACTAGCTTGTTCAGGGAGGGAAAAGCTGATAGGAAGGTTATTATAGTGCGTTGTAGTGACGTTAGAGCTGCAACATTACATCTGGTGCTACACAGTGAAATGAAATGTCATTTCTTTAATAATAATAACTTTGGTAGGTATAATAATGTGCTCTCTAGCTCATCTAGATGTTCACATCCTAATCCCCCAAACCTGTGACTGTCACCTTATATGGCAAAAATGACTTTGCAGATATAATTTTAGTTAAGAATGTTTCCAGTAGTCATGTACGGATGTGAGAGCTGGACCATAAAGAAGGCTGAGTGCCAAGGACTGATGCTTCTGAACTGTGTTGCTGGAGAAGACTCTTGAAAGTTCCTTGGACAGCAAGGAGATCAAACCAGTCAATCCTAAAGGAAATCAACCCTGAATATTTATTGAGAGGACTGATGCTGAAACTGAAGCTCCAATACTTTGGCCATCTGTTGCGAAGAGCTGACTTATTGGAAAAGACCCTGATGCTGGGAAAGATTGATGGCAGAAGGAGAAGGGAGTGACAGAGGATGAGATGGTTGGATGGCATCATCGACTAAATGGACATGAGTTTGAGAAAACTGAGCGAGATAGTGAAGGACCAGGAAGCCTGGTATGCTGTAGTCCATGGGGTCACAAAGAGTCAGACATGAGAGATTATCCTGGATTATCTGGATGGACCCTTTTTTCAAGAGTCCTTAAAAAGGGAAAATGGAAGGGTCAGAGTTAGAGGAGGCATGATAATGGAGGCAAGGGCCAGGTTCAGAGAGAGATTTGAAGATGCTACTGATGGTTTTGATGATGGAGAAAGAAGACCAGGAACGTAGAAGTTGGAAGAGACAAGGAAACAGATTCCTCCTAGGAGTCTTTAGAAGGAACACAGCCCTGCCAACACTTTGATTTTAGCCCAGTGAAATTGATTTCAGACTTCTAATCTCCAGCACTGTAAGATAATAAATGTGTGTTACTTTAAGTCACCAAGGCTGTGTGGTAATTTGTTAGATCAGCAATAGGAAACCAAAACAATAATATGAGCAACAGTATGATTGGACTTGGAAACATTAATTGATGGGAAAAATGAAAGGAATTTGGTTCAGGCTTGATTCTTAAGGCAGGCCTTGATTTTCTGAATAGGCAGTGAAGAAAGAAAAAGGTTTTGTTTTTATCAGCCCAGTGGGTACTTCTCAGAGGTCATTGTTTGCTCAAGATTTTCATGGGGCAAAATAAGTACCGTGGCGAAACTTTGCTGACATACCTTTGATTCTCTGTGTATAGAACTGAAGTTGAGTTTTATTTTATGACTTGAAAACAAAAACCCATGCATAGCATGATGTTCAGATTCTTGGGAAAGAAAGTCTCCAGGATCCATACAGATTGTGATGATAAAGCCCGAGTTGGACTCAGCACAGATGCCTCAGAGAAGCGTAATTCAACTCGATCAACCTCAATCACCCATTCCTGCCCTCCTTTCCATGAGCATAAGTAAAAGTAGCCTCTAGCCACTGAAGTGAAATGGAGCCCGATTCTTCTCTCAGAGAACTCTTCAACCTAAAAAATATTCTCCATCATTCAGAACACACGTCTTAATCATGTGTTATAAGCTATGATGTGTGCTAGCTGTGAGGAACTCACAAGATAATTATGACTTAATCCCCAATTGATGGAAGCTCCTGTTAATTAGGCATTTGCAAAATGTGGTGCCTGGGACAGCAGCATTCAAGTCGGCTGGGAAAGTTATCAAAAATGCAGGTTCCTGGATCGTGGCTTGAGAAACGTTGGTCTAGTGTAGTAGTTCTCAACTTGAATTGATTTTGTACCCCACCATCATTTGGCAGTGTTTATTGCAACCAGGGGATGAAGGGGATAGAGACTAGGGATGATGCTAAACATTCTACAGTGCATATGATGGCTCCCTGAAGCAAAGACTTAAAACATCAGTAATGTCAAAGTTGAAAAGCCCTAGGCTAGTGTTGAGTCTCACAAACACACACACACACAAATTATTTTAGCATGTGGTAGTAGTGGTTTAGTCACTCAATCGACTCCAACTCTTTGCAACCCTATGGGCTATATATATATATATAGCCTGTCAGGCTCCTCTGTCCATGGGCTTTTATAGCATGTAATATAAACATATATGCCAGTGTATTGTGTGCATATATGTGTATGTGTGTGTGTGTTCATATATACCTTTCTCTTGCCCATTGTAGTGGGCTTATGAAAGTAAAATGTTGCTCAGTCATGTCCACCTCTTTGCAACCCCATGGACTGTGGCCTGCCAGGCTCCTAAGTCCATGGAATTCTCCAGGCAAGAATACTGGAGTGGGTTCCTTCTTCAGGGGATCTTCCTAACCCAGGGATCAAACCCAAGTCTCCTGCACTGCAGGCAGATTCTTTACTGTCTGAGCTATCAGGGAAGCAGCTGATATCTCTGCCTTTGTCCACTCTTCTTCCACGCACTCAGCCTCACAACTCACCTGCAGCCTCTCTTCTGTGTTGATTTCTGATTCCACACTGGCCAAGAACAGGGGAAGCCAAGTACTAAGTCCTTCACCCTTGAAGTAGCTGTCATGATCCAGAACTTTATCAAAATAAATTTCCAGGTTGAAGAGGGGCGTGGATAAAGATATCCATTTCTTTGGGGGAAGTTTTCTAACCCAATTTGTAATTCAGATTTGGTGCTCTGCTCCCAAATTTGCTTTATACCACTGGTTGTTGTGATGTAAAAATTGTGAGTCACACATGAGCTCTTTGTACCCACGATTTATTTCTTCCTTACGCTAGTTCCTATAGTTTTTCCTTTTCTTTCATTCTCACCTCCATCGAGAATCAATGGAGAAGTCTATTTTCTTCAGAGTTGAATATTGTTTTTAAAAAACTACTCTCCAACAAACAAAAATCACTCTCGAATGTGGTTGCGTGTAGCTGACTGGTTTTAATTGGTTAGACATGCACTGCTGTGCTTCCCACCTCCTGTTAGGTGGCCACGATCTGTTTCCTGGTCAAGGAATGAGTGCCATGTCACGTGCTGCAGAACAGTTTCCAGCCCCCAATTCCCAGCAGACCTCAGGGATGGGAGAAGCGTCCTGCATGCACATGGCTGTGGTTTTATCATCTTGCACTCATCACTACATTCAGTAAGATGCTTTCTTTTTCTGTTTTAATTATGCAACAGAACTGCTGCTTTAGGGTAAACTTTGACACAAAGTAATTGTGTTCTTGACTAAATCAACTAAAATAAAATTAAGAAAATAGACCTGGCATAAGTTCCATGTCTTTCTTTTTAAAACAACTACTTTTGGAGAAGCACTTGCATAGGCAATAGGAACAAAGGATCACCTCTAGAGGACAAGTTTGCCTTTTCAAGGAATGGGCTGCTGCTGCTGCTGCTGCTGCTAAGTCGCTTCTGTAGTGTCCGACTCTGTGTGACCCCACAGATGGCAGCCCACCAGGCTCCCCCATCCCTGGGATTCTCCAGGCAAGAACACTGGAGTGGGCTGCCACTTCCCTCTCCAATGCATGAAAGTGAAAAGTGACAAATGGTGGAAATTGTAGCTCTCCAGTATCCTGGACGTTCCTAGCTTTTCTTGTTGATCAAATGAGAATACAGCCATTAGTCCCCATGCATTTTGACCATTTAGACATTTTCAAACATTAGACAAAATGGATACTAGGACTTTAAAAATTAAAGTTGAGGGATGCTTTTTGAAATATTGGCACTAACAAACATTTAGCTGATACCCAAATTATGCAAAACCCATGGAGGTAAAGGGATGCAGACAGCCCTGAACTCTGCTATCTCATCAGCATCTTGTAGTTGAAGTGCTCTGAAAAATTTACCTGGGTTCTGGAGCTCATTATATGTGGTGGCTCTTCCTTTCATTCAGTGGATTTTTATTGAGATGTTTCCTTGAGTCCTTTGAAGGATATTAGGCTCAAAGGACTGGTTCCTGCCCATACCATAGTCTAGCTTAGAGACAAATCCAGTGTTGTCTGTCAGGGTTAAATGTTCATGTGTGTGTCAAAAATACCACAGGAGTAAAGATGAGAAAAGAAAAGATACAAGATTATAGAGGAGGTTGTTGGGAATTGAAAGGGTCTAGAAGACTTTACAAAAGAGAAAAGGCATGAAATAGACCTTGAGTGAAGCAGGATTTCCATAGGGGTTAGTGATGGGGGCAGAAAGGGAAAGTTGCATGTATAAAGAAGAGAGAAGGCTTGAGATATGTTTGGGGACAGGAAGGAAATAAGATATATTGGAATCCCCTCTGTGTTGGTAGGAAAGGAGATCGGAGAAAAGATTATGGAGTATCTGGGGCAATAAAGAACTGATGCATCCAAGTGTTAACATGATAAAATTTATTTCTTGCTCATGTAACAGTTCCTTGCAGGTGTTTAGTGGGTAGACTTCCATATGGTGACTCAGGGAAGCAGGCTCTTCCATGTTATTGCAAAGTTCTTGAGAGCATGGCACCTTGTTGTTCAATCACTCAACTGTGTCCGACTCTTTGTGACCCCATGAACTGCAGCACACCAGGCCTCCCTTTCCTTCACAGTCTTCTGGAGCTTGCTCAAACTCATGTCCATTGAGTCAGTGATGCCATCCAACCGTCTCATCCTCTGTCATCCCCTACTCCTGCTTTCAGTCTTTCCCAGCATCAGGGTCTTTTCCAATGAGTCGGCTCTTTCCATCAGGTGGCCAAAGTATTGGATCTTCAGTTTCAGCATCAGTCTTTCTAATGAATATTCAGGATTGATTTCCTTTAGGATTGACTGGTTTGATCTCCTTGCAATCCAAGGGACTCTCAAGAGTCTTCTCCAACACCTCAGTTTAAAAGCATCAGTTCTTCGGTGTTCAGCCTTCTTTAGTGTGAGAGATTTCCATCCCACTGGGCACCCCTAACAGTAAGGGAGACTGGGAAATACAGGTTGGCTCTGTGTCAGGGGAAGAAAAAAGATTCTAGTGGGCATCTGGTTGTTTCTACATGGACTTTTAGCTTGAGTGGGTTGAACTTTCTCCTGAATGTTATGGTTAAGTCATCCTCCACCTTAACATATGGACATGCTCTATAAAGAATGATTTTTTGGTGTATTATATTCACTGCTGGTAATCCCAACATATGGTAAACCTTGAATAAATCTTAGCTCAAATAATGAAACAGTTATGGATGCTAAATAAGGGTCTTAGAGATATTGAAGCTTGTAGGATGGACTCGTGGAAAGAAAGCTGAGGCAGGTCAGTTAATTAGAAAGCGATGGTGATAATCTGATAGAGTCGATTTAGTGCAATTACAGGAGGAATTAGTGCAGTTTTAGAACCAGAAATGTTTGCTTCTGCTTTTTTAACTTTCTTAGTTTACAGCAAAGCCCTGGCTTATAGTTTAGCCAGAGTCCCTGCTGAGTTGAAATCATAGAAGCAGGTTGTGAGCTGAAAGGGCCTGGGACTTTCTTTGGAGGTATTAATTGGAATGCAGCCTCGGGACTTGGGCTATGCCACAATTCTGCAACCCAAACAAAATAAAACCTGACCAAAGCAGCAAACTTAAATTGGAGTTCAAGTTACTTTAACGGACTCTTGGGAGACACAAACTGCAGTTGTATTATGTATGCAAAATTCACTCTTTGACCTTATTGTAAGGAAAATTACTGGAGTGCACATAGTCTTTGGCCAGCTTTCCAGTGTGTTGGACAAGTTAACGGCCATGCAACTATGCAATATTTTTCTTAAATTTTAATTTTAAAATATGCTTGAAAAATAGATGCTGATCCAACAAGAACAGAGAAAATTGATGAAAAGAATACATTCTCTGTGCACCTAAGAGAAGCCGACATCCAGGCAACCTTGTGTAGCCCAAGGCTTCGCGATTTGAGGAAGTTAAAAGCTAAGGAGAGCCTTCTTCCTCCCTCTAGATTTGACTTTTGTGGTTTATGTATAAGCCGGGGCAGACCTCAGAGTGTGACCAAGACTCAGGTTATGCGCCTCTGAAGTCTGGTGAAGGGCCAGAGTCCAGGATTATACAGTCGAGAGAGAAAACTCACTGAGAACAGCTAGGGATTCCTGGGAGATTTTTAGTGATTCATGCTGATCTGGAAATAATGTAAAAACAACAGAAGGACTTTTTGTGGTATTTTCGTGTGTTTTCTATTGGTTTGGAGAAGAAGCCAACTTTAAAGTGGCTTAAAAATAATAAATATTTTAAAAGACATAACATGCTCTACCCTTTTCATCTGTCCCTACCAAAAAATAAAGCCTGCACAATGAAAATGGCAGGAATAGGAAGGGAAAGCAGAAACAACAGGCGACAGTACTGTGCTCGGCTGGGAATGAATGGGATCCAGACGGCTAATGTCTGGTGTTAATACAGAAAGTGCTGGAGAAGGTGTGAGGAAACGCTATGAGGGAATCTTTCCCGTGCGAGGCCCAGGACTCTTTGAGGCGTGAGTTGCTTATTTCCTGAGGCCTCTCAAGATAAAAATTCCAGGCCTGAGGCAACGGGTACTTTTGAGGGTCTACTGGTTGGTTTCCAGCTCAAATCCTAGAGAAGCCAATTCATTGAAATGTCATTTGCCTAGTGATTGATCTACCAAATTTACTGATTTTTTTTTTTTGGTAAAAGAAAAAAAACTGAATTATTCACAAGTTTGATAGTAATTCATATTGCACCAGATAGCTTTCACTTGAGCTTTGCAAAGCTGTTGAATGTAAATTGACTGGAAAACCCTAGGTTTTTTTTGTTGTTGTTGGCTTTATGGGGATTCAGTTACAAGTTGTCGAGGCTGGAAAAACAGGCATCCCTGCTAAGGAATGGAGAAAGGAAGTTGGTATGCTCATCTTCACATCTTGGAGGGGCGAGAGATACTAAAGGGCAGAGAAGCAGGGGATACTGAGGAAGAGAAGGAATGGATGTCAGAAGTGATGGATGCTGGAGGACAGAAAGGGTCAAGAATGAGAGACAATGAAAGATCTGAAGACTCTAGAACATTTTCTGAGGCTGCTGAAGTCTTTTTAATATCAGTCATCATAAACCTTCTACTTGATTCATATTAGTTTGACTGAGTGACTTCAGTGAAATGATTCTTCTGAATGTTGGCTTCCAGTGTATTCATTTTCAGCAGATTGACTTACTTCCCCAAATCAGAACCTTGTGGAGTCGTTCTAGCGACACCTTTAAGGAGTGACCAAAAGGGAGGTCTTCCTGGAGGAAGCTTTACTGCAGGACTAGAAAGATGGGGGCCTGAAAGAGGAAGACACATCTCAGTAAAACCCCCAAAGTTGCTTTCTTGCCTGGGGCTTGGAAAGAGAGGTCAACTTGTCTGGGTTTGCCAGAGACGTTTCCTGGTTATAGTACTGAAAGCCTCAAATCTCAGCCAAACTGAGAGTGTTGGTTGGTCTTAAAAGCCAAAATGCCCAAGTGGCTCAGACAGTAAAGAATCTGCTTATAATGCAGGAGACCAGGATTCAGTCTCTAGGTTGGGAAGATTCCCTTGGAGGAGGGCATGGCAACTCACTCCAATATTCTAGCCTGGAGAATGTCATGGACAGAGGAGCCATGGGTGGGCTACAGTCCATGGGGTTGCAAGGAGTCTGACATGACTGAGTGACTTTCACTTTCACTTCAAGAAGGAAAAAAACATAAAGAAAGGTGGTGGCGGTGGTGGTGAGTGGGGAGAGGTGATGCTGTACCCATCACTTTAGAGGCAGTCTTCTCGTGGGTACAATTCACGGCATCTACGGGGAAGAGCATAGGATGCCTAGGGGCAGTTGCCCAGGTCTGAGCAATCACCCTGGGACCAACCCCAGGAAAGGTCTAGGTTTGTTCCAAATAGTTTGGTTAGACACTATATATATGCACGTACTTTTCTAAATGTGCTTTTTTCTCCTCTTTTCTTTAGGGAGGCAGGACACAGTGCGTGAGAGAAGTCTGTCCCATTCTCTCCTGTCCTCAGCACCTTAGCCACATTCCCCCAGGACAGTGCTGCCCCAAATGTTTGGGTGAGTGATTGTTTTCAGGTCAAAGAACAACGTAATTTATTCTGGGAGTTTCTGTTGAGCGTTGTCCACTTTGTTATCTTGAGGTTTTCAAGTTGTGCTGTTTCATGGCTTCTTAGAGACAGATTGCTTGAGTGTAAGGTGTGGTGGCTCAGTAGGTAAAGAATCCACCTGCAATGCAGGAGACCCGGGTTTGATACTTGGGTCGGGAAGATCCCCTAGAGGAGGAAATGGCAACCCACTCCAGTATTCTTGCCTCGGAAATCCCATGGACAGAGGAGCCTGGTGGGCTACAAGACCATGGGGTTGCAAGAGTTGGGCACAGCTGAGAGACTAAACCACCACCAAGGTGTGTACAAGGGTTTATTTCACTCCTGAGCCTCCCCAGAGCTTTCTTTTCTTTTATCTTCCCCTGTAGTTGTAAACCTGGTATACCAGACACCCTGGGATAATAGCCTGGTGTGGGGAGAATGGTCCTGAGGAAACTGTCTTTAACTGGACATTTGATGATTAGTAGGAATGTATTTTTGTGGGGAGAACATTGAGAAACTGTCTTTGACTGGGCATCTAACATTTAGTAAGAATGTATTTTAAAGGCATGTGAGGACTTCCCTGGCAGTTCAGTGGTTAAGACTCTGTGCTACCAATGTGGGGGGTTGGGTGGGGGATGGGGGCAGAGGCGTGAAGGTTCAATCCCTGGTCAGGGAACTAAGATCGCACATGATTCAAAGCATGCCCCCAAAAGAAGTGTTATTTTAGAGGCAAAAACATGCAGGAGGATAAGGTGCCTCAAACAAGAGGTTTGGAAGGGAATAATGAATAAGTCAATAAAAAAGAGGGTTAGCTATTCCTTTTGGAGCAGTTATTATGTACTAGGCACCATGTGAAAACTTCAGGAACTTTTTTTCTCATTTAATTTTCTCAAGAGTCTGTGACATACAGGTGCTAAGTATAGAATTCTGATGTGTATTAATAATATAGGGACCATGATTAGTTTTGTGCTGAGAAAGAAGTAGAATTCCTAGAAGGTAGCACAGCCAGTGAGCTATGGAGTTGGCTCCTGAACATGAGTGTCTGTGATTCCCAAGCCCACAATTTAATCTGCTGCTTCTCAGCTTTCCAGGTAACATGGAGAGCAGCATGCATGTTACCACCTGAAGAGAAACACCCTGGATGGAGGGTCTCTAGAGCACAGAATCCTTTGGGTTTTGTTCGTAATCTATATATCAGCTTCTTCCATGTGGCCTTTAGGTCATTGAGTTGATTGAGTTTGACTGTTTAAGATTCAGGTAAAAGTAGCCTGATCCATCAAATGAATATAATAGAATATGCAGCATCCCCACCAGTATCTCCAGGGATCCTTGGCAGGGGGCTTGCATTTTCTCTAGTCACCGCTGGCTTTGTGTTTCTGCTCCTGCTGCTTTTTTCTGTTTGTTCTCTACCTCTTCCTCTTCCACCTCCTCCTCCTTCTCTTCCCTTTTGTTGTTCCTCTTCCTTTCCCTCCTCCATCTGCTTCTTCAACATCATTTTGCTCTTTCAGGAAAACCTCCCCACCCTGTCTTTTCACATTCTATGGTGCTATTGAATCGAGGCTTGTGCAGGGGATTTCGCTGAAGGTTTACAGTAAGAGGCTGATTACTTTTCAGGGAAGCACAATGAATAATAGAAACTGAAATATGAAGCTCTCTTTGTTCTTAAAATGTCTCAGCTACTTTGCCTTTAGGAAAATATCACTGTTTGTCTCTTTTCTGTGGATCCCAGCCTCCAATCCTTATTGTCCACACTCTTTCCTGGAATCTTCTGTCTTTTCTGTCATACTTTGCTTCCTCCGTCCAACACACCTGTGAATTTATTTTTATCATTCCCAGCTTATCATACCCATACCCTGAAGTCTATCTTTCTACAGTTGAATTGGCCAATAAAGGTATCTTGTTAAATGAAGGCAGCCTTCTCTTCTTTGAAGGATTCTGCTGCTAACTCTTCATCTAATAATGTTTGCCTTCCTTCTGTGTACACACACGCAAACACACAAACAAGCACCTGCTTTTAAAGTAATTTCATAGATATTATCAGAACAAAGGAGAATTGCTTAGACATGACTGACTGAAGGCATTTCCACTGATGTGTGTGCTTCTTGGGTTGCCCATGTGTGCTTGTGCCCCCAGAAGAGAAGTAGCCAGTTCACGGTTGTTGAAATCATCACGCTGTGGGTCATGGTGGAAACAGGGCCCCATCTAAGTGAGAAAGTCGTCCCAGAGGAGGCGTGGCTTGGGGCCTCAACTTGAAGATAAATAGGCTTGCCTAGAGAATCCTGTGGACAGAGGAGCCTGGTGGGCTGCTGTCCATAGGCTCGCACAGAGCCAGACATGACTGAAGTGACCTAGCACGCATGCATGCACTGGAGAAGGAAATGGCAACCCACTCCAGTATTCTTGCCTGGAGAATCCCAAGGATGGAGGAGCCTGGTGGGCTGCCATCTATGGGGTCACACAGTTGGACACAACTGAAGCGACTTAGCAGCAACAGTAAGCTTGATTAAAGCTCTTAAGCTGGTATCATGGATATGCTGAGTCAGATCAGATTCTCATATGAACAATGACTGTTGTATTAAATGCAGATTTTTCTGTCTATTTGTGGTCATAAGTCAGACTACAAAAGGAACAGCAAGTCTTAGGACACTCAAAAATCCTAATCCTCGCAAATGAGACCTTTACTGCTGGGCTAAGCCCCAGCGGAATAAAGTGGAAATGGCTTCGATTAGGCTATACACAGAGTCTCTGAACTGTTCTTTTGAATGTTTTATCTTATTTTGAGCCATGATGACTTTGGGATTTAGGTAAGATTGTATGTTCTTTGACAGTAGAAAGAAACATACCCACACAACAGAAGACAGGAAAAAAAAGGCGGGGTGGGGGGAAACACAGCAATGCTTAGTAGATGCTGGAATTTTAGACTGATTAGACTTTTGGATTTTTGGACACTGATTTGCTGTTCAGTTTTCCCTTGAGCAGGATTCATTCACATGACATACCCCTGCCTTTTGCACTATTTGCCTCTCTTTTCTCATTTTCAATGACAGCCTCATCAGAAGCTTCTATAGAGAGCACCCGACGCACCTCTTCGGGTCACACAGCCCAGGATCGCGTTTGAATTCTGCGTGCTGTGTGCTCACTTGCTCAGCTGTGTATGGTTCTTTGCGGCCCCCATGGACGGCAGCCCATCAGGCTCCTCTGTTCATGTGGATTCTCCAAGCAAGAATACTGGAGTGGATTGCCATTTCCTTCTCCAGGGGATCTTCCTGACCCAGGAGTTGGGCCCACGTCTCCTGAATTGGCAGGTGGATTCTTTACCACTGTGCCACCTGGGAAGCCTATTTGAATTATACCTCCTCTAATAATGATAATACTTATCTGCCATTGGTCATATTTGTGCAGGGAGATTAAACTCAAGCCTTTTTTGTTCAGTAGTCTACTGATGTATCAATCCACCAGTCTAATGATAATAATTTAATATAATATATATAATAAAAGGCAGGACAAGGCAAACCATGTTATCACAATTTGAAACAAATACTCAGTTGAAGCAGAGCTATTTTTAATTCTTAAAGGACAGAAATATATCTTTGATGGAATAGTATAGAGGACAGTATTTCAAGCAGTGAAAAATAATGTCACCATCATTTTTGTAGTAAATTAAAAAAAAAATCTGCTTAGGGGTGTTTCTTATACTTTTATAGAGTGTCCTAAATCAAGGTGTGATATGACAGGTGTGATTCTGATGGGGTGGGTGTCCTGTACACAGATTTTTGATGCTTCAGACAACCCTTGGGAGTTACCTAGAGGAAGACCTAGAGAAAGGATGAATTCTGTGTTTTTCAGGTAATTCTCTGATTTAATCTGTAAATTTTTACAAACTTCAAAAGACTTAGAACCTGAGTATACCCAGAAGAATGCCTGTTTCAGTTGGGATATTGCTAATTGTTAGGTGCACATACAGTCATTATGCTAAATTTTATCTAACCATAAAAAAGTGTTTGATGGTATACTTTAGCACTGACATTGTAGTTAGAGATGGTAATGTGTTATTGGGAGGAGGCATTTTGATATTATTTTATGACAAGTGAACTAAGTCAGGCCTGGAGAAATCAAGCTCAAGATCACCTGGGAGTCTGTATGTGGGACCCAAGTTAAAATGATCACAATCATCTTTTGAAGCAAGTTTGCTTCTTGTAGGGAAAACTAAACTAATGATTTAATTCTACATCTATACTGTATCCCAGCTTTGAGGTTGACTTTTAACGGGAAGACGGCATTTTTGTTGACACCTACTAACAGTAATTCCAACCATTCTAATTCCGAGAATAGCATTTCATATGTGTTTATAGATACTTAAGCATTTCATTTGGTCTCCAATGAAATAGAGATTGCTTTTAATCTTTTTACAGGAAGAGTGTGGGTATAAATCTTATGAGTGATGATTAATCTTTGACTTCTCAACTTAGTTCTTAATTGAAGTAACATTTCAGAGATATTTTTATGTACTCCAGAGAGTAGAAACTCAAATACTGAAAGAAAGGAGGAAATTGAATTGCACTCTTTATTTGGGGTTGATTTTTTTTCGCCTTTTGGGTCACCAATCATATCCTTACATCAGTGAAAACCAAGGTAATTCTGCAAGAGGTGTGCTGCCTGTGGGAGGTTGAACACTGGGTATACGGAGCTGGATTCTTCCTCTCTGTGATCTTTGAGTTAGCATCACCCTTGATGCCAATGGACTTGCCATTTGTTCAACTGAGATACTATCTCATTAGTTTTTCTTTTTGCTCATCCTAGTCTTCTTTGGATATCTTGACTTCTCCTGCCTCTTCCCTGCCAACACCCACTTTCTGGATAATTTTACTCATTCTTTAAGATACAGCTCAGGCAGCACATCCTCCAAAAAGTCTTCTCTGTCCTTCCATTCTCACAGTTCCTAGAGTGGCTTCTTTCCAGAACTGATTGTCTTATTGTATTGAAATCATCTTTTGTGGGTTTGTTTCCCCAGTAAACTAAGCTCCACTGGGACAGGATGCCTTAGTCATCGTGGCTCACTAAGATGAACTCATAATAAAGATTTGTTGAACTTACAAGATTCAGTATGGAATCAAACTCTCTTTAGCAAAAACTCTTTGAAGTCATGATTCCTGGGAATCCCCTGGAAACATGTGACACATGGCTCTGTATTTGTGTACTGGATTGACCTGGTCTTGTGGCAATGCTTAACAGTCCTGTGCTATAATTGCTGATGATGAAGCGGGACAATCCTGACCTCTGTCTTGCTAACACTATGCCGTTGCTTCTTTCTAGGTCAAAGGAAAGTGTTTGACCTCCCATTTGGAAGCTGCCTCTTTCGCAGTGATGTTTATGACAATGGATCCTCTTTTCTCTATGATAACTGCACTTCATGTACCTGCAAGGTAAGATGGTTCTGAGGGGCTGTGGTCCAAAATGGATAGCATTTTGGTTTTAATGTTAACGCTATAGCCAAACATAATAATGTATTATTTATGGTAACAAAGCATTACTGATGCCACTTTATCTGTAAAATTATATTGCATGTTCACAAGGAAGTTTAGACATAGGATCCAAATTACAAATCACTGTTATCTTCCCAGGACCAATAAGTGAGCTCTGGGGGTGAGAATTAAACTCTGAGGGGCTGAAGCACTTATAAAAATCAGATAAATGCACATGGCAGTGTTCTCTGGCTCTAATTATTCAGTATGAATTCTCTGACACACCTGGCAATGAAAATGGCTTTAACCACACGCAAGAAGAAAGAAGGCAACTCATCAGAAAAAGCTGTTGCTGCGAAAGATCGAGAACAGGAAAAGGGGGCAATAGAGGATGAGATTGTTGGACAGCATCACTGACTCAATGGACATGAATTTAAGCAAACTCTAGGAGATAGTAAAGGACAGGAACACCTGGTGTGCTGCAGTCCATGAAAAAAAAAAAGTTACACACTTTTCTCAAAAGGCAACCACACATCTAGTGACTGGTAAAGAAAGAATTCTTCAGCTCCAGAAATTTAAAGGGATTATGCACATCACACATTCCTAGACTATGTTTATGTGGTGATTCAGTTCTGAAACCGAGAAGAGAATCATTTACACGGAGGACTTTAGGACCATTCATTAGCAAGTTAACTGAAACATCTGTGTGACATGAGTTTGGAATAATACATTTTGGGGGTGATAGTTGTTTGTTTTTAATAAACAGAGGTCTGTAGAGGGAAAGAAGAACATTTTTCACTGTCAATCATAGCTTGAATTAGAGTTCAGAAGTTCGTGATTACTCAGGGCATGCTTTGTTAATGAGCATGCACTGCATTTTCAAGGAAGTAGCCGAGTAAGGGCTGAACTGTCTGTTCCCTAGCACTGAACAGCAAGTAATTCCGAAGACTGGAAGTACTTTCCTGAGGCCCTCTCCTCTCTTTCATGGTTCATAGAATCCTGTGCTAAACATATAGCCACTCCTTCTGTTGTCTTGACCTCCATCCTCTGGACTTCTCTTTCTCTCCTGGAATTTCACAGGTTATAGCTTCCTCTTGGGGATACTGAGCCTTTGATGAAACATCACATTCCCGATTTTCTTGATTGCAGAAAAGTCAGGCATCCCAGGGATGGAAATTAGTTATGCTTGCAGCGTTTTGGGTCTCATTCTTTGAGAGATTCTTTGAGTGGTGATTAGCCAATATATCCCAATACTCAAAAGAAGTGTAACTGAAACTGTTCCTTCAAGATGTTTTTTATCAGAGTACGAGTTCACGGTCATTTTTGGGAAATGGAATACTTGAAGAATCAGGCTGCAATCATTTGGGGTGGTCAGGATTGTTTTGTACCTGTTAGAGCTTCCCTCTCCAGTATCCCCATCCAGTGAGTGCCTTGGCAGGTACAGGAAACAATTCTCTGAACACAATTCAGTTTTAGGCTTCTGTCTGCCTGCAGTGTCCTCATCTTCCTTGAGTTTGATTAGCAAACTCCTCTTCATTTACAGCAGCCTTTCTCAGATATCACCCCTTCTAGTGAGGTTTTCCCAACCCACCTACATAGGTAATTGTTGCATCTTCTCTAGCCCTATACCTTTACCAGTTCTTTTTTACCACATTATTATATAGTCCTTGTTCAGATGGTTATCTCCTCTTTGTGAGTTCCTTGAGGACAGGTGCACATCCATCCATCTCTGTATTCTAATTGCTTAATCCAGTTCCAGGCAATGATCTAATGGTACTCTGTGTGTGTGTTTGTTTGTGTGTGGTGGGGGATGGTTGGTTGTGGGTGTATATTTAATGAAAGTTGGGCAATCTATCATGAAGTATGCATTATTCTAGAGCTGGTGAGTGCCCTTGTTTTTCAAACTTGAAATCAAAACATGCAATTTGACAAAGGATTTTTTTCCAATTTATGAGTTGACTTATTTCCATGTGCCAGGCACTGTGCCAAGTACTTTGCATATTCCATTAAACTACACAATAAACTTGAGAAGTGTTATCATCTCCATTTTGAAGATGAGGAATCTGGGGCACAGGGGGATGGATTTGTACAAGACAATACACTTAATAAATGAGCTGGCATTCTACCCTGGTCTGATTCAATTCTGTATCTTATCCACTGTGTGGTGTGATTTGAATAACAAATGCCTTTTTTTGAAGGATCATCTCATTGTCGTATTAATCTTAAGAGGATAAGTTAGTGAGAGTATAGTAGATGGTACCAGAAGTGCCCTCTTGAAGTCACAGAATTGATGTAGTAGTTGCAGAAGTTACATCCGTCAATTTACACAACCTATTTGTATGCAAGGCTCCAAAGTGAGTCCTCTCTCCAAGCTTACTGACTGGGTCTACATCTTGGAGAGGGGTTTGGTCTCTCATTTCCCTGCTCTTTGTTCACACTAACTCAGCACTTTGAGGTCATTGCCAATCTACCCTGGGACACTTCTTTCCTCCATCCTGTCTTCTGCTAAGTTTCATAAATATTTTGCTCTTATAGTCATTCCACCTGATATTCTACTCCAGGTGAAATTTCAGCTTTTGGCTGGGGAACTGGAAAAATTTACTTTTCTTAGGGTCCTCTGAACTTTTTTCTCATGCATTGTTGAATGAGTCAGTAAGTACAACTCACTTGACTATTTCGTCCATGGAATGCCACTTCTTTTGAATTCAAGCCACACTCCTTAATGTTACAGATATAGACTTGTCACCCTCAGAGTTTAAGTGTCCTTGATTAAGGTCACACAGTTGATGGAAGACCCCTAGAACCCAGGCCTAGCTTTAGAATCGCTTGTTTGGTTCCTTTGTGAACACAGAACACACTAAGGAATTTCATCTTCACATGGAACATGAGCTCTAAATTTTTACTCTTTGATCAAAGATATCCTGAGTTTACCGTCAGCTCTTAGAAGGTGTCATAAAGCCGTGGGGGAGCCCTGAGGGAACACTGTTAAGGAGGGTTGCAAAAGACGAGAAGGGCAGGAAAAAGAAAGGAAACTGGTTGGTCCACAGTGCACTGGGCCTTCTTACCCAGTGGCTGGAGCAGGGTAGCCTGTCGGTCTCTTGAGCATTAACTGATAAGCCCTTGGAAAGTGGGGGGCATATGTCACACTCTTCATAGCTTCCTCTTCTAGTCTAGATGCTTAGTTAGCAAATAAAATTTTGAGGTGAATGAAAGATTTATTGCAGTGAATTAGAATATGGTATCTTTGATCCCTGGGAAGATTCCCTGTAGAAGGGAAAGGCCACCCACTCTAGTATTCTGGCCTGGAGAATTCCATGGACTGTATAGTCCATGGGGTCGCAAAGAGTTGGACATGACTGAATGACTTTTACATACATCTTCAGCATATGTTTTAAAGAAGTTAATTGTGGGTTGTTAAAGGAAGACCAGGACTTTCTTGTAGCTCAAACAGTAAAGAAACTGCCTGAGTCGGGAAGTTCCTCTGGAGAAGGGAATGGCAATCCACTCCAATATTCTTGCCTGGAGAATTCCATGGACATAGAAGCCTGGTGGTCTATAGTCCATGGGGTCGCAAAGAGTCAGACATGACTGAGTGACTAACACACACAAAGGAAGACCAGGTCGGATGGCTGGTGGAGGTGGAAATTGTTTTTAACTTCCAGTTTGCTTTTGGGCCCCCAGGACTCCACTGTTGTGTGTAAGAAAAAGTGCTCCCACCCTGGTGGCTGCGACAGAGGCGAGGAGGCCTGTTGTGATGACTGCCTCCTACGAGTGCCCCAGGAAGACATCAAAGTGTGCAAGTTTGGCAACAAGATTTTCCGGGTATGTCATGAACAAAGCTCGTGGGAACTACTGTATGATGCTGAGTTGTAGAAAGCTCCTAGCAAAGTGCAGATTGCAAAATTTTACATTTTGTGTATACATGTATGCATGTGTATAAAAGTTTTTATTTATTTATATTATATGTACATATATGTTTAGAGTCAAGGACACTTAGGGGTAGAGAAGCAACTGTCTGTGTTTTTCTTGGCTTTACTTTTGGTTTATAACATATGTTACACCTGTAAAACATTGCCTTTTCTAAATGTGGTGGCCAGTGGTTGGGGCTGAGCTGAGGAGTCCCCTGGATGGTACAGCTATGGGTACCCAATGCCTGGGGACAGCAGTCAGAGATGCGTGGTGCTCCTTGGCAAGATCCTGATTCTCTTAGAACTTTTCCACTAAGCTCCTTTTTCAGAGAGAGATTTTCCCATTTGGAAGATGTTTGGGTGAGGTTGTGGCCAGCAGAGCAGTTGAACCAAGATGAGAGAGTCCTGCCCCAGCTGAGTGAGTAGGGTCGGCTGCTGCCCATCTCAGGTGTGTTTTACACTGTTTCCTAGTGGCGTGGGTGGGAAGTTGGCCAGTGACCATTTAAATGTTAGGATTAAGATCATTGACTTTGTCCAGAGTGCTGCCCATCTAGTCTGTTTTCCCCATGGGTGGAGGGAATTTCTCTGCACCTGAAGGTGTCATCTCAGGGTACCCTTGAGAATTGAGACCCTCAGAATCAAGTCAGAGAAGGAGGCACCTCAGGCCCTCTGCACTTGGCTAGATTTCCTATTATGGAGCTGGAGGGAGAGTCTTGATTCTTACGACATCTGTAAAAAGACTTGATGTGTCATGCCTAAGGGAAGGGCATCACGTGTGTATATGTGTGTATGTATCTGTGTGTTGTGGTTCCACCAGGCTTCCAGAGCTACTCATGTGTCCTCTTTACACGTCATCCTCTGTCTCTGGAGCATCCAGATGCGGTAGGCTCACCCTGATGACTCTTTCGTGCAAAGTGCTTTCCAGGCTCCTTGCAAAAAAGTTCCTTTGTATACATGGATGGGGCCTGAAGTAATTTATGGAGTCCTAGAAATGTGCACTCAGAGAATTTTCAATAGTCAGATGCCCTTTAAAACAGATTCAGTCAGAGAAATAAAAGGCACTAGAGACATAGGTAGTCCTTAAAATACCTTCCAAAAATGAGAAGGAAGAGTAAGAGGCATAGGTAACATCAAAGATCTGGGCTGGTTTTTCTGTTTTTAATAAAATTTGCTGCTCAGATCCAGAAGCCCAGAAAGGAATCCTTGCTCTGTTTTCAGGCCTAAATCTATTGCCCATAATCTTTTTTTCTCACAAGCAAGAATACACGTTCCTGCATGTTCCCAGAAGTACAGGATTTTTGTGGCTGAGCACTTGGCAATTGCAGATTATAAATCCAATAAGCCAAAGAGATGCCTCAAACAGCCTTTTCTGGGCTAGAAAATGTGTCCCAAGTGCTACCCAGCCCTTTAGGAGGAGAGTATCAGACAGGCAGGGACATGGGATGAATGGCTGTTGGAGTTTTCTGTGCTCCACATTTTCAGATGGTTTGCTGGTCAGGTGTCTGCCTGGCAATGGGAGTCATATGGATTAGTCTCTGTTCTTTGCATGTCCGTGCCCCATGTGGGCAAGAACCATGTCACATCTGGGAATGAACTAACCACCTCCGGACATCTCAATTAACTACTGGCATCTGGGAGAACTCAAACTTTTCAGTCCTATCAAATGGAAAAATTAGACCCTTGTTGCATCACGTAGGAAAAGTCTTGTTTGTCTCCCAGGGTGAAGCTAAGTAAACAATGCAAAAGGAGCAAGATGCAAATATGACTTGGTTTGATGTACAAACATTTTTCTTTTTTTTATACCCTGGAGGGGAAATGCATGCACACACACACACACACACACACACACACACACACACACACACACATACACTAAGATCTAGCATTTCTATCAGATCAGTTAGATGTAGATAAACACCTCATAGTAATTCAATCTACTGATGGAAACCATCACTCAGGGAAGAAATGCTTTCTTTGACAGACAAATCCTAGCCTGGTGGATTAGCTCCCATCAGCCTCCAGCTTATGGAAGATTCTGTGGTCTCCCTTACAGGATGGAGAGATGTGGTCGTCTGTCAACTGCACCATCTGTGCTTGTGTGAAAGGCAAGACAGAGTGTCGCAAGAAGCAGTGTGTTCCCATCAGCAGCTGCCCCCAGGTTCGTCTGCAGGTTGACTTTCTCTTTAAGCATCTTGAGAACCATCCTGTGTGTGGCATGGTCACCTCCCATCTTCTGAGCACAGAATTCAGATCCTCCAAAACTTCCAAGTTCCCAAATAGACACGTGTCATTTGCAAAGCTTGCTCTTTGTTCTTTATGGTTCTCATCCAGATTCTAGCCTAACAGGGTAATATCTCTTACCTCGCTCTGTTTTTTACTGATCTCTCCTAGTTTTTTGTTTTAATGTCTCCAACTTCTGTTTGATCAGCTCCCTCGTGTCTTTTGCTGGGTTTTCTTTTGAATATCATAAAAGATCCTTTCGTTTTACCTCTCTTTTTCTTTCTTTTCAAATCAGTTTTCTTCCTGTAGCCATTCGAAGGAATATGTGGTTGTTTATTAATAAATTCCCCAAGGAGTTTCACCTGCCCAGTGGCACCCTCCAATCCCTTTTCTGAAGTTTTCTCTCTCCAACCCAGGCTCTGTTGTAGTCCTGAATGGAAATGGCGTCTTTATGGAAATATCTCTTTTCAGAAACCCATAGTTCCAGTGCCCTGAATAAAGCATCCATTATCTTCCAAAGCATGAGCTTCATTGAATTCACCTCAGCAACTTGAAACCTTTCAAGGTTTTATGCATTTTGGGAAAATGTCAAGCCTATTCAATACCTTCCAGTGAATGAAAAAATACATCCGTATATTCAGGCCATGTCTTCCTTTCTCTGTCAGAGACAGCTTTTAATTTTATTCACATCTGTTATTATTATAAACAAAAAGTTGCTGTTTTTACGTGAGTGCCAAATGAGGCACAAAAAAACAACAGCTGTTGCTATTGCATAACTGAATAACGGGGGGAGAAAAAAAAGAAAGAAAAAAAGAAACCCTAATTAGTCTTGCTTTAAAAAGCCTCAGACATAAAACTGAAAACCTCCCATAAAAGAAAAAAAAAAAAAAACAACAACCAGGAGATACAATAAGGAGAGTTGAGCATGGTCTGCTTATAAATATTCATTGGGAAAAATGGTATCACATCATTTTTGCCCGTCCTCGGGGAACCCTCACTGGTAAAGAACTCCTGCTGCACATGTTAGTAATAAAGGGCTTCCTTATTCTACAAGACAAAAACAAAAGGCTGAGCCAGCCTGGTGGTTCGAGTAACCAGCCTCTGCAGGCCCTGGTGGAGTTCCCGGCTTCACTTGAGTCCTGCCACTTGCGGCAGGTGTGGTGGTCTGCATAGACCTCTTGCCAGGGGGAAGGCAGCGCTCTTTCTGTTACCAGCATCTCGGTTCCTGTCTTTTCTTTGTGGCCCATATTTGGGCCAGGAGCATCCGTCCCTCCAGGCGCAGGCCTGGCGTTTCCCCCACCCCCACCCCCACCCCACCCCTGTGTTCTTGTCAGAGCCCGTCAGGCAGTGCCTGGCTCCTGCCTCAGGGCCCACCTTTTTGTTTCTAGGCAGTTTTCCAATCATTCCTTTGGTTCACACTTTGCCTTCTCAGGGGCCAGCACAGAGCACTTTGGAAGATAATTTAGTTTTACCATGGAAATCCTGTTAAACACTTACTTCCCCTCCCCTGCATTGCTTTGGGAAATTAAAAAAAAAAAAAAAAGATTTTTTTTTAAAATTCCTGCTCAATCTTTCCTGGCTACTATACATCTTTTTCCAGAAGTTTGCGTGCCTTGTTGAAGAAGGATTGTGTGGTTGCATTCCCTTCTTGACAGTCCCCCAGGGGCAAAGGAGTGCGTTTGGTGAGAAGGACCGAGGGTTCCACTGGGGACAAGTTCATTATGACAGTCATTCCATCACTATTAATATGTCCTGAGACTTCCTCTGTAGTCACAGGACCAACCTCGTCTGATGCTGAGACCCTGCCCCACTGCCCCTGCCCCCCTGAGGTGGGTGCTGTTACTAGGCCCTTCTTACTGGTGCTTTCATGGGGTGTCCAGAATTCCTCAGCGAGTTCCACGTAACTCAGGAGCCAGACATCATAGCTTTCTCTTGATTTATTCCCTGGCTAATTTAGTGATGTTTCCAGCCCCTCTCTCACTTTCTGAAGAAAGGAACTGGCTGTTTCTGTCGAGGTACAGAGGCAGGGAATCAGAGTCACCCTTTGCTGGGGCCCTGGTTTAAACAGCTCTGTTTGGCTCGGACAGAGCACTGTATGCCATCATTCCATCAGCTGGAGCCAGTCTCCTTTGGATTTGTCCTCAACTGCTTTCAGGCACGAGAAGCCAAAGGAGTCCTCCGTGCCACATAGAAACAGACAACAGAGCTCTTGGCCATGAAATTGTCATGTTGCCCCAAACCATGGAAGGTGGCATGGCATGGAGTTTTGAGTCTCATTCAAACCTGTCATAGCCTTTAGTGTACCTTTTTAAAGCATCAGACTTCTAATTCTTTAATTATCAACTGCCATCTTTGTTGTTGCTGTTGTTAGTGTGATTTGTTTTTAAAGTACCTAAGTCTACTCTTGATGCAATTGACAGGTAGTGAAACAGGGCTTGACACAAATCTTGGGCCACCACTCTGTGGTCTGTTTCCTTAGTTTCCTGTAAAGAGGGGGAAGGGGCATTTGTATATAGAGAGTTGTTGTGAAGCATAAATGAGATAAAGAAAGAAGAAAGTACAGCATTTTTTTCCTACTATATAGATATCCAATAAATGTTAACTTCTCTTAAAGATTAAGATGAGACCTCTCTCATCTTAAAAATCTGGAGTGAAAAGTTGGCTTATAAGGTCACACAAAATTAGGTTTGATTTTGGGTTATAAGCTCAACATTCAGAAAAAGAAGATCATGGCATCCGATCCCATCAGTTCATGGAAAATAGATGGGGGAAACAGTGGAAACAGTGTCAGACTTTACTTTTTTGGGCTCCAAAATCACTGCAGATGGTGATTGCAGCCATGAAATTAAAAGACGCTTACTCCTTGGAAGAAAAGTTATGACCAACCTAGATAGCATATTCAAAAGCAGAGACATTACTTTGCCGACTAAGGTCCATCTAGTCAAGGCTATGGTTTTTCCAGTAGTCATGTATGGATGTGAGAGTTGGACCGTGAAGAAGGCTGAGCACCAAAGAACTGATGTGTTTGAACTGTGGTGTTGGAGAAGACTCTTGAGAGTCCCTTGGACTGCAAGGAGATCCAACCAGTCCATTCTGAAGGAGATCAACTCTGGGATTTCTTTGGAAGGAATGATGCTAAAGCTGAAGCTCCAATACTTTGGCCACCTCATGCGAAGAGTTGACTCATTGGAAAAGACTCTGAGGCTAGGAGGGATTGAGGGCAGGAGGAGAAGGGGGCAACAGAGGATGAGATGGCTGGATGGCATCATGGACTCGATGGATGTGAGTCTGAGTGAACTCCGGGAGTTGGTGATGGACAGGGAGGCCTGGCGTGCTGCGATTCATGGGGTTGCAAACAGTCGGACACGACTGAGCGACTGAACTGAACTGAATTGACCCTTGTGTTACATGACATCAATGTCTTCATCTATATGAAGGAAAATGCTCAGCTCACTAAGTTTTTGTGCATCTTAATAACAAAAATTATAATATGTTCTAAATGTTAACTTATTTTAAATCCTTACAGTTAGCCTGATGTTAGGTAACCTAAGGAATATATCTAGTAGGATGTCTGTTTCATACCATGTGCTTCCTGAATGTCCATTTTCTTCCGCATTTCTTTTCCCCTGCGATTCCACTGAGTCAGAGATAAAGCAATCTCATTCTCTGACAAGAGCCCTGAAATTATGCATCTTCCTTTAAATGTCAATCATTAGAAGAAATGCAGTAGAGGAGATTACACTGTTTTTCCAGAAAAGTAATGGAAAATTACTCAGCATTTCAAAACCCGTAGCCCCATTTGGCTTTGACTACATAATAGTCAGGGATAGCATACCACTCTCTGAAAGAAGGAGTCAGGTTGAATTTCATTTGTGGCACAGATATTGTTCATATACATAGGCCCAAGCTTGGGTTACTGTTTATTTTTGGCTCCCTCCAATAAGCAGAGACAGAATGAAAGCTTTGCATAGATTGATAGATTGACAGCTAATTCCCATTTCTATACGTGTGCACTTGGTCTCTAGAGGGCTAGATTTGAGTATCAGTGAAAAGGTGGAATACAGACTGTCTCCATCTTCCCTCCAGTGAGAAAAATCACACCAATGAAACCTCTAGGGATTATGTTTCTCTGAGGATAAAAACAGGAAAGCTTTTTGAATGACTTTGCCTGGCTGTAGAACCTGATACTTAAAACTTCATTTTCACCACCATCATCACCATCTGGGCATCGAGTTCAAATACAGCTTGGATGAATTTCATTGATTTATCTGGTATGAGATTTAAAAAAGAGTTTTGTCCTCAGCAGACCCTGATTTTTAACACTGAACTCTTGTTTTTTTTTTTTCCTTTTCTTGATTAGGGTAAAATTCTCAACAGGAAAGGATGCTGTCCTATTTGCACTGAAAGTAAGTTTATTGAAAATATGTTATTAATATTTATTTTGCAGTTTATAGTACAACAAGAAAAATGGTGGTGTAAGTTTTCAGCCTCTTTTATTTCTGTAGGAATAGGATGGGATCATCTTACTTTGCTACAGACAATTAAAGTCAATGGTAACCCTTGCACAGAAGCACAACTAAGACAAATGTGGATGTTTCTGCTGGGATTTGTTGCTATGAGAAATTTAGAAGACAAATGGTCTGATGAGGTTTTAGGAAGGGCCAGGTGGCTCAGATGGTAAAGTGTCTGTCTACAGTGCAGGAGACCCGGGTTTGAGCCCTGGGTTGGGAAGATCCTCTGGAGAAGGAAATGGCAATCCACTCCACTACTATTGCCTAGAAAATCCCATGGGCAGAGGAGCCTGGCAGGCTACAGTCTATGGGGTCACAAAGAGTCGGACACGACTGAGCAACTTCACTATATTATCACTATAGATAGCTTGATGTGTCTTTTAACTGCTAATAGCATTTGCAGCCATAGCGACTAAAAGATAATGATATCCTGTAAAACCAAACATTATATATAACCTAGGAGAGATTCTCCTTCCTTCCTTATGAAGCCAAACAGTTGCTCGTCTTTCTCCCTTACCCTCACCACGGCTTCATCACTGTTTCACCTGGGCACATCCTGTGATGTTCTTGGTAAAGAGAAAACAAGAGGTCATTTGGTTGGCAATGATGTAGCCATCCTGTTATTTTTAACTGAGTTCTTGAAGGTTCTCTCTAACATGGCCATTTTGAAAGCCATCTGGGACTGTACTACTCACCACTTAGACAGCATAGCAACAGATTTCATGTTACCCCCACATGTAAGTGTGCCCAGATCTGTTAGCAAACCACTGTTTCAGTCCCCTCACATTCATATGGTTTTTAGATAGCTTTCTGAAATGTTTCACTGAAGGAGGAGTATTCATAATGTCACTGTCAAATTAGTATGATAAGCAGGATTAACCCAGCCATAGAACCTATTGGAGTGTATTTTATGAGCCATTCAGACTTAAGTGAGCTTTGATGATAGTTGAAAGCAGCTTTCACATGGAAACAGGTTTGTTTATTTCACTTGTCTGAAGTCAGAGTTTATATTACTAAGAGTTATCCTGGCGCTTCTTTTTAGACAAGAGGTACATAGGTTCATTATATATATTACCACATATACATATATTGCTATTCACACATACATATATCTATCTCACTATTTTTTGAGACTGAGAAATATTAAACAATTATGCACTGTACACTGGATAAAAGTGCTGGCTGAATTAAGGAAAATTAAGTTATAAACTTAATAAAATAATTTTTCTTTCAAGACAAGGAAGTACATAAATTAAGTCAAAGGAGGCCAACTAAGTATATTAGTAGAGCCTGGGAATTATGCAGGAAGAAGAATTAGCTATGATTAACACACCAGTTGATTTTAAAACATATGTATAAACTATTACATTTAATCATCTTCCCAGAGACTCTCTGAGGAAATTTTGTTTATGGATGGTTTGGAGGCCACTTCCAGCTTAATTCTTTTTTGGATGTGCAGAGTCAAGCCTAAATTGATGAAGTTTTCCTCTGTATCCATGTCAATGAAGATGTTTACATTTCTCTAGAAAGTATCTCCTAGTTTAAGTAGAGCCCAACCGCCAATGAACAGACAGGTTACATCTTCCTGCCTCATGCTGTCAGGCAGGAATACTGCTTATCAGCTTAATAAGAAAATGTATGGCCAGGCCTGTACAAAAATAGCCTAAATCTTAAATTACCAGACTTTATGTTACAAGGATAATTGTTGAGATCATTGAGAGGAAAGCTACATTTCATTATTAGTTTATCCACTATGGGCTAATGTTTGCAAATATATTGGGTTCACCAAAAAGTTCCTCCGAATTTTTCCATAACATCTTACAGAAAAAATACCAGGAAACTTTTTGGCCCACCTAATAGCATACTGGTGACTTATTAGAAAACAAAAAGGAAAGAAAAGAAGAATAGAAGGATGAGTATGACAAAAACCAAACCAGATTTTTAACTGGTCATATTAAATATTGATTGGACATGTGTTGTTCATCGTATTATAAGTATAAATGTTGTACACGTAAATGAGCCTGTGACTTCTGTCACTGAGAGAGGCAAGTTGGCAAGGGAGAAGTCACCCAGCTGGAGGGATGCCAAGGAGATGACTGACTCTGTGCACCTGCGTCCAGCAGGTCAATATGGGACGAGTCCAGGCATGTGGTTCTTGGTCCAAATCGAGGTGATATCATCAGATGGCAATGTCTCAATTTCCTTTGGTGTTCTTTCCGTCTGTTTACTCTTTCTTGCTCTCCAGCAGTTCTTCCATCAATGCTGTAAAACACATTCTACTTGGAGAGGTTTATTTGTTCAGATTGAGTTGAGATGGGATGACTTCCAATTTTTTTAAGCAATGCTTAGATTTTCATAGCACATTCAGGTAGACTTATTCCGATGTCCTTCAGCTGCAGTCTAAAGACCTCCTATTTTGAGATTCCTTTGTCATTATATCCAAGATCCAGAATAAACCTTAGAGCTCGTTTTTTTTCCTCCTATGTCAATTATGAAAACTCTTCTGGTATATGAGTTTCTAAAACAGGCAAATGAAGTTTGAAGTACAAACTAAGGCTAGTATTTTCTAGAACCAGAAAAATGACTGATTTCTGTCTCATTCAAATAAGATCACACATGCACATATATATACCCCGTTAGTTACTGCAGAGTTTCCAACCTCAGTGTTATTGATTTTTTGGCCAGATAATTCTTTGCGGTAGGGGCTGTCCAGTGCATTCTGTGATGTTTAGCAGTGTCTCTGGCCTCTACCAACTAAATGTCAGTAGCGACCCAACAGTATCTTCAGAAATTTCCAAATATCCCCTGGGGGGCAACATCACTCCTGGTTGAGAACCACTGGTACTCTAAACAGAAGTAACAGCATAGGTGAATCCAGAAACAAACACCTATGATACTAACAATAAATTGATTCTTTTAATTAATTAATTTTAGTTAGAGGATAATTGCAATATGATGTTTCTTGTAATACATCAACATGAATCAGCCACAGGTATACATGTGTCCCTTAACACAGTGATGAGATGGAGTAGGGGCATAAAGTGAGGCTGACCTTTGCTGGTGTGAAAAATGACATTGCAGAAGCCTTTGGATTTAATTGAATGTGTTTCAGTATTTTCATTGCCTAGCTCTAGAAAAAAATTATAAAGGTATCATTATGTCTCAATTGATTCAAGTCACCATCTCTGTTTTATTTGCTAGGAAGCTAGAAATAAATTTGTATCTCATCTCCAATAGCATGCGGCTTTTGAGTAATACACTTTCTCCTGACTTCATCTTATATGTCTTTTACCTTTGGATGTTTTGGATTATTTAGTACGGATGCATGGAAGCTATTTCCAATCCTCTTTTGGAAGGAGGCAAGATAAAAATAAGTGTTAGTCACTTGAGTCGTGTCCGACTCTGACCCCATGGACTGTAGCCCACCAGTCTCCTCTGTCCATGGAATTCTCCAGGCAAGAATATTGGAGTTAACCATTCCCTTCTCCAGAGGCTCTTCCAACTCAAGGATTGAACCTGGGTCTCCTTCATTGCAAGAAGATTCTTTACCATGTGAGTCACTGGGGAAGCCCATATTATGTATGTGGAATGGCAATCCACTCCAGTATTCTTGCCTGGAGAATCTCATGGGCGGAGGAGCCTGGCGGGCTGCAGTCCATGGGGTCGCAAGGAGTCAGACATGACTGAGCGACTCACACACACACACATACACACACACACACAGACATGCACACATGCATAAATAAAATGGACTGACTACATAGCATCCAATCTAAAACTTACTTTGGTTATCTGCAGTAGTTAAATGAGTATTGCATTATTTCCAATAGTGACATGGCATCATCTGTTTCTAAAATCCTATAGAATTCCTGCCTTATTGACTGGCTTAATCTGCCTTGGTAGTGTTTGAGGCTCTCTCAGACCTCTGAAAGGAACAGTGAAGAGAAAACTCAAACATGTAAAACAGTTTTATAGGCTTCTTCTTCAAGTCAGTGCTCACAGTAATTTATAGTTACCCAGGTACAATGACTGAGGTACAAAATTGTTATACTCCTCATAGTACAGTAGTCTTCAAAGTCTGAAAGACCAATGATGATTCCATAAAAAGACAGTCCTCTTAAAATCAGACCTGAAGAAAGGGTGTAAAGGATTACTATCTTTTACTAACATGGGACATTCTCTTTTTCCAACTGAAAAATTTAAACTTGATTTGGAGGATTTATTGAAAATAAGATATTTGAAGTGAGCTAAACAAACTTTATGAAGCTTTGGTGCAAATGCTGTTTCTTGCCAAAGTATGAGCTATAGCTTAAAGCAAGTCCTGCTTTCCCTGAGCTGAGTGTCACAGGACTGTGAATTGGGTGCCAAGAAGGCCACTGTCTGTTGTGTGTGTAGCACTTGGGTTTGTGTAAAATGTTATTTTACTGTGTGTTGTCAAACCGTAGGCAGAATCTTGACCTAGCCACCCAACAGAGACCTGAATCAGATAAATTCTTTGCTGGCAGAATGTCTGTTTTCATACATGGAAATAGTACTCAGTGGCAAAATTTTCACTGATAAGAGATGGAGTGGCGTGTGTGGGGGGCGGGGGGGAGGAGAAAGACTGACTTTGAGAAAAAATTTAATCTCCTAACCATCTGTTAGATCAGAGGCAACCAAAGGTAATCCAGACATAGATGCCCAGTCTCTGACTATCTCAGATCTGTTAAGCTGTGCCTGTAGCTACATCAGTCTTAACCATCAGAATCCCAACCCCAAAGGAAAGTTCACGATTACATAACACAGAGGAGGGTAGGGTATGCTGAGCACAGATGTGCATTTAATTGAAATAACCTCAATGACATGTCCCACAAGTAATAGGAAATATTAGGTTTCAGCAACTTAGGGTGCGAGGAGGCTCACAGTTGCCAGGTGACTTTTTAAAACCCCCAAGAGTTAGGTTTCCAGCTGTGTGCAGCACTGGGGTATCTGCTGTCCAGGAGGGCCCCTGTATGCTGCTTGCACCCACCATGGACAAGGTGGAATTGCCCTAGCTGGTCTTGGCACATCTTTCTTAAGTTCTTGAGCATGGCTACAGCGATCTCCAATTAAAGAGTAGTTGTAGAAGGGGGGACTGCAACAACTTAATGAAATAGTGACCTTGAGGTCCATTTTATGAGAAGTCTCCACTGACAGAGGTTCTGCAAATTAGTAATGCTGAGTTTGAGCAAGGTTTCTGGCCTCCAAGACTGTAAGCAACTCCAGGTCCCTGGACGCCAGGAATCTGTCCTTAACTCAGGAAAGCGAGGAAATTTGAAACCGGAGCCCAAGATGCCTGTAGAATAAGAATTTGTGGTGTTGACTTTAGCCTTGCCGAGGAGGTGTTAAGCTAAGTAGCCACTGAAGTTTCTGCTCCAGCATCTGGAGGTGGGTTTGTCACTGCTCCTGAGGCTCACCCAGCAGATGGGGTGGCAAATAAAACCCGACTGTACCATAAGTGGTAGCTGGGAAACCCCACACAGGCAGGAACGGCATTAGAAGGGAGTGAGGGAATGAGTTTACGTTCTGTTTTATATACTGCTCTAAGGAATATTGTTTCTTTAAATGTTCTGGCTCTAGACTGATGTAAAGTTGGAGGGCCCTAAGGTTATTAGGGGTTCTCTTTTATCCATGACCTATTGTCAATTTCAACAGGGTGTTAGTACTTCTTAAGTTATGACTATTAACAATCATCACCACCACTATCATCACTGTCTAACAATAATGGCAGTAACTGTAATAGCAACAGCAGCCAATGTTTATTTAGCATCTGCTATGTATTGAAACAGGTCCTAGGCTGTCTTTTTTTTTTTAATCTTATTTGATCCTCACAGTCATTTTGGCCATTTTATGGCCAAGTAAATGTCATTAGCTCCATTTAACAGCCGAGGAAACTGAGACTTTGAGGTTAAGAATGATGCCCAACGTAGGTCAGGGAGCCCAAATGAAGGAAGTCTGGCCCCAGGGCTTGGACTGGAAATTCTATCTTTGACTTCTCAGTCATTTTGTTTGATTTGATAACGAGTTTCGGTTAGGAAGGGAAGAGAAGGTCTGGAGGGCTTTTTGACTGGTGGGGATTAGAGATTGGAGAAGAATTTTAGGAAAAGTTTCTAATTAGACAGCATTTCCCTCTACACCACCCAGGAAGAAATGTAGATTCAGATGCCCATGCTTTCCTATTCCTGGCAATACCTTCTCTTTTCTGCTCAGGTGCAGAGAAGTTGGTGTGCTCTGTGCTCAATGAAAAATCAAACTGGCATGGTTTTCCACGTTATTCATTTTTCCTCCTGGAAACTCAAGGTTGAGATGCTTCCAGTAGTAAGTGAAGATCTCCCAAATCTTCTTACTTACAATAATAAAAGACATGTAATTTGAAATTTGGAATAACTGTGTATAAATTCCATCAGGAGTAAGAAAGAACAAAGTCTCTCTGCCAGTCTAGCTCATCACCATTTTAGCATCATGGGATTGTATAAATGAATGGACCTTAATGTAAGGTCAACCTTCCCACTTCTTAGGTAAGGAAGTTGGGGCTAATGGTAGTATTAACTGGAAGAACAAGGATGAAAACCTGAAGATTTTTTATTCCCTACTCCAATATTCATTCTATAATACTGAATGTTCTCCCTGGAATTTTTCTTGGGAAAATATTTTTAACATTATTATTAAATATTATTATTAATAATACCATTATTAAATCATTCATTAAAAGTGACTTTCTTGCCTAATTTTGGAAGAGTATATTTTATACTTAAAAATATGTATACATTCATTACTAGATATATGGTACATTTCACCAAGGCTGCCATCTTGAATCTCAAGAAAGACGCAAATACCAATTTCTAAAGAAACTTATGAACAAAATCTCTTAGCAGTAGTGAACATAAAACACAGCTAAGTGACAAACCAATACAAATCCCAAACTATGAAAAATATACTTTGTGGAAAAAATTGTATGGTAAATTACACATTACTGTATGCAAACCTGAGGCAGACTTATACCTCTCTGGAGGTCACATTTCCTCTGAGTAAAATAAGAACAACACAAAACCGATACTCTGCTGCCACTGCAATTGCTCCTATTACCAGCAGCAATTTACTGAATGTAAATCTGTGTCAAGTATCGTGATAAATGCTCTCCATGCCTTCTGTTCCTTAATCCTCACAACAATCCATGCAGTGGAAGCTACTGTTATTCTCATTTTACAAATGAGATCTGAGGGTCTGAGAAGTTACGAATAAATAAGGTGTATTTATTAATAAAAATAAGTCATGTCCGACTCTTTGCAACCATGTGGACTTTAGCCTGCCAGGCTCCCCTGTCCATGGGATTCTCCAGGCAAGAATACTGGAGTGGGTTGCCATGCTCTCCTCCAAGGTGTGTTAGCCAATAGCCTGATCTGTGAGATGCCAATAGCCTGGTCCATGAGACTCCAGAGCCCAAACTTTTAAGCACTACTGTATATTCTTTGTTGACTACATGTTGGAGGTTTACTGCCAAATATATATGAAGTTTGCCAATTTCTTTCCTCTGTACATAATTAGGGGCTTCTATTTTTTAATATAAATTTATTTATTTTAATTAGAGGTTAATTACTTTACAATATTGTATTGGTTTTGCCATAAATCACCGTGAATCCGCCACAGTTATTTGAAAACATTTTTATCTATTCACCTTTTGAAACCTTATCTGTGTCTTTGAGATCGCTGAATCTCTTCAGTTTCTTGGATTACAATACTTGAATTCTAACCTTCCCTGGCAGTTGGGAGATATGATTTATTAACTACACTCTGTGGTTCCCCTTGCTGGGAAGTTTATATTTATGAATAGTATCATCTTTTCCCTTATCCAGGTCCCCTTCTTGGTTAATGCGCTCCTCCCCCAACCACTGCTCCCCTCCTCTGCTCTGCCCTTTCGTATTTCTCCTTAATGCACATGTCTGCCCTCCTTTTATTTTGTACCTTCTCATCTGGTGAGCTCATGGCCCTGCCTCCACGGTACCCCTTCTGCAGTTACTCTCTGAGTCTGGTTTCACATTTGTCTAGATTTCCAGGTCCTTAACACAGGACTTCTTGGCAAGATACGAATATGGCAGATCTCAGTTTCTCACTTTTTTGGAGGCTACACTCATCTTTCACAAAGGACTTGTTTGAATTTGATTAACAGTTGCTACCTTTGATTCTCTAAATTATCCGGGTTGGGAGTTGGATGGAGAGATGGATGGTTGTTTCCAACCCCTATCTGTTGACTGAATTCTGGCACCCCTTTATCCCAGCTGCACAGGTTTTGAGTCTTAATGTTATTTCTCATACTTTTGGCATTTTTCTCCCATGTTGATCATCAGTCATCAGGTCTGGTTGATTGTCTCTTTGCATTGCTTTTCTAATAAATAATTTCCTTCCCATTCCCATGGCAGCCAGCCCCTCATCCTATTCCCTGTGGTTAACCTCTGCCTTTTCTTCTTCAGCCCTTTCTGCAAACCACTGTCAGAACCCAAACTTGGCTTTTATGAAAACTACACCAGCTTTCTTGACTGGTCTCTTGCAGAATTTCTCAAAGTTTGTTTTATAAAATGCTAGTGCTGAGGGATCCGCATGAGTAATATTTTCAAAACAAGTTTCTATGATTAAATACATTAGGGAAATGCTGGGTCAAGTAAACTTAAATGTGTTTCCTCACTGCAGAATTCTCAGAGCCCTTTACATGCCAGTGTGCAGGGTAAACTTTCAGGAGGATGATGGAATATAGAGTCCTCCCGAACTAATTTGGGCTGCAGAGGTTTTATTTTTTTTCTTTTTTAATTTCTACTTATTTTGGCAGAGTAACAGGCAGAATTGATGTTTCATAGGAAACATGTTAAGAAATGCTGGTTCTTTGGAATAAATTTAAACTTCTCAGGCTGACAATAAATCTCAGGCCAGTTTATTTAGACGGCTGGGGTGTTTTACATCTCCTGAAGCAACTACCCATCCTGGGCAGATTGGTCTCCTGTTCTTGTGCAAGCTGCCTTCTTTCCCATGTCTGACTATCACGGTAACAATCTTCTTTTGGTCTAGAGACTTACTCCATTCAAGTTCCAAATCTACATTTTGTTTGTCTTTTATAGATGAACTCAACATTGTCTTTTCAACACATTTACCTTTTATGTTACAATCTTTTCCAGTTCTATTTCTGCCAGCAGCGGATTTGCAAGATTTACATAGCATTTATAATGATACAACCAGTAATGACTACTCTGTAAGCATCTATTATATTCTCAGCATTTTGACAATGCTGTCTTTATAACCACCATGCAAAGTAGTTGTTCTTTGACCCATGTTATAGATGAACAGACTGAGGTTATGTAGGTAGTATGCACATGATTTTGTAGTCAGTGGGTGGCAAGACTGGGATTGAAACCCAGGACTCTATTCTAAGCAACTTAATGTTCACAAAGCTCTAAAGTGGTTTCAAAGCTGGGAGACAGGTTAATTTAGAGATGAGAAACCCATCTCTCAGGTAAAAAGTTCTCTTTTCTGATAAATAGTAATTTCTAGCTTTAAGACAGCAGACATTCTAAGGTCAGGGCTTGGATTAGAGAGCGTAAAAAATACATCTTCTATAACAAGTTTGTGTTAACACCCAGTGCATTTCCAGCACTCTGGAAGGTGTCATGGGGGACATGGATAAAAGGTTGATACAGACCCTGAGTTGAGGAACTTGCAGTGTGGTTGGAGAGATGAAGTGTAAACACGTTAAATGACAGAACCATATAATATAGTTTATAATTAGCTTCTAGATAGGCATTGTAAAACTGGGGTTCATGAACTCCTAGGAGGTCATTGGTTAGTCTTGGAACAGGGTGTCTATGAATCTCTACATTTGAATGGATACACTCATTTTCACTTGGAAGGAAGAGTGTCTATACCCATCTTCATATTTCCTAAAAGCTCTGTAATCCCAATTTGTTAACAACAATGACTGCATGGGATGTTGTGGTATAGGGTAGAAATGGAAATATCGAGTGGAGGCACTGGCTTCAAAGCTACAGAGACTGGGTTGGACTGTTTCTACTGCTAACTGGCTTAGAGACCATGGGCAACATGTCAGTTTCTTCAGATTCACTGCTAAGAAATTAGGGTAATAATAAAGCATGTGTAGACAAGTAGTTAGGGTTAAAGGAGATAGTGCAACTATGGAAAGCAGCTGGTTGCCTGGTACAAGCTAGTCTCTCCAGGCTAGTTGCCTTGATTTTTGCTAAGTTCATTTTTTTGCTCTTACCTCTGTAAACAAACTGAGTGTTTTAAAAACAGTACACATTTATTATCTTAGCAAGTCCTGGAGGTCAGAAGTCTGAAATGGATCTGAGTGGGTCCAAATCAAGGTGTTGGCAGAACTGCATTCCTTCTCAAGGCTCGAGAGGATCGTTTTCATGCTAGTCTAGATTCTAGAGGTAGCTCATTTTCCTTGATTTGAAGGAATCAAATCATCTTCAAAGCCAGCAGTGGTGACTTGAGTTCTTTTCATACCATATCATTGTGTGACTCTTCTCTGCCTTTTTCCTTCACTTACAAGGACACTTGTGATAGCATCTGTCCTTCCCAGATTACCCAGGATAATTTGTTCATAATCCAACTAATTAACTGATTAAGCAAAATTCTATTAAATTTTTTGCTGTACACCATTTATCAGACTTAACTATTTTTGTGAGTTCAATGGGGGCAGTATATTTTTCCTACTGAAATTTAATATTTAATGAATTAACCTTTCATTTAGAAAATATTTGATATCTAATATAGATTATACCAGTCATTGCTGTTGGTAATGCATAGATAAATCCGTTTATCCAATATTAAGGTAGATCCTCCAGTGTACAAGGCAGTGTGTCAGACACTGAGAAATATACACAGAATTTATGTGTAAGGAGTTTAAGGCCTGGTTTAGGCATTAAAAATACATTATAACTAAAAGCTAGGGTAAAAAGGAACTATAGTTAACAATAGGGTCATCACAAGAAAAAAACACGACTGAACTGACTGACTGAACTGAAGGTGAGTGATGTTAACTAGACTTGTGGTTATAATTTCAAAATGTATACAAACAGAGAATTATTATATTGTACACACAAAACTAATATGAAATTATAGGTCAATTTTACCTAAATTTTAAAAATTAAAAAAATTGAAGTACAAAAGCTAGGGTAGAAAGTGCCTCCTCATAAGCATACTGTGGGTTTGGTGACCAGATTTTTAACCCTCAAACTGAAAAATGTAATGTGACTATAGGATAGAGTATTTGAAGTTGACCATCTCAGAAAATCTGAGCCATGTGGTCAGTTTTGCTTTGGGGGCTTAGAAGAAGGAATTGACTTTGGCTGCAGCATGGGGAGTTGGTACACGAGCTAGAAGCTGAAGAATTCCAGTGCTGTGAACTGTGAGGTGTGGGCAAGCATGGCCGGTGCACAGCCAAGGTGAGAGGTGGGATAGCCCTGGGCTCAGGTGGGAAGGCTGCACATAGGATGTCAACCAGGGCTTTAGGGGTAAATTTAGTTTTTATTAGATCTCAAAGGTGTGTGTGTGGGGCGGGGGGGATGTGTCCTTTGCTCTTCTGCTTGAGGTTGGTAAGGATTTGAGGTTATGGAAGTTATGTGAAAAGAAGTTTACATTCTTAGCACTCTCTCTAGCAAATCTTTTTTCTCTTTTTTTTAAAATTAGTTTCAGGTGCCTCTTCAACTTAAAAAGAAAAAATCAGCTTTTTATTTGTAGATTTGTAAGTCTGTCTGGTGGATTAGAGATGAGTGGAAAGAGATCCCACATTCACACAGTAAAGTCAGATTGAGTTTTGATTTAAAAAGCCAAGGGTGTAAAATCTGAAAGGAATCCAGGTGCCCCTCGGTGGCGCTTCTGTTGGCTTTGCAGGCCCCCTCAGGGAAGCAGCTGTCAGGGACACCTCTGAGAAAGGCCAGAGCCTCCTGCATGGGGAAGTTCAGTTCCTGCTGGGTCTGTTTATATTGGAGGCTTACATCATGTCAAGAGGAGCCTAGACAAACAGTATAAGGGCTTGTGTTCAGGGCAGTGTTTCTAATCCCAGCCTTTCCTGGTTCTTGACCCAAACTTGCCATCATCACAGCTCTTACCCACCTGGGGTTCCCAGAGGGCCCTGCATGACCCAGTGGCCCTGCAATTCCACAGGGCCCATTTCGCAGCAGTTGATGTGGAGGAAAGTTGAAAGCCATGTTTTTATTTGATAGACTTCCTCGTGGTTAGAATACGACTCTGGAAATGTACTAATCTGCGTGGTGGTGTGGTGCAAGGAGTTGGAGAGATGATTCTGTTCACAAAGATACTAATGGACTGAGAATGAAAGTCACCTTCTGTGTTTTCAAAGTGACTTTAGTGACTGGGGAAATCTTATGTTAAGTGAAGAGGAAATAAAATTTCATGTACAGGATAATCTTAACTTTGTTAAAAATATACACAAACATACACACACACCCCCACACTCCAAAATGGTAAACAGGGATTATTTCTTGGTGGTGGAACCGTGAATGATACTTTTTTATTCTTAGGCTTTTCTGTTTTTGTTTTATTGTATTCTGGGGGAAGCAGGTTAGAATCTCAATTTCTCTTACTTTTTTATGACATGAAGTTGTATGCATACATGTGTGCTAAGTCGCTTCAGTCATGTCCAACTCTGCGACACCATGGACTATGGCCCATCAGGCTCCTCTGTCCATGGGATTCTCTAGGCACAAATACTGGAGTGGGTTGCCATGCCCATCTCCAATGAAGCTGTACACTTTCCCCTTAATTTTCACTGATGGATGTTTTAAGAATAATCACTGCTCTCAGAACAAAGGCATTTTATTAGAATAAATATACTCATGGCAGAAATAAATGTATCTGATGAGGATAAAAGCAAAACATTGGAATTTTTTTCTAGAAGCAGCTTGACTCTCTTAATTTGCCTAGCTTTCTTATTAAAGTATGCAACATCAAAGAGATACTTTTTAATTCAGTACTTTTAATTTTTAAAAACAAATGTCCTTATTCCAGGAGTATACATAGTGGTTGTAAATAATAAAATGTAAATAATAATGTATGTACACATAAACAAGAAAGAGGAAAATAAATATCACACATAATTTCATTACCTAAGAGAAAAAAACATTCTTAGTATTTGGGTTTATGCACTTCTAATCTTTTTTTCCGGTGCCTAGACATTGTATACATATTACTGAAAACAAACCAAAACAAAAATGACATCTGATGATTTGACTTAAAGGACTGTGAAAAGTCCTTACATACTGCTGCTTGTAAACTGACATTTTCCCATCCTCTGACTTAAATATATTCAAGCAAGGATAGCTATGGAAGGGTCTGTTTGTTCAGCTCTATCACTCCAGGCTTCCCAGAAGAATGTGACTAGACATCAGGATGTCTTGGACTGTGGCTCCTTTTACTGGGTCTGCTGAATAAAAATTATATGCAGATACAGTGTTCATTTTTGTCCCCTAAGTATTTCTCTAGTTTTCTTTTTTCCTTTTCAGAGAGGCAGATTTGGTAACCCTGAGATTTTCACTTTCAGTTATTCTCCAGTGCACGTGTTCGCTGCTTTTGCGGGATCTGGCATAGGGACCTTGAGCAGACAGAAAAACGGGCCAAGGTTTCAAAATTATTTTAGTTCAGGATACAAAGCCCCCAAATGCAGCATGTACTTCTCAGGCATCTTCTTCCTCATGAATTTTTGTTGGCCTCTTCTGTTTTGCTGTTACAAAGAAAATCATCTTGTTTTCTGAACCCTTCTCTTCTACAAGTTAGGGCCTCTTGAAAATATCTTTCCTGATAGCCCTGCTCAGATACAGTTTCCCTTGCCTGGTATCCCTGGATGTCCCTCACTGCTTCCTGCCCAGCTACAATTCAGCTTAGCTTTTCCCAGGACTCCTGGGCCATGCTGCAGGCAGTATATTTTCTGTTGCTTCTTTGAGGATTTAGTTTGTCATGTAATTGACCTTATTGACATATACCCACACTTGGACTGTTAAAAACAAAAGGACAACAAAAATGAAAACAGAAAAGCGTAAGGCAGAAAAAACAATATCACTCATAGTCCTACCACTAAGAAACAACCTCAGTTTATAATTTTAGGGTTTGTAGGTGTTTGGATATTTATTTTAACACGGTCAAGATTTGTTATATAGATAGAATTTGGTTTCCTATTTTTCATTTACCATGGCATAAATATTTCTTCAAGCACGAACGTTAATTACAAACTTTTTCAGTGACTAGATAATAGTTCATTTTCTGGATTTCCTGCCAAAGGCTTAGCTCTTTGTTTAATGTTAGGAGAAAATCTAAATATCCATTTTCTTACAATGTGTCCATGATCAGTAGGCATGGAGAACAGTGCTAAGGTGTGTAGTGAATTCTTGGTAAATGTTAGCTATTACTGTGTTTGTTAGTGATAATTTTGATGCAGCTGCAGTCAGAACACCTGGAGAAGCCATACGATGTCCCCTGCAGACTCCAGGCAGAAATATAGGGATTCCCTGTGCTTGCTCAATGGCAGAGAGGATCTCTCAGGAGCATAATTTCAGCTCCTTCATTTATATCTTGGCTGTCGCAAGCTGAAATCCATCTGTTGTGAGCTCAAGAGCTCAAAAGCCTTGATTGGTTCTGGGTTTTCTTGTTGAATATGTAGCATTAAAAACTCTGAAAAAGCCGTTTGCTTGAATTTGGTGCATCTGGTGGTCAGATTAACATTTAGTTCTTTTGTGGCATGTGGTAGTAGTATTAACTTTGAACTATACTTCTCCTGATGCCACTTGGGCCGTCCCGAAGAACTTCCTTGCTTCCTATCAACCAGAAAGCACCATTCTCATACCAGGGAGGGATTCCATTAATCAGAATGTGAGAGAAATGTGTAGTAGGATAATTTTGAAAGTAATAACATGGAGAAGGGGACTGGAAAATGCAGTACGGAGTGGTTAGATAGGTGGGAAAACTAGTTGGAGTTGGGTAGGGGATTTGGAAAGTGGGCACTGGGTGCCGTGTGATGCAAGAAACTGAGTAAAATTGGAATCATACTGAAAGAGCAACCATAAAAAAGGATAACAAAGAAATTGAAATGGAGGGGGAATTAAAATGTTGCTGCTGAGCTTTCAAGCTTTCTCTCCCACCTTCTTCCCCTAAGTAATCCTTTTCTATAATCCTTAAAGGATTTGAACCCTACGTATCAGAAACGATCAGTTCTGTGAGTCTTTATTAAATGTTGACAAGAAAGGCTAACTTAGACAAGTAATTAATTTATAAAATTCCCAATACATCTGATATATGTGGAGTCACATGAAATTGACATATGAAATGACATAATGTATCATAAAACAACATTAATTTCCAAACACTTTAGAAATTAAAAGCAAATGTTTGCTTTGGATCCAGTTGGTCCTACCAGATCTGTTGGCACGTCCTTCCTCCTGATGGATGCTTCATTTTTCCCTTACATCTTCAGAATTATTATTTATATGGGATAGTGTCATGTTCTTGACCTGTTCTAGAAACTGATCTTTTCATTTTAGTTTGGACTAATTTCTCTGAATTTCTCATTTCCTGGTTGTGTATGCCTTCTTTAAAACAGATAAAATATCTTTATATGGGAAACAAATCAATGTCAAATTTTGTTTAAAAAAAATAAATGATATTTAATTTTCTATATAAACCTTTGAAATGCCCTAAAGCATAAAACTTTACTTGGGTCTCATAAGTATTTGTATTACTGGTATTTTGAAGTGATGAATTCATTGAAATTTCTTAAACTTAATAAATGATGGGTTTTACAATTTATTTTTTATCCAACTTTTGATTTTGAATACAAAGATCAAAATATAAGAGGCTTGTATTTCTAAAAAATACACAGAGACAGTTTCTTCAGTGTTTTGTTTCTTAACAACATTAAACATGTATCTGTTTGGCAGGTCTGTTTATCTGTCTTTAGAAATATATGAGTGTTGAATATAATACTTTTTTAAGACCATGAATAACATTTAGAATACCATGTTCCCTGATTTTTTGAATCAGTTAAAAGGAAACAATATTGTTGCTTTGATGAATTGTCATATATGCTGCTGCCTTTTATTTACATTTTTTTCTCGTTTATATGGGTTATGAAATTTGGCCAGTTCTGTTTACAAAATCATCCCAGTTTCATTTCTCTAACCTTGACATTAAGACCATAGAAGCATATCAAGGCTCTAAAATAGAGATGCTTTAAAAACTCAGAAGTGTTATAAGTAACTTTTAAGTATAAAAGCACCAGAAGTACTTCATATCCTATGAGATTTGGTATGAACTTTTGGAACAACCGAACTTTTTCTTTTTTAAAGTTGATTTTCCTTAGTGCATCTCTGCTCAGGCCCTCCCTTTACCTGGCAGGTGCCCCTATCAGGTTTATTGCAGAGACCCCTGTTTTTTCTCTTTGAATCCTGTGCTCGGCTTATGACCTGCTTTTGTCTCTCACTCATCCGCAGAGCCCGGCGTCTGCACGGTGTTCGGAGACCCTCACTACAACACTTTTGACGGACGGACATTTAACTTTCAGGGGACGTGTCAGTACGTGTTGACGAAAGACTGCTCCTCCCCTGCCTCGCCCTTTCAGGTGCTGGTGAAGAACGACGCTCGCAGGACCCGCTCCTTCTCCTGGACCAAGTCCGTGGACCTGGTGCTGGGCGCTGGCACCGTCAGCCTCCAGCAGCACCTGACGGTGCGCTGGAACGGCTCGCGCATTGCGCTGCCCTGCCATGCGCCGCAGTTCCACATCGACCTGGACGGCTACCTCTTGAAAGTGACGACCAAAGCAGGTGGGCTTCCGGGAGCAAGGGCCTTCTGTGTACCTCTGGCGCTTCCCTCTGTCTCACCAACTGGTGCCCGGGAGCTGCAGCTGCTCCCTCTCCTCCTCCGTGGAGGAAAACCAGAGGCAGAGAAGTCCACCAACTGCAGGGGCTGCCTCATTCTCCAGATGCCACAAGATAGCTGGAGAAAATCGGCATACCGAGGAGCCTTGCAGTCTGATGCCAGTCACCCGCAACTTGCGATCTGTCCACATCCAGTGTCTTTTCATCCTCATTCCGAAAATAGCAGTTGTTCTCTCGGGATAACCACTGTCTCATGTTGTGTTGCTATTTTAGGTCATTGATGTCCAGCTTGGAATCGTCAGTGTCTTTCCCAGTTCAGCTAGTCAAGTGCAGTTTCACATTTGTGAGAAAGAGTGTTTCCTTATTAACATCTGTCCAAGAAGGAGGGAATCCTCAAAAGCAAACTGCAAACGTGTGGGTGTGCATATGGGAGTGGGGATGATGGGCTGCGTGACCAGCAGTCCTGTCCTTTCTGGACCTGGGGAAGGCTGCTTATTGAGTTGATGGGCACAACTGTCAGCTCCTGCTGGGAGACACTTAGGGTGCTTGCTCTGAAAGCACTCTCTCCAGCCATGGGCTCATGGAGCTGCCCACTGATGCTGAGACCTTTTCTCAGCATCACATATTGCCTGAGACTTGCTGGACTCTGTTGCCGCTCCACTGGCAGATACATTCCTCCTACGCCAAACTGTTCATAGTTGCTAATAAGTGACTCATAGGGGTTCACAGAGGCCCACATTCTTGTCTGTGAGATGTTGCCTAAGAGAGACATCTTAGAAGCAGAACTCAACCCTTTGTTATCAGCCCCAAAGAATGAATTCAGTTTGTTCACATTTTATATGATATCATGAATGGTTCCTCCCATGGTGCCTTTGGTTAGTGCATATTTCGGTCAGTTGGATATTGAACTGCATGTCCTCTTAGCATGCTATTTCTTTAAGCATGATATTTGAGGAAGTCAGTATATATATATATATATATATTTTTTTTTTTTTTTGCTTTTTGCATTGATGAGAATTTAACAATGTAAAAGCATCACTTGGGTTCCAGTTTCTTTATCTAATATGGATCAGAAAGGGAAACATTTGATAGAGCAGCCACTTTTGAGGGACTGCAGAGACTGTTCTCCTGGTACTTTCAGAACCCTGTTGTTTTCTGTTCAAGTCAAAATATATTCGGTAAATTAATTTGAGCTGATGAAATGCCAGCTTAGCTAAACAAAGGCAGGAAACCAAAGAGAAACCCATGGAGATTTTTATTTAGAGAATATGGTGTGGTTTCAGTGAGAAATGTTAAATATTAATGTATTCGAGCATTTTATAGAGAAGAATGTTCACTTTGAAAGTGGTAGATGTGAAGAGTTCTGTACTTTCAACTTCAGAGGGATTAATCCACCCCAGAAAATTCAGACACCAGTTGTTAACATTCAAATGACATGTCACTCTGCACATGTAGGCCTCAGCTCGTCTCTTTGAAGGAGGCAACAATTTGTGGCTTCATGTAAAATGGATACAAAACAACCTATCATTACACAGTACTAATTAGAAGTACCTTGTTTATCTTTTTGCATGCTGGTTGAACATAATGGATACTACTGATATGGAAATTATTCGTCAGCCACAACCCAATTCTCAAAGGAATTCTGCATATTCAAAATTACTGACAGTCGAGGAGGTTCAGTACTGCTCCTCTCACAGCTGGCAATACCTTACGGAATAAGTGTACTCTTTGTAAGGACCTCACATGGTAAAAATGAGCAAAAGGATGAGGCTGCTAAGAAAATAATAATAGATCATAAATGCCATAATTGGATTAGTGTATTTAACTCTTCTAGGCCTTGAATTCAGCTTTGCAGTTTGTCTTTTTTCCATCTCTCTTGCCATGATGCAGCTAATTTATGTGGTACCTTTACTACTCAGGTGACCAACTTCCTGTAGCACACGGAGGGCACAAACTTTCTGCTTCCTAGGGAAGACTTTATATCTCTGGGTGCTAAAATTGCTTTGAAATTATCTATTGAATGGAACAATTCCATTTCCAGACAATAGTCCTTCCTACTCTGGTCCCCAAATCTCAGTTTGTACTACCCCTTAGGGATGTTTTCATTTTTATTACCTATTGATTGTCTATCTAAAATATCACAGTATATCCTTTGAATGTTTGTTCTTCCTCCATAAGTTTTTTTTCATAAGCTCAAGTGATCAAAGGATATTTCTTTGAAATAGCCGTTTAAATCAAGACTGCAGGTGTAAGTTGGGAAGTGGAGAGAAATGACTCTTCGCCCCTGCGGTTTATAGACTCAGCACTCCATGATAGAATCTTTTGGCAGAAGAGCACAGGTGGCTGTGTAGCTTGGGTGGAATTAAACGGTAGTTACATATCTAATAACAACTGGGTAGTACAGAAGGCAGAGCAAGGTTTGGTAGCTTGAGAAAGCTCTGCTCCTTCCTGTCACAACTCCCCTCTCTCCCCCGCCCAACTCTCGGCACTTAGAGAATCATTTAAAATGTTTCCTTTCTGCCATCTGTTCACTTCATCAACTCCACCTGAAACAGTTACGTCAGATCCACCTGAAAGTATTAACATGTGGGAGTGTGGCTTTGTATTTTACTTTTGGTAAAACTCTACATCTGAGGAACCTGGAGTATATATATGTTGTTGTTCAGTTGCTAAGTTGTGTCCAACTCATTGCAACCCTATGAACAGCAGCATGTGAGGCTTCCCTACACACACGCGCACACACACACACACACACACACACACACACATTCCTTTGGTATAAACTCTAAGCAGAAACAATTCTCTATTTTTAAGCATCACTATGGTATGTCTACAGATTTTGCACCTCCTCTCTCTTAAAAGTGGACTGCGGCAAAAGCAACAATAACAACCAAAAACAAATAAACAAACAACCACAAAATAAAAAGACCAACAACTTTCCCACCAAAAGAAAAAAAATTAGTAATCTGGAGCCAGGTCACACACTTGAAGGGTGAAAAACAGGTTGGTAAAACATTCACTGGTGAAAAGGAAAATTGGAAGACTCTTCATCCAGTGGAAGGAATGCAGCTGCTGCTCACATCCCAGATGAGACATGTGCTTCAGCTTTGGCCTTCTGACTGCCAGTTGTTTCTACCAATTTCCCATGCAGAGAATTGGGAAACTCATCCCAGCTGCAGAAAAGACTAACCCCAAACCCTCAAACACTTCCATGGCATTTTCATTTCATAAGATGCCTATTTAAAAGATCTTTTGGAAAAGCAATGTGTTTTTCAATTACAACTTATTCATTTTTTTTTGCCTGTCACTACTGTAATTTACTTTGCATGGATTTTACTCATGTAGAGAGTAAAAATAACCATGCAAATACATGTGTATATGATACAAGAATAGACAAAGTCATCTGTAGTCAAGTAAGTCATCCAAACACAATAGGAAGCCTAACATTGTTCTGTGAATATCTTCTTAACATAATGATAAAAAGAGGAAAAGGGAGTGAATTACAAATTATTCTCTTACTTTGAGGATTGTGTTTCATGAAAGAGATGTCAAGAGTCTTGAGAAAAAAAGCACAAGTGTTAGTCATTCGTCGTGTCTGACTCTTTATGACCCCATGGACTGTATGTAGCTTGCCAGGCTCTTCTATCCATGGAATTCACCAGGCAAGAATACTGGAGTGGATAGGGCATATTACTGATGCAGGGATCGAACCCAAGCCTCCTGCCTTGTAGGCAGAATCTTTACCATCTGAGCCACCAGGGAAACCCCAAGACTACTGGAGTGGGTAGCCATTCCCTTTTCCAGGTAATCTTCCTGACCCAGAGATTGAACCTGAGCCTCCTACATTGCAGAATCTTTATCATCTGATCAACCAGAGAAGCCCAGAGTCTTGAGAAGAGTATATTTAAAACACAGTGGGCCTGCATCTTAAGCATGCAGGAACCACCAGTCCATTGCAAAGAAAGAATGACTGACTTGTTCCCTGTGAGTTGAATTCCCATGAACTCAGTTGCCCAAAATCTCAAATTTATTGTATCACTGCCAGTAATTTTGCTGGAGCTCTTTTGGATGTAAATTCTCAACAAATGTGGCACTTGGAAAAGCAGTGTTTGCCTGCTGTCTAGGAAAGAGATTTGTAGTTTGGAAAATTTTGCAAGGTGGAAAATCTTTGGAATTATGCTCTAAAAGTTAGAGCATTGTATGGAATTGATTTTCTCCCTTCATTTCTCTGGCTGGGCAGCTGCCTAGTTACAGGAGTATGAGGTCAAGTTTCTTCTATACCTTAGAGAGTATATTACAAATCAAATTATAGTTTGCTTGTCTTTTTTCAAAATGTTATTTCAGTGTCTTAACTGGCATGAAATTCACAAATTTCTTTGGCTTTGCCGACTCATTGTGTCAATTTGCAGGGTAATTCATTCATTTAGTGAGAATGTACTATGTGCCAGATAATGTGTTCGATGATGGGGCATGAAGAAATAGAAATTGTTTTATACAATAGTTGTGATTGTCAGAATTGACCCAATGTTTGACATCCTCACAGAAGATCAGTCCAGTGTGTGGACAGACTAGCAGCATGTCCTTGCTCTGATCACCTTGTCCCATCATTGTCTTCTCTTCACTCAGTTACTCCCAAAGCCCAAAAGAGACTTTCTTATGACCTTCTTTCCTTCTTTTTACCTAATTCTATTCAATTGCTTTCGGGAACTGAGTTGCTTCTCCTGATCAAGAAACCTTCTCTACCTTTGCCTTGGGCTGAGAATACTTCCATTCTTTTCAGGTACCGTTCATGATTTCCATGTGAGTCTTTCGGTTTATTTCTTGAGAAATCCAGTTTTGGACCACTGGTTTATCCTTCCAATAATTTCCCCTAAAGCAGATCTGTAACTCCTTCTTATGTCAGTTGTGAGGCCTGCTCGCAGAATGCTATTTGGCCAGGTTTCTCTCCTCTAGGACCATGACCAAAGGAATATTGGCTTAAGGAATATTATCTGCAGCATCTTTACTTCTGGGTGTCTCCTACTGCCCTTACATCACTAATGTTGCCTTATGCCAATTTTATATTCAAACAAGATCCATTCCATCCCTCCCCGCCCCTTTCTTCTTTCTCATCACCACCTTATCTCCCAACTTCTGAGCATCTTCTGAGCATTTACTCATCAGGCTAATATTAATCCTTCAGGAACAAAGATAAAGTCTTTTTTTTTTAAAAAAAAAGAAGAAGTTCTCTCTGGATACTCAGAAAGGACTAAATCAAAGACTAGGTTTTGTCAGAAATCCAGGAGGGTAAGATTGAAAACACACAGCTGGGGATATTTTCCATTTTTTCTGTTAAAACAGAGCTTTTTTTGTGGGCTGTCACTCTTAGGAGACAGTGATAGTGAGTAAGGAGGAGTCCCAGGGAAGAAATGCACCGTGAGCTGTTGTAGGTGTCCCCTCGGTGCTCATCTACAGCACTGGTACCTGGTTCATCCATTCACTGGGTGGCTCAGGCACTGCCAAGATACTACCAAGAGAACAGTAAGAAGAGCTCCCACCACACACTTGAGACATACAGAAAATGTTAATACCAGAATCATCATTTGCTCGGGGTTGATTCTTGAAAGACTCTTCATGAAACCCTCTCCTTTGTCTTATGGGTAGTGTGATCACATACTGCATCATTTCTTCCTGACATCCTGATCAAACTGATCTGTGCTGTGTGACAGCAGAGCCTGGCTGTCCGACCCATGACAGAAATTCCGCTTTTCAGTGGGGTCACTTGTTACACTAAATCCTAGATACTCAGGGCTAGTAGGTCAGGAGAAAATGAATGTTCTCAGACAAATTCTCCAACTGTTTAGATGATCAGTTCAGCAGACCAAGAAGGGATTATGTTCTCAACCTTGTGGAGTGAAGATCGTTTCCTCAGTGAACAGTGTTGTCCAGGTGATTCTGTCCAGCACATGAGGAATTTTGACCTGTGGCCTGGTAGCCGCCATGCTTACTCAAATGTTGAAGCTCATGATCAGCCCAGATATGCATGGAGACCCTAACCTAAGTCTCATAACATCTCAACCATGGAACCATGGATTAAACAGCTGTGTGTATCTCATGGATGACTGTAAAATAATGAGGAGGCAAATGTTTTCATTTGTATGAGTGTTGTCCTTTGAAGAGGATGTGTTCAGAAGCTTTATATTTATTACTTTAATACTTCCACTATGGCAAATAATTTGGAAATTTTCACTTGGCTCTAAATATCATCATATGGGGAGAATATTAGATAAAGAGAAAATTACATTGCAAATTATCATCTTTGTTATCTTTCCATTTCCACATTATAGTAGTTGTTGGATAAATGAAAACATGATGTGAACCAAGACAATTACTCTGAAAAAGGGCAAAAATATAAACCCTAGAGTAACATGATCAATGAAGAATCATCTGTAAGTCACACTATGTAAGATAACATTGTAAGGGTAAAACTCATACATTTAAAAAGTTCTAAGCCCCAATAACTGATTTGTGTTATATCACACAATGTTTGATGTGGAGAGATTGAAAGGTAATCGTGATTTCAGTGAGGTCCTTAGTGTTCCTTGTTAGAGGACAGTCATATGTACTGTATAAGAATCTACACTTGAAAAGTGTTGGTGGATTCAAGAGTGATTGCTCCTTATTTCCTCTAGGTTTGGAAATATCCTGGGACGGAGACAGTTTTGTAGAAGTCATGGCTGCCCCCCATCTCAAGGGCAAACTCTGTGGTCTTTGTGGCAACTACAATGGACATAAGCGTGATGACTTAATTGGTGGAGATGGAAGCTTCAAGTTTGATGTGGATGACTTTGCCGAGTCCTGGAGAGTGGAGTCCAATGAGTTCTGTAACAGACCCCAGAGAAAACCAGTACCTGAACTGTGTCAAGGGACAGTGAAGGTAAAGCTTAGAGCCCATCGAGAATGCCAGAAACTCAAATCCTGGGAATTTCAGACCTGCCACTCAACTGTGGACTACACTACTTTCTACCGGTAAGCACAGTGCTTTCAGGAATGGGCTTGGGTTACACACCAGAGATAGACTTGACCTTGGAACAGAAACTGTCAAATCCCTTGGTGTACCAGGGCCCCCAAAGCATAGTCTAAATACCCCTACTTCTTTCTTGTCTTGAGACTGATCTCCTCTTGAATCAGTCCCACATTATGTCTCAAAGTAAGAAATTGTAGGGAGTACTTCAGAGTTATCTTCTATAAGTGATTATTTTTGTGTCTGCAGGTTCACTGGAAAGCTAGGGACACCCTAGGGTTTTTCCAGGTGTTAGCTTGACTCAAAGATTGAGGAGTGCTTCCCAAATTCTGGCCTGAAATACGATGGTATAGGGCAGAAGAGGGAATCTCAAATTGCTCTGGCTGCCTTTGGGTATTTCAGTGAGCTCAGTTATTCCAGGTTTGAGGAAGGGTTCATCAGGTCTTTCCCATGGTCTGGCCCCAAACAGATCTGCACATAGAAAATGAGGTGGCCAGATGAGAGTTCCTTGGATTTTAGCCAACTATGAGACTTTGTGTCCAGAGTTAGAGGAGTATAGAAACAGGGCTTAAGAGATGGAGGAAGGAAGTCTCTCAGTAAGACTGTGGATTCCATAACCTTTTCTAATTCTGATTAACCCCCTTCCATACAAAGCAACTGGTTACAGAGGAGACTTGGCTTTGGCATCCATGCTACAAGGTTGCATTTGTGAATGGATGAATTTGGCCTGGTTGTACTTCCATTTACTACATGATTCCATGGGTTCAAGAGCTGTGACTATCTATAACTTTAACCACCACTGGGTGTGGGAGGAAACATGAGATGAACACAGCCCCAAAAGGCCTTGTTTAAGTGATTTGCCCATGCCTCTTAAAATGAGAAAACTCCTGTGGTCTGAAGCCACAGAGAAGTTATTTTTACTCTTTAATTGCCACCAGTTTATTTCCCCTAGTTCTTATTAAATGTGGTTTTTAAAATTTTATGTAATCTTTGGATGTAAAAGATAAAGTTCTATAAAGTCAGCTCAAAGTGTGGTGAAAAAGGATGATCCCTGTCATCACAAATTCCTGAACATGACTGCATCTGTCAAACGGTTTGGCTCCAACTCATGTATTTAGTTTCTTCAAGCCATTTTCTGGTTGTAATTTGAATTCTCTGGGTTCCCTTCTTTCTCTTCCCTAAACCACCCAATAGACTGACCTCACCCTTGTCTATTGAAACTGAAAGATCTTTAATACATTCTGGAGTGAGTTAAGCACCTGGATAGACAAACCAGGCTTCACTTTGAAACTAAATACCCATCACTTAAAAGTCTGATGGGAAGCAGTTGTTGTTTAGTCCCTAAGTCATGTCTGACTCTTTTGTGACTCCAGGGACTGTAGGCTCCTCTCTCCATTTAATTCTCCAGGCAAAGATACCAGAGTGGGTTGCCACTTCCTTCTCCAGGGGATCTTCTGGACCCAGGGATTGAATCCATGTCTCCTGAATTGGCAGGTGGATTCTTTACCGCTGAGCCACCAGGGCATCTTGAATAGGAAGCAATAGAGCCCAGTAATTAAGAACTTTGTGGTCTCTCTGAGCTAAAAATCCAGCCCAGCTTTACAAACTTAAACAGTTATTTAAGCTCTCCAAACCTTGGTTTGCTTATCTGGAAAATGCAGATGGTAAAAGACCCTACCTTGAAGAGCCATCATTCAGATTCTGTGAGATGATGAACATAAATACATCTGCTTAACCCAGTGCCCCAGAGTAATAAGTACTCTGTAATTGTTGGCTACTATCGTATCTTCTATCATTAATTAAATGATTAGCCAGTGTTAAGGCCTCTTTTGGATGCTCTCCTAGCCCAGTCATGGATTTGGATTGGACCCTTCTCGGTCTGAATTAGAATGAAAAGGCTATACTTCTCCCAGGACCCTAGCAGTCCACACCTTTGGTCTTCATCCCATTTCAAAGGAATGTGTTGAAAGCAAAAATTGGAAAGCAGGCCTGTAGAGATTCATCCCTTTTTGCAAATTTCTATTTCTTTGCTCTTTGGTGATTTATTTTGTATTATGATCCCTGGACTGTGAGCAGGAATATGATGAGCACCTTGGCAGCAGTCATGAGAAATGACGTTGACATGAACAGAGAGAATGGAAACTGTTAGGGGGCCAGACAGATGCTTGCCTTCTGCTCTTGAAAGTTGCTACAGTGGCACAGTAAGGGATAGGGGAGTCACTGTGTAAAGGGCTGGGTGCCTGAGTTTGGAGAGCTTTTGAGAATGCTCTCAGGATCTTTGTGTACTGAGGTTTGGAGGATAGAGTATGGTGGGAAGTGAGCTTATGTTCTGCTGTGTGTGGTGTAGGGGCAGAGCCCTCTTCCAGGCCAGCCACTCCCTGGAAGAGGCAAGGGGAGCTCAGGAAGGCAGAGCTGGGCGATCCTGACCGTCACTCACTTTGTTGATGACCTCACTCTCCAACTGAGAGGTTCACCTTCATGAATTTTCAAATGAGGATCACCAGTATTGGGTAGATCTTGGATTTCTTTCTTTCTTCCAAGCACAGATGTAGCAGGAGAAAGGAAAGAAACAGAGTCCACATGGAAAGAGAATTCTGTTCTCAAGTGATCTCCAGCAAGGACCAAACCTTAGGGAGCCTTTGAGAAGCAATGGACTAAGAAGGTATTGGGTGGTTCCAGGCTGGGTGTAACCTCAACTCTGCCACTTGCTAGCTGTGTGGTCCTGGTAGCTTGCTGAGCTTCAGATTCTTTGTCTGTAGACTAGACATGGCAGCAGGTACCTGGTGGTGCTCCTCCAAGGCCTGAGGTCAATGGGCAGTGCCATGTTGGCATGTGATAGACAGGCAGTCTGCTTTATCCTATGTACCTTCCTTTTTTTGGAGAAACTTGCCCCTGCTCAGCCACTTACTTTTCTGATACTTGGTATATTTTCCTGTTCCCATTGTGGAGAACAGATTAGATAGAGTCTCACTGATGTATCTGCAGAGCAATTAAAAATGAAAAAAAATTCTCTTTTGTGACGTTGAATGAAATATGTAAGTTAAGATTGCATTGTAAATGTTTAAAAACTTGTTGTTTTTTGCCTTATCTAGAAAAACGGTACAGATGAACCTCTTTCCAGGACAGAAATAGATGCAGATATAGAGAATGGATGTGGGTGGGAGAACGGGAGTGTGGGACAAATTGGGCGATTAAGATTGACATATATGCAAATGTTGTTCCGTTGCTAAGTCTTGTCTGACTTTTTGTGACCCCATGGACTGCAGCATGCCCATGCCTGAAATAGATAGCTAGTAGGAATCTGCTGTAGAGCACAGGAAGCTCAGCTCAGTGCCCTCTGATGACTTGGGTGGGGGGGTTGGAAGTGGGGGAGGGAGGAAGGCTCAGGAGGGAGGGAATATTTGTATACATACAGCTGATTCACTTCATTGTACAGAAGAAACTAGCACAACATTCTAAAGCAATTATACTCCAGAAAAAGAGCACAATACATGTTCATTGTATAATATTTAAGTAACATGAAAAAGAATAAAGAAGAAAATAGCTATCACATGACATTCCACACATGTAAATTTTTTCCTGCCTATTTTATGTCATTGGTGGAATTTCTAAAACGAAGCTTAAAACACTGTTCTGTGTGTTAAGCGCTGTGATCTTTTTTATGAGTCAGTATAGGACTAGAGAGATATGTCTTGATATCATGAAAAGTCCTATATGTAAATTGTATATAAATTCAATTCCTTTCATTTTCTCCTTATCCTTCAAAGAAATATCTGTATTTTCCTCTAAGACAAAGAATAAAGTTGCATAATATACGAATGCAACCTTCCAAGTACCATTGTATTTGTTACGTAGAGAGGGAGAGGATACAGGAGGTATTTCTCTGAGGAAATTTTACTGCTTTTGGGTTTCCTTAATTATGTGGCAATTTCCACCGGGAGAATTCTATTATAAATATGAGATAGTTCTTCCTATAAGATCAAAATAACAATTCTGATTTTTCTGAGTTAGAGTTTACTTTTGAGATGTCTAGGACTTAGAACTCATTTTATTTTAGTCTTACCCACTTCAAAAATTTTAATAGTAAACTGTCTATTGTCTAAAAACTCAAAAACTTTTGCAAATAAATAAGAGATGACTACATAGTAGCCAAGACTTTTTTTTTTCTCTCTTTTGGGAAACTTTTCTGGTTTTGCTTATTTTTTCTTCACAGATTAGTTCCACCGATCATGGCCTCATTTGGTATAAAAATGTAATATTCAAAGTCTTTGTGATCAGCATGATTTGGTTTCATTAACCCACTGAATATGTTTGGATGCAAAATAACTTGATCATGAATCACCTAAAAATTGAGTTGTCCTCCAGTTAGTTAATCTCCCTTACAAGTGTTATGCATTAGCCTTTGGTGGTGTTTTACTGAGACATTTCTGGTAGCAAGGGAGGTAGGTAGTATCCTGTGGAAGCATGAATGTGAAATCATTTCAATTATATCTGGATTCCAACATAGGCTCCCCTGAGGAGAAGATGCTGTCTTTGTGTTTCTTCGCTCATCCTTTATTTTCACTTCCCTCCCCCAGCCTCGTGTTGCCTTCTCCATCTGTGTCTTGACTGCCAGCTGAGAAATCCAGGAGAAGTAGGCTGCCCCCAACCCCAGAGCCTCCCTGGAGGTCCTCAGCAGCCAGTACGGGGTCCACTGACCACCCTGACATAGACCATGCTGACGAGCCCAGCCCTGGCAGCCCCAGGAGAGAAGGAAGCCAGGAGATGGGCTGGGCTGTGTGGGCCACTCTGGGGAGAGAGAGACCACCTCTACCTTGGGCTGGTGAAACACTGGCAGTGGGCTTCTTCCCACACTCAGGTCTGAATCTTGGATGAGGTAGTTGCAAGTGAGTGTATAACCTGTCAGCAAAGCGGGCCTCTCCCGTTAGGGCAGGCACACATCTCAGAGCAGCCAGGAAAGAATGTGCACTGTCGCGAAGCCCAGGCATTTACAGACCACGGTTGTCTCAGGACTGTTTTCCTCTCCTTACTCCCCTTTGTGGGGTATAATTCAGTGGAGTGAAAGCTCTGCTCACTTGTTTGGTTTGGGAAAACGGCTGGGGATCCCCAGTCTAGGAAATGTTCTTTTCTTTTCATGCAGTGGTTTTTACATCTGTAAGGAGTTGAAGGAAGGCCAGAGGATTCACAGACATGTCCTTCCTGCAGAGGTCCTGGGAGGTAGGTGGTGGGAGTTTGTGCAGGAGAATGTTGGAATCCCGACAGCACCGCAGTGTTGGAGATAATGGCGTCTGGGGACTGCCGGTGGCTTCCTTCCAGGGGAAGACCACAGCCTTTGTGGATGACCCACTTTGTGTTTTCCTATAAAGGAAACTCATCATTTATTATAAAACAAGAGGAGGGATCCAGGCAAGGAATACAGACTTAATGTGTGTATGTCTGTTTGTATGAGAAAATCGTATAAGGCTAACTGCTATTCTATAATTCAAATCAAGCCAATCTTGCCTTGCTTCAAAGAAGAACGTTCTTGGAACATTTCTGTTTACAACTTTTAATGAGTCGTCTCAAATTGCCATTAGAACTAGGGTCCTAAATCAAATGAGATGTTCATTTTATAGTGTGATGTTCTAAACATGCTTTTTCATTATTCTTTTGGCAAACTCAACCTTCAGGATGAGCAGCCACTCTGTATCTGTAATAAAGGTGACACCAGGTGGCAGTAGACTTCAGCCCTTAAAGTTCAACATGTTTTTCCTCCTCAGTAGCTCACTCCTTTTTGTTTTGCCTTTTTTTTTTTAGAGTCAGTCCTAGGCTGCTCCTTCACTGTATCTAAACATATAATGCCAGTTCCTTCCTCTGTGTCCATGTCTTTCCCCTGCCTGAGATGCCTTCATTTTCTACATTGATTTAAGCTGAAGGCACAGCTCAAGTTTCATCCTGGGCCTCTGTAAATGTTCTTATTTGCTTTCTTAGAGATGCTGATTGTGTTTATCCTTATTTAGCACATATACTGTGTTGTATTTGTGGCCGTTGTCTCACGCCAGCATTGGATTTTAGGTTTACTTGGTATTGGGAAATGTCTTTTCTCCTCTTTTGTATTTCATCTAGCATCACTCCTGGAAGTTCTGCTTTGGGGAAGGTTTTCTTAGCTCCCTGCATAGCCTGTCTGTCATCTTTATTCTCTCTGATCTCCTTGTGACTTCTACCCCCAGTGTCAACTTCACCTTAGGTCTTTATCCCTACGCTTGTTACACACTTATAGTCAGAATGTGCACACTGTTCTGTCGTTTCAGAGAATAGACTAGTCAGAGCCTCTGTCATCTTTGATGCTTCAGAAACGATCTGCTCTTCTTACTGCATGAGTCTGTTACTGTGACTGCCAGGAGCATGCCTCTGAGTCACAGAATCTGCTTCTGAAGGTGAAGTCGCTCAGTCGTGTCCGACTCTCTGCGACCCCGTGGACTGTAGCCCACCAGGCTCCTCCGTCCAGGGGATTCTCCAGGCAAGAGTACTGGAGTGGGTTGCCATTTCCTTCTCTGCCTACTCACAGCTCGCCTGTAAGCCACTTGGACCTCCTGGATTCAGCCTGTCCTTTCTGTCTATAGATGGGTGGCATTTGTGCTCGCCGTCTTCCTGTGTGGTATTTTGACCTATAGATATTTCTGCATTGACCTCTGCCACCGTCTTATTCCGTGGAGTCATGAACTAGCATTGACTCTTCTTGTTACAGTTTGTGATTCTGTTTATAGAAGCATCACAAGGAAGTTCTCCTGAGCCTTTTAGAATCCCAGGTTTTTATTGGAACTCGATCACCCACTGCCTGTGTGGCTGACCTTCTGTGGCCCCTCCCAGAGGTCATACTAAAGCCTTAAGTCTCCAGCTCTTCTGGAGGTTGGAACTGTTATCAGGTGGCCCAAAGCCCCCAGCATAAAGCACATTATTAGAGTCTCATAGCCAAAAGTGTTAGTCCCCCAGTTGTGTTCAGTTCTACAACCCCCTGGTCTGTAGCCCACCAGGCTCCTCTCTCCATGGAATTCTCCAGACAAGAATACTGGAGTGGGTAGCCACTCCCTTCTCCAGGGGGTCTTCCTGACTCAGAGATCAAACCTGGTTCTTCTCCATTGCAAGGCAGATTCTTTTTACCATCTGAGCCAGCAAGGAAGTCCCAAAGGGCCCAGAAAAAAAAAAAGACTCTCCTGTCTGGCAGGGCATTCCAGGGGCCTAGAGATTACTCTCCAGGAGCTAAAGGTCAAAGCCAGACCCTCTTTGGGCCAAGTTAATTCACTACACAACCTTCCTGGCTCAAGGTTAAATGTAATTTCAATCTGATTTTAATGTTAGCTTGAAGTTTATTTTCAGCATAAACTTCCTGGAATCCTGTAGTGTTTCTCCTCAGAAAATTGTATTCTGGATTGTAATTAGATGGGGCTTTTGAACACAGATTTGAATGAGTGTCATTGTAGCAGGTAAAACACTAATTATTTTGTAGCAACTCTGTTGGTTGCTTACGGTACTTTGATGACTCTTCAATGAGCAGGAAGCCGTGTGGTTTAGCTTTATTATATTTTCATTATCAACAGGTTAAAAAGCCCTTTCCAGCCACAAGAGTGGTGGCTGACATGAGGAATGTTTTCTTTATGTTACTGTTGAGCTAAGTGAGGCACTGAGAGGTGAGGGGATTCACTTCAGGGCCACCCATGAAACCTGAGCGGCCAGCCTGATGGGACACCTGCTGTTGGGTTTCTTTCTCAGAACTTAGCTGGAGCCCATATGGCTGCTCTCAGAGTCTATCGCTGTCCACTCAAGGTTTTGAATATCCTGCTTCTGCCATGAGCTTATAAAGGAGGATTTCATTAGTCATTTAATTCACTTCCTTTGCAGCTTTTGCGTGTGTGTGTGCGCTGCATGCCAGGGACTGCTCTAGGGACTGAACAAGAGATCCAAAGGCTATTCCTTCAGACAGCCCATGGACAGACAGCGATAATAAGAAACAAGGCATTGTCAGCCGTGAGAAGAGGAACGGGGGAATTGGTTGTGATGTGATAAGGTGGGCTGAGGGCACCAACTTGGAATAAGGTAGATGGGAAAGTCTTCATGAGGAGTGCCCCTTTGAGTGGAGCCCACAGAACATGGGAAGGACTGGGGGAGGGCCTGTAACGGGCAGGGGAAGGGCAGGCCCCAGTGCGGGAAGAGTGTGGCCTGTCGAAGACTAGAAAGGAGGCTGTCAGTACTGGTGCCTTTAGAAAGTGATGGGTGTGCTGCCAATAACTGCATGGGCTTGGAAGTAAATCCTCCCCCGGTCAAGGTTCAGATGAGATGTGTTTGTTGAACTTTATTGTTGAGCCTTTCCTGTTTTCCTCATTCAGTAAGTTTTCATTTTATTGCATTCTGCATGTCGTTTTGTAAGCTGATATAAATCCTTTTTGGAACGAGTTGAGGAATAAGTGACAGTGGCCAGGGGTAAGAGATCTAACAGCTCTGAATATCTATTTTTTGTGTGAAATAGAGATAATATCACCAACAGATTGCTCATGAGGCTGGATAAGGTTTCCCTTGAAATGCCCAGGTGGAAGCACAAAGGAATCCACTTCCCTTGACCGTGTCACTGTATCATAGCACAGTCTAGTGGCATTCTGCCCTGATCTCTGAGGTGGCAGGTTGTTCCACGGAAAGTTAAGGTATGTGCTTGGATGCCAGAATGCCTCAGAACCAAGGAAACCTGGGCACGGGTGTCCTCAGAGATGGCCCTGTGTGGGCTGGCTTCCATCAGACCCCAGACAGATGGGCTGGATCTTAGATATTTTGTGAGTCCCGCACTGTGAGTCAGTGAAGCCACAGGGACAGGGTCAGATCTTGTGAAATCGGTCAGCATCCTGGCAGGGCTCTGGGCTTTGCAGAGGTAGCTCACTGGCTTCTGTGCTCTGGGAGCTCAGAGCTGTCCTGGGTTTGATGGTCATCCAGGATTCTTTGACTATTTCTCAATCAAGCTGGCAAAAATTACAGTCGATGGACAGTGTGCACATATGAAATAGGAGGAAGGCTCTTGCAATGCTGGATCCTCCTACACATTGTCCTGTGTGGAAATATTATAGTCAATCTCAATTTTCTTCTGACCTGGCAAACAAAAGGAGCAGTTAGCTTTCATACACAGGCTTTCACAGGGGCTGGTGTTTCAATCAGGGACCAAATATTCAGGAGTGTGTATGTGTTAAAAAAAAAATAAGATTGGATGTGGGGGCAGTTTTGTTAAGGAAGAAAATGCTGAATTATTATTCTTTTGTTAAGGAAGAAATGCTGAATTATTATTTTTCTATATCTACAGGTCTCTTTTCTAGACTAAAAGTCAATGATTCATGTCTATGAATCAATGAGATCAATAATAAATTAAAACAGGTATATATTATCTATTGTGAACACACACACACATAGGTTATTTTATTATTAGGATTCATTGATTAAATAATTCAACAGGCGCTGTTCAAGGTGCTGGAGGTATGGCAGTGATTGAGATAAATGAGTCCTCTGGCTCACAGAGTTTGCAGTGCAGGCAAGAGTTTTGCAGTGGGTGAGAAAGATGAGTAAACAGGAGTGTAGGTAGGAAAGGGTACATCTTTAATAGAGGATGCATAGGATGCTATGGATATCTTCCGGGGGCATGGCTTCCTGGAGGAGGTGACTTTCTAAGCTGAAACCAAAAGTATATGTGAGGATTAGCTGCACAAAAGGAATAGGGGTTTGGGGAAGAGCACAAAGGAAAAGATTCCAGCCATGGAAGACCTTGTGTTCAAAGACATGAAAGCCAGCGAGAGCCTGGCATAGGCAGCAAACAGGTGTTCAGTGGGGCAGTGTCATAAACTGAGAGGGGTTTGGACTGTGGGTCAGGAGGCAAGGCCACGACCAGATCATTACAGTTTATGCCCCAGCATTCATAAGACATGAAGGGGGCACACTGTACTGTCTTTCAGCCATTACTTGGGAGCAGCTTATATTGGGCATTGGTTCAGTAAAGTTGAAGATTTATCATTTATTCATCATTCATTTACTTCTCACTTTGTGTTCACTGCCTGTGTAGTCACCAACTTCGTAGACTGTGTATGCCTTAGGTCATAGTTCTCAAACTTTGGCAGGCATCAGAATCATTTAGACAGCTAGATTAGACATTTAGATGTTTAGATCTGGTGGGTCTAGGCCAAGGGCTGAGAATGTACATTTGTAACAAGTTCCCAAGTGATGCGGGATTCTGGGATCACACCTGGAGAACCTTAGCTTGAGTGGAGAAATTAGAACCGCTTCCGGGTGTTTATGCATTCTCAAGAGACTCAGTTCTTTGAGCCTTGGTCTACTCCAAGACCTTTTTATGGCTGATGGGGCTGATCTTTCCTTGTCCTATAAAGTCAGGCTTCACACATGAGAGATGAGAACACAGAGTGTGTTCATTGGAAAAGGATTTGGAGCTAAGCACATGCCCACCTAGGCTAAAGTGGTCATTGGAGCTCAGTGGCATTTTTTTTTTTTGGGGTGTGTTTAAAGTCCAGGCACCAAATGGAATACTGCTCAGCCATAAAAAAAGAATGAAATTTTGCTATTTTCAGCAACATGGATAGACTTGCAAGATATTATCCTGAGTGAAATAAACCAGCAAAGAGAAACACTGCATGATAACACTTAAATATGAAATCTAAAAAATGCAGCAAACTAGTGAGCATAACAAAAAGCAGACTCGTAGATACAGAGAACAAACTAGTAGTTACCCATGGGGAAAGGGAGGGGGAGGGGGCAATATAGGTGCTTACGAGATACAAGGTACTAGAAATACAATGAACTACAAGAATATAGTATACAACACAGGGAATATAGCCAATATTTTACAATCACTATAAATGGAGTATAACCTTTAAAAATTGTGAATTACTCTGCTGCATACCTATAACTTAGATAACATTGTACATCAATTGTACTTTAATTTTTAAAAATGGAAAAAAAATACAGGCACCAAACTAAACCTTTTACTATCTTGTTTTATAAATAAAAAGGCCCTGGTATTACTGCTTCCTTATTTGAAAGGCTAAACCCAGCAGAAGTGCTGAACTTGTTTGGCTGGGCCATTTGTGAATTAAAATCCAGAATTCTCCTGGCCACTGAAATAACTTTTCACAGAGCACCCAGTCCTGGGACCCACCTTGGTCACTTTTGGATGAATGACCCAGTGCCCAGCAAGTACCCTCCCTGGAGAGAAAGCTGGACACAGTGCTGCTCTGTTGCTGACCCAGGTTGGAGCCAGTGTTCCTTGGCAGAGACAGAGCTGTCCAAATCCTCCCTTTCCCAGCACAAAGCACAGACAGGCCTGGAACTGGGAGCCAGGCTGGTAAGCCCAGGGATGGCCGACAGGATGTATCTGTAAAAATCTGCTTCCTTTCTGCTGGCTTCAGGCTTGAAAAGAACCTGGTCAGTGGGCACAGAGAGTAGAGAAATAAATACTTTACAAGGAAAGGGGGAAATGTGGTGACAATACTGGAATTAATAATTCTTTTAACATGAAAGAGCTTTTCTCTGTGATCTTTACTGTCTTACCTAGGGTTTGGAGTTTAAATAGAGCAAGAGGGTGAGCTGGTTTCTTCATTGTATCCCAAGCATCTGGCCCATGTGTGAGCACAAAGGTAGGATGCATCTGAGTTGCTCAAAGAATATGGGCCAGAAGACCTTTCAAAACCCCTGAAAGCTTTTCCATACGAATAAGCAATCAGGAAATTGGAGTCTTCATTTTGTCTTTGTGATCAAAGCCAGAGAGGAAAGATATTAAGCAGATACTGACCCGAAGTTTTGTGGCCACTGTTAGGATTTATTGACTGGATGGCAAATAAGGACTGTGGGAAAGCCGAGGTTGGTGTTTACTTGAAGGGAAGGAAAGATTTGGATTCAGAGGTTGACTGGAAACAGAAGCCTGCCCTACTACGGAAATGAGTCCATGGGCTTTGGTAATAGGAGGTAACAACACATTTACAGCATTGATTGACATGCATTATGTGCCTGGAACTCCGGGACACCTAATAATATATGACAGTGTTAATAATAATGGGCAAAGCCACGAGAAGAGGAGTAGTAACAGCTTACATTTGCATGCTGTGTGCCAGGTGGCAGCTGAGGGCTTTCCCTGCATTTAGTGTTCCATTTGTGTGCATGAGCAACATGAGCTTAAAGGAGGTAAGAATATCACCCAAGGTCACCAGGCAAGGAGGAGGCAGAGCCAGAATTTGAGAACAAATATGTTTGACCCAGAGATTGTATTTTTGATCATTGCCACCATAATCTGGTAATAGCTCCTCCTCCTAGCCCATCCCTGACCTGATTGTCTCCATTTTCTAATACTCAGTTTTTGCAAAAGCTTCATACACTGCTTTTCTTTTCTTTTTGAAGGGGTTTTTTTTCTTTTTAAAAATTTTCCTTTCTTTTGAGCAAAATTGTCTGCTCAGGTTTTGTAAGTATTGTGCTGGCTGAATTTTAAATAGAACAATTTCATCCTCGTGGTCTTTTAAAAAGAAATGTTTGAATTTCAAAATAGTGGCCATTTTCTACTTAAATTTTTTTTTTTTTTTACTGATCCAGAGTATTAATTCTAGAGATAAGAATGCCTGATTCTTCTTGAAAGGCTGAGTTCATTATGGAACTGGGATCCTTGATTCTAATGCTGTGTGCCTAAAAAGTATTTCCTTCTTTTTTATTTTCTTTTCCTTCTCTTTGGTTATAAAGACGGTTTAGAAACAGTTTCTAAAGAAAGAAACTGATTGTTATTTCACATATTGCTTGAGATGTTTCGATTGATGTGATACTAGTAACTCAGTGCTTCTTGACTTTTGGGAGATTACCATCTTTTTTGAGGTTCTGATGAAAGTTAAGGGTCTCTTGTGTGAAAAATGCACTCATACTTGTGCATACAACAGGGAATTCTCTGCCTAGGTATCAGTGGATCCTCACTTCAGAAATCCTGCCTCCTTCCTCCCTCCCTCTCCCTTCTAGTCTTGAATAAATATTTTTTGAACCTTGTTAAATGTTAAGAACTCTGCTGTGTTAGGATTACAGTGGTGAATGAAACAGGCATGGTTTCCGTCTTCAGGAAGACAGCAAACTAGCATCCCTACAAATAAACCTGCTATGATGTGTGTGTACTTGAAGGACAACTTTGGTGTATCAGATCATGTAATGGGTGAGTCGGATCCTGTAGGTTTGCATATAGGGGAAAGGGGAGGCAGATGGATTGGAGAAGAAACTGCTTCTGCTGCTGCTAAGTCGCTTCAGTCGTGTCCGACCCTGTACAACCCCATAGACAGCAGTCCACCAGGCTCCCCCGTCCCTGGGATTCTCCAGGCAAGAACACTGGAGTCGGTTGCCATTTCCTTCTCCAATGCATGAAAGTGAAAAGTGAAAGTGAAGTCGCTGCAGTCGTGTCCAACTCTTAGCAACCCCATGGACTGCAGCCCACCAGGCTCCTCCATCCATGGGATTTTCCAGGAAAGAGTACTGGAGTGGGGTGCCATTGCCTTCTCTGGGAGAAGAAACTACACTTATGCAAATATATATATATATTCAAACAAAGGAGTTCAGGTAGCTGTGCTGTGGGACATCTGTAATGTAATTTGACTCCAGTATGTAATAAATGTGTGTACTCACAGAGGGCTGAAGGGCACACCATCACACTTCTGCAAAATACATTTTTACCTAGTCACTGGCATTGTTCTTTATTATCTATATCAGATGGAAAGTCTCCCAACAGAATTTTTGAAGTGGCTGATGATGCAGAGATAGAGCAAGGTAGTTGTCCAGCTAATCAGTGAAATAGTTCATGTTTATGAATTGTAAGGTTGTTTATGCTGGCTTCCCTTCTTGGTCTTTAAGGGGTCTTAACAGATGTTGGGCCACAAGATACCACTGAAGGGCAAGCCCTCAGCACCAGCCCTGCTTGGACTTTTGACCTGTTTAGAGACATATTTCACTCCCCCCACACTCATTCCTTTCCGTCTCTGATTCCCACACTCTGTCTGTGGTTACTGTTAATAGTGACTGATGCCCTGCTTTCCTGGACCACCATCTAATCACCCACTTTGTTGCACCTTCTGTCCTTTCCTTGATTTGAGCATCACCCATAGCATTAGGTAAGAGGCCCTCCCCACATGAGTCTCAGGCCCAGAGCACCCCTCAGGATGTAGACAGTCCCAACTCTGGGAGCCGCATGTACTAATGTGGTGATATAATTTCTCTCTGCATTTGAATGGATCCTCTATTTTCTAAGTTTAGCTGTAGCATGTACTTTTACTCACCTTGCATTAACTAGATTTTTTTCCGTTGCATAACAATAAAGAATACCCTAAGTAAGCTATTAAATAGCAGCATGTTTAATTTGTAAAAATGAGTATTGATCAACTCATGTAACTAAGAAACTGGGAGAAAGTTTTCCTTCACTAGTGGCTCTATCCCAGACTTAAATGAGGCCCCCAGGATTTGTGCTCTCTCCAACTCCTAACACAGATCTTCTATGTTGAAACACAGACTCCTCCTCTCCAAATTCTTCTTGGTCATGGCTTCAGACAAATTACGCAGCAGAGGAGAGTATTTTGTTTCCAAAACCCAAGCAAGTCCTATGCACTTCCTCCATTCAGACTGGGTCTTATGTGCTCATCTTGTGTCTAAGTCAATCACCACAGTTTGGGAAACAGAATGAGTTGATTCCTTTCCATGAGTGGTTCTCAAGCTTCTGTAGGCATGGCCCACCTGGAGAACCTGTCAAAACACAGATCACTGACCCCACACCCAGGGTTTCTGATTCAGCAGGTCTGAGGTGGGTTATGAGAATTTCTAATAAGTTCACAGGTGGTGGCTGATGCTGCTGGTCTAAGGACCAGCTTTCAGAATCAGTGGTTTAGACCAGTCAAGCCCACATCACAGAGACAGAGTGGAAGATAAATGGTCTCCCAACATAATTCCAGCTGCTCTTTTACCTGAAGAGGGGAGCGTGGATGTTTTCATTTCTTCCCCCTCTAGAGTACTTGCACCCAGGTGGCGCTAATGGTAAAGAATCCACCTGCCAATGCAGGAAACTCAAGAGATGTGGGAGATGTGGGTTCGATCCCTGGGTTGAGAAGATCCCCTGGAGGAGGAAATGGCAACCCTTTCCAGTATTCTTGCCTGGAGAATCCCATGGACAGAGGAGCCTGGCGGGCCACAGTCCATGGGGTCACAAAGAGTCAGACACGACTGCTGTGATTGTATCTAATGGCAGCTCCCACCAGTACGTGGGAGGAGCTTCTCTATCAGGTTCTTTGTTATCAGGCTCAGGGAATGCAGCTGGGATCAAGACAAAGTCGTTACTCTCATAACTCCTGGAAGTGTGGTGAGGACCATAACCATAAGTAAATACACATATCATGTAAGATACGATTTCATCTGCTACAGAGAAAGACAGCAGGGAAGGAGACAGAGGACGATGCTGGGGTCTGAGGTCTGTTCACATAGCACAGTCAGGGGAGAAGACCCTTTGGATAGGATATGGTTTGACCTAAAACCTGAAGGAAGAGAGAGCATGAAGTCTGTTCAAGTTAGGGAAAAATATGCTTTACAGGCAGAGTACAAAGAACACGGACAGCTTGGGAAATATCAAAAGGTCACTGTATCTGGGGCAGAAGATGGCAAGGAGAAGAGGGAGGGAGAGGAGGTGGAGAAACACAGGGCTTTTCAGGCTGAAGGAAGGCCCTTGGGTTTTGCTGGGAGGAAGAGGAGAAACCTCTCAGTAGCACATCTGGGACTGGGGCTTTGAAATGTGGTGGAACCAGTGTGGATGTAAGAGGATGAACTGTGCCCCCAAATTCGGTTAGTGTCCAGCTATTGAAAAGCCAGCATGGGGCTCTAAATGGACCTGGCGTTTTTGCTCCCTACCTTAAGTATTTCCCGTAACCATATGTTTTGAAACTTGGTCTTCTACAGAGGAGAAGCCACATCACCCCTCTGTCTTCTGGTCACTGCCTCTTGATCCTCAGTCTGAGTTTTTTTCCTAGTTCAGTCTAATGTAAGATTGTTTTCTTCCAAATCTGAACTCTGAGCGATTCCCCTGGCATCATATAAACTTGAAACTCAGGTATTTCTCTCATTCCTCCTTGAGGCAAAGGGGAAAAGGGATTGCTATTGAATTTTGCTTGTGAAAGCATTTTGGAAGCACACTGATTTTTAAAATAACTTCCCCTCTAAGAAAAGGAGGAAAATGAAAAAGGAGGTCTGATTAAAATACAGGTGTAGCTGCGGGTTGACATGTTCACAGGTCTACAGGGCTGCTGGGGAGTAATGCCTCTTGGGACCTTCAAGAGAGTGTCATGTGGTAACTCAAGCAGTACATATATGCAGAGTGCCAGAGAGTCTCGAGGGCAAGCCGGTTCAGGAGCTCTCACCTCAGCCTGACGCTGCAGTGCTGGGGCCAACAGTCACACCTGGCATATCCGTCCGGTGCCCAGAAATGCTTAGTGTCTCTGTCGTTTATACAGTCGAGCTCATAGTCCTGACTATGGCCGTCAAAATGGGCGTATTATGTTTTTGTGAGATTTGCTCATTTTTACCTACATTTTACTCCAGCCAGTTCAGCAGCCCCTGAGTGCAGTTGATACTTTCCTGTGAACGTGCCTTGTTTATGTGTGATGTTTGCTGGGACTGTCCCTTCCTGTTTCTCCTTGTTCCAGCCCAGTTTAAGGACCATTTCTTTTTGAAAACCTTTCTCCAGTGAAAAAGATCCATTTCCCCCTTCACCCACCCACCCATCTTCTCTCTCTGTCTCTCTTGCTTCAGTTGTTTCATTTCATGCACTAATTCCATTTGGCCCTGGATATATTACTATCGCTCCTCTCCTTGATAGCTCCCCTCAAGAGACAGACACTCTTGAGGGAAGAGGCCATTTGTCATTCACGTGTACGTACCTCCCCCACACCCACCACATCCCCACATATGCCGGAGGGAATCCGAGGAAATGCTCAAGAAATGTGCAGTGAGTTGCACTGAACCGAATCCTGGCTCTGGCTGAGAGATGGTGACTGTGGGACATTTCAATCCTGGGACTTGTCAAGGAGATTCCTTTGTTTTTTTTTTTGTTGTTGCTGTTTTGTTTGTTTTATTTTTGCTTTTGCTATATTTGTGTAATCTCTCTTTCTCTCTCTTTTTTTTTTTTTTTTCCTGAGAACACCTGGATCATGGTTTTCTGAGCTCAGGGTCACTTTCTCTTTTTTTCTAGAAATTTGTAGAGCCACCTGTGAGAAAGAGAAATGTGATTCATTCCAACCAACGGTCTACCTCTCGAGTTGAAATATGGGCGTGTAGTGGTGGTTGGGGCGGCCAGCGTGAGCTCAGATGCTCCGCTCATGGATAAAGTCGCCCTGCCTCCCATGGCAAACTCATCTTCCTTCTGTTGGCCCGCTGCCTGGATGGGAGAAAGGACGTGACGCATCACCGTCATGGGTCTCCCACCTGGCGATTCCGCGTAAGGCGTGTGCAGAAACACGTCTCGGCTTAGCAGTGGGGCACGGAGAGGGCTGACTTGTATTGAATACATGTTTTCAGGGCTGTAGCATTCCCAGAGATGTCCCTGGCTGGATACATGGAGCTTTATTTACTTACTTTTGTTTAACGACCTTCTGATTGATTTGAATTGGGAGTTGCCTTCTACCTAGAAGTGATTGGTTCGGAATGCGTACCTGGTGTGCGGGTGGGAGGTCCGTGGTCTTCTCCGGGGAGGAGGGAGGAGAGTGATGTAGCATGCCTTCTTGTCCTGTGTTCTCGGCTCTTTATGAGTGCCTTAGGTAGGGCCACGTGGCTCCTGACTGCTTGTCCTCTGTGACTGTCATCTCAGAGACGAATTACAGTTTGAGGCATGTTGTGCACAATTGTGCTGTCAGGGCCATCCTGTTGTGTGAATTCTGAACACACCCCCATCCATCTGTGGAGGCTGGTAGCAGACGGTGAGCGTGCCGCTGGAATGATGCATGCCTTCTTGTCCTGATCTGGACTTTCTTAAGAGAGGGCTAAGAAGACAGGTTCAGTTTGGGTTTTGCTCTTCCCTGTAGATGGCATTGGAAGAAAACTAAAAGCACCTGAGGAACTGTCAGAGTGGATCTTATTTATGCTTATAAACCAAGCTCACCATAGAGGACCAATCAGCAATGTCTGCATTCACCAGTTGATGAGAGCAGTTTGATCTTTGACTCTTGAGTCAAGTTATTTTTCCAGTGGAAGATAAAATCGTTTTTGTTATGTGGATTCCTCAGTGAGGATGAAGCTAGTCCTTTCTGACTTACAGCCTATGAGGCAAAGGGAATGTACAAAGGGAATATTTGCTTCACAATTATATATAAGAAAGGTGGTTGTGTCCTTTCTAAAGGGTCCATTTGCCCTGAAAGGAGTGGATAGACTGGTTTCCACATGAGCTGACGATACTATTCCATTCACACTGACATTGCCCTTAAGCCGAAGGAATCTTGAGAGGGTTCTTATTGCTGCAGTTTGATGGATTAGGAGAGCAGAGGGATCAGATTGCAGACTTGTTTTTCCAAGGTGGCCAGTCTGTGAGAGTTAAGTAAGCATTCGGTTGCTATTCAGGCCTTCAGTGTCTCAGCTTCCATGTCCGTCTTCCAGATAGTATTGTTGGTTCTTATCAATATAATACCCATCAATATAATACCTGACCACAGGTGCTGTAACACTACATCTGCAAAGCTTATGCCAAGCAGGGGCTCATTTCAAGCCCCTTGAAGGGGAGCCTGCATTTCCTGTGTGCTTTTGTTGGTTCATATTTTTATTAAGAAAGGCCTTAAGCATTTTCTGCCTGAATCCTGTAGGCGTGTGTGCTTACGTGGTACTAAGTTGCTTCAATTGTGTCCAACTCTTTGTGACCTTATGGACTGTAGCCTGCCAGGCCCTTCTGTCCATGGCTTCTCCAGGCAATAATACTGGAGTGGGTTGCCATGCCCTCCTCCAGGGAATCTTCCCAACCCAGAGATCAAACCCATGTCTCTTATGTCTCCTACATTGGCAGGTGGGTTCTTTACCACTAGCACCATTTACATATAATTGACACTGTCCTACCTTTCACACCCAGGTACCAACTCTACTGACTTATTCTAAGAAATTATGTACATTTCACTTCTGTGCATTTGCTGGTACTATGATTGGATAAATGCCACGAGCATTCCTAGTCTGTGAAATGGGATGAATAAGAGCTGCACTCAGGGTGGCTGTTAGATCTCAGGGAGTCATGAATGTCCAGCATCTAGGCTGTGCCCACATGGGGACAGGGCTTGGCCAGCACTGCTTGTCTGCTCTCTCTGCCTTTCTCACTCACAGATATAGCCTGAGGCTCTCATCCTCATGAGCTTTCACTACAGTCACGGACCCCTTAACTTGTCCCCTTTGCTAGAGTGCCTTACTTGGAGGACCACATCCCAACTCTTTAGCTTGGCATCCAAAATTTGCCCCAATCTCTGTCTTATCAAATAAACACTTCATTTTCTAAACTATCTGGTCCAGCCAGATGGACAGACTCAGAGTGGGTCATGCTATGTTGTGCCTCTGGCCCTTTGCCTGGAATCTTCTTCCCCATCCCTCCATATCCTACCCATCTTTCTATATTTGGCTAAAGTATCATGACTTTTGTACATATTTTCTCTCTACCAAAGACGCATGGTTTTTTCTTTCTTTCTGAACTCCTACGTGAATTGACCACTCCATTGCTTTGCCTGTTAAGCAGCCTCCCTAGCTTCTTGTTGTGGTCATTAATGGGCATTTAGATCCTCTGTTGCTGTGCGTCCTTTCTTCAGCTTCTTTCCCATCACCTCAACTAGAGGGTGTGTCACAAAACCGAAGACTGTGTCATGTTTAAATTTCACATGTCCTAGAGTGATGTTCCTTGTATTAGAGGCTCCCAGTAGTTGATTTGATGATTTGTCATGATTAGAACAAATGTCTTCTTCATAGTATTCTTTGTTTTCAGCATATGCAAGCTGTCCATGTGGCAACTCAATGTGCAGCATCTTAATCTCGATTGGGACATGCCAATTTGAATCCCCTTATTAACTGTGCAGCGTTCTCAAATTAATTTGTCACTGTATCCTCTGGACATTAGAATGCTGATTCTCTCAGACTTTATAATTTCTACCAAACCTCTGAGCATGGCTCTGTCTGACATCCTCCAGAGACTAAACTGGAACAGAGGCAACTGAACTAAGTAAGCCATTTGGAGTGTTATGTAATTTGGACTTAGATTTAGGTTTTTTCGGAAGTAGAATAGATATATGACACCAACTCAGGCCCAGGTGTTTTTTGCCTCTCTTCTGTATTCTGGTCTTTCAAAAATAAATCTAGGGCAGCTGTCTATGTTTTAGGATTGTTTTTCCAATGGGGCTTCTTTTCATTTTATGTCATATCAAGCTCCTTTTCTGGTGGAAGCTCTGTGACTTGGAAGGTTCAATGATCTAATATGAGGCTGTATACTTTGGGTTCTTTGGTGTGTTGAGTTTTGGTGTAAGGGCTAAAAGTGAGGGTTTATTTTCTAACCTCTTGGTTTCTGAAACTCATCTATTAAGTACATATACTATTCATATCTACCTCATAAGATTTTTGTAACTGTTACATGAGATAATATATTTAAAGTTCTTAGTACCAAGTCTGTGATATTGTAAATGCTCAACAAATGTTTGTAATTTAAGAAAACACTATATATTCATCTACCAATGTAGTGATAGGGAATATCAGAACAAAACAAACAGAAATCCTTTTCAGATCTTGAGCCTGGCTCTGCAAGATTGCATAGAGATGTAAAAATCACAATGAAAGGCTTATGCTCATTCTGTAAATCTGTTTATTAACAGTGATTTTGACAGGTAAGTGAAGAATATCCTTCTTCCCATACACTCATCCCTGGCATATTGCACCTAGAGGAAAGTTATACATTTTTGGCTTTTCCAGTGTTATGACATGAGCTGGCTTAAGTGTTTTGCAGGATAATCTTGGAATAAACAAGGAGGTGTTTGGGACCAGTGGAGAGCACTGTGCTGAACTGTTCCCTGAATGTGAAGCCAATGTATTCCTGCAGTCACCAGCTGCCGGCTGAGATCACACCAGAGGTCTCAGTTTCCACGTGGATTGTCTTTTACTATCTTCTTTAGGGCACCAATCCTCAGAATGCTGAAGAGTATCATTTATGTCAAGTGATGTATGGAAACATGTGGAGTGTATGTTGGCTACTCACTCCCTCGCTTGGGAACAGGTACTCCATGTCCTCCAGTTTCCCTCTAGGGCTTCTCCATAACCTTGAGCGGGGATCTTGAGTAGGAGAGTAAAGGAGAGGGCTTTTCTGACGACATTGTTTCTATCTGTAATTTTTTAAAGGATCTACACAGGACACGTGACATTTAGAACTGTTTCCACCTGATGCCCCCTTCCTGGGCTGGAACAAGAAAAAGACCCTGACAATCCCCTTGTATTTTTAAATGTTCCTAAATGTTAGACTATCCCTTGAGTATTAAACAGTTCTAATTCTCATCCCAGTGAGGGTTACCTGGTGGCCTTAGTCTTAGATTAAGCCTAAAGTATGTCTTGCAAGACAGTGGGTAGTCTTGGGAGAGGTTGGCGTGTGATTTTCAAATGGATTGATTGTCAGTCATGGTTCTCCAAAGAAACAGAACCAATAGAATGAAAATCCATGGACGGAGGAGCCTGGTGGGCTGCAGTCCATGGGGTCGCTAAGAGTCGGACACGACTGAGCAACTTCACTTTGACTTTTCACTTTCATGCATTGGAGAAGGAAATGGCAACCCACTCCAGTATTCTTGCCTGGAGAATCCCAGGGATGGCGGAGCCTCGTGGGCTGCTGTCTTTGGGGTCGCACAGAGTTGGACACAACTAAAGCAACTTAGCAGCAGCAGCAGCAGTAACTCTCTATATAAAGAGAGTTATTATAAGCAATTGGCTCATGATCCATATATAGGCTTTCCAAGTGGGACAATGGTAAAGAATCTGCCTGCCAATGCAGGAGACATAAGAGACGTGGGTTCGATCCCTGAGTTGGGAAGATTCCCTGGAGAGAGAAATAACAACCCACTCCAGTATTCTTGCCTGGGAAATCCCATTGACAGAGGAGCTGTCAGGCTATAGTCTATGGGGCTGTTAAGAGTGGGACATGACTGAGCACGCATGCATGCACTTGATTATGAAAGCTGAGAAGTCCCAAATTCTGCCGGGTGAGTTGGCAAGTTGGAGACTCAGGAGAGCTAATGATGTAGTTTCAGTCTGAAGGCCAGCAGGCTCACAAGACCCAGGAAGGTCTGATGTTTCAGTTCAAGTCCAAAGGCAGGACAAAACAGTGTCCCAGTTTGAAGGCAGTGAGGAAGAATTCTTCCTTTCTTAAGGGAGGGTCAGCCTTTTTGTTCTATTCAGCTCTTCAGCTGATTGGATGGGCCCACCTACATCAGGGAAGGCAACTTGCTTTGCTTAGCCTATCAGTTTATTATATCATTTATTTATGTATTTAATATAAATATTTAAAATAAATATAATAAATATTTATTTATTATATCAGTTATTAATATCATCCAAAAATACCCTCACAGAGACACCCAACATAATGTCTGACTAAATATCTGGGTATCCCATGGCCCAGTTGAGTTGACATGTAAAATTAACCGTCATAATTTAAGTGTGGACTTCTTTGATTCAGTTCTCCAGGTCCTCCAACAGGTGTCCTATTAATTTGTCTTTCCTTCGCAGGTTTCCTGGCTGATATAATATGTAAATAGTAAAGAGACTTCAGCTTGGAAAGTTGTTACTGAGTTTCCACTATATGTGGGTGCTAGTTAGACTTTGGTGGGAGACAGGGATGGGCTAGTTATGATTTCTGTCTCAAGATTAAAACTCCCTCCATGCCAAGATGCCTGCTGCCAACCTAGTTTTAGAAATTCATTTTCCTTAATCTACTTGAGCCTGGAGTGTGTCAGCACTCAGAAGGTTTCTTTGAAAACTTAATTTTCTCAAGTGAGTTTCACCAGTTCCATTGGGTTGCTTCCTTTCCACTTGCTCTAAGCTGCTTTTTCATCTTTGCAAAATGAAGAAGCTGCTTTTTATCCTTCTGGGTTTTTAGGGTTATGATGACAGTTGCTTTACAGGGAGAGGGAAAATGCCAGGCAAGGAAAACCCTCACTGCCCCAGAAGCCTTTCAAATGAAATCATTCTTCTGATGAGATTTTTAAAGCAGCAACCTGAGTTTGAACCATGTATCAAGGTTTCCACTGGCTCTCATGTGCAGTGGCCTTTGCTGGCTGTGTATCCATTGGCTCCGCTTTGTAGTTTTCATTTTTATCATCTTTGGTCTTCTCATGGGCAGAGGACACCTGGCTTTGTGAGTACCAAGGTCTTATTACTGCAAATTGTGAATCCCAGGCCAGTTTGTTCCAACAATTTCCCTGCAGTCCACTCCTTCTTCACCTTCCTTCCCTACTCTCTCAATGTCTGTATTTACTGGGGGTGAGGGTGTGGAGCTGCAGAGAGAGAAGGAAAGTGGTTGCACAGGTTAGCGTTTGCTTCCTGCTCCTTGTGATTAGTGTAGCACTGGGGGTGAGTGCCAGATTGCGAAGCCTCTGGAGGGTTCAGAAAAGGATGTAGTGATGAGAACAACAGCTGGCCTGCTGGTCTGGAAATCACAGAAGTAGTATGTTTGTCACTTTCCTCATCCCTGTTGTATGTGCTTTCAGACTTTATATACTGTGTGTTCCTGTGATATTTGGAAGAATGTGTTCCAGTGAATCTAGGGGGGAAAGGTTTAGTTGTGTCCTGTGGAGACCCTGGACGGAGCTGCATCTGGGAAGGGAGTTTCTTATGGGAGCCAAAAGTGCTGACCTCAAACTCTAAAGCTGTTCTTCCTAATCTAGATCAGATTGCTTTTTAATTAATGCATTTATAAGTTGAAGTGAGAGATGAATCCAGACTGAATAATCAGATAGGAGTGTGAAGATACAGGAGTAGAATGACTAACATTAATCTTAGGGTTAGTGAGATGATAATAAAACTCCAGGTGAAGATATAGGAGAGACTTACAAGGACTCAGTGTGAAAGATAAAGATTGCTTTTACTCTTAAAATGTTTCCAGAGGAAAAAATCTTTCTTATAAGGGTAATGGCTGAACCTGCTTTGCGAGCACAGCAGAGAGTAAAGGCTGGGATCGCCATAAGAAAAATTGATGCTTAAATTAGTTTTCAGTGACATGGCCCTGTTAGCAACTCCTTGGAAAAATTATTGAAGAGAGACAGCTTTTTATTATTTTTTGCTTAAGCTTTTATGGGATCTCCTGCTGTTTCATAGAATTTCAAATGGGAAATCAGAGACTCAATGGCACAATCTTTCGATTCTAGATTATTAGCAGAAGTTTTGTATGAGCTGTACTAAGGTTTTACTTACCCATGGCCCCATATCAACCCTTTTTGTTCCGATTGTCCCCCAGTTACCTTATCATGAATATGGATTGTCTGCACAATCAATCAGATGGAATTTGCTGTTGATCCAGTTGGGTTGTACAGACTTTGTTGACTGGCTGAAGTCTGAATGTTTCAGTCATTTGGAGGTAGTTGGGTGGTCTGCTGAAAATAAACCTCATTTGGGAATAATAAGGTGGAGTAAATCTGGATCCAAGACTGTGGTTTGGATCTCAGCTGGCATTGGACTATGATAAATAATTCCTTGGTAATCCGTGTGAATCTCACAGGCTAAGACCCCTTTCAACTCTCTGAAGAAAAAACAATTTAAGGCAAAATTATGGTCTGTGGGACTTGCTGTCAATTCTGAAATGAACCTAAAAGAAGCAATCTTGTATTATCTAAATGGTTGCTGAAAATGGATATGACTGTTTTTTAATAGAATTTATAGAAGCTTTTGTATATATTTCACCTTTAACTCTTAGGGAAGTTTTAAAGATTTATAAAATTCTTTTTATCAAGCTAAAATTCAAACAAAGTATGCTTTGTCTGTGCTTCAAAAATGTATTAGATGTATGCCGTGAATGCTGCAGGAGAGCTAAGAGAGACAGACGGTGAAAAAAGCGAGAAGAACTCCACCGAGAGAACTGGTTTTTTATCATTTTGAGGTGTGCATGTATATGTATGAACACTTACAGTTATTTTATAACAGCCATACTTTATTGTATATACCATTATGACCTGTTTTTTTTTTCCCACCAAACAATATAGTATTCACATTCTTATATACCAGTAATTTTTTTCACCATTAATCTAAATGCCTATTTTCATTTTTCTTTTCAGCTATTAAATACCTATACAGAGTTTATTATGTTTCAGGCAAAGTTCAAGTTGCTTTACAAATATTAATTCATTTCATATAAAATAGATGTAATAAAGTTTATTTTGCCATTATACCAGTGGATCACTTAAGATGTTTTTCATAACAATTTTAAGTCTCATTGCAATGAATATACCTTGCAGCTAAAATAAATAGCTATGCTTATCATCATTTCCTTAGGATATATTTTCAGAAGTGGAATTTCTAGCTCAAATGGCACACAAATTTTAAGGCTTTTGCTATATAGTATATATTTATTTTTAAACTGCCAGTTTTATGTTTAGAAAAACCAGTTTTATGTTTTAACTAGCAATGTGTGAGCAAGTGCGTTTGCTAACACAGGGTATTTTCATTAAAACCAAACAATAACAATCTAGAAAACTCAAAAGCAAAGAAAAAAAACTTTCCAAAATGTTAGGTAAAAATTATTTCTCATTTTTAATGGCATTTATCTTTTCTTATTGATTTTTAGGAGTTATTTTCATATTGAAGATGTTAACCTTTGTAATAGCCTGCTGTTTTCCACTTAGTCATTTGTTTTGTTATTCTGATTATAGTCATTTGGATCATGGGCAAGTGTTACTTTTTTGGTAGTCAAATATATTTTTTCTTTGTGGTTTGTGGGTTTTCCTTTCACATTTATGCTTATATGGGGTTTTACTTGCCCCAAGATTGAATAAAAATATACATAAATTTTATTCGAATATTCTTATGGTTTCATTTACTTTACTTTAAATCTTTAATCCATCTGGAATTTATTTTGGTCAGCATAGTTTTTTGAAACCATCTAGAATGTTTTCAGAACACAGGGACAAACGTTATCCATGTGGTTTTGGAGTAAGTTGTATAATTGAAATAACCCATGGGCTTAATTATAATTTTTAAAAATTTCACATTTATTAACTTCATATCATTTGCCAGGTTGTATGCTAAGGGCTTTGCATGTATTATTTCAGGGGCTTCCAAGCAACAGGAATTTCAGTTTTAAGTGTCCTATGATTACCATGGTAACCAGTCATCTTTCCATAATGGCCCAGGACCCTGCTTGGTAAGAGGCATAATGACTCAACCACAACCACATTCCAGGTTTGTCTGTAGGTTCCCCCTTCTCCAGGTCTCCCCTGCTGCTGACATATAGTCTGGGCAGTATCACTGTCTTTCCTTTTTCTGTTAGAATTCTTCAAATGGTTTCTAAGTGCAGCTGTTCCTGTGAATGAGTGTCACTGCGTCTGCTTTCTTACTGACATTTATTGACACAATTGGCATTTCTATTGCCTTTCTGTTTTTAATCTAGGGCAGAAGATTCCTGCATAATAGGCATGGATTTCCATTTTTAGACAGCTGTCTTCATGTGGCCCTTATTTCATCCCCTTCTTCCTATAAACACCGCAAGCACCAACATCTGCACATGTTTTTCCAGGATCTCTGGGAGTTCACTTCCATCCCCCTGGACCCAAAGCCCCAGGGATTTACCTCTCAGACTGTGATGCTGCACATTCAGCCAGCCAAGGGCTACAAGTCCTTGACTTTTTAATCCTGATTGTGTCCAATCATTGCTATTTATGGATTCTCCTCATTCCTTTGTACTTTTGCTTAACCAGATTTGACATGTGAATCACTCATTTATAAAGTCTTGTTCATATTAGCACTGAGGTTCTTTTGTGCTTTCTTTTTCTTTATTGACCATTAAGAACCCAGTTCATGAGTTCATTCAAAAGCATTTCCCTAGTTGCCTAGTTGTTCCCAAAGCTGTGCTAGGCATGGGAGATACATATGCAGATTAAAGAGTCAAGATCCCTGTCCTCACTGAGTTTACAATCTAGCAAAGAGAAAAACATTAAGTAATCGCACAAGCAAATGTTATTGCAAATTGTGATAAGTACAAAGTGTGATCAAAAAAGTGAGAGGAGTTGTGAGATGCTTTAATGTAAACCTGATGTGATCTTGGGCTGTAGGGAAGATGCCCTGAAGAGGGGAGCCTTAAGCTGCCATCTAATAAGGAGTTGGCATCAATCAGACAATAACCATTCTGCTGCTGCTGAATCACTTCAATCGTGTCCGACTCTGTGCGACCCCACTGATGGCAGCCCACCAGGCTCCTCCGTCCCTGGGATTCTCCAGGCAAGAATACTGGAGTGGGTTGCCATTTCCTTCTCCAACACATGCATGCATGCTAAGTCGCTTCAGTCGTGTCCAACTCTGTTCGACCCCATGGACAGCAGCCCACCAGGCTCCTCTGTCCACGGTATTCTCTAGGCAAGAATACTGGAGTGGGTTGCCATTTCCTTCTCCAGATAGCCATCCTAGTGAGGGTAAAGTAGTATCTCATATTGTGGTTTTATTTTGCATTTTCTTGATGACTGTTAATGTCCAGCATTTTTTAATGTGATGGCATTAATTCTTATGTTAAAAAAATAATGAAAAACATGTATCCTTTTGCATTGATGGGAACACGAGATAAAAATGAGGTAGAATATAAGCTCCATGAGAATAGGGACCTTCTTGTGTTACTCATGTCTGTTGCCCCATTACCTAGTAGGCAGTAGTGGTATACAGAAAAATACTGGATAGATGGATGGATAGACAAATGGCAAAAATGAATGGAGAGATGGATGACTAGATGGGTGATTGAATGCTTTCTTCTTTCTAATGAAGATAAACTAACAATTTCTAAGATGGAATTTAACTTTTCCATCAGCCTTTTCCCTTGCCTTATTCAAGCTATTGATTCATTCCTATATTTACAAAGAAAAAAAATTTGTCAGATATAAGATCTCATTAGCTCATTAGATCTCTATAGTGAAAGTGAAGTTGCACAGTCGTGTCCGACTCTTTGCGGCCCCGTGGACTGTAGCCCATGAAGCTCCTCCATCCATGGGATTCTCCAGGTAAGAATACTGAAGTGGGTTGCCATTTCCTTCTCCAGGGGATCTTCCTGACCCCAGGGATTGAAACTAGGTCTCCCGAATTGCAGGCAGACGCTTTAACCTCTGAGCCACCAGAGATCTCTAAAGCTCTCTGAATTACTTACTTCTTGGAATTACAGAATTATGGAAGTTAGAAGAGATTTTGAAAGTTTAAAGATCAAGTTTTTAAACTGATTTTTCTTTTTACCTTTCCAAACAACTGTTGTCATCTTTGAACTATTCATCTGTGTTCATGATTCTTAACAAAATCGAGCAGCAGTGAACAACAACAACAATGACAAGAAAAGGATTATTCCAGCCCAGCAATCATGTATTAATAAATGTCCTAAAGCAAATTGAGATTTGCAAGTCATTGTTTTTCCTATTAATGGGTATTATTATTGGTACATAGACAATTACTCATTAAATGCTATAGGGTCAGACTCTTAAAAAAATGTAAATTCATACCCTGCCAAGCAAAATTTCATCTGCCCTTAAGTTTTTAGAAATTATTATTTATGATAAAGTAAAATGTTAGAACTTAAGGTCAAATTGCCTCATTTATCTTTAGGAGGCCACACCAGAAATTTAGGTATTTCTTAATTTAAAACTCTACTCTTTCCACTTGTGACAGCCATTTTTATAAGACCACCAGGGTCAAAAGTCCTAAACTCTTCAGAGTTTCTCTAAGGTCTCTTGAGTCAGAAGCACTGAACTCAGCTCCTCAGGAGGATATATCAAGAGGCCATATGTTATCTGATGCCCCTCAGAGTCAAAAAGTCAAAAGTAATAGGAAACAGACAAGTAAGCTGTTTATTGACAATCAACCCTTGATATTTAGTTTCTAGAGAAAGATACAATAATTATCCCATTAACACCAGGACCTTTATGATAAACTGAAAAAAAATATTCTAAACTGCTGTTATTATTGCCCTGTTTACTATTATCTTTTAATATTCATTTTTGTCAGCTGTTATTTAATATCTTGGAAGCTGTGGGTCTCTGAAAAGTCTTTGCATAGTGCAAGCCAAACTTGCTTCAGAAATCATTTTTCACCCCCAAACAGAAGGTTGAGATAGGAGACGTTCTGCCAATTTGGCATCAGAAAGGTTGCTGTAAGGCCAGTTAAAAGGACACTCTGCTAATGTAATAAATGCAGGCCATCCTAAGGGGATGAAAATGCATTTTTCCAGAACTTTTATTCCTTGTGTTAAAGATTTAAGCATAAACCTTTGAAAATCCCTGAGAACTGAATTTCTAACTTTAATGCATTTTTTTGTTACGGTTTTCCACTTTCTCTTTTCTTAAGAAAGGCTTGAATTCATTTACCCCATTTTATTAAAACCAAACAAAATAAAACTTAGTATCACAAAAGGTAATTTAAAAGAAATTATGTCACTGCCTATGCACAATACTATTTATATTTCCATCTTCTCTTTCTTTATTATAGGACCTTCCCTGTTTGAAGGGAAGGAACATTCCCAGAGCAGATTCCTCATGGGTGGGAGGGTGGCCAGTTGATCTGGGATTTATTGCTATGAAAGGAGAGCATTGCCTTGAGTAAGTGGAAGATAGCAATACATGGCCCATATTTGGTATTCAGTAAGAATTTGCTGGCTGGCTGGATGGATAGAAAGATGAATGGATAACATGAACAAGGTATGATGGTTAATTTTTTGTCAGTTTGGCTAAAAACTGACAAAACCAGGTAACGTTATCCAGATATTTGGATAAACATTCTAGATGTGTCTATGAAGGTATATCTTAGGTGAGATTAATGTTTTACTCAAAGTAAACTTTGAGTAAAGCCTATTACTCTTTGTAATGTAAGTGGGGTCTCATCTAATCAATTGAAGACCTTATTGGGAAAGGGTGACCTCCCTCCAAAAAGAGGAAATTCTACCAGAAGACTGCCTTCATGAACTACAGTATCATTTCTTCCTTGTGTTTCCAACCTGCTGGCCTACCCTGAAGAGTTTGAACTAGCTAGCCTTGCAGTTTGTGAGCTAGTTCTTTAAAATAAATACCATAGATCTCTCAATCTTCCTCTTCATTATACAAATGTGTGTGTGTGTGTATATATATATACATATATATATATACACACACATATATGTATACTCTTATTAGTTCTGTTTCTCTGGAGAACCCTGACTGATACAGTGAATTCTGGAGAGCTTTCTGGATGAGGACATTTATCACTGGCTAGGGACTCCTATGGAGAAGGCAATGGCACCCTACTCCAGTACTTTTGCCTGGAAAATCCCATGGACAGAGGAGCCTGGTAGGCTGCAGTCCATGGGGTCGCCAAGAGTCAGGCACGACTGCACAACTTCATTTTGACTTTTCACTTTCATGCATTGGAGAAGGAAATGGCAACCCACTCCAGTGTTTTTGCCTGGAGAATCCCAGGGACAGAGGAGCCTAGTGGGCTGCCGTCTATGGGGTAACACAGAGTTGGACACGACTGAAGTGACGCAGCAGCAGCAGCAGCTGAGATTTAAAAACTCAGGGTACGTGACAGATGTTCAGAATGCGCATGCCAGAGTACACGCAGCACCCACAGCAGAGAAGGGCAGTGCTGTTCCAAGTTGAGAACCAGATGGGCTAAACATCATCCAACCAAACACCAACTATCTCTACTAGAAATAGAGGTACACATGGAGTACATGAAAATTTGTGTTATGCTTTTCCTCCTGATATAACATCACTAAGCATTTTCTCATTATGCTGCATAAGCTTTAGAAATATTTGTAGTGTTTGTAAACTATTTCATCATGTTTTCCATTGTGGGATATGTGTTTCTAGCATTATTATAGATAATGCTTCATGGAACATCTTCATGTACATATGCTTTCTGATCTCTCAATCGTTTCTATAAGGTAAACAACCAGTAACAGGACAAGAATAAGATGTTATTGTCCTAAAGGTAACAGAAGGTAGGAAATAGGGATATAAGGAAGAAAAACTATTATAAATAAAAATTAGAAAAAAGATAGAAAAAAAATTCAAATAGATCTATAACTGGGAAATTAAATGTGGATTAAAGTTGCCTATTAAAAGTTGGGCTCTCAGAATAGATTTCTAAAAAAGTAGTTGTGTGTGGTTATATGTGGTGTGGAAAATGAATGCCTAATAGGATGGCATGGAAAACTGAAAGTAAAAGGATGGAACAAATATATCCTAACACGAACACATGAAAGCTGTTATAGCAATCATATCAGATGGAATATAGTTAAAGATGAAAACAGTAAATACGAGATATTAGAAACAATATGCTAAGGAGACATTACAGTCATGCATATGTCCATTCTTAATCATATCACCTTCGCATACATTTCAAAAATTTTCCACCTTACAGGCAGGATTTGACAACTTCTTAATCATAAGGAAAGATTTTAACACATTGTCAGAAATGGATATGTCAAGCTGAAAAATTGGTTTAAGAATAGCGAAAATTTGAACAATTAAGTGTGATTTAACAGACATATATAGAACTCTACATTCAAGGAATAGAGTATACATTTATTAAGAAATTCATGGAACATTGTCAAAACTCGATCATTTGTTAGACTCCAGGAAATCTAACATGTGCCAAAGATGGATATAACTTACAATTAAATTATTTAAATTCTCAGAAAGATAGCAAAAATACATATACATGGACATGAAAAATAAGGATATGCACAATGTGATACCATTATTGTGAAATTTAAAAATATAAAAGAATACCACATATTATTCATAGATATAATTCTATGTAGTAAAAATTTGAAATTATTATAAAGAATAGTCATTTGCCTTTGGGGCATGGAATTAGGGCCAGAGGGGATTGAGAGGAACTTCTACTGTACCTCTAATGTTTTCTTTCTTTTAAAAGCCTAAGATAAATATAGCAAAATGTGAACATTTGTTAATTCTGAGTGCTGGTTACATAGCTACTCGCTATATTACTCTCTTTTTTTTTTTTTCTGTTTGAAATATTTCATTATGAACAGAAGTTTGAGATACTTGCCCAGGGATACAGCTAGTACTTGGTATTTTAGATTCAATATTTTGGTTTCTTTATTTTTTATCGTACAAAAGTTCTTAATGTTTATAATTTCAAACTGAATTCCTTCCATTTTTCCTAAGTTTGCTTATATTTAAAGAGTGACTTGGTTTTTAGTCTTCCACTCTTGAAGTTTATTCTTTGTTTGCATTCTTACATACCTTTTTCCTTGACCCCTGAGAATTTTGGTCATGAATATTGAACAAGAAAGAATTATAGAGTTAGTTTTTATTAGGAGAAACTTTAGTGTAAGAATGAAATACAAATCTCCCCTCATCACTGACTGTACTCTGAGTTAAGCTTGCCTGCTTTTCAATGAGCATCACCCAGGACTTCAGAAGAAATGTTTTCTTTTCCTTTTACTTGTCCATCAAGTAACAGTGACATGTATTGAGCATCTGTGATATATGCAGTGCAGTGTGTCAGTTCTAGGGTGTTGTGGAGGGCCGGAGAAATACAGGGTAAGGCCTCTTCCTGCACTTGAGAAAGGTGAACTTCTGTTTGTCTATAAGCCTTCTCATTACTAGCAGACTAGGAGGATCTAAAGAAGCCCCGATTATTAGCATTTTGAAAGAAAAGAAAAACCTTTCTCTACTAAGGGCCAGCTGCAGAAACTCCATCTCTGACTTCTCAGACTGTTTAGTCCTCCTCAGCGCTCCCTCTGTCAGGACGGGACTCAGAGAAGGGCCCTCCTACAACATTCCTTCTAACAGTCTCCACTGCTTTTAATGCACTAGTCAAAGCGTTAGTTGCTCAGTCGTCTCGGACTCTTCGTGACCCCGTGGACTGTAGCCTGCCAGGCTTCTCTGTGCATGGAATTCTCCACACAAGAATACTGGTAGTCATTCCCTTTTCCAGGGGATCATCATCCCAACCCAGGGATCGAACCCACCTCTCCCGTGTTGCCGGCAGATTCTTTACTGCCTGAGCCATCAGGAAACCCTTAACGTGGTGAGTGCCTGATTACTCACTGTTCCCCGCCCAACACTTCGCTCTTTGAGTGCTGCGGCCTCCACCTGCCTTGCTCAGTGTCCTGGCCTCACGTATAGTAGGTGTTCAATGCATGTTTGTTGAGAGAGGGAGGGAATAAATGAAGCGCTTAGTAAACTCTCTGATGTACATGCAAAGTCTTTGAGGAATGCAACTGTATTTTCCATACAACTAAATCACTATGAAAATAGGAACAAAATAAATTTGACCAACAGCCTTGATAGTAGGAGTATTTTAGAGATACATACATTAGATTTCTGTCATTGTGAAGCATTTGTTTTTAATACACTCAAATATCTTTAGTGGGGATGGAAAAGTGGATCAAGACCCAATCTTTTCTTTTTTTTAAAATTTATCTGTTTGTTTGGCTGTGTCAAATCTCAGTTGCCGCATGGCATGCGGGATCTTAATTTCCTGACTAGGGATCGAACCCAGTGAGAACTCAGGGTTCATCCTCAGATGATTAAGATAACCTCTGACTGTAGCATAGAGGATGGGTGATACACCATCCCATTCTTAAGCTACAGCCTCTCCTGTTTCTCTTCCATTTAGCTCCTGCTTATCTTTGGTCTTAGCCCAAGTTACCAGTATTTCAGAGAATCCCACTTCAATTTCCAGACCAAATTTACTCCTTCTGCTCACTTCTCCCAGCTCTATGTCTGTAATCACAGCCTTAGTCCCAACTGTGATGATGAGTTTGCTTGATTGTTGACCCAGTTCGAGAGTGTCATTAGGGCTAAAAGGTGGGATCGTATTTGTCTGGGTCTTTGTTTTATTCCTAGCTCTAGGAATATAGTAGTTAATAAATACCATATAAGTGTTTGGAGAATGATGGATAGATGTATAAATGGTCAATAGATGGACATGGCAGAATGGAAGTGACAGAGTCATATTCTTATGGTGATAATTTCGAATTGAATTCTGGTTTATCAATAAGCAAATTGCAAATTTGTATATTTAAACTATTATTAGAAACAGATAAACTTGTGACATCTCTCAAAGCTAATTTCACTACACCAGTGAGTGAGTCAGTAGGACCAATAACCAGTCTCTGAATGTCTTTAAACACTCACGCCTATATTTATATTTCACACGTATATTTATATATTATACAGATTTACATACATGTGTAGTATATATACTTATATATTATAGCATACACATGCATATGTATCATATATAATTACTATGTATTTCAATATTAGCACAGCATGTACATTGTAAATTATAAAAATATAAATTAAAACAAAGTAGGATAATAAATATAAAGAGAAGTTCTGTTTTTCCCCCCTTGTACTCTGGAGGATTTCCTTCGGGCTCAGCCTTATGGTGTACTGCTCTTTGAAGGCACTGCTCTGGAGGTAGGAGTGTGATAGGGCTCTAGACTGCAGTTCAATGGGTGGGAGTAGGACTGAGATGCTCTCTGTGTGTGTTCAGATTCAGATTCTCTCTGTGTGTTCAGTCGTGTCGAACTCTTTTCCAAGCCCAAGGACTGTAGCCTGCCAGGCTTTTCTCTTCATGGGATTTTCCAGGCAGGTGTACTGGAGTGTGTTGCCATTTTCTCCTGCAGGGGATCTTCCTGACTCAGGGATCAAAACTGCATCTCCTGTGTCTCCTGCGTTGGCAGGTGGATTCTTCACCACTGAGCCACCTGGGAATCTCAGGACTGAGATTCTACATTTCTTAAGAAAAAAAAAAAAACTCAGATATCAGATGAAGCCTCAAGTGAGGTCAAGGCTGCTAGTCCAAGTAGAAAGAACATGAAACAGAGCTCAGCTGATCCTTTAGCCCCTTAGTGAATCTACCTGCATAGAATGCCAGGCCTGCAGGGCAAAGCCAGGAGAAAGAGGTCACTTTTGTTCGAAATAAAGCCTTGTTAACAAGAAACCTCTTGCAGCTTTGTTATTTGCCCTTAACTCCTTGATTCCTTCCTTCAAGAATTCTGGTTTTGCAGTGACCTTTAGTTGAAGGACAGTTGTAAGTAAAGGACTTTGAGGGAGAAGATTATAGTACCTTCTTTGAAATGTTTCTAATAATAATCAGTATTGTTCATTTTTCTAAGTTATGATATGTATATAGGGATGATTCTCATCCGAGATCTTAAATAACGTTTGCCTCAGCAATTAACTGATTCATGTGCAAAAATTAGTGAGCAAATAGAACATCTATCTTAGAGTTTATAGAAACTCTTTACAGTCTGTTTTTGTCCTTATATTGCATTCTTTGGCATCTGAATTCTTTCTTTATAGAATATTGCATAGACTGATACAATTGTAAGAGCTCAATGCAGACCAGCATTTCTAAAATTAAGTAAAATTATTTCAATGCAAGTTTAGGAGGAGCAGGCTTATATTTTGATCCCATAATTTTATTTATACAAAGGCAGAAGAAAATGATCAGACGATAGTGTGCTTTCAGCACTTTTAAGGTTGGAAAAGCTTTTAGGCTTGGAGAAGATTCTAAAAACCTTTCCTTAGTTTCTCTATTATAAAAAAAAGTGAGTTTATTGATTATGATGATTCCTATGGAGAATTAGGGGCTAGTATGATCTATGAATGCCAAGTATAGGGCTTCTTTAGCTGTGTTTCATTGAAATCAGAATCTACAACATGAATCAAGATATACTAGTATCAGATGAGAATCAGCATCTGGGGTTCCCCATCAGAGTTGTACCAGAGTCACCTGGGAGTTTGCTGACACTCTGGTCACATCTGGACCAATTAAGTCAGTTGTAGCCCCAGCATTGGGGTTGTTTAAAGCTCCACGGTGATTCTAAGGTGTAATAAGGGTTGAGGCCCCGTGGTCAAGAGGCTTAGCTTCTCTTTCACTTTGATATTTCACTTTGTAGTCGCCTGAATTATGGTTCTGGTTTCTGCATTTGAGCCAAATTCACAGGTTAGTTTTAAGTCTACCTTTTCCTGCAGTTTCTACATTCTTCTCCATTAATTAAACACTTGGCAGATTTCCTCTGGCTGTTCTTTAATTTGAAAGCATAATTTCTTCATACTTCCCAGTTAATTAAGTTCTACATTCGATTTTTTTTGTTTGTATTTAAAGAAATACCTGTAGGTTACCTGTGGGTTGAAGCTTTATTTTTTAAAAATCTTTTCTCTTTTCTAGCAGGTTGCAAACTAATGTGTCTTCTCACTTAATTATGCATGGTTCCCAGGGACTAATTTAGTGCCTCGCACATAGAAGGTACTCGGCAAGTATTTGTGGAATGTATAAGCTGTCAATTTTTCTCTCTCCTTTAATTCTCATGCTCAAACAGTCAATTATTTTCTGTATCATGTTGATGTGTGCTCTTAAATATATCTAAAGTCCACTTGGTTGCAATAGTAACCATCATTGCTTTGGTGCAGACTGTCAACATCTTTGTGCTTCCACTTTCTCGCCCTCTTCCTCTAAGTGCATTTGTTCCCCACTATTGACACAAATTCTGCTTCTTCACTCCAGTTTCCACTGTGCAGTCAAAGAGACTTAAAAAATTATTTTCTTTAAATTTATTATTTTGATTGTTACCACATTATAAATACTTACAGAATGCACAATTTTTAAGTATAAAAATAAAGTCAACTGTATTATCTAAGGAAATCACTCTTTACTTACCCAAGTATGCACATTTTGTTGTTTGCTTCATATAGATTCTGCTTTTTTAAAATCTTCTGTGACCTTGACTTGTTGTTGTTGTGAATTGAATTTTTATGTACAGCATATTTCCTAAGAATTACTGGCATTTAGTAAAACTGTTTTTACAACTTATTATTTTGAAGCTTCCTAGTTATAGACAATCATATCATTTGCAAGTAAGTATAATTTTGCTGTTTCCTTTCTAAAATCTATATCTAGTGTTTGACAGCTTGTGTAATTTTAGATGATATAACTTTAATGGTAGTAATGGAAGGCATCCTTTTTTTTTAAAATTTATTGATGTACTAATATTTTATTATTGAGAATAATTCTGGCTCCTTAAGTTGAAACAGATGCTATTCATTGTATCAAATAAACAATTTTATTCAATTTTACCATGTTTAAAATCAGGCTTAGCTATCACAGGCATGTGATGGGTAGATTATATTTTTAATGTAATGAGACGTCTTTGGAAACTTTTGGTTAGAGGAGTGCTATGATTCGTTTTATACTTTTAAAAGAACGCTTGGCTGCTATGTGGGGAATGAAGAGTTTATGTCCCTGTAAGTATTATTATAAGAAGTGGTTGTACAAAAATACTGAACTGGCTGCTGTATCTAGAAGAAGGCATATGATAGTATCTGTGCTGTCACTGTAAAGTTATAGGTGAGAAATTATAACTTTTCACTGTTGAGTCACAGTAAAATCCTTTTTGATCATACATTTTTGTCTTCTTTCCTCTTATATTCTTCCCCAGAGTGTGACTTTCAACCATTACCTTCATGTGGGCTATTCACTTCTTTTTTTTTTTTTTTTACCTGTTATACTTCTTCTTCCATACAATAACCTCATAGGATCATTGACTGCCCCAATAGTAATGTCATGTTGCTAGATTTTTATATACCTGGAAAGAGAAAAAGAGGAGCTTCTAGTTTTTTTTTTTTTTTAAGCCAAGTTGCACTCTATGATTGACTAAGCAGCATTATTACGAGTCATTGTAAAACATGAGTCAGACTAGCCCAGAGGTACTTGCGAAGGTGGCAGGGAAACAAAGCAACCTTTAAATTGATTTAGCAAAACACTTAGTTACCATTTCATGGTAGGCAAAACAATAGTAAATCGTAAAGGAGGAATCTTCCTAGGACATTACGAAGCATAAAACTAGCATAAACTCATTGGTTGCTGTCAGCACTCATTTTTATGGTGTTTACAGGAATGCTGGTAACAGAGAATGAGAGAAGTTATTTGTGGCTTTTGGCTGACATTAGAACACATCAGTAGGGATGCTCAAGCCTGTCTGTAGCCATGGTGTTAACTTTGTCTTGTAAAGAATCGCATTTTGTTTACTGGGCAATAAGGAACACTCTTGGCTCAATTCCTGGCTTCCCTCTCAAACATCTGTTAAACATTTTTACCGGGTGCAGTGGTGTGCTGGAGCTGGCTTGTAGTGGCTCTCTAGAGCCAAATGTTAGAATCTTTTCCCAACTTCATGTTTAGTCATCAGTGATGTCATGTTGGTAGCCTGAAAGCAGCTGCAGGGGGAGAATTTACACCAGAGAAATTGGCATAGGCTACAAATCAGGGGTGCTCTTGCCTCCTCTGCACCCCTCCCCCCAAGAGCCAATTGCTAAACATTTACCACCACATCACTGCCTGAATGTTCCTCCAGAAACTCAGATTGTGTAAATGTAAACCTGGTGTCTCTCCTCCTTTCTACCGTCACCTCCTCTTCCCGCATTCCTTATATTTGTTGATAGACTTTAAACCCAGGCTCAAATCTCCAGAGGCATTTTTTGATCCTTTCTTTTCTCATTTTTCCCCAACAGGAGATCCTTTTACAGACTCTGCAGATTACACTCCTCTTATCTCGTATGCTTTACATCATCCCTCAATTTCTTCTGGTGCTCCCCCAGATTGGTCCCTGGTTGTGTCTGTTTTTCTCTAGCGATCCCTGGCTGAGTCATCTTCTATAGCTACTTAACTCCCTACTTAATCCCCCATCTCCACCTCCTTAGCCCATCTAACACACTGCTATCAGCTCACTTTTTGGAGGTGTGCTTTGTATTCTATCATTTTTCTGCTCAAATTAATCAATGAGTCCTCTGATTTTCAAATTAGGCTCGTACTTCATAGCTTGGCACACAAGACACAGCCTACCTTTTCAGCTGATGTCCTACAATATCTGTTCCTCTTCTCAATGCTCAGGGATCCCCAAATGCACATGTGGCATTTCAGACAAAAGTATCGATGCTATTTCTAAAATATGACCTTTCTGAAAAGCTCTTTCTTCTGCTTTGCCTGGGTCAAGCTTACGCCTTTTTTTTTTTTTTAATTATTTATTTATTTTTGGCTGTGCTAGGTCTTCAGTGCTGCACACAGGCTTTCTCTAGTTGTGATGAGCCAAGGTTACTCTAGGTGCAGTGTGAAGGCTTCTCATTGCGGTGGCTTCTCTTATTGGGGAGCATGGGCCCTAGGGCATGTGGGCTTCAGTGGCTGTGGTTCCTGGCCTCCAGAGCACAGGCAGAGTAGTTGTGGCACGTCGGCTTAGTTGCTCTGAGGCATGTGGGATCCTCCTGACCCAGATATTGAACCCATGTTTCCTGCATTGGCATGCAGATTCGTTACCACTGAGCCACCAGGGAAGCCCAAACTTATTCTTTTTTAAGATATAACTCGAGGGATGACTCGTCCTTGAACTCTTTGATAATTCCTTCTCACTCCTTGTCTTCCATACCAAAATAACCTTTCTTGCACAGCTGAACTCACTTCCTAATACTAAACAGCTTTTTATCACATTCATCATTTTCCTCCATTCATTACAATTGATTTTAGCACATTGTGTCGTTTGTCGTAGCAAACCCCATCTTTTTCATCTTTGCCCCTAACTTGGGGTTGAGTACAATGCCCTATTCAGTAGAGATTTGTTGGAAGAATAAACAAAAGGGAAAGAAGGTTTATACTCAGGCTGGACATTCTTGAATTGGTAGATATAAAAGGAAATGAAAGCGTAGGAAGTGAAAAATGGTACAATAGGAATATTTCTGGAAGTCCCCCCAGGGTTTGCTTTTAAGTGGAACATTGTTAGTTTTCATCATGTATTTGAAGAAGATATATGAGTGCTGGGATAGAATAAAATAATACCATAGTTCAACAGAAGCTAGACTCTGAACAAGTGGGTAGAAGTTATGGAGCACATTTTCACTTAATATATAAGAAAACTTCCTGAAAAAGAAGCTATAATTGTTTATCCCAGGAATGAGATTCCTAAAAAGCTACTGAGCTCTTATCACAGACAGGATGCAGATGTATGACCATCTGTCAGGGATGTTATAAAAGGAATTTCTGCAGGGAGTAGATGTTCACTACGTCTTTTAAAACTCTTGATTCTTTGACTCTGTGACTGTTAATGAGTCATCCAGCTTATTGGTAGAGTTTTTGAGCTCTCAGTGTCTTAACCAAGATGGGTTCCCACAATGACTGCTGTGAAGATTTTTACTGTATAGTTGGGAGCATTAAAATCTTTAGGGAGACAGCATCTAGAAAAGTCCCTTCTCACCACTCCCTGCCATAAAAAGAAACAATTCTAAATTTTAGGCCCTCCAATTTGGGGGAAGACGTTTTATCACTATTTTTAGATTGTAAAATGTAAAATTAAAGTCTAGAAAACCTGCCATATTGCCTCTTTCTCCATAGGAGCTGAAAGGCAATTTTACCAGCTCTAAATTTCTGCCTGATTAGAAATTTGGCTTAGTTTTATTTCTGTTCATTTGCTGTGGGTCCCAAAGGGCTTGGCTTGAAAGACAGCAGAATTGTCCAGAAGGCAGTCTTCCTGCCCTTTGTCTGGACTCCTTCTTCACCTGGAAACACCACTTGCAAATGTCATAAAATCCTACTCACTCTCTTTGCTAGTTATTTGCACTGCATCACTGGTCTTCATCCACCTGCTGACCTATAGGGTAACCTTGGTTTTTACCCCGTCCCCCACTGTGCCTTGTATAAGCATAGGAAATTTTATGGGTTTTTCCCAGGATTTTTTTTTTTTCCAGAAAATTACTTGCAACTATAAGTGAAGAAAAGGACAGTCTTTCTCCTGCATTCTTGACCCCATTCTCACCTATTTCCTTCATGACATTACTCTCCCAGTTATCTAACCCTTCCATTGCTTTCACGTCAACATCTCTTGGACATCTTTTTCCCTGGTGTAAAGCAATTTCAGATCTCCCTGATCCTAACACACACACACACACACACACACACACACACACACACACATGCTACACTTCACTTCCCTTCAAACTATTGCCCCATTTCTCTTCTTCCCTTCCCTGCCAACTGACGAAAGAACAGTCTTCACTCAATGCCTCATGTATTTTCTACCTTCAATACATGCCAGGATGATTTCTGTCCTCATCACCCCCATGAAACTATTTCTCCTAAGGCCATCACTCATCTCCTAGTTGCCTAATCCAGTGGCCAGTTTCAGATCCTCTTCCCCCTGGCCGTGGGTAATACTGAAATCCACAAGATGCTCATTCCTCCTAGAAACTTTCTCAGGCTGTTTAACCATCTGCTTCTCATTGTCATCTTAGCAATCACTTTGTCTGGACTTGGACTATAAAACATCTATAAACGATTCATTCAGAAAAATAGATTTTGAGCATCTACTCACAACCAGGTCCTGCACCAAAGCTAGCAAAAGATAATAAGCAAAACCTGCCCACCCGGAAGTGTAGGGGGGTGCATGGAGTGAAGCATTGGTCCCACAAAGGCATGACTGCAGGCTGTGACAAGGACCATCTTAGAACACCATGGGAAAGTTTAACAGCAGCCTCATCCAGCTTGAGGAGGGGCTTCCCAGGTAGTGCAGTAGTAAAGAATCTGCTTGCCATTGCAGGAGATGCAGGAGACATGGGTTCAATCCCTGGGTCGAAGATCCCCTGGAGAAGGAAATGGCAACCTGCTCCAGTGTTCTTGTGTGGGAAATCCCATGGACAGAGGAGCCTGGTGGGCTATAGTCCACCGGGTCGCAAACAGTCAGACACGACTGAGCACAGAACAATAACTAGCTTGGGGATCTCAGAAGGCTGCCCTGAGAAAGCTTTTGGCTTGCATATAGAAGGAGGAGTACGTTTTAACCAGGAGAAAGAATATTTCATGGAAGGAGCAGCGTGCCCTATATTAGGCAGAGTGATATAAGGCAGAGAGCGTGGGCCCAGCATTGCCACTTACCAAACAGTCTGATGTTAACAGGCAAACAAACAAAAGCCTACTTGACCTCTTTGGGTCTTAGTTCTCGCTTCTGTTAAAATTTTGCAGTCATAATTATATGTGCTCATATTTGCAATGTACCTGGTATATAGCTTTGGCATAGTCAATAACGCATAAATAGATGTTTTTCTGGAACTGTCTTGCTTTTTCGATGATCCAGCGGATGTTCCTCTGCCTTTTCTAAAACCAGAACATCTGGAAGTTCACGGTTCATGTATTGCTGAGGCCTGGCTTGGGGAATTTTTAGCATTACTTTACTACCGTGTGAGATGAGTGCAATTGTGCGGTAGTTTGAGCATTCTTTGGCATTGCCTTTCTTTGTAACTGGAGTGAAAACTGATCTTTTCCAGTTCTGTGGCCACTGCTGAGTTTTCTAAATTTGCTGGCATATTGAGTGCAGCACTTTCACAGCATCATCTTTCAGGATTTGAAATAGCTCAACTGGAATTCCATCACCTCCACTAGCTTTGTTCATAGTGATGCTTCCTAAGGCCCACTTGACTTCACATTCCAGGATGTCTGGCTCTAGGTGAGTGATCACACCATCATGATTATCTGGGTCATGAAGATCTTTTTGGTATAGTTCTTCTGTGTATTCTTGCCACCTCTTCTTAATATCTTCTGCTTCTGTTAGGTCCATACCATTTGTGTCCTTTATCGAGCCCATCTTTGCATGAAATGTTCCCTTGGTATCTCTAACTTTCTTGAAGAGATCTCTAGTCTTTCCCATTCTGTTGTTTTCCTCTATTTCTTTGCATTGATCTCTGAAGAAGGCTTTCTTATCTCTCCTTGCTATTCTTTGGAACTCTGCATTCAGAAGCTTATATCTCTCTTTTTCTCCTTTGCTTTTCACTTCTCTTCTTTTCATAGCTATTTGTAAGGCCTCCCCACACAGCCATTTTACTTTTTTGCATTTCTTTTCCATGGGGATGGTCTTGATCGCTGTTTCCTGTACAATGTCACCCGTCCATAATTCATCAGGCACTCTGTCTATCAGATCTAGTTCCTTAAATCTATTTCTCACTTCCACTGTATAATCATAAGGGATTTGATTTAGGTCATACCTGAATGGTCTGGTGGTTTTCCCTACATTATTCAATTTAAGTCTGAATTTAGCAATAAGGAGTTCATGACTTGAGCCATAGTCAGCTCCTAGTCTTGTTTTTGCTGACTGTATCGAGCTTCTCCATCTTTGGCTGCAAAGAATATAATCAATCTGATTTCGGTATTGACCATCTGGTGATGTCCATGTGTAGAGTCTTCTCTTGTGTTGTTGGAAGAGGGTGTTTGCTATGATCAGTCCATTCTCTTGGCAAAACTCTATTAGCCTTTGCCCTGCTTCATTCCGTTTATTGACTATGCCAAAGCCTTTGACTGTGTGGATCACAATAAACTGTGGAAAATTCTTCAAGAGATGGGAATACAGACCACTTGACCTGCCTCTTGAGAAACCTATATGCAGGTCAGGAAGCAACAGTTAGAACTGGACATGGAACAACAGACTGGTTCCAAATAGAAAAAGGAATACGTCAAGGCTGTATATTGTCACCCTGCTTATTTAACTTCTATGCAGAGTACATCATGAGAAATGCTGGGCTGGAAGAAGCACAAGCTGGAATCAAGATTTGCGGGAGAAATATCAATAACCTCAGATATGCAGATTACACCTCTCTTATGGCAGAAAGTGAAGAGGAACTAAAAAGCCTCTTGATGAAAGTGAAAGAGGAGAGTGAAAAAGTTGGCTTAAAGCTTAACATTGAGAAAATGAAGATCATGGCATCTGGTCCCATCACTTCATGGGAAATAGATGGGGAAACAGTAGAAACAGTGTCTGACTTTATTTTTGGGGGCTCCAAAATCACTGCAGATGGTGATTGCAGCCATGAAATGAAAAGACGCTTACTCCTTGGAAGGAAAGTTATGACCAACCTAGATAGCATATTCAAAAGCAGAGACATTACTTTGCCAACTAAGGTCCGTCTAGTCAAGGCTATGGTTCTTCCAGTGGTCATGTATGGATGTGAGAGTTGGACTGTGAAGAAGGCTGAGCACTGAAGAATTGATGCTTTTGAATTGTGGTGTTGGAAAAGACTCTTGAGAGTCCCTTGGACTGCAAGGAGATCCAACCAGTCCATCCTAAAGGAGACCAGTCCTGGGTGTTCTTTGGAAGGAATGATGCTGAAGCTGAAACTCTGATACTTTGGCTACCTCATGCGAAGAGTTCGCTCACTGGAAAAGACCCTGATGCTGGGAGGGATTGGGGGCAGGAGGAGATGGCTGAATGGCATCACCGACTCAATGGACATGAGTTTGGGTAAACTCTGGGAGTTGGTGATGGACAGGGAGGCCTGGTGTGCTGTGATTCATGGGGTCGCAAAGAGTCGGACACGACTGAGTGACTGAACTGAACTGGCATATAGCTGGTACTCATGAAATATTGACTCAACGCAGCGTCTTTCACTCTTGGGGCTGTGAAGACTGTGGGGCCTTTCAAGTAATAGTCTCCTTAATTGCTTCTAGGAAATATGCCTCACATTCCAACTCTCTGGGGCTTATACAATGGTGTTGTCATTCTGACAGAGGGAGGGGGAAGCAGATGAGGAAGCAGTGGGCCCAGGGTGTTTATGATTTGCCTTTGGGGAATATCTGATCCCAGAACCTCTTTTCTGTGATTTGAGTGTGGCCGCCTGCCATCTCATGGGGCCCAGTTCTGATGGGGGTGTCCCTCAGAAGGACACTTTTCCTTTTAGGTCCAGTGGACTGTGTTTTCCTTGGGCAGCCAAGCTGCACAGAGGATGGAGTACAAAAAGTGCTTCTTTGAGCAGCGATTGGATGTGAATGCTGGTTGATGGTGGGGGCGAGGTGGCGGACACTTGATGAAAGGCACCCACCATCTGAAAAAGTTCACCACCAGGTAGCCTCCTCTGGGGGCAGCCAGCCACCACTGTGCCCTTTTATTAGCACACGTAGTGGAGGGTTTGTGGGGCTTGGCAGCCGTCCACGGCCTAAAGTGAAAAAGGCTCTGGATGGATCGGCCCCTTTGAAGCAGGTGGGCTGGTTGTGGATGATGCGTGTAGCTGGGGTGTGGCCTCCAGATGTCAGATGCCTCCTTTGCTTTCATGGATTTTTGTCATCACTCTTGTGAGAAGCTCATTGGATAGCTGCCCTCTTGGGCAAGCAGACCCATGCTGGAGCTGCAGGGGCGAGAAGACCCCGAGCGCAGAGGAGAGGGGAGGCCACCCTAGAATGAGAGAGAATGACACACCGTTTCCCACACCCTCCTCACTCAGAATCAGAATCCTCACAATGGGCTAGGAAGGTGACCATGGGGGATTCTTCCCTGGCTGCCTCTTACCCTCATTTCTGAATGTGTTTGAACTTCCCTCTCCTCTTTAGGGATGGCGGCTGTGGCAGTGGGAGTCTGTTTTCTCCATTATTTTTCATGAGAATCCTTTGAGAGATTATGCAAGGAAACCTGGCATAGAAAGGGGAAGCACCCCAAATGATAAAATTGGGGTTTTCACCAGGGTGGTGAGTCCACAGTGCTCCTTACCTGGTCTTGCTTCCTCTCCGATTCCCAAATAACAGCTTTATGTGAGCACCCTCAGTCACTTGTGGGAGCACTCCACCCCCAATCCCCACCCCATAAGTACCATTTAAGGAGGCTTTCCCTCCAGAGCCATCCTGCACTTACAGGAGTCCCAGACTCAGCCTCCTTCATTGTGTTGGCTTGCCTGTCTTCCCCTGCCTCCCCAACACACTGTGAATGTCCCAAGTTTAAAGCAGTGGTACCTTATACACAGACACTCAATGAGTGTTGAATGGAACAGTTTCAAACATGGTGTGTATCTGTCAATATTGGGTGAAAAATATGATGAGACTAATCACCCCAAAGAAGAGATACTGGGATTTTCTGAGTAAAGAACCTTCACTCTCTTATTTCCTGGAGGATCTTTTCCAAGTAGGAATATTACCTAGCTTTGGTCCATATTTAGATATAGTCATGGGATACTGGAACCGTAGGGACACTGCTTTTTTACCAGTGAAGAGCTAAGGACATAGATAAATATTGGCATCACATTGGTATCTTTTGATTGTGTTACTGTCCCAGACGTGGTAGAGAAGATTTCTCCCAAGTATTTCTCCCAAGTATTTCTCTCAAGTATTCTTTTGTACTTGATATGTTAATTGGATATACCCCAATACAAAATTTAAAAATAACATAAAAAACAAAAAAGAGGGAACCCTATTAAATTGTACATACAATTTGTTTTTAAAAAAGTGTATGAAGCTGGATGCAGTACATAGGGAAAATGAGATGTTACGAAAAATGGAAAAGCTTTTAGACCATTATCACTGATGCTCCACCTTATCCCCCTCCAACAGGGTGTTCCAGTCTATATCTTCTCCCTCCTAGGGAGACACCCCATGCAGCCATTCATGATTATTCAGGGATTTTAGTCCACCAACCAGCCTGGCTTTCCAGGTGGCTCAACCGTAAAGCATTCTCTTGCAATGCAGGAGATGCCGGAGACCTGGGTTCGATCCCTGGGTTGGGAAGATACCCTGGAGGAGGAAATGGCAACCTACTCCAGTATTCTTCCAGGAGAATCCCATGGACAGAGGAGTCTGGCAGGCTACAGTCCATGGGTCTCAAATAGTAGGACACAACTGAGCACCATGCAACCAGTCTTCTTGTTTCACAGTGAGCATGGCAGTGATGCATTGAATGTGTTTAAGAGAAAAGTGATTGATTTTCTGACAAGAAGCCATTCTTCTGTCTTATCAGCCAGCCCCGCCCCCTAAACTGAAAGGGTAAGAAGCTAAATGCTATAACAATTAAGGTTATTTGACATTCTAACTCCTGGCCACTAGAGGGGGGCAGCGACCAGGCTTCTCTCTCCAGCTGGATGTGAGGCATCTTTGCCCAAACTGAAATGTTATCCCTTGAAGAGTGACAATTCAGCATACCTTCCGTTCATTAGCTTTTCCCTCTGTGAAGTCAGTGTTTCGTACTCAAGTAAAGGTAGCTCGTCTTTCCTAAGAGGAGTATTTCCAACCTTGTTAGTGAGTATAGAGACTTCGGCCCCTTTAAAGTCATAGCGCCTGGATGTGGGGCAAATAGAATGGTGCACACACCTTCCCCACCCCTAAGACGCAAGCTAACTTAACTATGAGCATAAGAACCATAGTTTCCACATATGATCTGATATACGGCCTTATCAAGGGAGAAAATATTTTAGGTTCCAGAACATGCATGATTATTGTTTGGTCTCTGTTCAAAGCAAGAGTGAAGGAAATTAGCATCTAAGGAAAATCATAAGCATTGCTACTCTTTCGAGGAGATGTCTGTGTCCACAGATGCCTCTTATTCCACTAAGACCATCTCTGGTTTTTGAAGGGTGCCCAAGGCTGATGCTTATTTCTGGGATGCCTGTGTAAGGCTGGCTTCTGCTATGTAGGTCCTGGCATTCGCTTCCTGGAAAGTGTTACTAGGATTAAAGCAATCAGTAATGTTCAGTATCTGGAGAATCTAAATAGTTGCAAATGTAGCATCCCTAGGCTTTCAATCGGGGATATGCCTAAGTAGGCAGAGAATGCACGACAGGAACAGGATCCAGGCAATCAAAGAGGTTCCTTGTGAGTAATTATCAAATTGGTTTGGTAGGTTATTTCTGTGTTATGTTAGTATTCTGATTTTTATTCTTGCAAAGCAGGAAGAGAGCAGTTACAGAGAGAAGGACACTGAAGGCAGGAAGAGGAAAACAGGCAGGACTGGGAGGGCAGAGCTTAGGAAGGTCGCAGAAGAGTCAGTGATCTCTGCGATTCTCGAGTCTGAGAGACTGAGTGGGTTCCAGCGCATTCACAGAGTCCGTGTGGCTCCAAGCGTCACACCGAAGAGTTAAGGCTGCAGACTATGAGGCTCTGAACCCCTCAAAGAAAGAAATGCCTTGAGGGTAGCCCTGCCAGGCTGCTCTGTGACTGCCATCAGGGATCATTTTTGGTTTTGTTTTTAATATTGGAGTTTGGATCACATGATTATCAAGTCTCAAATCTGGTCATTTTCACTCTTGGCTTGTACTGGGGTCCCTGCCTGTGCCTGAAACTTCCTTTTCCTCATTCTTAAAACAAACACAATTACACAGATCCTTTAAGACCCAGTTCCTGTGTCTCTCCTACTCTGTGAAGCCTCTGGACACCCTTGCCTGCCCTGTGGATCCCATTGCTCTGGCGCTTCCCAGGCGGCACTAGTGGTAAAGAACCTGTCCGCCAATGCAGGAGACATAAGAGACACAGGTTCGATCCCTGGATAGGGAAGATCCTCTGGAGAAGGGAATGGCAACCTGATCCAGTACTTTTGGCTGGACAGAGGAACCTGGGGGCCTATAGTCCTTGGTGTCACGAAGAGTCAGACACAACTGAAGCAACTTAGCGCATTGTTCAGTATCCAAGGGCTTCCCTGGGGGCTCATAGGGTAAAGAATCTCTCTGCAATGCAGGAGACCTGGGTTGGATCCCTGGATTGGGAAGATCCCCTGGAGGAGGGTATGGCAACCCACTCCAGTATTCTTGCTGGAGAATCCATGTGGATAGAGGATAGAGGAGCCTGGTGGGCTATAGTCCATGGGATCACAAAGAGTCGGACATGATTGAGCGACTAACACTCATTTTTCTTTCATCCCATTGCTCCAGCTGTCTGCCATTAAAGCCCTCACGTCATTTCGAGTTTGGTTTTCAGTATCTGTGCAATTTTCTCTTCTGGCTAGGATCCATGTCTGTTCATCTCTGAACCTCCCTTAGTGCCTGGAATAAGCAGAGCTCAATGAGTTCATTCTTCATACTAAGGAGTGAGCTCAAGGTCTAATGTGTGTGTGTGTGTGTGTGTGTGTGTGTGTGTGTGTGGGTGGGTGGGTGGTGGAGCTGGACTGCAGATAAATTCAAGATCCACAACCAGAGACACAGCTGGCCTCCCAGATTCTCCTGCTCCATCTCCTCAAATAGATTTCATGAAATGCACAAGATCATCCAGAAATGCCTGACCTTGCTATTCTAGCCTGGCAACCCTAAGCCACCTGGAACCAATTTAAACTTTCAGATATTCTCACTCATAGTTAAGCCATGGTGGTGCCCACTGTGACTGGCCCAGGAAGAGTCTGGAAGGAGCAGTAGGCTGGCTTTGCAGACTTGCCCCACACACTTATTAACAACTCAATAAAGCTACGTTACATTTCACGTTATTAAATCTTTGAACCCCGACTTCTAGGTTAGAGTACTGTTATTTGTGTGTGAAAGCATAAGAGTGCCTATATAGTATTGAGGAGAACTGAGGTAGCCACTTCTGAGTTAGGTTTGGAATTGTTTTCTTAGGTATAATGTAACATGGATATGCCTTCAGGTTGTGGCTGCTACCTCTAGTTACTTCCATGTAACTCAGGTTAGGAAAGTCAGCACAGAATTTCAAGGGTTAAAGTATTTGTGAAATTTTAAGTAGTCCCTTGGTGTTAAATACACTCCATCCAGTCAGAACTCTGTCTCTAGTAGCCTTTCCCATCTCCCTTTTTCATTGATTCCCAGGCACTAATAAGCCTGAGATGCTTTCACTTGCTTCTGTGAACTCTCCAAATACATGGAGTAAGGAAAGCCATAGGACCCCAGTGTGGTTTTCTAGTCATCTTCCAGTCCTGTTCTATTGTTGCTCCCAGGACAACTGACCTCCAGATTGAACAAATAGCCCAGCCAGAGACCTTCATGGTGGCAGAAGGGAAAGCCGGAGCTCTGACTCTGGCTCCTAGATGGGGCTGGCTCTTGCTTTGCCTATCTGTTCCCCCAGAAACCGGGTGGAGCATTCCCAGTGGTTCATATATCTGTCTTTCAGGACTGTGTTTGGGTAGCAAAGTCATGAGCACTTGCTTCTCTCTGGCAGGCGTGGCCCTCCTGCCAGAAAAAGCAGAGGGAAAATCACTTGGTGTGCTGTTGCTAGGAAGCAGAGAGGTGTTTGATGTTTTGATTTTAGCAGTGTTGGAGGCTTGCCTTTTTAATAACATGAAGAACTATAGGTTGTTCGTACAGGACTGAATAGGTGCTTTCCTGAAAATGTGTCATGAATGCAGAATTCTCTCATCAAAATCTTTTTTCCCACCATTCACTAAATGCAAAAAAAATCCTCTGGGATACAGGAGAGGGGTACCAGAAGTTCAAAATGAAAATGACACTGGAAAGGTTCTTGTAGAAGCAGCTTTGTTCCAAGGTAGCCATGGGTAGCAGCTCCCATACCACAGGCAGCAAGTTAGGGGCAAGAATGGAATTCATGCCCCTCAGATATCAGTGTCCAACTGCCCAGCCCCATGGAAGCCGTGTGAAGGTTATCAGGCCATTCTCATCTACTCTTGGGATGATTCACTGAATGCTTAATGAGCTGTGTGTCCAAGGCACAGTGCTTGGCTGGATGAGCGAGATATAGTTCTGCTGCTGAAACAGAGAAAGAGACCATAAGGATTCAGAGAGTCTGCACAAGAAAAAAGATGTGGAAGGCACAGGACCTGATAGACAGGGGATAACTTTTCCTGAGCCAGTCAGGGAGCACCACAGAGGAATCTGAAACTGTCTTAAAGGATAGGCATCTGATTTTTCCAGTGGAGAGGACAAAAAGGCACATTCGAGGCAAAAACAAGGCATAAGGAAGCCTGATGCTTAATGAGACGGCCCCATATGATTGGATGAAAGAATGAATGGGAAAGAAACAGGGATGTTTAGATGGCCAGGGACCTTGACATTGAGGCCAAGAAATTTGAACTTCCTCTGTAGATGAGGCCTTGATCTTACTCCACCAATAAATCCCTCTGGAGAGGACAGGAGTGGTTTTCAAATATAGACAGAGCTGCATTCTTGGTACCACCGTCCAGTACCAGTACAATTTTCTGCAGTGATGGAACTGGTGGAAATGTCTAATATGGTGGTCATGAATTACAGATGGCCACTGAACACTTGAGGTATGGCTAGTGTATGAATTTTAGATTTATTTAATCATAGTTAACTTAAATTTCCATGTAAATGGCTCCGTGTGGATAGTAGCTACCATCTTGGAGCTTTGCAGGAGGCAGTGGTTGTAACTTGACAGGGGAAAAAAGATGAGGAGGCTCCCCCGTAGGTAAATTGTGATAAGTCCTATTTCAGGGAGGGAAGGGACCACAGGTAGGTGCTGACACATGTACTCTGCTGGGTGCTATGAGGAGAGGTGTTCAAAGGGTCTTATTGACACGTGGAGCACGGCACATGCACGTGAAATGGATAGACAAGGGAGGCAGTTGGTATGTGACATTACAGTACAGCACGGAGCCAGTTGCTTGGGGCCCTGTGATAGCCCTTGGCATCCTTTTCCTTATCTCTGCACCGCACAGCTGTGCAAACCCCATGGAACGAGAGTCCTGCCTGCACCTCTCTGCTGTCAGGAAAGATGCCAAGGGCAGGGAGGATAAATTAGAAAAGCATTTCTAGGTACATTAATTAAAAGCTCCCATGGCGGAAAGTATGCTTTACAGGGATTGCTCGGGCCAAGCCGGTGCTCTTTACCTGCAGGGCTTTCCTGGAAAAGCTCATTTGAAGTGGATCCTGTGGTTTCCCGTTGGAGCAACGGGTGACGGTGTTTCCTGACCAAGAACTCAGCATCAGACAGAATATTACTGACAGAATAATGCCATGAAAGCAGAAAAACCAAAGCCATAAATCTCAGTAACTACTGAAAGTGATAACATTCTGCTACTGATTCCGTAAAATGAATATAAATGTAGAGTATTGGTGAATACTGACTAAGGCAAGGTCCATGATCTTCTATTAACATATAAAAATTCAGCTCCACTGGGTCATAAATTAGATTTCACCCAGGCTGAAGTATTAAGTGTGATAACATGAATTGAATACTTGAATAACAATAGTTTTGCCCCTCCCTGAAATTTGACGGGTCTATGAAGATGCTTGTATTTTCCTCTTAATAAATTCCTATGTTATCAGCAGAAGCATGCATAATTATTCTGTTATCCATTCCATTCACCCGGATGTCAAGCTTACAGCATCATTCGATCAATGAGGTGGAAATCTGAGGACAACACAAAGTGGATCAAATCACAGCCTATGTCAGGAGGCCTCTGATGTACAGATTAGAAAGATCTTAGCTGGAGAAATATTTAATAGCTAAAATCTACAATGGAAGCTTTATTTTTCTCCAGTTCTTTATTTTTCACTCACTCTAGTTCCTAAATTTGGATTTAAATATTAATACATCTTATGACATTCCTTTTGTTGTTTAAAAAATACACTGTTGTTATGCCCAGTGTCCGAGTCCCCAAAACTGAGAGAATAAGACATCCACAGCAATGCAAAAGCATAAAGGGGTTTATTGCTAGCTCGAGCTAGGGCTCCTGTCTCATCCAGCACAGTGGAGTCCTGACGAGAGAGCCCTGAGCTCTGACTCACAGCTGCTTTTATACAGGCGGTTCTTAGTACAGCTGGCGGGTAATGATTGGCTGAGCCATACACGTGCGCGATGTCCAAATCCTGCATCCCTATCCGGATTGGCTCAGGTGTGGTGCCATCGGGGACTTTCCCAGGGTGTGGTTCCCTGGAATCATGACTCAGGTTTTAATCCGGTTTGGCGCCAGCGGGAACTCTCCTAGGGTGGGGCTTCCTAGAATTGTGACTCATGCTTACAGGAACCTGAGACTTAGGCCTGGTGTGGCCTGTTGAGCCTGTCACGGCTCAGGTTAGGTCCCAACACTGTGATTTTATCTTTTTAGAAAAGTGGTACATGTTCACTGTAGAAAATATGCAGGAAAATAAGAGAAAGAGCCAGCACTCAGGGTTGACTGCAGTGAATATTTGGGTATATCGTTTTCTGCATGTGATCACTCCAGTATTCTTGCCTGGAGAATCCCAAGGACAGAGGAGCCTGGTGGGATATAGTCCATAGAATCACAAAGAGTCAGACACGACTAAGTGACTTAGCACATAAGCACGCGTGTGACTACACAAGACTGGAACAGTTTTGCTCTTTTTCCATTAATCCTTCCTGAATGTTTCCTTCAGTTTAAAAATGAACATCATAAATACCATCGTAATATCTGTAGAATATTTCATTGTAGAAGTCTCCTAAAATGTATGTAACTAATGTAGGCAATTTAGGTGTTTTTTTTTTCCATTTTAATAGTATTGTGATGACACCCCTATATATAAACCACACAAGTTACTATTTCCTTGGGTGTGAAATTTCCCTATCAGGATAAAAATGTTTCTTAGGGCTATTTGTAAGTATTGCTAAGTTACTCTCTAGAAAGATCTTCTAATCTTATTAAGAACATGAGAGTTGAGATTAGAAAGGCCTGAGTTACAGTCCTGGTTCTGAAGTTCTGAATCTGTCATCAGCCATGAGACCCTGGGGAAATTGTTAACATCTCCAGGCTTCAGTTTCCCTATCTGTTAAGTGGGCTGGTAATACCACCTGCCTCCTATCTGCTTCTGTGTGGAGTAAATGTGATAATTCATGTAAAGGCTGAGTAGAGCAAAGTGCTCAACATAAGCGCTACACTTTTACACTTTTGCCAGCAGAGTATGGACTGTCTATTTCTTCATTCTCTTACAAACTCTGGGTACAATTTTGTGCAACAGTCAACTTGACAAGTGAAAAAAGACATCTTATAGTTTTAACTTCTGTGACAAGACACATCTTTCAAGCCTTTAAAAATACGTGACATATTTCAAGTTAAAGACTGACTCTGACAAACGTTTTTCCCTCAAATGTTGTTTCTCATGAGTGCCAAGTAATAGAAGAAGCTCAAATCTTCCTTAGTCTTAAAGGGTAGATGTATTATTGATTGTGTCTGAGAGTCCAGAGTAGTCTGTGGGTAGGGTAGATTATGTGTACATAGCAATTATTAAATATGTGCTTTGAACATTTCTCTCAGCAGTCTCAGTGAATTGGATTGAGCTGTTCATAATTTATTTTAAATTGTATAAATACCTTCATACAACAACTGGCAGAAATATAGAGAAGAGAAGGAAAACACTAGCCAACAGTCCTTTCACACAAACAAATTAAATTTTGTTTGCTGACTGTCCAAACAGTTTTATAGAATTACATTAGACATTCTTTCAAATCAGAGGGAGCATTTCCTCTGGTTGAGATTTTTCCCATATAATTACCACCATTTTACCAGGTTCATGAGGTCCCATCCCCTTCCTGTCATGTCAGTGGGAGTTGAGTACAACAGCAAGGGTACCCATACCCCTGGGCCAGGAAAGAGGGTGAGAAACATGTGAAGCAGAAGTGGGCTCAGAGGGGAGGACCGGAGCAGCCAAAAATGGTGCTGTGAAGTCCGAGCGCAGATGTGGTGGGCGTGGGTTAGTCTGAAATGAAAATTGAAACAACAAAGGAAATAATGTTGAGGAGGGTTCCTTCTCAGACATTTAGTGGCTGTTGTAAGGACAGGCTTTATTTGTCTTTTCTTGGAAACCCGGAGGCTCCACGTTAAAGACATAACATGTGTGTTTAGTATCAGAAAGGGCTGAACATGATTTCACAGGTTTTCTGTAATACAAGTGGAGAAGGTATTAAGAATTACAGCTTTGATTATTGCAGAGAGCAGAGAGAGCAGTTTTTCTGTCCTGATTATTGTGTCTTAAGTATCAGGCATCAAACAGTCTCTCTTTGGATGAAATGAAAGCACTCTTGAGGTTTCAGACTTGTTTCTGTTTTGTTCCAGCATAGTTCCCATTTCCCAAGGCTGTGGCCTTGAGTGTTGAAATGTAATAACTTTGAAGGTACGCGGTGAGTCTATTGATCTTTTAATATGGTTTCTGCCATTTAATTCTTGTTCAGAGCAGGCAGTTCCACCCAGAGCAAGCTGGTTACTCTCTATAATCAGGTGTGTACACATCTCACAGCAAGAGGGAATGCTTGTGTAAGAACACTGGATGATCATGTCCTGATCACTTTCCAGGATCATCAGTGCTATTTATAATCTTGAATATTATTTTTTTCTGCTTCCAGCCTTGAATTAAATTCTATAAAGAAGTGGTTTCGCTGAACAGAGGATGAAAAAAAAAAGGGTAGTCTAATCTTGGGTGTCTTATGTAAAATGTTAAGTCAAAATTGTCAGGCAATAAACTTGCTGCAGGGCTTCCGTGTGACTCAATGATAAAGACTCTGTCTGCCAATACAGTACACCCCTTGGGTTCATTGTCCTGGGTTGGGAAGATCCCCTGGAGAAAGAAATGGCAACCCACTCCACTATTCTTGCCTGGGAAATCCTATGGACAGAGGAGACAGTCTGTGGGGTTGCAAAGGAGTCAGAAACAACTTAGCAACTAAACAAACAACAACAAAACTTGCTGGAAAGAGAGCACTAGTCTCAGGAGATGTAATTTAGTTCACTTTTTTGTCACTTACTAGTGTGACTTTGGGCCTATTTGTAGAATGACTTTTTTTAAATTAATAAAACAGGGACTATGCTATGTCTTATTTAGCACTCGTAACAGAATGAGAAAGGCCTTTGTAGACTGTAATATCATAGTCCAATGTGAGGTTATTATGTCTCCAAAGTCAGTGTGTTTGAAAATATATTAGTTTGTGTTTGAAACACACTTCAGTTCTCTTTACGTCCTGGCCAATCATTTCCATATTTAAATTTAAGCCCCTTAGGCACTTCCCAGGTGGCACTAGTGGTAAAGAATCATCTACCTAGATACAAGAGATGTAGATTTGATCCCTGGGTCAGGAAGATTGCGCAGAATAGGAAATGGCAACCCACTCCAGTATTCTTGCCTGTAAAATTCCATGGACAGAAGAGCCTGGCGAGCTGCAATCCATGGGGTTGCCAAGAGACACAACTGAGCGACTGAGTAAAAAGAAAAACAAGGACCTTGACTCAATCGCCTATATTTTTCAGTCTAACTAGTGGCCTGAAAGTTTTGCTTTATTTGGAATTTGTCACCCCACGTTCTAAAGAACGTGTTCCTCAAAAGACTAAGATTCTAAGATACTGGAAAAGTGAATGCTAATTGAATGTCTTCAGAAAGCCAAGGGATTTGATTCTCTCATCAGATTGGTCTCTATTTCAGTTATATCCTAATATATATCAGAGCTACTCACAAAATGGCAGCACCTTGAACAGGGGTGTATTCTAAGAGCTGTGTTCCCAACATGGTAACAAATAGACATTTGTAACTGTTTACATCTAAATTAATTAAAATTCAATCAAATAAAAAACTTGGTTTTTCATTCTCACTGGACACATTTCAAGTGCTAATTGACCAGATATGATGAGTGGCTATAACTTTGGACAGTGGAGACTATAGAGTATTTCCATCATTAAGAAAGTTCTATTGACCAGTCCTGCTCTAAAAGAAAAGGAAACTGATGTCACATTATTCAAAGGTATCCAGTAAGGTTTCATGAAGTTTTTTTTTTTATATCATTTTTAGGTTTCAAATTTAAAATAGCAGCCTTTAATGTCCAGACAAGGTTTGACATTCACTCACCCACTGCTTTTCTTCAAGTTGTATTTAGGATACTTGGTATTTGATATTTTTGAATGTTCACTTCTTTCTGTTGGTCCCTTAGGTCCTGCGTGACAGACATGTGTGAATGTCCAGTCCATAAAAACTGTTACTGCGAATCATTCCTGGCATATACCCGGGCCTGCCAGAGAGAGGGCATCCGTGTCCACTGGGAGCCACAGCAGAACTGTGCAGGTGAGAAATTTCTGGCAGATCCAACCATCAGAAACTCAGCTACAGTGCCCAAGCTAGTAATGTGCTCAGTCTCTAAGTCATGTCTGACTCTGCAACCCCATGGATTGTCGTCCATGAGGCCCTCTGTCCATGGAATTCTCCAGGCAAGAATACTGGAGTGGGTAGCCATTTCCAAGATAGCACTAAAAGAGAATTTGATGATAGGTGAATGGTCACATCCCCCCTTGGCATTATAAGTAGCCCAGCTGGATTTCAACTTGATAAAACACAGGAACTTCTCACTGGGCAGGATAGAAAATGTTTAAGAGAAGTGCTTTGTGATGAGCACATTTGCACAATTTAAGGATTTCCACTGGTGCAAAATCCTCTTAACCTCAAGCTACCAGCTTGATGTGCTTAGCACAGGGATAGTCGTTGCTGTGGTTTAGGTTACGTGTGGAACAAAGGAGATCCAGAACAGTTACAGCCATTTAAGTTCTTCAGTATAGTTCAGTTCAGTTCAGTCGCTCAGTTGTGTCCGACTCTTTGAGACCCCATGAACTGCAGCATGCCAGGCCTCCCTGTCCACCACCAACTCCCGGAGTCCACCCAAACTCATGTTCATTGAGTCGGTGATGCCTTCCAACCATCTCATCCTCTGTCGTCCCCTTCTCCTCCTGCCCTCAATCTTTCCCAAGATCAGGGTCTTTTCAGATGAGTCAGCTCTTCATGTCAGGTGGCCAAAGTATTGGAGTTTCAGCTTCAATGTCAGTCCTTCCAATGAACACCCAGGACTGATCTCCTTTAAGATGGACTGGTTGGATCTCCTTGCAGTCCAAGGGACTCTCAAGAGTCTTCTCCAACACCACACTTCAAAAGCATCAATTCTTTGGCGCTCAGCTTTCTTTATAGTCCAACTCTCACATCCCTACATGACTACTGGAAAAACCATAGCCTTGACTAGAGGGACCTTTGTTGGCAAAGTAATGTCTCTGCTTTTGAATATGCTGTGTAGGTTGATCTTAACTCTCCTTCCAAGGAGTAAGCTTCTTTTAATTTCATGGCTGCAATCACCATCTACAGTGATTTTGGAGATGAAAAACATAAAAGTCTGACACTGTTTCCACTGTTTGCCCATCTCTTTGCCATGAAGTGATGGGACCGGATGCCATGATCTTCGTTTTCTGAATGTTGAGCTTTAAGCCAACTTTTTCACTCTCCTCTTTCACTTTCATCAAGAGGCTCTTTAGTTTTTCTCACTTTCTACCATAAGAGAGGTGTCATCTGCATATCTGAGGTTATTGATATTTCTCCCACAAATCTTGATTCCAGCTTGTGCTTCTTCCAGCCCAGCGTTTCTCATGATGTACTCTGCATATAAATTAAATAAGCGGGGTGACAATATACAGCCTTGACATAGGCCTTTTCCTATTTGGAACCCGTCTGTTGTTCCATGTCTAGTTCTAACTGTTGCTTCCTGTGTGTGTGGTTTTTTTGTGTTTTTTTTTTTTTGAGAGAGAAACTGCTATATAAACACCAGTAAAATGTTCTTTTCCTTCTGAGGGACAGATTGCTGTAATAGTCATTATAACACTTTGATCTCAGGCAAGTTACTTAGCTTATTTGATATCTGTAAAATGGGCTTCTTTGTTCATCCAAGAAATATTTTTTACAAAATGGCTAAGTACCAGGCATTGAACAAAACACTGTGAGTACTTTGGTGACTATGAAAGATGGGGTGAGATCCCTGCCATTGAAGTGCCGCCAGCCCAGTGGGAGAACCAGACAAAACTAGTAACTCTACAATAAATACTTGCTAAGTGTGGTGAGTAAGGTGAAAGAAACAAATAAAGCAGAGCAAAAGAAAATAAATGGAGCCAGAGTGGGTGGCTACTTAAATGGTGAGGAGAGAAAACTTCTCTTTGGACGTGATAGTCCAGCTGCACATTCTAGAACTGAAGGGAGTCAGGACAAGAGTTCTATGTGGAAGAATCATATTTGTATAAGATGGCAGCTCTCAAACTGGAAGTGAGTCAGTGTGAGCACAGTAGGCAAGGGAAAGAAAGGCTCAAGATGAGAGTGGCGTTGAAGCTGGAGCTGAAGTCCTGCATGCAGGACTTCACAGGTCTTGAGAAGGAGTCTAGCTTTTATTCCAAGAAGGATGGAAGCCACTGATGGAATTCAAGCAACCTTCCTTCTGCTTTTCAAAGACCACCCTGTTTAGAGAATGCGTTGAATAGGGCAAGGTTGAAGGCAAGAGGCTGTTGCAGTATTTGGAATGACAAAATGATGGTGGCTTGGATTAAGATGGAGGCAGTGTGTGGAGGAAGAAGAGAGATTCTAGATATATTTTGGAAATTAGGCTTCCCTGGTGGCTCAGAGGTTAAAGCGTCTGCCTCCAACGCGGGAGACCCGGGTTCGATCCCTGGGTCGGGAAGATCCCCTGGAGAAGGAAATGGCAACCCACTCCAGTGCTCTTACCTGGAGAATCCCATGGACGGAGAAGCCTAGTAGGTTACAGTCCACGGGGTCGCAAAGAGTCGGACACGACTGAGCGACCTCACCTTCACCTATAGTAGTATCTACTCTGCAGAGTTATAAGCATTAGTAATATGTATGCGAAACATCTAGAAGAGTGCTCAACTCTTCCAAGATGGTCAGTAGTAATGCTACTCTTAGACGCAAGAGAAGACGACTGTCTTTTGCTACAAGGGCTGGCAAATGTTTTTCTTTAAAGGACCTGTTTTGCCTAGAATGGAAAGACTGGGGTTTGCAACATTCTACATGAATCCGAGAAAACTTAACTCCAAAATTGGAAAAGAAGGCAGTTCATGGCACTGCTAACTTTAATATATACATTGGTGGAGCGCAAGAGTGGTCGGCTGGTTGGAAGAATTGCCTTGAGTCTCATTTTCAGGGCATAGACCTGATGTTCACTTAGATAGTGGATCTCAATCTGCTCGACATTGGAGTCATTCTGGGAGCTTAAAAAAATAAACCAGGAAACTATGCCTGGGCCCCAAGCCCAGATATCCTGCTTTAACTTGTCTTGTGTATTACTTGAAACCTCTCCGGTGATTCTGACCTGCAGTCAGAGTTGAAACCACGAAGTTAATTTGTGTGCTTAATGTGTGGCTTTGGGGGAGTAGAATGATGAGGGTTTAGGGATCGCTAAAGCTTCTTCAAGCCACCCCTTGACACAGTCACTAATCTATGTCCTTAGAAAGCACTCAAACCCTTTTATCTCCTTGTGGCTTCCCTTTTGGATTTGCTCTCTCCTCTGAAAGTCAAGTCCAATCTATGTCTGAGTTCCCTTTCCATGGCAAGAGTACCTCTCTGTCAATGCTGCCCTTCCAGAGGAGGGCTGAGGTGATACAAACTCATATTAAGGTGTGGTTGAGGCTCCTGAAACATGGGACTAAATGACTTACCTCCCTCTTCAGTGCAGGGTAGTATAGGAAGGGCAGGGTTTTGAGACACTTGACCCTTCCAGCACACCTTGAATATGCCTGTCTCATTTTCTCTGCTTTGAGTCCTCTTTCCCTTGAATTTTCCCTGGTGACTCAGTATCTGACTGCAATGTAGGAGATCTAGGTTTGATTCCTAGGTCGGGAAGGTACCCTGGAGAAGGGAGTGCTACCCACTCCAGTAGTTTTGCCTGGAGAATCCCATGAACAGAGGAGCCTGGTGGGCTACAGTCCTTGGGGTTGCAAAGAGTCAGACAGGGTAGATTTCCCTTGAATCTACCAGGAAATGAATAAAATATGTGCACTCAAGGCCCAGCCATTCATCCTGGTGTAACGTTGAGCTCAGCAGAACTTTATTAATTTTATTAGCTATGATGCCGTGACAAGGATCATATCAGATACAGAATATGTGAACCCTCTCTTACTGATGCTGAGCTATATTTAACACTAGTTCAGTGCACCCAGTGCGTTTGAGGACTACACTTTCCTCCTGTCCCAGGATCCTGATTTCAGGGACTGAATCCCAGTAGCTAAAATTACTTTTCTAATGGAAAGGGAATATGACTTCTGAAAGGTTCCATTTACTACTTAAAATTAGTGGAACCATCTGAGTGAAGTATAACTGTCAATGTTTGGTTGCAGGGGACCATTTTACACACACACACACACACACACCGAACTTCCGCAGATTGACAGTTGGTATCTATGGAGACGTGCAGCGTCTCTCAGTAGACTCATTTCTGTTTCATCTGGAATATTGAAGACTCTGAGAATACTCTTTACTTGTTTTTAGCTCTCAGATCTTTTGGCTTATGACAGCACTTAAGACCACTTAATATAGAGAAGAGAAATTTTCCAGAGTAAAAAGCTTGTAAGTTGAGTAGATAAGCCAGCCAAGCAAGAAACTCTGAATGAACAAGTGACATCTCTCAGAAGGCTGAATTTTAGTATTACCATGATACTACCACAAAGTGTAGGCCCATCAGCTGTGGTGAGAAGGACTAATGAAACTCTAGTTAAGTACAGGAATTACTAAACACAGTATGATATGCAGAGGGCTATTGTGAAGGTCTATAAAAGTTTAATAATGAACATTTATATTAATATGTACTATTTTCTAAGCACCTCCTTTGCCCCAAGGACTATTCTGGCACTTTATATTGCATTTTATCTTATTTAATCCCCACTCTAATCTGTATTACCCACATTCTACAGTAAAGGGCATTAAGGCTTAGAATATTTAAGTAATTTGCTAAAAATCACAGAGCTAGAAAGTAAGAAAGCTAGGACTCAAACCCAGGTCAGTTTGCATTATAGCCCCTGTTCTTAATTATTAGGAGAGCACAAATAAGCAAGTACACTGTAAAAAAAAAAGTCAGCCTATTGTAAGAATAAACATTACTTGTAAAATGGAAACAAAAATATGAGTTAAAAATTTTTATATATCCTTACATATGAGTGTATATTTGTGTATTTATATAAGCATCAACTAATTTATTGAAATATCAATAACCTCAGATATGCAGATGACACCACCCTTATGGCAGAAAGTGAAGAGGAACTAAAAAGCCTCTTAATGAAAGTGAAAGAGGAAAGTGAGAAAGTTGGCTTAAAGCTCAACATTCAGAAAACTAAGATCATGGCATCTGGTCCCATCACTTCATGGCAGATAGATGGGGAAACAGTGGAAACAGTGTCAGAGTTTATTTTGGGGGCTCCAAAATCACTGCAGATGGTGACTACAGCCATGGAATTAAAAGACGCTTACTCCTTGGAAGGAAAGTTATGACCAACCTAGATAGCATATTCAAAAGCAGAAACATTACTTTGCCAACAAAGGTCCCTCTAGTCAAGGCTATGGTTTTTCCAGTAGTCATGTATGGATGTGAGAGTTGGACTGTGAGAAAAGCTGAGCACCAAAGAATTGATGCTTTGAACTGTGGTGTTGGAGAAGACTCTTGAGAGTCCCTTGGACTGCAAGGAGATCCAACCAGTCCATCCTAAAGGAGATCAGTCCTGGATGTTCTTTGGAAGGAATGATGCTAAGGCTGAAACTCCAGTACTTTGGCCACCTCATGCGAAGAGTTGACTCATTGGAAAAGACTGATGCTGGGAGGGATTGGGGGCAGGAGGAGAAGGGGACAACAGGATGAGATGGCTGGATGGCATCACCGACTCGATGGACGTGAGTCTGAGTAAACTCCGGGAGTTGGTGATGGACAGGGAGGTCTGGTGTGCTGCGGTTCATGGGGTCACAAAGAGTCGGGCACAACATGGCATCACAAAGATTCAGACACGACTGAGCGACTGAACTGATACTGAATTTATTAAAATATTTGTTGTGTTTGTTGTGGTCATTCAGTCACTAAGTCATTTTGTCCGACTCTTTGGGACCCTGTGGACTATAGCACACGAGGCTCCTCTGTTTTCCACTCTCTCTGATAGTTTGCTCAGATTCACATCCATTGAGTCAGTGATGCTATCTAACTATCTTATCTTATGCTGTTACGTTATGTTGTGTGGACCTTTCCAGTTTCTATTCACCTGTTCCTAATCACTGTTACTTGGTTCCTTTTGACTCGATAACTTTCCTGTGGTCTTGCTCCTGCATCTTGCTTTGCCATCCTTAGCAGATTTTCTGCTACTTGTCACTGAACTTTCAGGAATACATTTTATAAGCAGGAAAGATTCTGGGGTATTCAAAGTGGTATGTGTATTTCTGCAGCAAATGAGACAGTCTGCTGGCTTCTGTGGAGAGTTTCCTCCTTGCTTTACTCTGCAGACTCCAGGCGATTCTAGCCCCTTTCCTGCAGCACCTCTGCTCTACTTATACACACTGATATCCTCCTTGGTGACTAGACATCTCCTATAAAGGATTAGGAGATACAGTCAGCACTGTAACCTTCAGCACAGAAGAGGGGTGTGGGAACAGCTGAGTCCCAAAGGGCACAAATCTATGCTTACTAATTGCATTGATAATGCCAACACATAATGCCTTCATGGGGCACCACATAAAGTGACATGTAATGCTCCTTGCATGCTTTATAGAATAGCTGTTTATGTGCCCCCTTAAGAATTTAAACCTGTTAACCCTAGCCCCAGACTTTCCCAGTGGCTCAGCTGTATAGAATTCGCCTGTAATGCAGGAGACCTGGGTTCAGTCCCTGGATCAGGAAGATCCCCTGGAGGAGATCATGGCAACCCACTCCAGTATTCTTGCCTGGAGAATCCCATGGACTAAGGAGTCTGGCGGGCCACAGTCCATAGGGTTGCAAAGAGTCTAACATGACTGAAATGACTGAGCACAAACATACCCCTAACCACTCTGGTAATTTTCTAGTTTTTGAAACATGTATTTTATCAAATGAAACCTTTTCAAATGCACGTGTATGAATTACATCACATTTACGTTGTCAGTAAGTATTGTTTGCCTTTTACAAGTTTGAAAAAATATTGGATACATGGAGGATGAAACAAGATCCAAGTCAGGATTAACTTTCTAGGATTGTATAAAAGTTGTGCCAAATTGAAGGCAAATTTAATCATATGATCTCCCTAAAACCCTTCTAAGACTCCCTCAAGGATTACAGCCCCTGCCCACCTCTCTGCCTTTGCCTCCTCCTACTCTCATTCTCAAATTCCTTGCTTCTCCTTCAACAAACCAAGGATCCTCCAGTTTCTGATTGGGTCATGGCTGCTTGTTGTTGCTGATTGTACCCTCTTTGCCCTCCTACCGCCCTCCCCTGGCACCATGCTCTCTCTGGAAAACTTCTGCCATTGTCTGTCTGGCAGTGTCTTGTCACCTTTTAATATCTAAGTGGGATCTATTTTCTGAAGTTTTCCTAAATCCCTAGTTAAGTTCAATTCAGTCGCTCAGGCGTGTCCGACTCTTTGCGACCCCATGATTGCAGCACACCAGGCCTCCCTGTCCACCACCATCTCCCGGAGTTCACTCAGACTCACGTCCATCGAGTCAGTGATGCCATCCAGCCATCTCATCCTCTGTCGTCCCCTTCTCCTCCTGCCCCTAATCCCTCCCAGCATCAGAGTCTTTTCCAATGAGTCAACTCTTCACATGAGGCGGCCAAAGTATCGGAGTTTCAGCTTTAGCATCAGTCCTTCCAAAGAACACCCAGGACTGATCTCATTTGAATGGATGGTTGGATCTCCTCAGAGTCCAAGGGACTCTCAAGAGTCTTCTCCAACACCACAGTTCAAAAGCATCAATTATTCGGTGCTCAGCTTTTCTCACAGTCCAACTCTCACATCCATACATGACCACTGGAAAAACCGTAGCCTTGACTAGAAGGGCCTTTGTTGGCAAAGTAATGTTTCTGCTTTTGAATATGCTATCTAGGTTGGTCATAACTTTCCTTCCAAAGAGTAAGCGTCTTTTAATTTCATGGCTGCAACCACCATCTGCATCTGATTTTGGAGCCCCCAAAAATAAAGTCAGACACTGTTTACACTGTTTTCCCATCTACTTGCCATGAAATGATGGGACCGGATGCCATGATCTTATTTTTCTGAATGCTGAGCTTTAGGCCAGCTTTTTCACTCTCCTCTTTCACTCTCATCAAGAAGGTCTTTAGTTCCTCTTCACTTTCTGCCATAAGGGTGGTGTCATCTGCATATCTGAGGTTATTGATATTTCTCCCAGAAATCTTGATTCCAGCTTGTGCTTCTTCCAGCCCAGTGTTTCTCATGATGTTCTCTGCATAGAAGTTAAATAAGCAGGGTGACAATATACAGCCTTGACGTACTCCTTTTCCTATTTGGAACCAGTCTGTTGTTCCATGTCCAGTTCTAACTGTTGCTTCCTGACCTGCATATAGGTGTCTGAAGAGCCAGGTCAAGTGGTCTGGTATTCCCATCTCTTTCAGAATTTTCCACAGCTTATTGTGATCCACACAGTCAAAGGCTTTGGCATAGTCAATAAAGCAGAAATAGATGTTTTTTCTGGAACTCTCTTGCTTTTTCGATGATCCAGTGGATGTTGGTAATTTGATCTCTGGTTCCTCTGCCTTTTCTAAAACCAACTTGAACATCTGGATGTTCACGGCTCACATATTGCTGAAGCCTGGCTTGGAGAATTTTGAGCATTACTTTACTATCTTGTGAGATGAGTGCAATTGTGCAGTAGTTTGAGCATTCTTTGGCATTGCCTTTCTTTGGGATTGGAGTGAAAACCGACCTTTTCCAGTCCTGTGCCACTGCTGAGTTTTCCAAATTTGCTGGCATATTGAGTGCAGCACTTTCACAGCATCATCTTTCAGGAGCCCTGAATGTTGAGTTGATGTCTCTCTTACTGTTCCACTGTACTTCATTCTCACTGTCTAATGTGTTCATCTTGCATTTAATTAAGAATCCATCTCTGTGTCTCCTTCACCCATTTTTTAAAATTTCTTTTTATTTTTTAGGATAATTGCTTTACAGAATTTTTTTGTTTTCTGTCAAACCTCAACATGAATCAGCCATAGGTATACATATATCCCCTCCCTTTTAAACATCCCTCCCATCTCCCTACCCATCCCACCCTTCTAGGTTGGTACAGAACCCCTGTTTGAGTTTCCTGAGCCATAGAGCAAATTCCCGTTGGTTATTTATTTTACATATGGTAATGTAAGTTTCCATGTTACTCTTTCCATGCATCTCACCCTCCCCTCCCCTCTCCCCATGTCCATAAGTCTGTTCTCTATGTCTGTTTCTCCATTGCTGCCCTGTAAATAAATTCTTCTGTACGATTTCCCTAGATTCTGTATATATGCGTTAGAATATGACATTTATCTTTCTCTTTCTGACTTACTTCACTCTGTATAATAGCGTATAGGTTCATCCACCTCATTAGAACTGGCTTAAATCACCCATTTGGTTCTAAGTCCTGGCTCCTGAGACTAAAGCTCAGAGATGATATCCGATTCACATCAGATTCCCTGGCCTTAGAGGATGCCTGCCCCATAGTAGATACTCAGTAAAAGTTTATTGATTTAATTTGAATTGAATAACAATGCTGAAAATAATCCACTTTTCCCCTAGTAGTTCCGCATTTTCTGCCTACAAATGGTGAGGAAAACATCTGTTCAGTAGTCAAAGGTAAGATGTCACAGAGAAGCAGTAGGAAAGTACGTGGTGCAGTTAGAAGAAAGACTTGAGAGGTCAGAGAGAGGAAAAGACATTGGGGAATGCATGTCTATAGGAGAAGGAGGGAACAGGAAAGAGCGTGGGTGAGAGAGACAGGAAATTCTGCCGAGTTTTCATAGTAGGAGGGATCTTTGCGAGATCTGAGGGGAATAAAGTATCTGGAGTGAAAAGTGAGTTGAAAGAGGCATTCTGGAAGCAGCAGAGTGGAAAATGAACTCAAGGCCAGCCAAATATAATCCAAATTGGGAACCAAGATGATGGATGGAACTTCATTAAGATTAAATCATCATCCAACAGGCACAGGCATTTATTAAGCTGCTCCTCTGTGCTTGGCCTTGTGCCAGAACTTTACATCATGGAAGACAAGGACTCTGCCCTCAGGAGCCCCAGCTTTGGTGGTTCATTCTGTTCACGCAAGGGTGCTTGTTATAGTGACCTCTGGAACCTTTAAAATTTACAGCTGCCCAAGGTTCCACTGTAGACACAGAGCAAAATCTTTAGGGAAGGGACTGAGGAATATATGTCTTTTAAAAGACCCTTAGGAGACCCTTGTGAGCATCTCCAAATAGGAACTACAGATGCACAATGAGATGAAATAGCTCAGTGGTGTCCGACTTTTTGCGACCCCATGGAGTATAGAGTCCATGGAATTCTCCAGGCCAGAATACTAGAGTGGGTCGCCTTTCCCTTCTCCAGGGGATTTTCCCAACCCAGGGATCGAACCCAGGTCTCCCGCACTGCAGGTGGATTCTTTACCAGCTGAGCCACAATGGAAGCCCACAGATGCACAGTATCTGGGGGATTAAAACAAGTAAACAGGTAACCATCATGTGAGAAGTGCTGCTGGGTGCAGAGCAGGGAAGGGTATCTTGGAGAGGTCCAGGAAGCTACTTGAAGGAGAGGATGTTTGAATTAGGACTTGGAAAATGATTGGTTTGGGGAGAGAATCCAAGCTAATGATAATCTATTTCAGAGTGTTTTGACTGGAAATTGGAGCTAATATTGTAATAACTGATAGAGAAAGAGAGGGAAGGGAAGGTAGGAGAAGAGAATTAATGAGAAGAGAAAAGAATGTCAGGGAAAGGGTCTTGGAGGCAATTTGAACCTTTAGTGTTAAAGAGGTGGTAAAGAAGCCCGAGAGAGAAGGTGTCTGCAAGAAGTTAGTTGCTTTTCAACGTTGTGTTAGTTTCTACTGCATAGCAAAGTGAATCAGCTGTGTGCTGTGCTGTGCTCGGTTGTTCAGTCTTGTCCGACTCTTTGCAACCCCATGGACTGAAGCCCACCAGGCTTCTCTGTCTATGGGGATTCTTCAGGCAAGAATACTGGAGTGGGTTGCCATGACCTCCTCCAGGGGATCTTCCCAACCCAGGGATCAAACCCAGGTCGCCTGCCTTGTGGGCAGATTCTCTACTGCCTAAGCCACCAGAGAAGCCCAAGAATACTGGAGTGGTATCCTATCCCTTCTCCAGGGGATCTTCCTGACCCAGGAATCACACCAGGGTCTCCTGCATTGCAATCAGACTCTTTACCAGCTGAGCTACCAGGGAAGCCTGAATCAGCTATATGTATACTTATATCCACTCTTTCTTGGATTTTCTTCCCACTTGGGTCACCATGGGACATTGAGTAGAGTTTTGAGATTAACTGCCCAGGGTTAGCAGCAACCTCCACAGGTTTAAGGCCTCAGCCCCATAAGATACCTCATTTCAGATGCTGGTTGCCAAGTACTGAGTCCCTAGGTTACCCTCTCTCTGCTCCACTTGGCTACAGAGTAGGGGCAGAGAGCTGTTCTCACAGCCTCCTTCCCTTTTGGGCTTAATCATTTTCTAGAAGGGCTCACAAAACTCTGAAAAACACTTATTTACTCTTGAAAGTAAAGTGAAAGTGTTAGTTGCTCAGTTGTGTCCTATTCTTTGCTACTCCATGGATTATAGCTTGCCAGACTCTTCTGTCCTTAGGATTATCCAGGCAAGAATACTGGAGTGAGTTTCTATTCCAGGGCATTTTCCCAATCCAGAGGTTGAACCTGGTTGTCCTGCATTGCAGCTGGGATTCTCTAATAAACTGTCTGAGCTGTTTATTATAAGGGATACAAATGAACAACCAGATAAAGAGGCACAGAGAGTAAGTTCCAGAAGGGTCCCCCAGACACAGGAGCTTCTGTCCCAGTAGAGCGGGGACACCATAATCCCAGCACCTCAATGTGTCCTCCCGTTCCAAAGTTTTCTGAACCCTGTCGTTAGTCATCTAGGGATTTGTATTCAGAAGTCCCTATGTAGGCACAGTTGATTAAATCATTTACTGAAAGTGATAAGCTCAATATCCAGTCCCTGTCTGCATCCCTGGCAAAAAAGTGCTGAAAGTTCCAAGCCTTTAATCATGCTTTGGTCTTTCTGGTGAGCAGTCCCCATTCTGAGGCTGTCTGGGTACCCCAACCACCAGCCCTATTGGCATACAAACACTCTGGAGATTTCCAGGTGCTCTAGGAGCTGTGTGCCATGAACTGAAGACAAAAACAGCTACAGATGGAGTTTGGATGGTTATTACTGTTCTTCAAGAGGATTCTTCTAAATTCTTACATGTGTCAACATCCCTCCTCCTGAGAATGAGGGGTGCCACCTTTGGTTGTCATTGGAAGTAACTCAGATGGATAAGTCCACGTGTCATAAAACTTCCAGAATGTTGGCAGTATTTTTTTTTTTTCTGACAAATCTATTCATGAATTTTCATTAAGTTTCAGAATACTGTCAAAATCATTTTAGCTCCAACTGAACAAAGATAGAAAATTGCTATGATTTGGCTACATCATCATTTTCATATTCTCTGACCAGCCAGCCAGCTACTTCCCTCTCCCCAGTCACACATCTAAATTTTCTCAGTTGGGCTCTACCCACCTCTCGCTCTAACCAGTTTCAAATTGATTAATTCAACACATGATAACTAGATTAAAGTATGTCACACATTTCTAATATCCTTGGCAGATTTTTTTTCCTGTATGAGTTGGTGGTGGTGGTGTTTAGTCGCTTCGTGTCAGACTCTTTGCGACCTCATGGACTGTAGCCCACCAGGCTCCTCTGTCCATGGGATTTCCCAGGCAAGAATGCTGGGGTGAGTTGCCATTTCCTACTCTAGGGAATCTTCCCAACCCAGGGATCGAAACCACATCTCCTATATGTGTGATTCTATATATCTGAATATCAAGGTAGTTGCAACAATGATTCCTATTCATTGGAGCTCAACAACTGGAAGTTAACTGGAGTTGACTTTTCAAACCATTCTCAATACCTAGGTAACCTGTAGATTTGCATGTAGCTTTACTCATGTATTAGTAAAGGTTCCCTGGTGGCTCAGATGGTAAAGCATCTGTCTACAATGTGGGAGACCCGGCTGCGATCCCTGGGTTGGGAAGACCCTCTGGAGAAGGAAATGGCACCCCACTCCAGTACTCTTGCCTGGAAAATCCCATGGACGGAGGAGCCTGGTAGGCTATAGTCTATAGCGTCGCAAAGAGTCGGACGTGACTGAGCGACTTCACTTCTTCTTACTAATGTATAGTCTTTCCCACCTGGGAATAAGGCTTTCTCGTTTTCTCTCATTTTGAAGTTCACTGGCTCAGCAGGTGGGAGTGTCCTGTTTCCCAGGTGCAGGTGATTCCGAGTGTCTGGGAAGTGCTGGTTCTTGTTCTTCTGTTTGGAGGCGATGGGCACCTGTGCTGCGGGGAGACCTGTGCCACGAGTGCCACGAGCCTGCGGGAATGGCATGGGCTGAGGGTGAATTAACCTGGTTGCTTCCTCACATCTCACCCTTCATCTCGTCTCTCTTCCAGCCACCCAGTGTAAGCATGGGGCCGTGTATGACACCTGTGGCCCAGGATGTGCCAAGACCTGTGACAACTGGAATGAGATCGGCCCCTGCAATAAGCCGTGCGTGGCTGGGTGTCACTGCCCAGCAAATCTGGTCCTTCACAAAGGAAGGTGCATCAAGCCAGTCCTCTGTCCTCAGCGGTGACCTTTGTTCCGTTCCTTCAGACTTTGAACCTAGTGTCCTTGACACTGAAGGGGAAGAGCCAATGAAAGACTGCAGTATTTGTGTGCTGATTCTGCAAACACACACACAGAGTATATATGTGTACATATATAGATATATTCAGAAGCATTTCATCATTTATATAAACTATAGGTGGATTATTATATGTATATTTTTTGCTATAAGACGTGTATTGTTTCTAGGATCCTAATCTGTAAGCCATTGAAGACATTGTATAAATAAATCAAGTGTTTTTAATTTAATAAGGCAGCATGCAGACATATTGGATGGCTTTACCATCACACACATTTGTCATTTTTAAGGAAAGTTTTCTAAGAGATCAAAATTGCCTGCCTGAATTAATTTTTTCTTTGGATCAGGATTTGCTGTTGAATGGGGAGTGTGTTTTTTCTGGAGAAGGGCAAATTTATTTTGGGGTATTTCTGCTTCCAGAGAAAGGAAAGTATGCCTGAGAGAGATGGCTAGTGATTGGCGACAGGCTCTAATGGTGCATGTAAGCAAGGGATAGGCTGTTAGACTTTACTGGGTCATGGTCTGACATTATTTCCAAAACTGATTGGCTGGTTACCAAGAAATGTATATTCGTCACTAAAGCATAACCAAAGAAGCAAATGATTTCTTGCCCTCTTAGCATATTCCCCAAGTCTCCTAATTATATATGTGTGTATGATGGATGTGGCCACCTCTGTGTCCCACACTGAGATGATGGAGTGTCTGGATGTCTTCTTGTTAGCTTAACTGGGCATGAGCAGATATTTGGAGAAACTGTTGCACAACATAAGAGAAAATATCCATTTCTCTGAATCTCATGGCTGTTTAGGATGAACAAATCCAGTGAGTCAAAGTAAGCTATCTACATTTTGTGACTGTTCCATGTATAAAGTGAAAGCCTTTATTTCCAGAAGACTCCTAGTCCAACACTATTTGCAACAGGGAATCTGTCCTAATTATTAGACAGAAAGAAAGGCTTTACTGATCAGTTGATTTAACATCAATCCAAACAAAGAATGGTCTACATGCTTGCTCTCATTTCCTGATAGGTTACTACTAGTCACTATGTGATTTTCCTGACTTTTGTTTTCCGCTGAATAAGTGAGAATGTAACAAAATAAAACCCACTGATGTCCAAAAATAAAATGTTCTGTGTTGTAGTAAATAAAGAAGTTAAGTTTTACAACAGTGCATTTTCTATTTCAAAATGTGTATGTTATACTTTATAAATGGCAACATCAGTTCATCCGTTTTAGAAACTTTATTTAGAAATATTTTATATACCGTGCAATAACATTTTTATAAAGAGTATTATTAGTAATTAACAACAAACCTCCTAAGTTTTGATAGTCAGCATATTGCCATTGCTTGTTAAGACATTTGTGTTCCTGTTTCATATATTCATGACAGCTAAAGGATTAGTTTGGATTTTTTACTGGGGCATGTCCAGCTGCTTGAGTAAATTGAATAAGTTACACATTTTAATAGTGACTGGCTGGACATCAGGAAACGTGGTTGTCATTGTTGTGCTTGGGTCGTGACCATCCTCAGTATCCGGGATGCAAGGAACCAGCGCTTCAGGGCTGCAGTTGGAAAAGGGACTTTGATGTAAGAGAATTGGGCTCCAGGTGTGGTTTGTAATCTTGTCCACATTGTTTAAGATCTTGGGCCATACTTTTGCTTCTCCAAAACATAAAGAGGTTTGATAGTATATGGGCAGATTTGAGGATTAGGAGGCCTAGACACTCACTCTACCACAAGTGAGATAACACGAATAGAAATCTGAGACATGTTTTCCGAAACGTTTTACACTCATAATCTCATTTACTTCTCCCACTGTTCTCAAAGGAGGGGCAGGGCAAATCAGTTGCTCTTTTCTGGTTGGCTTCTTTTTTATTCATTTATTCATTCATTTATAGTACCTTTAAATTCATTTCCAGTTCACATTGGGTTTTTCTCCATGAAAGAGGGATGCAGAAGGGAAAATTGTAGGTTATTTATTCACTGCTCATGATTGATCCAAGAACTGAGTACTTCTACCCAGTAAGACGAAATAGCCTCTTTCCCAACACTTTTAATCATGGCTGCCCATGATTAAAATGATGAAGGCTCTTCTTCATGGACTGCTTCCATCCACTTGGGGGGCTCAATTATAAGGTTGTGTCACATACCTTATCAAAGGTTTAGTTTAATCTTTATACATTTTTTTATTCCTGAAGAAGAGGGTTATTACTGACGCCAACTAATCCAAACACATTGAGAATTACCAATTTTTCGGGTGAAAAGCGAAAGTCCCTCAGTTGTGTCTGACTCTTTGCAATCCCATGGACTATGCTATAGCCTGCCATGCTTCTCTCTCCATGGAATTCTCTAGGCAATACTGGAGTGGGTAGCCGTTCCCTTCTTGGAATCTTCCCAACCCAGGGATTGAACCTCCCACATTGCAGGTGGATTCTTTACTGTCTGAGCCACCAGGGAAAAGCCACCCCTTTAAACTCACTGTTTCCTGGACATCTGAGTACAATAAGAAGAACAAATCTGACTATATATTGGATCCATTTCATATTTTATTGCTTTTGCATCAAGTTAAGAATGTTGCCTGTAGACTGAAATACATGGATACCCCATTCTCAATGCTCTGACTTTTACACGTATAACTCCATTCGTAGAGAAAGTTGCAGAACAGAGAGTAACATTTGTCTTGGTGGTGGTTTATAGGAACATTGTGGCCTGGCCTATTTGACAACGGCAAAAAAATAATAATAATGATTCTGACATCAAGAAGTTTGCAACAACTAGTCATACCCTCTTCCCCTTTGGTTTATATAAAAGAAGTCTGATTCCTTGTTCGACAACAGCAAAAAAAAAAAAAGGATTCTGACATCAAGAAGTTTGCAACAACTAGTCACACCCCTCCCCTTTGGTATATGGAAAAGAAATCTGATTCCTAACTCAGGTTAGATGGTTTCTTGGGACATTAGTCCACTATCTTCTCGGTCTGCAGGATTTCTGAATAAAATTGCTGTTTCTTGCCCCAACAATTCATCTCTAGATTTATTGCCAGTCATGCAGTGAGCGGTATAAGCTAGGACTCAGTAACATACCACTAGCCTTTGAAAGGGCACCAAATGAGAAGGACCAGTGACTGACTCTTCCCCACCTTTTGTCGAACATGAAGAAACCATTTTTACCGGAAAGCTCTTTCTTACTGCGAAGTATTTCAGACACACAAGAAGGAATAGAGAGTAATGTTGTAAATGTCCAAGAATACATTATCCTAATTAAGAAAAGTGACCTAGTAGCTTACCTATACATCTTTCTTGCATAGATAAAAACAAACGGTCTCATGGTTGCAATAGCTATGTGTGGAGTTTTTCCTTGCTGAGTTTCTGTTCACTTTGCTGTTCTTCATTGCTCAAATTCATCTGGATCTGACAAGTTTTAAGAAAGTGAGTCTGAACACTCCTGGTGTGGGAGAAAGAGATGCCTTAGGGGACAGGCACCAAGATATTTTAATTAGCTACCTCCTGCAAACATAACCCTCAAGAGCAAGCAAAAACTGTCTCCTATTCTAAATCCTGAAGTACAAATGGTTTAAGAACTCATTTTACTTTTGAAAAATGACAAAGTTCAAGTGGCTAAGAAAGAATTATCAGGGGAAAGAAACAAATGTTGGTGCTTATGTTGACCTTGAATTAAGAACCCATACACTTAGTCCTTTAAGGGGAGATTTGGGGCTCTAGAACTATATTGTTACGTGGGTTTAATTAAACCAATCAAATGGTGAACACTTGCATGAGATCTGTCTTTATCGTGTTTCCTTTCAGATGAATTTTGAGCAAACCAGCTTTGAAAACATTGTGAGAAATCTGCATGTAGAGACGCACCTGAATTAAAGGATAATTCGGTGTGACTGGCTAAGGAAAGGGGGAAGGGTGTTCCAGGTAGAGAGAAAGCAAACTGAGGCAGCCAGCGATTCTGTACCTGTGGCTGTACCACGTGCAGTATGGCCTGAGACGAAGGGTAACACACATGTGTGCAGGGCCCCATGGTCATGCCAAGAAGCTTGAGTTTTATCTTTATGGCAGAACCTCTGAAAGTGTATCATGTCATAGTGTATTCAGAAAATAACGTTTAGGTACTAAAGTAAATGGGTTTCCCTGGTGACTCAGCGGGTAAAGAATCTACTTTCAATGCATTAGAAGCAGGAGATTCAGGTTTGTAGACCCCTAGGTCAGGAGGATCCCCTGAAGGAGGGCATAGCAACCCACTCTAGTATGGGAGCATCCCACGGACAGAGGAGCCTCCAAGTGAAAGATGATGAGCTCCCAAACTAGGAGGCGGGAGGAAACAAGGGGAGAATTTTGTGAAGGTTGGTGGCCAACAGGCAAGTGATGGGTGGTGGCAGGGCTAGTCCGCCACATAAAGAACATGGGCCGGAGAGCAGATTTACAGATATTTCTATTTTAAATCAAAATCTAGGCTGTGTTCTGTTCAGTTCAACAAACATCCTGAGCACTGCCACTAAGAAAGAGTCCAAGGTGAATGACGGGTAGTAAACCAGAGGGGCACAAGCTGGTCATGGGAGCCTCAGGAAGCCTGATTTGGGGTTTTCTGTTTGGGGGAAGTGTCTGAGACACTTGCCAGAGAAAGTCAGTTCTGTGATGAGCCTTATTAGGCTGAATACCCTCTATGTATGCAAAGAAATGTGTGTGTGTGTGTGTGTGTCTGTGCTAGTGTGTGTCTGTGTGTGTGTGTCTATATCTGTGTCTGTGTGTGTGTATATCAGCAGGTGCAATCTGGGAGCTTAAGGCATGAGTGACTTGTGGATGAGGGGAAAGACAAGCAGGCAGTCTGGGGTGCAAAGAACAGCAGGGCTTGAGTCCCATTGGAATGTGTCAGATTTACAGAACTTTTTCGAGTCATAGCAATACAATTCACACACCCTGAGAGGTCTTATGAAACTTCCCTTGATATCTAGTGGAGGGAGCACAAGAAGGGTTTGAGGATACTTTGTCATCTTGTTATAAGCTCCTTCTGTTCCTATGCCTGGTGTGCTCAGGTTTCCTTGATGTGTCTTCTGAAAACCTAGAGAGGGAAGAGTGAAGAGGCTTCTAATGAGACTGTCCTATCTGTACCGTGAGTAAGCATCTTTCAGACCTCTAAGCTCTGGGTTCTTTAACAGAACTGGTCCAAGTTCTGCTTATTCATTTAACTACCACTTTTGTTGACGTGCCTGTGGCCTGATGGCAGGGGTAGGGGCTGCTCAGTTTCCAAATAGCTGGACCACACCTACAGGTAAAATGCCTGGAAACACAGCTCACCCGGAGTCCCAGTTGGAGCAGTTCTGTCACGTTTCATCCACTCTATGTCATAACTAAGTCTATGCCTTGAAAACTGACATAAAATTCTTTTCTGCTTCCTCCAAACTGGAACTTGGCTTATTGAGCAATTCCTCTGAGGGTTCTTTCAGCAGTGAGATTTGGGGCTTTAGGAAATGTTTGTGGTGATGAAAAAAATTTTTTCACTTTGGCTCTGTGAGTATAAATAATGTTTGTTATCTTGTCATTGTCACCTTGCTTCTACATGTAATTTAAAGAATCAGATCCTGAACAGCTCCGTCTGGTTTGGGTGCTTAAACAAGACTAGAGGGGCAGAGGAGGCAGCAGGAAGGCTGGCCATAGCGTTTCTCACACTCTGCAGGCTTCCCTGGCAGTCTGTGGTGTGATGTGTCCCTGCTGGATGCCTTGCACATGTCTGTGATTCAAAGGAAATTCACCACTCTGTATGAATTCCCATTGCCCTCATGAAGACAGTCAGACTGGGAGGATTGTTTTAGAAAACTGGCTTCATCATTTCACTTCTTCTCAGAGATAACTAGACGTGATAGGAAACTGAAGTGCGAAGAAAGAGAATTAAAAGACAGCTTTCTCCACAACATCTACCACTCATATCCATCCCGAAAAACTCCAGGAGGACAGGGGACAGACTATTTGGTCCCACTGGAGAGCATTTTCCACTCTGTTTTATGGGATGACATTTGGAACATTTCTGTTTTCATGGTCAGGGCAGCTCAGCTTGAGCAATCTCATTTCTATCATGGATCCACACAGCTACCTCGATCTGGGGTTTTCCAGGAGGCACTGGGGGAGAATCCTTCTAATGGTTGGTTGATATGCTAGGCTGTTCCACCCTGGCAGGTGAATTGAGACCCTAAACCAGTCTGGGTTTGCCTCTTGAGATCTCCTGTTGTGTCATGGCAGGATTGTCTTGCCATGAATTTCTTTGCTTTGCTATTGCCTTGGGCCACAGACGCTGATTTGCTTTGGTTAAAGGCGATAAAGAAGATGGCTAGAGGAACATCCCAGAGGAGCTGGAGTATCCGTTTGAGCTGGGAGATGTTTGCTATGTCTGAACTGTTCCTGAGGGTCAGAGTGGACCCATCAGCTTCACCTTTTTGTTGTGGGAAAGGAGAGGGTGCAGCAAGGGAGGGAAGGCTTTCTCAGTATTAATTCCCTCTGAATTTGCCATTTATTTCCTTCAGTTTTACTTTAAGGAAAAAATGCCACTGAACAACATGGTGTATACATAGTATTTTATCTTAACAGTGAGTAATTGTTTTTTTTCAAATTTTGGGATTTTTATATCTTGTTGAATTCAAGATCTATCTACTCTAATTTATTGAATGTTAGAATGTTCATGTTTAGCTGATTTCAAGTGCATATATTTTGAATGCAATTTTCCGAAGCAAAACTTGTTTTCCTTGAAACTGATTCCATGATTTATTGTTCATATGGCTCTTTCATTTGGGCTATCCGTTTCGTGATAGCAAGTGTATGGAAATGTTTGCCTAAATAATATATATATATTACTTTTCTCACATAGTAATATTTATTATTTTTGTATCAGTAAAGCGTGCAACTTTGTTTCTGCTCCTCCAAGCATAAGTACATAATCAATTTTACTTCTTTCTGTTCATGTTCCTTTTCTTGTAGAAAGAAGAAAGATTTCCCTCATAGGCCACAGAGTCTCAGTATCTAAAGCCAAAGACCCCAGCAATTGGATTACAGAATGCCAATGGCCAATTCCTATTCTTCTGTTAGAGAAACAGATCATAATGAATCTTCCTGAGGTTTTTTCACCAGGGATTAAAACAAACAGTTATGTCAGCTATTAATTTGTGGCACCCCTTCTACATGTGCTTCCTTCCTTCACTTTTCAGTTTTTCCCCTTTTTCTCACTTCTCTCTTCCTCTCTCTAAATGGAATCATCACCATGCTTCTCTCTACCATCTCCCCAACCCCCTACCAAACTGGCCTTCCTAATGACAGCATTTATGTTCCAGTCATTTCCTGGCACTTTAAAAAAATATTGCTGTCCTGGTTCCTAGTACTTCAAGAATTACTTTGTCAAAAATATAGTTGAGCTACTCTGAGGTCTATGCATTATCAGTTTTAGGAACAATATTTTCGTTTTCTTACCTTGAGTTTTCTGGCATTTAATATCTTTAACCAGTAGTCTAGTTCTAATGTGAGCCCTTAAGACACTGTATCACATGAGAAGGGAAAATATTTTGAAGTTAGATGGACATTCTGTCGCCCCAGCGATGCCCATGTTATGTAGATGGTACCTAGTGGATGGCAGAGAGGACTGGCTCTGTTTGTCACGTGCCCTTTGAAACATTTTTTGTATATTCCTTACAACCTGAGCCACCAGGGAACCCCTTGCATTTTTGGACCACATATCTAGAATTTCTAATGTCAAAAATTCATTGAAAAAAGAAAGTGTGATTCCATTTCTTCTCCTCTTGTGTCCTTACCCACATCCCCCTTCTCAAGAAGAGTGACTTCAGCTATTTCCCCATAGAAATATGAAGGAATTTTGTAACACTTTTCCTTCTAAAGGTCCTGGGTGAAATTCTAGAGATATGGCATCAAAGTGAAACTCAGTAAAATAGACTTTGTTGAATATCTTAAAGACAATATAGTTCAATCAGTTTTCTGATCCAAGGATAAAATATAAATTTTATTTACCATCCCTTGGCAAGGTGGTTTATCTCTCCATCCAATGTCAAGCAAATTTTAGTTAGTGTTTGTATTCTATGTTGGTATTTGACCTCCTTCCCCAACACTGTAGGAAAGAGCACCTGAGTTACTATCGAAGTCTTCACAAGAGGAGACCAGTTTTATCTGCCTTCCTGGATCTCCCTGATGGATGGACTACTCAGCTACTGAAGATCACATTTTTGTCATCAATAAGGACCTCCTAAAAAATATAACACAACAACACATGCAGACACACACACACACACACACACAAATTACAACAGAAATTCATTATGCCTTTAGGAGTCTTTCAGATAGAATTTTATGTTCTATTTGACCTATTGTTTGAGATACAAAAATTCCTGAGCCTAAAAATGTAGTGAACCAACTTAAGCTGCTTGTCAAATTGCAGAGTGGAAACCTCAGCTTACTACAAATTGGTCTAATTAAGCCTTATTAAAATTGATACCCCCAGGGTGAATTTTTATCCCTTGCACAAAGGATTGAATTGCAGATTTCCACATACAATGCAGGCAAATCTGGTGCTTTTATGGGTGAATTTTCCAAATGGGGATAGCGAATGTGCCAGGGATAGCATCCCTGAAGCATATGGGGATGTGTAATTGCTCAGTAATTGCAGTTTTCATTTGGGCCAATTAAATGCAAATGAAAACAAAAGTCATGTCCTGTCTCTGCAGTTTGTTGGTAGTAGTCCAGACTCAGGCCGGGGAGTGGGAGGGGGGGGCAGGATGGGGGAGGGGGAACCGGGAGATGTCAGAGGTTCTCTCGGGGACATATCTGCTCATCTTTCATCTTCTCCACCTCCCCCAACTGTCTCATCTCACTTCTTTTTTCCTTCCCTGTAACCTCAGTGGGGATTCTCATAGAGGGAAAGGGTCCCATCTGACAACGTCCCTCTGCAGAATGGGGCCTGTGACCGCTTGTCTGCTGTGAGGATACAGGGTCTGCTGGAGCTAGAATCAAATGAGTGGAGCATGAAGAGCTGTTATCACCATCATGCTGCTGTTTTGCTCCTTCCACCAGTCATTGCATCCTCTTCAGCAGCTCCTGGGGCCAGGAAAAGAGTCACTCAACCAGGGAACAGTGCAAAATAGAGACTATTGTTGGTGGAGTCTGAATGTGGGGGCACCTGCTACTCCTCAACAAGGGACTGTTGAAAACAAGTAGTCTAGTCTTTTCTTCAGGCTGTGTTCTGAATTTCAGACTCAGGTCATCCAACTTCCTCCTCACCATCTCCACCTGGCAGTGTAATGGGCAACTCATTATATGTTCTATCAAAGCTAAACACTTTGCATCCATCCTCCCCTCTTGATTCTCCCCTCCTTCAGTCCCTTACATTTCAGTCATTGAAGTCAGTTTCTGGTGGTAGAGCTTCGGGCAAGAGCTTGCCTGGAGAAAGTTTATTTTGGGAAGGAGACCCAAAGACATTTTACTGGAACAGTAAAACGGAAAGAGGGCAATCTGATCCAAGGGAGTATGGTTGAGCTGGTTACTGCTGTGGGCTTCTGGGGCCTCTCTATAGTTCCAGTAGGTACTCTCTGAAGAGGTGTGCATGTCACCCACCTTCCAAACCACCATGGGTCAGATGTTGCCCCTGCAGTGTGAATTTTCTGGGTTTCCAGGTTCCCACAGGTACTCAAATGCCCTGTGGTAGAGGCACTGGATGCAAAGATGCAAAGAGATGCAAAGGACAGCAAGGCCAAGGTACTGCCCGGCGCCCTGCCATGGCTGCTTGTTGTCACAGCAACTGCTGGAATGAACAGTTGCAGAAGAGCTTATGAAAGGGCACGATGCCTGGGAGTCATCCTCGATTCCATACTTTCTCTTCACCTCACATTCCACTCATCAGTTATTTCTGTAGATCCTACTTCTAAAACATGTTCCAAATCCGACTGTCTTTCACCATCCCTGCAATGACCACCCTGGTCCAAATTATTAACATTTCTATCTAGACTGCAGCAATAGTTTGCTGACGGAGCTCGCATTCTCACCCTTTCTTTCGGTTCCTTACCCCACCCCCAGCACACAACACACACAGCAGGCAGCAGCCAGGGCAAAGCCTTATGAACTCTTATCATAGGGCCCTCCCCGGCGGTCCAGTGGCTGGGACTTCACCTTCTAATGCAGGGGGTGTGGGTTCGATCCCTGGTTGGGGAGCTAGAATCCTACATGCCTCACAACCAAAACGTAAAACAGAAACACTATTGTAGGAAATTCAAAAAAGACTTAAAAATGGTCCCACAGTAAAAAAAAAAAAAAAAACAAACTTGAAAACTCTTATTATAGCCATGTCCTGTTTCCTTTTAAAATCTGATGATAACTCATCTCAGCCAGAATAAAATCCTAAATCCTTTCTAACACCTGCAAAAGTCTGTATGTTTGGCCCTTTTCTCCTTTTCTGAACTCATAAAGTTCTTCCCTTCCCCTCCCAACTTCTTCAGACACTCTGGTCTCCATTGGCCTCTTTTACTGTTTCCAAATTGCCAGAAACATTCCCACTTCAAGGCTTTTGTATTTGCTGTTAACTTTTTCCAGAATGCTATTCCTACACGAATGTGCTTGTTTCACTCCCTCACCTCATTCAAGTCTCTGCATAAATAGCATCTTGTCAAAAAAGTATTTTTTGATCATCTTATCTAAAATAATACCTTTCCCTCCAACAATCCATTTTTGGTGCCTCATTTTTCTCTCTGTCTAAAATCTTACAGATTTATTCCTTTGTGTTTATTTTCCTCTTTTTTCAATTTAGTGTTATTTCATCAAAGTAGGGACTTTGTTTTGTTTATTGACATAACTCATACCTAAAACAGCCCCTGGTCCAGAGTAGACAAACTTGCTTTCAAAAATGATCCTCCAGGGAGATAGGTGGCAGAAGAATCTAATCATGTGCTTCCTTTTATGTGTACAGGGAAGGTGACTGAGCAGAGATAGTGGGTTCCAGAGCCTGGCACATATCCTGAAGGATGCTGTGCTCATGGTCTGTTGTGTTTTCATTTTGTGTCGTTTTGGGGCCAGGATGCCAGCACAGCCAAGAAGAAGCTAGTCATGGCCATCTCAGTATCTGAGTATCCTTATCAAGATCTCCAGAATCACTGAGGGGAGTCTTAGCACATGTGCCTCTTCCTCCTGTCCTCCAAGAATCTGATGAATGGAGACATGATGTCAATGAGAACCTTTCAGAGAACTCAACCACAAGACTTCTCTTAACACAAGTAAGCAATTTCTTCCTCGAGACCTGCTTCTCCATGTCTGTAATGAATTTTAAACTAAGAGAGGACAGAGGTAAAATTTTCATCAGAGTACTGATTTTAGATTTCAGATTCTTGCAGGAAGCCATGCTGTTAGGAAAGAAAGGAGGAAAGGCAAGTAGGTGCCTTAGTATTGAGTTGGGGAAGTAACTGGTGAAGTTACTGGGAAGTATAGGAACCTGGCTAAGTATGCAGATGCTATAGAAACCAAGGTATGGTCTCATGACTTTTTTGTTGTCATTTTTGTTGTCCATCCTTTATCTAAAACTTGGAAGAATCTTTGTTTTTTATGTTCTGTTTTGTATCTCCTTCATAAAGCACCTGTTCCTGGTGGTATCAGGGGGGTGCCCGTATCCAGTGCCAAGAGCATGGGATTTGCAGTTAGAGAAAGCTAGCTTTATAGTCCCGGTTCCTTATTAACATGTAGTGTGACCTTGAAAAGGTTGCTTAATCTTTCCAAACCCCTGTCTCATCGACTGTAAAATGAAGACAATCTATCCTCATTAAATAGTTGTGAGAATTTTAATGAGATTGTATACCTTCCCCCTACTATTCCCTCCCCGCCCTTTATAAAAATAGATCAGTTACAAATTAGATATTTTAAAGCCTGAGACAGCCTATTGTCATTTCTAAGAGATAAATCCTGATAGGCTGCGTGTCTGACTTTTTTTAAACTTTGCTTATATATATATATAGAAGATATGGGGGAGTTTATCACTCACTTCTTTTAGAACAAGCTCCCACAGGTCTGAGGATGGTTAAAACAGAAGCATATTTAAATGCAGACAACCCTCAGATGAGGACAGATGAAAGACTATTCAATTAGGGAGCAGATAGCCAGGAATCCCTAGATACCTGGGGCTATCTCTCCATTGCAGTTTCTCTGAAAGGCCTGTGCGAGGAGAATTGCAGAGAGGCCAAAAGTCTCCATCAGTATAAACTGAAAATTCTAGAGACAGGAATGCATCACTTTTTGTTTGGCAGAGAACATTTTTACTTCAATAACTGTGTACCTAGGATTGTAATCTGGAAAACTCTGCTAGGATATTAGCATGCTATGTGCATCACCCATTTGATGGAGGTCTCACTCCTTACAGATGAGCCAATGAGGAGTTAGATAAATGCAGTGATCTGCCCAAACACGTGCATCCAGTAAACAGCAGGGGGGATTGAAAAGCCCACCTGATACTCATGATTTTCCCAGTGACCCTGAAGCCACAACAATATGGGAAGGAAGGATGCTCTATTGAGTTCAAGCATCCTGCTTATTACCTGAGGGAGGAGATAGGTGAAGAGGAGCAAGCCACCACCAGTCATTGTTATGGAGCATGAAGACACCGAGGACACCATCCCCTTAAAATGGAGTCTGAAAAACAAGTAGGAAGTCCTGGACCAATGGGAGTGTCAAACAGCAGACCCTTAGATTGGTTTAGATGGGAGAGAAATGAGAAAAAATAGATACAATTTATCCTACCTAGAAAGCCATACAGAAATTTATGAGTTTTGCCTGGAAAATTAGGTGGTCAAATGAGTCCTTAAAAGAGGGACTATAAAAATACGGTGAAAGGCCAGTGCCCTAAATGGGATGTGAACATGGAGAAATATTCTGTGGCAGAGTTTGTGTTTTCTTCAAGCCTTCATAAAACTGTGGAAAGCGCAAGTGTAGGTGAAGCAAAGAGGAAAGACTGCACTAGCCACTTGGGATTCATCTAGCAGAGTAAGAATAGCAGCAGCAGGAGCTGAGACAGTGACGAGATGCTGAGAGTTTAGCCAGAGCTCAAAATCACAGCAAGAAGGCCCTGAGTGAACAATAACCTTCTGGGAAATTCTCTGCAATCCTCATGATATGATTGTGTATATGTTGTGAGATGAAGAGGTCACTGAACTTCCCTTGGTGCTGGGAGCTTAAGGCTTTTTATTTGGAAATTAAAGTCCCCCAGAGAATAGCAGAATTTGGAGGCAGCTGGCTCTGCATAGACTGTGTTTCTGCCTGTTGTAGCCCTCAATAATTCCCACTATTATCATTACAGCCTCCGCAGGAAATAAAGTGTTTTTGATTCAAGTCTTCTTCCATCTCCTCTCCTCTCTTCTCCAATCTCCACTGAACTGAATGGATGATGTCAATTAGGGACATTTATCTGGAATCGAATGTGGAGGCTTAATTATCACAGACAAAAACCACTAATGAGGAAACAACATTATCCTTCACACACGAAGCTGTTTTGATGGAAACTAATTTATGGCAAGTGTTCTATCCTGCAGGCTTCATTATAAGGGGTCTCTGTCCTCACGGCTTTCTCCCTCCCTTTCCCCCATCCTTTCTCTACTGTCATTAGCTCAGTCTCACAGGAAATCAGAGAGCAGACAGTGCTCTCCACACCTTTTATAGGAAAGGAAGCAATGAGGCAGCCAGACTGGCTCCAGGCAAAGTCGCTACATTACAATGCTTCCTTGGGCATGTCTCACTTTTTGTTTTGGCTGCCTTCCCCTCATATTTTTCTCTTTCTGTCTTACTCCCATCTTCTCCTTGCCATCCATCACCCAGCTGATTGAAGTCTCTTTTGCCCTCACCTAATCAATCCTTTCCCAGCTTTTTATTTACTTATCAATAAGAACCCATTTGCCGGGCAGGAATAGAGCCACAGACAGAGACTGAATGTGTGGACACAGTGGGGGTAAAGGAGGGTGGCGAGAACTGGGAGATTAGGACTGACATGTATATACTACCATGTGTAAAACAGCTAGTGGGAAGCTTCTATTTAGCACAGGGAGCCCAGCCCAATGCTGTGTGATAACCTAGACAGGTGGGATATGGGGAGGAAGGTTCAAAAGTGAGGCAATATATGTATATATATATATATATATATATATGTACATAGTTGTACAAAAAAGGTCATAATGACCTGGATAACCATGATGGTATGGTCACTCACCTGGAGTCAGACATTCTGGAGTATGAAGTCAAATAGGCTTTAGGAATCATTACTGTGCACAAAGTTATTGGAGGTGATGGAATTCCAGCTGAGCTATATTTCAAATCCTAAAAGATAGTGCTGTTAAAGTGTTGTACTCAATAAGCCAGCAAATTTGGAAAACTCAGCAGTGGCCACAGGACTGGAAAAGGTCAGTTTTCATTCCAATACCACAGAAGGACAATGCCAAAGAATGTTCAAAATGAAAGTGAAGTGAAAGTCACTCAGTCATGTCTGACTGTTTGTGACCCCATGGACTATACATTCCATGGAATTCTTCAGGCCAGAATAATGGAGTGGATAGCCTTTGCCTTCTACAAGGGATCTTCCCAACCCAGGGATCCAACCCAGGTCTCTCACATTGCAGGTGGGTTGTTTACCAGTTGAGCCACAGGGGAAGCCCAAGAATACTGGAGTGGGTAGTCTATCCGTTCTCCAGTGGATATTCCCAACCCAGGAATTGAATCGGAGTCTCCTTCATTGCAAGCGGATTCTTTACCAACTGAGCCATGAGGGAAGCTATGAGGAACATTTATGAATGTTCAAACTACCATACAATTGCACTCATTTCACATGCTAGCAGGGTAATGTTCAAAATCCTTCAAGCTAGGCTTGAACAGTATGTGAACTGAGAATTTCCAGATGTACAAACTGGACTTAGAAAAGGCAGAGGAACTAGAGATCAAATGGCCAACATCCATTGGATCATAGAGAAAGCAAGAGAATTCCAGAAAAAAAAAAATCTACTTCTGCTCCATTGACTACACTAAAGCCTTTGACTGTATGGATTGCAACAATCTGTGGAAAAATTTTTAAAGAGATGGGAACACCAGACCATTTTACCTGTCCTGAGAAACCTGTATGCAGGATAAGAAGCAACAGCTGGAACCAGATTTAGAACAAAGAATGGTTCAGAACTGGGAAAGGAGTATGTCAAGGTTGTATATCGTCACCTTGCTTATTTAACTTCTATGCAGAGTACATCACATGAAATGCTGAGCTGGATGAAGCACAAGCTGGAATCAAGATTGCTGGGGGAAATATCAATGACCTCAGATATGCAGATGACACCACCCTTATGGCAGAAAATGAAGAGGAACTAAAGAGCCTCTTGATGAAAGTGAAAGAGGAGAGTGAAAAAGCTGGCTTAAAACTCAACATTCAAAAAACAAAGATCATGGCATCTGGTCCCATCACTTCATGGCAAATAGATGGGGAAACAATGGAAACAGTGTCAGACTTTGTTTTCTTGGGCTCCAAGATCACTGCAGATGGTGACTGCAGCCATGAAATTAAAGAACACCTGCTCCTTGGAAGAAAAGCTATGACCAACCTAGACAGCATATTAAAAAGCAGAGACATTATGTTACTGACAAAGTTCCATATAGTCAAAGCGTGGTTTTTCTAGTAGTCAGGTATGGATGTGAGAGTTGGACCATGAAGAAGGCTGAGTGCCCAAGAATTGATGCTTTGAACTGTGGTGTTGGAGAAGACACTTTAGAGTCCCTTGAAGTGCAAGGAGATCCAACCAGTCAGCCCTAAAGGCAATCAGTCCTGAATATTCATTGGAAGGACTGATGCTGAAGCTGAAGCTCCACTACTTTGCCCACCTGATGAGAAGAACTGACTCATTGGAAAAGACTCTGATGCTGGGAAAGATTAAAGGCAGCTGGAGAAGGGAACAACAGAGGATATGATGATTGATGGTATCACCAACTCAATGGAAATGAGTTTAACCAAACTCCAGCAGTTGGTGATGGGTGTTGGTGAGGGACAGGGAAGCTTAGCGTGCTGCAGTCCATGGAGTCACAAAGAGTTGGAAATGACTGAGTGACTAAACTGAACTAAACTGAATGCAGAGTACATCATGTGAAATTCCAGGCTGGACGAATCACAGGCTGTAATCAAGACTGCCAGAAGAAATATCAACAACTTCAGATATGCAAATTATACCAGCCTTTGACTGTGTGGATCACAAGAAACTGTGGAAAATTCTGAAAGAGATGGGAATACCAGGCCACCTGACCTGCCTCTTGAGAAACCTATATGCAGGTCAAGAAGCAACAGTTAGAACTGGACATGGAACAACAGACTGGTTCCAAATAGGAAAAGGAGTACGTCAAGGCTGTATATTATCACCCTGCTTATTTAACTTATATGCAGAGTACATCATGAGAAACGCTGGGCTGGAAGAAGCACAAGCTGGAATCAAGATTGCTGGGAGAAATATCAATAACCTCAGATATGCAGATGACACCACCCTTATGGCAGAAAGTGAAGAGGAACTAAAAAGCCTCTTGATGAAAGTGAAAAAGGAGAGTGGAAAAAGTTGGCTTAAAGCTCAACATTCAGAAAACGAAGATCATGGCATGTGGTCCCATCACTTCATGGGAAATAGATGGGGAAACAGTGGAAACAGTGTTAGACTTTATATTTTTGGGTTCCAGAATCACTGCAGATGGTGACTGCAGCCATGAAATTAAAAGACGCTTACTCCTTGGAAGGAAAGTTATGACCAACCTAGATAGCATATTAAAAAGCAGAGACATTACTTTGCCAACAAAGGTCCGTCTAGTCAAGGCTATGGTTTTTCCAGTGGTCATGTATGGATGTGAGAGTTGGACTATGGGCTGAGGGCTGAAGAATTGATGCTTTTGAACTGTGGTGTTGGAGAAGACTCTTGAGAGCTCCTTGGACTGCAAGGAGATCCAACCAGTCCATTCTAAAGGAGATCAGTCCTGGGTGTTCTTTGGACGGAATGATGCTAAAGCTGAAACTCCAGTACTTTGGCCGCCTCATGTGAAGAGTTGACTCATTGGAAAAGACTCTGATGCTGGGAGGGATTGGGGGCAGGAGGAGAAGGGGACAACAGAGGATGAGATGGCTGGATGGCATCACCTACTTGATGGATATGAGTTTGGGTCAACTCCGGGAGTTGGTGAAGGATAGGGAGGACTGGCGTGCGCGATTCATGGGGGTCACAAAAAGTTGGACAGGACTGAGTGACTGAACTGAACTGAATGACTGAAAGGGAAGAAGAACTAAAGAACCTCCTGATGAAGGTGAAATAGGATTGTAAAAAATCTGGCTTAAAACTCAACATTCAGAAAACTGGTCCCAACACTTCATGGCAAATAGATGGGGGAAAAAATGGAAACAGTGGCAGATTTTATTTTCTTGGGCTCCAAAAATCACTGTGGACAGTGACTGAAGCCTTGAAATTAAAGATGCTTGCTCCTTGGGAGAAAAGCTATGATAAAACTAGACAGCACATTAAAAAGCAGAGATATCACTTTGCCAACAAAGGTCCACCTAGTCAAAGCTGTGAGTTTTCTAGCAGTCGTGTACAGATGTGAAATTTGGACAATAAAGAAAGCTGTGCTGTGCTGTGCTTAATCGCTCAGTCGTGTCTGAGTGTTTGAGACCTCAAGGACTGTAGCCCACCAGGTTCCTCTGTCCATGGGGATTCTCCAGACAAGTGTACTGGAGTGGGTTGCCATGCCATCCTCTAGGGTATCTTCCCAACCCAGGTTTCCCACATGGCAGGCAGAGTCTTTACCATCTGAGAGACAAAGAATTGATGCTTTTGAATGTGGTGCTAGAGAAGACTCTCGAGAGTCCCTTGGACAGCAAGGAGATCAAATTAGCCAATCTTAAAGGATATAAACTGAAAATTCACTGTAAGGACTGAGGCTGAAGTTGAAGCTTCAATACTTTGGCCGCGTGATGCCGAGAGCTGACTTATTGGAAAAGATCCCACCGCTGAAAAGATCGACAGTAAGAGGAGAAGGGGGTGACAGAAGGTGGTTGCCTGGCATCATCAGTGGATGCCATGATGTATGTTTGCACGCATCATCATGCATCCAACTCAATGGACATGAGTTTGAGCAAACTCCAGAGGACAGTGAAGCCTGGCATGCTGCAGTTCATGGCCTCTGAAAGAGCTGGAACATGACCTAGCGACTGGACAAAAACATAGTTGATTCACTTCGTTGTACAGCAGAAACTAACACAACCTTGTAAAGCAAAAATACTCCACTTTAGATAAAGAGAGAATTTGAGCTGGACTGAGGTGCTGGCCATCTGGATTAAGCACAGGGTTTCCCTACCTACAACTGAGGAAACGATTGGTAGCCTTCATGGGGGTCAGGGAGGTAATAAGTTTCAGAAATCAAAGCTGCTTGTCAGAAAGACATCCAGTAGGACTTCTAGGTGCTTTCGCAGGAGGAAATGGAAAACAGCAATCAGTGACCAAGGCAGAGAAAACTTTAGTTATACAGCCCTCCCCCATCCCTGTTTTCCTATAGGATCAGCAATAAAACCCATGCATTGGCCTTTGTAGCCCTCAATGGGCTTGGCTAAGGCCACTCTGTTCTGTGCCAATGCCCGGCTCCAGAGAGGCCTTCCAGGAATAAGCTAGGAGCTCCAGAGTGAGGAGGAGGAGGACGTGGGGGATTCCTGATCTCTGGGGACTGACACAGAGGAGAGGAGAGAACCTAGTCCAGCGCCAGGCACTGTATCTCTCCTTCTAGAATGAATCCTCCAGGAAAGCGCCAGGTCTTCTCATTTTTGTATTCTCATTTCTTTCACAGATCTTGACATATACCATATGAGCTCAGACCATGAGTGCAGTTAAAGAATAAAGGGATAAGTAAATGAAGGAGACAGTTTTCCCCTGAAGTGATGATGTCAGTATTGTACCTTGTATGTGTTGATTCCCAATAGTTCAGCCAGAGGGGTTTGCCAGTGTTCATGCTTCCTAACCCTGTTCATGCTCACTGCTGTGCTGGCAACAGTTAGAACCAGAGCAATCACTGCATCCTGTGTGTCAGTTCCCAGAAGGAAGGGGACAGGCTGCGGGCAGGCGTCTAGGAGGACCAGTAGCAGAAGCCAACTGTCTTTGTAATCTGAAGGCCAGGTGATAGAGAGCAAGTTGGAGAGGGGTGGTGGTCCCATTCAAGGCTAGTTGAACATAGCAAGTGTCTGGAACCATTCTGCTGATTCTGTCACTCTCAGACTGCCTAACCTTGGGCCAGTCCCTCATTCCTTGTCAGATGAAACCATCTAATCATAGCAGCAATGGCAATGCAAAGTTAATGTGCAGGATGAGATGGGAAGGTCGTATGCGTTTCTAGTCACATGCCAACTCCCTTTCATTTGGAGTGGTCAGCTGGAGCACTGGCCGTGGGAAAGGAGGATATGGGAGTGTTAGGCTGTGAATCTACTGATTCCGTTAAGGCATCTGAATGTCCCTGACCAGATTCAGACTGCCAGGTCCACAGTGGATTCGCAAATATCTCAAACACCAGATGATTCTTTTCTGAGTGAAATGATACACTGCGTTGTGAATAAATCAGTTCCACTTCCCTTAGTGGTAAGTGCAAAGGCAAGGAGATCTAACAATGATCAGTGTTCCATTTAGAGCTAAGATCATTTTCATGTTTGGGGAGAGAGAGCCCCAGAGGTGGATCTAAAAGGAGTGGTGCTCAGAGCTCCCCCAGGCCAGGCTGGAGCCATCAAGGCCCCCAGGCTTCAGGCAGGGTGCAGTCTGCTTGGCCAGAGTCAGAATGCTTATCCAGACCAGCAGTCTTGAACCAGATCTCTGCCTGCTATACCAGTCTTGCTAACAATAGTTACTCACAAGCCTGTTGTCATCATTACTTCCAGACTGCTGAAGAGAGTGTCAGCTCTACCTTTCTTTAGTTTTTTTTTTTTTCCTTTTGTTTTTCCATGGCCCAATGAACAGGCTTCCTGAGGAGACTAGCAAAGCATGGCTGTTGTTGCTGGCTGACCACACAGCGGCTCTGTTTTTCCAAACCGATGGCACGGCTTGCCAAGACTGAATTAAATGTTTCCACAGAATCATTTGCTTCGCTCCTAATCGGCTCTGCAAATTATTTTCCTTCCACTAGTTTAAGAGGGGCACACTGGCTCCCTTGATCAGGCACCTCAGGCTAGGGTTTTTGGGAAAGGAAGAAATGGAAAGTCATGAGAGGCCCTTCTAGAAATCTAAGGGGGAGAATGGAAAAGTCTGGGCTGAGTGCAGGCGCGGCCTTGGAGCAGTAGGTAGGACAGAAAACACATGGATGCTTGTCCAGAGCTCGGGGTGATGGAGAGGCTGGGAAGCAAGGATTTCTGGGTCATTGACCTCCGGGACACAAACAAAATCATTCACGAGAGTCACGGAAGCTAATGCCGTGACTTGCTCCTGCGGGAAGATTCTGTCGGACTAGCCCCACTTCCCTGGCTCAGATGGGAGACTTCCTAGGGTCTCCCATCCTAGATCACTCACTGTGATCTTCCTCCGGGTGGTCCTCCAGCCTTGCCACAGTGACCGTCTGCAAATACCTTGTAACAGAACGCCCACCTTGCCTCTCTGCCCATCACCCCAGCTGTCCTGGGGTTAGCGGTTGGGGCTCTGGGCTAAACGTCTCCAGTTCAGCTTAGGGCTCCCTCTCAGGGCCAAGTCAGTCTCCCACTCTCCCCAGGCTTCAGCATGACTTCTTCTTTCCAGTATCAGTTGCTCCCCTCTGCCTGCGGTTGGAATATGATGAAAATGTTGCTTCTCCAGTTTTTTCTTTACTTTATTGTCCCTGAAAACATTCATTTACTATATTCATCTCAACAGGTTGTTGCTATTTAGTCCAGGGGTTGAGAATAGCAGTCTTGGGCAAGTGATGAAACTTTAAAATAACCAGGGCCCTTGGCCTGTAGTTTCTAATGCTTTCGTTCTGGAATGGTAGCTGTGCTCTCCCTTAGATCTTTACTCTTGAGAGGTGGACTCAATTATATAACCTAGTAACACCTTATAATTTATCTTTTAATGGGGATAATTTGGGGAATGAAAGGGATGTTATTAGTAACATGCCAGAATAATAGGAATTAAAAAAAGAATATTATGGGCAACAGTTATATTCTTAACCTGACTTTGCCTTTAGCAGCCCACATAGAGCAAAAGTCCCTTGGTCAAGAGTTATATCTGGGGTCATTTCTCTTGGAAGTGGTACATGGATGTGACAGCCACTATATGGCTTGAAATTCAGGAAGATCCTGGTGCAGCTCTTGAACTCTTACTAAATGCATAGACTAGACAAGTAGTTTCTTTGGTGACTCTCAATTACCCTGTCTGTACAATGGTTATAATGGTAACTGTCTCAAAGATGACTTCAAAGAATAAATAACATATAAAGCATTTTATTTGGAATGGCTCAATGAGTTCTAGTTTCTATTTCTTCATCTTTTCCCTAATGAAACCCACAAAGCATGCCAACTCTGTTTCTACTTCCTCTCCTTTCGAGGGAAGATGGTCTGTGATCTGCTACTCAGTATTCTATCTTAAAATGGATTTTCAACTTTGCATTCCTAACATCTTTTAATGTACCAAATAAAAGGGCTGAAATTCAATATATCAAGTGGGATGATTTTAATGTATGAGACAGAAAGAGAGATTTAGTTTATGTTCCAAATATGCATGAATATGAGATGCATTCAGAACAAGATATTGCCAGATGATAAAAATGAAAAAAGATGAATCTTGTGCTGGGTGTAATTAAATGACTGAGAAGACAGCTAATGGTTTTAGGATGAAAACTTTAGCTCCAGACCATTGATTTTAGTTCAGCACTGAAAGCTATTATGCCCATTGCCAGCTGCTAGGAAAAGAGACTGACTAGAACCAAATGTAATTGCTATGGAGAGTATGGTCTTGGACAGGAGTCCTATGCCCTTGAAGTTCCTCACACTCTCTTGGCTTCAGTTTCTTGACCTGTAAAATGGGCACAAAATTATGAACTGAATAGGAGTGTGATGAGAATGAAATGTGAGGCCTCACAGTGTTCAACTGTCAAACACAAACTGAAATAACTTAATAAACTAAGTTATTATTAGTTTATTTTTATTTCTTTAGGAATTTTAATGGAATCTGGAGAATCATATATTCTTGTATCTCTTCTTTTAACTTCAGCTAGGTTTTTCCACAGGATTTAATGGAAATTTCTTGTTTTTAGAATGGCTGGACCTAGATCTGTAAACTAACTGATTTCAAGTGAGAAGTTAAGAGGCACCCGATTAGAAATCCCCAAGACCCTCACTATCAAAATACTAACTCTGTGGGACTCTAATAGTTGTTCCTCCAAAAAGGTATGCATGCACAAATATCTTTGGGAAATGCTGGGTAAATAAAATGAAACAGATTGTTGCACAGCTTTTTAAATATTTAAATGAACCAATATGCATCTCCAAGATGGGGCCACCTGCCATCCATTGTCTCCAAAGTGTGCTTGACAATGGCCCACATATTTTTTGTGGGATATTTTTAGAGAACCGTGGTCCTTGGCATGCTTTGGCAAGCACTCATTTAATACTTTTTATGGATTTGGGAAAATGTTTGCATTATAATATTAATCGAGAAAGCAAACTACTAAATTTCATGTACTGTAAAAATCACAATTATGTTAAATTGTATATAAGAGCCTGGCAAGAAACATCAAAATATTAACATATTATCTAAAAGCAGTAATCTCAGGGGCAATAATTTAGGAAGTTTTAAAAATATCTATTTCACTTAATCCATATTTTTCAATTTTTCTACAATGACCATGTATTATCTTTATAATCCAAAGATTTTACTCTTCTTTTCTTTTGGTTAAACAATATTAGGAGGGATTGCTTCTTTTCCAATTACAGTGTTTGACCCACCAGTGTGAAATATGCCTTTCATTGTGTCCTTCAAAGACAGAAGAACTGTAAAAAGCTTTTAGAAGCCCTTGAGGAATTTTGTGGACAGTAAAAGTAAATATTATAAGCCAAAGAAAAATACACAAAGTTGTAAGAGCAGTAAGGAGAAAAGTGGAGACAAGGGATAGTGAGCATCTAAAGAGGAAAGATAGGAAGCCTAGCCTTTCCAGGGAAAGAAAAAGGTCAAAAACAATGGTGAATTTTTGCGAGAACCCCCATGGTAAGGAAGAAACTCATCAATAGTCCGTAACCAGATTGCTGACCGGAGCATCCTAGATCACAGCCCACCGTCCTGCCTCAGCCAGATCACCTCTGAGTCATCATGAGACTATTTACATAAGGACAACACTTGGGATCCATTCGCAACAGAGCTCCTCAAACCTGTGTCAGAATCTCGAATTAACGGGGCCTGATGAGGAACAGGAGGCCTGATGAAAGTGAAAGAGGAGAGTGAAAAAGTTGGCTTAAAACTCAATATTCAGAAAACGAAGATCATGGCATCTGGTCCCATCACTTCATGGGAAATAGATGGGGAAACAGTGACAGACTTTATTTTTGGGGGCTCCAAAATCACTGCATATGATGACTACAGCCATGAAATTAAAAGACACTTGCTTCTTGGAAGAAAAGTTACGACCAACCTAGACAGCTTATTAAAAAGCAGAGACATTACTATGCCAACAAAGGTCTGTCTAGTCAAAGCTATGGTTTTTCCAGTAGTCACGTATAGATGTGAGAGTTGGACTATTAAGAAAGCTGAGTGCTGAAGAATTGATGCTTTTGAAGTGTAGTGTTGGAGAAGACTCTTGAGAGCCCCTTGGACTGCAAGGAGATCCAACCAGTCCATCCTAAAGGAAATCAGTCCTGAATATTCATTGGAATGACTGATGCTGAAGCTGAAACTCCAATGCTTTGGCCACCTGATGGGAAGAGCTGACTCATTTGAAAAGACCCTGATGCTGGGAAAGATTGAGGGCAGGAGGAGAAGGAGATGACAGAGGATGAGACGGTTGGATGGCATCACCAAGTCAATTGACATGAATTTGAGTAAATTCTGGGAGTTGGTGATGGACAGGGAGGCCTGGCATGCTATAGTCCATGGGGTTGCAAAGAGTCGAACAGAACTGAGCAACTGAACTGAACTGAACTTACGAGGGACAAAGGATGGGAGGAAGAACTGTCTGTGGATGGGAATTGGGTGACTAGCAGGAGATATGAATAGTTTTGTGAGCCCCGTGGATTCTCAACAATAGCTTTTTAGTATACTTTGAGGATCTGGCTTTAAATCTTGGCTCCATGCTTATATTTGTCTGACTTTGGAAACTTAACCTTTTTGTGCTTTAGTTTCTACAAAATGGAGATAATAATAAGAACTATCTCATTTAGTTGTTTTGAGGACTTAATGAGTGTTAGTTGCTCAGTCATGTCCAACTCTGCGACCCCAAGGACGGTAGCCTGACAGGCTCCTCAGTCCATGGGATTTCCCAGGCAAGAATACTAGAGTGGGTAGTCATTCCTTTCTCCAGGGGATCTTCCCAACTCAGAGAGGGCTTCCCTAGTGGCTCAGATGGTAAAGAATCTGGCTGCAATGCAGGAGACCCAGATTCAGTCCCTGGATCCGGAAGATTCTCTGAAGAAGGGAATGGCTACCCACTGTATTGCAGGAAGGGGGACCCCCTTCCAGGGCCTGGGATGGGCTGTAGTGTAGCACTCGGAAATGAATTGTCTGAGAAGATATACATGCTGACAGAACAAGAGATTTTGTTGGGAAGGGGTGCCAGGGCAGAGAACAGTAGAGTAAGGGAACCCAGGAGAACTGCTCTGCCATGTGGCTGGCAGTCTTGGGTTCTATGGTGATGAGACTAATTTCCAGGTTGTCTTTGGCCAATCATTCTGACTCAGAGTCCTTCCTGGTGGCGCATGCATTGCTCAGCCATGATGGATGCCCGCTAGAAGGATTCTGGGAGGTGGTCGGACAGGTGCTGTTTCCCTTTGACCTTTTCTAATCTCTTCCAGTTAGTGGTGGCTTATTAGTTTTGTATTCTTTTCTAGGACTTCCTGTCATAAAATAAATCACACAAATGATTACAATGGTGCCTGACCAGGATGGGTGGTTTCAATCAGTGTGCTCTCCCTAACAGCTCCAGTATTCTTGCTAGAGAATCCCATGGACGGAGGAGCCTGGCAGGCTACAGTCCATAGGTCACAGAATCGGACATGACTGAGTGACTAAAACACTCAATGAGATTACAGATATGGATATAGATTTATTACTTAGCAGTGAGTCCTTTATAAATGATAGCACTAGTATTAAAAAAGGAGTGAGTAACACCTGTAAATGGTTATACAGGGCATGGCACCCACAGGTGTATTATCCTGGTTTCTGGACTTCAGTTTACTTATATAATGAGTGGCACTGTCTGCCAAATATAGGCCATATTCATACAATATTTAATGAGGGAAGTAGTTTCTTAACTGGTACAGTAGCCTCTGGGTACTAACAATGGAAGTGCAATTATCAACTGAGTTGAACTTCTAGGTCTTATGTGAAGTATCTTAATTGGGGACTTGAGTTAGATGGATTTTGCTGCAATGCTACTATATAGAAAACAACCTGTTGCAGTGAAAAGGAAACAAAGAGGACTGAGTGTGTCTCTCTTTTCTTTCCTGAGAACAAAGATGATAAAGAGAACAGCAAGTAGGCCTGATGGCTCATAATTTTTTTACTTTAATTGTTCCTAATCTGTAGTCTGAGAAAACTCAGCAGTGGCCACAGGACTGGAAAAAGTCAGTTTTCATTCCAATCCCAAAGAAAGGCAATGCCAAAGAATGCTCAAACTACCACATGATCACACTCATCTCACACGATTGCACTCATCTCACACGCTAGTAAAGTAATGCACAATATTCTCCAAGCCACACTTCAACAGTATGTGAACTGTAAACTTCCAGATGCTCAAGCTGTATTTAGAAAGGGCAGAGGAACCAGAGATCAAATTGCCAACATCATTGAAAAAGCAAGAGATTCCAGAAAAACATCTACGTCTGTTTTATTGACTATGCCAAAGCCTTTGACTATGTGGATCACAACACACTGGAAAATTCTTCAAGAGATGGGAATACCAGACCACCTAACCTGCCTCCTGAAAAATCTGTATGTAGGTCAAGAAGCAACAGTTAGAACTGGACATGGAACAACAGACTGGTTCCAAATAGGAAAAGGAGTACGTCAAGGCTGTATATTGTCACCCTACTTATTTAACTTATATGCAGAGTACATCATGAGAAACACTGGGCTGGAAGAAGCACAAGCTGGAATCAAGATTGTTGGGAGAAATATCAACCACCTCAGATATGCAGATAATACCACCCTTATAGCAGAAAGTGAAGAAGAACTAAAGAGCCTCTTAATGAAAGCGAAAGAGGAGAGTCAAAAAGCTGGCTTAAAATTCAACATTCAGAAAACTAAGATCATGGCATCTGGCCCCATCACTTCATGGCAAATAGATGAGGAAACTGTCAGACTTTATTTTTGGGGGCTCCAAAATCACTGCAGATGGTGACTGCACCCATGAAGTTAAAAGATGCTTACTCCTTGGAAGAAAAGTTATGACCAATCTAGACAGCTTATTAAAAAGCAGAGACATTACTTTGCCAACAAAAGTCCATCCAGTCAAAGCTATGGTTTTTCCAGTAGTCATGTATGGATGTGAATGTTGGACAATAAAGAAAGCTGAGCACCGAAGAATTGATGCTTTTGCAGTATGGTGTTGGAGAAGACTCTTGAGAGTCCCTTGGACTGCAAGGAGATCCAACTAGTCCATCCTAAAGGAACTCAGTCCTGAATATTCATTGGAAGGACTGATGTTGAAGCTGAAACTCCAGTATTTTGGCCACCTGATGGGAAGAGCTGACTCATTTGAAAAGACCCTGATGCTGGGAAAGATTGAAGGTGGTAGGAGAAGGGGACGGCAGAGAATGAGATGGTTGCATGGCATCACCAACTGGATGGACATGAGTTTGAGCAAGCTCCGGGAGTTGATGGACAGGGAGGCCTGGCGTGCTGCAATCCATGAAGCTGCAGACAGTCGGACACGAATGAGCAATTGAATAAACTGAATAGCGGCTAAACAACAGACTGCTCCTTACGTTTATCGCAGGCCACCCCTTGTAGTTTTCTTTCTTTTCCAAGTTCAGAAAGAAGGCCATAGTACAATAAACTGGAGATAAACATACCCAATTACCAGGCTACCTGAAGCCAGCTATGACTATTTTGAAACAAAGCAAGAAGAATTCAAGACCTTCGTTACTTTGAGACTTATCATTTACCCTAAGACCATGAGACCCAAGCTATATGAAGTCTTTCTGTTCCCCCGAGGGAGGGGAGCAGTTCTTGAGGCAATAGCCTGCTCTGTTCTTCCCCCTCAGCCAGGTGAGAATGAATGTAATGTTTGTATTTCTTCCAAACTCTGTCTCTATAATTTTTTATTCAGCTTCGGTGGGCAGAGAAAGCCAGGATAGGATTTTGACAGCAACGAACTCCCTATAGATAGCAATATTTATTTCTTACTCACAGGTTTATGAATCAGCTCTGAACCTGTGAGGCTTTGTTGGTCTTGGCTAGGCTTGGTTTCAGGCTGTTGCTTGGGTTCTGGTCTGCTCTTTGGAGTGTCTTATTCTGAGATTCAGCCTGAAGGCTACTTAGGTAGTGCTCAGGACATGGTGAAAGAGAAATAAATGCATGAAAGTGCATGACAACTGTTGGGAATGTGCCTTGTCTTGGAACACAGTGCACTTCTGCAACTGTTTTTTCGTTTAGAGTTTTCATCAGTTGAAAACCTATTACTCTGGTAATTTTGTTCTTTTGGTCTAGTGTACAAGTGTATCTAGATAGGAATGTCAGATGGAGAATGTCTATTTAAAATATTCAAGAAGTAAATGATAGACGAATGAATGAGTAACCCTCTGTAAAAGTGCCCATTGTAGAAGCCCATAGATTCTGGGCTTCCTGATGGCTAAGAGTGAAGAATCTGGCTGCAGTGTGCGAGACCCAGGTTTGATCCCTGGGTTGGGAAAATCCCCTGGAGAAGGGAATGGCAACCCACTTCAGTATTCTTGCTTGGAGAATCCCATGGACAGAGGAGCCTGGTGGGCTATAGTCCATAGGATCACAGTCAGATGGGACTTACTTTACTTCTACTTTTTTATAGATACTGACTGAAGTGGGAGGCAAAGGAATTCTGGCCAGTGCTTTTTAGACTCTTCTCTCATACATATAAGTAATTTTATCTGTGATTACTTTCTGTTTCTTGCTACCAGCTTTCAGCTCTCTTCACTTACCATTCTATCTGTCCCAGAGCTAGGGTTTAAAGCTGATCTCACTTGACACATTGTCATTCTACTTCAGTTTTCTTTGGGAACAGTTCTTTTTCTGGGCAATGTCATTTGCTAAATTTTACCCTTTTTACACTGAAAACACATGTGCTGCCCTGGGGAGGGAAGTTCATTCCTTGCTCCTAGAACCTGCCCCTCCTGGGTGTTCACTGTGGACTTATTTTTCTGAAGCACTATATGGATGGGTGATCTCCTCACCCAGACTTCTCAGTTCAGGGATATGCTCAGGTTGCTTATTTTGGGGCTATCAGATATGCATAAAATACTGCATCTCAAAACTAATGGATTCTCAAACTAGCTTATGAGAGGCATGTCTGTTTTATGCAAGCAAAAAAGGTGAATTATTGAACTAACAGCTTTCTCAGGTATGGGTTCTGCGGTGTGATCAATTATATATAATGTTCACTCAGGCAAAAAGAAAAAAATGAGGTGGCTACAAGCTGGCGAGCCTCAGGGCTTCTGGAGCTATTCCATGTTCAAATGCGTGCGAGTGAGCTGGCAACTTCTGTAGTCGGTTACACTCTCACAATATCTGAATTGATGAGCGCCATGTCAGGCTTGTCAGATCCCCCATGCTCCCCCCTCTTCCGTATTGATGTGGGTGTGGTGTTTGTCCCCTCAAAGCGCCTCTGTAAGTTTTGTCTGATTATGTGCTTGGCCCTTAAGAGTAACAGTAATGATAACAACTACCATTTCATTGAGTGTGTTAGGCGCTTTGTATGATGTTGGTATTCAACTCTCCTAACAAATCTGCGAGGGAGGTCCTGTTGGAAACCTCACTCTCCAATGGAGGAATTGGCGTCTTGGAGAGTTTGCACTGCCAGTAAGAAGCCTAGTCAGCCTGGCCCTGGAGCTGACAATATTATACACTATATTATACTGCTCTTTGGCACTTAATGTATTTTAATTAAGGTTGGTTGAGTGAATAAATGGGCATATGAATAAATGTCAGAGTAAATGACTTCATAAGAGAAGTATGAAGGCAAAATGCTCAGTCTGAACCTGAAAGGAGGGGTTTATATCTTGTTTGATTCCTAAAGGAAGAGAACAGCAGCTGTCCCTTGGCCCCTCACCATGTATTCTTGAAAGTGAAGACAGTAAATGGAAGAGACCTTTGTTCAAGCCCAAGCTCTACTACAAGACCATCCAGTTTGTCACAATATCCCCAGTTCATAGGATAGTGGCCTGCACAAATCATGAGTTCAAAACATTTGATGAATAAAGGAATGAAAAAATATGATGAGGTATATGTAAGCATCTATTGGCTTCCATCACAAAGAGTTCAATAAATGAATATATTTGAGCTAGCATTGAAAAAGGGAAAAAAGACAGGAAAGGAGAGAAGATGGGAACAACAGGAGTGCTCTGGAGAGATGGCAATTCCCTGGAGCCAAAGGGAACAGAATTAGTCAGACAAAATGTTCTTGCTTTGCTAAGTTCTCTATCTTTGTCCAAGCTCTGACTCAGGAAGAACAAACGTCCATCTGTTCCTTAGAGATTCAGAAAGGTCCATAAGGAGAATAAGTGCTATTTGGCCCATTTATTTCTTTCCTTCTTCCCTCTTTTCCTTTCCTTCCATTTTCTTTCCAGTTTAGGAAGTGACCTATTTTATAGCCTCATTCAAAAACTATGTACAATTTGCAAGCACTGAGTCCTATTTGGACCTCTGGGTCATGGCATTTGATGAAATTAACTTTAGAAAGATTTCTTTCCTTTTTTATAATGGGGGTGAGGATCTTTGGAGAGTCCTAAAAAGACTTCTTGCATAACCACTGGCTCTTAAGGAGATTAAAAAAATTTAAAGCTAATGAGGAGGACATATTTGGAGCCTATTTTACATGGTTCTATTGAACTAGGGTTTATAAGCTTGACAGAGCATCTTGAGAGTTTGGTTGAGCCCCAAATATTTGAAATATGATTTGAATTGATTGCCCAAACTATCTTGTCCTAGTCCTGAGTCAATAATTGGTAATGACCTTTCTCCTTCTCTCCTTTCCTCCCTACTACCCTCCATTCCTTCCTTCCCTTCTTCTTTTCTTCCTTGCTTCTCTCTTTCTTTTTTATAGGAGTGGGATGGGAGGGCAAGTATAGATAGATAGCTTTGAAGGTGAAATGCCTAGAGCTCTTTAGGTTGGGTCTGATTTTTTTTTTTTTTTTTGCAGTTATTAATTTTCTACTTGGTAGGCAATTTGAACTATCATGTGTATCATTTTACTAAGATTTGATGCTGTATATCTCTGTCAGCTTAACTATCTGAGGCTCAGTCTCCATTTTAATAAAATGAATATCAAATGTGTAAGGCCTGGGATTACCGTATTAGGTGAACAGCTCGTGCCAAGCTCACAGAGTAATGAGCCAGATTAATGCAAAGACAATGCTGTTCACACATCAAAACATAATTGTGTCCTCCAGTTCTCCATTACAGAGATAGGAGACCTCTAATCACAAAGCTCTCTTGAAGTAGGAGCAGAATGTGCTAGAAAGACCTAGATTTGAATCCCGCTTCCACCACACATAACTGGCAGGTTACTTACCTCTCTGATTCAGTTTACTCACATGTAAAATGAAGATAGCAGTGCCCCCTTGGCATTTTGGGAGGATTCAGTAAGTAACTCCGAGTGTATAAAATGCTTTTCTTCATGAAGAACCCATGAAGTGAAGTGAAAGTCACTCAGTCATGTCCTACTGTTTGCAACACCATGGACTATACAGTCCATGGAATTCTCTAGGCCAGAATACTGAGAGGGTAGCCTTTCCCTTCTCCAGGGGATGTTCCCAACCCAGGGATTGAACCCAGGTCTCCTACATTGTAGGTGGATTCTTTACCAACTGAGCCACAAGGGAAGCCCAAGAATACTGGAGTGGGTAGCCTATCCCTTCTCTAGAAGATCTTCCCCACCCAGAAATCGAACTGGGATCTCCTGCATTGCAGGCGGATTATTTACCAACTGAGCTATCAGAGAAAGATGAAGAGTTCACAGTAGGTGCTTAATAAATGCCTTCCTCCTCTTTTTCCCTCTTCTCATTTCTTTTCTCACAAATGGAAATAACTGTAGGAACCCTTTCTTGTAGAGTTGTCATAGGATTAAAAGTAAAACATTTAGATTAGTGCTTCACACATAATAAATCCTGCCTTGGTTAATCTTACTTTATATTCATATGGCATTTCTAGGATGGAGACAAGGCAGGGCAAGTTCCATACAAAAATCTCTTCTTATTTGGATACTGATCAGAAATCCAAATAAAGTGAAATAAAGAGCTCATGTATCTTAGCTGCTTTTTTCTTTCAGGCCATTTGGTTTTTTGGTTGTCTTTCCGAGACATTTCAAGGTTGGTCAACTTAACTTGGAAATATTTAAATGAACTATGATGGAAAACATTTTCCATTCAGCCCTGGCCTAATGCCCCACTGTAGGGCTGATCCCAGATGCTACTGATATCCTTGGTCTATTTATTGAAATGCTCTGCCCAAAACTCAAATATGAGGGGACACAAATGAGGAAAAGATGCCTGGTGTCTACAAGGCATGACCTAAATGACTTCCATGCTCCATGAGGAAGACTAAGCCTTGGTATGTATGCCTTCTCTGTGTGTTTCACAGCTGGGTGATACCAGCTGACCCCTCAGTATGGTCCTGTGGACTCCTTCCTACTTTGGCACAGGTATAATGGGAATAAGGCATTGATCTGGAGCCCTTGGTTTTATGTCTTGCAGACTGTGTGAGTTCAGTTCAAATGAGTCAGGCTCAGTTTCCTTTCCAGAAAGTGTTCTAAAAATGCCTACCTAAAGAGTCTTCCTGAAGATTAAATGCAGCAAGTATAGAAAAGCTCATAGCAAATTGTAAAGAGTTTTATAAATGAGGGGCCCTTTGCTCTGTGGGCTATTTAGGTCTGTTCCTTGTTTCTGCTTTGCCTCCTTTTTTTGGCTTCCTCCCCACTTGTATGCTTCCACAACTGTCCAGAAGTTTCTCTGAGCAGCCACCTTCTTTCTCCCTGTTTGGCCCTGTCTCTCTTTGAGATTCATTAGCTGAGAGACCGGGACAACGCAGCAGCTGAGGTGGGAGATGAGTGGAGGACTGGGATACCTGCTTCCTGTTGCCTCTTTTGGAAGCAGATAAATAGTGGGTGGAAAATGTTTGCAGTGATTTGGGCAGCTGAAGTGGGACAGGGTAAGGTAGCTGGGATGGGATCCTAAGAAATGTAGGCATGCCCAGTAGGCAGGCAATTAGGAGGAAAATGTCTAGAACAGGGCTAGTAAAGTCTGATTTCCTCTTATATATAATCTATAAACTCTGTCATCTTGTGTTTTTATTCTCTTTTCTCTGCATAAATCATTCTTGTTCAATCTGATACTAGGGACCTTGCAGCAAAGACTAACAGTCTGTGTGACATTATTCAATATGGTGGGCCAGGAGGTCATTTTGAAGATCTGTGTAATTTATGTGAGTGCGGCAGAGTCTGTTATATATGTAGGTGTCAACTCCAACATCGTAATCCATAGATCTTTACCCTGCATATCAGGACAATCTGGAATCCATTTACTCAACATGTCCTCTCCATCTCTTGAACCACTTCCACTCTAATACAAGCCACCACTATTCCTTATCTGCACCAATAACTTCCCAGCTGCTCTGTATGTTTATTTCCTCCTCCTGTTATCTCCCTAGAATCCATTCTCTGCAAAGCAGTCCCCAAGGAATGATCTTTTTAAAGTGCAAACCAGATCATATAAATCTCCTGCTCATACCCTCTAATGACCTGGAGTAAAAATTCATACTCTTCGTCCTGCCTCACTAACTTCTAAATCTGTGTGATCATTTGGAAGCCATAGTCACACGTGGCTATTGAGCATCCAAAATGTGGCTGATCTACAATGAGATGTGCTGTAAGTATAAAATAGAGACCAGATTTTGAAGACTGGAAAAAAAAGACTCTGTAGGAACGGAAACTATATGAATAATCTTTATGTTGATTACATATAGAAATGATAACATTTAGATATGTTAAAGTCTATTGTGAAAATGATTTTCCCTATATATGTGGCTATCAGAGAATTTTTCTTTATGCACAGTGACTTTCATTATATTTCAATTGGACAGTGCTGATCTGAATGCTGTTGCTGCTGCCTGACTCTGTCCTGCCCTCACTCATCCTTCTGCTGGTCCCAGAGTTCAGCAACACTGCTCTTTTTTTCTGTGATCAGGCAGTGATCAATCCTGCGCTGGGACATCTATTCTGTTTACTCTGTGTGGAAGGCTTTTCCCAGTCTTGACAAGGATGGTTCTTTCTCTTCATTCAGATTTGAGCTAAATATCAGCTGCTCTGAGATGTCTCCTCTAAATAGCCCATCAAAATGATTATCCTATCACTTTTTATTCCCATAGCATTCTAGTTATTCTCTGCATCACATTTGTCACGAGCTGATAACTTCTTTCCTTCTTTTCCTTTATTTTACCCATTCTTCCTCTCTTATTCCTCAATAACACCTACAGAAGCAGGTATTGTGTCTTGTTCATAGCTGTACGCTAGTGACAGAAATAGATCCTGATACACAGAAAGCACTAACACAAAACTTCTTAAATCAACACTTTTTGAGACATAAGACACATGAAGACAAGAAGGCCAGAGAAACATTTCTGGAATATGTCTTACATGTCAGAAATTGACAAAATAATTATACTTCCACTTTAATAAAATGGCTCTATGCTATCTCATTTGGTTGGCAAACTGTGGCTCGTGGACCAGATCAGATCTGTTTGTGTTGTTCTCAATAAATATTGATTGGAACATGGCCACACTTATTTGTTGACATACTATCCCTTGTTGTTTTTGTACTATGTGACTGAGTTGAGTAGCTGCTAGAGAGATTGTGTGGCTCCTAGAGCCTAAAATATTTACTCTCTGTTTTTTTTACAGAAGAAGTTTGCTAAGGTAGTCAAAGGATGACTTGGAAGGGCTATCATCTTTTCAATAAGTCCATACTTGCAAAATCAGAGTGAAAGGAGTGTGGTACACATGAAGCTTCAACATGAAGTCCTCCATCTCCCCGTGACTGTATTTGAGACCCTGAGTATCCTTATAAAGACAAGAAAGAGTTACTTGGTGAAACCACCTCAGCCCTGTGGGGGAGATATTATCACGCATATTTGACCGATGAGTTAAGAGAGGTCCCAAATAGGTAAGACACAGAGCCTGTATGGAAATCTAGAACTGTCTCATCACTTATCTACAGTAGTTTCAGAATTCTAGACAGGATGCCCTCCACTCCTGCTGCAGACAACGCTTTTGAAAAAGTCTCTCCAACTGCTCTTTTTCAGTGCCTTAGTTTTTGCCTCAGCCTTGGTAATTAATGTCAAGTCCTGGAAGGTTTACTACTGAATGCATCTGGCTCCCCTCCAAGCTATTAAAAAGTCTGAAGAGCCTGCATCCAATCAAGAAATAATAATGATCTTTGGCTTAGCTATAATGTGAAGCAAATGAAGGCGATGCTTTAAAATTGGTTCTGAACTTCCTTGGCACACGCTTTGCTCTTTGCATATTGTTAATTTTTTTATATATACATACAAAAGTTCTCCATGGTAATCAAGTTTTCCTTTACCACAACCCATAGCATTAATGCCTGTTTTTCATCTTTCTAGCTTTCTCTTCCTCTTATTACCAAAACTAAATTAAAATACTTTGAGTTGACAGAGAGCCACCAAGATAAGCATAATGTGGCTCAATAGAATCATTCATAATAGCAGAAAGACAAATTTTCCTAATTCATTTTTTTTCTCCTTAGACTCTGCCTCCTCTCCATGATGTGGAGATGGTTTTTGGACCATCGCTACCTGTTGCTTCCTCCTGATCCAAATCCAGCTTCTAATGTTGCTGATCTGGTGACTTGAGTGCTGTATACAACCATCATCCAACTCCACTTCTTCGTAGTTAGGCATCTCAGCAAATGACCCAACCCAGCTTAATGCGTCTGGCAACTGTCCTCAGAATGGTTCGGAGAAGCTAACCTTGGTTACCCAGATGGGGTTACCCAGATGGGGCCCATCTGCTTGGCAGTCTTCAGTCACAAATTAAAGCCTAGGCCCTGATGATGACCAAAACAAGTCAGATGAGAAAGGAGAAGTCTTTCTACAGAGAAAATTCCTGCTGATGTGACTCAGCACATTCGTTTCTGATACAAGAAGTACCCACAGATATTTGCTGGTTAGACGGATGGTTTGGGGAGTGACTGGGTGGATGAGTGTGAAGATGAATTCAACAAAATGAAGAGTAAATTTGGTTCACCTAGACTTTTTTAAACTCTAGGTAGGATGAGCAAGTGGATATTTAATGGTTGTTCTAGTATGCTAGAATAATAATCATCTTCAGTCAGTTCAAAAAAGCGTGAATATCATCTGCTTGGTCTACCATGACAGACCTTATTAACCAATGTTGTTCATTTCGTGACACTACGAGCTGTCAAAACCAATCTGCCTATTTAATCAATTTTGACTTGTTTCTGAAAACTGAAATTTAGCCTTTTAACTGTGAGCTGTTATCCCTCTTCCAGTTAATCTGAATTTTCACAGGTCATGGTAGATCACAAATCGTGTAATTCCATTACACTGCCATTCACAGATTCTGAGCAACTGAGAGTTGCATATATGGAGGTACTTGGTTTGGGACACAATCTGACTTGTGGGTGCTGATGTAAGACAAAATCAAGTTATGCTCACGGGTGAGAGCAAGCTGGGTAGGAACATGCCAGAAATAGCCTTCCCTTGCTTAAGGTTTCCTTACTTGATAAATGTAAATATAATATATATATATATATATGCCTGCATTTGCTTGTTTCAATCAGCACATCCATTTTATTTAGGTTGCTGTTATCTCTACTAGCTATGCCTCATTTTACAGCAGGGCAGCCCAGCCCACATGATAGGAGAAAGTCTACTAAAGGCTGCTATTGCAATATGGAAGTGTCGTGTGTGTGTGTGTGTGTGTGTTTGTGTGTGTGTGTGTGTGCGTGTGTGTGTGTGTGTAAGTGGTGCCTGGAAGCACTGACACTCCGACTACATTGCAGCCATAAATGGTGTCATGTTTTTCTGCTAAGTTCTCCCTACTACGAAATTGGCTTCTGGTCCCTGCATTACATCAGCAGATGCATCAGGAAACCCTGGGGTAAAGATACCAAGAAAGCCCTTTCCAGTTCCAGTACAGCTTATAGGAGGGAGGGATGTTTCATTCCTCCTTAATTGAGAGTTGGAGAGGACCATGGGTAGAGAGTAAGAGAGAGGAGAGAGGAAGCAACTTCTTTCTCTGAACACATAACCCAAAAGGTTCCCTTTCAACAACTTGAGGGGATGCCCCAACATGACCGTGGTTAGGACTGCAGTGAAGGGAACCTACAGAAGGCAGCGTGGAAACCAGGCAGTGAGGTCCCTAAAGAAAGCAATCAAAAGATGTCACCATTCCCTCTGCTTATTCTGAGGGCACAGGCCCTGCTGCAGGCTGGATTCCCTGCACCATTAGAGGCTGATTATGCCCCTACATCAACCCTGACCTTCTAGATGGCAGGCAAAGTTCAGTCTGTGCAAGGCCCAGCTGGTTTCTGACTTAGGGCTGTGAATTGGCTGCAGCGGTGTTGGCCCCAGGAGTGTCACAGTGAAGTTCATCACCATTATTTCTTATGGGAAAATTGCTTTTGATCTGGGCTTGTTTAGGGGAATCAGTCATTTTCAAGGACAGACTGTGCCCAGCATTGCTGGAGGTGGTAACCGTAAGCCTGCCACGTGCTGCCGAATCACGCTGCCCGTGAAGAGCTTCACTCAACCTTGGGTGCCAGCCTAAGGAAGGACCGCAGTGATCTGGGGAGGCGAACAGATGAGAGGAGGCTCTAGCCTGGGTGTGTAGCCTGGAAAGCAAGCTCAGAGGTAGTATGTGTTCTGTGCCACACCAGGGAGCAGGAATGTGAGTGACCCATGAGCAGATGTTTAGGGACACAGCATCTTCGTCAGTGTATTTGGGCTGAACTCTCATCTGTGTTGAGAACTGTGCGTATGATCAGATGCAAGGTGGACCAGACCATTTTATAGGAAGTGGAATGGGCAAGTTGCAGATGGTGTAGGAGTCTGGAAAGAGAGAGCTCCCTTCAGCTGAGTCCTGGCACCATGCTAGTCATGCTCTATCTGTTTATTTCCCTTTCCTCATTTAATGCCACTTGATTGTGGAAGAAAATAAATCTCAGAGATGTGAAGAGTTAAAGCTGCTTATGTCTAGTTCTGTGTCTTTTTCTCACTTGCTGCTGTTGGAGCCTTCCTACTGGGGAAGTTTTCATCCCAGAAGAAAGAAAATGATATCTTCTTGAGGACTGACTGGGCTCAGTATCCCCCATGTGGGAGTGTAACCAAGTACATACCCCAGTGCCAAGGCCATCCATGTGCATCTGTGTTCCCGGCTCAAGGAAGATCTTTTAAAACCAGAGGAAAAAATTCTTTTTTTGTGTGGTCAAAGGCACATGGTGTTGAGTCTTCACTGATGAGAAAATTACCACTGACATCCAAGGGGAAATCAACTTTTATTCGAAACAACAGTCTGGAGTCTTGCATATTTTTTTTCTCAGTGCTGCTTCTAATTCTTCCTTAAACTCAAGGGAAAATTTCACTGATTGTCTGGGCCTCATTTTCTCCACTTATAACATAATCGTCCTCAATCCTCCTTCAGGTTCATTATAAAAATGAATATAAAAGCAGTTTTGTCTTTAATAGACCCATTTGGCTACAGATCACAGACAACTATAAAAAGGCATTAATAATAGTTTTGTTGTCATTAAGAAAAACAACCACAAATAATCATAACACTAATTCAGTTACAAAAGAATCCAACCTGCCTTTGATGGAAGGGAAAGAATGTGCTATCTTTCTTTTTATTATGGGTATTACATAATTAGCTTATGTTATAGAAAACTCAGGACAGATAAATCATAAGGAGTACCAGCACTCATGATCTCACTTCCCAGATGTGAGAAACTATCGCCTACATTTTGGTATAAATTCTTCCTTCATTTCCTTCCCCTACATGTATGTGTGTGTGTGTGTGTGTGTATAAAATATTCCAGATTTTACCATTTTTTGAAATGGTATCATACTATATTCTTTTGTACCTTGACTGTTGACATAGTACTATACTGCGACCATCTTATCCTGTCAATAAAATCTATTTAATCAAACCTCTAAGTGATTGAACTATCCGTTGTTTTGGTGTCCCATAATATATAGAAATAGTTTTTACTGTTGAAAATGAACAAACACCAATCATCCTACCCAATGATGCAATGAACATCTTTTACTCGCTGATCTGATTGTTTTTTGGGAAGCCTTCCTAGAAGTAGAACCATGGGGCCAAAGAGTATGTGCATTTTGTGGTTGGTGATACACAGTCCAACACTCTCTCCAGAAGGCTGTCCATGTGCTCCTCCCACCTCTGCGCCAGAAGAAGCCAGTTTCCCCAGGCTCTTGCCAACAGCAGGCATTTTCCTTCTCTTTAAATTTGCCAACTTGAGGGATGCAAAAATGGTATTCTGTACTCATTTGCATTTCTTATTTAGTGGTGAGTGGAAGCATTTTTTTCCCCATGTGTGTCTTAGCCATTTGAATTTTGTCTACTACAAATTGCCTATTTATTTACTTTGCATATTATTTTTCCAGAATATTTTTCTCTTTTCTAATCTTTCCTAAGAAAGTATACTTAGCAATATTTTCTAAACCTTATTTTAGGATGTAGAGATTCATATCCTCTTAAAATGTGATTTCCCCAGTGCAGTCTCTTCTCGTAGAACAAAGGCAGACAATAATTGTAAGAAGCAAAATGTACTGACACTAAAATTTCCAAAGAGCATATTAGATTTTTTAAATTAGTATTTTATCCCTCAATTTTTAATGTGTAATCACTCTCTCTCCTTCTCTCTATCTTTCTCTGTGTTGATGATCTTGTACTTATGGTTTGGGTTTGAAAATAAATAGGCTATCTAACTTCCCTGCTCAGTCTGAGCTTCAGAAACTTCTATAATAATGTGTTTGTGTATGTGTGTGGGTAGGGAATTGGGTATAAGCTGTAGTCTCCACAAGTTGTCTTTATATCATCACGTGAAGGGCTTCTGCAACCGAACACTTATGAAAACAGCACAGGCAACTAGTTGAAAATGACAGAACCTATGTTTTGGTACTAGGATAAGAACTATATATATAATTCAGTATATAGACAATTTCAGCAAAATTTCATGTAACAAATCATAAATGATACATCATAGCTTCTGATATTAATTTCTAAGCCTCCACCAAGAATTACAAAGACCTCCACCAAGAATTACAACTCTTCTGTTGTTTCAGATCTCTGATTTCAGCCTTTCCTCTTGCCCCAAGTTGCTATCAGGGCCTTCTTTCCTAGTCACTACAAGCTCCCATCTTCACAATTGCCTATGTTACTCTCTATTCAGTCTTGAATTGGAGCAGTTAAGCATACTAGCTTCCTCTGATGCTTTCTGCAGAACAATTGCTCTGGTTGTTGGTAGCCTTCACTTCCCAGTGCTGAAGCTTCTCTCTCCGAGAACACTGTCTACCATCCTGTGCTACAGTAGCACTGGTTCACTTCCTACCCCTGCCGTGGCAGTGGCAAGGGTTTTATAAGGTTGAGCAGAAGAGTATCCTCCAGACTGGGACCTGGGTGAAAATTATTTCCTGTTCTCATTCTTTAAAGATGAGAACACTATGTCACTCCAGTGAGACACCTGTAAACAATCCATCTAGCTGCTTGACCATGTAAATCTCAAATTATAAGGGCTGTTTACACCTGCAGGGGTCCTGCAAATCTCGTTTACGTAAAAAAGTATTTTAAGTCTCTAATGAGCTATATATAGCTCATAATTTGGAGATATTTGGGACTTCCCTGGTGGCACAGTAGATAAGAATCTGCCTGTCAATACAGGGGAAAGTGAAAGTGTTACTCAGTTGTGTCGGACTCTTTGCGGCCCCATAGACTGCAGCTCCCCCAGGCTCCTCTGTCCATGGAATTCTCCAGGCAAGAATACTGGAGTGCACGGCCATTCCCTTCTCCAGGGGATCTTCCTGACCCAGGGATTGAACCTGGGTCTCCTGTGTGGCAGACAGATTCTTTACGGTCTGAGCCACCAGGAAAGTCCCTATGCAGGGGATGTGGATTCGATCCCTGGTCGGGGAAGATTTCACATGCCAAGGAGCAACTAAGCCCATGACTACGTCTAGTGAGCCCTCTGCTCTAGGGCCCATGAGCTGCAACAAGAGAAGCCACCACAATGAGAAACTTGCACACTGCAAAGAAGAGTAGCCCCTATTCACCGTAACTAGAGAAAGCCCGCACAAAGCAACGAAGACCCAGTGAAGCCATAAATAAATAAATAAAAATAATTTGGAGATGTTTACCAATTGTCCACCTCCATTTGAGATTTCCTGCTCCATTTGGTAATCTAGGGGTTCATAAGATAAGAGATACACCGACTTTGCCTAAATATGGACATGGCGCATTTTTCGTTATTCTGCCATGCCATGTTTAAGACAAAGCAGGTTGTGTCTAATTGATTTCTACTGAAAATATTTAGAGATATCAGAGAAATAGCACTGAACAGGAAGAAACTTTAAGTTGTGTTGTCAGGGATGACTATCCCTAATATTTTATCTGCTGTTCTCTAACCCAGAGAAAACTTCCCCTGTGTGCCTCTGCCCACCATATTGCTGACTCCCCAGTCCCCCCTTGTGAGAGCTTTCTCCTGTCTCATCTCTCAATTGCCAGGCCTTCATCTCCTGTTAAACACCAAGATTCTTATTTCACAATTAAGCAGAGCCTTTTATCTTTTTTTTTTTTTGAGGTTTACTTTTTAAAAATTAATTTTTAAAATTGAAGTATAATTGCTTTTCAGAATTTTGTTGTTTTCTGTCAACCTCAACATGAATGAACCATAGGTATACATATGTCCCCTCCATCTTGAACCTCCCTCCCTATCTCCCTCCACATCCCACCCCTCCAGGTTGGTACAGAGCCTCTGAGTTCCCTGAGACATACAGCAAATTCCCATTGGCTATCTATTTTATATATGGTAATGTAAGTTTCCATGTTACTCTCTCCATACATCTCACCCTTTCCTCCCCTCTCCCCACAATTAAGCAGAGCCCTTTATCTTTGTTTTATCTTAAACTTCTTCTCTCAGATTATGCTAAAACTTTGTCTTATTCAATAGAGCCACTCATGTGTGTGTTATTCATTCAGTCATGTTCAGCTCTTTGCAGCCCTATGGACTGTAGCCTGCCAGGCTCCTCTGTCCATGTAATCCTCCAGGCAAGAATACTGGAGTGCGTAACCATTCCCTTCTCCTGGGGATCTTCCTGACCCAGGCATCGAACCCAGGTCTCCCACATTGCAGGTGGATTCTTTGCCAACTGAGCCATTAAGGAAGCCCCTGAACCACTCATCAGAGAGCTTAAGCTCTCTGAACACAGAACCGATGACGGTCGGTCAGTAAATATATAAAACGCACCTTTTCCTGCACTGACCATCAAGCAGCACAGCCCTTAGAGACTGGTCTACCCAGGCTTCCATCTTGGCTATCTGGGTTCACACATATTCCTCTCACTTTCTTTTCCTTTGCGTTCTCTCTCCTGTTGTATGTAGACAGCCAACTTTGTAGCTCTTCCTACCTTGCTGTGGTTTAATAAAAAGATCCAGACACCAGATCTCTCTGCTCACTCTTGAATAGCAGGTCCTGGGCCAGGATGTTTAATGCCATTCTCCTCAACACGTGCTATCAGCCAACAGCCACTTCCTCTATTTCCATTTCCTCTTGCTCATGGGGTTTTTCAAACTGCTGGAGGCAGTCCAAAGGGTACAGTAACCAGGTCTTCCCCAAGTTTATTTTTCTCTTTCTTTGACCTGCACCATTTAGTAAATGATTGTTTTAGCATGCCACATGGTTGAAGTAGCCTCACAGAAGTACTTCACCCCGTTCTTGAGAAAATCCAATGCGATGTTTGCTGATCAGAAGGGAGCCTTAGCCACTGCTGCCAAGTGCTCTTACTCTGTTCTCCTTCCGAAAAGCCATACATCATCGGGCCTGGCCCAGTGCTGTGCAGCCTGATGCTCCAACTGCACTGTGATTACCTGCACTGGGCCTCTTGCCTGCCTTCTATGTGATCATTTCTCGTGGGTATAATTCATTGCCGTCATTGAGGGCTTGGAGGTGATTCATTTCCACTGTCTCCTGTGGCTTCTAAATAAAACATTTTAAGCAAAGAATAGACCAAAGGGGAGGCTGAGAACAATGATGAATCTCCCCGTCACTCCCAGCTGACATGTTCCCCTCTCAGACCAGGATCAGTGCATTAGGAGTTAAGAGATCACTCATTTCGTGGTATTTTTGTAATAAATTGCAATGTTCACTATTGTGTTATTGAAGTCTTTTTTTTCTAAAGGAACATGCTATTAAAAGAAAACAATTCTCCCTCTATTCACTGAAGATTATACTGACTTTCTGAAGAAAGTCTTGCTGGTGAATCTGATGCCAAGCATTTAGCTGGGAGGATGCCGCCTCAGTCTGAGATGCCTGGGCCCTAATAATATTAATGTGTTTTAGCTCCTCTACGCCTGAAACCAGAGCTTACCCCAGAGGGTGATGGACCTATGAAAGTGGGTCTCCATCTAATGTAAGTTTTCCTTTGTTGGTTATGCCCAGGTATGCTGAAAAGAGCTGCTTTCTGTTCTCTGGGAGGAGGAAATACTCAATAAAAGGATTCTGTGCATAGGGTTGGAAGTGGGGAGAGTGTGATAGCCTCAAGGGGAGCTGGCAAATGGATAAGGACACAGAGGGAGGGATAATAGGCAAATGACGTGGGAGCCTGCCTTCCTTCAGATAACAAGTGTGTAAACCATTCCATTTCCTCATTCCAGCCTGCTCAGCTGTTATTAGCAGCTTAAAGCATCTCACAGACACAGCTTTGATGAAGCAAATAAACTGCACTGGCCTAGTTTTGCTGATGGCCTCAACCCTCTCCAAACACAGGCATGATATTCAAACTATTCCAAGGCTGGTACAGTCCAGACACTGACCAGTTGGAGGTGATAAATGAAACACTTTCGCTGTTAGATTACTAGAGTCCACACAGATCAACCTTCTTTCTGATTGCTCCTGTAGCAATGATGGCATCCTTCTACAATATGCCATCAGGGTAACGTCTAATTTCTTCTTTCTTCAGTAAGTCATTTTTGCTACAGCACACTTCCTACTGAGAATTTCCTTGCACTTTAATATCAGTACTTTTTTTGCTTCCAATTCTGCTATACATGAAGAAGTAGCTAGTATTCATATCTTAATTAGCCATAAAATGCTCCCTTCAATTCTCTTCCTCCCTTTCCTTCTTAAATATTCAAATGTAACAAAATATTGATGAAGAATAAAATTAATAAAACAAGCTATTTTAAAAGGCTCATTAAAATTAAATCAGTGTTAAAAAAAATTTGTATCAGAACAATGCATGTAAATCTAAGGTATTAACTATTTTCAGATTATTTTAGTGTTGAGGTTGATTTTGTTCTAATTCTTTGCAAATTGTTAATGGCTAGGTAATATGTTTATATGGTGAATGTTATCTATTAATTAGAGTATTTGATTCACCAGAAAATAACTCCATATATCTCAAATCAGATAGTATGGGATTTTAACCTTGTCTTTAAAGAGATGTAGAATGGTTAAATTAATTTATTAAAGTCAGAACTCAGAGCATTTAACATAATGATCATGGGTACTATGGTGTGTGAGATGAGCCATACACGTTTTAATATAATTTTTGCATGTATAGCTATTGATAACAGCTAGAGCGTGATAGCCTGAAATTGCAGTCTCTTTGCTGACTCCTGTTTCCCCTATCCATCAAAGGCAGCCCGTTTCACTTGAGTGTAAGAGATGAGCAATGAAGACTGTGATGATTAACAACTTCATCTCTCTCTTTTGGAAGAAAATGATACTATGCCATATCTTACAGTTTTCAAAAGGAAAAATACTATAGTGGGATTCTACTTTAACTCAGATCTGGATGTAATCCTGATGACGCCAATAGATATGGAGACATGTCACTGGGCAGAGCTGAGTGAATCATAGTGATGACATTTTCATCACCAAGCACTTTGCTTATTTCTAAGCAATCAGTCAAATATTCTAGAATCATTTGCAAATTCTTATGAGAGCAGTATCTAGGAAGAGTTTTTTTAGTTTTGATATAAAGTTTATAAAATCAATAAAAAATTTGTTTTTCTAAGAGGATATGTATAAAGTCACAGCCTTCAACTTTCCAGACTGATCCAGATTAACAGTCCCTCATATCAAGATCACGTGTTTCCTTGTGGTTGGGCAGTCTATATCTGATGATCACACTATGCCACATAATAGATAACTTCAGAGATAGCCTTCCTAGTGACGTTAAAGCTGGTATCCAGCCCCTTGGAACAATTAATCAGAAACTATAACATAATCCAGAATTTCAAGTCTTATTCTTTGCACTTAAGCTTACAAAGAACATGACTGGCAGAGACCAGAGTTCATGGTGGGGTCTTCTAGGACCACTTCTTTCTAAACTCCTCAGGCAATTGAGGACATAGCTTTTAACTCCTGTTTTTTCTCATGCTGCTTGAATTCTAGAATCTGAAGCCAAGAAGCTGACATCTTTAATGTGAGGGGATCAGAGAAAATGTCTTTTTATTTCTTTAAGCATTAATTCTTTTGTTTACCTTTCTGATCTTCTTCCAGGTTTCTGACAGTGCACACACCGGCTCTCTTGAATCTATTCTTTGTATCTTTTCAATCTATCAACGTTCAGTTACTAAGTCACTTCTGATTCTTTGTGACTCCATGGACGGTAGCCCGCCAGGCTCCTCTGTCTGTGGGATTTTCCCCTCAAGAAAACTTAAGCAGGTTTGCCATTTCCTCCTCCACAGGATGTTCCCAACCCAGGAGCTGGACCCACATCTCCTGCATCTCCTGCCTTGGCAGGTGTATTCTTTACCACTGAGCCACCTAGGAAGCCCATTTTTCAATCCTTCATTTTGCCCAAATTCTGCAAAAGCAAGCCAGCCTTTAAATAAACTGCATTGATAGATTCTACTATTCAACATAGTTTTCTTGTCTTCATTACAAATATTTTAAGCAACTGTGTGTATTATTTGATTGTAATCTTGCCTGATCTTAGATCAGCTCTTTACTCTTGCCGGGAAAATCCCATGGATGGAGGAGCGTGGTAGGCTACAGTCCAAGGGGTCGCAAAGAGTTGGACACAACTGAGTGACTTCACTTTCTTTTACATTGATGCAGATTCCATCAAATGTTAGTGCTTTTCTGATGCTTTTTTGGTGTGTTTGGTATGTGGGCTGAGAGCAGCAGGGGCAGGTATAGTGAGCCAGTGTTAACTAAATCCGTCCCTGCTGAGTAACTTTGGTAGGATGCAACCCGGGAGATGAAAGGACCATGAATGAATTAGAAGATGTCACTCAGTAAACTTCACAACACATTATGGTGGGAACCAAACAATTCCAGCATAACAAAGAAAAAATTTGCGTTCTCCCTCTCAGATTTCAAGAGATTGATGATCTTCCACTACCTCATGAGGACTGAGGTGACCAAGGACAATCTACAAGCACCATTAATAGAGACAGAAGCCCAGACAGGACATAGAGGAAGCCACTGGCCTGTAAACAGTAAAGGTGAGTGTCAACATGCTTTTGGATACACATAAGGCACCTCTTACGGAGTCCCAGAAATTCACTGGAGGTGGGAATGACTTTTTAAGAGACTGAATTAATGCAAGTGTTAAGCAGGGGCTTGGAGCTGTTTGGATTCAGCTGTAAGTATTAATGTGCCATCATTCAATTTTTTAAAAAATTATCTGTGATATTAATGAGTTTTAAGCTATGATTAAGTTTGGGTGAACCCATTATCTATATAAAAAACTAGCATGGGCTTTCCTGGTGGCTCAGTTGTAAAGAATCTGCCTGCCAATGCAGGAGACACAGGTTGGATCTCTGGTCTGAGAAGATTCCCGTGCCATGGAGCAGCTAAGCTTATATACCACAGCTATTGAGCTTGTGCTGGAGCTCAGGAACCACAACTACTGAAGCTCATGTGTCCTCATGCTCATGCTCCACAACAAGAGAAGCCACTGCAATGAGAAGCCGACGCACTGCCACGAAGAGTAGCTCCCACTTGCCACAAGTAGAGAAAGTCCACATACCACAAAGACCCAGCATAGCCAGTAAATAAATAAAATTATTTTTTAAAAACACTAACATAAATAACACCATGGAATATATTTGTGGGCACCTCTGACCCTATCTTCCTCTCTGTTCTTTAGGTAACAACTGTCGTGAATTTTGTATCTATCACCCATATTGTTATATATGTAGTTTATTCATTTTCCCTGTTATTTAATATTCCATGGTGTGAATATGCTGCAGTTTACCTATGTATTCTTTTATCCAGGAAAGTTAGATTGCTATGGTTTTTGTTTTTAAAAACAATTCTGCTGTGATCATTGTTTACATGTGTCTTGATATAAATATGCCAGCGTTTCTCTAGAGTGGAGATGCTGGAACATAGGGCATATACGTGCACAGCTTTGTAAGATAATGCCAAACTAAACAACTGGTGAAAGTGAAAGCGAAGTTGCTCAGTCATGTCTGACTCTTTGTGACCCCATGGACTGTAACCTATCAGGCTCTTCTGTCCATGGGATTTTCCAGGCAAGAGCACTGGAGTGGGTTGCCATTTCCTTCTCCAGGGGATCTTCCTGACCCAGATCAAACCCAGGTCTCCCGCATTGTAGGCAGACACTTTACCGTCTGGGCCACTGGGGAGATCATACAATTGGTAGTACCAATTAATTCTCCACTGTGAATGATTAAGAGTTTCTTCTGCTCCAAATCCTACCAGGTTTGGTATTGTCAGAATCTATTTTTTTCCAATATTGTAGGTATAAAATGGTTTCTTATTGTGACTTAATGTAAATTCCAGTGTTATGAACAAAGTTGAGTGTATTTTCATATTTGTGTTGTGTTTTCTGTGAAATGCATGCTAACGGTAGTGAGACTCAAAATACCTACAACTGTTGCCATCATATCAAATGCCTGAGAGTACATCAAATCAATGAAAACTGGCTGCAAATTAGCTCTATTTATATCTTTGGCTGAGTCTTCTATTGGGTCTTTTGACTGCTTCTTACTGATTTCTAGAATTGCTTTTTACATATTCAGTATGTGTGTGTGCTTAGTCACTCAGTCGTGTCCAACTCTTTGCAACCCCATGGACTGTAGCCTTCCAGGCCCCCCTGTCCATGGGGATTCTCCAGGCAAGAATACTGGAGTGTGTCATCATGACCACCTCCAGGGGGTCTAACCAAACCAGGTATAGAACCCAGGTCTCCTGCACTGCAGGCAGATTCTTTACTGTCTGAGCCACCAGGAAAGTATACTAATCCTACTACTTAACACAAGTTGAAAATATTCTCTCTTAGTCTGTGGTTTATTTTTCACTTACTGTCTGGTGGTATTTGATGAACAGGAATTATCCATTTTAATATAGTCAGATGTATAAATCTTTTCTTCTCTGTTTTGTGATATTTTTTAAAAAAATCATTTCTTGCAGCTCATGCAGCTCAATACCAGAAAAATAAATGACCCAATCAAAAAGTGGGCCAAAGAACTAAACAGATATTTCTCCAAAGAAGACATACAGATAGCTAACAATCATGTGAAAAGGTGATCAACATCACTCATTATCAGAGAAATGCAAATCAAAACCACAATGAGGTACCATTTCACGCCAGTCAGAATGGCTGCCATCAAAAAGTCTATAAACAATAAATGCTGGAGAGGGTGTGGAAAAAAGGGAACCCTCTTACACTGTTTGTAGGAATGCAAACTAATACAGCTACTATGGAGAACAATGTTGAGATTCCTTAAAAAGTTGGAAATAGAATTACCATATGACCCAGCAATCCCACTGCTGGGCATACACACTGAGGAAACCAGAATTGAAAGAGACACATGTGCTCCAATCCTTATTGCAGCACAGTTTACAATAGCTAGGACATGATAGCAACCAAATGTCCATTGACAGAGGAATGCATAAGGAAGTTGTGGCACATACATACAATGAAATATTACTCAGCTACAAAAAAGAACACATTTGAGTCAGTTCTAATGAGGTGGATGTTCAGTTCAGTTCAGTTCAGTCGCTCAGTCATGTCTGATTCTGCAACCCCATGAATCGCAACACGCCAGGCCTCCCTGTCCATCACCAGCTCCCGGAGTTCACTCAGACTCACGTCCATCGAGTCAGTCATGCCATCCAGCCATCTCATCCTCGGTCGTCCCCTTCTCCTCCTGCCCCCAACCCCTCCCATCATCAGAGTCTTTTCCAATGAGTCAACTCTTCGCATGAGGTGGCCAAAGTATTGGAGTTTCAGCTTTAGCATCAGTCCTTCCAATGAACACCCAGGACTAATCTCCTTTAGAATGGACTGGTTGGATCTCCTTACAGTCCAAGGGACTCTCAAGAGTCTTCTTCAACACCACAGTTCAAAAGCATCAATTCTTCAGTGCTCAGCTTTCTTCACAGTCCAACTCTCACATCCATACATGACCCCTGGAAAAGAGGTGGATGTAACTGGAGCCTATTATACAGAGTGAAGAAAGTCAGAAAGAAAAACACCAATACAGTATATTAATGCATATATATGGAATTTAGAAAGATGGTAACGATAGCCCTATATGTGAGACAGAAAAAGAGACACAGATGTATAGAACAGTCTTTTGGACTCTGTGAGAGAAGGCGAGGGTGGGATGATCTGAGAGAATAGCATTGAAACATGTATATTATCATATGTGAAACAAATTGCCAGTCCAGGTTCGATGCATGAAACAGGGTGCTCAGGGCTGGTGCACTGGGATGACCCTGAGGCATGGGATGGGGAGGGAGGTGGGAGGGGGGCTCAGGATGGGGGACACATGTATACCCATGGCTGATTCACATCAACGTATGGCAAAAACCATCACAATATTGTAAAGTAATTAGCCTCCAACTAAAATAAATTTTAAAAAAGAAACATGGTAATAATGACCACCCTATATGCAAGACAGCAAAAGAGACACAGATGTAAAGAACAGACTTTCAGACTATGTGGGAGAAGGCAAGGGTGGGATGATTTGGAGAGAACAGCACTGAAACATGTATATTACCATATGTAAATCAGATGACCAGTGCAAACTCGATGCATGAAGCGGGGCACTCAAAACCTGTGCTCTGGGACAACCCAGAGGGATGGGGTGGGTAGGGAGGTGGGAGGAGGGTTCAGGATGGGGTGGGGCACATGTACAACCGTGGCTTAATCATGTCAATGTATGGCAAAACCCGCCACAATATTGTAAAGTAATTAGCCTACAATTAAAATAAATTAATTAATTAAAAAGTAAAAAATAAAATCATGAAACAGTAAAAAAAAATCATTTCTTATCCTGGGGTTAAAGATATTAATCTATATATATTATTTCAATGTTTAACTCTAGCTGCTCATATACTTGTCTTTAATTAATTAGAAATTGATTTTTATGTATAGAATATAAAGGGATTCAATAGAAGAGATGTGAGAAAGAGTCTGAAGGTAAATCCAACAGGATTTGCTGTTGAGTTGGATGTCAAGAGTGAGAGAAAGAGAAGAATCAAGTACAGCTCCAAAGTTTACGAACACGGTGCACTGTGAATGCAGTGTTAATAGCTAAATGGAAAGAGTAGGATTTCTTTTTTTTTTTAGGCAGAAACCAGGAGCTTAGTTTTGATCATGCTAAATTTGACATGACTGGTATGTATCCAAATGAAATTATTGAGGAGATGGTTGGGTCTCTGAGTCTAAAGTTCAGAAGAGAAATGGAGCTGGAGAAGTTATGAACATAAGCCCTGAAACTCTTCAACCTTCCTGTCACTTTCTGCTCGCTCTCAGGTGTCTTCTCACCCTGCACGTGAATAGTTCAAGTGTCAGCCAAGGAGTGCAGGGTAATTAACATGCAGAATGGGGGCTTCCTCCTTTGGTGAACTTTCCGCCTTAGAGTTTCAGCTTTCTAGCTACCCTAAGCTCTGACTTCTGACTCATAGTGTCCGCAAACTGTTGCTCTCTCTTGAGCAGTTCTCTAGGCCAACTGCAGGCAAACTGGGGTGTAACTTAGAGAAAGAGTTGTTTACATGTAGATCTCACCCAGCAGCGTCTTTTGTTTCAAGGGTCACAACCTCTCCATGTCTAGCAGCATTTTGTCAATCTCCAGAGCCTTCATATTGTTCTGGTTTTTAAAACAGTTCCCCACAGTTAGTAATTGTTATGAGGAGGAGGGTTGCTCTGATACAAACAAGTGCCCTGTTACTGAAGTCGAAGTTTCTGCCTATCTTCTGTTGAAAAGCAGTCCACATTTTCCCCTATGCTGTGTCCTTAACTTTCTTTTAAGTGGTCCATCCTTTCTAGGACATGTGACTGATGAGGAAAATCTTTCTGGGGTCTTACACTCAACTTGGGGAAGAGAGAAGAGAGACCCCTGACCACCGGGCAGCTTATCTCTCAAAAAGAAAAAGCCTAAGTACAACTTGGGTACAGGAGAATACTTTTCCCCACACCCCCACCCCCACGAATTTTCCTCCCATGGTGGAGGTTTCCCACTAGGCAGGGTGGAGTCAGGAAAATCAGCGAGAGCCACGGTGCATTTCCTGGTGAGTCATCTGTAAGCAAACCCACTCTACAGTGGGGCTTTGTTTTCTTTAAAAGAAAACACAGATTGGTCTCTCACGAATAGTGCATTTGCTTCCTAATAAAGGGATTTACCTCTCCTCTGAGAAGGAGCATTTGCCTCCTTCCTAATGATGCTCTGTTTTTAATTAATTAATTTTTATTGCAGTATAAATGCTTTCCAATGTTGTGTCAGCTTCTACTGCATAGCAAAATGAATCAGCCATACATATACATATATCCACTCCCTTTTGGATTTTCCTTCCATTTAGGGCACCATAAAACATTGAGTAGAGTTCCCTGTGCTGTGCAGTAGGTCTCTATCAGTTGTCTATTTTATACGTGGCTTCAATAGTGTATACGTGTCTTCTTACACAGGTTCCCCTTTTAACTGAGATGGGCTGCCTGCTCCATCTGAGGAGAACGATGCCAGGTTCAGACAGACTTCTGGCAGCAAACCTCTCACCTTATTGGGCAGCTGAAGTTCATCTCACCACATGGTGTTGCTATGTCTACAGTAAGGGAACATGGCCTCAGCCTCTCTCACCCCCTTTCCAATGCTCCTTTCCACATCCTTTTTTCATTGTACCTGCCTCATTCACCCTCCCCACACACTTGTTCTTGTGCTTCTTCTGGTCAGAAGACAGACAATAAAAATTTAGAGTAAAGTTGGTTCACTGGGGCTTTCTCATGTTCCGAAGCACAAGAAGAGAAGTTCTGAGGAGCTGCCTCTGCATGATACAATGATAAAAATTTCAGATGCTGCAACCTTGAGGAACTTTCTGGAGATTACCAATCCCCCTGCTCAGTGTGCTGCCCCATCTGTCAATTTAGAAAGTCATGTCAATGTATGGCAAAACCAGTACAGTATTGTAAAGTAAAATAAAGTAAAAAAAAAAAATTTGATAGAAATGAATGGGACAGAAATACTCTATTTACTAATTTGATTATTTAGAACTTTTCATAAGCAAGGAGAAAGAGCAGAGAAGTTAAAGTGAACTATGAGTCAGTGCTTCCAAAAAAAAAAAAAAAAATAGAAAGTCAGACCCACTGACAGAAGAGCTTTCCTAGAATGTGAGCTACCCTGGATCTTGCCAGAAGCCACAGGAATCTCCTACTTCTTGTCTCCTATCTCTAACATACCGATCTGGAACCTCACGTTCAATAAAAACTAATATGCAAAGAATGCAGATAACATGTAATGTGTTTCCACTAATCTTTTCTCCTTTTTTGTTTTTTTTGTTTTTTTTTGTTTTTTACATTCTAGAGAGAAGGTGGCTGAAGATCTTAGAGATTAGTTGATTTAAGCACAGCCATGCAGCTAGTAAGGACTTAAACTGAGAGTTGATCCAAATCCAGGAGCACTGCAAATTTCTCCATATCGTGTAGTTATAGAAATTTAAATTTCTCCCTTAACCTTGAAGGACTTGCTAATAAAACCATCTAGGTTCTGAGGTATGTTTTCTTTTGGCCAATTTTTCAAAGGAAAATCTCTCAAAGATTCCCATCTCCAGGAATTGAAAGCTGTATTTGAAAGCAAGAAAGATTCTTAAATTTTCCTATTAATCCCTATCTTCAGAAGGAAGCCCAGAGTCCTAACGCTTATATTTCTTTTCTTTCCATATGACCCTTTGAGTCATAGGCAGCTCTTTCCATGCTACATAATTTTGGTTGAGCTCCCAAACATGGTTCCATAGACTTAATGCATAAGAATCCCCTGTTCAGTTCAGTTCAGTCACTTAGTCGTGTCCGACTCTTTGCGACCCCATGAACTGCAGCGCGCCAGGCCTTCCTGTCCATCACCAGCTTGGAGTTCACTCAGACTCATGTCCATCGAGTCGGTGATGCCATCCAACCATCTCATCTTCTGTCATCCCCTTCTCCTGCCTTCAATCTTTCCCAGAATCAGGGTCTTTCCAAATGAGTCAGCTCTTTGCATCAGGTGGCCAAAGTATTGGAGTTTCAGCTTCAACATCAGTCCTTTCAATGAACACCCAGGACTGATCTCCTTTAGGATGGACTGGTTGGATCTCCTTGCAGTCCAAGGGACTCTCAAGAGTCTTCTCCAACACCACAGTTCAAAAGTATCAATTCTGGGGACAGAGGTGGGAGGGGGGTTCAGGATGGGGAACAAGGGTACACCCGTGGCGGATTCATGTTGATGTATGGCAAAATCAATACAATATTGTAAAGTAATTAGCCTTCAATTAAAATAAATAAATAAATTTATATTTTAAAAAAACCCAAAAGCATCAATTCTTCGGTGCTCAGCTTTCTTTATAGTCCAACTCTCACATCCATACATGACCACTGGGAAAACCATAGCCTTGACTAGATGGACCTTTGTTGGCAAAGAAATGTCTCTGCTTTTTAAATACAGGTGACTAGGCCCCCATCAAAGGTCTGGCCCAGCAGGCCCCAGGTAGGGTCTCTCAGTGGTTTTGATGCACCCCCATGTCTGGGAGATCTTGTACTGGCTAAAGAGTCAAGTCACAACATTGGAGACTGGAGGTTTGGTCCCAGCATTACCACCACTGCCTGAGAATCAACATGTTCACTTGTGATCTGGGGATAAGTAATTTTTGCCTTTATGTACCCTCTGAGGCCAATGTATGAGAGCAGGGTATATCATGGGTGTTAATAGACATGGTGAAAATACTTTACAAATTAGTTTATTTCTATTCTTCTCCACAGGTATGGCCAAGAGAGTATCTAAAGTGTGTTATCAACTCAATATTTAATATCCATCAAGTTTCTATTCAGGCTTCCCAGGTGGCTCAGTGGTAAAGAATCCACCTACGACTGTAGGAGCCACAGGAGACGTGGGTTTGATCCCTGGGTCAGGAAGACCCCCTGAAGGAAGAAATGACAACCCAGTCCAGTGTTCTTGTCAGGAATACTGGACAGAGGAGCCCAGGGGGCTACAGTTCATGGGGTTGCAAAAGTTGGCCATGACTGAGGGATTAAGGGTGAAAATGCTGTGACTTCCTCAACAGGGGCAGAGAATAATCTTGAGACCTGCTATATCGCCAATCCCCAACCTTTTTGGCACCAGGGACCAGTTCAGGGATGGAGGATGGGAGGCACACGTTTCAGGTGGTAATGTGAGCAATGGGGAGCAGAAAATGAAGTTTGTTTCCTCACCTGCTGCTCACCTCTTGCTGTGGGGACCAGTTCCTAACAGGCTGTGGACCAGTACTGGTTTGCAACCCAGATGTTGGGGACCCCTGTCCAACATGATCTGTTGGTCGATATCTAGTCTATTGACCTTCTTCCAAATCTAGAACTTTAAAACTGGTCTTTTCAGGTTCAATCCCACTTACACACTCACTTTAACAAAAGCTTCTTTTTGGCTTCAGGTAAGTGTCACTCAGGCTCCTTTGTCTGTAGAACTTTCTCAATAAGCCCCTATGACCATCATTTTCCTTTCCACCATTTGGTGTTTAGGGCTACTCCAGTTCTCCTCAAACTTGAATGTAAATTAGAAGGGTTCCCTGGCAGTTTGTCATAAGTGCAGCTTCCTAGGTCCAGAGGGGCTGAAGTGATGTCAGAAAGTTGCATTTTACTAGCATTCCAGGAGATTCGTGAAGATGATCCAAAGGGCACACTTTAGGAAATACTATGCTATACCTTCCGTGTAGCATCAAGTCAGAATGTGCTTATTTTGATGCAAGACATGGGATTTGTGGCTTTTAGAAGGGATGGGTCAGAGGATGGCCTTTTTTCACTATGAAGCAAAGTTTAGCTGAGCACTGTAGAGCTTCAGTACTCAACTTGTGGTCTGCAGCCCACCAGTCTCGACTTACCTGGAAATTTAGCACAAATGCAGAATCTCAGGCCCTTCTCCATACCTTATGATTCAGGTTCTGCATTTTAACAAGATCCCCAAGTGATGCACATGTTCACTGAGGTGTCAGAAGCACAGGGTTAATGACTAGAACATGGTTTTGGATGGAAGCCAACTTGAGTTTAATTTTTGGTACCCTAATCTATCAGTTGTGTAAACAGAATTAGGAGCTTCACCTCATTGAGTGCCTTTTTCCTAGAGAGTAAATGGAAATGATAGATACTGCAAATATCATTTGAGTCAATGTTCTCTGAAGGAAAGTTATGACCAACCTAGATAGCATATTAAAAAGCAGAGGCATTATTTTGCCAACAAAGGTCCATCTAGTGAAGGCTATGGTTTTTCCAGTAGTCATGTGTGGATATGAGAGTTGGACTATAAAGAAAGCTGAGTGCTGAAGAATTGATGCTTTTGAACTGTGATGTTGGAGAAGACTCTTGAGAGTCCCTTGGACTGCAAGGAGATCCAACCTGTCCATCCTAAAGGAGATCAGTCCTGGGTGTTCATTGGAAGAACTGATGTTGAAGCTGAAACTTCAATACTTTGGCCACCTGGTGTGAAGAACTGACTCATTTGAAAAGACTCTGATTCTGGGAAAGATTGAAGGCAGGAGGAGAAGGGGACGACAGAAGATGAGATGGTTGGATGGGATCACTGACTCAAAGGACATGAGTTTTGGTAAACTCCGGGAGTTGGTGATGGATAAGGAAGCCTGGCGTGCTGCAATCCATGGGACTGCAAAGAGTCGGACACGACTGAGCAACTGAACTGAACTGACTCTTGGAGAATTCCTGACAGAAAATCATACTTCATAAACATCAGTTTCTTAGCACTCATTCTACCTTAATAGTGCCCCAAATTTATATGGGAAATGAGAAAATTGCTTAAGAAACCAAATTGTTTTTTAAACACTACAGGTGGAAAATTTAGATTTCTAGAGGTATACAGAGATGTCCTTGAGAGACCTTAAGCACTGTCTGAGAGGAGCAGACCAGGGACACTTTCTATGTGACTGAAAGGAAAGAAAAATGAGGATATGTAAGAAAAGACATGAGGGGTTATAACTGAGCTGGGCCTTGCGGGGTCTTCCTGGGGCAGACACCTCCCCTATATCCTCGGCTGTAGCTTCTCTCTGAAGTACCCAGATAATAGTATATGACGTACATTTCCTGAGTCGTTCTGTAGGTGCTAAAACTACCACCAAATGGAAGAAATTAACTACTTGACGAGCATGAGCATATAATTTGCAGACCTACTGAGACCTGAGGAATTTGATAATCTTAACCCTTGTGACACCACTCTGTTACCTCCCCATTATTCAAAGACCTATGCAGGACCTGATGACATACCCTGCAACTGCACTCCGACTTAGCCTTTAAAAATGCTTCTGATGAAATCCTTCGGTGAGCATGAGCTACCTGTTCTTATATTGTCACTTTACAGTAAACGCTACACTTCCCTTCACCACAAGCCAGTATCAGTAGACTGGCTTTACTGAACACAGGAAAGTAGACCCATATTTAGTTCAGGAGCAGAATGAGTAACAAAAATGACTGAGTTCTCTCCAGTGATTCTACAGGGTTTAGGCAGTGTGGAATTGGAGGCTGAGAGAAAATGTCAGGCACCCAACAATGACAGCCTGCCCATGACTTTCCTGAAGGTGGCTGAGAGACAGTTATGCTGAGGGCAAATCAGAGGGTTTTCCACCTGATGCCCAGTCTCAGTGTGGGAAGTCAGGATGACATCTGTGGATGTGGTGAGCTTTGGAGAGGCTCTGGCCAAGGCATTCAGGGATTTTCCATGAGAGCCAGGAAACAGGAAGGTTGCCATCATGGCCAGCACACCCTCCTTGCATTACTTTTTTGCCTGGAATGGGAGTTACTCTATAATTCATGGCTCAGCCTCTAGCCTACCACCTACCTGCACACTCTGAGCTGGTGACTTAACTTCTTTGTGCCTCTTTTTATTTTCAATACACAGCTAATGATAGAACCTATGTCGTAGAATAGTATGGAGTTCAAATCTGATAATACATATAAAAGGTCTACCTGTGACTCAGTTATCTACACTTTTGGTTTATTCATCATTAGAGTTACTATATAACATCCATAATATGAACAGGAAATGAATATTTTAATGTGGATGTCAGCTAGGAAATCTTGTGCTTCTATATAACCCCAAGGCACTTAGTGTTTGACCTGTATATAAAAGTAATTTCTGTTAGTTAAACTTAATATAATTTTATGATAATAAAATTATCATAAAATTATCAAAAATTATAATATGGTGCTCATATTATAGTTAAAACATTTCCAGGAGCTCTCAGAAAGGGGAATTTATATCCAATGATAGTCAGTAAAGCTAATTACCCAATTTGTGGAAAACTGCACTGATTTATCAGTTATATATCTGTTATCTCTGTGACTTGTTCACAGAGCTTAGCAAACAGAGAGCTTCCATCACTCTTCCCATGTTTTTCATTGTTTCGCTCCACTGCTCAGAAGAGAGCAGCCGTAGTGAGGTACTCCAGGCTCAGCTTCCCATCAGCAGGCTCACTTGCCTGCAGTCTCCCGCAGCTCCTACTGTTCAGATCGAAGCCAGGCACTCTGTGTTCTCAATTGAACAAGATACCTTATTTTTTTTTAATTAGATCCCCCTAGAAAACATCTAAGGAGCCAAAGTTTCAGCTGCTGCCAAACACTGACAAGTCTGTGTGATACGATTGTGGAGAATGACTTTATAGGCCATTCAAAAATGAATTCAACTAAACAGTGGCCATTTCTGTTAGATGCTTTCGAATTTATGTTAGTTTGTGTGACCTAAAAGATGCTTGTTTAACTTTTGGGTGGAGGGTTAATTTTGACACTTCATATTGTACCTTTTGGGTTTCCCAGGTGGCTCAGCAGTAAAGAATCCATCTGCCAAGAAAGAGAAGCAGGTTCTATCCCTGGGTTGGGAAAATACCCTGGAGAAGGAAATAGCAACCTATTCCAGTATTCTTGCCTGGGAAATCTCATGGACAAAGGAAGCTGGTGGGCTACAATCCATGGTGTTGCAAAGAGTTAGATACGACTTAGCGACTAATCAATAAACCAACCAATTTTACCTTTTATAGGACAGATTTTTTACTCTATGGATGGAGGCCAGTTTGAGAAATATCCAGATGACGTTGATATCTCTGTGGCTGCCATCACTGTCATCATCATCATCATCCCAGCAGTTCCTATGTATTGAGCATCAGGAATTTCTGCCAGGAATTTTTGCATACAAAATAGAAAGTTTAATGTTAAGCATAGCACTTTCTGGTAAACCCTTTAGGGTAAATATTTGCAAAAATGTACTATGGGTAAAACTAAATAACTTAACCTTCCATTAGAAAAATGAATATACATCTTTTGAATATTGGAGGATGTTTGCCAAACCTAATGATTTTGGTTTAAGGTTGTCATCTTAAGCCGTTCTTTTTGACAATAATCAGATTACAATGCAAATTATGAATGGGAGTCACTTGCATTACATCATGATATATAAGAGAACAGAAAAGAATGTGCACATTGTTGAGAGCAAAAAGGAATACTTGCTTATTCTGTCACAACTTATGGTCCAATCATTGAGACATAAGTTAAAAAGAACCAGGGCCAGAAGACAGTTGTTTCTTACTGCCCCAAATTGCTATTAATCTGTAATATAACTGTTTCCACCAGTTGTAACCATCACCTTGTTAAAGAACAAATTCAATAAAGACATCCATGATCTGGTCAATAAGGCTTCACCCATGACATATGAGTCAGAGCCTGGAGAAAGGTCAATTCAGATGGATAGATAACTACATTTTTTTTCAGACATATACCTTCTCAAGGTGATAAGGAAGTGTAACAGACCACTAGTCAAGCATATTGGAATCAAATTTAAAGATTTATTGTTCCTTAAACTAAGTATTAGTGTAAGACCCACCAGTCTGCCCTTTGTTCATGAATCAATTGGCATAAGGGGCTGGAGAGAGAAGGGGGCTTCCATTAAACTGCTCAGCTTATGGTTGTGGGAGCATCATGGAAATTTCTTTAAAGGGTGAAAATTATGCAAGGCCTACACAGTTAGATCTAATCTGACAAGTTAGTGAAGAGAAGGGCTCAACAGAATGCCAACATTCTGGTGACTGAAAATCTTACTATGCATGTGCTAAAATGTGAACTTATGAATCACTAGCATCATCTAGAAACAAAACAAGGTAAGGTAAGTTCCTCAACTTTCGTTGGATTATGAAGTTGAGAAGAATGGGTGTCCTGGATATCAAATGAGATCTGCGCTTTCAAGATTTTGTTCACTAGTTCCTCTAGTTCCCCTCTCTTCTCAGTTTTCATTGAGCCCAAGTCCTCCCATAAGTACTTATTACTTGTGAGTGTTTTGTAGGAGATGATAGTTTTACAGTAAAATTTAAATTTAATATTATTCTGAGTAGACTTCATTGAATTCTTTCCTAAATTCTGTTTCATTCATCACATCACCAAACTGGCTCTGTTTTATCTGGCTTACCGACAATGCTTTATAAACCATTGACTGGAGGAATGATAATAAAACATCACCGGTGGAATTTAAATGTTCTTTGTTCTCTTTCAATATTTAATCCTCAGTACAAACCTTGGTCCAACTATAAGTAGACATAAACGTTAGGACTATTATAACAAGATCACACCAGGGGGAAGATTATCACCTTTGGCCAATTCAATATACCAATCCTTAGAAGAATTAGCACTAGTTTAAAGCAAATTTCCCCAATCTACCAGAATAGTTACCATTCAGCAAAATCAAATTATAGACGACTGTCATTTTATCCTCAGGGACCCTTCCACAGAGGCCCTTGGATTTGCTCCCAATGACATCTTCAGCACAGTGAGACACATGGAGTATTGATCTGATATCAAAGGCAATTTTACCCATGGAAAAGATACATCATAATATAGAAATGAAGCATGCTTAGCTTCTTAGAGAACTGAGTCAGCACCAGAAGGAAAAAACACTCCTGTGATTTGAACTAAGGGGCTTAAGTTACATTTCCTTTATGTTCACATTCCTTTAAACTTACATTTTATTTAATCTTTAGTATGAAGATTGGCCAGTCTACCCTAACTCCAAAAATGTTTCCCTTTTGTTGCTATTGTTCAGCCCATAAGTCCTTTCTGACTCTTTGCCACCCCACGGACAACAGGCTCCTCTGTCCGTCACTATCTCCTGGAGTTTGCTCAAATTCGTGTCCATTAGGTTGCTGATGCTATCTAATCATCTCATCCTCTGCTGTCCTCTTCTCCTTTTGCATTCAATTTTTCTTAGCTTCAGGGACTTTTCCAATGAGTAGGAAAAGGTGGCCAAAGTTTTGGAGCTTCAGCTTAGCATCAGTCCTTCCAATGAATATTCAAGACTGATTTCCTTTAGGATTGACTGGTTTGATCTCCCTGCTGTACAAGAGACTCTCAAGTGTCTGCTCCAGCACCACAGTCCAAAAACAGCAATTATTTGGCTCTCAGACTTCTTTATGGTTCGACTCTCACATCCATACATGATTACTGGAAAAAAACCATAGCTTTGCCTATATGGACCATTGTTAGCAAAGTGATGTTTCTGCTTTTTAATATGCTGTCTAGGTTTGTCATGGCTTTCCTTTCAAGGAGCAAGCATCTTATAATTTCATGGCTGCAGTCACTGTCCACAGTGATTCTGGAGCCAAATAAATAAATAAATAAATAAATAAATAAATAAAGTCTGTCACTGTTTCCATTGTTTCCCCATCTATTTGCAATGAAGTGATGGGACCAGATGCCATGATCTTAGTTTTTCTGAAAGTTGAATTTTAAGTCAGCTGTTTCATTCTCCTCTTTCACCTTCATTAAGAGTGGTATCACCTGCATATTTGAGGTTGTTGATATTTCTCCTGGCAATATTGATTCTAGCTTATGCTTTACCCAGTCCAGCATTTCACATGATGTACTCTGCATAGAAGTTAAATAAGCAAGAAGACAATACACAGTTTTGTCATACTCCTTTCCTGATTCTGAGACAGTCTGTTGTTCCATATTTGGTTCTAATTGTTGCTTCTTGACCTGTATACAGTTTTCTCAGGAAAGAAGGAGGATGGTCTGATATTCCCAGCTGGGGCCAGCCTGGACTCCCTATCTCTTTAAGAATTTTCCACAATTTGTTGTGATCCACATAATTAAAGCCTTCAGTGTAGTCAATAAAGCAGTAGTAGCTGTTTTTTCTGAAATTACTTTGCTTTCTCTATGACCCAACAAATGTTGGCAATTTGATCTCTGGTTCCTCTGCCGTTTCTAAACCCAGATTGCACATCTGGAAGTTCTCGGTTCACATACTGCCTAGGACTTTGAGCATAACCTTACTAGCATGTGAAATGGCATTGCCTTTCTTTGAGACTGGAATGAAAACTGATCTTTTCCAGTCCTTTTAGTACAGAATAATTTGAAAAGGTGCCTATATCATTTAAGGAAACATTTTTGGAATTTTACAGTAAGATGTGATGTTAAACTCCATTTTGAAAAGGATATTGTGATTTTTCTTTGGGATTCCAACTAGAAAAATTTGAAGAGAGGGCCTTCAAAAGTTTGAAGAGATTCCCATCATAATACTGGGAAATATATATTCTAGGGACTCAACTGGATATAAAAGAAGACAGTCGCTGCGCATGCTGAGTTACGGAGTTTGGACTAAAATCACGGCTGTTTAATGAACAATTTGACTTACATTTCTCTAATCCAGTCTATCAAACTCAAATATTTTCTGTCTCGAAGCCTTCAGGTCTCACCATAGTTGCAAAGTATTTCCTGAGATGTGTTTTTAGCCTCCAGGATCACTTTGTTTCTCTGACTTCTGTCTTACTAGACTAAACTTGGATTCTTCTTTTCCTCCTCACCCTTTAAGCTTACTGTGCTATGTCAAAGGTGTGTGCCTGACTGTTTCATTTTGGTTTTGATCTGAGATGCAGACTTTCTCAACCACATACACATGTGGTAAGATCCATCAGAACTGAGCACAGGTGCTGGAGTTCAGCAGACTGCCAGTGCCCCCAGGTTGGGGGTCCTGGGACGGACTCAAGAGAACTCACTTTACAGCTCTGGTCATATGTGCAATGTTGGGGTGGGTCTGCCAGAAGGAAACAGTTCCCTTCAGCTGAACTAGGCAAGGGGAACCTTGACAAGGTCTATAGGGAGAAACCTGCCAGTTGTTGAAGGTTCAGCACTGTAATGGAACCCTGATTATAGAGTGGAGGGTGTTTTCAGGCAGAGAGAATCACATTTGAGAACCCAACCACATGAAAAATGCTATTGCTTGATCAAAAGAACAAGAACATTAACACAGTTGGTGTGGCAGTTTTATGCAATGAGAGTGGGGAGAAGCCAAGGAAGAAGAGACTAGAAAAATAGCAGATGATGAATAATCTTCTAAGCTGTGCAGAGAGATTCAAACTTGATCTTGTACATGTTGGGAATGCTATGTATGATGGTAATGGGATAAGAATCAGACATATTTCCTGGTAAAATGTGTGGAGTGTATAACGAGTCTTCCAGAGATATCAGGGATGAAGGTGACATTACAGAAACACAAATGTCACAGATTCAAAGCAACTACGAAGCTAGCACTCTCCATCTCTCACCAATGGCAAAAACATCTGTATTTAATTTTCACAATATGATTGCTCTACAAATGGTTGTTTGAATTTCACTAATGGTGTCTTGATGGTCCACACTGGCCACTCCTGGGAGTTGACGGGGTCTTCTGTCCACTTGACTCCGTCTTCTGTTGATGCTCTCCTTTTCATGCTACCTCTCATGGCAGGTTTTCTGAACAATATTTAAAAATATTTAAAATTTAACAATATTTAAAATTCATTAAAACTTTTAAATGAAATAAGCATTTAAAAGTCTTGCTATGATTTAATTTCTGATCAGGAGCCATCAGTTTTGACCTAGACATGCAGTGGGTATGAAAAATTGCTAGAACACTTTAGGATAGAACTTTCTATTCACAATTGGTGTCAGATGATAGGTGGATTATATTTTTTTTGTCTCTCAATGTTCTTCCATTTTTTACAATTCATACCGTGTCAGGAAAAAAAATCAGAACTCACTTCTGCTGCATTTTGGTGCATTTCCTGAAAGATTATTAGCCAAATCAGTCATACACTCAGAGAGATGATATGGTCCAACTTATTCTCATAACTTACAATTTGGACTCATTTTTCCTTTGCTTTCTTCCAAACTACTTTTTACTGGCAGGAAAAAAAAATGGACCTATTTAGCTATCAGATAATATTTTGGATCCAGTATCATTTTCACTCTCATAAAGGCCAGCTTGAAATGATCAGCAGGGTTATCAAAGTAGCAAAGGTTTGTCTTTTATAAATGGCTGGAAATGTTTGGAAGTCCTGCCCAAGGAATCTTTGGATTCAACCAGGGTAGTGAATTATGATTTAATCTTTATTTTGAAACTGATTATCCTAAACTAATTTCTAGTTTGTATCAAGGATTTCAAAGAAAACTGATATGTTTTACAGAAGATTAGGCCACTGGTTTCAGTTAAATAATCCTGTGTAATTGCTGGTTGCCTCTCCTGAAGCACATGATTCTTGTTATTGAAAGAAAGCACACTTGCTTTAGTAGTCTCTGACTATTATTATCCATTACTATTATTCTACTGAGGGCTCTGTGTGTTTTTGTGTGGGTGTGCATGTGGCTGGAACTGTCCTCCACTGAAGCCTGGCATGACACAATGGGTAAAGATGGGTCCTTTATGATTCTATTCTTAAATGGGGTCTTTGAGTCTTTAGGCAGAGATGGGGGCTGCGAACATTCAGTCTGGTGGTAGGCCTTATGGATGACCACTTGTGACAAGAAACTCATCCTTCCATATGCTCTGTCCTCAGCTAAGCAGGAACAACTTCCTAAGCTCACAGAGTCCTTGGCTTTGAAGCTCTGTCCAGGGACAATGGTAGGATAAAGATTCCCTTACCATAGGTATGATGTGAAATGGTACTACACGTATATTTTCACTCATGTGAGATTTTGTCCCAGGTTCCTTATAAGAATTTGAAAAGGTGTTTCAAATTAAGGAGTAGACACGTAAGAGTGATAAGCTAAGAGCTATGTTTTGCTTTGAGAACCATGATAAATGGTAACACTAGCAGCTGACCAGGGCTCAGTCAGAGCAGTGTAAATAGAAACAGAAAGGTCCAAAAGGACTGGGACAAGTTGAAAGTACCACCAACCATGGCCAAATTTTCTCAGAAAGTCAGATCTCATTGCCTGGAATAATGTCAAAGTTGGGTGATTAGTTTGCATGTAAGGAATTCCACAGTCTAGGAAAGAACTGGAAAGATATCAATACAGAAAACATCAGAGGCACACACCGTGGTTTTGGAGGGACAACATTATAGTTGAGGAAATGTTATGAGGCCATGGCATAGAGATACCTCTTTTTTTTTTTTTTTTCCTGAAGGAAGCCCTCACTGGCAGCCATGGAAAAAGGAGCAAGTCATCTCAACAGTCTAGCTGGAGGTGGAAGGGGGGATGTGTGTGGTGGGCAGTAGAGATGTGAGCTCCAGGAATTCCGATGGAGAGGGCTCAAGTGAGACTATGGTTGATAACCCATGTGATGCTGCTGCTGCTGCCGCTCCTGCTGCTGCTGCTGAGTCGCTTCAGTTGTGTCCGACCCTGTGCGGCCCCATAGATGGCAGCCCACCAGGCTCCCCCATCCCTGGGATTCTCCAGGCAAGAACACTGGAGTGAGTTGCCATTTCCTTCTCCAATGCATGAAAGTGAAAAGTGAAAGTGAAGTCGTTCAGTCGAGTCCAACTCTCAGCGGCCCCAGGGACTGCAGCCTACCAGGCTCCTCCACCCATGGGATTTTCCAGGCAGGAGTACTGGAGTGGGTTGCCATTGCCTTCTCCGAACCCATGTGCTATCTAGTCTCAAATAAGAAAGAACTGGTAAAGGTGAACACTTTATTAGAATTCGCATGAGAAAACCACAGGAATGAACAAAGTACCACCCCTCCAACTCTTGACATGAATATGAGACAAAACTTTGAAGGTCCAGTTCTCATCTCAAACTGAGACCCCATCTCTTTGTGGGCAATTCATAGAGCAGCAAGGTAATATTTTGATTTTGAATCACCTATAAAGTCTTGGGTAAGGTAAACTTTGAATACCCCTGGAGAGAGTGGCCTCAGTCCCACCATGTTCTAACACTGGCTTGCCCCAGACTTCCATATTTTGTTGTTTAGTCACTAAGTCATGTCTGGCTCTTTGTGACCCCATGTGCTGTAGCCTGCCAGGCTCCTCTGTCCATGGGATTTTCCAGGCAAGAATACTGGGGTGGATTGCCATTTCCTTCTCCAGGGGATTTTTCTGACACAGGGATCAAACCTGCTTCTCTTGCATCAATAGACAGATTTTTTTTTACCACCGAGCCAATAGGGAAGCCCAAACTTCCATTTTAGGTAGGCTAATAAGAAAGAATAAATACATGGTTGGTAGGAGATGAGGGGTAGTGTCTCTTAACAAGGAAGCCACTGTCTTCATCCTCACTGTTAATTCTAGTTTCAGTTTCCTATATTGACATTAACAGCATGTCTATCTGTAAATCTAGAATTGTTTCATACTTGATATGTCTTATTCTTATTACATCAATGCTTCACTTTTTATCAGCAGAATATCCTTCCATTCTCCCAACCTGGAAACATCTTTCATTCCCTTCTTAAGACTCTGAAAATCTGTAAAATACACATCCTTAAATTACTCTGACAATTATTCTTAAAATAGTTTAATATCTTGTTCTTCACATGGCCACTGTACAACATAATCAGAACATACACTGATTCACTTCTACCCCATATCCATACATCCCTGACATGTTCGCATGTCCCTCTGCTTTTCAGAAATTTAGTGTTTTCCCATGGTTTGAGTAGTCAAGTTCAGTCTCATGTTCCATCAGGGACCTACCTCTTAAGTAGAAATATCCCCACCTCTTCTCAGTAAAGAACCTCAATTCTGCAGCCAAAATCTATACAGACCCCGTGCATTTTCATATCAGCACCACTCTTTAGCTAATTTCTGGGACTGGCAACTCCTTTCCTTCCTCTTCCTACCATAGCTTTACTACTTTCTACTCTCATAGAAAGCTCAATTTAGTTCTTTCCATGTTGGCAAAGTCATCCTTGGTAACTTTTGTTGCCACCAACCTTGAATAGCTCTGAGCTACACATTTGTTGGCCCACAGTGGGCATTTAATAAACATTTAAATTAAATTACATTCGGGTATATTAATCTCAGTCTCCTTCATGTGTAAAAGTATTGTCCTTTAAAATTTAATAAACACTTGCCAAATTGAATTTATCGACTTATGTTGGAAATAATTTTAATTTTTAAGTACATGCTTGGGCAGTAGTCTATCAAATGTGGCCATTTAAACATAAAGGAAATTTAAGGGAATATTTTTCTTCTATGGTTTATCAGAGGAGGAAAATTGATGTGATTATCCCACTATTTTTCCCTTTATGATATATAATATTCTCTTAAGAAGAGGTGGCAAGAATATATGGAAGAACTGTACAAAAAAGATCTTCACTACCCAGATAATCATGATGATGTGATCACTCATCTAGAGCCAGGCATCAGGGAATGTGAAGTCAAGTGGGCCTTAGAAAGCATCACTACGAACAAAGCTAGTGGAGGTGATGGAATTCTAGTTGAGCTGTTTCAAATCCTGAAAGATGATGCTGTGAAAGTGCTGACTCAGTAGGCCAGCAAGTTTGGAAAACTCAGCAGTGGCCACAGGACTGGAAAAGGTCAGTATTCATTCCAATTCCAAAGAAAGGCAATGCCAAAGAATGCTCAAACTACTGCACAATTGCACTCATCTCACATGCTAGTAAAGTAATGCTCAAAATTCTCCAAGCCAGACTTCAGCAATACGTGAACCGTGAACTCCCTGATATTCAAGCTGGTTTTAGAAAAGGCAGAGGAACCAGAGATCAAATTGCCAACATCTGCTGGATCATGGAAAAAGCAAGAGAGTTCCAGAAAAACATCTATTTCTGCTTTATTGACTATGCCAAAGCCTTTGACTGTGTGGATCAGAATAAACTGCGGAAAATTCTGAAAGAGATGGGAATACCAGACCACCTGACCTGCCTCTTGAGAAATCTGTATGCAGGTCAGGAAGCAACAGTTAGACCTGGACATGGAACAACAGACTGGTTCCAAATAGGAAAAGGAGTACATCAAGGCTATATATTGTCACCCTGCTTATTTAACTTCTATGCAGAATACAGCATGAGAAATGCTGGGCTGGAGAAAGCACAAGCTGGAATCAAGATTGCTGGGAGAAATATCAATAATCTCAGATATGCAGGAAGAAAGTGAAGAGGAACTAAAGAGCCTCTTGATGAAAGTGAAAGAGGAGAGTGGAAAAGTTGGCTTAAAGCTCAACATTCAGAAAACGAAGATTATGGCATCTGGTCCCATCACTTCATGGCAAATAGATGGGGAAACAGTAGAGACAGTGTCAGACTTTATTTTTTTGGGCTCCAAAATCACTGCAGATGGTGACTGCAGCCATGAAATTAAAAGACACTTACTCCTTGGAAGGAAAGTTATGACCAACCTAGATAGTATATTCAAAAGCAGAGACATTACTTTGCTGACTAAGTTCCGCTAGTCAAGGCTATGGTTTTTCCTGTGGTCATGTATGCGTGTGAGAGTTGGACTGTGAAGAAAGCTGAGCGCTGAAGAATTGATGCTTTTGAAGTGTGGTGTTGGAGAAGACTCTTGAGAGTCCCTTGGACTGCAAGGAGATCCAACCAGTCCATTCTGAAGGAGATCAGCCCTGGGATTTCTTTGGAAAGAATGATTCTAAAGCTGAAGCTCCAGTACTTTAGACACCTCATGCGAAGAGTTGACTCATTGGAAAAGACTGATGCTGGGAGAGATTGGGGGCAGGAGGAGAAGGGGACGACCAAGGATGAGAGTGAACTCCGGGAGATGGTGATGGACAGGGAGGCCTGGCGTGCTGCGATTCATGGGTTCGCAAAGAGTCGGACACGAGTGAGCGACTGAACTGAACTGAACTGAACTGAACTGAACTGAATATTCTCTTAGTAGTCAGCATAGGTTCTGTCATTTTTAGCGTTCGATAGCATTATGAGCACACATATTCTGATATATGGCATTGTGTGGGAAGACAGTTAAAAAGACAGTCCCTAGTTTTTGGATTTCAACATTCTAGTTAAGAGAGTGATGAAGCTATGCAAGACTTTGTGCCCAAGTGGATGTTTTTGGCAGTGTGCTAGAAGAGTACATAGAGGGATTCTTCGGTTCAGTTCAGTTCAGTTCAGTTCAGTCACTCAGTCATGTCTGACTCTTTGCGACTCTTTGACCCCATGAATTGCAGCACGGCAGGCCTCCCTGTCTATCACCAGCTCCCGGAGTTCACTCAGAGTCATGTCCATCGAGTTGGTGATGCCATCCAGCCATCTCATCCTCTGTCATCCCCTTTTCCTCCTGCCCCCAATCCCTCCCAGCATCAGGGTCTTTTCCAATGAGTCAACTCTTTGCATGAGGTGGCCAAAGTACTGGAGTTTCAGCTTTAGCATCATTCCTTCCAAAGAACACCCAGGGCTGATCTCCTTCAGAATGGACTGGTTGGATCTCCTTGCAATCCAAGGGACTCTCAAGAGTCCTCTCCAACACCACACTTCAAAATCATCAATTCTTCAGTACTCAGCTTTCTTCACAGTCCAACTCTCACATGCATACATGACCACAGGAAAAACCATAGCCTTGACTAGACAGACCTTTGTTGGCAAAGTAATGTCTCTGCTTTTGAATATACTATCTAGGTTGGTCATAACTTTCCTTCCAAGGAGTAAGTGTCTTTTAATTTCATGGCTGCAATCACCATCTGCAGTGATTTTGGAGCCAAAAAAAAGTCTGACACTGTTTCCACTGTTTCCCCATCTATTTGCCATGAAGTGATGAGACCAGATGCCATGATCTTCGTTTTCTGAATGTTGAGCTTTAAGCCAACTTTTTCACTCTCCTCTTTCACTTTCATCAAGAGGCTTTTTAGATCCTCTTCACTTTCTGCCATATTAGTAGGTACAAAAACAGAAGGCTTCGTAGGGAACAGGGGCACTGGAGATGAACCTTGAGTAAAGGGGTAAGATTTTAGTGGGGAGGATTAAGTCTCTATGAGAGTTGATGCAAATCAGTAACTCTATGTGTCTTAGTATTCCCTCCCATAAAATGTGGAACTTGGGTAAGGTCATTTTCAGGGCTACTTCCAGGGACCCAAAGTAAGGAAGGATCAGTGGAGGTGGGACAGTGATCAGTGGAGGTGGGACGTGGTGGAAGAGGGACAGTGATCATAGTAAAATAAGTGTTTCAACAAGTCTGAGCAGGGAAACTGGTGAGGGTTAGAAAAGATCTTTGGCTAAAATTTCATCTTGAGGAAATAGGTAGCAGGGGGCCAGGGAATATTCAAAGTAAACAGTTAAAAGAAGACTGGGCTATGTGGCTTCTTTTGGTCAGGTGTAGTTCCTGACACCAAAATCCCAAGGATTTTGGAATTTATATATCAGACTCAGCTTGAATGATGGTTTCCAGTTTTATTTTTATTTTTATTTTTTTCACTTTCTTTTTTTTTTTAAATTTTACTTTACAATAGTGTATTGGTTTTGCCATACATCAACATGAATCTGCCACGGGTGTACACATGTTCCCAATCCTGAACCCCCCTCCCACCTCCCTCCCCATATCATCTCTCTGGGTCATCCCAGTGCACCAGCCCCAAGCATCCTGTATCCTTCATCAAACCTAGACCGGCAATTTGTTTCTTACATGATATTATACATGTTTCAATGCCATTCTCTCAAATCATCCCACCCTCTCCCTCTCCCACAGAGTCCAAAAGTCAGACTTTTGGTTTCCAGTTTTAGATAAATGTGTTACATTAAGGGGGATGGAGAGAATTCGTCTGGCTAGGTTTTAGAATTCATTTTGAAGAAAAGAGTAAAATAAAGTCACACTAGCTACATTTCAAACACTCAGTAGGCACACGTGGCCAGTGTCTACCATAATGGACAGTACGAATGTAGAACACTGCATCATCATAGAAAATTCTATTGGACAGCTCTGCTTTAACTCTCCTGTAAGTTCATTCTAAGCTCCAGAGGGAGATCAGAGAAGAGGAAATGCTCCCCTTTTCAAAGCTATCTTTGATTTTATGACACTTCAAATATTCCCAGAATATCTTAAAGAATGTAACCAAGTTATTTTTAAATTAATTTATTCCAATTCAGGTCAATTAAAACAAAACAAAACAAAAGGTGTCATGCTCCATTTTTTTCTGAGAAGAGAAAAACTTATATTGTTCATATCTTCTCAGAAGAGCTATTTGAGCAGGTCTGAAAACAGAATCTGTTCAGAGAGGACTTGTTTGTTTCATCAATTACATTACCAGCACCTTTTGGAGGCAGCAAAGGGCACTGGGCCCCTTGGTGCTGCTAAAGTGTTTCATTGATCTCTTTGGGTTTTCTGCCTTTTTCATTGAGAGTTTCTGGTACCTTCCAAACTGTAGGATCCAAGGTTAACTGATGAGTATATAGAATATCCTTATGAAGGAGTCACAGGCTTGTCTGGTTGGCATCTTGAGTGGAAATGTCCCACCTGGCCTTGGCTCATTTTAAAATAGACTAATCATTTTTAGGACTAAAATCCCTCTCCTTGTCATTTAATGACTTGGACAATGGAGAGGTACTTTGATTTCCTTTTTCTGGGACAAACAGTAGACACACCAGGCTGGCTAACACGGAGCTAGGAGAGGAGGTGCAAGAGTAAAAAGTGAGGGACATGAAGGTATTCCTGAGGACTGGAGGAGAAAACAATAAATGCAAAGCCTGTCTCACAATCTCCCAGCCCCTCTGGCAGCTGCCATCTCCCTCTTCATTCTAACCCTCAGGCGGACCTGCTGTTATTTCCCAACGAGGTGGGAGTGAGGGTGGTGGGGCAGGAGAGTCACACATCAGTGAACACATCTTCGGTCACAGAAAGCATTCTTTCTGCAGGGGTCCATTTGATTCATTACAGAACAAAAGATAGAATGTGTACCATGACTTGGTCTTCCTCCTTCATGCCTCACATCAGCACAGACTCTTTGAGCTTTATACTTCTTTCAACAATGTATCTATATAGCAATAATATCTTGTTCAATAGACTAAATGAGGTGACAAAGACACTAAGAGAAATAAGATGTTGTCCTTCCCCTTGAAGAGTTCAGTGACTATTAGAGGAATGTAAAATATCCAGCATGACCGTGACCACCTTCGCCTCTCTTGCTATAGGAGACATCGCGAACTTACTACTGTTTCATACGAATGAGCATCCACTGTGTACTCAGGCTGAAACAGGCACTATAGACATGTGTGCTTAGTTGCTTTATTCCTGTCTGACTCTTTGCCACCCTGTGGACTACAGTCCACGAGGTTCCTCTGTCCATGGGTTTCTCCAGGCAAGAATAGTGGAGTGGGCTGCCACGCCCTCCTCCAGGGGATCTTCCCAATCCAGAGATCAAACCTGTGTCTCTTACATCTCCTGTATTGGCAGGCAGATTCTTTACCACTAGTGCCATTTGGGAAGCCCTGGGACTACAGGTTCTAAGATGTAAAAGTCAGGTGAGGTCTCTGCCTTTATGAAGTCTGCATTGAACAGCCTGTTGGGCTGCTGTCTATGGGGTCGCACAGAGTCGGACACGACTGAAGTGACTTAGCAGCAGTAGCAGCAGCAGTGAATTCAAATATGCCTTCAAAAATCCTTCTCAGCCCAGTGATCTAGTATCACTAATTTCTTAGACTGGTACAGAAGAAACCTGTTATCTGAACCACGCTCTGGCAGCAGAGACGGATTCATACATAAAATAATGTGATACTGAGTGACAAACCCTACAACCGAAGCACACATTAAGCTATATTGAAGCATAGAAAGTGAATGACTCATCTGTGCCCAGAGAAATCAAGGTCATTCCTGGAGGGCACATAGGTTTTAAGGGACTTACCTGAAAGAAGGACAGGAGTCCATGAAGAAGATGAGACATGGTCAGTGGAAGGAGAGCGCTGCAGGCAGAGGGAAGAGGAAGAGCAGAGCCAGGGCAGGAAAGGGCACAGGTGATATTCAGGGATCACGAGATGAGAGTCCCTTGGGTGGCTGGTGGGGGAGGTGGTGTAGTGGCCAGAGTTCAGAGGAGGGAAGACTGTAGAGACAGGATTAGGCTCCATCATGAAAGGCAATCTACTCCACTTTGTGGAGTTTGGACTTCATGCTGGTGGTGATTCTGGGAAAAGCACTTTAAGAAAAGTGACATGTTCAAACCTACAGAAGCAGTAGAATTTAATACTTTTGAGAGCATGGACACCCAGCCAACTGCCTAGGTTTGATTCACTCTCTGTCACTCACTAGCTGTGTGGTCATGCCTGTTAGTACCCCTGAGCCTCTGTTTCCCCAACTGTAAAGTAGAGATGATAATAATTGCATTCACTGCTTCATGATGATTTAATGAGCTAATATATGTAAAGTGCTTAAACACTGGCACACAGAAGCCCTCTTTGTGAATTATTTCTATGCTTATCACTCTGTTTTTGCAAAGTTGGGAGCTGAGGCACAGAAAGACAAACTAATTTACTCAGGACTATGATGCTCCTTTGTGGTAGAGGCTGGATACCTATCCATCACAGCAAACTGCTTTGAATGTGAGTGTTATCAAACATTCATCTCTCCCAATGGTCCCAGAAGATAAAATTTTTGTTTGTTTAGATGATGAAGAGGAAATTAATTATTTTCAAAACTCTTTGTCATTTCTACTTCCCTCTTTTATCTTAAGATGCTCCAGCTGCTTTCAATATTGTGTTCTTCCACTCTGTTCTTTTAACATGTACCATTTCAACTTCCCAAAACACAGTGCAATTTATCATAATATAAAACAAACAAATAAATAAAACTGAGCAGAAACACAAAGCACGTTTTTCTCTAGGAAATTACCCTGTTCTCAAACCAGACAGAGAAAATCCTGTGGCACCTTCAACAAACATATACATCAGTAAGTGCATTAATCATCACAGTATGAAACTGGCCCAGCTCTGCTGGAATTTCTTGCTTAAGATTGAAAGAGAATGCATGTCTTTCAAGATTGGGCTGATCTATCTAATCGCTGCACCAATCCAAGCCATTTCAGGTTTTGCAAAGCTTCCCACTTTGCAAAATAAGCATAATGACTGTTAAGCTGTTTTCAAGGAGGCATTTCCCTGGATTTCTATATATAATAACCAAAATCCTTTGCTCCCCAGATGAATCCTATAATATCTGTGGTCAGAAGAAGAGATTCTTACCATCACTTTGTGTTAAAATCAGGCTGTCTGTCCATTCCCAAAGTCCTGTGAGTGATTAAGAATTGGGATCTGTGATCAGGAGCAAGAAAAGGAGTCAAAGTGGAGAGGAGAAAAGGAAGTGATATTTTTAGTTGTTAAGCTTTGGGAGAGGTAAACTTCTTAGAAGTTTTGCACATAGGGGTCTTAGAATTCTAAGTTTTCAACTTTGGTGGAAGAGAACAGCTGAAGCTTATTTAAGGGGAATTGATATAATGGGACTTATATTTGGTATGCTCTGTTATTAGCTAGAGGAAGGATTTTAGGAGTAGAGCAGAAGCTGAAAAATTCCATGGGTTGGGGTACAGGGCAGGTCTTTGTTCAGGTGAGGGGTCTCCAGCAGTATGGCTATGCCCAGTGGTACTTAGATTAACCAAAGTGCCATGAGTCCAGCAAGGCTGCAGTTAGTCCAGCTGGGAGTCGGAGCCTCATATACAGTTGGCTGAAGAAGCACAAACACCAGCCCACTGTCAAGGGTCCCAGAGCTTGTTGTTCTCTAACCTGAGGCACATTAGAATTCCTTAAGGAGCTACTTTTTTATTTAATTAAAAATTAAAAAAAAAACACAGAAGCATAGTACATTCTTATAAAGTACAGAAAACCTAAGCATATATCCCATGAATATTTAAAGTGACCTCACCCCTACATCACTTGGAACAGAACATAGAGCACTGCAAGTACACTCCTACAAGTCTCCCCTGAGCCCGTTACCAGTATCTGCTGGACCACAAAGGAAATTGACATCAGGCTTGCCTCACCAGAGAGTTCTTTTGCCTGCTTCTGAACTTTATTTCGATGGGATTAAACAGTATATAATTTTTTATGCCTGGATTCTTCTGTCAGCATGATGACATTAATTCATGTCATTACATATGGGAACTGTTTGCTCTCTCTCTTTTTAAAATTTTCTGTCTACACTGTAAACATGTCATTCTCTTGTCTGGTGGCTTCCATTGTTTCTATTAAAAATTCAGGTGGCAGTCTTATCGCTGCTTTTAGAAGGTCATGTGTCTTTTTTCTCTGGCAGCTATTAAGATTTTCTTTTTCTTATTATGAAGTGCCAAGCTGTGCTTGTCTTTGTATATACCTTGTTTGGGTTTAAGAGATTCCTGACTCTGTGACTTTTATTTTTTTATTAGTTTCAAATAGTCTTTGGCCAGATTTTCTTTGAGTATTTCTTCTGCTCCATTTTTCTGTTCACTTCTTCTTAGATCCTAATCACATAGTCTGTACATTTTCATTATATTCCATTTGAGACTTACCCTTTTTTAATTCCCCCCGCCCTTATTTTTTTGTATGTACTTCAATCCAGGTATTTTCTGATTACCTTCCAGCTGCTTAATTCTCTCTGGTTTGCCTAATCTGCTGTTGCTGTTGTTGGTTAGTCACTAAGTCATGTCCTACTCTTTGTGACCCCATGGACTGTAGCCCTCCAGGCTCCTCTGTCCATGGGATTTCCCAGGCAAGAATGTTGGAATGGGTTGCCATTTCTGTCCCCAGGAGATCTTCCAAACCCAGGGATCGAACTCATGTCTCCTACATTGGCAGGTATATTCTTTACCACTGAGCCACCAGGAAAGCCCAATCTGCTGTTACACTGATCTATTTAATTCTTAATTTTAGTACTGTATTATTTTTGGTTCTAGAATTTCCATTTGATTCTTTTCTATGTATTTCAATTCACTGGAGGAATGACTCAACTTTTTATCTTTTTCTTGAACACATTCATTGTAAGTATTTTAAAATCCATGTCTGATAACTTGAATAGTGTGATTCCCTATGATTCATTTCCACTATGTTTTCTTTTTTCCTTTATCTCTTGCCTTTTAATCATTTGGGTACAGTTTCCTGGCACACCAATTAATTTGAATACCAGTCATTATCCATGAAAAATGGTCTGAAAAAAATGGGGCTCCAGAAGATTTTATCTTCCTCCAGAATGAACTTAATATTCTTCTCGCAGGCAGATAGAATAAAGGCAGATCACGTTAATGTAAGCAGCAATTGCTATAATTTTAGGATTTTTGAGGCACACGTTTTTTGCTTGTTTTTACTCTTAGGGAGTAGCTCTTTTAAGGGGGTATTTCAACTTAAATCATATTTGTGATAGCTTCACCTTCCTGGCAGCCCTAACTCCAGTACCAAGAGACTGCCCGAATTTCTATTTAGCTTTTTAGCTTCTCAGCAGATGCTTTTTGCTTGATTTCCTAACTTCTAGCAGCAGCAGCAGCACCACCTACTCCTACCACCCCACGCACTGCTTAAGAACTGACAAATGTCTTAAGAGGAAATGGTGTACATTTTGGGCTGTTTCATTTACGCCTTCGAAATCTCATACACATTCCTTCCTTTGGCAAAAGTCCAACCTAGGAAGGCCAATGGATGAAGCGTATCTCCCCAAATTCATATGTTTAAGCCATAACTCTTATTATCTTAGAATGTGATCTTATTTGGAGATAGGGCCTTTAAAGAGACACTTAAGATTAAATCAGGTTATAAGGGTGGGCTTCTAATCTCATAGGACTGAAGTCTTTATAAGAGGAGGAAAAGATGTCACACACATGAACATACATAGAAGAAAAGCTTATAGGAAAAAGAATGTCTATTTTCTTAAAAATATCAGTCAAGTATTTTTTTTTTTAATTCACACCTATGAAGAATCATTCTGAATCTCTAAGCCAATTGCTTAGAGATGTTCTGACAGCATTCGACCATTTGGGTTTACTACTTATTGGGTCAATTATAGTCACTAATGGGATTTCTTTGGAAGGAATGATGCTAAAGCTGAAACTCCAGTACTTTGGCCACCTCATGCGAAGAGTTGACTCATTGGAAAAGACTCTGATGCTGGGAGGGATTGGGGGCAGGAGAAGAAGGGGACGACAGAGGATGAGATGGCTGGATGGCATCACTGACTCGATGGACATGAGTTTGAGTGAACTCCGGGAGTTGGTGATGGAGGCCTGGCATGCTACGATTCATGGGATTGCAAAGAGTTGGACATGATTGAGCGACTGAACTGAACTGAACTGAACTGAATGGCTTTCCAGGAAAGTATATATGTCATACTATGTTTTAGGTGCATTGACATTGCCTCTTGTTTTCCAAAGCACACCCCCCACAATTGTTATATCCCTTATGTTGCAAGTTGAATTGTGTCTCTCCAAAAGATATGGGCTTCCCTGGTGGCTCAGGTGTTAAAGAATTCGCCTGTAATGCAGAGACTCAGGTTCGATCCTTGGGTCGGGAACAACTCCTGGAGAAGGGAATAGCTACCCACTCCAGTATTCTTGCCTGGAGAATTCCATGGACAAAGGAGCCTGGTGGACTACAGTCCATGGGGTCACAAAGAGTCAGACACAGCTGAGCAATTAACACACACAAAAGATATGTTTAAGTCCTAACACTAAGTACCTGTGCATGTAATCTTATTTGGAAATATGGTCTTTGCAGATATGATTAGTTAAGGTCATACTGAATTAGGGAGGGCTGTAAATAAAATATGACTGGACTCATTATAAGTAAAGAAGACACAAAGATACAGACAGACACATAGGAAGAGGGCCAGATGATGATAGAGGCAAAGATTAAGGTTATGCAGCCACAAGCCAAGTAAAGCCAAGGATTGCTAGCAACCATCAGAAACCAGGAAAAAGACAAAGAAGGATACTTTCATAGAGCTTTCAAAGAGAGTATAGTCCTGCTAATACCTTCACTTTGAACTCATAGTGTCTGTGACTGTGAGAGAATAAATCCTTGTTTTAAACTACTCAGCTGGTGCAATTTGTTTTGACAGCCCTAGGAAACTAATACTAACGTTAATTTATATCTTATATCAATTCTTGATTAGATTTGCTTATTCTATTAAAAGTTTAAAAGAAAAATGGTCATTTTTACTTCTTTTAAATTCACTGGTTTATGCTTGTATTTTTAGCATTTTCTTTTTCTTACCATTCTAGCTTTTGTCTGACTATATTCTTATAACATTTTGTAACTGAGTAATTAACACTGTTATCACATGCAAACTCCAGTGGTTGAACTTGACAAAGATTGAGAAAAGTCTGATGAGGCCTGACTGGCCCTCTTCTCTCCTCTAGTTACATATCTGAAACACTAGCCACTTTGGTGCTGGAGTAGCAGAAGAGAGAGAGGAGACATACAGTCTTTTAACTGCCTCAGTGCTGGAGAGAACTACATCCACTCATTTTATTGGTTAGAAATACTTGCAAAGCCTCAATATGATTGTAAGGTAGGATGTGGAATGTAAGGGAGCACTTGGAAAACTTATTCAGAACTGTGTTTCTGCAGCAATCTTTTTTTTTTTTTTTCATTAAATAGTATTAAGCTAATGATTTTTTTTGCACATATAGCTTAGGTACATCTCATACATTTTAAACCATAGTTAGCCAGTAGCTCTTCAAAAATGTATTGTCTCCAATTATACATATGTGGGATCACTACTATTGTCCCACAGGTCTCAGATGTTCTTTTCTGTTTTTTTTTTTTTTTTTCCATTTTATGTAAGTTTGGATCAGGCTTCCCAGGTGGTGCTAGGGGTAAAGAACCCGCCTGCCAATGCAGGGGATATAAGAGACATGGGTTTGATCCCTGAGTCAGAAAGATCCCCTGGAGGAGATCTTGACAACCCACTCTAGTATTCTTGCCTGGAGAATCCCATGGACAGAGGAGCCTGGTGGGCTATGGTCCATAGGGTCACAAAGTCAGACATGACTGAAGCGACTCAGCATGCACACACAAGTCTGGATCATTTGACTTATCTTTGGTTCACTGACCTTTCTCAATGTCACCTGAAAGTCTAGGGTATTGACCAAGGTCTCTCCCATTCAATTGACTCAGAACTCGAACATGTCCCCACTCCATGTAGCCTCACTAATCCCCATTAGCCCTTGTCAGAGAGCAGCAGCTGCTCTCTGCTATGCCTCCAGAGTCTTACTTGGCACTGCACAGTTAGGATTCTACCCAGGATGAGACCCTACGTTTGATGGGGCTATATCTTAGAAGCTTCCTTCTCTCAGGTGTCATGACTCACAATTTCAGATATTTTAGTGATCCAGCCACAGTGTTCCCTTCACCAGCCAGACTTAATTCTGCACAAAGTCTCTACTTCCGTTTGGGAAATTTCCCAGAGAGGAACCCAAGATGGGTGTGGTAGTGCTTACCTTGGTACTCCCTGCTCAAGCAGTTACATCCTCTTTGGGCTGCTCTACAATGGCACATACTTTATCCAGTTTCACAGGTGTTCACTGTAATACTAGCAACTCTGTCCCAGCCAGAATGGAAATCTGTATCACATACATTTTAAATGTATTCTTTTTTTAATTTAAGTACAGTTATTTACAATATTGTATTAGTTTCAGGTGTAAAATAAAGATACATATAAAATATATATCTTTTTTTTTTTGATTCTTTTCCATTACAGTTTATTACAAAAGATTGAATATAGCCCCCTGTGCTATACAGTAAACCCTTGTTATTTGTTCATTTTATGTATGGTAGTATGCATCTGTTAATCCCATACTCTTAATTTATTCCCCCTCTTCCCCTCTCATAACTATTAAGTTAAAAAATAATACAAATGAACTTAGTTACAAAACACAAACAGACTCAGACATAAATGTGGTATTCTTTTAATATTTTCATGGTCTTCTAAAAAGTGTAATTAAAATTTTCATTTTTTATCAGATGAAATGGTTCTTTAGACTTTTTTCACTTTTTTTTCATTTTTATACTTTATAGTTTTATTATTTTGACACCAAATAATATAGCTGATACATTTATAACTTTTCAAAATGCACTGAGGCTAATTTTTGGTTTAATAGAAAGTCAGTTTTAAGATAATTATTTCATATTTCATGAAATGTTTTTATAACATAATATCCAATATTAATTTATTCAGCCATTTCAATTATGCTATTAAAAATTTCTATGTTCTTACTTGATTTTAGTCTATTGAACACATGTAATATTGTGTTAAAGTTTCTCACCATTATTGCATTATTGTGTTCTTATAAATTTATTTTCTTTTTTATCTAATAGTGTTTGTTTTATATATTTTACTTATATATATTGCACTAGTCCAATATGAATTGCTTTATTAAAATAGATACTTAGCAAATGTTGTTGTCATGTTTTAAAATGAGGAAACAGAACTATAAGGAAATAATTTCAGGTTGCATGATGGCATTGTTCATCAAATGGCATCAATCATTCATACTAATGTAACATTTTCTTGAGTTAATAAGAAAACCAAACCATGTAACCAAATTTTACTATGGTAGATCGATCACTATAATTCATTTTAATACAATTTGTTGGGTGTCTACTACATGCTTGATTTTTCTTTCTTGAGTGAATGATACTTTGGGTCACAGGAAATATTTGACTAAATATGTTGAGTAAAGTTAACCAAAAATGATTCATCATCTTAACCAATTTTTTCTTTATAAAGGTAGAAATTTTATTTTTCTAGCTTTTCACATACCTACAGTAAGTTGCATTCATGAAAGCTGACTCATTAGCAACTCCACACCCTTAAAACAGCAAAGCTTTTCCACCTGCTAACTGTTCACCAGCAATAACAGTTGCTAGGTGTGGGCAAGATTGTAAGCCACCAACACAATAGTCATAACTCATAATTTTCCTTACTAATAGAATGCCAGTATTATTTGGGGTGCCAAGTAGATCCAGATGAAACTTGCTTCCTGGTTTCCCTTGTGTTGCTATATATATTTAGATGCTTTGTTACTGGTTGAATAAGAGTTCATGCCTTGCATTCCTAATTTTATATTTCATCCTTGACTATTCTTTTTATTAGCATAAAATGATCTTCCTCATTCAAGTTTAATAATTTTTGCTTTGATTTCCAGATTGGCTGAAATTCATTTTGCCATTTTGCCTTTTTTTCTTTTGCTTTTTTTGCCAGATAAGTTATTGTCCAGCCTTTTTAAACTTCAAGGTACTTTATTTAGACCTAGTATGTTAGGGAGCATGCAGTTTAATTTTATTTTTTAAAACAACCTGAATGCCTTTGAGAGATGCATTTAGCCATTTTAGTTTCTGCCACAACTGGTGCGTTTGATTTGACATTGTCTTGCAACACGATCTGTGCCTGTGTGTGTGCTCGGTGTCTGTGTCGAACTGCTTGCGACCCCATGCACAGTAGCCCACCTGGCTCCTCTGTCCATGGGATTTCCTAGGTACAAACTGGAGTGGGTTGCCATTTACTTCTTCAGGGAATCTTCCCAATCCTGGGATCGAACTCACATCTCTTGTATCTCCTGCATTGGCAGGCAGATTATCTACCTGTGAGCCACTTGGGAAGCCCATAACATGCTCTGAGGTCTCCTTTAATGACTATATGGTGCTTCATAGCCTATTTTTGTTATTATGTTTATTTTTATTTTAAATAACTAGCAGGGTTTATTTGCTTTTATTTTCTCCAGTAATTTTGAAAGTATTATTGTCAGTCACTAAGTTGTGTCCAACTTTTTGCCACCCTATGGACTGCAGCATGCCAGGGTTCCCTGAACTTCACTATCTCCCAGAGTTTGCTCAAACTCATGTTCATTGAGTCGGTAATGCAATCCAACCATCTCATCTTCTGTTGCCCCCTTCTCCTCCTACCCTCAACCTTTCCTAGCTTCAGGGTCTTTTCCAACAATTTGGCTCTTAGCATCAGGAGGCCAAAGTATTGGAACTTCAGCATCACTCCTTCCAATGAATATTCAGGGTTGATTTCTTTTAGGATTGACTGGTTGGATCTCCTTGCAGTCCAAGGGACTCTCAGGACTCTTCTCCAGTACCACAATTCAAAAGCATCAATTCTTTGGTGCTCATCCTTCTTTATGGTTCAGCTTTCACATCTATATATGACTACTGGACAAACTATAGCTCTGACTAGATGAACTTTTGTCTGCAAAGTGGTGTCTCTGCTTTTTAATATGCTGTCTAGGTTTGCCATAGTTTTTCTTCCAAGGAACAAGCATCTTTTTATTTCATGGCTGCAGTTACCATCCACAGTGATTTTGGAGCCCAAGAAAATAATATCTGTCACTGCTTCCACTTTTTCCCCATCTACTTGCCATGAAGTGATGGGACTGGATGCCATGATTTGAATGTTGAGTTTTTTGAATGTTGAGTTTTAAGCCAGCTTTTTAACTCTCCTCTTTCACCTTCATCAGGAGGCTTTTTAGTTCCTCTTCACTTTCTGCCAGAGTGGGATCATCTGCGTATCAAGGTTATTATTTCTCCCAGCAATCTTTGGAAGGTATATATCTACTTAAAAGTTCTACTAGCAGTTATCTTTAAATTACATACACACACAAAACACTTTTTATAGTAGACATCAATGGAAGTGATGAGATGCTATTTGATTTAAAGCACCTGAGCAGAGAGGATGCTAAAAGCATCTAGTGAGTGGAAGTCAGAGATACTGCTAAATACCCTACAATGCACAGGGTGGTCCCACAGCAAAGAATTATCCAGCACTAAATGTCAACAGTGCAGAGATTAAGAAACTCTGATCTAGTTAAATCTTTTTATCTTGCATGTGAAGAAAGAGTTTAATACTCACAGTTGTGAAGTGTCCTATTCAAATTCAGTTAGCTAGTTTGTGTTGGAATGAAGGCAATAACCTGACTCTAGCCTTTTCCACTGCAGCACCCTACCTCCTTAATAGGCTGTTCATTTAAAATAAGCCACTACTTTGGCCACCTCATGCGAAGAGTTGACTCAATAGAAAAGACTCTGATGCTGGGAGGGATTGGGGGCAGGAGAAGGGGATGACAGAGGATGAGATGGCTGGATAGCTTCACTGACTCGATAGACGTGAGTCTGAATGAACTCTGGGAGTTGGTGATGGACAGGGAGGCCTGGCATCCTGCGATTCATGGGGTCGCAAAGAATTGGACACGACTGAGTGACTGAACTGAACTGAACTGATATATGTCAGAGAATTTTGCACAAGACACTCTGTTGACTGAAAGATGGCAGAAATAGTTTGTTAGGAAATGTGAGATCTTATCTGCTTATTCAGGTTTTCACTTGAGTAAGACCAGCTAAAATGTGGGTAGTACCACAAAGCTTCAGTAAATTAGAATAGCCGTGTGGGCACCAAGCACTTTTGTGGTTTTGCAGGATATTAAATGTGAAATACACAGAATTGAGAGGAGAAAATTGGCTTAGAGGTCATCTTATTCCACCTCTCATCCATCATGGTCATCTAGACTGTCTCTGCTTGGACAATTTCAGGGAGGGGACGCTTAAGACACTCAGATGTAATGGAGATTACTGGAAATACAAGTTATAACAGAAATTGTAACTGTGATTATGGTGACCATAAGGTAACAATTGAATTTACATTCATAAATCAATCAGAGAAGACTGTGTCGAACAGAACAATGTGAGTATTGTTGAGAAAATGATCCTAAGAGGGTGAGGAGGAAGGTATGAGGTTGGAAAGTGCTTTGGCATGACAGGTGGTACAATCAACTTTCTAGGTCCTTAAAGGAGTCTCTACTTCCAAAGACAAAGGGGCTGACTCCCTTTGAGGACCTATTTCTGGATCAGAATTATTATTCCTGCAGGGAAAACTGTAGGGAGAATTCCAAGATTTATGTCATGATGGCTGACTAACTGCCTAGTTAGTCAGTGGCTGCAAGAGACAGAATCAAAGTCCAAAATGTTTCTTAGAAGAAGTCAAGCTGGTAAGATCTCTGGGATATTGTCTGTCTTCTGTATGGCAAAAGAAGAGGAGGAGAAAATATTCTTTACTTGGATTAACATTTTGGATGTGGACAAAGAGAAAGAAATCACCAAAATTAAAATAAAAATCTACATTTTAGTTTTGAAAACTATACTATTAATTTCTCAGTGTGTGTGCTAAGTCACTTCAGTCGTGTCCAACTCTATGTGACCCTATGGACTGTAGCCCTCCAGGCTCCTCTGTCCAAGGGATACTCCAGGCAAGAACACTGGAGTGGGTTAGCATGTCCTCCTCTAGGGGATCTTCTCAACCTAGGGATCAAATCCAGGCCTCCCATGGTTGCTGCACTGCAGGGAAATTATTTACTGCTGAGGTAACAGGGAAGCCTCCACTATTAATTTCTAAAAGTGGACTTTTGTTCTATCATCAAATTTTGTATTTCCCTCCCACCTTCAACCTGGCCTGTCCCATCAGTCTTCCCCAACTCAACTAATAGTACATCCATCTACCCAGATGTTTAAGCCAGAGACCTAGAGTGCTGATTCCTTGCTCCTCCACAACCTCTCACAACCAGTCTAATACCAGATTATATGGATTCTACATCCTAGAGTCATCTTAACTCTAGATGCTTGAAACATCTACACTGCTGTCATCTAGGTACTGGCCACTATAGTCTCCTATTTGGAAAACTGCCATCATTTTTCTGGTTACCCAACTCTTGACCCCTTTTAAATTATTTTCTATACAACAGCAAGAGGTTGCTATTGTTTGTTTGTTTGAAAAAATGATATGACAGCCCTCTTCCTGGATATGGTCAAATTTTCCATTAAGAAATAGCTTCAATAATAATAGTAATGCCTTTAATTTATGTTACTATTACCAACTGACCCTAAAACAACACTGTGATGTAGTTTTTTTGATTGATCCCCGATCTATGAAAGAGAATATTGATGTTCAACAATGCTAAGTAACTTGTCCAAGATCACAAAATTAGGGAGTGCCTGAACTGTGATTCAGCTCTGTTTGATTTCAAGATGATATTGGCTGTTCTTGCTTCTTGTGTTTGGGAAATGGCACACCCTCTCCCCTTTCTTGCAAGGAAAAAATTTTTTAACATTTTCCTGAGCTGACTCTTCCCACAGGCAGAAGGGAGAATTCTACTTCTTATATGTTAATACACTGAATGTAAACTGGATGTTGTGATTAAATTTTCAGTAGTTCTGCACTATTATTTAAGAAAATAACTGAAGGAACAAAAGAAATAATCATGGCATCTCTGAGGTGAATCTTCAATGATTCTTTTCTCACAATGAAACATAATTCTAATTTTTCTTACATAAATAGGGTTTAACAAAGACTATCAACCTGTCAGATCCATGAATCAAGACAAATTGGAAGTGCTCAAACAGGAGATGGCAAGTGTGAACGTCAACATTCTAGGAATCAGTGAACTAAAATAGACAGCAACATGTGAATTTAATCCGGAAGACCATTGCATCTACAACTGTGGGCAGGAATCCCTTAGAAGAAATGGAGGAGCCATCATGGTCAACAAAAGAGTCTGAAATGCAGTACTTGGATGCAATCTCAAAAACAACAATATGATCTCTGTTCAGGCAAATCATTCAATATCACAGTAATCCAAGCCTATGCCCCAACCAGTAACACTGAAGATGCTGAAGTTGAATGGTTCTATGAAGACCTACAACACCTTTTAGAACTAACACCCAAAAAGGATGTCCTTTTCATTATAGGGGATGGGAATGCAAAAGTGGGAAGTCAAGAAACACCTGGAGTAACAGGCAAATTTGGCCTTGGAATGCAGAATGAAGCAGGGAAAAGGCTAATAGGGTTTTGCCAATAGAACACACTGGTCGTAACAAACACTCTCTTCCAACAACACAAAAGAAGACTCTACACATGGACATCACCAGATGGTCAAAACCGAAATCAGACTGATTATATTCTTTGCAACCAAAGATGGAGAAGCTCTATAGAGTCAGCAAAAACAAGACTGGGAGCTGACTGTGGCTCAGATCATGAACTCCTTATTGCCAAATTCAGACTTAAATTGAAGAAAGTAGGGAAACCACTAGACCATTCAGATATGACCTTAATCAAATCCCTTATGAATACAGTGGAAATGAGAAGTAGATTTAAGGGACTAGATCTGATAGATAGAGTGCCTGATGAACTAGGGACGGAGGTTCGTGACAGTGTACAGGAGACAGGGATCAAGACCATCCCCATGAAAAAGAAATGAAAAAAAGCGAAATGGCTGTCTGGGGAGGACTTACAAATAGCTGTGTAAAGAAGAGAGGTGAAAAACAAAGGAGAAAAGGAAGGATATAAGCATCTGAATGCAGAGTTCCGAAGAATAGCAAGGAAAGATAAGAAAGCCTTCCTCAGAGATCAGTGCAAAGAAATAGAGGAAAACAACAGAATGGGAAAGACTAGAGATCTCTTCAAGAAAATTAGAGATACCAAGGGAACATTTCATGCAAAGATGGGCTTGATAAAGGACAGAAATGGTCTGGACCTAACAGAAGCAGAAGATATTAAGAAGAGGTGGCAAGAATACACAGAAGAACTGTACAAAAAAGATCTTCACGACCAAGATAATCACGATGGTGTGATCACTCACCTAGAGCCAGACATCCTGGAATGTGAAGTCAAGTGGGCCTTAGAAAGCATCACTACAAACAAAGCTAGTGGAGGTGATGGAATTCCAGTTGAGCTATTTCAAATCCTGAAAGATGATGCTGTGAAAGTGCTGCACTCAATATGCCAGCAAATTTGGAAAACTCAGCAGTGGCCACAGGACCGGAAAAGGTCAGTTTTCATTCCAATCCCAAAGAAAGGCAATGCCAAAGAAGCTCAAACTACAATTGCATTCATCTCTCATGCTAGTAAAGTAATGCTCGAAATTCTCCAAGCCAGGCATCAGCAGTACGTGAACTGTGAACTTCCAGATGTTCAAGCTGGTTTTAGAAAAGGCAGAGGAACCAGAGATCTAATTGCCAACATCCACTGGATCATGGAAAAAGCAAGAGAGTTCCAGAAAAACATCTATTTCTGCTTTATTGACTATGCCAAAGCCTTTGACTGTGTGGATCACAATAAACTGTGGAAAATTCTGAAAGAGATGGGAATACCAGACTACCTCACCTGCCTCTTGAGAAAGCTATGTGCAGTTCAGGAAGCAACAGTTAGAACTGGACATGGAACAGACTGGTTCCAAATAGGAAAAGGAGTACGTTAAGGCTGTATATTGTCACCCTGCTTATTTAACTTATATGCAGAGTACATCATGATAAATGTTGGGCTGGCAGAAGCAGAAGCTGGAATCAAGATTGCTGGGAGAAATATCAATAACCTCAGATATGCAGATGACACCACCCTTATGGCAGGAAGTGAAGAGGAGCTAAAAAGCCTCCTGATGAAAGTGAAAGAGGAGAATGAAAAAGTTGGCTTAAAGCTCAACATTCAGAAAATGAAGATCATGGCATCTGGTCCCATCACTTCATGGGAAATAGATGGGGAAACAGTGGAAACAGTGTCAGACTTTATTTTTTGGGGCTCCAAAATCACTGCAGATGGTGATTGCAGCCATGAAATTAAAAGACACTTACTCCTTGGAAGGAAAGTTATGACCAACCTAGATAGCATATTGAAAAGCAGAGATATTACTTTGCCAACAAAGGTCCCTCTAGTCAAGGCTATGGTTTTTCCAGTGGTCATGTATGGATGTGAGAGTTGGACTGGGAAGAAAGCTGAGCACTGAAGAATTGATGCTTTTGAACTGTGGTGTTGGAGAAGACTCTTGAGAGTCCCTTGGACTGCAAGGAGATCCAACCAGTCCATCTTAAAGGAGATCAGTCCTGGGTGTTCATTGGAAGGACTGATACTAAAGCTGAAACTCCAATACTTTGGCCACCTCATGCGAAGTGTTGATTCACTGGAAAAGACTCTGATGCTGAGAGGGACTGAGGGCAGGAGGAAAAGGGGACGACAGAAGATGAGACGGATGGATGGCATCACTGACTCGATGGACGTGAGTTTGAGTGAACTCCAGGAGTCGGTGATGGACAGGGAGGCCTGGCGTGCTGCGATTCATGGGGTCGCAAAGAATTGGACACGACTGAGCAACTGAACTGAACTGATCAGCCTAATTAAAAAAATATGAATTTTAAAATGCTTTAGCTTGGTTTTCCATATAAATTTGGGATTTTTACTATCAAGAAAACTTTAGTTTTGAATTGCATTTTGCATTTCACATTCAATTAAATGCAATATAATATATTCAATATGTAGTTTGGGAGGGCAGGCTGTGGAGAAAAGGAAGCTGATGTTCCATAATAGGCCAGATTTGGGCTAAAGATCCATGTTTACCACCTACTCAGTGTATGAAAGTATAGCCTCAACAACTCTCTGTAAATCTCAGTTAAAGTCATCTGAAGAATGGAGGCCAGTTCTTACCTCAAAAGGTTACTGTAATGATCTACTGAGACCATGTGGCCTAAAAGGGCTTACCATTGTGCCCAAACCATGGAAGATTGCCAAAGGATTGATTTTATCCTAGGTGTAAGAGATGTACAAACAATTCAGGGCTATAGAAACTAGAGGAGGTCATGGTAAATGAGTGATATTGGAAAGATTCTATGGAGTAGGTTATGTTTAAGTTGACATTTAAAGAAAGAGAATTTCCATAGGTGGATATTAGTGATAACAAAATTTCAGTAGAGTAAATGGATTAAATAAAAGCAGGAAAGTAGAGATGTGATTCAGGAATCATTAGTCATGAGAACTGGCTTGAGGTAATAGGTTAACTGGGGGAGAGATGAGGAATGTATGTGATGACTAGACTGATATTTTCCCATTTGAAATCTAAAAAACACCATCCACTGTAAGATGCACTTATTTCATGCTCCATTGAGAAAGAAAAAACCCAGCCAACTAAACAGTGACAAAATATTTATTTTGTTGAAGGAGCTTTTTCAGAATTCATCATACATCATTCTTATGCATGAGCAGGAAGGAATAAAATAGAAAAGTAAGTCAGTTGAAGAATGCCTAAAGCATCTTCACTTTCAGTATCCTGAGTCACTTGTGCATTCAGAACAGTGTGGTCCTCTGTGGCACCAAGAGATCTGAAGATGCGATGTTTCTTAAAGGAGTGCTCTGCAGTTGTCTCTGGGATTTCCTCCAAATTGCTGACACCCATTCTACAAATTCTGATGTGTGTTCTTCGGCAGTGGCAACTGTATCACTCCCACCACATGGCTGCCAGAGAGTTTAAGGCACAAACTGATTTCAGAGATGTTAAAATATGAAGGGAAAGGTGGGAAATGTTCTATTTAGAAAATCTTTTGAAGCTGGTGGCTGTGAACGGTCTTGAAAATTCGTTATGCTTTGACTTTAATCTGTAACCAATTGAGAAGCACAAAATGCCTTTGAATCAGACAGGTGTTTTGGGTGACTCATTCTAGCAGTAGGATGTGGAGGGATGGGAGAGTGGGGAACTCCTTGAGCTGTGGGTTGCTGAGAGAAGAAGAGGCTGGCAACCAGGGGAACAGCTGAGACAATGGGAAGAAAAAAAGAGACTTTCATGGGGAGGTCACTCTCAAAAGTTCATATTTCCCTGTGTTATTTATACATAAAGTCAAATCATCTAAATTAAATTTTGTTTTTCAGTAATCGTAGGTCTGGGCCCTAAAAAAAGAATGAGAAGATTTATAAAAGAAATCTGGGAAACTTCAATTATGCAGATTGACAACAAATTATTTCCATCTTTTAAGCCGTTCGTATGTTGCTGGGCCCCAAACTAGGTACGGAATAGGCAAAGATGGGTATGACTCAATCCCCAGCCCTAGGGAACCCACAATTCTGCAGGGAGTAGAGAGAAAACAAGAGTCAGAGTACATGATGCTGGGGAGGAAGAGTGGGTGCAGAGGAGAGAGAGGGAGTCTGATGGGTGGGGGCATGAAGGGTACAGCAGAACTGCTTTTTGATTAATATGCATAAAAGCAGAATTGGAAGCAGGACAGGGTGGGTTTTCCTGCCCAGAATTCACATCATTTTCAATGGGTAGCTTTGTTCCTCAATTCCTTCAAGGCCAGGTGTGCATACTCGTTCTGAGCACCACGAGGCCCCATGGAGACAAGCATGACCAGCACAAGATTTGCTCATCTTGTCTCCTTGTAAGGACTCAGGATGTGTCAGGACTTCATGTGGCCCTGACAGTGGTTCTTCCCTTCTCCTAAGTATGAACCAGGCTTCCCAGGTGGTGCTCGTGGTAAAGAACCCACCTGCCAATGCAGGAGACATACTCGGGCTCGACCCCTGGGTCGGAAAGATCCCCTGGAGTGGGAAATGGCAACCCACTCCAGTATTCTTGCCTGGAGTATCCCATGGACAGAGGAGCCTGGCGGGCTAGGTAGTGTCACAAAAGAGTCAAACAGGACTGAAGCAACTGAGCACCTAAGTAAGTATCAACCAAGCTGGGGACAGAGCACCTTCCCTCACCAGCACACCCAGTGTTCCGGAAACCTGTGCATTCCCTACGGAGGATGAACATTCAGGCTGCTCTTTTTTCAGGCCAATATGTAGCTGCCTTGCAAAAGATTTGCCTCTTGTGATTTTCACTCTGACTTAGTGAGAAGGTAGATAGAATTTTCTGCTAGATCAATATGAGTGACTTGGATCTAGAAAAATTTCCAGGGAGGGAATGTGGTGATAAATGCAACTTCACTGTCTTGATTCATTATGCCAGTGATTGGTGTGTTCTCTGCAGGATTTGTCTCCCTGAAGGAAATCCCAGCCTGGACATGAAGATGCTGCTTGAGGCAAATGCCTGTCAATTATTGAGAATAACTCTGCAAATATATATTTCTAATGCCAAAATAGAGAGTATGAACACTGAGGATAAAATATGCCTAAATTCAGCACCCTACTGATGCCTGGGAATTAGATCTCTGGTGGAATTATTATCCATATGTTTATGACGTTTTAGATTTAATCTTCTATATTTAATGTTAAAGAGATTTTCTAGCTAGGATGAGCCCAACTGTGTTAATAACAAATGGAAAAATGCAAAATAGCTCATGCAGATCATGGGAAAAGTCTATTTGTTACTCACATAGAGTTCAAAATGTGTGTTTATAATTGACAAGCAGCGGTCAGCAACCCAGGCTTGCTCCTGCTGCCTCAAAATTCACCATGCTCACTTGTAAGAACCTAGCATGCAGAGAAAGTCATCAAGGATGATGTTGTTCAGTCGCTGAGTCATGTCGAATTCTTTTGGACCCCATGGACTGAAGCATGCTAGGTTTCTCTGTCTTCACTATCTCAAGGAATTTGCTCAAATTCATGCCCATCAAGGATGATGTGCGGGTGTTTTCTAGGGGACAGGCTTAAAGGGAGTGCATATCACTTTTGATCACATTCTGTAGGTTAGAACTCAGTCACCTGTATACACTTTACAGCAAGAGAGTTTGGGAGATGCAGATTCGTTGTGTGTTTAAGAAGAAGAGGAAATAGATTATAGGTTGGTAAAGAGTCTCTGCTATCTGGTAACCAGTCCATCTTCTGGTCACCAAACACAGTATCTGTCCTACTTTTCTTCCCATGCAAACAATACACTCAACTTCCTTATTAAGGGAGGAAACTAAAGTTCCACACCGTCCTCACATCCAGTCTTTATCTCTGTGTCATGTACAGTACTGTTCACTAGTTACCAGTGAAAATACGCTAAGTCCCTTCATCATGTCTGACTCTTTGTGACCCCATGGACTGTAGCCCACCAGGCTCCCCTGTCCATGGAATTTTCCAGGTGAGAATACTGGATTGGGTTGTCATGTCCTCCTCCAGGGGATCTTCCCAACCCAGGGATGGAACTCGTGTCTCGTGTCTCATATCTCCTGCATTGGGAGGCGGTTCTTTATCATTAGCACCACCAGTGGAAGTAAAGTGAAAGTGAAAGTCACTCAGTCATGTCCAACTCTTTGCGACCCCATGGACTATACAGTCCATGGAATTCTCCAGGCCGCATTACTGGAGTGGGTAGCCTTTCCCTTCTCCAAGGGATCTTTCCAACCCAGCGATTGAACCCAGGTCTCCTGCATTGAGGGCAGATTCTTTACCAGCTGAGCCACAAGGGAAACTGGTGAAAGTAACCTATAAATAAATCATTTGAGTCTAATGAACTCCATGGGCAACAGTGGAACATAGAAAGAACAGTAGCAAAGCTCTCATTCAGGAAAAGAAAACACTCCTTCTGGTCCACAGGAAGGATGGAACCCTGCTTGACAGGCACTGTGAAGGCCATCTCATTTGGAGGCTTCTCCATCAAGCCCTGATTCTGCTGAATGGGAGGACACCATGGTACCTGGTCCCATCTACAGGGAGACTCTTTCTTAACATTTTTCCTCTCTCAGTTTTGAAGTGGATACTGGAGAGTTTGCCTTCCCTGGGGCATGTAGGACTTTTCTTGGCCCATTTTCTTTCCCATGAACTTTTAAAGATTAAACTGTCAAAGATGTTTTCACGCCCAGGGCCATGGTTTCTTGGCAACACAAGTCCCTCAAAAACTGTGTAAGCTTCTGGTCTATTTACTTCAATAAATCTAATGTACCAGCAACAATGTCCAAATCTTTCCCTACCCAATTTTTAATCAGCTTTGTTTCTTTATCCCTCCCTTCTGCCTCCCTCTTCCCCACCCCTCTTTCAATAAAGTTAGTGGTAGCCTTATTGATGCTATCTAAATACTGACGTATTTAGATACGCTATAGCGTATCTAAAACAATACACTTTGGGGATAGGAGATGGTGATTGCAGCCATGAAATTAAAAGACTCTTACTCCTTCGAAGAAAAGTTATGACCAACCTAGATAGATATTCAAAAGCAGAGACATTACTTTGCCGACTAAGTTCCGTCTAGTCAAGGCTATGGTTTTTCCTGTGGTCATGTATGGATGTGAGAGTTGGACTGTGAAGAAGGCTGAGCACCAAAGAATTGATGCTTTTGAAGTGTGGTGTTGGAGAAGACTCTGGAGAGTCCCTTGGACTGCAAGGGGATCCAACCAGTCCATTCTGAAGGAGATCAGCCCTGGGATTTCTTTGGAAGGAATGATGCTAAAGCTGAAACTCCAGTACTTTGGCCACCTCATATGAAGAGTTGACTCATTGGAAAAGACTCTGATGATGGGAGGGAATGGGGGCAGGAGGAGAAGGGGATGACAGAGGATGAGATGGCTGGATGGCATCACCGACTCGATGGACCTGAGTCTGAGTGAACTCCGGGAGTTGGTGATGGACAGGGAGGCCTGGCATGCTGCGATTCATGGGGTCGCAAAGAGTTGGACACAACTGAGCGACTGACCTGAACTGAACTGAACTCTATTTACCTGATATTTGGGGTCACTGTATGCTGTCACCTCTGAACTCTTATATTACTGGACAGCTAGATCTCAGCATTACCACTTCTGAAAAATAATTTCACACCTCTTTGAGTGTCTTTCAACTGAGAGCACTGATTGTGGTGGTTAAGTGCTTGTTTAACTAAAGAAGGAGAAACTGGTCTCATTGACTTCCTGTGTATTGAGAGGTGAACCTCTGTCTTACCATGATTCAGCCCCTTAATCAGCCCAAGAGCCATATATATCCTTTTCATTTTAAAAACAAAGCTGCTATCCAATTATTCTCCTAACAGAAAAAAACATAGTCACCAGTTCCCTGAAAGGAGACATCTCAAGTTACACTGAGTGTTGCATCCTGTTCAAAGCCTATGATCTCTAGGTTATATTCACTTCTTCTCTATTTTCTTTCCCAGTAAGTCTGATATTCTACATCTATAAACCAAACTGTAAAATTCAACATCAAGAACCTGTAATGTGAGAAAGAAATAAAGCAAAATGGAATTTATGGAAAATATATAAATATGTATGCTTGAGAGAATAAGAAAGGGCTTTCCAGTAGATGACATGTTTTAAAGTAAAGAGTTATACAGGCTGTAGCTTGCTGGAATTAGTCTTCTCTTGCTTTTCTACCAGATCTATTCTTCCTTTGCTTCAGTACATTTGCTTGTTGATGCTCTTAACCCAGGGGAACTGACCCAAACCTTCATTCCTGAGAGATTTGAATTCCTGATAGTCCTTTCTGTTATATGAGGACACACTCTGGGTTTCATATTCCATATTACTCTTCAGCTATACAGTATGCAAAAGCATCTCTATATCTCCTTGATAATTATGATCATTATGATAATTATTAATTAGAGTCAACACAGTGACCTCCTTTTATTATGTTTGTTTGCTTAGTGACATGAAATACTCCAAATGGCCATGATCGAATTTGATGGAATCAATTTGAGTCTCCTAAGAGAAGCATTACTCTTTCATGCTTTTATGTATGTAACTGACCAATGTAATCATGGGCTTGTGAGTTGGTGGCATGGTAAAGTTTCCCATAAATAAACCGTGCTGCACATCTGCAGAGAAGTAACCCTGTAGCAAAACATACTACTGTCTTGTCTGGTACAACCATTCTGTTTCTGGTTATTTATCTTTAGTTGTTGTTGTTCAGTTGCTAAGTTGTGGCAGACTCTTTGCAATGCCATGAACTACAGCATGTTAGGATCTCCTGTCCTTCACTATCTCCTGGAGTTTGCTCAAATTCATGTTCACTGGATTGGTGATGCTAACTCATCATCTCATCCTCTGCCACCTCCTTCTCCTTTTGCCTTCACTCTTTCTCAGCATCAGGGTCTCTTCCAGTGAGTCAGTTCTTTGCACCGGTGGCCAAAGTATTGGAATTTCAGCTTTATCATTGGTCTTTCCAATGAATATGCAGGGTTGATTTCCTTTAGGATTGACTGGCTCAATCTCTTTGCTGTCCAAGGAACTCTCAAAAGTCCTCTCCAGCACCAGGTATTGGAGCTATAGCTCTTGTGCTGATTCTCAACTTTAATTGAGCCATTTCACACAGTCACCCTCATAATTATCTTTTCCTTTCACAAATCAACATTACTTCTGTATGTTTAACTTTAGACAATTGGAGTATGAGGGGAATTACCATCCCTGCAAGTTTTGAGACTGAAAGTGGAACCAAACTCTAAATCACACAATGATGGAGTATTGTTTTCGATCTATTCCTTTGACAGGATGGATGAATTCCTAGGGTGCTAGCCTGCCCTTCCGACCACAATAGCTTCAATAATAGACGTGAGAATCAATGCAGGAATTCCCTCTGTTGCTGAAGGTTTTATATACCACAGATGAGAACTGCATCTCACCTTGTCTACCAGGAAATGGTCCAAAGTCAAAACTACTTATTATTTCATTTTACTAATCTCCCCCAAATTTCATTAAGAAAGGGCTAGAAGGTATAGTTCTAGTTTTTTGTTTGTTTGTTTGTTTTGTTTTGTTTTGTTTTTTAATGACTGTGATTATAGTATTCTTCCTCAGAGGTAAACAATCGGTTCTATTTAAGGAGCTCTCCAGGTCTGGGAATGGATGAGTGGCCCTTGTGTAGATTACAGTCAACTTCAACTTGATTTTAATAATTGACTCTCTTCTTCCTTAGATAAGCACCCTCAGAAGAGATTTTGATAAATATTTTCTGTTCTTGCCTATAATACCAGTCGACTGAGCAACTTCACTTTCACTTTTCACTTTCATGCATTGGAGAAGGAAATGTCAACCCACTCCAGTGTTCTTGCCTGGAGAATCCCAGGGACGGGGGAGCCTAGTGGGCTGCTGTCTATGGGGTGGCACAGAGTCAGACACGACTGAAGTGACTTAGCAGCATAATACCAGTCATTATTTATTTTATCAGTTTATTATGGACATTTTCAAATATAGAGAAACAATGAAAGAATTTTACAGTGAACACATGTATACCTACTATCCATCTTCTACATTTATCACATGTGTTTTATAACATTTATTTCTTATCCTTATATCTTTCTTTAATCTATTTTTCTTGTCTGCATTTCAAAGTATGTTGTATATTTGATACACTTCTGCCTAAATTGTTCAGCATGCATATGAGTTTTGCAAAACACATGCAAATGTTTAACCGAACTCACGATTGGGATATAGAACTTAAGTCCTTCATATATAAATTTTCTCTTTTTGAGTTTAATTTTGTAATGATCTCTGGGAAAATGGTAAGTTATTACTTTCCTTATGACCTTGGGATAGTTAAAGGTGGGTATGGACCAGAGTATGAGGAGAATTGATTTCCTCTCATTTAGTAACTTACTCAGGCAAAGGAAACTCCATCAATAAAGCAAAGGAGCTGCTTCAGCAGGCAAAGGAGGGTCAAAATTTACGTAAAGTGAGATTCTTATAGACAGAGTATCATTTGGCCTGCCATTTTATTCAACATTTCTGTTTTTTCTTTTTTCTGTCTTACTGTGAGATGCTAAGACCTTTCCTTGGAATTCTATTTTATCTTTACTGCATTTTAGTACAGCTCTGTGTATAAAATTCTAAGTGACTTTTCTAGGTATTATGTTATACATACATAATTTATCAACAGCCTACTAATGTTAACATTTTGCCAGCACATGTAAACTGTAGAAGCCTTATCTCACTTAAGGTTCCTTTACCCTTTCCCATTTATAATACAATGTCTTACATATTTACCCTGCATACATCAACAATCACATCAAATAATGCTACAATTCTTTTGCCTCAAACATCACAAATAATTTAGAAAACTGGAGAAGAAATGTGTTTGGTACTTAATCATATGTACTCTTTCCATTTTTCTTTATTCTTTCCTGATATACTTATGTTTCTTGTTTTACCATTTCCTTTCTGTCTCCAGAACTTCCTTTAGACTTTTCTTTTTAAGATAAGTCTGCAGGTGACAAATTCTCTTACTTTTCCTTCATCTGAGAATGTTTTGATTTCACTTTCATGAGAAATTCTCATTCATGAAGAATGTTTTTCCTGGATATAGAATTTGGGGTTGATAGCTCTTTCCTTTTAGCACTTACAAATTATAGCGTGATCTCTTCCTGGTTATTTCTGATAGAACTCTGCTGTGATTTGAGTTGTTTTTTTTTCCCCCTGTAGATAAGGCGAAACTTCTTTCTCAATGTTTTCAATATTTTTGTCTTTAGTCTGTATTTGTCAGGCTGCATCAGGTCTTGGCTGTGGTCCGTGGGCTTTGTTGTGTCATGTGGGGACTTTCACTATGGGGCACAGACTCTCTGGTTATGTCACGAAGGCTTAGCTGCCCTGTGGCATGTGGGAAATTAGTTCTCCAACTAGGGATCAAATCAGCATATCCTGCATTGCAAGATGAATTCTTAACCACTGGACAACCAGGGAAGTCCCATGTTTAGTGTTCAGAAGTTTGATATAGTAAGTCTTGGTGTACATTTTTTGAATTCATCTTCACTGTGTTTCACTGATTTTCTTGGATCTAGGTTTATGTAGTTTGCCAAAGTGGGGAAATTTGACTCGTTTCTTTGAATATTTTTCCTCTTTTTCCTCTTCTTCTGAGACTCTGATAACATAAATATTAGATTTTTGTTATACCAGAAGACTCTATTTTATCTCAGTCTACTTCTTATCTAGAATTCAGTCTGAATAATTTCTGTTATTCTATCTTCCAATTTACTGATTCTTTCTTCTGTCCTTTTTAGTCCACTGTTGAGCTCATCCATTGAGTTTTTCATTTTGGCTTCATATTATTCAGCTCTAAACTTTCCAATTGGTTCTTCTTTATAGCTTCCATTTATCTGCTGAGATTTTCTTCTTTTTCATTTATTTCATTTATTCACAAAAGCAATTTTATAATGGCTTCTTGAAAATCTTGGTGAAATAATGTTAACATCTGTGTGGTCTTGGTGTTATCATCTGTTGGCTGTCTTAAATTATTCCAGTTGACATTTTTCTTAGTGGGACAAGCAGTGTTTGATTGTATCTTGGGCATACTGAGTATTATGCTATAAAACTCTGGATTTCTTTTTTGAAACTCTAGATTTTATTTAACTTATTAAATTTTCTGTTTCAGCATGCCTCCTCTGACACCAGATGAGTGAAGGAAGGGAGTTTCCCTTTTGTTACTACCTTACCTGTTCTTCATTTGACTATGATTTAAATAATACATTTTTACTGTGTTAGGCCACTAAGATTTTGAGATTGTAAGAGTAGCTCATATTAATTAGCCTAATACTTTAGGAAAACACATGTTTGTGTATCTGAGCTATACAGATCACTGACTTATTTCTCCATTTTCTAAAAATTAATGGGTACAATACAATGTGTGGTAGGAGATGTAGGGATGTGGGTAGGGGAGTGAGGGGATAGCAGTTTCTTTCTGTGCTCCTTTAGGGCTATTTAATAAAATAATGTTTTCATACTGGGCCATAAAACTCCATGTGATTATTTCCCCACACCTCTCTACTCCCCCAAGAGACAGCAGTCTCCAGTTGCACCCTCATGAGCACCTTGCTTTTTGCAGTACTTTTCTGCTATTAGGCCAAAGCAGTACCCCTTGCAATCTAAAGAAAAAATGCTATACCCTACCCTGAGGAATGTTCTCACTTCACTGCAGGATCCAACGTGCTGTTTGTAAGCAACTCTGAGATCTGTGTGTGGCAGGGGCAGCTTACCAAAGGGGCGTGTCAGGAAGCATAATCATACTGCTGTGGTAGAGTGGGACCCATGGAGACTGTTCAGGGACACCGTCTGCTTCTTTCTCCCACCGAGATCCTGATTTCAGGAGAGGAGAACAGAGTCTTCTCTCCAAATTAGATTTTCCCTCTTATCCCTGGTTAAGGAGAAAGAGTAAGGTGACTGTCCGCCCACTCTACTGAGGCTGGGGTCCAGTGTGGGCATCAGAAGTCCTGGAAAGACCTGCTTTCCAGATGGTGCAGTGTTGGTTAAATTAGAAATCTCTCCAAACTTCAGTTTACTTGTATGGAAAATGTTGGTGATGGCTTCCACAGAAAACATGGTGAAATGCAAAATCTATATATATTCACGGAGCCATTGGCTCAGATGGTAAAGAATCTGCCTGCAATGCGGGAGACCTAGGTTCAGTCCCTGGGTTGGGAAGATTCCTTGGAGAAGGGAATGGCTACCCACTCCAGTGTTTCTTGCCTGGAGAATTCCATGGACAGAGGAGCCTGGTAGTCTATAGTCCATGGGATCTCAAAAAGTTAGACACAACTGAACCACTAATACTTTTCATGAGCATAAATATAAACTATTTCAGTAAGCTTCCAGGATACCTTCTTTCTTTCTGTCTGCCCTGTTTTTCTATGCTGCTGAGTGGCTTGGTCTCCATGCATCTTTTCCAGACCCATTGAGCAGCTGTGTTTTATACACAAGGGTGGTGCTTTGGCTGGACTCCCATCATCCCTGGACTCCCATCACCTTTCTTTGCTCATGTCAAGAATGGTTTGGTTTCAGTGTGCGCTACCTTAAAACATCCCCATCAAAGTGGAGCACAGTGAGAACATACTATCTTTTCCAGAAGATTTTATTTTTTGTACACTTGTTTCCATTCATCCATAGATCTCTAATGTGGTTTAAAAATCTTTGTTAAGGTTTAGTGAAGTCTCACCCCAATTCAGTGCTGGCCATTTTACAAGTAGAAAAGTGTAAAAGCTAACATAGCCAGCAGACATGAAATACAATGTATGGATAAGCTGTCTGAGATATTGTTACCAGGGGAGTAATCTATTTGAATTTTCTGACTTGACTTAAAAGCCTAACCACCTTGATGTTTGTTTAAACTTGAATTCAATCCATTAAGGGGTAATGTTCCCATTGTCTCATTTATATATTAACAGAGCTTTGTACATTGGAGAATATATTTTCTTACAGTCGGAGGCTTTCGGATCTCTGCTTTATTTCACAGCTGTCTACACTTGAGGCCATGTTTTTGGACACTGACTTTTAATTTTCCTGCCTCCAGCCTCTTTGGATCCAATTCAAATTCTCCTCCAAAGCTACATGGGGACTCACTTGGGGAGCATGTGCCTGTTTTCAAGGAAGAACACTGACTTTTGAAAACAGTAGAATAGTAATATAGAAATATCATGTTCCAGCTCCGTTCTGACTCATTAATTCCCTCTATGTGATTCCTTGATCTGAATCATCTACCTGCCTTCAGACAGGCTTTGATTTCTTGGATTGAATTCAGTTCCTTGTATGTTTCTTCTGCTGTCTAGAGAGTTTTCCTCAATCTTTGGACTTTGACACTGCAAAATTACGTTCAACTCCCGCTGCTTTTTTTTTTTTCTTTTTTCTCACTCGGGTCTCCTGAGCTAAATGGATCCTGCACAATTTACCTCATGCCTTATTGCAGCTGTTACCACTTTGCTCCAAAAATGTTTTCCTCATATTCGATTACTTTGTCACTCAGGTTTAATGTTATGTTGACATGCTATTCACTCCTGTGTCTCGTTAACCTTAACATTCTGATGTGCTGCACAAATAGCAAACATATTTGATGTCTGGAAACTGTAGTCCTGTGTGGGGAAAATGGTTGATTTGTATATTTGTCACTCTAATTGAACATTTTGCAAATCCATTTTACCATCATTTCATTTCTTTTGATTCTGTTTAGGAAGCAAAGAATAGTAACTTTCAGGGGACTACTGAAATTCTTTTATACAACAATAGATATTCCAGAAAGAAAAAAAGTTCATTTATCTCTGTTTTCTTCCTAGACTTTCTTGTTTTCAAAGGCTTTATTAGGATGCTGGTATTATATGCCATGAAATTTGTCAGGGTTTATTTTTTTAATTTCTTTAAGCAAGGAGGCTTTAATCTCTCCCCTTTAAGAAAAATTCTATATTCAATTAAGCTTGACTAAAGAATTCTATGTTTTATACTAACCTTAGCTTTAATTTTTCTAATTTTATCCTGTTGTTTCTGGTTAGGAACTGGAGGAATTTTTGCCTTGTTCTTTGTTTATAGAATTTTAGAACTGGTGGAAAACTTATTGGAGGGAATGTCTCATCTATCTTCTCAATTTTTCAGATATCAAAGTTCAGTGTGGCTGAGTGTCACAAAACTGGTCTTAGCAGGACTGAAATTTTGCAACTAAACAACAACAATTTCCCTTTCCAGGGATAGGACATTTGGATAGCTAAAGACTGAGAAGGATATTCATTGATTCTTTTATTGCTTGAGGCCAGGAATAGCACTATATTCATTTGATAGTTCTAAGCTGAGTGCCATTCTTCATACATAGACAGTTCTTCATAAATACTTGATGAATAAATGAATGGATGAAGAAAATATCTCTTATCTTACAGCTCTTTGTAAACTATGAGGCATGTAAAAAAAGGAAAAAGATTTACTGCCATCAGTGAAAATGTAGTCTTGTACAGGTGGAAAGTAGCAAGGTTAGAACTACATTTAACTGCCAGAATGAGAGAGAGCGCTATAGAAGTTTCAGAAATCAAAAACTAATATAGCTAAATTTATAAAATGGTAAGAGTTGGATAGAGTAAACATCAATATATGTTGTGAAAAATCAGGACATGTCTCCAGTTTGAAGGGTATATCCTCTTGAAAAATAAAGAAAGGAGAAATAAGGGAGAAAATTCCTTTGTACAGAGAAATAGAGAAAAATATCTCTCTCCTAGGTAAGAGAAAAAGAGGAAGCAGAATTTGTGTGACTAATTCAAGTAAATTCATAAACAGATCTATAGCTTTTAATTCATAGTTTAAAAATATGCCATTTTATTATGTAGGTTTTAAGAGCAGCTCATGAATACACTCTAGGGCCCTTGTCTCTTTGTTGAGAACTTCTTCTACTAAGTAGGACAAATAACTTTCCCAATTAACTCATTTATTATAAGTTAAATTCTCATTAATTCTTTGTAGTAGATTAGGAAGGGGCAAATATATTTCTTGGCTATTGATTAAAAACATAGTATTAGTACTTAATTTGGTAAGTAGTTTAGATTTTTAAGTCACAGATGACATATCTCTTCATAAAAGACAAAATAACAAATGACTTCAGTACTGAAGTTGGCCACTCTTAGGGTCTGGGGCTGTGGGTGATTTCTAAGGATGGTAACAACAGTCCATCTCTCTGGACTTTGATTTCGCTATCTTCATCTGAAACATTAAAATTCTATCTCAATTCTGCTTCTCCTATGGAATGGAGGAAAGGCACTGGATTGAAAAGCAGAAAACCTGGGATTTGATTCTGGCTGTATACTTGAAGCAATGAAATTAAATGTCCTAAGGCCTCAGTTTACTCATCTACTAAATTAAAGCTATATTCTCAGATTACTTTCTCTTAAGATTTATGTACTTCTTAAGGCTCTTTGGTGGCAAGCATCAAAGGAATTCACTGAAAGATAGGATCAGAATTTACAAAGAAATTATCTATGTAATCAACATAACCAGGCTTCAGAAAGGAGACCTAGGATAAGTCACGAGAAGGAGGATGGAACCACCTCTCCCCTCAGGATGACTTCCCTAGGGAAGCATGAAGCTTTCATGTCACATTACTTAAGGCTCAAGTTCCCAGGAATAAGCATTTGATTGTCCGACACTCATTCTTGGGCAAGGGGAGGGCCTCTAACTCTAGGTAGGCCTAACCGATGCTCTCTTAAAATGACTGAAATGTACAAAGGTAATGAGCTATGTTCCCAGGGAAGTTGAGGCTGTAACTTTTAAGGACTAGGTCCAAGATCTTGTCTCCCAGTGATTCTAACATTTTTTTTCTTCCCAAGGATATACATATTTTTGATATAAATAGTAACCAGATTTTGCTTCAGAGAATGTTCTTCCTACATCAAATGCAGGTTTTGGAGACTTTTCAGACTGCAGTAAAGCCACCCTTAAACATAGTGGCAGGCTGCAAACGAAAACCATGGCATTGGCCATGATACTTTGGCTTGAGATTTGGGGCAGGGCTGTATGGTGATGGCTTATCTCAGGGTGGTGCCAGCCAGGAAGGTTTGATGGGGCTGGGGCATCCACATTGGCCTTGCTCCCATGCTGGGAAGCTGGTGTTGGCTGTCAGCTGGGGAGCCCAAAACTACACCTATGCTTAGCTTCTTCCCTTGCCTAGCCTGTGTCCCCACTCCCTTCCAAAAATCCCATCTCAGGCCCTGATTCCAGGGAAGTTGGTCTAAATCTCTGGGCCTCCATGTCTTCACAGGCACATGAGAGAGGCAGGGTTAAATTGTGTGTCAAGGCCTCCAGGCTCGGCGTGGGCAAGTTACTCTCTTCTGCTCCCCTCTCTCCTCCTCCCTGAGTGAAAGGGGAGTTTCCCCTAAATCCTGAAACTGTTAACATTAATGAGAAGGAGACAGTTCACAGTCCTCAAGTCACAGAGATCTAAATTGACATAACTGTGGAGCCTTGGATCTGCTCCTTGATTTTCCTGAGCTCCATTTCTTCTTCAGAAAAATGAGGGTATTCATGTCTATCTCAGAGGATGGTTATGGGAATTAACTGCTGTAAAACATGTGAAGCACTAATAGAGGACTTGATACATAGAAAGTTTTTAATAAATATTATTTTTCTTTTTCCCTTAGCTCAAAGGCTCCATCCTTCTGAGATATTGCATTCCCCTTGAGAAAGAACAGGATAAAAATTCCAGTACAATGCATTTTCCCATGGTATAACTTGATGATTCAGTTCAGTTCAGTCGCTCAGTCGTGTCCGACTCTTTGCGACCCTATGAATCGCAGCACGCCAAGCCTCCCTGTCCATCACCAACTCCTGGAGTTCACTCAGACTCACATCTATCAAGTCGGTGATGCCATCCAGCCATCTCATCCTCTGTCGTCCCCTTCTCCTCCTGCCCCCAATCCCTCCCAGCATCAGGGTCTTTTCCAATGAGCCAACTCTTCGTATGAGGTGGCCAAAGTACTGGAGTTTCAGCTTCAGCATCATTCCTTCCAAAGAAATCCCAGGTTGATCTCCTTTAGGATGGACTGGTTGGATCTCCTTGCAGTCCAAGGGACTCTGAAGAGTCTTCTCCAACACCACAATTCAAAAGCATCAGTTCTTCGGCGCTCAGCCTTCTTCAGAGTCCAAATCTCATATCCCTACATGACTACTGGAAAAACCATAGCCTTGACTAGACGGACCTTAGTCAGCAAAGTAATATCTCTGCTTTTGAATATGCTATCTAGGTTGGTAGCATAACTTTTCTTCCAAGGAGCAAGCGTCTTTTAATTTCATGGCTGCAATCACCATCTGCAGTGATTTTGGAGCCCCAAAAAATAAAGTCTGACACTGTTTCCACTGTTTCCCCATCTATTTCCCATGAAGTGATGGGATCGGATTCCATGATCTTCGTTTTCTGAATGTTGAGCTTTAAGCCAACCTTTTCACTCTCCTCTTTCACTTTCATCAAGAGGCTTTTTAGTTCCTCTTCACTTTCTGTCATAAGGGTGGTATCATCTGCATATCTGAGGTTATTGATATTTCTCCCAGCAATCTTAATTCCAGCTTGTGTTTCTTCCAGTCCAGCGTTGCACTGCTTAAATGATTGTTCTCGGAGAGTAGTGATTAAGTCTAAAGTGTCAACAGTTGATATTTGATCCTGACTCCTAACCCAGGGCTATGGTAAAGTTCTGAGAGCCACGATTCACTAGCATGTAAAAGAATGTGCTTGCATGTGTGCTAAGCCGCTTTAGTCATTTATTTTACTCTTTGCAACCCTGTGGACTGTAGCCGGCCAGGATCCTTTGTCCATGGGATTCTCCAGGCAAGAACATTGGGGTGGCAACCCAGGGCTCAGTAACAATCTAGAAGGGTGGGATAGGGAGGGAGGTGGTAGGGATGTTCAAGTGGGAGGGGACATGGATAAATCTACGGCTGATTCATGTTGATATTTGGTAGAAATCAACACAATATATAAAGTGAAGTGTTAGTTGCTCAGTCATGTCTGACTCTGCAGCCCCATGGACTGTAGCCTGCCGGGCTCCTCTGTCCATGAAATTCTCCAGGCAAGAATACTGGAATGGGTTCCATTCCCCAATTATCCTTCAATTGAAAATAAATAAATTTTAAAAAGAAATAAAAGAATACATGGTGGGTTACCATGTCCAGGGAATCTTTCCAACCCTGGGTCAAACCTGTATCTCTTATGTCTCCTGCATTGGCAGGTGGGTTCTTTACCACTAGCACCACCTGGGAAGCCCATGTAAAGGAATAAAAGCTATGTAATTTGAGCTGTTCGTTGACAAGGTCACTGAATTCAAAAATGAAAACTAGATGAGATAACCTTTTTTTTGTATTCATTAAAGAAATGCATGTCTATCAGCCCCATTCCTGCCTCAATTTAGTCTGTGCAGGATTAAAAGCAAAAGCTATTCAGACTCCAAGTTAGAACCTCATACCTATCTGCTTCTGCATCAATAAAACTCAATACTAACTTCAGAAAAGAAACCAACAAATTTGTTCCCTTCTTTTACAACCAGGTTCTCAGCTTTTCTATCCACTAACTGATAAACTTTCTCTGAATTCTTACATTTTTAATGTTTTGCCAATTAAAAGTGAGCATGACCCCTTTCTACCTACAGGGAGCAAGCTGAAGATATATTTACCTGAGAGTTCAGACTGCATGGCTCCATGGTTGAATTCATCCCACCCTAGTGCCATTGTGAAGAATAGCCTTTGAGGGCCACTTTTTATTATATGTCTTTTGGAGACATCATTTTCTCACTCACATGGCTCGCCTGACAATTTGAGTTTCCTTCCTTCACTAGAGGGCCACAAATGCTGATTGTTCCATTAATTTTAGAGTAAGACTGCATGGGATTCGCAAGAGTATTCTAGGATCATTTGTTAAGCACCATGCTTCACACACCAGGAAGCAACTCAAACCAGCTTTCAAAGCATTTACTCTAATTTATACTCATTGCAGACTTGCTTAGGAAGCTAGATAGCATGCAGCAATGGAGATTGCATGCATATAGACCTAGGAAATAACTTCAGAAACCACAAGAGAATTTACTAACTGGGTTAAGTTTTTATATATAATTTATATTCTTATATCCATAGTTTAAGAAACCTTCATGCTTCTTTAAAAGAGCTCCACTTTAAAGACAAAGCACAGAAAAATAAATAAAAGGAACATTATATGTGTTTAGCATCACTAATATTCAAGGAATATACTAGCTAAAATAGCTTCAGCATTTCTATCCATTAACTTGGCAAATTTAAATTATAAGGGGAGAGTTTGAGGAAAATGGGCGCCATCATGCACTTCTGACAAGAGTATAAATTAAGAAAATCTTTGTGCATGGCAGTTAGACATTCACATCAAAACCCTCAAAAAGAAAATGTTTGATCACTTCAAATAGTTTCATTTCAAATAATCACTCTAAAGAAATCATCAGAGACATGCTCAACAACCTCTTGGCAAAGATGTTATTGAAAGTGTCATCTTTAACAATAAAGAGTGAAAAGAAATGACTAACACCAAGAAATTAGTTCAATAAATGGTGACACATCCATTCAATGAAGTACTGTACACCTATCAGAAGTAATTTTTCAGGAGAATAGATGAGAAACATAATTATTACAAGAAAAACATGGCATGAAGTCACAGTATGGAGGCCATTTCATTAAATCAGAAATATATTTATGTGTTTCTATATATATTTCTTTGTGAGTATGTATATATGTTGAGGTTCCCAATGGTTCAGTGGTAAAGAATCTGCCTGCCAATGCACAAGATGCAAGCTATGGTGGTTTGATCCCTGGGTCGGGAATATTCCCTGGAGGAGGAGAGGGAAACCCACTCCAGTATGCTTACCTGAAAAATCCCATGGGTAGAGGAGCCTGGTGAGCTATAGTTCAAAGGGTTGAAAAGAATTGGACACAACTGAGCACACACACGTACACACGTGTATGTATGTATCCAAACGTATATATTTATACATGTGCGTGTGCAAGTATAGCACATCATCTCTTTCCGAGACCATCTGCACTAAACTGGCCCTGGTGGAAGCTCTCCGCAAAGCACTGAGAGTGGCCTTTTTACCCTTGTTGTTCAGTCACTAGTCATGTCTGACTCTTTGTGACCCCATGGATTGCAGCCCATCAGGCCCCTCTATCCATGGGATTCTTCAGACAAGACTACTGGAGTGGGTTGCCATGCCCTCCTCCAGGGGACCTTCTCAACCCAGGGATCAAGTCCACCTATCTATGTCTTCTGCATTGGCATGCGGACTCTTTACCATTCAGCCACCAGAGAAGCCCAGATCATACTGCCTTGCCTTGACTCTCTAACACCTCCTTTTCACATTTAGAATAAACCTAGATTTTTTACCAATACTTTCAAGGCCATATATGGTACGACTCCTTTCCATCTTTACGGCCTCATCTCTTTAATTCACTAATTCTAACTTGGGGGTGAGGGTGTAGACCAAGCCTCCATATTTCAGAGTTAGCCTTTTTGCAAAGACAAACAAACAAAACAACAACAACAAAACACATAAACATTACATGTTGTGTTGGACCCTGGGGTGAGAGGGACCAGGAAACAATGCGGCAGTAGGAGCCTGGGGATCTACTCTGCTGGGGAGGAACTAGTCCTCACTGGAGGAAGGCCAGAACACAACACGCATTTTTTAAATTAATATCCTGGTGGAAAAAGCAGAGGAAATACAGCAGAGAGGGTGCAAGCTGCAAACAGTTGAAGCAAGAACTTTGATGGCTTCTCAAAGTTTTGAGTATAATTGCAAAAGGAAGAAATCCATCACTGGAAGCACCAATTTACCAAGCACTTACGAGGTATCACCTTTAAGTACTTACAATACATCACCTTGTATAATTTTTTAAAAAATTTTCACATGGATAATCACTAATCCCATTTTAAACGTGAGGTTACTGAAGCTCTGCAAGGCTAAGTAACTTGGTCAGAGTCACTTAGCTAAATAGCAGCAAGTTGGGATTTGAACCCAACTTTATGAGCTTCCAGACGCATGGTCTCATCCATTTGGTTACACTGACTCTGGGTGGAGATGGGAGTGGTAGAGGTATGGCAATACTTTCTGAGAAGAGGTAGGGAAGGAGGTAATCTGATCCGAAATAGGCAGTAACCAGCCTGGAGCAGGATATACCTCTTTGCTGCACTGCTGGTATGTATGTGTATGTGTGTGTGTTGGTGGGGGGAAAGACAGAGTAAAAGAGCCCCTGTAGCTTCTCTGTTCTGACACTAATCAAGGAACACCCCTGCTTCTTGAGGACATAGCCCAGGAGATTCAAGGACTGTGGCTACTGACAGGAAAGTTTGGGACTTAGCTGGACCCAGTCCAATGACAATGGCTGTCAGGCCATCAGCTACTTCAATAGGAAGAGGAACTCTGGCCATGAAGACAGGGGAATGTGGAGTGTCACCAGTAGGGGAGGTCCTAGCTCATAGCCATTGATGGTGTGGGAAACTGAGGCAGAGAAAAGGCCGCAGTTACAGGAACCTACTGAGGAGAAGAGATATGGGGGGAGAACACTGGTTCTTGCTGATAAGTTGGTAAGTTGAGCTCAAATACCTAGCCTTGTGTTTACTTGCTCTCTAACTGTGCATCTTAATCCTTGATCGGAGATCCTCTTATACAGGGTTTACATAAATACCTGTATTGAAAGTGGGTGAAAGCCCTTCACTTCCCCAGGGTTTACTTTGGAACACAAAATAAAATATGGATTCCTCCTGCTCTTCGGCACCATTTTGCACTGACAGTTGTGTCTGAGAGAAAGAAAGCTCTTCTACATCCTAAAATTTTAATTAGAGGTTTAGGAAGTTGTTAAAGGAAAGCTAAAGAGGAGAACCATGAGACTACTCAGTTCAGAAAAACATATTAATAATTCTTTTACTGTGAAATGGGAGCAATGGGAGAGGATGAAATCCTGGAGGCTAAGTTGCTCTACTTAACAAATTAATAGGAATTTTGAATGTTTTGCCTGGTCAGCTGATATGAGAGGGATTTATGACCCTGCAGAATGGAGATAAAAGAAGTAGAAGAAAGATCTTGGTAGGGAGGGTAAAAGTGGGTCCCCATATAGTGAAGAGCGCTAACTGGGGTGTAGGGAGGAAGATGCACCAATAAGGGTCTCTTTCTAATTGTGAAAGCTGATGAACTTAAACTTCATCATTGTCTGGTGTTGTATTCAAGCTGTTTCTTACCCTGTGCTTGTAGCATGTATGAACTGCAGAAGCTATAAAGCCAAATGTGCAAAAAAAAAAAAAAAATTTTTTTTCTAAAGTGAAAATTATTATTACATTTTTTCTTGAGCCTGTATATCTTATCAAGGGCCAGAAATGTAGTCTAATTCAATTTGGTAATCAAGAGAGAAAACCAGCCTTTTTTCTCTCTCTCTCTCTAGATTTGCATCTAAGTTTAGAAGACTTACGGAGTCTAAAATCATCAGGAGAGTAGGGACATTGCATCATGGGGACTGCATGTGGTAGCAAGTATGAGAAAACCCAATTAATTAGTGACTAGTAATAATCAGAGATGTAACTTTTCTCATTTGATAAAAAGACTGGAATCAAGGGGTTCAGGGCTGATATGATGGCTCTTTGATGTCATCAAGGGCCCAAACATTTTCTATATTTCTACTGAGTCATTATTTGCATGCGAATTTTATCCCCATGCATGTCTCCTAGTAGACACTAGATATGTGTGGCATCTTCAGCATCTTGTGTCCATTGCAGGAAGAAAAAAAGAGAAATAGCAAAGGTCAAAAGGCACATACTAGCTGACTCAGCATCTGTTGGAAAAATTTCCCCAACTTCTGTTTATATTTCAGTGGCTTGATTTGTGTCACACAGCCATTCCTAGCTTGAGCAAGGTTGGAAAACGTAATGTTTCTTCAACATTTCCAAATACAATAGCTGTGTGAAAGTAAAGAAGAAGAGATCACAGTGATTAGGCTGGCAACTTGTTATGTCTTGCACAGGCAGCACACTCTGAGACATTGCTTGTCCTCAAGTCCTCAGTTAATGGTCTCCATCTCCACTGACACTTCTTTTCTTTCTCCACTGAGACACAATGATCTGAGATTGTGATGGATTTTGTGCAGGAGTCTGGGTGGGTGAAAGGATGATGTTGCTGATTTGGGCACTTAACACAAAGGGAACGCTCAAATGCCCCATTTCAAAAGCTGCTCATTTGAGTAAGAAAACCTCAGTGGTGTTTAAGCCAATCTCTTCGATTATTGGTTACTCTTGGGACCTGGACACTGAAGTAACATTTGCAATTGACTATAGGCTAGAATAGATCTAAATCTCATGGAAAATAAATTGTTTCCTCTCTTGCTACTTGCAGATAACTTTTAGTGTTTAATTAACCTCAGAACCTCAAACAACACTCTGTAAATCCTCTTTGAGCAGCACAATCTTGATAATGTCCTACTATTCTGGGGTGTGAATGTCTTTGGTCAAAAAGAAAAACACATGATCCATTTTCTCCAGCTAGTGAAAAGCAAGTCTCCAGATAACTTAAAGTTAAAAGAATGCAAGTTGTTTCTGCCCTCTGATAGGATCAGAAGATGATTTGAAAAGAAATAAATTGATATTCTCAATATCACATATTACCCCAAGTTTTCTTAAGCTATTGTCTGCTGTGTCAAGGGAATGCTTTGGGATCAACATGTTTGCACAACACTTCTTGAGTTTCTCTTGAGTTAGTGATTACTTAGGATCTTTTAGGATTCTCAGGCAGTCTGGCTTTCCAGACACCCAGCATCCCGTTCTGATAGCAATGGATTCACAACAACTTCAGGGAATCCTCCCCAAGAGCCTGGTGTCTGCAGGTCTTAGTTTATGACACAGGGAAGACTTTCCAGGGAATGGGTCCAAAAGAACTGTTGTTCTTAGAACTCAGAAAGGAACAGGATTCCTCTGGGAGGGGATGGGGAGCTATGAAGACTTGAGAAACTAGAGCAACGACCAGTCACAGACATTTCAGGGGATCTCAGGAAACCTACTAATCCTCTATCCAGACACACAGATGCTCTAGGACTCCTTTTTTGAGTATTCTTTCCAGGGAGTCAAAGAATAATTTAAGGTCAATTTAAAAGGCTTTGCTCCTAGACACTTGTTACAGCGGCAGAAAGTGTGATCATGTCTCACCTATCATGGCATGTTTTGAGGTGCTGCTGCTGCTGCTGCTAAGTTGCTTCAGTCGTGTCAGACTCTGTGCGACCCCATAGATGGCAGCCCACCAGACTCCCCTGTCCCTGGGATTCTCCAGGCAAGAACACTGGAGTGGGTTGCCATTTTCTTCTCCAATGCATGAAAGTGAAAAGTGAAAGTGAAGTTGCTCAGTCGTGTCTGACTTTCAGCGACCCCATGCAGTCAGGAAGAAAGGCTGAGTAACAGCAGAAGGCAACAATGGGGAGATTGCGGTCTGACCTGACTTCTGCCGTCAAAGCTTCCAGCTTCAAAACTAGGGATTTCACCCTCCCTTTCAGTTCCTGCCATCTCAGATGTATGGACCAAGCCTGGCATTTGGTCTGCTCTGTTCTTTTCTTGAGGTTTAGATCTAGGATCAAAATCTAGGAACCAAGGTTTTGTCATGCTGTTATGAGCATGCCCCTGCCATATATTCTATTTTTCAGGCCTGACTCTCATCTTTTTCCCTTTTGAAGTTTCAGAGTTCTGTCCCCAAGATGTGATTGGGTCTTAGATTTTTTTCCCTATAGCTCACCTCTAGCCTTTCTGTGCTGTTGGCCTTGATCACAGGCTGATTACAGTTCCTATTGCTTCCAGATGACTCCAGGACAAAGTGTCAGCAAGAAGCAATGGATTTTCTTAGGTCTTCTGGAGTTTTTCAGGTTCAAGCTTATCAGTGAGATAGACACACTTTCAATCCCTTTGTACCTTCTATCCTTCCCTTCGTGAAACATTAGTTTGCTCAATTCTATTAGATGCAAGGTCTTAGCGCCTGTCTTCAAAAAGTTCATATTCTAGTGGGACAAAAAGAGACATAATGTGATATCATGAGACTAAGATAGATAGTGAGAAGACGGTGAAACACAGAATTCTCGGGTGTGTGTGGGGGGCGGGGCGGGGGACGGGGTGGGCGGGGTGGGAGAGTACTGGCTGTGAGCCAGAGGCATCGGGAAGCAAGAGATTTGACCAGAATTCTGACGGATGGTGATGTTTTCCACAGGCCAGCCATTCTCAATCTTTTCTTTTATAGACCTTTAAGAACCTGATGAAACAGGGGAAGAAAGGCTAAAAATGTCTATGAGAGCTGTGGTAAAACCAGCTCAGAATTAAAAGTTGAGGTCCTGAATTGCAGTCACAAAGAGTGACCTGAACAAGTCATTTTTAAAAATACATCTTGATTTTTTTTAATCTATAAAATATCATTGGAGATATGACTGGGTATTAATTCAGATCTCTACTTGCTTTAAAATTACATAATTCTATATGATGACCCAGCTCATCACCTTTGGATGGAGTCATACTTCGGGTGTTTCAAAGAAACAACACTTTCCTATCAAAAGACAAAAATAGCCTTTCTATCTCATCCAGAAGATTGTAAAATTATTGGAAAATGTATGATGCACACAGTGGGATCTTTTAAATTAATTTATTAATTTTAATTGGAGGTAAATTACAATATTGTGGTGGTTTTTGCCATATATCACCATGAATCAGCCATGAGTGTATATGTGTACCCCCCCCCCCATTCTGAACCCCCCTCCCACCTCCATTCCCACCCCATCCCTCTGGGTTGTCCCAGAACACCAGCTTTGAATGCCCTGCTTCATGCATCAAACTTGCACTGGTCATCTATTTTACATATGATATTATACATATTTCAATGCTATTCTCTCAAATCATCCCACCCTCTCCTTCTCCCACGTAGTCCAAAGTCTGTTCTTTATATCTGTATCTCTTTTGCTATCTTGCATATAGGGTTGTTGTTATCATCTTTCTAAATTCCATGTATGTGCGTTAATATACTGTATTGGTATTTCTCTTTCTGACTTCCTTCACTCTGTATAATAAGCTCCAGTTTCATCCACCTCATTAGAACTGTTTCAAATGCGTTCTTTTTTATAGCTGACTAATATTCCGTTGTGCTTATGTCCCACAACTTCCTCATCTATTCATCTGCCGATGGACATCTAGGTTGCTTCCATGTCCTAGCTATTGTAAACAGTGCTGCAGTGAACACTGGGGTACATGTATCTCTTTCAATTTTGGTTTCCTCGGTGTGTATGCCTAGCAGTGGGATTGCTGGGTCATATGGAAGTTCCATTTCCAGTTTTTTAAAGAATCTCCATACTGTTCTCCATAGTGTAGTGGCTGTACTAGTTTGCTGTACTAGTACTAGGCTGTACTAGTGGCTGTACTAGTATAGTGGCTGTACTAGTTTGCCTGCCCATCAACAGTGTAAGAGGGTTTCCTTTTCTCCACACCCTCTCCAGCATTTATTGTTTTTAGAGTTTTTGATCGCAGCCATTCTGATCAGCATGAGATGGTACCTCACTGTGGTTTTGATTTGCACTTCTCTGATAATGAGTGATGTTGAGCATTTTTCCATGTGTTTGTTAGCCATCTTACACAGTGTGATTCTAACAAACCTAACATTTTACACATGTTCAAAGCCTGTCATAATAATGAAGGCCAACCTTTAATAAGCAATTAATATGTGTCAAGCAAGTTGCTAAGTACAAGCATGCATTATATTATTGAACCCTTCCATTATTCAATGGATTAAGTGATATTATTATTCCCATTTTATAGAAGAGGAAACTAAGGCTTGGAGAGATTAAATTACTTTCCTAAGGAATCTCGTTTGAATTTGAATTTAGGCATTCTGACTACAACCCAGGTACCCCATCTCTGTCATGGCTTATTTTTCCAGTAGAGTGAGATTTTTTAAATCAGGAGTTTATAATGTTTCTTAGGTCACAGACACTTTGAAAATCCAATGAATTTCCAGTCTGAAAAGTATCATCCAGAAAGACGAATATATATATATATATATATATACACATACACACACATACAACTACCTATGCCCACTTATACATGGGCACATGCACACATATTTCCTATATATATCAGGATCCTAAAAATTCTTGAGATTTGTTGCACAGACTTCAGTTCAAGTTTTCCTCCTGAAAGCCAAGAATAGTTGGAGGAGACTGAGGAAGGTCAAGATTAGTCAAGAGCTTAGATAATTCACCACGCCCATCTTTTCTGAAGAGTATAGGGTTCTGGCTGCTGGTTCAAACAGGCGTAGAGTTCGCAGAAGATGCTGATACAAGGATTCCCTGGAGGAATCCAATGAGGCTGCAGATCTGCCCCTGTTCAAGGCACATTGGGACTCACTTTGTCCATAAAAATGGAATCAACTTTCTCTATTTACTCTTTTACACCATGAACTTGATTGGCTTGTCCCCAAATCCAATGTCTCCTAGGAAGGGACTTAGGCCTTTCAAAACCAGTCCTAGACTGAATCAATTGTGTTGTAGGTTGTAGTACCAAAAACTTAAAAAATGTCCTTGAACTTGGTTAGCAATTGTTTCTAGAAATTTACCCTAAATAGTTTAAAATATGAGCAAAGATTTTACTACAAGAATTGTCTTTGAAACTTCCCATTAGTTAAAAATTGGAATAAATGAAGTATTGGGAAAAAAAAAAAACAGTCCTAGTATTCTATCGACTTATTTATTCTTCTTTATATTGAGACATAGAGTCATAGTCAACTGATAATAACAAACACTCTAAAGGTAAAAATTCACAAATGATATGTAAAATATTCAACTCAGTATTATTTTCCACTGAAATGAATCCCTTAGAAATCAAGACTGAAATACATATCATAATAATGCTTTTTCTTCTGTTAACAGCTCTGCTCTATGAATTTTTGTTTCACGCCAATGAGGCCGTCTTTGCAAGTGCAATGTGATGTCATTTGTCCACTAGGGGGAGACTTGCCCACACTTATAACCTATTCTTCCTCCAGCTCCCTTTCCCTTGCTTTAGGTAAGAATTGGAACTTGATTACAGCAGCAGCTCGTTTACCAGGTTTCCTTTGCTAAGCAAGGCATTTTAGTTTGATTAACAAAATGTACTAGTTAATGTTCAACTCTCAGGTCAGGAAGTGAAGAGGAAGGTGAGAAATGACTCTTAGGCAAATAAGGTAGTGACTTCCCTCCTTTTCCCTGTCCTTTGAGATGAGTGACTCTAACTGGACCCTGGAAGGCTCCAGCAGTTCGCGCCTCAGGAGAGAAGGCACAGCTGCAGCGTTGCCAGCTCCAGTGTGGGCAGGACAGCGGACCCAAAATACGCACTCTGCAGCCAGCCCTGTCCCTGCCTTTTTTAGACTGTTTCCGGCCAGGCTGACTCATAGCAGCTAAGACAGCAAAATGTACCTGGGGCGATTGCTGATGGTATTCAAACAGCCTTATTTTTCTTTCCTGTTTTTTTTCTGCTATACTCTGCCCTGCTTCTTTCCCTTTCCATCACCTCTGCCAACTTATTCCTCAGGCCTCTGAGCTGCCTTTGGTAATGGCCAGACCTTTGAATAGTTCTCAGCAGTAAAAGAGCAAGGGACCCGACCTTGTCTAAAGGTTATTCCTCAAGTTCATAAATTTTCTGAGCAATGTGTATCCACTTTATGTCTGGGATCGTATCTGTTCTACTAAGGTTTGCAATACACACTTATGCACACACATCATCGAGTTTTATTTTTCTGATTTCAGAAGTCAGTTGAATTGCAAGGACTTCCCTGGTGGCTCAGACGGTAAAGCGTCTGTCTACAATGCGGGAGACCCGGGTTCAGTCCCTGGTTTGGGAAGATCTCCTGGAGAAGGAAATGGCAGTCCACTCCAGTACTATTGCCTGGAAAATCCCATGGACAGAAGAGCCTGGTAGGCTACAGTCCATGGGGTTGCAAAGAGTCGGACACGACTGAGTGACTTCACTTTGAATTGCAAGAATTTTCTCTGTTAACTGGAAGATGAATGCATGAAAGTCACATCACATGCCCATTTTTATACTTACTCCTCCTTTAATTTCAATTTGTAGTAGGCACACACACAAGAGAATAGCCAGGGAGCTGAGCTACATATATCTCCATTTTCTTTTATTTCCCTTACAAACGTAGCAATTGATTCCAAAGCAGGAAGGTTATCCTTACATGTCACTACCCTCCACATCTAAGAATACAGTCTTAATTTAATACCTACCTAATATCTACTTTTAAAAAGAGTTGTTTAAAATGGCACGCTGCTGCAAATGGCACTGTTTTGTTCTTTTTCATGACTGAGTAATATTCCATTGTATAAATGTATCACATCTTCTTTATCCATTCCTCTGTTGATGGACCTTTAGGTTGCTTCCATGTCCTGGCTACTGAAAATAGGGCTGCTATAAACATTAGGGCGCATGTATCTTTTCATATTTATGTACCTAGAGGTTGTCACACTGAGTGAAATCAAACATAAAAAGACAAATATCATATGATATCACTTATATGTGGAATCTAGAAAAAAAAAAGGGTACAAATGAACTTATTTGCAAAACAGAAGTAGAGTCACGGATATAGAAAACAAACATGGCTACCGGGTGGTAGGAGGGGGAGGGGTAAACTGGGAGCCCAGGACTGACAGATGCACACTATTAGGGCTTCCTAGATGGCTCAGTGGTAAAGAATTTGTCTGCCAATGCAGGAGGCACAGGCTTGACCTCTGAGTCAGGAAGATCCCCTGGAGAAGAAAATGGCAACCCATCCCAGTGTTCTTATCTGGAAAATTCCATGGACAGAAGAGTCTGGAAGGCTACGGTCCATAGGGTTGTAAAGAATCAGACACAACTGTGTGAACACATATATAAAATAGATAACTAATAAGAACCCTCTGTATAGCACAAGGTATTCCACTCAATACTCTGTAGTGGCCTATATGGGAAAAGAATCTAAAAAAAAGACTGAATATATGTATGTGTACAACTGATTCAATTTGCTGTTCCCCTGAAACTAATACAACATTGTAAAATGTCTATACCCCAATAAAAATTAAAAAGAAAAAATAAATTGTTTTAAACCAAAACAAATGGTAGGTATCTTGCCTTCTAAGGGGAGAAGGCAAAATTCATCAATAAAGAGGATACCAGGGTCTCCTTTTTTAGCTGTGGAACAACATCATAATCAACCCAAACTGCAAGCAGATACACACATACCTGCTAAGGATTACATGGCATTTAGCCTGGCAGGCTAGAGTCTGCGGAGTAGCAAAGAGTCAGACATAACTGAACATGCATGTGTGATGAAGCAATCTATCCCAAGACATTGGCTGATACAGCTGTGGGGGCTGACTGACAAGCCCAAATTCACATGGGAAGGCCAGCAGGCTGGAAATTTTGAGGCAGGAGTTGATGCTCCAGTCTTGAGGCTGAATTTCTTCTTCGTTAGGGGAAACCTCATTAAGTCCTTCCCATTGATTGGATGAGGCCCACCCACATTATCAAGGATAATCTCTTTCACTTAAAGTCAACTGTTTGTAGGTGCTAACCACAGCTAAAAAATACCTTCATAACAACACTTAGATGAATATTGTTGAGTAGCTGGGTACCACAGCCTAGTGAAGAGACACAAGAAAACTTTCCATCACTGGCATGTACCTGTTTCACCTCAAACTTAATGAAGATACAGAACAGTCCCATCATCCCAGAGAATTTGCTCATGCCTCTTCGTGATCAATCTTTCCAACCTGCACAACCTACGCCCAGCCAGCCCCCTGAACTCCTAATCTGTTTTCTCCCTGTATTGTTGTCTTTTCCAGAAAATCATATAAATGGAACCACACGATATGTAGTCTTTCAAATCTGGCTCCTTTTGCTTGGTGTGATGCAAATGAGATCCCCCCACATTGTTGCATGTGAGTAGATTGCTTCTTTTTATTGTTGAGAAAATTCCCTTGTATGGAAGTACCATGATTCTAAATTAATTTTGTTAATGGGAGAGATATTATCTCTCATATTTCTCCAAGTCAGGCACACTACAGAAGTTTGAAACTGTATAGGCATGTACATGGAATAGCTATAACCCAATGAAGAATCATATCTGAAGCACATTCCTCCGTGCCTGCACAGGTATTTTTCCTTGAAAAAAAGATGATTTCATTGGCCACACAGAGTCAAGGCCAGTGTGGATATTAAAAGCATCAGTCTTTATAATCTTCTAATTGGCCATATGGCATGGCAAACTATTTCAGAGCAGACTCAGTTGACACTGATTATAGTAATGGTCAAAGGCTGAGCCACAAAATCAGATCAGGGAAGAGCTGGATTCCTGAACTAGTCATGAAGGTGCTAAAAGGCATAACACTGATGATCAGACACGACAGATGGCCAGACAGGACAGACATACGTGTTACAGCATAGGTGTCAATCAGTCTTCATAAAATGGAAGTGGGACTTCCATCCGCATGATCGAACATAAGACCTGTGCTTCAGAAGTCAAGTCCACAGTCTCGCCTGGTCCAGGGGGCCAGCTCCTGTGTATCTGATGGACCCTCAGTCTGCTGTGACTAAACTCTCGCTCTGTTTATGATGTAGGAGTGGAGTGCTTTAGATGGAGCAAGATCTGAGTGCCCTATAGGCTCGATACAAAGGTGACCTCGTATCTCCCAATGTCAGTAGTGTTGGGCTGTGGTCTTCCTTTCTCAGTCAACACATATTTATCCAGAAGTTTCTATGGATCCCTCATGGTGCTCAGCCCTGGGGATATCAGAACAAATCAGACTCTCCTGGTCCCTCTCTTCATGGAACATAAATTCTGTTGTAGAAATGTGTATGATCAAGTAATGTGATTTTTAATGCGAATCGTCCTGGTTCCTGGCTCATAGCTCCCCAAACCTATGAAATTTCCCAAGTGATAAGAACAGTGGAATCACCTTCTATTATAATCTTCGGTCTCTTGTCCTCTGTTCCTGAAATTGATTCAGAGCCATAAAGGTGAAATGGGTGTCTTATTATTCATTAGAGGACATTTTCCTCTAACAATCTGGTTTGTGTTAATGAGGTGACTTTTAGAAAGCACCTAAGGAAAAGGCAATGGCACCCCACTCCAGTACTCTTGCCTGGAAAATCCCATGGATGGAGGAGCCTGGAAGGCTGCAGTCCATGGGGTCACTGAGGGTCGGACACGACTGAGTGACTTCACTTTCACTTTTCACTTTCATGCATTGGAGAAGGACATGGCAACCCACTCCAGTGTTCTTACCTGGAGAATCCCAGGGACAGTGGAGCCTGGTGGGCTACCATCTATGGTATCACACAGAGTTGGACACGACTGAAGTGACTTAGCAGCAGCAGCAGCAAAGATGGGGGTGGGAACCAACTTCAAATAGAGGATTGAAACTTTCTGTCTCACTTCCTGCTTTCTATAGGGAAGGGTGAGGAGCTGAAATTTAATCAACCATCAATGGCCAGTGATTTAATCGATCATTCTCATGTAATGAAGCCTCTATAAAAACCCCAAAGGAAAGTATTTAAAGAGCTTCCTGTGTGGAGAACCAGAATGCTTTCACACGTCACCAAGCTGAATTTCAAACTTCAAGAGGACAAAAAAAATTTCTTTGTTCAGGAGGTTATCCTATGTATCCCTTGATCGGATTGTTGAATCATATCCTTTAATATCCTTTGTATTAATAATAAACCAGGAATCTAGTGTGTAAACTGGATTTTTGAGTCCTGTAAGCAGCCCCAGCAAATTAATTGAACCCAAGAGTGGGCTGTGAGAACCTCTCGTTTATAGCCAGTGGCTGAGAAGCACCTGGACCTGTGTGATTAGAGTCTGAACTGGAGGACAGTTGTGTGGGACTGAGTCCTCAGTCAGTGGGATTGGATACTATTTTGAGGAAATAGTGTTAGAATTGAACTGAATTGTAGGACACCTAGCTGGTATTGCTTGGTGGGTATCAGAACCCTTAATTAGCAATTTAGTTATATTTATTAATAAAGAACTCCAACCATCCCCTCAATAGTACCTAAAGAATGATATTGGCTCTCTTATTAGAAAAGCAGCATGGTATATTGAAGAGAAAATGAAATTTAAGTATAGATGGATCTGACCTTGATTCCTGACTGCCACTAGTTGGCTGTGTATTCTTAGGCAAATTGTTCAAATTCTCCAACTCTCAATTCTCTGATCTGTAAAGCAAGGATGATATTAATGTTTATCTACATACTTATTCTGAGGTATACATTAATTAAGGTAAGTAAACAGTTTTTAAAATTGCAAAGTCATACGCAATGTTAGTGTAGTAGGAATGAATCCTAGTCCACAGACAGATATATAAGAAAAATAGATTTATGGTTTTACTTTATATCATTTAATTCTGAATTTGGGTACCCACCCACTTCTGAAATGGGTGAAAATTCAACTTCAGCCATTATTCAACTTCCATCTACTCCTACTGTAATACTCAGTCAAGATTCTTAAGGTTTTCCATAAGACCGCATTACTTGGGTACCACAGACCCCACTAGTTGCCATGGAAACACCATATGATTCTTTCAGGCCCAGCAACTTCTATGCCACACTTGAATAAGGGGCAGCCTCCCCAGATAAACTGTACAGTCATCCTTCTACAAGGACTCCTGCAAGGGAGAAAGCCCAGCCTACTGGCGTGAGTAAAGGACCTCTCTTTCTCCTCAGCCTTGGGCAATCTTCCGTCTCTTTCCTTGCCCTTAAAAACCTTCCAATTATTATGCTGTTCTTCTGGGACACACATTTTCTTTGGAAATGCCATTAATTGAGAGTCATTTTGCATTCAGTTTTACCAAAATTCCTAAGATAAGGAAGCCCCAAGGGTCCTGGCTATCTCTAGAAAAGGATTAGGAGTTGGGAAGGTAACAAAAGGACAACCGAAACTATTTTAACAAATTATGTTCTATGATAGTTTATTTTATTAATTTGCACGGGATCTTTGGTAGTCTTGTTGGAACATCTGCCTTACACAGGGATTGGCCCATTCAAGATCTTGGAAAATACTGGCTTTAAGAGTACGGGGGATATATGTAAAATTTTTAATTCTTTAAAGGAAGGTGCTTCTCAGATACCAAGCATGGAGTAGGGAAAACTGGCCCACTTGCTGATGCAGGTATTACCTCTCTCGGTTGGGAACAGTACTCTTTGTTAGGCACCATTTGAGAGATCACTGGGGCTTCCCTGGTGGCTCAGAGGGTAAAGCATCTGCCTGCAATGTGGGAGACCCGGGTTCGATCCCTGGGTTTGGAAGATCCCCTGGAGAAGGAAATGGCAACCCACTCCAGTATTCTTGCCTGGAGAATCCCATGCACGGAGCAGCCTGGTAGGCTACAGTCCACGGGGTCGCAAAGAGTCAGACATGACTGAGCGACTTCATTTCACTTCTTCACTTCACACACTAACTTAACACATAAATGGATACTTACAAGGCAATTTCTTCTAAGAATGGCTGCGGAGGAATGAAGCAAATTTCCTGGTGAGGGCCTGGTTGCCATGTTCAGTCAACCAAGGAAATGAACATCATTACCTATTTGACTAGATAGTGGTCCATTTGGCTGCCCACACAGTTCCATCCTCACCTAAGTTTCTGTGCCTGAAACAGCAGTAATAGATATCTCACTTAATACACTGGCCTATGAGTTCAGAACAGCAACAAACTGAGGGTCAGTATAGGATGTGTACAATTCACCAATATAAAGTCCCTAAGAAGATGCCAGACACCAGCAGAAAAGCCATCTCCCCAAATTACTATATAATAATGAAAATTCGCGTTCATTATTCTAACATCAAAATAAGAAACTTTGAAATATTATGTAGTGTTTATCTTTGCCTGCATGCAGCCTGAAGCTTACCAACGTTTATCCCAAGTCTCTGAACAAAGGAAGTCTGGTGAGGCACAAAAATCCCCTTTCCGCCCGTTGCCATCTCTGTATACTCCTATAGCCTGTTTGAGTGCCCAGTGAAAGATCCCCAAACTTACCAATGTCGCAGGTAAAATCAGGTAGCTGGTAAGTGAGATCAAGATCTCAAGCCAGCATTCAGATTTGGAGGGCTTAAATATTTTACAGATAGGTTAGTTAATTTGCAAAGAAAACAACAATGTACTACATTTATCTTACAAAATAATATACAGAACACTCTTATCCTTTTGCCTAATTTTTTAAATGTGGGATTGTATATATGCCAATAATACATTGTCTCATGAACTACAACAACGTTATTAAGGTAAGTTTTGAAAGGATACTCAAACCCAGAGGGATAAAGAAAATGGCCCAGGGACTTCCCTGACAGTTCAGGAGTTAAAATTGTGCACTGTTAATGCAGGGGCATGGGTTTGATCCCTGGTCAGGGAACTAAGAACCCACATGCCACACTGCACAGCCAAAAAAAACAACAAAGGGGGAAAAAAGAAATTGGCCCAATGTCACACAGCCAGATGTGGGAAAGCCTTGATTTAAACCCAGCTGTGATCAAATGCTTTATGATGACCAAGCATTTTAAGAATAGTTCAGAATACTTTCTTGTTTTCTATCTCTCCCTGTTTTTCTTTAGTTTTGGTTAATTTAGATTTAGATTTCATTTAGATTTTGAACACTGTAAAGTACTCTATCATATTTGTTCAAAGAAAGAGTGAAACTCTTGGCTTCCCTTTTTATTCCTGAACTGGTGCCTGGGGTCCTCACAGCTGTATCAGCAGTGGGACATTGAGGCCCACCAGGTTTACAACTTCAGCCTAAATTTGACAACTTTTGTTCTCCACTTTCTCCTTTAATTCTTTAAAGCTCAAAACAGTTCAGTTGAACCAGTGTGTTAATTCTATCTATGAGAATAAATAAAAATTCACATTGATGAAACGCAGTGTCTGGGTGGGAGGAAGGAAAGCATAATCGGAACCTGCTTCTTAGGAAGAATAAGAGGTAGCTCAGCTTTAAAGAATCTGCCTGCCAATGCAGGAGAAACAGGAGGCACAGGTCCCATCCCTGGGTCGGGAAGATGCTATGGAGAAGGAAAGGACAACTCACTCCAGTATTCTTGCCTAGAAACTCCCACAGACAAAGGAGCGTGGCAAGCTGCAATCCATAGGATCTCAGAGTCAGACATGACTGAGAGAGCACAGCACAGCGCAGAGCAGCCAGCCCCCGAGCACACACACATCTAAATTATCCCCCCCACACACCTATATCTATGGCTCTTAGTCCTGACTAACCTCGTTTGCATGGTCCATTAGCACCTCTTCCAACAGCTGAAGACTAGTCTGATTTAGTCCCAAGGGGCATCCTCATCAACATTGTCTTGCTACCATCCTAGAATTCCTTGCCTTCCAAACTTCAGAGACCTGCTTTGCTAATCTCCAAATCTGTATCTGTCAGTGGACATCTGTCTCCAGTGCTAGAGGAAGACTCAATACTATGCAGCTTTTTCTATTCCCAGCACACACTGTCAAAGATGAGGCACTTGGTGGCTCAGCAATACTTTATATCATCTTTTGTTGATTCCCTGGTATAATGATCTTGACCTCCATGCTATCTCAGCCACTTATATCCAGAGATAAACCTTAAACACTGTATAGAATAATAATTGTAGAATCTCAGTTTCCATCATCCCAATTTGGATCATCTCTACTCCCTAAATTTTCCTGCCCACTTCCTCTACTACTCTAATAATTTTTCAACCCCTCAGACACAACTAATCCATTAACCTTAACACGCTTTCTCTATAGATCTCCTCACATCCTTGCTTCCCTAGTTTTCTCACTTACATTCCATAGCTCATGATAATAAGCACTCTTGTACATGCTCTTAAGAGTACATTACACTCACTAGGAAAACACAAACCCCGTTTAAATCTCCACTTATTTAAATGCCTTGAACCAGTAAGTCTCTTCAGCTTTTGTTAAAGGATTCTATGTTTGTTCTCAGAGCATGACTCTATTGCTCTGCAGACAGTTTACAATTCTATTTTAGCCTTCAATTCCTGTTTGTGCACAGCCTCAAGTTTAGGTGAGAGGTTAGGACAGTCTCAGATTTTTCCTGAGCATATGTGTGAAGTCTTTTAGATCCTCTAGAAGATGTCAGAAGTTTTTCAAACTATTGAAATCATGTTTCCAAGCTATTCCTTTTAACAGTTCTAATCAGCTTTCCTTTTAACTGTTCCCGATCACTTATTGCACCTAGGCTGCTATGATATTAAACAATTACCACTGGTTGTTTTGAAAAAATGCTATAGGAAACATGCTGGTAGCAATGAGTAAGCTCAAGTTAGGTCAAATAAAGACCAGCTTTGTAAGCTGGGGTTCATAAGCAGCTGTTACACAAGTCAGGTAATAACAGTTCTTGGGGACGGGGCTTTTCTCATGGCTCCTGATTTGTTCTTCCTGTCTCCATGTGCTGGTAGGCCATTGCGGGATTTTTATGGCTACCTTGAGTGGAGGAGAAGGAGATGAGAAAAATGTAGGTTAAAGCATCGTGAAACTTCCTGTTCTTATCTTAACACCCTGTGACTTATCTATTTTTCTTGAATAAAAATTCCTCAGATTTTTGCAAGCCTTTGGTTAATTTCCAGAATTCTGAGAAAGTTGAATTTGTTTTTTGTAAATGTTCTCATTGCTTTTGGAGAAGCAGAAATTCAGAGACGTTCACACTGTTTGTCTGAGCACTGTATTATTTTTGTATCACACGAACCCAGCTTATCTCCCATCTTAAAAACTAAATCCCTTATCACCACACTGAGGAACACTGGGAAATGTTAATGTCACATTTGTATTTTCCCAGAAACCTTCGGTGAGGATGTTTTACCTTAAAGTAATGGGTACTTACAATTGTGCTGCAGTAGATTCTTAACAGAGTTATTTGAAAACAGACCATCTTTTCTTCAATCCTATGTTTGAAAAACTACTCCATTTCATCCCAGCGACCCACTTAAATATGTAAGCCCTATTTTCATGTTCATTTGAAGGAGACCTATTAAGTAATCATTCATTTTAATCAACAAACAGCGTATTAAAAACCAAATACATCATTTTGCCGACAAAGGTCCATATAGTCAAAGCTATAGTTTTTCCAGTAGTCGTGTACAGATGTGAGAGTTGGACCATAAAGAAGGCTGAGAGCTGGAACTGATGCCTTCAAACCATAGCGCTGGAGAAGACTCTTGAGAGTCACTTGGACAGCAAGAAGATCAAACCAGTCAATCCTAAAGGAAATCAACCCTGAATACTCTTTGGAAGGACTGATGCTAAAGCTGAAGCTCCAATACTTTGGCCACCTGCTGTGAAGAGCTGACTCATTGGAGAAGACCCTGATGCTGGGAAAGACTGAGGACAGGAGGAGAAGTGGGTGGCAGAGGATGAGATGGTTAGATAGCATCATCAACTCAATGGACATGAATCTGAGCAAACCTCAGGAGATGGTGAGGTGAAAACAGGAAAGCCTGGCATGCTGCTGTCCACAGGGTCACAAAGGGCTGGACACAACTTAGTGACTGAACAATAATTTCAATCAAAACATTCATTCTCTGTAATCTGTTTTACTGTTTTGAACTAAACACAAAGGTAGGTTTTAAAAGTCTGTTTAAGGAAAGTTTAAGCCTATCAGAAGAAAATGTAATAAACTGGATAAAAGAGGCTTTCTTAGATATATTCATGTCTAAAGTCTTCTGAATCCATGCTACTAAATATAAGTTGTAATTTAAATAGCCTCAGGTTACAAGGACAGTGACTAATGAATTATAAAGGAAGATAATTAACTTCCTACACTCTCTAAAAAGCTTGCTTTGAGAGACCCTCTCTGACACTCACTTAGAGAAGACCAGAATATCTGATCAGCATTGTTAAGAAAACTGCCCACTTCTCTCCTATTTTCAGACTCCTTTCAGACTGGGGGTGTAGCTACAGCAGACTGTGGAAATTTTGGAGTGGATCAGAAAAAGAAGCATGGCATGTCAGAAGCTGTTTTGCTATTAACCAGCAGTGGTATTGGGGAGCAGGTAATTTAAACTCTCTATGCCATGGTTTCCTTATTTGTAAAATGAAGGGTTAAGACACAGTGACACAGAGACCTCAGCTCAATATTATGTGGCAACCTAACTGGGAAAAGAATTTGAAAAGGGGTGGATACATGTGTATGTATAACTGAATCACTTTTTTGTACACCTGAAACTGTTACAACATTGTTAATCAACTATGTTCCAGTATAAAATTAAAAGTTTTTTTTTTTAAGACACAATAACCCATAGCTTTGTTCCCCATCTTATGATCAATGATCCATGTTTTCTCATCCGAAAGCATGTGAAGTATGGTAGGATATTCCACAGCTCACAAGGCTCTAAATAATATTTCAAATGAAATAAAAACTGAACAAACTTTCTGACCTGGATGACTTATTTCTGTGACTTATCAGAGCATTAAGAAAGGAGAATGACTATTTTTCCTTATGCAACTGACATATTGCTCAAACTCAATGTGTGGTTTGGAATTAAAACATGATTTAGTTTTTAATCTCCCCCCATCCCTTTAAGGATTATCCCTTGGTGGGAATCTTTTATCTGTGATAATCTCTTTTCTGCATGTTTCCTTCACTCTTAGGTAACAGTGCAACATTTGCTCCAAGTATCAAACACTCTCAGTTCAGAATATATAGATGAAGTCCAGCTTCCTATGATTAGCAAAATGTCAAAATTGGTATAACATGTTCTTCCTATTACCAACTTGGACATGCTTCTCAGAATAAGGAGCCTGGTCCTGCTGACTTCTCCTACTTGTGTTATTCTTTAGCAGAGTCCTGGTAGCGAAGGCTTAGAAGGATAAGTGACAGGACAAGTCTCTCTAGGTGCGTGGTATTGTCCATTATGGGCTCTGCAGTTGATGAAAGCTGTTTCCCACTTCTCCCTTCAAGTGCTTTGAGAACGCCCTTGCTGCCTGTTAGATTTCCTCTCTTGCGTTTTCTTTGATTCAAGCAGAAACATACTTAACCTGACTTGCCCAGTGAACCTCCTCTCTCAGCCCTTGGTCCTGTTGTTAATGCTTCCAGTTTCCCCCAACACCCCAACACTTCCAGTCTCTCTCTGCTGGACAGGATCTCAAACAATTCCATTCCAGTTTAATTTCACCTCTTCTCTCTCTCACTATGGGAAAACTCAATGTCCTTTGCCCCTACAGACACTGGGAGACAAGTCAATCGCAATAAAGCAACTATTCAGGCCCTCTCCATTCTTCAGATTTCTGGAGCAAGCTCAGACCACACTCCACAGCTGGCTTTACTTTCTCAATAATACATCAAGGACCAGTCTTCTATGTTTCCTCATGGTAGGGAACAGAATTTCAAAGCTTTCTGAGTGAAGACCTTAGAGACCACCCCATCCACTCTAAGGGCGACCACCTTGCATATGTCAAGGCTGGTGGCTTTTTGCCTTCTGATGTCCCATGTGCTCCCCCAAAGAGGAAAATGGGGAAGCAGAGCAAGATAGCACATCTCTCCAGGAATAAGAAAATCTTCTTCGCTGAACTCCTCCCCAAACCTTCTGTCTGATGTTTTATATGCTTTTGATTTCATGGAAGTGTCCAAACACTTCAGTTCAGTTCAGTTGCTCAGTCATGTCCGACTCTTTGCAACCCCATGAATTGCAGCACGCCAGGCCTCCCTGTCCATCACCAACTCCCGGAGTTCACTCAGACTCACATCCATCGAGTCAGTGATGCCATCCAGCCATCTCATCCTCTGTCTTCCCTTTCTCCTCCTGCCTCCAACCCCTTCCAGCATCAGAGTCTTTTCCAATGAGTCAACTCTTCGCATGAGGTGGCCAAAGTACTGGCGTTTCAGCTTAGTGATTCCTATTAACTATAAATTCTGCATTTGGAAGTGGTGGACAGATTTGTCTGTCTTTGTAATCCAGTATCTATTGTAAGTCGTTCTTCATTTTAAACTGATTATAAGAAGATTCTCATTCTAAAATCCTGTAACAGTTATATTAAGCTCAGGGCTGACATGCTACCAAAAAAAAAAAAATTGAGAAGGTAATGAAACAAAGAAAAATATTTTAATTACCCTAACATAAACATGGTATTTTATTGGTGGCTCAGCAATATAGAAGATTCGGTTTCAATTCTTGTGTCAGGAAGATCCCCTTATTTTGGAGGTCAGTAAAACCATACTTCTTTTATAGCTGTAATCTCATTGTACGTATGCTTTTGCAATGTATCTTTTTTTTTTAAACTTAACTCCTCACAAACATTTTGTGACATCATGCTTGGAATTTTAACGTGTGCATATTATCGTGAATATTGATGTGCCATTCATTTATCAAAGACCCTTTGAATGTCTACTCTGTGTCCAGTACTGGTTCAGGTGCTGAGTTTGCAAAAGTTAAAAAACTAAGTAAGCAGTCTGTTTAGGGAAGTGCAAATTATTATAAGGCAATACTGTATTTGTCACAAGTCAGTTAATCAAATACTGTGTTTGTCACAAGACAGTTAACCACATGAGGTGGGAGTAGAGAATAGAATGTATTTATGTTTTTTAAAGGAAATTCGAAAGGAATCACAAAGGAAGTGTTGAAGCTGAAATGTTTATGGAGGGTGCGTGAGAGTTGGCTGGGTAGGCAAGTAAGAGGAAATCACCCTGGGTGGATGGAGCAGATTATACAAGGCAGGGAATTTATTTTGATCTTGTATAAGGTGTGAGTGTTTTTCTTTCTTTCAAACTGCTATTGAATCATTCTAAAATGACTCATTAAATAATCCTTGCTCCTCACATATAGAGTTATACTGGGAAGCTTGTTTTTTTGTAGAACTGGACATGGAACAACAGATTGGCTCCAAATAGAAAAAGGAGTATGTCAAGGCTGTATATTGTCACCCTGCTTATTTAACTTATATGCAGAGTACATCATGAGAAATGCTGGGCTGGAAGAAGCACAAGCTGACTCAAGATTGCTGGGAGAAATATCAATAACCTCAGATATACAGATGACACCACCTTTATGGCAGAAAGTGAAGAGGAACTAAAAAAGCCTCTTGATGAAAGTGAAAGAGGAGAGTGAAAAAGTTGGCTTAAAGCTCAACATTCAGAAAACGAAGATCATGGCATCTGGTCCCATCACTTCATGGCAAATAGATGGGGAAACAGTGGAAACAGTGTCAGATTTTATTTTTGGGGCTCCAAAATCACTGCAGATGGTGATTACAGCCAGGAAATTAAAAGACGCTTACTCCTTGGGAGGAAAGTTATGACCAACCTAGATAGCATATTGAAAAGCAGAGACATTACTTTGCCAACAAAGGTCCATCTAGCCAAGGGTATGGTTTTTCCAGTAGTCATGTATGAATGTGAGAGTTGGACTGTGAAGAAAGCTGAGCACTGAAGAACTGATGCTTTTGAACTGTGGTGTTGGAGAAGACTCTTGAGAGTCCCTTGGACTGCAAGGAGATCCAACCAGTCCGTTCTAAAGGAGATCAACTCTGGGTGTTCTGTGGAAGGAATGATGCTAAAGCTGAAACTCCAGTACTTTGGTCACCTCATGCGAAGAGTTGACTCATTGGAAAAGATTCTGATGCTGGGAGGGATTGGGGGCAGGAGGAGAAGGGGACGACCGAGGATGAGATGGCTGGATGGCATCACCAACTCGATGGAAGTGAGTTTGAGTGAACTCCAGGATATGGTGATGGACAGGGAGGCCTGGCGTGCTGCAATTCATGGGGTTGCAAAGAGCTGGACACGACTGAGTGACTGAACTGAACTGAACTTTATTCTGTTGCTTGGTCTCGCTATTGCAATTCCAAGGATTTATAGTCTTTTCAGAGGGCCAAAACCACACTTCTTAAAGTATTGTTGGTTTTTAATAGTTTCAAATACCTAATATGCTAATCTACATCATAACTTCTTTGCCAAGAAATTCTTTTCTAAAGCATTCTAATGTTTCCTTAAAGGAACTCAGCTTTCTTTTAATATTTTGCGATGTCAACAATATTTTTGATATCTCAAACACCTGAAGACAAAACTGCTTCAAATTTTAGCTGAATTAATAAATTTTTTTACTTTTTCTCTGCTTTTGGCTATAGATAAAAACTTACACAAAAGTTTTGCAAATCCTAGAGATTTTTAGAAAATGTTTTGTTGCTGTTCCTTATGTGTGTTCTTTATGTTTGTTTCTTGACATAAGCCTAAATGTATATGCCTTCATAATCTCCTAAATAATTTCAGAATATTGGTATCTTTTTTTTAAAGCAAGGAGTTTAGTCCCAATCTTCCAAACTGTGTAATTTGACACATATTGAGCAAGATCACCAGATAACTGCCAACATCTCTACTTTACTTTACATATGTGGGCATTCTTAGGAACATTTGAGGATGGTTAGGTCGTTATTTTTATGCTTAGTTTTAGGTTTACATAAATTTAGCTCCACAAATTTCTCCCTACTCCTAAAGCTCAGAAGAAAATAACACATACAGTGTAAAGGGACCCATTCTGACAAAACCCTGGTTCAGATGTGCCCCCAAAATGCCTGGTCAACAGATGGTCATTGACTTGCATGAGGACTGTAGGCCACAGGAGAGGGAGGAGGGGGTGATCACTCCCTGAGGGAATGGCACAGAAACCCAAGACTCTTCCCCTGATTCTTTAGAAAGTGGGTAGGATTAAAGCTTTCAAAAGGTATATATGCTCTACAATATGTGCACCCAAGCAGTACTGCCAAAATGACAGAATGGCCCTGGAACTTCAACACTGCACCCAGGGAATATTTGCAGCAAATTATCACCTTTTTGAGGCTTCCCAGTTGGCTCAATGGGAAAGAATCCACCCGTCAATGCAGGAGATATAAGAGACGCAGGTTCGATCCCTGGGTAGGAATATCCCCTGGAGAAGGAAATGGCAACCTGCTCCAATATTCTTGCCTGAAAAATCCCATGGACAAAGTAGCCTGGTGGGCTATAGTCTATAGGGTCACAAAGAGTTGGACATGACTAAGTGTGCACACCCAAATTGCCTTTTTTTTACTTTAACCTTCTCATCTCCTCCTCTTTGTTCTATAAAAAAAAATTAGTATCCAAATCTGGGCAGTATGGTTTTTTGGGACACTATTTCACCATCTTCTTGGTTTGCTGGCTTCCCCAATAATGTTCCCATTCCTTATTATAACAACTTGTCTCTCAATTTATTGGTCTGTCATGCACTGAGCAGTATGGAATTGGTCTCAGTAACACTTAGCTAATAAGGGTGACACTTTCATGAATGGGATTGGTTCCCCCATAAAAAAGGTCCCACAGAGCTTTCTAGCTCTTCACACCATGTGCAGGCACAGTGAGAAGTCACCATCTATTAAGTAGGAAGCAGGCCCTCTCTAGACACTGAATCTATCAACATCTTGATCTTGGACTTTCCAGCCTCCATAACTGTGAGAAATAAATCTCTGTTGTTTATAAGCCACCCAGTAGCTTTTTCTTTTTATTATTACAGCAGCCCAAACAGACTAAGACAAAAGGTTTACTTCAGACTTGGAAGCAGGGTTCAAGGTTGGCAATTCTGTTAATGGAATTCATTACATAAATATTTTAAAGGAGAAAATGATAAAACATAGGGTTATCTTTATAAATTTCAGATTATTTTGGACACTAAGCAGCACCTATTTGATAAACAAAACAAAACAGACTTCTATGCATGGTAGATCCCCCTTATCTTGATAAAAGCTAGAACCAACAACAAATATCAATGAAGAGCCTAAAACATTCTTGTGGCCAGAGTAAATATAAGCATGTCCACTGAGGTAGTTAGTCTGGAAAGACACCACCCAGTGGGCACACTCCTTTATTCACACTTTTGTGCAGTCACTGCCATGTTGAGTCCAACCAGCCAGAACACAGCAGAAGTAATGTGGTGGTTACATGGTCCTCAGTTAGAGGACTATGCCTTAAAAAACCTGACAGCACACACTTTGGTGTTGCTTGGAAGCCATCCACCATGTAAGCATCTGAGTCCCGTTCTGGAGAGGCAGGTCACTGGAAGACGGTCTGGTGGATGAGATGACATATGGAGAGAGGCTTATGGAAAGGCTCCGGGCTCATGAGTGAAGAAGCCAACATATTATGTGAAACCCGCTATTGTAAAATTTACATTTCAGTGACAACACTGAAGGCTCATCAACCATAAGAACTAAATCATCACAACATTTCTATAAAACTAAATATATAAATAAACTGATTAGGGAACCAGGTACAAACTCAAGTATCTAAGAAAGTCTAAGGTATATATATATATATATATATATATATGTATATATATATACACATGCATATATATACAAACACATATGCAACTGTATACATATATAGTTAAAAGGGAATCAGACTGATGCAAAAAAGATGACTCTTGCTGCTACAAACTGTTGGGACAACTAGCATTCAGATGTACAAAACTTAAAAAAAAAAGAAAAAGAAGAAGGCTTAGATTTGTGCCCATAATAAACAAAAATGAACTACAGAGAGATAAAAGATTTTTAATGTAAAAATGAAATTCTGGAAACACTAGGGAACATCATATGCAAATATTTTTTATACCCTTGGAATGCAACAGCCATTACAAACAAATAAAACGTTCACAAACTATAAATGAAATAATATAAAGAGACTAAATAAAAATGAAAACTTTGGTAATATTAAATTATACTACAAACAAAATTAAGTAACAAACAGAGGAAAATATTTGCAATCTGATTGACAGATAAATGGATAATCTCCTTACTATACGTTGTTCTCAAAAATCATTATAAAAATAATGAGTACCCCATGAAAATGAGAAAAAAGTATGTTTAAGCATTTTATAGAAAATGAATAAAAATATTTCATAACATCATTACTAAAAATGAAAAATTACAAATGAGAGGTTTATTTAGTTATTCATTCTAGGAAATGGTCACTTCTAATTGTTCTCTGGGTTCAAGATCTCTTTCTTAAAAATTTCTTTAAAATGTTACTGAAGAATAACAGACAGTGAAAAGTGCTCAAAACCTAGTGTGATTATTGATAAAGTATCATGAGGTAAACATCTGTATAATCCACAGTGGGTTAAAGAATAAAATCTTCCCAGCATCTCAAAAGCCCACTTCATGGCCACCCCAATTTCTACCCCTTTCTTCCTATTCTGTGGTAATTAGCATTCTGATTTCTAACACTCTGGTCTAATTTCACCCATCTTTGAACTTTATATTTAATTGGAGTCATTCTCTTATGTCTGCCTTGTTTTGTTTAATTTTATGTTTACAAGATTTACCTTGTTATTACATGTAATCAAAATTCTAATAGGTTAAGTGAATAAAATTTCACTGCTTGAATATATCCAACTTACCAATATGCTCTTGAGATTCAAGATGTTTCTAGTTTTGGGCCATAATGAATAATGATTCTTTGCATATTCTCATATGTGCCTTTTGATATAGTGTTCAGATATTTCTGTTCAGTTCATACATAGAATTGGAAACACTTACCCAGAGGGAATGTGTACTTTTCATTTGAATAGATGTTTCCAGAATGTTTCCCAAAGTTGTATCAGTTTACATTTCTATCAGCATCGCCTAGGGGTTCAAGTTGCTCCATATCACTGTCCACTTATGTCACACTTTTTAACTTCAAGCCATTCTACTATGTGTGTAGCTTTAATTTTCATATTCTTGATGACTAACGAAATCTAGCACCTTTTCATATATTTATTAACCATTTGAATAATCTGTATACACAAGTGCTACAGTTCAAGTACCTTGTTCATTTCGCCTTGCCTGTGCTTTTCTTACTGAGCTACAGGAGTTCCTTAAATATTCCACAAATAAGCCCTCTCTTTTAAAGGTATAGCTAACATATTTTCCCATTCTATAGTTTTTTCCTACTCTTTTAATGGTATCATGTCATTAAAAAATGTTCCTAATTTTAATATAATAAAATTACTGATATTTCTTTTATACTCTGCTTTTCATGTCCTGTGTAAGAACTCCTTTCCCTATCTTAGGTCAGAAAATAGTCTTCCATATTATCTTTTATAATTGAGCTGTTCATTACAGTAGCAATTAACCACATATGGTTAACTTGCTAAATTAATTGAAATTAAAATAAAAAGTTTTGTTTCTTTGTTTATTCTAGTTATGTCTTTAAGGGCTCAATAGCCAAAGATTTAGAGCATCTCTATTAATGCAGAAAGTTCTATTGGTCAAATACATCCTAGAAGGTCTTTTTATTTTGTCTTTTGTTGTAATAGCGGTACGAATGTAGGCGGAAAGGTTGTGGGAGGAAATGTGAGAACATTAATGTTCTCATTGTTAGCAGAAAGGCAATCAATGCTCTCTAAAATGAATGCAAGTAGAAAAAGTTATTTTTATGACTTTTTACCATTAAAAAAAATTATGAATTCCCTTAGCTTTGGAAGGAATCTTTTAGAATATATTTATGTTGTGAGGAAATATTGAAAAAAAGTTTGTTCATTGTTTTGGTTTAGCTTGTCTCTTTTTATTCTAAGTTCAGGTACAACTAAATTCATAACTGAGTAAGTTACGATGATCTCTGGAAATGAATTAAATCAGACGCCTGTTTTCTTTCTTTTGACTCTGGCCTCCTTTCCTTTGTTTTTCTTTCTATTATGTCCCTCTTATCCGCTGCTTCTTCTGAACCTTGACAAACCACAAAGCTTGCAAAAATAGCTCCTGAAAGAATTGTTCTGACAGTTGCTTGAATGGCATTTACCAAAAATCCTGAGCAAAAAGCGTGGGAAACCAGTACATTCTCCACCTCTCCCAACCACAAGTTTGCAATAGTTAGAGATTTTTTTTTTTTTAAGGCAACTCAAGACAGACCATGAGAAAACATAGGCCTCCCTTCTTCTGTAAAACTCCAAACCTCCTTTGTTCTGGGGAGTTACCTGGTTTTCAGGTTTCCTCTGATGTACAATAACTAATAAAGACTTTGTCCTGTATTTGAATCACTTAAACTATTTGTTTCTTTCACTTCATGCCTTGAGGCTTGAAAAAAAAAAAAAATCAAGGTCTGAGTAGAATACCTTGTTTTTGCCAGAACACAAAGATGCCATCAGAAAACCCCTGAGTATTGCTTGGGGCACTAATTCACCAAGTTATGGCAATTTTATCATCAAACAGCCTAAAAGCAAGTGTCATTTAATCAAATGTATTAAAAGATAGCTGTAAAATAAAAACAATGTAGTAGTATATGCTTATTTTTCTTAATTATAATGCATAAAGGGTAAGTGTTGTTCATGAAGTTTATATTGAATTTTTATTGAATATATTGAATTTTATGTAGGCAGGAATGGGTATATTTTGGGAATGGTGAGCAAACAAAATATTTCCAGGAGAAGAGAGAATTTAATTCAGACTAGGAAGGATTGGTGGAACTTAGTGCTCATACACTAACCAGGAAGAAAAGGAATTCCAGAGAGTGCATGGAGATGGTGGGCCAACCAGAGGACCTAAAGGGGAAAGCAGACTGCACAGACTAAATTCTCATCTCATGAATTACAAAACCCTGGGCAACACTTTTAATCATAATAAGACATGGATAAGTGAAAGTAAAGTCGCTCAGTCGTGTCCGACTCTTTGCCACCCCATGGACTGTAGCCTACCATGCTTTTCCATCCAGGGGATTTTCCAGGCAAGAAAACTGGAGTGGGCTGCCATTTCCTTCTCCACAGCATCTTCCCAACCCAGGGATCAAACCCAGGTCTCCCGCATTGTAGGCAGACACTTTACCATCTGAGCCACCAGGGAAGATATGGATAAAGCATCCTCAAATTTCCCGAAGTTCTAACAGATTATATCAGAGCTATGAATAAACTTGAGAAGATAATGGGTTTTACAATGTAGGGGGTAAAAAAGTCCAACTTTTCTTTTGGCAAGGAGTGGTGTTGGGGGTGTGTGTTGTTTAAGGGGATGAGCATGAAAAATTCCATTTGCAAGTGAAGGTTAATTGTAAAAAAGAGGGTCCATTGTGTACCATCTAGGTTTGAAAGAGCTTAGACACAACCAGATTTCATTCCATGACCAAGAATCAGTTATTTAGTGGTCCAGAAACTATCATTTTAGCAGATTTGTTGGAGATTATATTTTCTTTTGAGTGTGGCAAGATTACTATATTCCTTAGGAGGTAAAATATAAATACAGTGAAAAGTGAAGAAATAAATCAAAATCATATCATCACCAATTTGTATTAAAGTAAGTAAATATAATAAAAATAAATTGTGAAATCATTCTGGTACTCCATGCTGCTGCTGCTGCTGCTGCTAAGTTGCTTCAGTTGTGTCCGACTCTGTGCAATCCCATAGATGGCAGCTCATGAATATTGTCTATTTCCCAGGTAATTGGATAAATTAACAAGACGACAAATTAGACTTGATTTTTATTGAAATGTTTTGGAGAACTTAATTACATTTAAAATCCATGTGTAAATGTTTTCTGTTTGTGATGTTTAAAGGTCTAGAAGATTGTATTAAGTAGATGTATACATTTCAACAAAAATAAAATAGAGAAGCCACAAATATAAGTATTTGTCATAGACAGGCTTGAAATGTTCATAAAACAAAAGCTGATTTTCAACACAACAAAAGATATACTGAAGCACTCACATGAGGCAGTCAGTCTCTTTGTAATGATGGGACAGTCTGTACCCTGATTATGGTGGTAATTACTTGGATCTGCATATGGGATAAAATTTCATAGTATTACTATTCACTTTCCCAAAATAAGTAATGTTAAGAGAGAACGTGTGAAAACTGATGAAATGCAGATGTCAGGGTCCTGGTTTTATGTGTTCATGTAAGATATTATCACTGGGGGAAGCTGGGTGAAGGGTACATGGGAATTCTTTATACTACTGTTGAAACTTGTGAATCTTACACTATTTCAAAATAAAAAGCTTATAAAGTACATTTAGAGATATTAGCTATTGCATAAGAAATAGGCATAGGCTGTCTCGGTGCAGACAGATGGGTCAGCTGAACGTATGTCAGCTTTGCCTCATTTGCTTGCTCTGCGTATGAACTCAGGTATTAACATGACACAGGAGTAGATCTTGCTGAGTCTGCTAAGGTAGATTAATATTTTTTAATGGTATTAATATTCTTGTAGGATGTAAACAAACAGGAACAGCTATAAGTGGAAGCACTACAAAATATTCATATACAGTAATTCTTCTCTCTTCAGGCATCCTCCTAGATCATTTCTCCCCACCCAAAAGCTTTTTGGCTATTAAAGATGCCACTCTCCCATTTAGAACCACCCAATAGTTTCTCTTGGCATTTAGAAAACACAAGTCTCCTTACAATGTCTCAAGGACTTAAAAAAAAATCTGCCTCTGAGAGAAGGAAATGTCAACCCGCTCCAGTATTCTTGTCTGGGAAATCCCATGGATAGAGGAGCCTGGCAGGCTACAGTGCACGGGGTTGCAAGACTCAGACACAATTTAGCAACTAAATCACCACCACCACTGTTGACATTTCTAGCTGCATTCTGTACACTCTCTCCTCCTCATAGCATCTGAACTGCTTCAGCCCATTGGCTGTTCCTAGCAGGAGCCTAGCACACTCCTGCGGGGCCTGCTTCTGCGGCTCCCATTGCCGTGTGGTCATCTTCTCCCCGGAGATCTCACTTGTCACTCTCAAGTCTACTCTAGACCACTGTGCTTTATTTTTCTCTGTAGCACTTATGACTGATATTATTTTGTGTATCTATTTATTGATTTTTGAATCCCTGTCTTCATCTACAGAGTTTAATGTATAATTGATGGTCAATAAATTTTCTGAATGAATGAATGCAAGCTCCTATTAATGGTGCTTATCCTGAGAAGTATGACTAGGGGATGATTATACTTACATTATATTTCTTATATTTCAGGGTAGTTTGATATTCTTATATCAAGCATATGCTAATTTTGCAACTAAGTTCAATAAAATATACACCCACATACACATATTTATGTTTGGAACAACAGATGACTACAAAGGTCTCTATATCTTTAGCATTGTAAGATCCTAGATTTTTCCAAGTTTTTCTTGTAAGATTTAAGGAAGGATTGCATGGCACAGCTTAGTTCTAAATGGTTAAGTATCAAGGTAAAATCAATTCCATTTTTCAATTGTGAATTAATATAAAAGCATGAATCATAGTCAATATGTAAGAGCCTGCCCAGGTATCACTCAATACATAGATTAATATGAGCACCTGTGTTCTCACCCTTAATTCCTACAAAGAATAGTTCAAGGACATCAAGCACCTCTAAGCACCGATCATCCTTGGGAGAAAATAGAAGCAGTATCATTCTGGAAGATGGAGGCAGGTATTGTGTGATGATTGCTTGCGTATTGATTCTTTCTTTCTCCATCTGGTCTCCACAAACAGAAAAGCAAAATATGTGCTCCTATATCATGGTCTCATTTTGACCATAATGACTGTTATATTTGAATGATTTGACTTATCTTTCAGAAGTAGGAAGAGTTCAAATAAAGTGATCATCAAGTTTTTGGTATGCCCTTTCCTTTTCCATAAAGTGTCTAGGCATTTTTCAAGAATCTAGAAGATACTCCAAGACAAGATTAGGGCAGAAGACAAAGAAAGGGCCAAAGGGGCATGAATAAGAAATGGAAGCAGAAATGAGTTAAATAACACTGTGCCTCTCAGAGACCTACGCTCTTTGCAAATGGGGTACAAATATTGGCTGTAACCTTTCAGAAATTCAGTCTAGAAAGAGAAACTGAATTAGTTACACTTTTTGCAATATTTCTAACATAAGTTAAATCAAATCGACTGCTTTGTCAATTCACAGCTATTCTGCATAGCAAAGCAGAAAGGGATTTCTGAAAGTTTCTGTAAAGAAGATGTTATTTTGAATTTCCTTGCCATGATGTTTAACTTCTTTTAATATAGGGCAATGGCATAACTCCAAGATGCAATTAGGTTGAAACAATTATCTGGCAATGGAAGTGATGGTGGAGTGTGAAGTGGGGGTGGAGCTGTGAATGACACTTTAATATAAATATATGAGCCTTTAACATAATCTTGTACATTTTCTTTCTTCACTCATTCCAGAATGGAAATTGGCAGTACTTTTTTTTTTCCTGTACCAAATTAGCATCTGCCCCTAGGACTGAGGTGAGGGAAACAGAACTGGGGAGACTGATAGTTAAAAGCCAGTAAGAATCATTATTTCTGCCTCACTGGTCAGGCATATTTTGAGCAAATGAGTCAGCACAGTGTGAGAGGCATGTTGGGGCTAGACTTTATCAGAAGTTACATAAATTTTTCAGAGTGACTAAAGCTGTTCTGGCTAGTTATTTAAAGCTTTGGGGAGCAGAAGGACTGAGGAAGTAGGAGGGGGGAACTGAACTTATTTTGTACCTAAGACAGCTCGGATTGGGCAACTTCTCTGCTCTAGTTCTCTTGGAAATGCCCTCTTTCCGGGGTTTATAATGTCACTGACTTAAGTTTAAGTTGTTCAAATTGTCCAAAACCCCATGGGTTCTCAACTCTGAAATGAATATCCGACAAAGATCCCAGCTTGTAAAATCCATTCTTCCGTATCAGATCAGTTGCCCAGGGTGTTTGCTGGCCCTTAGGGGTAAGGCTGGAGAAGGCAATGGCACCCCACTCCAGTACTCTTGCCTGGAAAATCCCATGTATGGAGGAACCTGGTGGGCTGCAGTCCATGGGGTCGCGAAGAGTCGAACACGACTGAAGCAACTTAGCGGCAGCAGCAGCAGCAGGGGTAAGGCTATCTTGGTGATTAGTTCTGATTCCTCAGGCATTAACTAAGTATGAACTCTGTACTTCATATGCATGTGATTCTTAAAGAGATGACAAAGCTCAAAACATATTTTCTGTCCTCAGGATGCTCATGATAAAGGGGTAAAGACGGCATGAAGGTAATTAACACTCAGAGTGGGAAGTAAGATATGATCAAGCAGAAGCAGACCAGGGATTCTGGAGCTAGGAGAGAGTAGAATGCATGTTTTGGGAAGGTTCTCCTGTGTCTCTTTTCCGGAGGCATCTTAGCATGGAGCAGATGCTTAAAATGGAGCAGACAATCAAAATTGGCTAGATACATGAATTAATAAGAGAGATGTTGACTGGAAGAGTTGAGTATGAAGAGGTGGAGACAGGCAGAGAAGACATCCAAGGAGAGAAAGACACATGGAACCCATCCAGCCCACATGAGGAAGGAAGGCCAAAGCTCCTCTTCCTCCCAAGACTTTGGGAGGCCCCATTTTATTCACCTCATGACTACTTTGATTACCATGACATTGTGAATTTATGGTCAATTCTGTATAATTTAAAGGCTAGACATTTCAACAGGCTAGACTGTCCATGATACAGAACTGTCTGCAAGCTCTAGCTAGCTCATTCTCCTACGTACTAAGTGATCCTCTCCCACAGCAGTCAAGAATAACATTATTTTCTCAAGTGTTGATGACATCTGTAGGTACAATATCACTAATGAGGTGGTGAAATTGCCAGATGACACAGAGGCTTCCCAAGACAGGTGGCTCTTTTTAAGATGCCACAAATCTATTTCTCCTTCACCCCAAAACAGTATTCATCCACCCAAAGCCCTAAATCCCAAACAGTTTATCAATCTGCAAGGGAATAAAGGGTAACCTTTATTATAATTATAAGGCAGGCTGTAAATAAACCTCCAAGTAATATATTCAGATGTGCGCTTCCAAGGTTAGTTTAATATTGCAGATCTGGGGAAGGGCATTTTATGTGAGAAAAATGTTTTGCAAGGAGAACAAAGGAAGTGGAGGAGGCTGTCAAGCCTTGGAGAAAGTATTACTCATCTCAGAGGCCTCTAGCTAGGATGACAAGAGAGAGGCAGGCAATTAAAGAAACACTCTCACCTTTAGAGAAGTTCAGTCTAGTTTGTTTTGAGCATTAATTTATTAAGGGTGAATTTTCAACTATAACCTCTTATATAAGAAGTGTTAAAATATTTTCAAAATAAAAAAGTCCGGATTTGCATTTCTATGATGATGGGCCCACAGGACATAAAATATCAGCACTGATTGCTCTGGATTCTCCCCATTCCCAAGAGTCCACGTTCTGGGCACCATAGCCAGAGTCCCTCCCCATCTGGCTACCAGGGGCAGAACCAGAGGCTCCAGTATTTGGGGAAACCACTGCCTCCATTCTCTTCTATTTACTGAGAATCTTCCAAAGGCACTTCCTCTCTCCCCTGCTATGTAACATAACCTCAGTGAGTTTTGTTGTTTATCCATTGCTAAGTCATTTCTGATTCTTTGCAACTCCACTAACTGCAGCAGGACAGGCTCCTCTATCCTCCTGTGTCTCCTGGAATTTCCTCAAATTCCATTGATTCAGTGATTCTATCTAAACTTCTCATCCTCTGCTGCCTGCTTCTCCTTTTGCTTTCAGTTTTTCCCAGCATCAGGGTCTTTTCCCAGTGAGTCAGATCTTCACATCAGGTCACCAAAGTATTGGAGCTTCAGCTTCAGCAATAGTCCTTCAAATGAATATTCAGGGTTGATTTCCTTTAGGGCTGAATGGTTTGATCTCCTTGCTGTCCAAGCGATTCTCAAGAATATTCTCCATCAGTCAGTTCAGTTCAGTTCATTTCATTCGCTCAGTCATGTCCGACTCTTTGAGACCCCATGAATCGCAGCACTCCAGGCCTCCCTGTCCATCACCAACTCACAGAGTCTAGTCAAACTCATGTCAATAGAGTCAGTGATGCCATCCAGCCATCTCATCCTCTGTTGTCCCCTTCTCCTTCTGCCCCCAATCCCTCCCAGCATCAGAGTTTTTCTAATGAGTCAACTCTTCCCATGAGGTGGCCAAAGTACTGGAGCTTCAGCTTTAGCATCAGTTCTTCCAAAGAACACCCAGGACTGATTTCTTTTAGGATGGAATGGTTGGACCTCCTTGCAGTCCAAGGAATTCTCAACAGTCTTCTCCCACACCACAGTTCAAAAGCATCAATTCTTCAGCTCTCAGCTTCCTTCACAGTCCAACTTTCACATCCATACATGACCACTGGAAAAACCATAGCCTTGACTAGATGGACATTTGTTGGCAAAGTAATATCTCTGCTTTTGAGTATGCTATCTAGGTTGGTCATAACTTCCCTTCCAAGGAGTAAGTGTCTTAATTTCATGGCTGCAGTCACCATCTGCAGTGATTTTGGAGCCCCAAAAAATAAAATCAGCCACTGTTTCCACTGATTCCCCATCTATTTCCCATGAAGTGATGGGACCAGATGCCATGATCTTAGATTTCTGAATGCTGAGCTTTTTAAGCCAACTTTTTCACTCTCCTCTTTCACTTTCATCAAGAGGCTTTTTAGTTCCTCTTTACTTTCTGCCATAAGGGTGATATCATCTGCATATCTGAGGTTATTGATATTTCTCCCAGCAATCTTTATTCCAGCTTGTGCTTCCTCCAGCCTAGCGTTTCTCATGCTGTATCCTGCATAGAAGTTAAATAAGTAGGGTGACAGTATCCAGCCTTGACGTACTCCTTTTCCTATTTGGAACCAGTCTGTTGTTTCATGTCCAGTTAGAACTGTTGCTTCCTGACCTGCATATAGGTTTCTGAAGAGGCAGGTCAGGTTGTCTGATAGTCCCATCTCTTTCAGAATTTTCCATAGTTTATTGTGATCCACACAGTCAAAGGCTTTGGCATAGTCAATAAAGCAGAAATAGATGTTTTCCTGGAACTCTCTTGCTTTTTCGATGATCCAGCAGATGTTGGCAATTTGATCTCTGGTTCCTCTGCCTTTTCTAAAGCCAGCTTGAACATCAGGGAGTTCACAGTTCACATATTGCTGAAGCCTGGCTTGGAGAATTTTGAGCATCACTTTACTAGCATGTGAGATAAGTGCAATTGTGTGGTAGTTTGAGCATTCTTTGGCATTGCCTTTCTTTGGGATTGGAATGAAAACTGACCTTTTCAAGATCTGTGGCCACTGCTGAGTTTTCTAAATTTGCTGGCATATTGAGTGCAGCACTTTCACAGCATCCTGTCTCAGTATTTGAAATAGCTCAACTGGAATTCCATCACCTCCACTAGCTTTGTTCATAGTGATGCTTTCTAAAGCCCACTTGACTTCACATTCCAGGATGTCTGGCTCTAGGTGAGTGATCACACCATCGTGATTGTCTGGGTCGTGAAGCTCTTTTTTGTACAGTTCTTCTGTGTATTCTTGCCACCTCTTTTTAATATCTTCTGCTTCTATTAGGTCCATACCATTCTGTCCCTTTATTGAGCCCATCTTTGTTGAAATGTTCCCTTGTTATCTCTAATTTTCTTGAAGAGATCTCTAGTCTTTCCTATTTTATTGTTTTCCTCTATTTCTTTGCATTGATTGCTGAGGAAGGCTTTCTTTTCTCTCCTTGTTATTCTTTGGAACTCTGCATTCAAATGGGAATATCTTTCCTTTTCTCCTTTGCTTTTCGCTTCTCTTCTTTTCACAGCTATTTGTAAGGCCTCCCCAGACAGCCATTTTGCTTTTTTGCATTTCTCTTCCATGGGGATGGTCTTGATCCCTGTCTCCTGTACAATGTCACGAACCTCATTCCATAGTTCATCAGGCACTCTATCTATCAGATCTAGGCCCTTAAATCTATTCCTCACTTCCACTGTATAATCATAAGGGATTTGAATTAGGTCATACCTGAGTAGTCTAGTGGTTTTCCCTACTTTCTTCAATTTGAGTCTGAATTTGGCAATAAGGAGTTCATGATCTGAGCCACAGTCAGCTCCCAGTCTTGTGTTTAGCATCGATTCTTGGGCACTCAGCTTTCTTTATGGTCTAACTTATATATATGTACACAGCTACTGGAAAAAACATAGTGTTGACTATTCATGCCCTTGTTGGCAAAGTAATGTCTCTGCTTTTTAATATGCTGTCTAGGTTTGTCATAGCTTTCCTTCCAAGGAGCAAACATCTTTTAATTTCATGGCTGCAGTCACTATGCTCAATGATTTTGGAGGCCAAGAAAATTGCCACTGTTTCCATATTTTCCCCTTCTATTTACCATGAAGTGATGGAACTGGATGCCATGATCTTAGTTTTTTGAATGTTGAGTTTTAAGCCAGCTTTTCACCCTCATCAAGAAGCTCTTTAGTTCCTCTTCACTTTCTGCCCTTATAGTAGTATTATCTGCATATCTGAGGTTGTTGATATATCTCCTAGCAATCTTGATTCCAGGTTGTGACTCATCCAGCCTGACATTTCTCATGATGTAATCTGCACATAAGCTAAATAAACAAGGTGACAATATATAGTCTTGTCTTACTCCTTTCCCAATTTTGAACCAGTCAGCTGTTCCATGTAAGGTTCTAACTGTTGCTTCTTGACACACATACAGGTTTCACAGGGGACAGGTGAGGTGGTCTGCTATTCCCATCTCTTGAAAAATTTTCCGGTTTGTTGTAATCCACACAATCAAAGACTTTAACGTAGTCAATGAAGCAGAAATAGATGTTTTTCTAGAATTCTCTTGCTTTCTCTATGATTCAGTAGACATTGGCAATTTGATCTCTGACTTTTTCCTCTGCCTTTCCTAAACTCAGCTTGTACATCTAGAAGTTCTTGGTTCACATAATGCTGAAGCCTAGCTTGAAAGATTTGACTTTATAAGATCATAACTTTATAAGCATGTGAAATGAGCACAATTGTGTGGTAATTTGAACAATCTTTGACACAGTCCTTCTTTGGGATTGGAATGAAAATTGATCTTTTCTAGTCCTGTGGCCACTGTTGAGTTTTCCAAATTTGCTGGCATATTGAGTGCAGCACTTTAACAGCACTCATATTTTAGTATTTTTAATAGCACAGCTAGAATTCTATCATTTCCTCTAGCTTTGTTCATAGTAATGCGTCCTAAGGACCACTTGACTTCATACTCCAGGATGTCTTGCTCTAGGTGAGTGACCATAGTGTTGTGGTTATCTGGGTCATTTAAGACATTCTTTTTATAGTTTTTCTATGTATTCTTGCCACCTCTTCTTAATCTCTCTGCTTCTGTTAGGTCCTTACCATTTCTGTCCTTTATCATGCCCATCCTTGCACAAAATGTTCCATTTATATCTCCAATTTTCCTGAAGAGATCTCTAGTCTTTCCCATTCTATTGTTTTCCTCTATTTCTTTGCATTTTTCATTTAAGAAGTCTTATATCTCTTTGATATTTTCTGAAATTCTGCATTCCGTTGGGCATATCTTTCTCTTTCTCCCTTGCTTTTCACTTCTCTTCTTTTCTCAGCTATTTGTAAAGCCTCCTCAGACAACCACTTAGCCTTCTTGCATTTCTTTTTCTTGAGGATGGTTTGGTCACTGACTATGAACCTTCGTCCATAGTTCTTCAGGCACTCTGTCTACCAGGTATAATCCCCTGAAGCTATTTGTCACCTCCACTGTATAATAATAAGGGATTTGATTTAAGGCATACCTGAATCTAGTAGTTTTCACTACTTTCTTCAATTTAAGCCTGAATTTTGCAATAAAGAGCATATGATCTGAGCCACAGTCAGCTCCCGATTTTATTTTGCTGACTGTATAGAGTTTCTCCAATCTTTGGCTGCAAGGAGTATAATTTACCTGATTTCAATATTGACCATTTGGTGAAGTCCATGTGTAGAATCGTCCTTTGGGTTGTTGGAAAAGGATGTTTGCTTTGACCAGTGCGTTCTCTTGACAAAACTTTGTTAGCTTTTGTCCTACTTCATTTTGTGCTCCAAGGCCAAACTTGCCTGCTACTCCAGGTATTATTGACTTCCTCCTTTTGCAATCCAAGGCCCTGTGATGCAAAGGACACTTTTTTTTTTTGTTGTTGTTGTTACTTCTAAAAGGTCTTGTAAGCCTTCATATATCTGGTCAACTTCAGCTTCTTCAGCATTAGTAGTTGCAGCATAGACTTGGATTATTGTGATATTGAATGATTTAGGAAGTCTGTACCCTGTTTCATCAAATTTTTATTCTCACCATCTATCAGGACTCGAAGTCTAAGTTTCTGGAGAGCAGCCTCTCTTCCAAGTATTTAAGAAAATCTGAACTCACTGACCCCTTCATAGAGCACAGCTTTGTCATGGAGCTGTGTGGAGCTATGTGTGGAGCTGTCTCAGTGGAGCTATGAGCCACGCCATGCAGGGCCACCCAGGATGAACGGATCATAGTGAAGAGTTCCGACAAAACGTGGTCCCCTGCAGGAGGAAAGTAGGAATTCTCTCATCCTTTCCAAATCTCTTATGACAGGAAACAAATACAAATTAATATCTACAAAAGTTACCCTGCCCTAATGGTCTTCCCCAAAACCCTCCATGCCCAGTGAGCACTGGAGAATGCTGATCTCTCCAGTGCTGATGATCACGGAAGTGTAAGGCACTGTGTTAAGCCCTGGGCTGAGAGATAGGACTTCAATCTCCTGCCAGTGAGTTTATTGTCTAAGGGGCAGCAGCCATGCCCACAACTCCAAAGTCAATACCTGGGATAAATGCTATAATGGAGGAAGGTGCAGGGAGAGGAGCATACAACTGGAACCATTCATCAGAGGAACAGCAGAGATGGAGGATATAATATTTGGACTGCAGGTGGTGTCAATGACCAATGTGACTTGGCTCAGCAAACATCAGATGTGTGGGGTGGTGAAGAACTGTTCAGAGCAGAAGGCATAGCATAGGTGAAGCTATCAAACAAAGGAGAATCCAGCATGTTATGGAAATAAAGGATATCACTGGTCAGGTTCCCTAGGAAACAAACTCTGCGTCAGAGATTTGCACTCAGGAAGCTTACTGGAGAGTCATCCAAATAGGAACACAGACTTGAGAGGGAGATGGAAGCAGGATTGAGCAAGTTAGCCTGAAAGGTAATTGCAGCAGAAGCCTTGGCAGACCTCATGGGGAGTCTAGAACTGGGATGGCTCTGCAGAAGTGTCTCAAATTGAGGCAAGGGGACCAAGTCTTACAGGACAGGGCTTTTCTTGGTAAGGGGGCATGTAACATTGGGAAGGGAAATTCCTTTTGGCTAAAGGCAATGCCTGGGAAGCACTCAGCTGTGAGCCTGGGGCAGACAACACTCCCAGGAGCTAGAGGAGGAAATTCCTCTGACCTGAAGGAGGGGATCTGGGTGATAACCCATTGCATCCACTGCAGCAGCCACAACTCAGCACTGCTGTGTCGTGTGGCGGATCAAGAGAAGACTAAGTATTAGTCAGGGTATGCTCAGCTACGCTGCAGTAACAGAAACTCTCATATCTCATGACATAACAAAGCTTTCTTTCTTGTGCACGACTCTTTTCTCAGGATTGGGCAGTTACCTGTGGTAACTTAGGTGTTCAGACTCCTTCAGTCTATCCAGAGCTGCAGTAAAAGAGAAAGAGCGAGACAGGACGCTCATGCAAGGGCTTTATGGTCTGGACTGCAAGACATATATAGTGCTTCCTTCTGCATTTCACTGGTGAGATTCAGCCACATGGGCACAACTTAATTGCAAGAGAGACTTGGGCATATACTCTTCTACATGTCCAGAAAAAGGAAATGGAGTTGGTAGTGTCTAGCCAATCTCTGCTTCAGGCAACCATGTTTGGTGTCCAGTCTAGAGCAAGATTACTGGGTGGTGTTCACTTGCTAACATCCAGTACTGAAGAGGACAATTCAAGATTTTTCCTTCGTTTATAAGCATTAATATTTTAAAATTGTCCAGATTTGTGTTTTCCTCAGCAACACCAAGAATTGCTCTAAAATTATAGAAAGGTGAAAGGGTTAGTCACTCAATTATGTCTGACTCTGTGATCCCATAGACTGTAGCCTGCCAGGTTCTTCTGTCCAGGCAAGAATACTGCAGTGGGCTATTTTCCTAAAACTTGAAAAATCTCATGAAGCATACATTGCAAACAACTTATTAAAATTAACAAAGCAATATTTTTAATCTGTGACCAATGCTCCATTCCTGGCTGGTATTTTGATATTTTTGTACAGAACATCTGTCAACCCAGCTGTGAAGGAAGGTAGAAGGGCTGCTGGGGAGGGGTATCATGGGTCGGGGCAATTCTCGAGACTTGACTCAATCCTCTTGACCTACAGACACTTGAGCCTTTCCAAGGGCATTGAGCATTACTCTGAGGGAAATGTAGGTCTGAAGGTTCAAGCAGGATGATAATCTGACACCTTCTTTTAGAATATGGTCACCATAGAAGCAGGCAACACATGGGGAATGTGTTCTGATCTCCAAAAGGCGATCAGAATGTATGTTTGTCAGAAATACGTTTGTGGTTTAAATCATGATATCAGGTTATTGCTATTCATAATAGTTCAACTTAATCCAAAGGAAAATTCCTTTTGTGTAACCATGTTACTTGAGCTACGTCCAGAATTAAATTTGACCAAAGGAAGCCACTGAAGACAGAATTTCAAAAGTATCTGCCTCGCATGCAGTCCTCCTAACAACTTTCTCCTTTTATCAATGCAGAGAGCTGATGTTCCACCGAGTTCTAGACAGTCCTTTAGGAGCCTCTTATCCTATTGGAAATCCAGGACTACAAGGCTCTTCCAATAGTAATTTGATGACAAAGGAAAGGCCAGGTGAACCTGCACCCCGATGGGAGGGAGTGATGATGTTTCCTGAATCACAATAGAGCAAAACCCTCAGTGACTGGTTTTCTTCTGCTTATTAGACTTAGCTGGAAATGACCATCTGGCAAGAAGCCTTTCTGTGTCTTCCTACTTCCTCCCATTCCCAAAGCCTTCTGACTGGGGCCAGCACTTTATGGTTGTTGGTTCTTTATTTTTCTGCAGGCAATAGCTGCGTAAGAACAGGGGCCTCGCCTTCTACATGTTATTTGCCCCCATAGTATTTGGTGGGCTTCCCCAGTGGCTCTGTGGTAAAGAATTCACCTGCAATACAGGAAACGTAGGAGACATCGATTCAATCCCTGGGTTGGGAAGATCTCCTGAAGGAGGAAATGGCAACTCACTCTAGTATTCTTGCCTGAAAACTCCCATGAACAGCAGAGTCTGGTGGGTTATGGTCCAAAGGGTTGCAAAGAGTTGGACATAACCAAGCAACTGAACACACACACAGCATTTGGTGGATCTCCTTACCCTCTGCAGAGAATAGATAACTCTTTGTTACAAGGGTAGGAGTGGGAGCCACGATTGCCCAGTAATTGTTTCTTACCACTACTCCCCTGAGTGGATCACAACCTTTTTAGTCCTCATCTATGATGAGGTCAGACTTCTCTAGACATCTCCTTGCTTGCAAGTTGATGAATACAACAATTCAGTTTTGGGAAGAGATTGTGATAAAATGCTGCTCAGGAGTGAGGAAGATCTGTGTTTGAATCCCAACTCTGCCACCAGCTGGGTGACTCAGGCAAGTCACGTAACCCCTCTAAGGAAAACATTTTCAATTCTGTGACTTACAGACAGCATGAAGCAAACACAGACTTAATAACATGAGACTAGCAGTAATACCAGACTAACAGTAGGTGTTACCACATCCAGAATTTCTAAATGCAAATTAATGATTGTGGCAAAAGTATATTCAGGTTTTTGACACCTACTGGGGCTAGGCTCTTAAGATGATGCCGGACATAAAAGATGCCTAAGTTTACTGATAATCCAGACAATTAAACAGAGGATTATAATAAATTATGATGTAAATGCAACAGATCATGTTTTATTTGGGTTGTCTTCTTCAGAAGGGTTGGTTGCTCAGTCGTGTCCGACTATTTGAGACCCAATGGACTACAGTCTACCAGGCTCCTCTGTCCACGGAATTCTCCAGGCAAGTATAATAACCCAGGGATTGAACCTGGGTTTCCTTTATTGCAGGCAGGTTCTTTACCTTCTTGAGCCACCAGCCTGGTAATAGCAGGTAAAAGAGAAAACAGTTCTGGAAAGTAGGAACCATTTTACCAAGAGTAAAGCCAGAAAGCTGTACTTCTCAATATTTGAACAAACCTTTGTAAAGCTGATCTGTGCCTAGACTTCACCAATGATGTTGCATGTACTGGTGTGTGTGTATGTGTGCACATGTGACTCTGTGTGACTGTGTGTGTGACTGTATGTGTCACACATGCACACACACTTGCCTCTTCCAGCAAACACCCCCCAGATTTTGCGGGCATGTTCACGCACTCAGATGGCAAGAGCATCAGCAGCTGTCGTCTTTTCACACCAAGAGAAGTACAGCATGAGCACACTGATGTAACAAGAAAACACATCCCTCGTCAGTTCTGAAGAAAGGACAGATGACAAATAACTATATTTCTAAAGCTGGGAACAATGCATCTTCCAAGCAATGCTGGTAAAAGTTTCACTTGCTCATAAATACAGAGACTCAGCTGGCAGAAAGGGGTGGATTTTCCCAGCAAGATGCCCCTAAATGGCAACTGCCTGATGGAAAAAGATATATGAGATGCTGAGTTAATTAGGCTGTTGTTTGTACCCTGCTTGGCCCCCTGGTTGGGTCCAGTCCTGGAATACAAATGTGAGCTAGAGGCAGCGGGCTCCTATGCATGGTTTCTGCATATGGAAGGTCTGGGCTGGTGCTAAGCGCCTAAAGCTCATGGGAATGGGCAGGGTCTTTAGGAGATCCCTGTCCTCCTTGACCTCCATCTCCACAGTGTGTGAAAATCCATTGTGAACCTCGTGCTTTAGGAACTTTGTAGGACTGCATGATATTTTGAGATGTTGTTTTATTTGTTGTGTGCTTACTGTCTCTGATTTTCCCTTTTTCTCTTTGGCCCATTTCTACAGGCTGTTTGTGCTTCACTGCACAGATAAGGTGTATGGCCAAGAAGAAAGCAGAAGTCACTGACAAGAACACCTGGCTGTTTCTTTATAAGCACAGAGAGTCTAGGGGTTTGTGAAAAAAAAAATAGAGGGATGGAGCGTGTTCAGTGGCAGAAGCACAATGACATGGAGGTACAGGGAGAGTTGGGCTCATCAGAGTCCCGCCCTATAAGGACTTGAGCTGCAGGAAGAGAAAAGTGGAGTACAAAAGTCTGGCACAGTGGGGATCAGCTTGGCTTCCTCGTAGCATCCTGATGAGGGGCCAAGACACCAGAAAGGATGTTGTGTGCAGTGTCTCAGCAGACAGGGCCACAGGTGATGTTTCCAAAGGAGACCAGGTATGCCCAGGTCTGAAGACTGGATGTCCCTACCCATCACCAGGCAATCCGTCTAGGCTTAACCCTGAGGATGACTAAGGTCAAGTTTCACAGTGGTTTCGGAAGAATAAATAAATGCAATCTATTTTTTTGCACACCTAAGTTTGTGAGGTGGCATTTCTACCTGCTACATATGGATAACAAATATTTTCCAGACTAGCAACTGGTCTTTATTGGAATGCTTATATATAGCATCTAATGCTAAGAATCTCTTAGAAGGGGCAGGAAACCTGTTCATAGGAAGGGTAGGAACCAAGAAAGGCTTACTAGAAGAAATAATTATTAAATAAACACTAGCCATATGTAAGGAGTTCAAGGTAGGAGAAGAATGTTAGGTGAAAGAGAATGGCAGAGCTGGGAAGAGAGGGAAGGTGTGAAGTGTTAGAGGTATTTTCTAAAAAGAATATACTTAATAAACTTATAGTGCTTACTGTAACCAACCCCATGGAGTCGATAGTATTATTATCTACATTTTACAGATAGGGACACTGAGGCACATGGATGAATTTGCCTGAGAAGTTCACTGTAAGCTGCCCTTACCATAGAGTGATTGCCTATATCATGGCTTCATGGGTGCTGTGGGGTCAGGAAAGCCATGGTCCCAAATAGCAGAAATCTAGAAACAGGGTTAAATAGGCTGACTATCGTGATGGTCAATACCAAATTAGATTGATTGTATTCTTTGCAGCCAAAGATGGAGAGCTTTATACAGTCAGCAAAAACAAGACCGGGAGCTTACTGTGGCTAAGATCATGAACTCCTTATTGCCAAATTCAGACTCAAATTGAAGAAAGTGGGGGAAACCACTAGACCATTCAGGTATGACTTAAATCAAATCCCTTATGACTATACAATGGAAGTAAGAAATAGATTTAAGGGACTAGGTTTGATAGACAGAGTACCTGATGAACTATGGATGGAGATTCGTGACATTAAACAGGAGACAGGGATCAAGACCATCTCCATGGAAGAGAAATGCAAAAAAGCAAAATGGCTATATGAGGAGGCCTTAGAAATAGCTGTGAAAAGAAGAGAAGTGAAAAGCAAAGGAGAAAAGAAAAGATATACCCATTTGAATACAGAGTTCCAAAGAATAGCAAGGAGAGATAAGAAAGCCTTCCTCAGTGATCAATGCAAAGAAATAGAGGAAAAAATAGAATGGGAAAGACTAGAGATCTCTTCAAGAAAATTAAATCTACGAAGGGAACATTTCATGCAAAGATGGGCTCAATAAAGGACAGAAATAGTATGGACCCAACAGAGCAGAAGATGTTAAGAAGAGGTTGCAAGAATATACAGAAGAATTGTACAAAAAAGATCTTCATGACCAAGATAATCATGATGGTGTGATCACTCACCTAGATCCAGACATCCTGGAATGTGAAGTCAAGTGGGCCTTAGGAAGCATCACTATAAACAAAACTAGTAGAGGTGATGGAATTCCAGTTGAGCTATTTCAAATCCTGAAGGAGGATGCTGTGAAAGTGCTGCCCTCAATATGTCAGCAAATTTAGGAAACTCAGCAGTGGCCACAGGACTGGAAAATGTCAGTTTTCATTCCAATCCCAAAGAAAGGCAATGCCAAATAAAGTTCAAACTACCACACAAATGCACTCAACTCACAGGATAGTAAAGTAAAGCTCAAAATTCTCCAAGCCAGGTTTCTGCAATACATGAACCATGAACATCCAGATATTAAAGTTGGTTTTACAAAAGGCAGAGGAACCAGAGATCAAATTGCCAACATCTGCTGGATCATCGAAAAAGCAAGAGAGTTCCAGAAAAACATCTATTTCTGAACATCTTTTTCTGCTTTAGTGAGTATGCCAAAGCCTTTGACTGTGTGGATCACAATAAACTGGAAATTTCTGAAAGAGATGAGAACACCAGACCACCTGACTTGCCTCTTTAGAAATCTGTATGCAGGTCAGGGAGCAACAGTTAGAACTGGACATGGAACAACAGACTGGCTCCAAATAGGAAAAGGAGTACATCAAAGCTGTATATTGTCACCCTGCTTATTTAACTTCTATGCAGAGTACATCATGAGAAACGCTGGACTGGAAAAAACACAAGCTGGAATCAAGATTGCTGGGAGAAATATCAATAACCTCAGATATGCAGATGACAGCACCCTTATGGCAGAGGAACTAAAGAGCCTCTTGATGAAAGTGAAAGAGGAGAGTGAAAAAGTTGACTTAAAGCTCAACATTCAGAGAACTAATATCATGGCACCTGGCCCCATCACTTCATGGGAAATAGATGGGGAAATAGTGGAAACAGTGGCTGACTTTATTTATTTATTTATTTTTGACTCCCAAATCACTGCAGATGGTGATTGCAGCCATGAAATTAAAAGATGCTTGCTCCTAGGAAGGAAAGTTATGACCAACCTAGATAGCATATTCAAAAGCAGAGACATTACTTTGCCAACAACGGTCCGTCTAGTCAAGGTTATGGTTTTTCCAGTGGTCATGTATGAATGTGAGAGTTGGACTATAGAAAAAGCTGAGCACCGAAGAATTGATGCTTTTGAAGTGTGGTGTTGGAGAAGACTCTTAAGAGTCCCTTGGACTGCAAGGAGCTCCAACCAGTCCATCCTAAAGGAGATCAGTCCTGGGTGTTCATTGGAAGGACTGATGCTAAAGCTGAAACTCCAATACTTTGGCCACCTGATGCGAAGAGCTGACTCATTTGAAAAGACCCTGTTGCTGGGAAAGATTGAGGGCAGGAGGAGAAGGGGATGACAGAGGATGAAATGGTGGGATGGCATCACCAACTCAATGGACATGGGTTTGGGTGGACTCTGGGAGTTGGTGATGGACACGAAGGCCTGGCTTGTTGTGGTTCATGGGGTCACAAATAGTCCAACACTACTGAGTGACTGAACTGACTGACTGATTATGATGGTGCCTTGATGAAGTACTAGGATCCCTGGTCAAGATCAATGAAGTACTACTCTGCCCTTAGGTCCTGGGCCCAAATAATCAAATTTTCTTAAAAATTCCCTTTGCTCCAAGCAGTTCTCAATCCCTTGATCCCATATTTATGCCAATAGTTTGCTCAGCAAGGCTTTTCACAGAGAGAATTCAAAAGGGAAGCAGCAGTCAAGACTCAACTCAAATTATCATATATTTTGCGTGAAAAAGTTCGAAAAAATAATTCTTAATTTGCAGATACATCATGATCGTTTCATGAATAAGTTAAATAAAGCATAGCTTGGAGAATGATAACCAACCTGAAAATAATTTATGTTTCAAATCGGTGATTCAGTTCAGTTCAGTTCAGTTCAGTTGCTCAGTCATGTCCGACTCTTTGCGACCCCATGAATTGCAGCATGCCAGGCCTCCCTGTCCATCACCATCTCCTGGAGTTCACTCAGACTCACGTTCATCAAGTCCGTGATGCCATCAAGCCATCTCATCCTCGGTTGTCCCCTTCTCCTCCTGCTCCCAATCCCTCCCAGCATCAGTGTCTTTTCCAACGAGTCAACTCTTCACATGAGGTATGGCATCCCAACCCAACAGCTATTTATTTATTAGCTCTTGTCCTACAGTTTCATACCCTGCCCTCCTCTGATTTTGGGTTAATGTTCTCTTGCTTTGAAATTTCCTTGCCTTCTTTATTTGGTTTATTTGATGAGATTTGGTGAGATGAGGACATATTTTAAAATAAATGTCTGCAATAGTATTTGGGTAACTTTTGAATTTTATGATCATATGCCTCTACTGGAATTTTGTAATTAAGATACTTGTAAGGAGGATTATGCCAAGCAAAGTTTGCATGGAGCCAAGTCCTGTCAAGTAGGACAGCCAAGTCTTTTCATACTACTGTTATCTATTTATAGGAGAGAATGTGGTTCATAATGATTATCCTGAGACTTATCCTAAAGTCTCAGGGGGCAACTGAAAATTACAGACCATCAATATACTTTTGAGAAACTTTATTTTGGGGAGCTCCAAAATCACTGCAGATGGTGATGGCAGCCATGAAATTAAAAGACACTTGCTCCTTGGAAGAAAAGCTATGACCAACTTAGACAGCATATTAAAAAACAGAGACATTACTTTGCCAACAAAGGTCCATCTAGTCAAAGCTATGGTTTTTCCAGTAGTCATATATGAATGTTAGAGTTGGACCATAAAGAAAGCTGAGCACCCAAGAATTGATGCTTTTGAACTGTGGTATTGGAGAAAACTCTTGAGAGTCCCTTGGACTGCAAGGAGATCCAACCAGTCCATCCTAAAGGAAATCAGTCCTGAATATTAATTGGAAGGACTGATCCTGATGCAGAAACTCCAATACTTTGGCCACCTGCTGTGAAGAATTGGCTCATTAGAAAAGACCCTGATGCTGGAAAAGATTGACGGCGGAAGGAGAAGGGGACAGCAGAGAGTGAGATGGTTGGATGGCATCACCGACTGGATGGACTTGAGTTTGAGCAAGCTCAGGGAGTTGGTGATGGACAGGGAAGCCTGGCGTGCTGCAGTCTGTGGGGTCGCAGAGTCAGACACGAGTGAGTGACTGAACTGAATATACTTTGGTGTCATGAAAAGTATTCATTCATTCATTCATCCAGCACTTTTGAGTGCTAACCCTAGGCCAGTCCCAATGTGTCTTTGACCTGCTATCAGCCAACTGACAAGTATTCAGACCCATAAACTCTAAAATAGATATTTGTGTGAAGTGCTGTCTTTGTCAACAATGCTTCTTCAGAGGAAGGGAACTTCAGGCAAGCCCTTGAAAGAGAAGAAAAGACAAAAGAAAATTCACGTAAAGGAAATGTGCAAAGTCATGGAGGTAGAGTAAAGAGGGAAGAGGCTATAGGACACTTAGAGATTATGGTAGCTGGCTTCCAATTTGGCTTCCAACGATCCTCATCTCTGATATACATGCACTTGTACAGTCCCCTCCCACACCTAAGCAAAGCTAGTAGTGTACTGTAGAAGTAATGGTATGTGACCAATACAATCAGTCATGAAAGACATTGTGCCTTCCACCTTGGCCTTTGAATTGCCCACTGTAGAAGTCAGCTGCCATGTTTTAAGTACCTTATGGAAAGACCCTAAAGGGAGGGAAAAAGGCTTCCCACCAACACACTTGCCAGCCGTGAGAATGGCACATGCTGGAGGACATACAGCCTCCAGTCCAAGCCAAGGCTTCACAGCCTGTAGTCCCAGTGAACCTCTAACTAAAAACTTAAAAGAAATGCTGTGCCAGAATTCCAAATCCAAGCTTCTCCGGAGGTCATGACTTGTAGGAACCATCAGATAATAAATAATTGTTGTTGTTTTAAACCACTAAGTTTGCAATGATTTGTTGAGCATCCGTGGATAAGTAATATGAAACATTTCAGTGGTTTTTAGCTCTACCAGTGGGACATGCCCTTCTTGTCTGTCCTGGGGGAAGATGCTTCCAGAACTCCAGAGAACTCTAGTTCCATGGTGAATGGAGTCTTGGAGAGGGAGTAGGTAGATTTTACTTCTCCCACAATCTCCATTTGCACCGCTACACAAGCCACTCAGAATCAACATAAAATCTACATATAGTAATGTGGTGGGAATTTGACTTCAAACATAACAAACTCCCTGGTCTCCTTTGAAAGGTCAGTTTATGGTTTTTCTACCAGGCTTCCCAAGCCTCTCCTGGAGAATGCACTACTCCAGGCATTTCCCTCCTTCGAGAAAATGAGTTCTCCATTTCACAGTATGGAATCCCTGCTTTCATTACTTGAGAAATTCTTTCTTTGCCAAGTGCCTGCTTGAAAGTTGTCTCCTTAATCAAAGTGTCACTAATTTTCACCTCTTCCTTAAGACTTTCACAGACTTTTGTTCATATTTCCATGATGTTTTTTTAATTTATTTTAATTCATTTTGCTACAGGATTATATTTTGTAAGTGGGTGGGCTTCATGCTTTATATGTAACCCCAACAGTTTATAAGTACCTCAGGACATAGTAGGTCCTTACTTTGTAGAATGGTAATGGAAACTGGGCAGGTTAAAGTCAATCAGCAGTCTCCTGTCTTTTGAGACTACATGAATTTTTCTTGTATAACATGTTGCCTCTCACTCTGTTGTTTAGCTCATTTAGTCTCTGAACATGAACTGTTTCACTTCCTCCTCCTTTGCCTGGCAAACTCCTGCATATCCTTTAAGATTTGGTTTAGGTATCATTCACCAAACTTAGGAAGCCTTCCTTGACCCTTTCAGGTAGTTTTAGAAACTCCTTGTTAGGAATTTCTATATCTGTCCATGAACATACTGCACATATTACTGTACATTGTTCTAGACTTTCTGTATGGGTTGATGCCTTCATGAGACTGTGAGCCTCAGTGTGGCAATTTTCAGCACACAGTTATGCAACAAGGAAATGTCTATGAAATGAATGAATGAATTTTTGTTCTCTACCACATAACCCTTATTGTTAAAATTCTAGGCAAATCTGTCCACAAGGAGGACCATTATCTTGAGACAATTTTGTAAAGCTCTGATCCTTAACACCACCCAATTAAAAATCACAAAGGAAGCTGAAGGAAGGAGCACGATTCCTAATAAAACTCTCAGCCTTGGCTTTTGGCTCCTGCATTAACATTTCTAGGCTTGAATTTAGAATGAGGTAACTAGAATAAATTGTGTTACATGCCAATGCACTCAACTGCAGTTCAATTATAATTTATGGATCGCTTTGGTCATCAGAGACCATTATCATAACCAAATGCCACAGCCTTATTATGGCACCTGCACTCATCCATCTTGCACAAATGGACACTCGGACACCAAGTGCCTATTGAGAAGGCCATTCCCAAGCTGTGCAGGTTAATGCTGATCTCTGATTAGTCCCAGATTATGTCTCTGGACTGACATTGTAAATCTGAGTTCCCCTTTTAGGGGAAAGATGACAATACAACATGGTATAGGATTTGCACATCTTTTTAACCTTCTCAGTTTGTTTCAAGATACCCCTCACTTTCTTCTAAGACTACAATCATGTCCTCCTCTTTTATCACATTGGTTTTCCCTTTTTCCAAAAATGTGGCTACAGTTGAATATAGATCCCTACTAGACCTTAAATGTTACTTTCATCTTAAAATGGGTTTTCTCTTCTTTTAAAAAAACTACAGTTAGCAAAAATGAGATTGTCAAAATCACTTTATCAAATTACGGTTGACATATAAAGAGCTGTACCTATTTCTTGCATAAAACTTGATGAATTTGAGGGTAAGTATACACCCGTGAAAACATCATCACCAAGGCCATACACATATTCATCACAAAGATTTCTCCAGCCACAAAAACAAGATTTATGGACTATCTAATAGCATACGGAAATGTTATATTTATCGGAAATAACACTCACAGAGGGAAAAATCAATTAATTAAGAAATAGAGTCTCTGAGAGTTGTTTGTTCCCTGTAAACATCAACAGATGACTTGGAATTTACATTCTGCAAGTTGATGTTCCTTTCTAGGAAGATTTCCTATCTAAAAATCATTTTCTGTTTTGTTTTTAGTTGAAATGTTACAGTCTGGGGCACTACCCATGAGAATCACTTCTGGATCCCAATAACGTATTCCAGGTGACCTTGTCTGGTTGGAAAGATTGGAGGCTAACCTCAGAACAACTCTGGGAAAGGAAGCTCTGCTTTGCTTGGCATGGTGCTTAGTATCATTGCACTTCCAAAGAACAGGACTGGAACTCTCAGCTGCACAGCCTGTCTCTCATGGCACCTGCTTCTCACTACACAGCTGCTAACTGCTTCTCTGTCACCCTGCTGGCATCTTTTTCCCCTGCTCTTCATTCTTTTGTGTTATTCAGGTACACTTGGAATTGCCATGTCCTCAACTCAACATCAGGAATTTGATTACTGTCTACCCCTACTACTAACTCAGGTTCAAAACTGCCAAATTCCAAATTCTGAAGAATAGAACCTGAATAGCACAGCCCATCTTTCTGAGCCAGATCTCATAAGGAGTTGGTCACTGGCCAGCCTGTCCATGATTCTCTTTGAGTAAGACGTGCAGCCTTGTTCCAATTGCCTGTGACTTTAATGAGGGTCATATAAAGAAACATGACCTATTTAAGCAGAGAGTCTGAAGATGGCAAAATGTATTACAACAGAGGTATCTGAAGCATACATTTATCTTTAGCATCTGTTTTAGGCCTGAAAACAATGTTTGCTTGGGCCCATATAGTTTTTCTACATGGGAAAAAAGGACAGTCATCACTTTTTATGAGTGATCCTTCAGCCAAGTGGTCTCAAGAGACTACCTCAGAAAAAAACCAGAACAGGAACCAGTGCTGACTTCTTGCAATCCCAACAACTTACTTGAAAGTGACACAAGGGCACTTCAAATTACTTTAGCCAAATTAACATAAATATGAACACCTGTAACCTCACAGATCACCTCACTGGCCTATGCACAGGTACATGAGACGTCCTAGAAGCCAGGTGGTGCACATGGATGGACAGTGCCACACGGACAGGAAGTGAGACAAGAGAGTAGTCACTTTACGCAGTCTGTAATCGCCATGCAGTCTCAAAACGTGCTTTACTTTTTCTTTTTTGTCTTGCTTTCTGACAATACTTTGCTTCTCATAGACTCCAAGGATTAACAAAATGTCTAGAAGAAACAACACACACAAAATCATAATGCAATGTATTTATTATCAATAGACAACACATACATTAATAATCAACAAAAATTAAACGATGCTACAATTTCCAAACAGTGTGTGTGACTCATGCTATTTTCTTTATCTCAGAGTTATACATCACTAATTCATTCAAAGGATACATTGTGAGTGCAGCTGTTTGACAGCAGCTGTGTGGCAGTAGTGATGCACATGGCAGTTAAGATCTTTTATGTATTTCTATCCTAGCCCCTCATCCCTTTATTGCTTATTTATCCACACGTCTATCCCATCTATCCCATTCTACTTGAAACAAAAAAATGGAGTTTAAGTGAACTACTTGAAGTCAAGTTCTTTTGACTTTGAGCCCAAGGCTATTTAAAGGGTGTAGCCTCACAAACCCACAGCATCAGGATTATCTGGGATATCATGGGAGATGCAAAGTATTGGGTTTATTAAATTAGGAAAGTGACGGATTTCATTTCCTTGGGCTCCAAAATCACTGCTGACGGTGACATGAAATTAAAAGATGCTTGCTATGACAAAATTAGACAGTGTATTAAAAAAGCAGAGACATCACTTTTCTGACATAGGTACATATAGTAAAAGCTGCAGTTTTTCCAATAGTCATGTATGGCTGTGAGAGTTGGACCATACAGAGAGCCAAAGAATTGATGCTTTCGAACTATGGTACAGGAAAAGACTCTAGAGAGTTCCTTGCACAGAAGGGAGATTAATCAATCCTGAAGGAAATCAACCCTGAATATTCATTGGAAGGACTGATGCTGAAGCTCCAATACTTTGGCCACCTGATTGGAAGAGCCAACTCATTAGAAAAGACCCTGATGCTGGGAAAGATTGAGGGCAGAAGGAGAAGGGGATGACAGAGGATGAGATGGCTGGATGGCATCATTGACTCAATGGATATGAATTGGAGGAAACTCCAGGAGATAGTGAAGGACAGGGAAGCCTGTCATGCTGCAGTCCATGGGGTCGCAAAGAGTTAGACACAACTGAGCGACCAAACAGCAGCAACATCAAATCAGGTTCATCTGGACTTGAGAATTGCTGAATCATACTTGCTGGGGGTGGGATTCAGGCATAGGTTTTTTAAGTTAATTAATTTGGCTGCATAGGGTCTTTGCTGTGGCACATGGGATCGTCACATGCGGCTCTTTCATTGTGGTGCAGGGGACTCTGTAGTTGTGGTCCCTGGGCTCACTAACTGCAACACACCAGCTTAGTTGCTCCACGGCATGTGGGATCTCAGTTCCCCAACCAGGGATAGACCTGGACTCTTCTGCATTGGCAGGTGGATTCTTAACCATTGGACCACCAGTGAAGCCCTAGCAGGCACCTGTCTTAAGCAAGCTCTCTAGGTGACTCATGTACCACCAGAGTCAGAGAAAGGTTTTAGGCTACTTATTTTTATCTTCTGCACATATGCAGGGTATTAGTAAACCTTGCTTTAATTGGACTGATTCACTGTCTCAGATCTTCTCAGAAGAATCTCATTTTAAGAACTTGAACCAGTCTGTTCTGTGCTGTAAAGCATCCCAACACTCCAGTCAATCAGCATCTGCATTGTCCTAAGGCAATGCTGCTCAACTGGGGGCAATTTTGTCCCATAGGGGACATTTGGCAATGTCTATAGACATTTTTCTGAGTGAACTCCAGGAGTTAGTGATGGACAGGGAGGCCTGGTATGCTGCAATTCATGGGGTCGCAAAGAGTCGGACACGACTGAGCAAATGAACTGAACTGAACTGAACTGATAGACATTTTTGATTGTCATGGCTTTGGGGGGCATGATATGACTGGCATCCAGTGGGCCAAGGCCAGGGATGCTGCTAAACATACAATAATGCACACGGCATCTCCTTATAACAAAAATTATCCAGCAGAGAATAGCAATAGTGCTGAGGTTGAAAAACCCTGCCCTAGAGGATCCTAAACAATCGATGACCAAGATGCCTCATGAAGGCATTTTGACCTGCTTTCTTCCCTCTCCACTCCCCAAATTATTAATTGCCACTTAGAAATGGCTAAGTTTGCTTGCCAGGCAGAGAGGTATTCTGAATTTAAACTTGATTCAGGAAAAAAAAAACAAAACTGCCACTTGACAGCGGAATCACAATATATCATACCAAACTCATCCATCGTCATCCTCATTTTTTTCAAATCGAATGAGCCAATATCACCCTCATTAATATTTTACATAGCTATGCTATACATTTAATAAAACGCATGCCCTTTAAAAGTCAAAATGTTCCCACTAGGACTTGTATATGATACCATATAATTTTTCTTGAAACAGGATCTGGCTTGGAGAATGACTTCAATTTGTTTTCCAGACACATGTGACATAAATCACTATTTCACTGACTCTGATCACAAGACCATTGCTGGCCTCCAATAAATATTTTCCAGCCTGCAAACCTTTTCCCACAGAAAGTTCTTATTTTTGAAAGCTATAAACTGAAACGATGACCCTTGACAGGCAATGAAACATATAGCATTCCTTGTTAAAGTTCTAATTTTTACTATATTTTAGTAATAAAATTAATAATTGAAGAGAAAAAATATAGTAGTGTCATCTTAGCTTGGTATCACCCAAAGCAAAATCTGTGGTGGAGGTTTATGATGAGTAGTTAATTTGAGAAACTGATTACAAAAAGGAGAAGCAAGGGGCTGGAGAATGAAGCAGGAAAAGAGGGAAACCCAACTACACCTTAAGGCAGCTGCACCCTAAGTTGGCTACCCGATGGACAACTGGTCACTTCATACCATGAGCCTTTGGGAAACCTTATGAAATATATCTCATTTTTTATGGGATAAATGAAAAATCAAACAGGGGCTCTGTATCAGCCTAGAGGAGTGGGTTGGGAGGGAGATGGAAAGGAGTTTCAAAGGGGAGGTGATTAAAAAAAAATGAAATGTGTCTCAGAATCGTCAGCCTGGGTGAGAAAGGCAGAGGCAGTTTCCTTTCACTGCCAGTCTCATAGGTCAACGTTGTTGTACAGGATGCCTGAGTACTAGCTGTTTCAGAGATGCCCAAAGACAGGAAAGGTGAAGGGCCGAAAACAAGAAAATATTAAGTTACACCTGTCAGAAATTTGTGGACAACTGTAGAACTTGCCCTTGTAGAGCCAATTACAATGAGAGGTATGGCCAGAGTACTTAAAGAGATGAAGAGGTGTCTGCAACAGAACTCTTTAATGACATGCTTATATTACCCATCCATCTGTAGTGTATACAATGAATATATAGATGTCTGGGACATGTTCTATACACCATATATATATGTATATATATATATATATCTTATATAGCCCTGTAAGTATTAGGTACATATGATACACACACAAACACATACACATGTACACATACAATTTATAAGTATATAAGTCAAATAAATATATACTAACATGTTAAATGCTTATAGAATACTTGATAATCATCATAGAGATTTTCAATGTTTTTCTTGTCTAAGCTTAAGGACTTCCCTGAGAGCTCAGATGGTAAAGAATCTGCCTGCAACACGGGAGACCAAGGTTCAATCCCTGGGTCAGGAAGATCCTCTGGAGAAGGGAATGGCAACCCACTCCAGTATTCTTGCCTGGAGACTCCCATGAACAGAGGAGCCTAGCGGGCTAAAGTCCATGGGATCACAGAGAGCTGGACATGACTGAGTGACTACCACAAGCATAGAGTTGCCTAAGATGTATGGAAGAACAGTTAGAACTGGACATGGAACAACAGGCTGGCTCCAAATAGGAAAAGGAGTACGTCAAGGCTGTGTATTGTCACCCTGCTTGTTTAACTTTTACATAGAGTACATCATGAGAAACGCTGGGCTGGAGGAAGCACAAGCTGGAATCAAGATTTCCAGGAGAAATATCAATAACCTCAGAAATGCAGATGACACCACCCTTATGGCAGAAAGTGAACAGGAACTAAAAAGCCTCTTGATGAAAGTGAAAGAGGAGAGTGAAGAAGTTGTCTTAAAGCTCAACATGCAGAAAACGAAGATCATGGCATCTGGTCCCATCACTTCATGGCAAATAGATGGGGAAACAGTGGAAACAGTGTCAGACTTTATTTTTTGGGGCTCCAAAATCACTGCAGATGGTGATTGCAGCCATGAAATTAAAAGACGCTTACTCCTTGGAAGGAAAGTTATGACCGACCTAGATAACATATGCAAAAGCAGAGACATCACTTTGCCAACAAAGGTCCATCTAGTCAAGGCTATGGTTTTTCCAGTGGTCATGTATGGATGTGAGAGTTGGACTGTGAAGAAAGCTGAGTGCCGAAGAATTGATGCTTTTGAAGTGTGGTGTTGGAGAAGACTCTTGAGAGTCCCTTGGACTGCAAGGAGATCCAACCAGTCCATCCTAAAGGATCTCAGTCCTGGGTGTTCATTGGAAGGACGGATGCTGAAGGTGAAACCAATATTTTGGCCACCTGATGCAAAGAGCTGACTCATTTGAAAAGACCCCAATATTAGTAAAGATTGAAGGCAGGAGGAGAAGGGGATGACAGAGGATGAGATGGCTGGATGGCATCACCAACTCGATGGACATGAATTTGGGTAAAATCTGGGAGTTGGTGATGGAAAGGGAGGCCTTCGTGCTGTGATTCATGGGGTCACAATGAGTTAGAACAACTGAGTGACTGAACTGAACTGAACTGAACTGAAGATGTATGGTTACTCTCATTTTGGCCTCATTTGAAAGGAATTATCATTTGACACGGAAATGCATGGCTACACATCTTATTGGAAGTTCATGACTAGTATACCTTTCTAGTGGATGTTAGTCTTATATCCTTTGGATAATATATTTGATACTGACCCTTTTTGCTGTTTTGACTTAGAATTTGAGTACTTCTGTTTAAATCCTATCTATACAACATAGCAGCTGTGTGACCTTGGGCAAGTTGTTGAACCTTGTGGGCATGAGTTTCCTCAATTATAAAATGAAGACAATGATAACACCTACCACATACGATTTTTATAGGAACAAATAGTTAAATATGAAAAACCTTTAGGTTGGGGCCTGGCACATAGCAAGAGTTCCTAGTATCTTAGCTATTCATACTGAATAAATGTTAGCTATCATTTTTATACATGCATATCCAAACTGTATGGAAGGAGATAGGAGAAGAGAGAGGATGAAATTAGTTGGCCTAACATTTCTCGGGTCATTTCCTACCAATAAGCAATCTTCAAAACTGAACAAACACTTTAAATTGCATGTCTTTGTTTTGTTTTTAAGCACTTTGCTTATCCTAAGTTTTCCTCAGAGATAAACTTTTAATGTGTTTTGGAGAGCATTTAGCATGTCATTTGAGAATTGCTGAGTCACACTAGGGAGTTATTGAAGGGAACAGAGCCTTTAAAGTAAAAATCCAAGAAATGTTAAAAGCGAAACATCACATAAGTGACTCCAGATAAGTTGACTTGGGAGTCATACTTGCAATTAGGTGACTAAAGGGTAGGAAAATCCTCAAATAAGACAAATCAGAAACATTCTCTGTACTTTTTTCTAAGTGCTGTGCTAAGGCTAGATAGAAGAGTCTGTAACTCAAGAAGCTCATAGCCTAGTAACCCTGCTACTTAGCTTTAAACCAAGTGTATATGAACCAAATGTACAAATATGTTTTAGATATGAAACAAAAAATAAATCAACCAATGTTTTGTCTGAGTGGTCTCAGTAAAAATTCAGCCATTTGGTACAAAGACTATGATTCAAGGAGGACTATATGGGGTTTTAGAATTAATGCTTACATGTGTCTTGGTTCCACTATTAGATATAAAGGGCAATCTGGAGCCACATCCAGGCTGTTGTATACCTACAGAGAAAGAACAAGAGTCCAACCCTAGTCCTTGAAAATGAGAAGAAAACCTAGAAGGGAACAGGAAAGCAGATTGTAAATGAAAGTTGTAAAGCTCTTCCAACTGAAACACATTCTGTCTAAAGCAAGAAATGTCACATTAATTGAGCACCTACTATGTACCAGTTTGCCACCTACTATGTGCCAGTTCTCTATATAAGAAATATCATCATTTCCATTTCCAAAGATCTCTAATATCTCAGAAGTTAAGTTAGCAATTCTCAAAAGATTATAAATATAATAAGAAGCCAAAGAAAAGCTGTAACCCCTGCCTATCCAGTAATACACATCATCAGAATGCTTTTTCATCTATGTGAACACCAGCTTAACAAATAAGCAGTTGACGTATCATAGCCAGCTGGTCAATGACCATGTGAGGTCATCGGCAGTGGCTTGGTATTAGTCATTTTTAAGCCCTGGCAGTGACAGAAAAATGCTCTTGATATTTCAGAACCATGAATTTGACAGGGCAGATGAAACAACTGATATCAATTAGAAACACAAATTCAGATTTTCTGGCCTACTTGAAAATAAATTGTATGCATAAACATCCACAAGTTAGAGTGGGAATCAAGTAATTGCCTCTCAATGTCTGCAGCAAGTTAACTACCTAAGGCAAGTGAGACAAATACCCTCAAGAGAATTGTATTTGTTTATCCTGTTGAGTAGGCTTTTAATTGTGGTATGTCCCTTTGCCTAACCTCCTTGACATTTAAAGGGTGATGGTCGATTCTATACTTATTATTCATGCTGACAATAAATAAAACAAGGCAAAGAATTGATCTTCTACTAAAGGCCAATTATGTGCAGGAAAACAGAATGGTTAGCACAAGACTTTCTGTACTGTCTCCGACCTCTGCTATCTATCAAGCTAAGCCCAAATGGTTTCTTCTTTCCTAGAGGTATTGGGATTGGAGCAGAGATCATGCATCAGTCTCTGGTCCCAGGATCACCACTGCTCTGCAACCTTGGGAAGACCCTTAACCTCTCTGATCCAAGTAACCGCATTAGATGTAACTGATATACATTTACACACTTTGAGAGTGGCTGAAATTTTCACATACACGTATTCTTTTACTTAATATAAACATCCTCCACAAATCCTGCCATGCTGGTGATACTACCTCTGCCCTTCAGGTAAAGAAACTAAGGTTTAGAGATGGAAATTTTTTTTTATCCAGGTTCCAATAAAGAAATGAACTGACCCCCCAGTTCCTCACACTGTCTACTATAGTGAGTTGGTCATGGTCCTCTTCACTTTGGTAAAATTAGAATTTTCTTATTTCAAATTAAAAGCAATCAGATGTTCAGTTCAGTTCAGCTCAGTCGTGTCCAACTCTTTGCGACCCCATGAATCGCAGCACGCCAGGCCTCCCTGTCCATCACCAACTCCCGGAGTTCACTCAAATTCACATCTGTCGAGTCGGTGATGCCATCCAGCCATCTCATCCTCTTTTGTCCCCTTCTCCTCCTGCCCTCAATCCCTCCCAGCATCAGAGTCTTTTCCAATGAGTCAGCTCTTCGCATCAGGTGGCCAAAGTACTGGAGCTTCAGCTTTAGCATCATTCCTTCCAAGGAACACTCAGGACTGATCTCCTTTAGGATGGACTGGTTGGATCTCCTTGCAGTCCAAGGGACTCTCAAGAGTCTTCTCCAACACCACACTTCAAAAGCATCAATTCTTTGGCGCTCAGCTTACTTCACAGTCCAACTCTCACATCCATGCATGACTACTGGAAAAACCATAGCCTGGACTAGACAGACGTTTGTTGGCAAAGTAATGTCTCTGCTTTTTAATATGCTGTCTAGGTTGGTCATAACTTTCCTTCCAAGGAGTAAGCGTCTTTTAATATCATGGCTGCAATCACCATCTGCTAAGAACGTTCAAATGTAACTTTCTTCTTAGTGCACTTTGCTCTAGGAGCAGCAATAAATTACTTAGATTTAACTCATATCCCTTCCTTTCATGCTCAACTTCTGCTAAGACCTTTTGAGTATCTGCTGTAAACTTTCTTGATTCTCTTTTCTTCCATTCTCCATCCCACTGCCTAGTTCAGACGTGTGCCAAAGACTTTCCTGGGCCTCAGCCTCCTCCTCACTTCCTTTCAATCTATTCTCTCTGCACTTTTGGCTGTTTGACTTTCATATTATAGTTTTCTTTGCTGTGAGAAACCCTTGACTCACTCCACTACTCTCCCAGGTTCAGCTCCTACAGCCCTCATCCCATCTCAACCCAACACCAGCTGTTTTCAGCAGTCTAGGCACCCTGGGTTGCTTCACGCCTCCATGCAGTTATTTCTGTTGGAACCCTACTGTCACCTTACCAAAGAAAGAATTTTCTTTATCCTTGAAAGCTCAGCTACCCCACGACTTTCCTCCCCCTCCTTCTCCTCCTTACTCACACCCACTTCCCCTTTTAGTCAGATCTACTATTCACCCACAATTGTCAATTTTATGAAGATGACAGTGAAGAGTTCCCACAAACTGGGAAACAAGGTAAGTAAAATGATTCTCTGAGAGTTAAACCTTAAAACCAATATATAAAGAATCAAGGCAGAGAAGTGCAAAGTTATCTTAAAGAGAATAGTTTTCAAGCTTTGAAGATTGGGTTATAATAATCTGAAACCCTTAGGGCCAGATTTGCTTTGGAATTCAGAGGGGCGTTTTTTTTTTTTTTTGTAGTACAATGCAGCTACCTTATGTTCTATATATAATGTGTGCGTGCTCAGTTGCTCAGTCTTGTCTGACTCTTTCCGACCCCGTGGACTGTAGCCCACCAGACTCCTCTGTCATGGAATTTTCTCATGGAATATTCCAGGCAAGAACACTGGAGTGAATTGCCATATCCTACCCCAGGGGATCTTTCCAAGCCAGGGATCAAATCCACATCTCTTGCATCTCCTGCATTGGCAGGCAGATGCATTACCACTGCACCACCTGGGAAGCCCCTCTGTATATAATATTCTCAATATAATGCACCATGGAAATCATCAGTATTTGTTCAATGAAAGTATGAATTTCACACTGCTGCTGCTGCTGCTAAGTCGCTTCAGTCGTGTCCGACTTTGTGCGACCCCATAGATGGTAGCCCATCAGGCTCCCCCGTCCCTGGGATTCTCCAGGCAAAAACACTGGAGTGGGTTGCCATTTCCTTCTCCAATGCATGAAAGTGAAAATTGAAAGTGAAGTCGCTCAGTCGTGTCTGACTCTTAGCGACCCCATGGACTGCAGCCCACCAGGCTCCTCCGTCCATGGGGTTTTCCAGGCAAGAGTACTGGAGTGGACTGTCATCACCTTCTCTGGAACTTCACACTAAGAAGCATAAATGAAGATTATGAATAGCTTCATGTTATTTCAGGTCATATTTGCCTTCAATTTACCACTTTTGGTTTTCAGAGCTTTGAGGATTTCAGAATTGTGGATAATGGGTTGTGAACCTGAATCTCTCTAAATAAACAAATTCTCCATCAGGAAGGGAAGCAATCAGCTACAAAGAAGTGAGTCAATAAGCCCATATTCAAGAGGAGGGGCTTATACACAGGCATGAGGACCCAGAAGCTGGACCACAGGGTGCCGTATTGGAGGCTGCCTACCCTACAAGGAATTGTGAGGTATTCCAGGATTAGATAAAGCTGAGCTGTTTTCATCCCTAGAGGAAAGGGTCAAGGAGAGAGAGTAGTTTACAGAACCTGGAAGGATAGAGTCATGTGGAGAGGGCAGCCTTGAAAGACATGTGTCCTCGGTTAAGGGAACAGACATCTTCTGATGACCCCATAGGTGGAAAGCAGGTGGAATAAATACCCCGATCTCTTTTTTCTCTCCTCTTCCATGTCTTGATGGATCTCTAGACTGGCAGAACCCAATTAGACACCCTGAAGCAAGAGGGCACATTGATGTAGTTGGTTCAGGTCAAACTGCAAGGACAGAGAGTGAGTCTGGAGGGATAAATAGAAGATAGAAACCAGCACATAATACTAGTATCTGGAAAATTACCTGTCAGGGACATTTAGGTCCCAGGGAACTTGCATTTGAAAGGCTAATTTGGTACAAGATATTAATGGCTTATAATGGCTTATAATGGAAAATAATCTGAAAATGAATATATATATATATATATATATATATATATGTTTAAAAGAAACTGAATCACTGCCATATGCCTAAAACTAACATCAATACTGTAAGTCAACTACAGTTCAATAAGAAAAGGTTAACTTGAATTATGATTATTTTTAAAGCATGAGATAGCTTAACAACTGCATTATAAATTTCTGGTCATCAAGAATGGAGCCATATTTACCTCTGAATATTATGTAATAATTTGTTCATACCAACACAGGTTCTCAAAAATTTCAGCATTTGAGAACTGGAAGGAACCTCAACTATTACACAGTAAACACACTTTTATTTTAAGAATGAGAAAATTGCTGAGATGTTAAGTGAATTGCTTAAGGCCACACAATGCTAAGCCCACATGTTCCAACACTATCTGTAATTTACTAATTCCTTAATAGTAATGATAATAACTTTGCAAGTATACAACATTTGAAAGTTTACAAAGAGCTTCCACCCACATGATCTCACAATAATTCTGAGTTACTTAGAAGGTAAATGCTATTTCCATTTTATAACTCAGAGAGTGACCGACATAGATGCTATTTTCAACACAACAAAAATGCCATAATAAGCATAGAAAATAATATAGAGGTTTGGAGCTTATTGAATTCAGCCATTCATTCTCATTACATAGAATTATCTTCTCTAATTGGCTATGGCAATTCTCTGAACTACAGACTGAAGGGCTGCTCAATGAGAAACCAATATAGGATCATGCTGTATGAAAATGCTGAGAGCAATGTTATGTTAGTTTCAGGTGCACAGCAAAGTAATTCACTTGTACATACATATGTATCTATTCATATATACATTCTTTTCCATATATCTGAAAATAATACAACATTGCTAATCAACTATACTCCAAAAGAAAATAAAAACAATTTTAAAAAGGAAATGGCAAGAGCAGACTGAAATAGATCTCAGGGAGTCTTCCAAGGGGAGAAAGGGAATAAAGCAGCCCTGCTAAGGGCCTTTCCTTCTATACCGTAGATAGAGTGCCTCCTCGAGACGTATCTATAGCATTCTCCATAATCTCTTGGAGGACTCTACACAATGAACTTGCGTACACGCACACAGAAGACAAAAAAATAAATAAAACAGTAGGCTGAGGGGCAAAACAGGGTAGAATTTGAAGCCTATAGTATTGTTCTAGTTTAATCCACTGCTATTTAACAAACTGTAAAACTCGATAGTTTAAAATAACATTCCTTTTTATCATAGCCCACAATTTCATGGGTCAAGAATTCCCATAGGGCTCTGCTGGGCAATTTTCCTGTTCTCATACCAATGACTGGAATGATTTAGTGATATTTAGCTGAAGGCTGACCTGGTCTGGAAGAGTCAAGAGACTTTATTCACATATCAGCATCTTGATGGGGATGTCTTGAAAGTTTAGCTCACCTCTGCCTCTCTTCCTCCATTTAGCTTCAGGCCCCTCTACGAGATATATCCAGTAGCGTAGCTGGATTTCTTATCTGGCCATTCAAGATTCCCAAAGCCTTAGCAGGCAGTCACTAGCCTCTGTTCAAGGACAGGCCCAGAACTGTCACAGCACCAATTCAGCTGTGTAGTTTTGGTCCAAGAAGTCACAGGGTGACCCCCTTTAAGGAGAAGCCAAACAGACTCCACCAATTGGTGGGAGCAGCACCAAAGAATTTATGACCGTCTTTGGTGGTGGTTGTTTATCACTAAATTATGTCTGACTCTTGTGACGCCACGGAATATAGCCCACCAGGCTTCTCTGTCCATGGGGTTTCTCAGGCAAGGATACTGGAGTGAATTGCCATTTCCTTCTCCAGAGGATCTTCCTGATCCAGGAATCGAATTCGGATCTCCTGCATTGCAGGTGGATTCTTTACTGACTGAGGATCAAGGGAAACCCCCATGACCATCTTTAATTCCATATGATTCTTACCATAAACTGCTCCTATTTTCTCCATTCTTTTCACTGTTACCACTTATTCGATGTTTCTACAGTTATAACCTGAAGAAAATAATGAGGGCACTGGCTGGAGGTTATTTTTATTTCCAGGAACATGCCCCATCAACTGGGGACATAAGTTGACATAACTGATCTCTCTAGCATCACTGGTATGTGTGTTGTTTCACCAGCCTGGGTTTAAGTGATGTAATGTATTCATAGCCTTGAATACGATGCCCTTCATTCCTCTAACCACCTACTCATATTGCAAAGGTTTACAGACTCTCCATCCCAGGTATTTTAGGAATCCTTAGGCTTGTTTATCCATGTCTGTTGCTCACTTCTCTCTGCCATGGAGGTTGGGGCAATCTCGTGGGAGTGGCTATTGCTTCTGTCACTCTCTCTGGTTTTAATGCTCGTTTACTTCAATACATCTCCCGGGCACACATTATTAAGGGAATTTGTTATTGTTATTTTAATCCTCATGGTGCTAAAGAAGAAATGACCCTTCCTTTCCAAATGAATAGGACAAAACTTCCTCTCTATTTTTATTCTTACAGAACATGTGTCTCTTTGTGAAGCTGCCCGACTGTCCAGTGTTCAGTTCAGTTCTGTCACTCAGTCATGTCCGACTCTTTGGGACCCTATGGACTGCAGCACGCCAGGCATCCCTACCCATCACCAACTCCCGGAGTTTACTCAAACTCATGTCCTTTGAGTCAGTGATGCCATCCAACCATCTCATCGTTTGTCGTCCCCTTCTCCTCCACCTTCAATCTTTCCCAGCATCAGGATCTTTTCAAATGAGTCTGTTCTTTGCATCATGTGGCCAAAATATTGGCGTTTCAGCTTGAACATCAGTCCTTCCAATGAATATTCAGGGCTGATTTCCTTTAGAATGGACTGGTTGGATCTCCTTGCAGTTCAAGGGACTCTCAAGAGTTTTCTCCAACACCACAGTTCAAAAGTATCAACTTTTTGGCACTCAGCTTTCTTTATAGTTCAACTCTCACATCCATACATGACTACTGGAAAAACCATAGCTTTGACTAGACACACTTTTGTCGACAAAGTAATGTCTCTACCTTTTAATATGCTGTCTAGATTGGTCATAACTTTGCTTCCAAGAAGTTAAGTGTCTTTTAATTTCATGGCTGTAGTCACCATCTGCATTGATTTTGGAGCCCCAAAATAAAGTCTGACACTGTTTCCCCATCTATTTGCCATGAAGTGATGGGACTGGATGCCATGATCTTAGTTTTCTGAATGTTGAGCTTTAAGCCAACTTTTTCACTCTCCTCTTTCATTTTCATCAAGAGGCTCTTTAGCTGTTCTTCCCTTTCTGTCGTAACGGTGGGTGTTACCTGCATATCTGAGGTTATTGATATTTCTCCCGGCAATCTTGATTCCAGCTTGTGTTTCATCCAGCCCAGCATTTCTCATGATGTACTCTGCTGCTGCTGCTGCTGCTGCTAAGGTGCTTCAGTTGTGTCTGACTTTGTGAGACCCCGGAGATGGCAGTCCACCAGGCTCCCCCGTCCCTGGGATTCTCCAGGCAAGAACACTAAAGTGGATTGCTATTTCCTTCTGCATATAATTTAAATAAGCACGGTGACAATATGCAGCCTTGACGAACTCCTTTTCCTATTTGGAACCAGTCTGTTGTTCCATGTCCAGTTTTAACTGTTGCTTCCTGACCTGCATACAGATTTCTCAAGAGGCAGGTCAGGTGGTCTGGTATTCCCATCTCTTGCAGGATTTTCCACAGTTTATTGTGACCCACACAGTCAAAGGCTTTGGCAGAGTCAATAAAGCAGAAATAGATGTTTAGAAGTAGAAGTTTTTCTGAAACTCTTGTTTTTTCGATGATCCAGCAGATATTGGCAATTTGATCTCTGGTTCCTCTGCCTTGTCTAAAGCCAGCTTGAACATCTGGAAGTTCACAGTTCACGTATTGCTGAAGCCTGGCTTGGAGAATTTTGAGCATTACTTTACTGGTGTGTGAGATGAGTGCAATTGTGCAGTAGTTTGAGCATTCTTTGGCCTTGCCTTTCTTTGGGATTGGAATGAAAACTGACCTTTTCCAGACCTGTGGCCACTGCTGAGTTTTCCAAATTTGCTGACACATTGAGTGCAGCACTTTCACAGCATCATCTTTCGGGATTTGAAATAGCTCAACTGAAATTCCATCACCTCCACTAGCTTTGTTTGTAGTGATGCTTACCTAAGGCCCGCTTGACTTCACATTCCAGGATGTCTGGCTCTAAGTGGGCAATCACACCATCATGATTATCTGAATCATGAAGATCTTTTTCATATAGTTCTTCTGTGTATTCTTGCCACCTTTTCTTAATATCTTCTGCTTCTGTTAGGTCTATACAATTTCTGTCCTTTATTGAGTCCATCTTTGCATGAAATGTTCTCTTGATATCTCTAATTTTCTTGAAGAGATCTCTAGTCTTTCCCATTCTATTGTTTTCCTCTATTTCTTTGCACTGATCACTGAGGAAGGTTTTCTGATCTCTTCTTGCTATTCTTTGGAACTCTGCATTCAAATGGGTATAACTTTCCTTTTCTCCTTTGTTTTTTGCTTTTCTTCTTTTCACAGCTATTTGTAAGACCTCCTCAGACAGACATTTTGTGTTTTTGCATTTCTCTTCCATGAGGATAGTCTTGATCCTTGTCTCCTGTACAATGTCACGAACCTCCGCCCAGTGTTACCATATGTTTCATTCAGCTACGCAGAACCAGATACCTTGGGGGTGCTGATGCAGCCAGGGAAGTTGGCACTAGAGGATCTCCCGCACCTACGTGGCTATAAGTTATGTTCGGATCTCTCCTCCCATACTTTGATCAGACAACTGTGCTACAGTGGCTCAGGATGTAACTTTCCCCTTTACTTATGGTGTGTCCTCTCTCAGGACTGCTGTCTGCCCATTTCCCCTCCCAGCTTCTGTTAGGACATGCCATCTCCCCATCCTTCACTCCCCTTTTTGCAGTCTCTCAAGTATGTCTCTATACCTGGAGCGTTGATGTTCATAGACTTCTTTAGTTACCTTTGTGAACCCCTTTCAAGCTCTAAATAAATCAATAAGCGCAAACAGGTGTGTGATGTGTGTCTGCATGTTTGTGGGTGAGATAGAGTGTCTAAATCCCTTCAACAGAAACATCTTTTTTACAGTCCCTGTCAACCAAAAATTTTAGATTGTTGCATTCTATTCAAACCATATATTTGCCCCATTTCCTTCACCTTTGCCTTGGCTAGAAACATGAGTTGGAAGAAAAATAATTTCTGCATTTATTTCCAGTATAGAGATAATTCTCTTTCCTATTTATCATTCAGGGGACTAAACCAAAATCTGCTGTCCCTCGAAGTCCATTCTGATTGGTCTGGTTATGAACACAGGTGCTTGGCACAGAGTAGGGCCCATTTGCTGCTTCTGCCCAGCCTGGGGTGGAGACAGGGATTGTCTGATTCCTTTTTTGGGGGGAATATAATTGGTTTGCAATACTGTGTTAGTTTCTGCTGAACAACATGGTGAATCAGCCGTATGTATACATATATCGCCTTCCTCTTGAAACTCCCTCCCCAGTCCACTCCTGTAGATCATCACAGAGCACTGAGCTGAGTTTCCTGTGTTATACAGCAACTTCCCGCTAGCCATCTGTTTTACGCATGGTAGTGTACATGTAGCAATGCTACTCTCTCAATTCACCCCCCGCCCCCTGACATTCCCCTACTGTGTCTACAAGTCCCTTCTGTGGTTCTTTTAAAGACTGAAGTTTGGGAAATGATTCCCAATGTTCCTCCCTAATTCTCAAGTTAGGTTGTTCACATGCATGGGTAAGATCTGTCCCTCGGGAAGGATCTGTAGTGTCAGGAGTCATCATCACTTCTGAGGATGATCACAATGAGTTGAGAATGTACCACCCGCAGAATCAGTGTGTGAGTTTGTCCCTTTTTCTCCTTCACACACAGAGAGAGCACAAAAAGGGGCCCTGGCATGGGATGAACTTCTTTCTAAAGTCATTCAGCCTTACAAACAGTTAGATAATTCTAATTATACATGAATCATCTGTGTCTGATTTATTTTATCAACATATCTCTCAATTAGTTACCATTACATATTTTGAGTTCTCACAGCATTGTAAATGCACAACCCCATGGACTGCAGCCTTTCAGATTCCTCTGTTTGTAGAATTTTCCAAGCAAGTGGGTTGCCTACTCCAGTGGATTTTCCTGACCCAGGGATCAAATCTGTGCTTCCTGTGGCTTCTACAATGGCAGGTGAATTCTTCACCACTGCGCCACCAGGCTTCCCAAGAAGCCTGTCATTCACCACTGAATGTTCTTTTGCCTTGTGCTTTTTTGGGTATCTTTTGACACCAACATCATCTCTCCCCTAGAGGTGCAAATATCCTGATCTCAGAATCAGATTAGATTCTGTAGAACACCCCAGGCAGTTTCAAAGAAGGAAGGAAGGAAGGGGAAACTGAGGGCAGTTTGACAAGAGATAAGAGGATCTTTAAAAGAGACTTCCCACAGCCCCCACTGTAATCTCCTTACTGTCTGTTGACAGAAAGTTCCTGGTAGGTCCCTGTGAATCTCCTAAATGCTTTTTTTTCTTTTTTAACAAAAACAACTTAATGATCTTTTTCTTGTTATCAATGCAATACACATTCATGATAGGAACTGTGAAATTTCCATATAAGCAAACAGAAAATTTTAAAAACATCATTGGGAAATAAAATCTATTGACACTATGGTAAATGTTCTCCACATTTTTTTTTCTGTATATATAAACAGATTTGAGAGCATATGGATCACACTATACACGTTTTGTAACCAACTTTCTCATCTGAAAACTATCTTGAATATTCTTCAGTTCAGTTCAGTTCAGTTCAGTCGCTCAGTCGTGTCCAACTCTTTGCGACCGCATGAATCGCAGCATGCCAGGCCTCCCTGTCCATGGTATTCATATAAGTAATTTTTTAGATAATCATTTAAAATAGATTATAGCATCTCAGTTTATGGATTCACCATTATTTCACTATTTCCATGCATGCATGCTCAGTTGCTCAGTCATGTCTGATTCTTTACAATCCATGGCCCACCAGCCTCCTATGTTCATGGAATTTTCCAGTCAAGAATACTGGAGTGGGGTTGCCATTTCCTCTTCCAGGTTGAACCCTAACCCAGGGTTCAAACCCATGTCTCTTGTGGTTTCTGCATCGGCAGGAAGATTCTTTACCACTGAGCCACCTGGGAAGTTCCATTTCACTATTTACTTACTGGCAAAAATGTAGGTTGCTCTATTTTTCAGTCTTATAAATTATGCTGTGTGGAAAATGCTGTATAAATGCATCTGAAAATACACCTATTTTTTTCTTAAAATCAACCCCAAACTCCTATCTGTGCAATTGTTGGGTCAAAGAGTTTGCACACTTTAGGACTTTTGATACATAGTACTAGTTCTCTATTGCAAGTGGGTTCAAATCATCTTGAGTGGTAACAGTATATACAGTGAATATCATCATTATTTATAATTTTTGCCAACCAAATTAAAACTAGCATTTGTTTAATTTGTAATTCTTCTTCTTCTTCTTCTTCTTTTTTTTAATTTTATTTTACTTTACAATACTGTATTGGTTTTGCCATACATCAACATGAATCCACCACGGGTGTACACATGTTCCCAATCCTGAACCCCCCTCCCACCACCCTCCCCATACCATCTCTCTGGGTCATCCCAGTGCACCAGCCCCAAGCATCCTGTATCCTGCATCAAACCTAGACTGGCGATTTGTTTCTTACATGATATTATACATGTTTCAATGTCATTCTCCCAAATCATCCCACCCCTTCCCTCTCCCACAGAGTCCAAAAGACTGTTCTATACATCTGTCTCTTTTGCTGTCTTGCATACAGGGTTATCATTACCATCTTTCTAAATTCCATATATATGTGTTAGTATACTGTATTGGTGTTTTTCTTTCTGGCTTACTTCACTGTGCATAATTGGCTCCAGTTTCATCCATCTCATTAGAACTAATTCAAATGTATTCTTTTTAATGGCTGAGTAATACTCCATTGTGCATATGTTCCACAGCTTTCTTATCCATTCATCTGCTGATGGACATCTAGGTTGCTTCCATGTCCTGGCTATTATAAACAGTGCTGCAATGAACATTGGGGTACACGTGTCTCTTTCAATTCTGGTTTCCTCTGTGTGTATGCCCAGCAGTGGGATTACTGGGTCATAAGGCAGTTCTAGTTCCAGTTTTTTAAGGAATCTCCACACTGTTCTTTATAGTGGCTGTACTAGTTTGCATTCCCACCAACACTGTAAGAGGGTTCCCTTTTCTCCACACCCTCTCCAGCATTTATTGCCTGTACTAGTTAAATTGAGTATTCATCCCTTTATATATTACTATTTTCATTTCTTCTTTTGACTTATCTATTAAAAATATTTATCAAATATACAATACATGTCAGATTGATTATTTGATCATACATCTTTTTCTAGTTATCTATTAGGATATTTTCATTAGTCTTACTGATTTGATTCAGCTCTTTATGTAATGATGATATTACCACCCCTGTCTTATATATTGCAAGTTCTATTTCCAGGGTTTTTTTTTTTTTTGCTTGTCTCTGATGATTTTGTGGGGTTTCTTCCTTATGTACAGAGCTGGTGGCTCAGCTGGTAAAGAATCCGCACACAATGCGGGAGACATGGGAAGATCCCATGGAGAAGAGAATGGCTACCCGCTCCAGTATTCTGGCCTGGAGAATTCCATGGGCTATATATCCAAGGGGTCGCAAAGAGTTGGACACGACTGAGCGACTTTCACTTTTATTTTCCTTATGTACAGAGCTTATATTTTAATGTAATCAAACACCGAAATGTGTGTGTGTGTGTGTGTGTGTGTGTGTGTGTGTGTGTGTATGATTTGTCTTCTTAATTAGAAAGGTCTTTACCACGAATAAACAAATAAAAGAAAGTGAGGTATTTAGAATCATTAAGTTGATTTATATCCTTGAAGTTCTTTTATTAGATGTTAGAGACTGGCATGCTTATAATTATTTTGAAAGTAACTTAAACATTATTACAAGCTGTTCAGAAAGCTGTTGATTTCTGATAGCTTGATGGAGTCTGAGATTGGCCTAGTTAATATCGAAAACTAATCTATATCACATTCTTGGAACTGTAATTACATTTGGGTAAATGTCTTTACCTCAGCACAATCCCTCTGATAGCCTCATCTGATTCCACATAAAGTGAGAAAATGGAATAGAATCAAATCAAATTAACAACATTATAGAACACGGAGTCCATGTATTTTACTAAAAATGCCTTAATATAAACTGTTCACAGCATAAGCCCACTTAACTTAGGAAAACCTTACCCTGACCACTGGCATAGATTAGGTCGGATATGCCTCTAATGCCTTATCATGACTCCTCATTCCTCTCTTTCAAGCCACATGTGGAAATGGCAATCATTAGACAATCGTAGAATCATTGGTTTAATGTTGGCCTTTGCTATACTATAAGCTCTGTGAGGTACTCCTGCTCTGCTGGTTACTACATGCCCAAGCCAGGCTTCAGCAATACGTGAACCATGAAATTCCAGATGTTCAAGTTGGTTTTAGAAAAGGCAGAGGAACCAGAGATCAAATTGCCAACATCTGCTGGATCATCGAAAAAGCAAGAGAGTTCCAGAAAAACAACTATTTCTGCTTTATTGACTATGCCAAGGCCTTTGAATGTGTGGATCACAATAAACTGTGGAAAATTCTGAAAGAGATGGGAATACCAGACCACCTGACCTGCCTCTTGAGAAACCTGTATGCAGGTCAGGAAGCAACAGTTAGAATTGGATGTGGAGAACAGACTGGTTCCAAATAGGAAAAGGAGTACAGCAAGGCTGTATATTGTCACCCTGCTTATTTAACTTATATGCAGAGTACATCATGAGAAACGCTGGGCTGGAAGAAGCACAAGCTGGAATCAAGATTGCCGGGAGAATTATCAATAACCTCAGATATGCAGATGACACCACACTTACGGCAGAAAGTGAAGAGGAACTAAAAAGCCTCTTGATGAAAGTGAAAGAGGAGAATGAAAAAGTTGGCTTAAAGCTCAACATTCAGAAAACTAAGATCATGGCATCTGGTCCCATCACTTCATGGCAAATAGATGGGGAAACAGTAGAAACAGTGGCTGACTTTATTTTTTTGGGCTCCAAAATCACTGCAGATGGTGATTGCAGCTATGAAATTAAAAGACACTTACTCCTTGGAAGGAAAGTTATGACCAACCTAGACAGCATATTAAAAAGCAAAGACATTACTTTGTCAACAAAGGTCCGTCTAGTCAAGGCTATGGTTTTTCCAGTGGTCATGTGCGGATGTGGGGGTTGGACTATAAAGAAAGCTGAGCACCAAAGAATTGATGCTTTTGAAGTGTGGTGTTGGAGAAGACTCTTGAGAGTCCCTTGGACTGCAAGGAGATACAACCAGTCCATCCTAAAGGAAATCGGTGCTGGGTGTTCATTGGAAGGACTGGTGTTGAAGCTAAAACTCCAATACTTTGGCCACCTGATGTGAAGAGCTGACTCATTTGAAAAGACCCTGATGCTGGGAGGGATTGGGGGCAGGAGGAGAAGGGGATGACAGAGGATGAGATGGTTAGATGGCATCACCGTCTCAATGGACATGAGTTTTGGTAAACTCCGGGAATTGGTGATGGACAGGGAGGCCTGGCGTGCTGCAGTTCATGGAGTCGCAAAGAGTCGGAGACGACTGAGCGACTGAACTGAACTAACTGGACTGAACTGAACATGCCCAAGACCTAAAACAAAGTTGGTACTGAAGACAGCTGGTTCTCAGAAGGATTGAATATTTGAATGAATGGACCCTTTCTTTGTGGAAATGGAACTTTCATCTTACCTTTTTAACTGGTAATTCTAATCTGGCCTGGGGGATATTGCAAACTAAGGCCCTGGGCCAAATTTAGCTAGACCCATTCATTTCCACAATGTCCATTGTTGCTTTCCTGCCAGCTACCGAACTGCATAGTTGCATCTTGCTTGCAAAGCTTAAAACATGTATTAGCTGGCCTTTTATAGAAAATTTTCTGACCCCTGCGTTAGCTAAGTGATTTTACTCAACATCATCTTTCCCAACAGTCACATAGGCATCACTCCTATGGCATCTAAAGGCATCATACTTCTCAATTCCTCTTTTGTAGTGCACTGAAGAAATACTGATCCTGTGGTTTGACCCCTTGCATAGGCTCAGCTAATGAACAAGCAAGAACAAATTTTGGAGCTCAGGATATGACTGACATAGAGAGGCTAGGGACAAGCCTAATGAACTTTCTGAACTTTCTACATAGGGTAGTAAATTTAGCAACAAAAACCTAAATGCCAAAAAGTTTCATATGCTAAACTTCTGATCATTTTATTGTGAAAATGACTTTCTCTTATAGAAATTTGTCGTTCATGGAATTTGAAAGACCTTGAAAAGACAGTCCTCACTCTCAGTATAAACGTATTACTTGTTAATACTGGATCCTGTCAGCTACACATAGGAGGTTGTTCTCCAGGTCTCAGAGGTTCTTAGAGTTCTAGTTCTAAACACCAGGGACATTTCCTATGCAGGAAGCTATTTTTTCCTCCATGTAGCTACTTAATACACCCACTGGACCTGGTAAAACAGCAACTTCTTATCTGGATTTTAAACAACCATGCCTGAGGAGTGACATGGTAGGCTAGCAGAACAATTAGACAGTGCCAAAACCTTACCATTGAAAAGATACTCAGAAAGACTCACGCAGCCTTTATAAGCACAAGGAAATGTGGCAAAGGAAATCTAAGCAAATCTCTTTCAGTTGTATTTTGAAACTGAAACACTGATCCTAAATTATAGATGAGGCTGGACTCTGTCGCTTCAGTTCAGTTCAGTTCAGTCGCTCAGTCATGTCTGACTCTTTGCGACCCCATGAATCGCAGCACGCCAGGCCTCCCTGTCCATCACCAACTCCCGGAGTTCACTCAGACTCACGTCCATCGAGTCGGTGATGCCATCCAACCATCTCATCCTCTGTCGTCCCCTTCTCCTCCTGCCCCCAACCCCTCCCAGCATCAGAGTCTTCTCCAATGAGTCACTCTTCGCATGAGGTGGCCAGAGTACTGGAGTTTCAGCCTCAGCATCAGTCCTTCCGTCACGCAAGTGTATGTTCCTCGGTTCTTTGTCTCGTCACAACAAAGGTTTGGAGAGATGGACGTTAAAGCCCCCTCAGCGAGTCACAGCTCTCAGGTCTTGGATAGACCATGTTATAGCTCTCAGGTCTCCAATGGACCGTGTTATAGCTCTTAGACAAATCAGTGTTACAGCTCAGTGTTACAGCTCTATTTTATTTAGAAGATAGCAGGAAAATCCATCTTCGAGGCGTGAGGGCACGTCGATCTAAAGAGACGAGGAGAAGAGCGCCCCAGTGCATGCACGCGAGAGAGCGAGCTGGCTCTGGCTCCTCTATTTATATGTTTATCTCTCTCTGGGCCTGTCCTATGTAAATTGGGCCAGCCAGGAGTGTTGTTTGTTTTACCTGAGGTCCTCACTCCGGTCCTCGGACCTTCTTTTGTTTCATTTTCATGGGCTTTTCCCTTCCTTGTCTGTGGCCACCACCATTTTGGACTCCTTTTCCCTGTTCTACCTAACTAACACTTCCAGTGAACACCCAGGACTGATATCCTTTAGAATGGACTGGTTGGATCTCCTGGCGGTCCAAGGGACTCTCAAGAGTCTTCAACACCACAGTTCAAAATAATCAATTCTTCAGTGCTCAACTTTCTTCACAGTCCAACTATCACACCCATACATGAGTACTGGAAAAACCATAGCCTTGACTAGACGGACCTTTGTTGGCAAAGTAATGTCTCTGCTTTTTAATATGCTATCTAGGTTGGTCATAACTTTCTTTCCAAGAGAAAGTACTGAACTTGCCTGCATGTCAGCATGGCAGAAATTTATGACGAGGCTGGAATGTCGGAGAAGAGAGCTCAAGAAGGAGATGTACCCAGGGGTGTTCTAAGATCCTGGGTTTCAGGTCAAGGCTCCTGCTCAGGCCACCAGGTGTAAGAGGGAAAAGAAGAAATTAGCTACTTCTGACCTTCTGGTGCTCAGTGAGTCTATCTATTAGAAACAGGGCCCACAAGGTGTCTTGGAGCCTGGCTTTTGAGATGAGTTTTCTTCTTACTTTTGGAGAGCAGAAGTAGGGGACATTAATGATACAGCTTCCTCTTCCATACAGGCCCATCCTCTTGGTCAGGAAAAGGCTATTTCTTTGAGCTAAAGTTGCAAGGGATAGCAATAAAAGGAATAGGAATTGATTTCCATTTATTACTCAGGTGACCTCAGGGGCAGAGTGACTCACCAAAGACAAAATTCAAATGCTCTGGGACATTTGAGACCAAAGCTATTTTTACATCACCCCTTTAAATGGGAGTAAAGTGGGACACAGGAGGAGAGACTCTTCGGGGCCCTCATTTGCTCTGATTCTTCTGATTCTTTGCTGTCTGAAAGGCTGGCAGAGATAGGGAAACTGCCTTGAAAGGCAGGCACACTGATGGTGAGGCATATTCACTGATAACCTGAGCACAGAGGAGGAAGAAAATCCACAAGAATCAGGAACTCAACCATGAGAATAGCTTATAGCTATGGAATATAGAGACATATTTCTGAATAAGGCCTGTGAGTCAAGACATCAGAAAACAGAGAGCTATGTTCCAGAAACTTGTCTTTAGGGGGAAGATAATGCAAGTTAACTTGACATCCACTTTGGGAACAGTTCAATCCTAAATGGTTAAAAGTCAAATATTTTGGTGTTTAAAGTTAACTCTCAGTTAAGGGATGTAAAGGAATCGATCCCCTCAGAACCATAGATAACATGGAGAGTAGTTGCTAAAGCAGGGTTTAATGGTAACACAGTGTCCAGGTCCTTTCTCAGCACCCAACAACTCACCAACAGTGCACCCAGAATCATTATTTTTGTCCAGAATTCATGTTTCTTGTTAACCATTGCCAGCATTAGGGTGCTTCTGGGAAAAATAAGCTGTGTAAAATAGATATTTGAAGATGAGGAGGAAGAGGAGTTGTTTAATTGCCATATGTGGCAAAATTCGCTTGGATTTGAAATTCTCTCTCTCTTTTTTTATTTTGCTATCCAGTGTGGTACTGGGAGTTCATACTGTTCATGGGGTTCTTGTGGCAAGAATATTGGATTTGGTTTGCCATTCCCTCCTCCAGTGGGTCATGTCTGGTCAGAGCTCTTCGCTATTAGTCATTTGACTTGGGTGGTTCTGCAAAGCATGGCTCATAGCTTTATTGAGATACACAAGCCCCTTCACCATGACAAGGTTGTGATCCACAAAGGGGTATGATCTAATAATGGCAAAAAGCAAAGAGGGACTAAAGAGCCTCTTGATGAAGGTGAAAGAGAAGAGTGAAAGAGCTGGCTTAAAACTCAACATTCAAAAAACTAAGATCATGACATCTGGTCCTATTACTTCATGGCAAATAGATGGGGAAAAAGTGGAAGCAGTGACAGACTTTATTTTCTTGAACTCCAAAATCACTGTAGACTGTGACTGCACCCATGAAATTAAAAGATGCTTTCTCCTTGGAAGAAAAGCTTAAACAGACTTAAGTGAAGTTAAGTGAAAGTCGCTCAGTCGTGTCTGACTCTTTGCAACCCCATGGATAGTCCATGGAATTCTCCAGGCCAGAAAACTAGAGTAGGTAGCCTTTCCCTTCTCCAGAGTATCTTCCCAACCCAGGGACTGAACAGCATATTCAAAAGCAAAGACATCACTTTGCTAACAAAGTTCTGCATAGTCAAAGCTATTGTTTTTCCAGTAGTCATGTATGGATGTGAGAGTAGGACCGTAAAGAAGGTGGAGCACCTAAGAATTGATGCCTTCAAACTGTAGTGCTGGAGAAGACTCTTGAGAGTCCCTTGGCCTGCAAGGAAATTAAACCAGTCAATCCTAAAGGAAATCTTCCCTGAATATTCATTGGAAGGACTAATGCTGAAGCTGAAGTTCTGATACTTTTGCCACCTGATGCAAAGAGCCAACTCATTGGAAAAAGACCTTAATGCTTGGAAAGATTGGGGCCAAAAGGAGAAGAGAGAAGCAGAGGATGAGATGCTTGGATGGCATCATCAACTCAATGGACATAAGTCTGAGCAAACTCCAGGAGATAGTGAAGAACAGGGAAGCCTGGCGTGTTGCAGTCCACGGGGTCACAAAGAGTCGGACACAACTTAGTGACTGAACAAGAACAACAACTGAGAGATCAGTGCCCATGCCCCTGGTAGCATCCCCTCCTCCAGGCCTGCTTGGTCTCATCGGCTGCCCCAACACACATTGACCTCTTACCCAGGGTTCTTCCATACTGTACTTACCCCAAATTGGGACAAAAAGGCAGCACATTCCTTTAACTATTTTTTATATTAATACCATAGACAAGGACCTTTTTTAAGGACTAGAGTTAGTAAATCAGACAAGCAAAAGAGATAATACCATATGATTTCTCTTATATGTGGAAACTATACAACAAAACAAATGAACAAACATAAAAGTTTGCATTCGTCTTTAAAGAGCATAGTCTCTGTTTCCCACAGCCCTGCAGCTGTCCCATACCCAAGCTCCACTGCTCTTCAAAGCCATGCGTCTGAGGGCTTATCTTTCTGGTACAGGACCCCCAGACTGGGGAGTTCGATGTAGGTCTCAGACCCCTCATACTTTGGAGAGAACCTCTGCACTTTTTATCATTTTCCCATTTGTGGGTCGACTCCCTGGGGGTGTGGATCTTGACTGCCACATCTCCACCCCTCCTACTTATCTTGTTGTGGTACCATTTTCATACCTTTAGTTGTAGAAAATCCTTTCTACTAGTCTTTAGTTTGTTCTCATAAATAACCCTTCTGTAAATAGTGGTAATTTTGATGTGCCCATAGGAGGAGGTGCACTCAGGATCTTGCTACTCCACAATCTTGGCACGTCCCTCTAACTCACACTTTCTGGATTCATATAGAGATTGAAATTTTATTTCAAATAACCTTTTTCTTAAATTTTTTATTTGCATTTATTTTTTGCTGAATTTATCCCCAGGCCGGAAGCTTTGTTTCTTCAGTTTCTTCTGGGTTCTCTTTTTCTTCTGTGCAACCTCTTTTGGCTTAGGAACAACCTGTCCTCTTTCAGTAAAAGCCATCTCAATGTGGCAGGGATGGCTCATGTATGGGTTGATTTGATCATGAGCTCTGTAAGTCCTGTGCCATATCTTGGGGGCTTTGCTCTCTTGGATGAGCAAAATGACCAGAGAGTCTACATCTAAGCCCTTAAGTTCAGCATTACTCTCTTCAGTTTTAAGTATGCACAGTAAAAATTTAGCACTCTTCTTGGGCCACCAACCCTGTGTTCAGCCCCACTGTTTGGCCAGAGCACACCTACCAAATCCACCACTGTAACCACACAATGGCACACATTGCTTCTTTGAAGTGACAGCCTTCAGATACTTGGTGGCTTTTCAGATATGCATACCCTTAATGGCCTGGTCATTAACACCCTTAATGGCCTGTGGAAAATTCTTAAAGAGATGGGAATACCAGACCACCTGACCTGCCTCCTGAGAAATCTGTATGTAGGTTAGGAAGCAACAATTAGAACTTGACATGAAAAACAGACTGACTCCAAATCAGGAAAGGAGTACATCAAGGCTGTATATTGTCACCCTGCTTATTTAACTTATATGCAGAGTACATCATGAGAAACGCTGGGCTGGAAGAAGCACAAGCTGGAATCAAGGTTGCCGGGAGAAATCTCAATAACCTCAAATATGCAGATGACACCACCCTTATGGCAGAAAGTGAAGAAGAACTAAAGAGCCTCTTGACGAAAGTGAAAGAGGAGAGTCAAAAAAGCTGGCTTAAAACTCAATATTCAGAAAATTAAGATCATGGCATCCGGTCCCTCACTTCATGGTAAATAGATGGGGGAAACAGTGGAAACAGTGACAGAATTTATTTTTAGGATTCCAAAATCACTGCAAATGGTGACTGCAGCCAAGAAATGAAAAGATGCTTGCTCCTTGGAAGAAAAGTTATTACCAACCTAGATAGCATATTAAAAAGCAGAAACATTACTTTGCCCACAACGGTCTGTCTAGTCAAAGCTATGGTTTTTCCAGTAATCATGTATGGATGTGAGTGTTGGACTATAAAGAAAGCTGAGCAGCAAAGAACTGATGCTTTTGAACTGTGGTATTGGAGAAGACTCTTGAGAGTCCCTTGGACTGCAAGGAGATCCAACCAGTCCATCCTAAAGGAAATCAGTCTAGAATATTCATTGGAAGGACTGATGCTGAAGCTGAAACTCCAGTACTTTAACCACCTGATGCAAAGAACTGACTCATTAGAAAAGACCCTGATGCTGGGAAAGATTGAAGGTGGGAGGAGAAGGGGACGGCAGAGGATGAGATGGTTGGATGGCATCACTGACTCAATGGACATGAGTTTGAGCAAGTTCTGGGAGTTGGTGATGGACAGAGAAGACTGTCCATGGGATAGGAAGCCCCAGGGCATGCTGCAGTCCATGGGGTTACAAAGGGTCAGACACGACGAGTGATTTCACTGAACTGAACTGAACTGAACTGAATGGCCTGGGCAGTTTCAGGAGTGTTAAAAGTGAACACAAAGATTTGAGCTTCTTGATTTGCATGATTTTATGGGGTTTTCTGGGTCAAGTGAATAGCAGCTACTATTGTTCTATGGAAACCTGAAAACTCTCATATTTTTACTGATTTTTAAATGTCCTTTATACATAAAGACAATTGACCAGATACACAATTGGTACTGTATTCATTATTTCCTATTAATTTTTTGTTAAAAATTTGAGCCATCAGATTTTTAAAAGTTTATGTCAAATTAATGAGAACATTTTGTGACATTTACCAGTTTTTACGTGTGTGAAAATGCACTTCTTATCCAGAGAGTACATAAATATTTGGCTGTAATACCTGCTGATTTTTTATCTATCCACCTATCAGTCATCTTATTTTTAATAATTGAAAATGCCTGAAATATTGAAATATGTTTGGCCTATAGAATGGATTGATAATCTTCAGGATCCCCCATCCCCTGCATAGCTATTTTTCATACATTTGTAAAACATAATTGCTTCCTCAGTGATTTATGATGATCTTTCTTTATGGATGTGACTTTCTTATCAGTGTATATTAGAGTGTATTTCAGAGATAAGTATTGTGGAGCAAAGTTATTTATTATTGTTATATTTTTATATAGTGTAAATTGGAGAAAAACTTAGCTTTTAACTAAGCAGTTATATTATAGATACTCAAAGTAATAATGTTCTGTTGCAAAGACATGCTGCTGCTGCTGCTAAGTCGCTTCAGTCATGTCCGACTCTGTGCGACCCCATAGATGGCAGCCCACCGGGCTCCTCTGTCCCTGGGATTCTCCAGGCAAGAATACTGGAGTGGGTTGCCATTTCCTTCTCCAAAGCATGAATGTGAAAAGTGAAAGTGAAGTCGCTCAGTCATGCCCGACTCTTAGCGACCCCATGGACTGCAGCCTACCAGGCTTCTCTGTCCACGGCATTTTCCAGGCAAGAGTACTGGAGTGGGGTACCAGTGCTTCTCCTACAAAGACATAGTAGAATCCAAAATTGATATATGAAGTTGTTTGCATTAGCAATCCCCAACCTTTTGGGCACTAGGGACCAGTTTTGTGGAAGACAATTTTTCCATGGGAGTAGGGGGTGGTTCAGGCAGTATAATAGCATGAGTGATGGGGGGAAGTGTTTCAGGTGGTAATGCAAATGATGAGGAGAGATGGAGAAGGGCATGCTTGCCCGCTGCTAACCTCCACCCATGAGGCCCAGTTCCTAACAGGCTGCAGACCAGTACAAGTCCACAGTCTGGGGGGCTAAGGGACAAATGTAGGTTTTATACATATGGTGGTTGTGGTTTACTCCCTAAGTCATGTCTGACTCTTGTAACACCGTGGACTGCAGCCTACCAGGCTTCCCTGGCCATGGGATTTCCCAGGCAAGAATACTAGAGTGGGTTGCTATTTCCTTATCCAGGGGATCTTCCTGACCCAGGAATCAAACCCACATCTCCAGCTTTCAGGCAGATTCTTTACAGACTGAGCTACAAGGGAAGCCCAGGTTTTACATGTGTGTGTGTGTGTGTATATATATATATATATATATACATATACACATATTTTTAAATATTTCTTTTTAATATTTATACACACAGGCAAATATCTGGAAGAACATTTTCAAGTTGAAACTGATGATCATTGAGAGTTGAAGTTCTGGTTAAATTATAATTTCTGTATTTTTATATTTCTCAATTTTTCTATGTAATCTAATATATATGCAATATTCAGAAAACAAATGTTATGTATTTCTATTTCTGTTGCTTAAATATAACTAGATTAACATTTTGTTAAACTTTATTCCAGTATATTGGATTAAATTTTGCTTTTGGTATTTTTATAATTAGACTTAATTAACCTTTGTATCCGAGAGAGGGTTTTCCTTAAGGGCTACTTTTTTGCTCAACAAAATTAGCTGTAATAATGAGAAATAATAATTTGCAATAAAATAGAGCTGTTTTATAGCCCTATCTCCAGGCCATGGTTGATGTATCTTTACCATTTTTGAGTGAAGTAAGTTGTAGGTTTTGAGGTGATCTTGAGGGGCAGGGGGCAGGTGATTTTCCCCTACCGACTTTTCTGGTAAGTCAAGTGTGGGCCTCGTGGCTTTCTCAAGGATGGGCACCCAGTCTTCTCATCCAACAGGTTCCTTACCTGGGTTTTCATATTTTTAAATTTATTTCTTTAATTGTGAAGGCATATCTTGAAGAAATTTTGTTCCAGCTAAACTCTGGCATATCTAAGACTACCTTTACATATAAAAAGAAATTTGGCCATGTGTAAGATTTTTCAGACATAACTTTTTTCTTCAAAATTCTGCAGCTGTTGCAGTCTTGTCTTCTAGTGAAGTTGGTTCCTATTTTAGAAAGACTATAATTTCTGTCTGGAAACTCCTGAAATATTTTTTAAACAAATTCATCTTATTCAAATATCCTGCTAGTATATATATTCGGGTATACACCTATTTTCCTCAATTTGATTTGGTACGTATTTCATATTGAGTATATAACAGAATTGGATTTTTTTGTTTCTTTTTCTTGGTGTATTTTATTTAATTTTGTGTTATTGCTTCTGTTACAATGTCCTAGCTTCTTCCTAAATCACACCTATATTTTATATTGGATCTACGATTTTTGTTGGTCTCTGTTACTCTCACTCATTTGGGATCTTACCATTTTCATTGTGTTTTCCTTTCACTTTTGCACTTTGAGAAAACAGTTGAAGTTGTCTTCAGTATCAGTGATTACATTTTCTTCAGTATGAATTATACTTTTTACCAGCTCCAAAGATGCATTTATAGCTTACTGTTACATATTTACTTTTATGGTATTAATTCTTTATAGGATTCAGCTGTTTTGTGGATCTTGATTGCTTTTAAATCTCAGTTTGTCCATAAGACTGTTTTTCCACAGAAGTCCAGGTTTCTCAGTGATGTAAGGAAGAAAACCTTCTCCACTCCCTCCTTCATTACGGTTCCAATAAGAAATCATATTCAGGGACTTCTCTCTTAAGTCTTTAGCATGAATTCCACTCTTGCTTTTACTAGGAGGTTTTTGGGTGTTTTGTGTTTTTTTGCATTTTTAATTTTTGTTGTTCTTGCTATTAATTTACTCCTTGTATATAAGGCTTGTTCCATGTTGGAGCTTACTGCAGAGAAGGTAATTGCTCTTAGCCCCAACATTTGTTTACTGAGGGGTGCTGACTGCATATTCCTCTCTGTTCTAGAGCTGGATCAAAGATTGGCCCACTTTTTGGCGATTAAGTATAAAGCTGTTATACACATTTGAGAACAGGTTTTTGTGTGAACACAGATCTCATTTCTCTGGGATAAATGCCCCAGGGCATAATTACTGGGTTGTATGGTAGTTGCATGTTTAGTTTATTAGCAAAGTGCCAGACTATTTTTCAGAGTGGCTGTATCATTTTACAGTCTCATCAGCAATGTATGAGTGATCTAATTTCTATACATTCTTGCCAGAATTTTATGTTGGCATTATTTTTTATTTGATCCATTGTGATAAGACATTTAATGATATTTCATTGTCATTTTAATTTGCATTTCCCTAATAGCTAGCGATGCTGAATGTCTTTTCATGTGCTTATTTGCCATCTGTACATCTTCTTCAGTGAAATATCCCTCGTGTCTTTTGCCCATTTTCTAATTGAACTGTTTTTTGATGGGTATTTTATTTTTTGGAATTTTAGGAACTAGTCTTTTCTCATATATATGGTTTGCAAATATTTTCTCTCACTTGCTAACTTTTTATTTTTATCTTCTTAACAAGGTTGTTCACAGGGAAAAGTTGTTTAATGTTGATAAATTCTGATTTATCAGCTTTTCCCCTTATGGATGATGCTTTTGATGTTAATTCTAAGAACTCTTTCGGAGAAGGCAATGGCAACCCACTCCAGTACTCTTGCCTGGAAAATCCCATGGACAGAGGAGCCTGGTAGGCTGCACTCCATGGGGTCACTAAGAGTTAGACACGACTGAGCGACTTCACTTTTACTTTTCACTTTCATGCTTTGGAGAAGGAAATGGCAACTCACTCCAATATTCTTGCCTGGAGAATCCCAAGGACGGGGGAGCCTGGTGGGCTGCCGTCTATGGGGTCGCACAGAGTCGGACACAATTGAAGCAACTTAGCAGTAGCAGCTAAGAACTCTGCCTAGCACTAGATCATGATAATTTTATCAAATTTTTTTAAATGAAAACTTCATTGATTCATATTTTACATTGAAATCAGGAACCCATTTTGAATTATTTTTTTATTAGGTGTGACGTGTAAGCCAAAGTTCAATACGCAACCTATGAATGTTCTATTGCTCCAGAACACTTGTTCAAAAAGTTTTCCTTGTCTATTGAATTGTTTCTGCATCTTTGTCAAAAGTCTGTTGGAAATATTTGTGTGGGTCTACTCAGTTCTCTATATGTTCTATAGATCTGTGTATCTCACCTTTTGTCAATACCAAGTAGTCTTGATTATTATAGTTATATAGCAAGTCTTGAAACTGGTAAGATTGATTCCTACTTTATTTTTATTTTTCAAAATTATTTTAGCTATTTTATCATCTTTGCTTAGAATAATATCTATAATATCTACAATATCTAATAATATCTTAATGTCTATATCTACAAAAAATTTTATTAGAATTTGAATAGGAACTTTTCAAATTGTTCTACGTTTCTTTTTCTGATCCAAGATTCAATCCAGGATGTCACATTGCATTTAGTTTCATTTTTTCCTTACTCTTCTACAGTCTGGGATAGTTTCATCATTTTCCTTTCCTTTTATGACTTAGACAATTTTAAGAATACTGGTCATTTTTTTAAGAATGTCTCTTTTACTTCTTAGAGTAAATTTAAATTTAATATACAGTTAAAATATATATTTAAATCAAAAATAGACATTTATATTAAGCTTTCACTATGAAAAGTAAAGTAACAGTCCTTTGTTTTCCTTTTGTGGATGATACAGGCTCTATATCCAACCTCAAGAATCTTTGTGTGTCTCTCTTAAACTTTCTATAAGTTTAGAACATTTTTGACATGTGTTTATCATTAAAGTATCATACAGAGTAATTTCACTGACTAAAAATGCTCTGAGCTCTAATTATTCCTCATATCTTTAAGCCCTGGAAACCACTAATATTTTTATTGTCTCTATAGTTTTGTCTTTTCCATACTGTCATATAATTTGAAACACATCACATGTAATCTTTTCAGACTGGCTTCTTTCACTTAGCAATATATATTTAAGATTCCTCCATGTCTTTTTATGACTTGGCAGCTTATATATTTTTAGTACTGATTAATATTCTACTCTCTGGGTGCACCACACTTTACCCACTCATTTACCAGAGAACATCTTGATTCCTTCCAAGTTTTGACAATTATTAATAACGCTACTATAATCATCCATGTGCAGGTTTTTGCATGGATATCTTTTCCACTCCTTTGAGTAAGTACCAAGGAATGTGATTGGTGGATGATATGGTTAAGAGTATGTCTAACTAAGAAACTGGCAGACTGTCTTGCAAAGTGGCTGCACCATTCTGCATTTCCACCAGCAATGAATGAGAGTTCTGTTCTTCCATTTTTCACCAGCAAATGGCATTGTCAGAGTTCTGGATTTTGGCCATTCTAAAAGGTGTATAGTGGTATCTCACTGTTGTTCACACTTTTTGAAGACATATGATGTGGAACACATTTTCATATACTTATTTGTGTATCTTCTTTGTTGAAATGTCTGTTACAATCTTCTATTTCTTAATTGGGTTATTTGTTTTATTATTACTTAGTTTTAAGAGTTCTTGTATATTTTTGATATATATTTTGCAAATATTTTCTCCCAGTCTATGGCTTGTCTCAACATTCTCTTCACAATGTCTTTCACAGAAAATATTTTTTTAACTTTAGTGAAGTCCAGCTTAATGATTATTTCTTTCATGGATCCTGCCTTTGGTACTGTATCTAAAGAGTCATTGCTATACCCAACATTATCTATATTTTCTCCTTTTTCACCTTCCAGAAGGTTTGCCGTTTTGCATTTGCATTTAGGTTTGTGATCCATTTTGAGTGTGTGTGTGTGTGTGTGTGTGTGTATAAAGTGATAAGGTCTACATAAAAATTTATTTTTTTGCTTGTTAAGGTTTGGCTTTCAAGCAACCGTTTTGGAAAAGACTGTTTTTACTCCAATGTATTGCCTTAGCTGCTTGTCAAAAAGCAGTTGACAGTATTTATTTGAGTCTATTTCAGGGCTCTCTATTCTTCCCCATTGATCTATCTGTCTCTACTTTTGCCAGCTCCACACTTCTTGATTACTGTAGCTTGTAAGTCTTGGCTAATAGTGTCAGTCCTTTGACTTTGTTCTTCTACTTCAATATCACGTGGACTATTTTTATTTTTTTGTCTTTCCATGTAAACTTTAGAGTCACTTTGTCAATAGCTACAAAATATGTTACTGAGATTTTGATTGAGATTTCATTAAATCTACAGATTGAGTTGGGAAGAACTGATATTTGACAACACTGAATTCCTATCCATGAATTTGGAATATCTTTCCAATTTTTTAGTTCTTCTTTGATACTTTCATCACAGTTTTGTAATTTTCCTCATATAGAACTTATGCATATTTTGTTACTTAAGTATTTCTTTTCTTTCTTGGTGGTATTGCAAAAGGTAATGTGTTTCGTTACCTTTTGTTTGTATTTCATGTCAAACTCCGTTTATTCTTTGCTGGTATATAGGGATACAACTGACTATATATTAACCTTTTATCCTACTATCTGTTATAATTGCTTATTAGTTTCAGGAAGGTTGGTTTTTCTTTTCCTTTTTTTTTTTGGAAATTCTTTAGAATCTTCTATATAGACAATCATGTGCTCTATGAACAAAGATTTTTATTTCTTCCTTCTAATATGTAGATCTTTTATTTCCTTTTCTGTCCTCATTGCATTAGTTAGCAATTCCAGTACAATTTTGAAAAGGAATGGAGAGAGGAGACACTCTTGCTTTGTTGCTTATCTTAGCAGGAAAGTGACAAAGAAGTATAATGTTAGCTGTAGATTTTTGTAGCTATTACTTATTAATTTTGGGACATCCCCTCTACTCCTAGTTTATTGAGAGTTTTTTTTACCATGAATTGGCATTGAATTTTGTCAAATACATTTTTTACATCTATTGATATGATCATATAATTTTTCTTCTTGATGTGAGAGATTATATTAATTGACTTTTTTAATACGAAATCAGCCTTGTATACTTGGAATAAATCCCATTTGCTTGTGATATATAAATTTTTTAACACTGTTGAATTTGATTTGAAAACAATTTTTTGAGAATTTCTTCATCTATGTTTATGAGAGGTATTGATACATGGTTTTTTTCTTTTAATGTCTTTGTCTGATTTTGGTTTAAGATGATGTTGAGTTCAAAGACAGTTAGGAAGTATTCCCTCTGATTCTATCTTCTGAAATAATTGGTATAACCTCTTTCTTAAATTTTTTGATAGAATCTACCAGTGGTGCTTTCTGTTTTGGAAGATTATTGATAATTGATTCAGCTTCTTTAATAGATATAGGCCTGATCAGATTGTTTATTTCTTCTTGTGTGAGTTTCAGCAGATTGTGTCTTTCAAGGGTTTTGTCCATTTCATCTAGATTAGCAAATTTGTGGCCCAGAGTTGTTTATAATATTCCTTGATTATCCTTATAATGTCCTTAGGATATGTAGTGATGTCCTTTCCTTCATTTCTGATTTTAGTCATTTGTATCCCATACTACCTCTTTTATCTTAGTTAGCCAAGCTAGAGGTTTATCAATTTTATTATCTTTTCAAGGAACCAACTTTTGGTTTTATTGATTTTATATAGTTATTTCCTATTTTTATTTTCATTGACTTCTTCTCCAATTTTTATTTCTTCTTTTCTGCTTGTTTTGGAATAAACTTGCTCTTCTTTTTCTAGTTTTCTAAGGTTCAAGCTTAGATGATTGATTTTAGATTTTTCTTCTTTTCTACTACTTATTCAATGTTATAAATTGTGCTCATTTCCCTCTAAGGACTTTTGCTGCATCTCACAAATTCTGATAAGTTGTATTTTCATTTTCATGATATTTTAAATATTTATTAATAGTTTAAAATATTTTAAAATTTCTCTTGAGATTTCTTCTTTGAATAATGTTATTTATACATGTGCTGTTTATCATCCAGGCTTATTATCCACGTATTTGGGGATTTTATAGCTATTTTATTTCTGTTTTAAGTTCACTGTGGTCTGAGAGAAGACACATCTTTTCCATTTTTAAAAATGTATTAAGTTGTGTCCCAACCCAGGGATTGAACCCAGGTTCCTATATTGCAGGCAGATATCTGAGCCACCAGCAAAGCCCTGTGTTATGGCCCAATCTTGGTAAATGCTCAATATGAGTTGGAAAAGAAGGTGTATTCTGCTACTGTTGGATTAAGTAGTCTATAGATGTAATTATATTCAGTTGATTGATGGTGTTGAATTTACTACATTTCTGGTTGCCAAAGCTGTCTATTTTTGAAAGAAGGGTGTTGAGATCTTCAACTCTAATAACATACACATTTGTTTCTTCTTGCACTTGTACCAGCTTTTGTCTCATGTATTTTGACACTTGATTGTTAGGTATATGTATGCTAATGATCTTTACGTGTTCATGTCCTTGATTCCAGTTTCTTCTGTTTTCTGCTGGTTGTTTTTTTGAATGAATCTTTAGTGTTTATCATCAACTCCTATTTAAGCCTCTTTGTCCTTTCTCTCTGCTGTAGGGATAGTCAGGCCTGTTTGTCTTCTCTTTCACTAATATGATTCCTGATAATATCCATTCTGCTTTTTACTGCCTCCAACCAATAGATCCACTTACTGTGGCTGTTGGGCTGTTGGCATTTACTTTAGGAGGTTCCTGAAATGAATGAACTCTAATGATTCTAGTATGTCCTTGATCACTCAGCTTAAGATTCAGATTCCTTGTCTGGCTTAGGAAGGTCAAGAAAGGCATGGTGATTTATTATATTAATATTGCAAAACACAGGGTAAAGAAGTTTCCCCAAGAGGAAAACTGCAATTGCCAAAATAAAAATGGGAAGAGGCAGGATGGCAGAAAACAGCAAAGTCCATTGCAAACTTTTAACTAGGTACCTCAGTTTTAATTGGAAAGAGTCATACTGTGTAGCCCTGCTGAATAACTAAGAGAGAAAAATGCATGACTGACTCTTTACCCTGGCATCTTTCTCTTCCATACAACCATGCTGGCAAATTACATTTTCTAACATCTAAGATTTCTTTATCTACAGTTAATACCACCAATGAACATACATCCTGTACTTCATTTTATCTGTACTTTCTAATAATTTTGTACTTGTTTTGGAGTCACTACACATTCAAGAGGTAATCTTTACCATACACACGTTTATCATGTCATCATCTGTAATCCCTAATGGTTCAGTCAATAAAGAATCCACCTGCAATGCAGGAGACCTGGGTGCAATCCCTGGGTTGGGAAAATCCCCTGGAGAAGTAAATGGCAACCCACTCCAGTATTCTTGCCTAAGAAATCCCATGGTCAGAGGAGCCTGGTGGACTACAGTCCACTGAGTCACAAGAGTTGAACATGACAAAGCGACTGAACACATTCAAGATGTAATCTTTACCCTATCCATGTTCATCATGTCATCATTTGTAATATTAGTAATGAATGAGATCCTTAGATCATTCGGTCAGATACTGAGAAATGAACACAGGTGCCCAAAACTCCCCTTTTCCTCCTTTAGGACAAATGTCATCTTCTCATAAAGTCTTTCCCACCATTGTGGTATCTAACTGGCCCATTATATCTACCCACCCTCTGTTTAATTTCATTGTAGCCTTTATCACAAGTTGGGATTATTTTGCTTATTTGTTCCCTTGCTTATCTTTGGGCTCCCTCCATGACGACAGGTACCATGACCCTCTCTCTCCTCTTGTATCCCCGATTCTTAGCACAGGGCCCTGCAAACAGGAGATGTTCATCTTACCTGAATGTTGATGCTACTGTTTGTCAAATTTGAGTTTCAAGTATGAAATGCAGGATTTAAAATATTTAAGTGTACTTGCTGAAATCATGTTGTCCTTCTATGCTTATTAAACAACTCTCTAGCACTTTACATCTCTCATTTTTTCCTTCTAAATGCCTCAATAATTTGACCTCACAAAATAATCATAGTCTGTGGAATAATTTTCAACAAATTTTCTTGCTGCACTTTGCACTGTAAAAATAAAATAAATGTGAAAATAATAAAAGTAAAAATAAAAAGTAAAAATAAATGTGCTGACATCTTAGAACTATGAAATTTACTATATGCTATCCATTACTTATAGGAAATAATGATTTTGACTTTAGTCTCCCCTAATTCCTGTCTCATGATACTTCTATAGATAAGGTGAAAACTGTATCCTAAAATTTAAATGGCATTATTTGACATTTCAGGAGGCTGATAATTTTTTTCATTAATTATAGTGGCAAGGTAATACATGTTACTCCATTCCCAGCTACTTATTTTATTAGAACAGATTGTACACAACATATAAATTAGAGACCTGATGGTGCAACAAAGAATTACCCTAAAACTATTTATGTAGCAAGTAACTTCAACAATGCAATGTACTCTCATGTTAGGTAATCCAAAGTTGTGAAAATACAAAAGTGTAGAATTATATATTGTTTTTTTCACAAATGATATCTTCTATTAAAAACTGAATTGCCACAAGAGTTTCCTGAACAACTTCCTGCCTAAAATAATAAATAATTATTTACTAACTTGCTTGAGAAGAAACCTGTAAATGACAGGGGGAAATACCGTTAAAATTACTTTAAAAAGTAATGAAGGTCAGGAGTTAATGGTTATTCATTCCTCCAGTTACATAACATTATTAGGTGGCAGATGCTATTAAGATCAAAAATCACATGTGGGAATAATCATGGGTTGTATAGCCACTCATGAAAATTTTGTGCTATGAATTCAGTACCCAAAATCAAGTAATAATAATTAGTGTTTAGTTTTGTTTTGTTGGGGAAAGCTAGACACATGGCACTGTATTCTACTAAGATCCAACTCAGATTTACTAGAGAAAATTATAAGAGGCCGCTCAGATGGAAGTGGCCAGCCACCACCTACCTTTAGTCACAAGGACATTTGAATTTGTGGATATTTCAAACCCATGTGGTCTGTGATCTTTTTCTTTTTCTCCCTTGGCATGTGGTAAAAAGTTCATCTGTTTACTAAGCCTAGATTTGTTATGCAGAGGTGATGTCACTTTGTTGTATGCTTTATGTGCATACATGATCTGTAGTTCAGTTCAGTTCAGTTCAGTCGCTCAGTCATGTCCTACTCTTTGAGACCCCAGGAATCGCAGCACACCAGGCCTCCCTGTCCATCACTAGCTCCGGGAGTGCACTCAGACTCACGCCCATCCAGTCAGTGATGCCATCCAACCATCTCATCCTCTGTCATCCCCTTCTCCTTCTGCCCCCAATCCCTCCCAGCATCAGAGTTTTTTCCAATGGGTCAACTCTTTGCATGAGGTGGCCATAGTACTGGAGTTTCAGCTTTAGCATCATTCCTTCCAAAGAAATCCCAGGGCTGATCTCCTTCAGAATGGACTGGTTGGATCTCCTTGCAGTCCAAGGGACTCTCAAGACTCTTCTCCAACACCACAGTTCAAAAGCATCAATTCTTCGGCACTCAGCCTTCTTCACAGTCCAACTCTCACATCCATACATGACCACGGGAAAAAACCATAGCCTTGATTGGACGGACCTTAGTCAGCAAAGTAATGCTCTGCTTTTGAATATGCTATCTAGGTTGGTCATAACTTTTCTTCCAAGGAGTAAGCATCTTTTAATTTCATGGCTGCAATCACCATCTGCAGTGATTTTGGAGCCCCAAAAAATAAAGTCTGACACTTTTTCCACTGTTTCCCCATTTATTTCCCATGAAGTGATGAGACCGGATGCCATGATCTTCGTTTTCTGAATGTTGAGCTTTAAGTCAACTTTTTCACTCTCCTCTTTCACTTTCATCAAGAGGCTTTTTAGTTCTTCTTCAGTTTCTGCCATAAGGGTGTTGTCATCTGCATGTCTCAGGTTATTGATATTTCTCCCGGCAATCTTGATTCCAGCATGTGCTTATTCCAGTCCAGCATTTCTCATGATGTACTCTACATATAAGTTGAATAAGCAGGGTGTCAATATACAGCCTTGACGTACTCCTTTCCCTATTTGGAACCAGTCTGTTGTTCCATGTCCAGTTCTAACTGTTGCTTCCTGACCTGCATACAGATTTCTCCAGAGGCAGGTCAGGTGGTCTGGTATTCCCATCTCTCAGAATTTTCCACAGTTTCTTGTGATCCACACAGTCAAAGGCTTTGGCAGAGTCAATAAAGCAGAAATAGATGTTTTTCTGGAACTCTCTTGCTTTTTCCATGATCCAGCAGATGTTGGCAATTTGATCTCTGGTTCCTCTGCCTTTTCTAAAACCAGCTTGAACATCTGGAAGTTCATGGTTCATGTATTGCTGAAGCCTGGCTTGGAGAATTTTGAGCATTACTTTACTAGCGTGTGAGATGAGTGCAATTGTGTGGTAGTTTGAGCATTCTTTGCAGGCCTAAATTAAACTGTGTTGTGTGTGTGTGTGTGTGTGTGTGTGTATGTGTGTGCATATGTTCTAAGTTGCTCAGGATATTCATATTTATCCAGAAACATTTCAAGTTTTCTAGGATAAGTGCCAGATGTCATAAAATTATGAAAGACAATAAGAAAGCAGGTGAAATTATGTAATTATATTACCCAATTAAGGTTTTTTTTTAATTTGCTTTGTTTTGTTCTGTTTCATTTGGCTTTTAATTCCCCCTCTACCTCTTAATAAAGGCCTCTATTGCTTATTGTGATTTGTGAGGTTTTATAACAGTAAAAGAAGCATTAATAAGGAGATTAAAGAAAGATGTTTCAAATCAGAGATGAGTTTAACAAGGACATATCTTTTGAGTGTTCACTCCTTGAAATTAAGCTCCAAACTCCATTACCTCTTCAATATTGCTAAATTATAATTATTATAGGGAGGCAGAAGATGTAAAGATTATTTTTGACTAAGGACCTAGGGACTGATTCATGGAGAATTTGCCTGGCAGAGAATTTCCACTGTATTATTACTGAAATGCCATGTGACTTTTTATTTAAGAACTCATTTTGTGTTAGAACCAGAAGGACAATTATAGACAAAAGTAGTATAGCCCCTACAATTTACACTTATAAAACTGAGTCTAAACAGAGTAGGAAAAAAGACTTACTCATGATTATAAGTAGTTACTAGCGGAGTTGGAATTCAGTCATTCTGTGATATAGTGTGCTTTGCAGCTATGTTAAAGTGAAAACACTGGCCTTGAGAGGAACAGTCTGGCATCAGTGAATAACTTCCTCCTTATGTATAAACAGCCCTACTCAGGGTAAACCCAATATGATCTGTTTTCCCTCTGGTAGTTGAAGGGGCTTCTGTCTATGTGTGTGAAGTGCTATTGATATCATAAGACCCATTTTACCAGGTCAGCTTCTATTAACACATCTTTCAAAAAAATCATAATAGCCACTTTTGTAGTCATTCATTCTGTGTTCTTTTCATCAACAAAAATTCTTGAGTTGTATATTTTGGAATAATTAAGATTTGTCCTAGGGAAAGAAAAGACATGTTTTGACTGGTATATGAATTCATGCTTGCTTCATGAGAGATAAGCATTGAGTTTTTTAAATGTTTAGCAGGCCTATTACATCCTTTTGAAATTCTTCATGAATTTTTAAAATGTGTACCATATGTTTACTGTGAGCAGGTACTATGGTGAGTAAAAAATAATAATAATTAAATATTTATGAATTAAAGTACATAGGAAGTTTCCAGTACATGATAAATATCCAATAAATATTACTTTTTTACCTTTCAAACTTTTTGTGGCATATAGCACTTGTCCATAGCCACAGTACAACTTTCAGTCCCTTCTTTTACTGTTTCTCCTTGAAAATTATTAAAAATAGAAATATATCAGCTTACTATCTATCAAACTATATAAGCTATCAACATTCCTGCCATAATCAAATGACCTCTTTGGGTTGAATTCATCAATCTTTTTTTCAGAAAATCATCAAAACAATTCAAAGAAAATAAAAGTAGTCACCACGAGAATGAGAAAGTAGATAAACTCAATATTTGGAGGGCATTAAAATTTCATATATGAATTCTACCAGATTTTTTTGAAATCTAAATGAATTGGTAAATATTGAGGAGAATATAAATGGCTAGAGTTGGCTCAGGAAGCAGCAGCAAACTTAATCAATAAGTTAGTAAAGCTATTTAAAGACTTGTTTATGAACTGTTCTCAAAAAGATGACAGACCATTTTGGAGAAAGACTTTCAAACTGTCAAAGGATGTATCATCTCCATTATATTAAAATGTCCCAGAAAATAGGGACAATATTAAAAAATACAGCTTCATTTTGCATATATATGTATATCTCTGATCCCCACATTGACAAATGTAACCCAGAAAAAGATCCATTTCACTAATGAACACAGATATCAAATTTTGGAATAAAATTCAGCTGAGATACTAAAAGGAAGAAAATCAATGACTAATTCTGGGTTTATCCAGTTACACAAACATGATTAGAACCTTAGAAAATGTGTGTGCATACAAAGTCTCTTCAGTTCTGTCCTACTCTTTGTGACCCTATGGACTATAGAGGGCCAGGCTTCTCTGCCCATGGGATACTCCAGAAAAGAATACTGGAGTAGGGTGTCATGCCCTTCTCCAAGGGATCTTTCCAACCCAGGGATCAAACCTGTGTCTCCTGCAGCTCCTGCATTGCAGGCAGATTCTTTACTGCTGAGCCACCAGGGAAGCCCCATAGAAAATGTGTTCAGTTCAGTCGCTCAGTCGTGTCCTACTCTTTGCAACCCCATGAATCGCAGCACGCCAGGCCTCCCTGTCCATCACCATCTCCCGGAGTTCACTCAGACTCATGTCCATCGAGTCAGTGATGCCATCCAGCCATCTCATCCTCGGTTGTCCCCTTCTCCTCCTGCCCCCAATCCCTCCCAGAATCAGTCTTTTCCAATGAGTCAGCTCTTTGCATGAGGTGGCCAAAGTACTGGAGTTTCAGCTTTAGCATCATTCCTTCCAAAGAAATCCCAGGGCTGATCTCCTTCAGAATGGACTGGTTGGATCTCCTTGCAGTCCAAGGGACTCTCAAGAGTAGTTAATCCCACTAGTGGACCAAAGGTGAAAAAACTGAATCATCAATCAACTCAACAGATCCCGAAAAAGACCAGGTAAAATTCAACAACAGCTCCATTTTTTAAAATCCTTAATAAAATACAAATCTAAGGATACTCTCTTAATATATTTTTTAAAGTGTTTTTTTCAAGGTACATAGTAGAAAGCATTCCTCCATCACTCCTCTAAGTCCGAAACAGAGACTGATAATCCAACTCAGCATGCTTGCTTACAAAGACCTCAGAACTACTTTCAAGCAAGAGCTATAGTCAAAGTAGTAGATTGGAGTGGACACTGAAAACAATACGTTTTTTTTGCCATCCTGCAAATGGTTTCCCATTAAGGACAAGAATAAAACATGATGCCACTATGATTTCAGTCATTTAATGCTATTCTACTAGTGCTGCAATTAGATAAGAAATAAGGGGGAAAAGTGCCTAAAATAAAGGAAATTTAACTTTGGGAGCTCTTAGTTTGCTTCTTTTGCTTACAATTGACCTTTGAACAACACGTTTGAATTGCTCCAGTATATTTTACAGGTAGATCTTTTTCAGTAGTAAATACTACAGTATTACATGATCTGCAGTTGGTTGAACGCATGGATGGAGAACTGTAGATACAGAGAAACCACATAAATGGAGGAACTGTGCATATGAAGCGCCAATAATAAATTATGCAAACATTTTCAACAGTTCAGAGGGTCGGTACCCTTAACCACCACATTGCTCAAGGGTCAATGTATTTTGTGTTTAATTTTGCTGATAATTTAATGGTCTACTGGAAAACGTAGGGGAAACAAAAGAAAAAAAAATACTCTATAAGAAAAATTTATGCTTTGGTTGATTATAAAATAAATACATAGGAAGTTAGTACTTTTTTATGTATCAGTAATAGGCATGATGTCTTCATTGGTACATTATATATAATAAGTTAAGAGTTTGGAGATTTTGTTGAAATTATGGCCAGAATTTCCATGAAGAGTTGGGGAGAAGATACAGTCTCCTGATGTGGGAAGGCAGCTTAATTAACATTATTTTCCCCTTAACATAATAAAATAATATCCTTCTAAAATTTTTGAAAGATAAAGAAGACTAAAGGTCAAAGAATTGATGCTTTTGAACTGTGGTGTTAGAGAAGACCCTCGAGAGCCCCTTGGACTGCAAGGAGATCCAACAAGTCCATCCTAAGGGAAATCAGTCCTGAATATTCATTAGAAGAACTGATGCTGAAGCTGAAACTCCAATACTTTTGTCACCTGATGCAAAGAGCCTTCTCATTAGAAAAGATCCTGATGCAGGAAAGATTGAAGGCAGGAGAAGAAGGGGACGACAGAGGATGAAATGGTTGGATGGCATCACTGACTCAATGGACATGAGTTTGAGCAAGCTCCAGGAGATGGTGAAGGACAGGGAAGCCTGGTGTGCTGCAGTCCACGAGGTTGCAAATAGTTGGGCACGACTAAGTGGCTAAACAACAACAACAAAAATTTTTTGAAATATGTATTAATATATGTTTAAAATATCTATTTTATATTTATTCAAAATTTTGAAATATATACCCCTATTACCATCACAGTGCTATGCACTGTATATGTATATATACATATACATATATGACTATACACATATGTATGTATGACTATACATATAATATCTGACTATATAATACTGTAAGTCAGGATTACTTACATTATAAATAATGTTGCTTTATATTGGCTTATAATATATTAGTTTCAGATGTACAACATTCAGTAATTTTATACAGCATGAAATGATCACCATGTTGTCTAGTTACCATCTGTTACCATACAAGTTTTTACAATATTATTGACTATATCCTCTCTGCTGTACATTACATCCCCATGACACTTATTTTAGAAGTTCGTACTTCTTAATCCCTTTCACCCATTCACCCACTTTCTATTCCCTTTCCGCTGGCAATCACAAGTTTATTCTTGTATCTGTGAGTTTGTTTCTGTTTTATATTTGTTCTTTTTTTTTTCTTTTTTAGATTCCAGGTCCACCCATATTGTTGCAAATGGCAAGATTTAATTCTTCTTTACATACACATAGAACTTAACCGAATTCATTTATTAGTTCTAAAAGATTTTTTTGGTGCCGTATTTAGGGTTTTCTATGTATAGTATCATGTCATCTGCAAATAGTTAGAGTTTTACTTTTTTATTTCCATTCTGGATGCTTTTTGTTTCTTTTTTACTTTCTGAATGCTGTGGCTAGGACTTCCAATACAGTGTTGACTGAAAGTGGTTTGAGTCAGCATCCTTGTCTTGTTCCTGATCTTAGAGGAAAATCTTTCCGCTTTTACTATTGAGCTGATCATCCCAGCCATGTCACCCTAAACATATCCATTTTTTTAACCTCACTTTAATAATATGAGATAACATCTCAAGGCTTTATGGTTTTAAAGTTACATGGTTCTGCTTTCTGATAGATGCCTGAAGGTGTACATCAATCATCTCTGCAATCAAAACTAGAGATGTGGTATTTAATGAATATTTGCACAGTATGGAATTTGGTAAATACCAGATTTTCTAATTCTAAGGTGTCATTGAACCTTGATAAAATGTGGGGAACTATTTAAAGCAAAGGGAGATATGCCTTAGATATATGGTTCTTCATCTTCTTGAGAAAGTGGCTTTCACTGACAGATTGATAAAAGATTAGATCCTTTCCTCAAAATATATACATGTACATACACAAACATTTTTCTCATAGAACCATTAAAGCTCTCTCAAATGTTCAGCCAAGGTTAAAAACTTTTGCTTTGTATGTTTTTGAGAAATTATCCATTTTTGTTTCTGAGAAAGTATAATTTTGGATTTCAGGTCCTTTCCTCTCTAAAAAAATTCTACATTCATCCTATACCCACAAGTGTTTCTAGCATAGCATTACAAATATGCTTTAAAAAATAGTGTTTTGTTAGGCTAGCATTTAAAATAAAGAATACTATTAAAAAATGAAACCTTATTTCAATGTTTATTCTCAACCCTACTAAAATAGTTACTCGTCTTACTTTTAGGACTATAACCTTTACTGTTACTTATGTCAGCCTCCTCCCTGTATTTATCATGCTAGTTCATCAGTTTCTAACTAGTAATATTTGTCAATATGCAATTGAATGTTTTTAATTTATTCAAAATTCTACTAAATGTTTTCTAAATTCCAGTCATATATATTAACACTATCTGTAGCATAACACAGCATTTATTCATCAAAACATGAAGAATCACACAGCTGAAAAATATAAAACAGCAACAAAAAATATGGGTTTATTCCTTTCTTCCTATATTAGTTTTTCCTTTCAACATGTTAATATGAAGTTTTGCAGTTTCCTAAAGCTTAGAAAACTTTTGTCAAAAAAAAAAAAAAAAAGACAACAACAAGATAATTGGGTAAAAAGGTAAATAATCCCACTGTTTTTCCCCACAGTTAAATCATATGAGGACAGGAGAATCAGTTAGAAGACTCAACCCAGTTTCCCAAGTCGGCTTCTCTGGGCCATGGTTAATTTCCTTCCTTTCATTATGTTGCTTAATTTGAGAGCTAAAGCTCATTGCACACAACAGTCTTTCCAATTTACACTGACTTCGGGGTAGAGACTCTGACAAGCAACTTGAAGGAAAAAAAAAAAGCAACAGAATTTCATTTTTATTAGATTTTCCAGAATTCTCTTTTATTTGCTCCAGAGAACTTTAATTCTAATTGAAGGCTTAAAATGTCATAGGACATTCATTTTGAAGATGGAAAATAAGAAAAAAGGAGCAGTTCCTTTCATTATATCAACTGAGCGTAAGGAATGTAGTCTTCAGATTTCAGTCTCACTTGTTGGTTCTCATTTTGTAAGTGAAAGTGAAAGCCACTCAGTCGTGTCTGACTCTTGGCTGCCCCATGGACTCTGCAGTCCATGGAATTCTCCAGGCCAGAATATTGGAGTGGGTAGCCTTTCCCTTCTTCAGGGCATCTTCCCAACCCCAGGATCAAACCCAGGTCTCCCACATTGCAGGTGGCTTCTTTACCAGTTGAGTCACCAGTGAAACCCAAGGATACTGAAGTGGGTAGCCTATCCCTTCTCCAACAGATCTTCCTGACCCAGGAATCAAACCGAGGTCTCCTGCATTGCAGGCAGATTCTTTACCAACTGTGCTATCAGGGAAGACAAGATTATTTTCTAAATTCTAGGGTAAATGATCCAATGGTGGAGAAAAGAGTTCCTCTGATGCTACTTCTGCAGAATCTTTGAGTTAAAAGTATAATAGAACTTTTGGGAAATTTTAGATGGTGAGAGATTGTCAGCTATATCCAAAAGATTGATCAATCTTTTGCTTGATTGATCAGTCAAGATTGATCAAATCTATACCCAACTGCCTTTATAAGGTCACTTTAAGTAAGTAAGTAAGTAAGTAAGTAAGTAAAGTCACTCAGTCGTGTCCGACTCTTTGTGACCCCGTGGACTGCAGCCCACCAGGCTCCTCCGTCCATGGGATTCTCCAGGCAAGAATACTGGAGTGGGTTGCCATTTCCTTCTCCAGGGGATCTTCCCAACCCAGGGATCAAACCTGGGTCTCCCGCATTGGAGGCAGATGCTTTAACCTCTGAGCCACCAGGGAACTTTGACGCACTACAAATGATCCAAAAATATTTATTTAGTGATTAAAAGCTAGACTTATTGCTGATGCTTGTCCAGTAGTATTATCTCTTGGGGGTCCATAAAGGTTCTATATCAAAGACAAAATGATGCAAAAGCAGAAATATAAATGCATGGTATTCAGAACAAAAGAAGATTTACTCTTACAGTGGATAGCCATGTCTGCTAATTAACCAATCTGTTAGCAATCAGAACTAAGAGTCTTGGTATTATTGGTGTTTTGAATTATTAATAGTAAGTTCTTTATTTTTTATAAAACACTTTTTGATCAAGTAAGTTAATATAGTCACCATTTACATTTCCCATTGTGAAATGCTTTGGTATGCATGCTGCTAAGCCACTTCAATCGTGTCCAATTCTTTGTGACCCTATGAACAGTAGCCCATCAATCTCCCCTGTCAATATGGGTTGCCATTTCCTTCTCCATGCTTTTGTGTATACATGCAGCTTAAAATCTCATAGTTCAGAATCAAATCCTCTCTCTTTTTATTTCTGTACAAGTACTTGAAATGCCCTGAGCAGAGATGTTTGAAAGGTCTTAAAGAGGCCAGCCAGGGTCAATCTGGTTCCGAATTGTTGTTAATCAGTGTTGTTACCTTGCTTCCTAAAGGAGTCAGGTGCTTTACAACTGAGCAAGTAAGAACTATGGGCTCTTAGGACAAAGCCTAGCAAGCAGGAACCAAGACCACTTTTCTTAGCCTATCAGAGTCTTGGTGTTATCAAAGGAAATCTGGGGACAGTATAAAATAGTAAGGATAAAATGAGATGGAATCTCTCTTAGATTTAAATCAGATTTCATTTGAACCCTCAGGCTGTTATCGCTAGAATCACTCTGGTCTTGTGGACAGATTTTACTTCTTGTTTTGCATGTTTTAGCCTCTGGACTCCATTTCAGTCTTCCATAGCTGGTAGCCATGACAACTCATTGATTAGGGCGAGGGAAGGAATCCAGCACACAGCCTGCTGCAGTCCAGTTTTATCTCAGATCTTGAGGGTCCTTGCTCCATTTCCCCAGCCAATCTGGCATATGGGAAAGGCCATCACGTGAGCAAACACAAGCTAATCAGAACAACTGCTCCTCAACACTTCAACAGTGCCCTTTAAATTTTCCACTGGAGAGGTGGCTAAGTCAGTATGTCAGCAACATATCCATTGCTCCTAATCTGGGGCAATGGAGTCTTTAAATATTTAAAGTGGTCAGTTCCATCCATTGAAGATGGTTCTTGATATGGTTGCATTTTCAGCAAGGCTATGAGAGATGAAAGACTACCTATCCCTAACCTTTCAGCCTCTGCTGCTGCTGCTAAGTTGCTTCAGTCATGTCAGACTCTGTGCGACCCCATAGATGGCAGCCCACCAGGCTCCGCCGTCCCTGGAATTCTCCAGCCAAGAACACTGGAGTGGGTTGCCATTTCCTTCTCCAATGCATGAAAGTGAAAAGTGAAAGTGAAGTCCCTCAGTCATGTCCGACTCTTAGTGACCCCATGGACTGCAGCCCACCAGGCTCCGCCGTCCCTGGAATTCTCAGGCAAGAACACTGGAGTGGGTTGCCCTTTCCTTCTCCAATGCATGAAAATGAAAAGTGAAAGTGAAGTCACTCAGTCGTGTCCGACTCTTAGTGACCCCATGGACTACAGCCTACCAGGCTCCTCCATCCATGGGATTTTCCAGGCAAGAGTACTGAAGTAGGGTGCCATTGCCTTCTCTCACCCTTTCAGAGTCACAGTTTAGGAAAAGAAATAAGTGGGTTTTGGATCATCTAAAGGAAAAAAAGTTTTTTCCATGAAAATTCAAGGAATTTATTTCCATGAATTCTCAAGGGCACAGTTGAATATTTGACTTTTTTTTTTTTTTTTTTTTTGCTGGTGGCTTGGAGTTTGTAGTGATGCTACCCTGCTGCTACTGCTGCTAAGTCGCTTCAGTCGTGTCCGACTCCATATTCGGCAGCCCACCAGGCTCCGCCGTCCCTGGGATTCTCCAGGCAGGAGCACTGGAGTGGGCTGCCATTTCTTTCTCCAATGATGCTACTCTACAGTCTGTTCATTTCAGAACCAACTGATATGTGTGGTCCTGACTACTCATTGTTCATGTTTGTGTTCATGATAGCAACCACTAAGAATGCATTAATAGGAAACACTTGGCTCTTCTTTTTCATGTTTCTTTATAAGAGAGGTTTTTCTCTGCCTTCAAAACATGGAGAATGTTAAAGTCATTTTTCAAAAATTGTGAGTTACTGCTTATTCACTTTAGAGTAGGAATGACCTTTCAGATGGGTAAAATTAATGAGAATCTGACATCCGTTTGGCCATGTTTACATGAGGACTAGTTCTTTGACCCTCTCCATCTGCTAGAACCTGAGATTTTAGGACAGACAATGGTCCTCAGCTTAAGTAACTGAATAAGTGAGCTCTGAATCCATTCATACCCAAGTCTCTCTGCATGTTTGTGCCAAGTTCTGTGTTTGGTTTAAATTTAGGAGGAGATTGGGGAAACTATTTGTTATGTTCCTGAGTGCTCTCCACTTGAACATTACCCAAGGAATTCTATGCTTTATGAGTTACTGGGCCTTCATGAATAATGATGCTTTGATATGTATTTCGCTGTTCTGCTTTATTGGTTCTCTAGTGCATAGAATCTGACCAGAAGAAAATCTCAATCTTCCATTAGAACATTAGAACAGAACAATTTCTGATAGTCCACAGGAATACTGCCCTAACTTCAAGAAGGCAGAATGCTTCTGAAGATACCTTCAACAGAATGGAAGGTTTGGTTACAACTTCCTACTTGACAAAACTGCAGGAAAAGAATGGTGACCCAAATCTGGGAAAATTAAAATTGGAGAAGACAGTATGTGGAAGTTATCATAGAATTTGCTACTTTCTGAGAACCAGTCATATGTTTTATTAATAGAACTGGACAGAGATTCTGGAGATACTATTTATTATTTATAAGGCATATTTAGACACACCTGAATTGTCAAGGCTTCTGATGTGACTGATAGAAAAAAAAAACTATGGAATGGAGATAATTATTAGAAAAAACAGTGAATGTATCATTTTGTGAAGAGCCTTTGCATCAGCAGAAACTTTCACTTTCTGACTTTACTGTAGTAATTCTGCATGTTTGTGGTTTGATTCTTTTCTATTCCTACTTTTATTTTGGATAGTGTTTAATGTTTAGGAGCATCCCTTTCTGTCCATTATCCTCTTTTCACTGGCATTTCCATAATGGATGATGAGAAGGTTGGTAAAAGAATGGTTGCTGTGTCTAGTTTCTCTTTCATTTTACTGGGCTCCTTAAATTTCAACTCATTTCTTTCTTTCTTTCTTTTCACTTCATTGTCTCCAAGGTATATCACACCTTCTCTATACATCTGATTCTTCCCCAGAAGCAACATGTCTCCAGAGCTTTCACTTGTGATCTCATAATAGGGGGCCCAGGGAATAGAATATAAGGAAAAGAATCATGCTCCATGGCTGGACTAAGCATGTAAAAATGTTCCTGAGGGTAATGCTGTACCAGTCATGTTGGCAGAAGACTCATCACACCAGAGACTCTCCATAGATGGTTACAGGAGTTAACAAAAGGGAAATTATCGAAAATTAGTATCAGAATTTTACATTATGCTGAGTGTGCACTGTGTCCTATGCATTAGAACCACTACCTGAGATATTCATAAGCTACATTATGTTGCCCTTGGACTTATATAGTTTTGTGTTATTTTTTACCCCTGAACAGCTAACATTCTAAAAATATTTGTTTGGTTGCCTCTGCTTGATACACATGTAATATGAGTTAAATTTATGTGAAGCATAAGAACTCAGAATGGTCCCAGCTCCACAAGACGTGCAGAGTCAGGTAGCTGAAGAAGCTGACATAGGTGCTGCAAATGCTCCCAAAATACACTATTATTTCTATTACTGTTTGGAATAATTCACCATTTTCTCTAACTTAGAATGGAAAAAAAAATCACATCACAGGAATTGAAAAAGTAAAATATTTTTCACTATTTGTTTCATTCACTGAGAGGATACCATGCATATGTACCCTCCCTGAGAAACTTATTATAAAGCATGATCTTCATTCAAACAAAGACAACTGAAAGAAAGTTCTTTAAAAGGATGTACAATAAGGATTTAACATATTTTTAATTGTACAGCAATGACTAAACAAGATGAGAATATAGATTTAAAAACAATATGTCAATATTCTGATGAAGTAGGGAGAATGCAGATTTTAAAATGGGAGGAGAAGGGACAGACAATTAAGAAAATAGAATAACACCATTGACTGATGTATAGGTCATGGGAAGAGTCAACAGATTCTATTTAAAACTGAGGATCAGAGACTAGAGGGATTAGAAAGCAAAAAGAAGATTAAGGGCAGTATAAACAGCATTCATATTATAGGAAACTTTGCAATAAAAATACTTAGTTTCTTAAATATCAAAAGCAACTGAGATTTAAAAAAGGAGGGACAAACAAGACACAGAATTAAACTGACTTGGCTTTAAATTTAATGTAATTCTGAAACAACGTCTGATGAATTTTTGTTTTTAACCTCTCAGTTCAGTTCAGTTCAGTCATTCAGTCGTGTCCAACTCTTTGCGACCCCATGAACTGCAGCACGCCAGCTCTCCCTGTCCATCACCAACTCCCGGAGTTCACTCAGACCATGTCCATCGAGTCAGTGATGCCATCCAGCCATCTCATCCTCTGTCGTCCCCCTCTCCTCCTGCCCCCAATCCCTCCCAGCATCAGAGTCTTCTCCAATGAGTCAACTCTTTGCATGAGGTGGCCAAAGTACTGGAGTTTCAGCTTCAGCATCATTCCTTCCAAAGAAATCCCAGGGCTGATCTCCTTCAGATTGCATCAGTTGTATCTCCTTGCAGTCCAAGGGACAATCAACAGTCTTCTCCAACACCACAGTTCAAAAGCATCAATTCTTCGGCGCTCAACTTTCTTCACGGTCCAACTCTCACATCCATACATGACCACTGGAAAAACCATAGCCTTGACTAGATGGACCTTTGTTGGCAAAGTAATGTCTCTGCTTTTCAATATGCTATCTAGGTTGGTCATAACTTTTCTTCCAAGGAGTAAGTGTCTTAATTTCATGGCTGCAATCACCATCTGCAGTGATTTTGGAGCCCCAAAAAATAAAGTCTGACACTGTTTCCACTGTTTCCCCATCTATTTCCCATGAATTGATGGGACCGGATCCCATGATCTTCGTTTTCTGAATGTTGAGCTTTAAGCCAACTTTTTCACTCTCCCCTTTCACTTTCATTAAGAGGCTTTTTAGTTCCTCTTCAGTTTCTGCCATAAGGGTGGTGTCATCTGCATATCTGAAGTTATTGATATTTCTTCCGGCAATCTTGATTCCAGCTTGTGTTTCTTCCAGCCCAGTGTTTCTCATGATATACTCTGTATAGAAGTTAAATAAGCAGGGTGAAAATATGCAGCCTTGATGTACTCTTTTTCCTATTTGGAACCAGTCTGTTGGTCCATGTCCAGTTCTAACTGTTGCTTCCTGACCTGCATATAGGTTTCTCAAGAGGCAGGTCAGGTGGTCTGGCATTCCCATCTCTTTCAGAATTTTCCACAGTTGATTGTGATCCACATAGTCAAAGGCTTTGGCATACTCAGTAAAGCAGAAATAGATGTTTTTCTGGAACTCTCTTGCTTTTTCAATGATCCAGCAGATGTTGGCATTTGATCTCTGGTTCCTCTGCCTTTTCTAAAACCAGCTTGAACATCTGGAAGTTCACAGTTCACGTATTCTCAAGTTGATGTTAAATTTCACACAGAAAAATAAACTTAGAAAGAGATTTATCTGTGAGTGAAGATTAGCCCTTACCAGATATAAAAACAAACTACAAAGCCTCTATAATTAACACTGTGTGGCACTGGCTTATAAATGTACAGACCAAATAATGCAATAGAACAAACCAGAGAATACCAAACTACAGCTCACAGGCCAAATACAATTCACCATCTCTGTGTAAATAAAATTTTTCTGGAACAGAGACATTCCAGAGAGACTCATAGGGTTCACAGAGTCAAAACTACTCGCAATCTGGCCTCTCACAAAACATTCCCTACCCTTTGGAGCAGACTATTCAAAAATAGATTCAGCTACATAGAAAAATATAGTATATGATAAAGATAATACCTCAAATAACTTCAATCTTGATAGTTTTTGTTTTTTTTTTAATAAATGCTAGACAAATGAGGAACCATTTGGAAAAAGGTAGATTTGGGCTCCAGAGAAGGCAATGGCAACCCACTCCAGTACTCTTGCCTGGAAAATCCCATGGATGGAAGAGCTTGGTAGGCTGCAGTCCATGGGGTCACTAAGAGTCGGGCATGACTGAATGACTTCACTTTCACTTTTCACTTTCATGCATTGGAGAAGGAAATGACAACCCACTCCAGTATTCTTGCCTGGAGAATCCCAGGGACAGAGGAGCCTAGTGGGCTGCCATCTACGGGGTCGCACAGAGTCGGACATGACTGAAGCGACTTAGCAGCAGCAGCAGAATTGGGCTCATTCAGTATACATATATACATTCATATGAACTCCAAATGGATCAGAGATTCAATTAAGGCAAAAAAAAAAAGAAAAGTCACCAACCAACTATGAATACTAGAAGAAAATACAAATGAATTCCTCTCTAATTATAACTAAAAATTCAGATGCATTAAGAAAAGACTGTTTAAGTTTGACTACATAGAAACCAAAAAGGTTTGCTAGGCAAAAACATTACAAGTAAACTAAAAAAAAACAAATGATAAACTGGGATAAAAGCCACCTATATCAAAAATAAAATTATATTGTCCCTAGTTTATAATAACTTCTAAAAAGTGAAGAACTTTCTATAGCTATCTCAATAAGGATGTAATACCCCAATAAGGAAATTACACGTATGTGGTATTGTGGCCAAGAATACGTAACTGGAGTATAATGATGAGAAACACCAAACAAACCAAAAATATGGCAAGTTCTATTTGAAAAAGGAGGGCAGGAGACTGTATACTTTAAACTGTTGATGTTTTAAAATATATGAAGACACATGACAGTTGAAAGCAAAACCAGACACTAGCCTGGATACTGTACTGAAGTAGGGAAGTGATATGAAGAATTTCAGATCAATTGATATCACTGAAATATAAATTATAAATTAAATAAAAACATTATGATAAATTTACTTATAACTGTTTTCTAGTTATTAACATAAGAGCATATTCTTAGTCTTAATAAATGTAGCCTAAGGTATTTAGGAGTAAAAGTATACAGTTGTTTTCGTATTATTTTAATCTTTTTATTATTATAACTTATCTATAATTTTAAAATTATTGCCAAACAGGAAGTTTTGAGAACACCATACCAGCATTTTGGGGTTTGCTTTCTCTTGCCATCCTTCTCCTTAGCTTCCCCTCCCACCCCAAAATGGATTAGTAGGATATATCAATGAGTACTGCTTTCTTAGGGTGATGCAGAAAGACAAATAAACCAACAGAACAGAAAAGAGAATTTGCACAAATACCAAACACATATGGCCACCTGATACTTGACAGGGCTTCCCTGGTGGCTCAGAGGTGATATTTCAGTTGAGTAATGAAAAGGATTAACCTTTCAATAAATGGGGCTCCGTTCTTTGGATATTCACTTAGAAAAGAATAAGGAGACTGAAAGGGGCAGGAGGAGAAGACAAAAAGGAGTACAGATCCCCTCTCTCACACAACAGAAAATCCATTTTAGGTAAATGGCAATTTTTAATGTGAGAGGTAAAAAAAAGTTCAATGAATAAAATAAAACATAAGAGAATAACCTCATGGCCTTAGCATGAGCAAAAACACACAAAAACAGTAAGCATTCATCATAAAGAAAGTAATTTATCCAGCATATTCTGTTCATCACATTTTTTAACTTCGGACACGACTGAGCGACTGAACTGAACTGAAAAACAATGTAAACTATGTACTAGTTCAGTCTCCCGGAAATCCCCTCCCCAAATGATACAAAATAACTTCATAATTACGGAATTTCTGCATAAGTCCATACCCTCAGCATTAATTCAAGACAGAGGATGCCCCAGCAACAAAGTACCCACGAATAGAAAGAGAAAAATCAACGAACTCCTCAGTATACTCCCTCATCTTCCCGTCACTCCCTTGTTCCATTGGAAAACTGGCAAGCAAAGGCGGATCCAGATGAATGCAGGGCAGAAAGAAGAGGCCTGGCAAAGAGGCCTGGGAGGTATTTGGATCAGTCACTAGAAAGACTGGACATTCCTAAATCTGAAAATACTACCAATATTTTGAGGCATGGACTATAAAGCAGAGACTTTTAAAGTATATCTGACTTTAAGGCCAGATATCTAATTTAAGGACAGCTACCTCACATAAGACTGTTCAAGCAGGCAGATAACTGTTCAAGTTATCTAGATAGGAGGAGAAAGAAACCGAAGCTGGGGCAGCGGGCAGTGGGGGGGCGGGGGGGGGGGGGCGGTGCACGGCCTGGCGGGGTGGGGGGGTGGCGGGGAGGGGTGGCGGGGGCGGGGTGCGGCGGGGGCTGGGGGGGACCAGGGAGGGCAAATAGGAGGAAACCGTGCATCTCATAAACAACCTGGATCCTTGCGCAAAGAAAAAGCAGGCATCTCCAGAATGACAGGAAAGCACACACTTTGGGCAATAAGCGTCTGGGGCTCTCAAGCATCTGAATGTTACCATTTGCTCACTATGCCTTTATAACAATAAAATTTGCCTTGCAGATAAGAGGTTCCCATCATGCACTGAGGCCACGACCCCTCTGATCACGGATTAAATGAGAACCAAAAACCTTCCTCCTTTCAGTAAAGTGGACCTGGGATGAAAATCAGAGGAAAGATGTCCAAATCCCTCCCAAACAACTGAATATTCATCTCTTAATTTCTGCATCTCATGTAACCTGATAGATAACCAAAGAAACACAGTGCAGCTAGGAACCTGAGACTGCCTCCTCTCCCCTGGGGATGTACTTTAATTTAAATAACTGCTCACTTTGCTTTCTTGACCTCAGTCTGTCTCTGAATTCTTTCTGCCACAAGACTCTACCCTGGGTACTATCCTTGGCAGAACCATCCAGAACCTTGCAGAATTTGGTGAGCCTCAGCCTCTCGCCTCCTTTGCGCTTGAATGGCACCGCCTGAATTCTCACCATTTGTCTCTCTTTTTTTGCCTGTCCCTGGCTGGCTGGCATCACCGACTTGATGGAGGTGAGTTTGAGTGAACTCTGGGAGTTGGTGACGGACAGGGAGGCCTGGCGTGCTTCAATTCATGGGGTCGCAAAGAGTCAGACAGGACTGAGCGACTGAACTGAACTGAACTGATCTCTCTGTTACTTTCCATTCTTACTTTCATGCCTTGCTCACCGGTAGTGGGGAGAAAGAAACGGCCAGCATTTTCCCAGGCTGAGTCTGGCCCTTCTTGTTACCTAGGTGCAGAGCAAGCCGTGAAAGGTTTTTGGCCATTCTCACTGGCCACTAGGGACCGAACCACAGGAGCCTTGCCCTCAGGGTTTGCCTGATCTACCATTAAATTAACTGCCATCAGGCGAACTCGGGTGGAGCTGGGTTTGGCACATGGACGAAAATAGGAAAAAATGTAAGAGGAGATTGAATTCAGGAAAGAAGTAGAAGGAAAAGAAAAAAATTTCTTAGCAACAAATGTTGCAAGAGTCCAAGGTAGAATAGACGCCAATGAAAATTTAATAAGAGGCATTAAAGAAAGGTGATAAAACAAGTAAGAAATTAAAAATGACATAAAGAATGAAGTAAAAAATAAATTCAAAGAGTAGTAGAAGAGAAAGACTCACAGAGAGGTAATAATATCCACATTACTGGAATACATGAAGAAAAAGTAATGGAAGAGCGTTAAAATAATTAAGATTATAATTCACTTTCCAGAAATAGGAAAACATCTGAATCTACACATTGAAATAGCTCCCTGAATACCTTGGAAGATGAAACCAGAGTGATTAATTCTGAGGCATATCCTAGTAAAGCTATTAAATTTCAAAGATAAATTCTTTGTGATCTCCAGACAGAAAAGATAAAATATTTACAAAGGGAAAGTAATTAGATTAACAATTCCCTTCAAAATTAGCATTAAAATGAGGCAATGATGGAGCAGCGCTTTTAGAAACCTCAGTGAATGAAAACGTGAAGTAAAGATTCTACATCCAGCCAAGCTGTCCTTCAAATATCAACGAATATATAAACAGTTTTGGACATACAAGAACTTGGGGAACACTGAGCCCTCCAGGCCTTCCTGAGGAACCTACTAGGGATGAATTTTATTCAACAGAGGGATGACTGGGGGAAATTCAGTGAAAGAACTAAAGTGAGCATTATAGAATAGGTATATGAGGTATATGTATTAATATATATAAGAATAAAACAAAGGTGGAGACAAGAGTGGAAGAATAATATATAAATGTTATATATTGTGACAAAGTAGAAATAATGCAAATTTGGGGAGGATGTTAGTGAAGGAAAGATCAAAAATGGAAAAAGCTCATTGTTATTTGAACAGGTAACATTAATTGATGGGCTTCCCAGGTGGTGCTAGTGGTAAAGAACTTGCCTGCTAATGCAGGAGACATAAGAGACAGGGTTTGATTTTGATCCCTGAGTCAGGAAGATCCCCAGGAGAAGCAAATGGCAACCCCTTCCAGGATTCTTGCCTGGAGAATCCCATGGACAGAGGAGCCTGGCAGGCTACGGTCCATAGGGTCACAGAGTGAGACACAACTGAAGTGACTTAACACGCACATACATTAATTGATACAAAACAAAAACAAAAATCTCTGAAACATTAAGAAGTAAAAGGTCAAATAAGAAAAAGAGAGAGTAAAGACTTTTAAAAGGCATAAATGCAAAGGTTAATCTAAAACAAAAATATACATTTTCCTAAATACCGAAAGTAGGAAATGTATAGAAACACATGCGTATGCTTGACTATATACTATATGTGTGTGTGTGTGCTCAGTCACTCAGTCACATTCGACTCTGCGACCCCATGGACTGAAGCCCACCAGGCTCCTCTGTCCATGACATTTTCCAGGCAAGAATACTGGAGAGGGTTGCCATTTCCTACTCCAGGAGATCTTCTCAACACAAGGATCAAACCTTCATTTCTTGCATCTCCTGCACTGGCTGGCAGATTCTTTACTAATGTACCCCATGGGAAGCCCATATATTACTTACAAGTAAGTAAATATATGTATAGTATACATGTGCAAAGAAATACACATCTCATAGATAAAGAAGCATAACATATCGACCAAAATACACAGAATTATAAAATATTATGATAAAGTTCAGATAAAACATATTGGTCATAACAACAACAGAAAACTTATTATCAAACAAATAGATTTTCAGTTTGGTTCACACAATGTAACCCAACTCTGTGCTGTATCGAGAGACACACTTAAAATGATTCAGAAAAGCTAAAAATAACAGAATGGACACGCTTATACCAGGCAAATGGAAATAGAAAAAGAGCAGGGTAGCTATGTTAATACTAAACAAACAATTCAAGTCCCAAAGTTGTGACAGGACAAAGATGGGTATTTTTCAATGCTAAACACTAGAATCCACAATGAAGATACAAGACATGAATATTTATTAATAAATAAAAGATCAATCATCTTTATGAAACAGCTACAAAACTTGCAAGGAGACATAGTTAGAGACACACATGTAAAAGAAAATTTAATATATCTCTTTCATTATAACTTAGATCAAGAAGACAAAAATAGCTAATGAGACAAAATATATAAACAACATAATTAACTGAGTTAGGGTTAGGGTCATGTGGCTTTAGATACAGGTCATGTGGATGTCTATCAACCCTTGCACCACAATGGTAGGGACTGTGTATTCTTCTCAACTGTCCATGGCACATTCAAAAAAAAAAACTGATCATATATTGAGAAACAAAGAAAATGTCAGTATCTCCCAGAAAGTATAAATAGTGTAAGCGACACTCTGCTCACAATGCAATAAAACTAAAATTTACCATAAGACAGAATGCTTCCCTGGTGGCTCAGTGATAAAGAATACACCTGCCAATGCAGGAGACCCAGGTTTGATCCCTGGGTCAGGAAGACGTGGAGAAGGAAATGGCAATCCACTCCAGTATTCCTGCCTGGGCAATCCCATGGACAGAGGAACCTGGAGCGCTGTAGTCCATGGGGTCCCAAAGAGTTGCACACGGCTTAGTGACTGAGCACAGAAAAGACAGAATATTTATAACAGTAAAGGGAAAGTCTCTTCCACCTTGGAATTTTTAAATCAAAGAATTTCTGAATTCTCATTTGTTTGGAGGATTTTACTATTAATCGAACTGTTATGAATGACTTTTAGATGAAAGGAAGGATGGTTCAAGAGATTCGGAAGGAAGCCTTTTCCCTCTGCTGTTTCTTTTTCCCTGTACTTGTCTTATAAGAGAGTGATGAGTCAGAATGAATCTTTTCATATACAGGCAGAATTACATAGAATCGAAATGATGACAGGAGCCAAGCTATCCTAGTGTAGCTATAAACCACAGAAGGCAGAAGCATCCACATTTGAGCATGGTCATAAAGACAGGCATCACAGTTAACCTGGCAATCATATGAGTTAGAGGAGGAGAAATGGGAGAGAGAAGGAGGGAGAGAGCTAGCGTGGGAGAAAAGGAAACCTCTCTATGTCAATTTTTTTGTTAAATGCTTTAGCATGTATCATCTCATTTAATCATCCCCTGTGTAGTGGGAGAAAGATATTTCCTCCTTGTTTTAGATTTTAGGGATCTGAGTCTTTGAGAGATCCATGGAATCATAAAACTAATTAGTGATTGAAGTACAATGTAAATTCACATTTTTCTGTGTCCAGAGCAAAATACTCTTTTCGTAACTCTGCCTTTGCATCCTTCTCTTCCTCCCATTCTTCCCATTCGTTCACTCAATAAATATTTACTGACTAGCAGTGTGTCAGGGACTGCTCTCCCTACTAGGGGTGGAGCAGTAAAGAAGTAGATAACAGTTCTGCTCTCACAGACTAAAATGCAATGGAGGAGGCAGAAAAGGAATAGATATGTAAATAGGAACGGTACCAGATCATGATACGTGATGGGAAGATTATTAAGATACCATGATAAGACAGAGTGGTTGGGTGACTGCCTTAGATTGGAGAACAGGGAAGACGTCTCTGAGTTATTCCAGGCATCGGCCCTCATGGGAAATAAACTTATGTGTCTGAAGGGCAAAAGGAATGCCAGCGGCTCTGGGATAGAGAGAGCAAGGCAGAGTGATTCGACATGAGGTCGGAGAGGTAAGGAAGAGCCTGATCTTGTTAGAAACTGTAGACCAGAACAAAGAATTTGAGTTCGATTTTGAGATTGATGGGAAACTTTTGAGCGTTTTAAGCTGGAAGTTGATAGGATCTGCTTCACATATCAAAATGACACTGGGGCAGTGGGATTATGACAAAGATGTAGTTTTAAGTCATTGCAAATCATTTCCACCCAAATGGAGCACCTAGGATAACAAAGGAAAAACTCCCACAAACTGTATCTTCAGTAAAATAATGGGCAATCCTTGGGAATGCCTTCATGAGCTCTGAGGTAGGGAAAGGGTGCAAGCCGCCAAAAGATACAGACACATTAGTCCAAGCCCACTCTCAAAATTATCCAGTAAACATTTTCTCTCCAAAAGAGTGTAACCCTAACTCTCACCTTGAGCAGTTAGTGATAGAAAAAGGATAAAAACTTAGCAGAAGACAACAAATGTGGGTTAAGGGGTAAAGGAACCCAGAGAAGCAGATCCCAGGAAATACTGAGCAGGAAGTGCATACCAACTAAAGGTGAGAAGACTGTTTTGGAAGGTGAGGCCTTTGGGTCCCTGGTAAACACAAGTATGGAGGCAGAAAATCTCTGAACCAGATCAAACTCTGAAAGAGTGGAGTCTGGTGATAACACTGAGACCACACCCTGGTGCAATAGGGAAATTCTTTAAAGCTGGGAAATCACCCCGACCTATCCTTTTCCCATCACAGAAAAACCTACCTCACTTAAACATGAAAACAAAGGAATATGACATATTTGATCACAGAGCAAACAAACTGTAACTGTATTTCAAACCAAGTTAAAAGAAATTTTTTAAATGATTGGAACTTTAAAATTGACACAAATCAAAACTAGATGAATTTAGAAATTATATGGTTAGACAAGAAGATATGAAATGAGAACTGACATAACACAGGAAATGACGTTAAAATGAGATGAAGACATTGTTACCGAAAGAGTGTGTGTGGGGTCAAGCTTCTCACTTTTCAAAAACCAAATGTTATGCCCTGTGTCCGAGTCCCCAAAACTGAGAGAATAAGACATCCACAGCAATGCAAAAGCATAAAGGGGTTTATTGCTAGCTCGAGCTAGGGCTCAAGTCTCATCCAGCGCAGTGGAGTCTTGACGAGAGCCCTGAGCCCTGAATTACAGCAGTATTTATAGGTTTAGGACAAAGACAGGGAGTTGGCAGGGGCGGATTGGTTGCAAGAGTTCCTTAGCATCTACTAATTGGCTAGATTTTCGCCCGCCTGGGCTTTCTTAGGGGATTTTTATCCTCGTCCTGATAGGCTTGAACCAGGCTACAGGGAGTACACTGATTGGTTGAGTCCTGGCGCCAGCAGAAGATGATCTCAGCGCCTCCTTGGCAATAACTCAGCCCCTCTGTAAAGGAGACTTAGGCCTCCCTTGGCCCCCTGAAGCCTGTCATGGCTCCTGTTTGGTCCTAAACCAATAAACAGGCTAGATCGGTGGAACGTTTGATTTATTTCAGATGCTGGCAACTGGCAGTGTAGAGCAGTGGGTGGCAGACATCTGTCCAAAGGCAAACTTCCCCCACTGACAGGCAGGGGGTGAGAGCCTATATAGATAGACTGGGGAGTGGCGGGTGGCTACATGCAGAAACAGCACAGTCATCTCTCACAGTCATCTTCAAATTGCTCATCAGTAGTCTGACCAGCATCATCTTGGTTGTTTTAGGTACAGTTAATCTTCAGTTCCTAGAGGCTTCCCAGATGGGGCTAGTGGTAAAAAATCTGCCTGCCAATGGAGATATAAGAGAAGCACATTTGATCCCTGGGTTGGGAAGATCCCCTGGAGTAGGAAATGGCAACCCATTCCAGTATTCTTGCTTGGAGAATCCCGTGGACAGAGGAGCTTGGCGGGCTACAGTCCACAGGGTCGCAAAGGGTTGGACACAACTGAAGCGACTTCACTTCAGTTCAGCTCAGTTGAGTCGCTCAGTTGTGTCCGACTCTTTGTGACCCCATGAATCGCAGCACGCCAGGCCTCCCTGTCCATCACCAACTCCCGGAGTTCACTCAGACTCACGTCCATCGAGTCGGTGATGCCATCCAGCCATCTCATCCTCTGTCATCCCCTTCTCCTCCTGCCCCCAATCCCTCCCAGCATCAGAGTCTTTTCCAATGAGTCAACTCTTCGCATCAGGTGGCCAAAGTACTGGAGTTTCAGCTTTAGCATCATTCTTTCCAAAGAAATCCCAGGGCTGATCTCCTTCAGAATGGACTGGTTGGATCTCCTTGCAGTCCAAGGGACTCTCAAGAGTCTTCTCCAACACCACACTTCAAAAGCATCAATTCTTCGGCGCTCAGGTTTCTTCACAGTCCAACTCTCACATCCATACATGACCACTGGAAAAACCATAGCCTTGACTAGACAGACCTTTGTTGCACATGTAATCTGTAGTTCCAGGGTCATTCTTCCCATTTCTCTGTGGCCAGGTCTGGGAATTGTGGCAGCTCATGGCCTGGGTACAGTCTGGTCACCATGCAGTTAACTTCTCCACCTGGTGTTTTAGTATCGATAAGACAGCTCATAGGATATGGCTCAGAATATTATCTGTAGAGCCCTTGAAAAAGAACTAAAGGTCCTTGACTATGCTTAGTGACTACATTATTATTATTTAGTCTCCTTTGACTGTTTTCCTTTGTTTCCACATTTCTCTGATTAAACTTATTCCTTGACCAGAGTTTCCCACAGACAAAAGCAGGCAGAGGACATGGTGAGGAGGCAAGGACCGCAGGATCCTGCTCTGTTTCAACATAATGAGCAGGTACACAGGAAGGAACAGACCCCCATGGAAAATATAATAAAGGGAGATATGGGATGTAAAGAAGAGAAGTGAAAAAAATCAAAGGGAATTTTTAAAAAAGGGAAAAAATAGATTTGGGGGAAAGAGATATTCATATGAAACTCAAGAAAAAGGAAATCAAATATTCATATAATTGAAGATACCGAAGAAGCTGTGAAACAGAATAAATATTTAAAAAGCATAATTCAGGAAATCTTTCCTAAAATAAAAGAAGCTTTGAATTTTCATATTCAAAGGGCGCGTCGTCATGTACCTTGGAAACACAAACCAGAGCATTCAAGAGAGAAATATATTATGGTAAAACTAAAGGACTTTAAAAAAAAATCTGATAATCCAGGCAAAGAGACACATTATTCGTAAAGGAAAGAAAATCACATTAGGATGATATCATGACAGGTTCCCTTTTTAATGTTTAAAAAACAATGGAACACTGTGTTTAAGATATTCAGAGAAAAAAAGAAAATGTGAACTAGAATTTTACAGTTAGAAAAATTCTTCTTTAATTACAAAGGCTACATTCACACAATTAAGAATATAGAAGGCCTCTGAGAACATTGATCCCATAAGCCCTTCCAGGAGCATTTATTAGAAACTGAGCTTTAGACAAGCCCAGAGACTGAAGAAGCTTTAGCATGAAGTCTGGGGGTAACCACTGAGTATATTTCACTATGACACTAAATTAAAACGCAAGTATCTGGTGATAAAATATGTAAATGTTTATGCTTAGACAATGTAAGAATAATAAAATTAACAAAAATGGGTTTGGAGAAGGGGAAGATTAATTGAAATATGAGAAATTTACTGATTGCATTGTGTATATTAGCTGGGAATAAAATGATACCCTTTAAAGTGAATAACAGGGTCATAGTAGTTAAATATATTTTAATTACTCTCATTAACCCTAAGATAATACTAGGGAACTAAAATAGTGAGAAAGAAGGAGGGAAGGTATAGTGAGAAGAAGTTACAGTTTAGTTCAATATTGGTTATAATGTAAGTGATACTATTTAGGGAAAGAAAGGACTAAGAGGGTGCTAAATAAGTATTAGTAACCATTAAAACAAAAATACAACCTTTCCTAAGCACACACACAAATAGCCTCACAAACGAGAAAATAAAGCAGACATATGGTTAAGGATTTTAATGTATCAGTAAATATACATGGTATTATCTCCCCTTCTAAAGAATGAGACTTTCAGACAAAGCAAAATCCAACAGTATACTTTATTCCTGAAATGCATCTAAGATAAATTATTCAAAAAAGTTAAAAACAAAAGCATGCCCCAAAATTTCTTGGGGACATTCAAAGAAAAAGAAAAGAGTGGACTTAATTTTGTTATCAAAGTAGAATTAAGATAAAAGACTATTAAATGAGACAAAGAGGGACACATTATACTAATAAAAACTATAATTTACAATGAAGATGTAATTGTTAATATCTATGCATTAAGTAATAGCATCAATTTTCATAAAGCAGAAAATACAGGGAAAAGAAACGTAAGAAACACACTGTAAAAACAGAAGATTTCAACAGTCCTCCCACAGATATAGACAGATCAAAGATGAAAAATTCTTAAGGATACAGAAGATCTAAAAAAGCTTAATAATTAATAAGGAGCTTATAGCTATTAATTGAATAATGTAGTTGCATGTGAATTATTTATGAAATCGCTCAGATAACTGGCAGCCTTAAAGAAAATTTTAGCAAGTCCCAAAGAATATCTGAAAAAAAGTATATAGAGAGCATTTTATATCCATACAGCATTCTTATGCAAAGCTTGAACTTAATAACAAAGTAAGAAAAAAAATTCCCTTCCATATTGATATCAAAAAGAAATAAATGACTAGCCTGGGATAAGGCTTGAGACAATAGAAAGTGAATGACTGTGCTGCGTGCTTTGGAGATAGAGAAACGATTAGTTGATGGATTGCATATGGACAGTAGATATAAAAAGCAATCAAGGACATCTACTAGATTCTAGCCTTAACAAATGGAGGACCAGTTATTGAGGTGAGAGTAACTGGAAGCAACTTTAGTGAGGACAAGATATTAATGGTAGAACTCAAGTCTATTTTGATCATATTAATATGAGCTGCTTACTTACTCCAATTTCCATCAAAGTTGGATATATTCCTCTTTGTCCTGGGTAGCCTATCGAATGTTCCTTCTGAACACATCCATTAATCTTCTTGAAAGGAGTCCTGGTCAACACAGTTTACGCCATATATTGCTTTCCCAGATAGCCTGGGGCTGTAGTGTTTCAGTACTCGGTGTATATTACTGACCTCAGCAGCTGCCCAGCTAGCCCACCCCTTGGTCTAACTCTTCTGCTAACTGGTGACTTTTCATCCTTTCTCCTCATTAATGGCACCAACAGAACAAAATGAAAGTACATTTCAAACAAGTACACTGCATTAGCTGTTGCTAACTGTAAAGCTCTTTTCAATTTTTTGTGTGCTCTCATTTTAGTTATCTATATTTTTTATTGAAGTATAGTAGATTTACAATGCTAATTTCTGGTTCAGAGTAAAATGATTCAACTATATATCAGCTGTATATATGCTTCATATACCTTCATATCCTTTTCCATTATGGTTTATTACAAGATATTGACTATAGTTACCCATGCTATATAGTAAGAGCGTGGTGTTTATTTTTTTAATTTTTATCATTTAAAAAAATTAATTGGAATATAATTGCTTTACAATGCTGTGTTTGTTCTGCTGTGCAATGATGTGCATCAGCTTCATGTATATAAATATCCCCTTCCTCTAGAGCCTCCCTCCACCCCCATCCGACCCCTCTAGGTCATCACAGAGCTCCCTGCGCTATACAGCAGCTTCCCACTGATGATCTGTTTACACATAGTAGTGTGCATAAGTCAGTGCTATGCTCTCTATCTGTCCCACCTTCCCCTTCCTCCGCTGTGTCCTCAAGTCTGTATTCTACATCTGCATCTCTATTCCTGCCCCACAAATATGGTCATTAGTACCATTTTTCTAGATTCCATATACATGTTTTAATATATGATAATGTTTTTCTCTTTCTGACTTACTTCACTCTGTATCACAGGCTCTAGTTTCATCCATGTAACTACATATGACCCAATTTTGTTCCTTTTTATGGCCAATTGTACCATATATGTACCACATCTTTATCCATTCATCTGTCAATGGATATTTAGGCTGCTTCCATATCCTGGCTATTGTAAATAGAGCTGTAGTGATTTACCCAAATATATGTGCAACTGCCTTCCCTTTGGTTTTCAGCAGTTGCTTTGGCATTTATTTTGGAAATGTGAAGAATCTTGCTACCAGTTGGTGTTGGAAACCAGTAAGCTAAGACAAATGTGTTCTTGTCACCCAGAGCTAAATTTGATAGCTTCTCTTGGGACAGAATAAGTTTTGTTTTACTTACTTCTTTGGGATTCGATCACACAATTTACAAAACCCAATGCAGATTCCAAGGCCAAAGAGCCCAAAAAATGTCAGGAAAAGAACTAGAAAAGGAAAAAAAGGGAATCTGCAGGACTATTACTTGGGACGGAGAAGTCATGACTTAATATTCTTAAAGACTCCAGCAGATCTACCTTGGGTCAAAGCATTCAAGCTAATCCCAGGTCAGAGTAAGAGTGGGAACCCAGAAGAAGAGGCAAAGCCAAGTCGTTACCATATATTCCTGCCACCATAAATCTTAGAGTTAGAAGAGAACTTAAAAATCATCTGGTATTGAATTTCTTGACTGTAGAGCAGTAAATTGTATTATCTTTACTTTAGAGATGAGATACTTCAGATCAGACAGTTCAGTGGTTGTGTGGAGGTTAGAGTCAGACAATCCTAACTCTTAGCACAGTGTTTTTTTTCTGGGTCCATAACTTGGATTGATTAACTGTTGTCACAGCTACCACTGGGCCACTGGTCTTAAGACTTCTAGAACAAAGGAAGTAAGTAAGGACAAGAACCTTTTTCTTTTTATTTTTTGGAAGGAAGTCATTGACTATGTGTAGTCCACACATAGTGAGGAATTATGCTCCACTTCCTTGAGGGAGGAATATCTGCATAAATGACTTGGAATTTTTCGTAAGAGAATTGTCTCTTTCTACCCATTTATTTGGGTTTCCTTGTCGCTCAGTGTTAAAGAATCTACCTGTGATGCAGAAGACGCAGGAGACACAGGTTCGATCCATGGATCAGAAAGATCCTTTGGAGAAGGATATGGCAACCCCTCCAGTATTCTTGCCTGGAGAATCCCATGAACTAAGGAGCCTGGTGGGCTACAGTCCATAGGTTTGCAAAGAATTGGACACAGCTGAAGCAACTAAGCATATACATACTTATTTATCCAGTTATTTGTTTACATGAGTATGGACTCATCAATTGCTTTCTTTTATAGTAAATTATAATCCATTACTACTTTGTTTGTTGATCAGACTGTTCCAACTTTAGCCACTGGGAGTTTTTTTAGTTGGATGCTGTGTCCCTTTGACATATCCTCATCAGAGCTGAATATCTAGATTTCTGTCTCTCTCTTACACACACACACGCACACACACACACACACACACACACACACACACACACACACTTTCTTACTTTCTGGCACTCCAAGATACTCCAGGCTCATCTTGAATATTTCTTTTCCTTATTATAGAATCAGTCGTTTCTTTATGGAGCTCTGGTTTATTTTATTGGCAAATGGTATTAAAATCAAGATATGGGTAGTAGGTGGACTTGTTGCTGTTAAGTGAGTGAGTGATAGTCACTCAGTCATGTCTGACTCTTTGCAAGCCCAGGGACTATATAGCCTGCCAAGCTTCTCTGTCCATGGAATTCTCCAGGCAAGAATACTGGAGGGGGTTACCATTTCCTTCTCCAGAGGATCTTCCCAACTCAGGGATCGAACACCAGTCTCCTGCATTGCAAGCAGATTCTTTACTGGCTGAGCCACCAGGGAAGCCTTACTATTGGGGTGTTCTATTAATAGATTAAGTTTACAGAGCAAGGAAATATATGTATGTTTACCAAACCATATGTGTAAATGTATCTATAAATATTTCTATGTATAGCCATCTATATTGGCAGTGAGCTGAAAATGAACTCATACTAGTATCTTTAATCTATTATCATGCGGATTATTCTAGCCTCTTTCCCTTGCTTCTGTATAACCTCCCACTCCAAAAGTGAGAAAGTTGGTTCCTACCATTTGCTGTTAATTTACTTCATTGTTCCATTCCAATTTATATGTACAGTGCTATCAGAATTCTTAACCTGTAAACTGTGAGAATTTTATTAACTAGAATACAGAGCTTATGTACAGTTTTGTGGTTTTCTTGTTTTGTTTTTGCTTTTAATCTTACAGATGCCACTCGTTTATAAAGTTACTTAGGTTAGTATCTTTTCCCACCATCTCCTTCAGTGAGGTTGCTTCATATACCTATAGCAGTTGAATTATTTTGTCACATTCGGCATTCCATGTTGAGATTCCCTAAATTTCTAAGTGATTTTTTAAATTGCTATTTTAAGGTTCATTCTTTGTTGCAAAGTTCTATGCGTGTGTGCTCAGTTGCCTCAGCTGTGTCTGACTTTGCGACCCTATGGACTGTAGCCTGCCAGGCTCCTTTGTCCATGGGATTCTCCAGGCAAGAATGCTGGAGTGGGTTTCCATGCCCTCCTCCAGCAGATCTTCCTGGACCAGGTATCAAACCTGCGTCTCCTGTATTGCAGGTGGATTCTTTAACCACTGAGCCACTTGAGAAGCCCACAAAGTTCGCAGGTTTCAATAACTGCATAGTGTCATGGATCACCACTGCAATATCATACTGAAGAACTTCTCCACTCTAAAATACTTTGGCCACCTGATGCAAAGAACTGACTCATTGAAAAAGGCCCTGATGCTGGGAAAGATTGAAGGCACGAGGAGAAGGGGATGACAGAGAATGAGATGGCTGGATGGCATCACTGATTCAATAGACATGAGTTTGAGCAAGCTCCAGGAGCTGGTGATGGGCAGGGATGCCTGGCATGCTGCAGTCCATGGGGTCGCAGAGTCAGACACGACTGAATGACTGAACTGAACTGAAGATATCCCCTGTGCTTCCTTTTTTCAACTCTCCTCTATAACCCTGGTAACCACTGATCTTTTTACTCTCAGTGTAGTTTTACCTTTTGAAAAGGTCATGTAATTGGAATTATACATTAGAAAGTCTTTTAAGTTTGGCTTCTTTTACTTAGCAATACATATTTAACATCTATCCATCTTTTTGTAGTTTGATTACTCATTTCTTTTTAATTAATAAGTATGTACATTCCATAAGTACATACACATAGATGTACCACAGTTTGCTTATCCATTTACCTACTGAAGGAAATCTTGGTTTCCTCCAACTTGGGGAAATTATGAATAAAGCTGATATAATCATTCATGTGCAGGTTTTTGTGTGGACATAATTTTTCAAGTCTCTGAGGGCTTCTCTCATACGTAGCTCAGTCGATAAAGAATCTGCCTGCAATGCAGGAGACCCAGGTTCAGTTCCTGGGTTGGGAAGATCCCCTGGGGAAGGAAATGGCAACCCACTCAAATATTCTTGCCTGGGGAATCCCATGGACAAAGGAGCCTGGCAAGCTACAGTCTATGGGGTCAAAAGAGTCGGACACGACTTAGTGACTAGACTACTAACTACTAATTTTTCAAATCAGTTGGGTAAATACTTAGGATGCAATTGCTGTATCATATGTTAAGACTACGATTAACTTTGTAAGAAATTGGCAAACTGTCTTTCAAAGCAGCTGTACCACTCTGCATTTCCACCAACAATGAATGAAAGTTCTTGTTGCTCAGGATTCCCACCAACTTTGCTCTTGTTGGTTTTACACACTTTATTCTAATAGATGTATAGTGGTATCTTATTTTTATTTCCTTAATTTATATTTTTAATGCATTAAGTCTATTTATTTAGTCACAACTCACAATTCTAGGGTATATAAGAAATTCATTAATTTTCTTTTTAACATCAGTGTCAATATATCAATACAGTTAAGTTCAGTTCACTCGCTCAGTCATGACTCTTTGCGACCCCATGCACTGCAGCACGCCAGGTCTCCCTGTCCATCGCCAACTCCTGGAGTTTACTCAAACTCATGTCCATTGAGTCGGTGATGCCATTCAGCCATCTCATCCTCTGTTGTCCCTTTCTCCTCCTGCCTCCAAGGTTTCCCAGCATCAGGGTCTTTTCAAATGAGTCAGTTCTTCCCATCACATGGCCAAAGTATTGGCGTTTCATCTGTATACTCAGTTATATTTTCAACATAAGGCACGTGTTCTTTAGTTATATCTTTCAACTGTTGCTTCTGTTCCAATTCTTGTGATTTATTTTTCAAGAAATTCATAATTCTTAAATTGGATTTCCAGTTATTGTCTTTGCATTACTATGATATTAACTATTTTCATTGTTTTTGTCATTTTCCCCTACATTACATGACATCTTTTTAAATTCGACCTTTATATCCCTTATTCAAGATTCTTCTAAATTTCTAATTCTGTCTTCTAATTGAGGTTTTCAATTTAACTGTTGAATTTGTTTGCCTAGTTTCCTTATAGCATCAATTTCCTGTTAAATTTCTGTTCTTATTTTATCTCTTCTCTTATAAAGATTTCATGTCCTTGTTTTTTAAACCTTGGTTTATTCACAAAACTTATTTTTAGTGATATGATATCCTCCAAGTCTTCAAAATGATGAGAAGAGAATCAGCTTGGTCTAGTGTTTGCCGATAGTCAGGTTTTGTGGCATGGCTTTCTCTTTCCCTAACTTTTGTTGCTGTTCAGTCACTCAGTCACGTCCAGCTCTTTGCGATCCAATGGACTGCAGCACACCAGGCTTCCCTGTCCATCACCAGCTCCCAAAGCTTACTCAAACTCATGTCCAGTGAGTCAGTGATGCCATCCAACCATCCCGTCCTCTGCTGTCCTCTTCTCTTCCTGCCTTCAATCTTTCCCAGCATCAGGGTCTTTTCAAATGAGTCTGTTCTTTGCATCAGGTGGCCAAAGTATTGGAGTTTCAGCATCAGTCCTTCCAATGAATATTTTTGTTGTTGTTTTCCAAATTTTAAACTTTTTATTTTGCATTGGGGTATAGCCAATTAATAACCAATAGTTCCTTTTGAATACAAATCAATAAGTTCCAAAAACTTACCACTTTTTGAATTCTTCAATATAAAAATCCTTAAACTAAAAGCTGTCTCTTTTTTTTTCCCTTTTCTTTTTTTTTTAATTTAAATTTTTTTATTTTAATTGGAGGCTAATTACAATATTGTGTTGGTTTTGCCATACATCAACATGAATCTGCCATGGGTGTACACGTGTTCCCTATCCTGAACCCCCCTCCCACCTCCCTCCCCTTACCGTCCCTCTAGGTCGACCCAGTGCAACAACTCGGAGCATCCTGTATCCTGCATCGAACCTGGACTGGTGATTTGTTTCTTATATGATATTATACATGTTTCAATGCCATTCCCCCAAATCATTCTGCCCTCTCCCTCTCCCACAGAGTCCAAAAGACTGTTCTATACATCTGTGTCTCTTTTGCTGTCTCGCATACAGGCTTATCGTTACCATCTCGCTAAATTCCATATATATGAGTTAATATACTGTGTTGGTGTTTTCTTTCTGGCTTACTTCACTCTGTATAATCGGCTCCAGTTTCATCCACCTCATTAGAACTGATTCAAATATAATCTTTTTAATGGCTGAGTAATACTCCATTGTGTATATGTACCACAGCTTTCTTATCCATTCGTCTGCTGATGGACATCTAGGTTGCTTCCATGTCCTGGCTATTATAAACAGTGCTGCAATGAGTATTGGGGTACACGTGTCTCTTTCAATTCTGGTTTCCTCAGGGTGTATGCCCAGCAGTGGGATTGCTGGGTCATAAGGCAGTTCTATTTCCAGTTTTTTAAGGAATCTCCACACTGTTCTCCATAGTGGCTGTTCTAGTTTGCATTCCCACCAACAGTGTAAGAGGGTTCCCTTTTCTCCACACCCTATCCAGCATTTATTGCTTGAAGACTTTTGGATCGCAGCCATTCTGACTGGCATGAAATGGTACCTCATTGTGGTTTTGATTTGCATTTCTCTGATAATGAGTGATGTTGGGCATCTTTTCATGTGTTTGTTAGCCTTCTGTATGTCTTCTTTGGAGAAATGTCTATTTAGTTCTTTGGTCCATTTTTTGATTGGGTCATTTATTTTTCTGGAATTGAGTTGCAGGGGTTGCTTGTATATTCTTGAGATTAGTTGTTTGTCAGTTGCTTCATTTGCTATTATTTTCTCCCATTCTGAAGGCTGTCTTTTCACCTTGCTTATAGTTTCCTTTGTTGTTCAGAAGCTTTTAGTTTTAATTAGGTCCCATTTGTTTATTTTTGCTTTTATTTCCAATATTCTGGGAGGTGGGTCATAGAGGATCCTGCTGTGACTTATGTCGGAGAGTGTTTTGCCTGTGTTCTCCTCTAGGAGTTTTATAGTTTCTGGTCTTACGTTTAGATCTTTAATCCATTTTGAGTTTATTTTTTTTGTACGGTGTTAGAAAGTGGATTTTGGAGCCCAAGAAAATAAAGTCTATCACTGTTCCCATTGTATCCCCATCTATTTGCCATGCCCTTCCCTTAGGTGAAAACCATATGCCAATGTCTCTTTCATATTTTAATTCTCATTTCTGCTTCATATGTTTTTACCTAACTAATTGCAGTTTTTTAAAAAAATTACTTCTTTTTTCTTAGAAAACATAAATTATAGATTGGACATACAAAAAGCTTTAATGCCCAAGGTGCGTTGTGGCATTTTCCTCCAGAGGACAATATAGCAAAGCCTCACAGTGCCCACCTGTCACTGTCTGACTCATTTTCTGGGGGTTGGGATCTCTGAAGCCACTTGACTTAAAGGAATTTTGGAGTAGGGCTTGGAAGAATGTCTCACTACCTCAAAATAATAACTCTCTGTAGCAGAGAAGTAGATTTGCTATTTGGGGATGATGAAGATTTGTGTTTCTGATATGCAAGCAAAGATGTCAGTGAGAAATTTTATTTTCTTTATACTACAGGTAAGAATGTTTCCCTTCCCTTAGGTGAAAACCATATGCCAATGTCTCTTTCATATTCTAATTCTCATTTCTGCTTCATATGTTTTTAATTAACAAAAATGCTCCCTATGGTCAGGCAATATGTTGACTGTCAGCCTTAGTTTCAAATGAAATTACAAATTATAATCATTTCCTGAGTTCCCATAGATATTCCATTGGGAATTGAGCAAAACTGAATTAAAGCTAGCCAAATGTTATAACATGATGGTTAAAAAAAAGACAAACAAACAGTGTTTCAGTAGAAACATAGGATTTTCTTTACGTATATACACGTATATATATTATAAAAGTGGGAAACCTTACAAAACACAAAATAAAGTTTAAGAAATCATAACAGATTACATCAGCAACACTTTAATAATTAAATCTCTAGTATATACTTTTAGTAAAATAAAATATCTGAGATGCAGATATTAATCCAGCGCTGACAACACGTTGTTATGATTTGCACAGAGACTGAAACAAAGATTTTGAGATATACAGAGGAAACTGAAAAGAAATAAGACATTGTAACAAATCACAATGTGACATTAGTAAAGAGGGCCTTAAAAATTAGCAGTTTCTAGATACTTTCCTTTATTCATAGAGATTATTAGCAAATGAGAAAAGGACCTTTAGGTCATGTTTTTGTAAATTTTTAGACGTGTGCTTTTTATACAGTAAAGTTCATCCATGTTGAGTGCACAGGTTGAAAACCTTTAATAATGTATATAGTTGTGCAGCTACTAGCATTTTCAAACTTAATATTATTTCCATCCCCTACTCCAAAAGTCCCTGATACCTGTTGCCGTACCATGCTCAGTCATGTCCAACTCTTTGGGACCCCATGGACTGCAGCCCTTTAACTCCTCTGTCCATAGAACTTTCTAGGCAAGAATATTGGAGTGGGTTGCCATTTCCTATTCCAGGGGCTCTTCCCCACCCAGCGATCAAACCCACGTCTCTTGCATCTCGTGCATCAGCAGGCAGATTCTTTACCTCTGAGCCACCTGGGAAGCCGATATCTCTTATATCAGATATATCTGATATCTCTGATATCTACAACTTGTCAACACGATACCCTCAGTTTTTTAGATGTGAGAAACACATTCAAAGGCAAAGCATGGTTGCATGTCTCTCCAAGCTTGCTTGGTTCCCTGGGGTGTCACATACACATGTGTATTTTATCAGCCAGACAGGCAAGCATGGAATATTTATTATCTGTACTTCGACAGTCTCTTGGCTCTCATTACTAAAATTCTCCTCTAAATTCTTAGCTGTCCTGCAGCCTATTCCACACTAAGCCCACGCTCTTTGTCTGGTAAAGTGATAGGTTTTAACTACTTAAGTGTGGGAGGGATAGGAACGGGCATATTGTAAGAAAGCTATAAAGTCACCATTATTTAACAAGAAAGTATCAGTTATTCCTGAGTAAATTTTTTCAAGTTGTTGTTTGCATTTGGTCATTTTCCTGTGGCTGAAATTTTTGTTTTTAATCATTTTATCCAGTTTATTCTTGTTTTCATGGAGGAGAGTATCTTTTCCCCCTGCCTTCCACCTCTCATTACCACCACTGGAAGTAGCATGATCAGTCCATTTTTGTGAAGAGGAAAAAAGCTATACATACACACACACCAAAATGATGCTAAATAGCATATAATATCTGCCTCAGCAGGCTGTGTAGGTTTTGAAAAGCAGTGATGCTGAGGCTGAGGATGTAATGGAGGTGGGTGTTTTTCAGTGTGTGACAACAGGTCTTATACATAGCTGGTCAGAGGAAAGAGTGTGCTAAGTTGCTTCAGTCATCTCCAACTCTTTGCAACCCCACTGACTCATAGTCCTCCAGGCTCCTCTGTCCATGGGATTCTCCAGGCAAGATTACTGGAATGAGTTGCCATGTCTTCCTCCAGAGGAACTTCTCAACCCAGAAATCAAACACCATGTCCCCTGCGTCTCCTGCATTGCAGGTGAACCCTTTACCACTGAACCACCGGGGAAGGATCAATCATAGCAAGAATAAGCTTTATCTTCAGCTTGGGAGAAGAGTCAAGAAGAACACGAAGAATAAAAATGATGAATAATTCAGTTGTCTGTGGATGGTATCCCATGTTATTTTAATGATAATGACAGTCCATTATTCTTTGTCATTAGTTATGATTTTAATACAAAAAAAAGACCAAAAGTAAAATTAAGAATAAAGAGAAATTTCTTTTGTTAAATATTTGAACAGGCCAAAGGGGTAAGTTATAAAATTTCTTTTTCTTTAGCACATTATGAGTAGAAAAAAAAAATCTCTGGCAAGGATTGAAATCAAATTAAGATAAAGTTGACAAATACTTGATACTATTGCCAGGTGCAAATGACTATAAATTATATTAGGCTATAAACTGTGATGAGATTTTGTATATCAGTACTTGGCAATTAATTATAATTGATACACAGTATCTAAAGTACTACTAAGCTAATACTTGTTACAATTATTTCCTACCCTCTCTCAACTTAATATACAAAACACATTACACACTTTGTATTAGAATTATTTAATTACTGAGAATCAAAAGTATTATGTAGCTAGAATATGTGTTTTAAGACAAAAAAAAATCATATATAGGCAAAGCCTTCGTATTATCACTCACTACTAATTATCTGCTGACTACCACTTTTGGGCTCTAGCCACTGTATCCTGTGCCTTTCATAAAAACAACTCTACTGAGATAAATGAATCTGCACAAATAGCTTTAACATGGGCAAATCACTATGTATTCTGAATATTTTCAGAAGAGTAAATGTTGCATGTAGGTCTGACAAAGAAAAGAAAATTATATGTGTAAAACACAATTGTCCCTGATAATAGATGCCAGGAAATCTCAATGAAGCCATTTAAAATGGTGCAAAATTATTACCCTCCCACCCACATTTTTGTAATTCTTTTCTGATTAAGGCTGGAATTTTATTTTCCCATTTGTTTACAGATTTTTCATTTACCTGTGCTAACAATAGTGCTTTATATACTTTGAAATTTTTTTATATACTTTATATACTTTGAAATATTTTCACTTGATATGTTTGACCGCAACAGCTCTGCTATTATCCTCAGTTCAGTTCAGTTGGTCAGTCGTGTCTGACTCTTTGTGACCCCATGGATCGCAGCACACCAGGCCTCCCTGTCCATCACCATCTGCCGGAGTTCACTCAGACTCACGTCCATCAAGTCTGTGATGCCATCCAGCCATCTCATCCTCGGTCGTCCCGTTCTCCTCGTGCCCCCAATCCCTCCCAGCATCAGAGTCTTTTCCAATGAGTCAACTCTTCGCATGAGGTGGCCAAAGTACTGGAGCTTCAGCTTTAGCATCATTCCTTCCAAAGAAATCCCAGGGCTGATCTCCTTCAGAATGGACTGGTTGGATCTCCTTGCAGTCCAAGGGACTCTCAAGAGTCTTCTCCAACACCACAGCTCAAAAGCATCAATTCTTCGGCACTCAGCCTTCTTAATAGTCCAACCCTCACATCCATACATGACCACTGGAAAAACCATAGCCTTGACTAGACAGACCTTAGTCGGCAAAGTAATGTCTCTGCTTTTGAATATACTATCTAGGTTGGTCATAACTTTTCTTCCAAGGAGTAAGCGTCTTTTAATTTCATGGCTGCAATCACCATCTGCAGTGATTTTGGAGCCCCCCAAAAATAAAGTCTGACATTGTTTCTTCTGTTTCCCCATCTATTTGCCATGAAGTGATGGGACAGGATGCCATGATCTTCGTTTTCTGAATGTTGAGCTTTAAGCCAACTTTTTCGCTCTCCACTTTCACTCTCATCAAGAGGCTTTTTAGTTCCTCTTCCATTTCTGCCATAAGGGTGGTGTCATCTGCATATCTGAGGTTATTGATATTTCTCCCGGCAATCTTCATTCCAGCTTGTGCTTCTTCCAGCCCAGCGTTTCTCATGATGTACTCTGCATATAAGTTAAATAAGCAGGGTGGCAATACACAGCCTTGACGTACACCTTTTCCTATTTGGAACCAGTCTGTTGTTCCATGTCCAGGTCTAACTGTTGCTTCGTGACCTGCATACAGATTTCTCAAGAGGCAGGTTAGGTGGTCTGGTATTCCCATCTCTTGAAGAATTTTTCACAGTTTGTTGTGATCCACACAGTCAAAGGCTTTGGCATAGTCAAGAAAGCAGAAATAGATGTTTTTCTGGAACTCTCTCACTTTTTCCATGATCCAGCGGATGTTGGCAATTTGATCTCTGGTTCTTGTGCCTTTTCGAAAACCAGCTTGAACATCAGGGAGTTCACGGTTCACATATTGCTGAAGCCTGGCTTGGAGAATTTTGGGCATTACTTTGCTAGCATGTGAGATGAGTGCAATTGTGCGGTAGTTTGAGCATTCTTCAGCATTGCCTTTCTTTGGGATTGGAATGAAAACTGACCTTTTCCAGACCTGTGGCCACTGCTGAGTTTTCCAAATTTGCTGGCATATTGAGTGCAGCACTTTCACAGCATCCTCTCTCAGGATTTGAAACAGCTCAACTGGAATTCCATCACCTCCACTAGCTTTGTTCGTAGTGATGCTTTCTAAGGCCCACTTGACTTCACATTCCAAGATGCCTGGCTCTAGATTAGTGATTACATCATCATGATTATCTGGGTCGTGAAGATCATTTTCAGAGGAGTTTAAGAAAATTAGTTAGTGGTTATATTAGTGGATAGTCATGATTCTATCCAACAGCCAAAAGTAAAATTAAACAAAATCCAGACTTTGCTCTCATGTACTTTTTTAGACCAAGTCAAATGTGATTTTTTTTTTTCCAGCTTGCATGCTGATACAACCGCTAGAGAAGATATTGTTTCTTTTATAGTCAGAAAAATGAAGGCATTTGTAATTGTCAAAAGGAGGTATCCCTTTTCTTAAATGTATTTTTAGTTGCAGATACCCTAGCAAGACATGACCGTTGCTAAAGAGTCAGTTCAGTTCTGTTCATTCGCTCAGTTGTGTCCGACTCTTTGTGACCCCATGAATCGCAGCACGCCAGGCCTCCCTGTCTGTCACCAACTCCCAGAGTTCACTCAGACTCACGTCCATCGAGTCAGTGATGCCATCCAGCCATCTCATCCTCTGTCGTCCTCTTCTCCTCCTGCCCCCAATCCCTCCCAGCATCAGAGTCTTTTCCAATGAGTCAACCCTTTGCATGAGGTGGCCAAAGTACTGGAGTTTCAGCTTTAGCATCATTCCCTCCAAAGAAATCCCAGGGCTGATCTCCTACAGAATGGACTGGTTGGATCTCCTTGCAGTCCAAGGGACTTTCAAGAGTTGCTAAAGATTAGGAAAACTAAATTCTGGGTAAACATCCATTTTTCCTCTCTTATGCTTGGTCCATCACTTGTATGTTACAACATTTGCCATGCCTTGGCAACTGTCCCTGGCCTCAGGTGATTTATGTGATAATACTAAGTTCTAGGAAAGTGAAAGTGAAAGTCACTCAGTCGTGTCCGACTCTTTGCGACCCCATGGACTATACAGTCCATGGTATTCTCCAGGCCAGAATACTGGAGTGGGTAGCCTTTCCTGCTCCAGGGGCATCTTCCCATCTCAGGAGTCAAACCCAGGTCTCCCGCATTGCAGGTGGATTCTTTACCAGCTAAGCCAGGAGGGAAGCCCAAGTTCTAAGAAGTCAAGTGCAATATGTTTTTTTCTAAATTTTTTTGCTTTTTTTTTTTCTTCCACAACAAAACTTAAGAAATATTTTGAGTTTAAATTGAACTTAATTTTTCCTTCTAGTTGGTCTACACATGTTTAGAATCTGTTTCTATGTTTTTGAAACCCAGGTTATAAGAAGAAATGACTAGTTAGTTTGTGAGATTTGCTTCATTCTCTGGAAAAACCTCATTACTTACACAAATATGATGTCTTTTAACAGACATTCAGATCTTTTTCTCTTTAACCTGTTTGTTACGAAGCTTTTAACAAGGCAGAGCTCTTGAGTGGGTTTTGTAAGACAGATATGTTAATCCCTCAGTGGGAATGCAGACATTTAGAAACAAGAGAACACAAACGAAGGCAAGCACACTGCTTCTCAGGCTTGTTTTCCTCCCAACAGACTTGAGAAGAAAGTAGAGAAAGCCTGCTAAATTAGCTGGCACAGAACATAAAAAAACTGGATGGGGAATTTTAAAAGGCAGAAAAGACTTTTAATGAGGCGGTACCCTGAGGGAGATCAAAAGCCTGTTAGATACAATAGTTATGATGGAATTAAGTAGTAAAAGGGCCATTTGGATAATTAAAGCCTCCTTTGTGACTGTTCAATCCCTGGGTCGGGAAGATCCCCTGGAGAAGGAAATGGCAATCCACACTAGTATTCTTGCCTGGAAAATCCTATGGATGGAGGAGTCTGATATGCTAGTCCACGGGATCGCAAAGAGTGGGACGCGACTGAGTGACTTCACTACCACTTCCACTTGTGACTCTTAGGGCTTCCCAGATGGCTCAGTGGGTGAAAAATCTGTCTGCGATTCAAGGAGACTTGGGTTCAATCCCTGGGTCAGGAAAATCCCCTGAAGGAGGGCATGGCAACTTATTTTAATAGTCTTGCCTGGAAAATCCCATGGACAGAGGAACCTAAAGGGCTACAATCCATTGGCTTGCAAAGAGTTGGACATTACCGAGCATACGCACACACACATGTGACTTTTATAGCCTTCATCCTTAGACGTCTCTGTCCTTGTAGATAGAGATGTGAGCAGAAATCCAGTTACAGGTTCTGCACTAGCTGAGAGCAATATGGTTGGGAGGGGTAGCCTGGCAGCCCAGGGACCACATTTGACCCAAATATAATTATTTTTTGACCTGTATTGTGTTTTGAGATTCACATAATGTAGGGAGGGAAAAAATCCAGTTCTATGACTTCCCTTGAAAAACCAGATCTAGAAACTCTGGTCCTAAACTCCCTCATAGTAGCTGCTGGCTAGTTCTGAGTAGCATCAGTCCCCTTTAGACAGGACATAAAGACTTGATACCCCATAAACTTAGTGCATGAATTATTGCTTAAGTAATAGTTTCTATATTGTTGTCTATATAAAAATGGGAAACTAAACACTGAAAATTAGACGAAGATGACACAATTTTTCTTGCAAGTGGTCCACCTCCTCTGTCTGTGTCATCTTCCTAGTCTCTACTGCATTTCATTCTGTCACCCTTGCCGTGGAAAATGCTTATTAGCCTGAATTTGTTGGAATGGCTTTGAAGATACCCATGAACAGCTGCCTTTTAGGAAAAAATTGATTCTGTTTTTAAATATATTTTGCTGTAAAATGGATTGTTGCCTTCCTAATTCCTTTTTGGTTTATTAATGTGAGATGACAGTGTGATAGGAAAGAGAAAAACAGGTGTTAGAGTTTGGCAGACTTGGTTTAAGTTTCAATTATTAGCTTCACTAATAATCATGGATAGACCTGAGAAAAGTCTCATTCTGGCTGCAGTTTCCTCCATCCTAAAAATAGATATAATAAAAATTGTTACACAGTGTGATTCTGCACGTTAAATAGGAGCATCACATAAAGCTCCCAACTGCTCATTAAATGACACTTTATCAATTATAATCAAATGATTTTATATTCTAACTCCAGATTTAACTAAGATTTTGTGACAATAAAATTAAGTAACCTGAAATATGTCAGATGCAAGCAGGCTATACAATGAGTAGCCCCCTCAAGAATGTATGAGAAATATGATTGCTCACTCAGAGATTAATAAAATAAAAATAATGAATTAGAGCAAGGGTCAGCAAATTTTTTTCTGTTAAGAAACCCATAGTAAATACTTTAGGCTTTGCATGTCACAGGGTCAGTGTCACGGCTTGTAGGTTGCTGCCCTTGTAGCAAGGAAGAAGCCCTAGACAATACATAAATGAATGAGTACGGCTGCCTTCCAATAAAACTGTTTATGAACACTGAACTCGAATTTCATATAATTTTCACATGGCATGAAATATTATTCTTTTGATTTTTTTCAACCATTTGTAAAAGTAAAAGCTATTTTTAGTTCTGGGCAGTATAAAATCAGATGGCTGGCTGAAGTTGGCCTGTGGGTTGTAGTTGGCCAACTCCTGTATTAAAACAGTAATATGAAAAGTCATAAAAAATATTCTGGTTCACAGAGATACACTTAAAGCTTTGTATCTAAATAGTCAGAAGCAAACAGGGAGTTGTAGAAACAAATTTTGGCAGAATCAATCCTCTCAGTGTCTACCTGGCTCCAAGCCCATCTGGAAGGACTAGCCCCATCTGGAAATTGATGTGTTGGACTAACACAGCCTGTTGCTACTCAGTAGTCAAATCACGCCAAACTCCCCTTACTCACCATGAGTCCTTTTATGTATCATTTGGCTTTACTTTTTTCTGCAGTGTCGTTTACAGGGAGGGAATGTACTGGTCAAGCTGACACAAATATCTATTTTGTTTGACAGGTATTTCATGTTGCAAATGGATAAACTGTGATTCTGATTTGCTCATCTGTCGTTTGCAAGTCCTTTTTTTTTTTTTCTTTAAGCCTGAATCAGCATTTCCAAATCCAATTAACTTGAGGATATATATGAGAGTATTTTTATGAGCCTACATGGTAGAGGACCATGTCCTCAACACTGGTTAATTCATGAAGTTAATTTTGCTTTAAAGACCCCCTCTGTGTGGCCAGTCATCCTCCCATAGAAAGTCTGATGCTCACTCTGGGCTACATGTTCTTCATCCAACGTCAAACTCTTTTCAGAAGGTTAGTGCAGCAATTTGTTGAGTTATTACAAGTAAAGGAATAGGAAGTGCTCCATTAGTTTTCACTATTCTGATGATCAAGGCTATGATTATTGACAGTGCTGTCACTTTACCTTGGTGTCTTAATTATACCTATAAGTAGGCCTCACTCCTTTTTATGATCCTGATATTAAAAGACTATAATTCATTTAAATTGGTTGCTGGGATAGGGTGAATTACATTAAGACTGTTTAAATTCCTTACCTAATTTAAAACTACTCTGAAATAGCTCATTTTTCCATAAGATGTTAAAAAGTGCTTTCTACTTACAATCAAGGTTACATTTAGCAGAAAAGGAAAGAAGAGTTCAAATGCATCGAGCACTTACTCTTTGTTAGAATCCCTAGGCTTTAACGTTTTTGAGAGTCCTATTGGTTGTTATAGCTGTTCTCTTTGTATCAGCAAGGAAAACGGTTGCTCAAAAAAGTAAAATCATGTCTGTAAGGTCACAAAGCTAGGAAGCTGTGGCTCTGGGATTTGAGCTGGAACTCCCTCCTCTCCCTGTTTGTAAACAGTATAGATCCATTTATGCATACATTCTTTGTACAAGACTGTCCTATAGACCGCATCTAGATATGCCATAAACTGTACCATACAATGCTATAATCTTACTCTAAACTGCCATGTCTTTACAAAAAATAAAGAATAAACAAAAGATAATATCTGTTTATTTTCACATAGCAACAACTTCTGATATGAATCTGAGTCTCTTTGGCTTCAAGGTTGAAGGTTGTCTGCTACATGACGACAGGCAACTCCATCCGATCCCCAAGCTCATTTAAGCTTAGACATAGGACTACTCTAGTATGGTATAAGCCACAGTCCGTAGAAAGGCACAAAAAAGAATAAACTGCCCCACAAGTTTAAAATAAGAGTAGGAATGACATATTTACTTAGGGCTTATGATGTGTCAGGATTCCACTTAGTGCTTTACAGGTACTTTCTCGTTTAATTGTATTACCATGAATAATAAGCAGGTAATATTGTTAGCTCCAGTTTGTAGATGAAGGAACTGAGAATTAGAGTGGTAATCTTCTCAGTATAAAAGAGCTAGTGAGAGGCTGAGCTGAGATTAAAATGCAGGTCTCTCTGGCTGGAGAGCTTATATTTATTTTCACTAAGATATCCCGATTATTTTGTGTTCTGTGGTTGTATCTACAATCATTACATTGCCACGTACTTATTCAAATCAATGAACACAGGATTCATCTTGTAATACTCTAAACAATACTCTAAAATTGCCATATATTCACAAACATAAGGTAATGTCAATTATTATAACATGTTTCCAATTTTTTCTGATAGAAAGATTCCCCCAAAGTGGGTTTCCGATTTTAGCTTTTTCATAAACTTTTAGATTATAGATTAATTGCCTCATTGTTTTCAGTCTGTTAACTTACTTATGTATAGATATGCATATATATCTAAGTTGCCATAGAAAACCATGGATTAATTTAGAAATATTCTTTTTTTTTTTTTTTACTTTTGCAGTTCATGGAATGATTTTTTTTTCTCAAATTTTTCACTTGTATCTTTAACTCCAGGGCTGTATTCACAACAGAACTACTTTTTGAGTCATCTAACATGGTTTTCCAGAACACATTATCTTTATTTCCATATAAGTAAATTGATACATGGCCCATTTTAAGTTTTAGTTTGAATATGATGTAAAAAATTTTCCTAAGCCATGAGACTCATTTTCAAAACTTAGAAGTTTGTTTTTAATGTGCCCTGTGATCTCTTTGACTTAACCATTAACTGTACTGTGTTTACGCCCTGAAAACTTTACAACTAGATCCATCACTGACAACAATATAAAAGTAAACCCAGGACTAACATTATATCTGTCAACATTATTTATCTTTTCCCCTTTTTATTTTGAAACAGTATACACTTAGATGTATTAATCCTCACACAATTGACTGGAAGCTTCAATGAGACAGCAAATGATGTCTAGAGTGAGGGCTCTGCACATAGTAGGAACTCAGTTGTTAGTTCCACAAACCAATGCAGCTCATACTACTGATGAAGGCAATATTCTGACTCTGCCTTTTGTGGTTATAGTACTTTTGACCTTGAAAAAGTTAGTTGATGGATCATCTCCTTTATAATCAGAAGACTAAGAGGCAGTGCATTCAGCTGGCGCCTGCTGTTCCATCTGCTTGCAATCTGGTCACTACAACTTTTCTTCCCAGAAGAGGCCTTAAACTGCTTCTCTTGGTTTATTGCCCCACGGTTCTCATAATAATGACAATGACAATGACAATAATTTTTCTGATTTGGGTGGAGAGATACAATCTACAAGCTCCTTTACACGTGGTAGAGCATTTGTGTCTAACAATGAGGCTGCAGCCAAGGTGTTAGTGTCTCTTATTTTCTAGATGAGAAATTTGAGGTTCGCAAGAGGTTTGATAAGTGTCTAAAGTTCCCAAAGCTAGTACCAAACAGCTGTCACATAAACCCTGTTGTCAAAACATGAGTCATGTAGGGCAAAACCTACGATGACTGCAGTTATATTCAATAATACTGTGCAGTATACACACCCTCTCCTTTTTCCACTGTCAAAATTAGATGGAATGAAAATTAAATTTTAAAAATTATGTCCAATGGATTAAGACAATGCTATATAATTCTCTACATAGAAACAAGATACTCTGTTGCCCAAAGAGTATGGTCTCTGAATCAGAGGCAAGGGAAATCCTCCAGACAAACCCAATCAGTCCTTTCTCTAAGGGCCTCTAACTTTTGAGCATTACTTCTCTATCAAAATACACTTCATCTTTGTCTATCTACTTTCATTGTTGGGCAAATTTCTGAGCAGTCTTGAAGAAACCAGTGCAAAAGCCAAGCCCTCTATCAAACCCTCTCAATACCCCTAGATGTAAGTAGATGTACCTTCTCTGTGCTGCCATGGTCTACGTGATTCCTGGGAGCTAGGACAAAAATTTATTTACAATTTTCCCTGTGCCCAACAATGGTGCAGTTTCCATGTAGTGGATATTTGATGGCATTTTTCCCAGAGTCAGCCATATGGTCTGGGGAAAACTTATCCACCCCCAGCTCCAGGATTGTATTAAAAAAAAAAAAAATCAGTGTATCTGATATCCCGGCAATGTGGTTGATCCTTGAAAGGCAGCAGGTTCAATTCAAGTCAATAAAACATAAGATATTTGCTAGAAGTTTCTGAAATGAATAGAAACTTCCTTCCTTGTCGGGGTCCAGCCCCGGTGGATCCAGGGAATTCAAAGGGTGGACGGAGTAGGCGAGGAGAGATTTATTCAATTAGAAATATGAGATTAGATTAGGAAAGAATAGTGTAGTAGGAAAAATAGTGGAGAAAAGAGGCTGAATAACTTGGTTTACGTGGAGAACTAATAAAACCTCAAGACAAGAGGTTTGCAACATCTACGTTAGGCCAGCGGCGCCCACTTGAATAGCGGAGGGTGCCCCACCTTGGGCTCCTTCTCATGTGGGTCTTAGAAGCCAGGGCAAGTAAGTAGACATGGCGAGCCTCCACGCCCTGGATGGGAATTCAGCCAGAAAATAGAGTAAAGAAGACATGGGGAGACCAAGCTGCTTCAGTGAGTGAGGCCCCAATAACTTTATTTGTAAAAGGACTTTTATACCCTTCCCACAAATGATGTTGTGTACATTATCTTCTGGCCTTGGAGGCCTGTGAACATTTTAAGACCCTCTTTTGATAAAGGCTGTTCAACTAGAAAACTTATTTTCCCTTAAGTTTTTTTTCTTCATATTTCTAATCTATGTCAGCCTCAGAAAGTATCAAGCAAAGTTACATTTCCACGAAGCAAAGGTGCAGTAAGTTACAACAAAGAAAGAACCAATTAGCTCAAAGGTCTGATGTGGTCAGTTTTAAGGCTACACTTGTTTTTCTTACATTCTAACTATGTTAATGAATGTGCTCCCAAGTGCACAGTGGATACGAGATATGGGAACTCAGCAACAAGTATTGGCTCGACAGTGAAATCTTACACCAGCACCACTCTAATAATTCTTTAACTCTTTGAAAGGCTTTATGTTTTAGGCTGCCTGTGCCTCTCACAGTTGGGGGGTTGTAAACAATCACATGCATAGTTGTAAAGTCCGGGTAAGGCGAGTTAGAGAGCCATCAGAGGGGTTTGAGCTGAAACACTCCTTTTATATGCAGGAGATGTTAACTGGAGCTCTAAGTTAACTTTCTCCAGAGAAAAGTGGTGGGAATAGCCCCCCTGTTATGTCAGAAGAGTGGAAAGCACAGTACAATATAGCAGGCAGACTCTGGTTTTGGGGGTAGATGCTCAGGAAAATCCAGGGGTACCCCTCAGGCCTGATCTCAGCCTTTGCCTTTTGCCAGGCCCCCTTCCTCATGACCTTTGCCACAGGTGGGATTCCCCATGCTGGCTCCCGGCACTTCCTCTTCTGGGAGAGCCAAAGGAAAAAGTGGATTCTTTTCCTCTGGACTCCCAAGCCTCTTAGGTAACCTCTAAACACTTCAAACTCAACACCTGCCAAGCAGAGGCCACCACTCTTTAACCTTGCCTCTCCTTCTGCCTTTCCTGTGTTTGCTACCTGCCCTCAGACCACATAGGTATTTGGGAACCTGCTACTCATAATGACCCCTCCTTCTTTTTGACCCCATAATTTCTCAGTGTCCTGCCACATTTTTCCCTCCTAAATATTCCTATAATTTCTCACTTTATTATTTTAATCTACACTTCACTTTCTGTGTTCAATCCTTCGGTGAGGAAGACTCCCCTAGAGAAGGGAATGGTTATCCACTCCAGTACTCTTGCCTGGAAAATTCCATGGACAGAGGAGCCTGGAGGGCTATGGTCTATGGGGTTGCAAAGGGTCAGGCACAACTTGAGCAACCAACACTTTTTTAGTACAAAGTAATTACCATTACTACTTCTAGTACTATTACTACTACTGATGATAATAATAGATCTGAATCTTTATTCTCATTCAATACTTTTATTGAATACTAATTGATAGCATATCAATGCTAATTGATAGCATTCAATAAAAGTGCTGAATGAGTGAATGAAAATTCAGATTTATATTATTGTGCAACTACAATGTGCCAGGCATTATGCTATTTGCCATCACAGAAATGCTGGGCTGGAGGAAGCACAAGCTGGAATCAAGATTGCCAGGAGAAATATCAATAACCTCAGATATGCAGATGACACCACCCTTATGGCAGAAAGTGAAGAAGAACTAAAGAGCCTCTTGATGAAAGTGAAAGAGGAGAGTGAAAAAGTTGGCTTAAAGCTCAACATTCAGAAAACTAAGATCATGGCATCCAGTCCCATCACTTCATGGAAAATAGATGGGGAAACAGTGGAAACAGTGGCTGCCTATTTTTCTGGGCTCCAAAATCACTGCAGATGGTGATTGCAGCCATGAAATTAAAAGACGCTTACTCCTTGGAAGGAAAGTTATGACCAACCTAGACAGCATATTAAAAAGCAGAGATATTACTTTGTCAAAAAATGTCCATCTAGTCAAGGCTTTGGTTCTTCCAATAGTCATGTATGGATGTGAGAGGTGGACTATAAGGAAAGCTGAGCACAGAAGAATTGGTGCTTTTGAACTGTGGTGTTGGAGAAGACTCTTGAGAGTCCCTTGGACTGAAAAGAGATCCAACCAGTCCATCCTAAAGGAAATCAGTGCTGGGTGTTCACTGGAAGGACTGATGTTAAAGCTGAAACTCCAGTATTTTGGCCACCTGATGCAAAGAGTTGACTCATTTGAAAAGACCCCAATGTTAGCAAAGATTGAAGGCAGGAGGAGAAAGGGACAACAGAGGATGAGATGGTTGGATGGCATCACCGACTCAATGGACATGAGTTTGAGTAAACTCTGGGAGTTGGTGATGGACAGGGAGGCCTGGCGTGCTGCAGTCCATGGGCTTGCAAAGAGTTGGACATGACTGAGTGACTGAACTGAACTGATGCTTTACTTTGGGCTTTTCTGGTGGCTCAAATGGTAAGGAATCTTCCTGCAATGCGGGAGACCCAGGTTAGATCCTGAGGTCAAGAAGATCCCCTGGAGAAGGGAATGGCTGTCTACTGCAGTATTCTTCGCTGGATAATCCCATGGACAGAGAAACCTGGTGGGCTACAAACCGTGAGATGGCAAAGAGTCAGACACAATTGAGTAACACTTCACTTTCACTTCGTGCTTTGTTTTAAAATTTTTATTCTCATAATTTAATGAAATAAACAGTATCTCACGAAAAGCTATTCAGAGAATGTGAATAAATTTCCCAAAGATACTTAGTTCCTATGTGATAAAAGCAGAATTTGAAACCAGTTTAATTCAAAGTCTGGTGCTATTTCCAGACAATTCACTCTCCATGGACCAGAACCAGCTTGTCTATTAGAACTACATAGAGTGAGTAATTTTGTCAAGGAGTAATTTCAACTTCCAAATTTTATCATTTAAAAAATATATTTCATAAAGCTATAGCTGTCATTTCTAGTGATTCCTCTGATGGATTTGGGCAAAGTCAATTGCAAATATTTTGGAAAGGATTCACCACTTTAGAAACCATTAAGAACATTTGTGATTCATGGCAAGAGGTCCAAATCTCAAATTTAATAGGAGTTTGGAAGAAGTTGATTCCAGTTCTCATGGATGACTTTTAAGGGGTTTAAAACTTCAGTAGAGGAAGTAACAGCAGATGTAGTGGAAATAGCAAGAAAACCGGAAGTAGGGCTTGAAGCTGTAACTGAATTGCTGCAATCTCCTGATAAAACAAGCAGGTGAGGAGTTCTAATGGATGAACAAAGAGTGTCTTTTTGAGATGGAATCTACTCCAAGTGAAGATGCTGGGAACATTGTTAAGATGACAACAAAGGACCTAGAATTGTACATAAGCCTATTTGCTGTAGCAGTGGCATGGTTTGAGACAATTAACTTCAATTTTGAAAGAAGTTCAACTGTGGGTAAAATATTCTCATACAGCATTGCATATTACAGAGAAATTGTTGGTGAAAGAACAGTCAGTCGATGTAGTAAATTCCTTGTGCACATAGTTAACTCCTAGTAAACCAACCAAATGGACGGTAGGCTCCTCTGTCCATGGGATTTTCCTGGCAAGAATGCTGGAGTGGGTTGCCATGCCCTCCTCCAAAGGACCTTCCTGATCCAGAGATCAAACCCATGTCTCTCCCATCTCATTCATTGGCAGGTGGGTTCTTTACCACTAGTGCCACCTGGGAAGCCCAGAAATTGGCACAGCCATCAATCTCAAGGAAAGACCCTCTATCAATAAAAAGATAACTACTTACTGAAGGCTCAGATAGTGGGTAATGTTTTTAGCAATAGAATATTTTAAAATTAAGATATGTACATTGCTTTTTGGGGCATAATGCTATTGCACAGACTATTAACAGACTATGGTGTAGTGTAAAAATAGCTGTTACATGCATTGACAAATTTAATATTTTGTGTGACTTGCTTTATTGTGTTATTTGCTTTACTGTTGTGGTCTGGAACCTAACTCACTATATCTCCATGGTATATCTGTACTTTGTTAGAGATTCAAGGGACATATTTTGCATGGGAAACATTTAGGAGATGTGATCCAGAAGAAGCAGGCAACAAAATGCCATAGGGAAATGTTTACAGAAAGCTGTGTGTTCAACTAAATAGAAGACCAGATGTTACCATAAACTGCTCCACGTTAGAAAAATTCTTCTTTAGAGTTCTGGCTTGGAAAAATAATTGGCATCTTCTTGAAAACATGGGTAGCTTTTAGTACTGGCAATTGGGTACCTCAATTTCTTTCAGTTATCATGTAGAGTTATCACTTCTTTCAAGTCAAATACTAACAGGTTTGGCCATGTTTCAACACAAATTAGAAATGTTCAAAGAATATCAAGATTATAATTCCCAGTGAACCTTTCAGTTTTTGTCCTTCCATGACCTAAATTATGTTAGATAAAGAAAAATTAAGCTGTTATCCTTCAATTCAGTTCAGTCACTCAGTCGTGTCCAACTCTTTGCAACCCCATGAACCACAGCACACTAGGCCTCCCTATCCATCACCAACTCCCAGAGTTTACACAAACTCATGTCCATTGAGTCAGCAATGCCATCCAACCATCTCATCATATGTAGTCCCCTTCTCCTCCTGCCCTCAATATTTCCCAGCATCAGGATCTTTTCAAATGAGTCAGCTCTTCACATCAGGTGGCCAAAGTATTGGAGTTTCAGCTTCAGCATCAGTCCTTCTAATGGACACCCAGGACTGATCTCCTTTAAGATGGACTGGTTGGATCCCCTTGCAGTCCAAGGGACTCTCAAGAGTCTTCTCCAACACCACACTTCAAAAGCATCAATTCTTCTGTGCTCAGCTTTCTTTTTAGTCCAACTCTCACATTCATACATGACTACTGGAAAAACCAAAGCCTTGACTAGATGGACCTTTGTAGGCAAAGTAATGTCTCTGCTTTTTAATATGCTGTCTAGGTAAATTCAGAGACAACCATTTAGGGTGGATCAGTGAAAACTTGCCCTGGGAATCTAAGGCTTCCACATAACCAGTTGGTAAATTCTTTGGGGAAGAGTCAAGCTAGACATGAAAGGAGGAGAAACTCTCCACTGAAGATTTAGGATCAGTCTCTATGTGGAGAAAAAGAAAGGATGTTCAGTTCCCTCCTCTACTGAGCAAGGTAGTGAGGCCCATTGACACTGTCCAAGGCTGAAGTGAGCAGCATTCCCAGATGCTTTTTTCCAAATAAAGTAGCCTTTACTGCAGTAACAAACAATAGGGGGAGGGAGGTGGGAGGGGGGTTCATATTTGGGAACGCATGTAAGAATTAAAGATTTTAAAATTAAAAAAATAAAAAACCATTAAAAAAAATAAATAAAAAATAAAATAAAATAAAATAAAATAGTGTATTGGATCTGGAGCCAGGGTACAGAATGTATCAATGGGCCTGGCTTTGTGAATTTACATTCTAGCTTTATGCATATTCTGCAATCCTCAGGCGCATCCTTACGGTAGGCAGTGTTATCATCCCCATTTTATCAATGGGGAGATGGAGATATAGAAAAGTCTCAGTCTGCCAATCAGTGGTACTGTGCTGGGCTTAGTCATTCAGTTGTGTCCGACCAACTCTGCAACTCCATGGGGTATAGCCTGCCAGGCTCCTCTGTCCATGGGGATTCTCCAGTTAAGAATACTGAATTGGGTTGTCGTGCCCTCTTCCAGGGGATCTTCCCACCCCAGGGATTGAACCCAGGTCTCCTGCATTGCAGGCAGATTCTTTACTGTCTGAGCCACCAGAGAAGCCCAATCAGTTGTAGAGCTGGGATTTGATCCTTGGCAGAGCAAATGCTTTCACCTACCATGCTATGCTGCCACTGCTGATGTCTGATGACAGTCACTCTTTATTATTCCCAATATGACAAAGGGAGCTAAAGAAAGTAGGACTTGTAAAATTGTTAGGTCAGATGGATTAATACAATTGTTAGGTCAGACACATGCTAAACTAAGTGGCAAATTATCCTGTGTGGAATAACACTAAGAGCTTCAAGGCTACCTCTGTTCATTAGAGGGATGGAAATGTTAGTTCCTAGGGCAGTGAGTTCGAGTCTGCTTGGGAAGGATTGGCTCAAACCCCCAAGGTGATGTTAGGGCAGTGTAAGGCCTTAGCACCCAGAGGGCATACCTTTGAATCCCAGCCCAGTACTGGTGTGAATCTTAGGTTCTTCATCTGTAAAATGAGCATTAAAATGTCATTTTCCACACATAGGTTTATTGTAAGATTAGAAGTGATAATGCATGTAAGTGGAGTCCTGGGACATAGAACGTTTCCAATAAATCATTATGCATTGTGTCAAATGGACTTAATATTCCTTTTTACACAAGAATTAACCAGACTTTAGCAGTTACTAGTTCAGGAAACTTGAAAGAGTGAGAGTAATGTGTGGAATGGGAGGATGTTGAGAGGGTTACATTCACACAGACTGCCAAGGCTCCTTCTCCTTTGCTCAAGAAACAAGTTCATATCATACAATTCTCCTCAATGTCTGCTTTGTCAGACTTCCAGCATTCATTTCTGTTGTAATCACATTTTGTCTAATTAACATCAAAATCTAATCTGTAAACACTCTAGGAAAAACATCTCCTGGGCAACATTTCTTTTAATCCCTGGTGGTGTGTAATCAAGCAGGGGATTTGCTGAGCCCGGGACAAGTCCTACTAGCCCAAGTTGTAATCAAAGGGGCAGAGAAACTCATAGATTGAATAAGAGCACCTGAACCACCACAATTAGAAGAATTTTCCTTCAAAAGCTATTGGTCCCCTTAAGGAAAAGTATCAAGTATTACGAAAGAGAGAATTTGGGACAATTTGCTCTCAAGGGGCTCAATTATTTCTAAATATATTTCCAAATAAATGAGACTTTCTTAAACCATTTATCACCATAGCAACTAAGCTGGCAGAGTTGGTGGGAGTCTCAGCTTCTATCAACTGTGAAATATGCTTGTTGCTTGCAAAGCCTGTAGAAAAAAAGTGCTATATTGAATAAGTAAGGCAGTAAATTCATGAAGACTCACAGGAAATGAATGAATAAGGAATGATGGAAACATTTGCAAAGATGTACAATCTTACTCTGAGAGTTTAATAATAAAATTTCATTAGAAAAAACCTTATTGTGCCCCCAATTTGGTTATCTCATAAATAAAATAATTCTCTTAAAAAACAAATACTTTTCTCTAATCATACATCCCAGCATACATGGCGCCTAAAAGGTTGTGGCCTGGAGATTGAGATTTGAGTTCTAGTCCCAACGTTGATGCTAATTAGCATCTGTGTTGAATAAGGCTTTCAACCTCACATGAACTGTTTCCTTTTCTGTACAATGAAAGAATGTGGGATTCTATTACTCACCTTGAATAAGTGAGGTAAACACTAACTTTTAAAACTCCTTTATGGCTTTAAAAAATGTCTTTCTGTTTGCCTGGTTGTGTGTGTGTGTGTGTGTGTGTGTGTGTGTGTGTGTGTGTGTTTAAGTTCTGGAAAATGAATCAGGTATTCAGGCTCACGGGTTACCTGTACATCTAAGACCCTGCCTTCCTATGTGTCTTCTCAGTTTTGGTCAACCTCAGAAGGAAGGCAGGTAGACCACTCCAAGGCAATTTTGAAAAAGGGTGGAGGTAGATATTTATATTTACTGTACAACTTTGCACTTAGCTTACTTTTACATATTATCTCCTTTCATCCTTACAACCTTGTACATTGTATGTATAATTTCCATTTTAGATTATAATTCCCATTTTGAGGAAAGAAAGTGTTTAATCCACTTCCTCACTGTCCCACCACCAGCAAATGAGGTGGTTATGACTTTACTCCACATCTGCTGAACTCCAGGCTACCTCTCCTTCGAAACCATCTCGGTCAATGGCATCATGCTGTGTAAAAGGCTTGATCAGGAAGTCAAGACTTGTGCTTAAGTTCCAGCACAGTCACCTATAGCTGTCTGACCTCAAGCAAGTCAGGACTGTCCTTGGGCTTTCATCTTCATCTCTAAGAGACTAGATCTTAGGGAGTGACTACCCCTTGAGACAATGGGCATCTTCAGATGAAAAAGGATCAGAAAGCACCCAGAGGAGGAGTAGGAGGGTGAGGGTTTCAGACTCCCTGGGGCCCTGGGTATTTACTGCCGCAAGGCAGTGAGGTGACCACACGTGGAAGAGGAGGTTCAGCCTTTTGAAAACAAGGATGAACTCAGGTAGCACAGATTTTGAAAGGGGTTCACTCAGCATTCACAATTGGAAACAAAAGTCATACACTGAAATAAAATAAGCTAGAAAAGAGCTTTCTGACAACTGAGGCAAGGGTTAGGTTGAAAGCAGCAGGCTGCATTCAGCTGTCTCTATATTTCTCTGCAGGTGAATTACTTTCAACTAAACCCAGTGTCCAGACTTGAGAGGAGTAGACTCTACTGGAAAAGAGACCTTGCTTAAATGTGTTAATATATCTTTTGGGGGGTTTTGCTTATAAATTATCTCTTAATGCTTTGATAGTATCGATAGGATACGTTCATTGGAATCACATCACTTCTTTCTATTCCTGTACACTCTAAAGGGATAGTCAGCTGCAGTAAAGAGAAGAAAAACATACGCAACCCTCACCTGACCACTGGCACCTTTTCAACCAGGCTTAGTAACTCTAGCAAAAAGTACTTGATAGAACTCTATCAAGCCCAGCTCTAGCTCCCTAACTCACAGCTTAGAAGAGAAGCTATTAGATATACTTCATGAATACTAACCCTCTAAATACAAGAGGAAGAGAGAATTTCTGCTTTGAGAGGAATAATGTAAATAAAACAAAAGTCAAGGACCTGGAGTCAACCAAGAGTGGATCCAGTTCTGATTCCTTCATTTGCTAGTGTGTGACTTAAATAAATTACCTAAGGGACTTTCTTGGTGGTCCAGTGGCTAAGACTTTGTTTTCCAATGCAGCAAGTGAGGGTTCAATCCCCAGTAAGGGAGCTAAGATTCCACATGCCTTGAGGCCAAAAAGTACAACATAAAAAGGAAGCAATGTTGTAAAAAATTCAATAAAGACTTCAAAAATGGTTCACATCAAAAAAATTTTTAAAAAATAAATAAAAATAAATTACCTCATCACTCTGTACTTCTTTCTCCTCCTCTGAAAATGGCTAGGACAATTCTAACAGCTGTCAGTTTCATAGAATTTAAATGTAGAGCTGAAAGCAAAAGATACAACAAGGAGTCAAAAATGAGAATCCTGGGGAAAAGTTGGAAGATAAGATTCAAAGGACGAAGTTTCAAGGCCAGAACACGGATGGTGTTAGGAAGTCTCAAGGCCAGAGTCTCCAATTACCAGCCAGCTGCAAAAATGTTGGCAAGCCTGCTGTGACTATCCACATTGAGACCAAAATCACCAAGACAAAGGAGGAGAGGAAGCCTTCAAACTGAGAAGCAACAACAAATGCTTTGGACAATAGGAAGGAGCTTGACTGCAACTTGCTTTGTTAGTATAACACTGTTTAATGGTGTATTCCATGGGGCATCAAAGGTGGAAGAAATCATGAAAAGGCCTCCAATTCTTTTTTTTTTTTCTTTTTTAAAATTTATTTTAATTGGAGGCTAATTACTTTACAATATTGTGATGGTTTTTGCCATATATTCACATGAATCAGCCATGGGTGTACATGTGTTCCCCATCCTGACCCTCCCTCCTACCTCTCTCCTCATCCCATCCAACTAGTACAGCCACTATGGAGAACAGTGTGGTGATTCCTTAAAAACTGGAAATAGAACTGCCATATGACCCAGCCCTCCAATTCTTATGCTTGTTCTTAGCTTTGCTTTAATGTCACATATCACAATGATGACATTCACATTGTTCTTCATACAGCGTGAATCCAGGCACCCCTCATGCCTGAACCTAAGAAGAAAGATGGAGGCTTTGTGAGAGGTGGTCTTCTGAACATGGCAGAATTGGAAGGTGCAAGAGCAATCCTTCTTTCCACAGGAAGTGGCTTTCAGCCTTAGTCTCCATCTGTGCACCTCCTTGTCACTTTGGCCTAAGCAGCTATACTCCCAGGCCTAGAGGGTGTGGGTTAGGATGTCCAGAGTCCTCCACATAGACCCAACACTGGCAAGCCAGATGGATAAGCCCAAAAGGGGCTTCAGCAGCATCTGTGCATAGTCATGGATCACTCACTTCCCTAGGGCTGGGCTTCACACTTGCACAGTGAATTACCATTCATCTAGGCCACGGCCAAAGTTTTTTTTTAAATTTTGCTTTACTTTGTATTCTTTTAATTTTTATTTTTGAAATAATTCCAAATTTAAAAAAATTACAAAAATAATGCAATGTACTCTCATACAGACTTTGTCCCAGATTTAGTTTCAAGAAGCAAGAATACATAAAGAATTCTCATATATCTGTCACCCCAGTTCACCACTTTTTCACAATTTGCCACATATGCTACATTATTCCCTGTCTCCCATATGGCTTCCCCGGTGGCTCAGTGGTAAAGAATCCACCTGCCAATACAGGGGACGAGGGTTCCACTCCTGGGTCAGAAGAACCCCTAGAGTAGGAAAATGGCAACCCACTTCAGTATTCTTGCCTGGAGGATTTCATGAACAGAAAAGCCTGGCAATCTCAGTCCATGGGTCACAGAGTCAAATATGATTGAGCAAATAACATTTTCACTTTTTTCATATATATATATAATGTATATATTATATATATATATATAATGTTCCACGAACCATTGAAAAGTAAGTGGCAAACACCATGCCCCTTTACTCCTAACCTGTGTAGTATATTAAATATATTTCTAACAGTAGAACATTTTTTTATATAATTACAATACCATTTTCAAGATCAAGAGATTTAGTATAGACACAATACTATTTTCAAATCTACTGTCCAGATTCAAATGTTGCCAGTTTTCCTAATGGTATCCTCTATAACTTTTTTTTCCCAAAAATCATATGCTACATTTAGTTGCCATATCGTTTTAGTCGCTTTTAACCTGGAACTATTCCTTCATCTTTCTTTGTCTTTCAGGAATAATACTGACATTTTCAAAGAGTACAGTACATTGTACATTTAAAAAAATATTTCTCAGGTTCTGTTTACTGCATTCCCTGATAATTAAATTCATGTTATGCCTTTTTTTTGCAGGAATATCTCAGAAATGATATCATGTCCTTCTCAGTACATCACGACAGGAAGCATGGGATCTCACTCTGGCTCATTATTGGGATGTTAACTTTGATCTCTAGACAATTTGTCCTGATCCTTATAATACTACGTGCAAGTCTGGATCAGTGGCACTCAATCTTTGTTGAGCATTAAAATTGTCCTGGGAACTAAACAACAAGCTTGAATATCCAAGCTTCACCCTCAAGCAGTGACTCTCTACCTTACCTGTGCATTGGAATCACCTGGAAAAAATTTTAAGATGCCATAATGCCTGACTCTTGCATTTAGAAATTCTGGCATGTATAATTTGGGTTTTTCCCGGGCATTAGAATTTTTTAAAACTCTCCAGGTCAAGCCAAGTGTGAGAATCACTGTTTTAGATCAGTTTGGTCAGATTTTCTGTTGGTGGGCACTGGAATATTTTCAAAGCTCACCCGGGCATCTTGATGCATAGGCAGAGTTGAGAACCACAGGTGTACATCTAGAAGATTAGAGTCCAACTTTAATCAAAGAGGCAACCTGGAGCTGGGCTGGTTTTCTCAAGATCATACAGCTGATAAGTTGTGGGGTCATGTACAGCAACCAAGGCATTCTTTCCTGTTAACCATAGCTTTTCTGTGAATGAAGCAGAAGTCAGCTAGCTGACATTTATTTCACCTGAGAGGAGACCAAAGGGGCTACATTTCTGCCCCAAGCCCTAGAAATCTGAGAAAATCAGACAGTTATTTTCACACTGTTCTGTTCTGCTAACTTCAGGTTGTTCTGTTAATGACTACATCCTTTCTGCTCAGTGTGGTCCATGAACAGCAATATCAACATCGGAACTTCAAGCCTCACCTCAGATAAATTATTCAGTTTGGTGCAGGTAATCCTTACATAGGATCCCAGAAAGATGGTCCATGCATGAGGCTATTTGGTTACAGAAAGCTTAGTTGTGAGACATCTAATTTATTATAGGGCCACTTTAAGACAAGAATTGCTGGCTTTTCCATTTAGGATGGTAATTTGATCACCTTTATTGTGTACTTCTCTCTAACTCATGAGCATCCAAGTGACTGAGAAAATAAAATAGACATCCCTAGATCCTGGCAAGTATATCACTCAGAATTCAGAATTTTGGAAATTCTGGGAGGAAATGTGGTTAAGGGGTTGGCAGGTCCTTACATATTATCTGGTACAAAGAGAAAATGTACCTGGGAAATAAGTGGATGTAAATACCTGGCAGAATTCTAAGCTAATAGAAATATGGGGAGAGGGCAGGTAGGAGTGGGCTACAGGAGACAAAGAACTTGACCTTGATTCAAGAAGTATGCCAAGACTGAGGCTACAATTCTCCCTCCAAAGTTACAGGCGCATGCTTTTCTGAGGAAAATGACATTTCTTTTTTTCTGCTCTTATATGTAAGAATAAACAAAATCCACCAATTGAAAGGATTTAGCTGTTCAAAAGAAGAGGAATAGAGGTAAGGAACTGAAATAAAAAGAATTTTGTAATTAATATTTTCAATGCGATTCCAGATGGCTTTGTAAGGAAAAATTGTTAGAAAATAAATATTCAATATCAGGAAAACATTGTCCCAAAATGGGCTTCCCAGCTGGCACCGTGGTAAAGAGTCTGCTTTCCAATGCAGGGTATGCAAGAGACGGGTTTGGTCCCTGGGTCGAGAAGAAAAAGCAACCCACTCCAGTATTCTTGCCTGGAAACTCCCATTGACAGAGGAGCCTGGCAGGCTACAGTCCAGGGGGTTGGAGAGCCAGACATGACTGAGCACACTTACACACAGACGTGTTTCAGATAATAAACCCAGTTCCTGCATTTAAAAAACACTATGGAGGCAGTCACTAGCAAGTTGGATAACAAAGGAAACTGAGAAGCTGATAAAAATTGATCACAAAACATTGCCTCAGGACTCAGAGAAAAAAATAAAGGTAAGAATATACTAACAAGCAAACTGGCAAGACACTAGGAAAAATGATCCAGGATTTCCAACACACATGATACATGGAGTAGTTAGTATTATTTGCTCAGTCATGTCCAACACTTTGTGACCCCATGGTCTGTAGCTCACCAGGCTCCTCTGTCTATGGAATTCTCATCAGGCAAGAATACTGGAGGGAACTGCCATTTTCTACTCCAGGGGATCTTCCTGATGCAGGGATTGAACCCGGGTATCCCACATTCTGGGCAGATTCTTTACCATCTGAGCCACCTGTTAGGAGTCACTACATAGTCCTGAGTACAGGAAGATGAAATTGAGCAGGTGATATTTACTGATTTGAAAATTTATGTCCACACAGAATTCTTCATATTTGGGTTTATAGCAGCTTTTGTCCTAATTGCCCAAACTTGGAAGCAACCAAGATGTCCTTCAGAAGGCTGATAGATGATTAAGCTATGGTACATCTGGACAATAGAATGTTACTCAGCACTAAAAAGAAACCACAGTAGCGGTTGTCAAGGGTTAGGAGGAAGAGAAAGACAAATAGGCAAAACACAGAGGACCTTTACGGCAATGAAACTACTCTATATGATACTGTAATGGTGGATACATGTGCCATTTTACATTTGCCAAGCCCATAGAATGTACAACATTCTAGGTTGCAACAGTGAACGTAAGAGTGAATCTAAAAGTCAGCTACAGACTTTTAGTGACTGTAATGTGTCACTGTGTGCTCATCAGTGGTAATGTACCACTCTGGTGGGGGTGTTGAGAGTGGGAGAGGCTTAACACGTGAGGGTAAAAGGTATACAGGAACTCTCTGCATCTTCCACTCAATTTTACTGTGGTTGTAAAACTGCTCCAAAAAACTAAGTCTATTTTTAAACATATCAAGCATCAGCAAGTGATCAGAAGTGTTTTCCAAAACAGATCTTTCCAACAGCCTTTGCATTTATATCACTGGCAGCTACCTTGCTGCTGCTGCTAAGTTGCTTCAGTTGTTTCTGACTCTGTGCAACCCCATAGATGGCAGCCCAGCAGGCTCCTCTGTCCCTGGGATTCTCCAGGCAAGAACACTGGAGTGGGTTGCCATGTCTTTCTCCAGTGCAGAAAGTGAAGAGTGAAAGTGAAGTCTCTCAGTCATGTTTGACTCTTAGCGACCCCATGGACTGCTGTCTATCAGGCTCCTCCACCCATGGGATTTTCCAGGCAAGAGTACTGGAGTGGGTCGCCATTGCCTTCTCCAAGCTACCTTGCCAAGGCCTCTCAACTCAGAGTACAAACACCATTTCTATGAGGTCAACATGAGTTGTTTTACTTTCAGTTCAGTTCAGTTCAGTTGCTCAGTCCTGTCCAACTCATTGCTACCCCGTGAACTGTAACACACCAGGCTTCCCTGTCCATCACCAACTCACAGATCTTGCTCAAACTTATGTCCATCAGGTTGGTGATGCCATCCAACCATCTCATCCTCTGTCATCCCCTTCTTATCCTGCCTTCAATCTTTCCTAACATCAGAGTCTTTTCCAAAGAGTCAGTTCTTCGCATCAGGTGGCCAAAGTATTGGAGCTTCAGCTTCAACATCAGTCCTTCCAATGAATATTCAGGACTGATTTCCTTTAGGATGGACTGATTGCATCTCCTTGCTGTCCAAGGGATCCTCAAGAGTCTTCTCCAACACCATAGTTTAAAGCATCAATTCTTCAATGCTCAACATTCTTTATAATCCAACTCACATCCATACATGACTACTGGAAAAACCAGAGCTTTGATTAGACGGACATTTGTGGGCAAAATAATGTCTTGATTTTTTATATGCTGTCTAGGTTGGCCATAGCTTTTCTTCCAAGGAGCAAGTGTCTTTTAATTTCATGGCTGTAATCACCATCTGCAGTGATTTTGGAGCCCCCCAAAATAAAGTCTGTCACTGTTTCCGTTGTTTCCCATCTATTTGCCATGAAATGATGGGACCGGATGCCATGATCTTAGGTTTTTGAATGTTTTAAGCCAACTTTTTCATTCTCCTCTTTCACTTTCATCAAGAAGCTCTTTAGTTCTTAATTGATGTCTGCTATAAGGGTGGTGTCATCTGCATATCTGAGGTTATTGATATTGCTCCCAGCAATCTTGATTCCAGCTTGTGCTTCTTCCAGCCCAGCGTTTCTCATGATGTACTCAACATATAAGTCAAATAAGCAGGCTGACATATCAGCCTTGACATAATCCTCTTCCTATTTGAGACCAGTCTGTTGCTCCATGTCAGGTTCTAACTGTTGCTTCCTGACCTGCATACAGATTTCTTAGGAGGCAGGTCAGGTGGTTTGGTATTCCCATCTCTTGAAGAATTTTCCACACTTTATTGTGATCCACACAGTCAAAGGCTTTGGCATAGTCAATAAAGCAGAAGTAGATGTTTTTCTGGAATTCTCTTGCTTTTTTGATAATCCAATGGATGTTGGCAATTTGATCTCTGGTTCCTCTGCCTTTTCGAAAACCAGCTTGAATATCTGGAAGTTCACAGTTCACATATTGCTGAAGCCTGGCTTTGAGGATTTTGAGCACTTCTTTTGCTAGTGTGTGAGATGAGTGCAATTGTGTGGTAGTTTGAGCATTCTTTGGCATTGCCTTTCTTTGGGATTGGAATGAAAACTGCCCAGTCCTGTGGCCACTGCTGAGTTTTCCAAATTTACTGACATATTGAGTGCAGCACTTTCACAGCATACTCCTTCAGGATTTGAAATAGCTCAACTGGAATTCCATCACTTCTACTAGTTTTGTTCAAGTGATGCTTCCTAAGGCCCACTTGACTTCACATTCCAGGATGTCTGGCTCTAGGTGAGTTGTCACACCATCATGGTTATGAGTCATCAAGATCTTTTTTGTATAGTTCTCTTGTGTATTCTTGCCACCTCTTCTTAATATCTTCTGCTTCTGTTAGGTCCATACCATTTCTGTCCTTTGTTGTGCCATCTTTGCATGAAATGTTCCCTTGGTGTCACTAATTTTCTTGAAGAGATCTCTGGTCTTTCCCACTATGTCATTTTCCTCTACTCCTTTGCATTCATCACTGAGGAAGGCTGTCTTATCTCTCCTGCTATTCTTTGGAACTCTGCATTCAAATGGGTATATCTTTCCTTTTCTCCTTTGTCTTTAGCTTCTCTTCTTTTCACAACCATTTTGCTTTTTTTGCATTTCTTTTTCCTGGGGATGGTCTTGATCATTGCCTCCTGTACAGTGTCATGAACCTCCATCCATAGTTCATCAGGTACTCTGTCTAGCAGATCTAATCCCTTGAATCTATTTCTCACTTCCACTGTATAATTGTAAGGGATATGATTTAGGTCATACCTGAATTGTCTAGTGGTTTTCCCTACTTTCTTCAATTTAAGTCTGAATTTGGCATAAGGAGTTCATGATCTGAGCCACAGTCAGCTCCCAGTCTTGTCTTTGCTGACTGTATAGAGCTTCTCCATCTTTGGCTGCAAAGAATATAATCAATCTGATTTTGGTATTGACCATCTGGTGATGTCCGTGTGTAGAGTTTTCTCTTGTGTTGTTGGAAGAGGGTGTTTGCTATGACCAGTGCATTCTGTTGGCAAAATTCTATTAGCCTTTGCCCTGCTTCATTCTGTACTCCAAGGTCAAATTTGCCTGTTACTCCAGGTTACTCTCTTGACTATCTGCTTTTGCATTCCAGTCCCCTATTATGGAAAGGACATCTTTTTGGGGTGTTAGTTCTAGAAGGTCTTGTAGGTCTTCATAGAACCATTCAACTTCACCTTCTTCAGTATTACTGGTTGGGGTATAGGCTTGGATTGCTGTGATGTTAAATGGATTGCCTTGGAAATGAACAGAGATCGTTCTGTCATTTTTGAGATTGCACCCATGTACTCTATTTTGGACTCTTTTGTTGACTACTCCATTTCTTCTAAGGGATTCTTGCCCACAGTAGTAGATATAATGGTCATCTGAGCTAGATTCACCCATTCCAGTCCATTTTAGTTCGCTGATTCTTACAATGTCAATGTTCACTCCTGTCATTTCCTATAAGACCACTTCCAATTTGCCTTGATTCATGGACCTAACATTCCAGGTTCCTATGCAATATTGCTCTTTACAACATCAGACTTAACTTCTATCACTAGTCACATCCACAACTGGGTGTTGTTTTTGCTTTGGCTCCATCTCTTCATTCTTTCTGGAGTTATTTCTCCACTAATCTCCAGTAGCATATTGAGCACCTACTGACCTGGGGAGTTCACCTTTCAGTGTCCTATCTTTTTGCCTTTTCATGCTGTTTGTGGGGTTCTCAAAACAAGAATACTGAAGTGGTCTGCCATTCCCTTCTCTAGCGGACCCTGTTTTGTCAGAACTCTCCACCATGACTTGTCTGTCTTGGGTGGCCCTACACGGCTTAGATTGTAGTTTCATTGAGTTAGACAAGGTTGTGGTCCATGTGATCAGTTGTACTTTATCAGTTTGTTAACATCGGATATATAACCTTGAGCACATCATTTAACCTGTTTCTTCTCTCCTTTGTAAAATTGCTGTAATGATAAAAGAGATAATTCTATCCTGACAGGCCAGTTCAGTAAAGAGTAGTTATTGTGATTTTTGTCGTTACTTAATACATACCGGAAGAATTATATGGTTAGTGGTAGGAAAATTTGAAAGAGAAGGAGAGTCAATGATTTTTTTGTACCTACCACACACACATTTACAAACATGCATCCCTGTCATGTAGCTAGCTCCTTAAAAGTCCAATGCATTTATGCCAATGCCTTCCAACAAAAAATGTCATCACATATCAGATCTGATGGAAGAGTTAATAGTTCAGAGTGAGAGCCCCAGCACTTTAGTTCTACTTTTCTGAGATGTTAATCTATTCATCAGTTTATGGAAAGAAAAGAAATAAATGAGAAAATAGAGAAAAAATGGAAGGAAAAAATATGTTATGAAATATGTGCATAAATAATAAAAGTGTAGTTTGTAAGAGAAGGGGAAAATGATGTGCAAGTATAAAATGTTGTTACCTACAAAAAGTAATTGTTTTTCTCTTTATTAAATCCTGGTTGCTATGGAAACTTTTTTGCATTAAGTTAAAACTTTAAAAATACTTATGAATTATCTTGCTCCAGAATTTGCATTTAATTTTAATATTTTAAAATAATAAATGGATTTTAAATGCTGTGTTTTTTGAAATCAAGACTGTGGTTTGACAACTTTGATATTCACATTTCTCCATGAGTTGCCCCAGCCAAGCTTCATCTTCTGCAAAGGCAGTCACTTTCTGAAAGGGTCCTATGCATGCCTCACTGCTGTTCAGCCACTCAGTAGTGTCTGACTCTTTGTGACCCTATGGACTGTGATCTTCCAGGCTCCTCTGTCCATGGGATTCTCCAAGCAAGAATACTGGAATGGGTTGCCATGCCCTCCTCCAGGGATCTTCCTGACCCAAGGATCAAATTCTCATCAGCCTCCTGCATTGGCAGGTTGGTTCTTTACCACTAGCGCCACCTGGGAAGCCCACCTGACATTTAAACTTGGAGGGAAAAGACAATAACAAATAATCTGAATAATTTCAGAGAGATTAGAGTTCTATGAATAAAATAAAACAGTATAATGGGGTAAAAAAAAAAAGAGGCAAGAGAAGTAAACTTTTTGAGAGGGTAGTCAGGCAATTTTAAGAGAAAGCAATATTTGAGTAGAAACTTGAGTGAGAAAAAATAATTCAAAGAGAAGCCTTTCAGGGAGAAGAACTCCCTGCAAATATAAAAACCCAAAGCAGAAATGAACCTGAACTGTTCCAGGAAAATTAAAAGAGTCATGATGGCTGGGAGCACAAGGAGTAATGTGGTTCAAGATCTGGTCTGGGAAATAGAAAAGAACAAGATCATTTAGGGCTTGCAGGCCCTGCTAAGGACATGGGTTTTAGGTTGAGTATAAAGGAAAGTCATTATATAATTTTAAATTGAAAAGTAAAAATTTCTTATTTATATTTACAAAATTACTCTGATAAATAATAATGAATTCCAAGACCAAGAAATATACAGAAGACCAGCAAAGAGATTATATAGCAGTGAACCAAGTAAGTGAGGATACAGATATAGAATGTTAGCATTAGAAATGGTAAAACATCATTAGTTAAAAAGGATACATTTCAGAATGTTATGGGTCCATGCTGAGGAAATGATGGGTAATTTATATTATATGTTATTGTTATTATTTAAGAGATGCTAAATTTTATGAAATATAACTTCAGAATTAATAGGGATAGTATTATGATTTTCCCATTTTATTATTAAAAGGTACTTAATATTAACACATTCTTGCATTTTTGGAACCATAGTTAGTCTTGCTATATTGATTCATTTAAATTGCTACTGCATTTTCTTTGCTAATAATTTACTCATTGACATTACAATGATACGTATAATTACAATTAACTTGTAATTGATGTCTTTGTAGGATTCCTGAAGCAGTATTCATGTGTGCATAAGAATTTTCACATTCTATATTAAAACATTTTATATGGCTTTAAATAATCACTTCCTTGATGGTTTGTTTGAATTCCCTTGTGAAATTACTTGAACCTAGTGCTTTTCATTTAGATGTAGCTCAATGATAGCTTTTAAAATTTCTTCTGTGGTATAATTAGTCTGTTTAGGATTATTTTTATATTTTGAAGTCCATTTTACTTATTTATATTTTCCTAGAAATTATCATTATAACAAAAATAGGGAAAAGCCACCTTTTGAGACATTTGGAAAAGCATCCATTGTATTACCAAATGTATATTCATTTAATAATTCTTTCCATTTCTGCTCTCTTCTCAAAACTTCACTCCCTCACAATAAAATAGATGGTAGGAATCTGGCCAGAACATTATTTGAAAGTTCAGCTTTCCAGCTCAGACTGTTCGTTGTTCCAGGACTGATGGAGATTTGAATGAATCACTGAGAATTCTCCAGAGATGGCTTTTAGTGGTGGATTCATGCCACCTGTGTCTTCAGTCACACCATTGCCTTTGGGCCGCTTGTATCCCCAGCTGAGCAGAAGTCCACCTGCCCATTCCCTAAGCTCATAATGAGGAAGTTTTACAGGAAGCAGAACTGACTTTAGCATTTCTTCAAAATATTTCCATTCAAGTTTATTTCTAGCTCACTGGACAAACTTATGCTTTTTTTATTTTTTGATTGTCACATATGGTGTGGTTTAAAACAGACATTTCTTCCTAATATATAAACCTTCCATATTTTTTAACTTCCTCTATGGAAAGTCCATAGACCCTTTAAAGTATATCTCCCCGTTGTCCTAGCCACACTTCTGAGTATATTCCCATTCTCCAAAGAAGAGGTTCTGAGGTAAGGATGAAGTTGTCAGGTCTTTCAGTTCAGTTCATTCAGTCGCTCAGTCATGTCCAACTCTATACAAACCCATAAACTGCAGCACGCCAGGCCTCCTTGTCCATCACCAACTCCCAGAGTTTACCCAAACTCATGTCCACTGAGTCGGTGATGCCATCCATCTCATCCTATGTAATCCCCTTCTCCTCCTCCCCACAATCTTTTCCAGCATTAGGGTCTTTCCAAATGAGTCAACTCTTTGCATCAGGTGGCCAAAGTATTGGACTTTCAGCTTCAACGTCAGTCCTACCAATGAACACTCAAGACTGATCTCCTTTAGGATGGACTGGCTGGATTTCCTTGCAGTCCAAGGGACTCTCAAGAGTCTTCTCCAACACAACAATTCAAAAGCATCAATTCTTCAGTGCTAGCTTTCATTATAGTCCAACTCTCACATCCATACATGACCACTGGAAAAACCATAACTTTGACTAGACGGACCTTTGTTGACAAAGTAATGTCTCTGCTTTTTAATATGCTGTCTAGGTTGGTCATAACTTTCCTTCCTAGGAGTAAGCATCTTTTAATTTCATGGCTGCTATCACCATCTGCAGTGATTTTGGAGCCCCCCCAAAAAATAAAGTCCACCACTGTTTCCACTGTTTTCCCATCTATTTCCCATGAAGTGATAGGACCAGATGCCATGATCTTACTTTTCTGATTGTTGAGCTTTAAGCCAACTTTTTCACTCTCTTCTTCCACTTTCATCAAGAGGCTCTTTAGTTCTCTTCACATTCTGCCATAAAGGTGGGTGTCATCTGCATATCTGAGGTTATTGATATTTCTCCTGGCAATCTTGATTCCAGCTTGTGCTTCTTCCAGCCCAGCGTTTCTCATGATGTACTCTGCATAGAAGTTAAATAAGTAGGGTGACAATATACAGCCTTGACGTATTCCTTTTACTATTTGGAATCAGTCTGTTCTTCCATGTCTAGTTCTAACTGTTGCTTCCTGATCTGCATACAGATTTCTCAAGAGGCAGGTCAGGTGGTCTGGTATTCCCATCTCCTTCAGAATTTTCCACAGTTGATTGTGATCCACACAGTCAAAGGCTTTGGCATAATCAATAAAGCAGAAATAGATGTTTTTCTGGAACTCTCTTGCTTTTTCCATGATCCAGTGGATGTTGACAATTTGATCTCTGGTTCCTCTGCCTTTCCTAAAACCAGCTTGAACATCTGAAGTTCACAGTTCATGTATTGCTGAAGCCTGGCTTGGAGAATTTTGATTATTACTTTACTTGCATGTGAGATGAATGCAATTTTGCAGTAGTTTGAGCATTCTTTGGCATTGCCTTTCTTTGGGATTGGAATGAAAACTGCCCTTTTCCAGTCCTGTGGCCACTGCTGAGTTTTCCAAATTTGCTGGCATATTGAGTGCAGCACTTTCACAGCATCATCTTTTAGGATTTGAAACAGCTCAACTGGAATTCCTTTCACCTCCACTAGCTTTGTGTGTAGCGATGCTTTCCTAAGGCCCACTGACTTCACATTCCAGGATGTCTGGCTCTAGATGAGTGATCACACCATCGTGATTATCTGGGTCATGAAGATCTTTTTTGTACTGTTCTGTGTATTCTTGCCACCTCTCCTTAATATCTTCTGCTTCTGTTAGGTCCATACCATTTCTGTCCTTTATCGATCCCATCTTTGCATGAAATGTTCCCTTGGTATCTCTAATTTTCTTGAAGAGATCTCTAGTCTTTCCCATTCTGTTTTTTTTTTTTTTTTCCTATTTCTTTGCATTGATCGCTGAAGAAGGCTTTCTTATCTCTCCTTGTTATTCTTTGGAACTCTGCCTTCAGATGCTTATATCTTTCCTTTTCTCCTTTGCTTTTCGCTTCTCTGCTTTTCACTGTCTATTTCTCAGACAGTCTTTTTGCTTTTTTGCATTTCTTTTCCATGAGGATGGTCTTGACCCCTTTCTCCTGTACAATGTCATGAACCTCCGTCCATAGTTCATCAGGTACTCTGTCTAGCAGATCTAGTCCCTTAAAGCTATTTCTCACATTCACGGTATAATTAAGGGATTTGATTTAGGTCATACCTGAATGATCTAGTGGTTTTCCCCACTTTCTTCAATTTAGCTCTGAATTTGGCAATAAGGAGTTCATGATCTGAGCCACAGTCAGCTCCCGGTCTTGTTTTTGCTGACTGTATAGAGTTTCTCCATTTTGGCTGCAAAGAATATAATCAATCTGATTTTGGTGTTGGCCATCAGGTGACGTCCATGTGTATGTAGAGTCTTCTCTTGTGTTGTTGGAAGAAGGTATTTGCTATGACCAGGTCTCTAGGTATTTGATTCTTCCATGGGGGAGAAAAAAACAGAGTGGGCACATAGTAGATTTGGTTCAGTTCAGTTCAGTTCAGTCACTCAGTCGTGTCTGACTCTTTGTGACCCCATGAATCACAACATGCCAGGCCTCCCTGTCCATCACCAACTCCCGGAGTTCACTCAGATTCACATCCATCAAGTCAGTCATGCCATTCAGCCATCTCATCCTCTGTTGTCCCCTTCTCCTCCTGCCCCCAATCCCTCCCAGCATCAGTCTTTTCCAGTGAGTCAACTCTTCGCATGGGATGGCCAAAGTACTGGAGTTTGAGCTTTAGCATCATTCCTTCCAAAGAAATCCCAGGGCTGATCTCCTTCAGAATGGACTGGTTGGATCTCCTTGCAGTCCAAGGGACTCTCAAGAGTCTTCTCCAACACCACAGTTCAAAAGCATCATATCTTCGGCGCTCAGCTTTCTTCACAGTCCAACTCTCACATCCATACATGACTACTGGAAAAACCATAGCCTTGACTAGACGGACCTTAGTCGGCAAAGTAATGTCTCTGCTTTTGAATATGCTATCTAGGTTGGTTACCTATATTTAAAAGTGTGCATGTCAAGTCCAAATTTACTTGATCAGATGGCATATGACCATCCTGGTAACTGACAACTCAATGAGCCACAGAGATATATGAGGATATGCATGTCTTGGATATTCCATTTTGGAAGGGAAATGTTTCTGACACCAGAATGGAAATACTAGTTTAAACCTTCTATTGTCTAGATTTCTCCCTCTAAATATAATTGTGGATTTGTCAACTTCTTCTTTAGTTATGTATTTGAAGCACTGAAATTAAGTACATATCAGGGTTGTTATGTCTTCTTGATGAACTGGCCTTTTCATTCTTATGAAACATTCTTCTTTATCTCCAGTAACACACTCTTTTTCTTGAAGTCTGTTCTGTCTGATATTAATATATAATGTCTCCAGTTTACTTTAGACAAGCATTTGCATGCACATTATCTTGTTCTACTCTTGCCTTTTAACCTCCCTGTGTCTTTTTTTAACTTCTGTCTATGGTAGACTGCATTTACGGATCTCTGTTTTTTTATCCAATCTGGCAACTTTTACATTTTAATTGATTATTGACTCTATAGCTAATGTAATTATTAATATGATTGGATTGAACTCTACCATTGTCTTATTTTTTCTGTTTAGCTCATACTTTTTTCAACTTTTTTTCTTTATGTTCTGCTTTTAAAAAGTTAACTACTTCTTAGTATTCCATGTGGTCTCCTCTACATTTGACTATTTCTTTTTTCTTGAGGTTACAAGAAGCATTTCAATCTAACACAATCTATCTCAAATACCACTACATATGTAACATAAACCGTTACAAGAACATGTCTTCTTTTGCCTTCTCTTGTCCTCTGGTTTATAGTTTCCATACCTCTTACGTCTGTGAATGTAATAAATCCCAGAATCCAGCTGCCTCCAAGGTAGAGAACACTGCTTTGCTATTATTCTTTCCTATGTATTTCATATCTTTTGGCCAAATTTTGTCACTATTCAACTATATACCTACAAAAAAAAAAAAAAAAAAAAAAAAAACTATGCTCTAACATATGACTAAAATTCAAAATAACCATCAATAAAATTATTATTTATCATTAATAAACTCAACACAATGAGATCCCTAAAATGAAAGATTCCAAGAATTTCCACTTGATTTTTAACATATTTGTATAAATGACCAACCTTTCTTAACAAAGATTTTTAAGAAGAATGTGCATTCAGAAGGCAGAATCATGAACTGAAATACACTACAAATAGCACTGTCAAAGCAACCAAAGATTCCTTTTGCATATGAACATCAGAGAAAGAATAGATAGTTCACACCACTCTTTTTGACCCCACTACTACTTACAGGGCGTTCCCTTTGATAATGATGGGCACAAATGCAATCAGTTTTACCTTTGCCTATTATGTGAGTGTTCTCTATGCCTGGAAATTAAACTCCAGTTGGAACAACACAGAAAAAAAGAGTTCCAGTGTTTTTAAAAAGTTAAGTGAGTGGAGAAAATGTATGGCTGTTGCTGTGTTTACAGGTTGGGTAGGCTTTGGCTTGCAGAAAAGTTTCTCTATATATTTTGTCAAGAGTATTGCAACTTTTATTGAAATGGTTTCTGCAATGATAAAGAGCCAAACTTGATAAAAGACCCTTTTATAAGTTAGATATAGGGTGATACTAGAGACCCTCTGAAATGTAACAGTTAAGTTGCAAGAAAACAGACAGCATGTCGAAAATAGGGTAATTCCAATAGAGTTTTTAAGGAGCATGAATTACAAAGGCATCAGAAATATGTAGAGAAATGATGAAGAATGATGCAGTCCCCTGGGTATAGGAATAGTGAAATGCTCTTACTAACCCTGAGCCTGAAGACTTAGGGGGAAGAAGTAGTTACTTGCATGAAAAGGAATACTTATACCGAGAGTCTCAACTTGAGGGCCTAGATCTGATAGAGTGCCTGATGAACTATGGAATGAGGTTCGTGACATTGCACAGGAGACATCCCCATGGAAAAGAAATGAAAAAAAGCAAAATGGCTGTCTGGGGAGGCCTTACAAATAGCTGTGAAAAGAAGAGAAGTGAAAAGCAAAAGAGGAAAGGAAAGATATAAGCATCTGAATGCAGAGTTCCAAAGAATAGCAAGAAGAGATAAAAAAGCCTTCTTCAGCGATCAGTGCAAAGGAATAGAGGAAAATAATAGAATGGGAAAGACTAGAGATCTCTTCAAGAAAATTAGAGATACCAAGGGAACATTTCATGCAAAGATGAGCTCGATAAAGGACAGAAATGGTATGGACCTAACAGAAGCAGAAGATATTAAGGAGAGGTGGCAAGAATACACAGAAAAACTGTACAAAAAGCTCTTCACGACCCAGATAATCACAATGGTGTGATCACTCACACTCACCTAGAGCCAGACATCCTGGAGTGTGAAGTCAGTGGGCCTTAGAAAGCATCACTATACACAAAGCTAGTGGAGGTGATGGAATTCCAGTTGAGCTATTTCAAGTCCTAAAAGATGATGCTGTGAAAGTGCTGCACTCAATATGCCAGCAAATTTGGAAAACTCAGCAGTGGCCACAGGACTGGAAAAGGGCAGTTTTCATTCCAATCCCAAAGAAAGGCAATGCCAAAGAATGCTCAAACTACCACACAATTGCACTCATCTCACATGCTAGTAAAGTAGTGCTCAAAATTCTCCAAGCCAGGCTTCAGCAATACATGAACTGTGAACTTCCAGATGTTCAAGGTGGTTTTCAAAAAGGCAGAGAAACCAGAGATCAAATTGCCAACATCTGCTGGATCATGGAAAAAGCAAGAGAGTTCCAGAAAAACATCTATTTCTGCTTTATTGACTCTGCCAAAGCTTTTGACTGTGTGGATCACAACAAACTGTGGAAAATTCTGAAAGAGGTGGGAATACCAGACCACCTAACCTGCCTCTTGAGAAACCTGTATGCACGTCAGGAAGCAACAATCAGAACTAGACATGGAACAACAGACTGGTTCCAAATAGGAAAAGGAGTACGTCAAGGCTGTATATTGTCACCCTGCTTATTTAACTTCTATACGGAGTACATCATGAGAAACGCTGGACTGGAAGAAGCACAAGCTGGAATCAAGATTGCCGGGAGAAATATCAATAACCTCAGATATGCAGATGACACCACCATTATGGCAGAAAGTGAAGAGGAATTAAAAAGCCTCTTGATGAAAGTGAAAGAGGAGAGTGAAAAAGTTGGCTTAAAGCTCAACATTCAGAAAATGAAGATAATGGCATCAGGTCCCATCACTTCATGGGAAATAGATGGGAAAACAGTGGAAACAGTGTCAGGCTTCATTTTTGATGGCTCCAAAATCACTGCAGATGGTGACTGCAGCCATGAAATTAAAAGACACTTACTTCTTGGAAGAAAAGTTATGACCAACCTAGATAGCATATTGAAAAGTAGAGACATTACTTTGCCAACAAAGGTCTGTCTAGTCAAGGCTGTGGTATTTCCAGTGGTCATGTATGAATGTGAGAGTTGGACTGTGAAGAAGGCTGAGTGCCGAAGAATTGATGCTTTTGAACTGTGGTGTTGGAGAAGAGTCTTGAGAGTCCCTTGGACTGCAAGGAGATCCAACCAGTCCATTCTGAAGGAGATCAGCCCTGGGATTTCTTTGGAAGGAATGATGCTAAAGCTGAAACTCCAGTACTTTGGCCACCTGATGCGAAGAGTTGACTCATTGGAAAAGACTTTAATGCTGGGAGGGATTGGGGGCAGGAGAAGAAGGGAACAACCGAGGATGAGATGGCTGGATGGCATCACAGACTCGATGGACGTGAGTCTGATTGAACTCCAGGAGCTAGTGATGGACAGGGAGGCCTGGCGTGCTGCAATTCATGGGGTCGCAACGAGTCGGACACAGGTGAGCGACTGAACTGAACTGAACTCAACTTGAGAAGAACTGTGAACTCAGTTGAAGGACATGGCCAGTTTAATAGTAATACACTGAGGGAGCTGGGGCAATAAATATCTAAATTTACTCTTCTTTTTCCAAAATTTAATTCAACAAAATACAAAATTTGTTGAATTAAAGACTTCAACAAACAATAAAATATTTTCAATTTTAATGAGAATCTATGAAAAAATTTTAGCAAATATGATTCTGTAGTCTAAAGATAGACCATTTTAGCCATAAGATTGGAAGGAAGGCAAGTCCATCTTTTCTTAACACTCTTAAATAACATTGTATGTGAAACTTTTCCACAATAAAATCTCTACATACCAAAGTCTACTGACAAATTTCTACAAACATTTAATAAAGAAATAACAACTCTACACCAATTCTTCCAAAAAATTGAAGAAGACATCTCCACCTATAGACTAGCTTCACTTTAATACTAAAACGAAACACATAAAAAGGAAATTACAGGGATTCAAAAGGGAGGGGACATATGTACACTTATGGCTGATTCATGATGATGTTTGGCAGAAACCAACACAATTTTGTACAGTAATTATCCTTCAATTAAAAAATTAATTAAAAAAATAAAAAGATAACATCAATCATGAAAAAACACATTTAAAAATCAGCAAATTGAGTCCAAGAATATATAAATATAACACATTATAATCTATAACACATTATAATCTAATCTATAATCCTTGAAATGCAAGATTAATTTCACACTTGAAAATTTTTTAATAAAAGATATTATGTTAAAATAATTGAAAAGGAGAAAAACATATGATGGCCTTGATAGATGCAGAAAAATTATTAGACAGAATTCAACATTCATTTCTGATTAAAACTCAGCACACTGGAAATAGAAGGGATCTTCTTAAACCATATTAAGAACATCTAAAAGCATAATGAGTATCACACTTAATAGTAAAGAAAATAAACATTTTCCTCTGGAAATTATGAGCAAAGAAAGGATTTAACTGTCAATATTCAACACTGCATTGGAGTTTCTAGCTGTTCAGAAGGACAAGAAAATAAAGTAAAAGGAATCCAGACTGGAAAGGAGGAAACAAAACTACCTTATTTGTAGGAGACCTGATGATATACAAAGATTGAATATATATTGAATACATAAAATATATATATTTATATATACTAAATATTAAATATATTATTACATATTACATCATATTATATATATAATATGTTGAATCTATAATAAAAGTTTCTAGATTTAATAAGCAATTTTAGCAAGGTTATAGGATATCAGTTATATAAAAAACCAACTGTATTATTATATACCAACAATGAACCATCAGAATGCTGAATTAACATAATACTGTTTAACAATACCATCAACACAAGAAATCTTTATGGATATACATGACAAAAATTGTGAAAGATATGTTCACAAAAAAACTACAAAAATTGGTGAGAAAAATTAAAGACATTAACATGTGGGGAGATAGCTCATGTTCATGGATTAAAAACACACAATATTTTTAAGATATCATCTCTTCAAGTTGATCTATATATTTATTACAATCCCATTCAAAATTTCAATATGGATGTTATAGAAGATGACAAGTTGATTATGAAGTTCACTTGGAAATGTGAAGCACATAGAACATCTTTGAGTTCAGTTCAGTCGCTCAGTCGTGTCCAACTCTTTCCGATCCCATGAATCGCAGCACGCCAGGCCTCCCTGTCCATCACCAACTCCTGGAGTTCAATTAGACTCACGTCCATCGAGTCAGTGATGCCATCCAGCCATCTTATCCTCTGTCGTCCCCTTCTCCTCCTGCCCCCAATCCCTCACAGCATCAGAGTCTTTTCCAATGAGTCAACTCTTTGCATGAGGTGCCCAAAGTACTGGAGTTTCAGCTTTAGCATCATTCCTTCCAAAGAAATCCCAGGGCTGATCTCCTTCAGAATGGACTGGTTGGATCTCCTTGCAGTCCAAGGGACTCTCAAGAGTCTTCTCCAACACCACAGTTCAAAAGCATCAATTCTTCAGTGCTCAGCCTTCTTCACAGTCCAACTCTCATCCATACATGACCACAGGAAAAACCATAGCCTTGACTAGACGGACGTTTGTTGGCAAAGTAATGTCTCTGCTTTTGAATATACTATCTAGGTTGGTCATAACTTTTCTTCCAAGGAGTAAGCGTCTTTTGATTTCATGGCTGCAGTCACCATCTGTGGTGATTTTGGAGATCCAAAAAATAAAGTCTGACACTGTTTCCACTGTTTCCCCATCTATTTGCCATGAAGTGATGGGACCAGATGCCATGATCTTCGTTTTCTGAATGTTGAGCTTTAAGCCAATTTTTTCACTCTCCTCTTTCACTTTCATCAAGAGGCTTTTTAGCTCCTCTTCACTTTCTGCCATAATGGTGGTGTCATCTGCATATCTGAGGTTATTGATATTTCTCCCGGCAATCTTGATTCCAGCTTGTGCTTTTTCCAGTCCAGTGTTTCTCATGATGTACTCTGCATATAAGTTAAATTTACATACTTTAAAAAATAAACTCAACCATAATTCCAGAAAAAACATCTATTTCTGCTTTACTGTTTGCAAAAGCCTTTCTCTAACTGTGTGTATCACAATAAACTGTGGGAAATTCTTCAAGAGATGGGAATATCAGACCACATTACCACCTGCTGAGAAATCTGTATGCAGGTCAAGAAGCAACAGTTAGAACCTGATGTGGAACAATGGACTGGTTACAAATTGGGAAAGTAGTACATCAAGGCTGTATATTGTCACCCTGCTTATTTAACTTATATGCAGAGTACATCATGAGAAACGCTGGGCTGGAGGAAGCACAAGCTGGAATCAAGACTGCCAGGAGAAACATCAACAACCTCAGATATGCAGATGACACCACCCTTATGGCAGAAAGTGAAGAAGATCTAAAAGGTCTGTTGATGAAAGTGAAAGAAGAGAGTGAAAAAGTTGGCTTAAAGCTCAACATTCAAGAAACTAAGATCATGGCATCTGGTCCCATCACTTCATGGCAAATAGATGGGGAAACAGTGGAAATAGTGGCTACACCATCACTGCAGATGGTGAAATTAAAGACACTTACTCCTTGGAAGGAAAGTTATGACCAACCTAGATAGCATATTGAAAACAGAGACATTACTTTGTCAACAAAGGTCTGTCTAGTCAAGGCTATGGTTTTTCCAATAGTCATGTATGGATGTGAAGTTGGACTATAAAGAAAGCTGAGTGCCGAAGAATTGATGCTTTTGAACTGTGGTGTTGGAGAAGACTCTTGAGAGTCCCTTGGACTGCAAGCAGATCTAACTAGTCCATCCTAAAGAAAATCAGTCCTGAATATTCACTGGAAGGACTGATGCTGAAGCTGAAGCTCCAATACTTTGCCCACCTGATGTGAAGCACTGACTCACTGGAAAAGACCCTGATGCTGGTAAAGATTGAAGGCAAGATGAGAAAGGGATGACAGAGGATGAAATGGTTGGATAGCATCACCGACTTGATGGATATGAGTTTGAGTAAGCTCTGGAAGTTGGTGATGGACAGGGAGGCCTGGTGTGCTACAGTCCACGGTGTCACAAGGAGTCAGACACGACTGAGAGACTGAACTAAACTGAACTGATATATTTTCCATGATGTTTTTTTTTTTTTTTGGCTATCCCCTGCAGCATATGGGAGCTTGGTTCAGGGACCAAGGATCTAATCTTCAGTCCCTGCATTGGAAACATGAAATCCTAATCACTGGACCTCCAGGGAAGTCCCTCATCTCTACAATTTGTATAAGTACAAAGTTGGAGAACACAAATTATCTGATGTCAAGAAGAGTTTTTATTATTGCTCAAGTAATGAATACAGCCTGGTATAGTGTCATGACAGATAAATCAATCAAGGGAAGAGTGTCAAACATTTTTGACAAAATTGAAAGTGTGATTTGCTTCTTCAACAAATCGTACCAGAACAATTGTAGAACCATATGGTAAAGAGAGAGGGAGAGAGAAGTTAGGAAGGAAGGAAGGGAGGGAGAGAGGACAAAGACATAAAAAAGTTGCCTTCCTAAGAGAAATAAAAGTATATATCCATACAAAGATTTTTTCAGACTATATGATTCTACTTTTATAAAATTCTAGGAAATACAATGTAGGGATCTACAATGACAGAAACTCGGTCATTGTTTCTTGAGGAATAGGTTTGCCTTAGTATAGCCAGAATGGGTGGATTTCAACGGAGGACAAAGAAAAGCTTTTGCAGTGATAAGTATATTAACTATACTGTAGTGATGGCTTTATGGGTGTATATATATATATATCAAAATTTATCAAAATGCACACTTGAAACATGTGTAGTTTATTGTATGATAATTACACTGCAATAAAATTGTTAAAAACCACTATTAAGAACTGAATAGGCAATGAAACATGGGTAGAAAATATTTCAAGTGTGTATATATGGAAAAGGATTTGTAACCAGAAAATACTTAGTTTAAAAATGTTCTACATCTAAAAAAATAACTAAAAACATCCTTTAAAGGGACAAACATTTAAACAGATATTTCACAAAAGAAGACATATAAATGGCCAATGTTAAGCATAGGAAAAGATGCTAAAATTTTTTAACATCATGGAAATGCAAATTAAAACCACAAACATATCACTATGTATCCAGTACTACAATAAAAACACAAGGTACTGGAAATATACATTGCTGGTAGAAGTGTAAAATTGAAATAATTTTATAAAAGTGTTTGGAAATTTCTAACAAAGTTAACTCTACATCTTCTCTATGACTGGAATATTCACACATAGGAACTTGCTTAAAAGAGATAAAAACATTTGTGCACAGAAAGTCTTTTTTATAAGAGTGTTCATAGTGGGTTTTTTGTTGTTTTTGTTGCTGTTTTACATTAAAAATTAAATGATCTTAATACAAATATATGCATAGCTGATATATTTGAGAAATTTTGAAAATTTTCCTTCTTCATTTTTTTCTTTCTGTTATCAAAACAAAATTAACATCTAACATTATTAGTTTCAGGTATACAATATAATTACTTGATATTTGTGTATAGAGCAAAACAATCACCATAGTAAGTCTAGTTAGTATTCAGCATCACACAGAGTTATATTTTTTCCTTGTGATAAGAACTTTAAAGACTTATTCTCTTAGCAATTTCAAATATGCTATACAATTTTATTAACTATAGTTACAATGCTGTACATTACATCTGCATGATATTTATTTTATAACTAGAAGTTTGTAGTTTTTGACCACATTTGCCCATTTTACCCATCCCCACTCCCCAAGCCCCAGTCATATTCTCTTTTTGCTATCATTTATTTTAAACAATTTCTGTGAAATCTCTCAGTAAAATGGATTTTGTTTTTACATTGTTTTATTTTATTTTATTTTATACATCCTTCCATCGTTTTCAGGATGGTGTCCATCTTTAGACCATCCAGACCAGGAAGAATCTTTCAGGAAGAAAGATTTTGGCTCCAGAATCTTGGGGCAGAATTTTGAACTCCAGTTCTCTTAAGCAACATCAACCTCTGCAAAGGAACTAATAATGAGTTTCAGTGCAGCTATGGACCATTCTCTGTGAAATCTTCTTGTTCCTGCTGCCTGTTTTGCCAGGACTCTGTGCTCCTCTGGGAATCCATAAGGAATACTTCCATAGAGCCATGAAAGGGACATCAGACACACCTTCTCAGCTCCTCAGGGTGGTCTCATGTGACCCAGGGACAGAACTGCCTTCTGTGGAACATGGTGAAGGTGGTCAGATAGACAGCAAGACACCTCCTCCAGCAGTGCCCAGTTCTCACCAAGAATGGTGCTGCGCACAGAGCCAACACCAGGTAAAGAAAGGGTGAAACACTAGGTGTGGCCCGGGCTGTGAAGCCAGAACTCCAAGTTGGGAGGAGTGAAAAAGAGAGAAAGAGCAAGAGAACGGAGGAATCTGCAGTCAAAAAGGACTCCACAGACAACATGGAGGAAGGCTCTTGTCCACAGACCAGTCCTTGGTGCCAACCTCCTTATCACATTGCTAAGCCAGCTAGAGTCCAGACGCCAGACCAGAAGACCAGAGAAGCCTAAGCTCTTCTGTCCTCTCACCTAGGCTATTGGCACTCGTGTCTAACGGCAGGGAGCTTGCTTACCTACCTTCTCTGCAGGCTAAGCCTCAATCAGACCAAATTTTAGAACCTTAAACAGAATGCAACCTTTAAGACAATACAGTAAGGTAAGTGTGTGTGGGGGTATTCAGTTGTGCATGACTCTTTGAAATCCCATAAACTGTAGCCCCACAGGCTCCTCTGTCCATGGGATTTCCCAGGCAAACAACACTGGAGTGGGTTGCCATTTCCTCCTCCAGGGGATCTTCCTGACCCAGGAATCAAACCTACATTTCCTGCATTGGGAAGTGAATCCTTTGTCACTAGCACCAGCTGGGAAGCCCCACAGTAAAAATATAAGCTCATCTAATAGCTCTCTGAAGTTTTTGGGCCCAGAAATGGCAACCCACTCCAGTGTTCTTGCCGGGAGAATTCCATGGATGGAGGAGCCTGGTAGGCTACAGTCCACGGGGTCGCAAAGAGTCAGACACGACTGAGCAACTTCGCTTCGCTTCATAGGTGGTAATATAGTACACCATCAATCCAAACCTTGTCAGAGAGAATATTCTAAATTGAATTACTTTTCTTTTACCTTTTCAGAAGTTACCAAACCTGACTACACATCAGAATTACCTGAGAGAGTTTCTTAAGCTACAGATTCTCAAGCCTTATCTTTACCTGGGTACCTATGAGTAGGGCCTAGAAGTATAATTTTGAACACCTGGTCCCCATGCATTCTGAAATTAATTGTCCAGTGAGAACTGGGTTTGGGGAACCACTGTGCCTACTGGGAAGGCCTTGGGACTGAGATCCTGTCTCAGTCACGTTCTCTCACTCAGCCCCTGACATCCTGCATAGAACATGGGTGACCCCACAAGTGCTTTCTGTCCTGAACTGAATTAATAAATGCACATCTGAAGTGCAGTCAAGATGCTTTGGGGAACACTTGCAAGAATCAGTTGCACTGACTAAGGGATTTTAAGAAGAGTATCAAAAGATAAGCAGAAGAGTGGCAGGCGAATTTGAGGTGGAGGATAAAGAACTTCCCAAATAAGAAATGTTTACAAAGAAGGGATATGGAAGAAGGTAGGGGCAGGAGATGCGAGTGGGCTTTGGGGTTACTCAGCCCTGCTATTTCTCATTAGGCACAAAAATAGGCGAGGTCAACTTAGCCAGGAGAGCACCTGGGTTCAGCCATGTATTAGTCACTCAGTTGTGTCCGACTCTCTGCAACCCTGTTGACTCTAGTCCACCAAGCTCCTTTGTCCATGGGGTTTCTCCAGGCAAGAACACTGGAGTGGGTTGCCATATCCTCTTCCAGCGTTCAGCCATAGGGGCTGACTATAGGAGGCATGTGATCTATACCTCTTTGACCTCCTCAAGCCTCAGATACTGCCAGTGCCAATGCACTTCCTAACTGCAAAACCTTTTCTTTTATCAGCTCTCCAAGCCCATTCCTCTCCCTTGCTGCCTGCACTTTGCCCTGTTCTCTGACTTTTCTCTCCTTCCCTCATAGTGCCCGGAGTCAGTCTCCTCTCTGTCTAGATCTGCATGGTCCTTTCCTGTAAATATCAGCTCTACCACAGAAAGAAGGGAGGAAAGGGGAGGGGATGATGAAAAAGGAAGGGAGAGGAGAAAGAAAGAAGGGAGGGAGGGAGGGAAAGAGAGAGCAAGGATGTGAGGAATGAACATTTATCAGGCATCTATTCTGGGCAGAATGTTTTCCTAGAAGGCATTTTGTTCAATCCTCATGACAAGTTTATGAGATAGCTGTTATTAATACTAGCAACACTCTATCAGGCTCCTCCGTCCATGGGATTTTCCAGGCAAGAGTGTTGGAGTGGATTGCCATTTCCTTCTCCAGGGGATCTTCCCAACCCAGGAATCAAACCTGGGTCTCCCACATTGCAGGCAGACGCTTTACCGTCTGAGCCACCAGGGAAGCCCCCTATACATGTGCAAACCAGGTTAATTACATGTGCAGTATCACACAAGGATTTGCTTCTCCTGGCTAGATGTCTGCTAAAACAGTGGGCCCCAGATAGACACAATTTCAGTCATCATTTCCAATCGTGTTATAAGAGGTAGGTTTGCATTTTCTTGTTTTCCAGTGGTAATTATTAAATGCTAATATCCCATTGTCTTAAAATGCAAGATTGCAAGAGAAACATTTCCAGGACCAGTTCCCTGTTGATAAATATGCTCAAGGAAAATGTTGAGAGCTTTTCACTATTCAGAAGCAATTGCTGCAAAGGAGAGAAAATCCCCAGTAGAATTTGGACTCATTTCCTGGTTTGAGAATTCACTCTGGCTGGAGTCAGAGTTTCAGTGAAATTTCTCTGAGAGCAGAGGATACTGGCTCCTAAAAACTCAATCAATTATTCTTAGTGGACTCTTTTAGAGAATGACATGTTTCTCTTTGAAAAGGTTTTATTCTTTCAATTGCCTGATAAAAAGTGGGGACAGCAGGATGGACCCAAATATTATATGATGTTGAATATGGAATGACAAGACGGGCCAGAGAGTCTCTCCCCTGAGAGAAGGAAAATGACAAAGAATAAGCTCACACATCTCGTCCCTCACAATCCCTGCAGCCACTACTCCCTCATGTTTCCACAGCATTCTGCCCGTATCCCCAAAAGAGCAGCAGCAGGATCCAACCACAATCTCTATCCACATGCCTGTCTGACACATAGCAAGTTCCCAGTCATTCTGTTAAATTTTTTCCTTTTATATCAGTTATGGAGCTAACCCATTTCTTCTTGGTCTGACTGTGTAAATAGTTGCTGTGAAGGGAAGGAAAGAGGAGATTGTGTGCTTCAGTTTCTGACTCCTTCCCCATGCTCTCTATACCTTTCTGTCAGCTGAGACATATAACGCAGAGGCCTTAGGAGGTCCTTGAATCCTAAATAGGGGAGAGCTGCCCATCATACAGAATGATTCATCTCAAACCCTAGAGTAAAGAAATAATTTTTTTTTAAATTTGGTGCCTATTTGCAAAGGTAACCCAGTCTACTCAAACTCAAACAATAGGAACATGGGTTGCATGTTAAATTTGTGACAAGTGGTATTCTTTCATATACCAACATGAGATCCTGCCACACAGCTGGAATTCTACATATATTGCACATTAATGGGTTAATTTGGCCTTGTTTAAATTAACCAATAATTAATTTGGCCCAGTTTAAAAGTTCAAGGCAGGGGAAGTAGTTTTGAATTTCACCCAAGTTCACAAAGAAACAATTGAAGTATATTAAGTCGGGAGGCAGCAAGATTAAATTCACATTTTTGAATGACCAATAGAGCAAGACCCAAAGCAGGGAAACTAGGTTGAACCCTGTTGCTGGAATCTAGGTTCCTGGCAGTACTGACAGCAAGTAGCAGATGTATTCAAAACACATCTAGGAGGGAGAAGGGGGAAGAACACTAAAGAATGAGTGGTGTGAATATTTAAGAGATAAGGAGAGACTCAGGAAGCCTGCTAAGGAGACTCAGGGAAAGCATCTTGAGAAGCAAGAAAACACAAAGATGTTTTGCCCAAGGAAGGGAGCCCAGGAAGAGACTTTCCAGGAGTGGGTTATACACAGAGACAGAAAATGATGCAGGGCAACTAAGCCAGGCACAAAAGGGTGCCCATCTGATTCAACAAATAACCACACCATGGGGCAGTGGGGCCAAGTGGGGGTCACTAACTCACATTACTGTGGCCTGAGAAATGAATAATGCATGAGAATATAGAGACAGAAAATTTAGAAAACTTTTTCAGGAGGGTTGGCTGTGGCGACCGACCAGGAGAAGTAAGGAAGTAGTCAGAGGAAAACATGAGTCAAAGGAATTGCGTGTGCACGTGTGTGTTACATTTGTTTTAAACATGAGAGAATTTTCGAAATGCCATTGGGAGGGAGCATGCAGAGAGGAGAGAATAATCAATGGAGCAAGTCCCTGATGAGAGAGCTGTGGGGAGTATGGGAAGCAGGGTAGATAGAAAAATTAACTGTTGGCAGGATGAGGAACACCTTTTATGATAAACAGAAACAGCAAAAAAAAAAAAAAAAAGGTACAAATGGAAGCAATTTTTGTTCGGTAGATTTAACATAAATGGTTAATGGAAACAATGTATTGGCAGAAAATGAAAGAGAAACTATCTATTAAGCCTATTAGAATTTCTGTTCATTGAAGGGAATGCAAAATGGCCCTACATAAGGGTGGTTCAGACGAGAAACACAACTGAAAATGAGCTAGGCAGGACTCACAGTAAAATTTTAGAAACTGTGTGACCATATAAACTAATGGTTGAAAATGTGGGCTTTGAAATCAGTGAAACAATGTTTTGTATTCCAGTTTCATTATTTAATGACTTCACGATCTTGTGCAGTTTGCCTGACCTTCTTAAAACTCCAACTCCTAATACCTTCAGTGGGATTATGTACACAAAGCAATGACCATTTGGGGTAACACATTATTACTCAAAATTCTTTTGACATCATTATTATTTGTCAAAAGTGTTTAAGAAATTCTGATCTTCATGAAACAAGCAAAAAAAAAATGCAGGGGTTATAGGTAATGATGAAGAGGCAAATGGGATAGCTTCCCAGAATACTCAAAAAATAAACAGATGTAAACAATAAGAGAGTTGATGAATATGGAGGCCTGATATGAGTAATCGATGTTCAGAATGAAAGATCAAAGAATAACAGAAGCTTTAATCAAAGACAGACATCCATTCATTTGCCGCCTTTGTGAGTCTCCACACTGTATACCCATAAATTTATAAACCACCCTCTTTTGCTATACCAAAGAGGATTTCTTTCACTTCTGCAATGTTGAAGCTGGTTTTAGTCAGCTCAGAGGCATATGGCATAAATTTTCGCTCATGTTCTTCTCAGTTTTTAGAGCCTGTGTGCTTAGTCACTTAGTCATGTCCAACTCTTTGTAACCCTTTGGACTGTAGCCTATCAGGCTCCTCTGTACATGGGATTTTCCAGGGAAAAATATTGGAGTGGGTTGCTATGCTCTCCTCCAGGGCGTCTTCCTGACTCAGGGATCTAACCTCGGTCTTTTGCATTGAAGGTAGATTCTTTATCATCTGAGCCACCAGGGAAGCCCTTCTGAGCCATGAGGCCTCTTTAATAATATTTTAATTTGTTTCAAAAGTGTGTCCTAGTTACATTTCAACCACCTCTTGTTTGCACAACAGAAACAGAACAATAAACTGGAAAAATGCAAACACTAATGTTACCACCATTGTCAAAATCCCTGTTACTTTAGTTTTTTTAATTTATTTGCATAATAATAGAGATTGTGATTATCTGCAGTATGTAATTACCAACACATTAGTGATATTAACAGTTTAACGCTTGAACATTTCTTTTCATTAATAGAAGCACAGCAGTTATCACATTAATGTTAAAAATAAATGTGTTTTTGCCCACTAGCTAAAATTTTGGAGCGAATTATGCTTGTGCGGCAGGGATTAATTGTATCAAAATACTCTGATGACCCAGGGACATCTGTACATAATTGAAATGGCTCCTTGCAATGGAGACAAGATCAGTGACAAGAGATCCTTATTAGGGTCCACATCCTAGCAATTTTTCTAATTACGTAGACAAAGGAAACTTTTCAAGTGTTGAGGTTTTGAGTGGTTGCTAATGTATCAGACCTCTTTCCCAATCCCCGCTTCAAGGTTGAAAAACCAGACAACATAGACAGATGAAGAACACAAGAAGAGCCTTATCACTGATAAAGCTAGTTGCGGAATGAAACTTAGAGCTGGTGCCCAAGGGACATCCTTAACCATCTATTGCTCTCAATGCCACTCTCAAAACAGACATTAAACCTGCCATCCTGATTGCTAATAGAGTGGATAACCTCATGGTTCCCTTAGAGAGGTAGACACCTTACACGTGGCAGAGGAAGAGAGACCAAATGTTCTAGTGGGGGAAAGTCACACACGGGGAACTTCAGAGCTCCAGCACATGACCTCTCTTCCAGAAGACTAGCCTAGGATTCTTCTATATAGCTCAGGACTTAGCAGGGAAGAAGCAAAAACTGCTAGTCCTCCTAAAAACTAGCCCCATAGTTGGCACAGTGTCACTTCTACCATATTTTACTGGTGAAAACATTTAGGCCAGCCAAGAATCAAGTGAGTGGAGGGATAAACTTCTCTGCTTGGCGCAGAACTGGTGAGAGGGTAACAGGAAGGGAAAGAACTGACAGCAGTCAAGAAATCCCACACTCTAAAGGATGGAGGGAGAATGCCTCACAGTTGCCTCTGTGTGCAGAATCTGCCTGCAGTGCGGGACACTTGGGTTCAATCCCTGAGTTGAGAAGATCTGGAGAAGGGAATGGCAATCCTCTCCATATCCTTGCCTGGAGAATTCCATGGACAGAGGAGCCCAGTGGGCTACAGTCCATGGGGTTGCAGAGAGTCAGACACAACTGAACAACTAACACTTTGATTTTCATCAGTGTCAAGCCCATCCACACAGTGTACATAGTCCCAGTGAGCAGTGTTGGTCTGGGCTCTGAGAGCAGAATAAAGAGAGCCCTGGCATGCACAGGATTAATAAAATTCTCCCCAGCTATGGAGGCTTACCACTCTTCAACTGAGAGAATGACATATGAAGCTTGTTATGCTCTGACTATTCAGTGAAAAATGAGTCTCATGAAATGTGGATCAGTAGTGCCTGAAGATTTTATTCATACTAAGAGTCTCACATTCTTAATGCTTAAAATCACCTCTTCAATTTGAAAAGCTGTAAGAAAACTACCTTAATATATGTTATCATTTCCTCATTTTTTCCTTTATAAAATTGTTTTCTCATACATTTGAAACTCTTGACAGTCCTATGAGACAAGCATACATGAAAAAGCGTTGGACATGGATTAAGAACTTGGGCCTCTTCCTTTAAAATAAAGTGTTTTGTGTGTTCATAAAAATAACAAATGTTCTTGTAGAAAGTCTGGATATACAAAATGCTTTAAGAATTTAGGAAAACAAATTCCCCATAAAAGCACATCTCAGAGATGAGCATTATTACCCTTGTGATTTAACTTCTAATATACTCTTATTTGTTTCCCCTTAGCTACCACCAATGGAAAGTGAAATCGCTCAGTCGTGTCTGACTCTTTGCGACTCCATGGACTGTAGTTTACCAGGCTCCTCAGTCCATGGAATTTTCCAGGCAAGAGTACTGGAGTGGGTTGCCATTTCCTTCTCCCAGGGGATCTTCACAACCCAGGGATTGAACCCGGATCTCCCACATTGCAGGCAGACGCTTTACCATCTGAGCCACCAGGGAAGCCCAATTGAAAGGTCTTACAAACTTCATAATCACATATGTAGTTTTCCAACTGTAATCATATCATAAAACAATGACTAGGTATATTCTTATTTCCCCCAGTTATTAAAGACTCCTTAAAATACAATTTGTAAGTGATATGTTTTTTAACCTGCCTATATAGATGGATACATTGTGTAATGGGCTTCCCTGGTAGCTCAGATGGTAAAGAATCCTCCTGCAATGCAGGAGACCCCGGTTCAATTCCTGGGTTGAGAAGATTCACTGGAGAAGGGACAGGCTACCCACTCCAATATTCTTGGGCTTCTCTGATGGTTCAACTGATAAAGAACCTGCCTGCAGTGTGAGAGCCCTGGGTCCCATCCCTGGGTTGGGAAGATTCCGTGGAAGAAGGCATGGCAACCCACGCCAGTATTCTTGCCTGCAGAATCCCCATGGGCAGAGGAGCTGACTCATTGGAAAAGACCCTGATGCTAGGAAAGATTGAAAGCAGGAGGAGAAGGGGATAACAGAGGATAAGATGGTTGAATGGCATCACTGAGTTGATGGACATGAGTTTGAGCAAGTTCCGGGAGTTGGTGATGGACAGGGAGGCCTGGTGTGCTGCAGTCCATGGGGTCACAAAGAGTTGGATACAACTGAGTGACTGAACTAAACTGAACATTGTATAATATTTAGAAGTTCAAGAGACACAATAAAAATTAATTTAAAAGATTTTTATATGCTTATTACTCACAGCAAACAATTGCTATCTTTTTGCTATTTTTCCTTCCAGAAGTATTTTAATACAGGTAAAGATATTAAAAGTGCTATATACATACCTATCTCTATCTATCTCTATTGGAGAAGGAAATGGCAATCCACTCCAGTATTCTTGCCTGGAGAATCCCATGGACGGAGAAGCCTAGTAGGTTATAGTCCACGGGGTCACAAAGAGTCGGACACAACATATATATCTATCTCTATATATGTGCATATACTTGGCATATATAAATATACATATGCATTTTATGTTTACAAAAATATGATTATAGTGTACACTGCTTTGTAAACTTCACTTTTACTGAACAGTGTATGGTAAATATTTTCCCATCTCTGGTTTTTACCATCCCAACCAATATGTTACTCTGAAAATTTTCAAGCTTTCAGAAAAATGTGAAGATTGTGCCCTGTGTACCCATACACCACCACCCAGGTTCTATCATGGATGACGCCAGTTCCCATTACTCTTCAGTGAAGAGTGTTCCTGGGACTCCCACCAGCACTCCTGACCTGCTGGGCAGTGGAGATGGGTGGGTGCAGCACCCTCTCCTACAGACAAATACCCCCAGAAAGTTCAGGACCTTTCTTCCAGTGACACTGGAGTGGGTGAGGGTCTGTAGGCAGGACACTGACAAAGTTAGCTGCAGAAAGAAGTCATGTCTGCCTATATAGCCCATGGTCAACATTCTACTCATAACAGTTCTCGGAAGCCTTTCTCTCACGTGTGTATAGCTCTTCAACTTTCTTAAGGTGGTTGAAGAGGAAACAATTTCTGGTTCTAGTACTGTCAGTGTGAGGCAGTCATTTCTACGTTGACTGGTATTTATTGTACCGCAAAGAAACTTCATTTTTGTGCTTGAAAATGGTTGATATTGGTCTTTTAATCCTATTCATGTAGTCTGTGCTGTGCTGTGCTTAGTTGCTCAGTCGTGTCCGACTCTTTGAGGCCCCATGGACTGTAGCCATCTAGGCTCCTCTGTCCATAGGGAATTCTCCAGGCAAGAATACTGGAGTGGGTTGCCATGCCCTCCTCCAGGGGATCTTCCAAACCCAGGGATCGAACGCAGGTCTCCCGCATTGCATATAGTCTAGAAACCCCTAATCCCCTTGCTATTTGAGAATACAACGATCCTCTAAGAAAGCACAGACTTTTATAACAACGGCAACAACAAAACACACCGTCTATAAAACAGATATAGGAGTTAGGGAAAAAATCCTGCACTCAAATTCTTTTTGGAACTGCCTCGTGCCTGGTCTAACTGGTACCCAAAAATCTGCAAAGAGATGGATACCGCTGAGTGGCTTCCCTAGAGTTCACTTTCTGCAGATGGAACTTCAGAAAGAGCTCTGCTGTTCATCAGGGGACTAGATTCCACTCTCACTGAGCAACAGAATGACTTCGATCTTGACCTCTTCCCCTCAATAACCCTTTCTCAACAGTGTAGTGAAGTCTAATAGAAACCAGCTTTAAGCTTTTCCTTGAGAAAAACAAGTGATAACTACAAACTTTCAATAATTTGTTTCCACTACCTTTGTGTAGTGCAGGAGACAGAAGAGACTTGGGTTTGATCCCTGAGTCAGGAAGATCCCCTAGAGGAGGAGGGCATGGCGACCCTTTCCAGTATTCTTGCCTGGAGAGTCCCATGGACAGGGGAGCTTGGGATGCTACAGTCCACAGGGTTGCAAAGAGCTGGACACAACTGAACTGAAGCGACTCGGCACACACAGATGAAGTAAGGGAATGTATAATCACTTTCTCTCATGCTGGAGAGCAGGACTCAAGGGCTCAGACAGGTGTTCAAACCTAGGTCTCTTGACTCCTAACTGACAGCTCCTTCCACACCTCTACTCTCACTTGCTGCTGCTGCTGCTGCTAAGTCACTTCAGTCATGTCCGACTCTGTGAGACCCCATAGATGGCAGCCCACCAGGCTCCGCCGTCCCTGGGACTCCTCCAATGCATGAAAGTGAAAAGCGAAAGTCAAGTCGCTTAGTCGTGTCCAACTCGTAGCGACTCCATGGACTGCAGCCCACCAGGCTCCTCCATCCATGGTACTTTCCAGGCAAGAGTACTGGAGTGGGGTGCCATTGCCTTCTACTCTCACTTACCTCTCCTCAAAAGCAAAGAGAAAACTGATCAACACAAAAGACTGAATAAAACATTGGGCAAAGCAATTTTTTTAAAAAACCACTCACTTGACAGCTCTCCTGCTTGTACAATATGGTGCCTATAAAATGTGCATGGCCTTCAAGGATTTTAAGAGGTTCAATCTTCCTCCTTTTTCTCATGTAAGTCCCTGAAAATTGAAAACTATTCTGATGAAATGATTGAAGGCAGCCATGTGCTTGCAACAAGGTCCCTTACCTCTCATTCTGCTAAAATAAAATTATGAGGCAACTGCCCACCTGAGAAACTTCAGACAGTAAGTAACAGAGATGGGCCCATTAATCGACTGGGCATTTGTTTACCCCAGTCTGGTTCCTGGTCTCAGAGGACCACCTCCTCAGCCTATAAGCCACAAAAGAACCTTAATACTTTATAGTCATAAAAATGAAAAATCACTGCCTGGAAGTGAAGTAAATGAGTTCTGTGCAACGAATAGGAAATGCCTTTTTTTCCCCTCCTCCCAGAAAGTGTTCCTATCAAAGGAAAGGACTAAATCACGGAATTTCCAGAGTGCTGTCTCTTCTCTTACACAGATCAGTTAACCTGACTTCCTGATTTATACTCACAGCAATCTGTCATTTGGCTGTGATGAGTTCTCTCATGAAAAGAGTTCTATGGACTTTTTCCTGGGAGGATGCTGACGTATTTAGCCAGATAAATTAAATCATTTTCCTTTAACTGTTGATGTATGCATTCTCTCCACAGTGTTGGACCTCAGTGATTTGGATATTAATTGGCTTTCGAAAGATTAAAAGCTCATACCAGAGCCACTGGCAGTCTGTAATCATTCCTCCCAGTGAGTGAAAAAATATAGAGACAGAAAAGTGGAAATTCTGAAAAAGTATGCTTTTCCTCAAATGAAACAAACATGAAAACTCAGGTGTCAGCAGCTTTTTTTTCATAATCCTACTCTAGTACAATTAGATCTCACTATTTATTTCCTCTGATCTTAATTAAGGAAGCACTTGAGACTCCCAGGCCAGTGCCATTATCTAAAGACAGAAATTCCAGGAGTTCAACAGTCTCACCCACAGGAATGTCTGCAGCAAATCAGGGTAAGCAATTAGCATGATTTCCCTTGAAGACTAAACATAAGCACCTACCAAACTTCCTCCTTCATTCAGTTCCAGGCTTCCATTTCAAATCTACAGCCTCAGGCTCTTAATCTGCTTGAAACCCTAGTCAACATGGAAAATTGAGACAAAATCTAGTAATACTTCATGGGGTGATATGGCCGCTTTGGGATCATGTGGGCATATTGCCTTGTTTCCTTAGCTGTAAGATAAGCCTGTGGTATCAATTATTGTGCTTCCTATAATGTGCTTCCTTTGCTTTCTCTGTCTTCCTGACTTCTGCACACACTAACCTTCTCCTCTCACATTGCTGTTTACATTTTTATTTTAATAAAGGTTGTGCTGCTGGCCTAAATGTGTTGTAATTAGCCCTGGCAAATCACACAAAGTTAGAGTGGTGAAATTTTTTTAAAGGTCACCTAGTGAAACTTTTTCCTTTTTAAAATGAAGAAACCAAGCTCAGAGAGTTAAGCAATTTTTCAGTGTCACTGTATGCTTTGACAGAAGATCGATCCTGGTCTTCTGACTCACCACTTCACTCTTTACTCACACACCACTCGTTCAGAATATCTTTAGCCACTGGAATCTTTCTGCAGATGAAATAAGAGGGGGAAAGCAATACAAAGATGATAAATTCAAAGCAAGAGTGGGGCCTGGAGACACACCTGGTGGGCCTTCTCCGTATCTTTCCTTGAGGCATGGCCATAAGACCTCTGGGGAAGGTGATAATAGGAACTTTTAATAACGTGGTAAGGCAAAGTCACAAAACAATCAAAAGAGATGCATCAGTCACCCCTGTCAGCCACTCACATGTGCACTCGCTGATCACCACTGCTGCCTCCAGGAGTCCATCAGCACAGTTTGTAAACCACTGCACTAACCATGTTCATAGGGCTGCAGGCAGAAAAAAATTAGCCATCCAGTTTAACACCAACCAGAAATTTCTAGAAATTGGACTTTACAACATTGCCTGGTTACTGATGAGTTACAGTGTCAACTTCTCCTGAAAGAAACTATATACAGAGTTAAAGTTAGTACCAGTAATGCTGAAGAAGCTGAAGTTGAACGGTTCTATGAAGACCTACAAGACCTTTTAGAACTAACACTGAAAATAGATCTTTTTCATTATAGGGGACTGGAATGCAAAAGTAGGAAGTCAAGAAACACATGGAGTAACAGGCAAATTTGGCCTTGGAGTACGGAAAGAAGCAAAGCAAAGGCTAATAGAATTTTACCAAGAGAACACATTAGTCATAGCAAACACCCTCTTCCACAACACAAGAGAAGACTCTACAAATGGACATCACCAGATGGTCAACATTGAAATCAGATTGATTAAATTATTTGCAGCCAAAATAGAGAAGCTCTATACAGTCAGCAAAAATAAGACCGGGAGCTGACTGTGGCCCAGATCATGAATACATTATTGATAAATTCAAACTTAAATTGAAGAAAGTAGGTAAAACCACTAGACAATTCAGGTATAACCTAAATCAAATCCCTTATGATTATACTGTGAAAGTGAGAAATAGATTTAAGGGACTACATCTGATAGACAGAGTACCTGATAAACTATGGATGGAGGTTCACGACATTGTACAGGGGACAGGGATCAAGATCATCCTCAAGAAAAAGAAATGCAAAAAAGCAAAATGGCTGTCTGGGAAGGCCTTACAAATAGCTGTGAAAAGAAGAGAAGCAAAAAGCAAAGAAGAAAAGGAAAGATATACCCATTTGAATGAAGAGTTCCAAAGAATAGCCAAGGGGAGATAAGAAAGCTTCCCTTAGCAATCAATGCAAAGAAATAGAGGAAGACAATAGAATGAGAAAGACTAGAGATCTCTTCAAGAAAACTAGAGATACGAAGGGAATATTTCATGCAAAGATGAGCTCAATAAAGGACAGAAGCAGAAGATATTAAGAAGAGGTGGCAAGAATACAAAGAAGAACTGTACAAAAAAGATCTCCACGACCCAGATAATCATGATAGAGTGATCACTCACCTAGAGCCAGACATCCTGGAATGTGAAGTCAAGTGGACCTTAGAAAGCATCACTATAAACAAAGCTAGGGGAGGTGATGGAATTCCAGTTGAGCTGTTTCAAATCCTAAAAGACGATGCTGTGAAAGCGCGGCACTCAATATGTCAGCAAATTTGGAAAACTCAGCAGTGGCCACAGGACTGGAAAAGGGCAGTTTTCATTCCAACCACAAAGAAAGGCAATGCCAAAGAATGCTCAAACTACCACACAATTGCACTCACCTCACACGCTAGTAAAGTAATGCTCAAAACTCTCCAAGCCAGGCTTCAGCAATACATGAACTGTGAACTTCCAGATGTTCAAGCTGGTTTTAGAAAAGGCAGAGGAACCAGAGATCAAATTGCCAACATCTGCTGGATCATGGAAAAAGCAAGAGAGTTCCAAAAAAAATCTATTTCTGCTTTCTTGACTATGCCAAAACCTTTGACTGTGTGGATCACAATAAACTGTGGAAAATTCTGAAAGAGATGGGAATGCCAGACCACCTGACCTACCTCTTGAGAAACCTGTATGCAGTTCAGGAAGCAACAGTTAGAACTGGACATGGAACAACAGACTGGTTCCAAACAGGAAGATGAATTCATTAAGGCTGTATATTGTCATCCTGCTTATTTAACCTATATGCAGAACACATCATGAACAACACTGGGCTGGAAGAAGCACAAGCTGGAATCAAGATTGCCGGAAGAAATTTCAATAACCTCAGATATGCAGATGACACCACCTTTATGGCAGAAAGTGAAGAGGAGCTAAAAAGCCTCTTGATGAAAATGAAAGAGAAGAGTGAAAAAGTTGGCTTAAAACTCAACACTCAGAAGACTAAGATCACGGCATCTGGTCCCATCACTTCATGGGAAATAGATGGGGAAACAGCGGAAACAGTGTCACTTTATTTTTTGGCGCTCCAAAATCCCTGCAGATGGTGATGCAGCCATGAAATTAAAAGACGCTTACTCCTTGGAAGGAAAATTATGACCAACCTAGATAGCATATTCAAAAGCAGAGACATTACTTTGCCAACAAAGGTCCATCTAGTCAAGGCTATGGTTTTTCCAGTGGTCATGTATGGATGTGAGAGTTGGACTATAAAGAAAGCTGAGCGCCGAATAATTGATGTTTTTGAATTGTGGTGTTGGAGAAGACTCTTGAGAGTCCCTTGGACTGCAAGGAGATCCAACCAGTCCATCCTAAAGGAGATCAGTCCTTGGTGTTCGTTGGAAGGACTGATGTTGAAGCTGAAAGTCCAATACTTTGGCCACCTGATGCAAAGAGCGGACTCATTTGAAGAGACCCTGATGCTGGGAAAGATTGAAGGATCGAGGAGAAGGGGACAACAGAGGATGAGATGGTTGGATGGCATCACTGTCTCAATGGACATTGAGCTAGATAAACTCTGGGAGTTGGTGATCGACAGGGAAGCCTGATGTGCTGCGGTTCATAGAGTTGCAAAAAGTCAGACAGGACTGAGTGACTGAACTGAACTGCACTGAGACTACTTCAGCTAGGCAGAATAAACTCAGTGTGGAGAATAATAACTTCACCAATATTCTACACAGTGGGAGAGCAGAAATTGTCAGCATTCCACAGAAAATGGCAGACATTTGAAAAAACTTAAAAGTTTATATATTTTTAAAATTCATATATGAAATAAATATGATAAAAAAAGAAATAAATATGTCCGTGTGTGTGTGTGTGTCTGCATATGTATAGGTAGATCTGAAAAGTAACATGGCAATTGCAAAATGCTTGTTTAAGTGCATTTAAATACACACACAAAAGCATTTAAATACACACACAAAATCCCAAGACACCTCTCCATCACTTGGCAGATGGAAAGAACGAAGAGGCTGAATCAATGTTATTTTTGCTCACATCAAAACCGTATTTTCTCTTAGCTGGGAGGGTAAATATAGGCATGAAAGTTTAGCATATCTTAAAAATGACAAGAAAATAGGTTTGAAATTCTAAAATTTTCCACTTGTGTGTTCCTTCGTTTCTGTCCTGGGGTGTCCATCCTGTGTACCTCAGAGTCAGTGTCACCCAGCAGGTCTGACGTTTTTCTTCCAGCTGAGCTTATGACACAGAGGACAAGCCATGAGACCACAAGTGGGAATCCAGACTCTGTTGGATTACATTTCTCTCCTGAATCTAGGAAATCCTTAATTTTTAGAAGCCTCACTTTCCTTATCTGTTAAATGTCATGAAAGATTTGCATTCACTTTGTTGCTAATGTAATAGCCGGGGATTATAAATTAAGTGCTATTGTTAATATTTCATGTTTAAATGTATTTTATTTAATGGACATATATACCCCTTACTATATATGTATGTTGGAAGAGGTTGTTTGCTATGACCAGTTCATTTTCTTGGCAAAACTCTATTAGTCTTTGCCCTGCTTCATTCCGCATTCCAAGGCCAAATTTGCCTGTTACTCCAGGTGTTTCTTGACTTCCTACTTTTGCATTCCAGTCCCCTATAATGAAAAGGACATCTTTTTGGGGTGTTAGTTCTAAAAGGTCTTGTAGGTCTTCATAAAACTGTTGAACTTCAGTTTCTTCAGCATTTCTGGTTGGGACATAGACTTGGATAACTGTGATATTGAATGGTTTGCCTTGGAGACGAACAGAGATCATTCTGTCGTTTTTGAGATTGCATCCAAGTACTGCATTTTGGACTGTTTTGTTGACCATGATGGCTACTCCATTTCTTCTGAGGGAACCCTGCCCGCAGTAGTAGATAAATGGTCATCTGAGCTAAATTCACCCATTCCAGTCCATTTTAGTTTGCTGATTCGTAGAATGTCGACGTTCACCCTTGCCATCTCTTGTTTGACCACTTCCAATTTGCCTTGATTCATGGACCTGACATTCCAGGTTCCTATGCAATATTGCTCTTTACAGCATCGGATCTTGCTTCTTCACCAGTCACATCCACAAATGGGTATTGTTTTTGCTTTGGCTCCATCCCTTCATTCTTTCTGGAGTTATTTCTCCACTGATCTCCAGTAGCATATTGGGCACCTAATGACCTGGGGAGTTCCTCTTTTGGTATCCTATCATTTTGCCTTTTCATACTGTTCATGGGGGTTTTCAAGGCAAGAATACTGAAGAGGCTTGCCATTCCCTTCTCCAGTGGACCACATTCTGTTAGACCTCTCCACCATGACCCGCCCATCTTGGGTTGCCCCGCAGGTATGGCTTGGTTTCCTTGAATTAGACAAGGCTGTGGTCCTAGTGTGATTAGATTGACTAGTTTTCTGTGAGTATGGTTTCAAGAAAATGCACTGGTCATAGCAAACACCCTCTTCCAACAACATAAGAGATGACTCTACACATGGACATCACCAGATGGTCAACACCAAAATCAGATTGATTATATTCTTTGCAGCCAAAGATGGAGAAGCTCTTTACAGTCAACAAAAACAAGACCAGGAGCTGACTGTGGCTCAGATCATGAACTCCTTATTACCAAATTCAGACTGAAAATTGAAGAAAGTAGGGAAAACCGCTAGACCATTCAGGTATGACCTAAATCAAATTCCTTATGATTATATAGTGGAAGTGAGAAATAGATTTAAGGGCCTAGATCTGATAGATAGAGTGCCTGATGAACTATGGAATGAGGTTTGTGACATTGTACAGGAGACAGGGATCAAGACCATCCCCATGCAAAAGAAATGCAAAAAAGCAAAATGGCTGTGTGGGGAGGCCTTACAAAGAGCTGTGAAAAGAAGAGAGGCGAGAAGCAAAGGAGAAAAGGAAAGATGCAAGCTTCTGAATTCAGAGTTCCAGAGAATAGCAAGAAGAGATAAGAAAGCCTTCTTCAGTGATCAATGCAAAGAAATAGAGGAAAAGAACAGAATGGGAAGAACTATAGATCTCTTCAAGAAAATTAGAGATACCAAGGGAACATTTCATGCAAAGATGGGCTTGATAAAGGGCAGAAATGGTATGGACTTAACAGAAGCAGAAGATATTAAGGAGAGGTGGCAAGAATACACAAGGAACAGTCCAAAAAAGATCTTCACGACCCAGATAATCACGATGATGTGATCACTAATCTAGAGCCAGACATCCTGGAATGTGAAGTCAAGTGGGCCTTAGAAAGCATCACTACGAACAAAGCTAGTGGAGGTGATGGAATTCCAGTTGAGCTGTTTCAAATCCTGAAGATGATGCTGTGAAAGTGCTGCACTCAATATGCCAGCAAATTTGGAAAATGCAACAGTGGCCACAGGACTGGAAAAGGTCAGTTTTCATTCCAATCCCAGAGAAGGGCAATGCCAAAGAATGCTCAAACTACCGCACAATTGCACTCATCTCACATGCTAGTAAAGTAATGCTCAAAATTCTCCAAGCCAGGCTTCAGCAATACGTGAACCGTGAATTTCCTGATGTTCAAGCTGGTTTTCGAAAAGGCAGAGGAACCAGAGATCAAATTGCCAACATCTGCTGGATCAGGGAAAAAGCAAGAGAGTTCCAGAAAAACATCTATTCCTGCTTTATTGACTCTGCCAAAGCCTTTGACTGTGTGGCACAATAAACTTTGGAAAAATTCTGAAAGAGATGGAAATACCAGACCACCTGACCTGCCTCTTGAGAAATCTGTATGCAGATCAGGAAGCAACAGTTAGACCTGGACATGGAACAACAGACTGGTTCCAAATAGGAAAAGGAGTACGTCAAGGCTGTATATTGTCACCCTGCTTATTTAACTTCTATGCAGAGTACATCATGAGTTACGCTGGACTGGAAGAAGCACAAGCTGGAATGAAGATTGCTGGGAGAAATATCAATAACCTCAGATATGCAGATGACACCACCTTTATGGCAGAAAGTGAAGAGGAGCTAAAAAGCCTCTTGATGAAAGTGAAAGAGGAGAGTGAAAAAGTTGGCTCAAAGTTCAACATTCAGAAAACGAAGATCATGGCATCCGGTCCCATCACTTCATGGGAAATAGATGGGGAAACAGTAGAAACAGTGTCAGACTTTATTTTGGGGGGCTCCAAAATCACTGCAGATGGTGATGCAGCCATGAAATTAAAAGACACTTACTCCTTGGAAGAAAAGTTGTAACCAACCTAGACAGCATATTCAAAAGCAGAGACATTACTTTGCCGACTAAGGTCCATCTAGTCAAAGCTATGGTTTTTCCAGTGGTCATGTATGGATGTGAGCGTTGGACTGTGAAGAAAGCTGAGCGCTGAAGAATTGATGCTTTTGAACTGTGGTGTTGGAGAAGACTCTTGAGAGTCCCTTGGACTGCAAGGAGATCCAACCAGTCCATTCTGAAGGAGATCAGCCCTGGGTGTTCTTTGGAAGGAATGATGCTAAAGCTGAAGTTCCAGTACTTTGGCCACCTCATGCGAAGAGTTGACTCATTGGAAAAGACTTTGATATTGGGAGGGATTGGGGGCAGGAGGTGAAGGGGACAACCGAGGATGAGATGGCTGGATGGCATCACTGACTCGATGGACATGAGTCTGAGTGACCTCCGGGAGTTGGTGATGGACAGGGAGGCCTGGCGTGCTGCGATTCATGGGGTCACAAAGAGTCGGACACGACTGAGCGACTGAACTGAACTGAATATATGTATGTGTGTGTGTTCAGTTCCTCAGTCATGTCCAATTCTTTGCAACCCTATGGACTGTAGCCCACCAGGCTCCTCTGCCTGTGGAATTTTCCAGACAAGAATGCTGTAGTGGGTAGCCATTCCCTTCCCCAGGGATCTTCCCAACCCAGAGACTGAACCCAGGTCTATTGCATCTCTTGCTTTGGCAGAAGGATTCTTTACCACTAGCACCACCCGGAAAGCCCTCCTATTTGTAGGGACTATTTTTCAAAGCTCTACGAACATGAACTTATTTAATGTTCAACTCTATAAGGCAAAAAGTTTTCCCACTTTATAGAGAAGAAAACAGAGACATATAGAGGTTAAGTCATTTTCTCAAGATCACACAGCTAATAAGTAAAAAAGTTGGAATTCAAACCCAGGTAACTGACTCCAAAGTTCTTGTTCTTACTTATTACACTCTGCTGCAGTGTTAAAAGTAAAATGTTCCTCTAAAAACATTTCTTGACATTGTAGAAACTGAAAAGTAAATCAACAACCTTAAGCAATGTTCCAGGGGTAACTGGGAGCCAACAATCAAAAGGTAGAATGATTTTCCTAATCTCTTCTTGACTGCTGGAATTGTGTAAGTATTTAATCCTCTTCATGCAGAGTATTAATCTTTAGCAAGTGGATGCCTCCTAAAAATTTGGAGGGATAAGCTAAAGTGAGTCTTACAGACAAGGTTACATTTTCATTGCACTCTCTGCATTAGCAGAATGGCAAATGAGTAGATTTGGGACTACGGTAGAATCCCTTTCCAACAGACTTCCTCCAGCTTTAGAGAATCTGTTTGAACAGAAGCTGCACTCAGTGCTGTAAACATGAGGTTGCAATGGCTATTATGTGGGGGTAATCCCTTTCATGGGGACTTAAACCTAAAGTAACTCAATCAGAGTCCTAAAACCTACAATGTCTGTATATTTTCTCTGCAAACATTAAAGAGAACTGTCTCTCCCTGCCACGTTTGTCTCAGAGCCCCAAAATCATAAGAGTAAAGCATAATAAGACATCAAGAAAACAAATGACTGAAATGAAGCATGTAAAGGATATCTCCTTGGTGATGGGGCCTCCATCTATGATCATCTGCTAACATGGGCCTTTGTAATGAAGATAGGTCCAGAAAGGATGCTACTGTATCTTCAGCAGAAGACCAAGGTAGGGTCAATGTCATTGCTAATATCCAAATGTGAGTTCCTCAAGCAAGTCAACCCTGGTTTCTGTTTGGAAGAAGGTACATAATTATAGTAGTTAATGTGTTTTTCTTTAGTTGACTCAGGAGAAAATAAGTATATTCTCACTGATGGAGAAAACAGACATATAGTGTAAGTCAAGATGTGCTGATGTTGCCTAGCAAGGATCTACTCCTCCTGCCTTCTGCGAATTTCTAAGCATTAAATACCCTAGGACAAAATAACTGTCCACTTGTGTGCCATACTTCATTAGGAGAACCTTAAGTGTCCTCAAGGACCATGCCTCATAATGAGACCTTCTTGGTTTTGGAACACTGCTTCATAAATAAGGAAAGTGGTTTTACTTACCTAAAATTAGAGTATCTATTTTTCTCCTCTAATCATTGCAACTAACTTTGATAAATAACTTTTGACATTTAAAATGCAGCTCTTGAATCTCCCTTCTCATTAAAAGAAAAAAAAGAAAGAAAAGAAGTTTAGGAAATAGCCATCCCTCCTGGCTTTATTACTGGATGAATTGCTTTTTAAATAAATGCTTTCAGTATAAAAGGAGAACACACATATTAGCCAACATTTGGAAAATCCAAAAAGTACACAGAAGGAAAAACCATACTTAGCCCCATTACCCAAGAAAAAAATCATTGATAGCACTCCAGTGTTTTCATTTATGATTTCCCCTTAGATTTTATGCTTATATTTCCTCAGGTTGAAAATAAGTCAATGACCCATAAATTAAGCTATGCAGTTAATGTAACTCTAAATTGCGATTCTTAATTAGAATGTGATTGTATAGTAAAAATCCCTGTAGGTTTCTCCTAGAACTTGATTCATTTTAAATTCAACCTACAGTATAAATGGATGAGACTATGTAAGAAAATCTTCTGAAACAGCAAAAAAGGGAGTCTGATAATCTATATTAAAATTCAAAATGCATATACCCTTTGGCCTAACCATCTTATTTTAAGAAACTTTCTTGAAAAAGTATAACACTTGTGTGTATTTTGGAGTGGATTATTTGTTTTGCTTTGGACCTTCGGGTACAGAGCATTGAATTCATCACACTTCCCAGTTCATGGAACATTAACATATTATCCACACAGGGAAGGAACAAAGGCCTCTTGTTTTCCCTTTTCCTATTAGTTTGGTTCCTTTTGATCTTCAGTCCTCATCTCTCCCCCATTTCCTCCTTCCCTAGTAACCACACATCACATTACAATAATCCAGTCTTTTAGGAATGACATTTCATTGCCCTTAGACCCTTTTTATCACAAACAATGCGGCAATGAACATCCCCAGGCACTTTTCCTTATGAATCTATGTACAAATTTAGCTGGCATGTAGGAGGCAGGGAAGAGAGACTTACTTTTGTAAAGTACTTCTGAATTGCTTTTCATATTGCTTGTATCTATTTTATTCTCACCAGTGGTCCATGAAGTTAACCCTCTCATTCTTGCCAATTCTTGTTACCAACTTTTGTCAATGTAATGGGAATAAAGTAGCAGTTCACAGTTGTTTCATTTCACATGTACCCAATTAACTAATAACTTTGACTATCATTTCATACACTCAGATTTCTCACATCTGAGATTCACATATACATCATGTTCTTTGTCCACTGTTTCTTTTCAGTGTCCTGACTTTTTCCTAATGTTTTACAAGAAATTCCCTAACTATTCTAGATTTTAATATCTAGCCAGTCTTAGATTTGGCAAATATCTTTGTTTAGTACATTTTGCATCTATTAATTTTGTCCATGATGGTTTTAATTTAACAGAAATCCAATCTTAATATATTTGATTGTAATCCAATCTTAACATTTTATATGTGGATTATACATCTTTGAGTCTCCTTTAGGAGTATTCCTCTGACCTGATGTCAGAAAAATAACCTTCTGTATTTATTCTATGAGTGTTTCTCTTGCCCCAGATGCTCACCAGCATTAGGTGTTGTCAGTGTTCGGGGTTTGGGCTATTCTAATATATGTATGTGTGCATGTGTGTGTAGTATCTCATTGTTGTTTTAATTTGTAGTTCCCTAGTGACATATGATATGGAACACCTTTTTGTATGCTTATTTGCCATCTATGTATCTTCTTCGATGAAGTGTCAGTTAAGGTCTCAGCCTTTCTTTATGTGGGTTGTTTGCTTCCTTACCACTGAGTTTTAAGAGTCCTTTGTATAACAGTCCTTGATCAGATGTGTCTTTTGCAAATATTTTCTCCTAGTCTGTAGCTTGTCTTCTAATTCTTTTGACATTGTCTTTTGCAGAATGGAAGTTCTTAATTTTAATGAAGTCTGGGTTATCAATGATTTCTTTTATGTGTTATGTCTCTGGTTATATCTAAGACATGCTGTACTCAAAGTCATCTAGGTCTTCTTCTATATCATCTTCTACAACTTTTATAGATTTTCATTTTACATTTAGGTCTGTGTTTCATTTTGAGTTAGTTTTGTGAAGATGTTTATGACTTTTTTATTCAATGTTTTATAGGAGTCTCTATTCAGAACAGTAAAACAAGAAAAAAGAAATACATTACGATGAAAAATATAAAACTATCATTATTTACAGGTAGCATGATTGTATACAAAGAAAATCCAAAAGACAAGACAATTATGTTTTAGATTTAATTCATGAATTTATCAAGTTTGCTGAAATCAAAGTCAGTATGCAAACAATGATTGTATTGCTATATGCCAGCAATAAATAGGAAAAAAAAATTTTTAAGAGTCTATATAGAATAGCATCACAAAACACCAACTAGTCAAGAATAAATCTAACAAAGATATGTGTGACCTCTAGTTTCAAAGCTACAAAACATTCCTAAGTGAAACTAAGGAAGATTAAAATAAATGGAGACATCTTCCATGTTTGCATTCTCTTGCTCCGGCTACCATAACAAAACACCATACCAGGTGACTTTAACAACAGCAATTTGCTTTCTCACAGTCTGGAGGTTAGGAAGTCCAAGATCAAGGTTCCAGTTAATTCAGTTTCTGATGAAAGCTCTATTTCTAGCTTACAGATGACTGTCTTCTGTTTGTGTCATCACATGGCAGAAAGAGAGCAGTCTCTCTGGTGTCTCTTCTTATAAGGATAGTAATCCTACAGGGTCAGGGTTACCCTTATGACCTCATCCTACCTTAATTACTTCTTTAGAGGTCATACAAGAAGTCAGGCTTCAACATATGAACTTGGAGGGGAACAAATATTCAGTCCATAACACACAGTGTTCATGACTAAAATCTCCTATAACCTAGATGTAGGAACAGGCAGTCTAAGACACAAAAGAAACAGAATTCCTAAGTTCTTTTAAAGTTTTAATAAATTTTTAAAAGCTTCTGCATGGCATGTGTGTGTGTGTGTGTGTGTGTGTGTGTGTGTGTGTATGAGAGAAGGAGAAAAAGAGAGAGCAAAGCCAAAAGATAAATTGCAAGGTTGTAGAAAATACTAGGACAATTATCATAAGTAAAGATTTTATATCTCTAATATACAAAGAACTCAAAATTCTGATAGAAAAAATGGATAAATGACCTGAACAGAAAATTCACATATAAAAGATATATAAATGGCTTAAACATATGAAACAATGTTTAACTTTTTTCTCACACATAATAAACGAAATGTACACTGAGATACCATTTCTCACCACACAGTGTGGCAAATATTAAAAACCCTGGCAACAAATTCTATTGGTCAGGCTGTGGGGAAGCACGCACTCCCCTGTACTGATGATGTGAATGTAAACTGTTACAGCCCTCAAGGAAGGCAATTACTAGCAAAATTATGCATGCATTTATATTGTGTCAGGCTTCTCACTTCTAAGAGTTTACATCTCAAGCAGCATGAAAATACATATCCATAAATTTATTCTGGGCAGCTTTGTGATTGCAAAAATCTTGTTAATAATCTAAGTCCCTATAAAAGAAAGTGTATGAATAATCTATGGTACAGCCACACTATGGAGAACTATTAAAAATAATGAGAGAGATTTTTAAAAACTGATTCTTTGTGCAAACCTAGAGATGGATTAGGAAAAGTGGTTGCCACTTTTGGGTGCAAATTATGGAGTCGTCTCAGAGTACAGAAGGACAAACTTACCAAGATGGCAAACTCCTCCCTGTCTCTCTTCATTTATAGATCTCAACTCTCTAAAAATCCTAGGCAGGCCAGTTCAGCACACACTGTAGAGGACCTAGCACTTCATCTGTGAGAGGACCACGTCCTGGGCACTGGTTCCATCACTCGTGAGCTTTCTTGCTCTGAGAGTGTTGATACCAAGTCAGGATTCCAGTGCAGGTAGGTTAGCACCATTCTCAGTTATAAACATCTCTTGTTGAATGTGTTTTCCATGGTGGTATTTCTATCAGTCACTATTGCCCTTTTCCCAAGAATTACACCCTTTAGGAGGCTTACTTGGAGGACAGAGAACATTGTCAAAAATTAATGATACAGAAAAGAACAGGATTTTGTGACCTGGAAAGTTGAATGCATACAGTGACTATCTTCTCTCTTCCTGAAACCATCAGACCAGGAAGGAATACATGGTAAGATACTTTCCTAAGAGTCTAGAGAAAGTTCTAGAGAAAGATGACAAGAGGGCTTCAGTCTTCTCTGAAGTGGATGGAAAAGGAGAGAAAGAAGCCCCTTCAGAAGCTCTTCCCTGGAATGTAAGCCTTAGGGATACTCAAGAAGTCCTGGGATGGACAGGAACGGGTCCAACCTAGAAAACAGGGCAAAGTAACATGAGCCACAGAACTGGCCCCTGTTCTTCCTGCTTCCTCATGTTTACCCTTGATCTCTCAACTTCAGAGAGAGATGATTACAGAGCTGTAAGGAGACTGATGTACTTAAGAGAAGGATGCAGGGCTGTTCTCAGCAAATTGCTAATCACTTCCTTTCAAATGGTTCTTGAGCAGGTGGCAGCCTGAGATCCCTCTGGCGAGTGTGTGGCCAACCACCTTGTCCCTTCCATTCGAGCACTGGAATAGTCTAGGAAGCCAGCTCTTCATCTACTATGAAAAATAAATATCTCATACCTAAGCTTATGGAAAATTTTAGTTTGGTAAAACAATTCTATTCTCTCCCTCCTTATGAAAGGAAATAATCACATTTTTAATGAAATTTTAAAACATTCTCTTGTCTCATTATGGAATAAAATGCAAAAATCCATTAAAGGTTTATGTTTCGTTTATATGAAAGGTTACAGTAGAAAATACCATAATAAGAGAGCTCCAGATGAAAGAGAGCCAGAGATAACCTTAATAAATATTCATTTCAAAAATATCCCAGTTTCCAGATCCCTATCTTCTTTATTTTCTTGCAATAAAAATTGAAACAGTAGCTGAATGAAAGTGTAGATCAAAATAAACTGTTCTAAAAGATTATATGAACACCATCTATCATAAAGGTCATAATTCATAAAAAGGACATGTTCAAAATAATTTTTTTGTTGTCAACCTGACAATTTGTCTTATGGAAATAAAACTTTAAAGAAAACTGGTTTATTGGTGTGCTGTGTGCTCATTTTTGTTCTGGTCAATACTTTTATTATGGACTGGGGCATGGATAGCAAAGGTATGCTGATCTGATAACCCTGGCCAAAGAGCAAGGAGATCAGCCTGACTACGCCAGCATGAAAAGCAGAAATCACTGATATATCAGAAGGTGGAATGTGGGTCCAGTATGTATCATCATATTGACTGGGAGCCATTCTCTGTCCACAAGGGTTATGGTTTGTTTGGTTGCAAGTTCAGTAGAAATCTACAGTTCTGGATGTTTTCCAGTATAGTTGATGTTAAGTCTTAGGTTTGCATGGTAAGCAGAAAAAGGAAGGTCATCACCAACATGTGTGCTGAGCCCATCATAGAGTCTAACTCTGGGACAGGGTTTAATTATAGATTCCACTTATGAACAGTTACTCAGAAAAACTGGATCCAGTTCAGAGCACAGCTGAGATGGTGAAGACACAAAAGTATTCTTACATGGGGAGCTGTTGAGACAGAAGAAGAGAAGATTTATGGAAGACATGGTATGTCCTCAGATACTTGAAGCGCTGTTATCCAGTGAAAGGACCAGAGTGACTGCTGCTGCAGAGAGGCTGGCTGCAGGTCTGTGGGAGGCAGAGCAGGGGAAAAAATACATAAGCTGCCTGAGCAGGAAGTGAATGCCCAACGTGGAGGAGTGCAAACAGACCAGCATCTCTTAGAGATATTTGCAGGGATTCTTGGCTTTAGAAATAGTGGTGGCTACAGGATTGGAAGACTGGCCTGGGAAGCCTCTGCAAAATTCTACAAGTTACAGATGTCAGTGGGGTTTCCTCTGAAGTCTCCTTACCTCCTCTCACTGTTGCCTGACACTCCCTCTTATGTGTGCTGCCTTCTTCGGGGACATCAGACATAGAGCACTTTTTCTTCTTGATTTTTAAGACCCCCTAACAGTACTTGTACATTCTGTTCTGTACCACACTGCTCGTTTATCTGTCCCATCTTTCTCCCCATCCAACTGTGAGTTCTGACATGTTAGGAGAAGGCTTGCACTCCCTGTCCAGTACATGCCCTTTGCATAAAGCTTCTTGTCAGAAGAGAATTTGTGTATCTTTGTAAATATTTACATAAACAACTCAGAAAATAGAAGAATCTGCTTTGAGAAAGGTGGGGGTAAGGGATTGGTTAATGAGAGACTTTTAATACTTTTAATAAAGGATGAAAACTTTAAGACAAGTCAAAGCACAAATGTTCCATTATGTAATCAAATAACATTTTACTTACGTAAAAAATCTTTTCTTCTGAACTGGGAAATCTCTTTCACATACTGAGGAAACTAGTGTTTTCTGAGGTCAACCGTACCACTGATTAGAAATGAAAAGAATAAAAATCAGGAACTTAGAAACACAGAGTAGGAGCTCCTTAGAACATTGTGGGAAGCCCAGTGTTCTGATTACAGGTCTCACATGCTGGACCACCAAACCCGAGACAACAATGGTCAGTTTTGAGAATCAAGTGGAAAATTTTATCCAGCCATCTTCTGGATGTGCGACCTCTGTATGGGGTTCTACTTAGGTGTACCTGAGGCCCAGAGTTGGCTTGTGAGTGCGTGGCCTTCACTCTGTGGGGAGAAATTGCGGGATGGGTTTCTTCAATCCCTGGGCGGGCTGTACTGTGGATATAGCCTAGGGAGCTGCCAGCCTCGCCCTCATGATTATAGTGGCTGGGAGCAAAGCAAACATGTTCATGTTAAGCAAGAACAGATATACTTGAGACCAATATATTGGAAGCAGTCAAAAGTAAAATTTCAGAAAAGTTTCTCGTAATGTCAGAATTAGAATATGCCTCCATGTCATTGTTTGGAATTCACTTTAATTTTTAAATGATTTGCATCAACATTTGTTCATGTATTTACTACTTTACTACTCAGTAGCATCACATTAGGAGAAGGCAATGACAACCCACTCCAGTACTCTTGCCTGGAAAATCCCATGGACAGAGGAGCCTAGTAGGCTGCAGTCCAGGCGGTCACTAGGAGTCGGACACTGAGCGACTTCACTTTCACTTTTCACTTACTTGCATTGGAGAAGGAAATGGCAACCCACTCCAGTGTTCTCTCGGGGGAACCTGGTGGGCTGCCGTCTATGGGGTCGCACAGTCGGACATGACTGAAGCAACTTAGCAGCAGCATCACATTACACAGACTAGGGGCTTAAAGCAAGCAAAAATAAGGAATCTGTGGCCTCAGGGGGAGAGCCCTTTGGGGTGTAAGTCTGGAGTTTAACGGGCTTCCCAGTTGACAGTAGTGGTAAAGAATCTTCCTGCTAGTGCAGGAGATGTGAGAGACGCTGGTTCTATCCCTGGGTTGGGAAGATCCCCTGGAAGAGGAAATGGCACTCCACTCCAACATGTTTGTCTGGAAAAGCCCGTCGAGCGAGGAGCCTGGTGGGCTGCAGTCCATGGGGCCGCCAAGAGGCAGATGTGACCGAGCACTTGCGCACACAGCACTGGGCTTTAATACAGATTAGTGTTGGGAATAAGGGGCAGAAGAGAAGCCAGAAGAACTGATAGTGAGTTCTCCTCCTTTAAAGTGCCCATGCTGAGAGGGCCGGGAGATACAAGCAGTCTTCTGTGATTGTGTCTGGGCATCCTGACTGCGGGGTCTAGGCAAAGATTAGAGAACAGATGTCAAATCATAGGTCAGGCTATCAGAGCAAGAGAACCCAGGCTCCCGAATCCTGCATGGCTAAGTTGTGCCATGCTTCCGGCTCGTCTGACTGTTCATGGCAGGAGACCAGTTGGGATCAGGGGACACCTCAACAGAAACTCTCTGTGGCAGGAGGATGACAAAAGCTGGTGACCATCAGGGCAGGACCCAAGGAGGCCAACTGGGTGCATCAAAGACATCATTATATAGATTCCTATAAGGCCCCAGTTCTCAGTGTTTCTCTATTGGGCTACACAGGTTGGATGATTTTCACTTGAACAACATAAACAACAACATAAAGTACATAAATATAATCCCAACTTAGGCAAACAAACCAGCCCTCTGCCCCCAAATTATTTGTCATGGCATTTTTGAAGTATTTAGTAATAATGATAATAAAGAAATCAAGGACTTGTCTTTAAAAAAGTTGTCATTAAAAAGGAAGAATATTAAATGTAACTAAGCTCATTTTTAAAATTTTTGGAATTAAAAAATGAGTAGAACTCCAGTAGGGCTCAGCTGAGATAAGATTAATGGAGGACTGTATCAGTTACGACTGAATTACCTGTCAGAACTCCTCTTTCTCTCTTGCTCAGAGTTCAAGTACTAACAACAGACTGATCTCTCATCTGTATCATAATCTCTAATTGCTGATAAAGTTAAAGTATTTGCATACCTCAGCACTGAAGTACCAGCAATCCCCCTCACTATTCATCACAGCATACCGCTGTGTCTGCAGTAGGGATAGTGTGTTCTGGGACCTGATGCACTCTTCTGAGAATTCCATTTTCTCTAGCTGTGCAAACATGCTCACATCCAGGGCCCATTCTCCTTGCTGATTTCCCTCTGGTCCTGGATGTACAAGAGCAGGACCTTAATCCAGGAATAAGTGAGAGAGGGGATGGACAGGGACATGGAGACAGAGAAGGAAAATTAGGAGTTTTTCTCTCCCTCCCTCTCTCTCTTCTTTATCATTCTGTCATTTCAGGAAGGAGAGAAATGTCTTAATATTTGCATGGGATTATTACGAATATATCCAGTTAATGTGTGATAAAGGCACTATCTTTTTTTTTTTTCTTTCCCACAAACTTTTCCGGAAACTGAAGGACCAGGTTATTACAGCACAAGATAAAACCCAGAAAATCAGTTAGTTCTGAAACCCAGTCACCTTAAAACTGAGTTCCCTTATTGAATTTATGATGAACTTCTTTATCCAAAACTTTATTCCCTTTCTTGTCCCCTCTGACCTCAATCCTGAGCTAACTGAATACCAACCAACCAGAATCAGATTATTAAAATTTCTGTTGTTGATAATATCTTTAACGTACTAAAATTACTATCATAGATATCATCATTAATGTACAAAGTCAGATTGCTCCCAGGCAAGATAAGTTAATAGACCTCCCCCTAAGCCATGGATCACCTGGCCTGAGGATTGTAAACCAAAGACATCCTGATTCCGGAAACTATGATTAAGAAATGTCACAAAGGGACTTCCCTGGTGGTCCAAGAATTCACCTGTCAATGCAGGGGACGTGGGATTAGTTTCTGGTCCAGGAAATAAGATCCCATATACCACAGGCAACTAAGGTGCCCCACAGCAACTGATCCTGAGCCTAGAGCATGTGCTCTGCAATGAGAGAATCCACTGCAATGAGAAAATTACATATTGCAACAAAGACCAAGTGCAGCCAAAAAATTTTTTTAATTAATTAATTCAGAAAAAAAGAGAAATGTCACAAGAAGATGATGAATCCCAGCCTTTCTGTTCTTCCTTATGAAAAATACTTCTAACTGAGAGACCAAGTTGGGGAGGATCTAAGGCTCGTCTCCCACTCCCTTGCTTGGTGCCCTGAAGTAAACGCTTTCCTTCCCAAGGACGTCAATGCTAAGCACTGAGTGAGTCGACTCAAGCTCTGTTTGGTAACAGCTGCACCTACTTGGGTTGCTTGGTTATTTTTCAAGTGAGGCAGACTGTGCAGTAAAACAAAGGCAAAGACTTAGGCGTAGGACTGACGCGTTGCACGTCATGGCCAGCTTGTTTATCAGCCGTGTCATCTCGGTCTTCAGCTTTCCCATCTGTTAAACAGGAGTAAAGATATTATATCATTGATTTTTAAAAGGAGATGCTGTATGTAAGTACAGTTCCTGACATGCGATAAGCAAGCCCCTTAGGTCAGTTGGTATGTAACTGTTAACAGAAATGATAATCATGTTGGCAAAACACATGGATTCTGAAGTCAGTCTGGTTTCAAATCCTAGCTTTAGTTCTTCAGGTGACATTGAGCAGGTTACTTGATTTTCTGTGCCTCAATTTCCACATCTGTGAAAAGGGATAAAGGTAGTAACTACTTTATAGGGTTGCTACGAATAGTAAATGATATAATCACAAAAAGCTTATAAAATAGACTTCTCATAATGTTAACTACTGGGTTTCCCCGATGGCTCAGAAGGTAAAAAATCTGCCAGAGATGCAGGAGGTGCAGGTTCAATCCTTGGATCTGGAAGATCCCCTGGAGGAGGAAATGGCAGGCCCCTCCAGTATTCTTGCCAGGAGAATCCCAAGGACAGAGGAGCCTGAGAACTACAGTCCATGGGGTTGCAAAAGAACCAGACATGACTGAAGACTGAAGCGGCTGAGCACACACACAGTGTTAGCTATTAATTGCTACTACCCAGTTGAGGAGAGAGACTTGTTTCCGCCCCCACCCCCTTCCCCTCTAGGTGTATAGGGATCAGCACCAGTATTTCCCACCCAGACTAATTTATGGTTGGATTGGAAATTAAAGATAGTGGCTTACTTGGGCTGATTCTAGGTGGTTGTTTTTGTCCCCTCTTGTCAATGGGATATCTCACTGATATCTCACTGGGTTCTCCTACTAGCAATGGCAATCACCACTTCTTTAAAAATTCTGAACAGTCCTGAACAGTTCATGCTCCTGGAGCCCTGCATATCAGATTCCTCAAGGTCATGACTTTCCTGTCCCCTGCTCATTCACCTGGCACATTCCTACTCAAAATCCAGCTTTGGCAGTTACCTCCTCAGTGACTCCCTCAGTTGGAGGTAGACCTTGCCTCCTCTGGGTTTCCTGGCTCTTGCTCATAATTATTACAAGATTTATTACATGGCATTTTTCCAGCTAAAATGTGAGCTCCAGGGTAGTGATTGTTCTGTTCATCTCTGCTTCCCCAAGCTTTCCTGAGGCTGCCACAAAGTATGCATAAAAGTCCATGGTGTTCTCAGATTGTTCCAAACTCCCCCACAAGCCTGAAAGGTCCTTTAGTGCAAGGATAGTGGACTTTTAAAATCTCTGTAGCCCCAGGATACGTGAAATTCTCTCAGTTGTGTCCGACTCTTTGCAACCCCATGGACTATACAGTCCACGGATTTCTCCAGGCCAGAATACTGGAGTGGGTAGTCTTTCCCTTCAGAGGATCTTCCTAACCCAGGGATCGAACCCGGGTCTCCTACATGGGAGGCAGATTCTTTACCAATGAGCTATAAAGGGGATACAGCTCCAGGATAGCCAAGTACAAAAGAGGGGCTTAATAATCATTTATGGAATAAACAAAAAGGTGAATTTGCAAACCAATACCTTTTGAATATAAGCCTTTTAATAGAGTATAAAATAAATGGATAATTTTCGATAAATAATATAACTTAATAAAAGTAAAGGGAAGCCATATAATTTAATCAAGATTAAGGTAGCATCTGTTAAGTAGAATGTTTACTTGATGTAACAAATCAGCAGTTGTCCAAAAATTCTAACCCTTGCTCCTTTGGCAAATTATGGCAGTGGATCACTCTCACTGAGTTTTAGTTTCAGTTCTTAAGTTCCACTCCAATTTATTGAGTCAAAGTATCTAAAATGGAGCATAGACAGATGTTTCGGGGGTTTTTTCCCAAATATCTCCAAGATTTCTGGAGAAATGCTGGACTGGATGAAGCACACACTGGAATCATGATTGCCAGGAGAAATATCAATCATCTCAGAATGCAGATGACACCACACTTATGGCAGAAAGTGAAGAACTAAAGAGCCTCTTGATGAAAGTAAAAGAGAAGAGTGAAAAAGTTGGCTTAAAACTCAACATTCAAAGAACTAAGATCATGGCATCTGGTCCCATCACTTCATGGCAAATAGATGGGGAAACAGTGGAAACAGTGGCTGACTGTATTTTGGGGGACTCAAAAATCACTGCAGATGGTGACTGCAGCCATGAAATTAAAAGACACTTGCTCCTTGGAAGAAAAGTTATGACCAGCCTAGACAGCATATTAAAAAGCAGAGACATTACTTTGCCCACAAAGGTCCGTCTAGTCAAAGCTATGGTTTTTCCAGTAGTCATGTATGGATGTGAGAGTTGGACTATAAAGAAAGCTGAGCACTGAAGAATTGATGCTTTTGTTCTATGGTGTTGGAGAAGACTCTTGAGAGTCCCTTGGACAGCAAGGAGATCCAACCAGTTCATCCTAAAAGAAATCGGGCCTGAATATTCATTGGAAGGACTGATGTTGAAGCTGAAACTCCAATACTTTGGCCACCTGATGCGAAACGCTGACTCATTTGAAAAGACTGATGCTTGGAAAGATTGAAGGCGGGACGAAAAGGGGATGACAGATGATGAGATGATTGGATGGCATCACTGACTCAATCAACGTGAGTTTGAGTAAACTCCAGGAGTTGGTGATAGACAGGGAGGTCTGGCATGCTGCAGTTCATGGGGTCGCAAAGAGTTGGACATGACTGAGTGACTGAGCGACTGAACTGAACTGAACTGATTTCCAAGATTAATGTGAAACCGGGGTTGAGAATCATGCTGGCCCTCTAACTAGCCAGACTTGAGCAAGCTTTAATTTCTCAAAACCCCAGTATCCTCATCCATAAAATAAAGACAATTATCATGCCTCTCTTTTTAAGTTGAGCAACGTTTAAATGAAAACAATCCCATAAAAAGTATTAAATGCAGCACCTAAAATGTTAGATGCATGGAACAAACAGTTTTCATTATTTTATTAGCAGTATAATTTTCAATATCAGAGCATGTGTCACTCTGCCAGTCATGAGCCAGCATGCAGGTTCTCATGCTTTGTGTTTAAATAATTGAAACTGAACCCACTTGCTAGTCCTAACTCATCAATTAAGAGGGAAGTTAGTTCATAAATATTCCAACCATCCTCTCTTCTACTAATCTCTGCTATGAAGGCCCTAAATTTCTTCAATTATTCCTAAGAATTAAATTATGCAAGTTTTATTCAGACTTGAGGTTACTTCTACTGGAAATAGCAACAGAGAAAATGCTCTGGGACAACAACTCCTAACTATTATCTATCCCCAAAGAGTAAAAAAGATGGCTTGAGAAAAATCTGCTTTGTGGGAAACTGTTTTGACAGATAATTTGGATTTATACATTCATTTCCTCTCTTATCTCTCTAAAGTCCTTATAGTTCTGGCAAGCCTCTGATGTTTATTTCCATTGAAAAGGAGCCAAATTAGCACATACTATGCAAATTGCAGCAGATGCAAACTCTTTATAAATTCAGATAACAATTAATCTAATACCCTTATGGAAAACAAGGTAAATACGAATACGGAAAATGAATGTTTCAAGTAGAAAAAAATTTTCCTTGATGAAAATGGCCCAGGAATTCCTATGTTAAGAGAGTGGAGGGGACAGGGAAACAGAGTTCTGGAGTTGAGAAACCATGGATAGAAGGTCTACCGTTAGAGACAAGGTCAGTCGTTGTTTAGTGGCTAAGTCATGTCCGACTATTTTGGGACCCCATGGACTGTAGCCACCAGCGTTCTCTGTCCGTGGGATTTCCCAGGCAAGAACACTAGAGGGGGTTGCCATTTTCTTCTTCAGGATCTTCCTGACCCAGAGATGAAACTCGCACCTCCTGCTTAGCAGGTGGATTCTTTACCACTGAGCCACCTGGGAAGCCTGCAAGATTAATATAATGTCTATTATATACTCCATCTTCACATTTATTATCAGAAGTAATCTTTCCAGTGACAATGAAAGGGCAATGCTGTTATCCCAGTATTAGAGATGAGGAAATGCAGACACGTAAAGGTGAGTCCATATAACTGTTAGTGGCAAAATGGAGTGAGACTCAATGCATGGCTTGCTCCATTTCACGGTTCATCCTCTCTCTATTAAACTGTCCTGTGTGGTACAGAGAAGAAGCCTAAAACTACCAAAGAACGCTGCTGACTATAACAGAAAACTGTAATTGATCTGTAAGAAAAGCTCCGGAAATGAACTCAAGGCTCTGAGGGAAGAGTTTGCCTCATGGGAGGCTACCCTGGGCTGCAGAAGACAAACAGGTCAGAATGGTTTTCACACACTTGCAGGACATGAACAAAACAATTGTAGACTTTGGAGCAGAAAGAAATTGGTCAGGATGTAGGGAACGATATTTTCTCCCTTGGGTCTTCATAATTTAATTTGGAGAATTTTTCTTAACATATTCCCTAATAGCTCAGTTGCTAAAGAATCTGCCTGCAATGCAGGAGACCCCGGTTTCATTCCTGGGTCAGGAAGATCTTCTGGAGAAGGGATAGGCTACCCTCTCCAGCATTCTTGGGCTTCCCTTGTGGCTCAGCTGGTAAGGAATCTGCCTGCAATGGGGAAGACCTGGGTTTGATTCCTGGGTTGGGAACATCCCCTGGAGAAGGGAAAGGCTACCCACTCCAGTATTCTGGCCTGGAGAATTCCATGGACTCTATAATCCATTGTATCGCAAAGACATGACTGAGCGACTTTCACTTTCATGAAAAAGAAAAGTGAACCTCAGGACCACACTGACATTTTTTTTCCTACTTTGTCAGATAAGTAGGACTCTACATTTTTTTTCACTCTCCCTCCGTTTATACGAACAGAAAAACAAAGAGGTTACTCAAGATACTTGATGTTTTTCTATCAGTTCCTCAAAATCTTTACCCTACATTGACTGGAGACACCTCCACATTAAGGCTCATTTGTTCTCTCTTACAAAGGCCTGAGTGGGAAAGAGGGTAATAAAAAGATGACACTCAGGGAGACCCCTACCTGTCCAGCTAGGTTTGAAGCAATTACCACAGGCTTACTGCAGTGTCCTTGAATTATCTCTGAGCTTTGTGTTCTAAAACTGACTTCTATCTCACAAAGTTATTTTGGGAAAAAGAAAAAATGATTGACAAATGAACCACTTTGCAAAATTTTACCAGTATTAAGTGATGGTGCTAAGTTCAGGTCCAAGGTAAGGAGCAGCAGCCGTGCCTTGCTGGAGCAGCTGTGAAGAGATACCCCATGCCCAAGGTAAGACAAACCCGGGTAAGATGGTAGGTGTTGCAAGAGGGCATCAGAGGACAGAAACACTGAAACCATACTCACTGAAAACTAGTCAGTCTAATCACACTAGGACCACAGCCTCGTCTAACTCAAGGAAACCAAGCCATGTCCACGGGGCAACCCAAGACCGGCAGGTCATGGTGGAGAGGTCTGACAGAATGTGGTCCACTGGAGAAGGGAATGGCAAGCCACTTCAGTATTCTTGCCTTGAGAACCCCATGAACAGTATGAAAAGGCAAAATGATAGGATACTGAAAGAGGAACTCCCCAGGTCATTAGGTGCCCAATATGCTACTGGAGATCAGTGGAGAAATAACTCCAGAAAGAATGAAGGGATGGAGCCAAAGCAAAAACAATACCCATTTGTAGATGTGACTGGTGATAGAAGCAAGATCCGATGCTGTAAAGAGCAATATTGCATAGGAACCTGGAATGTCAGGTCCATGAATCAAGGCAAATTGGAAGTGGTCAAACAAGAGATGGCAAGGGTGAACGTCGACATTCTAGGAATCAGCGAACTAAAATGGACTGGAATGGGTGAATTTAACTCAGATGACCATTATATCTACTACTGCGGGCAGGGATCCCTCAGAAGAAATGGAGTAGCCATCATGGTCAACAAAAGAGTCTGAAATGCAGTACTTGGATGCAGTCTCAAAAATGACAGAATGATCTCTGTTCATCTCCAAGGCAAACCATTCAATATCACAGTTATCCAAGTCTATGTCCCAACCAGTAATGCTGAAGAAACTGAAGTTGAACAGTTTTATGAAGACCTACAAGACCTTTTAGAACTAACACCCAAAAAAGATGTCCTTTTCATTATAGGGGACTGGAATGCAAAAGTAGGAAGTCAAGAAACACCTGGAGTAACAGGCAAATTTGGCCTTGGAATGCGGAATGAAGCAGGGTAAAGACTAATAGAGTTTTGCCAAGAAAATGAACTGGTCATAGCAAACACCCTCTTCCAAAAACACAAGAGAAGACTCTACACATGGACATCACCAGATGGTCAACACCAAAATCAGATTGATTATATTCTTTGCAGCCAACGATGGAGAAGCTCTATACAGTCAACAAAAACAAGAACGGGAGCTGACTGTGTGGCTCAGATCATGAACTCCTTATTACCAAATTCAGACTGAAATTGAAGAAAGTAGGGAAAACCGCTAGACCATTCAGGTATGACCTAAATCAAATCCCTTATGATTATACAGTGGAAGTGAGAAATAGATTTAAGGGCCTAGATCTGATAGATAGAGTGCCTGATGAACTATGGAATGAGGTTTGTGACATTGTACAGGAGACAGGAATCAAGACCATCCCCATGGAAAAGAAATGCAAAAAAGCAAAATGGCTGTCTGGGGAGGCCTTACAAATAGCTGTGAAAAGAAGACAAATGAAAAGCAAAGGAGAAAAGGAATGATATAAGCATCTGAATGCAGAGTTCCAAAGAATAGCAAGGAGAGTTAAGAAAGCCTTCTTCAGCGATCAATGCAAAGAAATAGAGGAAAAGAACAGAATGGGAAAGACTAGAGATCTCTTCAAGAAAATTAGATATACCAAGGGAACATTTCATGCAAAGATGGGCTTGATAAAGGACAGAAATGGTATGGACCTAACAGAAGCAGAAGATATTAAGAAGAGGTGGCAAGAATACACAGAAGAACTGTACAAAAAGATCTTTACAACCCAGATAATCATGATAATATGATCACTAATCTAGAGCCAGACATCCTGGAATGTGAAGTCAAGTGGGCCTTAGAAAGCATCACTACGAACAAAGCTAGTGGAGGTGATGGAATTCCAGTTGAGCTGTTTCAAATCCTGAAAGATGATGCTGTGAAAGTGCTGCACTCAATATGCCAGCAAATTTGGAAAACTCAGCAGTGGCCACAGGACTGGAAAAGGGCAGTTTTTTATTCCAATTCCAAAGAAAGGCAATGCCAAAGAATGCTCAAACTACTACACAATTGCACTCATCTCACATGCTAGTAAAGTAGTGCTCAAAATTCTCCAAGCCAGGCTTCAGCAATATGTGAACCGTGAACTTCCTGATGTTCAAGCTGGTTTTAGAAAAGGCAGAGGAACCAGAGATCAAATTGCCAACATCTGCTGGATCAGGGAAAAAGCAAGAGAGTTCCAGAAAAACATCTATTTCTGCTTTATTGACTATGCCAAAGCCTTTGACTGTGTGGGTCACAATAAACTGTGGAAAATTATGAAAGAGATGGGAATAAAAGACCACCTAACCTGCCTCTTGAGAAATCTGTATGCAGGTCAGGAAGCAACAGTTAGAACTGGACATGGAACAACAGACTGGTTCCAAATAGGAAAAGGAGTACGTCAAGGCTGTGTATTGTCACTCTGCTTATTTAACTTATATGCAGAGTACATCATGAGAAACGCTGGACTGGAAGAAACACAAGCTGGAATCAAGGTTGCCGGGAGAAATATCAATAACCTCAGAAATGCAGATGACACCACCCTTATGGCAGAAAGTGAAGAGGAACTAAAAAGCCTCTTGATGAAAGTGAAAGAGGAGAGTGAAAAAGTTGACATAAAGGTCAACATTCAGAAAACGAAGATCATGGCATCTGGTCCCATCACTTCATGGCAAATAGATGGGGAAACAGTGGAAACAGTGTCAGACTTTATTTTGGGGGGCTCCAAAATCACTGCAGATGGTGATTGCAGCCATGAAATTAAAAGACACTTACTCCTTGGAAGAAAAGTTATGACCAACCTAGACAGCATATTCAAAAGCAGAGACATTACTTTGCCGACTAAGGCCCATCTAGTCAAGGCTATGGTTTTTCCAGTGGTCATGTATGGATGTGAGAGTTGGACTGTGAAGAAGGCTGAGTGCCGAAGAATTGATGCTTTTGAACTGTGGTGTTGGAGAAGACTCTTGAGAGTCCCTTGGACTGCAAGGAGATCCAACCAGTCCATTCTGAAGGAGATGAACCTGGGGATTTCTTTGGAAGGAATGATGCTGAAGCTGAAACTCCAGTACTTTGGCCACCTCATGCGAAGAGTTGACTCATTGGAAAAGACTGACGCTGAGAGGCATTGGGGGCAGGAGGAGAAGGGGACGACCGAGGATGAGATGGCTGGATGGTATCACAGACTCGATGGACGTGAGTCTGAGTGACCTCCTGGAGTTGGTGATGGACAGGTAGGCCTGGCATGCTGCGATTCATGGGGTCACAAAGAGTCGGACATGACTGAGCCACTGAAGTGAAGTGAACTGAAGTTCAGCTCTCACATCTATCATCTCATTTAATCCTTAAAACCATTGTTATGATCCGCTTTTATCAAAAAAGGACACAGAGGCCTGGAGGCGTTGGTTAGCTTGTGCAAGGTCAAGCAGATCCTGAGAGGTCCAGCCAGGTTTCTCTGACCCCTGACCTGAGTACTTGTGCAATTAAGGACTTTAGATCCGAAATACTTGGATTCAAATTCTGGCTTCACTAGCTGTTTAACCTTGGGAATGATTTCTAATCTATCAATGCCTTTATCTCCAAAGCAGGGAATAGTGATAGAGACAGTAAATCAGAGAGCTGTCTTGAAGATTAAATGACTTAATACATAGGAAGTTCTTAGATCTGTGATTCCTATCTGTGTGCCAAGGTGCGTCAGGGCCTAGGGGGTGGTTGGGACTATTGAAGTTTTCAAGGGACATGTGGTGATACTTGACATCTGTTAGACATTGAGCAGACTTCTAGCTGGAAGTAGTTCACAGTTACAATATTAGGTCACACTGCATTCCTTTTGATGATGATAGATCTTCACAAAGTTGGATTTTCAATAAATACTATAAAAAGAAGGCAAATGCCACCCAAAAATCAATGCAGAGCAGGGTTAAGCATGCCACTGTCAAACTGATCCCATTTGCAAAGTTGTGCAGCACCCAAAAGCCACACAAGTCCCATTATAAGTAACTGTGTTATTTTAAAATGAAATAAAATTATCTTTTCTTTATATGTGTATGTCAGTTTTTTTCAAATGGCTGCATAAGTTGTCAGGACATAAATATTATAATATATAATTCTATAAATAACATATTATAAATAATATTATAATATATAATACTATAAATAACATTGTTGTTGAGACCTAACTACTTAGTAAATGGATATTTTTTTTGGTCCCAGATGTGCCATGAAAAAAAAAATTATTGTCACTTCAAATGCCATAAAGTGAGAACGTTTGGAACTGACTTGGAACAATTTCATATGGCTAGTCACAGTGTTCTCATCAACCCCCATGCTTTACTGAGTCTCATATTAAGTTCTGTCAGTTCCATATGAGTAACAGAGCTGATGTGTATGTCTGCAAACTGCCCAGCCAGGTCGGGAGAGAGGAACCAGCTTTTACAGCTGAAGAGATGAGCTTAAGACTGGCGTGTGACTCATCCCAGATCACCTAGCTCACCTGTGTACTGCTGGAACTTCCACAGGCCACTTGCTTCCCTGAACCAGGATGTTTCTCCAAAAGAAAAAAAAAAAGAAAGAAAATGACACAAAACAAGAAAAATGTGTTACAACAGATAAAATTATTTTTGCTCCCCACAGTATCCCCTGAGGATGGGGGGAGTTGCATCTCTTCCTTCCTTTAATTATCAATTCATTTGAAAGTCTTATTTAACAGTTCTAATGAGCATCATTCAACTGATTAGAAACATGCATTAATTTTCCTCTCTAACTGAGAAGGCTCAAAGTAAGCTCCCCACACAGAATTCTAGGACTCAGATTCCCATCTGCTACTTTTACCTCTGGGAGATTCATGCCCTGTGGAGATGGGATCTTTCTGTTGCTTTTTAGGAACATGATTGGATTCTTCTGAGACCTGGTCTGGGGTGCCAACAAAGAGGAGACGTAGTAGCTTGGCCACTTTGGTCAGAGGACCTTGTTCTGTTTATCCTAAGAAGCAAGGGAAAATGTGAAGAAAAGATTTCATCTGATACAGATATGCTTCTAGAGTTAGTAGCTCAATAGAGTACAGCTCTTTGCAACTCCATGGAGCATAGCTCTCCAGCTGCTGCTGCTGCTAAGTTGCCTCAGTCGTGTCCGACTCTGTCCGACCCCATAGACGGCAGCCCACCAGGCTCCGCCGTCCCTGGGATTCTCCAGGCAAGAACACTGGAGTGGAGTGCCACTGCCTTCTCCCATAGCCCTCCAGGCTCCTCTGTATATGGGACTCTCTAGACAAGAATACTGAAATGGATTGCCATTTCCTTCTCCAGGGGATCTTCCCAACCCAGATTTCAGACACAATGCTTCTGACTGTTTCAAGAAGCTACCTTGAAGATTGGATGGGAGGGAAGTTTGGGGGGAATGGATACCTGTATATTATGGCTGAATCCTTTAGCTGTCCACCCAAAACTATCATAGCATTGTTAATCAACTGTACTCCAACATAAAAAGTACTTTTTAAAAAAAACAAGCTGCCTTGAGGGAGGTGTGTTTGTTTATATTATTTTTTACATTTCCCCATAAATATTTAGGAAATTGGTTTACCCTAATATTTTCATAGCATCCCTGGGGATATCCCAAGGGAATGCTTCAATTCATATCAGTGACAAGGTGCATATTAGCTGCTCAAGCAGTGGGTATGGGATTCCACAAAGGCCCTCCACAACTGTACACACTTATCCCTGGACCTGTGATGATGTTCCATTATATAACAAAAGGGATTTTGCAAGTGTAGTTAAGGTTATGAACCATAAGATAGGGAGATTACCATGCATTATCCAGACAGGCCAATCCAATCATGTGATGCCTTAACAGCAGAGAGAATGCTCCAGCTGGAGTCAGAAAGTTGTGGCAGAAGGGAAGTGGGAGAGATCTGAAGCATTAGAGGGCCTAACTTGCCATTCCTGGAGGGCCCACATGGAGAATATGAGAAGGAGCTCAGGTAACTTCTAGGAGCAAAGATTTGTCCCCAGATGACAGTCGATAAGGAAATGGAGACTTCAGGCTCACATCCATAAGGAAGTGAATTCATCCAGCAGCCTGAATGAGCCAGGACGCAGATTGAGCCTCAGGACAGGAACACAGTTTTTCCAGCTCCCCAATTCCAGCCTTGAGAGACCCAAAGCTGAGGGCTCAGCTGAACCACTCTATGCCCAAACCACCAGCCCACACAACTGTAAAACAATACACTGGTATTGCTTTAAGCCACTTAATTTGTAGTCACTTGTTACGACAGTGATAGAAAACTCATACAGAACCTGGACCAGGTCAAGGTCGGAAAGCGACTTCTAAGGAAATGCAGAATTTGAGTCACCACCAAGGTTGCCCCTCAGAAGCTGTGGTGGGCAGAGCAGCACACAGCAGCAGCAGCAGCAGGAAAGCATCTGTCATCATGAGGCAAAACCCAAGAGCAGAGGGATCTGCACAATAGCGCTGCTCTCACAGATGCTGATGGCTACAGCCAGAACTGTGACACGTCTGACACCAAGGGTGAAGCGTGGAAAATGGGGAGGTGGCATGCTAGCCCATAGGACTCAGCCCAAGGCTGAGGTGGCCAGGGAACCATATGTTACTGCCAAGAATAATACAGTTAATCAGCAAAGATTGGTATGATGTGTCCACATCATCACTAACACACAAATTAAGTTGGCTTTTCTAGTATTTCTTGCTCCTGCACATATTTGGAGAATATCTTATTTAGCACTTTGCTCCACTCCTTGATACCCACTTCAAGGGATAAAAGACAAGTGTCCCAGTGCTTGGAGAAATTAACCTCAAGGAGATCTGGGTTTCAGACACATTTAGACTTGATTCCACTATCAGAGCTCACATGTCTCCATTAAAATTTACTGTCTGCCTTCACCCTGTAATGTAATTTATGATAAAGCTGCCTCCTGCTCTCTCTGAAGCTACCCCTTCTCCTGGTCCACAGACTGAGAGCATCATAAACTTAATATTCTTATTTTATTCTATAAGAAACACCATCACCAGTACTTATGGGAAGGAAAAAAAAAAAAGAGCTCCATGATCTGGCTCCAGCCAATCGTGAACTGCTCTGAGGGTGGGAGAGAGGGCATGCTGAGTCATGACTTCATTCTTCCTGTGTATTGTTTTCTGTCTGAAATGTAATTCTGTCTTCCTCGTCTAATTTCTACTCATTCTTCAGAATTTAACTCAAGGAAAAAAGAGAAAATTATAAACCTGAACATGAGTGGAAACAAATGAACTCAAATACATATACACATATGTGATTTTCAAAAGATGAAAATATCATAGTGAAATGAAGAATGGAGACTTAGTTTTAAAGAAAGTAAGAGACTCTATAGTCAAGTTCAATATGTCAACTTTGATTGGAACCTGGTTAAAAGTAAACAGTAACAAAAGATTTGGGGCCAACTGAATACATTTAAGTACACAGAATATTAGATAATATTAGGGAACTATTATGGTTGGATGGCATCACAGACTCGGTGGACATGCTTCGGGAGTTGTTGATGGACAGGGAAGCCTGGCGTGCTGCAGCCCATGGGGAAGTAGAGTCAGACACGACTGAGTGACTGAACTGAACCGAGGGAACTATTAGTTTTCCTAAGTGTGACACTGTAGCTAAATGGAAGAGTGTCCTACTCTGGGGCACTGCATGAAGAAGTATCTAGCAGTGAGATTTCAAAACTGGAACATACTTTCAAATAATTCAGCAAAAACAACATATATGTGTATAAAATGAGAAATATGTGCTTCCCAGGTGGTGTAGTGGTAAAGAATCTGCCTGCCAATGCAGGATTTGCAAGAGACATGGGTTGATCCCTGGATCGGGAAGATCCCCTGGAGTAGGAAATGGCAATCCACCGCAGCATTTTTGCCTCAAAAATCCCATGGACAGAGGAGCCTGGCGGGCTACAGTCCATGAGGTCACAAAGAGTTGGACACGACTGGGCGAGTCAGCAGACTGAGAGAGTGCACACACACGCACGTGAGAAAGAAAGGCGAGCAAGCGTGATTAAAGCACGAGCAATTTTTAACCTACTTGTAGTTGTACCATCCTTTCAAATGTTCCCCATGGTTGGAATGTTTTACAATAATGCATTAGGGGAAAATAAAGAGTTTAGGATATAGTATTGAAGTCCATGGGGTTCAAGTTTATATAAAGTTCAAGATAACCAATGTCTGAGAAAAGGTTTAGCACAAAGGTGGGGATGGTGACTGGAGACATTTGAAAAGGTGCTGGGCTTGTATGGTAGGGATAGAAATCAGAATAGAGAGGGTTTGGAAAGGAGCAATGTAGTCTGAGAAGCTCACTCACTCCGGAGAGTCAGAAGCAGAAAGAAGGAAATGAGTTGAATAGCTTAATCAAGTACTGGATCATTGATTTTTAGCAGAAAAGACAATATCACAGTAATATTAAAGGGCCTTTGAAAGTGATAATGATAATAAACCATCCATCATTCTGCACTCATGTTTATTAATATTGCCATGCTTGCTATTTTATAGTCAAGTTTAACTATGTATTATGTCAAGTATTTTCCATATCGATAAAAATGTATTCAAATTGCTTCATGTTTCATTATGCTTTATGTACCATGGTTCATTAAACCATAAACATTTAGGTCTCTGCCTCCTCCTTTTTTTCCTTATGTAAGTAGTACTGCAAAGTATATATTTGTGTATATTCCCCTTCTAGTAGATTATTTCTAACCCCCAGTGTGGCTATATGTGGAGCAAGAAAGCAAGTGAAGTTAATTGAAGCCGTAAGAGTAGAGCTGCAACCCCACAGAAGTGTTCTTAGAAAAGAGACTTCAAAGAGCTCGTCTTCTCCCTCACTCTCTCATTCTCTCTGTCTGTCTGTCTGTCTCTCTTTCTCTACACGTACTAAAAGCCATACAAAAAGACATCCATCTACAAGCAAGGAAGAGAACCCTCAACAAAAACCAAATTTCTCTGCAACTTAATAATGGACTTAATTGGAGAAGGAAATGGCAACCTACTCCAGTGTTCTTGCCTGGAGAATCCCAGGGACGGGGGAGCCTGGTGGGCTGCCGTCTATGGGGTTGCCCAGAGCCGGACGTGACTGGAATGACTTAGCAGTAATGGACACCCAGCCTCTAGAATTATGAGGAAATAAATATCTGTTGTTTAAGCCATCTGGTCTGTGGAATTTTGTTACGGCCACCTACACAGACAAATATGCCATGCCATAAAAGTTTCAGTTCTCAAATTAATCTGTAAATTGAAATCATTTCAATCAAAATGTCAATTAACTGTTTTTGAAAACTTAACTTTGGTACCCCTACAAGCCCCTTAAGATTTAATTTGAGAAATATTTTTTTTTCCCTCAAATAAATAGAAAGAAAAAATACATGCGACACTAGCATGCACTAACATGTAGACCACATGGCTACAGTAAAAGAGAGGCTGGCAGGTAGGAAGTGTTCGTAAAACGTTAATTATTGTTTCCATCATCCTCCTTATCATTATTGCTCACTTTTGGAATACTATAAATGTTTTAACCTGTAGTGAGGGAAAGTTTTTGGGCAAAACTTGGTTTTAAAAAAGCCATAAAAATGTAGACTAAAGGGCAAAGATGTTTACTGTAGTTTTGTTTATAATGGTATGAAACTGACACATTCCAAGTGTTAAGTAATGAAGTGAGATTAAATTATAAATGTTTTATAGCATAAGCACAAAAAGGAAAATGTTTCATCAGTGGAGTCGCTGCCAGTCACAGCGCAATCAGGAAATCGGTTATACAGGTGACAGAAAAACTGAGAAGGCAAATGGGATGATGAGGCAGTACAGTGTTTAACGAGAGCAGGAAGCTGCTCACACCCCCAGACCTGGACTAATGATGGGAAAGAAGTGGTGTCACTGGAACCGAAGTTGAAGCCTTCCTGTGGAAGGTATGGTCCCAGGGGGAACCACAGCAAGGTGCCAGGGGAGTCAGGGGCCACAGAGGAAAGGGCTGTTCCATTCTTGCTGGAACCAAGGAAGAGACTCATGGCTGTCAAAAATAACACTCGATGCAAAGAGAAAGAGAAATACCCTGGCTTTTGCTTTTCAGTCTTCCACCAGTTCCTATTTTTGGCGAATCTACCTGCAAATTAGTGAGGCAATGACATCTGGGGTATGTAATTCCCTGCAATTTAGAAAAGGCTAGGAAAAGATGGGGAATGAATCCAAGAGGCAATAGGAAATAAGCCAACATAACTATTCCATGATACTTACTGGTGAGGAAAACATATTCCTGATATATTTTAAGGAAAGAAATGGGCTATATACATTTGGTATATTTCCAAACAGGCATATAAATGCATACATAAATACTTAAGCATAGAAAAAAATCTAGAGAACCACACCAAGATATTAATGTTATCATCATCTGGATGATACTGTTTTTGGCTGCTCTGTACTGTCTAGGCATTCTCAAGTAAATATATAGCACTAATGACTTAAAATAATAAAAGGATAATTGTGTTTCTGTGTTTAAGAGCAATTAGATTATTGGCTCCTTGAATATTGGATACTAAGATGAGCTATCTTTATCATGTTTAGAGCCTTTATATTAGAGGGGAAAAGGGCTAAATTCATCTACCAAAATGAAATACACAACTGCGTCTCTCTTGACATTGACCATCAGAAAAAATACTCGATGTATTTTTACTGCTGCTTGCCCTTTTCTACCTCCACATACAGTTGAGATAATAAGGTATGTTACACCTGATTCCTTTTTATCTCTTTCAACAATACATTATGAATCATCTCCTTTAAGAATCCCTTTCACATTTGTTTCTTTTATTACCAAGCTAACCTCTACAATTCAGATAGTTCCATTTTATGGTTCTCATAGTTAGTAACATTTATTTTATAGCATGCATTCTCTCTCCCTCAGATTTTAATTTTGTTTCTCTTCCCTTTTGAAACACCATCCATATTATTTAAATAGTATTAGAATGTGGATCTTGTTTGGGAGGATAATTTCGATGCCAACCCGAAACAGTAAAATAAGAACTCCTTACTTCTCCACCAAAAACCAGTTATCCTTCCTTTAGGCTTTTCTCAGTCAGCATCCAGTCTGAAGGTAGCACTCATACCAATTATTTTACAAAAATAATTTAATATAAAGTAAGCTAATTAGGTTTTGTAGAACTGAACATGCAAATAAGGGAATCTGAGGGACTATTCGGATTGTAACTGCAAGTATTAGCAACTATCCTGAGGGCTGGCAGGACAAAGAGAAGGAATTGGGATTACTAAAATGTAGATGCTTCCAAGAGGGGCCTGGATGCAGACCTCTGGGGAGAGAGCACCGCCTGCTTGGTATAGCGTTATGGAAAGCTTCCTGAGGAACTGGGCCCTGACCGGCTGGCCCCGTTATTCCTGAAGGGATACAGGAGGCTAATTCTAGCAACAAACAGGATAACGACTGCTACTGCCAGGGTAAACATCCATTGCAGTAGTGTTTCTGAGATCAAAAGGAAACAGACTTGAAGAAGCTGTCCCTTCTCATCCTTCCAGCCGGCCACTCTCCCTCTAGCTCCCCCTGTTGGCAGAGATACCAAGTAACAGGCTGACAAAACGAATAGGGTTTGCAGAGACCTGGTTAGAAGCTGAGTCCAGAACAGTGTTCTGAAGCTGAGCGATATCAGCAGAGGTCCATTGTCACACACACCCATGTCCAGAATGTCTGCAAAGAATAGGACCCCATGCCTATTTCTGAGAGTAAAAAGCAGGACTGGGGACCAAAGCAGAATAAAACAGGCTTGTAATAAAAAATGGGCGAGTTATTTAACTTCGTTAGTAAAATAGCAAGACAGAACCATCTTCCCCCGGCTCAGTCAGTGCTCAAGAGGCACAAGCTTTGTGCTTCCTGATGCTGAGGCCCTCATACCTAATCATGTTTATTCAGCTCTCTGCACCTCCTGGTATTTTCTATCTCATTTCCTGTTTTTCAGTTCAGTTCAGTCGCTCAGTCGTGTCTGACTCTTTGTGACCCCCATCAACCGCAGCATGCCAGGCCTCCCTGTTCATCACCAACTCCCGGAGTCCACCCAAACCCATGTCCATTGAGTCGGTGATGCCATCCAACCATCTCATCCTCTGTCGTCCCCTTCTCCTCCTGCCCTCAATCTTTCCCAGCATCAGGGTCTTTTCCAATTAGTCAGCTCTTTGCATCAGGTGGCCAAAGTATTGGAGGTTCAGCTTCAGCATCAGTCCTTCCAATGAACACCCAGGATGATCTCCTTTAGGATGGACTGGTTGGAGCTCCTTGCAGTCCAAGGGATTCTCAAGTCTTCTCCAACACAACAGTTCAAAAGAATCAATTCTTCAGTGCTTAGCTTTCTTTACAGTCCAACTCTCACATCCATACATGACCACAGGAAAAACCATAGCCTTGACTAGACGGACCTTTGTTGGCAAAGTAATGTCTCTGCTTTTTAATATTCCTGTGTCCATTGAACCAGATAACTAGGTTGAATGTCTGAATTTGGACCTCAAGAGCCTCCCTCAGGTACAAAGCATTGATATAATCACCCTCCAACCTTCTAAATGATATGCCCTCCCCTCTAACAGTACAGCAGCCCATTGTATCAAACCCTTGTATCACGTACTTCCACAGATCTGTGTTGGTCTTGAAAGTGAAAGTGAATGTTAGTTGCTCAGTCAGGTCTGACTCTTTGTAACTCCGTGGACCATCTCCCGCCAGGTTCCTCCATCCATAGAATTCTCCAAGCAAGAATACTAGAGAGGATTGCCATTCCCTTCTCCAGGGGATCTTCCTGACCCAGGAATTGAACCTGGGTCTCCTGCATTGCAGGCAGATTCTTTACCATCTGAGCCAGCAGAGAAGCCTATGTTGATCTTAGGGAGCCTTATTCATCCATGTGTTCATGCATTCACTAATTCAGCAAGTGTCTGCTTATAACTTTTTGTGTTAGACATTGTTCAACACACTAGAGATACAGTGTGATCAAAGTAGCTCAAGTCTCTGCTGAAACTTGCATTCCAGTGGGGGCTGAGAGGGAGAGGCAGGAACAAGGCAGAGAATGCACAAATTCCTGATAGAGGTCAGGGAATAATAAGTCCTACAGAGAACAATACCGCAGCATGAAAAGAGAGAGAAGCAGGGATCTAGAGAGTGATCAAGAAGGACTCTGAAATATACCAGTTGGACAGATATGCATTTTAGGAATATCTATGAACAAAGCAACACCAGGTAGAAGGAAGAGAAAGTGCAAAGATGCTGAGGTAGAAGCATGTCCGGCATGTTGGCAGAGAAAAGGGAAAAAGTCAGTGATGCTGGAGAGGTTCTGGTTTAGGGTCAAACATGAGGATGAGGCTAGAGAGGGAGGGAGCAGGTCACACAGGCTGTATCAGCCACGGTAAGGACTCTGTAGTACACTCCAAGTGAAATAAACAGGAGAGCGAAAATCTTAAAAAAATTCTCCTGGCAACTGTGTGGGTGAGAAGTCATAGACTCTAAGAATCAGTTGATTAGAAGAGACTCCATTGTATGTACTGCCAAGAAATTTAAAAAAGAATACTGCCTATAAAACCATACATGGAGCTTTCTAGTGAACCAGGAAAAACAGTTGTTAAAAAAGTTGTTTTAAGTTTATTCAAACATAGACTTTTTAAATCATATATCACTCTTGCACGTACAGAGAAGGAAAATATACATGAAATTCATTAGTTGAAAAGTTTGTCTTTACATGCAGAGCTCAACCCTTCTGAAATACTTTTCAATTCAGAGTCAGCAAGGAAGCTCAGATGCTTACTGGTTCCTTCATTCATTCAACAAAGTCAACCAAGCACTTGCTCTGTGGTAAGCACTAGTCTCGGCTTCGGGAGGCATTGGAAAATATGCCAGATGTAATCCATGGCTTCAAGCTTACAGTCCAGCAGATAACAAAAAGCAAGGAAAGGGAAGGGCAGTAAACAGAGGAGAAAGCAACATTTCTGCAAATGTTCTATCACCATAAGACATAGTCCACAAAGGGAACTTTAATGTCAGACAAAGCTGGGATTGAAAACTGTCTCTCCATGTACTATCAAAACTGTATCTTTGCATCCTTGAAACTATTATTTAATCTCCCTAGTCATCAGTTTCCTTCTAATATCAACCTCATAGAGTTGTTCTTAAGGTAAAATAATGTAATTCCCTTAGCTGAGTATTGATTCTAATTATGGAATTAGAGCATATATATTTTTGTATTTAAATATGTCTTATATGCTTCTCAGAATAATTCATGTGCCCATGACGCCTCAGATTACTCTTGCCTCTGTGCTTATTCCTTCTTTCTGTAAACTTTTAGGAATCTTCCAAATACGCTACACATAATGAATTACAAAAACATGTGGCTATTGGGTCTTCTTACAATTATGCATTGAGTTGACATCTTGTTTCTCCTTCCCCCAACTCATAAAATCTCAGAGAAAGAATATATTTTGCCTCTAATGGTATAAAGAAAATTGTTATTATTTGCCACTCCTTTTATTTGGCAGAGGTAAAAATTGCAGGACTGAAAAGAAAGTGATTGGAGTGCAGGATCAAAGAAAGGTGTCAGATTTTTGCATCTAAACAGGTCGACCAAAGTTAAAGGAAATAGTAAGCTGGCGCCATTCAGGAGTCGCCGTTGTTTTCTCAGCTGTTGTGTGAGTAAGTATAATGAGCAGTTCTCTGTAGATCTATGGAGTTCCTTGTGAAAGACCCCTTAGCCTTACAGCCAGGAGGCCGATGGCAGTCATTATAATACACTTTAGGATACTCTATTGTAATCATCATTCTAACAGAACTTAAGGTATCGATGGTCTGGTCATCTTCCTGGCCAAATATTTAAAGCTTTGATCAGACACTGCTTACTGGCACTTCACAAAGCCTTGTGTAGACAAAGAAAACACAACTGCAACTGTTTCTTTCCTTTAAACCTTAAATGATATAAATTGTTTCTTGGCTGAAGTTTTCTTGGCAGGAGCTTCTTAGAAGCAAAGAGGATAATCTATCTCCAAGACGTAGTTACAATCTCTTTCTCTTTTAAATTCTAGACCTGATTAGAGACCTCATTTGCCATCTGGCTCAGCTGGGAGAATTAAAAAAAAAAAAATGGAGTTATGAATTGGAAAATATGTATCTTTTTTTACATATCCTCTATTAATACATTAGCATAGTGCGTGTATGATCAGCACTATTTCCATGTGAATTAAAGAGGTTCTCTGCTCCCTGCTAACCCTTTCTGTTACAAAGCAGAAAGGGTCCTAAAATCAGACAGTACAACTGTCTGATAAAAGATGTACTGATGTACAATTGTCTGATAAAAGATAAAATAAAAGATTCCATGGTTCCAGTATAGTTACCAGAGCATAAGGTGCCCCTTCAATTCCTAAATGTTCTTAAATAAATAATAAATATATAGGTACTACTTGATTCATTCTCTTTCAAAAGATATTTTCTTTGTAATGAGCAACTTGAGGCAATATGAATCTAGAGCGGTAACAAATGGTTAATGATTCAGTTCACTTCAGTTCAGTTCAGTTCAGTGACTCAGTCGAGTCCGACTCTTTGCGACCCCATGAATCGCAGCATGCCAGGCCTCCCTGTCCATCACCAACTCCCAGAGTTCACTCAAACTCATGTCCATCGAGTCAGTCATGCCATCCAGTCGTCTCATCCTCGGTCATCCCCTTCTCCTCCTGCCCCCAATGCCTCCCAGCATCAAAGTCTTTTCCAATGAGTCAACTCTTCTCATGAGGTGGCCAAAGTACTGGAGTTTCAGCTTTAGCATCTTTCCTTCCAAAGAAATCCCAGGGCTGATCTCCTTTAGGATGGACTGGTTGGATCTCCTTGCAGTCCAAGGGACTCTCAAGAGTCTTCTCCAACACCACACTTCAAAATCAATTCTTCGGCACTCAGCCTTCTTCATAGTCCAACTCTCACATCCATACATGACTAATGGAAAAACCATAGCCTTGACTAGACGGACCTTTGTTGGCAAAGTAATGTCTCTGCTTTTGAATATACATTGGTCATGACTTTTCTTCCAAGGAATAAGCGTCTTTTAATTTCATGGCTGCAATCACCATCTGCAGTGATTTTGGAGCCCAAAAAAATAAAGTCTGACACCGTTTCCACTGTTTCCCCATCTATTTCCCATGAAGTGATGGGACCAGATGCCATGATCTTCGTTTTCTGAATGCTGAGCTTTAAGCCAACTTTTTCACTCTCCACTTTCACTTTCCTCAAGAGGCTTTTTAGTTCCTCTTCACTTTCTGCCATAAGTGTGGAGTCATCTGCATATCTGAGGTTATTGATATTTCTCCCAGCAATCTTGATTCCAGCTTGTGTTTCTTCCAGCCCAGCATCTCTCATGATGTACTCTGCATAGAAGTTAAATAAGCAGGGTGACAATATACAGACTTGACATATTTTTCCTATTTGGAGCCAGTCTATTGTTCCATGTCCAGGTCTAACTGTTGCTTCCTGACCTGCATACAGATTTCTCAAGAGGCAGGTTAGGTGGTCTGGTATGCCCATCTCTTTCAGAATTTTCCACAGCTTATTGTGATCCACACAGTCAAAGGCTTTGGCAGAGTCAAGAAAGCAGAAATAGATGTTTTTCTGGAACTCTCTTGCTTTTTCCCTGATCCAGCAGATGTTGGCAATTTGATCTCTGGTTCCTCTGCCTTTTCTAAAACCAGCTTGAACATCAGGAAGTTCACGGTTCACATATTGCTGAAGCCTGGCTTGGAGAATTTTGAGCATTACTTTACTAGCATGTGAGATGAGTGCAATTGTGTAGTAGTTTGAGCATTCTTTGGCATTGCCTTTCTTTGGGATTGGATTGAAAACTGCCCTTTTCCAGTCCTGTGGCCACAGCTGAGTTAATAATTAGAGTCCCATTATAAGCAAATAACAGAAAAACAATGAGGAGAATGAATTCTTATCCAGGCAACATAAGGTCTTTAACTACAACAGATACATGAGTGTGTAATGTTTATAACATTTCAAAAGATTCCAAGCAGCTCAAATGAATTGCTGACATGTGTTACTTCTTAAAACACATTCCACCTTTTGATTCACAAAATAAAATCAATTTTTTTCACTTGAAGTTTTAACTGACGTGGATAATCAGATGTTAATTGTATAAAGAAAATAATTTCATCCAAATTATGGATAAATTATTTTCTAAGTCAATGATGTTTATTTCTTTCCAAAGTCTTGCCTATCTTACTTTTCACACAATTCTCTTTAGGTCCCAATCTACATTACACATTAATTCCTCCATATTTTAACTTCCCAAAGGTACTGTGGAGCTGAGATGGGACATACCCCAGTACAAGGCTCATACTTGATTTCCATTCTCTTTTGAAAATTTCCAAATTATTCCTTAACTTTAGCAATGATGACGAGGAGGAGAAAGAGGATATGTTCTATTTCCTTCACCCAGATGTCATTCAATTGTCTCATGCGTTAGTGTTCTTATATTACCATCACTTATTACCTCACTTAATCCTTGTTCCTGCAGATTTAATCCTTTAATAGGGGTTTCACTAGATCGGCAGCCGCCAACCCCCACAGCTCCCCTGCTGCACTGACACCGCAGCCTTGGCTCGGATTTCCTCCTGATCCCGCCTCTCCTGGCCTGGATCTCTCACAGTTTAGTGGAAGGTGGCTCCTCACATGCCCTTCCTTGAGGAGGTGAGTCAGCAATATTGGCCTGGAGCTACTCCACGTTCAAGGTCAAGTGGAGCGACCTCGTCCAAGGTAAGGAGCAGCAGCTGCCCTTTGCTGGAGCAACCATGAAGAGACACCTCAAGTCCAAGGTAAGAGAAACCCAAGTAAGATGGTAGGTGTTGAGAGAGGGCATCAGAGGGCAGACACACTGAAACCAAAATCACAGAAAACTAGCCAATCTGTTCACACTGGACCACAGCCTTGTCTAACTCAGTGAAACTAAGCCATGCCCTGTGGGGCCACCCAAGACTGATGGGTCATGGTGGAGAGGTCTGACAGAATGTGGTCCACTGGAGAAGGGAATGGCAAGCCACTTCAGTATTCTTGCCTTGAGGATGCCATGAACAGTATGAAAAGGCAAAATGATAGAATACTGAAAGAGGAACTCCCCAGGTCGGTAGGTGCCCAATATGCTACTGGAGATCAGTGGAGAAATAACTCCAGAAAGAATGAAGGGATGGAGCCAAAGCAAAAACAATACCCAGCTGTGGATGTGAGTGGTGATAGAAGCAAGGTCTGATGCTATAAAGAGCAATATTGCATAGGAACCTGGAATGTTAGGTCCATGAATCAAGGCAAATTGGAAGTGGTCAAACAGGAGATGGCAAGAGTGAACACTGACATTCTAGGAATCAGCAAACTAAAATGGACTGGAATGGGTGAATTTAACTCAGATGACCATTATATCTACTACTGTGGGCAGGAATCCCTTAGAAGAAATGGAGTAGCCATCATGGTCAACAAAAGAGTCCAAAATGCAGTACTTGGATGCAATCTCAAAAATGACAGAATGATCTCTGTTTATTTCCAAGGCAAACCACTCAATATCACAGTGATGCAAGCCTATGCCCCAACCAGTAACGCTGAAGAAGCTGAAGTTGAATGGTTCTATGAAGACCTACAACACCGTTTAGAACTAACACCCAAAAAAAGATGTCCTTTTCATTATAGGGGACTGGAATGCAAAAGTAGGAAGTCAAGAAACACCTGGGGTAACAGGCAAATTTGGCCTTGGGGTACGGAATGAAGCAGGGCAAAAGGCCAATAGAGTTTTGCCAAGAGAACAAACTGGTCATAGCAAATACCCTCTTCCAAAAACACAAGAGAAGACTCTACACATGGACATCACCAGATGGTCAACACCGAAATCAAATTGATTATATTCTTTGCAGCCAAAGATGGAAAAGCTCTATATAGTCAGCAAAAACAAGACCGGGTGCTGACTTGTGGCTCAGATCATTAACTCCTGATTACCAAATTCAGACTTAAACTGAAGAAAGTAGGGAAAACCACTAGACCATTCAAGTATGACCTAAATCAAATTCCTTATGATTATACAGTGGAAGTGAGAAATAGATTTAAGGGATTAGATCTGATAGACAGAGTGCCTGATGAACTGTGGATGGAGTCGTGACATTGTACAGGAAACAAGGATCAAGACCATCCCCATGGAAAAGAAATACAAAAAAGCAAATAGGCTGTCTGAGGAGGATTTACAAATAGCTGTGAAAAGAAGAGAAGCGAAAAGCAGAGGAGAAAAGGAAAAGTATAAGCATCTGAATGCAGAGTTCCAAAGAATAGCAAGAAGAGATAAGAAAGCCTTCCTCAGCGATCAATGCAAAGACATAAAGGAAAAGAACAGAATGGGAAAGACGAGAGATCTCTTCAAGAAAATTAGAGATAGCAAGGGAATATTTCACGCAAAGACGGGCTCAATAAAGGACAGAAGTGGTATGGACTTAACAGAAGCAGAAGATATTAAGAAGAGATGGCAAGAATACACAGAAGAAGTGTACAAAAAAGATCTTCATGACCCAGATAATCACAATGGTGTGATCACTCACCTAGAGCCAGACATCCTGGAATGTGAACTCAAGTGGACCATACAATGCATCACTACAAACAAAGTTAGTGGAGGTGATGGAATTCCAGTTGAGCTATTTCAAATCCTGAAAGATGATGTTGTGAAAGTGTTGCACTCAATATGCCAGCAAATTTGGAAAACGCAACAGTGGCCACAGGACTGGGAAAGGTCAGTTTTCATTCCAATCCCGAAGAAAGGCAATGCCAAAGAATGCTCAAACTACTACACAATTGCACTCATCTCACATGCTAGTAAAGTGATGCTCAAAATTCTCCAAGCCAGGCTTCAGCAATATGTGAACCGTGAACTTCCTGATGTTCAAGCTGGTTTTAGAAAAGGCAGAGGAACCAGAGATCAAATTGCCAACATCTGCTGGATCAGGGAAAAAGCAAGAGAGTTCCAGAAAAACATCTATTTCTGCTTTATTGATTATACCAAAGCCTTTGACTGTGTGGATCACAATCAACTGTGGAAAATTCTGAAAGAGGTGGGAATACCAGACCACCTGACCAGCCTCTTGAGAAACCTATATGCAGGTCAGGAAGCAACAGTTAGACCTGGACATGGAACAACAGACTGGTTCCAAATAGGAAAAGGAGTACGTCAAGGGTGTATATTGTCACCCTGCTTATTTAACTTATATGCAGAGTACATCATGAGAAACGCTGGGCTGGAAGAAACACAAGCTGGAATCAAGATTCCCGGGAGAAATATCAATAACCTCAGATATGCAGATGACACCACCCTTATGGCAGAAAGTGAAGAGGAACTAAAAAGCCTCTTGATGAAAGCGAAAGTGGAGAGTGAAAGAGTTGGCTTAAAGCTCAACATTCAGAAAACGAAGATCATGGCATCTGGTCCCATCACTTCATGGGAAATAGATGGGGAAACAGTGGAAACACTCTCAGACTTTATTTTTGGAGGCTCCAAAATCATTGCAGATGTTGGTTGCAGCCATGAAATTAAAAGACGCTTATTCCTTGGAAGGAAAGTTATGACCAACCTAGATAACATATTCAAAAGCAGAGACATTACTTTGCCAACAAAGGTCCGTCTAGTCAAGGCTATGGTTTTTCCTGTGGTCATGTATGGATGTGTGAGTTGGACTGTGAAGAAAGCTGAGTGCCGAAGAATTGATGCTTTTGAACCGTGGTGTTGGAGAAGACTCTTGAGAGTCCCTTGGAGTGCAAGGAGATCCAACCAGACCATCCTAAAGGATATCAGTCCTGGATGTTCATTGGAAGGACTGATGTGGAGGCTGAAACTCCAGTACTTTGGCCACCTGATGATGTGAAGAGTTGACTCATTGGAAAAGACCCTGATGCTGGGAAGGACTGGGGGCAGGAGAAGGGGATGACAGAGGATGAGATGGCTGGATGGCATCACCAACTCTATGCACATGAGTTGGGTGAACTCCAGGAGTGGTGATGGACAGGGAGGACTGGCATGCTAGGATTCATGGCGTTGCATAGGTTGGACATGACTAAGCGACTGAACTGAACTGAACTGAGATAAAATTATCTTGGAGATCTGAATGCCAAAAGGGCTTGCACTGCACTCCTGGTTTGAAACTCAGAGAGAAGACAGCCATGCAAATTGGCTCACTTCAGCATAGGTAGACTGCTATGGATTAGTAAGGGCATAGCGAGACCAACCCATCTCAGACCTTGGAAGAGGTTTTTAAAAGTTCCCAACCTTCTCCTAGAAGAGCCCCAGAAGATAACTGAGAATTAGAAGCTGGAGTGCCATCAGGGATTCACAAGCCCATAGTAGAGACAAAGAAAGTGATGACATGAGAGAAATGGGAAGAAAAAGTAGAAATAAAATTCAGGGATTAAGTTTAAAATGAGTTACGTGAAAATGAAAAGATTGTGAAAACAAAGGGGTTTTTTCTACTATAGAACAGAAATGGTATTTTATGAACTAAGGGTGATTTCTACAATAGTTTCAGTTTTCCCATCTGAGTTGGTATTTAAAAAATTAAAGTTGTAGCAGACAATTTGACATTCCTAGGACACAATGTACTAGCACTCATTTACCTGAGCTAACAACAATTTTCCCAGACTCACCAACAGCAGGCTGCCCTGTTGCCATCACGTCTGACTGATTTGTCTGGATCAGAGGACTACTGACTTGTGTTTTCATCTGACCTGGGGGAAAGAGCCAAGCTGAGGATCCCCAGGTGCAGAAATCCTACATGTTAAGAATTTTGAAGCATGGCTGTTATTTCACAGTTGCAAAGAGGAGGCACAAGCCCACCAAATGAAAATAGCTTGATCAACATTTTCCATCTCTCATCACAGAGCATGTCCATGGTCAAGAATGGACCTTGTTCCCAAGAAGCATCACTCAACTAGGTTTGCCATCCCCCAGGTTCCTAGGGGGACCTGCCTGTTGTGAGTGATACTTCATGGTTGACAAATAGGCTTTTTGGTTCACTGTGAATGACTTTTTATGCTATTCAATGTTCTAAAGAACCCAGAAAAAGAACATTTAAATTACAGGCTACATCAGCTATAACATCGGAGTTTATAGCATCTGCTTAGACCACTACAGAATATTAGAATGATTGTGGATGTGGTGTCAGACTACCTGAAACAAATCCCAGTTCCATAACCTGCTGGGCATATTACTGTTTCCTCAATTTTCTTGTTTGTGAAATGTGAAGGCAAAAATCTATCTCAGCATATTTTTCTGAAGAATGAAAGGAGTAACACAGATAAAGCACTCAATTTCACTGACTCAGAAATGTAACAAATATCAGTTTCTTTTTCACCTTTCTCTTGTTATTTTTTGCTCTAAATTTTACATTATTCTGAGTTTAAAAACAATGTGTTTAAGGTTTAACAGCCATGGTGACTTCATCCTTTACTCAGTCTAATTAATTTCAGCATTGACTGTATCCAGTAGCCACTGTAGATAATAACAGGGCCACTAAACATGAAACTCTCAGGTACCCACCTGTAATCCACTGAAACAGCTAGGGATGGCTCCACCGATACTTATTCCACAGATGTTCACCCTGTGCCAAATGTGTGTTAATCTCACCCACAAGGTCAGAGAACAGGAAGGGGGATAATAACATGCTCTGTAACACATGGCAAAGATAAAACAGAGTGATATGGGACTACGATGAAAGAGATCAAACTCAAAACCAAGACCTTGAAGCAAGGAGAACTGTATCAGACTGTTTCAGTAATTCCAATGAGGGAATGATGGTGGCCTGAAGTAAGATTAGAATGCTGGAGATGAAAAGAAATAGATATTCCAAAAAAAGCACTGAAGAGGAACACAGGCAGACTTTGACCATCAAACAGATGTAAATAGCAGGTGGAATAGTTGGGGCAGACATGACCACATGACAGAGTCTATTAATTCCAGTTGAGAGCCTGAGTGGGAGAGACACTTATCTGGGTGACTTGGGTGATACAAAGAGGAGAAGGCACATTCCTGCCTTCTAGAAAATATGTAATATACTTAAGGAAATAAGATATAACACCCTTTTCCATTCTCCCCTAATTTATTATTTTATTTTTTAAAGAGCCCTATTCAATAAACAGAAAAGCAGTGAAAATGAAAACGGGTGGGGCATCGGGGAAGAGGCTTTGAGGAAAATCCCAATGAAAGCTCCACATAATTATTTTAGTTTTACAGAGAGAGTGGATAAAAAGAACAGGTTGTGTCATTTATTTTTGAGCCAGGTACCCCAAAGCCCAAGTGTCCCTAGTTTGATTCCTACAAAGAGGAAGGGAAACTGTAGTATCTGAAAGCATTTCTTTGAAAATTGCTCTTTGAGAATTATATTGAGTCAAACGTTTTCATTTAAAATCCATATTGCTTAATATTACATATCTTTTGATATTTATATATGTGTATGTATATATATCAGAGAAGGCAATGGCACCCCACTCCAGTACTCTTGCCTGGAAAATCCCATGGATGGAGGAGCCTGGTAGGCTGCAGTCCATGGGGTCGCTGGGAGTTGGACACGACTGAGCGACTTCACTTTCACTTTTCACTTTCATGCATTGGAGAAGGAAATGGCAACCCACTCCAGTGTTCTTGCCTGGAGAATCCCAGGGACGGGGGAGCCTGGTGGGCTGCCATCTATGGGGTCACACAGAGTCGAACACGACTGAAGCAACTTAGCAGCAGCATCATGTATATATATAAGAAATTATCCTATCAATGCCCCAAAGAAAGTAAGAGAAATTTGCTGTTAGGTGTCAGTATGGGCCCTACATTTCTGATCTAGATAGAAAACAAGTGTGATGATGCTTCCCTAAACCCCAAGTCACACCCCGCAATCTCCTTGTCATATCTGAATGGCCCACACCTTAAGCTGTGGGCAAACTCTTCTTTTACTCTTCTTCACCAGGTGTGCTTTGCCCCTGCCACCTGGGGGACCCTAATTCTGTCCACCATTTTCAGACAGAGAGGCCAAATCCACTGTAGAGCATGTTTATATTATAGTTGATGGGGAATAAAGGAAAAAGGCAACCTGAATAACCATGCTATTGCTCCAGTTTCTGTTTCACTGTGGATTCATCATCAATCATGGTCTCACTCAGAGAAGCTGCTCCAGAGAGCATCGCAAGAAAGAGTGTAGGTGGGTTTCTAAAATCGAATTCATAGACCTAAAGCCAAGACTGCTGTAACAAAGTCAGGAAATAAAGGGGAAGTTGGAGAAGGCAGATCAAGCAGGAGTAAGCATGAGAGTATAGGACGGAGGTGTCAGTTCTGAGAATGTAAGTCTGAGATGAAGTTAGAAAAAGTCACGGAAGAGCACGTTGAGCGAGGGAGGAGGCAGTAAGCAGGCAGTAAGGAAGCCTTAAGGGCTGCTTCCATCATTGCCACTCCAGTCAAACGCACATGGGCACTGGTACCTTGCCTTCTGAATCACTGGGATGGTACACTGACTATGGCATTTACCTTGGGGAGATGTTTTTTGAAAGTAGGATAATAACTCTGGTTCTCAGATAACCAGAAGTATGTCAGAATATAGAGAACGGGAATCTTGTTATTCTAAACTTATTCCTCAGGCAAGATAAAATTCTAGCTCACTATAACGTTCTCTCTCTGATTTTGTACTAACCAGAAACATAATAACTAACCAAGTCTTCCCCAGATACACCCCACATCCAGCTAACAGCTGACTTCACTGCCTTGTTTGCTAGAAACTGCGGCATCAATTTGATCCCTTTCTTATATGATCCAGTGGGTATTGTTGCCAAGAGACATTTTGGTATTGTTTCACTAGCTCTGCAGAAACTCTGTAACTGGCTAGACTTACTGAGATCAGGGACTGTTCATTCCCTTGTCATCCTACCTTAAGAATTTTAATTTCTCTTTTCCCTGCCTTAGATACATTCCATAGATCAAATGGCTGATGCATTCTCTGAAATGGTGAAAAATGAAGACATTCTTGGGGAGGCCTAGGTGGTCTCCTAAACCAGACAAAACCTCCTCTTCAGCTGACGTACCCAGGAGACCTGATATCATCCTGCATTTGGGTTAGAGCAATGAATTTTCCTTTATTTGAGTGACAGGAGATTGGGCTTACTAATTTCATTTTCAACAAAATCACCTCAACATTGCTATGTCTAAGATTCTTTATAGCGTTCTAATTTAAAACAGACTTCAGTGTAACAATATGGAGCATGATGTTATGATTCTGGTACAAATTTGTCACCTAAGTGTGAAGAGACAAGAAGAAAAGCTGGCAATTCAGATAAGAAAAAATAATTGACTGAGAAGCTCTTTTACTTGAGAAAGATATAAAAGTAGAAATTGAAATCATTGACATGAACTGTGGACTTTGAAAACCCTTTCCTCTGAAACTGAAATTACCCAGATATGCCTGGCATCATTCCATCCAAAGTCACAGCGCATTTAGTTTGACATTATTTGTAGGAATACTCACGTTGGATCCCTCAGCCACCATGCAAGATATTCAATTACCCTGGGTTTGCCATGCTATGAGGAAGCTCAAGCTTGGAAAGACTATGTGTAGGCACTCAGGTCAACAGTCCCCACTAAGTTCAGCATGGAGACATCGCAGCTCAAGTGCCAACATATGAGTTTAAAATTCTCAAAAATATTCTAACCTGCTGTCATTTAAATTACCTAGTTTTCAAGTTCTCCTATGGAGGCCCCAGCCATCATGGAGTAATGACAAATGATTTCTGCAATGTCCTGTCCAAATTCTTGATTCACAGAATCTGTAAGCCCAATAAAATAGCTGTTGATTTGTGCCACTAAATTTTTCAGTGGTTTGTTACACAACAATATGCAATCAGAACATCTCCCGACTTTTGCTGCTGCTGCTGCCAGACTTTCAGGCAAGAACAAATTATGGGATTAAACACATTTACAAACTGCTATTCCGTATTGTTATGCTTTTGACTATGCTCAGTGTTTGATACATATAATGCATTCCAAACACAAAAATCAAGTAAACTAGAATGACAGCAGCTCAAGAAATCTCTATGTATATCCAAGTTTGAATTACAGCAGAGCATATATCAAAAGAGACCACAAACCTCCTTTACAAGAACCTTCTAACGAAAGCTCTCAAGAAAATGCCTCAGTGTAACGATTTTCAGACTTTGATAGGCCAGAACCTGAGAAACTTGATTAAAATACAGAGGCCCAGGTTTTTACCTATTAATCGTTAATACTTGCACCAACCATTAATATTTAATGTGTCTGTATCTCTGTTCTTCATTCGGTCTCCAGGTGATTCTGAAGCACATTAATGGCTGAGAATCACTGACACAGTGTTATGGAAAGTGAGTGAATTGCAGAATGTAGGTCAGATGGCAACATTTTTCCTGCCTGTCTACCCACTGCCTGTAGGAAACATTTGAGGAAAGGTTTAGCCGAAGGCTGAGTCCCTGTTTTCCACATTTCTCAGATAGTTTCTGAATAGTGCCTTAATTGCAGTGCCTTCTCCCTCTGATTGGAGTGGAAACCACATGCTCACGTACACATGACCAACGTGAAGGTTATGCGGCCACGCCATGGACTCACATCGCCGGTGAAATAAGAACCGATTTACTTGCCAGCTAAGCGTGTAGCGGTGAGTTATCTATTGTCAACAGACCGAAAACTCCAGGCACAACTGCTTTGTTTAGCTCAGTACTTCTCAACCTTGACAGCACATTAGAATCACCTGGAGAACTTTTTTTTTTTTTTTTACTTTACAATACTGTATTGGTTTAAACTCCCCATTACCCGAGCTGTACCTCAGGGTGTTTACAACAAAATCTGGTGGTTGATCATAGGCAATGATTATATATAAGGCTCACCAGATGATTCAAAGTCTATCCAAAGTTGAAAACCACTAACACAAATTCTCACAAATGAGGTTGACCCATCCTGAATTAAGAGAAAAATCTGTAACTCCAATGATACTTTTTCTATTATGATACTCTTTTAATCTGATATCACATTAAATAGTTTAAAATATGAGAGAATGTGCAGAAAGAAAAGTCCCAGAGATCCGACTTTCTGAATTTCTGCCCTCTCCTTGTGGTCCTCAGTCTACATGACACATTGTTGATATAAATGTGCTCATTTCACTAAGAAAGCATCTGCCACACCAATATATGGAAATGGAAAGGCTAACTCCCTTTCTAAGAGGATAAAGCAATAAACAACAATAACACATAGAGAACCCAGAATATAAAATGAAGTCTTTAAACTCAATAGAAAGACAAATAACACATTTTATATGGGCAAAATATTTGCACCAGAGAAGGTATACAAATGACTGATAAGAACATGAAAAGACATTCAAGCACTCCATGGGAAACAGATGGGGAAACAGTGGAAACAGTGTCAGACTATTTTGGGGGGCTCCAAAATCACTGCAGATAGTGACTGCAGCCATGAAATTAAAAGACGCTTACTCCTTGGAAGGAAAGTTATGACCAACCTAGATAGTATATTAAAAAGCAGAGATATTACTTTGCCGACTAAGGTCCGTTTAGTCAAGGCTATGGTTTTTCCAGTGGTCATGTATGGATGTGAGAGTTGGACTGTGAAGAAAGCTGAGCACCAAAGAATTGATGCTTTTGAAGTGTGGTGTTGGAGAAGACTCTTGAGAGTCCCTTGAGCTGCAAGGAGATCCAACCAGTTCATCCTAAAGGAGATCAGCCCTGGGTGTTCTTTGGAAAGAATGATGCTAAAGCTGAAGCTCCAGTACTTTGACCACCTCATGTGAAGAGCTGACTCATTGGAAAAGACTCTGATGCTGGGAGGGATTGGGGGCAGGAGGAGAAGGGGACGACAGAGGATGAGATGGCTGGATGGCATCACTGACTCGATGGACGTGAATCTGAGTCAACTCCAGGAGTTGGTGATGGACAGGGAGGCCTGGCGTGCTGCAATTCAAGGGGTCGCAAAGGGTCGGACACAACTGAGCGACTGAATTGAACTGAACTGAACTGATGTATATTTGAAAGCAGGGAGTACATGGAAAATCTCTGCCTTCCCTTAATTTTGCTGTGAATCTAAAACAACTCCTTAAAAAAAGCAAAAATGTAAAATATAGAATAAAGTGGAAATTTTGATGTTTTATTTGTTTCCATTTCTGAGTATGAGATACTCTTAAATGTTTCAAAAATTAAACTAAATAAGCAAAATTTAAACATATATTTACCATACAACTCAAAAATTCCACTACTAGTAATCTATTCAAGAGAGATGAAAACATTTGTTTGCAAAGACAAACACAAGGTTTATCTGTGAATGTTTATAGCAGCATTATTCAAACTCACCAGAAGTGGAAATGACCCCAAAGTCAATCAACTGGTGAATGGATAAGTAAAAGTGGGAATATCTGTACAATGAAACACTTTCAGCATTAAAACAAAAGAACACTGATGTACCCTACAATATGTATGTGCTTCAAAAGTATTATGCAGTGTGAAAGAACCCAGACACAAAAGTCAACATATTTTATGATCCCTTTACATAAAATGTCCAGAAAAGACAAATATATAGAGATAGAAAGTTAATTAGTGGTTTCTGGGGCTGAGGTGAATAAGAGGAACAACTGCAAATCGAGGTAAGAGGTTCTTTTTGGATAATGAAAATGTTCTAAAATTGGACTGTGGCGACGATGGTTCTACAACTTCATAAATTTACTCAGTAAATTGAATTATATACTTCAAGTTGGCAAATTGTACAGTATGTAAATTATTTAATATATCATAATAAAACTATTTAGAAAGACAAAATATGGAATTAGTTTTAAAGTTCTGAGAAAGGAAAGGTGAAAAAACATAACATAGATAAAGATTATTACTTGAAAAATTACTTTAAGAAATGGAAAATTTAGTCTTTTTTAAGGAATTGTTAAAACCCTTGGGTTATATATTTAACATTTACTATACATCAGCTATTGTTCTATTAATAAGTGTGTTATATCATTTTACCATATAAATGATCTTATGAGGTTGATATTATATCCCTTTTTTCAGCTATCAAAACTGAGCTTAACTGGAAACAAAAGATGAGATGATAGTATAAAAAGACAAAATTATATTTAAAAAGTCTGGTAGTGCGAAAGAAACAATTCAAGAAATTAATAATGCCATCATTGTAATAATTATAAGTGGTGTTCAAACAAATAAAAAAAAGAATAAAAACTCAAAACTAGTTTAGTCCTGATCAAAAAGGGATTGAAAAAATCACAATGCAGAGGAAACGGAGAAAGCGATGAATGTGACCAGAAGTAGATATGGATGACATAAACCGAGAGCCAAGGAAAGGGTAATAGTGTTCTGGGGACTTCAGGAGAGAGTCAACGTTAAAAAAGTAAAGAGGGACTTCCCTGGTGCTCCAGTGGTTGAGAAGCAGCCTTGCAATGCAGGGAACATGGGTTCAATCCCTGGTCAGGGAACTAAGGTCCCACACCCGCAGATACACTGAGCCCGTGCGCTGCACCTCCCGAAGCCTGTGCACCACAACTAGAGAGTCCAATTCTCCACGACGAACGATCCCACACGACACAACAAAGACCCTGCGTGCCACAACTAAGGCCCAATGCAGCCAATAAATAAATATTTTTTAATTAAAGATATTAGTTAAATTTTTGTTTTAGTTGAAGACAGTTCTAAATATAAATTAAACTACCATTAACAAGAAGAACAACACTCTAGCCACTGCACTGAACCCTTCATATACAGCAACTTGTTTGACCGTTACAACAATCCTAGGAAGCACAGACTATAATTATGTCCACGTTACAGAGGGTCCTTAGAGTAAAATGATATAGTCCAACATAAGTACACATCATAAATTTTTCTATAACATAAATTTTTCTACAACACTAAACAGTACAGGTAAAAACCTACAAGAAATGCAAGATGGCATTTACAGAATTTCATTTACAATAGAAAACATAACCAAACTTCTCTGGGTCTTTGAAAAATCATTAGATAAAAATCAAAAGGTAAGGAAATAGAGGTTCTAAAGAAGACAGTAAAACTAATATGGGTGCCCTGACAGATAACGCATACAAAAGTTTTTTTGCGTGTAATTTTCTCATAAATAGAATTCCATGGATTATTTTTCAAAATTGATCATATAAAAATTTTTAAACATTTCAAAATGTAGATTTTTGGCTTTTTAAAACAAAATTCAAGAAATAAAAATAGTAATTTACATTGGACTGAATAAAGATAGCAACATTTAGAAGTCATTCAAGTAATTCTTTGCTATAAGAAGAAATCAAAGCATCTATTACATAGATTGTAGGAAATAATAAAAATAAGACTAGGACAGATGAGAATCTACATGACATAGCTAAAAGCATAATCAGAGGAAAATTCATTGCCTTAAGCATGAAGGAATGAAAATAAATATTAATTATTTAATCCAAGGGTTCAGATTTTAAAAACAGCAAAATAGAGACAGAAGAAGGAATAAAGAAAAATCAGAAATTACACGTCAAGAAAATATTTTGAGAAATTTATCAGACAAATACTCAAAGACTTGTTGTGTTCAGTGCGCAATTTCTGAAAATTCAGACAACTTAAACTCTCAGTTATTGTTAAGATGACTGAATAGATCATGGGAACATCACATTTGTATTACAGAGAGACACTAAAAATAACCATCATATTTATTGATTTAAAAGCCTACAATGTGTAAAGTTACAAAGTAGAACGCAAAGCCGAGTGTATGGCAGGATCTCACCTGAGGACTGAGGAATAGATTAGCAGTTAATACAACTTGTGTTTTTGCATGTTCAGGTATTTATTTAAAGTAGGCAAGTTTGCTATTTCATATTTCTCCCAGCATCCTCTTTAAAGAAGAACATTGCATTCCATTTCTTTATGAGAGTGTATCTCTTAAACACTGTAACATGAATAACTTCTATACCTATTACAGCAAGCAATTACCAGATGTAATACTCTGCATTTATCTTTTCTCCAGGATCCCAAGGGTTTATCTCCGCCTTCAAAGCAATTTTCTCTCAGAGGCCACTATTATTTCATACTAATGATTCAGAGCCCTCACGACCATATCAGAATACAATGGAAAAATTGAGGGACTAGGAAAAGTTAACCAACAAGGAGTCAGTAATTGTTTCTAATTCTTTTTTCCTACTTAAAAAGATCTCCTTTACCCAAATCTCTCTGTACTTTACTAAGGAACTTGTACACACTGTAAAGTAATATTCTGGGAATTAAAAGGGACAAATGTAAGACCTCAGCACAGAGATTAGGTGGAATTTCCTATTTCTTCCCCCCAAATCCTTTCCTACTCTTAGCACATAATTAAAATTCCTCTAACCAACAGGTATTTACGTAGATTCTACAATAGGCACTTAGAGATTAAAAGTTCCAGCGCAACAGCTGTAATGTATCTAACTTAGATCATGTATGCAACATCATGGCTACCGCCAGTATCAGCTATCAGCTCTTCCCTTTGAGAGAAAAATCACAGATGATGGAGTGTCTATTAGCACTTTAACCATGAGAAATTTGGCCTCTGCAGGCAGTGGAGCATTTTGGCTTCAGAGAATCAAAATCCCACCAGAGGAAGCTAATTTCCTTTGTCTTAAACCCACCCTTATTCAACCAGTCTCCACACTGGTAAGAAAAAAAAAGTTATTTGCTTCATCCAAAGTAATTAAAAACAGCTAAACCCAAATTTAAACCTCAAAACTATGATCATAGCTTCCTTGGATGTCAAAATATTCATTCTCTTTACTATTCACTTGGAGATGAATCACACACTGCCTGTGTCATTTCCTGCTTTGATGTTATTTCACACTCTTTCTGTGATGTAACCTGGAGGGTCATATCTTTTGTCTCCAACAGAACCATGAACTTTCCCACATCTGAATTATGCATCCCTCACATAACAATTGCTTAAACATATTTATGACCAATAACAAATTCAATTCAGTACAACATGCATTTTTTAGCAGTTTGGAGCTGTCAAAGAACAATTTGGGACTTTGGTAAGAAGTGATTTTACTTGAAAGGATTGTGGCAAGAGGGGAAAGGGACCACTTGCAAATAGGGAAAGTAGGACCACTGCAGTGAAGAGAGGGTCCCCCTGCCCCCAGGAGATCTGCAGGTATGTCTGAAGTGAAGTGAAGTCAATCAGTCATGTCCGACTCTTTGCGACTCCATGGACTGTAGCCTACCAGGCTTCTCTGTCCATGGGATTTTCCAGGCAAGGGTACTGGAGTGGGTTGCCATTTCCTTCTCCAGGGGATCTTCCTGACCCAGGAATCGAACCCAGGTCTCCTGCATTGCAGGCAGACGCTTTACCCTCTGAGCCACCAGGGTTAGGCAAAAAGAAGTGATGAGTCTGGAAAGAAGCAAGCATGAATAAGGGGGATGGACAGATGGGCGCAATTTGATAAGAGCACCATCATCCTATTCCAGTAGCTGTTAAGGAGGGGTTGTAAGCCAACTTAGGCTGAGGGCTACCCAAGTTTAGCCTGTGAGAAGGACAGATTCATAACAAAGTTTGTTTTTACCAGCATTTTATTCCAGTTGACCAGGGGGACTAAACAGCTTAGCTAACCATTTAGGAGACAAAGAGAATTGGAGTGTCTGTGTCTAGCCTTGTTGCAAAAGTCAAGGAGGCACCTGTGAATATAATCTCAGTCACATGGGGAATGATGGTTACTTGCAATAAGCCATTTCGGGACCACAGTGAAATGAAGATCACAGGGTTCAGATGAAGGTCAGTGTTGCCAGAAGACACAAAAAGAAAAGGGGCAGCGTCTGCCCTTTAGGAACTTGAATACTAAATGGAGAGCCCCCAAAAAACTTATACATGTAAAAAATAATAGTCATAAAAACATGAAGGAACAGTGGAAGACAATTAACATTAAGGGATAAGCATTTTCCCATTTAATTCTGCAACACCCTCATGATGCAGGTGCTATTGTCATCCCAGTTAACAGACAAGGAAAGAGCCTTGCGGGTGTCCATGGACAAAGAAAGCAGAAGAGCCAACTTAGGATCCAGATGGTGCTGATAACCCAGGTCACGGTTAATACATGAAAATGCCAAGATTTCAAATAACGAATGAGTGCTGGGAATTTCAGGAGATGCATCAGAGGCCCAGAACGCTCCCTTTCATTTACATACAACTAATGAAAAACCTTGGGCTTTCAGACTGCAATGAGGCAGAATGGCAATTTCTATTGAGTTGGACCCTAATAATCATTAAAAATACATGTATAAGAAACAAGTTTAAATATTTTGCCCATAATTTTTATTACAAAGCCTATGAACTCTTTCCATTTAGCCTTTCAGGAAAACAATATATGTGTTCAAGGATAAATACTGTGGCCAAGGCTCCCATAAATAAATGTATGAAACAGGAAGCTGAGGGGCATTCATGGGACGGCGAGCATCTCTCTTCCAAACCTCTCCATTATTTTATTTGCTGAAGTTGAAATTCTTGTCCCAGGGTAGAGCTTTTCATCCTTAGAAGGTTAAGACTTAAGTACTGCTACAAGAAAGCTCCAAGGGGTAGGTATCTGATATGAGACTGATTTTGAGCAAAGGGGATTATAGTAGAGATGAAGAAGGGAGCCAGTAACCTGGGGAAGGTAACCTTCATCTAGAAGGGGAAGAAGCTGAGAATAGGGAGTAAAGAACATAGAGAGGCCTCAGGAAGAAAAAAGAAAATCTTGTCTCTTCATAATGATCAAAATATGTCAATACTATTTCAAAATAAAACTCATGTATTCCTTTTCTTCTGTCCTTGTAAAATCCCATTACTTTTAGCTCAAGGGCATCTGCCTGTCAAGCCTAAAGAGACTGACACCAGCCACTGCTTTGGAGGAAAAGAGTTACCGCAGGGAAAGTCATTTGTGAGCCAGTGGCAGAGGACTTTATGGGAACCAAGTTAGCACCCAGCTGTCCTTTTACTGACATCTACTAATAGTTCATAGTCAACAGTGGTGGGCATGTCCCTATAGACTGCCCATTCAGTGTCACGCTTATTGATGCCCTGGGACTTGGGGAAACTCTCTGGTGACTCAGATGGTAAAGAATCCACCTGCAATGCAGGAGACCTGGGTTCAATCCCTGAGTTGGGAAGATCTTCTGGAGAAGCAAATGGAATACACACTCCAGTATTCTTGCCTGGAGAATCCCGTGGACAGCAGAGCCTGGCAGGTTACAGTCCATGGGGTCGCAAAGAGTCAGACCCGACTGAACCACTTTCAGTGACCAGGCCCAGTTTCAAACCATTCTGGGAGACCAGCTGGGAGCAGAGTCAGTCTGATTTCATGTGGTCCCTGACATTGGTTACCAAGGTTATTTTTGTTTCAGCTGATATTTTTAGGTTCTCCATCAGGGCAGGAACACTGCTCGTATCTCAAGGGCTACCAGAGATTGAAGAGTAACCAAGACAGTGAGGGACAAGGGGCAGTCTCACTGCCTGCCTGGGCCACGTAAAGTGACTTCCTCCAAACTAAATGTTTGATGGATAAATTGGGAAGGGGTAGGGAAGTCTGAGGAGAGGATAACAGGGCATGTACCCGGGACAAAAGTGGACAAAAAATAAAAGATGAAACTCCCCAGCTCCCCAGACACCACATTTTCCCCAAAGTCCCACAGCCTAAATGTGCCCCAAAAGCAGGAACGGTAAAAAGTGTGCTCCAGAAGCACCTGGTAAAGCAGTTTCTCCCTGTCTCCAACCAAGCCTTATTGATGTCTTATTGAGATGCCCTAGTCCAGGATCTATTACATTCTTAGATATAAGAACTAACCTGAGAGACCCACTACCCTGAGATCAGAAAGGCAGAATGAATTACTGAACCACACCAAAGACAGAGAAAATCTAAGGGACAGACAGCTGAGAGTGTTGTTGTCCCCTCCTTACCTGCAACATCTTCTTTCAGATTCTTGCTATTGCTGTTCACTTGCCAAGTCATGTCCAACTCTTTTCCACCCCATGGACTGCAGCAAACCAGGCTTTTCTATCCCTCACCATATCCCAGAGTTTGCCCAAATTCATGTCCATTGAATCAGTGATGCCATCCAACCATCTTATCCTCTGTCACCCTCTTCTTCTTCTGCCTTCAATCTTTTCCAGCATCAGGGTCTTTTCCAGTGAATTGGCTCTTTGCATCAGGAACATATCTCTTTCAGGCTCTAGTTGGATAATTTTTAAGAAAGGTAATACTTAGTTCTAGAAATGTGACACAAATTATTTATCTGAGGGTCTCCAAAACGGAAGTTAACCATGACTTCTGGTGTTGAAGAAGTATAAAATTGGTGGTCCAAAGAAAAAGAAAATTCCCCTCCCTCTCGTACTCCTCTGAGATGACAGGTGTTCAGTGGCTCAAACTAGGTCTTGAGAAAGCAGAGCCCAGAAATGAGATCAGGCTCGCTATGGGTTCTATGAGCCCCAGGAACAGCCCGCAGGGCTGAAGACGAGACAAGAGCAGACAACCAGGACAGCGGCGCCAGAATGAACTCTGTGGGCAGGTACCAAAAATCACAGAAATGCTAGCCAGGTGGCTTGCTGTCCTTATAGGACAGGGTTTCACATTCCTGGAAGCACATTAAAATCACCTGGGGAGACTTTAAATATCCTAATGCCCAGGCGGCACCCTAGAAAAATCTAATCAGAAACTTTGGGGAGGCTACCCAAGCATTAAGAGTTTCTAAAGCACTCCTGGTTATTCCAATGTGCAGCCAGGACTGAGAAACTCTGCCCTGGGAAGCAGTGAGCACGTAAAATACAGGGACTCCCAGTTTCTACAGGAAACATACAGTTTTGAGGCTTACTTCATTGCAATCTGTCAGTACACCATTAACTACGTCTTGTGTTAGGGAGGTGGCATGACGGGGAAGGGTGGGCTGTCTCTAGTGATACATTTAGTAGAGACCAGTGCTCTCAAACAGAGAAGGCAATGGCAAGCCACTCCAGTACTCTTGCCTGGAGAATCCCAGGGGAGCCTGGTGGGCTGCCATCTCTGGGGTCACACAGAGTCGGACACGACTGAAGCGACTTAGCAGCAGCAGCAGTGCTCTCAAAATAGAGTACCTGTGAGCATACCTGTCACATTCTGCCATGAGCCAGCCCCCAGAACTACTGGATATTCAAAGCAAAGATTCTCTACTGCACCGTCACAATATGCTGGGTTTGTGGCTATTGTTATTAGTGAATTATTAATAATAAAGTCAAAGTACTGACATTTCCTAATGATTCACATTTTTTTGTTAAATTAGAAAAGTTTCAAGATCATCCTTGTAACAGTACCACACTCACATGGAACCACTTGCATTCTGATGACTTTATTCATTCAACAAAATTATTTTGTGCCTATCGTATGTGTGCCAAGCACTGTGTTAGACCCTAAAGACACAGCAGTCAATACAATAGCTATTGTACCCTCCCTCATGGAGCTTATCATCTATCAGAGAACAGAGATATTAAACAAAATATTCCATAATAAGAATATACCCTACTTTGTTTACCCATTCTTTCATTGATCACCTGGAACCTTTGTAGTTTTGGGCTCTTATTATGTGGGTAGTTTCCAATTAGGGGCAATTTCAAACAGAATTGTTCTATTTGTCTTTACTTGTTTTGATTAGGTATTCATTTGTGTCAGGTATTTTCCTAAGCGAGGAAACTATTGGGTCAGAGAATATGCCAAACTTTAGATAACAATGCCAAGAATTTATTGAAAATGTTTTGTATCAATTCAAATCACTTCAGTAGTGTATGATGGTTCTTCATCCTGCAAATCCTTACAAACACATGGTTCCCATCTTTATCATTTAAGCCTTTCTAGCAGGTATCATACGGTTTTACTCTAAGTTCTATAATTCATTAATTCTCTTCCTATTTTTGTGAAACCTGTAGGAATGAACGGAGAAGGAAATGGCAACCCACTCCAGTATTCTTGCCTAGAGAATCCCGTGGACAGAGGAGCCTGGTGGGCTGTTGTCCATAGAGTCGCACAGAGTCAAATGCGACTGAAGCAACTTAGCATGCATGCATGCATTGGAGAAGGAAATGGCAACCCACTCCAGTGTTCTTGCCTGGAGAATCCCAGGGACAGAAGAGCCTGGTGGGCTGCTGTCTATGGGGTCGCACAGAGTGGGACACGACTGAAGCGACTTAGCAGCAGCAGCAGGAATGAATTCAGGTGAAGAGCCAGAGGCCATGTCTAATACTGGGGTTTCTCCAAAGGAAACAAAACCAATGAGAGATATATCGAGGGAGAAACTGATTTACTCTAGGGAAATGGCTCCTGTGATCATAAAGGCCTTGTAGTCCTACGACCGGTAGTCAGCTAGCCAGGTGAGCTAATGTGTGTTTTCAGTCTAAAAGCTTGCAGCCTTGAGAACCAAGAAAAGCTAAGGCTTCTGTTCAAATCTAAAGGCTTGAAAGAAACCGATGCCCCAGCTCAAAGCAGGCTGGTGGGAGGAGTTCCCTCTTGTTTGAGGCAGGATCAGCATTGTTCTATTCAGGTTTTCAATAGATTGAATGAAAGCCACCAACATGCTTTACTCAGTCTGCTGCTGCTGCTAAGTCACTTCAGTCATGTCCGACTCTGTGCGACCCCATAGACGGCAGCCCACCAGGCTTCTCTGTCCATGGGATTCTTCACGCAAGAACACTGGAGTGGGTTGCCATTTCCTTCTCCAATGCATGAAAGTGAAAAGTGAAAGTGAAGTTGCTCAGTTGTGTCTGACTCTTCGTGACCCCATGAACTGCAGCCCACCAGGCTCCTCCATCCATGGGATTTTCCAAGAGTTCTGGAGTGGGGTGCCATTGCCATCTCTTACTCAGTCTAATGATTCAAAAGTTAATGTTATCCCAAAACATCCTCACAGACACATTGAGAATGTTTCACCAAATATCTGGGCACCAACCTCCCCAGTTGACATATAAAATTAACCATCACACCATACTAGTTTGCCATCTTATCTGCAACCATTCCTTTCAAATAGTGTGTAGTATTCTATTGTAAAATACATACATATGTATGTATATGTATATTATACATATGTGCACACATACATTGTCATGGTGGTGGTGGTTTAGTCACTATGTTGTGTCCAACTCTTGCAACCCCATGGACTGCAGTCTGCCAGGCTCCTCTGTCCATGGAATTTCTCATGTAAGAATACTGGAGTAGGTTGCCATTTTCTTCTCCAGGGAATCTTCCCAACCCAGGGACTGAACCTGTGTGTCGAACCCATGTCTCCTGCATTGCAGGTGGATTCTTTTTTTTTTTTTTTTAATTATTTTACTTTATTTTATTTTACTTTACAATACTGTATTGGTTTTACCATACATTGACATGAATCCTGCAGGTGGATTCTTTACTGCTGAGCCATCAGGGAAGCTCATATGTAGTCACACTTCATATAAATTTAAAAATATTGTGTTTAGCTTTATGTTTGTATATTTCATCTATAATTTTACATTTGCTATAGATTACTCATCTTATTGATATAAAGTATTTCATTATATGATTACATAGAAATTTATTTATCCAGTCTACTGTTGATAGGCATGTGGGTAATTTCTGGTTTGGAGCTTCTCATTGATTTTGTCACTGTAAATATTGAGGTTACTTCTAATTTGTTTCTAAGGAGCATTGCATAGGCATCTCTTGCATGTTTCCTTGTACACATACATAAGTATTCTCTTGGGTAGCCACAGGTCAAAAACTAATCCAGCTGGACCGTGAGTGGAGAGAAAACAGCACAAACAGAAGTTTTCTCTCCACCTGTTCGTGGCATCTACCATTTCCTCTCTCTATCCTCACCACACTATGACTTAACTGGCTTCTGTTCTCTCCTAGAAGTTTCTCACAGATACTGCTTTATAAATTCTCATTGAAGTAAAACAGACCTATGAAAAGATGCATGCATTTTATGTGTGTAGTGCAGTGGATTTCCCTAAATTAAATACATGCAAGTAACCCAGAGAAGGAGAGGGAAATTTATAGACTACTTAATCTTAGCTTTACTGGATACTGCCAAATAGCTCTTCAAGGTGAGCATATCAGCTAATTCTCACACCGTTTCTTCTCATCTTTGTCAGTACTTGGGGTAGCCAGATCCTAGTTATGCTATGCCAACAAATAAAAATTCTGCCTTGTTTTAAGTTGCTTTTGTTTCACCAATGGTTGAGCACTTTGTTCATGCTTATGTGCCAGGTAGAACACTCTTTGCTCATTTTACTATTTGGTTGTCATCTTGTTTTGACCTTTTCCCTAAGAGTCTACAGCTCACCCTGGGGCTTCCTTCGTGGCTCAGCTGGTATTTTCTGACAGCTCCCTCCTATTTGCTGTCCCTTCAGCATAGATAATACCTTCTCATCTCTAGGACACTGCACTCCTCTTAGGCTGGATGGATTACGCTACAACTTTCCCAGGAAGTATCATGGGGGCTATAGTCTTTTATGACATTGCTACCTCTTATACTAGGTGTTGTTAACAAGTGGCTGTGCAAGTTTGGCTCACGGAGCATCTTCAGTGTAAGTTATCAGGTATCACGCTTGATTGCAATACAAGCAGCTTAGTACTTTTGTTTTATACCTGGCCTGCTCTCCTTATTCCTTTAGCTTCATATCTTAACAGGCTCCTGAGATTTGATGCAAATTATAGTATGTTACAGTAAAAGCACCACTGTCTAGGAATTTCTGAAGAACTGAGTTATCATCTCATTTCCATCACCGGCTGTGGGATCTTGGGCAAGTCGTTTCACCACTGAGCAGCAGCCTCTTCTAGTGTCAAATGAGAATATAAAGATACATTCCCTGCCTACCTCTCAGAGTTGTTTTGGACATCAAATAAAAGAACATCAAGATGATAAGAATATCTACAAAATACCAGTCCCAGTCACATCATGAGAGGTGGTGGTTGACTGACAAGCACAAACCCCAGGCTTTTCTGAAGCATTGCCCTCTGAAAACCTAGAGTAGAATCAGGGGTGTGAGACTCAAGCGTGCTCTTTGCTCACATTTACTGAAATAACGTGCTGGCTACTAAGCAAATGCTTGAGTGAGGATCATAAGTCAGAAGGTAACCTCAGTTGAAAAAAATGCATCATTTTGATTTGATTTCAGAAAGGCAAACATGACCTGAATAAATCAAAGGGCTGTGGAATCCAAATTCCTGTCTTGTTGAAGCTGGAGCAGATGTTGGGGGCAGGGAGGTCTGTTCCAGAAGTGAGGAAAAGTGCAACTGAGCAGGAAGGACTGCCTGGGGAGCCATGTGGATTGCTGTGAGGGGCTCCTGCCAGCTTTTTGGGGCAAGACCACCCCCACCTCTGGGCAGGTACATGGAGTGTTGAGGCTGCCCGGCTACTGGATCATAACTGCCGAGGAGTAAGCACCACGTGGATTGAGCAGGCAGGCAGAGCTCTTTAGTGAGGTGGGTTCCGGGAGGGCTCTGAGCCTGTTCTCAGCTGAGCTTCAGAAGAAGCTCAGGGAGGCAGAGGAGGGCAGAGCCGCAGCTGCTGCCTGGCTCTCAAGAAGAGGGCTGGACTCTCTCCATCAGCTGCAGGCTCAAGGACAGTGGGACTCCACTCCACCTGAGCCATGCCGGCCAACCTCACAGAGGGCAGCGCCAAGTCCAGGGGGACTGGGCAGGCACTGAATTCTCCTGTCCTTTGTACTGAAACAGTGACTTTCACTGCAGAGGTGGAAGGAGAGGAATGGGGCTCCTTCTACTACTCCTTCAAGGTAAGTTTCCTGCCTTACACTCTGAACACTGATTTTAAATAATAAGACAAAGTAGAATTTTAAGTTAAAAGATCACAGCCAATATTATGAATGAGTGTAGCTTATTTTCTTTACTAAAAAGAGTTTTAAAAAAAACTGATGAGCTATGAAAGTAAGTTTTTCATATTGTGCTAGGATCTATATCATCATTTCTTAAGAATATTTGTTGTGTTTTGTTTTTTTCCCTGCTGCTGCTACAAATGTAAGAGTCATGAGTAACATTTGTAAGTGGATGACTTTTTAATTTTCCCCTGTCCTTAGATGAAAGTACTTTCAGTTAATCTTATAGTAGTGCTTGAAATGTCTGTTCCTCGTAAGGGTTATTGTTGTGAGTTTTTTGTTAGGAGCATCAGAGGTTTGTAAAGCCCGCATCACCCAGGACAGTACCTGTTGCAATGAGGGATATAGCGCTGAGTAAGGAAAGAAGGACCGCACTTTCTGTGCTGATCCTTTGCTGTGAACATCAGAGGGAAATAAGGTCCTTAACTGTAGTCGGTGATGTTACTGTTCACAACAAGTTCCTTCCTAAAAGAAATGAGGAAATCAGAGTTTAGTAAGTTTCACTTTCAAAATATCCGAGGGCCACATTGAGGAAGAGGCCATTGTTGGGCTGATAATGTTTCCTCTTCCACAAAATTGTGGTCAGGAATAAACCGGGCATCCAGAAAATAGTTTCCTGCTTCTTGCATGGAATGCAGGGATGTCAGGTTATTTCACAGGCTGCCTGACGGTGCATTCAGCTGTTACACTAATTCCCAGGACTCAAACTGGTCTTTCATACTTCAAGAAAAATTCTAGCAGTTTTTTCTTTTTTTTTTTAATCCTCTGGATGTTCTTGAAATGATTTGGTTTTTATTGACAAGGTAGAATTTGCTGTAATATCTACCTTGGAGCTTTGCTTCTTTGCCAACACTCAGAATAAAACTTTCAGCAGGGAGCTGCCCTGGAAGCCAGCCTCACTGGTGTTCAAGAGCCCTAGAGAAAATGTAGCAAAGCAGAGTGGAACAAGTCACTTAGGCGGATTGCATGGACTCATCCCTAGGCACCACTTCCTAATGCATTCGTGCACACACACAGCCCAGCTGCCCAGATCTACAACAGAAAATAGAAACTGAAATTGGAGTGGGGTGCCATTTACCATTGACTGAATAATCCCCTCTGAAATCAGCCTTCAGATCCAGAGATTCTATCTTGGAGAGGCACGCTTTCTGCACCCAGGAAGCATACTGCTCCTCTCAGAGATGCTGCCTCTGCAGCCTTTTTGATATTTATAGCACATGACAGCAAACAGAATGAAGAAAGAGTGGCCACTGCAGAAAGGACAATAATCAGCAATAAGACAGTTGTTCTGAGAGTCAGGCAATAATCAGCTGAAATCTCATTTGCCATTTTTTTTTTTAATACAGCTCCGAAGGGGAAGTTTTGAGTGTTTGGACAAACAAACCCCTACTCTCTCTCTTCTGGTGTTTGAACTCTGTCCTAGCAACATCATCTCCAGGCACTACGGAAAATCACATCATTTTCATCTCATTTCTATTAGTAAGTTTGCCCTCCAGCAATTGAACCACTAGACAAGGAGAGAAACAGAAAGAAAGGAAATACGTCTAATCAGGAACTTAGAATGTTCTGTTTCATTTTTTGAAAAATATAATCATTCATTAAAGCAGTGATTTTTAGCTACACAACAGTCAGTAGTAGTGTTGGTAAAGAACTAGCTTAAGTGTCTTAAGCTAATGTGTAACTTTTTCCACCACCCCCTTTGAGCACAAGCAGTTTTGATGCAGGCTCTTGTTCCTTGTGATCCTTTTACCCCACACGTGTCTCAAGAAGAAAGTCAGAACTGTGTTTGTGAATTGTCTCCCAACCATGTCCTTTTACTCTCCATCGCCTTTTCCAAAAGCAGTAGAAACATCATCAAAAACAAAGTGGTAACAGCAGTAAAAGTAGGAGAATAATAACAATAGCAAAAGCCGTACATTTCACTGGCTGCAGGCTTTCTCGGTGACGTGAATCTTTCTGAATGACTTTTGTGAAGTGTCTCATTTAATCCTCAACCCATGGTGTACGTTTCATTTCGAATGCCTTTCATCTTCATCTGAGTTTATCTAAATTCAACCCGGTCTTTAAGGCTCCTCTTGGGTTGCTTCCTCCCTGAAGACCCCCAAACTCATCCCTCCTCCGAGTTCCGGTAGTGTCTGGAGGACACCCCCTCTCTTTGCCACTTAATCCAACTCTGTGCTCAACTGCTATTCCAATAATGTGTCAGGTCAATGTGCAACAGTCATTAAGTGCCTCAAGTGAAAGTAATGACTAATGTTTGTTTCATGTTTCCTCCAAAACCCAGCACCCTGCATGTCCTACTCAATAAACATTTACTGCATAAATGAACTGTGGGTCTGTGTTCTGTTTCTGTCTGCCATCTACGTGTTGTCAGACTGGGCAACAGAAACTTTGCTTTCTCAGTGACAGAGGTGAGGGTCTTATTCACTGCTACTCCACAGGTCAGCCCCTGCCCTGCGAGGTCTTTATCAACTGTATTCACTGAGGTCTTTCTCTGTAGGCACATTTAGCTCATCCTTATTCCATTTCTAAGCCAATGTGATGAAGGTAAGTAATAGTTTCCAGTGGGTGGAATACAAAAGTAAATGTATCGTCATACACTGTAGCTCATACTGGTTTCGCCCTAGCGAACCCACACCCACCCATTGCTGTCTGCCCTAGTCCTAGCTGCTTTTCTCAGTCTACATGCCTGGGCTTCTAACCTACTTACTTATGTAGCCCTCAAGTTCTGCTCCGAACCCAAAGCTCTCTTGGCAGAAGATAAGATATCCATGTCTAAATCTTACCAGCCCTTTCTTCACAAGCTTGGAGGCTTTTCTTTCTTCCCATCTCTATCTCCAAATTCTTGCCCCTGCTCCCCACTGCTCTAACCCACTCTGCCATCCTTTGTATATTCTTGGATACCAGCAGGAAGGGCAGAAGTGAGTTCACCACTTTCTTCTTCCATCGTGGGTTTCACATGACTAAAGCTCTATGGTCCTGGGTTCAAGGTTCTCAGCTCAGGCCCTGGTTTCTTTCACAGTTTTCAGTGTCTCATATGTTCAAGTTTCCATCTAGTTCACCTCATCCATTTCTAGTCCCCAGCACCAAGGACCCCTATGGGCTTCAAGAATCTAACGAACATCTTTAAGGAAGATGGGCCCTGGCTCATAAGAAAGTGAATGGAGGGCCTGAATATAAGACTGTTCAGTGGAAGGCAAAGATGAAACTCTTCTTAATAGCCTTAATTTTGCTGGTAAATTCACTTGCAAAATTTCCTGAATCCCTGATTCCTAATGATGAGAAAATTAATTCAAAGTACTGGGAGGGAAACCTACTTGAATTAGTAAATTGCTGAAATTATAAAATAATGCAAAACAACTCAGTTTTATTACTCTCAGGTGAGGGGAGAAACAGGAACCAAGATTGCAAAGATATTACTTGACAATGATCTTTTTTTGAATCTCCTTTAGTGGGTCATTGCCAATGATATGCAATTAGTCTAACTATTATTTATATGTAAATGATTGCTTCTAAGTGCTTGAGAGTGATTGGACACAGTTTGTTCCCTTTGTTTTGCTCCCTCTGCCTGCTGTCTCTTAATTTTCTTAAAACATTCCTCCTCCATTAATATAACAAAAGCAAATTCCAGTTCAACCCACGTCTCAATTATCTCACACTAGACTTAAAGAAACGTTTAACGATATAAAGAATCTGAAGTATACTGTTCTTTTATTATATTTAGATTGACAATTCCTTTATACTAACACCCTCTACCTACTGTGGACCAGCACTGTCACTTTCAGTGGCTGCCACCTCAGCTCTCTCTGTGCCCACCTGCCTGCTTCTCAGCACACTCCTTTAGCCCCACCTTGGCCCTATAGGACTTGCCTGTCTCCTTTCCCACCTTGCGCCTCAGAACAATGTCAGGGATACCCTTCCCGGAGTCCAGGAGCCCTTGGTTCCTGTCCTGTCAAGGTACTTCCTGAAAGTTATAACAATGATTCTCGCATTTTATCATTCATCTTTCTGTCCTCTTCTGTTCATACTGAGTTTCTAGAGCTGAATACTGTGACTGTTCATAGGGAATTACTACTAGTTTTGCAAAGTTAAATAATTATTAAAGGTCTGCTATCACTGTCTAATCCTGCTGGGCACACCTAGCACGCTACTCTCCAATCCCCTGCCCTGGACCAGCACTGTATCACATCCAACTTCACCCCATGCCCCTGAGAGAGGCGCACATTTCATTGGCTGGCTTTATTTACAAGCCTGTCGTGCAATTCCCAAGTTATGCACTCTCGTGTGTGAAAAGGGAAAACTCTCTCAACCAACTTTCTCTTTGTATCACTGATCTCTTTGTATCACATCATCTGATGGCAGGTAACAATCATCGTTAATTCAGAGCAAGTGCAGAATTGCAGTTTTTCAGCCTGTGAAGGGTCTGACTCAGGAAAGGCATCTAAGTTCTAGGAATGATGCTTCTAGAGTGTGTGTGTCCATATATGTGTGGTTGGAGTGAGGGAGCAAGTCTGACCTGGGGAGGAACCTGGGCCACTAGGCATTGACTGAGATGAAGAGTCCTGTCTGGCTTTCAGAAGTGATCGTGCTTGTTCCAGATTCTTGTCAGGATCTACATCAGGCTCGGGTCAGGCTGTGCTGCCTTCTGCGGGAGCATCCGTTTGTCCCATCTCCCTTCAGGTGCACGGGTGTTCACACCTCCCTCCTCCCCTCTCTCAACCCTCTGAAATTCTGCATCCTTCCTGGGAAAGAAAAGTTTGACTGCTTGCCTCCCAGCTTTGGTCTGGTCCTCTGTCTCCCCACGAGGCAATTAACTATCCAATCGCCACCTCACGAGAGCTGGGTGAATCCCCGGGGTCTGCCATCCCCTGGTTCCTGTACAGTCAATGGAGCTCGCTGCTCTCGAATCCTGTGCTCCCAACCTGGTTCTCCTCTTCTCTTTTCCTGTGGTAGCCTTGGGGCGGGGGGCGGGGCGGGGGAGGAGCCGTACAAACCCTCTCGTCGTTGTCTCCTCACACTCCGCACCACTGTTGCCCCGCCCGACACTCCTGTCTCCCGCTGCCTGCTTTCTCTGTGGGGGGAAAATGACTAGACTGCTGGCCACCAAATGAATTATTCCAGACTCTTATGAGCTGAAGGCTCAAAAGACACATCCTCTTGCAAAGGAAAAAGACATGTCTCTTCAAGCTGTTTATGATATCCTTCAAGAGGTATTTTGAGAGCCAGGAGCTGACTTATTTCTCTTTGTCTGCATTGCTAGAGTAAAGACTGTACCCAGAGGCCAGACGGAGTAGAGCTCTCTGGCTGCCTAAGCTCTGAGAGGTTTTCTCAAGACAGTGGAAAAGAGCATATTCATTAATGCTTCAAAAAGAAAAAAAATTTTATATATATATATATATATATCTATCTCACCCTGTCATCCTTGAAGTAATTTCCTGTTGATAGTGGGTAAGAACATTTCGAGCTATGTACTGAAGTAGACGAGAAATGTAATTTTATTTTCTGTAACTGAACTTGGCTTCTCCTGGACCTCTCAGCTCAGCTGATGGCAGAAGAAGTAGCCTAGTCATGCCCAGGTATACTCAGGCTCTTGAATCCTCCCCATCACTGTAGCGAGGCACAGGCTGTAAAATAGGACTGCTGACGTCAGCTCCCAGTGTTTCCACCATCTGGCTGAGAACTTGAGGGAGTTCACGCCTACCTATGCATTGGTTTATTCGTCTGACAAATGGTGCTAATAACTGAATCTTCCTTCAGAGGATTGTTGTGACAAGTTAAGTGATTAAATGTTTGTGGGGCCGTTAAGGACAGTGATGGCCTTGAGTACAGTGTTTCAGAAATGTTAGCGGTTATAGCCCCAGGGGTGAATTGTTACACTCCTTTCTGAAGCTCCTGAGAGATGAGGCTCCACCGTTACCAACACAGAAGAAACTTCTGAAGATGCTAAGAGAGATCCGTGTACTGGCAGATCTCCAAGACCGCTTCAGTATGCTTTAGGCCCCCAAACAGTGGTGCTGAACTGTTTCATTTCTCTCAATTAGACCATGGAAAATGTAGGATAAGGGATCTAGAGATGATTCCCCTTCCTTCTTTATCATCCAGATGCCGCATCTAATTTTTACCTATGCAAGCTTAATGGCTTACTATAAGAAGGGCTTTTTACAGAGATAGGAAATTATACCCCATCCAGAAGGGATGAATTTCTACCATGGTAGAAAGATTTTCTGGGCCACAAGATGGCAAAACCACCAAGGTCATGATGAAGTCATTAAGGAATAACCAGGGTTCTTATCTTTTTGTAGAGGCAATATTGACATCTGCCTAAAAATGATGGGTCTCTTATAGTTGGCAGCACCTTACAATTAACAACTTGATATCATATGATTTCATCTGACTCACCATCAGCTCTCGGAGGATTTAAAAGTAGCATTCCTTTTTTTAACCTGATGTGAACACAAGGCCTGATAGAAGTTAAGGGTGTGAATTTTCTAAAAAATAAATGAAAGAAAGCCAGAAACAAACAAAGAAAGGAAGAAAAAAAGGAAAAATAAACATGGTTCTACTGCCGATTTTAGTTGGATAGGATAGGTCTCTGTAATAGCAAAAAACTAAACCCCAGGGTTTCCCTAGAGGACTGGTGATTGGGAATCTGTACATCCACTTTGGCGGAGGGCAGGGGGTTGGGGGAAGAGGGTTAGATCCCTGGTCAAAGAAGTAAAATCTCACAAGCCTCATACAGCTTGACAATAATAATAATAATAACAAAGTCCCATTAATTTAAAAAACAAAACCAAAAAAGTCTACACCTTGAATCTCAGTGGTTTAACACATTAAAAGTTTATTTTTCTCCCACATCCCAGTTGCAAACAGGTCAACTTATATCTCTGCCTTCTAGAATAAGCAGTTTCCAAGGGAGATGGCAAAACTTACCCTGTCTGCTTTGGCCTGAAATGATGCATGACTGACTCCAGTTCCGCTGGCAAGAATTAGTTAGTTGTTGGGCATAGGAAATGTAGCTTAACTGAATGCCCCCAGTGCAGGGAACATAGTACCAAGCATGGTTTGACCTTCACCTTCTGCACAATAAAACCCAAACTCTCCAAACTAGCCTTCTAGCTTTTCACAATCTGACTTCCCCTCCTCCCTCATTTCTCTCCTCTCCTGCACCATGCCTCACTGGATACTGTATTCCAGGGAAATATTATCTTTGGCAGAAATGCCTTTTTCATAGCATTTCTCACCATGCCTTTTTCTTCTGATATCACATCTAAGCTCAATTGCCCCTTCATCTGTGAATAATTCAGATTTGTTTAGTAGATCAGCACTGCCACTATTCTTGTTTCCAAAGCACTTCAAGTCTTTGTGTGACAAGATTCATCTCTTGACGTGCATGTCCGCCTACACACACATGCACACACACACACGTGTGCACATAAACATAGACTGACACACATACAGATACATACACACATACATGATGTCAGTCATTTTAAGGGAGCTCGAGATCCCACTACCCCTGGGGTAGTGCCTGACAACATGGTAGACAAATGGTCAAAACATGTTTTATCGAATGAAAGAGCATATTGAGAAACAATCTGTGTAACAAGTTTATTTCTGAGGTCTCAGCAAATTCATGTGAAAACATTAAAGTAGATGGAGTCTTAATCCTTATTCTCCAAGCCATTGGGTTAAACTTAAAGGCACCATGATTTGGGGGAATTCCTGACACAGACGGAGAAGCGTAGTAGGCTACAGTCCATGGGGTCGCAAAGAGTTGGACACGACTGAGTGACTTCACTTTTTTTCACTGACACTATAGCAAGCCTTATTGGCGGCGGGGGGGTGGGGGGGGGCGGGTTGTGTGTGTATGTGTGTTTTAGTCTCTTGGTCACGTCCAACTCTTTGCGACCCCAAGGATTGTAGCCCGCCAGGCTCTTCTCACCCTGGGATTCTCCCGGCAAGAACACTGGAGAGGGTTGCCAGTTCCCAATCCAGCGATCAAACCCACGTCTCCCACATTGCAGGCAGACTCTTTGCCATCTGAGTCACCAGGGAAGTCCAGATCATTAGACCTATAGCAAACAATATCCCCTTCCCTTGCTCCCCTTCCCTTGCTGCCAGCTCAGCTTCCATATCTGAGGCTGGAAAGCCATACACCTCTGAGCCCTAAGACACCAAGTGGGTATTGGGAAAGTGTGTTAGCATTCACATCCCTGCTCTCTGTTTATGTGTTCTGATGCCTGATTATAGAAGCTCAGTCACAGAGATCTTCTGCAAAGTGCAGAGGGCAGAGAGTACCATCTGTGGACAACAGGAAGAATCGGCTCCAGTGGGGTGAATGGATCAGCCTTGTCTACTAGAATGTCAATCAGGTGGTCATGCATGGTTCCTGTCTGCTGCCTCTGGACACTTCAAGCAGAAAAGGTGTTTATCCTGTGAACACTGAGACTACAGCTGCTTTCACTGTGTAGGGCCCTATTCTAGGGACTAGGGAGTCAAAGAGGATTTATCATTGTCCTAAGGGGCTGGGAAACTAATGTTTTCATTCAACAAATATTACTAAGATTATTTAACCTTTTAAATTCTTAACACCTATAGAAATTAAAAGACACTTACTCCTTGGAAGAAAAGTTATGACCAACCTAGATAGCATGTTGAAAAGCAGAGACATTACTTTGCCAACAAACGTCTGTCTAGTCAAGGCTATGGTTTTTCCTGTGGTCATGTATGGATGTGAGAGTTGGACTGTGAAGAAAGCTGAGCGCCGAAGAATTGATGCTTTTGAGCTGTGGTGTTGGAGAAGACTCTTGAGAGTCCCTTGGACTGCAAGGAGATCCAACCAGTCCATTCTGAAGGAGATCAGCCCTGGGATTTCTTTGGAAGGAATGATACTAAAGCTGAAACTCCAGTACTTTGGCCACCTCATGCAAAGAGTTGACTCATTGGAAAAGACTCTGATGCTGGGAGGGATTGGGGTAGGAGGAGAAGGGGATGACAGAGGATGAGACAGCTGGATGGCATCACTGACTCGATGGACATGAGTCTGAGTGAACTCCGGGAGTTGGTGATGGACAGGGTGGCCTGGTGAGCTGCAGTTCAGGGGGTAGCAAAGAGTCAGACATGACTGAGCAACTGAACTGAACTGAACTGAATTGATAGATAAACATAAATAGTTTTTCTCAATTTAATTTAAATTTGAAAATAAATTAAATATCATATTTAAAAATAAGTCATGCATGCATACTAAATTGCTTCAATTCTGTCCAACTCTTTGTGACCCTATGGACTGTAGCCCACCAGGCTGCTTTGTCCGTGGCAGTTCTCCAGGCAAGAATACTGGAGTGGGTTTTCATGCCCTTCTCCAAGGGATCTTCCTGACGCAGGGATCAAACTCATGTATCTTATGTTTCCTGTGTTGGCAGATGAGTTCTTTATCACTAGGGCCACCTAAGAAACCCCCAAATCAAGATATAATTCAGAATATAATCTTTTAAACTATATTCTTTTCCTTCCCATGTCAGGTACTCCTTTATGAAGTTGAGAATCACAGATGGGCTTGACTGAGTATTACTTTAGGCAGTGGGGTTTCAAAGATGCACAAAACAGGTATCATATTGTCAGACAATTCTGTCTAACAGGGGAAAGGTATACTCAGCCAATAGTTATGATGCAAGGGACGAGAAGGCAGTCACTTAGAAGAAAAGACAGTCACTTAGAAGAAAAGACAGTGAGGGGATGACAGAAGGAGGTAAAACAAATTAAAAAGAAGGATTTCTGCATAGAAAATCAAGTTGATCTTCATTGAAGAGAGGTAAATGGAAGCTTTCAGTTTAGATAAAAGAGTTAAAGAGATTAAAAAAGACCCAGGTGGACCTTCAGACTAAACAATATGGATTTTTTTTTTTTTTTTTGTCCTTATAGGCCATAAGAAATCTTAAGAGTTTTTTTAGCACAAACGCTAACAGCAAAAACTGTGCCGAAAGAGGTTAATCAGGCCGCAGAGTAGGGAGTGGGGTGTAGGGAGGGAACACTGAGGAAAGAGAGTCCGTTATGGTGACCCAATGAGAGGCGTCAGTGCTCAGCAAGATAAGGTTTCCTGAGAGTGGGCAGGCAGAAGCAGTGGGACTTTCTGTCAGATCATATGCAGGGCTTGGGGAATCGGAGAAGATTGGCAGAGGCAAGGAATGACGATGATATAGGGGCTCAAATTGATAAGCTGATTCTAAAGTGTATGTGGAAAGGCAAAGGAAATTGACTAGCCACAATAGCTCTCAAAAACAATAAAGTTAGGGAACTCACACTGGCTGGTTATGACCTTCTCTAAAGCAATAGTGTGGTACTAGGAAAAGGATACACATCCAGAAATGGAACAGGATAAAGAGTCCAGAAATAGACACAGTCATATCTGGTCAATTAATTTTTGAGAAAAATATAAAGGCATCTCAATAGAGAAAATCAAAATTGTTGCTGGAATAAATAGATAACTACATGTAAAAAGGGAACCCCTGCCCAAACCTCACACCCCATAGAAATTAACGTCAAATGGATCATATATCTAAGTGTAAAACCTAAAATAAAAGAAAAAGAAAACATAGAAGGCAAACTTTGTCACCTTAGATTAGGCAATGATTTCTTATGTACAACACTAGTGGCACAGTCCATAAAAGAAAAATCTGATAAACTGGACTTCATTAAGAACTTCTATAATTTAAAAGATGCTATGAAGAGAATAAAAAGGCTAACCACATACTAGGAGAAAATGTCTATAAATCACAAATAATTTTCATCCAGAAGATACAGAAAATTCTTAAAGCTCAATACAAAGAAAAAGACCCCAACTTGAAACAATAGCAAAGTTTCAAACAGACATATCACCAAATGGCGACTAAACACATGAAAAAATTCTTAACCTCATTTGTCACTGGTGAAATGCAAATTAAAACCTCAATGAAATACCATCACACACTCATTAGAATGACTAAAATAAAAATATACTGAAGATATCAAGAACTGGCGAAGATATGAAGCAACCAACTAGAACCATCATACATTACTGACAGCAAAGAAAATGATAAAGACAGTTGGGAAAACTTTTTGCCATTTTCTTATAAAGTTAAACATACATTTATTACACAAGTCCAAAATCCTACTCCTGAGTATTTGTTCAAGACAAATAATGTAAAAGCCTCTATGTCAATACTTACAGTGGCTTTATCTTAAATTGCTAAAAATTGGAAGCAACTCTAATGTCCAGTGGCTAGAAAATGGATAAGCTGTAGTATATCTGTGCAATGGAATGTTACTTGGCAATAAAAAGGAATAAGCTTATAGATATACAGAACAGAATGGATGAATTTCAAATGCATTATGCTAAGTGAAAGGAGCCGGATTCAAAATGCTGTAATGACTTCATTTACATGATGTTGAGAAAGCAAAACTCTAAGGACAGAAAGCAAATCAGTGGTTGCTGTGAAGAGACTGGCTACAAAACGGCACTGGAGACCCCCTTTAGATGACAGAAATATTCTATATCTTGATTGCAATGATGGTTAAGTTTGTCAAAACTACAAAACTAACATTCAAAGGATGACTTTTCCTCTGTATAAAGTACTACTTAATAAAAAATTATTCTATAGAGAGTTTCTCCAATGTCAATAGCCATGCCACCTCAATAAGACACTCAGAGAGTCTCAAAGAGTGAATGAACCCTATCATAGACTTAGCACTTTGCTTGGCATAAATATAGGCAAGTAATCCAGAATATGGCTCTATGAATGTTTTCCAAGGGTCCTCCTTATTTCTACTTTACAAGTAGACATTAACCATTAGCCATTTAGTATGAGTCTTTACTATGCAAGCTTCCCTGGTAGCTCAGTGGTTTAAACTCCATCTGCCAATGCAGGAGATGCAGATTTGATCCCTGGTCCAGGAAGATCCCCTGGAGAAGGAAACGGCAACCCACTCCAGTATTCTTGTGTAGGAAATCTCATGGAAAGAGGAGCCTAGCAGGCTACAGTCCACAGGATTGCAAAGAGTCAGACATGACTTAGTGACCAAAAAACAACTTGACTATATAATATTTACTACTAGTGAGAAATATTGATGACGCTACAAAATTTCGGACAAATCAACAGCAGAGGTGAAAGGAGGAGGTCCTATATAGGCTCCTGAAGATAGCAATGCTATTTGGTTGACCCCATAGTTATTCTCAACCCTCTTCTCGTTTTCCCAGCCAAATACTCACTAGCCTAGTCTCCCTTGCAATAAACAGCCTAGTGCTCCCTTGCAGCACAGTTTGAGAAACTTAATTGGAAGTCTATGAGATTTCTGACAAAGATTCCACTTTTCTTTGATAGAAGGAGAAAGACATGGCTTGAATTTTCTTTCCTCTCGTGAATTCAGACACAATGCATGGCACTTCAGCAGCCATTTTGCAGCCACAAAAGAAAAGCTAAGGCAATTTCAAAGAGTGCAGGACAGCAGCTGTGTATCTTCAGATTTCTTATTGTATGAAAAATATCTTTGTTCAAGCCACTGTAAAGTGGACTTTCTTTTATTTTGAGTCATAGACTTGCCCAAGTGATAAAAATACCAAGTGCAAAACTATATATCCAGGTTACCAAAGCCAAGCCCTTGAAAGTGGACCACAGAGAATCAAAGACATTTCATTTATTCTACATTTGGGCAGGGCAGAAGCTGGCTCTGCTCATGTTTTTCATCCTACTATTATCTATTATTTAGATTACTGTTATCTAGATTACAAAAGGATTGAATAGAGTTTTATAAACATTGATTCATACAGGACTGTATGTTTCCGAGTAACCAAGAAAGAGATGGTTTCTCCTTCCCAAAGAAAAGAGCCCTAAATTTTTCAGAATGATTCTTCACATTTCAGATAATGACAGTGCTATTCACTTAGGTAATTTTATGGGGAAAAAACAATCTGAAGGCACTTTTAGAAACATTATTTCAAAAAACTACCCAAAACATTAGCTCATTTTTTTCATGACAGCTCAATAAGAAGATTTTTGTTCTCTTCCCTGATGCACAAGGAATCCCACCCCTTCCTTACAGTTTAAACAAGCAAGGGAAGTGCAAGAAATGGGCTTTGGGCCTCAAACCAATCCTATATCATGCTACCCTGAGCACATCACACGGCTTCTCTGGATCCAGGAAGCTCAGCCGTGAGAGCAAAACAATAACGATGTCCCTTCAGGATGGTGAAGAAGGGAAGGAGCCAAGTCTTAGGTGAGAAGTGACATTTTGGGTGGGAGCTGGAGGAGGGTAATCATGGAATTCTACTCAATAATTTCCTGGGAGGGTCCTACCAACCCAAAGGGGTTCAGGGGTGAGGGTGGGCTAATGCCCTTCTCCTCAAAGACCAGCCTCACAGATCCTTCAGCTCAGATTTATCCTCCCAAACTCCCCACCCACTCAGATTCTCCATCCTCCCATACTTTCCCCCCATCCAAACTATTCTCCCTTCTTAAAGATAAATAAAGCCAAAACTTCCCGGGACATCTCTCCTTTTTAGTTCCATTGATATTTCTCCTGTGGAAAGAAATAGGTGGTTGTAGAGAAATAACAAGCAAGCATAACTTTGACATGATTCACAAGAACCCAGACTAAGCTTTCCCATTCTCTCACACTCCCCAACCTCCTCTGCCTGCCCTCATCCCTACCACAGCATTCAGTGTGGACTTTGCATACATGCAGTGTGTGCTAAGTGGCTTTAGTCATGTCAGACTCTTTGCAACGCTACGGGCTGTGGCCCGCCAGGCTCCTGTGTCCATGGAATACTCCAGGCAAGAATACCGGAGATGGTTGCCATTCCCTTCTCCAGGGGATCTTCCCAACCCAGGGATCAAACCCGTGTCTTTTACGTTTCCATGTTGGCAGGCAGGTTCTTTATCACTACATGGAATTTGCATGCTCTGCTTTTAAAAAATTTTTCTCCATCTTTTGCTTAGTCCTCCTGTCATCCCCCATTTTTTTTTCCCTCAATAAATCGATTTCAAGTATTTGCATGAAAGCCATTCTGAGTAAACAAATTCCTTCCCTCAGGTGTCTCTCCCACAGCCTTCCTGATCTTCCAAGGTTATTTGCATTTTTTAAAAGAACTTTGCTTCATTTAAATAAACCCCTACTCTCCTGAGCATACTGGGCATGAGATAGCAAAGGTTACTTAGGATCTAGAGGATTGTTGGAACTTCTTGAAAAAGCAGCAGCAGCAGGGAATAAGATTCCCCTTGATTCCGCTTCTTCCAGCTCTTGAAGTCTCCTTGCCTTGCTCTTCTGCTGGACAGGAGCTGTGATTCACCCAGGCCCGCGGTATTCCAGGCTCTGCACTGGACGAACGATTTCCCCACAGCACTCAGAATTCCATTTGCATAAAAGTATTGAACCCAAGTGTTTGCTTAAGAACAATTATTCACAGCTCTTAATTTAATAAAAAATGAAAGGGAACACTGTTAGTGCCCAAGTGGAAGTTTCCTTTCTTTTATCCGGTATTGTGCACCATTGCCCTTGGTAATCCATACCTATAGAAGATGTTCTTTTGATTAAGAATAAATTTGATTACCTTTCCAATGTACTCAGTCCCTTTTGAGATTTTTTTTTCTTTTTTTTTGGCACAGGTTGGGATAAAAATGCAAAAATGCAAAAGGTGTTCAAGCATACAGAAACTATGAGAAGACTTTATAAACTGGGAAGCACTAGTCAAATTTAGGATAGCAATAATTCACAGTGCTAAGCATTAGAACTTCTTGTACCACACTGTTCTGTGTGCATGCTCAGTCGGGTCTGACTCTTTGAGACGCCATGGCTTGTAGCCCACCAGGCTCCTCTGTCCACGGGATTTTCCAGGCAAGAGTGAGATCAAACCCTGGTCTCTTGTGTCTCCTGCATTAGCAGGTGGATTCTTGACTGCTGCACCACCAGGAAAGCCCATGCTAACCATTAGTGAAATGTAAAAAACAAAATTTGAATAAATGAAAAGGCATGTGGTGCTCCAGGACAGGAAAACTAAATTTTGTGAAGATGTCAGTTCTCCCCAGTTTCTTTATAGTGTTAAAAAACTTTAATCAAAGCTTTAATGTGATTGTTTTAATTTGACAAAATAACTTAAAAGCTCAATTTTAAAAAGGTAAGTAAAGCTAAAAGATTTGAACATAAATGTTAATGAGGAAGAGGGATTTTTCTCCATCAGTTACTAAAAAATATAAACCTGCATTAAGCAAAACATTTTAGAATTAGCACAGTAATAGACAGGTTCATAATAACAAATAGCTTTCTTTAAAAATAAAACCTTAGTCATATATGAACTTAACACTACAAAGAAACTACAAAAAATAGTAAGAAGGAATGAATATTTTGGCAGTTAGAGCATTGGGTGAATGGGTGGTGAGTTTTACCTCATGTAAAGTTGTAAGATCAATTTCAGTTGGATTTTGTAACTAAGTTTTTACAAAATAGATAGGAAAAAAGCATACTTATTAGACTGATTTCAGATGAGCAAGAACTTTCTAAGCCTAACAAAACATTTACACAGAAACAAAAAACTAAGGAAAGTATTTTCAATAAAATAAATATATAATATTTATATATGTATAAATATTTATAATATTACATATTATGTCTTATGTAATAATACTACAAATACAACATGATTAAAGGTCTTAATATATAAAAAGCTCTTAGAAAAAAATGGTATTTCTACTAGAAAAAAACAGGCAAAGAAAATGGAAAGCATTTTAGATTAAATGTAGAGTTAAAAGAATGCATAAAAAGTTTCATTTGCTAGTGTCCTGAATAATACAAATTTAACCATGAAACACAGTATGAAATATATCAAACCGGTAAAAATTAAAGATAAATGTTACAAAAGCATATGACAGTCTTGTAGACTGGTGGGAGAGTAGATATGGACAACCAGGTGAATGCACACAATTTGCTGTGTCTTTGGTAATACACGGCAAGCCTAAACAATATATTTACATATTGACTTGGAAGGTTTGCTTGCAGGATTAAACCTTAAGAATAGTAAAGAAATATTCAAGAAAAGTTTTGACATGGTCTTATGTGTTAGACTATTTCACGTAGTACACATCTGACAATAGAAAATTAAAATTGTAATGCAACCATAAGATGGAATATTAAGGAATATTATGCACCTATAATAATCATTGTTCCTCATTCAATGCTAAAGATTTTTAAGCACAATAAACTGCATATATAAAATATTCCAGTTCAGTTCAGTTCAGTTCAGTCGCTCAGTCATGTCCGACTCTTTGTGACCCCATGAACCGCAGCATGCCAGGCCTCCCTGTCCCTCACCAACTCCCGGAGTCCAACTCATGTCCATTGAGTCAGTGATGCCATCCAACCATCTCTTCCTCTGTCATCTCCCTCTCCTCCTGCCCTCAATCTTTCCCAGCATCAGGGTCTTTTCCAATGAGTCAGCTCTTCGCATCAGGTGGCCAAAATATTGGAGTTTCAGCTTCAACCTCAGTCCTTCCAATGAACACCCAGGTTGTACAGATATTTAAATATCTACATATATCCAGATATTTAGATACATAACCAGAAAATATGGAAAGGAATATATCCAAAGTGGGAAAGTGAGTGAGAAATTCTCTCTGGAAGGTGGGCATTTGTCTTTGTACTTTTAAAATATTTCACTAAGTTTTGACCATTAGTGCATATTACTTTTATTACCAGAAAAGACAAAATAATCTCATATAATATCACCATGCAATGTCTCAAATATATTTTGCACATTGTATTTCCATGAAAGCAAGTGAAAGAATCAGTTTCCTTTGGAGACAAATGACAAGGGAGGCTGAAAAAGGCATCTGAAAGCAAACACCTTTGTGGTAGAGAAGTTGGCCAAAATGGGGGGAGGGGAGGTACCAGGTAATGAACTGGCCCCCAAGGATCACACACTGAGGGGCCTGAGGACTGCCAGTGTCTCCCTAGTAATTAACTCTGTGGATGCAGGTGCGATTTGCTCTTTTAATAATGAAGGTTATACACTTTCAAAGCTAAAGCAGAATTCAGGAATTTAGTGGGGGGAAATGCAGTGATTCTCCTATTTCATTTCTTTTTTCCCTCTCCCATATTGCTCCTCTTAGAATATTTTTCCACTGTGACCCCAATAGATATTTTAATAGTGATTTCTGGATTAAGCATGCAACCTTTGAATTATCTATTTCTTTAAAACTCCATTTTCCAATTGTGTTGTTTTTCTACTCTCACTGGGAAGGGCTGACCTATGAAGTGCACTTGGTTTCCATGTTGAGAACTGCAGGAAGGTGGATTAGACAGAAGCAAACATCAGGGTCAGAGGACCAAGCCCACCTAGGGCACTGACCACTGCTGGGAACTAGGGCTTCTGAGCATAGGCCCAAGGTGATGTGCCCAACTCCGTCAAAATCCAAGAGGCTCAGGTGGAGTGGGAGCGATGCTTGGAGTCAGGCAGGTGCCTGCATCTGTCAACCTTGGCTAGGCTCCCAGGAAGCCTATAAAGTGACTGATGAGAGGTGGAGGGACCAGCGTTCAACCCTGGGCTGGGGCAGCCTGCATGTAGGGAACCAGATAGGACACAGGAAGCCAAAGAGACAGGCAAGGGACTGCAAGGACAACAGAAACCAAGGCAGAATACCAGCTGTCACTAGGTGTACACTAACTCACTAGCTTTTTAAACTCTGTTGACCAACCACTCAATTTAGATGCACAGAAAATAATAGTAATATAGGACAGTCTCCCTGGAATCGTCATTCAGGCCTTCTCAGCCCTCTTTCCCCAACCCATTCTCATTTACCAGGATGTTCAGCTCCATGCATTATCCTCATACCTGCCTGTGCTCTTTCACTTGCTCACTTTGCCAGATTCCTTCTGGCTACTTGAGTTTGAGCCTCCTGGATGGACTGTAAACTATGGAAGCGACAGATTAAATGTATCACAGATTGAAGGTCTGAGCTGTGATAAACCCTCAGGGGGAAGGCTCCTCAGACACTTTTCCCTACTTAGTAGCACCTCCAAGACAGAAAAGAAATTCCCCCAGGCTTATTTTTTAATCTGTGAATCATGCAGAAGAATAGTTTCTTGGTATTTTTTATCACACAGTAATCCTTTGATTTCTACTACATTGCAGAGATTTGGATCCAATTTACCCAAATGTTAGTTTTCTGTATTTCAAGGGTCTGGAGCTCAAATAGCAATTTAAATGTTAATCTCAGTTCTTGGTACATAGCAGATACTTCATTCGTTTGTTCAACAAATGTTAATTTCTACCTGGACTTGGAGCCCAGTGGATTTTAAGATGATTTCTAGCATGCGCAGTCTGATATACTATGAGAATTCGGATGGAATACCAGAATTTAAATGCCTCAAAGCTTCCAACACACCCTATTTGTGATTAATCTGGAGGTTCTTTTGAGATCCAAGAATGACTCACAAGAAGGAACTCACGCTGAAATGAATGTGGGACATGGGCATTTCTGCTTCTGGTGAAATCCAAGAATTCACTAGTAACCAGGAAACTGCATCACTCAGTCATGCAAAGGCAGTCCTGATCTGCACCAAAGCCTGATAGAAATGAGAACAATTAGGCAGTGAGCAGCTAACATTGCTAACTAAACATAAAATATGACCCATGGCAGTAATGATCAAATACTCCAGATCAATATCTAACCCTTTCTGGTCAGAGTAGAAAGAGCTTAAACAATACGTCCTGGAAGCTAACCTAAGAAATAAATGTTAAGCAGAGAATTGCTTCTCTGTTCAGCCCAGTTTGAAGAAGCTAAAGTTGAATTCTCCCACCCATGATAGTGGTATTAAGAGATAGTGGAGAAGATAAGAGGAGAAGAGTCCAGATAGAGAGGAATTTTTTCTTTTGGTAGCAAGTTCTTTTAACTCAGGACAAAGACCCAGAGTGGACCTTTCTCCACTTTTGAAATAGTTTTTAGGACACAAATCTACTGTCTTCTTATAAGCCTTTCTCTGCTCCATGACCACACCTAATGTTTGTGGATGGGCCCTGTCTGTCTTCACTAACCTAAAATCTTTCAGTCTGCCTTTCTTCATACTATTCCCAGGCAACCGACTTGTTTGCTTGATTACATCTACTCATTTTTCAGACCCAGCTTGCACCTTAATCTCTCCAGGATATACCTTTTGATCAACCATCCCAGTCCCTCCTCAGTTTCTTCCAAAATGCCCCTTACTGGGGATTCTACAGCACCTCCATCCCAGTAGCTCACATTGGACTTTTTTTGTTTACATATATGCCTCTACCATCAGACTAGGAGTTCCTTATCCTAACCTTCCCTCTATGGTATTATGGAACTTCTGTGGACCTGTAGTAAAGATGCAAAATTATGCTGAACTTTGCTGCTAGATTCTCAATAAATGTTTGTTGAGCTTGATTATACAGAATGAGAACCAACATAACCATAATCACAACACGATTTCAAGGACAGTTTCCCAGTTCCGGCCTGAGTATCACTTGTACCCCATCTATAGGTATATCAAGGCTTTCCTCTCAGGCTAAATGCCTTGCCCCTTTATATACCACATGAGAGATCACAGGACAATTCTTAGCGCCCAACTATTTGGGACCATTTTGGCTGATAGCCCTACTGTCAACCTCAACAGACTTGGGCTGTGACAATACCTCCTAACCCATTCATGTTCTCTATTCTTCATGCAGGAGGACCCCTGCCAGCAGGTCCCACCAGGCGTTAGTAAGAGGATGCAATGTACATTTCTGTTCTAGACCCCTGTTAAAATGATATGAAAAGGCTTATAAAAACAAATAGCTGAAATTAACATCTACATGTACATGTAGCTTTTTGTAATAGCAACTAATTAAAAACTCTCATAGCTATTTTTTTTCATAATTGAGTATTACCAATGAAAGTTATCCTGGAAGTTATCCAAGACAGAATCCTCAGTGGTCTAGGTAAAACAGCTAGAAAAGGTGAGTGTAGATAAGTGGTTGTGATGACAATAATTCCACAGAGGGTGTCTCCAAGCTGGGTTACTGGCAGGATGGTGAAAATGCAGATTTTCAAAAGGGGCATCAGTAGGAAGTGGTTGTGGGGAAGAAGCCAAGGTAAGCACTTGTGAGCAAGCTGAGTCCTACCCTGTGCCTCCTGGTTGACTGCCTTACTGGTTGTTGACCACTTGGCAGTGCTTCCTTAGCAGCAGGTGGGGTGAGGCTTGGGGAAAAATTGGGACAAGCTACTGAGTGACAGGTTTCCAACTGTTCAGAAATGGTCATTACCCAAGGATCTACAGATCCTCTTAATGCATCTCATTCCCCAAGTCTAATGAAGCAGCTTTGGGAATCCTAAGCTTTGTAGTCGGGTCCTGCCTGTCTCACTTTAAACTGTGTGCTCCCTGTGTTACATAGTGATTCAGCCTCAGTGGAACAGGATGTTTTCAGAGCTCTGCTTTTGGTATTTCCAACCCACCTAAGCAAAATTTCTGAGGCTTGGAGTAGGATTTAGAACCTGTGTGCTATGAATGACAGGGGCCACACAGGTCTCAGTGACAGGACTGTAGAGCTTATTGGTTTGCTGATTGAGAACTGAGTCTGAATCATAACCTTTCTGAGACTTCATTTCCTGTCTTGGGAAGTACGATGTATTTGCTACTTCCTGTGTTTGAGATATTCATCCTCAACATCATAGAAATAACAAGAACCATAAAATGAACCATGAAAATGTAAAGGGTACAGAAAGCCCTGTACTCCCTGGGGCAGACGATGCAGCTGCAGCTTGTGTGATATTTACAGCTTCTGTTGCATAGAAGCCACATGTCAGTCCAGGGTTCATCCATACAGACACATATTGAGCACTGACCTTACTCAGTCCTCGGGGAGGCAGTTGTGAAGCTGATTCAGCTTCAGAAACCCAGCTTCAGACAAGTTTGGGTCAGAAGGAAAATGAAGATCTGCTTCCCACCTGAAAATTGAAAATAAATGAGGCAACTTTACCATCTCTGGCCCAAAATTCAAGCAGAAAATCACTACCAGTAAACATGGTATGGACTTTTCTGTCAAGCGAAGCCATGTTCAAGTTCCGGCTGCATTGCTTAGAAGCCAGGCACTCTAGGTAGCAACTTCTTCTTACTTCCTTACCTGTAAGATTGAGGACAGAGTCATCTCATCAGTCAGGCTGCAACAACTGCACATGACAATCACCAACAAGGGTTTACTGAGCACCTATCATACGCTACAAACTCAGTCAGTCAGGTGCCAGACCAACAATGGGATTCACTCAAATAATGTTAGTTCCCATTCACCCTGTGATTGTTAAAGATACCTTAGGGATGTTTTGTTTACTTTCAGTTTCCAGGGCTTCACTGGAAAAGAAGATTATCATTCTTTGGGTTTGGATAAATCATGTCTTCCTCTTCAGACAAATCTGACATATCTAGTTTCAACTAGAGTCATTTAGCTAAATGTCCTGTATTTCCTGGGATAATGTTCATTCTTGTGATGTTTATAAGTACCTTTGGCATTGTCATCAACCGTATTATTAAGTTCTTTCTATAGGAAAGATCGGAGAAGGCGATGGCACCCCACTCCAGTACTCTTGCCTGGAAAATCCCATGGATTGAGTAGCCAAGAAGGCTGCAGTCCATGGGGTCGGGAAGAGTTGGACACAATCGAGCGACTTCACTTTCACTTTTCACTTTTCACTTTCATGCATTGGAGAAGGAAATGGCAACCCACTCCAGTGTTCTTTCCTGGAGAATCCCAGGGACAGGGGAGCCTGGTGGGCTGCCATCTATGGAGTTGCACACAGTCAGATACGACTGAAGAGACTTAGCAGCAGCAGCAGCATAGGGAAGATAAAATGCCAGTCTGGAATGGTGACCCAGACTTAATGCCTGATCTCATGGAAATCCTTTTGACTCTGGAAGCATATCCCATGGGGTCAAATTCCAAGTATCAGCCCTGTCCCAGCACCAGCATCATCAAGAGAACGCTACAATTCATCCCTCTTAAACCAACGTCGTAATTTTCTGATCTGCTGGGAGCTGGCATCATTTCATGGTTTCATTAACTTTAGGTTAAAAGCAAATTAATTAGTCATAAGCCCACAACTATGTAACCGAGTTGAAAACACACTCAGTTCAGCTCAGTCGCTCAGTCGTGTCCGACTCTTTGCGACCCCATGAATCGCAGCATGCCAGGCCTCCCTGTCCATCACCAACTCCCAGAGTTCACTCAAACTCACGTCCATTGAGTCAGTGATGCCATCCAGCCACCTCATCCTGTGTCGTCCCCTTCTCCTCCTGCCCCCAATCCCTCCCAGCATCAGAGTCTTTTCCAATGAGTCAACTCTTCTCATGAGGTGGCCAAAGTACTGGAGTTTCAGCTTTACCATCATTCTTTCCAAAGAACACCCAGGGCTGATCTCCTTTAGAATGGACTGGTTGGATCTCCTTGCAGTCCAAGGGACTTTCAAGACTCTATAGTCATTGAAAAATTCCAAATTCACTTACTACCTCTGTTCTGTATTGAGCCTCTGGCTTGAATTTTTGCCTCACTAGGCCACTAGGGGGCATTTAATCCCCAACTATATTCTGAAATAGTTCACAAACTCTACGTTTGCAGGAAGGAGTGCAGATTAGGTTCGGGGGAAATTTCAACAGACTGGCACGGAAAGTGGGATGAAGAGGGTAAATTCAAGCATCATTCTTAAAAAGTAGTCAATTGTTTATAAATCACTGCCCAAACCTAAATATAGTCCATGAACCTAAAAAAGAGATAAACCAATTTTTATGTTGTGTGTACTATGCATCAGACACTGAGCTAGAAATACTCGTTTTCATCATCATCTCTATCCATCACAAGTACCCTGAGACAGATTGCATTTCTGTCATCCTTTTATAAGTGAGAAAACAGGCTCAAAGAGGTTATCACTTACTGATGCATCACGCATCCAGCAATCAGTAAAGAATCTGATCCCAGATCAGGCGGGTTTGAAAACCTACTCACTTTTCTACTAAACAGCTCATGGGACTGTGATGCTCAAATGCCTCTAAACTTGTTTCCCCGATCCCCATCATCGTAGTTTTCCAAATCTTCATATTACCTTGGGACGTGTGTGTACATTTTGGTGTATGTGCATGCATAGGCTAAGAATGCTATGAATAAAAGGATCCTACAGCTAGGTGATTGTTTTTATACTTAATGACCTTTGGACGATTGATGACACACACGGGATTTAATTTTAACAGTATAACTTATACAGTCTACGTGCTTTAGTCTGCTTTGTAGTGTCAACACTTTGTACTATACACAATTCATCAATATTGGATGAATTAACAAATAAACACACATGGCTCTTAGAAAATTGCAGTAGGGAGCTTCTTCCATCTAGAAATTTCCTGAAGCCAATGAATTAAGGTGAGACTGTCTTTCAATAGAAAACTGCAAAGCAGAAGGAGTAGACTTGATTTCACAGAATTTGCTCAACACCCACCCCCCCCCACCCCCCCCCAGATGTCATCTAATCCCAAGGAGAGTACTATAGACCTGGGCCTGTTCACAGAGCACCCTGGGCCAGCCAGCCCAAACCATGGTTACTGCAGGTTCTTCACAAGAGGCTCAGCTGCAGAGCCAGCACTCACTGCTCCAAGCCCTCCTGAGACCTGACCTCCAATTCACTGATACGCCAAAATGGGATAATTTGATTTGCAGTATTTGTCACTCTCTGCTCCCAGCAGGGCAGTTCTGAGCCCCAAGCCTACTTTGAAGAGATTGGTTGCCTGGGGCAGGATCCTGAAGTACAAAGATGGAAAAAGCAGCCCTCCCATGTCCGCTGGGAGTCCAGTGGCTGCTCTACTAGAGAAAAGTGATTTCTGGAAATCTGAATCTTGGCGTCAGCAGCATAATCCCCAGCATGCTTGGTGACCAGCAAATCATTTGCCCACTTCAGTGTTACCTTTCTGGAGATGTGGCCTAATTGTACTTCCCATAGGCACTTAGTTATGTCAGGAAAAGGGAGTGTGAAGAGAGGTAGATTCTGGCAAAAACCTTGGCTTCTAGTTCAAAATTACCCTGGGTTCACTTAATTCTCCTCTTTCTAATTCTCATCCAAAAGTCCTTCAGAGTGTAATTTTAATTGGAAAAAATTCGGTGTCAGAAGTAGAAAATGGGGAAGGTTGGTGCCGACTGGCTGGAAAGTTGGAGGCTGTCTCTGTAAGATGTGGAGGCGCGAAGATGCCGGAGCATAGAGCGCAGGCTTGTTCACTCTCTCTCCCGTGAAGGGTCATCCTGTTGAATCAGGGAGGGAGCCCAGCCCCTCAGGGACTCCCACCCAGGAAGGCTCAGTCCAGAGGCTGAGGCTAGGGCGGATTTCTGTGGGGAGTTCACTGACTGCCTCAGACTCCAGGGAGGAGAATGATGGCCAGCTGCCTTCTCCTAGCTAAAGGGAGGCTGGAGCTGGGCAGGGCCAGGAGTGGTGCTGGTGAAGACAGGGACTTGGTGAGGAAAACAGCCTGTATTCACTGCCTTCCTGACACTCTGTCCTCTATAGAGAGCCAGGCCTCCTTCTTTGTCTGCTTCCAGATGTACTCTCTCCCCATTCACTGTGGAGAGCTGGATTTCTGATCTAATGAAAAAGAATCACAAGCATTCTAACATTCCTTTTCTTCTTCATCCGAGGTTGAAAGAGTTCAACAGAGATTGACTTAGTACTGGACAAGTACAGAAATAAACTACCCTCCACCTCCACCTAAATGGAGAAAATTTTCTGGATATAGTACAGTGTTTTATAATTCAAAGCAAGGAACTTTTTAAGGCATTGAAACATTTCTCCAGGTGAAAAAGATCTCCTAAGAGAAATAGGAGAAATTCTTTGAAAAGCTCTCATTTGTGTTCTCAGTGGGGCTGGAAAGGACTTTTCAGGCCCCGCCTGCCACACTACCTGCTCTAAAGGCTCCTTGATCTTTCCTGAACCATGTACATTACCCGGATGCCATCATCTTCCCAGAGAGCAAATGACATTAGGACCATATTGGGGACATAGATGCCTGATGCATCCCCTGTGTCATCTGCCAACATCATAGTGTCCACAAGATCTGCTCAGACTTCCAAGCCACCTATTTTCTTGCATTGGTCCCCAGGTTGCTCTACAGTTTTAAAAAGCAGGTCTTCCAAAGTTCAAACCACTTATTTATGTTCACTACCTACACATGAGCTGCTGAATGGGGAAGGTCAGCCTGGCCCATCAAGGCTTCCCCTGCTGTATCTGTTCCTGACAGCACAGCTGTCCATGCATCTCAAAGGAGAGAATTCTCTTACAAAGACTCAGAAATAACCTTTTCATAACAATTAGTTTCCATTCCTAATGCTTTCTCAGTGCAACCTATTTTTAGGCTGGTAGAGAAATGAGTCATCCAGAAAAAGGTATCCCTTCTGGTCAGAAAAGGACCAGAGAAAAATCAGGAAGCCTGGTGCTGAGCAAAGACACTGTCTTCCAAATGAGAGATGATGTAAGCATGTTGGAGGTGAGGCATTGTCACCTGTGCCCTTCAGGGCAGCAAAGATTGTCCAGCCTCTGGTCCTCTCACTGCACTTGTGCATCCACCCTTCCCCCAGCGCCACCCCGAGGAACATTCCCTGACTTCCACCATTCTGTGGCCCAGACCTCCACCAGGGCCTCAGAACTCCTCTGCACATGTGAGATGGAGAACTTTAATATCAGTTTGATATTTAATTATCATGGGGGTGTGTGTGTGTGTACAAGTTTATGATGTATTTTTCAAAGGATAAGAAGAATGTACAGTGTAATTGAAAGGATATTTACCTTCTGAGAGAGGGGACTTGATCATGATTGAAAGTGGTGGACAAATGGGATCTGAGCTTTATCTGGTTCATTATAGTTTTTAAATAATTGATTTGTCTGTTATTGTGTAATTTAAAATTAATATAGTATAACAGAAAGTGCTGCTGTGATGCCTCAGATTTTCAGGGAGTGTTTCAGTCAGAGTTCTCCACAGAAAATAGAACCAGTAGAAAGATAGATAGATTAAACAGAAGATAGAGAGAGAGATATGTTGTTTAGTTGCTAAGTCGTGTCCGATTCTTTTGCGATCCCATGGACAGTAGCATGCCAGGCTCCTCTGTCCATGAGATTTCCTAGGCAAGAATACTGGAGTGGGTTGCCATTTCCTCCTCCAGGGGATCTTCCTGACTCAGGGAACACACTAACATCTCCTGCACTGGCAGGCGGATTCTTTACTGCTGAACCACCAGGAAAGCCTAGATAAATATTAAATATATTATATTGAGAGAAAGAGAGAAAGGAGGAGACTTACTTTAAGAAATTTGCTCACATGATTGTAGGGACTCTAAGTCTGAAATCCTTAAAGGAGGTAATGGGCTGGAAACTGAGGGTTGATATTTATGTTCTACAAGGAATTCTTCAGGGAATCTTCCTTCTTCTCTGGGAAACTTCAGTTTTTTCTCTTAGAGCTTTCAACTTATTGGATGAAGTCCACCCATATTAGGTAGGGTAATCTGCTTTATTTAAAGTCAAGTGATTGTAGACCTTCACAACAACCACCTTACACTAAAGTCTGACCAAATAGCTGGGTCCTCTCACCTGGCCAGGATACAGTTTTATCATTGTAAGGGGTTTCTTCAGGGACTTCTCTTTTTATAAGATTTTTTTAATGTAGATCATTTTAAAAATTTTTATGGAATTTATTACAATATCACTTCTGTTTCATGTTTTGGTTTATTGGCCTCGAGGCATAGAGGATCTTAGCCCCACTAACCAGGGATCAAACCTGCACCCCACACACAGGAAGGCAAAGTCTCAACAACTCTGCTGCCAGGGAAGTCCCTTCTTCAGGCTCTTCTTACTGTCTTCTCCAAACAAGAGAAACACTTTGCATCCTGGTCTTAGATGTGCACATTCTTATCAGGATTCCACCCAGACATTTTGCACTGAAGTCTCTCGGCTTCTGATCTCTGATTTACCTCTGGGTCCCCTTGGCTCCCTGTTCTCACCCACAGCCCAGTCCTCCCCAGTCCCTGGGTCCAGCCCATTCTGTTGCCTCTGTTTTTCTGGGCTTTGGACTTAAGATAGCTGGAAAGTTCCATTAAAGGGAGAATGGAAAGCTTTTTATAAAGAACTTGACATTTTGAATGAGGAGCATTCCTACTTTTTTTTCACTTTTACTAATTATACATTTTCTCAGTGGAATTTTAATATTCCTATATTATACAATTCGGTCAAAGGAAAAAGAGTAAGAAAACCCATAATCATACTACCCTAAAATAACCACTCGTAACATTTTAGTACACTTCAGTTCTTTTCTTACATGTATAATTTTGCAGAGTTGTAATCATACCCAATATATAATTTTATTATGTTTTCCACTTACCATTATATTATAAGCATTTTTAATGTTGCCACATAATCTTCAGGTCTGTCATTGTTAATAGCTACATAATAGTTCACTGAATTGAAGTGCTTTATTTACTTAACTATACTGTTATCTTTAAACAATTTCAAATTTCTTCTTACAATAAAGAGATACATCTTTGTGATTGTAATGCTCTTTTTAACACCTAGAATTCTTTCACATAGGCTTAAAATTGCTCAGCCAAAGAATATTGTGCCTATGTTTTTCTCTGCTGACATATATTTCCAAATAGATCTTTTTAATGGTTGTGTCAATTTACACTGCTGCCAGTGTAAATAAGGACCATTGCATTTTTGTTCTCTTGAGAGCAGAGCTTTGACAGGTGGGGTATAGGAGACCAGGAGGAAGACATTTCGACAACAAAGCCTGAGCCTTGCTTTCTGGAAAGTACTAGGGTTCTCACACTGGTTTTGTGTTGCTTTGCTTTTCACAGACTGAGCAGCTGATAACTCTGTGGGTCCTCTTTGTTTTCACCATTGTTGGAAATGCCATTGTGCTGTTCTCTACGTGGAGGAGGAAGAGGAAGTCGAGAATGACCTTTTTTGTGACTCAGGTTGCCATCACAGGTAAGCAATTGCAGAAGAGGAATGAGCTGAGTAGAGAATTCCAATGGCTCCTCACTGTGAAGTATTTTACCAACAGAACTGGTGTATTACCAGCCTAAAACACAGCTGCAGATTTGGGAATAATTTCTGTAGGGATAGAAAACTCAAATTTGAATTTTTCTTCCAACAAATTTAACATATTTAAATATTTATAAGATTCCATTATAAAAATAACTCTCTAAACAACCAAGTTGAGTATACCATTGTCAGTGCTACCAAAGGGTTCTACTTTCCCTATACACAGCAGCCTCTATGGTTCACTAAGGTAATATTATCATATCATACTATATGATGAGCTTAAAGAATATACCCCAGAAAATGGACCAGAATTATCTTCACTCAGTAATAAATGTTAAGTCTCAAGGACTTTGCTGATTTAAATCTGTGGGCATTGCTTTTGAAATGTAAGTGACATGTAACACCACTGCTGGGCATAGTACAAGGATCATATCTTAGATTTAGATGCTTAAGGGTGGATTTAGGAACTGGGTAGTACTGTTGAAAGGCTGTGGAGTCCTGAGCTATGGGAACCAGATAGCTGTAATATGCTTTTAATTTGAATCTTACTGAGGGCAAATGCAAAAAAAAAAAAAAGTTTTATAAGTGTTAAGTGCTAACAAGGAGCAATGGTAGATGACTGTTAGGAAGGGCTGTTAGGTACATTTCAACCTGTTTTGTGCTCTGAGTTGCAGTAAAGGCCTTGAGAGTTCCTGGGAATTTGGTCTTAAACTCCAATATATGAAACATATAACATTGTAACTTATAAGAAAACCTTAGCCATACCTTGTTGATATCCTGAAATTCCCCTCTTCCTCTTTAACAAAGTGTAGGAGGCCCATCTGCTTAGGTCAGGCTACAGTGACCAGGGCGAAAAACAAGGGCACTACTGAAAAATATGAAGATGGACGAGGAGCCCCCCGAGTTACAAAAGTGGGACTTGTGATGAAAGAGACTCCTTCAATCTTTCCTATAAAGAGAAGCCCCATTTTTCACTAGGAGTAGAGAGTAGGAGGTGGCTTCCCAGGTAGCACTAGTGGTAAAGAAACTGCCTGCCAGGAGACATAAGAGATGCAGTTTCAACCCCTGGGTCAGGAAGATCCTCTGGAGAAGGGCATGGCAACCCACTCCAGTGTTCTTGCCTGGAGAATCCCAAGGACAGAGGAGCTGGGCAGGCTATAGTCCACAGGGTTGCAAAAAGTCAGACATGACTGGAGTGACATAGCATGCATGCAAAGGGTAGGAGTAAAGGGTAATTAGAATCATCTGTTGATAGTAAATGTAAAATTCTTAGATGAGGTTATAATAACTTACTTTCACCATATTTTTGTCAGTTACAGTGCTGTAACCAACATTCTATGAAACCATATATTCTTTTAGAGTGTAAGAATTTAGGAGGTGTTAAGGATATCAGCTTAGAATTTAAGCTTTGTCAAAAATAATAATAAATGAACAGCTAAAATCTCACCATCTGTTTTCAAAAAGAAGAGTTGTGTGTTCTACTGAAATCCATAGTCTGCTGCGTTAACCTGGGCTTAATTTCCCTCGAGTGTTCTAGATAGTCTGGTTTTTATTTGTTAAGTCCCTATGGAAAAACTCAAGGAGTCAGATCAGGAGGATTTCAAGTGAAGAATTCTTGGAGAGAGCAACTTTGCCTAGGGTCTGAGAATGGGCTAACTTCTTATGTAAGATGTTAAAATTTTCTTCACTCACATTTCACCATGATCTCAGATCCTGTAGTAAGGGATCTGAGAATACAAATCAGAGTCTTCAGTAGCACATATGAAAATGTTGCTCCAGTATCAGCTGAAGGATCTTACACTTTGAGATTTATATAAATTTGATTTGAATCTCCTATCCTATGTTAATGGCCTCCCCAAGATTTCTTCAAATTTCCTGGACTTTGTATTTTTACTTGTCACTTCTGGTTCTCAGTTGCTATCTCTGCTGAACTCTTGCTCTGTTTTATAAGCATCTCACCTTCCCTCATTAGTGGGGAAGCCAGACTGACCCTAACAAGGCACTCAGCTCTCTTTTCTTTTATTTTCTTTAAAAATTATCCACAGAAACATAACTTTCTATGTTTAAAAGACTTTGCCAAATGTTTCTGGCAACAGAGAGAGACTGCATTATAACAAAGCAAATATATTAAAGTTGAATATATTTTTAAAACTTTCAGCTACCACCAGGTGTCTTTGACTCTCCAATGTTGTTCATAGGATGACCAAATTTTTTCACATAAACATATTCTTAAATCATCAGATTCAACTGACATCATCAGTGACAGACATATTTGGAAAACAAAATTCAGAGACATTTTTATACCTGGCTCTTCTAATAGAGAAAAGTAAATGCTAACAATTGTTATTGGGTAAGGCAATATTCTTAAATATTCAAAATTCTTAGAGATGGGAATACCAGACCACCTGACCTGCCTCCTGAGAAATCTGTATGCAGGTCAAGAATTAATAGTTAGAACTGGACATGGAACAACAGACTGGTTGCAAATCAGGAAAGGAGTACGTCAAGGCTGTATTTTGTCACCTTGCTTTTTAAACTCAAATGCAGAGTACATCATGTGAAATGCTGGGCTGGATGAAGCACAAGCTGGAATCAAGATTGCCAGGAGAAATATCAGTAACCTCAGATATGCAGATGAAACGACCCTTATGGAAGAAAGTGAACTAAAGAACCTCTTGATGAAAGTGAAAGAGGAGAGTAGAAAAGTCAGCTTAAAACTCAACATTCAGAAAGCTAAGATCATGGCATCTGGTCCCATCACTTCATGGCAAATAGATGCGGAAACAATGGAAACAGTAGCTGACTATTTTTCTGGGCTCCAAAATCACTGGAAATGGTGACTGCAGCCATGAAATTAAAAGACACTTGCTCCTTGGAAGAAAAGCTATCACCAACCTAGACAGCATATTCAAAATCAGAGACAGTACTTTGCCAACAAAGGTCTGTCTAGTCAAAGCTATGGTTTTTCCTGTAGTCATGTATGGATGTGAGAGTTGGATTTTAAAGCAAGCTGAGCACTGAAGAATTGATGCTTTTGAAGATGCTGTTGGAGAAGACTCTTGAAGGTCCCTTGGACAGCAAGGAGATCCAACCAGTCCATCCTAAAGGAAATCAGTCCTGAATATTCACTGGGGGGACTGATGCTGAAGCTGAAGCTCCGATACTTTGGCCACCTGATGCAAAGAACTGACTCATTAGAAAAGATCCTGATTCTGAGAAAGATTGAAGGCAGGAGGAGAAGGGGATGACAGAGGATGAGAAGGTTGGATGGCATCACCAACTCAATGGACATGAGTTTAAGTAGGCTCTGGAAGACAAAGAATCAGACACGACTGAGCGACTGAACTGAAAGCAATATTAATACTCTTCATTAAATAATATCATCCATCATGACTCTCCTGACAAAAGCCTCCTACTTACAGTGATTCTTTGAGGAACCTTTTGATTTCCACTTGGTCTCTGATATACTTAGTTGGTGAATCAGTTGGAATTGGATTCAGCTGAATATCTATAAAATCCAGATAAAGGTGGCTTAAGTCTATAAGGATTTATTTTCATATTATGTAAAGAATTCTGGAGGTAGGCGGTCCAGGGCTCATATTGTATTTCCCCATCACTGGCAACTCAGGCTTCTCATATTTCTACTCTATTAAAGAGTGTTCAACCTCAAGGTCAGCTCGTGGTATATGGCTCATGGTCAGTTGTTGGTTCAAGATGGCTACTGGAACTCCTGCCGTCATTCCCAGATTCCAGTCAACAAAAAGGCAGAGAGGGGAAAGGACAAAAGGCACTCACGCCCCACCACCTCTTAGCTGGCATTCCTAGGATTCCCACTCATTAATTTTTGCTTGTATTTTATTTGCCATGTCCAACTAAAGAGAAGCTAAAATATAAAGAAGTAAATGTTTTTGGTTTTTTGGTTCATTGGTAACCCACTGGCCAGAAACAAATCGTTTCTCTTCCTAAGAGAGAACAGAAGTAATTAGCAGTCTCAAGCATAGCTTGTCTTCTGTACTTTAGTTTCCTTCAAGAAAGAGAAGTTTAGACAGTGAATCTCTGTTTGACCACCCATTTCCCTGCTTTGAAGATACTTCTACCAGATGCTGTGCTTTCTTCTTCAGACCTCACATCTTGGCAGGTAGCACTTTTCATGTTGTCCAAACACTGCAGTGATCCATTGAATGACTGTACATTAAGTAGATAAATTCCTATTGCTGACTATTTACATGAAAGAAGTGAAAGTGTTAGTCAGTCATGTCTGACACTTTGCGAACCATGGACTGTATAACCTACCAGGCTCCTCTGTCCATGAAATTCTCCAGGCAAGAATACCGGCCATTTCTTTCTCCAGGGGATCTTCCTGATCCAGGGATCGAACCCGGGTCTCTGTAAAGAATCTTGTAGACAGATTCTTTACCAGTGGAGTTATAAAAGAAGCCTGTCTTCAATTTTTGGCTACTATCATCAATTCTGCAATGAATATTCTCACAATTAAATCTGACAAGCATCCTTTATTATTCACTTAAGAAAATTTATAGACATGAACTTAGTGCATCAAAGGAAGACACTTTCATGACTTTCTAATTGGCCAATGTCCTTTTGGGTCACCCAGGCTAAACGATGATGAAAAATGGCATGCAACAAACCTTCCGGAAGCCACCAGCACAGATTCACACTGAGTCTTATTTTTAAAAGATCCTAAAAACAGAAGCCTTCAGTTCAGTTCAATTCAGTCACTCAGTCATGCCTGACTCTTTGTGACCCCGTGGACTGCAGCACGCCAAGCTTCCCTGTCCACCACCAGTTCCTAGAACTTGCTCAAACTCATGTCCATTGTGTCAGTGATGCCATGCAACCCTTTCATCCTCTGTCGTCCCCTTCTCCTCTGCTTACAATCTCTCCCAGCATCAGGGTCTTTTCTAATGAGTCAGTTCTTCACATCAGGTGGCCAAAGTATTGGAGTTTCAGCTTCAACATCAGTCCTTCCAATGAATATTCAGGACTGATCTCCTTTAGGATGGACTGGTTGGATCTCCTTGCAGTCCAAGGGACTCTCAAGAGTCTTCTCCAACACCACAGTTCAAAAGCATCAATTCTTCAGTGCTCAGCTTGCTTTATAGTCCAACTCTCACATCCATACATAACCACTGGAAAAACCATAGCTTTGACTAGACAGACCTTTGTTGGCAAAGTAATGTCTCTGCTTTTCAATATGCTATCTAGGTTGGTCATGGCTTTTCTTCCAAGGAGCAAGTGTCTTTTAATTTCATGAGTGCAGTCATCATCTGCAGTGATTTTGGAGCCGCCCAAAATAAAATCTGTCACTGTTTCCATTGTTTCCCCATCTATTTGCCTTGAAATGATCGGACTAAGATGCCATGATCTTAGTTTTCTGAATGTTGAGTTTTAAGCTGACTTTTCTACTCTCCTCTTTCAATTTCATCAAGAGGCTCTTTAGTTCTTCTTCTCTTTCTTCCATAAGTGTGGTGTCATCTGCATATCTGAGGTTATTGATATTTCTCCTGGCAATCTTGATTCCAGCTTGTGCTTCATCCAGCCCGGCATTTCCCATGATGTACTCTGCATATAAGCTAAATAAACAGGGTGACAGTATACAGCCTTGACATACTCCTTTCCCAATTTGGAACCAATCCATTGTTCCACGTCCTATTCTAACTGTTGCTTCCTGACCTGCATACAAATTTCTCAGGGGGCAGGTCAGGTGGTCTGGTATTCCCATGTTTTTAAGAATTTTCCACAGTTTGTTGTGGTCCATACAGTCAAAGGCTTTGGCATAGTCAATAAAGCAGAAGTAGATGTTTTTCTGGAACTCTCTTGCTTTTTCTGTGATCCAACTGCTATTGGCAATTTGATCTCTGGCAATTTTTAGGTCACCCAGGCTAAAAGATGATGAAAAATGTCATGCGACAAACCTTTTAGAAGCCACCAGCACAGATCTACTGAGTCATATTTTCCAAAGATCCTCCAAACGGAAGCCTTATTTATTTGCAATAACATTAGGGCATGATTAGTTCCTTGAAGGCGTAGATCCTCTCTGTTCATCTGTTAACATTCAGTCCACACCTACTCAAATCTAATTTACTTATTGTAAAAAGGAGCAGGGCTTCCCTGGTGGCTCAGTAGTAAAGAATCTGCCTGCCAATGCAGAAGACACAGGTTTGATCCCTGGTCCAGGAAGATCCCACATGCTGTGGAGCAACTAAGTTCACAGCTATTGAGCCTGTGCTCTGAAGCCAGGAGCCACAACTCCTGAGCCCACGTGCCTCCACTACTACTGAAGTCCACATGACCTAGAGAGAGTCCGTGCCCTGAGGCAAGGGAAGCCACAGCAATGACAAGCCCACCGCAACTGGAGAAGTAGCCCCAACTCTCCACAACAAAGGAAAGCCCCAGTGGCAGAGAAGACCCAGCACAGCCAAAAATAAATAAATGTTGAAAAATCATTTCAAAAATAAAAAGGAACATTTTCTCCCCTCCTAGCTAGTGTATCAGAGAAGAAGCCACATCTACTTGCCCTTCTTTCCCCCACAGTTCCTATAGCAGCGCTCATGTATTTGTGAAAACAGAGAACACATCATTTACATTTGAATGGAAGAATTGTTTTAGTTTTAGTTTTACACGCATATACTTCAATTCACTTCCTTCTTCTCCACATTTCTGATCCCTTCAAAAAACACTTAATTCTCTATATCTTCCATTAGAAATTTTGATTGTAGGATTTAGCCTTGAGAATATAAGAAAACCAGATCTTAAAGCTGCTATTTTGGCATATTCTGCAATTTTTAGCACATCCATTTTAACAATTTTCTGGATGAATTTAATGACTGTTTATATTTTATGAGCTAAAGTGCCAATTAAAATTTATTATTCATTTATCATCTTTAGGACTGACGTCTGTTTTATTCAAATGCCATAAAGAACGGGAGCTAATGAGAGTAACTCCCATTGAGTGTTCAACCAAGGAAAGATAGAAAACATATTTTTTGGCATATATTCAAATAACTTTCTTCTGATAAGACCAAGTCATCTCACATTGGTGGAAATTAGCTCTGCCTCAAAGCACTTTCTGGAGAGCAACTTACTAATAAACTAAGGAATGTACCATCCTCAAAGGCTCCCTGTTAATTATCTGACAGAGAAAACTGAGAGCTTTAGCAAGGGAGGTGAGACCAGGAAGAGTGAGGTGTTCAAGGTCATACATAGAGTTCACTACCACTTACAAAGCTGATTTCACTCACTGAGTTGCATATTCAGTTCATTTCATTTATACTCAGTTCATTATTTGAATTCTGCTTATTCATTTACTTTTTTTTATTGTTTTCAATAAGCTTAACACGTTCAAAATAATGATACGTGATACGTATATATAACAATAAGTTCAGTTAACAACCATCACCTCACATAGTTACAATTTTGGGGGGAAGAATGTCAAGAAATTTTAAAATCTACTCTCTAAGCAACTTTCAAATATACAATACAGTATTGTTAACGACAATCACCATGTTGTACATTATATCCCCAGAACGACTTCTTCTTCTAAGTAGAAGTTGGTTCCCTTTGACCATCTTCACCCATTTCCCCCAGTCCTCACCTCTGACAATCACCTATCTGTCCTCTGTTTCTGTGAGTTCATGTTTTTTTTTTCTCTTGGTTTCCACACACAGCATTTGTCTTTCTCTGCCCTTTCACTTAGCATATTGCCTTCAAGATTCATCTATGCATTGTCATAAATGGGAGGATCTCCTCTTTATGGTTGAATAATATTCCATTGTGTATATAAACCATGTATTCTTCTTTATAATATTTCTTTATTTTTGGCTGAGGTCTTTTGTGGTTTGATGTGAATTTTAGGAATTTTTTTCTATTTCTGTGAAAAAATATCCTTGAAATATTGACACAGATTGCATTAAACCTACTGATTGTTTGGGGCAGTATGGACACTTTAATAATATTAAATCTTCCAATCCATGAAAGAGGTTATCTTTCCATTCATTTGTGTCTTATTGAACTTCTTTAATCAATATCTTACAGCTTTCTGTGTGCAGATCTTTCACCTCCTTCATTAAATTTACTCATAAGCATTTTATTGTTTTGAATGTTATTGAAATGGGGTTATTTCCTTATATCTTTTTCAGATAATTGTTAGTGCATAGAAAAGGAATTGGCTTCTGTATGTTGCTTTTATATCCTGCAACCCAAATCAGGCAAAAATAATGACTAAGCTCCCTAGCCAAATGGGGTCACCATCTGTGATCTTTGCTCTCATGCGTGTGTGAAGAGAAATGTGCTCTGCCAAGACCTGAGCACTGGTTGCTCTGGCTCCACCCTCCTTCTCTGTTTGTTTCTGATCCACAGGAGTCAAACCCTGCATGGTTCCCCAGTGATCCTTGAGGAGTGAGCAAGCATCCTGCAACATCGGGGGAAGTGGATGCTCACTTTGGTATATTTCTTCCCCACTGGAGAAACTGTAGGCCAAGGAGGGCCCTCTCAGGTGTGGCCTTGTGCTTGCCTGGGGGAGGGGCAATGCAGTCAGAGTGTAGTTCTTCCCATTACCCTTATATTAGAGTCCTTCTTGATCTCTGTGGTTCAAGAGGCTATTTCACCTCACCTCTTTGTTCAGGCATTTTCATAATCATGTCCTGTCTATGGACAGTGGCTAGTTGGTCTTCTTGTGAGGGAGACTATAGTTAGGAACGATCTGTGTTGCCATCTTGATGACATTATTTGTAATCCTTCCCTTCTGTAATGCAAATACTTAAGACTATGGATAATTTTCTTCTAAGGGATTCTTGTCCACAGTAGTAGATATAATGGTCATCTGAGTTAAATTCACCCATTCTTGCCAACATCCGCTGGATCATGGAAAAAGCAAGAGAGTTCCAGAAAAACATCTATTTCTGCTTTGTTGTCTATGCCAAAGCCTTTGACTGTGTGGATCACAATAAACTGTGGAAAATTCTGAAAGAGATGGGAATACCAGACCACTTGACCTGCCTCTTGAGAAACCTATATGCACATCAGGAAGCAACAGTTAGAACTGAACATGGAACAACAGACTGGTTCCAAATAGGAAAAGGAGTACGTCAAGGCTGTATATTGTCACCCTGCTTATTTAAGCTATATGCAAAAGTATATCATGAGAAATGCTGGGCTGGGAGAAGCATAAGCTGGAATCAAGATTGCCAGGAGAAATATCAATAACCTCAGATATGCAGATGACACCACCCGTATGGCAGAAAGTGAAGAGGAACTAAAAAGCCTCTTGATGAAAGTGAAAGTGGAGAGTGAAAAAGTTGGCTTAAAGCTCAACATTCAGAAAACAAAGATCATGGCATGTGGTCCCATCACTTCATGGCAAGTAGATGGGGAAACAGTGGAAACAGTGTCAGACTTTATTTTGGGGGGCTCCAAAATCACTGCAGATGGTGACTGCAGCCATGAAATTAAAAGACACTTACTCCATGGAAGAAAATTTATGAGCAACCTAGATAGCATATTGAAAAGCCAGAGACATTATTTTGCCAACAAAGGTCTGTCTACTCAAGGCTATGGTTCTTCCAGTGGTTATGTATGGATGTGAGAGTTGGACTGTGAAGAAAGCTGAGCGCTGAAGAATTGATGCTTTTCAACTGTGGTGTTGGAGAAGACTCTTGAGAGTCCCTTGGACTGCAAGGAGATCCAACCAGTCCATTCTAAAGGAGATCAGCCCTGGGTGTTCTTTGGAAAGAATGATGCTAAAGCTGAAACTCCAGTACTTTGGCCACCTCATGAGAAGAGTTGACTCATTGGAAAAGACTCTGATGCTGGGAGGGATTGGGGGCAGGAGGAGAAGGGGACAACAGAGGATGAGATGGCTGGATGGCATCACTGACTCAATGGACATGAGTCTGAGTGAACTCCGGGAGTTGGTGATGGACAGAGAGGCCTGGTGTGCTTCGATTCATGGTGTCACAAAGAGTCAGACACGACTGAGTGACTGAACTGATGTATAATTTTTCCCTAAATTCATATATTTCATGAATTAATTCTGCTTTATTTTTCAAATATTTAGTGCTTTTTTATTTCCTCTTTCACTATGAAATAACCATTTTATAGGTTTTGATTATTTTTATCTTTAATTTTCAGATGACTATTTTCTATGACATTTTGTAATTCACAATTAATTGTATTGCCTTGCAGTCAGAGAATATTTTTAGAAGAATTCCTGCTCTTTTGAAAAATATTTAATACATACTAAAAATTAGGACATGTCAACTTAAAAAGAGTAGTCACAACCTAAGTTTAGAGTTATGTTTGATTTGGTGGGAGTTTTTAGGACTTCAAGCACAGAGACAGCATCTCAAGCAATCCTGAGAGAACTGCTCTGAGGAGGTGAAGGGGAGAGTCAGGTTATATAAAAGTTTTACAACAAAGAGCAGGTAGTCTTACCATCAAAAGATTATTGTTAAAGAAAATCAGATATCCCAGGTTAAGGAATTTAGCACTTTTCTATGTAGGGGAAGATGCAAGAGTCTGAGCTTGTTGAAATCATTCCTTTCATATTCCTCTCAGTTATCCTGGGGCCAGTATCCTGTGTTTTCCACATTCTGAGCTCCCTTGGGGCTCACCATAGGGACTGGCTGCTATTAGATAGCAGGTTGGAGAAGGAAATGGCAACCCATTCCAGTGTTCTTGCCTGGAAAATCCCTTGGACAGAGGAGCCTGGCAGGCTACAGTCCATGGGTTCACAAAGAGTTGGACATGACTTAATGACTGAGATGCACGCAGATAGCAGGTATTCTTCTTCCTGAATGCCCTTAGGACTCAACACTTCACACTGGAGGGCTGGAATTGCTGATGATTGTGACATCCTTGTTTATTGATATGGCAGGAAATATTTCATTTCTCAGACTTATATTTTTCATTTCATCATTTAATAATAATTAAAGTTGTGGAAATTAAAAAAAAATCACCTAAATGAGAAAAAGCAATGGTTGTTTATTAAGAGCTAACAATAGCAAGGGAGTCAATCATTGTCATTTGTGTTGGCAGACACTCAAAGATAAGCAAAACAGTGGGAGTGCTTTGTAATGGAAAAAAAAAGACTTCAGGTATGCCTTGATTGGAGGCTGCTGGCACAGGAAATGGTAGGCAGGCTAACTAGAAGCATGGCATCTATGTGATTGGTTAACATTGCATATTTGGCTTTGTTCAATTGGTTCTAAGTTGGAAGCAGAGGTGGTTATTCATTAGGGAAGCTGTCAGTTTTCAATCACAAGCTGGCTGTTTGGGGCAGATCACTATAGCAGTTATCGTTTGGTTTTCCAGACAGGCTGCTATAGATAGTAGGTTGGCTTCCTGAGTTGATCCCTGCAGGTTGTGGGCCAAAGTTCCATTTTTATATAGTCTGGTCATTGTCCATATGTATATTTAGTTTTTATATTCTTTGTACTTAACTTTCTGAATTTTCTCTGGTTAGCATCTTCAGATTTTCTGTATTTCCATATATGTACTTCTTGCTTATTCACTATGTCATGAGTAACTAAAAGCGCTGTTAAAAACTTTCATACTTTCTCTCATTTTCTCCCAGTATCTTTTAATCATTATTTATTTTATAAATTTTAGCATTCTGTTACTTGGTTCTTAAAGTCTCTTAATATATCTTTAATACAGGTTTGAGTGCTTAATATTACATACACAAACACAATCCTTCTACTTTCATTTATTAACTTGCTTAAATTTTATTTACATGATACTAATATTAAATGCATCTATTTAATTTTTATTGGATTCATTTTTCACACACTGGACTAAGCATTTTAATAAAACCTCATTTAAAAACTATATATTTATCATAAATGCCTCTGCTTTGTGACTATGCTTGCAATAATTATCAACAAGTATTTCTATATTTGAATATTTCAAAGATTATCAATAGTTGGCTTCCCCATTCCTGGTTCCTTTATTTTGGTAGAGCTCCCAATCTGGAGTACTTTGAGTGCTTATTTTTTTCCCACTTCAGGAAAGGATTCTCAAGAACCTGGCATTAGTGAAAAAGACTTTCTCTTGCCTCCCAAAAATAAAAATAGAGGTGAGGAAATGTTGAATTCACAACTCAAATCGCCAAAGATGTTGCTCTATTGACTCCTGGCATTTCATGTTACAGAGAAGTATAAAGTCAGTCTGGAATTTCTTCCCTTATAGCTTATCAGATTTTTTTTCTTTCGAATATTCATGCTTTTACCTGGTTATATCTATTTATTAATCTGTTGTATCAGTTCTGCTTTTTGCCAAGTAAGCTCTTTTGATTTGCAGATTAAAGTGATTTCTAAGTTCATTTTGTTTGTGTCTGAATATTGATTACCTTCCATTAGTTCTGATCTTATGTTCAGGAACACTATCCATATGTTAGGAACTATGGTCCTTTTCTCTCACCAATTATATATCTTGGTACTATTCTTCCGTATTTGGAAGAACTATGAAAACTTTTTCTAATGATTGATTTGATTTTGATTAGCAGTGTAAAACTCTACTTTTAAATGTTTCTAAAGTCTCTTAAAAGTTGCTTTTCTTTGAGCAGTTTCAAAGCATTCATTCTTTATATTATCTAGTGCCTTTTTATTGCTGTCAACGTCTCAGGATTCCTCTTTTTAAAACTTACTTAATGACTTCCTACTTCCCAGGTGCTGGTTCTAGTGGTAAAGAACCCGCCTCCTGATGCAGAAAACATGAGAGACTCGGGTTTGATCTCTGGAGTGAGCAGATCCTGTGGAGGAGGGCATGGCAACCCACTCCAGTAGTCTTGCCCAGTGAAACCCGTGGACAGAGGAGCCTGACAGGCTACAGTCCATGGGATGGCAGAGTTGGACACGACTGCAGCAACTTGGCACGCAATGTCTTCTTAGGTGGCGCTAGTGGTAAAGAAGCTGCCTGCCAATGCAGGAGATGTAAGAGACACAGGTCGTAAAAGATGTGGGTTCAATCCCTGGGTTGGGAAGATCCCCTGGAGGAGGAAATGGCACTCCACTCCAGCATTTTTTCCTGGAGAAATCCACAGACAGAGGAGCCTGGTGGTGTACAGTCTATGGGATCGAAAGAGTTGGACTCAACTGAGCATCAGAGCATGTCTTACTACCTCATCTTTCATCTTGCCACAACGTCAAAGTTTTTCTAAAATGTAATAAGAACATAAAACACTGCCTAAGATTTAAGTATGTTTCCTGAACTAAACAGTTTTGTTTAAGGATTTTTTTCTGACATTTGTGTGTTCTTTTCTACTTAATGTTATAAAATTTCACTACTTTATGACTCACTGATTCCACTAAAAGTTGTTTGATTGGCTAACATCTGAATAAGTGCATGTCCTTCATTTAGATTATTCCTACAGTGGCTACACTATGCCATCATTGTTCCCTACTCTGAGAAGAGGTGGTCTATGTTTGTAAAGAAAACTGGTTTCTCTTGAGCAGGAAAAGAAGGCACTGCCTTATCACTCTGGGAATAATCTAACTAAAAGGAATGAACACTTATCCCAGAAAATCTTTTTCTTCTTCAGAGAAATTGGGTTTCTTTTTGTTCTCTCCCTTTGCTCCTGATCATTATTACACTGATCAGGCATCATCACTGGGAAAGGCACTTCACCTCACTAAGCCTTCTGTTTTCTCAACTCTAAAATGAAGAAGCTATCCAGATAGGCTTAAGAGATCAGAAGTGATCTGGTTCTAGCAGTCTTGTGCTTCTAATTAGAAATTTGCAGTTGTAGAAATTGAGGGGATTTTTTTACACCTTCAGATGTCTGCTGATTAAGCAACTTTTGTCATAATGAGTACAGGTCACCTTCTCAATTAGCTCTGTTGCTTAATAATGGTACTATCTGGCTCCTCGTCCATATGGAAGGAAAATGGCGAATGGAATGTAGTAATAATAGTGATACTAAGATTGAGTCCCTCCTCTGTTGCTTGCTGCCTCACCAGGCTTCCCTGATCAACACACTACAGTTCCGTTTGTGGCTTATTCTTTCATTCCTTCCTCTAGTCTTTCAACAAATATTATTAAGCACTAATTATGTCATCACAGTTAGTTGCAGATACCAAAGACACAGTGATGTATTTGGTTCAACTGTTTAAGTTACATTTGAAACAATAAAGCAAAAAAGGGGACAATTTTGCTTTCATCAAGCAAATTTCAGCAGCAGAATAAGCCCTGGGCTTGATTTTGCTTTAGCAATTCAGGAATGCCACCAAGGATGCTATCTCTGGCATTATAGAAGTCATTTCCTTCAGCCTTGTTCTTCATCTTCGTTATAGGATGCTGTATTCGTTTGCTTGGGCTGCCATAACGATGACCACAGACTGGGTGGCTTAACAGAATTTTTTTTCTCACAGTTCTGAATGCTACAGGTCCTGGATGAAGATACTGGCAAGTTTAGATTCTTCTGAGGCCTCTCTCCTTGAATTGGTGGCCATTTTCTTTTGTCTTTTGTTGACCTAAAACAAATAGACAGCTAGTCATTTCTCCAGGAAAAAAATGGATTTATTCAGAATCAGCAAAGAACTGCCATTCAAGATGTGCAAGCATGGCAAGCCATGTGCAAGTCCTCTCACAGGAAGGAGAGGAAAACTCTTTTAAAGAGGGGAAAGAGGGACTTCCCTGAAAGTCCAGTGGTTAACACTTCGCTTTCCAATGCAGGGAGTGTGGGTTCAATTCCTGGTTGAGGAGATAAGAAATGCAGGAAGCCACCCTTCCCAGCAGTGCTTAGGAAACCCCTACATGCCCCTTACCAACCTAACAATCTATATGCTCACACATGAACTAATCAGTATGAGCAAGATACGCAATTACTGACGAGCTCAGTCTGGAGTCACACGCCCCACTCCTAGGAATTCAGTGTTCCCCAAAGCATGTGATATTGGAACCAAAAGCTGAGTTCTTACTAAAAGAAGCAGATGTTGGAGAGATAACCTCACAACAAATGGTAGTGGGCGGGGGGTGGGATGGGGGGGGGGTGGGGGGAGGCGGGGAGACAGAGTCTCTAATCCTCAGGAACTTCTATTTGGAGTGGGAGATGTTTTTCTCAGGACTAGGACGCTGGGGGGTTAATGCCTGGAATCACAGTAGGCAGAATATATCTCTGTCCTAGAGTTAGGAGCCTTCTGAATATCTTTGAAGATTAAAAACATTAAAACACTGCCTGGCAAAAGTAAAATTTATGAACTCATAAGTCAGCCTATTCCATTCAACTTAGGGGTACTTAGATCAAATGAACTGCCATTGTATTTGTTTCCCTGATATTCAAATAGAAGGGTGAGTCTGAGCATAAACCTTCAGGAGGTCTAAAAATATTTCTTTCAACCTTATACCAGCCTTGTGAGATAAATATTCCCATTTTCCAGATGAGGATAACAAGGCTCAGAGAGGGTAAGTGTCCCGGGAAAGTCTTTGCATGCCCTCCCCCATAGTAACTCCACAGTTAAGAACTCAAGAACCAGGAACCTGGAGTTGCAGGTAGTCGTTTTCTGCTAAAGGGGCTTAGAGAGTCACCAAGCATCTGTTCAAGGGGCCGTGCACAGAGGAGCCCCAGAGCAGAGTGACCCAGTGTTCAGACAGGCGCTGCAGCTCTGCCCTGTGCAACCCTGTCTTCGGCTCAGATATCGTTGGCTCCATTCTACAGGAACTCAGCCAAAGATTTTACCATTAAGAATTGTTGCCTGTCTCTAATTTTAATAATTAATGGAAGTTTTACAACTTTCAGTGACTTTAAACTCAACTTTCTTTGGCTTATTGTTTCTTGAGCAGTTACAGGGTGATCATTGTTACACAAAGACTGGACATGATCTACGATTAACTTTTCCCTCCATAATAATGTCATTGAATGCTTCTGAATTCCCTAGCTTTACGTACAATTGGGTCATTGTCTCAAAATTCAAGCAATCACTACTTGGATTTAAAATGAGTCTTTGTAGCATACTTTTTGGGCCAATCCAGTTCCCAATGCTCTGACTTGTATTGCCAACCACTCACCTGACATGTCTAAAAATGCTCTTCTCCAAGCACTGCTTTCCACGCCTCAGTTGATGCCAGCACATCTTTGCAGTCGTTTAGAACAAATAAGAAGTCATCCTAGACATCTCTCTTTTTCTTACACCATACATCCGATTCATCAGAATATCACCTGCTGTAATATATAAATGTGTGTGTGTGTGTGTGTGTGTGTGTGTGTGTGTGTGTGTGTGTGTGTGTATTCAGCTGTATCTGACTCTTTGCAACCACATGGACTGTAACCCTCCAGGCTCCTCTGTCCGTGGGATTTTCCAGGCAAGAATATTGGAATGGGGTGCCATTTCCTCCTCCAGGGGATATTCCTGACCCAGGGATCAAAACAGTGTTTCCTTTGTCTCCTACACTGGCATATTGTTTACCACTGAGCCACCTGGGAAACCCTTATAATTCAACCACTTCTTGCCATCTCTATTGCTTCCACTCTGTTCTGAGCTTTCAATACCTCCTGCAGAGATTACTTCAGTAGCCTCCCGACAGGTCTTCCTGTTTCTATAGCTGTCTCCTTTTAGTTCATGCCAAGGGTGGCAAACTACATTTCATAAGTCAAACTCTGTCAACCATTTGTTTTTGTAAACAAAGTTTTATTACAACACAGTCCATTGGTCTACATATTGTCTATGGCTACTTATGTGCTAAAATGGCACAGAAATGAACAGATTTGACAGGTTGTATGGCCCACGAAGCCTGAAGTATTTACTATCTGACCCTTTAAAGAGAAAGTTTCCTGGTCTCTGGAGTACTCTTGACTTTGCAATCTTGAAGGTCCTTTTGAAATAAAAATAAGATTAAGCAATGCTTTCGTTCACATCCCTCCTACGATTTCCGTTTTTACCAGGAGTAAAATCCAAAGGAGAAGGCAATGGCACCCCACTCCAGTACTCTTGCCTGGAAAATCCCATGGACGGAGGAGCCTGGTGGGCTGCAGTCCAGGGGGTTGCTACGAGTCAGACACGACTAAATGACTTCCCTTTCACTTTCATGCATTGGAGGAGGAAATGGCAACCCACTCCAGTATTCTTGCCTGGAGAATCCCAGGGATGGGGTGCCTGGTGGGGTGCCGTCTATGGGGTCACACAGAGTCGGACATGACAAGCGACTTAGCAGCAGCAGTAAAATCCAAAATGCTTTACAAAGGCCTTTAAGGTAACATTAGCTCTCTGGCTTCTTCTACTGCTATCTCCCTCATTCACTCTGCTCCAGCACAAATGAGCAGAGTTATTCTTGAAAAATGCCCCACACAATCCTACCTCAGGGCCCTTGCATATGCTATACCTTCAGCTTACAGAGCTCTTTCCCCAGATGTCTGCGTGGCTCACTCCCTCATGTTCTTCAGATCTTTCCTCAAATACCAGTTTCTTGTGGGCTTCTAATTAATACAACCCATCAGCCCTACGTTGAAGGCAGAAGAAGGGAGTAAGAGAGAACAAGATGGTTGGATGACATCACCAATTCATTGGACATGAACTTGGGCAAACTCTGGGAGGTAGTGAGGGAAGCCTGGCCTGCTGCAGTCCATGGGGTCGCAAAGAGTCAGACATGACTTGGCAACTGAACAACAACAACAAATCAGCCCTAAATACCAGAATTCCTGAGACTTCCTTTATGCTGTTCTATTTTTCCTTCTTTTGCACAGCAATTGTTATATTCTACTATACTATAATTCCCTTATGTATTGAGTTTATTATTTATTGTTTATTGTATACTCCCTGAAATATAAGGCAAAAATTTATGTTCTATAAGAACTCAGAAAAGGAACTAGATGCAGAGTAGTCATCTGATCGGTTTCAATTCAGTTCTGTCACTCAGTCATGTCCGATTTTTTGTGACCCCATGGACTGCAGTATACCAGGCTTCCTTGTCCATCACCAACTCTCAGAGCTTGCTCAAACTCATTTCCATCGAGTCGGTGATACCGTCCAACCATCTCATCCTCTGTCATCCCCTTCTCCTCCTGCCTTCAATGTTTCCCAACATCAGGGTCTTTTCCAATGAGTTAGTTCTTCCCATCAGGTGGCCAAAGTATTGAAGCTTCAGCTTCAACATCAGTCATTTGATACATATTTGTTCAAGGATGAACAAATGAATAAATGAAAACTGTATATAAAATATTTATAGGTCCTAACACTCTGCTAAGCACTGTGGAGAAATGCATACTCACACTCCCCAACATATGACATATTCCTTTATCTCAAGAATTTATTATCACATACAATGTTGAAGGAATTCAGGAAAATATAATGGAATACACCAATTATTAGCACTAAAATGACTGACTAGTATAGCCAAATGTACATAGTATATTAGAATAAGAGAACAAAGTAGGACAGAGTTGTTTAGGAAGGCTTCTTGGAACATCATGAACCTCTCCCAGAAAAGTAGAGAGAATTAAACTGAATTAAGCAGTGGGTAGCAGGAGGAACTCACAGAATTCCATATAAAGAGCACAGCATAAGCAAAGCCAGGGAAGTGGGAAAGAATACTCTTCACCATACCCGCTCTTCAGAAAATTATTAGTCAGCCTAGCTTAACAATCTGGAGAAGGCAATGGCACCCCACTCCGGTACTCCTGCCTGGAAAATCCCATGGACAGAGGAGCCTGGTAGGCTGCAATCCATGGGGTCGCTGAGGGTCGGACATGACTAAGCGACTTCACTTTCACTTCTCACTTTCATGCATTGGAGAAGGAAATGGCAACCCACTCCAGTGTTCTTGCCTGGAGAATCCCAGGGATGGCAGAGCCTGGTGGGCTGCTGTCTATGGGGTCACACAGAGTCGGACACAACTGAAGTGACTTAGCAGCAGCAGCAGCAGCTTAACAATCTAGAGCTGAAGTTTTGATCTTCCTCCATTAATCATCAACCCATGAATTAATCAATGGGACATTGAGGAGCTTGGTTTCATCTGCCTGCAGGTCAGTGCAGGGAAGGCAAGCTACAGAAGGGAACATGGAACTTTCTGGAAGACACCTGCCCAGGTTGTGCTGGAAGAGCGCAGGTGAGGAGCATGCCTTTAATAGAGCGTCTCGGCATCTGCACATAGGAAATCCTGATGGGCATTCACAAAGCCCCAAGCCCCAGACATGAAAGAGAGGGAAAGAAGGTTTCCTTTTAAAAGTTAAATTTATGTAACCAGTCCACAATGGGAAAAGGCGGAGTCTTCTAGAACCACTGAAATAGTTACTTTGCTATAGTTTATTCAGTGGTATGCAATCCCCTAAATATGTAATATGATAATATAATATGTAATAATACATGTATATATATTAGCTATATACATTATATTATATATATTTATAACTATATGTAATATATACATAAATTATATAATATAATTTTCATAGTAATTGTTATATTCTACTATACTCAGAAATATAGTTTATAATGCATGAAGATACATTATAATATATGTTATATATACATATATATTATATCTACTTGTCTATATATCACATATCATATCACATGTATTCATATAGATATATAGATTTAAAGAGACTGACAATCTGAAATATTTTAATACAAAGAGAGAAACTATAGAACTAGGAATGTACTACTGGTCAAAAGAGAGACATGCTAAATCAGGTCACTAGCATGGTGTTCTGTCCTTTGAATCAAGGATATGTCCTCAGGTGTCACCACGATTATATATCCATTCAATCGATCAAAGTTCATTGAACAGCTACCATGCATCAGGCTTACGTTAAGTGCCAGGGATTGAACGGTGAACAAAAGAGTGCCCCAGGCCCTGTGGAACAGAAGTCTAGTGTGGGTGCAGATATTAAACACACACTTGTCTAGGAGGGTTTGAATGGGTCTCCAAGAGCAGCCACTAATTCTTGTTCTGATTATATGATCATGAAACTACCTTCTAATGACTACTTAAGTCTCTCAGAGAGACTGTTATCAGAGAACTGTGAGGTCTGGGGGAGATGGCTGCAGATTGGAAGCCTAATTTGTAGACCTGCTATGCTAAGAACTAAACCACAGACCCTGGCAAATTCGCCACAACAAAGTCATTCTGTGAGCCTTGCCGGGGCAAGCACATGGAGGCACTTTCCTGCTGGCTACATACCTCTGCTTTCAAGAAAAATGTTTTCTTGGTCTTTCTTTTTTATGTATTTGCATTTTTTCTCCTCTAAGTCTTCCCCCAAATAAGCTTGTCTTGACTTACCTTGAGTTCATTTTGCCAGATTGTCTGTTGTTAATTCCATGTCATCTCTCCCTCTCTCCAGATTTTGCTTTGTATCACAGGGGAGAAGCCTTCATTTCCCAGAATTGTTTTTCCCATTTGCTTCCAGATCACATTCTGCCACTGAGGGGTACAGACATGAGGTCTGAAAGAGAACTGAGAAAGAGAAACCGCTTTCTCCAGTGGCAGTTTGGCAAAAACATAAGAAGTCAAACAGGAGATTATCAGCAGTAGCTTCTAAGCAAGTTCTTAGAAAGTTTCCTGGTGTTTCCAAAGATTCTTGAAGTTTGCCGAGTCCTGGTGAGCTCCTGCAAACTGCCTGCTTTGGTGCCAAGGGAAACTAAGATCATCTGTACTAGCTTGGTAGCTACTCAGGTGCTTTTTGGCTTAATGAACTCAAGCCAAAACTTCCCTGAGCCCTCTTAAGTCTCATTCCCTGTATCTAAAACCTTTCCTACTTGAAATACCTAGAAAGGCTATTTTCTGACCAAATCTGAAAATTTTAGTGAGTTTGTGTGGAAAGAACTATTCCTAGTTATTTTGGCCCTCTCCTCAAGATCCTTAAACAAAATATACAATGGCTTGCCTTTACAGAGAGGAGAGAAAACCACCGTGAATTACCTATTAGTGACTAATGTGCTCTTTGTACTTCCTAGATTGGAGCCTCAAAGACTAATTCGAAGCTTGAAAGTAAGTCCTCTAGCCAATAAGAGAAAGATCTTTGTATCTGGCCTGATGCTGGATAATTGAGAAGCTCTCCTTGGCCTGTGGGTCTTCTCAGTTGTGTTTTCAGGCAAATAGGCTTGCTTGGCTAGGGAATAGGAACTCCATAGAAGAGTGAGTAAGTTTAAAAATATATGCACTAGAATCACCTCATGGGCTCCAAAACTAGTGGTTCTCAACATCCTGCAGATAATCAACTGCAAGAGCATTTACAAAAAGAAAAAAAATCATGTCCTGACTCATACCAAAGTTTTGATTTAATTGATCTGGCTTCAAACCAAGGAATTAGTAGCTTTTCAAAGTTCTCAGATGATTTTAATACACAGTCAGGGTTGAGAAACACTAAGAAGATGTCCATGAAATGCCCAACACAGATCCTGCTCAAGAAATATTAGCTTTTTTCTCAGGAAATCTGAGACTTGAGCCCAGGCTTCCTGGCAGTGTTGCTTCCATTGCCCCACATCAGCCCAGAAGTGTGGATATGACTATACGGCACACTCTTTGTCACTGGCTGAACATTCCAGTTTATGGGGACTTTGCAAAAGCATTGATGCCTAGTTCTATCCTGACCAGTTAAATCAGCACCTCTGAGCTGGGACCCACACCTCAGTATTATTATTAATTTTTCCACAAACATTTGCCGCATGATATGATCTCTATTTCCCCATTAGAATTTTTGTGTCATTCTTTATGCCACTTCAGTTACAACTGCTTATTTATATTATCTAACCCACTGTACTGTGTACCCAAGGTCAAGGTGGGTGTTTTGTTTCATAGTTTTTATACATCCTTTTTCTCCTTTCACTCAGAACCACCAGAGTTCTAACATATTGTATATATTTAAGTAACACTAATTTAATTAATTGTCTGAGGCCAAGAATACCCATCTGAAATCCTCCAACTTCTCCAATCTACTTTTTCACTTACATTCCTTGCCGTATTTTTTTCTGTTGTCTTATAATGTCTTGTTTCACCCTGTAGCTAAAATGATCTCTTCAAAATTCAACTCCATCCGTGAAGTTGGTTGATGGGTATGATAGCATATACATAATGTTATAATTAGCATGCATGTTCATTATAATGTTGTATATGTGAGAAGGCACCCACAATTTATAGATCTCTCCAGTGATTCAAAAATGCACCCAAGGTTAAGTATCACTGTTCTAAGAGTAGGTTAAGACCAGATTGCAGAAGCATCTGAGACCCAAGACCAGCTCTAGAAGTTGGAGTGAAATCAATTAAGGCACTGGGTCATCACTGAAGTCTTTGAGCAGAGGTACAACTGAACCAGAGATGTTTTTAAGTGTATAAGCCAGAAGACAGCATATGGATATAAGAAGGAGAATTAATTAGTTCTGATTGGGTCCTTTATTCATTTCTCAAAGGACTTATGTAATCATCTAAGTTCTGTTTCCATGTTTTTGAACTGTGGTGTCGGAGAAGACTCTTGAGAGTCCCTTGGACTGCAAGGAGATCCAACCAGTCTATTGTAAAGGAGACCAGTCTTGGGTGTTCACTGGAAAGACTGATGCTAAAGCTGAAACTCCAGTACTTTGGTCACCTCATGCGAAGAGCCGACTCATTGGAAAAGGCCCTAATGCTGGGAGGGATTGGGGGCAGGAGGAGAAGGGGATGACAGAGGATGAGATGGGTGGATGGCATCACCAACTCGATGAGTTTAAGTAAACTCCGGGAGTTGGTGATGGACAGGGAGGCCTAGCGTGCTGCAGTTAATGGGGTCACAAAGAGTTGGACACGACTGAGCGACTGAACTGACTGATTGATAATTATTTTTTCTTTTTGATAGCCTTATACTCATTTGAGCATCTGTCAAAGGGCCACATTTCAGTATATTAATCCTTTTACTAAATGTTACAGCTTGAAGTCCTATCTGCTAGTTTTATTAAAATATAAATGAGGGGGGAAATAAACCTCTACATTATCTAGGAGCATATCCATATGAGCAGCCTGACTCCATTAGCTGTTATCTGTAGCGGAGATGGATTATGAGTGGTCATGATCTTAAGGACACAGCTCTTCGGTGGCTGTTAAAAAGAAGACCAGACTGGGCAAGAAAGGTACCTCCCTGATCAGTAACTACCATCACTGGTCCCCACAGGAAACAGAATTTCCATTGTCAGAACCATCCTAGTGGATCAATAGAACACAACTATGAATTTAATCATCTAGAAACCAAGGATATAGTCTCACTTTTCTGAATGAATTTACATCTTTTAAAAGAGCTAGCACATTCACAGTTTTGCTAACACAGTCCTGTGATGTAGGGAGCAAATGCCCAAAAATATTCTAGAGAGGAGATAAGGAAGTGAGATTAAAACATCAGATGGAGCAACCTCTGGAATTCCTCCTTTGTAACCCACCTTTACCCCCACTCCAAATTAAAACTTACGGAAGAGAAAAGACATATTTTAGAAAATTACTAACTTATCTTAAAGGCAGAAGGTGAAACTTTCAGGTGTCAAAAACAAAAGGAAAATCCTTAGACTGGAAGGCTATGGGAGCCAAAGTCCTGTAGAATGTCTGTTATTATTGTTGTTTCTTAGTTGCTCAGTTATGTCTGATTCTTTTCAGTGGCATGGACTATAGCCCACCAGGCTCCTGTGTCCATGGGATTTTCCAGGCAAGAATACTAGAGTGTGTTGTTGCTTCCTTCTTCAGGAGATCTTCCTAACCCGGGGATCAAACCCAGGTCTCCCACATTGGCAGGGGGATTCTTTACCACTGAGCTACCTGGGAAGCTCTGCAGAATATAGGGAGAACAAAGATGCAAAATTGTAGGTGCTGTGTTTTCACATCTCTGAGGAGGTCAAGGCTTCAGGACTAGAGCACAGAACTGGGCTCCCTGAATGACTCTGGGAACTGAGGAGACTGCAGCGTCTGTGACTGGGAAATGAAAATTTTCTCCACTGACTGGGAAGCCAATCCTCTCTCCCAGGCCTTGTTCCAGGTCCCTCCAGATATGAGAGCCTCGGGAAATGGGATCTCAAACCCACTGTGCACCACACACCAGGCACCAAACCACTGGACACTCCAAAGGACATGGCTCACATAAACAAGGGTCCTCTGTTCTGTCACTGATTCCTAGGTGGCAAATAATACCAAATGATAGTGACTTAAAACATCCCTCATGTTTCTGACAGTCAAGAAACCAAGCATGACACAACAAGGTCCACAGTGTGGACTCCATAAAGTCTGGGACTCAGCTAGGAATGTCTTGATTGGCGTGACTGACGTGTTGAGGCAGACGGACCACTGGGAGCTTTTCAAGGACTGTAAGACAGTGTCTTCACCTCCTCTTCACAAGGGTGTTTTCAGAGCTACCTTGGAGAGTGGCAGCTGGGTTCCATGAGGACAGGTAGAAGCTGGAAGGATTCCTATGGCCCAGGCTTGATGTCTCACTTCTGCCACATTTCATTGCTCAGGTATGGGCCACAGAACCAGCCAGGATTCAAGACACAACCACACAAGAGCGATAACATGAAACATGGTTCTTAGCAGGAGTGGGTTCTTAAGAGACTAGTGATAATGCTGCTGGAATTGGACTATGTGTCAGGGCTTGGCTGCAGTTGTAGAAATCCTGGTGTAAAGGCCTAATAGAAATGGATTCAATCCAATGGCACCCTTTCTGCTCTGCTGAGTCGCTTCAGTCGTGTCCGACTCTGTGCGACCCCATGGACAGCAGCCCACCAGGCTCCCCCGTCCCTGGGATTCTCCTGTCAAGAACACTGGAGTGGGTTGCCATTTCCTTCTCCAATGCATGAAAGTTAAAAGTGAAAGTGAAGTCACTCAGTCGTGTCCGACTTCCAGCGACCCCATGGACTACAGCCTACCAGGCTCCTCCGTCCGTGGGACTTTCCAGGCAAGAGTACTGGAGTGGGGTACCAGTGCCTTCTCCGAATGGCGCCCTTTAGAAGTGGTCATGAAACTCCTCCCATAGGACCTCTGCATGTTACAGCATCCACACGACTGCCTCAGAATTCCCACAGGTGATAGGTTCCCTAGAAGATGAACTCCAAGAGAAGTAGGTGCCTCTTAACTGACACATGAGCTCCAAAACTGACTAAGTGGGGCTCCTCCGGGTTGTCCCCCATCCAAGATCCAGTGAGCTGTTCTGACCAGCCTCAGGAGTAAAGCAGAGCTGGGGTCGGGACTAGATGGGAGGTAGGCTAGCCAGTGACTCTAACCATGCATCAAGAAGCGCCACAGAGACCAGGGGCCAAAAGAACGAGGACATACCATTATTTGAAGGATGTAAGACCACTTGCATGTTCATAGAAATTGTACAGCACAATTCACAGCAGAGGTGTGTGTACTGCTGCTGCTGCTGCTAAGCCGCGTCAGTCGTGTCCGACTCTGTGCGACCCCATAGATGGAAGCCCACCAGGCTCCCCCGTCCCTGGGATTCTCCTGTCAAGAACACTGGAGTGGGTTGCCATTTCCTTCTCCAATGCATGAAAGTTAAAAGTGAAAGTGAAGTTGCTCAGTTGTGTCCAACTCTTATCGACCCCATGGACTGTAGCCTATCAGGCTCCTCCGTCCATGGGATTTCCCAGGCAAGAGTACTGGAATGGGGTGATGTGTGTACAGATGAACACAAATGACAAGTCTTATTGTCATTTTCCTCTGTCTGGAGGCAGATTAATTGAGGAAAACTGATGGGGGAAACAAATGAGAGGAGCCTGGCTATCACAGTTGTGGCAAGTTCCTCTCTGGCTGATGCTTCAGAATAGAGCAGAGGTATATGTTGGCCTCATAATTCAGACTGCTGGAAAGACAGCAAAGAAAAAATACCTACTTTAGTAAAATCGAGAAGCACAAGCATGTAAAGGCAATGCTGTCCCAGGTCAACATTTCTCATGGGATAAGCACATGGGAATGTGAGTCCAGAAAGTCCTTCTCCCAAGAAAATCCCACTTTTGACAGCCAATCCAGCACAAGTGGGTTACAAGCAGCTCATGCCATGAAGCATTTAAAGGGGTCAGAAAATTATTGGAGCCTCTACCAAGGAGTTGTCAGGCAGCCTTATAGAATATTCTGTGTGACCTTATCTTAAATGTGTAGCAGAAATAATTCTTCCCTCAGGATGGGGTCATGTAGTATAATTTGTTCAATTCAATGAAATGTGAGCAGAAGTGATTGTGTCACCTCCAAGCTGAAGTCATGAAAATGTCCCCTTAAGATTACCCTGTCTGTCTCTCCTCCACTTTCAGTAATGAGTGTGGAGGCTGTGTTGACACAGCAGGGTCTTTAAAGCGAAGCTGCCTGAATGACTCTGTGTTTGGAGGTCGTCTGCTACTGCAGGTAGCCTCATCTATGCTGTTACTCCAGAGCTCTGGTGGGCTCATCTTTGTAGCCCCAGCCGTGCCCTGATGCTGGAGCAGCCACGTGGGAAGACCACTGGTAGGGGCAGCACTGGGATGGGAAATCTTGTTACTCAGCTTGGAGTGGCATTAGTGGAAGCGATCCTAGAACATACCTCCAAGAGAAAATTGAGTGAAGCCACAGTCAGAATGAGGGAGAAAACCCGGAGAAGGAGGGATGGTGTGGGTGGCCTCCAGAGCCGAGGTGCTAGATGTGGGTAAATTGCATTCAGGATTGAGCTGTTCAGGTGTTAGTTTACAAATGTAGCATATGCTTCTGCTTCCCTGGGAGCTCAGCTGGTAAAGAATCCACCCACAATGCAGGAGACCCCAGTTCAATTCCTGGGTTGGGAAGATACCCCGGAGGAGGGCATGGCAACCTATTCCAGTGTTCTTGCCTGGAGAATCGCCGTGGACAGAGGAACCTGGCAGTCTACAGTCCATGGGGTCGCAAAGAATCGGATATGACTGAGCAACTAAGCACAGCACAGCACAACACGTGCTTCAGTCCTCATTCAGCAGAGAACGTGCCTGAGACTGAAGACCGTGCTCTAAATTCTATCAGTGGAGAGTATTGTTACTTGAACCATGAGATGAGTATAACAAAAGCACTGCTGTTTACCCACCAGGGAGGAAACAAGCGATTGTATGGTATTTACCAACATATAAAACGATGGCAAACAACACACCCTGTAGTGCCGGAGTCCAGCTCCAGTAGCCAGGGGATCAACCTAAAGAGATGGACGGTGTTGGTGAGAAAAATGAGGCAGCCTCTCAGTTTTCTTGGACTGCCTATTTATTTCAAGATTTTCTTTTATACTTTTACAAAAGCATTAGGTCAGAAGTTTGACATTTTCAATTCCCCCTCACCCAGATTTATTACTGTCCATAAATCATTGTTGCTCTTCAAACAGAGTTCGTGCTTCAGTGATTCTCTCAGAATCAGCCTTACCATCTATTATCTACTTCCTTTAATGTGTCCTATAGGTAACTTGTGATTACATTGTAACTTATGCTACATTCCTCAGTTTACTACTTATCTTCCTAAATCCTGTTTGCCCTTAACATCCTGAGCTCACTATCTCTTAAAAAGGCTTCTAGCTATAGTGTCTTTAAAAATTCCTGACTTCTATAAGCTATAGTAAAATATGCTAACTTTACAACATTTCTTAAATCTTTAACTTATAACTATTTTAATTATTTCTAAGCCCTAAATTCAGTAAACTCCTTTGCCATATACATTTTCCTCACAAATAGGCTTCAGATAGCAATCCCTCCCATGGCCTCAAGCTGCGGCCTATGTGCTCATCCTGGAACACTCTTTTGTAAAAGTCCTTGAACAAATGTCAATGATTAACTTTATGAATTATTCTCTGACCACAGCTGCAGAAGGCTTTGTGCCTTCTCATGCTCCTCTCAAGAACAATAAGCACCTTAATATTCCTTTTCAGTCAACTCGGCCGAGGAGAGGAAAAAAAAGTCAGAATTACAAGGCCTAACTTCTTCATCCCGGGTCCGTGCCTGTGGAATGAGGAGAGGGGGCTGGGTCTGTGCCTGCATTTTGCCAGTAATGCCTAACACGGTTCCCAACACTGTAGGCACCTTACTTGATTATTGGGGAAGTTGATCATTGCCACAAAACGCTATCTCCCCACATTAACCCTTATCTGAGAAGAGCAAATGAGCATATCTATTGACAGCAGGTTGCAGAGACAGGGTTTCTGGTTCAAATCTTGGCTCACCTGTTTTCTGTTGCGATACCTTACAAGCTGGTTACTTGACTTCTTTCTGTTCCAATATCCTCAACTGTTAAATGAAGATGAAAGAAGCTTCTCTGTCATGAGGTCAGCACATGAATTATACTGGATCAGGAAGAAAAGTGCTAAGTGCTGTGTCTCATACATGAGTCTTAAACAAATGTTAGATGTCATGATTTAACCAGGATCCATTAAAAGTACTGCACAGGTATCCCTACCCAACCCTTTTCCTCCCTTTCCCACTGAAATGCTTAAGTCAGTTCACTTCTTCCCTCTCCACACTTGCCACACAATTCCTGGGAACACAGAGCAGTACTGGGGGGTCTTGCTCTAGGAGGAGGGCATCACAGCTTAAGGTCCTAATTCCCTTCTCTCCCTCTGTGTGTGTGTGCTTAGTTGCTTAGTCATATCCAACTCTTTGCGACCCCAAGGACTGTACCCCTCCAGACTTCCCTGTCCAAGGCGATTCTCCAGGCAAGAATACTGGAGTGGTTAGCCACGCCCTCTTCCAGGGGTCTTCCTAACCCAGGAATCGAACCAGGGTCTCCCACATTGCAGGCACATTCTTTACCATCTGAGCCACCATGGAAGCCCAAGAATACTGGAGTGGGTAGCCTATCCCTTCTCCAGGGGATCTTTGCAACCCAGGAATTGAACCAGGGTCTCCTGCATTGCAGGCAATTCTTCACCAGCTGAGCTGCCAGGGAAGCCCTCTCTCCCTCTAACTTGACACTATTCTTATCTGCTTTCTGCCTAGACCGGGGTGTTCAGGAGCCTGCAGCTGCTTCTCTTAGAGGGAGAGTGACCAGATGATGCCCTTCTTGGTGTGCTTTACTAGATATCAGAAAATCCCCACCACCAAGAACATTTTATCGCATTCTAATGTCTAAAATCCTATAAGTCAGGACACATTCATTTAGTTAAAATATAAAAATTCCAGGGAGAAGATATATAGCAATACTTATCAGTCACATGGGATTCTCAGGTAGCTCAGTGGTAAAGAATCTTCCTGCCAGTGCAGGAGATGCAGGAGACTAGAGTTCAGTCCCTGGGTTGGGAAGAGCCCCTGGAGAAGGGAATGGCAACCCACTCCAGTATTATTGCCTGGGGAATCCCACAGACAGACTGTAGCCTGGTGGGCTACAGTCCATGGGGTCACAAAGAGTTGGACATGACTAAGCGACTAACACTTTCATTTTTCATATACTTCAGTATAAATGAATTTCTCAGATTTCTTTTCTGAAAGCAAGTTAGACAACGGGGAGATATAAGACAGTATGAAAAGCCTGAGGATTTGAGAAGCAGCTGAAGAGAAGAAGAATCCAAATGAGAGTCCTGGAAACCTCAGAGACAGTCATTGTATAGGAACCATTTGGACCAAGGCTGCTCTGAATGAGTCATGTCCCCAAATGAGATGTATCCCCAGAGGCCCCATAGGGTTCTCAGGGTCTCATCTTAGGAAGAAATTACTTTCAAATCCTGGGACTGCAGAGTCTATAATGGTTATCTGAGCAATTATTCATCAGGGAACAGAGAGTAATCAGAGTGCTCATCCAGAAAGTGTGGGCTTTGGAACCAAAGACATTTTTATCAGGACACATCCTGCATGGAGAACTTGGACTTCCCCATCAAACATGTCAAATGCCTGCCCTCCCACTTGGTTAAAGGCTCTGGAACCCCCTGGCCTTCTAAATGTGCCACTGTGGCCTTTTAGGAGAGTATAAACATAGGAATAAACACAATGGATGAGCAAATCTAGCTGGGAATTATTCAGGCATCACATTTTAGAGCAGAAGTTTTAAATTTTTTAGTTTACACACTTTAAAATAATATTGAGGCTCCAAAAAAGCTTGTGTCTACGTGAGTTAATTTATCTCTAGAAGTATTTACCATTTTAGAAAATAAAACTGAGAAATTAAAAAATATTTTTATCCATTTATTTTAAATAAAAATAATAAAATATAAACAGAAATTACATACATTATGGAAAGTAACTATTTTTTGCAAAACATAAAAACGAGTGCTTGGTTTCTTCATCCATCAGCTATACATGTGTAGTATTGTAGGAAATAGATATATTGACCTTTGTCCCACCTTTGCTCAGAGTTCCTAAACTTCCTGAAATTTCCTGAGTGATAGAGGTGAGAGAAGCACTTTTTGTTATTCCTAAGAAGCCCCTTCCAACTGTACCTGTGTTTATACTAATGAGGTGACTCTTGGAGGGCCCCAGATAGCTTCAGGATGGGAGCTGGTTGCCAGAGGAACCAAACCTGTGATTAGAGGGTGGGAACTTTCAGCTCCACCCCTGAGTTCTGGAGGGACTGGAGATTGAGTTCAATCAACAATGACCAATGATTTAATGTAATATAATTAATGTAATGAAACATCCATCGAATCTCCTAAATGGGGTTTAAGAATGTAAATGGTTGGTGAACGTATCAAAGTGGTGAAGGGCATGTTCCTAAAGAGGGTATCAAGCCCAGGTGTGCACACTTCACACTGCCCTGTGCATCTCTTCTGTTTCCTGAGTTGTAGGCTCTGTAATAAACTGGTGGACGTAAGTAAAGGGTTATCTTGTGTTTTTTGAGTTGTTCTAATGAATTGTCAAAAGGGGCAGGGAAGGTTGTAGGAACTCCCAAATCTGTAGCCAGCCGAGCAGAAGTGTGGGTCACCTGGCTCCCATTTGCGGTAAGCGTCTGAAATGGGCAGTCTTGTGGAACTGAATTCTTAATCTGTGATGTCCATACCAACTCTGGCAGTCAGTGTCAGAACTGAGTTCAGTTGTTGGATACCTGGCTGGTGTCAGAGAATCAGAGGCAGGTATCATGTAACGTCTGGAAAACACCGCATGAAAGAAGAAGGGTGAAAAAGCAAATAACATTTCAGCACTGTTGTAAAAACAGTTTTGACTTTGCAGGACCCCCTCCCAAAAATGTTTCAAGGGACCTCAGGTGTCCCTAGACCCCACCTGAAGACTTCTGTGTTAGAGGATTGTTTTCTGGGATTGGGCTGATCTGAAATTATCCATTCCTTAGTCCCTGAATACCTCATGCAAGTCTCAGAGGTTCAAAAAAAGTTAGAAATAGCTTTTCCATAGTTAAGGACACTCCTAGATCTAAGATGAAGACTCTGGGGAGTTCTGAAGTTTGTAGAATGACTATAGACTGGGATAGAATAGAGTGTTTGTAGGTATCTTGGCTGAACCTCCGTGTTTGTGAATCTGGGAACCAGAGGGGAAGTAGCTGTAGCCTAATGAATCCAGAGGGCAAAGTACCCAACTCTGCCACTTCACAGCCTTACAACCTTGGGAAAAGTCATTGCATCCTTCTGAGATTTCCTCTTTTGCAAAATGGAGATAATATCCAGGCACATTGCAGATGTGACCTTACTTCACTCACATGCACATTCTACACACATTCTACACACATTCTGTCTATAATGCCATGAGACATGCAAAGTCAAGGGGACACAGTTACCTCTCTTTTAGCAATGGGAAGTCACATGCTCAACAAAGTGCTCAGTAGATGCAAGGTGCTTAATTGGAATCTAGGTTTGTTTGACCTTGAATCCCATGCTTTTCCTCATCCTACTGGCTTGGAGAAAAGGGGTCAGCACAGAGCAGAGAATGGTGGGGGGATGGGGTTTGTTCTGTAAGTTTAACCAGAGCTCGTGGCATGTGGTGACAATGCCAGGAGTGAATGAGTGCTCAAAACCCAATAACTGAAGAGGATGTTTGCACAATGAGTGGAAAATGGGAAGGTAATTTCGCTGGTTGTCAGAGTGCTAGAGTGAGAAGAAAGGCCCTCAGAGCAGACGTGCTGGGTAAGCAAACACCCTCCCCACCCCTGCATATCTCAGGGGAGGGCAGGAGAGGGGACTCTCCATTTTATTTAGATGCTGATGCCTGGCATAATTTGCTGCAAATCCATTTTCTCTCTCATGACTTAGGAGAATGGAGTCGGATGGTTAGCATGCTGACTGTTCATAGCTATGTTAAGCAGCAGGTGACCTAGAAAAGATTTGCCCTAAGAAAAAAGTGATAACACATTATCCTTGGATAATGATATTTTGTCTGTATGCACTGTTAAGAAGTTTCAGAAATATTATGGGAAACAAGAAAAGGTTTTTTCATACAGCTGGGACCTTGCTAAATAAATGTATATTCCATACCTGATTCTTTAGTGAGGATTCCAAATGCATTCTCACACTGCTGCCAGACAGATTTTGTCTATCTTTTCTTATGCAAAAATCTAGATGGACTTTCAACTTGAGATTATGCCTGGACAACAGTCTTCAATACAACCTGTCCCATTTCTCACTTTAAAAATGTGGGAAAAAAATGAAAACTCTCATTATTATTGAAAACCATCACTGACAGACAGTCTAATATCAGAATCAAAGAGGAAAAGACACTACTTATGAAGCAAATGGAGCTGCATTGAGACACACCAAGCCTAAGAGCTCTCTGCTCCACATAAAACACAGACTGTCAACAAATGTGAGACAGAGGTATTGCCTGTGGCCTGAGCTAAGCTCATCCTTATATGCTGCTGGGCTTAGACAAACAGGGAATGGACTCTTTACCCCATTAACTACTCTCTAGAAAGAATACAAGTCTAAGGGAAAAACTGGGCAGGAGGTAGGAGAAGACTCAAGGTATAATGCCATGTGCGGTCCCATGAGTGAGGAGCTGGTTGTATGAGCAGAGAGAAGTCCCCTCATAATGGACCATGTTGGGAGTGGGTGGGAGTTGTGTGGTGTGTGTGTGTATGTGTGTGGCATGTGAGGTGTGCAGTATATGTGTGCAGCATGTGTGAGTATGTAGTCTGTCTAATGAGTGGCATGTGCGATGTGTTGTATGGTATGTGTTTGATATAATGAGTGAATATGCATGTGTGATATGCAGTGTGTATATGTGATATATATATGTGTGTGTGTATGTGGTATGCATTTGGCATATGCATGTATGTGGATGTGGTATGTGTGGGGGGTGTATGTGCTAACTACCATAATTAAGACTCCTAAAGAATCAGGCAATTGAAAGAGAGGGATGACTTCCCTTGGATAAAGACCCATCAGAAATTTGGAGTTGGCCTGGAGCTATTTGTGCATGTTGACCCGGCCTGCAAATGAAATAAAGGGTGTTGATTATTGGTCTGTGCTTCCCAGGTGATGCTAGTGGTAAAGAATCTGCCTGCCAATGCAGGAGACATAGAGATGTGGGGTCAATCCCTGGGCTGGGAAGATCCCCTGGAGGAGGGCATGGCAACTCACTCCAGTATTGTTGCCTGGAGAATCCCATGAACAGAGAAGCCTGGCAGGCTATAGTCCATAGAGTAACAAAGAGTCGGACACAACTGAAGTGACTTAGCACACGTGCATTATCGGTTCATCATATGCTGAGCAGGGAGCAGGAATAAGAGTCATTCATTTACTGTATCTGATTCTAAGCATCAAATCTGAAAAGAAATCTGGCTATTTTTTTGAGCAAAAGAAGAAATCCATCAAGTAATTTGGAACTGCAGAAGCACAATTTATACCAAGAAAAAAAAAAAAACATCTGGAAGGCTCAGAAGAAAAAGATGTCTCTAAAAAAAATACTCCTCAATGAATAGAAAAAAGATATTTCAAGGAAATGTTTTAGTGTCATGCAAAGATATAAGACAGCATAAGCAGCATCATAAACAAACAGGCAGGGAGAGGGAAGGAAGAAGATGTCATGAAAGGAGCCATCGTGGGGAAAGGAGCTGTTAAGACAACATTTGCGGCACTGACAATCAAAAAAAGACCCATTCATGGTGCAGAAAAATCCCATCAGTTACTGGAAGGGCAGGTTTGAGAAGCCTCTAGAATGCCAAAAGAAAGGATAAGAAGTCAAAACAAAGTAAGAGGAGATAGGAATGAAAGACATCCAAGGGTGTTCCTGGAAGAGAAACAAGGGGGAAACAATGAGAGAAAAGCAGAATCAAACTTAAAAGAAATCTTTCCTGCGCTTGCAAAGGAGGGCAAGAAAGTCTTGTGGAAGCAGGTTCAAGAGCTTATCATTTTTAGATACAGTAATTGAAAGCATACCTGGAGTATCGCCACCTCCACCATCATCTACTCAACATCCTAGCAAAGCATTTTTATTCATTCACTCAACAAATATTTATTTTATGCACCAGGCACTAAAATTATAAAGATCAAAGGAAAAGCCCTCAAAGATTCAGGCAGGACAAAATTGTTTAGTTATAATAACCACAGTAAACCAAATATCAGATCATTAGAAGACATTCATCATCTTAAGGGGTTGTTTCGAGGCTCAGGGATTTCATAGGCTGCCAAGTTGCCTTTTTTGTATGAATATAACAAAATGACAAATGCAGATATATCGTTATTACCAACTGAACTTGGATCCACTTGCCTACCTCACAGCCAGGCCAATTTACTGCCACCACGTTGTGGTGAAGCACCCCACTCCAGTACTCTTGCCTGGGAAATCCCATGGATGGAGGAGCCTGGTGGGCTGCAGTCCATGGGGTCGCTAAGAGTTGGACACGACTGAGCGACTTCACTTTCACTTTTCACTTTCATGCATTGGAGAAGGAAATGGCAACCCACTCAGCGTTCTTGCCTGGAGAATCCCAGGGACAGGGGAGCCTGGTGGGCTGCCGTCTCTGGGGTCACACAGAGTCGGACACAACTGAAGTGACTTAGCAAGGAACCAAGTAAAGTACAGTGTTTATGGCAGGCACCAAGCAAGGAGAACAAACAGCTCATGCTCAAAAGACCCAAAGTCTCCATGACTTTCAGCAAGGGTTTTAAAGACGTTGTTAGGGGAGGGGATTATAGGTGATCAGCTTATGGACCTTCTTCTGATTTGTTACTGGTGAGGTAACAGGGTGGTGTTTCAGGAATCCTAACCAGCAATCTTCTGGTTCCAACCAGTTGGGGATATACCACCATCCTCCTCCTGGGTAGGAAAGTCTTTGTTCCTGCAGAACAACTTGAAGATACATGTCAGATTATTATGTATATCCTTCAGGAGGAACTAAGACTCTTTCATCATTGAACTGTTGTTTCTTGACTGCTTTTCCTTCATTTCTCTTTTTCCTCCTTTCCCTTATTAGTAACTAGTTGACTCTGCTCTTTGGAACTCAGAGAAGACCTAGGAGACTAAATCTTTTTTTTTCTACAAACAAGAAATGGGGGACATGGGGAATTTGTACCTGGGAGAGTCCCACAGGATTCTGCTTGGTTTCACAGTGGTGTGAAGCCATGGCATTAGTATTGAATGTTTAAAAATATATATAAAGATGTTTGACAACTAGTGGAGAGTTGGAGCAGAATCAAAGGCCTAAAATTGAAGAAGTCATGCATGGAAGTCCTAAAATTATTAAAATATACACTTTCATAAATAATTTATACTTGTGGTTGTAAACTGAAAATATGCATCACATATTATACCAGAAAAATAATATGTATAAACATACATATCCTTACCTCAACAATTCTATGAGTAGAAATATTTGTGCCAAAGAATTATTTAAGAATGTGTAATAGGCAATGGCACCCCACTCCAGTACTCTTGCCTGGAAAATCCCATGGACGGAGGAGCCTGGTGGGCTGCAGTCCATGGGATCATGAAGATTCCGACATAACTGAGCAACTTCACTTTCACTTTTCACTTTCATGCACTGGAGAAGGAAATGGCAACCCACTCCAGTATTCTTGCCTGGAGAATCCCAGGGACGGCAGAGCCTGGTGGGCTGCCGTCTATGGGGTTGCACAGAGTAGGACACGACTGAAGCGACTTAGCAGCAACAGCAGCAGCAATGATTTCTAAATAAGGATGTAATTTACAATGTTAGTTACAAAGTGAAAAAATAGAATAAGAATAAAACAATGGTGGCATTGCTTATATAAACAATAATTTATACTTATGATGAAACAAAATAGAACAATGTAGATCAAGTCCATTTATAGGGTAATAAGCTGTCGCATTTTTACCCAAAAAATGGATTTGCCTGTTGGTAGGTGTCAAACCCAAAGACACAACTAAGATCAGGAGAAGGAAGGATTTATTATTACTTGCAGCAAGTAAAGAGGACACCAGGGCTCTTTTCCAAAGCAGTGTCTCTCCAACAGCAAAATAGGGGAAGTTTGAAGCTAAGCGTACATGCATATTCATGAAGGGGCTTAGTTGGTCCACTGAGTTCAAACTTTAGTGGATTGAGGTCACTAGGGTCAGAAAATGTTGACATCACCATGTATTAGGTTTCAGTTGATCTGGTGGTTGAGCACTTCAGGTTAATCTTTACTGCTAATCAGAACTGGGAGTCTTTAACAAATGATCAGATACTGGGGTTCAGTCCCTGGGTTGAGAAACTCCTCTGGAGAAGGGAATGGCAACCCACTCCAGTATTCTTGCCTAGAGAATTCCATGGACTTCTCCTGGTGGGCTACAAACCGTGGGGTCTCACAGAGTCAGATGCCACTGAGCAATTGAGCAGGAGTAAGAGATTATCTTTGCTGTTGTAACTTCTTTTGCCCGACAGTAGTTGTTTGTTCCCTTAAGATGCTTAATCTTGAGAAATGTTAACCTTGAGAACTGTTCAAAGGCAACCCTTGTGGCTAGGCTTAGATTGAAAACTGGTTTAAGCCAAAAATGGTTTCTCTTATGTCAAGAAAGCCATGCTTGGTTCTCTTCCTCCTGTCCTATTTGTTTACAATATGTTGCCATGTTGAAAAAAAAAAAAAAAAAAAGCATGTTAAAACCCAGTATTTACAGTCTAATTCTACTTTAGAAAAAATTATATGTGTGTAAATAGAAAATAAACTCCAGTAATTTCTGCAGTTAAATGTTAATAGTTGTTATATCTAGATGGCAAGATTCTGCATGCTTGTTATTTTCTGTTTTATCTTAGTTTGTTGGGTTCATCTGGATTTTCCAGTTTTTTGCAAGGTGCGTGTATGTGTGTGTGTTCCATCATGTCCAGTTCTTTACAACCCCATGGACTGTAGCCTGCCAGGCTCCTCTGTCCATGGAATTTTCCAGGCAAGAATACTGGAGTGTATGCCATTTTCTACTCCAGGGGCTCTTCCTGATTCAGGGATAAAAGCTGTGTCTCTTGTGTCTTCTGCATTGGCCGGCAGATTCTTTACCACCGTCCCTCCTGAGAAGCCCAAGCTGCATGTCAGAGACTTAAATAAGGTTGTGATATAATTAGATTTTCAAGGAAAGAGACGGGGTTGCAGGACAAGTATAAGGGACAAGGTAATTGAAACAAATCAGATGAGAGATAATGGCAGTTAGAAGCCAGACAGTGGGAATGGGCAAAAGTGGGAAGAACTGAGTGATTCCAAAGACAAGAACTGATGGGGCTCGAGATTGGTTAGATACAGGAGTGGTGCTGCAGATAATTACAGTGCAGTAAGAAATCATGCTTCCTTGGAGTTTAAAGTAAGGAAGAGTCAGCCAGATGGAAAGGAAAGGAAGGGCATTTTAGCCAAAAGTGTTTATTCCATTATTTGACCTGTCTTCCAGTGGCCTTTCCCAGCCAAATTGCAAACACACCCACCGAAGCTGAATTAATATTTTCAAAGGGAGCAGAAAGCACAGTTCCCTCTGGAAACTCAGAGCACATTATGTCAAAGTGAATCCATCCATCCTCGCTATAGCAATCTCCAGACAGGCTGCCCAAGGCTGCTTTGCAGAAAAGGGTTATTCTCTGCTGAGTGCCTCATTTACACCTGAATGGAGAACTCATGGGAATTCTGGATCAGCCAAGCACAGCACAGTTACTGTTTCTAGGAAATTTTCATTTGACTCCAATGACTTACAATAAGAATGATGTCCCACTGCCCAGTAATAATCACTGTGACCTTCATTGGGAACGAAGGGTCCTTTCCCCAAGGACCTGATCCAAAATATCGTCCAGCAGATAGGAGCTCCTTTCAGAATAGAAAGATCCATCACACTGACAGGCTCTCCCTGAAGACTCCAAGCGCCCCAGGATTTGAACAAATTCATCCTTTTATATGCAGGGTGAAGGAGGTGCAAATATCTAAATGGCACAAAATAAAGTGGATTGTAATTATCTATCTTTAGCAGACATTTGAAGTAGGAATAGGTCACTGGGATTTCCATTCCAAATCTGCACTGCAGTTTCCTCAAAGAGAAAAAAAAAAAAAGACTTGTTTTTCACTTATTCTATTCAACATTTCTTACTAGTTATAATTTATAACAATAATAATGATAACCATAGGAAATAACATGAACTGTTCTTAGTTTGCCAAACCCTAAACCTATCTTGTTTTATTTTTATAATAACTGATGAACTAACAACTTTATAACAACATGATGAAGGTAACTTAATTTCTACAGATGTCAGAGAGATTATCCGTCTTGTCTGGTTGAACCAAAACCCATCTACCTCCCACACTGAGGTGTTAGGCTTTTATTTTAAAGAATATGCTGTTATCAAGAAAGACCTATTAAACACTTACTTTGACCTTTGCCCTCAAAGTCATCAAAACCTGAGTTACTGGCTGGTTTCTCAAAAACAATAGTTAATGTTGACTTTCTTTTCACTCCCTTCTATAACTAGATCTGGGAAAGAGGCATAACTAGCATAAAGGAAAACCTCTAAAAAGTATAGCCGTATTGCCACAGAAACAGATTCAGAAAAAACAAACCAGAGACCTCCGGGGAAAGAAAACATATTATGTAAGTTTTCCCTTAGAGTTTGGCAGCCTTTGTTCATAGTTGGATATAAACTCATTTAGTTCTACCAATAAGCCCACACAACTTTACTTCCTGACATCTGTTCTCTCCTTCCAGGATCTGGAAGGTTTCTTTCCTCTGATAAGTGTAAAACGTTTGTGGGGATACGATTAGTTCAGTAAGGGGCAGAAAGTCGACTGCCTGATTCAGCAGGTCTAGGGTGGGGGTGGGGCACCCAGAAAGCTGGATTTCTTTAAACCACCGCCCAAAGTTTTCCTCAGGCTTCCCTGATAGCTCGGTTGGTAAAGAATCGCCTGCAATGCAGGAGACCCCTGTTCGATTCCTGGGTTGGGAAGATGCTCTAGAGAAAGGAAAGGCTGCTCACTCCAGTATTCTGGCCTGGAGAATTCCATGCACTGTAGTCCGTGGGGTCACAAAGAGTCGGACATGACTGAGTGACTTTCACTTTCGCTTTCTGAAGTTTTCCTTATCCACCTGGTTTTGGAGCAACGATTTGAAATCTCAGGTCGGTATCTGGTGGTGATATGCACATAGTGGCATCATAGTGAAGTAGCTCAGTCGTGTCCGACTCTTTGTGACCCCATGGACTGTAGCCCACTAGGCTCCTCCATCCATGACATTTTCTAGGCAAGAGTACTGGAGTGGGTTGCCATTTCCTTCTCCAGGGGATCTTCCCAACCCAGGGATCAAACCCAGGTCTCTGCATTGCAGGCTGACGCTTTACCGTCTGAGCCGCATCATAGGGTCACTGTCAAATCGTCAAATCCCAACTCTTTGTGTCAGCAACTGGATGAAGGTGGCAAGCCAATTAACTAAGTCTCAATTTTTCTGTTTATCAAGTGGATGTGATAACAATATACATACATTAATGAGATAATATATATATGCAAAGTGCTTAGCACAGCGTCAGCATTTCAGTAAATAATGAATAAATGGAAGTAATTATTATCATTATATGAAAAGTTAGATAGCAATACAGTGAAGCCCTTATTTTATTGGGCAGAACTAATCAAGCACAAATCACTGTATGTGTTGCCCATGGGGTTAAGTGAGAGAAATGTCTAGTGGTAACAAACAACATGTGTTATCAAGCTGCCCAAATTAATAATCCATTTAAATTTCACTTTAGCTCAGTTAGTGAGAGTCGTGTCTGACTCTTTGCAACCCTATAGACCATAGCCTGCCAGGCTCCTCTGTCCATGGAATTTTCCAGGCAAGAATACTGGAGTGGGTTACCATTCCCTTCTCCATGGGATCCTCCTGACCCAGGGATGGAACCCAAGTCTCCTGCACTGCAGGCAGATTTTTACCACCTCCGCCGTAAGGGAAGCCCCTTTAAATTTCACTTTAAAAAGGAACAAAAAAAAGAAGGGACCTCCAAAACCTTTGAACAGAGCTCTCAGAACAGTAGAATGCTGACTGCCACCAAGGTGACTGTAGATACAACTTTCATAACCATTCCTGAAATCACTCATATTCTAAAAAGAGAACATATTTCTAAGAGTAAAACTTAGTAATTAAGACACTAAAGGCAAAAAAAAAAAAAAAAAAAAAAAGACATCACAATACATAACACCCATAATAACACTTTTGGAGAATTTTCTATGTCCCATCAACTGTGCCAAATTCCCAACTGGAATTGGCTCATTCTATCCTGACAGTCTGGAAAAATCCCATGGACAGAGGAGCCTGGTGGATTACAGTTCATGGGGTCACACAGAGTCAGACACAACTGAGCACAGCAAAACACATCCTGACAGCCACCCTAGGATGAGTGTTGGTTTGATCTCCATTTGCTACGGAGGGTTATGAGAACAGAGGGATTAAGTAATTTATCGAGGAACACACCTCATGCATGAGCTGTTGTTCAGTAGTTCAGTTGTATCTGACTCTTTGCGACCCCATGGACTGAGTCAGACATGACTGTAGAACCAAGTTAAACTCAGGATGCCTGTGTTAATGCTAAGTTGCTTCAGTTGTATTCAACTCTTTGTGAACCTATGGACTGTAGCCCTCCATGGGATTCTCAGGCAAGAATACTGGAGTGGGTTGCCATGCCCTTCTCCCCACCCAGGGATCAAACGCGTGTCTCTTATGTTTCCTGCATTGGCAGGCAGGTTCTTTACTACTAGTGGCCACCTGGGAAGCCCAATAACACATCCCCAAACCTGTACTCGTAATCAGAACCCTCATACAGAACTGTTTATGCAGTCAAGAGAACAGTTATCCCCAGAATGTAGGCAAAACCCAGTGAAGAGATTGTTCAGTGTACTATGCTAGCTAATTGTTGGCACCAGCATGTTAATAAAAAGGAAGTCAGTCAAGAGAATGGGAAGACAAGCTACAGACAGGCCACAAGATCTTATAAAAGACTGCTAACCAAAATACAAAGAACTCTTAAAACTTAACAGTAATAAAACAAACAATCTGATTTTAAAAATGGACAAAAGACCTGAATAGACACTTCACTCAGGAAGATATACAGATGGGAAAAAAAAACATGTTCTCCATTTGTCATTATGGAATTGTAAATTGAAACAACAATGAGATACTGCTACACACTTATTAGGATGGCCAAAATCCAGAACATAGACAATATCAAATGTTAGTGAGGATGTGGAATAACAGGAACTCTCATTCATTACTGGTGGGAATGCAAAATGATACAGCCACTTTGATGACACTATAGTAATTTCTTACAAAACTAAACATTCTCTTACCACACAGTCCAGCAACTGAACTCCTTGGTATTTACCCAAGAGAGCTGAAAATTTATGTCCATACCAATAAATAGCACATGGATTTTTATAATAGCTTGATTCATAATTGTCAAAACTTGAAAGCAAGCAAGATGTCCCTCAGCAGGTGAATGAATAAGCAAACCATGGAACACCTATACAATGGCATACCACTTGGTGCTAAAAGAAATGCGCTATCAAGCTATAAAAAGACATGGAAGAAACTTAAATGTATATTACCAAGTGAAAGAAGATGACCTGAAAAGGCTACATATTGCATGAATTCAATGATATGACATGTTGGAAAAGATAAAACCATTCTAAAATTATTCTATTCTAAAATTAAACTAGGAAGAGTAAAAAGATCAGTGGTTGCCAGGGGTTAGGAGAGAGGGAGGGATGAACAGGCAGAGGGTAGGGAGTTTTAGGGCAGTGAAACTACTCTGTATGATACTGCAGTGGTAGACATCATTATATACAATTATCAAAACCCATAGAATGTACATCAAGAATGAACCTTAATGTAAACCACAGACTTTGGATGAGAATGGTGTGTCAATGTAGGTTCATTGATTGTAACAAACGCCAAGTAAGGTAGGTGTCTTAACCCCTACCCTTTGCAAGAACCATTACCTATTTCCCCCACTGGAGGCTCAGGTCTGAGTAAAACCCTCTGAGCACATCATCTTCTCCCCATGGGCCTTATTAGCCCCAGGGTTCAGACTATTCAAGTGTCTCACCTGCCTAGGAGTTGTGGCAGTGCAGGGGTTTCTGGAGACTCCTACTTGAGAGGGAACAGAGGAACAAAACCCACTGACTGAACTCTGTTTGCCTCTGTGTGTCCTAAAATTTCCATCTCCTTGTAAATAAAAGAAACAGACTATATCTTATCCCACTGAAAAGGTATATCCCTGAACTTTACAAAATCTAAACATCTTAAAAAATATATACCAACCTTTGATAGAAAAATCAGTGAATACATACAAAGACTCTATAATTTAAAAGGAAACCCTCTAATTTAGCTAACGCAACCCAATAAGAAAACAACAGAATAAATGGTGTAAGTGAAAAAATGAGTGAAATTATCAATTTGCAAATGATGTGACTGTTTTAGAAGGAAACACAAAAAAATCATTGGTTTTAGTAAGCGATTTAATTAAAGTGGCTGATTATAAAATCAACAAATATAAAAAGCAATTAGCTTTTCTATATACTAGCAATAACCTATTAAAAATATAATAAAAACCTAAAATTTAAATTTTCAATAGCAGTTGTAACACAAAATGCATATGAATACACTTTAAAATAAATGTAGTGACTTACTTATATGAAGAAAATTACAGAATTTTACTTAGTGACATTTTTAAAATTTAAAATCCATTCAATGTTTCTGGTCAGAAACCCCACAATGTAAAGATGGCAATTAAAATTGCAGTTTCATGCAATTCAGATGAAGACTCCAACTGAATTTCTAATTTTAAAACTAGCAGATACTATTTTAAAGCACATCTGGAAACACACATTCTTGATATTTTCCAAGACATTCATCAGAAGGAAAACAATAAGTAATATGTAACTGCTCATCTTGGAATGAGGCTGCATTGGCTTAAGACTCAAAAGTGAAGGAACAGAATGAAAGACCAGAAACAAATCAAAGATACTTAGGACTTTAGGAAATAATAAAAATGCTTTTGAAATGCACAGGAGGAAAGAAACCTGGCTTAATAAACAGAATAGGATGTGTGTTCCAGCATATTGGCACTTACTCTGTGCTGCCTGTGGCCCTCTTGACTTACTCTGCACTCTAACCTGAAACCTTCCCCCAAAGCTATCCCTGGTCTCTGTTTAATGCTCCCTCCATGGTGAGATCTTCCTTGGTCTCCCTAACTGTTAATAAAATAGCACTCTACAGAGGGTTTCAGGGATCTGGGGGCTAATCAATGAAAAAGATGTGAGCACAAGGTGCCAATCACACACAAAAGCCTTAGTTAATAGATACCCCTTTGACAAGAGTGCCTCATGAGGAAGTCCTTCACGGTCATAAACTGTCCAGTGGCTGTAGTACAGGGATCACTGCTCAGAAGGGGAGGAAAGTAGGGGAGAGTGGGATCAGATCGGGGTTTACGAGTCCACATGATGTCATTCTGCAGCATAGGCGGGAGTCTGGGTCAGGGAGTTGTGAAGCTGACATCTGCTTGAGGTCTTTATAGCCTATGCCTATAGCTACGGCTGTAAAGCTAACAGATGTTGGGCACAGTCTGTCAATGGCTGTCAGTGGCTAAAAATCTGTTTCTTTGGGCTATATTTAAAATAATTGAGTGTAATAAAAACTTGAGTTTGGTGCCAGTGGGCTTTTGAGCTAATAGATCTCATCCTGCAATGAAGAAACAAGCAACCTAAGAGCTAATACACAGCGACTCTCTTTGGCTTATTTATATGATACACCCCCCACTCCATTCAATATCAATACGCTTCCTAATATTTTTTATAGAACTTACCCCTCTGTGACATTGTAATCTATATTATTTGGATTTTGCATTTATATCTATTTTTCTTATTAGAATGTTAACTCCATGAAGATAGATAGGAACTATCTCATCTTTGTATATCGCTACTTCCTTAGCACCAAGAAATTGACTGCCTGAACAGAATGGGTGCCTGAAAGACATCTGCTAGAGGAATGAAGAGAGGAAAGGAAGAAAGGAGGAAACCATACTAAGATAAAGATTAAAATAAGTTTAATTCCAATATAAACATGGAATTATTTTTAGGAAAAAGTGTCAAAAATTGGGATAGAGAAAGATTTTTCTTAAGTATGATATCAAGGTAGAAATTATTAAGAAATTTAAAACTTTGAATTTTTAAATTTAAAAATACAATTTTTGAATTTAAACTTATAAAACTTAAAATTTAAATTATAAAGTTAAATTTTAAAAAATAAAATTATAAATCAATTTAAATATTTACAATTTAAGTAGTATTTACATAGCTGATAAAGAGTTGATATACTCACTAAATAAGGACTTCCTACAAATTATTAAGAGAAATGTACTTCATAGAAAAATAAACATGAATATGTGAATAGGAAAGACACAAAAAGAAAATGATGTTCACTACTACACCTATTTTAAATCTTTAATGTTGTGAATTAAGTAAATGAAAAAATAATAACAGTGAGCTACCATCAGTTCGACTTCCCTTGTAGCTCAGTTGGTAAAAAAAACCTAGTGGCTCAGAGGCTAAAGCGTCTGCCTGCAACGCGGGAGACCTGGGTTCAGTCCCTGGGTTGGGAAGATCCCCTGGAGAAGGAAATGGAAACCCACTCCAGTATTCCTGCCTGGAAAATGCCATGGATGGAGGAGCCTGGTGGGCAACAGTCCACAGGGTCGCAAAGAGTCGGACACGCCTGAGCGACTTCACTTTCACTTTCACTTTCACTTCCACCATCAGTTCAGTTCAGTCACTCAGTCATGTCTGACTCTTGCAACCCCATGAATCACAGCACACCAGGCTTCCCTGTCCACCAGCTCCCAGAGTCGACCCAAACCCATGTCCATTGAGTCAGTGATGCCATCCAACCATTTCATCCTCTGTCGTCCCCTTCTCCTTCTGCCTTCAATCTTTCCCAGCATCAGGGTCTTTTCAAATGAGTCAGCTCTTCGCATGAGGTGGCCAGAGTATTGGAGTTTCAGCTTCAACATCAGTCCTTCCAATGAACACCCAGGACTGATCTCCTTTAGGATGGACTGGTTGGATCTCCTTGCAGTCCAAGGGACTCTCAAGAGTCTTCTCCAACACCACAGTTCAAAAGCATCAATTCTTCGGCACTCAATTTCTTTATAGTCCAACTCTCACATCCATACATGACCACTGGAAAAACCATAGCCTTGACTAGACAGACCTTGGTTGACGAAGTAATGTCTCTGCTTTTGAATATGCTGTCTAGGTGGGTCATAACTTTCCTTCCAAGGGGTAAGCATCTTTTAATTTCATGGCTACAGTCACAATCTGTAGTGATTTTGGAGCCCAGAAAAATAAAGTCAGCCACTGTTTCCCCATCTATTTGCCATGAAGTGATGGGACTGGATGCCATGATCTTCATTTTCTGAATGTTGAGTTTTAAGCCAACTTTTTCACTCTCTTCTTCCACTTTCATCAAGAGGCTTTTTAGTTCCTCTTCACTTTCTGCCATAAGGGTGGTGTCATCTGCATATCTGAGGTTATTGATATCTCTCCCAGCAATCTTGATTCTAGCTTGTGCTTCCTCCAGCCCAGAGTTTCTCATGATGTACTCTGCATAGAAGTTAAATAAGCAGGGTGACAATATACAGCCTTGATGTACTCCTTTTCCTATTTGGAACTAGTCTGTTGTTCCATGTCCAGTTCTAACTGTTGCTTCCTGACATGCATACAGGTTTCTCAAGAGGCAGGTCAGGTGGTCTGGTATTCCCATCTCTTGAAGAATTTTCCACAGTTTGTTGTGATCCACACAGTCAAAGGCTTTGGCATAGTCAATAAAGCAGAAATAGATGTTTTTTTGGAACTCTCTTGCTTTTTCGATGATCCAGCACATGTTGGCAATTTGATCTGGTTCCTCTGCCTTTTCTAAAACCAGCTTGAACATCTGGAAGTTCACGGTTCACATATTGCTGAAGCCTGGCTTGGAGAATTTTGAGCATCACTTTTACTAGCATGTGAGATGAGTGCAATTGTGCAGTAGTTTGAGCATTCTTTGGCATTGCCTTTCTTTGTGGTTGGAATGAAAACTGACGTTTTCCAGTCCTTGGCCACTGAGTTTTCCAAATTTGCTGGCATATTGAGTGCAGCAGTTTCACAGCATCATCTTTTAGGATTTGAAATAGCTCAACTGGAATTCCATCACCTCCACCAACTTTGTTCATAGTGATGCTTCCTAAGGGCAACTTGACTTCACATTCCAGGATGTCTGGCTCTAGGTGAGTGATCATACCATCATGATTATTCGGGTCATGAAGATCTTTTTTGTACAGTTCTTCTGTGTATTCTTGCCACCTCTTTTTAATATCTTCTCCTTCTGTTAGGTCCTTACCATTTCTGTCCTTATTGAGCCCATCTTTGCATGAAATGTTCCCTTGGTATCTCTAACTTTCTTGAAGAGATCTCTAGTCTTTCCCATTCTATTGTTTTCCTCTATCTCTTTGCATTGATTGCTTAGGAAGGCTTTTTTATCTCTCCTTGCTATTCTTTGGAACTCTGCATTCAAATGGGTATATCTTTCCTTTTCTCCTTTGCTTTTTGCTTCCCTTCTTTTCACAGCTATTTGTAAGGCCTCCTCAGATAGCCATTTTGCTTTTTTGCATTTCTTTTTCTTGGGGATGGTCTTGATTCCTGTATACCATGTCTGCCTATTTTAAAGTAGGTTTCAAGAAACTGATACTACATCGGGCCATTTCTATTAAAATCTAAAAAAGTACCAATAAAATGTTAGAAAGTGTTTGTGTGTGGGTCATATTTTCCTTTTTGACACTTTCACATTTTTATCATTGCATATTACTTATGTAATTTAAAAAAGTAACTGTACACAGAAAATAAATACTTGTAAATCTCTGGCTCCCACGGTGGGTCAGTCCAATGCCCTGGTACTGAGAACTCCCTAGGTTTGTTGCTATTTTGATTACACAGAGGAGCGGGTGATGTTTCTCTCTGCTTTGTATGTAGGCCAGGGGATAAGAGTAAGTTCCGCACAGACAGATCTTGAAGTCCCAGCAGAAGTTTTCCAGGTGGCCAACGGAGGCAGGGATTGTAGAGGGAATAGAATGGGCAAGGAATGGGTATAGGATAACATGGGGGCACCGTAGTGTCATAATAAAAACAGGTAACACTTTGGATTCTCAGTTTCCAGAATTCACAGTTGACACTGAAAGCCTATCATATTATTGGGCTCAGGACAGAGTTCATCTCACTGGTTGTGGGTAAAAGAAAGAGTTTTTAATGCAACTTGCATAGCAAGGGTTAGGAAAAAGAGCACATTTCTCTAATGTCTTACCCTAGGGAGTGCTGGGACAGGCCACAGGGTACATTCCAGGGGAGGGACCCAGCTTTCCCAGTTGCTCACCTTTCTTATTTATCAGTGGCTGACTTTATTTTTCTGGCTCCAAAATCACTGCAGATGGTGATTGCAGCCATGAAATTAAAAGATGCTTACTCCTTGGAAGGAAAGTTATGACCAAACTAGACAGCATGTTAAAAATCAGAGACATTACTTTGCCAACAAAGGTCTGTTTAGTCAAGGCTATGGTTTTTTCAGTGGTCATGTATGGATGTGAGAGTTGGACTATAAAGAAAGCTGAACACCGAAGAATTGATGCTTTTGAACTGTGGTGTTGGAGAAGACTCTTGAGAGTCCCTTGGACTACAAGGAGATCCAACCAGTCCATCCTAAAGGAGATCAGCCCTGGGTGTTCATTGGAAGGACTGATGTTGAAGCTGAAACTCCAATACTTCTTCCACCTGATGCAAAGAGCTGACTCATTTGAAAAGACCCTGATGCTGGGAAAGATTGGGGGCAGGAGGAGAAGGGGACGACAGAGGATAAGATGGCTGGATGGCATCACTGACTTGATGGACGTGAGTCTGAGTGAACTCCGGGAGTTGGTGATGGACAGGGAAGCCTGGCGTGCTGCGGTTCATGGGGTCGCAAAGTCGGACACGACTGAGCGACTGAACTGAACTGAATTTATTTATCAAGAGATAGGCAAGGTTATCGGTTGGAGGAAGGGCATGGTCAGTAGCAGGAAAAGGACCACTTGAGTACGGGCCAGTACGGTGTAGAGGTCTGTTGCTTAGGAAAGCCAGTTGCCAGGTGCAGCCCCGCCTCTTGACCGGAGGAAACCCACTGTCGTCACAGTGGCGCATCACATCCAGGCAGCTCAGTGAGAGTCCCCAGGTGACTCTATCCAGTTTATCTGTAACAGAATCTTAGGGTCACTTCTGGGCCATTCTGGTGTCCATGCCAGAGATCTATGGCATTTTATGGACTTTAATTTCACTGAGGCTGGACTGGGCTCACCCCTCCTGTAAGGGTAGTGTACTGAAACATCACTAAACCCGTGGCCTGAGGTTAGCTACAAGCCCAGCAGTCACATCTCTGTTAGACATTTTTTTGTCTGTCAGTACGTACACATGCACGCTTATAATATGAGGCTGTTGTTTTGTGAAAAGTAGCTACAAACTACTTTTTTTGTACTAACTGCTAATAAAGGTGACAATAAAGAGTGAGGGATTAACAGTTCTTGGATAAATGACAAAGAAGAGAAATATTAACTCATGTATTTGTTAAAGTATGAATGATAATAAGTACAACATTTAGAAAGAGGTAAGATGATTCATAATACTTTTAATGATCACCCAATTTAAAAACCGCTCATCCGGCTAGAGATAAAATAAATGGAAGATAAAATTGCGGTTAACTTAACAGTGTTAGAAGGTGTTTGACTATACAGGAACCCACGCACAGCAAAAGTATTCTTAAGGCTTTAAAGAGTATATGCTGAAAAATAGAAGTTGGTTGGAAATTTTAAAATATATATTTTTTATTTGAAGACTGTGGATAATAGGCCTTTGTGAGGAGAGGGCTCCTTAATCACACACCTCTGTAAAAATGTGGTTTCTATGGGAATAATTAACATCATTCATCATTCTTGGTTAGTGTTACTGTAGAGATGTAATACAATATTGTGTGGAGATTATTTTCATGACAAAATATACTATATAATTGCTATTTAAATTACCTTAGTCCTGCATTTATAGAGTCATGGAAGTCACAAATTTTTCAGTTATAGAACGAAATCATCTGACATTCAAGAAAATGGAGTTTCACAACTGAGTTGAGATATTTCTCCTTTGGAGTATCAAATAGCAGTAGTTTGGTACTGCTATAGAGCAAACTGGGAGGGCAAAGTCACAGGAGATGATACTGAGGAGATGGGAGATGGGAAGCCGACCATGAGGTTGAGTTTCAAGCCATGCCTGGGGGTTAGAGCCAGAAGGCTCACAATCATAGGAGCGATGAAATCAGATTGGTTCTCCTGACACCAATTTCACTGGATGATCCCTATGGAAATGGACAGACAGATTGGTGGAGGACAGATCGGTAAGAAACCAGACTGGAAGAGTCAAGGTGGCAACTTAGGAGACTATTTTCATAGCCTAAAAAGATGATAAGGATCCCAAACCCAGGGGTCCTCAACTCTAGTCGAATCACAGGGTCAGCTGGAGAGCTTTGGAAACTACAGATTCATGTTTTAATGATTGCCCCATTCAAAAACTGCTCATCTTGGTAAAGATAAAATAAATAGATGATAAAATGGTGGTTAACTTAAGAGTGTTAGTAGGTATTTGTACAGGAACACATGCACAACAAATGTAACACTGAGGCTTTAAATAGTAGATGCTGAAAATATGTTGAGAATATCTGCGGGTGGTCTCTGGGCATTACTATACTTTTAAGTTCCCCAGGTGGTTCTGATGTAAGATGAGAACTGAGAATGCTGCTCTGAACTACACAGTGGCAACTGACATGGAAATACTAAAAAAACATTTAGGAGATAGACCTCCATGATGGCTGACAGATGAAAATGGAAGAATAGGAAACGTCTAAACTTGTGGTTATACATGGACAGCTTGGAGGGTTGGGTGGCACTTGTTAAGACAGAAAATATAGAGAACTTCTTGAACACATTTCAAACTTTGAACACACTGCAACATGTAGTCTCTTCAAAACCTAACATGTCCTACAAATCCACAAACTTGGGGTGGCAATTAGCAATGAAAGCTTATATAATTTGAAAAATAATTCTTTGGTAGTTTCAGGGAAATTATATTCTTTCAAAAGTTACAAGAAAACCTGACTATAGGTGCCTGTTCTCAAGGGGAATCTAGATATTGAAATAGCAACATCTCAGTATGAAAATTTTGCTCCTACCTGCGATTAGATTTATCATTTCCTTTTTTTAAGACTGAGATGGAATAGTTCACCAGAGGACACTGTTTCTCAGCAAACTGGTCTATATGGCTATGAAGTTCTTAGATTTCAGTCTTGAAAACTCATGTCCACCTGCAAATGTCTTATCTGTCATCTCCTTTTGGCCTTATCTGTTTTTCTCTTGCTTGTTCTCTCATTTAATGGTTGTTATTTTTCTCTGAGAAGGTGCTTCTCTGTATTTTTCTCTGAGAAGATGTTTCTTCCAGGCAAGATCTCTCCACAAGGAACCCCAGAAGCATTCAGTTCACTCACTCAATCATGTCTGACTCTTTGCGAACCCATGAATTGCAGCACGCCAGGCCTCCCTGTCCATCACCAACTCCCAGAGTTCACTCAGACTCACGTCCATCGAGTCCGTGATGCCATCCAGCCATCTCATCCTCTGTCGTCCCCTTCTCCTCCTGCCCCCAATCCCGCCCAGCATCAAAGTCTTCTCCAATGAGTCAACCCTTCGCATGAGGTGGCAAAAGTACTGGAGTTTCAGCTTTAGCATCATTCCTTCCAAAGAACACCCAGGGCTGATCTCCTTCAGAATGGACTGATTGGATCTCCCTGCAGTCCAAGGGACTCTCAAGAGTCTTCTCCAACACCACAGTTCAAAAGCATCAATTCTTCAGCGCTCAGCTTTCTTCACAGTCCAACTCTCACATCCATACATGACTACTGAAAAAACATTAGCCTTGACTAGATGGACCTTTGTTGACAAAGTAGTGTCTCTGCTTTTGAATATACTATCTAGGTTGGTCATAACTTTTCTTCCAAGGAGTAAGCGTCTTTTAATTTCATGGCTGCAGTCACCATCTGCAGTGATTTTGGAGCCCCAAAAAATTAAGTCTGACATTGTTTCCAGTGTTTCCCCATCTATTTCCCATGAAGTGATGGGACTGGATGCCATGATCTTCGTTTTCTGAATGTTGAGCTTTAAGCCAACTTTTTCACTCTCCTCTTTCACTTTCATCAAGAGGCTTTTTAGTTCCTCTTCACTTTCTGCCATAAGGGTGGTGTCATCTGCATATATGAGGTTCTTGATATTTCTCCCAGCAATCTTCATTTCAGCTTGGGCTTCTTCCAGCCCAGCATTTCTCATGATGTACTCTGCATAGAAGTTAAATAAGCAGGGTGACAATATACAGCCTTGATGTACTCCTTTTCCTATTTGGAACTAGTCTGTTGTTCCACGTCCAGTTCTAACTGTTGCTTCCTGACATGCGTATAGGTTGCTCAAGAGGCAGGTCAGGTGGTCTGGTATTCCCATCTCTTTCAGAATTTTCCACAGTTTATTGTGATCCACACAGTCAAAGGCTTGAAGCTTTAGGCTTGCATTATCCTCAACACTGGGCTTCCCAACACTACGAAACAATCACTGTGACCATGGGGTAGATAACCCTCATGGGGTCATGAGTCCCTAACAGGCTGGGGGGCAGGGAGTCAACACCACGTAAATCATGTGGATTAAAACTGGTTCAGGAAAAGATAATTGAGATACTATTATCATGAGAAGAAATATTAATATATGTAGGGTAAGCAAAACCAACAGATGACCTCAAAATCAACAGTAAAACCTCAGCGAATGAGCCTCACCATGGTTCGATGATTCACAGGAATAATCCATGGGTTCCCTCCCAAGTCTCCACTCATAGCCATGTCTGGAGGCAGAGATGGCCATGCTTCATGGGGAGGCCCTGGAGGTTTCAGAAAAAAGACTACTCTGGAGATCAAAGCTAAAATCAACCCCAACTTGTTGTGCCATTCATGGCAGGTCATTCCTCTTGTTTCTTAGCCCACGACCCTGTCCCTTTCCTCTTTTTCATTGTTTTGGTAAATAAATGAATGTATATTTGGATCCCATACCTATGATCCCTATAAAATCCATGCCAACCTTTCTTTCTTTTGAAAAATAAACTGAGCAACTATTAGAATTTAATAGCAGGAAATGGAAAAAAAAAAGTTGGCTTAAAACTCAATATCCAGAAAACTAAGATCATGGCATCACTTTATGGCAAATAGATAGGGAAACAATGGAAGCAGTGACAGACTTTATTTTCTTGGGCTCCAAAATCTGCAGCCATAAATTTATAAGATATTTGCTCCTTGGAAGAAAAGCTATGACCAACCTAAACAGCATATTAAAAAGCAGACACATTACTTTGCCAACAAAGGTCCATCTAGTCGAGGCTCTGGTTTTTCCCATAGTCATGTATGGATGTGAAGTTGGACTGTGAAGAAAGCTGAGCACAGAAGAATTGATGCTTTTGAACTGTGGTGTTGGGGAAGACGCTTGAGAGTCCCTTGGACTGCAAGGACATCCAACCAGTCCATTCTAAAGGAGATCAGTCCTGAATATTCATTGGAAGGACTGATGCTGAAGCTGAAACTTTGGCCACCTGATGCGAAGAACTGACTCATTGGAAAAGACCTTGATGCCGGGAAAGATTGAAGGCTGGAGGAGAAGGGGACAACAGAGGATGAGATGGTTGGAAGGCATCACCGACTCAATGGACATAAGTTTGTGCAAGCTCTGGGAGCTGGTGATGGACAGGGAAGCCTGGCCTGCTGCAATCCATGGGGTTGCAAAGAGTCAGACATGACTGTGTGACTGAACTGAACTGAACTGAATAGCAGGAAAAGGGAAAGCTCTCAACTTCAGATCCAGGGAAAAGGGCATGGGTCCTGTGAAAAGTAATGCTTAATGAGTTAATTTCCAAAAGCCCAAAACAGAGCTCTAAAAATATTCATTTATTTGAAATAGTAGCTAAGATTTTCATAATCTACCCTGAGGAAGTCATATAAAACTGCTGATAAAGCTTTTTGCAAAGAAATTTTGCAGAGCTATTTATAAAATAGAAAATTGTAAACAAATTAAATGTCCAACACTGAAAAAACAGTTAACATATGTTACATTCCTCAAAGAATATAATGTACCATTAAAATAATTTTAGCAATAAATTTGTAATAACAATGAAAAATCTTCCAAGTAAATGAAAAGCAAGATAGAAAATTATATAGCTACATAAATTCCAGCTATATAAAAATTAAAGACTTACATAGAAAAATGAACATAAATAACTGTTGATTTTGGTGATGATAGAAAGTATGATCCTCCTTCTCTCCCAACTTTATACTTTTCTTCAGTTTCCATACTTTTGGTAAGCATAACTGATGTTCATCTCTCAATCATCTCGATTGACCTGTCAGCAGAATTTGACATAGTTATTCGCTCCCTCCTCCCAAAAAACAGTTTCCAAACTTGCCTTCTAAAACACCATACTCTCCTGGTTTATCACTCACCCCTTGGTCTATCTTTCCTTGTCTCCTTTTCTTGTTCCTCATCTTTGACCTGATCTTTTAGTGTTGGGTGTCCCAGAAGTTGGTCCACAGAACTTTACTCTTCTCTGTCCACATCAACTTCCCTAATGACGTCACACAGAGGCATACCTGTATATATTATCCATGTGCCAACAACTCTCCCATTTATATCTTCACGCTAGACCTTGCTCCTGACCTCTAAATAAGAATATGCAACTCTACTATACATCAGTGCAAAATGATATCTCAAACAATTCATGTCCAAAACTAAATCTTGATCTTCACTTCCCAAATCTATTCCATTTGGATTCTTTCCCATCTGTATCAGTCAGGATTTGGTCTGGAAATCAGAGTTACTCTAATTATTATATGAATCAAGGGACTGAAGGGGCTTTCCCTGTGGCTTAGCAGTAAAGAATCTGCCTGCCAAACAGGAGATGCAGGAGACGCTGGTTTGATCCTTGGGTTGGGAAGATGCCCTGGAGGAGGAAATGGCAACCCACTCCAGTATTCTTGCCTGGAAAATCCCATGGGCAGAGGATCTCTGTGGACTATAATCCATGGGGTCACAAAAGAGTCAGACACAACTGAGTGACTAAACAACAACAGGGGACTGAGGAGATAAACTGGTGCTTTCCTAAGTGTGAGCAGAGTTTGAAAAGGGAGGATCAAGAAGGCTGAAGCCAGAAGATCACAGAAACATCCCCAAAGTTTATGGGTCTTAAATGTTCTTTGGGGAACTGCAGCTTTTCTCAAGATCTGTGGCAAAGCTCTCAATTGCCTCAACTGCAGCAGCAAAGCAGGCTCTTTCAGAATTCTGAGAAGCTATATGCCTTGCGGTTGCTCATAAATCTGCCTTCTATGGCTGCTAACAGTAATGGCCTCTCTTCACTTTTCCTTTAAAATTTCTCATTGAAAAACTCTAACCTGGAACCACATGGGGAAGGAGAATCTAGAACATGTGGTTCCTAGATTCTTCTCTTCCATGGAGAGGAGTCCCCTAGAAGTAGACAGACAGCTGAAAACACACAATTACAGCACTTTGAGAGTAAGGTTTGTGTTATTCCCTGTGGCACTAGCAACCTGCACCAGATGTGCAGTATCTTTGTGCCCCCTGTTGACCTGGGGGTGGAGGATGGCAAGCGAGCAATTTAAAATTTCATAGCACTCTCTTACCATAGCGCATTAACTTTCTTCACTAGGCTTTCTCCTGGTTGTTGTAAGTTGCTGACTGTATCCCAGAGTTCTCTGCAAGTTGATCCTGACAGTTTTCACTAGTGCATTAGCTGCTAGAATGATGGAGCACTGGAGCTCCCCACTCGGTCATTTTCAACAACGTCACCTCTAGCTTTTTTAAGTTCTTAAGTTAGATTCTTAGATCATTTGTCTTCATGTTTTTTTCTTTTCTGTTATAGGCATTTAGGCACTATAAGTATTTGTCAAAAGTGCTTTAATCTCATCTCACAAGTTCTGATAGATATTATTTTCATTTCTATCTCATTATGATTAATTAATCTTTAATTTCTATTATTTCTTTCTCAACAATTTTCACAAATTGTTATTTATAACTTTAATTTTCAAAAGTACTGGACTTGTCTTTGTGATTATTTCCTAGCTTAATATCTGCTTTTAGACTTTTTGAAATTGAATGAAACCTGACATATGGTGTAATGCCCAACATTTTTATAATGTGCCATGTGCCTTTAAAAACAGTGTTCTCCAGATTTGAGAAGTATTATTAATTATTTACATCAGGTCAAGGTTGTTTCCTGTGTGATTCAAATTTCCTCTGTCCTTGGTGATTTTTAAAATCTACTTGATGTATAAATAATTAAAATAAGTTGCTAAAATCTGCAGTTATGGTGGGGAATTTGTCTGTCTCTCCCTGTAGTTTATTAAGTTTTTACCTGATTTATTCTGACAGGTTTAGAATGGATACATCTTACTGGTGAACTGAACGTTTTCAACCACTGTTCAGTGACTCTCATCATCTCTAGTAATGTTTTTAAGGATTTGACCTTATATTGGTTTAGCTATAGCATCTTTCTTTTAGTCAGCATTTGTCTATATCATTTTTTATTTTAATAGCATGTGGTTTTTATGTTTTAGATGCTTCCTTCCTTCTTCTGCCTTCCTGAGAACAAGTACTCATATGTCTAGTCCTGTGTCCAGTTTAACCATCTGCTCCCAAGGGGTGGGAGGCACACCTCAGGGTAAGAGGAACAGGGAAATCAGAGGATATGGGAAGAAGCTCTGATCTTTCATCTGGCATCAAAGTGAATTAAATTGCCAGGCCTTCTCCCTAGTGTTGGCCTTGGACTCAGATAAATTATCCCTATGAGCTCTTTGTGTTTGAAACTCTAGGTGTACCATGATCCGCAGGTGTTGTGTTTATGATAAATATTCTATTTAGTTTGTCATTGAAAACAACAGTCATTATCTCTGTGAAACCATTTCCTCTTCCAAAAGCTGTGACAGTGTCTGAAAATAGTATAAGATATTTAAAACTGGGACTTTCTCAGGTTTGCTGTACCTGAGACTGACATCCTTCATTAAGTATATAAAGCTCCTAGGCACTATCTTTTTGAATAATGCCTCTCTTCCATTTTCTTTATCATCTCCTGGTACTCCAATGAGATTTTTATTACACATTCTCATTCTATTCACTGTATCTCTTAAATTTGATTTCCTTCTTTGTCTCTATCTATTGCCTTCAATGTGATTTCTTCAGATCTCTCTTTAAGCTTACTGATTCTCTTTTCATCTGTTTCCAATCTTCTACTTATCATGCTTATTAAGATACCAATTTTAATTCTTACATAACTTTTTGTCATTTCTAAAAGTTTTATTTTGCTCTTCTTTTAGTATACCTGGTCAATTAGAGAGTCACTTTTTAAATATTATCAAATTTATAATCCCCTGCTTTATTTCTTTTAATATATTTTTAGATGCTACATAATATTGTTTTTCTGATGTTTTCACTATATGAAATCTCTGAACACTTGGTTTCTGTGTGTACACAGATGTTGATGTTTGCACAGTGGAGCTTTTCAAAGGTCATAGTACACTCATGAGGGATGAAAGGAAAAAAGGCAAAGTCTTAGTATTATTATGAAAACAATTTTGACCTGATAGATTGAGGGTCTCAGGAACACTTAGGGGTCCTCAGATCACTTGAAAATCACCTCCCCACAGCATCCATTAACTTAAATGAATTCCTTCTCTCCTGTGGATGGAGAATACCCTTGGGAATTGTCCTGGGCACTTTTAGGAAGGTGTGAACACTGGGAACATTGAGAAAATGAAAGCACCAGTCATTTTCTCTGGAACTTGGTCAAGAAAGACTGAGTTTTGACATCCAGTAGAGTAAGAGTTCAGAGATGAAATTAATTTCAGTTTTAGGAGTTATTAGAAGTTATTGAAAATTGTATCTAATGTAACTGTATAATGTTTTTGCTTCTTAAGCATTGTGTTCTTTCCACCTCCTCTTCAGAATTTCTAGCGCTAATAATCCTCCACTTAGAAGTTTTTTCTGCTACAATGAAGGTTTATAAAAGGAATATGAAAACAAAATAGTCTACTTCTCGACTTTGAGTTTCAAATGATTTGGGAGGAAAAATGAAATGCCTGGTTATGTGGATCTAACAATGGGAAAGGATGAGAAGAGCATGTGCGGGAGACAAGCGCTTCAACATCAGGGCCTTGCTGGGAAGCAGACCCTGAGCCCTGAGCCACAAAAGGACAAATATTGAGGAGGATATGGAAGGGGCGATAACAAGTTGGAGAAATTCGAGAGCAAGAAGACATGTAACTCACTCTACCCACTTTCTCAAGAGACAGTCCAGGGAATGAGTGAGGCACTGGGCTCCGCCTCCCATGTAGCACTGACAGTGAGGAGAAATGGGTATGTGGGTACCCAGGCAGAGAGCTTGAAACGACTTTATATGGTCTCTGCTCCTGAATTCTGTTGTGGGGACAGAGAACGCTTTCTAAGGAACCCAGAGCAGAAAGAGTCCGTGTCTTAAAGAAGTCCTGCAGTTGGAAAAAAGGGACAGACCACTTTAATCTACTGACAACAAAATGCAAGATGGGGCTGGGGACATCATTTCAGTAGATGTCAGCGAGGATAAGGAATGATGCCAAGGACCAGACACAACACACACACACGACTTGATACTGAATAAGCTTTCTAGAACTTTAAAAGGACTACAGAGACAAGAGAAGGGTAAACACTTAAATGACTGCAATTAAATTTTGACATCCAGTAGAGTTCAGAGATGAAATTAATTTCAGGTTTAGAAGATGAAGAATGTTATCTTTCTTGTACAACTACAATCAGAAGTGTAATGAATGCTCAGATTCCAGAATTCCTTAGCTAGGTGACAGCTGGGAGGAGATGAAGAGGGGATAGTGGGTAGGGATCTGGGTACCCCTGCCTCGCAGTTTGCTTTCGATGGGAACTGCATCACAAATGAGGCTCATCGTGGCTCCAGGAACGCTTACTGCCTGGTTCTGCTCAGCAAGGCTCTCAGTCAGAAAATATAATTGATGTACACAGAACTCTTGCCAGCTCATAGAGAAAGGGCCTCTAATTCAGAGGAAAAGGAGTTGGGCCTCTGCCAGTCATATACGTTTTATGCTTCACGTGGGCATCAGTCAGACCCTGATTTCAGGCTGACAAACCAGGAAAAATAAAACTGTCAGAATGCAGGCAGGCTCTTGACGGGGACTGTTAGCTTGGTAATGGAAGGGAATGTTATTGCTCTAGGCATTTGCATAATATCTATTGATCAAGCCTCCTCAATGCTACTATTCTTCCTGTGAGGTCTGGCAGTGTGGGTGGATGGCTTAGGCTCACATCACAGCCTCTGCACACTCAGGGTGGACCACAGTCCCCGACATGGCTCAAGAATGGGGCAGAGAGTCCCCAGTGTCCAAACCAGAGGCAGACTTCATCAGTATGAGACAGGAAGTCGACATAGTCGGGTTTTATTCACAGCTCTGGCGACCACCTAGTTGTGTGACCCTGGGCAAGCTGCCAGTCCATTCTGTTCCTCTCTGCATTCCACACTGCCTGGAATCCCTCCATTAGAGATCCCTCCTGGGCCAAGGTTTGACACCCCTATTAAAATGAAAATGTTGAGAGAATTAAATGCCTTCAGCCATTCAGTTCAGTTCAGTCATTCAGTCATGTCCAACTCTCTGCGACCCATGACCTGCAGCACACCAGGCTTCCCTGTCTATCACCAACTCCCAGAGTTTGCTCAACCTCATGTCCATTGAGTCGGTGAGGCCATCCAACCATCTCATCCTCTGTCATCCCTTTCTCCTCCTGCCTTTAATCTTTCCCAGCATCAGGGTCTTTTCAAATGAGTCAGTTCTTTGTATCAGGTGGCCAAAGTATTGGATCTTCAGCTTCAGCATCAGTCCTTCCAATGAATATTCAGGACTGATTTCCTTTAGGATGGACTGGTTGGATCTCCTTGCAGTCCAAGGGACTCTCAAGAGTCTTCTCCAGCACCCCAGTTCAAAAGCACCAGTTCCTTGGTGCTCACTTTTCTCCAACTCTCACATCCATACATGAGTACTGGAAAACCATAGCTTTGACTAGATGGATTTTTGTCAGCAAAGTTAGGTCTCTGCTTTTTAATATACTGTCTAGGATGGTCATAGCTTTTCTTCCAAGGAGTAAGCGTCTTTTAATTTCATGGCTGCAGTCACCATCTGCAGTGATTTTGCAGCTCAGGAAAATAAACTTTCTTTAGCCTCTTTAGCCATTGGCTCCCAAGAATTAGTTTGTCAGATTCATTTGTTTACATCTGAGAGCTTTCAGTTTTGGTGGACTGACATGAGGCAGGAGCAGGTGGGAGAAGGCTAAGTGGAGTGTTGGGAATCTCCTGCCTGGGAGTCAGGTGGGTGACATGGGGAAGTATCCTGGTGAGTCATGAAAGGCTCAGAGATGCAAGTGCATCCATCTCCTCACAGTGCCTGAATCCCTGACTAGGGGACTGAGGATCTGGAGTAATCCCCTCCTCCTAAGTAAGCTACTTGGAAGCTCCAAGGTAATGCTGAGAAAAGACCCTGAGCCTAGCCTTATACAAGCCTGAGGCCTAATGCTCCTCCCAGGTGGCAATCCTTAAGAGAAGGTGTAACAGGCACACACTGAAGTCAAGCATGTGACCCTGAATCTCCTCTTCTTCCAGATAAATGATACCCTATTCCCTCTCTGCAATCTGTACAACCCCAACAGAACTGAGCCCCCTTGAAGCCACTCTCAGCTTGATGTTCCTGAAGAAATCTCCAACTTCAGTCTAAAAGAAACCTCTCAGAGGCAATGGTATTTATCTCTGGTGGTAAATCACATGAAACATGGTAAAGTATCTTAAATTTCCTCTGGGTCCATTCATTTACCTTCAAAGTCTCCATCAGCTGCTCAGAATCGCTTCTTTCTCTGCCTCCTAGGCGCTGTCTTCTCCAAGATTTCTTCCTAAACATTCCAAGGAAAAGGGGAAGAGGGTAGAAAGGGGAAAGAGAAGGAAGGAAGGGAAACTCACATTATTGAGAGCCTACTAGTTCCGAACACTTTGACATTTAATCTTGACAAAGTAAGTATACTTTCTTCAGTTTTGTAAGATGTCTAAGTAAGTTGCCCAAGGTCACAGAGCAATTAAGTGGCAAACGATGGATTCAAATAATGCCTGTGTCAAAGGCCAGGCCCAATTATACCCAAAATAATTCCTATCCTCCTGAGAACCTGAGAGCCAAGCCCCAGGGATCCCAGGGTGGGGATTGAATCGGGCAGAAAGTGAGGAGGATATCAGCTGCTCATCACAGTTTCACTTCAATTCAGTCATTCAGTCATGTCCAACTCTTTGCAGCCCCATGAACCGCAGCACGCTAGGCCTCCTGTCCATCACCAACTCCTAGAGTCCACCTAAACCCATGTCCATTGAGTCAGCGATGTCATCCAACCATCTTATCCTCTGTCATCCCTTTCTCTTCCTGCCCTCAATCTTCCCCAGCATCAGGGTCTTTTCAAATGAGTCAGCTCTTTGCATCAGCTGGCCAAAGTATTGGAGTTTCAGCTTCAACATCAGTCTTTCCAATGAACACCCAGGACTGATCTCCTTTAGGATGGACTGGTTGGATCTCCTTGCAGTCCAAGGGACTCTCAAGAGTCTTCTCCAACACCACAGTTCAAAAGCATCAATTCTTTGGTGCTCAGCTTTCTTTATAGTCCAACTCTCACATCCATACATGACTACTGGAAAAACCATAGCCTTGACTAGACGGACCTTTGTTGACAAGTAATGTCTCTGGTTTTGAATATGCTGACTAGATTGGTCATAACTTTCCTTCCAAGGAGTAAGCGTCTTTTAATTTCATGGCTGCAATCACCATCTACAGTGATTTTGGAGCCCAGAAAAATAAAGTCAGCCACTGTTTCCACTGTTTCCCCATCTATTTGCCATGAAGTGATGGGACCAGATGCCATGATCTTCGTTATCTGAATGTTGAGACTTAAGCCAACTTTTTCACTCTCCTCTTTCACTTTCCTCAAGAGGCTTTTTAGTTCCTCTTCACTTTCTGCCATAAGGGTGGTGTCATCTGCATATCTGAGATTATTGGTATTTCTCCTGGAATATAAAACCTGGAGAAGGGAATGGCAAACCACTTCAGTATTCTTGCCTTGAGAACCCTATGAACAGTATGAAAAGGCATCACAGTTTGGCCATGATTATAACAAGTACTCCAATTAAAGTTCAATTTTATTACTTTCAGTTTCTTTTATATTTCAAATCTGATGAGAAGTTCACATTCTAAAAATGGAGATCCGTTGAATATTTAAAATTCAGGTCTTCAATTAAATCTTTTAAGAAGACTCTTACTGTGTTTGCCCTTACTCTTGTGTCTATCTAATTTTAGTATCCAGAATTTTACTAGGTATTTGAAAGAGTCGGGGATAGAGAAGCCTAAGTTATGAGTCTTATCCAGGAGTCTCTCATAGTCCAGGGGGAAAGCCTAGTAAATTAAATGACATAAACTTATTAAATGGTGAATGACAGTATATGCTTCATAGTTCGACACCTTCACAGATGCTGCTCTTGCTACCTGAGTGCCCTTCTCTCGCTTGGGTCTGTCTAGCAAAGCCTGGCTCATTCAAAACTCAAGGGATACCTCTGTGAAGAATGCCTTGTCTTCCTGGTTCGTACTTTACCAGATTTGATCAATTACCACATCTTTTATACAGATACCATGCAATACTGTCTGATATTTTACATGCCTCCCTTTGACACTGGAATGTGAGGAAGCTGAGGACAGAAATAATGTTTTCTTTCTTGAATTCCCAGCATATGGCATGGTATCTGAAGCCTAGTAAACAGAAATCAACAATTATAGGCTGGTGATCAAGTGCTAAATGAAGTTATACAAATTGAGGACCTCCAGGGAAACATGGTGGGATCTTGATGGATGGGGGTTGAGTTTGCATTGTGTCTTAGACGATGAGTAATATCTGGAGTTGTTGATGCTGCAAATAGTGTAGGAGAAAGTTATCAGCTAGAAGGATAAGATAGAATAAAAGAATATCTTCCCAGGTGTTTCACGGTAGCTCTGCTTTCACATATCCCACCCTATTGTTACATGTTGTCAGGTTCAGAATGAGAAATATTGTTCCACAGAGAAGAATGGGTGTTACTCTAAACCACATATCATGTTGAATGTTCATCATGAACAGAAGACCTGAGGAGCAGAACTGCCCAACAGGACACCTAGAGTTTTAAACACAAAGACATAGGATGACCTTATATGGGGCCCAATCCAACACCAAGAAGAAGGTCCAGCCATCTTGAAGCCCCTAAATTCTCTTTGACTGTTGTCAACGAAACTGCCAGCTCCAAGAGGGTCACCCAGCATCAGGACCCTTTCTCATCTCCTCTTCTCTACCTGACCTCCTGAGATCTACTGTCCTCTTTGCAGCAGACGGTTGACTCGTCAAAAGGCCAGCTACATCAAAACTTGCTCTCAGACAGAGGGTTTTCAGGGCAGCGAAGGATGCTATAATGATAGATACATGTTATTATACTTTTGTCCATCCTCCAGGATGTACCACCCCAGGAGTGAACCCTAATGCAAGCTACAAACTTAGGATGATTATAATGTATCACCGTAGTTCATACATGCTTGAATGCTTGCTCAGTAGCTTCAGTCGTGTCTGCCTCTTGGCAGTCCTACAGACTGTAACCCGCCAGGCTCCTTTGTCTCTGGGAATTCTCCAGGCAAGAATACTGGAGTGGGTTGTCATGCTCTCCTTCAGGGGGCCTTCCCAAACCAGTGACCAAACCAATGTCTCATGGATTCTTCACCCACTGAGCCACCTGGGAAATCTCACAGTAGCTCATCTCTCGTAACAAATGCAACCCTCTTCTGCAGGGTGGGTAGCGAGGGAGGCTGTTGGGGCAGGGAGTATACGAGAGCTCTGTACTTTTACTTGATTTTTCTGTAATCCTAAAACTGCCCTAAAAAATAAAGTCCTCATAAAATAAGGTAAAAACTTGCTTTCAAGAAAGAAGAAGAAGAAGAATGCACACCTTATATACAGGTAGACATGTTATTATATACTCAATGACTGTATATTCTCTTTGCTGGTAACAGTGGCTGCTTCTGAGTGGGGGACTAAGTGACTAGGAGTCAAAAATAGGAGGAAATTATATTTTTATTTTTAGATTTTATTATTTTTATTGAAATATGAAATTGAATCCCATGAAGTATTTGTAAGAATCTGTTGATGTCGTTCCACAAACTGAACACAGCTGAGTAACCAGCACCCAAATCAAGAAACACAGCATTATTAGCTGCCTGCTAAGCCGCCTCCCTCCAGTCTCCCATCACCACCTCCACTCAGGGTAATTCCCTGAGGCAAAGGTGAAATTTCGCCTGATTCTCTACCTTATCTAGATGGAATCTAGATGTGTGCTTTTCTGTCTGGCTTCTTTTGCTTAGCATTTGTTCAAGAGATTCATCATCATTGTAGCCGGTAGTTACAGACCATTCACTCTATTGAATGGCATTTCATTGTATAAATATACCACAATCGATTTCTCTGTTTTACTGGTGATGGGCATTTAGGTAATTTCCAGTTTACAGCTATTATGACTATTACTACCTTGAACATTTCAGACACATTGTTTTGTGAGGCAGTTATTTTTTATTATTTGTACTACTTGAATTTTGTATTATATGCTTGCATTATTTATAAAGAACACAGAAACCATATTTAAAAGCACCTTCTAGGGTATTTTAATTTGGATCAGAGATTTCTCTCCTTCCCTGCCTATAAGTAAGCAGAAAACTTAATAACAATAGCTAATATTTAATGGGACTTCCCTGATAGCTCAGTTGGTAAAGAATCTGCCTGCAGTGCAGGAGACCCTGGTTCGATTCCTGGGTCAGGAATATCCGCAGGAGAAGGGATAAGCTACCCACTCCAGTATTCTTGGGCTTCCCTTGTGGCTCAACTGATAAAAAATCTGCCTTCAATGTGGAAGACCTGGGTTCAATCCCCGGGTTGGGAAGATCCCCTGGAGAAGGGAAAGTCTACCCACTCCAGTATTCTGGCCTGATGCTTACTGAATCAATTGTTTGCAAAACAAACAGAAAACCTTTTCATTTTCTCATTTATTGCTCCATGTTACCTGAGCTATAGATACTCTTGTTACTCTCATGTTTGACTTGCGGAAACTGAAACTGGGGAGTTTAAATAATTTCCCCAGAGTCATAGTTAGCAAATGGAGTTCAAACACAGTTCAAACACAGGTCCCCAACTCTAAAGCTGTGCTTTGACCTCTGTGCACAGTCTCCATTAGACAGGGCTGGGCATCCAGGGAGCCAGTCAGAATGGAGAAGGAGGAGCTCAGATACAGCAGACCCAAACACCCGCTCAGCCTAGCCCTACAGCATGGTTTGCTCTTTGCCCCCTTTACGTCCTAATGAATCAAATCATTTTGAACACGAAAAAGAGTGAGATTGGATTTTTGCTAAGATGAAAGAAAGGAATCTGGCCCCACCTGGTATCTTCAAAGCTTTCCAGTGTAAGCTAGCAGAAAGCACTTCAGTGCAATGAAGTGGCAATTTAATAATTCCCCAAGAATACAAGAAGATTTGGCAAAGTCACAAGCAATCTGGATCCACCAGCACTTGGGCATAATGGAAAGAGCAGGCATCTTAAGCTCTAGAGCAGAAATCAGCCAGCTTTTTCTATTAAGAGCCAGACAATAAACATTTTAGGTTTTGAAGGCCATATTATCTCTGTCACAACCACCCAACTCTGCCGTTGTGGCACGAAAGCAGGCATGGAAAGTATGTAACGGAATGGGAGTGGCTGTGTTCCAACAGAACTTTACCAATGGATGCTGAAATTTGAATTTCACATTATTTTCATGTACCACAAAAATATTTTTCTTCTCTTGATTTTTTCAAAAATTAAAACATGTTTTTAAATATTCTTAGTCTGAGATAGGTCTTTTTAGTTTATTAGAGAAATTACTGAGTAGAGAAAAATGTTTTTAAAATTCTTGAAGATAAAAAAGATTCTTAGTTTGACAACTGTACAAAATTAAGTGGTGGGGTCTGTTAGGACCAAACTGAAGCCAGGACAGGCTCTAAGGGGCAGGCTAGGCCTGAGGTTTAGTCTCTAGGAAAGCTGAGGCACTGGGAACTCCCGCAGGCAGTGTAGCTCGATCAATCAGAAAAAATCCCCATAGCCCCCCGCCTGCGCCAGACCTGAGCCAATCTGGATAGGGATGCGAGGTTTAAAAGTCCAGCGTGCACATACGGTTTAACCAATCAGCTATGCTGTTACAGGAACAAAGAACCGTCTGTATAAAAGTAGATGTGATTCAGAGCTCGGGGCTCTCGTCAAGACTCCACTGCACTGGATGAGAATTGAGCCCTAGCTCGAGCTAGCAATAAACCCCTTTATGCTTTTGCATTGCTGTGGATGTCTTATTCCCTCAGTTTTGGGGACTTGGACACTGGGCATAACATCTGGGGGCTCGTCCGGGATCCCTTCAACTGGGAAGAACAACACTCTCCCGGCAGAAGGAGTTTTCTCACTAGGAGGAGAGATCTCTGAACACCGGTGTTAATTCTGGTAAAGTCCAGCGTAAGGCCGAGGCCCAGCATCATGCTGGGGAGGCGGCTGGCTCTGTTTTCTGGTTAAGTCCAGCGTAAGGCCGAGGCCTGGCATCGTGCCGGGGAGGCGGCTGGCTCTGTGGACGTCCTGCCGGTAAGATACTCTCAAGGGGGAAAAGTGTTAAAAAGGGGGCCCAGGAAGACCAAGTGCTGTGTTCTTGGCCGATGTGTATCTGTTATCTGTTTGTCGTGTCTGTGTGAGTGCTGGCATTGTCTCCGCTCTTTGTGTGTTCATTTTGTCTCCTGTGTTCTTCTCTGTAATCATGGGGCAAGTGACTTCTACTCCTTTGTCCCTTATGACTGATCATTTTTATGATTTCAAATATAGGGTGCAAATTGTATTGTTATTGGTGAAAAAGCCGAGACTGACATCCTGACCATTCGGGGTACTCAGGGGCCAGCTTGCCTGCCAATGGACCTGACCCAGTGGCCGCAATCGGGACCCTTTTGTCCCTGGTCTCCTCCTGACGTGGACAACTGGCCAGAGTGCCCCGACTGGTAAGGAACAAGAGACTTTATTGACCTCTCTCCCCTTCCCTCTCTCTTTCCTCTCCTTAACCGTTCCTATCCTTCCCTGTTTTTCTAGTCCCTCCCCCGGTCCTGGACGCAGGAATCTAGTCGAAGGGCCCTCAGCCTGAGCTGAGGATTGGAGATTGATCACCTCCTCTTGGCAGAGAACTCGAATTCTGGTTCTGATTTCTGGTAGGGCCAAGTTCCAGTCCTCCCTTCTCTGGAGGCCCAGGGAAAAGTCCCGTAACACCTGGGTATCTGTAGGTGGCAGGAGACGTCTGTAAGGCCACCCCTTTTGCCCCCCTCTCCTGCCTCCTCCCCCTTCTTCTTTCAACCTGGCTTCCTTTCCTCCCTCGAAATCTTTGATGTTAGTACTTAGATTTGAAGTTCTGTGTCTCTATAGGAGGTTTCCTGAGAGACTATATTTTTGTATTTAAGGGCTTCCATAGTGGAGCCGAGGTTAAAGCATCTGCCTGCGATATGGGAGACCTGGGTTCGATCCCTGGGTCAAGAAGATCCCCTGGAGAAAGAAATTTTGCTTTGTCTGGCCACCATGTGGTTTAGACCTGCCGCCATTTTGTTGGAACTTGATTTTCTTTCCCTGTGCCTTGAGACCAGGGCTCTCAGGAACACTTATCTAGACCATCTCTAACTCCTGACACTGAGGGAAAAAAGAAAAAGGCTTAAAGCTAGATCTTGCACTGTGTCTGTCTAGATATGTCTTGGTAATATTTTTTTGGTTAATATGTATATGAGCTCTATTTATTTGGCTTAAAAAAAGGGGGGGTAAGCGCTTACAAATCAAGTAATTCTAAATTAAACAATAAATTCCAGGTTCATGTGAACTGGGAAATATTCAATGTCAAATACCTGATATTAATGTTTGTTTGTTGACCTATCTAATATAGACATGTCTTAAAATAATTAATGTTAAGTAAAATATTTTCATTTTACCTAGGATTAATATAAGTTAAGTATTATATCTGTTATAAGTTTGTCAACAAAGAAATTACCTCAAGTGAAGAAACTTCTAAAAATGTAAATGAGATATGAGGTTTTATATCTCTAGCTAATTTGGGGTGCTTCAGAGGTCCCCTGGAACATGCCAAGGAGAGATATTAAACTGTGTTTATTTGGTTGGTTAAATTACATGGAAAAGATTATCAAATGAGTAATAAATCCACTCATGTTATAATGTCTGGTAAATTAACTAATACAGATATCCTAGAAATTATATGGAGTTTTTAGCATTCTGAAATGTCCTGGTATTTTAATGGAAAACCTGATGACTTCACAAAAGTTAACAAAAGGACTGAATGAACCAGCGAATATGCTTATAACTTTTATGGTTTCTATCTGAAAAATTATGGGTTTGAATCTTATGTTTTCAGGGAGTAGGGAAAATCTTCCTCTCAACCTAATTATGATAATACTTTGGTAAAATTAAACGTTATAAACAAAACAATTATATTTTCTGACTCTTCTAGAAATTGGGAGTTCTTAGGTTTCCAGTAAGTTCATCAAATGAGTTAAGAAGGTTATCTCACGGATACAAAAATCTCAAGAAATTTTTGAGACCTTAAAAAGGAAAAAATTCACCTAGATTTGTTAGGCAGAATCTGTGATAAGCCTTTGGTGTGAGTTTCCCAGCCCTGTTTTATCTTAAAAATTCAGTCTGAGACTCTATAAATGTTTCAACAAAATAAAAAGCCTATAATTGATTATGGTTATAAAAATCATCAGACCAAAATCAGTGAGAACAGACCTAGTTTGCAAATAAACTAGCTTTAATTTGGTTATATTTAATAAAAATAAGGGTAACTATAAGGAAAAAAAGATATTTCAAAACGCTAAATCCCAGTTTGTTAATGGAGGTTTGCATCTAGTAAGACTCATCTCTTAGATAGTTCTTTGCTGTTATGTGATGTTGATGAAAAATTTAATTGAATTCTTGAAAAACACCCTAAGTTTGTTTCTGAAGCTTATCTCAGTAATCTATCTTTGGATGAAGATCAGATGCCTCATGACCTGCAACCAGGACTGGAAAAAGACATAATTTAAGGGACTGTCTCCAACATGGATGGAAGGACTTTTTTATCAGGAGAAACTACACTACACCAGGATGAGAAGACGACGACATCAGAGGGAGACAGCTTCCCCAAGATGCTGGACCTGATTCGTATGATCATTTATGTTTTCTTGGCTTCTTAGACCTTTGCATATAAGTCAAATGCTTTTCTATCATAGGCCTGATCCTATACTAGTTTTAAAAATCAATCCGATTGTTGGGTTTGTGGCCAATTACCTGTGTCTAGTTCTGGGTTACCTTGGTAAATTTCTCTACTACCAGACTCTAACTGGTTGGCCCTGAGAAAATTTACTTAAAAATTATAGTCATATTCAGGTCACTATGGTATTACTAGATAGGATCCCCTCACCAGGCCAATTGATAATGCCTGCTCTGACTCTGGCTATAAATTCGAGCTTTTTTCTACTACCCAAGCTCAATCAGAACAAGAAAAGTTTCCACAAAGAAGGGAAAAATCTCCCACAATTATGGGATGGATTTATATAGATAATACCAGGCTACAATAATTTAGGTTTAAAGTCTCCTCTGTTGGAAAAAATAAATAAATAAGTAAATCATACTAAAGATAATCAGTCTAGTAACACTAGAAAACTGGGCTATGTGCCTTATAGATGGTGCCAATATATAATTTCCCTGGAAGATAAAGATTCTACAGGACAGACTAAGTCAGATGACCTGAAGATATACTGGGCTACATCTAATGGAAGTTCTTAACATAAGTCTTACTTGTGACTTTACTAATACTGCTGGCTATGTTATTTGTATTTCCCCTGTCTTACAAAATTGCTGTTTCTTACACTGTCAAATGTGTATATGAGGCCTCTAATAGAATAATATATAGTCCCATATGAGATCAATGATGGTAACAGTGTAACTCTAGATATGGCAAGAAGCAACAAGAGGGAATATTTTCCTGGACCAAGAAGCTAATAAGACAGGTGGTCCAAAGAATTTTGGATATTGTTTTATGGCCTAATCCAGTAACAGCACATTGAGTGGCCTGTCAACAGAATCTTTGCCAAACCTGAGAATGGACATTCTCAGCACCATGGGATAAAATGGTCATGAAGTGGCCCCCCTCATAATCCTGGTCAAGTTTATGAGCAAAAAGGGGCTCTGCCAACTGAAGACTGACACTCGCCATCTGCATCTACAAAGATTAAATCATGGCCGCTGCAACTGCTGACTTTCAACGCCCCTGAAAGGAGTTCAGGGTGAAAATCAGGAATGAGGCACTCTGTGCTCTGGGAAAAACTGGCAGAACAGGCCTTCAAAATTAGATCTTTTCAGAAGATTTTATGAGTCCCAATTCTTGCATCTTCTCATATCTAGAGAAACACTGACGTCATTAACAGTGAAATCTGCTTTGGCTATTAAGAAATAGTTTACAATTAAAAGTCAAAATAGAGTAGCTATGGTTCAGATATCCTGGAAAATAACTAGGTGATGCTATGGGTGTACTTTCAGATTAGAGCTTGTATTGCTCCAAGCTGGGGCAGTCCTATGCCCCATTTTGACAGGAAGTTATCATAGTCATTGTTGCCTAGTTCCCTAAAATTAAAACTGAGTGGGACTCTGTGGGGCTCTGGAGTACAGATCTGCTCTGTGTTCTCCATTTCTTATCTGTAGGATATAGACTTTGTTCAGCCTCCTTGGCCTTCCCTGAATTCCAAAACATGGATTCAAACAATTGCTAATCAGGGAAGAGAGGGGATACAAAAACAGAAACAATCAAAGGTTGGTACAGCCTCCAGACAGAGTTCTGGTTCCTACTCAAAGAAATATGCATAACAATGTCTTTGAGCCCCAACCCGGGTGGAAGATGGTAACTTCAGACTGAACACAAGATTCTTGGAGCACTGCTCTGTTGCCTCATCACCAACCAATCAGAAGGGGTCACAAACCCTGTAACCCTCACCCCAAATGTTGCCTTCTGTTTCCAGGGACCAGAGATGACCATCCTGTTAGGTCTCTTGTTTGGCCCTTGTCTATTTCATCTCTGAGAGGGGCCAACTAAATTGCTGCAACTACAAGGGTAGAAGCTGGCTTCAGATGTGGAAAACCCCAACTTAGATCAGGTAGAGAGACTTCTGCTCTGCTAGGCAGGCCTACGCCCATGCACAGCAGGAAGAAGTTACAGAAGAAAGAGACCTCCGCCCCAATTCCCAAAAAGTATCTTGAGTATGAAGTCTCTCAGGGGGCCTATGTGCTGTGTTAGGAAAAGAACGTTGTTTTTATGTGAATCACTCAGGGGTAATCAGGGAGTCCCTGGCCAAGATAAGAGAAGGGCTAAATCAGAAAAAAAGAAAGAAAAAGAAAAAAAGAAAAATGTCTCAAAATTTATTTGAGTCCTGGTTCCAACAGTCCCTGTGGTTAACAACGCTAATTTCCACCCTGGTGGGCCCTCTAATAATGCTACTATTAATACTTACTTTTGGTCCATGCATAATAACTAAGCTTATTGCCTTTGTAAAAGATCACGTCAATACCGTCCAGCTGATGGTACTGAGGCAACAGTATCAGGCCCTGCCCCAAAATAAAGAGGAAGATTCCTCTATGCAGCTGAAGACAGGGAGGAATGTTAGGACCAAACTGAAGCCAGAACAGGCTCTAAGAGGCAGGCTAGGCCTGAGGTTTAGTCTCTAGGAAAGCTGAGGCACTGGGAACTCCTGCAGGCAGTGTAGCTCAACCAATCAGAAAAAATCCCCGTAGCCCCCCGCCCGCGCCAGACCTGAGCCAATCCGGATAGGGATGTGAGGTTTAAAAGTCCAGTGTGCACGTACGGTTTAACCAATCAGCTATGCTGTTACAGGAACAAAGAATCGTCTGTATAAAAGTAGATGTGATTCAGAGCTCGGGGCTCTCGTCAAGACTCCACTGTGCTGGATGAGACTTGAGCCCTAGCTCGAGCTAGCAATAAACCCCTTTATGCTTTTGCATTGCTGTGGATGTCTTATTCTCTCAGTTTTGGGGACTCAGACACTGGGCATAACAGGGTCTGGAAATCTGGGTTTCATCCTGACTCATCATTTATTATTTACATGGCTTTAGAAGCATTACTTGAATTCTCCCAGCTTCCTTTCTCTCTTGGAGAAATGAGCAGAGGAGGCTCCATGCATGCAGGTCCTCTTTTGTGACTGGCACTAAGTCTGTGCTTTACTGAACTTAACCCTCATAATGACCAAAAGGAGCAGAAATTATACTATTGCCTCTTTTTGAACAGTTATAGTGTTGGGAAGAGTTTTTGTATATAATTTTGCCTGACTTGGCCTTCTTTGTTTATTGAGGTCAATCCTTATTATATGCAGAAGTTTCTATATTGGTTCAATGATAGTTTTCTTGCTTCTTCTAAGATTCTGTGATTTTTTTTTTAGTATCTGTTGTTGTACTGCTCTTTAGAGTGAATTGTTTCATCTAATTATTCTATTCAGTTAGGAGTATATAAAAGTCCAATTTATACTCCAAATATCACTGAAGCAAAGTTGAATGCACATTCTGAATGAATGGTCACTATTTCTATTTATGTGCACAGAGTCTGGCTCAGATACGCTCATATAAAACACTGCATTAAATAAGAGAATGTCTGTGAATTGTCTAGTACAATGCCTGGCACAAGGGTAGTCTGACAATAGTTGTCCCCATCCTGCTTAAAGACAAGGGTCAGACTCAGAGAGCTTTTTCTTGGAAAAAGTGTCACCTGGAGAGATAAAGCCAAGATGACACCTTACTTCCATACTCACCTTGTACTCTTCCCAGCCCCAGGCCTGGAAACAACCATCTTCAAGGAATCATGGAGACCAGGATATATTTGAGTGAAAGGGCTATAGGAACTGCACACCAGTTTATTTTCTCGGTCCAAGCCTCAATATCCTTTCATATTTCAGTGATTCTCAAATGGAAGCAATTTAGGGGTATTTGAAGTCATCAGAGTGTCCAGGGATGTGAAATTTCCTATAATGCATAGAGCAGACTAGACTGATAAAGAATAGCCCCACAAACAGCATCCCTGCTAACAAATAGCATCCCTGCTAACAAATAGCTATCCGATCCCTGAATCAGTCATCACAGCTTGTCTTTCTTGAGTTCTGTTTCCTCAAGTATTGGCTCAGTTGGCAGGCACTCAGTTAACTTAATCACCACCCTTTCCTTAGTAGGTGCCAAATGTATTGAATTAACTACCATGCCTTATAGTAGATAAAACAGCAAGCCTTGACTGTTGATCTGATTTAAACAGAGCCTCAACCTCTTACTTATCATTTCTTTTTAGAAAACTATCTTCCAGATTATTGGTTATGAACTCAGAACTTATGGTGAAGTCCCATTCATTTCTAGTCTATGCAAGTGCTCCATCTAGTCATTCAGCCCTGTTTGTTGCATCAACACCAATTAGAGGTATCCAGGACTTACACCATGCATTTTACCAAGCATTTTACAAGCTATTTAACCTTCACAATATCCCTATAAATCATGTACTCTTATTATCATTTTTTACAAAGAATCTGATACTCAGCATGGTTAGTAATATACCCAAGATGGTGCAGCTATTATGTGGCAGAACCAACATTCCAAACCCTGCAGTCAGACCTCAGGAGCCATGCTGCATGCATTGCCTGTAACATGTAAGACACACCCAATAAAATAGAAAATACAAAATAAAATACAAGAGCCATGGAAAATGTTAGACTATGGGGACAACAAAATCAAAAACAAATTTAAGTTTCGAGGTACTACAAAGTTATTGTGGCTGACTGTATTTCACTCTGTGTTTCCTAGTAGCCAAAACTAAGGGCAAAACTCCTCAGATATGATTCCTTCCTGCCTTGAGGGAAATGCATCTCAAGAAGTTCTGGATCATGAACATTGATCCTGTGGAGTCTTGTATGCAGGACTTTGATAAGACTTCAGTAAAACATTCCCTCCAACGTCCTTGTGTGTGTGTGTGCATGCACAGTTGCTTCAGTCATGTCTGACTCTTCACATCCCTATGGACTATAACCTGCCAGGTTACAGGTAACCTGTAACCAGACAGGCTCCTCTGTCCATGAGATTCTGCAGGCCAAAATACTGGAGTGAGTTGCCATGCCCTCCTCCAAGGGATCTTCCTGACCCAGGGATCAAACCCACATCTCCTGAATTCCATGAATTGCAAGCAGATTCTTTACTGCTGAGCCACTGGGGAAGCCCAAAAACATCCTTGCGTAAGTGATTCTCATAGACCTTCAATAGGAGACGAGTGCATGAAGACTGTTTCAGGACAGAGGGAATGAAAAGTATTCATTGAACTGAGAAGGCATCTTGAGACCATAAAACAAGGCAGGTAGCTTCATATACTCAGTGAGTCAGTTTATCACAGGGTCACTTACTTACAGGGTTGGATTAGGTTGGGGGCAAACAATGATCTGGAAGCATTCACAGCTGCACCCACATTGGTGAGGAGCCACTGGGACAATTTTATAGTTAACCTAGGGTATGGAGGTAGGTACTAGGAAACAGGATGTATGCTCCTAACCTAAGATTTATGAATGGGTAACTTATCTCATGGGTGTCAGGAATATATCAGTGAAGGTTTTCATTGTTTGAGGATTAATAGAGCATAGAGGCTACCATGGAGAAGGCAATGGCACCCCACTCCAGTACTCTTGCCTGGAAAATCCCATGGATGGAGGAGCCTGGTGGGCTGCAGTTCATGGGGTCGCGAAGAGTCGGACACAACTGAGCGACTTCACTTTCACTTTTCACTTTCATGCATTGGAGAAGGAAATGGCAACCCACTCCACTATTCTTGCCTGGAAAATCTCAGGGACGGCGGAGCCTGGTGGGCTGCTGTCTGTGGGGTTGCACAGAGTCAGACACGACTGAAGCGACTTAGCAGCAGCAGAGGCTACCTAGTTCTCTATGACTATTTGTTGTTGTTGTTGTTTGGTAGCTCAGTCATATCTGACTCTCTGTGACCCCATGGACTACAGCATGCCAGGCTTCCCTGTCCTTCACCATCTCCTGGAACTTGCTCAAACTCATGTCCATTGAGTCAGTGATGCCATCCAACCATCCCATCCTCTGCTATCCACTTCTCCTCCTGCCTTCAATCTTTCCCAGCATCAAGGTCTTTTCTAATGAGTCAGCTCTTCGCATCAGATGGCCAAAGTGTTGGATATTCAGCTTCAGCATCAGTCCTTCCAATGAATATTCAGGACTGATTTCCTTTAGGATGGACTGGTTGGATCTCCTTGCAGTCCAAGGGACTCTCAAAAATCTTCTCCAACACCACAGTTTAAAAGCATCAATTCTTTGGTGCTTAGCCTTTTTGATAGTCCACTCTCACATCTGTACATGACTACTGGAAAACCCATAGCTTTGACTATTCGGTCCTTTGTTGGCCAAGTAATGTTTCTGCTTTTTTTAAAATATGCTGTCCAGGTTTATTATAGCTTTTTTTCCAAGGAGCATCTTTTAATTTCATGGCTGCAGTCACTGTCCGCAGTGATTGTGGATCCCAAGAAAATAAAGTTTGTCACTGTTTATACATTGTTTGCACATCTATTTGCCATGAAGTGATGAGACAGGCAAGAATACACAAAAGAACTATACAAAAAGGATTTTCACGACCCAGTTAATCACGATGGTGTGATCACTCATCTTGAGCCAGACATCCTGGAATGTGAAGTCAAGTGGCCTTTAGAAAGCATCACTACAAAGCTAGTGGAGGTGATGGAATTCCAGTGGAGCTATTTCAAATCCTGAAAGATGATGCTGTGAAAGTGCTGCACTCAGTGTGTCAGCAAATTTGGAAAAGTCAGCAGTGGCCACAGGAATGGAAAAGGTCAGTTTTCATTCCAATCCCAAAAAAGGCAATGCCAAAGAATGCTCAAACTACCACACAAGTGCACTCATCTCACACGCTAGTAAAGTAATGCTCAAAATTCTCCAAGCCAGCCTTGGAGCAATACATGAACCATGGACTTCCAGGTGTTCAAGCTGGTTTTAGGAAAGGCAGAGGAACCAGAGATCAAATTGCTAACATCTGCTGGATCATCAAAAAAGCAAGGGAGTTCCAGAAAAACATCTATTTCTGCTCTATTAACTATGCCAAAGCCTTTGACTGTGTGGATCACAATAAACTGTGGAAAATTCTGAAAGAGATGGGAATACCAGACCACCTGACCTGCCTCTTGAGAAACCTATATCCAGGTCAGGAAGCAACAGTTAGAACTGGACATGGAACAACAGACTGGTTCCAAATAGGAAAAGGCGTACATCAAGGCTGTATATTGTCACCCTGCTCATTTAACTTATATGCAGAGTACATCATGAGAAATGCTGGGCTGGAGGAAGAACAAGCTGGAATCAAGATTGTTGGGAGAAATATCAATAATCTCAGATATGCAGATGACACCACCCTTATGGCAGAAAGTGAAGAGGAACTAAAAAGCCTCTTGAAGAAAGTGAAAGAGGAGAGTGAAATAGTTGGCTTAAAGCTCAACATTCAGAAAACGAAGATCATGGCATCTGGTCCCATCACTTCATGGCAAATAGATGGGGAAACAGTGGAAACAGTGGCTGACTTTATTTTTCTGGTCTCCAAAATCACTGCAGATGGTGATTGCAGCCATGAAATTAAAAAACGCTCACTCCTTGGAAGGAAAGTTATGACCAACTTAGACAGCATATTCAAAAGCAGAGACATTACTTTGCCAACAAAGGTCCATCTAGTCAAGGCTATAGTTTTTCCAGTAGTTATGTATGGATGTGAGAGTTGGACTATAAAGAAAGCTGAGCACAGAAGAATTGATGCTTTTGTTCTGTGGTGTTGGAGAAGACTCTTGAGAGTCCCTTGGACTGCAAGGAGATCCAACCAGTCCATCCTAAAGGAGATCAGTCCTGGGTGCTCACTGGAAGGACTGATGTTGAAGCTGAAACTCCAATACTTTGGCCACCTGATGTAAAGAGCTGACTTATTTGAAAGACCCTGATACCTGGAAAGATTGAGGGCAGAAGGAGAAGATGACAGAGGATGAGATGATTGGATGGCATCACTGACGCAATGGACATGAGTTTGTGTAAACTCCAGGAGTTTGTGATGGACAGGGAGGACTAGCATGCCCTGGTTCATGGGGTCACAAAGAGCTGGACACAACTGAGTGACTGAACTGAGCTGAACTGATGAGACCAGATAGGCCCAGCATTTTGCATGACGTACTCTGTATTTAAGTTGAATCAGCAGGATGACAATATACAGCCTCGATGTACCCCTTTCCTGATTTGGAACCAGTCCATTGTTCCATGTCCAGTTCTAATTGTTGCTTCTTGACTTGCATGCAGGTTTTGCAGGAGGTAGGTAAGGTTGTCTGGTAGTCCCATCTCTTTTAAGAATTTTCCACAGTTTGTTATGATCCACACAGGCAAAGGCTTTAGCATAGTCAATGAAGCAGAAATAAATGTTTTTCTGGAATTCTCTTGTCTTTTCTATGATCCAATGGATGTTGGTAATTTGATCTCTATGTCTATTAAACAACATATGTTAACTACAAAACCCTTGATGACAGAGAGGTGCACAGTACAGTCCTGGGCAGTGTCAGTGAAATAAGATAGTTACTGAGATCATAAATTATACTAAAGGGCAGCCATAAAGACCATCCAAGACAATGATGGTCCAAATATTTCTTGATACAATCTACCACATCCATCCCAACCTGCTACAACTCATTTGTCCTTGGGCAAGAGGACAAAGGGAAAAAAAGATATTCAAAGAACTTGTCTCTTGGATAACTACAAATGAATTTGCCCACCCCCACACTTAGATTTCTAAACATCCTATAATAAATTGATGCACTGATGTCAGTTCTTTTTAAAACGAAAACACAATCTCATTACAAGAGGAATTAAATTGTCCATTTCTTACATTTATACTGAGTCAGTTTGAGTCCCATGTTGTGCAGTGATGATTGTGCATGACCCTGCCTCAAGACATTTCCACGTAAAATGGAGGAGAAGTAGTAGTGACTCAGTGCCTTATTTTCCCTTATCTTAAGGAAACGTTTGCTCTTGCTGAACTTGATGTTTGTACATATGAGTGTAAGAATTCTTCACCACTCAGCAATGACCAATGACCCAGGCTGACCAGTTGGCCTCATTAAATGAGATTCTTGGCTTTTGAGTACCACAGAAGCAAACGGAATATGTTTTAGGAGGACTTGGGTTTCTTTAATTGGACATATGATTTTTATTTGTTTGGTGGACCAATGGAGAAAGAGAGACATTAGTGGCATTTTATGACTTGTTAAGACTAATTGAAAAATCTGAGGAATGAAGCTTTCCGTGAAGAGAGTGCCCTAATGGGAATGGATGTGATGATTATTTACCTAATTGAGCAATAATGACGGAGGTGCAGGCCACTTTTCCCGGGATTAATAAAGAACCCGGGAGTTGACAGTTTAGGCCATTAAGCTCAGCTAGTACTCAATCTTGGTGAAGGGCATGGTGCCAGAATTATATTAGTATTGTAAAATGAGCCCAAAACTTAGAGACACGAGAACTTACTTTTCTGAGAAATAATTTTACTTGGCAGTTAATCATCTGACATCAGTTTGGGCAATGCAAGTTCTCTCATTAAACTAACTTTCACATAAGGTCTTGAAATCTTATTCCATTTAGAGTGTTCTCAAGCATATGGTTGTTATAAAAGCAAAGTGGGAGAGAGTGGGATCGTTAGTAATATCAAAAATAGTTTCCTGCACAACTGCAAGCAAACAAGCCATTATCACCTCCCTTGCTTTTAAAACAAAACAAACAACACAATGACACTGAGTTGAACTAGAAGCATCACAAACTCTGGAGATTCATGGTTGAAACTGTTACTCAGAGTGTTCCTACAGTAAAACCAAGCAACACTACTCCATAATCCCTAGTTGGCACTAAACATATCTTACATTATCAGAAATCTCAATCTTATAGAAATTGTGTTTGTATTCAATAGCCCCCTATCCAGTGCAACAAATGTTCATGTACTACTCATTTGCCAAGAAAAAGAGTTACTCAGCTCTCTGCTACTGCTGCTAAGTCGCTTCAGTTGTGTTAAACTCTGTGCGACCCCATGGACGGCAGCCCATCAGGCTCCCCTGTCCCTGGGATTCTCCAGGCAAGAACACTGGAGTGGGTTGCCATTTCCTTCTCTGATACATGAAAGTGAAAAGTGAAAGTGAAGTCGCTCAGTCGTGTCCGACTCTTCACGACCCCATGGACTGCAGCCTACCAGGCTCCTCCGTCCATGGGATTTTCCAGGCAAGAGTACTGGAGTGAGGTGCCATCTCCTTCTCCACTCAGCTTTCTAGGTGTTCACTATGCCTATAATTCTGCTCCGCATGAGAAAGTTCAAACATCAACTTAAAGCAAGTAGAAATGGTGCTTCAACTTTCTCTCTATGCAGAGTGAATCCTACACTGGTGGCCTTGCATTTTCAAGGTATTTGCAAATATATTTTGTAAGCCAACATTTCCTTCTTTCTCTAGCAAACACTGAATATTTTGCAAGACAATATAAAAAGGGATGAGAATAAAAACAGGAATAAGGCACAGCCACCATGGTACTGCAACCTAGCAGAGACCTTAGAATCAAGAGAGCTCTTTTAAAAAGAAAAATTGGGGTATAGTTGCTTTACAATATTGTGTACAACGAAGTGAATCAGCTATACATATATATATATCCCCTCTGTCTTGGACCTCCCTCCCACCACCACCCCCAACACCCCCCATCCCAACCCCACAATCAAGGTCATCACAGAGCACCAAGCTGAGTTCCCTATGCTATACAGCAGGTTCCCACTAGCTATCTATTTTACATATACACATGGAATATTACTCAGCCATTAAAAGGAGTGAAATTGGGTCATTTGTAGAGAGAGCTCTTTTGGAAACCTGTTGAGGGAGCAAAACTTCCAATCATATTCGTCCTTCCAGCATCTGGATTTCTAATCCATTATCTTAATCTACATTGAGTGAAGTCGCTCAGTCATGTCCGACTCTTTGCGACCCCATGGGCTGTAGCCTACCAGGCTCCTCTGTCCATGGGATTTTCCAGGCAATAGTACTGGATTGGATTGCCCTTCCTTCTCCAGGGGATCTTCCCGACCCAGGGATCGAACCCGGGTCTCCCACATTGTAGACAGACGCTTTACTGTCTGAGCAACCAGGAAAGAAGTAATCTACATTGAAGAAGATGGTTAATGTGGCTCCATCTGCTCTGAGGCATCACCTCTCTAGCAACCTCTGCAGGGGTCTGCAGCCAGCCAAATAAGCAACAGCAGTAATAATGTAGTCATTTATTTAGTAGGACGTTACCAAGCTTTTACCACATAATAAAACAATGTCAGGGTCCAGAGACATAAAGGTGAATTTTTAAAAAATCTCTATCTTCCCAAACTATAGTGTAATTGAAAAGAAATATTAAAAACGTTAATGTGTTACAGGTACTTCGATAGTAGGGTAGGGAGAAGCCCAGAAGTGGGAATCAGCCAATCTCAGTGGTCTTCAGGAAGAAGAACATGCATCATAAAGGAGCTAATCTTGAACTAAACTTTAAAAAGTTAAGAGATATCCTTCAGGTAGAGGTACATAAAGAACTTGCCAAGTCAAGGGACTGACATAAAGAAAAGGGCTGGCAGATGAAAACGCTGGGGATGGTCAAGGAACAGTAAGGTCTTCTCTCTTAACTACATCTTAAGTGCCTCACTTGATTAAGCAGCACTTCCACTCTTTCTGCAAACTAGCAGAAAATACCCTACCAGCATCTGTGGCAAGTCGGATGGACACTAATGAGCCTGTCCCCTTTCTGCTTCCACTTCCTGTATTATGTGAGTCACAGGAGTTTGGGAACTGATTGTTCTCAATGAGTTTGTGGCAGTTGTACTCATTACTGAAATTATATAATTAACATTAACAACACTGGAGAGTTGTTGTTTCTGTGAAAATTAAGTTGGATATTTTGAAAAAACTTGACTTTTATTTTTACTGAGTCACTAAGAGAAGCTACAATAGAAGCAAGCCCAGGAAATGGAACTATAAAAGAATAAAGGAGGATTATAAAATTCCCTATGATGAGATTCTGCCTCAAATTGCTTTGCTGATATCTCAAGTTCTCACTCTAAAGAAACCAGGCCTGGAAATCATGAAAGATGCATTATGGAGGCATTTTATGCACTAAAAAAGATGATTCATAAAATCAAAGTCTTGCCCCTATGTGAAAGATAAGACAAATGTACACTCAAGTTTTATGTTAAGATATTTTAAGGTGGTTTTTTGGGTGTGCTTTCTTTCTTTAACCAATGTTTTGACCATCAAACTGGTGTTACTATTAATGTACTGGTTGAAAGAGTTTCTCTTGTACCATGAATTTAGGAGAGGATGAGAAAAGATCAAACAGAAGAAAGAGGCAGGAAGGCTCCAAAAGTCACAATAGGGCATTTGGACTTTATTCTATAGATCAGGGAGTGGCAAACTATAGCTCACAGGTCAATCTCAGCCCAAATCCATTTTTATAAATAAAGTTTTCTTGGGACATAGCCATGTCCATTCAGTTAGAGGAGTACCTATGGCTGCCTTCACACTAGAATGGCAGAGCTGAAGAGTTGTTATAGAGATGGTGTGCAGGTATACAAGAAGGTTTAGGCTATGCCTACAGGAAAAGCATGAAATACTTCCTTCTTGCCAGTCACTTCTTTCAACAAAAGCCCTCGGCCACTGCAGGACCAAATGCCCTAGAGAACAAGGAAAGGCACAGAAATAAAAATCCCTCAACTCTTGGGGATGGAGGTATAAAATGGCTGGTCCAGGATATTAAACTAATACTAATTAGAAGTCTCCTACCACTAGGGAAAGACATTGAAAATCTCTCCCACACAAGACCCACCACTTTGATTTCCAGGGAGGAACTGGAACACTGAGAATGTCCCAGCCCCAGGGCCCAGGTGTACAGGTCTATGTGAGACTGAGGCTTGGCCAGGAAAAAATAGAGCATTACAACTACCTGCTTAGTAAGCACTGAGCAGCAAATAGTAACAATGCTACAGGACTACAAATGCATCTGAAAGCCAAGAGTGGAGTATTAAAACCCTCCAATACCCCAACTCCCGTGCTAATAGAGCATCCAAAAGGAATCTGAAGCCTCTAGGGACTGAGGATGTCCACAGCAACATCATTAACCATTAGGGAAATGCACACTGAAGTCATAATGAAAGGCCACAGGCTGGGCTTCCCCAGTGGCTCAGCGGGTAAAGACTCTGCCTGCAATGCAGGAGACACAGGAGATGCAGGTTCGATCTCTGGAGTAGGAAATGGCAACCCATTCCAGTATTCTTACCTGGAAAATCCCATGGACAGAGGAGCCTGGCGGGCTACAGTCCAACGCGTTGCAAAGAGTCGGACATGACTGAGCAACTGAGCACAGCATGGTACACTCACGGCTGAGTAAATAAAACACATTGAGAATATCAAGTGGCACCAAGGATGCAGAAGTGTTTCTCATACTCTATTGGTAAGGAGCACTCTGGTGCAGCAACTCTGGAAAACAGTTGAGCAGTTTCTTATGAAAAGCTATACTTACCCTAGGGCCCAACAGTCTACTCCTGGGTAGTTACCCTAAGAAAATGAAAACTTATGTTCACATAAAATCTTATATAGGAATGTTCATAGCAGTTTTATTTGGGACAGCTGAAACCTGGAAGCAACCCAAACAGAATGAGCTGATCTTCCTGTATTTGCAGGAAGCACCACCATCTACCCATTCCAGGACCCTAATATAGTGTTGACTCCTCCCTCTACCTCACTTTTAAAACACCAAAGTCCTCCTTATTTTACCTTCAAAATATATGTCATATCTTCATTTTCTTCTCTATTTTTGCTCCTATTTGACATATGCTAGGTACCAACGATCTCTTTCTTGAACTTCTGCACAGTTCCCTAACAAATATAAATGGCAATTCCAGTATTGTGTGTTAGTCACTCAGTCATGTCTGAGTCTTTGCAATCCCACGGACTGTAGCCTGCCAGGCTTCTCTGTCCATGGAATTCTCTAGGCAAGAATACTGGAGTGGGTACCAATTCCCTCCTCCAGGAGATCTTCCTGACCCAGAGATTGAAATCGGCTCGCCTGCATTGCAGGCCAATTCTTTACCATCTGAGCTATCAGGAAAGCCCAAATTCAGTATTAGACCTACCAAATGGATCTACCCCCTCCCCTCACCCATGTAAAACACATGTTTGGATACATAAACATTTAATTTTCCCCCCAGTATATGGTGGGGTGGGGGGAGGGGGAAGAAAGCTCCTTTAATTGGCACATAAGATCTTAAAAATCCTTGGTTCTTGACTCTCCAGGTCCATTTCTTGCCACTTTCAAGCACCTATTTTAGGCTTCAGCAACAACAAATAGATGTTGTTTAATATGCAAAAGCAACTGAGTTTCTCATCTCACTCTGTCTCGCCTCCGTGACTTCATTCATGCTGTCATCTGTGCCAGAGTTAACATCCTTCCCTCCCTCTTCCACTGACCTGTCCAAACCTTTAGGGTTCAGTTCAGGGGTCACCTCATTTTGACTTCTCCCTAAAATACCCATTCTCCTGCTCTAACTGGGAACCCACTTTCATGTTTGTAAGAATCTGTCAAAGGAGCACTAAAGACTGCTGTGAGCCTGGTTTTGGCTTTTCTGAGTATGACAGTTTCCTAGAATTGTTCACAGAAGAGATTTTAAAAAGCAAGAGTAATACATAGAAGTGATTAAGCCTTTCAAATATGCCCTTTGTTCCCAAGGTTCCATTAATTGCCATTTAGGGAAGGCTTATTTGCAATGTCCTCAATTACTTAGGCAACTAAATAGCATTTACCGATCAGAAAGAGCAGCATTTGCTTAATAGCAAATAACAAATGCAGTGGCACAGTCCATTGATAGTCTCCTTCCAGAGATGGCCTTATTTAAGTTTGCGCTCCAGAGGGAAATTGCTTTTTTTTTTTTTTTTTACTGGAGTACATTATAATTGTTCACATAACCACTTAGATCTAGAGATTGGGGTTTTTTTCCCTTAATTTTTTACAGAATTAAGTAATGAATAAACCAAAAGAGCATATCTAAGTAACTCCAGAGTCCATTCCACTCATTCAAATCTATTCCTGCCAGTAAAAGCTTCATGAAATTCCTATCTGATCAAATCACAACCCCACAACTCTGAAGACCCTGCTCTCATCTGACCTTCTCAGCTAGAACATCTCTGACTACACAGAATTGCTGTGAGATTTCTCTTCTCCAACTTTTTAGACAGTTGTGTGGTAGTTTCTATGTGCTTGCCAATGCTTCTAATTGTTGTTACCTATAGGGAAACAAAAGGGAAGAAACAGGCCGAACACTGATGTTCAATAGAAAAATGCCAGCTGGGGACTTGGCAAGGGGCAGGCAAGACCAGATTGTGGAAGGCTTTGATGCTAAACTCAGGGCTCAGACTTTATTAATGGTGAAGATTCAGATAAAGAAGGTTTTCAGGTCCTTGACAGAGTGTTATATCCCATGTCTCAAGAAAGTGGCCCTAAGTCAATGAATCCATCTTAAGTTCTAGTCCTACCTATTGATCAGCAGAAAATCCCTGAAGCACTGATTTGAGAATGATTCTGGATCACATAATTAATGAGAAATATCTGTATAGAGGTACGGGGAGAAGGAACTTCTCTACACACAGCATATTATGCCATAGCTCTGGACATCTATACAACTTACATAGTCTGCAATTTTAGAACTGAGCACAAAGTCTCTAACGTTGGTCTCAGATTTTGGCCTCAGTTCCTCAGTAGTTTAAAAAACTAAGTCAATTGATCATGCACTTGATTTTTTCCAAAGAGGAAAGAAGAAGAAAGTAGAGGAAGAGGACCACAGTTCATGTAGGGCGGTAACAAGAAGTCCAAGTTGTAAAATGATGGGTGCAGAAAGGAAAATTTTGAAAGGCTTCATGGGAATAAATATTTGCCTTTTCTCAGTTTTGCCTTATATTGGTCCTCACACTGTCCCTGGGCAATGGCAACCCACTCCAGTACTCTTGCCTGGAAAATCCCATGGACGGAGGAGCTTGGTAGGCTGCAGTCCATGGGGTTGCTAAGGGTCCGGCTCGACTGAGCGATTTCACTTTCACTTTTCACTTTCATGCGTTGGAGAAGGAACTGGCGACCCACTCCAGTATTCTTGCCTGGAGAATCCCAGGGACAGAGGAGCCTCAGTTCAGTTCAGTTCAGTTCAGTTGCTCAGTCGTGTCCGACTCTGCGACCCCATGAATCGCAGCACGCCAGGCCTCCTTGTCCATCACCATCTCCTGGATTTCACTCAGACTCACGTCCATCAAGTCCGTGATGCCATCCAGCCATCTCATCCTCTGTCGTCCCCTTCTCCTCCTGCCCCCAATCTCTCCCAGCATCAAAGTCTTCTCCAATGAGTCAACTCTTCGCATGAGATGTCCAAAGTACTGGAGCTTCAGCTTTAGCATCATTCCTTCCAATGAAATTCCAGGGTTGATCTCCTTCAGAATGGACTGGTTGGAACTCCTTGCAGTCCAAGGGACCCTCAAGAGCCTTCTCCAACACCACAGTTCAAACGCATGAATTCTTTGGCGCTCACCCTTCTTCACAGTCCAACTCTCACATCCATACATGACCACAGGAAAAACCATAGCCTTGACTAGACGGACCTTAGTCGGCAAAGTAATGTCTCTGCTTTTGAATATACTGTCTAGGTTGGTCATAACTTTTCTTCCAAGGAGTAAGCGTCTTTTAATTTCATGGCTGCAGTCACCATCTGCAGTAATTTTGGAGCCCCTCAAAATAAAGTCTGACACTGTTTCTACTGTTTCCCCATCTATTTCCCATGAAATGATGGGACTGGATGCCATGATCTTCGTTTTCTGAATGTTGAGCTTTAAGCCAACTTTTTCAGAGGAGCCTAGTGGGCTGCCATCTATGGGGTTGCACAGAGTCGGACATGACTGAAGCGACTTAGCAACAGCAGCAGCAAACATCTTTAAAACTCCTCTTCTATGACTTAAAAGGTCAACTCTATGATAATATTTCTTATCAGTCATTACATAAATCCTTCCTAAGTGGCTGCGTCTGAGTGGCGACAGACTCTAATAATAAAATTTAACTCTTACTTTGCCTTACATTTTCTCTATTGAAAGTGAAAGTGAAAGTCACTCAGTCATGTCTGACTCTTTGCGTCCCCATGGACTACAGTCCATGGAATTCTCCAGGCCAGAATACTGGAGTGGGTAGCCTTTCCCTTCTCCAGGGTATCTTCCTGACCTAGGGATAGAACCCAGGTCTCCCCCATGCAGGCAGATTCTTTACCAGCTGAGCTATCAGGGAAGCCATTTGCCACCTAATAAATCAGAAAAAAAACAAAAAGGCTCCAGAAATTCATTTTCTACTGTAGCATAGCTGCAAATTTGAAAGAGACTGAAATCAACCACTTTTATGTGTTTTGTTAGATTCTTTCACAGGACTGGTTAACATCTTGACAGATATCATTTGGAGATTCACTGGAGACTTCATGGCATCTGACCTGGTTTGCCGCGTGGTCCGCTATTTGCAGGTATGTAGCACCTTCCAAATATGATGAGGCAAACTGACACCAAAATTACCTCTTGGATTCTTCATAAGGAAAATAGTATAAAACCCTATACTTTGCTGCAACAAATTGCTTACTTCTTCATAGTTGAAAGGACAAGAAAAATTTATATTTTTCATGTTTTTTGTTTGTTAAAAATAATAATGTATAAAGAAAACACAAGTAAGCAATAATAAGAACATAAGCATTCCTAGTTTAAGCATTAGGTAAAATTTCTGGGTTATTATTCTTTTTGACATATTCTGGCTGTCTTAGCCCAAGGATGCTGATATAAAAATACTGTTCTGACCTGGAGAATTCCATGGACTATATAGTCCATGGGGGTCACAAAGAGTCAGACACGACTGAGCAACTTTCACAGAGTAGGTGGCTTATAAACAACAATTTATTTCTCACAGTTCTGGAGGCTGGAAGTCGAAAATTAGTGTACCAGCCTGGTCAGGTGACGGCCTTCCTCCCGACTGCAGACATCTCATTATTTCCTCACACACCATGACCAAATGGGATTTATTCCAGGTATGCAAGGCTGGTTCAACATTCAAAACTCAATTGATGTAATTCATAACATAAAAAGGTAAGAGAAGATTATATGATCCTATCAGTAAATACAGAAAAAGCATTTGAGAAAATCCTATACCCACTCATGATAAAAACTCTCAGCAAAGTTTCTCAGAGAGAAACTTCCTCACCTTGATAACAAAAATCTATTAAAAAAAACCTACAACTACCTCAGGCTTAATGGTGAGAAGCTAGAAGCTTTCCTCTTGAGACTGGAAATAGCACAAAGATGTCTCCTTTCACACTTACATTCAGCATCGTGCTGGAAGTTCCAACTAATTCAAAATGACAAGAAAAAAAAATAAAAGGTTACACAGATTGGTACAGAAAGATGAAATTAAAAACATCTGTGTTTACAAATAACTTTGTCTATATAGACAATAAAGTGAAAACCAGCAAGGTCGCAGAATACAAGGTTAGGGGATGACAGAGGATGAGCTGGCTGGATGGCATCATCAACTCAATAGATATGAGTTTGAGTAGGCTCCAGGAGTTGGTGATGGACAGGGAAGCCTGGCATGCTACAGTCCATGGGGTTGCAAAGAGTAGGACATGACTGAGCAACTGAACTGAACTGAACATACAAAAGTTCAGATGTTTTTTCATATACCAGCAATCAACAATTTGAAGCTAAAATTTAAAACACAGTACCATTTATGTTAGCACCCAAAATATGAAATATTTAGGTATAAATATAACAAAATATGTGCAAGATCAATATGAAGAAAACTGGAAAAACTCTGAAAAAAAATCAAACAATATCTTGAAATGTATAGATATTCCATGTTCATAGATAGGAAGACTCACTATTGTCAAGATGATAATTCTGCCAATACAACTTATAAATTCAATGTGATTCCAATCAAAATCCCACCAGGTTATTTTATATATATGGACAAACTCTAAAGTTTAAGTAAAAAACACAGAACAGTCAATACAATATGGAAAAAGAAGAATATGGAAGGAAGATTGACCCTATCTGATTTCAAGAATTACAAAATGCTCCAAAAATCAAAACAGCATGATACTGGAAAAGAATCAACAAATAGATCAATGGAGCAGAATAGACAGTGCAGAAAGAGATACACACAAAAAGTCTAATGGATCTTTAACAAAGGATCAAAGGCAGTTCAATGGAGAAAGGATAGCCTGCTCAAGAAATGCTGCTGGAGTCACTAGATATCCATTTGCAAAAAAAATTAGTAAGAATCCAATCACAGACTTTGCCCCTTTCACAAGAACTAACTCAACATGGATCACAGATTGGAATGAAAAATATGAAGTACTATAAAACTACTAGAAAATAACATAGGAGAAAATCAGGGGACTTTGGATATTTCTGTGATTTTTTTAGATATAACATCAAAAGCACAATCCATGAAAGAAACAATTGAAAGTTGGGGTTTTATGAAAATTTAAAATTTATTTTCTGCAAAAGACACTGTCAAGAAACTGGAAAAATAGGGCACAGAATTGGGAAAAATATAAAAAACATATATTTGATAAAGAAACAAAAGTGAAAGAAAGAAAATGAAGTTGCTCAGTCGTGTCCAACTCTTTGCAACCCCATGGACTGTAGCCTACCAGGTTCCTCTGTCCATGGGATTTTCCAGGCAAGAATATTGGAGTGGGTTGCCATTTCCTTCTCCAGGAGATCTTCCTGACCCAGGGATTGAACCCAGGTGTCCCACATTGTAGGCAGACGCTTTACCATCTGAGCCACCAGGGAAGTCAAAGAAACAAAGAAATCCTCAAATAACAATAAGAAAATAAACAACCCTCATCAAAGTGGTCAAAAGACCTGAACAGATACTTCACCAAAGAAGATCTACAGATGGCAAGCAAGCATATAGAAAGAATTTCAACATTCATTACTTAGGCATTAGGAAATTCCAAATTAAAACAATGAGATACCACTACACACCTATTAGAATGGCTAAAACAATATTTTTTAAACTGACGATACCAAATGGGACTAAGAATATGTAGCTATAGGAAGTCTCATTCATCTTTTGTGGAAATGCAAAATGGTATACTTTAGAAGACAGTTCGGCAATTTCTTATAAACTTGAACATACTCTTACCATAAGATCTAGCAATTGTGCTCCTAGGTATTTACTCAGTTGAGTTGACAACTTATATCCACATGAAAGTCTGCACAAGAATGTTTATAGCAGTTTTATTCACAATTGCAAGAAATTGAAAGCAAGATACTCCCAGAAGCTGAATGGATAAATAAACTAAATGAGCTATCAAGCCATGAAAATTCGGGGAGGAATCTTAAAAGCACATTGCTAACTGAAAGAAGCAAGTCTAAAAAGACTATGTTTGTGTGATTATAACTACATGACATTGGAAAAGGAAAAACCATGCAGACAGTAAAAAGATCAGTGGTTGCCAGGGATTGGCAGGGATTAAATAGATAAAGGCACAAGGGATTTTTAGGACAGTAAATCTCTTCTGTATAACACTGTAATAAAGGATACATGGCCTTATGCATTTATCAAAACCCATGGAACTGTACAACACAAATAGTGATTCTCAATACAAGCCATGGACTTCAGTTAATCATAATGTATCAATATCAGTCTGTTAATTTTAAAAAATTGACCACACTAATGTAAGGTTTAATAAGAAGAGAAAGTATGTGTGTGGCCGGGGCGGGGGGGTGGGGGGTGGTGGGGGTTGGGGCACGGGATGGCTAATATGGGTACTCTTTGTCTTATCTGCTCAATTTTTTCTGTAAAACTAAAACTGTTCTAAAAGATAAAGTATATTGATTTTTTAAAGTCAGTCCAGAGATTCTACTGTAAATGAATCCAATCTGGCATTTTTCTAAATAAAAAAATTAAAGTTTTCTGCATTTAAGTCTCATTTTTCTACAAGAATTTTTTTTTTTGGGGGTTTCATGTTTCCTAGGTCATTTTTGTCAGAATTGAGGGTGGGATGGTGAGAATTTAGACATATGTCCTCAAGCTTCCATCTGTTCTCCAAATGGTATCCCATATGTTGTTGACGTGTAGAAATTTTATTGTTGACATTTATGAATTGACTATAATTGTACTTTAATTTCCTTCTTGACTCAAGTTAATTATAAGGGTGTTTAAATTTCCAAGCGGTATTTTAAAAAAAATTCATGATACTAATTTCAGCTTTCATTGCTTGTTGTTTTAAATTTGTGAATTGTATAAATTTCACTTTTTGGAATATATTGAGGGTTTTTTTTCCTTGATAGCTTAGTTTATGATTAATTTTTGAAATACTGCTTAGATATTTTATAATAATGTGTATCATTCTTAGAGTTTGTTTAATTATTTCTACCTATGTATTGTTGTACTTGTTTTCTCTGTAGAACTTTGAACATTTTAGTTACATATATTTCAGTTCAGTTCATCTCTCAGTCATGTCCGACTCTTTGCGACCCCATGAATTGCAGCTCACCAGGCCTCCCTGTCCAACAACAACTCCCAGAGTTCATTCAAACTCACGTCCATCGAGTCAGTGATGCCATCCAGCCATCTCATCCTCTGTCGTCCCCTTCTCCTCCTGCCCCCAATCCCTCCCAGCATCAGAGTCTTTTCCAATGAGTCAACTCTTTGCATGAGGTGGCCAAAGTACTGGAGTTTCAGCTTTAGCATCATTCCTTCCAAAGAACACCCAGGACTGATTTCCTTTAGAATGGACTGGTTGGATCTCCCTGCAGTCCAAGGGACTCTCAAGAGTCTTCTCCAACACCGCAATTCAAAAGCATCAATTCTTCGGCGCTCAGCCTTCTTCACAGTCCAACTCTCACATCTATACATGACTACTAGACAAACTATAGCCTTGACTAGACAGACCTTTGTTGGCAAAGTAACATCTCTGCTTTTGAATATGTTATCTAGGTTGGTCATAACTTTCCTTCCAAGGAGTAAGCGTCTTTTAATTTCATGGCTGCAATCACCATCTGCAGTGATTTTGGAGCCCCCCAAAATAAGTCTGACACTGTTTCCACTGTTTCCCCATCTATTTGCCATGAAGTGATGGGACCAGATGCCATGATCTTCGTTTTCTGAATGTTGAGCTTTAAGCCAACTTTTTCACTCTCCTCTTTCTCTTTCTTCAAGAGGCTTTTTAGTTCCTCTTCACTTTCTGCCATAAGGATGGTAATATCTGCATATCTGAGGTTATTGATATTTCTCCTGGCAATCTTGATTCCAGCTTGTGCTTCCTCCAACCCAGTGTATCTCTATATTTAGTGTTATGCTATTGTTACATTTGGGCTTCCATGGTGGCTCAGACCATAAAGTGTCTGCCTGCAATGTGGGAGACCCGGGTTCGATGTTACATTTAGGTTTATTGACATTCTGTTGCCATTGTGGTATTGTATCTATTATAATATAAATGATCCCTTCAATCCATGTAGTACTAATTGCTTTGCAATGAATGCTTTCTTTTAGTTTTCAGTTGCTCATTATACCATTGGCCATCACTCTATTTTTAAACTTTGATAATCTTTTGGTTTTAGAAGTTTCCCTTCTAAGTAGTATACAGTTGGATTTGGGCAAGAGTTGTGTAAACAATCTTTGTTTCAGTGGAGGAGCTCAAGCCATTCATTTTAATTTTGACAAATAGTGTTTGGTACTATTTCAATCATACCATTTTAATCTTTCTGTGTTAATTTTTTATTCACTCATTTTTTTCCCTTTCTATATATTTGGTTATAACTGTGGTAGGCTGAAAAATGGCCCCCCAAACATTTCTAAATCCTAATACATGAAACCTATGTATGTTACCTTATACAGCAAAAAAGACTTTGCAAATGTGATTAATTTAATGATTTTGAAATGAGAAGACTATTCTGAATTCTCTCAATAATTATTACTATTGAGTCCAAAGGCAAACATACACATCCTTGTAAGAGGGAAGCAGAGGAAGATCTGACATGCAGACAGAAATAACCATGGGCTCAAAGATGGTATTGGTGTGACCACAATTCAGAGTTCTCTGGTAGTCGCCTAAAGCTGGAAAAGACTAGGAAAGAATTCTCCCCCAGAGCCTCGAGAGGGAGAGTGGCCCTACCAACACCTTGATTTTGACCCCGTACAACTGATTCTGACTTCTGGTCTCCAAAAATATAAAAGAATATATTTATGTTGGTTTAAGCCACAGTGTTTGTGGCAATTTGTTATGGTGGCCATAGGACTCTAATAGATCTTTTTTCTCTATTTCTATTTTACTCTATCATAGCTTATCTTTAAAGTGCAATACATCTCTATCAAAATAAAAACAACAAAAAAGATGTCTAAAATATCTAAAGAGAAATTTGATGCGATTGCTTTCCTTCTCCTTTCTGCCCTCATCCAACTCACCAAATTTTCTCTGAAATATTATGTAATGATATTCATAGCTATTTTAAACATTTCTGACTCATTGCTTACTATGGCTTTCGTAGTCTATCCCCGTTCCTCTTCTTGAGTACTTAATTTCTAAACAATTCTCAGTCAGCAGAAATGTTTCTTCAATAAAGATTTTTTTCCAAAAGTAGGTGATGTTTTCCTTCTACTTATATGTAAGAAAATTATTCTGTGCCTTGGTACAAAAATATTTACCAAATTTTTGAATCACAATTTTTCTTTCAATACTCATTAATCTTTTTGTTCTGTTTTCTGGCATTTATTTTTGTGGGGAGGAGGCATGACAATTTGAGGTGTATTTCTTTCAGATAATCCTTAACATTTAAAAAAAAAACAAAACCCTGTCTAGATGTTTGAAGATTCCTGAAGTTAAATATTCTTTTTGACCATGTCTCAAAAGTAGGTATCTTTTTATTAACTCTTCCTGCTTCTCTGGCCAGTCTGTTGTGAGCTTTTCTCTTGCCCCAGGTCCTGAATTTGTGTGAGCCAGTCATCTCACTCAGCACAGTTGCAGATGCCACGATTCCCATGACTGTCTCATCACAATATTCTAACCCATGCAGTTCTCCCAGTGAGAGTTCTCTTTCCCATCCTTCTCCTCAACTCAGTGCGGCCAGCATTAACAATTCTTAATCCATGGATCCCACAAAGAAATCCCAGTTTTCTCTAAGGAGACAGCCGTCTTATTTTTGTTGCTGTTGTAAAACCTGAATGCCGTTTTTCTCTCTGATCACTCATCAGATTCTCAGCAAGATGAGAATTTCTTCCTATATCCCGCAGGGAAGGCTTCAGTCTCTGGTCAGTTTTCAGAACACCCTCTCCATGGCACCTTCTGCAACACAGGTTCTGGGATGTATATATGGCAGCATTACAGAAATAAAAATAATAAAGAATATTGATGTAGCTGATTATTTTTCTGAGGCAGGGAATTAACAAAATGGTACAAATTCAGACAAAGGTTCTTAACAAATTCATGTTATCCCTATTTCATCTTAGAAGAAATTCAGACACTCACACTTAGACTTCAGTCTTTGAGTTAATTTCTACTTTCTATTCACTATGAATTTGACCAAAAGTTTACAAAGTAGTGATATGGCTAGACTCCTGGTAGAAATGAGGCTCAAAGTTATTTGAAAATTTTCCATCTTGATAATCCTTTCAGATATATTTCATTTAATTACCTTTTGAGTATGCTCTTCACAGAAGAGATATTAACCTCTTAAATCAAAATATTCTTCTCTGCAAAGTAAGCAAATACCACTGTATATGGGATAATTAAAGGACATGGGTAAGCTTAATAAAAGAGGGTGGGAAGGCAGAAGAGGGGACCCAAGGGCTGACCCTAGTGGGCAGCTCTGCTGCAGAAGTGGATGAAGAAGGGGAGCTCTAAGAGTGTCAGCCCAGATGGTGATAAATGATTCAAAACAGCACCCAGGCTCCTTGAAGCCAGATTCTCTCCTATCATCTTTCAACAACTCATGTTGATAAAAGGCAAATGAACGTTTGTTTCTAATTATTCTGGAATGTCAACTGTAGCAGAGAAAATTAGTTTAGCTTTAAAAGTCAATTACAAACAAATGTACCGCGCAAATGTCAAGGGGGACTGATCCTTGGAGAAATGTGGAGTCTCCAAGAAGCCAAGCAAAAGAGTGAGCAAGTGAGAACTGGAGGCACTCTCACCTGTCACAGCCAGCAGTGCAAAGTCCAGCACCAAGAAGAGCCATCTTCTGCCTGGGCGGGAGTCAGGCATTCCTGTCCATACTCCAAACCTCATCCAGCCCTTGGTTTGGTGCCTAGGTTTCTAAATACCACAACATGCTCTTCTTCCCATGATGTGCATTTCCTCACCTTTGTGAAACCACTCACCTCCTCTCGTTTCTGTCTTCAGGTTGTGCTGCTCTATGCGTCTACCTATGTCCTGGTGCCCCTCGGCACAGGCAGATACCATGCCATCGTCTACCCCATGAAGTTCCCGCAAGGAGGTGAGAAGGCTCAACCAAGTACTATCCTTGGGTGAGGGGTTTTGCTAATATTATCCTCTTAGTAATGGCTCTTTTCCTCCCCCTTTCTCCTCTTCTTTCCCTTCCTTCCCCACTTCTTGAGTCTGATTGTCGAAAAAGACGTAGAAAAGAAACTTGGCTTCCTGGGAAAATGCTGACAGTTGGCCTGGACGGCCAAGAACTGTGAGGAAAGATGCTTTGCTGAGCCCACTCTGTGACCATTTCCCTTGACACTGATGCTTCCAGCTTTTCTTTTTTTTTTTTAGAGTAGTGGTGACACACATAACTATCCAAACCAAGGAACACTCCCGCTTCAACTTGCTTATTTTCCAGAAAGAAGCATTTGCCTTCCTTACCCCAAAACCATGGAAATAATTGGAAAAATGTTTCAAATTGATAATTATAATGGAAACAAGGAAAACCCTCTTTGATCCAGAGACAGTGAAAAATCCCTGAAAGAAGGAAGCAGATGGGTCAGCGGGAAGGCTGAAGGCACAGAACCCACAGTACACACAGATGATGCTACAGCAATGAGGCAGAGGTCTTCCTAAATAGATCGTGGAAATGCCTGGAGCAAGATGGACTCAGGGAAACTGGCAGGGTGATTCTTGGAGTACAATGAGGACCTTTTATCACAGCACATCTCCCTTCCTGCTGTCCTTCCCCTTCCCAGATTTGCAGCAAGGATGAACATCTCTGCTTCCAAGTAGTGGGGACACTGGATTTCAAGAGACAGGGTGGGGCCCTGGGGAGCAATGACACCTTGGAGGGATGGTGGATACCTAGTCACAGGACTAATTGTCCATTGCTCTGCCCACAGGCAGAGGCCACTTACATCTCTGACCTCCAAAAGCAAATAAGAGTCCAAAGTACTTCACTTTTCCAAGCAGGCTGTGAAACTGTTAAAATGAAGAACCTAACATGAAATCTTGTCTACAAAAATGAGGTGCAATCAAATATCATGAAAAAGTATGACAAAAGCCAAACTGTACAAAATAGATAATATGTTTAAAATACCGTTCTGCAGAATTTACACCTAAGGAAACAAAATTAACAGAGCAAGCAGAATTTTAGAATAAGTAGCAATAATGTCATTAGATACTATTAAATATATCAGGCAGTACTGACACAGATACTTTGGATGGCAACGTAGCAATACCTAATTAAAATGTAAAATGTGCAGCCCTTTGATATAGAAGTTCTACTTCTTGGTATTTTCTCTGGACAAATGCTGACATGTGTGCATATATACACATGTGTTGTGTATTGTAGGATTACTCAGAATATCAGGAATTCAATGCTCACCTTAGTGTCCCTCCATGGAGGAATGGATAGCACCCTAGGTAGAAGTTTTAATAGCTTAGGTTCATTGATTGCATACTATGTACTAGTCATGATTCTAAATTCTTTGTATATGTTAAATACTTTAATCCTCACAACAGCTCTATGATATAGGTTCTATTACTATTTGCATCTTAGTCTGGGCAATTGCAATTCAAAGGGTTAAAGAAGTTTGCCCAAGATCACAGTTAGTAGTTGCAGGGGCAGGATTTGAACCCAGGTGGTCTGGGTTCAGCTCAGGTGCACTCAAGTACTATATATCCTGTCTCTCAATGAAGAGGTAGGACAGCCACGGAGAAAGATATGCATCACCATGAAAATGTCTGCATCATATTTTGAGTAATAAAAACAATATACATGCAGTATGTTTAAAGTATAATATTAATACAAAGAAAAACTCAAAACAACACTAGATATTGTGTGGAGAGAGAGAGAAGAGCAGGAAAGAATGCAAGAAATAGGGAGGTTTCAGAATAATAAACAATTGCCCACAAAAATGCACACCAACTAGTACTTACCTCTGGGGGTAAGAGTTGGAATCTCCATAGTGACCACAGGAACTTACATGCCATTAGGTAATTTTTACACCAGCAACACATCAGTGTGATGTGAAACTAATTTTAAGATAAAATTGATATCTATTTCTAAGGCTTTTTGTAGGTTGCATGTAAGTGTGTATGTGAAGATGTGCAATCTGTACTAAGCTTTCTGGACACTGTTATGGTCTAGTGATTATGGCAGAGAAAGAAGTAGGGGAGGAAATGGCATAAATGGGAGAGACATTTTACTATATGTGTATGCAGAAGTATGATACATTTACTCATCCATCTACTTATAAACACCCAGCAAGCTCTGGGGAGGATTGCAGACAATGTACAAAAAGACATCTATACCAGAGTATTTCAAGGTGAAGAAATTGGAAAAGAAAACATAAGTATAAGAAAATGTGTGAGGGGGTGTCCCAGGACATTTGCTAGAGGTAGAGGTTTTGGGATGCATAGCCAAGGGGGCAACATGGTGAGTTACATGTCTAACCATATTCATTAGCTAAAAAACAAATCAACTATTTAGGTTATGGAAAATACGACTGGTTCTGGGAGATACTGCCCAATATTATGGATTGGTCTCTAAATTACAGGAAAGACAGCAATGAATATTATAGTGTTCTTTAAAATATGGAAAGCAATTTATTTCCTTACTATAAAATTAATAGAGGCTTCATGTAGGGCACTTGGAAAATAATCACCTCTAATAACTCCAGGGAAAGATGCAAGTTTGGAAACAGAAATTAGCCATTTTCCCTTCCTCCGCCCAATTCCAACTGAAGTCCTGCAAGATGCATACAGATAGGAGGACACCTGCAGCCGGGAAGGAAGCCGAGGAAAGACGCCATCCAAAGACCAGAAACTTCAATGAATTCCCAGCACATGGGGATCAGATTAAACATAACATGGATGCCAAGCCCCCTAGGAAAGCTGCATGGCCTGGCAGGAAGATGAACAGGTCCTCAGGGTTATAGGATGAGGTAGTCGGTGGCACAGGGTGGAGGGAACCATGTGCTAGAGCCTTCTTGGTGCTCCAGCTCGTTGGAATATAAGGGGCGAGGGGCAGGATTGAGAAGGCAGGCAGGAGATTCCCCACAGAGCAGTACAGAGAATGGGGCCAGTGGAGGCCGGCAGGGACTCTCGTGTGCCTGAGTAAGCACATGGCAATGGCAACACAACCAAGGGAAAGAGAGCAGCAATGGGGGAGTGCACACATTTTACTGATGCTTTACTGCTTTTTACTTACGTGGTAGTTTCCCTAGCCAGCAACTCCAGAGGAGTCATCGGTTTTAAAGCTCTTCAGTAAAATTAAATGTGAGAATATTTAGGAAAGCATCAACCAATAATGAAGAGAGAGAGATAGTGCCAGATATTAAAATATACAACTCTGTTAATTATAACTGTTTACTACTTTAAGTCACTGATATCAAAGAGCTTTCCTGAGTTTTCAAGCAGGTGGAGAGTCCCCACCCCTACTGGGTCTCTGGATACATGTACCTTCTTTGTAGGTGAAGATGGAGAAGCTGTGTACAGTTAGTAAAAGCAAGACCTGGAGCTGACTGTGGCTCAGATCATCAGCTCCTGATAGCAAAATTCGGGCTTTAAACTAAAGAAAGTGGGGAAAACCACTAGGCCAGTCAAGCATGACTTAAATCAAACCCCCTATGAATATACAGTGGAGTTGACAAATAGATTCAAGGGATTAGATCTAGTAAACAGAGTGCCTGAAGAACTATGGTCAGAGGTTCATAACATTGCACAGGAGGCAGCGAACAAAACCATATCAAGAAAAAGAAATGCAAGAGGCAAAGGGGTTATCTGAGGAGGCTTTACAAATAGCTGAGGAAGGAAGAAAAGCAAAACGCAAGGGAGAAAGGAATGATGGGAAGACCTAAAAAGACCGTATTATAATTCTACCCCAAGGTTCCTGCTTGTTCACTGTGCCAGTTATATCTGTTTTCTAAATCTTTCCAATAGCTCTTTTCAGAGTGACAGTTCAACAAGAACAGAATCCCAGATATTATTGTCCCAAATACTTGGGATTCAAGATTCTAATAGAGTCCCTAGTTTCTTCTAGAATTGTTCTCACTTCTTATAGTCTTCCTGATCACACCCTACTCACCTCTCTACAATACCTCTTGATTCTACATTTCCCTCCCTCACCCCAAGACATGAACTGGCTTTCCAATTTGAAAGTTGGGAGGTGGAGGGAGGTGTCCTGTCCCTGGATGAAGGGGCCCACCAGGGTCAGTCAACACAGACAGCACAGCTACAGTGGAGATGAAGATGAAGAGCTTCAACACCAGCTTAAAAGAAAGCATCATAAGAACTGTTTCAAAAGAACACTCTCATGTGTATTAATTGTCTCCATCTGATACCATCATGGTTAGATGAGCAGAGTGTATATTTTTTTAAATTCCACTTTCAAGAACTAAGTTTGAGACTGAGTGGTTTGCCCAAGGTCAAGACATCACACCTGAAAGAACCCAAATCTAGTGTGTGGGGTCAGAGCTACCAGACTTCAGAGCTTGGTTAAAAGAACTCTGCTCTCCAGAACCAAGCCCACTGCTCTTTCTCTGCCATACCACTCCTCCCTTGTTCCTTCAAACAAAAGAAGGCTATTGAATGTTTGCCAAACAGCTTTCAAACACTGTCACAGTGCTTCATATTGCTAGGTATGTGAGGAGAATAATAACCAGATCAAAGGCCCCATCTCTGCCTTTCAGGATGAGCAAGGCACCAGAGACAAGCATTTGCACATCAACCTATCAAATGTACGTGATACAAACTGAGCTCCATAGTACTGTAGGAATGTGTCAGCATCTCAAGTCAAACAGGTAAATCAGGGAAGACGAAGAGGAGAGATTGGGCCAAGCAGTGCTCTAGCTTCTGTGATTAAATTCTCCCTTTAATCCTTGCATCAGCCCTAGATGCAGGTCCTATTATCCCCATTTTATGCATAAGGAAACTGAGGCTCTGAGAGTTCTAGAATTCCTCTCCCACCACGATCTTTTTCCACACCAGATACCAAGTGTGCTCCCAGAGGCTGCTTCCAGATGCCCAGGCATCCCTCTCTTTTCTTTGAGCAGAAAAGCAGGCCAAGGTCCTCATCATGATTGCCTGGAGCCTCTCTTTCCTGTTCTCCATTCCTACCCTTATCATATTTGGGAAAAGGAAACTCTCCAATGGTGAAGTGCAGTGCTGGGCCCTGTGGCCCGACGACTCCTACTGGACCCCGTACATGACCATCGTGGCCTTCCTGGTGTACTTCATCCCCCTGACAATCATCAGGTAAGAGGCCAGCAGGCCAGACACACACAGGGGCTTTCCCAGTTCACCAACTGCTGTTCTCTTTCCTTCCAAGGCACTCATTGCTCCTAGTGTCCTTTGGGGAACTGGCTAGGAGACAAGATCTTATGTAAAGCTACCATATGCTAAGCTCAACTCCAAGAAGGAGGGAACTAACATTTTCTGATTATGTGTTATGGGGCAGGCCTTGTGAAAAGTGGCTAACAATTATCCCATCCAACACAACTCTATGAAATAACTACTCTTATCCCCATTTTATAAATGACAAAACTCAAGCACAAAGAAGTCAAGTAACTTACTCAATATAACATGGGATTTAACCCCAGGTTTGTCTGATTTCATATCCTGTTCTCTCTCCTATATCATGCAACTTTTCAAATATAAGACCTAGTACCAGTTTCAGAAACCTTATAACTGAAAAGACAGACAAACTTGAAACAAAAATGAAAACACAGTACACACAAAAATATGCTAGCATGTGTATTCCATGAAGTCAAACAATGGCAGGGAGCACTCCTTGGAAGCATCCTTTAAATGAGGGAAGCCTTCAGATAGGAGAAGGGGAAGGTAGGGAGAACAGGCTACCTGGTGACTGGGGATAAGAGTGTATATGGTGACTGGAAAGGACAGGCAGGCAGTGCCAATGGAAGAGAAGTTGGCAATAAGCTCTTTCTGGATAAGGTGAGGCTCATTGTGAAGGGCCTTAGGAAACAAGCCATAGGATGTTCCCTTTGCCCTGCAGCCAATGGTGGACCAAAGATGGTCTTTAAGTAGAGAAGATCACAACCTCCTGGACAAGGCAGGGTCTCCCTTAGTCACATCACAGGATCCTCTCTGAAAGGGTGGCTCAGCACAGGTTGGTGGGATTGGGAACAGCAGGGAAACAACTGGCTTGTTAAGTACGAACGTGGAACTTGCTGATTCTGCACCTCTTGAGTGTTCCTAAGTCTACTATCAAGTGCCGCATAAGTTGTCCTGGGCAAATGAAGATCAGCCTTTGTGTTTCAATATTAATAATATAAATAATGCTGTGATCAAAATCTTGGTACTTAAAATTATTCATGAGTCCCTGATTATTTCCTCAGAACTCATTCTAATGGAATTGCTAGATCATAGATGATGTTCATTTTAAGACTTTTGATGCATATTCATAACCTGCCCTATTAATAAAAATGTGTATTCCTGCCAACAGCAAACAAGAGCTCTGATTTTTCTTCCCCTGACCCAGAGAAAGGTGATATCGTTTCTTTATTAAATCTTTCCTGATCACAAAGGTTTCAAAAAGTATCTCATTGTTTCCATATGCATTTCTTGGATTAAGTGATTGGATATTTTCAAGTGTTTTCTGATGTTATAGGAATTACTTTTTCTTGCTCTTTGTTCATCTTTGTCTCATAAGATGCTAAAGCTGGAAAAATGTTACCCATCACATGGTCCAGCCTCTAAACTTTTCACAAGTAGACCTAGAGCTAAAAGAAGTGAAATGACTTGCTTTCCAACAAAGGTAGACAAGAGCAGAGTGATTCCCATGGTCAGCCTCTCAGCCTTTCTGAGACTGGATATTGTCCAGTCATCTCTGCTGAATCCACAAGTTAATATCTATAATGTATTTCAACTTTCTGCTCTCCTCTTCACCAAGCTGAATATGGAAGGAAGCTGGAAGGGAAGATGAAAGTTATTTAGACAGTCGATCAAAACTAGGTAACAGCCACGTTAAAAGAAGCACAGAAAGAGGCCAGCTGCAATGGTAAGAAAGTATTTGGAAGGAAGCGAATCATGTCATCACAGGCAGCTGACACATTGATTTCAGCAGCAGCGAATATCCCTGCTTCTCTCCTGATTGATTTCCCATCAGCTCCTGAAATCAGTTCAAACCTCTGTTCCACAGGGTAGATGCAACCCTGAAATACAGGCTCACAACATGCTGTCTGGCCAGATCTCTCACTCAGGGCTTTCACGGTCTGAAATTTTCCCCATTCATTCTAGCTGCCTCTTCTCCAACTTACTTACAGTCCAGCTTGTGCATTTTTGTAGTGTCCTTGGAAAACGCAAAGTCTAACTTAATGATTAAAGGGGGTGATTTCAAAAGTCCTTTTCACTCAGCCCTTGTCAGACTTAAGGTATCAGTAAATCCTGCTCCTTGATGCTTGCTTCCAGCCAGGGCAGAACCATGAAAATGCAGAGTGACCTTGTTCTGTACTTTAGCTCCCCTGAAGCATTTCCTACCTACTCAGTCATTATCTTCCCTCTTCTGCCTCCTGTGGTCAGCCTTGTGAGGGAGAAAGAGCTTCTCTCTGGGAGGATGCACCAGAGCAAATCACCTGTTCTTGAACGAGGACCAGGCATGAACAAAGTTTTCTGAGGCATTTTTTTCTAGTTTGAGGGATAAGTTGCTATAATTTCATCTGTCTCAGAGGTAAAGAGCAACTCTTTTTTATTGTTTTCTTTTTTTCTTAACCATGCTTTGGCACCCTGAGCTTGATTCTGTTGCTAGTGATTCGTTCAGATAAGTTTAAACTCTTAATTCCAAGAGTGAGTAGAAGAAACAACTCAAGTGTTCACTAGTTTTATTAACCATGTCTCATGCTTTATTGTCCCTCATGCATGATACATTTATATACAGATATATATATACACACATATAAGTGTATATTCTTGCCAATCATTTTGGTAAGAAATTTTGGCAAATATATATATCTTGTTGCTGTTTTAATTTGCATTTCTTTCATCACAAATGAGGTTGAACATATTGAATACCACTTCATTGAGTTATGCAAGCCCCTTTGCCATGACAAGGCTGTTACACATAAAGGGGAACACATTTTATATGTTCATTATTATTTTTGTTTTCTTTGCTTTTTATTTATTCATTTACTTCTGGCTGTGTTGGGTCTCCGTTGCTGAGTGCAGGCTTCCTCCAGTTGCCATACAGCAGAAACCACTCTCTAGTTGCGGTTTGTGGGCTTCTCACTGCGGGGGCTTCTCTTGTGGAGCACGGCCTCTGGGCACAGGGCCCTGCTGTAGTTGTTGCGTGCGGGCTCAGTAGCTGTGACTCCTGGGCTAGAGCACAGGCTCCTTGGTTGCAGCACATGGGCTTAGTTGCTCAGCAGCACGTGGGGTCTTCCCAGGTCAAGGACTAAACCCATGTCTCCTGCATTGGCAGGCAGATTCTTTACCACTGAGCCACCAGGGAAGGCCTATTTCTGTTTTTTAAGTAACTTACCTATTCATATTCTTTTTCTCCATTTATCTTATTCTCTCTCTTTAGAGATATTTTTATATAAAAACTTTACCTATTTTTATATGATTAGGATATTTCCCTAGTTTGTCCCTAGTTTGCCTTTTCATTTTGAATATGATTTTATTTTGCTTTCAGTTAATAAGACTGACATAATCAAGAGACAGAGAGAAATTATGAATAACTAAAATTAGAAAGTCAAATGAATCAAATTATAGGAAAGTACTTGGCAAAAGTTTATATAAATTCATATGAAAAAATGAATGAAATGTAAATGGCTTTTTTGTAATATATAAATATTTTATATTTAAGTGTACTCACATCCACTCAAACTTTACATTTTTTATTTCTATTCTCTCTTAGGAAAGAATAAGTTCATTTCACAAACTTACCTTATTTTAATTTAACTTGTAAATGATTTATTATTTTACTTATTTGAAAATAATGGGAGCATGTTAAAAATATCACTTTAAAATTGTTTTATTTTATTGTGATGTCTGATTTGGAGGTTTTACTTGATTTTTATGTAATATAAATTTAAAATGTAAGTTAAATTTATTTATTTTTTTTTTTTTTTTTGGAGTGAATGTTGGTCATTCACTCCAACATTACTTACTGAATAATTTACCTTTTCTCTATGGTGTGAAATGGTAATTCCATCATAGGCATATTTATATTATAAATGTTCTTAGTGTTTAGGAGCTTTCTAATCTCTTCACTTTATTTTGTTTTTGTTTTCTCTATTCTTTATCTTTAGAGAAACCGTTGTACAATAATTTTTTTCTTCTTTAATATGTTGTAAATATTTCCCCAGTTTTTCATTTGTTTCTTCATTTTGAATATGATTTCCTTTTTCTCATATGAAAATATGCTTAATAGCATTTTTCTCATATCAAACTGGCAACATTTTTAAAAAGACTTGGGAGTGAGGGACACAGCGGGAGGCAGAGAGTGAAATTTTTAACAAACTTTCTTAAAAAACAATTTAATAAAATACAATGAGAATCCTTCAAAAGTTTATACAGCAAAAAAAATCAATGGAGAATTTCAGATTAGCAGATGCAAATTATTACACATACGGATAAACAACAAGGTCCTACTGTATAGCACAGGGAACTATAGTCAGTATCCTGTAATAAACCGTAATGGAAAATAATATGAAAAAGAGTATATATGTATAACTGAATTACTTTTCTGTACAGCAGAAATCAACATAACACTATAAATCAACACACTTCAACAAAATTTTTAAAAAGTAAAAATTTTTTAAATAGAAAAGAAATCAATCAAAAATGTCCAAGCAGAAGAGGAAATTACATGGTCCTGATTAAAAAGTACTACCTTCTGAAGGTATCCCCTTCTCATTAAAAAGTCTCTGGGAATATGAAATAGAATGCATGCATAATATTCCACAACGTGGTTGAATATGCTTTCATTTTGTTTCCAGTTAGTAGAGACTGACACAATTAAGAAAAGAAGAGACCACACAAATAATTAAGTAGTGGCTTAGAGGTTAAAGCTTCTGCCTGGAATGCGGGAGACCTGGGTTCAATCCCTGGGTTGGGAAGATCCCCTGGGAGAAGGAAATGGCAACCCACTCCAGTATCCTTGCCTGGAAAATCCCATGGACGAAGGAGCCTGGTAGGCTACAGTCCATGGGGTCACAAAGAGTCGAACACAACTGAGTGATTTCACTTTCTGCTACTAATATTATATTGTTTTAATGACTGTAGTTTTATATACATTTAATATCTGCTAAGACAAGATCTATGCCTTTTTTAGATTCTAAGGCTATTCCTGGGGAAACTGCTCACATACTCTCCTTGCACCCACTACTCCAGCCAGAACACGCCATCTGAACACCCCACACTCCTCTCATCCCTGGGCCTTTGTGCACATCATTCCTTATGTCTGGGCACTCCTCCAGACTCATTCTGCCTCACTTCTGGCAAAATGATTCACATTCTTTCTGTCTTATTTCAAAGACTGACGGAGCTGTCTCTGCCAATCCTAGGCCACATCCGACCTCAACTTGTCCAAGCTGCCATTAAGGCTTCATGGGAGTGTCATTGCCTGCTTCTGCAACTGTATCTCTTGAGCATGTGACTCTTATCTCAATCTCTAGACTCCAAACTCAGCACATAATGAACACTTTGTAAATGTTAGATTAAATAAACAATGCAGACCTGACTGCTGAACTTCATCAATTAGACAGAAGTATTATGTCACTCCATCTCTCTCTCTCTGTCACACACACACACACGTGCAAGCGTGCGCACACATCTAGTATGGAAATTTCTGGTTATTTAATGCCTAGATCAGTTTCTGGCATATGGCAGATACTCCATAAATATATGTGAAAGGAAAGAAGAGAGAGAGGAAGAAAGGCAGAGAGGAAGGGAAAGAGGAAGGAAGGAGTCATATTGTCAGCGGCAAACTCTCCTGAGAGCTGTGTGTGGATAAAGATTTAGCTGTTCCATGACTAATTAAATCAGACTCCCAGGACCTGAAACCACAGTGACTGACAATAAAGGCAATGCATTGTTTTTCTGGGTCACCAGAATTCCTGTTGCTTCAAAATTTATTTGACTTGTCTGACTGTGGCTGGGAAAGGTTTTTAGCCCTACTGTAATTGATTTACTCTAGCTATGGTTATCTTCTTGCTACCTAATTGATTTCTCATTCTCCTATCATTTTTACTCTAGGAGATGAAGGTAGAGGCATAAAAGATCCATAGTTGGCAACTGCAAAGCAATAAGTGGAAAAATGCACATTGGTCATGGAGCACTGATTTATATTATGCAGAAAAAAAATCCATTTATTTTGTTTGGGGAAAGGGGGTCATGCTGTGGGGAAAGCCCCATACAGAGGTCAGGACAGGTCTGTGGACTACAAGGTCATGGTAGATAAAAGGGCCCAAGGTCCTAGCCAGCACTGTCCATGGTACAAGATGTCCAAGGCCAAAGTATATTGTCTGAGGGATGGCAAGAGTTAGGTCTTTTGAAAAAGCCATCATTACTAGCCTGCTAGGTTATGGTAGATGCTTATATTTGAGTTCCCCATATCCATTCCACTCTAAGCTACTCATGGCAACCCCTCCCCTCAGCATGTGAATGCTTCAGATCTAATTCTAGGCAATGAAATGTGAGGCAGTGTCTTTTCAAGAGCTTTTGGAAAGATTTCCCCATTTTAAGCAAACAAAACAGTATGAAATGAAAAATAAAATTCTTCCTTCCCCTGCTTCCCTCCTCAGAAGCAGCAGTGTTAAGATCTTGTTATACACCCTTCCAGGACTGTTCAATTCACATACCAGGATATACATATGTACAGAAACAAACATACTGAAGGACAGCTGATCTTTGAAAAAGAAAAAAAAAAAGTTGATCAATCACTTCACTTTCCTGTTTAGAGCCATTCAGTGGATTTCTATTGTTTCGGGACAAAAAGTCCAAGACCTCAAACCCTGTACTCAAGGCCATGTGTGACCTGGTCCATGCCTCACTCTCCACCCTTTCCTTAGGCCACACAAGCTGCCTTACTCACCATGCTCCAACCACACTGGCCTTCTCTAAGTTCTCCAAATGGGCCTGATCCCTCCTGTCTCAGAGACTTTGCACATGCTATTCCCTCTGCTTGAGTGACCACCTCACTTTCTTGCATTTAAAAAAACCATTTTATTCTTCAGATCTTAGCTGAAACTACACCCCTTCTGGAAAGGCTTCCCTGAAGCCTTTCAAGCCAAGCCTCTGTTACATACTCTTATATCCCCTCTATCTTATCTTCATGGCATTAGTGTTAGTGAAACTAATTAATGAGGAGAGAGACACTTTTGATCAGGGAGCGTCCTTAAGCCACTAGTAGCAGAAGAGTGAAAAGGACCACGTGAAGCATGCTGAGTGAAGCATCAGCTCCCCCCTACTCCCGCTTCTACTCCCACTCACGCTTAGCTTCTAGTTAGATCTACAGAGCACAACTGGACCTCATACTCAGGCCCCAAAATGAGGCAAAGGTGGAGACAGAGATGGAACCCGTGGCTGTAGACTGTGATGGGCGTCCATCAAGTCCCTGACCTGTGCTGAGTAGGAGTCATGAAAGGGGCACTTTTGGTCTGAGTGGAATGTTCTCCCTGTATCTTGAGGACAGAGGGAACTTTTCATTCCATTTCCTGACACTCGTACACGATCTAGAAGCAAGACTCAGGAAGTAGCCTCAGGCATCCTCTTAAGTACTTAATGCCACTTGAAAAGTCTTCCTCTGGTTTGCACTCTCACACTCTTCCATGGCCAGGAGCTGCCTTCGGAAGGCAACGGAAGAAAATGGGTCTGTGTTTGGATCACCTTCCATAAAATCAAGAAATAAACCAGCCAGGAAAGCGATACTTTACTCAATCTTGGTGCCCCTTAGGTTCTCAGGTTTCTAAGAAGCTTGAGGTCAAGCTATGCCTGCTGAGAGAATGGAGATAAATAAAAGACATGGAAGAAGTTGACCCGAAAGGATGGAGATGCTATTCCTCAGCTGTTTCTGAGAACAGGCCATTTCTGGATCTGCTTGATCTTTAAGATATGACTGCCATAGACAAGGGACGTCCCAGGTGGCTCAATGGTAAAGAACCACCTACCAAACATAGAGGATATAGCAGACATGGATTCAGTCTCTGGGTCAGGAAGATCCCCTGCAGCAGGAAAGGGCAACCCACTCCAGTATTCTTGCCTGTAAAGTCCTATGGGCAGAGGAACCTGGTGGGATACAGTCCATGGGTCACAAAAAGTTGGCCGTGACAGTGACTGTGCACACATGCACGGCACAGACAAGACTCAACATACCAAGTGTTATACCAACCCAGAGGCCCCAAGGAGGAGGGAGCCAGCTGCCACCGAGGAAGAGAAAGGCTTCATATCAATGTGATGCGTGGAGAATGGGCTTAAAAAATGTATCTTTAGGAAGCAAAGGAGACACAGAGAAATGGAAGACATTGGACCTTATGTTCACCCAAAGTCACCTACATATTAAGCATGGAATTGGGGTTAGCTTAGTTGGCTACTCCTCTTGCTGACATGGAAGAAGGTATATTGAGAGACAGTGGAGTAGAGGGAGGCAGGATGATGACGATAGAGGTGAAGAAGGCAGAGATAGATTGTGGGAGGCTTTGGATGCCCTGCTCAAGAGACTAGATAGCATCATGTAGGAAAGTGGAGGCACTGGAGGGTTGTTAAGCCAAAGAATGATTCTCTGTCCCAAAGCTCCAATTCTGATGGCAAGCAGTATGGACATTCCAGATGGTAGCAAAGTGGAGATGTTTATAAGACTATGGCAACAAATCAGGCAAGAGATGATAAGGAGTGTTTGTTCTGGCAGCACATATATTAAAATTAGAAGGATACAAAGAAAATTTTCATGGCCCCTGCCTAAGGATGACACATTATTTCTGTGTTTAACAGATACAAAGTTTCAGCTGGGAAAGATGAGAAAGTTTTGGAGATGGATGACAGTAATAGTAGTACAGCAATGTCAGTGTACTTAATGCTGCCAAACTGTACACTTAAAAATGGATAAAATGGTAAATTTTATGTTATATTTATTTCATCACAATACAGAAGGTTCCAGATAGTAAACAAGAAGAGACTGTAAGGGTATGAAGTGATGCTGAAGAGCAGAAGTGGAGAGGAAGGTACAGATGATGGAGACATTTTGAAGGGACAGTTCACAGAATTTTGCTGATTAATTAGATGAAAGGAAGCAGCAAGAAGGAAATAAATGCATTCACAGTTCTCTCTGATGTATGACTGTTACATCCTGAGAAGTGGCCGGATTTGGGAAATAAAGGGGCATCCTACTTATTAGTTTTCCTGGCTAACAGTAAAGCTGCTCCTGGCTTTCTACTTGCCTGACTGATCCTAGCGAGACAAGGTGGGAGTGACTAAGGCTCAAACCCCTAACACATGAAATTTTTAATTTTCCACTGCGTATATGGTTGATAGTCAACAAATACTTGAATTATTGTTCAATTAAGCAGCGGGGTTGCAACTGTGGTAATCAATTACACTTAATGATATTGTAACCTTTCCTTGTATTTCATTTATCTGCGAAAAAGTTTTCCTGATCTAACAAGTATTCAACTTAGGGAAAAGAATAGTCTCACTAGCAATTTGTATTCTCATTTTTTCTTTCATGTAGACAAACAATTTCCAGAAAAGTCCCTGGGTAGGTATAGGAAGGGTGAGGATGCTCCTCAAAGACGCTGAGCTTTCCTGGCAGACTCAGAGGAGGTTCTCTGAGCAGGGAAAAGCAATAAGGAGGGTTTTACCCCACAGTCATTAATTGAGTTATATTACAGAGATCATTAAAAGCAATTAGTGCTTTGTCAGCTACTGTGAACTAGAACTCTGATTTTTTTTTTAACCAAGTGATTCTCAAGAGGGATGTTAGTGCAGTTTTAAAATGAAGCAGTGCTTTGTCTCAAAGTTTTTAGTCAAGGTTCTCAGTATATTAGAAATGTCAAATAACTAATTAAAGAAGGGTATGTTTATGTTTATCAAAGGGGATAAAGGATACAAAATTTGCTAATGCTTTTGAGTCATTAGTCCTTTTTTCCTGTTAGGTGCATATTTTGCTGTTGTTGTTGTTGAGTCGCTCAGTCATGTTTGACTCTTCGCGAACCCATGGACTGTAGCCCACCAGGCTCCTCTGTCCATGGAATTTCCCAGGCAAGAATACTGGACTGGGTTGCCATTTCCTCCTCCAGGGGATCTTCCTAACCCAGGAATCAAACCCACGTCTCCTTTATTGCAGGCGGATTCTTTACTACTGGGTCACCAAGGGAGCCCCTAGGTGCAGATTACACCATGTAATATTAGGTGTGATATCATGTGAAAAATGAAGAAGGAAGGGAAAGAAAATGACATTCATTTAGCCTCTGATCATTTTAAAACACTGTGTATAGCACTTAGAGGTTGTCACATTTGATCCCTAAAAAACTCTGAAGTTTGCATTATTAACTTGATTTGATGGTCTAAACTAAGACCCAGTCTTTTAGTGGGTTCTGGCTGCTATGATAGAACACCACAGAGCAGGTGACTTGCAAACAACAGAAATATATTTCTCATAGTACTGGAGGCTAAAAGTCTGAAATTAGGTTGCCAGTTCAGTTGGGTGGGGCTCCCTGGTGGCTCAGTGGTAAAGAATCCACCTGCAATGCAAGAGATGTGGGTTTGACCCCTAGGTTGGGAAGATCCCCTGGAGAAGGAAATGGCAATCCACTCCAGTATTCTTGCCTGGGAAAGCCCATGGACAGAGGACTTGACGGGCTACAGTCCATGGGGTCACAAAGGAGTAGGACATGAATTAGCAGCTGAGCACGAGCAGGAGCACGGTTGGGTGAGGGCTCTCTTCCAGGTTGCAGACTTCTCCCTGTAGCCTCACACGACAAAATGTCACAAGACTTCTGCGGGAATATCCTCTTACAAGGGCATTAATCCCACTCATGAAGATGCAACCCTCCATATGACCTAAGCACCTCCCCAAAGTCCCATATCCTTATAACACCACATTGGACAGGAGGATTTCAACATGTAAATTTGGGGAGGAGGGACACAACATTCTTCCTGTTTCACTCAGTGTTTCAGTTGTCTATTTTTGGGTAACATTATTAAGTCACCAGGTTCATGATAATCTCTTAATGGGTTCGGGTTGCTATAACTTATTATCTCACAGTTTCTGGGGGTCAGAGTCTGGACATGGTTTAACTGGGTCCTCTGCTTCGGTGTCTACCAGGGCTGGGGTGTTATCAGAGGCTCAAGTAAGGAAGGATTTTCCTCCAAGTTTCCCTGGACTTCTGGCAGAATTGATTTCTTGGGGCTAAAGGACTCACAAAAGCTTGCTTCTTCAGAGCTAGCAATGCATTAGAGACACTAGCAAGACAGATCCCACACACTTATGTAATCATAGACATCCCATCACTTTCACCCCAATGCACTGATAAGCAAGTCACAGGTCTGGCCATACTCAAGGGGAGAGGATGACACAGTGATGTGAACACCTGAGGCAGGAATTATGGAGCCAAGGAAAGGCTGTCAAGGCCATACAACCAGCAAATAATAGGGCTAGTTACAAATCTAAATTTTTCTGACCCCAAACCCTGTGTTTGGATTCCAGTCTCAGTTGTACTTCTGACCATCTGAATTATCTTGGAGAAATCACTTAATTTCACCCAGTCCAAGCCTCCTGACTTAAAAAAAGAAGCGGCTGCCATCTATTGTGACTCTGTAATCAGGAAGGATGGGGGGCAGACCATGGTTGAGAGACCCTTGCCTCCATATCTCACACTTGGGGAACTGGAGTGGTCCTCAGAGTGGGGACCCACCAGCCACTTTAATACTATCTTTGGTCCTTTCCACAGTGTCATCTATGCCATTGTGATCAAAACTATTTGGGTCAAAAGCAAAGCCTATGAGACAGTGATTTCCAACTGCTCAGGTAAGTCTTTCATCTGCATTACCAAATCCTTAGCTAATTTTGCTTCTGCACAGGTTTTTCTCTAGCAAACATGAGCTGGGGTTTTACAGTTATAACAAGCCTGCTGTTATATCAGGGCCCAGCTAGCAGGTCAGACCCCCAAAAGCTGTTTCAGGCAGGCTTTGCCTTCTCCACATGGCTCTCCCAAAATCTGAGGAAGGAGGACTTTGGGTCTGGCTGAGCTGTGCCAGCAGAGCCCCTTGAAACAGCTCTAAGCCAGGGTCTGAGGGTAACCCTATCCTGGTGGGTTTGCAGAGAGGCACCCAAGAGGACTCTGGTATGAAAAGAGAGGACCGTGTAGGGAGGAGGCCACACATTCAGCAAAACATGAGGACAGACATTTCTGCTTCGCTCAAACTTACAGAAAAACTGTCATCTAACCACAGAACAGTCCTGGACCCTAGGACAGTCAAGGCAGAATACATGCCCTCCCCATGGCTTGGGCATACCCCACACAGCAGAACAAGCCCAAGACTGCCTGCTACAGCCCTTCCCCAAATCCCATTTCAGCAACCTTACTGCTGAGCACCACCTACACAATAGGTGCTGAGACTTGGAGGCCCATCTGCTTCCCAGGCAGACACCGCTGGGCCTCTGAGAACGAGCTGGAGAGAACACAGCACACAAACATGCCCGAGAGAGAAGAGAAGGTCTCCTGGGTGTCTAGTTACTATAAAACGGCTAGATCTGAAAAAGGAGACCGTGGAGTTTCCATGGGCCAAGACCATACATATATATTCATTTTGCAAAAATTATCATCCATCTTTTACAAATGGAAATCGTATTAATTTTAAATTATACCTATCTATATAGATATATCATTGCATTGCCTGGGTAGGTTTTTGATTGAGTTGTCACTTAACAGTGTTCATGATCCTAGTTTGACAGCTCAAGTGAGGTAGGACCAGAGGGCTTTGGAAAGCCCAGAGCTCTAGGTTGGAGGGGAAACACGGGGAAAAGGAGGGTGTTTTAGTGTGCTCAGACTGCTGTAACAATATACCACAGCAAGTGGCTTAAACAATAAATTAATTTTATCACAGTTCTAGAGACTGGAAACCCAAGATCGAGGAACCAGTCAATTCTGTTCCTGGTAAGAGCTCTCTTCTTGGATTGCAGATGGCCTTGCTGGCTTCTTGCTATCTACTCACAAAGCAGAGAGGAGAGACAGAAATCCTTCTACTGTCTCTTCTTATAAGGGCACTAATTCCATCATAAGATTCTTGTTCTCATCTAAATCTATTTCCCAAAGGCCCCATCTGCAAATATTAATGCCATCACATTGAGGGGATTAAGTCTTCAACTTATGAATTTTGTCATGACACAAATATACAGTGCATAACAGGGGAAGAGTCAGGGGAAAAAAGTGAGGAGAGAGAGAGTGGAAATAAATATACACCAACCAAACAAGAATAGACAAAGGCTATTTATTCAAAGCTTGCTATAGCAAGGGAATCAGCCACCATCACTTGTCTTTGGACAGAAACACAAAAGCAGTCAGAGGAATGGTAAAGCCTCAGACGTGCCCTGACTGGGGGCTGTTGCCATGGGGAAGCTGTAAGTGTGCTGATTAAAAGCACAGCATCCTGTGTGATGGGTTAGGCATGCATATTTGGCTTTCTCTGGTTGGTTTTAAGTGGACAATAGGGGCAAAAATTAATGAGCTATCAGTCAGTAGTCAAGTCTTGGGTATTTTGTGGTAGACTGTTCCAGGAGGTATTATTCAGTTTATGGACTCTGGGTTAGAAACAGTGGTCTGACTTTCTGCAAGTCTGACTCGCATAGAGTAGGTTGGTTTCCTTGACTGGTTACCGTAGATAATGGGTTGGTTTCCTGGGTTGGTTGCTGCAGAGTGTGGGTCAAAGTTCCATCTTAAATATGATCTGGCTACTGTCCATTTGTTTGCTGAGTCTGTCAACACAGACTGACAAGACAGAGATGACACAGTGCATCTGCTGTCAGCCACTTCTGGATCCTTTCCATACTTTACCTCCCTGAATCCTTACACAACTCTGTACGGTGGTATCATCATCTCTCTCTTACAAATGGAAGACAGGCTCGAAGGTTAAGCAATTTGCTTGTTTTCATAGGTCATGATATAGCAGGATTCAAATGCACATATGACTGGCTAGAAAGCCTATATCTTCTCTTCCACATCAGGCTGCCTCTCAGAAGAAAGAACATTACAGAAAAGAAGGTGGTGAATGACTGAAAAAAGCTCAATTTTTAATTTTTTTTTTAAAAAATTATAAAGCTCAAGCTCAGGATTGTTGGCATGGCTGTCACCCACCAGCCTCTTTGCTGAGCTCTGCCTTCAATGCACTCTTCCAGAATCATCTCCCGAAGTGTTTTGATGTATTTAAAAATCTAAAAGGTGACCTAATTTTGCTTAAGTAGACTGAGGTCTTCCTGCACTTTCAGATTTAAATCAGATTGGTTTAAACCCTTGTCTGTGATTTCTGCCAGTTCCAGGAGACTGGTGTGTCCTCTCTCACTGTCCCTCTGAGCTCTCACCCCACGGTCTCACCTCCAACAGCTTGTCTGTTCCCTCTGCTCTTGATCCAGTGAATCATGGAATCCATCTCATTTCCTTAGGCTTGAAGTGATAAAAAGAGTTTCCACATTCTGTCAGCTACCCCGCCGCCTTGGGGATCTCCCACTTTTATCTCAGCAGGCCTTTTACATCTGTGATTACCCTGTCTCTCTCCAGAGTCCCCCAAATCTCCCTGCTACTCAATTTTCTAGTTCCTGCACTCTTGGATTCCCCCATCCTCCAGTCCCTGAGATTTTATAAAGCTGCAAAGAGATCCATTTTCCACTGATATACAGTATGCCTCTCCTTTCCAAAGGTGGAAATGGCTACAATCAGTTTTTAATCTCTAGCACATGTTTATATGTCCATCATACCAATTTTTTATTTGTCTATATCTTTGTATCAGTGTCACTGACCCTTTTCTGGAATGAGGAGCAGAGAGTAGTTCCAAAAAGCCTGTGTACTTTCTGTATCTTATTCATAAGCAGCTCGATTTTCAATCTCATTACAGCCAAGTAACTCTAGAGTTGGCTGGGAAAAAGGTTTCCACTGGTTTTAGTATTCCAAGATTACTGCCCATCAACAAGGGGAAATAAGCAATGATTAGTGTGAACAGAAGCTAACTTTGTAAACACGGCTGCAAAATTCAAGTTTCAGAATCATTCTTCTTCCTGGCAAGTATGTCTATTTTCTCCCCCTCAAGTCTGACAGAAAGGAAAAGAAATAACTAATAAATGATCTACAGACTTTCCCCAAAACAAGTGCTTGGCAGGCGAAAGGTAGAGAATATGAGGTTTCCAATCCTGTAGGTTATCCTTTATAAATGAGCTTGCTTTTGATGCCCAGGGATGTTTACTCCTATAAAACAGGACATTTACTGCCTGTGGGCAGGAGATGGAAGAGGTGTACCCATGAAATGGACAAAGTGTAACATATCTGGATCTAACTGCATCTGGCCAATATGACTTGGAAGATATGATGTGACCCATGCTATAGCCAAAGTACGTGTTTCCAATTAAATGGGGCAGAACAAGCTGAAGAAAAAAGTTTCTGATTAGGAGCAGTTGGGTTAAAGTCCTAATCACTTCCAGCTAAATAAACTTAAAATAAGCTCATTAAGTACTTTTCTTTATCAGTACACGAAAGTGAAATGGCTTTTCTGCAAACAACTACCTTCAACAAAAGGCATAAGGAACTTTATGAAAAAAAAAGTTGTTTAGTCACTAACTCCTATGTATGTACTGGAGCCTGCCAGGCTCCTCTGCCCATGGGATTTCCCAAGCAAGAATACTGGAGTGGGTTGCCATTTCCTTTTCCATGTGAAAAAAAAAAAACAAATATAAAATAAATGAAACATATATATATAGCCTGTTTGTGGATAGCAAGATTCAGTACTATAAAGATGTCAATTCTCCTCAAATGATTCACAGATTGATAGAGTTAAAATCAAAATTCAAATGGGATGTTTTCTTAAGCTTGATAAGCCAATTTAAAAACATACATGGAAATTTCAAGAGTCAAGAAAAGCCAGGAAGACAGTTCTGGAGAATTACAACAAGGTAGTAAAAGTGTTAGTAGCTCAGTCATGCCCGACACTTTGCGACCCCATGGACTGCAGCCCACAAAGCTCCTCTGTCCATGAGATTTTCCAGGCAAGGACACTGGAGTGGGTTGCCATTTCCTTCTCCAGGGGATTTTCCCAACCCAAGGATCAAACCCAGGTCTCCTGCACTGCAGGCAGATTCTTTACCGACTGAGCTACAAGGGAAGCCCAAGGTAGTAAAGGTTTAATGTATAAACAGTGATTTATCACAAAGTTAGAGTGACTAATAGAGTGTGGTATAGACACTTCAATAAGAAAAAAAAAAAAACAGCTCCCAAAGAGACCCACACATATAATATAAGCACTTGATATACGTCAGAAGATTATAGGGTAAGCAATTAATTGGATCTCCACCTCAATTCATAGGCATAATTAAATTCCAGGGAAATTTGAAACTTAGATGTGAAATGTAAGACTTTAAAATTTTTTTAAAGACAATGAAGGATGTTATCTTTATGACACTGGAATAAGAAAGGATTTCTTAAAAGATAGACAAGATGCATTAAACCAAAAAAGTGATAAATAAATTTGACTCTATTTATATTTAAAAGTCAAGCCAAAAAGTGGGAGAAGCTATTTGCAATACATTATCTAGGAAAAGATTAGTATCTAGAATGTATGAAGAATTCTTCAGAATCAATAAAAATATTTTTTAAAAAGATAAATAGAAGAAAAATGAGGAAGACACAAACACATTTCATAAGAGGGGAAAGAGAAATAGCCAAAAACAAGATTCTCAACCTCACTGATACACAAGGAAAGTATACATTTAAACTTCAACTAGGTAAAATTTGTCAGTCACAGGATTGGTAAAGTTTTAAATCTGGTATTTCTAAGTATTAACAAAGATATAAACCTCATGTTTATCTAACATCTAATTTATCTAATCTATCATGTTTATCTAATATCATTCCTAAAAATCTTAGTAGACTTCTGACTTATTTGCTTCCAGTCAGCTTCACCAGCAACCATATCCAAACAGTCTTTCTGAAAATAATTCTCAGGTCTGACTAGTTTCTTTGCTTTCTCATTTAATCCCCTAGAATAGAAGCTAGCTTGAGGTCATCTGAAACAATAGGTGGGAGGCCACATCCTTAGTCTGCCTTTCTTCTCAGGAATGATTCTGAATGGGTCATTGCTGGTGTACACTTCTGTTACAATTGAATTTGGATACTGGCTTCATTGGCATAAAATGTGCACAGTCAAAAGGTATGCACATTTGCTTTAGCAGTCCGTTTGCATTTTCAATTTGCATTGGGCCATACAAAGTATGTACTTGGTGCTATGAAGACAAGGAACAATCAAGCCATGCAACTCTGTAAGATTCCAAATTTTAAGGGGCTTCCTTGGTGGCTCAGTGGTAAAGAATCCATGAAATGGGTTTGATCTCTGGTCCAGGAAGATCCCACATGCCATGTGGCGGCTAACCCTGTGTGCCCCAACTATTGAGCCCCTGCTCTAAAGTGCAGAGGCCACAACTATTGCGCCCACATGCTGCAACTACTGAAGCCCAGTGCCCCAGAGACCATGCTCTGCTATAAGAGAAGCGACTGCAATGCAAAGCCCAGGCGCCACAACTGCAGAGTATCCTTTACTCCACGCCACTAGAAAAAGCCCAAGTCCAGCGATGAAGACCCAGTTTAGCGAAAAAAAGAAATAAAAATTTTTAAAGGTTTCCAAATTTTAGGACTTTCCCTAATTTCTTTCATTTTTGTTCATACTCCAACCAACTCTTGTCTGAGTTCATCTCTTTTTTCCTAATCCTTTGCTAAACACAGCTGGTGGCAATCAACACACACTATTAACATTCTGTTTACCAACTGAGATAGTTAATTTCCTATGTCAACTTGATTGTGCTAGCCAGATAGCTGGTAAAACATTATTTCTAAGTGTGTCTAGAGGGCATTCCTGGAAGCGTGTGAATCTGCACACTAAGTAAAGAAGACAGGCCTCACCAATGACAGTGAGAATCATCCAATCCGCTGAAGGCCAGAATAGAACTAAAAGCAAAAGAAGGGCACATTTGCTCGAGCTGGGACATCCATCTTGTCCTACTCGCTTCTTGGGACCTAAGACTAGGACAAAGATTTACACTACTGGTTGCCTGATTCTCCAGCGTTTTGACTTAGATGTACATCATCGTCTCTCCTGGTTTTCATGTTTTTGGATTTGGGCTGAATTAGACCATCAGACCTCTTGGTTCTACAGACAGCAGATTAAGGAATTTAGCCTCCATAACTGCATGAGTCAATTTCTATAATAAATTTCCATATATACATGGATATAGCTACCGATACAGACATGTATGTTCTCTTTCTCTGGAGAATCCTAACTCTATACCACCTTTGTACTCTCCCTGGGGGTCCAGTCTCAGTAAGCACACAACCTGCCTTCCCTTGATAACAGTTCTATCCGGTGCATCTCTACTGTCCCAGCTTTCCCTATCAGTCTCCTCACTACGTGCTCCCTGCCTATAGGCCAATGCTGCTTGCTGTAGCTTTGCATTATGACAGCACTGCATGTGAAGCTTCAATCTCTGCTTTAGTCAAGGAAGCACTAGCAGCTATATCAGAGAAACCCGCAAATATAGTAACCTTAACAAAACAGAAATTTGTTTCTTCTTCAGTTAAAGTTGAATTGACAGTAAAGGTCAAAGAGAAAGACACACTGTCATTCAGAAACTCAAGTAGATGACGATGCTGCCACTCTTTAACAAATGGCTACTAAGGTATGGCTTAGCATCAGTATCCAGCAGACTGAGGATGAGGGAAGACAGCATGAAGGATTACTCAGGGAGTGTATCTGAGCCAGGCCTGAGTTCTCTCCATGTTCCTATAGGCAGAACTTAATCACGTGACTACCCCCAGCTGAAAAGAAAACTAAGATCATGGCATCCGGTCCCATCACTTCATGGCAAATAGATGGGGAAACAATGGAAACAGTGATAGATTTTATTTTCTTGGGCTCCAAAATCACTGTGGATGGTGACTGCAGCCATGAAATTAAAAGACACTTGCTCCTTGGAAGAAAAGCTATGACCAACCTCAATTCAGTTCAGTTCAGTCGCTCGGTCGTGTCCGACTCTTTGCGACCCCATGAATCGCAGCACGCCAGGCCTCCCTGTCCATCACCAACTCCCAGAGTTCACTCAGACTCAGATCCATCAAGTCCGTGATGCCATGCAGCCATCTCATCCTCTGTTGTCCCCTTCTTCTCCTGCCCCCAATCCCTCCCAGCATCAGAGTCTTTTCCAATGAGTCAACTCTTCGCATGAGGTGGCCAAAGTACTGGAGTTTCAGCTTTAGTATCATTCCTTCCAAAGAAATCCCAGGGCTGATCTCCTTCAGAATGGACTGGTTGGATCTCCTTGCAGTCCAAGGGACTCTCAAGAGTCTTCTCCAACACCACAGTTCAAAAGCATCAATTCTTCGGTGCTCAGCTTTCTTCACAGTCCAACTCTCACATCCATACATGACCACAGGAAAAACCATAGCCTTGACTAGATGGACCTTAGTCGGCTAAGTAATGTCTCTGCTTTTGAATATACTGTCTAGGCTGGTCATAACTTTTCTTCCAAGGAGTAAGCGTCTTTTAATTTCATGGCTGCAGTCACCATCTGCAGTGATTTTGGAGCCCAAAAAAATAAGGTCTAACACTGTTTTTTCCACTGTTTCCCCGTGTATTTGCCATGAAGTGATGGGACCGGATGCCATGATCTTAGTTTTCTGAATGTTGAGCTTTAAGCCAACTTTTTCACTCTCCTCTTTCACTTTCATCAAGAGGCTTTTTAGCTTCTCTTCACTTTCTGCCATAAGGGTGGTGTCATCTGCATATATGAGGTTATTGATATTAAAAAGCAGAGACATTACTTTGCCGACAAAGGTCCATCTAGTCAAAGCCATAGTTTTTCCAGTAGTCATGTATGGATGTGAGAGCTGGATCATAAAGAAAACTGAGCACCAAGGAATTGATGCTTTTGAACTGTGGTGTTGGAGAAGGCTCTTTGAGAGTCCCTTGGACTGCAAGGAGATCAAACCAGTTAATCCTAAAGGAAATCAGTCCTGAAGAAGTTCATTGGAAAGACTGATGCTGAGCTGAAGCTTCAATACTTTGGCCACCTGATGCAAAGACCTGACTCATTAGAAAAGACCCTGATGCTGGGAAAGACTGAAGGCAGGAAGAGAAGGGGCCCACAGAGGATGAGACGGTTGGATGGCATCACCAGCTTGATGGACATGAGTTTGATGAACATGCAGTTCATGGGGTTGCAAAGAGTTGGACACGACTAAGTGAGTGAACTGAAATGAACAACCCCTGCCGAAAAGGAGGCTGGAAAATGTCATTTCTCTGTGGGCCCTGGGGGCAAAGGAAAGAATTTGGTGGATAGCTAACCTGTCTGTCACAATTATTTTGGGTCTGCCGGGGTTCCTGGTTCCACCTGAACTGAGGAGCTGAGGAATAGACAAGGCTGTGAGTTAGGTGAGTGAGGTCATACTTCCTTGTATCTATGACCTTCTGTACACACACAAGGAAAGGAAGTGGAGGTGGCCAAAGTCCTGAACTAAGTAGATGAGACATAATGCGTCAAAAATAGTCCACATTAAGGTTATATTCATAAAGAGGTCATCAATTATCAGAAATTAAAAATAAATTTTAAATTCAAAATTTTTAGAAAACAGGCATAATTGTTAAAATGTTCAATTTTTTTAATTGATCTGAAATACATGAAGTTACCAACATATGAAAAAATAATGAATGTAAAATATTATCAGGTAGACTTCCTTGTTAACAAACAAATCACCCGGACTCTTGTAGATCCGCGTATGCCTACCCCCGGCCCCAACCAGACAGGAGTAAATTCTGCTTCATTTAAAATCTCGGGACATCAGTAGCTCCCCCCTCAGAGGCTCAGCCCACAAAAAAAAAAAAAATAAAAGGTTCCCAGTGGCTCTGCAAGGGGCATGAAGCATGGGGAAGGAAAGGAGCAGCAACTGGCCACTTAGGATTCATCCTTGAACTAAAACAGCCCAAGGCAGCATCCTGCTTCCAGTCCAAAATCTAGTCCACCCCCTGCCTCTAGGCTACCCCCTATTAATGCACAGTGACAGCTGAATTTAACTGCTTTTCACTCCTGCTCAGCCCCAAGGCCTGAGGGGAAATAATCCTTTTATCTCCCAATAAAGGAGAATTACTGGGATTTTGCAGTTCAGCTCACTTTGAAGAGCCATCTTCAGGAGCTGGAGGTTTTGCATTTCCTAGAGTGGTCAGATTAAAGATGTTTTTACTGATCTCATTGGGAGATGGAATGGTAGGAGTTGATTATATTGTCACCCAGTTGCCCTGTGGAAAGTACTGCAAGTTTCCATTTTAAACAGATTTCAGAGCACAAATGTCATTCTCAAAAAGTTTTCTGAAAAAGTAAGTCTTCAGAGCCATGCTGTTTAGGAGCCAGCTGTTATACCAGCAAATGGAGATACTTTGAAAAGATATGATTTGATCTGCTGTCTTTTTCACTTGCCCCCATGGCTATAGTCCCATCCTGATAATTATCTGATGTATATAAATTCTAATACAGATAATATTGAATAGTAGCCTATCTAAATATAGTAATGAGTCTTCCCAGGTGATTCAGAGGTAAAGAATCTCCCTGTCAAGCAGGAGGCTTGGGAAGATCCCCTGGAGGAGTTGGCAACCCTCTCCAGTATTCTTGCCTGGAGAATCCCATGGACAGAGGAGACTGGTGGGCTACAATCCATGGGGTCACAGAAGAGTTGGATATGACAGAGTGACCAAACAACAACAGCAACAAATGTAGTAATATTTTCTGTTCACTTCCATAAAGGCAACTCATCCTTCTGAAATACTGTTAAAATCTCATTCATCCCAACTCATAAGGAAACTGACATTCCTGCTATGGGGATTGGCACCTTGAATATATTATTTTATTTTAGTCTTCAAGACAACTCTGTGAATTAGGTGTTTCATGCTTCATTTTTGAAAATGGGAAACTCAGGCTGGGAATAGTAGGCAATTTGCATGAGATGACACCACTAGTAAGTTGTGGAGCTGGAGTGTGTATTCAGGTTTGATCTTGAAGTCTGTATCCTTTCCAAGTTACTACTTTGGAAATCAGGGCTTCAACCTTGGCACTGTCAGTAGTTTGAACTAGGTAATTCTTCTTTTGTGGGGAACTGTCCTGTGCATTGAAGGATATTTAGCAGCACTCCTTGTCTTTGCCCACTAGATGCCTGGAACACCCACCCCAACCACTGTGACAATCAAAAATGTGTCCAGTCATAACCCCGGGGGCAATATTTCCCCACCTAAAAACTACTGCTGTAAATACTCTTGAAACATTTTCTCCCTTATACCACTGAAATTTTGTGCTTCTGTGAAATGCACGGAACAATCTGAAGGCCATAATAGTGCCTAAGAGTGGCCTTTCAGGGTAGACATCAAGGAATAAAAATCAATTATATAATTAAATATAGTATTTCAGTTCACTGCACAGAAAAACCCCTTATTTCTATTATTCCTGCTAACAGCTTGTCTTCTCCAATGAGTAAGCGTTCAAACTGTGAAAACAGACAGAAGCTTCGATGACTTGCAGCTGCCTCAGAAATTCAGCCCAAACTCCTCAGGGAGACATTCAAGGTCTTCCCACTTTGGCCTCAGTCCTTCTCCCCACCCTCAAACCAGCGTCCTTTCAGGCTCCAGCCAAGCGAGATGACTCACCAAGATTCTAACACTTCCTACATTTTCTCATTTCCCCGTCTTGGCTGAGGACTTCCCCTCTGCTTCAGGCATCTTTCCCAATCCTACGCCCCCACCCCCAGCTTGGCCATGGGGATTTCCGCCTCTGCCTTGTGGCCACCTCTGCATTACAGTGGGGGAATGGCTTCCTTCTTCGTTCATACTTGGTTTTTGGTTTTAGTCTCTCTCATCTCACCCAGCCTCATGCTGAGTGATCTTTCCTGCTGGAGTGAAAGTTCCCAGAGAAGAGGAACTCTATTTTAGCCTATTTTGTTCAGTCCTTATCTCTTGATGGGTTGGGCTGGATTGGATTGCAGACAAGGTAGAATAAATAGCGCAAAGGTAAATTTCACACCAGTTTCCATGAGGATTTAAATACATTTCAAACGTGACATCTGAAGGTGTAGTGAGGACCAGTGAGCATGGGAGCTGGGCTGTAGGGTAGTCGTATGACTCAGGTGTGCCGTGGGTGGGCCTCTGACCTTGGCCACCACTAGGCTTGTGTCCCTTGAGCCTTAATCAGTGGCACTCAGCTGAGGGTGTGTGGGGCTGGCCTTCTGTCCATGCCTCTCCCTCACTGAGGGTCTGCTTTTGTCCAGAGGGAGGGCATCTTTTCCCAGTTTTCACAAAGGCACCATGAGGGCCGGTAGAAGCCATGATAGCAAAAATAATCTCTCACAGCTTCAGAGACGGGTTTATATTAATTCATTCAATAAATATTAATTAATCATTCACTAGTTTAAAGGATACAGGAGTGAGGAAAACAAAGTCTCTGTCTCCATCAAGCTTACATTCTAGTGGATTCCTAAATTTAATCCTCACATGTTTAGTATCAAACAACCCACATAAGATTAAAGTTATAACGAGGTTCTTATTTGGAACAGGTTTTATTATATCTCTGGCTTGAGCTTTTGTTGAGAGTGGAATTTCTGAGTTAGATGAGTAAGTTCATCTGGGGTAAGATTTCTAGGAAAACTGCTTTGTCCTAGGTTGCTGCAGGGACAAGACCAATGTCTCAGCATCGCCCCCTGTGGTCACCTGGCCCATTCCAGATTCAGTTGATTCAGGGCATCCAGCCAAGTCTCTTGAGTATCTGGATGTCCCAACGCATTTGCATTTTACATTAAGCTGCAAACTGAGCAGTTTCTAGCATCCAGCCCATTTACTCTGGATATGTCAAAGGGCAGGGCGGGGGAGGGGGGATCCTCCTGGGCATAGGTGAGGAGGATGTAAGTGGTCCCATGACAACTGTGGGTCTAACCTACAATGTTCCTATTGGCAGAAGCAGCACTTCACTTTATGGTTCGCTTTTTGCATCTGCAGATGGAAAGCTGTGCACCAGTTACAACCGAGGGCTCATCTCAAAGGCAAAGATCAAGGCCATCAAGTATAGTATTGTCATCATTCTCGGTAAGCAACATCCCTCCTCGTGTTGTAAAACTGTTGACATTCCAAAAACAAATTTGTACCTGGGACCCGGTGACACAAAGTGCACACAAGGAAAAAATTTGTCTATGGGAACTTCTGCCTTTTCCCAATTAGAAATGAATGTGTGTGTGGAGCTTATCATTGTCACTGTAGCTCCCTCACGGGCCAACATTTGGTTTCCTACATCTATCTTTATGAATATTGTTGTCCAACACAGCCATGGGATGGATAATGTGGAAAAAAATCCAATTAAGACATTACTAGCTGAAGCTGATGCTCACCACCATCTAGTTGACCCAGTTGCTTTTCTGAAGGCATACACTCCCCAGAGCTGAAGTTCAACAACCAAGGAAGACAGAAGCAGCATTCCATTTCTTCTGGATATTTAATTTCAAGGTCACCATAAATTCTTCCCTAATGGATGCCTTATCTTCCCTGCTCGCTCCTGTTGTTTTCCCTTTCCTTTTGTTTTTTTGGTCTCTCTACTCTTAAGACCCACGAAGTCACCTCATCCAAGAAAAAAAGGTATTTCTAGAGCACCTAATATATGCCAGATTGGTGTTATATTCTTCGTCATTTTCAAACCTTCAAAACTTCCTCCCCCTTTCGTCCCCTCAGTTAATGGCCCTGATTCTTATTTCACAAGGAAAACACTCCTGTCAGAATAGAACTTCCTCATTCACCTGCCTTCATATCCATGGACCTACCTGCATCTCTGCCTTTTCTCCTATTACTATGGATAAACTGTCTCTGCTCCTTAATCCAAAACGCACTTGAGCTATCCCATTCCTCCCTGCTAACTCAAGAATTCTCTTCCTGCAATCATCTCCTCTCCCCCACAGATATCCCCCTAGACTGGATCATATGCACATACACATACTGTAACATCTCCCTCTACAAACTCCCCAGTAACAGACCCTCTCCTTTAACACTCTCCTTTCTAGCATCTCTCATTCTCTGGAGCCTATTTCTATTAGCTTTCTTTCCTATTACCCTAGTACAGGCATACTTATCAAGGTAACCACAGCCAACAAAATGCCAGATTTCTAAACAACATTTGCTCAGTTCTTCTTTGGAACACTTCCTTTGCTTAGAAATTATATCTATGATTTCTACTTGAAATTTTTTTATAATTCTACTTGAAATTTTTATTTATGATAAGCTTAGCATACTCAACATGAAAAACCAGAAGTCTCAGCATGCTTTCTTATCTCCTGCAAGTTTACTCGTCCTCCTGTGTTCCCGAGTTTAGTAAATGACTTGATCTTTCATCCATACCAAAAACCTAAGGGTCGGTCATCTGTCTGTCATTATACTATTTCTCTTCCACGCCACATATGTAGTCTATCAGTAAGGCACAGAAGCTTTACCTGCAAAAGAGTTCTCAAATTCAACCATTTCTCAGCATCTGTACAATTACTTCCTTGATCTAAGCTCCTACCAACTTCTCCTTGGAACACTGGAACTGCAACTGATCTTCTTTTAATCCTTCTCTGTAAAACAGATAATGTTATCTTTTCAAAAATGTTAATCAAACACTATCACTAGCCTGCAAACTCACCTATGGATTCCCATTACACTGGAATAAAATCGTACTTTTTCCCATGTCTTACAGTGTGTGTGATCTGTCCTCCAGCCAAGTATCCATCCCCATGCCCCAGTTCTCTTCCTTGCCCATTCTATATATAAGTCACACTGGTTTTCTTGCTGTTTCTTCAAATGTCAACTTGTTCATACCTTGCAATATTTCCCACCTGAAATGCCCTGCCTTCAGATGGTGGCACGGCTTATCCATGCCATGGCTTAACATCATCTTGCTTTCCAACAACACCACCTCTTCAGAAAGGCCTCCTTGGCAAGTCTCTCCTATAGTCTTTACCCTACTTTATTTTTTCTTCATATTTCTACTTCCACTTGACAGTATAGGATTTATGTTGATCTGTTTATTGTCTATTTGTGGGGCAAAATCCCCACAAGCAATGACTTTCGCTTTTGTTTTCCTTACATTATCACCAAGGGCTCATAGGGTCCTTGCACACTGTGCTTAATTAATATCTGTTGAAAGAACAAATGGGGATATGCATGAAGGAAAAGATTTGTGTCATTTCCTTTTTTTACTTAGCTCAAAATACTACCCCTCCCTACCCATCTTGTGGTTCTTAAGACCTCTGGGAGCATAGCTCTCATGTTAGCTCTGCGAGTACATTGTCACCAGAACTGTCCCTCTCACCTTTCTAAAGTGCATCTGCAAAATGCCAAACAGACCGCATGCCGTGTGACTCAGCCAGGAGAATACAATCACAAGACAACATTGCAGGCAGACCCAGGGATAGAGCATATACCACCCACTGGGGCTCAAAGCCCTTTCCAGAAGCTTCTGCAGTAGATCGGAGATTATCTTGCTTTCCCAGACAATCAGAAACATGACACACATTCCCTGGATGTTGAGGCACGAAGCATACCTTATATATGTGTTTCAGAGCCAGTACAACCTTTTATAATCAGGAGCCACATACATAGGCATTGGATTCCCTTTAGTCAGAGAACAAGAAAGTCCACAGGAGGTCAGCCATGTCAACAATGCAATCAGACCAAAATGCCCCTTCCTATAACAAATATTTTGTAATGCCCCTTTACCATTCTGAAATGAAATGTATACAAAAACCTATGTAGCTAACATAATTCTTAAAAGATCAGTGTATAACATAAAGGGAGACTAGGAAGAAAATAATTGATAATAAAATAATACAGATTTCAATATATAAATACTTGGATACAGTCCTTAGTAGAATAATGAAGTAATAATAATTACAAATGCAAACCAATGCAGGTGTGTTTTCATGGAGACATAAAAAATAAAGCAGTATTGCTGTCAGTGACTTTATTTTCCCAATAGGTGAACAAATCCTGCTAAAGTTCCAAATTAAACAAAGTAATCTTTCCTCTATTTGCAAGGGAATTGGACTTCTGGAAAACTCAGTATTTATTTAAAATCTTGTGGTCATATATAAAAGAGAATCAGGTTTTTAGACTGGGGTCATTATAAACAGATTCTCTGCTCCATAAATGTCCAAATGGGCATTTGAAGGATGTATGAGACATGGATGGGACTGGCTGCATGATGCAGGACAGGTATCCCCAGGAAAACCAGGACCCACACAACACACACAAATATACACACACGCATTTTCAAAATTCCCCCAAACAGAAGCTTTGCCCCTCCATGCACCAGAACTACTATCTGCGCCAATGCCAGGCTTTACCTCCAGAGCCTAGAATGTTCAGTGGTCTTTGTGTTAGAACTGTTCCCTTTTAACAGATTGTCAAGGTCAAGGAGGGAAAAAATACATGTGTCAGTCAAAGAGTTATGGTGACAAGCTGATTCCTACAGTCAGATGGCAAAGGAAGCCTGACTTCCCTGAGGAAAAATGCTATGACTGAGAAAGGGAAGAAAGAGAGTGGACAGGATGGGGCAAGAAAGTAAGAGAGAGCACATGTGGGTTCCAGTCAATCCCAAGAAGGTTTATCTCTATGGTATTAATTTGCATTCTCCAGAGAAATTATATATATATATATATATATAGATAGATAGATAGATAGATAGATACATATAGATATAGATATTTATTGTAAACAATTGGCTCATTTGACTGTGAAGCTGAAAAGTCCCCAGATCTCCAGATCCAGGAGAGCTAATGGTGTCGTCTCAGTCTGAGTCAAAGTATGAAGGCCAAAGAGGATCCAAGTCTTAGCCAGAAGACAGTCAAGCAAACAGAGTGACTCCTCTCTCACTCACCCTTCTTATTGTATTCAAACCTATGGATAGATCACTGCCCACCCGCACTAGGGAGGACAGTTTACTTTTCTTAATCTACAAATTCAAATGTTAATCTCATTCAGAAATACTCTGAGAACACAGAAATAATCAGAAGTAATGATTAACAAAAAAATCTGGGCATCCTATGACCTAGTCAAGGTGGCACATAAAATTGGCCCGTTGCACTCTGGGTCTCCATTTCTCATCTCCTTCCTCTGAGGATTTGGATCCAAGCAGAATCAGGGTCTCATGCACACTAATGGACTCGGTAAGGGGTATATAGTGTGGGTGTTGCCTGGAGAGGCTGACTTGGAAATGGAAAATAAAATTGAGAATCTTGTGACTTAGCCAGGCTGTTTTGAAACATTAGCTACCACCCCTTTCCCTCGCCTACCCCAAAACAGGAGTCACTGTGAAGTGTTCCTTGCTGTCTTTTACCATAGAGTCTCCAAAGGGATCTGCTGAATTTTCTTTCGCACAGTGTAGAATGAGAGGCTAAGGCCATGCTGAACAGCTCCCAGCCTTTCAAGGATCACTGCAGTAGTTAAATCAGACCTTCCCTTTACAGATAGAGAAGCTCCAGCAAATTTACTCAACTTTAGAAATGCGTCTGTGGGATGTAATGTATGTATGTGTAGATGTGAGTGTGTATGTGTGTGTGTTTAAGTAAACATGACATTAATATGAACACACACAACTGTTTTAAATATTTCTGAGATCCCAGGTGCTAAGGAACCTCCTCACTGAAGCTCCACTCAGGGCCCAACACAGAGGGCCCTCTGGGCTGTGGGCTGCTACAGTGCTAATGGTTCTCTTCTCCCCAGCCTTCATCTGCTGTTGGAGTCCCTACTTCCTCTTCAACATTTTAGACAATTTCAGCCTCCTTCCAAATACTAAGGAGCGTTTCTACGCCTCTGTGATCATTCAGAACCTGCCTGCCTTGAACAGTGCCATCAACCCCCTTATCTACTGTGTTTTCAGCAACTCCATATGCTTCCCCTGCAGGTAAGAGGCATTCAGACATGGGGAAGCCCACTGCACTCACCTCCAACCTGTGTCTTCCTCATGCTAGAGCTCCCTGGTGGGTTATAGATGAGAAACTGAGAGTCAAAAAGTTTCCGCTAGTGTGACAGATTCAAATCCAGGCCCCCCAGCCATGGCTCATGCTTTCTCCTATACCACATCACCTCCTATAGCAATCATCCTAATCGAGTCACATATAGACGATCCTTATTTTAGTTCAAAGCTTCTCCCCATGCGTTGGCTCAATACAATGCCATGGAGATAGCCGGACACAAGGAATGATCATTTTACAGATAAACAAATTAAGGCTCACAGGTTAAGGGACATTATTGAGATTATGTGAATAACTAGTTACAGAGCTGAAATGAGATCCCTCCCACAATGACTCAGCCTGCTGGTTTTCAGCTGTTTTACTGCACAATCTACAGGGGGCAGGTGGAAAAATCCGCAGGGGATGGACTCGTAGTAGAATTGTTTCAGGCTTGGGTTTGATGCCCTCCATTGAATCTCTCTTCCATCAGTTGACAAGATCTTTCAAGTCCTTCTAGAATTATGGATGGATGGTAGCATTTCTCAGTGATCCTAAACATCATTGATATGTTAGAATGGCTGCCATGCCTCACCTGCTTTGCCTCTGGCCTCTCACCCATCAGCCTCTCCCTGCCCTCCCCTTTCCTCTTGTCTCCATGATAGAACTGCAAGAATGGTTACAGGCTTGGGTTTGATGCTGCCATTGTTGATTCATAGCTACATGTGACCTAGGGAAAGTGATTTAACTTCCATAAACCTCCATTTCCTCACATGTAAAAAGGGGCTAATAGCAGTAGCAGTGCCTACATCTTAGCCAGTGCTGTCTCTGTCACTGGGCTCTGGCGCTGATCAGTAGGAAGGAGGGCTGTGTGTGGTGGGGAAGTACGGTGGGGGCTAGTACATTAAAAGTGCTTAGCACAATGCCTGATCCTTAATAAGTTTTCCACCAAGTGTTAGCTCCTAACAGTTAAATTATTCAGGACAAATGATTTTTCCTCTTTGTTCTTTCTTTAGGGAGCAGAGATCACGGGATTCCAGAATGACATGTCGGGAGAGAACTGAGAAGCATGAGATGCAGGTTCTGTCCAAGCCGGAATTCATGTAGATCATGGGGCAGTGGTAGCACTGAGCTGAGCCCTATCAGCTCTCCTGGGTTCCCATTAGCACCTTGGGCCTGCGTATAAAGCCTGAGCCAACTTCTCTGCCCTGTACCTTTATCACCTGGGGGATGCACAAGGCAAACATCCTAAAGAGTGTGTGTCACCTGCCTCAGCAAGTAGTGGCCAGTAGGAAGTTACAAACTATTTCCACCAGCCAGGAAAGATACCCCTTCTTTCCCTACCACTCCTAGCTGCCCTTCTCACTGGTCAGCACCAGAATCAATGGATAGAGACATTGCTGGCCCAGGGCCCAGGCTTGGGCAAGCAGAGAGGATTGACTAACAAAGCATGTTTGTACATATTCTTATAATTACAATTTAAGAAGTAAATAAAAGGCTTACCTGGGCCTAGATTTTCCTCCCATTTTTGGATTCAAGTTTCAGTAGCTGTGGCCAAAGAGATGTTTGTCCTTGAAATGTCAACAAATAATAAATTCATTTCCAGGCATTGAGGCTTTGTGTCTCCTCTGCAGATGGCCATGGTTGGCAGATGGATGTGTTGGCAGCAGCCAACCTCACAGTCCCATTGTATCGACAGATGATTTGCAGAAAGAACATAAGTGCTGGCCCTCCAGAGCAAAATCGAAATTGAGGGGTACTTTATCTGGTAGGAAAAGAAACAGCGCAAAAAGTCATGGGGCTCTGACCTCCAGGCTCTGAGTTGGCACCTGGGGCTCACACATGTCTTTCCAGCTCTCTGAAGGCTCCTCCCTTTGCATTCCACATTTAGGCCACTCTGGGTTCCATGTCTCATTCCTCAGGTACACTTCTCTCTCTATAGCTGGGAGCTGAATGCCTGTGGCTTTTCCAGGCATGATGTTTCTGTAATATCTTTATCATTTTTGCACATTTTAGCCATTGTCTATCTAACACCTTGGCTGGGAAGCGCTTGTGGGCCTTATTTTGACAAGTCTGGAGTTTGATATATATAAGCATAATCCAAGTGAAATATGACTAAATGTTTTCTAATCAATTTTTGCCATCAGATTTTTCCATAAGTGGAAGTGGAATAATTTAATTTGATTATATATACATCCCCACCCACAGCTCTAGGATGTGCGTGAGCTCCTTATTTTTAGCCTCACATACATTCTTGACATTAAAATCTCCTTGGCAAAATCCTCCTTCCCAAAATTATCCTGAGCTTAAGTCTTTTTTCGTCTACTGCTAGTGGAGTTATTATTTTAATAGCACTCCATTCCTCATTACAGTGTCAACACAAAGACTTCATGCTTAAGGTCACAGTGGCATTTTTCCCATAAACTCTCTTTTCAATTCCATCTGACCTTAAGAAAAGTATCTCTTAGGTAGAAATCAGACTCCTCAGTTACCATCTCTCTTAGAATTACTTTCTGAATTTGAGGAGATGACTGAATAATCTAGTTGTACATCTACAGAACAGTATTGAAGGCTGCCTTCCTGTCCAACCAGATAAATGTGAGTAAACCTGGAAGCTTTGAGTGGTTGAGAAGTGCTTTTTGACATTTCACTTTAAATCAAGATGTGCTACAGAAGACCCACATAATCATTGCTAAAATAACTGTCTGCATGGGAGCCAATTAACAGTGCAAAATCTGGTGGCTGCCCTTCCTACATGGCAAAATGGGAAGCCTGGGTTCTTTTGACAGATGCTTTCAACCTCTGTCAAGCTCTGGTTTGAGAAAGGCATTACATGCCTACCTCATCTATCAATAGACCCTGAAAGTTAAGGAGATAGTCAAGTGAGGGTCTTTGTGGGCTTTAAAAACTGTGAATGTGACTTTGTAGTTATTGTAGTGCTGAGACTCCTATTCCCAGTGAAGACTGGAAATCAGTAAGATAATGGTGCAGGCTGCTGCAGGAGAAGCTGCCAGTGCAATAAAACTTGCTTCATATTGGTGAGGACTTTGGGATCCTCATTTTCATGTATTTTCTGAGCTTGAGGAAACATGATTTAAACACTAAGGAATGCTGGTAATAGTTCCATAGTCTTATGACCTTGGAACAAATTATTTAATGTTTCTGAGCATCAACTGTCTCATCTGTAAGATGGGAACAAAATAAGGATGGAGCAGAGAGTCTTGTGGGTTCTTTACAGATACAGGTTCTGAGATTATAACGGCTTAAATTAAATCCATAGAGTCATAGCTTCTGGAATTTCTTCCCCAGGGGAGCAATGACTATATGACTCATAGCCGAGTTATTTGCTCTTTAGAAGGTGTAATTTCTCCATCTATCACCATGAAGTCAGAGAAACATCATTTCCCAATCAGGAAATACAGTTTGAACTCTTGGAGAAAATGAGCAGCTTAGTGTTGTGATGTCATGTTTATAGCCTTGGAGCAGCCCAAGTGGGGCCAGAGAAGCCAGCAGACTGATATATAAAATTAAGATGCTTACTTCCTACACCAAGATGTCACAGACACCTATGATTACATTATCACTTAGTTTCAGGCATAGGCAAAAATTTAGGATAATAAGGATAGATGTATTTAATATATTTAGCCATGCTAGAGAAAATAAGTGTCTCTGCTTCACTGAACTAAATTAAATATGAATGGTAAAAACTTTGCTTCCAGGGATTGTGTTGAGCATAATTTAACGGAAGTTTAATTTTGCCAAGCAACATTTCCCATACCTTTTCAATGGCTTTAATTTGTGATTAATGATGAGAAAAAAGTATCTGTTCTCAACCAAACACACAGCTTCAACTTGCTTCCCCACATCACTATGACAACTCTAGACATCCATATACAGAAAGGACTTTGCCTCTTCCTTCTGCATCCACAGTGTCAGAAGGGACCACAAGCCTGCATCTGGTGGGGAAACAGGAAAACAAAATTATGTTTAGCAGGAAATAAAGTAGTTCTGCTCTTCTAGAGTCATCTTAAGTGAGCTACAGGCCTTCTGGCAACTATACTTTTTTTACGGTCATATGAATATAGCTCACTACAGCCAGCAAATTTGGAAAACTCAGTAGTGGCTACAGGACTGGAAAAGGTCAGTTTTCATTCCAATCCCAAAGAAAGGCAATGCCAAAGAATGCTCAAACTACGACACAATTGCACTCACCTCACACGCTAGTAAATTAATGCTCAAAATTCTCCAAGCCAGGCTTCAGCAGTATGTGAACCATGAACTTCCAGATGTTCAAGCTGGTTTTAGAAAAGGCAGAGGAACCAGAGATCAAATGCCAACATCTGCTGGATCATGGAAAAAGCAAGAGAGTTCCAGAAAAACATCAATTTCTGCCTTATTGACTACGCCATAGCCTTTGACTGTGTGGATCACAATAAACTGTGGAAAATTCTGAAAGAGATGGGAATACCAGACCACCTGACCTGCCTCTTGAGAAACCTATATGCAGGTCAGGAAGCAACAGTTAGAACTGGACATGGAACAACAGACTGGTTCCAAATAGGAAAAGGAGTACATCAAAGCTGTATATTGTCACCCTGCTTATTTAACTTATATGCAGAGTACATCATGAGAAACACTGGGCTGGAAGAAGCACAAGCTGGAATCAAGATTGCCAGGAGAAATATCAATAACCTCAGATATGCAGATGACACCACCCTTATGGCAGAAAGTGAAGAGGAACTAAAAAGCCTCTTGAGGAAAGTGAAAGAGGAGAGTAAAAAAGTTGGCTTAAAGCTCAACATTCAGAAAACGAAGATCATGGCATCTGGTCCCATCACTTCATGGGAAATAGATGGGGAAACAGTGGAAACAGTGTCAGACTTTATTTTGGGGGCCTCCAAAATCACTGCAGATGGTGACTGCAGCCATGATATTAAAAGACGCTTACTCCTTGGAAGGAAAGTTATGACCAACCTAGACAGCATATTAAAAAGCAGAGACATTACTTTGCCAACAAAGGTCTATCTAGTCAAGGCTATGGTTTTTCCATTGGTCATGTATGGATGTGAGAGTTGGACTATGAAGAAAGCTGAGCACCGAAGAATTGATGCTTTTGAACTGTGGTGTTGGAGAAGACTCTTGAGAGTCCCTTGGACTGTAAGGAGATCCAACCAGTCCATCCTAAAGGAGATCAGTCCTGGGTATTCTTTGGAAGGACTGATGCTAAAGCTGAAACTTCAGTACTTTGGCCACCTCATGCGAAGAGTTGACTCATTGGAAAAGGCTCTGATGCTGGGAGGGATTGGGGGCAGGAGGAGAAGGGGACGACAGAGGATGAGATGGCTGGATGGCATCCCTGACTCGATCGACCTGAGTTTGGGTAAAACTCTGTTGGTGATGGACAGGGAGGCCTGGAGTGCTGCAATTCATGGGGTCACAAAGAGTTGGACACAACTGAGCTACTGAACTGAAATGAACAGTGTTTCTTGCATTTTTTCAGTTCCATTTGATTGAAAGTAGATGGTCCTGTTGAGGGGCCAATCTCCTCACTTTTGGAAACCTGAAAAACACATGCCTCATTTCTCTGCAGCTTCATTTTAAGACTGCATTATCCTCAGCAGGGCTGGTTTGATTAACATTTTTAAAGTGCAATAATGCATAGAGAATGTTAAGATGGACAGAGGCTTGAGTCATGTAGTCTCATGGTTTTCTGACTATTTGGGGACCCCCTAAGAGGTCCCAAAGAAGTGACTCAGTATTCATACTCACATATACAACAATAGTGTATATATAAAGTCTAGACAAAATTAAGATAGCTAAATTTCTTACAGTCCTTGCATTACCTGGAATGTGGGTAGAATATAGATTAGACATTGATACACCAAGATGCATGTTTTCATTTCAAGAATGTAGTTTGTAATCACTAAAATAACAGAAATAAAGAACTATATAACTTTGAAGCTAAAGAGAAGAAAAACATGATAAAAGGACTCAAGCAGTCTAAAAAAGGCAAGAAAAGAAAGAAGTAGAAATATGAATAGCTGGGACAAATAGAAAGCACACAGAAAAATGGTGGATTTTTCAAATATATTAGTAACTGTAATAATGTAAGCAGATTATATACTCCAGTTTTTGTTAGATTAGACTTTTAAACAACTATATGTTATTTGCAAGAGACATGCCTAAAACACAAGGACATAGAAAGTTTGGAAATAAAAGAATGGACAAAGGTATTCCTTGGAAACAGTACTAAAAGCTGGTGAGACTCTATTAATAAAGACTAAGTACATTTTAAGGGGAAAAAAAGCATTAGTGGCAGTAAACAGGGACATTTCAAGTGATAAATGTTTTAGTTCAGTAAGATGATATAACTCTAAATTTCTAAGCATTTGCAAGATGGCCTCAAAATATGTATTTTCAGAAGTTTTCAGAACTATCAAACAAATAGACAAGTCCGCAGCCATAGTGGGGAATTTTGTCACACTTAATTTCAGTAATTGAAGGAGACAAAAACTAGGAATGATCTGCATAACTGGAACAACATGAATAACACAGGTAGAGCACATTATCCTATCACTCCAAAATAAATGGTTTTCAGGCACATGTGAAGTAGTTACAAAACTTGACCATATGTCAGCCATAAATAAAATAAGCTTGAAAACATTCAAAAGATTGAGTTCAAACAGACTGGTTTCTCTGATCACAATGCAATTATGCTAGAACTCAAGAGCAGGAGCTTAACTAGAAGATTACCAGGTTTAGAAATCAGAAACTATACTTCTTAGTACTTATAATCAAAGTAAAAAGTACATGGAAAGTAGAAAACAATCATATTGAATGATAATGAAATTATACCAAAAGTGTGGGATACAAACAAGGGACTAAAAAGAAGAATTTTTCTTTTCCTTGAAGTTAATGAATAAATCATCTAGTTCATGAAGTTAGGGAAATTCACCAAAACAAAGCCACAGGAAATACAAGCAAGAAAATAGTGAGCAGGAGTAAATTTAATAAAATAGAAAACAAACATGTAATTTTAGAAGCTCAAGACAAAATTCTGTTTTTTGAAAAAATAATAAAAGCAATAAACCTCTTGTGAGACTGGTCAAAGGGAAAAGAGAGAGAAGGCTCAAATAAGCAGTATTATTTATTTTAAGGATATCTCTGCAGGTCTTGAAGTCAATAAAGAGATAATAAAGGGATATTATGACTCATTGGAAAAGACTTTGATGCTGGGAGGGGTTGGGGGCAGGAGGAAAAGGGGACGACCGAAGATGAGGTGGCTGGATGGCATCACTGACTCGATGGACGCGAGTCTGAGTGAACTCCGGGAGTTGGTGATGGACAGGGAGGCCTGGCATGCTGCGATTCATGGGGTCGCAAAGAGTCAGACACGACTGAGCGACTGAACTGAACTGAATGGATGATCAAGTTTATACTAAAGCAAACTGAAAATATAGATGAACAGCCACCTTACTATAACTGACATAAGAATAAACAGAAAAGTTGCGTAGTAAATATCATAACTACTAAAGAAAAAATATGCCTTCATTGGAGAGTTCTATCACAATTTAAATAAAAAGCAACTCCAATTCTATATACTTATGCTATTCAGGAGACTTGAAACTATTTATTAGACTAAAAATGCCATAATGTCAAATACCTACAAAGATATTACCAAATGGAAAATTACAAGTGAAATTTCGTCATGAAAATAAAAACAAAAGTTCCAAATTAAATTTTAGCAAACCAAATCCAGCAAAATATAAAAAGACTAAAACACGTGACCAAGTTGTATTCATTTCAGGAATGCAAAGTTGGCTTAATATTAGAAAATTACTCAAATAACTCATTATACTAATAGATTACAAGAGTTAAAAAATAACACATTATCAGTGTAACAGATACAGGGGAAATGTTCAATAAAATTATTGGGCATTAAGGCACAATAAAAGATTTTCACAAATTTGAGTTAAAAAGAAATCCCTAACTCTAAAGATTATGTAACAAAAATCCTAATGATAAAACTTGGGGATAGTCCCTTTGAAATAAAGAATGAATGAGTAAAAAAATGCTATTATCATCACTTTATTCAACATTGTACTAAGATCCTAGCAACAAAAGTAAAGCAACAAAAACAAAAAGATAAAGGTAAAAGGATGGGCAATGTATAATAAAAATCAATTTATTATTGATATAAATGAATAGAATATCAAAATAAGATATAATTATTAGAATTAATAATTATAATTGCAAATAATTAAAAGTAATCATAAAGTTTAGTATGGTTGCAGGATACAAAATCAATATACAAAAGTCAATATCATTTCCACACAAGAGCAACAAATAGAAAATTATTTTTCAATTGCAATTTACAATAGCCTTCAAAGATCAAATTCCTAGGAATAAATTCATAAATGGTGTATAAATCTCTATGGAGGAATCATAGTACTATTGAAAGGTATTAAAGAGGAACTAATTCAATGTAGAAATAAATACACCATGATTTATCATAAAATCATCCATTCTTCTCCAATCAATCAGTAAGATTAATATAGTACCAATCAAAGCTCCAGCTGGAATTCTGTGGAACTTTACAAGTGGCCTCTAAAAATTTATAGAGAAATGCAGAAGGCCAAAATTAGCCAAGACATTTTAGATCAAGAAAAAATAGTGGGAATATTTGATCAGCTTGATACTTGATCTTATCACAAAGCCATAATAATGAAAGTTATAGTATTGTGTCAGAGTAAATAAATTAACTGCATGAAATAAAATACCTTGAAGAAATAATGTAAGAGAATATCTTTAAGATCGCTGAATAGGACAAGAGCTCTTTAAACAAAACACAAAAACTGCTGCTTTTAAAGGAAAAGATTAATAAATTTGATTACCAAAAAATTAGAAAATCAAAAGACATCATAAAAAAGGGTGAAAAAGCAAGTGACAGAATGGGAAATATTTGCAGATGACCAAGATCTAGAATTTAGAATATGTAAAACTCACATAAATCACTAAGAAAAGACAATTTAAAACAGATAGAAAGTGATCAGGACTTGATTTCAGAAAAGAAATTTTCCAAAAGGCCAATTAAACACCACATGAAAAGATGTTAAATCTCACTGAAGTCAGGGAAAAGTAAATTAAATCACAATGAGATACTAATATGCACCCACCAGATTGGCAAAAATTTTAAACTTTGACAATATCAAGTGTTGGTAAGGATGTGAAGCATCAGAAATTTTCATTGTTTTCTGGTGGTAAATATTTAGTACAACCTAAGGATCAAACCAGAGTCTCTCACATTGCAGGCAGATTCTTTATCATCTCAGCCACCAGGAAAGCTCCTATGACTATTCTAGCCTTTAACTAATAAAATTAAGGATGTATATACCCTGTGACTTTGCAGTTCTGTTCCTGAGTAAAGATACTACAGAAGAGTATAATTATGTGAGTCTTAATATATGTGAAAGAATATTCATAATAATTAGAGAAGGGAATGGCAACCCACTCCAGTATTCTTCCCTAGAAAATCTCAAGGACAAGAGGAGACACGTGGGCTACAGTTCATGGGGTCGCAAAAGAGTCAGACACAACTCAGCAACTTAACAACAATCATGATAATACTGATTTATAAGAACCATAATTGGAGGTGAAACAAATGCCCACCAGGACAACAGATTTAAAAAATTATGATATATTCATACAATAAAGTACTTTATAGCACCAAAAATAACCGAAAAAAAACCCCACCCCAGCTGCTTGTCACATCATAAAAAAAATCTTTAAAAACATAAAAGTAAAGAAGATTAATACTAAAAGTACTATATGATTTCAATTATGTAAAATTCACAACCACCCAATTTTTACTATTGTATTTAAGGATGCATGCACAGTCGATAAAATTGAAAGCAAGGCAAGGAAATTACTTTTATAAAGTAATTTATAAAAGCCAAGAGTGGGGCTCCTCTGTGGGATGGGAAAGAGCTGTGTTTGGGAGGGAGCCTGCAGAAGAGGGGCTGGTAAGGTTCTATTTCTTGCTCCAGGTGTTCACTTTCTAATTACTCATTAAACTATATATTTACATTTGGTGTGCTTTTATGAATGTGTGTTATATTTCACAATAAAAAGTTTCTAAAACTGTAGCTTTCCAAAGCCTTTTAGAACCATTATTCTGGAAGTATTGCAGAGAAGGCAGCCAGATTGGAAACAGGAAGGTGATCAATTGGGTCTCGATTACACACAAGAAACAGCTGAGATGAGATGGCCCAAAGATGCTTCTGGGTTCCTTCTCTGCATTCTGAGCCAGCAATGTATCATTCACATCCAGTAACAGGAATATTGATGCCAACATTTTTCAAAATCTGCAGAAATATCTTGGCTCCTCCATAGAGTCTTGAGTGTCAGTCCAGTGGAAATCAATATCTAGCTTCTGTTCTCTTGTTGCCTACTGAGGGATCCTGGAGTCCTGAAGTTCCTACTCATAACTCCAATCTCCATGTCCTTCCAAAGAGTCTCCTCCTCCTTTCTGCCCTTTCTCATCCCTCATGTGTAGCAGGTAGATAACACACCTGCTGTGTTACTTCCCAAGTACAGCAACATCAGCATTCCTCCAGAGAGGATTTCATGTAAAGAGGGAACATTTGAGGCATTGCTGCCCTATTGCCAAAGAACTAACTGCCAAAAACAGTAGATACTTTGAGCCTGCAGGAGGTGGCCAGGAGAAATATTTGGGTCAAAAGCATGTTGACTCATCTCCATGATGATTTGACAGGGTTTAAGCAGGCTGATCAAAGGGTCCCAAATCTTGCTGCATCACAGAATCACTCACAGGCTTAGGAAAGAAGTACAGATCTTGAGATCTCCGACTGCATTCTGATTCATTGGTCTCTGAGTACAGCCTGGAAGTCTGTACATACAGCAAGCAACTCAGGTGATTCTTGTGCAGGGGTTCCTGCAGCTCTTTGAGGCGCCAGTACTTAGGAACCAGTGCTTAACAGCATGCCAGGTCTTTAAAGGCCAAGTTTCTCATGGCCAGGAAGGGTGTGGGCCATCTTGACTTACCTCTGTCCAGTTGCCCTAGGTCCAACCTGAGGACAAATGTTCTTCTAAGAGTCCAACTTCATCACCTTGCAACTCTCCAGATAATGGTTAGGTAAACCCAGGACTAAATGTTGTTTCTTCTCTCCACTCTGGACTAAATGCTCTTTCACCACAAGAAGATAGACCCTACTATACAGTGTTCTACATGCAGATAGGTACCCAAATGAAATCAAGTGGGGAAGCATGGCCATGAGTTTATGTGATGTCTGAGAACAAGGAAGGATGCCTCTGAAGGGATGTCTGCGGGCTGTAAAAACATGCAGATAGGGTATTACACTGAAGCCCTTGAGAGCAATCTTTCTTAACCTTTTCAGACTCGGGACCCCTTTATGCTTGTTTATAGAGTTCCCTGGAGGCTTAGATGGTAAAGAATCCACTTGCAAAGGAGACTTGGGTTCAGTCTCTGGGTTGAGAAGATTCCCCTGGAGTAGGAAATGGCAACCCATTCCAGTATTCTTGCCTGGAGAATTCCATGGACAGAGGAGCCTAGCAGTTTATAGTCCATGAGGTCACAAAGAGTCAGACACAACTGACTGACTTTCACATGCTTGTTTATGTGGATTATACCCATAGATATTTACTGCATTAAAAATTAAATGTGAGAAACTGTTTAATATTTACCTATGAATTCCTTTATAAATCACAATAATAAACTCAGTACTTAGTAACATAAATATCTTCTATACGGAAAGTAACTATTTCCCTCTTCAAAAAAAATTTGCAGGAAGATCAACTTGTTTTAACTTTTTGTAAATCTCTTTAAGTTTGGCTTAATAGAAGACAGCTGGATTTTCAGATCTTCTGCATTCAATCTGTGGCAATATGTTGTTTTGATAGAAATATGTAAAGAAAATCAGGCTTCACACAAATATGTAGTTAGGGGAAAAAAGGAGTATTTTAATCTGCTTCTGCACTCAATCTGTTGTACTATTCCATGCCATGTGACCTCTGGAAAATTCCCCTGTACACAAGAGAAAAAGAAAATGAAAAAGGCCCCAGAAATATTCTAGTTCTACTATGAAAATAGTTTTGATCTCACAGACCCTCCCTGAAAGGTCCTCTCCACTCACCAGGATCTGGACCACACTTTAAGGATTGCTGCCTTAAAGAAAAACAGTGTGCACATTTGTTTGCCTACAGCAATAGCTATTGCTTTAATACTGCTGTCCTGACTGCAAAGTGGAGGCAGGATGAGGTGGGTAGGCTAACTGACCATGTGTATCTGTTTGCAAAGCAGGGTAAAGCACTAATTATAGGCAATTATGATTTACACTTTGCTCCAAGATGACACCTCAACAGGTAAACCTAGTGATTAAACCTATCTCTGCTGTGGGCCATAGCCCACAGTCCTACTCAAACAAGACACTCAGGGCATGTCCAGGATTGGGGGCAAGTGGTGGTTGGACTGAGAAAGAGAGTAATCAATGCATGTATGTAGGCTTAGTTGCTCAGTCAAGTCTGACTTTGCAACCCCATGGACTGCAGCCTACCAGGCCCCTCTTTCCATGGAATTCTCCAGGCAAGAAACTGGAGTGGGTTGCCATTTCCTTCTCCAAGAATGGTCAATATTCATCTCTAAAACTATGGCGTTTACAGGGTTCTGAATGAGAGCAGACAAACGACTCTCCTCATATGCTCAAATGGACTTGCTAAGTCAGCCTACCCAGACCACTTTCTTTAACACTGTGGCTGCCAACCCAGCAATCCTGATCTCCTGCACTGTTTTGTGTTTTTGCACCAGCATCTATCATCTTCCAATGCCCTGTATAATGTGATTACAATTATGTTTACAGCTTATTGCCCACATCTCCCATGAGACAAGGATCTTTGCCTATTTTGTTCACTGCTGTATCCCCTGGACCAGAACAGTGCCCGGGATAGAGTACATGTTGATGAATGTTAGTGAACTAATAAGTTTATGGATAAAGGGGAAGAGGAGAACACTAGCATCCTGTAAGCAGTTTGCACCCAGGAGAGGAGGAAGGCTGAGCTGAGCATGCCCAGTTTATTCTCTCTAAATTCATGACACAGATAAGGCCATTCCTTTCTCTTCAAACAACTAAAGAGCAAATAAAAGTTGAAAATGTGACATCTCTCCATGAAAGGACACATCAGAAATAAAGAAGCATCATCAACCGCTGACTTTCCACAATTATTTGTTCTTAACTCTCTGTGATTAAATATTAAGCCTATGGTCAGCCAGGGGTGTGGTGATCCTCCGAAGAGGAGATCATAAATTCTATCAAGACCTTTCTATTCCTCTTTCATCAGGTACTCCCCCAATGCCACCCACTTCATTTGGACCCTTTATGCCCCTACTGTTTCTTTGCTCCAAGCCCACCTTCCACTCCATTTGATGCTGAAGCTGGGGCTGGGACTCTGCAAACCACATTTCCCAATTCCTTTGTTAGTTGTTTTTTGTTAGGTAAGGTCTGCCAAAGGGAGATGGGCAGGATATGGAAAAAAACACAATTTGGGGAATATAGAGGGCTTCCTTTCTGTATTTCAATCATCAGCTTCCCCATCATCTCCTCAGGGTTACTAGCAGGATTCAGACCACACCTCTCCTCAGGGGCCTGGAGCTTGCCCCAGAGACCTCAGCACCTGTCCTGGGGGCCCTCCTCTGAACTCCTAGGGTAATGCCTCCTTCCTTTTGTTCTCCAGTCTTAGGGGTGGTAGCTGCTGTCTGCAGTTATTAATCCCTAGGCTACCATTCTTCTTTGCTATTCAGCTCTCTAGCACTGGTGGGCTGCCACCTATGGGGTAGCACAGAGTCGGACATGACTGAAGCGATTTAGCAGCAGCACCCGTGCTCCCAATTCTGCACTAAGCCCCTTCTTTCTGAAATATCTACCACGGTTCCTCTTTCCCTTGTATGGCCCCTGACTGGTACAGCTCCCATGTGGACCCTCCTGGCACCACGTTAGAATTGATCCCCATAGGGCTCTTATGTGAGTCAGAAAATCTCAATTAAATCTCTATATTGCTGTTAATTAATTCCCTATTCCATTTCTCTTTCTTAACATTGTCCTTCCATGCTATCCGATATAGCTAGAGTGATCATACAGTCCAGCTCAACCCAAACAGTATAGGTTTATGACTGTTGTCCCAGCATAATTATTAATAGAGCCTCCTTTTTCTTTCAGAACTATCCTAGTTTGGGTGATAAATTATATTGTCACTCTAATCATTATATTCTCTACAAATAAATTAAATCATGTTAAGATATTCCAGCAATAAAATACCAATTACAAGATGTTCCAAGTTTGAATATCAACCCTTTCTCATCATGAATTTTCTAGGAAGAAATTAAATTTCAATGATTGAAGTCAATGATTAAGTCAAAGTTCAAATATATTAAAGTCTAAAGGATTTAAGGTCCAAAATCATATTCTTTACGCATCTGGTTTGAAGAAAATTAGAGTCCAATTCCCTCCAATTTGTTATTCAACTCCTGTGTTTTATTTCTCAATGCACCAAATGTTGTAGTTGAGGGGTCCAAAAATAGCCTCTGTTCCCCATGAGAGCTTTGAATAGATTATAAAATCAAACAAAGGGTGACAGGAGAGAGATTAGAACAACACCGTTATTACTAACAAATGTGCCTTGTACTTGCAGTCAAGCTGCTGCTGCTGCTAAGTTGCTTCAGTCATGTCCGACTAAGCATGCATGCTTAGTCACTCGGTCATGTCTGACTCTTTGCGACCCCATAGATGGCAGCCCACCAGGCTCCACCGTCCCTGGAATTCTCCAGGCAAGAACACTGGAGTGGGTTGCCATTCCCTTCTCCAATGCATGAAAGTGAAAAGTGAAAGTGAAATCGCTCAGTCATGTCCGACTCTTAGCCACCCCATGGACTGCAGCCTACCAGGCTCCTCCATCCATGGGATTTTCCAGACAAGAGTACTGGAGTGGGGTGCCATTGCCTTCTCCACCTGCAGTCAAGAGAGCCTGCTAACAATGAACTCTAGAATTAGGCTTCCCCACTGTGGTAAACAGGCTTCCCTGGTAGCTCAGCTGGTAAAGAACCTGCCTATAATGCAGGAGACCCCAGTTCGATTCCTGGATTGGGAAGATCCCCTGGAGAAGGGATAGGCTACCTATTCCAGTTTTTTGGAATTACCTGGTGGCTCAGATGGTAAAAAGTTCACCTGCAATGCAGGAGAACCTGGGTTCAATCCCTGGGTTGGGAGGATCCCCTGGAGGAGGGCATGGCAACCCACTCCAGTAATCTTGCCTGGAGAATCCCCATGGACAGGGGAGCCTGGCAGGTTGCAGTCCATGGGGTCGCAAAGAGTCAGACATGACCGAGCGACTAAGCATGCATGCAAGCACTGTGGCACATAGAGCTACTGCTCACTAATATCTGCATTTACCCTTTCTCTTGGGCACAGCTGCATTATGCATTTCTCAGCCTCTCTTACAGGTAACTTTGGCCATATGAATTTTAGGCAATGGATCATAAGAAAAGTCGTGTGTTCTCTTTTATAGCATAATCCATAAAAACTTCCCTTGAGTATTTCTCATGCTACCCTCAACCTCATCTGCAAGCTGAATGGGAAAAACTCTGAGGACTTAGAAAAGGGTGAATCTAAAGAATTTCTGGAAGTTGTTTCTTGAAGCCCTCAGGCCACCCTGCCTTCTCTACCCTCCAATTTCCTGGAACTGACCCAGGACAGGTTCTCCTACAGCAGTGAGTTAGCAACTCAGGGGAGACATCAAGGAACAGAAGAAAACTTCTATACCCAGTGGACAGCTCAAGCCCAAGAGAAAGTGAGTGGAGCTGAGCTGAGCATGCTCAGTATCATCCTCCTGCCTTCAAATCACTCAGATTAAACCTCACCAGGTAGGACTGAGGGAGCCTCTTTCTAGAGAAAGATGATCACACCTCCCCAGGGAAAATTTCTCCCCATCAAAAGAATGTTTTCTTTTTTGTGCACCCCCTGTTTTGACTTTTAACAATCTTTCCTTTTTTTCATCCAGATTGTATTAGCTCTTTCTCAAGACATACCCACTCCTAATTTCCGTGGTATAAAACAGAGGAAAATCACCTTTGCTTCTCTCTTGTGACTAGTCTGTGGAAGGCCAGACAAATAGGCTTCCCTGGACAAAGTGAAAGTTTCTCAGTCACGTCCAACTCCTTGAGACCCCACGGGCTATACAGTCCATGGAATTCTCCAGGCCAGAATACTGGAGGGAGTACCTGTTCCCTTCTCCAAGGGATTTTCCCCAACCCAGGGATCAAATCCATGCCTCCCACATTGCAGGTGGATTCTTTACCAGCTGAGCCACCAGGAAAGTCCCTTGACAAAGTTGAGTGAAAGAGGAGAAACAGCCCTTCTTGACCTCCCTCTCCACCTACTCCTGACTGCAGAGTCCAGAAAAGTTCATTCTTAGTAGACATAACAGGGGATCCTTAGCACATTCTTTTATTGTTCTTTGAAGATTCGTGGTATTTACTTACAAATTACCAGGCTCTTTCTGAAGGAAGTTGATACCCTCAGCAACTCCCTGCCTCAGAGTTCACCTGCCATGGAGACCACCTTCCTTTTCTTGAAATAGAGAGATGAGCTCAGATTCTCAGCACAGCAGGAATAATGCTGGCATGGGCTCCCTTTAGTGTGCTTTTCACACCCACAGTCTTTTCTGAAGGACACTGTCCTGCCTTTAATACTCAGGCCAGTGCTCAGTCTGATGTGGCCTAGTACCTTCTGGCTAAAGCAGATTAGACCAAGGTAGACCACCAACCCCTGGGGGTTCATCCACAGACTCGTCAGCAGACCGTGGCCAAGAGAATGAGTCATTTAGTGGGAACTGAAACCCAAATTTTATACGATCAAATGGGAGAGGTCACAATGGACCATTTCAAGCTTGTAAGATAGTAGGACCCATGAGTATGCAGAGAAAATTAACTGATAGAGAAAGGACAATGGTGCATCTGTACAGAGAAACAGAAGTGGAGAGAGGAGGTGGGAGAGAGACCAGAGAGAGACAGACAGTTCAGAGGAACTCATCCACGGAGGTATCTTGGACCCTGCTGCTGCTGCTAAGTCACTTCAGTCATGTTGTTCAATTCCTTCTAGCCCCAGTTTTCACTGTGCCTTGTGTGACTAGAACAACTCATTTCCATAATTGTTATCAGAATGTCATTCCCTAGAAAACCACAAACATGTGAGCTTCTTCTTGCCTACCTGTCAGATGGCTTGAGCAACTAAGTTTGGGAATAAGGTGTGAATAAATAAGAGAGAGTTTGGCAAGATTGGCACTTTGGGAAGAAAGGAGAGTAAGAGAGTAAATCTTTGCTTTATTTTTTAGGTTAGTATGAGGTTCAGAGGTTAAGGTAAAGGAGAAGATATCCACAGCAAAACTCATGCCAAACTGAAGAATTCTCCAGGCCATAGGAGGAAATAAAGGTGGTTTCTTCAAGGACATTGTGGTGCTGGGCATTGTGTGTGTGCATAGCCTTGCATTCAGTAGGGAGCTCAGTTAGGAAAAGGAGGTGTTCTGAAATTGGCAGAATGAGTAAACTAATGAGGCACATCTACCCCAGATGGAGAAAGCCTATCAGTTTTATTAAAATTTTCCAGCCCTTAAAATTTATAACATGAGAAGCTGGTAATATATTGAATTATCTCAATCCTCTGCCCCCAAACACAGAAGTTATTAAGGAAACCAAGTGAGATGAATCTAAGACTGACAGTTCAAATAGGCCAAATAGCCATAATATCTGGGGTATGTTAAAATGCTATTAAATAAGCCCCTGGTGAATTGCCTTTATTAAAGAGCAAGGAGTCCTCAGAAAGGAAGTTTCTCGACCTGCCAGAAGTAAAAGTGAGGAGGAGTCTAGACCCCCTTATCTTCCTGCAGCACCCTTTAATGCTCCCTGGCCAGCACCCCCAGCATGCCCTTATGCCTGTCCAGCCTACCCATCTCCAGGTAGCTCTGATCTAGCTGGGGAGAACGTCAAGACCGGGAATTTTAGCATCCTGACCAATGAGAGCTGAAGGTCCCTTAGCAGAGAGTAATCCCCCAAGTCAAAGGAAGGGAATGAAATATGAACATACAGCTGCACTCGACATCCAGTGTAAACCCCAGCAGAACCCACCTCTGGTACACAGCAGCACTTGCACTTGTCCAGAGGATGGGTGGGGGTGAGCCTGCTCTTGGCATGAGACAGAGTGAACTTGCCCTAAAGGGAAGAGCTGGGTGCCCAGCACAGCCCAGGAAGACAGGCCTGGTTCTTCAGAGGAGAGGGCAACTTGGTGTCCTGTGGTATCCGTCACTGTGTTGGCCACCTTGGCAACTCCAGCTTAGACACATCAGGGCTGCTTTGTGCCCCTGTGTTAAAGTAGAATATGCACGGGGAGAGAGGCGCTGTCAGCCCTCAGCCTGCCAAAGGGCTGGGTAAGGTGGCCAGGACGAGGAGGGGCCCTGGCTGCAACACCACGCCTGCTTGAAAGAAGCAGTGGCACCAGGGGGAGTGCGGACCAACCTCTCCCGAGGAATTGGGATGACTTCACAGGGAAGCTCACTTGATGTAGCATTAGGGCCAGGGTTCTGAGGAAGAGAATCCCATAAAGACCAAAGAAAGAAGACCGGCCTCCTAGACCGGGCTGCCACAGTATGGTAGCGGGCAGGACTGTTCCTAAGCAGCAACCTCTGGAAACTGAGAGCAAGGAGTGGGCCTTCATTACCAGGTGAGGACAAGAATGAGTGGAACAGGGATTGGACAATAGGGCAATTCGTGTGACAGTCAAATAATTCCAAGGGTAACAACGCAGGCCGGGTCACTCAGAGGGCCTGAACGTGATTATTCTAACATGCAAATGTGATGACATCAGATCCTGTTTAAATTGCTGCCTTTTCGCCATTCCCACACGCCTCACCTTAGCTCAGACCATCATGAATGATCCCCGGGACACTTGTCACAGTTCTCACTGCCACCGACTTGCCTCGTCCCCTCCCCCCACACTGCTTTTGAGGATCAGGCCTTGACTCTTTCTTAGGGTGTGGAACTGGCAGGGCTAGGGGCGGTGGTCTGTATTAGGTGACAGGCAACAGAAAGTGACATTTTCTGAACTAGAATTTATGATTTTTGTGCCAAGTAGGCTAGCTACTTTTTCACGCTCCATTCCATTTCATTGTCGCACCCCCTCGCGAGGCAAATGTCAGTATCTGCACTTCGCAGATGAGGAAAATGAGACTCAGAAAGGACACGCAAAATGCCCAAGCCACGTAGCCCTAAATGGGGTGTGGGACTTGAACTTGGGCTTCCTGACATTATGTCTCATAGTGTGAACCACTGGTAACCTTTCTCTGTCCTCATCTTTCTTCTCCTCAGAGCCCAGTACGACATTTATTGGTCTGCCTACCAACATCTCTTCCTTGAGCCACAGCGGTCTGACTTAACCAAGCCTCACTGTCACCTTCTGTCCACCTGTCCTTCACCCCTGCGTCTCCCCCTCCCCACTCACCCTTGGAAGACTCCATCAGAATTTGCTGTAGCTTCACTCTCATTTTCCTGAGAAGAGCTGAACAGACCTGAGCAGGTGCAAGGTCTACAGTATTTCTGAGGAAGGTGGAGGGGCCCAGGCAGGGGCTTGTGGACAAAGGCTGTTACAATAGTGCTTTCAGGGTGACATGCACACAGTGCCTTGTGTTTTGTCTCTTAATCATCCCCTGGTCTATCTGGCTGGTGTCTGACATTGAAATCCTGCAACATCCAGTGAATAAAGAGCCATTGTGTTTTTTCCCAAACAGAATTGGGCCTGTCACTCCAGACACAGAAAGGAGCCTGGTCTCTTTAGTCAGTTTTTGCAGCGATTCTGTCCCTGCTGGTCTTTATTCTCCCCGAACAATAGCAGCCAGGTGTCACCAGGATCACGAACCAGCACAGCTGCAGGTCTCCATAAAGTGCCGGGGCTTGACACCCTCTTGGAGAATGGCTTGAATCCTCACCTTAAACTTGGGGAGCTTCTGGCCAATCCAGTGACGAAGCTGCAGAGCCAGGTTCCTTCCTGAGCCTCTTGGTGGCTTGCCTGAACATGCATCCTCTGATGTCATCCCTTGAACCAGGTCCTTGAGGTAGGGCACTGGAAGCAGCTGTGCTCTTTGGAAGGTGTTACCCCTTAGAGCAGGGCTTCCATGTGTATGGGAATCCCCTGGGATCTGGGGGAAATGCAGGTTTGGATTCAGCCTGAGATTCTGTGTTTCTAACAAGCTTCCAGGTGAGATTACTGTTGCCCCCAACAGTAATCTCTGGGACTATGCTCTGGGACTATGTTTTCACTCACAAGGGCTTAGAGGCTCTCTCAGCCCCAGGGTGGGACTAGAGCTGAGATCTGAGCGGTGTCTGTGAGGCTGTGAGGCAGCTGCTCAGCTGGAGTCAGCTGTGATGCCATCGGCCCCTGAGCAGACACCCAGACGCAGCAGCAGGGACCAGCCCTCAGGGAAGAGTTGAACATGAAAGTAATGATCAGAGACGCTCACAGAAAAAAAAAGTGGGGGATAGATATCCGTGGTGGTCTTATTGGAAGATGAGATACAGGGTCGGGGTTGGACGATATGTGATGTGAGGAATTTCCAAAATGAAGTCACACACAGGAAGACCCCAGTCCTTCTTCACTTCACCCCCAGAGCTTTTTGGGGGTTTTCCCCAGAAAGGATGGGCCAGACAAACTAGGTATAATCATAAACTTAGGGTAGGAAAGTTTGAAGGATTTCAACAGGCTCTGGGCTGTGCGGGTGGTCTCTGGGTGTTTGAGACCTGGCTCTGGGCTCATTGAGGGGAGGAGGAATACTGGCTTGTTCTGTGTGAGTTTAATAAAGGAGATGATGTAGGTGTGGGCTCTGGGTTGGTTGGTTTGTATATCACAGGAGCACTCTTGGGAAAGTCATTCACTACCTTTAGAAATTAGCTGGCCCTGGGAGGGGCAGTCTCTCCAGGATCAGGGCTGTAAATGTCAGAGTATCAATAATACAAAAATGTTTAAAAATATAGTCCATTTTGCTCTGCATAATCAACCTTCAAAAATGTCACTGAGGTCTTTAAATGACACAGTGCTAAATCAATTGCAGGGTAAGAAGTTTTGTGTACTTTTTAGAATCTTGTGAGCTGGACACAGACTTCAAGGCTCTTCCACTCTCCTGTTTAAATGATGATCCTCAGAATTTTAGCATCAGCTTTTACAAAGCACTTTCTTTCACACATTTTACTTTATTTAATTTCCATAACCACTCTAAGAGATGAGCATTTGGTTCCTATTTGATTCATAAAGAAGCAGTCTGGTAGGGTTTGGGGTCAGGGGAGTGAAAAACAAGGGACACATTAGCATGTATTAAGTTCTCCTAAGGGGACACACTAACACATATTAAGCTCTCCTAAAGGATTCCCTGGTGGCTCAGATGGTAAAGAATCTGCCTGCAGTGTGGGAGATCTCTTTGTTTCCTGAGTTGGGAATATTCCCTGGAGAAGGGAATGGCTACCTATTTCAGTATTCTTGCCTGGAGAATTCCGTGGACAGAGGAGTCTAGTGAGCTACAGTCCATGGAGTCCCAAGGAGTCGGACATGACTGAAAGGTAGTGTTCTCCATAGGTTCAGAGAAGTTAAGTGACCCTAGGTGAAAGCCAGAAGCTGAAATGTCTCCCTGGGTTAGGCAATGAACCCACATTGGCTTGTTCTCAAAACCAATACCCTTTCCACTATATTCACTGATTCAAGCAGTAGTGGCAAACCCCCATATGTCCCAGATGCTTTTCTGGATGTCGTACAAAGCTGGATATACAAAGCTGAGCAAAATAGATGGCACACTCCCTAGTCTTGAGCAGTTTACAGAAGAGTAGAGAGAAAGATATTAATAAATTTATCATCCAAATATAAAATGAGAATGGTGCTTAAAAATTTGAAGGAACACTTGTGAAGCACTGAGCCCACCTCCAAAATCCTGGCCCAGGAGCTGGGTCTAGGACCTGTTTTACCAACCCTGCAGCTCATGGCACCCCACTCCAGTCCTCTTGCCTGGAAAATCCCATGGATGGAGGAGCCTGGTAGGCTGCAGTCCATGGGGTCGCTAAGAGTCGGACACGACTGAGCGACTTCACTTTCACTCTTCACTTTCATGCATTGGAGAAGGACATGGCAACCCACTCCAGCGTTCTTGCCTGGAGAATCCCAGGGATGGGGGAGCCTGGTGGGCTGCCATCTCTGGGGTCACACAGAGTCGGACATGACTGAAGTGACCTAGCAGCTTACCAGCAGCAGCCCTGCTCAGGGCACTGTAGCTCTTTCCTGGTCCATGATAACTGCCAAGGCATCTCCTACATAACAGGTACTGCCTGACCCTTCACTGCCCATTTTTTCCTCTAGCAGGTCAGGAGAGTGATGGCCAGTCAAAGCAGATTTCAACAGTATCAGAAGACAAGGTAGAGAAAGCCAAGAAATACGTTTTTAAGGGTGGTTAGGAAAAATCCCAGAAATGTGAGTCTGCCTGAAAGAGCTTTCTTCTTCAGAAGCATTTGTTACCTACATAAAGATACCAAGACTCCTCCCTTTTCTTTTAGAATTCTGACTCAGGGTGTGTTGAAGGGAAGATTTTTTTGAGAGGGAGAAGCTGTTGGGAAGGTTCCCCTGCTCTTTAGGGGGAGCCACAGGAAGAGACACTCTGAGTACTGAGAGGTCTGACAGAGATGCTTCAATGTGGCTGCTGACACCGAGGACACAGTGCCCAGGGGGCCTGAGCAGACTGTCAGATCTTGGTCCTCGGTGCCATCACTGGGCCACCAAAGCAGCTGTGCCTGAAGTCCTCCTACCTCAGAACTTCCTAAAACCCAAGATAATAAAATCCTTGTTTAAACCAATTTGAGATGGAGTTTCTTCAAGACAAATATATTTTAACTGATGCATTAAAACTGTTTTATTTTTAGTGTCATGAAGTTTACTTTCAACTTCATGGGAGCAAAGTCATTGATGTCTTCTACCTAGATCAAAGGTATCTTTTTAAGTAAATGTTTTATTGAAATATAGCTACCTGATACAAAAAGCTGACTCACTGGGATGCTGGGAAAGATTGAGGGTTGGAGGAGAAGGGGATGACAAAGGATGAGATGGCTGGATGGCATCATCAACTCTATGGACATGAGTTTGAGTAAACTCTGGGAAGGACAGGGAAGCTTGTGCTGCAGTCCACAGGGTCGCAAACAGTTGGACAGGACTGGGCCACTGAACTACAGGGATTTAAAAATTTGTACAAATCCTAGATACACAGTTTGATGAACTATGATAATGGAAACACATGCATGCAATCATCCAGGTTGGACCCAGAAAAAACTGGAGAAATTTGGATAAGTAGAAGTTAAAGAACCAGCCAGGCATGGTATGTAAAAGGAAAAAACATGAGTCTAAGTCCCAGGATAAGACCTTATGAAGTATAGAAGGGAGACTATGAGGATACAGCTTGACAAATATGGATCATTAGGATAAAGAAAGTCCATTCAGACTCATTCATTATGTGAATTTTAATAGACTTGTCCTGCTGATGGACCTTGTTGTTGGGACCCAACAGTTCTATTCCTATTAGGAATATAAAGGGGAAGAATCCAAGAAATAACCAATCTAAGGTGAACAGCCACTTAGAAGAACATAGGTTAGTAAACACACATCTATTTTCTTGCTCTTTCAGCTGAGAGGGACTAAAAGCAGTGACCCTGCAGGAGCAATGAGCACTTAGTGATTCTATTACCATTCTCTAATGCAAGACGTCATGGTTTCTCTAGAGCTGACTCCACTGCTGGGGCAGGAAATACAAGTTGAGGCTGGAGCATCTTGCAGGCGCACTTTTCTCCAAGAATGTCAGGCCCATCGTCATTGGCGCTCACCGTGTGATTGATTTTACAAAGGTCAGAGCTATGATAGGAGACCTGAAATGTCACTGCGGTCACTCATCTCCCTCCTTCATCCATGGCCATAGACAAGGCTGGTGTAAAGATGGTGTCATGGGTTGAAAACCGGTCACTCAAATATAACAGGTTGGAACTACTGAATCTTGTAAATGTTATAAAGAAGAATCATTGTAGGTATGACTAAATTAAGGATCTTGACATGGGGAGATTATCCTGGAATATCAGGATGGTCTATAATGTGATTACAAGGGCCCTTATAAAAGAGCACAGTGACAATTCACACAGGGAAGAAAGGTAATGTGACTGCAGAAGCAGAGACTGAAGTAGCCACAAGTCAAGGAAAGCCAGCTGCCATCAGAAGCTGAAAGAGGCAAGGAACAGATTTTCCCCAGAGCACCCAAAAGGAGTGCCATCCTACACCTTGATTTCAGCCCACTGATACTGATTTCAGATCTCCAGAACAGTGGAAGAATAAATTTCTTCTATTTTAAGATACCAAATTTTGGGGAATTTGTTATAGCAGCGGCTGGGCCAAAGCGGAAATGACTCTCAGTTGTGGGTGTGTCTGGTGGTGAAAGTAAAGTCCAATGTTGTAAAGAACAATATGGCATAGGAAATTGGAATGTTAGGTCCATGAATCAAGGTAAATTGGATGTGGTCAAGCAGGAGATGGCAAAAGTGAATATCGACATCTTGAGGAATCAGTGAACTAAAATGGACATGAATGGGCAAATTTAATTCAGATGACTGCTCTATCTACTACTGTGGGCAAGAATCCCTTAGAAGAAATGGAATAGACCTCACAGTCAACAATAGAGTCTGAAATGCAGGAAACTAATACCTATGGAAAAATATGCATTCCACTAGTAAGTGAGAAAACACACCCTCTGAAGTTCCTGATTTTCTCTTGTTGGTCTAGGTCTTGTCTTGGGTTCTTAGTCTGTCCTCTTGGGAACAACTGCCCCAGCCCCCGCCACAGCTACCCTCGGCAGTGACTGTGTCCTCTAAGCAGGTCTCCTCGTGAGGCGCCCTCATCTATGACAAATCTCTCCGCTTCCTGCCCCCAAGTTGTCCCACTGGTTCTACTTCTTCTCTGCCCCTGCTCATCATGCCTGGTGTTCTGCTCACAAGAGACAAGGAAGCACTGAGACCTCATCCCTGTTCCCATATGCTACCCTCAGACTCTTGTCTTTGGCTTCAAGAGAGAGCATACCTCTGCACTTCCGCTGTAACACTAATGTGCTCAGACTTCACAGGACGTGTTAGGCCGTGGCAAGCTTTCTGGGGAAAATGGTCAATTGAGTAGGGTCACAAGGTGCAAAAGCAAGGACATGAATAAGAGAATCCAAGGACAGAACGAGGGAAATGGCACAACCTGATTGCTCTAGTGATGAAGAAAAAGTGAGCAAGGAGGGAAGGAGTTGCAAGGTCACTTGCAGGTGGCGGGAAGATGAGTGGCATCAGGAGCGAGGTTATGGGCAGTGGCTGGGGCACGCCTATCCTGGCAGGTGGAGTCCAGAGCTGCCCTTTGACCTGGGGTCTGGTGCCACCACACTGAAAGAGGCATTGCCAGGCTGGACGGGGCAAAGGTTGGATGTGGTCTCCCTATCCCACACAGCCAACTGTGGTGCTCCTATACTAGTAGGTTGAGAAATAGCCAGCCCCCCTCCCAAAAGACGTTCAGCTCTCAGTCTCAGAATCGTTTACCTGACAGTGGAGGGAACTTTGCAGACATGGTTAAGTTAAGGGTCTCAGGATGGGGAGATTATGCCCAATGTAATCACAAGATTCTGACAAGAGAGACGCAGGAGACTCAGAGTCTGTAGCAGGAGGTGTGATGACAGAAGCAGAAGTGGAATGGAGTGGAGTAGAGGTGGCTTCTAGATTTTGAAAAAAGGAAGGTAATAGACTCTTCCTGAAGCCTCCAGAAGGAACACAGGCCTGCTGACATCTTGGTTTTAGATTTCTGACTTCTAGAACTGTGTAGTTTTCAGTCACTAGGTTTGTAGTAATTTGTCACAGTGGCTGTAAGAGATGAATATACCCCCATATAGTCCAGGGAGGGCTGATGGGCGCACATGAGGCTTTGGATTTTTGCTGAGACCTCAAGGAGCAAGATCTGCTGCAAATGGCAGGATCAGCACCGTCTGAGGTCCCCAGTTGAGAGTTAGGAAAGAAGAACAGAACCCAGCATCCCCCAGTGCCAGAGTGAAGCAAGGCACACTTCTGGTGACAGATGGAATGGCTGTGCCCCGCTGGCACTAGCATATACAATGCCATCATCTCCGGGTCATTCACTCACTTGAAAGAAAGCTTTTTATGTTGCCCAAAAGGTCATCCATCTAGCTGGTGAGGCCAGTGTCCACCCAGAGCCCCTGGATCCTTCTCCAGGTTGACGGCATGTATGTGCTAGTGCCAGCGGGGCACAGCCATTCCATCTGTCACCAGAACTGTGACCTGCTTCACCCTGGCACTGTGGGGACACTGGGTTCTGTTCTTTCCTGATTCTCACCCAAAGAGAGGAAAGGGAGCCAGCAAAAGTGAGTTTTGGAAGACTGTGGGATGCAAGGAAGGCACTTCTCCAGCCCAGCCAGCCTGCCAGGCCAGCACCAGCATCACCACTCTGCCAACTGCAGCTGGCATCCCAGACGCTTGCAAATTGAAGGTGAAGAAACAGGGGACCTCTGGCTGCCTGCAGGCTCCCTTTCTCCACTCTGTGTTCCATTCTCTTCATACAAGCAATTTCAAGCTACCTCCCTGCAAAGCATTAGCGTAATAGGCTGAGCCCTGGCAGTACCATCCTGGTTCTTTCATTTGAAGCACGTGTTCATTATAGACTTTCAAATAAATCATATTGCTGGCTCCAAAATAGAATGTTCCTCTGGGCTCATGTGCAACTCAGGAAACAACAGGACCACAGTCTCTGTGACATGCCAGGCATTCAGGTCTGACTATCAAAAGCTAGAGAGTGCCTGAAATTAGAGCTATGTTCCTACTGTGTTCTTAAAGTAATGACCACTGATCTACTGGTGCTTTTTCTGTAGAGAAAGTAACAGTAATAATAGAATAGTAACAATTTGCATGCACCTGCCCTGCCTGAACCCACTCCAGTGTTCTTGCCTGGAGAATCCCAGGGACGGGGGAGCCTGGTGGGCTGCCGTCTCTGGGGTCGCACAGAGTCGGACACGACTGAAGCGATTTAGCAGCAGCAGCAGCAGCCCTGCCTGAAGGGGGCTGGAACACCAGGATGTAGGACAGCAGCAGGCAGTGGCCTAAGCCCTGGAAGGCTATGCAAGGCAGACTTTCCAGGCAGAGTTGAGTCAGTATCAACACACTGAAACTTCTGATTCCAATACCAGTACTCTTTCCACTGCCCATTCTGTTCACTATTGGTAACCCCAATCTTTTTGCTGAAGCCCTCTGAATTCCAATATGCCTCCTAAGGGTAGTGCAACTCTCCAATAGTCCACCTAAACTCATGTTAGCTTTTTCTTTAACCTCACTTTTCAGGTTGGCTTGTGGGAGCAGACGATGATTGGTCCTCATGCACACTGTCTTGCTCCCTTCAGCAGGACCTCCACCTCTGGGCAGGCCCACCTTGGGCTCTTTCTTATCCACCTGCACTCTGCCTATAACTGGGTAGGAGATTTAGGCTGATATCTTACATTTTCAGGGAAGGGGAGTGAAGTTGCTTGGATTCCTCTCTTTATACTAGGAGTTGTTGCCTCTGGCACTTAATGAAAAGGCATATTGATTTCCATTTGGCTATTGATCCTCGTGTATCAACCTCTTATCAGGTAATGACACTGGGAGGCCAGTGTGGTTGAGTCCAGAGCCCGTAACAAGTCCTATAGTTCAGGAAACAAAGCCATAGGAGGTCATTTTGCAGGCCTTGGTCAGTAAGTAACTATAATTGAAGGGGAATGAGATCAATTATATATCTTGATCAGTTGACACTTCATTATTTTAAAACCATATCATCGTATTTGGGCATTACTTAAATGACTTGCAAACTAGTTCTGATAAAGGCAGTAAATGAATTTGATTTAGGATTGTGTTGTACCAACACTTGTAGGACAAGGACAGACCTCTGTGGTAGGCAGAATAATGGCCTCCAAGAATGCCCACATCCTAACCTCCAAATTTAGGAGTGTGTTAGATTATAGAGCAAAGGGGAATTAAGGTCGCAGATGCAATTAGGATTGCTGATCACATGACTCGAAAACAGGGAAATTATCCCGGCTTATATGGATAGACCCAGCATAATCAGGGGTCTTAAGTGAAAGTGGAAAAGGGTCAAGGTATGGCCCCAGAGAACTTGGCCTGACATAGTTGGCTTTGAAGAAGCGCAGGAGGAGCAAGTCAACAAATCTGAGTGGCCTCTAGAAGCTGGAAAAAGCAAGGACATGTATTCTCCCTTAGAAACTCCAGAAGGAACATAGCCCTGCTGACACCTTGAGTTTTAGCCCAGTGAGACCCATTCAGACTTCTGGCCTCCAGAACTGTAATAAATTTGTGCTGTTTTAAGCCACTGTGTTCAGGAAAATTTGTTACAGCTGCAATAGGAAACCCTCTCAATCTGAATTTTTCATCTTTAGTACTATTGACATATAGGGCTGGAAAATTCTTTGTTCTGGGGGCTATCTTGTGAACTGTAGGATCCCTCACTTCTACCCATTAGATGCCAGTTGAGCCTCCCTCCCCAGGTTAAGACAACCAAGAATGTCTCCAGACATTTCTTTGAGTGGGGAGAAGAAGGGGAAAATCATCCCTGGTTCAGAACCTCTGCTCTAAACCTACCATCCTGTCCATTTCAATATGTACTTGCCCTCACACACATGGGATTTTGGTCACTGACCTTTTCTTTGTGGATGCTTCTGGACAAAGTCTTTGATGCCAACTGAAAACGAACTACCACACAAAACTAGTATTAGTCTCTGATGTCTCAGAGTGAGTTTCTATCATTTCGACCAAGCTGGTTTGGAGTAGCTAATGACTTTGTTGTTTAGTCGATAAGTCGTGTCTGACTCTTTTGCAGCTCTATGGACTGTAGCCTGCCAGGCTCCTCTGCTCATGGGATTTCCCAGGCAAGAATACTGGAGTGGGTTGCCATTTCCTTCTCCAAACAAGCTGGTTTGATAAGGAGAGAGAAAAAGGAATCTGAACACACTATTAAGTAAAATAAAAGGACATAAAAACTGATATCTAGATGGATACAAGGCAAAGTCTTCTCATTCCATGCAATGCTCTTTATCAATTAAGCCAGACTGGAGCATGCACATGAGTAAGACGTGATTTCTACCCTTAGGATCTCACTGTCTCATAAGGGAGACTCACAGGCAATTAAAAAAAAACTTTCAGTAGAGATTAGAAGGACTGTATACACACCATGGTCATATATTTTGAATTAAGAGTCTATGGCCTGGACACAAGCTCTGAGAAAGTATAACAATAGAAACAAATATTTAAATCAAGACTGTCTCAGAAAGTATGTCCATTTCACCCATAAGAGGTATATTCAGCAACGTGTATGGACCTAGAAAATATCATACTAAGTGAAATAAGTTAGAAAGAAAAAGACAAACATCATACAATATTGCTCACATGTGGAATCTAAAAAAATGATACAAATGACTTAAATGCAAAACAGAAATAGACCCAGACATAGAAAATAAACTTTTGGTAACCGAAGGGGAAAGAAAAGGAGAGGGATAAATTAGGAGATCAGGATTAATATATACACACTACTAAAACAGGTAACCAATAAGGACCTACTATATTGCGAAGAATACACAGAAGAACTGTACAAAAAAGATCTTCACGACCCAGATAATCACGATGGTGTGATCACTCACATAGAGCCAGACATCCTGGAATGTGAAGTCAAGTGGGCCTTAGAAACCATCACTATGAACAAAGCTAAAGGACGTGATAGAATTTCAGTTGAGCTATTTCAAATCCTGAAAGATGATGCTGTGAAAGTGCTGCACTCAATATGCCAGCAAATTTGGAAAACTCAGCAGTGGCCACAGGACTGGAAAAGGGCAGTTTTCATTCCAATCCCAAAGAAAGGCAATGCCAAAGAATGCTCAAACTACCACACAATTGCACTCATCTCACATGCTAGTAAAGTAATGCTCAAAATTCTCCAAGCCAGGCTTCAGCAATACATGAGCCATGAACTTCCAAATGTTCAAGCTGGTTTTAGAAAAGGCAGAGGAACCAGAGATCAAATTGCCAACATCCATTGGATCATCGTAAAAGCAAGAGAGTTCCAGAAAAACATCTATTTCTGCTTTCTTGACTATGCCAAAGCCTTTGACTGTGGGGATCACAATCAACTGTGGAAAATTCTGAAGGAGATGGGAATACCAGACCACCTGACATGCCTCTTGAGAAACCTGTATGCACGTCAGGAAGCAACAGTTAGAACTGGACATAGAACAACAGACTGGTTCCAAACAGGAAAAGGAGTACGTCAAGGCTGTATGTTGTCACCCTGCTTATTTAACTTATATGCAGAGTACATCATGAGAAACGCTGGGCTGGAAGAAGCACAAACTGGAATCAAGATTGCCAGAAGAAATATCAATCACCTCAGATATGCAGATGACACCACCCTTATGGCAGAAAGTGAAGAGAAACTAAAAAGCTTCTTGATGAGAGTGAAAGAGGAGAGTGAAAAAGTTGGCTTAAAGCTCAACGTTCAGAAAATAAGATCATGGCATCTGGTCCCATCACTTGATGGGAAATAGATGAGGAAACAGTGGAAACAGTGTCAGACTTTATATTTTTGGGCTCCAAAATCACTGCAGATGGTGATTGCAGCCATGAAATTAAAAAGACACTTATTCTTTGGAAGAAAATTTATGACCAACCTAGATAGCATATTAAAAAGCAGAGACATTACTTTGTCAACAATGCTCCATCTAGTCAAGGCTATGGTTTTTCCAGTGGTCATGTATGGATGCAAGAGTTGTACTATAAAGAAAGCTGAGTGCCGAAGAATTGATGTTTTTGAACTGTGGTGTTGGAGAAGACCCTTGAGAGTCCTTTGGACTGCAAGGAGATCCAACCAGTCATCCTAAAGGAGATCAGTCCTGGGTGTTCCTTAGGACTGATGCTAAAGCTGAAGCTCCAATACTTTGGCCACCACATGCGAAGAGCAGACTCATTGGAAAAGACCAGTCCCTGGGAGGGATTGGGGGCAGGAGGAGAAGGGGATGACAGAGGATGAGATGGCTGGATGGCATCTCCGACTCTATGGACATGAGTTTGGGTAAACTCTGGGAGTTGGTGATGGACAGCGAGGCCTCGCGTGCTGCGATTCACGTGGTTGTAAAGAGTCGGACATGACTGAGCGACTGAACTGAACTGAACTGATATAGCAAAGGGAACAATACTCAATATTTTATAATAACCTACAAAGGAAAATAATGTGAAAAGAACATATATATATAGACATATACGTATACGTGTATCCCCTTCATGGATCACTGCCTTGTCATGGCAAAGGGGCTTGCATAACTCAATGAAACTATGAGCCATGCCATGCAAGGCCACCCAAGATAGATGGGTCATAGTGCAGAGTTCTGACAAAATATGGACTTGGGCAAACTCTAGGAGATGGTGAGGGACAGAGAGGCCTGGTGTACTGCAGTCCATCTGGGTTGCAGAGTCAGACATGACTTGGTGACAGAACAACAATATATATGTATAAATATATATCTGAATCACTTTGCTTTAGACCTGAAAGTAATGCAACATTCTAAATCAACTATACTTCAACTTTAAAAATTAAATTAAATTTTAAAATATTTAAAAGAAGTATATGCAGATTGCAACTGGAAGCTTCCAGAGCATGGATTCACGTGGGCAAAAAAGAAGGAGGAATGACCCACAACCCACACAGGAGAAATCCATGCACAAAGAGGCAGGACAGGAAAGCATATGGCACATATCTAGAGTCAATCAGCAACTCCAAATAGATGTGGCTTCTTAAAGGTAATTCCAAATATGCATCATACTCAAGTTTTTAAAAATTAGATGACATAGGAATGATCTTTATTTAAAAATATATTATCAGTCAAGAAATTCTTGAAGAGTACATGCTAAGGATTTAACCTAGATTCTTCTGTCTTCCTAATCACCCATGGTGCAACCTTGTGCAAGGCGCTTCTCTGAACCTCTGTTTCCACACGTGTAACATGGAAATAATAATGTCTACCCTGAGGGTCACTGAAGGAGTCGTGTATCCAGACTAAGTGCTTTATAATCGTTCCTATGAAAATCACTAGAAGTGTTATTGCCAACAGAGCTTAAATAATGGATGGACTACAGTTCATCTGTAGGACTCCTTGCTACAGGGCGGAGTGTTGGGTTTGACCCCATGAAGGCACTGGCACACGATTCTGGGGGAGAGACCTAGGAGTGGGGAAAGCAGCCATGGCATGGGACACTCCAGGGCCAGCAGAGGAGCAGAGAAGGGGGTGTGGGGAGAAAGTCCAAGCTTCCTAGAACAGAGAAGGATGACTGTGTTTACAGCCTCACACACGTGCCCCGGGGTCTCAGACTGAGAAATCCCTGCACGTACTGCACAAGAGGCCATGTGCAGAGCAGTCACTGAGAACTTTCCAACTTTCCAGATGGACATTAGGCAGTGGTGAGGCCCCTGGTGAACTGGAGTCTTTGGAATGAGAGGGTCACCCCTTATTTCCAGTCAATAGTTGTCATGAAAATGTTAGCAGATCTCATTTTTAAATGAGAAGCTGGAAATCAGAAATGTCATGGGGAACTTCCCATGTTTTAAGAAGACAGCTCATTGGTCTGTAAGCAGATTCAGCCTACAGACCAACCTTGTGAGACACCAGGTTAGAGGCTTATAAAATAACCTTTTCTGCCGTGTCTTTTGATGTGAGAACACCATCAGCAAGAAGTCTGGGTACTTTTCTTGAAAGATTCTGATGAGCCCCAGAGGAAGAAATTATTTCCAAGTTTCTCTGGAAGAATCTATATATTGATTAAAGTAGTGTTATTACCTTAACACCGCTTTATTGCTACTTTTACTGCCTGAGCTGGCAGCTTACCAAGCTCTTCAAGGTCAGGAGGGTAGGAATCATTTGCTATCTCTGTCTCCTGGCCCCCACAGCCAGGTCCTATAAAATGGATCTCTTCAGTATCTCATACTTTCATGGGGTTCTCAAGGCAAGAATACTGAAGTGGTTTGCCACTCCCTTCTCCAGTGGACCACATTCTGTCAGAACTCTCCACCATGACCCGTCTGTCTTGGGTGGCCCTACATGGCACGGCTCATAGTTTCATTGAGTTAGACAAGGCTGTGGTCCATGTGATCAGATTGGTTAGTTTTCTGTGACTGTGGTTTTCAGTCTGTCTGCCCTCTGATGGAGAAGGATAAGAGGCTTATGGAAGCTTCCTGATGGGAGAGACTGACTGAGGGGGAAACTGGGTCTTGTTCTGATGGGCGGGGCCATGCTCAGTAAATCTTTAATCCAATTTTCTGTTGATGGGTGGAGCTGTGTTCTTTCCCTGCTATTTACCTGGGGCAAACTATGGCAGAGGTAATGAAGATACTGGCACCTCGTTCAAAAGGTCCCATGCATGCACTGCTACACTCAGTGCCCCCAACCCTGCAGCAGGCCACCACCAACCCACGCCTCCACTGGAGACTCCTGGACACTCACAGGCAAGTCTGGGTCAGTCTCCTGTGGGGATGAGGATGAGATGGTTGGATGGCACCACCGACTCCATGGACATGAGTTTGGGTAAACTCTGGGAGTTGGTGATGGACAGGAAGGCCTGGAGAGCTGCAGTCCATGGGGTCACAAAGAGTCGGGCATGACTGAGTGACTGAACTGAACTCAGTATTTCATAGACCTGCTATACCCACTGACACTTCAGGCGGTGCTATCCTATTGTGAAACCCTGCTGATGCTTCCTAACAGGTCCTCATGCATCCACCTGAGCAGGTCCTCCTGCACACTTCACTCTGAAAAGTACCCATCCAAAGCATACATCTTACGAGCTTGGGTCATTACTTCACTTTGGAACCACTCAATGATTTTACACCACTATTGGCAAGTCAAAACCTGAGCTCCTTGGCATTACATACATGTCCAGACAGCACTGAATATTTGCATGAGTCTGAGTGCTTGGCACAATGGGAAGCTGGAACTATCAGGTAGGGGCCATATTATAAAGAACCTTGAATGCCATGCTGAGGAGTTGGCTCCATTACATAAGCGGTGCAGAGCTATGGATGGTTTGAAGCAGAGATGAAACTCTGGTCTAAATTTTCTACTTTTCAATGTTGTTTGCTTCATTCATAGCACGTATTATAGTTTGTAATTATTTCACTGACTTGTTTACTTTTTCCAAATTTCCCATTTAACTCAAGACTATGAAAGGAAAGAAACCATATATGTTTTGTTCACATTTATTTCTCTACTACCCTGTAAGTGTCTGGCATATCATAGGAATTCAATTAAAAGTTGTTGAATAAATGAGTAAATGAATGATGCATGCAGGAATGAATGAGTAGAATGAACACAAAATTAACCATGGGTTCCATTCAACCCACACCTCACCATTCTCGTTTATATAAAGACCTTTCAGAACTATGTCAGGACAAGCTGTGCATTTTGATGAAGTTTTGTAATGAAGGATAGAGCAGCAGTGACTGGATGTTAATGACATGCATTTTTATTGACTAAAGCACAATGCAGAGCAGCCAGTAGTAAGTGATTAGAGGAATAAGACCTTCAAAAGTGCATACATACCATAATTAACTGAAAAGTCTGCTCACTGTTACTAGGAGCATAAATGCCAAGATTTGGTATTCAACTTGGTCTATAAACATGAAAGACAAAGAGAATTTGCAACAGACTTTAGTCAGGTGTGCCTTCTTTTAATTCAAATTGATCAAATTCTTTAAAAATTTGGATATTCACTGAAACATTATCAGAGGTCTTCTTTGGGCAGTTAGATTTTCTCAGTTTTCTATATTTTCAGTAATAAATATGTATTACTTTAGAAATTAAAAAAACAGGATAAACAACAAGGTCCTACTGTATAGCAGAGCAATACTCAATATCCTCTGATAAACCACAATGGAAAGGAATATGAAAGAGAATGCATAAATATGTATAACTGAATCACTTTGCTATACAGCAGAAATCAACACAAAATTGTAAATCAACTATATTTCAATAAAAAATTTCAGAAAGGCAACAAAACCTTAAGAAATGCTTTCTAAGAAGGGAATCAGTTTATTGTGTGTTGTCTGAAGCCCTATAATTGATATTTTTCAAATCCTTTCTATACCTGTTTTGATCCTCACAATCATGAATTTTTAGAGTAGGTGGAAATCTTATAAGATCATCTCATATAACTTTCTCATATTTCACAGGTAAAATTTGACTACCCAGTATCCTTTTTCCATTGCATGTAATTCTAATAAAACTATCAATCATGAGGATGAGTAGGGTGGGGGGAATGTGGAGAGGCTAAGAAACAAGATCCAAACTAAACCACCAGAGAGTAATTTAAATAATTTCTCTAGAAACAATAAATAATCCGGCAGTGTTCACATGACTCAGATGGCCACCCTGATTATTTCCGCTGGGGAGAGGTTTATTCTTCTTGTGGTTGGCCCTCAAGTTAAGGAAAGATGTGGGCCTGGAATGGCATTCAAACCTTGAATGACATGTGCTTGGCCCAACTCCTTGGATTTCCCGGAAACGTATTAAGCCAATAAATTTTTTCTTTTGCTGAAGGTTGGAATTTATTTTCTGTCACATACATCAGAGAGAAATCTTAATAAATAACCACCCATTACTAATGCCATTTGTCCCTTTTGTTTAGTTTTTAAAAGAAAGGCAGACTGCCATATGCAGCACCTCATTTGAGTGTGTCTGCAATTCTGTAAGCCTGACTACCCTACACTGTCCTGCAAATGGACCTGAAGAGATTGACTGAAGATCATGGCAGGGGGTGCAGCTACTCATGTAGGCTTGACTAAAGGCTGGTTCTACTCTACAAGTGAAAGCTGTCCTCTTCAACCAAGTGTGTAGCTTTGGGAGGGATGCGCATAGGAGCAGTGAGGGAGGAAAGGGACACCTGCCTAGCCAGCCAGATCAGTGAGATCAACCCTAGTGATCAGTGGGGTGACAGATGTCACAGTCAGATCACCCTCGCTGCGGTCAGATAGCCCTCACATGCTGTCTTCTTTGTTAAGGTCTCAAAGATGAGGACTCCAAGATATCCCTGAGTCTCCTATCTCTATGATTTTTTTTTCTAGTAGTAATAGAAAAAGATAACTATTTATGTTCAAGTTAAACTTTCTGCTATAATTTTCAGTTAGAGACTTTTGCTTCTACTGGAGATAGAATAACAAGAACTGAATTTACTTTCCTATTGAAATAACAACAAAAAAAACGTGAAAAAAGATTTTCAAGTTACTGGATATTAGGCAATGAAGGGTAGTGATCCTGGAGCGAGCTAACTAACTAGGTGACCCCTAGCACTGCCTCTGATGATTGCCTTGAGAGCATTTATAGTCTGCAGCCTATACAGGGGGAACCAGATAGACCCTGATGGACTCCCTGAATTGAGAGTCTAGGGAGATGAAAGGAGCTTGAGTTTGCAAGGCTGAGTACCAACAAGGAGACAACTTCTCAGAGGGTGATCTGAAGAGGTTCCTTGGGTACTCAGCATAGTACTGATCAGCATATGCACTTAAGGAAACTACCCAATTCTGGGTGCAAACTACCTTGAAGGATTAGAGAACAGTGTCCAGTGCTCACACAGGGTAGTGAATCGTGCCTGTTTCTGCCAGTCAGAGAGAAAAACACATAGTTCATACACATTGGGTAGTGCCCAGTAAAATTATATAGTAGAGAATAAGTGGTCTCAGCCGAGCACAGTTCTGAACCCACCTAAAAAATATCATAAAAGCAAACATATTAAGATCTGTTTCAAAGTAACTTAATTCCATCCCAGAACAAAGTTCAAGGATATTTATAGGAATATAAAAATGCTCAGCACCCAAAAGGATAAAATTCACATTTGGCATAATCAAAGACTATCAGATATGCAAAGAAGAAAGAAATCATGACCCATAATGAGAAGATGAATCTATTAATAGAAACTGATCCCAAACTAACACAGATAGTAGAATAAGCGGCAGCTGCTAAGTCACTTCAGTCATGTCTGACTCTGTGCGACCCCATAGACGGCAGCCTACCAGGCTCCCCCGTCCCTGGGATTCTCCAGGCAAGAACACTGGAGTGGGTTGCCATTTCCTTCTCCAATGCATGAAAGTGAAAAGTGAAAGTGAAGTCGCTCAGTGGTGTCCGACTCTTCGTGACCCCATGGACTGCAGCCCACCAGGCTCCTCCGTCCATGGGATTCTCCAGGCAAGAGTACTGGAGTGGGGTGCCATTGTCTTCTCCATAGAATAAGCAGAGAGGACATTAAATCATTTGTTAGAACTGTTTTTTTATCCAGTATGTCCAAAAATTATGGAGACACAGAAATTTGAAATGGCAACCCACTCCAGTATTCTTGCCTGGAGAATCCCATGGACAGAGGAGCTTGGTGGGCTACAGTCCACGGGTCGCAGAGTCAGACACGACTGAGTGACTTCACTTCACTTAGAACTTCAGGGCATGAAAACTATCATGTCTAAGATATAAAATACACTGGATGGCATTCAGAGGAGATTAGATATTTCAGGGGGTAAGATCAGTGAACTTAAAGGCACAGCAACAGAAATTATCCAATATCCCATGTGGCACTAAGTGGTAAAGAATCCACCTGCCAGTACAGGAGACACAGGAGATGTGGGTTTAATCCTTCAGTCAGGAAGATCCCCTGGAGGAGGGCATGGCAACCCACTCCAGTATTCTTGTCTGGAGAATCCCATGGACTGAAGACCCTGGAGGGCTACAGTCCATAGGGTCACAAAGAGTAGGACATGACTGAAGTGACTTAGCACACACACACAAAATGAAAACCAGAGAGTAAAAAGAATCCCTTTCTCTTGCCCAACCTACACCAAAAACAGTGAGTTGCAGGTCAATTACAGGGAGCCTAAAATGTATGCAGTTGGGGTCTCTAAAAGAGACAACAGATAAATGGATATGGACAGAAAATATATTTGAAGAAATAATGGCTTAAAATTTTCCAAATTTGACAACTATTATAAACTCACGGTTTATTTTATATATATATATATATTCAGTTCAGTCGCTCAGTCGTGTCCAACCCTTTGAGACCCCATGAATCGCAGTACGCCAGGCCTCCCTGTCAATCACCAACTCCCAGAGTTCACTCAAACTCATGTCCATCGAGTTGGTGATGCCATCCAGCCATCTCATCCTCTGTCGTCCCCTTCTCCTCCTGCCCCCACTACCTCACACCATCAGAGTCTTCTCCAATGAATCAACTTTTCACATGAGATGGCCAAAGTATTGGAATTGCAGCTTTAGCATCAGTCCCTCCAATGAACACCTAGGACTGATTTCCTTCAGAATGGACTGGTTGGATCTCCTTGCAGTCCAAAGGACTCTCAAGAGTCTTCTCCAACACCACAGTTCAAAAGCATCAATTCTCAGTGCTCAGCTTTCTTTTTAGTCCAACTCTCACATCCTTACATGACTATTGGAAAAACCATAGCCTTGACTAAACAGAACTTTGCTGGCAAAGTAATGTCTCTGCTTTTTAATATGCTATCTAGGTTGGCCATAACTTTCCTTCCAAGGAGTAAGCGTCTTTTAATTTCATGGCTGCAGTCACCATCTGCAGTGATTTTGGAGCCCCCAAAAATAAAGTCTTACACTGTTTCTCCATGTATTTGCCATGAAGTGATGGGACCAGATGCCATGATCTTCGTTTTCTGAATGTTGAGCTTTAAGCCAACTTTTTTACTCTCCTCTTTCACTTTCCTCAAGAGGCTTTTTAGTTCCTCTTCACTTTCTGCCATAAGGGTGGTGTCATCTGCATATCTGAAGTTATTGATATTTCTCCTGGCTATCTTGATTCCAGTTTGTGCTTCTTCCAGCCCAGCGTTTCTCATGATGTACTCTGCATAGAAGTTAAATAAGCAGGGTGACAATATACAGCCTTGACGTACTCCTTTTCCTATTTGGAACCAGTCTGTTGTTCCATGTCCAGGTCTAACTGTTACTTCCTTACCTGCATATATATATGCAGGTATATATATATATAAACTCATGGTAAAGAAAGCTGAGCGCCAAAGAATTGATGCTTTTGAACGGCGGTGTTGGAGAAGACTCTTCAGAGTCCCTTGGACTGCAAGGAGATCCGACCAGTCCATCCTAAAGGAGATCAGTCTTGGATGTTCATTGGAGGGACTGATGTTGAAGCTAAAACTCCAATACTTTGGCCACCTGATGGGAAGATCTGACTCATTTAAAAAGACCCTGATGCTGGGAAAGATTGAGGGCAGGAGGAGAAGGGGATGACAGAGGATGAGATGGCTGGATGGTATCACTGACACAATGGACATGGGTTTGGGTGGACTCTGGGAGTTGGTGATGGACAGGGAGGCCTGGCATGCTGCAGTTCATGGGGTTGTAAGAGTCAGACATGACTGAGCAACTGAACTGAACTGAATAAACTCATGGATCAAAAAAAGCTCAAGGAAGCCCAAGGCTAAGAAACATGAAAACTATATCACAACCCATCCCAGTCAAACTGCTAAATTTATTGACCATAGAGTCCTGCTGCTGCTGCTGCTAAGTCGCTTCAGTCATGTCCGACTCTGTGCGACCCCATTGATGGCAGCCTACCAGGCTCCCCCGTCCCTGGGATTCTCCAGGCAACAACACTGGAGTGGGTTGCCATTTCCTTCTCCATTGCATGAAAGTGAAAAGTGAAAGTGAAGTCGCTCAGTTGTGTCCAACTCTTTGCAACCCCATGGACTGCAGCCCACGAGGCTCCTCTACCCATGGGATTTTCCAGGCAAGAGTACTGGAGTGGGGTGCCATTGCCTTCTCCAATAGAGTCCTAGGAACATCATTTAAAAATTACTGTTCCCATTCAATGTCCTCATTGTATAGATAAGGAAACTAAATTTCAGAGAAGTAATTTGCCCAGTAACATACAGAATGTTAGCATCAAAGTCCACTGTTTTTTCCTCAACATTCAGCCAGAAAACTTGTCATTCTTGAAACCTTCTTAGGAACGTGCTAGCTTTCTATAACTGAGCAGGAACCTATGGGGCCTTTCAGGGACAGGCCCCTCTGCCCATATCCTCTGATTTAGTTCTCCTCTGAAATACCCAGATAACAGTATCTGATGCACATTTTCTGAGTTATTTTACAGATGCTATAACCTCTACCAAATGGAGGAAGCTAATGATGATCAAGTACCCACTTGATGATCATAGAGTACCCAAACCCCAGACCTGCTGGTGCCTGAGGACGGATAATGTAACCCCCTGGGACACCACCCTCTTCCCTCACCATCAACCAATCAGACAACTGTGCATGAGCTGAACACATGCCCTGCAATTCCCCTCCCTTCCCTTCCCTTTAAAAATGCTTCCCTGAAACCCATCAAGGAGTTCAGGTTTTTTAAGCATTAGCTGTCCTGGACTCCTTGTCTGACACCTTTCAATAAATGCCACACTTTCCTTCACCACAACCTGATGTCAGTAGATTGGCTGTACTGCAAGGGCAAGCAGACCCAGGTTTGGTTTGGTAACACTTCCAAAACCAATTTCACAGTCTATAACATTGCCTTTCACACTCAAGGTTTTCTTTCAGCACAAACTCTACAACTCTAAGAGTCAGTGAATGCCTGGGCATTTGGACGGGAATGAGACAAAACAACAGAAACAAAAATCTTCAGATCATAAGCCTCTGCAAGCTCACTATGAACTGTCAGGTGAAAGACAGTGCTGTGTATTCTGAGGTGGCAGTTCTGCTTGGAATTGGCAGCCATTTTTCTGTCATCACTTAAGTCATTTTCCTGTTCAGCTCAGAAGGCAGCCCTGGCTCCGCTAGGAGTGACAGATGCTATGCTGAGCAGAGCGCCCAGCCCAGCCCATCTCAACAGCCAGGCCCACTTCAGCAACGGCTGAGTGAAAGGGGCAGATGTGGAGCCAGACTATTTTGACAGGAGATTGATTTTCTCCTCTCTGCCCTGCCCCCACCCCCAAGCTTTTTCTCTTTCTTTATGGATTATTTCTACTTTCAACGAAAAGCAAAGAGGAACAGCAAGAAAATTATTCTGGAAGGGTTGGGGAGACACCTGGGAGGAAAAGCACAGAAAGAAAACCTCAGAGATTTTCAGTATTAACAATGGTTAGGGATAGGTCCACCCTGATTTGCTTGTCTGTGCCTGGTGGTATGATTACGGGAAGAGAAAGGAAGGGAGACGTTATTATTATTATTATTTTTTTAAAGATATCTTGATACAGAATTCATTTCAAAGAGATTCCTGATCCTCTGGATGGGAAAAATAACAGAAATTTTGATTATGAATGTGAAGCCCCCTGGGAATAGATAACCTAGATAAGAAGGTTACAGAAAAGAACTGAAATCAGGTTTTTTTCAAAGAGATCCTAGCACTGCCGTGTTCACTGCATTCATAATAACCAACTTGGGAAAACAAACTAAATGTCTACCAACAAATGAGAGGTTTTAGGAAAGGTGGTATATACATACAACAGAAAATTATTTGCCTCTTTTTCAAAGAGGGAAATCCTGCTATACGTGACAAACGCATGAACCTTGAAGACATTACACTGAGTGAAACAAGCCCGTCATAGGCTGAATATCGCAAGACTCCACTTAACGTAAGGTATCCAAATAGTTGAATTTAAAAAAATTGTTGAATTGAAAAAAAACAAAGAATAGAATGGTGGTTGCAATGGGCTTGTGGAAGGGGGAGGTGGGGAATTACTAACCAAGAGGAACAAAGTTTCAGTTAAACAAGATGAAAAGTTCTAGAGAACTGCTGTATAACATTGTGCTACAACTAACAATATATTGATTGTTCTCTTAAAATCTGATAGGAAGGTAGATCACAGGTTCTTACCACAAGTTTTCTTTTATTTTAAAAAAGGGGGGGAGGTGGTAAGACAATGAGGAGATAAACTGTTCTGCATAATGAAAGGGAATTTAGGATTTGACCACAGGGTCAAATCTAGGGTCACTAGTGGTTGCGAGCTGGAGGCGGTTGACCGGAGGAGGAGGAGAGTGAGGGAGAGCAGGGCCGAGGCCTGGAGCGAGCAGGGCCAAGGACACTGGAGGCTGAAAACCTTTACGTACAATACCTCATGTCATCTACATAGGAGCCCTGTGAGGCTGGCACTGTCTTTTATCCCATTTTACCCAGGGGAAACTGGGCTTTCCAGATGTAACTGGCTTGTGCTTGTAGGAGCTGGGTGTCCGAGTCTGGCTTCCAAACTGATTAACTGTTCCCGAGGCCGTGTTCTTTCCATCACAAGGTGAATGGGGTGGCTAGGGCTAGGACCTGGAGAGCAACTTTCTAATTTCAGCTTTACTACTGAGTACTGGGCTTCCTAGGTGGCACTAGTGATAAAGAACCTGCCTACCAATGCAGGAGACATCAGACACTGGACTTCGATCCCTGGGTCGGGAAGATCCCCTGGAGGAAGGCATGGCAACCCACTCCAATATTCTCGCCTGAGACTCCCATGGACAGAGGAGCCTGGCAGGCTACAGTCCATAGGGTCACTAACAGTTGGACAGGACTGAAGCGACTTTGCATGCACACGCATACCTGGAGTACTAGCATGAACTTGGGCAAGTTACTTCCCCTTTCAAAGCCTGTTTCTCCATTTATATATTAAAAAAAAAATGTTGATTTCAGCCTTGTTAGCAAACCCTTTCTTCTAATAGCCTGTGGTTTTGGAACCCAGCAGAACCCTGTGCTCCAACCCTCTGCAAGTAAGTGCAAAGACCCCTCTATGTTTCCTGCCTCTTGTTTGTAGAAAAGCTGCAATCTCCCAGGCCTCCTTGAGTCAAAATAGAACAGCCTTAAGCAGTTAAGGATTAGGACAATAGAGTCACAGACTCACTGTCTGATGCAGTTGTTTTACAGATACTATAACTGCCTTCAGCAGAACTGCCGCGGCCAGCACAAGCAAGAGTTGCACCTGCACAGGGAGAGAACGGAGTGTCCCCGCTAAGAAAAATAAGAGATAGAGACAAAAGATGGGGTTGAGAGGATCAGACCACAAATGGCTGATGCCTTTCTTTATTAGGCTACAATATTTATAGGATAAAATACGTGACTTAAGACATGCATAGGATTATTTTTTAACCTCAGGATACAATCACCAGACCCTTACCATTGTGTACAGAGCACTATAAGATTATCTATCTTACATGTTGCAGAAACAAGACATCTTGGGGCTTTAAGGGCTATAAAAATTCTTGAGGGTGGCGGGACAGGGAGCTTAGGAACGTGCCTAAGGCTCTGCATATCTGCCGAGCAGCTCCCAAGACTTAACCCTTTACGGGCAGTCCCCCGCAGCTCCCCTCTCTTTATTATTTAAAAGTTCCATAAGATGTCGGTGTTGCAACATGTTTTTATGTATCAGAATTTTTACATGTAAAAATTCTTTAACAATACTACGAATAAAACAAGGAGCCAAACAAATCACGATAAGTACAACAGTCAAAACCACGCCCACAGCAATTATGCCTTGTCACAGTGAATGCAGGCTAGGGAAGTTAGAAAATAAATTTTGTAAAAAATTGTTGACAGTATCAGCTATATTTAAAGTAGCCTTAGGAGAATTTTTAATATTAAGGATTTTATTATGTAATTGCAATAGATCTAGAGAAACATTAGTATTAAACCAAATTTTTTGTAGATGTTTCTTTACCTTATCTCACGGAAAGTCAGATGCATTATAGGCCTTTTTAGTAACACAAATCCATTTATAATTAGCATGACATTGAATTTTCATACGAAAGTTAATGCTCTGAACTTGTTCCCCTAGAACTCTAACCACATCATATAAAGCTGATAATCTATCTTCTATTTTTTTTATCTATATCTTTTTGTGTTTTCATTACTTTAGTAACGTTATATGACAAGGAATCTACAGTATGAGCAGCTTGAATGGATTGTGCTAGAGATACAGAAGCGGTAACAGCAGTTGCTATAAGGGTGATTAAAGATACTATACCCAGAACAATCAGGCTTACACTTTTTTTAGTGCGGCTAAGAGCCGTGTTAATGCGTTGTAGCAATTCTAAAGCAGTCTCGTCATACCAAGCTTCAGTTATTTTAACTGGTAACATTACAAAAGCAGGTTGTTTTACTATTATAACTTGTTCTCCTTTTTTAACACCTCTTATGCAATTGGTAAGTATGCAATTAGAACAATTTAAATGATAAATATTCAATGACAATGTTATTTTTATATGGCCTTGTATCAACATGAATGGGTAAGGGACACAAGCTCGGGGATATAAATACCCCGTAACTCCTACATTACCATATTTACTCTCACTGATATTGGGTTGCAAATATAGACTATTACCATGACCAAAGGCAGCCAAAAGTTTCCACAGTTCTGTTTGATATACATTAGCAGTGTTTACAGAGAGAATGGGTGGATGCTGTCCTCGATTTTTAGGAAAATCAGGTTTTCCCCCAGGTGTCCAATCCCACAAAAAGGTGGTATTTGCATTGTTGATGTTGTACACCGATGCAACCCGGGCTCGACATAAAGTCCAAGGAGTGTCTATTCCTATGCGGATGCTTAGATGTTTGTCACAAAACGGAATGTCGAGAGGTCCAGTTCCGTCACGGTGCGATCTTTTTCCGGTTTTTTCATCAATGCCAGAAATAGTCACTCGAGGATAGGATATATTAGCTGACACCTGTATACAGTGAGGATGTTGTAATTGATAAGAAAAGCACATAGGATATTGCGTAGTAAGACCATAAAAGGAGATATTGGCTTGCTGAGGGGAAATATGAGTGTCTGATTTTCCTCCTAAAAGACTTGTGTCGTTGACATAGACAGGTACTATTTTTTTATCCCATCCTAATGATTGAATCATAGGCGGGTCAGGAATGTATGCCCAAAAAGCCGTAGCCTCTCCGTTTTGTATCCGCTGTAACAATAATAATAACATGATCAATATATTTGTAGGTGTCACTGGAGGTTTGTATACCTTGCTGCCGATTAACATCGGCTATATGAGCACACTGTTTAACATTTTTAGATTTCTATAATAAATAATTTCCCCCCGAAAGACAAGCTCTAGCTATTTGTTTTTAATCATTTGGGGGTAGATTCTGAGTACCCAAATTTTCTATCATAGCAACAGTGAATGGAGCGGTAGGACCGTATTGTGAGCAAGCAATCTTTAACTCTTTTAATTGTTTGAAAGGCAGCGCTTCATAGAAACGCTGGTTGTTATGTTCAAAGACAGGAAAAGCAAGAGAAAAATCGGAGACAACCTCACCAAGTCGTTGTGCTTGTCTTAATGCCTTTTGTAGCGGAGACACAATTTCAGATGGCGGAGGAGGAGGAGGCCCCGGAGGGGGATCGAGACCCGAAACAACAGAAGGAGCATAGGCAGGGGGAAGAGGCGGAGCAGAAGCGAATTTTAAATTGTTATTAGGAAACTTAATTCCTGAGTTCTGTAAAGCAACAGTGAGATTTTTTAAACATTCAACCAATTCATCTTTAGATGTTAACGCCCCCTTTTCTTGTGCTAAAAAACCCCAGTCTTCTTGATGGTATTTAGCAGCCCCTTCGTCTAATTCCACCTCATCTGTGGAGGAAAGTGAATCATCATTATCCGAAGGACGCGATAAGTTACAAAATGGAGGGTCACCTTCAATTCCCTCGGGAACAGCATACTTGGGCTCCGAATCAGGAACATGAAGAGGATTTTCTTCCTGTTTTAAAAAATTTCCTAAACGTTTTAATTCATCATTATCAAAGTCCAAGCAATCACGAATTAGTGTCCAAAAAGATAAAGTTTCTACAGGAACCTTTTCAGGGCCATGTAAAGTATAATGAGTCCGAATTTGTTCCCCTACCTTTTTCCACGTCTCTAAACTTACTGTGCCTTTTCTGGGGAACCAAGGGCAGACTTCTTCAATAAATGAAAGAAAATTGATTAATTTAGGTTTGGAAATAGTAATTCCCCGGTGTTTTAACATTACAGATAACATATGTGCAAACAATTGACGACTATGCGTCTGTCCCATATTTATACTCTCAACTATATACCTTACTACTCCTCCTTAATTTAAATCACTTGTATACTTATATACTCACTCTTTTCAGCTTAATAAGAGTAGTGGCGAGGAAAACTGTCGATCTGCCCCACGTTGGGCACCACCTGCCGCGGCCAGCACAAGCAAGAGTTGCACCTGCACAGGGAGAGAACGGAGTGTCCCCGCTAAGAAAAATAAGAGATAGAGACAAAAGATGGGGTTGAGAGGATCAGACCACAAATGGCTGATGCCTTTCTTTATTAGGCTACAATATTTATAGGATAAAATACGTGACTTAAGACATGCACAGGATTATTTTTTTAACCTCAGGATACAATCACCAGACCCTTACCATTGTGTACAGAGCACTATAAGATTATCTATCTTACATGTTGCAGAAACAAGACATCTTGGGGCTTTAAGGGCTATAAAAATTCTTGAGGGTGGCGGGACAGGGAGCTTAGGAACGTGCCTAAGGCTCTGCATATCTGCCGAGCAGCTCCCAAGACTTAACCCTTTACGGGCAGTCCCCCGCACAGAACCCCTTTTGGCTTGTCACTTTAGCAAAGCTTCACTGTAACTAAACGTGGTTTCAGACACTCCCGCGCTCTGCTCATCTCTGCCCCAGTACGCTTTCCAAATCTTTTGATCACACAATACTTTGCCTAACCTGTTGGTTCTTTCTGTAGATCAAAGAAACAGAAATGAAGACTAAGTAATTAACAGATGACCAGATCTCTTCCCTAGCTTTCCCTTCAGTAATCTTGTGAACAAACTGTGTGAACAACATAATGTCTAGAGGAAGATCACAAAAGCTGAGGACCGTGCATGCATTGGGTTGGTGGCGGGAATGATCCTAGCCACCTTTCTCAAAGACTAACTGAGATGACTTCTTCCTTTCCCCTTAAAAGGTTCATGACCAAGTAAAGTCTTCAAAGTTGGTTTTAGGGGAACGTAAGTCCGCCTTCGCCCAAGATCACTGACTCTCTGATTAAAAGCAGCTTTCCTTTCCTCCAACAACTGCCTCTGGGATATTGAGTTCTGAGTGGTGAGCATCTAGACCTGGGATCGGTAACGGATTTTATCAACCTAAGTGGCTGCTGCTGCCTTGGAAATGAGACACCTGTCTCCCTGCTCCCTCTGTTCCCTTCACACTGAACTGAGGGCCCATCATGTGCCAGGCACCAAGGGAAGTGCCACTTACAAATCATGATAACTGGAGAAATTGAGGATTTTCTCTCAACCACCTGCCACATCTATGGTGGGTCTTTCTTTACATGTGTCTTAGTATCTGAAAGTGTCTATTTGTTTTTTCAATATTGAATGGAGAATAATTATAATATATGCATAAAGTATAAATAGTTATAGTTAAGTCACACCTTTATACCCACTACCCAATTTGAAAGAACACATAACCTTCAACTGTGAAGACCCTTGTGTGTCTCCCATCCTCTGAAAGACAGTTACTAATTTTACTTAAAATTTACTTGTTTTTCTTCATATTTTACATTTTAGTCCCTTAAAAATGTGTTTAACTTTACATTTTATTGAACTTTTCTCTATATGAACTCATACCACATATATTCTTCTACAAATTAGATTTTTTTTTTTGGCTTAGCAATATTTCCCCAAGTGTCATGCATGTTATTGCCTACAACTGTTTACATGTTCAGCGGGATGCTGTAGGATGACTATACCTCAATGTCTTTACCCATTCTGTGGGTGACTGCAGACACAGGGGCAAGTGATCTTCTGGTTGTCTGCTGTTGAGAACATTTGGCAGTGAACTTCCTAGATATGGCTCCTGATGCTCGTGTTTGTTTTTTGCTGGGGTATAAACCTAAGGAGTGGAGAAACTAGGTCATAGTATGTATAATCTCAAATTCATCAGGTAGTGCCATATATTTACAAAAGTTACCATCCGCAGGGAGTGAAGACGACTTCCTGTTGTCCCACCCTTTTCCCAGTCAGACTTCCCTGGTGGCTCAGACGGTAAAGTGTCTACAATGCGGGAGACCTGGGTTCAATCCCTGGGTTGGGAAGATCCCTGGAGAAGGAAATGGCAACCCACTCCAGGGTCTTGCCTAGAAAATCCCATGGACAGAGAAGCCTGGCGGCCATGGGGTCGCAAAGAGTCGGACACGACTGAGCGACTTCACTTTCACTTTTCCCAGTACTTTAAAAATCCAATCAATGTTGTGAATTATAAATGTTGTCACTATGGTTTCATTTTGCATTTCTCTGATTATGAACAGGTCGGATTTTTTTTTTTAAAGATGAGCCATCTGCATTTCTTTTTCAGGAAATGTGATGTTTTGGGCCAATTTTTCTTCGTATTTTTTTCACTCTTTGTTAGGATTTCTTTATTCTGGATACTGATATTTTTTGTCAGGTAGACAAGTTGAAAATACCTTCTACACATCACAGATTGCTTCACTGGTTTCATCGTCTTTTGGTGAACAGAAGTTATTAACCACAACACAGTGACTCATTCACTCCTTTCCTTTTACAGGTAAGAGTTTTAGGAAGTCCTTCTTTGAGGAAATCCTACTTGAGGACAAAAAGACAGTACCCTATATTGTCATCTAGACTTCATTCTCTTTAGGTTTTCTATCTGGGATTTTTTTTATGTGTGGTGTGAGGTATGGAAATAATGTTTTTTCATATAGATAACCAATTGTCAGCTTCATTTATTAAATATATGCACATGCTTGTTTTGGGCTATTAGTCAATTTTGATATTCCTGTGCTAATACTTATATAGCTGTTGTGGTAAATCTTTCTAGATGGTAAGGAAAAATGCCCTTATTTCATGTCCTTCTTCAGATTTGTCTTGATTATTCACCCATGAAAATTTTACATTCAGCTTCTCAAGCTCTATAAAGAGCCCTACTGGTATATTGAAATACAGGTCAATTTAAGGTGAACTAGTATTTTTATATCTTAAGTTCAGTTTATTGCTAGATTCTTGTTTGCATCTTTGTTCATGAATGTAATAGACCTGTGATTTTCCTATCCTGACTCCATCCTACCTACTCTTGTTATTTAATGTTCAGCTCAGTTCAGTTCAGTCGCTCAGTCGTCTCCGACTCTTTGCGACCCCATGAATCACAGCATGCCAGGCCTCCCTATCCATCACCAACTCCCAGAGTTCACTCAGACTCACGTCCATTGAGTCGGTGTTGCCATCCAGCCACCTCATCCTGTGTCGTCCCCTTCTCCTCCTGCCCCCAATCCCTACCAGCATCAGAGTCTTTTCCAATGAGTCAATTCTTCGCATGAGGTGGCCAAAGTATTGGAGTTTCAGCTTCAGCATCATTCCTTCCAAAGAACACCCAGGACTGATCTCCTTCAGAATGGACTGGTTGGATCTCCTTGCAGTCCATTGGACTCTGAAGAGTCTTCTCCAACACCTCAGTTCAAAAGCATCAATTCTTCGGTGCTCAGCTTTCTTCACAGTCCAACTCTCACATCCATACATGACTACTGGAAAAACCATAGTCTTACAGTTGCCCCAAAACTGGGGTTATTTCCTATTCTCTAGGTGTTTGTATGGGATTGATATTATCTGTACCTTAAATGTTTGGCAGAAGAAGTCTGTAAAACTCTCTGGATTTATTATTTTCTTTGAAGAGAGATCTTTAAAAATTATTAATTTGATTTCTTTGCTGGGGACAAGACTCCTAATTTCTATTTTTTCTTGGATTAATTGCATTTCTCTAGAAATTTAACCATTTATCTAACTATTCAAATTTATTGACAAAATTGTCATAACTTCTCCTCCACCTATTCTCTGCAGCTTCTGTAATTCACCATTCATAATTTTTATGTCTTGTTTTCCTTTCCATTAAGAATTTTTTTCAAATAACCAACTTTGGCTTTTTTGATATCTTTATTTCATCAAGTTCTGCTTGTATTTCCTTCAGTTTGGGGATGCGGTAGTCTGCTGTTCTTTGTCTATATGCCTGACATCGATATTTGAATTCATTTTTAGTTTAATATATGCATTTTGGACTATATAGAGAAAAAACATATTCCTAGATTTGCTTTAAATATAGCCCACAAGCAGTTTGTAGTATATCATTGCTCTATTTTCTCAAATTTTCACCATAGATTCATTGATTTGTGGATTATTTAAAACTTTTTAAATTTTATATTGATTTCTCACATTAAGGGGTTTTAATCATTACTTCGAGAATTGCCATGTGACCCCATTTGGGACCACTTCTTTCATTTAACCAATATTGAGCACCCACATATGCCAGGTATTGTTCTAGGTGCCTGGGTTACATCAGTGAAATACACAGACTGAAAATGTTTGCCTTCCTGGAGTTCATGCTTTGTCGGTTCTTGGAAATATCCCACATGCTGGAATAGAAGGTGTATTCTTCATTTGTTTAGTGTAGTTGTAGTATATAGGATCATTACATCAAGGTTCCTTTATTGCTAAAACCATGTATATCCCTAGTGACTTTTTTGTCTGCTTATTACATCAATTTCTAAGTCACATTTGTTATAATTTCCTGCTGTGTTTGTGAATTTGTCCACTTCTCTTGTTTTTAAATACCACCCTAGGAGGCATATCCTTTTTAAAGGTAAGAAGAATGAGTCTCAAATAATACCATGTCTTATCTTACAAGTTTGCAAAGAATGGATCCAGGATTCTAATTTAGTTGTTTCAATTATGGTAATATGAATTGTATGACTGCTGTCATGTTTTGTCTAATATCCTTATCTAGTGATAACATGAGTCTCTCCCCATCCTATGTGAATCTCCTCCTCCCAGACTAATTGAACTCCTAATCAGAGTTCCCAGCTTCCTGGTCAGCAGTGAATGTACACAGCACTGGCCATCATAGTATCCTGGGCCACACAAACCAAACGAGGCCAAAGACAGTGCTTCCTTTGGAGACAAACATATCCATCTTTGCCATAGTGCTTCCTAATAGTTATTGGGTTACCAGCCATTTCTGAATGTATCAAGGTAGCTAGTTAGGATATGGAGAAGGCAATGGCAACCTACTCCAGTATTCTTGCCTGGAAAATCCCATGGACAGAGGAGCCTGGTAGGCTGCAGCCCATGAAGTCGCTAAGAGTCGGACACAACTGAGCAACTCCACTTTCACTTTTCCCTTTCATGCATTGGAGAAAGAAATGGCAACCCACTCCAGTGTTCTTGCCTAGAGAATCCCAGGGACAGGGGAGCCTGGTGGGCTGCCATCTATGGGGTCACACAGAGTCAGACACAACTGAAGCGACTTAGCAGCAGCACGTAGGATATGTTAATGATGTTAATTTTTATTTATCAAAGAAATTTTTCTTCTACATATGATATTAATCTAATCTGAAGAGATCCTGCATTTCCTTATTATTTCATCTCCACAGTTGGGATACATAATCTTCCATTTCTTTTAGTTTAAAAAATTACAGTGCCACCTAGAATTTACTGCAATGTTGAATAAAGCATGTTTTATTTTAAATGATTAAGCATTACCACTTCGTAGGCACTGTGTTAGGAGGAATTGTGGATTTGGAATGGACTAAGACACAGGTCCAGTCTGAAAGGACATAATGCAGTACAAGTCATATTAAATGTGTGGAATTTAGGAGTGATAGGAATGTGGACAGTGGGGACAGTTCACTCTGCCAAGGGGAAGGCAGTTAGGGAAGTCTTCACAGAGGAGCTGACATTTGAGTTAAACTGCATCTTGAAATAAATACCAATCAAGAAAGTATAATCCAGGGAAATGAAAAAAAAAAAATCAGCAACGAGAAGAAACAAGATTCTCCACAACAAATATAAAGTGAATTTTAAATTAGTTTTATTTTTTTGCTTTTGGTTGTTGAATTCCCATTTCTCACTGGCACTCACATCAGGGTTTATAAATAAGCGGTACCTATGCTGTCGCTATCCTGCCTCTCATATCCACCATAGCAACTGCCTCTAACTGAACACAATTCTTTCCTCAGAGAGTCTGCTCAACACTAAGTTCCATGACTAATAAAGTATCAACAGAAACAGTCAATCATTATTAATATAAGAGTGTATATGAAGGAAATTTGCTTACCATTTCTAATTCAACGGGGCAGACACATGGGAAGAATGAACATCCAGACGTAAGGCAGGGAAGCCTGCATTTTTTAAAGGTCCAAATCTTAGGACTCCTCCCAGATTGACTAAATCCTAATTTGTGGAGATGGGGGAAAGGCTTCAGTATTTTTCAAGCTTCACAAATAATTTCCAAAGTATTGAAAAGCTTGAGGATGACTGCCATAAAGGGTCTGTGTTAGAAAAAGTCAAATTAATCACAGATTTAAAAGAGCTGGGAAGATTACTGAATTACAACTCCTAAGAAGAGAATGTTCTAGGGCAAGAGGGAGGTCTCTGAATCTGGACTCTGGTTAATAAGGAGATACCAAGAGTGAAGATCCAGAGGGCCAGGGCCAGAGATGTGAGCTGTGTCTATAAAGTTGAGCTGAAGAGCTGGCCTTCAGGTATCTTTTTTAAAAATCGGTTTTCATGACCTGATGCCAAATCTTAGAAATGGTCACTTCTTATTTTCATTTCTATGTTTTTTTTAGAAATGAGTAAGCACTAAAGCTTTAAGAGCAGTCAGCATCACAACTGAATGAGCTGAATTTTGCCACATTAAACTTTTTTTCAAGGTATTACATTTGCATATGGGGGAGCCCAGATACTTAGAAAAAATCAAGGAAATTACATTATGCTGAATTTAAAAGAACATGCCTGTGTAAACAATACTCCATAGTGCTACTATTTATTTGCAAGTTATTTTGACAACTCATTGTTTATTTAAAGTAATTAGAATTTGGGGTTAGCTAAAAAGAGTATAGAAAGCACTGCTCTGAAAGCAGAGCCATTATCAGTACTATCTGAATCTCTTACCTTTAATTATACTACAATGACTCAAAATCTTAAGCGAGAAAGTCTTCAGCTCTCAAGTTCATTCAGAATTTTAAAATCGCTCTCATGGGAGACAGGAAGGATGAAACAGTTTTCAAGACTTTCCTATACCTTAATGTCTTTTTAAACTTTGAATGTAAAAGCGTGTTTGTACTGACAGTACTGTGAAATAAAGATCAATTCAAGTCTGTAATGAAGTTCAAAAGCACCTCCTCTTTTTCTGCACAGGTAACACTTTTACTGATTTAAATTAGAAACTTCTAGTTGTGGGGAAGGAGAACAGGAAGGCAAAAGAGAGAAAACAGGTGATCTGTGGACCAGAGCTGATCCTTAACTGCTCCCTAATAGACAGAAAAGACTGAGGATTTCTGGAGCCAAACAAAAGTAATGAAGTGGAAAATGAAGTTTTAAAATTCACACACATCACTGAATTTATCTATTTTCTTTTAGGCAAAGTAATTTTACAAAAGTAAATTCAATCTCACATGATTTCACTCCTTTTCAATCTCTGAACTGAAAAGAAACAGGTCTAAGCCTAGTCTATAGTATACAAGTTCAAAATACTTAAATGGTCCATACTACCTGTTCAGCACAGTGCAAGTGAGCTATACTAATGTCTGATTAAAAATTACCTTATTTGTTCTTGGTTAAAAAGCACATTATCTGTTCTTTGCTCCCTGCAAATTCCACTGAAGCATGCTCCCTAAGAGGCAAAGAAAGAACTCAGTAAAATTCAGTTCCCGATATAGGGACCCTCTAGCCTGTCCTGGTGGGTAAGTACTGTCAGGAATGGAGCGCCCCCTAGAGGCCAGTATTCCAGATAGTCCCTTCTCATCCATTAGAACAGCTTTTCTCAAGAAGACTCCCTGCAAGAACAGCATAGCATTACCTGAGAACTAGTTAGAATGCAAATTCTGGGGTCCTATCTGGCTTACTACTTTTGGACTACTATAACAAGATACCACAAACTAGGTATCTTAAAAAGAACTGAAATTTCTTACAGTTCTGGAGGCTAGAAGTCTAAGATCAACGTGCCAGCTGATTGAGTATTTGGTGGGAGCCCACTTCCTAATTCATAGACTGCACCCTGTAGCTGTAATCTCACATGGAGGAGGCAGCGAGGAAGTTTTCTTGGGCCTCTTTTATAAGAGCTCTCATCCCATTTATGAGAGCTTCATCCTAATGACCTAATCACCCCAAGTGCCCCACCTCCTAATATCATCACCTTGGGGATTAGGGTTTTAACAAGTGAATTCTGGGGACACAAACATTCAGATGATGGCACCACCTTAGGCCAACCTTTGTTATGAGTAAGAAACCTTTGTGGTGAGGTGCAGTAGTTGGTTTTAACAAGCCCTCCAGGTGATTCTGATTCTCACACTTTCAGAATTAATCTCCTCAAACATGTCAGAGAATGAAGGTGTTACTGTGTAAAAACTTAAAGAGGCATGAATTAAGCTAACCTGTCTTGCCGCCTAGCAGATTAAAAAAAAAAAAAAAAACTAAGTTGATGCTTGTATCAAACTAATACAAGGAGTTATAATTTAGAAAATGTCATGAGGTCAAATTGTGGTTTAATGTACGAAAAAAAAGCTTTCAGCAACTCTGGAATTACCCTGAAAATATGACTTTAAAGAATGATTGTGTCCCTTGACATAAACAATAAAGTAATGTTAATTGCATATAATGCCATAAACACGAGAAGAGTGTGGGAAACCTCAACAGCTATTCCACCACTGATGAAGAGGATTGAGTAGCTCCTAGGACCTTTAACCCTTTCCCTTTATTCAGGACTGCAATCTTCCATAGACCAGTTCGTGGTTATCTGACTACAGAATGAGGCTAAACATATGTACAGCTAAGAAGGAAATGAAAATAAGAATTAAAAAAACCACTTTCCATATTTTTCATGATCTATTTTATTTAACATACATAGTACATGTAAACAACTGGCATAAAATTCATAAAAATACAATTCCCCTATGCATTATCAATTTACTCTTGATACATTCTTTCATTTTCTCCTTAGTATCACTGTCCTATTTTAACACTACACTGTTTCTGCTAAGCACTTTTAAGAGGCTTATCTTTTTTTAGGAATACTGCCCCAACTTTTTTTTTCCTTTCCTACTGTCATAGCAATAGCTATTTTTATCACTGCCTTGCCCATCCTAACCTTCCTCACACTAAAGCAAAAACATTTTTAAATGCTAAAAATGCATAAAATACTGAGCTCTAATACTGTTTATCATGTGTATCGAACTTACTACTACTCTGTGTTGCCATAAAAGATATTTATAACCTTCAGCACCGGCTGCTACAGATGTGACCAAGGCCGAGTGTGCAGTGTGGCCCAGGGCGTCTGTTCTAAACTGACTGGCCTAAAACATAATCATAGCTTGCTGGTGGAGCTACATGAATAAATACTGCTACGAAAGGAATCTTCTGAAAATAATAATTAAAAAAAAACTCTAATTTGACTAGTTTTACCTTTTCCCAGCATATAAAACAGTTATAACACTCTTTTAATGTTTTTCCTATGTGGAATTTCAAATAATGTAAACTTACTGGGAAGGGAATTATTTAAAGGTGGGAAAAATAGAGAATAACTTTAAAAGTAAAATTTAAAAAAGATAGTAAATTCTGGATGTACAAAACACATTTCTGTGAGAAACAATGGGAAATAAAGCAAAGCACACACTTGTCCTCTCCGCACCCACGGCAGCTTTCATCCTCCCAGGCCTCAAGTGCCCACTTCCCACTTTTCTGCATTGCTGCATCACTGCTTAAGTTCTACTCCTAATCCAAACTCCCCAGATGTTTCCTTGTTTTCTAAAACTGGCTAAAGACCAAGACCAAGAAATAAGTCACCCAGTGAGCAAGAAAGAGGGAGAGGCACCTGAAGTCACTGACCATCTCAGCCAGGAGGCTCCCTGGGAAAGATGGGCTCTGGGGCAGGCTTGGGGCTGCATGTGCCTCAGCCTGGGCTGTCTCGGCAGCTGTCTGTCCTAAGCAAGCTAGTGCTTCCCCCAGACCAGGCTTGTCCTTGGGCTCTGGAGAGAAGGCAGAAAGAGAACAGCTCTTCAGAGGCTCCCTGGAGAGGGCCCCGGAAACCACCCCTGAGGACTCAGGTCTCAAGAACAATCCACAATGAGGTTAATCTGCCTGCGGTTAATAAAGAGAACACTGTGTAACTAAATGTGTAGTCTGCCAGAGTCATGGTTTGCTTAGAATGTTAAATCTTAAAACCATTTCTCAGAACTATGAGGGTTCACTGTTTTGTAGAATCTCATTTCACACAAATTAACTTCTAAGAAACAAAAATTCATACTAGGAATTTAAAGCAGGTTGGAAAAGTTTCAAGATACAAACAAACAGATAAGAAAAAAGTAAAGAGGAAGACTGAATATATTAGTTCCTCATAGTGAAATGATGGTTTTTTAAACCAAAATTATAACATAAGGTTTAAGGCTTCGTCTTATTAAAGACAGGCAATTTTAAAAGTAAAATATAAAAACTCCATTCATTTATCATTATTTATTTACTGTGTGACCAAAAAACTAGTCATATTTTATGGTATCTTAATAATAAAAGAAAAATTACCATATACTACAGTCTTCCACTATAAATTATATCTACTCACATATACATTAGTTGCTAGATGCATCTGTAGTTGTTCAAAATAGCTTTTCTTAAAACAATTATACATGAAAAATTTTAAGTGGTTGAAAGTTATTAAAATATAAACATTCGAATACTACTAAAAATGCGAAAAATACACAATTGTCATTAAACTTTTTAAACCAAGAATAAGTAACTGATAAGCAATTAAATGAGTAAATAGCACTTATTTGACAAAGAATATTGAGAAAGAAACAGACAGGCCAACATACACTAATGCCACATGGCTGGCAGTTATAGGAATCTGGTCCTAATGACTAGGTCCAAGAACTTGCATTTATAAAGGGCAGGAAATGCTTTATTAACAAGGGTGACAGAGAACAGAGAATGTGAAGAAGGGAAATAAATTATAGGTCTACATAGCAAATATCCATATCTGCCCCAGCTATTCTTACTGAAGTTGATGACGGGGGCTGACATGACTGAGGAGCTTACAATAATCACTGAAATGTTCCAAAGACAAGCGCAAAAGGCAGAGAACAAAGCAAGGGGCATCAATAGTCCACAAACTGTAAAATCAGCCCCTACACAGTTCAGAAGTGACTGTATTTTCACATCACCCTTGTTATGACCCATCATATTTTTTTATACAGGTAGCTTTGCTCACTTTAGGGCAAATATTTAAGTCAAGTACAAGCATATACTCATTTGCATAGCAAATTTTAAGGGGTGCATTGAAATAGTAACCAACTGATAAAGGTTTAAGTATTTTTACATTCAGACTGACCAAATAAGACGTTTTCTATTTGAAAACAGTTACCTATAAAAGTTTTGGGAATCTGAATTAAAAACAAGGCATGAGTTATTAGCAAAACATGGAAACCATTACTGGTGGAATTCTCTGTAGGCAGCAGTCACTCCTCTATAACTTCTAAGACTTTGTAAACACTGTTCTGGAATACAGTGGTGAAGTGAGGCTTGGACTCCTTTACTAAGAGGTTACATAAGGGAGGTTTCCCAGCATTAGCAGGATCTTCCACATCCCAGATTTCAGGCATACTGCATCCAGGCCTAGAAAAATTAAATGTGCAGATTAAAAAAAAAAAAATCACTGTATGTTACCTAATGGAAGATAAAGGAACACACTTTGTATGTTCCTACCCTCATTTCTTTTTCCACTTAAAATAAATTAGCTTAAAAAAAAAACAAAAACCAAAAAAAACCCTACCATAGTTATTTTTAAGCTACCATAAATCCTTTCTAGAACAAGGTGAACACAGCAAAGAAAGACAATAAAGAAAGAAAAAGACATATAATACATGTGAGTTCAGGGGGTGGGGTAAAAGATCTCAGTTGAATTCTGCCTCAGCTACTTACCAAAAATGTGGTCTTGGGTAGTTCACTCAATCCCACTCTCCACATTGGTAAAATGGGACATACCCATGATGAAAGGGACTAAAGGAGAGATTGTATCCAGCATGATGCCCAGCACATAACAAGAGGAATACGGATGCAGATTATATGCTGCATATACTGATGCAGAAAATTATACAGGATGCCTCCAAGAGATCCCAGGTTTGGTTCCATACCACCGCAATAAAGCAAATATTAAAGTGAGTACCCAAATTTTTGAGTTGTATTGCCAAGTGCATGTAAACTTTGTTTACGCTGAATTCTATTAAGTGTGCAATAGAATTACATATCCTAATTTAAAAATTCTTTAATGCTAAAAAGTATGTTAATCATCATCTGAATCTTCAGTGATAAGGCTTCATAATCTTTTTGCTGATGGAGGGTCTTGCCTCAATGTTGATGGCTACTGATCAATCAGGGTAACGGTGGCAGATAGCTGGGGTGGCTATGGAAATTTCTTAAAATAAGACAGTATAATGATGCTTGCCACCTTAATGGACTCTTTCTTTCATGAACGATTTCTCTGTAGCACACAATGCTGTTTGATAGCATTTTACTCACAGTAGAATTTCTTTCAAAATTGGAATCAATATTCTCAAACCCTGCCACTGCTGTATCAACTATATTTATGTAATATTCTAAATCCTTTGTGGTTATTTTAACAATCTTCACAGCATCTTCACCAGGAGTAGAGTCCATCTCAAAAAACCACTTTCTGTGCTCATCCATAAGAAGTAACTTCTCATCTGCTAATTTCATCATGAGATGGTAGCACTTCAGTTACATCTTCAGGCTCTACTTCTAAAGCTAACTGTCTTGCTGCTTCCACCACATCTGCAGTCCCTTACTCTACCGCAGTCTTGAACCCCTCAAAGTCATCCAGGAGGGGTGGAGTCAGCTTCTCCCAAGCTCCTGCTAACTCTGAGACTTTGACCTCTTCCCAGGAATCACAAATGCCCTTAATGGTATCTAGATTGGTGAACCCTTCCCCAAATGTTTTTCAATTGACTTTTCCCAGATCCAACAGAAGAATACTGGCTATGGCAGCTATAGCCTTACAAAGTGTATTTCTTAAATTATAAGACATCGAAATGGAAATTACTTGAACTGTGGGGCTGCAGAATGGATGCTGTGTTAGAAGGCATGAAAACAACATTAATCTCATTGTACATTCATTCGAGCTTTGGGGTGACCAGGAGCATTGTCAATGAGCAGTTATATTTTGAAATGAATCTTTTTTCCCCAAGCAGGTCTCAACAGCTTATCACAGTCAGAAACCATATTGTAAACAGTTGTGCTGTCATCCAGGCTAGGAGCACAGGCAAAGTAGGTTTATCATAATTCAGTAGGGCCCTAGGGTTTTCAGAATGATAAATGGAGCACTGGCTTCAGCTTCAAGTCACCACCTGCTTTAGCCTCTAATAAAAGAGATCAAGCTCCAGGAGTTGGTTATGGACAGCGAAGCACGGTGTGCTACAGTCCATGGGGTTGCAAAGAATTGGACACAACTGAACAACTGAACTAACTGAAGAGAGACAGCCTGTTCTTGGAAGATTTGAAGCCAGGTATTGACTTGTCTTCTCTAGCTATGGAAGTCCTAGATGGCATCTTCTTCCAATAGAAGGCTGTTTTATCATTGAAAATCTGTTGCTTAGTGTAGCCACCTTCAATAATGATTTCAGCTACACCCAGATAATTTGCTGCAGCTTCTACATCAGCACTTGCTGCTTCACCTTGTACCCTGATATTATGGAGATGACTTTCTTCCTGAAACCTCATGAACCAACCTCTGCTGGTTTCAAACTTTACCACTGTGGCTTCCTCACCTTCTCAGTCTTTACAAAACTAAAGAGAGTTATGGCCTTGCTCTAAATTCGTCTTTGGCTTAAGGGGATGTTGTGGCTGGTTTGATCTTTCATCCAGACCACTAAAGCTTTCTCCATGTTAGCAATAAGGGTGTTTCACTTTCTTATAATTCATGTATTAACTGGCATAGCACTTTCTTTCAAGAACAATTCCTTTGTATTCACTATGTGGCTAATTGTTTGGCACAAGAGGCCTAGCTTTTGACCCATCTTGGCCTTTGATATGCCTTCCTTACTAAATTTAGTCATTTATAACTTTTGTTTCAAAGTGAGAGACATGCAACTCTTCCTTTCACTTGAACACTTAAAAGCCACTGAAAAATTATTAATTGGCTTATGTTTCACAGCATAGGGAGGCCCAAGGAGAAGGAGAAAGATAGGGGAACAGCTGGTTGGTGGAACAGTCAGGACACACACAGCATTCACCTTTGCCAACTTACATGGGTACAGTACAAGGTGCCCCAAAACAATTACAATAGTAACAGCAAAGATCACTGGTCACAGATCACCATGATAAATATAAAAATGAAAAAAGTTGAAATATTTTGAGAATTATCAAAATGTGACATGAAAGAGATGGGAATACCAGACCACCTGACCTGCCTCTTGAGAAATCTGTATGCAGGCCAGGAAGCAACAGTTAGAACTGGACATGGAACAACAGACTGGTTCCAAATAGGAAAAGGAGTATGTCAAGTCTGTATATTGTCACCCTGCTTATTTAACTTCTATGCAGAATATATCATGAGAAACGCTGAGCTGGAGGAAGCACAAGCTGGAATCAAGATTGCTGGGAGAAATATCAATAACCTCAGATATGCAGATGACACCACCCTTATGGCAGAAAGTGAAGAGGAACTAAAAAGCCTCTTGATGAAGTGAAAGAGGAGAGTGAAAAAGTTGGCTTAAAGCTCAACATTCAGAAAACGAAGATCATGGCATCTGGTCCCATCACCTCATGGCAAATAGATGGGGAAACAATGGCTGACTTTATTTTGGGGGGCTCCAAAATCACTGCGGATGGTGATTGCAGCCATGAAATTAAAAGACGCTTACTCCCTGGAAGGAAAGTTATGACCAACCTAGACAGGATACTAAAAAGCAGAGACATTACTTTGTCAACAAAGGTCCATCTAGTCAAGGCTATGGTTTTTCCAATAGTCATGTATGGATGTGAGAGGTGGACTGTAAAGAAAGCTGAGCGCCGAAGAATTGATGCTTTTGAACTGTGGTGTTGGAGAAGACTCTTGAGAGTCCCTTGGATTGCAAGGAGATCCAACCAGTCTATCCTAAAGAAGATCAGTCCTGGGTGTTCGTTGGAAGGACTGATGTTGAAGCTGAAACTCCAATACTCTGGCCACCTGATGCAAAGAGCTGACTCATTTGAAAAGACCCTTATGCTGGGAAAGATTGAGGGCAGGCAGAGAAGGGGATGAGATGGTTGGATGGCATCACTGACTCAATGGACATGAGTTTGAGTAGACTCTGGAAGTTGGTGATGGACAGGGAGGCCTGGCGTGCTGCAGTCCATGCCGTTGCAAAGAGTCAGACACGACTGAGCGACTAAACTGAACTGAACTGGCATGGAGACACAAGGTGACCTTTTATTATTTACCAAATCCATTCTTACCTCCACTAAACAGTAACTGATATATTATTTTCAAATCTATTATATTACCGGTTTTATAATCACCAATGTATTAATAATAACTGATTCAGGAAAGTGTAAGAAGTGGATGAGTGGATTCAAGAACTACCTGGTGAAAGGCTTTGATTATAAAGGACATTTATTTGTCTCCTTAAAATGGAGAGAGCTGGGGACATTCTTTAATCAAGTTATCAAACTTACCATCACCAATAACAGAACAAAGTGACAGTTATCTCCAAAAGTGACATAATGGAAAGTACACAACACCATCTATACAGTGTTCTTGTCAAATTTTGCCAGACTGAATCTAATAATGTGGAATAAGTTAGACAAATTCAAATGTGGGACATTCTTGCAAGACAACTGGCCTGGACTCTTTCAAATAAAATTTTCCATTTTTAAAATGTTAAAACACAGAAAAACCAAGGAAAAATTACAGAGATATGACAACAGCTTGTGTTTTGTCATAGTTGCTTCACTTTTCTCTATAAGAGAAAAAACCATTTCCAACAAGTCCCTTTAATTCCCAATGGCAGCCCCATGACCCTGCTCTTTACCACGAGGCAAGCACTAGACAGGAATGTACATGCTTTCTCCTTTTCAATAACATCTTTAATTTAAAGGGAACCTTCACTCAAAAGGTGTCAAAATACGAACCTATCAAAATAAACAAGTAGGCACCGTCACCTTCAATGCCCTTCCTCAGAGATGCTTCTGTAAACAATCAAGCATTCTGCTTGACCTTTTTTATTCGTGTTCAGACATACAAACACACAAAAACATAGGCACCGACATTTATATTCACAGGTGCTCCTGGGTTGCTCTTACAAAACTGAGATTAACCTGGGACTCCTCACTTAGCAATAGAAAGTGGTCACTGTCCCATTTCATAAAGACCTACCTTATTCTTTTTCATAGGTGTAGTACTTTTATGTATTATTTAATCACTCTTTTATGGACAGATACCTTGTTTTTCATTTTTGTCATTATAAAACAATGCTGATATAAATAATTTTGTGCCTTTATCTTTCTATAAGCTAAGTTTTTAGAAGCAGTGCTATCACCATGTCAAAACACTATTCAATTTTCACTATGCGTCTATCAAATTATCTTCCAAAAAGGTATTACCAGTGAGTGTTCCCACAAAAGAGTGTTCAGGGCACACTTTTCTTCACACCCTCGCTGATATGAGATTCTATTAACCTATGAAGATATGACTGGGCTTGGGTTTTCTATCTTTTAATTTCCTCACACATACCAAGGCCAAACTGTTATTATACTGCAGGCCAATGATAGTAGAGAATGAAACACACATGAAGCACCAGCTACTGAGTTCAACTGCTTTCAGGAAAAGAAGAGGGCAAAGAGCCGCCTTTGTGAGCTCTCAGTATAACATCCTTTAGTCCTTATCTCAGTTTTCTAAAGTTTCCTGAGGCCAGTCAGCTATGTATTTAAAACAGCATTAGTGAAAATCTCAATAATTTTCTTCTGAATCAATGTATTTTAATTTTATGTCAACTCTATTATGGGAATTAATGAGAAAGAGCAGAGAACTGAGAATAATAAAGGAGCTAATTAAAAACTGAATCTATAACTTGTATTTGAGTATATTTTCCTACTTGTATTTGAACACAGGGTATGAAGTATTTCAAGAATAATCAAGCACACAATTAAGCCACTCTGTGAAGGAGAACACATATATATAGTGCCCACCATGGCAGATATTAGTTCAAGCTCCAGGTGGATTAGTCCCTCTTCCTTTTCTTCTCCTATACTAGTTCCCCATTTGCTCCCCCTGTTTGGGCATATTTTTCTTTTCCAACCACATACAACTGTCTTAGGCTGGCATGACAGAATTGGAGAGTGAGGGCCAAGGCAGTAAGGAAGGTTCCAACTCTGGTTGACAGCTCTGGCCAGAAACTCAGTTCTTCCTACTGTGAAAGTAACAGTACTGAGTATTAGTCCTTCCCTTCCCTCTTCTGAGCCCTCCATTTGCTTCTCTGTCAGCACAGAGAGCTCAGCTGTGTTTTGTTTCAAGCTTTGAGCAGAGTGCACCTGCCTAAGATTTCCTGAGACTTACAATCCTGTAGAAGATGGAGAGTGTCGTTACTGAGGGGTAAACCAGGTGAGAGGAAGCTACTTCCTCTCTTTCCACTCCTGCTGCCCCGAACACAACAAGGGCAATCAGTGCAGCAGGGAAACCCAGCACAAACCTCCACCCCACCCAACTCTCAGCCTTGTCCCTGGAGGTGAGCTCCAAATGAAGATGATCAGAAGCCAGTTAATTCACTGCTGACTTTGTGCAGTGTGCAAGATTTATTGCCATACTTCCTAAATCTGTCTTTTGATCCTTTCTTGTGTACAAAAACCAGTGCTCTGCCCATCAGAACATGAGACTACAGCAATTATGCAACTCCAAGGAGCTCCATCAACATCTAAGAATAAAGGACGCTAGCCTCTGCAATTGTCACATATTCAAATATGCATGGGTCTAGGGGACAATGAAGACTCTTGAATCAAGGTTCATCATTGGCTTGGGGAAGAGAACTCACAAAACAATTTTTATGTTCCAGTAACCTACAGGTGTTTCAGGTCGGCATCACTGAACTGGAGAGTCAGAAGGCAAACCCTGAGACAGTAAAGATCCCAATGCTGGCAGAAATCCCTGCCAAGAAACTGAGTCCTTATGACTGCAAGCATCAGGCCAACATTCATTCATTACAATGTCATCATCAAGTTGTTATGAGAGATGCTTACAACTTTTTGTCCTAAGTTTATACAACAAAGTTAAAGGCTATGTATATAAGTTTCATATATATCCTTATGTTCATAAAGACGTGGAGCATTTTCTCAATTATGACTCAATAACATTTTCTGTAGATCTTGATTAAATTCCAGTCACTTGGGACATATTCACTGGAAAATCATTCAACAATAAACAATTATTTGAGTTTCTTTGTGGGCAACACTTGACAGATACTGCCTCAGAACTATTTTTACTCCTGAGTCAATATTTAATCATTTTATCTTAACACCTTCATGTATCACTGAAATACACGGTGAATGAGATTGATTAAGGCACAGATATAGCAATCTCCTGAAGATTTCTGTTTACTTAAAGAGCAATGAAAATTTTTTTTAAATAATAGTGTTCCATAAAATATCCTTGATTTCTGATAAAAACTACTTTCTATATTCCTTAAGGGATGATGCTTCAGTATTTTAATAACAAGCTATCATCTGCTATCGAATCACCTAAGTGCAACAGTTCTAAACAGTCTACTTTAGAATTTACATTTGCTTTTAAAATCTTACCAACTCTTACTGCTCTAATCTGCTTAGTGAACTTCTCTGTGGAAATGGAAAAAATTTAAAATATAAACCCAAGAGAATAGGGGTTGCTGTAATGTTAATCATTTTCCCACTCAAATAAGATATAAACAGTAAGACAGAAGTTTCACTCTAAGTCAGAAGTTCCCCAACCTTTTTGGCACCAGGGACCAGTTTCATGGAAGATAACTGTTCTACAGAAGCGGGGCAGAGGAGGGTTTCAGGATGATTTAAGTGCATTACACTTATTGTGCGCTTTATTTCTACTACAAAGCTCCAACTCAGATCATCAGGCATTAGACCCAGAGGTTGGGGGTCCCTGCTCTAAGGTGATGCTGGGAGAGGGTCCCCTCTATTCCAGGATAAATGCTGCAGAGATGTGGCATGGACAAAGCTGCTGCACTTCATTACAGTGAGACTCTCCATTACTTGGTTTCAACTCTGCAAGTCTTTTGAAAGAAAATACACCCAACTTTGAATTAGAGTTTTTCAAAAAAAAATCAAAGGCAAATATGAACAATTTGGGAAATTATCAATAAGTGCACATGCAAATCATTATAAGTTAAATAGATATTTATAATGATTTGAAAAGAAAAAAAACTCCAAATATTTATCAGAAAGGTTTTTCGGCTTATACTTTGCTAAATATACAACTAGTAAAGCACTTGCCAGGAGACTGAATTAACTTTAATGTCTTATGAATACAAAGTACTGTTGCTGAGTACTCACTTGGATCTTCTTATACACCACGATTCTTCCAGAATGTAGTAATTCACTTGTAACTTTATCAATTCTCGCTTCACTTCTTCAGCTGATTTTCGACTATACATCGAATATACTATTTTTGTTCTGGCTCTTTAAAGAAAAATAATTGGGCAGAAGATTTTCAAGATCAAAAGAATGCAATCAACCTACTTGGACAGAAGTACTGAATGGAACTAGAAGACTCTATAGAAAAATCAGGTCAAGAGAACATTCGTCACAAGAGTTCCTGGCTCAGGGGCATTGGGGAGGTCAACCAGAAGAGGCACACTAGCACAAGAGTCCTGAGAGAAAAAGTTCAGTTTAATGAATCCTTTCATCTCCAAACTTAGTCTTTTGGTTTGTTTGATTGCTTGTTTTAAATTTTCCATCACTCTATCACTGATAAGAGTATGAGCTACACAAAGACAACTAAAGGACTACTTTAAAGGTGTGTTGTTAACTTTAAAGGTACGACAGTCCTAACTCTGATAACCAACAATTAGTATTAAATGGCTCTCCATTTTATTCATAATTAAAACAAAAAATTAAATTTATTCAACACAATTGCTCCAGAAATTAGTTTGCTAAAATTGATTTTTTTAATGAAAAAGCTTTTTATTTATAAAAGGTAGGTCCCACTGTTACACAAAATAATATATTAATAAGATACACCAATCACTTAGGAAATGACTAGCTGACGAACCTAGAAATTAAAATGAAAGTTTAATCTTTTTCCTTTTCAGACAGAACACGGGCTTCCCTGGTGGCTCAGACAGTAAAGAATCTGCCTGCAATGTTGGGAGACCCAGGTTCGATCCCTGGGTTGGGAAGAACCCCTGGAGAAGGAAATGGCAACGCACTTCAATATTCTTGCCTGGAGAATTCCATGGACAGAGGAGCCTAGTAGGCTACAGTCCATGGGGTTGCAAAGAGTTGGACATGACTGAGCACTAAACATTTTCAAAGAGAATACAACATTCTAACTTATGAAAAAATAGTAGAAACAAAAAACATGATCATTCCAGTAGGGCTATATTGGTGAAAATTAGAGAGTAAAAAATAAAACCTTTCCTTGAATTAGATTCCATTTCAACTGACTCCTCAGAATTCAAGAAAAAATACCCTATGAGAAAACCTTAATAAAAACTATAGGCTAATGAATTTTCTGGAGGAACTTAAAGGTGATGATAACTAATAAGGACCTGGGTGTTTTGGAACCCTGTATAACACAGACACTGTGTGATTTCTTTATGCTGCTAAGTAGAGAAGAGAACCCCAAAGACTGCAGCTTTCTCATCCTATGGGGTCTTAACAGTTTGTACTGAACTTAACCATGTTATCTCAGTATTCTTTGTCCCCAGCCTCTATATACTCCAGTTTACCATATCCTTTTTGAAACACTTCTTGTTATGCTGCTGGTTCCCTCACTCATTTTCTATTTGTATGAAAAACTTGTTCTCAACAATGTGCTAATTGTGTACTAACCTTAAACCCGCATCTTCATAATGTGGATGATTCACAATGGGCCGAAGTGCGGAGAGTTTAACACTTGCCATTGTGGGCATGGCACCTGCAAACACTGCATCTGCAAAGCAGGAACAGAGGTCTTAGGAAGACACCTGCAGGATATGACAAGCAGTCTCCCTCTGGTCAACTCAGTTACTTCCCAGGTAAAAAATTTGAGGCCTGAATCGTGACATAAAGATTCAGTAACAGAACCAGAATGAATTGGGTAGCTGATAAAATGGTGGTCAGCAACCAAGTCTGGATAAAATATTTTCCTTGTAAGACAAAGCCTCATCACTGAAGATTTCTGTTTCTTTCGGTTGTTTGTTTTTAGTATCTTTTCCTGATTCTAAGAAGAAGTAACACATTGACTAGAGAAGTTTTACGGCACCAAGGAATTCTGGAAGATGATTTAATATTCAGTCACTTGATATTCAATGACAACAAAAAGTTCCCTTTGGATACATGAATCAAGTATCATATTCCTTGAGCTTATTTCAAGAAGGAATGTGAAGGACTGAGATTAAGAATTTATCAGGAAAATAAGCATACCATAAATCATTTTAAACTGTGCCATGCAAAACTTTGGAAACATTTTTTAAAATTAGAATTTATGGAAAACAGAAATAAATTATTAAGAAAGTACAACACTTATTTTGCAAATTTCATAAGCAAGATGAACATTTCTCTCTTTCTGGATAATCGAGAAACCGGGTTTCTTAGAAAGATTAAAACCATTGGAAGTAACGTGAGTTGAGGATTGTGCAGGTGTATATAAAACCATCGGGAAAACCACAGCTAAATAATAAGACTTTTTTTACCTGGTTTAGTACTATATTTAATCCATTCTATAAGTTCTTCTTGTGGCAAATTGCTGAATTCCCCTACAATATTCCACTGGGTTTGTAAATTTGCAGAACCTTGTATTGACATTGCTGCTAACACAGCAAAAACAACAGCACCAGGATGCACTTTGCAAAAGAGCCATCCGAATAGCTGAAATCAAATTAAGAACACATTGACAATGGTTAGTACAAAGCAGCCTGCATCCTGAAATAAGCAAAAGTTCTTCCCAGAGAAGAATATAGTCTCTGCTAGCATCCCAGATACAGGACTAATAATTCGAAGGAAAAGTTCCAGAAACAATAACCTGGGGGGTCAAAAGAATTCTACCATTAGCTTTACATAGGTGGGACATGATTTAAGAAATTCTTCTCAGTTTGCTCTCTCTACTTCCAGATTCCAGGAAGGTCAGGCCTACCTAAATAATTTGCCTAACTCAGTGCAAAATAAAAACATGGGTTTGTTGTCTGACAATTTTTAAGAAGTTCAAAGCAGTGAGATAGCAATGCATCAATCTAGGTGCACAGTCCTTCTGAGTGTGGGCCCCTGTGTGATCACTGCTTTCTGTCAATATCTACATTCATGAATTTAGCCTGCACTGAATGAGTGTTTGTTGTATGCCTTGGACCATTTTAGAAGTTAAAAGGATAAATAATCTTCTTTGGCCACTAACCTTTGGAAAGATTATAACAAAACCATGATGAACTTTAATTATAACAATTTAAAGAACTTTGGGCAATTTAATATTATTTTAGAGCCACTTAATAACAAAGCCTGGGGTAAAATGATCATAGCAGCTATAATACCAACATAACAATCATCTCACCTGTCTTGAGCAGATCAAGGAAGCCATAACGCACATGTGTGGTGTCAAGAAGAGTTTTAGTCTCATAATTAAAACACCAAGGACTGTATATGCTAGCAGTTGCAATGCGTGATAAACCAGCTGAAAGACAGAGAACGTATTTTTTACTCCTAATATTCATGAAGTTAATATATTGTTAAACTGAAAAAGAGTAAAAAATTAGAAAAGAGTACTTTTTGTTAGAAACAGTATTTTGATTTCTGAAATAAACAAGTCTTAAAATTCACTTTCAAACTTCTCCATTATATTAGAGGGCTAAAATTATAAAATCCTTAAGGCAAGTGGACCTATAATTCCACTCAGAATCAAGCCTAGGGTTAATAAAGCCAACACTTCTGAACCAGGTAGAAATATGAAATACAGTGTCATCAACTATAGTCACCACGCCATTGCTAAGAAGAGGATCCTAAAAGTCTTCATCACAAGAAAAAAATTTTGAGTAACTATGTATGGTAACAATTTTAACTAGACTTACTGTGGTGATCAATCCACAAAGTATGTAAATTCAAATCATTATGTTGTACATTTGAAACTAGCATTATATGTCAATTATACCTCACTTAAAAATAAACAGGCTGAATCACCAGGAAATGGGAACAACAACCAGTCACATCTCTGAGGCCTCTGGGCAAGGTGAGCAGAGAGGAAAATGATCTCCAATCATATGAAAGATACTCTGCAAAAGTGCCTAAATGGACCCCAGCAGTGAACTGCTATTACCTTGATGATGATCAAAACAGACTGAGTGAGTTTCCTAGCCACCTACTTTAACAAATGAATGGTCATGTTTGCAGTATTCTCATAAAAACACATACAGGCCTATTTTGAAGATGATTAGCGACTTACCAAAAGTGAGAAAATGAACTAGAAAGAAAGTCCAAATATATACAAACATTAAAACAAACCACATTTTGGTGATATTAAGTCTTTACCTCTCCATGATCAAACTGGTGTTTTCTGAAATGGAAAAAGAAATACTACCATTGAATCACCATTGAAGCACTTCAATCATGTGCATTTTTACCTGACAAATATGAGTTTTACAACTTCTATAATATTCCCTCAGAACACATACGTGTAAACCAAAAGAACTAAAAGTTATAAACCAAACTGGTGCTACAGTCTTAAAACAGCTTATTTTGCACATCCTACATATCTGACTACACGGGTATTTTTAGGCCAACAAGACTTGCTGGCCGCCATGTATCACATACCTCACGAGTAACAGCCTGACAAAGGAGAGAGTGGAAAGAAACTCTGAAGCCCTTGCAGTCCCAGAGCCCTACTTCCTGTCCCCAGCGGTCCCTCAGCTCCCACATAAACTATAAACGCCACAGAGACAATGTAGGAAGCCACATGCAAGACTTTTTTACAGCAGCAGTTTTGAAACAAAAAATAGCCACAAAATGCCACCTTTAGTTTTGTTTGATGGTTTTAATTTCCTAAGAAAGGATACATCTTTATAGGCCCATCCTCCCCGCAGCTCACTCTGGTCCCCTTCCCAGCACCCCAACCCTGTGTTGAGTCTCATCACAGCACTGAGAGCAAATTTCAAAAACGGGAATCCAGATATGCCATTCTTTACTTAAGACTTTCTAGGTCATTGTGGGTTTGGGTTTCTTTTTTTTTTTTTGGTAATTACACATAGTCTTCTTTAGATGGTCCCCATCTTTCACCCTTAAAATTCACCTTCTACTGTGTTCCCTCTTAACTAACTGTGCTCCATCACACTAGATTCATTTTACGCCTTAAAACATCAGACAGCTCCTTTGACTCCCTCCCATATTCAGTGCCTCCCACCTTGATCACGCACACTCCATTTCCCTGTTTTATCTTCTCATAGAAAACAAAATGTTCAATTATAGGTTTACTTGAGTATCCTCTGAATTCCCCTACTGAGATGAACCCTTCAGGAGGACAGGGTACAAATCCATCCATCCACTCAATTCCACTGAACACTGAAGACACAGCAGTAAATAAGATTGGGGGTGGGGAAAAACTGTGCCCCAGAGTTTACATATAAGTTGAAGGAGACAAACAGAAAGCAAATAAGCAACCATTACATGGCAATAAATACCATGCAGAAAAAAGGAAACCAGGGAAAAGATGCAGGGAGTACTGCGTGTCCAGGGTGGTATATATTAATCTGTGTGGTCACCAACTGAGTGAACTCTGAGCAGAGCCTTGAGGACCCGAGAACTGGAGCCTGAGGATCCCCAGTGGAAGAGCACTTCAGGCAGAGAACAGACATGACAAAGCCTCATGGTAGCCGGCTCCTTGGCAGGCTGACAGTAAAGACAGCATGATTAGGGAAGAGGGAGCCAGGAGGAAAATGAGCTGAAGAAGATCCCGCAGAAGTGTGCTGACAGGGAAGCACATTCAGAGGCTCAGTACTGCGTTCACAGAACTTGAGATTCTCACCAGACACCCAAACAGAGATGACAAACAGTGAGTGTATCTATAAATCTTAAATTCAAGGGAGAAGTCTGAATCAGAGATACAAATATACAACTTGATAACACATGCCTTCTCTATCCTAAACACTGAAATATTTCAAGACCTAAACAATGCCCAGCAAATACAGTTCAATCTCTTTTTTTTTTTTTGAATGAATGAACAAATGATTCAATTAACCCCTAATCTAGGTAATCTGGGTTACATAAAATCTGATTGGACGATCTGGTTTCAAAAATTCTGATGTACTAGCAAAGAGTAAACATATTAGGCAAATGAAGGAAGTGAATGGGTCCTCCTTTATTCTTCTTTCATTCCAAGTACAAATAATCCATTACCATTTATTAAGCACTTAGAATGTTAATATGACCATTAACATTACATTAACTCTGATCTTACAACTATTTATTATCCCAACTGACAGCTAAGGAAAGCAAGTCACAGGGCTAGTAAGCAGCAAAGCCAGGTCTATATATTGACTGGTTTCAGAATCAATACATTTTCTACTTCACAATGCTATCTTTATCCTCCTTTAACCCCTAAATCCCTGAATAAAGGAGACCCTGGTACTCACATCTTGAGAATTAAAATGTGTATCCTACCCCTCCCCTTTTTATATTTGCATATGACTTTGGTACTTAATGCAAAACAAAATGTCAATGTGCCTTTCTCCTTTCCAAAAAGCTCTGATCCTACCTAGATTGAGAGCCCCATGAAGCTCAGTGTTTTTCTATAATTATTTCTATAGTTGAGTTATTATTGAAAAGACTCTCTTGTTTCTGTGAAAAGTTCCACCTTTCTCTTCTGGATGCATATTATAGTTATAACCTTTAGCCCTTTTCTGAGCTCTTAAAAAATTTTCATCTCAATCGAAGATAAATTTTGGCTTTATGTACTAGAAGCTTTTTCCTTTTCCCCAGCCCTCAAAGGTGTCAGGTAGAAGCAAGGGTACAGTTACAATAAATTGCTTCTAAATGAGAACAAGGATTGTCTCAAGAGTACGTGCAATAATTTATCACTGGGTAGAGGTTAAAGAACAATATATAAGGCTGTGTGTTATAAAAGAAAATATACAGACACACAAATTCAACAATCTCTACTGCCCCCAAAATAATTCCACAAAAGAATGAAACTAGAATTAAAACTTCCTTTACTCCATCCTCTAATCCCATCCCCTACTAATAATTATAAGTTTTATCTTTCCACATCCCTATGTACAAATAAACATATAAAATCTTCATATTTAAAATAAAAGTTTAATCATCCTTTATATGTTTTATAATTTTTAATGCAAGGATGTATGATGAAATATCTCTATAAGGAATTCTACTTTCTGACTGGGTCATAATTAAACCAATACTACTGAATACTTTGGTTGTTTTCATTTTCACATTATACACACCACCACAATGGGCATCTCTATACCATCACCTCTGCATTTCTATGAGAGTTTCTAGGGGACATACTTGCACCAGTGAAACTGCTGGGTTAAAGGACAGGCCCACCATATGTTTTGCTTTATTGCCAAACTGCCTTACCACCCTTGCAAGCACTGGGTATTAATTTTTACAAACCTGTCAAGTAAAAAGGTTTCCACATTATCATGGGACTGAGCACTTTTTCATGTATCTATTTACTCATGCACAAGCCTTTATCACTCAACTACTATTCTTTCCTCATATGCCAGGCACTGCATATAAACTGCTGAATTGAACAGAAATGGCCATCTCCCCTTTCAGGAGATATAGGCAACAACCCAGCAGTTTGTAAACACATGGTGATAAATGCTGAGAGAAAGAAAAGGGGTGTGATGGTGGAGAATAACAAGCAAGGAGACAAGGGATCTACTCAGAGATGACTGGCAGAGAAGGCTTCTTATAGGAGGTGACATTTAGGCAAGGATTAGAGAACTGAGTCATGCCAAGACAGGCTGTGGGAAGCAGGGGGCACAATCACGGGCTTAGGGTACAACCACTGCAAGGGCAGGAAACCAATTTTCATGGTCAAAGAGCACAAAAGAGGTTAGTGGGACAGGAGTGTAGTGGGATAGGGAAAATGGGAACGTGTTTTCTCAACTGCCTGTGTGTACCTTTCACTCATTTTTCAAATGGGTTTTTAGCATTTTTCTTGTTAATGTATAGTTCTTTATGTGTGATGGTCATTATTACCTTGTTATGATCTGCAAATATTTCCCCCAAGTTGTATTTGCTTTAAATAACGCTTATGGTATTTTACCAAAGAATTTATCTGATCAGCCATATCAACCTTTCCTTCTAGCTTATCAGTTTTATGCCATTCTTAACAAGGCCTCTAACCCTAACATTATAATAAACTCTTGGTTTATTTGGGAGTTTCATTTTTCTCTATATTTAAATCTTTGATCTATCTGGAATTTATTTTATGTAAAAAGTGAGGTATGAGCCCACTTTTACATTTCCCTCTTCTTCTGCCAAAAGGCTGTCCAGTGACTCTAAAACCATCAACAGAGTAATTTGCTTTACCTGCCAAACTGAAGCACAAAGCTGTGTCCTCCAAGTAGAAATAAGTGTAGGGCTACTGTCAGAGCATACTGGATGGGACTTAGAGACAAGTAAGTGATGTGCTTAGCTCTGCTCAGAGAGGGAATAAGGATAAAAGCAGAGAAGGGGGATGGCAACAACTGAAACATCAGTTCACATAACTATAAAATTAATACACTGTAAATACCTACTTAGTAAACTGGAGGAAGTAACAAAGGCATTAATGCCATATTTACCTTATATGTGTCTGTTGTTTAGTTAAGACAACCCACATGTCACTCACAACCTGCAAATAGATTTTTAAACACTTTATAACAGCTGTAGTGGGGAAAAAAATTCAAGTAACATATGTTCTAGACTTTCAAACTTTTACTTACTCTAAAATACAGAAGTATGGAGATAAGAAGTAACTCAGAAATAGTAATTATGACAACAAAATCTTACATTTGTATAATCCTATCTATAACCAACCCTGTTCAGATAGGTTTTACTACCATGTTATAGAGGAGCAACAGGCTCAGAAGGATTAAATGATCTTCCTGAAGGTGGACAACAACTAAGAAGGGTCTTGAAACCTGACCTTTCAGCTTCTAATTCACCTTTAGTGAATTCCACCATGTTCCAGTTTTTGGTAGTGCCCCTACTTAACTATACACATACAGGAATGATAACTATGATGCCCAAAGAGGAGGGGAGGGTAAAGGGGCCATCTGATTCTCACTCTTCCCTTGCTTTTTAATGGAGATGATGTGAGGCCAGTAACAACCTCTCCGACCTTCCAATTTTGCATTTGCTAAAATGGTAATAATAGTATCTGTACCCTAGAATGTTATTGAAGAACCAATTGAAATAAGGTATGTGAAATATTTAGAGTGATTATAAATATATGATGTGAATAATAATTACAATACAGAATATTCCACAAATACATGACATTGTACTAACACAGAAATAATAGCTCTGAATTAGAAAACCTTTAGGGTCTATGATTTATTTTTCAATCACAGACTAATCCCAAGTCATTCACTTAAAACATTTGTAGTTATAAAGTTCACTAACTCTTGAGAAGAAAAAAGAATATTATATCACTCTTTGCTAAAGATTGGAACTTCCTTGGCCTGATTTATATCTGGACTTAAGATTTCATTATCAAAGCTAAGTTGGGAGTCTATTTCTTTAGGTTTAGTAATACATTGTTAATATTCTATTTTTCCTTTTGATTAATAATAAACTCTATCCAGAATTTAATGAATACTGCACAAATGACTTAGAAAGGCATATGTTAAATATTTTAATAAAAAATTACATAAAAGTTAAAAGTGAGTCAGTAATAGTTTACATAAACAGAAACAATTGTATGTGGGTCAATATGATCTCTCTGATCCTATCTTTCAAAATACGTGACTATCAAAATGTAAGTGTCCTTTTCTTAGGTTTACTTTATGCTGGTAACTAGCACAATATTTTTTAAGATTTATAAATATTCATCAAAGGCTATTAGTAAGAAAATAATGTGTTTCAATAGATCTATATAAGTATTGTGTTAGATTAACATGTAGCCTTGTATATGTAACTACTATGAAGAAATAAGAACATGTTTTATTATGAGAAAGTACTCATAAGGTAAAGGATAGACTTACCTTTCTAATGATTACAATAAACACAACAAGAACAACTGGAAGCAATAATGTCTTTGTATACCTCAAGGGAGTCTGAAATTCAAAGAAGTGTTTTGTTAGAGAAAAATGTTATTCCAAATGAAACTGCAAAGCATGAACCAAGTGAATTTTAAAACATGTTAAGAAACTTGTGCATTCACCAATCTACCCACTGATTCCCTTCATAAAAATGAAGATACATTTCCATAGAAATGAACTTCCCCAAAATGCTGAGTTGGAAACACTAACAGATACAGTTCCCAAACACTTGTAGTATAAAGCGCAACTAGAAACATTACTATTCACTTTTGCACAGTACTGTTCTAACTAGAGAGCCCAATATTCAACGAGGGTCAGCAGAATGGCAGGAGCTTTACTGTGCATTTTATCTCGAATAAAAATCACAAGCATGATGTCCACATACAAACACACACACACAATAATGATCAACGTTTATAAAAGGAGTAAAAACATTTTTACATTTTCTTCAGTAATAGGTAAAAAACTAAAAAAGAAAAAAAACAACTTTTTTTAACTAAAAAAGCCCTACACATTGCAATCCTATACACCTCTCAATAATTTCAAATCACAGTCGCCAATAATTCTCAGCCTGAAATTTCTAAATTGCAATCGATTTGCTCATTATCAACACATTCCCTCACAAAAGTTTTATCATTACATGAAATTACGCATGCTTTCCTCAATATGTTTATAAACAGAAGGCTAGATTCAACCATATTAAAAATACTGGTACATTTTAATTCTACAAAACATAAGGTAAGTAGCATTTCCTGATTTCCCTCTCCTTAGTCCAATTTTCTCTCTTTCTATCTGTATTAGACAAGCAATTTTGATGATTTACAATAACTATTTTATTATTTCAAAAATTAGACATTTGCTAATAATAACTAACAATAAATATAAGAAAAGTAGTAAGATTGATGTTTTCTTTAAAAAAGAAGTATTTAAAAAATCATGTTAAAAATACTAAGCAAAGTTTAATAGAGCTCAAACAATTTTAACATTATATTCCAAGAGTTTATTAGCGTGAAGTATGTCAGAAAGAGAAAAACAAATATCATATATTAATGCACATATGTGCAATCTAGAAAAATGGTACCTATGAACCCATTTGTAGGGCAGAAATAGAGATGGAGATGTACAGAACAGACATGTGGACACGGGTGTGAGGAAGGGGGAGCGGGGTGAGTTGGGAGATTAGGATTGACATACATACACTGCTATGTATAAAACAGATAGCTAGTGGGGAACCTGCTTGAAGAGAGCTCAGCTGAGTGCTCTGTGGTGATCTAGAGGGGTGGGACTGTCGGTGGGGGGGTCTTAGAGGGAGGGGATATACATATACATACAGGTGATTCACTTTGTTGCAGAGCAGAAACCAACACAATGTTGTAAAGCAGTAATACCTCAATTTAAAAAAAAAAAAAAAGAACAAATGCAAAGGAAAAAAACCACAGTGAGAGATGTGTGCACATGTTTGTTCTATTAGAATTATAACTTCTTTTATTTTAATATTTCTCATAATTATTGATTTTATTCTAAGCATAAAAGTTACATATGCTCATTGTGAACACTAGAAAACGGAGAAAAAATAAAGGAGACAATGAATTTCACATTTTAATCAGTTATCAGCATTTCCTCCCTGATGGATTGTATATGTTCACGTCCTTTGCCCATTTCTGCATAGGTGGGTAGGGGAACAGTGTGCGGCTGTACTTTTAGTGCTGAGAAAGAGTGAGGGTCCTTGATAAACTTCTATTGATTTGAACACTCTCATTAATCTCTAGTTTCATTGATTTTATTTATCGCAAGAATCATCCCAGTTAGTCATTTGATTTTAATTTTTATAACATTGAATGTACAAAACTGTACATATAACAGTTTTAAGTAATATGCAGACAAATCTATTAATCATTCTCATATGCATTTTGTACTAATATGATGCTCATTAAAATATGAAGTTAAGAAATGTTTCTCAAATTAATTTTTCAAGCTTCATTTATATTTAACACATCAACTGAAATGAAGTTTGGCATATGATACAGACCTGATTTCCCACCCCAGTTCAATTTTTCAAATAATATTCATGAAAAAAATGCATCTTTTATCATTTACCTGTGCTGCTCTCTGCTCTCTTCATTTCATACCAAGTACACACACAAAAACATAGTTAAGTATATACACATGGGGTCTATCCAGCATTGCCTATTTTTGGCCATAACGTTCCTGTTTTGATGTCTTTGTACTTTAAATACTGTTGCTTTCCATTTTCATATCTAAAAGGCAAAGATCTCCCTCACTGGTTTTTACTATCTTTCAATAGTACAATTCAATTAAAATATGACTACTATAGAAAATTTAGAAAACGCAAATTACAAAATAAAGTTAATCACTAATTACCTCTTCACCAAAAAAAAAAGAAAAGAAAACCAGTGTTAAAATTTTGCTGACACTTTATGTGTGCTAATCATAGCTCAATAAGATCACAGCATGTTGCTTACCCTATTATACATCTTAAGTGTCTTTCCATACCAGTATAATATTGCGTTAAATTGTTCCCTCTTCCCACCATGCACCAGATGCCCTCTCTCTGAGCCTGCACTGTGCTCTGTCTCTACAGCACAGTCCCTGTGAAGATACCTATGGAGATGAAGAATGGCAGGCTGGACACGGCTTTGCCATTTTCTTCAAATTGGCTGAAGCCACGCTGTGCCTTAGTAAACTATTTCTTCTGTTACATAATTGATGATTCATACTCTCAAGGCTATGTAGTGGCATGTTTATTTTCAACAATGTTAAAGGATTTACACTGAGCCCTACTTTCTCTGTTGATGCCTATACTTCCTTTACCATCTCCTTGAATGAGTCTTGATCTGCTATAGGCATGCATTTTAATGTTTTGCAAGATACTTTTCCCTATTTTCTTTCAGCAGGCTCAACATTATCACTTGTACACTTTTTATCAGCCATTATGTGTCAAAACCACTTGCCAGAACACAGGAAATGAAGACGACAAGTCACTGGAGTAAAGAGTCATCTGCCATGTGGCACACTCTCTTCCAACTGGTCTGCAATTCAATGGCTGACCCAGTGGGGATCAGGGAAAATGAATGTGTCAGCAGAGGACTGTTGGCTAGTTCCACACACACACACACACACACACACACACACACACACAGCTTTGAAGAAAGTCTCAGAGATAATTAAATAGCCTCATAAATCAGGGCCACATGGGTGGTGTGTGTGTAAGTAACACTGCAGACTTCTGTCTGACAATGCACTTAACTACTCTCAGATTTCCTTCTAAACACACAAATACAGTTTTAGAAAGACAAATGTTGTTGGAATGAAAAACCGGTATTCAATGATATTTCAAATCAATGAGATTATTCAAACAATCACAAAGCAAGTGGAAACTGAAAAGCTTGAGAGTTTTACTGAATCAATGCTATCCTTGAAAGAAAGCAACTTGAAGTGCTTCTGTGTTTACTCATCCTAAAAACTATTGCTAGACTGAATGTATGTTTCTAAATTATCAAAATGAGAAGAGATCATATATTTCATGAGGCTGTGCTAATGTAAACAGGAACATCTTGGTTTAAGCTGCAAGGTTTTCCTTTTTCTTCAAACTGAGATAAGAACACAGAGGTAAGAATCTGAGTAACAGGAGCACCCTTTATGAAAAATGAACAGACCAAAACCTAGAAAAGGATAAATTCCACCTTACCTCCTTCTCCATAAAGTCAAACTCTGCTGCACATGTATACAGTAAAGTGTCAAAATCCTTGTAACTGAAGAATTTTGATGTTAATAAGTTGCCAATATGAGCCTAGTAAGGAGTAAAGGGAGGCACCATTAGATTAGGCCGTACATTGCTATAACTCATTTCAATCTTAACAGTACCTAAAAACAGCTTCCAATGCATTGCAGAACTTGTTGTTCTAACACATGGCTGGTTTTGGACCCTCCAATTTCACAGTCTCTGTTCTTTGGCTAACAAGTGATAGCTCCAACAACACCCTGCCTTCCATGCACCATCAACAACATTCCACAGGCTTTTACCCTTGGGTTTTCCCTGCGCAAGGTGTTAAATCTTGTGAAATACACTACAAGGTATCCACTGGGCTTGGTAGCACACACAGGCATCCATCAATCACAAAGGGACATCATGTTTTAGAGTAAAGAAAAACAAACATAATTCAGAATTTCTGAAAGGCAGACTGAAAAGACTTTTTGAAAGAAGCAGACAATGGGCAGACCTTGGAATAGCATCTGTGTATTCTTCACATATCACCAAGTTCACACTTACATCACCTCACTTACTTCCCACAACGAGCCATGAGAGGAAGCTGGAATTATTTTCATTTAACGAATGAGAAAACATTTGCCTAAGTTTCAATTAATTATTGTCTAAAAGAGCAAGAACCGTAGGAAAGGGGGTAAATTATATCCAAAGCAAATCATGACTAAAATGATAAACGATACATAAACGAAGTGTGTGTGTGTGTGTGGGGGGGTGTGGTCAGGGAGTGAATAGGAACTCAATGGCGATGGGATATCCTGAAGAATCTCAAATGCTGTGTCTCCTGGGGAAGAAATGTATGCTAATAAGTTTAAGAAACCAATAGGGAGAATACCTTGGCCTAAAATTGCATATGCAAACCACCAATCCAAGGAAAGGGAAAAGAATCTAAAAGGAAAGCAAATGCTTGGAAAATCTCAATAAAAGGAAAGGAAGAAGTCACAAAATAATGATAACTGCCATAAATGTAAAGACTTTTAGTTCACTAATTAAAGACAGATGCTCAATTAGAGTTAAGGGAAAAAATTCAGTATCATGTTGTCTACAAAAGATATGCTTAAAAGTTTGCAGAAAGGCTAAAAGCAGAAAAAGAGAACAAGATATACCAGATACAATAAACCACAGAAACTTGCATTAGCAAATGTAACGTCTCACAAAACCAAATTCAAACAAAAACACATGAAGACAACAAATGACATTATATGCTCATAAAACGAACAACAAAGGAAGATTATACATATCATAAACATCTTTTCAGTGAATGGTATAGATTCAAAGTGTATAAAAGCACAATTGAAAAAGTCTCTAGGAAGAAAAAATAAGTTCACAGTATTTGTTGGATATGTGAATGTCTACAATGCAAATTATATTTTTCTAATCACAAATGCAGCAGAACTGGAAAACAATAACTAAGAAAGACTTTAAAAGTCCTTTCAGCTAGATACTGAATAACATAAAACTTATCTTTGGGTTAAAAAAAAAATCACAAAATAGTTCACTTGTAAGATGCAAAAGAGGTACTACTTATAGGGAAATTTAATAGATTTGAAATGTGTTTATCATAATATAAGAGAAGTGAAAACAAAAGAGCCAAGCACTTTCCCTCAAGCATCAGAAAAAGGTTCAGAGCAATCCCAAAGAAATAAGAATAAAGGAAATGAGGATGACAGATTTAGTTACAAAGAAAAATACAATAAAATCAAAGAGGAGTTTTTAATAAGTGGTACTTTGGAAATATTAATATAATAAATAGAAAGTAGAAAACATAGCAAAAAATAAAAGCACCTCCTTATAGATTAATATAACATTGATTCTAAATCCAAAGAAGGAAAGTTAAAGAACATAAAAGACAATTTCACATATAAGTAAAAAATTTCAATAAGAATTTTTTCACTAACTGAATCCTATAATAATTTTTTAAAAACATGACCAATTTGATGACATATATGAAATGGGTGAGTTTCTACTAAAGATATAAACTACCAGTAACTTCCTAAAGAAAGTGGATTTGTAGTAGAAAATCTTCCCATGAACAAAACTTCAGATCCTGAGGGCTTCATGGTCAAATTCTAACAAACATTTAAGGAAGAAATAATACCAATTCTATATAAATTCTCACTGAGAATAGGAGATTGAACATTTTCCAATAATTTTAGCAAGCACAGCATTACCTTGAAACTAAAACCAGGCAAAAACATTATAAGAAAATAAAACTACAGATTAATGTTCTTAAAATCAACAAAAGTCCTTAAAAACATTAGCTAACCAAATCCAGCAATATTTAGAAAAACTAATACATTGTAAACAAGTAAGGTTATCTGAGAAACACAATGTCGGATCAACACTCAAAAATCAATGAATGCAGGGACTTGCAGATACAGCAAAGGACAACATTAGTAAATACCCTTCTCCAGTAACAACTATGAAATTGGACAAAACTGTCAAAAATAATATTAGGTTCAAGAAAATGATCAAAAGGAAAACAAATGTAGAAAATTCATTTATTTTAAAAAAAGGAAGAAAAAATGACCTCTGTGTGGAAATAGTGGGAGTTTGGGGCACTGCTGCTTTGGCCACTGGTATAGTGGCTACGTTGTGTTCAACTCTTGTGAGCCCATGCCGTGGACTGTACCCTGCCAGGCTCCTCTGTCCATGGGATCTTCCAGGCAAGAATACTGGAGTGGGTTGTCATTTCCTTCTCCAGAGGATCTTCCTGATCCAGGAATCAAACCCAAGTCTCCTGCATTGATAGGCAGTCTCCAGCCATGCAGGCAGATTACCACTAAGCCACCAGAAATTCCCACTTTGGCCACTAACACCCAGCATTACATCACCACTGCTTCCCTGAGCTCAGTCAGCCCAATGGTGGTAACTGGATGGGGCTGACCATGGAAGAACATCTGAAGGAGCTGACTTGTTAGGGGGCAGAGAGCAAAAAAATCTGTGCACTGTCAGGAAAAGCAGCAAAGGGTTACAGTGTCAGTTTCAGTTTGGTGAACAGCAGATTTACAGACTAGCTAGAAATGTTAGAGTCTACAAAAGAGACAATCCATGAGGGGTAGATAAGTTCTCCCATCCCTGATGAATGGTAAGCTGTCCACAGAGGCTGAGGGATCTAAGAGAGCCCAAGCTCTCTACACATCCAATGACCGTCTGGAAGGTGGTATGCACATTCACGCAAGATCCAAGAAGGTGGGTGGGCACGGCAGAGAGGAAAAGAAGAGACAAACTCAACATTCAGATGAGAGTCAACAGAGCAGGTCTGAAGGGTATCCTTTGAAAAACCTGCTTGCAAGGTGGACCCCTGGCTTACATCAAGGAACCTGGATTCTGTAAGGACCCCACCACCCTAAACGATACTAGTGGCTTATACTGAACACCTACATTGCTTCTGGGAGTTTGGAATTTTGATATGTGAGAGGCAGAGGGTGCCTGTGTTACCAGCCCCCAACAAAAAGCTTGGGGCACTAAGTGCTAAACTTCCCTGTTGGACAACATCGGTTTTTACCAAGGATGAGAAATCCAGGATAGGCCAATAAATGCCTCCTTGGATTCCTAAAGGACAGGAAAGCATGTGTCTTATTATCTTAACAGAAAAAAAACCCAATGCTTTTCAACAGCTATACGGCTTTGCCATTCTCTTTCCTCTGACCAATGTCAAAATTAAGAATTTATGAGCTGATTTTCCTGATCAGTGTTACATATTTCCAGAAATACCAATGCTGCAACTAAATTATTTCTGATTTAGACATAACTTTTTATATTTTTTTTACCATGGTTCAACACCAGGCTGTTGACAGAAATGACAACAGTCACTTTAAACTGAATTAACAGTTTAAATGGATTGTCTTCCCCCGGTGAGTAGTCAGATTCCATAAACCTAGGATTTGAGCTATTTCCCATTTCTTCCTGCTCATTCTCTGTGTCCTGGCTGACTTAATCACCTTTTAGCACTCATCTTCACAGCTGACTTCTAGGAGCCTTCCTTGACTCCTCCTGTGTATTTGTGCAGCCCTCTGTACCTGTTTTTTTTTTTTTTTAATGAAGTTTTAAAAATACATTTTGCAGTTTTAAATTTTTTATTTATTTATTTTTGGCCATGCCACACAGCATGCAGGATCTTTAGTTCTCCAACCAGGGACTGAACCCATGCCCGCTGCAGTGAAAGCTCGGTGTCTGGACTGCCACAGAGGTTCCACTCTTTTTATCACGGCTTCTACTACACTGTTTTATAGTTGCTAGAAACTGTCCCTATATCCCACTAGACTGTGTCTTACTCAGTTTCGTATCTCTAGGATGCATCTGACTGCCAGGCCCAGAGCAAGTACACTGAATAACTGAATAAATGCATTTTAGGCTATGCTTTTAAACTTTTAAAATATCTTTCCACAGGTTGTAGACTACCCCTTTAATAGTCCAGTGGTTCTCAATCTTTTTTAAGCAAACAATTCTCTTGTTCATATGAAAACGTGTATAGATGTCCACTATGTAACAGATTAAAGCTAGAATATCCTGGATGAAAAGAATCAACAAGGAGACTGGGAAGTAGACGGACCTCACCAAAGAGCCTGTGAAGTCCCAGAACTTCACAAAACTCAGTTTCAAAACCACAACTTAAATCTATTACAGGAGGAAGAAAGACAGTCAATTAAAATAAATTACAGAAAAAAAAAAAGTGTGGTTTATGTTACTCTTTCCACGTTGGTTAGTGTCCTCTTTTAAGTAATGTACTCACCAAAATATCAAAATAAGCAAAATTACACATAGGGTGAATCTTTTGAATTATAAAACAGACTTCTCATTTTATTATCTCTCCTACCCAAATACCAAAGAAAGTAAAACCAATAACAAAAATAAAAACGTCTCTTGCAAGACTAACTTGGATTAAATCATCTATAAAAGCTTATAAATAAACCTTTCATAAGCGGTGACCAGAAAACTGGAAAAAAAAAAAAAAAAGGAATGAGTCTATAATACAATTTATTATTTACGAGGCTCTGAAGGTGGGTGGTGTCTTTGTCTGTTGCAAAAGGGGATTATAAAGAAACCAGAGGAAAATAACTGCATAGGTCTTAACATTTAAGCTTAAGTCTCTAGGGCTTTCTTTAAAATTTTAAAACCTTTGTGATATAGAAAGACCAATAAAATAAGAGACTGTGTCAAAAATTAATTTTGATGAATAGACTATATACTTAGTCACATTTACTTTCTATTAGATAGATAAAATAACAGGTGAATAGACCCCACCTTAAAATTTAGCTTAAATAGTGGCACTTGGCAACTCTGGTAATGCATTCTAAGCCTGTTTATTTTAAGTCTTTCAAGTTTAAGCAAAAATATACTTACATCATCTGCAATACCAAAGATTTTAGATGTCAAATACTTTAGTATGACAGTTCCAAATAACCAAAAACATCCTTGGACAACCTACAAAAAAAAAATATAGCAAAACAAAACTAAACCAATGCATCATACAGCCATTGCATAGACATAGCCTAGTAAGAAAAAAATAAATACTTTAATCACATGTGAAGTTATTATCGCTATAGCCAAGAGAAAATGCTGAAACACATGCACCTTAAAATAAAGAATGTTACTTCAAAATCAACGGCTGATACCAGAAAGAAAAATATATACAATCTTCTTATCAAAGTTAATATATTATAGGAGATTTACACAGCAATTGCAGTTAAATTCCCCTTCTACTGAAAGTTTCTTACACACGTACTGCTCCTCAGAAAAAGCATAGGTAATAAAATACAAAAATTGAAATTCTTTAACTACCTATCCAATATTAATCTTGCTTCACGAAAAGAGTAATTTGGCACATTAAAATTGAGCCCTAATATGTTATAAAACTGTTAGACCTCCTGCATTATATAGATCAATTCCTTGAAAGTAAAACATAAAACCAATGATATATTTTAGAGAAGGAAGAATGTATACATTCAAATAAATTGATTCTTACCCATAAACTAAGTTCAGATACATTTATTTTCAGGAAATATGGTTTCATTGCCAGTAAACCCTGCATGGAGAAAATAACATAGCATAAAGTTAACAGTTACAGACACAAATTCAGGTACCAAAAAAATACTTATAAATAACATGACCCTCAAAATCTAAAATTCAGCACAATTTTCATTGTTTCACATAGAATCAATACAAGCTTATTTGATTTCAAGAAGCCCTGTTTTGTCCAGAATATTTTAGGTCAGTTAGTCACTTTGTAAAGTTGAAAGAAAAATCTCCATATGTTAATTTCTATAATTGACTTCTATGACTGGTTCTGATTTACCTAAGAACCAAGAAATAAATAACAATTTCAGAATTTTAGATAGGTGTCATATAAGATTTTCCTTAAGTTAAAATATTACTAACTCCTTGAATAAACTATAAATGAGTTTTTAATGAACCAACTAAATACTTCTCAACCAAATCTGATTTTTTTCCAGATACACAGCAAACTTCCAAAGCATAGTATCTATAAAGAACTAAATCTACTTCCAACTTGGCAAAAATATAGAGATCAAAACATAAATACATGAACCCAAATTAAATCTTTTCAGAAGTTTCCGAGTATCTGAGAATATAAAATGTGTTACGATTAAGGTTTCAAAGTGATAACTAGAAATAAAAATAGACAAATGTGCATTTATAGGTAAATATACAAAAACAGTCTACATTCTGTACCTGTTGCCATCATTTATTTTTATACATCAAAATACTGATACATGAAATATGCATAGCTTAATCTATACCTGAGACACACTTCAGTATCAAGCACCCAGTAGGAAGCCTAACACACTGTAGGTGTTCAACAGAACTGAAGAGAATTTCCTGCAACATGTACTTAAGGTTAGATTTTATTGATAGGCAATCTTCCATTCAATGGCTTTCCTGTACACAAGTACCAACAGTCATGTACTTCACCCTAAGTAATAGCAGGACATCCCCCGTGTACACATGTAAATATAGAACTGAGTCCATGGTCACATTTCCTAATTATAAGCAGAATTCATGATTGTAAGAACTATCAGTAATAGCAAAGCACAGCAATTCAGTTAATGAGGGTGTGTTTTAGTCATTATTGAAAACAGAGCATCAAACACATGCTGATTGCTAATTTCTGTGCCAGAGTATACTCAAGTCACACAACCTGAAAGGGATGGTGGTCTAGACTGGGAAGAGGTATTTGGGAAACAGAATCTTAAAAAAAAATTTACTTGTAAAATTGGACAAAGAAATAGCAGATTCCAAATTTGTTAATGGGTTCTAGAAATCAGGAAAGACAAAATGATCTGACTTACTTAAATGACTATTCAAGAAGTGGAATACATTTCAGTTAAGACAGTGCAATATGCTTTCATCTCCAAGAAACCAGTCTAAAACTAAAGCACATGTCTGTTAAATATAAGGAATATTTTCTTTCCTCTTAGGTATGCAAAACATTGTAATAGAGAAATCCATTGACAAAAAAAAAGAGTAACCACCTCTGCAAGCCTTTAAATTTAGAGAGACATATTATATTTAGAAAATCTTTCTAATGAAACTGGCAGAAGGTGTTAGATGACCCGTTACCCTAATTCTGTAAGAATATCTCTCCATAATCTACATCTGCTCTTAGTGATCTAGAAAAATATAACTGAATCATTACCTGATTTAAATTATCTGAATAAGTCACACAAATAGACATCAAGGGAAAAAACTAAAAAAAACAAGTCCTGAAGCCTCTCTCTGACCACAGTGGAACAAGAAGGAGAGACTGCTGTGAGATGCCAAAACGAGGAAAGGGGGTAACAAAGTGGCGAAAGAAGATAATAAACTCTGAAAAGAGGGGAGGAATCAAGAAAAAGAGGAGAGCATAGAAATTATTCTAAGATAAACCCTGGGCCAAAATTTAGGTGACATGAAAGATTAGAGAGAAAGGACAGATTGAGAGTACAAAGCAAAGCGCTATGTTTTCAGGCATTAATTTTTGTTGTGTTTCTTTGGAAGTGAGAACTTAAATACATTATCACATTATATGTATTTAGTAAGACACTTGAAACAGTTCTTGAAAGATAATCCCTCATGAATCTCAAGCCAGCGATAAACTGGTAAACCATTAGTTTCAAAAACAGACATTTACTTAAGGAACACTTACCCAAATAATTACCAAAGAGGAAGCATAATAAGAAGTTAATAACATTGAGTTTCCAAACATCAAAACAAAACAAAGTGCAAGAGAAATCTGAAAAAATCCAAGAAAAATATAATTAACATACAGAAAACCAAAAAAACGATTTTTATTCTGAAAACTGCACATGCCCATGATAAACAAAATTTGAACCGTTCAAAAAGGAATATACAAGGAAAAGAGCCCGCATTCTATGCCCCACTTCAAAACCCCAGAAATCACCACCACCACCACCTCCCTGTGCATCCTTACATTCACATATAGAAATTCCAGTTTATAACTTTTTAAAACCAGAAATGAAAAGTTGGCCCAGAAGCTATGCTATTGCTTGGTTTTATTCTCAGTTTGTTTCAAAGAGCTTTACATATCAATTTAAACCAAGTTAATTCATTCTGTTGAATAACTGAAAAAAGTACCCTACTCTATAGATACGCCATAATTTATGCAACCAGTACTCTGAACACTTCAGTGCTTTCCAGTTTTGTCTTGCTGTTAGTTTTGTTTTTCCTATTATAAACACTGCTGAGAAAACATCCTTATGTATCTGTCCTACATATTAGTACATGTCAACACATTTATGGGATAAATTACTATTGTGGGTCAAGGATACAAACATTTTAAAATTTGAGAAAATACTGACAAATTTCCATACAAAATACCATACTCTCCACTAGTAGGGTATGAGAGTTCCTGCCAATACACACTCCTACCAATACCATGCATTATTCTTTTTAAATATCTGCCAATCTAACAAACAAACAAAAAAAGGTTACTTCATTGTTTCATTTTTTTCTATTCACTTTTCCATTCTTAGGGATGAGACAGACAGCATCTTTTCCTCTATTTACTACTTACATTGTTTGGCGTGTATATGAATTGCCTACTCCTAGTGTCCATTTTTCTATTGGGTTTTTGAAATTTCCTAAGCACTCCATATATAATAGAGCATAGCTTCTTACAAAGCAAACATATTATAAATATTTTCCCAGTTCATTTTTATCTTTGTTTGTGATATTTATTATAACTGTTGCCTAAATTTTTACATTAGTCAGTTTATCATTCATTTCCTGTAAGACTTGAGAATTTACCTCCATTATAAGAAAAGCCTTTAAAAATAAAATAATCCATGCTTTCTTTCAGTAGTTTTATTTTTGATCCACATACATAAAATTTACTTAAGAATTTTATAATCAGCCTAAATTTGAAAAAATGACATTTGTCTTAAAATTGCTTTATCCTATAATGTACATTACACTATATTTTAGCTACATCTGCCCACTATCAAATCTTTAGATTTAAAAATAGTACACATTGTTTCCATTTCTTTAAGTCTTCTTTTACATATATCAAGTGTGTAAAGTTTTCTTCATATAGATCCTGCCTATTAAGTTTATTTTAAAGTATATTATCTGTGTTGCTATTATATCAGAAATCTTTTCATATTTTTTGATTTTTTATATTTAGAAAAATTATATTAAGTATGAATAAATTAATATAAACTTCCATTGTTTCTAGTAGTAATTACTTTATTAATTTGGTTCTTTTAAGTATTTGGAAGCATATCAATTACAAACAATGATACTTTTATATCTTCCTTTTCTATCTGAGACTCTTATTTTTTAGTCAGTTGTATTAGTTAACATTTATACAACAATGTTAAGAGTGGCAGAGATATATTTCTTAAATTTCTGGCATTAATGGGAATAGTTTTATTGATTCATCATGTTGCATGATACTAGCTTTTGGCTTAAAGTACATGTATGTATCAAAAGTTCAATGAAACATCCATCTATTTTCATTTAATTAAGATCTTTAAAATCAGAAACAGATGTTGACTTTATCAAATGCTGTTATAATATCAAAGGAAAAGGTGTTCAATACCATTAGTAAAGGCAAATCAAAACCACAATGAGACATCACCTCATAATCTCACACCTGTTAGAAAGACCATTATCAAAAAGCCAAGAGATAAGTATTGGTGAGGATGTGGGGAATAAAAAGCCCTTTGGCCCACTATTGGTGAGTTAGTACACTATGGAGGACAGTATGGAAGTTCCTTAAGAAATTAAAAACAGAACTATCATATGATCCAGAAAATCCACCCCTGGCATATACCCAAAGGAAACAAAAACAGGATCTCCAAGAGATATGTGCACTCCCATGTTCACTGCAGCATTATTCGCAATAGCCAAGACATGGAAACAGTCTAAGTTTCCACTGATGGATGAATGGATATGGAAAATGTGGCATATACACAATAGACCAAAACTCAGCCGTAAGAAAGAAGGAAGTCCCTGCCATTTGCATCAGCATGGATGGACCCTGAGAACACTTACACCAGGTGAAATAACCCATTCAGGAAAAGACAAACACCACATGATTCCACTTATATGAGGTACCTAGAGTAGTTAAAAGTATAGACATAGGAAACAGAACAAGGGTTTCCAGGGCACTGGGGTGGGAGACGGGGGGAAGGAGTATAGGGAGTATCTTGCTTCATTTTTATAAAATTAAAAGAGTTGTGGAAATAGATGGTGGTGATGTTTGCACAACAATAAGAATGTACTTAATATCACTGATGTGTACACCTAAAACAATTAAGATGGTAAAGTTTATGTGTATGATATTATTTTATAATAAAAATGAAAAAAATTCATTTTGGAGGCAATTTCACATTTTCTTCCTTTATGTAATTATGGAGATTTAGGAGTTTGTAAAGCAAAGATAGTCCATAGTATGTAACTGATTCCACAGTTAGTAAGTGACATGATAAAGCATTTATCATTTACCCAAGATAGGTTCTACTATAAACTAAACCTGTGTCATGTTAGTACTTTTAAAACTAAAACTTTAAGTCAAAGTCCTCATCCATAGCTGCTTATGTGATGACAGACTAAGGGCTTATCAATTATTCTAATTTTTACTGCAATATAAAAAAGAAAAAGCATATTAAACACTTTGGGGGAAAAAAATCAAGTGTGAAAAAGGTTAAGTACTGTCCAATCCCATTCATACACAGGTTTGAAACCCTAACAAAATAATAGTAAATGAACCCAGGAATAAATAGTTTTGCTTAGCTCAGAAAAGCAAGGTTGCTTAATGTAGAAAATCAATCAATGTAATTCTTCATAAGGTGAAGTCGCTCAGTCGTGTCCGACTCTTTGCGACCCCATGGACTATAGCCCACCAGGCTCCTTCCATCCACGGAATTTTCTAGACAAGAGTACTGGAGTGGGTTGCCATTTCCTTCTCCAGGGGAATCTTCCCGACCCAGGGATCAAACCCAGGTCTCCCGCATTCCAGGCAGACGCTTTACCGTCTGAACCACCAGGGAAGCCCATAATTCCTCACAGTAACATATTAAAGAGGGACATATACACAGGGTCTCTAGAAAGATGTAGAAAAGCATTTGATGAAACTGGGCCTTTACGGATTTCTTCGAAAAAGTATGCAAAGCATAATGAGAACAAAAGACAAAGAAGCCCCAGAAAGTAGCTGGTCAAATCAGGACCAACACAAGCATCAAGATAAATAATGAAAGTAGTGGATTACACTGCAGTGAATTAAACAAATGACGCTTTTTCTTGGACACAGAGAGAAATTGATGAAAATTTGAATAGGAATGACACAAAGAGAAAAGACAAAGGGCCAGAAACATACCAAAACATGTTCAACTTTACTGAAAACCAGAGAAAAATGTAAATTAAGGTCATAAGATACCATTTTAAATTCTCCAGATTGACAAAATTAAAAAAGAAAAAAAGATACAGAATAACAACGACTGTTAAATGTTATTGTTCAAAGTAGTCTAATCACTTTTGAAAAGCAATGTAATATTAAATTGTGAAACTGAACATATATTTAATTTACCACCTAAAAATTCTACTACAAGGTAAATAGCTCTATATTTATGTCCCAGGAGCTATGTGGAAAAATGCACAGCATTACTCATAAAAGGAAAAAGAGGAAAAAAAATCTAAACATCTTTCAGTAAGAACATGGATAAACTGTTTAATTTATACAATAAGAAACATAAAGCAAAGAAAATGCCCAAACTCCAGTAACATACAAATTTCAGAAATCCGAGTGAAAACATATTTCACACAAAAATTAAACCATTTTATAACCTCAAAAACAATACAAAAACTTAATTATAAAAATCTATTATCTATGCATAAGTATATATATATGGTAAAGTTATAAAGGAAAACAATCATAATTTGAAAGGTCAGGCTCATGGTTATCTCCAAGAGAAGTGAGGCGGCTATATTCAGGACACAAGGGCTTCAAAGTAATGATGGTTCCAGTTTTCAGCTGGAGGGTAGGGTCATGATTGTTCATTTTATAACTCTGTTCATAATTTATATTATAAATGTCCTTTTATAGGTACCAATTATTAGAGAACAAAAAATATATGGTTGCAGTATAAACCCTGATAGTTGGGATTTTTTTTCTTTTTAGTAATACAAGTGCCTGACTTAAGCTTTCATTGCAATCCACTTCAAATACGGCTATCTCTTGAATAAACATACTGCCAGCCACAGGACTAGATAAAGTCAGGTCACTTGCCCCTACTGAGGCTCCTTTGTTTCAGAGATCTTTGTTAATTTCAATACCTGACCTCTGGGTCAGTCTTTTCCCTTCCTGTGATTTAAATTCCCACTCTTCTGTTTTAAATCCACCAAAAAGAATGAGCCCTCAAAACCCTAGGCCATCATCCTAGATGTCAACAAAGAAAGAATCCCAGGTGCACGCTGGCTCCCTCTCTCTCCTATACCTCCCCTTGTCCCCATGACCTAACTGCACGGTCCCAGATGTGCTGTGTAATTTCCAGGTCCTGTAAGTAATAAACCTTGATTATTTTTTCAAAATTTCCTGGTAATTATTGCTAAAAGGCATCTTTTAATGATAATAAGAACCACAAGTACCTGTCAAACCACAAAATCAGTTATTGATAGGCTAAGACTGGCACAAACCCATGGCATATTGTACTTACATTAAAATTATAGGAAAAAGAAAACAAAATTGTAAGAATTAATGATGGAGACGGCAAATGTTTTTTAAAAAATCAGTATTCTTCAAAATCAACCATCCAGCCTTAAGACCTTTGCTCTATTTCATCAACCTGGAATAACTACTTAACTGACTTCCTCGCCTCCTTCCGGTCTTTGCTTCACTACCCTCCCCTCTTCTCAGTAAGACCTCTCCTGACCACCTCATTTGACATCTCAATCTCCCATCCACTGACAGCTGGCCCTCTTGACCTCCTTGGGGTATCATGGCTTATCCTTCTCTATAGTCCATACCACCTTCTAAAATACTATATAATTTACCAATTTACTATGTTTATTATTTATCTTCTGTCTTTTCTCCTTCCTCTACTCTTCTAGGATGTAATCCACATACATGCTGGGATCTTTGCAATTCTATTCACTGATATGTCCCATGTGCCTCAATAGCTGGTGCTCAATAAATGGATATTCCATTTTATTTTAACAGAAGGTTCCTGGATAATATACCATTCCATGGTCTCTTTCACGAATTATCTTTTTTACTGATAATGTATAAGTTGGGCACAAACTCAAATCAGGTAATATGACCCAAAATAAAATTTTCAGGGTGGCCTACTTAAAAACAAGATTGGTTAATTATATCAGTTTTTGACTAATACTTGTTTTAGTTATGGAACTATGTTAAAACCAGTTTCAGCCATGAATAAATCAAATATTAATCAGGAGCTTGTTTTAAGGTCAAGATATATGGGAAAAAACAAATTTAAAAATCTTTACCATGTGCATATAAATGATCTTCCGTAACTTGCTTATGTCAATGTATCCCACAACATAGAGTGCAAATAATGATGCAATCTGAAATTTAAAAAGTTATGTGAAAATTTAAAATTATACATATATAATAAATAGATTAAAAAATTAAGAAAGGATTATCTTTATTCTGCCTCAAATTTGTATTTATATAGAAAGTTCTTTAGTTTCCTTCTTACCTGCTAATTTATTATTAAACAAAGTGAATACATTAATATAGCAAATATCAGTTGACTATTCTCTCTCAATTAACCATGTAAATTATCTGCTTTGCAGATTATCCAAAACAATACTCCTTTTAATGTCAGAGTGACTCTACTGCCGGCATGTACAATTACAAAGTGCCTTGCTCAAACATTATGAAAATGCAATTATAATGTGACAATTAATACATAATTGGGAAAGATACATTAAAAGCTAAAAAATAATTATTTAATGCATGTGTGTGTAAAAATATATTAGGTTCTGCTTGTTAGTCACACTTAAAAAGTATCTCCACTAGTGTTCTCCTTCATACTTGTACAAATATTCCAGTGTTGGCTATAATCAAATTTATCAAATTTCAAGTTAGAAGTTCTTGTATTATAAAGGTATTAACTTTTTTTAAGAGTTTTGAAGAAAACTGTGAATGTATTTTCCAAGAATTCTAAGAGTACTAGAGTTATTCATATGAATTAATTGATTATATGAATAAATTGATTAAATAATATACCTCTGAGTAAAATGGCTCAGCTAGTAAAGAATCCACCCGCAATGTGAGAGACCTGGGTACATTCCCTGGGTTGGGAAGATCCCCTGGAGAAGGGAAAGGCTACCCAGCCCAGTATTCTGGCCCTGAGAATTCCATGGACCATATAGTCCATGGGGTTGCAAAGAGTCGTACACGACCAAGCAACTTTCACTTTCACTTTTTTAGGTAAAATAGAGAGGTATTCAAACAGTGTCTTTCTATCTTTCTTCATGGAAAAAGCAATTCAAATTAAATTCCATGCGTCTCTCACTACACAAATACTTTTCAAACAAACAGCAAAATAGCTGAATACTTATAAACATGTATCTTAAGTTTTATTCATCAAGTTTTTAATCGCCAAGTAATCTACAATAAATTTTCCTAAAAGCAAGAAAACAATGTTTCCCTTTACCCAGATTTCTCCATGGGGACACATCATTGCTGAAGGGTGACTGATACAACACAACAACTGTGGACGAGTGTGCTATTATTCAGTGTAAGCCCCCCAGGGAAGCATATTACTGCCTCCTCTCCCTCCATGCAACTCCCCCACGTTCCCCCTCCCCCAGATAGAAACCATAAAGCTGGCCATCTCCACTAACTGGAGGGTAGGAACTCTCCCTTTCCATTCCAGGGGTTAAGCAATACACAACAGGCCTACGGGGTTTTAAGGAGTGACCCTCAGGGACATTTTAAACCCGAAACATTTAAAATGTCATCAAACTATAGAAGACGAGAAAGTCTAAAAGGTAAGATCAAATAAAGAATTAAGTACAAACAGAGCCACCTGCAATGCAGAAGACCCAGGTCCAATCCTTGGGTTGGAAAGATTCCCTGGAGAAGGAAATAGCTATGCACTCCAGTATTTTTGCCTGGAGAATTCCATGGACAGAGGAGCTCAGCAGGCTACAGTCATGGTGTCACAAAGAGTTAGACACGACTGAGCAACTAACACTTTCACTTTTTCAAAGCTTCTCTTAAAAAAAAAAATGATAGAAACAGCTAACCTGACATCCTGTTAAGTAGTGGTAATGTGTTAGGAGTCTTATAATACATACATGACCCCATTTGATCCTAATCACAACCCAATACAGTAGGTTATTTCATTTTCTCTACTTTATATATGAGAAAACTGAAACTAAGAAAAGTTAGGCTGTCTGTCCAACTAAGAAGCTAGTGAAGAGAGTTAGGTCTCAAGTCCAGGCTTGACTTCATTTCTCAAGCAAGACATTTCAAAGGACATTAAAAAAACAACTCAAGTTGCTTTCTATGAATAGGAATAAGGCCAGTGTAAGAAAGAATCAAAGCAGTGGGTGCAGGGAAAAATGAGCACACAGTCTACTCCCCATTCTCAAAACTCATTAATAAATAAATAAATCTTATTTATTGCCCTATCTTGAAATTTCTTTCAAAATATCAACTGAAAAAAACATTTTAGGACTTAGAATCATGTAACATATCAGTTCTATAATTTTAGATAATTAAGTTCTTATAATCAAATATACTAAACTTAATTCAGTTTACAAATGTAAGCACCTTACCTGAGTAAGAAGTACAAACTGAGCAAACTGCCAGGGAAGCATAAAAAATACATTGGAAATGCAGAGTGCAATCAAGCTTCCTCTGTAAAGTTTCGTAGCCCTTAAAAAGATAAAATAAGTTTAACCAGAAAAGATCCCCTGGAGAAGGAAATGGCAGCCCAGTCCAGTATTATTGCTTGGAGAATTCCATGGACAGAGGAGCCTGGCAGGCTCTATAGTCCATGGAGTCACATAGAGTCAGACACGACTGAGTGATTAACAGACACACACAACCAGAAAACATTCTAACATGGCTCCAAACTGCTACAAATTAGACTCTCTAAACACAATCTGGTTGTAACGTATAAAATGAGCCGATGGATTAAAAATTATGCCTACTGACAGCCAATTACAACAATTTCCTATGAAAAGTAAATACCCAGTAAAACTGTAACAAAGGCTTCCCAGGTGGCTCAGTGGTAAAGAATCCACCTGCCAATGAAGGAGACATGGGTTCAATCTCCGGGTTGGGAAGATACCCTGAAGAAGGAAATGGCAACCCACTCCAGTGTTCTTGCCTGGGAAATTCCACGGACAGAAAAGCCTGGTGACTACAGTCCATGGATTTGCAGAAGAGTCAGAAAGACTCAGAGACTAAACAACAGCAATAACTGTAAAAAAACAAAGTTTCCAAAGGAGAGAGGGGGAAATCAGAGTCAGTGCATCCACTGAGTTTTTTCAAACTATATTTTGGTGAATTCACAACCAAATATATATATGTAAAGCTGCATTCAATAGATTAATTTGGAGAGATAGATGATGTCTATGAAAAAAATCACAGAAGTAGCAGATTTTAAGCAATAAGTATTCTGCAGACAAGCAAGCAAGTGTTTAGGATATGGGCTGAACAGCTGACAGAGGTTTCCTGGAGGAGATGGATAAAAGCTGGGTCCTGCATGAACAGGACACAGAAAAGAGAAGAGGAGGCAAAGGCAGGGGCGTTTGGATCTCTGATCTGAGCAGCTGTGGACAATCAGAGCATATTAGCAAGGGAATGAGAGGAAGAAAAAGTTTGCCAGCGCTGGATTTAAGACCGAAGCAGAGAGGTAGGTGAAAAGCAGAAAATAAGAGACTGATGGGCAGTCTACTGTGTGCACTGTATTAGAGAAAAAAGCCAAGATCAAGAGTGTGGCTGTGGAGACACAGCACGTGCAGTGGAGAATCAGAGGTTATGAATTCAGAGTTCAGCTTACTTGAATATGCTGAAGAAGCTCTCATTTCCATAATAAAAGAGGAATTTAAGGCAGAGCAATCAGGCTGGAGTTGCAAAGACTTTAAAAGCTAATACAAAAGCTGCCACCCATCCCATATTTTGTGAAAGGCCGGTCTAAAAACACTACCCAAGAGACAAAGCCACATATTCCTGCAAAGCTCATCATGGGGAAATGGATCACCCAAAGGGTTTGATGTAACAGACGTCAACCAGTTCTCCTGAATTCTGCACTGAATAGAGTTAGACTAGTCTGAGTCATCTCCATATTTTCATCATGCTTTGTTCTGTTGTTTCCTACACTCTATTTTCTTTTATCATCACCCTCTGAAACAAGGCAGCATCCATCTAAATTCTGTATCTGTCAATAGAAGGGGAGGGAACTATCCTCCTCTAAACTCTCTACCAGTGTGGTGCCTGCATCTCTATCAGGTCTCTAACTGAAGCCCAGAGAAACAGGGATGAGCCCAATCCAATCCTGTGTTTCTAGCAGGAATTCTCCTAGCGTATCTTTATCTTTCTATCCCTGCTATTCAGTTCTCAGGGATGCTAAACAAATGTAGAGGGAAGAACTACACATGACAGTTCCTGACCTCGCCTGTTCTATGAACTGTTCTTGTGTAGCGTACACTCTACTGCCACCAGCTTCCCCACTTCTTCCAGTTTTCGGAAGGCTGCTGTGGTGGCAGAAAATGACTTGCGGAAGCGGAGATGGCAGAAGTGGAAGCAGACTTGCTGCTCCTCCAGCAGTATCTGTGGACCACTAACTAAAGGAAAGAAGACTAAAAGGCAGATTAAGAAAATGTTTGGGGTAGTAATATATTTTGAAGTTATATTCTTAAAATACCTTTATGAAAGCAACCTAGCAACAGCATCATCTTAATTATTTTATTACATTGTTTTCATAACGGAAGTTTAAAAAATTCCAGCTTAAGTTATTCAATGCAAAACAAACAAGAACCTCTAAAAATAAGTCATAGTTACCTGAGAATGTGAGTCACAAGCAACATCTGAAGTACAAGGAATGGATATGAGAAACTTTCACGGAGAGGAGGTGTCCACATCACACGGGTACACTAAAAAAAAAAAAAAAAATTCATAGTGTATGGTACCTTTGCTAAATGTGTTGAGTAAGACATACCAACTGAAAGCTGCTATTAAGCTTTTCTCACAATGTAATGGTGTGCTAGAAACCAAACTACTGATATTGACATTTTTACCAACAGCCAAATTAGGAGGAAGGCACACATGGCCTAAGACCTTATGAAACAGTAACATCATGAATTGTCAACAGCAAAGTCCTACAAAGCTTCACCTGCAGCTTAAAAGGAAAAGAGGGAAAGCACCAGCAAGAAAATGTTCTGTCAAAACTAAAAACACTACATTTGAGTTGACTATGAAAATTAACTATAGTTTGTCTCCTTTCACATGAATTTCAGCAAAACTATTCATAACTAGTTCAATAACCTCAGATATAACCTCAGATAACACAGATGACACCACCCTTATGGCAGAAAGCAAAGAGGAACTAAAGTGCCTGTTGATGCAAGTGAGAGTGGAACAGCTGGCTTAAAACTCAACATTCGAAAAACTAAGATCATGGCATCCAGCCCCATCACCTCATAGCAAACAGATGGGGGAACAAGGGAAACAGTGACAGACTTTATTTTCTTAGGCTCCAAAATCAGTGCAGATGGTGACTGCAGCCATGAAATTAAAAGACACTTCCTCCTGGGAAGATAAGCTATGACCAACCTAGACAGCATATTAAAAAGCAGAGACATTACTTTACCGACAAAGGTCTGTATATTCAAAGCTATTGTTTTTCCAAGTCATGTACAGCTGTGACAGTCATATCACAAAGAAAGATGAACGCCAAAGAATTGATGCTTTTGAACTGTGGCGATGGAGAAGACTCCTCAGAGTCCCTTGGACTGCAGGGAGATTCAACCAGTCCATCCTAAAGGAAATCAGTCCTGAGTCTTCATTGGAATGACTGATGCTGAAGCTGAAACTCCAACTGGAAAAGACTCTGATGCTGGGAAAGATTGAAGCCAGGAGGAGAAGGGGAAAGAATGAAATGGTTGAATGGCATCACTGACTCGATGGACATGAGTTTGAGCAAGCTCCAGGAGTTGGTGATGGACAGGGAACCCTGGCGTGCTGCAGTCCATGGGGTCACAAAGAGTCAGCCATGACTGAGGGACTGAACTGAACTGATTCATAGCTAATATTTCAAACTCTCTGGGGACATCACTGTTAGTATTTTTATTGACAATGCCACTTAAAAGGAGCAGTCCACTTTTGTTTTTACTTCTTTGACCTGAGCTGCCAAGTATTTATAAAAAGTGGTACAGGAGATCAATAAAATAACAGAAATTCTAAAATAGTTATCAGCCTTTCTGAAAGCTAACTTTAGATTTGATTAAGTAATATAGTAGTCCAGTTTTAGTACTCTATCATGTTTCTGCATATACATTAAATATATTAATAAGTCCATGTTTCAGTTTGAAGAATACAGCACTGGATTAAATGTAAAACAATCTGATATCACTACTACTAAGCTAGTCACACTAGAAGAAATCATTGCCTCTTTCAAGTCAAGCAGGGTAAATTTAAGGAATATATAGAATGACAAAGATCATGATGGAAACAAGCCTTTATTTTAGCTCTGCCTTAGACTATTAGATATCTCTACTACCCATATAGAAAGTTTGAGTCAATTTATTTCTCTTTTTCTACCAAAACTCACCATTCCCTATGAAATTAATATAAATATAAATTTGTCAATGAACTTACATGGAAGAGAATATGAAAAGATTGAAAGTCTTTAAAAATGCATATTTGTTGTTGAGATGCAATTTTTAAAAATGTTAGTTTATTAATTAGTTTATTAGAGATTTCAGTATGATTGATAGAAGAAATATATAACCAAAATTTATAAAACTACCAATCTCTATGTAAAAACCAGTAAAAAAATATTCAAACTATATAATACACAATTTTAAAATTTTCCTTAGACTGTTCACCCACATTTATTTCATTACTAAATTCAACTACGTTGTCATCTCTTAGAAATTCATTTCTCTTAATAGCAATAGTCACTCAGTTTGCTAAAACTCAATTACATCCTCTGTAAAGTACGGATAAGAAAGCTCAATTATAAATTATAACAAAGAGCAAGGTTTTCTCCTTCTAAAATGTTAAGAGTGAATGAATTCAAATGTATGTGAAAGTGCTTCTTGTTGTTTCTCCAATAACACAGGGTGCTTTTCTAAATCTGATACAAACATAACTGCTGATCCAAATGATACCATACAACATGAAATTTTAAAAAAAGATTTATTTTAATCATACCTTAAGTAACAATAAATAGGTATTTTTATTTAACTATAATTTTAAGTGGAAAATAAAAATCTATAATTCTCTTTATAGGTTGAAATGTAAGAATTAAAGGAAGAAATATATACATAACTGCTTCAAAAAGGATTGCAGAAAAGCATTCTGCACTCTGACAAAGAATAAGAAATTCTTTAGTTGTGAAAATAAATTCAATAAAAAAATCTTGCACTGTTTAAACTGTCCTCATCCACTACATAATTTTTAATCTATTTTGGCTTGGTAAGGGCTAAATCCTTTAGTCGTGTACTCAAGAATCAAAAACAAAGGAATTTCAGCAATAAACAGCTTTATTTTTCAACCTCTCTTTTCAAACAGTTGATTTATACCACTAGAGATTTGAGCATAATCTAACTGATTTCTTTTCATAATTTAAAAATATAAATAGAACTGACTAGTCAATTATAACTTATAGTTAGTATTAGTATCAAACAGATCATGTTTAAGGCTTGTTCCAAGAGTTTTAATTAGAATTAACATATAAGGTTTGAGCTTAAAACAATGATCCTACCTCTTGACTGCTGCACTGTTGTATTAGCTACAATATTAAACACTATACAAGTGATTCTAAAATGATTCCTGACCTCCATGGGTTTGGCTACTCCTTTTCTAAGAACGGTATAGGTTTAGTATTCAACTATCCAGATGTCAACCATAAAAGTGCTGGATGCAACAAAAAATGCAGCAGCCACACGACATCATCTAGCTGATGTTACCTGGGCAGTCCCATTGTTTAGGCAGACCCTTAGCTTGGCATTGGCTTTATGAGGCTGGTGGGACTGCACCTTTATAAGTCAGGTAGGTTTCTTGGAGCATCTATCTCTTTCTGTACCAGGTACTGATACACTGCCCAATTAAACTGTCAGTTATTGATACATACATCAATTTGAATTGGTAATACAATTTTGCTTACACAAAAGTTAATGCTTCAGTGCCATATAATTGCTATTAACAGGCTTTGGGTGCTTGTGTGCTTAGTTGCTCAGTCATGTTCCACTTTTTAAGAACCTGTGCGCTGTAGCCTGCCAGGCTCCTCTGTGGGATTTTTCAGGTGAAGGTTGTCATTTCCTCCTCTAGGGGATCTTCCCAACCCAGGGATCAAACCCAGGTCTTCCATGTCTCCTATATTGCAGGCAGATTCGTTACCCACTGAGCCATCGGGGAAGCCCTTACTATCTTAATAAAGTATTTCTACTGGTTCTATGGAAAGAAATGTTTATCAATTTTTCTCTCTGATCTTCCAGGATATCAGCATATCCTACCACAAAGTTTTCAAAAAAAAAACTTCTGTGAAATGAGTCAGCTTTGTTGGATAAGCAATAACTTACATCGTCATGACTCCATCCTTTGTAGCAATAACTCAAACCTGACCTTTCCTTACTTATTTAAACATAGAAAAAATCTCTGACAAGGTATTATCAACTCTACCACCTTTACTATGTGGTTGTAAACTACACTCCTCAAGGTTATCAACATGCTCAATATTCTGTATACAGTATGAAAGTATTCGTCATGACACAAAAGCAATATAAATATAAAATGAAACAAATGATTCCAACTGCACTGAATGGTAAACCTAACAGAGAAGCAAAAATAATTTAGGTATATATTGAGCTATTTTACTTTTGAACTCTGTATTCCTTAGCAGAATATGATCATAGGAAACAAAGAACAGCAAAGAAATCTTAAACTTTACTTAGTAGGTGTGTTGTTAGTAATCGTATTAGTGTACTAATTCTGAAATTATTTTGTATATACTACAGAATAAAGCAAATAAGTAAATACAATTACACTATGGGGAGGCAGAAGATACAAACATGGAGTAGGGGAAGGCAGAGTTTATAACACTGGATTACTAGATCAGAATTAATGGAGGAATCAGTGTGAATTAATGGTTTTTGCTGAAAGAAGCTAGAAGTGATTACATCCAAGCAGTAATAACTACACCAAGCACCCTGCTTTTGGTCTCTAAATACCATTTTCCACGCAGGATCTAAGATTCCTTGGAAAATAGCTGATCCCAAATCTAGGGACGGGAAAGTACTAAGTGATTTTGAAACAAATTTTTGGGCAAGAAAGTAAGTGTTCAAAGAACACTGAGGGAAATAAATAAAGAACACTGGACATATCAAAAGGGCAGAGAATAGTACCAAAATACACATGTGCCTACACACACACACAACTTAGGAATTAATCTAACAAAAATCTACAATATAAAAAATATTGCTGAAACAATAGAAAGAAGACTGATATAAGTGAAGAATAGCTATGTTTACAGATGGGAAGATTTGATATATTTAGAATGCCTCTTCTCCCTAAATTGATCTAGAGATCAAGGCAATACTAAAGTCCCAGCAGGTTGTATATGTGCTGAGGGAAGGAGGCATCATGGAAAACTGATTCTAAAATTCATATGGAAATACAAAGAACCTGGACTACTTAGAGCAACACTGGAAAAAAACAGAGTTAGAGACTTTTACTACCAGATATCAAACTTTTAAAGCTACAATATTTAAGATAGCGTGATAATGACTTAAAGATAAACAGCCAAACTGGAACAGATTCAGGAGTCTAAAAACAAATCTACCGATATTCAGTCACTTGATTAATGACAAAAGCATCAGTACAATTCAATGGAAAAAGAACTGTCTTTTCAACAAACAGAACTAAATTAATTTAATATTCAGATTAGGGTGAAGAAGCAGAGACAAACAGAGACTTTCCCTGGCAGTTCAGTGGTGAAGACTTCACTTTCCAATGCAAGGGTGCAGATTCTATCCTTGGTTGGGGAACTAAGATCCTACCTGCCTCATGGCCAAAAAACCAAAACATAAAACAGAAGCAATATCGTAACAAATTCAATAAAGACTTTAAAATTTGGTCGACATTAAAAAAAAAAAAAACCTTGAAAAAAGAAGAAGCACTGAAGAACAGTCAGGAGGCAGCGAGAAGTCACAATCTCATGTTGTGTTTAGCTTCCAGAAGACTGCTGAAATTGAATCCAGTGATGGACTGATAACTAAAAAGCTAAAAATTAACCTCCTCCAAATTCAACTGCTTGTAAGGCCAAAAAGCTCATACCCTGGAGTGAGCATCTGGGAAACTGGAGAGTGAGCCACAGGGCAGAAATTTCCTTCATTCATTTGAAACTGGAGGAAAATTTAAATTCAAACTACAGCACTGCCCAGCTTAGCAAGACTCATGACGGGATCCAATTGCTTGGCTCTTACCCCACATGCCCAATACAGGAAAAGATAGTCCCTCTCTGATGGGGAAAAACAAAAAGCAAAAACAATTATTTAATTCAGGCTTTATCATTCTGTTATACAAAATATCTTGCATTAAATAGAAATGTATGAGACATGTAAAATCAAATATATAACCTACAATTAAAAGGTAAATTCTAGTCAGAAAATTTAAATCCATAGAGAACATTAATGTCGGAATTACCATACAGAGAATTTAACTATAATCATTAGATTTAAAAATTTACAGAAAAAGATGGATAAAATGGGTGAACTGACAGGAATTTTCAACAGAGAAATAGAAGCCCAGGGAAAAACTGAAATTTATAACATCTAAAATAATAAATTCACTAGATGGGCATTAAAGCAGACAATGTATCAGAATAAAGTAACAATGAACTCAGGGACAAATAATATATCCAAACAGAGACAAAGAGAAACAAACAAACAAAAAGATGAAGGGAGTACCAAAAACCTGTGGGACAACATCAAAAGCTGAACATACATGGAACTGGAATCCTCAAAGACAGTAAGAAAGAGAATGGGGAAGACAAAATATCTGAACAAAAGATATTTGCTAAAGTTTTCTAAAAACTGATTTAAAAAATCAACCCACGGAACAAAGATGTTCAGTAAAATCTAAGCAGGGTAACATACAAAGAAGACCACATTTAAGTTCATCACCACCAAACCAAGAGAAATCAAACACAAAAAGAAAGCTTCAAACCACTATAGAAAACATATTACATTCAGGGAAACAACAGTAAGTGTGATAGATGACTTTTCAAACAATGGAAGACAAAAGACAAAGAATGACATTTAAAGAGCTTAAACATAAAGCTTTCAACCCAGAATTCTTATACAGGAAAAAAAAAAAAAGCACTTAAAAAAATAATGAAGGAAAATAGGATGTTTTTAGAAAGGCAAAAGCTAAGAGAACTTATTGGCAGCAGATCTGCACCACAATGCTAAATAAAGTTCTTTAGACTGAAGAGAAATTACACCAGATGGAAACCCAGATCTGCAGGAAGAAATGAAGAACACCACCGAAACCCAAATTGAGACATCCAGCTATGAGAGATGACTAAGAGTTAACCAGGCATAGATTAGGAGACACGGAGAGGGAAATACGCAGGATACAGGAGAGAGCATGTGCAAAGGCCCTGAGATGGGAAAAGGGGGCAGTCCCTTCTGGGAACTAGAGGAAGGAAGGACACAGCAGGACTGAGGCAAAAATAAAACGCCCTAGAGCAGAGAGACCCAGAAAGGGCCAGGGCATGCAAGATGCGGTAGGCTGGTTTTCTACCACACTAGAAGCTATTACTAATCTTTAGACTACATCAACAGATTCACCTCCAACTAAGACTAGCACACACTCTGTTTATGGACTTTGGGAGTTAAGCTTCACAAATACACACAGCACTCAATAGCCTGAATAAATAATACATCTTGCACTTACACTATCTACGAAATGAATGCAAAAAAAATTTAAATCATGTCACTCATCTGCAGGTAACCTCCATGGCCTTTCCATCTGCTCCAAATGAACCTTACAATGACTGACAGGACTACAGAATCAGCTCTTTCCACATCCCACCTTCCACCTTTCACTGTCTGGCCTTATACCTTCCACTCTCTGCTCCTCCAAAGTGGCCTCCTTGCTTCTCCCCAAATAAATCAGGAAACCCCCCACAACCCCCCACCTTTAGCAGAAGACTGTTCCACCTTCACATCCACAAGGGACCTTTGTTTTACTACTGAAACATCTGCAGCCTCTACAGATCCTGACATAGGGTAGGCCCTCAGTATATGCTGTTGTTATTTTTTTCCCTATTTATTTTTTTGAAGTATAGTTAATTTACAGTGTTGTTAATTCCTATTACACAGCAAAGTGATTTGACTATATATGTTGTTTTAAATGAGTTGAATAAACACAAGACTCAGAACAAATATCCTTACCATTATTAGGAATGAAAGGGAGGAAGGAAGAGGAAAAGAAAAAAGGTTCCTTAAGTTGGCAAGAAAAGATCTCATCATAAAAAGCTAAACAAACCTATTGTACATAAAAGGAATTTTTAACAGTCAAAACTGGAGAAAAGTACTGCATTTAGCTTTTTTTTAATGTACCCATCTAAATGCTTTTCAATTAACATGCAAAAAATCAACCAATGCTATAAATATCTTATAATAAAAAAACATTTTAAAAGCAAAGCAAAATTGTTAGTTTTCATCTTAGCAAAAATTCTCAATAGGAACAGAATTAACATTTAATTAAAAAGTTTGATAAAACATCTGCATAGTTTTTATTATAAAATAAAAATTTTATATATAGGCTCAGTATTACTGATTATTACTATGAGCCACTAATAGCTTCTTTATTGTGTTTTCACATTTTTCAGATTTGAGGGTTTTAAATTTTCCTTTTAAATAATTTTAATCATTTATGCTACATAATTTGTAGTTCTTCTTTTAAAGCAAAAATTTTCCCTTGTAAAACCATCTGAGAAAGGAATACTTCAGAAAGTACATCATATAAAGAAATGGCAACCCACTCCTCCAGCATTCTTGCCTGGGAAATCCTGTGGACAGACGAGCCTGGTGGGCTATAGTCCATGGGGTTGCAAAAGAGTTGGGCGTGACTTAGCAACTAAACAACAACAATGAAAACAAAAATACCTATCTTAGACTCAATTACATAGCTAATTAAATAATGGAAATAGAGAACTTAAAAGCAGGAAACAATTCACAACTGTTTTTTAGCACATAAACCACTCACTCACATGATTTAAATAACTCTCCTAAGAAAGAAGGGTACCAGTTAGAAAACAGCCAGATATTCCAGGGCGACACACACTGTGATTCTCTGGAAAACTTCACTAAATACATGAATAGTTACAACCAGAGTAGATGCTGTGTCCCGGCCCCCCCAATATAAAAACTATGTACTTTAAACAACACTTTTAAAAATCAGAAGAAAACAAGGATCTGAAAATCTTACAATCTGAAAACCAAAATAAATAAAAAAGTATAATAAAATCATTTTCAGTTACTTGTGATCTCACAATTATTTTATCCAAAACTACAGTTTATGTTCTCAATTAATGTCATTACTCAAAATGGTCACATATACTTTAAAGCTACAGTCATTGCTGCTGCTGCTGCTAAGTCGCTTCAGTCGTGTCTGACTCTTTGCGACCCCATAGATGGCAGCCCACCAGGCTCCGCCGTCCCTGGGATTCTCCAGGCAAGAACTCTGGAGTGGGTTGCCATTTCCTTCTCCAACGGTCATTGATATAAGTACAGTTATTTACTTAACTAATTCAGGAAAACTACAGTTTTAATTCTAATCTCATTTAGTTAACCTTTCCTAAGTAGAAAGTAATCCCTAGGTATGTTTCAATATCCCAAGTAGCTGAAAAGTATTAAACTAAAAAAAAAAAAATCTATCAACCTGAAAAATGAACTGAACTATTTCACTGCTGAAAACTGAAAAGACTGCTAAGAAAGATGTTCATGTTACATGAGTATCAAAATTATTAGAAAAATGTACAATCAAAAATTAATAACCCCTAATGTCTAGTCAAGGCTATGGTTTTTCCAGTGGTCATGTATGGATGTGAGAGTTGGACTATAAAGAAAGCTGAGTGCCGAAGAATTGATGCTTTCGAACTGTGGTGCTGGAGAAGACACTTGAGAGTCCCTTGGACTGCAAGGAGATCAGTCCTGGGTGTTCACTGGAAGGACTGATGTTGAAACTGAAACTCCAATACTTTGGCCACCTGATGCGAAGAGCTGACTCATTGGAAAAGACCCTGTTGCTGGGAAAGATTTAGGGCAGGAGGAAAAGGGGACAACAGAGGATGAGATGGTTGGATGGCATCACCGACTCAATGGACATGGGTTTGGATGGACTCCGGAAGTTGGTGATGGACAGGGAGGCCTGGCATGCTGTGTTTCATGGGGTTGCAAAGAGTCAGACGTGACTGAGCGACTGAACTGAACTGATTATACACTGAGAGTAACACAGTAGACCTTTCTGCTTCAGAGATGGTAATATTTAAAACTGTGCCTTGGCTTCAAAATTTTCAATAATCTCTTTCTTCTCAACATCTCACTGTGAACACCCAATGCTCCTTTCTTCCACTGTTAAGCAATTATTTCCTATTTCTTTGGGCATTCTCACAGATCTGTGCTTCCAAATGTTTTATGGTCCACACCAAGGCACTAAGCAGCATCCACAGTCAAAAAGAGCCAAATAATTCTTTTATTTCTTTGTTTAAACTTCAGACCAAATCAATTAACTGATGTCATGTTGCAATCAATTGTCAAATAACTCTCATCTATAAAGTCACTCTAGCTTTAAATTTCTGTGATTTTAAATACTATGCATGTGCTAGTTTAAGTCTCATTAGTAATCCACTAAATGATAAGAAAAGTAAGTTCAACCCAGAGTCTACAGTTTAGTTTTTGTATGACTACACTCAGAGCTTTGTAACATGTATATATTCAAATATTATAGACAGTGTGGAAACACTTAAAAGGATTAAGTTACTTCACACAAAACAATCAGACCTTTTATATGAGAATTCCCCTCATAGAAAACTTCCATGAAAGAAAACCAAACATATATATATATATATAAAACTAGAAATTCATTTATAATTATAATTAAGTTAGTAGGATTTTATTGGCATCTTGAATTTATATTAAAATTTAGCCTAAAATAAGTTACCAATAATAATACAAACAATTACACAAGCTAATAATTACTTAGCAGCAACTATGTGTCAAACATTGCTCGAGACACATTACAGATATGAGCTCATTTAATCTCCCAATAATCCAATGAGATGGATAACATTATTTTTCCAATTTACAAAGAGAAAACTAGGGTGGGTGAGATTAAAGGGCTTGCCCAGGTCACTCAGTCACCAAATGGCAGAGTCAGGATTTGAACACAGGTAGCCTGGATGCAGAGTCAATGCTTTTTACAATGTTATTCTCTTTAGAAAGAACTTGGATACATGCACAAATTTATAGATACAATAAAACATTCTGCAAAGGACACTTAAAAGTATATCAAGGTTTAATATAAATGCATTAAAATAGAAACATATACTATAGCTCCTACATCAAAAAGTTAACCCCCACAAGAAGTTAATGGATACATGGCTAGCTTATTTTTATTACAGTTAAAACAAGAGTTTTCACAATTTTAAATTATATACAGAATTAACACAGACCCACTATTTCTTTAAGCCACTAAGAGATATATCAAAAGATAGAATGGTTATAAAATTTAAGATAAATGCTAGTGTTTAAAATTTCAATCAAAATAAGATTAAACATTTAAAGTCTGCTGCTGCTGCTAAGTCGCTTCAGTCGTGTCCGACTCTGTGCAACCCCATAGATGGCAGCCCACCAGGCTCTGCCATCCCTGGGATTCTCCAGGCAAGAACACTGGAGTGGGTTGCCATTTCCTTCTCCAATGCATGAAAGTGAAAAGTGAAAGTGAAGTCACTCAGTTGTGTCCGACTCTGCGACCCCATGGACTGCAGCCTACCAGGCTCCTCTGTCCATGGGATTTTCCAGGCAAGAGTACCAGAGTGAGTTGCCATTGCCTTCTCCTATTTTAAAGACTGCTACTATAGATTAAATTTAAAGAAATTTAAATTTCTATATATTTCTATATTTTATATTGGTAAAATTTTGTATTAGTAAAATGTCTTAAAATTTTAAGAAATACTTAAATGAAAATCATTATTTCTAGAAGTAAAACCCCTAAACAGTTTGAAAATATTTGTTTACTACCTACCTCTCCATGATTGAAAAAGAAGCACAACACTGTAACCAAGCCTCCTAAACGGCTGCCGCTGGAAAAGAATATAAGAAAATGTAACTCCAGTAACAGAAACCAGGTCGATCCTAATAAAACCCTGAAATAACATAGCATCTGCTAGTACTACAAAAAGTTTTAGCCACACTAGAACTCTATTATTTACAAAACAACTTATTTCCTCTGATGTATCATTAGTTTAAAAAAAAAGTTTTGTTTTTTTTTAAAAAAATCATTCTCCATGCTTAAAATGTACAGAAAATCAGAAACTGACAAGGAATAAAAAATTCTTATTCGTCATGTTATTGTGTACCATGCAACCTGATCTTTCTTTTTTCATTTTTTAAACTTCTTTAGTACCAACTATTTTTCTTTGTATATAATATATATTCAGGAGAGAGGATGGACGCTAGTACAGAAAAGTCCTTTATGGTCAGAAAGCTGGAAATCATCATACTGCCTCCTGCTCTTGCAAATTCACAAAGTGTGTTAGCACGTTAAAGATTTAACTAATTTAGTACTTCCCAAATCCCATCTCCAAGCTACCTTTATACCTGCTTGTGAAACACTTGTTTACAGATTAAGTTTTATCATTCATTTTCAAAAAATTGGGAAACACAACACAAACATCAAAATAAGAGAATCTGGCTTATACCTCTAGCTAAGAAACCACAACGGTATAGTTTGACAGTCCTAACAGTTAAAGCTTCACTTGCTCAGATAAGGGTGAAATACGTCCCCATTCTACTCTGACCCTGACCAAAAGCATCTGGGCAAGGGAAAGGAAGGCTCTTTTCAGGTTTGTTTCACCATTTCTTTCATCTCTACTCTTGAGGTCTTTGAGTTCTCTTTAGCTCATGCTGCTTCCCTGTAATTTTATCCAGATATCCTTCCTTCCTTCTATCCACCCAGAAATATGTGTATATCACAGAAAAGCAACAAAGAATCAGACACAGGTATTCCAGGCCATTATGTTTATTCTTCAGGGTGTATGAAAGAGGAAACACAGGGGAGATACATGAGATGGCAGGGATAATTCATGTATGGAGAACATACACCCTCCCCAACATCCCCAGAAGCAAACAGGAAGGGCTGGGACAGTCAGCCTTGGCTCAAGAGGGAAGTGGAGTCTGCATGTTTAGTGGCACGGAGTTTACAGAGTTGCTATTTTCCCCATAGAGTTAGGGCACAGAGCTACTTGCTGTTAAAGAGAACAGGGAGCAGTGCTAAAGGTTGAGGAAAGTGGAGGAGGAGGTATCTGAAATACCACTTGCACTTAGCAGAGAGGTAAGGAGGGAAAACAGAAGGGCTCTAGAGCCCTCTTTAAGGGATCAATAGAAGTTCAAGATCACAAATTGTCAGAGACACTAACAGTAAGGCTGTGTGATCTTTCTCCACTGGTTATTAACTTGGACTGGCACAAATGAAATATAAAGGGGCAAAGAAAGCATGCTGGCCAGACAGCAGTGAAGTGATGGATTACAGAAATAAGAAAGGCAGATAAAGGAGCTAGAAAGGGTACAGGACAGGGGTTGGAAGTTGGGGTTCTCTCCTCAAAAGGCATAGCATGGCTACTTCAAAAGACCAGCAAACAGGCAAACTCTAGGCTCACTTAAGTGACGAGACTTTAGGAAGCTTACGAATGTATTATGGGGACTTCCCTGATGGTCCGGGTGTTAAGAATCTGCCTGCCAATTCAGGGGACACGGGTGTGATCCCTAATCTAGGAAGATTATGCATGCCGCAGGCAATTGAGCCCATGCCCTGCAACTACTGAAACCTGCACACCCTAGAGCCCGGGCTTTGCCACTAGACAGCAGCCCTGCTCACTGCAACTAGAGAAAGCGTGCATGTGGCAATGAAGCACCACTGAAAATAAAATTTTTTAAGAAAAAGAATGAGTTATGGATTTAAATAATTAAATGTTTAAATATTAGATATTAAAGAGACAAATATATTTTAACAATTTGAACATATTCTAACAAGACAAAAAGCCATAGATCTATATATTTTTAAAAAATGGTTTCCTGCCAGCAACCCTCCTCCAATCCTATTCACCAAAGATAATCAATAACATTTGTTGCGTGTCCATCCTTCCAAATTCTCTCTATAACCATACAAACACATATTTTAATGTTATTACTATTAACATCCCTCCAAAATGTTCCTTTCCTAATTAATCTGTTATTCCTAATCCATACATTTAACCCAAGGCATTCTTTTCAACAGATGTCGTATATTGCACAGTACAAACACTTTGCAATTTGTTCCACCCTTTCCCTGTTATTGGTCATACAGATGTTTTTCAGTTCCTTGTTTTAATTTTTTAAATGATCAAATAAAATCTTTGCACATGTAAAAAATAGTGTTTTTACTTCTATCAGATAGACCTGCGAGACTGTCAAGTCAAAGAATGTGGACTTTCCAGAAAACCCACTCCAGTCCACACCCTCAACCAGTGTATGAAGGGTTGATTTCACTATAACACAGAAGCCAATGTGCCCAGACCCTTTTACATTTTGCCCATAGAAGGGTGGAGATTTTTTCTCACTGTTATTTCGATTTGTTCTTCCTGCCTATTTGTACAAAGCATTACGTCAGTGGGTTGTTTCATTTTGCTTTCTTCATTTACTTTTCTGTGAACTGTTCTGTTCACATTCTTATCTGTTTTTCTACTGGATTTTCTGTTTCCCTATTTAAAGATTAGGGATATAAATTTTTTTACTGTTATATATGTGACAAAATCTTTTGCTATAACTTATGATTTATTCTACAATAAAAAATTTAACTTTATGTAGCTAATTTTATAGTAAAATGTCAGTATTTTTTCTTTTTTCCTTCTGCATTTCCTGGCTTGTCTGTGAAGGTCTTCCCCATCTCAAAATTATACAGTGTTCTCCTATAATAAGACTATAGTACAGCATCTTTTGATTACAGACAGCTTTGCTTGACCAGGCAGAGAGGCAGATTTTCTGGTATATTGAGGCTCTGCATAGCCAAGAGCAGAGAAAAAACTGCTTATCTACAAGGAATGTTCTATGTTCCAATCATTAGGAAATGATATGACTTGCAATAAATCCAAAACTGTGTTCCCAGCGTTTAACTTCCTACCCTCTGATGTTTAAAGACTATCACATAGGTCATTTTATTTTGCTAAACAGAAAAGATGTAGCAACCAGAATATTTAAAATCATTTTTTTTTCCATTACAGTTGATTAGTTGATATTTCAACATTCCCTAGTGGTTAAAAAAAGTTTCTTCTGCAATATTACCACCAACTGTCAGAAAATATGAAAGCTCCTATTGTGCAAATTTTAAAGCATTCTAAGCTGGGTAAACATTTGCCACAGTTATTCATACATCCCAATTAACCTTGGACCTTAATTTCCCTCGATATAAAATAAGGGGATAAGAATATAAAAAATCTTAAAAATACTTTTATCAATTCTAATGTTTAATGATCTTGTAATTTTCTTCTTTCCCAAATCTTTCTGTAAAGTGGATTTAAACCAGTCATCACATTTTGGTAGGCTCTGTTTATCATTGTGGTTTTTACCTCTATATACCAAAGAATTATGAAACATGCAAAGTTCAAAATAAAGAAACAAAAGTAATCATTGTTGTTGTTTAGTCACTAAGTGGTGTCCAACTCTTTTCTGACCCTATGGACTGCAGCCTGCCAGGCTCCTCTGTCCATGGGATTTCCCAGGCCAGACTATTGGAGTGGGTTCCAATTTCCTTCTCCAGGGGATCTTCCCGACCCAGGGATCAAATCTGTATCCCTTGCACTGCAGGCATATTCTTTACCGCTGAGCCACCAGGGAAGCCTGACATTAAATTACCCTGCATAAATGCTTAAGAAAGAGAATATAAAAGAGTAATTTAGAAACAAATCAATCAAGAGGATTTCAAGTCTTGAATTTGAGATGTAAAGCCTCAGCACCTGCTAGACCACCAGACCTGACTGAGAGCAGAGCATCCTCCCTTGAACTTTTTAATTGTTTAGTCCCTATGTTGTACATGACTCTTTGCAACCCCACGGACTGTAGCCTGCCGGGCTCCTCTGTCCATGGAATTCTCCAGGCAAGAATACAGGAGTGGGTTGCCATTTCCTCCTCCAGGGGATCTTCCTGATCCAGGGATGGAACCCGCAACTACTATTTGGCAGGCGGATTCTTTACCACTGAGCCACCAGAGAAGCCTTCTCTTAGGGGCAGCGATATTTTGAACATTAAGAAAAGAAAAAGTAAAAGGTGAGAAAGAGAATGAGAATCAGGAGGGCTGAGAAAAGTTCTAAGCTTGGTCCTGCCAGTCTGTTATAAGCAAATAATCAATGCCTTTAATTTAACTCTCTTGGTCTGCTAGGACCAAGAAAAAGAGTTTTATTTACAAGATTGTGAACTTCTTGATACATCACTGCAGCTGTTGTAGTGCTAAATATTGAGCCTCTCCTAAGGCAGAGATTCAAAAGGTATCTTTAGAAAAAGTGAAAACATGAAAAGTCTTCAATCAGAACACGGCTGGCATTCATTTTGGGGAACCTTGTGGTTAAATATACATTTCCTGTCATTGGTACTGGGACCTCCACTCCATGATGCACAATTTCCTCTCCATCAGCTCAGCCTCTACCCAGATGCTTCCTTCCCCTCCTGCCTTGAAACCTCACTCTGCTGGGAGAGTCACTCTGTCAGACTCCTACATGGTTCTAGGCCCAGAGGTGAGGCCAGCAGCCTCCTCTATTGTCATCTTCATTAAACCCTGCTCATCAGAGCTCATTTCTCTCACATGCTCTCCTCAGAGCTGTCATCTCCCAACACTCTAGCTCATTCCCATTATTCACAGCTTTCTCCTACCTCAAAGGCACACCAAGTTTCTTAACCCTCTGCTGAGCACCACTGGAGAAAATTATACCAATGTGCAAACCTGTGCTGTCCTGAAATTATAAAACAAAATTTTAAAAACCTGTCAATCACAAATCCTCATGAACTATGCCTCCCAAATATCTTGGAGACCATCTGCTTCTTTCCATCCCACCCCCACTAAACTAGCTCAGGCCACCTCCCCCTTCCCCATGGACAACTGCAACACCTTCCTGCACAGCTTCATTAGGCTGTGCATCCATGCTCACTCCTACAATATATTCTCTACATTATGCCATCGTTACAAATAAATGAATACAACCACACTAACTATCCACTCAATACTTCACTGGCATTCCACTGTTCTTCGGAGGAAATTCAAACACCTAAACATGTCTAGGATGCTGTGTGGGATCAGGTTGTGTATATACCCCCAGACCCTTTCACTATTCTTCCTTCTACCCCAAAACCTGTGCTCCAGTTGCACTGTACTGCTACAGTCCCTCAAATGGAATCACAATGACTGCAGCGAGCAAAACAGCCTGGTGGGGAACAGGACTGACGGCAGAGGAAGAGAGTCTAGGCAGAGAGAGGCCTACGGGAGAAAACCATGGTATCCTAGGAAGAGTGGTGCTGGGAGGTCCCAGAGATAGAGAGAGAATGCCAGACTGTCCCAAGGAGACAGAATGCTGGGGGGGCAAAGAAAGAAGTACAAGGATGCCAGAGATATTCTGAAGAAAGAAACCAGCGGGGTTTTGTGACTACTTGGACGTCAGAGGTTAACAAAAGGGGATAGTCATGGATATCTTCTCAGGCTCAGACTTGGACAACAAACAGTGTGGTTAGTGTCATTTGCTGAGATAATGACACAAGAGGAGGCAGATTTTGTAGAAAAGACACCAATAATTTCAACTAATAACTTTCATCAATTTATGCATGCTGAAGAGAAATACTTATCTTTTAAATATTCATATACAACTGTTATACCAAATGATTAAAGACATGCTAACCCACCAAGCTAATAGAACATTCAAAAAAAAAAAAACAAAAACAAAAAAACAAGGAGCTGGAAAAGTTTGAGCTAATACAATTCACAGCCTATTTAAGATACATTTTTAACCAAAAATCCAGCCTGTGTAAACAGTAAATGCTGATTTATTAATGAAGAACAAAAAATGTCAAGTAAAATAATGAAAAATAATTAGCATAAAGGATAAGAAATTCAACTTCTCCTTAAAACAGGTGAAGGGCTAGGGAAAAGTAAAATCTTGATATAAAATCTTAGTTCTGCCACAAAGCCTAAAAAGAAAAAAAAAAAAAAAACCCACTGAATCACTTCATAGGTGACTTGGTCATGAGAAGGACATGTACGAAAATTGGTTATATTAACTACAACTATTCACTTCAGGACAGAAAGTGAAAGTTGCTCAGTCGTGTCCAACTCTTTGTGACCCCGTGGACTATACAGTCCATGTAATTCTCCAGGTCAGAATACTGGAGTGGGTAGCCGTTTCCTTCTCTGGGGGATCTTCCCAACCCAGGGATTGATTCCGGGTCTCCCATATTGCAGGCAATATGGGAGCTGAGCTACCAGGGAAGAAAGGAGGGCATTAAGCAAAATTAAAAGGGAGGTCTGACATACAGACTAATCTTCCAGGTCCTCAAGGTGTCTGGAACCTATTTAGAAATAAAGCAGTTTTAAAAAAAACCAAAAACAATTCTAGTATCAAGGAAGCCACTGTGAATCTCCAGTGGCCAAAGAAGATAACAGAAAAACAGAAAACCAGAAGAGCATTTTCTTTGCACTGTGTGACTGGTTGGTTCCTCATGTGAAAGAAAAGGCATTTTCTGATGAGTAGCTATGGTCTACAAAAGAATGGCCAGGCTTTTCTCACAATGCAAACCGAAGGAGGATCTGCAGGTAACAGACAATGCAAAAAACAAAACTTCAAGCTCAAAACTCTTTAGAAGAGCTGGAAATTTCATAGAAACTACACTAAAACATAACAGGTAAAATAAGGGAGGGGAAAAAAAAAAACCCAGAAAATTATATTTCAATCCAAGAGTCCCCTATCCAAACCATAAGATTTTGAGGAAAAGAGAGACAATGGAGAAGAGAAAGTCATCAAAGAAGTAATACAGAAAGTTTCCCCCAGAAGAATGCACATGTCCAGAGGAACAAAGCCATTAGAGTATCTGATATAAAGAATGAAACAAAATCTACTACATCACGGCCTTTACTTAAGATATGGAAAAAATAATCCCAAAGCTGCCAGAGAGGAAAAATGAACCAGGTAAAAAAGGAACTGATGGCAGAACAGCACCTAACTTTTGAAAAGCTACAGTGAATCTTAGAAGACAGTGGAATAAAGTCTAAAGAAAACTAAAGTACTGAATTAGCTAAAAAGTTTACTCAGGTTTTTTTAGGAAAAATCCAAATGAACTTTTCTAAAACCAGTCAAACTATTGACCAGTATAGTGTGGAGCCAAAAGACACAGGGTTCCAGGAGAGAGGCCCCAAGGTTTAGGAGTGGGAGAACTGAAATGGTGAATTTTATATATTTGGCAACATATAAATTATTTTACAGTTTACTTGCAGACTGTGAAGAAAGCTGAGCACCAAAGAATTGATGCTTCTGAACTGCAGTGTTGGAGAAGACTCTTGAGAGTCCCTTGGACTGCAAGGAGATCCAACCAGTCCATTCTAAAGGAGATCAGTCTTGGGTGGTTTGGAAGGAATGATGCTAAAGCTGAAACTCCAGTACTTTGGCCACCTCATGCGAAGAGTTGACTCATTGGAAAAGACTCTGATGCTGGGAGGAATTGGGGGCCGGAGGAGAAGGGGACGGCAGAGGATGAGATGACTGGATGGCATCACCGACTCAATGGACGTGAGTTTGAGTGAATTGTGGGAGTTGGTGATGGACAGAGAGGCATGGAGTGCTGCAGTTTATGGGGTCGCAGAGTCGGACACGACTGAGCGACTGAACTGAACTGTGGTTAATGGACACGACTGAGCGACTGAACTGAACTGTGGTTAATAATTAATCGGTATACAAAAAGTGAAGGAAAACAAAATAATAGATGACTCTTAACTACAAGAAAAAAATTGTTTCCATGTAAACAACTATTTACCCTACCAGACTCAGGGCTTCCCAGGAGGGACAGCAGTAAAGAATCTGCCTGCCAATATAAGAGACACAAGAGATGCAGGTTTGATCCTTGGGTTGGGAAGATCCCCTGGAGGAGGAAATGGCATCCCACTGCAGTATTCTTACCTGGAAAATTCCATGGACAGAAGATCTTGGCAGGTTGCATTCCACAGGGTCATAAAGAGCCAGACACAACTTAGTGGGCCAAGCACAGAGCACAGCACTTGACTAAGCAGTGTGCAATGTTTATATGGTCATAACATAAATATGGACTACTGTCTGAAAGTGCTTTCTCCGGACAAAGAAATGGATGGGCGATGGGGACAGACAGGGCAAGGGACTGGTGCTTCATTTCATCACAAAAGCCAACAGAGAAAATAACGACAATTAACTTTAAAATCACACTAAAAAGTCTCATACCCAGCTGTAGAATAGAATAAAAAAATAGCTCAATAAACTTATTTGGGAACTTGCTGATTTTCACTGGACAAAGAACTATAAGTAAAACAATCATAAAAATTTCCCAGGTAACAGGAAAACAGACATTCTTATTCATCACCAAAGGAAATAAAATACTACATTGTACTGTTTTTTTAAGCGAGGATAGTGGGTACTACAGAAGATAATCACAGAGATGCATGAAACATAAAATAAGGGGTTTCATATAGCTGTTTCTTATAAAGCCCTAAAAGAAAAGTTCAGTAAAAGTATTTTCCATGGAGAACACCAAACAAAAGCCCAGGGAGAAGGCAGGGTCTGGAGAGGTAACAGGCAGCTTAGGCAGACTCAGAGTCAACTTTACTCACTGCTCACTGTTTCCTACAGAAGATCTGCTCAGATGATGCTTGATCTAAAATAGAAAGCCAAATGCTGAAGGAGCGCCAAAACCAAGAAGAGGTATTTTCTGGGCACCCTGGAGAACACTGAATGGAAAAGGGCTCAAAGATTCTATAACATGATCTAAAAATCATACTCAAAATCAGGGGCTGTAATGATTCTATTTCTTGTCTTATGAATTGTGGGGAAAGGATTTTTATCCATCCTCCAGCTACAGTTTCTCTTTGTTACAGAAGCTCTAAAGATGGTGGCAGCCATAATCATAATCAGTGAGAGACTACAGAAAAAATTAAGCACAAAAGTGCTGGGCACAGCACTTCTCTGTGAAGACCTTGAATGGCTTCATGTCATTATTTTACCATCCTTAGACTAAAAGCAGACAAAAGAATGGCTTGGCCTGGATGCCAGATAATCTCCATAGGAAGGGGCTGGCGGTACAGGCGGATGAGACCACATTCTCACCACCGGCGCGACCAGACTGCAGTAGAGGAAGGAACAGGAATTTTAAAGCTTAGACTGGGGGTGACAAGGACACTCAAGCAGTAGTCCAATCAAAAAATCTTGTTTCCATTCTGTTCTCTGAGAGGAAAATGAAGAGATGTTCCTTGGCAGAAGGGAAGGAATCACCTAACAGACTGAACGACAGTGACGAATAAAGAATACTTTGTACAAGGAGGGATGAACTCTATAAAACCAACAGGGGGATGAGCCCTAAAACAAAAACACATCTTCTAAGGGACATCCCTCTTCCAGGGCTAACTCTGTCCTATATTAGTTTTCCACTAATAGAAATATTCAAGGTTTGCTTTGAACTCCTCTAAATTTCAAAGGAAGGCAAAATGATCAAAGGCAACAAACTTGTGAAACAGATGTACTTCTGGAGTACACACACACACACACACCCAGACAGACACCTGTATCAGAGAAGTAATAGAGACAGAAGACAAGTCCAGTAGGAGTGAAAAGGAGAGTGAGATGATATGGAGAGGCTAGGCCTCCTTGGGTAAAAGGCCTTTCAAATTCCCAGTTTCAGTTTTTACGAGGCCCAAATAGTTGGGTTTCCTGTTCCCTAATTCCACAAGACCTCTGTATCCCAGGACCACATCCCTCTTTTATTTGAATTAGTCAGAGTATCTCTGGTGAGCTATTTAGAAAAAAGAAAAAAGAAATCCTGTTTGGAAACTCTCTTATTATTTGTATACATCTTTTATATAAATAAAATTTATAATAAATTTTATTTAATATGTATTTTTTTCCAGAGAGCTGGCTGTTAAACATTTACCAGCACACCATAACTTCAGGGTGAATAAAGTTATATGTACCATCCAATCTATTCTTACTTAACAATCTCAATTTCCAGAATAATACTAAAATCAAACAACAAAGAAGAAAAGGATTAATATTACTTGCATGACATCTGCCCTTCAGGTCCAACAAGAAAAGCTTTTGGCATTTATCAATAAGAGAATTCCATCTCTCAGGAATGAATGAATTTCCCCAAGAAGCAATGAGGACTTTCCTAACTGCCTGCTAACTACTCTCACATGTTCCAACCTCCCTGCAGAACAGAGACATGCGGGGTCTTGAGAAACTGGCCCCCAGAAACTTAGTCTGCAGCTGAGAAATATTAGATTATCTTATGAAATACATAACTGTAACTATGACTTAACAACACAGCTTGTAGAAAATAATTAACAATAGGTATTTTGAAGAAATACTAAAATACTGAGAATTCCAGACAAAAAGGTATATTATGAATAGGTCGTGTTTGCAAAAATACCTTACTTCATCTCCTCAAGTCAGAGCTTGGCAGCCCAGCCCCATTTCACCGCTTGTCTATGCTTTGTTTTCCCTTCCACTTCCATTTCTGCTGAAATGAACTGGCTTACTTGACTTCAGAAAACTTATATATGTATTATTTTAAAACAAATATACTTCTGGATTTAAAAACACCATACTCAATTTACCTATACATTTCTAATCTGCTCAAGAAATTTCAACTTTCATTTCTCAATAGAAACATAGTTTTTATAAAAAAAGATTCTAAATTCAATTAAGATATACTCTTTATTCTTAACCCACATGGTAAGAAGTCTGCAGCTTTATCCCCCTTTATAAAATTAGAAGGGTGGCAAACCTAACAATCAAGGAAGAAAACATTAAGAACAACCTAGTAATTTGAGACTTCTAAAAATATTCATGTCAAGAACATTTAAAAATGCAATGAAAAAAAATGATAGAAAAAGTGATAGAAGACTTGATTCACCGTAATATAAACCAAGGTCCCTGCTAGAGTATAATTTACACACCTGGGCCCCCAGGGTGCAGTATAACTGTCAAGAGAACAGAAGTGACTCCACAATGCTCATTTGGGGATGGGTGAGGCTAGGAAGATTCTAGATTTTAGGATGTGTTTGGACAGGACTAAAGAGATTATGCAGGGAAATGAAAACATGTGACACTAGTGTGGTCTCTTTACCCAAGCACAGCTCCACAGGGCAGGCCACCAGGCACAAGAGTCAGACAACACCAAGGGGGCCAGCGGGGCTCAGAGCAGTGAAATGGGTGCGGCTGAAACAGGACGGAGCACTCAGAGCTGGGGGAAAAACCAAAGACAGCTATTTGGAAAGACCCAAATCCTCTTAAGGTAAAGTCACTCCCTCCTGCTACCCTAAGCAGTAAGTGGTCTATAGATTTTTTTTTTTTTAAGCCTAAAACTACAGTAAGAAATAAGACTTTACACCACAACTCAGCACACATACATGTATATACATATATACCATAAGCAACAAACAGAAGTTTCTCTAAATAACATCTATTTTATAAACTATGGAGAAGGCAATGGCACCCCACTGCAGTACTCTTGCCTGGAAAATCCAATGGACAGAGGAGCCTGGTAGGCTGCAGTCCATGGGGTCGCTAAGAGTCAGGCACGACTGTGCGACTTCACTTCACTTTATAAACTATGGTATGTGTTACTATTTATATTTGTATTCTTTTTTCACGTAAGTAGGAATTGCTGGTCCCAACTCACTAAACTGATCTTAAAATCCCCTATGAGGTAACGCCCTCTCGTTTGACGAAGTGGTCACTGGTTGACTTTGGGGTGAGGTGGGTGTCAAAGGTCACATGAGTTCATAGCTCAGCTTTGAATCTTGTCCCTCTATTGGTCACATTTCTACTTCCTTCACTTGCTTGGAAGAGGTTTCCAACCAGTCTGGCATTAAGGTCATTCATCAACAACCCCAACTCTTTGCTCCAATCTGATCTTCCACAATCCCTCCTCAGTCATTTGTATCCCAGGGAAACTGATCTGCTTTCTACCCCCTCCCTATCCCAAAATGTCCACCTATGCCTCTCCCCAGGGTTCTTTTCGACTCCACCTATCCACGGTGCTCTGATCCTCCAAGACAGAGCTAGATCGACTGCTCCACACAGAACAAATTTCTCCTGCCTCCAGAACTGAAAGCACTTTATCCTTGCTGTCTATCTTCTACTGACACACGCCCACCACTGCTGCCATCTCCAACCTCACCCCACCCCCATGCTCTCAGAACCCAAACATGCAGTCTCAGAAAGGGACCACTTAGTATGCACTTCAGGTCCAGACTGAACAAATGAACATGGAGGGAGAATACTGCTCTCTGCAGACTAAAAAATTTCTGGCCAGGGCCCAAAGCACCAAGAATCCCTCAACCAAACCCAGAGCCTCATATTCTCTGCAGCAGATATTATGTCTTCAGCCTTTGAAATAATTGTCATAGTAAGCATTATAAGAAAATGATATTGCATGCTTACTTTTAATGTTTAGAAATTCTTCTTTCAATTAAAAAAACAGCATAACTATAGGTTAGCAATTTAGTAAGAATGTCACATTCCATGTTTTAACTTCTCTTAAAGTCTGATTTCCCAAATGTAATAAAGACAGCTGGGTACTACTCAGCAAAATGAATAGATCCCCCCCTCCCCAAACTCATCTAACTTTGGCTCCTCATGAGACAAAGCACCCTGGCTTTGCTTTCCTTCAAAAGTCAGCTTCCTCTCCTGCTTACCAGATACTTCTGTTAAGTTAGTTCTGTGTATCTTGTTTCAAAAACAAAATTTTTCACATCTTTTAATCATGAATTTTCATTTCAGTCTCCCCTAATTACATAATTCAAAGAACTTACTTAGAGCAAAGTCAGAAATATTAGCATCAAAGTATCTTAAATCTTTATGCAAATATATTTTAAGTTGATCTTCTAACAGCTTCCTCATTTGACAAATATTTATCAAGCAGCTGGTATATACTCAGACACTAAACTAGGATGCAAGAGATCTTTGAGGTATTAAACTGAAAATCCCACACTTCCAAAGCAAAGAAAACAGGATAATAGCAGATTCGCATGCATTAACCCAAATTGAAAATTACATACATATGCTATACTTCTGGACCTCAAAGAATCAGGAAGAAGTCAAAAAAGAAAATACTAAAAATACTCTGAAGCTAAAATAATTCAAACAAGTAGTAGAAGGAATGGTCAAAAAAAGGAGAAATAGAAACACAAAACTCAGAAAATATGTTAATCTTTTAGTTTTAGAAATGTTGCTCAACCATGAAGTAAATGAAGGCAGTTATTAAATATCTGTATAGACTATATTTCTGTTTAACATTAGCAGAATAGTCACTAACACCATTTGACAATAAATGGTCCTTTCCCTTATGTTCCCAATATTTTAGGTAACCAATATATACTGCTTATGTACAAAAGCCCATGAATATTTAATATTTATCAAATATCCCTGCCCTCCTCTACTTTATCCTTTAAAATTATGTTAAAATGTGGCTGGCTATGCCAATGGTGAAATCAATCAATAGGAAATAATTTTTTATCTACTAATAGATATATCAGAAATGACACTGTTATAAAACTGAATGATAAGTCAATCATTATCTCACTGTTCTTACTATTCTGGTATACAGTATAAACCATACATATTAAAAATGAATAGTCTTACCTTAAATATGTGCCATATATGAAGAACAATGCCATCATTAGTCCATTTAAAATAAAAATTACAGCAACATAAAAGCAAGCAGGATCTCCCAATCCTTTAAAAATTAAAAAACAAAATGCTTTAACTATAGATTACTTTATGTGTCTGACAATTCAGATTAAATTGTGACTATTTTGAAAATGGTTGCCAGACACACTAAATGGTTGCCTGGGTTCCCATCTGAACACATGACACCAGTGTGAAACATAGGTGAGACCAGAGAAGTAGCTGTAGTGGTTATAAAACAGGGCTGCAAATTCATGGAGACTCCTCCTGCAGAGGTCTGGGGCCTGTGCCCCTGCTTTTAAGTCTGGCTGGGCTTGTGACTGCTTCAGCATGCCATGGCAGAAGCCGTATGGAAGAGGCCACGCAGTATCCAAGTTGGAGCCCTCAGCAACCACATTAGAAGCCTAACTACCCTGAGATACTAATACAAAAGCACAAGACGCATGAAAAGGGCACTTGTAGGTGTTCCAGTGAGGCTCAGCTGGGCTCAGCCTTGCAGGTACCCCAGTCAAGCAGCCAGAATGTAAGTGAAGTAGCTCCAAGTTAATTCCAGTGTTCCCAGCCATTTGAGTCTAGCAGAGTCCTCTGACATCGCAGAAACAAACCAACCATTCTATACCCTGCCCAAATTCCCTACTAGCAGAAACCATAAACACAATAAAATTGCTATTTACACCACTAAGTTTGCCGTAAATTTATTGTACTGCAACAGACAACAGGACAATATCATAGAAACTTGCCTTCACAGCTTTCAATAGGGCTGAGTCCTTCTCCTCTGGTAACTGTCCAACATATCTTGGTTTGAATACCAATCAAATCCATTATTTTGGTATAAATCCTGTACCAGCTGGCTAAGATTACCTAATTGAAAAAGAGAGGGAGACATTTTAAGAAAAAAGTATCCTCAACAGTTTCCTTACTAGAATATTTTTGAGATATTTTGACAATTGACAAATTTTCCCTTCCTGTACCATTCCCATCTGGGTCTCTTTAAATCTAGTAAAGGAGCTTCACAGTCCCCTATGTAGATTCTTTACTGGTCAGTCTTCACCTGTTCACCCATGGCTAAGAATAAGATATAACAAAAGATATACAATCTGTAATCTTCAAAAGCTATAAAATTCAACTAAGGGACATAAAACAAGAGCTGAACAAACAGAAAGATATTCTATCTTCCTGAACAGATTTAATTTTTCAAGATGTGAATTCTTCCTCAAATTAATTCATAAACATAAAACAAAGCTGAGCAAAATCTCAAGTGTCTGCTGAGATGTGTTACATGGAAAAATGACAAAATGGAGATAACTGAAGAAAATGTCCTAACAGATAATAAAATTTGCTACTTATATAATTAAAACACTGTGATGCTGGCACAAGAATAGCCAGACAGATCAAAGGAACTATGGCAGACACAGTGGAGTGCCACAGGTCTCTCTTGGGGCTGAGGCACTCATTCCCTGAGCAGTTGGGAGGGGTGGCGGCTGACAACCCTCAGCTGCGTCTCTCTCTGGGAGCTACCCTCTGCAGTAGAGAGTAAATTCACTAAACGTCACCCTCCCCAAGGGTAACTGCAGCCATAACTAGTCAACAGGGGGGAATATAAAGGTCAGAGGCCCTTGCTTCAGGTAGGACAACTCTGTAGGGTCATCCCAGTTCCAGAGCTTCCCCAGAGATTGGCTGAGGCCTCTGCTGTGGCTGGATCACAGCTCAACTCCTCCGCCTGCCTCCTCCTAATTCCTTCATCCCCCTTCAGATACTGCCCCCAAGGGAGTTCCCCTATATACTTCAGGTACAGGTCTCCATCTTAGAGCCTATTTCTCAGGACCTCAACATAAGGTAACACTAAACAGAAAGTCCAAAAGTAGTTGAAAGCATATGTGTATAATAATTTTGGAAATAATAAAAGAAGCAGGCAGAAGATGGACCACTCACCCAAGTGTTAGGTTACACAGAAGACCATTTTGAAAAAATAAAAGGTTGGATTCCTGCCCCAAAACTGAGTATTCAAACAAATTTCAGATAAATTAAAACTGTAAATCTCAAAAACATAATTATAACAATTAAGAATAAGTTTTGTTTACATATATGAATGAATAAAAAACATAAATCTTAAAGATTCATAGACATGATAGCTCTGACAAGAAAAAATACATTCACATCATACTGTACCAAGCTAAAGGGCAAACAAAAAGCTGGAGAAAATGTCGTATCCATATAGCATAGTATTGACTTCCTGCATATAACGAGCTCTTACAAAACGTCAATAAAAATATAGACAAGGGCATGAATAAGCAATTAGTTTTAAAAGTGGAAGTGCATTTAATACATAGCACTGAAAATGTACATGTACATACACAAACATATAGCAATGAACAAAATGCATCACATGATCTTAATTTTTTTAGCCATTAAATTAGCAAGGATCCAGAAAAACAAGCATTTTCAAAAACACTGCCTGTGGTGATTTTCATTAATAAATCCTATCCAGAAAGCATTTTGGCAACATGTACCAAAATCATCAAAGCCTATATTCTATTGAACTAAATAGTTCCACATCCACAAATTTATAGTTTAAAAAAACATAAGTATATGTGTATCCCCATCCACAAATTTAGAGTTTAAAAAACATATGGATATGGGTAAAGATTTTGCTTCAAGAATGTTTATTGCAGCTTTAGGATATTTTAAAAGTTGAAAACAACCAAAATTTTCATAAAAGATGAACTAAATAAACAATGGCAGATTGTATTACTGCCATAAAAAATGATGCTGTTGAGAAAAGATGACTTAGGAAGATGGTTTTAAATATTCTTAAAAGACAAAAAGCACTTATAAAAAAGTGTTGTGTGATCCCATTGCTGGAACAGTAAATGCAGACATGTACAGAAAGTACTCAATAAGCACTTTGGTGGTTATTTATTGGTCTCTATCTCCTCCATAATTAAGCAGGCTAACTCAGTTCATCTGGAAATTAGCCTCCTCTTACTCAATGGGAAATGACCAAGAGCCCTGATTAGTGCTGATACTGAGCCCCAGCTTCAGATCTCACAGCACCAAGGTAGCCATGGCCCTGCTGCAGCAGGCAACACACCTTCTAGCAGCATCAGCATGCTATGAAGGGGGGCCAAGGGGAAGCATGCTTAACAGGAGAACCTCAAGAAGGATGTCACTGAGGAAGTCACAACCCAGGTAGGTCCTGGAGAATGCCTAGGGATGCATTAAACAGTTACTGATAGCACTGCCTTCCTATCTCAGCTCCTTTCTTCCACTCCCACTAGCGGAAAAGTGCATCTGATTAAATGAAGAATCTCAGATAAGGAAGAAACAGTATTTGGCAAATGACATGTAAAGGTAATGTAATACATATAAACACACAAATCTAGTTTTCATATTTTCTAAACCATGCAATCATAATACTCATTTCCATAAAATCATTAAAGACCCCCCAAATTAATAATGATTTTTTTCATATTCCTTTCTAAGAAAAGATACCCATTTACTTTTTTAAAAAAGATAAAATTTAATATATTGAACTAGATCTTAGATTTAGAATCACCATTTAATATAAGCAATACTTTATAAAGTAAAAAAATCATAATTGAAAAAGTATCTTACCTCAGGGTAAAGATTGAACCTTTTTAATGTATTAATAACAAGGGGATATTCAGTCAGTTTATCATTCATAATCATCCATACTCCATTCAAAAATGAGGGTGCTTCCACAATAGTCTTAAAGTAGGAATAATATAGTCCCTGAAACAAGCACATGTTATAATAAAAAGTACATAATTACTATGTCTCGTATTAGCTTAAAATAAAACTTAGTATACTGTTTTTTAAAAACAAAGCAATCCACGCATGTAACAGCTACAATTAATTTCACAGGATTCTGATCACTAATAAATGCTCAGGTTGTAAAAAACTTACATATTTTAGCATGCTGCTGCTGCTAAGTCGCTTCAGTTGTGTCCGACTCTGTGCGACCCCATAGATGGCAGCCCACCAGGCTCCACCTTGTCTTAACTGAACAACTGATCTCAAAACAACTTAAAAAACAGCTTTAACATTGAAAAAGTCATATAACTCAGACAGCATGCTCATTTAGGAAACCCCTATAACCCTGGTGGGCTGCAGTCCACGGGGTCGCTAAGAGTCAGACATGACTGAGCGACTTCACTTTCACTTTTCACTTCATGCACTGGAGAAGGAAACGGCAACCCACTCCAGTGTTCTTGCCTGAAGAACCCCACGGATGGGGGAGCCTGGTGGGCTGCTGTCTATGGGGTCACAGAGTCAGACACGACTGAAGTGACTTAGCAGCAGCAGCAGCAGCAGCAGCAGCAGCAGCATAACCCATACTAATCGAAGAGTTAGAAAAGGCTTCTTTCAGAGTTAGAAAAGGTTCTTCTCAGCTCAGCGTAAGGTAAGAAGCCTACAGAACTGGGGCTGTGAAAACAGAAGAGAGGGACTGTGGTAGTACTCCCATTTTGAGGAAAAAAATGCTTTACTAGTAGTTATGTATGGATGTGAGAGTTGGACCATAAAGAAGGCAGAGCACCGAAGAACTGATGTTTCTGAATTGTGGTGCTGGAGAAGACTCTTGGACAGCAGGGAGATCAAAAGCAATCAATCCTAAAGGAAATCAATCCTGAATACTCTTTGGAAAGACTAATGCTAAAGCTCCAATACTTTGGCCACATGATGTGAAAGGCTGACTCCAAATGCAATATAACTGGTATCTTTATAATAAGAGGGAAATTTAAACTGAGATATAGGGGAAAATACTTCATGAGGACAGAGGCAGAGATTGGAGTCATGGTACCTTACAATGCAAGGCAAGGATTACCAGAACCATGAGAAGCTAGAATGAAGTCTCAGAGAGAACACGTTCGGCCATCACCTAGATTTTAGACTTCTAGCCTTCAGAACTGTGAGAAAATAAACTTCTGCTCTTTTAAGGTACAAGTACTTTGTTATGACAGCCCCCCAGGAAACTACAACCTACCTTGTTTATAGGTTTGATTTTGGAATCACATAAATATCTTATACAATTAAAATTTAAAACAAAAAAGTTTATATTCCTAAATATACAAAAAATATATAAGAATTATTTATTAAATTGGGAAAGGATTTCAAACAAATTTAAGGTCAAGGCTGTATACTGTCACCCTGCTTATTTAACTTCTATGCAGGGTACATCATGAGAAATGCTGGGCTGGAAGAAGCACAAGCTGGAATCAAGATTGCTGGGAGAAAAATCAATAACCTCAGGTATGCAGATGACCCCACCCTTATGGCAGAAAGTGAAAAGGAACTAAAAAGCCTCTTGATGAAAGTGAAAGAGGAAAAGTGAAAAACTTGGCTTAAAGCTCAACATTCAGAAAATGAAGATCATGGCATCTGGTCCCATCACTTCATGGCAAACAGATGGGGAAACAGTAGAAACAGTGTCAGACTTATTTTTTTGGGCTCCAAAATCACTGCAGATGGTGACTGCAGTCATGAAATTAAAAGACGCTTACTCCTTGGAAGGAAAGTTACGACTAACCTAGACAGCATGCTGAAAAGCAGAGACATTACTTTGCCAACAAAGGTCCGTCTAGTCAAGGCTATGGTTTTTCTAGTGGTCATGTATGGATGTGAGAGTTGGACTGTAAAAAAAGCTGAGCGCTGAAGAATTGATGCTTTTGAACTGTGGTGTTGGAGAAGACTCTTGAGAGTCCCCTGGACTGCAAAGAGATCCAACCAGTCCATTCTAAAGGAAATCAGCCCTGGGATTTCTTTGGAGGGAATGATGCTAAAGCTGAAACTCCAGTACTTTGGCCACCTCATGCGAAGAGTTTACTCATTGGAAAAGACTCTGATGCTGGGAGGGATTGGGAGGAGGAGGAGGAAGGGGACGACAGAGGATGAGATGGCTGGATGGCATCACCAACTAGATGGACATGAGTTTGAGTGAACTCCGGGAGTTGGTGATGGACAGGGAGGCCTGGTGTGCTACGATTCATGGGGTCGCAAAGAGTCGGACACGACTGAGCAAATGAACTGAATTTTACTGTACACTCCTAGTTGAATATATATTAAAGTCAAAAATAAAACCACAAACAAGTTTTAAATTATTTCTAGTAATCATTTTTAACAATATATGATACTTTTATGCTTCAAATATAGGTAATGTGAAACCAAGATTCTCAGGCTAACAAAAGAGATACAAATTTAATATCAAAAAAGTAATTAATCCTAAATTTGAATGTAGAAATATAAATAAATAATTTATTTTTTCTATTTAAAAAATTGTTTCCTAATTCTATCTACTAAAAAGGCCTAGGCACAATGGCCAATCTAGTATAAAATACTAGCAATGAATACCTCTATCACCAAAATTGTGGCCTCTAAATACCATTTGCTACTGGAAGGAATCAGGGCTCCTTGGAATACTGGATGATTCCAGGTCTGGAAAGGAAATGTTTTGCAGTACCAGAAAGTTAAGGAAGCTACAGAATACTAGTGAGGTCATATCAAGGAAAGTGTGTGTGTGTACATGTGTGCGTATGTGTATGCACACATGCTCAATCATTTCCAACTCTTTGCAACCCCATGGACTATGGAGCCCACCAGGCTCCTCTGTCCATTGAATTTTCCAGGCAAGAATACTGGAGCAGGTTGCCATTTCCCACTCTAGGTGATCTTCCCTAGAGGGAAGGGATAGGGATCAAACCCATGTTTCTTATGTCTCCTGCATTGGCAGGCAGATTCTTTACCACTGAGCCATCTGGGAATCCCATATCAAGGAATCACAGAGCCAAATGCAAGGGCCCTCACCAGCGAAAGACAGGTAAGTTTAAGAAATCTGTTAAAAGCTATCAGGCCATAAACATACACCCAAAGACAGAACTCTGCTTGTCACCATTAAAAGATGCTCGAAAAGCAACTCATGTTTCCAAAAAGTTGTAATAGAAGGAAAGCATCAAGCATTTTCCTGTCTTTCTTGTATAAAGTGTAGCTCAGAGAAAAAGTCCAAATAAAGAGGAACATCAAAAGTTCTTCTTTATGGAGTTATTATGCTAAAGCTGAAACTCCAGTACTTTGGCCACCTCATGCAAAGAGTTGACTCATTGGAAAAGACTCTGATGCTGGGAGGGATTGGGGGCAGGAGGAGGAAGGGGATGACAAGAGGATGAGATGGCTGGATGGCATCACTGACTCGATGGACGTGAGTCTGAGTGAACTCTGGGAGTTGGTGATGGACAGGGAGGCCTGGCATGCTGCGATTCATGGGGTCGCAAAGAGTCGGACACTACTGAGCGACTGAACTGAACTGAACTGATGGTTAGTAAATGCCCATTCCCCCAGGTCATTTAAACTCTGATTGATATTTGAGGATACTGAGTAACTGGTCTTCAATATTTTCAAGTATGACAATGATACTGCAGTTAACAAAAAAGTCCTTTGAGACATACATGAAAAATATTTACAGATGAAATGATATGGTATCTGAGGTTTCCTTTAAAAAGAGATGGTATGAAAATGTAGATGACAGAAAAATGGCTATGTGTCTTCAGTTGCTGAAGCTAGAGGAATGGGTAGGGGGAGTTGGGTCTACTCTTTCTACTTTAAAATATCTTTGAAAATTTCCATAAGAAGCTTAAAATATTTAGGTTATTAAACTACTACAATAAAATACTACATGAAAACTAACCATTTCAGTGCGAAAAGCCATCTCTCTTTCCAATGTTGAGAGGTGAGAAAAATGACGATCATTTTCAAAGAGGTGTGTTATATGACTCCTATAAAACAAAACAGTAACAAAGCAACAGTGTTGAAACTTATACTAAGTATAATTTTTAAAGAAACTCTAAAAGCAAAAATAAAATATTAATACTCTACGTATTTGCACTTAATTTTGTGATAAAACTCAAACAGAACAGTATCCATATTTGTTCTTCCATTCAATACATCTTACATTTCCACTAAAATTTCTCTCTATAAGAAAACACATCAAATTAGATTTTAAAATTAGAATGAACCAGAATAATGATACTATAAGCCAAAAACAATAAAATTATAGATTAAACTATAAATGTCATTGGGTTACTATTTCAGAAATGTCTGATTTATGAAATTCATATTTCTTCCTATCCAGATTAAAAAACTTAATCTTCCCAATATGAACACTATATTAATGTTAAACAGAGTTTCAAATATAACCTCATTAATAATAGATCTCTTTTTTATTAAAAATTGCATTTTCTGGCTCTGATTTATCAATTAAACTACATTTGCATACTAGTTTGCTGCATGTAATACATATTCATCCTTATACTGGAATTATTCATATATATATATATATATATATATGAAATAGGATGATAGGCTGTAAACATCTGCCTAAAATATACCATAGGAGAAAAACGTTCTTACCAGTGCAACACTGCTGCAAAGGCAGCTGCAAGAAAAAAGAAACATAAATCATTATTTTAGCATTAAAAGTGTTTTCACCTTACAGAAAAGCACTGCAAAGATAAACATGATAAAGTCTGGGAACTGTAGATCCTGAACTCATAGGGAGTGGATAAAGAATAGGGACTCTTCAAAAAAAGTCCCAGAGCTCTGCTTAAAATACCAGTGGACTAAATTATAAAAGAATTAAGCATATAGCTATAATTTTCATTCACTCAACAAAATAAATTAGGAGCTATTAATATTATTTGCCAACAACCATACAAGAAACGTTTGGATGGTAAGTTCCACAAACTCAACTGCAAGAAGGATAGAACCAATGGTGAGAGGCAAAAGAATAAAGATATGGTAACTTCAGGGAACAGGACTGGAGAGGGACAGAAAAAAGGAGCTATCACTTTGATACATGCTGCAATATCTGAATTTTTATAATAAGTTTTAATATTTTTAAATAAATTTAAAACAAAACAGGAAGGAAGAAAAAAAGGTGGAGAAAGAAAATAGACAAATAGAGAGAAAAACTGGTAATAAAACAAGTTTCGTACAAGAATCAATAGTTTGCCTTCTGTACAAGTACAAAGAACACATTAAAAAGAATCCAGAAAACAGTATTCTTATATCACAAGATTCATCCTATTGTAGGCTTCTGATTAAATAACTACAAGGAAACCAACTATGAAATACTCTTAGAAATTAAAGACAAACAGCTCAGATCTTATTATCTTATTTTTATAGAGGTATTTCTATTTAAAATTTTTAAAATTCATTTTACCTAGAAGCTACTAATGGTTACAAAAGACAAAGAGTTACTCTTTCTAGATCATTGAAACTACAAATATTTAACTAGGTTTATCATTTGACATTTGTTTGTAAAGGGTTCTTTGAGCTTTTGAAACTTTGATTTCTTGTTGAGCAATCTACTGTCCACTTCCTTTAAAGATGTCATACTACCATAATAAAATTTGGGCTTTATTTTCTTAATGTCCTAACTATTATGTCCTGAATAAATCATTCTTCTGTCATAGAATGTAAATACCACCTTTATCATTCTGAAGAACTGTTACACTTATACTTTGGTAATCCCTTAGAGATTATAATTTTCACTTCATTGATAAATAAATATGGGAAGAATCTACATGTTTACAGCACATATATGTTATTATCCATAAACATATAGATTCAATTATTCGAACTCTCTTTACAATTGCCCCTGACAAAACTCCTATCAGTAGAGCTAATAATATAAACTTAACTCATATTTCTTATTAAGTCTTTCCTGGGAGTTTTAATACTTTCTCCCCTTCTAATAAACATGAAATTTTGTTTTCATTATACTTCACTGGATATTGTTAATGTATTTAGTTTTGAAGTGTATTTATTTGTAATGTATTTCCCTTGCTATACAATTGATTCTTTTAGGGTTTATTTTTGTTTGTTTATCATCTCTAATTCTCCATTTTAAGTAATATTTTAAAACGATAATTTTGTTCCTGTTTAATAATTTTACTATTTTAGTTTATTCTTCCCATGTGACAATAATAATAAACTTCTAGAATAATACTAAGTAATTTTGGTAAAAGAGGGCAAACAGTATTCTGGAGACTTTAACAGAAATGCATTTTATATTATGCCTTTAAATTAGCCTCTGACCTTCACAATTCTGCAGTAATACATATGATTTTTCAAGATCATCAGCTCTCTGCTCCCTCAGAATACTATAATTTCTCAGAAGGAAGAAGACACAAAGTCCTTTTGGTGCCTTCCTTTAATTTAATCCTGGCAGCACTAGTCAATTCTTGGATTTCTCAGCATCTGAATGACCCTCTTTCAGTTTCCAAGGTTGATTCATAATCTGCCTTCAATTCATAATGTTTTAAATTCCTGTTTTCATTTCAATTTAACAATAACAATAGTTAATTAGTAGCAGTAGTAGTAATAAAGCAGCTAACATTTGAATTCTTATTACCTGCCAGGCATTTTTAAGTGCTCTACTTGAACTAACATAATAAGTCCTCACAAGCATCCTATGTGTTAAGTACCAACACTTCCCTGGTATACAAATAATAAGGGCTTCAGGCGGCTCAGTGGTAACGAATCCACCTGCCAATGCAGGAGACTCACGAGGTGCAGGTTCGATGGGGAAGATCCCCTGGAGGAGGAAATGGCAACCCACTCCAGTATTCTTGTTGGGAAATCCCACGGACAGAGGAGGGCAACAGTCCATGGGGTTGCAGAGTCGGCAGGACTGAGCGACTTAGCATACAGCACACATATAGATAATAAGTTGATTCTCAGGGAACTTTAGAAACTAGCCCAAGGAACAAAGCGGATCAACAGAGAAACGGAAGTTGGAAGCAGGAATTCTGACCTAAGACCCCTGTACTGTGTGGCCTCTTGTGGAGGACGGAAGGGCTGCAACAAAGGCCTCCAACAAAGATTCCCCTTCCATCTTTCTTTTATTATTTTAAGAAAAAAGAAAAAAAAGCTACAATTCATCTGTTGATAACGGGCAGTGTATTCTACAGAAGCTATTTTTATATAAAAGTATAGAATTATGCTTTAATTTATTCAATTGAGATAAATTCTATGTATATGTCATCTGAAAATGAAAACCCCAGTAAGTAAAGCAGATACTGCCTTGTGAGCACATAATTTAAGCATAAAGACATATAATGACAAAAACTTCTTAAAACATCCCCAAAGAGCTTTTCATGCCTTCTTGCCTACAAAAAAGATTATGATTTTCTCTAAATATATTCTGGTGATTATTAATCCTGTGTATAGTCTTTGGGGAGTTCACAAAATTGATAACCAATTTTTCCAGTTTAACACATATGTTATTTTTGTCATTCTAAACATCAGAACATTTTAAAAAAAAAAGCTCTCAAAAATTCCAAAACTAGTCTATAAGAAAAATGGTGTTCAAAGAGTGAAGGTTTGCTTTGTAATCTAACTCAAAAGACTGCAATCCTGTGACTGAGAATTCTGTAAGGCTCTTAAGTTTTGCTGGAAGCACACAAATTACCAATACTCTGAAACTAAGCTGGCCACTCCTTCCACTTTCTGATAAAAGAAATTTCATACCAGATTATATGTCACATTACATCAATTTTCAGCCTTACAGGATTTGAGCTCCTTCTTCATTGAAAATTATTATTCTCCAGTTATTAGAATCTTGTTTAAACAAAATAGAATGCAATTCCCTGAGGGGAAAAACAATGTTTTACTGAATTCTACCATAGTAGTACTTAGCAAGAAGCTGAAAACAAAGTCCGACTCAAATGCTGAATTAATGCATATAAGGGGGAAAATTTAATAATCCTAAATCATGTCTACATAATAAACCAAAGTTGAATATACTTTGGTAGTTAGCTACACACACACACACACACACACACACACACACACACACACAGTGTGCATGTAATTGTTTTGTTTTCAAAAATAGAGTCCCCGTGATCAGTGCAAATCAGACCCTTTGCCCAGGTGCAGCCTGCTGCCTAAGCCTCCAGGTTCTCAGTCCTGAACCCCAGCACAGTGGAGTTTCAGAGGCCAGCCCCAGCTCTGCTCCCACTGACACTCCTCTGTCCAGCCACAGCTCAGAAAGTGCGGAGGAGGTGGCCCTTGTTGCTCCCCACCACATCCATGGCCTGCATCGTTTCACTGATGTGACGAGGGCAGAAGGAACAGAGAAAGAAACAGAACAGGAGGTTATTCCATGCTGTTCTGCTCAGTCTTCAAGGGCTCCTGAATCCCATCCCCTCTCCAACCAGGGGATCCCCCAGATCTCTCCCCAACTCTCACAGTCTCTCCCTTCCTCCAGGCTGCCTTGCACTAGCAGGTGGCTCAGAAGTCCTGGTCTCTTCCACAGACCCTCCCTCCCACCCACCCAGTTGGGATTCCTCGGAAGTGGAGCTCCGCAACCTGCTTTCCTAAGGTTCCTCAGCCGAGTCTTCTGCACGCTAAAGCTGGACACCCACCGTCCTTTCTCTCTTCCTCCTCCTCAAGCTAAAAGCAAGAACTGTGAAGCTAGGGTGCTGTGGCTCCCTTCACCCCTCTGTGACAATGGGCTGGCCACAGAAAGTGAAACTGAAGTCGCTCAGTCGTGTCCGACTCTTTGCGACCCCGTGGACTGTAGCCCACCAGGCTCCTCCTTCCATGGGATTCTCCAGGCAAGAATACTGGAGTGGGGTGCCATTTCCTTCTCCAGGGGATCTTCCCTACCCAGGGATCGAACCCAGGTCTCTCCCAGACGCTTTAACCTCTGAGCCAGCCATAACTGCAGTTGCCCACCCACACTACACTGAATCCCTTTGGACTTCATAACTAGGACTTGCCTTAATTCTCAGAATACCTTCACAAGCTCTCTTGAGTCTCACAACAATCTTGTATTCATTCTCATTTTACAGATGAAAAACTGGGCCTCTGAAAAGGTATTTCCCCCAAAGCAAGAACCTAGACACAGCCTCCCAACAGCCTCCCTCCTGAGCCTCAGTTTCTCTCCGCAGTGACAGAGCTGCCTCCCTTTTGATCTTCATGCACTTGATGACTCCATCTTGTAACAATATTCATATGGAGAAATACATTCTAAGTCCAAAATGACTTGCAAAATTTAAAAATACAACTTATTCCTAAATTGAGGTTAATCCGTACTTAAAACATTCTGCAGTTTTGGCCTCCCTAATGCCCAAGTGACAAAATGACATAAAAAGAAGTTAAGAACTTTTCTTAAATCCACTGGACAAGATTTTCAAATTAATCCTGACAAGTTCCATATTAAACCTCTTTCTAATAGTAATAACAGTTGTTTTCAAGGGACCATTCAGAGTTTAAAAGTTTCTTTTCAGAAGCTGAAGTCACTAAGAAGTAGTCTACCTGTGTCACACCAACAGTCTTTCTAGAGAAGGAAGTCGATTTCTAAACATACAGATTTAAGCATCTCCTCCCCATGTCTGAAGTCCCACTGGCTTTTCCATGGCTCATACCATGGAGCCCACATTCTGTGTCCCACCACACACCCTTCACATAGGCTACACAGGGCAACGATCCTCTGAAATACCTAGCATTTTAATGATGCTTCCTGATAGCTTCCCTGATAGCTCAGTTGGTAAAGAATCGGCCTGCAACGCAAGAGACCCTGGTTCGATTCCTGCTTTGGGAAGATCCCCTGGAGACTGGACTACTGTCTATGCGGTTGCAAAGAGTCGGACATGACTGAGCAACTTTCACTTTAATTATGCAATATGCCTGAAAACTCTTAATTCGTCCTTCAAAGTTAAAGGCATTCAAAAGTGGTATTTAGAGAAGCCTGTCCTGACAATAGGTATTAAACCTTGCTTGTTGTATTGCTGTTGTTTAGTCGCTAAGTTGTGTCTGACTCTTTGCGACCCCACAGATTGCCCGCCAGGCTCCTCTATCCATGGGATCTCCCAGGCAAGGATACTGAAGTGGGTTGCCATGTTCTCCTCCAGAAGATCTTTTCGACCCAGGGATCGAACCTGTGTCACCTGCATTGGCCGGCAGATTCCTTGCTGCTGAGACACCCGGAAAATTCATTACACCTTGTTAGGGAAGTTAAAATGGAGGATATCTTGTTCAGGCTTCAGAAGCAGGAGAGCAGGTCTCTGATCTGCTTCTAACCTGCTGGGCACTGCCTGGAATCCATGCCTGCCTGCAAGAACAGCAAGTCTGGAAGCACTTTAGGTAAGAAAGGGAGTAGGTCTTAGAATTTTCTTGAGCCCCTGATTGTCTGGCCAATCCCCTCTTCCCTGCTCCGTCTCTAAGATGTCTTGTGACTCACAAGATGAAACAAACGGCGTTGTAAAAGAGCTGCTTTTTTGTATGCAAACTAATGATGGTATCGGTTTGTGAGTCAGAATTATAGTGGGATCCCTCAAAGCTGCAATTTGAAGTCTCACCCGCAGTCTGGCCACTGCCTGGGACCTTTGCTCAGCTGGGACTCCAGATTGCTCTCATTCAGGACTCGCCAGCGCTGTTCAAGTCTGGATGTTGGTGATGTATTGTTGTTACACATGTATGTTTCACATATATGATAGTGAAGGACAGGGAAGTCTGGTGTGCTGCATTTCATGGGGTCTCAAAGAATCAGGCACAATAGCAACTAAACAACAATGCTATTACTTCTCTCCATTGTTTCTAATGTTTTTTCTTTTAATGAGTGAATGAGTGTATATTTAAATTAAGTCAAATAATCTATATAAGGTTGAAATTGTTTGTGTGTTTGTAAGGCACTCTTTCATTAATGAATCCTTCAAACCTAAAAGCGGAAGTAAAAACTTTCCACCGAAGTTACCTTTATCACAGTTCCCTATGCTAGAGTACTTGAGACTAAAATATAAGCCAGCATCTGCGCCTTTAAAGATAAAATCTTCGACAGATAAGATTTAGGTACATAAAATAACGAGAGAACATCCGCACCCAAGCAAATAGCACAAAGTCTATGAACTGTAAGAAATCTGAGATGGCAGATCAATAATGGCCACTCAGGGGAGGGTTTATTAAAGTGGGATTGGGTGGGCAGAAGTGAGGGGGAGAGGTTGGATTCAGGACACGATTACAACTTAGGTGAGGATTTATGTTGAGTAGCCAAGACAGCTACAGTAAAGCTGGATGTGGACTCTGATCCAACATAGCAAAAGAGTTCCCATCACTGATACTGATGATACAGAATACACAGGATACTCACAATAATGAGGTATCAACTGAAGGCTCGCTCACTATATATACAGTGTGTCTGGCTCTCAGAGCTCTATGAACACCAGTGGCGTAGGGAATGGGGGGGGTGGTATTGTCATAGCTACTCAACCAGTGGTACCAAGAATGGGAGCCAGCAGAGTACCCCCTGGGTGAGACCATTTACCCTCACACTCATGCCACACAAACATTATCATTTTTTACTGTGCGCCACGATGTACAAAAACAGGTTCAGCAGCACTTTCAGTCAGTAAATAAACAGAACAAGATTCAGAAAGAACATCATAAAGCAGCAACATAGCACAAAAGTGATCTAAACCCTGGGATTGCACTAGAATCATCAGTGTTGCTAAATAAAACTAGAGATGTCTGAGTATTAATCCAGGGCTTCTAAATCTGAAACTCCAGGTTTATTTTAATACTTAAATGATTCTAATATACAGTCAAGGTTAATTATCACTGGTACAGAAACGGCTGGAGCAAAATATTCATACTTGTTCACAAAATGTAAGCATTGGCTGCTTTGTATTCCACATGTTTTCTAGCAATAATTAGGTCACCTGGGAGCTTATCAGAAATTCAGACTCTCAGGTCCCATTCCAGATCCCCAGACCCCTGAGCTGATTTATAAACACTTCTAAGGGCAATATCTCAACACTGAGAGCACAATGAATCATCGCAGAGCTTTGGACATTGCTAGATCTGGTACTGGGGATGATTCTAACATGCAACCATGGATGAAAACACTGATGGCAGTGGAGCATGTTAAGACTGCATTCCTGAGCCCCCATTCTCAGAGATCCTGATGCAATAGATCTCACTTGGGGCTTGGAAAGCTACATTTTTAACAATTGTTATTATGAAAAGGGAAACATAAATTCAAAAGGTATTCTGAAGGAAAAACTGTCAAAATCCTGACAGCTGAGAATTAAGAAAGGAAAAGAATTAAAATTAAGAATCAAATTATTTTTTACATTCTTAAGAAGAAATATTCCTTGGATTTCATATGACTTATTTAGCCTCAGTCTCATTTTCATCAAATGTGAAATGAGGGTTTTTACTTGGTTATCTCTACTCCTAGCATTTAATAACTCTGCATAGCTACAACTGGGGACTTCCCTGGTGGCACAGTGGTAAAGAACCTGCCTTCCAATGCAGGAGACACAGGTTCAATCCTAGGTTGGGAAAATCCACTGAACAAGGAAATGTCAACCCACTCCAATATTCTTGCCTGGGAAATCCCATGGACAGAGGAGCCTGGTGGGCTAGAGTCCATGGGGTCGCAAAGAGTCGGACAAAACTTAGCGACTAAACAACAACAATAGCTACAACTATTAACACTAATAAGGACTTCAGATTCTCCAAAGGGCCTCCATGATTATTTTCTGTTTTCATTTTGGATATTTCTGCTCCCCAAACTAAAAGCCTTGGCAGGTTTGACCCTTTTTATTTGTTTTCTTGTTTCAGTAGGCAAAAAATGCACTCAATTGATTAATAAGACATTGACTCTCAAAGTGAGAAGCAGGATTATTTTAAAATTCAGTCATGACTGGAAGAAAACTATTTAGCTCCTAGATAAGATCAAGAATTCACAGTGGTCTATGTAATTATACTTGTAAGGTTGACTATAGTTAATTTGAATCTCCTCCATATATTTGACACTGAGCAAAATAGTATCTTACAACAGTTAGGGGAAAATTCAGAAATTTCAATTATCATGAATAAACCTAACTATTTATCAGTTGCAGTTCACTGAGCACTTTTAAAGATTAAGCAAAAAGACCCAGAATTCCTTTTGAGGCAAAAAATGGCTCTTATTTTCCCATGAGGCCCAACGTCACATGACTGGGATAAACCAAGGCTTCCAGGAAAGCCTGGGTTTCATGCCTCTGGTTTCCTTCTCGTTGGAAGCTCAAGTACAAAAAAATGCCAATAAGCAACACATTTAACCAAAAGGATGTACTGGCATAAAGAAGAAAACTCCTGAGAAATAATTTAAAAATCAAGGACAAAGGTTTACTTTGAGGTGAATGAAAACAGAACATGGAATGTAAATACCACCAGCCCCAAAGAGTATAAAAATTAGACTTCTAAACAGAGAATTATACAATGTAAATTTTCACACTTTAAAAATATATATGTATACACATACATTAAAGTGTGTTGCTCGCTCAGTTGTGTTTGACTCTTTGTGACCCCATGAAGCCCACCAGGCTCCACTGTCCATGGGATTCTCCAGGCAAGAATACTGGAGTCGGTAACCATTCCCTTCTCTGGGGGATCTTCCCAACCCAGTGATTGAACCTGGGGTCTCCGGCACTGCAGGCAGATTCTTTACTGTCTGAGCCACCGGGGAAGAAGCCAAATATTAAAAATATTTATGTATATACATATATTAAAGCAGGCAATACTTAATACAACTACCCAATACATGTGTTTTTAAAGCAATAAATTCTAGCTTCCTTTTAAAATCATATCTTCACCTAACATGGACAAAAATATTTCAGAAATCAAAGAGTAACATACATTAGCAATTTTAATAAAGTGACTTTCTCTTGACTGAAAAAAATGCATTTCAGGTTTTAAAGAACAAGTAGCCGGATAAAATATACACCTGAAATAATATGCTAGGCTCACTAAACGCTTCTGAGCAATCAGTGAAACTGTAAAGCTTCAGTAAATCTAACAACAAAAAAAATGTAGAAGCTGCATCTCTTCCCTAGAGAAAAAAAAAAAAAGATCCATATATATACACAGTACGCCCCCAGGCCCGTCATATGAAGCGAGAGATTTTCACCAGTTCATTAATCAATAAGCCATTTAAGCTTTAAGGTTATAGCTATGGATTCTCAAGGCTAAGTATTCTCTCCAAATTTCAAACTGCTCTTGGGTAGCACGTTTTGCTTATCTGTTAAACGATTAAGAAAACTATGACACTGATTTTTAATATTTTGCTCTTTTTTTAATGACAATCCCAACCAACCAATCAAAAACAATTCAAAATTTAGTAGTTTCCAAAAAAAAAAAAATAGTTATGCGAAGACAAAATGGAGGCTGACAGGTTGACCATAAGGATTTAACAAACAGAGCAATTCCCTAAGTGAGCATAAGCCACTAAAGTAGGACTCTTGCTAAAAATGTTATTACGTCTTGGAACATACAATCAGGTGTTGGGACTACTAAATATGTTCCCATTACAGTATCTTTGACAGTTGCCTTAGATTGTAGATCTGAAACCTACAATTTGACAGATGTATCAAACAAGTCAAGATAACTGTTGTTTAGTTGCTAAGTCACGTCTAACTCTTTGTGACCTCATGGACTGTAGCCCACAAGATGACTCTGTCCGTGGGATTTCCCAGCCAAGAATACGGGAATGGATTGCCATCTCCTTGTCCAGGGGATCTTCCTGACCCAGGAATCGAAGCTGAGACTCCTGCTTGGCAGGCAGATTCTTTACTACTGAGCCACCCGGGAAGCCCCAAGAAGCCAAGATACCTTACCTTTAATCTCCGACTTCCCTCAGTGAATTCACAAGAGATGTCAGGCCATTCACCTCTCTCACTTTAGTTTCCTCACATATAAAACTCCAGGAGTTAATTTTTAAGTTTTAGATTTTCATGAAACTTCCAAGGAGATCAAAGATGAGAGGAGGGAGAAATCAGGTCTTTTGTTAGGGACATTAAAATGGAGGAAGTCTTGCTCAGGCTTCAGGAGACCAGGCCTCTGACCTGCTTCTGACCTCCCTGGACACTGCCCAGATTCCATACCTGCCTGCAAGCACAGTTAAGTCAGAAAGCACTTTAGATAAGAAAGGGAGTAACTCTTGGAACTCTTGAGCCCCTGGAGGTCTGGCCAACCCATCACTGTCTAACGAAATCCTACAACTCACAAGGTAAAACAAACAGCATCAGTTCAGTTCAGTCGCTCAGTCGTGTCCGACTCTTTGCGACCCCATGAATCACAGCACGCCAAGCCTCCCTGTCCATCACCAACTCCCGGAGTTCACTCAGACTCACGCCCATTGAGTCAGTGATGCGATCCAGCCATCTCATCCTCTGTCGTCCCCTTTCCTCCTTCCCCCAATCCCTCCCAGCATCAGAATCTTTTCCAGTGAGTCAACTCTTCGCATGAGGTGGCCAAAGTACTGGAGTTTCAGCTTTAGCATCATTCCTTCCAAAGAAATCCCAGGGTTGATCTCCTTCAGAATGGACTGGTTGGATCCCCTTGCAGTCCAAGGGGCTCTCAAGAGTCTTCTCCAACACCACAGTTCAAAAGCATCAATTCTTTGGCGCTCAGCCTTCTTCACAGTCCAACTCTCACATCCATACATGACTACTAGAAAAACCATAGCCTTGACTAGACGGACCTTAGTCGGCAAAGTAATGTCTCTGCTTTTGAATATGCTATCTAGGTTGGTCATAACTTTTCTTCCACGGAGTAAGCGTCTTTTAATTTCATGGCTGCAGTCACCATCTGCAGTGATTTTGGAGCCCAAAAAATAAAGTCTGACACTGTTTCCCCATCTATTTCCCATGAAGAGATGGGACCGGGTGCCATGATCTTCGTTTTCTGAATGTTGAGTTTTAAGCCAACTTTTTCACTCTCCTCTCTCACTTTCATCAAGAGGCTTTTTAGTTCCTCTTCACTTTCTGCCATAAGGGTGGTGTCATCTGCATATCTGAGGTTATTGATATTTCTCCTGGCAATCTTGATTCCAGCTTGTGTTTCTTCCAGTCCAGTGTTTCTCATGATGTACTCTGCATAGAAGTTAAATAAGCAGGGTGACAATATACAGCCTTGATGTACTCCTTTTCCTATTTGGAACCAGTCTGTTGTTCCACGTCCAGTTCTAACTGTTGCTTCCTGACCTGCATACAGATTTCTCAAGAGGCAGGTTAGGTGGTCTTTTATTCCCATCTCTTTCAGAATTTTCCACAGTTGATTGTGATCCACACAGTCAAAGGCTTTGGCATAGTCAATAAAGCAGAAATAGATGTTTTTCTGGAACTCTCTTGCTTTTTCCATGATCCAGCCGATGTTGGCAATTTGATCTCTGGTTCCTCTACCTTTTCTAAAACCAGCTTGAACATCAGGAAGTTCACAGTTCACGTATTGCTGAAGCCTGGCTTGGAGAATTTTGAGCATTACTTTACTAGCATGTGAGATGAGTGCAATTGTGCGGTAGTTTGAGCTTCTTTGGCATAGCCTTTCTTTGGGATTGGAATGAAAACTGACCTTTTCCAGTCCTGTGGCCACTGCTGAGTTTTCCAAATTTGCTGGTATATTGAGTGCAGCACTTTCACAGCATCATCTTTCAGGATTTGAAACAGCTCAACTGGAATTCCATCACCTCCACTAGCTTTGTTCGTAATGATGCTTTCTAAGGCCCACTTGACTTCACATTCCAGGATGTCTGGCTCTAGATGAGTGATCACACCATCGTGATTATCCAGGTTGTGAAGATCTTTTTTGTATAGATCTTCTGTGTTATTCTTGCCACCTCTTCTTAATATCTTCTGCTTCTGTTAGGTCCAGACCATTTCTGTCCTTTATCAAGCCTATCTTTGCATGAAATGTTCCCTTGGTATCTCTAATTTTCTTGAAGAGATCTATAGTCCTTCCCATTCTGTTGTTTTCCTCTATTTCTTTGCATTGATCGCTGAAGAAGGCTTTCTTATCTCTTCTTGCTATTCTCTGAAACTCTGCATTCAGATGCTTATATCTTTCCTTTTCTCCTTTGCTTTTCGCTTCTCTTCTTTTCACAGCTATTTGTAAGGCCTCCCCAGACAGCCATTTTGCTTTTTTGCATTTCTTTTCCATGGGGATGGTCTTGATCCCTGTCTCCTGTACAATGTCATGAACCTCATTCCATAGTTCATCAGGCACTCTATCTATCAGATCTAGGCCCTTAAATCTATTTCTCACTTCCACTGTATAATCATAAGGGATTTGATTTAGGTCATACCTGAATGGTCTAGCAGTTTTCCCTACTTTCTTCAATTTGAGTCTGAATTTGGTAATAAGGAGTTCATGATCTGAGCCACAGTCAACAAACAAACAGCATGGTAAAAGTTAAACCAGAGCTGCATTTTTCAATGAAATCAGTTTGCAGCCTGAGATTATAAGCAGGAGCTCCCAAAGCTGCAATCTGAAGTCTCATTGGTGGAGTGGACACTGCCTGGGACCTTTTCCCAACTGGGACTCCAGATTGCTGTCATTTGGGACTTCCTAGCACTGTTCAAGTCTGGGTGTAGGTTGGCCAAATTTGGTGAGGTATACGCTGTTACTTCTTTCTATTATTTCTATTTTTCTTTTAATGATTATAGATTTAAATTAAGTCAAATAATCTTCTATTAAAAAATTGAAACTTTTTTTTGTGAGTAACGAGTGGTTTCTTTCATTAACAAATCCTTTGAATCTAATATGAAAGTAAAATTTTGGCAAAACGGTCTTATTTTAAAAAAAACAACAAACTTTTAACATACTAGAAAACAGTAGCACTCTGCTAGTTATGTAAGCACTTTATGATTAGTATGAAAACATGGGGAAAAGAGTCTGAGCTGCGGCATCTGCAGCACAACACAAAGCAGTGGTTGCTGTTAGGAAGTAACAGGAAAACACAATGCAGAGCAGTAGCTTATTAGGCAAACTGGAGTTGGTGGGAAAATAAGCATAAATCCTCATTCTTCTCAATCGAAACAAGATTCTCAAATTAAAAGTCTGTCAAGGTGGCAAGTTTTCCTAAGTTACTGGCCAAGTGATTTATAAACTTCATTTTAAGATATAGTTGGTGCTACTGTAAACTAGAAGATAAACCCTTGGTCACTACAATGAATCACTCAGAATTTCTGTGACTGATTTTGGTGACTATGCTACTGGTTAACATTTGCTGCTATGATTAAAATTATAAAATGCCATCCAAGAATCAACTACATGTAGTGAAAGTACTGAAAAACACACTTGATAATTTGTTACTTTGGAAAGGAAGTCAAATATGAGGAAATATGTCAGGCAAACATGAAGATAAACGAGCTCTTAAACGCACTTACGAGGGGAGTGGGGGAGACAGTAATAATGCTAAGAAAATAAAAATTAGTATTAAAGCAAAAATAAAAGTTACAATAGTTGTAGATTTATGCACTCTAAAAATTAATTCTTCTGGTTTTTAAACTTGTTCCTGCTCAAGGACTGCTTTTTATAGGATTAACCATAATGTTTATAAGTAGTGTTTAAGAGCATGAACTCTGGAGCCATACTGCTTGGGTTCAAGTCTTGACCTTTCCACATTCTAGGGGTGACCTTGGGCAAGTTATTTAACATCTGTGTGCCGCACATTCCCCATTTGGTAACATGGGTATGACAATCAGTGCAATGGTAAGGACTGAGTTAGTAGTAAAATGAGTTTGAGATAAGTCAGTTAATCTAAAGTAGCTGGAACTATGCCTGGTACACGGGGAACCGCACATATGCAGAAATGCTATCATCAATTTCCAAGAATTTAGTATCACCCATTTGCTGAAGACTCCCTATTTTAGGTTCCCATTCAGCCCTTTTATGTCTCTCACCTACTTGACATTTGTACTTGGGACTTCTCACAAAGCTCTCAAAGGTAACATGTCCAAGATAGAATGAATTCTTGACCTTCTCCCTTAAATCTATGCCCTCACCACATCCCTAGTCTTCACCATCTCCATGAATCTCCAGTTAATACAACAGACATATCAGATGATAAATGGCAGCCCACAGTCCATGTTGGGAAAACAATAGAAATTAAAAGAAACCTTGGCAAACTTTGTTGTCTGTGTCCACGTTTAAAAGAACGGAGGGGCAGTTATACTAGTTCCAGGGGACTACTGCCAAATAGGAATGTCAGCTCTGTGATAAGGGATATAGATACTCAGATGCTCAGTCATGCCCGACTCTTTTGGACCCCATGGACCACAGTCCACCAGGCTTCTCTGTCCAAGCAAGCCTGTGATGAGGGACAGACTGTTCCTAAAGGGAAGCAGAACATCAGATTTTAAAGCTACTGACACTTCCTTCCACGTCATCCCACCCGATTCTGATTTGTCTGACCTGTGGCTTAGCTATCAGGATTTTTTTTAAGTTTCCAGGTGACACTAGTATACAGCCAAGATTGAGAACTAGTCTAGTCCAGGCCTCCCATTTTAATATGTGTACAAACTGAGACTCAGAAAAGCTACATGCTTAGCTCAGGCACCAACAAGTTTGAAACAGGTACAGAATCAGCAAACAGTTCTTCCAAGGCTGTTTACAAACAGCATTTTTTGAAAAAGGACAGAACAGAAAATCAGGGTGTACTGTATATTACAGGGTGAGTATAGTACATGATCTTTTAACTTTAAATATTGTGTGCATACTGATCCTTAGTCTCCATTTCCCTTTTCAAATTCATTCTCCTCCCTTCTCTGCCTTGTTCCCAGCCCCAGGAAGCTGACTCTACACAATGATTCAGCTGGGCCTCTTGCCAAAGGTCAGCCAGTGAGAGGCACCAGTGGGAGATCAGAGGGTGGGCAGGAGTGTCTGGGATCCCTCCTCTTGGATGATCTTGCCCCCACTGCACAGCTTTCCCTGTGAGCTCCGGAGGGAGCCTCCTTTCCATTTCAGGTCCAGAAGTAGTAGCATCTTCCCACTGGTGACAATCCCTGGGTGCTTCAGTGTCCTTTGTGGGTTCCTTAAACCTGCTCATACTTCTGAAAACAGGCCACTTATTAAATCTGTTTCCTGCCAGGACATTGACATACACAAATAGTTTGACAGACAGACACATAAATGTACAGGGTTGGATTTTCACAATTGTGAGCAGGTTTAATGGAACTTATGTTGCTTACTGAAGGTCATATCAAAAAAGTTGGAGAAACACTCATGGTTTTTTTCTACTACACCACTGCCTCCCCTGGCTGATAAAGGGAGCTACTAGGTTGAAATTTCTAAAAATAAACATTTCAAAAACCTTCATGACTGTTACCATTACCATTCTTTATGACTGTAAACAGTGCCTAAAAGAAAGACATGTTTAATAAAACGGATTTTTTTTAACAGAGCTTATACTGCTGAACAGTGGAAAGGGCCACTTTGACAAGAAGTGAGTTTCCCACCACTGCTTTGCACATGTGGACGAAATGAGAGACTAGGAACGCCAAGTCATTCTCTCTTTAAAATGTGTGCTTCTATCAGGGAGAACCAAATGGTTAAAATTTCTTCCAAAACATAACTGAAGCAATTTTTGTCATAGCAAAATACTGTACTAAAAAACCACACCATGTCAGCTCAACTATCACTGATTTGTGGAGGGGAAAGAAGAGTGAAATGAGGCAGCTTTCAAAAATGTCCAAACCCTGCTCCTTTTCATAGGATCTGAAAGTACAGATCCACAGAAAGAACTAAAGATCCCAGGTCCAACTATTCTCCAGAATCATCTTTCAACCATCTCTCAGAAACATAAGCTGCCCTATGGCCTCATGTAAACAGCTATCAAGGACAGAAAGTCTCTAGACCTTGGTCTGGTCATCCAACCTCCATCCATCTGATGGCCGCACTGCCCAAATACATCCAAAACTGTGGGACCTTCACTATACCTCCTCCTAATACCCGAACTGCCACACTGCCACAGTAATATAAAATTGTACTTAGGTCTGAGCATTACTAGATCTAAATACCCATCCGATATAAGATTCAAAGGAAACGCAATTAGGAGCAAAGAAAATATGCACAAAAATGGCAACAGATATTCTATGGTTTGTTTGCATAACCTCCCTGAAGGAGTGATACCATTCCATATTTTGCTACAAAGTGGTTAATGTTTATAGCAGATAGTCCAGAAAAAAAAAAGCAATTTCATCCTGTTGTGCATTCGTGCTAAGTCACTTCAGTCCTGCCCGACTCTTTGGGACCCTAAGAACTGTGGCCCACCAGGTTCCTTTGTCCATGGGATTCTCCAGGCAAGAATACTAGAGTAGGTTGCCATTTCCTCCTCTAGGAGATCTTCCAGATCCAGAGACTGAATCCCACGTCTCCAGCGGCTCCTGCACTGCAGGCAGATTCTTCACCACTGAGCCACCAGGGAAGTCCCCTTTATCCTGTCACCAGATATCAAATCAGTATTATGCATGTGCTTTTATAATAGCAACTAAAACTTGTTAAATGCTTAGATACAAACTGTCTAGCCATGCTGTACCCCAGCTCCTTTGGGTTATGCTCCTCAGGACATGCCCTGGAGTAAGCAGGGCAGGTGATAATCCCGTGTCATAGAGAAGGCAACACTCACAAAGGAAATAACTTCAAACTTAAACCAAACTTAAACACCTTGAACTGGATCAGGAGCCTCTGTCTCATCCACTGTACCATGCTGCCTCCCCAAGGTGAATTTATCTAACCTGCACACTGACAAGATTTTTCATGCTCACTACTGAAAAAAGAGAAATATACTGAAAATACTGAATTTTTTAAGCTTGAATCTATCACAGAAAAAAAAAAAAAGTACCCCAATAGCAATATCAACCTACCTGCACCCATTAAAATGTGTGTGTGATGACTGTGGCTTTTTATAATTGAGTGGCTTCTAGTAATGCCTGTGATCTCAGGGGAGGCTGATATGCTATATTTTATTCCCTGATCTATACTGAACTCCAAATTCTTTGATATCACTAAGGGAATTAGAAAGGACAAAGAGTTAAATAATTCAGTAGCCAAAGTCCATTAATGACATTATATAGGAAAGGCAGAGTTACATCTTTTTACTAGCTGACTTAGAAAAATCAGGCCTATCATTCAAACTGCTATAACTTGCCTTATCAGAATGTCAATCAGGAAACAAAGGAAATCTGAAGTCGTTCCACAACACGTGAATGTTTCAACTTTATTTTTTTCAGCATATCATTACACATTATCCGTTCGGTCAACGCAGTGGATGGAGAGGAGAGCCGTCCATACCAATCATTGCTAGGTCAGCAGGGTCCCAGCTTGGGCGCCCCAAACACAACGCGACCTGAAAAGTACTTGCGGAGGGGAATCACAAAGTGCCATCGACGGTGTTTGCAGTCAAGACGAAAAAGGCACGCTAATATTTAACGATAAGTTTAGCAACTTTCTAGAACAGCGGACGAGCTTTTGCTTTGAGCTCAGCAGAATCGCTTCCAACCCAAAGCAAACCATCCTCCCGGACAGGGGCCGAGATAACGGGAAGGCGGCAGGTCCGCGCCAATCAACAGTGCCCGAGTCTGGTTAGCGCAGACCTGCCAGTTCGCAGCCAGGCCGGGCAGCTGTTGAGCTCGGGGCCATTTTTTTTTTTAAAGCAGAGACAGAGAGCAAGTAGGAAGGGAGAGAGGAAGGCTGAGCCTGAGGGAGGAGGAGTGAAAGAAGAGGTAAGGACGTCCCAGGAAAAGTCGAAGAGGGTTGCAAACTGGCGGGGACCGACCGGCGGAGCTCGGCGGCGCGGAAGCCGGAGGAGAGCGGAGAGAAAGGGTAGAGGGGGCCCGCGCCTCAAAGTTGCGCGTCCCGGCGGCGCCCGCGCGCTGGGCTGCTCACCTAGCAGGAGCGTGGTCCAGGTTCGGCCGCGCCCCGAGCGCCGCAGGCCCAGCGCCCCGCGCAGCCCGGCCGCCAAGCGCCCCCCGAGGCCGCCCCAGGCGGGTGGCGCGGCGGACTCGGCTCTGGGCCCCTTCTTGCCCGCGGCGCCCTTGCGCCGAGGGGACGGGGGCGCGCGCTCGGGCCCGGGCTCCCCGGCGCCGACATCTGGCGACCCCCTCAGCGGTGACTGCGAGGCGCGGGGCGGCTGGGGCGGCTTAGGGGCCGCCTCCCGGTGCTTGTTCCGCGCCTGCAGGACCATCTTGGCATAGTCGCGCCCGCTCGCTGCGCGCGCCCGGACGGCGGCCGGGAAACGCCGGGCTGGCGGGGCGGCCCCGGCGCCGCTCACTCTCCGGCAGGCGGGCGGGCGGAGGGCGGGCCGGTCCCTCCCCGCGAGAGGGGAGGCGGGGAGAGCTGCAAGGCCGGGCGGCGGCTGCCTGCTGGCGGTGCAGCCGGGAGGCGGCGCCGGACTCAAGCGCCTGCAGCCGTTGCCGCCGCTCCGGTTGTCACGGCGACCGCGGAACGCCGGGGGGCGGGGGCGGGGACACTGAGCGGCCGCGGCCCCGCTCCCGCCGCCCCACCGCGCCGGACGCGCGCTCCCGGCCGGCCAACGCGCACGCGCGGACTTCCGGCGGGGGCGGGGGCCAACCTGGGGCCGCCCCGCGACCCGTGCCCTGCTTCGGACCCGCATGGGGCTCGGCCAGACGAGGGCACGAACCGCCTTCCGGGAGCAGCTGCCCCTCCCATTGGCAACGGCCGGGAAGAAGAAGGGGCCCTCTGGGGGAGTGGGCCGCTGGTGGAAGTTTCGGACCCGATTAAGGCTGAAAGTGGAGCCCAGGGAAGCCCCGGTGGCCCCAGCAGCTCGTAGCGGGAGCGGCTGGACGGGGTGGAGGCTGCGGGGGCGGGAAGGCGCTCGGGAATGACCACGCGGGGGCGCTGTGCGAGCGCTCTGGCGCCTCGGTGGCCCAGCCGCTGGAAGAAGAACCTAACAAAGTAGAGCCCCTGGATCACGTTACTCCACGACGTGTGGCCTCCCAGTTTAGATTGCTGCTGAAAGCAGCTCTCTCGCTAAGGGATGCGACAAGCAGGGCAGCCTGATTTAAAATGGCATCAGAGTACCTCCAGGGGAGCTGATAAGGATCGAGACCCAAGTGTGTGCCTGACATTAAAACTGAAGAACCGGGGTAGGAAGTGACAAAATTTAATGGACAGAGAAGAAAAAATGATCAACAAGTGTGTTCTGTTAGTTTCAAATGCTGTAACCTTGAGGCTTGAAAGAAAGCAGAAAAACTTTACTTGCTGTTAAAACACAAAACTAGTCGAAAACCCATTTTTCTTTCGCTTAGCAAGCGGAAGGCATGACTGATGGGAGCCTAGGAAAACTAGGCAGATCCCAGTCACCCTTCTCCCGCCACCCTACCTTTGCATTCTTTGCACAAAACCCTACAGCCACGTGGATAAGTTCTTTCCTTGCAGTGTCCAGTGGACTTGTTCCAAAAAATTGTCCTTAATTTCCAATTTTGTAAATGAAGCCACATCATTATCTCCGTTATAATTCCAGGTGCTTCACGTGGCTATGGATCCTTGCCCTTACGTGTTTTTGTCCAGTGATTTCGTTATTTAAGGAAGTTAATATCAGCATTCATTCACTGTTATGCCTTTTTAAGGGCAATTATTTTGTAAAGGGGAAAAAATTGCCATGCTAACTAGTAATCCCTCATATTCTATATTTTGTGAATTTAAATTTTCACTTGTCTTTCATCGAAGCAGGGAACAACTATTTTTGGACTCTTTTAAAAAAATTATTGAAGTGATATTACAGAAATCGTAGATTCTGAAATAATGTGTCAGATGATCCAGTGTGCTACCCTCTGGATTCAACTGGTACCGTTTTTGCCAGAGAAAACACTTGTTGAATGAATGAATGAGTGATTGGGGGAATGAATGCAGGGGATAACAACCAGATGAAGGTGGATTATGCTGTGTTCTGCAGTGCGTCTGACAGTTACTCAGTTCCAGCCCTCCTCTCCCTTGGTCTCTTAATTTCTAGAGGACAAAGAAACTTTACTTCTCAGCCTCATATTGTCCCACAGAGCCTGACTGTGAAAGTTCGTTAAACCGAATTAAAAGAGGAGCACCTGTTGTTTAAGACACACGCAGTGGGTTTTGACCAGTGCTGAGTCCCTTTGCCAAGTGGAGAATCCCAGAGAAAGGCAGTCTGGTGTATTAGTCAAGACACAGGCTAATGATAGGCCCATATTTCAGCCTCTGGTCTGACATGTACCAGCCCTAAGACCTTGGCTAAGTTACCAGACCTTTTAGAGTCTCCATCTCCTCATCCCTAAGATAAGAGTAATAAAGATGTCTACCTTACAGATCTGTAAAAAAGAAATAAATACGACAGTGTATGTAAAGTGAAGTCGCTCAGTCGTGTCCGACTCTTTGCGACCCCATGGACTGTAGCCTACCGGGCTCCTCTATACATGGAATTTTCCAGGCAAGAATACTGGAGTGGGTTGCCATTTCCTTCTCCAGGGGAACTTCCCAACCCAGGGATCGAACCCGGGTCTCCCGCATTGTAGGCAGATGCTTTACCGTCTTCCATCAGAGTAACTATTCAGTAGATGTCCAAAGCAGTGGATGCTGTCTATAGAGGATGGTAAGTCCTCTGTCCTCCCGAAGCCTGAGGCTGACAGTCCAGAATGGATGTGAAGATGCAGGGGAGTACAGTGCGGTCTGGGCTACAAGTTTCTCAGCTATCTGAGCAGTTGCTCCTCCCCTTGTAAGTTCCCTGCTTCCCACAGGTTCTTTACAAATAAGGACCATCTTTACAAATAAGGACCATCTGGTGGATCCTTAGGCTTGTATAAAATGGTAAGCAACTCCTCTTACTTCTCTCTCCCCTCCCCCAAGAAAGAAGGCTGCTTCACACAGGGAGGGTGGTAGAGCAGAAATGGAATAGTCATGAAGGTTATGTGCCAGATTTCATTTTGTTGAAATGCACAAGAGCAGGCAGTGCAGTGTATTCATATTCATGTCTTTAGGCTAAGGACTGCCACATAGTGGTGAATGCTGGAGAGATACAGAGAACTGAAAGCTGCACTTAAAAAAAAAAGTGTGTTGTGTGCTGATGATCCTATGAATTCAAGATTATAATGAATATAGATTAAGTATTATAATTACTGACCAACTTTAATGCCTTTTTCCCCAGGAGTTCCAGATGTACTGGGAAAGTACTTCCTTATATGACCTTATAGAAATACTGGATCAAAGCAGACAAATTCTGAGGAGAGAAACCCCACAGAGCAGGACTTCCTGGTGGTCTAGTAGCAAGGCGGGCCTGGGTTCAATCCCTGGTCAGGAAACTAGATCCCTCGTCCTGCAACTAACACCTGATGCAGCCAAATGAATAAATAAATACGTTTTTGTTTTTGTTTTTTTAAGAAAAAGAAACCCCACAGAACAACCACAGGTGAATTCCTCATCTGGTCACCAAGGTATAAGCCCAATCCTTTTCCTACTAAAAGCTACATTTTGTACATTTGAAATAAAACTTTAAATCAAAAAAGTAATTTTGTAAAAAATGTTGGGGATGGAGAAATAAGAGATTAAAAGAAGGAAATGAGCATAGAAATAATAAAGACAAGTAAATGCCCCCAAATAAAGTTTAGCAATATTATAGAGACCAGGGAAATACTGTTAAATGAACCACAAAAAGTAAAATTTGGCCAAAGGAAGGCTGCTGGGAACCAATTTTCTTATTTGTTTCCACTGGCATTTTCAAAGCCCTATTAAAAGCCCTATCCAAATTTCCCCCTTTTCCTCTCACTCCCTCTCCTACCCGCAGAGTGAGAGCAAAGGAAGAATCTTGATCGGGCATCTACTTCTCATTTCCTTAGAGTAAGTCACTTGATCTCCTTTTGCAGAAGTGTCTGGGGCTCAAGTTCTAGATTCTGACAGCTGTGTCCCTCAGTGGTTGCTCCTATAGAGGAACCTGTGTAACCAAGGCACACTTTACAGAAGCCTAAAACGGTTGCAACAAAGTACATCTGTATAACATTCAACTTTCTACAAAGCTCCAACATTAACTTGTCACTGTGTTATAATGTATTCCTTTAGGCTCTGGTGAGAACAAATGTAAATTGCCACTTTATTGCTTTTCAGATTTTATCTTCTGTCTTTCTGGTAGCTGACCTTGTAATTTTAACTGTTCATACTCCAGTGAGTGTTCCTGGGAAACTCAGAAAGTTCATCATTAGTCCTAGTTCCAGTGCATCATCCCTCTTACACTGTTGGTGGGCATGCAAACTAGCACAGCCACTGTGGAGAACAGTGTGGAGAGTCCTTAAAAAACTGGAAATAGAACTGCCTTAGGACCCGCACCCCACTCCAGTACTCTTGCCTGGAAAATCCCATGGACAGAGGAGCCTGGTGGGCTGCAGTCCATGGGGTCGCTAAGAGTCGGACACGACTGAATGACTTCACTTTCACTTTTCACTTTCATGCATTGGAGAAGAAAAAGGCAACCCACTCTAGTGTTCTTGCCTGGAGAATCCCAGGGACGGGGGAGCCTGGTGGGCTGCCGTCTATGGGATCGCATGGAGTTGGACACGACTGAAGCAACTTAGCAGCAGCAGCAGCAGCATGACCCAGCAATCCCACTGCTGGGCATACACACCGAGGAAACCAGAATTGAAAGAGACACGTGTACCCCAATGTTCATCGCACCACTGTTTATAATAGCCAGGACATGAAGCAACCTAGATGTCCATCAGCAGATGAACGGATAAGAAAGCTGTGGTACATATACACAATGGAGTATTACTCAGCCATTAAAAATAATACCTTTGAATCAGTTCTAATGAGGTGGATGAAACTGGAGCCTATTATACAGAGTGAAGTAAGCCAGAAAGAAAAACACCAATACAGTGTACTAATGCATATATATGGAATTTAGAAAGATGGTAATGATAACCCTGTATGCGAGACAGCAAAAGAGACACAGATGTATAGAACAGTTTTTTGGACTCTGTGGGAGAGGAAGAGGGTGGGATGATTTGGGAGAATGGCACTGAAACATGTATAATATCATATATGAAACGAATCGCCAGTCCAGGTTCGATGCAGGATACAGGCTGCTTGGGGCTGGTACACTGGGATGACCCAGAGGGATGTACAGGGAGGGAGGAGGGAGGGAAGTTCAGGATGGGGAACACGTGTATATCTGTGGTGGATTCATGTTGATGTATGGCAAAACCAATACAATATTGTAAAGTGATTGACCTCCAATTAAAATAAATAAATTTATATAAAAAATAAAGTAAAAAAAGAAAGAAACACTCCATTACAGAGGGGCATGTCTCCCTAAAATGCAGTTCCTATTACTGAGGGCTTACTATGTCCTTGGTGTCTTAGTGGATTTTAGAGACATTAAAAATTCAGATAAACTCTTCATCCCCAAAGGGCTTGCAGTTTAGATGGAGAGGCAGGGTAAGCCAGGAGCACATTTGATTGTGCAGGAGAATGTGTGATTCAGAGCCGAAGTACTGAAAGAGTTACAAAGAGGAGAGACCACGTCTGACATGATTTAGGAGTTTTCAGGGAGCAGATGAACCTTGTCTAGGCATTATTGGAACAGATCTTGCTTAAACAGAAGGAAGCTTGGAAAACACATTATAGACAGGGAACAGCATGTTTCTGAAACCCTTGTGTGCCTGCCCATAGTAAGTGCTAATAGGAACATCTTAAATCCTTTTCAGAATGAGGAAGGGAAGAAACAACTAATTTAAGGAATAAATAGATTAAAAAGACTGGAGCATGAAATGCTTAGAATTCTCACACATGGATTCTGGGTCCCAGAGCCCCCAGATCTCTCTGCAACTGAGCAGACTACTTGCTAAAGGATGCTGAGCATTCCTGCCTCCATCTACCCTCCATTCCACCACCCCAGTGCCCTACAAACACACCCAGGTGGACTTAGAAACACTGGAAGCCAATGAATTCCACCATTCGCCTCTAATTTGGGCAGAGACTTGCTAGTATCCAACAGGACTTTGCTGACTCATAGCCTGAGCCTCATGCTCACCCGCCTCCGGATGCAGATAAGGTGGGGGATGGTTCATCTGGACACTGAACGGCCAGTGCTTGAGCCCATTCTCCAGGATAAGCAACTGAATATATCACACAACTTATCTGCTCCCTGCTAAACTGTTTCCTTGCCCCACCTTATCTTGTGCTCCCTGAGGCTGACAATCCATCCCTCACACACTCAGCTCATCTCAGTAGTCTCAAAACCTTGGCTCTTTTTAGAGGTCCTTTCTCCTACGACAGGTTCATTCCCTCATTAAGGCCACCCCCTCCTTTTCTTGGGTCTCCTTTCTGCCTCCGGAAAACTCCTCCGGGGCCCTTGCCGTCTTTGCCTTTCGTCATTGCTTTTCTCTTCAGGCAGCGCCATTTACTCTAGTCCTGGCCCCCAGTCCTCTTAATCCCTACCATTGAGCACCTTTCTAACACTGAGCCTCTCAGCTCCTTGATATTCTCGCCTCTGGTGACCTGCATTCCTACTCTATGTGACCCCCCACTCTTATAGTCCTACCCTGCTCTTTGTCATCACCCCAGTCTGGCTTTACTCCTGCAGTTAAAATCCAAGCAACCCAGCTTCAAGTGCCTCTGAGTCTCCTTGTTATTCCACCCCAGTCCATCACTGCAACTCCCTCTGTCAAGATCCCCACCCACGCCCCCTGCATGGTCCTTCCATCTCACTCACCTGGCAAAATCCCACTGTCTGACTTCAGATCCCATGCTGCTGAGGAATGCTGGAGAAATCCCACAGCCTGGAAGGCAGGAACTCCTATGAATTCTTAGTTTCCACTGGCAACTGGCCCTGAGTGCTGCCCGGAAGTCGTCCAACATGCCCCTGGTCCCATTCTCCATAGCAGATACAGCAAATGTTCGCTGCTCAATGTATAATGTATAATTCCTGCTCCCCAGATTCATGGGTTAAAACCAAATCCCCAGTGTGATGGCGTTTGGAGCTGGGGGGATGTAATTAGAACCTGAAAGCAGAGCCCTCAGGAAAGGGATTAGTGCCTATGAAAGAGACTTAGAAATCCTTCTCCCCCTTCCCTCATGTGAGGATACAGTGAAAAGAGGGCCGTCTTTGAATGGGGAAGGAGGCCCTCACCAGACACTGAATTTCCCAGCACCTTGATAGACTTCCCAGCCTTATCTCTCTCCATTCCCCAGTCCCCTCTGCCCTCTGTCCCCCTGGACTTCTTCACATGCTGTTCTCTTAAACTGTCACACTTCTGTTCTGCCCAGCCCCTGGCAGTTCTAGACAACTGAAATCCTCAACCCCTCACTTAGAAATCATCTTCTGCAGGAACTTTCCTCTCCTTTCTCCCCTCACATCCTGAGCCATACATCTAGTAACCTAAACTTTCCCTTGTCATACCACTTACCACTGTCAATTTGCCTGTTTATTTGTCTGACATCTCTGTTAGACTATAATTTTCTTGAGGGAAAGCTCTGTATTAGGTCAGGTTCCCCAATAATCTCTAAGATAAAAATTTGTATGCAGGTGGTTCCAGAGTTGGGGGAGGTACTTTCAAGAACAAAGCTTTTAAGGGAGTCAAGAAAGTAGAGTTAGACAAAGAGAAATTGAACTGCAGACCAAATGCAGCAGAAGCCTCGATCAATCCAACAGGGAGCCCTGGAGCTAGGGTGGCCCTTCACAATCATTCTAAATTGTGGCAAGGGTCCCAAGTCTGTGACACCACACCAATTGGCTATTGGAGGTGGCCTCTTGCAAGGAGTGAGAAAGACGTGGGCAGGCAGCTCCATAGAATGTGTACGACTAAAAGCCAGTCCCCAAAGGGGTTCAATGGTGAGCTCTTAGCGACCTACACCCCTGGCATTAACTCGGGGGAAGTCTGGGTAGCCTACCGTAGCCCCCTCTGCTCTGTGCTATCTCAAGGCCTGACACTCCAGAGGTGCCCATTCTCTTTGTACATAAATCATCAAATGTATGATTAAATGAATTAATTAAAATAGCAGAAAACAAGGTAGTAGATTAAACAAGTAGATTAAATATATTAAGATTTAGAGCCTTACAGAAGGAAGGACATTTTCTATTCGAAAACAATGAACTCTAGTGCTCAAAAGATTGATGGGTTGTAAATAAGATTTGAAAAAATAGCAAGCAGACATGCTCTGAGGATATGAATTTGTGGCGTGTGGATGGTAGGGATGGCTGAGATGATAGCAGTAATGTCTCTGCTTTTTAATATGCTGTCTAGGTTTGTCATAGCTTTTCTTCCAAGAAGCAAGCATCTTTTAATTTCATGGCTGTAGTCACCATCTGAAGTGATTTTGGAGCCCAAGAAAATAAAGGCTCTCACTGTTTCCATTGTTACCCCATGTATTAGGTATACTTGATCTCATATATTAGTTATAAGCAGAGAGTCACCATTTGAAATGTCAGGACTATAAATCAGATGTAAGTCTAACCTTCAAAGGTATTCACTGTACATTTCTAAACTATAATTTTTGATCAATTTAGTAGATATATTTAAAAACTAAAATATTTAGTTGTTTTACTTCCCGAGCAGCTATTAATTCAAGTCATCTCAGCCCTTGCCACTAGTCCTGGTTTGTTTTCAGAAACTAATATTAAAGGCAATAGCTGGAGACTGTTTGTAGCCATCTCAAGATGACCTGAAGCCCACAATACTCAGCAATGTTGGAAATTCCTTATTTTTTTCCTACCTGAAACTCCACATTGCTATGGTGTCCATTTTGTCCCAGGCAGTAGTTTAGGGAGGAGGAAAAGGTAAGGAACCTTTGGCTCTTCAGAGGAAAGTGGCATGGGTTCCAGCACCTGATTTTGCAACCAGATAAGGGATGTTGTGTCTGGACTCAAGACTACTCTTGTGAGCGCTAAAGTGCAAAGTTTGGTGAAGCAGAGCACTAGCCCTGGCATCTTGCTGGAGATGTGGTACACATCATGCTGGGTTGCTGGAAGCTTTGGGAGGCTCTGCAGTATGGATTCTGTGCAGCCTCAGGAGGAATCAAGATCCAGTTGTCATCGGCCCCAGGGTACTGAGAGAATGGGGCACAGAAAGAAAGAGCTTACCCCAATCCTTTCTGACTGAGCATACAGCCCCAGAGTCCATCCTCGGGCCTATGACTGCACAGTCCATGAACTGCTATACATATCTGAGGAGTTTCCAACTCAGGATTGGGGGCACTGGTACCAGGTGCAGTGGTGTTTGTGATGCTTTGGGGCCAGTGCTTTTCCTGACACTGTTCAAAGTGTGAAAGTCAGAGAGGGTTAAGCTGGGCGTCCAGGGTCCCCTGAACAAATGCCACAGCAACCCACCCAGTGCTTGGCCCAAGTGCCTCATCTTGCTTTGTGCAGCGTTTCATCACCCTTGGGTATAGTACAGCCCTGTAAGCGGTTTTGCACAGCATACTCTGCAGTTTCTTTGGCAGCTTGTCTCAGCACACTTGGTTCACACGCTAGACTAGGTGTTTGCTTGTCTTTCTTCATTTCCCAACACGAGTTAACACAATCAGTCCTTTAAGATTATCTGCAGGCACTTAATTCCTTCGTTGTCATCTTCAGACTTCTAATCTGCAGTATTATTTTGTTCATGGGAGTGAAACTTGCATGGTAAATCCGATACAAGTTACCTGATAAAACACAGAGAATGAAAGAATACAAGATCAGCTCTCCATAACAGTCATGGACAACCAGAGCAATGCTTGAGCACACTTTTAAGTCAACTCCAGCCAGACTAGATGCACGATGAAATGAGAACACTGGGAAGTTACACACCTTTATTATTCATTACAGCTAAGATAAATAAGCTACAAGGATGCATTGTATAGCACAGGAAATAGACCCAATCTCATATAATAACTTCAAGTGGAGTATAATCTATAAAAATATCGAATCACTATGTTATATACCTGAAACTAATCTAATATTGTATATCAGTTACACCTCAATTAAAAAGAAACCTTTTACAATTCAGCAAGTTAAATGAAATATTTTTAAAAATTAGTTCATCTTCCTAATACCTTACCACGTTCTAAATTTCTTTTCTTCTGTGGCTATCTGGACCAATGCATGTGTTTCAGAAGCCACTTAGTGAATCGGTTGGTTTAGGAAGAAAGAGTATGGTGAGACAAGAATTGTTCCAAGGAGGATGATCCTTGGAATCGAGAGGAGGCAGAGGCAGAAGGCGACAAGTCAGGGAACAGACAGCTCAGTAGAAGCACAGAGACAGAGACAGCGCTGATGTCAGGGGCCCTACAAGCAGCTGGATCAGCACCTCTGGGAAGCTGCCCTGAACCCCCAGGACAGGCCACCTGTTGAACTCCAGACCTGCCTCGTCAATATTTTCACTGGAGGAGTTAACCTTTACCAATTTATTTACTGGAACTAAGTGCACAGTTTTGTTTTAGAGATAGCATTGCTGCCTTAAAAAGTAGAGCCAAGCAAAACACCTGGAAGTTTGTTTTCCGGGTTGGTTTTTGGCTCTGACGGGTCTTCAGTGCTGCACAGGCTTTTCTCTCTTTGCAGCAAGTGGGGGTAACACTCTGGGTGTGATGCATGGGCTTCTCATTGCGGTGGCCCCTCTTGTTGCAGAGCACGGGCTCTAGCACTCTGGCTTCAATAGTTGCGGCCCATGGGCTCAGTACTTGTGGCTCCAGGGCTCCAGAGCACAGGCTCAGTAGTTGTGACCCGTAGGCTTAGTTGCTCTGTGGCAGGTGGGATCCTCCTGGACCAGGGATTGAACCCAGGTCTCATGCATTGGCAGGCAGATTCCTCACCGCTGAGCCACCAGGGAAACCTGGAAGTTTGTTTAAAATGCAGATGACTGGCTCATGCCCCTAGAAAGTGAGAAGTTGGAGTTGAAGCCACAGGTAACCTGTGTGTCTAGCCAGGAGGCTTCTGACAACACATTATAAAACCTGGCCTGAGTGATAGTATAAGAGTTACTTGCTTTATATGAGTTCATTCTGAGTGTTTGGCGGTTGCACTTCCCAGTAAATTAAGATTGTTTTGCTTCTATTTTGCATTTTTTGAAGACAAAGGTTTTCTCAAATCCCTCTATTAATATTTATATTATTAGTATTTAATAATCTATTAGTATTAGTATTTAGTATTAATTGTAATACTAGTCTAATAGTATTACTATTAGTATTTAATAATCTGTACATTTGAGAAGGATAAGCAAATAAATTGTGCCTGTAGAAAAAAAATGGACAAAGCAATAGAGATTCATCTTCATAAAGTTTTTTCTTCATCCTTCTTTTTGGGGTTATATTTTGGATGAATAGCTATTAATGTCCATAATAATTCTTCTTTAGTAGTTTAAGATGGATCTTGGAAATAAGTCTTGAAAATACTGCCCAGAAAATGAGTAGGTAACAATAGGCTATGTACGATTAATAAAACTTTCCTGAAAGATTACACAGTATATTATTATGAGTCCTGCCGGAAGCATCTATGGTGTCACCTAACCCTTTTCTTGGAACATGAGGTCGCAGGAAGGAGGTACAGGGAGTACCCACAGGCACTCAGTGTGGATCCACAGGCCTGCCAAGTCGCACCCTGGAGCTCTGGCAACATTAACGTTACCTGGGAGCCTTTAAGAAATGATGCCAAAGCCCAGACCTGACTCAGATCAATGAAATCAGAAGGAATGAGCATCTGTATCTTTTAGAAGCTCCCTGGTGACTCTCTGCCAAACAGTGAGGCTGAGATCCAAAACTTTAGGGAAAGAGGAAATTGATCTCTGTTTTTATTCCTTAGCTGCATGACATATTTTTAGCATATATTAATTTATCTTTATGCAGGGTCTGTGCAGTAAAGGAGAAAACACGGACATTCAGGGAATGCAGGATGCTGTTCTGATCAAAAAAAGCGGCTTTCCCACATCAGAGGCATATCTTGTCCATGGCACTCATCTCTACTTGAGTCCCTCTTCAACACTTAGATCAGCTCACAAATGTTCATTTAATTTGCAGAGAACAGTAGTACACAGCACTGGTTTGAAAACTCTTTGGAAATTCAACCTGGAAAGCCAGGGATTCATCTGCTAAACTCCTACTCTTCTGCTCAGCCCAGCCTTGGCTTTACTTCAGCTTGGAAACCTTGAACAGGAATCTCCCCTTCTCCCTGCCCCCTCCCTGGACTGGGCAGGAACAAAAGAGCCTGAAAATGATGGACATAGGGAAGGAGAAATGAATCAAGGTACAAGTATGAAGAACCAATAAAGAGAGTCATGAAGTATTTTGGAGGAAAGCTCCTTGTGCCAAATCTCATTTTTCCTGGAGCTACCCAAGCCCAAGACATATTTCTGGAGCCAGCCATAGAAGAGGCCCATGGAATTTTAAGTATCTTGAAAACAAAAGAAACCCAGGCTGAGATGTCCAATGTATTTATATTCAGGCAGAGTGCAACGCAGTAATGATATATTTGTTCTTTACATCCCAAAACAGCATGACATACAAAACATTGAGGAAAACCCTCAAAAAAGGAAAAGGCTCACAACAAATAATAGTAGCTGCTATAAAACTAGCCTTGGCTAGATTTCAGGCACTGTTCTGTGTCTTTTATATACATCATTTAATCCTCCTCACAGCAACCTACAGGGTGCATGCTTTTATTATCCCCATTTTGAAGGGGAGCAATCACAGAGAGGCTGAGTAACTTGCCCAGGGGCAGAGCTGGTTAGAGGGAGCTGGGGTAGGGACCCCATGGGGCCACCCTTCCTCACCCTCGAGTCCATGCAATCTTGTGTGGTGGAACATTCTTAAAAGACAGACACCGTGAATTGTGGTTTCCTTTAAGAGCTAAAAATTGCTTCCTTCCAAATAAAGGCTATCCAACAATTGCAGGCTTTCACAAGAAAGAATGTTCAGGGCAACTGAGTGTGGCAGATCACGGGGATTAACTTGAGTTCTCTTTAATTTGTATATTGTTTTCAGTGTAAGTCATTGGCAGACTTGGGAACCCTATTGTTGTAACAGATGACTTGCACCATCACTGACAGCCCACTGCAACACCCCAGCGGGTTGTAACACCACCATTGTGGGAACCACCAGCCTGGAAAATAGACCTAAGGAGGAAGATATTTATGTGACTGAGTTGGAAAAAGTAGCTGGAAGGTGGGTGAAACTAGATATCAGCAGTTTGTGTCAGGCCTCCCAGCGCAGTATTTTCTGGAAAAGTGGGCAAGTAAACGAGTTGGCTTTGGAACATACACATCACATTGTTGCAGCTGAGCCTGCAGAGATAAGCTTCGGGGCATCCTACCGCCTGCCAAGAATACAGGACAGAAGCCCCAGAAGCCACAGTATTTATAGTCTAAGATAAAATCTCTCCTGGTTGAGAATTCTCCTCTTTGACACAACAAATGACAGATGCTGGGGGGCTTCCCTGGTGTCTCAGTTGGTGAAGAATCTGCCTGCAATTCAGGAGACCTGGGTTCAATCCCTGGGTCAGGAAGATCCCCTGGAGCAGGAAGTGGCAACCCACCCCAGTATTCTTGCCTGGAAATCCCATGAATAGAGGAGCCTGGGGGCCTGTAGTCCATGGGGTCACAAAGAGTCAGACACGACTGGGCACACATGCATTGGGGGAAGAATAACCACTTCTCCCAGGACATGTGGAGGCTTCCATTTGGGCATTTTGGCCCCTTGACACCAGGTCAGTGAGGTGACTTTGGTCATGAGTTCATCTGCATTAGCCCCATTTAACCTCCATTCCCCCCAAAAGAATCTAGCCAAGAAGTATTATTATTCCCATTCAGTGTGAGGAGAAACAAAAGTTCTGTGGAGGTTTCAATGCAAAACTAAATTCTTTGAATTCTTGCCATGAATACGAGACATCTATATTCCCTTCCCTAGAACAAAGGCATGACTTTCCACACCTTCTTGAAAACAATGACCTGTGAGGCTGGGTCACAAAACGCCCTTGACTTCTGCTTTCCACTCTCCTGGGACAAGTCCCCTTGGAGCCTGGGCCTTGGTATAAGAAGTCTAGCTGCCCTGAAGCCACCGTGCTGAAGAGTCCATACGGAGAGATCACACTGTTAGGGAAGAGTATCCTGAGGAGACCCAGATGAGATATTCTAGCCCCTAGCTGTCTAGGACTCCCCAGGCCAGCGACCAGACATATGAATGGAGGAGAGTTTAAGAAAACTGGAGCCTGGCCACTGTGCAACTTTGTAGAAGGACCAAAAAGTTCCTCACCGGGCTCCATCAACCCCCACACAGTGAAAAATAATACATGCTCATTTGTTTTATGCCACTAAGTTAGGAATGATTTGCTATGCAGCAGGCTCTAAGAGAAGTCACTTTCCAAGATCACTAAGGAACTTCCCAATGGAGCTGGGACTGGAATCAGTTCATTCCATTCAATGCAGTATTTAATAACCAGAGAGGTGTGGCCCCTGGGGACCAGACAAGAATAAGATACTGCCCAAACCTTCTGCAATCAGGGCCTCCACCTTACACCTCCTCCTGAAGGCAGCTCCTTCATGCTGGAGGTAGATGGGGTGGGTAAGCCCCACTGTCACTGGTTTCTAGAAGGAATTGGCTCCAGGGCATTCTGGCTATTTCTCTGCAGCATGCTGTGTACAGGTGGCTTCTGGCACTGACAGGTGCCAAGCCTGCCGCCAGCCTTGGCTTTCCCTCCAGCCCTACTCTGATGAGCTGGTTGGCTGTGTTTACAATTGAAAGCAGACAGCATTGCAAAGGTAGGTAGTTACCACACAGCCTGCCTGCAGAGTGTAGCTTGGCTCTGATGAATTATGTCCAGTCCCTGGTCTCACATTTGGCTGGATCTGCAGGAAAAATATGTGTGTTCTAGGCCCCAGCTGATCTTTTAATCTAGCTTCTGTTCTAACATAAACATTCTCTGTTAAAATTGTAAACTTTCAACTGCTTTTTGAAAATAGATTGTTATAAAGGCATAAAATATATAAAAATCATTTTTACTTTGTAATGAGCTCAGGGCTGTTGGGTGGCCAGCACTCACTCAGACTCATGAGGTTGTCCTGTAAGTCAAAGAGGAGGCATTTACAGCAAAAACCAAGGGAATGGAGCCCCAACCCCAGGGTACAGCAGTCCTATGGTATTCTGTGCTAGGCAAAAATAGTACTCTTTTTCATTTCTGAGGTATATGTAGTGTATTTTCATTTAATCTTCACATTTCATGAATGAAATCAACAAATATTGATCAAATATTGACTAGATATCAAATCAGTTTTGTTTAAAAAATGAGAACTAGCTTATTTTTGCCTGTCATAAAATCAAAGCCCAATTAAAATTTATTTGCCAAATTTATATTGTTGCTTTCTAGGTCTCCTTTAATCAAAGAATTCCTAAACATAAAGAAGAAGAAGAAAGGGGAGGGGAAGAAAATGAGGGAGAATTCAGCATTGTGATAGAGAGTAAATATTATGTTTAGAATATTATGCACAGTGCCTGGCCTATGATAGATACTCAATAAATGCGATTATAGATCTTTATTCTGCCTTGTCTCTACAAGGCCTCTTCACCAGGAAGATACAAATGAGGTCAAACTCACGGGGCTATTTAAATTTATTTTACTGCTCGGCTGGCTCACATCTGCGGAACCTTTGAGCATCCTGCACTGTAAGTTCCACACCAGCATTTCTGGGACTCTCCAGACATGTCTGTCAGGTGTATGAGGACTAGCCTGCTGACTGCCCTGCACATCTGCCTGTGCCTTGCCTGTCACCGGCATACCCTGCTTTCAGTTGCCACAGCCTGGAAGCTTCCCCTGATGGGAGAAGAGAGGTCCAGTTTCTCTGCCACCCACCTGCTCTGATGACCTGAGCAAAGCTGACAGCAAAGTGTGGGGAGAGAACCATCTCTGTGTTAACAGCTGTGGGAGGGATGCTGAGCAGGGCTCCTTGTGACTTTCTGTGTTAGAAATTTGCAGATAGAATGGTCATTTTAAAATAGGCATTGATGTTTTCTTCCCTCTCCCCAAGAAACAGACAAGCACCTGCATCCCAGGGGCTGGGCTGGGTGGGCACCAACAGCTCCCTTTACACCAGGCTTGGATTCTTTACTCTCTCCAGCAGTGAAGCCTGTGCTGTCAGGGCCAGTTTACTGCCCTCAAGCCTCTTCTCTTGGAAGGTCTTCCCCCCAACCCCGGGGGGTCTGTTCAGCTCCCTACAGCGTCAGCCCATGGTGGGCCCAGCTGGCATCTCTTCCAGCATGCTCTTCTGCTTGTGCAAGCAGGCTGCTGCAGGTCCACGTCTCGTCTGCTGGTCATTCACGCTTAGCCTCCCACCACCGCTGCTTCACACCTGCTCTGGGGAGCACTGCCTCCTGCATCTCCATCCTCCTCAAGGAATGGCCACTGTGGCTGCCACAGGTTCTGTCCAGCTCCCATTGGACTTGGCTCTTCCGGACCCAAAGTGACAATTCTGGCAAATGAGAAGCCTGGCCTCTCAGGTGGATGGAAAGAAACCAGTATGCATTGAGCACCCCACTAAATGTCGGGGTGTCTGGCCATGTCTTTCCTAGCTGTCCAGGATTTCCCTTTCGCAGCATGAGTGAGAGAAGGTTACTTTGCCGTAGCCAGGAGCCTGACTTCAAAACCAACTCTGGCTGAATCAAAAGTTCATGCTTCCCAGAACTTCCCTGTCTTTGCAACCCCTGAGGGAATCTTTGCCTGTCAATGGTCACACTTCATGGTGTCATGAGAGTTATTAAAATTCCCTCAAGAGCTAGGCTGAACATGACTCAGAGTAACAGTTCTGACCACCACGTTCCTCCCACATGGCCCCTAAACTAGCCCTGGACTGAATCCCCATCACTAGTTACGCTAGCACCTTTCTTGGGGTCTGCAGTTACGGTCAACAGCCCCTCCTTGGAAGTCATCCTAAGCTCTGAGGCATTGATATCTTCCTCCAGTGAATCTCCAGTGTCTCCAAGGGACCTGGGTCCCCTGGGAACATGGGGCCCCTGGTGGCATTCCTAGTGATGTCTACTCTTTCATTACTGATACTGGTAGTTTTTGCTCCCCCACCATCCCTGTCTGTTAATTTAACTGGAATTTTATGCATTTTGTTGATATTTTCATTGACTTTGTTTATTGTTTTCTGATTTCACTTTCATTGATTTTTGCTCTTATCTCTATGTATTCCTTCCTTCTGCATACTTTTGATTGAATTTGTTCTTCTTTTCCAATTTCTTAATCTGGAAGCTTAGACTATTGATTTGAGACTTTCTTTTTTTAATATGAACATTTAATGTTATAAATTTTTTCTCAAAGCACTTCCAGTTGTTATACTTTTATTGTTATTCATTTTAAAATATTTTCTTATTTCCCTTCAAACTTCCCTTACTTCTTTGACCAATGGACTATTTGGATAGTATTGTTTAGTTTCTAAATGTTTGGATGTTTTCTAGCTATCTTTCTGCTTTTGATTTTTTAAAATTATTTTATGGTCATACATATTTATAACTGTCTACATACCTGAGCACTTTCAATTATTCTTTTTTAATTTAGGTTTTATATAATGACCCAGAATATGCCCATATAGGCACTTTAAAAGAATGTGACTTTTGTTATTTTGGAGTAGATCGGCATCTATTCAAATCCACTGGAGATTTTTGGAGTTTTTCTCTCTTCAAATTCCTGGATACAATTGATTTTTAAAATTTAATATAAATTTATTTATTTTAATCGGAGGTTAATTACTTTACAATATTGTATTGGTTTTGCCATACAACAACATGAATCTGCCACAGGTATGCATGTGTTCCCCATCCTGAACCCCCTCCCACCTCCCTCCCCGTACCATCCCTCTGGGTCATCCCAGTGCACCAGCCCCAAGCATCCAGTATCATGCATCAAACCTGGACTTGCAATTCGTTTCGTATATGATATTATACATGTTTCAATGCCATTCTCCCAAATCGTCCCACCCCCCTCCCTCTCGCACAGAGTCCAAAAGACTGTTCTATACATCTGTGTCTCTTTTGCTGTCTCACATACAGGGTTATTGTTACCATCTTTCTAAATTCCATATATACGTGTTAGTATACTGTATTGGTGTTTTTCTTTCTGGCTTATTTCACTCTGTGTAATAGGCTCTAGTTTCATCCACCTCATTAGAACTGATTCAAATGTATTCTTTTTAATGCCTGAGTAATACTCCATTGCGGAGAAGGCAATGGCACCCCACTCCAGTACTCTTGCCTGGAAAATCCTATGGACGGAGGAGCCTGGAAGGCTGCAGTCCATGGGGTCACTGAGGTTCGGACATGACTGAGCAACTTCACTTTCACTTTTCACTTTCATGCATTGGAGAAGGCAATGGCAACCCACTCCAGTGTTCTTGCCTGGAGAATCCCAGGGACAGGGGAGCCTTTTGGGCTGCCGTCTATGAGGTCACACAGAGTCGGACACGACTGAAGTGACTTAGCAATACTCCATTGTGTATATGTACCACAGCTTTCTTATCTATTCATCAGCTGATGGACCTCTAGGTTGCTTCCATGTCCTGGCTATTATAAACAGTGCTGTGATCAACATTGGGGTACATGTGTCTCTTTCAATTCTGGTTTTCTCGGTGTATATGCCCAGCAGTGGGATTGCTGCGTCATAAGGCAGTTCTATTTCCAGTTTTTTAAGGAATCTACACACTGTTCTCCATAGTGGCTGTTTGCATTCCCACCAACAGTGTAAGAGGGTTCCCTTTTCTCCATACTCTCTCCAGCGCTTATTGCTTGTAGACTTTTGGATCGCAGCCATTCTGACTAGTGTGAAATGGTACGTCATTGTGGTCTTGATTTGCATTTCTCTGATAATGAGTGATGTTGAGCATCTTTTCATGTGTTTGTTAGCCATCTGTATGTCTTCTTTGGAGAAATGTCTGTTTAGTTCTTTGGCCCATTTTTTGATTGGGTCGTTTATTTTTCTGGAATTGAGCTGCATAAGTTGCTTGTATATTTTTGAGATTAGTTGTTTGTCAGTTGCTTCATTTGCTATTATTTTCTCCCATTCTGAAGGCTGTCTGTTCACCTTGCTTATAGTTTCCTTTGTTGTGAAGAAGCTTTTAAATTTAATTAGATTCCATTTGTTTATTTTTGCTTTTATTTCCAATATTCTGGGAGGTGGGTCATAGAGGATCCTGCTATGATTTATGTCAAAGAGTGTTTTGCCTATGTTCTCCTCTAGGAGTTTTATAGTTTCTGGTCTTTCATTTAGATCTTTAATCCATTTTGAGTTTATTTTTGTGTATGGTGTTAGAAAATGTTCCAGTTTCATTCTTTTACAAGTGGTTGACCAGTTTTCCCAGCACCACTTGTTAAAGAGATTGTCTTTAATCCATTGTATATTCTTGCCTCCTTTGTCGAAGATAAGGTGTCCATAGGTGTGTGGATTTATCTCTGGGCTTTCTATTTTGTTCCATTGATCTATATTTCTGTCTTTGTGCCAGTACCATACTGTCTTGATGACTGTGGCTTTGTAGTAGAGCCTGAAAGTCAGGCAGGTTGATTCCTCCAGTTCCATTCTTCTTTCTCAAGATTGCTTTGGCTATTCGAGGTATTTTGTATTTCCATACAAATTGTGAAATTATTTGTTCTAGCTCTGTGAAAAATACTGCTGGTAGCTTGATAGGGATTGCATTGAATCTATAGATTGCTTTGTGTAGTGATAATATTGATTTTTGTTTGTTTGCTTTAGCAACAAATCAACCTCATTAGGTACAGATAAAAAAAATTCTGTGGAACTGGTTTCACCTCAGGTCAGGTCTCCAAGTGACTGTGATACGGTTTAGGTCTGACTCATTCATGTGCAGCCTGGGCAGTAAGCCCAGAGCTGTGTTGGTTTGTTCACAGAATTTAGAGCATTTGTTTCTCCAGTTCTGGCCTCTCCAGGGTTTCCCACACACTCTCCAGTTCCCATTCCAGTCCATTTTAGTTCACTGATTCCTAGAATGTCAACATCCACTCTTGCCATCTCCTGTTTGACCACTTCCAATTTGCCTTGATTCATGGACCTAACATTCCAGGTTCCTATGCAATATTGCTCTTTACAGCATCGGACCTTGCTTCTATCATCAGTCACATCCACAGCTGGGTATTGTTTTTGCTTTGGTTCCATCCCTTCATTCTTTCTGGAGTTATTAGCGACCTAGGGAGTTCCTCTTTCAGTATCCTATCATTTTGCCTTTTCATACTGTTCATGGGGTTCTCAAGGCAAGAATACTGAAGTGGTTTGCCATTCCCTTCTCCAGTGGACCACATTCTGTCAGGAAGCAACAGTTGGAACTGGACATGGAACAACAGACTGGTTCCAAACAGGAAAAGAAGTACATCAAGGCTGTATATTATCACCCTGCTTATTTAACTTATATGCAGAGTACATCATGAGAAATGCTGGGCTGGAAGAAGCACAAGCTGGAATCAAGATTGCCAGAAGAAATATCAATAACCTCAGATATGCAGATGACACCACCATTATGGCAGAAAGTGAAGAGGAACTAAAGAGCCTCTTGATGAAAGTGAAAGAGGAGACTGAAAAAGTTGGCTTAAAACTCAACATTCTGAAAACTAAGATCATGGGATCTGGTCCCATCACTTCATGGGAAATAGATGGGGAAACAGTGGAAACAGTATCAGACTTCATTTTGGGGGGGGGCTTCAAAATCACTGCAGATGGTGATTGCAGTCATGAAATTAAAAGACGCTTACTCCTTGGAAGGAAAGTTATGACCAACCTAGATAGCAGATTGAAAAGCAGAGACATTACTTTGCCAACAAAGGTCCATCTAGTCAAGGCTATGGTTGTGAGAGTTGGAATATAAAGAAAGCTGAGCACTGAAGAATTGATGCTTTTGAACTGTGGTGTTGGAGAAGACTCTTGAGAGTCCCTTAGACTGCAAGGAGATTCAACCAGTCCATCCTAAAGGAGATCAGTCCTGGGTGTTCATTGGAAGGACAGATGCTAAAGCTGAAACTCCAATACTTTGGCCACCTCATGCGAAGAGTTGACTCATTGGAAAAGACCCTGATGCTGGGAGGGATTGGGGACAGGAGGAGAAGGGGATGACAGAGGATCAGATGGCTGGATGGCATCACCAACTCGATGGACATGAGTTTGAGTGAACTCTGGGAGTTGGTGATGGACAGGGAGGCCTGGCGTGCTGCGATTCATGGGGTCGCAAAGAGTCGGACACGATTGAGCGACTGAACTGAACTGAACTCCAGTTCCCAGGGCCACTGGTACCTGGTTCCTCTGGCCAGAAAAATGGACTCCTTGTAGTTTATTTGGATCTGTTCGGCAGTTCTCCGTGACTGGCACTACATACAGGGGAGAGTGGTGAGATAAAAGAGAGGAAACAATAATGGAGCTTTCCCCTATCATCTTTGGGACACAGAGAACCCTTTTTGCCTGATCCTCTGACCAGAGAGACTCAATTTTTTTTTCCTTAGGGCTTTAGGTGTTCATAACACAACCCCTGCAATGAAGTTCCAGACTGGGGCCACCCTTGTGTTACAAATAAAAAAAGAGGAAAAAATTGGATGTGTCCCACACTTTTCAGGCTGCAGGGGGGCCCCTTTCTTGTTTTGGTGACAAAGGTAGGTTCAGATTTCTGATGTCTCTGACTGCTGTCCAGTTCCATAACTGGGCCCACTTTCCTGGGAGAAGGGTGAAATAAAGGAAGAAAAATGACCCCAAATACTGGTTTTTCAACTTTTTACTTTCCTCTGCTTACTTTTCAGATTCCTTAAATATCTGAGTTTCATTGTGTCGATTTTAGCCCTAGTTAGAGAAAGAGGGTACAGAGGGCTTCATTTTGGCCAACAACAGCAGTTGCAGTAATATTAAATGCCTAACAATATTGAATTCTATATACAATTTACATCTTCCTGTCCTCCCCTTTCTGGGAAGGATTTTTAAGATGCCGAATTTGTGGGGATTTTGGAAATGCTGTGGGAATCTGACTTCTGCTTTCACTGAGAAGTGCTGAGAGTTTCACGGGGGGAAGGGGGGTGTCCATTAGTCCATATGCAGCTCTTTTGCAAACTGATAACTTCAACCTCCCATGAGTCATTATGATCCAGTGTCCATGCAGTGTTCATACGTGTTTCTGTGTTTATTTTCACATTCTGGAAATATATGGTGCCTGTAATACTGGGTGTAACTGTCGGTTTATTTGTCTGTCTCCTCCTGAGGGTCCTCAAGAGCAGAGAATTTTTTCAGAGGCATAGCAGGCTGGTGATCATTTGTTAAAACTGTCTGATTTTGCCTTGAAAGTGACTTTCTTGGCATGAGTGCCAGCATTTTTCTTGTCTGTTAACCATGTCTGAGGTTAATAACCCGTCACACACCTCTGAGAGCTATTCTGTACAGGCTCTGCTCCCTGAGAGAGGGTCAACACTTCACAAACATCAGTGTTCTTCAGCTGTCGGACGTGGTCACACTGAATAGTCTCTACTTCAGGGACAGGTAAACTAAACCATGGCAAAGCCAAGTGTCTTTGGACTCACCCTAAAGTTACTGATCACCATGAAGAAGTTGAAAGAGAGAATCTGCATCAACCCAAACTCATAGCAGTTCTGATCTCAATTGCCCTCAGCTGCCTAGTTGACAGCTCAATATACACTAACACTCATTTTCACTCTTGTATTAAGACATCACTTAATAGGTTTTCGGACTTCCTCTGTATCTCTGGCTGCATGAACAATCAAATGCAGCAGCGCGCCACGCTTCACAATCAAATGCAGCAGCGTGCCTTGCTTCACAATCAAATGCAGCAGCGTGGCATGCTTCACAATCAAATGCAGCAGCGCGCCATGCTTCATCATTGTTCTCCCCCACCACCATATCATTTCCTTCTTCTTGTGGAGCAAAAGCCTTAAAAATGTTTTGTTTTTTTTTTTTTCACATTCTGCTGGTTTATGAGTGCAAGGCAATTTTATGTTATTTTTCAAGTCTTTTACATACTTGGGGAACTTTGCCTTTGAGAGGGATCAGCAAGATGTCACATCAGCCATTCACTTCCATGTCCTAAATTGAGTGCCTACCCTGTCTGGCTGAATGCTCCATTCATATCATTGGGAACAGCTCCACACCCTCAGGAGCTACACGGAGTTGCACACACACCTCAGACCATCACAAAGTTGCCTCAGATGAGAATTTGATTTCCTCTAGAGTGGAAGAACTGTACAAAAAAGATCTTCACGACCCAGATAATCATGATGATGTGATCACTAATCTAGAGCCAGACATCTTGGAATGTGAAGTCAAGTGGGCCTTAGAAAGCATCACTATGAACAAAGCTAGTGGAGGTGATGGAATTCCAGTTGAGCTGTTTCAAATCCTGAAAGATGATGCTGTGAAAGTGCTGCACTCAATATACCAGCAAATTTGGAAAACTCAGCAGTGGCCACAGGACTGGAAAAGGTCAGTTTTCATTCCAATCCCAAAGAAAGGCAATGCAAAAGAATGCTCAAACTACCGCACAATTGCACTCATCTCACACGCTAGTAAACTAACGCTCAAAATTCTCCAAGCCAGGCTTCAGCCATACATGAACCGTGAACTTCCTGATGTTCAAGCTGGTTTTAGAAAAGGCAGAGGAACCAGAGATCAAATTGCCAACATCGGCTGGATCATGGAAAAAGCAAGAGAGTTCCAGAAAAGCATCTATTTCTGCTTTATTGACTATGCCAAAGCCTTTGACTGTGTGGATCACAATAAACTGTGCAAAATTCTTCAAGAGATGGGAATACCAGACCACCTGACCTGCCTCTTGAGAAATCTGTATGCACGTCAGGAAGCAACAGTTAGAACTGGACGTGGAACAACAGACTGGTTCCAAATAGGAAAAGGAGTACGTCAAGGCTGTATATTGTCACCCTGCTTATTTAACTTCTATGCAGAGTACATCATGAGAAATGTTGGACTGGAAGAAACACAAGCTGGAATCAAGATTGCGGGAGAAATATCAATCACCTCAGATATGCAGATGACACCACCCTTATGGCAGAAAGTGAAGAGGAACTAAAAAGCCTCTTGATGAAAGTGAAAGAGGAGAGTGAAAAAGTTGGCTTAAAGCTCAACATTCAGAAAATGAAGATCATGGCATCCGGTCCCATCTCTTCATGGGAAATAGATGGGGAAACAGTGGAAACAGTGTCAGACTTTATTTTTGGGGCCTCCAAAATCACTGCAGATGGTGACTGCAGCCATGAAATTAAAAGACGCTTACTTCTTGGAAAAAAGTTATGACCAACCTAGATAGTATATTCAAAAGCAGAGACATTACTTTGCCGACTAAGGTGCATCTAATCAAGGCTATGGTTTTTCCAGTAGTCATGTATGGATGTGAAAGTTGGACTGTGAAGAAGGCTGAGCGCCAAAGAATTGATGCTTTTGAACTGTGGTGTTGGAGAAGACTCTTGAGAGTCCCTTGGACTGCAAGGGGATCCAACCAGTCCATTCTGAAGGAGATCAGCCCTGGGATTTCTTTGGAAGGAATGATGCTAAAGCTGAAGCTCCAGTACTTTGGCCACCTCATGCGAAGAGTTGACTCATTGGAAAAGACTCTGATGCTGGGAGGGATTGGGGGCAGGGGGAGAAGGGGACGACAGAGGATGAGATGGCTGGATGGCATCACGGACTTGATGGACTTGAGTCTGAGTGAACTCCGGGAGTTGGTGATGGACAGGGAGGCCTGGCGCGCTGTGATTCTTGGGGTCGCAAAGAGTCGGACACAACTGAGCGACTGAACTGAACTGAACTGAACTGAGAGCATTTTAAATTCCAGCAAATGGGCTCTATTTAAAAAAAAAAAGAAAGAAAGAAATGCTGCAAAGGCCTGTGCCCTTGTCTTTTTTTCAAGGCTAATCTTGTGCTTGACTCAGCAGAGAAGCCTGTAGTCTGGACAGCAGAAACCTGAACTTCCCCAAGAACAAACAGGGTCCCTAAGTCTGCCAGTGAGCCTGGTGCTGAGTCAGCTGTGCAACTCAGTGTCTCTGCAGCTCCCCACTGAATCACTTTTTAAAAATTTTGTCTTCCTTTTTTATTGAGATATAATTGACCTATTATTGTGAGAATAGAAAGAGCAGGAGTCCTGCTGTGAGCTGGAGTTCCCGGGTTTGCAGAATGACCTGTGTGCCTGCCTCCCTTTCCCTCTCCTCTGCTGCACCAGCCAAGACTGGCTCCCCACCCCCATGTTCAGCCTTGTCTTGCACCTCCAGGCTATACCAATCCTACCACTGCTCCTTCTGTCACCAGCCATGGAAAAAATGCTTACAAAGTACTTAACTGAATTAAACTGGGTTGAATTCAGGGTCTAAGTGTGTTACTAAAAAAATCATCAACATAAACTTTTGGAAGGCCTTTCTTGAAAACATATTGAATGGAAACTTCCTTACCTTTCAAATGACTGATAGCATATGCTGTAAGACAGTCTATTTGTTATCCATTTTCACTTTTGTTTTGCAACAATAATATTTAAATTATTTCATCTATCTTCTAAAATTTCTTGTGAAGGTAGAACTCTAGAACTCCAGTGTTTACATATTTCTCACCTGAATCTAAAAATGTCTGCCATTTTCACATTTTAGTGTAAACTGCTTTGCTCTTCCCCTCCTCCTGAAATTAAGGTGTCAGTGGCAATGAGTCTTCACAGATCATGGGCTTTTAAGAGCCAAAGGCCTTACAGATCATCTGAATTAAGAGTGGAATGGGGATAAGAAGCATGTGTTCAGTCATGTCGACTCTAGGCAACCCCATGGACTGTAACCTGCCAGGCTTCTCTGCGCATGGAATTCTCCAGGCAGGAATACTGGAGTGGGATGCCATTTCCTCCTCCAGGGACCTTCTCAACATAGGGATTGAACCCATGTCTCTCGTATCTCCTGCACTGGCAGGCAGACTCTACCACTAGTGCTACCTGGGAAGCCGAACTCGAGCAAGTTGCCTGCAAAAGAGACTTCTGCTGGTCAGGTGAGCGAGGAGTAGCTGCAAACAGAAAAACAGATACCCATCACAAAAGAGCGGAATTCATCTAAGCAGTATTATAATATGCTTGGTCATTTTTTTAAATTTCAAGACCCACTGATTTCCCTTATTTGCCTAGTCTGATTCTCCATGGAAACCATGTACACAGAATCTGTTTGTATATATAAATTCATCCAAGCACTTATGAAAATCAGGCATTGAGTTAGGTCTTGGGCATGCAAAGGAAGGCTTTTCTATCAAGGCCTGATTTGTACTCCTAGGGAAAATTGTCACCAGCAAAGCCCACTGGATACCCAGGAAAAATATTAGCAAGATGTAATCTGGGTGATAAGGCCTAATCTCTTTTGTGCTTAGTTCCACTCATCTATAGGTGGCTGTGTGCAGAGGCCTGGTACCTAACACATCAGATTAGAGTTCCCAGTGTGAGCCACTGCACTGACACCTCAACTTGGTGGGCTACCTGCAGAGACATTGCACCCGACACTGCAAGCTGGAGCCCTAAGCAACATGACTGTGCCTGCCCCTAGAGAGCTCCTTACTCTTCACCTCCAATTCTATAAAGCAGCCCTTTGGGGAAAGCATGTGTCTAGAGCACAAGCTCACACCTCTCCATTCTCTGATCAAAAGATGAAGCTTTCCTTTGCTTCTGCACCAAACTTAGTTTTATTCCATTGGTGCAAGCAACACCAAGCAGGAGAATCCTTGATGGGCCCCAGCTCAAAAGGGTTGGAAACCAAATGAAGGTTAATAGAGTGAAAGCCACTGAAATGTTGATCCCGCAATGGAAGTCTTTATCCTATGGTGAAGGCATAAAGGAGGAAGCAGAAATTTCATTCCTATTTTTCTGGTCTGGAGAACAGAATAGGTGACCTAGTGAAAAGTCTTTGTATACTTTTACCGAACTCTCATATTTATCTTCTGAAATAGACTCAGTTAAGAAAACTGTTATAATGCCAAAAATTTCTTGCCTTAATAATGACTACATTCATTTTCCTGCAGGAGGGGGTGCTTCTAGAGAAAGCAATGTTTCTTCATCGAGGATCTCATTCTACTTTTCTATGACCTTGCTTCTGACTCAGGAGGGCTGTGGATACACCCAATATGAGGATGGTTTTGTGTGTATGTCAGATTTCTAAGTATGAAAGTAATTTCATACGTGTGTATGAATCCATAATTAAAAACCACCTAAGCTGAGAAAGTGGCATCAGCTACAACACTGTAAAATCAAAGTTTATTTTCTCTTGGGTGCTACTAATAGTAGGAAAATAGTGCCTAGGGGAAAAAAATAAATCACCTGTTGAGGGGAGCAGAGTGTGGAAAAGTCGGCTCGGTTGAGATTGAGTCCCCAGCCTAAGTAGATAATCTGAGACATTGGTCATACAAGACAAGTTTTATACTATGTCCACTATCATGGCTTTATCTAATTACGTGAAAAAGCTTCTGGGAAGCTGCTCTAGGCAAACCAGATAGCTACTATCATCTATCTCAACCACCAGCCACCTCCTTCCTTTCCCTCCACATCTTCCCCTCTTCCACCATCCCTTCCTTTCTCCGAAACTTGATTCCAGTAGCAGGAGTGAGAGGTAGAGAAGAGCGAGAGAATGACTTGTTAAAGAACCAAGCCACAAACCCTTGCCTCTGTTTACTCTTTCTCCTATTTGACTCTCTTAAGGTTAAGTCATCCATAAGAACAGGAATTTAGAAAAATATTTGCAAACTCCATCTAGAAGTAAACTGAGACAGCCAGTTTCACCAACCTCTACCCAACGAGCCTGTGACATTAGGTAAAATTTGTACACAGGACATCAACTGCCTTGATGGTATTCGTGTCCTTTTTAAAAGCAGTTATTTTTCTGTTTTAATTTGCCTTGCCTTTACTAGTAAGTTAAATCAGAAGCTAAACTTTGGAGACCTGAGATGGTTGGGTTTCTTATTTTATACCTAAAGGCAAAGCCAACTGAGTAAATTCTAAGTTATTTTAAAGGCAACATGATCTGGCTACACTATAGTTACCAGCTTTTGTAGAATAAGCCATAAGTGACAGTTGCTCAGTTGTGTCTGACTTTTTGCGACCCCATGGACTATACAGTCCATGGAATTCTCCAGGCCAGAATAGTGGAGTGGGTAGCCTTTCCCTTCTCCAGGGGATCTTCCCAACCCTGGGATTGAACCCAGGTCTCCTGCATTGCAGGCAGATTCTTTACCAGCTGAGCCACAAGGGAAGCCCAATACAGTCACATATTTAGGCTGTGCACATTTCTGTTTTTAGCAGAATGGCATTTTTAAAGATATGAAATTAGCCCTGATCAGAGAAACAACACAGTAGTAAAACTTCTGCAAACTGACATAGCAAAATGCTGACAATGGACTCTAGAAGAGGCAGAGACTCCCTAAGGAATAAAGAACCCCAACCTAGGCAGCAGTTCTCTGTGCTGATCTTCAGTCGGTTCCTGGAGTTTCATAAGAACAACAAAAAGAACAACAAGCAGCTTAACTGTACACTTAACTCTGTTTTAAACTCTTTACATGTGTTACCTCATTTTCTTTTTCTTCAAAAGGCCATTTAGAGGGATATACCTTTATTACCTCCATTTTGTAGATGGTAAAATTTTAAAATGTTAAATGAAGTGCCCAGCTAGTGAGTGACAGAGCAGGCATCCAAACTCAGTCTTAATTTAGATACTGATATTTTGAACCTGATCCTCAGAGCACCTAATACAGTGAAAATAATTAAGACTATGTTGATCCATCTGTGGGATAATCGACTCAGCAGGTGAAGAATCTGCCTGCAATGCAGGAGACGCAGGTTCGATCCCCAGATTGGGAAGATCCCCTGGAGAAGGAAATGGCAACCCACCCCAATATTCTTGCCTGGAGAATCCCATGGACAGAGGAGTCTGGTGGGCTGCAGTCCATGGGGTTGCAAAGAGTTGGAAATGATTGGGCACACAAGCAAACTAGTAATAACTGTTTAAGAGGGACAGTAAACAGGAAAAGTGGAGAAGGCAATGGGGAGCCTGGTGGGCTGCAGTCCATGGGGTCGCGAAGAGTCAGACACGACTGAGCGACTTCTCTTTCACTTTTCACTTTCCTGCATTGGAGAAGGAAATGGCAACCCAATCCAGTGTTCTTGCCTGGAGAATCCCAGGGACGGGGGAGCCTCGTGGGCTGCCATCTATGGGGTCGCACAGAGTCGGACATGACTAAAGTGACTTGGCAGCAGCAGCAGCAGCAAACAGGAAGACAGACCTAAAGGGATCACTCAGCACTCAATTTTTCTAGTTATTTTCCACATTATTCCTTCACGCGGTATTTACTGAAATTTTACTAGGGAGTGCCTGGTGTATCTAGCACAGCGTACCTACCTAGTGCACTAGTGTACCTAGTACAATGCCAGGTACTGCGGTGGGTGGAAAACAGAAATAAACAAGAATCTTGTATTTTAGTAGCTCACAGCTCAATTAAAGACTTCCAAGGATAATCAGACAACTTAAATGGTCAAACAACATGGGAAAGAGAAGTGACACTAGCAGACTATGGAGGAGCTGGCAGGACCCCAGCTTCCAGGAGCAGGGGGCTTCTGAGCAGAGACGTGAAAGATGAGCAAGAGGAGAACGACAGTTAAGGCCTTGATAGACTGAGGGGAGAGTGTGAGCACAGGCAAGAGAAAGGGACATGGCGATTTCAAGCTGTTCATTGTTGCTGCAGTGAAAGTGCTGTGTTGGGAGTATCAGTGTATCCGGGGTCCTGGACAGAGAGGGAGGGATGAAATCAAACAGAACCTTCTAAGGCATGGGAGGTGGGAGTTGTTTGAATTAAAGAGCAGAGGTGTGGGGGCAAGGGAGAGAAGCAGGAATTATGCTTCTATCACTGTGAGTAAATCACAATGTAAAAAAACAAAAACAAAAACAAAAAAGTGTAGTTCATGCCCTTGAGTTCTCTTCATTTCTCCTTTGGATTTTTCCTATTTTCTATTAAAGTGAAAGTGTTAGTCACTCAATCATGTTGGACTCTTTGAGACCCCATGGACTGTAGCCTGCCAGGCTCCTCCACGGAATTTTCCAGGCAAGAATACTGGAGTGGGTTGCCATTCTCTTCGCCAGGGAATCTTCTCAACCCAGGGATCAAACCCAGGTCTCCTGCATTGCAGGCAGACTCTTACTCTTTACCAGGGACGCCCCCTATTTTCTATTAAAACACATGCAAACGTGAAACACATTTCATTCACGAAATAACATGACCTACAAAAAGTGTTCAGGAATCAGTTTGCTGAAATAACATACCTATAGAGAGTGTTAAGGAACCAGTTTGCATGGCAACCCACTCCAGTATTCCTGACTGGAGAATTCCATGGACAGAGGAGCCTGGGGAACATAGCCCTTGGAGTCACAGAGTTGGACACTATTTCATGACAAATGATATAAGACGTCATAGCCAGCAGATGGCACTAGGCCTGCATAAAATAAACATTTCGTGCACTGTAACTTTGTAGCGGACATTCCTTCCTAGTTATTACAAAAAGAAATGGCTTTTATAATACAGCAAATCATTCTGGTAAGTATGGGGAATAAACATGAACTCTGTTTCAGATTATGATAGCTTTGCTTTCCAGTATACTAGAGAGTGTCTAATAAGCTGTTACGTTTAAGATAACTGGACTTGGCTAGAGTAATTTGTGATCAAATTTCAGTGTCTAAATCCTCAAAGAAGCGTGCATATGTATTTACTAAGCTTTGATGGTTTGAATGCCTGGCTTCTAAGGTTCACATAGCACTTTGTTCTGGGAACTCTGAGGTTTGACTAAGGTCCAGGGTGTGAGAAGCATGGGTATCTCACAGTCATGCAGTTCCCCTCTCCTGACAACAGCTACCACAATATAGCCCCAAAAGGGATTACCTCCAGGGCCTCAGTGAACTTCTAAACAGAAGTTTCATTGGTGGCACCATCTCTGAGTTGTCAGGAAAATTCATGGAAAACTAGATTTTCCTACAGTCAGAGTTGCTTTGTTTTGTATTTATAAACCCTGCACACACACAGAACAGCACAACTCTCCAGAATCCCTAGCTGCTGCTGCTGCTGCTAAGTTGCGTCAGTCATGTCCGACTCTGTGCGACTCCACAGATGGCAGCCCAACAGGCTCCTCTGTCCCTGGGATTCTCCAGGCAAGAATACTGGAGTGGGTTGCCATTTCCTTCTCCAATGCATGAAAGTGAAAAGTGAAAGTGAAGTTGCTCAGTGTCTGACTTTTAGCGACCCCTTGGACCACAGCCTACCAGGCTCCTCTGTCCATGGGATTCTCCAGGCAGACTGAAACAAAACCCTGAACTTGCTCTACTTGGGATTCAGGCTGGCATCCACCTAGGTCAGCTCAGATTCTTCAGGAAACAGACACTGAGAGAGGACAAGAGGCTTACTGGAAGGGGGATCAGCTGTTAGAGGAGGGAGCTGGATTTGTTAGGGAAGATTTTAGGAATGAGGCGGATCTGATACCTACAACAGGAGCAAGGAAGGAGAGCCAGGGGGAACCAACCAGGTCTTGATTTACTCAGTAGGGAGTTCCAAAGTCCAGCACTGGGCAGAAACGGCCAGGCCCTGGTAGCCTGCTATGCCTTGTCACTGGCCGGGGACTTCTCGGAAGAGTGTGACCTTGGCTTGAACACTAGTGGCAGATACAGAAGGGGCTGCAGGAAGAAGCCATCAGTAAACTGTAGGTGGACAGTTAGTTTTTTCCCTGAAGAAGTTCTGAGGGCTGGTGTACCTTTGTGGCTGCCACACTAACCTAGTTAAAATAAACTCCATTCATGTTAAGATTCCCTTTGTATTCTTTAGGTCTCTCTCAGATGAAGGTGTGTGAACAGTCTGTTTCTTTTCCAGTAGTTAAGGTGCTATTTCTGTACAGATGTTAACTCCTATATTTTTGGGTTATGATTCAATCCAGAATATTCCATGAAGGGCCCTTCAGCTTCATTTGAAAAATCTCAATGTCTATACATGAATCATACATACCTCTTTGAAAAATCTCAATGTCTATACATGAATCATACATACCTCTTTTATGGAATTAAAAAAAAAATAAAGACTGCTGTTTGTGTTTAAAAAGTTACAGATGAATTTTAGTATCAGGCAAGCATAATAAGGAAGTCAATATTTGCAAAGGCTCCTCTAAGTTCAATTCAGTTCAGCTCAGTCGCTCAGTCATGTCCGACTCTGCGACTCCACGAATCGCAGCACGCCAGGCCTCCCTGTCCATCACCATCTCCCGTTTACCCAAACTCATGTCCATCAAGTCAGTGATGCCATCCAGCCATCTCATCCTCTGTCGTCCTCTTCTCCTCCTGCCCCCAATCCCTCCCAGCATCAAAGTCTTTTCCAATGAGTCAACTCTTCACATGAGGTGACCAAAGTACTGGAGTTTCAGCTTTAGCATCATTTCTTCCAAAGAAATCCCAGGGCTGATCTCCTTCAGAATGGACTGGTTGGATCTCCTTGCAGTCCAAGGGACTCTCAAGAGTCTTCTCCAATACCACGTACTTGATTAGATCTTATTTCAAAGAAAAGCAGTGTACCCTAATAATATTAGTGAAACATGCTAGAAATTTTGCTTTTGAAAACATATCTAATGGATATATATAGCATTCTATTAACTGTGTACATTTTGTATTTTTTCTAATCTTTGTAGTTAACAACAGGGGGAGAAAAGAAGGTAATTTAGCATGATACAAGAGAAACAGGGAGGCCAATTTGAAGTTCTAAACAAGGTATGCTGAATAATAAAAACCTTGACCTTTGAAAAAATAAAAACAAATTTGCATTTAACTATTAAACAACTTTTTAATTCTTCTTTTCAAGAATTTACATACCTGTTTTTGGCTGCTTTGGGTCTGCACTGCAGCATGGGCTTTCTCTAGTTTGCTGTGAGCAGGGGCTGCTCTGTGTGCGGAGCGGGCTTCTTACCGTGGGGGCTTCTCTAGCTGCAGAGCACAGGCTCTAGGCAGGTCTCAGTAGCTGTGGCACGTGGGATCTTTCCAGACCAGGGGTTGAACCTATGTTCCCTGCATTGGCAGGCAGATTCTTAATCACTGGGCCACCAGGAAAACTCCAAGCTTTTTATTCTTAACCTTATATTTGAGATTCATTCCTATTGACATGTGAATAGATGATTTACCCCTGTAATATTCCATTATATGGAACTGTTTTGTTTTACTCACTCTCTCTATTGGTGCCTTTAGGTTGCTTCCAGCTGCCTCCACCAGGTACAAATAATGCTTCCATGAACATTCTTGGGTTTGAAATTTTAATAATTCTGCCTTCTATAACCTATAAAAAGCAGCTCAGATGAGATCAATAATAATGGTTTAAGAAATTTCATACATAAAACACAATTTACAAAGTCAATGGTGTCCAAGCATGAAATTATGATCATTGAATCCTTATTTAAAAGCAGTGGAAGCACTGAGATTTTTAAACGTGGCATTTAATATTAAATATGACATCCTGGATACACTATAAAGTATACTATAAAGTATATAGTATAAATTATAAACTATTTTAGATAGGCTGAAGCATCATGCCCAGCTTATTGAGGAGTAGGTAAACTAATACGGCATTTTTATCGACTTTATGGAATGCTTAATGACAAGACAGAATCAGCAACAGTGAGGATCTGTAACACAGCTGGTCTCAGTGCCAGGCTGGGCTTTCATAAAATATATGCAGACAAATGTAAACAGACAATGTATAAGAGGAAATGTAAACATTTACAAGCAAGAACAGGTGGTCCAATCACACAAACCATGCTGCTGCTGCTAAGTCGCTTCACTCGTATCTGACTCTGCGACCCCACAGACGGTAGCCCAACAGGCTCCGCCGTCTCTGGAATGCTCCAGGCAAGAATACTGGAGTGGGTTGCCATTTCCCTCTCCAATGCATGAAAGTGAAAAGTGAAAGGGAAGTCGCTCAGTCGTGTCTGACTCTTCGCGACCCCATGAACTGCAGCCCACCAGACTCCTCCGTCCATGGGATTTTCCAGGCAAGAGTACTGGAATGGGGTGCCATCGACAAACTATGGGATAAATGCAAATTAAAATGATAATGAATACCATTTTGGGTGTTACAAATTAGCAAAAAATTATTAATTGAAAACCCAATGCTAATGAGTGTTGTGAGATGAGCATTATCACACACTGATTTTTGGTGATGCATATAATACTTTTGCAGAGGTAATTTGAGGCAAACTGCATTCACAGTATACATAGTGTTTTATTGAAAGAAATTTATGGGAATGTACCCTAAAGAAATAATTTGAAAATTAAAAAAAGAATTCATGGCAGAGTTCTATACATATCTTATATATTGTACTATGATATCCACATAGTCGCAAAAGTGGAAACAGCTAAATAATGGTTAAGATACAAATATCTGTGCATATATTTATATACAAAATAGGGCATTATGGAGCTATTAAAACTAGTTTGTATGTAACACTTCCATATTTATTACATGAAGAACAAAAGATAAAACTGTTTACATTAAAACAACAAAAACTTATGCCTAAAGGCTGGAAGAAAACAATGAGATATTAATAATGTCTTGGTGAACATTTCCCCTTTTAAATTTTGTTTTTTTCAAAATTAATTTTCCATAATGAGTTTGTATGGCTTATATAATACAAACATATAAAATATAAGCATAGTTTTATTAAAATTAACATGAAAAGTGAAGTCAGTCAATCATGTCCAAATCTTTTTGATATATAGTCCCTGGAATTTCCCAGGCCAGAATACTGGAGTGGGTAGACATTCCCTTCTCCAGGAGATCTTCCCAACCCAGGGATTGAACCCAGGTTTCCTGCATTGCAGGAGGATTCTTTACCAGCTGAGCTACCAGGGAATCCTCCATGAAAAATATTCAATGATTTTTTATGTAGTGGTCTTAGCAGCAAAATACTAGCATATAACACACGTATTATTCACTGAAACTGTATATCAGCTTCTGACAACTTGATGGTGGAGGGAATTGCTGAGCTTGGGCACAACTCACTTTTATCATGGTTTCAAGTAAGTGTGCAAAAATATAACCATAGGAAACTAAGGAAAATGCTTCCTTGCACTGAGGAAAAATCTACCCATTACTCAATGAATAGCATTCATGCATATTTTTTTCAGATTTCCAAAGAATAAATAATAAAATGCTCACAGACAAGAATCTAATAACCTAATTTATATTAAAAAAGTAAGCAGTGGTCCAGTATTCTTATTATAGACACTAAAGAAAAGTGGGACTATTTGCATTAGTATATGAACCTATTTACTGGGAAGGAATGGAGACACAGATGTAAAGAACAGACTTGTGGCCACAGTGCGGGGAGGAGAGAGTGGGATGAATGGAGAAAGTAGCATCGACATATATACACTGCCACGTGTAACATAGATAGCTGGTACTAAGTTCCTGTATAAAACAGGAAGCCCAGCCAGGCACTCTGTAATGACCTAGAGGGGTGGGAGTTGGGGACGGGAGGAAGGCTCGGGAAGGAGGCTCAAGAGGGAGGTGATATATGTTTAATTATGGCCGATTTACATTGTTGTATGGCACATTAAGCTGTGGAAAATTCTGAAAGAGATGGGAATACCAGACCACCTAACCTGCCTCTTGAGAAATCTGTATGCACGTCAGGAAGCAACAGTTAGAACTGGACATGGAACAACAGACTGGTTCCAAATAGGAAAAGGAGTACGTCAAGGCTGTATATTGTCACCCTGCTTATTTAACTTCTATGCAGAGTACATCATGAGAAACGCTGGACTGGAAGAAACACAAGCTGGAATCAAGATTGCCGGAAAAAATATCAATAACCTCAGATATGCAGATGACACCACCCTTATGGCAGAAAGTGAAGAGGAACTAAGAAGCCTCTTGATGAAAGTGAAAGAGGAGAGTGAAAAAGTTGGCTTAAAGCTCAACATTCAGAAAATGAAGATCATGGCATCCAGTCCCATCACTTCATGGGAAATAGATGGGGAAACAGTGGAAACAGTATCAGACTTCATTTTGGGGGGGGGCTTCAAAACCACTGCAGATGGTGATTGCAGCCATGAAATTAAAAGACGCTTACTCCTTGGAAGGAAAGTTATGACCAACCTAGATAGCATATTCAAAAGCAGAGACATTACTTTGCCGACTAAGGTCCATCTAGTCAAGGCTATGGTTTTTCCAGTAGTCATGTATGGATGTGAGAGTTGGACTGTGAAGAAGGCTGAGCGCCAAAGAATTGATGCTTTTGAACTGTGGTGTTGGAGAAGACTCTTGAGAGTCCCTTGGACTGCAAGGAGATCCAACCAGTCCATTCTGAAGGAGATCAACCCTGGGATTTTTTTTGAAGGAATGATGCTAAAGCTGAAACTCCAGTACTTTGGCCACCTCATGAGAAGAGTTGACTCATTGGAGAAGACTTTGATGCTGGGAGGGATTGGGGGCAGGAGGAGAAGGGGATGACAGAGGATGAGATGGCTGAATGGCATCATTGACTCGATGGATGCAACTCTGAGTGAACTCCGGGAGTTGCTGATGGACAGGGAGGCCCGGCGTGCTGCGATTCATGGGGTTGCAAAGAGTCGGACACGACTGAGCGACTGAACTGAACTGACGGCAGAAACAATCATAATACTATAAAGCAATTTCCCTCCAACTAAAGAATAAATTTTTTTTTTAAGTATGACTATTTGGAATTCTGAAATGAGACAACACACCAGGTAACACGGTATTATAGAACTGGTTATTGGTGGGTAAGGGAGAAAGAGTAAATGGGCTAACAATTGTCGAGGGCCTGTATGTGCTATAACACATCATCTCACTAATCCTCAAAATGACTTTGCCAAGTAGGTAATGTGAGTCTCCTTTTCGTTTTAAGAAACTGAAGTTTTCAGAGTCAAGCCACATAGCTACGAATAGTGCCTGACATTCAGTAAGTGTTCAAGAAATATCTTTTCGATGGATGGTAGGTAATATATCTAGTAAATGAAAGTTATCTGGATTCACACTGAGATCCACCTGGTTACAAAGCCACACTATTTCCTCCATAGTACATTGCCTTTTGTGTGAGACTACACAGAATTGTTTTAAAATGGTTAAAAAAACACTATCAATGTAAACATGGTCGGGAAACCATGATTTCTACTTTCATATTGTAAGAAACGCCGCGGGAAGAAGGAGCCACCCCTATGGACCATTGAACAGGGCCTTTTATTGGGCGGTCGCTCTCGGGCAGAACTCCCGGGGGCGGGTAAGCAAGGGAGCGAGGGGGTATCTGTGAAGCAAAGGGAGTCAGCGGGGGAATCTGCGGAGTCTGCGGGGAAAAGGAGTCTGCGAAGTGTGAGGGGTGGGGAAGGGGTTTTATAGCCCGGGCCGGGCCTCCCATATAAGGAAGAAAACGCGGGCTCAGCGGTGATTGGTGTCCAAGGGCTCCGTGTCAGCTCCTGATTGGACGGCGAGGGCTTCGTGTCGGCTCCTGATTGGTCGGCTTGGTTGCCGGCCCGTCTCCGGGGTGTGTCTGCAGCGCCCTCTGCTGGGGCATGTCCCGACATGCCCGACCTTGCTGTGACCTTTCATCCTGACCTCGCCCTGACCTTTCACATATCAGAGTGATTTCAATTTCCAAATGTGTTTTAGTAAAGAATGAAGAAAGACAGAAAACACATGCCAGGATCTTCAAGGACTTTTTTAATTTAAAACATATATAGCATGTGAAAATAACATAAATTCATATTAATACATTATATTTATATGAAATGTTTTAGTTAATCCAACTCATCCATTTTTGTTGCTACATTCTAGCAATTTCTTTTAAATGTTGCTTATGAAAATACTATCCAAAATGTGCCACTTTAATTTCATTAATCTTAGGTGTTGTAGCTGTTTTCTTTATCTCACATTTACACCAAATGAAACATTTGAAAATGCTAAAATAATGCTTTCTTAGTGGCTTTGCCTCCTGTATTAAAATATTTTACAACTATAAAAGTTGAAAATAATTTTGATTCCCTATATGTAAACCCATGTAAATATACTTGTACTGCATATTTTATTAACTGATAAAGTTCTTTAAAAATTTTACCAACTTCTTTAGAATAGTTCCTATGAAAGCATCATCCAAAATATATTTCAATTTTTCTGTTAGGTGTTCTATCTCCTTTACTTCTTTGCCCCATATTTAGATCAAAATGTGAAATGTGAATATAAATACAATTTTGTACTCTTAGCTGTCCTGTATCTTGTATTAAAATATTTTACAATTATAATAAAAGTTGAAAAATAATGTATTGGTTTTCCTGTATATGTAATTTTCTGCCTACTATAAAATATGAACTAATCTATGGAATTAAGTCATTTTGCTATCTCAAACACAGAGAGGGCCAAAAACAAGGGAATTACAAACATTCCAAGATTATTAAAGCAGATGCACATTAAAATACTACAGATCTGGCATATTCACCATCTACCAGTCAGAGAGAGTGTTTACCTTTCCACTTGGCAACCATATTTTCCAGCTAACTAACACTTTTCAAAGCATTACTGTTGGGTAGGTTTTATATTGGAAGAGAGGATCTATAAAACATTACTGTCCTCATCCAAAACCAAAGCTAAATAAGGACTTAAACATATTATTAAAAAAGATGGTGACTGGGGTAAAAATGACTATGACCAATGAGCTACAGGACTTCAAGATGAAAATGCCTTTGCTTCTTCAATTTTATTTGATAAAACTGGGTTTTCTTTTCTGATTATGCTTAAGACCTAAATTTGGCTGTGTACTATAACAATTTTACTTGGATAGTAAAAGAAAAAAAAACCCACTGTATTCTAAAAGACAGATTAATAATCTGCTGAATTTAAATTGAGAACTGATCAGTGGAAAATATCTGGCTGGATAAATAAATTTAAAAAGATTGAAAACATTGCAAAATAAGCTGTTTTGAAAAATACTTAACTTAAAATGATTTTTTTAAAAAGTTGTTAAAAGCTATTAAAGATCTTTCCTGAGGGCTACTAAAAGCAAAAACAACCTTAATAGACACATGGTTACAAACAAATTTCCTCACAAAGATAGAGGTTGTGATCAGTAGCAGAATCTTAGGGAAGCATCATTTCAGAAACTGCATTAGTCTCTTCTAAGTGTTTTAAAGAGTTTGAGTTGGTACATCCTAGAATACTAGAGGAAATTAGAAGCAATTTGCCTAGTTGGATACAAAAGGACTTATATAGTCTTGATTTATTCAATTTCATTGTTCTCTTACATATATTTTTCTTCTTTAAAACTTTAAGATGAACATTTATTTATGGAATACAAAATGATTTACTCATTTATATGACAAGTTTAATAAGGCTGACATTCAATGGAAAACAATGAAATAATTTACCTTTTAGAAATTAGAAAAAGTTTAGATCATTTTTGTTATCTTGTTTTTAAGGGTCCTTATTAAAGCTGGTGATTTTTATTAATGTAAATAAACTAAAGTGATTGTTTTTGTGCACCTCTTTGCACCATAGTGTAAAGGGCAGTCTTTTCTCAATTAACTTTTAACACTCTGTACATACTATTCTGAAACACTGTGGTGAAGTATGGCCTCGCATCCTTTAGCAAGATGCTACATAAGGGAGGGTTAGCTGAGTTAGAAGGGTCTTCCACATCCCAAATTTCAAGCATACTGCAACCGGGCCTGAAAAAATAAGCACACATATATATATTAAAAATGCATTCATATCTAGAAGAACTATAATTATAAAATATCTCAGATTTTTAGAGACATTTAATAAATTAAAGATCTTAGTACATTTCAAAAAACATGTTTAAAATTTAGAGATATTAATAATAAAATGAAATTATGCTATATTCTTATATTCTAGTTAACCAAATAACCAGTATATTATTGAATAAAATTATAAGAGCTCAATGTAATTCAGAAACATATATTTAAAAATCCACCTTCAAAGTGAAATATAAATGAATATATGTTCTAAACGGTACTGCTATCCAAATATAATACCCGTTTACAGTAAAATGAGACAAATTAAAGCAAAGTTAATAGTTAATCTAATTCCTGATGAATTACCTACTTCATATTCTTGAACTTAAATTTTGAATTAAATTAGCATTAACATATAAAGTCCAAAGCAGGAAAGAGAAGCTCTTGCGCCACTGTTACTCCCCTCAACTCTTCCCTTTCTGAGTGGACTGAATGAGATATTTCCCACTAGAGAATAACCCTGCACGGGAATCATTACAGGGAAGAAGTCAGACAAAGTCAGTCTATATTGAGGTATAATTTGCATACAATAAAATTCACCCAGTTTATGTGTAAATTTTCATAAGCATGGGTAAATGTGTATAAGTGTGTGAGCATCATCATAATCATAACATGGAAAATTTCCATCACCTCAACGAGTTCCCTTGTACCCTTTCATAGTCAATCCTCTCCCTGAAACATCAGTCTAGGTAAGTACTGATCTTCCTTCCACACCATAGTGTTGCCTTTTTAGAATATGCTAGAAAATACATATTTAGCATATGCTACACACACGGTTGGTTACTCAAGTGGTAACATTTTTATCCTTTCTACTTCAACCTTTCTTTAATGTATTTGTACTTAAAATGCATCTTCCTGTAAGGAAGGACATAGATGGGTTTTGCTTTTGTATTCAGTCTCAACCTCTGACATTTGATTGGAGTGTTTAGACCCCACGCACATTTGCAAGTACGGATACACTTCTTCCTATACATTATTTATTCAATTTTAAAATTAGATACAAAGATTAGCTACTAAAATCTCAAAAATTAGCTCTTCAAAAGTCTCATATAGCCAATTCCTAATTATTCATAGGAGAAATGAAAATTCTTAATGTTAAGATTAATACAACTAAGGATTTTTTAAATCAAGGAGACTAAACAAAGGCCTGAACTTATTCATTACACATCTCAGAATTTGATGTATTTTTAGGTATTCAAAATTTAGAAATTTAAAACTGTTAATTAGAAACATTTTCTTATTATGTCCTTCTGAGTTATGTGAAACTTTTCTTATATGTCTTATAAAGCCAATGTAAATCAGCTGTAGTAGCAGAATGCTAGTATCTCACTTTGCTATAAATTCAAATCTGTATTTTAGATATCTAATAAAAGTTTAAAAAACTTGAAAATTATGGAAAAAAGCTACATTCAGATGTTAAAATGAAAGAATTAGGATAGCAAAATACACTATCATTTCTGAAATTACATTATGCTTAAATAGTATAATTCCATGCAAGAATTTTAAATAAAATACCAAGATAACAATTTAATGGAATTAATTTAAAATAAAAATTTTTAAAGAATCAGGACTGCTGTAATGAGGTAAAACATTCATTGCTTTAATATATACCATATATCACAGAGCATAGGGCTCATACTCACTTAGTTCTCACAACACACCATGCCTCTTCTAAAATGTAGTAATTTACATGTAACTCCACCAACTTATCTCTCACTTCTTTTGCAGATTTTCGACTATATGCGGAGTAAACTATTTTTGTCCGAGCTCTTTAAATTCAAACAAGTTAAAAAAAGTTTCTAAATAAGTGATAATAGAGTTGACTAAAGAAATTTTGTTACCAAATTAAAATCCCAATGCTTACTGGATGGAGCACTGATTATACATGACCCCAGACAGCATGAATTATTTGGGGATAGAAATTTCCACATTTTACTTACATTTTAAATGTTCTAAAACTTACAGAAATTTGAATTTTGCAGGTGCTGTTTATCAGTGTATAAGCCAGTTTAGAGTCTAGAGATGGGTAGCAGTATAACAGTTAAAAAGTAACTTTGCATAATTTATAAAATCAACTAATCTGGAAGACATTCAGATAGAGGCTAAATATAGTGAAAATACAGATTTCAGTAGATAATTTCATTTAGAGAAGGTTTGAAAGACATATGAGTTGAAGCTGAATGTAGTAAATAGAATAATTAGACAGTGAGCATCTACAGTAGTAGTCAGGTAGAGAAAGTACCCTAACAGAAGCTTGAGAAACAGGAATGCTTACTAAAATATGGTAGACAGATGATTTAGTTCTAAATGGGAGTGTTTATAAAATCCTAAGTAAACGATCAATTATACATTAGACTTTTCCTAAGAGTTCAAGCATACAGAATGCCCAATCTTCAAAGCCAAACATAAAACTTTAATTTAAAATATTACCTTTAACAATAAACCAAAGTCACATTAAAAGGAAAAGATTATCCAATTACTAGGATGATTAAAATGATTTTTAAAAGTCACTTAAGGAAAACAAAACTTTCAGATTTCAGTGGAAACTAGGGTTCCCATAATCAACTAATAAAAGAGCAACCCAAATTTTCGTAAAAGCATTTAACATAGTGGACTTCATAAACTCTTTTTACCTGTGAAAAAAAGGCTAATCATTGGCCACCAGTAAGATCAAGAGTCGTTTCTTAAATCAGGCAAAGGGGCTGTGGAATCTAGAACAGGGGTTGGCAAATGATGGCCATGAGCCAAGTGTATTCCCTTCTTGTTACTACTACTTAGGAGTGTCACTGGAATACACACACCCATAGAAACACACAGAGGCTAGTCATAAATGTGATCTATTTTTTTACTTTGAGCAAAATTCAGTTTTGCTTTTTTCAGTTTTCAGCAATTTATTAAGGCTGCTTTAACAGGTACATGTTGTCATTTCTGAATTGTTGCTACTTTTTAACTTCTAGAATGAACATGAGGATGAAAGAATGTGTATGTGTGTATATAAAAATTTTCCCTATTCCTATAAGTCAGTAGAAGTCATTGGTGTGTCTGGTTGTAGTATTCTATCAGTTGCCCACCTCAAGTCAGCATCCTCATAATGTGGGTGATTCACAATGGGGTGAAGAGTGGAAAGCTTGACACTTGCCATTGTAGGCATGGCACCAGCAAAAACAGCATCTGGAAAACAAGATTATATTTCTTAACAACATGTTTTAAAGAAAACCAAAAGTTACTCATCTATAATATTTGAACCCAGTTAAGAAAGATGTGCTGTGCTTAGTTGCTCAGTCATGTCCAACTCTTTCTGACCCCATGGACTGTGGCCTACCAGGCTCCTCTGTCCATGGGATTTTTAAGAATACCAGAGTAGGTTGTTATTTCCTCCTCCAGGGGATCTTCCCAACCCAGGAATCGAACTCAGGTCTCCTATATCACAGGCAGATTCTTCACCATCTGAGCCACCAGGGGAGCTCAGGAATACTGGAAAGGGTAGCTTACCCCTTCTCCAGAGGATCTTCCCAACCCAGGAATCAAACCAGGCTCTCCTGCATTGCAGGCGGATTCTTTACCAGAAGAGCTACCAGGGAAGCCCAAGAAAGATGAAGTACTGCTACTGCTAAGTCACTTCAGTCGTGTCCAACTCTGTGCGACCCCACAGACGGCAGCCCACCAGGCTCCCCTGTCCCTGGGATTCTCCAGGCAAGAACACTGGAGTGGGTTGCCATTTCCTTCTCCAATGCATGAAAGTGAAAAGTGAAAGGGAAATTGCTCAGTCGTGTCCCAACTCTTCGTGACCCCACAGACTGCAGCCCACGAGGCTCCTCCATCCAGGGGATTCTCCAGGCAAGAGTACTGGAGTGGGGTGCCATTGCCTTCTCCAAAGATGAAGTACAGTTAAAATAATAATCATTGACAGCACTCTTTTTTTTTTTCACTTAATATTTACTGATAGTCTACACAATAATAGCCAACTTTTGTTAAATGTTATCTTGGTGGCATACACTTGGTGATTATACAATTTAACTTGCACAGCTTTGGGGGTGGGTTCTACGTTATACCTGTTTTGTAGATTAGGAAGCTAAGAGACAGCAAAGCAATTGGCCCAGGACAGCACAGCGAGGAACTATCAGGGCCCACCCTCTTAGCCACTTCACTAGAGCACACTGTTCTGTTCAAATGCTATACTAACAGACAGCACTACAAAGACGGGACTGGAAAAAACTGTAAAATTTCATATCTTGTTCCAATAGTCTAAAGTTCTAGGAACTAAAAGACTTATAAAGGGCAAGTCTCATGGTACATGTTTTAAAGTGAGTTTCGTGGGTTATGAACTGTAATCCTGAGAACCTGCCAGATGAAGGCACTGTTTTCTTCCCTTAGATCACTTTTAAATATTCATAACTAAGCCTTGACTTTATAAATATATACATTTCATCAAACTATTTCATTACGTGTTAGTAGTACTTTCTGGAGTAATAACATGTATAAATTCATTGCTTTTTGGTTATAACTAGTGATACACCAAAATCTACTGTGTGGCTTCAGTTTTAGTTGTATTTCTTGAGAGACAAAAAGACCAAATGGAAAGAAATAAATATGACTTATTATAATCATATAATAAATGATTATATAATTATGACGATCATTATCACTTTTAATCAGCAAAGTAAAACCACTAATAAGAACTAGGCATACTACTCAGATCTACTGGAAACAATTGAATATTTATTTTCAAATATAATTAACCATTCTAAATGTAACTTTGAATGAATTTGTTGTTGCTCTTCAGTCACTCAGTCATGTCCAAATCTTTGCAACCCCATAGACTGCAGCACACCAGCTTCCCTGTCCTTCACCGTCTCCCAGAGCTTGCTCAGACTCAGGTCCATTGAGTCGGTGATGCCATCCAACCATCTCATCCTCTGTCATCCCCTTCTCCTCCTGCCTCAATCTTTGCCAGCATCAGGGTCTTTTCCAATGTCAGTTCTTCACATAAGGTGGCCAAAGTATTGAAGCTTCAGCTTCAGCATCAGTCCCTCCAATGAATATTCAGGATCGATTTCCTTTAGGACTGACTGGTTTGATCTCCTGGGCAACTCTCAAGAGTCTTCTCCAACATTACAGTTCAAAAGTATCAGTTCTTCGGCACTCAACTTTCTTTATGGTCCAGCTCTCACATCCATATATGACTACTGGAAAAACCATAGCTTTGACTAGATAGACCTTTGTCTGCAAAGTAATGTCTCTGCTTTTTAATATGTTGTCTAGGTCTGTCATAGCTTTTCTTCCAAGGAGAAAGCTTCTTTTAATTTCATGGCTGCAGTCACCATCTGCAGTGATTTTGGAGCCCAAGAAAATAAAGTCTGTCACTGTTTCCATTGTTTCCCATCTATTTGCCATGATTGGATACCATGATCTTCATTTTTTCAACACTGAGTTTTAAGCCAAAGATTTCACTCTCCTCTATCACCTTCATCAAGAGGCTTGTTAGTTCCTCTTTGCTTTCTGCCACAAAGGTGGTGTCATCTGCATATCTGAGATTATTGATATTTCTTCCAGCAATCTTGATTCCAGCTTGCACTTCTGGTTCCTCTGTCTTTTCTAAATCCAGCTTGAACATCTGGAAGTTCTCAGTTAGTGAAGCCTCGTCTGGAGAATTTTGAGCATTACTTTGCTAGCAGGTGAGATGAGTGCAATTGTGCAGTACTTTGAGCATTTTTGGCAGTGCCTTTCTTTGGGACTGGAATGAAAACTGACCTTTTCCAGCCCTGTGGCCACTGCTGAGTTTTCCAAATTTGCTGGAATATTGAGTACGGTACTTTCACAGTATCATCTTTTAGGATTTGAAATGGCTCAGCTGGAACTCCATCACCTCCAGTAGCTTTGTTTATAGTCATGCTTCCTAAGACCTACTTGACTTTGCATTCCAGGATGTCTGGCTCTAGGCAAGTGATCATACCATCGTGATTATCTGGGTCATTAAGATCTTTTTGTACAGTTCTGTGTATTCTTGCCACCTCCTCTCAATATCTTCTGCTTCTGTTAGGTACATACCATTTCTGTCCTTTATTGAGCCCATCTTTGTATGAAACGTTCCCTTGGTATATCTAATTTTCTTGAAGAGATCTCTAGTCTTTCCCATTCTATTGTTTTCCTTTGTTTCTTTGCATTGTTGACTTAGGAAGGCTTTCTTATCTCTCCTTGCTATTCTTTGGAACTCTGCATTCAGATGAGTGTATCTTTCCTTTTTTCCTTTGCCTTTCACTTCTCTTTTTTTCTCAGCTATTTGTAAGGCCTCCTCAGACAACCATTTTGTCTTTTTGAATTTCTTTTTCTTGGACGTGGTTTTCATCACCACCTCCTGTACAATGTTATGAAACTCTGTCCACAGTGCTTCAGGCACTCTATCAGAACGAATCCCTTGAATCCATTTCTCACATCCACTGTATAATTGTAGGGATTTGATTTAGGTCATATCTGAATGGCGTTTTCATACTGTGGACTTTATTGACTACGCCAAAGCCTCTGACTGTGTGGATCACAATAAACTGTGGAAAATTCTGAAAGAGATGGGATACCAGACCACCTGACCTGCCTCTTGAGAAACCTATATGCAGGTCAGGAAGCAACAGTTAAAACTGGACATGGAACAACAGACTGGTTCCAAATAGGAAAAGGAGTACATCAAGGCTGTATATTGTCACCCTGCTTATTTAAGTTATATGCAGAGTACATCATGAGAAACACTGGGCTGGAAGAAGCACAAGCTGGAATCAAGATTGCCGGGAGAAATATCAATAACCTCAGATGTGCAGATGACACCACCCTTATGGCAGAAAGTGAAGAGGAACTAAAAAGCCTCTTAATGAAAGTGAAAGAGGAGAGTGAAAAAATTGGCTTAAAGCTCAACATTCAGAAAACGAAGATCATGGCATCTGGTCCCATCACTCCATGGGAAATAGACGGGGAAACAGTAGAAACAGTGTCAGACTTTATTTTTGGGGGCTCCAAAATCACTGGAGATGGTGATTGCAGCCATGAAATTAAAAGACGCTTACTCCTTGGAAGAAAAGTTATGACCAACCTAGATAGCATATTGAAAAGCAGAGACATTACTTTGCCAACAAAGGTTGAGAAACTCTGGGCTAGAGGGACCCAAGCTCAGGACCAGGGTCATCCAGAAGAAACTAGGGAAGCCTGTCCAGAAAAAACTGAAACCATGGAGAAGAAACTGTCTATGAAACAGAAGGAGAGGGAGAAATACTCCTTAGCTGCTTCTTTCCTCTTGGGAGTACAGCATCAAATATGAGCATGACAGGGAAACCACAGGCTCTTTTCTATAATATATTTAAATCTCCAATTAGCCTACTGCATGTATTAGAAAAAAGATCCCTTCAGATCTGACAGAACCTCACTAACACATGACTTGTGAGTGGACCACAGGCTGGATTAGAGTTCCCATTTGTCCTCTTAACTGAGCACCTTTGTGCTGTGTACAAACTATGCAAAGCTACATGGTGGACCTGAATGTAAGCTCTAGTCTCACGTTAATTACAGAATCTCAAGCTTCTTTTAATAAAACATGTGGTAACCATGAGAGAACTCATAATACAGAGATAAGAAAATTGGTAGGATCAAAGAAGAGGCAAAAATGAGGTAAGAGTTTGTGGGAAATCTCTTAGAAGGTTAAGTTGCTAAACATAGGCTTTCTTTGCCAAGAACCCAAGACAAACACTGGAACAAAGACGCAAGCAAACATGAAAAGAACAGATACCTTTTAAAGCTTTGGAAAAACAGGTGTAAGTGGTCAGGGGTGAGAGAGAGTAAAGGCAGTAACTACCTTGTACCTTATAGGGAAAAAAAGTATTAATTCAAAAATTCTGATTAAACTAGCCTGGAAGCTCTAAGACCTAGAGTCTAAGTGATGAGGCATTGTCATTGTCATCCTTTGAAAGCCACAGACCAAATATTTGAGTTGAAGTTTATAAGTTTACCTTCAGTTCAGTTCAGTTCAGTTCAGTGGCTCAGTCATGCCCGACTCTTTGTGACCCCATGAATCGCAGCACGCCAGGCCTCCCTGTCCATCACCATCTCCCGAAGTTCACTCAAACTCATGTCCATCGAGTCGGTGATGTATTCCAGCCATCTCATCCTCTGTTGTCCCCTTTTCCTCCTGCCCCCAATCCCTCCCAGCATCAGAGTCTTTTCCAATGAGTCAACTCTTCGCATGAGGTGGCCAAAGTAGTGGAGTTTCAGCTTTAGCATCATTCCTTCCAAAGAAATCCCAGGGCTGATCTCCTTCAGAATGGACTGGTTGGACCTCCTTGCAGTCCAAGGGACTCTCAAGAGTCTTCTCCAACACCACAGTTCAAAAGCATCAATTCTTTGGCACTCAGCTTTCTTCACAGTCCAGCTCTCACATCCATACATGACCACTGGAAAAACCATAGCCTTGACTAGACAGACCTTTGCTGGCAAACTAATGTCTCTGATTTGAATATACTATCTAGGTTGGTCATAACTTCTCTTCCAAGGAGTAAGCGTCTTTTCATGGCTGCAATCACCATCTGCAGTGATTTTGAAGCCCCCCCAAATAAAGTTTCCACTGTTTCCCCATCTGTTTCCCATGTAGTGATGGGACCAGATGCCATAATCTTTGTTTTCTGAATGTTGAGTTTTAAGCCAACTTTTTCACTCTCCTCTTTCACTTTCATCATGAGGCTTTTTAGTTCCTCTTCACTTTCTGCCATAAGGGTGGTGTCATCTGCACATCTGAGGTGATTGATATTTCTCCCGGCAATCTTGATTCCAGCTTGTGCTTCTTCCAGCCCAGTGTTTCTCATGATGTACTCTGCATATAACTTAAATAAGCAGGGTGACAATATACAGGCTTGACGTACTCCTTTTCCTATTTGGAACCAGTCTGTTGTTCCATGTTCAGTTCTAACTGTTGCTTCCTGACCTGCATATAGGTTTCTCAAAGAAGTTTACCTTAATGATAGCTAACTAGTAAAATGATGACTACCAAATAAGAGATAGGAGAAAAGTGGCTCAAAGAGTCACAGGATAAACTTAAATAAATCATAGGGAAGAAATTAAGCCTGAAAAAAACTGTCTCAGACAGGACTATAGAGTAGTTGCAGAAAATAGCATAGAATATATTCATTCTCTGGAAAGGTATTTAAAAATGAAGTAAATATCAATCTGCTTGAGGCAGTCTTAGATAAAGACTGTAAGAGAAGAAAAACTAGAAGAATATTTTAAACTATTTTAAAGTAGCATGTATAATCATCTTTTTGAGATGAGTTAGTGAAAACACCCGAACGTCCAAGGTTTTAACCCTTCTATATGAGATTGGTTTTATAGACATGAAGCAGAGGGTATGCACTGGTGGAAGTCATGGGAAGGGTATTGCTAACCTCCCCACAGTCAAAACTGGTTTCTCCAGTGGCCTGTCACACAGTGCAAAAGTTTGTCATTAAAGGTTTTTTACTTTGATGTGTCACTGCTATGATTAAAATACAATAATAATCTCAGAGTTATAGCATATAACTTGTGAACAATTATTAACTCTAGATATCAATTAAAATTCTTTTTGACAGATATCCAGGAGGGGTTTAAAAAGGACACAAAATTTCCTTTTGGAAATATGATTTGGTGAACACTGCAACTGACACACTGAAAATGTGTGAAGGTATGAATGCATGTGTTTTTTTAAATTGTATATATAGCCACATATATATATGAAATGACAACTATACAATATATACAAATGTATAACAACCTATAATGTGTATAAGTGTATGTGTGTGTGCTAGCTATACATATAATCAAAACAGCTACATACCTGGCCTGGTATTGTATTTGATCCACTGTATCAGTTCTTCCTGGGGCAAATTATTAAATTCTCCTATTATGCTCCATTGATTATGGAGGTTTGCATAACCTTGTATTGACATTATTGATACAAGACTGAGGATAAGAGGCATAAAACGAACTCTGAAAAAAAGCCAGCCAAAGAGCTGAAATGAAAGAAACCATTTATTTATAATTCTTATATGAACAGTGCTATTGGGTCAATAATATATTCTCACCTTTCTACCTAAACCAAGGTGGATTACCATTTGATACTAATAATATACAAAATATAATAATTATCTATTGTTTAAAACCAGCAAATATTTTAGAATTATATGATCCAGTTAAAAATGGAGCTTACTGTCCTCTTGAAAGAATTAAAGAAGAAATACCTGATCCTTCCAGTACAGATTTACAATCAGGAGTTAAGGTTAACAAATCATAATTCTGACATATCCTCGAACTAAATCCTGTAATATCTGGATGTCTTTTATGGACATCTTGAATATCTAGGAAAACACCATTAGTACTGAAAAATTTTATCCTTTCAGGAATTTAAGTATTATGATACTCTAAGGCAAAACATTTATAATCAAAACCAAGTAAGGGGTCTCTAGAAGTAACTTGGTCCCAAAATTCTAGCTACTTTATCTAGCTGTCTTGCATATGAACTACAGTAACAGAACCTTAGAAACTGACAATTTTTTCACAGATTATCCAAGCCCAACAGGACAATACTAGAGCAACTGCTCTGCATCTTCTCTAGTATTACAAGAGCACTCGAGGGTAGTTTTGATGGGCCATAAAGCTGTTACACCGACCTAAATTTCAGAAACTATATTAGTGAGAATACTAATAGAGGGGAAAGTCACAGAATTATCAGCTAAAGTCTAGGAATAAATTTCAAGGCTACTTGAATTTGCTTTTCTTATGCTATAATGAATCACAAACTAGTACTTTAAATCACTTAAGATAAAAAAACACCGAGTGCTTTTATGTTTTAGATTAGTGAGCAAAACCATGAGTAACTACATTGCAGTTGCTATAGTGTTACAGAGCAGTTATGAAAGAATGAATACCTTACCCGCCGAGAACATATCAGGGAAGCCATAACACACATGTGAGGTGTCAAAAAGAGCTTCAGCCTCATAATTAAAATGGCAAGGGGAGTGAATGCAAACAACTGCAATGTGTGAAAAATTATCTATAAAAACACAAAACAAAATTAATATTCACTTCATATTTTAAAATTAGTATATGTACAATAAAGTATATTAAAACTATTGTTATTCACTAGGACAAGGATCTTTTAACTCAGTAATGCATCTATTAATATTCATTCATTTATTCAACAAAGATTTATCAAATGCCTGCTATATGCCAGGTACTGTTCTGAGTGCTTTGGATATAGTCGGGTGCTAAAACGACACTGAGCAATTCCTGTCCTCATGAGACTCACATTTTAGTACATTTAGTAAGGAGAGACAGAAAATAAATGGACATATCAAATAACAAAGCCTATTAAACAGTCTTTGAGAAAGTGGTAAGTATGATGGAAAAGGAAGGAGAGCTGAAAAGGAGACTGAAGTGCAGGCTGTGGTGTGAGGTCACAAGCAGAAGGTGCAAGTGTACTTAGGATCATCAGAATGGAACTCCTCAAAAAGGTGGTATTTGAGCAAGGACCTACACCAGGTGAAAAAGGGAGTCACAGAAACTTAAAAATATGGGATGCTTCAAAAATGTGTGATATTCAGTCAGCAACAAAAATCGTAACACAATCTAGATTATTTTAGAAGTAGTGGGATTGTATAAATATTTGTACTAATCGGTAGGACACCCCATTTTGATTAAGATGGAGTTTCACTAAGTTTTCAAACAAAACTTTTCTAACAGACATATTCATAAAATATCAACAAACTTCTCAGTACATAAATGGACAAAGAATTAATACAAGTAAAAGTAACTAAAAATTCATGTTCTAAACTACTAGTATTAAAACAAGGTAAATAGTAAAAATAATATTTTCATCTATAAAACTGACAAATATTAAATTAATATTGAGTATTAGAGAGGATGCCATGAAACCACACACTGTAATAATTGGTATATTTTTGTAATTTAGCAATATTTATCAAGATCCTAGAAAAGAGCCAACCTTGGCTAGGGTCTAGCCAAGACCCTAGAACCAAACCAACCTAAATTTTGACTCTAGGTATTAAAGAGAATAATCAAAACATAAAAATACTTCTACAAAGATGGTAACTTAAGTGAGTTTTTCACACCAGAAATAGAAACAAACTAAATGAACAATATAGAAGACTAAGTAAATTATTGCATTTTCACATGTGAAAAGTAAAGTGTTAGTTCCTCAGCTGTGTCTGATTCTTTACAACCCCATGTACTGTAGCCCCCCAGGCTCCTCTGTCCATGGGATTCTCCAGGCAGGAATACTGGAGTGGGTTTCCATTCCCTTCTCCAGGGGATCTTCCCAATGCAGTAATCAAACCCAGGTCTCCTGCATTTCCTGCATTTTACGTGGATTCTTTACCATCTGAGCTACCAGAGAAGCTCCATTATCACATGTTATATACACATTAACATATTGGAAGACTATTTAATGGTGTGGAACAGTTTTCAAAAACAAAGATCATGACATCTGGTCTCATCACTTCATAGCAAATATATGGGGAAAAAAATGGAAACAGCGACAGACTTTATTTTGGGGGGGCTCCAAAATCACTGCAGATGGTGACTGCAGCCATGAAATTAAAAGACGCTTGCTCCTTGCAAAAAAAGCCATGGCAAAACCTAGACAGCATATTAAAAAGCATCTCCATCACTTTGCCAGCAAAGGTCTATATAGTCAAAGCTAGGGTTTTCCAGTAATCGTGTACAGAATGACAGCTGGACCATCATGAAGGCCGAATGCTGAAGAATTGATGCTTTTCAACTGTGGTGCTGAAAAAGATGCTTGAGAGTCCCTTGGACAGGAAGGCGATCAAACCAGTCAATCCTAAAGGAAATCAATCCTGAATATTCTTTGGAAGGACTGATACTGAAGCTTCAATAACTTTGGCCACCTGGTGCAAAGAACTGACTCACTGGAAAAGACCCAGATACTAGGAAAGATTGAAGGCAGGAGGACAAGAGGATGACAGAGGATGAGATGGTTGGATGGCATCACCAACTCGATGGACATGAGTTTGAGCAAGCTCTGGGAGATGGTGAAGGATAAGGAAGTCAGGCGTACTGCAGTCCACGGGGTTGCAGAGTCTGACATGACTTAGCAACTGAACCAAAGTTTTCAGAATATAAAATTCTATATTTACAAAATAATATTAATTCTGTGAAAACCATTTATGTGTGTATATAATATATATGCACGGGGGAAAGACTATAACAGAGTATACCTAAAAAGTCTACAGAGATTATTCCTGATTGGTAATTTTTCTGGTTTTTCAAATTTTAAAAACAAGTGCTATTCTTATAATCATAAACATGTAATTGATATTTAAAACAGAATGGCATATGACCCAGCAATCCCACTGCTGGGCATACACACTGAGGAAACCAGAATTGAAAGAGATACGTGTACCCCAATGTTCATCGTAGAACTGCTTACAATAGTCAGGACATGGAAGCAAGCTAGATGTCCATGGATGGAGGTTTGTGACACTGTACAGGAAATAGGAATCAAGACCATCTCTAAGAAAAAGAAACGCAAAAAAGCAAAACGGCTGTCTGAGGAGGCCTTACAAACAGCTGTGAGAAGAAGAGAAGCAAAAAGCAAAGGAGAAAAGGAAAGATGTACCCATTTGAATGCAGAGTTCCAAAGAATAGCAAGGAGAGATGAGAAAGCCTTCCTCAGTGATCAAGGCAAAGAAATAGAGGAAAACAATAGAATGGGAAAGACTGGAGATCTCTTCAAGAAAATTAGAGATACCAAGGGAACATTTCATGCAAAGATGGGCTCAATAAAGGACAGAAATGGTATGGACCTAACAGAAACAGAAGATATTAAGAGGAAGTGGCAAGAATACACAGAAGAACTGTACAAAAAAGATCTTCACGACCCAGATAATCACGATGGTGTGATCACTCACACTCACTCAGAGCCAGACATCCTGGAATGTGAAGTCAAGTGGGCCTTAGGAAGCATCACTACAAACAAAGCTAGTGGAGGTGGTGGAATTCCAGTTAAGCTATTTGAAATCCTAAAAGATGATGTTGTAAAAGTGCTGCACTCAATATGTCAGCAAATTTGGAAGACTCAGCAGTGGCCACAGGAATGGAAAGGTCAGTTTTCATTCCAATCCCAAAGAGGGGCAATGCCAAAGTATGCTCAAACTACTGCACAATTGCACTCATCTCACATGCTAGTAAGGTAATGTTCAAAATTCTCCAAGCCAGGCTTCAGCAATACGTGAACCGTGAAATTCCAGATGTTGAAGCTGGTTTTAGAAAAGGTAGAGGAACCAGAGATCAAATTGCCAACATCCACTGGACCTTCAAAAAAGCAAGAGAGTTTCAGGAAAACATCTATTTCTGCTTTATTGACTATGCCAAAGCCTTTGACTGTGTGGATCACAATAAACTGTGGAAAATCCTGAAGGAGATGGGAATACCAGACCACCTGACCTGCCTCTTGAGAAATCTGTGTGCAGGTCAGGAAGCAACAGTTAGAACTGGACATGGAACAACAGACATGGAACAACAGATTGGCTCCAAATAGGAAAAGGAGTACATCAAGGCTGTATATTGTCACCCTGCTTATTTAACTTCTATGCAGAGTACATCATGAGAAATGCTGGACTGGAAGAAACACAAGCTGGAATCAAGATTGCTGGGAGAAATGTTAATAACTTCAGACATGTAGATGACACCACCCTTATGGCAGAAAGTGAAGAGGAACTAAAAAGCTTCTTGATGAAAGTGAAAGAGGAGGTGAAAAAGTTGGCTTAAAGCTCAACATTCAGAAAACGAAGATCATGGCATCTGGTCCCATCACTTCATGGCAAATAGATGGGGAAACAGTGGAAACAGTGTAAGACTTCATTTTTCTGTGCTCTAAAATCACTGCAGATGGTGACTGCAGCCATGAAATTAAAAGACGCTTACTCCTTGGAAGGAAAGTTATGACCAACCTAGAAGCATATTAAAAGCAGAGACATTACTTTGTCAACAAAGGTCCGTCTAGTCAAGGCTATGGTTTTTCCGGTAGTCACGCATGGATGTGAGATTTGGACTATAAAGGAAGCTGAGTGCTGAAGAATTGATGGTTTTGAACTGTGGTGTTGGAGAAGACTCTTGAGAGTCCCTTAGACTGCAAGGAGATCCAACCAGTCCATCCTAAAGGAGATCAGTCCTGGGTGATCATTGGAAGGACTGATGTTGATGCTGAAACTCTAATACTTTGGCCACCTGATACGAAGAGCTCACTCATCTGAAAAGTCCCTGATGCTGGGAAAGATTGAGGGCAGGAGGAGAAGGGGACGACAGAGGATGAGATGGTTGTATGGCATTACCAACTCAATGGACATAGGTTTGGGCGAACTCTGGCAGTTGGTGATAGACAGGGAGGCCTGGCGTGCTGTTGTTCATGGAATAACAGAGCTGGACACGACTTGAGCAACTGAACTGAACTGAGATGTCCATCGGCAGATGAATGGATAATAAAGCTGTGGTACATATACACAATGGAATATTACTCAGCTATTAAAAATATCATTTCATAACAATTAATATTTAATATTAATGATTAAACATTAATATCATTAATAATAATAAAATATTATTCAGCATTTGAATCAGTTCTAATGAGGTGGATGAAACTGGAGCCTATTATAGAGAGTGAAGTAAGGCAGAAAGAAAAACACCAATGTAGTACATTAATGCATATATATGGAATTTTAGAAAGATGGTAACTATGACCCTATATGTGAGACAGCAAAAGAGACACAGGTATAAAGAACAGATTGTTGGACTCTGTGGGAAAAGACGAGAGTGGGATGATTTGAGATAATAGCATTGAAACATGTCATATGTGAAATAGATCGCCAGTCCAGGTTTGATGCATGAGGCAGGGTGCTCAGGGCTGGTGCTCTGGGATGACCCTGAGGGATGGGATGGGGAGGGAGGTGGGAGGGAGGGTCAGGATGGGGAACACATGTACACCCATGGCTGATTCATGTGAATGTATGGCAAAAACCACCACAATATTGTAATTACCCTCCAATTAAAATAAAAATAAAATAAAAACAAAACTGAATGGCAAAAATTGTACCTAAAGCTTTTTTTTTTCTAATGATGTTTAAAACCTGCCATCTTTAATTTTTAAAAATAATTCTTGAACCCAAGTTTGGAATGTGGAAAATGTATTTCAAAATCAACCCTTCATTTTCCTTTAGTCAGACTCACCCTTGGACAAAATCTGAATCATGCTTTGGAGAAAGAAAAGAAACCTACACATTTCACACCCAAATAGGTCCTTTTTGGAGGGCCACTAAATCACAGATTGGTAGATTATGTGATAGATTTAATCAACTACCCAAAACAGGGATCACTTCTATAAATCTATGAACAGAATATTCACCATTTCCGGAATAGGAATACACCTATTACAAAGATAGATGCTGTATATATGTGAGAAAATCTTTTCTAAAACTGAACTGTTACTGTTTTCCTGTAACTTCCACACCTATTGGTGCATCTCAGTTCTCACTTATCTAAAAACTGTAATAATAATTTTGCACTATTAACTTATGCTTTCTATCCAAACAACAAACTATTCAACAATGCTGCTGCTGCTGCTAAGTTGCTTCAGTCGTGTCTGACTGTGCAACCCCAGAGATGGCAGCCCACCAGGCTCCCCTGTCCCTGGGATTCTCCAGGCAAGAACACTGGAGTGGGTTGCCATTTCCTTCTCCAATGCAGGAAAGTGAAAAGTTAAAGTGAAGTCACTCAGTCGTGCCCAACTTAGTGACCCCATGGACTGGAGCCTACTAGTTCTATTAATCTGTGAATACAGAAGTGTACGGATTTCCAAAATATATTACTCAATACCAGTTTCTCAAAAGAAGTAATTCCTCTCCCAAATTCTGTATCACTTCACTTTTTCAACGGAATAGCTCCAAATAAGTTGTATGTTATGACATATGCCTTCAGCTGTATGTCATATAAAGCCCTTTGGCAATAACAGAAAAACTTTGTTTATAATATAAAGCACAAAATAAAATGGACTTAAATATAAAGGATCTAATATAAAGTAATCACATAATATAATAAACTAGGGACTAGACAAAAATGAAGGCTGATGCAATACTGACTGTCATGCTCAAAATGAGGTATGAGTAGGTCAAAAGAATACTCAGGAGTTAATTCTTCTAAATGTTATCTCTCCCTAGCCTATCTTTTCACAAGTTCTTCACAGTATTATGATATTCTGGAACTAAACATTGTTTCTAAATCTCTTTCTTTTTCTTTCCTGTGAATTACTATTTCTTTCCTGTGAATTAGTATTCCTTCACTAATTTCTAAGCTTGTAACATAGAACAGTTGGCTAAAAGTAACTAATATGATGCAATAAATAAAACACAAGTACATTAAATTATGAGTAAAAAATCACAATAGACTCCATTGATCTAACAAACTTTAGTAATATCACGACAGTAAGGAGGTAACCCAGGGGTTCATTTAGTGAGTTGAGATTTGCAGACTGTCCCTGATTCAGAGGGTTGGCACAAAGCAAGGAACTTAGAACTGACTCCCTGGTGAATTCTCACCTAATTTTGAAACAAGCTGGAATGTACAACCTTTTGTTATATCACATTCAGAGTTTGTCAATGTTTCTGCCTCTCACACCCTGTCATCCCTTAGGTGAAGTGCAGTCGCTCAGTAGTGTCCAACTCTTTGTGACCCCATGGACAGTAGCCAACCAGGCTCTTCCATCCACTGGATTTTCCAGGCAAGAATACTGGAGTGGGTTGCCATTTCCTTCTCCAGGGGATCTTCCCGACCCAGGAATCGCACCCAGGTCTCCCACATTGTAGGCAGACGCTTTACCGTTTGAGCCACAAGGGAAGTCAAGATGAAAACAGTTCCATCCCAAACCAGAGATTTATCAAGTGTGAGTCACAAGTGGGAGTAGGATAAGGTGCCAGGAAGACACAAGACTTCACATTGGGTACTGCCCAGAAAGCTATCATCTCCTTCTATAAGATCTACTATTTTTAGAAATTTAAATCTCTAATCTGTTTATGTATTAGGAGTTTAAAATATCCACTTTAGTTTAAAAAAAATTAGAGATTTTCTATCACTGTCCTCTTTTTGGTCAGCTTGATTTCTAATTCCCTTTCAAATATATATATATAATCTTTAGTGCCAATAGACCAAAGTATTTAAAACTCAGATCTGACCATACCATCTCTAACTTTACAGCAAGGTCCTAATAACGTCCAGCTTCTTTGCATACAAAGTTCCCACAGTCTAAAGATGCTTACTTTTCCCACCTCCTTGTCTTTTTTATCCATCAACAACACTGATTTGCCTTATATCTATGGGTAAATTTGGAAAACTCAGCAGTAGCCACAGAAAGGCAATGCCAACGAATGTTCAAACTACCGCACAATTATATTCATCTCACACTAGCAAAGTAATACTCAAAATTCTCCAGGGTAGGCCTTAACAGTATGTGAATAAGAACTTTCAGGTGTTCAAGCTGGATTTACCAAAGGCAGAGGAACAAGAGATCAAATTGCCAATATCTGTTGGATCACTGAAAAAGCAGAAGTCCAGAAAAACATCTATTTCTGCTTTATTGACTATGCCAAAGCCTTTGACTGTGTGGATCACAATAAACTGGAAAATTCTGAAAGAGATGGCAATACCAGACCACCTAACCTGCCTCCTGAGAAACCTGCATGCAAGTCAAGAAGCAACAGTTAGAACAGGACATGGAACAACAGACTGGTTCCAAATTGGGAAAGAAGTACATTGAGGTTGTATATTGTCACCCTACTTATTTAACTTATATGCAGAGTACATCATGCAAAATGCCATGCTGGATGAAGCACAAGCTGGAATCAAGACTGCAGGGAGAAATATCAATAACCACAGATATGCAGATGACACTACCCTTATGGCAGAAAGTGAAGAGAACTAAAGAGCCTCTTGATGAAAGTGAAAGAGGAGAGTGAAAAAGTTGGTTTAAAACTCAACATTCAGAAAACTAAGATCATGGCATCCGGTCCCATCACTTCATGGCAACTAGATGGGGAAAAAAATGAAAACAAAGGGAGACTTTATTTTCTTGGGCTCTAAAATCACTGCAGATGGTGACTGCAGCCATGAAATTAAAGGACATTTGCTCCTTGGAAGAAAAGCTATGACAAACATAGACAGCATATTAAAAAGCAGAGACATTACTTTGCCAACAAAGGTCTGTCTAGTCAAAGCTATGGTTTTTCCAGTAGTTATGTATGGATGTGAGAGCTGGACCATACAGAAAGCGGAGTGCCAAAGAACTGATACTTTTAAACTGTGATGTTGGAGAAGACTCTTGAGAGTCATCCAGGAGATCAAACTAGTCAATCCTAAAGGAAATCAGTCCTGAATATTCATTGGAAGGACTGATGCTGAAACTGAAGCTTCAATACTTTTGCCACCTGATGTGAGGAACCAACTCATTGGAAAAGGCCCTGGGAAAGATTGAAGGCAGGAGAAGGGAACAACAGATGATGGGATGGTTGCATGACATCGCTGACTCAATGGACATGAGTTTGAGCAAGCTCTGGGAGTTGGTGATGGACAGGGAAGGCTGGCCTGCTGCAGTCCATGGAGTCACAAAGAGTTGGACCCAACGGAGTGACTGAAGTGAGCTAAACCAGATAAATTCATTACCTTCTGTCTTCCTAGATCTTCCCTGGTGGCTCAGAGGTTAAAGCATCTGCCTCCAATGTGGGAGACCTGGGTTTGACCCCTGGGTCAGGAAGATTCCCTTGGAGAAGGCAGTGGCACCCTACTCCAGTACTCTTGCCTGGAGAATCCCATGACGGAGAAGCCTGGTAAGCTACAGTCCATGGGGTCGCAGAGTCCGACACGACTGAGCGACTTCACTTTCACTTTCTTTCACTTTCTGTCTTCCTTGCACACGTGCATCCTTTGTCTTTAGCTAGCTATTCCTCTCTATACATTTTAAAGACCTTTCTCCAACTACCACATCCCCTCCACACAGATTTAATCACTTCTTCTGTACTACTTTTACATCTCCCTTTGTCACTGCACATATACTTACATGTTCTCATTTTTTCCTTCTACTATACACCTTCATTTCCATAGAAGTAAAAACTTGGTGTATAGTAGGCACATAATAAAGATTAAATGGATAAATATACAGAATTAACACAAAAGATAAAAGTGGGCAAAATAAGAATAAATGGAGAAATGAATGACAATGAGAAGGTAGCAAACTAATGTGAAAAAGGGAGGCAGAAACTTAAAGAATACTTATGGAATTAGGTGGTTGCAGAGTGAGTGACAGATAGATTTTGTTGCTATACTGCCTGGATTCATAGTACTTGGCTCTACAAAGCTCAGGTCACTCTAGCTTTCTGACTTTAGGCAAATTACTGACCATCTCTTTGCCACATTTTTTTTTTAATATGTGAAATAAAAAGTAGTATTTACATCAGTGGGTTGTTGTGAGAATGAAAGTATTAAAGTATGTCAATAACTACCCCTTCCCCAACCAAAATACCTGGCACATAGGAAGCAGTAAAGTGCTGACTACTCCTCTGAGAGCACTGGAAATGGATTGGTAGTGGATAAACTCAAGATTTACTGCAAATTTGCTGTGAGACCTTAGGTGGACTATTTCATTTCTCCAGGTCTCCAGTTCTTGGCAGAGACTCTTCGCTCTTATTCCTAGAAACAGCAAGATTCCACTTCCCAGCTTCACTGGCAGTCAGGTGTGGCCATATGTCTGAGTTCTGGCTGTGAGCAGGAAGCAATATTTGTCTCTTTTCCAGGGATACCTTTTACAAAGCCTCCAGTGTGCAGTGTTCTTTTTTCTTTGCTGGCTTGTACAAATCAAGCCTGAAAACCACAAGTTAAAGATGGCAGAACCATAGGTGGAAGAAATCTGGGTCCCTGAAACACTGCTTGTTGGAGAACCACCCGCTAATCCGAAACTCTGGTTTTAACTTTATATGAGCAAAGAATTAAACCTCCACTGAGTTAAGTAATTTTGATGTTATATTTATCTTTAACAGCTAATATCATTTAATTAACATGATTTTCTTATTTGCAAAGTGGGAATAATAATACGAGACTCAAACAGCACAGTACATGGCACATAGTAACTATTCAAAACATACTGTTTATCATCATAAGCTATTTCTATTAAGTTCACAATCAGTTGTCCTTTCATGTAAATTTGACCTGTCCCTTAAGACTCAAAGTTCTATTACTTAGGAAATTATATTTCTAGCCCATGCTATTTTTTCTCTTATTGCAAAACAATTTAGCACCATAAGAAAAGACTATCCTGTTTTGTTCTCCACTGGAATATTAGATGTACCTGAGAGCAGGAACACTGCTATACCATCTGTTGTATCCTATAACACTGCTAAGATTATAACTGATTGACCATCAAGTCTGTGTGTGGCAAGGTCACCAGTCACAGTACCTACCCTGCTGATGGCCCATAGCTGATTGGCTCAGCAGGCTAGAAATTAATGTTTATTATTGTTGAATGAATGAATGAATGAAGGTAATTTAATTTAATTATACTCGGTGGTCATAAATCAGCTTTCTGGTTGTTGTCAAGTCCTTATCACTTTTCAAAATTGAGAGCAGCTTAAAAAGTGGGAAGAATCAGCAGAAATCTACTACCAGTATTGAATCACTTTAGCACTGCTGATGGTGTACCTGCAGCAAGGTTATACCTTTGTGAATATCCTAGAACTTAAATATAATAGACAAATCTAGCAGAGATTAAAATGAAAGCTTTACCTCACCATGTTCAAGGAGCTGTTTTCTGGAATAAAACAAAAATATTCTCTATTAACTGACTGCTCATTATACTATGATTATATCAGAATGAACCTCTACTTATTTGTTCTTATATTTTAAATAAATTAATATATAAATAAAGCTGTTAGATAAAAATTACTAAGTTCTACCAAAAAATTACTAAATTAGATAAAAATTACTAAATATAGTGGAAATTTAAAAGGCATGATTTATAGTCATTCTATTTAAAGTATATCAAAATGCTCTTCTTTGGTTAAGATAAAATGGGTTTTACTGATTTCTAAATACTACCTCTGGAGAAATAAATAATAAAAAGAATATTTATGAAATATTCAATCACATACATATATTATGCTTTAGACAAGCACTGCTGTGACTTTTGAGTTATTTTTATTTTTCACAATTATAAATATGAACATCCTTGTACTTAAAACTCTGTAAGCATCTCTGAGTATTTCCTTAGGATAAATTTCTAGAATAAATTTTTTGGGTAAAGCATATAAATATTTTTAGTTCCACAAAAGTTGTTTTACAAATTTCCTAAATATTTATGTCTAAAAATTTACTAAAACTTTATGGCATACCTAATGTGTTCCAGACACTGTGCAGTGAACACAGTGTGAAGAGAACAGATCCTGTTCTTATTCTCCACAGTTTATGTTAGATTGGCAAGACGTACAAGACTGCTTATTTTACTGCCCGTTGTAAAGACAATATTTTACTTTTATAATAAAGCTTTGTAGTATAAAAGGCCTTCTCATATGGATTTTGGGTTTGGCACGAGAAGTAAGACAGTATAAATATGAAAGTATGAAGTACAACGGAGTTCAGGGGCACACACAGATCCAGAGATTAAAAAAAAAAAAAGAGTAGGAGGGGAAGGCCTCTTAGAAGAGTATTGAAATCACTAAATTATTTTGCCACCACTGCAGCTCCTTCCTGACTTCTGCAGTCAAGAGTGGAAGTGGGGGTGGATGGATAGGTTCCCACATGTCCAGAAACCTGTCAGTCACAACAGAATCCTGTAGTGAGTGATTGCATGTAAGGGAGAGGCCTGGTAGATAAGTATTATAATCACCAAAGACCCCAACAATAACTATGGATATAAATAAATCTAGTAACTAGTTTAGAATATCAGTATACAATCAAATCATGAGAAACAAATAGGACAAAAGAAAAACACCAAGATAAATGAGCAAATGAACTCTCAAGAAAGTGTTAATATAAGTAATAAGAGTATTAAATGAAAGTTCCAATTATTATCTTCACAGATGCTTAAGAGAACACTGCTGCTGCTAAGCCGCTTCAGTCGTGTCCGACTCTGTGCGACCCCATAGACGGAAGCCCACCAGGCTCCCCCGTCCCTGGGATTCTCCAGGCAAGAACATTGGAGTGGGCTGCCATTTCCTTCTCCAATGCATGAAAGTGAAAAGTGAAAGTGAAGTCGCTCAGTTGGGTCCGACTCTTCGCGACCCCATGGACTGCCACCTACCAGGCTCTTCCGTCCATGGGATTTTCCGGGCAGAGTACTGCAGTGGGGTGCCATCGCCTTCTCCATAAGAAAACACTGCATTCATATAAATAAAACAAGCTGTACTAAAAAAGAGCTTTCAGAGATAATGAAAAAAACTAATTTGCCAAATTTAAAACCTCAAAAGAAGGTCAAATAGCAGTGTATACAACTGAAAGTTGTGTTGAAGATGCATTCATGAAATTCTGAGAAGAGAAAAAAGAAATAAAAAATGTGATAAATGTAATAATAGATGTTCAAAAAAGAGAGCCTAAAGCAAAAGAGAGAGGGAGAGAGAATATCCCTTGAGCTAAAGAAAAATTTGAGTGTTCAGATTAAAATTTCCATGAATAATTATATAAATAGGGCAGAAACTTTATTTAAAGAATAACAGCTGAAAACCTGCAAACTCTGGAGAGAGATATGGACATTCAAGTACATGAAGCTCATAGGTAACTCCCCCCACACACTGAAAATTCACTAGATATAATAAAACTGTCAAAAGCAAAAAATGAACTTCAAAAACAAAAAATCATCTCATATAAGGGAACTCCTGTAAGGCTATCAGCAGATTTCTCAACAGAAACCTTGTAAGCCAGGAGAGACTGGGATACTTAAAAAGTGCTCAAATAAAAAAATCTGCCATCTAAGAATATTAACCTAGCAAAGCTGTCTTTCAGATGAAGGTGAGAAAGACTTTGCCAGAAAAACAAAGTTGAGGGAGTCATCATCACTAGACCTGCCTTATAAGAAATGCTGAGGAGAGTCCTTCAAGCTGAAATAAAAGAATGCTAATTAGTAATATAAACATACATGAAAGTATAAAATTTGCTAGTAAAAGTAACTATATAGTCAATCTCAGAATACTGTAATACTATAATAGTGGTATATAAATCACTTAACTCTAGTATAAAAAGCCTGAAGCATTAAAAAATAAATATAGCTACAATAATTTGCTAACTGATACACAATATAAGATGATACAGATTGTGACATCAAAAGCAAAATGGGGACGAGGGAAGTAAAAAAGCAGCATTTTTATATATAGATGAAGTTGAGCTGTTATCAGCTTAAAATAGACTCATAACTATAAGATGTATTATGACAACCACACAGCAAAAATGTGCAACAGATATACAAAAGAAAAAGGAATCAAAGTATACTACTATGAAAATCATCACATGATGAAGAAAGATAGCATGAAAGGAAGACAGACACTACAAAACAGAAAGAAAACAAGATGGCAAAAATAAGCCATCCCTATCTATCAATAATTACTTTAAGTATAAATTGATTAAATTCTCTAAAGACAGAGAGTGGCTAAATGGATAAAAAACAAGACTCAATCATGCTGCCTATGAGAGTCTCATTTTAGTTTCAAGGATACACATGAAGGATACGCACTTTTAAATGAATGGATGGCAAAAAAATATTCCACTAAAATGGAAATGAAAAGAAAGCACGGGTGTGTGTGTGTGTGTGTGTGTGTGTGTGTGTGTGTGTGTGTGTATAAAATCAGGAGAAAGCCTAAGTTGAAAAATGTAACAAGAGATACAGGATATCCCAGGATATCCTGGCCTGTTGGAAGTTTATCATCAAACCTTTGAGTATGACATAGCACTTTAGATGATCACAAAGATCTAGGATCTTGATAACATCTAGGATCTAGATGAAAAGTCCTTGAGGGTCTCCTTCCCATCTCTCTTTGTTACTTGCATGTGTCTTCAAGAGGTTTCTAATCAGTATACATTTCCTCTGTAGACACTACACCCAGAAAAAGTCCTTCCTGGCATTAAGGGACAGAAAGCTACTGAAACTGGAAAACCTGACTCTCGATCAATGCTGCTTTCAGAGAAAGGTCTTGATCAAAAGGGAGAAAGAAAAAAAAAAGGAAATCTCAATTAAATAGGAGTTGGGAGACAAGAAGGGGAAACTTTCATGCCCTGAAACTATAGAAGAGTCCAACAAGAAGAATAAGGATTCCTCTTCTTTCCTGGCAAGTATTCAGCCAACTAAAAGCCATGAATTTTTTGTTTACTATAGATCTCACGACTTTGTTTTCCCTTCCATAAAAGTGTTCTCTTCTCCTTGCTGTGCAGCGACTTGCATGTGGCTCACCATAGTGGTAAACCTCAAAGTGCAATCCTCTGCTGAACCCCAGTAAACCCAATTTTGCTGAAAAAATCATCTGGCAGTCCAATTGTTTTGTTAGGTCAACAATGAATAAAGGAAATGTGGCATGTGTGTATACTCTAATACAACAGAGTATTATTCCACCATTAAAAAAAAAAAAAAGAAAAACAAGGAAATCCTGTCATTCACAACTATATGGATAAACCTGGAAGGCATTTTGGTACATGAAATAGGGCAGATAGGGAAAGACAAATATTTTATGGTATCACTCATATGTGGAATCTAAAAGTGACCCCCAAAAACAAAAAAGAAAGAGCAGAATGGTAGTTGCCAGGGTCTGGGGACTGGGCATATATGACATTTAGTTATAAGATGAAGAAATTCTGAGGAAGCAATGTACAGCATAGTGGCTATAGCTGATAATACTGCACTGTATACTTGACATTTGCTAAGAAGGTAGGCCTTAGGTGTCTACACACCTACAAATACTCACAGTAACTCTGTGACTTGATAGATGTGTTGAATGTGTTAATTAACTTTGTTGTGGTGATCACTTCACAACATTTATGAATATCAAATCATTGCATTATCTACTTTACACATATTTATTTTGCAAAAATCTATGAAAGAGAATATGAGGAACTATTTTTATGACATTGATGTGGGGAAGTGTATCTAAGCACAGAAATTAACAGAAAACACAGAGAGTACAGTTATGATTGTATAGAAATTTTAACCTTCTATAGAGCAATGACCATTAATAAGTTATAAGCTGACATTCTAAAATAAAGCCTGTTATACACATAACAGACAAAAGATTACTGTCTATACTATAAAAAGACACAATAAATAAATTTTCAAGTGGACAAGAAAGAAATACAAATAGCCAACAGACATATGGAAAGATGTACTTCACTGGTAAATATGTAAAACTTCACTTCACTTTGTAAAATGAGTTACTTCTTTAAAAACTACCAGTAAGAAAATGTGATTAAGAAAACTTAATAACATAGGTGTTCATAGACATGCAGAGAAATGGACACTCTCACCATTATTCTTTCAGTGTCCATCAAATTGTAAAATATTCATAGCCTATGATCCAGCAGTCCCATTTCAAATATGTTAAATATTCTAAATACTGAAATAAGTGTTCAAATGAATGTGTATAAAGTTGGTAATTACTCATAGCATTGGTTGTTACGACAAAAAGAGAAATATAATCTAAACCTCCACTAATGTGAGAATGGCTAAGTACATGATAGTCACTCGTGATAATGAATAAATAAAACATGGGGACTACTATAAAGTATGAGCAAGATGCTCAAGAAAAGCTGTTAAAAAAAGTAAAGTTACAGAATAATACCAGTAAAAAAAAATACATTGTGCTTTCAGAAGTATTTTCTGAAATGATACACACTAAGCCATTTATAAACAGCACTAATTGAGGAATACATCTAAGAGAGCGGAATATTTCTTCTTTTCTTGATATACTATTTTTCCTGATTGTATCACCATAAGCATATAGTTGGCCCTTGAACCACACAACAGTGTGGGGTGCAGTTGAAAGGCTGAGTATAAATTACAGTAGGCTCTCCATTTACTTGGTGAATACTGAAATTCAGTCAACCACAGATCTAGTAATAGTGCAGTGTTTATTACTGTAAAAAGTCTGCAAATAAGTGGAACCATGCAGTTCAAATCCATGTTGTTCAACAGTCAACTGTATTATTTTCGTAGTTTAAAGGACCCTTCCGCCCAGATACCCATGGAGAGCCAGAACTTTCAGGAATGTAATGACCAAGAAAGACCTCATTTCTACCAACTCGCCGCTCAAGTCTGTCCTCTACATTGTTGTTCAGTCACCAATCATGTCCAGCTCTTTGGTAACCCCGAGGACTATAGTCCGCCAGGCTCCTCTTTCTCTGTTCACGGGACTTCCAGGCAAGAGACATTTCCTTCTCCAGGGGTTCTTCCTGACCCAGGGATGGAACCTGCATATCCTGCATTGACAGGTGGATTCTGTACCACTGACTGAGCCACCATATCCTCTCAATTTTTTGAGACAGCAGCCATGTATCATGGGCTTCCCCGGTGGCACTAGTGGTAAAGAACTCACCAGCCAATGCAGGAGACATAAAAGACATGGTTTTGATCCTGGAGTGAGGAAGATACCCTGGAGGAGGGCGTGGAAACCCACTCCAATATTCCTGTCTGGAGAATCCCATGGACAGAAGAGCCTGGAGGGCTACAGTCCACAGGGTCGCAAAGAGTCATTCAAGACTGAAGCAGCTTAGCACACTTGCCATGCACCCCTTCATCTTCTATTATTCAATTAAATATCTCAAGTCTCTTCATGCACTCCTTATGTGAATAGTTTTCAGAGCTCTAAAAACATTGTTTTTAGAATGTCAAGACACATTCTCAGGGCTCCATCTGACCAGAACAAGGTAGAGTGGATCTATTAACTCTCTTGAATCGGAAACAATTTCAACAAATAAGATTTAACCATTTCAACTGTAAGATTCTAATTAGCTCTTCTGGCTACCATACAAAGTTGTTTACTGAAAATATAAGCAGAGGGCATATGGTTCATGGAAGGCCTGTGCACTAATTTTATAATTTTTCTGTAAATCTAAATGGTCCTAAAAAATAAACTTTTAAAAAAAACAATAAATCTAATGGCTATATGTACAAATATAATGCAATTTGAGTTAAAATTTTTTCTCAGAGGAAGTTTTCTTCACAATTTATTTCTCATGTCCTATAACAGTGTGTACTTTAGTTATATTTTGCTTGTATTTGTTTATACTATAATTTTAGTGACTACTAAAACCACAAATAAATGTAATAAACAGTTTTAACAATAAATGTAGGAAAAACTATTCCATGAATACTCAGAAAAGCAAGTTGCTTTCTCTGAAAGTTAAAAAAAAAAATCACCAAAAAAACACTTCAGCTTACTTATTTACTGACTTTAAATTGTAGTGACTTTAAATTTACTGACTTTAAATTGAATTACTTTGAGGTAATTCACAAATATAAATCCTTTAAAACAAGTCCAAATGCATAAAAAAGACACAGCCATCATATAGTCTTTTTTTTCCTTTCCAAGAAGAAGAAATCTAAGTTTGGTTCATGTTTCCTTTCGTAATCATGATGGTGACGTTTAATGTACATTCATTGGGAAAACGGATATTATAGCAAGTTATTAAATAACTGAATATTAAAAACAACTATGATATAATTACCTTAGATAAGTGTTTGCACATAAGACACACCGAATATCACGAATAGCCTGTGAACAGAATCAAATTAATGAAACATCTAAGGAATTAAGTGATATTTTAAATGCCATGATTCATTAACAAAGACATTCCTACTAGAAAGAAGTATTTTTATTGTTAAAACAAGTCCTTGGAAACAATTTAGTTCCAGCTCTGCCTTAGGAAAGCAGGAAGGTGTAACCTCCTTCTCTATGAAAATGAAAGGTACTAGAGTAAATCTTTGGGTCTAAAATTCTAAGGTTTATATACGGGTAACTTCTGACTGGAGTTTAAGTTTATATTTTACCAGATGCAAATGAGCTGTAGTTGGGGGAGTGGTTTCCACAAAGGAGGCAGGTTTCTCCAAAATTTCAGAGGCTATTTTATGTCGAACTTCTAAGAAATTAGGACTCTCTCTCTCTCTCTGTCTACAAAGACTATATTCCTACTCAAACTCCTGATTATTATAAAATTAGCTGTGGCATACCTGCCTCCCTGGTCTACCTCAGCCTAAAGTGACTGCTACAGAAGGCTTAAGAGCACTTATCAGGATGTATCAGCTAATGATGAGAGAGGGAGAGGGGGAGGAGTAAAGATGAGTATGAAGCTATGCTGGCCAAAGAGGTTTCAGCAGCATTTATAGACAAGAAATTTACAAGAACTTAAAATTTTGTACTCTGCATGGTATGAGGCTTATAACTCACAGATAAACATTGAAAAACATACATAATAAAATTTGGACTCAGATGTTATATCTAAGTTTAGAATTTTTAACTTCTCTCATTGATCCAAGAGCATCCTGCATGGAAGAATGTTTCAAATAACAAAAACGAGATTACACTCCTTGTGACAAGCAAAAGCCTATTCAAAGGTACGGACAACAGAACGCACACACTTATAGGAGTCTAAGATTCAGTAGTGTCATGGTAAAATGACACTACACACGTCTTGCTCCTTTCCTTCCCAGAAGTGATTTCACACAGGTGAAAAGTTAAATGAACATCAGAAGTATCCCTGAAGTGGAAAATAAGCCGTAACAGGACAAAGAACGACTGAGGCATTTATGCGGATGCAAAAGTGGAGTTAAGCTTTAATGGCTGCAGGGATGGTTATGTCTGTGTATACATGTGGGCATGTTATGTCTGTGTATACTGTATGTTATGTCTGTGTATGTGTATACGTGCGGGAATGGTTATGTCTGTGTATACATGTGGGGATGTTATGTCTGTGTATACTGTATGTTATGTCTGTGTATGTGTATACGTGTGGGGATGGTTATGTCTGTGTACACGTCTGGGGATACGTGTATGTGTGTGCCGGCTACTGCACAAACATGATTTGAGCTGTGGTATGTTTGGGAGCTAGTATTTATGAGGCTGTGTATCTTTATTTTTAAAACAGTTAACAGTAGATCTAGCTGTCATTTTCTCCTGTGCTGGATAGTTAATTCTTGCATTAGTACTTACAAGTGGGACCTCATAAGAGGAACACAAGCTGACATGATGGGACAGACAAACTGGCTAACAGAGAAAACCTGCAGCTTGAGCTGGGCAGGGTCAAAGGAAGGGAGAGCAGCACACTTGTGTGTGGTTTACTCACTCCCTCTCATCACCTCTGTCTATCCTGACTCTTTCCAAGTGGTGCCTAGGGAACTAGACCAAGGGTGAAGAAGCACAGATGGAGAGGGAATGCCTTTCTCACTCATAAATTAGTCATCTTCGATATGAAAACAAAATAATAAGAAATGTGGGACTTGAAACTACATAGAAAGACAGGCAATTTGGCTTTAAATATAGAATACTGACTTCAAGTAGAGAAAACTTGCTCTGGCAGTAGAGAAATAATGTTACTGCTATCTGCTTAAAAGCATAAAACACCTACTGACTAAAGGCAGGGCAATTTTTCAATAATATAAATAAAGATGGTTCAAAATTGCTAAAAACTGAGGACCCACTGCCTTTAACCAGGCTTTCAGACAAACTACTCCCAGACCAAGAAAATCTTCCAGTAGTATTTTAAACATTAGTTCTTCTATGGTGATAATACTTTCTTTTTTTGTGTGAAAACAGTGAACAGTAGAGAATGACATTTTAATGGCTATACAGATTTCTATTCATGTTTCAAAATGGATCAAGACTTCTTTGAATGTGTCTTATTTTGAAAGATACTGAAATGGTCATTCTACTTTTTTTAGTACCAATAACAATTGCAATTATTTAATCATTTGGGAAATTATTTGTTCATTGTTCCCACTGGATCAGATTGTGAGTTGCCAGATAGGGTGGACTTGTCTTATTTATCCCAGTGTACCTACAGTGTGTATAGTTCTTACCATATAGTGGGTAACTGACACATTTCTTTTGAAAGAATAAATAAAAATATCTTTTCTAATGTAGCAGATTAAAAACTCCATATAAAGTGAGATAAAGAAAAATCTGAATAAAAAAAGGTTTTAGGGAGGGGAAGAGTCATCCTAAAAGTAAGACAGAATTCTGAGCTATTAGCACTAATCTAAGTCCTTGTCTTAATCCCAAAAGCAAGTAAAAAAATTTTTTAAATACCTTTTTAAAGATAAAATAAGTAATCACAACAACAGTTGGAAGCAACAATGTCTTTGAGTATTGCACTGGCGTCTGAAATATAGCAAATTATTCAAAGTATTTTTTTATTAAATTTTATACTATAAAAGTCTATTTCAAATTGTCACAATGAGATTTCTTAAAGGTAAAAGATAGCTTTGTCATTAACAGAATATATATTATCAAGTTTCATATTCTAACATAAGAATCAAAATTATAATGAGTTACACAAATATATCAAAAATTATAATGATGAAAACTATTAAAGCAAAATTAGCTATGGATATTATTTTTTCCTTTGTTGAGTTTTATCTTCCCTTTATTTATATAGTAGTAAGTTTTAAAATGTGTGTTGATTGATCCATGGGCCCTAGATTATCATCTCCTGGGCTTTCAGTTTCTATTATTTTCATTTGTGAAACTATAGGACTAACAAGGGAGAAAGACTAAGTAATTACTGTAAGTATAAATAAATACTGAAACAAAAACAGCAGCTAAATAACTCTCCTGAGTTGTGATAGGGAGTGATTTACCACTTAACTAAATTACATATTTCTTAAAGGCAGGAACCAAGTTATTTAACTCTTTGTAGTCCTATTACAAACCGCCTCATAGATAATTAATGGTCAATAATTATTTTGGAATGAATGTTATGACTGATTTGACAGATAAGAGATAATCATATATTATTACTAGCATATTTACTTGGCAATGTTTTATTATAAAATTTTGTAATATTTGAGATATTAAGTGAAAGAAAACTGAATTTTTAAAAAACAAAACAATAATTTGGGTTTATTTTTCCTGAATGCTCTCATACCACCAACTGACCTAGATTATTAAAAGTAACTGAACTGCAATAATAGTAATTGACCATAGGTCACATCCTGTGCACTTGCCCTGGTAGGGGCCATTGTTCACTGATTTTACATGTAAGAAACTAGATGAGCATGGCCATATTATTAGCAAAAGTTATCATAAAAAATGATAAGAATAAATAAATTGGGTGTTTCTAAATAAAATTTTTGAATTTCAGATTAAAGAGAAACTTAAGAGCAAGAACTCATCCTACCTGTAGAGGAAAAAAATAAAAGAATCACTCATACCGCTTTTTCCATGAAGTCAAATTCAGGAGCACAGGTGTAAATTAAGGTATCAAAATCTGTATATCTTAAGATTCTGGCGGCAATAAGGTCACTCAGGCGAATCTGGAAGGAAAATTAAAATCACAAAAATAATTATAGTTAATAATAATTGGTTTGCTGCAGCAGTAATAATGTCTACAGAGAAGACATATCCATGGTACAAGGATGCCTCTTCAAGAAAACAAAAAATACAGTGAACCCCATTATGTGCTGAGTAATGAACAAAACTGAAAACAAATAGAAATATCAAGAGAAATGAAAAGGAAAAAGAAGTCAGGAAAAATAAGTAGATAAGAGGATAATACAAAGAATGAGCTAAAATCAACATTTACTGGGCACAAACCACCATGCAGTTGACCAAGAAATTTCGTGATCGGATCATTTATCAAGAACAAAACATTTCATGTTAACCCCTTTTATCACATATTGTAAATCATTAACAAATTTTCTGTGTGTTGTCATTTTCACAAAACCTCATACATTAAGCACAATTTTTTGGTGCTTCTTGAATTTTTCAGACATACGTTGAAGCCATTAACAATGAAGCTATTCTTCAAGAGAATTACAACAACTATACATACAACTCTGATTTAGTTACTTGGTCTGGGAAGGCCTTTAAAATAAATACCATCAACTAAATCCAATGTAGAACTATTTTCTACTGATCATTTATTATTTACTTTGGTGAGACAATTATTTTTACACTGCATCCTTAGAAGGTAAGAAAAATATCTGGTATGCAAAGCAGTAATTCAAATTACTTTACAAGAACATAAATTATTTTATATCAACTTCGATGATTATGGTTTTCAATTACTCGTCATTGCATTATCTACCAGGACCAAGCATAATTTACAGTTAACTTTATTTTTCTAATTTAGAGTAGGGCTGGTGACTAATGATAATTTAACCAAGCCACTTTAGTTTCAAGTCTTTCTCACATAGAAGTCACTTAAGAATACCAAGGGTGTATGCGTGTGTGTGTGTTTTAGGATTTGTAAAGAGTTGGGTGAAAATGTAAGGCAAGTAAATCACAGATTAACTTAATAATAACTTCAGATGCCTAAATAAAGTTTACCATAAAATATACATCCCCTAAAGAATAAAAATTTAAGAATGACAAATAAACCTAATAAACCACAATGCAGAGCTAACAGTAAATGACAAATCCTTATATTTTGAAATTTCATTTACCATTAATATGCATATAGGGTCAATTGTACTGGATAGTGATAGCACTTGTCATTTTAAGAGAGTTAACTACGATAATCCCTTGTTAAGTTTGAAGCAACTTCATCAGCAGACAGGGTTCTAACTGGAGAGTACTAGATATGGTAAATTTCAGGGGAGATTATTGCATGATACACTCATCTATCTTCTATCCAAACAGAAAGTGCTAAAAATCAAAAGTTAAATTCATGTACTGCTTTCTATTCCCTAAACAAATTAGCTGATAGGAATTTATCTTTGAAAAGAGCCATCATTTGAGGCATTAGCCTTAAAATAGACAGAAACACTGTACATTAGGGATGTGGTCCATATATGTTCTAGAAGATGAAAAGATAGAGAATTTTTATCATATTCTTTATGTAAGAAAAACTATAAAGATATCAAATCACACCTTAATTTTAGTGTCTCATTATAAATAAAACTTTGAGTTCTATACTTCAAAGTTGAGGACAGACTGTTCATATTTACATTTATAATGAATCAATAACTTGCTAAACAAATTATTTGTATTTTAACCAAAACATAAACAACTATTTAACATAATTTTTTCCAAGAAAGTTTAGTCACCATTCATTAATGTACTTTTTTCTTAGTGGGCTAAAAAAAATCTACAGGATTTTAGTACTGACTCGCCAATAACTAGCTGGGGACTTTGAAGAAGGTACTCAGCCTCTATAAAATATAGAGGTTTCATTTTAAAAGAGATGGTTTCAAAGTCTCCTCCAACTATGCGTTTACAGAACTTTTAATGTTCTAACTAGAAAGTACTTACATGGTCTGAAACACCTAAAATTTTAGACGTCAGAAATTTCAAAATGATTGTTCCAAAAAACCAAGCACTACCTTGAATTACCTAGAAAATAAACAAAATAGATAGAAGTCAGAAGACTAAAAAGCCCTTTCTCTTGGAAATTGTTAATAACAAACATTCTAATAACAAGTCCTAAGTGAAAGGGAAACACAAACTTGAAGAATTTTTTTTTAATAAGGTAATGAAAACTACATACTAGAAACTAAGGAATGTGTGTAAACAGTGATCAGAAGAAAATGCATGGCCTCAAAAACTTTTATCAATAAAAATATGGGGGAGAATGGATACATGTATATGTATGGCTGAGTCCCTTTGCTGTTCCACTGAAACTATCACAACATTGTTAATCAGCTATATCCCAATGCAAAATAAAAAGTTTGTAAAAATTAGAGTAAAAATAAATGAAAAGCCTGACTCAAACATCTAGACAAAAAAACAACAAAATAAAAAGAAAAACACATGAAAGGAAATACTCAAGAGAAAAACAGTCAATTATATTTATACCTATGTGTATCCATTTTGTTGTCCTTTATTTCTTCTGAGTGTTCTAAGATTCTTTCATCATTTACTTCCTGCTTCAAGGACTTCCATTTAAGGGTTGCTCTACTAAAAACAAATTCTTAGTTTTCCTTCATCTGAGAATATGTTTTACTTTCCTCTTCATTCCAAAAAGACACTTTCAATGTATATATAAATTATCATTCACAATTCTTTCCAGCATTTTTCAAATGCTGTGCCCCATCCTTCTGGCTCCCATAGTTATAGAAAAGAAGTCTGGTATGATTGAAATCTGTTTGGGCCTAAAGGTAATGTCCCATTTCTCCCTATATGTTTTCAAAACATTTTCTTTGCCTTTAGTTTGCAGCAGTTTATGATTGTGCCTTGATATGGATTTTGTTAGCTTTACCCTACTTTGGATTCAGTTTATATATATATATATATATATATATATATATATACACACACACACACATACATACATACACATACACATGCATATGGCTACTTTTGAGTTGCTAATCTTTTCTTTTGCATTTTAGATCCATGGAGTAATTTTTAGTATAGATGGAATTTAAAAATCTGTGTTCATGAGTAAAGTGAAGTTGAAAGTGAAATTGCTCAGTCATGTCCGACTCTTTGTGACCCCATGGACTATAGCCTACCAGGTTCCTCTGTCCATGGGATTTTCCAGGCAAGAACACTGGAGTGGGTTGCCATTTCCTTCTCCAGGAGATCTTGCCAACTCAGGGACTGAGCCCAGGTCTCCCTGAGTGTTCATGAGTAAACCCAGGCTTAATCATACTGTTCATGCCTGACCTTCAGTTCAGTTCAGTCGCTCAGTCGTGTCCGACTCCTTGCGACCCCATGAACTGCAGCACGCCAGGCCTCCCTGTCCATCACCAACTCCCAGAGTTCACTCAAACTCACATCCATCGAGTCCGTGATGCCATCCAGCCATCTCATCCTCTGTCGTCCCCTTCTCCTCCTGCCCCCAATCCCTCCCAGCATCAGAGTCTTTTCCATTGAGTCAGCTCTTCGCATGAAGTGGCCAAAGTATTGGTGTTTCAGCTTTAGCGTCAGTCCTTCCAATGAATACCCAGGACTGATCTCCTTTAGAATGGACTGGTTGGATCCCCTTGCAGTCCAAGGGACTCTCAAGAGTTTTCTCCAACACCACAGTTCAAAGCATCAATTCTTCAGCACTCAGCTTTCTTCACAGTCCAACTCTCACATCCATACATAACTACTGGAAAAACCATAGCCTTCTTGACTAGACGGACCTTTGTTGGCAAAGTAATATCTCTACTTTTCAATATGCTATCTATGTTGGTCACAACTTTCCTTCTAAGGACTAAGCGTTTTTTAATTGCATGGCTGTAATCACCATCTGTGGTGATTTTGGAGCCCAAAAAATAAAGTATGACACTGTTTCCACTGTTTCCCTATCTATTTCCCATGAAGTGATGGGACCAGCTGCCATGATCTTAGTTTTCTGAATGTTGAGCTTTAGATTACTAGTAAGATTTTGTTTTCCTTTTTGTAAGGATTTACATTCTTTATGATACACAAAGAGTTCCCCTTGGGTTTTGAGTAAATTTCAGCATAAGCTCAGTTCAATATTTACCCTGCAACTAAAAACTGAGGTCTCCCATTAAGCACTGAGTTTGCTCCTATTGAGGAAAACTGTAAGTGAATCACTTAGGCCTAAAAGTACTTGTTTAGGCTTTATGTCATAAATATTTATCTTTCTAAAGATACACAGAAGCTAAAAATAGAGAATACCTAGTACCTAGCAAGGGGAAAAAGAGTCTTTCTTCCAACTAACCACATGATGGTAAAGAATATTAAAATTAGGATTTGATCACTCATAAGTGACAATTTTCCTATACATTGTTTTACTATCATTCAATTCAAAAACATAAGGATTTCCTTGTTTTAAAATTTCCCAATTATGACAGAATAAGATATGCAACATAATCTTTATTCCACAGGCATGTAAGAATTACTTGGGTAATAAAACAGATGTTTTCGTAAAAAAAGTGTCAGTTCAAAACAGTTTTGCCTTTTCTTTTACTCTTTTCAAAAAAAATTAGCCATATAAAGCGAGAATATCTTTTATGCTGTTTAGGTGACTATGATGGTTCATTTCTCCCTTTTGCAAGAGACTGGTGGTATTAATTATATCAGTTTAAAAACATACATATAAGCTGAATATTCATAATATCTTTTCTCTGATTCAGATTTTTGTTTCTTTGAAATCCTTGAGTTGAAAGCTTTTTATTCTTTCTGATCTAAAACTGAAAATATACAAGACAATAAACTTTCCTCTGAGCACAATGTTGGCAGAATCCCCTAAATATCCACAGGCACTGCTGATTTGCTGTCATTTTACAATGATTTGTAATTAAAATTTTGCTTTTCTTTTGAGTTCAATTATTATATAAAAATCTTAAAATTTTCTTTTGATATCTTGGTTTAATCTTTTAAAAAACAGGCATTGACAATTTTTCTAAAATAAAATAAACTCATACATCATACATTAGAAAGGTAATGTAATTCAATAACTTAAGTGTATTTTCATCATGGTTATGGGAGAATGCTTCCAGTAATGAGAAACTGGCAACTCATCCCATTTTGTTCATTTGCATTCTGAGTAGATATTTACCTTATATTTTCCAGTTTTACCATAACAATATATAATATGTAATCACACAGTTCTTCTATATGGCAGATTTTATTTTTTAGAAAGAGTACATTAAAGACCCAAAGAAAAAGAATGTTATCTGCCTGATATTATAAGAGGTAAGTCATCACAACACCTACCTAATAAAATACTTACTTTACTTTGTAACATAACACACAAGTATAAAGGTGACCTGGGCCACTCATGTGTACATTTGGGGACAAGTGAAACAAAGACCAGGTAGTGGCTGAGTTGAAATTAAAAAGGGACTGTGAGATTGTATGGAAAATGTTAAAAAGACAAAGATAATAAGACTCTAAAGATGGAAAATGAAGGAAAGATTGATGATGAAATGCAGAAAAAACAAACAGGGACAGCAGGGACAGAACTACAGATTGAGTTATGTTGAAGAGAAGGTTACTAAGTCTAAAGAAAAAAAAAAAACCTCAAAGCAAATAGAAAAAAAAATTAAAAGCCAGGTAGTAGGGGTATAGCAGGATGAAAAGTAAAGAACAAGGGCCTGAAAGTAGTGCTGAAATAAATGAACTAACTTCTTGAAAAGGACTTGTAGGTGTTGCTAAGGACTATTTCCCACCTTGTGAAAGTAACTTTAATATTTATTAACTATAAATCATTCAATTCTTAAAGTACATTATTTGTATTCAGTTTATAGAAACAAAGAAGGATTTGAAGAAATTGTGGTAAAAATGTTGAACCTTACCCAAAAGTGGAGTTCAGATACTCCAAATCTTTGAATTTTATTTCTCTTTAGGATTATCACCTAAAATGCATATGATATAAAATAAAATAATTAAATAAAATTAACATTTATATTTTATATGAATGATACATTTCAAAAATCATGTAGCCAACCCCTTCTACCTTGGTTATCACCAGACATTTTCCTTCATTGTTGATTTTTCTGAATTTGGACATGGAAAATTTTGGGGGGTGTGAGAGCCAAATGCTTTCTGTGCCAAAAAGTTGACTCTAGAATCAAGTTAATTCCTCACTAAGTTACTTGGGATGTTTTATGTATGAAAACTCCTCTGAGGAGGCAGATGGTGTGGGAAAGGTACATTCCATGCAAGTGTACACATAAGTTACCCAGCAAAAGGAGAATTCTTCCTCTCCAAACTCCCACATATTTTTAAATGTTAAAAAATATGTCTAACTGAATTTATAATAAAGAAAAGGTACTTATCAGGTGCCGAGGAAAGGAGGTGATTTAAAAAAACTAAACCATTAATTAGGAGAGAACCTATGACAGTTTTTAAGGAGGTCTGTAGACCAGATTACAGGGTTACAAATGTGAGCTTATATTAAAAGGGAGGGCAGCAGAAGTGACTTGAAGCAATGTAAGGTTAATTAAGCCTCATGCAGACAGCTGGGATCCTCAAAATCCCTGGGATCCTTGATGCTATCCACTAAATATTTATATCCCTGTACAAATCCATATGTTGAAATGATAATCTCAAATGCAACATATTTAGATGTGGAAACTTTGTGAGGTAATCATATAACATTATGAAAGTGGGAACTTCATAGATGGGCTTAATGCCTTTCTAAGAAAAGACATAAAGAAAATCCCTTTATCCATCATGGGAGGACAAAGCAGATATCTGTCTATAAATCAAAAAGAAAGCTCTTACCACGAACTAAATCAGGTGACATCTTGATCTTGCACATTCCAGCATTTAGAATTGTAAGAAATAGATTTCTACAAAAGCTACCCTGTCTGGTATTTTTATTATAGTAGTCTAAACTGACAAAGATGTACAGGGACTAGGAATACTTCTACTACTGTCTCTGCAAGTTGGTAAGGTATTTGTTTATTCTCAAGTTGGTATTGAAAAACAAAGGCTCCAATGAGAAACAAATCTTAGGCCTGTGTATTGTTTAGATCTGGAGGAGAATTTTCTATCATCTATTTGGCCCAAGATGAACCAGACTTCCTGAACTTCCAACAACAGAAAAATATAAATGTACCATATTATACAATGCAAAATTGCTTGTAAATGCAAAATAAAAGAAATAAGTCAAGTGCCCAGACATAGGACAGTGGTTAAATTATCTATAGAATATGCAGAAGGGAATACTTACTATGAAATCATTAGGAAGGTTGAAGATCTCTATCCAGAAAAGGTTACTAAGTGATACCCAGGATAGGTTGATAAATCAAAAATGCAAAAGACTATAGTATGCTACCTTTCATGTAATTAAGAGGGGTTATGATTAAATATATATGTAATATTTATTAGTGCAAAAAAGAGAAAAGTAAATGGGGACACTAGAAAACCAATGAGCTATCTCACTTATAAGAAATAGGGAGGGGACATCCCTGGTGAAGTCCCTGTGGTTAAGAATCTACACTGCAATGCAGGGGACGCAGGTTCAATTCCTGGTTAGGGAACTAAGATCACATGTGCCTCAAAGCAACTGGGCCTCCTCACCACAAACGGAGAGTCCGTGTGCCACAATGAAAGATTCCACATTATGCAATGAAGATCCTAGGACCCAACACAGCCAAATAAATAAATATTTTTTTAAAAGAAATAGGCAGGACCAAAGTAAAAAGAAAAGTGGAGAGAATGAGGTGGAAGGGAGGAGAGAGAGTGGTATTTTCTGAGTATAAGATGTATATTTCTTATTCCTAGAAACATGGTACTTTTCACCACAAAAATAATTAAAATCAATCAAGAGGGAACTTTTTCCTGTGGTCAAAGTTGGTACAACAGGAAAGAAATTTACTTTCCCATCTTTAACAACTAAACACAAGTAAAATAGGTAAGAGACTACTATGAACAATTAAATGTCAATGTATTATATTATAAAAAAATGGATCCATTTCTAGAAGCATATAATCTACTAAGACAGAATCATGAAGGAAGAAAAACTCTGATCACATCTATAACTAGTAAGGATATTGAATCATATTCAAAAATCTCTCAAAAAACAAAAGAGGGACCAGTGGGCTTTACTGGTGAATTCTGCCAAATATTTCAAGAAGAACCAATGTCAATCCTTCTCAAACTCTTCCAAAAAACTGAAGAGAAAGGAATAATTCCAAACATATTGCATAAGGTCAGCATGTTTCTGATACCAAAGTTAGACAAGGCCACTACAAGAAAACGAAACTATAGACCAATATCCCAGATGAACACAGATGCGAAAGTTCTTATCAAAATATTATCAAACCAAATTTAACATCACATTAAAGGATCAAGGTCAAGTGAGAATTATCTTTGAAATGCTAGGATGGTTCAACATAACAAGGGATAAAAATCACGTAATCATTTCAATCAATGCAGAAAAGCATTTGATAAAATCTGACACCCTTTCATGATAAAAACTCTCAACAAACTAAAGGGAAATTATCTCAATATAATTAAGATCATATTTGAAAACCCCATTGCTAACATACTCAATAGTGAAAAACTAAAAGCTTTCCTCTAAGATCAGGAACAAGGAAAATGTAAAATTATCTCTGTTCACAGATGGCATCATCTTAAGTGTAGAAGACACTAAAGATTCTATACACACACACAGTGTTAGAACTAATAAGTTCTGCAAAGTAGCAGGGTACAAACTCAATAAAGAAACTATGTTGTATTTCTATACATTAACAATGAACTACCTAAAAAGGAAATTAAGAAAATAATGCTATTCACAATAGCCTAAAAATTATAAAATAGTAAGGATAAACATAACCAAAGAGGTGAAAGGTTTATACACTGAAAACACTGTTGAAAGAAATTAAAGAAGACACAAATGGAAAGACTGTAGCTGTCTTTCTCTGTCTGACTTATTTCACATAGTATTATGTCAAGGTTTACCCATGTTGTCACAAATGGTAGGAAAATCTTTAGCTACTATTTCCAGTGCCTTTCATAGAGCCAGACTGATATCTAATATTATAATATGTTCCTTTCATATGAAGGACCTTCTTTAATATTTCTTTTCGTGTAAAACTGCTGGTCATAAACTCTTTATTTTGCCTTCATTCTTGAAAGACATGTTTGCTGAATACAGAATTGTAGATAGCATTTTTAAGTATTTTAAAGATGTTGCTTGACTGTTTTATTGCTTGTATTTTTTTCTTATGAAAAATCTGACATCCTTACTCTCTGTTCTTGTATATTTAATATGTCTTACTTCTCTTGCTGCTCTTAAGATTTTATCACTGACCTTGAACAAACTGATAATATGCCTTACTATATAGCTTTATGTTTCTTGTACTTGAGATTCATTGAAATCCTTCATCCAGAAGATCATAATTTTCATCAAATTTGGAAAATTTTTGGTCATGATTTCTTCAAATATTTTTCTACCTCCTCCCAACTCCACTGATTTAGACATGTACTTTTCATATATAAACTGTAACTGGGGGATTAGAAGATCAGAATTTTGCAATCCTTATTGAATTAATGAATCTGGTACTAAGCACTGGAGGCTGTGATCATAAAAAGAGAGGTACCAGATAATAAGTGCTTTCTGCTTAAAGAACAATACTATAGACTTGCCAAAGGTATTAAACTTGAACATGTCTAAGCTTTAGATTCAAGTATTAATACAGAAGACAAAGAAGATGTAAAGCTGCCTCATAATGACTCAGAGAGTTAAATCTAGATCACAGAACCCTTCACATGTTCAATGACCCAGGTTTTTCAACAAATAAATATTCCAGGAAGAAAACATGGAGACATATTAGAAGCCTGTAGATTAAAAACAGAAGCTTGATAAAATTATAAGAAAAAGCTTGGAGTGATCAAGTGATCTTGACCATAGCCAAGATAGATGCTACTGTTTTAGAGCTCCTCTAGGTCACGTGGAGGGCTTCTCGAATGGTTGAAAAAGTTCTGGCTTTGATGTGATGGTGTTTTAAGGATGTATAACAGTCCTTAACAACAGTATTATTAATACTTATCAGTATTAGTCAGTATATGAAATATTGGTTTTATAAAGTTTTCTACATCTGCTATATTTTAAAATAAAAAAGGTTTTCAGAAAAAGAGGTGGATGAGCAGAATATAGCAAGTTCTCTACTCTGTAATGCTGAAAATGTTTGGCAAAATGCTGAAAAGAGCCTGTGTTTTTTGGAGATAGAAAGAGGAGAGCTTACTCACTGTGAGGCAAAAAAAAAAAAAAAAAGTATGGGGAGATAAAAATGTTAAAAACCTAAATTTCAAGAATGTATGTGTGTGTGTGTGTGTGTGTGTGTGTGTGTGTGTGTGTAACTGAGTCACTTTGCTTTACAGCAGAAATTGGCGCAACATTGTAAAACAACTATACTTCAACTTTGAAAAGTGGGGGAAAAAACCTTAAATCTCGAAAGATTCAATCAATGCACCGTATATGGAAAAGTGCTGTATTTTGGTATTTCTGTATTATCATTTTCTGATCATTGTGGAAAGGGAATATCCCAGGAACATTCCAGTGAAGGAGAACATTCCAGGTACTGGCATATGAACATCAAAAGTGTGACTATAAGGTAATAAAACTGATTTACTGAACCGCCATTCCAAATACAACTTCAAATGAGAGTTATCCCATGAAAGTAAGTTACATGAGGAGACTATACACTTATTCTAATTTATGTTGCCATTGCTCAAAACAGTTTGGAACTCCTCTTTATAAACTTTATAATTCAGAGTTTATTTCCTTATGGGTGCAAGAAAATCGGTCTTATCACTATTGTCACACCATATTTTTATCAAGATCTGTATTATCCAGTCCAATCACCCACCTTAGTCACAAGACTTTGGTCGTTTCCAAAAATCAAATCCACCCTTGAAAGACGAAGATTTGCCACCATTGAGGATATTCAAAAGAATGTGCCACAGTCTGTGAAGGCAATTCAGAGGAATTCCAAAAATGCTTTGGGCAATGGCAGTGTCACTGCAATAAGTATTTAGCCTACTGAAGTGACTTAGAAGGAAATAAATAATTTTTATCATAAATTATGGCATATTTTAAAAAGTAAGTCATTACTTTATTATTTAAAAAATAGTTACTGGGGTATTGGCTTAAAAAGGTAAACCTTCCTTATATTATTTTTTAAGGATGAGATAAAGAAAAGCATTATCTCGGAAAAATTTTTCTTGTGAGTAATAATCCAGAAAGGGCCCTATTTGTTCTTGTTAATTGTTGTTGTGCTCAGTCTTGTCCGACTCTTGGTGACTTCATAGACTATAACCCATTAGGCTCCTCTGTCCATGGAATTTTTCAGGCAAGAATACTGGAGCAGGTTGCCATTTCCTACTCCAGGGGATCTTCCCAACCCAGGGATTGAACCCACATCTTTTGCATCTCCTACATCGGCAGGCAGATTCTTTATCCCTAGTGCCACTTGGGAAACCCATTTATTCTTCCTAACCTACATTAAACGGTTAAAATTGCTATTTGAAGGTAAAGAAAAATCTTTATGAGTTTAACAAACACTCACCAACGTTATTACCAGAGATGAAGAATAGTAAGAAGATAAATACATTGGATTTCCAAACATGAATACAAAACAAAGGAAAACTGAAATCTGAAAATTGAATAAATACATTTTATAGTTATTAGATAAATATCATAATGCATACTTTGTCTACAAGGATACAGTCATTTCTAATATAAACTTTATTTGCATAGAATATTAATAAATAGATCTTTACCAAGTGATAATTTCAACACACTGACAGGCTCTAAGTACCTTCAACACCATAAATACTATATAAAAGAATTTAATTTTTTTCTCATTTGCAACCTGGCACAAAGGAAAAACAATTATTTCTACTGATTTAATAATGGAATGATATAAAAAGAAAGACTCAGTTATAAGTATTAGTTTTCTAATCTGAGTTTTGTTAAACTACTTAAGGACTTCTCTCAATAAGGAAGTTTTATTTCACATTCTTAGTAAAGATTTTCATTTTTTATTTTCTTAAAGGAGATGTGTTTGGAAACTAATAAAAACATTAATGGAAAAACATTTACAGTCATGCAAAGTATTAAAAAAATCTCAGGTCTCAGAGAGAAAAGGCAGTTTCAAAAGTAGCAACAATAATAATAAAACAAAAAATTTTAAAGTTTCATTGAGTATAAAACATCTGCAGTCTAGTTGAAAGCAGAGTTACTCTAATATGTCATTCAGTTATCCTTCTAATATTATCAGCATCATATGTATTAAACACTACCTGAGAGGAGGTAAATAAAACAGTCAGTTATTTTATAAACTCTGAAATCTTATTTTAATATATGACTTATAAGTATTTAGAACTTTACCATGTTCGCATGAATTATCTTTTGAAACTTGTTTGGCTCAATGTACCCCACAATATACATAGGAAATAATGAGGCTATCTGAAATAAAAACATAAAAAAGCAGAAGTGAAAAAATGTAGAAAAGCATTTCCCTATTCATTAGCAAAGTAATTGTAAGAGGACAGTCATATTTCTAATAATTAAAGTCAGAATAATGTGAACCAACCTCCTCACTAATGACTGGAACAGCTCAAAAAAATACTAAAACTACCTGTATGAAAGGCTTCCCAGTGACTCAGTGATAAAGAATCTGCTTGCCAAGCAGGAGATATGGGTTCAATTCCTGGCTTGGGAAGATACCCTGGAGAAGAAAATGGAAACCCACTCCAGCATTCTTGCCTGGGAAATCACATGGACAGAGGAGCCTGGAAGGCTAGAGCCCATTGGGTTGCAAAAGAGTCAGACACGACTTGGCAACTAAACAACAACAACCTGTATGAAAGCCACAGACTACTAATAAGGCATAGAAGAATTAGGAAGCTAAGAGCAGAGAAAAGACAGAAATCTACACAGATGAGCATGACATTTTGGGTCACTTTTCTTCCAGAGGCATCTGTCAACTCCATCAGTAGCAGATGCCTGCCAGCTGAGAGGCAGTTGAGAGGTTTCTACATACTCAGCAGTCAGGTAATCCCAAAAGTGAGATCCCTGCTAAGTCCTTAAGATTTGGTTTGGGACTTCGAAGAGTTATACTGCAAGTGTGAGTGCTCAGCCACTCAGTCATGTCTGACTCTTTGCAACCCCATGGCCTGCAGCCCCCAGTGTTCCTCTGACCTGATATTCTCCAGGCAAGGATACTGGAGTGGGTTGCCATTTCCTCCTCCAGGGGAGCTTCCTGACAAAGGGATTGAACTCATGTCTCCTGTGTCTCTGCATTGGCAGGTGGATTCTTTACCGCTAAGCTACCTGGGAAGCCCCTAGATGACAGGCAACCAGAAATCAAAGCATCCCTCCTAAATACTGAATCCCATCTTTGAATTATCTCATTCTCTGATTGCAGGAGTATGATTAAAGATTGTTAGTCCCTGTATTTGCCTGCTGGAAGAAAATTTACTTTTCTCTGAAAGAAGTGAATATCATCTTAGTCTCAAAATAACTCTATTGAACTCAAATTGTTCATGTACAATGTCCAATACCATATCAAAACTAATCAGATGTAGGAGGAGATATGACATTATCACTAAGACAACAGAAACAGATCTAAGAAGAATCCAAATCTAGTTCAGGGGTCAGCAAACTTTTTATGGAAAAAGCCAGATAGTAAATGTATTATGATTTATAGGCCACATGCAGACTCAACTCTATATTCTTCTATGTTTTTTAAACAACATTATAAAAATGTAAAAACTACTCTTAGCTCACAAATCATTCAAAAACATGTCTGGTATCATCAGACATAGACGTTATGTTTCACATATGCACACAAATAATACAGAAGATTGAAAATTCCAGGAGGGTACTGAAAGCCATAAAAAATAAAATAAAAATGTACAACTAGTATTACAATAATCAATAATAAGAAGTCAAAGATGGGTTTAAAAGCAGGTGAAACACAAGCAAACAAACAAGTGATTAAATTGGAAGATACATCAGAAGAAAGCATTAAGTGACAAAAGGATGAATGAACAACATGAAAGAACATAAGAGATGTAAAACATACAGTGTAAAGATCATAATTTACATCTCAGAAAGGGTTGAGGGATTTATACTTAAAAGACATTATACCTGAGAAGTTCCCAAAATCTACAGAAAAAAAAAAAATCAAGCCCTGATTCATAAGTAACTCACAGCAAAGGCTAAATTATAACAAATAGAACCTAACCACACTTAGACATGTCGTAGTAAAAACTGCTTATAACCAAAGGCAAAGAGTAAACACTTAAATAGAGTATGAAACTGACTTTAAGACTTACTATAAAGTTTCTGTAATCAAGACATCATGGTACTGGAGAAAAAATAAACAAACTGACCAAAGGAATAAAATAGAGGGTTCCAAAACAGATCCACGCAATCACAGGCAACTGAGCTTTGACAACAGAGCAAAGGTAATTCAATGGAGAAATGACAGTCTTTTCAGTAAAATGTGCTGGAAGACTTGGACATGCATGTATTAAAAAAAAAATCTAGATCTATACATTACGTCTTTCAAAAACTGACATAAATTTATCTTAGATTTAAATGTAGAACACAGACTAAAAAACTTCTAAAAGATAATATAGGAGAAAGTCAAGGTGATCTTGTTTAAGGATGAGTTTTTAGATAGACAAGCACAAGCATGATTCATGGGAAAAAACTGATAAACAGAACTTCCTTAAAATTAAAAATTCCAGCTCCACAAAAGACACTATAAAAAAACTAAAAGACAAGCCAGGTGTTTTGACAAAATCATTACATAACTCATATCTAATAAAGGTCTAGCATATAAATACTAACAACTCTCAAAACTCAGAAATAAGAAAACAAATAACCCAATTTAAAAATGGGCAAAATATCAGAACAAATACCTAATCAAAGAAGATATGCAGAGGGCAAATAAGCACATATAAAGATGAGAAAGACAATACTACATTAGGGAACGGTGATTCAGAAAAACAAGATACTGCTACACACCTATTAGAGTGGCTGAAATTCAAAAACTTGACACAACTGGCAATTTCTTACAAAATCAATCTTACCATACAGTCCATCAATCACAATCCTGGGCACTTACCCAACTGAGCTGAAATCTTTTGCCCACACAAAAGTGTCACATGATTTTTTATAGAATCCCAAATCATGTTATTTGGTGACTAGTTATGATCTTTTCAAGAGGTGAAAGGATAAACAAACCGTGGTACATTCAGACAACAGAATATTATTCATCAGTGAAAAGAAACAAGCTATCATTTCATGAAAAAACATGAAGGAACCTAAAATACATATGGCTAAGTGAAAGAAGACAGTCTAAAAAAGTGACATGAGATGCGGTCCTAAGATGGTGGCGGAATAGGACAGGGAGACCACTTTCTCCCTCACAAATTCATCAAAAGAACATTTCAACACTGAGTAAATTTCACAAAACAACTTCTGAATGCTGGCAGAAGACATCAGGCACCCAGAAAAGCAGATCATTGTCTTCAAAAACAGTGAACCTCTCTGGGTGTCCCTCAATGTGGAGAAACTTTTCATCTTTAACCTAGATGTTTTATCATCGGTGCTGTATAGATAGAGAAGTCTTGAGGCTACTGTAAAATAAAACTGAAAACCAGAAGCAGGAGGCTTAAGTCCAAAGCCTGAGAACATCAGAGAACTCTTGAATCCAGGGAACATTAATCGATAGGAGCTCATCAAACGCCTCCATACCTACACTGAAACCAAGCACCACCCAAGGGCCAACAAGTTCCAGAGCAAGACATACCACGCAAATTCTCCAGCAACACAGGAACACACCCCTGAGCTTCAATATACAGGCAGCTCAAAGTTACTCCAAAACCACTGACATCTCATAACTCATTACTGGACACTTCATTGCACTCCAGAGAGAAGAAATCCAGCTCCACCCACCAGAACTCCAACACAAGCTTCCCTAACCAAGAAACCTTGACAAGCCACTGATACAACCCCACCCACAGCGAGGAAACTCCATATTAAAGAGAACTCCACAAATTCCCAGAATACAGAAAGGCCACCCCAAATGCAGCAATATAACCAAGATGAAGAGACAGAGGAATACCCAGCAGGTAAAGGAACAGGACAGATGCCCACCAAACCAAACAAAAGAGGAAGAGATAGGGAATCTACCTGATAGAGGATTCCAATTAATGATAGTGAAAATGATCCAAAATCTTGAAATCAAAATGGAATCACAGATAAATAGCCTGGAGACAAGGATTAAGAAAATGCAAGAAAGGTTTAACAAGGACCTAGAAGAAATAAAAAAAGTCAATATATAATGAATAATGCAATAAATGAGATCAGAAACACTCTGGAGGCAACAAATAGTAGAATAACTGGAGGCAGAAGATAGGATTAGTGAAATAGAAGACAGAATGGTAGAAATAAATGAATCAGAGAGGAAAAAAGAAAAACGAATTAAAAGAAATGAGGACAATCTCAGAGACCTCCAGGACAATATGAAACGCTCCAACATTCGAATCATAGGAGTCCCAGAAGAAGATAAAAAGAAAGACCATGAGAAAATCCTTGAGGAGATAATAGTTGAAAACTTCCCTAAAATGGGGAAGGAAATAATCACCCAAGTCCAAGAAACCCAGAGAGTCCCAAACAGGATCAAGGCGAAACACCCCAAGACACATATTAATCAAATTAACAAAGATGAAACACAAAGAACAAATATTAAAGGCAGCAAGGGAAAAACAACAAATAACACAAAAGGGGATTCCCATAATGATAACAGCTGATCTTTCAATAGAAACTCTTCAAGCCAGGAGGGAATGGCAAGACATACTTAAAGTGATGAAAGAAAATAACCTACAGCCCAGATTGCTGTACCCAGCAAGGATCTCATTCAAATATGAAGGAGAAATCAAAAGCTTTACAGACAAGCAAAAGCTGAGAGAATTCAGCACCACCAAACCAGCTCTCCAACAAATGCTAAAGGATATTCTCTAGACAGGAAACACAAAAAGGGCGTATAAACCTGAACCCAAAACAAAGTAAATGGCAACGGGATCATACTTATCAATAATTACCTTAAACGTAAATGGGTTGAATGCCCCAATCAAAAGGCAAAGACTGGCTGAATGGATACAAAAACAAGACCCCTATATATGCTGCCTACAAGAGACCCACCTCAAAACAAGGGACACATACAGACTGAAAGTGAAGGGCTGGAAAAAGATATTCCACGCAAATAGAGACCAAAAGAAAGCAGGAGTAGCACTACTCATATCCAATAAAATAGACTTTAAAACAAAGGCTGTGAAAAGAGACAAAGAAGGCCACTACAGAATGATCAAAGGATCAATCCAAGAAGAAGATATAACAATTATAAATATATATGCACTCAACATAGGAGCACCACAATATGTAAGACAAATGCTAACAAGTATGAAAGGGGAAATTAACAATAACAATAATAGTGCGAGACTTTAATACCCCCCTCACACCTATGGACAGATCAACTAAACAGAAAATTAACAAAGAAATGCAAACTTTAAATGATACAATAGACCAGTTAGACCTAATTGATATCTATAGGACATTTCACCCCAAAACAATGAATTTCACCTTTTTCTCAAGTGCTGATGAAACCTTCTCCAGGATAGATCACATCCTGGTCCATAAATCTAGCCTTAATAAATTCAAAAAAATTGAAATCATTCTAAGCATCTTTTCTGACCATCATGCGTTAAGATTAGATCTCAATTACAGGAGAAAAACTATTAAAAATTCCAACATATGGAGGCTGAACAATATGCTGCTGAATAACCAACAAATCACAGAATAAATCAAAAAAGAAATCAAAATATGCATAGAAACGAATGAAAATGAAAACACAACAACCCAAAACCTGTGGGACACTATAAAAGCAGTGCTAAGAGGAAAGTTCATAGCAACACAGGCATACCTCAAGAAACAAGAAAAAAGTCAAATAAATAACCTAACTCTACACCTAAAGAAACTAGAAAAGGAAGAAATGGAGAACCCCAGGGTTAGTAGAAGGAAAGAAATCTTAAAAATTAGGGCAGAAATAAATGCAAAAGAAACAAAAGAGATCATAGCAAAAATTAACAAAGCCAAAAGCTGGTTCTTTGAAAGGATAAATAAAATTGACAAACCATTAGCCAGAATCATCAAGAAACAAAGGGAGAAAAAAAATCAAATTAATTAGAAATGAAAATGGAGAGATCACAACAGATAATACAGACATACAAAGGATCATAAGAGACTACTATCAGCAATTATATGCCAATAAAATAGACAACGTGGAAGAAATGGACAAATTCTTAGAAAAGTACAACTTTCCAAAACTGAACCAGGAAGAAATAGAAAATCTTAACAGACCCATCACAAGCACGGAAATTGAAACTGTAATCAGAAATCTTCCAGCAAACAAAAGCCCAGGTCCAGACGGCTTCACAGCTGAATTCTACCAAAAATTTAGAGAAGAGCTAACACCTATCCTACTCAAACTCTTCCAGAAAATTGCAGAGGAAGGCAAACTTCCAAATTCATTCCATGAGGCCACCATCACCCTAATACCAAAACCTGACAAAGATGCCACAAAAAAAGAAAACTACAGGCCAATATCACTGATGAACATAGATGCATAAATCCTTAACAAAATTCTAGCAATCAGAATCCAACAACACATTAAAAAGATCATACACCATGACCAAGTGGGCTTTATCCCAGGGCTGCAAGGATTCTTCAATATCTGCAAATCAATCAATGTAATTCACCACATTAACAAATTGAGAAATAAAAACCATATGATTATCTCAATAGATGCAGAGAAAGCCTTTGACAAAATTTAACATCCATTTATGATAAAACCTCTCCAGAAAGCAGGAATAGAAGGAACATACCTCAACATAATAAAAGCTATATATGACAAACCCACAGCAAACATTATCCTCAATGGTGAAAAATTGAAAGCATTTCCCCTAAAGTCAGGAACAAGACAAGGGTGTCCACTTTCACCACTACTATTCAACATAGTTTGGAAGTTTTGGCCACAGCAATCAGAGCAGAAAAAGAAATAAAAGGATTCCAAATTGGAAAAGAAGTAAAACTCTCACTGTTTGCAGATGACATGATCCTCTACAGAGAAAACCCTAAAGACTCCACCAGAAAATTACTAGAGCTAATCAATGAATATAGTAAAATTGCAGGATATAAAATCAACACACAGAAATCCCTTGCATTCCTATACACTAATAATGAGAAAGTAGAAAAAGAAATTAAGGAAACAATTCCATTCACCATTGCAACGAGAAGAATAAAATACTTAGGAATATACCTACCTAAAGAAACTAAAGACCTATATAGAGAAAACTATAAAACACTGGTGAAGGAAATCAAAGAGGACACTAATAGATGGAGAAATATACCATGTTCACGGATCAGACAAATCAATATAGTGAAAATGAGTATACTACCCAAAGCAATCTACAGATTCAATGCAATCCCTATCAAGCTACCAGCAGTATTTTTCACAGAGCTAGAACAAATAATTTCACAATTTGTATGGAAATACAAAATACCTCGAATAGCCAAAGCAATCTTGAGAAAGAAGAATGGAATTGGAGGAATCAACCTGCCTGACTTCAGGCTCTACTACAAAGCCACAGTCATCAAGACAGTATGGTACTGGCATAAAGACAGAAATATAGATCAATGGAACAAAATAGAAAGCCCAGAGATAAATCCACACACCTATGGACACCTTATCTTCGACAAAGGAGGCAAGAATATACAATGGATTAAAGACAATCTCTTTTAACAAGTGGTGCTGGGAAAACTGGTCAATCACTTGTAAAAGAATGAAACTAGAACACTTTCTAACACCATACACAAAAAAAACTCAAAATGGATTAAGATTTAAATGTAAGACCAGAAACTATAAAACTCCTAGAGGAGAACATAGGCAAAACACTCTTTGACATAAATCACAGCAGGATCCTCTATGATGCACCTCCCAGAATATTGGAAATAAAAGCAAAAATAAACAAATGGGATCTAATTAAAATTAAAAGCTTCTGTACAACAAAGGAAACTATAAGCAAGGTGAAAAGACAGCCTTCTGAATGGGAGAAAATAATAGCAAATGAAGCAACTGACAAACAACTAATCTCAAAAATACACAAGCAACTTATGCAGCTCAATTCCAGATAAATAAGTGACCCAATCAAAAAATGGACCAAAGAACTAAATAGACATTTCTCCAAAGAAGACATACGGATGGCTAACAAACATATGAGAAGATGCTCAACATCACTCATTATCAGAGAAATGCAAATCAAGACCACAATGAGGTACCATTTCACACCAGTCAGAATGGCTGTGATCCAAAAGTCTACAAGCAATAAATGCTGGAGAGGGTGTGGAGAAAAGGGAACCCTCTTACACTGTTGGTGGGAATGCAAACTAGTACAGCCACTATGGAGAACAGTGTGTAGATTCCTTAAAAAACTGGAAATAGAACTGCCTTATGACCCAGCAATCCCACTGCTGGGCATACACACCAAGGAAACCAGAATTGAAAGAGACATGTGTACCCCAATGTTCATCACAGCACTGTTTATAATAGCCAGGATATGAAGCAACCTAGATGTCCATCAGCAGACGAATGGATAAGAAAGCTGTGGTACATATACACAATGGAGTATTACTCAGCCATTAAAAAGAATACATTTGAATCAGTTCTAATGAGGTGGATGAAACTGGAGCCTATTATATAGAGTGAAGTAAGCCAGAAAGAAGAACACCAATACAGTATACTAACACATATTATGGAATTTAGAAAGATGGTAATGATAACCATGTATGCAAGACAGCAAAAGAGACACAGATGTATAGAACAGACTTTTGGATTCTGTGGGAGAAGGAGAGGGTGGGATGATTTGGGAGAAGGCATTGAAACATGTATAATAATATGATATATGAAACAAATTGCCAGTCCAGGTTGGATGCATGAACAGGATGCTTGGGGCTGGTGCACTGGGATGACCCAGAGAGATGATATGGGGAGGCTGGTAGGACGGGGGTTCAGGATTGGGAACTCATGTACACCCATGGTGGATTCATGTCAATGTATGGCAAAACCAACACAGTATTGTAAAGCAAAATAATAATAATAATAATAAAATAAAATAAATTTTTAAAAATAAATAAATAAAAATAAAAAAGTGACATATGATTCTAACTATATGACATTTTATTCTGGCTGTATTTTATTTCATTAAAAATTGCAGAGCTCAACTGTGAATTACAGTATTAACATTTCTTGTATTTTAGATGACTGCATTCACAATAACAATTAAACTGGACCCAGGAATTCTTTTGTTTGGGCCTTTGAAAAGTCCCATGCAACTTAACATTCAGCAGTGATCAGATTATGGATTTGTTGCAGAAGTAGAACAATGATGGATAATTCATTTAAGAATTCCAAAGAGATTTTTATTTCAAGAAGTACCAGTTGGAGATGGTTGATGACTTCCAAGTAACAACCAATTTACCTGAATATAGTTTCCCTGAATTTTGCTTATAACTTAGTTGCTTGGAGCTTAAAGTACAGTTTTCTGGAAATGAGGCTATAAGTTCAAATCTAGTCAATGGATACCAGAGGGCCAATGCTATCTTCACCCCAAAGAAACGTACTTGCTGGTGGTGTGGGAAAAAAGGCAAGGACACAAATGTCTCAGCAAACCTCTTTTCAACACATTATCAAGTGCCTCATGGGGCAAGCTCAAGCAAGGCCATAGAACCTCAGAGTCACAGAATGCATAAATTGTTACAGGTTTATTCTATTGATCAACTACCCAGAACTCTATGATTCAACTTATCAAGAATTCAAAATTATTTTTGTGGAAACTCAATGAGCTACAAGAAAACACAGAAACACAATTCAATGAAATTAGGAAAACAGTATGTGAACAACATGAGAAGATTAACAAAGAGATAAAAATTATTTTAAAAAGAACCAAAGGAATTCTGGAACTGAAGAATCCAATCAATGAAATGAAAAATGCAACAGAGTATCAACATCAGAAGAGACCAAACAGCAGACAAAACAGCGAGTTAGACAGGAACTCCTGAAATACTCTATCAGGGGAGAGCAGAGGAAAAAGCAATGAAAAAACAGTGAAGAAAGCCTATGTGATCTATACGAAAACATCAGATGGTCAAACATCAGAATCACTGGAGTTTTATGAGAAGAGAAAGAGAAGAGGTAGGAAGTTTATTTAAAGAAATAACAGTTGAGAACTTCCATACCTACAAAGAAATCTGGACATTCAAGTTCACAAAGCTAATAAATCACCCCATCACTATGACTCAAAAAGACCTTCCCTAAAGCACACCATGATGAAACTGTCAAAAATCAGAGACAGAGAGAACCCCAAAAGCAGCAAAAGAAAAAAAGAAGTTGCTATTACACTATCAACTATCGAAATCAAAACAGTATGGTTCAGGAATAAATAATATACATACCAGCGGAACAGACTGAGTGGCCAGAAATAAACCCATGCATATACAGTCAACTAATATTTGACAAAGAAACCAAGAATACTTAGGGGGAAAGATAGTGTCTTAAATAAATGGTGGCAAGAAAACTGGATATTCACATAAAATTGGACTTTTATCCACATCATTCACAAAAAATAATTAAAATGGATTTTAAAGACTTAAATATAAAACCAGATGCCACAAAACTTTTAGAAGAAAACCTGGGGAATAAGCTCCCTGACCTTGGTCGTTTCAATGATCTTTTGGATTGTAACACCAAAAGCACAAGCAACAAAAGCAAAAATCAACAAGTGAAACTACATCAAACTAAAAAACCTCATGCACATCAAAAAAAATGAAAAGGCAACCTATTCAATAAGAGAAAATATCTGCAGAGCATATATTGGGTGAAAGATTAATATCCCAAATGCATAAAGAACTCTACAACTCAATAACAAAAAATGATTAAAAATTGGTAGAAGAAAAATGAATATTTTTTGAAAGAAGACATCCAAATGGCCAACAGGTACACAAAAAGACACTCAACATCACTAAGTATCAGGAAATGAAATCAAATCCTCTATGAGATATCTGCTCACACGTATTAGAATGGCTATAATCAAGAAGACAAAAGAAAACAAATGTTGGTGAGGATGTGGAGGAAAGGGAACACTCGTGATGCACTGTTGAGAAGTTCAGTCACTTAGTCGTGTCTGACTGTTTGCGATGCCATGGACTGCAGCACGCCAGGATTCCCTGTCCATTACCAACTCCCAGAGCCTGCTCAAACTCATGTCCATTGAGTCAGTGATGCCATCCAACCATCTCATCCTCTGTTGTCCCATTCTCCTGTCTTCAATCTTTCCCAGGATCAAGGTCTCTTCCAATGAGTCGGTTCTTCGCATCAGGTGGCCAAACTATCAGAGTTTCAGCTTCAGCATCAGTCCTTCCACTGAATATTCAGGACTGATTTCCTTTAGGATTAACTGGTTGTACTGCATGCTCTGTTAGTAGAAATGTAAACTGGTGGAGCCATTATGGAAAACATTATGGAGGTTCCTCAAAAAATTTAAAATACAGCTACCATACGAGCCAGCAATCCCACTTCTGGTACATATTCCAAAGGAAATGAAAACAGAATATTGAAGACATCCCTGCACATCTATATTCACAATAGCCAAGGTATGAAAACAACCTAAATGTCCATCAATAGATGAATGGATAAAGAAGAAGTGTATACACACACACACTATGGAGTAATACTCAACCATGAGAAAGAAGGAAATCCTGACATTTGCGACAACACAGATGAACCTTGAGGGCATTATACTAAGTGAGAGAATTCAGATAAAGACTAGGTTGGCCAAAAAGTTTGTTTGGTTTCTGGTAACTTCTCACAGGAGAAAAAACAAACAAATTTTCTGGCCAACTCAACACTTTGTATCACCTTATATGGAATCTAAAAAAGCCAAACTTGTCAAAATAGAGAGTAGAATGTTGATTGGGGGCTTGGGGGTAGGGGAATGAGGGAGATGTTGGACAAAGCGTATAAATTTGCAACTAGAAGATGAATCGCGGAGTCAGACACAACTGAGCGAGACTGAACTGAGAAGATGAATAAGTCCTGGAGATCTAATGTACTGCATAGTTATTACACTCAGTACTATACTAGATAAGTCACAGTTGCTAAGAGACTAGATCTTAAATGTTCTCACCACAAAAATGAAATAATAATTATGTGACTTGATAGAGGTGTTAACACTATGATACTATTCAGGTGATAATCATATTGTAATACAATAATGTATCAAATCAACACACTGTACACTTTACAAAATGTTAATAATAGCTCAATAAAAAATTTAAAAAAAAAGTCTAGTTCATCTTTTGAATGGATAAAAAATCATTAAGGCAATATCAAAACTACCCAAGGAACTAAACAGTTTCATCAGCACCACTAAATTAATACATTTGCTTGCAAGGAAATGATGTACACTAGAAATCTATTCTACTATGTTGGCATATGCAAATAATGAAAACCATAGAAACTCCGTGTTATTAATAGTTCTAGATCAAATATAAGGAAGTAAGGCAGAGTGAATATTCTAAATATGCTTTAGACATGTGGCATAAACTAAATTGAGATTATAACTTCATTTTTTATAGACAATTCCACATACAAAAGATTCTTGGCAGAATTTCTCACTGCCAATAAAGAATATCATTACACAGTACCAGTGTTTGTTAGTTAAGTGGAAAGGAGTTCTAAAAAAATTCATAGTAGGAAATTTCATCAAAATTGATCTTATACTCTGCTTCCCTGGTGGCTCAGATGGTAAAGAATCTGACCACAGTGTGGAAGAACCAGGTTTGATCCCTGGGTCAGGAAGATACCCCAGAGTAGGAAATAGCAACCCACTCCAGTATGCTTGGCTGGAAAATTCCATAGACAGAGGATCCCGGTGGGCTATAGTCCATGGGGCCAGAAATAGTTGGCAACTGACCACCTGATGCGAAGAGCTAACTCATTTGAAAAGACCCTGATGCAGGAGATTGAGGGCAGGAGGAGAAGGGGACAACAGAGGATGAGATGGTTGGATGGCATCACTGACTCAATGGACATGAGTTTGGGTAAACTCCGGGAGTTGGTGATGGACCGAGAGGCCTGGTGTGCTGCGGTCCATGGGGTCCAAAGAGTTGGACATGACTGAGCACCTGAACTGAACTGAGTGACAAACACTTTCACTTTCTGTTTCCCCAGCTCAGTTTCTTGTCATTAATTACTTAGTTGTTTGGGGTAACAGGATATGGTCTCAGTTTACTCCATAATATCAAGATTAAAGCTCTGAGAAATGATTCTGCTCTTCAGACAAAACAGCCAACATTTAGCTGAATAGAAGCAGAAATCTCCTAGCATGAAGAGTTTAAGTGGTCCTTATCATGTTATGCAGGTTGGCACCTAAAATGATTACTCAGGCAAAAGGAGACTCTACAGATAGAATTACAGAGATCACCTCAAATACCAATAGGAAAAATTATGGATTGAAATAAGAGCAAAAACCCTGTTTTACAGGTTGACCTTTAATATCTGCCTAACCAACACATGAACAGAAGGTAGGATTACATAATTTTTAAAAAATCAAACATGTATGTCAACTTTATAATCATTCAATATTTTGAAAATCTATTAGGACACAAATATAATCATATTTAAAATTTCTCCAAAATGATAAAGAACATTTAAAAAAGAATGCATGTATGTGTATAACTGAGTCACTCTGCTGTATAGCAGAAATTAGCACAGAACTGTAAATCAACTATACTTCAACAAAAAAATTTTTTCAATGGAAACAACCAAGTATATCTTGCATTCAGCTTAAATAAGTTTAAAATCATCTTACCTGTGTAAAAAGTATAAACTGAGCAAATTGCCAGGGAAGCATAAAAGCAACATTGGAAAGGCAGAGTGCAATAAAGTGCCTTCTACTATTGTTCGTGGTCCTTAATGAAGAGAATTGACACCAATAAGTTTTACTATATATAAAAGTAGCCTATCATTGAACTGAAAGACTGGTTGCAAAATGTTAAAATCTAATGATCCCCTTACCTTTGATGTAAGATAACAAAATACAGTTAACTTTTAAAAGCACATTAAAAAGAACAAAATATTTGAATTATAAAAATGCTTATAATAAAACAATCAAGATTAGAGCTTTAAATAAGACATTGTATCTAGTTTACCAGTAAGTATTTTAAACATATAGCACAATAATTAGTCATTATTTTTTAATTAACTTTTAATAGAGTATAATCCATAAAAATAATGAATCACACTTCTGTATACCTAAAACTAATATAATACTGTAAAACAACTATATTCAACTAAAACTTTTATTTTCCTTTAACGATGCATGACATTAGACATTTAATACTCCAGCAAGAAGGTCAGAAAATAGAATGTGAACTGACTTTGCATACCTTGAGATATTTATATTATAGTAGCTTTCATATACCACCACTTTTAAGTTTTGAAAAATATTAAGCGCTGGTGAAATTATAAGCTAACAACTAAGAGAGAAATTTAAAGGTCATTTTCAATGATGACTTCAAAGGAATGATTCTGGAATACAGTTAATCTAATGCATATTGAAATTTAAACTGTCCATTTTTCAATTATGAGATATATCAGTAACCAATACCTTTTACCATATAAGACATTAGTATCTTTTAGAATATGAAAAAAGGAAATGCAAACATTTTGTGTAAACTATAAAACTCTGTTATTTTTCTAAAGGTGATACACTGTTATAATATGGTACATAAATTTTCAAAAGTAAAAATTGTAATGATCATACTGTTTAGTAATATATCACAAAATATATTAAGTACTCAATTATGGTTACAAAATAAAAATTATTTTTGACTAAAGTCCATCCTAAAGGAAATCGGTCCTGAATATTCATTGGAAGGAATGATGCTGAAGCTGAAACTCCAATACTTTGGCCACCTGATGCAAAGAGCTCACTCATTTGAAAAGACCCTGATTCTGGGAAAGATTGAAGGTGGGAGGAGAAGGGGATGACAGAGGATGAGATGGTTGGATGGCATCACCGACTCAATGGACATGAGTTTGAGTAAGCTCTGGAAGCTGGTGATGGACAGGGAGGCTTGGCGAGCTGTAGTCCATGGGGTCACAAAGAGTCGGACACAACTCAGTAACTAAACTGAACTGAACTGAAAGTATGGAGTATAACACATGCATTCAAGCATACAATGCTAAGTGTCCTAATTCACTTATTTCCTTCCATGAAATCTCTGCGTGGCCAGACTAATATCACTTCAAAAAATTTAAACAAATAGAAAATAAATGGGTAAAAATTAGATTTCCAAATCCAAATTCAATCTAAAAAAAACCTTTCCTATAGGTAAGGTAGTCTGCACCTTTTTAGAGGTTGTTACTACCCCAGTTTCCCTTTATATATCTTCTTTAAGTGAACACATAAGGGGCTTTAAACGGCTACAAGACAGTGTGCTAAGTGCTCCATGGTTAAAGACATAAATGTAGCATGGTCTCTGTTTTCAGTGGCCTTTTACTATATTAAGTGTATATTCAGACATTTGTGCATGTGTGCTGTATTAACAAATTTATGGTTTTCAGAAAGAAAGAAGATGTACACAAATGATCTTAATATAGGCAAAATCTGAAGGGTACTAATAAGTAATCACTAATAATGATCACTCTCCCATTTCTCTGGGAGTTTGGAGGGGACAGTGATCACTATTTGATTCAGTGATAGATCTCAATAACATTCTATGAAACCTATCTATGTGATAAAGTTATTTATAGCATTCTACTATTTATGCTTCTGATGTTGTTGCTCAGACTTTTAAATTTTCTGACATGCTTATAAAGTTAATCCCAAACAAAATATATGTGCAGGGAAAAAAGCTGAGATGAATCCTTGGTTAAACCTCTAAAATATCTGTAGTTCAGAAATATTAATAGACATATGAACACAGATACTCCTATGTAACTCAGCATTTCTCAAATTCATTTGTGCATCAAACACTTATTTCATGCTTCATCAAACCACAGATTGGAAAACAGTGAGTCAGAATACAAGAGGACTGAGGGGAAAAAGTATTAGCTTCTCAAAACCCTTTGAATCTTTCTTGTTGTTCAGCAGCTATGTCATGTTTGACTCTTTGTGACCCCATGGATTGCAGCTTGTGAGGCCTCCCTGACTCTCACTATCTTCTGGAGTTTGCCCAAGTTCACGTCCACTGAACGAATTGGTGCTGCCATCCATTTCATCCTCTGTCGCCCTCTTCTCCTTTTGCCTTCAATCTTTCCTAGCATCAGGGTCTTTTCCAAAGTCTGCTCTTTTCACCAGGTGGCCAAAGTACTGGAGCTTCAGCTTCAGCATCAGTCCCTCCAATGAGTTTTCAGGATTGATGTCCTTTAGGATTGACTGGTTTGATCTCCTTGCTATCCAAGGGACTCTCGGGAGTCTTCTCTAATACCACAGTTGAAAAGCATAGTATTGTAAAGAAAAATAAAGTAAAAAATAAAAATTAAAAAAAAAAACTAGGAATAAAACTAAAAAAAAAAAACAAACCAGCATCATATCTTTGGCGCTCTGCCTTCCTTATGGTCCAGCTCTCATATCTGCACATGACAATTGGAAAGAACATTGCTTTGACTATATGGACCTTTGTCAGCACAGTGATATCTTTGCTTTTTCATACACTGTCTAGATTTGTCATAACTTTCCTTCCAAGAAGCAAGCTTCTTCTAATTTCAAGGCTGCAGTCATCATCTGCAGTGATTTTAGGGCCCAAGAAGAGGAAAATTTGCCACTGCTTCCACTTTTCCCCCTTCTCTTTGTCATGAAGTGATGGGACCAGATGCCATGACCTTGGGGTTTTTTTCCAAATGCTGAGTGTTAAGCCAGTTTTTTCACTCTCCTCTTTCACCCTCATCAAGAGGCTCTTTAGTTCGTCTTCACTTTCTGCCATTAGAGTGGTATCACCTGCTTATATGAGGCTGTGAGTATTTCTCCCGGCAATCTTGATTCCAGCTTGTAACTCATCCAGCCCAGCATTTTCCATGATGTACTCTGCACATAAGTTAAATAAGCAGGGTGACAATATGCAGACTTGTCATACTCCTTTACTAATTTTTAACCAGTCAGTTTTTCTATGTAAGGTTCTAACTGTTGTAGGTTTCTCAAGAGACAAGTAAGATGGTCTGGTATTCCCATATGTTTAAGAATTTTCCAGTTTTTTTAGACCCACACAATCAAAAGTTTTAGCGTAGTCAATGAAACAGAAGTACATGGTTTTCTGGAATTCCCTTGCTTTCTCCATGATCCAATGAATGTTGGTAATTCGATCTCTGGTTCCTTTGCCTTTTCTAAACCCAGCTTGTACATCTGGAAGTTCTCAATGCATGTACTGATGAAGCCTACCTTGAAGGATTTTGAGTATAAGCTTACTATCATGGAAAGTGAGCACAGTTGTCCAGTAGTTCAAACATTTTTCAGCACAGACCTTCTTTGGAATTGGGATGAAGACTTACTCTTCTAGTCTGGTGGCCACTGTTGGGTTTTCCAAATTTGCTGACATATTGAGTGCAGTAGTTCAACAGCCTTATCTTTTAGGATTTGAAATAGTTCAGCTGGAATTCCATCATCTCCACTAGCTTTATGAGTAGTGTCCAACTACTCAGTCATGTCCAACTCTTTGTGACCCCATGGAATTCTCTAGGCCAGAATACTAGAGTGGGTAGCCTTTCCCTTCTCCAGGGGATCTTCCTGACCCAGGAATAGAACTGGGGTCTCCTGCATTGCAGGTGGATTCTTTACCAGCTGAGCTATCAGGGAAGCCCCTTATTGGTAGCAATGCTTCCTAAAGCCCACTTGACTTCACACTCTAGGATGTCTGGCTCTAGGTGAATGACCACGGCATCATGGGTATCTGGGTCATTAAGACCTTTTTTGTACAGTTCTTGCCACCACCTCTTCTTAATCTCTTCTGACTCTGTTAGGTCTTTACCATTTCTGTCCTTTATCATGCTCATCCTTGGATGAAATGTTCCTTTGATATCTTCAATTTTTTTTTGACAAAATCTCCAGTCTTTCCCATTCTATTGTTTTCTTCTATTTTTTTGCATTGTTCATTGAAGAGGCTTTTTGTCTCTCCCTGCTATTCTTTGGAACTCTGCATTCAGTTGGGTATATCTTTCCCTATCTCCCTTGCTTTCTGCTTCTCTTTTTCCTTCAGCTATTTGTAAAGCCTCCTCAGACTGCCACTTTGCCTTCTTGCATTTCTTTTTCTTTGGGATGGTTTTGGTCACTGTCTCCTGTATGAACTGCTGTCCATAGTCCTTCAGGCACTCTGTTCAGTAGATCTAAACCCTTGAATCTATTCGTCATCTCCACTGTACAATTATAAGGGATTGGATTTAGGTCATACCTGAATAACCTAGTAGTTTTGCCAACTTTCTTTAGCTAAAGGCTGAATTTTCCTATAAGCAGCTGATGATCTGAGCCACAGTCAGCTCCAGGTGTTGTTTTTGCTGACTGTATAGAACTTCTCGATCTTCAGCTGCAAAGAATACAATCAATCTGATTTTGGTATTGACCATTTAGTGATGTCCATGTGTAGAGTCATCTCTTGTTTTGTTGGAAAAGGGTGTTTGCTATCACCAGTGCATTCTCTTGGCAGAATTCCGTTAGACTTTGCCCTGCTGCTTCACTTTGTGCTGCAAGGCCAAACTTGCCTGTTATCCTAGGTATCTCTTGACTTCTTACTTTTGCATTCCAATCCCCTATGATGAAAAGGACATCTTTTATGTTGTTAGTTCTAGAAGGCCTTGTAGGTCTTCATAGAACTGGTCAACTTCAGCTTCTTCAGCATCAGTGGTTGGGATGTAGACTCGGATTACTGTGATGCTGAATGGATTACTGTGATACTTGAAACTTAACCAAATATATATGATCACAAACACATTGGTTTATTAAAACATAATGTAATTATCTAAAATCTGTAGCCTAAACCATTTTAAGTGGAAAGCAATTTTTTTACATAGTGATTTTAGATTTTTTTTTAAACTGGACACAATTTAACTTTGAATAATATTTAAAAACTGAACCTAAATTTAGTAACTATAACAATAGGTTGAAGCAATTCTGAGAAACTCATAATTTATCTAGATTTGTTTTACAAATTAAAATTACCTGAGAATCACCGTTAAGATGTACATCTGAAGTACAAGAAATGGATATGAAAAACTTTCCCGGAGAGGTGGTGTCCACATCACCCGAGTAGCCTGAAATCAATAAAATGCTTACTTTACTCTATGTTCCATTGCAATAAACATCATTAACTTAATAATCATGGGTTGGTTGGCCTTGGCTGGTCTTAGTAATTTTTGTATTAGGCTTATTTATTTCTGAATACCTGTATGGCTTCTCAGTTTTTGGAGTACTCTTATAGGACATAGTCATTAGGTAGAGAGCCATTAACTACCAAGTCCAGAAACAAGTGAAAGATAGATCAGGTCAAATGTAAGGACACCCAAAGGACAAAGAAGATGATAGGGTTAGGAGCAGTGAGGATTCTGGGAACAACAAACCAGATCCACACTCTAGCTCTGTAGTAATAACTGTGGCACCCCATGGCTTTGGGACTTATGCATGCTCAGAAAAAAATAAACAAATGTCACCTAGGGCATTCACAAACACCAAGAGTTTGTACATGACAAATATAATGAGTACAGACATACGCTATAAATAATTAAGATTGCCTTGAATTTGTGAAATATACCTTTGGAAGAGTTAACTGCAAACTTCTAAAAACAAAGAGTATTTGGGAATCACTGATATGATGTTTATAAGTATAATTATCAATAAATTTCATAGTCTTTAAAACTATTTTCAAGACAAATGGGACTATGATCTCATGGACTATAGCCAGTCAGGCTCCTCTGTCCATGGAACTCTGCAGGCAAGAATACTGGAGTGGGTAGTCATTCTCTTCTCCAGAAAATCTTCCTAACCCAGGGGTTGAACTGGGGTCTCCTGCACAGCAGGCAGATTCATTACCATCTGGGCCACCAGGTAAACCCAGATAAATGGATAGGAATATTACAAAATTTTATATCAAGAATTCTGAAATTCTAGAAAAGAATCTAAACTCTTATAACCTTGCAAGAGTCTTAAAATTCATTGCTCTTCCTACAGGAAACTAAACTGTAAACCTTGGAAGATGAATTACACACAATATGTAGAAGAAGATTAAAACATAATGCATACTCAAAAGAAAAGCCTTGTCTTTGCATAAAGACAAGACACATCTTTTTGTATAACACATTGTTGACTGACAATATATTTAAGTTAATATATTTAAGATATTTATGTATAATTTTATGATTCCCTTCCCAGGTGGCGCTAGTGGGAAACAACCTGCCTGTCAGTGCAGGAGCTGTGAGACACAGGTTCGATCCTTAAGTCGGGAAGTTCCCCTGGAGGAAGGCACGGCAACCTACTCCAGTACTCTTGCCTGGAGAATCCCATGGACAGAGGAGGCTGGCAGACTACAGTCCATAGGGTCACACAGAGTTGGACATGACTGAAGCAACTTAGCACACATTTGTCTAATTGATTTTTTAAAAAATAACCATAACACATATATATGGAATTTAGAAATATGGTAATGATGACTCTGTATGCAAGGCAGCAAAAGAGACACAGGTGTGTAGAGCGGACTTTTGGACTCTGAGGGAGAGGAAGAGGGTGGGATGATTTGGGAGAATGGCATTGAAACATGTATACTATCATGTAAGAAACGGATCGCCAGTCTATGTTCGATGCAGGATACAGGATGCTTGGGGCTGGTGCATGGGGATGATCCAGAGAGATGATATGGGGTGGGAGGTGGGAGGGGGGCTCATGTTTGGGAACTCATGTACACCCGTGGCAGATTCATGTCAATGTATGGCAAAACCAAAACAGTATTGTAAAGTAAAATAAAGTAAAAATTAAAATTAAAAAAAAATAACCATGTATCTACTTTTCCCAACGTAATGAATAGAGACTTCTACCCGATATAATCTCTGCCATAAGATATGACATATTTTGATTTCAAAAACTAGCAGTCAAGATTCTTCCACTTTTCACTCCCAAAACCTCAGCATCTAACACAGAACCTGGCACACATTTTGTACTTGTTTTGTTGAATGAATCTATCATATTCTAAATAAGTTTTCATGAGCTCTTTTTAGGTGAATCCTGTTTTGGTGGACTGAGTTACCAAGTTAATTTCTGTTTTGAATTCAGCTTGTGTTATTAAAAGGATCATGATGTAATAGAAGTGAGGTTTTAGAGCCAGAGAGAAGGATAAGACGAAACCCAGCTTCATCATGGAGTCAATCAGGAATCTTGACTTTGTAATTTAACCGCTCCAAATTTCTATTTCATATCTTCTACTATGAAGATATCAACCACCTCTCTAAAAAGTCTGATGGAAGTATATGAGATAATGTATATAAGGTGCCTGAACTCAACAAGTATAATATTTCCTTTTTCTACAAAATATATATAACACATATACATGCTAAAAACCAGGCAAGATATTTTACATCATATATTCTAATGACTATGTAAAAAAGTGGATCAACATGATTAAAAAACAACTTACAACATAAGGTTCTTTAAAATATTGCAAAGTCCTAAGTAAGATACAATTAAATACTGCTTTAATATACTGCCCCTTTTATTTCTAAAAATTATTGCCTAGAAAACAAACCTCTCCATGGTTGAAAAAGTAGCATACGACTGTAATTATACCTCCAAGTTGAGTCCCACTGTAAAAAAAAATATATATATATATATATACAATCAAAATTCATGTAAAATATAGTGACTTTTTCACAAAATTATTTTAGATTTTAAAATGCCACAATACTAAACCATATAAAATAACAATAAAAATTGCAAAAGTACTCATGTAGTTGATGTTTTACTCTTGAATGTATAAGGATCCAAAGTATAAACATAAAGTAGTCTGAATCTTACAATTTATTGTATTTAAAATATTTTCTAAGTATATTAGATGTGAACATAAAATATTTTTTAACACAGGCCAGCATTTTAGAGTATATATACTCCATTCTTGAATATTCTGAGTGGAGGAAAATTTTTGTCATCAAATTGGATATCAGTGACTGAAAGATGAAGAGTCTAACAGTTTCATTTAGCAGTAACTGAACCATCTAAACTACTACAAATATTCTCTTGCTGAGTCCCAACGAACAACATTGTAGAATATAAAACTCAGATCAAGGACGCCTGATCATTATCAAAGATTAAGAACCATTTCTTAAGGTTGCCTTTCTTTAAAGTATTGTTCATCATTATACACACATCTTCACACTCAGAAGACAAATACTGGTTGAAAGACTGAAAAAAGGGAAGAATGAGTTCAACAAAACAAGCAGAGGAAAGCCAGTTGGAAGTAATTTACCTTGAAGATATTTTCACTAAGGGGAATTCAAAGGGCACACTTTGGAGAAGGAATTGAGAGGAAGAAGGTATGAGAAGCAAGAATAAATGCTGCATATAGTAACTAGGAACAAGTAGATAAATCTAAAGAAGACTTGGCAACATAGAAGAAACAGTGGTGACTACTGTGGAGGGGTACTAGAAGTACTTAACTACTAATTATTATAGTTAGAATAATTATAAGATGCTAGGAACTGTTTTCAAGTACACTGTTCTAAACTCCTTGTATTGATCAAAAAGAGAAAGAAAGATATCAATCAATTTTAGACTTGGTCAAGTTAAATATGCATGTTAAAGTTTTATCTTTAGCCCCCAAAAGAACAGAAACAGAATACCGTGTCCCAAGTTAGTGCCCAGAGGGGAGAGTAGACATGGTTAAGGAATAGAAAACTTCTCCCCAAGCCCCTGTTTCTTTTGTTCCTCATATGCCATAGTTTCTAGTCTCCTCACAATTTTGGTGACACTTTTATAGTCAGCATATGTTATATCTTGATATTCTTCTTGAAGACTGGAGCTTAATAAAGTATTGATATCCTGGAACTGTGTAACTAATTTAAAGAAGACTGTAGCTTTCCTCATGAGTAGCTTTCCTAATGAAAAATACTAATTTTTAAAATGTCTTGGTCTAGTGTAAAATTTTCCATATTTGAAAAAAGCATAATAAATACAAACTATTGTTTAAAATAGAACATCTTAAAGCCTGTTAGCACAATCTAAAAGCAATTCTTTTCCCTCAAAATACTGATGAGTTTATATATTTTTTCTATATAGCATACATATGGAAAAGTGCGTTAAGATTTTCCGATAGTTTACAGAACACTTATAAAGTGGATATTCTTTTAACCACCATATGTCACTGAAACAGAAAACAGATCACATCCTGACGCCTCACATGCCATCCCTTGAGACAGGAACTATCCCGAGCTTTGTAATTATCAACATAACTGCTTCTATACACATCATGCTATCATTTACTTTCACCTGTATTCGAACTTTGTACAAATATAATTTTGCAGTATTTTCAGATTTTGTCCCTGCTTTGATTCATTCAACATTATATTTGTAAGATTTTTTCCACATTGATGCTGGTACCTATAGTTCATTTATTCTCACTGTTTATAATATTTCCCTATACTAATCAACTTAAAAGTGTACATTTCTCTGTGGAGGGATGTTTAAGTTGTTTCTAGTTTGGAGTTACTACAATGATGTTATGTTATTGTACATACTTTCTGGTGTACATGTAGAAGAGTTTTTTAGGCATATTTACTTCAAACTGGAATTGCTGAATTATAAGGTGTATACATCTTCAAGTTACTAGATAATGCACAATGTTTTTCCAAAATAGTTGTACTAATTTATATGTCCACCAGCCACGGATAAAAGTTCCTGTTGTCAATTTTCCCAACCCAGGGATCGAACCCAGGTCTCCTGCTTTGCAGGCAGATTCTTTACCATCTGAGCCAGCAGAGAAGCCCTTTGTCAACCTAGTAGATGTGAGATAGTATCTCACTGTGGTTAAAATGAGTATTTTCCTGATAATTAATATGGTGATCAATTTTATATACATTTGTTGGCAATCTGGAACTCTTCTGGAAAATGTCTTTTCACATTTTTTCCAATTTTCAATTGGGTGGTCTTATTTTGTCTACCTCCTAGACAATAAATTCCATAAGGACAGGGATTATTTGTTTTTGTATTCCTAGCTCCTATAGAATAGTGCTCTCAGTCACAGTAGGCATCTAATAATAACTGTCAAATTAATGAGCATAAGTTTGGATACCACATCCATAAGTCTGGATTACCCTACAAGGATAAAAAGGAGGCCTTTTAATATTTTAAAGATTTTATTTTAGTGACTAGCTCTAGTTTGAGGCTGCATATTTGGCTAAGCTTTTGAAAAAAAAAAATCTAAATGTTTCCATCTTAGTCAATTAATCTTGTTAATTATCCTTTTAATTTAATCAACAAATGTCAGAAAGTCCACCGAAATGTCTTTTAATACAGTAATCTTACCTCAGGTAAGCACCATACATGAAGAACAATCCCATCATTATTCCATTTAAAATAAAAATCACACCAACATAAAAGCAAGCAGGGTCTCCCAATCCTTTAAAAAAACACAGATTATTAAGTATTTAATGAGTAAATGACTATATAGCAATTGAGCATAATTATCTCAGTGGTTTGTAATCAAGAGCTCATGAATTAGCTAAAAGCTTTGTGGCTCAGACTGCTGCTCTGTTTAATAGTTACATTAGTACTTTCCCCATACATGAGGTATTATTGGTTACATTTGCATTTTTCTCCACCGAAGTATTATCATACTGTAATGATTAGTTGGTGCTTCATTTTATTTAGGTGATGCTCCTATGAACTTTTTGTAGAGTTACTTGATAAATCACAAGACAAAATCCACTACATTAATTTTATCCTGGATGACTCAGATATGGCCCCTGACCTTAAGGCACAGCTTTAGTCTATAGAAGATAAACTGGTCCATTACTATGTAAAGCCAGGACCATAATATTTAATACATTCCATGTATAAATACCATGTACATGTGATATATTGACACAGACATAATCTACTAGGTGCTTTTTCACTATTATCTCACATAATACTCAGAACAAATCTTTGAAATTACCTGGTGTGAAAATAAGCTTTTCAATGGTTGAGAAAACAACACAGAAAACTTAACCTGCCAAAAGTTATTTAGGTGTAACTGGTGGAGGCAGGATTTGAGGGCTAGCCTTTCTGATTTCTTCTACTTCTCTGATCATTCCTTTTCAGTCTGTCCTAATAATTCCTCTTCCTGTACACACCCTCCTTCAATGTTGGCCTACTTTAGGATCTGTCATATGCCCTCTTCTTTTCTAAGTCTGCATGTTCTCCTTAAGGAAATTCTTTGACTTCCGTGGTTCCAATTACCATCTACATACAGATGATGCCAAGTCTACATTCAAATGAGAACTTTCTTATTCCTGTATGTATGTACATAGGTAGCCACTTGACATCTCTACTTTGGAATCTCTCAGATACTTCAAGTTAATGAACCAATTCAAACCTGCTACTTTTATAATGTTTCTTACCATTTTGAATGGAGGGATTCAATTACTTAAGCCAGAAACCCAGCAATATTACATAAACCCAGCCTCTTTCCTCTTTCCCATCAATCATCAAATCCTTTCATTTCTGCTTTATACTCTCTCTCAAATCCATTCATTTTCCAGTTATCTTTCCTTTAATCACTTGCTGAGAGCAAAATAGTTTCCTACCTGGACTCACTGAATTCACTTTTGTCCTTTACTAATTATCTTTTCCATGTAATTGCCAAAATCATGTTTTAAAAATAAAAATGTCAAAAATCTTCAATGAATACATATAATATCCTTAGCCAGTAAATGGTTCTTCCTTATCTGACCCTTGTTTACATTCCAAACATCATTTCACACCATGTTTTCTTCTCTAACTGCTCCAGGAAGTCTAGCTTTCTTTCAATTCTCTCTTGCTTCAGAACTTTGGAATATGCTGGTCCTTGTTCTGGAAACACTTCTCTTATCCTCAGCAATTTTATTTTCCTGTTTGTAATATCCACCACAGTTGTACCTGCTAACATCCCTCTTATGCTGTAAAATCTATGCTGGTAAGGCCCCATGTTTACCAGATTTATCTTAGGATCCCAAGTGCCAATACTAACCTATCACTTGAAAGTGAAAGTTAAGTCGCTCAGTCGTGTCTGACTCTTTGCGACCCAGTGGACTGTAGCCCACCAGGCTCCTCCGTCCATGGGATTCTCCAGGCAAGAATACTGGAACGGGTTGCCATTTCCTTCTCCAGGGGATCTTCCCGACCCAGGGATCGAACCCAGGTCTCCCACATTAGAGGCAGACGGTTTAACCTCTGAGCCACCAGGGAAGCCCCTTCGTGGCAACTTAATAAATACCATATACACATATATAAGGTGATTTTTTCCCATCCCTCAGAAAAGGTTCTACCTTCCATGCTGGCCGAATCTCTCATTTTATGAGGCATTCTCTCAATTCCTTTGAACAAAAAAGTTTAACTGTCCTCAAATATCCTCTACCACCACTGTTTTAGATATTATAAAGAGCATCTGAGGGAATCAGTAAAAATGTAAGGGAAACATGAAAATACAGATTTAGGATATATTCTGAGAACAGAATGTTATTGCATGCAAGTTAACAGAAAAAATATATATATAAAACCAAGTTGTAGAGAATATGAAAAAGAAAAAAACAACTATGTAAGTGTTATGCAAGTAGATACATGTGATTGCAAATAAAAGTTTCAAGGTATAGCATCATACTTAGATTGTAACAGTGCTAAATTCCAGATATCTTAAATAGCAATGACAATTACAGATTCTGCAAAACTGTTAAATGATTCCAAAAGTGGTTCTCTGACAAATACTAATGTGGAAGATGTATATGAAGAACTACTCATGGACTGTGAGAGCACAAGCAAGTAGAACTTCTAAAGTAATCTATTATTATATATGTCTGATTTTTAAATATTTATGCATGACTAAATGTTTACATTAGCTTTCTCAACGATTACAGATAGAACTGTGGCTATTTCATCTACATCCCCCACATTTACATATTCAAGCCACCTCAGAACCATTTCTGTGCCTTCTGAAATGAAGGAATGTCTTATCATCAGTATGACCTTACACAGATATATATTAATATTCAAATTAAATTCCAAAATAATACTTAAGTTAGTAAGTACATTGCCTTCTCAAAAATTTATTTTAAAGGGTAAAGGTAAATATTTAGGTGAATCAGTTCTATAATGTTTTTAAAGAAAAAAATCAATCAGTAATTTATAATAACTCTTAGAGAGTCATAATATTGTAAAATGTTTATGTAAATATTAATGACAATATACAGCAGCATTTTAGGAAGAAACATGCCTTCACAGCTTTGAACTTCATTTAGAGGTTCTATTCTGGTCACGTTCCAGCAGGTCTTAGTTTCTAACCCAAATAAATTCATTATTCCCACAAATGTGCGATAGCAGAAGGCTATAATCACCTAAAAGAGATAAAATTAAAAAGATGATAGATATACATTATCTTTATACTTCTTCCAAAATATCATTTTATGATGGCTGTGATGAATTTATAACATTATAAACTTTGATGAATTTATTTAAGTCATTTCATGTGGGAAACAGTCATTTAAATAATTTTATGTACACATACACTATAAAGTTGTGTATTACTGAGTACTGCACAGCTATACAATTTATGTTGTGATTGACATCTCTGTAATATACTCTTTTAAACAACTGAAACAGAACAGTAGCTGTAAAATCAAGCATTAAGTATATAATTAAAATATGAAGAAAATTAATAGCAAACATACAAAGCTTTACAGGAGTATTTTATAACATTTCTCTTAGGCCCTTGAACTTATTATCTTCATAGTCTAAAAACCAACTCATAGTCTATAAAACAACTGCACGTGGAATAATAGCTCCTATGCCCATTAAGCATTAACATTTGATTAAGCAGATTTAATTAACCAATCCTTCCCAATCTGAAATCTACCTTAAAATTTTTAAAGACAAAGGAAATTAGCAACAAAAAATTACAAAAAAGTGCTGATTCCTGGGAGATTGCTTTAAAAAAATAATTTTATAGATTTGAGAAAAATAATGCAGATCACTGTGCGGGGGGGTGGGGGCGAGTTAAAAAATAAAGATTTCAAAGGGAAAGTAAACTATTTTGGTGACCATCCTTCCAGTTTCTCCCTAGGCACAAAAGACAGGTAGCTAGTGTCACTGGGGCTTCCCTTGTGGCACTAGTGACCAAGAACCTGCCTGCCAATGGAGGTTAGACGTAAGAGATGTAGGTTCCATCCCCAGGTTGGGAAGATCCCCGGATAAGGCACCGCAACCCACTCCAATATTCTTGCCTGGAGAATCCCATGGACAGAGAAGCCTGACAGGCTGCAGTCCATAGGGTCACACAAGGTCGGACATGACTGAAGCGACTTAGCATGCACACATGCAGAGTTATTCATTGCACAATATTATACAAGTAGTTAATGTAATACACATCAGTAAACATCATAAACAACTTTTCACGTATAATATAGATTTACTATATCACTTAATTTTGTAAAACTGACATTCTGCTCAAATTTATAACGTGTATTTTTCACAAATGTACAAAAATTTGTCACATTAAATGTGCAAAATCTAGAATTATACTCCTTTATGAGATGTCATTCAATATAGGAAGGGGCATGACTTTGAAGTCAAAATAAACAAAATATTCTGACTCTGCAAGTTATAGTTTCTATGGTGTGAAATAATCCTTCAGCCTCTGAACCTCAGCTACCTCATCTCTAAAATAACATTAATGACCATCTTACAAGAGTGATGGGAGATTAGAGCTCACATATATATATAAGTGCTGGTATAGAGTAAGCATTAAATGCCTTTACCCTTTTAAAACACATTGTTTCACACTCATATTTTAAGATGAGAAATTAAGCTCCTTGTGAACACAAAGTATGGGCATTTACTTCAACACTGAAGTACCACATAAGGCTGCAAGCAAATTTAAGTGTTCTCCATATTATATCTATGCAATATGAAAACAAGACTGGACAAGTCCTTGTTGGCTGTCATTTACATGCTTTCAAGTTTTAAAAATGAATGAACTAATTATCATGATTATTTTTTCATAACATCAAAGAAACTGAAAATTGTGCAAATTCAATAAATTTTTTGGTAAGTAAAATGAAAAAACTAGTTAATGTTTTAGAGACCATACTGATGGAAATTAATGGAACAAAAAACAGAGATTTAATGATATAAAATTATAAAAATAACTCAAAACTAAAAATAATAATTATCAAACACTGGAAGAACTTGGCCTAGTCCGATAAGCTAAATCCTTATCTTATTTACATAGAGTAAGTCAACATTAACTAAAGTTGAAGATTCAACAAATAGTTTTTTTTTTCTCTTTGATTTTTCTATTTTCACTAGAATTATACAGATAATCATTAGAGGAAATAAGGTCAAAGTGCCTCTGAAAAATAAGATGGGATATGGAGAAAGCTGCTGCAGAAAACCACTTCTTTCATCTTAAATCTTATGTAGGTCTATACAATTGTTACTACCACAAATCACATTGAAAAGCACTTATAGAAATCAAATAAAGAAATAACTCTGAGAAACCCCTAAATTCTTTGAAATTCAATAACACAATATTTAAATATCCAATGGATCAAAGAAGAAACCACATGGAATATTAGAAAATCACTTAAACTAACTGAAGTTGAAAAAAATGGCAATATTTAAATAAGGTAAATGTCCACTTTGGGGAAATGGAGTAGATGTACTTTTGTCTATTCCTGCAAGAACAACTAGAACTTCTGCGAATCATATAAATCCTAAGAAGAAAGGTAGAAAAAAGGCGGCACACTAGCTAGGAATCTCAGGACCCAAGGAATGACATGGTTGTAAGTTCCCTGGACTTTTCTTTTGCCTTACTTTCTCAGATTTGGAGTCAGAGTCTGGCAACCAGAAACACCACTGGGGGCTTACACGGCATTCAGAAAAGGCCTACTCTTTCTAGCCAAAGGACTAGGACAGCGGCAGCCTAGAAATAGACAACTTTTAGACAACAAAAACAACCAAACACTCAAAAAACAACACATATATATATGCACACATACACATATATATAGTACCATTCTCTTCAGTAGAGATCAAATGGAGTATGTAAATAAAAACTTAATCTAGGTTTTTAAATTCTCTAAACACAATGAATTTAACCTACAAATTAATAACAAAGATAAATCTTCAAACACTTGAAAACTAAAAGAAACCCACTAAAGAAAAGTCCATGGACCAAGTAAGCAACCTCAAGGGAAATAAAATATATTGAATCAAATTTTTTTTAAAGTATAAGGTTTCCAAGTCCAGCATGTAAGAAGCTTATAATTTGCCACTCCATTCTAATAAGAAAAAAATTAAACAAGCTGAAAAGTCAACTCTTCTTAGATCCAAAAGAGAAGTGAGGTCACTAGGCAAACTGCTTCTCCCAGACTGTATAGGTTGACAGGCAAATACAGAGAATCACAACTTATTGGAGCAAAAACCCAGGGGTAGAAACCTCCATGGGAACCAGATGGAGAGACGGAAAACCTAAATTATAATTGATGAATTGCTAGAGGCACAGTGTAGACAATTCTGAGAATCAAAAATTCCAGGGAGACCCAGTAATAGGGATAATGCATACATATTTATGAATTTTATCTCTAGGAGATCACTAGTTTCTTACAGTGATATCAGAAAAAAATCTGTTTCTGAGGGAGAAGTGGAAAGAGGAACATTTTGAAATACACCAGAGCACTCTGTTCTTAACAAGGCCTGCCCTTGAAAGAGACTACTCTACAAGTAGGCCTAACCAGCTAGGGTTTTCAGTTCAGTTCAATTCAGTTCAGTCACTCAGTCATGTCCAACTTTTTGCGACCCCATGAATCGCAGCATGCCAGGCCTCCCTGTCGATCACCAACTCCCAGAGTTCACTCAGACTCACGTCCATCGAGTTGGTGATGCCACCCAGCCATCTCATCCTCTGTCATCCCCGTTTCCTCCTGCCGCCAAGCCCTCCCCGCATCAGAGTCTTTTCCAGTGAGTCAACTCTTCGCATGAGGTGGCCAAAATACTGGAGTTTCAGCTTTAGTATCATTCCTTCCAAAGAAATCCCAGGGCTGATCTCCTTTAGAATGGACTGGTTGGATGTCCTTGCAGTCCAAGGGACTCTCAAGAGTCTTCTCCAACACGACAGTTCAAAAACATTAATTCTTCGGCTAGGGTTTTATCAGAGCCTAAACTACAGGGTCGGAGAAGGCAATGGCACCCTACTCCAGCACTCTTGCCTGGAAAATCCCATGGACGGAGGAGCCTGGTGGGCTGCCATCTATGGGGTCGCAGAGAGTCAGACACGACTGATGCGACTTAGCAGCAGCAGCAAACTATAGGGTGGCAGAGTAATACCCAACTCCACCCCTCTATGTGAGAGAAGGGAAATACCCAATTCCAGCCCACTCTAGTCATCCTGCTGTACCTAAATGGGAAAGAAAAATCCAAGAAGCACTTGCAAAGTTCACAGTCCAGACGTACAGGTTCACAAAAGATTGAGACCTAATTACAGAATGCTTCCCTTACACTACTAAAGGCCTATTTATGGCAGCTCTTTGTACCCAGTACCTCAAGCTAGCTATTAAGAAAGGCATCATAAGGCATACTAAAAGCCAAAACATAGTTTCAAGAAACAGAGTAAGCATCAGAATTAGACTTAGATATGGCAGGCATGTTGAAATTGTAAGACTGGGAATTCAGAACAGCAATAATTAATGTGCTAAAGGCTCTAACAGATAAAGAAAGGAGCATGCAAGAACCGATTGGCAATGTTAGCAGAGAAGTTCTCTATACACTATAACAGAATACACTACAAGAGAAATCAAGAATGCCTGTGATGTGCTTATTGGTAGGCTGGACCTGGCTTGAGGAAAGAATCTCTGAGCTTCAGTATATTTCAATAAGAAACCTCCAAAACTGAAAATCAAAAATATAAAAGACAAAAATAAGAGAACAGAAGCACTGTCCCACCCAAGCACTGTGGGACAACCACAGAAGGTACACCATACATGTAATGGGAATGCCATAGGAGAAAAGATAAAGAAACAGAAGAAATATTATGAATAGAAACAATGACTGGGAATTTCCTCACATCAAACTACGTACAGAAAGCTTAGAGAACACCGAAAAACTACACCTATTCATAAATCATACATATTGAATATGCATATAACATTCAAACTATAAAAAAATTAAAGATAAAAAAATCCTTACAGAAGTCAAAAGAAAAACATGCCTTACTTAAGAAGGAACAAAGGTTAAGAAGTACCTCTGACTTCTCAGAAACTATTCAATTTAAGAAGAAAATGAGATATTTAAAGAGTTAAGAGGATAAAAAACCAACTTAAAATTCTGTATCATGTGAAATTATCCTTTAAAAGTGAAGGAGAAATACTTTCTCAAACAAACAAAAATTGAAAGACTTTGTATGTTTTTTAGAGAGATAAGAAAGACATGGATTAGAAAACTTGGATCCACAGAAAGAGCATCAAAGAAAGAATAAGTGAAGATAAAAAACTTTTCTTTTTCTTACTCTTAATTGATCTAAAGTATAATAGCTTTGTTCAAAATTGACTGTGTGGATCACAATAAACTGTGGAAAATTCTGAAAGAGATGGGAATACCAGACCACCTGACCTGCCCCTTGAGAAATCTGTATGCAGGTCAGGAAGCAACAGTTAGAACTGGACATGGAACAACAGACTGGTTTCAAATAGGAAAAGGAGTATGTCAAGGCTGTATATTGTCACCCTGCTTCTTTAACTTCTATGCAGAGTACATCATGAGAAATGCTGGACTGGAAAAAACACAAGCTGGAATCAAGATTGCCTGGAGAAATATCAATAACCTCAGATATGCAGATGACACATCCTTATGGCAGAAAGTGAAGAGGAACTAAAAAGCCTCTTGATAAAAGTGAAAGAGGAGAGTGAAAAAGTTGGCTTAAAGCTCAACATTCAGAAAACGAAGATCGTGGCATCCGGTCCCATCACTTCATGGGAAATAGATGGGGAAACAGTGGAAACAGTGTCAGACTTTATTTTTTGGGGCTCCAAAATCACTGCAGATGGTGATTGCAGCCAGGAAATTAAAAGACGGTTACTCCTTGGAAGAAAGGTTATGACCAACCTAGATAGCATATTCAAAAGCAGAGACATTACTTTGCCAACAAAGGTCCATCTAGTCAAGGCTATGGTTTTTCCAGTGGTCATGTGTGGACTCAGAGTTGGACTGTGAAGAAGGCTGAGCGCCAAAGAATTGATGGTTTTGAACTGTGGTGTTGGAGAAGACTCTTGAGAGTCCCTGGACTGCAAGGAGATCCAACCAGTCCATTCATTCTGAAGGAGATCAACCCTGGGATTTCTTTGGAAGGAATGATGCTAAAGCTGAAACTCCAGTACTATGGCCACCTCATGCGAAGAGTTGACTCATTGGAAAAGACTCTGATGCTGGGAGAGATTGGGGGCAGGAGGAGAAGGGGACAACAGAGGATGAGATAGCTGGATGGCATCACGGACTTGATGGACCTGAGTCTGAGTGAACTCCGGGAGTTGGTGATGGACAGGGAGGCCTGGCGTGCTGCGATTCACGGGGTCGCAAAGAGTCGGACACGACTGAGCCACTGAACTGAACTGAAATGATGCATGTACTTAAACTTATATGTAATAAACATAAATGACAGCAATGATTCAGGGTTGGAAGGGAGGAATTAGAATTATTTTGTTATTAGAAGGTCCTCACACACACACACACACACACACACACACACACACTGCCCTGAAAGTGGTTTAGTGTTATCTGAAGTGATCTTAGATTCATTTTAAATGTATACTGCAATCTGTAGGTCAACCACCAAAAAAAGTTAAAAAAAAAAGAATTATAACTAATACAGTAAGAAAGAGAAATGAAATAATATAAAATGCTCAGTTAGAACCACAAAAGGCATGAGAAGAGTGGAGTCAAAATAGGAACAAAAAACAAGGGCAACAAATATAAAATATTGTAGCAACCAATATAGTTGATATCAATCTATGTCAATAATTACTTAGGACATCAATGATCTAAATGCACCAATCAAGAGACAGAGATTATCAGAGTAAATCAGAAAATCAAGACTCAAACATACTTTGTCTAAACTAACTTTAAATATAAAGACACATATAGATTAAGAGTAAATGAAGAGGACTTCCCTGGTGGTCCAGTAGTTAAGAATCCGCCTGCCAATGCAGGGAACATGGGTTCGATCCCTGGTTGGGGAAGATTCCGTGTGCCACGGAGCAACCAGGCCTGTGAGCCACAACTACCAAAGCCCATGTACCCTAGAGCCCATCCTCTGCAACAAGAGAAGCCACCGCAAGGAGAAGCCTATGTACCACAAACAAGAGCAGCCCCACTTGCCCCAGCTGGAGAAAGCCCTTGCACAGCAACGAAGATCCAGTGCAGCCAAAAATAAAATGTGTTTTAAAAAGAGCGAATGAATGAAGTAAGATATACTACGCAAAAACTAATTAAAAGAAAAATCAGAGTAGCTGTACTAATTTCAGACAGAGCAAAACTTCATGAACAGTTATCAGGGATAAAAAGTGGTATCACATAATGATAGAGGGGTCAGTTCTAAAAGGAGACATGCCAATCCTCAATGTGCCTGCATCTAACTGCGGGGCATAAATAAAATCAATAAGCCTCCAGCCAGGCTAAGAAAAAAAGAGAAAGAACACAAATTACTAATATCAGAAATGAAAGAGAGGTCATCCTTATAGATCTCATAGACATTAAAAGGATAGTAAAGGATTGATGGGGCTTCCCTGGTGGCTCAGTGGTAAAGAATCCACCTGCCAATGCAGGAAACATGGGTTTGATCCCTGGGTCAGGAAGATCCCCTGGAGAAAGAAATGCCAATCCATTTAGGTATTCTGGCCTGGAAAATCTCATGGACAGAGGATCCTGGCAGGCTATAGTCCATGGGGTTTCAAAAGATTGGACCTGACTGAGCAACTAAACCACCACAACAAAAGGAATAATGAACAACCCTATGCCCACGAATGTGATAACCTATGAACCATCTCCATCTGTGAATCCGTGGCTCCTTCCCATCTGGCTTGTCTATTACACTGGCCATTACTGCCCTAAAGTTCTATTCTTTAAGTTCATGTGAGAATAATTTCTGGGATTTTTTGATTTAGGAAAGGAACTTTTGATGCGGTGCTCAACTATAATTAATAAACTTTATAGATCCCTTCCTTCCTATAACATCCTCATTGTGCTTATAACTTCCATCTGATAAAAGAAACCCCTCTACAAACATTTTCCCCAAAACATTGCTTACCTCTGGATAAAGATGGAAGCGTTTCACTGTATTAATTACAAGGGGATATTCAGTGAGCCTGTCATTCATAATCATCCATAGTCCTTGCAAAAATGAAGGTGCTTCAACAATGGTCTTGAAGTAGGAATAATAAAGCCCCTTTTAAAAAGTATAAATTGTTAATGTAAGTAAAATTTTAAAATACTTATTTTTCTAACTCTTTTTAGACAATTTATTCTGAAAAGGAAAAAAAAAGATCAATAATAAGACTTCCTAATTTCTACTTATTACTGCATGCTTGAATGCAAACAAAAGCATACCTTTTCAGGTCATCACTATACTATTCTTTCATATTTTCCATAGGTTTGAAAGAGTTAAAGGGATGTATTCAACGTTTTAAGGAATTTTTCTAACCGCACCTTATAATAAGTAAGCAATACATTTTAATTCTACCAAGCCTGATTTTTCCCCCATATTGTGAGACACCTAGAGACTGAGATCTGATAATTCTGACATAAGTATGACTTTGTGTCACTGTATGTGTACAACTTTGCATAATTACTTATATTTTTCCAACTCTTTAGAAATAATAAATGATGGTCACAAGAGCATCAGACGGCACTTCATGCTTTCCTTTTCCTTCCCAGTTCCACTGACTGGCTCTGCCCAAAGTGAAAGCTGTGAGCTACTGTTCATGACAGAAATGTTGTGTCCTGAAAGAGGGGTTATTCTAGTACATTACTACAGCATGTGAAATGATTATTTTATTAAGCTAGTAAAATTGCTATTTAAAATTCAAAGACTAACAAAAGTATGCTGCTTCATATTACTTGCTCATCAGTTTTGTACTTTCTTTCCTAAAAACTAAAGGGCCACATAGTTTGTAATATATGTTCCTCTCAAAATCATTAAAAGTAACGTTCAACTCTACACTCATTCTGGCTTCATACAACTATAAGGTACTTTATTTTTTTTACAGATTAAGCAACAGGGGCGACTATTAAAATTAAAGATTTGTTTTAACTAATATCTGAAAGGGCACTTCTTCATAATTTTAATTAGTATCAATAGAGCAAGTGCATATAAGGATCCTTCCTTTTTGCTTACGAGAGAAACAAGGCAATACAACAAAAAGATATCTAATATGCATGTCTGTACTAACAGAAAGAGAAAACATACACATTTTTATTAGTAAGTTATTATTTTTGTGTCTGGTACTGTGCTTCATTCAATTTCTCTTTCTTCATTTTCAGTAAAATCCTATAAGGCTGGCATTATTTCTAATTAACAGATGAGACTGAGAATCAGACAACTTACTCATCATTATACAACAAAGCATAGAACTGCTATCTGAATCTAATGATCTGTCATTGAAGCCCAGACGCCGACACAGCTACATTTTCAGTCCAGTTGCTCAGTTGTGTTCGACTCTTTGCGACCCCATGCACTCCGGTGCGCCAGGCCTCCCTGCCCATCACCAACTCTTTATTAAATAATATTTTATATCCTCTCTTTGGAAATAACACCTATAAGATATTAAACATTCAAATGCCATACAAATGCTAACATGTCCAACTCTTCAAAGCTTTTAAGTGGCTATATGGTGAGAGATTTAAAAAGCAATGGCTGAGATACCTAAATGAGGCCCATTTATAGACAGGAGTAGAATAGAGATCACTAAGGAGCTAGGTGAGAAAGCAGTGGGAGTGGGGAGTTATGTGCTTAACAGGTACAGTCTATTTGTGATAATAAAGTTCTGGAGATGGATGAGGGTTAATGGTTGCACGATGTAAGTGTGTTTAATGCCACAGAACTTTATACTTAGAAATAATTGAAATGATAAGTTTTGCTAATTTTTATTCTTTAATTAAAAATTTTAATTTAGTCACAATTAAAGGCAAACAAAAGAGCCAATTTCAGCTCTTCTCTTGGCCGATTAACTCATCTGGAGAGTCCTGGCTTCTCTTAATTGTTAAATTCTGCAACTCTGGCTTTCTTTATCCCATTTAACCCCCACAACAGTTATGTAAAATACAATAGATTACATTATCCATTTTACAGATTCCGTGTCAAAAGAACAGAAAAAAGTATTAAAGAAATGATATCAAAAGTTCTCTAAAAGAGATTATCTGGAAATCAAGAGAGCTTTAAAAAAAATTTTAAGTGCCAGCTAAAACTGGCCAACTCTACCCCTAGAAAGCAATTTCCAAGAATTCTGATAGGTCTCTATTACTTTTTAAACTTTGTTTTCCTTTCCTTACCTACTATAATTGATCTTTCAGTTCAGTTCAGTTCAGTCTCTCAGTCGTGTCTGACTCTTTACGACCCCATGAATCACAGCACACCAGCCTCCCTGTCCATCACCGACTCCCGGAGTTCACCTAAACTCACGTCCATCGAGTCGGTGATGCCATCCAGCCATCTCATCCTCTGTCGCCCCCTTCTCCTCCTGCCCCCGATCCCTCCCAGCATCAGAGTCTTTTCCAGTGAGTCAACACTTCACATGAGGTGCCCAAAGTACTGGAGTTTCAGCTTTAGCATCAGTCCTTCAAATGAACACCCAGGACTGATCTCCTTTAGAATGGACTGGTTGGATCTCCTTGCAGTCCAAGGGACTCTCAAGAGTCTTCTCCAGCACCACAGTTCAAAAGCATCAATTCTTCAGCGCTCAGCTTTCTTCACAGTCCAGCTCTCAATCCATACATGACCACTGGAAAAACCATAGCCTTGACTAGACGGACCTTTGTTGGCAAAGTAATGTCTCTGCTTTGTAATAGGCTATCTAGGTTGGTCATAACTTTCCTTCCAAGGAGTAAGCGTCTTTTAATTTCATGGCTGCAATCACCATCTGCGGTGATTTTGGAGCCCCCCCCCCCAAAAAATAGTCTGACACTGTTTCCACTGTTTCCCCATTTATTTCCCATGAAGTGATGGGAATCACTTCTGAATCTTTCTGAATGCTGAGCATTAAGCCAACTTTTTCGCTCTCCTCTTTTACTTTCATCAAGAGGCTTTTTAGCTCCTCTTCACTTTCTGCCATAAGGATGGTGTCATCTGCATATCTGAGGTTATTGATATTTCTCCCAGCAATCTTGATTCCAGCTTTTGTTTCTTCCAGTCCAGCATTTCCCATGATGTACTCTGCATAAAAGTTAAATGAGCAGGGTGACAATATACAGCCTTGATGTACTCCTTTTCCTATTTGGAACCAGTCTGTTGTTCATGTCCAGTTCTAACTGTTGCTTCCTGACCTGCATACAGGTTTCTCAAGAGGCAGGTCAGGTGGTCTGGTATTCCCATCTCTTGAAGAATTTTCCAGTTTACTGTGATCCACATAGTCAAAGGCTTTAGCATAGTTAATGAAGCAGAAATAGATGTTTTTCTGGAACTCTCTTGCTTTTTCAATGATCCAGCGGATGTTGGCAATTTGATCTCTGGTTCCTCTGCCTTTTCCAAAACCAGCTTGAACATCAGGGAGTTCACGGTTCACGTATTGCTGAAGCCTGGCATGGAGAATTTTGAGCATTACTTTACTAGCGTGTGAGATAAGTGCAATTGTGCGGTAATTTGAGCATTCTTTGGCACTGCCTTTCTTTGGGACTGGAATGAAAACTGACCTTTTCCATTCCTGTGGCCACTGAGTTTTCCAAATTTGTTGGCATATTGAGTGCAGCACTTTCACAGCATCATCTTTCAATTTGAAATAGCTCAACTGGAATTCCATCACCTCCACTAGCTTTGTAGTGATGCTTTCTAAGGCCCACTTGACTTCACATTCCAGGATGTCTGGCTCTAGATAAGTGATCACACCATCGTGATTATCTGGGTCATGAAGATCATTTTTGTACAGTTCTTCTGTGTAGTCTTGGCACCTCTTCTTAATATCTTCTGTTTCTGTTAGGTCCAGACCATTTCTGTCCTTTATTGAGCCCATCCTTGCATGAAATGTTCCCTTGGTATCTCTAATTTTCTTGAAGAGATCTCTAGTCTTCCCCATTCTTTTGTTTTCCTCTATTTCTTTGCATTATTCACTGAGGAAAGCTTTCTTATCTCTCCTTGCTATTCTTTGGAACTCTGCATTCAGATGCTTACATCTTTCCTTTTCTTCTTTGCTTTTGGCTTTTCTTCTTCTCACAGCTATTTGTAAGTCCTCCCCAGACAGCCATTTTGCTTTTTTGCATTTCTTTTCCATGAGGATGGTCTTGATCCGTGTCTCCTGTACAATGTCACGAACCTCATTCCATAGTTCATCAGGCACTCTATCAGATCTAGGCCCTTAAATCTATTTCTCACTTCCACTGTATAATCATAAGGGATTTGATCTAGGTCATACCTGAAGGGTCTAGTGGTTTTCCCTACTTTCTTCAATTTAAGTCTGAATTTGGCAATAAGGAGTTCATGGTCTGAGCCACAGTCAGCTCCTAGTCTTGTTTTTTTCTGACTGTATAGAGCTTCTCCATCTTTGGCTGCAAAGAATATAATCAATCTGATTTCAGTGTTGACCATCTGGTGATGTCCATGTGTAGAGTCTTCTCTTGTATTGTTGGAAAAGGGTGTTTGCTATGACCAGTGCGTTCTCTTGGCAAGCCTCTGTTAAGACTTGGCCCTGCTTCATTCCGTATTCCAAGGCAAAATTTGCCTGTTACCCCAGGTATTTCTTGACTTCCTACTTTTGCATTCCAGTCCCTGATAATGAAAAGGACATCTTTTTTTGGTGTTAGTTCTAAAAGGTCTTGTAGGTCTTCTGGAACCGTTCAACTTCTTCAGTGTTACTGGTTGGGGCATAGGCTTGGATTACTGTGATATTGAATGGTTTGCCTTGGAAATGAACAGAGATGATTCTGTTGTTTTTGAGATTGCATCCAAGTACTGCATTTCGGACTCTTTTGTTGACCATGATGGCTACTCCATTTCTTCTAAGGGATTCCTGCCCACAGTAGTAGATACAATGGTCATCTGAGTTAAATTCACCCATTCCAGTCCATTTTAGTTTGCTGATTCCTAGAATGTCGATGTTCACTCTTGCCATCTCCTGTTTGAACACTTCCAATTTGCCTTGATTCATGGACCTAACATTCCAGGTTCCTATGCAATATTGCTCTTTACAGCATCGGACCTTGCCTCTATCACCAGTCACATCCACAGCTAGGCATTGTTTTTCTTTGGCTCCATCCCTTCATTCTTTCTGGAGTTATTTCTCCACTGATCTCCAGTAGCATATTGGGCACTTACCAACCTGGGGAGTTCCTCTTTCAGTATCCTATCATTTTGCTTTGCTGCTGCTAAGTCAAGTCACTTCAGTTGTGTCCGACTCTGTGTGACCTCATAGATGGCAGCCCACAAGGCTCTCCCGTCCCTGGAATTCTCCAGGCAAGAACACTGGAGTGGGTTGCCATTTTCTTCTCCAATGCATGAAAGTGAAAAGTGAAAATGAAGTCGCTCAGTCATGTCTGACCCTCAGCGACTCCATGGACTAGCGCCTTCCAGGCTCCTCTGTCCATGGGATTTTCCAGGCAAGAGTACTGGAGTGGGGTGCCATTGCCTTCTCTGATCATTTTGCTTTGATATCCTATTAACTGGTCTTTACTGTCTTATAAAAAAGTCTGCCTTTAGGAAAGGAAGAGAATGTGACAAAAGAATCCTGAAACACTTTTCTGTGGTAGATATTTTATTTTTTAGATTCCATATATCAAAATAAGTGGTAAAATAGAAGGGAACTGCTGGATCATACGGTAGTTCTATTTTTAGTTTTTTGAGAAGCCTGTACACAGACTGCAGCCATGAAATTAAAAGATGCTTACTCCTTGGAAGAAAAGTTATGACCAACCTAGATAGCATATTGAAAAACAGAGACATTACTTTGCCAACAAATGTCCATCTAGTCAAGGCTATGGTTTTTCCAGTGGTCATGTACGGCTGTGAGAGCTGGACTGTGAAGAAAGCTGAGCGCTGAAGAATTGATGCTTTTGAACTGTGGTGCTGGAGAAGACTCTTGAGAGTCCCTTGGACTGCAAGGAGATCCAACCAGTCCATTCTAAAGGAGATCAACCCTGGGATTTCTTTGGAAGGACTGATGCTAAAGCTGAAACTCCAGTACTTTGGCAACCTCATGTGAAGAGTTGACTCATTGGAAAAGACTCTGATGCTGGGAGAGATTGGGGGCAGGAGAAGAAGGGGATGACAGAGGATGAGATGGCTGGCTGGCATCACTGACTTGATGAACATGAGTTTAGGTGAACTCCGGGAATCGGTGATGGACAGGGAGGCTGGCGTGCTGCGATTCATGGGGTCGCCAAGAGTTGGAGATGACTGAGCGACTGAACTGAACTGAACTGTACACTGTTTTCCACAGTGGCTGCACCGATTTACATTCCCATCAACAGGGTAGGAGAGTTTCCTTTCTTCAAAATTTTCATCAACATTTGTTATTTGTAGACATTGCAATGGTAGCCATTCTGACTGTTGTGAGGTGATCTATCATTGTGGTTTTGACTTGTACTTCCCTAACAATTTGTGATGTTGAGCATCTTTTCATGTGCCTGTTAGCCATCTGTATGTCTTCTTTGGAAAAAGTTTATTCACATCTTCTGTCAATTTTTCAAAATTTTTTTATATTGAGTTGTATGAGCTGTTTATGTATTTTGGAAATTAACCACTTATCAGTCACAGCATTTACAAATATTTTCTCCCATTCAGTAGGTTGTCTTTTAGTTTTGAGAATGGTTTCTTCAGCTTCCCCAAAGCTTTTAGGTTTAACTAGGCTCTATTTATTTATTTCTGATTTTATTTATTTTGCCTTAGGAGACAGATCCAAAAATAAACACTGCAGCAATTTATGTCAAACCGTGTTCTGCCTATGTTCTCTTCTGGGAGATTTACGGTTTCAGGTCTTACATTTAGGTCTTTAATCCATTTTGACTGTACTTTTGCTTACAAAGTGAGGCCTAAAACACTTTTTATTTAAATAACAAAACTATAGGCCAGATTTCAAAAACAAACCTTTAGTTAACAAAGGGGAACTGTGGGTGAAGGACAGGGAGAGATAAATTAGGAGCTTGGGATTAACATACACACATTACTATATATAAAATAGATAACCAACAAGGACCTATAGCACAGAGAACTCTATTCAATATTCTATAATAATCTACAGAAGAACCTGAAAAACAATGAATATATGTATAACTGAATCAGTTTGCTATACACCTGAAACTAACACAACATTGTAAGTCAACTATATCCCAATAAAATTCTTTTTAAAAACAGCAAAAACAACATAAACCTACAATATTGTGAGAAACAGTACAATTCACCAAAATTCATTTCAGATCCTAATAAATTTGCACGTTACTATTCTTAAACTACAAATGAATTCATTAGAAGAAAGAACCTAACCATTTCAGTGCGAAAAGTCATCTCCCGTTCTAAGGCTGAGAGGTGAGAAAAATGACGATCATTTTCAAAAAGTCTTATCAAATGTACCCTAGAAGAAAAATAACATGTTTCAAAAGCAGGGCTAAACTATTATAAACAAAGTATAAAAACCATAAGATAGAAGAAAGAATAAATTTTTACAATAAATATTGAGATAACTTTATAGGTTGCCAATTTGTATATTTTTTTGGCATTTATAATCCAGCACTATAACACAGATAATTGTATATTTCCCCTTCATGGATCACTGCCTTGTCATGGTGCAGGGGCTTGCATAACTCAATGAAGCTATGAGCCATGCCGTGTAGGGTCACCCAAGACGGATGGATCATAGTGGAGAGTTCTGACAACACATGATCCACTGGAGCAGGGAGGCCTGGAGAGTTGCAGTCCATGGGGTCTCAAAGAGTCAGACATGACTGGGAGACTGAACAACAACGACTGTAGATCTAAAACTCTTGTAGATTTCTCCATCCTTCTTCCCATTCCAGGCGTCCAAATCAGAACTGAGGCATGCTTTTGGTTATCTGTTATGTTTTACAAGTGCTTCTAATGTACCAGGTTTGGGGAATGTCTCTAACTGTTGAAAAGATTTAGACTATAATTTTAAATAAAATTATTTTAAGTTAAATCAGTTTTTAAATAAGTAGAACACTACATAAAGTACCAAAGAAAACAGGACTGTAAAGATATTTCATCAGTATGACTGAAAAAAAAAAAACCCCAGCTGTAGGTACTGAAATAGGAGCATATGTGACAAGTAAAATTGTAGTCAGCAATTAAACTATCCTTAATTATACAGTAGATGCTTTCCAATAAAGTAGAAAATAAAACAAAATTCCATATGGCAACCCTGTCTTCCACTCACCTTCATTTATACCTAGGACATATACCAGGGTATCACAAGCTGTAGGAAATGTTTCCTACCATTACAGTCTTAGTTCTATTAACATCGAGATCTCCCTGCAGAATAACGGTTAGAAAAGCACTGTCCCAACAGGACGCAGGGCAGATTCCATTCTTCCCAAGGGCAGAAATCCTTGAGCTCAGGTAGAAATGAAGATATGTCAGAGGAAAATTATTTTACATATAGTTTTTACAAATATATCATTTATGTAAAATAATGTGTATGTGTATGCACATTGAAAGGCTCATTTAATTCAGTATTACCATTACAGGGTGTTTATCTTCATTTCTACCTGATTTCCAATTGACAGGTGCTACTAAAACTTTACATAAACCCTGAGTTTATGTCACTGCTGCTGCTGCTGCTGCTGCTGCTGCTGCTAAGTCGCTTCAGTCGTGTCCAACCCTGTGCGACCCCACAGACAGCAGCCCACCAAGCTCCTCTGTCCCTGGGATTCTCCAGGCAAGAATACTGGAGTGGGGTGCCATTTCCTTCTCCAATGCATGCATACATGCTAAGTCGCTTCAGTCGTGCCCAACTCTGTTTGACTCCATGGACAGCAGCCCACCAAGCTCCTCTGTCCACGGGATTCTCCAGGTAAGAATACTGGAGTGGGTTCCCATTTCCTTCTCCCTTATGTCACTAACAACTCTCAATTACTATAAAATGAGGAAGTTTTTTACATGAAATAAACATGAAAACTATACTACAAAAGCTAGATATTTAGGAAATACAGTGGTGAACCTTTTGGTAAAGCAAAAATATTTTAATTCATAAATTACTATTCCCATAATGCATTCATTTACAAATGTTTCACACATGAGGTTTTTAAAAAGTTTTATACACACACACATATATATGTTAACTGGTACACATATAGATATTCTATATATATAGCAAGCAGTTCATTTTTTATATATACAAACAGTGATGGTAATTTTTATAATCCAAATGTTTATATATATATCAAACCGAAACTAATCTTACCAGTGCAAAATTGCCACAAAGGCAGCTGGAAAAAGAAAAAAAGGAAAAAGTCATTAAAAGTTGCTTTATTATAATATGCCTTTAAAATGACTATTTAATAACTTTTAAAACAAACACTGCAATGTTGGAAGCTTCCAATCATGCTTCTTTATCTCTTTTTCCATATTCTCACCATCCTGAGCTCAGTCCTACCACTCTTCACCATTTCTCAGACGTCTAGTTTTATGTCACAATCAGCAAACTATGGTCTGTGGTCTGTCTGGTCTGTTTTGTCTGCAAGCTAAAATGGTTAATTTTTTTTAAGGGTTGTAAAAAATAGGAAAGAAGAATAAATAACAAAGACTGTATGTGGCCTGAAGTTTAAAATTTTTTACTTGGGTCTTTACAGAAAAAGTATATACTCACTACATGTTAACTTTCCATTTAATATATGGTAATACTATGAACCACTTTAAAACTAAACCTATACCTTCCCTCTCAACTCTGATAAGGTTTCATTAACTCTAAGATAGACAATGTCCTACTCAACTACATGTGTATCCTCTTTCTTATTCTCAAGGCAATTACTCTTAAAAATAATACTTAAGAAAAAAATCAAATATCCTACTAAGTCCATCTAGCTTTCCAAACTCTTCAAAATATTAGTGTCTCTCACCCCCTCCCCTTAACCCACATTCCCTCCCCAACAAAATTATAAGGTGTAATGATGTCAATACTGTAAATGCAAAGGGCTTATCACAGCTCCTTCTAAGGTTGTGATTAAAAGCCTGTCTCCTGTATCCTGCCTCTGTCAATTTCACCTCTGAAAGTGACCCAACCTTATACCTTACTGACACAAAGACCATTTGACGACAGCACTCTCAACATCTCTTATATCCATTTCAACATTTCTCTATACAGTGATCTTTGCTTCTCTGTTCTCTACCGTCTCAGAAGAGGAAGTATCTGTTCTCTTTTCTACTGATAGCTTCTCAAATTCATGCCTTTAGCTCCATCCTTCCCAATTATTCCAAGACTGCACCATCAAGTATTTACTCTCTTCAAACCTCAATCTCACCCTCTCTCCTCAGTCCTTCCCCTTCAGCCTTTAATATTCCCAAGCCTTAAAATACTTCTCTTGATATAGTAGACCTTCCAGCTACGAAATATTCTCTTCTCCATCCCCTGCCATGCCTGACAAGATAATCAGCCAACTTCTATAAAGTTCCTATAACTCTTTTAAATGACCGATGACCCTTCATTTATCAACATCAACAGTCTCTTTCAATTTTCCTGCTTTTCAATCTCTCTGTAGAATTTCACCAGATCCTTAGATTTCTTTCTCTATCAAGACTCATCATACCAACCTGCCAATTCTTCCATTTTCTGACCATTTTGTTTTTATATGCTTCTCTGTTTTTTATTTTTCTCTTCTCTCTTAAAACGAAGTATGCAGGGGTTTTCCCAAGTATCTTTACTTTGCTCTCTTTTCTATCTTGGAAACCTCATTCAATGTTAATGTTTCAACTCACTTCTACATGAATAATTCCCAAGTCTACACTCCTCATGCCTGACCAAAAGTTCTCTCTTCCTCTCATCACATTCCTTTTCTCTCCTACCTCATCACCTACCCAGTTCCTCTCAACATGTTTCCATCAACATGCACCTCTGACTTCTCTTCTCCATTCCTACTGTCACTACCCTCATTAAGGTCACTGCTGCCTGGGGCTTCCCTGATCCAGTGGTTAAGAGTCCACTCTGCAATGCAGGGACATCAGTTTGATCCCTGGCCCCAGAGGATCCCACATGCCACTGCAGAGCAACTAAGCCTGAGCACCATAACTACTGAGCCTGGAAGCTGCAACTACTGAGCCCACATGTAGCAACTACCGAAGCCCTGGTGCCTAAAGCCTGTGCTCCCCAACAAGAAAAGCCAGTGCACCTCAACTAGAGAAAGTCCACATGCAGCAACAAAGACTTATTACCACCAAAAAATAAAATAATAAATATTAAAAAGACTACTATCGTCTAGATTCTAGCATACAACTGTTTTTTCTACCTCAGTCCACATCCAGTCCGTTTTACACACGGCTGTCAAATCAGTCTCTGAAGCACACTTCTGATCGTGTCACTCTATTTAAGTCAATGTCAACATCAAGAATGTACTAAATGTCACAAAATTGTTCACTTTAAAAATGGTTAATTTTATGTTATGTGCATTTCACCTCGTTAAAAAAAAAAATTATTTTCCTAAAGAAAAGAATCCATCAGTGCCATCCTACTGAATGAAGTTCAAATGCCTTAAATGTAGACTTGAATTAAGACTCCCCACGGCTGGTCCCAACCAATTTTTTGAACACTCTATGTTCTCTTTTTGTACCCTTACATTTCATATTTTCTTACTTCCATGGCTCTGATTATGCTGTTCTATAGGCCTCTAATACTTGTTCTTTGCTCCACACATCCAAATATTACCTTTTTTGGTCCCAATTAAAATCCCACATTTTCCGTAACTAGACATCTGACAAAATCTAAATATGAACCCCTATTATTTCTCAAGTATTGTCTACATGCTCCAGATGTGGAGATCCATTCTACTTTAATATCAGCAATCAACTTACGATGGAAAAGAAATCACAGCTTACATTAGGAGACATCTATCTGTGTTTCAATATACAATAGCAGCCAGTATGAGCAAGGACTAGGCTCAAAATTGATCTTAATGAAACAGCAAAATTTACATCTTCAAAAATTAGTAATGGAAATAAAGAAAAATCTTTCAAGGGCTTAAATAAGAAGGCAATTTAGGCATCAAGCTCCTCAGCAAGATGAAAGTAAATAGATACCAACATGGAGAAATATATTGCCTAATTTGACCCTATTTCCCCTGTGAAAGATTCTCAACTCATTAAAACCAACACATTATTTTGCTTCATTCAAGGTGCAGAAAAATATAAAGTCTGACCTCCCCCTCCCCCAAAGCTACCATTTTCACTAGGGATAAATGGCTGCCTTAAGATGACATTTTGTTGGTGACACATGAAGTTATTATCACTGTGCCTGCAAACCTTTGAAAATGTTTTAAAATAAGAACTAAGGGGGCTCGGAATTCTTGTCAGCGATTTTCCAGATATTGGAACTCGCCATTATTGCTGCCAAACTTGCTTGTTAAACTGATAGTCAAGATTCACGGAAACCACGTCCAACCCTAGGCTCAAGAGGGTACACGGGTCTCTCCATTGTGAGCCTAGCCTCCCGGGAGTGCTGGTCTCGGAGCTGTCGGGGCTCCAGCAAGGGGCTTTCCTCGGTCGGTTCCGCTCACCTATGCCGATGGCCCCCCTGCCCGAGACCTGACGTCTTTGCAATAGTTGCGCCTTGTCCCAGAGCTGCTCCAGCAAAGAACTGAGAAACGGAAAGCGGCCGTTCAGAAAATCGGGCCTTGTGACCATCTCCACTGGCACGCAGTTCTGCGTTTTCAGGTTTCGGATCCTCCGCGGCGAATAATCCCGGGCGCCCCCTGGCAGGTTCCTCCTGCGTGTGCGCAAAGGCAGCTCCGGCCTTTTCACCTCCTTCTTCGGCTCCTCCTCCAACTCCCGCTCCCCAGTTCCTGTGGCCCGGCGCCGCCGTCTAGACTGCGTGGAGCGGAGAGAGTGCGACGGCTCTGAAGCCGCACCTCTGAGCTTATTCCTCGTTTGCCCGACCATTTTCTCATAGTCCCCGTTAGGATGGGGCTGGTACTCTCTCCGGCGCCGGCCCGGCCCGGCCCAGTCAGGCGAGGTCCGCAAGAGGCCTGGCTCGGCTCACAGCCTCAACGACTTGTCGCAGCGCCGTTGCAGGCTGCCCGGTCGTCAAGGCGACCACGAAACAAAACCCAGGCTGCCTGGCGCCGCTCGTGCGCCGCTCACGCGCGCAGGCCCACGTGCGCTTATCCTGCGCACCCTGCCACGTGCACCTCCCACGCGTTCAGCCCCAGGTGCCCTTATCCAAAGCACCACGCGCAACCTCTCTCGTGCGCTACCACGCGTGCAGCCCCATGTGCGCAGGTCCTTAGCACCACCCCTCGCGGACTCTCCCACGTGCGCTCGCACGTGTCCATTCTGTAGTGAGCGGACTGCTCCGCGCCCCAAGCACATCTCCTCGCGCGTTTCCCCGCGCATCTTCTCACGTGCGCGGCTCAGCTGTCATACCTTGCTAGCGGACAAGACAAGAACTTTCTTCGTTTTAATTCCTTTCTTCGGGTTTAGCCTTAGCTTTGTTTTTGCCAAAAGGTTGTCTGTTTCAAGGTTATTAACAAAAAAGGGAGATCTCAATTTTAAAAGTAACAGTAGGGGAAAAAAAAAAAAAGCGAGGGAAAGAAGCTAGAGCGTCTGACGCGCCTGGCACTTATTAGGAGCGTCTCTCCTCGCCTCCTTGAACACTTGGCTGGTATGGGACACGTAGAGTTCATCTCCTACACCGAGGCAGTGGCCCGAGGCTGCAGGCAGCAGGTGGCAGAGCTGGCGTGAACCCGGTGAGTCTAACCGCACAGCCTCAGGTTGAATGCGAATTCAGTGTTCTCCCCTTTGAGGACAGAGTTTATCCATCTATTCTGAAGTGAAATTGTGTCCCAAACCAGATTGCTCAGAATTCCTCAGAAGTTGAGCGCGGAGCTGTGCTCAGCACTCTCACCTTTCTGAACCAGAAACCACCCAGGACCACATAAAAAGAGAAACCCACAGTCACTGCAGAGCCATACGCGACGCCACAGCGACTGGCAAAGATGCACAGGGACCCTGGCGCTTGTCACGTCCTCTGCTCCCGGCTCTGCGGCCGGATCCCACACCGCCTCACGTGCCATCTGTTTCCCGACCGATCCAACTCCCTAAAACCCCTTTCCCCCGATCTGGTCTAGACGCCCTGCGGCTAGGTTAATTTCCCGGATGCCACACCGCTCAGAAATACTCAGGACTCCCATTAGCCCATAAATAAAAGTTAAACTCCTTGGCTTGTTTATTGGCACCTTTAGTAGCCTGCCCCATCTACCTTTTCAACTTCAGTTTCCCACGTCCCCGGACACAGATCTTCCTCTCCAGTCATTCCAAGTGAGGTCTTCAATGTGACTCCGTAACTGTCCCTTTACTCATAACCTGAAGCCCTCTTGGCGTTCTCATCCGTTTTTGCCTGACTCTTTCAGTTTTGTTACTTTCCAAGCCCCACCCGGTTTCTCCAGCCCAGGTTAATTTCCCTATTCCGCAGGTCTAAAATCTTGTCACTTAAATTCAGTAAGTGTTATTATTAATTTGCTGGTTTGTAAGATTACCCGTCCCCCGCGCCCGCCCCAAGGAGCCTTTCTATGTTACTGGCACTGTGTTTGCTGCTTAAAATGTTCACGCATTTAGGGAATTCCCTAACAGTCTAGTGGTTAGGACCTCACTCTTTAATTGCTGAGGGCCCAGATTCAATACTCACCCCCATCTCCACCCCCACCCCCGCGGGGCTAAAAAAATTTACAAAATGTTTTCGTATTTAATCGTATTTAAATTCAGACAGTAACTGTATGAATTAGGAAACCGTGGACTAAGGATGTAGTGATTTACCCAAGTTTTCACAACTGAAAAATCGTCCAACTCTGAGTTTAAAACACAAGGCACTTATGGGTGGTTGATAAAAACATTGAAAAAATATGCAAATTCAAAAAATACCTTATTTTTTCATATGAATATTCTAATATTGTTTTTGGAGTGCTATGATTATGTTTTCCTTTAATGAAAAGGAAATTATAGAATTATGTAAGACATGAATTGGGTGCATTTGCATCTTTATGTATGTATTAGATAGAGCATCTGATTCTGGAGCTTTTTTATTTCTCTTTATCATTATATATTTATAATATATATTATTAGTCGCTCAGTCGTGTCTGACTTTTTGCGACCCCGTGGACTGTAGCCCGCCAGGCTCCTCTGTCCGTGGGATTTTCTAGGCAAAAATACTAGAGTGGGGTGCCATTTCCTCCTCGAGGGGATCTTCCCAACTGTACATAAAAGAGACTTCATTAATGTGCATTAGAGGATACCCCATGTTAACTGTCATAGAAAACTGTCTCTTGAGCCTTTAAATTCTATACCAATTCTACATCTCTGGTTGGCCGACTGTTTTTTACTTAGGTTTTAAGGTGAATGACCTGGGGCTATTTGTTTCCATCAACCTGATTGTGAATCTATTTGCAGGCTACTACTTCTGGTATCACTTTGGGAAATTTATATTTTCCAACAGACATTTCAAGTCAACTGAATTATACACTCTTTTACCTGAAATCGATATGGTCACCTGTGCCTTTTCTAAAAATCAGTGTTTTCCCAAATAATCTGTTTATTCCTCAACTCTGTGATTTTTCTTAGATGTGTTCAAGTTATGTCTTGTTGAATATTTTCAAAGGTAATTTGAGGGTCCCTGTTGATAGATTATCAACTTAAGTGATTTTATGTTTTACATCTTTGTTTTTTGTGAGGAGTGGGTAGTTTTCTGGGAGCAAAGAGTGGCTGCTACTGGGATGTTGGCCAAATGTCATTTTCAGTGACATTTTCTTGTATAACTCTGAACTGAAATTTATGATTTTGGTCTTCTCTTCAGTCTGTTTTGTCTGCTTCTTATGTTTCTCTCTTTGCGAATTTGTTTCTTCGAATTTCCTGTTGTCTTTTGGATCACTCCATGTGCAAACAGAATAAAGCATATGCTTACCCTTAGTCTGGCCCTCAAAGGTTCAAATCTGGTCATGTTCTCCATTTAAAAAATAATTCTTATGATGTTCATTGTACTATTATTTACGTAAGTGGAAATTAGAGCTCCCTTGTCAAACAGTGAATTACAGAACACCGATGATGGTGAAGCATTACTAAATTCAATAAAGTAATTTTAAATGAATATTTAACAGTATGCTGCTGCTAAGTCACTTCAGTCGTGTCCGACTCTGTGTGACCCCATAGATGGCAGCCCTCCAGGCTCCCCCGTCCCTGGGATTTTCCAGGCAAGAATACTGGAGTGGGTTGCCATTTCCTTCTCCAATGCATGAAAGTGAAAAGTAAAAGTAAAGTCGCTCAGTATTGTCTGACTCTTAGCGACCCCATGGACTGCAGCCTACCAGGCTCCTTTGGCCATGGAATTCTCCAAGCAAGAGTACTGAAGTGGGTTGCCAGTGCCTTCTCTAATTTAACAGTATAGGAAAATACTTAGTGTTAAAAATGGGCTTACCGGGTGGAGCTGATGGTAAAGAACCTGCCTGCCAGTGCAGGAGATACCGGAGATGTGGGTTGATCTCTGAGTCAGAAAGATCCCCTGGAGGAGGGCATGGCGGCTACTCTAGTATTCTTACCTAGAAAATCCCATGGACAGAGAAGCCTGGCAGACTACAGTCCATAAAGTCACAAAGAGTTGGACACCATTGAGGTGATTTAGCATGCATATAGTGTTAAAGGTAAAATAAGCAGTGTATATATGATTCAGTGTATAGTAAACACATAGAATTAACTGTGTCCCATGGACTTCCCTGGTGGCTCAGATGGTAAGGCGTCTGTCTGCAATGCAGGAGACCTGCCTTTGCTCCCTGGGTTGGGAAGATCCCCTGAAGAAGGAAATAGCAACCTACTCCAGTGCTTTTGCCTGGAAAATCCCATGAATGGAGGAGCCAACATAGGTTTAACATAGAAGTAACCCCATACATAGGAGTAACCCCATAGGCCTACAGTCCATGGGGTTGCAAAGAGTCAGATACGAATTGAGTGACTTCACATACTCCCCTCTAAATCTTTTACATAGAAGACTCATATATGGAAAATTACCAGTGTTGTGACCTTTAGTTAGTAACTTAGTCACTCTAATGTTTATCTCCTGATCTGAAAAATGCTGAAGCACTGAAAGCATAGTAAAGCATCTAAAAGAGTACATGCTTACTTTTAAAACTGTTACTATATCTTGGGGACTTACCCGGTGGTCCAGTGGTTAAGACTCCAAGCTTCCACTGCAAGGGGCAGGGCTTTGATTCTTGGTCAGGAAACTAAGATCATACATGTTGTACACTGTGACCAAAAAATAAGATAAAGTGCTCTACAGTGACCATATTTAGAATATACTGATGAGTATTATTTCCAATTAGTGTCTTGCTCACCTATATTTCTGTCATTAGTTTTATGTTAGTTCTATTGTTAAACAGTAATAAGAATTCTGTGTTCACTAGTTAACTGAGAAAACTGAGAGTTGCCTAAATGATTTTGCATTCTCTCAGTAAGCGGAGGGATAGATTGTGTATGTGAGGGGAAACATGACACTCAGTTTTATTCTGTTGAACAGAATCATGGCATGTTTTCATCTTGTATAACTTCCCTAACAGTGTTCATTTATTTTGAGCTAGCTATTTTGGACACAGTTGTTGCAGTCATATTTAGCTACATGCTTGTTAATGACAATGACTTAAATCAGTATTCCTAATACTTATTTTCTGCTGAACTAACAGTGCATTATAATTTTATACAATGCAGTATATTCTCAAATTATTTCTGTCTCTTTGAAATGAAGATAATACGTGATTTAGCAAATTGTTTTCCTCACATAGAGATTTTCCAGTTATCTATGTCTAAAACTTGTCTCAATTTTCTTTTAGTAAAGCAATTGCTTTTCTTTATGCCAAAATGCAGTGAAACTGTAAAACCAGCAGATGGCAGTAATGACTTGTAAATCAGGATTTTAAAAATTAACAAAGTTCATTTTTTTTAAATGTGAAAAAATCACTGTTACTGTACATCAGTTAACTAAATAGGAAATGTAGGGAAATTTGAAATTAATCCATCATAAAGATATTACATTGCGTATTTCATATATCAAAATAATTAAGATATTCATCATGGCCAGTGTTCAGTTTTCACAAATAATAATGATTTTGCTTTCATTGAATCAGATATTTTTAATCAAGTTTAAGTGTTTTAACTTTGCACAAATATATAGATATAAATTTAAGTTGATAGTTGAATTACATCTATATCTAGCTTAGTTATATGGATCTGGAAAGATTGAGATAAGTGAATATTGCTTTGAAAATGTTATACAAGTTGATAATTTAAAATACTAATTTCACTTTAATAATATGCATACAAAATGAGGTTTTATTTGTGCTATTTCACAGTTTCTTATACATTACTTCCCCCCCCCCCCAACTTTATGGAACAAAGAATTGGAATTGGCATCAAAGTGTTTACCTCTAGCCTGTCATCATTAACTAGTTCTAAAGATGAGAGCAAAATTCTTAGGCTCTCATGATTGTGTTAACTATTATTGAGCCACATATCCAAGATTTTTTCAGAGCATTTAGATTTAGTGATTTTATTCATTTCAATTAAGTTTTTAAAAGAGGAACTGAATGAGATTCATTTTCTATACTTTTGTAAGACTTCCTATAAATTCACAAAGATGAAAAAAATTCTGTTTATTCATGTATCTCTGTATTTGCTTCAAAAACAGAATAACCATAGACTCAGTTTTCTTGGTGGCTGTTTATTTTCTGATTGTTCTGTTTCATATATGTTAAAAGGTCCTTTCAAATTCATCTGCAGCAAGTTACTTCCACTAAAAGAAATGTCATTGCACATGTATGTTTTATGAAACAACAGCTTCAGTCTAAAAACATTACATATCTTGCACTGATTCATTTTTACATAGTGCATTTGCTGCTATGAATTACTTTAAGAGCCTGTTTCGATTCTAGTTTTATGCAGGTGCTTGTTCATAGAAGAAAATGGAAAGTCATCAAATTGCAGTGAAGCATACAGCTTGAATGTAAATACATCTGTATGTGACACTTTGTGTAAACACTGCCTTTTCATCCACAGGAGAAAAGATATCTTGTAATAAGTTGAAATTTCTGGAAGTTCTAGTCCTTCTGTGTCTGTGAGGGTCCTATTCTCCTTTTAAAACTGTCTCTCAACCACCCATACTGGTTAGTTCCCCAGGCCTATATCAGATGAAATGAGATCTGCTTGACCTTAAACAGCTTTATATAGAAATATTTCATTCAGAGGAAGGAAGATAATCCATTAATTAATTGGGAGAATTCCTTCACTTCCCCCACAGAGAGACCACCTGATCGCATAATATGTACACACTGATTTGAGCAGAAGGGTACTCGGTAATCATTTTTAAATGACTTAACTAATACATACATAACCACGGGCATGTATTTATGTCATACCCCCAAAGTCCATTTTTCCATGAACCCAATGATGATAGTTCCTTGAATAATTTTCAACATATGGATTTTAAAAATTTTATAACCAAAGTAACTAATACAAGAACTACTACAAATAAGCAAAAGTCTTAGACCATATTAAAGAATGGACTGTTGTTTATGTATGAGCAGGTTAGATGCAAAATATAGCAAAAGAAGAAGTGAAACATAAGACACATGTGTGCTATGTTTTATATCTCATTTTAGATTGACTTAAGATTTAACTTTGATTATGACATAGTGGTAAAGAAATATCGGTGGGATATTAGCCAGTATGTCTTGGCAATTTACTTCACCAGCTCTGATTTCTTCAACTATGAAATAAAGACTTTGGACTACATAGCCTTATTAAAGGGCTTCTTAAGTGGCCCTAGTGGTAAAGAACCCACTTGCCAGTGCAGGAGACATTAAGAGACACAGGTTCAATCCCTGGGTTGGGAAGATCCTCTGGAGGAGGGCATGGCAACCCACTCCAGTATTCTTGCCTGGAGAATCCCATGGACAAAGGAGCCTGGCAGGCTACAGTTTATAGGGTTGCAAAGAATCAGACATAACTGAAGCCACTTAGCATGCATGCACAGCCTTATTTAAGTCTTTTAAAGTTGATTCCAGTTAGTATTTGAACATATGTTTAGGTAGCTGGAAAAATATACATGTTGAGTTATATAATGCCTTGTACCAAACTCCCTTGTTAACCGTGCTTCTCTTCTCTCCTTACCTGTCTCTAGCTATGTGTTCAGATTTCACCTTGATGGTCTTCATTTCAGTTCAGTTCAGTCGCTCAGTCATATCCGACTCCTTGCGACCCCATGAATCACAGCACGCCAGGCCTCCCTGTCCATCACCAACTCCCGGAGTTCACCCAGACTCACGTCCATCGAGTCCATGATGCCATCCAGCCATCTCATCCTGGGTCGTCCCCTTCTCCTCCTGCCCCCAATCTCTCCCAGCATCAGAGTCTTTTCCAATGAGTCAACTCTTCGCATGAGGTGGCCAAAGTACTGGAGTTTCAGCTTTAGCATCATTCCTTCCAAAGAAATCCCAGGGTTGATCTCCTTCAGAATGGACTGGTTGGATCTCCTTGCAGTCCAAGGGACTCTCAAGAGTCTTCTCCAACACTACAGTTCAAAAGCATCAATTCTTCGGCGCTCAGCCTTCTTCACAGTCCAACTCTCACATCCATACATGACCACTGGAAAAACCATAGCCTTGACTAGATGGACCTTTGTTGGCAAAGTAATGTCTCTGCTTTTGAATATGCTATCTAGGTTGGTCATAACTTTTCTTCCAAGGAGTAAGCGTCTTTTAATTTCATGGCTGCAGTCACCATCTGCAATGATTTTGGAGCCCAAAAAAAAAAAAGTCTGTCACTGTTTCTACTGATTCTCCATCTATTTCCCATGAAGTGATGGGACCGGATGCCATGATCTTCGTTTTCTAAATGTTGAGCTTTAAGCCAACTTTTTCACTCTCCTCTTTCACTTTCATCAAGAGGCTTTTCAGTTCCTCTTCACTTTCTGCCATAAGGATGGTGTCATCTGCATATCTGAGGTTATTGATATTTCTCCCAGCAGTCTTGATTCCAGCTTGTGTTTCTTCCAGTCCAGTGTTTCTCATGATGTACTCTGCATATAAGTTAAATAAGTAGGGTGACAATATACAGCCTTGACGTACTCCTTTTCCTATTTGGAACCAGTCTGTTGTTCCATGTCCAGTTCTAACTATTGCTTCCTGACCTGCATACAGATTTCTGAAGAGGCAGGTTAGGTGGTCTGGTATTCCCATCTCTTTCCAGAGTTGATTGTGATCCACACAGTAAAAGGCTTTGGCATAGTCAATAAAGCAGAAATAGATGCTTTTCTGGAACTCTCTTGCTTTTTCCATGATCCAGCGGATGTTGGCAATTTGATCTCTGGTTCCTCTACCTTTTCTTTTAGAACTAACACCCAAAAAAGATGTCCTTTTCATTATAGGGGACTGGAATGCAAAAGTAGGAAGGCAAGAAACACCTGGAGTAACAGGCAAATTTGGCCTTGGAATGCAGAATGAAGCAAGGCAAAGACTAATAGAGTTTTGCCAAGAAAACACACTGGTCATAGCAAACACCCTCTTCTAACAACACAAGAGAAGACTCTACACATGGACATCACCAGATGGTCAACACGGAAATCAGATTGATTATATTCTTTGCAGCCAAAGATGGAGACGCTCTATACAGTCAACAAAAACAAGACCGGGAGCTGACTGTGGCTCAGATCATGAACTCCTTATTGCCAAATTCAGACTTAAACTGAAGAAAGTAGGGAAAACCGCTAGACCATTCAGGTATGACCTAAATCAAATCCCTTATGATTATACAGTGGAAGTGAGAAATAGATTTAAGGGCCTAGATCTGATAGAGTGCCTGATGAACTATGGAATGAGGTTCGTGACATTGTACAGGAGACAGGGATCAAGACCATCCCCATGGAAAAGAAATGCAAAAAAGCAAAATGGCTGTCTGGGGAGGCCTTACAAATAGCTGTGAAAAGAAGAGAGGTGAAAAGCAAAGGAGAAAAGGAAAGATGTAAGCATCTGAATGCAGAGTTCCAACGAATAGCAAGAAGAGATAAGAAAGCCTTCCTCAGCAATCAATGCAAAGAAATAGAGGAAAACAACAGAATGAGAAAGACTACAGATTTCTTGAAGAAAATTAGAGATACCAAGGGAACATTTCATGCAAAGATGGGCTCGATAAAGGACAGAAATGGTCTGGACCTAACAGAAGCAGAAGATATTAAGAAGAGGTGGCAAGAATACATGGAAGAACTGTACAAAAAAGATCTTCACGACCAAGATAGTCATGATGATGTGAACACTAATCTAGAGCCAGACATCCTGGAATGTGAAGTCAAGTGGGCCTTAGAAAGCATCACTACAAACAAAGCTAGCGGAGGTGATGGAATTCCAGTTGAGCTGTTTCAAATCCTGAAAGATGATGCTTTGAAAGTGCTGCACTCAATATGCCAGTAAGTTTGGAAAACTCAGCAGTGGCCACAGGACTGGGAAAGGTCAGTTTTCATTCCAATTCCAAAGAAAGGCAATGCCAAAGAATGTTCAAACTACCACACTATTGCACTCATCTCACATGCTCGTAAAGTAATGCTCAAAATTCTCCAAGCCAGACTTCAGCAATACGTGAACCGTGATGGTTTTACTCTCTGCAATATACCCCTCAATTTGTTCCCTATCCTGTCCTTCGGTTGCTACACCTCCCACTGCCAACTCAGATGAACTAAGCCTATCTCACTCTACCTATTCAGCCCAGTCCCAACCTGGCCTCCACTGCATCCCTAAACTCTGTTCTGGTTCTTTCCTGATTCTATATGATGTCCAGTCTCTTAGATACAGTTGACTTCGTTGTTCCTATTCTCTAATTACATCCATCCTTTAGAAGCCTAAATGGCAACTAGTATATAAAGGGAAGAGGAAACGTCCCTAAATAATAAGTGTTTTTATGAAGACCACCAAGCTCTTGCTTTGGACATCAGAGTCCTGCTTTCACATAAATATTAACCTGTTCTTAAAAGGTAAATGTGGAAGTTGAGAATTTCCTTCTTGTCATTGCTACAATCTGAAACTCTTCTTGAAACTCATCAGTGACAATGTAAAATTTGGTAGGAGAAAAATTGTTGAGTTATGTGTTTATATTTCTTAATTAAGATTACGTACCTGGAGACACAGAAGACAATGTATTGTATAAATCCATGTATGTGAAAGGCCCATCAGAAGGATATTCAGAGAAACATAAAGTTAAGGCAATGTAGGCCTTAATTTTTCTTTCTAAAATCTAGAAATATTTGTTATAGGGTTTAGCATAGAGTCTTAGTTGTGAATACAGACAGGGTTTGAAACCTGGATATCTCACTTACTTTGTAGGTCTCTGAGCATTTAATTTCTCTAAGCCTCAATTTTCTCATACCTCAAATGGGAATAATAATAGCCCACACCTCAAAGAGTTGTTGCAAAGATTAAGTAAGATAATGTATATAAAGTATATAGATATAGTAAGTGTTTTATAAAAGTAAATAAGTATTACCATATCAAGGCTCAAGATGGAAATGGAATTATTTATATCATCTTTTTCTTTTCCAGGGAGTCCAAAGAAACAGCTACAATTCTTCCGAGGGAAAAAAAGAGGAGATAAAAATAACCCAATTTAAATTGAGAGCCTAAAACCATACAATGCTATCTAATAGGCAGAATTATCTTCTTTTTACAGATAAAAAGGAATTTTGAGGCAGGGAGAAGATTTTAGACTGTTCACTCTTAACTCACAAGTACACATGATTTACTCCCCTGGAAGTCCTCAAAGTTGACAAGTTGGGCCCTAAAAAATGGAAATGAAATATTTTCTGGATAGCTTTTTTTATGTTTTAAAGTAACAGCTTTAGTGATATATAATTCACATAGCATGAAATATACTCTTTTAAAGTGTAGGATTCAGTGACTTTAGTATATTCACAGTGTTGTGGTACAATCACTGCTATCTAATTCCACATTTTTACTACCCCGCACCCCCAAAATACATCATACTAGCTAGCTGTCATTCCCATTTCCCCTTCCTTCTATTCCCTAGCCGTCTGCTTTCTGTCTCTCTGAGTATCTTTCTACTGGGTATTTCATATAAATGGAATCACACAATATGTTGTTTTTTGTGTCTGGCTTCATTCACCTAGGATAATGTTTTCAAGGCTCATCCATGTTTAGCACGTATCAGTACTTCATTTCTTCTTATAGCTAAATAATATTTAGTTACATAAATATAACAAATTTCATTTATCTATTTACCAGTTAATGGACATTTGGGTGGTTTCTACTTTTATGGATATAATGAATAATAGGAATATATATATACAAGTTTTTATACGAACATATGTTTTCATTTCTCCTAGATATATACCAGGCATAGAACTCCTAGGTCATGTGGTAACTCTACCTTTAACATTTTAATGAACCACCAGACTGTTTTCCAAAGTGGCCAGCCATATCATTTTATATTCTCACCACCAATGTACAAGGGGTCCAATTTCTTTACATCCTTGCCAACACTTGTTACTCTCAATCTTTTGATTATAGCCATCATAGTGGGTGTGAAGTGGTAGCTCATTGGCTTTTTAAAATTGGTGTTGTTTAGTCATTAAGTCGTGTTCTGCTCTTTTGCTACCCTATGAACTGTAGCCCACCAGGCTCCTCCTGTCCATGGGATTTCCCAAGCAAGAATACTGTAGTGGGTTGCCATTTCCTTCTCCAGGCGATCTTTCTGACCCAGGGATTGAACCTGCATCTCTTGCATTGGCAGCTGGGTTCTTTACCACTGAGCAGCTCAGTGGTAAAGGGCTAATTGTTTTTAATTAATAGACTTTATTCCTTAGAATAGTTTTAGAATTACATAAAAACTGAGCAGGAAGTACAGAATTCCTATATGTCCCCATATACCCTTCCCCTCTACTGTTGCACAGTTTTTCCTGTTACTAACATTTTGCACTAGTTTGGTACATTTGTTACAATTGATAAATTAATAATGATACATTTTTTATTAACTTAGGTAATTATAGTTTGCATTATGGCTCACTCTTTGAGCTGTGTGGTTCTTTGGGCTTTGACAAATGCATCATGTCATGTATCCACCATTATAATATCATCAGAATAGTTTCATCACCCTAAAAAGTCTATATGTTTCACCTTTTCATCCCTCTCTCTTCCCAAGCCTCTGCAAACCACTGATCTTTTTACTATCTCCATGTGCTTAGTCACTCAATCATGTCCGACTCTTTGAGACCCCATGGACTATAGTCCGGCAGGCTCCTTTGTTCGTGGGGGAATTCTCCAGGCAAGAATACTGGAGTGGGTTGCCATGCCCTTCTTCAGGGGATCTTCCCAACCCAGGGATCGAACCCAGGTCTCCCATATTTGCAGGCAGTTTCTTTACCATCTGAGCCACTAGGGAAGTCCACTGTCTTCATAGTTTTGCCTTTTCCAGAATGTCATACACAGTGGCTGTACCATTTTGCATTCTCACCAGCAATAACTGTTATTCTTTGTCCTTATCAGCATTTGGCATTGTTGGTGTTTTGGATTTTAGCCATTCTAACAGGTGTGTAATGGTATCTCATTGTTGTTTGAATTTGCATTTTCTAAATGACATGTGATGTTGAGCATATTTTAATATTTATTTGCCACCTTTATATATTTTCTTGGTATGTTGTCTATTCAGATAGATCTTCTGCCTGTTAAAAATACGGATTGTTTTCTGATTGATGAGTTTGAATAGGTCTTTGTGTATTAATACAAGCCCATTATCACATATGTGTTTTGCAAATATATTCTCCCAGTTGTGGCCAATCTTTTCATTCTCCTAGTAATGTCTTTCATAGAACAATTTTTTTTAAGTGTAATATAGTCCATCACATTAACTTTTTCTTCAATGGAGCATGCTTTTGACGTTGTATCTAAAAATCCAAAATCACCTAGATTCTCTCCTGTTCTAGGAGTTTTATAGTTTTGCATTTTACATTGAGATCTGTGATCCATCTGGGGTTAATTTTTGTAAAGGGTGAAAAGTCTTTGTCTAGATCCATTATTTTACACGTGGATATTCAGTTGTTCTGGCATAATTTTTTTTTTAAGTTATAGTTTCTGGTTTGGGAGAATGGCACTGAAACATGTATATTATCATATGTGAAATGAATTGCCAGTCCAGGTTCGATGCATGATACAGGCTGCTCAGGGCTACTGCACTGGGATGACCCAGAGAGATGGGATGGGGAGGGAGGTGGGAGGGGGATTCAGGATGGGGAACACATGTATACCCGTGGCGGATTCATGTCAATGTATGGCAAAACCAATACAATATTGTAAAGTAATTAGCCTCCAATTAAATAAAATTTTTTATATTAAAAAAAAGTTATAGTTTCTCCACTGAATTGCCTTTGCTTCATTGTCAGGGGTCAGATGACTGTATTCATATGGGTTTATTTTCTGGGCTCTCCATTGTGTTTTATGGATCTACTTGTCCCTTCTTTCACCAATACCATACTGTCTTTATTAATGTAGCTTTATAGTAAATTCTGAAGTTGAGTACTGTCAGTCCTCCAGCTTTGTTCTTTTTCAATATTTTGGTTGGCTGTTCTGGGTCTTTTGAATATAAACTTTAGAATCAGTCTGTTGATGGGCACAAAACTCGCTGGAATTTTGACTGAAATTGTGTTGAGTCTATAAATCCAATTGGTTTTCACTCTTGAGTATCTGTATGCACACATAGAATATATCTCCATTTATTTAGATCTTCTTTGATTTCTTTCATCAGCGTTTCATCATTTTCTTCATATAGATCTTGTACATATCTTATTATATTTATACCTAAGTATTTCTTCATAAATTATGTTGTATTTTTAATTTCAAATTACAATTGTTCATTGCTGGTGGATTAGAAATTATTTGATTATTTTTATTGACCTTGCATCCTGTGACCTTGTTATAATTGCTTATTGTTCTTTGTTTTTTAAGTTTTTGTTGGTAGCATGTTAATATTGTATATATTATATATATATTGAGTAAGAATGAGAGGGAAAAAATCCTTAAAACTGTAAGCAAATGAAAAAAATGAACCCAGTTGTATTGCAAATGAATAGCATAACCATATAGGAAGAAAAACTAATCTAATTAACTACTAAACATGTCATTTGACTGAATACCCTTAGTTGAGTGAGGAAGGAATGTCTACAGACAAATCCTAAACTTTTTAGAAGATTTATTGTAGTTGTAAGAAATAAGTAATATGAAATTATTTGAAGTGTATAGTAGAATTGAGTGAATAAATATGTTGATGTTGTTGAGAGCCAGGATTCTCACTGTGGAAAAAGGCAGATACAGATATGAAATGGGGCAAAGCCTGGAAAAAAATACCCTATGGCAGTACATTGGAGTTGGATATAGCAGCATAAACTCTTAATACATTTCTAATACACACAGTCAAACACATACATATATTTGAATGTGTATGCTTACATACACTTATGTATTCCTAACTCTGTCAGCTGAAAAAGCCCAGAAACATACCAGAGAGAGTACATCTGGCACCCAGATAATTGGTTCCTAATACAGTTTCCCAAACTAACAAAGGAATCTAGGCTCCGGTAGGAATTGTTAATTCCAAGGCTAAGGCAGGAAAGATACAAGATGAACCTGGAACAACGTGTTATGCCAGAAACTGAAGAAGTACTTTTAAAAAAGCAAATTAGGACATGTCAAGAGGACACAGGAGCCAACTTAAAGGGCTTCCAATGACCAAATCTGGGATGTTTTGAGCATCAAAATAACTAAAGGTCATAATAAACTATAAGCCATTGAAAAATAGGAATTATTTTGCTGTTAAAGACAAAGACAGAGAATCTGTAGGTACCAGATTAGAGGAGACTAAAGAAAGATAATAGCTAAATGCAATATGTGATTCTGAACAGGATCTGATTCTTACTGAGGGAAAAAATATGCTACAGAGGACATCACTGGTGTCATTTGACAAAACGGGAGTAATATGGTAGATCACAGTATCATACCATGGTCAAAATTCCTGAAGTCGCTAATTCGGCTATTGATATTTAATGGAATCCTTTCAATTTTAGGGAGTATACTTTGAGTTACTTAGGAGATAATGGGGCATGATATACGAGCTTACTATAGGGATAACAGGGCATGATACATGAAGCTTACTGTCAGATGTTCAGAAAACCAACTTGTATGTACGTGTATATGCACTGGCTACTCTGTATGAATCCAAATGATAAATGGAGCAAAAACTTAACAGTTGGTGAATCTGGGTAGAGAGTATACAGAGTTTCTTTTGTATGTAACTTTTATGCAAGTTTGGAATTATTCCAAATAGAAGATTTTGTTTTTAAAGGCTGGTGTTTGGCAGGCACAGAATATTAAGGTTAATAGAACAGACTTCTGAAAGCTCAAGGTTTGATAACGTCAAGCATTTTGAGGGACTGTTACATGGAAGAAATATTAAGACTTTGAATTTGGCTAATCTTATTTTGTGTCAGTATGCTTTGTGTAATATCATTATAGCACATCCAAGAGCTCATGACTGGAATGAGAGGAGGGAGTTCTTTAAACTTTAAGGAGTCTTCAGTATCATTCAGTACAGAAAAGTGCGAAGACTGGTTCATCAGGTAGAGTGAATGAATGAATGAATGAAAAGAACTGGGTGTAGGAAAAATGGGAACTGGTAGCAACTTGAGAGCAGTGTCTTCTATAAAGACTTTCAAGTACAAAAAGACAAAACCAAAAAAACCTTGTGTAGTACTCCTGTGAGTTGTGTCTGTTCTGGGAGTGTCTAGTGGGGACCCCTAATCTTGCCTAATCTTCCTCTTTTTATTCCAGGTGAGGAAAGGGTACCAAAAGTCACAAAGCAAAGTGTGTGAGATAATGAAACGTGTAAGTGTGTGCATATATATCAAAAACACACCATATTTAATGAAAGAAATTAATATTCACACATTCGTACTTCTGTACAATTTTGAGTAATATATAATTTTAAGCTGTTTACAAATAGCATGTAATGCTTCAAATATTACATAATGTTGATAATACATTTCTAGCAGAAATAAATATATTGCACTTAAAAAGAACTCCATTAGATGTTACTTCATAGTATTAGGCTTATAACTTCTTTTTTCATAAAACATTTCCCATGCCCTTCCCCCCCACCCCAACACACACACTTCATTACAGTGACTGTTCTCACGCAATTCATTAAGCAAATAAACACAGCAAACAATAGAACTATGATAGAGTCTACTAAAGAGGCTAGATCAAATTTTATCCTTTAGGAAATGAAAGATTTTCTTTTAGGTTTCTGAAACTAAGAAAAGCAACAACTAAATATAGCATTTTAAAGTACCAGAAGTAAAATACAAGTTGTATTTTTTGTCCATATGTACTATTCACCAAAATGTTTTTATTTTCTTATTATGGGGAGAGGGGATTAGAATTACGTAAGGGAGAGACAGAGAAATAAAGACCGAAAAATACTTAATGGTCTATCAAATATTAATAAAGGAACCTTTGCATATTTAAGCATGATGAAGAAAGCTAAGTACTGGAATATTTTATAACTGACATGGGATAGTAGTGACAAAAGGATGTTATGATTTCCTGAAATTTTAAACATTTTAACCTTCCCTTTGCTTGTTTACATAAAAATCCTTATTCTAAAATAATATAAAAATTTATAAAATGCATCCTCCACCCAAGCCCAGCTCTCTAAGGGAGGTAGCTGAAACTCTTTTCTGTCCAGTGCTTTATTTCTGTCCAGTCTAGATGTAGAGTATGATATTGTTTTGTTTGTAGTAATTATCAATTCCATACACATTTAATAATGAAAAGTTTTCCTTAGTCAATGCAAAATTGAGTAAAAATGTTGTTTTTCTTGTAACACTTGATCCTGCACATTATACAACTGACATTTTGAACTTCAGTTACTAAGTCATGGTTTGAGTTTGACCATGTTTTCAATGGGGTGGTCAAGTCACTGTTTATTTGAAGGTCATTTTCCTCAATATTATTCAACTTAAATATAAGCAGGACAGCCTGAAAAGCTAATGTGAAATTCAAAACTGGGATAAATATCCTAATATCTCTGTGAAAAATTTTTAGTCTCTATGAATAGGCAGCTGCTTTGCTACCAAGGATACATATTATTCTTGGGCTTTTGGGGTTTCCATTTTACCCCCCAGGATGGGTACTGTGACTAGAGAAGTGCAATGACAAAGATACAGATAATAGTGGAGGGAGATGGTTTTGGAATATCTCACAAGTCTGTGACTCCTGCACAGGGTATTTACTAGATGATACATCATCATCAGGAAGCTTAATATCTCCTACTCTGTGCCCACCTACTAGAAGTGATGGTTGACCTTTCAGACAATATACCATTCCTATAAATCTACAGTGTAATACAAATTCATTAATGTAGACCTTGTTACTTAATAATTTGTGATATGTTAGACACAAGCTGGATAGGCTTACCTTTATACTGCCAAGGGTAGGCAAGGGGCAGGGAGTAGATTTACTAAGTAAAAGAAAGAAAGAGCTTACTCAGAATTATTGATAAATGTTTTAAAAACATATCACATATATAGGGTCTACTAAGTTATGAATTAATTCTTTTGGGTTAGATAAAGCCATTCAGGCAGAGCTGCTTTTTAGCAGCACTACACATTACCCAAGCTTTTTGATACTGTAATATAACTGGGGGATATACCATAAATCATGCTCTTTATCATTCAATTGCCTTTCTCACTAAATATCTAGTTCTTGCAATTGCTTTTGATAAAACAGGCTTTATAGAGTTTTAAATGTTAAATACCCAAAGAGTTAAATAATAAACAAATAGAATAGCTCAGAAGGACCCTTGTGGGGCAAACATCTATCCCTAGTTCCCATGACTAGTGACTGATCAGGTTAAGCTCCATTTCACTTGTGCTTTTGCTTTCTTGTTCAAATAATGCTAAATACTTTTAAAAAAAGTATCTGATTTAGAATTTCAGGTGTGAATTTCCAAGAGCATGCTTTGGTGTCTTTGTCTCTGCTTTTTTCTAAGTATGCTACTTATTTTTAATCTTATATTGATTAATTACAAAATAAAGTTATGAATTCAGGACTTACTATCATAAAACAATATTTAACAAAAATATACAAACCTACTTTAAGACACACCAGTTGGGAAAAATGTCAAAATAGTATTAAAATGATCCTTTCATTCTCCTTGAAAAGAAAATTCAGATATGGGTTCACTTTAGTAGACCAGTCATTTATTAGAGTGTTAAGTAGCATCATATAAAATAGTATTTACTTTTGTTATTCCTGCTTTAAGTGGTAGTACTCTGTATTAAAAGCACTGAGAAACAGGCCAACTATTATATAGTAAATCCTTATCCTAACTTCTGTGGATATTTAAACATTATGCATAACTAACTTTTTAAAGAAATGCACATCTGAAGCTATGTTTGAAAGCAAACTACCTGTGAATACTATAGCGTAACGTGCAAGAAGTTAGAAACAAGCTTACAGTGTCTGCCATAGGACTTTGAGATGTTTAGTTAATGCAGCTTCATAAATAAACCTTGGGATACAGTGGAGAAAGGCAATTGCAAGGTCCAACAATAGCATCAGTTAGACAGGCTGTGCCAATTATACCTTGTTTCATTGGCTGGAAATGCCCAAGAAAGGCATTTGATATGGAAAAGCCTAACATTAAAACAACCAAATAAAACCCCACTTGAGTTTGATATGATAAATATATTACATTTTACTTTCAAATACACCTCTACTCTCAGCAGCAAGATTTCCCATCTCTTTTGAACAGATTCAATACTTTCATAGTTAGAACAAAGTAGAATGGATATTACATTAAAAAAAAGAGTATTGGGGAGCTTTGTGAAGAAGACAAGTTAAATCTTTTATCTAGAGTGCATTATATCTATAGCTGAAGGACCACAAACTTCATTAAACCTCTGTTATTAGGGAAATGAACTGCTGCAAAATGCCAAATATACTACCCTGATTGTAAATGCCTACATATATATGGCTCAAAAATAATACAAGCATAACTATGATATAGTTAAACTATTATAAATATCAAAATAAGGCTTAAGAAGATAGCAAGAGCTGAAAATAAAGTGGATAAATTCTTTAGATTTACTTATAAGCACTTTTAGCATTTCAGTCAGGATATCATTGTGTTAACATACAATTTCATATTATGGACCTAGAATGATTGAGTCACTGAATGTAACACAGTGAGAAAAAAGAACCAATCAGATATATGAACATATAACTATTCATGACCATAGATTAAGTGGTTAAGTAGTGGCTATCTGGGCATTGAGAATGGTCATTCATAAACCTTGTCAGTCAGTGGCAGTGGCTGATCAACAACAAAGCAAATTTATTGAAAATGAGAATTTGATCTGGTGCATTTTAACATCCATAAGGTTTTCCAAGGGGCTTCCCTGGTGGCTCAGTGGAAAAGAATCTGCCTGCAATGCAGGAGATGTGGGTTCGATCCCTGGGTTGGGAAGATGCCCTGGAGAAGGAAATGACAACCCACTCCAGTATTCTTGCCTGGAAAATCCCATGGACAGAGGAGCCTGGTAGGGTACAGCCAAGGGGGGTTCATAAAAGAGTCAGATACAACTTAGTGATTAAACAACAACAAACAAAGGTCTCTCAAAGATGAAGCAAAAATGAAGGGGACTTTGGTACTCATGGCAGAAAAATTCCTTTCAGAATAGGGCAACCGTCTTTTTATTATAGCTGTTAAGTGAAAGGAAGTCTCACATGTCAAGGTGTAGAGACTTTAGAGTGTCCCTCAGTGAATAAGTAAGCAGTGTATTTACAATGCAGCCTAGAAAAAGAAAACTTCAGTTTTACAATGTAACATACAGAGCCTCTAATTGCACAATTGTATATGGAAAATTTTTCCTACATAAATGGCAAATAATTGCAAGAAACAGAATTAGGAAGAAAGAAGACAAGACTGTGAAAAAGAACTTGTCAGGTACTGGCCCTTCAATATTATAGAAAGAACTTTGTGAAGTCATTACCACCTACTCATCCACAAAGTGGGATGCATTAGCATTATCTCAGCTCCTTCCCCAGCAAACTAACACAAAGGAAAACTAAACATGCTTGAGCTACAGCACTATAAATATTTCTCTATTGGCTCTCGTTTCCACAGACAGAATTGACTTAAGTGAGTCATTATGCATTATGGTCAGTATGTTATACAGTATTGCCTCTTTGAAGATTCTTTTAACCTGTGGAAACTGGAAAGAAAACCTATACATGTTGACTTTATACACTACTGCATTGACACAGCATTTTTAACCACTAGGAATAATGCACCTTAAGATTCATCTGCTTTGTATTATTACACTTTCTGGGTAAATTGATATCCTTTTAGTTCCAGGACTTAGGCTGGCTAAGAACTTTACACTGATCCTCTCTCCAACTCAAAAGCTGTCCCCCAGCTACAGATGAAGCCTGGTCCATGGTGCTTTCCCTCAGTGGTAAGTTTTATTGTTGAGTCCAGCTCTCCTCTTTCATAGGTCCCATGTCTCCTGGAGAGCCCCTGCTCCAACACCCCACATCCCACCCACCCAACCCTGTCCTATATTTCCATACCCATCTGCACATTCTGGATCTGGACTCTCCTTTTAGAAGAGTCATACAAATGGCGTCATCACAGCAGAGGAATGGCGCAGTCCTTGGATAGCAGCATAGGGACCCTGCTGAAAGTAGTGATGATACCGGGGCATGTGGAATGAGGGGAATGTCGGGCCACTCCCCTGCATGGAGCTGGCAATGGCTGATGGGGTCAGAGGCATGCCAAGTCGGCTATAAGGTGGCAGAGAGCCCTGTATGGGGTGAGGAATGGGTGTTGCTATGGATGCCGTGCTGGTGCCAAGAGCAGTCAAGGACTGTGGGTGCTGAAATGCAGGAAAACTGGATGAAGACGATACCCAGGAGCTAAGAGACAAATTATCAGATGTTGTAAAGGCTGATCCTGAAAGGAAAAAAAAAAAAAAATCTCATTAGACCAATCTACTTCAACATGCAAATCAAGAATTACGTTATCTGTAAGCATCAATTAAAAAATATAAATATACATATAGATCTACAGTTTTAAAAGAGGAACAGTTCAATCAGAAGGCATCTCCACCTTTCCACACAAGAGGATATCATTTATACTATATATGGAAGAGAGAACTTGATAAATAGAAAAAGACTTACTCATTAGATTGCCTGCATACTCCCTGAGAGTGGCTACGGTGCTAGCACCCTGCCTTAAGATAATGACCTGATTCCCTTTAAAGAAGTTCCAAATAGCTGATCACTGTCTTAACCTCCAGCATCCCCATACGTAAGGCTGGACAGACAAGCCTCAACAAAGCTACCTGGTTGCTAAAGCCATTGTGAAAACCCACAAGAGTGTTTTTCTTTTCTTCTTTAATTTCTTTTTTTTAAGCTTTTATAACCCTTTTATTTTTGAAATAATGAGAACATTTACTATGTTGATTATATTTAAGACAGATACACAAAAATCAAACATCTTTTAATGTTGCCAGCTATACCAGAAGTTGAAATGTGGGAGTAATAAACACCAAAAATAAACAATAAATACTTAGAAATTACTCTAAAAAATGCATGATACTTGAAGTTTTTCACACAATTACTGAAAGATGGAAGGAAAGGTTTTAATAATTGGAGACACATGCCATATTTTGGGATGAAAAATATGATGCCCTTTTAAAATTCATTTCTTCCCAAATTAATTTATTGGTTTAGTATAAAGCCAATGAATGGCTTCCCTGGTGGCTCAGATGGTAAAGAATCTGTCTGCAATGCAGGTGACCTGAGTTCAATCCCTGGGTTGGGAAGATGCCCTGGAGAAGGAAATGGCAACCCACTCCAGGATTCTTGCCTGGAGAATTCCATGGACAGAGGAGCCTGGTGGGGTACAGTCCATAGGGTGACAAAGAGTCAAATACAACTGTGTGACTAACACCTTAACTTTCAAAGCCAAATTTTTTCTACTGTCAATTCAATTTGCAAAATTATCAGGACAAATAATGTTTAGAATATTAAAATATTTTTACTTGTAACAAGCATAGATTTTCCCTACCAGATATAAAAACATGTTATTATGTTTTAAAAACAAAATACTGTGTTTATGAAAATAGCATAGTACTGAGCAATGCAAAGAAATATAGGAAAACAACAGAATGGGAAAGACTACAGATCTCTTCAAGAAAATTAGAGACACCAAGGGAACATTTCATGCAAAGATGGGCTAAATAAAGGACAGAAGTGGTATGGACCTAACAGAAGCAGAAGATATTAAGAAGAGGTGGCAAGAATACACAGAAGAACTGTACAAAAAAGATCTTCACGACCAAGATAATCACGATGGTGTGATCACTCACCTAGAGCCAGACATCCTGGAATGTGAAGTCAAGTGGGCCTTAGGAAGCATCACTACAAGCAAAGCTAGCGGAGGTGATGGAATTCCAGTTGAGCTATTTCAAATCCTGAAAGATGATGCTGTGAAAGTGCACTCAGTATGCCAGCAAATTTGGAAAACTCAGCAGTGACCACAGGACTGGAAAAGGTCAGTTTTCATTCCAATCCCAAAGAAAGGCAATGCCAAAGAATGCTCAAACTACCCGCACAATTGCACTCATCTCACACGCTAGGAAAGTAATGCTCAAAATTCTCCAAGCCAGGCTTCAGCAATACGTGAACTGTGAACTTCCAGATGTTCAAGCTGGTTTTAGAAAAGGCAGAGGAACCAGAGATCAAATTGCCAACATCTGCTGGATCATCAAAAAAGCAAGAGAGTTCCAGAAAAGCATCTATTTCTGCTTTATTGACTATGCCAAAGTCTTTGTGTGGATCACAATAAACTGTGGAAAATTCTTCAAGAGATGGGAATACCAGACCACCTGACCTGCCTCTTGAGAAACCTATATATGCAGGTCAGGAAGCAACAGTTAGAACTGCACATGGAACAACAGACTGGTTCCAAATAGGAAAAGGAGTACGTCAAGGCTATATATTGTCACCCTGCTTATTTAACTTGTATGCAGAGTACATCATGAGAAATGCTCAGCTGGAAGAAGCACAAGCTGGAATCAAGATTGCCAGGAGAAATATCAATAACCTCAGATATGCAGATGACCCCACCCTTATGGCAGAAAGTGAAGAGGAACTAAAAAGCCTCTTGATGAAAGTGAAAGTGGAGAGTGAAAAAGTTGGCTTAAAGCTTGACATTCAGAAAACGAAGATCATGGCATCTGGTCCCATCACTTCATGGGAAATAGATGGGGAAACAGTGGAAACAGTGTTAGACTTTATTATTTTGGGCTCCAAAATCACTACAGATGGTGATTGCAGCCATGAAATTAAAACACGCTTACTCCTTGGAAGGAAAGTTATGACCAACCTAGATAGCATATTCAAAAGCAGAGACATTACTTTGCCAACAAAGGTCTGTCTAGTCAAGGCTATGGTTTTTCCTGTGGTCATGTATGGATGTGAGAGTTGGACTGTGAAGAAGGCTGAGCGCCGAAGAATTGATGCTTTTGAACTGTGGTGTTGGAGAAGACTCTTGAGAGTGCCTTGGACTGCAAGGAGATCCAACCAGTCCATTCTGAAGGAGATCAGCCCTGGGATTTCTTTGGAGGGAATGATGCTACAGCTGAAACTCCAGTACTTTGGGCACCTCATGCAAAGAGTTGACTCATTGGAAAAGACTCTGATGCTGGGAGGGATTGGGGGCAGGAGAAGAAGGGGACGACCAAGGATAAGATGGCTGGATGGCATCACCGACTCGATGGATGTGAGTTTGAGTGAACTCCGGGAGTTGGTGATGGACAGGGAGGCCTGGCGTGCTGCGATTCATGGGGTCGCAAAGACTCGGACATGACTGAGCGACTGAACTGAACTCAGCAACATTAGAAGCCACATCAATAGAAAATAACAAACTATCCCAATATAAAATATATGTGCATATTGTATTATCATATACTTAGTATATGGTGGGGGGGCTTCCAGGTGATGGAGTGATAAAGAATCTGCCTGCCAATGTAGGAGATACAAGAAATGTGGGTTTGATCCCTGCGTTGGGAAGATGCCCTGGAGTAGGAAATGGCAACCCACTCCAGTATTCTTGCCTGGAAAAATCCCATGGACAGAGCAGCCTGATGGGCTGTATGTAACCCATGGGGTCACAAAGAGTTGGACATGACTGAGGGACTAACAAACATTCAAAGCCTGAGCAAATGTGCACATCATTACAGACTATGGGGAATGACAGCTTAGTTTCCGTAATTTTTTATTAGCTAATTAACAAGTTCTAAGAGTAAGTTTTTGTTATATCACAATATCCAGAAGTTTAAACAAAGGTTGACAATGAATTTTCCAACTGCATAATTACTAGTAGCTCATTTGGATTTATTTACAAGAGATGTCATATGTTTTGTCTGTTTATCCTATTACTTATCATGGACATAAAAATATGTCCATATAAGACTTTCCCTATACAAACATCCTTGCGCCCAGGCACCCTCTAGTCTCTTTTGTCTGAACTCCCAGATGCAAAGAGCTCCTCCCTTAACATCTGCAACAGAGGAAATTTTTAATACTTCCGGACTCTCACCACCCAGGACGCCCCCTCTACACAAAATGTTCCACTAGGAGAATCTTCATTTTTCAAATATTTTCCATTCTGATTATTGATCCCAATAAGATATTTCTGATATAAGTAAAACAGATATACTCCCTGATTTTCAGATTATAAAACAGATTCAGAAAGACTAAGGAACTACCCCTCATATCCACTAGTTCTTTGGTAGTAGATAACAGAGGAATCACTCCTGAGCCCTGACTCAGAGGCTCCGTGTCCTTTTACTGGAAAACAAGCCACAGGAAAGCTTCAGGCAGCATAATCACTTAAGAGGTAAAGGCGAAATAATGATCAGCCTCAGGCTGTCCCTTCCTGAAGAGGCTCCTGAAGTACTTTGGGGCCATCTCTCCTCTGAGGACTAGGAGTCTCATCACCTCCCTGTCTTTGCTCTCCATTGGGCACGCTTGCTCCTAGCAGTTGTATAGCCTGGAAGCAGTCTCACCTCGATTTTGTGTTGTCTGAAGCTCATCCCCTAGCACATCCTCTTCTCCTCCATAGGTACGGATGGGTGAGCGGGCATAGGAATGCTTTTGAATCAGGCTCTCCACACTTTCCCTAGGTTAGAGAATGACACATGGTGAGTAAACCAAAAAGTTAAGTAATCAGAGGAGAGGAGTCTTAAAAATGATTTACTAGTCAGTAAAACCATTTTCTCAGTCAAAAACCCACCACTTCAGAGGCAGACAACATTCAAAACATGCACATTTCATTGTAGATGGCTCAGAAATACAACCTCAACATATAAATATAAGAAACTTTGTATTTGCTTCTCATAAATACAAAGAAACAAGTAGGACAGGATAGGGACAGTCCCCCGAAATTCTACAAAATTAGGGGCAAATGTGAGCAAGAAGTTATAAAACATAACTATAGGAATATAGAGATTAAGGACGTTAAAAAAAGATAATAATGAATTTACCACAAGGAGCTGCAGTCCTGTGACTTTATCAGCTAATGAACACAAAACACTCACCTGATACGAATGGCACTAATTGAACATCTGATGAAATACTGGCCCATAGTTCAAAATATCATTAGTCATACAAAGACTCTGTGTTTACTAATAAAACCAGTAAGTGCATAGCGTATATGACAATTGCTGAGTCACTTACTCAAGGTCTTAATTCACTATAATATTAGAGCATGACTGTCTTTCTGGGTAACTTGGGTCATTAAGAAAAAAGTCAATTGAGATGTGCAAACTTTAATAAAATGACAACTGTAATATTCAAGCTGATTAATCTAATCTGATTAATCTAATTCAAGCTTTTAATCTAAGCCATGTGTCATACTGTTACTATTTAAAATGAATTTAGGAAAGAATTAGTAATTTTCACATGAGAAAAGAACTTGCTTCAGATGCCCTGGAAGACATCTTCTCTTTGTAAAGTCATAAAGGCTTGATCATCAGTGGGCTGAAATCATGGATGATGTATTTCTAAGGTGTATTCCACTGCCCATCCTAGGCGTTTAGACTGCTCTCTCTCAGCATTTAAGTTCAAAAACAGAGTATAGTACCTGCCTCTCTAAAAATGCCCTAATATAAAATTATTTAAACCTTTTTACCACCAAAGAAAAATTGTTTAACACAATAAATTGTGGCTGTGTGAAATATTTTGCTTCTCTATAAGAAGTATATTCATTTTTTCCTTGGAAAATCACTGGTATCATTACTTATTCTCATCTCTAAGAGGGAGAAAAAAAAAGGATTTTATTGAAGTGATTTATTTGTGTCAGGCCTGGAAGTGAACTGAAAGCAATGGCAGTTCTTATATAAAGGATGGCATAATTAAATTATTGCCTTTTAAGTGATTGAAAACAGTGGTGCAAATCAGGGCCATCTCTTCGAAGATGTTACAAAGAATAGACAGCCCATGTTGTTTACTTTATGTCTAATCCCTGTTTCCAGTAGGATGAAAAGTGCAAAGAATTTGTTTAGCCTGGAAGACTATTGTGAGGATTTCTAGACTACTGTGCTCTGAAAAATAAGGGATGACTCATTTAATGAATTAAGTGATTTAGGTATTACAAGCTAGGACACTGCCTTGTAATGCTCAGTTCTGTTATATCCCAAGCAAGAGACGGTAGTTACTTTGGATTTTAATAGATAAATAAAATGAGTAACATTATTGAAGGTTGAATTTTAAATATCTAACACTAATGTATTTTTCCTGGCAAAAAGAATACATCATTATCTTAGGTATCTTTAAGAGATCTCTTCTGACTAATACATAAGCATTAATTCCAGTAATAATATACATGTGAGAGACACAATCATAGCCAGAAGGTAGGCAAGATAATAGGATAGCTTCAGTTATTATGTTGATTCTGCAAAAATGCTCCAGAAATACTGGAAGTCATCTGAACTATTTGTTCAAACTCCAGATAAGCAAAACCAACACACTCTCATCAGTATTGTGACTGCCCTTCCTCTGTCTCTGAAACTTCAGTACAAATTTCTTAATGCTCAAAAAGCAAAGTCTTCCCTTTCCTTCACACTCTTCTTTGTACCTCTGCTATACCTAATATATTCCTCTTTAAATGCATTTACTAGATGGATGGCAATTATGTGTTTGCATGATCATCTCTACCACTACACTGCTGGCCTCTGATTGAGGGAGAGAACAATGCTTTATCTAGGCAGTGGCTCTCAAACTTTAGTGTTTCATGATCTGTTTATGTCCCCCCAATTCTTGTTGAAATCTTAATCCCCACTGTGATGATTTGAGGATGTGCATTCTTTAGTAGACAATTAGGTCTTAAGGCTGAAGCCCTCATGATGGGATTAGTACCCTTATAAGAAGAGAAAGGAGAGTTTGCTTTAGCTTTCTTTTCCTCAGCCACGTGAGGACACAGTGAGAAGATAGCTGTCTATGAACCAGAAAGCAGGTCCTCATGAAAAACTGAAGTCTGCCAGCTCATTGATCTTAGACTCCCCAGCTTCCAATACTGTGAGAAATAAATGTCTGTTGTTTAAATCACTCACAGTCTATGGCATTTTTGCTATAGTAGCCCAACCAGACTAAGATAGTGTTCATCAAAATTACCCAGAGGGCTGGCCAAAACACAGATTTTTGGACCCCACCCTCGAGTTTTTGATTTAGTAAGTCCAAAGTGTGGCCTGAGAATATGATTCCCAGTGTGTTTTCAGGTAACACTGATGCTGCTGACATGGAGGTCACACTTGGAGAACCACCACCCTAGTGCAGTAGTTACTGGAACCTGCTTAGCTCAGGTCCTAGTCCTGCCGCTTGTTTTGTGTGCCTCTGGGCAAATCACTTCACTTCTCTGTGGCTCCGTTTTCTCATCTGCAACATGAGGATATTAGGTCTTAGAATTATTATTAATTCTAATGGGAGGGAGGGGACATGGGTGTGCCTATGGCTGATTCTTACCGATGTATGACAGAAAACCACAAAATTCTGTAAAGCAATTATCTTTCAATTAAAAATTTTAAAAAATCTCACTAGAATTATGTGATACAGGCTTTAGACATTAGTCATCCTTGTTACTCATTTCACTTTTAAGTAGTGCAGGTAATTCATTTTCTATTCACTGGAAACTTCTTGCAAATTATCTTTTACCTGTGTGGGTTGTAACAGAGATGTGAAGGACTTGGTATATTTAATTAAGTCAATACTAGACTGAACTCCAAGAATAAACAAAATAATATAACTTAAAAAAAAATTGAATGAGTTAAACACACAGAGTTTATATTGGCATTTGGCATATGATAAGTGCAGAGTAAATGTTTATAGATAAGATAACAAAGTTAAGTTACTATTAAGTATCAAAATCATATTCCTAAAGCTGGCTACATAATCATAATCATTTTAAATTAAATTGAGACTTCTAGTCGCTATAACATGCTATACTTCATTTAAACCATCCTATAATATATATGTCACAGAAAATTAAGGAAAAATTAAATGTTATTTCAGTTTACATTCTAACTTTCTCTCTTTCTAAATATAGACCTGGAAAAAAGCTGCATTCAGGGATAAAATGTCAGATTCATTAAAATCAAATCTAATTTATAGGAAACAAAATATTTAAAGTTATCCTTGCTCATCAGTTTTCTCATGTTTATATCATGTCTTACTGAGCCTTTATAAATAAGTGCTTGTCACAATATTTTTCTAAAGATTTATGCAGACAATGTTATAAATTACCATTAGATAATATATCAATATTTGTTGCTTCCACAAAGTACTTAATAAATGAAAACTTTAGATAATATAATTGGAGATGTATTATAAATCATTAATTTTAATTTGAGAACAGAAATACACACAATATATTTTGGAAAAACAAAGTAACTCTAATCTTTTTAAAAGCTCTTTCAGATTTTAGTTTATTTTTATTTATTTGACTTAATCTTACTAATTTTTCTTTTCAATAGTAATCTGCATTTCTGGTTTTATATCATTATTAGCAACTTAAGTAAACTGTACCATTGTGGGGGAAAAAATAGTTCCCTAAGTCTAACCTTTGTGACTAGAACAAAGGTCCCAAGCAAAGTACAGATTATGCAGCCTCTAAAAATAAACTTTAGTAAATTGTGAGGCAGGGAACAAATATCCTTCATACAGATAGAAAGACACAAGCAAGAAAAAAAGGAGGATAAATTATGACCATGAATCAACTGTGAATAACTTTGGTACTCTATCAAATTCACTGGTTTGTTTGACACTGTTTTGTAATATAAATGTTTCCTCTTAGAAGCTGTGAATAAATAAGTAACATTTTAAATGCAGGAACATAGCTTGCTAGTTAAAAGAGTTTTGTTATAACTTATCATTCTGTTCAAAGTCATCCCTTCCTTTTTGTGGTTATTGTCATCAGACTATTTCAATTTATTACATTAATAGATTTTATTTAAAAGCAGGCTTTAACCTGGTTACCAAACAAAATAACTTTCATTTTATACATACAGTCTCTTACACTAACTCTGTCTTCATTGGAGATGATGAAAAAGAAGTTTCTCTAATAAGAAGCTGTGTAATCAGATTCCTTATCTGCATCTGGTCTCTGCCTTCACCCATTAAATGAAGGTATGGCAGGGAAATGGGGGGCTGGATAGATGATCTCTAAGATCTACTATGGCTCTAACAATTTATGAACCTACAAATATATAAACAGACGTAAAAATTTTCAAGAGTCATTTTGAAGAAGTCCAGTCCTAGTTGCAAAGAACCCTGAGCTCTAACCCCAAATCTCGTACTGACGAATTGTGTGATCTGGCAGGTCACGCTCTAGGTCCCACTCGCCTCATTGGTATAATGACAGGGAAACCAAAAATAGTTAAAAATCTTTTTGTGGTTCTTTTTGTCTTTAGTGTAGATTCTACCAGAGTGTTTTTGTTTTGTATGTTTTTGTTTTGGTAGTCATACCACCAACCTAATGATACACATTTAAGTTCATGTTTTATTGGATTTTTAATTTTTTGGAATTTAAAAAAGCATAATTTTCTTATATGGTTATTTAATAAATAATTTACATGATTTCAAGACAAATCTCGGAGAACACAATGGCACCCCACTCCCGTACTCTTGCCTGGAAAATCCCATGGACAGAGGAGCCTGGTGGGCTGCAGTCCACGGGGTCGCTGAGAGTTGGACACGACTGAGTGGCTTCCCTTTCACTTTTCACTTTCATGCATTGGAGAAGGAAATGGCAACCCACTCCAGTGTTCTTGCCTGGAGAATCCCAGGGATGGGGGAGCCTGGTGGGCTGCCATCTGTTGAGTCGCAAAGAGTTGGACATGACTGAAGCGACTTAGGAGCAGCAAGACAAATCTAGAGCACATGGCGTATTCAAAGGCAAAAAAAAAACAAAACAAAAAACCACTCTAGTAGAATCTACACTAAGGACAAAAATAGCCATAAAAAGATTTTTAACTATTTTTAGTTGTCACATTGTTGGAGATATCTAGACATACATGTTCTGAGATTGCTATACTTCTGTATGCTGTGGGAAAAAGCAAAGGAGCAATGACAGAATATTCTATCATAATTCCTGGTGTCACTGAGAACTAGAGGCTCAGCATGAATGAAAAGAGATATAGGTGTAAGGTCAGAGAGGTTCAGTAGAAACCTTATCATTCTGAATAGAAGTGGAAAGGATTAGTATGAACTCAAGTAGGATTTTACCTTTAAGGTACATGTAGGTGTACCCACACATGTACCCTTCATGTGAGAACAGAGTCTGTCTGGGGAGAGGAGGATTCTGAAAGGTGGAGACTCACATTTGACTTATTTAAAGTCTGAGCACTGGATTTTTACACATTTAAAATATCATTATTTTTCCATTTTATAGTGCAAGTTTGGGAAACATTGGGTAAAGTATTTTCTACTTCCTTAATAATAAACTGGATTGTGTTTTAGAAGCTTTTCTAACACTTACTTTCCCAAATGCCTTTTATACTGTTTTCTAAAGGCCCTACAAGTTTCTAGTACTCTGAAAGAGAAAAAAAAATTACAACTTATTTTTCAATTATTCATAATTTCGGAGGCACAAGACAGAAGATATATAAAAGTGGTATAGATATAAAAATTTATAGATAATTTTTAAAGTATCCATCTCCAGGTTGTTACTTTGTCATCCTGCTCTGCTGTCTGTCTGCTGGCTTGCACTACAGGTGCTAAAATGACCCTAAGAACATGTCTCAAAAACTACCACTGTAAAGACAGGAAGGATAAAGTATTGGCAGAGATCAGATCTCACCAGCTTTGTCAATTAGCATCACCACATGGGCCTCAAAATGAAATTCTGAGTTTCTTCATTTTAAATATCATTCTAAGAAGGTAAAATTTCTGGGTAGGAGTTTTCCTTGTGCCATCATTTCCACACACCCTTAAAGCTCTAAGCCTGGGATCAGCAAATTTTCTCTGTAAAGGCCAGATGGGAAATATGTTAAGCTTTGTAGGCCTTAGGATCTCTGTCATATATACTCAGCTCTGTCATTGTAGCCTGAAAGCAACCACATATACATAAATTGAAAAATGTGATTGTCCTTTAATAAAAATTTATAAACAATCAATTTTAATTTTATATTATTACATATAACAAAATGTTGTTATTATTATAACTTTTTCAACCATTTAAAATGTAAAGACCATTCTTATCTTGAGGGCTATACCAAACAGGTGGTAGACAATAGGGTTTTTCCAACCCCTGCTCTAAGCTATTTACCAGATTAGAGATGGGCCCCACTTACCCCACAGAGCTCTTATGAAAACTTTACTGCCTCAGAAATTCCACAAGCCAGCTTACAGCTATGTTAGAACCAACACTACTTTCTTTCTGGCACCAGAAGTCCTTATCTCCTGTGAACCTCTTTAGCAGATCTGCCAAAAAATAATTGATGCTCCATTGCCTGATATAGATAAAACTATAGATTTTCAGAATATCAAATTTGCAACCTTGTTTCCAGAAGTTTTCTTCTTTGGCTAAACTAATAGAGAGTATTTGAGCTCTGAGCAAAAGGACCTGATTCCCACTGGGCTTGTGTCCAAATTTCATGTGTTTGAAAGTTTTGTTCAATGCCAGGGAGGTTTAAACATATTTTATAGAGACTCTCAGTATGAATCCTGAACGACTAAGGTAAGATAAGCCTATATATTTAATTCTTTGGCCCCCTGACATGACTGAGAAAACACGGTGGGGTACCAGCTGCAAACTGACATTTTAGTCACAGGAAAGGACATGAAGGGAGCATCAAACAGTGTGGGTTCATTGCTCTATAGGGAGGAAGGGGATCTGGGGGAGCGAGGGTGCAGTGGGGAAGAAATGAAAAGCCCTCTGCCAGAGCTTAACCTGAACCCCACCTTGGAGCAGCAGAGATCAACGACAGAGGCAGGTCTTTGAGCAGCTGATGAGACACTGCTGGAGGCTTTGAGGAGGAATCCCATACCGGCACACACTCAGCTGCACACACCGTGGCTTTGGTACCCTGAAAGGTGTGGGGCCAGTGACCACCATGGGCTCTGGAAAAGGGCCATGAGGTTGCTTTGTTGGGCATGGAGAGGGAGCTGCTGATTTCTAGCTGCTGAGGCAGACAGGGTCATTTAATCAAAGTTAATGTAAAGTTAAAACTCCCTTTTCCAAAGCCATCTCCTCCTACCTGCAACAACTTCCTAACCCGAACAGAATAATTATATTTCCACACAGGGATACTCACAATAAATTTAAATTATTACCTCTTTTTCAGTCTGCACCTGAAAGATTTCATAGATTCACATGGTTTTATTCACAATTAATCTCAGCTCCTAACACTAAACAGATTCTCCATGCTATACATGAGCTAGAGAAAGATAAGTGGACATTACAAAAATACTCTGCAATCCGAAAGGAGAAAACTAATTTTAAAAAATGTAACAAGCAAACTCTTTTGAAACTGCCTTGTTCCAAGAAACAGGGAGAAGTATTTTAAGTCTCTAACTGTACTTTGAAGTTTTTAGTGAGATTTAAGAACACCCTGTATTGATAAAGCAGGGACTGGCAGACATGAAAAGGAAAGAGTTTGGAAATGTAAAAGTATACTTGAAAAATGACAATATAGTAATTACCACATTTTAAAAGAACTCAATAAGGAGAGCAAACAAAATACCTGATGCCGTGGAAAACAGACTCAACAAATTAGAAGATTGATATAAGAAATCCTTCCAGTATCAGAGTAAACAGTTAAAAAGATAAAAATTATCAAACAATAGATAAGAGAAGTAGGGAATTGATGTAACATGTATATAATAGGAATTTTAGTATGTCTGAATAGAGCAGACAGATTAGAAGCCAGAAGAGGAGACAAATGCTCATCTCATTTTCTTGAGATGAGCAACTTGATTTTTCAAATTGAAGGGCTCAATCATATTGTAAATACGAATGAAAAAAAAATTACAGCTAAACAAATACTGGTACAATTTCCGAATTTCAAAGAAAACTTTCTAAAAGCATATTTTATCAGACAGACAACAAAAAGGCAATTTTCTCACAATGGAAAGACAGTGGGTTTAGCATCAGCTTTTACCCTATCTACAGTATTTAAAAACTAGACAACAAAGAAAGGTTGAAAGAGTTCTGAGGAGAAAAACTGTGACCCTAGTTAGGTTTATAATAATGGCAACAGATCCTCTCAGATATATAGAAACAAATAAAGAGAATAACCCATATATCCTTCCTCAACCAATTACTCAACATTTATCAACAGCTGAGAATAGTCTGAACACAATTTCAGTAATGAGTGCAACAGAAGTGAACATTAAACGATGAAATGAATAGGACTAGAATTAAATTTAAATGATTTCAGTTGATGGATTTCTGATCCTTACATTAACATTAAGAAAAACAATTTAAAGAGAAGATGAAGAAGATACATGAATAAGAAGCTGGATTTTAAGTCCCAGATAATTTAAAACAAAACTATAGATTGAGGGAGGGGCACTACAAGGAAATAATCACATAAATAAATATCTCCAGTATTCTGGCCTGGAGAATTCCATGGATTCTACAGTCCATGGGGTCACAAAGAGTCGGACATGACTTTCACTTTCACTTCACTTTCAAATATCTCCTATTTTACAAAAAAAGAAAATATATAGTTTCATTCCTAACAATAACATAGAAATATCAATTTTACAATTAAGTCTTTCAGAATTTAAAAGCATATTTAAAAGAAATATAATGAATAAGAGAAAGGACTTTGGTTTCAGACAAACCAACCTGGGTGTGAGGCTCAGCTGTCACAAATTACACTATGTGAATTTGCATAAAGTATTAATCTCTTTAAGCTTCAGCTGAATAGGAATGATAATCATTCTTTATTATAAGTATAACTGAAATAAAATGTATCAACTGTATAGCCCACTGCCTGTAACACGTGGTGACTATGGAATGTTAACCATAATAAAGAGGGGGAAGACTTGATAAATTCAACAAAAGACAGGAAGAGAAAATAAAAGGTAAAATGAATAGCTGAACTTAACAAAGAGCAGAAACAGTTACAAAGAAACAAAACCAAACATATCAGCAGTTGTAATACTTGGAGATAGACAAAATTTTTCTGTTAAAACTCAAAGACCTTCAGACAAATTTTTTAAAATACAGATATTCTATATGACATTTTATAAAAATACATATCATTATTTACTCAACAAATATTTGAGTGTTTACTATGTACCAGGCACTATTCTAGGTTCTGGGGATATAGTAAGAATCAAAAGGCAAAGCACAGGACCAATCAGATATAGGGGCTGCATATCTGAGTGTAAAGGCCCTAAATGGGGCTGAGATGGACCTGGCTACGTGAAAAAAAACAAGCAAGACAAAGGTAGATGAGTTCAGAAAGATAACTGGGAGGGTCGGGATCAGACTCTATGGAACCTTCCAGGCCTTGTCTGGACTTTGGGTTTACAGTGAACGGGAAGATGAGTCACTGGAGAGTTCTGAGCAAGACTGATATGATCTGATTGACTTTTTTTCTCAAACGATCATTCTGATTGGTGAACTGAAAGCTGACTTAAGAGCAGTAAGAATGGACATAGAAAAATCAACAGAAAATTAACAATCTAGGAAACAGATGATCGTGTCCTAGATAAGAGTGGTAGCAGCAGGAATGGTAAGAAGTAGTTGGACTTCTCTGGATATAGTTTGAAAAAGTAGTCAACTGTATCTACGTAGAAGTGAAAGTCACTCAGTTGTGTCTGACTGTTTGCGACCCCATGGATTATACAGTCCATGGAATTCTCCAGACCAGAATACTGGAGTGGGTAACCTTTCCTTTCTCCAGGGGATCTTTCCAACCCAGGGATCAAACCCAGGTCTCCCACATTGCAGGCAGATTCTTTACCAGCTGAGCCACAAGGGAAAGAGAGATAAAGACAAGCCAGGAAGGGTGACTCCCAGTCTTTTGGCTGAGCAATGGGAAGGATGCAGCTGAGAAGGGAACTGGAAGAGAAGCACAGATGTAGAAGAGTGTGATTGGGCATCCTGTCATAGATGTGTGAAACTTAAGGCACCCTTAAGGGAGAGGGAAGAAGAAAAGAGACAGCCAGAGCTTTGACTCTAGAGAAACCAGAACCAGAGATGTAAATTTGATAGAAGTCAGCATATAACGGCATTTAAAGGCAGGAAACTAACTGCTCATATCACTCAGGAAGGGGATGTGGACTGAGAAGAGAAGAAGTCCATGGACTAAGGCCTGGACCATATTACTATCTTACAGATAGAGGACAAGGAGAAGAACCAAGACGTGGATGGAGAAAGAATGGCCAGTGGAGTAGAATAAAAACCAGAGATTGTGAGAGGTCTTGGAAGCAAAGAGGAAAAGGGAGAGAATAAATGACAATGTCAAACCCCTGTAACAGGTGAAACAGGACTGAGATGTGACCACTGAGCGTAGCAGTGGGGAGTTTACTGGTGACCTGGACATGGGTGGACTGGTGGAGGAGTAGATGGAACTCTAAAAGACAGGGTAGAGGAGACAAAGGGAAGAGAAGAGCTGAGAAGAAAATGCACAGAACTCTTTTTAAGGAGCTTCACTATAAGGAGTAGAAAACTGGGAGAATCAGTAACTCAAGAGACACATGGCATCAAGAGGAGGCTGTTTTTTACTTGACGAAAGAAATGTCAAGATATTTGTTTAATGATGCAAGAGAAGAGGGGTCTCTTGCTGTTAGCACAAAGATTTTTAAAAATTAAAAGACAAATAAAACCAACAAATGTTAAGGTATAGCAATATAAGGTTAGACAAAGCAGAACTCAAGACAGGCATTAAATGGGATGGAAGTAAACGCATATCTGACTGATAAACTATGGAACAAACCAAAAAAGTAGTTAAAGGTAGTTAATTCACCCCAAGAATTCCCCAGATGAATTTATGCACAAGATTGTAAACGACCACTTCTTTGGATTTAAACTGATCAAGCAATAAAAAGCAGGAAGGTATTTCAGTTCATTCAGACTAGCAGAAACCTGATACTAAAAGCTGACAAAGAAGGAAGAAGAAACAAAATGTATCTCTATTATGAAGACTGATACAAAAAGTCTTAAGTGTTAATAAAATATGGGTAAATTAAATTCAGCAATGCATTACAAGAAAAACAGAATCCAGATAGGATGTATTCCAGAAATACAAGGATGGAAAGATGGTTCACCACAGACAATATGACTAGAGTTAATCCTATTTTATTTACAGTAGAAAAATAATTAAAATTGTCTCCATGCATGTTAAAAGAGCATTTAAATTCAGTAACATTCAGAATAGCAAAAAGTTCTTAATTTAGGCATGGAAAGGTATTACTTCAATATGATAAAGCATATCAATCCAAAACCAAAAGCCAATGAAAACCATATATAATGATAAAAAACTAGACGCATTACTAAATAAGTCAAGAACAAGCGAAAAATGCTAACTATCACAATTACATTTAATAGCGTTATGGAAATTTTAGTCAATGTAATATAACAAGAGAAAGACATTGTAAAAAGCATGAATATTAGAAAGAAAAAGATAAAATTGTCATTTTTGCAGTTGATATGGAGATCTAAGTGGAAAACGCAAGAGACTAAAAAGAAAAATTATTAAAACTAATGTTTTTTCAGTTCAGTAAAATGGCAGGATGCCAATGACATATAGGAATCAATAACTTTTTATAGACTAGAAAATTCTATTTTCAAAAGTAAGCCACCCCTAAAATAACCTTCTAGTACATGCAAGACAAAAGAAAGCTATCATGAGCCATATATGTAATTTTAAATAGTCTAGTTGTCAAAGTTTTGAAAAGCAGATGAGATTAATTTTAGTAATTTATTTAACCCAGTATATCTGCAAAATATTATTTCAGCATATTATCAATATCCTAAAACTATTGTTGAGATATTTTCCATCTTTTTTCACAATAAATCCTGAAAATCAGTGTCAGGTTTTTGTTTTTGGTTTTTTTTTGGAACTTATAGTACTTCTCAATATGGAATAGCCACATTTCTTCACTAACCATCTGTGGCCATTGGCTATTAAACTGGACAATTTAATTCTAATAAACCTAGCTATGTGCCTGAAAAAAATGTGTAGGACTTACAGACTTGAAAATACCCTAACTTCTAAAGAACATAAGAAGTTTCAGTAAAAAGACAAACATATGATGTATTCCTAGAAGTCTCAGTACTGTAAAGACATAATTTTTCTCCCCCAAATCATTATACAAGTTCAACACAAGCCCAGTCAAAATTCCAATGACTTTTTTTTTAGAAGACTGGACAAGATGATTCCAAACACTGGAAGTATAAATGTCAAACAGTATCAAGAAAATTTGAAAATGACAAGTAAAAAGACCTGGAGTTTGTCATATCAGATACCTGACTCCTCTTTTTTCCTGTTGCCTGGTAATGTCTATTCCACTTTCTCTGTCAGTGTCCAGTACTATATATTTTCTGACGTATTCCTTTCCCACCTACTCTATTTGTACAAAACAAAAACAAAAAGCCTAACAGAAGAAACTTAATTTTGAACATTTAAATATCTTCATATCTTTAAATATCTTCATCTGTCCTTTCTCAGAAGTAGTACCATGCTTTCCCTTACTATCTTTCTTTCACTTAGAAAGTGTCCCTTCACTCCCCCAAAATAAAAAGAAAACACCAACTGACAGACTTATCTGTAAGTTATATTTACTATATGGCACTAGCAGGAAATTCTCTCTGTGAACTGCTGCTAAGTCGCTTCAGTCGTGTCCGACTCTATGTGACCCCAGAGACGGCAGCCCACCAGGCTCCCCCGTCCCTGGGACTCTCCAGGCAAGAACACTGGAGTGGAACACATTTCCTTCCCCAGTGCATGAAAGTGAAAAGTGAAAGGGAAGTCGCTCGGTCGTGTCCAACTCTTCGCGACCCCATGAACTGCAGCCTACCAGGCTCCATCCATGGGATTTTCCAGGCAAGAGTACTGGAGTGGGGTGCCATTGCCTTCTCCACCTTGAACTAAATAGCTATAAATCAGATCATACTGAGAAACCCTTTTGGACTTTTGATTTGCTTCTTAGCTGTCCACTGTAGGTATATGTACAAAACATCTAATGAAAATACCTTCTGCTTTTGTTAATGACACTAGTTTTCTTTTACAAATGAGGGTGATGTTGTCCCTGGGAGTAAGGCTACATGTGAAGAATGTGGCACATTCAGGATCTCACTAGAACTTCATAAAATGAGAGTGAGAAAATCAGAATGACTTTTAGAGTATCTACAAAGCTTGTGCAGATGTGGAAGGAATAATACTGTGAGTTTGCAGGTATAAGGCATATAGATCCAGTCCTAAAGGCATTTTTTGTTTGGGTATCCCATACAGTAGATGTAAATCTGGGACAGGAAACTTGAAATCATTAAGGTCACATATTTATAACACCATATTCAATTAGGTTAGAAAAGTGCAATTTCTGTCATCATGTCATAAAAAGATGTGTTTTTCTCTCAGATCTCTTATTTTACAAAAGCTCTCTATATTGTTACAAATAGGGCTGTTTTCAATCAGTTACAAGGGGCAATTCAATTACTAGATGGTTTAGTGCAGTAACTGACTCCAGACTAATTTAATTTCTTTAGGTCTCCAAAGATCAATTGATCTGATTTGTTCCATCCCCAAAGGCTGTTTAGGAAAAATTCAGACTTAAATACCTGGAAATGAAATCCAAAACCTTGGCCAATTTCACACTACTTAGGTCATCTTGCAAACTTGCAGCTGGTCTCATAAGATGCTCTTTTAGCCCTCAGACCACTGAAAGCGTCTAAGTTTCATGTACATGTGAGTGTTCCCAACATCAGGATGTTTACTCAGTTAAGTGGAAAATGTGGCTGCATGCATTATCAAGTCCGTCACTCTAAATGGCAGTCAGTCTGGGTACTTGTCTCTCAAAAACATAAGTAAAACTTAAGGGGCTCTTTTTATTCTAGAAGTATTTTATTAAGATTATTGAAAGTAACTTGGATGGAGTAAAACTGTGCTCATCTCAGTTCAGTTCAGTTCAGTCATCAGTCGTGTCCGATTCGTTGGAACACCATGGACTGCAGTATACCAGGGTTACCTGTCCATCACCAACTCCCAGAATTTATTCAAACTCATGTCCATTGAGTTGGTGATGCCATCCAACCATCTTATCCTCTGTCATCCCCTTCTCCTCCTGCCTTCAATCTTTCCCAGAATCACAGTCCTTTCAAATAAGTCAACTCTTTGCATCAGGTGGCCAAAGTATTGGAGTTTCAGCTTCAACATCAGTCCTTCCGATGAATATTCAGGACTGATTTCCTTTAGGATGGACTGGTTGGATCTCCTTCAGTCCAAGGGACTCTCAAGAGTCTTCTCCAACACCACAGTTCAAAAGCATCAATTCTTCAGGGCTCAGCTTTCTTTATAGTCCAACTGTCACATCCAGACATGACTACTGGAAAAACCAAACCTTTGACTAGACAGACCTTGTTTGGCAAAGTAATGTTTCTGGTTTTTAATATGCTGTCTAGGTTGGTCATAACTTTTCTTCCAAGGAGCAAGCATCTTTTAATTTCCTGGCTGCAGTCACCATCTGCAGTGATTTTGGAGCCCCCCAAAAATATAGTCTTGTCACTGTTTCCATTGTTTCCCCATCTATTTGCCATGAAGGGATGGGACCAGATGCCATGATCTTTGTTTTCTGAATGTTGAGTTTTAAGCCAGCTTTTCACTCTCCTCTTTCACTTTCATCAAGAGGCTTTTCAGTTCCTCTTCACTTTCTGCCATAAGGGTGGTGTCATCTGCACATCCGAGGTTATTGATATTTCTCCTGGCAATCTTGATTTCAGTTTATGCTTCATCCAGTCCAGAGTTTCTCATGATGTACTCTGCATACAAGTTAAATAAGCAGGGTGACAATATACAGCCTTGACGTACTCCTTTCCCAATTTGGAACCAGTCTGTTGTTGCATGTCCAGTTCTAACTGTTGCTTCTTGACCTGCATACAGGTTTCTCAGGAGGCAGGTCAGGTGGTCTGGTATTCCAATCTCTTTCTCAATTTTCCACAGTTTGTTGTGATCCACACAGTCAAATGCTTTGGCATAGTTAATAAAGCAGAAGTAGATGTTTTTCTGGAACTCTCTTGCTTTTTTGATGAGCCAACAGATGTTGGCCATTTAATCTCTGCTTTAATCCTCTGCTTCTCTAACTCCAGCTTGAACATCTGGAATTTCATGGTTCACGTACTGTTGAAGCCTGGCTTGGAGAATTTTAAGCATTACTTTCCTAGCATGTAAGATAAGTGAAATTATGTGGTAGTTTGAGCATTCTTTGGCATTGCCTTTCTTTGGGATTGGAATGAAAACTGACCTTTTTCAGTCCTGTGGCCACTGCTGAGTTTTCCAAATTTGCAGGCACATTGAGTGCAGCACTTTCACAGCATCATCTTTTAGGATTTCAAGTAGCTCAACTGGAATCCCATCACCTCCACTAACTTTGTTCATGGTGATGTTTCCTAAGGCCCACTTGACTTTGCTTTCCAGGATGTTGGCCTCTAGGTGAGTAATCACATCATTGTGATTATCTGGGTCATGATGATCTTTTTTGTATAGTCTTCTGTGTATTCTTGCCACCTCTTATATCTTTTGCTTCTGTTAGGTTCATACCATTTCTGTCCTTTATTGTGCCCATTTTTGCATGAAATATTCAGTTGGTGTCTCAAATTTTCTTGAAGAGATTTCTAGTCTTTCCCATTCTATTGTTTTCCTCTATTTCTTTGCACTGATGACTGAGGAAGGCTTTCTTACCTCTCGTTGCTCTTCTTTGGAACTCTGCATTCAAATGGGTATATCTTTCCTTTTCTTCTTTGCCTTTTGTTTCTCTTCTTTTCACAGCTACTTGTAAGGCCTCCTCAGACAACCATTTTGTCTTTTTGCATTTCTTTTTCTTGGGGATGGTCTTGATCACTGCCTCCTGTGCAGTGTCACAAACCCCCATCCATAATTCTTCAGGCACTCTATCAGAGCCAATCCCTTGGATATATTTCTCACTTCCACTGTATAATCATAAGGGATTTGATTTAGGTCGTACCTGAATGGCCTAGTGGTTTTCCCTACTTTCTTCAATTTCAGTCTGAATTTGGCAATAAGGTGTTCATGATCTGAGTCAAAGTCAGCTCCCAGTCTTGTTTTTGCTGACTGTATAGTGCTTCTCCATCTTTGCCTGCAAAGAATATAATCAGTCTGATTTTGGTATTGACGATCTGGTCATTTCCATGTATAGAGTCTTCCCTTGTGTTGTTGGAGAGGGTTTTGCTATGACCAGTGCATTCTCTTGACAAAATTCTATTAGCCTTTGCCCTGCTTCATTCTGTACTTCAAGGCCAAATTTGCCTGTTATTCCAGGTATTTCTTGACTCCCTACTTTTGCATTCCAGTCCCTGATAATGAAAAGGACACCTTTTTTGGAGTGTTAGTTCTCAAAGGTCTTGTAGGTCTTCATAGAACCATTCAACTTTTTCATCATTACTAGTTGGGGTATAGACTTGGATTCCTGTGATAATGAATGATTTGCCTTGGAAATGAACAGAGACCATCCTGTCGTTTTTGAGATTGTAGCCAAGTACTGCATTTTGGACTCTTGTTGACTATGATGGCTACTCCATTTCTTCTAAGAGATTCTTGCCCACAGTAGTAGATATTATGGTCATCTGAGTTAAATTCACCCATTCCAGTCCATTTTAGTTTGCTGATTCCTAAAATGTCAATCAATGTTCACTCTTGCCATCTCCTGTTTGACCACTTCCAATTTGCCTTGATTCACAGACCTAACATTCCAGGTTCCTATGCAATATTGCTCTTTATAGCATTGGACTTTACTTCCATCAGCAGTCACATCCACAAATGGGTGTTGTTTTTGCTTTGGCTCCATCTCTTCATTCATTCTGGAGTTATTTCTCCACTGATCTCCAGTAGCGTATTGGGCACCTACTGACCTGGGGAGTTCATCTTTCAGTGTCCTATATTTTTGCCTTTTCATATTGTTCATGGGGTTCTCAAGGCAAGAATACTGAAATGGTTTGCCATTCCCTTCTCCCATGGACCATGTTTTGTCAGAACTCTCCACCATGACCCATCCATCTTGGGTGGCCCTAAATGGCATGGCTCATAGTTTCATTGAGTTAGACAAGGCTGTGGTCCATGTGATCAGATTGATTAGTTTTCTGTGACTGTAGTTTTCAGTCTGTCTGCCCTCTGATGGAGAAGGATAAGAGGCTTATGGAAGCTTCCTGATGGGCGAGACTGACTGAGGGGGAAACTGGGTCTTGTTCTGATGGGCAGGGCCATGCTCAGTAAACCTTTAATCCAATTTTCTGTTGATGGGCGGGGCTGTGTTCCCTCCCTGTTGTTTGACCTGAGGCCAAACTATGATGGAGGTAATGAAGATAATGGTGACCTCCTTTAAAAGTTCCCATGCAGGCACTGCTACAGGCAGTGCCCCCAACACCTCTGCCAGATGCTCATCTAGTAAAATATAATTATTTTACATTTTCAGATTTTGAAAGTGCTTTCATAAGTGTCATCTTACATGGTCCTCATAATAAAGTGAGCAGTGTTATGTTCTCCATTTTCTACATGAGGAAACAGACTCAGGGTAACTTCTGAGGATCACTTAGAAGCGATCTAACTTAACTTACTTACTTACTTAAGATCTTACTTAAGTGATCTACTTAACTTAGGTAACTTCTCTAGGATCACTCAGCCAGGGAAAGGCAGAGCAGGGACTCTAACCCATGGCTTTGTCTTCATATACCATGCTCAACCCCTGACCTGAAACAGAAGATATGAGGCACCCTATAAAAACACATCACTACTGCCCCACTGAACTACTGTCTTCATTTTTGCCTGATACCTGATTAGAAAGGAGAAAAAATTCACCTAGTATAATCCCACTTGCATAAATCCAGTGTGAATCAGTGCCTTTGGCACTCTAGAAACAGGAGATGAGAGAGATCACACCTAAATGGAAGTAGCCTTTTTAAAACACCTCCTGGTGGCTCAGATGGTAAAGTATCTGCCTACAATGTGGGAGACCCAGATTTGATCCCTGGGTTGGGAAGATTCCCCTGGAGAAGGAAATGGCAACCCACTCTTTGTCTGGAATATCCCATGGACAGAGGAGCCTGGTAGGCTACAGTCCATGGGGTCACAAAAAGTCTTTGTAAATGTGGATTGATATCTTCATTACCTCCATCATAGTTTGGCCTCAGACTGATTATAAAATCTGATGATTTAATTATAAAATGGTGACTATTTTATAATTTAAATTTGCAAAGACAGTAGAATTTAAATGTGTACACCAAAAACAAAACAAAACAAAACAGAGTAAGTACAGAAGGTTGCATAGTACACTTAGGGGTACAAATAATCAGTTAGGTTGAAAAAAATCTTTTCTTTGGAAAAAACCTTTTTTTACATTCATATTGGGCAACTATGCATCTCAATATAGTCATTACTGATCACATAAACAGTCTCACACTGTGTGAACCATTTTAATTAAAAATTAGGGTAAATTACAGGCATATGATTGTCACTTGCCTTAAAGGTCCTGATATCCAGTAGCTTTCCTATTAAATATAAGCATTCTACACTCTAGATAAAATATGCACCTTGATTTAAACTGCCTTTTTTTGCTTCAGAATTCCAAGCTACCTTTATAGTCTTTATGTTAGCAAATATATCCACTTCAGAAGGCAAAGGCTATTAAGATTCTATTTTCTCTGTGGATTGCCACTTAAGACATGAAGCTTAATATCAAGAGGACTGAGTCTTTGATAATGATTTTTTGCAGTTGAATTAATATCCTGTTCAAAGAAACCACTTCACTCAGAAATGGAGCATAGAATAGATTCAGCTGCAGCAGCTGTCAGAACTTCAGCAGTTGCATATCTGTAGGGTTTATAACTGGAAGTGAAGGTGGGGCAGAGAACGGGAGACTCTACAGAGTATTGGAGACTATATACAGTAAAGTTATGTCTCTTTGGTGTTGCAAGGAGTGTGCTCTTACAAACTAGTGCTTTTCTTTATCTTATCTGGGTGAAAAAGTAAACAGAAAATTCTCATTACCTCTCAATGTCCGTGAGCCTGGAGGAGTCCCGGAATCCTTTGGCGAAAGGGTTACTATCTATTTTCAGCTTGGTTATCTGGAAAGGGAAGATGAGTAACAAAACAGTGTCATGTCTGTGGTCAAGGAAACAAAATCAGAAATTAAAAAATTGTTCATTTTCCATCATAGCACCCCAAGAATGTCTAAGAATATCTTAATGTCAGTATTGTGATAAAGGTTGAAATTGCTAAAGAAATTCACAAATTTGGGTGAATTGGTCAGAGAAGGCATCAAGGAAAAGGAAGTATTTGAGGACAGAATATCTGTTCCTAAAACAGGCTGGAAGTCAATAAATAGAGACAGTTAGAAATGGGGGCCTTTTATGAACAGTGTGCCTGATGTGAGAAGTATTTAAGAGTAGTGAAAGGCTAGAGCTGGACTAGGGAATGAGGAAACTGTCCAGAATTGGACAATACTCGCCAGCATTGGTGGGTAATGGGGAATAAAAGCAAGAATGTTGCCTCATGCCGACGTGACAGCCTCATTTGTTAATACCATGGGCACCTATACCACAATAGATACGCCAATAATAGCTTCATGTTCAATACTGTACTGAAAAATATGACATAAATACATGATATAAAGTTTTCAGCATATAAATTTGCCCCATTTCTCTTTCCATCTGACTAAATTAGAATCAAATTAATGGGTCTCCTGTTACCCTCCCATAGAATGTTACTTACAGACTCTACGCTTATATGGAAAAAAGCATTTCAAAAAATATTCTTATTTCCTAATAAGAATCATAGTCTGATTCTTATTAGGAAAGTCTGAAGTATTAAGTATCTATGCTGTGCTAGCCATAATTCCCACAGTACACAATATTAATGTAGAGAGATCCATTAAAACATATGCACTTCATGTTTCAGGAAAAATATATTAGGTACAAAGAAAATAAGTAAATAAAGGAAATACTAATTAAAAGATACTTGACTTGCAAAATTCCTGAGTATTAGGGCTAAAAGGCATGGAGGAGAATGTAGGACACAACTAGTTAGTATCTGAGTTAGAACCACAGACACCTTTAAAGAGAATCATAGCTCATTTGTGTCCAAATGAGAGCCCACATTCATCTTTGGAAAGAGAGAGAAATACACACACGATAGTCTTAACCTAAAAAAAAGTTAAGAGATTGAGGGAGGCATGCCTTCCTCTTTCAAAGTAAATAGTAAACACAATTAAAAACAGAACAACAATCAACAACAGTTTGAAATATTGTTTTGCCAATACTTTTCCTTTGATCAGAATGTATCTACTATTCACTTTAAACCATTAACACCTGAAGAATTGCTTTATTCATTGCAAAAGAAAATCATTGTTTTCCTTTCTCAAGTTTTCTCAGTATGCGCTAATCAGTGTGCAAACTACAAAAAGCTATATGCGTCACTCAGAATAGAACTTCCCACACTGTCCTGGCCAGAGAGGCGCTACTTCTCTATCATTAATACTGGCAAGTTGTAAGATTGATTCTTTGATATTAGTTTTTTTTTCTTATACAAGTTATTTATTTATTTTGATTTTCTAGCATATTTTATTTATTTATTTATTTATTTAAATTTTATTTTTAAGGACACTTGGCAGTACCTCAGAAGTTCTTATTTTTAGCCTATGACATTTACTTTAGAGCAGCCAAAAATAAAATTGCTAATTTCCTTTTTAGCTTAGTTAATGGAAAATGGTAAACAGTGAAGAAAGTAACCTAGATAAGTAAGAAACCTGTTCTTAATGGACAGCAACAGGACTTTAAGTTGAAAGAAATATACAGGAACTGCTGAGGTTGTCCCTAATGTATGGCCATCAGTAGTCTGTAGAGAACCTCTCTCACACTCAGCCACCTCTTTAATTAAGGGCATGGATTTCTAAAGGGTGAAGTCTATTTTAACCATTCTTTTCAGACTAGGATTTAGTACTGAAGGGCAATTTTCAGGGCAAAGGCAAAAAATTTTGTTTGAAATAAATTATAAACATATTATAAAGCCCAAGCAATCAATATATTCTAGGATTATAAATTATCAACAAGAATTTTGAATCCTCAAAGACAGGATTTTTTTGTCTCTTTCTACTGAATAATTATAAATGAAAATATTTCAGATTTCTAAATTGCTTTATAGATCATGAAAACACTTTCAAAATAATTCATCAACAAGACTGAGAACATGCAGTCCCTAAAATCCCATGAACAGGCAAAGTGATACACAGCTGACCAGAACTGGAAGTCATTTAAGTGTTACTAAAGAGGGTAACAGAGAAGGCAATGGCAACCCACTCCAGTACTCTTGCCTGGAAAATCCCATGGACAGAGGAGCCTGGTGGGCTACAGTCCATGGGGTCGCTAGGAGTCGGACATGGCTGAGCGACTTCACTTTCATTTTTCACTTTCATGCATTGGAGAAGGAAATGGCAACCCACTGCAGTATTCTTGCCTGGAGAATCCCAGGGACGGGGGAGCCTGGCTGCTGTCTCTGGGGTCGCACAGAGTCAGACACGACTGAAGCGACTTAGCAGCAGCAGCAGCAGCAAAGAGGGTGGCACCACATCCACTGCAGTGTTAGTGACGTTAGGGGTGAACCAAACCTAAAATTTTCCAACTGAAACTGTGAGGTACATGAATAAAGTTAAGGCTCCTTTCAAGTTTAGTTCCTACAAACTCATTTATAAGATTAAAAAGTGCATGGATTTGCCAGTGGATAAAATTTTCTGAAGACAGAGGCAAATAATATCTGATGGAGAAACAATTTTCAACAAAGTCCTTATGCAACCATCCCTCTAAAATGTGAACCAGCTCAGGAATTCCCTGGCAGTCCAGTGGGTAGGATACAGTGCTTTCACAGCCAGGTCCTGGGTTCAGTCTGTGGTCAGGGAACTAAGATCATGCAAGCCGTGCAGGGCAGCAATAAATAAATGAAATACAATTTTAAAAAATGTGAACCACATCAAGCTTTCTTTGAGTCTTCATAAACTAAAAGAATATAAAATATTATCCATATAATAACTAAAGACCTTCTATCCACTTTGTGCCTGAAAAGGATTTTGAGAATTGCATTTGTTGTTATTTATATTTCCAAAAGGTAAAGACTATTAGCTTAGATGATTGTGGAGTTACTATAGAGAGTAAATACTCTTAGCGTGTGTTGTCAGCTAATGTGTCACCATATCTAGTATTACCACTATAACTTTGAATGAGAAGTAAATCCAATTCAACACAGGTTTTCAGATTTCTTTGGAATTTTCTTTCATTTATTAGAATTTTTCTCTTTCCAGTATCTTTATAGTCTTTCTTTCATCATCCCCAAGAGTATCAATGGTAACTTTTCTACTTTATATTTGGATATAATTTCAAACTGTAGCTTCAAGAATAGTATATACAGCTAGATTTACCAATTGGTTCAGCAGTGATTTAACTTTAGTGTGCTAGTTAGAGAAGCATCTCAGGACATTAACCCAGTATTTACTTTCTCTATGGGCCGTATTACCTAATTCCTGTTATCTAATAATTACTTTTGAAAGTTAGAGGATAAAAGCTGAATAGATCTCTTACTACAATTGTTTGGGGGCCCTGAACTAACCACTACAGTCTTGAACAGGCTTTATGAAGTCCTGATTAGCAACACAGGAACTGTGGGTTAAACTTCTTAATGAGCTCTCTGCAGTATCACTAGACTCAATCTATCGGGGTGCCAACAATAAGTTCCCCAGAAATGGCTGTTGAACTTTGCTTCAAAAACAAGCAGTCAGAAATATGATTTCATGTTTACCAGTTATTGACTAAGTGAAATTCTTTTTAAGTTTATATAAAAAGCGTTTCATTTTGTTTTCTATTTTCAGAAAAAGAAATTTTTAAATAGCAAAGTTTTAGCATTCTAGTTAATCATACATTTTTAAAAGTTTAGGCACAGATTTTATCCCATAGATATTTAAATAAAAACCAGTAGCTAACAGAAATTCATTTTTGCAGATATAGTTTTACATCCCTTTATGAAATTTGGGAGAACTGAAAAAGTTATACATTTGAGAGCCAATGAAAGAAAGGATCTGAGTTATATACAGTGATTTCAGTTGGACATCATTTTCGTAATATAAAATGCCTGCAGCTTGTAATGCCATTGAACAACGTCACCCATGTCAAAGGTAAAACGAAAAGAAAGATCCCAAAATAGTCAATTACTGAACATAATATGTATAGAACCCATGTGAAACAACCGAAATGTCTTTATGATTCAACAACAAATTTTAAAAACACAGTGTTTTTCATTTTGTGAGGAAAAACAATTAGCAAGTAAGGACAGTAGTATGTGCTTAAGAAATCCTGCAGTTTCAAGTGTAACTGCTGCTGCTGCTGCTAAGTCGCTTCAGTCGTGTCCAACTCTGTGCGACCCCATAAGACAGCAGCCTAAATCATGGACTGAAAGTGAAAAGTGAAAGTGTCAGTCACTCAGTGTATCTGACTCTTTGTGACCCCATGGACTGTAATCCGCCAGGTTCCTCCATCCATAGAGTTCTCCAGCCAAGAATACTGGAGTGGGTTGCCTTTTCCAGGGTATCTTCCGGACCCAGGGATCGAACCTGGGCCACCTACATTGCAGGCAGATACTTTACCATTGGAGGCACCAGGGAAGCCCATTCCAGCAAACATATACCCGTTTTTTTTTCCCATGTATTATCTTGAAAATATGGATCATAATGCATTTCCTAACCACAAAATTCACTTTTTCAACATCTCCTTTATCTATAGATAAGTGTATGCATAAATAGAGGGCAGATTTTTACACTGCCAGCTGCACCAAAGAGAAAGGGACTTTTTCCAATAGTTATTATTCCATGTGATATCACTGGACTCTGAGTAGAGCTGGGGTTCCCAACCACAAGGTGAAATTGGCCCTCAGAGACCATTTCTCCAATTATCAGGAAAAGATCTGTCCAAAGGCATTTAAAAATGAAACCTGACCTACACTTCAACTCTACAGCAATGGCTTGCCTGCTCAAAAACAATGTATGACCTTTAAATCTTAAATTATAAAATAGTTTGTTGAGAGTGTAATGTATTTAGCTTTAAACTAATAATGTAAAGAAATGCAATCATTTCCTCACAAAAGCCAGAGGAAAAAAATAGCAAAAAATAGGGGAAAAAGTACCTTTTTCATTTCTTACAAATAAAACTACCAGACACCATAAATGAGAAGCTTTTTCACAAATTCTATTGGAAACTTTGATTTGGCTTTTAATATATATGAAAGTAATGTCTATCCAAAGTTTAAGAGATATAAATATGATCTTAAGTGTGAAATTTTTAATCTTCTCTTTATTTTCTGTTATTTAGCCATGAAAAATTATTTTATATTGTACTTAGTACATATTTAATTCCTATATATTTATTTTATGTTCATTATAGGTAAATCAGTAGACAAGCATGATATAGCAGTGTTTATTTCTATGCTTCTACCTTTAAAGCCATAACCCCTAGCACAATGCCAGTGTGTGTGTGGGGAGGGGGGATGTACATATACATACACACACACACACACACGTGTGTGCACACACGCAGCATTGTGCTAGGGATTATGGCTTTAAAGGTAGAAGCATAGAAATAAACTCAGACCTGGCAGGATCTATTGAGAAAATCAGTTCTGATTTTAGTCATTTTTATTGTGGGTTATTTAGCAATGAAATGATATACTAATCATATCAATCACTACACTTAATGATGCAGTGAAAGCTAGATAGGCACTGGTAGGTGGATTTTTGAACCCACTTATAATCTTAATTAGAAATAAACATTTCTCAAGAGGAGTAACTAGTATTGGGATATGTGGTTATTAGAATCTTAACCTATTTTAACTAAGTATTTTCAAATTCAGTTTCCCAGCCCTTACACTGTCAGTGGTCACTTTCTTAATCCTGCAATCTAGCATGATGCTTTCAAAAAGTAGGAATTAACACCCAAAAGGAATTATCCCACTTACCAGATTTGTGACCTTGGGCTAGTGTATTAACCATTCTGAACCTCAGTTTCTTCATCCACAAAATGGAGCTCATAGGGCCTTATTCAGGGGATTAGTATCAGAATTAAGTGATATATTATTAAAAATATACAGAGATTTTTTTTTCTAAGTTAAAAGTAACATCCAAACCATGAACCTTTGGTGGATACCAGTTTAGGGGAAGGGGCTAGGGGTTATAAAGACATTTGTTGGTCCATACGGAAATTTTTAATACAAACTCAGTTTTAAATATGTTAAAGATATTGTGGTTACAAAATGATCTTATTGTCAGTCTGGGCTTGTAGAAGTACTTATAAGTATCATGATGCATACAACTTAGTTTCAAATGATTGTGAGAAGGAGAAAAGTAGATATCTAAACAGAGGTTGAGAAATGGAGCAGGGAAGGTAAAGCAAACTGGAAAAATGTTAATTGTTGAATCTGGCTAGAGAGTACATGTGCTTCACTTTACTATCTGTTTCACTTTTGGATTTTGAAAATCTTCCAAATAAATGTTGAGTGGGAACAAAAGAATTCAATGAGATAATGTCACTAAAGCATAGAGCTCCTATTAGAAACAGCTAATGCCAGCAGATATCCTGTCAATTCAGAATGATTACCATCTTGTTACACTGGCTGCTGTCAGTGTGAGGAGCTCCCTGCACATAGCAGGTAAGCAGTGAGCACATGCTGAAAAGAAAAGAAATTAACATAAAGAACTAAAACCCTTTAAAAAGGATGTCTTGAACCCATCAGGGTCACAAGCTGAGAGGAGGTGAGGTTCTGCTTTGCTGGGGACACCAAGTACCTAAAGCTCAGAGGTTAAGAACACTGACATTTAACATCTAACCACCTGGATTTAAATCTATGATGGAAGCAGCAAGGTCTCATTAGATAAGTTATTTAACTCCATGCCTCAATTCTTTTGGCTATGAAATGCAACATAAAAATACTGTTGTTCCTATCTCAAGATATCATTGTGAGGATTAAATAAGACAATGTGCTTTAAATGGTCCTTTGCACATGGTAAGTACCCAAATATTAGCTATTATTATAATCATGTAGATAATAGCCCCCTGTTCCATTTTCTGTGATATGAGAGGTCCTGCCAATATTAAGGATTGCACTTTTGCCAATTAGACCAACTCTCAGATGTTATACTTAAAATTCCCTTAATTTTGTTCTGTCCATAATTTTCACAGATAATTTTCATAAAAGCAATGAAGTTTCACATGACAAATTTTTGTTTCATTTTCAAACATCAACAGGGTCTCTTGTATTTCCCTAATAGCTCAGATGGTAAAGCATCCACCAGCAATGCAAGAATCCTGGGTTCAGTCCTTCGGTTGGGAAGATCCCTTGGAGAAGGAAATGGCAACCCACTCCAGTATTCTTGCCTGGAGAATTCCATGGACAGAGGAGCCTAGTGGGCTACAGTCCATGCAGTTGCAAAGAGTTGGACACAACTGAGCAACTAAAACACACACACACACACACACACACACACACACACACACTGTTATGAGTGTTTCCCTGGTGGCTCAGTAGGTAGAGAATGTGCCTGCAGTGCAGGAGATGTGGGTTCAATCCCTGGGTTGGGAAGATCCCCTGGAGAAGGAAATGGCAAACCACTCCAGTATCCTTGCCTGGAAAATCCTATGGACAGAGGAGCCTGGCGGGTTGCAGTACATGGGGTCGCAAAGAGTTGGACACAACTGAGTGACTAATACTTTCTTTTTTCAATGTTTATAGTATAAAAGCTACTAATTCAGTTAGTGTAAGTTGAATGAATGTTTCAGGAATCTTTTCTGAACCTGTGATATCTACCTTACATGTGTCCTCAAATAAACTGAAAATGGGATTGTTGATGTCAGTGTTCTAGATTCTAAGAAAAGTAGCATTAGTGTTTTAGGCCTCTGTGGGCTTCAGTCTATACCCAAATTCTTAGCTTGGGCATTCTCTGAAAGTTGCCACTCTTGTGTTATTTTAGGGATAATAAAAAAGTTATAGTACTTTGCTTTCACTTAAAGATAAATAATACGATAACATTCATACATTGATTTTATTATTTATACATTATTTCATTTTTTAAAATGCCATTAACTTTTAAAAATCCATATGGTGACAAATCCTCTTTGGACATTACAGAGACAGTCTAATAGTCACAACATGCCTTTTTGATAGAGTGCCTTAGAGTTTCTAAAGGCATGTTTATGCAGAGCATCTCCTTTGAGCTTTACAGAAATTCCCTAAGATGGTCCAGTTCTTAGTCCCAGTTTACAGGCAAAGAAAATGGCAGCCACAGTGATGAACTGAAGTCTACTCAAAGTCATATAGAAAGCCTGCAAGTTTATGCTGACCATTAAAGAAGAATAAATTGTGAAGAATCTTAATAGCACCCAGTCCTTAGCAACATTTTGATAATTATTTACCAACTTAGTCTAAGCCTTGCTGCTGCTGCTAAGTCGCTTCAGTCGTGTCCGACTCTGTGCGACCCCGTAGATGGCAGTCCACCAGGCTCCCCCATCCCTGGGATTCTCCAGGCAAGAACACTGGAGTGGGTTGCCATTTCCTTCTCCAATGCATGAAAGTGAAAAGTGAAAGTGAAGTCGTTCAGTCGTGTCTAACTCTAGGGACCCCATGGACTGCAGCCTACCAGGCTCCTCTGTCCATGGGATTTTCCAGGCAAGAGTACCGGAGTGATGCATAAATTTTAAATATGATTTACAACAGAGTAGAAAATACAAAACTCAATATTATAAATTAGATATCTTGATGTTTACATAATACAGTTTATTATCTAAAGAGGTATTTAAAATCATTCTACTATAATTATCTTAGCCTGAATTTCAGCTGAATAAGTCTCACAAAATATCTATCAAATCCATAGTTTGGGTAGTTGGCTAGACTGTGTGTGCTAATTTAGCAGAAAAACTGAACTTTAAAGTTTTATGAAGTCGTGAGTATATGGTTATGTACATGATGAGGCCCTACCAAGAGGAGGTAAAGAAAACTGGTAAGAAGTCAGTTTGGCAGGAGAGTGGGCAGTAAAGAGCTTGACTGGGAAGGTAAAGGTTCTAGGAAACACAGACCTTTAAAACACTGAGCTGCAGTCACTCAACATACTTGGAGGTCCCGAGGTTGATTCTCCATAGCTTTCTTCAAAGTAAACTTCTGTTTTGAGTACTGGGATGGCCCTTCTCTCCAAGAAGATAAAAGCATCTGCTAAGACCTCATCTTTTTTGGCAAAAAAAAATTGTGAAGGGTACACTCACCAGTTGATTCTGGTAGGCAGTGACTGCTGTAAAAACTGTTTCTGGAAAGATGAATGTTCTGAATTCTTCAGACTTCAGATTGAGTAATGAGGCTGTGTGGTCTTTCTTCTTAATGATGTGCACCCGTGGCTGGTACTTATGCATTGAGTTCAAAATTATCTACAATGAAGAATGGAAAGTACAGTACTGAATTTCAGGTTTTTATATTGCTGCTGCTGCTGCTGCTAAGTCACTTCAGTCATGTCCGACTCTGTGTGACCCCATAGACGGCAGCCCACCAGGCTCTCCCGTCCCTGGGATTCTCCAGGTAAGAACACTGGAGTGGGTTGCCATTTCCTTCTCCTTCTTATATTGCTAAACAGGCCCAATTACAATAAGGCAAAGAAAGGATCATAAAATCTACAGTTTCAAATGTAGTTTTAAGATTAAAATCTACCCTTTCCATTCTCCAGGCAACTAATTTGTACATAATACAGCAGAGTCATCACTGTGAATCACATTTTACCAAAACAACTGCAAATAACACAGGTTGTTTCAAGTGTTCTTTCTAAAATTATAGAAGAAAATATCATCTGCAGGATAGGTTTATTTTGAAAAAAATAGTTTTGTTTTTCAGTCTGGTTAGACCAAAGGCAGTATGTCTCTAAATTTTCTAAAGTAAGAAATTACATATTCGAGGAAGCCAGATTGTTACTTGGGACAGTGGGGATTTGGGGGTTGGGGTGGGTGGCAGATCGGATGGTAGGGAAATAAAACTTAAAAGGTAGTGAGGTGTGAGATAGACTTTGGTTGGAATACTGAATCAATACTTTCTCGCTCTTTTAATCTTGGGCCAAGTGATCTTACCTTTCTCACCCCATTTTCTTAAATGCAAAAACATTTAAGTTTTAAACTCACAGGAGTTGTGGTGAGAATCAGATGATGTAACTCTTGTAAATCACATAGCAAATAGGAAGTACTCAGTAAATATAACTGCATTATCATCATCATGTCTGATAGCTTCATTGATTCCAACTTCCAGGTACAAACTAAATAGGAATGATAATGACAGCTGTCTTCCATTCTATAGCTAATAAAAGTTGCCCAATACTTAGAAATCAGAAACATACCCTTGTTTACAAAGGCACTATTTTTCATGTATCATTTAAATAAAATACAATTGCCATTATGAAATTTGAGCAACAAATCTACTTTCAGATATTAAAGATTTTCCACATCTCCCTCAACGCCACACCCAGACAGCTACCTAAGTATACAAAATTGAGTATGTTTTTCTTGGGATAATAGGGCTCATACTGTATGCCCTTCACCCCAGGAGCCGAGCAGAGAGCGTGGCTCTCAGAGGAGGTGTTTGATACATGCTGTGGCAGGACCAGGGTCAACAGCATGCAGTATTGTCGCTCTCTTGTCTCCTTGGCTAACTTGGGTGTGTGGGTGAATGTTAATGCTGGTTGACTTTAGGAGAGTTAAATACTAGTCACTGTGAGATAACTGATAGAGAATCAATCTGTTTCTGTACTGAGATATACACCAACAAAGTTACAGGGCATTAACTGGCATTGAATTTTGAATATGCCATCTTTTTATGATCCCAAATCTGAATAGGAATTACTGAAGCAAATGAGAGCTTAAAATGAATCAAAATAAACTTTAAAAAGTTATCTCTTTGTATAATGCATTTATTCCAAGGAATTCAAGATATCTGTGCTCAGTCCTAAAACTGGAATAAACTTGAAGTGATAAAGCCAAACATTTGCCTCCTGAAACTGGTATAAGAAAAACCTGAGCATTCACTGTATGTTCTACTAAGAAGATAAGAGTTTTCAAATCACATGCGCATACACATACATACACACTGGAAAAAGCCCTAAGCTTTAAGTAAGGTCCCCTCTTCCTTATTTATACCAGCCCTAGGTTAATTTCCTTTAGGAAAGGGTATTGGACAGACTCAGACCCCAGACTGAATCTCAGACCCCAGGGCTTCTTGAACCTCTGCTCCGGCTTTCGTGGATCTAAGAAACACTGATAGAAATGTCGACTTTATTTCATTGGAGAAATAAATTCCTGGAAATAAGAAATTTTCCTATTATAAAACCAAAAATGCATCTGTAAAGGGGAGCTTCAGGGCTGATTCAGAGAACTTATCTAAACAACACAAGATCTAAAAAATTTCCCGGTAGTTTTCAGAACATACTGTTTCTGTTGAAAAAGAGTTATATTAAATAATAAAAATTTAAAGCCAAAATGGATATTAGCAATCATCTAAGATTTAGGCAAACAATTTGTCACGGTCTGATCTTGGCGTAATCAGACTAGAACCCAGAGCTCCTGAAGTATGGCTTAGTGCTATTCCTCCCCATGAAACTGATGCTGAAAGGAAAACACACCAATTCTGGACAACTGAGTTGTAGGTTAACCTAGTTACTCTGACTTGGTCAGGATAAACAAGGTCTCCTGTGGGCATATGGATGGTGGCAGTGCCTGAAGTGATTTACTTGGTTTTAGGTTCAATCCAATTTTTTGAAACCATGTCTAGAGCTCTCTAACTTATTATCTATGTATATGTAACCATGTTTTTGGAAAAGTTTTGAGACTCTTCTTCTAAATTGCATAGATCCAATAAAAATTAAAACCTTAAGTAACAAGAGCCTTAATAAAAGGGATAAGAGAGAGAATAATTATATCAGAATATCTAAGCCAAGGAGAGAAATTATGAAAATACCAACTTGCTTTCTGGCAAACAGGGCAAAGGAAAAAAAAAGGAAACAGTATTCTCCTCATCAAAAAGAAGCATGCATGTCTGTCTGAAGTTTCCTTAGCATAAAATCTAAAACACTTATTAAAATGTAAATCTTTACTTAAGCACATGAAATAACATCACAGGTAGTTCCTTAAAAAGCATTCCTAGCAATTGTGTAAAAGCCTGTGTCAGTGGCTGTTCTATTAAATGTTGATAGGAGCTCAGAATTCCAGTTTCTTTTTTCTCCACATTTTGACAAATTCCTTATTGATATATAAAATCAAATCGTTTTGTTTTTAACTGCAAGACTTCTCTGTGTTCTAATATTCATAAGATTCACTACAGAAGAGATATGTAAAAAGCGAACAGCACTTTTCCACATTTATTTGTACGTAAAACCCTTTGGTCCCATTGTATCTCACAAGAATGTATTCTGCAAAACACATTTTGGGAAACCGCCATTGGAGGTCTCAGCCCCATTCCCTTTATGCTGTGTTATCTATCACTGATAGAAATTAGATATTTAATCCAAGAATGGGCTGTAGTAACCTCCAAAATGCACATTCCCTTTTTTTAGTTGGCACAGGTGGTAAAGCATTTGCAGAAGTGGGATTCCACGGTGCCAAAGGTCCCTGACCCTCTTACATAGAAATGGCATACAGCATCTCTGTATGTATCAGAGTTCCCCAAAGAACACAAGAATGTTCTCACAGAATGACTCAGAGCTGGAAGTTTGGAGGGGAAAAGGGAGAAAAGGAAGAGACTTCAGCAGAGAAGGTTTCACGTAGCTTCTCCATTCTACCCTAGGGAATCCGCGTAGTCCAAGTACTACTTACATGGCCATGTTGATCCAGTTCATTGTTTGTGAGTTTCACCTTTTCAAAAGACACCATCTGTTTGAGTAGCTGCTCGCCAGTAAAAGGAGAGTCTGGATGTACATACAACCTAAGAAAATTATGACAGAATTTTATTGAGACATTTTTAAAAAATCTCACTGTGGGTTTTAAAATATCCTGATTCTAAAGGAACACAAAAATCTCACATAAATGGTGAATTTTTATTTGCCTCATTTAATCTCAAATTTAATAATACAGCAATGCCAAAATAATGCTAAAACATACGAATGTGTTTCTTTGTGTACCAAAGATTTTAAAGGGGTAATACTTAATACATTTTCTATTATTGATTTTCAAGGGATAATACTTAATACATTTTATATTATTTGCTGAGCAAGTTGTTTTTTTAAAGGTGTTTTTTTTTCCCATCTAATTAATCAACTACTGGTCTGCTTCTGTCGAATATAAAATTCAATTGTAGATATTTTCAAAGGAAAGTCTAGGTTATACTAATTGCATAATGAGCTCCTAGCATAAACATTGCTAAAAAGCAGTGAAGGCAAATAAGTTAAAAGAGGAAACAATTCTAGAGAAGCTATCCATTTAAACTCGAAGGTGGCTCAGTTTAAAGTTTGTTTTCTTTATAAGCATGACAGTGCTTAATACAGTGACCCTGGGAACTTTTAATAGATCACATAGTCTATTTGCTTCTCCAGGTACCTTAATATTATTTCTTTCATCATTATCTAGTTAAGTGCTCGCTAATGAGAGTGAAAACAAGCTGGGTAAGCTTCAAATTATTTAGTATATTTATCTGTAAATAGCCTAAGCACTCCCCTCTCCCCCCAAAACAGCTTTGATCGGGCAAAAAATGTACTTGTCAGGTATTTGTCATTTATTGATCAGCTGCTATGTTTTTGGCTAGCTTTTACCTACTGACAGTTAAATGAAAGTCATTTGCTTTACCTGCAAAGCTTTAAACTAAGTACAGCTCTTTGTAAATCACAATCCTAATATCCACTTAACATAAGCTTTTCTGAAGTCATGGGAGATTATAGAACTAATAACAGGGGAAGGAAATATCCTTGATTTAATGGGATAAATTCCTTTATCCATGCCACAGGTTATTCATATTTATATTTTGTATCGAATCTTTGTAACTACCATTAAACATACATATTATGGAGGGAACAAAGGAAAGGGAAAAAGTTAAAAAAAAAAACACCTTTCCTAACAATATTCATGTAAAGAATAAGAAGTCTATGCTATAGTTTGTCACACAGAGGACTAACAATAGAAGAATTGGAATCACAGGCTGCAACTCACAAAGCCCACCAGGATCTAAGCAAAAAACAGGCTAACAGTACTAAAGATTCTTACCAGACCCATACAAGAACTTTAAAGGTTTTAGGTATTTGTCTGCCTGAATAATTTTTTAAAGGAGTGCTCAGAATTGCCTTTCAATTGAAGTATTCTTCAATGACACAACCATAATATTAAATAGCTTTTCAAATAGCACCCTTCCAAGGCTATTACTCTATATACACAGTTGTTTTACTAATAAGCACCACATCCTGATTAGAAAAGACACTGATGCTGGGAAAAATTGAAGGCAGGAGGAGAAGGAGATGACAGAGGACGAGATGGTTGGATGGCATCACCGACTCAATGGACATGAGTTTGAGCAAGCTCTGGAAGATGATGAAGGACAGGGAAGCCTGATGTGCTGCAGTCCATAGGGTCACAAAGAGCCAGACAGGACTGAGGGCCTGAGCAACAACAACCACATCCTACCCACTCCTCCAAAAAGGACTAAAAATATTTAGTCCTAAAAGTTAGTGAGATGGTCCCTCTTTATGTATCAATTTACCACATATAATAAGATTAATAAATATTAATTTATTTAAATATCAACTTTTTTTAAAAAGGAAATGTCCTATGAAATTTATTTCATAAATTTATTTAAAATAAAACATTATTTAGGTTAATACAACGTCTTGCCCATTACTATGACCAAATGATATTGTCAAGCATCATTTCTTCTGATTAGAAATAACTGACTGATGAATTTTAGTCTAAAATAAAGTCTTTCAAAGAGCTAGAATTGCAAGGAATTTCTACCATAAGTACAAAAATGATCACCTCCCAAATTCTTTACCTCTCCCATATGTAGCTACAAATTATAGCAGTGTGTTTTAATAGCAATAAAAAATAGTTGCTTGTATAATCTGGAATATTTCTATCCTATAAGGCACAAACATTTTAATCTAATATCAATATAAATAAACTGAGCTAGGATGAACGAAAAAGCATACAGGAAGCCCCGCTTCTCTCAAGTCTCATGGGACTTAAAATTCCAGCAATAGCTTAAACATGCTTCAGTTAAGATAGTGTATTGGTACATGCTTTCTTTTTCCAGCCAGAACAGATTAGTAACATAAACAAGGCATGTCATATTCCCAACTGGCCTAAACCAGTTCCCCATACCTTTAGATAGGAGGAAAATGTATGCTAAATAAGAGTGATTAACTTCTTAGAGGAAAGACTTAAAGAAAAAAAAAAAAAAGAAAAGGGGTGGGAGAGGCTGCTTGTAAAAATAGTTAGGAATCTGCTAAATTACTCCACTCTCTGTCTCCTTTCTTCCTTTCTCTCTTTCCCCTTTAAAAAAAAATTGTAAATATTGGAAAGAAGCTCTAGATTAGTGTGAACTGGCTAGTTAATAGTAAATAGTAGAGAACACTAATTATATTTCTTTAAATATCTATTGTAAATTTGTCATTTATAGTCACTCAAAATGAGTGTCATTAAAATTTTTTTTTAGTCCTGATTGTTATTTAATATATCGATTTGGAAAGGCTGGGATCCTTTCTAGTCTTTTGTGGGGATGGAAAACTCAGAGAGGCTCCTTTTAATCTTGTCTCTAGTGTATTTAACAGACTGTAAGCTTAATAATGTGATCTTAATATTCCATTGAACTGTATGTGTAAATTATCTGTTTTGATTCTGTGCCTTGATTTAAGACTCCAAACTATATCCTTACAAAGAACCGCACTTTGAACCATAACATCAAAGTTCCTAAACCTGTACATTTAAATAAATTCTTAGCCTTGATATGAACTGCCTATCGATTATAAAAATGACATAGTCATAAAACAACTTTAAAGCTGTAAGTTTTGGTTTTAGAGCCCTAAATGTATAATCAGCTATGTAAATGTAAATTGTAAAATGTAAAGATTCATTGTTTGTATTAAAGAGTGCCTGTTAGATTTCTGTTCTTCAGCTAGTCATAGTCACATAAAGTAAAAATACCGTTTTCTTCCCTCCAGAATGCTCATTTGGGCAAAGCAGCAGCAATAAAGGTTTGCATGTGATTTGTTAAACAGGGTTCTCCGGGAAAAACATTACCAATGACTAGCACAAAAATGGACATGTTTTCTTTGGGTCATTACCTAACATAGTAATTGAATAATTTTTCAGTAAAAGTATATTAACCTGATGTTGAATTACATTTATCCACTAATTATGGAGAGGGGGGAAAAAGAGTTTGTTTTTCATACTTAAACATCTCTGAGCCTTTTATTAGTCAAAAAAAAAAAAACCCACATTTACCAAAATGATGTTTACCATGTGAAGTTATAACCACACTATAACAAATATCTACTAAAAGCTATGAATGTACTAAAATGCACAGTTTTAAAATGAATTTTAGGGCAGTCGCTTCATCAGTAGGTTTATTCTGCTGGGTGTTAGCCAAATAGAAATGAGGGGTGTCATATGAAATGGGTCCAGATTTCTAACAAACATTCCAATTGAAATTTAAGAAAAACTTTGAAATGAATTATGAAGAAAGATAAAATTAAAGGCAGTGTTCTGAGTAGAAACTCTGCCTTTCTCAGAGACTAATCCATATTTTGTATAGTTAATCCTGGAGTGCCTGGGCTTGGAACGCTTTCTTACCAGAACTCCAGAACTCACGGCTTTAAAAACAGACCTGCTGAAAATTCAAACAGCCAGGGCAGGAGACATTTTGCTTGGCTGAAAATCTGGAGACACAAACCTGGCTGGCAGTGGAGGGTCCGCTTTGCCAGCCACCAGCCAGGAGGACCGGTGGTAGGCATAGCGGTACCTCTTGTTGTCCACAGGGACGATGTCCATCAGGACTATGTACTTGGCCTCAGAATCCACACCGGAAAAGGACACACGGATGGTAGGAAACATCCTCCTGACACAGTGAGACAAAGAGAATCGCCAGAATTAGAGAGGAAGAGAGGTCCCTTCCCTCTCTACCCAGCCCCCAAACTCTTTGTTTCCTGTAAAGCCACAGAGATGTGAATACAGAGACTGACCTTCTCCCAAGCCTAGATAATCATAAGTGTCATCTCTACAGGAGTCCTCATTAATACCCAAAGTTCTGCAATTAGGGAAAATCCTGTGCTAGATCATCAAGCCCATCAGGCTCTGAACCGAAGTCTCCAGAGCAGAGAGAGTCCTGTAACCTCCTTATGTTGCAGGGAGAAAACTCACCCCTGCCTTAGTAGAAAGCCAGAGAGGAGTTCTCAGGTTGGTTTTCTTTTCGGGGGACTCTGAGAGGGTGCATCCCAGAGACCTGAGAGCTGGAGCAGTCGAGCGCCAAGGGGCCACCGATCCCTAGAGCCTTAGCCCAAGTCCCAGGAGCTGCCTTCCTGCCTTCCCTGAATCAGCCCCGGACTTCAGCATCTAGGGGCCCGGCACCGGAGCTCCTTCCTACCAGGAGTGTGGTCATTTCAAATTTCATTCTATCTCCCTGATTTTAATTTTTGTTTTTAATGGGAGCTTCTGCAAATAAAAGGAAGATAAAAAGGTGATAAAAAGGAAGCCACCTGCCTCCCTCACAACACGGAGCAGCCCGCCCTGTACTGCAGCAGGCACAAGTTCCCGCTTCCCTCCAGATGCAAACTCAGAACTTTAAAGACATAACTGGGCTGCAGGGAGGAGGAGAGCCCTCTTGCCCTTAGGGTGGGGGTAGGGCTTCCTATAGCCAGATCCCATGAAAGCAAATGCCTGGACATCTGTCTCAGTAGATCTTACCACAAGCAAGTCAGTGGAAGGAAACCCTCCGTGAGCAAAGCTTCCTCTTCAAGCTCAGTACTAGCAGTTTCACCCAGTTCCTGGAGACTCCCTATGCCACACAGGGCACCGTTCCCTCCTCCCCGCTCCTCAGCCGACAAGGCCCTCCTGCTACCTGCCAGACTTGGTGATGATCATCTCCGTGCCTAGCTCATGGAATTTGTCCCAGAGCTCCTTGGTCTCCAGGCTGCAGGCAATTTTGGCCATTTCCTCGCTGGGGATGATGGGGGTGGTGGGGATCAGTGGCTCAGTGCACAGAGAGGAGGAGGAGGGGCTGCTGCCGCCTGCACCACTGCCGCCAAACTCCCCATGAGCATCTAGGCTGGTCAGCTCTCCCAGGGGCTGAGCACAGGAAGACTTCTCAACAAATTGTTCTGCAGGCAAAAAGAATTGAGAATGACAGCTAATTCTGTCAATCAGGGATAGGACAGCAGCACAACTAAAATACGTACCTAGACTTGACTTTGGAAAAGTTATGCTCAGGATCTCCAGGAGGGCAGTGCAAACCATTCACTATATAAACCAAGCCTGAGAGTCCTGTGGAGTGGCGTGGCTCCTGCTTGCTTGCTTACTGAACCAAATCAGTGAGTTCCAGAACCAGTTCTTGTTACCATTACTTGAAACCCACTTTGGAGAAGAAAAAATGTGAGGAGTGGATAGTGGGGACGACAATGATCATAGAGAATTAAAAACAAATATTCCTGTTGTTATCCCTCCACATTCTTCTCAGTTTGTGGGCCCTGGTACCAGTTCGTCCTCTCTGACAAAGAGGAGACACTTTTTCCACGGAGATCAAAGCAGCGAAAATACCAGCTCCTTCCTCACTTTGAGAGAAACCTCCCTTCCCTCCTGAAGCCCTCTCCCCATAAGAGAAAATGAAAAGGGGGTGTGGTTTGCTGTGGTGTTGGGGATGTGGTTTTTTTTTTTTTTTCAAATTAAGTCACTTCACTTCTTTGCCCAGTTCTCAGTTTCCCAGACTTTCAGATGTTAGATTGGAACATTTTTATAATTTCCCTCCCTGTCTGAGACCTTATGAAAGACTAACATATTGCTTGTTAAATCATGGGAGTACGCTCTCCAATTTTTTGGACGTGGCTTGAAACAATTACTTGAGGGACAATGTGTGTATTTTCTCTCTCAAAAAAAAATGTTCTGTGAGGAAAAGAAACCCAAACCCAGACCAGCAGAGTGTTAAAGTAGGAAGAACAGTTTTCCATCAACCATCAGGCTGGAATACCACTGCCTATGAACCAAACATTCTCCTCCACAGCTGATAAGGGCCTGGGAATACACCAGTCACTTTGATGGAATACAGGAGGAGTTTTGTAATTGGCCCAATTATCTTGCGTCCCTTAAAAAAGAAACTACTTGAATCGACAATGTGAAACTGGACTCCAAAACAACTCTGTTCTAAGTGCCCTCAAGGAATTGAAACAAGTTCTAAGGACACACACACACACACACACACACACACACACACACACACATATATATATAATGTTTTATTTCTCTTTGACTTGGGGCAGCAAGCAAGAGGTAGAGAATTTTAACCTCTTACAATAATAATCCAACTCATGGAAAAATTTTTAAATAAGAATAATCAAATTAATTATCATATCCTTGTTTTCAAATTCAAAGAGAATCATGCAGTCACAAAATTATATTTTCTACTAAATTTTCAGAAACATATTCACATAACATCTTTATAGAGAATTAAGTAGCCTTAAAATTTTTCTGACAATTGAAAAAAGCAAATTCCCTAAGCTCCAAACTAACCAGTGTGTCAAGGTTGGGAAATGGAAGAAGGAAATGATACAGAAATGTTCTAACACAATATTTTATGTCAGTTATATCTCAATTTAAAAAAAATTTATGACTTAGTTGTCTGAGGTGGTTCTTTTGAATAGACCTAATGTGTTTAAATGAGCAATCATGAGACACCTCTGACTCCCACCCTACAGCTTCTTTAGCATCTCCTTAGTGTTGCATTCTCTCTGAACAGGTATTTCACGTGCTGGAGTCCTTGGCTTACAGTCAGTAATAGTGCTCTGTTGAACTGGCCCTAGAAAGGGACTAAAATGCCTTCAGGTTCTTTCAGAGCCTGTCTCAAAAGCCCCAGGGGAGGAAGGATGCTCATTTTACAGACTGGAATGAAGTGGGGGTGCTTTGAGCTGCCAATGGTTTTATAGTTTAGAATTCAGAGGAAGGTATTTTTTCCCCCCTCAGGAAAGTAGAGAAGGAAGCAATGTTGAAATGACAGTAGAGCTGAAGCTAACATGTTTCCCAGTCTACTGTACATCTGTCAGGAATTTTAACCTGAAATTCTCTTTTCCTGCTAGCTACCAAACACATTACTGTTTGGTAATTTATTTATAAATAAATAAATGTATTTATTTGGGGCATTTATTTATAAAGAATTTGGAGGCCTCCTAAATAGGAGTGGATAATGTTGGGAAGGGCCACAAAGTTAACTTTGAAATTGGTGGTAAATTTTTTTCTAAACAGTTGGAGTTTATCTGATTGGTTATTTCCATTTCTTTAGCAGGTTTAGATTTACACGGGAGGTTAGATGGGAAGAACCAGGGAAAGGGAGTAAAAACCCTGGAGGAGAGACTTTTTGACATGTTTTCTGCAGATCTTCCTGTTTCCTTTGCCTTGGTTCTAAGTTTCTGCAGGGATTCTAGCTCTCTCTTCTCTCTGCTGAGGCCCCTTATTTTCCTTCTATAACATTTCATCTTCCATATTATTATTGTGTTTCAAAGTGTGAGACGTTAAAATGTTGAGAAAGGCAGGGAGAAGGAAAAAAAATTGAAGTTAAAAAGTTAAAAAAAATTACCCTAAGTTTACTTGATGCTTTTCACTGTTTTAGAGCTACCAGATGATCAGGATGTGAACTAATTATTACCCAGGGACCCAGAAGGTGATGATGAGAACACTTCTTTCTCCCAGTTGTGAAGGGACTTGAAACACATCTCCAGCAGTTTCTTTCTCACACAGTTCACTCGTGTTAAGGGGAGTAGAGTCACTTTTCTCCCTTTTCTCTGAGCAGTGTCTTCTATAAATGGTAAAGGTTGTTAAATAAACAGTATAGCTAAAAGTTGAGGAATCTGGGAAATGATTACTGGTTAATGTTTTTGCCAACCGCCACTGAAAGTGACAGCAGCTATGAAATGTCTTACTGATATATCTGGAGCTTCTCTGAAGAAAATGGTTCATTCCGGTAGAACTGGCTTATTCTACAGCACCTGCAGGGGTCTTAAGGAGCTGAGTTCGTGTAATCTATTCAAGTCAGGGAAAAACAAAATTAAACTAGTTTCTTGTGAAGTGACAGTCTCCTTGGTTGCAAGTGCACAAGCAGGTGTTAGATGCATCATAAATTCTGTCGAGTCTTAAAAGGGGGCTTTTATCATTATTAATCCTTAAATCTTTATCCCCAAAATGTTACACACACACACACACACACACACACACCGGATGTTCGACTTGACAAAAGGATTCTAGACAAATAGGTAAGGAAAGCGACATATGAGGTGTGAAACTGGTTGCATATAACAACACTGTGAAGTCCCCAAAGAATCTGGGTCTAAGAGGAAAAAAAGAAAAAATTTCCCACCCGCAACGTATGGTCTATGACCCGCGGGTCAGAGCTGCCGCGCGAGCCGGAAAAGGTGGACACCCTCAAGAGCGTCGTGCAGCTAGGGGACAGAAGGACAAACAAATGTGCAGGCTGCCCCCCCCCACCCCCCCCCCCCCGCCCCATGCCTGCCCATCCTGGACAGTCTAGCAGCCCGACTTACCCAGTGGTTTGATGGTGTTCTCCGTAGCTTCCTTCTCTTTGGAGCCGCCGCTCGACATCAGCGCCGCGATGGAGAAGGCGTTGGCCCTGGAAGAAAGCTGGGGCTTGGGCGATGCCGTGAACTCCATGGCCCCCAGTGTGCGGTCCTGGCCAGGGACCGGGCCTGCCGAACTGCTGTCCAGCTTCCCCAAAAGAGACAAAGACCGAAACACAGAGCAAAGTTTCCAAGTGCAGCCAGAGGGGAGCCAGGGACTCTAGATGAGTCAGCCCCAGTCTCCCAAGAGCTCCACACCGGTGTCTCCTTTCCCCCACCGCAAGTCTTCAGCCGCTGAGACTTCGAACTAGCCAGAGAGTACCAACAGCGGGCTCAACTGGGTGTGCAAGTACAGGGACGCTCCGCGGGGGCACAGGCTGCGCCGGAAGCTGGAGACTAGCATGAGCTGCGCAAAGCCCAGAGGTCCTGCAGCACCCGCTCCACGTCTTTCCTCCCTCCCCACTCTGGGGACAGTCGGAGCGGCTCAGAGTCGCTGAAAGGGGGCGGATGCCTGGGAGCCCGAGCGTAGCCGTGCGAGCGCGGCGGGGCGCGGAGGACACTGCGCCCTGGAGCTCGAAGCCCTGCGCCTTAATTTGATGGCAGCGGCGATCCCGGCGGCAGGCAGCCAGTCAGCGCTGCCACACGTCACCGCTTCCTGATTCCGCCGCCGGGGGCGGGGCCGCGGGCTGGGTGGGGAGGGTGCGCCCGGGGCGCGGTGCCGGTGTGGCCTCACGCACAGACCGGTGGAACCTGGCGTCCGTTAGGGGAATGGGGTGCCACCACCAGGCTAGTGCAGCGACCGCGGATGCAGCCCGTCAGGCCTCGCAGTTCCAGTGTGGGAGGGAGGTGCTCGCTGTCGCGAGGGGGCATTTTTGTCTCAAGACCTGGAGCCTAGGAGTGGCCCACTGCAGGAATCTAGACCAGAGGAAGCCTCGGGGAGTTCTTGATTCTCCCATTCTTTTTCTTACTGGTAATCAAAGTTCCAAAAGAAAGTTGGAGAGTGCTAGAAGTAGGACAGAAACTGGCGCCGCAGAGTCGGCGCCAATGGGATAGATCCCACTTGCCGGGCAGCGTGAAGGGCTGGATCCCAGAACCCGATGGGCTTCAGAATCTGACTGCTAGACAATGGGTCTGGAGAGAAGCAGCCTTGAGAACGATGCGCGAAGAGTGGGCTGTAAGCATTTGGCAAAGGATGCTCTCAGAACCACGGCTGCTCCTGCACACTGGTGCGCCTCTCATTCGGGGTTCCTATTCCCGAAAGGGACTCGAAAATCGGGCCTTGACGGAAGGGAAGGTGAGGGGCGGTCGACGTGCTGGTGGCGCGGCACCCTGCGGGGACCATGCGACGCGCAGTGGGAGAGTGGAAGCCCTACAGCTCCCGGGCGCGGCGCACGCCGAGCCGTCAGTCTTCACGAGCTCGGACTTCCCACGGCCTTGTGGGGGTCGTCTTGTTGGCCTTGCTAAGCTTGAATAACTCAAATTCTCCAAATTCGCGGGGTAATCCGCTTCACTTGGAGCCGTGTAAACTCAGGCTGACACACACACTCAAGCTGTACATGTAAATATTTGCGCCCCTTTCCAGTTGGTCTGGCGATTAGGAGCCTCTTGGTAGGTCTTTATAAAAAGAAAGAGAAGAAGGAAAACAGCCCCCCCCGCCCCCCAGTTCTCACCGCCACATTTTCCTCTCTCCATGGCACAGACATTCTCCACCCCTTGAAATAAACTTATGAGGGAAAAAAGCTGAAACTCAAAAGTTGAAATCAGCCATGTAAGTAACATGATGACAGGTGGGGGACTTGTGAGTTAAGCCTGTCTTGTCACCATATGTGAATAGTTTCTAACAACAAACTGCATAACAGTGACTAAGGAACAATTTTGAAATATCTCTGTGTACAGAAAGTGTATGTGTAAATTTGGGGGAAATTCGTAAAACTATAGATTTTTGGGCTGGAAACGATTTATACTGTCTAGCCCATGTCCATTTGCTTTTGACAGTGAGAAATCGAGTCTGGCTAGCAGGGTGATGCATCTCCCCTAAAATCGACCCAGCCAGCTAGAGGCACAGGACCTGCACTCCAGGCAGAGATCTTGATCATACCCCAGCCCTGCAGCTGTGCCTGGTTTCTTCACACGGGAGATCCATAGTAAAGTAACGCTGGTTGAGAATGCTTTCAGCTTAAACCTTTGTAAGAATAGAGGCAGCACCACTTCATGTGCCTGAAGATTCGTTTCTATTCTTGAGTATCTGGTCCTTTGCTGTTTTTGGACAACCCAGACCCTTGGATTAATAAATCTTCCCCGTAGCAGGCAAACACACTCCACCTCAATCAATGCAACTGTGACATTTCCCTTATTTAAACGTAAGGCACACAAGCTTGTTCCTGTCGTGTCTCAAATGCTTAGGGTTTGGCCCGGAAGGAAGATTTCTGTCAAGAGCGGTTGTCTTTTTTTTTGCGAGGGGCGGGGGGTGGAATGGGGTGGGGGGCGTGGAGGGGGTGTGTGGCATTCTTTGTTGGGATGGCGATGGCATAGTTAGTTTATAATTTTCCGCTGCAATTGGGCATCGAAAATCTTATTTGCTGGTTTTAGTTTTCAAAAACTTATTGTGAAATTATACCTCTGTTTTAAAAAAATGCATTTCTACACAAAGAAAGCATCATATCTTTTCTTAATTATCTTAGTGGTTGAGGCTGGAATTTGAATAATTTCATGACAGGGACAGTTTTGGAAAACTTGGCAGACCAGGGGAAAAATGCTTTGCCCAGGGTCAGTTTCCACTTTTCCAATTGCCCACGCACTCTTAGTCCGGTTCTGGATCTTTGGCGGGCAGCGAACTTGGACTGTTCATCCTAAAGACAAAATAGGAAGCTAAGCTAGCTAAGCTAGTGCGCGGAGGGAGACTACAAATAAGAGGAACTGAAAAGTCCACTTTAAACAAACTCGGGGCTCGAGAGGTGAGCCTTTTGGGGATCCCTAAAAAGCAATGCATCTTGTTGGTGTTGAAACCACAGCAATAAAATGTATACTGCAACATAATTATCTGGGGCGCACTGTCCCTGCTCTTAGATTTATTGCCTTTGCAAATCAATACTGTGCTGTAAAAGCCGGGAACCGGTACTTGGCAGGGAGGTGCCATCACAGAGTGATTAAAAGCCCACCCGAAGAGAAGATCGCCCGGTTCTGAGGTCCCTTCGTGTTAGCGCGGGTTAATAGGTAAAGCCACCGAGGGAGTTGGAACTAAGTAATCACATTAACACTTCCCAGAAGGTCCTTCTTAGGCAGACATCAGGGGGGATGGGGGTAGGGGTGAGTCTGGGGAGAGAGGGGTCCAGAAAGTCCATTGCACTTGGAGAAGACTTTGAATCTTGACTTTAACCCGCTTTAGCCCTCCCTGAGACTCGATATAAGTTACCTCAATTTCTTAAAGCCTTAATTTCATCATCTTTAATTAATTTATTTATTTCTACCTAGAATATCGCTGTGGATTAAACGAGATAAAGTGCATAAAGCGCCTGAACAGTTACTCCAGTATAAATGAAATATAAATACAGAATTTTATTGTCTTTAATTTTTGAACTGCAATTTTGCGATCTCAGAAATGTTTCTTTCGCGTGCTCACATGCAGGTATCTGTGCAGTTTTCGGAGTGTATGGATTGGGGTCTCGTGGTGATAATGGACGATTATTTACAACTTGCTAAACTTTGGAACTCAGGAATTAAAATTTGAGGTTATATGCCTGAAATTGGTTATACAGAGTTTGATTATATGGAGGACCGGAAGATGTCTCCTTATACACAGCGCCGCTTCAAATTTTCCTCTGTAACCTCCGAAACTCAAAAGTTGGTCGACTTCAGAACTGTGCAGGAAGAAACGGTTTCACGATTTCGGCCAATGGCTTCTCGCTTAAATGAATGTTGAAGCTAATGCAGAGCCCTCCGCTGACAGCCGGAGCTGCAGGACCCGGTGACCGACCGAGAGCTCCGCCGGGTACCCGAGGGCGAGAAAGAAGACCGGTTTCTCAACACCCGGGCACCTCTACTCTCGAGATCCCGTCCCCATCCTGTCCTCCGCTCTTTTTGGTAAACGCCTTAAAAGCAAAAGAAATGGGCTTCGGTGCCTTTGGATTCCTAAATTGGGTTTACCGAACAGGAAACCCACCCGAAGTAGTGTGGGGAGCGCGGCCGCAACTTCCCTTGAAAGCAGCTGCTACACGTCCCGGGGGCGCGCCTAGAGTAGCGCGCGTCGTCGTCGTACAGCGTAGGGAGCGCGCAATGCGGCCTCGGATTTCATTGTGCGAGGAATGGAGTGGTCCAAACATTTCCTTAGAGGAACCGCGGAGTTCCTCTGGAGTTACATGAGCACATCCTGATGGAGTTCAGTTTTCTTTAATCCAAGTGTCTGCGAGAAGCTCCCCCGTCCAGCTTTGGCTGCAAGAACGGGCCGGTCCGCCGGAGCTCCGGTCCACCCCGGAGGCCCCAGGACCGGGCGAAGCAAGGCACCCCACCCAATTCCGTTTCTAAGGGAGAGGCAAAGATCAGTTCTTCAAGAGGCGAGGCCAGAGTGTGTCATCTGACGGTCCCTGTTTGGGGATGGGTGTATATGGGTGGGTGGGTGTTCGCACGCGCGCTCACATGCGGCCGGGACTTCACTCTGGCGCCCGGCTGTGGAACCGAGGAAAGAGGTGTCGTATGGGCCTAAGGCAGGCCGCACGCATCTCCAGGGCCTACACCCTCAGACAGGGAAGGGAAAAATTCTTCGAAGGCCGGAGCCCCGCGCAATCCTAAGGCTCAAGGAGACCTTCGACTGTGGGTGCGCGCCACCACCAGGCTACTGGAACTTGCACTCCCGGGGCCTTCTCAGGTTCCCATCGCGTTGAGCCACCGAGCCTAAACGCGGAGATCAGGTGCGGAGTCCCAGAGCCTCCTCACAGACTGTTCCCTCAGGGCTGCGACCCTCCAGCTCCTTCCCTTGACCACTCGCATGCTTGTACATCCCCCAGGAGCTCGAGGCTGCAGGACCTAAGCGCCGCAGGCCTCCTTCTGACCAGAGAAGAACTTGTGCGCTAGAACTGGGTACACAACTCGCAGCGTGATCCCAAGAACAGCAAAGAAAGATCTCTTCTGATCCTGTGAGCTAGGAATCCAGATCTGTTCTCTTTCACTCCTTCTCCACCCTCCCTCCTCTTCCTCCACACGTGCTCCCGCCCGCCTTTCCAATCCTCCTTTTGGGACATCCTCACCTTCTGTCTCTCAAGGCCTGGCTGCTGACCAATCGTGTGTTTAACACTTAGATATTTCGTACATCATGAATTTTTGCATGAATTTTGATTCTTTAAATTACTGCATTAAAATATTATTTTTTGTTAGCCTTAAATTTTAGGCTTCATCATAATCTCAGCCGGCTTAGGGAAGTTAAGAATTTGATCGAAATTATACTGATAATAAGCAGTAGAGCGGAGGTTCCCACGCAAATCTCTAGTTTCCAAAGCATCCCCTCCCCCGTCGCTATTATCACGCACATGGGACTGACTCAATGGAAACTCCCGCTAGGAGGAGAAAAGCGGGTAGAGGATGGTCCCCTGCTTCAGGATGAAAGTCTTGGCCAGGTGACCTGGTCCGGCAGTGTGGAGGCACGAGGCTTGCTTGGATAGGGAAGGCAGTAGCCAGACAGGACGACTGAGCGTGCTTCCTGAGCTGTGGTTTCTTAGATTTTAAAAACAAACTCGAAAGTAAATGAGGCAACTTCCATAGAAGAGCAACCACAGCTCTCTTGCGAGCACCTCTCCTCCCGCAAAGCAGCATCAGTTTTGCAGATATCAGATGTCACCTAATGAAACTTACAGCGCTACTGCATTTTGGAAGGTGAGCCAGCCTTCCAGCAACTAAGTGATTGCTGGAGGAGATTCTGCCTTTGCTTTTCAGGAGCTGGAACCTGCCGTTTGGTGACATACTGGTCCAGGTCCTTATCAAGAGGTTTGGGAGCTCAAGGCAGGGAAGACCTGGACAGGAAGTAGTCCTGCAGGGTCTCTGCAGCCTGCTCCCATTGCAAGTCTACCCAGAAGCAATTTGATTGAAGCTCATCTTAGTCTCTTCCCTGTGGAGGGCAAAATATACTCAGTAACGACTTGGGTGCCTGTTCTCAAATGTCAGCATGTTCTAGATGACTTGAAGCATGTATTAATGTAAGGGAACAAAGATGTATGTATCTCACAAAAGATAAAGAGTGCAGAGTATTTGTTCATTTATCTGATATTACCTGGTACTTACCCTGGGCTGGGTACTGTGCTTAGTTGGATGAATAAACCACTGATCAGAACCCTAATATTTCTGCCTCATGCAACTCACAGTGTGGTGGGAGACAACAATAATAAGCACATAAAACCACACATAACACACACACACAATAGAGCTTGTGATAAAGACTTGAGGAAACAAAAGCAGTGATCATTGCCGATTAAACCTATTTTTGGTTATGGACATTCCTTCCTTCTGGACAAGGCACTGGCCTATGGGGGGGCGGGGATGGTGTTGGATAATTTGCATATGATTCTTGACTATCAAGGATTCAAAATCTAGCTGGAGATTATAAAAGAGCATCACTGTGAAAAGTATACATTACAGTCTTCTCAACATTGAACTGAAAGATGTAGGGGCATAAAGGCAGACTAAACAACTTTAATTAAAAAAGCTTGCAGAAGAAGGTATAGGGCCTGGCATTAGAAACACCAGTTGGGAGAAAATGCCTCCATTTCCATATCTGTAAAAACAAACTACATTAAGTGTGTTGTGAAGATTAATGTCTTCGTGAAGGTAAAGGACTTCACAGATATTAGTATTAGCCAACTCCTGAACTTGGGCGAGGCCCCTTTTCAGTTACATATTTACACATTTGTAGTGGATACAGATTAGATCTGATGGAGAACTGTGTTCAAGAGCCCCGTTTCCACATTGGAATTGCAAGGAATGTAAGAAACAGCTTTTTCTCTGGGGTCTGTGAAAGTGTCTGGGTCTCATTCAGTTTCTGTGGTGTAAGAGAAACACATAGGTTGCCACTAGGAAGGGGCCAGGTCCCTAGGGATGCTCAGACATTTGGCCTCACTGTCGTGAATGCCCTCCTTGGAAAGGCTTGAAGGTCCACAGTTGGCCTCTGGACTGCATTTCCTTCCATTAACTCACTGATTGGAAGACGTTCTATGTACATTTCAAGCCTGGATGCTAGTTTTTCAATGCATTACAAAGAGCTATTGCCTACTAATATGTGTTAGTCTCTGCAGTAGGCTTTCCAAGAAATAGGTAATGTTGATAATAATATCAGTCGCGTAGCATTATCATGTGCATTTTAAAGCTGCAGAAAATGAGGCTCCGAACGCTGAAAGCGAAGTAACTCACTTGATCTGGGCGCACGAATAGGTGGTTTCACGGGGAAAAGCAGTTGATCTTGGACTGTGTGAGCCGAGTTTTTCGGCTCCACAGTCTTAACCTCTAACCCACATCGAATGCTATCGCTAACCTGGCTAGTTTCCAGTTCTGGAAACAGAGGCAGTTCGGAGGAAAGGGCTGAATTTTCTCAATCTGTTTGTAAATAGCAGCTCCAGAAACGCGTAAACATCTGCCTGTCTTTGTTGTTGGTCCACCTGCTCGAGAACGTTGATCCTCCAAATGTGGGCAGATATAACTCGCTTGCCCATGGTCCACTCTCCCCACGCGCAAAGAAGAAGGAGGGCCAAGTAAAGGTCTTTCGTTGTCGCACGTAGACCGCGAGTCCAGGCGCGTTGTCACAATTTTCTTCTTTTCTGGGGTTAATTACCGATTAATCTACAGGTTTCGAGGAGGCGGCGAGGGAAATGGAGGCGGGGCGGCTTTGGAGATCGCGCACAACTTGACTGGCCCCTGGGTACCCCGCAAGTATGGGAGGAAGACTTGCAAGCGTTGGAGATTCGAAGCAGCTTTGTCCTTGGCTAGTCAAATGACCCTGGGCTATCTGGACTGCTCTAAGCCTTAGTTTCCCTAGCGCGAAGCGAGAGGCTCGCGCAGTGCCGGGCGCCGGCTGAGCCGCGGCCCCAGTAATGCAGATGCGATGGCAGTAAGCCGACACTCCGCAACAGAGAGGCGCAGACTCACCGAGCCCTCGGGCTTGCAAGGCTCACCGTCGCCTCGCGGATCCGCTGGTTCTCTCCCTCCAACCCACCCTCTCCTTTGCGGCTGTCATAGGGTCAGACCTCCACGTTGAAGAGACCACGACAGACCAGAGTGAAGGGGACAACCGCACTGTACGCCCGACTCCACCAAGTTTCATCACTTGGTGACGCTAGAGGTGGATTCACATTCCAAAAGATGCTTCCTAAAACGACGCCATAGGGGGTCCCTGCGAACGACCGAACGGTGGAGAAGCAGACGCTAACCGGCTTCTCTGCTCGCGGTCTTCGGGCCACCCTCCCGCACACGCGGCTCCCACCCAGGACCCGAGGCCCAAGAGAGTACCCTCAGCTCCAACCGCCACATTCCCTGCGGCCGGGACGCAGACATTAAAGTTAGAGCCCCCGCCGCTGCCAGTCCCTGCCTAGTCGGCGCGGTGACGGTGGCGCTGGCGGCGGCGGGGGCCTTCCCTTGGCTGCCCCGCTATTTAATCAGGGCTATTATCAGACTGGGCTTGCAGGATGGCGCCGGCCGAGCTTTACCCCCATTAGCGTAGGGCAGGGTGGGGGCTGGGTCCCCAGACCGCCGTCTGTCCCAACGCAGCTGCAGCGCTTCTGGGGCGCTTTGAGAAAGGCCGAGCCGCGGGGTCTGGTGGCGGCTAGCGCTGTCTCAAACCAGTTCTTCTCAAGCTGACAGTTTATCAGACTTTTATTTCCTACCTCCCAACTCGACCTTTACTAGCTCTTTGGCGTTGGAGCAAACCACTGAACTTTTTTAAGACTCAGTTTTTCATCTGTAAAATGGATCTGCTTAGATACTTAACTCAAGGTCCTCTTGAAGATAAACTCAGATGATGCATCTAAGATAAACTAAGAAGGTTCAGACCACAAATGGTGTTAATACTATTATTACACTAGAATTATATGTGTCTTTTTAAAAAAAGCATTCCCCACCCCACCCCCGCCCGTTTAATTAAAAAAAAAAAGTGTAGAGGGACCAAAGAAGTCCAAAGATTACTTAAGGACTTGCTGGATTTATTCATGACTTGCTGGGATCTAATTTCTCCTCTGCCACTTGCTCTCCGTGTGACTTTGGGGATTTCATGTCTCTTAGTGCCTCTTTACCTTAGCTGTAAAAGGGATGGAATACTACCACCTTCGTTATTAGACTGTTGGGCACATTAAATAAGATGATGCACGGGGCTTCTCTGATGGCATGGATGGTAAAGAATCCACCTGCAATGCAGGAGACCCGGATTTGATCCCTGGGTGGGAAAGATCCTCTGGAGATGGGAATGGCTGCTCACTCTGGTATTCTCACCTGGGGAATCCTATGGGCAGAGGAGCCTGGCTGGCTACAGTCCCTGGGGTCGCAAAAGGTTGGACAGGGCTGACTAACACATGCACGTGCAGAATGCTGAGCACAGAGTAGGGTCTCCTTAAGCACAGGTTATTAGTTATTATAAAGTGTTTTTACAAACCATGTTCTTTAGGTTTGTTTTTAATCTTCCTACAAGGAAGCAACTGTCTCCTGATGTTAAGGAATATTCATGTTGGGGTTGGGGGTGTCAGGTTTAGGGCTGAATGTCAGGTCTGGAAATGCCAGGAAAGAGTATCATACAACTGTGTCTTCTAGCCTCTTTGCATTCCCATCACAATACACTATTGACGTGGTCCATTTAAAGGTAAAAGTCCCAACAGCGCAATCAGTCACTGTTATTTTCAGATGGCTGCTAAAAAATTAGTACTCTCAGCAACCCCTGTATTCTCAGCAGGTGTTTCTAATCAGTAAAATACAATTAACACAGCAAGACTAATTATTAAAGTGACCTTCTAAGTAGTGAATGTTTGTGAATAGTCTTAAGTGGGATGTGCTGGGCACAGAGCCCAATACTTAAGGACTGTGTTCAGCTTCAGTCAGCACTGGTCTCACCTCATTGGTCTCCGCAAAATCCTAGAGGTGCTTTTGAATTGACTTTCTTCATCTGACATGAAGTAAACAGCCCATATAATAGTTATTTCAAGTGCTTATATGTACTTGGCAATATCCTAAGCACTTTACCTATATTATCTCATTTTCCCCACTTTACAGATGAGGAGATGGTAGAATTTCATGGACAAAGGCACAGAGAAGTTATTTAACTTACTATAAATCACACAGCTAATGTTGGTGGAGTATAGGTTTAAATTCTTATATTCCTTTCTCTTGTGCCCCCATCTCCCAGCACTTATAGCTCCTTCTCTTTTGCAACTCCAAAAACACTTTAAAACCAATGTATCTGGAAGAAATCAAGCAAACAAAATACCTCAGAAAGTTCTGTGCTTCTAAGAAGGCACCTAGGGATAGAAGATTCCATTCGTGGCAGGATTCTGAAGGCCTTTATTAGTCAGGATGACTTCTTATCAGTCACTTGTCCTTTGTGCCACAGTACATTCTTCCGGAAGATGATTGAATGCTTCTTATATAACTGCTAGTTATAGTGTATAAGTAACATTTGTGTGTGTGTGAAAGTTGCTTAGTTGTGTCCCACTCTTTGTGACCACATGGACTGTAGCTTGCCAGGCTCCTTTGTCCATGGAATTCTCCAGGCCAGAATACTGGAGTGGGTAACTGTTCCCTTCTCCAGGGGATCTTCCCAGGGACTGAACCCAGGTCTCCCGAATTCCAAGGTGGATTCTTTACTGTCTGAGCCACCAGGAAAGCCCTAACTAACATTTACCTAGACTTAATGTATCAAAGTCTGTGGTAAGTGCTTTTATATACATCATTTCATTGTAAAATACATTTCATAGATTTTATTTGATAGGAAATATTTTTTACATCACAGGGCTTTTGTGATGACCCAATGGATCACATAATTAGGAAGTATTTTAAAAAATACGACGTTATTATAAATGGCTATTCTTGAAAAATTCTGAAAAAAATACTTTTTTGGGACAGTGATCTTTCACTGTGTGGCTCAAAGTCTACCTGAATCCAAAGCACCTAAGAATTTTGTGTATTTCTTACTCAGAGTGACTAGACTCAGGTCCCCTGGTGCCTAACAGAGCACCCCAAGAGACTCTTGAATTCCAATCTTTTTCATGGCATTACCGTCCTCCTATTGACCACATTCAGCTTTGTATTTGACCAGAGCCAGTGAGAAACAAGAAATTCCCAGCACTTTTGAGAAGCCATCTGTGATTAATCAAGATGTCCCACACTGAAACTTACAACTTTCATAATTTCCCACCACACCTTTAACAGGAAAGGGTGGCTTCTTATTCTGACACGTCTGTTGTTTCCGTCAAGGGTAAATACTAGAAAAAGCATGACTGACTCTGCACAAGTTGAAAAAAAAAGAACCACCAGCAATTACCCCCAATCCCAGCCCACACCACCACATACAAACACGTTACTTAGAGGGTTGTGAGGTCCTTAGCTTGGATTACTATATAGCAGGGACCAGGACATTGTGGAATGTTTGAAAAGGCCAACAGGGTCAATAAAATTCAGCCTCTCCCATCTTGTGGATGAGGAAATGGAAAATTGAAGCCTAGATCATAAAGTGACACACTCAGAGTCACTTATGCTGCTGGTCATATCCTTGAACCAGGTTGCTTGACTTCAAATTAATGTTGATTCTCTGGCAGGGACTCTGCTTAGGGTCAAGAAAGCCTTCTCATTATCTGTCATTATTTCCTAATTTATGTAGCTACACTCTTTCAGTCAAGGCTCACACATATTAGGTTTTGGTGATGCTCATGAAGTCCAAAGGACCCAATCTGAATTCTGCAGCAAGGCTTCATCTGGGCATGAGCACAGAAGAAAACTCAGAGTCCTGACCTTGGCATCAGGGTTTCACTTCTAGAGCAGTTCCTTGTCATCTGGATTGGATTGTACAGCAGTCATCTTTGGATTTAAGGTTGCCAGGCCTACAGGATTGATTTGCTCATTTTGCTGGGGGTGGTGGGAGGGTAGGAGTAGAAGAGAGGGATTTACATATGACCAGATAAAATGCAAGTATAAGAAACACAATTTTAAGGAAGGGGGAGGGGTTGGGATAATGTGTACACTGGTTAGGATTCTATGTTGTTCAGTTCAGTCTCTCAGTCTTGTCCAACTCCTTGTGACCCCATGGACTGCTAGTGGCAGATTTTTTTAACTTAGTTTAACAATAAAAGGAATTTGTCAGCCTATCTATCTAAATAGGTAAAGTGTGATTCAAGGCACAAAGGAAATCTTATTCTCATTTCTGCTTCTTGGTGTTGGTGGTAATTTTTCTTAGGCTTTTTTTTTGGGTTTTGAGATCACAAGATAGCTGTCTGCTGGTCTCGTGGCTATGTTCTTCCTTCTCGGTACCTACCTATTAGGAAATAGTCATCAAAGGAGTCCAGAAAATGTCATTTATATCTCATTGGCCCTGGTTTAAGATAATGTGCCTTGAACCCCTCAAGCCATGATCCAAAGGATTGGGGTTCACTGATTGGCTTGTTTGGGAGTTTGTAACCCCTGAAGTTTCCGGGTAGTGGCAGTCCTCCCAAACCATGTGACTGAGACCAAAAAAGAGGTGACTTCATTAATGAGAAATGAGGTTACTATTGGCCAACATGAACTTGGGAAACCTTGCTAAAGAAAGGTTTTTTGTGTTTTGTTTTGTTTTGTTTGTTTTTTTTTTTTTTTTTGCTTTTCAGGAAACTTGGGTATGGTTTCCCAAAGGAAGCTTATGAGAACCCAGGTTGCTTCAGATGTTACCTAGTTTTGTACATCTTTCCAACAACAAAAATAAAATTTATCATTTTCAAATGGTTTAAAAAAATTGAAAGAATAATAGTATTTTGTGACATATGAAAATTATACAAAACTCAGATTTCAATGTCCACAAACAACCCCTTTGCAGGGATTAGCAAACATTTTCTGTAAAGGGCCATATAATAAATATTTAGGCTTGCAGGCCATATGGTGTCTGTTACAATATTTCAACTCTGCCATTGTAAAATAATAGCAGCCATAGGCAATATGTAAACAAACAAATGTGCCTGTGTTCTGATAAAAATTATATTTATGGACACTGAAATTTGAAGTCATAAAATTGTCACTTGTCACAAAATATTTTTCTTATATTGATATTTTTCAACCATGTTAAAATGTAAAGATCTTTCTTGGCTGTGCTGCGCTATTGTTTCAGTTGTGTCCAACTTCTTGTGACCCTATGGACTGTAGTAGCCTGCCAGGCTCCTCTGTCCATGGGATTCTCCAGGCAAGAATACAGGAGTGGGCTGCCATGCCCTCTTCTAGGGGATCTTCCCTCCCCAGGGATTGAATCCCCGTCTCTTAACATCTCCAGCATTAGCAGGCAGGTTCTTTACCACTAGTGCCACCTGGGAAAGTGGTATTCTTGGCTATTCAACCACCAAACAGGTGGTTGATCAGATTTGGCCCATGGGCCATACTTTGCAGGCCCATTTTACTGGCTGCCTTAGGCCAATGGCAGAGCTCAGTAGCTGTGACAGAGACCACATGGCCTAGGAAGCTTAAAATATTTACCAGTTGTATTAAAAAACTTTGCTGCTGCTTACTCTAGAGTAATAGTTTTCATGCTTCAATTTGCATACAGAACACTTGGGGATCTTGTTAAAATACAGATTCTGATTCTGCAAGTTTGGGTCAGTCTACATTTCAGCAAGTTCTGAGATGGCCCACATTTGGAGGATTTTTTCAATCCTTCCTGAAGCCTCCTATAACAGAAAGCTGAAAAGAACTCCTCTCTCACTCCACACCCACTTGTTGAATTAAAATTATTTTTTCAGAAGGCTAGGGATCTGCATATTACATAAACAGATTCTAACTCTGTGGTTCTTTTTGAGAAGGATTAATGTAGATGCTTTAATGAAAATTCAGTAACAAATCCACCAAGGATAGGATTAGCCTAACAATTGACTTCAGAGCTGGTGAGATTTTGGTGACATTTGTTCAGCCAAGGATTAATACTATATTTTAAATTTTTATTTATTATAGCACACAGATTATTTATTTGTTGGTTAGTCTCCAAGGAATGAACGCTGCTTATACTATCTTGATTTCCTGTAGAGACAGTGATTTAGGTATATGATTGCTGGTTGACTGGCACATGCCCCACATTTTCCCCATTTTAGTTACACGTTTATGATCTGCCATACCTGCTAATGTACGCGCACATGCATGCTCAGTCGTGTCCAGCTCTTTGCGACCCCGTGGACTATAGCCTGCCAGGGTCCTCTGTCCATGGGATTCTCCAGGCAAGAATACTGGAGCAGGTTGCCATTTCCTTTTCCAGGGGGTCTTACTGACCCAGGGATTGAATGCACTTCTCCTGCATCTCCTGAATTGGCAGGCAGATTCTTTACCACTGTACCACCTGGGAATCCCCAGTTAATGTACAGATAGGTTTAAAGAGTAAGGCTTAGGTTTTTATCTGTTCTTTATGTAGTAGCAAGGTAAATTTTCAGTAAAACCCCATTGAATCCTTTCTTTGTTAACTTTCTCCTTCTTTCTTCCCTCCATTCTTCTTGATGGCCATCATCTTCATTTTTTAATTTCCAGCTTTAGTAAACTTCTCAAGCATTAACAATCGAAAAACATGCAGCTTTTATATTAGAGCTAAGAAAAAAGGGGGAAATGGAGAATCTTTGCCAGACATGGGATTTGGGGCTTTCAGAATGTGAGGACAACTTAGGAGCAGCCACCCTGAGAGCCCTGAAGGATGGAGACTGAGCAGCTCTGGAAGTAGACCAGTCTCACCCCTAATTGAGTGGGGAATCTGTGTTGTGATGTGTGATGTGTCAGACGCTGTTCAAACAGCATTCATGACACTGTGGTCACATGAGTGGAAAAGCACTGTTCGTTTTCTTCCTTTTATACTTGCTAATGACCCAAAGTCAGCTTCCTAATTCAATCTGTGCACTTGGTCATATAAGCCAGGCCTGTCAGTACTGTCTGCTTCTTGTGGGAGCTTGATAGGAGATGGGGGGATGGAGAGGAGGGTGGAAGTAAATGTTCCATTTAAAGCCTGCGGGGAAGTGTTGGGCAGGTTGCAGAACTATTAATCCATTATTAAGTTTTATTTGCTTCATATTGGATCCTGATGGGTATTTTATTTTTATTTAAATGAGTGGAATTTCTTAGGAAAAGAAAAAACTGAGTAGGTGAAAGTTAATAATGATGATTTTTAGAAAGGCTATCTTGAAAGTCGTTAAATGGTTAGACTTCTTTAACTAAGTCATGTTGATAGAGAAAAGCAACCTTCTCCTACTAAAAATAAAAACAAATGAACTTATCAGAATTGGGTAGAGAGAGCTTTCTATTCCTGACTTGATTCTACCATAATGCAGAATGATTAACCTTCTAGCTTAAAAAGCTGCAGAGTAAAAGAAACCTGAAAATGAAAATCCCCTTAGACCTCTTAGAATAAATTATGTGGATTTGCTAAGTACACAGACTGGCCCTCTTAAAAGGGAGATAACCACTTTAACTATTGCTTTGGAAAGAGAATCCATAAGACCAATTACGAGTATTATTTTACATTAGTGATCTTACACCAGTAAAAATAACCACCTTGGGTCCTTCACAAGGTGTTGTTTTAAAACAAAAACCAAATGAATTTGGAATCTATTTACATTTCAAAGATAAAACAGCAAAGTATAGTAAAGAGCCTGCCAGACCAGGAGTCAGAAACCTGTGTTCTCTCCACTCTTTCTGAGTAACCCCAGCATGCTGTGAACCTCAGTTTTTCATCTATGAAAGGTAGAGAAAAACATCTGCCCTGCATTCTTCATGGTATATATATTTTTTCTATTAGTTGATTGTGGTACTTTTGTGAGGCACATTTGAAATTAGAAGAATATGAAATTTCCCTTTGAAAATTATGAATTTTAGCAAACGATATTTTGGAAGGTTGGAATAGATTTATTGAGATGTAAAAGCATTTACCTGACTAAGATAAAATTATATTCCATTTTCCTCTTTCCTCTCCTAACCTCAGCTTTCTTAAAGTAAAAATTATATATAAAATATTGGGAAGGGAAGGAAAAAAAAACTTAAAAAAGTTTTTTAAAAACTTTTAAAAAACTGGTCTTTAAAAAACTTTTTTTTTTCTTTTTTGGCTACGTTGCATGGCTTGCAGGATTTTACTTCCCTGACGCGCTCTCTTGGCAGTGAAAGTGTGGAGTCCTAACCACTGGACCACCAGGGAATTCCCTTGGCTTTTCTTTATGCTGATCACACGGCAGCCTCCATTATGGCCCCCCAAGAATCCACCTTTTGGCATCACATCCTCTAGTGGCCCACTCCTATATTGTTCCAAGATTAGTCTGTGTGAGTGATGGTGCATCACTTCCAAGATGAGGTCATAGAATGCTGAAGGTTTCCTGTCCCTGCTTCTCTTTCTGTCCCTCTGAGCTGTCTCTCTGTGCGGAACAAGCTGCCATGTTATGAGCAGCCCGATACAGAGTCCCATGTGCCTAGGAACTGGAGTCTCCTGCCAACAACCAAGGTTTGAAGCAGATCCTCCAACCCACATCAAGTTTCTTGATGATTCAGTCTTGCCCAGCAGCTTGACTGCAGCCCCATGAGACATCTCGACTTAGAATCACCCAGACAATCTGCTCCCATATCCCCTGCCCTTGGACAGAGTCTGAAATAATAAACATTTGTTATTTTAAGATGTTAAGTTTGGGGGTAATTTGTTAGGCAGCAATAAATAACTGATACAGGTTTTAACAGGAAGAGAAAATGTCAGAGATGCATCTGATGAATTCTTTTAACTAGAGAATTTAACCAAGAAAGACTGTTGGGTACACATTTCCTTACTCATCAGTTTAGCTCTGATAAGGATTTGAGAGGTAAAATGTCAAGATATAGTAATTTAATCAAATAAAGTGTGTTTTGACGTTGATGCTGCCCTTGACAAATCATAGCAGACACTTGAGACAATTGTGCAGCACGGGGAGAAGGGGAATTTACTGAGACCAAGGTGGCTTAGTCAGACGCTGGTCAGGAAAACAGTCCATGCCAGGGAGCTCAGCAGAGAGAATTTGAGATGGGGATCCAGGTGCAGAGATTGAGAAGGCTAGCATAAAATGGAGAGGAAACTTGGATTAGCAATAACAAGAAATTGCTACCACCCCTGTGACTGGAGAAATTAGGAGCTGTCATGTGCCAGGGACTGGAATAACAAGTGTGGGCTACTCGGCCAAAGTTGAAACCACAGCGAAGAAGCTACACAGATAGAAATGCTGTGCTAAGTACAGAGAGATAGAGAGAAGCACTGTGGCCCTACTCCCTTGGCAGGGCTTCATCACCCACCAGCCCCGCAACTGGTAGCCTAACTAGAATCCATTTAGAAAGAGAACCTTGGAAATACAGTTTGCCAGAGTTGTCCCCCTTGTGAAACAGAGCAGGGAAGGTGTGAAGAATGGATCTGATAGCAAACAGGCATGTGGCTGGCACAATCCACCATTTCTGCTAATCAACAGCTGTTCCATATTCCCACCCATTTTTATTTCCCAGACACTATCAACCACATGCCTCTATAATTCACACAAATAAAAGACTCTCACTCTCCTTAGACGAGGAGACACAAAGTCTTATCAAGTCATTTCAGAGTCCACTTCTACCCATTCAAGGTATACAGTCACCAGGTGATACAATTCTCTCTTTTAGGATCAGATGTGACTCTTGTGGTCTGGTAATTTATAAGTAATTTTCTACAAAGACAATAGAGGAGGAGAAGGAAAAAAGTTATTGTTTGTGTATGTGTGCTTGCTAAGTTGCTTCAGTAGTGTCTGACTCTTTGCTATCCCATGGACTGTACTCCACCAAGCTCCTCTGTCCATGGGATTCTGCAGGCAAGAATGCTAGAGTGGGTTGCCATGCCCTTCTCCAGGGCATCTTCCTGACCCAGGGATTGAACCTGGGTCTCCCATATTGCAGGCAGATTCTTTGTTGTCTGAACCACCTGGGAATCCCATTGTTTCTGTTTATATTATATCATATCATGCATGTGTGCTAAGTTGCTTTAGTTGTGTCCAACTCTTTGTGACCCCATAGACTGTAGCCTGCCAGGCTCTTCTGCCCATGGAATTTTCTAGGCAAGAATACTGGAGCAGGTTGCCATGCCCTCCTCATTATATCATATCACATTATATTAAATTATAATGTTTTATATATATACAGAATTACAAAATATGCATCATTACTATAGTCCTCATTTCTATCACTGATTATCAGGCCAAGTGAATGTTGATATTTTTCACTTTCTTTTTTAACCACACATTTCATGTTCCCTTTGTCCCCAGCTTGCATCTCAGTTAGAGATTTTTATTTGGTGAGCAGAACCAAAATTTCACTCTTGAATTTTCTGTGGTCATAGTGCTATTGCTGTAGTCTTCCATTAAACTTATACAGAGGCAATAAGAGGTATCCCAGTGAGTTTTGGTTCTAGAGAGTTCTCCACACTCCCATTAAGTAGCAGCAACCTAATTCCTCCTTTGTAATTAAGATCCAATGTCTCAACCGGCATTGTACCCCTTTATCTTCCTGTTGGGTCTGTGCCATGAAGAAGACAGATTCAGAGCCAAATTTAGTCGAATCATTGCACTGTCTCCTAGTGAAAGCATTTATCTCCTAGGAACCTCTAAAGAATCATAGCCCAAGGTGTTGGGGCTAGAAAACTAACACTCTTTAAGGAGTCATTAAGTGTAGAGGGCTCACTGCTTGATATCGCCTTCCAGGCTATTGAAGAGAAAGCAGCACATTAGTTGTAGTTCAGAGTGTATATTATCCTGAAGAACAGCATCTCAGGTAGGTAGAATAATGCCACACTCCCCCCACCCTGCCCACCTCCCAAGAATATGTACATATGTACCTTAATCTCTGAAAAGTGTGGCTATGTCAGCCTACAAAGCAAAACAGAACTAACATTACAGATAGAATTAGAGTTCATCTTAAGATAGGAAGAGTAGCTTGAATTATCCAGATAGGCCCAGTGTAATAAAAAAGTGTGCTTAAAAGTAGAAGAGAAACAGAGGAGCGGATGTGATGATAAAAGCAAGGTCAGAGTAGTGAGATATGACACAGAGTCAACTCTCCTTTAATTGCTTTGAAGATGGAGGGAGGGAACCATGAGCCGAGGAATGCAGATAAACTCTAAAAGCTGAGAAAAGCTCGGAAAATCCTGCACTCCCGGACTCTACCTAGACCTTACGGAAAAGAATGCAGCCCTACCAAAGATGTAACATGAGTGGGACCTGCACTACAGGAAGACAAGATGATAAAACTGCATTGCTTAAGCCACTAAATTTGTGGTGGTTTTTTAACTGAAGAAACGAAAAACCAATATAGTACCTCAGTCTCTCAGGGTGTTTATCTCTCAGTGCTATATAAATCTGCAGTAAGCCATTCTACTATCAGGCCAGATGCTTAGGAATGATGGGCATCAGCATGAGATCAGTAAGTTCTATGAGAGTGATTTCATTGCTGGATTTTTCTCACCATAAAATGAGTTCCTTCGTTAGAAATGCAATGGTGAATTAATCCCACAGGTGGTGGTGTTGGCAGGGACACTAGCAGAGAATATAAACCCAGGGAGTATCCAAATCAACTGGATAAGGTTAAGCCCATGGTTACTCTCTCCTTGTACCACCATGGCTGTTTGGTACATGGACCCCTGGCAGTTTTGCATATGGGTCCACTGAGCAAGCCAGCAGGGGAGTAAAGTAACTGAGGAAAGAAGATAAATTTCATCCACTGAATAGGTCATCTTTTCCACCTGAATATCAAGCATCTTCTCTGTGGTAGAAGCCCTTTGAAGAGTATTCACATGGGACTCAATTATCTTCATACTCTATAGCCATTCTAGGTAATTCAGCGGCCTGAATTATCCTGAAAGTATATGATACTTTCTTGTAGTCAACCTCATTCTTTCCAAGCCTTTGATCACCTGGGCAAGTTAAACCATGAATCTTGTCTATGAATAAGAGTAGATCCATACCTTAGGACATCTCTCCTTCCAGGCAGACTAGACAACCAGATGTACTACTTGAAGATTTTTTTCACTGAAAGTTCCCTTTTCCCCTGCCTATAAGGCCACCCTAGACTGTAACTTTCAGTGTGGCAGCTGGCATTCCCTGTTAGAATCAGCTTGTCATGCATATTTATTTGTAAACCAGGCCCAAGTGTTTTCTTCCTTCAACAAGAAGTTGGGACTCCTCATGAGTTCCATAGAATTGGACCGAGGGAAGTGGTGGTACCTTGAAGGAAACACCCAGGTAGTCTAAGAGTCAACTACCTGTTCAAGCATTTTACTTGAGCCTTCCAGGCCTGCTCAATTCCCCCTTGATAATGGGTTATTTTCTTGTCCACCCTAACTTGTGGCTTGCTGGCTCAGATAACACTGCAGTTCAATGAGTGGCTCTATAGTATTAAGTGTTCAATCTCTTTCAGGGCCAGTAGTAAGTAAGAGGCTATTCTCAAAAGGAAAACTTCAGCAGTGTGGAACATGGGCTAGGTTCCAGAGTTTAGGGGTCTGTGCAGGATCTTCTTCTTGTGGCTTACCACAGAGCCCACACAGCATCATTCTTTGTAACAGGTACTTCTGGCACTAACATGTCTGTGAGGTCAGAAGATCTGAGTCACAGAGAAACTTGTATCATACCTTGGAGAATATAAAGAGCCTCTGAAAACTATTGATAACAATCTCACAGGTAACTCAGTAAAAGACTTGAAGCAGGAAATTTCGATGAGGAGTCTATTGTCTTCAAAATGTAAGAGGCCCACCAAGCATTGTACCACCAAAGTGAGAATCAAGTCATTTTTCATTTTGATCAAAATGTTCCACTTGTCTTTCACCAATGTGTTCCTGAACATCTAAAAATGTTTTTGAGTGACAGGTCCATGATATTTTATGGGATTACCTTCTGCTTGCTAGACTATATGTATCTTACTAAGGCATACGAAAAAGATCTTCACCACCCAGATAATCACAATGGTGTGATCACTCACCTGGAGCCAGACATCCTGGAATGCAAAGTCAAAGGGGCCTTAGGAAGCATCATTACAAACAAAGCTAGTGGAGGTAATGGAATTCCAATTGAGCTATTTCAAATCCTGAAAGATGATGCTGTGAAAGTGCTGCACTCAGTATGCCAGCAAATTTGGAAAACTCAGCAGTGGCCACAGGACTGGAAAAGGTCAGTTTTCATTCCAATCCCAAAGAAAGGCAATGCCAAAGAATGCTCAAACTACCACACAATTGCACGCATCTCACACGCTAGGAAAGTAATGCTCAAAATTCTCCAAGCCAGGCTTCAACAATATGTGAACCATGAACTATCAGATGTTCAAGCTGGTTTTAGAAAAGGCAGAGAAACCAGAGATCAAATTGCCAACATCCGCTAGATCATGGAAAAAGCAAGAGAGTTCCAGATAAACATCTACTTCTCCTTTATTGACTATGGCAAAGCCTTTGACTGTGTGGATCACAACAAACTGTGGAAAATTCTGAAAGAGATGGGAATACCAGACCACCTAACCTGCCTCTTGAGAAATCTGTATGCAGGTCAGGAAGCAATAGTTAGAACTGGACATGGAACAACAGACTGGTTCCAAATAGGAAAAGGAGTACGTCAAGGCTGTATATTGTCACCCTGCTTATTTAACTTATATGCAGAGTATATCATGAGAAATGCTGGGGTGGAGGAAGCACAAGCTGGAATTAAGATTGCTGGGAGAAATATCAATAACCTCAGATATGCAGATGACACCACCCTTATGGCAGAAAGGGAAGAAGAACTAAAGAGCCTCTTGATAAAAGTGAAAGAGGAGAGTGAAAAAGTTGGCTTAAAGCTCAACATTCAGAAAACTAAGATCATGATGTCTGGTCCCATCACTTCATGGCAAATAGATGGGGAATCAGTGGACACTGTGGCTGATTTTATGTTTTGAGCTCCAAAATCACTGCAGATGGTGACTGCAGCTGTGAAATGAAAAGACACTTACTCCTCGGAAGGAAAGTTATGACTAACCTAGATAGCATATTAAAAAGCAGAGACATTACTTTGCCAACAAAGGCCCGTCTAGTCAGGGTTATGGTTTTTCCAGTGGTCATGTATGAATATGAAGAGTTGGACTATAAAGAAACCTGAGCTCCGAAGAATTGATGCTTTTGAACTGTGGTGTTGGAGAAGACTCTTGAGAGTCCCTTGGAATGCAAGGAGATCCAACCAGTCCACTCTAAAGGAAATCAGTCCTGAGTATTCATTGGAAGGACTGATGTTGAAGCTGATACTCCAATACTTTGGCCACCTCATGCAAAGAGTTGACTCATTTGAAAAGACCCTGATTCTGGGAAAGATTGAATGCAGGAGGAGAAGGGGATGACAGAGGATGAGATGGTTGGATGGCGTTACCAACTCAGTGGACATGAGTTTGAGTAAACTCTGGGAGTTGGTGATGGACAGGGAGGCCTGGTATGCTGCAGTCCATGGGGTGGCAAAGAGTTGGACATGACCGAGCAACTGAACTGACTGATCTGACTGAAGGCATCTAAGATACTTGAACTTACTGCTTACCAGGTCCAGTCACCATGATGTTATTAATGTGGTGGGCCCAGCATGATGGTCTTGGAAGGTTAAATGATCAGGGACCCAATGGATGATATGACAAAAAGTGGGAAAGCTGACAGAACCCTGAAGTGAGACAGTGAAGATATACCACTGCTCTTACAAGCTACTGTTTTGATTGTGGGTATGCTGCCGTGTCTGACTTTTTGTGGCCCCTTGGACTGTAGCCCGCCAGGCTCCTCTGTCCATAGAATTTTCTGGGCAAGATTACTGGAGTAGGGTGCCATTTCCTTCTTAAGGGGATCTTCTCTACCCAGGGACTGAACCTGCATCTCCTGTGTTTCTTTCAATGGCAAGTGGGTTCTTTACCAGTTGAGCCACCAGGAAAGCTCATCTGTTAACTGACGCAGAAAGAAAAGCATTTGCCATATCATGAGTTGCCTAATAAATACCTGGTGCTTTGTTAAATTTTTTCAATAAATATACATACATCTGAAACACCAATTACAATTGATACACAAGTTTATTAATTTAACACTAATTTCTATCCTCCAAATGGAGTCATTCTCTACCTGACTTTTGCCCAGGTCAAAAACAGATGGGTTAAATTCAATAAGAATAGGTGTCATCACCCCTGAATCTTTCAAGTCTTTAGATGCTACCATGAACCTCTGCAATTCTTCCAGATGCATTGTGTATTTTTTGGTTTATTATTTTGATTGTAAGGGATAATTCCAGGGTCTTCAACTTGGTGGTTCCTGCCAAAGTAGCCCTTACATCAAGTCAGGGAGCCAATGAAGATATTTTTTTCCATTCTCTTATAGTATGTCTTTTCCAACTATGCTCTCTCTGAGAAAATAGCTACATGGATAGGGAAGTAGGCCCATTCTAGGACTGACCAGGACCCAGGCTCCATTTATCACCTTAGACCTCCATAAACCTCCCAGTGTATCTAATGCATCACAGTGAAATGTAGGCTCAAAGCCAGTATCTAATAACTTCTGAAGTATTGGTATTAATGGCTTATTTTTCTTTTCCTGGTGCATTGTGGAGATGTGAGCAGGTAATTAAAGAAAATATTGTCAGACCATGTTCATGTTATAAAGCCTTTATGGAATTCCTTTCACTTTCTGGTGGATTTTAGTAAATAATCAAAGGAAATGTTGTATGTAACTCTTCAGATTATTTGTCTTCTTTATCTGTACCCCTTTTCTTGTACCATAAAATTGTAAGTTCATAAATGTTCTGGTGCCTATAGACGTTAATATGCTTTTTTATATCCTAACTATAAATAAATCAGAAATAATATATTTTGGCAACCTACTTAGTTGAAAATTGTGATGATTAGAAAGAAAATAAATCTGAATGAAGAAAGCACTGGCTAAAAAAATATGGTCATAGACCACTTTGGGGAAGATATAGAGAAAGATTTACAATGTACAGTTATGGCAATGGGACCTTCTCTTAGCTAAAATTAAGGACTCTGGGTCTGCCCAGTGGCTTAAGTTTGGAAACTAGATGAAAGGTCTTTCTTTACTTCATGTTATGGCAAATACAAGTCTGAGTTATGCTCACTAAACCTACAAGTTTTCTGATGATGTAAATCAAGTAATATTTTGCCAGGCAGTCTATTTCTTTCCTAGAAGCACATGATCAGTTAACCAACATCATTAATTCTTATGTGTTTAAACACTCCCACTCCAGTTGCCATTCAGCCATGCTATCATGATGGCACCCACCTTGCTGCCACTTGGCCACTACTTGTCTGAAATCCCATCATTCCCACTGAAATCAGCATGCCTATTTCAGTGATAATATCTCCCACTACCACTGGATTCCTGCCTCCGCAGTCATTTTTTAAATTTCATAATAGACTATATCCTAACACCTCCTAGGAATTCAGGGGTAGGTTGTCCATAATAAATTCACTGTGATATATTCATCTAAGTAAGCTTTCAGATTCCTTCTTCCACATGATACAAAAAGTTCCAGCATCTTGATCTCATTGAATATAAATCATCAGTCTATAGGTTCAGTTATCCAAACAAGCAAAATGTTAGAGTCATTTGCAGCCAAGTAAACTAGCATATTAAATTCAGAAGTTTGGATAAGTGTACCCATATTCATAAATTAACCTATGCTATGTTGGTCTAATAATTATTGATACCCACACTGGTGCCCAGGTTCTAACTAATATAAGTTATCAATAAGTTGAAAATGTTCAGTATATAAGCTATGTGTCTTCCCAGACAGACTTTACAATTCTCCTCTTGAGGTGTGCTGGGATCTGATCTTTTCTGTAGGTCTGGAGGTAATGAGAGAAATGGGGAATGGTTTTGCAAAGAAAAAATATTCTCTGGGAGGCAACTTCAAACAGGGAAAATATGATCTTAAACTTCATGTAAGAGATTCACTAATACTACATATTCAACTTTCAGTAACCCAGCACAATTCAGTTCAAATCTGATCATTAACTATATGTGCCCTGAGGCTATAAGAAATTAATTATTTTGAGGCTGCTATAGCATATCTGATTCTCAGGAATGCCTTGAGTTGAAAGTTAAATCACTGAGCTTATCATTTTATTTCCGTTAGTTTCCCAGCACTATTAGAAATATCCAGCCCATTTCATGAGTTTTTCTTTATTTATTAATACTGTAATGATCGGATGAGGCATCTATTTGATCTCTTAAAGACTTTCTTCAAACAGCAGTTTATCCTAGGCAACCACATGTAATAACTGAAGTAATCTTGATGTCATTGTATATTATGTATCATCAGTATTCATTCCCCACAAGCAATGAGTCTTCCTGAACAATGCAAACACTTCCTAACTATTTAACTCCATCAATCCCCTTCCAACCTTTTATGGTATTGTTAGCATATGTTTTACTTTACATATTCTATGAACTCCATCGGCACAATTATTGTTATTATCTTAAACAATATTTTAAAAATTTACCCATGCATTTCTAGCTTTTCCCAGTGCTTTCATTCTTTTTTTTTATTGACAAAATAATTTTTTAATTAAAAAAATTAACTGGAGTATAGTTGATTTCCAATGCTGTGTTAGTTTCTGCCGTACAGCAAAGTGAATCAGCTATACATATACATATATCCACTCTTTTTTAGATTCTTTTCCCATATAGGGGGCTTCCCTAGTGGTTCAGAGGTTAAAGTGTCTGCCTGCAATGCAGGAGACCTGGGTTCGATCCCTGGGTCGGGAAGATCCCCTGGAGAAGGGAATGGCAACCCACTCCAGTATTCTTGCCTGGAGAATCCCATGGACGGAGGAGCCTGGTGGGCTACAGTCCACGGGGTCGCTAAGAGTCGGACAGGACTGAGCGACTTCACTTTCACTTCTTTCGCTTTCCCATATGGGTCATTATAGAGTGTTGAGTAGAGCTCCCTGTGCTCTACGGTAGCCCCTTATTCCCTATTTTATATAGAGTAGTATGTATGTATATGTCGATCCCAGTCTCCCAATTTATCCCTCCCCCTTTATAACCATGAGTTTGTTTTTCACATCTGTGACTCTATTTCTGTTTTGTAAATAAGTTCATTTGAACCATTTTTGGATTCCACATATAATTGAAAGCATGCGATATTTGTCTTTGTCTGTCTGACTTACTTCACTCAGTATGATAACCTCTAGGTTGATCCATGCTCCTGCGAGTGGCATTATTTCATTCTTTCTTATAGCTAAGTAATATTCTATTACTTATGTGTACCACATCTTCTTTATCCATTCCTCCGTAAGTGGACATTCAGGTTGCTTCCACGCTTTCGTTCTTTCCCTGAAGTTCTGTATTTTCATCAGAGATTACTGTCTGTTAGTCTGAAGAATTTGTTTTGACATTTTTTTTTTTTTTACAGCTGAGGTAATTAAGTTTCTTAATTATTTGTAACAAATGTACCATACTAATATAGATGTAAATAATAGAGGAAACCTTTCAGACTTGGGCAGGTCTATTCAGGCTACCATTTACTAAAAATACTGGGCAGAGCTATGGAAAAGCTTCAAGGTATATGATCTCTATTCCTTTGTAGTATGATTAAGTTTTATCTAGGTGTAGCAATTTCCTCCTCTTTCTTCCTTGGGCAAAGGTAGAGTGAGGGTCTCCAGTTGTTGGGGCTGCAGAGCTGGCTCAATAGAGGCTCTGTCTTCTGGGGCACACAGGTGAATTTTGCACAAGAGGAAAATGGTCACAGCAAGTACTATGTATAAGAGACGTGGAGGAGGTGATGTGGGAATGTTGCTTGGAAAGGCTTCCTAGAGAAGACTTTGAAGGACAGTTGTGTGTGTGTGTGTTAGTCGTTCAGTCATGTCCGAGTCTGTGACCCCACGGACTGTAGCCCACCAGGCTTCTCTGTCCGTGGAATTCTCCAGGCAAGAATACTGGAGTGGATTGACAGATGGTTAGGAGTTCATAACCCAACTAACTAACAAAGCCAGTTAGAATTAATGAAGCAAGAGTTTCTTTCTTAGATTGAAAAGAGAGTGTCGGGAAAATGCAGAGGCCAGAGGAAGTGGTGCTTAGGTTCCACCTCACATACTACGAGACACACCATCCACATCTTTGCGTAACAATTAAAGGAAAAAATAAAAGCATGCTTGTGTGCATGTGGCTACAGTAGAGAATCATTTTACACATATGGGCATGAACTCCAAACAGGAAAATAAATGACTTTCAAATCACGTTAATAGTCATGTGGTTACAGTGTGCTTGGGCCAGGAGCTGCCTGCAGAGAGAGATGTGACTTGCCCAAAACGCTAACACTTGAGTAAAATGCAGATGCATAGTAGAAAACCAGGCCATCCCACTGTGAGAATCCAGGCAGTAACAAGATATCATACCCAGTCGGGGCTTGTCTTCTTCAAGGTCTGGCTCTTAATGACCTCTCAAAATAGGCTAGCCATTTCTGTGATGCCTGGAGCAAGGTGCTATGTGGACGTCTTTTCTAATCTTTTCTGATGACAGGCCTGGTGACATTCAGTGGCACACAAACTTTTTGACGGAAAAAAAGTATAAAGTGCAGAAGCCTAAACAATGCAGTTCCCAGGATTAGCAGACCATGTCCAGCCTTCACCTTGTATTCTTCATCTTGCTCAGTTTCCCATTAACATGAGACAAGGTATTAAAAAGGTCGGGGTTTTCAACCAGACCAGGGTGCTTGGTTTTCTTTATGGGTCTATCTTTGCAGCAAAATCAAAAGCCTCACTTTAAAAATTTATTAACAGTTCAAGAGGCCAAAAAGAAATCTAAAAGTGATGTTCAGGGAAACATTCTGTGGCCTGGAGAGGGGTGCTCATGGTATTAATGTGAAACTACCTGTACCCATTCTCCTTTCAATAGCATGTCAGGGCACAAAGCCTCCCTTATGAGATCTGACAAGCGTATGTTCTAGAGGAAGCAGAGGGGAAGCTCTCCGTTCATATGACTAATTAGACGGACTTCATGCTGGGTTGCTCTTTTTTGATGCAGGTCCTGGTCCTAATTGTCAGTTTGCTCCTCAGAAAGTAAGGTTGAGTTCAAATGCTTATGTGCCCTGTTTTCTTTTAGCATTCCTGACCTGAAACTGATGCGGGGTGACAGGGAACAGACGGGAAAGAGACTTCTCGTTGCGTTCAGAGTAAACCTTTTCAAGTTCCCCACTTGCAAGACCGGACCACTAGCAGCAGCTTTTCCAGGCTATGTTTATCAATTAACATGGCTCACACCAGCTGGGAGTTCTGCCTAGGTGTGCGAGCCTCTGTGATGAGCAGCTCAGCCCAAGTGAAGAAACCAGAGGCGCTTATTGGTCATGTCTGCTTGGATAGCTATCCAACGACCAAGGCAGTTACTGGCACAGACATGGCAATGTATTTAGGGATAATATTGGGAAATGAAGTATGACAGGTTGATTGCAAGAATGGCTGCAATTCTTTACCCCTCCCTATAGCCATACCCTTTGCACTGTTCCTCCTATCAAAGTTTGGGGTCTATTGCCCCACCTTTATATCTGGGTTGGCCTTTTGATTTGCATTGCTGAATTGAGTGAGGTGGAAGTGAGTTAATATCAGCATCGAGGCCAGATCTGGAGAGGCCTGAGCCCTGATGCTCTATCTCTTGAGACAATGCTTTGTGCACTAGTGGAAGACTGAGAGGTCATATGAAGCAGAGCTGAAGCATTCCAACTGGGGCCATCCTAGATCATTCCACACCCAGCTGACCCACCACCTGACTGAAGCATAATCAAGCTTCATAATCAGCGAGATCAACCCAGCTTGACTCAGGCCATAATCATAAGTACCACACAGCCAAACTGTATGTAGACTTAAGAGCAAAATGAAATGCATATTGTTTTCAGTGATTTAACTTTGAGGTGTGTTTTAGTTCAAGTCCTCTGGGAAGCAGATACCAAGCTGGAATTACAGATACAAAAGATTTACTGGATTAAATGCTATTGAAAGATAAAGAGGAGAGACTGAGAAGTTGAGAGCCTCCATGTTGAGACACAGGTCTGACCACTGTGGAAGACAGAGGGAAGGAAAGATTGAGTAGTTAAGAGCTTCAGGCTGTAGCACAGGGCTGGAAAAATTCTGGCTGGCCTGACCACAAGTTCAAGTTCTTCAGCCAAAGGAACCCCGTGTGAAAGGAATCCCATGTTTTGCAGGAGTGGGTCTGTATTATCATGCCCATTATGTTCAATCGTTGGAAGTGTGAATCTTACGCTTACTGACTTGGGGATGGATCCAGGAGGGCAGCAGTTGGGCCATTAATCAATTATACTCCCCACAGCAGGAAATACAAATGGCTTAAGTTGGTTTGTTACCCAACATTATTGAGGCAACAGATACACTATACTCATCAGTTCAGTTCAGTCGCTCAGTTGTGTCCTACTCTTTGCAACCCCATGGACTGCAGTATGCCAAGCTTCCCTGTCCATCACCAACTCCCAGAGCTTGCCTAAACTCATGTCCATTAAGTCAGTGATGCCATCCAACCATCTGATCCTCTGTCGTCCTCTTCTCTTCATACCTTCAATCTTTCCCAGCCTCAAGTCTTTCCTATTGAGTTAGCCCTTCATATCAGGTGGCCAAAGTATTGGAGCTTCAGCATCAGCATCAGTCCTTCCAATGAATACATTCATACACGGGACAAATAGGTTTCTGTTCCTCTAGAGACTTTTGGTTTGTTGTGAGCTTAGCCTATCTTCACCCTATCATGTCTCTGTAACTAAAATGAGAGGAGAATCTTTTCACTGAATAACATCAAAATGTTTGAAGGTTTTTGGCTAACTGTAGCTTCTAGACTAAGAATGTCCTGCTAAAAATGCAACAAACTCAACATTCCATTCCTCTAGAGGCATTATTTTGTTCATTATTTTGCCCAGGAAGGTGTCACATAGTGTCCACCATGGCAGGCCAGGAGGAAACAAAGCCCTTGCTTTTTTAAAAGGCTTTTAATTACCTAGATTTGAAATTGGCTTCAACTTGTGAGATAAAATTTGTGGAATATTGTTGTTGATGACAAATCCTTTATATATCTGTATGGCCTAGATTAGCATGCCTCATTATTAATTGTTTTTATAAGAGCAGTTTAATTACTAAGCATTTGTAATCACAATTATTAATTAGTGCTTTATAGATATCTGGGAAGAAGATACAACCTCAAATTCAATTAACAATTATGGAGCTCCTTTCATTGCTAGGCATTTTGCCAGGTACATATTTCATTGAATTCTCACCCAAACTACAGGAGGTGCTTATTATCTCTGTTTGTCTCGGTGATCATACTGCTGGTAGCTCAAAGAGCACAGGCTTGGAGTCAGGCTTCTGACTCCATAATTCACGTACTCCACAATCATTCACTGAGCATCCGAAGTATTCTAGGAGCTGTGCTGTTTGATAGTAATGCAAACACAGTTCCTGTTCTCAAATCATCTGCAGATTAGTAGGTAAGACATATATTATGTTTTTATGGACCTCAGTGAGATACATGCTATAATTCAGAGAAGCACAGGGCACTTAAAACACAGAAATGAAACCTCTTTTGGGATATTTGTGTTCTCTCAAAATTTGTATGTTGAAGTTTGAACTCAGTACTCAGATGTGACTGCATTTGGAGACTGGGTCATTAAAGAGGTAGTTAAAGTGACATATGGTCATATTACTAATCCAATATGACTAGTGCTCTCATAGGAAGAGGAGAATGGCCACAGACGTGTACACACACAGAGGAGAGACCATATGAAGAGACAGGGAGATAACAGCCATCTATAAGGCAGGGAGAGAGGCTGCAGGAGAAACCAAACCTGCTCACACCCTGATTTTGGTCTTCTAGCCTCCAGAGCTGCGAGAAAACAGATCTCTGCTATTTAAACCATCCAGTCTGTGGTGTTTTATTATGGCAGCCCTAGCAAACTAATACAGAACCTAATTATACTGAGTGGGGTAGTGGGAGAAAGCCGCTACAGGAGGATCTCAGAGAGGCATCCGGAGGTAAGAGTGAACATGAAACTGAGATGAGGAAACATGGCCTTTAGCCCCTGCTGGCCATGGCATCACTGAATAGCCTTTAGCAAGTCACTTCCTTCCTCTGGGCATCAGCTTTCTCATCTGTGAAATGAGAGGATAAACCTTGAAGAGGGTTTCTAAAAACGTTTCATGGAACACTGGTTCCTCGAGACATTTCTCAGAAGAAGAGAGATGGGGAGGTCTCTGTGGGGAGATACTGCACACTGTACGCTACACTCCCTCTTGGGCGTTCAGAACACTGAGCTGCACATTGTAGGTTCAGAGAAGTCCGGTTTTATGTAGAATTCACCTATTTATTTAGCCACAAAACACCATTTCCATAGCACATTCCTTAATACTAATGTGGGTTCCAAAGTAACCACGCTGAGCCATTCAGGTCCAAGTTTCTTATCTCTCTGTTTTCTGACTCCAATACTTAAGACTTTAAATATTTAAAATAAAACATTTAAAAATGTCCCAAATACAAAGTCTTCAGAGTCGAGGGGTTAGACCTGTGACTTACGAACCATTGATCCAAAGAGGTAGTTCTAATACCAGAAACAAATGGTGGAAAGGAGATGGCATTTATTTGGTTTGTATTCTCCTGCTTGATATTTTTCTATTTATTTCTAGTATTTAAATCTAATTCTTTTTGATTGTCTTATTTCTTTAGCAAAAAGTCATCAGACAATGTTGAATAATAGTGATGATATTGGAAATCCTTGTTTTTGACTTTAATGCAAGCACTCCAGTGTTGCACTATTAATTTGATGTTGACTGTCGATCAAAAAAAACCCTATTCTTCACTATGTTAAGGAAATATCTTTTTATTTATAGTTTTTAAAGAGTTTTTGTTAACAGAAGTTCTGTTGTCTTTTAACAAAATCCTTTTTGGCTTTTATAGATATAATAATATGCCTTTAGCCTTTGAATTATTAGTGTTTAACATTATTCATTTGTTATTCATTTGATAAAATTATCCTTACACTATTAGGACAGTGGTAACTTAGTCATGATATGTTATTGTTGTTCAGTCGCTCAGTCATGTCCTACTCTTTGCGACCCCAAGGACTGCAGCATGCCAGGCTTCCCTGTCCTTCACCATCTCCCAGAGCTTGCTCAAACTCATATCCATTGAGTCAGTGATGCCACCCAACCATGTCATCCTCTATCATCCCCTTCTCCCCCTGCCTTCAGTCTTTCCCAGCATCAGGGTCTTTTCTTATGTGCCGACTCTTTGCATCAGGTGGCCAAAGTATTGGAGCTTCATCTTCAGCATCAGTCCTTCCAGTGAATATTCAGGATTCATTTCCTCTAGGATTGAGTGGTTTGTGGTATGTGTTGATTGATTTCAGAATTTCAACTGAATATAATTATTGACTTTCAGCTGACTAACTGTGTGTGTTCTGTCACTTCAGTTGTGTCTGACTCTTTGTGACCCCGTGGACTGTAGCCCACCAGGCTCCTCTGTCCGTGGGATTCTCCAGGCAAGAATACTGGAGTGGGATGCCATGCCCTTCTCCAGGAGATCTTCCCAATCCAGGAATTGAACTGGAGTCTCCTGAATCTCCTGCACTGCAGACAGATTCTTTCACTGCTGGGCCACAAAGGCTCAGCTGGCTATAATCAGATGTATATATTATATAAACATTTTAAACAAAGCAAAATTTTGAATAGCCCATCAAATTACACCAGGATACTTTAGTTAACCTTATATGATCAAACTGCCCAACTCTGGTTCAAGGTGATAGCAGTAGTCAGCTGTTAATCTGTTGGAATACTCAGCAATGCATGCATAGAATTTGATGAAATAGGGACAACCTTCTAAAGAAAATTGTCATGCAAATCTCAGTTTACATACATTAGGTATAGGAACAACAAATATTATAAAAAGAGTTGTTTTTCAAGGCCAAGTTATAAAATAAGACAATGAAAAAGGAATTAAAAATATGTTAGCAATTATCTTTGGAAATTCTCCTTTATTAACCCACTTAATAAAATATTAATATATAAAAATTCTTTTTTCTGATAGGTTCAGTTCTGGCTGTGAAAACACTACATCTGATCTCAGTTAACAAATACACCGAACATGTTCTTGTTGCAAGATCCTAGATTTAAAAGTGGTATCTTATCTAAGGACTTCCCTGGTGGTTCAGATGATAAAGAGTCTGTCTGCAATGTGGGAGATGCAGGTTCGAACTTTTTCTTGGATTGACTTTTAGAATATGTAAACAACAGCGCTAGACTAATTATTATGATAAAGAGCAAAAAAATCACCAGAATGGATATTCTATATCTCTTATCTTAATAATGTAAAATAAAACAAACAAAATAAGACACCAGGGGAAATGGCATTAGGCTGATTTATTTGGTAGTTAACTAGTTTATTTCAAATTTATTACTAATTTAAATGCTAACTCAAATCTTGATAGTAATACTCAGATACACATCAATGACAGATTATTAATTTATGCTTATATCAGCAGTGTTTCCTATCCATGGAGATAATCAGGCTTTGGAGATCTTCAGAAAACACACATATACATACACACATTAAGTCCCCTAATATCATTAGCCTCTTAATTTCTCTTACACTATAGCAATAACCATGGAGCTCAGCTTGTGCAAAAGTACTGTTACAGAAGCCATGGAAAAACACCTTTGTGGTTTTTTCAATCCTGAAAATTCTTGGACAACCTCTTTGCAATGGATCATAGAATATTAGGGTTAGAAGGGCCCCAATTTACTGTTGATAGCTCAGTTGGCTTTATCACATGCATTTCCTTATTTTTTGGACATCATTGAAAGCACTAACAAATGCCATATCAGGAAATTGAACAAAAGTCTCAGATAAGAGCAGAGTAGTATTCTCTTATGTGTAACCATATCTGTGGACCCAAACTAGAGATATTCTCTTATTGAAATTACAGAATGCCACAACTGAGTGAACTTAGAGATCCTTTTGTTCTACCAGTTTGTCATAAAGTGCCAGAGTGCTTGAGTGATATGCTTTCTCACTATAGCACAGTGCCTACAAGCTCATCTGTCGTGTTTCTTTGACTGCATTTACCAAACTCATGTTAGATTTGAAGTATATGACAAGCCAGGGTATGTGGGCATGAATGCTGTGTGCCATTCTAAGCCTAGCACAATCCTCTTCTCTCACTTATTAGTCAAACACAAAGGATGCTGTGGTGGACTCAGGAACTTCTAGAAGCTAGAAGCCCAAATGATGAAAAGACTGATTTCCCTAAAATAACACATTAAAGGCTGGACACTCAATTGGACCATGACATGGGTGAGAACTATAGTGCTAGGCTACTAAAATTTGGGGAGTTGTCTGTTACAGCAACTAGTGAAATTATCTGACTAATGCACTAATGGTGTAACTTGGTGGTAAAAAAGTTATAAACAGGATTTATAATATCCTGCCCTTGCTCTCAATTAAATACCATTCTTTAGGCAGAAATTATTTATCTGCACAGGAATGTTTTTCTTCTTGAACATCTTCCAGGAGAGAAGAAATTGAACTTTTGCAAAGCTGAGTAACAAGCTATGGATGTGATCAAACTTACAAGTTCTCAGTTTTTCTGATAGTAGCATGTACTTTTTTTCTTTCAGATGTGGTTGTTGGGCAATTGTCTAATGTGAAATGAACTGTGCTTTTTTTCTCATTGCTTTTAAGACATGGAAAGTGAAAGAAAGAAAGAAAGTGAAGTCACTCAGTCATGCCCGACTCTTTGCGACCCCATGGACAGTAGCCTGCACCAAGTTCCTCCTTCCATGGGATTTTCAAGGCAAGAGTACTGGAGTGGGTTGCCATTTCCTTCTCCAGGGAATCTTCCCAACCCAGGAATCGAACCCAGGTCTCTCGCATTGTAGACAGACAATTTACCATCTGAGCCACCAGAGAAGTCTTTAAGACATGGAGGAACTAAACAATGTTTAGGCACCTCTGGAAATTTCTCAGGAGTCAAGGGAAATGACTCAGTCTGCTTGGGGAAGATGGTCTCATCTGCTTTTCATGATTCCTTTTATTCTTATCATTTGCTTAGAAAATGATTAAGAACACCCTAGGTGGGGAATTTTCCACTTGACTCTCTGGTCTGCTGATAGAAAATGGAGCTTCCATTAAGCTATGGATGGCCTGTCTCCATAAATTTGCAAATGAGCCTGAAAATCATCCCAATTTCATGTTCATGGAGAGATGGAGAGAATGTTTGCTGTTTATAGGCACTGTATTAGACTCGCTGTTATATCTCATTGTGCTAATAGAAAAGGGTGAATTCTGTTTCTTACTTGGGAATAATAAGCTTTTCAAGTGATGTTTCCTGTGAGATATGTTTTTCTGTCCTTGTTACTTTTACTAATATGTTTTTCTGATTAAAAAAAATTTTTAATAGTTTTTTCAGACTATGATAAAGGATAATTTACTTTTAGTCTTTTTGTATCACTTATTTTACACTTCTTTCTTAGAAAAATAGAACTTTGGGAAAAAATAAAATTCTTGACAGAGAAAGACAAACATCATATGATATCACTTATATGTGGAATCCAATAAAATGATGCAAATGAATTTGATGAACACTTTAACTTGAGTTGACCAACTGGCATGTTTTTCAGTCCCCAGATAGATGAATTATAATTGACTCCCTTTGGAGATTATCTCATAATTTTCAAGGCGGATTATAAAGCAGTTTGACCTAAACCAACATCTGTTTGAAGAAGTTAGAAAAAGATCAGCAAAATAAACTCAAATGAAGTAGAATGAAATACATATGATAACAGAAATTAATAAAATGGAAAATATAGATACAACAGAGAGGGTCTAAAAGACCAAAATTTTGTTCTTTGAAAAGACTGTTAAAGTTGGTCAGGAAATAAGCTGGCAAAACTGACCAAGAAAAACAAGAGAGAGCACTCTTATTTTCTAATATATTCATTTCAGGGCTATAATTTTCCTTCTTAAAAACTTTTTTGGCTACAACCCACAAATTTTTTTTTTCCTTTATTTTAATTTACAATACTGTATTGGTTTTGCCATACATCCCCACAAATTTTTAACTGTAGATATTTTTTGGTTAGCATTATATTCAGATGATTTCTAATTACATTATGATTTCTTCTTTGACCCACAATTTATTGAGGAGTATATTTATTAATTTCCAAGCACATTGATTTTGTCTCATTTTTAGGTTTATTTCATTGCGGTCAGAGGTTATTCTTTACAAGATTTCAATCACTTGAAATTTTGATGAGATTTTCTTCATGACCTAGTATTAATATAAGTACCATTTTTAAAAATATTCTATTTGTACTTGAAAGACACATATGCTGTGTTGTATATATGTCAGTTGGTTAAAGTATATAATCATGTTGTTGATGTTGTCTATGTTCTTCCTGACTTTTGTCTGTCAATAGGGATACAGAAGATTTCAGCAATATGATTACAAGTAACTTATCAGTTTCTGAGAGAGATGATTATAGATTTGTTTCTTTTTCCTTATAACTCTGTCAGAACTTCTCTTTATATATTTTGATGGCATATTTTAGGTATATATATACTGGTGAACAAACCTTTTATTGTTATATATTGTATTTTTAATCTCCAGTAAATATTCTATACCTAAAGTCTACTAGTTTAATATTAACATAGCCACGTCAGCTTTCATTTGGTTGTCACTTTCATTGGCTGTGTATAAATATTATATACAACATATATGTGATTATTTAATGTTCTGTCATTCTTATTTCTCATGTTTTAGATGTGCATCTTATATGCCATATATAGTTTTTTCTTTCTAAACCCAGTCTCACGATCTTTGTCTATGATTAATATTTATTTCATTCTTTTATGCAGTGAGAAGTATTATAATACAGTACTATGACTACATCTGTTAAAAAAAAAGTGTAGACCCAATTTAACAGCTTGGATGTGGGGTTGTAGACAGTAAGACTTGATTGTAGCTACTGACTGAGAAAATCCTTACTGAGTTTCTGGACGGTGCCCAAATAAGTCATAAGACAGACAGGGTCATCTGAAACATTATTTTTTTTCCTTTTCCTGAGAGTCATATTATCTGACAGAGTACATGAGATCATGAGATGGGAAGCAGGGGTGACCTGCCTGGCCAGTCAGCTCAGGCCCACCCACCCTGGCTCCTTACAAGCGGCAAATGCCAGGGCCAGATTGCCCTGACATCCAGGATGCCCTGAGGGGTGTTCCGTTCCTTCCCTGATCCTCAGTGACTGGAAGCAAAGTGGCCACGTGCAGATTCTCAGCCTTCTGTGCAGATCTGGGGCTGTGGTGTGGGACAGGAGTGTATCTACCTTCAGTGTTTGTCTAAGTAGATTTCCATCTGAAGGATGACAGCATTTTTCCCCTCTATCTCAGATTTCAAATCATGATGACGTGATTTCAGTGCTTCATTCTCTAGCCTGATAGAGATGATACCTGGAGCTAATGGAGCCCCCTATGTAGTCCTGACTATACCGCTGCTGCTGCCAAGTCGCCTCAGTCGCGTCTGACTCTGTGCGACCCCATAGACGGCAGCCTACCAGGCTCCCCCGTCCTTGGGATTCTCCAGGCAAGAACACTGGAGTGGGTTCCATTTCCTTCTCCAATGCATGAAAGTGAAAAGTGAAAGTGAAGTCCCTCAGACATGTCCGACTCTCAGCGACCCCATGGATTGCAGCCCACCAGGCTCCTCCATCCATGGGATTTTCCAGGCAAGAGTACTGGAGTAGGGTGCCATTGCCTGACTATACTATTTATATTCAATTGTACCTCTGAATCTGTCTCTTGCACGTGGGGCATGAGTGCCATGAATAATTCTGCCTCTTATTCAAATCTAGCCTCCTTTATATCCTGGCATAAATTATGCATTCTATAAAATGATGGGGACATGAAAAGGGAGTAAATAATGTTTAAAGTAGCTGTTTTACTGAGGAATGTGGAAGAGTTAGAGAAAGTCGGTGATACAAGAGAAAAGGTTCCTTCACATTTGTTTGCATGTCTTTTCTTTGGGAACTTACTGCTGTAGAGAGGTTAAGACATGCTTAATTTTTATATATAACTTGAAGTCCAAAGTGGTGTCTTCTTTTTGTCCCCAGTTTATAATGCAAATTATTATTTTTCATGAAATTCCTCCTCCAGTAGTTCTTAGTATTTTGCTTCTGAAAAGAGTTCAGTTCAGTTCAGTCGCTCAGTCGTGTCCGACTCTTAGCGACCCCAAGAATCGCAGCACGCCAGGCCTCCCTGTCCATCACCAACTCCCGGAGATCACTCAGACTGACATCCATCGAGTCAGTGATGCCATCCAGCCATCTCATCCTCTGTTGTCCCCTTCTCCTCCTGCCCCCAATCCCTCCCAGCATCAGAGTCTTTTCCAATGAGTCAACTCTTCGCATGAGGTGGCCAAAGTACTGGAGTTTCAGCTTTAGCATCATTCCTTCCAAAGAACACCCAGGACTGATCTCCTTCAGAATGGACTGGTTGGATCTCCTTGCAGTCCAAGGGACTCACAAGAGTCTTCTCCAACACCACAGTTCAAAAGTATCAATTCTTCAGCGCTCAGCTTTCTTCACAGTCCAACTCTCACATCCATACACGAAAAGAGTTAGGGTCAATAATCATACAGTGTGACACCTGCCTGGTTTGTTAGAATCCAGCCCTCTCTGTGATGTTCAGGTTTCAGCAGAAGAAGGTGTTACCAAGGACTTTGATCCCTTGGGGCTTGGTTCTTTCTGCCAAAGAGGAGCTACATGTTTTTTAAGATTTAAGATACTTTAAAGAAAGACTGTATCATTTACAATAATGCTGAAAGCTATCTAACAACTGATTAATATTGCTTTGAGTAGGAAAGAAACTCAACATCCTCTACAACGATTTAAATTCTAAAGGAAGAGGTGTACCTCTGAACTCAAACCATCACATAATCATTGAGGCTTCTGCCCAGATGAATACAGCTACTTGACAAAGAACCAAGAGCTACTGAGAACAGAATGTACTGATGTCAATGGCTCTTTCTAACTAGTGGTTTGAAAGGAATCATGCAATTTTGTTTGGGGTTTGTAAAGTGACACAGAAGGCAAAGAAGAAAAGGAAAGATATACCCATTTGAATGCAGAGTTCCAAAGTATAGCAAGGAGAGATAAGAAACCTTTCCTCACTGATCAATGCAAAGAAATAGAGGAAAATAATAGAATGGGAAAGACTAGAGCTCTCCTCAAGAAAATTAGAGATAGCAAGGGAACATTTCACAAAGATGGGCACAATAAAGGACAGAAACAGTATAGACCTAACAGAAGCAGAAGATATTAAGAAGAGGTGGCAAGAATACACAGAAGACTATACAAAAAAGATCTTCATGACCCAGATAACCACAATGGTGTGATCACTCACCTAGAGCCAGACATCCTGCAATGTGGAGTCAAGTGGACCTTAGAAAGCATCACTACGAACAAAGCTAGGGGAGGTGATGGAATTCCAGTGGAGCTATTTCAAATCTTAAAAGATGATGCTGTGAAAGTGCTACACTCAATATTCCAGCAAATTTGGAAAACCCACCAGTGGCCAAAGGGCTGGAAAAGGTCAGTTTTCATTCCAATCACAAAGAAAGGCAAGGCCAAAAAATGCTCAAACTACCACACAATTGTACTCATCTCACACGCTAGCAAAGTAATGCTCAAAATTCTCCGAGACAGGCTTCAACAGTACATGAACTGTGAACTTCCAGATGTCCAAGCTGGATTTAGAAAAGGCAGAGGAACCAGAGATCAAATTGCCAACATCTGTTGCATCATTGAAAAAGCAAGAGAGTTCCAGAAAAAAAGGAAATGGCAATCCACTCCAGTATTATTGCCTGGAAAATCCCATGAACAGAGGAGCCTGGTAGGCTACAGTCCATGGGGTCGCAAAGAGTCGGACATGACTGAGCGACTTCACGTTCACGTTCTCCTTTATTGACTATGCCAAAGACTTTGACTGTGTGGACTGCAACAAACTGTGGGATATTTTTAAAGAGATGGGAATACCAGACCATCTGACCTGCCTCCTGAGAAATCTGCATGCAGGTCAAGAAGCAACAGCTAGAACCAGACGTGGAACAACACACTGGTTCCAAATCAGGAAAGGAGTACATCAAGGCTATATATTGTCACCCTGCTTATTTAACTTATATGCAGAGTACATCATGAGAAACACTAGGCTGGGTGAAGTACAAGCTGCAATCAAAATTGCCAGGAGAAATATCAATAACCTCAGATATGCAGATGACACCATACTTATGGCAGAACGCAAAGAACTAAAGAGCCTCTTGATGAAAGTGAAAGAGGAGAGTGAAAAAGTTGGCTTAAAATTCAACATTCAGAAAACTAAAATCATGGCATCCAGTCCCATCGCTTCATGGCAAATAGATAGGGAAAGAATGGAAACAGTGACAGGCTGTGTTTTTGGGCTCCAAAATCACTGCAGATGGTGACTGCAGCCATGAACTTAAAAGATGCTTGCTCCTTGGAAGAAAAGCTATGACCAACATAGGCAGCATATTAAGAAGCAGAAACATCACTTTGCCAACAAAGGTCCATCTAGTCAAAGCTATGGCTTTTCTAGTAGTCATGTATGGATGTGAGAGTTGAACTATAAAGAAGGCTGAGCGCCGAAGAACTGATGCTTTTGAACTGTGGTGTTGGAGAAGACTCTTGAGAGTCCCTTGGACTGCAAGGAGATCAAACCAGTCAATCCCCAAAAAAATCAGTCCTGAATATTCATTGGAAGGACTGATGCTGAAGCTGAAACACCCATACTTTGGCTACCTGATGCAAAGAACTGACTCATTGGAAAAGACCCTGATGTGGGAAAAGATTGAAGGCAGGAGAAGGGGACGACAGAGGATGAGATGGTTGGATGGCATCACCTACTCCATGGACATGAGTTTGAGTAAGCTCCAGGAGTTGGTGATGGACAGGTAAGCCTGGCATACTGCAGTCCATGGGGTCACAAAGAGTCGGACATGATTGAGTGAACTGAACTGAAAGTGACTCATTCTAAATTTTGAGTTAATGGGAGGCATGTAGATGTTGGGGACTCAGTTCTAGTATCATATATGCTGGTGTCACATCTTCTAGTTAAAGTAAAAAATAAACCTGGAATGTTCTTATATGCTATAAGTCCAGGTGAAAGAGGTGGTACAAAAACTACCATTTGTTGAATAAACCTTGGGGATATTTTCAAGGTCTTCCTACCTGGTATGAATTTCGGGCTATCTGAGCCACAGTAGCTATTTTGGAGTTGGTTCTCTTTTGCCACTTACAGGAGGGGAATTCATTCTTGGGATGGAAGACACTGAGATGTTAGGAGAGAACTGCAGAGAAGCAGGAGGATGATAATGATACTGCTAAACAATAGTACCCAGGAATGTACCCAGGTACATAGTCCCAGAAAATAGCCATAAGAAATTGGCATGGAGTTGTAACGGGAGGGTTACTAATGTCAGTATTTTTCCGTGGGAACCCTGTTGGCATCTTTGAAAGGATAACTGTTCTTCAGAGGAATGCCCTGAACCATGTGGGACATTCAGTAAGCCTAGTGTGCAGTACACTAACATCCTCACATCATTGCATAACAATCAAATATGCCCCTACATACTTCTAAATGCTCCCAGTGGAGTGATACTATCCTCCATTGAAGGTTACTAGTTCAGTTCAGTTCAGTTCACTCACTCAGTTGTGTCTGACTCTTTGCAACCCCATAGACTGCAGTACACCAGGCCTCCTTGTCCATCACCAACTCCCAGAGCTTACCCAAACTCATGTCCATTGAGTCTGTGATGCCATCCAACCATCTCATCCTCTGTCATCCCCTTCTCCTCCCAGCCTCAATCTTTTCCCGCATCAGGGTCTTTTCAAATCAGTCAGCTCTTTTCATCAGGTGGCCACAGTATTGGAGTTTCAGCTTCAACATCAATCCTTCCAATGAATATTCAGGACTGATTTCCTTTAGGATGGATTGGTTGGATCTCCTTGCAGTCCAAGGGACTCTCAAGAGTCTTCTCCAATACCGCAGATCAAAAGCATTAATTCTTCGGCACTCAGCTTTCTTTATAGTCCAACTCTCACATCCATACATGACTACTGGAAAAACCATAGCCTTGACTAGATGGACCTTTGTTGGCAAAGTAATGTCTCTGCTTTTTAATATGCTGTCTAGGTTGGTCATAGCTTTTCTTTCTCAAAGGAGAAAGTATTTTTTAATTCCATGGCTGCAGTCACCATCTGCAGTGATTTTGGAGCCCCCAAAAATAAAGTCTGACACTGTTCCCCCATCTATTTGCCATGAAGTGATGGGGCCAGATGCCATGATCTTAGTTTTCTGAATGTTGAGCTTTAAGCCAACTTTTTCACTCTCCTCTTTCACTTTCATCAAGAGGCTCTTTAGTTCTTCTTTGCTTTCTGCTGTAAGGGTGGTGTCATCTGCATATCTGAGGTTATTGATATTTCTCCTGGGAAACTTGATTCCAGCTTGTCAGCCCGGCATTTCTCATTATGTACTCTGCATATAAGTTAAATAACCCTGACATCCTCCTTTCCATATTTGGAATCAGTCTGTTGTTCCATGTCCAGTTCTAACTGTTGCTTCCTGACCTGCATACAGGTTTCTCAAGGGGCAAGTTGGGTGGTCTGATATTCTCATCTCTTTCAGGATTTTCCACAGTTTATTGTGATCCACACAGTCAAAGGCTTTGGCATAGTCAATAAGGCAGAAATAGATGTTTTTCTGGAACCCTCTTGCTTTTTCGATTACTAGTAGATGTTCAGAAATCCAGAATCTAGGCGGGGCTTTCCTACTATCATACTATGAGTCTGTAGACAAGTCTTTTTTACCTCAGTTCAGTTCAGTTCAGTCGCTCAGTCATGTCCGACTCTTTGCAACCTCATGGACTGCAGCACGCCAGGCTTCCTTGACCATCGTCAACTTCCAGAGCGTTCTCGAATTCATCTTCATCAAGTCAATGATGCCATCCAACCATCTCATCCTCTGTTGTCCCCTTTTCCTCCTGCCTTCAATCTTTTCCCAGCATCAGGGTCTTTCTAATGAGTCATTTCTTCGCATCAGGTGGCCAAAATATTGGAGCTTCAGCTTCAGCATCTGTCCTTCCAATGAATATTCAGGACTGATGTTATTTGGGATTGACTGATTTGATCTTGCAGTCCAAGTGACTCTCAAGAGTCTTCTCCAACACCACAGTTCAAAAGCATTAATTCTTCAACACTCAGCCTTCTTAATGTTCCAACTCTCACATCCATACATGACTACTGAAAAAACTGTAGCTTTGACCTTATGGACCTAACCTATATAAGCCCATTTAGTTTTCTCATCTGAAAAACTTAAAGGACTGGAAATTATTACATCTCTTTCAGTTCTTAGATTCACTCAGCATATAATTTCTAAGTAAAAGAAAATATGACTGAACGGTCTCCTTAGATTCTACAGAAGAGACTAAGTGTACCCCAAAAGGAAAAGCTGTCTTAGATGATTTTCTCCAAAGAAAGTAAACTCAGGCAATGAATTGTAGACACTGCCAGTCTTCTAGAAATGATGAATCTTTTTCCTTCGTATCTCTTTTCCCTAGAAAACCATGGTTCATTTCTACTTGTACTGGGTGGAAATAGGAAGGAAATCAAATTAAAAAGGGAGGGCAAAAGCTTGATTTTAAGTGAATTTGATGAGAAATACTAATTCATAAAGTCATTGCTTGCCTCCTATTTATTTCATTTTTAACTTCCCCTCCCCTCTCCCACCTTTTCCCTTCCTCTAGGGGCTAGGCTTTTATCACTGGGATCATTGATAAAAGTCCTACTTTGTTGTGTGACATTGCAAAAAGGATCTGTGTACCCAGGAACATTCTCACCATTTCCAAAGTATCCAATTTTTGTCTCACTTGCTCTGTAGAAATGTTTCCCCTTGGGGTGTTCTTACTCACATGAGTGCTTTAAGTCTACATTAATACACTTATTTCAACTAGACCTTTAATCAATATTTCATGGGATGTATTGAGAGGACCCACTTAATCTCTTTTAGTCTCTGCAGGTGTAGGAGTGAGAGAACTCACTGGCCCGAGAAGACTGGTGTCATTTACACACAAATGTAGATGTTCCTATCGATCACAGGCTTGTTAGGATAATACTTGTGATGAATCATTTACAAGAAGGGGACAAGGCAGCTTATGTTTTACAGAGTGGGACTTTTGGTTCCTTAAATATCTATCAGAGTCCCATTACTGAAGAAGTCAAGAATAACTATTGGGTTGACTTCCTGGCAAGGAAAAATACTAATACAAATAAAACAGCTTGCATAGGCAGACCAATTGGGGCCACAAAGGATTCTAAAATTTGTGAACTCTGATATTTTGAAGAGATCTCAGAGTTTTATCCTCTACAGACAAATGAAACTCTATGAGTCAGAAAGTTGGAGGGCCTTTAGAAAGGTAATTTCTTTTTGATAATGTTTATAGTATGGTGGTAAGTTGTCTAGGACTTGGAATTAGTAGGACTTTGCTCAGATTCTGGCTTCTAGACTTGTTATCTATATGAATGTGGACATTTTACTTTATGCTTCTTAAACATCACTTCCTGAGCTTAAAATGTTTAATTAGTAGCTCACATGTGCTAAGCGCTTACTATGTGTAAGATAATAATAATTGTCTAAATTATTATTATAAATATATTATTTTTATAGTCTTCAAAATAGTCTTAGTAGGGAGATAAGACTGTTGACTACTGTAACTACATAGTAAGTTTCCAAGTGGAATTTCTTCTACTTTTCCTTTGTTTTCAAAATTATTTTAGCTATTTTAATTCTTTTGAGAATAAGCTTGTCTATAAATTTTAGAATAAGCTTGTCTATACCTTTGGGCTTCCCAGGTGATGCTGTACTGTGTGTGCTAAGTCACTTCAGTCATGTCTGACTCTTTGTGACCCTATGAGACTGCAGGCTGTCAGGCTTCTCTGATGGGATTTTCCAGGCAAGAATACTGGAGTGGGTTGCCATGCCCTCCTCCAGGGTCTCTTCCCGACTTAGGAATCCAACCTGTGTCTCTTATGTCTCCTGCACTGGCAGGTGGGTTCTTTACCACTAGTGCCACTGGGGAAGCCCCTTGATATGATAATGTTTCTTCTTATTTAGTCTATTATTATAATCATTGATTGGTTTCTAATTGTTGAACCAGCTTTGCATTCCTAGAAAGAATTCCTCTTGGTCAAACTGTATCATTTTGTTTATATATTGCTAGATTTGATTTGTTAATGTTTTGTGGAGAACATTTGCATCTATGTTTATGGGAGATATTGTTTTGTAATGTTTTTGTCTGGTTTTGTTATTGAGATGAAAATTTTAATACTCCATTTTTGAGTTGGTATGTAGGAAGGCTACTAATTTTTCCATTTTGCTGTTATATCCAGTCACTTACTTGAAATTTTGTTTCAATTTTAATAACTTTTTAATTGTTTTTTTTTTATATTCTAGGTATACAACTGTAACTTCTATTTCTAAAAAATCACTTTGATCTCTTCCTCTCTCCCAAATTGATACAGTTTTTATTTGTTCTTGAATTCTGTGCATTACCTAGTGCCTCTGCAATCCCTACAACAATTTTAGTAATTTATATTTTATAACTATAACAGTACACAAGGTATCTGTACATAGTATTACTAATAAATTTAACCTCCTTCCTATTTGAAATGATATTTACTTAAAATTGAGATATAATTGATATATAACATCATACTAGTTTTAGGTATACAAGATAATGGTTGGATATATATCAATACTGTTAAATGATTACCCCAATAACTAACATCTGTCATCACACACAGTTACAATTTTGTTTCTTGTGAAGAGAACTTTTAAAATTTATTCTCTTAGCAACTTTCAAATTTACATTATTAATAATTATAGTCACCATGCTGAACATTATCTTCCCAGGGCTTATTTATCTTACAACTGTATGTTTGTACTTTTTGACCACCTTCATCTGTTTTGTGCTTCAGCAATATGTGAACTGTGAAATTCCAGATGTTCAAGCTGGTTTTAGAAAAGGCAGAGGAACCAGAGATCAAATTGCCAACATCCGCTGGATCATGGAAAAAGCAAGAGAGTTCCAGAAAAACATCTATTTCTGCTTTATTGACTATGCCAAAGCCTTTGACTGTGTGGATCATAATAAACTGTGGAAAATTCTGAAAGAGATAGGAATACCAGACCACCTGACTTACCTCTTGAGAAACCTGTATGCAGGTCAGGAAGCAACAGTTAGAACTGGACATGGAACAACAGACTGGTTCCAAATAGGAAAAGGAGTACATCAAGGCTGTATATTGTCACCCTGCTTATTTAACTTATATGCAGAGTACATCATGAGAAACGCTGGGCTGGAAGAAGCACAAGCTGGAATCAAGATTGCCGGGAGAAATTTCAATTACCTCAGATATGCAGATGACACCACCCTTATGGCAGAAAGTGAAGAGGAACTAAAAAGCCTCTTGATGAAAGTGAAAGTGGAGAGCAAAAAAGTTGGCTAAAAGCTCAACATTCAGAAAACGAAGATCAAGGCATCTGGTCCCATCACTTCATGGGAAATAGATGGGGAAACAGTGGAAACAGTGTCAGACTTTATTTTGGGGGGGCTCCAAAATCACTGCAGATGGTGATTGCAGCCATGAAATTAAAAGATGCTTACTCCTTGGAAGAAAAGTTATGACCAACCTAGATAGCATATTCAAAAGCAGAGACATTACTTTGCCGACTACGGTCCATCTAGTCAAGGCTATGGTTTTTCCTGTGGTCATGTATGGATGTGAGAGTTGGACTGTGAAGAAAGCTGAACACTGAAGAATTGATGGTTTTGAACTGTGGTGTTGGAGAAGACTCTTGAGAATCCCTTGGATTGCAAGGAGATCCAACCAGTCCATTCTGAAGGAGATCAGCTCTGGGATTTCTTTGGAAGGAATGATGCTAAAGCTGAAACTCCAGTACTTTGGCCACCTCATGTGAAGAGTTGACTCACTGGAAAAGACTCTGATGCTGGGAGGGATTGGGGGCAGGAGGAGAAGGGGACAACAGAGGATGAGATGGCTGGATGGCATCACTGACTCGATGGATGTGAATCTGAGTGAACTCCGGGAGTTGGTGTTAGACAGGGAGGCCTGGCATGCTGCAATTCATGGGGTCGCAGAGTCAGACACGACTGAGCGACTGAACTGAACTGAACTGAACCCCCATCTCTGGCAGCCACCATTCTGTTCTCATAAGTTCAGGATTGCTTAGACTTCACATGAAGTTAATCATTTATCAGTTCAGTTCAGTTCTATATTCAGTTAATACTATCTTTTTTAGTATTTTGTTTTCTATTTTTTAAATTTATGTTTTTATTATTAATTAACTTCTTCCTTTTCTAGCTTTTTAGTTTCATTCATTGAACACTTGGTATATTTATTTTCTGGCTGTTAAGTTTCTTCTGAATACTCTTTGGTCACATTTCATAGATATCAAAACATAATGTTTTCATTAACATTTATTGCTAAATATTTATCATTTCAGTTTTGTTTTCTTCTGGCTTCTAACCCCTGCCAACCACTGATCTTTGTACTGTTTCCATCGGTTTGCCTTTTTCAGAATGTTATATAGTTGGAATCATTCAGTATGTAGCCTTTGCAGATTGACTCCTGTAAATTAGTAGTATGAAGTTAAGCTCCCTTTGTGTCTTTCCACGGCTTGATAGTTCATTTCTTTTTAGCACTGAATAATAATCTATTGTCTGGATAAACCAAAGTTTATTCACTCATTCACCTACTGAAGGACATCTTAGCTGCTTCCACTTTTAGGCAGTTATGAATACAGCTGCTATATATTCTTGTGTATGTTTCTTTGTGAACACTTTTCATCATTTGGGTAGATACCAATAAGCACAACTGCTGGGTCATGTAAGAGTATGCTTAGTTTTGTAAGAAACTGCCAAACTGTCTCCCAAAGTGGCTGTGCCATTTTGCATTCCTATCAGCAATGAAGGAAGAGTTCCTGACATTCTACATTTTTGCCAGCACTTGGTGTTGTCAGTGTTTTGGATTTTGGCTATCTAATAGGTGTGATTGTTATATCATTCTTATTTTAATTTACATTTCCCTAGTGACATGATATGGATCATCTTTCCCTGTGCTTTTTTTTGTCACCTGTGTATCTTCTTTGTTGAGCACTGCTTTATTACTCTAAGGACTGTTTTTAAATTTTTATGAACATCTCTGGAAATGCATTAATTTTTTGAATTATAAAAACAACAATAATTGTTATAAAATTACAGTAGCATGGAAGTCCTAATAGTAAAAGCAAAAGACCATTCCAACCCCCTGGAAAAGTTATTAATGAATATTATACTTTCAGATTTATTATGCACAAGTAAGTATGATTATCAGTATAATAGGACTATACTATACATATGGAATAACATATTTAAGTTTATTTTGCTTTCCCTCTCTACTGCCACAAATTTTAGTTAAAATCATTTAATTTTAGTTTCACTGTTCATTTCTTATTCCAGTTTTTGCCTCAGCATTTCTAACAATTTCATCAAGTTCACAACCATATTAAAATCCTTTAGCTTTTATTTGTATTTCCGTTATCTTTGCTTATCATCAACCATTTAAGATTTACTCTTTGTTCATTTTGTTTTACTGAAGAATTTCCTTGCATGTTTTTGAATATTGAAGATTCATCTATTTTATCGTAACATTAGATGATAATATCATTATCTTCTAGCATTCTGTGTTGAAAAATAAAGTTGGACAGTGGCCAAACGCTAGTTCCTTCGTAAATAATTCATTCCTTTATTTTCAGGGTAAGTTAAGAAATTTGGGGGTATGTATAAATAAACACTTGTTCATTATTTTTGCTCAGAGATCAATAGTGAAGTCCCAAGTCTATTCATCTCAAGTGTCCTGTATTGTCTCTTTTATTGATTTTTCCCTCCTCCAGTCTACCTCTTTCTTGCTTTTATTTTGAATGGATCTTCTAAGTATATCCTCTAAGTATTTTTGTCATGCTTTAAATTTCTTTATTTTTCTCTTTTTTGGAAAATTTCTTTGCTTTGTATTCCAGATCTTTAATTTGGCCATTGGGTAGTCCGTTTTAATTACTTCAATTTAAAACATTTCTTTTGAGCAGTTATTTCCTTTTTCTTTGACTTCCTCTTTTAAAATAACCCCTTATCTTGTTCTTGTTTTATGAACAAAACATCAACCTGAAAATTTTGGAGATTGCTAATTAGAATTTTTAAATTTTGCTTTCAAATTTTGTATCTTTTGGTTTCTTCAGTATTGCTTTTTCTGACCATTCATCTTGGCTCTTCCTTGCCACCTATGGTTTTTCTTAAATGTTTGGTGATCTTCCATTGCTCATTTAAATTTATAAATGAAAGACTTGGATGAATGTTTGGTGTTGGCATGGATTTCCTTTTTTGTGCATACCTCTTTCCATAGGTTTTTCTCCTGATTGGAAGGAATGAGTGTAGATGGACCTGCTTCTCTTATAGACAGGCATATTTATCTTTAGAGTGGATTAGGGAAGCAAGTTGGGCTTCTATATACTTGTCAAAGTAAAGAAGATTTTACCTTGATACTAGAATGCTTTGGAAATCCTTAATTCTTGGAAAAACTTTCTTTCTTCCCTACTTACTTTCCCTGCATGATCATTATGTAGGACTGGAATTTCGCAGAGCTCTATTCTACTTTTCTCTTTCTAAACTCAAAAAATGTTAGGACACCCTCTCCCCACAGCCCCCAAAGGCAGAATTGCCACCATAGAAAGTATTCTTGAGGCTTTGTCCTGGAGGCAGACACCGTGGCTAGCCTTTCTGTCCATATGCAGGCATGGACAGGGACTATAGACCAAGCTGTTCAGCAAGGAATCCCTTAATTGCCCTAAGGATTGCCCCATGTCCATGATCTCCTCCACTTCTGGTTTCTATTCATTGCTTTTGAAGATTCTAGAACTCCTGGGGATGGATAGTTCTCTTCTCAGCATGCTTTTCCCCATCCTAATTTGTGTATAGTTTATTTCCACTCTGGTTTCTTTATCAATCTGATCTTATTAGTTTTCTAACTTCTAGAAATTCCCCCAAACATATGGTCTACTGGTGATATCATTTCTTGTTCCTCAGCTTGTTATAAGTGTATTTTTCAATTGCATATTTTGTATCATTTCAATTAGATTCTGGCAGAGAGAGGAGGTAAATGTGTGTACCCAAGCATGCTGCAATTCATGGGGTCGCAAAGAGTCGGACACGACTGAGCGACTGAACTGAACTGAACTGAGTCTGCCATATTGAAATGGAAGTCTTCCCCTGTTTTTGATCCACAGTTAAGTTTCTACAGGCAAAGCAAATGTAATCTGTCACCAGTATGTAGATTCTAGTTTAAATTATCTTTTAGTTTCTAAATTAAATCTCCCAAGCAGTTCTTATCCTAAGGCTCATGGAGCCCTGGAGATCAATTAAGCCCTAAATAGTCTCTAGGGGATTATAGGAGAGCAAACTAGAATAAAGCCCTTTGAAAACACTTTTCATGGACTACTTAAAATGGAAATGGACAACTAATGGAAGATAAAATCTAAAAACTGCACATATCATTCAGGAAAACTTTATGCAAGATAACTTTTTCCTAGCATTATGTGAAATTTTAACATACAGGAAAGTTGAAAGAGTTGTACAGCAAACATTCATATACTCACTTAGTTTGGACAATTAATATTTAACTCTGTTTGCTTTATCTCACATCTATCTATTCCTCTACCCATCAATAAATTCTTCTTTCCTTTTCGATGTATCTCCAAGGAAATTTGAGTCATTAATGTACTTTAGGAAGTACTTTAAGAATGACAATGTATTTTCTCTGGTATTCCTTTTTCTCATTCCCTTCTCTATTTTTGTCATCATATTCTTATGACACTAATAGAAGAGTTTCCTTCTGGACATATTGTTTTTATCTGCTTGCTTGGCTAATTGGGTGGGTGTTTAGACACGCAAACCAGATTGGCTGCTTAAAGGATGAGTGGAAAGCTCACCTTTTCTGCAAAGTCTTCTTTAATTGAATAGGTTGACAATCCTTTATCTTGTGATCTTGGAGCACTTTGGGCAAATCTACTGTTATCAGATTGGCATTTTGATTATTGGTTTATATGACTGTCTTCTCTTTTGACTATAGGATCCTATATGTGTATGTGCGTGTGTTTGTGGTTGTGGGGGGCAGTGGATTAGAAACTAGGTCTTGTATATCTCTGAGTCCAGGAGCTGAAACAGTTCCCAGAACAAATTAATAAACCAGGTGGTGAACAAATGAATCAGTGTTTGCCCACTTTGACTAGAGAAATCAGTTCACAATTGGTTTTTATGATCATTGAAAGGAAGTGAAAGTGAAAGTCGCTCAGTCGTGTCCTCTAAGACCCACCTCCCAGAATACTGGAAATAAAAGCAAAAATAAACAAATGGGATCTAATTAAAATTAAAAGCTTCTGCACAACAAAGGAAACTATAAGCAAGGTGAAAAGACAGCCTTCGGAATAGGAGAAAATAAAAGCAAATGAAGAAACTGACAAACAACTAATCTCAAAAATATACAAGCAACTTATGCAGCTCAATTCCAGAAAAATAAATGACCCAATCAAAAAATGGGCCAAAGAACTAAATAGACATTTCTCCAAAGACATACAGATGGCTAACAAACACATGAAAAGATGCTCAACATCACTCATTATCAGAGAAATGCAAATCAAAACGACAACGAGGTACCACTTCACACCAGTCAGGATGGCTGCGATCCAAAAGTCTACAAGCAATAAATGCTGGAGAGGGTGTGGAGAAAAGGGAAGCCTCTTACACTGTTGGTGGGAATGCAAACTAGTACAGCCACTATGGAGAAGAGTGTGTAGATTCCTTAAAAAACGAACTAGAACTGCCTTATGACCCAGCAATCCCACCGCTGGGCATACACACCGAGGAAACCAGAATTGAAAGAGACACGTGTACCCCAATGTTCATCGCAGCACTGTTTATAATAGCCAGGATATGGAAGCAACCTAGAAGTCCATCAGCAGTTGAATAGATAATAAAGCTGTGGTACATATACACAATGGAGTATTACTCAGCCATTAAAAATAATACATTTGAATCAGTTCTAATGAGGTGGATGAAACTGGAGCCAATTATACAGAGTGAAGTAAGCCAGAAGGAAAAACACCAATACAGTATACTAACACATATATATGGAATTTAGAAAGATGGTAATGATGACCCTGTATGCGAGACAGCAAAAGAGACACAGATGTATAGAACAGATTTTTGGATTCTGTGGGAGAGGGAGAGGGTGGGATGATTTGGGAGAATGACATTGAAACATGTATACTATCATGTAAGAAATGAATAGCCAGTCTAGGTTTGATACAGGATGCTTGGGGCTGGTGCACTGGGATGACCCAGAGAGATGATATGGGGAGGGTGGTGGGAGAGGGGTTCAGGAATGGGAACTCATGCACATCCGTGACAGATTCGTGTCAATGTATGGCAAAACCAATACAGTATTGTAAAGTAAAAAAAAAAAAAAAGAAATTTCCCCAAGTTTATTCATTATTTTTATAAATTTATTTATTTTAATTGGAGGCTAATTACTTTACAATATTGTATTGGTTTTGCCATACATCAACATGAATCTGCCACGGGTGTACACGTGTTCCCCATCCTGAACCCCCCTCCCACCTCCCTCCCCATACCATCCCTCTGGGTCATTCCAGTGCACCAGCCCTAAGCATCCTGTATCCTGCATCGAACCTGGACTGGTGATTCGTTCCTTATATGATATTATACATGTTTCAATGCCATTCTCCCACCAAGTTTAATTTTAGTACCCATCTCAGTGATGGGACTAAATCTTTGAATATTGATCCAGCTTCTCTGTTTGTCATACATTTCTTTGAGCCTAAGTGATTCAAGAACCTGCCCCACTAAAGAAACACAGGGCAGGTATTAAACATTTTTTTATGAAATATGATGTGCTTGCCACTGTACTAGGTAATTTACATTGGTTATTTTTGTCTAAGTGGCTTCCAACTAGGGAAGATTGTATTAGCTGGTTGAAATCATTTAGTTGAACTGTCTACATGGCTACTGGATCTTGGTGGTTCCTTGCTGATTTGAGGCAAAGGAAATCCTCTTCTTTTGCGTTTGTCTTCATGATTTAATATTGTATTCAAGAACAGTGCTAGAGGCCCACAGGGAATACTGGGTCCACATAAATATTTACTTTTCAAAACTGAAAGTTCTTCAGAGAGTTCCCGGGTGGGGAAGACCAGGGGAAGGCTCTTAGGTCCAGGTTTGTTAGGTTCCTGATCTTCTAGACAAAGGACACAGACCCTTTCCTTTCCTTTCTCCTTGTTCTCCACAGGCAGCTGCAGGTCTGTGGTAGCCCTGGGGGTTCATTTGACCAGATAAAACAAATGTGGCCTAGGAGAGGATTAAAGTGTAATTTACCTTGGAAGAACACCAGTCTGGAGTCCTTTCCAAGCCAGGTACACCTGCAGGAACATCCCAGAAGCCTGCCTCTGTCTTGTGGCACCAACACATCCCCCAGACACCACTGGGTGGCTGGGTTCCCCAGGATGCTGCTTTAGGGCAGTCTCTGCTTGCAGGAGCAGATAAGTGAGCTTAAAGGGGCCTTTTATCAGCTACTATGTTCACAAAGGCCATGTGATCTTCAAGGAGTTGCTTAGAGATTTAAAGCACTGATGTGACAGGGATGCTTTGATTCCAATGATCCAGCCGTTTCCTTGCAGCCAGTGTTTACATAAACTTGAAAAAATCTGCCACTACTGTTCATCGCCCTCATTTTTCAGCCTTAATGGTAATTACATTCCAAGGACTAGGAGAGATTTAGCATCCTTCAAGTCTGGGGTTAGAGTCTCCTGTAGACGTGGCACTGAAGTGTTGTAGTCCAGCTCTTAGGAGCATGGGCAGAGTGGGCTACGGAAACAAAGGAGACTACTCTCAGATGGAATTTTGAAGTCAGCCCCCGGGGACGATTAAATTTGTTTATTGACTATTAGTGTATGTGCAAATTTCTGACTTAAAAGACTCAAAGTCTCTTGTTTTAAATTTTTAATTGGAGAATCATTGCTTTACAATGTTGTGTTGGTTTCTGTCATGCAAAAACATGAATCAGTCATAAGTATACTTAGGCCCCCTCCCTCTTGAACTTCCCTCCACCCCTCCACTCCACTCCACCCCTCTTGTTTATCCCAGAGCACTGGGTTGAGCTGCTGTGTTATACAGCAACTTCCCACTAGCTATCTGTTTTACATTTGGTAATGTATATGTTTCAGTGCTGCTCTCTTAATTTGTCCCTCACATTTATTTCCCCTGCTGTGTCCAAAGTCTCTTTTTGCTTTAACATATGAATCAAAATTCTAGAAGTAGAAGTTGTGACTTTCTCACTGCTCCGTGAGAAGACCATGGTCTCTTTCCCAGGCCTCCTGTTATTCCCCTCACTCCTCTTCCTTCCCAAATTCAGATCCTTTCTTCTTGCTTTTATGGCCCTTCTTTACAATAGTAAAGTTGGGGCTCTGTGAAGGAGAGAGACCTGTCCCGTAAGTACAGATGCCAAACCAAAACTATAGAAGGTAATATTAAGAATTGAGACAGTTTCCCTCCACTCAAGGACATGTGCTTGCCCTTTGACCTTGCCTCTCCCTGCCTTTCATTTCTAATGGGACCTTGGCTGTCCCTATTTTTGTTCAGTTCTCAAGTTGTGTCTGACTCTGTGACCCCATGGACTGCAGCACGCCAGGCTTTCCTGTCCTTCACTATCTCCCAGACCAAACTCAAACTCATGTCCATTGAGTTGGTGATGCCATCTAACCATCTCATCCTCTGCCACTCTCTTCTTTTGCCTTCCATCTTTCCCAGCATCAGGGTCTTTTCCAGTGAGTCAGCTCTTCACATCATGTGGCCAAAGTATTGGAGCTTCAGCTTCAGCTGTCCCTACCATCATCTATTTTTCTTCCTTGATCAGTCTTTCCTGTAAGAAACCCCAATCAGTCAACCCCTATGCCTACTTTCATGTAAGAGCAAAGGGAAAGGCAAAAAGATTTTGGATGGGAAAATAGAGTTTTGTGTGTGAGAATAAATTTTTTTTTCTCTCTCTTCGCTCCTTTTCCCAAATGAAGGCCCTAAGGATGAAGCTGTTGGGCACTAGCAGACCATATCCTGGTCTTGAGCATGTCAGCTACTTCTTGGGCAGTTCTCTGATTTCTGTTTGGCACCCTTGGAGCCTCTGAATCTTGGCCCTGCTGTGGTATTTTGGTGAGCCCTACCTTCAGGCTGATCTTTGGAATGACACTGAGGGGTCTGAGTGCAGTCACACAGACGAAAGGAACTGAATCCTGTTCCCGGAATCCAGAGCAAGGATCCTGATGGAGACTTCTTCCTCTCCAAGGCTGAGCCTCTGGCAGACTTCTTTTCCATCTGTCCAGGAAAACCAGCTTTCAATAAATAGTTTTAAGAGCTTTTATCCTGCTCTTGCATCCAAGAGCTGGCCCAGAGCACAGCTCTTGGCTTTTCTCTAAACCAGCTCTGTTTGGGAATATGAAAGTCCATAGGGCTTAGTATATGGATACCAGCATTCTTCAACTTGCCTATCTTAAGTAGAAATTCAGGGGCAGATGCAAGTTTTGTGAGGCTTGAAAGCTTGCACATGACATTTTAAAACCACCAATCTGAGGGAGGTAAGATGAAGTAGAAGATAAAGTAGAAAGAGATAGCAGTCTTGGCAAATTGTTTTAAAATGACTTACTTTACTTAAACAACATATGACCGTGTTAACACATTACTGATGGTCATTCAAAGAATAGGAAAGAGAGCCTGCGTAAGTGAGAAGCCCCTCAGTCCATGCTTCATTAGCTTCATTATAAACTTGCTTCTATAAGAGTGTTTTCCTCTTGAAACTATGAAAATACATTCTTCCTGTCCACCAAAACATATTACTTTATGTTTCTAAAAAAGCTTTTCAAATGCTCTTTGTACAATTTAGTCATGTTTTATCCCAGTAATTCTTCTTTTGGCAATGTAATCTAAAAAAGCAACTAGATTAATGAAACAGCTTTAAGTGCAAAGATGTCTATTGCAGCATTACTTATAATGTAACAGAAAAACTTCAATAACTAGCAACATGGGAATAACAAAGTACAATGTGATATATTCATTTGGTGGAATATTTTATCATTAGTGCCAGTGATTTTTCTTTTCTTTACCAAATGTGCATAATAATTTAGGAAAATATTAATATACCAATATCATCAGAAAATAGTAGCACACAAAAGTTATATAAACAGTATATATAAACAGCCAATTGATAACATTGTCTTTGCATTTCCAGCTCTTTTGAAGTATTCTTGCATTACACACATCTTCTTAGGTGAGCAGAAGAAAGTTCTGAACCCCTTGGATCTTTGGAATTTCCAAAATTCAGGACCAACATCACACTAGAAAAAAGTGTCATTTAAAAATATCCTCCAATTTTATATTGTTTTTTAAAGACAATTCTTGATATTAATGGGAACATGAAGAAATCAACACTTTTATTTATTGCTGATTGAAGAATAATAAAGATAACATTTTTGAAATTATTTTAGCATTATTAATCAAAAGCCGTAAATATACTGGTACCCTTTGACACAATAATCCCAATTCTGAGCTTTCTATTAGAAGGAAATTACAACAAATATAAAGGTAGTATGTATAAGGATGCCAACCACAATGATTTGCTGTTGTTCAGTCACTCAGTTGTGTCCAACTCTTTGTGATCCCATGTACTACAGCACATTAGGCTTTCCTGTCCTTCACCGTGTCCTGGAGCATGCTTAAATTAATGTCTGTCGAGTTGGTGATGCCATCCAACCATCTCACCCTCTGTCATCCCCTCCTCTTCCTGCCTTCAATCTTCCCCAGCATCAGGGTCTTTTCCAATGAGTCAGTTCTTCACATCCAGTGGCCAAAGTATTGGAGTTTCAGCTTTAGCATTAGTCCTTCCAATGAATACTCAGGATTGATTTCCTTTAGGATTGACTGGTTTGATCTCCTTGCACTCCAGGAGACTCTCAAGAGTCTTCTCCAACACCACAGTTTGAAAGCATCAACTCTTTGGCACTCAGGAAAGCATTACTAACAACTTAAAGATCCAACATTAGAGAAATTATCTTTAAAAGTCACTGTGTATCTGTAATGATATATTAGCCATAGAAATGGCAAAATAGATAAGAAAAAAGAATAAAATACACACAAGGACATATAATGGAACTATAAGTGAGGTTGATACAAAAAATACATGTGAAAGAATTTATTTTGTTTATGTACCAGTCACTGTTCTAAGCTCTTTATGAATATTTAGCCATTTAATCTTCATAATGACCCTATGGGGTTGGTTCTATCATTATTCCCACCTACGGGTGACTATGGACAAATGGCAAAGAGATTGGGTAACTGGTCCCAACTCACAAAGCTGATGAATGGTGGCGCTCCAATTCTCATTCAGAAGTCTAGCTCCAGAAGTCTCTGCTCTATGCTGTGCTGCTTCAGACTTAGCCCTAAGCTATTTATTAACCAACAAAAAGCTGGAAATTAGACCAGCTACTCCATTCAGTGTTATTAACAGGAGAATAAAACAATTTAGTATAAGCTCTTCCTGATGCTAAAACCAGAAAGAATACCATGTAGGTAGAATGTGGTGTTCCTTAAAGAACATCCCTGGAGGAGAGGCCATAGCACAATTTATATGCCAGTTTTATGCCAGAGTATAAAATACTTGATTTAAGTCATCTCACTAAAGAATCTGAGCGTTACTAGACTGTGGTAATCACCACTACCCACACCCAAAGGATACTTCAGCAAGAGTGATTCTAAAGGGTGAGGGTGGAGGTAAGGGAGCTATAGCAATGATCAAATGCATTAATAAGATAACTTATTCAAGAATCAATTAAGAAATATCTAAAAGAATAAATTGGGTGCATAGTCTTCATATTGTACTCCATAAATACTGTTCCTCTCAGTCAGTGCTAATTTAGTAATCCTATTTATCCTCAAAATTCTATGTAGGTTGACAAATTGGGTATATTAGCTACTTGAAGAGAAGTAAAGGGACTTGCCTAAACTGTAGTCCCAGTGTTCTACCCTCTTTGTCCAGGATTGTGCACCATCGAGCATCGGTGAAAAGGGTTGCAGTCTTCTATGCATTCCCCTCAGACATTCCGTGAGGTTCTGCAAGTCTGTGAGTTCTCAAATGAGCGGCTGGAACAGTCAGCTATTGTGGGGCAGGCATAGCAAGTTCCTTTGCTCTCAGTCAGCAGGGATGAGACTGTAACTTGCAAACTGATGAAAAATACTAGTTTAAAAATGCAGAAGGGTCCTTTAGACTAGATATTTATCCTATCCCTATACTTCTTTCTCGTGACAGACAGGGAGGCCTGGCGTGCTGCTGTCGGCAAAGTAACGTCTCTGCTTTTTAATACACTGTCTACATTTGTCATAACTTTCTTGCCAAGGAGCAAGTGTCTTAATTTCATGGCTGTAGTCACAGTCTGCAATGATTTTGGAACCCAAGAATATAAAGTCTGTCACTGTTTAAACTGTTTCCCTGTCTATTTGCCATGAAGTGATGGGACCAGATGCCATGATCTTCGTTCTTTGAATGCTGAGTTTTAAGCCAGCTTTTTCACTCTTCTCTTTCAACTTCATCAAGAAACTCTTTAGTTCCTCTTTGCTTTCTGCCATAAGGGTGGTGTCATCTGCATATCTGAGGTTATTGATATTTCTCCTAGCAATCTTGATTCCAGCTTGTGCTTCATTCAGCCTGGCATTTCACACAACGTACTCTGCATATAAGTTAAATAAGCAGGGTGACAACATACAGCCTTGATGTACTCCTTTCCCAATTTTGAACCAGTCCATCGTTCCACGTCCTGTTCTAACTGTTGCTTCTTGACCTGCATACAGATATCTCTGGAGCCAGGTAAGGTGATCTCATCTCTTTAAGAATTTTGGTATTCCCATCTCTTTAAGAATTTTCCACAGTTTGTTGTGATCCACACAGTCAAAAGCTTTAGCATAGTCAGTGAAGCAGAAGTAGATGTTTTTCTGGAATTCTCTTGCTTTTTCTGCGATCCAGCAGATGTTGGCAATTTGATCTCTGGTTCCTCTGCCTTTTCTAAATCCAGCTTGAATATCTGGAAGTTCTTGGTTCACATACTGTTGGAGTGTGGCTTGGAGGATTTTGAGTGTGACCTTGCTAGCATGTGAAATAAGTGCAATTGTGCAGTAGTTTGAACATGCTTTGGCATTGCCCTTCTTTGGGATTGGAATGAAAACTGATCTTTTCCAGTCCTGTGACCATTCCTGAGTTTTCCAAATTTTCTGGTGTATTGAGTGCAACACTTTCACAGCATAATCTTCTAGGATTCGAAATAGCTTAACTGAAATTCTATCACCTCCACTAGCTTTGTTTGTAGTCATACTTTCTAAGGCCCATTTGACTTCACATTCCAGGATGTCTGGCTCTAGGTGAGTGATTGCACCATCATGGTTATCTGGGTCATTAAGATCTTTTTTGTAAGTTCTTCTGTGTATTCTTGCCACATCTTCTTAATATCTTCTGCTTCTATTAGGTCCATACAATTTCTGTCCTTTATTATGCCCATCTTTGCATGAAATGTTCCCTTGGTATCTCTAATTTTCTTGAAGAGATATGTAGTCTTTCCCATTCTATTGTCTTCCTCTATTTCTTTGCATTCATCACTCAGGAAGCCTTTCTTATCTCTCCTTGCTATTCTTTGGAACTCTGCATTCAAATGGGTATATCTTTCCTTTTTCCTTTGCCTTTCACTTCTCTTCTTTCTTCAGCTATTTGTAAGAATTCCTCAGAAAACCATTTTTCTTTTTTGCATTTCTTCTTGGGGATGGTTTTGATCACTGCCTCCTGTACAATGTTATGAACCTCAGACCATAGTTCTTCAGGCACTCTTGTCTATCAGATCTAATCCCTTAAATCTATTTCTCACTTCCACTGTATAATCAAAAGGGATTTTATTTAGGTCATACCTGAATGGCCTAGTGGTTTTCCCTACTTTCTTCAATTTAAGTCTGAATTTGACAATAAGGTGTTCATGACCTGAGCCACAGTCAGCTCCCGGTATTCTTTTAGCTGACTGTATGGAGCGTCTCCATCTTTGGCTGCAAAGAATATAATCAATCTGATTTCGGTGTTGACCATCTGGTGATGTCCATGTGTAGAGCTGTCTCTTCTGTTGTTGGAAGAAAGTGTTAGCTACGACCAGTGCGTTCTCCTGGCAAAACTGTCAGCCTTTGTGCTTCTGCATTTTGTACTCCTAGACCAAACTTGCCTGTTACTCCAGGTATCTCTTGACTTTCTACTTTTGCATTTCAGTCCCCTATGCTGACAAGATTGCTGGGAGAAATATCAATACCTCAGATATGCAGATACCACCCTTATGGCAGAAAGTAAAGAGGAACTAAAAAGCCTCTCGATGAAAGTGAAAAAGTTGGCTTAAAGCTCAACATTCAGAAAACTAAGATCATGGCATCTGGTCCCATCACTTCATGGCAAATAGATGGGGAAACATTGTCAGACTCTATTTTTGGGGGCTCCAAAATCACTGCAGACGGTGATTGCAGCCATGAAATTAAAGGACGCTTACTTCTTGAAAGGAAAGTTATGACCAACCTAGATAGCATATTCAAAAGCAGAGACATTACTTTGCCAACAAAGGTCCATCTAGTCAAGGCTATGGTTTTTCCAGTGGTCATGTATGGATGTGAGATTTAGACTGTGAAGAAAGCTGAGCACCAAAGAATTGATGCTTTTGATCTCTGGTGTTGGAGAAGACTCTTGAAAGTCCCTTGAACTGCAAGGAGATCCAACCAGTCCATCCTAAAGATCAGTCCTGGGTGTTCATTGGAAGGAATGATGCTAAAGCTGAAACTCCAATACTTTGGCCACCTCATGCGAAGACTTGACTCATTGGAAAGGACCCTGATGCTGGGAGGGATTGGGGGCAGGAGGAGAAGGGGACGACAGAGGATGAGATGGCTGGATGGCATCACCGACTCAATGGACATGAGTCTGAGTGAACTCCAGGAGTTGGTGATGGACAGGGAGGCCTGGCATGCTGCGATTCATGGGGTCACAAAGAGTTGGACACGACTGAGCGATTGAACTAAACTGAACTGATGATGAAAAGGACATCTTTTCAGGGTTTAGGCTGTTGTTTTGTTTTCTTTGAGTGTGATTCCCACTTCTTGCCAGATGTCACTGTTATGTGACATCTGTGAGATATGAGTTACTGTCATTAACCAGGACCTATTTTATGTTCACTTGCTATGGGCATTTTATCGGAACTCCTAAAAAAATATACACATATGGGATTAGAGCTAATTGGAGAGGACCAATCTGTCTTTTCAGTGTAACCTGCTGTGTAAAATACCACCCTACCGTCCTTTGTATTAATTGTAGCTGGGAGCAGATTTCATTTCACTAGGGGCAGGCCGTGATTCCACCTATGCATTTTATTTTTTCTTTAATTAAAGGCATGTGTTAAATGTGTTACATATATTTGCATTTTTGTTAAAGATATATTTGATTACAAATATTAAGTGTTGTATATGTTTGTATACACAAGTGATTGCTTAGTGTCTAAGTCGTGCCTGACTCTTTGCAACCCTACGGACTGTAGCCCGTCAGTCTCCTCTGTCCATAGATTTCTCCAGGCAAGAATATTGAAGTCGGTTGCCATTTCCTCCTTCAGGGGATCTTCCAGGGATGGAACTGTGTCTCCTGCATTGGCAGGCTAATTCTTTACCACTGAGCTAGTTGGGAAGCCCATATGTATACATAGATTTTTTCCAAATGTTATATGTGTCTATCTGGCTTTGTGTGTATTAGTCTCTCAGTCGTGTCCGACTCTTTGCAGCCCCATGGACTGAAGCCCGCCAACCTCTGTTCATGGAATTCTTTAGGCAAGAATACTGTAGTGGGTTGCCATTCCCTTCTCCAGGGGATCTTCCTGACCCAGGTATCCAGCTGGGTCTCCTGCATGGCAGGCAGATTCTCTACTGTCTGAGCCACAGGGAAGCTCCTCTCTGGCTTTATAATAGCTATTTTTGGACAATGATAGGTGAAGTGTGAGTTTTTTTCTCATTCATTCCATTTTACATTTTATAGGCCTTTTCAATTTGAAATTCACTTTTCTCTTTAGCTCTGAAAAATTTCTTTGGTTATTTATTTGATAATTATCTTCTCTGCATTTATTTGTTATCATTCATTTAGCTCTTCTCTTAATGGATATTGGACCTCCTGGTATGATGCTCTGTGTCTTTAATCTTTATGGGCTTCCCAGGTGGCTCAATAGTAAGGAATCCACCTGCCAGCACAGGAGACTCAGGTTCAATCCCTGGGTTGAAAACGTCCTCTAGAGGAGGAAATGGCAGCTCACTCCAATATTATTGCCTGGAAAATCCCATGGACAGAGGAGCCTGGTGGGGTCACAAAAAGTTGGACATGACTTAGTTACTGAGCACTCATGTACATTCTTATTGCTCATATGTTTCACCCCTTGGCCTTTTTACTTTTGTGCTCTGAGAGGTTTTCTAGACTTTCCTCCAATGCTTCTCTTGTATTTTTATTTCAGAATCATATTTTTTATTTTTCTTAATTAATTTATTTTTGTTTGCACTGAGTCTTCATTGCTGCATGCAGGCTCTAGCTGCAGGGAGTTGGGGTCACTCTTTGTTGTGGTGCATGGGCTTCTCAACACAGGCTCTAGGTGCACAGGCTCTAGGTGCACAGGCTTCAGGAGTTGTGGCACACAAGCTTAGCTGCTCCACAGCATGTGGAATCTTCCTGGACCAGGGATTGAACCCGTGTCCCCTTCATCGGCAGGCAGAGTCTTATCAACTGTGCCAACAGGGAAGTTCCCAATTATATTCTTAATTTCCAAACTACTTCCTTGTACCCAGATCATCCTTTAGCATAGTTTCCTATTCTTGATTTGTAGATTAAATGGCTTTTTAAATATCACTGAGCCTGCTGATTAGATTTATATTTTTAAATAATTGAACTTGAATTATGTTCATGTTCAGTTTTCCTTGCTCTTTCTCTTTAAAACTGCTTTTTTTCTCCTAAAGTGTCTGGATAACTTTGAATGTTCATTGATATATCAGAGTGTGGACTAGGCAGGCAAATCTCTATTTATGGGCATGGACTTGTTACTGACAGACATGTCTTTAAGGTGAGCAGGTGGGGAGCAAACCATTCTGCTTCCAAAAGCCAGGATGACGACTGCTTTACTTTTAGGCACTAACACCTCCAGTAGTTGCCTTAGTTCGCTCCAGATATAGTGTTACTTTAAAATTTAAAAAAAAAGGAAAATTCCACAACTCTCCCTCTCCCCACCTGTGTGTGTGTGTGTGTGTTTTTAAACTAAGGATAAATGTCTACCTGCCTGACATTTGTGCAAGGAGAGAGGTATTTTCCATTTTGTTTATAGCCCTTTCACTCATTCCCTGGTTTTCAGCTCTGCTTCTTATTTATGCTCTTGTGTGTGTTCCCTCTGAGTCCAGAGGTTCTGTGATTCTTCTGCCTTTGGATTCATGCAGCTTCCTCAAGGTCACTGTTTCCCAGCTGTGCTTCAAACCAATGATGCCTCTACGTTTACTTTCTATCATCTGGAAATTTGTTATAATCTCTTATCTGCTGATGAGTATCCTTCTATTGGCTTGCTGTTGCAGGTTTATACCATTCTGTTGCTTTACCATCATTTTTCTTCTAAGGACCAGGTGATAGAGAGTCTATCATGGGGATTTAGTCTGTCATCCTGAAGTAGAATCCTTTAATCTATTTAAGCAGAACCCCTTAAATTCCACGGAAGATGTTTGATTTCAGCCAAGTGTTGAAAAAAGTAGAATTTACATGGAAATAGAGAATTGTAGAGGATAGACCAAACAGAGGACAAGTTTGTGCAGTAGTGTGGAGATGGGTATTGGCCATGTTAGGTTTGAAGAATAATGAGTATGTTAGCCAAGCAGAATCCCAGAGTTCCAGCAGGAGAGTCATGGGAAATAAGACTTAAAAAATAGTCTGGATCTAGAGTTTTTAGTTCTAGATGGGAAAATTTGGCTGTTTTGAGCAGAGCAGAAAGGCAATGAAATCAGTACTTTAGAAAGATTTATTTGGCATGACGTGAAATATGCTTTGGAGGTAGATAGACTAGAGGCAGAGAGCCAATTAGGAAACAGGGATAATCATCCATTTATGAAATGAGGGATGGTGGCAGCAGGGAGGAAAATTGGGAAGAGATGGCAAATTAGAAATAAGAATCTATAGTACTTAGTGAGTAATGAGCTATGGAGGATAAGATGACTATGAGTTTTCAGGTCTGGATAACTATGAAGAGTTGCTGGCATTGATGTAGTTCTACAAGTCACAGGTAAGCAAGTAAGTAAATGAAGTCACTCAGTCGTGTCCGACTTTTTGCGACCCCATGGACTGTAGCCTACCAGGCTCTTCTGTTCGTGGGATTTTCCTGGCAATAGTACTGGAGTGGATTGCCATTTCCTTCTCCAGCGGATCTTTCCGACCCAGGGATCGAACCCAGGTCTCCCTCATTGTAGACAGACACTTTACCATCTGAGCCACCAGGGAAGTCCGCCTATCCTAACTCCACCTCCTCTCTCTGCTAAGAGTAGGTCACAAAGAGTGTAATCTTTGTTTTCAGCCTAGGTTTTTGCAGGCGGTAATAGCAGTGGTGGTAGTTGCCGTGATGATGGTGGAGACAGTGATGGTGAAAAGGCAGCGGCAGAAACAGTGACGATGGTGGCAATGATAATACTGAGGGTGGTGGCAGTGGCGGTAGTGATATGGTGGAGGTGATAATTGTGGGGCTTGCGCACAGCAGTGAAACTGGCAGTGGCAGTAGTAATGGAGGTGGTGTTGGCAGCAGCAGTCATGGTGGCAATGGAATGGTGCTGGCGGGGGTTGTGGAGGAGGATGCTGGTGGTCATGATGGAGGTAACAGAAGTAATCGTGATGGAGAATAGAAGCGGTGGTGGTGATGGTGGTAATGGAAACAGTGGTAGCAGTGGTTGTGTGATGAGGGTGCTGAAAGCGCAGATGGCTTTAATGATGGAGGGGGTGGTATGATGGGTCTGATGGCAATTGTGGTGAATGGTTATGGTAGGGACTGTGGTGGTGAGAAAGGTGCTAGTGATATTGGTGCTGACGAGGATGGATGTGTTAGTGATAGTACAAATAATTGTGGCGGTGATTGTGGTGTGGGTTGTTATAGTGATAGAGGGAGTTAGAACAGTGGGAATAAGAGGAATGCTCATGAAGCTGATATTCCTGGGGACTGTGGTAGGTGTGGTAGTAGATGGCACATCTTAGCTACGCAGCTGTAAGTTTAAGTCTTGAATTTACCCTTGTCTACTCATATCACATTTAGGAGAGTAGGAGAAGGCTTAGTTGTCCACATAGTTGTGTGACCCTGTCCTACCCTTTAGTCACAGCTGATTAGACTAGAAGTAGACATCCACCTCAGAAGACAGTCCTTAGGCTGGTTGAGCTAAGATTTTAAATGATTAGAGTTTAATTATGAGACTAGAATATTGTAGCTATAAGATGTGGATAATTGAATGGAAAAGACTTGTGGAGTCAGAGCCTGAGTCATCGCCAGGGCAATAAAATGCTGTGTAGTGTTAAGGTTAAGAAAGAGTTCACTAAATAATTTATTTTTAATTAAAAATAAATAAATAAATTTTAGAAAAATAAAAAAGAGTTCACAAGTTATGAGTAAGCCAAAAAGGTCAATGTGCTGATAGAGGCAGGATATAAAGTGGGGGGCAGAGAGAAGCAGAAATCAGAGACAAAACAGCAGCCTCCTGCCTAACTGACAAGGTCCAGGCCTCATGGATTCCCAAAGGGACCATCCAAATCTATTCTGGTTTCAAGTGGCCACGAAATTGTCAACTGTATCCTTTCCATAAACTTCTTTACTTGAATTGCTGTGTGTGAGTTTCTATTCCTTGCAATCAAATATCAAGAACTAACATATTTATGAAATAAGTTGCTTATTTTTCATGCTATATGCAAACTTCAAGGTCACTAGGCCCTCAGTCCAGTTCAGTTCAGTCGCTCAGTCATGTCCGACTCTTTGCAACCCCATGAATCGCAGCACGCCAGGCCTCCCTGTCTAACACCAACTCCTGGAGTTTACCCAAACTCATGTCCATCAAGTCAGTGATGCCATCCAGCCATCTCATCCTCTGTCATCCCCTTCTCCTCCTGCCCCTAATCCCTCCCAGCATCAAGGTCCTTTCCAATGAGTCAACTCTTTGCATGAGGTGGCCAAAATATTGGTGTTTCAGCTTTAGCATCAGTCCCTCCAATGAACACCCAGGACTGATCTCCTTCAGAATGGACTGGTTGGATCTCCTTGTAGTCCAAGGGACTCTCAAGAGTCTTCTCCAACACCACAGTTCAAAAGCATCAATTCTTCGGTGCTCAGCCTGCTTCACAGTCCAACTCTCATATCCATACATGACCACAGGAAAAACCATAGCCTTGACTAGACAGACCTTTGTTGGCAAAGTAATGTCTCTGCTTTTGAATATGCTATCTAGGTTGGTCATAACTTTTCTTCCAAGGAGTAAGCGTCTTTTAATTTCATGGCTGCAGTCACCATCTGCAGTGATTTTGGAGCCCCTGAAAATAAGGTCTGACACTGTTTCCACTGTTTCCCCATCTATTTGCCATGAAGGGATGGGACCAGATGCCATGATCTTCGTTTTCTGAATGTTGAGCTTTAGGCCAACTTTTTCACTCTCCTCTTTCACTTTCATCAAGAGGCTCTTTAGTTCCTCTTCACTTTCTGCCATACGGGTGGTGTCATCTGCATATCTGAGGTTATTGATATTTCTCCTGGCAATCTTGATTCCAGCTTGTGCTTCTTCCAGCCCAACGTTTCTCATGATGTACTCTGCATATAAGTTAAATAAGCAGGGTACCACTATTAGATGCTTTTGTGTTTGGACTCAGCTCTTTCCTCAGGAGCTTCTACATTGAAAAGATCATGCACCAGAAAATTATATTTTACATCAGGCCCATTTCACACAGAGTCTAGGCTTTGTTTACTGTAATCTATTACTTATTAATGCCCCCTCAATATCTCAGAATTAGAGTTCCCTCACCTAGGGACACACATCCTGCTTCTCCCATGGCAGCAATGTCTCTAGTCTCCTATAACCTCTTGTATGCTCTTATTTTTCTGGCTTGCACTCTCTTGACTTACACCTTGACCCTCCTTCTCTGCCTTCTTCCTCCAGGTGCCAAACCTGTACTGTCCGTCTGTCTATGGTTTTGACTCACTCAAAAGATCCTGACTGGTGTCTGTCTCCCAAGGATGGATGAGCACAGCTGACTGATAAGTTACACTTAGAACTGATGCTCTACACTTCTGCCAGGTTGGTGAGAGAGGAGGTCGATCTTTATCTACTGAGTACATGTATCAAATATTCTACAGCCTGTTAGGTCAGCATGACTGCCTTTATTCTATACATGACAAACCTGAAACTCTGAGCAATTAAGGCAATATGCCCAAGTTTATATGAGTGTGGTAAATGAGTGTGGCAAATGAGTGGCAGATGGGGTGTGAACCCAAGTGTGTTTGACTTAAAACATGTTTTCCTTTAAACTGTGCTGATTTGCCAGAGATGAAATAAAGCCAGTATTACTTGAGCACTCTGAAAGTACCCTTTAATGACCATTCAACATCCATTCTCCCCTTACTTCTTCATACCAAAGCCCTGGTTTTGTTTGGTGTGGAAATATGTTCCTCTAAAAGACTCCATAGTCCAGGCTTCTTGAAGCAAGGAAGCATGGGCATGTGAAAGCTGGTATGAAAGTCAAAGGTTTGTATGGGGCTCTTAGGAAAGCTACTTAAAGCGTCAAGTTGGGAGGGGAGATTTTCCCCCTTTATTTTTCCTGCTGCTCGGAGTGGAGCTCTGATAATCACCTTAGACATGCTGCTGCTGCTAAGTCACTTCAGTCGTGTTCAACTCTGTGCGACCCCATAGATGGCTGCCCACCAGGCTTCCCCATCCCTGGGATTCTCCAGGCAAGAACACTGGAGTGGGTTGCCATTTCCTTCTCCAATGCATGAAAGTGAAAAGTGAAAGTGAAGTCGCTCAGTCGTATCCAACTCTTGGCGACCCCATGGACTGCAGCCTACCAGGCTCCTCCATCCATAGGATTTTCCAGGCAAGAGTACTGGAGTGGGGTGCCATTGCCTTCTCCAACCTTAGACATGAATCCACACTCTAGGGTAGTCTGGGTCCCTAAAGGCAACAGTGCTGCCATATCAGTTTTGTTTCTGGACTCTTCTGTGAAGGAGATATAAACACCTATTTTGTTTGAGCTACTTTTATATGTGGTATGATTCAAGCACCTCCTATGTGAAACACTGCTCTGGCACTCAAACCTTTGGTTGCCCCCGTTTCAGATGAAGACCCCAGGTTCCAAAAAGCTTAAATAATTAACTTAAGCTCCCACAGATAGTTCAGTGATGTGTCTTGACTTTAGAGCATATTGCTCTAATAGAATGAAGTCTAAACTCCTTAACATGAAATATGAAATACGCATGATATAACCATTGTCTTTTCTCTCATCTTACATTTTGTTTTTGGAGCAGGCAATGGCAACCCACTCCAGTACTCTTGCCTGGAAAATCCCATGGATGGAGGAGCCTGGTAGGCTGCAGTCCATGGGGTTGCTAAGAGTCGGACATGACTGAGCAACTTCACTTTCACTTTTCACTTTCATGCATTGGAGAAGGAAATGGCAACCCACTCCAGTGTTCTTGCCTAGATTTGTTTTATGCTTTTGAAAATGCTGTTTCCTCTGCCTAGAATTATCTGCCCCTAATTTTCCACTGGGAATCTCCTACTCATCCTTTAAAGTGAAAGTGAAGTCGCTCAGTCATGTCCAACTCTTAGTAACCCCATGGACTGCAGCCTACCAGGCTCCTCCGTCCATGGGATTTTCCAGGCAAGAATACTGGAGTGGGTTGCCATTTCTTTCTCCAGGGGATCTTCCTGACCCAGGGATCGAACCTGGGTCTCTGGCATTGTAGGCAGACGCTTTACCATCTGAGCTACCAGGAATTGCACTCATCCTTTAAGACCCAGTCAAAGTGCTACCTCCTCTGAAGTCTTTCCTAAGCAGCTGTCTCATGACATAGGTCTTCCTTCTTCTGTGTCCCTACTGCTCCATGCTGTGCCTTATTAAGACACCATGTGGCATATAACATGGTAATTGTCTACATGCCTGTCTTCCTTCTAAAATGTCAGCTTCTTTAGAGGTCATTATTTTCTACCTCTATATCCTCAGTATTTGTTCACTGCCTAGCACATAAGAAGAGAATTTTTATTGAATGACTGACTGCCCAAATGAATAAAAGTAGGCATCAAATTGCATGGTACCTTTTAGTAAACTTCAGGTGCTAAACATCACATAATGAGACTTGTCTCCTCATGTTTCCTAGGCCACCTGGGAAGCATGGGGAGCATGTCATTGCGGGGCTGCTATTGGTGGGCACTCATGAGAGCTCATGTTTCCATGGAGGCTCTTCAGTTCACTCTACTTTCATTCCATAGCCTCTGTGTCTAAAGATGATTATGGCTTATTTCCAATTTAAAACATGGTTTTGTTAGGGAATGTGACTCAAAAGATCATAACGATAGATCTGATTCTTGTTTGAATCCTTTCAAGAAATTAAATCAGTTCTGACACCGCATTTTTTTTCAAGATTTTGAAAACTTCGAATCCATTTTAAACTAGATTGTGATCGACAAACCCACTGGAACATTAGCAAACAGTTAAATACTAATTAGCCAAGTCCCTGCTAATCTCCCAGCTGTCAAAGGCATAGATAGAAACAAAAGCTTCTATTAAACCTGAGTTGGTCCCTGAGGAGGAAGAGGTCAGAGGGGAGTGTTCAGTCAACTGTGAGATTATGTGAACCAAGTCTTAAGTGATAATCATAAAAAACATGCAAATATCACTTTACTTATTTAAAAAGACATTATATTGACATGAAAACTCTCCTTTTGTCATTTTCTCCATCATTTAACTGTCAGCCATTATTTTTAGGATGAAGTTCAAAACCTTTTCCCTGACTTTCTACCACTACCTACGATTTCCAGTTGTTTGTCACTTCCTCCTCCTCTTCTTGGACCTTCTGCTCAAGGCTATGAGCCCTTAGATACAGAAAGTTGGGGAAAAGATAACTGCAAGATACCAGGTGGATGGAGATCTTGAGACTGTGAATGGTGGTAGTGGTGGCAGGAGGGGGAGTGAATATTGAGAATGGATGGTGAGGAAAGGTGCTTCTTGAAGCCCCAAAATGGACGGCACAGAAAGACTTCAAATCTACTACTATGGGCTAGTTCTCTGTGTTTACACTTCACTGCCCTCCAACATTTCTCCTAATTGTTTTTCAGAATTCACGCAAGGGTAACCCAGTATTGTAGCGCAAGTCCTTCATTCAAGTGAAGTCACACTAAAACCTATCTATCCTCCTTCCCATTGCAATAAGAGACTTTTCTTTTACCCCTTGGTATATAGGTGAATTTTCAGGTGGAGTGGAGAAAGCAGTGTCCATTTTATATAAATCTTTACAAAACTCTCATAGGCACTTAAAATTCCCCAAAGGTTAAGAAACATCCATTTAGAAGAGACTAATATGACTGATTAAAACAGAACTTCTTAAAGTATGGCTTGTGGACTACTTATATTAGGACCAACTAGAGAGCTGTTTTTAATATAAATCCTTAGACCTTGACTCAGAACACCTGAATTCGAAAATCTGGGGTGGGCGCCTGAGAAACTACATTTAAAAATCCTCCCAGAAGATGTACTTTATCAGATGAGAACAACTGACTTTAAATGGATCTAGGTTCATGTTTATTGGTACTTTATAATTACGCACATTCCTGAATACTCAAAGTTAAAAAGTTATGCCTTGAGTGTGCCTGAAAGATAATTATATCATCAGAATTAATAATGATTTGTCCTCTTTCCTCCAATTTTTGCATGTTTTTTTTCTTCTCATCTTACACTGGCTATATTGTAGAACAGGAGTTGGCAAATTTTTGTCCACAGCCCTAATCTGGCCACCATCTATTTTTGTATGACTCGTGAATGGTTTTTACATTTCTAAATGGTTGACCTATAAGTACCTACATAATATCCTCTACGTTGCCTCTTGGCAGCCAAAGTCTAAAATATTTCCCAGCTAGCTCTTTACTGAGAATGTTTGATGACCCACCAACAAAGAATGAGAGCTCCTGTTCTTCATATCCCTGATTGTCAGCTTTTGGTATTGTCAGAAATTTTTTTAGCATCTAATTTTTTTTTATACATCTAATGGGTGTATAGAAGTGTCTCTTGGTTCTAATTTGCATGTTTCTAATGGCTAATGATGTTTAATATCTTAATGTGTTTATTTGCCATCCGGATATCTTCTTTGTTGAAATGTCTGTTCAAATCTTTGAACCTTTATGAAAAACTGAATTCTTTCCTTATTGTTGAGTTTTAAGAGTTCTTTATATATTCTGGATACAAGTCCTTTGTCAGAAATACAGTTTGCAAACATTTAATTCTGTTGAGTGTTTTATGCAGAATAACATTTTTTAATTTTAATGAAGTCCAGTGTATCATTAAAAATATTTTTCCCCATGTCATGCTGTTGGTATTATATGCAAGAACTCTTTGTTTAACCCAAAGTCACAAAAATTTTCTCCTGTATTTTCTTCTGAAAGTTTTGTGGTTTTACAAAATTTCACTTTTAGAGTTATAATTGGTTAAGTTACTGTTATAAGATGTGAAGTAAAGTTTGAGTTTCTTTCTTTTCTTTTCTTTTTTTTTGCCTATGGGTATTCAGTTGGTTCAACAGCATTTTTAGAAAGACTGTTAGACTATTAGACTATTTAAGACTATTAGCGCTCAACTTTCTTTATAGCCCAACTCTCTATCAAAAATAAGTTAGCCACATTTATGTAGGTCTCTTTCTGTTTGAATCCTCCAACTTTACTCTTCAAAAATTACTTTGATTATTCTAGCTCATTTACTTTTCCATATAAATTTTAGAGGCAGCCTATCTATATATTAAAAATTCTGTGGGATTTTGATTGCAATTGAGTTAAATCTAAAGATCAATTTGGAGAAAATTTAACTTTTAATTTTAATTAAAATTAAATTTTAAGTTAAGATTTTAATACATCTTGACTTTGTTGAGTGTTTGAATTCATGGATACAGAAAGTACCTTCATTTACTTATGTCTTCTTTGATATTTCATCAAATTTTGTAGTTTTCAAGATACAGATACTAAACCTGGTTTTGGTTGGGTTTTTTTCTTTTTTTTTTTTTATTTTATGCCTAAGTTTTCTCTTTTTTAAAGATATCTAAATAGTACTTAATTTTTTTTTCAGTTTCTAATTGTTGATTGCTAATAAATAGGAATACAATTGGTTTTTGTGTGTTGACCTTGTATCCTGTGATCTTGCTAAACTCACTTGCAAGTTCTGGGATCTTTTTGGTGTTGAATTTTATCAAATACTTTTTCTGCACCAGCTGATGTATGATCATGTGGGCTGTTTTTGCTTTAGTCAGTTAATATGGTAGATTATATTGGTTTATTTTTAAATGCTGAAACTGCCTAGTGTTTGTGCAGTAAAAACCTTTTTTGGTGATGTATTGTTTCTTTTACTGATTTCTGGAATTGATTTGATGATGTTTTCTTAAGGATTTTAATCTCATTTATAAGGATTTAAGTCCTTAGTTTTCTTTCCTTGTGCTATTTTTGTCTTGTTTGGTATCAGGTTAACACTGCTGCATGATATGACTTGGAAAATGTTTTCCATTCTTCTATCTTCTGGAAGATATTGTGTCGAATTTCTGCTATTATTTCTTTATATTTGTTGGAATACACCAATGAAACCATGTGGACTGAAAACTTTCTTTTTGGGGAGTGTTTAAACTAAATTTTGCACTTCTTCAAGAGACATAGACTAGTAGGATTCTGTTCCTTTGTGGATGAATTTTTGTAGTTTGTGACTTTCAAGGAATTGGACCATTTCATCTAAGCTGTTAAACTTTTATCCATAGGGTTGTTTAATATTTCTATATTATTCTTTTACTGTCTATGGGGTCTATATTGATATTCTCTTTTTCTCTTTTGATGTTAGTAATTGTTGTCTTCTTTACTTTTTCCTTTCTGTCAATCTGTTCATAGTTTTACCTTTATAATTATTGTTACAAAGAATCAACTTTTAATTTCATTAATGTTCTTTGTTGCTTTTCTCTTTTCAGTTTTAGTGATTTCTACTCTTATGTTTATTTCTGTTTCCTTTCCTCTACTTGGACATCTGTATTTTAATTGTTATACTATCACAGCTTAACACTTAACCACTTAATTTTGTTTCAACTCAAATGATTATAGTATGTCTTCAACCAGTTATTTTAAAAGAAAATACTACGTATGTTATATGACTTTTTAGGACCTGCCTCCTTGAAAATTTTTCTCTGTTGGTCATATATGAAAGCCAACCTAAAATTCTTAGGTTGCAACATTTTCCCTTTAGAAACCTATAGATGTGGCTTCACTGTCATCTAGAATTAGATTATAGAGGTATCTGAAGCTACCCTTATTTGTGTTCTGTCTTAAGAAACAGATTTTCCCTTCTGCTAATGACATTTTAAATTTATTCTTGTAGTTTAAATTTTTCTAAGAAGTGGGCCAATTTCCAATAGTTTTTACCTGGTGTTTGATCTCCAGGTCTTTATTCAGCTCAGAAAAGTTATTAGATGATATTGAAAGTTATTAAATGATTATTACTTTATATAATTTTTTTTTGTTAAATAATAGTCCTGGTCTCTTCATAGTAAATACTATTGGTTATTCAAATAGTGATTTACCATTCCTTATTCTATATTTCTATTGACTTTCAAGTTTTGTGTTTTTAAATTATTTCTCTGCAGTCTGTAATACCTTTTTATTTTGTTACCTCTTGTCTCATCTTATTCTCTTGAATTTAGATTTTTAAAAATAGATTTGCTTATGTTTATTAAGGTTATTTCCTGTTGTTCTCTTTTGTGCATGCCAATTAGTTTTCTGAAATTTTGTTCTGAATCTTACAGTGGACATTTCCTAGGTTTATGCTTTTGTTCTGAATCTTTATTACATTATTATTTTCCCTCAGTTTTGCAGTACTTTTCTTTTCTTACCCAGTCACTGTCTAGAACAGGGCCTGGCATACAGTAGAGGTTCAGTGGACATTTGTTAAATGAGTTAATTGTGAGGAAGGTGAAATCTTTCTAGACATTGGGTATGTGAATTAACCTTGGGCCTGCTCTTACTGTGCTTATGTAATGGTCTAATGTCCCTTTTCAGATCTACAACTGCAGGCTAGTTGGTGTGCATAGTTTCCAATCTAACTCCTAGCTTACTACTACTATGTCTTCTTTTCATTCAGATGCTATCTTCCCCGATGTCTGATGTCCACCTATAGGAATGATGGAATGCGTGAGCAAGCATCATTTCCATGTCTACCAATGTTCATCTGCACATATCTATATCTGTAATAGTTTCTCATGGTGGTTACCTATCCCATGTATAATGCTCAAACGAAAGCTTCCTATTCGTATTCTATCCAACTGATACCTGGGTTTTGCTCTTTGGCCGTACGGAGATGTGAAACAGAGCAGAGAGATTTGTAGGCAGATGTATTCAGTCATTGAAGGAAAGACTTATGACCAATTTTCTGGGTGGTACAGAGAGACTTTCAGAAGTCTCTGAAATCAGTGGTGGTATAAATGGCAGTATCATTTTACATTTCATCACTTTTTTGATATTCCTATTTAATTCATTGAGAAGTTGGACACTATTAAACACAGAGCTACTAGCCAATACCATTTTGAGCTAGAACTTCATTTCTAGCCTACTTTTAAAATATTAGAATTTATTTTAAAATTCAGCCAGAATCTAGGGCATTTATTTTGAATGAAGACACATTGCTGTTATTTCTTATCATATTCACCTCCTCCTACACACTCTTATACATAAATATGCCAAAACTAAATACTCACACTGTGCACTCACTACAGTCAGTTGATAAAGAATTTTGAAACAATTCATAAATATTTATTAGAGTAAAATAATAGCAACTGTTGCCAAAAATAGCATCCCATTTAAGTATATTCACAGCAGATGAACTCCAGAATCACTTTGTGCTGATTCATTTTTTCATTTTATTCTAATGCTGACATGTTATTCCCTCCCAAATCACTTCAGAGCTATCAACTCCTCTCCCTCATGAACTCCCAGTCCAATTAGCAAACCCTTATGTATCTTATTACACTATCTTTCACAGTGTCTACTGATTTCCAAGTCCAGCACAATCTATTTCTAGTCTGGTTCTTCCCACAGGAATATTTTGCAATTCTTAAATGTCAAAAAATTTATTTTCAAAATAAAAGCAGATAAACAAGTAGTAGAAAAATGTGTTACTTTCTTCTCAAGAAAGATTACTGCAAAATGTCAGAAAAACTATGACTTCTGATTTATCGTCTACAATAATCCTGTTTTACACATTGACCTTAAGCAATCTCAAACTTTTTCCCTTCATAACAGAAAAAATAGTTGGGGAAACTCCATAAGGTACAGAAACAAAGGCAGAGAAATGCTCAATTAAAAAAAAGAAAACAGGAAACCATAGGCTATATATACATATACACACACAAACATATTTTCATTTAAAATGTTTTAGCAGCCAGCTTACTGATCAATTCTCCTCACCTTCTTTTGACCCTTTTTTAAAACAGTTAACATGGTCTAAATGATTGCATTTACTGTTTTTAGATCTGATGTTTTTCTTTGTTTGAACAATGGCTGTAATCATGTTTTCTCAGGTCTCTTAGAAGTTATACTAATAAGAAGTAGCAGACAGTCCTCTCCCATGCATTCGAAAAGCAGATTTCTCATGTGGCAAGACAAAAAAGGAAAAAAATATCATTTAACATAAAATGAGGCCCTATATCTGAGACCCTGTGAGGTCATGTCTGTACAGCAGATTTGACTCCTGCTTAAGTTTTTCTTATGGAGGCAGGAGTGATTTGGTGATGACATACAGGGGCCCTGATAGGGGACTGTCAACTTTTTCTTAGGTGACAAGACTAGTTCAGAAAAACAAAAAATTATCCAATCAGCTCTTCCCTGGTTTTCCCAGGGCAAAATTTGAGAAGCTTGTCTAAATCACCTCCAACTGCCTCCTTTGAAAATAGGTGTTGATGTGAAAAATTAGGACTCTCTGGTTCTTACCACAAGCACTGCCTTTTTCTTCTTACTGGCAAAAGTATGGATACAAAGGTGGCCCAAAGTGCTTCTTGAAGGTTTATTTCCAAGCTAAACCCCAGGTACAATTGTGCTCTCAGTACCATCAACTGGGTCATCAAATATGTGTCAGGAAAAAAACACAAGCATGTGTATGTTTGGGAGTGGGGAAAGATTAATTTCAAACTTGACAGAAGAATTTGTCAAGAGGATATCTGTTTTTGTTTTGTGCAATGCCTTAATGAACCATCTTGTAAAAAGACCCCATAGAGCATGGTGTGAGGTCCAAGTTAGGCAGAGAGAAACAAGCTATTCTGCCTCCCAAGTTAGGCTTCCAAAGAGCTCTCCAGAAGGAGAATAGCTGGTCCCAGAATAGGGAATGGGGGCGAGCAGAGTAACATGACAAGAGGCTGGAGAGAGGCAGCCTGGGAAAGTAGCTGGTGGTTAACAGCCAAAGAGAAAAGACAGTCACACAGACGTTCCCAATGGTGGGTATGATGGAGATACTTTTAATAACTGAATTGTTTAATATCTACTCTGAAGTTCTTTGTATTACATAGTTGATTCGGTCTTGGTCTTATGCGAACGCTGTATTAATGAATTCTGAGCTATTCATGGTTCCTGCAAGATTAGTACAAGGAAAAATACACGGTTATGTTCCTGTGAGCCTCTGGTCAAACATTTTCATCACTGTCAGTATATAAACTTGTCTCATGTGTGTTTCTATTTAAAGACATCTTTTAATACATTGTTGCTTCGTTCACGGGGAACTCATGGCCAGTGGCACTATAAACTGTGATTGAAAGTCGTTTATCTATACACATACTGTCTCTATAAGGCACATCGTAGTCTCTTGCACTTAGGAACACTAGACAACAATTCAATGCTATGCATGGAGGGCATTTTAAACAGTGAAACCATCAGCAGAAAAGCACAAAAATGTGGGGGAAATGGCACTAAATGGACTGCAAAGAGAACACTCATTTCCAGTATGAGCTGAAACAAGAAGGCAGAGTGTTGCCTTGTTCTCACCTCAGCCGAGACTGTGCATGTTGGGTAACTTAAATCCTTTTCCACTCTGCTCGTGTTCATGAATAACCACTGTGAGTATTGATTTTGGGATTACAAAATATTTTTATCAAGTAAGTGAACTCATAGATGTGGAATCCTCAAATGGTGGGGACTGACTTTATTTTGATATAATCTTTCTTCATGGTGACCCCCAAAATGTTTGTAAATGCTTGCTTTACACCACTTCCCATTGTGTTCATTTAGGAGAAATCAAGGAATTAAGGTGATGTCCCATCACTGTGTTGATGTATGTCAGAGTTCCTGATACCTAGTTAATACTAATTATTGTTGTCATTTTTCTTAGTATTTCATGAAGTGGGGTATAAGATAGCAACCCTCTTTTTCATATATACCTTATAATGCATACTTCCTTTTCATGATTACTCTTACTATTTTAAAAGTTTCAGCTATGTAAAGGGGGAATATGTGTGCATCTATGTAGGAGAGCAGCATGCAAAGTAACCCGCTCTGTGTAAGCTCTATAAGGAGAGTTTTAGCTCCAGAATCCTTGTGTTTATTTGCCCCTACTCCTTGCTCCTAAATTCATTCTCTGTCACCAACAGTGCAATTGTGATGAGGACATCATATGATGAGTCACATCTCTTAAGAGACTACTGTCAAAAAAAGAACCTTATACAGGGATCCCTTGCTTTTTGAAAGTTCAATTAATGCCACTTTGCTTTTATGAAAGACCTTCATCAGTACCAGTTTTTGCTATTCGAAAGGAATTTTCTCTTTTGTGAAGAAAAGTGCTTCTTTGCTTTATGTCATTTCTACTTTATGAAAGATTTCTTAGGAATGCTCTCCTTTCGGATAGTGGGGGAAATATGTATTTATTATTTGCATCTTAGTAAATACTCTTCATCTACTATTCCATTTAGTAACCTAATTTTCCCTTCTTCCTCTCCACTCCCCTCTTTCCTTCCTTCTTTCTCCTGGAGGTAATCAATGCTAAAAGGAATGCAAGCCTTAATCAAAACACTCATGGCTTCAAGAGAGGGCTGTCCCTCTTACAGTTTCCTTTGGCAACCCTTTGTTAGGACAAGGAGCTTGTGGCCAAACTTCTAGTCTCAGTCAGAAATTCTAGCAACTGAGATCCCTAGCATATATAAATCCCAAAATTCGAAAGTTTTGTCCAACAAGCTTACTCTGGATTGCCATACAGATTGCCAATGTCAGAACCATCTCCAAATATGCTATTAAATCCTCTAAATTAATTCTCTGTCACCAGCTGTGCAGTTGTGATCAGTTCAGTTCAGTTCAGTCACTCAGTCATGTTTGACTCTTTGAGACCCCCATAGACTACAGCAGGCCAGGCATGTCCATCACCAACTCCCAGAGATTGCTCAGACTCATGTCCATCGAGTCGGTGATGCCATCCAAGCTTCTCATCCTCTGTTGTCCCTCCTCCTCCTGCCTTCAATCTTTCCTAGCTTCAGGGTCTTTTCCAGTGAGTCAGTTCTTCACATCAGGTGGAGTTTCAGCTTCAGCATAAGTCCTTCCAATGAATATTCAGGACTGATTTCCTTTAGGATTAACTGGTTTGATTTGTTTTGAGGAGAACCAATCTCCATTTCCATATCAGCTTTCTCATCAATACAGTGGGGGAAACAAACAAACAAACAAACATCCTGGGCTGGAGGTCAGGCCTTGTGGACTTGTCCCAAGGTTTTGCCACTACCAGGATGGGTGACCTTAGCCAGGTTCCATTACCAACCTTAAGTTGAAGCTTTATCCTCTATAAATTAAATAGACAGAACTGAGGTAAACTTTAATGTAGGACTGACAAATTTAAGAAGGGAAAAAAGTGTACATGTGTTAAATTCTAATTAAACTTGAATTTCAGAGAAACAAAAAATAATTTTCTGTGTAAATATATCACATTCAGTATTTGAAACATGCTTCTGCTTAAAAGGGCTTCCCTGGTGGCTCAGCTGGTAAAGAATCTGCCTGCAATGCAGGATATCTGGGTTTGATCCCTGGTTTGGAAAGATCCCCTGGAGAAGGGAATGGCTACCCACTCTCGTATTCTTGCCTGGAGAATTCCATGGACAGAGGAGCTTGGCCGCTGCAGTCTATGGGGTTGCAAAGAGTCAGACATGACTGTCTCTGTGTAGCTGTCATCTCTTGGCACGTGCTGCTAGGTGTCTGTGAGGCTTTGGGGCTTGTGGTGATCTGTATCTGCCTGATACTCAGTGTGAATGACCTTCAGAGAATAACAATTACTGCTCTACCTTCATGTCCAAACATTGTCCCTATTCCCCTTTTGGCTAATTCTAACTCAGAGCAATGTAGAGAAGAGGCTCGTGGACAACAGTTCCTGCTTAACCAACCTGAGGCAGTACAGTCATATTCAGGAAATCCAGAGGAATCTATTGAAAAGTTATTTGAATTAGTAACAGAATTTGGCAGGTAACAGGGAGATAAAATAATGGCTTACCTATATAACAGTGATAATGAGTTGGAAGATATAGTAGGAAAAATCCCATTTGGCAACTGAAAACATAAAATACTTAGGGATGACATTAGCAAGAACTGAGCGGTGTCTGTCTATGTGTTACATACTTCACAGCATCACTGAGGAACATAAAAGCAAATGAGTAAATGAAAATTTCCATTTGAGTATATGGAAATGTGAACCATGTTTTCTTGTGGAAACTTGGTATTGTAAAGATGTCAATTCTTTATTTAATTTGTACATGTGGTATAATTCCAATAAAATTCCAATAGCATTATTTTTGAGAACACATAAAATTATTTTAGAATTCATCTGAAAGAGTAAACAAGACTAACAAAGAAAATTTAGAAAAAGAATAATGAAGGAGGACTTGCCTTACCAGATGTGAAGACATGTTTTAAAGTTATGATAAAACAATACAAGATTGACACCTAAAGAGACAGACATACCAATCACTGGAATGAAATACCGAGATTTGATTAAAATGATATTTCAAACCACTAGATAAAGAATAGACTATTTAATAAATGATATTGGGGCAAATAGTTAACCAGTTAGAAAAAAATGAAGCTGGATTATCAGAGACTCAACACACAGCAAAAGCCTCTTCTGAGCAGCCCCTGCCTTCCCACCCGCACTGGCACCCTCCATCTAGTGTCTGTGGTTCCTCCCAGCTCCCTTCTGTGCTGGCACCCTCCATCTAGTGCTCGTGGTTCCTCCCAGCTCCCTTCTGCCGTGCATCTCCTGCCACAGTCCACTGCTCAGCATGGCTCTCCTCGTCACACACCTTCCGCTTCTCTCCATGCCTGCATAATACAATCTAAGCTCCATAACCTGGCATTCAAGACGCCTCGCTCTGGCCCCTGCGCCACCTCCTGCCCTCAGGTATCTTACCACTTTCAATGCAGCCCCTCCAGCCTGCTTCCTGCTGTTACCCTCTCTCGGTGGGTCTGTCCTGTTGTTTTGTTCTTCCTATTGATTTCTCCTCAGCTGCTCTGCCTGGTCAAAACCATCCCACCATTTGGTTCTGCTCAGATTATACTTTATCTGAGAGACTTTTTTAACAATCTTCCTGCCATTACAGCATGTTCACTCCTTTATTATAGCACATGCCTGATACTACAGTTCTTCGTATGAGAGCTGTGTCTTTTCATCCACGGTGTCATTTTCCACAGTGCAAGGAACTCGGTTTGCATTTGATTAAATGAATTCACCCTGCTGCATAGGCTGCCTAGGAATTGACAGTTTTCAAAGGGCTTCAGTGTACAAGTGCTCTCACCACTGAAAATAGTCTAAGTATTGTATTTTTAATGGAATAATCCTTTATTTATATAGTGTTCTACCATTTATTTATAAATGTCTTTCACATAATGAGAACCAGTCTGAGTAAATATTTGCATTTTCCTGGAGAAACTGATTTATCTAATGTTACATGGATAGTTAGAGGGCAGAGTTGGGGTATAAAATCCGATTTCTTCCTTTCCAGTGCTGTGCCTTGTTGACCTCAGTGGTTCCACTGGGGAAGAACCTCAAGGTCTTATGTTATGAGAGGGCATCACTCTAATATCCACTGTCTTCCTACAGGGTTGCAGAAATTATGATTGCAGATTTGTTTAAAGTCTGAATAGAATGGAGCTTCTTTCGTGATTAATTCATCAGGCATATCAGTGTTGCCAGTTCATGGATGTCCCACCTGACCACCAGACTTTTGTCCCCTAGTCTGTGGAGTGACTGCTACGTTTTCTCATTTCTCAAGTGCGGGAGGGCCTCACTGCTTCACGGCTGACATGGCGGGCTTGCCCAGCCTCCTTCACGGAGGTCATTGGACCCTGTATATTTTCCTACAAATGTCTCTGGCATTTGAGAAGCGAGTGAGCCCCACAGCGCCTGCTTGTTCACAGAGGGCCTTATCAGTTGTTGATGAGACCCTGTCTAGGCTCACAGACAGGCAGTTTCCTCCAGCCCCAGAGCCTGAGCCCGCTGTGGAGCCAGAAGAAGGTGATAAGCCTCCGAGAAGATTTTTTAGGAGCCTTGCCTATCTTTCACACCAAGTCGCCAGGGTACATTTTCCATGGTCGCCATTTACAGATAGGGTGGCTGCTCTGGATAAGGCAGGGGCGGCCGTGGGGGGCGGGGACGGGGAACAGTGAAGGGGGCAAATGGTTTCTCCAATTAGCCACCTTCAGGTCTCCCTCAGGACCCTGTAAGATTTGTCTCAGACAACTTCTTTTTTTTTTCTTTTTCATTGTAAAAATTCCTCCATAGCCAGCTAAGCAAACCTCTGAGGCTGGCTCCAAAGCAATCCGGTAGGGTAGACCCAGATCATGATGGTAAAAGTTGAATCTTGTTGGGCCTTAACTGTGGGGAACGTTCCTTCTGCAGCTGCCAGACAGGAGGTCTGTGGCCATAGAGGAAGCAGGACTGCCACAGAAAAGCCTGATACAAAGCCCAGTGTTTTAGAACAGTCGGTTACAGGCCATACATTAAAGAATCTACACAAATCAACCCCTTGAGGACTCCCTCCAGTCCCTCCTTGCCAAGTGTTCAGGCAAGGCAGCCAGAGGAAAGCACAGGTAATAGCCTGTGCTTGACTGAAAAGCAAGACCTGTTCATTTTCTTGGGATCCAGAAGATCTGTCTTCTCTTTGGAGTCTTTCTAAGAGCTATAAATGAGTGATGCCAAGGGTGTACTGCTGATTTTCAGCATTCGCAAAAAGTTAAATGAGGACTTCTTATCATGTTTAGAAAATAATCTTGTTTTCTTGTTTGGACAAGTAAATGTGTTCTAGCCTCTACAGAGAGGATGTAAGTACAATCCATTTTTGAAATGGAGTGTTTCAAGTTATTTAAGTGCCTATCCACTGCATTGTCGCATTTAATTGTTAATAACACTATTTTCCAATGAAGAACTGAGGTTCAGGGAGTTAAACCACATGTCCAGAGTCACACAGCTAGCAGAGGCAGAGAGGGATTCCATTGAGTTACTTCTTCCTTCCATTTCTTGCTGCTTACTGTTTTTTAAGGATTAGTTTTGTTTTGGTCATTCCTCCAAAGAGCAAACAAGATAAAGTGCAGCCTTCTAGGGTCAACTGGGGAAATAAAGCATGAGGTTTGGTCATGATGCTACAGTATGTGTGTTGGCTGATGTGGAGGGGAACAGGTGGGTGGCTGTAATATAAGGTGGACCACTCTGAAGTAGAGTTATTTTATAGGATGCCACCAAAAGATTGCTTACTCCTTTTCTTGATTTGTTTCCCCATTGATAACATGAAGACCATTACCACTGCTTTGAAATACACTTTGTTAAGTTTCCCCCTTGTCAACTCACATCATAATCTCAAAAATTTTGTCTCAGCTATCATGGTGTGGGACAGGCAGTTTCAGTCTAGCCTCCTGTTCTTGGGTGAGATGATGCCTATACTGACTGCAGTACAGTGATGGCCACATAGAAGATGGACAAGTGGTAGCCATAATTGTCATTATGGTCATTATTGTTTCCAGTAAGCAGCAATGAGTATGAGAACGGACTGGGTCCTTAACTGCAAAGAGAAATGCATAAACACAGTTCAGTTCAGTTCAGTCTCTCAGTTGTGTCTGACTCTTTGCGACCCCATGAATCACAGCACACCAGGCCTCCCTGTCCATCACCAACTCCTGGAGTTCACTCAGACTTGAGTCCATCGAGTCAGTGATGCCATCCAGCCATCTTATCCTCTGTCGTCCCCTTCTTCTCCTGCCCCCAACCCCTCCCAGCATCAAAGTCTTTTCCAATAAGTCAACTCTTCGCATGACGTGGCCAAAGTACTGGAGTTTCAGCTTTAGCATCATTCCTTCCAAAGAAATCCCAAGGTTGATCTCCTTCAGAATGAACTGGTTGGATCTCCTTAAATGGAAAATACAAATGATATGACTTCATTTAAGGCTCCCAAACAGAGCCTTTCCCAGAGCTTTTTCCCAGAGGAAAAAGCGCTAGTAGCCTGTTGGACCACTTTGTAAGTAGGCTTGCAAGGTAGCAGTCCTATTCCTCCATGACTAAAGCCTGGACACTCTTCTCTCTGGTTTCTGTTTATTCTAAGAAACCTGAGCCTTGGGGAGAAAGACAGGTGGAAATGCCTTTCTGATCCCCTGGGAAGAAGGAACTAATTAGTACTCTGCAGAAGAGATCCCCAAGCCTAATATTGACCTTCCTGTCCAGCTTCCTTTATTTTGCAACTTGATAACTCAAGGCAGCCACAATGAAGACCACCAACTACTCACCCTCTAGGTAAAATTCCTCACTGGAACTTGGATTTTGAGTTTACTTTGAAGAAATGATGTGGGTACCAGCAACCACAGCTCACAGTGTTAGCACTGTTGACCACTGGATGCTGCCCAGTCCCAAGCAGCTCTCTTTTAAACTCAGCCTGAAATGGTCACAATATTGCTTAGTGACCCCAACAGTCTTTCTACCTTTTGAATTCTGGGGACAGACTCTGTCACTGAAGGTGCTCCAAGAATCATTTCATAGCATCCATGGTTTACTTTTCAATACAGTCCTGGGAGAATGATTAGAAACTTTGGTGTTCCAGATTTATTTGGAAAAATAACAAGACGAGGACAGGGTGGGTGGTAAGCACATGTATGTCTACTTTATTGATGATGAAATAGAAGACAGAAGGTTACACTAACTCTGAGAATTTAAATCCTGAAAGGTTCCTGGAGCCCAGAGAGCAAAATGCCTGGGTTTGTCTGGTTGTGCATTTAACACAGCTTGACTGACTAGCAGGAGGGGCTGTATTTTCCAACTTTGTGCTCTAATCTGGGAAGTATGCCTCAAGGGGACTCTAAGGAGCTGGTTTTAGTATCCCTAAGGCCCAAAGTCTGTGACTCAATACCCTCTCTTGACCACTAACACTGCCACGTGGATGTCACACCTCTCTTACTTACGGTGCAACTTTACCCCAGAGATCTCTGTCTCACCAAGAAGGAATGTGTGAATTGCCCCCTGGGGACTCCCCATTACTTGAGTTACTGCATGTCCCAGCATTTATGAGTCTTCCTTCTCACATATTTTTACTGGTAAAATGAAGAAAGAAATTTTCCTTTCGAAAAATAAATACAATATGTAATTTTATTTTTTTAAACAAAAGGCATAATTTTTTCCTTCTCTACAGTAAAGTCTCTTTTATCCATCATCTAATCAACTAGAAATTCAGTAACCCAAGATTTAAAAAAAAAAATCGGTTGTCTTAATAAAATGAGGACAAATAATAAACACTGCTCCACTAGGAAAAAATGTGAAAGCAGTTTTCAGAGAATACAATAGTGGAGCCAATACGCTTTTCACTTAATACCCAAATCAGTGTTTCTTAAAGCATGTGCACTGGGATAACCAGGTATCAGAGGCCCCAGGAGGAAGGACCCCACTTCCCTGAACCTTGGAAACTCTGAAAACCACTGCCTGCCACTCCCACATCTGCTGTACCAAGATCTTGAGGCATGGTTCATAATTCTCAAAGTTCTTTCCAAATAATTCAGTCTCATTTGATTGGCAAATGTAGCTTTGCTGCCGCTGCTGCTGCTAAGTCGCTTCGTGTCCGACTCTGTGCTACCCCATAGACGGCAGCCCACCAGGCTCCTCTGTCCCTGGGATTCTCCAGGCAAGAATACTGGAGTGGGTTGCCATTTCCTTCTCTAAAATGTAGCTTTATTGCCCTTTAATTCTTTGAGAATTAATTGGCTTTTTGGTGCAACTGACATAACTCAGCCAGCTATTGGCATAACTAGTGAGTCACAGAGCTCTCCTATTTTCTCTGGAAAAGTTTGGGGCTTTTTGCATGTGTAAAAAGGAAGGTGATTTATTTTTTCCTTTTCCAAATTTGCTGAGTTACTTTCAGTGAGTGTCAAAGGTGGCCTTCATTTTATTCACTAGTCAGTTTTAGGCTATGTAGACTTTTCCTTTCTCCTACTGAAGTGACTTGCGAATTTAAAGTAAATATTTACTTTAAAAATCTGTGTCCTGAGCAACCCAAATGTCCACTGATACATGAATGAATAAGTAAAATGTGGTATTTAAATGCAATGGAGTATTATTTGACTATTAAAAAGAGATTCTGACACATGCTACATGTATGAACCTTGAGCCCATTACGCTAAGTGAAATAAACTAGACAGAAAAAGACAAAATATTGTAGTGTCACTTGTGAGATACCTGGAGCAGTCAAATCAAATCCATAGAAACAGACAGTATAATGCTGATTGCTAGGGGCCGAGGGGAGGAGGGGGTAAAGAATTATTACTTCATGGGTGCAGGGTTTCAGTTTCACAAGATGAAAAGAGTTCTGGAGATGGATGGGGATGATGGTTGCACAATAATGTGGAAGTATTTAATGCCACTAAACTGTCAAAAAAAGAGACATGGTTAAAAATATTAAATTTTATGTTATATATATATATGTTGCCACAAGTTAAATATTTTCATATCCTGTGGATATTACCATCCCTTGGCCATGATTTGGGGGGTTTTGGATAGAAAATGAAGATGCAGCTGTCTCTCCAGAGTACTTGGGGACAGCTCTGAAGCTTTCAATTCTGTCAAGCAGATGCCAGAGTTCAGTTGCCTGCAGTCAGGATCCCTGATGTCCAGGACACTTAACAGAGCCTTTTCCTGGGTCCATGTTTTTTCTTGACAAAGTGATAATGCTCCTAATTAGTGAGGAGACCTGCGCCCCGATAGCCTGACAAGCTGGGCCCTTGGCCACTGGGCTGGAGAGGGAGGGGGCAGAGGGCTGTCTGCAGGACCAGCTTGGGGGCTTAAGCTGATCTGCTTGGGAGCAGATGAGCACCCAGCAGACAAGAGGCCGGGGCTGGAGGGAAGAAGAGGCCCATAGATAGAGAGGGCAAGAGGGGAATGTTTTGCTGACAGAAAAGAGATATATTTTAGACTGACTTCTAATGCTAGCTATGCCTTAATCTCATTGCCAGAGCACAATGCTCTCAGGATAACCTGAATTAGTGTCTTCTATACTCTTCCTCTAGTAAGGACCAAGGAGACTGCAAAAATGTCTCTCTTCTGTCTTTATGCTTCTTTCTAGATAATCAAAACCCATGAGGATTCTTTTCCAAAAAAAATTTTTTTAATTTATTTGGCAGTACCAGGTCTTAGTTGCAGCATGCAAACACTTAGTTGTATGTAGCACATGGCATCTAGTTCCTTGACGAGGGATTGAACCTGGGCCCCCAGCATTGGGAGTGCAGTGTCTTATCCACTGGACAACCATCAGAGAAGTCCCCATGAGAACTCTTAATGAATGATTTAAAACAAATCAGGGGACCTTAGCAGCTAAAGGTCACCTCCAACTGTGCGGCATCCTGCCCTTTCTTTTCTCTTCTGTCTCTCCTGGGAGAGGCCCTCACATCTTGAAGACCGTTGTCCTCACTGACCTCCATAATGCAATTGTGAGTTGAATAGTGGCCTCCAAATATATATCCACCCAGAACCTGTATATATCATCATATCTGGAAAAAATGTTTTCACAAATGTAATTAAGGATTTGCAATTTGGATTTGGAGATAAGATCGTCCTGGATTATACAGGTGATCCCTAAGTCCAATGAAAGTGTCCACATCACAGGAAGGCAGAGGGAGATCGGAGACACAGAGGAGAGGCCATTTGAGGTTAGAGAGAAATTGGAGGGATATAGCTACAAACCCACTTGACTTCACATTCCAGGATGTCTGGCTCTAGGTGAGAGATCACACCAACATGATTATCTGGGTTGTGAAGATCGTTTTTGTACAGTTCTTCTGTGTATTCTTGCCACCTCTTCTTAATATCTTCTGCTTCTGTTAGGTCCATACCATTTCTGTCCTTTATTGAGCCCATCTTTGCATGAAATGTTCCCTTGGTATCTCTAATTTTCTTGAAAAGGTCTCTAGTCTTTCCCATTCTGTTGTTTTCCTCTATTTCTTTGCATTGATCGCTGAGGAAGGCTTTCTAATCTCTTCTTGCTATTCTTTGGAACTCTGCATTCAGATGCTTATATCTTTCCTTTTCTCCTTTGCTTTTGGCTTCTCCCCATTTACAGCTATTTGTAAGGCCTTCCCAGATAGCCATTTTGCTTTTTTGCATTTCTTTTCCATGGGGATGGTCTTGATCCCTGTCTCCTATACAATGTCACGAACCTCCATCCATAGTTCATCAGGCACTCTATCTATCAGATCTAGTCCCTTAAATCTATTTCTCACTTCCACTATATAATCATAAGGGATTTGATTTAGGTCATACCTGAATGGTCTAGTGGCTTTCCCTACTTTCTTCAGTTTAAGTCTGAATTTGGCAATAAGGAGTTCATGATCTGAGCCATAGTCACCTCCCAGTCTTGTTTTTGCTGACTGTATAGAGCTTCTCCATCTTTGGCTGAAAAGTATATAATCAATCTGATTTCAGTGTTGACCATCTGGTGATGTCCATGTGTAGAGTCTTCTCTTCTGTTGTTGGAAGAGGGTGTTTGCTATGACCAGTGCGTTCTCTTGGCAAAACTCTATTAGCTTTTGCCCTGCTTCATTCTGCATTCCAAGGCCAAATTTGCCTGTTACTCCAGGTGTTTCTTGACTTCCTACTTTTGCATTCCAGTTCCCTATAATGAAAAGGACATCTTTTTGGGGTGTTAGTTCTAAAAGGTCTTGTAGGTCTTCATAGAACCGTTCAACTTCAGCTTCTTCAGTGTTACTGGTTGGGGCATAGACTTGGATTACTGTGATATTGAGTGGTTTGCCTTGGAAACGAACAGAGAGATTCTGTTGTTTTTGAGATTGCATCCAAGTACTGCATTTCAGACTCTTCTGTTGACCATGATGGCTACTCCGTTTCTTCTAAGGGATTCCTGCCCACAGTAATAGATATAATGGTCATCTGAGTTAAATTCACCCATTCCAGTCCATTTTAGTTCGCTGATTCCTAGAATGTCAACGTGTACTCTTGCCATCTCCTGTTTGACCACTTTCAATTTGCCTTGATTCATGAAGCGACTTAGCAGCAGCAGCAGCAGATGGACCTAACATTCCAGGTTCCTATGCAATATTGCTCTTTACAGCATCAGACCTTGCTTCTATCACTAGTCACATCCACAGCTGGGTATGGTTTTTGCTTTGGCTCCATCCCTTCATTCTATCTGCAGTTATTTCTCCACTGATCTCCAGTAGCATATTGGGTACCTACTGACCTGGGGAGTTCCTCTTTCAGTATCCTATCATTTTGCCTTTTCATACTATTCATGGGGTTCTCAAGGCAAGAATACTGAAGTGGTTTCCCATTCCCTTCTCCAGTGGACCACATTCTGTCAGACCTCTCCACCATGACCCACCCGTCTTGGGTGGCCCGACACGGCATGGCTTAGTTTCATTGAGTTAGACAAGGTTGTGGTCCATGTGATTAGAATGACTAGTTTTCTGTGATTATGGTTTCAGTGTGTCTGCCCTCTGATGCTCTCTTGCAACACCTACTGACTTACTTGGGTTTCTCTTACATTGGACGTCAGGTATCTCTTCACAGCTGCTCCAGCAAAGTGCAGTCACTGCTCCTTACCTTGGATGAGGGGTATCTCCTCACTGCCGCCCTTCCTGAACTTGAACGTGGAGTAGCTCCTCTTGGCCCTCCTGCACCCAAGCAGCCACCGCTCCTTGGACATGGGCTTGCTCCTCTAGGCCACTGCCCCTGACCTCAGGTGTAGGTTAACTTCTCCCGGCCGCCGCCCTTGACTTCGGACATGGGGTAGCTCCTCTCGGCCGCTCCTGAAGCACTACGAACAAAGCTAGTGGAGGTGATGGAATTCCAGTAGAGCTATTTCAAATCCTGAAAGATGATGCTGTGAAAGTGCTGCACTCAATATGCCAGCAAATTTGGAAAACTCAGCAGTGGCCACAGGACTGGAAAAGGTCAGTTTTCATTCCAATCCCAGAGAAAGGCAATGCCAAAGAATGCTCAAACTACCGCACAATTACACTCATCTCACATGCTAGTAAAGTAATGCTCAAAATTCTCCAAGCCAGGCTTCAGCAATATGTGAACCGTGAACTTCCAGATGTTCAAGCTGGTTTTAGAAAAGGCAGAGGAACCAGAGATCAAATTGCCAACATCTGCTGGATCATAGAAAAAGCAAGCGAGTTCCAGAAAAACATCTATTTCTGCTTTATTGACTATGTCAAAGCCTTTGACTGTGTGGATCACAACAAACTGTGGAAAATTCTGAAAGAGATGAGAATAACAGACCACCTGACCTGCCTCTTGAGAAATCTGTATGCAGGTCAGGAAGCAACAGTTAGAACTGGACATGGAACAACAGACTGGTTCCAAATAGGAAAAGGAGTACATCAAGGCTGTATATTGTCACCCTGCTTATTTAACTTATATGCAGAGTATATCATGAGAAACGCTGGGCTGGAAGAAGCACAAGCTGGAATCAAGGTTGCTGGGAGAAATATCAATAGCCTCAGATATGCAGATGACACCACCCTTATGGCAGAAAGTGAAGAGGAACTAAAAACCTCTTGATGAAAGTGAAAGAGGAGAGTGAAAAAGTTGGCCTAAAGCTCAACATTCAGAAAATGAAGATCATGGCATCTGGGCCCATCACTTCATGGGAAATAGATGGGGAAACAGTGGAAACAGTGTCAGTCTTTATTTTGGGGGGCTCCAAAATCACTCCAGATGGTGATTGCAGCCATAAAATTAAAGGACGCTTAATCCTTGGAAGAAAAGTTATGACCAACCTTGATGGCATATTCAAATCAGAGACATTACTTTGCCAACAAAGGTCCGTCTAGTCAAGGCTATGGTTTTTCCAGTGGTCATGTATGGATGTGATATTTGTACTATAAAGAAAACTGAGCACCGAAGAAATGATGCTTTTGAACTGTGGTGTTGGAGAAGACTCCTGAGAGTCTCTTGGACTGCAAGGAGATCCAACCAGTCCATTCTAAAAGAAATCAGTCCTGGGTGTTCTTAGGAAGGAATGATGCTAAAGCTGAAACTCCAGTACTTTGGCCACCTCATGAGAAGAGTTGACTCATTGGAAAAGACTCTGATGCTGGGAGGAATTGGAGGCAGGAGGAGAAGGGGACGACCGAGGATGAGATGGCTGGATGGCATCACCAACTCGACGGACGTGAGTTTGAGTGAACTCCAGGAGCTGGTGATGGACAAGGAGGCCTGGCATGCTGCGATTCATGGGGTTGCAAAGAGTCACATGATTGAATGACTGAACTGAACTGAACTGAGCCAGAAACCACTGGTAAAGAGTCTGTCTGCAATTTAGGAGACCCCACTTCAATTCCTGGGTCAAGAAGATCCCCTGGAAAAGGGATATGCTACCCACTCCAGAATTGTTGGGCTTCCCTGGTGGCTAAGATGGTAAAGAATCCACCTGCAATGCGGGAGACCTGGGTCAATCCCTGGTTTAGGAAGATCCCCTGGAGAAAGGCATGGCAACCCACTCCAGTACACTTGCCTGGAGAATCCCTATGGACAGAGGAGCCTGGCAGGCTACAGTCCATGGAATCACAGAGAGTTTGACATGACTGAGTGACTAAGCACAGCACAGCACAACTCCAAACCAAGGAATTTCTGAAAGTGGCAAAAATCATTCCCTCTCTAGAGCCTTTGTAGAAAGTGCAGCCCTGTTGGCCCTTGATTTCAGGCGTCTGGTATTCAGAACTATGAGAGTATAAATTCCTGTTGTTTTAAGCCATTAAATTTGTTGCAGCAACTTTAGAAAATGAATTACAAATGCCAATACTTAAAACCAGCATGGTGGTCTTCTTTATTGCTGAATTGTTACTGGTGGAACTTGCTATTTGTTTTCTTGAGAAAGAGCCACATCAGAGGCATGTTGGCAGTGCTTCTTACTTCTCACACTGTGTGCCCATGCATCACCCGGGGACCCTGTTTTGGGGCAGGCTGTGAGACAGCCTCAGCGCTGGGGTCCATGATTCTGTCTTTGTGCTTTATCTTCCTCACCTGTTAAACAACGAGTTTGGGCTAGTGTTGCTCAAGTTTCTTCTAGCTCGAATTTTCTGTGAGTATGAGATGCTTTCCACACACAGACAGAAGACTCTGGGGTCCCAGTGTCCACCTTGATCTTTGAACACCAACCTTTACTTTCAGTGTGAGGCCTTTCTTCTCATTTTGCCTATACCAGAGCATAAAATGTCCTGATTCTCTGCAATGTAAAAGAAAGTGATAGAACACTCCTTTGTCCATTGCTGCTGTGGTTTTCTCACTGGTCAGCTGAGGCATCACCCCCCACCCCCGCTCCCTACCCCTACCCTCTGCCAAGTGAGTTGTGAGCTTTCTTTTGAAGAGCTAATTCACATGACTGAATTGTTGCTGAGCCTCCATTTTCAGAGAAGGGTGTTCGTGTGTGTGTGTATGTGTGTGTGTGTGTGTGTGTGGGTGGGTGTTAATAATCCTCACTGACCACATCCCCGTGGTCAGCTTGTGCACATAACTGAGTGTGAAGTCTAACTGTTCAGAGTCTGCAACTGTGATTTGTGTTCCCTTGGCACAGTCTGGAAAATACCCATTCTCTGTGGGTGTTGCTCTGTGGGCATAAAATGTCCACTGCCTTTATCAGAATGTCACTCCCTTAATACATGGTTTTAACAAAAAGCACTTTACTTCTAAGATTGACACTGTAGAAAATTGCAAAAATGCTACATGAGTGTCCCATAATCCCAGTAGAATGGCTATTTTCAAAAGTCACATTTCCCTTCCTCTGAGTTCTTATTGCCTGAGCACACATCTAGAAGTAAGCACTTGAGAGATTTGGTTTTAAAAAACCTGATAAGGCGGGAGCCATTGTTCTTTCCTGGGTGTCCTTTGCTGGTATCTCTTGCTCAGTCTGAATAACTGCTCCCTGTGACCTTTTTCTTGCTACATCTTGCTTCATCTCTGACTGCATATTGGAAAATTCTTCCCATGTGTTTGAGTTCAAATTCTCAAGAGAAAGAATCTAATCAGAGGAGGATCTTTTTTTTTCCCCCCTTGGGGCTACTACAAAATTGTTGGTCAACCTCTGATTGGTTCTCCCAGATCATGTGGTCCTGGGTCGTGTGACTCAAATTGACCAAATCAGCTGTGGCTCAGGTTTCACAGGACACAAACCACAATCCAGGCAGCAGAGGACTGGGGGCCAGTCAGACTTTCTGTGAAGAGAATGTGGGAAGGGCTGGTGATGACCCAATTTCCAGGGCACATGCTTCCCTCATCTTTCTCTGAAAGGGCTATAGATGTAAAAGGCCTATGTGGAGACTCAGGGGACTGGAGGTCATAGCTGTACAGTAAGTACCAGTGTTTCTTTGTCTCAGTCTTCGAAGTTGAGAAGTGGTAAAGTCAAAGTCACAGAGAATTGAAACTGACCTTCCTGAAATAAGTGTGTTTAGGAACCAAAAATAAGCTGGTGCCCTTGTAGAGGTTCAGTCCAACATATCAAAACATTGTCAGGGAGAGCAGGCTGAAGAATTTCTGGGAAGTGATGGGTGTGAGAGGGCAGGAGAGGCAAGCTCTCAGCCATGAATGTGTGGTGTGCACTTGGACATGAATCAGGCTGAGCCTACCACACTGCACATCAAGGGTCATGGCACTGTGTGAATTCCATTTGCAGGTTCCCTTTTTAAAAGGCAGAGCTGACCTCCCCAGCTCTAATGGAGAGGAGCAGCCTCAAGATGTCAACCAGAGAGGAGCAGGTTTCCCCGGCACTCAGGAGACTTCGATTGTCTCAGTTGGGCATCCACTTTGTTTCTGCTGGCCTCAGCTCCCCACTCCATTGCCACCTCCTTCCCACTTTCTGTACTGCTCACTTTTACTAAAGATTTCTTGTGTTTGAACAGCATAATGTGTCATCAAATGTGACTTGACTTTTAGAATAATGCAATAAAGCTTCTGGAAGAAAATTAAGAATATCTTCACATCTTCATATCAGAAGCTAGGTAAAAGATTTAAGATATAAAAAGCACTAACCATAAAGAAATAAGCAAATTGGGAATGTCAAAATTAAAAGTTTATGCATATCAAAAGATGTTATCCAGAAAATAAAAAGAAAGCAAAGACTGAGAGAAATATCTATGATATGCATTTGTATATTATATTATGATAAATACTTTTATAAATGCATAAATATTATGATATATATTATTACAAATCAGTAATAAAAATATAAACAACCCAATAAAAAATAAGCTAAAGACTTGAACAGACACTAAATGGTCTTTAAATCATGCAGAGTGCTCAACGTTATTACTCATCAGGAAAATGTAGTTTAGAAACCACAAGGTGTTATCACTTCATAGCCACTCAGGTAGTTGTAATAATTTAAAAGGTTTATAGCATGAACAGTATATTAACTTGATGTGGAAAAATGGGACTCACATATGTTGCTGTTGAAAGGGCAAATGGATAGCCACTTTGGATAACTGTTTAGCACTTATTCTTTAGCTGTTAAGAATACACTTATACCACAATCACCAGTTCATTTCTAGCTATTTACCCCAAAGGGATGAAAGCATATACCCATACATGGACTTGTTCAAGAATGGTCATAATGGTTTTATTTTTAATAATGAAAAACTGGAAAGAGCAAACATGCCCAATAATAGGTTAATGTATAAACAATCTGTGTTGTATATTCTTATAATGGAATTAATAACAAAAAAGTTCTGATATACACAAAAATGTGATTAAATCTAAAAACAATTATGGGTGCTAGACACAACAGACTACTTTCTTTGTGATTCTGTTTATATAAATTTGTAAAACTCACAAAAATCACCTATAGTGATAGAAATCAGAGCAATGGTTTTCTTTTAGGGGTGGAGCAAGGGGCAGAGAATGCCTGGAAAGGGTACTAGGAACTTTCTGGGGGTGATGGGAATGTTTTATATCTTTTTTAGTCTTTATTTCTTTTGATTAACTTTTATTGGAGTACAGTTGATTTACAGGGTTGTGCTAGTTTCTGCTGTTTGGCAAAGTGAATCAGTTATACATATACATATACCCACTCTTTTTTCAGATTCTTTTCCTATATAAGTCATTACAGAACATTAAGAGTTCCCTGGGATAAATTGGGAGACTGGGGTTTACATGTACACAGTGCTGTATATAAAATAGATAACTAATAAGATCCTACTATATAGAAGGAAATGTTTTATATCTTAAGTGGGATGTTAGTTACATGATGTAGCTGATGCTATGGTACCCTGTCCAGATGCCCTCTTTAGGACTCACAGACCCATGCCCAGTGCTGGGAATATCAGTCAGGATAACTTACATCTGCATTCCTTACTGGATATTGCCCTTGGCTCCAGAGAAATGCCTTGCCCAGCTGTCTTCCATGGAGTGGCCATGACTAATGACTGTTCAATGCAAGGATTCAAAGACCCAACCCCTTGCCTTACCTTTCTCCAAAGCTCCCCATAGGATCAGCCAAGGCTTCAGTTGCAACAACATTGCAGATCAGCTTCTCTCTGTTCTTAGCCCTGCCTGTCCCACTTTATCACTTTAGAGTATATACTAGTAAACTTTATGCATCAGCTTTCCACTTCAGGATCTGTTTCCAGAAAATTGAACCAAAAATGGTCCTGGGAATGAACTCTAAAATAGGATTTTGGAGCTGGGTAAATGGCCAACCAACTGGCAATGAGAATCCCATGAAGAGTCCTTAGCATGCTTTATGGTATGGTTGTTAAAATGTGTACAGATGGTAGACATGATCGGGCTGTCAGTGGAAGGGCATGCGTTAGGTGGTACACTTGGGTGAATGTGGGAAGCAGTAGTCACAAGGATTGTGGACTTGAGTAGTTGTTACTGAGTACATGGATTCCTTAAACAAAGATAGTGACTGTCTCATCATGATTAACCACCAATTCAAGGCAAACTATGGCACTCAGAGGACATCCTAGGCAACATTAAGGAAACACTAATCTAGTATCAAAATAAAAACACTGTGAAAGATCAGGTACAGAACAGTGAAGCTTTAGTGAAGGTTGATTTTAGAATCTGAAACTCTAGTTTAGAAGAAAGGGACCCTGAGAATTGGGTCTGGGATATCTGAGTAGATGTTGCTGTGAATCTTGAACTCTTAAATCACCTTAAGCCTTCTGGTCTGTAAATGGTCCACTCATGCTTATTAAAAAAAAAACAGTGCTTTCTCCCTTGCTTGAAGCTTATGCAGAAATCACAAGTGAAATAATTACCTTACAAGACAATGTTTTTCTTGGATCTCCCCCAACCTTACCATCCCCCTTACTGACTGATATGCAAATCAGGTTCCCAGGAGGAGCAATTTTGAAAGTCCACAGCATGTATAGTCAGTAGAATTTATATAGTCCTTCCCTGTGGCCATTTATCTAGATAACCATGCATTTAACAAAAGGGATCATTTACACACTTTTCAGGAATTTTTGGACAACCTAGAGTCTTGACTCAGGAAACACATTCTATGTAATACACCAGTAAACAGCAAGAATACATGTTTATTTAGAGATGGAAGAGATAGTAGATTTTCTTATTACTATCAGCAATAAATAATATTAGGTACAATTCATTCAACAACTACTATGTACCAAGAATATTCACCTTTGCTCTCTCATTTAATCCTAATGACAACCCTGTGAAGTGAATGGCTTCACCATCTTATAGAGAAGGAAACTGAGGCTCAGAGATCTGAGATAAATGACCCTTCTTCATGAATCTTATGAGAGGTGAAGTCAGAATTTCAGCCTAGTCTGCTGACTGTGAAACCAGTACTGTTTCTGTCACACTAAATTGTATCCTGGTTGCAAAGATTTGTGGTCCAGTCACCTTGGAGAAAACACTTGGCTCCCAGCAAGTGGACTTAAGAAAATATGCTTTTTCTTTCATGTTTTTGAAGACAGAATCAGTCATAAAGGGCATTCCTTTAAGACCTTCTGCTTTGAAGTGATAAAAGCTAGATTGAGGGAAGGCTCACAGGCCCCTGATCTGGGCTCACCCCTGCCCTTGGAGCCAGGAAATGTGATTTCTTCTGCCATTCCTTTCACTTACTGCACTTGCTCTGCTTCTTGGGTCTCCAGTGATTCTTTTTTTTTTCCTTAAGAAAAGAAGATAGCTTGGGTTAATTTCAAGTTCTCCACAATTTATCTGTACTGAGCTGGAAGAGTGTTGAGTGGGAAAGGGTTTCATTGTCCACGAGGGCCTCACAGCTCTTCAACACCCACCACTTCTGCCTCATGTCAAAGAAAGCAAATAGGTTTATTAAATAGCTGTCAAACTGAATGAGTAAGCACCGAGAACACACAGAAGGGAGATTGGATTAGAGGTAGAGGACATGCCACACTAAACAAGGGCACAGATTTATGGCCTTGGCCATGCGGCCTAAGAAATGATGCCGAGGTAGATATGTATGAGGGGGCAGGCGGGGCCAAGGAAGTGAATGGTGAGGTACAGAGGGAAAGGCTGAGGCGTAACATGCTTCCAGAAAGGCCATGCTTTTCCTTCCAGCACTCAGAACACTGGAAAGTGCAGCCTTTGATTTCCCAGCCTCTCCAGTATTGCATAGACCAAGAAGGTTAGAATTAGTATTGAGTGAGTCAGTTTGTAGCATCTGTTATATTACTTGTGTTACTTTCAAGCAGGTTTATATTGAGTTTTATGTTATTTGAAACTTATGCATCAAGTAGTGAATATTGATCACTTTTTTTGAAATCTTGGAGAGTCTGTATATGAGGTAAAGGAGTTCAGAGTTTAACTATGGGGAATTACAACTCTGAGTAAGAGGATAACTTATGAATGTCTTAGATTTGTTTTCTTTATTTAGAAAACAATCATCTTACAAAGTGACAAACTAGATGAATATCCACCTGAGTGGTTATTGCAGCCATCCAAGTATAGAGAAGTGATATTCTGAAAGGAGATGAATTAAGGTAGAATTAAACTCTCGTTTGAGACATGTTGCTAGGGAAGAATTGGTGAAAGCCTATGATTAGAATTCTTGTATTTATTTTAGAAATACCCAGGTGTTCATTTAAATGAAATGAGTCTTTATTATAAGGGTACAGTGGTATCTGACAGGACCTAGGACAAGGGAACTAGGACTCAAGAGATCAGAGTTGGTGCTCTTTGTCTCTCCTCTTCCCTGCTTTCCCCTCCTCTTCATCATCTCCTTTCTGTATCTAAAGATTGACTTCCTCTGCATTCCTGTGTTCCAGGGAAGAAAGCAGGTAGCTTCTGAGTTAATACGGCCCTCTTTCTTTCTCTCTCATTTAAAATTCCCATTGAGGGGACTCTGCTTGGCCCAGCTTGGATGAAGGCTCACCGCTGAACCAATCAGACATGACCCCAGGAAGAGGGAACAGTGGGGGCAGGGAGTTCGCTTGTGCCAGGTTCCTCTCTGAATCTTGGAAGGGAATTGTGAAGTGCATTAGCCTAGTGGATGTCCATCCTCTCCAAACTCGGTGCCACTGGATGTGGACCAGAGTGAGTTGGAAAGGCAGAGGGACAGTTGGTGATGATAGCTTGGCTCCTGGTCTGAGTAACTGAGAGAATGTAGCACCATTTATCTGGATGAGAGTTTAAGGTTCCTACAATATACTGAACTGTGGACATTTTTAACATAGAGCAGTATGAGCTGGAAAGAAGCAGCCCAAGATTGCTATCGCTGACCATGGCATTTTGATTTCACCCACGTTTGAAGTGATCTGGAGATCCTTTCAATCCTAGTGAAGTGTAAGTTTGAATAGAGACAAGGCCAGTTTGGGGGCAATCGGCATCTGTTAAGATTAAGGAAAACCTGAGGCTTAGGGAACTACCTTTGTGTTGTTCAGTCGCTCAGTCGTGTCCAACTTTTGGTCACAAAGGATGAAATGTTGGATGGTATCACTGTCTCAATGGACATGAATTTGAGCAAACTCTGGGAAACAGTGAAGGACAGGGAAGCCTGGCGTGCTGCAGTCCCTGGGGTTGCAAAGAGTTGGACACGACTGAGTGAATGAACAATAAATTACTGGTAGTACCAGGTTTTTCTGGCCTTCACTATCTCCTGGAGTTTGCTCAAACTCATGTCCATTGAGTCACTGATGCCATCCAACCATCTCACCTCTGTCGTCACCTTTTCCTCCTGCACTCAATCTTTCCCAGCATCAGGGTCTTTTCCAGTGAGTTGGCTCTTCACATCATCCGGCTTTCCATCAGGGACTTCCTAGGACCTTCCAAGAGTAGAGTGACCCTTTGGCCCCAGAAATTTTATCCTCAGACCAGACTGGAGTGTGGGGAAGGCAGAGCAGAGTCTATGGCTGCTCTGGCTACTCACATGCTGCTGCTGCTGCTGCTAAGTCACTTCAGTCGTGTCTGACTCTGTGCGACCCCATAGACGGCAGCCCACCAGGCTCCCCCATCCCTGGGATTCTCCAGGCAAGAATACTGGAGTGGGGTGCCATTGCCTTCTCCAACGCATGAAAGTGGAAAGTGAAATTTGAAAGTGAAGTCACTCAGTCATGTCTGACTCTTAGCAACCCCATGGACTGCAGCCTACCAGGCTGCTCCATCCATGGGATTCTCCAGGCAAGAGAACTGGAGTGGGGTGCCATTGCCTTCTCCAACTCACATGCTACCTGTTGGCTTTATGCTTTGGAGAACAAGGAGCTGTTAGCCACACCTGGGCTATTATCAGTTTATGAGTGATAATAAGGAAAGTGGAGAGCTAGGCCCCAGGGTAGGGGTAGCAGGGGGTAAGAGTGAGTTACACATGCTATTTCTCTAACACTCATAGCAGAAATTACTAATTGACCAAGGAGTTATTTTTCATAGAGTTGAGAGAGTCCTTGTCATTGGAGAGCTTCAGACAGCCTGTCAGTTCATTAGTACATATGATTAGCAGAGTCGGTCTCCCTGACATAGGCAATGGCTGGCAGGGGGAAACAAGTGAGTTTGGGCCCAGCATGGCTGGTTCACACATTTTGTAGAAAACTAAAAGGTTTGTGGCAACAATAAGCATGACTCCAACACAAAGTTCTAGCTTCCATGTGAAGGTACCTTAACCTTCTAACCCGTGTTGGTAGAGTGATGCAGATTTTACAAAGGGCTCTTTCTCAGAATTTAATTTCATCCTTATAGTAACTCTACTGGGCTAGTGCAAACTCAGTGAACTTATAGATGAAAGGACTGACACCTGAAAATGTGAAAGGTTATCTTCAAGTTCAACCAGGTGGGACCAGCTCTCTTGTTTTACCTAGAATTGGACAGTCTGACTGCTGGTTAGTGTAGTTTTTACTGCTCCCAGTTATAGTTTAATTTGAGACAACATTCTTCTGCTGACTTGCCTAGCAAAAATAATTTTTCTCAAGTTATGTCAGGTGATATTCCTTTAGAGTCTTGGTTCTCCAAGTCTGGTGCAGATCAGCGATATCAGTGTCCACTGGGAGTTCATCACAAATGCAGACTCTTTGGCCCCACGCCAGACCTCCTGAGTTGGAATCTGCTTCTTAATAAGACCCCTAGCTGATTCACATGCACAGCAAATTTTGAGAAGTGTTGCTCTAGAAGACTCTAGTCCTTTTAAATGTTCCACTGTGGCAAAAGGGATTCTACAGGAAAAAATGTTTGAGAAACTCTGAGTCTATTTTATTCTTTTTATGCATTTGTATATTAAAGGCTTGGGGAAAGTCCTAAAATAAAGAAAATTTAACCTTTCTTAGCTCAGTGTTTTCCAAATTTGGATGTTCATGGACTGTTCGTATGCGTAACATGCATCAATATACCATGGATTTACTGTTTAACAAAATTTGAGACATGCTGCCACAGAATAAGACTGGATAAAACCATAACTGCTTTTATGTGTGTAGTGAAAAATAGTTTAAAGAAATACACCATCAAAAATTGATCTGGTAACCAACTGTTTACATTATCTTCAAGTGATGATAGCACTGCTATTTTAAGGGTACAAATATGGGAAAATGAAAAAAACAACAACAACAAGATATTCAAAGAAGGGAAAACAAAAGTGATCTATGAGAAAAAATGGGTAGCAATTTGACGTGGGCAGATATGTTTGACCAAGAGAAAAATGGATGAAAGCATAAAAATTTGTTTTATTAAATTATCACAGTTTTCTGCATCATAGCCTTCCATATAAAGGGAAACATTATAAAATGGGATAAGGGCCTATTTTTTGTCACATATATGATCCCATTTAATCTTTGCAATAATTCTGTGAGATATGTATTGTTATCCTATTTTACATGTGAAGAAACTGAGGCTCAGAAAGATTTGATCATTTGCCAAGGGTCACATGGCTGGTGAGCATGATTTCAACAGCATATTTGATGACTTAGAAGCCCAGGCTCATTAACCTTTATATAGTTTAGCACAGAAAACATAGTGAGAAGTCTGGGCCTCTGGAGAACTGGGCCTGATCTCAAGAGTCCTCAGGGTGTAGGGGAGCCGTTGTTCAGGTTGCCAGTCCCTCATGACTGACGCACTTTGCACCAGCTTTGGGTGTCTGTCTGTGTTCCTGCAGGGGCTGCTCTCGGATCTGGTACATCACACCCAACAATCTGTCTCCTATACTTCAGCTTCCCCCTGGAGCTCCCACCCGCCACCCCTCAGATTAATAGAAAGAAACTGCCATAGCCTGGCAGCCAGCCGCTCCCGCCTGAACGTGACCAAGTAAAATAGATTATTGAACAAAGAAATGAATAGAAAGAATTGAGGGGCTAAGGAGGCAGAGGGACAGCAGCAGCTAAGTTGCCTATTTCTAAACAACTGCTGCTGGAATAATTGATTGCAGGAAAAGCCAGACTCGGTTTGGTCTATTTTGGTGATCACTAACTCAACTACCTAATTTTCAGGGAAAACATTTGTCTCCAGTAAATAAAAACAGAATAAACAGTGAGACTTATATGCTGCATTTCAGAGAACTTCAGTCACAGGTCGGATGTGCAAAAGGAGACAGCTGGGGAAATCTGGCCTTGGGTGAGCACAAGTGACAGACAGCAAGAACGATAACAGTAACAACCAATATCAAGTTTTGGTGATATTATTGATAAAGTAACCCATTTAGTTGTCAGATTAAGGTGATAAGCATCATTATTATCCCCATTTTATAGATGATAAAACAGAGGGCCTGAAACTTCACTGATTTGTGCTGAAAGTTACATAACCAGCAGGTGACAAACACTTAGAAGACAGATTCTTCACCCAATCCTGCCCTGCCGTGGTTTTCTTACAGGGAAAATGAGAGGGTGCTATCAGATTCCTCTTTGCCAAACTTTTGTCGTTTTCTTAACACCTTTGAACTTTTTGGCCAATTCTCATACAATTAATACTACTATGTTTTTAGAACTTTTTGTAAACCAACTTTTTTCGGGGAAAGTTTAAATAAGTCTATTAAAAAGGAAACATATCAAAATGTAGGTTGAAAACTAGTATCTCTTAGCTAGAAGATAAAAAATAAATATGTGAAAAAGATTACTGAGTCTGAGGCATAGTCCTATTTCTCCTTGTTAAAAAGAGAGGTTAGCCAGTGTTATAGATATGTTAGGACCTATTAGATTCCATCCATAATTTTCCTCCTGGATATAATCAGAAGTATTGAAAGAGAGCAGGAAAAGCCTTGCTTATGATTGCACTTGGGGAATTGTTACATTGCCCATTTCTCAAGTCTTTCTCCAATATCATAAAACTGAAACCGCATGGCAGAATGCTGGGGCTCAGAAGCCTAAAGAGCCTTAAGTCAGTGGTGAGCCTTCTTTGGCTCTGATGGGCCCTGGCTCAGGTTATTTGTGTGCTGATCATGCAAAGGGAAATGGTGAGGGCATCTTCTTTACCCAGTCAAGAGGAATCTCCTAGCGGTGCTCCAAGCTCCAAAGCATGCAGGTAGTCTTATGGTAGAAGTCTGGGACTACACATCCAGCATGCCTCTCCTTTCAGGCACATGAAGGGACCACACTTCACCACTCACACTTTGGCAAAAGCCATGACCCTTTGACTTGCTTTGGCCAATGAAGCGTGAGGAGAAATGAAATAAAATGATTTCCTGGTGGAAGCATTTAAGAGCTAGTGCATGCTCTCTCTTTGACTGCCACGGTGAATGCTGGGACCTCCTGTGGAGGCAGCAGAGAGGTAAGGTGGTGACGCCTCCATCAGCATGGGTCCCCAAGTGATCACTGTATGCGGCAAGGCCCCACACCATCCTAGCTCTCTACTGATTCACAAGAGCATTCATGTTGTTTTAAGCCACTATAACTTTGCAGTCCTTTGAGGTTAAAGCATAGGCCAGCCTATTCTGACTGATAAAGGGACAGAGCTCTTGTACTGACCACCAAGGCTACAGATCCAGGCCCTGATCATCTGGTGAGCTTTTCTCTCAGCTGGAAGTCCCCTCTTTGGCCATTATTTCTGTCTGTTCATTATCAGCAAACTTGGAAATCTTCAGATGCTTCTGGCATCTGTAGCCACAGTTCTGGAAACTCTGCAGATAATGCTCTTACCAAGCCTTGGTATCCTGAGCCCCCAGGGCATAGTCCCTGGGTACTCATTCTTTTTTTAACTTTTTATTTTGCATTGGATTATAGCTGGTTGACAATGTTGTGATGGTTTCAGGTGAACAGTGAAGGGACTCAGCCATACATATATGTGTATTCCTTCTCCCCCAAACTCCTCTCTCATCCTGGGTTCTTGTTCTTGACCCTTCACGATCATCAACAATGTTTCTGTAAAATGAGACTGATGTTCCCTGGCTGTGTTAACCTCAGTTAAGTGTGCCCCAGAAGCAAAAGTTCTTGGGCACCAAGGATTTTAGCATTTAGAGATAAAGTTCTTTGGATTCACACATGCAACCTCTTCCCTCAGATGCAAACTCACCAGGCTGGCTGGGTCATTTCTTCCATGCTGTGTTCCATGTCTTCAGCCTCTATCAGGGCCTTCCCTCTCAACAGACACGTTATATGTGTCAAACCAGAAAGATCTTTTCCCCTGAAGTCTCCTCATCAGCTGCAGAGAAACAGTGGGCACTAATGGACGTGAAGGGAGTATCTGAGTGTCTGCACTGGCCCATCCAGGGCACTCTGTATGTGGTGGCCTTTACAGTTTCTATGTACATGGGGTCTAATTTTTCCTCATAGACTGTAGGCTCCCCAAAGGAAAGAAATAGTTCTTGATTATGTCTGCACGTGTCTAGTTATCTGTTTCTTCATGACAAGCCTCCTCAAACTAAATGGTACAAAACAAAAATCATTTTATTATGCCCATGGATTCCAGAGATCATAAATTCAATTGGCACTCTAGGATATCAAGAACACTACTTGCAAGCTAACAAGTTAACATGCCACAGTTTTGAGGGTGCAAGCACAAAATATGAGACTTCTAGACCAGAGACAAATGACTTTATTGCTCACAGCAATAACAGTATTTTGAGTATCAGTATTTTCTCATGTCATTTCCCTGAAACCCAATTCCCACAGGGTGATGGGATGAGAGCAGGTGACACCTGCACACAATGGGTAACATTACAGGAGAGGAGCCCTAAGCTTAGGGAAGCTGAATCATTTATAGTAGGAAGTAATGCTTCACATAAACTCCAGAGGAAGGTATTTTCTTTACAAAATAGGCTGCTATTTGTTTTCCAAGTCTGCAAGAAAATCTGCTCTTTGTTTCAGAGGCAAGTACAAATCTTTCTCCTGTATTAAAAGATGGTCTGGAACAAGGGCAATTTGTGCTTCTCCTTATAAGACATGCAGAAATGCTAGCGATCCAGGGAGAGTTGTCTCCCAATGTGGCAGTGGCTTTTTTTCTGCACCAAAGTGTCTAGAGCCTCAGCTGGGAAGACTCACATGGCTGCGGGCTGGAATTATGTGGAAGCCTCTTCATGCACATGTCTCATGGCTGAGCAGACTTAAAAACTGTCCTCAGCTGGGACTGTTAGCTGCTACCACCCTCTGTATGGGTTGGGATTCTCACATTATGGCAGCTGGATACAGAAAGGGAATATGGTAAGAGGGTATGTGGAAAACAACTGAACGAATAGAACCCAAAGGGAAACTGTGTAGTATTTCCCAACTGGCCTCAAGAGTCATGCAGCTTTTCTTTGCCACCTTCTCTTGGTTATAAGCAAGTCATTAGGGCAGCCCAGATGCAAGAGGAGGGTAATCAACCAAGGTCACATTGAAGAGCAATGAGATGGGATACTGTGGTGATTGTCCTTGGAAAGTAGGCCCATGGAGTGTAGTGCCAACCCAAATGCCATAGTTCATGCTTAGTGTAGTGGAAAGAAACCAGCCTAAATATCTACAGGGCTCTGTTTCAGTTTCCGTTGTACCAATATACTACCTGGCCATGACCTTGGGCAAATCACTTACCTAACTGAGCCCCTGAGATCCTAGTTCCCTGGGAGAGCACCAGGAGCATAAAAGGAACCTGTCCTTCTTGCTTCACTAGGTTGTTGTGAAAGTCATGTGAAAGTGCTTTGAGGGTCCTGGATGTGCCAGACAAATAAGCAAGGGGTTCTAAGGATTATCTCATATGTGGCTGTCCAGGAGGTACAGTGTCTGCAGACCATCTGCACTGGAGGCTCTCTTGGAGCCTTACTGGATAAGAGGCACAAAGCTTCAAAATAAATAATGTAACCAAAGCCTTTTAATGCTTATAATCAAGTTACCCATGAAGAGGAGGGGTAGCACCTGGCTTTCTTGCCCTCTAAAGGCTAGAGAACAATAAAAGGATTAAACATACTATGAATTAGCTTCTTGGGTGTTCCTAAGTAGGAGCCTCCTGTACCTAGTCAAAAGAAAATGAAGAGAAAGAGAGAGAGAGAGAATGATAGTGGAGGGAGATGCAAAGAGCAGGATGGATAACTTACCCTGAATGATAGAGACCCATATCCCACTGCTGAGTACAGTTGCCACTACAGGAGACTTAGGAATGGGTGCATGCAATTTCCTGGGCCCTCAATGTCCACACCTTAGGACTGGGTAACACAAGGGTAACACAAGGGGAAATATTTTTAGTTTAGAACATCAAAAAGGCTTGAAGTGTTGCATATTAAAGTTGTTGAGCATTTACTATGAGTAGAAATTTCATAAATCTGGGAGCTGAGTATTATTATTATAAAAGAAGAAACCAGGGTGCAGAGAAGAGAAGCAGATTGCCCAGACTGCATGGCCTGGAAGGGATAAAAGGACAACTTAAACTGAATACTGTTTGGCTCCAAAGCCCAGCCTTCTCCATCATTTCCCTTATTTCTTTGCCTCTTAGCAGGGGTAAAAGTAGGAGTGTGTGAGGGTAGAAACTGGAGTAAGAAGAGGTCATCCAAGCTATGCCTGCCAAGGATTTGTTGCCATGAGGCATTCTGTCATGTCCCCAGCATCAGCCTGATACTTTTGCAGAGTAAGAGTCAAAGGATAGGCAGAGGGAAAACTGCCTGGTCAAGTAGGTGAGTAGTTGCTGAATTTTCAAAGCTTGAGGCTGATTCATTCTGGGCAAAGTGTTGCCTCTGGAGCACCTCTGGTCTCAGTTTACTCTTCTTGATGTGTGCCATTCTACTCTTTTTATAGCTTGGTTTAGAGAGTATTTGTTGAGTGCTTGTTATGTGCAAGACACTTGCCTGCCTCTGGGGATGGCATGATGAATATAATTTCCTCGCCTGGATGAGCACTCAATTTAATGGGAGAAACAGATCATTTTTATTCAGACTGATTAATGCTCTTATAGAGGAAAAAGCATAAGAATACATCCAGGCTCACCAGGAGTAGCAAGAGTCAAGGAAGGCTTCTTGGAGAATTTAATGGCTTAGTTGAGTCTTCAAGGACAATAGATGAAAAGCAAGGGCAGCATGATCAAAGTTATGGTGCATGGACCACTGCTGCTCTACTAGTGTACATTATGATTTCTTTCCTTTTGTCACTTCAAATGCCTTTAGCTTTAGGTTGTATAATACCCAGCTCAAACAGGCTTAAACAATAAGTGGACAACTAAACAGTTGTAGGATTGAAAGGGGGCCATAGCTACAGAAAGAGTAGAGACTTTTAAAATCTTTAAAGGCCTTAAGAAAAATTTAAATGAAGTCCTCAACTTTTGAGAAAATATAAATTAAGAAAATTGACAAAGAAATAGAAAATCTGTATATACCATGAACTCCTTAAAGAACTAAACCAATAGACATAAATCTCTTTGGCAAAAAGGACATAACATGGTACAGCTGGAAAGTTTTACAAAACTTACAAGAAACATATAACTCTTATATAAACTGATAATCTTCTAATTGGTGGAGACAAACCTTTTAATTTCCTCCCTAAATTTAGGAAAACATATGATAAAATTTAACAGCCATTAATACTATGAAACCCTTAGCAAACCATACATGAAAGAGAATCTCCTTAACTTCTCAAAAACCAAGGACATCTGTTATACTTGATGGTGAAACATTAGACATATTCACATGAAGTCAAGCACAAACAAGGGGGCCTATTATTACCTCTCCTAGTCCACATTGTACTGGATGTTCTAGCCAATGCAATAGGACAAGGGGGAAAAATTAAAGATGAATGAAAGAGACAAATTACTGTTGTTTATAGATTAAATAGAAAACAAATGAGCAGAAGATCTAAATAGACATTTCTCCAAAGAAGACATGCAGGTGGTCAATAAGCACACGAAAAGATGCTCATGACAGCTAATTATTAGAGAAGCGCAAATCAAAATTACAATGAGGTACCACCTCCCACCAGACAGAATGACCATCGTTAAAAGGCTACAAATAATAAATATTGGAGAGAGTGTGGAGAAAAGAGAACCTTCTTACACTGTTGGTGGGAATCTAAATTGATATAGCCACTATGGAAAACAATATGTAGGTTCCTCAAAAGACTAAAAATAGAGTTGTTATATGATCAAACAATTCCACTCCTGGTCATATACCCAGACAAAACTATAATTTGAAAAGATACACGCACCCCTATGTTCATAACAGCAATATTCACAATAACCAAGACATGGAAAAAGCTTAAATATCCATTGATAGATGACTAAAGAAATGAAGATAAAGAAATATATCCTTTATGAATATATATATATATATATATATTTAATTCATCCATAAGAAAGAATGAGCTCATTCATAAGATATTACTCATCCACAGGAAAGAATGAACTAATGCCATTTGCAGTAACATGAGTGGACCTGAGATTATCATACTAAGTGAGATAAATCAGAAAGAGAATGAAAAATACCATATAATATCATTTGTATGTGGCATCTAAAATATGACACAAATAATATATCTACAAAAAAGAAACAGACTGACAGACACAGAGGACAGACTTGTGGTTGCCAAGGGAGAGGGAAGTCAGGGAGGAAACGATTAGGAGATTAGGATTTAGCAGATGAAAACTAGTATATCAGTTCAGTTCAATCACTCAGTCATGCCTGACTCTTTGCAACCCCATGGACTGCAGCAAGCCAGGCCTCCCTGTCCATCACCAACTCCCAGAGTTTACTCAAACTCATGTCCATTGAGTTGGATGGTGATGCCATCCAACCATCTCATCCTCTGTCATCCCCTTCTCTTCCTGCCTTCAGTCTTTCCCAGCATCAAGGTCTTTTCCAATGAGTCAGCTCTTCACATCAGGTGGCCAAGTTGTTGGAGTTTCAGCTTCAACATCAGTCCTTTCAATGAACACTCAGCACTGATCTCCTTTAGGATGGACTGGTTGGATCTCCTTGCAGTCCAAGGGACTCTCAAGAGTCTTCTCCAACACCGCAGTTGAAAAGCATCAATTCTTCAGCGCTCAGCTTTCTTTATAGTCCAACTCTCACATCCATACATGACTACTGGAAAAACCATAGCCTTGACGATCCAGACCATTGTTGGCAAAGTAATGTCTCTACTTTTTAATATGCTGGGTTGGTCATGGCTTTCCTTCCAAGGAGTAAGTGTCTTTTAATTTCATGGCTGCAATCACCATCTGCAGTGATTTTGGAGCCCCCCAAAATAAAGTCTGACACTGTTTCCACTGTTTCCCCATCTATTTCCCATGAAGTGATGGGACCAGATGTCATGATCTTAATTTTCTGAATATTGAGTTTTAAACCAACTTTTTTACTCTCCTCTTTCACTTTTATCAAGAGGGTCTTTAGTTCTTCTTCACCACTGCAAGGTGGTGTCATCTGCATATCTAAGGTTATTGATATTTCTCCCAGCAATCTTGATTCCACCTTGTGCTTCATCCAGCCCAGCATTTCTCATGATGTACTCTGCATATAAGCAGGGTGACAATATACAGCCTTGACGTACTCCTTTTCCTATTTGGAACCAGTCTGTTGGTCCATGTCCAGTTCTAACTGTTGCTTCCTGACCTGCAACAGATTTCTCAAGAGGCAGGTCAGGTGATCTGGTATTCCCATCTCTTTCAGAATTTTCCACAGTTTGTTGTGATCTATACAGTCAAAGGCTTTGGCATAGTCAATAAAGCAGAAATAGATTATTTTCTGGAACTTTCTTGCTTTTTCGATGATCCAGCAGATGTTGGCAATTTGATCTCTGGTTCCTCTGCCTTTTCTAAAACCAGCTTGAACATTTGGAAGTTCACGGTTCACATATTGCTGAAGCCTGGCTTGGAGAATTTTGAGCATTACTTTACTAGCATGTGAGATGAGTGCAATTGTGCGGTAGTTTGAGCATTCTTTGGCATTGCCTTTCTTTGGGACTGGAATGAAAACTGACCTTTTCCAGTCCTGTGGCCACTGCTGAGTTTTCCAAATTTGCTGGCATATTGAGTGCAGCACTTTCACAGAATCCTTTTAGGATCTGAAATATCTCAATTGGAATTCCATCACCCCCGCTAGCTTTGTTCGTAGTGATGCTTCCTAAGGCCCACTTGACTTCACATTCCAGAATGTCTGGCTCTAGGTGAGTGATCACACCATCATGATTATCTGGATCATGAAGATCTTTTTTGTACAGTTCTTCTGTGTATTCTTGCCACCTCTTCTTAATATCTTCTGCTTCTGTTAGGTCCATACAATTTCTGTCCTTTATCAAGCCCATCTTTGTTGAAATGTTCCCTTGGTATCTCTAATTATCTTGAAGAGTTCTCTAGTCTTTCCCATTCTATTGTTTTCCCTATTTCTTTGCACTGATCACTGAGGAAGGCTTTCTTATCTCTCCTTGCTATTCTTTGGAGCTCTGCATTCAAATGTGTATATGTTTCCTTTTCTCCTTTACTTTTTGCTTCTCTTCTTTTCACAGTTATTTCCTCCCCAGACAGCCATTTCGCTTTTTTGCATTTCTTTTCCATGGGGATGGTCTTGATCCCTGTCTCCTATACAATGTCATGAACCTCCATCCATAGTTCATCAGGCACTCTGTCTATCAGATCTAGTCCCTTAAATCTGCTTCTCACTTCCACTGTCTAATCATAAGGGATTTGATTTAGGTCATACTTGAATGGTCTAGTGGCTTTCCCTACTTTCTTTAGTTTAAGTCTGAATTTGGCAATAAGGAGTTCATGATCTGAGCCACAGTCAGCTCTCTGTCTTGTTTTTACTGACTGTATAGAGCTTCTCCATATAGGATGTATTATAGCAACCAAAAATGTATTATAGCAACAAAATTATAATGTGGCCAGAAGTAAATCTAACAAAAGTGATGAAAATCTTCTATAAAGAAACTATAAACTAGTATACAGGATGGACAAACAACAAGATCTCACTGTATAGCAGAGGGAACTATATTCAATATCCTGTGATAAACCATAATAGAAAGGTATATGTGGAGAATCTGTACCTTAGTCATTCTGCTATATAGCCGAAATTAACACAACATTGTAAATCAACTATACTTCAATAAGGTTATTAAAAAAGGGTTACAAATAAACTATTTGAACTAAGCTGTTAACAAAACCACTTGATATAAGATCAACATAAACAACAATATCCCAGTGTACTTAAGACAACAAATTAGAAAATATACTCGAAAATGTATTATAGCAACAAAATTATAATGCGGCCAGAAGTAAACCTAACAAAAGATATGAAAATCTTCTATAAAGAAAATATAAAACATTATTGGATGACATGAAGAATAGCTCAGATAAATGAAAAAGTATGCCATCTCTACAGACAAGAAGAATCAGTATCATAAAAATGTAAAATTTCCCTCATGTTAATGTATTACTTCAATTAAATTCCAAGCAAAACACCCAGTATATGTATTTTTGCCATAACCTGCCAGTAGAATCTAAAAGTATTAAAAATAAAAGCCTTGAATATTCAGGCATTTTTGAAGATAAAGAAAGCATAGGAATTTTCTTAAAAGAGATATCAAGGCTTATTATAAAACCATCATAATTAATAGTGTGTGGTATTTGTATAGATTATGCTAGCAAGCCATAAACAGGCACCCACAAGTCCCTGTAAACTTTGTCTGTGAAAGATGTAGCATTATGAATCACTGGAGAAAAGATATTCTATTCAGTGAATATTGCTGGGCCAGTTAGTTAGTCATACAAAAAGAAATTGGATCTTTACCTCAGATAATACACAAAAATTAATTCTAGGTAAATTAAAGAACTAAATGCAAATAGTGAAACATTTAGGAAAATAAAGAAAAAATTTAACAGTTATAGAAAAGAATTTCTTAAAATACAATAAGCTAAAACTATTTTTTCAAGTTTGATAAATTTCACTGATTAAGATATTTCTGTATGGAGAAATATACCATAAATATAACTAACAGATATTATATTTTTAAAGGGAAATAGTAATGAGAAATGATACTTGTTGGTATACAACCTTCAGAAGATTAGTATATAAATCATATTAAAAACTTCTAAAAGTAATAATTGCAAGACAAACAACTCAGTAGAAAAATAGGCAAAGAATATTAATTTCCTTTAGTGTCCTTTTTCCCTATTCCATTTAATAACAGGACTTCTGGAGTTTAGATATATAATTGACGGTGCTGAGGACTATATTTTCTAGCTTCCTTATAGCTAAGTATGTCCAGACGACTAAATCTTGGCCAGTCATGTTAATGGAAGCAATGTGTCCATTCTAGTCTTATGTTTTGAGAAGGCCATTGTTTGCCAGCAACTTCTGCCCCATTTCTGTTTCTCAGGGGCTGGAATGCAGACTTAGTTGAAGTCTATGAGTCATCTGGTGGACTAAGACAAAACCCTAGAGAATGGCATGGTAACAAAGTTAAGGAATTTGGATTCCTGGGTTACTTCCTAGAGCAGAATTGCCTACCTATCCTGATCTGCTCACCCATTCCTGCCTTATTATGCAAGAGAACAATGAATTTCTTTGATATTTGAGTGCCTGAATTTGGAGATCTTTGTTATACCAGTTTTACTTATATCCCAACTAATGTAGATAGGAGTAGGAAATTGAATGATACACAAATATGTATATTAAATATAATAGGAGATTGAAATAAATAATATAAAAATACGTATTGTGTTGTTCAGTTGCCAGTCATGTCTACTTGTAACTCCATGAACTGCAGCACGCCAGGCCTCCGTGCCCCTCACTATCTCCCAGAGTTTGCACAAGTTCATGTTCATTGCATCAGTGATGCCATCCAGCCATCTCATCCTCTGACACCTTCTTCTCCTTCTGCCCTCAGTCTTTCCCAGCAGTAGGAACTTTTCCAGTGAGTCAGCTGTTTGCATCAGATGGCCAAAATACTGGAGCTTCAGGTTCAGCATCAGTCCTTCCAGTGAATATTTAGGGTTGATCTCCCTTAAAGATTGATTATTTTGATCTCCTTGCTATCCAAGGGGCTTTCAGGAGTCTTCTCCAGCACCACAGTTCGAAGGCATCGATTCTTTGGCGTTATGCCTTCTTTATGGTCCAACTCTCACAACTGTATGTGACCACTGGAAAGACCATAGCCTTGACTATATGGCCCTTTGTTGGCAGAGTAACATCTCCATTTTTCAACACACTGTCTCGGTTTGTCATTGCTTTCCTGCTAAGAAGCAAATTGTCTTCTGATTTCATGGCTGCAGTCACCATCCACAGTGATTTTGGAGCCCAGGAAGAGGAAATCTGTCACTACTTCACCTTTTCCCCTTCTATTTGCCATGCAGTAATGGGGCTGGATGCCATGATCTTGGTTTTTTAAATATTTAGTCTTAAGCTGGCTCTTTTACTTTCCTTCACCCTCATTAAGAGGTTTTTTTGCTCCTCTTCACCTTCTGCCATTAGAGTGGTATCATCCACATATCTGAGGTTGTTGCTACTGCTGCTAAGTCGCTTCAGTCATGTCTGACTCTGTACGACTCCATAGATAGCAGCCCACCAGGCTCCCCTGTCCCTGGGATTCTCCAGGCAAGAACACTGGAGTGGGTTGCCATTTCCTTCTCCAATGCATGAAAGTGAAAAGTGAAAGTGAAGTTTCTCAGTCATGTCTAACCCTCAGCGACCCCATGGACTGCAGCCTTCCAGGCTCCTCCATCCATGTGATTTTCCAGGCAAGAGTATTGGAGTGGGGTGCCATTGCCTTCTCTGTGAGGTTGTTGATACCTATACATATACATATTATTATTTTATATTATATATAATAATATATAATACTATATTATATTTATATTACTATATATTATATATTTGTGTTAAGGACACGACTGAGCAACTTCACTTTCATTATTTAAATAAATATTTATTTTTTAAAACATCCTAAAATAGAGTACTACTGTTGGGAAAAAATGTGAAAAAGGATATTAATGTTAAACATCCACCCAAATCCACATGTTGAAATCCTAAGCTCCAGTGCCTCAAAACGCAACCTTGTTTGAAAATAAAGTCATGGCAGAAGTGATTGGTTAAGTTAAAATGAGGTCTATTTAGGGTGGGCCCTAATCGAATATGACTGTTGTCTAATTTCCCCATTAGTCACTTGGCTGGTGTCTAGTGGAAAATTTAGACACAAACATAAAGATGAACAGAGGGAGATGATGTGAAGAGACACAGTCGTCTATAAGCCAAGGAGAAGACCTGGGACAGATGCTTCCTCACAGCCCTCAGAAGGAACCAACTTTGCAACATCTTCATTTTGGAATTCCAGCTTCCAGAATTGTGAGACAATCAATTCCTGTTGTTTAAGCCACCCAGTTTATAGTGCTCACTTATGGCAGCCCTAGCACACTAATCCACCTGGGTGTGTTCAGCTTCTAAGTTGTGTCCAACTCTTTATGACCCTGTAGACTATAGCTTGCCAGGCTCCTCTGTCTGTGGGATTCTCCAGGCAAAGATACTGAGGTGGGTAGCCATTTCCTACTCCATAGGATCTTCCTGAACCAGGGATTGAATCCATGTCTCTTGTGTCTCCTGCACTGCAAGGGAATTCTTTACCTGCTGAACCCCTGGGGAAGTCCAAACTAATCTACCTGTGACTCAACGATTCCTTGTATAGGTGTATGTCTACAGAAACTCTCACAAGAGTGCACCAGAAGTTACACAGAAGGATGAAGCATGGCAATAATGAAATATTGTATATTCATCAATAAGAAAATAAATATTATGCATAAAGTATATTAACACAGTGGAAAACTCTACCACAGAACAATGATGAACTAGTAGCCTCTCAATAGGGATTAAAATACGTAAAAATTTTAAAGTTCACATCCAAAAATATTTTTAAATAAAATTTTAAAACAAAATAAAATACAAGCTGAGAAAAAGTATTTGTGAAATAAGACAGCAAATGGATTTTTATTCTTTTTGCTATGAAGAGTTCTTATAAACAATGACAAAAAGGTAAATACTTCCATACAAAAGGACAAGACACAGCAGCACTTCGAAGAAAAATGTAAATAACAAATAAATGTAGGAAAAAATATTCATTATCACTAAGAACAAACAAATACAATCTTACATCAGGAGAAACCAAAAAGATTTAAAATCTTAACTTTGCAAAGATTAGTAGCACACCAAACTCCTCTGTGCATGAGATTTTGCAGGTAAGAATAGTGGAGTGGGCTCCCATTTCCTTCTCCAGGAGACCCTCCCAGTCTAAGGATTGAACCCACAGCTCCTGCTATGTCTCCTGCATTGCAGGTGGATTCTTTACCACTGAGCCACCAGGAAAGCCCATTCCCAAGTGGCTCAGTGGTAAAGAATTTGTCTGCCAACACAGGAGACGTAGGTTAGTATCTGAGTATGAAAAGTTGAGATATTAATCAATGCCAGTGATTAATAATCTTATTTGAAGGACAGTTTTGCAGTATTAAAAACAACTAAAATATGGAAACCTTTTTGTCCTCCAATATTAATATATCTTAAAATAATAAGAAAGTAACTCAAAGATGTAATCAACCTTGTTCATAATTACCATGAAGTTGTCAACAGACTGGTTTCAAATAGGAAAAGGAGTGCGTCAAGGCTGTATATTGTCACCCTGCTTATTTAACTTGTATGCAGAGTACATCATGAGAAATGCTGGGCTGGAAGAAACGCAAGCTGGAATCAAGATTGCCGGGAGAAATATCAATAATCTCAGATATGCAGATGACACCACCCTTATGGCAGAAAGTGAAGAGGAGCTAAAAAGCCTCTTGATGAAAGTGAAAGAGGAGAGTGAAAAAGTTGGCTTAAAGCTCAACATTCAGAAAACGAAGATCATGGCATCTGGTCCCATCCCTTCATGGGAAATAGATGGGGAAACAGTAGAAACAGTGTCAGACTTTATTTTTTTGGGCTCCAAAATCACTGCAGATGGTGACTGCAGCCATGAAATTAAAAGATGCTTACTCCTTGGAAGAAAAGTTATGACCAACCTAGATAGCATATTCAAAAGCAGAGATATTACTTTGCTGACAAAGGTCTGTCTAGTCAATGCTATGGTTTTTCCTGTGGTCATATATGGATGTGAGAGTTGGACTGTGAAGAAGGCTGAGCACGGAAGAATTGATGCTTTTGAATTGTGGTGTTGGAGAAGACTCTTGAGAGTCCCTTGGACTGCAAGGAGATCCAACCAGTCCATTCTGAAAGAGATCAGCCCTGGGATTTCTTTGGAAGGAATGATGCTAAAGCTGAAACTCCAGTACTTTGGCCACCTTATGCGAAGAGTTGACTCATTGAAAAAGACTCTGATGCTGGGAGAGATTAGGGGCAGGAGGAGAAGGGGATGACAGAGGATGAGATGGCTGGATGGCATCACTGACTCGATGGATGTGAGTCTGAGTGAACTCCAGGAATTGGTGATGGACAGGGAGGCCTGGCATGCTGCGATTCATGGGGTCTCAGAGAGTCTGACACGACTGAGCAACTGAACTAAACTGAACTGAACTGTCAATGCAGATTAATCAGAAACAGCTTTTAAATGGTAGCATATTTTAAAAAAATTTTTAATTGAAAGAAATTGCTTAATAGAATTTTGTCGTTTTCTGTCATACATCACCAAGAATCAGCCGTAGAGACACCCATGTCCCCTCCCTCCTGAATCTCCCTCCCATATCCCTCTCCATCCCACCCTTCAGTCTGTTACAGAGTCTCTGTTTGAGTTTCCTGAGTCATACAGCAAATTCCCACTGGCTATCTCTTTTATGTATGGTATTATAAATTTCCATGTTACTCTCTCCGTATGTCTCCCCTTCACCCTCTTCCCCTCACACCATGTTCATAGGTCTGTTCTCTATGTCAGTTTCTCCACTGCTGCCCTGAAAATAAATTCATCAGTGCCATCTTTTTAGATCCCGTATATGTGTCAGTATATGATATTTATATTTCTCTTTCTGACTTACTTCACTCTATATAATAGGCTCTAGTTTTGTCCACCTCATTAGAACTGATTCAAATGTGTTTCTTTTTACAGCTGAGTAGTATTTCATTGTATATATGTACCACAGCTTCTTTATCCATTTATCTGTTGATGGACATCTAGGTTGCTTCCATATTCTAGCTATTGTAAATAGTGCTGCAATGAACAATGGGGTACATGTGTCCTTTTCAATTTTGGTTTCCTCAGGGTATATGCCAAGGAGTGGGATTGCTGGATCATATGATGGTTTTATTCCTAACTTGTTAAGGAATCTCCATACTGTTTTCCATAGTGGCTATATCAGTTTACATTCCCACCAGCAATGCAAGATGTTCCCTTTTCTCCACACCCTCTCCAGCATTTATTGTTTGTAGACTTTTTGATGATGGCCATTCTGATTGGTATGAAGTGGTATCTCATTGTACTTTTGATTTGCCTTTCTCTAACAATGAGTGATGTTGAGCATCTTTTCACATGCTTCTTAGCCATCTCTATGTCTTCTTTAGAGAAATGTCTCCTCAGGTCCCCTTCCCATGGTTAGTATATTTTTAATCTAAATAAATACTGATGCATCCTTAAACTATCCAGTATTGCTATTTATCGCTTCCAATATATTTTTTTCTATTTTTTTAAAGGAAGCATATAAGGCAGTAATCAGTTTATAGGGTAGGGTCTTCACTGGAGGATGAGGAACTCTAGGGTGAGAAACACAACAGCCTGGCTTAGCACAATGATGGGGGCACCTGTGTCCTCCAGACAAGGAGGTGGGTGGGGGACCACCCTTCAGTCAATTGCAGAGGGAGAACCACTCCCCTGGTTTGACAGAGGGGTCCTTCTACCTGGCAGATGTGCTCTGCATGGAGAAAGGACTGGAGTGAACCAATTTAGTTGGGGCTAAAATGTTGATTTTTACTTTTTTCAGTATATTTGAAGCATTTCAAAATTGAAAGAGCTTTAAAGGTGCTATAACAGAAAGGCTCCAATTTTAAATAACAACTCAAAACTTCAAAAGCTGGTAATAAACTTTATAAGCTAAGTGTAAGATCTCTATGAAGAAAGCCAGAACACCTAGCAAGAAGCTTAAAAGAAGATGGGCAAAATGAAATCTGAGGCTGAAGCCTGACATATAAAATAGTTGCTAATATTTGTTGAGCAAACAGATAACAGACTCCGTTTATCAGGCACGAATTTATGCCAGACACCCCGCAAAGTGCTTCATGCACATTGTCCCAGTTAATCCTCTAATGGTCCAGCAAAGCATGGATTACCAGAATCCCTGTTTTACATAAGAGGACACCATGGAAGACTGAGGTTCTCTGTTTAAGATCAGAGAACCAGGAAGTCCTGGTTTGTAGCTCAGGAATGCCTGGCTCCAGAACTAGGATCTTCACTCCACTGTAAAACCTGTCTCATTTAAGTGGGGTGGAGTCCTGCCTCTTGACACCCTCATACTCCCTAGAAATAAGGAACTATATCTGCTAAGATAGGAAAACAGTACAGCTCTGTAAAAACTTGGTTGATTCAATGTTTCTTGTATTCTGTTCTGCGTCATCTAATTTTTTTATTTTGAATTGCAGCCAGTGTCTTTGGTGCTAACCAGTGTAGGGGTGGCAGAAAGAAACAGGTGAAAGGATCTCAAAGGAAAGATGAGACAGCAGTAAAGGGAGGGTGCTCCATCCTCCTATAGGGACTGCTTCTGGGGCTAATCCTTGCAGGCTTTGTGGTTCAGTTTTGTTTGTTTGTTTGTTTGTTTTACTTTATTTTGCTTTACAATACTGTATTTGTTTTGCCATACATTGACATGAATCAGCCATGGGTGTACATGAGTTCCCAATCCTGAACCCCCCTCCCACCTCCCACCTCATATCATCTTTCTGGATCATCCCCGTGCACCAGCCCCAAGCATCCTGTATCCTGTATCAAACATAGACTGGAAATTCATTTCTTATCTGATAGTATACAGGTTTCAATGCCATTCTCCCAAATCATCCCACCGTCTCCGTCTCCCACAGAGGCTAAAAGTCCGTTCTATACATCTGTGTCTCTTTTGCTGTCTTGCATAGAGGGTTATCATTACCATCTTTCTAAATTCCATATATATGTGTTAGTATACTCTATTGGTGTTTTTCTTTCTGGTGTGGTTCAGTTTTGTAAATGATTTCCTGCCCCCCAAAAAAGGGTATTCTCAGCACTCTGGAATCCAACTCCCTGAGATTCAAGTCTCATTTCTTCTTCTTGGTAGATGTATGAACTCAGGAAAGTTATTTGGCATCTCTGGACCTCAGTTTCTTTATCCTCATAAAAGACTTGTCAGGGCTAAATGAGGTATTGCATGAATAGTGTATGATTCAGAATTTAGCATATAATAAACCCAAATTATGTCTTACTCATCATCATCATTGTCATCATGGTCACATCACCATCATTCTCTGAACCTAGCAGCCCAAGAACCTCAGCTCCTCAACTTCCTACTGCTCTGAACACATAGCCTCAACTTAACTGAGTTCCCCACAGCATGTGGCTACAATAGACCAGGGCCCTGGGAAATGCCCACTCCATCAGGTTCTTGCTCCCAAGCCCAGGGCTGAGAATTGTTTGTAGAAGGCTGAATGAGAGACTGATGACTCAAGATAAGATAGGCAATCAGCTTGGACTCACCACTGCAGACTTCTGGCCTACTTGTAAAATGAGTCTTGTCATTTATTTGACAGTCCCCAGGATTTCACACAAGGGGAGGGACAAATAAAGTCAAGCCCCCAGTGGAATGTTGCTGATAGCCTCAAGTGAGGAGTTGGGTGTTCTGGGGGCCCCCAAGCTTGGGCAGCCCCTCAGTTTCCTAGCCATCTCGAAGCCCACCATTCATTTCAGCCAGTGTTTATAGAGTACCAACCATGAGAAGCAGGTCCAGGTGGTTTTCCTCTTTAAAGACCAGTGAAATATTTGCACTTCAAATGTATTTAATGTGGTTTCAAAAATTTAACTCAGAGCAGAAGTATCCCATCGGTATACCTCCAGCCACCAGCTGCCCTTTAGTCATCTGTTCCTTAAGTGGTTGGGAACACAGGCTTGGCCAGCAAAGATCTAAGTTCAGAGGCTGACTCAGCAGCTCTGAGCCCATTTTCTCCTCATTCTGCTACTAGTTTTGCAGGCTTGCGATGGTTAAATAAGATTGTGCATAAAGCATCCAGGAATGCATGCACCTCATTAAATTAATCCTAAAGAAAATAACTGGCAAAGCAGAGGATCCTCCAGCCACTTTATCTTCTTTATATAGAGTGTTTTTATGTATTAGGTCTCCTTAGAATTCAGATACCACAGTCAGGGGAGGGAGGCCCCGTCCAGTCACGACATATGGCAGGCCTGCCACGCCAGCGTATGGCCTGGGCCTTTGCAGGCTGCCTTATCTGTGAATGTCTTCCCCACCCACTTATGCTGCAGGTGTGGTTCATTTCATTTGGTATTCTCAGCACCTAAAACTAGGACCTGGCATTATGTGGTCACCTCGGTCTATATCTGCTGAAGGAGAGGTCAAAGAACGAGTGAAAGAAAACAGAAAACAGTGAGGAAGAAAAAAATTATCCTATTGTTCAACTGCAGCTTGATGCTTATTCTTCAAGATCCAGATCATCTTCTCTTTTTAACTTTCCTGGCTCCCTCATCTTTTCCCTTTCTTCCCACCATGCCCCCCATGTCTCTCCTCTCCCTCACTCCCATCTCTCCTTTTCCCATGGTAGAATGGATATCTCTTGGTCTCCTTCCTCTTAGAAAATCTACAGAGAGACTGTAAATGAAATGGAATGCACTGACATGGTTAACACAGAGGGGGTAAATGCAATGCCCTCCAATCCCTGAGCCATTGCCAACGGGATCCGCTTGACTATGGAATGGCTGGCTCTTCCTCAGGCCAAAGAAGCGGAGTAGCAGAGTGGGACAAAAGAACATGCATCTGGATGCAAGCCTAGAAACAAAAGGTAGAGTCAACTCACAGAGCGCACTTCAGAAAGTTTAAAGGGAGAGAGAGAAGAGGTACTATGGAGGCCCTGCTGTGACCACCCAGCGAGGCAGAGAGCATGAACAGCATTTTTGTCCAATAAATCGGTGCTTCTCAATGCTGTGTGCACAGGTGTTAGCCAGAGATTTTGTCAAAATTCAGATTCTGCTTTGGTAGATCTAGGGTTGGGCCTGAGATGCTGTACTTCTAACAAGCTCCCAAGTAATGCTAGTGCTCCTGGTCCAGGAATCAAACTTTGAGTACCAAAAGTTTAATGCAAAAAGCCCTAAAAAGTTTTCCTGGCATGTTCTCTCTCATCTTTTTAAAGATGTAACAGGCCACCCAACAGAAATTGAAAGGCTTTGAACAGCCTGGTATCCAAAGGGATTCTCTGGTCTCTCCCCGACCCTCTCTTCTTACAGCCTTTGCCTGGACACTCCCCAACATAGGGCAGCCTCCTCCAGGCAGCCTAGGCTGAAGGGGGATTAGGAATTCCAAGAGCTCAATTTTAAACCTCTAGCTTGATCCCCAGAACCACATATAGCTCCCGCAGCATAGATGAAGGCAGCCATAAAACGTCATCCTCAGGCTTCCTTCAAAGAACGCTTAAGCCATACGGAATTTAATTTCACTGTCTATTCTCCCTTCTAGATAGGTGATTTAAGAGCATGTTTGGAGATACTTCTGCCTCTTTTTGCCCTCCTTTACCCCAACACCCACAACCGTAGACACTGAGCACTTGAGGAAATGATTATTTCCTTATTCTCAAAGTTTTTAACATAGTAGGTACTTGGTAAATGTTTGTTGAACTAATTAACAAAAGTCTTGACTTTTTTTCACTACTTGAGCTAATCAAATTAGATTTTCTTAAGGCAGTCAAATTTCTTTTGCATGACAGCACAGGTTTTGTGAGCTTCAGTGGTTTTACTGAAGATAACTGGCAAGGAGAAGAAAAGAAACAAAAACTGTGGTTCCTGGAACAAACTGTAATACTAGTTTCTCACAGTGTGAGGTGAACAGGATTGGATTAGCCTATTTAAAAGATCACAGAATTCAGAACTAGAAGATATCTTAGACATTGCCTAATCCTCAAATGACAAATTTCTGACAGAAAACAAGTCATTTCTCTCCATTCCTGTGCATGTGGCAGACATCACTAATCAATCATGGTACTTTCCCTGATAAATGTAGATGCGACTTCAGAAACCTAAGGGTTTGTTGTTGTTGTTGTTATTATTCGTTTAAACCTAGGGGTTAAATGTAATACTGGGTTTCTTCACCTGTCCACTGGTGAACCCTTATGCTTCTTAGCGTATCCATCTGAGCACCTGCTCTGTAGTTCTCTTATAAAACTGTACCCCCAGTGTCTCTTTGCCTTCACAAGTCATGACTCAGGCTGAACTGTCTTGAGTTCAAGGTAAGAGAGGCAGTACACATATGCATGAGAGAGGCTCACACTTCATTGTGCAGAGTAGCATGAGGCTTGGGATTGCATCTTGCTCATTCATTCATTATTGATGAAATATTTATAAGACCAGGCACTGGTTTGACCTGTGTTCACCTCTGTATCATAAGCCCCTAAAATATGTGTTTATTCTTGCATAAATGATGGATGGATAGAAGAATAAATGCTTGAATAGTTACCTCTCATAGAATGAAGCCTGGTAGTCCTTAGCAAGGACACTCTTCTTCTACCTCTTGCTAAGGCTCAGAAAGATCATTTTCTTTCTTAATTAATTAATTTATTTATTTTGATTGGAGGCTAATTACTTTATAATATTGTAGTGGTTTTTGCCATACACTGACATGAATCAACCATGGGTGTACATGTGTCCCCCATCCTGAAACCCCCTCCCACCTCCTTCCCCATCCCATCCTTCTGGGTTGTTCCAGTGCACTCGCTTTGAGTGCCCTGTTTCATGTATGGGACTGGTCATCTATTTCACATATGGTAATCACTTCATGGGAAATAGATGGGGAAAGAGTAGAAACAGTGTCAGACTTTATTTTGGAGGGCTCCAAAATCACTGCAGATGGTGATTGCAGCCATGAAATTAAAAGACACTTACTCTTTGGAAGAAAAGTTATGACTAACCTAGATAGCATATTCAAAAGCAGAGATATTACTTTGCTGACAAAGGTCTGTCTAGTCAAGGCTATGGTTTTTCCTGAGGTCATATATGGATGTGAGAGTTGGACGGTGAAGAAGGCTGAGTGCTGAAGAATTGATGCTTTTGAAGTGTGGTGTTGGAGAAGACTCTTGAGAGTCCCTTGGACTGCAAGGAGATCCAACCAGTCCATTCTAAAAGAGATCAGCCCTGGGATTTCTTTGGAAGGAATGATGCTAAAGCTGAAACTCCAGTACTTTGGCCACCTCATGCGAAGAGTTGACTCTTTGGAAAAGACTTTGATGCTGGGAGGGATTGGGGACAACAGAGGATGAGATGGCTGGATGGCATCACTGACTTGATGGACGTGAGTCTGAGTGAACTCTAGGAGTTGGTGATGGACAGGGAGGCCTGGCGTGCAGCGATTCATGGGGTCACAAAGAGTCGGACACGACTGAGCGACTGAACTGAACTGAACTGAACTGAATATACATGTTTCAGTGTTATTCTCTCGAGTCATCCCACCCTCGCCTTCTTCCACAGAGTCCCAAGTCCATTCTGTGTGTCTGTGTCTCTTCTTGCTGCCTCACATATAGGGTCATCGTTCCCATCTTTCTAAATTCCATATATATCAGTTAATGTACTGTATTGGTGTTTTTCTTTCTGCCTTACTTCACTCTGTGTAATAGGTTCCAGTTTCATCCACCTCATTAGAACTGATCCAAATGCATTCTTTTTAATAGCTGAGTAATATTCCACTGTGTATATGTACCACAGCTCTCTTATCCATTTATCTGCTGATGGACATCTAGGTTGCTTCCATGTCCTGGCTATTATAAACAGTGCTGTGATGAACACTGGGGTACACGTGTCTCTTTCACATCTGGTTTCCTTGGTGTGTATGCCCAGCAGTGGGATTGCTGAGTCATATGGCAGTTCTATTTCCAGTTTTTTAAGGAATCTCCACATTGTTCTCCATAGTGGCTGTACTAGTTTGCATTCCCACCAACAGTATAAAAGGGTTCCCTTTTCTCCACACCCTCTCCAGCATTTATTGTTTGTAGACTTTTGGATCGCAGCCATTCTTTTTTTATACTGAGCACACTCTATACACAGCCTCACATGCAAGGAGTCCCCAAGGGCAGCACTCACTTGGTCGGGAGGCACTTCTAAATGTGTTTTAATCTGTGCCTACCAGACTCCATTCAGTCAACTAGATTGTTTCTGTAGATGGAACTGGTCTAGGTTCTGTCCTTTACTATTTATGTAAAATGCTATCTTAGATCTTCCACATAAACATCTTGTTTAATCTCAGGCACAGTTGGACAAGGCAGTTATCATGAGTCTATTTTATAGTGGAGGAAATGGAGGCTCAGAAAGGTCATTTGATTTGCTCAGGCTGACAGAGTTGCAGAGCAGACTGTGAGCTCTGTCTGCCTGACTCACAAGTCTGAGCTTTTGCAAAGGGGGCTATGGCTAGCTGGTGTCACAGAACTCATGGAAAACCGACCAGTTGTACCAAGAAGGCAAGGATTTCTGCATTTGTGATCATCTGCTTACATAAAGAGTAATTCTCCCCACAGCTGGTGAGGAGGGGCCTGGCCTTTGCTGCCCACAGCTGGTGAGGAGGGGCCTGGTCTTTGCTGCCCCTGTTTGTCCATTGTTGCTGGATGTCTCTAAGTCCTCCAGAGCGGAAAGGCTAGGCTGGTCAATCCTGCATAAAAGGACGGTAGAGGGAGGGGCTCCTTTCAGGTATTACCCAATTAAGGATTTACTGAGGATAAAAAAAGAGCAAGAGCAGGTTTGTGCCCCATCTTTACCCGCCTGCCCCACCCCAGCCGTCAGTGCCAGAGGTAGCAGCTGCAGTCTGGGAATGACCCAGGCACTGCTTGTCACCTCACAGCCCTGGAACACCCCCCAGGCCTTGACTGCCTGGACTCTCAGCTAAAGCTTGGGGGCACTGGGAAAGCCCCACTTTGTGTAATTGTTTAATTATCATGTCAATGTAGATTCATTAGTATGGCAGCTGTCATTGCAAATAGGGGAGGTGGGGGCTCCCAGAGCCCCTAGGGTCAGCCTAATTGATGTAGTGAACAGAATACTGTATTTACTCAACAATGGTTTGGGTTTCCCTTCTGACCTGGGAAGGGCATCAGTGCTTACCGGGAATCAATAGCAGCTGAATTTTCATCCACAGAGATGGGACTCTCTCTCTCATATGCATGGGCTTATCCCCTCCAGGCTCTTCCTGAGGATAGGCAGGCATCCCCACTGCATTGAGAGGCTGCAGTCTTTCACTTCTCCCAGGTCAGAAGAGATGTGGGTGTGAGAGTGCTAGAATTACATTCCTCCCTTAACAGAAGTGTTGAATAGGTTCTATTTAATTTTGATTTCCACAAAGGTCTGACTAGGTCACATTTACTTCTGCAGCCCTCCCAGCTAGTTCATGGTACAGAACAGCCTAATGTTTAAAAAATGTTTGTAGAATGAGTAATAACTTGCTTTTATTGAATACTGACTGTGATAGGCACTGCCCCAAGATTTTACAGTTAATATAGCAGGCTTCCTAGGTAGCTCAGCAGTGAAGAAACCACCGCCAACGCAATAGATGTGGGTTTGATCCCTTGGTCGGGAAGATCCCCTGAAAGAGGAAATGGCAACTCACTTCCGTGTTCTTGCCTGGAAAATCCCATGGACAGAGGTGCCAGGCAGGCTACATTCCATGGGCTGTCAAAGAGTCAGACATGACTTAGCGACTAAACAATAGCAACAACAAATCAACTTATAATTCTCCCAGTAACCCTCTGGGAAGCACTGTTCTTGCTATTTATTGCTGTGTAACCATTATAACTTCCTGTAGTGGCTGAAAACAACAATTTGTTGCTATTATATCTCATGAGTCCATGAACCAGGTATTTGGACAAGGTACAGAAGGGAAGACTTACCTCTGCTCCATAATGTCGAGGCTTCAGGGTGACTCCAAGTCTTGGGGGTATTACAGCTAGAGGCTGTCTGAGTCTCTCTCTCTCTCCCCCAAATCCACAGCATCTTTAAGTGGCTAGCCTGGGCTTCCTCACAGCACAGCAGCCTCTTCTGTGGCAGTTTGGGCTGCATGAGGCCAAAGCAGAACCTGACAATCCTCTTAAAGACTAAGCTTGGGGGATTTCCCTGGTGGTCCAGTGGTTAAGAATCCACCTTACAAGGCAGGAGACACAGGTTCAATCCCTGGTCAGGGAACTAAGATCCCACTAAGCATGTACACCACAGCAACTGAGCCTATATAGCTAGAAAGTATGTGCCCCATAGTGAAAGACCCCTATGTGACACAACAAAGACCTGCGTGCCACAACTGGGCTGAAGCAGCCAAATAAATAAGTAAATAAAGAGCCTGGAACTGGCATATGACACTTCACTAGACCTTATTGGTCAAAATAATCACAAGCCTGCCCAGATTTAAGAAGAGGAGAAATAGGTGGCAGCTCTTGAGTAGAAAAGTATCAAAGACTTTGCAGCCATCTCCAATGCACCATAGAGACTATGATTATTTCCAAATACAAATGAGGAAACCAAGACCTAGGGAGGAGAGACTGGCAGCCAGTAAGTGGGGGCACTATGGGCTGGACGCAGGAAGTCCAACTCTGGAGCTGTTAATTGCTGCAGACCTGCTTTGTAACCTCAGGTTACTCACTCCCTTCCTCAGGCCTTGGCTCCATATAAAGTAAGGGAGTTGGGCCATATTATTATTATTTCAAAAGTCCCCTCTCATTTAAGTAGTTTCTAATTCTTAGCCACAAAGAAAATAATCTCATCCTGCATTTGTGCTTATACTGCTTTGGGGCACAAGTGGTTGAACTGTGCCTTTCTAATTTAAAATTTCTCAAGAATTTTAAAACATGAGTTAAGTATCCAGAGATTCCTCCTAAAAGTCAAATCAAGGAGAATCCAGTTTGTAAGTACTTGAGTTACAGGTAATGTGGTGCTCAGGTCTTTATAAGAAATCCACTCACTCACAGACTTAGAGAATGAGCTTATGGATACCAGTGGGGAAGGATATGGAGGGAAGGGATATCTAGGGAGTTGGGATGGACATGTACACATTGCTATGTTTAAAATGGATAACCAACAAAGTCCTACTGAATAGCACAGGACATTATGCTCAATGTTAGATGGCAGCCTGGATGAAAGTGAAGTCTCGGGGAGAAAAGACACTTATATATGTATGGCTGAGTTGCTTTGCTGTGCCCCTAAAACAACTAATTGGCTACACTGCAATATAAAATAAAATAGTTTTTTAAAAAAAAGAAAGAAAGAAACCCAAGGTTCCTGGGGCTGATATTCGTCTACTAATTCTTCCCCACAGATGTTTTAGCCCCAGAATGTGGACTCCTCAACTTCTCTCAGGCTTTGATTTATAACCTCAAAACCATTCCCAAGTTGTGACTAGACCCATGGATATTTGGAGTCTTCTTAAGAGAAGGAAGCAGACTAAAGAGACTAAACTCCTTTTTGTGAAGAGAAATTTGTCCTGACAGCTTTAGGCTGCTAAACATCCCAAGCTGATCAGGCTCCCGAGGAATGAGGTTGCAAAGTCTGGTTGTTGGGGTTGGGCATGGGAGGGGTGTCATGTAATGGGTCTAGACCAAGAACTGGAAGACAGTCTTGGCTTACATAGGACAAACTGCCTATGTGACCTTGGACAAGACATTTAACCTCTCTGTGGCATGGTTTCTTCATCAGTAAAGAAAGGAATTTGATCAAGCCCAGGAGGACAGATAGGTTTCATCACTGGTGTCAACTTCACTGACTGAAAGTGGCTCCCAGAAGGGCCTGTGTGGAGGGTCCTTGCACTGTGCCGAGGAAGCTTCCTGTGACAGGAAGCTCTTTTGAGTTGGAGTGAGCGAGAGATGCCTGAGCTCAAATCCCAGATCCTCCATATAGTAAATGTGTGATCCTTGAAAACTGTCCTAAATTTTTTGAAATCACTTTTTATCTGCTAAACAGGAATCATGAGGCTTTTCTTCATAGAATTGATGGTGACCTAATTGAGACAGCCTGGAAAAACCTTTCAACCCAGAGCCAGGCACAACATATGTGTTCAATAAAGGCTCATTGAATCTGAAATCTGAGCACCACTGGGATATATAGTAACAGGCAGGGAAGCCTTTAGTTACTTAAATGTCCTGTCAAATGTAGCAAAACCCATATCTTAATAGTCTGTGCCATTTTAGATCAACATTAAGGCTGTGTTTAATGCTGTAAGCATGATGGAATATGGAAAACATAAAGTAAATGTACTTTTCTAAAACATGGACACGATACTTATCTACAAAATGAGTAAAAATGAGCATTAAATGAGAAAAAAATTGTAAAATACTAGTGCCCAGCAGGTGCTTGACAACAGTGGGCATGGAGAGGTTAGAACTCTTAACTTCACCCAACACTGGAAGACAGAGAATAGAGAAAAACATGGATAAATCAACATAGAAAAAGCCTTAGCTTCATCCTCTACTCCTCACCAAAACTGCCCCAATGAATAAGTTCCATAAATGTAAATGCAAGGTATGCTGACTCTGAATTTTGGAATGTCGGGCAGGGAAGACAGGGGTCTGATGATGTTATAGTCTAATATTTGGGTAGTTCAGTCAGTAAAGAATCTGCCTGCAGTGCAGACCAGGGTTCGATTCCTGGGTTGGGAAGATCCCCAGGAGAAGGAAATGACAAACCGCTCCAGTATTCTTGCCTGGAAAATCCCATGGACAGAGGACCCTGGCGGGCTATAGTCCATGAGGTCATAAGAGTTGGACACGACTTAGCAACTTTCAAATTTAGTCCATTAGGTATGCAAGTGAAAGGACATTCTTCATGGTGCCACTTCAACAATAATTATACTTTAATATCACATAGAGCGTGCTCACAATGTTCCAGGCACTGTGCTGTGCACTCTGGATGGGCATTGGCTCATTTAATCCCCACAATAAACCACTGAGGCAAGTTCTTCTACTATCCCTATTTCCCAGGATGGCACAGAGAGGTCTGGAAATGCCAAAGGTCACACAGCTATGACATTTTAGGAAAATGACCCAGGGTAGGAAGACCCACTATCCTAAGCCTGGGAGGCCTCCAAAGTGGTGGGGCCAGCCATTCCTTTGCTCAGCCCCAGCACTTATTATTCTCATGACCTTGGGCAAGAGACTGACTAATCTTTTCAAGACTCAGTCTCCTCATCAATAAAGTGGGGATACTAATCATAGTAATCCCTGTCTTGTTCTCCTGTCTTGAAGACTGGGTTAAATGGTGTACATAATAAGATGAGCATTGTGCCTGGCACAAAGTAGATGGTTGATTATTGTCAGATTGAAGTAGAAGTGAAGTGAAGTCGCTCAGTCGTGTCCAACTCTGCGAGCCCGTGGACTGTCGCCCACCAGGCTCCTCCGGAGGTCCATGGGATTCTCCAGGCAAGAATACTGGAGTGGGTTGCGGAGTACTGTATCCTCTTTAAATGCAGTGTTTCACTGCATTCCCAGCCACACTGAAATCATTACAATGGATCTGGGAACTAAGGAGGCCTCAGAAATTTAAATCAGTGTCTGTTAATGCTTAATTACATGGTGCAATTTCATGTGTGTGTTTGTGTGTATACACTTCTTTTTCACAAAAGTATGATTTTTCAGTCACAGAAAAGCCTCGCTATGCTTAGGGTTTAGTGTTGAGGTGAAAATCTAAACTGATCCAGGGAGTTTAAGAAAAATGATTTATACAAGCATATAAATAATGCCCATAATGTAAAGCTCAGTATTTCTTTTACTCATATTCTGTGTGTTCATCAGTTTGAGAACAGCACATGAGACAGCACTCCTTACAAATTAGGTGTAACTTTGGATGATTTGCTGACCCTCACTGACCAGGGTCTCCCTTTCTCCCCTACCTATAACATTCACTTTGCATCATAACCAAATGCAGCCTCCCCATTGCTCCCCCACCTTCCGTTGGGAATGATCTCTTTATCAATAATCCGACCCCTGGAAGCCCAGTGGGCGACTCTTTAGTGCCCCTGACACCAATGCAGATGGGGGTTTCGGATCCCCAGTGTAATCCCAGCCTGAAATGTTACCAGGAGCCCTACGGCTCTTCAATTACCTTCCTTGGCCTGTCAAGACCACAGCATCTCAAATTCAGTTAGCTGGTCTTTGGGTCTCAGCCAAGGCCCAGCCTCTGCTCCTAATGACAGCCAGCTGAGGGGACACTGAGAGGGGCTAAATTCAATTTGCAGCCCTTCTAATGAGATTAAGGGAGCAGGGTTTTTTATTTTCTCCAAAGTTTGCCATGGGCAGGATGAATGATGGCCCAGGGATGAGCTGTCAACGTCAACAAAGGCTCCAAGCTGGGAGAAGGGGGATGGGAGACAAGAATGGGAGAGAGAGAGGGAGAGATTTTCCAGACAGAGCCAAGGAGCTCTAAGTGAATCGCCCAGCAGGTGACAATGTCTGGCTGGCAGAGTGTCACTCTGTGGACAGGATGCTGTCAAGAATGAATCTGGAGGAAAGGTAAATGTCAATCATAAGCAATATTCCCAAGTAGAATTTCTTTTTTTCCCTTGCTTCTGAATTCTTTCTCACTGTTTTTGACTTTCCAAACGTCATGAAGAAACCTGTATTTCTTAAAATGAGTCAACTCGGAAGTATTTACTCAAATAAAGGTTGGACTGTGAAGAAGGCTGAGCGCTGAAGAATTGATGCTTTTGAACTGTGGTGTTGGAGAAGACTCCTGAGAGTCCCTTAGACTGCGAGGAGATCCAACCACTCCATTCTGAAGGAGATCAGCCCTGGGATTTCTTTGGAAGGAATGATGCTAAAGCTGAAGCTCCAGTACTTTGGCCACCTCATGTGAAGAGTTGACTCATTGGAAAAGACTCTGACGCTGGGAGGGACTGGGGGCAGGAGAAGAAGGGGACAACAGAGGATGAGATGGCTGGATGGCATCACTGACTCGATGGACGTGAGTCTGAGTGAACTCCGGGAGTTGGTGATGGACAGGGAGGCCTGGCATGCTGCGATTCATGGGGTCGCAAAGACTCGGACACGGCTGAGTGACTGAACTGAACTGAACTGAAAGGAGCAAGGCTCCCACTGCTTCCAGGAACAGCCCAGCCTTGGCTGAACGGACCTGTGTGCCTTCTAGTCTGAGAGCTTCCACTGAGCTAGTCAGTTAGGACCTCAGATTCCCACAGTGTGTTGTGGCTGGTGGTGAAGCACCAGAAGGTGCTTTATCTGATGCAGAGTAATGTCAAGGTGAGCAAAACCCATCTAATGCATGTTTTAGTTAGCACCCGCCTCTGAGTATCAACAGCTTAGTTGTGGGGGTACCCTGAAGAAATGGAGCAGGACATTCTTCTGGGTCCAAATGAGACATAGAGGGAAAGCCCTTTAGGAAGTCTGAAGAGGAAGAGGCTTTGGTAGTTGGGAGAGACCAAGGAAACTTTGTTTTTGGGATGCAGCCTTGAGCTGTACCCTGAAAGAGGATGAGACCTAGAGAGGCTGAGAGAAGGAACTCAGATGAGTCCCTTGTGGCTGCAGGCTTCTACTTGCAGGCCCAGCTGTGTTCTGTTTCGGGGTCTCTCCTGGTAGAAACTGCAATAGTCCTGCTGCCCCAAGCCTGGATCTCAGGCTCTAAGCACCTTCTTAGGTCTCCACAGAGATGGTTCACACATACAGCAGAGCTCCCACTCAGCTTCCTGTCCCACCCTCAACCCCTCCATCCACGTGCCAGCCCTGCACCAGATCCCAGCTGATGCCTAGAGTTGCCTGGATTTGGTTTCAGGTACTTTGTCTCTTGTTCACTTGCTACTGCCTGAAGTCCTGTTCCTAGCAGACTGGTAACTGGGGTCATGACATAACTGTCCTTTTCCTACTTCCCTTGAATATGGAAACCAACCCTAACCAAGGCCTGCAGTTAGCTTCAGAACATGTCAACATGAGTTAAGACAGCTTATGGGCACGTAGCAGACACTCCTTACATGGGTTACATTGCTGTTGGCTGAAATGGGCTCGTGAGGAAGGTGAACCTTGATTAGACTTGAGGGTGGGAGCAGTTAGACACAAGGCACCATGTGGGAGGAAAGCTCAGAGCCAGGATCATGTTGTTGGTGTTCAGAGAACAGCAATTTGTCTCCTCCAACACATTCCTGGTGGCCGAGTTTTGACCTCCATTGCCCACTAGGCCCACAACTGGCTCTTCAGGGCTGGTACCACAGCCTGAACCTGGCCATCAGCCAGATGGACTAGAGGAATCCTACAAATTTCAGAACCCAGAACATCTCAGGGTCATGTTATAGCCAGAACTATCAGAGAATATCTCCCACACAAAACAACCACAAAATTCTTTTGGGGCTTGTGAAGGATTATGTTGGGTTGTTGGGTTTGAGATAAATCGAGTTACTAATCCTTCCCAATACCTTACAAGTTCAATGCTGCTGAGAAATACAACTCTAAGATGCTGGAATTCTAAGCCTGAAAGAGCTCAGTTTTTTAACTAATCATGGCTGCTCTGTTAATGTGTCTTCTTTTATGTTGTGAGTTGTTTCTGTATCTCTTCTTCTGGCTTCACTGACTTGTATTAAAATTCCTTGTGAAAAAAATCATTCTGTCCTGGGGCGAGGGGGAGGCAGGGTTTGTGCCATGAATTGATAGAGACATCAGAAATTCAAGGCAAAGGCCTGGGACTTCCCAACTCGGCTTCACTCTGTCTTATAGTGGGAAGAGCAGGGTATTTAGGTCTTAATAAGGAAGCCCTGTCCTGGAAGGTCCTGTCTGGAGGCACTTTGTATGGGCCTGTGAGCCAGCCCCTGTCCCTTTCCCACCTGAGGCTATGAGTGAGATGGAGAAATAATCTGGGAGGAGTAGAAAAGATAAAGATGGCCAGGCTTAAGAATGGGCAGCTGTCAATGTGGATGCTTATTAATAAGAAGGAGTCACTAAAGGCCAGTTCCCCAGGAGCTATAACTCTCTCCTACAAAACACATTTTCAATCACAATGGATTTTCGTGCCTATTTTCTTCATTCTCTTTTTAAAAAAATGTATCAATTTGGCTACACTGTGCCTAGTTGTGTCACGCAGGATCTTTCATTGCTCTGAGCTGGCTCTCTAGCTGTGGCATGAGGGCTTAGTTGCTATGCAGCATGTGGGAGCCTAGTTTCCCAACCAAGGATTGAACCCACATCCCCTGCATTGCAAAGAGGATTCTTAACCACTGGATCACCAGGAAAGTCCCCATATGCCTATTTTCTTATGTGAACCTTACAGCAAGTCTGTGAAGAAGGTATCTTGATCTCCATTTTAAGGTGAGAAATCAGAGGCACCCCAGACTTAAATGAATCACTTAAGTTCATGCAGGGGTAAGCTTAGGATGCAAGACCAGGTCTGCCTGATGCCAGATATGCTGCTATGACTATTTCCCTACACTTCATTTTAATATACAACCTGTGTGCATAAGATGGACAGCCCTCCCCATCTCCTCTGACTGCACTCCTATGTGGAGACCCAGACTCTTCTGTCACACTCTGATGGTGGAACTGGCCACCCATTATGAGAGAATCATCACAGGACAGCTCCCATGTGCCAGCTTTGTGTTGATGAAGAAAGAACCTCACTAATATTTAGGAGCACACTGAATAAGTGGGCCCTGGAGCCAAGAGCCCTGGGCTGGGCTGCTCAGCCCTGCTGTTGCCAGCTCCTACAGTGATCTTGAGCAAAGGACTTCCTCTCTCTGCATGCCGTCTTGACTCCTTGCCTGTTCTGATGCTCCCAGATTCACATTCTCCAACTGCCCAAACATCCTGAATGGTCACTTAAATCCATTTCTTACTTCCTACAAATTACATTTTGCTTTTGTTCTTCTTATTCTCTTCCTGGCCTTCCCTATTTGCTGTGCCAAGTTCAGTTAACACTCTGGTGTGGTCATGAACATTTCCAATGCAAAAACTCACCCACCCCCAGTGCCTGCTGGGTTTGTTAAAAAATACCCTTTGGGCCCGCCCCTTCCAGGGCGATGCCAGACCAGGGGATGGAGCCCTGGGTCTCTTCACTTTGCGCCACATTATCACAGAAAGGTGGATTAGAAGTTATCTCCGCTCTGCTTTCTCTCAGAGCTCCTTGGCAACACAGCCACCTCGATATAAATACACACTAGAAATGTGCACAGCCTCATACTCACAGTGGAAGCCTTCAGAGGCTGGGGCGGGTCAGAGGCGTGGGGGTGGTGCAGCACAGATACTGCCAGGGAGCAAGGACGTCACGTCAGGAGATCCTCAGGATGCAAAGGGGTGCCAGCCTCACCGCTTCAAGGTCAAATATGGCACTCATCAAATAGAATGCCTGTGATCCCTGATAATTCTCTGGTGTGCATGCTAAGTCGCTTGTGTTCTTTGTGATCCCTTGGACTGTAGCCCACCAGGCTCCTCTGTCCATGGGATTCTCCAGGCAAGAATACAGGAGTGGGTTGCCATGTCCTCCTCCAGAATTTTCTGGCACCCCATCCCAAATGCTGGAGATCTTTCATCTCTCTAGATAGTGACAGATTTCACAACTAAAGCTTCTTTTGCATTCTTTGCAATTAAACCAAGAGCAGAATCACCTTTCCTTTATTTGTTTCCCTAATAACTTTTTCTTCCTGGTGTTGCTAATGTTCCATTCAGATTGAAATTCTGTTGCTTTTGATCACTGGTCATATCAAGATCTAAAAAGAATCAAGGTTAAAATCAAACACAATGAAATTGTGCTTCTGTGTGTAATAATGTGTAACATTTTGGGATTTCACTAATAAAAGGAATTATAAACCAGTCCACTCCTAGCATATGGTTAACTCTGGTGTCTGAAATAGTATAAAATATTCAGGAAACCAATGCAAAATGATTCTCATGGTTAATACTGGTTCAGTAGCATGCCATTTCCTTGCACTGGCCCTGTTCTAGGTAGGACCATAAACTCAACTACCCACAAACATGATTCAAGCACGTTTAGGTGATGCATGCTTAAAAGACTGCAAAAAAAAAAAAAAAAAAAAAAAAAGCTCTCTTTGCTTGGAGGCAAGAGAATAAAGCCCCCCAAATATCTCTCATGTATACCTCTTAAGATTTAGTCATTAGGATCTGTCAGGCATTTCCAAACTACAAAGGACCTGAAAAGAAAATACAATAAAGACATCAGAGACCTAAAATGCCAGGCCAAAGAGAAGAACCAGAAGGAGCAAGATTTGTTCACTGTAAATATTTTAAAACTGTATCCTTATCTTGGTCCAGTGCTGTGTGCTGTCTTGTCTTTGATAATTGTAAATATTTAATGTACTATAGCTCCATCTCCTTACTGATATAGGAAAGATGAATAAACCCATATGCACAGGATGTGTTTTCACTTGCTGTGCAGACTGCTTGAAAGAGAGCGGCCTATGAGCGACTGCTGTGGATGGCTGTACACTGGACAAGGGTGCCTGCCCAGTAGAAGGGGCTGAGAAACAAGCCCCAAGCACTCAACTCAGGGGTTGCTGGGTCAGTTCTGAGCTAACAAGCAAACAATTCCTTTCTGCAGTTAGCTGGGACTGGAGGGTGGTTTGGTTTGGTTTTGGTTTTTGCAATTCACAGTTTACTAGTGTGAAGGAAACAGAGCAGATCAGATAGGAAAAGTGCTTCTGTTTAATAAAAAGCAAAATCTAGCAACTTTTAAGTCTCAGTATGATTTTCTTTAAAATGAAAGTATAGGAATTTTCCATCTGTTTACTCCTTTAGCAGCCTAAGACCTACCTTGGGACTCAATTTTCTTTGCAAACTGACAAAAAGAAACTTCTGAAAGCAAGAATCTACTACAAGAGGAAGGAGGGTGAGGCAGTGAGGAAAGAAGGTGGCTCCAGAAGCCTGGTTCTCTGAAGACCTTCTTTCCATCATCTGCCCTACTCCTGACACCTGACTTGGTTTGCCCCAGCAGGTAACCAGGTCTACATTGCCTTCAGTTCCTCCAGCCTTCTCATTATTCCATTCTTGCTCAATTCTGATCCTGCCTTCATGATTCCCTCACTGCAGGGACTGTGGATGCTTTGCTTCTATTAAAGGCAGTCGGTATCACCTATTTCCTAGGTGCTAGCAGAAAAGCAGGCAGAGGAACCCTAGAGACTCTAGCTGGAACCATTGGCAGGAATAGGCTTCCACAGTTACTGTGACCTTGTAAAGAAGAAACCTGGGAAACACCTGTAAGGCCCAAACACTCAACTCACATCTTTGAATTGTAATCATTAAAGGAGGAAGCTTTGGGTAACTCTTAAAGCAAGCAGGGTAGGCAAGGCAGCCTGATGCTGTGCTTAGGAGAGCTGGCTCTGAGGCCAGATGGCCTGAATTCCAACCCACCTCCACAGTTTTAACACAGAGTGTTCCTGAGCATGGATTCCAGTGGCCTCTGTCTCATCTCTAAAGAGAGAGTAATAGAAGTTCGAGTCTCATTGGATTGTCCTAAGAATTAAGTGTTAATGCTCTTGTAAAGTTACCTAGAGCAGTATTTGAAAGGCTAAGTGGTCAAGGTGTATTGGCTATTATTATGATTATTATACTCAAAAGAGTTGGAGTGGTAGAGCTCTGAGAAACTTCTACTGCTTAGGAGGTTAGAGGTAGATTGCTTTCCAAATTTGGCCGTTAAGATGTTGTTTCCATGTTAGGGAAAGCCGGAGGCACAGTAGGCTTACATAACACCCCAAAGCACCAAGCGCACACAAGTATACATACTCATGCACACACAGATTCATCTTGCAGCCATGCACACACACAGGCACAACTCCAGAAATAGCCTGGGGCAGTATATCCAATCAAAGGTGCATGGATGGTGGCGGGCTTTATTTGGCTTAGCTACCATCCAACTGATTCCTGACCTAGATGCCAAGATGCCATGATACAAACTGGGATGCTCCAGGGTCAGGTCTCTACAGGGTATGCAGAAAGACAGTTGACAGAGGGTTTGCTTTTACAAAGGCCTCTGAGAACTCCATCCTTTCTTCTCCCTCACCCTTCCCCTTTCTCTCCAGGAGTTTCAGGGGATAGTATGAGCCATTGTTAAAAGTCTTGGGCTGGAGGGTCCCAGCTGCCAATACCTAAAGATGGAGGTAGGTGGTAATGTTGTTGATGACCTATTCTCCAGAGAAACTGAAGCAATGTCAGAGATCCAAGCTTAGTACAAAGAGGGTGTCCAATAAGCGGTTGCTGAATAAACGGCCAAAAAAGTAATGATAGATTCCAGCTCCAGCCACTTATTGGCTAATATCATTGGGTAAGTCACATACCCTTTCTTTAGCTTCCTCAGATGTAAAAGGGAGATAAACATACCAATCCATAGAACTATGTGAAGATTGAATATTAAACCAAAGTAGAGACTCAGTATACAATGGTATCTTTCCTCTCCAAAGTGTAGGGCCTCCAGGGTAGTGCAAGCAAGGAATGGTCTCTTTGAGATAGACAGTTGTGGACTATGTACTTTAACATAGAACCAGGAACAATGGTGCTTGAGAAAGAGTTTGTGATGAGGACATTTCTAGTTAAGAAAAGCTGTTATGTGCATTTCCCTTTATGGGGCAGACACAATGCAGTTCTTCCATCTCAGGATGCTCACTAGGAAATCCATACTTCACAGCTTAGGCCTCCTGGCTTATGAGGCAGGTGCAATCTGCCCAGGGTATCCTTCGAGAGGTAGAAATCTCCCTGAGTTTTTGCTGTCTGTATCAGTTTTATGGCCTCTTTTTGCTTTGCTCATTTAGTTAGTTAGTCTTTAGGGAAAATGGGCTAGGCTAGGGAGCAGAGAAAACAAGACTCAAATGTGTCTGAAGCCAGGTCCCAATACTAATCGAACAAACCAGAGACTCTCACAGGCAGAAGGAGCAGCTTTGTTTACTAAAGCCAAACAAGGATCCTAATGGGCTTGACTGGTTAAAATTCTAGAACAGCCTCCCATTGTCTGATTTTCTAGGTATTTCAAGGCATTTCCAAGTTTCTCAAAAGCATAAAATTTTGAGACATACTGAGGTCTATCTCTTTTTCATCTACCTATCACAAATTCACTTTAAATCACTGTAATAAGCACACATGAATGCCATGTTGTAGGGTGTATTTGGATGCAGGATACATCAGGAAACCATGAGAGTGTGCTGTAGGCCCCAGGCGGGTGGGAACCACTATACCAGACCACTATTTTATGTCCCTCTCGGGACTTGATGATCATAAGTATTCTTCCCACAATTCCCAGCCGTGTTTCTCAGTAGGATATGGGAAATTACTCTGCAGTCTCTAATTTGCCCCTTTTTGTGTGTGGATTTAAAGATGTTTTAATAGTTTTCTTATCTCTCATGACATCTTTCTTATGTGACATGGGGGAGTCCTCTCCTCCCTATGCTTCTTTCTCTCACTCCTCCCTAAAGATGCGTCATTCCTTCATCACCTGTTCAACTAGTGTGAAGAACCAGAGATGCACACTCAATAAGACAGACAGTTTCTGCTCTCGTGGCTCCATGAACTCAGTCTCATGGAGAGACAGGATTCATGTATAACTTACGTAAATAAGTGATAAGAAATAGATACTTGGATGTGCTGTCCAAACCCCTCTTCAGGACAGGAGAAGCCACTCTCAGCTGCTGGGAGTTCTTCCAGATATAACCCTCAGCCCAACACTTGTAGAGATTTCCTTAACTAAAGAGGGTTACCTCACCCAAGGTCATGCTCTGGTCCCAGGGTATTCCATATCCAATGCCATTTGACCCATTGCTTACTCTGGACAACCATGAAAGGCCATCTAGCTTCTAAACTCCACAGATATGCAAACTCAGTACCTTCGTCTCATAGGTTGAACTGTGAAGCAGGCAAAATTCTGTTAGCAACCAATATGCCTTCTTCCATCAACTTTTTGTAAACAAGACATAAGAGAGCAAAAACTGAGGACTGGTAATGGTCAGTGACATTCTAGGGGGTTACAGTCTCCAGAAACAGAAACAGCTTGGGTGATGGTGGCAAGAATCTTGAAAGCAATGCATATTTGGAGTGATGACTTTTTCACATTCCAGTGGTTCTGAGTGTTGTAGAGCCAGATAGAAAAGAATGCCTCCTGAGCAAGGCAATCATACATTAATAAAAGCCTGAGAAGTACTGGAAACTGTATTGAAAGCTGTGAACATCAATCCACCTTTCAACCATAGAATGAAGAACAGGAACCAACCATCACTAGTAGATAAAGCATAGAGCCAAGGGCAATCCACATGGGTTATCTGTTGACAACACTGAGCTTAAATTGCCCTCGCCTTTTTGAAAATGAGTAATGCTTTTGAAAACTTCCTGGTAACAGCTGTTGGAATTTAAGATAGAATGCATATTTAGGATGATAAGAGAAAATAGAACATATTCTTCATTAAAAAACTGAAAATGAAAGAAAAATCAAGGAAGTATGAAAACCAGAAGTCAAAAAGGAATGAGACAGATTTAAAATGAAATAAATAAATTATAACAATAAAAGTAAGTAGGTTGAGCTTGTCTAATAATAGGTCAATTGTTTCATACAGAGTGGAAAACCCTATTTAACTTTAGAGACAAACTATACATACATTAAAATAAAGCTTTAATTGAAAGTGCACATATGGTTACCAGCAGAAAGCAGGAGTCACAGTTTTCACTGTGAAGAGTCGTGGTGCTCAGTGGAGGAGGTTACAGGTTCTTTCCCCCCGCCTCTGTCTGCTTAGCTTCTCTCTCCTGCACTGCTTTCTGGAGATGAATCACAGCTTCACAGACAGGTCTGAGGGAGAAAATCAAAGAACTGTCTTCCACATGGACAGGGCCTGGTAAGGCCTGATGTGTCAGAAACATGCGGCAGATTATGAGGCAAGAAGGAGAAAGGCACCAAGATAAAGATGCAAGACGGCGTGACCGAGAGAGATTTCATCAGACTAGGAGAGCGAGTGCCTTCTAAAACGGGAGAGTGCCAAAAGTCTCCTCTAAATGGCCAAGAGAGGCACAAGTAAGACTCGAATTCCAAGCTTGACTTACCCCAACCACCCTTTTAAAATGAAACGCCAGTTAAAGACCGGACTTTCTCAAAGAATCTCAAAGTTTTTCAGAAGTTAACAACAACAAAATAATCATATTTTACAGGTCATACTCTTGGTCACAAAACAGTAAACCAGAAATTGAAGACATTTATTTCAATTAAATCCCCAACTACTTATAAACTGTAAACTTTATTTTTTTCTAAAATTCTTTTGTTAGAGATCAAATGAAATGGTAACACAATTATTTAGAAAGCAATGTATAGAATTTGGCCAAAACTATAATAAGAAGAATATTCATAGCCCAAGTTTTTATTATTAAACAGGGAAAAAGAAAATAAAATAACAATTCACATCATGAAAGTATAAAGAAAACATTTAAAAATATAAGAAAAGAGGAAACATTAACAAAGACAGAAGCAGAAATATTATTAAGAGTAATAAAACTGAGAAATGGGCTAATTATTTGTAAAGACCAGTGAACATGGACAAATATCTAATCACTATAATTTAAGAAAAGTGACAGATATACAATATTAAAAACAGGAAACATAATCACAAATTTTCAAATTGTAAGCATAGACTTGATCAGAGTACCATATGACTGATTAATGATTTGGCCAAACCCCAAATCAATTCCAGATAGATTGAGGTGCAAAAATAAAATATCTGTAAATATTTATATTTATTAGCAGTATAGATGCATTTTATAAATATGAAATAGTTGATCAATTGTATCATATGATGTATGGCAAAACCAATACAGTATTGTAAAGTAAAATAAAGTAAAATTTTAAAAAAAACATCAAAAAACAAAAAAAAATAAGAAACCAAAACTATATAGGGAAAAAAAAACTGAAATGCAAATGACAAATTTCTAATTTGTCATTAAAAGTATTTCTAATAAGTATAACAAAATATCAGTGACCCTAACATATAAAACATATGAATATAAAAATAGATAGAAACTAATAAAATAGCAATCTCAAAATACAAATGCATATATTTGAAATATTTGGAGTTTTTTAAATTGTAACAGATATGTTCGTGTAAAAGTGGGAATTAATAAGAACCTACTGTATAGCATAAAGGAACTCTACTCAGTACTCTGTAATGGCTATACGGGAAAAGATTCTTAAAAAGGAGTAGAAATATGTGTCTGTAAAACTGATTCACTTTGCTATACACCTAAAACTAACACAACATTGTAAATCAACTATATCCCAATAAAAGTTATTTTAAAAACTGAGAAAAAAAGAGAGTTTTTGGCCTATTGAATTGGAAAACATTAAAAATAATACTCATCTGTTGATATAAACTTTTTGGGGTATAGTTGGGATATGTATCAACAAATTCTTTAGATTGTGTATACATTTCTCCTGGAATTTCACTTCTAGGAAGGTATCCCAAGGAAATAATCTGACCAATGTGTAACTATTTAGTTACAGTGATTATTGCTATATTAAAAAATAATCATATTCCCAAATTGAGAGCAGTATTAATTTTTAGCAACAGAGGATTGGTAAAGTTAATTATGGACCCTCTGTGTAACTAATAAAAAACAGTATGGCACACCTATATTTATTAATCCTGAAAGATGCTACTAATTGTAATATAATTAGCATAAAGAGCACATTACAATATAAACATTAATATTTCATTCTTATTTCTATATATGTATAAATGTGTATTTATTATGTTTGCATATTCTTCAGACATTTCTGTTATTAATTGGTGAGACTGGGGATGACTGTTGATCTTCTGTATTTTATACTCTATAATATGTTCTGTTATTTTACAAAAGAGAGAGAAAAGAAAGAGAACATTAAGCAAAACCAACTACATGTTTTTAAAACCAGAGGCACTGGCTATGGTAGAGCTTATATAGTTCTACCTTTATATTCTTTCGCATGTTTTATATATGGGTCCATTTTCACATTCATTTCGTGCCTGCATCATTATTCCCTCAAGGACAATTCATTATTTCTCTGTGTGCCCAGCATTGTATGTATTGTGCATATTATTAAATGTTAGTATTTCAGGGAAAGAAGAAAGGAAGGCAGGGAGAAAGGAGTGGGGACAGAGAGAGGGGAAAAGGAAAGAAGGGCATAAGCGAGGAAAGAAGGAAAAGAGGGAGAAAAGGATAAGATAAGAGGGAGGGAGAAGGGAAAGGAAGGAAGAAGGGAGGGAGGGCTCAAGAGAGGGAGGCTGGGGAAACAAGGGGAACAAAATTTGGTTATAGGCATCATTTCTGCACAAACATACTTTTACCTCCTGGAGACAGAACCAGAATCCCAACCAAGCTGCCTCCTATACCCAGGTCACATTTCTGCCATGCCACTCTGTTTCAGATACCTTGTGATGCTGCTGGGCTCAGACCAGGGGGAGCCAGTCTAAGAAAATCTTTTCCCACAAGGTATGAGTGCTTTTGCAGATGTTTGCTAACATATCAACAGCTGGAGCACTGCCTAACACAGTTCCTCAATCATAGCAGACATTACCTAATTGATAAGGGCGTCCCTCTGAGCACGGCAGCCTGTTCCCAGTTCTGTGTGACACACAATCAAACTCTGTTCCCTTTCCCTGTGACATCAACATTCTTGGCTGAGCCGTTGGAGGGGAACTCCTTTTCCACCCAAGATAAACTGAAATCTTGGGACAGAACCATTCCCCAAGGATCTGCAGCGCCACATTCTCCCATCCACTCCCATCTTCCCGGTCCACACAGTGCTCCAGTTCTAGCCATGAGCTGCACTTCAGGCCTCACTGACATTGACCCCAGTGCAGCTGTAACTCTTCACCAGCTCCTTGTGACAGCGGGAAACAGATTGGAAGAACCAGGCATCTGGTGTCAGTGGACATACACACATGAACCTCTGGTGCTGGGACCATCTCTCCCTCTCCTTCCTCCGTGTCCTCCCTCCACACATACACACACAGTTATGCATCAACACTGACAGTGTCCATCTGGTCTTTTCTGGCTCTAGCGTCGTGGTGATAGCATATTTCCTTAATAGCATTTGGGGGTGGCCTGTGAACCCAAGAAGCAATAGGCCCTAGCTACCTATGGCCAGCTCAGGCCACGGCACAGAGAGAAACACAAAAGACCCTGAATTAGAGGAAAACCCCCTGAAATGCAGCCCGAGACAAATTCATCTTCTGCCACTTCTTATGCCTATTGGACATAAGGTGTTGAGATCCTTGGCTAATATAGCATGTACCTCAAGTACTATGATCCTTATCTAAGGAAATTTTTGCTACTAAATAGTCCCAGGCCCCTGAGATTAAAGGAAATACACAATCAGTAGGAGAAAGAACATCAGAGTTTGGATTGGGGGTGGGGGGAGGCTTTATATTGGTGGGAGGAAGGGAAGTTTCAATAAATGAAAGATTAGTTTGTCTTATAGCATAACAGAGAATTTAGAGCCAAATAGACACAAATGCAAACACTGGCTCTGCCAATTACTAGCATTATAACCTGGGGCAAATTTTTCTCTCTCAGCTTTCGTTTTCTCATGTAGTTCTTATAAAGATTCAGTGAGAAAATATATAAAAATCCCTGGTCTGGAGTAAGGAATAAAAGCAATTTTTAAAATGTGTATGAAGAGTTTTGAAGTCAGTTTCTTAATAAATGTGTCTAGATTGCCAGTTCTCCTTTTGTCAGGTTGATATTATCTTCCCATTCCATAGTAAATCATGACACAATTAGCATAGTTGTCTGTAATCAAAAATAAATGGTGCCCAGCATTTAAAAGAGAATGCTAGAATGGGAAAAATCTCAAAATCATCTTACTCAGCCCTGGGCCTTTTACAGGTGAGGAGCCTAAGCCCTGAGGAGGGAAAGTGAGGACATAATTGATGCTAGGGAGTTTGAACCCAAGCCTCGCCATGTGTCTTTTATCCCTAGCAGCATCTCAGGTGTAAGGGGAGTCGTGGGCATAGGCCAAGGCCCTAGTCCCTTAACAAGTGGACGCAGCAGGGTGAGCTCAGGTTCTCATTCACCCCAGCCTCTAGAGCAGTCATACTGTGCCTCTTGAGGCTCCAGGAAATTTTTTTCATATCTCCTCGGTTTATTGTTGTCAAGGTTGGGTCTCCACTGGAGTGTTCAGTCTCAGATTTTTGCTAAAATACCCCCTCTGTAGAAAGTTAGGGTTGATATAGCATACACCCCACCCCCACACTCACACCTATTGACTTGTAGTGAGGTGGCTTCATCCTGACTAGCTATGAGTTGTGGGAGTGACTGAAATTCGAGCCCTGGGTCCATGAACAGGCTTAGCATTTACACCGCCAGGGTTGCCCAGGGTGCCTGGGGAGAGCCTAGTAGAATCTGATCACTAGTGGGAAGTTGAGGGGTTAGGGGTCACCTTCATAGGTGGCCAATGGAGACCAAGCTGGTCTCTAAACCCCCAATACAGTGAAGAAAGACAGAAGAGGCCCTGGCCTGGTTCACCTTGTTTTGGCGTTTTGCTCTGTCCCATAATGCTGGGAAACCTTGGGCAATCATACCCCTCCCTCTGGGTTTCTTCAAGGTGGAGAAGAGTGGTTGCAAGAACCGCTTTCACATTCAACACTGTGGGATGCTCACCATGCTGGCCACCCATCCCTCCCCACCTTGTAGGCCTCTGCAACCCCAACTAAAACTAGAGCAGAGCCCACAGGGCCCCTCGTCACTCCCTACCCCTTGAAGAATTTGTGTCTCCAGAGGGAAGAGTGTCATGTAGAATTTCTCTTTCATTCACCTGAGTACAGACAGCCAACTTTTCCTGTCATGGGAGCCCATCAAAGACTGGACTAAGTAAACTTCTGTTTTCATATCTCATTCTCTTGAAGAGAACACAGCCATAACTCCACAGAGAGTAAACACACACGGTCTAATCTTTCTCCTTACTGGGACAGTTTGTTGAAATTGGTGAAATGATGCAGACCCTGCCGAAATGGTTTGATAAGAGCTGTACGTCCGACTTAGTGATTATTAAACAGAGGGAGTTTAACTCAGCTGCTTCTGATAGTTTTAAAAAGAACCCTCTCTCTTACTTGAATCTTACTCCCTGCCATGTGTACACATGACTTATACATACATGAAGCTCAAACATCTATTCAGGCACCCCTGACTTCTTGTTTCCTTAGGGAGGGTGTCTGTGCCTTTAGAGAGAGAAAAAAATCCCACCTCAATTTTGTGATCCCTCTTTGGGTTATTAGAGACATCATGAAAGAGAAGCCACAGTTGTATGACTCATACTGCACAAGAATTATGCTGAAAAAAGAGTAGTCAGTGGAGTTTTGGGTACATAAGTTTTTCTTAGAGCAGGCATCAGCAAAGGGCAATCCACAGGTCAAATCTGGCATATCGGCAATCTTTTTATGGCTACAAATTTACATTTTTGAATGGTTAAAAAAATCAAAAGAGGAATAGTATTTCATGACACAGGAAAATTATATGAAATTCAAATTTCAGTGTCTACAAATGAAGTTTTATTGGAATACAGCCTCATTCATTCATTTAAGTGTCATCCTGTGGTGCTTTCAGGCAGTCAGACTTGAGCCATATTTACTATCTGGACCTTTACAGAGAATGTTTGCTGATTTCTGGGCTAGAAAAGTTTTAGAAGTTTTTCTTAATACAAGTATATTTTTTCATACCATTTCACAGATGAATGAACTGGGAGAAGGAGATTTTAATGAATGTTCTCAATGTGTTTGAGCCCAAATAAAGCAGGTTTCTCACCCCTACGAAGCTGAATTCCCTTCTAATCCCTCCACAATGCACTGGCCATCAGAAGATATCCCCCGCAGAAGGGCTGTTGAAATGTCCATTAAGAAAAATTGATTCTGAAGTGTGACATCATGTCCTTGAAGATACATGATATCATGACAGGACATGATATAATGTCCTGTGCAAAAATAAATTGCATTGTCAGACCCTCAGTGGCTTTAGGAGGAAAGATATGGCTGTGAAAATAAAATCATAATTTGTGAAACTGTGATATTTGTGGAAGGAATGTTCAGCATTGAGAATTCTTCCCTTTATAGTAAACATTACATTTTGTGTTAGCTGCTCCATGACTACTGCCTGGCCTCCTTTGTTCTTTCATTGAAACACCTCGTAAGAACTGAGTTTCCCATGCTTATTTGATTTTCAGGCTTTTGCCGTCACTCAGTGATATTCCTCAGGAAGGTCACTTTCCAATTCAACTTCTTACATACCATTAAACAACACCAGGTTGAGAATTCCCAGAACTTCTTCTTTTTTTCCCTTAAATTCATTTTTAATGAAAACACTGAGGATTATGAAATCATCTAATTCATTTAAGTGCTGTAGGAAGTTTCAGAGAAAATAATGTACAGCCATATCCTACATGCCAGAGTATAGGTGGCCTAAGAAAAGGGAGGGGGAGAAATTGTCCCTTCTTGGGACCAAATGCATAAATTCTGTTATAGTTCATAAATGATGGTTTATGGTTCATAAATGATGGTCCCAAACCCACATTTTGTGTGCTGTTTTCACAAACAATACCCTACTGATCCAAGAGTGTTTTCCCAGCTCAGAATTCCAGTTGAAAACAGGGTGTCTGAGTTCCCATACCCTGTCTAAGAATCTTATCCCTGAAAAATCACCTTCATTCCCCACCATCCAGTGCACCTCATATCTCATTTAATACACATTCATGTTGAAGACTGGAAAAGAAATTCCAAGTTAACTGCTACTTTTGAGTGACTTCTCTGTGTCAGAGACTGCATGAGTGACTGCCCTGGACTTTATATTAATTCTCACAACAGCCCTCAGTGATGCTCACTGTTATCCACATTTTACAAGGGGAAACCAGGGCTTATAGAGGTTAATCATTTTGTCCCAAATTGCACAGCTATAAATTCTAGGAATTCAGGTCAACCCAACACTGACAGTCTTTGCCACCCCCATCCCTGCCCAAACTGCTTCTCTAAATAAAATGAATCAGACTGAAACTGCTTTTGGAGTGATTTGAGTTTGACATAGGAAGACTTTCCCAAGAGTCAGTAATGTTAAATGTTAGAACATAAAGAAGGGTCTTGTGGAATCACTTCAGGAAAACTCTAAAATAATCTATCCTGCATTTCCATGGTGAACAACTTCTGAGTTGAACATGCTTTCTTTATTTTTTTAATTGAAGTATAGTCAATTTATGATATTATGTTGGTTTTAGTTTTAGAGCAAAGTGATTCAGTTGTATATATTTTTCAGATTAAGTTCCATTATAGGTTATTACAAAACATTGAATATAATTCCCAGTGCTACACAATAAATCCTTGTTGCTTATCTGTTTTACCTATAGTAGTTTGTGTCTATTAATCCCATACGCCTAATTTGTTCCTCTCACCTTCCTTCTCTCTTTTGGTAACCATAAGTTTGTTTTCTTTGAGTTTGTTTCTGTTTTGCATATAGATTCATTTGTATTAACTTTTAGATTCCACATATAAGCTCTATCATATACTGTTGTCTTTGTCTGACTTCACTAAGCATAATATTCTCTAGGTTCATCCTTGTTGCTACAAATGGCAATATTTCATTCTTTTATGGCTGAGTAGTATTCCATTGTGGCAAAGGCAATGGCACCCCACCCCAGTACTCTCGCCTGGAAAATCCCATGGATGGAGGAGCCTGGTAGGCTGCAGTCCATGGGGTCGCTAAGAGTTGGACACAACTTAGTGACTTCACTTTCACTTCACTTTCATGCATTGGAGAAGGAAATGGCAACCCACTCCAGTGTTCTTGCCTGGAGAATCCCAGGGACGCGGAAGCCTGGTGGGCTGCCATCTATGGGGTTGCATAGAGTTGGACACAACTGAAGCGACTTAGCAGCAGCAGCAGCAGTATTCCATTGTGTGTGTGTGTATACACATATACACACAATGTGTATGATGTATATGTATATACAGATACATACAAACACCATGTCTTCTTAAGTCAATCATCTGTTGAAAGACACTCAGGTTGTTTCATTGTCTTCAATTCAGTTCAGTCGCTCAGTCATGTCCAACTCTTTGCGACCCCATGAATCGCAGCACACCAGGCCTCCCTGTCTATCACCAACTCCCGCAGTTTACCCAAACTCATCTCCATCGAGTCGATAATGCCATCCAGCCATCTCATCCTCTGTCATCCCCTTCTCCTCCTGCCCTCAATGCCTCCCAGCATCAGGGTCTTTTCCAATGAGTCAGCTCTTCTCATGAGGTGGCCAAAGTATTGGAGTTTCAGCTTTAGCATCAGTCCTTCCAATGAACACCCAGGACTGATCTCCTTTAGGATGGACTGGTTGGATCTTCTGGCACTCCAAGGGACTCTCAAAAGTCTTCTCCAACACCACAGTTCAAATACATCAATTCTTCTGTGCTCAGCTTTCTTCACAGTCCAACTCTCACATCCATACATGACTACTGGAAAAACCATAGCCTTGACTAGATGGACCTTTGTTGGCAAAGTAATGTCTGATTTGAATATGCTATCTAGGTTGGTCATAACTTTCCTTCCAAGGAGTAAGCATCTTTTAATTTCATGGCTGCAATCACCATCTGCAGTGATTTTGGAGCCCAAAAAAATAAAGTCTGACACTGTTTCCACCCAGTCTATTTCCCATGAAGTGATGGGACCAGATGCCATGATCTTCGTTTTCTGAATGTGGAGCTTTAAGCCAACTTTTTCACTCTCCTCTCACTTCCATCAAGAGGCTTTTCAGTTCCTCTTCACTTTCTGCCATAAGGGTGGTGTCATCTGCATATCTGAGGTTATTGATATTTCTCCCAGCAATCTTGATTCCAACTTGTGCTTCTTCTAGCCCAGCGTTTCTCATGGTGTACTCTGCATAGAAGTTAAATAAGTAGGGTGACAATATACAGCCTCGACGTACTACTTTTCCTATTTGGAACCAGTCTGTTTTTCCATGTCCAGTTCTAACTGTTACTTCCTGACCTGCATACAGATTTCTCAAGAGGCAGGTCAGGTGGTCTGGTATTCCCATCTCTTTCAGAATTTTCCACAGTTTGTTGTGATCCATACAGTCAAAGGCTTTGCCATAGTCAATAAAGCAGAAATAGATGTTTTTCTGGAACTCTCTTGCTTTTTTGATGATCCAGCGGATGTTAGCAATTTGATCTTTGGTTCCTCTGCCTTTTCTAAAACCAGCTTGAACATCTGGGAGTTCCCAGTTCACATATTGCTGAAGCCTGGCTTGGAGAATTTTGAGCATTACTTCACTAGAGTGTGAGATGAGTGCAATTGTGCAGTAGTTTGAGCATTCTTTGGCATTGCCTATCTTTGGGATTGGAATGAAAACTGACCTTTTCCCGTTATGTGGCCACTGTTGAGTTTTCCAAATTTGATGACATATTGAGTGCAGCACTTTCACAGCATCATCTTCTGGGATCTGAAATAGCTCAACTGGAATTCCATCACCTCCACTAGCTTTGTTCATAGTGATGCTTTCTAAGGCCCACTTGACTTCACATTCCAGGATGTCTGGCTCTAGGTGAGTGATCACACCATCGTGATTATCTGGGTCATGAAGATCTTTTTTTGTACATTTCTTCTGTGTATTCTTGCCACCTTCATTGTCTTAGCTATTGCAAATTGTGCTGCTATGAAAATTGGAGTGCATGTATCTTTTTTAAAAAACATTTTATTTATTTATTTATTTATTTTGACTGTGCTGGGATTTTGCTGAAGGGCAGGTGATTGGGGGCTACTCTCTAGATGTGGTGCACAGGCTTCTAATTGCAGTGGCTTCTCTTTTTGCAGAGCATGAGCACTAGCGCACACGGGCTTTAGTAGTTGCAGCTTGCAATCTCTAGTGCACAGGCTCAGTAGTTGTGGCACGTGGACCCAGTTGCTCTGTGGCACACGGAATCTCCCTGTATCAGAGATTAAACCCAGGTCTCCCGCATTGGCAGACGGATTCTTCACCACTGAGCCATCAGGGAAGCCCTGGAGTGCACATATCTTTTTAAGGTGATACCCCATTGTGGCTTTGATTTTCATTTCTCTTATAATAATAAGTGATGTGGAGCATCTTTTCATGTAACTATTAGCCATCTGTGTGTTTTCTTTGAAAAAAATATCTATTTAGATCTTGTGCTCAGTTTTTTAATCTTATACAAATGTTTTATTTTTATTTTCTTGTTGAAGTATAGTTGCTATGTAATATTATAGAAGTTACAGGTGTACAGTATAGTGATTCACAATTTTTAAAGGTTATACTCCACTCATAATTGTTGTAAAATATTGACTGGAGTGGATTGCCATTTCCTTCTCTAGGGATCTTCCCAACCCAGGGATTGAACCCATGTCTCCCACTTAGCAGGCAAATTCTTTACCACTGAGCCACGTGGGAAGCCTGTATATATATATATACATATATATATGTATATATATATATATTCCTTATCCATTCATCTGTCAGTGGTCACTTTCATATCTTGTTGGTTGTAAATAATGTTGCTATGAACATTGGAGTGCATGTATCTTTACAAATTAGTGTTTTTGTTTTTTCAGATATTTACCCAAGAGTGGGGTTGCTGGGTCATATGATAGTTCTATTTTTAGGTGTTTTTTTTTTGTATTATTATTGTGTTATTTTTAGTACTTTTAGTTTTTTCCATGATGGCTGCACCAAAGTACATTCTCACCAACAGTGTATGAGTATCCCCTTTTCTCCACATCCTCGCCAGTATTTGTTATTTGTGTTCTTTTTGATGATGACCATTCTGACCAATGTGAGGTGATATTGCATTGTGGCTTGGATTTGCATTTCCCTTTTGATTAGTGATGTTGAACATCTTTACATGTGCCTATTGGCCATCTGCCTTTTTTCATTGGAAAAATGTCTACTCAGTTTTCTACACATTTTGTAATTGGAATTTGGGGCGGGGGGTTGATATTGAGTTGTATGGGCTATTTACATATGTCAGAAATTAACCCCTTATCAAGTCATATCATTTGCAAATATCTTCTCCCCCTCAGTAGGTTGTCTTTTCATTTTGTTGATGGTTTCTTTTGCTGTACAAAAACTTTTAAGTTTAATTAGGTCCCATTTGTTTATTTTTGCTCTTATTTCCTTTGCTTCAGGAGATGGATCCAACTCGATAGGGTTTGTTTTTTTTTTTAATTTATATTGGGTTGTATGAACAATGCTTTCTTGAAGTTAATATTTTAAAATCCTTAAAATTCTGAAGCCATTTGGCAAGTTAAGACTAGAGTTAGAATTTCTGGACTTCTCTCTCATTAGCCATCACATCCAAGCAAAACCCCCCAGATATTCAGTGGGCGGTTGCACTGGACCCAACTTGTGCAGATTGGACCCACAGGCTACTCAGGAGAACTCTGATAGAGGGCTGAACCACTGAACACTGCTCAGCTATGACACTTAACACTTGCCTTTTCTCCCTCTCTCTGATGTTAATGGCTGATTTCCCCAAGGTTCTTTTTTCACCCTTTAACCATGCGTCTGTCACCTCGGCTTGTTAATGGCTTTTGGGCATCCTTTGGCACAGTGCATCACTATGTAGTTCCGCAGAGATTCCTGCCAGCCATTCTCCTTGGTTAGGGGTTGCTTACAAGTTGTAAATCAGCATATTAGTCACAGTTAAATGTTTACTCAAGAACTTTCTGAACAGCCTGGGAGTGTGGTTTACAGTATGGGATGGTAGAAGGATACTACAAGCAGAAACCAGCTTGGGGGACAGATTGAGTCGAGCGTCTGGGCACCATTTGAGGATGCCACTCTGCAAGATGAGGTCCCTCAGCACTTGGAGCATCAGAGAAGGCATATTCATCTAGAAAAAGACCACAAAAATAAAGAAAATGCTACACCAGAATTTCCCTCAGGAATCCTAGCTGAGTATCCACTCTTACTCTGAAGCCTCAAATATCAGTTTGTTCTTGTTTTAGGTGATTTTTTTTTTTTTTTTTTTTTTTTTTGAGAATATGGATTGCTGTATCACCACAGAACAGGAGATCCTCATACCTTCTTGCCCTGTGGGTACAGAAGGGACCTGGGAGAGTCACTGCCGGTCACAGGCAGTAGCTATTTCATTGTTGACGGAAACAGATGATGAGTTATGAAATAGCAATTTTGCACCAAATTGGAACCACTTGGGTGGTATGAATACCAGCTTTTCTTTAAGGAAGAAGACAATCTGTTTAAAGCATGTTCTTTATATAAAAATTCAAAAATCTAAAATGCAAAGCATCATCACTTAGGCTACTTGTGACTTTTAGGAATAAAGTCAAAACATTTGGGAAATGATGCTGTGGACTTCCTTGAACTCAAATATCTGACCCCTACTCATGAGAGATTTGATGCAGCCAGAAAGTGAGCAGACTTTCCATTGCTAGTTCCTAAAAGGGTAGCAAGAAGAAGGCCATTCTCAAGTCTGTGGAAAGAAAAAGCTGGTATTTCTTCTCATTTAAGGCTTCTCATCCACGGAGCAGGAATTTGGGCAACAAGAATATAAAAAGTGCCATGGGACCGGCCTGGCCAACTGATCAGGCTAGAGCTCTCAACAAGGACAGGAAGATGGCCAAATCAAGTAAATGGATTTCAAGAGAGGGGATTTCGACAGGCTTAAGGGATTCATTGAAAAGCCTCTACAGAAAAGAGATCAAGGGTCAGACAGGGGCCCTGAGACGGCCAGGTGTTCTTGCAGGAACCAAATTCCACAAAGCTCCTGCATTGTTACCATTCACTAAAAACAGACATGGAAGGTAAATGGCAGTCCAACAAGCAAACCCTGGGCTAAATGGGAGCGGAGACACACACCCAAGTGACTGAGAAATTGTAAAATGGACTCATTCCCAGGGAGGGTGACGAAGAAATCTGAAAAATGTGTTTAAGGAAGGCAGGAAATCGGAAACAGGGTTTGAGACGTAACCTTTCAGAGGACACAGAGGAAGGTAAAGGGAAACACTGTCCCTTTATTAGGTGAGGGTGTGGGGAAAGGAGGTAATGACCATGAGCCCTCTCCCAAGGTCTGAGGTCTGGGAGGTTCATTTAGCCTGTGAATGCAACTTGAAAATGAGAATGAAAAATGAGCACTCCTTAAGAGCATACAGTGCTTTACAGTTTCCAATATACTTTCCAGTCATCTTATTGGAGCCACCTCACAAGTCAGTGGAAATATTTGGAAGGTAGGTAACCCACAAGGAGAAAAGGCATAAGTAGGCTAAATACTGATGCCTGCATCAGGTCATGAACACAGTTTGACTTACACAATCTGAGACTTGTGTCCCAGGCCATTAAGAGACCTTTCCAGGTGCACAACAAACCATATGGAATGGTGGACTAATTCGAGGTATTAATAACTTTCTTAAAACTCAGTCCCTGTGCCAGAAAACTCCTGGCAAGACAAAAACAATGCTACATTACTTTGTAGGCACATAGAAGTGAATGCTGCTGCTGCTAAGTCACTTCAGTCGTGCCCGACTCTGTGTGACCCCATAGACGGCAGCCTACCAGGCTCCCCCGAACCTGGGATTCTCCAGGCAAGAACACTGGAGTGGGTTGCCACTTCCTTCTCCAATGCATGAAAGTGGAAAGTGAAAGGGAAGTTGCTCAGTCGTGTCCTACTCTTCGCGACCCCATGGACTGCAGCCTACCAGGCTCCTCCATCCATGGGATTTTCCAGGCAAGTTTATACGAACATAAATTAGCCTCCTGCCTCTATACAAGGGTGTACATTAACTCCCCAGATTAACACATAATGGGGAAAATGTGCTCCATATGGAGTTCTGAAGCTTCAGGTTTTTACATAGATCCTTTTCCAAAAGCCAGTATGATTCTGTTAATATATCACACGGCACACAAAGAATGAATATGCAAGTGGCTTGGAACAGAGTGAGACTCATGGTGCAGTCTCTGAACTTTTCCTTGAAAAGTTCATTTCCCTGCTTGCTCATTCTTAGAGAGATAGAATGAACTCTCTTTATCCTGATGACCTTCTGTTCAGGATTCTTTTTCTTTGATTAAAGTTAGCTTTTAAAGAAAGGTAAAACCCAACTGCTCCTGAGGGGTCCTTTTTCCTTGCATAGAAACTTACAGCCCACTCAAGAGCCTCACTTGACAGTAAAGTCATCACCTATCAGAAAGACAATGGACCAAAAGTTTTCTTTGCTAACTGAAGCCTTTTATCTTATTTGCAATATGCTAATTTATAGAGAAAGAAAGAAAAAAAAAAAGAATCAGTTTCTTGTCTGTTTGAATTACTTTTGCTAGCAAGTTTGAGAGGCCTTTAACTTCTGCAGTTAATTTCAACCAGTTGTGCTGTAGTTTTGTAGTAATCACCTCCAGAATCCACGTCAAAAATCTTATTAACATACATGTTTTTGACTTAACACCAGGCCAAAGACAATCAAAACTGGATCTGAGGGCTTGATGCTATTGAGTCTCGTTAGCTTCTGCGTAGCAAAAACTCATTGTAATTTCTTCAGAAGTATAATTTAGACATACACTTGGAGGAAGAAAAGCTCGAATCAGAAAAGAACCAGGATAAGAACACTCAAGGCTCTTTCGTTGTTCATAGCCTAAACTGCTTTTTCCCTCCACGCCGAATGCAATATTTAAATTCTCGTGCCAGTTTCCACATTATTTACCAGGAAGTGCACACGTCAAATGCAGCTTCTTATAGATACTTTTACTTCTTAGAATGACATCGGGTCCCAAACACTATTACTCGGGTCTTTCAGAGCGCTTCTCATCCTATTGCTCATTCTCTACAGGGGTAGTAGAATGGTGTACCGTGTAACTGGGCACAAAACACGCAAAGAACTGACCAACTGATGCTTCCCGAGAGTCCTGAGTCTACAACCAACTTACACAGAGTCCCTTAGCTTTTTTTCTTTCCCTCTTCCAGCGGTGAAGAGCAGATTCTCCTGGGGGCAATCTAACGTTCTGATAAAAGGGTTACCTCCCAGGTTACCTCTAGCCGCGGGCGGGGCTTCTGTATACCCCCAGGGCATCAGGCTGGAGCTGTCCACCTTCGCTTCACATCCTGAAAATGGGGAGGGGCCGCCCCCGAGTCACAGGCACGCCTGTTCAGAGTACTTTCTTACACATTCCAGTCATCCCAGCTGTGCAGTCTCGAGGCCACAGGGCCTTCGGGAAATCGCTCCGTAGAGGGGCATTAAGTGGCTTCTACGCCTCCCACGTTTCAGCGCGAGCTTCCTACTGGGGGATGGAAGGAGACACTAAGCTCTCCTCCTATGGAACACTGTTAGGTTCCGACTTACCCAACTCGGAGGCCACGGAAGCACATGGAACGCCGGCGACGACAGCACCGGGGAATTATATTTCTTACCCATGAATTCATTCATCCAAAAAGTATTTGTGAAGGACCTACTATGTGTGAAGTGCTATCCTAGATTCAGTGACAACCAACACTGTGTCATAAATGTAAGCCTCCTGTCAGACCAATATAATTAACAGAGTTTATATTTGGATTAGAATTTATCCTTGCAACCTGTCTTGACTTTGCTAGTTGCCAGTTGTGCCTCACATATCAGACGATGATGTGTGCTGATGCCCAGAGAACATCCATCCATAATGACAGAATCAACCCAGATGGTGAAAAGGGTCACATCTTATGTCTGCTTTGCTCCTCTAACAATTCTAGTAGGTAAGGAAGGCATTTTACCAGTGAGGTGACTGAGATTCAGAAAGATTAGTTACCATGCCCATGGGGCCACACAGATAGGGAGGAATGAAGCCAGACTGGGTTCCAAGTCATGCCACCTTATGAAGTTCTTCCAGAAAGGATTGGTATCGCTGTTGCCGAGGAAGGAGCAGAAGACAACACACTAACGTGCAGACCCCAAGAGGCCAAATGTAAGGATTTCGGAGTCCCCTGTGATCAGTCTCTAACTCAAGTCCAGGATGCCCAATTAAATTTGAATTTCAGATAAGTTCCAAAAATTGTCCTGTCATGTTTCATTTTATGTTTTGTGGCTAAATTTATCCACACTTTCCCGGATTCCCTGGGAAGTTACAAACTGTGATCAAGGGACCCTTGCCACCTACTCCTTTGGAGCCCAATATCAATCTCTCCTGAAAGGTTTTAGAAACTGCCTCCTTGTATATAACCTTGAGTTTGCTGCCTTCTTTAAGGCAGAATTTTGACCTGATGAAACAGGCATGATTGTTTATCCAAGAACCAGAATAGTTGAAATATAAATAAGATAGGCAGCTGCCATGTGTGGAACTCTGACTTGTGCTTCACACCTTCAGTTCAGTTCAGTTCAGTCGCTCAGTTGTGTCCGACTCTTTGCAACTCCATGAAGCGCAGCACGCCAGGCCTCCCTGACCATCACCAACTCCCGTAGTTCACCCAAACTCATGTCCATCGAGTTGGTGATGCCATCCAGTCATCTCATGCTCTGTCGTCCCCTTCTCTTCCTGCCCCTAATCCCTCCCAGCATCAGAGTCTTTCCCAATGAGTCAACTCTTCAGATGAGGTGGCCAAAGTATTGGAGTTTCAGCTTTAGCATCAGTCCTTCCAACAACACCCAGGACTGATCTCCTTCAGAATGGACTGGTTGGATCTCCTTGCAGTCCAAGGGACTCTCAAAAGTCTTCTCCAACACCACAGTTCAAAAGCATCAATTCTTCGGCGCTCAGCCTTCTTCACAGTCCAACTCTCACATCCATACATGACCCCTGGAAAAACCATAGCCTTGACTAGACGGACCTTTGTTGGCAAAGTAATGTCTTTGCTTTTGAATATGCTATCTACGTTGGTCATAACTTTCCTTCCAAGGAGTGTCTTTTAATTTCATGGCTGCAATCACCATCTGCAGTGATTTTGGAACCCCCCAAAAATAAAGTCTGACACTGTTTCCACTGTTTCCCCATCTATTTCCCATGAAGTGATGGGACCAGATGCCATGATCTTCGTTTTCTGAATGTGGAGCTTTAAGCCAACTTTTTCACTCTCCTCTCACTTCCATCAAGAGGCTTTTCAGTTCCTCTTCACTTTCTGCCATAAGGGTGGTGTCATCTGCATATCTGAGGTTATTGATATTTCTCCCGGCAATCTTGATTCCAGCTTGTGCTTCTTCCAGCCCAGCATTTCTCATGGTGTACTCTGCATAGAAGTTAAATAAGTAGGGTGACAATATACAGCCTTGATGTACTCCTTTTCCTATTTGGAACCAGTCTGTTTTTCCATGTCCAGTTCTAACTGTTACTTCCTGACCTGCATATAGGTTTCTCAAGAGGCAGGTCAGGTGGTCTGATATTCCCATCTCTTTCAGAACTTTCCACAGTTTATTGTGATCCACACAGTCAAAGGCTTTGCCATAGTCAATAAAGCAGAAATAGATGTTTTTCTGGAACTCTCTTGCTTTTTTGATGATCCAGCAGATGTTGGCAATTTGATCTCTGGTTCCTCTGCCTTTTCTAAAACCAGCTTGAACATCTGGAAGTTCTCAGTTCACATATTGCTGAAGCCTGGCTTGGAGAATTTTGACCATTACTTTACTAGCATGTGAGATGAGTGCAATTGTGCAGTAGTTTGAGCATTCTTTGGCATTGCCTGTCTTTGACCTTTTCCAGTCCTGTGGCCACTGCTGAGTTTTCCAAATTTGTTGGCATATTGAATGCAGCACTTCCACAGCATCATCTTTCAGGATTTGAAATAGCTCAACTGGAATTCCATCACCTCCACTAGCTTTGTTCATAGTGATGCTTTCTAAGGCCCACTTGACTTCACATTCCAGGATGTCTGGCTCTAGGTAGTGATCACACCATCGTGATTATCTGGGTCATGAAGATATTTTTTTGTACAGTTCTTCTGTGTATTCTTGCCACCTTTTCTTAATATCTTCTGCTTCTGTTAGGTCCATACCATTTCTGTCCTTTATCGAGCCCATCTTTGCATGAAATGTTCCCTTGGTATCTCTAGTTTTCTTGAAGAGATCTCTAGTCTTTCCCATTCTGGTGTTTTCCTCTATTTCTTTGCATTGATCGCTGAGGAAGGCTTTCTTATCTCTCCTTGCTATTCTTTGGAACTCTGCATTCAGATGCTTATATCTTTCCTTTTCTCCTTTGCTTTTTGCTTCTCTTCTTTTCACAGCTCTTTGTAAGGCCTCCCCAGACAGCCATTTTTCTTTTTTGCATTTCTTTTCCATGGGGATGGTCTTGATCCCTGTCTCCTGTACAACGTCACAAACCTCCATCCATAGTTCATCAGGGACTCTATCTATCAGATCTAGTCCCTTAAATCTATTTCTCACTTCCACTGTATAATCATAAGGAATTTGATTTAGGTCATACCTGAATGGCCTAGTCGTTTTAGCTGTGATTTTCTCCATTTTACAGAGTCTGTTAACTGAGGCCCAAACCAATAAAGTGTGAGGACCTGGGATTTAAATGCATACAGACCACTCTTCTGTGTTTTTCCCATTATGCTCCCTGATGAAAAAATTTGCATATTCCAGAAACTGGACCTGAGCTCTTTTCATAATATTTCCTAACAACTTGCAGCAATGAGTCTTCCTCTAGTGGCAAAGATATCTTGAAGCAGGAGAATATGTAAAGGGGCTCAGGAGGGCTGTTAAGACTTGACAAGCAATGGCAAGGTGTCAAAATGACTGATGTTGTCTTGTCCCAACAGCAGAATCTCCCTTTGGGGAGCAATTGAATGTAACACCACTTCCACCTTTGGGGGCAGGGTCAGGGCTGCTAACCTCTCCCTGTGGAGATCCCTGCGGGCTTGTCTTCAGGCACTCATGCACTTAGCTCAAGGCCTCACTCTTTTTCCCAGATGCCTTTTCACCAGTTCCCACCAGAGCTCCCAGTAGTCACAATGAAACGATATGCCTGAACTGTGGGTGTTTGGTGAGGGAACAAAGAGCAATGCTTTTGTCAAGCGTGTGTGTTGATGGGGAGAGAAGGGAGAGGTGCAGAGGCTCCTGGTACTTTTCCATCATCTGCTGCCTTTAATAATCCTACGCAAATGGCTGTGTCCTTTGGATTCTCTGACTTGAAAGTCCTTGGTTATCCATCCTGCTTCTTGGGATGCCCACTACCGAGAAAATCCACTTTCATTGTACCTCTAGGATTCATGGAGTGGGGAGAAGGGATAGTGAGTGAGAAAATGAGTATATTCAAAGTCAGACTCATCACAGGTCAGCCCTCCCTTCCACCCCCACAAGTCTGCCCACCACTCTCTCTAAAAGGCTTTCTGCATGAGCGATCCATACAAATTCAATTTGGGACTCACTATAGAATGGCCACATAGAACCAATGGATAGGCCGGGTTAAAAATTAAATATATGGATCATCTTCAGGAGGGGAACTTTGGTTGACAACATTACTCTCTTAGCCAAGGGTTGATGGTCAGGACTAAAGGTTGCCCCACATATTTCAAAGATGTTCTGCTCAGACCTGCAAACAGTAGGTACATTCTGAAAGAACTAAGTAAACTCATCAGTAGCCCAGAGGCAGGGATAAAGTGGTGACACTAGACCAACTGTATAGATTTGGAGATGTGTTGCCTAAAGAGGACAGAACAATGAGAAAACATACCTTAATAGACGCTACTCATAAATTTCCATTCAAAAATGCATCCTGATCTGTGTTAGGCTAGGCTTCCAGTTTAGTCAATCTCCTGTCATAGGAGTTTGCTACATATTGAGGGGTTTTTGCATGACCTTTTTTGTCCTTACAGTACCCAGAACTTCCTCTTCCATCTACCTGACACTGCCCCCAGAAAATGACATGGTTGCTTGTTTCTCTTCTTGCTGGTCTCAGCCCAAACAACACCTCTTCAGAAAGGCTTTAATTCTCTGGCCACCCCCCATACATGAACTAGCACCCCTAGTACTTTCTGCCATTATTCAGTTTTATTTCTCTTCATAATTCTCATGTATGTCTTTGTCTGCCCAGCATTCTATGTGGGCTAGATCAGACTATTTAAGCATCAGGGATGACTTTGAGAGGAAGAAATTTCCATCAAAACAGAAACTTTCAACTTGATATGTTTATGGTGTGTGCGTGTGTGTGTGTGTGTGTATGCAAGTGTGTAAGGAGGAATAACCCTTCCCCACTGCCTTTGGTGTTCGTGCTGGTTTATGGAGCAACACTCAAGAAGATGCTTTTGTTTGTTTTATTTAACCCCTATGGAGCAGTTCACGATGTGCAAAGCAATTGCTTGCTGTCATGTGAGCTTTCCACTTCCCACTGTAGGTAGGCCAGCATTGTTTGTTTTGAAGATGAGGGAACTGAGTTTAGATAGACTAGCAGACTTATGAAATGTTTTGAGGTTAGTAAAGAGGAGAGAAGGGCCCAAGGTAACCACTCAGGTACATCAGACACTGGGGGTATCTTTACTGTAAGGAAGTTGTATTCATAAGCTGATCACTGAAGACAACAAGGCAACTGCCCCAATCCACCTCTTCTCAGTGTCCCCCAGGGAACAAGGGAAATGGAGACAGAGAGGGGGCTATGTGGCCCTGGGCTTGTCGCTTTGTCCCTCTGAGTCTCAGTCTACTGAGGGGGTTGTAATAGCTCTCTTTCAGGAGTTGTGATGATCAGAATTAACAAACGCCAAGTGCCTAGATTATGCCTGTCCTGAGCTCAAGATAAAGTCACAAACCCAGAATCTGTTGCTAACCAACCTACTAAAAGGCCAGGTAAAATCTTGTTGAGTGAGTTTTCAGATAAGAGGAATTTTAAATTCATAGTTATAGTGTTGTTAGATTCTAACACTGTAGGAGAAATCTACTACTTTGTCAGCGTCCTCTGCCTGTTTGTCTTTGCGTCAGAGTTTAGCGCAGAGTGTGGCTGCACCTTTCACTTGGTCCATTGCTGTTGCCTCCCACCTCTGCAGAGGCTCCTCCCTCCCAGTGCTCGGCTCACCTTTCCAAGGCACCTTGTGTCCCTCCTGGCCCATTCCTTCCCTCATCTACCCTGACAGCTCCTGAACTTAAAGCATCCCTTCTTGTAAGACGTTTTACCTTAGAGACAAGAAAATGTCTTTCCTCGAAAGCCTCCATTGCATCTTGCTTCTCCTCCAAGCCATCGCCCGAGCTCGTCCTTTTCTGTCAATCATGCTGACAGTCTGGCTTTATGGCTCTGGCACGGGTAACCCCTCCATGTCCTTTCCAGTCTCTCCTCCCAGGTTTTACCTCATTGCCCCCCACGACTGCCGCTTCTGCCTTTGTACACTTTGAGTCCTTCCTCCTGGCATATCCCTCCACCTTCCTTCATTTAGTGAATGCCTACTCACACTTTGAGGCTAGTTTGGTATTGTCTCCTTTTATCCCCTTGGAGAAGTTAGTCCCGTTCTCTTCTGCCCTTGCAGGGATATATGAGCATGCTTCTTGTAGATTTCTGTATAGACATCCCTCTCCCCATGTGGGGAGAATATACTTGAGAATGGGAACTGTGAGTACCACAACTCTATTTCTTTCCAGGGGTAGACTGGTCAGGCTGTTTGGCTAGTTGAGATATCCTGATCCCCTTCTTGCTGCCACACCCCACCTTCTGTGACATTCTATGCGATGGGCCATAGGCACTCAATAAGTATATATCAAATTAAGGAAGAAAGAAAGGAAGAGAGGGAGGGAGCAGACATGTTTTTATCCCTCCTCTTCCCAGTTCTCCCTCTGGAAAAAAATGGATGGAGAAAAATTCCTGAATGTGTCTATCCTTCTCTATTAGCCTCTTTCCTCCCCTCTGATGCTGACTTCATGGCTCTGGACCAAGTTCATGTGTTCTCTGTACCTTGGTAGCTTCTTTCTCACAAGTTCTCCTCAGTTCCTCCCACAAATAGTCCCATGGGAGCTCTTCACCCGCCCTGACAAAAGCCTCAATGTGTCCAAACTGCAGGGCAAGCAGAGCTGACCTCTAGCTGTGACCCCCCCACACACACACCATGGGCACAGTACAGATGTTCCTCATTCCAAGCCCTCCCCATTCCAGCATCCACTTGCAGACTAGCAGTCCAATCTTCCCCACAAAGGAAAGCATATCCTTAAGTCAGAGGTAGTGCCCACTTTCTATAGCTTGGGGTAGAAACTCATGTATTCATGTTTATCTAATGTTGTTGAGAACATTGAAATCATCATCATGGGATTTAACAGTCTGATGTACAGTCAGTTCCTTTGTAACATGACATCTGTGTTTCTAAAATACACCACACCATGCAGAACCACACAATGAAAACAATAGGTTGTTAATCGTTTAAAAATATATAGAAATACCACAATAAATATGGTGCATTACCTTGAAAGGGACTTGAAATATGCTTCTCAGGAGTGGGTGTCAGAGGGGTTGCAACTTGTGACAAGTGGTAGAAGAAGATATATCTGAACCTGGGTGGAAAGCTGTAGTATTATATGTGGGTGTGTGTGTGTTCCATAGCTCACATAGTAAACCCAGGTGGCTGGTAGATGTTTGAGGTATTTGCATGTGTGTGATTATGGATTCCTACACAGCTCATTTCAGATAGATGCAGATTTCTACCTTTCCTCATGTTTCTTGTGATCAGAACCACGCACACTCAGCTCAAGTTGTTCACTAGTATTTCAATTGCATTGGAATAATTTTGCATTTTCAAAACAAGTGTTATGGTAGAACTGGCTGTACACTCCAACAGACTGTGACCCAGGTGCTTGCCCACATCTTTTTATACAATGACATTTCCCCCCATAAAATGTGTACTATCAGAGAATAAAATTTGGGAAGGTATTTTAAAAATAGAAAGCATCTAAAAATGTTATTATTTTTCACCAGGACTTTTTAAATCACCCCAGTGTCCTTTCAGAGGACAGGAGAAAGAACAGTTTGCTCACAGCCTATCTCTTTGAGATCAGTACTTTGTTTCCCATTATACTCTTTGCTTCATTTTCTCTTGACCAACCATGCTTTCATTCAGGTTCTTGCTTTGTTTATGCCATCTGGCCTCACCTTGTGCGGGAAAGAGCTAGCTATGGGCTTGAAAAATAAAAGACAAATTCCATATAACCTGGAAGTCGGCAGTTTCTCTTCAGTAGTTATCACCTGCACCCCAGTTAAAATAAGGTGCCCCTTCTAGGTGGGCACAACGCTGTGGCAGGGTGCACTGTGGATGCATTTCAACTTCTTCCAGGTGATCCCTGGGTCAGGTGCCCTTATGCAGAGGACATAGCCTGGCCAAGCTTACCTGACTGCCTGACCACCTTAGGCTCAGCAGGTCATGAGTTTATTGGTGTTGAACCTAGAGACTCAGCATGGTAAGAGAGGAGCAGGAGGAATGAGAGCCTGGCCTGAGACCCTGAACAGATCCAAGCAGGAAAGTCCCCTGCAGCAACTGACCCAGAGTCACCTAGACAGGGCTGAGTCATGCTCCAAGCAAAGGAGCTGGGGTCCTGTGCCAGGGCTGGCTGCCAGGCTGAGGGAGGAGGGCTGACACACCCAGAGGTCAGGGCCAGGCAACCACATCACCAGGCAGCATGTGGAGGCTATGTTCTCTGTCCTTTGGCTCATGGGCCTGGGAAAGCATCCATCCTCAGCCTCTCTGGGCAGAGACCTGGGACTGTGGTGGGCTTTCAGGCTTGGTGAGAGTATCTTAGAGCCTGGGAAGGGGACTCCATTTGATACCCACTGACTCAGAATCTTCAAGAGATGAACCTGAAAATCTGTATTTTTAACCAGCCCCACCCCAGAAGATTTTTATGACCAGGCCAGTTTGGCAAACCCTGACCTAGACCAGTGATTTGCAGAATTCCTTTTAGCAGCAAAATTCTTCTGCAAAGGAAATGTTTGCAGAAGCCAAGGTTGCCCCCAGGTGAAGCAGGGAGGAGCCCACAACCCCACCCACTCAGGTTCTTTCTAATCTCTCTCCTTGAGGTAGAGACTCTTTGGGCCAACAGAAGAGAATTTGAAAATTGCTGATTTAGTCCAATAATCCATTTTACAGAAAAGAAAGTTGAGGCCCCCAAAAGTTAATGTGTCTTTCCCAGTGGTCACAGGGTAGGAAGTGACAGGGCCACTTTATGAGCTGGGGCACTCAGGTCCCCTCTCCATCTAAAGCCAGGAGTACTTTTACAAACTAGAAAACCAGGCAGGAGAGCAGGAAAGGGCTGGCTCTGGAGAGGCCCCAGCAAGTGAGCGCAGGGCTTTAACAATTCACCTCTAAACCCAACCAGCTTTGTAGCAAAGCAGCCACACACCTGTGGGAGAGCGGAGTCGATGTCAGAACCAAATCTACGTGAGGCTTAAAATGCTAGGCCCTTTCCCTGAGTGCGAAAAGCATCAATTCTGTGTTAGAACAATGAGTGAAAGTGCAGAGCCACTGCCAAACTTAGAATTGAAACTATTCAATTTCAGCCTGTTGAGATTCAGAATGCGTGTTTTTTAAAGAAGGCAGAATATGAGGGGGATTTCTTCCATTCTCTGGCCCTCTTCACTCTCAAGGAGAAGTACCTGGGAGCTCAGTGTGCTTGTGAAGACTTGAAACCCAGGGGGCTCTATCTGGGTGCCAGACCTCTTCAAGCCTCTTCACAAGTGGAGCCATTGATACAGGTGGATCAAGGTTAAGTACCTGAGGATTACTGTGTGTTTTCTTTCTGCTGCAAATGATGCCCAATTGAATGGAGGCTGGGTCAAGGAGCAGGGAGTTTAGAGTGGGAGGGTCTCAGAGGAACCTGGATCACGTTCTTCTCCCTTCCACCAAAGTTTTTTTTTTTTTTCTTTACAAGGAAAGACATCACATAACAAAATAAGAGAGAGTGAGAGAGACAGAGGAGAGAGAGAGATTGAGAATAATGGGGTGTGGAGAGGAAAGCAAGAAAGAGAGAAACCAAAGTAGAAATGTCTTTTTCCATACGTAAATAAAGACAAAAGAATATGAACTGAATCATATGTATTTGTTTACCTGAAGGGTGTTTATCCCTTTAGTTTCAAGGATAACAAAGATACATTTAAAATGGCAACCCCATTGACCCTTAGCCACCAATCCTCAGCCTGCCCTCCCCTCCTGACCATGGTCCATGATCAATCCTCACATGAGCACACCAAGAGCATCTGGAGGTCTTGGATGGCTGTGCACAAATCAGGATTGCCCAGAAATGGCTGCAGTCTATGGGTCTAGTTCACTTCTTGGAGCAAAGGGCTCCAAGGGAGGCTAGGGCTTCCCAAGGGAGGAGTGGAACAGGGTTCCAATCAGAAGCTGACTCTGCCATTTCTGGCTTGAGCATTCAGCTGTGTAGTCAGTCCTCCCAGGTTGATTCTGTGGCTCATCTACTGTGGAAATCCCTCTCAGAAAAGGGATTCAAGAGGAGTGAAGAGGGCTAGAAAGAATCTGGGGAATGAAACAGCCTCTGGTTAGCAAAGTCTGATACAGTCTTTCCCAGCTTCCCAGGAAAACACCCACAGAAACTGGGAAAGATAGAAAATACTCTGCAACACTAACAATCAAGAGAGATAGATGGCATTCGCTTCAGAATGTTTCAGCAGAATCAAGAAAAATTCACCCAGATATAAAATGGAGCCTGTTTAAGAAAGAAAAAAGACACGTCATGTCTTCTCCCAATGTCTTTTCCTAAACTCAGAAAAGCCAAAGTTAGCTGCAAAGAAGTTCTATTCCTTCTCCCCTTCTTCCGTGGATCTGATAGGCCACCAGGGTCCCATTTTCCTCCTGGCCCTGCCTTCCTTCCCACCGCATTTCTACAGATACAGCAGCCTGGGCTGTTCAGTGAAGGTGGAAAGAATGGGAAGTGATCTTCCCTCAGTGAAGACCTTGCTTGATACCTCTCATGTGATCCCCAGCAGTGTTTCCTAAACTGCCTCCTTTATAAATGTGGAAAACTTCCCATATAAATGACTAAGTGAGCCTGTGTGACCATCATGTGCAAATGCATGATTTCTACAATGGCTTTCCACAATGGATCCCATACAACTTTCAGAAATTATTAGAGGAAAAAGATCTACAAATATGGAATCCGGGGCAGCAGGAATAAGTCTAGAGATAAAGCCTCCACCACTTGACCCCTTAATTCTTGCTGTATTCACTTCCTGTCAACTATTATAGGCTAACAAAATCTGCCATTTTTTTTTCCTGTGTTTATTAGAGGGGCTTCACAGACATTATCGCTCATCCTTATTCTAAAACAAGCCAAAAAGCACATATTCTCACCCCTTTATAGGTGCGGAGACTGAGGGAGACGCTGCCCACCCCTCCACTCCATCCCTCTCGAGGGTCCACCCTGCCACCTCTCAGTGAGCAGTTCCCAGTCCTCTCCACCCCGAATCCCCTGTTTCTTTGTATATTCTGTTTTTCCCTTTCTGTCTGGAGTCCTGCTCCCTTTTGTCAGCCAAACATCACTCTTTCTTCAGCATTTGGTTCCACATGTTCTCTGGAAACTTTCTGGACCTCTTCTCCCTGCTGCCACCCCCTCATCCCATCATTTCCTTCTCTACTTACTTTTAAGACCTTGGCTGTAATGATTTATATGTTTTATCTTCTCCTTCTCCACAGCATGTTCATATCTGCACACGAGATTTTCTCAGTTGTGGGTCAACGATAACTCATTTGAAGTGGCCTCAAACAAAACAAATAAAAAGTGAGGAGGCATGTTCCTCTGAGCCACTGAGTTTGCGGTAACTTGTGACACAACAGATAACCCAGAACAATGCCCCCCTCATGTGTAAAAGGTCAAACCCAGTAACAGCTCAATTAATGTGGTTAACCAATTAGTAACTACTCAACCTTTCCAACATTGCTGTTTTCTTGGTCATTTCTAACCTGAGAAGGGGTGATCTTCTGTGTTTTTAGAGGTGTGCCATTTAGAATGTAGGTCACTAATCAATCAAATTAAAACAGACGAGTTTCCTGCCATTGCCAACCTCCCTTTGGAAACTTGACAACAAACCTCTTAATGTATGTTATTTGGAATCAGATGAAAGAGCTCGCAATGCAATCTATGTGTGTAATGCCAGAAAAAACTTGAGTTTTTGATGAAGAGTCATCATCACTTGGCCATTCCTGTCTTTAAAAAAAAAGTATAAACGGAAGATGCAGGGCCAAAAGTTAACAAAAAGGACTATCAACACCATCACATTTTAAAAATGTGTTTGAGATCAAATACTTTATGTTCGTCTTATTAGTTCTTTCCACACCATCCAATCCTCCAGCACAGTAACAATTCTAGTCTGTGCAAGTGACAGAATAATACAGCAGAGACAATATGATCCAAGACACAATCCATTGGTCAACCAAAGACAAGCTGTGATTCTCGACCTCATTAGTCAAATTGCTTCCCCTTGCTCTACTCTTAATTAGAAACTAAATGTGGTTTTTTAAGACATTTGCACAAAGTTTAGAAGTGATTAATTCTTGGCTGTATTTTCAGGATTGTACACATAAATTTATACACACAATGAATAATCCTTAAATGGAAACAATTCAATTTAATTTAACACATTTATTGAATACTCAAATATGTGCTAAATGTTGGTAATAGCACAGTGATACAACATTGCCCATGAAGTTGTCCCAGTTTTTCAATAAATTAAATTGAAAATCTGTTTAAAATTCAAAGAAACAATTTATGCTAGGTTTCAATGCTTATGTAATTTGCGAGAAGGCATTATGAGGACTTTTAAATTTTAAAATATGTTAAAATATTTCAATAAATACATGTTAAATGAATAAATGAATGTTGCAGTTCATGTTCATTAGTTGACTAAGGTTGACCACAGCATAGTTTGTGTTTCTATTGACACATCCTTAAAAATTATACCAAAGTTTAACTCATGATTGTCATCCGATCTGTGGTTAGTTAGTACTTCAAAATTGTGTTTGCTGATAAAACTTTTTCTGGGACTGACTGATGGATTCTTTTTAACACCCTTTCATTTTGCCAAGAGCCCTGAATGAAGCAGCTGAGCAACTCAATTGTGAGTTTGAGAGCAGAAACATCAACACTTTTATAAACTGTTAGCTTCTTGGTCATGACAGACACACAGTGTCTTGGTCAATTTGGTCACTCTATAAGTAGACTCTTTTGTAAATAGAAATATATATGTGATGCAAAGCTGACACATAATGTAAAGATCATCTAAACTAGTTGCTAAAAAGCAATATAATAGGCTTTTTAAAATATGAGTGAGAGATTTGCCTGGAGATCCTGAACTTCAAGGCTTTCTGTTCTGTGCTGACAACTGAGGGGAGCTTGAAGCCTCCTTCACCCTAGAAGCTGCTGTGTGACCCATTTGCAGCTCATGCAGGAGGTCATTTTCACACACCCTCTTCCATGTCATCACACAAACCCCTGCTTCTTGGCCCAGCAGAACACTGTAGGAATGAAGTTAGCCTGTGTCCCCGTTCCTTCCTTCCACTATTTGAAAGTGAAGATTAATAAAAACCTATTGAAGAAGAAAGCTGCCTCTCCTTTTATACAGTGAAGTTGTCTTTCATGCAACTTCTTGAGGATCTCTTACTTTAGATGAATGGGTTAGAGCAGTTACACCTCTCTGACAGACGTGGGTACTGCCTATGGCTTTCTGAATCTGAATCTGTCTTCCCCTTCTACTGCCGATCAGGATCCTTCCAGACTGCCTCAGGCTTCTCAGCCCCTTGGTGGTCTATTTTGACATCTGCTTGCCCTTATCTTGAATCATTTTAGCTGATAGGCCTTTCCTTGGAAAAGCTGTCTGACAGGTTTTCTTTAACTCCCCTAACAAGTACTTAGGGAATTATCTTAGTGGCCTGTTAGAGTGACAGTCCCAAGACCTCCGAAAAGAGGCTCACGAGGTATGCATGTCCCCACGCTTGACCGTCGCTAAATTGAATAGTGCGTGATCTCTAAAACTTTTCTTTCAGCCGTGAGGAATACAGATTCTGTCCGAGATAACTCTGTTTGAACCCATTTCTGGCCCTGACTAATAATTCAGTTTTGAGAAGTCACTACTTTCTCATGTGTTGAATGAAGGTAAAACCATGAGTGTCTCAGGGCTGACAAGAGAGAGAAAGTCCAGGATTGCGCCCTCCCCAGCCCCTAGGGTGAAGTTGGTGGAGCAGTTCCTCCCAGAGAATTGAGTCCCTTCTCCCAGCTCCCTTCTCCTGGGAATAGGAGAGGAGTGAGAGCAGCAGAAAGGACCCAGTGCCCTCAGTCACGCACCTGTCAGTGCCGCTCAGTGGCTCTGTCTCTAGGGGACCCTTTCCCCCATGGTTTCCTTTCATCTTCCTCCATTCCTCCTCCTGCCACACAGCACACAGCTCAGACCTCCATCGTGGATGTCCATCCAAGGAACCCTATGGAAGGAGAAACCCAAATCAGCGAATCAAAACCTGCCTCAACACTGTCCGGCAAAGAGGAAAGTAAAAGCCTAAGCCTCTACCACAGAGGAAAAAATTCAGTCTATGCTCAAAGATATTAATCTACATCAAGAAATAACCTAGCATAGGTTGTTGATGCAATGGATAAGAATCTTCCTGCAAATGCAGGGGACACAGATTTGATACCTGATCTGGGAAGATTCCACATGCCTTAGAGCTGCTAAGCCTGTATGCCATGGCCAGCCCTCTAGAGCCCATGAGCCAAAACTACTGAAGCCCGAGCGACCTAGAGTCTGCACGACACAACTACTGAGCCCACATGCTATAGCTACTGAAGCCCATGCACCTAAAGCCGTGCTCTGCAACAAGAGAAGCCGCTGCAACGAGAAGCCTGTGCACCACAGCCTAGAGTAGCCCTCACTCACCACAACTAGAGAGAGCCCACCCGCAGCAACAAAGAAGCAGCACAACAAAAATAAATGAATAAATGTCGTTTAAAAAAAAACAAAGAAACTTAAAAAAAAGAAGAAATAAACCTAGCATAAAAAGGTCAAGAGGATCTTTCCGTTCAGATAAAACTTTAGAATTCTGGGAAAGTGATTTTCTTTTTAACCAAGTATCAGAAACAGGAGATACTGCTCATCCTGTTACACTCATCCATAGAAAAATGAAACAGATTAGATTAAAATAAATCAAAATGAAGCTGATTACAAACTTTTTTCTTTCTTTCATCTTGATACATGTTTTTAAAATTCACCACTTGAAACTGAGGAAGACCAGTTCCAGAGAATATGATAACATAATTGATGACCTCTCAAAGAAGTAGAAGTTCTGGCTTAATAATACTAGCTAATGTTTGGTGATTGCTCACAATGTTAGAATGTGAATGACTTTGTTCCATGTTTATTAGGCATCATTTAATTCACGCTCACAATAACCCTCTGAGGATGGTTAGTGTTAACTCAATCTTACAGATGAAGAAACGAAGGCTTATTAACTTGTTCAAGGTCACATGAATTGTAAATAATGGAGCTGGGATTTGAAGTGAGGAGTTGGATTCCAGAACCCATGGTCTGCACCAGGCTGCCATGCACAGCAACTCAAGGTGTAAGTGGCATGACTGAGGGAGAAAGAAAAACACTTGAGGGTGATGTTAGGAAGTCTATGTGCCTGGTGACTAGAAAAAAAGATGGTTTCTGGAAAGTGTCTCTGGAAAACAAGGGATGAGAAGTGAGGCTGAAAGCCAGGTCCTCCAGAAGGGAAGCTGGACTTAGGTGAGGACTTCCTCTAGAAGGGGTTAGGTTTGAGGCAGAGACTCTGGGGTAATAGCTTGCAAATGTTCTTTGCCACTAGAACATCATTTGAAAATATTTTTCATTTTCAAATGAAAAATATTGAGGTCACAATGGCAGACAGACTTAAAAGTGGCCACCCAACCTCTGCCCTCTAGTGTTCACATCTGTATAATCCCCTCCCCTCCACGGTGGGTGGTAGGGTTCCCTGGTAGCTCAGACGGTAAAGCGTCTGCCTACAATGCGGGAGACCTGGGTTCGATTCCTGGGTCGGGAAGATCCCCTGGAGAAGGAAATGGAAACTCACTCCAGTATTCTTGCCTGGAAAATCCCTTGGACCGAGGAGCCTGGTGGGCCATAGTCCATGGGGTTGCAAAGAGTCAGACACCACTGAGCGACTTCACTTCACTTCAGCGTGGGTGGGACCTGTGGCTTGCTTCTAACCAATAGAATATAGCAAAGATGATGGATATCACTCCGATGACTGTGCTATATTATAAAAGATTATCTTGCTAGTGGAGTTCACTGCTAGAGATTCTTCTTACCATCATGATGAAGTTAGTATCCATGTGGAGAAATTGCAGGCAGCTTCCCCCTGCCAACCAATGAGAAGCCAGGCCCCTCAGTTCCAGAGCTGTAAGGAAATGAATTCTGCCAGCAACCAGAATGAGCTCAGAAATGGATTCTTCCTTAGTCAAGTCTTCAGATGGGAACAAAACCCAGTCAATTCCTTGACTGTAGGCGTCTGAGACCCCACGGAGAAGACCCAACTAAGCCATGCCTAGACTCCTGACCAGTGAAAATTCTGAAATAACGTGTTTTAAGCCACTGAGTTTGTGGTAGTTTGTTGCAATAGCAATAGGAAGCTAATACAGTCACAGTATGGGAAGCACCCAGAGTGAAAGTACAACTACTCTTAGGGGTTTTGAGGACTAGGAGGAAGGCAAGTTAATAAAGGAAATTTGTCAAGGAGGCCACTGCTATGTGGTAGAGGAAGGCTGGCTCTAATCACTGCCCAGTTCTGGGCCTGCAAGGAACCACACACACTTTCGAGCCCCTCTCCCTCTGGGGTGCTTTGGGGCTTCTCACCAAATGAAAGATCATCTTATTCTCTCCCAGAAAACCCTGAAGGTTGGAGAGGGGCTCCACATGCTGACATCTGCCTGTGGAGGGGAGGGCATGCCTCTCAGGGGAGGTGCAACCCCGCTGCAGAAAGGAGAGCTAGGCACTGGGGTGGCAAACACTGCTCCCACAGGAGGCCCCTGCTTGTGTTTTTTCTGCTGAGTAGACACAAGCTGTTGATCTTCTCTGCCAAAACTGGGTAGTTCATTGTCTGCTAGGAAACAAAACCCTTCTCTTCTTCCCCTTCCCCCTGCTCCCTTATACTCAGAACCAATACTATTTTCAACTCAGTTATAATTCAGTGCTATTTTAGGTAAAATGTTAAGGGGAACATAGCCATATTTATATCCCAGAAATACACACACAGACAGAGAATGCTAATGTCCATTACAAAGTAATTGGATCCTATTTGTAAGTTATGTGAAAGATAATCATTACTTTGCTTAAAACCTTAACTTGGTTGCTGGTTATTATGTGAAAGCACAGCAATGAACTCTATTTTTGCTAAGAAATGTATAAATGTAAAATGCGTTGTCCAAATCTTGGTTACTGAGAGTTACTAACCACCTTCATGAAATCAAAAGAGCTCTGTCCTAACTCATTCTTAGGTTGAATCAGAGTGAAAACTCCTATTTACTGAGCTTATAACATGGCAGGCCCTGTGCTCAGCACTCAGTATGCTTTATCTCCTGAAATCCGCACAGTAATGACATGAAAAAGAGAACATAATCATCTGCAACTTAGGGAAGGAGAAACTAGGTTTGAGGAGGTCAGAGTGAGTGCTCAGTTGGACAGTCCCAAACCTAAGGCCCCACATTAAGCATTAGGTATTCTGTGTCTGTTCACCACACAGAAAGAAAGAAGGGTCAACAGGACTCCATCTATGTTCATTATTCTTTTCCCCAAATTAGATTAAAAGTCCTGAAGACAGAGTCCAAAACTCCATGGCCACAGGAAAATTTTCTTGGTTTTTAAAAGCTCAGAAACCCAGAAGAGAGCACTGCACACCCTGGCAGAGTCTAGCCTGCCTACAGAAAACCAGCTGCACCTGCAATCCAACACCTTCAAGAGAGTCTCCACCATCATAGCTCCTCCCAAACATGGGCCCCCTCCAACTGTGGCCTTGTAGAGGCAGAAGATGATCAGTCTTGTCCACCATGCCAAACTCAGCGCTAAGCACAGAGGAGACCCTCAGGCAATGTTTGCTAGATAAGTGAATGAGTAAATGGATGGATATATAGATAGATGGATGGATGAACAGATGGGTAGACAGCAGGAAAGACAGATTGATGGATGGATGGTTGGATGGATATGACAAAGCTCAATTCAAGAGAGGGAGAGAAACAAGCTCAGCTCCTTTCAAATCAGCTTTTCATTTTTGGTCATGGACTCCTGGGAACCCCAGAACGATGCAATGTAAAATATCAATAAGGAATACACAATTCGTTCCTTTATTGTTTGAGCCACGTGTTTCCAAGATTTATTTTAAAAGTGTTGGTAGACAAAGAACATTTATTTTATTAAGCATCAGTCAAAAAGCTTTCTAAAAATCAGCAAATTGAAAGACAAACATTCCTGCGATGTTGAATTCTTCAGTATGGGGTCTCTAATACTTAACCCCTGAGTGGACAAGCAGGGAACTTGACAAAAGGCACATTTCAAGAGGTAAGCACAGAATCTTATCATGGCCCTGCCTGAATACTAACAAATTAGGAAATTAGGTCAAGTTAGATCAACAAAATGCCCAGCCAGCCATTCAAACACTATGGCTCTAAGCCTGTCAGCATTTTTGAAGTTTAACCAGAGTCAGTGGTAAGGCTGGTTCCCAACAATGGATCTGTTGACATTGACATGGCAAATGAGGTGATACCCTCACGTTTGCTCCATGGGTAAAGAGTGCATAGCCCCACACATGAAGGAAGGCACAGTTTTCCTGTCCTTTTGCAAGGAGCCATGACCTCATCCTGCTACATCTCCTGTCTCCAAAATGCATCCCTCAGAGGCCAAAGAAGCTGGCAAACAGGGAAGCAGGAGACGTCATATCAGTGAGAAAGGCTGCTTTGTTGGGAAGTCCCCTTGAGTGGGGACATCTGCCAGACTGGCCATGTGAAGCTGAAGACATGGCTATGATGATCCAGAAGGAAACAATGATATACGAACTTTTTCCACTATCCTTGCTCCTTAAGAGAAAGCTGTTTCCAGATGAGGCCTTTCATCAACTTCCTACCAAGAGACCCCAAGGCGCCTAAACCTGTTCTGTACCATATGGATCATCTAATAAAAACAGCATCTAATGACACTTACCCTCGGTTATCCAGGAGCTGTTAACTTAGGGTGTGGGTTAGCCAGAACTTCAGCTTCCTCTTGCACTCCAGGGCTGGCTTGGCTTGTGCGGCCCTCCAGCTCCTTCCCAGAGGAGGCCTAAGCCAGGCTCAGCCTGGCTGCTTTCCTGTTAGCATTTGTAGCATTCTAAAAAGCCAATGTCAGAACAGACCTTACCCATCAACCTCTTTCAATTTTTTCATTTTATAGATGAGGAAAATGAGGCACAGATTGGGGAACTTAGTAGCTGAACTGAACCTCAAATTTGAGTCCTAGGATTTTAGTCCAGAGTTATTCCCATCATGTTTAATTCCAGTTCAAAATGTAATTGGCTTACTTTACTCTATAAAACAGATTCTGGGTTCATCTACCTAACTAAAACTGACTCAATTTCATTCCCTTTTATGGCTAAGTAATATTCCATTGTATATACGTATTACATCTACTTTATCCATTCCTGTCAATGGACATCTAGGTTGCTTCCATGACCTAGAGGGGTGGGACGGGAAGGGGGAGGGAGTCCAAAGACAGAGGGGAGTTATGTAGTTATGACTGACTCATGTTATTGTATGCAGAAACCAACACAACATTGTAAAGCAATTATCCTCCAATTAAAAGATAAAAAAAATAATTGGGTGAGGAAAGGCTGATACCAGTGGTAACTGGCAAGTTTGGAGACTCATATTTTCTTTATTGATCTATTCTTCACTCAGCAGCTCCTCGTTTCCTATATATCAAGCCTAAAGATTTCAGCCTGGGATGGGAGTAGAAAATAGGTTTCATCTTGAAGGCCAAGCTTATAATTTATCAGTTGCTGGAGCTGTACAGAGAAGGAAAGAGTGCCATGAGCGATTAATGATGACTTTCTTGAACAAAAAAGTGGAGAAGTGCCAGTGGTCCCTGATTTGGACAGGAAGACCCTCTATAATCTGGCCTCATCTTACTCATTTTTTCTTTCTCTCAAATAAGGGCCCTCTGCTGGGGTTAGATCCTGATTCAAACTTTCCACTGAACCACATCAGTGTCTCTCTTAGTTCTGCTTCAGAACTTTCTTCTTTTGTATTTTCCTGCCCAGGATGCTCTCCATGATTCTCTCACAAGCCCTGTGTCTTCATAGAGCCTTCCTGACCACCTCAGCCCACACAGGTATCAACTGAGCTGTAAAGGATGATGCAGCTTAGCACTTAAGTTGCATGGCTCTGTGCCTGAGTTTTTCCTTTGTGCTAGTCTTTTTTCCTCCACTAGGAAAGGTTTCTTGTTACTCCCAAGAATTGTGGAGTGCAGTAAGCTTCAGCAATTGACATTAGAATTCAATGTGGATAGCTAATTTAATTTTAATTTGTGTGTATGCTATAAAATAGGTCCTTGTTGCTCATCTATTTGAAACATAGCAGCCAATCCCCAATTCCCTAACAGTCCCTCTCACATCACTCTTCCCCCATCGTAACCACAAGTTTGTTCTCTAAGTCTGTGAGTCTGTTTCTGTTTTGTAAGTAAGTTCATTTGTCTCATTTTTTTAAAGATTCTCTGTATAAGCAATGTCATCTATTTCTCTTCCTCTGTCTGACTTCCTTCACACAACGTGGCAATCCCTAGATCCATCCATGTTGCTGCACATGGCATATTTTATTCTTTTTATGGCTGAGTAACATGCTCTTGTATATATACACCACACCTTCTATATCTGTTCCTCTGTTGATGGACTTGGTCTAGGCTATTGTAAGCAGTGCTGCAATGAACATTAGGGTGCATGTATCCTTCTGGACCATGTTTTAAACATATGCATGGATATTTTATGACAGAAGAGAAGTGACACTTGAGGATGCCCTCTCCTTTACCTCTTCCCTTCTCATTCACTCAGCCATGACTTCCTATTAAACTCAATCGTGTTGAGGTTCTAACAAAAGCAGCCTTTTCTATAAACCAAACCCAAGTGTATGCCTAAGCAATCTCATTTGGTATAAATTCTTGGCACTTCAGTAAGTCAAGGAGAGATACTGTTCAAGCCTTCCAAGTACAGTTTTAACTCAACCTAAGCAGATGTTGACTGTCATTTGTTCTAGGATTTGTTTTTCAGAACTTAGCAAGGAAGTCAGATATAAATAATATCCCTAAAGATTTTTGCTTTAGCTCTTCATCCAAAATGTTTGTAATCTCTTCCCCTTAGCAAAAACCTGCACATTTTTCTTACCAAGAAATAAAACACAAACAATTATCACTAATATTATTTTGTATAAAAATATTAGTAAATTAATGTATTACTTATACAGTGGCCATCTCTAAAAAAAAACTCATAAATTTGTGTTAGACGGAGGGTGCAGGAAGAATTAAAATTTCAGGCTCTTTTACTATGATTAAGGACTCTTGTCTTTTTCCAGTTTCTTTTGGGGTAGGACTGGTAGTGTTTGCAGAAAACTCCTCTCCATCATCTGCCCCCTTCCGCAGCGACGTGCCTTCACTTCCCACATGGAGCAGGAGTGCCGTTAGAACCTCTGAGTGACACCAAGGCCACCTTGGCTCTCCTAGATGAATAAGGTCTCTCATATGAATCATGGTAAGTCACCAGCTTCCACACTGTCCTAGGTGTGGAAAAGTTTGTCTCACATACACTCAGCTTTTTAGGGTTTGAAACCTCATTTTTAAGTGATGGGCCAGTTAAACCTCCCCACACCATGAACAGTCAGAGAGAGGAAAGCAGGTCCTCTCTGCCTGGCCCAGAACTGAGCACACCCACTACCTACAGCCCAGTGATGCGTGAAGGACACGGGCTGCCCCCCAGGTGAGGGGGCAGGGCATTTGAAGAGGAGGCCTGGAAGGCAGGATTCTGAGCTCCCCCTGCCCCAAGAGTCAGAAGCCCCCTGCTTTAGTCCACACCACGGTCCATACAGACTGAGGTTCTTTCTGAGTGACCTGATTACATAAGAGCTCTTCTTTCAAAAATGGGAAAACTATCAACCTAATGAATGTCTCACTACCTTAGGATTCCTTTTACCTTGGGAGCAAAAGATTATGGAGAGTGTAGGAAATAGGAACAAGTTTATTTGAGCCATTGTTATTCCTCCCCCACCAACCACAAGTAAAAAGGAATCTATGAGGGTAAAATTTTTAAAACATTTGCACAGAAGTCTGATTAAAAAGACAGTTTCATAGATTTTCAAAGGGAATTTTTACCACCGAAAACACGAGACGGATATTATATCAGAAGAGAGGACCATCCTTTAAATGACAAAAGTTTAGTTTTCTAAAAAATGCAATGCACAGTCTGACTTCTCTCTTCTGATGTGGACAGGTGGACATTCCACCAGGGCCTGCTCCTTGGAACCTTCCAACCTTGGGGATGGTGGGAGTTTACAGTGGAGGCAGAGGACTTGGGTCAGACAGGCCCACGTGTATTTCCCAGGCCCTTCCTTCTCTCCTGTGACTGGCTGGAGGGCCTCTGAGTGTCTGAATGTCTGGAGACTCGATTACTAGTTCCGTCAAGTCTGGCCAGAGTCTGGGAGCCAGCGTGGCAGTGTTTGTGGAGCCAAAGTGGAGATTAAGTCATGTTTTAGAAGTGACCTCTGTCCACCCTTTCTGCAGGCATCCTCTCCCCTCTGGGCCTCACTCCCCAGCAACTCGCCACCTACATGCTTTTGTTCTGAGTGAGCCCCCCCCTGCCAACACAAGACTCAACACCGTCACCTCCCGACCCCCACCCACCCCCACGTTGCCTTCTCTTCAAATGGTCCTAGTCTTTGTTGTTCTAATTAGATTATCTCTGCCTTAGGGACCTAAGGGACAGTCCCCAGCAGCCCTGGCTGGAAAGGAAGGTCGCATAATCCCTGTTATCAAGAGGCTTGTCATTTAGCATGTAGATCAACTAATTCTTTCAATATCAGGGGAGCAATTGCGCATCTTAATATTGATTTTTTTGGAGATACAATCGCCTGCATTCCTGAGTCAGACTCACTTACTGAAGCTAAAAGGTTCCACTTACTGTATTATGAAATCACCCCCGCCCCCAGCACACACTCCATCCCAATTTAATGTTACAAAGCTGGACAAATCTGAAGGGCTTTGTGTTTTTCCACTTGGTCCAATTTCAGAATGAGCATCCAGCAGAGGAGAAAAAGGAAAAACATTTCTGGTTATTTTAAGACTGCATGTATATTTGTTTTTGGAGTGGAGGTGGGGGGCATATTTTGCCATTTCCCACCATCCACCTGGTCCGCCCACACTTCCATCTACTCCCCAAACTTTGCCATACAGTGATTTCGGGCTCTTAATATAAGAAGGCCAGCTTATTGGATTTCTATATTTCAGGATGAATTAGAAGACTGGGCTTTCAAATTAAACTGGGGGCATTTTCTTATCAAACACCCTTCCAAGTCAGTGGGAAGCAAAGAAAGAAAAATTTGAGCTACAGCAGTAAATACTACTACTACTAATAAAAACTGTCTTATCAAAGGTTCAAAAATGCACAGAGGTTTGGGACAGGCAGAGGTGCTGATTCTATGTTATGAAGGGATATGAGACAAAGGCAAATAGCAGCCAAAGGGCAAATGTACAATTTGTTCTACTCAGAAAGTTCAGGGGCCCTAAATGTGAGAGTGCTACACAGTGTCATCCACCGGAATATCAGCCGTGAATCTTTCCACTACTTACTGAGCGTCAGCCGTAGTACTGGCAAGCGTGTCCTAAGTCTTTGACAACATTGTTCCACTTCATTCTCATAGCAAGCCTTTGAGTCATGGTCTACTAATTGTTCCTATCTTATAGTTGAAACTACTAAGACCAAGAAAGATTGTGTGATTTGCTCAAGTTCCTAGAACCAATAAGTAGCAGAGACAGATTCCAACCCAAGGCTGCCTGTCCAACCCCTGCTGGTGTTTTTTCAACTAGAAAACTGCTCTTCACACTTTGCTGGTTGATAAGGGGATGCATTCATCTATTCCATCATCTGCCCATTTATTCCAAGATGATTGCTCATCTTCCAGGCCCTCGGTGCCAAGGATAGAAAAGAATGCACAGCGCAGGATGGGAGACAGACAAAAATAAATAAATACTGTAGCATCAAATAAGGTGATGCTTGCTCCCATAGAGATGTGCGAATTCAGGAGGAACACTGAAGAGGTCTCTCAGAGATTTCACAGAAGATTTTAGTGTTTGTTTTGTTTTGAAAAAGTCCTTAAAATAATTAATTGCCTAAGAGAGAATGGGGAAAGGACTGCTTTTCACTAGACATCTGTTCTGTACATGAGCTAATGTAATCATGGTATTTACCTTTGTATTTACTGAAATCTTCTGTCTACTGAGTTCTGGATGTGTATTGACATTTTACTGTTTCAAAGTGAAACTAACAAAGTCTTTAAACAGAAAAGCAGATATAACTGACTTCAAAACACTTGAAGATCTCCTATGCTTTGGGAATAAGATACTAATACATAACTTTTTTGTAGTTACTTAGGGAGAAGTTATATTCACGTTTTGTTATGTAATTAACATTTCCTTGGTGGCTCAGACAGTAAAGCATCTGTCTGCAATGCAGGAGACCTGGGTTCGATCCCTGGGTTGGGAAGATCCCCTGGAGAAGGAAATGGCAACCCACTCCAGTATTCTTGCCTGGAAAAATCCCATGGACGGCGGAGCCTGGTAGGCTACTGTCCATGGGGTTGCAAAGAGTCGGACACGACTGAGCGACTTCACTTCACTACGTAATTATAATGCAGTGTGTGGTTAAGCAGACTTGTAAAATTTCTGTCCTAGAGTCTCAAACTCGTACTGCATTGTTTTGCTTACCTATCTGTCTTATGCTATTAGACTGCAAAACCTTTGTGGAACATAAGATGAGATCCTAGATCAGTGTCTGACACATAGTAGGTGCTCAGGAAATGTTGTTTAAAATAGAAAAGTGAATGCATGACTGAATTAACTGATGCCTACAAAACTTCTTCCTGAAGCAAATGTTATACTCATTTTACCATGTGTTTGTACCATGACCACATCATGCTGCTGCTGCTGCTAAGTCGCTTCAGTCCTGTCTGACTCTGTGCGACCCCATAGACGGCAGCCCACCAGGCTCCCCTGTCCCTGGGATTCTCCAGGCAAGAACACTGGAGTGGGTTGCCATTTCCTTCTCTGATGCATGAAAGTGAAAAGTGAAAGTGAAGTCGCTCAGTAGTATCTGACTCTTAGCGACCCCATGGACTGCAGCCTACCAGGCTTCTCCATCCATGAGATTTTCCAGGCAAGAGTACTGAAGTGGGGTGCCATATGGAATAGTCCTGGCTTGATATACTCTGTTCTCTTGTTCCCATCAACCATCAAAACGTTTGTTTCAATATTTGAGCAGCATCTGTTAACTTACTCCTTGTGCAAAAAAACAATTACCAAGATTCTTGGTAGGATCCATGTGTCCCAGTTTTCCTATTGGAAAACAAAGTTACCATAGCAGCAGATAAACTATGTTCTTGAATGAGATCGACACCATTAGAGGGTGTGAAAATGAGGAGCTAGAATTACAATCCAACATTTTAGATTCTGATGGTTTTGGTGTTCTCACTAAGGAAAAAGACCACTTTATTTGACAACATTTATTTACTTATTAATGAGCACTTGTGAAGTATTCTGAACATGTATTGATTGTGGAAAGTATTGTTTAATGCTCTAGTGAAAATTTGATTGAAAATATTTGACTTGGTTTTTGTTTCTCATCTTCACATTTTTATCTATCCGACATGACTTTTCTGATCATTTTAGAGGCTTAGATGTTAAACCAAGCACAGCATAGTTAGTAAATAACTCAAGGTCTATAGTGGACATTTGTCCTATTTTTGCCTGCCTATCAACTTTTAAATGACCCCCTTTATTAACTGAAATACCTATGTCTCCTAGAGTATAAATTATTTGCCTCCCTTGCCGCTAAAACACAGCATATGACCCAGATGTCCAGCAATCAGGGATACCTGGGCAAGACTTCCATACAGAAGATCCTGTTGCAGAAATGGCTTCAAAACGGGTGAAATAAGCTAGTGCAGTAAAGGTGAATCCCTGGTACTGCATGCCTGCCCACAGCAGAGACCATGATTTCCTCATCAGGCCATTTTTCTCGGAAGTGTTTGAGCATTGGTGCAAGGCGCTGAGCTTCCAGCCCCTTTCTCTAGGGCATCCCCTGAAGTCTGAATTCCTTCATATCTTTCAATAAGTCTTCTTCCTACTTTTTAACTGGTTAGAGATGATTCTGGTTGTTTTGCAACTAGAAATGTGGACTGTTAAAAACATGACATCCAATAGTAAAAATAATCTTGACACTCATACAGAGTATATTATCTGTGAAGTCCAGGGTGAACTCTGAGTATGTCTTCAGGTGCCAGAACACAGGCTGAAAAATCCAACTGGTAATCATACAGCAATCCTAGTAATTCTTTGTAGTAATATGGTTAGAGGATTTATTTTGTTGGACATAATACTATATTTAATCAAACTTCTTGGAAGGTGATTCTGAGCTTCCTGAGCCCTAATCTCCAAGTACGGGCTTTCCTCATGGCTTGGTAAAGAATCCGTCTGCAATGCAGGAGACCTGGGTTCAATTCCTGGGTTGGGAAGATCCCCTGGAGAAGGAAACGGCAACCCATTCCAGTACTCTTGCCTAGAAAACCCCATGGACAGAGGAGTCTGGCAGGCTACAGTTCATAAGGTCACAAGAATCAGACATGAAGTAGCAACTAAACCAAACCCACCAATCTCCAAGTAACAGTCACATTCTGAGGCAGTAAGGATCAGAATCTCAAGTTATGAATTTGGTAGTGGGAGGGAGTGGGACACAATTCATCCTGTAACACTTGTGTTCATCTAAATTGTCTCAATCAAGGCTGTTTTAGGGAAGTGAATTCTAAGTTATCATGACTTCTATTAAGTTTGAAATAAACCTTTATAATGAAATTATCTGTTGATTATTACCTAAAAACTCTATTTTGGAAAACAAGGTAAAACTTCTGCTCCCCCAAACCCCCCAGGGTCCATTCTTACTAAAGTTGGAAGGAGACTGTATTGCTTGTATTATTTAATTAATAGCCTGTATTGCTAGTATTATTTTTAAAAAAAATACTTAACAAAACCAGGGTTTTCAAATGAAAACAACCAGAGCTAAAAAAAATAAACAATAACCATACCTCTCTGTCTCCCACCTGCAGAAGCTCTTGTGCTATTGTTCAGAACATGGTAAGAATCAGTTCAGGCCTCTGCTTATGGGAAGTGCCCTGCCCTCCTTTGGGTGGGCCAGCAGGCATGTAGGAAATGGCACACAGAAGGAGAAAGACTGAGTGCTGAAGAACAGCATCTTCTCTACTCCCCTCCACACACAAAGCTTTGACTGATCCCAATGTATACAGGAAGAGTAATATTGGAGAGGGCCTGATGATAGCTTATATGTGGTGCACATCTCTGTCCAGAGAGAGGACTGTCCCTCTTTGTTTGTCTGAGCACCTTTCATATTTTCTCAAGGGCCATCTGTTGGGTTGGCCAAAAAATTTCTTTTCTTTTTTGTGGAAACCTATTTAGAGATTTTGTCAAAGTCAGAATTGGGCCATAGAAATGTGTCACACATGTGAATAATATCCATCATAGGTACTGGAGAACAAAAAGTTGAAAATAACTGACCCAGACCAGTCTTTACCAAATGCTAGTGTATCTGTTAGGGTTTGATCAGAGAAAAACAATTTCTATAAATGATATGAAATAAAGAATATATGAAAGGAATTATACCAGTACTGTTCAGTATAGCTTTCTGTGATGATAGAAATGTCTTGTATCTGCCCTGTTTGATAACATAGGCACTAGGTACACATGTGAAATGTGGCAAGCACAACTGAGGAACTGCAGTTTTAATTTTCTATAATTTTAATCAATTGTAATGTTAATAGTCACACATGACTTGTGGCTACTATACTGGATAGTACAGAATTAGACCTTAACCTGTTGTAGGGGTTGGTAAAGGAATCTCCAGATGGGGCTTGTCTTTGCATCTGAAGTGGGTGGGCCAGCAGTAGGAGAGACAAACTAGAGTGAAGCAGAGGAGAGTGAGGACATGCTGAAACCAAGGAAAAATGGGCAGCATGTCTATCTTTTGCACCTGTAATTTTGGTGGACACAGGTGATCTGCAGAAGGCAGTACCCTTCCCCTCAGAACTGCACATACCTATGGCCCAGGACTCAGAGAAGCTGAAGGGGGAGATCCTGTGGGAGCTGGAGGCTCTGTCTTGGCAGATGAGCTTCTTTCTCTGACTTGGTGAGCCCAGAGGTCATCAGTAAGGGAGATACAAGCTGCCTTTGGAGAGCAATGGCTGCAGTGCCACCGCCACAGACGTCTCTCGTGGCCCATCTCACCCAGAACCACACAGGGAAAGGACTTCTGAGGAACTCTGTGTAATGCACAAGCATCCCAGCTGGTCCAAGAAGAGATGGTGCTAACTTTTCCTCCTGCCCTCTTTGGGTCCTTCCGCAATTACAGTGCATATAGCTTGGCCTTACTCTCCTGGTTCTCCTCCTGTCCCTCGCTCTTAAAATACAATGAAGGTCATTTAGGGTGTACCAGTGAGTAGTGCATTTAGGGTAGCTCTTCCAAAACTAAGCTGTTGTGTTGAGAACATTGCACATTTTATTTATCAAAAGATAAATGGATCTTTTGATTTTTTTTTAGTGGGCATTTATTCACTTATTGTCTGACAATAAATGAGAAGTAGAATGAAGGAATCAGAATTTCTATTCTAACAAATCCCTCTGATTCTACTTTGATTCTTTATGGCTCCTTTTCTTTCACAGTTTGTGGGAGAAAAATGCCATTACACAGAAGTGGCAGCTGGTACTTGGATAACAATTTCAATATACTTACAATTTACTCCTTTGAAGCTGTCAAAAAAGTTTGGCACTAAATACAACCCAATAGTCACAGTAAAGAAGAGCAATTATTTATAATCTTATTTTCACATCTATTTTAAAGGTTAACCATGTGTTTTATCCAAGACAATGTGCTTTTATTAATTCCATGACTGGACATATGTAAATGATAATATGAGTTTACTTCACAAGAAGGCTCAGATTTAACATTTCCATTATATGATAAGGAGATTCTAACAAAGGCTGGATAAACTCAATGTTTTCCTAAAACAATGATTATTATTCACAAAAGAGTCACAAAATCTACACTTGAGACTGTATACTGTCTTCCACATTAAGCAGTGTTTCACTTTTATCCCTGATACGTTAACACTACTGATGAATATTTTAATAAGTACAAGTTTATCAAGTTCTTTGAGAGTTTTGGAAGAAAAAGTAAAGTAATTCAAGGATTCTGTCCAGACTAAATGGTGTGGCCTAATAGATCAAAAGCCTGAAGGAAACCAAGCTGTGGAAAAGGAATAATGTAAATAAAAATGTGATTTCAATCCTTGCTTGGCGACTGTCCTCGTTCAGGCCACAAAGGCTTGGTGCCATCAGATGCATTAATGCTAAGATACTGGTCACTAGTGGGGAAGGGGGAGATGCTGAAAGCTTTTTGCCTGTGGATCCAGGGAACTGCTTATAAGCCTGAAATGCATTCAGCTGATGCATCAGACATCAGTTATTGAAGAAGCAGAGGCGATGAACTTACTTTAGCATTGACCTGACCCAAGGGGATAAACACATTGCAACGTGCTGAGTTACTTCAACAGTGAAGAGACGCCCAATGTCAAAATGCCACAGGGCTACACATTGTTCCAAGGCTGGGACTGGATTTCCTCGAGACTGTCTCAAAGTGGTGGGATTTCTGAAGTGTCTGCAGAGATACAGCCCTTCCCCATCCCCACCCCTACCACTCATTGTGGGAAAAGCAGCGTAACTTGTCCTGGGAAACAACAGTGGACAATCCTTAAGGAGCCATGCAAATAAACAGTGCTGGTGTCACCTGGCGGTCTGAGGACATAGCGAGGTATGGGTAGTAGCTGAGAAGACATTTACAAGGATTTCCTGTTCTCTGCTGAGCCATTTTCAACCTGCTGAAGCCCTCAAAGGGTTTAACACTTGGGCTGGAGAACAGCATAAGAATGAGCATCAAAAGTCTAGGCTTCTGAGCCTTTTGCTCAGATTTGGAAATCTTCCTAAAACAGAGAACTTTAATAGCATAGGATTAAGAGCTGGGGCTTGAGAGTCAGACATTCTGGCTTCAGACTTTGATCTCACTAAATAGCTGTGCAATTTGGAAAAGGTGATTAACTTCTCTGAATCATTTCCTCATCTACAAAGTGGACTAATCATAACATTTATCAAAATGAATTAGGGTTAGGTTGATCTGCAAGTCCTGGGAAACCCAAGATAACAGTGGTTTTATTGAGATAGAAGTCTATTTCTCTCTCATAACACAGCAATCCAGGCCAGGTATGGAAATTCCACATGACCACACCATTTTTAATGGTGACTTTAATATCTATGCCAAATGAATGCTACAGCTCCAGTCCTCACTCACATATTCCATGAGGAAGCAGGCAAGAAGGGAATGGCCTTCCCCTTTATAGACCTGTCCCATAAATTACACAGCTCTCTTACTTTTTTTTGTCTCAGACTTAATCACACAGCCACACCAGGTTGCAAGAGAGTCTGGGAAATGTGGTCTATATTCTGGATTGCCATGTCCCCAGCTGCAGTTTGGAAAGTCTGTTACTGAGAGGAAAGAAGGATATTGGGAGATGCATAGCATTCTCCGCTACCCAACCTATCAGAGTTTGTGTGGATTCAGATAGTATTGGTAAAGTGCTTTGCACAGATGCCAGGCCAAAGGAAGTGCTCCAAGACTGTTTCAGAATCGCTGCCATCCCTTACTCCACCCAAAGCACCCATGTTTGCTTGCTGGTTCCTGGGAGGGTGCTGCACCTGCTAGATAGGAGGTGGAGCAGTATATGTAAAGATGCTGCTTGTGGAGCACGGAGAGTGCAGGGGGCTGCTGAGGGGCAGGGCTGGGGCTTTGGTGAAATGAATGAGGCACTCACCTTTGGTGCAAAATTTAGGAAGGTGTGTGTTGCCAAAATTCTCAGTACTCAAGAATGATAATACTTTAATATTTTTAAAAACCAGAATTAGTGCAAAAAATCTACAGTGGACAGAAATAAAGATGGGATCCAGCTCTGCACGTCAGCAACTCACTTTACCTGCTTTACCTAGTCCTAGACCTGTCAGATCCTGTTCTTCCTGGCAGCCCTTTCTCAGGCCTGAAAGCATTAGTGCAGTGTGAAGGGGATTCGTTTAAAACCTGGGGGATGTATCTGCAATAATTAAATGGGATCCGACAAAGTATAAACTCTCTAAGGTACCTGGATGTCTTTATATGTTTAGAGAGAAACAATAGTCCTTTTAAAATTTATAAAATCCATACTACCTAAACTACAAGAAAGAAAATGGAAAGTATTTAAAATTGTACCACTAAGAAAACCTTAATTAATATTTTAATGTCAATCTTTCCAAATTTTTTAAGTGGGACACACACATATAAATATCTATATATCTATATATACATTTAAAATGAAATCTTTCAGTATATAACACAATCTACCTATTCATTTAACAGTATTTCTGTATTACTATATATTCTTTTACAATATAATTTCTTTTTAAAATTTCTTGTTGAAATATAGTTGGTTTACAGTGTTGTATTAATTTCTGCTGTACAGCAAAGTGCAGTAATACACTGCACTTTGTAAAGCACTTTGTACTGCACTCAGTAATATACTTTGCTGAATATATATGTATTCTTTTTTGTATTTTTCCATTATGGTTATCACAGGATATTAAATATAGTTTCCTGTGCTATATAGTAGAATCTTGTTGTTTATCTACTCTGTATCTAATAGTTTGTACCTGCTAATCCCAAATTCCCAATCCTTCCCTCCACCACCCCCACTCTACTCTCCCTTGGCAACCAGAAGTCTCTTCTCTGTATCTCTGAGTCTGTTTCTGTTTTGTAGACCTGTTCATTAGTGTTATATTTTAGATTCCACATATGAGTGATATCGTGTGGTATTTGTCTTTCTCTTTCTGATTTACTATGATCATCTCTAGGTCCATCCATGTTGCTGCAAACGGCATTATTTCATTCTTTTTATGGCTGAGTAATACTCCATTGCGTGTATATACCACATTTTCTTTATCCACTTATCTGTTGATGGATGTTTAGGTTTCTTCCATCTCTTGGCTATTGTAAATAGTGCTACGATGAACATAGGGGTGTGTGTATCTTTTCAAATTATAGATTTGCCTGGATAAATGCCAGGGGAGTGATTGCTAAATTGTATGGCAACTCAATTTGTTTTTGAAGAACCTCCATAGTGTTTTCCATAGTGGCTGCACCAATTTACGATCCTAACAGTGCAGGAGGGTTCCCTTTTCTCCACACCCCTTCCAGCATTTGTTATTTGTAGACTTTTTAATGATGGCCATTCTGACTAATGTGAAGTGATACCTCACTGTAGTTTTGATATGTATTTCTCTGATAATTAGTGATGATTAATATCTTTTCATGCACCTCTTGGCCATCTGTATGTCTTCTTTGGAGAAATGTTTATTTAAGTCTTGTACCCATTTTTTCAGCATAATGGAATGCTCCATGAATTTGTTTGTCATTCTTCACAGGGACCATGCTAATCTTTTCTGCATCATTCCAATTTTTTAGTATACGTGCTGCTGAAGCAAGCACTACAATTTCTTATGTTGTGTGTATGTACCAAATTTAGATTGCTTCCAATTTTTTTGCCCTTATAAATAGCTCTGAAGTATGCATCCTTATGGTTACATTCTTTTTGCAATCACCTGCTTATTTACTCCGTTATTGTTATTATTCAGTCACCAATTTGTGTCTGACTCTTTGTGACCCCATGGACTACAGCACGCCAGGCTCTTCTGTCTCTTACCATCTCCAGGAGTTTGCCCAGATCCATGTCCATTGAATTGGTGATGCCATCCAACCATCTCATCCTCTGTCGCTGTCTTCTCCTTCAATCTTTTCCAGCATTAGGGTGTTTTCCAGTGAGTCAGCTGTTCACATCAGGTCACCAAAGTATTGCAACTTCAGCTTCAGCAAAATCCTTCCAAAGAGTATTCAGGGTTGATTTCCTTTAAGACTGACTGGTTTAAGTCTGGGTTCGATGCATGAGGCAGGGTGCTCACGGCTGGTGCACTGGGATGACCCTGAGGGATGGGATGGGGAGGGAGGTAGGAGGGAGGGTCAGAATGGGGAACACATGTACACCCATGGCTGATTCATGTGAATGTATGGCAAAAACCACCACAATATTGTAAAGTAATTAGCCTCCAATTAAAAAAAAAAAAAAAAGATTGACTGGTTTGATCTCCCTGCTTTCCAAGGCACTCTCAAGAGTCTTCTCCAGCACCACAGTTTGAAAACATCAATTCTTTGGTGCTCTGCCTTCTTTATTGTCCAACTCTCACATCCATACATGACTACTAGAAAGACTATGAAAGCGAAAGTGAAAGTGGCTCAGTCATGTCTGACTCTTTCCGACCCCATGGACTATAGAGTTCATGGAATTCTCCAGGCCAGAATACTGGAGTGGGTAGCCTTTCCCTTCTCCAGGGCATCTTCCCAACCCAGGGATTGAACCCAGGTCTCCTGCATTGCAGGTGTGTTCTTTACCAGCTGAGCTCCCAGAGAAACCCAAGAAAGGCTATGGCCTTGACTATACAGACCTTTGTCAGCAAAATAATGCCTTTGCTTTGTAACACACTGTCTAGGTTTGTCATCTTTCCTGCCAAAAAGCAATCATCTTCTAATTTCATGGCCACAGTCACCAGCCACAGTGATTTTAGAGCCCAAGAAGAGGAAGTCTGTCACTGCTTCCACCTTTTCCCCTTCTATTTGCCATGAAGTGATGGGACTGGATGTCACGACCTTTGTTTTTTTAATATTGAGTTTTAAGCTGGCTTTTTCACTCTCTTCCTTCACCCTCATCAAGAGGCTCTTTGGTTCTTCTTCACTTCCTGCCATTAGAGTGGTATTTTATTTGGTATAAATTCCTAAAAGAGGAACTGCTAGTCAGCCCTCTTAAGACCACCAAATAGCCTTCCAAAAATTTTCTACCAATTTATACTCCTTTCAGAAGTGTATGAGAGTGTTTCCGATACCCTGACATCACTGAGAATAATCAATTTTAAAAATCTCTACTGATTTAACTAGTAACAAATAAAGACAAAACTTTTATATTCACATGTCTTTAAATGCTAATGGAGGTCAAGATTTTTGCATTTTTATTACTATTTGCACTTTTAAAATAAATTGCATGAAGAGGTAAGACCTATAATGGCAAAGACTTAGAGCTTCCCATTCATTTATGTCTTCCAAGCATCTACAACAGTGCCTGACAAAGCACAAGCACTCAGTAAATATTTGTTGAATGAATGAAAGTGTTCAGCAATTTCTAAGAGTTCTTTATCAAAAGCATTAATATTTAGGATAGGTTTCAAATATTTTCTCCATTTATCATGTACCTGTCAGCTGTATTTATCATATTCTTTCTACTACCTACAAGTTTATAAAATTCAGTGTTTTTCCTCTTGTTTTCTCTCTTTGCGTCAGGATATTACATGTACTGGGACTCCATTTGTGTGTGTATATATTTTTTTCTAACTTTTTTTTTATGTTCTGAATCATGTGTACCTTATTTTACTCTATAGTGTGCATGCTTTTAGTTTTTTCAGATAGGCAAATGTCTTCTGCAAAATAGTATCTTTTTCTCTTTGTCAATATTTTTACATCTTATTTCATTTTCTTAAAATTCTTTAAATTCCAGAAAAATACCTAAAAATAGTGATTACAGTTGGTATCTTTTTCTTGTTTATTGACTTGAAGAGAAGTCCTACTTATTTGGTGGTTATTTATTTCAAGATGGTAATTTCAGAATTCTTAAATTTTTTTTTTTCTATAATAGAGGTTTATTTTAAAAAGTCTGGAATAGATTTTGAATTTTGCCACCTGTTTCTGACACCAGTATTTTTGATATTTTGACCTAATATTTTCCTCGTTCTACTAATATGGTTAATTATATTTTAAATTTTCCTAAAATTATATCATTCTTATAATAAACTCACTTGGGCATAATATATTTTTTAATGAAATTCTAGTTTTCATTTGCTAATATTTCATATAGTGTTATTCCATTTTTAGTTATACATTTAGTCTCTAGTTGTCCCTTTTTAAGGCACTTTTTCAGTTCAGTTCAGTCGCTCAGTCATGTCCAACTGTTTGCCACCCCATGGACTGCAGCATGCCAGGCTTCCTTGTCCATCACCAACTCCTGGAACTTGCTCAAACTCATGTCCATAGACTCAGAGATGCCATCCAGCCATCTCATCCTCTGTCGTCCCCTTCTCCTCCTGCCTTTCAATCTTTTCTAGCATCAGGGTCTTTTCCAATGAGTCAGTTCTTCACACCAGGTGGCCAAAGTTTTGGAGTTTCAGCTTCAGCATCAGTTCTTCCAATGAATATCCAGGACTGATTTTCTTTAGGATGGACTGGATGGATCTCCTTGTAGTCCAAGGGACTCTCAAGAGTCTTCTCCAACACCACAGTTCAAAAGCATCAATTCTTCGGCACTCAACTTTCTTTATAGTCCAACTCTCACATCCATACACGACTACTGGAAAACCATAGCTTTGACTAGACAGTCCTTTGTTGGCAAAGTAATGTCTCTGGTTTTGAATATGCTATCTAGGTTGGTCATAACTTTTCTTCTAAGGAGCAAGCGCCTTTTAATTTCATGGCTGCAGTCACCATCTGCAGTGATTTTGGAGCCCCCAAAAATAATGTCTCTCACTGTTTCCATTGTTTCCCCATCTATTTGACATGAAGTGATGGGACCAGATGCCATGATTTTAGTTTTCCAGATGTTGAATTTTAAACCAACTTTTTCACTCTCCTCTTTCATTTTCATCAAGAGGCTCTTCAGTTCTTCTTCGCTTTCTGCCATAAGGATGGTGTCATCTGCATATCTTAGGTTATTGATCTTTCTCCCGGCAATCTTGATTCCAGCTTGTGCTTCATCCAGCCTGGCATTTCTCATGATGGACTCTGCATATAAGTTAAATAAGCAGGGTGACAATATACATACTTGATGTACTCCTTTCCCAATTTGGAATTGGTCTGTTGTTCCATGTCCAGTTCTAACTGTTGCTTCTTGACCTGCATACAGATTTCTCAGGAGGCAGGTCAGGTGGTCTGGTATCCCATCTCTTTCAGAATTTTCCAGAGTTTGTTGTGGTCCACACAGTCAAAGCCTTTAGCGTAGTCAATAAAGCAGAAGTAGATGTTTTTCTGGAACTCTCTTGCTTTTTTGATGATCCATTGGAGTTGGCAATTTGATCTCTGATTCCTCTGCCTTTTCTAAATCCAGCTTGAGCATGTGGAATTTCATGGTTCACATACTGTTGAAGCCTGGGTTAGAGAATTTTGAGCATTACCTACTGGTGTGTGAGATGAGTGCAATTGTGCAGTAGTTTGAGCATTCTTTGGCATTGCCTTTCTTTGGGATTGGAAAGAAAACTGACCTTTTCCAGTCCCATGGCCACTGCTGAGTTTTCCAACTTTGCTAGCTTATTGAGTGCAGCACATTCACAGCATCATCTTCTGGGATTTGAAATAGCTCAACTGGAATTCCATCACCTCTGCTAGCTTTGTTCGTAGTGATGCTTCCTAAGGCCCACTTGACTTTGCATTCCAGGATGTCAGCCTTTAGCTGAGTGATCACACCATTGTGTTTATCTGGGTCATAAAGAATTTTTCTGTATAGTTCTTCTGTATATTCTTGCCACCTCTACTTAATATCTTCTGCTTCTGCTAGGTCCATACCATTTCTGTCCTTTATTGTGCCCATCTTTGCATGAACTATTCCCTTGGTATCTCTAATTATCTTGAAGAGTTCTCTAGTCTTTCCCATTCTGTTGTTTTCTCTATTTCTTTGCATTGATCACTGAGGATGTCTTTCTTATCTCTTCTTGATGTTCTTTAGAACTCTGCATTCAAATGGGTATATCTTTCCTTTTCTCCTTTGCCTTTTGTTTCTCTTCTTTTCTCAGCTATTTTTAAGGCCTCCTCAGATAATCATTTTGCCTTTTTCCATTTATTTTTCTTGGGGATGGTCTTGATCACTGCCTCTTGTACAGTGTTATCCATAGTTCTTTAGGCACTCTGTCTATCAGATCTAACCCCATAAATCTATTTGTCACTTCTACTGTATAATCGAAAGGGATTTGATTTAGGTCATACTTGAATGGCCTAGTGGTTTTTCCTACTTTCTTCAATTTAAGTCTGAATTTGGCAATAAGTAGTTCATGATATGAGCCACAGTCAGTTCCCAGTCTTTTTTTTTTTTTTAGCTGACTGTATAGAGCTTCTCCATCTTTGGCTGCAAAGAATATTGTCAATCTGATTTTAGTATTGACCCTCTAGTGATGTCCATGTGTAGAGTCTTCTCTTGTGTTGTTGGAAGAGGGTGTTTGCTATGATGAGTGTGTTCTCTTGGAAAATATCTGTTAGCCTTTGCCCTGCTTCATTTTGTCCTCCAAGGCCAAATTTGCCTGTTACTCCAGGTATCTCTTGACTTCCTACTTTTGCATTCCAGTCTCCTATAATGAAAAGGACATCTTTTTGGGGTGTCATTTCCAGAAGGTCTTATAGATTTTCATAGAACCATTCAACTTCAGCTTCTTCAGCATTACTAATTGAGGCATTGACTTGAATTACTGTGATGTAGAATGATTTGCCTTTGAAATGAACAGAGATCATTCTGTCATTTTTGAGATTGCATCCAAGTACTGCATTTTGGACTCTTTTGTTGACTATGAGGGCTACTCCATTTCTTCTAAGGGATTCTTGCCCACAGTAGTAGATGTAATGGTCATCCGAGTTAAATTCACCCATTCCAGTCCATTTTAGTTCACACATTCCTAAAATGTTGATGTGCTTGCAAGATGGTGGAGTAGAAGGACGTGCACTCATCTTTTCCTGAGAGAACTTCAAAATTACAACTCACTGCTGAACAACTGTCAACAGGAGAATGTTGGAGTGTTTGGGTGTCTCCCGCAGAGGTAGTGGCATCAAGGTTATATTAGTTTTCTAAAATAAATTGTATAGCTTTTTTTCCCCTCCCTTTTAATAGATTTCATAGCAGAGGAATGATGAGTTCCTCAAAGAGGTACACATACAAAAGAATTTGTTAATACATTTGTCTGGACCCAGTACTTTAACAGTAGGTTTCCATGCTTTTTGTTCTGTGTAGACTCTCAAAATTCTTTTATACAAACTGGACCATTTGTATTTTCATTTTAAAATTTTCATTTAATCAGGATTTTAAAATGTATAAATATAGAGATGTACATTATATTTTCTTAAAAGTTTTCATAATCTTTTTAATCTTGCCTAAATCTACTTCTTATTATTGATATTTTATATTGGATATTTTTATTTGGGGGGTTAGTTCTCTTTTCTTTCTTTTTCCATTTTTATTATGTTATGTGGAGCTTGCCAATGTCATTAGCCCTGTTGAAAGAATGGATTTTGGATTTAACATCATTTCTCCACTCTTCTAATTAATTAATTTTGCTTTAAACTTTCTGCATCCTTCCTTGCTTCCCTTATATTTCTCTCTCTTTCTGGATCAAGTTAAATATTTATTCCCTGTATAAGAATAAGCATAATGTTTGTTTGAATGCTTGTAACAGCTTTGAATAGGTGTAACAAATTCTATTTTGCCAAGATCCTTGGCTATTTGGCCACATTAGCAATATTAATCTTTAAAAAAATTCATATCAAAAATTTAATAGCTTTATTGAGGCATAATTGATTTTTGAAACTGTGTATATTTAATGTGTACAATTTGATGAGTTTGAACATAAATACACAGCATACAGCTATGAAGCCTTCACCACATCAAGGCAATAAACTTATCTATCACATCCAAAATTTCTTTGTGCTCTTTTGTTTTGTGGTAATAACACTTAACATGAGATTTACCCTCCTAACAAGTTTTTTAAGTGTATTGTTACAAGGTGTGCACTTGTTCAAGGTGTGCACAGTATTACAGTATTGTTAGTCTTCATGTGAAAAGTTACCATCATTGGTTTCTGTGCTCCTTGGAGCAGCTTTGGGCAACTGAACTTTGGGCAGTTTGACTGCAGGAGGAAACAGCCTCTCATAAAATTTAGAAAATGTGTAGGTGGGCTCTAAGCTGATTCCCAACCCATGATTGCCTATCTGCTCCTTGAGCTTGCCTCATAACCCAGTAAGATAAACTCCTCAATGTCTGGTACTTAGCCATGGTCTGAGCTTGTGGCAGAACCTACTCTGCCACTTCTTCAGAAATCAGACATGGGACTGTTCTGACTATTGCCCTTCTTTGGATTTTTACCATTTTCAGGTGGCTTTGCCCACGATGTTAGGAGAAAAGCAAATCCAGAAAGTGTTTTCTTTTTGTGAAAGCACAGAACAAAGACGTCTAGCCCAGTCTAAAGGCTGGAGAAAGCTTCCTGATGGAGAAAATGGTGCCTGCTGGACTGATAGAGAAGGAACAGGTAAGTTTCAGAATGGGGAGGGTGGATAAGAAACTCCTTCAATTGTCTGGTCAAATGCAGACTACAGTTCTTGATAACCAGAGCTGTGGCCTGAGCTGTCTTTGTGTACTACTAAAGTATAATCCTTAAAAAGTTAAAAACATGACTACTGTGAAAATATGAAAGGGATATGTGTCAGAAGTTTTATGTGACTCACTAAATAATTGAAGAACCTATTAGATATCTGAAAGGGCAATAAAATGTAATGTTTGTAGTTACCTTTTCTATAGCCACTGGGTGAAATGCATTTGCTTTGTTGTGGACAGGAATTGTTTGCATTATTACCAGGTTTTCTACAAGTTACTGCTACCACTATGGTTGGAAAATAGCCTAATGAATAGAAAGACAGTCAAAAGTGCACACCTGGGCATGTTAGACAATGCCCAGCAATCCACTGAGAGGACACTCGATGGCCTCTTTTGCCCATTTTCAAGTTTTAGACAGTTTTTACTGATAACCTCTTTTTAAATTGTGAAAAATAATAATTCTGGTTTCCAGAAAGTTCATTATTGGGTAGATAAAATATCTGTGGGTGCTCTGCATCTCTGCCTCCCTGCCTGGATTCAGATCTTGTCTACATTCTAATGATCTCTACTGTGCGTCCTGGGAAGGTCATTCGGGCTTACTCTTGATATCAAGGGTAACACATTCAGCAAATTCTTCAGCCCTTGTCATCTCCCCAGCAGCCTTTTGTAGTCCTTTTAACAGTCTGCTGGGCTGAGCAGGAAGAGACAGGTTGCTCTGGGCAGTGTTCAACAGCACAGCTCTTTGTCTCTTGTTGTCAGCCGGCTCTGTCACTACATTGTTCTTCAGGCGGCATGCCTTTGATGGACTATCTGCCCCTCATGTCTCAACACTCGGGGCAGCATTTGGAGAAACAGCAGTCCTACACTGTTCCTTCTGGCATAGAATAATCCCATTAGAATACCGTGTGCTATCAACTCAATTCCATAGATTTGTTGAGAGCACTGTGAGGGAGTCCCAAAAATGTAAAGGCATGCTCCTTGTTCTCAAGGAGTTGTACACCTGCTAAAGAAACAAGCCATACACAAGAAAAAATTACAAAGGCTAAAAAAGAGCATAGAAGGAAGACAGGACCCAAATCCCTACTCCCCTATTTGTATGATCTTGGACACATTTTCTTTTAACATCATTGCTAAGGTATAATTTTATACCATAAAGTCTACTCATTGTAAGTATGCATTTCAATAAAATTAATTTTAGTAATTTTACAGAGCTGTGCAAATATCACTTCAACCCAATTTTAGAACATTTCCATCATTCCAAAAAGTTCCCTTATGACCAGTCAAACCTTATTCTCACCCCAGCTCTAGACAACCATTGACTTCCTTTCCATTTCCATAGATTTGTCTTTTCTAGAAATTTCGTGTAAACAGAATCATACAATATATACTCACTTGTTTTTTCTGCTTTTCTGTAGCAAAACATTTTTGAACTTCAACCATGTTGGTGCCTGTATTAGCATACACTCATTCCTTTTGATTTCTGAGTTATGTTTCATTTTATGGATATACCACATTTCATTTATTCGTTCACAGCAGATGGATATTTGGACTATCTCAGTTTTAGCCTGTTATGAATAACGCTTCTGTGATCGTTCAGTGGTTAATCTTTGTGTAAATGTATGTTTTCGTCTCCCTTGGGTAGATACCTGAGAGTGGATCTGTTGGATTGTTTGATAAGTATCTGTTTAACTTTTCAAGAAACTGTCACATTCTTTTCCAAAGTGGTCCTACCATTTTACATTCCCATCAGCAAAGCATGAGGGTTCTAGTTTCTCCACATCCTCATCAATACTTGTTATTATCTGTCCTTTCAACTATGGCCATCCTGCTGCTGCTGCTAAGTCACTTCAGTCGTGTCCGACTCTGTGCGCCATCCTAGTGGGTGGTATATACCAGTGAATGATCTTTCATTGTGGTTTGATTTGCATTCTCCTAATAGTTATTGATGTTATACATATTTTAATGTGATGATTAGCCATTCATCTACCTTCTTGGGAAAAATTTCTGTTCATATCTGACCTATTGTGTTGCTTATCTTCTTACTGTTGAGCTTTGTGTGTTGTTTATACATTCTGGATACAAATTCCATACCAGATATATGATGTACAAGTATTTTCTCCTGGTCTATGGCTTGTCTTTTCATTTTCTTAATGGACAAATTATTTAAGCTACTGGAGTCTAACTTCAGTTTTTGCATAGACATTGTGGGAAAATTAACAATACCTATTTTCAGAACTGTTGAAAGAGTTAAAAGAGGCAATAAATGTGAAAAATACTTTGCACAGAGTTTGGAAATATTAGGAGGCTCCTGAATGCTTAATGAATAGTCTGAATATAAGAAAACATGTGGGGAAATGCCAAATTGTAGGTACTCAATGAGTGTTTCACTTGTTCAGGGAGGAAAGAAATCAAGCAAGAGCTACAGATTCCATAGCACGTAGTGGGAGTAATACCTTGAGACAAGTATTGAAGGATGAAAAATACTGGATGTAGGAAGGTAATCCAGGATAGGGGAATAGCCAGCAGGGGCACAGAGGCCAAAGAAAGCGAAGTGTGTGAGGACGGCAGGAAGGAGACCAGTTCACTACAGACTGTGTTCTTCATACAGAGCCAAATATTGTGAAAGCCTGATGTGTTTATATTAGTAAGTAAAATAGGCATTTTGTCCAGTTTTCTAACACTCAAGTTTTTTTTTAAGTGATATTTCCGTTTGGAAATGGGAAAAATAAAAGAAATAGCAAAAATATTCTAGGCAATGTAAAGATATGTCATCAATACTGGAAAAAAGGAAAACTGCAAATGTATTAGTTGCCGTGGAAACACTGTGGTACCTGACAAGGCTGGTCAGAGGATAGGGCCCAGGCCAGCCGCCCCAGCTGTACACTTGCTAGGGTCATGAGTCATCACGCAGTCTTGTAACCTGAGCCAATTTAAAACTGAGACCATTTTGTCAAGGACTCAGCAGCAGCCAAAGAACGATTTAACAACCACATTCACTAAATCAGGAAACTTAGGCTGTTATGAAGAGGGTAAACCCCAAAAGTCAGGAAGTATTAACAGCTGACGTCTGTTTGAGCTTACTACATAGCTGGGACATGGTCAAGGTTTTACATGAGTGATCTCCTTTAATCTTTGCTCTTTCACGTGAAAAAGGTCCTGTTATCATCCCCATTTTACAAATGAGGAAACCAACATTCACTGAAATTAAGATACATGGTAGAGCTGGGGGTTGAACTTAAAGCATCTGACCCAAGCCCTTACCTTTAAGCACAGTCTCTCCTGACCATACCCCAGGCTGGGCTCACATCAATGGCAAGAATCACTGCCTGTTTCTCTTGGTATCCTCATCAGTCAGCATGGGACCTGGCATAAAGGCAGGTACCTAAGAGTTGTACACAGGAGAGAGACTGGCAGGGACCAAAGCAAAAGCAACACCTGACATCACAGTAGAAAGGAAGCTGAGCAATGCATACCCTGCTGCTGCTGCTGCTGCTGCTGCTGCTGCTGCTAAGTCGCTTCAGTCGTGTCTGACTCTGTGCAACCCCATAGACAGCAGCCCACCAGGCACCCCCATCCCTGGGATTCTCCAGGCAAGAACACTGGAGTGGGTTGCCATTTCCTTCTCCAATGCGTGAAAGTGAAAAGTGAAAGGGAAGTCGCTCAGTCGTGTCCTACTCTTCGCGACCCCATGGACTGCAGCCTACCAGGCTCCTCCATCCCTGGGATTTTCCAGGCAAGAGTACTGGAGTAGGGGCACAGGTAAACACCATAATCAGCTGTGAGGTGGAATACAGGACATCTGGCTAGTGGAGTTAAGAAGTCCAAAGTGTAATTCATCTACCTCTTAAACATCCATTTGAGCAGTTCCAGGCTTTGTCCTCTATAGTAGTAACTCCACTTCACCCCACTTTATTTCACAGGGCTTTGTGGAGCCAGTCCCATAATTGTCCCACTGGGGCTTGTATATGACCCAGGGTCCACTACAGGCATAGAGTTCAATAAGAGAACATCACACCTGCAGCTGTCTGAGAGAAGCTGGAAACTACTTCTCCAGTCTGCATTATCCGGCACAGCAGGATGGTTCAGGGTCAGCCACATCCACCTTTTGCAGCTGTCTGATGGCCAAGGAGTTTAACCTCTCTGGACTCAATTTCGTATTCTCTAAAATACAAATAATAAAAATTTCTACCCAAAAGTAAGCCAGAGAGTATACAGGAAAGTTTAAAACATTGCCTTTAAAACCATGAGCACAGGGCATGGCATTTGGGAAGACTCAAAAACTGTTGCTATTATCATTCTACGTGCTCAGATGCTAGTTCCAAAACCCCTGTCAAGTGGGGAGCATCCATTCCCCAAACACATCTCATCCTTCCTGTGCAATCCCAGGGTTGGTAACCAGTACACCATTGGGGCTGACTTGCCAGTCTTATCCTTTGTAGAGGAATGGATGAACTCTCTGAAAATAAGGCATCTGTAACACCCTCCCTGGGGGTCCCAGGTGGCAGAGTGGTAAAGAATCCGCCTGCAATGCAGGAGACTCAGAAGACACGGGTTTGATCCCTGGGTAGAGAGATTTCCTTGAAGGAAATGGCAGCCCGCTCCAATATTCTTGCCTGAGAAGTCCTATGGACAGAGGAGCCTGGCCGGCTACAGTCCATGGGCCAACAAAGAGTCAGACATGACTTAGGAGACTAAACGACAACAACAATGCCCTCCTTTGTAATTCTCCACCCCCTTTGTTCCCTTTCAGCCTAGTAGACAAAGAATGAGTCTCCTGGCATCTTGCCAGATGTAGCAGGAAGTTATGAATGAGGATTGCACAGGACAGTTGACTCTCTACAGAGATAGGCCCTAAATTAATCCTGAAGGCTGGGCAGCAACCACAGGAAGCTTGGAGCCATGAGGCCACCACTTAACACTTACATATCTCTGTCTATCCTGGAGCAGTAGGCAAACAATAGCCTAATCCACTAAAGGCCTGGGGGAAGGATTATTAGTCATGGACTATCTGAGATCAACCTTCAGGAACATACACTCAGGGCCAGAATCTGGAATCAGGTCACTGGTGGGACTAGGATCCTTATATGAGTCTATGAGGAATGTCAGAAAATTTCCAACAACTGGTTAATGTCCACCAGTGCTTAGCAAATTAGGCCTGTGTTGAAGTGTCAGTGCCCAAAGGACTGATTTATTGAGCTGCCCTAATTAGGATCTTGTAACACATCAAGGGGCCATTAAAGAAAAAATTGCTGGCTTCAGAGACCAAGGAGTATACATAAACATGGTTTGTCTCTTTGCCAGGCCCAACAAATGCCATTCTGACACTGCAGTGAGCTCTAGTGGGACAGCAGCCATCAATTAAATTAAAACATTGACCCATCTGCTGGAGCAAGCATGATGTAACATTATCCCGCATGTCCATTTTCTCCTTTTCTAGCCTTCCTCCCTGTTTAGAAGTCTGAAGCTAGCTCAGAGTCAAATCTGGGAAAACTCCTGGATCAAAAAACCACCCAGAACAATCTGCCATTGAGGATTCACAAATAAGCCGAGACAGCTCATCAGCTTCTGGATTGTAGTCCCCTTCCCTCTGTTGCTACCATGTCTTTCATACACATCCTCCTTTTGAGAGCTCCTTCACCACAAATGAAAACATCTTTCCCTGGATTCACATCTTGCCGACCAATCCAGTCTTGCTGCTAAGAGTATAATGTCATGATTATTTCTGCCCAAGCTTCAATCCTAACACTGCCAGCTCATTCTCTATAAACTTGAGCAAGGTACTCAATCTCTCTGTCTTGGTTTCTTCATCTGTAAAGAGAATTAATAAAGAATTAACCTACTTTATAACACGGCTGGGAGGATAAGAAATGTATGTCAAGTGCCTGGTACATAGTTAGAGTTTGATGAATTTAATGGTTGCTATTACATGAAGTGAAGTGAAGTCAAGTCAAGTCACTCAGTCATGTCCGACTCTTTGCAATCCCATGGACTGTAGCCTACCAGGCTCCTCTGTCCATGGAATTCTCCAGGCAAGAGTACTGGAGTGGGTTGCCATTTCCTTCTCCAGGGGATCCTCCCAACCGAGGGATCAAACCTGGGTCTCCTGCATTGCAGGCAGACGCTTCACCGTCTGAGCTACCAGGGAAACCATATGTAATGCTATTACATACTATTATGTTAAAGGGCTTCCCTGGTGTCTCAGACCATAAAGAATCTGCCTGCAATGTAGGAGACCCAGGTTCGATCCCTGGGTCAGGAAGATTCCCTGGAGAAGGGAGTAGCAACCCACTCCAGTACTCTTGCCTGGAGAATTCCACGGACAGAGGAGCCTGGCAGGCTACAGTCCATAGGGGTCACAAAGAGTTGGACGCAACTGACCAACTAACACAGAGACACACATTATGATAAAAGGAGACCTGGATGACCATGAGAACCTAATGAACATTAGCAAACAAGTCTTTATAGAAGGCTGTCCTTGTGGCCAAGACAGAGAATACCTCTCAGAATACCAAGATGCCTATGTCAAAGTATCCTAGGTTGCCCCAGATGCAAAACATTCTACAAACCCAGTAAGCTGCTATGCTTAGCTAATTGCCTAAGCTTCCATTTTTGCCAACACTGAAGAACATAATGCAGAAAGTGTCAATAACTCACTACAAGTAACAGGGTTCCTTGACTAATTCCAGGTCTGCTGTGGATAAGTCTGGAGCTCCTTGTCGTAAAAGACAGCAAGGAAATGGTCGCATTCCACTGGGGTCAAGGCAAAAGGATCAAGAGCTGTCTAAAAGAGTTCCCACCGACCAGAGATGCAGTGTTCAGAGAATCAATTAGAATAATAACTGCTACAATGGATGAAATGGATGTGTTATAGGGAATCAATTCATTATTTTTAAATAGAAATAATGGCAAATAAAATAACCTCTCCAATGTGAACTGTAATTCAGGGTAACCAAATTGTTGATGAAGGGAGGTTTTTCTTTATAGCATTTCCAGCTAATAAATGCAGAAGGGATGAGAGACTCTTACCATTTTGCAGTACTAATGAATTAATTTATTTATACAGTAATGATCATAATATCATAAAAAGGGAGACAATCAAACATTTTATTCCTCCCAATGAAAAGTACATACCACCATCTGTAAAGTGGTCTTGTCAAAAATATCACATTTTAATCTGATCAAACTCTGGATCTAAGTACTAATTTGAAAGCAATTCAGAAATAGGAAAACATGCTAAACAACACCATGAGGATACAACCAGCAGACTCTAGACTGTGAGAAAATCTATGGGACAAAAAATGACCGGTTTCTTCAATAAACAAAGAGAGAGCCTATAAATTAAAAAGTAACCCATGCTAAAAGCACCAAGTGCTGGTGAGGATGTGGAGCAACAGGAAAACTCATTCATTGCTGGTGGAAATACAAAATGGAAGACAAAATTAAACAGTCTCTCACCATATGATCTAGCAATTACACTCCTTGGCATTTACCCAAATAAGTTGAAAACTTATATTCACACAAAAGTTGTTATCGTTGTTGTTTAGTCACTAAGTTGGGTCAGACTTGCTACCCCATAGACTATAACCTGCCAGGCTCCTCTGTCCATAGGATTCTCCAGGCAAGAATCCTAGAGTGGGTTGCCATTTCCTTCTTCGGGGGGGATCTTTCCAACCCAGGGCTCAAACCTGCATCTCCTGCATTAGCAAGTGGATTCTTTACCACTGAGCCACCAGGGAAGCCCATTCACAGGAACCTAGCAAGTAAATGTTTAGTGCAACTTTATTCACAACTGCCAGAGCTTGAAAGCAATCAAGATGCCCTTCAGCAATTGAATTCATAAACAAATTGTGGAACATCCAGAGAGTGAAGTATTATTCAGTACTAGAAAGAAATGAGCTTTCAAACCATGAAAAGACATGAAGGAAACTTAAATGAATATCACTAAATGAATTAAAGCAATCTGAAAGACTATGTATTTTATGATTCCAACTATATATGACATTGTGGAAGAAGCAAAACTATGGATGCAGCAAAAAGATCAGTGGTTGCCTGGGATTAGTGGGGAGGAAAGGATGAATAGACAGAGCACAGATTTTTAGGGCAGTAAAACTATATCTGTATGATGCTATAGTGTACACATGACTATGATATTATAATGGCAGATATATGTCATCATATTTTGTCAAAACCTATAGAAGACACAATACCAACAGGGACCCCTAATGTAAACTGTGGACTTTGAGTGGTAATAATTCTTGCCTGGAGAATCCCAGGGACAGGGGAGCCTGGTGGGCTGCCGTCTCTGGGGTCACACAGAGTCGGATACGACTGAAGCGACTTAGCAGCAGCCTAGGTTTATCCGTTGTTACAACTGGACCACGCTGGTGCAGAATGCTGACAGAAGGGAGTTTGTGGGTATGTGAAGACAGGGGCCACGTGGAAACGCTCTACTTTCCACTCAGTTTTGTTTTTTCTCCCCACTCAATTTTGTTGCAAATATAAAACTTCTCTGAAAAATTATTTTAAAATTCTGAAAAGCTTCTCTGAAAAAGTGTAGTTTTAAAGAAAAACAACCCATATGAGAAACCAACTGATTACAATGTATGAGACTTACCTGGATCCTGATATGAACAAACTATAGGAGGTGGGGTAGGAGAAAGGGAGGAGAAATGCCTAGATATTGAATGATATTAAGGAATTATTATAATAATCTTAGAGGTGACAAGGTACTGTGGTTATGTTTGAAAAATAGTTCTTGTCCAAATACTGAATCCTGAAATGTGTGTGTAATACTATGAAGTCTGAGATTTGCTTTAAAAAATTTTCTGGTAGGAGAGCAAGTGACTAAAAAAACACATAAAATAAGATTGGCTGGATGATGGATGCATAAGTTTCACTATGCTGCTTGCAGGTGATCAGGGCTCCCCAAGGCCAGGTCAAAGGCAGAAACTCTGCATCAAATTTGTTCCTCCTTTGTGCCTAAAGCCTGACTCTCTTGCATGAAAAGCATAGACTGTCAGATGCAAAAGAGCTAAATAACTGTGCTAATGAGGAAAGAGATTCTGAAAGGTGAGGTGACTTGTCAAAGGTCACAGAGTTTGGTAATGGCAAGACTAGAAATAAGGTCTGGATCCCAGCTAAAAGTCTAGCACACAGCCTCTCCTGCCCATTCACTTATCCTGTTTTTTCCAGCTGTTTTTCTTTCTCTATATGCCTCAGTCATACATTTATTGCACTTGAAATCCCCAAGCTGGAGTTCACTGAGCAGCCTCTCTGACAAGGCCAGGTCTGCTCCTCTCACTGATGCCCCGAGGTGACTGCCACCCAGCAGCTGTCAGGATGCATTGCTTTGGGGGCCTGTGTGTCACTCTGACTCATACTGGGGCCCCAGGACCCCAGATCAGAAAGCAGACTGTCATTCTGTTTGAGTGATGGCCAATTCCCTTGACTGTTCATGAGATGTACATCTGTTCAGTGACTATCTCAGAAAGAAGCACAATTGGAAAGGGTGTGGAGTGGGGAGAGAGAGAGGATCCTATTTTATCCATGACTCATTGGAAAAGACCCTGATGCTGGGAAAGATTGAAGGCAAAAGGAGAAGAGGGTGGCAGAGGAAGAGATGGTTAGATAGCATCATGGACTAAATGGACATGAATATGAGCAAACTCCAGGAGATAGTGAAGGACAAGGAAGCTTGGTGTCCTGCAGTCCATGGGGTGGCAAAAAGTCAGACACAACTTAGCAACTGAACACACACATAGCACATACTACTCTCAAGAACCTGGGTAAGAACTCTGAGACTTGCTTCGCATGAACCCAGCTCTAATGTTACTGAAGGCCATGAGGAATTCCTAGAAATCCAGGGACCTGCCCACCAAATCAGATAAATATCCTTGCCCCTTCCCTCTCTTCCTCCCTGGCTTCCTTCTTTTCTTCCCTCTTTCTCTATGCATGTAGGTGCTAGGTTTGGGGTTGGGGGGACTAAAACCATGTTATCTAATCTTAAAAAGCTCAAAGACAGACATGAAACAACAGCAACTTATAAGATATAAATCCCATATTTGTCACTGAATCTTTACCACAGACCTTTAAGAAAGGTGTGCCACACACACCGACATTTAGGAAACTGCTTAGAGATGATAGGAAATTCACCCAAGGTCAAAGAACCAGTAACTGGCAGGACAAGAATTTGAACCCACCTGTGAATGCAGAACTCAAGCTCCTCACTACTAAGATTGAGAAGATCCTGGAGCCTCCCTCGCTTCTTCTCTGTTGTCTTTTGCCTCCCCATCCCCACCCTATGTAGACAGAAGATTCATGAGGAATTGACTTTCAGTACTTTCTCTCTAGCTAGTAGAACCTGCAGAACATTTGGAAGATTTAGCAGAGCAGCCATTGGCTATCAGCCCCCTAGTGACTCTTCACAGCCCTCCTGGAGTCAGCAGGCCCTTTGTGGAGAAGGAGCTCTTCTCCGGCACTCAACCCTGGCTCTCTTCTCACCTTCACGGCTTGATTAGGCAATAGAAGCAAACAAAGTCAGAACGGATTTTAACAACAGTACTGAAATCCTCTAGTCCTACCTTACAGCTTCAGAGTGTCCCCATCATGGTCATGGAGTAGGTGCTCAATATGTTAACATTTCATGGCCCTAAACTAATGTTTCAGGGACTTCCTACCACTGCCCAAACCCCACAGTCCAGAACTGCTCCCCATCTCCCTCTGAGGCTGGGCATCAGAGGGCCAGAGGATGGGGCCTGGCCAGCTACTGTAGACAGGGCCCCCCAACTCAACACAACATGTCCTTTGTCCCTTATAATTCCCTGGGAAGCAAGCAAAAAGATACTGCTTATCTCATTTTACAGACAAGAAAATTGAGGAACAGAAGGATATTATTTGTCCAAGGTCCTAAATCCTTCAGCTAGTAACAGAGCTGAGACCATCTCCTGGATCTTCTGACACTTAGACCTTTGTTCTTTTCCACTATCCATCAAGGCAGTAGATGCAAGTCCTTATTGTAACGTGTTGCTGCTATTCTTTAGTCTTCTAAGAGATCCCTATTAAAACATTGCCAAGTAGTGGCAACAACAGGGTCAATCTCCCATAATAAGGTCCTCTGCTAATAATTTCCCCTCTCTTGCTCCAAGTTCCTCTACTCTCCGATCCCCTGGCCCTTTCCCACTTCCCATCCATTACCACCACCTGCCTTGGGCTACTTTTCCATGGGACATGTCCAGTACCTCCCATTTCAGTGAGGGTCCCCTAGGAGGGAGGCATCGTTGGGGATTCTCACTTCTGATACAAATGTCAAAGTAAGAGAAATTGGGAAATAAAGAGGAAAGGGAATATGTGGGAACAGCAGCTATCTTATCTCTCCAATCCCTGGGAGAGAGATTTCCGGCTTCTACAAACAACCAAGCTCTGAAAGGAGGCTTCTTTTACATACACTTTGCAGGGATGACTTAAGTAAGTCTTGACGACTCTCTTTCCCTGGAGACTAGACTAAAAGTATTGTTTAGAAATCTAATATATGGTTTATTTACTCAATTTGTGCTGAGCTCCACAGTTCCTTCAGGCCAGCCTCACTCGCCCATTACTCTATTAATGCTCCATTACTGAAATTAGTGCTGTAATTGGAGGGGGAAGGGCCGAGGAAGGGGGCACTCCTTAAAGGCACAGGTCTCCTTTAATCACATCACGGGCAGAGGCATGGAACTGTTGTAGGGGCCACATGCATGTTTGGACCAAAGCAAAGCCTTAACAGCCAGGCAGCAAGAACCTATAGTGCAGCATGAGTTGCGCCGACCAGTCAGCATGCAGCACCTCGAGGCCCAGCCGCTGCTCCAGCTCCCTAGACGGTGATGCTTTTGCCCACACCTAACCCCTCACACCAGCAGTTCCAAATACACCACCAGAGCACCCCAGACCTCTCATTCCTAGCATGTGATGGCAAGGCCATTTTTCTTAAGCTTCCTATGCGTCCCTTCTCCTGTCATCAATATGCCTGTGTACTCTGGCTCTTTTCTCGCCTAAAATGAGCCCCTTAAGGACCACCTGTCATTCATACACCCACTGTACCTTCAGTCTGTGCCATGCTGACTTCCTCTAAGAACAATTCCAGAGTCTTCTCTTCCACATACTGACTAGCCAGCTATCCCTTATCTGGATCACCACTCCCTCTCACAAATAAGTTTCTTTGGAAGAGTACCCATACTCCTTGCCTTTCAATCATTGCTTCCTACTCACTTCTCAACTTAAGATCTGAACTGTAACCTCTCCTATCTACTGAGCTAGCTTGTTTAAAGGTCACCAGTTATCCAATCCAGAAACTATTTCTCAATTCATCTAAAATTGCCACATATCCTCTTCCTGGAGTGAATTTTCACTTTGGCACCTGTGAATAATTAGTGAATAATATTTTCACCAAATTCTTCTTTCTGACAAAATATCCTCTTTTCAAGCCGTGATTCTTACCATATTTTAAAGAGCCACGGGTTCTTTTAAAAATCTGATACACACACACACACACACACACACACACACATATATGGGCACTCACAGCCCCGATGAAAGTCTGTAAATGCCACCTCTGCTCTTTACTTTCTTCCCTTGCAATCTTGACAGTTCCTGTTTTAAAAATCATAAGCATTTATGCAATTTCCAAATCTAAACATTCAGCCTTGGTCGCTTTACCAGTTGTACACCTGCATTTTCAGCTGCCTGATGAACATCCCACAAGGACCTTAAACATGTCTTCACCTCACATCCTGCTTTACGCTTTTCTTTCTCTGTTCATGGCTTGGTGATATCTTTGTTGTTGTGCCTCCTGAAAACCTTGGAATCATTATTAACCCTCTAGTTTCCTAAACCTGCCCCCGGCAGACCTATACTTTGTCATCCACAAGTGTTGTCTGTAGCTCTCCTCTGAGTTACAATACGGCTTCTCCAATTTTAAGTATCACATAATTAAACAACAGGATACAAAAACAAAGCTTTCATCCCTGTAATCCGTTTTATTGGGGAGAAATATCCTTTCCAAATGTTGTCCTGAAGACTCTTGTTGAAGTCTTACTGGCCAGAACTGAGTCAGATATCCATCCTAGGGCTGGTCACTAGAAAAGGGCATCTGAATGGCTATGACTGACTCAGTTTCATTGTAACTGATCCACCATGGCAGAGCAGGTTAAATAGGAATAAAATGGACATTCTTTTAGCAAGAAAGAAGGGAAAAGGCTATTCATTAAGCATGTAGGCAACTATGTCTGTCATGACACAGTATTATTATTTATCAGTTTATTGGTCCAGACTGGGAGTTCCTTAAAGTAACAAAGACTGTGTCTGTTTCACCTTGGAGTCATCCATGTCTCTCACTATGTACTCAGTCGCTCAGTCATGGCCAGCTCTTTGTGACCCCATAGACTGCAGCTCGCCAGGCTCCCCTGTCCATGGGGATTCTCCAGGCAAGAATGCTGGAGTGGGTTGCCATTTTCTTCTCCAGGGGTCTCTCACTATACAGGTGTTTAAAAGATATTTGCAAAGGATAAATGAAGAACCCCACATCTCCTGATTTCCCAGGTGCTTAGCATCTTATCAGAGCAAAAAGTTGACTTGATGGCCTCTGTGCAGAAAAGGAGAAAGCTGAGGAGATTCACTGCCTCTTCACCTTAAATGGAACTAACATCTAACATTCCCAAGAAGCCTAGGTTATTTTAAGTGTGTGCGGGTGAAATACTATTAGTATCTCACATCCCTCTATCATTTATTGCTGCTACTGAATCCAGAGGCAGACGTGCTAAAATATAGCTGAAATGCCTGGTCTCAGGGCATTTCTGGCCAAGTCAAAGTTAGAAGGATAAGAAACCCCACAAGGTTGTTCTTGTAACGCTTAAGGCTATGTCTTGGGAAAACTCATGGTTTATGGAGAAGTGGCTGTCCTTCAGGGTGTCTGGGTCTGGGAAGAGCTTCAGAGTCACACCTTCTCTGGGCACAGTGACATCGTCCACTGCCAGGGACAAGTCCCCTCTAATGATTTTCCAAACACAGCACTTCTAAGTGGTCTTGTGTTGTTCTCTGGTGGGAGCACAGCTCGAAAGAAGATGGAGGGCAGCTGTGAGGAGTAAACGAGATCATGTAGTGAAAGTGCTACATTAGATGAGATTTGAAAAATAAGTCCCTAGCACAGTGCTGGCCCTGCAGTAGATGTTAATAAATGTCCATTGATTGCTATCCTATTCAGTCTTTCATATTCCAACTCTGGGACTCAGGATAGGGAACAGACAGTCCACTATAAATAGTCCAAATGTTTGACATTAATTAACATATTTACCAAGGTGTAAAATGCAAGTTTTGGGCTTCCCAGGTGGTGCTAGTGGTAAAGAACTTGGCTGCTAATGCAGGAGACTTAAGTGACGTAGGTTAAATCCCTGGATTGGGAAGATCCCCTGAGGGAGGGCATGGCAACCCACTCCACTATTCTTGCTTGGAGAATCCCATGGAAAGAGGGCCCTAGGGGCTACAGTCCATAGGGTCACAAAGAGTCGGTCACAACTGAAGCAACTTAGCAAGCATGCATGAAGGTTTAGACCTTTCTAATACCCCTCTGTGATGGAAATGACTATCCAATTGATATCTAATAATCGAATTGATATACTGCAAAGTATAAGAACAAAATCTTGAATTTTGTGATTTTTCCCTACAATCAAGTCAATAAATCAAGAAAGTGTTAAAACAGAAAGTAGAACATTCTGATCCATCCTTTAATCAGTAGTTGACCTAATTGATTAGAATCTACCTGATTAAAATAATACAGCATATGTGGTTTAGGATATTATTTAATCCAATGCTCTCTTGTAATATATGAAGAAACTAGGACCCCAAGAAATTAAAAGACTGACTCAAGGATGTCAGTCTTTAAAAGTGAAGGACTAGATTTCCTGACTCTCGGATCTGTGATCTTTCCTGTCCCCAGACTGTCCCACAGTCCTCTCTATTGTGGACCTAAAGACTCCCAGCTGCACAGGTGCAAATACACCATGGATCTTCTAACAGGAGTCATTAGTAGCTTGCCATCAGATGCAGGTGGCCCTTTAAAACTGTGTTCCAATAGAAGAAACACATTTGTGTGAATTTGATGGTATGGGGTGCAGCCAAGTTTGAAGATCTTATTAGATAATCTGGGGTGCAGATAGTTTGAACTTCCACACACTTATGGTACTTGTGATTCCGGATGCTCAAACTGCTCACTAGAGTCCCACTTTTGATCTGGCCTATTCAGAAAGAAATCAAGCCCAACCAGCCACTGAGAACCAAAAATGTCCAAGATAGAGTTCCCTGGCAGGGCTTGAACTCCTATCTACTTCTCAAAGTACACCTCTCTAACCCAGAGTTTTGGACTGCCCATTCTATATTCCTTTATTCATTAAACTGATATTTACAGAGACATAACATGTAGCAAGAAGAATGTAAGGCTACAGAAATGGTTAAGCCATGGCCTCTTCTCTGGAGAAACACATTCTCTAGTTTGGAGACAGGCCTGGGCACAGCTAATTCAGGTTCTGTGGAGTAAGTGCTATGGTTGTCATATGTGCGCAGGAAAAGGTGTCCCTCCCCCTGTCTGAGAGATATTTGTCCTGGTGTTTATCTAGTGGACAAGGGCAAGATGGGCATCCCAAGCAGCAGGGACAGCATGTGCAAAGGCTCAGAAGTATGCGAGACTTATGCCTGTCGTATTAGACTGATTCAGTTCTCCAGCTATTCAATCCATGTCTCATAAATCTAGGGATTTACTAGAAGATGTGAAGGCTGGTATGAGACTCCACAGTGAGATTCAAAACTCCCATGTTTATATAGCCAGGAATTTCAGCACTTTGCTATGTCCATCCCTATTTATCATTCCCCCACCACCAACTCATAAGAAAAGAGAATAGTGACAGAGTCAATCCTGATCAGATTATGAAGGGGGTAATGACTGATTCTGTTTCTGTCTTGTCTGCTCCTTTCTCCAGCCCCAGATGTTCTGGAACCCCCTTTTGCATCCTACCATCACCTCCTCTGATATCAACCATTGGTTCAGTTTGATTTGAGCCCTCATGTTTCCCACTTGGGCTTTGTTCTGTGAAAAGAAAGCCCACATCTTCTACAGAGATTTCAGGGATCATGGCACTAGTGTGAGGGCCATTCCAAATGCATGCCACCTCTTGTGCCCAACCTGCAACCCTGGAGGAGCTACACACTGACTGAGGCTAGAGAACAATGTTGATGGAAACTCCGGAGTGCAGAGGAGCCAGGAGGGGCCTGGAAGAGGGACTTGGAGCCCCGGGAAACAGGGTCCACTGTGCGTGAGAACTAGGAGGGGCAGGGAGTAGTGTTCATATTTACTCAGATGGTTGACCTAAAGGCATAGTACTACTTGCAAAACACCAGAAATACTGAAAAGAGTAAATCTCATCATAGGTCCCAGGGTAAAATAAAATTGGGGGAGGAAAAAAATATGTGTATGGGCAACCAAAAAGTCTGACTGACTAAACTTGGATCCTAAGAGTATTAGATTTAATCAAACATTTTGAAGTGTATATATTTAAGTGATCATATTGGGTTTTATTTTTGATCCATTGATTGATTTATTACTAAACTAATCCATTGATTAAGAAATTTGTAATAATATTAAAATATTTCTTAAATTATTATATTAGTCTGCAATTAACACTGTATTTACATAATAGACAACTTTTAAAATAATCTGTCAAATCCAGTTTGCTAGTATTTTATTTGAAATGTTTGTACTTAACATGGGAACCCTAATTTGAAGGTGATCTTGACTTTGGCTTTTTTCTTCTGAAGCATGTATAATTCTCAGATTTGCTATACATCCTAAGGTCTTGAGGTCTGCCACTATCACCATTTTTATCTTTTAATCATTTTCCACTATGGTCAGGAAAATTTTTTTCAAGTTTCTCCTCTTCATTTCTGGTGTAATCTTATGGACAAAGATATTATCTTGCACTTACCCTTTTCAGCTGGATTTTAATCCTGCTACTACATTTGGAATTACCCACATTCTTTTCTTATTTTATCAAACTACTTTTGCACACTACCTTAATCTCAGCCCATTCTGATTTTGCAGCTCCCTCTTCTTGTTTCATAAACATAGACAGAAAGAAGATTTATTTCACAAGCCTTTTTTTTCTAACAGAATAACACTTTGGAGACATGAATCATCCTGTAAAGTCTCCCATAATTGGCATACCTTGCAGTACCTTTCTGCAGGCCCCTGATTACTCTTTTCTTTCCATTCATCCTTGAGACATCATATTGCTATTCAAGTCTGGAGTTTCTAGTCGGCCCCATCACTCACCTCACATTTTGGTGCAGTATCTCCCTTTCTAACCTACAAAGCTAAGCACTAGCCACTAGGTCGATTTGCACTGAATAATGCTACTGGGCTGAAGTTAGATTTCCCTTGTTCCAGCTCTCAGGTTCTTGAAGATGCTGGTTTTAATCCCTCCTGTTTGTACACAGTTTAGAACATGAAAGATGATGCCCCTTATCCAGAACTCTGTCCAGAACTCTTGCAGACTCTACCCTGCTTCTGATGCTTCTCTTTGGGCATCTACATGAGCCAAAATGCAATGTACTTCTCCCAGTTCCCCTCTGCTTTGTGGTAACTGTGGCTTTTGAATGAATACAGGGGAAAATGATTGGAAGGCAGTGGTGTGAAGGGCAGAGGTTTAGTGGGTGGCAACCTGGGGAAAGATAGGGCTCTAGCAGCTCGCCTAGCTCCGAAGACAGTGCAGGAGAGACAGTTTGTTTTTCTAATCCTTGTCCCTGTGACTTGAAGATAAGGACATTAGTAGGAAGTGTTTAGTTTATTTCATCTTAACTCTTTGAATTTGGGGTGTTTTAAATGGAGAATGTGTGCTCAAAAACTACTTCTCAATCCATTCCTATTGATGAGGTCCAGAATTTAATTTCACATATACCGTCTCTTACATTTTATTAAATGCTTATTACCTGCTTGGTTTTTTTCTTTGTTTTCATTTTCATGATATTTATACTGTCATGTGGAAGTCAGGAGGACTATACCAGGTATTATACAAGTTAAATCAGAAATCCTTACTTCTGCGTTCTAAATTTCACTTAATTTTATTCTTAGCTTTTCTTCCTAACTAGATAAATATAATGTATCGTATTGTAAATATTCAGAATTGTGCAGGGCTTTAGTACAATGATCCTTTTAGGCTATTAAAGTACCTAAAATAGGGTTCCTATGCTAAATGGCCCAAACTGTTGCCCTTTATAAAATTATTTTGTTTTCTTTCTCTCTCATTCCTAATCTTTGGGTGGAGGTATCTTTCCTTCTGGATTCCCTCTAGGGACTACACTGTTATTCCTGATGCAAAGTCTCTGTTTCTGAAAAGGGAGTCATAAAATCTCAAATCTGGAAGAAAAAATTTGAAAGGTCTAATCTGATCATCGTGCTCTTTTGGAGTCCCCTGCACCCTTCTCCCTACCTCTCACCTACCCCTGCGTATTTCCCAAGGGGTCATTGATCCTGTGTTTGAGCGCCTCCAGTGGCTGGGAACTCACCACCTCTTGAGGTAGTCAGTTCCATCTCTAGGAAGCTTGGATTGTTATAAAGCTGCTTCTTATATTAAAACACGTGCCTCCTTTACTTCCTTGCCAGTGATGCTGGTTCTCTCACATGTGGACCCAGAGTGTGAGTCTGTTTCCTGTTCCACACAAGTGCCTATCAGGCATCTGAAGGCAGATTTCATTCTCTTCCTCCACCCCAAGTTCTCTCTTCTCTGAGATAAACATGTTCAGTTCTTTTGATCGCTCCTGCGATCCCTTGTAACTACTTAGCTCTGCCATTCTACACTCACGGCAGTTCTTAGGTCATTTAATGGGAAGTAGGAACACCAAGGTCTCTGAGAGCCAGAAGGTGAAAGTGCCAGGGAGAGGATGCCTACTGACTAGCCCAGGGTGTCATCCAAGGGCAAGACAGGACTCTCAAAGAATATGGGTAGAAAGTGTTTATTCCAAGCTAGAGCCGCTATCATCAGTGAGAGGAGACGGCCTCTCACATGGGAAAGCTAGACAGGCTAATAACAAAGTGAATTCCAAAGGTGTAGACAGGGTGAAAGGACACCAATAGGAAAGTGTTGTCCCCAGAGCTGGAGACAGTGGGACACAGTTGCCATCCCTGGGCCTAAAGGGGTGAGGGTGGGGAATGGGTCACAGTTGAACAATGTGCAAATACTGTTACTGGTAAACTTTATTACCTTTGTTTAAAAAATGTAAACATGGATAAAAATTTTATTGCTTGTATTTATGAACCCTCACTTTTGGATATTAATTAGCACCTATTAAGCTGCTAAGAACTTAATGGCTTTAATCACCAAACAAGGAACAAACTAAGTTATTGCGATGGCTGAAGTGGGAACAGAAAGAGACAGGCATTCTGAGGCTTATTTGAAAGGGGCCTGTGAGCAAGTGCCAAGCCCTTTTCCAGGCAGGATCTCACCCCTCTTCCCCACCCTCCTCCTGCTCCCAGAGGTGGCGATTATATGTCCCTGTTTGGCTCAGGTCTGAAGCACACCCTGGCTGGGAGGCAGCTGGCACTGGCCCAGGCATGAATGTGTGCCTACCCCTCTGGGCCCCACTTCTAGCAGGTCACCCGGGTCTGTGTTGTCACCTTGAAACATTTGAGAGAGCTGTGAGCTTCAGAAGGTGAGACGTGTGGGGCTGCGAGCTGGGGGTGGGGCAGACCAGTCCTGGAGGGTGGCTGGAGAGCTTTTGACAGCCCAGACCAGAGCCCAGGGTCCTATTCCTGACGACGTGAGCCCCCAGGCAGGCGCCGAGTGGATAAGAGTGTAGACAGTGAGGCCGGCCGTGATGCTTGCCAGCACCTGCAGATAGCAGGCAAATAATTGGCACATGTTTAAAAAAAATTAAAAAGCTATTGGATGTGAGTATTTTCTAACAGTGTCTGGCGGGAGTGCCTGGGAGGAATTTAATCAGCAAGAGTTGTTTAAATGGGGCTTCGCACACAGGCCCTGGCGAGGCTCGTAATGAACTTCGTATCATGTGCCACTCCTGTCTGCTGAGGACATTCAATTTGTTAATTCTGCAGCTGGTGAGAGAGGTCAGATAGGAAAGTGACGATTGTTTTCTGACGTTCCAACCCCTGCTCACATCTTTCTAATTAATCCTTTTAGGAGCCACGGGTAGATTAAGAAGGAGAAAAGGTGAGGGAAGCAAGCATGAGAGAAATTGATGGAAAGACAGCGTTGCCCTTCTCTTCTCAAATGGGATGGGATGTGGGGAGCTGGGGGTGGGAGAGGAAAGGCAGATCTTGGCCTGCTGCCCGTGGCTCTCCTCATTCAAAGGGAAATCAGATGCTGCAAAGCGATGGGGCCCACAGAGGCCACCAGATACTCTCCGATGGTGGCTGTCTCTTTCATACCAGAGTCGCAGAAGGAAGGGCCCTTGGTTTCCATCGCTTGATTTGGGGCTGACCCCAGCCATCAGGAGCTATGGAGGTATGTGGCCTCCCAGGTAGAGTGGAAAGCTGTGCAGGGTCACAGTGTGATTTGCTGTAAAAGGACCATGATCACTGATCTGTGGAATTTTGTAAGACTGTCCCCAGGGTGCCAGAAGACCTGATCAGGTGTCTCCAAGCTTTACATCCTGCTGCTCTTGCCTGCCTGTGTGAGTTGCTGCTGGTGTGCATATCTTCTCTTTTCCCTTCCAGATCCATTGTTTCCTCTTTCTCCACCTTGCTCTCTGCCATGGAGGCGGACCCCTATGGACCCTGCCCATGGACTCCCTAGCCCCTGGGCCTGGTCAGTGGGAGCCCCATAGTGGGAGGGAGGAGAGCAGGGGATTGCCTAGGCTGACTGGGTTCTGCACAAGGAGGTGTGCACCTCACAACAGTCTCTCCTTCTTGCTTTCTGTGCCCTCTCTCCCCCTGCTGACAGCTGTGTTGCTCCCAGCCTAGCTTCCTGCACTGCCCCTCTGGCTCCCCTCTCCCCACCCGTGGCTTTGTCCTTAGTGTCTTTGTGAGTAAACACTCCTCAAATTATCCGAACTAAAGATCCCTTTTCCCACTGGGACATTGATACTAACTAGTGCCTGATGTGGAGAAGGCAATGGCACCCCACTCCAGTACTCTTGCCTGGAAAATCCCATGGGTGGAGGAGCCTGGAAGGCTGCAGTCCATGGGGTCGCTGAGGGTCAGACACAACTGAGCGACTTCACTTTCACTTTCATGCATTGGAGAAGGAAATGGCAACCCACTCCAGTACTCTCACCTGGAAAATCCCATGGACGGGGAAGCCTGGTGGACTGCTGTCTCTGGGGTCGCACAGAGTCGGGCACAACTGAAGCGACTTAATAGTAGTAGTAGTAGTAGTAGTAGTGCCTGATGGATAAGGCAAAACCAAGTTTGCATCTGACCTCTATTCATGGTAAGGACTTGAGAAAGTTGTGTGAGACTAGGTTGACTTCATCTCTAAAATGAGGACAATGATACCAACCCACAGCATTGTGAAATACCCTAAAACAAACACCCAATGGTTGCTTTATTAATACCCTGCTCTTGGTTAGTAGAACCACAAAAATCAGCAAATAGCATGAAATAAGAGTACAGAGAACTCCTGAATTGTTACCAAAACTAAGAACTTCACATTCTTCTGCTGTGTGACTCCAGCTTGCTGGTACTCTTTGATACAGCATTCCTCTGCCCTGCTCAAAACTGTCCATCGGTGGCGGGCACTGGGCCTGGTACCTGGGCATCCGCTCTCTATCCTGGCAGCTCTTTGTGTCCTTCAGTGCTTTCACTCATTCTCTGACATATTCATCCTGTATACATTTGCTGGATCACCTTCTATGTGCCAGGCACTGTGCTAGGTTCTGGGAAATAAGAGATGAATCAGCACCAAGACCTCAGGATGCTCCCAACCAAAGGTTTAAGAGACAGATTCTAAACCCCTAGTTCAGATCCCAACTTTGATCAAATAATAAAGTGCCACCAAGCAGAAAGGAGGAAATGATTACTTTTGTGTTGTATGTGTGCTTGTGTTAGGGGAGGAGGGTCTGGGAAGGCACCTCTAGGGCCTTGAAAGTTGAGCTTCCCAGAGAGCAGAGAAAATCTCTACAGATAGAGGGAACAGCGTGGGCAAAGTCCCAGAGACAGGAGAGGATGGGACGTGGAGTGGGAGGGGAGGTGGATCTGCAAGCAGTTTATAGTGGCTGGAGTGTGGGGTCCAAAGGTACTGAGGGCAGGGGGATTCAGGGAAATGAAGACCAGCTCGGGAGTGGGAAAGACTTGAAAACCACCCAGAGAAATTTAACTTTGATTTAGAAGGCAAAGGGGAAGTAGCAAAAATTCTTCGTTTTGAAAAGAAAACTCTGGCGTGAACTTCATGAAGTATGTATAAAACATGTACTTCATGTTTTTTGTAATCAACTGCACTCTAACAGTAAGCCCCTAGTCCACTGAGCTGGCCAGAGATGGATACAGAGCCATCATTGTAATTGACTCAGAGGCTTCGCTGAGAACTCCCCTTTCCCAGATGCCACCCAGAATGGTGCCCTGTTCCCAAAGTCTTGCACTAGCAAACCTCCAGGAGTCCCCACAATGTCATCCCCTTGAAGTCTGTCCACCTCCTCAGGGACTGCCGTAGAGTGGCTGCTGCTCCTGCTAAGTCGCTTCAGTTGTATCCGACTCTGTGCGACCTCATAGACCGCAGCCCACCAGGCTCCCCTGTCCCTGGGATTCTCCAGGCAAGAACACTGGAGTGGGTTGCCATTTCCTTCTCCAATGCATGAAAGTGAAAAGTGAAGGTGAAGTTGCTCAGTCGTGTCTGACTCTTCGCGACCCCATGGACTGCAGCCTACCAGGCTCTTCTGTCATGGGGTTTTCCAGGTGAGAGTACTGGAGTGGGGTGCCATCGCCTTCTCCGCTATAGAGTGGCAGTGGATCCCATATCACGTGTGCAGTTCACTGACCAGAAACCACTCCCCAAGCTGGGGGTCAACTTTCTCTTGTCCTTATTTGACCCTTAGAATCCTTCCTCTCTCCCACATCACCCTCTTCCTGAACACACAGCCTAATCTACCAGAAGCATTTACAAAATATAGGAGGAGTCCTTGACTTAGAGCAGTTTTTGTTTTCTGCTGCTGCAGCTAAGTAACTTCAGTCATGTCTGACTCTGTGCGACCCCAGAAACGGCAGCTCACCAGGCTCCCCTGTCCCTGGGATTCTCCAGGCAAGAACACTGGAGTGGGTTGCCATTTCCTTCTCCAATGCATGAAAGTGAAAAGTGAAAGTGAAGTCATTCAGTCGTATCCGACTATTCGCGACCCCATGGACTGCAGCCTACCAGGCTCCTCCATCCATAGGATTTTCCAGGCAAGAGTACTGGAGTGGGGTGCCATTGCCTTCTCTGTTTGTTTTCTACTATCCTGCAAAGATTCCCCAAAGCAAGATAATGCTAAGGGCCTGACAGCTTGCTTGAAATGTGAGAGAGGGAAAACCCAGAGACCACCACAATGACTTAGATGATGAAGTCACCCACCTGTGCATACTTGGAAAGCCTTCAATAACCCATTACTAAGGAGGACACTCCACATTTTGATACTGTGTCTACTGAAGTAATTATCCAAATAATTTGGTCTCACAAGTGCTATGAGCAAAAGCACCAAATAGCTGAGACAACAGCAGGAACTTTTAACTTAAATTTGGAATATGTTCATAACCATCACACCTAAAATAGTCTCTACTTTACAGTAAACTTCTTCAGGGCAGAACTGTTAACTGTAATGGTCTTAAACTTTAGAGTTAAATTTTTATCTCTAAGTTATATAAGCTTGAACAAATTATTGGACAGACAGATGAACATCTCAGCCCTTTGATTTAATCTGCTTGTGTTTTACATGTGTCAGAGGCCTCAAAGAATTATTTAAATAATGACTTCAATCACAACAACATTGGGAACTTTGCACTTTGGAATAATATCTAAGCATTTTGTGAGCTCTCAGGTCAAGTGTAACTTCTAAACTAGGGTCTAAACAGGGCTCTCTGTCTTGCCTATGTAGATTATTGCACATAAAAAGAAATACTGAGAGTAGGGAGAGAGGAGGTGGTAGTCAATTACCTCTTTATCAGGTGTAAGGACAGCACATTCTTCCATTCATTAGCACCCACTTGTACCTGCCAAGAGAAGGCCAATCAGCTGCCATTTGCCTGGGGCACGAATGAAGAGGTGGGGAAAATAGAAGAGATGACCCAGGAGACAGATGATGACCCAGCGGCAGTAGAAAGGGCCAAGGAAGAAAGTTTGGACTGCTTACCTCCAGGAAGGTACTAGCTCTCCTAACCTTAGAGAGGAAAAGATTTGACAGCTCCACTGACACTTGGAGTCTGAAAACCATTTGCATTATTGGTAATCATAATAAGGTTGCTCCTGAGGGCAAGGAGAGGTCACTGAAGTGGCAGAAAAACAAATCTACCCAATGTACTGGTCAGGCAAGTGATGTAACTGTTCTGAGCAAGGAGCTGCAATCTCCAGGGCCTGTGAGTAAATGAGTGAAGCAAAAGGAAGTAACACCATAAGGGAACTACCATGATTAACTGTACAGTCTAAACAGGGAAGGTTACATATAGCTCATCGGCTTTTTCATTTTTTCAAATAAGCCTGAGATTTGGATGTGTTTGTGAAATCTCCCAATTTTAAATGTATTGCCACTTGTAGGACACGTATTTTCCAGGGTGTTTTTGTTTGTTTTTTTGTTTTGTTTTGTTTTACCTTTTATCTAGTTTATCATTTTAATGTCAGTTAAAACTTTTTGAGTTAAATCACTTGCACTTTTCATCTTTAAACTTTTTCTGTTATTTTCAAACTTAAAGATTATTCCTCCACAAAAGGCCTGATAAATAGTTAACCCAAATTTTCTACTTTTTCTAATATAGTAAGTCCCTAACATACAAATGTGTTCCATTCCAAGGGCACATTCATAAATCCAATTTGTTCATAAGTCCAAGAAAGTTAACTGAGTTACCCAGCTAAAACAATCGGCTGTATAGTTCTGTACTGTGATAGGTTTATAATACTTTTCACATAATAATATATAAAAAACCAACAAAAATAAAGTGTTTCAATCTTACAATATAGTACCTTGAAAAGTACAGTAGTGCAGTACAACAGCTGGCACACAGGGGCTGGCATCAAGTGAATAGGCAAGAGGAGTTACTGACTGAAGAAGGGAGGGGAGATGGGAGATGGTAGAGCTGAAGGATTGTCAGCAATAGGAGATGGAGGGAAAGCTACAATCTCACTCACACCTGATGTTGATGGCAGAGGTTCTGGTTCCTTGCTGGATTCAATTCTATCTACCCTCTTGAGAAAACGATCCAGTTATACCTGGGTAGTAGCTCTTTATTATCATAGATGACACGGTAGCACTGGGTTGCATTCTGAACAGCTGCTTCAACCTTCATGTACAATTCTGTGTTTAAGTCATGGGCCTCAAAAGCTGACAGTGCCTGCTTGAATCAAGAAAATCCCTTGCCATTTCCTGCGTCTTGAATCTCTTTGGTTTTCCAGTTACTTTTACTTCCTCTTGTCTCCCTTCAGCCTTTCTTGGCACTTGGCACTTCTTAGCAGTACCAGCTATATCATCGCTGCTTTTATGCTTGCTTTCAGCCATCCTGGGCTTGAAATAAAATTACTGTACTCGATTCATGAGGTTGCAAAGAGTCGGACATGACTGAGCGACTGAACTGAACTGAACTAATACAGTAAAATACACAAAATCATACCCACTTGTAGAGGATGCTTGCACGTGACGGTGTACACCAGACAGGTGAACTAACTTACATGACTGAACATATGAACACACATTTGCATTTTTGAATGTTTGCAACTTGAAGGTTCGTATGTAGGGAACTTACTATATTTGAAAATAAATCCACTTTGGATTTATTTTGGTTCATAATAAAAAAGGATGATCTAAATAGTACTCTGCTATAGGATGCTAGTCAATTATTCCACACATTTATTTGTAATCTTGGTCCTTTTTCCAAATTAATTTATAATGCATATCTTATCAAACATTTAAATATGAAAGACTATTTCTGTGTTATTTCTTCCATTGATGTATCTATTGTTGAATCAGTGCCATAAAGTTTAAATTATTGTAACTTTACAGTGTGATTTACTAGCAGGAAGAGCTAAGTGGCATTTCCCCCTGCTTCTGTACTCACCTTTCTCAAAATCATCTTTCATATTTTTGGTTTATGTCATATGAGATTTTTAATTATTTTTGTCATGTTTCCTGCAAAACATCCTGTATATATTTTATTGGAATCACATCTTGCCAATCTATTAATGGGAAAGGATGAAATATTCATGATACTTGATTCCTCATTTAAGAATATAGTATGTCTTGCCATTTATCTGTCATCTTTTTCATCCCTTTATATCCTTTTGTAATTCCGTTTATAGAGACTGAGTCTAAACAAATGTAGACTCAAATAATGATGTAAGTAAATATGTATCTGGAGGACAGAGGCTTTAGACAGTGTGAGTGACTCTGCCCATCTTTCACTCCCTGAGCACATTCTGGAGAGGAATGGGGGATCAGCCCCAGTTTCTGGCACTTTTCATGGTGTCAGCCTCTCAAGGTGCTAGGTGTTACACTAGGTTGTATAGGTTGTTTGACTATGTAAGATTTTAGCTAAGAGCTCAGCCTGTGATCTAACTCCTGAGTAAAAGGTGCTTCCACCCTAGTTCACAAGCACCTGTTGTTAAGCTTATTAGACAGTTTATATTTCTTTTATTTATTATGTAGTTTATATTTCCTTTTCTACTGTGAGATCTTTTCTTACAAAGTGTCTTTCTCAGTAATTTTTACCTTCTGTTACAAAAAAAAAATCATTGTTCTTTACATAAAATTTGTAAATTCGGGTATCAATAGGAAGAAAATTAAAAGTATTAGTAGAAAAACAGAATACAAGGAAGCTCCTGGTTCTCAGTCCCCTACAGAAACATTTAAAAATAATAATAATAACTAGTGATTGGCTAAAGGAGTTCTGAAAAATAGCCAAAGGTTGACATCAACCAAACAAATCTCCAATCAAGAAAAGGCATATTCGAAATGGTAGGAAATTTTGTGACATTTTTACTCACTTTTGTTCCATTCCCTCCCTAATGGGGAGCAGACTTGGTCTAGAGAAGATAGCAGTCCAGCTCCCAAATCTCTCCCTTGAAACAGAGAGAGCAGCACAGACTTTATTTGCAATGTTATAATTTGTCTGGGAACTGCCTGAAGGATTGATCTCTGTTTTGCCTAGTTGTGTCCAACTTTTTGTGACCCCATGAACTGCAGCACAGCAGGCTTCCTGGTCCTTCACTATCTCCTGGAGTTTGTGCAAACTCATGTCCATTGAGTTAGTGATGTTATCTAACCATCTCATTCTCTGCCACTCCATCCTCATCTTACCCTCAATCTTTCCCAAAATCAGGGTCTTTTCCAATGAATTGGCTCTTTGCATCAAGTGGCCAAACTATTGGAGCTTCAGCTTCAACATCAGTCCTCCTAATGAATATTCAGGGTTGATTTCCTTTAGGACTGACTGGTTCGATCTCTTCCCTGTCCAAGGGACTCTCAAGAGTCTTCTCCAGCACCACAATTTGAAAGCATCAATTCTTCAGCACTCAGCCTTCTTTATGGTGCAGCTCTCACATCTGTACATGACTTCTGAAAAAACCACAACTTTGACTAAATGGACCTTTGGCGGCAAAGTAATGTCTCTACTTTTTAATATGTTGTCTAGGTTTGTTATAGCTTTTCTTCCAAGGAGCAAGTAGCTTGTGGTGAATGGTGGCATGACTTACACCTCAGGGTGGGGAAAATGGCAAAAAGGAGCAAGTATAGCTCATAAAATCTGCAGGCACCTGAGGCAAGAGATATAAATGGAGGCAAGCAATAAAACACCTAAAGTGCTGAAAAGACACTGAGGTGAAACTTTTTGGGAAATTAAGACCTCCAAAAATATTCAGTTCCTTTTATGTTCAGGGGATTGAAAAAGTCCCACACAGGTTCACGTAGGACATATGTTTAGAAAAGATTTGCAAAAATCTTAAACCTCTACCTTGGGTTGATTTCAAGACTCAAAGTATATCCATCTATTAAGGAGAGGAATGCCCAAGCACATAACCTATCTGCAAAGACTGAGAGAGGTGACTATTATCAAAATGTGCAACTCAACAATAAAATAAAATACAGTGTACGAAGAAACAGAAAAACATGGCCCATTCAAAGAACAAAAAATATCTCTAGAAACAATCCCTGAGGAAATACAGACTTCAGATTTACTAGAAAAAGACTTTTAAAAAATTGTCTTTAACTGAGAAAGCTAAAGGAAAACAGGAAGAGCCAAAGGAATTCAGAAAAGCAATGCATGATTAAAATGAGAATTTTAACAATGAAGTCAACAGCAGAAGGAAAACTGGAAGATTCACAAATATATGGAAATTTAAAATACTAAACAACCAATGGATCGAAGAAAACATCACAAGGAAAATTGGAAAATAACTTGAGATAATGAAAATTAAAAGATAGCCCACTGAAACTTATAGAATATAGCAAAAGTAATGCTAAGAGGGAAATTTATACTTACAACCACTTACATTAAAAAATAAGAAAGATATCAAACCAACAGACCCACTTTACAACATAAGGAACTAAGAAAATAAGAACAAACCATCAAAATCTAACAGAAGGAAAGAAATGGTAAAGATTAGAGTAGCAAGGGCTTCCCAGGTGGTGCTAGTGGTAAGGAACCTGGTGCTTGCCAATGCAGGAGGCATAAGAGACCATGGGTTCAATCCCTGGGTCAAGAAGATCCCCTGAAGAAGGGCATGGCAACCAGCTCTAGTTTTCTCACTTGGAGAACCCCATGGACAGAGGAGCCTGGCGGGCTATGGTCCATAGGGTGGCAAAGAGCTAGACACAACTGAAGTAACTTAGTATAGGCAGCATGCACGTATATACAGAATAACAATTTTAAAAAATTAGAGAACAGAAAACAACAAGTCAACAAAACTGAAAATTGGCTCTTTGAAAAGAATAAAATTAGCTAACCATTAATTACATTAACTAAAAAGAGAATGAGAAGACGCTACTAAAATCAGAAATGAAAGACAGGGCATCATTACCAATTTTACAGAAATAAAATATGATTGTGGCAAAATATGAACAATTATATGACAACAAATTGGATAATGTAGATGAAATGGAAAAATTCCTAGCAACACACAACCTACCAAGAATGAATCATGAAGAAAAGTGTTAGTAATCACACCACTCATTATTCTGATGTCTACATAACCAGACAGATGAATGGATAGACAAGACCAAAAATTATATCTTCTACACTGAACTGCTTCTCATTTTACCACTTCAATTAGTGACATATTTTGAACGTCTACTGATACTGTTTACAATTACCATTTAACATCTACTGTTTACCATTTACTGTTCAAAACTCTACTGTCCAACATGGTAGCCACTAACCAAATGTGGCTATTTACATCTTAATTTTTTAAATTAAAATTCAACAAAATTTAAGCTTTCAATTCCTCAGGGTATTAGCTTCCTATTGTCACTAGAACAAATTACCACAAACTCAGTGGCTTAACACTGCACAAATTTTTTATCATAGAATTCTGGGCACAGAAGCTCAACATGGGTCTCACTGGGCTAACTTCGAGGTATTAGCAGAGCTGCATTCCTTCTGGAGGCTCTGAAGGAGAATCTGGTTCCTTGCCTTTTTCAGCCTGTGGAAGCTGCCCATGTTCCTTGGCTAGCAGGTCCTTCTTCCATCTCCAAAATTATCAGTTTAACACCTTCATCTCTATCTGGCTCTGACTCTTCTGCCTCCTTCCTATAAGGACCCTCGTGACTACCTTGGGCCCACCCAGATAATTCAGGATTATCTCCCTATCTCTAGATCATATCTTAGTCATACCTAAAAATCCCTTCTGCCATGCAATGAAACATGGTCACAGGTTCTGGAAATTAGGACATGGACATCCTTTAGGGGCCATTTTGGGGGCAGATTCTACCTGCCACACCCTGAAGTTTCCAGTGGATTGAACAGCACAGATTATAGAACATCTTTACCATCACAGAAATTTCTTTTAGCAATGTAGAGTTAAGAAGCTTTGACAATTACTTACCTTCTTGGTGCCTACTTTCCTCCTCTGTAGAATGTATGTGTAGAGTTGTTGAGTCAGAGAATTAATGATTGCACTGAGCTTTATGTGGTACTTGCAATGTGCCAGGCACTGCTCCAAGCACTTTACATATTTTACCTCCTTTAATCTCCACAACAACCCTATGAAGTAGATGAATGATTATTTATAGATAAGGAAAACTGACAACAACCCTGTGAAGCAGATGAATGATTACTTATAGATAGGAAACTGAGACTCCAGAGGTGAAGTACCTTGCACAAGATTATGCAGCAAAACATGAGGTAGAACATTGCACCATGCCATATGCTCCCCATTACACAGACTATCACATTCAATCCACCCAACAACCCTACAAGGTAAACCCTATTACAATCAGGAACACTGAGACTTGGTTGAATAACTGAATAGGCTACATAACTTGCTCAAGGTCAAACACACAGAGTGTACATTGGTAGTAAGATTCAAACTCATGTTCTTTCCACCTCTGGATAGGCAGAGATACTGGAATTAAGGGCAATGAAAGTTCAGCTCAGAGAAGAAAATAAAAATTGTGTCATTGCAAGATATAAAAGCCATCTCAGTTCCCTATGTGGGCTGCCTGCCCTGCAGAGACTCTGACAGGGCGGTGGGAGCAAGCACCAAGGCCATGCATTCTTCTGCCCACCCAAGGGGGCGCTACTAAAAGTGAGCTATAGCTCACATTGCTGAGCTCAGAGTAGGAAGCGCAGCTCAGCCTTGTTGCCAGGATAAAAGACAATGGGAAGAAACCAAAGTTGGGGTGTGAAAATGATTTCAGAGGCTTTAATAAAAACATGGGCTTTGAAATTAGGAAAGGGAAGCTCTCCATAATAGCTAAATCAAGACCCACAAATTGAATACAGGGCCAGAGTGATCGATGGAGCCCTAATTAAAGAGCAGCTTGGCTGTCTGCTGCAGGCTTCGTGTGAGGCCAGCCCTCCCTCTGGCTCTCTCAGTTCTCCCCCCTGACTCCCTCCCCCAGCATTCATGTTCATGCTCTCACTGTGATGGATGGCTCAAGCAAGCCTGGAAAGAGAGCTCTGCATTGAAGCAGAGCTTGGGCAGTCCACAGAGCAAAACCTCCATTTGCCTTACAAAGGAAGAGCAATAATGTATTTTCTCATGCAGAAAGCATTTACATGGCACCTGTTCTGTGACACGCATCTGCTGAGCCCTTCCTGGCCCTCCCTTTCCTAACTTACCCCAGCCTTCTGTCTCTGTGCTTCTCCTACCCATCCAGATCTCTGGCCATGAGTTCTTCCAGGCACATGCTTCCCCTTCTACCTGCAGTGTCCTTCCTTACCCTGTTTGTCTGGAAAACTCCTACCCAGACTTCAAAACCTCAGCTGCATCTTTCTGGTTTTATATTGATGTTGTATTATACAGTGTCTACCTGTCCCCACCAGACCAGGAGCTCCTTGACTCTGAGGATTGAGTCTTGTTGATCTCTGGATTCTTTGAGTTGAATACAGGGCCTGGCAATGTGGGTACTCATTCCATATGAATTGGCAAAAGAATAGGGGATCCAGTGATAGGCTATAGTTCTAGTCTGGTAAAAGAGGTGTGAGGCAAACACAAGTGAGCACAAAATTTGCTGAAAATACAAATGAGCTACTTCTAGAACTGTGGGATGCCCGAGGATGAGCAAATTATGTAAGCCTGGAGGACAAGCAAAGGAGGCACATGGATGAAGCTATAGAGATGCAGCCAACTTTCCCCAAGCATTTTCATTTTCTGGAATTTGGCGGGATGTTAGAATCTCCATTTGCCCTCTTGTGGTCACCAGAGAGGGGCAGAAAGGGAATAGGTTTGACAGGCAGGAGGTGCATATTCTTTCAGGAAGTCTGATCATGTTGGTGTCCAGAGAAGAGGAAAGCTGCAGAGAGAAGGAAGGGAAATCTTCCTTGCAGGGATCCTCTCTCTTTCTGCCCAAATATTGCTTTTTTGCCTGCCCTCCTTTCTGTTCAGGTGAGGTGAAGTAATGTAGTGGTTAAAACCCGAACCTCGGGAAACTCAGTTCAAAGCCAGATTCTGTCACATATGGCCCTTGTCTGTATCCTATTTGGGATTCACATTCCTCATCTGGAAGCAGGATATAAATGCCTGCCTCAAAGAGATAGGAGGAATGAAATGGAGCAGACATGCCGTATCAGTCAGGGTTCAGAGCAGGAAGCAGAAACTACTCTGGCCAGAAAGACTGAAGACAGGGAATTATGTGCTGACAAAAGCTTCAGGTCTGGAGGAGTTACTCCCAGAGCACGCGGAAGTGGGCCCCCAATGACGCAGGCAAGAACATAGGGCATCAGGAGCCCCACCACCAGAGTGATCAAATTCAAACACACCACCTACAGCATGACTGCAGGCCAACCCATGGCCCTTCTCTACTTGAATTCATCCACACCAGGGTGGGCAGCCCAGGTTGAGTGTCTCACAGTGGCAGGCCTGGGGCAGAGGGCCAGTGGCGACACATAGGACTCTGGTGACCACTGCGGATGCAGGCCCTTCAGGAAAGGACCAAGTGAGACAAAGGGCCACAAGCCACCCTGGTCTGTGGCAAAGCTCGGCTCCAAATGGGGTAGCAGGGCGTTCCTCTCACATCAACACAGAACCCAAGGAGGACCCAGGGCATGCAGTCAGATATGGCACCTTGATCAGCTTTTTAAAACCAATGAAACAACCCTGCATACAAAGGCCAGCATCCTACAGCAGTGGCAGAGGCACGGCCCCACTCTTAGTGGCCTTGTGGGCTACAGGCGTCACCAGGGCACAGGACACAGAGGACCAGAGAAGAGGGTGAACTCCCCTTGGGAAGCCCCAGGGTCAAGGCCACATTAAAATTTTTGGAGGTCTCTGCTGTGAATGGTGGTATTATGAGGACCCCTCACCCCCACCCTGTGTAAATCAAGCTCCAGGCAAGATGAAACAAATATATCAGTTCCAGGGTCCAGCCCCGGTGGATCCAGGGTAATTCGAAGGTGGGGATGGAGTCGTTGTCCTGGAAAAAACTTATTTAATTGCAGATATAGAGAGAGATTAGAAACAGATAGTGTAGTAGGAGAAAAGAGGCTGAATAACTGGTTTACATGGAATACCAATCACCACCTACGTAGGCCACAGGCGTCTTCCCATTCTCCCAAAGGAGAGGAGGCACTGAGGCCTCCCCGGTCCGATCTCAGAAGCCCAGGCAGAATTAGCAGGCTTGGTGAGTACCCACATTTCAGATGGGAATTCAGCCAGGAAAACGGGGAGCGAGAAACAAACGACACAGGGGAATCAGTCTTTCCAGAAACTGATCCGATTTCTTTATTTTTCAGGTTTGTTTATATACCTTTTTGTTATACATAGGGATGAATACAGAGTCACACGTGGGTCAGCAGACCTGACCCTTGTCACAATCAGGTGCTTCATATAAAATTATACAAAGGTCTTATGGGTTTCATCATCTTCTGGCCATGAGACCTGCTGACATTTTATGGCCCTTTCTGATACCGGTCAGTTAACCAGAAAACTTATTTTTCTAGGGGTGATTTTTTCTTAAATCAGGCGCCACCCTCCAAATAAAGTTGCATTCCTATAGGGTGAGGGTGTAGTGAGTTACAATCAAGAAAGGAATTTACTTAACCTAAGGTTTAACATGATTAATCTTAAAGGCTAATACTTATTTCTCCTATATGTTAGTTATATTCATTATAAGGGCAGGAATATGGAGATTTAGCAGCAAATATTTGCTCAACAAATGTAAACGCTTCACCAATGTTCCCCTTAAGATCTATTTTGTCTTAAGATAGTGATAAAGTTACATTTTTACATAGCATAGTGATTTATAACAAAGTACAGTGATCTATAACAAAAGAGAAAATTCATTAACTCAAGAAGTCTAGTATTGCTAACATTAAAAAACTACTATATTTCCTTTTCTATATTCCAAATACATTGATTAATATATTCCCAGGTACCTAAGGATATGGAGCCCTGATGGCAATCATTGACTCATCAATGAAAAAAGCCTTATACTAATACTCCAAACTCTCTGTGCTGTTTATGGTTGAGAGGATGTCACACAAGCTAGTCTGTCAGCAGAGAGGTTTGACCTGAGACATCCTTGTCACACCCAGGGCAGGGAATTAGCAGTAATTATTGGCACGACAAATGAAAAAACCCTTCACCAATATAATTCCTAATCAACCCACTATACTATACTAATGATCTTCTAACTTCTCAAAAGAGTCTGTATTTAGAAAGTTTTAAAACATCCCGTGCCTCTCACAGTTGGGAGGCTGTAAACAATCACATGCGGCTGGACGAGCCTGATCAGGCAGGCCAGAGAACCTTCAGAGTTCGTAAGTTGAAACACACTTGTCACGCCCAGGAATTTTTATTAACTTGGAGCTGCAAGTTAACTCCTCTGAGAGAAATGGTTATGGGGGAGAGCTCCCCGTAAAGTACTCTGGTTTTGGAGGTAGATGCTCGGGAACAGGGGGTTTCCTGAGGCTTAATCACGCCTTTGCGTATGCCAAGCTTCCTTCCTCATGACCTTTGCCATGGGCGGAGTTCCTCACGCTGGCACCCAACATATCAGCATATCCAACCCTGTTTGTTTTTACATTGATGACCCATTGGATGCTTTTACTACAGTATCCAATTCTCTCCATACCCTCCCTACCCCCGTTAAAATACAATTACAGCAACAATTTGTCACCCGGAGAACACACTTGTTTGCCTGGTTGGGCACTGTCCTAAGACTCAGAGAACAAACTGGGCAAGACTTTTAATGGGTCTGGAGGAACTGTATACAGCAGAGCAAAGAGCCTAGGGAGATTTGGATTCAATACAATTATTGAAAATCCATAAAAACTTGTAGAGGAGAGAGGCCTGGGGAGTCCTTGGATAATATGGCATTTTAAATATTATTTCTGATGGTCCAGAGTTTTTCAGAGGCAATATTTTCCTACCATGTGAATCAAAGAAGGAGAAATTCAAGACTCCAAACTGAAACTGTCTCCTCTAATATGGAAATTCCCCAGCTGCCCTTGCAAATCTCTTCAGAAGGAAAGCCGAAAGATCAGGCTTTGACGGAGGTGTATAGCACAAGGACTACAGGGGACACAGAGTAATGCCAGCCTGCCTTGCTCCCACACTTACAGCATCATTTTGTACATTCCATTAAGGTCTGAATTCAGGGGAAAGTCTTCAGCAAGGAGCCACACACAGATGAAGACCCTCTTCCTTTTATTGATATAAAGCAGGGCAGCTCCCAGAAAGGACACACAACTCACCAGCAGAAAATCTACCCTTCCTTTCTTTGGCCTTTTCCCTTCTTTTCCTTCCTCCCAGCCTTCTCTGCCTTCTCCTTTTCTTTTCCTCCTTCCTTCCATTTTTTCTTCCATAATCCATAAATTTATTCAACAAATATTTATTATGTACCTGGAGAAGGAAATGGCAACCCACTCCAGGATTCTTGCCTGGAGTATCCCATGGACAGAGGAGCCTGGCGGGCTACAACCCATGAGGTTGCAAGAGTCAGGCATGACTTAGCGACTAAACCACCACTTCCACTGTGTCCTACTTCTCTAAGGAGAAGACATGGCAGGGGCAGCAAGTGCAAAGACTCTGAGGCAGGGGGGTTCCTTCTATGTTTGAGGAGCAAGAGGGTGGCTGCTATGGCTGGGGCTAAGTGACCAAGGGAATGAGAATGAAGAATTGGGCTGGAGGAGCTGGATCCCACAGGATCCTGCCCCTCTATGGCAAAGGTTGGGATTTTATTCCAAGGGTTATGAAAGCCCTGGGGTTTATAAGTGGGAGAATTAAATGATCTGCCTTTCACTTAAAAAAAAAAAATCTATCTGTACACATGCTAACATACTTAGGGGAAAAGTACTGATGTCTTAGTCAGTTCAGTTCAGTCGTTCAGTCGTGTCTGACTCTTTCCAACCCCATGGACTGCAGCACGCCCGCCAGGCCTCCCTGTCCATCGCCAACTCCCAGAGTTTACTCAAACTCCTGTCCACTGAGTAGGTGGTGCCATCCAGCCATCTCATTCTCTGTCATTCCCTTCTGCTCCTGCCCTCAGTCTTTCCCAGCATCTGAGTCTTTTCCAATGAGTCACTTCTTCACCTCAGGTAGCCAAACTATTGGAGTTTCAGCTTCAGCATCAGTCTTTTCAATGAATATTCAGAACTGATTTCCCTTAAGATGGACTGGTTGGATCTCCTTTCAGTCAAAAGGACTCTCGGGTTCCTTTCAACACCACACCAGAGTTCAAAAGCATCACTTCTTCAGCACACATCTTTCTTTACAGTCCAACTCTCACATCCATACATGACTACTGGAAAAACCATAGCTTTGACTAGATGGACTTTGTTGGCAAAGCAGTGTCTCTGCTTTTCAATATGCTATCTAGGTTGGTCATAACTTTTCTTCCAAAGAGAAACCACCTTTTAATTTCATGGCTGCAGTCACCATCTGCAGTGATTTTGCTGCTAAGTCACTTCAGTCGTGTCCAATTCTGTGTGACCCCATAGGCGGCAGCCCACCAGGCTCCCTACTCCCTGGGATTCTCCAGGCAAGAACGCTGGAGTGGGTTGCCATTTTTTGGAGCCCCCCAAAATAAAGTATCTCACTGTTTCCACCGTTTCCCCATCTATTTGATGGGACTGGTTGCCATGATTTTAGTTTTCTGAATGTTGAATTTTAAACCAACTTTTTCACTCTCCTCTTTCACTTTCATCAAGAGGCTCTTTAGTTCTTCTTTGCTTTCTGCCATAAGGGTGGTGTCATCTGCGTATCTGAGGTTATTGATATTTCTCCCAGCAATCTTGATTCCAGCTTCTGCTTCTTCCAGTCCAGTGTTTTTCATGTTGTACTCTGCATATAATTTAAATAAGCAGGGTGACATTATACAGCCTTGACGTACTCCTTTTCCTATTTGGAACCAGTCTGTTGTTCCATGTCCAGTTCTAACTGTTGCTTCTTGACCTGCATACAGATTTTTCAAGAGGCAGGTCAGGTTGTCTGATGTTCCCATCTCTTTGAAGAATTTTCCAGGGCTTGTTGTGGTCTACACAGTCAAAGGCTTTGGGAGTCAATAAAGCAGAAGTAGATGTTTTTCTGGAACTCTCTTGCTTTTTCGATGATCCAGCGCATGTTGGCAATTTGATGTCTGGTTCCTCTGCCTTTTCTAAATCCAGCTTGAACATCTGAAAGTTCGTGGTTCACATATTGCTGAAGCCTGGCTTGGAGAATTTTGAGCATTACTTTACTAGCGTGTGAGATGAAAGCAGTTGTGCGGTAGTTTGAGCATCCTTTGGCAGTGCTATAGTCACTGCTGAGTCTTCCAAATTTGCTGGCATATTGAGTGCAGCACTTTCACAGCATCATCTTTTAGGATTTGAGATAGCTCAACTAGAATTCCATCACCTCCACTAGCTTTGTTTGTAGTGGTGCTTCCTAACTGATGTCTACAACTTACTTTAAATGCATCAAAAAATAAGATCGTTTGAGGATGGATGGAGGACTAGATCTATGATAAAAATAGTGTAGTAAAATGTTCATGGTTGAATCTAGGGATTGACACATGGATGTTCACTGTAAAACATGCTCGTTCATGCGTGTGATATTTTTCGTAGTAAAATGTTTTTTAAAACTCACTCTGGCTGCTAGGGAAATAACCTGGAGGCAGACAAAAGAGGAAGCTGGAAGGTGATGATGGAGCTTATTGCCCAAGCCTGGCTACAGGTGATGGAACCCTAGACCAGGGGGAACACTTGAAATCAGTGAGTGGCAAGAAGTTTGTTGGAAAGAACAGTTAACAGACACTTGGGCATCAAGGATTGAGTAGAATCAATTGTCCAATCATTGTGCACAGAATGTGGCTAGTTTCAGCTGAAATCTTGCCTCTTTCATGTGCTGTGTGGCCTTGAGCAGATTACTTTATCACTCTGAGCCTCCATTTCCTCGAGAGTGAAACTAGAGGAACAGAATTAACCATGCAATGTTCTTTTCAATAACATGACTCACATAAATTGTAAAAAAAAAAAAAAAAAAGATTGGAAACATAGTAGATAATAAATATTAAGGGTAACAAGTACTTGAAAATAATTAGTGATGCTAATTACCACTTAAAACACAAACTCTGCTACCATAAAATACTAGAAAATGAGAAATGTCCACTAATATAGTACTAAAATGTGGAGTGAAATCTGAAACTGCCATGCAAAATTTTTTTATAATAAAAAATAATCCTCAGAGCAATAGCACAGGAAATCTTAGTCAAAGAAGAAATAAATTTATATTTAAAAAAATAAATAAATAAAATAAAAAATTTTTAAAAAAAGAAATGAAGAAAATAAGTTGATCTTTAACATCTAGGAGGACTTCCACACATTTTCAAGCAGAAAAGGCCAATATGAAAACTTTAAGCTCAACCTCAGTTCATATAAACAAACTTGGCCTCCAGTAGTTTTCCAGAACCATCTAATACCTTTAATTTTTAAAAAAGCTGGAGCACACTTACATCCAAAGTTTGCAGTCACAGCCTCAGTGCTTTTGAGCTCCTTAATGACTTTCTGAGGTCTTCAGACTCTCAGGTTTTGGCTAAATCCAGGAGTAAAAATGCCAAAACACGATGGACAAGACATTCTTTTACAAAGGTACTGGAAAGTCCATACAAGATATCCAGTAAATTGAAATTTCTGTGCCAAAACGGTTGAATCAATTGATTGCTCCCAGCAAAAACATTCTCCCCAATTCTCTTTCTCTCTCTCCCTCTCTCCCTCTAACTCTCTCCCTTCCCCCGAGTCCCCCTGGAATTGCCTCACTCTCCTGGAACCTCTGATTCAGCTGTACAAATAGCAGAAAAAATAATTACAAGTCAGGAGGGCAAATGCTCCGAATGCCCTTTGGACAGTTTGTTTTTTTCCCACCAGAACTTGGCATCTTAGTCTCCTTGTGGGAGAAGTTTCTGTGAGTCCAAGCCATTCAGGTGGTGAAAAGATGGTCCAAAGGTGGCATTTCTGGTGTGGTTAGGAATCCTGGTCCTAATTCCATCCAGGATTGCTGTGGGTCAGTGCTGCCTATCTACTCTGTCTTTGAATAGCCAGAAAATCCTGGGGTTCTCTGTGAGATACTCACTGAGATGTTGACTCTACCTAGCTGAGGTGACTTCATATTTAATGAGTTTAGATGTGTTTGATGACCTCAAGATTCAGCAATAATATCAAAAATGTGTGTAATATGCCAGGCCCAGTGTTTTACATATATTGAACCATTTAATCATCACAGTAACCCCATAAAGTAGACACTGTTATCATCCCTCATTTGTAGATTAAAGAAACAGAGGCATAGAAAGGCACAGTAACTTGCCCAAGGTCACACAGCCAGTAAGTGAGAGGGCTGGAATTTGGACACAGCAGTCCACTAAGTTAGGATTCTTCTCAAACCCAATCCAGCCTCCTCCTCTGGTGCTGGTGACCCATGTAATAATAGTGCCATCAGTGTCCCCATGTCCAGGCCTCGTGGGGTCCTGACTTCCCACACAAATGTCAGGTAATATATCTGCTCATCCCACAGATCAGTTACACCTCTGGCTTTCACAGGTGCCGAGCACCTCCTGGCAAAATATTAAAAAAATAAGAATATCGCAGATTTAAATCCTGACAGAATTCTGGTATAAATGTCTATGGACGTGTCTAACAAACTGAGGTGGCCCCAGCAGAAAACAGATCGTGGCAGGGGCCACACAATCCCTGGAGCAGAAGTCCTCTGCAAGGGACATAGGAATCTAACGCTGTGGCCCAGCCTGAGCTGTGGGCCCCTGCATGAGGAATTGGGCTATTCTGGATACAGAACAACACCAGATCCTGTGCTGACCAGGTCCCTCATGCAGCAGGCATGAGTCTTGGGGACAGAGAGCTGCAAGGGCATTGAAAGGGCTGTCTCACTTGAGGCTCAAGCAGCCATGTTCTGCTGCTGGATGATTCTAACATGAAGAAGGGGATGAAGCAGGCAGTGTTCTCACTTCCAGGAGAGCAGCTTGGGTTCCAAGAGCATCAGCTTGGAAACAAATGGGGTGAGAGCCTCCCAGCAGCAGAAGCCCTGGGGGTGGCCAGCTGTTCTCAACGTGGAGGCTCAGAGAGTCCCAGCTTCCAGCACCGTGCTGCAGAGGGTATCTAGCAACCTGCCTGTGGGCAGCTTGGGCAGCAGGCTAGAGGCCAGCTCAGGGGCCTCGTCTGAGATATCTAAAGGACCGTTTGTTTACTGGCCATGCTAACAAGCAGTGACCAGAGCTGATTCTTAGACACATGCAAGCATCCCTGGAAACTTCCAAGAAATAACAGGAGCCAGGAAGCAGAATTCTTCTGAAGACTGGAATGCTTGCAGATAAGTTGGTTGCAGCTTGTAGCCTTCAACGGCCAGCTTGATGCAACCACCTCTGTACTCGCTGGCTTGTAAAGCCTGAGTAATCAGGACATGTGCATTTTAAAACTGGAGAATTCTGACTCTGGTATTAAGTAAGTGCTGAAAATGCAGATGGCAAAAGTGTCCATGTCTCTGGATTTCATCACTGGGCAGTTTCAACTCCCATAATTTTCTGTGTGATATAAGAATGCATTAAAAAGTGCTGTTTAAAAAAAACTGTTCTGAGCACTTTCTCCTAAGGACCCCTCTAGTCATTCCCCTATGTAGTGCTCCTCAACTCTTGGCCCACTTAATTCTTTTTTTTTTTTTTTTAACAACATGAAGATTTTGTTATTATAAATTCTGAAACAAAATGGAGGAATTTTCACATAATATTTATAACCTTCAAAGTACAATATTAATACATGTCTGTCAGTTAGAAATAACAGCAGTTTGTTAGGCTACAGAGTTTAACAGAAAACCAATTTACAAATGTGAAAAGCAGTAGTGGTCCAATATTCACCATTACACATGAATCTGTTTCTTCCAGAAATTTTTTAAAAATTAAAACTTCAGTATCATGAAATATTAAAATAACACCCCAAACATGCCACAATCACTATTCACAAATAAAGTTAAAATGAAATATACAAAAATTCACTTAATACTGTTAAATAACAATAAACTACAAGATTTCCTGAACAGAAATGGTAGGACCCTGAATGTTTTACAGTGAATGTCAGGAAAATGAATTAAGTTATGACTCTTTTCATGATATATAAGCCCCAAATTTACATGACCATTTCAAAATATAGCAATTAAGATTTGCAGTTGGTAAGATGCACTAAACAAATAGTCCTTAAAAGTGAACACAAATGCTTAAAACACTGTTACCAACATCAAGGTGTATTTATGATATTCAAAAAGATGCATAATTAAAACTGTGGCCCACTTAATTCTATCCTTGGCGCTTGCTCCTCCTTATCCTCTCTCCCCACGTGAATGATCTAGGTTTGGAGCTGGCCACCCCAACTTCTTCCTCTATCCTCAATGTGTGCACCACATTGTGGGTGAGACCCTCCTGGCCCTGGCTGTAGCCCAATGAGCCCTCCACAAGCCTAGGCCCTCCCTCTGCAAGGAAGGAGATTGGAATACAAAGGTCAAGATCTTCATTTTAGAACTGGTCTTGTGCATTGACGTTGCCTGTGCCAAAGCCTGTCCACACCACCCCCAGTCGACCCCCTGCAACTGGGCTAGTGAAGCCCTCTGAAGACTCTGGGGGAAATCCTGTGTTCACTCTGGTTTACTAACAAGGACTGAAATAAGGGAGCTGACCAGCCTTCATGACCTGCTTTCCACTTGCCCAAACACCAGCTCACACAAGGCTCCTTCAAGGACTTGATTTAATGTCTCTGCTTTACAACAGAGCAAACTGAGATTCATAAAGTCCACCCAGTAAGTCACCGACAGAGCCGCAGGAATTAGAACTAAAAGTCTCCACACTCTTAATGGCCATGTTTCTTCCTTTGTTCACTTCCTCTGGGATTTGGTTGACAGGCTTGAACCAGACCTAAGGATGTCACCAGCTGGAATGGCATTTGCTGTGACAGAGCACACCTCAGCAGGAGGCCCTGTAGATCAGCTTGGAATCTGCAACCTAGCAACCTGAATGTTTTGTCTTCTGCAGGAACCTGAGGCAGGGGCAGGACCACTATATTCTGGTCTCGATGCTTCCATTTAGCTTTGGCCTCTATCATGAGTCTGTTTTCTTAAGCATTTATGTCTCATATTTAGTGGTATTGCTTTCAATAACAAGGTATCCTAGAAGGTAGTGTCTCATGGTGTGTTATAAATAGGATACTGTTTTTTAAAACCTTATTAACAGTGTCACAAATTATTAATGCATGTATCAGATGAAGTAAATTAATCAGCTTTTATCATAGGATGCTGAATTCTAAAAAAACTTTCAGTCAAATAAAGTCTATCATTTCCCAAGTTCCAGTAACTCTGTAGTAAAATCAACTCTCAGATCCTAGTATTTACAATATTGAACAGTGCTGCCAACACCCTTCACAAGGGGAGCCCATTTTTCCAGGAAACCCAAAGCTGTCCATGCTTTGATGAGGGCTTTCTCCCATTAAGTAGGAAGATGGCCAAGTGAGTTTCAAGCAGATGATCTTCATTGCTATGTAGACTGGCCTATGCAATTTCATCCCTCCTGGAGAAAAAAAAAAAAAAAGCAAAGTGAATACAAAACCTTGAAAATTTTATAGTTACTTAGGCTACATAGGTCTAATTTTCTGCCCATCCCCTGAAGTCCAAAGAAGCTTTTTCTTACCTTGACCTCATACATCTTCCCACATGGCAGCCAGCAGCTTTCAGGGTGCAACCTCTGGATGAAAGATAAGAACATTTGTGGGTACCTCTGGCTTTCTTCTGTGCCACGCTGCATTATCACTTTGTGTTCTGGAGTTTAGGTTCCCAGCACCAGCCAGGGTTAGTGTGAAAACCATACTACCTATCTTGTTGGCATCTGGGTACAGACATCAGATTGCTTACACAGCAGGCTTTTGGGGTTAAAGTGTGGTGTTACCACAGATTGCAGGAGATCCAGGCCTTCCAAGGAGACCTGTGCCCGGGGAGGAAAAGCCCTGGAGTGCATTTTCTCACATTGGCCTACTCTTCCTGCTGGCTTGGCTGTCCCTAGACTTCCCTGCATAGGTCAGTTTATAGGGCTTAACTGAGAATCTTCTAGCATTTAAATCACAGCCCATCCCTTGGTGCTAAGCTGAGTGGCTAAAAGAAAACATAGAGTTTCTACTATAAATTATGTGCATAGCCCTCAAGTCTTTGGTCCAGCTAAAGGTACATCTTTTCATCAACAGGGATTGTGTTTGTGACACCACATCCCTCACTTTTTTCAGAAGGACATTTACTGTATTCAGTGACCATGGGTGTCATTCTGTTCCATCACTCGCTAACAACACTAAAACATTTTACACTGTTGAAACACTGTCAGGAGAACTGCTCAAATGAATGCTTAAAAGCAGCTTTGCATAACACAATAGATAATCGATGCTTATTGCCCAAGAACTGAAGTCATTTTGCATCTTTAGAAGTTGTTTAATTAACTGAATCATTGGCCTTTCTAATGGGTAAATATCTGGAGCAGATATCTATCATCAAATTTCTCTTCATACCATCTTCCTTCTAGAATCAGTGGATTCTCTTTATTGAGAGTGCTTGAAAATCAAATAGACAATATGATCTTGATTATATTTAAAAATGCATAGAAAAACAAGCTGTCAGGACAGATGCCAATAAATTAGCAGTGATTATTCATGAGTGATAAGATATTGGAAATCTTTCTTTTCTTTTTTACTTTTAATACATTTTCTAAGTTTTATACACAATATATCTTTACTTTTATAATCTCAAAATAAGAACAGACTTTTAACAACTACTGCATGCAATTTTGTATTTACTACCTGATTATAACTATAAAAAAATTTATGTAACTCAAAAGGATTAGAAGTAGATATATTAAGGTGTTAATAGCAACTATCTCTACAGGGTAGACTTCCCTGGTGGCTCAGATGGTAAAGTGTCTGCCTACAATGCGGGAGACCCAGGTTCAATCCCAATTGGTTGAATTTTTTTCTACATTTTCAAAATGTTCCCTAATTAGCATATAAATATTGTTTCCAACAGTAACAATAAATAATAGAAATTTGATGCATAGTTTTTCTTCCCTTCTCCTGACTGACCTCAAGAATGAAGAAGATGGGGAGAGCTGTATTTTGTAAAGCCCCAATGTAGATCCTGCATGAGGGGAAGGAGAACCTCAACTGCCTTTCTCCACAAGTCTGGGCCATCACTTATACAATCCAGGGGCCCCTCCCGTGCCCTGTGTATTCCTTTGCTGCCAAGAAAGTGTCCCAAGGTCTGTTGGCAACGACTTCCATTAAGCAGTCTTAAAGAATTCATGGACCATGACAGCTTTCCTCCAAGACCCCCAGAAGGAGCCCTGCTGAGCCCCAAGTGGGAGACTCTCCCTCCACCAAGGTCACAGGGGCTTGCTGAGGTGAGGAGGTCAGCACTTGATCCCGTGGCGGCAGTGTGTTTTCCTACGCTGGGAAAAGCACCTCGTAGACAGAAAGGTGAAATGTGAACTAAAAATAGAGTGGCGCTAGCCCAGGCCGCTGGGGGCTGAGGCAGCAAACAGAGGCAGACACAACAGAAGGGCTGAACGAGCTGAGGACAGACGGCCCCTCGCAGCCTCTCACATCTGCTCTAAATCAGACCCTGTTTTCTGCAGCTTCCACCATGGCTCAAGGCTGACCTCGCCACCACTGGCATCTTTCTCCCTGCACTTCTGAATGCTGCTGGCATCCCAAGACCATTCCAGTGGGCTTCTCTTCAGAAAAGAGAAGCTGTGAGATACCATAGCTCTTGGTTGTGGCCTTAGGGAAAATTTATTCTCACCTGAAGAATTTAAGCAGCCCTCGCCAGAGCAGAATGTTACTGTCCTGTGTAGTTCAGGACAAACGGACTCTACCACTGAAGCACCAAATCTGCCCTTTGCTGGCCCAACTGGCCTTTCTGGTAAAGAAATCCTGTTAGGTTCTCCTTCTGCTCACAAACTATTTGTAGCACACACAATGCAGCCTTGACCTCTGCCAGAGGCTGGGAGCCAACCCTGGATGGGACAGGTGGCTCTTTAAAGCTTCGTATTCCTCATCTGTAAAATGGGCATGTTGCTGTCTCAGTACCGCTGTGCTGTGCACCCTGCAGACTTCTTCTCCCTTCTTCCTCTGAACTGTAAAACACAATGACTAAAATTTCAAGATAATTCAAAAGGACCCAATTCATCTTTTGGATGGTTGTTTTCCATTTTTAAAAGCCTGTTACAAACTAGTATTTGATAAGCCATTGATGTCTGTGGACACCCTTAAAAGAACTACTTTCAGGACTGTGAGGCAAAGGCCCTGGCAGCAAATGCAATTCCACTTAGAGTATTTCAACTGAAGACGTATGGGCAGGTCAGAGAGACCCCAGATGGATTCTGAGGCAGTCAGGCACAAGCAAGGCAGAAAGTCAATATCCCAGGTCTTCAGGGGCAAGGAAGGAGAGAGCCATCCTGATAGCTGCTTTGGAGAGCCTCCCAGGCAGGAGTTGGAGTCCTCAGTTACAGAATCACAGAATGAGGCAGTGAAGCATGGAAGGAAGGGGAGAAACACCCCAACCTCACTCTCCATCACCTTCCTTTCTCCCACTGATGCCTCCCATCTGCCAAGCCCAACCAGAGGCCAGAGAGCGAGGGGAGCCTGAGGGATGTAGCCCTCAGAAGGGGTCAGAACCAGAGGGTATTGAGCAGGGCAGAGGAGAATGAAGGTGAGGCCTGGAGGGTGACTAGAGACCAACCAGCCCCGTGCACTTCGCAAGTACACGTTATGAGCAGTTGCTTTACAGATCACCAGTCCTCTTTATCCATTCATTCCCACCTTCAGAAAGCACTACTGAGCGTCCTCTGTATTCCAGGCTCAAGAGAGAAATTTGGGATGCAAAGGTGAATGAGATACTACTTCCTTGCCCTTGAAGAGTTCAGGTCCGAGTTGGGTGGTCCAACAGTAATCATTCAGTGTCCACACTGCACTCAGCTAGATAACCTGGTGGTTTTGTATTATGGTAAGGATACTTAATGTGAGATCTGTCCTCTTAACAAAACTTTTAGGTACAAAGTTCAGCTGCCTACAGTAGCTCTAGGTAGTGTTGCAAGCTGATCTCTAGAACTTATTCTTCTTGCTTAAGTGAAACTTTATGCCAGTTGATTATCAACTCCTTGTTTTCCCCTCCTGGCAATCACCATTCCTCTCTTTGATTCTATGAATTTGATGACTTTAGATACCTCCCAATAAGCAGAATCATGCAGTATTTGTCCTTCTGTGATTGGCCTATTCCACTTCAAACTTCAACCATGTAGTTACAAATTGCAGGATTTCCTTCTTTTTTAATAAAAGCACATACAGGGAGGTGATTTCCCACCGTGCCTCTCCTCTCCTGCTATGAGGGGGACAGGGGATTTTGGGTTTTGACACCAGCCAGGAGAGCAAAGACCTAATTTCCAGGCCCCCATCACTGCTAACCAGATAGCTGACCTTTGATCACCCTTTATGGTCTCTGAGCATCAGTTTCTTCTGTAAAATTAAGCAATTGTATTAAATGCCACTAAGGTCTCTTCTGCCTTTGAATGGTTATAGTTCTGTGCGAATTAGATAATGCATCAAACATGTGTCCAGGGGTGTGTGCTTGTAGACATTCACATACAAATGTTTGCATAAATATGTTTCCTCCCTGAGGTCCTTGCCATTTGGAGGGGAAAGTTGGTTAAATGGTAGTTCCAACACTGCATTTGATAAGAATGAAAATATTATTTGCAGCATCTTCCTCTAGTATGCTTTTTCGTTTCCTTTTTTTTTTCCTTAGAAAATGCTATAATATAAATGTTAAGATCATTATAGAAAAGGAATCCTTCCTGATGAGCTTGGGATCCTATAGTAATTATATTAAACTAGGCCTTTTATTGCTGGTTAATGAAATTCTTTTAAAATTGAACCAGCTTCAAGTAAACTGATTTGCATTGATTTGGTGATGTATAGAGCTCAAGCCACTCTATGTATAAGCAAATTAAAAGCCTTAAGCCCTACAGCCAAGCTGCACAGGCCCCAGCTGAAAAATTGATCCCATGGTTCCCTCCAGGGGCACCTTGCTCTGGGGCTGGTGCTGCTTAAAGGGACACAGTCAATTTCTTGGGTAGAAAATAAATTAATTAGGAGAAAAGAAAAATCATGTTCATCCTGGATTAAACCATTTCCCAAGTTACCAAAGACAATCTTTGTAATGACAAAGTCATCTTGGATGCCTCCTAAGTCCACCCCACACACTTAAATGACAACATGGGGGAAGCCTCCTGCTCCTCCCAAACTGCTCGCCCTGAGCGTCCTACACGGTCTTGGTGCTCTGGTCCTCCCACCCATCCTACCGCCCTACAGCGGCCTGGTACCCTCCTTTCCATCGATCCCAACAGGGTCTGTCCTGCTGAAGAGGATGGAGGAAGGACCACACAGAGAACCTCATAGGCACCAGATCCAGGAACCGGGGGAATCTGGCAAACAAATGTCTCTGCCCCAGTGCCCTTCTCTCTTTCCCACTCTACGAGGCAAAGCAAAGCATTGTGTTGACCTGTGTATTAAAAAAAAAAACCTTCATCTTCTCCCTCTGGGGATACCCTGCTTGGGTTTATGCCTAGCCAACTTTCTTTCAGCTTTAAACCTATTGCCACATAGCCATATGATCAGTATTAAAATATTAAAATAGTTATTTGATTATTGATTCTATGATATGTTATGAAATATATGCCTTATGGTAGTATTCTTATAGATTTGATTTGTATTACAGTTAACACTGAATGATTACTTTTCAACTACTACTATCAAAATTTAGGTACACTTATGTGTACCTAGGTTTAGACAATATCCATGCCAGTCATGAATTATGGCACTGTCCATGGTTAAGGTTCGGAATAGAATCATAGAATTGGACCTGAAATTAAATGAGATAAACCCTATAACTAATAAATTAATCCACTCAATCCCTTTTTCAACATTTCTACTTGACATGGAATTCACTTAATTCACATGGCAAAGATGAAATGTTAGACTCTTAAAGAAACTTTTTAGGACAGGCAAACTCATTTTTGGATAAGGAAAAAAAGGCAGGAGAGAGGTTCAAATGGCTTGTCCAGGCCCCGCAGAGGCACAGGGAGCCCGAGGCAGGCTGAGCCACCTCCTCCGCACCCCAGCCTATGCTCCCCTCTTCAGTCTATGGTGTTACAAAGCCTGTCTTGAGAACACACTTAATGGAAGAGGACAGTGTCCACTGTACACGCAAGGAGTTCCTCTGAATTCTTCTCTTTTATCCCAAATAATCATGTGACTTATATTCTACTCCATAATACATCCATTTTCTTTTAATATAAAAATATATTGAATTAATTGCTGATCTAAGAAGGGCTGTGTGTTTATTCTAAGATTGCTGGTGCCCCTGGCCTACCACTGTGCACTTCCAACAACACCTATAACCTACTTTGAACAGCAAAAGTTTATCTAAGAATTAAAACATTCCTTAGATTAATTCAACAAATATTATTTTATGTACTTAATAAATATTTGTTGAGTGCCTGTTTGTCACCTGTTGAACTGAGCACCTAATATATATTATCTCATTCAATCTTTATATTAATAATAATCCTCTGAGATCTATATCATTTTCCCCGTTTATAGATAAGGAAACAGGTTCAGAGAAGTTAAGCAGGTTGCCAGAGTTCACAGAGCTAGTAAGTGGCAGACTGAAATTTAAATCCTGGTCTGGATTTGTAATCCCTGTCTAACTCATTTGGTTGCAAGTGATGCAAACCCAAGAAACTCAACTCATCTAACTGGGAAAATTCACTGGTAAAGTTAGACTAGTGACACTTTTCTATATTTTTGGTTCAGCCTCTCACTGAGTACTGATCTCTCCTACAGCAGATGGCACGTTCATATTGGGGAAGTTATGGAGGAAAAAACTCGAACTTAGATCAGACCATCTGAGCAGCCCATGGAACTGAGAGCCTCAGAAACCCACCACCCCTAAAGTGCTCTGATAGGCCTGGATGGGGTTAGCTTCCATCTCAGGACCAGTCACAATCCCAGAAGATGGGGTAACTTCCGTTGGTCTGCTTGTGCCATGTACCCACCCTCTTGGCTGAAATAAGGGTGGGTGGAGGTAGTTGCAGTAATTAGCAGTTCCATGCACCACAGGACCATGCAGCCAGTCCAAATGAAAGAATTCTTGGCTAACAAAATACAGTAGATGTCCTCAGACAGCTAATGAGGTTATCTAAAAAATAACACTCATAATAAAAATCAATGTATTGGTCTTCAGTGCTCTTTCTCTGCTCTGTGGTGGAAGCGGGAAAGTTACTTAGCTTCTGCCCATGCCCCCAGTTTTACACAATCACAGTTTTGAAGCATTCCCCACTCAACCTGAGGGAAAGGGCGGAGAGGAAGGTAGGCTTCCTATGGTTAATACAACCAGCAGAGACCAATCATTTACCTAACAGAGCTACCTGCCAAAACGTCTGAACAATTCTCTTTGCAGAAAAATGGAAAGAAAGATTGCTTAATCCCCATAATCTCTCCCAAAGAGTGTTGCCTCTCAGGTGCTTGCCCCTCCCTTTGGCGCCCCCACCCTCCAGCTGTCTGTCTCTGGGAGTGCTCAACCTAGTTCCTGAACATGCAGGCAGAAGTCAGGTAGCCCTTGTCACCACTGAAGACTGAGTTTCCAGACGGAACTCCACACTTGCCAATAACTATTTACTTTACAGAGGCAAAGCACAAAGCCCTGGGCCTGGTCAGGGCTGAGTGGCTGAGAAAGGGCCTTAATGAGCCCTGAGAAGCCTGCCTTCCCAGCAAAATAAGTACTCAAGGTTAATGTCATCAGAATTGAGGGAGAATACCTTGTTTTGACTGAGAGATCAAAGCTAGGGGAGTTTTTGATCAGAATTGCCTGGACAAATATTTTAGCTTCCAATTTATTCTGATTATGCAGAACAGGCCTGAGAGGGTCACAGCCAGTTAGAGAGACGGTCACTCAGCCCAGCCAGGCTAGAGGGAGGACAATTCTTGTTTGGGAGTCCTGAGATTGGAGAGCCTGTGGGAAGTCACAGAGGTAGGCAAAATCCCTCTGGCCCTGTTTTCTGAGCTTTTAGCACTCCAGTGAAGACAGATTCAAACTGGAAGGGGCCTTGGAGACCCCTCTTGGTTTGGGATCTTGTTCCAGTGGCTTGCCATACAATCAGCAAATAGCCAAGCTGGGAGGAGAATCAGACCACCCTCTACTAACCCCACCACCTGCACTGCTCCCCATGCTCCCTGCTGAAAATGTCTGCAGTGAAATATGAGCTTGACCACAAACTGTAAACTCTGGGGAAACATCTACAAGAAGCCTTGGGGCTGCCCCCGACAAGCTGGGGTGAGCCCATCCAACTGCAGTCACAGCTGTTGCTCCAAGGGGCTGTGCAAGGGTCTTGGGAAGCCCAGGGAGGAAGGGAAGCCTTGCAGTTACGAACACACCAGGAGCAATCCCCATCCCACCCCAAACCCTGAAAGAGGCAGATGTAGTTTTCCAGAGCAGGCTCAGAGAGCAAGCTGAAGATGCATTGTCAGAGATCCGCATAGGGCCCAATCCTAGGACCATTGTAGGAGGACTTTACTGTGATTATAGATACTTGATGAGCACTACTCTGTAGCAGGCATGGGGCTTTTACACAAGTTAATTTTTGAAAGCTTGTAATAAGTCTTCTATGCTGTCACCATTTTATAATAATGAACTTGAGGCACAGAGAGGTACAATACTTTGCATAAGGCAAATTAACTACTACGCAGCATATGTAGGATTAGTACCAGACTGGCCTTCAAAGCCTTCGCAGAATCAAACAGTTATCCTGACTTCCCTGCATCAGCTGTATCTTGGATTAACTGAATAGTTTGGTGTTTTAGAAGATTCTAACTAATAAGTGAAAGAGGAATGATAAATTTAGAAATTTATTTAGAAAATCACCACTCTGCAACCACTAATGCAGAAATATTGGGTTGGCCAAAAAGTTCATTTGAATTTTTCTATAACATCTTACAAAAAAATTGGAATGAATGAACTTTTTGGCCAATTCAATAATTCTAGGTAATAATTATCAATAACTCAGAAATTGATTAGGTAAAAAAACCTAAAGGGGAATTATATTCCTAAGGGGGATCCCAGTGTGATACAGCAGGAAGGTGTACACATAACCTGTTAGAAAAAACCAGGCCTAAATCTGACCAAGTCACTAAAACTACCATCAGCTTGCAGGGGAAAAACAGGGGATAGAGGAACCTGTTAAACTATACCATGAACTTGTAAAAGTCCAAACTATGAGAAACTGTTCAGTTCAAAACAACCTGGTTTCTTAAATTGATAGAGAGGAAAAGAGAAAGGGGGGACTTATGGACTAAAAGAGGACTAAGATGCAGAGTAACCAAATGAAATGTATGAACCTTGCTTAGACCAATTTAAACAAATCAACTATATAAAAACACTTTCTTAACAGTAAAGTAAAAGTGAATACTTACTAGATATTCAATGATACCAAGTATATTAGTTTCCTATCACCACCATAACAAATTACCACAAGTTTGTTAAACCAGCTCCCACTTTTTATTTCACAATTCTGCAGGTCAAAATCTAAGTACAGCATAGTTGGGGTGGCTGGCTTAGAGTTTCACAAGGCCAAAATCAAGACATCGGTTGGGCCTTTATGGAGGCTATGGGGAAGAATCTGGTTTCAAACTATTGAGGTTGTTGACTGAATCAGGTTTCTTGTGCTGTAGGACTAACATCTCCATTTCCTGGTAGCCCTTAGCCAGAAAAAAAATTTCTTAGTGCTTAGAGGCCTCTTTCTGGTCCTTGCTCATGGTCCCTCCATCCCAGAGCCAGCAACAACTTGTTAAACTCTTTCCACACTCAGAATCTCTCGAAATTTCCTTCCTGTTGCATCTTTCTTCTACTTTTCTCCTCCTCTTCCAGGTGAAGACAACTGTCTGCTTGTTAAGAGCTCATGTGATCAGATTGTGCCTACCCAAATAATCCAGAAGAGTCTCCCTGGCTTAAGGCTTCTAACCTTAATTACATCTGCAAAGCCCCTTTTGCTGTGTTTTCATTTTCCCAAGATTAGGCTGTGGACATCTTAAGGGGAGTAGGGTAGGGGACTAATGTCCTGCCTCCCATACCGGAGAAGGGGACGACCGAGGATGAGATGGCGGGATGGCATCACTGACTCGATGGACGCGACTCTGAGTGAACTCCGGGAGTTGGTGATGGACAGGGAGGCCTGGTGTGCTGCGATTCATGGGGTCGCAAAGAGTCGGACATTACTGAGTGACTGAACTGAACTGAATGCTGTTGTGATTATGATTTAAAGTAAAACGGTTCTTATCTTTTAGATTTCATTGTTGTTGTTCAGTCAGTCATGTCTGACTCTGCAACCCCATGACTGCAGCACACCAGGCCTTCCTGTCCCTCACCATCTCCAGGAGTTTGCCCAAATTCGTGTCCATGGCATCAGTGATGCCATCCAGCCATCGCATCCTCTGACGCCCTCTTCTGCTTCTGCCCTCAATCTTTTCCAGCATCAGGGAAGAAACATTTATAGATGAAATTACATAATAACTGATATTTTCTCAAAATAATCTAAAGGGCTAGGAAAAGTGGAGGAGAGTGTAGGTGAAACAGGGTTAGCCCTGTTTTCATCATTGCTACATTTGAATGTTAAGCTCATGAAGATACATTCCCTTTATCCATTCTGTTTTTGAATATGTCTGAAATTTTCTATAACTTACAAAAAAGGTGGGGGAGCCTTTGCCACCACACCAGCAATCCTCAAAATTTGGTGGAATCACTAGAAAGTTTATTAAATATGCATATTCCTGAGTCCCATGCTGCCGATCCTGGTTCAATAGCATTGGAATGAGCTTCAGGGGTTCTCTAATATTAATGTCATTGACCATACTTCAAGATACACTGTGCTATTATGGGAAGTTTAATAAGAAAGTGGTAAAATATAAATATCAGGCAAAAAAAAAAAAAATCTTAGGATCACAGGATAGGCAGATTGGGTTGTTTGGAGAAAACGGGGGAAGGCTCCTTGAGAGAGATGACACCTGAGATAAGGTCATCCAAGGATAGATAGAATTTTAATAGCATATTCGGGATTTTCTTGCAAACCATAGAGGCTGGAAAAGGTGAGGCATAGCCGAGAGATCCCAGTTTGTCAAGCTTAGTGGAGAAATAAGGTCAGTGAAGGGGAGATATAACTTAATAGAAGGTAGGGGTCTTGTTGTGCAGAGTCTCTAGTGCTATGGTTTGTATGTCAGTCATCAGGCAAGGCAACTATTGATGGATAGTGTTTACTGCTGCTGCTGCTGCCAAGTCACTTCAGTCATGTCCGACTCTGTGCGACCCCATAGACGGCAGCCCACCAGGCTCCCGAGTCCCTGGGATTCTGCAGGCAAGAACACTTGAGTGGGTTGCCATTTCCTTCTCCAATGCATGAAAGTGAAAAGTGAAAGTGAAGTCGCTCAGTCGTGTCCGACTCTTGGTGACCCCATGGACTGCAGCCCACCAGGCTCCCCTGTCCCTGGGATTTTCCAGGCAAGAGCACTGGAGTGGGGTGCCATCCCTACTCCAGATAGTGTTTACAGAGGAGAATAATGTGTTTGGAGTTAGGCATTCCAACACAAGGGCTTCGCCGGTGGCTTCGTGGTAAAGAACCCACCTGCCAATGCAGGAGACGTGGATTTGATCCCTCAGCAGGAAGAGGGAAATGGTGATGCCACTCCAGCATTCTTGCCTGGGGAAATCCCATGGACAGAGGAATCTGGTCGCCTACAGTCCATGGGGTCTCAAAGAGTTGGACACAACTTAGCGACTAAACAACGACAAATTCCAACCCAGAACCATCTTATTTTTAACCTTGGTCAGAAAATACTAGAAAATTTGAATGTGCTATTCCTAATCATTTCAGAATAAGTCTTATTTCTAACTTTGGTCAGAAAATACTAGAAAATTTGAATGTGTTATTCCTAATAACATCTTTGCCAAAACTAAGACTGCCACTCAGAAAGCCGTGCCCTTCTTTCTCTGTGGGGGCCTGTTGTGCAGTGGGGGTAGCCAAGCTTCAAATGAATCCTTTCTCCTTTCTGCTTCTACAAACACACGATGCACAATTATGTGCTTGCCTCAAAAGAGAAATAAACAAAATGGCAAATGTCTAATAGATCATTAGAGCTGTTATATTAAATCCTAGCCAAATAAACTTGTTATTTTTCTAAGTGTTGACTAAGTATGGTAAGATTCAAGCTACTGTTTGGAAAGATGAAACCAACTTCACATTTTTCTTTGTGTATTTTAAAATTCCTGAGGAGTAGACAATGAAGTTAAGGAAGCTGGATCTGTGTTATCCCTTTGGGAAATGGTGGATGTAAATTATTACTCTTCATTCTCTTCTAAAAGTGCCTCTTATATGTTCAAAGAGAATATTAAAGGCTCAGAATGTTTCACAACATTTTTGCCCCTGTGAACCCAGAGTTCAGTGTTAAACAGTTATGTTTGCTACACGTAAATGGAAAAGGCAGTATATAAACACACTCACACACAGTCATACACATTAAATTTTATCAAAAATAGAAAGGACCACACACACTTTCTGCTGAATTTTATTGCCTCTAAAACACTATTGATTATTAAGACACATCATTAAACTATGACATTCTATTGGTTATAAAATGCATCCTAATTTCAAAGATATTAAACTTTCAGTCAATGAATGATGATATTTTGTTTAACTCTTCCTCTGGAACAGAGCTCACATCACACACTCCATAAATGTTACTGTTAGTCATCAGTAGCATAAATGTCCCTAACCTCCAATCTGTCATACGCCAAGTGATAACTAAATGTTTGTTGAATCCAAACCCAAGTGTCTGTGCTACACATAATTAATGCCATGTACCGTTCAGGGTGCAAAGACAGATAAGCATTTAATTAGCATGAGAAGTCTTTATTGAAATCCTACCATGAAGACTTTCACTCAGTCGCCCCACATTACTTAGCAAAGTGGTTCCCACATTTAGCATGCATCAGAATCATCTGGAGGGTGATTAAAACATGATCCCTTAATCTCTGCTCTGGAGTGAAGAAGGCCTCGATATCCTGCCCACTCTCTGACGCACATGGTGAGATGCAGGACCTTGCTGCAGACAAGTTCTTGATATGTCTCTTAAAGTTTCAGAGGCTCAAACACTGGACAGAAGTTGCTAAATAATGACCTGTCCCAGTACTTGATATTATTTGCTGGAGCTTCAGGGCAAGGTTACCTCATGCTCCCTGCAGAGACTGCAGTAAAAAAAAAAAAGATCAAACCCTGAGCCTTTGGAGTGGGAGCACTGACTCTAAGACCCTAGACTACCAGAGAAATAACCCTAGGGAGTATCAAATAGTGAGAACTCACACAAAGGAAAGCACTTGAATACAAGACCCGACATCACCCAACCATCAATAGGACCCTGTGCAGGAGGCCTCATCTAAACAACAAACAAAACAAAAATACAAACCCAATAATCAGCAGACAGTGTTACCACCTCACTTAGCCCTGCCCATCAGAGGAAAAACAAACAAACAAAAACTCAGCACAAATCTCACCCTATATGAAGATTACACAAACCACTGGACCAACCTTAGAAGGGCAGAAACCAAAAGGAAGAAAGAATTCAACCTTGAAACCTGGGAAAAGGAGACCTCAAACACAATAAGTTAAAAATAATAATAAAAAGGCGGAGAAACACTATATAAATGGAGGAACAAATTAGAAGCACAGAAGTCCAAATAAATGAAGAGGAAATAGGCAAATTACCTGAAAAAGAATTCAGAATAATGATAATAAAGATGATCAAAAACCTTGGAAACAAAATGGTGAAAATGCAAGAATCAGTTAACAAAGACCTAGAAGAATTAAAGAGTAAACGTACAGAGACAAATTACACAATTACTGAAATTAAAAATACTCTAGAAGGAATCAATAGCAGACTATCTGAAACAGAAGAATGAATCAGTGACCTGGAAGATAAATGGTGGAAATAAGTTCTGAAGAGCAGAATAAAGTAAAAAGAATAAAAAGAACTGAGGATAGTCTCAGAGACCTCTGAGACAATATCAAATGCACCAACATTAGAATTATAGGGGTCCCAGAAGAAGAAGAGAAAAAGAAAGGGTATGAGAAAATTTTTGAAGAGATGATAGTTGAAAATTTCCCCAACATGGAAAAGGAAACAGTCAATCAAGACCAAGAGGCACAAAGAGTCCCATACAGGATAAGCCCAAGGAGAAACATGCCAAGACACATACTAATCAAACTAACAAAGACGAAACCAAAGAAAGAATATTAAAAGCAGCAAGGGAGAAACAAGTAACATACAAGGGAAACCCCATATGCTTAACAGCTGATCTTTCAGGAGAAACTCTCCAGGCCAGAAGGGAATGGCAGGATACATTTAAAGTACTGAAAGGGGAAAATCTACAACCAAGATTACAGTACCCAGCAAGAATCTCATTCAAAACTGATGGAGAAATAAAAAGCCTTTCAGACAAGCAAAAGTTAAGAGAATTCAGTACCACCAAACCAGCTTTACAACAAATGTTAAAGGGACTTATATAGTCAAGAAATACAAGAGAAGAAAAAAGATCTACAAAATCAACCCCAAACAAGTAAGAAAATGGCAACAGGAATGTATATATCAGTAACTACTTTAAATGTAAATGGATTAAATGCTCCAACCAAAAGACACAGACTGGCTGAATGGATACAAAAACAAGACCCATATATATGCTGTCTACAAGAAACCCACTTCAGACCTAAAGACACATATAGACTGAAAGTGAGAGGATGGAAAAATATATTCCATGCAAATGAGAAGCAAAAGAATGCTGGAGTAGCAATCCTCATATCAGACAAAATAGACCTTAAAATAAAGAAGATTACAAGAGATAAGAAAGGACGCTACATAATGATCAAGGGATCAATCCAAGAGGAAGACATAACTATTGTAAATATCTATGCACCCAACATAGGAGCACCTCAATACATAAGACAAACACTAAGCTGAGTGCCGACGAATTGATGCTTTTGAACTGTGGTGTTGGAGAAGACTCTTGAGAGTCCCTTGGACTACAAGGACATCCAACCAGTCCATTCTAAAGGAGATCAGCCCTGAGTGTTCTTTGGAAGGAATGATGGCTAAAGCTGAAACTCCAGTACCTTGGCTACCTCATGCGAAGAGTTGACTCATTGGAAAAGACTTTGATGCTGGGAGGGATTGGGGGCAGGAGGAGAAGGGGACGACAGAGGATGAGATGGCTGGATGGCATCACCAAACAAAATTGACAAGCCTTTCACCATAGTCATCAAGAAAAAAAGAGAGAAGAATCAAATCAGCAAAATTAGAAATGAAAAAGGAGAGGTTACAACAGACAATGCAGAAATGCAAAGATTATAAGAGACTATTATGAACAACTATATGGCAATAAAATGGATAACTTGGAAGAAATGGACAGATTCTTAGAAAAGTTCAATCTTCCAAGACTGAACCACGGAGATATAGAAATTATGAACAACCCAATTACAAGCATTGAAATTGAAGCTGTGATCAAAAATCTCCCAAAAATTAAAAGCCCAGGACCAGATGGCATCCCAGGAGAATTCTATCAAACATTTAGAGAAGAGCTAACGCCTATCCTTCTAAAACTCTTTCAAAAAATTGCAGAGGAAGGAACACTTTCAGACTCTTTCTACAAGGCTACCATCACCCTGATACCAAAACCAGACAAAGTCAACACAAAAAAAGAAAACTACAGGCCAATATCACTGATGAACATAGATGCAAAAATCCTCAACAAAATTTTAGCAAACAGAATTCAGCAACACATCAAAAAGTTCAAACACCATGATCAAGTTGGGTTTATTCCAGGAATGCAAGGATTCTTCAGTATACACAAATCAATCAATGTGATATACTATATTAACAAGTTGAAAGATAAAAACCATATGATAATCTCTATCAGTCAGTTCAGTTCAGTCGCTCAGTCGTGTCCGACTCTTTGCAACCCCATGAATCGCAGCACGCCAGGCCTCCCTGTCCATCACCAACTCCCGGAGTTCACTCAAACTCATGTTCATCGAGTTGGTGATGCCATCCAGCCATCTCATCCTCTGTCGTCTGTTGTCCCCTTTTCCTCCTGCCCCCAATCCCTCCCAGCATCAAAGTCTTTTCCAATGAGTCAACTCTTCGCATGAGGTGGCCAGAGTATTGGAGTTTCAGCTTTAGCATCATTCCTTCTAAAGAAATCCCAGGGCTGATCTCCTTTAGAATGGACTGGTTGGATGTCCTTGTACTCCAAGGGACTCTCAAGAGTCTTCTCCAACACCACAGTTCAAAAGCATCAATTCTTCAGCACTCAGCTTTCTTCACAGTCGAACTCTCACATCTATACATGACCCCTGGAAAAACCATAGCCTTGACTAGATGGACCTTTGTTGGCAAAGTAATGTCTATGCTTTTGAATATGCTGTCTAGGTTGGTCATAATTTTCCTTCCAAGGAGTAAGCATCTTTTAATTTCATGGCTGCAATCACCATCTGCAGTGATTTTGGAGCCAAGAAAAATAAAGTCAGCCATTGTTTCCACTGTTCCCCCATCTATTTGCCATGAAGTGATGGGACCAGATGCCATGATCTTCGTTTTCTGAAAGTTGAGCTTTAAGCCAAATTTTTCACTCTCCTCTTTCACTTTCATCAAGAGGCTCTTTGGTTCTTCTTCACCCTCTGCCATAAGGGTGGTGTCATCTGCATATCCGAGGTTATTGATATTTCTCCCAGCGATCTTGATTCCAGCTTGTGCTTCTTCCAGCCCAGCATTTGTCATGATATACTCTGCATATTGTAATGGAATATTACTCAGCCAGAAAAGGAATGCATTTGAGTCAGTTCTGAGGAGATGGATGAACCTAGAACCTATTATATAGAGTGAAGTAAGTCAGAAAGAGAAAGATAAATATCATATTCTAAGCATATATATGGAATCTAGAAAAATGGCACTGAAGAATTTATTTACAGGGCAGCAGTGGAGAAACAGACATAGAGAATAGACTTATGGACATGGGGAGAGGGGAGGAGAGGGTGAGATGTATGGAAAGAGTAGCATGGAAACTTACATTACCATATGTAAAATAGAGAGCCAACAGGAATTGGCTGTATGGCTCAGGAAACTCAAACAGGGGTTCTGTATCAATCTAGAGGGATGGGATGGGGAGGGAGACGGGAGGGAGTTTCAAAAGGAAGGCGATATATGTATACCTATGGCTAATTCATGTTGAGGTTTGACAGAAAGCAACAAAAATTTTTAAAGCAATTATCCTTCAATTAAAAATATAAAAATCCCTTGACCCTACTCCCAGAGTTTCTAGTGCAGTATGTCCAGATTAGGGCCCAAGAATTTGCATTTCTAAGTCCCCAGGTGACTCTAACCCTGCTGTTTTCAGGTACAACACTTGAAGACCCATTGACATCCAGCATGATCTCTGTCCCCAGGGAGTTCCCAGTCTATTTAAAGAAATAAAGGAAGCTCACACAAAGCTCTAGCAAATGACAAAGACCTCTCTCTAATTTTATTTATGAGTGTGACTCAGATGAGGAGAGAGAAAAGTGAAGCCCAGGCAGCCAGGTGGATCCATGTCACTGACAAGATCACACTGGGACCTTGAGGAGCAAGTAGATTTTGTCTATGAGTCACAGAGCTGATGCTGAGTAGTGCCCTTTGTATACAGACGGCATCTGTTCTGATCGGCCTATACCCCATCCTGCCATGTTGGTGTCTATTATGGTTGTTCAGTGCCAACACCCATTAGATGTAGCAGGTGATGGAGAGATTGACAAGGGAATCCAGGTAGAGGAAAGAAACCCGGAGGAGGGAAAGAGGGCTCTGATTGGTGAGAAAACCAGCCTGACTCGGCAGAGTACATCACCAGGCAGAACCTGACTAGGCAGAGTACATCACCAGGCAGAAGTGAAAAAGAACCAAGAGGTGAGAATGGGGTATAGCTGGGAAAGGGGCCTATGAAGACAGCCTAGAGAGAGGGATTCGGGTCAAGGTGCAGCATATTCCGGACATGAAGGGTGAATGCCTAGAGTCAGGTCAGGGCAGTATGAGCAGAGAAGTAAGATCAGACAAAAATAAGGTTTAAAGGAGAGCTCAACAGAGCTCATTGCATATTGGGCACAGATTAAAAAGGGGGACTGCTAAAGATGAGGATGAAAGACTTCAAATATGGGTAGGACTTCAGGAAAAAAGATACTGTACGAAAGAAAGGTTACTGAACAGTGAGGATGTGTGTGGTTTGCAAATGTGCATTTGGCTGCTGATGGGCAAGTGAGATTTTGTCAAGCTTCAGAGACATGCTATAGAGCTCAGGGGGAGGACAGGATTCAAGGCATGGACACAGGAAGTCATCAGTCTAGAGGTATGAGTTGAAGCCAGGGATGTGTGAGGAGTTTGAAGGAGGAAACTCAGGAGAAAACTGAAGTTTGAAAAGTACCTTAAGTGGGGTCAGGAAAAGCTGTCTGTTGAGTTTGACTGCTTTAATGGAATACCAGCTTCATGCCAGACCAGAAGTATGGTGGAATAGAGTAAGTTGATGTGGTACCTTCACAAGACAAATGACTATGTGGCATTCAGAATGTAAAGCATCTGAGATGGTGAGCTGCACACAAAGCTAGGAAAGACACAGGAGAGCCTCCTAAAAAGTATGTGTGGTGTAAGGGAGGTGGCAGGGAGAATTTATGGAGGGCTTCCTGGAGGAGGTGATGCCTACACTGAGAACTGAAGGAGGAGCAGGAGGTGGAAGCTGAAGAACAGTGAGAGGGTGTATTTTACTCGGAGAGCTAATTTTCAAAGGAAATAAACAGTTTGTATGTGTGCTCAGTCGTGTCCAGCTCTTTGCGACCTCATGGACTGTAGCCCACCTGGCTCCTCTGTCCATGGGATTTTTTAGGCAAGACTGCTGGAGTGGGTTGCCATTTCCTTCTCTAGGGAGAAACAGTTTGGTCTGGTTTTAAATGATAGTATTTGATATTTTCATTGTTGCCATTGATAGTTTTCTGATAAAAAAAAAAAAAAAGGCTGAAAAAGAAAACCAGGAGAATGTAACATCAATGGCCAAGGGAGAGTAGAGTTTCATAAGGCATGACTTGGCACGCCTAGATGCTGCCAGTCCTGAAGGAGAAGATGCATCTGGGAAGCAGGTGGGTCACGCAATGAAAAAATCAATGGCACCTTTAGGCAAAAGCCATCATCAAGGATAAAAGTGGCCATTACATAATGATAAAAGGAACTATTCTGTTAGAAAGAGGTAACAATCCTGAACTGTATAGTTGCAATAACATAGCCTCGGGTCATACAAAGCAAAAATTAACAACTATAGAAAGAAAATATCAAATCCATTATCATAGTAAAAGATTTTAGGACAGTTGTCACAGAAACAAAATGCAGACAAAAGAAAAAGTCTCAAATAAATAGATCTGAACATCTTAATGAACAACTTGAATGTATACTAAACTATGCCTAACATTTAGAAACACGTGAACCGTGAACTTCCAGATATACAAGCAGGTTTTAGAAAACACAGAGGAATCAGAGATCAAATTGCCAACATCCGCTGGATCATCGAAAAAGCAAGAGAATTCCAGAAAAAATATCTATTTCTGCTTTATTGACTATGCTAAAGCCTTTGACTGTGTGGATCACAATAAACTGTGGAAAATTCTTAACGAGATGGGAATACCAGACCACCTGACTTGCCTCTTGAGAAACCTGTTGCAGGTCAGGAAGCAACAGTTAGAACTGGACATGGAACAACAGACTGGTTCCAAATAGGAAAAGGAGTACGTCAAGGCTGTATATTGTCACCCTGCTTATTTAACTTATATGCAGAGTACATCATGAAAAACACTGGGCTGGAAGAAGCACAAGCTGGAATCAAGATTGCTGGGAGAAATATCAATAACGTCAGATATGCAGATGACACCACCCTTATGGCAGAAAGTGAAGAGGAACTAAAAAGCCCCATGATGAAAGAGCAGAGCGAAAAAGTTGGCTCAAAGCTCAACATTCAGAAAAGGAAGATCATGGCATCTGGTCCCATCACTTCATGGGAAATAGATGGGGAAACAGTGGAAACAGTGACAGACTTTAGTTTTCTTGGCTCCAAAATCACTGCAGATGGTGATTGCAGCCATGAAATTAAAAGATGCTTACTCCTTGGAAGGAAAGTTATGAGCAACCTAGACAGCATATTAAAAAGCAGAGACATTACTTTGTCAACAAAGGTCTGTCTAGTTAAGGCAATGGTTTTTCCTGTGGTCATGTATGGAAGTGAGAGTTGGACTATAAAGAAAGCTGAGCGCCAAAGAATTGATGCTTTTGAACTGTGGTGTTGGAGAAGACTCTTGAGAGTCCCTTGGACTGCAAGGAGATCCAACCAGTCCATCCTAAAGGAGATCAGTCCTGGGTGTTCATTGGAAGGACTGATGTTGAAGCTGAAACTCCAATACTTTGGCCAACTCATTGGAAGAGCTGACTCATTGGAAAAGACCCTGATGCTGGGAGGGATTGGGGGCAGGAGGAGAAGGGGATGACAGAGGATGAGCTGGTCAGATGGTATCACCTACTCAGTGGACATGGGTTTGGGTAGACTCCGGGAGTTGGTGACGGACAGGGAGGCCTGGTGTGCTGCAGTTCATGGGGTCGCAAAGTCAGACACAACTGAGTGACTGAACTGAACTGAACATTTAGAGAATATACATTATTTTTCAAGTATGCATAAAACATGCATAGCATATAGCAGGCACAAGGCAAGTCTCTCAAGGAATTTGTAATTTGATAGAGAGAGATAAGAGGCTTCCCTAGGTGGTACTAGTGGTAAAGAACACACCTGCCAATGCGGGAGACATAAGAGATGTTGGTTTGATCTCTGGGTCAGGAAGATCCCCTGGAGGAGGGCATAGCAACTCACTCCAATATTCTTGCCTGGAGAACTCCATGGACAGAGGAGCCTGGCTGGTTAGAGTCCAAAAGGGGTGCAAAGAGTCAACCAGAACTGAAGCAACTTAGCATGCATCACGTAGAGAGAGATAAGCACATGATGGTCATCCAGTTTTGTGATCTATGCCTTGTTGAAACTTCAGGAGCAGGAAAATTAAACTAAACACGATTGATTCCCTTACTCATACTGTATCCTAGAAAGGGTCCCCTGGCCACATTCTGGCCAGTTCTGCCTCCTCCCCTGGGTCACCTCCAACCTAGGTTAGGTACCTGTCCCAGGGTCAAGGCTTAAAGAGAGGCTGCCTCTGGGAGGGGGCTCCTCTGGGAGGGGACTCCAAATGCCAGGCAGGCATAGGGAACAAGACAGACCAAAGGAGCAAGAAAGTCACCAACCCCATGAAAAAAAACAAAAGGCCCCTTTCCCCACCCCAGAGAGGAGGAGGATGAAAGAGCACCTAAGCACAGTTCCAAATTTTGTACTTACTGATTTCAAATATCATTTTCCTTTTTAAAAATGGAGCTTGAAAGTGTTTCCTTCCTGACTTGACTTTGTGCACCAAGTCTGCTGACCACAGGTGGAGTAGGTCTGGAGGGAAACATTTCCCAAGCTTTTCAAATCACTTTTGCGTGATGCTTCTTATAGCATCTTGAGGAGCTGCCTTCTACAAAACACAGTCTGGGGAATGTAGAGAACATTGTTTCCCAAATGGCTTCCTTTCAGCTTTCTGTAAGAACACTTTGCAATAATGGCCCCATCACAAATACTGAAACCAGAAGATTTCTCAACAGACTCCCATGGGAGCCTCCTCAGCACTGTTGCTCCAGGGCCTGCTTCCCGGGATTCTCTGCCATAAACAGGTTAGAAACACAATAATGAGGCACCTAGGGCTGAGGATGCACCCTGCAGTGGAGCCATTCGTTTTCCTTCCACTAGTAAAGCTGACCTTGGCTTTGTCACTTCACAATCTAAATGGTTGGATGCTGTTGTATTACTGTTGCTACCATCCACATTTTTTTTTCCTTAGAGAAAATGCTGAAAATAAGTGAGTCTTAATACAGTGACAGGGATCTAATACCTGTGAGCATTTCTGCTTTTAAGAACTTGCTGGTGATGTGTACACAGCCATGTCACTCGCCAGCATCATCCGTGATCCGTCAGCACGTCCCCTTCTCACCACGGCAGCAGAACAGAATATGGCACGGTCATTGTGGCGGCTCCCTAAACCCCGGGAGCCTGTTGTGTGGCCCTGATGGAAGCATATTTCACCAGACCCTGTGTCAGCACGGGCCTGAGGCTGGTGCTCAGCTTTCCTTTGGAAACCAGGCCAGGAAAAGGACCTTAGACTCACTCCTTGATGTCCAAGGCAATGAGAAGTGCTAATTCACGGCAGTGACACTCACCAGTGGTGACTGAGAAGATGGTGACTGGGTGAATGATAGGGGCCGGGTGACACACTGTAACACAGCTCCCATCATGGTCAATCAGCTGAGAGCACCTTGGGTCTGAGGGTTATACCTCTGGGGCCTTTAGGGAAGTCTCCAGATTTCAGCACGCCCATGAATGACTCATGGTGTGCTCTGGCCAGCTGAAGCGTTAAAGATGATTTAGAGCAAGTGGAACTCATTTGTGGTTAGATGGACATCTTTAAGAGTCCAATTGCCAGTTTTTCTGGGGCTTCAAAACCTACTGAGCTTGGAACAAAGCCAGGCCCATGCAAAACTGTGGATAGGTTTATGCTCCCCTCTCCCCGGCTCCTTCCAAGGCTTCCTTTCCCCACTTGGCTGCCGCTGCCCTCGGGCCGTCACATGCTCATGCTGTCCCTAAAGCTCCCTATCAGGGTAACAGAACAAAATGGAAGACACCTCTAAGTGAGGACGGCGCCAGGAGTTACACACACACATTTTCTAATCCTCACAAAAGCTTTGCATTTAAATTAAGGAAATTAAGTTACTCACCCTCAAACCACAGCGAAGGTGCCAAAAATGACATTGGAGTCCAAGTTGCGCTGATTCCATCCTTGCCCACCTTCCCAGCCCCTCCACCTGCAATTGCACCAGGAATATCCATAATCCTCCCTATTAACTTTTCCTTCCCACGTTTCATTCTTTCTCAGCTGAAAACTAAGCTGCCTAAAGTAGTGGTTCTCAAAGTGTGGTCCCAGACTGATGTTAGCATTACCTGGAAATACAGATTCTTAGACTTCACATCTAAAGAACCTACTAAATCAGATACTCTGGTGGTAGCACCCAGCAATCTGTGTTTTAATAAAGCTCTGCAGATACGCTTGATGCCCATGAAAGCAAGAGGACCACTTGGCTAAAGGAGTCAATCATGTGGCTGAGATTACCAAGCCATGAATAAATTCTCCCCACCTTGTGTGAGAAAATACCTAAAGCTCTAGGAAATTACAGCTGTCTGGGCCCCCTAGGAGTGTTTACAGTTATTGTCTCCGGTATTCTGTCTTCCCGATCACACCCATCTTCCCCTCACGTCCAGCAGGACCAGCTTGGACTGACATGGACCTCTCCCAGCGGCCCATACCAGCTCTCATTGTCAGCCTGGAGTTTTTTGTCACGTCTTCCCAGTGAGTGAGATTATTTCATTTGCATTGACTTTCCAGTGGTAAACTATTCAAAACAGCAACAACAAAAACCTTGAATGAAGACAAAATGAAAGGAGGAGAAAGGGGGTGAGGATTATAGGAAAATAATAGGATGGGTTTCTGTTGATGGACACTTAGATTGCTTCCATGTGTTTGCAATTGTAAATAATGCTGCTAGGAACACTGGGGTACATGTAGCTTTTTGAATTAGTCTTTTCACTTTCTTCAGATACATATCCAGGAGTGGAACTGGTAAATCATATGATAGATAAATCTAAATTTTGGTGTGAAATCTCCAAAATTTCTAATGAAAGCTCAATTTTTTTAATCTGGAACTTTTTAAAATGGAACTTTCTGAGGTCTGAATGGCATCTCAGAGTCACCAGTTTGTAGTCTTAGGTCTAAGGGAAGAGCAGAGTCATGCAAAAACATTTAATAATTCCCACAAAAGAAAACCCCATACGACTAAGGGTAAAGCATACAAAAAGGATCCCAGGGGTAAGGGCCAAGATGGTTCAGAGAAGAAAAATATTGGGGAGATGGTAGGGTTATTTGGCTGAGAACTGGACAAATTATCATCATGGCCTGTCTACATTAATCAAATCTGCCAGATAATTACTCACTTCCCTACTTTCCAGAGCCTGTTGAGTATTCATTTTCACAGTTGCATCCTAAATTTAGCTCTAACTCTGATAACTGGGACCTTGCTTCGGGTCTATTCTCTGACCTGGTCCTGGCTAACATCCAAGACTCCAACACCCTACAGAGGTGTAGAAGTTACAACCTGAGTTCTATTGCTCTGCTGCTGGCCCTTCAGGCCTAATGCTTCAGAGCCCCAGATAGAACGTGAGCAACCATTACTTGCTTGTAACTGGTGAGGACGGCTCATGGGACTATATAGTTATTTTGGAGCTTAGTACATATGTATTATACTTAGTCCATACCCTTAGTTCTAACTTAATTCTCCATAAATAATCCTTATTTTAGGAAAGAGGTAATTGGAGCCCAAAGAGGTTAAGTAACTTGTGCCCAAGGGTCACCCAGCCAAGAAGTGGTAATCCTGGGATTTTTACCCAGGTCTTCTATGTTATATCCACTCTTTCCTCTACGTCTTCATGTATTGTTGAAATTAAATCAATCCAAATTACCTCCTCACTAAAACACTTTCAATAATTCCCTGGTGTAGTGTCGTAAAGAATAAAATACAAAGTAAGGGCATTTGAGGCCAGCCGGTTTCAGTCTTGGCTCTGCCACTTGCTTACATGCAAACTCAAGCAGGTGACCCTGCTTCCCTGCCCATCAGTCTTCTCTCCTGTAAAGTAGAGATTCTATATACTCAGGAGATGCCAGGAAGAATACATTCATTGTGCATAAAAAGAGTCTAGTCCAGTGCCTGGCACACATGAAACACCCAATAAATGGGATTTCCCCTTTCCTAATTAGAGGATTGGGCAGTTTTCCTAGTATATGTTGGAAAGTCCACACGCACGTTCCCCCTCTTGTAATACTTGGTCACTTGGCAGAGCTGCCAAAGGTGAGAGCTTTTGCTGCACTTTCCTTCCACCCCAAAAAAGTGCGGAGGCCCCAGCTTCTTGTCCTTTCCCTCAGAATCATTATAGATATCAGGCATTCCACAGGATGCATTCCACAGAACGCAATGTTCCTTGATATTAGTAGGTCTTGAGTTCATAAAATCCCAAGTTAAGCAAAGTTAAACAGATGTTTTTCTTGCAGAACTTTTCAAAGTTTTTAAAATATTAAGATGATTTATGACACTCAGAGAGAACAGCATACAGCCTTACCGAAATTTATTTAACTACAGTGCCTTGTTTTTTCACTGAGAATCTTGCCAGATTTGCGTCTTGAAAAGTACATGTTGGGAAATACTGGTCTGACACTTAGAACCATTCCTGTCACCAGACTGAAGCGATGCCTGCAGCTCTGCTGAGACTACACCAGGGCTGCCCACCAGTGAATTTTCCAAGAGTCCCGTCATTTAAATGTCTAATGGCTTTCTCTTCTGTGTGAGCTGCATGCACCAATATCCAGACCAGTAAGGTTTGGGTATACATTTCAGAGCCCCTGGCTGAAGCTGCGATAGAACTAGGACTGGCGCTTAAAGATTTGTGGCCACTTTTGGGTAGGAGCTAATGGGGAGGCAGAGCCACCTACAGGATGCTTGTGTTACTGCACACGGAGAGCAGCCCATGGACAGAGGGACTGGGGGAGGCAGTGAAGCACCTTCTTTACTTCAGATGGACATTTCGCAGTGAGACCATGGTTTTTACAGGCAGACCTTTTATTTTTGTCTTATGGGAGTGAGTAGAGAGATGTGATCTTGACCAAACGTGTGTGTTGGGGAGGGAGGGGGTATGAAGTAGATGTTTCCTCTGTAAGGTTGAATGTTCATTAAAGAATACAGAAAAGTGGGCCCATTTTCAGTAACTCCATATCAACAACAATGTAACTGTAGGATTATGTTCACCCTGACAATGAGATGTGCCCAGTGGTTTACAGGACATTTTGCACAAAACATTTGAGGGCTCTTCATTATAGCAACTAAAGCCTCACAGTGGTTTCCTAGATGTGTCTTTAGTATTTTGAAAAATAGACTTTTCTTCCCAAAAGTGAAGGCAATAGCACTTGTGTCATAAGAACTCTGCCTGATGGACCACATTTTGTGATAAAAGCAAAATGAGAAGCATGTTAATGCACTTAGTAACAGATGTGCACAGATGTGTTCAGGCTGATGGAAACGCTTTTATCAGACCTCTCAGGGCAGGCAAGGGAGGAGAGTCATGTGCTGGGACAGATCGTTCCCAGCTCCTTTTGTGTGCAAGGAATGAGGGCCACTCCTTCATCTAGCATACAGCAGTGTGTCCTGGCCTGTTACCTGCCTGCCAGACACAATGGTAGGTGCAGCGGACCTACCTAGCAGACCTGGTAGGTGCAGCCTGGTGAGATAAAATGCATGGCCTCTCATCCTTGAGATACCTGGTCCCACAAACCAACAGCAGTGGGAGCAACATTTACAAGTAGCGAGAATCTCAGAGATCATACTTTGAAAAGTTCTAATTAAGAGATGTTCCCATACTTAGAATAGAATTTGCCAGCAAGGAATAAAGAGAAGCCTGAGGCATTTTGTTAGGCAGGACAGTTATGCCCAAAGTAGAAATCAATTTGTCTTTTCCAACAGTTCACTTGGATTCATGCCCTTATGAACACTTTCCATCTGAAAATTTTTATGAAGAAAATTCAACCTATTTCTATAAGAACATACTACCTAAGCAGTCTGTACATAAGACAAACTTCAATTATTTTGATGATTGATAGTTTATAATCAGAAATGCTAATGAAAGCAGCTTTATAATCTGAAAATCCAAACATTAAAAACCCCAAAATGATGCTTATCATTCTGAATTCTCTTGGCTCACTCTTTGCCTTGCTTTTTTTTTCTTCTTTTACATCTAGTTTTTTGTTTTTGCTATTGTCTATTTTATTTTTCTTTAAAGTTATTTTACATCCTTTAAGGAATAAATACATAGTTTTTAATATTAGAGACTATTGTGGAAAAGAGCTTACTTCTATTATTTTTAACTTGGGTTATCTAGCTGAATTATCTCCATAAAAGCCTTGAATGTTAGTATTCCCCAGAAACCAGATCAACAGTAACTCAGAAATAATTAAGTAAAATCTGAAAGAATCATCAAATTCCAAAACCTCAAAACACTACTTATTTCTGCAGTTGTAAAAAACAACATGCTTCTTAATGACAAAGTCCATAAAACCCACAAGATGTGGCTTTAGCTATAAAACAAAACAACTGCAGAAGACAAGATAATTTCTGGAGAAAAATATATTCAACTCTAAATATTTCATATGATCTGTAAATGGAAGTTATCCTAGTGGTTACTTTGGGGCTGAAGTATAGATTGGGAAGGGGCATGAGGAAAATTTCTGGAATCCTGGGGTGTCCTATGTTTCCACCTTGGTGGTAGTTAGACACATGATTATTGTTTTTAAGTCTCTAAGTCATGTCCAACTCTTTCGCGACCCCATGGACTGTATCCTGCCAGGCTCCTCTGTCCATGGGATTTCCCAGGCAAGAATAGTGGAGTGGGTTGTCATTTCCTTTTCCAAGGGATCTGCCCAACCCAGGGATTGAAACTGAGTCTCCTGCATTGCAGGTGAATTCTTTACCGCTGAGCCCTAAGGGAAGTAAGACATGTGATTACTGATGTTAAAATTATCAAGTTGTATGCTACAATTGGTGTACTTGATTTACTTAACTATGTTATACATTAATTAAATTTATAGTATTTAAATTTATTCTGTTATACCTTAATTGAATTAAACATGCTTTTCTATGTTATACCTTGATATGTATTCAATTAATACATATGTATGTAGGATTTTTCATTTCAGAAATCTCACTGAATCTTAAGATAACCCAAAGGGAAATTTTAAAGGGGTTAAATTTCATTCACTATACTCTATCTATACTCTTATTTTCCAAAGTAAGGAAATGGACATATGTATAATTTTAAAGTGTCCACCTAAAGTAAGGAATAAAACCAAAACATGTCCTGCTTGGAAAGAATCACTTTTCTTGCACCCAGATGAGGGACCTGGGTCTCCCAGGCCTCCTCGCACACAGGCCCGAACTCTGCTCTCAAATGAGCCCACCAGGATGGTCCTGAGCACTTGGGGAGTTGGGCTTGGAGGGGCTCCTCTCAGGAAGCAAGGGGACAGTTGGAGCTATGAGAGAGGCAGGAGTCCTGACCTGCCTAGGTCTGAGCGAGCAGCACTGCATGTTTAAAGACTCAGAAAATGCTTATTCAGTCGGTTGAACAGGGAGTCCCCAGGGAGCCAGAGAGCTGAGAGGGAGTGAAAGGCTGCTCCCCAGGGCTCACAGAGGCCCAGCTGCCTGTGCATTCTTTACTGCTGATCTGCCCGCATACATCATCTCAACAGTGAGCAGCTTGACTGTCAGTGATTCTCAGTGGGAGAATACGTATCTCTTGAAAATGTGTATTTTCTAAAATCTTATAAACATTAAACAGAATTTCAGAGATGCAGTGCCCAGGTGATTCTTAGTGAAACAGGCTTCGTTCATGTCAAAGGAACCAGCACAGACAGGCCACCACACTCTCAATGCCAAGTGCTGGGCAGATTCCTGGGGAAACAGAGATCCACAGAACCATGGATTCAGTGTGGAAAGCAGGCCAGCAAATGAGCCATCGCCAGCCATGCCAACTATGTCATGGATAAGCACAGAGCACTGATGGAAGTGTAATGCACTGGAGACTCTTTCCAGGCGAGTTAGGGGAGCTCTGTGAGTGAAAGTCACTCAGTCGTGTCCGACTCTTTGTGACCCCATGGACTATTCAGTCCATGGAATTCTCCAGGTCAGAATGCTAGAGTGGTAGCCTTTCCCTTCTCCAGGGGATCTTCCCAACCCAGGGATCGAACCCAGGTCTCCCTCCTTGCAAGAGGATTCTTTACCAGCTGAGCCACAAGGGAAGCCCAAGAATACTGGAGTGGGTAGCCTATCCCTTCTCCAGGGGACCTTCCTGACCCAGGAATCAAACTGGGGTCTCCTGCGTTGCAGGCGGATTCTTTACCAACTGAGCAACTAGAGAAGTTCTAAAGAGGAAATAATTTCCACCTGTGTCTTGATAAAACCCAGGTGTTGCAGGAAAATCATAACATATTCTAACATAAGATATGATGAGGAAAGTGAAAAAGTCCCCCAGAGTGCCACCAAACAGGACAGTCACTGCTAGCCTCTTAGGTATCCACTTCTACACTTCTGCCTAGCCAGGGTTCATTCACCATTGACCAGAGTTTGCACACAGTTTGCTAAGGTTTTTGCACAATCTCATTTTATTCTCACAGCAAACCCAGACAGCAGGTAGAATTGGAGAGTGGTACTGAGGTAGGGGGTTGACATGTGTCAATTCTGGTTTACTAGCAAAGAGATGAGGATGTTTAAGGAAGAGAATTTACCTGCTTGGGTTAATACACCTTACCACCTGATCTGTCTGACAACAGAGCCCTGGCTCCTTACCATCTCGGAGGATGGGAGTTCCGAGCTCCAAGCTAGGAGTCCAGGGTGACCGGAACATGAGGGTGGGGAGAAGCAGGTGGTGAGTGGCAGGAAGTGAAGCTGGGTGTGGAAAACACTGACTGCTTGGCTGAGAAGTTTGGACTTTAGCCTGAAAATAATGAAGTTCATGTAGATTCCTAAGCATGAAAGTAATGAAATCTGTTTTGTGCTCTAGAAAGGTCCTGCTGGCAGCAAGTAGGGTGCATAACCTGCAGCAGGGTGAGTGTTATGAAGCAGTTCAGATGCAAAATGAGGAGATGACCCTCAACCAGAACAGCAGACTGGGGGAAGGAGATCCAAGGAACCTGCAGGAGGAATCACTGAGTGAAAGAAGGTAGGGATGAGGAAGAAAGAGGAAATCAGGGAGGACTCTAAGCTGGGGTCCTAGTCTCAGTGACAGTAGGGGGTTCTGTTCATGAGGACCCTTTCCTATGCTGAGCACTGTGTAGACACTGAAGCACAAGGGTGAATTAGGACTGACCTAGTTCATAATTGGCACTCCTGGATGGACCCATGACAGCATTATCCTACTCCACATCCCCCTGAATGGAGAAGATGGGAATGAGGAGACCCTTGTGTACATGACAGCCTAACACAAGTGTGTCACTTGAAAGTGTCACAGATTTTCAAGAATAGCCTTTCTGGGGGTCTGGAGCCAGACGGTGGGACTAAGACTGGTTTTTAATCATTTACAAAAATATCTAGACTCTGTACTGAATTGCAGTGTAGGAAGAAAGAAACCATTTATTTCCATTTCTTTAATGCCATCAACATGAACTTGGAGTTTTCATGTCCCAGATCTTGGTGCCATGCAAGGACACATTCAATCAGATTCTCCTACAGGGTTATTATTTTAAACTCATCTAGACTTCTGCTGTTTGCGTTATTAGACAAAAATCTTAGATATATGTTTGGCAGAATGGTATTAATCAGATTTGATAACTTCTGGTATTTTATAGATAGTGACTTAGCCCTATTGGAGTGGAGTCCCCATAATTGGAGAAGCTTTCAGCTTTTGGATATCTCCAGTATCATCGATTTACGTGGTGGGAATTTTGAATCACAAACTCAGGTGAGCAAGTATTGTGCTTTCTTTAATTCCTATCTCTTTGGTTTCTGACTCACAGCCCCTTCTTACCGATTGAACACTGAGCATCAGTCTTTCTGGTGTTTCTAGTGAAAAATGAAAGTTGCTCAGCTGTGTCTGACTCTTTGCGACCCCATGGACTGTAGCCCTTCAGGCTCCTCTGTCCATGGAATTCTCCAGGCAAGAATACTGGAGTGCTTAGCCATTCCCTTCCCCAGGGGATCTTCCCAACCCCAGGGATCAAACCCAGGTCTCCAACATTGCAGGTGGATTCTTTACCATCTGAGCCACCAGGGAAGCCCAAGAATACTGGAGTGGGTAGCCTATCCCTTCTCCAGGGGATCTTCCCGAGCCAGAAATTGAACTGCGGTCTTCTAACTTCCTCCCAGTTGGGCTTGTACCATAGGAATCTCACCAAGACAGGCGTCCAGGTGTTCCTTAACCACTGCCCGACAGTCAGACTACTGCCTCTGGCCCTCTCTTCCTAGACCTAAGGGCATAAAGTAAAAGCCTATTAACCCACTGTGGCCTGGACAAGTTTGGGGTTTCTTTGTTTTCTAGCCCACACACTGATTTTTTAATCAGAACATTTCATATTTTTAAAAATCTAAATTTCTATTACTAGTAGTAGTAGTTACGTCGCTAAGTCTTGTCTGACTTTTGTGATCCCATGGACTGTAGTCTGCCAGGTTCCTCCGTCCATGGGATTCTTCAGGCAAGAATACTGGAGTGGGTTGCCATTTCCTTCTCCAGGGGATCTTTCCGACCCAGGAATCAAACCCAGGTCTCCTGAATTGCAGGCAGATCCTTTACCGACTGAGCTATTACTAGCTTCTCCTAAAAGATGTAGAAACACTGGACCCACATGTTCTTGGCACTGACCAGCTAGGGCTGAGCAGCAGCTGCCCGCTTCAGAAGGGACTGTGTCCTCCAGCCCAACCCCGTCTTGGGGTTCCTAAGATGCCCCACAGATTCAACTGCCATCCACCACCCCTACATCATTCCCCCACACTTTTGTTTTTCTCTTAGAAGAAAAATCATTTTCTGTATCTATCATAGAGCAAGTTCCCAACACTGAGACAAAGATTAATGCAGGAAGTTTAGCAAGAAGTGCTGTTGGAGTCTTGACCTGGTAAGGAAGAGAAGGGTGCAGAACAGAGCAGAGGGAGAAGCTGGGCTCCCACGAGATCTCAATAGTGGCCTCAGCCGTCCTCATGAGAAGCTGGGAGGCAGCAGCCCTTTTGTTGTGGTGAAAAGAGCCAGGCCTTTGAAGTCCTGAACCACCTAGTCATTGCTGTGGCTTCCCCAGATAAAGGAGCAAGACCTTGGGCCAAGTAGGTGTCTTTAGCCGAGGGCAGATCCTGGCAGCTGGGGAACTGGCCCTTTATTCTGACAGGGGATCTGGGTGGGGTATGGCAGCATCAGCCATGGCACCCATGTGGGACACGTGGAATCAGCAGGCTGAGGAGTGCTGCAGGGCCCTCTGCTCACGCACACTACCTCCCTGCTCCCAGTGGGCAGTTAGACCAGTGCTTCTCCCCGGGGGTTCTACTGGAGCCCGAGGACAGCTACCTGGGATGCAAGCCACTGTCCCTTTGGCTCATACAGCCTCGTGTTCCTCCCGCCATCTCTCTTGTTCTGCCTCCTGACCCACCACCACCAAGGCCACGGGAAACCTTTTGTAGTCTGGGGAAATCCTACTCCCATTGTATTTCTTCCACAAATCCCCTCACCACTGCCTTTCAGTCCTACTGCAAAGCCTCTAAGCTCCCTCAACAGAGAATTTCAGAACACAGAGGTCAAAAAGAATTTCTGGTTATTTCTGCTTCCCTCCCTGCCAAAAATCTCCCTGAGACAATGAGCATGGAGAAAGCTACCTGTTGGACTATGAAGGAGGGAAATGAGAAAATATAAGGAGATTAAAAACTTAAGTGAGTATCACTGGCCCTCCACTTACACAGAACCTGGCCAGGAATCAGACCAAGCAGGCCTGTGTCTCAGTCAGAAATCCTTTGCAATGGACCTTGACTCAGAGTCCTTGCTTTTTTGTGAACGAGTTTGTATGAGATGAACAGAAGCTCAAGGAAACAGCAAGGGTAGGGTAGGAAAAGGGCTTGAGGAAGGGAAAGATGAGCACTCAGACACTGTCTGGGGTAAGGGAGGCCTCCCTACAAGGATACTCTGTAGAGTTCCAAGGTGCCTGGGATTCAGACAGGTGAGAGGAAGAGTCGGGACACTTAAGGAAGATGGGTTGATGGTAGGACCACATTTGCTTTTTTCCAAACTCTGAGTGAGAAAAATCATCTTCCCTGACTTCAAGAAGCTCCTATACAACTGAGTGTAGACAGCAGGGGCTTCCCCACAGACTGGGAAGTTTGGAGGAAAGATGGAGGGGTGGCAGACTGGGCTTGCGCGAGCAAGGATTAGAGGATGATTTTTGCAGAAGGTGACACCTACAATGGCCTTTAGAGGATGAGAAGGATTGCACCAAGCAGGGAGCATTTCTTCATGGCTGGGGGCAGAAGGGAACCATGGTACTCTCAGAACACCTGTGGTGCATTCATCTCCCCTGTACTGAACAGGAGGAGAGCAGAAAGAGGTGGACTGTGGAGAAGTATCCTTGACAAGATTCTTAAATAATTCCTCATGCTTCCTTAATATGACCCCCATCAAATACACACATGAGACCAGCTCTGGAAAAAGGAAACATTTCAAAGCAAAAGGCAATGACTTGTCTTTGAAGTTCAATGGCAACTGCACTCTCTAGGAAGAGAGCTCCCTGCCAGTTGCCCTTAGAAAATGAAAATAGAGACAGCTCACAAGGAAGACAAAATTGAATTGGCTTAGTCAATTTTCATTTCTCTCCACCTCACCAGATTTATATTAACTGTTATCAGGTGACTCAATTAACCTCTCTGCTCCTTGAATTAATTACTCTTACCACACTGTTCACGGTGAGGGATGGAGAGTTCATTCAAGAAAGCTCTTTTGCGTATCTGCTATGTGCCAGGCATCATCAGATAGCTGGAGATTCAAAGATGAGAAACAGACTCATCACTGGGACTAAAATTGCTAACAGGAGAATCACACAGACTGCCAGCAGTGTTGAAACTGTGTTGTACGGATAATGAAAATGTGGATGCACAAGAGTTGTCCTAACACACTTCCAGTCCCCAGTAAGGGCTTTCTGGAGAAGGAGCACGTGCGCCACTGCAGAGAGGCTACTCAGAACTCCGTCCATTACAGAGGCTGGGCTGTGACAGAAGAACTGCTTTGGGATGTCCACTGGGAAAGGCTTTCAGCTCCACTTTATATTTGAAATTTTTCATGTAAAAAAAGGGTGAGAGAGAAAAATCCTCTTTTAAACCACTGCCTCTCAAAATTTGCTATGCATGAGAGCCATCTGGGGTCTTGGTAAAATACCAGTGCTGACTTAGGAGGTAGGGCTGGGGCAGCATTTCTAAAAGCTCTCAAATGATGCTAATATTGCTGATCTAGGGATCAGACTTTAAGTAGCAAGGTTTTAAATGACCTAAATTGTTTGATATTACAAAGATATGGGTGCACTCCAACAAGTTCGATCAACTCAGTGTGTTAAATAAACAAGGTGGGGCTACCAAAATGACAAGAGAGAGCCCTTTCCAGGGGACATGGAAAGCAGAGAGACCTGTAACATCAAATACATACTATTTAAAAAGGAAACAGGAAACTGACTCTACGCTTTTGTGTGCTGGACACTTGCTAGGATCACCCGGGGTATATTAAACATTGTGATGTCTGGACCCCACCTCAGAGATGATACTTTAACAGGTCTGTGAAATCTTTCTAGAGAACTTTGATGTGCACCATCTAATCAGTGTTCTCCAGTGAGTTTGGAGCTGGCAAGCTGAGAAGCCAGTACTCTAGTAAAGGACGTTCTCCTACTCCTCCTTGGGAGGATTAGAACACGGAGGGAGCTTGAGTTATCTCATTTCCCAGCAGGAAGGCTGGGCTGGGCTGAGCCGATCCCAGTCCCCTCATGCAGTGTGGGGCAGTTATTCCTTCCACCTTTAGACTTTTAGGGCTAACAAAGAACTTGGGGATCATGAAGCCTGCGCAAGTTCAGTCACAGAGGTAAAGGGTATTAGGTCTTGGTGGCTCAGACAGTAAGGAATCTTCCTGTATGCAGGAGTCTTGGGTTTGATCCCTGGGTCAGGAAGACCCTCTGGAGCAGGGAATGGCAATCCACTCCAGTATTCTTGCCTGGGGAATTCCATGGACAGGGGAGCCTGGCAGGCTATAGTCTATGGGGTCACAAAGAGTCAGACATGACTGAATGACTAACACGTTCAGAAGCCCAGGGTATGCCCTTGGGCCACCCACTTTCTGGGGAGCTGAGCCACATGGGAAAACAGGAGAAAACCACGGCCACAATTTAAAAACCTGAAAAATCAAGAGGTCTGGGTTTAGAGGGCCTGTTTCCAGGATTGCCCAGGCTGACGCTGCAGTGACAGGCAGCAGGACATGAGCGCCACCTCTCAAGAAGGGCTCGGGAGGAGCGGGGTGAGAATGTTGTCAGAAGTGTGCTGGGGCACAAAGGGGCATGTGGGGCCATGGGAGGGAGGAGAGCTTGGGGAGAGGGAGTCATGTAGAAGACTTTGAGGTGTGCGGGCATGGGGCTATAGGGTGTCTGGGGGGTTGAAGGGGTATGGGCTAGGGGAGTGTGCAAGGAATGTGTGCAGGCATGTCAAAGCAGACAGCAGGCTAAGACCACTGCTGCTCTCTTCACCAGTGTTTCCCAGTAACAGCTGCACCTTTGCAGTACAGACTCAGCCCCTGGCACCTGTGTGATGCTTGAGTCCAAGCACAGATCCGCTAGGCACTGGCCCCACCTAGTGTTGGCAGTATTTTATTGGCCATGTTACAAGAGTTTTTAGTCACCTGTTTTCACTGAGGACTTAAACCAACAAATGGACTGTATTCCCAAAGAGGGTTTATGAATTAATTGTCTGGAGCTCAGGATGTAGTTTTTACAACAAATCTCAGGCTGATAATAATAATAATAATAATAATAATAATAAAATATTGTAATAATAATAGATAATAGAAATAGTAATTGAGTGTTCACTCTGTGCGTGGCCTTTCATGAAATATTCAGTGTTCATTTTCTCTTTCAGTTGCTGCAGTACTGCTGTGAGTTAGCTATGATGATCAACCCTCAATTTCCAGAAGAAGAAATGGAGTAATGGAGAGAGCAGGTCACTCATTTCAGGCCACACAGCTGGGAAGTGGCTCCAACCGCTGGGATGTAGACTCCAACCCAGACCTGTCTGTCCCGAGTCACACCAACTGAAGTCTGTGTGACTCCAAAGCTGTGTTGACATATGGCAGAAAATTACAGCTGTCTATTACAAGGAAGTAATAACATTTAATAAATTAGCCTACTTTTTAAAATCTTGAACATTAAGGTTTTGGTGAAAGGAGTTTTCTATTGAGAAACTGGTTTTCTATCACAAATTTCTTAACATTTTACATTTTCCAATTACTGATTCCTACCACCCCTATGCACCTTTCATTTTGGTATATCATGATTTATCTCAGGAACCTTGAGAACAAGCCAGATACAACCAGCCTGGCCAAAGAAGCGCAGGTCAGCTCTGTTCTCCACCCTCTTGGACTGGTCCAAGCAATCAAAATGAGAGGAAAGGACATAATCTGTGCCACACAGCCTAAGTTAACCAGGGAACAAAAATAACTGATTGATTCAAATTAATTGATAATTTGATCAAATTATCTCTTCAAATTAATCAAAGAAAGATCATTCCAATGGAAAAATAAGCAAATAAAATGAAAAGGCAATCCACAAAAGGATAACCATGAAATGGCCATAAACCCATGGAAAGATTGCTGAAGTTCTATAGCACTTCAATTAAAAGAAATACGCTGGACCATATATTTACAGTGTTTGGATCTGTTTTGAGGGGGTTTTAAGGTGGCAGTGTTAGTGAGGACTCACAAGGAAAGGCCCTCCCATTTTTTGCTGGTGTATAGTGGTACAGCTTCTCTGTAGAGCAACTGGAAATATGCACCACACATCTTCACAAAGTGCCTGCCTGTTGCTTAGCAGTTTCACTTGAAGGGGTTCATCCTGAGGAAACAGAGAAGACTGTACCGTAAGATTAGGAACAAGCAGTGTGTTCTGTATGACCCCGTTTTTGTAAGGAAAAAACCATACACACATCTTTAAGATGAAGTCTAGGAAAATGTAAACCAAAAAATAAAGTGTGGTTATTACTAGATTATGGGTTCAGGGCTGATTTTATATTTTCTGCTTTTTTCTTTAATGAATATGTACCATTACTTATAATAATTAGAATATGTACCATTACTTATAATACTTATAATAATAATATAAAGATTACTTGTAATTTTTAGGTTGTAAGCATGTATGTACACACGTGCGTGCACACACACACACACATATGATTACAGCCAAAGAAATCAGACTTTTTTGTCTCAAGCAGTGGTCTCCAAAGTAGAGGAGGAGGCATGCCAGGGTGTGCTAAAGATGATCTGTGAGGATGATGTCGGGAGAAGATATTAAAGATTTCATTTATGTTTATTTTTCATCAAAAAATTAGGAAGATGTTGTGTTTGTAACATTTAACAAGTAAGCTAATGCTGACTCCTCAGGGGTCCAGAGGTCAGCCAGGCACAGTCATGTAGCCTGAGAGTTCCTGATGACAGATGAGCTCCCAGGACAGACAGCTTTACTCTTCTTCACTTGCTTCCCATGTCTCATGCCCCGCTCAGTTCACGGGTGCACAGTTACATCAGTGTATGACTTTGGGATTCAGATTTAAGTAAACTAGCCCTTGGAATATAGACATGTAGCTTGAAAAGGTTCCTGCCAATAGATGGCAGATTGCAGATAATAATAACAACAATGATGCGAGCACAGCAAGCAGCTGTTATTAGATAAAAGCTGTGACAATCTAATCAGATCTGAGAAGTCAGCTGGAAAGAGCAGAAGAGTGCCCAGGTAGAGGCGATATTCTAACAACAAGGATAAGTAAGACAGAAACTGCATCTAAACTCTAAAGAGGTTATACTGTTTAGTTAAAAAGCAAAGTGCACAGGAAGGAACTTACGGCTGCCGAGGGGGAAGGAGGGCTGAAAGCAGTGGTTAGGGAGTTTGGGATGGACATGTACACACTGCTTTATTTAAAATGGATAACCAACAAGGACCTACTGTATAGCACATGTATAGCTCAATGCTGTGTAGCAGTCTGGATGGGAAGGGAGTTTGGGAGAAGATGATACATATATATGTATGGCTAAGTCCCTTCACTATTCACTTGAAACTTTCACAACATTGTTACTCAGCTATACTCCAGTACAAGATAAAAAGCGTTCTTAAAAAAAAAAAAGCAAAGTGCAGAACATGGAGTAATAATCAACCACTTGTGAAATAGGAAGTAATAGGCTTGTATGTGCATTTTCAAAACAGTATTGGAAAGCTATACTGGACATGAACAATAGTGATAACTGGTTAGAAGAGCGGGAACTGAAGAGACTGACAGGGAGGGAAGATTTCAGTGTTTCCATTGTTGAAGTTTAACCATATGAATGTATTACTCATCAAGAAAGTAAAACTTATATTTTAATAATCTTTTTCTCAGGATGTTTTCCAAATGTTTCTGAACTATGTTCTACAAAAAAAGCCCCTACTCTTGGACTCTGCCCTACTTCTTTACAAGATCTAATTTAAAAGCTATAAATAATCAATTAGATTTGCCTCACTTTTAACACTTATTTGGCACCAAAAATCTATTCTTCAGAACATTTCTGAAAGTGGCAATGGAAAGAAACAGGAGAGGAAAAGGGAGGAAGAGAGGATAAAAAGTTTCAGTGGATGCCTCTTGCCTCTACTCAGAGGGACTCCAATGTTCTCCCCTTTCAACTTGTCCCACAACCATGCCTTGTCTGTGAGAAACTTTTGCCTCTGAGCATTTAGCAAAGTTTTACCACCTCCTTCTAGACAGCACACCAGTCACAGGATTTGAAATGCTACCTTGGACAACATAGATCCCACCCTCCTAGGAATGTCTGCTTGAGTTGATAGATAAGCTTTGCATATCCACTTTAACAGCATTTTTAATACTGTCCTGGGAAGTGACTTGAAAATACAGCAATATTGAGTCTTATGAAATCCCCAGGCAACTTCTTGTATTTGGTTCAACATTAGCAACTTGAAAGCCTTGCCTCACGTGCCAAAGCAGCGTCTAATTTTGAGCCTGTAAAGTGACTCCTCACCTCTAAAGGATTCCCAGAGGTTTCTGGGAGATTCTGCAGGGGGTCAACAAGTCCTGGGCCAATGGAATTTGTGTTGGACATTTTCAGAGTCACAAGTCTCAACTCAAATTGATCCTCAATTTCATCTTTCTTATAGTCCTTCTAAGCCAGTACTGTGAGTTGTTTTCTTTTTGAACATGTATCTCTTTTCACATATCTACTTTGCCGTCTTTATTGTGGCTTACAGTGTTCTTTTAAAAATGTATTTAAATTCCTTTTCAAACAGAATGTTTAATGTCTGTTTCCCTCCCTTCCCTGTGGGTCCCAAACCAGTTCCTGGAAGGAAGAAAACCCATGAGGTTGACTGTTAAGAACTGAGAGATGTGCTCAGTGTCATTAGTCTTAGGGAAATGCAAGCAAAAACCACAATTAGATCCCACTTCACATCTGCTACAGTGGCCATAATCAAACATACCGGATAATAAAAAGGGTTGGGACGAATGTGGAGAAATTGGAAATGTTACACTCTGCCGGTAGGAATGAAAAAGGGTGAAGCTACTATGAAAAACAGTTCGGCTGTTTCTCAAACAGTTTAACATAAAGTTACTCTGCACTTTCACTCCTAGGTATACATCGAAATAAATTGAAAACAGATGTTCAAACAAAAACTTGCACCAAAAAGTTCATAGCAGAACTACTCAAAATGATCAAAAGGAAACAATCCAATGCACAAATGATGAATGAATGAACAAAATGTGATATGGACATACAATGGAATACCGCTAGGCCACAAAAAGGAGCAAGATCCAGATACATGCCACAACATGGATAAACCTGGAAAATATTATGGTAAGTGAAAGATGCCAGACACAAAAAGTCACATGTTAATGATTCCATTTATACGAAATAGAACCGAAGAGGTAGATCCAGGGACAGAAAGATTGCTGACTGCCAGGGACTGGGTGGATGGTTGAGTAGAGAGTGACTGCTTAATGGATATGGGGTTTCTCTTTAAGGTCATGAAAAAGTTTTGGGACTATCTATTGGTGACAGTTTTGCAACATTGTGAATATGCTACAAGCCCCTGAATTGTATATTTTTAAATGGTTATTTTATATTACATGAATTTTACCATGATTTTAAAAAACTAGGGATGGTGGTCCCCATTCTATGGCTTGTGGTCTCCCTATTTCTTCTCCATGCAAATTTTGGGTAAATGACAAATCAAACTGCAAAAATTTGAGATTTCTCTCGTGGTCCAGTGGTTAAGACTTGTCATTTCCACTTTAGGGGACATGGATTGGATCCCTAGTCTGAGATCCCACATAAATGCTATCCAGCGAGGTCAAAAAAGAAAAATAGAGACACAGCCTCCCTCAGAGGAGGCTCTGAGAAGAGATGGAACTCAGGCAGTCTCCCCAGATGACTGTAGTATGTGGCCCAGGTGATATCACCTGGGTGGGCTAATCCATCGCACTAGGTATTCCTCACACATGGCAACCAATTAAGGCCTGAGAAGACATATGTCCTATGGGCTTTCAAGTTTCTTGAAGAAAAGCTACCTTTGGGATCTCTGACCTTAGGAAGCTGTGATTCTGATAAGGCCAGGATGAAGGATGGAGGGAGGAAGCCGCATCTATTTCATCTTCACTGCAGCCAGGGTCACTAGGCAGAAATGATTTCCTCTGCCCTGGAATCCCCATGCTCACTGTCAAATGCTGGAAACAGAATGAATAATTAGAATATCTTACTGTTGATCCATTTCATAGGGTGGCCCTCATTTACTTCCTAAATAAGTGGGTTTGTTTGAAGATGAATTTATTTCCTGTCAATTCTGTCAGCTCTCCATATCATAAACCTGTGTTTCCTTTTACAAAGCATTTGCTGAATTCTGTTCTCTTGGATGTGGGTTTAGAAGTTTGCATCCTGAAGATTTAAGATACCCTGTTTTCACTTTGTTATTCTCCTTTTGACTTTCTGGGTGCACATGTCCCTGGCATTTCAGCCCTTATTCTAATGATTTTCAAAGTGTAACTCAATTCCTGGGTCAGGAAGATCCCCTGGAGAAGGGATAGGCACCGACTCCAGTATTCCTGGGCCTCCCTTGTGGCTCAGCGGGTAAAGAATCTAGCTTCAATGCAGGAGACCTGGGTTTGATCCCTGGGTTAGGAAGATCGCCTGGAGAAGGGAAAGGCTACCCACTCCAATATTCTGGCCTGGAGAATTCCATGGACTGTATAGTCAATGGGGTCGCAGAGTCCATAGACTGAGTGACTTTCATTTTAGTATTCTAGGCTTTGATTTAACCATCTGTGCAGGGAAGGCAATGTCATCTATTGAATACCCACACAGACTGGATTTTGAAACTTTATAAAACCAAGAAAAGCTTGACTTCATTTTAAGATGGAAAATCGAGGCACTTCCCTGATGGCTCAGTGGTAAAGAATCCACTTGTCAATGCAGAAGACACAGGTTTCATTCCTGATCCAGGAAGATCTGACATGCCACAGAGCAACTAAGCCCCCGCACCACAACTGTTGAGCCCATGCTCTAGGGCCCAGGAGCCACAACTACTGAGCCCATGTGCTGCAACTACTGAAGCCCAAGCACCTAGAACCCGTGCTCCATAGCAAGAGAAGCCCACACATTGCAATTAAAGAGCAGCCCCCGCTCTCCATAACTGGAAAAATGTCCACACAACTGGAGGAAAGCCCACGCAACTGGAGGAAAGTCCATGCACAAACAAAGATGCAGCACAGCCAAAAATAAATACAATTATAATTTTTTTTAGAAAAGATGTAAAATCGAGGCTCTGGTTGTCAAGTCACATTGCTATGGTCTCAGCTAGTGAGGAGCAGAGCTGGGTCTCAAACTGCATTCACCTGTCATCAAAGTCACAGTTCCCTCTGTACCCTTCCCATCCTCTGACTTCAGAACATCATAGCTCCTACGGTAGGTCTGAGAACAGGAAGATACAGAACATGGCAGATCCCTGGATTCTTTAAACAATTATTTTGGCTGAATAAGAAGGGGTAGGGTAGTCAGTGGCAGTTCAATCTGTTCAGAGAAAAGGTATTACAATAAACCTTCTCATTCTCTTCCAAAGAGCAAACATATCCCCACCCCACCCCAAAAAAAACCATTCATTCATTCAATATATATTTTCTGAGCACCAGATGCTCTGTAAAGTCTAAGAGTAACAGCAGAGAACAAGGGTAAGGTCCCTGCTTCTAGTCAATGATCAAATTAAGTAAGATGCTTATTCAGTTCAGCCACTCAGTCGTGTCCGACTCTTTGTGACCCCATGGACTGCAGCACACCAGGCTTCCCTTCCCATCACCAACTCCCAGAGCTTATTCAAACTCATGTCTATCAAGTCAGTGATGCCATCCAACCATCTTATCCTCTGTCATCCCCTTCTCCTCCTGCCATCGATCTTCCCCAGCATCAGGGTCTTTTCCAATGAGTCAGTTCACATCAGGTGGTCAAAGTATTGGAACTTCAGCTTCAGCATCAGTCCTTCCAATGAATAGTCAGGACTGATGGCCTTTAGGATTGACTGGTTTGATCTTCTTGCACTCCAAGGGACTCTCAAGAGTCTTCTCCACACCACAGTTCAAAAACAATAATTCTTCGGTGCTCAGCTTTCCTTATCCATACTGTCATATCCATACATGACTAGTGGAAAAACCATAGGTTTGACTAGATGGACCTTGTTGGCAAAGCAATGTCTCTGCTTTTGAATATGCTGTCTAGGCTGGTTGTAGCTTTTCTTCCAAAAAGCAAGTGCCTTTTAATTTCATGGCTGCAGTCACCATCTGCAGTGATTTTGGAGCCCTAGAAAATAAAGTCTGTCACTGTTTCCATTATTTCCCTGTCTATTTGCCATGAAGTGATGGGACCAGATCCCATGATCTTAGTTTTTTGAATGTTGAGTTTTAAGCCAACTTTTTCACTCTCCTCTTTCACTTTTATCAAGAGGCTCTTTAGTTCCTCTTCACTTTCTGCCATAAGGGTGGTGTCATGGGCATATCTGAGGTTATTGTTATTTCTCCCGACAATCTTGATTCCAGCTTGTGCTTCTTCCAGCCAAGCGTTTCTCATGATTACTCTGCATATAAGTTAAATAAGCAGGGTGACAATATACAGCCTTTACATACTACTTTCCCAATTTGGAACCAGTCTGTTTTTCCATGTCCGGTTCTAACTGTTGCTTCTTGACCTGCATACAGATTGCTCAGAAGGCAGGTATGGTGGTCTGGTTTTCCCATATCTTTAAGAATTTTCCAGTTTGTTTTGATCCACCCAGTCAAGATCCTGATTAAGAGCCTGCATTTATTAAGCATTTTATAGCCCAGATGTTTCTCCACCAAAGATGGGTTTATTTAAGATCAGCAGAGAATTGCAGTTTGGGGTTTACAACCACCCAAATCCCTACCCAGCAAGGAAAGAAGAACTCTTTTATAGAGGGGGAAGTAAAGGTTGGGAGGGCTACATTAAGCAGAGAGTCCATGGCTTTTCATTGTCTGAGTCCTTGCCTGGAAAGAGGAATGTTTCTTCTTTCTGTTGGGTTGGAGAAGGAAATGGCAACCTACTCCAGTGTTCTTGTCTGGAGAATCCTGTGGACAGGGGGGCCTGGTGGGCTGCCGTCCATGGGATTGCACAGAGTCAGACATGACTGAAGGGACTTAGCATGCATGCATGCATGCATGCAGCTATGAGGCAGGGTGTCAGAGCTCCCCTGTTAGTCTCCCAACTCTACTTAATTGAGATTTTTGTTTGTTCATTTTTTTGTTTGTTTTTTTGTTTTTTTTGTTTTTTCACAACAGCAAGAAGGAGATTCAAAGCAGCAGGTATAAAAGCCTTTGCCTCATCCCAGCCAGACGCCTCCCTCAGTGGTAGAACTGAGAACACAGGAAATCTTCTCAGTGCTTCAGGGAAAAGAATTGCTGCTCAGGTAATTCCTACTTGCAGGAGAGAACAAATTTTCCTATCCAACTCTCCTTTTGGCCCCAGAGACTTCAAAAACAAACACTGCTAACAGAGGTCACTAGTGTCAGTTCACACGCTTGTGATAATAGCCACCAGACAGTCCCTCTGAGCAGAATGACCTTTCCTTCAGGTGGGCCCACAGACCAGGAAAGCTGAGCCCTACCCGCCCCATCCTGCCCCAGAGCCTTCAGGGCTTACAGCTCAGGCCTTGTCAGACCGCCATAGCGAGAGAAGCTTGAAAAGATCATAGAGCAGTCCCCAAAGAGGCAGTAAAAGCTGAGGGACACGCGCTTTTTTAAGACGAGCATATGACCATCTTTGATAGACGTTTTTTCCGTTTTGGGGGTGGCAATAATGGAATACTCATTGAGTATGTAATTTTTAACTGATGCAAATCCACCCCTTCCTGCTTTGTTTCATAAGACAGAAGATGTAATTTTAGGGGTGTGGAAATGTTTGCATTCTGATCAGAATCACAAGCCAACCCAGTGCTTGAGTGGATGCCAAGACCAGCCCCGAGCAGCGCAGGACAACCACGGGGAAAAGCTTTTCCACCTCAGTCTCCGACTTTTCTCACTGGGTATTTTCTCTGCCCTCACTGTGCAGTTTGCATCGTCTGTCCCCTCCCTGAGACATTCTAGTCAGGACTGGAAAGCAAAGGCCAGGAGCCTGTTTACAGGTGTCTTTGAAAGGGAAAGTTGGATGGACCTGGTGGCTGGTCCTGGGTGGTCTACAGACTCGAATATCATGGTGGACTCATGAGTTGGGAGATGAGGCTGCAAGGTGGCTACCGCAGCAGTAGAGGAAATCTGGGTGGAACACTGTGGGAGGACTCCTGGGTACTGGCAGAGTTTTAGATCTTGACCTGGATGGGGTTACAGAGATGTCCTTTTACGTCACAAAAAGTCATTGTCCTGAACATAAAGGTCATAAATGTATTTCTTTTTCATGCAGAGGGAATGCTTGTTGCATTTTATAATTTTTTTTTGAAATATGCCTTTTAAAAAGGCATCCTGAAGCATTTCTGGTTTAATCCCAATATTGCTGCCAAGTCCTCCTGATGGCGGGTGTAAGTCAGGAAACGTCTGTGAAAGGGAAATGTCATTCTCTGGATACCCAAAAAGAGAGGAATTTGGGTTTTTTTTTTCCTGTGGGAGACAGCAGACAGGGGAGATATGGCCTTCCTTCTGCAGGGCTGCAGGATCGGAGCTGGTGGGTGTCGGCACCAGGTGAGAGGACCAGGGAGGCAGGGTGGCCATCTGGCAGCTGCTGAAAGACAGAGCTGCCAGGGGCCCCCGCAGAAGCCGGCATCCCGATCTCTGCTACTGTCACGGCAGATTATGTGAGGTAAAACGTGTTCTTTATAAAGCCACTCCCAACTTTTCATTAGCTTGCTTTTCTCTTAACAAGAAAACTAATCAGGAGAAACAGCAAGAGATCCCCAAGCTGGACCTGAGTTCTCTCTCCAGCGTGGCCAAATGTGGCTGAACCCAGACCAAATAGAGATGTTTACTGACAGCCTAATAAACAAATGGGCCCCTTTGGATGTAACCTTGATGAATGGAGCATCCAGGTGTTTTCAATAATGGCAATAAGCACTGCAACTCAAAGTATTTCTGATTCAAGTATAATGCATTATTAGGCCATTAGAGGCTGAGCACAGAGGACCATTTGGACACGCCCTATCAATAATGCTGCTTCCAAGCCTGCATTTAGGCCTGGGGAATTAGTCATCCTGATATTCTATTTAATAAAAACCTCAAGAAGAAGCATCAAAAATCACATTACATTTTAACAGGGTTACAGCAGCCCGGGAGAACCACAAGTTTAATTTTCATAAGAGCATTCATTCCTCAATTATGTCAGACATGAAAATGTAAATGGCAAATTTAATGCTAACAATATCCCTCAAAGCACATTGGCAGGTAAAGGCGCATTATATTGAGTGGATGCTGGCTGCATATTAAGCAGCACCCAAAGTGAGATGTCGCAGGGGTGGCAGGGGGAGGGGTGGGGGTGAAGAGAGGAGGAGGGATTCAGGCTACTTAGCTAGGCTGCTCCTGGAAGAGCTATAGCCTTAAAGCAGCAGGGCAGGGAGAAAGGACGACAGAACTACCAACAAAGATGAAACTTGCAAGTCTTAGGAATGTGGGCTTCCTGGCACCCCCTCATGGCATTTCCCATAGGTGCCGAAAGTGTTTCTGTTCAACGACAGCAGTCAAAAGGTGCTAAAGAAGGCATTCAAGGGCTAAAAGTGAGCACAACTTCCAAGGGATTTCCAGGAACTGTATGACATGTGAAATGGAATTTGTATTTTAAACAGGTTAGGGACTCTCCCTCCCTCAGCTTTCTGGTCAAGAATATGGTAGAAAGAGAGAGTATTGTTTATATTTTTAACAGAAGCCACTGACATCAATCACCAAACAATTTCATTTCCTTTTTCCATAACGAAAATTGTCTCTGAAAGATATTCATGATGTTTTGATTAGTTTTTTTTAAAAAAAGTGATCAATGGCCCCCAAAAAAGCCTGATATTACTTATGTACAAGCATACCTCAGAGATATTGCAAACTCAGTTACAGACCACCACAATAAAGTGAATATTGCAATAAAGCAAGGCACACAAATTTTTGTATGAGCATATAAAACATAAGAAAACAATGTATATTAATTTTTAATTAATTTTAAAATATTTAATTTTATTTTAAAATTAAGTCCCCCTTAATTTTTAAAAATATTTCATTGTTAGAAAACACTATCATCTGACAACATGAGCTTGCCAGAAGTCTTCCATTTGTAAAACACACAGTATCTTTGAAGCACAGTAAAGCAAACTGCAATAAAATGAGATATGCCTGTACATGCATAAGAAGTCATCTGAAATATTATACACCAAACTGCTAAGGGTATCTAATGAGCATGCATTTACCTTTAAAAGCAAAAATAATAATGACAAAGATTTTTTAAAGATAGAAGCCCCATTAGAGAATGCCCATTCATGGACAGAGCCATTTCTCTGATGACAGGCAGTTGTATCATTCCTTCTGAATTACTCTGTGTTTGTAATTAAATCAGAATCATAAAACATGAGAGCAGAAAGAAAGCTCAGATGCAGTCTAGTCTCATCCTTCCCTTCACTGTGGAGGAAGCAAAGGGCCAGAGAGGTTCATTCATTTAAGAAAGATTTGCCAAGAGTCTGAGGTGTGCCAGGCAGGACTCGAGGCTCTGGGCTTCCCTCCAGGGAATCATCGAAGCCACAGACTGAAAACTCTAGGCAAATATATCACTGAAAACTGGATTCCATGTAACCTGACATGCGACAGCAAATTTTACCATGCTTTCCTTTTGTTGGAAATTCACCTTTCTAAAGATCTGTTCAGATATTTGTTATTTCAAATGATGTAATGAGTCATTGGTATAAATATTCTTTTCTCTTTTCATATGAGAAAGCCTTCATAAAGGTTAAAAAAAGGAAAAATTTCAAACTACATTATTTTATATGTGAAAGATCCAATAGGGGAAACATAAGGAAGTATGCACATTAAGTTGATGAAAACAAGCTTTTATTAAGTGTATACCTCTTATAAGACTCTGTGATGATTGCTAAGGATACAGCATCTCACAGTCTGGGGAAGGAGCTAAGCACATAAACAAATAAGACAGTACAGTGCCATATAGGTCTGCGTGAAACTGCATATCAGATGTGGCATGGTATTGAGGGGTCAGTAGTGACTTTGGGGGAGGTTTTAGTGAAGGATTCACTGGGGTAACATCCAAGTTGAGTTTTTAGTAATGAACAGGTATTTGCCCAATGTATATAAGAAGTAAAGGGCATTTATGCAAAAGGAACAGCAGTTACTAAGGTTGTTATGTATTAAATCACATGATGTACGAGATATGCTAGTGCACAGGGTGAAGGACCCCATGGGCGGGGAGTGAGAGGGGCAGAGAGGCAGGAGCACAGTGGGCTCCTATACCATGAGAAGAAGTTGGATTTTATTGCAACAGCTGTGTGAAAAGAAAAGTGTCCTGATCAGGTTTTCATTTTATAGAGAGTATTTTGATAGCTAAGAAATGGGACTAGAAGGCATCAGATGGAAGTGAGGAGACTAGAAAACTAATGAAAATAATAGTCCAGGTCAAAACAAAATGAGGCTAGGGTTGTAACTGAAAGGCAAGGGGGGAAGGGACACGTGAAAGAGACACTTAGGAGGTAAAATTTTTAGGGCGTACTGGATGTGGGATGAGAAGGAGCGAGAATCAAGGATGAACTTGGGGTTGGGAGGTTTGACTTTGGAATCTTCAGGAGTGATGATCTCTCCTAGTAAATAGAAAAATCAAGAGAGGAGTTTGGTGGGCTAGAGTAGGGAATTAATTTAGCTTTAGACAGGTGAGTTTGAGGAGGCTTTGGGACATTCAAGGAAAATTTTTGATGGACATTGGCTATGGCACTCCAGAGAAAGTTCTACCTGGAGACACAGACTTGTAAGCTTCATCACATGATAGTGGTTTAAACTCTGAAAGTGAATTAGCTTTTTGGCCTAGGGAGAAAATGAGTGAAAAGAAAAGGGTATAGCTACTAAGGAACAAAAATGTTAAGATCCAGATAGAGCAATAAAAACCAAAGAGGATGACAAAGAACAGTCAGAGAAGTAGTGAAATAGCCTGACAGTAACCAGATTACAGACTAACAGAGCAGTTTGGGGGGAAGAACTGAGTCATACTTCTTCAGCCACAGGAAGGCTCTCATGAAACATGCGGCATGAATAATGGGGGAGGCATCAAGTCTCACAGTGGTGGGTGAGCTGCATACATGGAAGCCCACACAGATGACAGGAAGCCAGCTGTCAAAGATGGGGAGGAGGTTAGCATTGTGAAGCAGGCATGGCACTTTGGGGTCCCTTGAGTCACTTAAAATAAAACCAAGAGTTACCAAATCAGAGGAAACACACCAAACCACAGGAAATGTTATTGATGCCTTATTTCTGGCTAGAGTTCAGGGTAACTGAGGCAAGGTATGTAAAGCCCAAGCTCCCAGACACTCTTAACAGGATTTTGAAATATTTTTAACTGGAGGAATCCCCCGGTGGTCCAGTGGTCAGAACTCGGCGCTTTCACCGCAGTGCTGTGCTGTGCTTAGTCACTCAGCCGCGTCAGACTCTGCGACCCCGTAGACTGTAGCCCGCCAGGCTCCTCTGTCGGTGGGATTCTCCAGGCAGGAATACTGGAATGGGTTGCCGTGCCCTCCTCCAGGGGATCTTCCCTACCCAGGGATCAAACCCAGGTCTCCTGCTTTGCAGGCAGATTCTTTACCAGATGAGCCACCGGGGAAGCCCAAGAATACTGGAGTGGGTAGCCTGTCCCTCCTCCAGGGAATCCTGCTGACCCAGGAATTGAACTGGGGTCACCTGCATTGCAGGGGGATTCTTAACCAGCTGAGCTCCCAGTGAAGACCTTCACTGCAGCGACCTGGGTTCAATTCCTGGTCCAGGAACTGAGATCCTGCAAGCTGCATGGTGTAGCTGAAAAAATTAATTTAAATTACAATTTTTTAAATTTTAATTTAAAAAAGAGGAAACTCTTTTTTTTCTTTTCATCACATATCATCCCATATCATATATCATGATCCATTCCCATCTTCAGCTCCTTCCCGACACTTAACAATCCATATCCTCTGACAGGAGTAGGGAGAGCTTTATTAAGAGAAATGGGAGGCATTTGCCAGCCACAGTGATCTCCACCTTATCGTGGCTGTGTCTGTCTTCTCCCTGTCAGCAGTAAGCATCTGTCACATACTGACCATCTGAACTCTTGGGGTTTCTTTCCGATGTCCAGCATCAAAAGAGCAGAGAGGTTTGAAATCACATTCATTCTACAAGTCAGCTGGGGAGATGGTACAATGTGAATATTCTAAGACAAAGAGTTACACTTTGTCTCCATGTAGTGAACCAGAAGGCAAGATAACCCAGGCAGGATGAGGCAAGGATCTTATTTAAGCCAGTAGAACAATGGGGAGGCATTCTAACTAGAGATCTGACTGCGTTCTTGTCACATCAAGGCTATCCACTCCAGCATTCTTGGGCTTCCCTGGTAGCTCAGACAGTAAAGAATCTGCCTGCAAGGTGAGAAACCTGGGTTCAGTCCCTGGGTTGGCAAGATCCCCTGGAGAAGGGAATGGGTACCTACTCCAGTATTCCCAGCCTGGAGAATTCCATGGACAGAGGAGCCTGGCAGGCTACAGTCCATGAGGTCGCAAAGAGTTGGACACGACTGAGCGGCTTTCACTTTCAGTTTCTGGTCACATCAGAGTCTGTAAGCATTTCTCCCCTTTGCCTGGAGCCATCATGTACCACTGCTGAAGAGCATGGTAAGACAAGAGACAGGTTAAGAATGAGGAAATCGTGCATTATATTATAGCCAAGTACATAGAGGGCAAACACCTGATATTGGGCTGAGAGAGTAGCCTCCTGTCCTCTAGCTTCATGTTTCCATGTGAGGGACGTGACTCTTGGCCTCTCCTTCACCCTCTAGCCCGAAAAGAGCAGTGAACTACTGGACTGTTTAATTTGGATCAAACACTTGTCTGCAATTGCATCTGTGTGGAGCTCTGTAGAAGTCCCCACCAGCAGAAGGCACTGCTTCTCTTCTAGGTTTCCTGGAGAAACACAGCGTTGGGTGACAATTTCTGTGAGGCACCTGGATGAGCACTTCGCACAAAATAAATTTACAACGGTAGTCTTTATATGCACCAAGAATTAACTTAGATTGGCAAATATACTGTGTGCCCAGGATTTGATTTTGCCCAGAAGAGATTGACAATAACAAGCACACGTTGACTGAATGGGATTTGGAATACTGAAGGAGCCAGGGGAGAAATATTCAGAAGGTATTCAAGCCTTTCTCTGTGCTGGGCCCTGAGTCTTATGTACATTAAGACCATCTCATCTTCACAGTAATTCCATTTGATAGTTAGAGAAATAATGTCAGAGAGACTAGGCAACTTGCCATGATCGCACAGGTGAAGTGAGACAGAACCTGCATTTAAATGCCTCAGGTCTGTCGAATTCCAAAGTTGAATTGCTCAACCAGTCAGCTGTACTGCCAAATGGCAAGTAATTTGTTTCCTGCATTTTCTATTTGTTTATAGTTCAGCCCTATGTCACAGCAGAGAACCCATTGTCAAGGAACAGCAGAAATGTTTGAGTTTTTACTTAGTTCAGAAAATTCATAGGATCTGGTAGGAAACTTTTATCTACTGCTCTAAGGAAGATTTTCCTGAAATCAAAGCTGTTGCTGCTTAGGGAAGTGGCAGGAACATGGGCTTTGAGAAGGACAGTCCAGAGTTAGAATCCTAGCTCTGTCTCTTATTAACTGAGGGACACTAAGTTTCCCCATTTGGAAATGGGGCTGATGATGCCATGCCAACCTTAGTCGCTTCAGCCCTATCCAACTCTTTTGCCGTCACATAGACTGTAGCCCACCACCCTCCTCTGCCTATGGGATTTTTCAGGCAAAAATACTGGGGTGGGTTGCCATGCCCTCTTCCAGAAGATCTTCCCAACCCAGGGATCAAACTCATGTCTCCTGCATTACAGGCAGATTCTTTACCACTGAGCCACCAGGGAAGCCCATATAAAACACCTGCATGCCATAGTATATACCTGCATACTGTAGTATACACCTGCATGCTATAGTATATACCTGCATGCCATAGTATATACCTGCATGCTATAGTATATACCTGCATGCTATAGTATATACCTGCATGCCATAGTATATACCTGCATGCTATAGTATATACCTGCATGCTATAGTATATACCTGCATGCTATAGTATATACCTGCATGCCATAGTATATACCTGCATGCTATAGTATATACCTGCATGCTATAGTATGCTCCCAGGTTGTAGTATACCACATACTGTATACTATAGTCTGCCTTCGTAATGTTGGTTCTCTTCTTTCCTTCAAGTTGTGAAAATTATAGAAAGTGATGACAATGATACAGCTTGCATTCCAAAAACAGATGTTAAGAGAGTTGTTCAGTCACTGAGTCCTGTCCCACTCTTTGCAACCCCATGGACTGCAGCACACCAGGCTTCCCTGTCCTTCACTATCTGCCGAAATTTGCTCAAACTCATGTCCACTGAGTCGGTGATGCCACCCAACCATCTCATCCTCTATCACCCCTTTCTCCTCCTGCCTTCAATCTTTCCCAGCATCAGGGTCTTTTCCAATGAGTTGGCTTTTTGCATCAGGTAGCTAAAGTACTGGAGCTTCAGCCTCAGCTGAATATTTACTTCCAATAAAATATTCAGGTTGATTTCATTTAGGATTGACTGGTTTGATCTCCTTGCTGCCCAAGAGACTCTCAAGAGTCTTCTCTAGGACCACAATTCAAAAGCATCAATTCTTTGTTGCTCAGCCTTTTTTATGGTCCAGCACTCACATCTGTACACGACTATTGGAAAAACCATGAACAAAGCTGGTGGAGGTGATGGAATTCCAGTTGAGCTATTTCAAATCCTGAAAGATGATGCTGTGAAAGTGCTGCACTCAGAAAATTTGGAAAACTCAGCAGTGGCCACAGGACTGGAAAAGGTCAGTTTTCATTCCAATCCCAAAGAAAGGCAATGCCAAAGAATGCTCAAACTACTGCACAATTGCACTCATCTCACACACTAGCAAAGTAATGCTCAAAATTCTCCAAGCCAGGCTTCAGCAATATGTGAACTGTGAAATTCCAGAGTTTCAAGCTGGTTTTAGAAAAGGCAGAGGAACCAGAGATCAAATTGCCAACATCCGCTGGATCATTGAAAAAGCAAGAGAGTTCCAGAAAAACATCTATTTCTGCTTTATTGACTATGCCAAAGCCTTTGACTGTGTGGATCACGATAAACTGTGGAAAATTCTGAAAGAGATGGCAATACCAGACCACCTGACCTGCCTCTTGAGAAACCTGTATGCAGGAAGCAACAGTTAGAACTGGACATGAAACAACAGACTGGTTCCTATAGGAAAAGGAGTACGTCAAGGCTGTATATTGTCACCTTGCTTATTTAACTTCTATGCAGAGTACATCATGAGAAACGCTGGGCTTGAGGAAGCACAAGCTGGAATCAAGATTGCCGGGAGAGATATCAATAACCTCAGATTTGCAAATGACACCACTCTTATGGCAGAAAGTGAAGAAGAACTAAAGGGCCTCTTGATGGAAGTGAAAGAGGAGAGTGAAAATGTTGGCTTAAAGCTCAACATTCAGAAAACGAAGATCATGGCATCTGGTCCCATCACTTCATGGCAAATAGATGGGGAAACAGTGGAAACAGTGGCTGACTTTATTTTCTAAGGCTCCAAAATCACTGCAGATGGTGATTGCAGCCATGAAATTAAAAGATGCTTACTCCTTGGAAGGAAAGTTCTGACCAACCTAGACAGCATATTCGGAGAAGGCGATGGCACCCTACTCCAGTACTCTTGCCTGGAAAATCCCATGGATGGAGGAGCCTGGTAGGCTGCAGTCCATGGGGTCGCTAAGAGTAGGACATGACTGAGCGACTTCACCTTCACTTTTCACTTCCATGCATTGGAGAAGGAAATGGCAACCCACTCCAGTGTTCTTGCCTGGAGAATCCCAGGGACGGGGGAGCCTGGTGGGCTGCCGTCTATGGGGTCGCATAGAGCTGGACATGACTGAAGCGACTTAGCAGCAGCAGACAGCATATTAAAAAGCAGAGACATTACTTTGTCAACAAGGGTCCGTCTAGTCAAGGCCATGGTTTTTCCAGTGGTCATGTATGAATGTGAGAATTGGACTATAAAAAAAGCTGAGCTTAGAAGAATTGTTGCTTTTGAACTGTGGTATTGGAGAAGACTCTTAAGAGGCCCTTGGACTGCAAGGAGATCCAACCAGTCCATCCTAAAGGAGATCAGTCCTGAGTCTTCATTGAAAGGACTGATGTTTAAGCTGAAACTCCAATACTTTGGCCACCTGATGTGAAGAGCTGACTCATTTGAAAAGACCCTGATTCTGGGAAAGACTGAGGGCAGGAGAAGAAGGGGACAACAGAGAACGAGATGGTTGGATGGCATCACTGACTCAATGGACATGGGTTTGGGTGGACTCTGAGAGTTGGTGATGGATAGGGACACCTGGCGTGCTGCAGTTCATGGGGTCCCAAAGAGCTGGACACAACTGAGTGACTGAACTGAACTGAACTGGAAAAACCATAACTTTGACCTAAATGGATCTTTGTTGGCAAAGTGGTGTCTCTGCTTTTTAATATGCTGTCTAGGTTTGGCATAGCTCTCCTTCCAAGGAGCAAGAGTCTTTTAATTTCATGACTACAGTCACCATTCACAGTCATTTTTGGAGCCCAAAAGAATTAAATCTGTCACTATTACCACTTTTCCCCCTTCTGTTTGCCATGAAGTGATGGGACCAGTCATGTCCAACTCTTCACAGCCCCACAAACTGTAGCCTCCCAGGCTCCTTTGTCTTTGGAACTTTTCCAGGTGAGAACACTGGAGTAAATTGCCATTTCCTACTCTAGGGGATCTTTCTGATCCAAGGATCAAACTCTCATTTCCTGCATTGGCAGGTGGATTCTTTACCACTAGCACCATGTGGGAAGCCCTTGAGAGAGGATAGTAATAATTCAAAACTGTTCATAGGACCTAAAGCCAGGCTTCTTTCCATTCACATCCCAGTGAGAATCAGTTCCTTATCAACTACTCAGGAAAATCTACAAAACCCAAACCTCACTGGAGGCATCAAGCATGGTAGACAGTTTCTTGAGATGAAGCATAGTGATCCCTATCTCCAGGTATTCATACCCTTGTGTAATCCTCTCCCCTTGAGTATGGGCTGGACTTGGTGCTCACTCGTAAAGAATAGCAAACCGCAAAAGCAATAGTATGTCATCTCTGAGATTAGGTTAAGAAACTGCAACTTCCATCTCCCTACTTTTCCTTTTCCCTTTCCTTCAGTGTCTATTCCTTCTTCCCTTTGGCAAATATGTTTTGGCCATGTCAGGCACAAATCACCAACATCTCTCCAGTTTTGTCTCTCCTGGCTCTAACAAAGCTCATGGATAGGGCAGGCAAAAAAACTGTTTGCCTTAGAGGGTGGGGTCCAGAGGAGACAGTGAACACTCAGGATCAATGTTTGACCCTCTCGCACCCAGGGATGGGCTTGGACTGCTCCCCAAACAAGCACAAACTCCATGGTTTGTGCACTTCAGCATAAAAGAACATCAGATCCTTAGAGAAGTTAATGCTGCCAGTGGACAATCTGGAGGTGTTAACCGCCATGTCTGGAGAAATTAGATCCCCTTGCCTGAAATTTTCCACTGAGAACTTTTTATAGTTTCTATTTCCATTTGTAATTATATTTGGGAAGGGTGGACTTAACAGATACTTTTGAGCTAGAGATGTTTTACACGCTCATGAATTAAATAAGGGTTTTATCCTACAGCCAAATTGTTAAAAAAAAGAAATGTCTCAGGCAGGAAGAAAGCCAAGTTCTACCAAGACAGAATTTCTCAAGGTCTTGGAAGCCAGTGTCTGGTTGAAAATTTGCTACAGCCTCATTTGGGGCATTCAGATAACTCTGACTATACCCTGATAGGCTGTTTGAGTCATTATCTCCCCTAAGAAGATCCAGTTCCAAGAGCAGGAAATTAAATAGCTTATTTTAGCCAAGAAGACTGCTGTAAATTGGCTAACTCCATTACTTTCATTGCAGTGCTTATCTCACCCTAAAGGACAGCCTTGGGGCGGCAAAGAAGCTCTTAACTGCTGAGAACGGGAGGGGCTCCCGCTGCACTAAGGCACAGCCTCAGGAGTGTCTGCAGAGAGGACAGTGCCATTAGGTGCCCTAAATGCCACCACTTTGGGTTCAAACAGGATTCTCTCTGATAATTTTTAACAAATCAGTGAGCTCTGTGAGGAAGAGGATGTTATCCTTTATCTATGAGTATATTCTAAGGTGCTGTTTTCAGCCAAAGCCAAACTTTCCAACCTCTGAAAAGGGGGTGACAATACCCACACACTAGAAGCTGCAGATAACATTACAAGTTATTCACCCAGAGTCCCTAACATGGTTCCTGGCATAAGTAACACTCAATATTCATATACTTAAATTAATGAATGAGTAAGTGAATATCGCATAAGCAATCATGGAGATAAAATTAACCTTAAAAAAATCTTTATTTTTGTGTTTGCTATCTGTCAGACACCATTTTTAATGGACAGAGAGCATCAAAATATGTAGCAGAGAAGAACAATGTTTTTGCAACCTGCTCTACTAATATAAAATTTAATAGAGCAAAAATAACTTATTATCATTATGGCCATTTTACAGGTGAGCAAAATGAGTATTTCAGGGGTTAAGTAATTTGCTGAAGCTATTCACAAGTATACAATAAGGTTTTCATAATTACATGAGTATCTGTTGAGTATGTCAGTTCAGTTCAGTTCAGTCGCTCAGTCGTCTCCGACTCTTTGCGACCCCATGAATCGCAGCACACCAGGCCTCCCTGTCCATCACCAACTCCCGGAGTTCACTCTGACTCATGTCCATCGAGTCGGTGACGCCATCCAGCCATCTCATCCTCTGTCGTCCCCTTCTCCTCCTGCCCCCAATCCCTCCCAGCATCAGAGTCTTTTCCAATGAGTCAACTCTTCGCATGAAGTGGCCAAAGTACTGGAGTTTCAGCTTTAGCATCATTCCTTCCAAAGAAATCCCAGGGCTGATCTCCTTCAGAATGGATTGGTTGGATCTCCTTGCAGTCCAAGGGACTCTCAAGAGTCTTCTCCAACACCACAGTTCAAAAGCAGTGAACCACAGTTCTTCAGTGCTCAGCCTTCTTCACAGTCCAACTCTCACATCCATACTACATACATTAGCTCTTTTACTATTTCAGCAGCCTCATCATTATGCTATGGACCATTAACTCCACATAACAAAGGAAGAAACAGAGGCTCAGAGGAGTGAAATGTTTATGATCTGTTAGTGGCAGAGTAGGGACTCACACCCAGATGGTCCTGGTGGCAAAGTCCATGTGCTTCATCCCAACATTGACCCATTAAAATAGGTGCACCTTCTACCATAGGATAAGAACTCCCTGTGAGGGTGTCAGTCTCAGGGAACAGGATGGGTCATATTCAGTTTCATGTCCTTCTCAGGACTGGCACAGTGCCTGTCTACAAATAAGCATTTGAAAAATATGGCACCTATTCTCTGCTCATGCTTGGGAAGTGCTCTGTAAGCCTCTTACAAAAGGTAGCTAGCATCTGTTGAGGAAATATATTAGAGTTCTCCAGAAAAACAGAATCAATAAAATGTGTGTGTGTGGTAAAGATCTATTTTTAGAAATTGACTCATACAATTATGGTGACAGGCAAGGTGAAAATCTACAGGATGGGCCAACAGGCTAGGGACTCAGGAAGAGCCAGTCCTCAGTTCCAGTCTCAAGGCCATCTGCCGGCAGAATTCTCTTTTGCTTGGAAGAGTACAGTCTTTTGTTCATTCAGGGCTTCACTTGATTGGGTGCAGCCCACTCACATTATGGAGGACAATCTACATTACTCAAAGTCCACCAATTTAAATGTTAATCTCATCCAAAAACACCCTCACAGAAACATCTAGAATAATGTTTGACTACATGGCTGGGCACCATGGCTCAGCTAAGGGGACATATAAACTTACCAATCATAAGAAGTTAGACAAAAACATTTAAAAATATACACATGGGTCCACAGCTCTGCCTGCAAGAGACAAGCAGAGGACATACCACACTCTCTGACTGGCAGAGTCCACTTATGTACAAGCTACTACTTTATCGGCAATGTTTTGTAGTGAAATGTACTGAGAGTAACTGATGAAGGTACTGAGGAATCATGCAGGGCTCCAGACTGGACAGTGAACCTATGGCAGGGAAGCCCAAGGAGAAGCAGTTAGATGTCTCCTAGGAAGAAATTCAAATGATGAGGCAGGTCATGAGTCTTTGCAGCTGGGCCCCAAAAGGACACACACAGGTGGCATCCCCTAACTCACGGGATGTAGCACAGTCTGGGGTCTGACATGGGTTCATATACTTATTGCTTTTTCAGAACACTAGAGAGGTTCATCTTCTCAAGCAGCACACATAAACTAAGTTCAAGAGACCAATGTGAAACAGAAAAGATTTTCTTAAACTCCAGTTAATAACTGCCATGAGCCAGGTTGATCTTCTTCAAGTAAATCAAATGACTTTGTTCAAAACCTTCAAATGAATTAAAGTCAAGGGAGTCTTTGCACTGCAAGTTCTGAGTCTGGATTCTACCTCTGTTTCTGACCCCATGCCCTAACACCTGCAGCCACTTTCTACGTGTACTCAAGCCAATATTGCTTCTTGCTGTTCTTTCATCATGTTATCCTTCTGCATCCCCTCTGCAGGGCAATTGCCTCCTTGCTGACCAGCCCATTCTTTCTTTCAGCAGGTTTATAGATCAAGGAACTAAGTGTGGCCTCCAGTCAACAACCATGGACAAACTGAGGTCTGCAAGGCCAACATCCTATAAAAGGAATCAAATTCTACCATCAACCATGTGGGTGAGCTGGAAAGGGCACCCTGCTCCAGTTAGACCTTGAAAGGACAGCAGCCCTGGAGACACCTTGTTTGCAACTTTATGAGAGACCTGGAGCTAGAGGACCCAGGTAAGGCATGCCCAGATTCCTGACTTGCAGAAACCATGAGATGATATATCGGTTGTTTTAAGCTGGCCAAGCTTTGGAGTAATTTGTTACAAAGCAATAGATAGCTAATATATCAAGTGACTTAAGCACTGCACAATTTTTCATGTGAGTAAATATGGTCCAGAAAACAGAAATAATTAAAATCAGTTCCAAGCTTTACTGATATTTTGTAAAGAAAGTGAAGGCAGGAGAAAAGACCACAGAAATGATGTTATAAAGGAGAAGAAGCATAAACATTTCTTGTATTAGTCATGGTAAGCTAATCTGAGAACAAACAACCCCGAATTATCTTGTTTGTAAAAGTCTTGTTTTTCCTCCCGCTAAGTCCAGTAGTTAATGACTATCTTCCAAGAGTAGGATGGCTAATCATTCTAGTTTTCTCAGAACTTGAAGGCTTCACAGGACATGAATGCTCTGTACTAAAACCAGAAAAGCCTCAGGCAAATCAGGATGAGTTGGTCACCTATCCAAAAATGAGTCCTTGAGCCCGCTCAGGTTCTTCATTGATTCTTCCACATTTATTCACATTCCATTAGTGAGGACTAATCACATGGCCCCACCACAGACTTCCTGGTGGAACAGTAGATAAGAATCCACCTGCCAATGCAGGGAACATGGGTTTGATCTCATCCAGGAAGATTTCACATATCTCAGAGCAATTAAGCAGATGTGCCACACCTGCTGAGCCTGGGCTCTGGAGACTGTGAGTTGAAACTACTGAGCCCACGTGTAGCAACCTCTAAAAAAAAAACCCATGTGCCTATAGCCCATGCTCTGCAACAAGAGGAGCCACAGCAATAGAAGCCTGTGCACCAGAGTAAAGAGTAGCCCTCACTCACGACAACTGGAGAAGGCCACACGCAGCAGCAAAGACCCAGCACAGCCAAACAGGAAAATAAATAAATAGTAGTTACATGGCCCCACCCAGATGCAAAGCAGCTGGCAGCTGGGTCTCCGGAAAGAACAAATGGGTTAATGAGCATGTCACCAGTCTTTTTCCAATGCCCCAGCTTCCTATGGAGTCACAGGGGTGTTCTGAGAATGCATATTTGCAGTTAAACTTCCTCTCACTTAGTAGACCACCTTGACTTCATGGAGTGGCCATAGTCAGTCAGTTGTCAGAGATAAAGATTCTCTAATGCAGGAAGCCAGCTAAAATAAGAAGAAACCATTCTGTAGATAAAACAAAGAAGGAATAAAGGAAGAAAAGGGGATAAGCTGACCAAATCTCTTTTCAAGTCAAAGAATCAAAAAGTGATCACTTATAGTTCTTGCCCCTCTCCTGAAAATTAAATCTATATGCCTGTGTATGTGTATAACAATTCCTAGGTACAGAATAATACTTGTTAGTGGTAAAGGGAAGAAGGTTTACATTCTCAGACGATTTCTATCTTGCATCTGTCTTGCATTAAGAAACACTACTGCACAATTTAGACACATTTTTTTAAATAATTAAAGTTTAAGATTGAATTTTATATAGTTTTCCAGAAGAATCTCTTGCCTGGGCTATGTAAAAATTTTCCTCCAAGATGGAAAATGCTGCTTAATACAGTTTCACCTGATTTCCCCTGATGGGACAGTGTTAGTCCCCATCAAAGAGTTATGACGACAAAGGTGTTAATATTACCAGAGCTAAAGTAAAGACCAGTCAAGAATCTAGAATCCAGAGAAAAATTCTATCAGTAAAGGTCTTTGGGTAACTGTTGTTGCCAGATTGAGCTGGTTACATGATATGTGACCGAAAGTATCATGGTTCTTTGAGCTCAGGACCAAGTTCTGGAGGTCACATCAGAAGGGGTTCAGGTTGAAAGAGGTTTCAAAGATCAGGGGAAGAGGAATAATAGGACTAGCAATTATAAGACTAGTAACTACTGTACACTTGATACCATGTGATGGTTTTCCTGCTGATGTTTGCCTACCTACTATATGCTCACTTCAGTCTGTGGTTTATCCAAACTGTTGTGTCTTTGGCCTCCTCCAGCATAATTATCTTGGGGAAACTAAGGTGACACAGTGGTAATTAAACAGCTGTGAGGACATCAGTTCCTGCCGTCATGGGGTAAAGGTGTCCCAAAGCACTGCTTTGGTTTCTGGAGTATACTCAGTTCAGTTCAGTTCAGTTCAAGCCCAAATGTGGAAAGAAGCAGTAGCAGAATGCTGGAAAGATCAAGCTCTTTCACAGTGGAAGCTTCAGTGGCTGGTGAGCACAATCCAGTAAAGTGAGATGAGAAGGAAGGAGCAGTCAGTGCAGATGAATAAACGACTCCTTCCATGCAACCCTTTATCTGAATTTGTCAAAAAAACAAATACTCGACAGGAAATACATAACCCTAAAATAGTAGCCTGATACATTTATTAGTCTAAAGACACAGCAGAGTTAATTCAGTGTTCATGCTTAGAGGAAGACTTAAACGACTGGCCCCTTCTACTATTTAAAATTTAGAAAACCAGAATGTTCCTGATGAGAATCAGATCGCTATATTGCGTGAAGAAATATGCCTAGAAATATGGCACTAAATGGCTGCCTCACCCTGTTTGGGTACCATTTTGCAAATGGTGAGTCAAGTAAATATAGCTAGTCCATGTGAAAGCACTACAGGTAAAAATTCTCAATAGCTGGTGCCCAAACATGATCAAAGACAGTGAGACCTGATGTGTAATTTGTCTGCTAGTTCAGACCGCTCTTCTAAATAAGATTTTAAACTTGATTAAGATACCTGAAATACACACTATGCAAAGAACTATATACACATTTATCTCTTTATCAACTATCTATGTGTTTATCTATGTATGTATCTATCCATGTTATTGTAGATTAACTTAAGCACAAATACATACAATTACAAAGTCAAATAGTATCCAAGTCTAATGACATCATACTTCTGGAATTATCTACCAGTCCTTATCACTAGGAAATGTTGCCAGGCTAAACTGGTTTTCAGCTATTACTCCCTGGGAGACAACTGACAATGTCTGAAGACATTTTTTACCATTACAAGTTAGGGGTGGGATGTCACTGGCATTTAGTGTGTAGAGGCCAGGGGTGCTGCTAAACACTCTATAGTGTGGGTTCTTAGTTGCAAACTACAAAATCAACTCTACTTAGTTTAAACAACAAATGAATCTTTTCAAGGCTATCAAGCAGCTCGCAGTATTTCCAGGGGAGTCAGAGAGTCAGTCTTAGAGCTAAACAGCTGAAGTAATGCCCAAACACCAGTGCAACAAAGACAGTACATACACAGGATGGGTGCTTTGCCACCACCTTCACCAAAAAAGTGTCTAGCCAGCCCTGCTTTCTCTTACTGATTATTTCTGAACCGGAATTTCATACAGTGTGCCTAGTTGACAGAGATTAAAGTAATGCCTTGCAATACATGATGGGGCCATGGAAAAGATGGAAAAGCAGCTAATTTGGGGATGCATGCGATGAGAGCCGGTTTTTAAAAAGCAGAGCAAGTAGCACAGCTGTGAGACTGAAAGCCAAAGGAGCTCGTGATCACCTTACTGTAACCGAAGTAACAGTTTATTAGCAACACCACATTTATTTCTAACAAGTCTATATTAAATAAATAAAGTGTTTTTAAACAGAGACACTCATAAACCAAGGTTATGTATTGAGCAGTTGATGAAACTGTGATGAGAGGCCTGCAAGAGCCCCAACCTGTATTTCCTCTGGAAGCAGTGATTCCTTACTCACTAGTTCAGTATTTGTGGCAACTTTAAGGCCATAACTACTGCAGATAATGAGAATCACTGCACCTTAGGAAGAGCCACTCAGAGTCAACTTCACCCTAACGTATATTTTCCTGATGGTATGTAGTTTTCTGAAAGCACATCCAAAAGGCTTACTGAGTGCCTGGTGGGAGGGTCGCTGTAGAGAAAGAGAGGAAGTCCTGGAGAAAGGGGATGTGGGAGGAACAGCCAAGCTCCTCCCACTCCCCAGGAAATTATGATTCAACGCAGAGGCTCCTGGAGTAGAAACCCAGTGAATGACATGCCAAAGATCAGAGAGCTCAGGGACCATGATGCTTATTCTTGTGATTCAGTTCTGTCTTCAGCTCTGTCTTTTTCGCACTTGCCCCACAGTTACAGAAAGCTTTCCTTGTGACGACCTTTCGCAGCAACAATAAGGTATATGTTCCTCATGCCACGGTTACACTAGCCGTGTCAACTAGCCATCAGCTGTAACTCCTAGAAAGGACTAGCATCACACAATGTGATTCAGCCTGAGAATATTTTAGAAAATGGACAGGCTGACGGACGAGCAAATTTCTGCCAGCCAATCGGGTGCTCTAGAGTTTACAGCCTTTACAGACTCACTCAACAAAGAACAACATTTTTCAGTCCCAGAAAATATACACAAAAGTATGTCTGGTAATATTAACATCAAGGAAACAGCAATATTTATTGAGCACTTCCTCTGTAACAAGCATTGATATCAGTACTTAACTTGCTGTAACTTGTAGAGCTTAGTGTACATCAAAGTCAAGTTAACTAGAACAGCATTTGGAAGAAATGATCTCTGGGCATATTGATGTAAATTTAGGACAGTGTTATTTCTGATCTCAAATTAGATGTGTGTCATGGCAATAGATAAGCACTGAGGGCTTAGCAATGATCATATTACATTATATTTGTTCATGGAATAAATATTTCTTAAGTGCCTATTTTGAGAAAGGGGGAAGGTTGGGTCCTGAGCACACCAAGTAGAACAGGGTCTCTGCCCACAGGAATTTACAGCTGGCAGAGAAAAGGATCACAAAGTAAAATGACTGAAAAGAAAGCATTGTACCTGTGAGAAGTGAACTGTAGACATGTTGCTGTAGAGGCTCAGAACAGGGCAATTTCTCCTCCGGAGGAGGCACTGGGATGGCTGTCAGAGGAGGGGATGTCTGAACTATATGTGAAGAGAGGGCAAGGAGGTGGTAGAGTGGGAGAGAGGGGGCAGGGCTCAGAAGGCAGGCAACTTCTGGGGAGAGTCTGTCGTGGAGCAGAAAGCCACACAACACAGGAGGAAAAGAGAGTGTCCAGCATTTGTTATGTTTCAGACCCTGGGCTAGGACTAGGACGCAGAGATAAGGCTCCTGTCCTCAAGCAGCTCATGCTCTAAGTGGTGCTTCTCAAAGTGCATCCTCCGTGAGATAAGAAGCACTGTCTGCAACAAAAAGCAACATGTCGATTCCTTATTAAGTCTGGATAGGCAACAAGTGAGCTATATAATGAAGGAACTGACTTACATGACAAGCAGCAGGCATGCCCTACTTGGAACTGTGCTTCTCTAGAACAACAGCCTGCAACACGAGGCTTGTGCAAGAAGACATATGGGCAGAGCAAGAAAATATTTAAATGTCCTCTTATCTAGAGCTGCAGTCTCTTACTGACATCTTTGGGGCCAGATGTGTTTTGGATTTTCCTTCGGATGCCATAGAAGCAAAATGGCGCACATAGACTATGTATAACATAACACAAGCCCTTAGGGCAACACCCGCTCATCAGATACATGAACATTCCTGTAGCAAAATTCGTGACTGATCCTCAAGCAGCATAAACAGTGACTCTAAAGTCTTTCATCAGCAGGGTCAGGTTTTGCTGCTGTTGGAAGACAATTTTCCTCAGATTTCTTGCATTTCTGCACAGTCCAATTCTTCTGAGCAAAGTCATTGGTGAGCTATGTTCAGAGATGACTAAAACAGCAAACATGCCTTGGGAGCTGGAGAGAGTGAGTGCGTTTGATAAGGAGAATGTCTTCCTCCCTGAAGACATTCCAGGATTGTCAAGCTTCCTCAGAAATGTCCCAGGGCAGTGAAGATATTGTCTTCCTCAGGGACACCCAAGAGAGGCAGGCGCCATCCTTACTATACTCCCCATTCCTAGAACATGGGGCTCAGCAAAGTTAACTAACCTGGCAGTCCCACTACCAAAAAGCAGTGGAGCTGGTTTGGAATGAGATTCTGCAGGGTTTGGTCCGATGTCCTGCTCTGATCTTATGCACTGTGCTTAGATGAGGACGTACCAAAAGCATTGCCTGCCATGGAACCTTAGTTAAGGCGAATCTCTTAACTGCTCTGACCCTATTTCCTTATCTGTAATACATTCCCACCTCTGAAAAGTGAGAATTTGGTGAAATGATCTTGAGATGGTGCACAATGAGATATTCTAAAAATTAAGAGGTGATATAAAATGTAAGAGATTATAATTCATGTCACTGCAATCATTATGGCCGTCAAACACACAAAATGGGAATGAGTAAAGTGACTTCTAGCCTCGCCACTACCTCCCATAGTGGCCTACAGAGGCCAAGCAATACCCAGGAGCCCTGCCTTGGTGGGATACCGGCCTTGTCCAACAGCACCCCCAGGGCATGGCCAAGAGACAAGGGGAAGGGAGCTTTGGCCTTGCAGAACCAGAACTCATCCTGCTTCCTGCTTCCTTCATTCTAAAATAGTGAAGACCTCCCTGAGGGTGAAAGGGAGTGCTATGGAGCTGCTGTGCTTTGATTTTACCCAGAAATTAAGAAGAGCAGTTCCAGAGCCTCTCTGGGTAGTGAGGACTGCACACTTAATTCCCCTGACTTAGCTAAACTATCCCCGTGGCCAGCCTCATGGAATTTAGAAAGAGTAAATATTTTTTGGAGGTCAAGCAAACGATTTTGTTTTCTAAATACATGCTGACATGGGGTCTGGGGAAGAGAAATACAGGTTCAGATTAGATCTAAGGAACAGAAACTCACATTTAAGCCCCAGCCATGCATCAGACCCAGTCAGAGCTGGGCATGCACTCTGTTCTCTCCTTACTTCTCTCTGCAGCCCAGGAAGGAATGACCATCACCCTCATTTATTACAGATGAGAGAGGAAAAGCTCATAGAGGTTAACAGATCTATCACAGACATGTGGATGGCAAGTAACAGACCTGGGGTCTAAACCCCTCTTGCCCATCTCCAATAGCCATGCTATTTCCTGGTCAGTCTGCTCAGCTGACTTTTTAAGATCACTGATGACCAAAAGAATAAACACACTGTCATGCCAGTGTTTCTTCATCTGTTTGGACATAGCTTCTTTTCCTTTGGCTGATTAGAAAATTAGCTCCTTAAGATAATAAAATGGTGCTATTGACTTTCCCATCTCCCCCTCAGATACTAACGAGCAGCGCCTGTAGAAGCCGACATAGATGTCCCTGCTTTGCTAGCTTTATTCACTACTCAGCTGCTATATTCAATCGGCACCTACAGTGCTGCTGTAAAGTGGAGGATGGACTGAACTGAAAGTGAAAGTGTTAGTCACTCAGTCATGTCCAACTCTGTGACTCTGTGGACTGTAGCCTGCCAGGCTCCTCTGTACATGGAATTTTTCAGGCAAGTATACTGGAGTGGGTGGCCATTCCCTTCTCTAGGGGAACTTCCTGACTCAGGGATCTAACCAAAGTCTCCTACATTGCAGGCATATTTTTTACTATCTGAGCAACCAGGGAAGCCCAGAACAGATCAGTCAGTTACCAGAAGCGGCACCCTTGAGCCAGGGTCCAGCCTTGGTGACAAGTCAGAGGCCCCAGGAGGAAGCTGGGCTCCTTCAGGGACAGTGGTGGCTCACTGGCCTCCAGTCCCATAACTCAGCAAGTGACAGGCTTCCTCCTATTCATGGCCACATAAACCTCTGTTCACTGACCACCCCCTGCCCCAGATTTTTGTTGCTGGGACTTGTATTGTAACCTGGCATTAAAGGTACAGAGTCTAGTTTAGGCTTGAAATTAAAAGGGAGATTTGAAAAAGGTCTGAAAAAATATTAAATATTATTAAAACTTTCAAAAACTGAAAGAGAAAGAAAGAGGTTGTGTGGAGCAGAGAAAGACAGAGAGAGAAGGAGAGTGGATGGTCACTGTCTAGAGAAAGGGGATGCTGTTGAAACACAAACAATGCTTTATTTTTGGATGTATTTTTGTTGCAGAAAGTCCAAGAAAATATAACCTTTTTATGTCATTGGACATTTACTATACAGTGGCCACTGGTTTGGCACTCTACCTACGTTATCTGGAATGAGATCTCCTTATAGGAAATCCAAACTGCACACCCATTGATGCCTTTTGAGAGAAAAGAGAGGAATGCAAATGAGGAGGAAGAGTGAGGAAGAGAGGGAGAAAAAGAATGGGCTAGACAGGTAGCTATAAGCATGCACATTCTAGTACTGTGTTACACGGGAAACTGACATCATAGTATTTGGCCTCACATCCACTGCAAACTGAAAAGTAGGCATGAATCTTCCCCTTTAAGAGATGGGGAAACTACAGTTCAGATAGAGCATGGCTAACAACTAGCTCTCAAACTAAGATTCCAGGGCTGAATGGGCACTAAAGAATTCTGATAGGGCAACCAAGGGAATTACATTTCTTTCCTTATAAAATAACCATGATACTATGGCAAAAATTGAAGTTTTATTAAATAATTAGGATTGTTGTTGTTCAGTCACTCAGTCATGTCCAACTCTTTGTTACCCCCTGGACTGCAGCACACCAGTCTTCCCTGTCCTTCACAATCTCCCAGACCGAGCTCAAACTCATGCCCATCAAGTCGGTGATGCCATCCAACCATCTTATCCTCTGTTGTCCCCTTCTTCTTCTGCCTTCAATCTTTCCCAGCATCAGGGTCTGTTCCAGTAAGTCAGCTCTTTGCATTAGGTGGTCAAAGTATTGGAGCTTCAGCTTCAGTGTCAGTCCTTCCAATGAATATTCAGGATTGATCTCCCTTAGGATTAACTGGTTTGATCTCCTTTCAGTCTAAGGGACTCTCAAGAGCCTTCTCCAACACCACCCTTCAAAAGCATCAATTCCTCGATGCTCAGCCTTCTTTATGGTCCAACTCTCACATCCTTACATGACTATTGAAAAAACCATAGATTTGGCTATATGGACCTTTTTTGTCGAAGTAATGTCTCTGCTTTTTAATATGCTGTCTATGTTTGCCATACCTTTTCTTCTAAGGAGCAAGTGTCCTTTAATTTCATAGCTGCAGTTACTCTCTGCAATGATTTTTGGAGCCCAAGAAAATAAAGTCTGTCATTGTTTCCATTGTTTCCCCATCTATTTGCCATGAAGTGATGGGATCAGATGCCATGATCTTAGTTTTTTGAATGTTGAGTTTTAAGCCAGCTTTTTCACTCTCCTCTTTCACTTTTATCAAGAGGCTCTTCGGTTCCTCTTCTCTTTCTGCATTAAGGTGATGTCATATGCATATCTGAGGTTATTGATATTTATCTTGATTCCAGCTCATGCTTCAGCCAGCCCGGCACTTTGCATGTTGTATTCTGCGTGTAAGTTAAATAAGCAGGGTGACAATACACAGCCCTGATGTACTCCTTTCCCAGTTATGAACCAGTCCATTGTTCATGTCCAGTTCTAACTGTTGCCTCTTGACCTGCATACAGGTTTCTCAGGAGGCAGGTCAGGTGGTCTGGTAGATCATTAGGATGCTTGCCTTCATTATGAACTCTATATTCATATTCAGCATAGAGAGTTCTATGTTTTGATTCCAGTGTACATGGGACAATTACAGCCAAGACTGTAGTACCAGTTCTAGCCACCTCATACCTATTAATTTGCATATTTTATTAAAGTATAAGGAACTCAAGTCATGCGCTATCAGTGGGAGCCGGCAACTGATCCTCAGGGCCAAGGGGACCTTGAACAGGGTTGTATAGTTTGGAGGATGGATATAAAAATGCTTCCTGGAGGAGGTGCTGAGACCAAAACTAAATCTACCCTCTTGGGTAGAAAACCTTAAGAACCAAGATTTAGAACCAAAAACGGGAGGATAGCTCAGGAACCAGGAGAACTAAGAGCTGTCTGGAAGTATTCTCTGATTAATAGATGAAGGACAAATTTGCATCCTTGTGACCTTTACTTTACCTGTTCCAAGTGCACACGGGATGAGTAGACCATCCCTGACACATTTTAGCCTGTTGAAGATCATGTTTTTCATCATACATTACTCATTTACCATTTTGGCTTCTATCCAGCTCTCAGTGCTATGCCTGGCATATGGTAAGCTCTCAATAAATGCTATATGAATAAACAATTTTTTAGTGTGCCCAGGGATTGATGTTTCTAAACTTACAAACCCTGCCCCCCACCTGAGAGGAGGCCACCTGAGCGGCCAGCTGGCATTTCAAGATGACCCCTCTGTCTCTGTTAACCAACAAGACCCCCAGTTTGAAAAACATAGACTTCCCTAACCAGGAAGTCATTTCTGCATCAGCACAGGATAGCTGGGCTCTCCTTTTAGAGAAACTAGAAATCTGAACAAATGACTCGCGAGACCTCATCCTTTATTTTCAGGGAGAAAAATCTCTTTCACAAAAGTAAAAGCATGTGGCCAAGCTGTAACCTCACTGAGGTCATCAATGAGACAGCTCACCCCAGAACTTTGTCTGCAGTTCTGAGCTCCGGGTGTGGAGAGGCGCTCATGGAATTCAGCCCAAATATGCATTTCCTTTTATACTGATTCCCTCTAACAGCTGTAAACCAGGTTCCCAAGTTTTCATGCACCAATCTTTCAAAGCAGATTCCCTCAAAAATTTCTAGTGGAAAAAAAAAGAAAAGAAAATTCTAGTGGTCAAAACAAAGAGCTAGAAACCTGAGAAGAAAAGAGAAAATCCTACATGAGTAAATCAGAAACATGGTCAGAAACCAAACCATCCAGAAACTGCAGATATGAAAAATATTTCCTATATATTTTAAAACTACTCTTTGCCTATTTATTTAGATCTTACCTTCTTCCAACAGACAAACTTAAGTCACATACACATACATATTTGCTTCATGAAAGAATAATGAGGTAGAAATATGTATCATGTTTAAGGACAAGACTGCCTGGGTTCATATTCTGACCAGCACTTTAATCAGCTTTGTGACCTTGGGTTGATGCCTCTGGCCTCAGTTTCCTCACTTATAAAACAGGGATGGTAAGATAGCTAGCTACCTTGTAAGAATGTTGCATGGGCTAATCTCCATTTGAGGCCCAAGAGAAAATATATTTACATCTATTGACTACCTATTAAGTACCAAAATTGTAGTGGGTACTTTTTCATACTTAAATTTAATATATCTCACAATAGCTTTTAAAGGAGATATTATTATTCATATTTCATAGAGAAAACACTAGAAGCTCAGAGAGGTTGAGTAATTTGACCAAAACAACATAGATATTAAGGGCAAGGCAGATATTTGAATCCAGGTCTTCCTGACCACAAAACTTCAAAGTTGTAGGCAAGGTAGCTCCCTAGGTCCCCAGCCATCATGTAGCAGTTCCTTGTTCTCATAGTTTTGGGTGATCAGCCTTCCCCAAATGCTCAACAACCCCCTCCTATGAACTCTCACAATGCAAGGACTTCTATACATGGAGAGAGAACATTTAAATCTAATGGCTGAGTCTGAGTTCTCTTCACTGAAGATATTAAGAAATATACCACACTGGTAAAAGCAGACTTTATACAATGCCAGAAGAACACAAATATCACTGAAAATACCTTCCCTTCACAATGCTTAGGTTTGCTTATATGACTCAGCCTGCGTTCCAAAAGCTTTGGTTTGTTGCACTGAAATAATTCATGGGCTAATACAGTGCAAGATCATGTAACAGTACTCAAATGTACTCAGTAAATGATACATTTTACTATTGATTCACTTTATCTTCAAAACAACATTATGAGGTATTTGTTATCTCCATTTTATAGATGAAGAAACCAAAGCTTGGAAATAAAGCAACTAAATAGCTATATTGATTGCTGCATAAGAAATTTCCCCCAAAACTTAGTAGCTTAACACAGCAATAAGCATTAATTTATCTTCCACCGTCTTTATAGGTCAGGAGTTGGAAAATGGCTTGGATAGGGGTACTTCTGGATTAGGATTTCTCATAAGTTTTCAGTCAAGCTGTTGGCTAGGACTGACTGACAGAACTGGAGGATTTGTTTCCAAGGGGGCTCACACACTGGTGCTGGTTGTTGGTGGAAAGCCTTAGTTCCTCCCAATGTGGGGCTCTTCATGGGCTGATTGAGTGCCCTCATGACGTGGAGACTGGCTTCCCTCAGAATGAGCTATATCAATAACCTCAAATATGCAGGTAACACCACATTTATGGCATAAAGTGAAGAAGAACCAAAGAGCCTCTCGATGAAAGTGAAAGGAGAGTGAAAAAGTTGGTTTAAAACTCCAGAGAACTAAGATCATGGCATCTGGTCCCATCACTTCATGGCAAATAGATGGGGAAGCAATGGAAACACTGACAGACTTTATTCTGAGGGGGCTCCAAAATCACTGCAGATGGTGACTGTAGCCATGAAGTTAAAAGATGCTTGATCCTTGGCAGAAAAGTCATAACCAACCTAGACAGCATATTAAAAAGCAGAGACATTACTTTGCCAACAAATGTCCATCTAGTCAAAGGTATGGTTTTTCCATTGGTCATGTATGGATGTGAGAGCTGGACTATAAAGAAAGCTGAGTGCCAAGAATTGGAGAAGACTCTTGAGAGTCCCTTGGACAGCAAGGAGATCCAACCAGTCCATCCTAAAGGAAATCAGTCCTGAGTATTCATTGCAAGGACTAATGCTGAAGCTGAAATTCCAAATCTTTGGCCACCTGATGCAAAGAACTGACTTATAGGAAAAGACCCTGATGCTGGGAAAGATTGAAGGCAGGAGAAGGGGCCGACAGAGGATGAGATGGTTGGATGGCATCACCGATTCAATGGACATGAGTTTCAGTAAACTCTGGGAGTTGGTGATGGAAAGGGAAGCCTGCTGTGCTGCAGTCCATGGAGTCACAAAGAGTTGGACACAACTGAGTGACTGAAGTGAACTGAACTGAGAGTGAGCTATCCAAAATGTAGAGGGCAAAATGGAAGGTATCCATTTGGTTACTCACAGCATCACTTCAACCACATTCTGTTTGTTAGTGGCAAATCTCTGAGTTCAACCCACATTCATGGAGGGAGAATGAAACTCCATTTTTTTAGAGGAAGTGTGTCAAAGAATCTATGATATATTCTAAAGTCACCACAGAGGAAGAACTGGAATTCTCATTTATCCCTTTCTGACTTTACAGCTCCAACTCTTCTGATAGCTAAGGTGAAAAAACACCACGAATGTTTCCACGGCTTACCTCCTCATCCATGATAGACATCATAAGCAATCCCAGTAACTCATACTGCTGAAGCTCAGCTTGGCCTAAGTATCTCTCTCACACCATGTGCCAGGAAATCACCACCAATCATTTCAGAGTAAGCACACAAGTAGATATGAACTCCACTCCTGTCCCTCCCTGTCCTACCATACTTACCTAGGAAAACCTCACAGGTGTTGTAGGTTTGGGCTATCTTAGAGTCCCTAATCTGGAGGGTCACCTCTTGGATTCTCTCTGAAACAAGATTTTTAATAATGAACCCCTCTCACAAAAGTGCTCTAGGGAGGACAATGCTTTAGGAAGCCTCATTTATTCTAAGCTTTAGAAAATCCTCCAAATTCCATAACTTTACTGAAACTGTGCAGACACACCCCAGTAATGCATTTATTCTCTAATGGCAGGAGGAGAGAATTATATTCAATATCTACAGTGTTCTTTACTTAATACAGGTGCCCTCACCCACGGGTGCACATTGTAATCACCAGAGCCAGGACCTGGCCCCAGTCTCAAGAGATTCTGATGTGATTGATCTGGGGTGCAGCCTGAGATCTGGGGAACTTTCAGAACTCCCCATGTAATTCTAATTTCAGCCAGATCTGAGAATAACTGATTTAACACTCCATTCTCATTGCCAAATAAGTGTTCCCACTGTGTATGCGTTAAGACATGCCACTTTGTAATGACTCAGTTAACATATTAAAAGAATTTGGAGTGATTGGCCCCAGGCAATATTCAAAATTTACCACTATTTTTCAAAATATCAATCTCAGTTTTTGAGTTTAAATTGTCTTCCTTCTGTAGTTTTTCCTATCTATCTTAAATGGACAAACCCACCTGATTCAATTTAAAAAAAAATCCAGTTATTTTGCACTTTTACGTGACTAACATTTTTCATAAGCATCTCCCCAACCCCCTTTTTCTCACCCAGTGCTCACTTCCAATCCATAATTCTTCCCAATGTATCAAAAATATGAGATCACCCTAGAACAAATGTAAAATTCTGTTGATATGGGATTTTATGATTTGTTTTTCAGTCACTCAGTCATGTCTGACTCCTTGCGACCCCTTGGACTGCAGCATGCCAGGCTTCTCTGTCCTTCACTATCTCCCCAAGTTTGCTCAAACTCATGTCCATTGAGTCGATGATGCCATCCAACCATCTCATCCCCTGTCACCCCTTTCTCCTGCCCTCAGTCTCTCCCAGCATCAGAGATTTCATGATAGTTTTAGTAAATACTTTTCTCTTCCTCACACAGTCAACCCTTACTTTCCTAGATTAACAGAGAGATGAGCCAGATAATCTAAAAATACCATTTTTCTCTCAAATTTCACATCTATCCTAAAAAAGATATATTTTTAACTGAGACATTTTCATTTTTATACCTTAGCCAAGACAAGGACAAAGGAGCACCATAAGATAACGAAAGATTCTGGGAATGGGGGCATGCCAGCAATCCCCTGAACACAGTTTCTACACTTCATTTCACATTAAAATCCCACACCAGGCTGCATCCCAAAGAGTTAAATTAGAATCACTGAGGGCAGAAGTCAGGCATTTGCACAGTTTGTAAAAATTTCCCAGGTGATTCTAATGTGCAACAAAGTTTGGGAACTACTGTCTTAGCACTTTACTGCTTAATCTTTATGGGTCTGTGAGCAAAATAAATGTTCTACATCTTTAAGCTACTTTCAGGGAAAAAACACTCAGATGGGAGATATTTGTGTACCAAAGCTTATTTACTGAGCTAAAAACTGTGTAACATAGTGAAGAATTTGAAAAATCCAAATGTCTCTTCATTTAGCAAGATCTAAAATTCAAGCAGAACATATTATTTCAATTAAGTATTGCCTATTGGATTTGGAGGCTAAATAAAAGTGCAGTTTATCAGTGTGTTCCTTTTTCTACCTTCACGGTAACTGACTATCTAAATACGGCATAACATTCACAACTAAAGGTCAAATTAAAATTGATACCAAGAACTGGGTTTTTAATCACAGAAATAAATTGTATTTATGTTGTACAAGATAGCCATTCATTAGCTTAACACAAAATTGCATCTATACCACTTTTTCCTTTCTTAATCTTATACTACTTCCTTGTGACATCATTTATTAGCTGATTTAGATCATTAATTTTTTTTTTTTTTTGCTTCACAATATTGTATTGGTTTTGCCATACGTCAACATGAATCCACCACGGGAGCACATGTGTTCCCCATCCTGAACCCCCCTCCCACCTCCCTCCCCGTACCATCCCTCTGGGTCATCCCAGTGCACCAGCCCCAATCAGCCTGTTTCCTGCATTGAAACTGGACTGGCAATTCGTTTCTTATATGATATTATACATGTTTCAATGCCATTCTCCCAAATCATCCCACCCTCTCCCTCTCCCACAGAGTCCAAAAGACTGTTCTATACATCTGTGTCTCTTTTGCTGTCTCACATACAGGGTTATCGTTACCATCTTTCTAAATTCCATATATATGCATTAGTATACTGTATTGGTATTTTTCTTTCTGGCTTACCTCACTCTGTATAATAGGCTCCAGTTTCATCCACCTCAGTAGAACGGATTCAAATGTATTCTTTTTAATGGCTGAGTAATACTCCACTGTGTATACGTACCACAGCTTTCTTATCCATTCGTCTGCTGATGGACATCTAGGTTGCTTCCATGTCCTGGCTATTATAAACAGTGCTGCAATGAACACTGGGGTACACATGTCTCTTTCAATTCTGGTTTCCTCAGTGTTTATGCCCAGCAGTGGGACTGCTGGGTCATATGGCAGTTCTATTTCCAGTTTTTTAAGGAATCTCCACACTGTTCTCCATAGTGGCTGTGCTAGTTTGCATTCCCACCAACAGTGTAATGCACACCCTCCCCATCATTTATTGCTTGTAGACTTTTGGATGGCAGTCATTCTGACTGGCATGAAATGGTACCTCATTGTGGTTTTGATTTGCATTTCTCTGATAATGAGCGATGTTGAGCATGTTTTCATGTGTTTGTTAGATCATTAATTTTTTCCAGTTTTTTTTTAAATAATTGACATACATCTCTGTATATGTTGAAGGTATACAGCATGGTGGTTTGATTTACAAACATTGTGGGATGATTACCAAAATAGGCTCAGCTCATTAATTCTTATATGGTATCCTTATTTTTTAATGTCTTAATAGGGATTTTAAGATCCCTTAGGAGAAGGGATCATGTACATCAAGCAATATTTTTTGAGCATGTACTATGTGGCAAGAGCTATGTTAGCCCATCAACAGGTTTTTTGTCCCCTATAGCTATGTTTTTGTGTCCCCTATAGCTACAACTGAGGATGAGATGGTTGGATGGCATCACCGACTCAATGGACATGAGTTTGGGTAAACTCCAGGAGTTGGTGATGAACAGGGAGGCCTGGCATGCTGCGGTTCATGGGGTCGCAAAGAGTTGGACACGACTGAGCGACTGAACTGAACTGACTGATAGCTATGTTATTTAATTTGCAGTTTACAGTCAATAGTAAAACCAACTTAGTGGCCTGGCCACCTTTTTATTAATGGCAGTATAAAACAGAAGCAAATAAAAAGAAATAGCCAATGGCAGCATATTAAGGATATACTCACATATCAAGGATAAGTTTACAGTAAATGAAACGTTCAGTTGTATGTGTGTGTGTGTTGAGTCTCAATGCAGAATATTTTTCTCCATTAGAGAGATTTGAAATATATTGGGATAGAACAGTGTTTTGTGCATCATAGTATTCTGTAAATAGTTCTTGATTAAGTAAATGAAGTCAAAAGTTCTAGAAATGGGGTTTTGGTTTGTTTTTGTTTTGTTCTCAGCTATTAGAAGTTTCTCTGGCTGAAAACAGAAATCACCTTGTAACTTTGGTATTCTTTTGGCTCTGAGTACTGAAGGGGCCTCTTTTTCATTGTAAGTATAAGGGGCAGAGGCCCCTGCGGGTGGAGGAGCAGGCAGGACGCCTGTGGCTTGGACGGTTCAGTCCCTCAAGCCCTGTTTAGGTATGCAGAGATGGTTTCTGGGCCATGGACTTCTTTGTCTAGTGTCAAGAAGACTCCTGGGAAAAAAAGAAATAAACACCTGCCTCTGTCCATTTAGAGCTTCAAAAGACATGGAATGGTCCCAGCCAAGGTCCATGGCTAGCGAAGGAAAACTCTCCATGAGGCAAGAGGCATCTGGACTGGTTGGAGCCCACAGGATAGAGGTGACCCGCAGCACAGCCAAATGGAGATTTTGACATGAAGAAAGTGTGCTTTCTGCAAAGAGAAGCTGATGGAGCCTTAGAAAAACAAGCAGAAAAATAATGAAGATGTTAATATCCCAAACTGATCTTTCAAAATGCATAGTAGTGATTTGCAGGGTAAAACTCTGGCACTTTTAACTCAGTAATAGCCATGAATCGTCTTCCACACTCTGCATTCCGGATGATTGTGATTAATGAGGTCATTTATTCTTGTTGTTATCCATATGACAGAAATAACATATACAGCCCATTTATACTCTGAATTCCTTCAATGGCTTCACTTCACTGAGATGAGAGGAATGTGGCCATATTCAGAGATGGCCAAGAATTCTACATAATGGTTAGGTCAGATGAACCACAGTATTTCACTGCAATGTATATAAGTTTGAAGGCTGGAAAGACACATATAAATTGATTCACTTAGTAGACATCTGGGTGCTTAGCATATGCTAAGCACAAGAAAATAAAATATAATTTTTTATATCATGAAATTATAAAGTTCTACCCATATTGAAAGTGAAAGTTGCTCAGTCATGTCCAACTCTGTGTGACCCCATGAACTGTAGCCTGCAAAGCTCCTCTGTCCATTCAATTCTCCAGGCCAGAATACTGGAGTGGGTAGCCATTCCCTTCTCCAGGGGATCTCCCCAACCCAGGGATCGAACCTAGGTCTCCCACATTGTAGGCGGATTCTTTACCCTGTGAGCCACCAGAGAAGCCCAAGAAAACTGGAGTGGGTAGCCTATCCCTTCTCCAGTGGATCGTCCCAGCCCAGGAATTGAACCAGGGTCTCCTGCATTGCAGGCAGACCCTCGACCCACATTAGTGGTACAACTAAGGAGGCCACTAATTGCCATATGGCTTCAAAATGGTGAAATTCAGAGCAGACATTAAGATAACATGAGTAAATTTTAAAATATTACTTGAAAACACAAAATATCTCAAAATGAGAAAAATCTCTAAAGACAGGCTTAAGAATAAGCCACCAACATACTTGACTCACATCAAGACAACAGACCTCAGACATAGGTTATCTGAGCAACCACTTATATGAGTCTTTTGATGGATAAAATTTATAGAAATGGGTAATCAATGTATCTCTTATGTTTCATTCACAAAATATTTAGGGAGGGAAAGTAATATCTGACATCCTTGCTTCTGAATTTGGTCATTACAACATCTCCACATAATTTACTTTCCAAATCAGTGTTTACATATGTTTTAATAAGACAACCTGTGTTCTTCATAGTTTAAATTGCAGTGTGGATGTTCAGTGGCCTTCCTTTAAGCAAGAGGCAATAATCTAACAAAAGGCTTTTCTCACTGCAAAAGGAAGAAAAGTGTCTTTGTGGAATGTTTTTCTCATTCATTATCCTCCCCCTACTGCAAACTACCATTTGCCAGGCCTGGAGACATTCCGTGATAAGCAGGAGTGCTGTCGTCAGAAATAGGCTCCAAAGGACTGAAAAATAGCTTTCTTGTGGAGGAATAACTTCTTGCTTTTACAGATCTGAAGAAGGGTTAGGAGAAAGATTTGATGAACACTTTTTAGGCTAAATTCCACTTGGAAAAACCAACTTTGGCTTAGATCTTTGTTCCTCAAAAGATGGAAGGATTTATTCTTATACAATATAAATTATGGTCTTTCATCTTCTCCAGGGATACCAAGTACACATTGAACTATTTTATTTTTATTTGTTCATGTATCTTAAGGTTTCAGTTTCTTTGAGAGTTTTTAATTCTCATGGCTATTATATTTCTGTTCTGGTTATAATAATTAGAGATAGTTTCAATATTTTGTGGTTTCAGTTTGACTTGAGATCCATATAAATACTCAAAGTTCTTCACATCATTTCAGTGCACATGAGAAAAGGCCTAGGGCTGGAAACCAGGTGACCTGCATTCTAGTTCAGCTCTGTCTCTAGCTGTCTGTGTGATCCTGAGCAAGTCACTTAGCCTCTCTGGGCCTGAGTTGTCTCATCTACAACACAAAAAACTTAGAGGAGATGTTTTCTCCTCCTTTGATGTTTAGTTAAACCTCCTTTAGAACTAATTTTAGGGCTAAAATTGTATGATTTTGGTTTTTAAGTGTCTCCCCTGCAAGACCTTTGTGCTAAATGTTGTACATTAGCTATTCACAAAGTATTCCTAGCCCCCTTCTTGTATGCTTTCCTCAGTCATGGGCTAGAAATCTGATATTCTTGATATTCAGACTCCTTCATACTTAAATGGGATAGTCATGTAAGCACGTTCTGGTCTATGATGTCAAAGTCTCTAGAGAGAAGTTCCAGAAAAGCTTTTTTAAAAGAATACATTTAGCTTTAATGTCCCCTCCCCTTTTCACTCCCACTTCTATCTTCCTGTTTGTGATGTGGACAAGAACCTGTAACTGCAGCCTGTGACTGTGAGGCACAAATACAAGGACAAAGGCTATACACTAGTGCTAGTGGAGGAAAAAGAGGAGAAGAGCCCGGTTTACAAATGCAACCTGAACTATCACATCAGGCCTAACTGACCTGCGTTACACTTCTTGTTGCTGCAAACAAATAAATCCTCTCCTATTTAGAGTACTGTTAACTGGGCTTTCTATAAGCTGTAAATGAATGCAGTCATAATCATCCTTAAAACTAATCAGTTCCAAAGAGTAGGGATTTTAGAATAACCTCAGTAACTTTAGAGTTAATCCTCCTTCTTAGAATCAGTTTCCACTTTGTGATGACTTTTCATTGCCTTTGTTTAGCATTTCTGTAACTCTTCCTCACCATCTGGATTCTCTACTCATCCCCTTCTCCCTCTGTGATATGCTCCCTGCTTCTTCCCAATAGAGCAGATCACAGCCTCCTCTGTGCCACCACCATCCCTGGCACTCTACTCTATTTTTGCTCCTATCTCATTTTTCTGGAACTTATTTAGTCTAGCTTTCTTTCTTATTAAAACCAGAAGGCTCCAGAGGGTAGTCAGCTTGTCTTCAGTTCAGTTCAGTTCACTCGCTCAGTCGTGTCTGACTCTTTGTGACCCCATGAACCGCAGCACACCAGGCCTCCCTATCCATCACCAACTCCCGGAGTTTACCCAAACTGATGTCCATTGAGTTGGTGATGCCATCCAACCATCTAATCCTGTCATCCCCTTCTCTTCCCACCCTCAATCTTTCCCAGCATCAGGGTTTTTTCAAATGAGTCAGCTCTTCACATCAGGTGGCCAAAGTACTGGAGTTTCAGCTTCAGCATCAGTCCTTCCAATGAACACCCAGGACTGATCTCCTTTAGGATGGACTGGTTGGATCTCCTTGCAGTCCAATGGACTCTCAAGAGTCTTCTCCAACACCACAGTTCAAAAGCATCAATTCTTCAGCACTCAGCTTTCTTTATATTCCAACTCTCACATCCATACATGACTACTGAAAAAACCATAGCCTTGACTAGACGGACCTTTGTTGACAAAGTAATGTCTCTGCTTTTGAATATGCTATCTAGGTTGGTCATAACTTTCCTTCCAAGGAGCTCAGTTCAGTTCAGTTCAGTCGCTCAGTCGTGTCAGACTCTTTGCGACCCCATGAATCGCAGCTCGTCAGGCCTCCCTGTCCATCACCAACTCCTGAAGTTCACTCAGACTCACGTCCATCAAGTCAGTGATGCCATCCAGCCATCTCATCCTCTGTCATCCCCTTCTCCTCCTGCCCCTAATCCCTCCAAGCATCAGAGTCTTTTCCAATGAGTCAACTCTTTGCATGAGGCGCCCAAAGTATTGGAGTTTCAGCTTTAGCATCATTCCTTCCAAAGAAATCCCAGGGCTGATCTCCTTCAGAATGGACTGGTTGGATCTCCTTGCAGTCCAAGGGACTCTCAAGAGTCTTCTCCAACACCACACTTCAAAAGCATCAATTCTTCAGCGCTCGGCTTTCTTCACAGTCCAACTCTCACATCCATACATGACCTCTGGAAAAACCATAGCCTTGACTAGACAGACCTTTGTTGGCAAAGTAATGTCTCTGCTTTTGAATGTGCTATCTAGGTTGGTCATAACTTTCCTTCCAAGGAGTAAGCATCTTTTAATTTCATGGCTGCAGTCACCATCTGCAGTGATTTTGGAGCCCAAAAAATAGAGTCAGCCACTGTTTCCACTGTTTCCCCATCTACTTGCCATGAAGTGATGGGACCAGATGCCATGACCTTCGTTTTCTGAATGTTGAGCTTTAAGCCAACATTTTCACTCTCCTCTCTTTCACTTTCATCAAGAGGCTCTTTAGTTCTTCACTTTCTGCCATAAGGGTAGTGTCACCTGCATATCTGAGGTTATTGATATTTCTCCCGGCAATCTTGATTCCAGCTTGTGCTGCCTCCAGCCCAGCGTTTCTCATGATGTACTCTGCATAGAAATTAAATAAGCAGGATGACAATACACAGCCTTGACGTACTCCTTTTCCTATTTGGAACCAGCCTGTTGTTCCATGTCCAGTTCTCACTGTTGCTTCCTGACCTGCATATCTTACACAGCCCTGTTTATCCCAAGTATGGCTTTGAACCTGGTACATAATAGATGTTCAATAATGATAATTTGGTTATTTCATTTTGACTGAGTGCATTAATTTATTAATCTTATAATCATTTGACAAACTCACTGCTTATGCAGAAGTAGCTGAGGACCACTGGATTTCATGACGATTGTTCTATATGGAGACTGTATAATTCTTGATAATTCTATCTGGACTACATAATTGACACTGTCATTTACCTCTAAACACATTATACACTGAACTTTCAAAAGGAGTTTCTTTGAAACAGCAAATCTGTGTCTAACTCAACCAGCTCTCCCACCTTTTCTGATGTAGCAATAGAATTGACCATGAATTTATTAATTTAAGGGAAACAAAATACATTATTAAAGTCCTAAAACTCATGGAAATGAAAAACAAGGAGCTTTTCACAAACAGTGCTTACTACTACTACTAAGTCACTTCAATCATGTCCGACTCTGTGCAACCCCATAGACGGCAGCCCACCAGGCTCCCTCGTCCCTGGGATTCTCCAGGCAAGAACACTGGAGCAGGTTGCCATTTCCTTCTCCAATGCATGAAAGTGAAAAGTGAAAGTGAAGTCACTCAGTGCTTAGTAAACATTTATTATGCCTGGGAAACTTGCATTGTGCCTTTCCTGGGACAATGCTTTTACAAATGGAAGACATGAAAAGATATCAATTCATTCGATCTATTGATTTCCTTGGCATAATACAGAAAGAAGACATTCAGAACTGCAGATTGTGTGTGTGTGTTTAAGTCAAGAACTGTCCTATAAAGGTCAAAAAAGGAACTGGGATATAACAGGATTGTGTGAGATTACATTAAAGCCTACAGTTACTCAGTTTATTACAGTTTGCTACGAACCACTAAAATGTCTATCTATCTAGGCAAATTGAAGCTGATTCAGTTATGCTTAAGAATGCTCAGATAATTAATATTTTAGTGGCCCTCATTCACTGAAGCTATGGATAAAACATGTCTTCTCAAGGGAAGTGAGTTTCCTAGTGAAAAGCAACACAGTTGAGAAGAGTGTTCTGAGACTTTAGTAATTCACATACCAAATTCACAATTTGGGCTCCAGTTTTTACCTGTATTATCATAAAATTAATGAACCAGTTGTTTTTCTTTAGGAAATTTAATCATTTTCCTCTTCTACATAAGTAAATTTATTTTAAAAAGAATTGCTAATCTCTATTATACCACAAATTAAAACAAATAAATAAATGACAGATGATGGAAAGCTTGCCCGGCTTTGGACTCTATATTTGTATATATTAGAGATACTATTCTCTGCTAGGCTCTAAGTCAGAGAAATTGCAAATAGAACTCCCTTATGACCCAGCAATCCCACTGCTGGGCATACACACCGAGGAAACCAGAATTGAAAGAGACACATGTACCCCAATGTTCATCGCAGCACTGTTTATAATAGCCAGGACATGGAAACAACCTAGATGTCCATCAGCAGATGAATGGATAAGAAAGCTGTGGTACATATACACAATGGAGTATTACTCAGCCGTTAAAAAGAATACATTTGAATCAGTTCTGATGAGATGGATGAAACTGGAGCCGATTATACAGAGTGAAGTAGGCCAGAAAGAAAAACACCAATACAGTATACTAACACATATATATGGAATTTGGAAAGATGGCAATGATGACCCTGTATGCAAGACAGGAAAAAAGACACAGCTGTGTATAACGGACTTTTGGACTCAGAGGGAGAGGGAGAGGGTGGGATGATTTGGGAGAATGGCATTCTATCATGTATACTATCATGTAAGAAATGAACCGCCAGTCTATGTCTGACGCAGGATACAGCATGCTTGGGGCTGGTGCATGGGGATGACCCACAGAGATGTTATGGGGAGGGAGGTGGGAGGGGGGTCCATGTTTGGGAACACATGTAAGAATTAAAGATTTTAAAATTAAAAAAATAAAAAACTATAATAAAAAAATAATAAATAAATGTTAAGACAAAAAGACATGACTAAAAAATAAAACTTGAATAGATACTAAAAAAAAAAAAACATTAAAAATGTGCATAAAGACAAAAATAAATAAATAAATAAATATATTCAAGTCAAAAAAATAAATAAATAAATAAAGTGAAATAAGAAAATGTTATGGGCTTCCCCAGTGGCTTAGTAGTAAAGAAGCCACCTGACCATGCAGGTGATGCAGGAGACACGGGCTCGATTCCGGGGTCGGGAAGATCCCCTGGGGAAGGGGATCTGCAGTATTCTTGGCTAGAGAATCCCATGGACAGAGGAACCTGGCAGGCTACAGTCCATGGGGTTGCAAAGAGCTAGACATGACTGAGCACACACACATTTGCAGGAAAATATTACAGAGGTAAGAAGTGTTAGAAACACACTGGTATTAACCTGAGAAATTTTCATTGACATAACAGTAAAGATAATTAAAAAGGGAAAAATTTTCTTATAACGTTATTTTGCATCAGGTCCACGTGCCGTGTAAAGTCCTTTAAAATACCATCAGATAAGCACATCCTGTTAGTACTAGTCAACTCATTTTGACCCTGTGGATTGTAGCCCAAAAGGCTCCTCTGTAAAACAGGCATAACAAAGTACCCCAATGGCATACAGTTAGAGAACAGAATGTCATAATTTTTTTAAAAAGCATGCTGAAGTGTGAAGATATCTGTAGTTTTTTATGTTTTTAAACAATTCAACTTGGCTAGGCTGAACCATATCTCCCAGAAGTCCCAGAAATATTTCTGGTTAAGGCACATCTCAAAAGATACTTTATGTGAGATTCAGAGGGTTAAAATGAAGCAGCAGGCATTTTCATTTTTATGCTCATAACTAATGGAATTGCTTCCACCCGGATGGTGATTCAAAAGCAGGATCTCATTCCTGGAGACATTGCAGAGAGTACCACCATGGAGCACTTGAAAGATGTAAAGGTGGTGATTCCTACGCACCCATCCCCAGTCATCCCCATTCAGCTCGCTGATTTGGCCCGTGCAGTGGACAGAATGACGGTGGATTCGCTAAGCTTAATCAGGTGCTGACTGCAATTGCAGCTGCTTTTCCAAATATAGTGGTATTACTGGAGTAAAGCAACCAATCCCTTCACACCTGATCAGCTGTATCCGTCTGGCAAATGCGTTAATTTTTCTCTTTACCTGTTAGTCAAGACCACTAAAAGTAGTTTGTTTTCAGCTGAGAAGGCCAGTAATTTTCTTTTGCTCTCCTATTTCAGAGGTATCAACTCTCCAGCCCTAGTCTATAGGGCTCTTGGTCACCATTTCCACTCTGCATGATATCATTCTGGTCCATTGCATTGACAATAATTATGCTAACTGGATCTGTTGAGAGGAAGTAGTGACTACTCTAGACCTGTTGATAAGATACTTGCATGCCAGAAATAGGAAAGAAGTCCCCCTGAAAATCAGAGCCCTTCGACCTCAGTGAAAAATTGAGGGGTCCAGTCTGAGGCATGTCGGTATATCCTTTCCAAGGTATATCCCTTCCAAGATGAAGGGTATACTGCTGCATCTGGTCCTTCCTACCACAGAGAAAAAACACAATCCCTGGTAAGTCTCTTTGTGTTTGATGTATACCTCATTTGGCCATGGTCGTGTTATTCCAGCCCATTTACCCAGTGATCTGAAAGGTTCCCCATTTTCGTGTGTTCCCGAACAAGAGGAGGCTCTTCCATAGGTCCAGGCTGCCACGCAGGCACCCACAGGCATGGATGGTGCCTGAATGTATTGTGGCACCCGTCATCAAATGGAGGCGGTCTATTTGAGACAGCTCTCCAGCAGGTCCTAGAGGCCCTAGTGTGTTCCATGAGAAACAATGTCCCCTACCCCCACCACGTTGCTTTCTCTCTCTCCCAACCCACCCATATGGCCTCATTTATAGCACATGCTTCCCTACACCAATCAGTGGGTCCTTGTCAGTTTGGCATGGCTTTCTACACATGAGTCCTGATGGCTGATTCTGGACGTCAGAGCACCCCAGAGGACTCCAACTTCCCTCACTTTTTTTTTTATCAGAGCTGGGTTTGTCAGTGGATTTACATTTTTCCTGAATCAAAGGGATAAGCTTTTTATTAACAAAAGTGTATCTCTTGCCAGACAGCCAACTTTTAGCTGAATAAAAATTTCCAAATGATTTCTATGTAAAAGTATATGAAAGGTCTATGAAAAATCTGACCGTGGCTGCACATGTCACTGACCCCCAGAGAGCTGAAGGAAGTCAGAGCCTGACCTCAGGCCACCAGATATCATAGTCACCTCCCTGCTCACCTTCCTGAGGGTAACTTTCAAGGACAGTATCTCAGAGGGCTATGGCCCAACATGGCCCTGAAGCCCAGCCCCAAGAGTTCCCTTGTAGCCATGGCTCCACCAGGCAACACCCCACAGCACATGACAGGGCCTCCCCAAGTGCTCTGCCAGGAACTGAAACCAGCAAAGAACAATGGGACACAAGTTCAATAAAGGGAGAGGGAGGACAAGTTCAATAAAGAATTCACAGCTAATGTCTTGCTAGGAAATTTTGTAAGTCTCTGTCCTTAGTCTTTCCAGTCTTATAAATCCAACTGCTGACTCAGCTCTCCACTTGGCTGTCTAATAATCACCCCACACGTAACAGAAATCTTGATTCACCTCTCCTTTCCCCAGACCTACCCCACCCCTGTCTTCCTATTCTTAGGAAACAACACCATTGTCCACTCAGTTGTTCAGCATGAAAACCTTGGAGTCAAAGCCACTAACATGGGACACTCGCAACACAACTGTGACTTTGCAGGGGGTAGACCTAGAACAAGGGAGGATGTGAGAGCATGGACTAGTGTGGACTCTAGAGTCAGACCACCTGCATTCACAACCGGCTAGCTCACTCACGAGATTCGTGCATGTGGGCAAAGTACTAACTTGCCACATCTAACCTTCAGGTTTTTCCTTGAAACATCAAGATCACCATAGTATCAACCACCAAGGTTGTTGTGAGACTTGCACAACCTCAGTGTGGCAGTTGTCCAAGGTCAGCTCACCTATGGCACTTTTAAAGTGAGCCAGTTTCTGCTAGTTCACTGTCTCCTCCCTAGAGTCACGGAGGCAAGACAGAATTAGAGCTACATGATTAGCCACCTACAATGAGTTGAGTAGCATCAGCAGGAGAAATGGCACACTGGGGGTACATTAGAAGGTCCCTCCATAATTATATTTGGATTTATAAACTTGTATGGATGTGAGAGTTGGAATATAAAGAAAGCTGGGCACCCAAAAATTGATGCTTTTGAACTGTGGTGTTAGAGACGACTCTTGAGAGTCCCTTGGACTGCACGGAGATCCAACCAGTCCATCCTAAAGGAGATCAGTCCTGGGTGTTCATTGGAACGACTGACGCTAAAGCTGAAACTCCAATACTTTGGCCACCTCATGCAAAGAACTGACTCATTGGAAAAGACCCAGATGGTGGGAAAGATTGAAAGTGGGAGGAAAAAGGGATGACAAAGGATGAGACAGTTGGATGGCATCACCGACTCAATAGACATGAGTTTGAATAAGCTCCGGGAGTTGGTGATGGACAGGGAAGCCTGGAGTGCTGCAGTCATGGGGTCGCAAAGAGTCAGACGCGACTGATCAACTGAACTGAACTGAACTGAACCAAACCCAAAACCTTTCCCCTGTTTGTTCTGTCTTCTGTCATGTTTCCAACTACAGCTCCTCTCAGAGTGGTGAGCACCTGAGCTCTCCACAGTGCTGCCCTCTTCCAGCTCATAATAGATTTCTACACCCTCCTCTTCGTTCACCATGTCACTCAGATATGGATTCTCACTTAGGGTTCTTGACTACCTCTATACCTCTCCTGGGGCCTTTGTAGCTTCCTAAATGGATGTGATTTGATTGACTGCTTACTAAAATCAGGATATACAGATGATAAATCCAAAATTATAATGACTTCTGGCTTACTCCCAACAATGAAAGAAAAGTGTGTGTGTGTATATATATATATATATATATATATATATATATATATATATATATATATATTCATTTTTTAAATATTCTTTTCCGTTACAGTTTATCATAGGATATTGAATACAGTTCTCTGTGCTATACAGTAGGACCTTGTTGTTTGTTCACTCTGTGTATAAAAGCCTGTATCTACTAACCCCAGCCCCCACTTCATCCGCCCCCCCCCCCCAACTCCCCCTCCCTTGGCAACCACCAGTCTGTTCTCTATGTCGGTGATTCTGTTTGTGCTTTATACATAGGTTCACCTGTGTCATATTTTAGATTCCACATATAAGTGATGTCATATGGCATTTATTTTTCTCTTTCTGACTTACTTCACTTAGCATGATAACCTCTAGTTGCATCCATGTGGCTGCAAATGGCATTATTTCATTCTTTTTTACAGCTGAGTAGTATTCTGCTGTATATATGTACCACATCTTTCTTATCCATTCTTCTGATGATGGACATTTAGTTTGTTTCCATATCTTGGCAATTGAGAATAGTGCTGCTATGAACATAGGGATGCATGAATCTTCTTGACATATAGTTTTGTTTGGAAATGTGCCCAGGAGTGGAATTGCTGGGTCATATGGTAATTCTATTTTTAGTTTTCTGAGGAACCTCCATACTGTTTTTCATAGTGGCTGTACCAATTTACATTTCCACCAACAGGGTAAGAGGGTTCCCTTTTCTCCACACTCTCTCTAGCATTTGTTATTTGTAGGTTTTTTAATGATGGATATTCTGATTGGTATAAGGTGGTACCACATTGCGGTTTTGATTTGTATTTCTCTAATAAGTGAAAGTGAAATAATTAGTGATGTTGAGTATCTTTTCAGCAATACATGAACCGTGAACATCTTGATGCTCAAGCTGGTTTTAGAAAAGGCAGAGGAACCAGAGATCAAATTGCCAACATCTGCTGGATCATCAAAAAAGCAAAAGAGTTCCAGAAAAACTTCTATTTCTGCTTTATTGACTATGTCAAAGCCTTTTACTGTGTGGATCACAATAAACTGTGGAAAATTCTGAAAGAGATGGGAATACCAGATCACCTGACCTGCCTCTTAAGAAATCTGTATGCAGGTCAGGAAGCAACAGTTAGAACTGGACATGGAACAACAGACTGGTTCCAAATAGGAAAAGGAGTACGTCAAGGCTGTATATTGTCACCCTGCTTATTTCATTTCTATGCAGAGTACATCATGAGAAACACTGGATTGGAAGAAAACACAAGCTGGAATCAAGATTGCCAGGAGAAATATCAATAACCTCAGATATGCAAATGACACCACCCTTATGGCAGAAAGTGAAGAGGAGCTAAAAAGCCTCTTGATGAAAGTGAAAGAGGAGAGTGAAAAAGTTGGCTTAAAGCTCAACATTCAGAAAACAAAGATCATGGCATCTGGTCCCATTACTTCATGGCAAGTAGATGGGGAAACAGTGGAAACAGTGGCTGACTGTATTTTTTTGGGCTCCAAAATTACTGCAGATGGTGACTGCAGCCATGAAATTAAAAGATGCTTACTCCTTGGAAGGAAACTTATGACCAACCTAGACAGCATATTCAAAAGCAGAGACATTACTTTGCCGACTAAGGTCCGTCTAGTCAAGGCTATGGTTCTTCCTGTGGTCATGTATGGATGTGAGAGTTGGACTGTGAAGAAGGCTGAGCACTGAAGAATTGATGCTTTTGAACTGTGGTGTTGGAGAAGACTCTTGAGAGTCCCTTGGACTGCAAGGAGATCCAACCAATCCATTCTGAAGGAGATCAGCCCTGGGATTTCTTTGGAAGGAATGATGCTGAAGCTGAAACTCCAGTACTTTGGGCACCTCATGCGAAGAGTTGACTCATTGAAAAAGACTCCAATGCTGGGAGGGATTGGGGGCAGGAGGAGAAGCGGACGGCAGAGGATGAGATGGCTGGATGGCATCACAGACTCGATGGACATGAGTCTGAGTGAACTCCGGGAGATGGTGATGGACAGGGAGGCCTGGCGTGCTGCGATTCATGAGTTCGCAAAGAGTCGGAGACGACTGAGCGACTGAACTGAACTGAACTGAACTGAGCATCTTTTCACGTGCCTGTTGGCCATCTGAATTTCTCTTTGGAGAAGCATTTATTTAGGTCTTCAGCACATTTTCTGATTAGGTTTTTTGGGGTTTTTTTGCATTGAGTTATAAAGCTGTTTGTATATTTTGGAAGTTAAACCCTATTTTGCAAATATTTGAAAATATTTTCTCCAATTCTGTAGGTTGTATTTTCATTTTGTCTAGAAATATGTTTTCTAATTTGACAAAGTGTCAGAAATAGATGTACTGTCATTTAAGGATCAAGTTCTTCCATGCCATGTCTCTCACTGATGAAATAATCATTTAAATATATGTGAATGATGGAAAAATATTTAATGATAGGTCAAATATAATATATATATTGTTTTGAAATGTATTAATAGGTTAATTATATTTTAAAGCTATCATTAAAATATTTATATTTATTATTTTATATTTGTGTTTGTGTATATATCCAAACACAGTCATGAAGGATTATTAGTAAATCACTGAAAATTGCTACATAAACTGAGTAAAACTAGAAATGGTTTTTCCTGTAAAAAAAATGACTGATTGTTCAATAGAATCTGTGCTCCTTACACTATTACTTTTATCTACATACTCTCTTTACACTGAAGGCCCCAAGGAATTAATTAAGCTCACTAGCTAAGGGGGAATTAATACTATAGTAAATACTTCTTACTTTTCCAACATAAGTACAGTTGGAGAAATGGAGGAGTCTGTGATTGGACTAAAACGATGGGGCATGGCCTGGATCCCTAGAGCAGACCCACCTGAACTTCAGGACATGTTTTCCTGGCCTGCATTTAGTCATCTGCCAGCTTCTTATAATGCCTAATTTTTTCTTTCATAATTGCCTATATCCCACTTGACTGGGACAGCCCATACAGACAAACATTGTGTCATGCACAATCACTATCATGTCAGATCATTCAACAATGCACCCCATAATCAAAGGAGCAAGAAGTACTAACTTGTCCAAGTGCAAATGATATTCTCTGGACAACCTCCCGACAAGCAGAATCTCAGTAATGGTGAGAATCTCAACATCACAGATTAAGATCCTGTGACCTAACTTTATCTGCCCTTGACCAAAATTGAGAATTAGAGAAAAAAAAATCTCTGAAAGCCATCAGCTGTCGCTAATGGCACAACCCTGATGTTGTACTAAAGATACGTTTTCGCAGAACCCCAACATTAGATGTGGTCACTCTGGGACCATGATAGAGTGAGCCAAAAGTGAGACTCCTCTGAAATTATGTCTGAGTACAAAAGCATGGATACTGAAACATGCAAATAATCAAATGTCTCCCTCTTTCAGCCGACATGAATGACCACTGCCTTTTTGCTAATTATACCTTTAGTTCCACTCCATTTCTTTCTCATCTCCCAGGTAAAAATTATTGCTGTCTAAGCATAGATTTAATATTACCTCCTGACAGTATTCAATCCAGAGAAGTCCCCTGCTTCTTTAAACACTCCACAAGATCACCTGACAAGTTTAAATCCTGAGTTACTTCCTGGTGTGGGCTCCTTTGTTGTAGCAAGTAACACAGGCAAATTCACTCCACTACACATGCGCTCTTTGGGAGCTGTGGGCAACATTAATTAATACAAGAACTACCTTGAGTCCTTTGATCCAAAAATGATCAAATGTCCAGGGAAAACAGAAGAAAGTACAAGCGGAAATAACAATTATTGCTCACTAGACATGTGCTGGAAGGCATTTACATGTGGTGGCCTTTAAATCTCATACTGTGACTCTGATTTTCCTCATTCCCTCGCAGCCCCCATTGCAATCTATCAGCAGGCCCTCTGAGCTCTGCCTCACAGAACACCTCAAATCTGACCACTTCTCATCCTCTGCACCGCACACACGCAGCCCAGCCATCCTCAGCCACCACCTGCACTATTGCCATAGCCTGTGGAGGGACCTCTGGACCTCAGTTCTGGCCCTGAGTCCCCTTCCACTGTCCATTTGCCTCACCACAGCCAGAGCGAGTTTTACAAGCAGAATATATATACACACACACACACACACACACACACACACACACACGTGTGTGTAATATTGAGTTTATGAAAAAATGTTTAATCTCAACAAGCAACTAAACATTTTGAAGTTAAAATAGCACATTGTACAGTGCAGTACTTGGCACAAAGTGACAACTCAAGGAATATTTATTGTATACATGAAAAACAGTTTTTCATCTAACAATTGGCAAAGATTTAAAAATAAATTCATAGTTATTGGCAAGAGCTCACAGGGAGGGCACTCTGTATACTTCTGGAGATATTGTGCAGTTTATCAGGAATTTTTGTCTCTGAAATGTCCATATCCTTTGAGCAAACACTTTCATATTTAAGTTTCTTATTTAAGGATTTAGTTAAAGATGTGCACAAAAAAGCTGTATTTACAGTAGTCCAGGCACTTTAAGTAGCAGTTTAATCTTTCATGTTCAAGAAGGATGTTTTTTAGGTTATAAAAACTCATCATAGAATAGAAAGGGCTTTTTTGTTGTTGAGGGTTCTATTTGTTCCCTATTGTTGCTATAACAGTTTGCCACAAACAACACAAATTTATTATCTTAACAGTTCTGGAGGTCATAATTCAGAAATGGGTCTTACTGGGCTAAAATCAAGGTGTCACCTGGACTATGTTCCTTCAGGAAACTCTAGGAGAGAATCCAGTTCCTTGCCTTTTCTAGCTTCTTTGTTTCTTGGCTCACAGCTTTTTTCTCTATCTTCAAAGCCAATAGCATATCATCTTCAAATCTCTAATTCTGACCTCTTCATCTGCCTCCCTCTTCTACTGTGTGTGTGTGTGTGTGTGTGTGTGTGTGTGTGTGTGTGTGCGCGCGCGCGCACGCGCGCCTGCGCGCTCAGTCACTCAGTCATATCTGATTTTTTGTGATCCCATAGACAGTAAACTGCCAGGCTCCTCTGTCCATGGAATTTTCCAGGCAAGGATACTGGAGTGGGTTGCCATTTCCTTCTCCAGGGGGTCTTCCCAACCCAGAGATCACATCCAGGTGTCTTGCATCTCCTGCATTGGCAAGCAGATTCTTTGGCACTAGCATCACCTGGGAAGCCCCTTCCTCTTTAAAGGACACTTGTAGTTGCATAGGCCTCCCTCTATAAGCCAAAAGAATATCCTGATTTTAAGATCATTTGATTTAGCAGCTTAATTCCTTCTTTAACCTTAATTACCTCTTGCCAGGTAATATAACATAGTCAGAGGTTCTAGGGATTCTAATGTAAACATTTCTGTATTGCCGTTACTGTGTCTATCACATGGCATATGAAATTTTGATCTCCTTCCTAAGCAAATCATGACCCTTCCAATCTACAGCTGAGCCCTCAAACTTCAGAGGAAGGCTTAAGACCGTGGTCTCAGGCTGCAGATAAGGAACAAGGCTGCGCAGCACATCCAGAGTGCCTTCATCATGACCCTAATCACGGTGGATGGGATCAGCTTTGCTCTTACTGTGAAATCCAAATATTCAGGCAGTTATGGTGGCCTGACCTGAACCCTGTAGACATCTGATGCTCAGAGCCTAGGTTGATATACTTGAAGCAATCGGGGGCCGGGGGGGTGGTGGGGGGACAAATCAGACGAGTTCCTAGGCCATCTGAGAGTCAAAGTTGGAGAAACAAAATCCAAATGTAAAGTTTGTCCATCAAAAGTAGGGCTGATGCTCTGAGATCAACCAATGGCAGAAGCCAAGTATAACAGGGATGGAACTAGAATTTAGCATCAAAAAAGTGAGCCCATTGAGCTAAAGTACCCACAGTGATTATTTGCCAGTTGCCTTCACAGGCAAGTCAGACTGGCTTAAAGGTACAGATTTGGTGGACATCATTTTTCTCAGAGAAGAAAGGTAAGCTACATCATTGTATTGAATTATTTTCTTTTTTTTTCTCACAGACTGAAGACTTTCAGTGGTTAGAAGATGAAATTTGGCCTCATGCCAAATAGTAATAGTAATCCTAATGTAGAAGCAGCTTTTAAAGCTATGGCTGGGGTCGCCTCCCCCACCTCACCCCCAGCTTCTTTGCAGATTACTTATTTGTAGTGTGTACGAAACAAAGGTAAATGAGATGGAAACCTGCATCTTTATGCACACCACTCACACATTTACAAGAATTTGTATTGCACTGATCCCCCTTCCATCCAGGTAGCACCATCTTTTTTTCCCTGCAATAATGAAATTATAGTGATGAAGGAAACAGAATACTATCAGAGTGATGCATGAAATCTCTAGTTTGTTTCACTGTAGCTCAGAGAAAAGAGCTTTAGTGTTCAGCCTTCTGACCAGTATGCTTCCTAGATTCAAATGAGTGAAGAAAACAAAGAACTACAGCTATCTTTAGGCTAAAATGTGGAAGGTGGGAAGGACTGTATAGACTAAAGGAAGAAAAGCATCTTGGTACATTCTGTTTTTCCTAAAATAGGATCAAGCAAACAAAGCCCACGTTTTTATTGCAAACAATAACTTGGCACCTGACTCCTAAAATTCTTAGGACTTAAGAGGCAAGAACCACAAGTTGCTAATAAGCTAAAAGAAAGCAGGGCAGGGTGCAACTACCTCAAGACTCAATCGCAGACATTAGTCTCCTTTTCCCTACCTGCGAACGTGTGTTCGGTTGGTATGAAAAAATAAATTCTCTTAGTCTGGCCACAATCTAAGCTAAGAGAAGAAACATTTCTTTTGGCCTCAGCCCTCTGCTTCATCCCAGTGCTTGCATTTCTCACTCAAAGCCAAACTCAAGGGCAAGACTTCTTCTTGTACCACGTCAAGGAAGCAGTGTTGAAAGCAAAGTATTTGATTTTAAGAAAGGAAGGCCTGTTCTCAAGGCCTAAACATTCAGCTGTAAAATGTGTAAACTATGTCATGGAATTCTGGCTGTGGTATGTGTCAAGCTAAGAAAACAACATGCCATCTCACCACTCTGCATAACACGGAAGTACGGAGAGCCTGAGAGAGATAAACACATACACATGTAGTTAGTTATGATATTAAAATATGGGGGCTGCTGGGGAAACTTTGCTGCTGAAGAATTAAAGCTGCCATTGTATAAAAACTATGTAAATGTTTGCTTGATATCATCATCTGTTGAGCAGTGGTTATAAAAATATATTACTGGGAATTATCAAGTTAAAGGAATATCTTATTTTTCCATGAGACAGGCTTCAGAAGTAGATGTTTGTAAATGAAGTCATATTAGGCATACTCCCATTTAAAAAGCTTTTGTAGCACTCGCCACCTTCTACCATAATCTATAACTTACTTATTTGTTACGCTTATTGTTTATTGACACTCCATCTCACTGCAACATGTGATCTTTGCATATTGTGGCTGCTGCTGCCACTGGCCCAGAAGGCAGCTGAAACTTCAGCCACGAGGTTTCCTACTCCATATCTGCAGCTCTCTCCTCTCTACCACGCCACGCTCAGGCCTAGTGTGCTAACTCTAACACTAGGTACCCTAGCAGTGTTTCAGCGCTATTTGGCTCCCAAACAGGGGAAAAGTTCTCCCTTTTACCAACTTCACTCCATAACTTCAGCTCCTACTTGGTGCCCACATAGACATGCCCTGATTTACTCTTTCAACCTTAAAATTCCTCAACAGCTAATACTTCCTGGGCACTTACTATGTGCCAGCCACTGTCCTGGGTACTTGGGATACAACGATAGACAAAAACTTCTGAATTAATTCAGCTTACATTTCTTCAGTGTCCATTGAAATTTATCTTGTATCCAATGCCTCTCTATAAATTTACCATTTAGCTACATTTAGAATAAACCCCACATTGAAATGTCAACCTGACACCAACTTTTGATGGTTGCCTTTTAAGATATGCAGGCAATAGAGCCTGTAATACTCCAGCTCACTAGGGTTTATACTAATATCTTACTTTACATTTACTACAAATGCAGGTGCTCCCCTCCCCTAGGTCCCTGAGAAAAGAATCACTGAGTGCAAATGTCACAGGTTCTACAAATTCCGTTGTCATTTCAATGAGACTCCTTTTACACTCCTGGGATAACCAAAATGCCAAATTGAATTATTATAGAATTCTGAAATAAATCTCTTAATCCTTTCAGAAATTTCTGTCAATCTGCTTCCATCTGACCATACTGGTCCATGATCCACCCCTGTGGAAACTCTTGCCCAGGCAAAGCATTGGAGGTTTTTAGTTGGAGTGTAATTAATGTGCCAAGTCATAATAACTATCATGAAAATATTTCAAAAGGTCAATATAATGATAAGCTTTCCCTTGTCTCTTTCTTGAAATTCTTCTCCAGCTTAAACCAATTGCCTAAGTCACTTAGAGGCCTTTAAACAAAATGAAATCCTAATGATGTCTCTGCCATGAATAATTAATTGTTCATGTACAATCTTCTCAACAAAATCCATCCTCATTAGATTAGAGGTTTCCTCAAGATATGTGAGTTCATTATGGACATTTTTACCTTCTCCTTGTGTCTTTCTTTCTTTGTCTGTCTTATCTGTGTCTGTGATCTGAGATTCCATCAGCCTGGCAAGCCTCCAAAGAGAAACAGCTGTAAGGCACTTAAGGGCCTTTGAGAAGTGGTAGAATCTCTTACTACTTTAAGACATGGTGGCTCAGCTGAGAGAGTAACAGCAGAGAAGGACTGAACTTACCCTGGAGGTCAGGGCAGCTTGTTCTCTTCAGAGGGAAGAGGAAAGGAGACTAGGGAAGGTATGTTTGTCCACCTTCTTAGGAACCGACGTTTTATCCAGGAGTCTTCTGTCTTTCGGACAAAGCTTTGATGACTGGAAAACCTTGAGAAGAAATTAACACTGTAACAGTAGAACATCTTGTAATTTCTTTTCAAATGATGAAATGCAAGGTCATAGACATAATGGGAGAAATTTTAGGGGTCATCTCACGTTCATCTGACAACTAACTGAATTCTGCTGTCTGTCACAGTTCCAGCCACTGAGCCAAAAGGAATATTGTCCCCATCCCATTCATAGCCCTGCCTTTTCAATCTTCCATCTTTACCCATAAATGTGTACAATTCTTCCAACTGTATTTCTGAATGGTCATATTTATTAAAAGTGTGTTTCAATGTTTAAAACTAATCTAAATGAAGAAAAGGATATCATCCATAATTCAAACATGTTTTCTGTTTATGTGTTTATACATTTCTATTATACCTTATATATAAATTATTGTTCTTTATCAAAGTAATGGTCTAAAGAACACTTAGGGATAGGATGAACTTCTCAAATGTGGGACAAATCTTTTTGTTTCACATTTCTTTTCACATAGCTATATTCATCCAGTAGACAAAATTTTGTATTCTCTTTTTTTATCTAGCCTACCATATGCGTTTTGGAGATTAACATAGTCCTTACAACCATCACTTGGAAAAGCTGCCTGGGAGTCCATTGGTGGACACATGCTACTTTAACAAACCACTATTAATAATACTGCAGTGAGCATCTTTCTGCATCCTTTTTTAATATCTAGGATTATTTCCATTGGTTGAGCTCTTAGAAGTGGGACTACTAAATCAAAGGATAATATTTAGATTGTTGAGATATATTGTGAAAACTTTCCCAAAACACTATTCCAATTTCTAATCCTACATATCTTATTCAATTAATAGGATTAATTAACTTTCAATCTAAGGTAGTCATAATGCACAGAAGAAGGTGACTGTTTATTTTGCAATATATGTACACAAAAGTATATAAAATATATGCAGTTAAAGAATAACAATAAATTAATACCTATGTATCCATTCCCTGCTTAAGAAATAGAATATTATGAATATTTTAGAAGCCCCTAGAGTATTAATATCTTGAAGCAGCTAAAGACAGATCTCATAATTTCATTAGCTTAAAGTACATGCATACACATCATATACACATTTATACTTTGTTCACATTATAGTCCATGCACTCCAAGGAACTCCCCTTGACAACTCCAGCAATAACTTAAGACTTTAGGTTGTTTCCGTTTTGTAATTCTACCATCTCAAAGGTCACAGTGATGGTAGTAAGACAGCAGGTATCTTGAAATTTTGTTCTCAGCATATTGTGGCTGCCTCCTCTATCTGCAAAATGCCTACCATCCTGGGAACTTCCTTCATCCTACCATCCACAGGAACTTCCCTGTGGATTCCCTTCACCTCTCTCTGCTATTGATTCCAGTATCCCATGGCTGCCTTTTGTTTATTTTTTTTAATTCTTCAAACTTAGTAAATATAGTTTATTAAAGCCTGTAACTCTTAACTCTAGTATCTGGAATCCTGAGGGTCTTTCCATTTCTGTTTTTTCCTCTTTTCTTTTTCTGAAGAAACACATCCTCCAGCAGCTTCTTAATAAAGGATGTGGGAGGGGTCAGTTTTCTAGAAAATCCAAATGCTTTTTTTGAGGTGACAACATAGTCTTTACAACCATCATTTAGAAATGCTGTCTGACATTCCATCAAGTAAATATGCCCTTGTTTTCTTAAAACAAGGTTTGTGAACCATGCCCTTTTTAGACATTCATATTGTTTCCCATTTTTACTACTATTAGCAATGCTGCAGCAAGCATCTTTCTGCATCTGGACACCTACTGAGGGCCAGGTACCTCATGGGCACAGTAGAGAGTCAGGCACAGTCTGGTGCGCACAAAACAAGAGGCACAGTGAAGGGAAGCAGGGCGTATACATGTGCTTAGTTGAGAAACAGGTGATCCCTAAGAATCTGAGGTATGAAACAGCCTACTGCAATATATAACTTTCTCTGCAGTCTTTATCTCAACTTGAGTGCAACTTTGCGATTTTAATACATATTAATCTTTGGTTTCGACATTAAGGTAGTAACCTTTTAAATTACTTACCAGCGATCTTTCTGTGGCACCCATTTCAGTTAACACATCTCTGTGTATATCCCCACATCCATATCCTGCCCAACCCCCCTCTCAAATTTCAGTCTTGACAACTGAAAGCGCTCCCAATGCAACAAAATAAAGAAGTTTTGGATTAAAACCCAAAGAATTTGTGCTCTGTGTGTGTGTGTGTGTGTGTGTGTGTGTAATGAAATATTACTCAGCCATTAAAAAGAATGAAATAATAACATTTGTACCAACATAGATGGACCTAGAGACTGCCATACTGAGTGAAGTAAATCAAACAGAGAAAGAGAAATATCATATGATACCTATTATATATGGAATCTAAAAAAGAAACGATCCAAAATGAACTTACTTACACAACAGAAACAGACTTAGAACGAACTTTCGGTTGCCAGAGGAATGATGGAGAGAAGGGATAGTTAGGAAGTTTAGAATGGACGTGTACACACTGCTATACCTAAAATGGATAACCATCAGAGAGGTACTGTCTAGCACATGGAACTCTGCTCAATGTTACATAGCAATCTGGATGGGAGGGGAGTTTGGGGGAGAATGGATACACATATATGAAGGGCGAGTCCCTTTGCTGTTCACCTGAAACTATCACATCATTAATCAGCTACACCCCAAAACAAAATAAAAAAGGCTTAAAAAAACCCAAAGCATAAAATACATAAGTATTCATGAATTCATACTGACATATAAATGATTGAAAAAAATAAGTAGGCAAGAAGAGACAACTCTCCCATGCAGAAAAATTCTAAATAATATATGTAGGTACTCCGCTCTCATAGTGCTAGAGCCAAACCCCCAACTCCTTAAACGTGGACTTCACACAGCGACTTCCCTTCAAAGAGCACAGAATAGAAAGGGAGGAGATAAGAGTGAATTTCTAGTGGGGAAATATGACAAACACTACATCAGCCAGGTGATCAAGATCAACAGCAAGAGTGACAGGTCGTGTTGATCGTGTGTGCTTTTGATATGATGTGATGAAAATGTCATTTCACCTCTGTGCCTGTTCCTAAAAAAAATACATGGCTCCAGTATAATTATGAGAAAAATATCAGATGACTCCCAGAGGAGGAACACCCTACAAAATACCTGACCAGTACCCCTCAGAACTGTCAAGGTCATCAAAAAGTTACAAAAATCATCTAAGAAATAGTCACAGCCCAGAGTAGTTTAGGTAGACATGAAAACTAAATTTACTGCGATAGCCTAGAGAAGATTCTGAAATAGAAAAGAGACATGAGGTAAAGATTAAGGAGATAAAATATGGGCTTCTGTTAATAACAATATATCGATACTGATTCATTTCTTGCAACAAATTTACCATACCAATGAAAAGGGTTAATAATAAGGGAAATTGGCTGCAAGGTGTGTGGGAACTCTTTGCACTTTCTTTGCGATTTTTTCTGTGAATCTAAAATTTCTAAAAGTTTATTTTTTTAGGTTAAAGGTCAGGGCTTCCCTGGTAGCTCACTGGCAAAGAATCCACCTGCCAATGCAGGACAGACAGATTCGATCCCTAATCCAGGAGGAGCCCCTGTGCCATGCAGCAACTAAGCCTGCGCACCGCAACTCTTGAGCCTGTGCCCTGGAGTCCAGGAGCCACACCACCGAAGCCCAAACGCCAGGAGCCCATGCTTCCCAGCGAGAGAAGCCTCAGCAAGGAGAAGCCACAACTAGAGAGCAGCCCCTGCTTGCAGCCAACTAGAGAAAGCCCACCCGCAAACGATGACCCAGCACAGCCAGAAATAAATAAAGTTTTAAGTTAAAAGTCAATGAAACATTAAGTCACTGAGGCCATTTTCATCTATACGTTTTAGTTTTAGCCACTAATGGTTATATCCCTGGAGAATCCCATGGACAGAGGAGCCGGGCTACAGTCATGGGGCTACAGTGCATAGGGTCGTTAAGAGTCAGATACTGCTGAGCAACTGAGCACACAGGCACACTGAAAGATGAGGACTGAAGAAAAACATTTCCCAAGAGAATTACTAAGTAAGACTTATGGCATAAAGTGCCATCTCATTATCAAATACTGTCATCTCATCACTGAATTTTCCGCTAAAGTATCCTGAAGTGGAGACTGTCAAAAAGTTTCCTTGGTGGCTCAGGGAGTGCAGGAGACCTGGGTTTGGTTCCTGGGTCAGGAAGATCCCCTGGAGAAGGGAATGGCTACACACTCCAGTATTCTTGCCTGGAGAATTCCATGAAGAGAGGAGCCTGGCGGGCTGTGGTCCATGGGGTTGCAAAGAGTCAAACACGACTGAGAGACTAACACTTTCACTGCCTGAAAAACAGTGATCTGAGTCAAATCATCAGGAGCCAACTGTGCATACAGAAAGATGGTATGAGCACAATGCTTAACTCCTTCAGGAACCACTCATTTGTGTGTTTCCCCCACACACACACATAGCACACCTTGAATCACTTATACAGTGGTTATTTTTATCCTCTATATTTTTCTGTATGTCTGAAATATTCTATAATAGTGTTAAGGTAATGTTTTCATATGAATAATTTTTTCCTATTGAGCTTTCAGACTCAATAATTTCAGACTTGACAGTTACAAAATAATACAAGAATTCCTGTACACCATTCACCCCACTTCCCCAAATGTTAACATTTTACATAGCCACAGTACAGTAATCAAAACCAAGAAACTAACTTGAAGCAAAAGTGAAAGTGTTAGTCACTCAATCATGTCTGACTCTTTGTGACCCTATGGACTGTAGCCAGCCAAGCTTCTCCCTCCATGGAATTCTCCAGGCAAGAATACTGGAGTGGGTTGCCATTTCTTTCTCCAGAGGATCTTCCCAACCCAGGGACCAAACCCAGGTCTTCGGCATTACAGTCAGATTCTTTGCTGTCTGAGCCACCATTATTAACTAATCTACAGACTATATTCAAATGTCACCAGTTGTCCTACTGATGTCCTTTTTCTGATCCAGAATCACAATCCAAGATCCTACATTGCATTTAGATGCCATGTCTCCAATGCGAGGCAGTTAATTAGTCTTTCTCTGCTTTTCATGCCCTTAACACTTTTGCAGGGTCAAAGGAAAACAGTTAAACCCATCAAATTTATGACTATCTCCCCAAAAGAATTTTATTAAAGGAAGCTCTCCAGATAGCTGCCAGCACATCAGGGAAGAGCTTTGAAATAGGCTCTAATCCCAGATGACTCTGTAACCTCAAGCAAGTCCACAGAAGGGGCAGGAGAAGGACATGGGGAGTGGTTGAGCAGGGGCAGACTATACCCCAGTAGGATTACTGAGTTTTTGGACCTACAGTTTCATAAACATCTATTGCAGTGCCAAAGTTCTTAGATGCCCAGAGACCTCTCCTCACTGGCAGGAACTTCTGAGATAGGGCAGCCCATTGTCAATGAGAGTACTTGCCCAAGTCCACTCACCAGGGCTTGGTGAAGCTAAGAGTTGAACTCAAGACTGTTTGAAAAAAGCCCAGGCTGTCAGTACTACATATCCTGAAGCTGACTGAGGGTCACACTCTCCAGCCTTCTCAGAGTTTAGCACCAAGGATCAGAATGTGAAGGCCAAGAGAGAGAGGTTCCTTTTTTCTATTCTTCCTCTTGCTACTTTGAAGTAGCCTCTGTGCCCTCGGGTGCCCCTAGACTCTGAAATTACCTTCCTCCAGGCCTACAGCAGAAGAGATATGTGGTGTTACACCTCCATCTAGTGGAAAAAGCAGTAAAGTGCAACACCACCGTCCCTGCCTCGCCAGTCACACTTCCGAGGTGTAACAAGTAGTTAAGCAGAGGTTGACAATCTTGAAGAAGCAACTCGCCAAGATTTAATCAACGTACTGTGACTTCTTGCCTAGAGAATACCGTGAACAGGGAAGCCTGGCGGGCTACAGTACATACGGTTGCAAGCAGTCAGACACGACTGAAGCAACTTAACAAGCACACACGTGCGCTAACTTCATAGTGTTAGAAGCCACATAAACAAGACAATGTGGTTCATTTGAAAGAGGCGATGGAGACAAATGGACCAAGATAGAATCCCTTCCCTGCTCTTACTGAAAGTGACTTTGTTAAGTCTCTGAAATGTCTCTGAACATTAGTTTTCTCATATTAAAATGGGGGCTCATAATATCTACATGTAAGGCAGTTATACCTTGATGAGTCCTGGGTTCACAGTAAATCCCAGATAAATATGTGTTCCTCTTCACACTCCTCTCTACCTCCTTGTGCACAGTTTCCATGACAACCTGGAGTCATCAAAATGAAAGGGATAATTCATGAGAGGTTCAATAATGTTTTTCCAAAACGTTGGACAGACTGTAAATTTCAGAGTCCGTATTGCATAGAATATAGGCCAGGGACCCTGGCACTGGGGCTGCCTTGTTTTGAATACCAACTCTGCCAGTTGCTTGGTTTTCCATCTGTAAAATAGAAATATTAATAAAGATACCTATCCCCTAGGATTGCTGTGAGGATTAAATAAGTTAATATCTGCAAAGCACTTAGAACAATACGCATTTGATGTGTGGATCTATTATCAGTAGCATTTCATAACGATGTGCACATGTGCGTGGGTAGTCTCTTCAGCTGAGACCGACTCTTTGCGACCCTATGGACTGTAGCCCACCAGGCTCCTCTGTGCATGGGATTCTCCAGGCAAAGATAGTGGAGTGGGTTGCCAGTGCCCTCCTCCAGGAGATCTTCCCAACCCAGGAATCAAACCAGCATCTCTGATATCTCCTGCCTTGGCAGGCGGGTTCTTTACCACTAGCGCCACCTGCTGATTCCAAAAACCAGGGGTGAGGCTGGGTAGGCTCCAAGCCAGTTCATTTGATTTGTAAAAGAAAAGGTTTTTCTTTCTGGCTTACTTCACTCTGTATAATAGGCTCCAGTTTCATCCACCTCAGTAGAATGGATTCAAATGTATTCTTTTTAATGGCTGAGTAATATTCCATTGTATGTATGTACCACAACTTTCTTATCCATTCCTCTGCTGACGGACATCTAGGTTGCTTCCATGTCCTGGCTATTATAAACAGTGCTGTGATGAATATTGGGGTACACGTGTCTCTTTCAATTCTGGTTTCCTCGGTGTGTATGCCCAGCAGTGGGATTGCTGGGTCATATGGCAGTTCTATTTCTAGTTTTTTAAGGAACGTCCACACTGTTCTCCATAGTGGCTGAACTAGTTTGCATTCCCACCAACAGTGTAAGAGGCTTCCCTTTTCTCCACACCTTCTCCAAAATTTATTGCTTGTAGGCTTTTGGATCGCAGCCATTCTGACTGGCATGAAATGGTACCTCATTGTGGTTTTGATTTGCAGTTCTCTGATAATGAGTGATGTTGAGCACATTTCCATGTGTTTGTTAGCCATCTGTATGTCTTCTTTGGAGAAATGTCTGTTTAGTTCTTTGGCCCACTTTTTGATTGGGTCTTTTATTTTTCTGGAATTGAGCTGCAGGCGTTGCTTGTATATTTTTGAGATTAATTCTTTGTCCGTTGCTTCATTTGCTATTATTTTCTCCCATTCTGAAGGCTGTCTTTTCACCTTGCTTATAGTTTCCTTTGTTGTGTAGAAGCTTTTAATTTTAATTAGGTCCCATTTGTTTATTTTTGCTTTTATTTCCAATATTCTGGGAGGTGGGTCATAGAGGATCCTGCTGTGGTTTATGTCGGAGAGTGTTTTGCCTGTGTTTTCCTTTAGGAGTTTAATAGTTTCTGGTCTTACGTTCAGATCTTTAATCCATTTTGAGTTTATTTTTGTGTATGGTGTTAGAAAGTGTTCTAGTTTCATTCTTTTACAAGTGGTTGACCAGTTTTCCCAGCACCACTTGTTAAGAAGATTGTCTTATCTCCATTGTATATTCTTGCCTCCTTTGTCAAAGATACGGTGATCCTATTATACAGAGTGAAGTGAGCCAGAAAAAAAACACCGATACAGTCTACTAACACATCTATACGGAACTTAGAAAGAAGGTAACAATGACCCTGTATGCGAGACAGCAAAAGAGACACAGACGCACGGAACAGTCTTCTGGACTCTGTGGGAGAGGGCGAGGGTGGGACGGTATGGGAGAATGGCATTGAAACACATAAAATATCATATGTGAAACAAATCGCCAGTCCAGGTTTGATGCATGATACAGGGTGCTCGGGGCTAGTACACTGCGATGACCCAGAGGGATGGGATGGGGAGAGAGGTGGGAGGGGTGTTCAGGATGGGGAACCCATGTACACCTGTGGCGGATTCAAGTCAATGTATGGCAAAACCAATACAATATTGTAAAGTAAAATAAATTAATTAATTAAAAATAAAATAAACTGCTCAACCTGAAAAAAAAAATGCACCAAAATGCACCACGACTGAAAATATTTATCTATGGAGAAAATTATTAATTTGTAGTAAAACCAGCCTTCTAAAACACCATTTTGTCTTACTGGTTTACTTTCACAGCTTGAACACTCTAATACTTGGTATATAATGAGATATCAAATAAATATTGGTGATTAAAAAAAAGAATATGTTACACGTTTCACATTTCTCATCCTTTTGAATGTTACTACTCTATCTCTTGTGTTTTCCGCAAAACACACAGACACACATATTCTATCTTCAGATACTTATAATTTGATGCCTCTTGACTAAGCTAGCTTCCTGGTCCATCACTAAGCGGGTGCAAAGCCTTTCTGAGTGGCAAGATGCCTGAGTGACTGCATACCCTCTTACTCTATTAATGCTTCTCACCCTTGAGTCTGCTTTGGATACTAAGCACACCCATTTTCTGTTGGTTAATACTTGCAGGAGAAGTCTTTTCCCATCTTTTTACTTTCAACCTTACTTTCAGCTATCCTTACATTGTACTTAAGGCATGTTGTTTTCAAGTCTCATAGAACTGGGTTTTGTTCTTCTTGTAGTTGATTTCTAATCTCATCATAAAAAAAATCCAGAGTAATGATAGTAAAGATGATCCAATACTTTAGAAAAAGAATGGAAGCACAGATCAAGAAGATACAAGAAACATTCAACACACCAATATTTGCATTACAGGGGTCCAAAAAGGAGAATAGAGAGGAAAAGGACCTGAGAAATAGTTAAAGATACAATGGCTGAAAATCTCCCTAAGGTGGGAAGTGGAACAGTCACCCTAGTCCAGAAAGTGCAGAATTGCAGGCAGGATAAACCCAAGGAGGAACACGCTGACACACATAGTGAGCGACGGCTTCTCTCATTGCTCAGTAAAGAATCTGCCTGCAGTGCAGGAGACCCGGGTTCAATTTCTGGGTCTGGAAGATCTCCTGGAGAAGAAAATGGCAACCCACTCCAGCATTCTTTCCTGGAGAAGTCCATGGACAGAGGAGCCCACCAGGCCACAGTCCGTGGACCAAGTCAGACACGACTTAGCGACTAAACCACTACAAAGACAAAAAATAATAAAATCAACAAGAGAGAAGCGACAAACAACATGCAAAGGAATCCCCAGGTTTTGTCTTTAAGTTGTAATATTTAGTCCATTTATGCTTCATGTATTGCTACATTTGGATTTAAATCTACCTTCCTGGTTTTTTGTTTTCTGTTTGCTCCCATCTACTTTTTTTTCTCCATGCTTGCCTTCATTTGAATTTAAATTTCATATTCCTTTTCTACTGTCCTGTTAGTTTTACATTCTTTTATTGGTTTTAAAAAGTATCATAGAAATTAAAACACACTAATTATTCATTTCTCATATAAATTAGTGTCTTGATCATTTCCATTTCCAAGACAATTCAAGGACCTCAGGATACTCAATCCTATTTACCTATCAGACTTATATGCTTTTCTTGTCATGTATTTTAATTCTTTATACATGTAAGACCCCATAAAGCATAAATGGATTATTTTATGGCAATATCCTTTTAGATTTATGCACGGATTTACCTTTCCAATGCTTTTCTGTTTTTTTTCTGCACCTCCAAGCTGTGATATGTGATAATTTCCCTTCTGCCCAAAATCCCATTAGTATTTTCCTTTAGTACTTTCCAATGGTGCCAAATTGTTTTCATTTGCCTGAAAATGTCTTTCAAAGGATATTTTTGCTGCACATTATCTTCCATATTGGCCGTTATTTTCTATAAGCTCTTTGAAAATATCACTTACTAGGCGTACTTACTGTTGCTCCTTTGAAAATAAGCTACATTTTCCTCTGGCTACTTTTAAAGTTTGTTTCTCAGCAGTTTTACTCTGTAGTAATTTGCCATGATTTTCTTTGTATTTATTCTGCTTGGAAGCCAATAATATTTCTACTATCATTGCTCAGTGTCTTTCACCAATTTTGAAAAATTCTTAGCCATTATCTCTTCAAGTGTTGTCTGCCCTATTCTCCGCCCAGCATCACTCTGGATAATTTTTTTACCTTTCAGTTCACTAATTCTCTTAAACTGTGACTATCAAAGCCATCTACTGATTTCTTAACTTCAGTCATATTAAGTTCTAGAATTTTTGTATAATTTCCAGTTGTCTTCTGAAGTTTCTCCATCTTGTCATGTAAATCCTTTAACATTTTGATCACAGTATTATAAGGTCTCTATCAGATAATGCTAGATATCTTAATTTTCTAAGGTTTATCTGTTTCATTTTCTCCTTTTTGGTCAAATCTTAATGTGTTTGTATTGCTAGTTATTTTTTTATTGGGGTTAACAGACTTTGAACAATTATAGAGACAATCTGAGAAACTGCATGATGTTACCTTTCTTCAGAGGGGTTTATTTCTGCTTCTGGCTGTCCACTAGGTTTGGGGCCAGTTGCCTCATTCAGCTAGGGACTGAGACCACTTGAGGTTGGGCTTCAGTCCTTGTGAGTATAGAATCAATTTCCAGTTCTCCTTCACTCAAGGGGTAGGCCTTTGGGGATCCAATAAGAAAAAGCCCAGGACGTTTAAAGGACATTTCTTCTTGGTGCAGTCAGAACTCTAATTTTTGTTTCCTATGAGTCTACCAAAAATTTTGCTGTTTCTCTCACTTGTTCTTGAATTACAAAGTGCTTCTAAGAGTAAAATGTGGCACCAAACATAGGTCTCATCTGTGTGGAGTATCAGCTCCTGCTTTCTTGGTAGCTCTCTGATGCTTTAATATATCCTAACTTTTCCAGTTTTCTCAGCAGAGGGGTTGGGGCAAAACAAGCTAATCACCCATTACTGGAAGCTGAAGTCTCTACGTGCTTTATTTGAAAAATTACTTTTAGAAAATTCAAGTTCTGAAGTAAAATAGACTTGATTCTGTCACTTACTAGCTATATGACTTGAAGTGAGCTATTTAATATGAGTCTTCGCTACCTTATTTGAAAAATGGAACTAACAATAGCACTTACCTTGAGTTGCTTTAAATATTTTTTCAATGCAGGTATAGTACTCAGCACAGAGCCAGAAATTTAACAAATGTTCAGACGTTAGTAACAGCAATTTTTAAAACATTATAATGGTTTCTATTAATTATATAAATTAACACATAATGACAGCCTTTCTCCATGTACCCTCTGTGAGGAATGATAACTGGTTAAGGTGCTATATAGATCTTAATTTTTCCAACTTTCCTATGGCTTGGGAATAGCTGGGCAAAATGGACCACACCATTTTACTGCACCACATGAAATAGTTTATGTAGCCATCAATATTTTCACTTTGGAAAACACATCAGTTGGAGTAAAAGAGCTAGAATGTAGCAGCAGGATCAAAGTAAGCTTCGGCAAGAAGGCTCTTGAAACTAGCACCCTATACTGGGGCCTCCAGGGCTTATCCCCCAAGTGTGATGTGAGACACTAACCCCTGAGATATGCTCTGGAAGGATTCAGATCTCCTGCTGTCCTCCCTATTTGGGCTGAGGCCCCATGATGCTGAGAAAAGCCTTCCACTTACAAGACTCCTGACAGTCAAGAAGCTCCAGATTGTTCTTGGCTCTTTTTGTAAGAAAAAGTTTTATTTCAAAGATGCCATGGTATTTTAATTTAAAAAGGCTTGCATTGTTCCCCAACAGTTTTATTCAAGAAGTATCATTATTCTTCTTTGTTTTCACGTCTTACTTAAATGTTCTTAAATGCTACTCTGTATTATACACTTAAACATCTGTTGACAGTAAACTTCATGGTAAACATTCTTGTCACAATTTTTCAAATTCAAAAAAATTGTTTTTTAATGTTTAAATATTAAAACAACCAAAATATCATTTATGTGTAAGATATAAGTGAAGTGAAAGTCAGTCATGTCCGACTCTGCGACCCCATGGACTGTAGCCCACCAGGTTCCTGTCCATGGAATTCTCTAGGCAAGAATACTGGAGTAGGTAGCCATTCCCTTTTCCAGGAGATCTTCCCAACCCAGGAATCAAACCCAGGTCTTTTGTATTGCAGGGGACTCTTTAGCATCTTGAGTCACCAGGGAAGCGCAAGAATACTGGAATGGGTAGCCTATCCCTTATGCAGGGGATCTTCCTGACCCAGGAATTGAACCAGGGTCTCCTTCATTGCAGGCAGATTCTTTACCAGCTGAGTTACCAGGGAAGCCCTTATAAGATATAAAATACAATATATATGCTTTATACCCACCATGCAGCAGTGACAGTGTGTGATGTCATGCGGGGAGGTGAGTCAGCTAGCCACATCAGGACTCTCAGGAAAGATCAGTAGTTGGGAATACCACATTCCATCCATCAACATGATTCCAGACACAACAGGCCTCAGGGTCTAATACACACCAGACGTACAGAGAGCTGACATACAGAGCAGCACACCTTAGTCTTTGCTCAGTGAAGCAAAAAACGACACGGGGTCTCTACTAATGAGGCTCCAAATTTGGCCTTGCTTCCCCTACTTAAAAGCCAAATTTCAATAGGGACGATGCAGCCAGAGGAACTAGTTAGAATGATGATAGATGGTGACATCAAACTATGGTGAAAATATTTCCAGTTCTTCAGCCCTCAGGATCACTCTTTCCTTTCACCCAGCCAATAAAAACCAACCCTTTCACCCATACTGCTTGACCTGGTGCCTCAAATGGTAAAGACTCTGACGAGACCCAGAACCTCCTCAGATGGTAAAGAATGAGGGAGACCCAGTTTTGATCCCTGGGTCAGGAAGATCCCCTGGAAAAGGGAATGGCTACCCACTCCAGTATTCTTACCTGGGAAATCCCATGGACAGATGAGCCTGGCGGGCTAGAGTCCACGGGGCTGCGAAGTCAGACAAGACTGAGCGACTAACACTAGGCTAGACATACAAGTCTAGTCCTGGGAAGTATTTCAAGCCCATCCTGACTGTTGCTAGTCACCATTTAGCCTAGAGACCAGTATCTGGGCTTCTGTGCGGCTCTTTTTCCATCTGGAAACCATCTCCATGCTACAACTGCCTTCTAAGCACCATCCGGCCCCAGCATGGACACAGCTCCTCCCTTAATCGTCCAAAACATAGATGACACTGGGCTGTAGTTTCTGACAAAGACTTACTGGAAGTAAGACTAATATGAGGGAATTAACAATATGGGGGAAATTATATAGTAGTATAATACATTTCGCTTTTATTAGAATGCTTAGCCACAGCCTTTCACAGGGGGTCAACGACCAGAATCTTTCTCCTTAGGGCCCAACCTGCAGTTAGGATGCAGAGACCTGCTCATTTCCTTCAGATAGTGTCCCACACAATAATGCTCCCCTCTATGAATTCTGTGGCTTCAGTTCTCCCCTGCCCAACTCCCAACTGCAGAGACGAGACTGAGACTGCTCAATCTCATAATTACATCTGCTTTCTTTCTTACTCTACCCACCGACTCTACTTTTTAGGATCTGACCTATAGAACACTTCTTTTGGCTCTGACAGTTTATTTATTTAGTTCCCAAGTTAAAATCCAGATGCTCCCTCTGGATGCAATGATTTATCAGCCCTGAAACAAGCCATCCCTAATCATGAACCCAAATGGTGTACAAATGTACCATAGTTCACCCTGGTGAACAGCTATTGTATACTACTGTAACAGTACTACACATACTTCCATAATACATTTCACATGAGATAAAGTTCCTCCATAGTAAGTTCTACTATCTGCATTTATTCCATTTTAATTAGCTACCCTGTAACAGACTTACTCCTTTCTTAAGGAAAATCAAATTGACTTTCACAGGGATTTTTAGATAGCATATTCAAAAGCAGAGACATTACTTTGCCAACTAAGGTCCATCTAGTCAAGGTTATGGTTTTTCCAGTGGTCATGTATGGATGTGAGAGTTGGACTCTGAAGAAGGCTGAGCGCCGAAGAATTGATGCTTTTGAACTGTGGTGTTGGAGAAGACTCTTGAGGGTCCCTTGGACTGCAAGGAGATCCAACCAGTCCATTCTGAAGGAGATCAGCCCTGGGATTTCTTTGGAAGGAATGACACTAAAGCTGAAACTCCAGTACTTTGGCCACCTCATGAGAAGAGTTGACTCATTGGAAAAGACTCTGATGCTGGGAGGGATTGGGGGCAGGAGGAGAAGGGGACGACAGAGGATGAGATGGTTGGATGGCATCATGGACTCGATGGAAGTGAGTCTGAGTGAACTCCGGGAGATGGTGATGGACAGGGAGGCCTGGTGTGCTGCGATTCATGGGGTCGCAAAGAGTCGGACACGACTGAGCGACTGAACTGAACTCAAAGAGGTTTTACACTCTCTGAGAACTAGAAGATATCCATCTGGGATAAAAAGAGGTGAAAATGACCTTGAAGACTTCAGCAACCCCAGAACTACTGAAATTTACATGGATTTTTGTACGGAGAGAGTATAATATGGAAGAGTTTAAATAAATATACCACAAGACAGTTTTACCATAATTGACCTTTTATTTTAAAAAAATTACAGGGAGTGATTTCCAGAATCTTATTTTATAAAAGTATTGCCTATATCAAACATTTTATGTCACTATTAATTCCATTGAAGAGCTGCCTTTTTTTTAAAGGTATTAATTCCAATTGATGGGATACATCCCCTTAAAATAGAAAGTTTCCATTTATTCAAATGTCAAAATGAAGATTATTGAGAAGTTTATTGCTTTATGGCTGGGTAAGATGCTACTAGCACATTTTAGGTAATTAATATTCTTCATTAAAAACTATGAGGTCATTCTGTTTAAAACTTTTAGGACAATTCACAGAAAATAGATATATTTATTCAAATTATACATTGAAGGGCTGGGCTATAAGCTATAGACATTTATATGTGAAGCAGCTCTTTAAAGAAATAAGACACACAAGTCTGTCTTGATATAATATACATAATTGAAATTAATAAAACCTGGAAGACCAATATTGTTATGCTATGTTCTGTTAGGATCTTAAAAAAAAAATCACATATTTAGTAGTCTATTTGTGCTTAAAATATTCATATGCATGAGAAGTTTAAAGAAAAAACACCTCTATACATGATGATGAAAAGAAAGTAATAAATTTTTTGAAATTGCACTGTTATTTAAAACACTTTCCTAAATTCAGACCCTCCTTTGCAGCCGGCACAGTTTTTCAAGTCTAATTGGCAACCTGGGGAGGCCCCTCTGGTATTAGCGAAGTAAAGAATGTGGTGATAAAAGACCAGGCTGACGCCATTAATCCAGGCCTTTGAATCGCACTGGCATCTTCACCTGCATCTTCTCCACTCTCATCTTCAAGCCCATCATCCATAAGACGCTCCTTTCAAACAAAACAAGAAACATATTCCTAAGTGGTCTTAGCAGCTACCATGAACTCATTACAGAAAAGGAGAGAGTTAAATTCTTCCTAAAGAAGGAATATGAGTATATGATAAGGAAGCAGAACTATCTGGTCGTTAGAGATCTTCCTTAAGTCCAAACCTGATGAACTCCTCCTTGTTCAAGTTCAAAGGAATAACTGCCAGTTTAATACAATAATTTCTCACCGTGAGCATAACTTTCTTCCTAGGCTATTTTTAGGAAGAATGATGTTAGTTCTTTCCACTTAATTCTAATATATGACTGACTCAGTATTATAGGTTCTCTGGAATTAAACCACACATTAGCATGTTAACTTTTCTTCCATACTATGAAATACCCGAGATTCTTTTACTATATTGGTCTCATACAGTGCTGAAGAAACACCTATATTTAAGTATATGAAAACCTCATAAGCATACCATTTCTTCAAGTTCTAGATTGTTCGCATTCTGTACATCATTGTTAACTTCAGCATTATTGTTGGGAGCCTGTTGCTGAACTCCTTCTTGCCTAAAAGGAAACCATCCAGCTTGGTGTCTGCTCAGTAAAATAAAGAGAAAAGAAAATAAGTCACAACTGTTTTTACTTGTAACACTATGAAATATTTCTGTCCTATAAGAGCAAAATGATTAGAACATTTTCATTCATGGGTTGAACTATGATAAATGAAAAAAACTAATTTATGATAAATGAAAAAAACTAATTTCCTTCTTCAGATCAAGAACTACCCCTCTCAAACCAATGACAGGAAAACACGAATCAATTTAAACTCTATCCTGAGCTAGTAAGACATATCAGGAGTCATAAAATCATTTTTTGATATTTCTCAAAATGAAATTCAACTAGATATTTGTTTGCTTCCTAAGAAAAAAGAGGAGCAAGGGAGTTAGTCTACTTATGAAAAAAAATCCGACCTATATCTAACAGACTTACTATCGATAACTATACTTAATTAAAAAGAAACTCCTCTCCAAGACTGCATCATATACTCAAGTTCTAAATGATTACTAGAGCATACCTAACTGAACTAACAATTTTTATAAAAAGTAGTAAAGGGAAAAAATCTGCTTCTAGACAATTCTCATAAACAGTCTTACAAAATGTAACTTGCTTTGCTCTTGATGCTAGGTATCTGAAGCCCAACATTCATATTCCTTCACTCAACATTCGCAACAGACTACCACATGTCAGATTCCATGCTTAAGTTTTAGAAAGTAATTATAATGAATGAACATCACTCACAAATAAACCAGTAGCATGGCTCCCATTACCATGATAAACCGACTAAAAGAAGAATAGAAGTATACAATGCTAAGGAGAATTGCAGCTCGTGAGAACGTGTACATCCAGTCTAGCCAGTCTCGATTGAAGTCTTCTTCGTTTAGCACTGGACCTCCCTGTGCATTCATTTGAACATTGTCATTCACGGGTCGATTTTCTTGGGCCACTAGGTTTGGAGCTGGTGGGGGTTCTTCTCCAGGCACATGTGCCAAATTTAGAGGCTGTGTAGCAGCAGGCTGGGCTGGGTTAGCATTTGACGTGGCCTGAGCTGAAACTGCAGCTTGACTGAAATAGTCACCAAAATAAATATTAAAAAGAAAAACAAAAACATTTATCATACTACATTATATTTTTCAGAACTTCCTGGGAAGCCGTATGTATGTCTCATAAACCTTACATGGAATATCACAACTCCTATACCACATTTCCTAGGTAAGCATAATTCCCAGTGCGAAAGTAGAGCCAACATGGATGGCAGGAGTAGCTCAGGAAAGGTTCTCCCAGCCTGGTAGTCTAGGACAGCAGGCGGAGAGGTGGAAGAGATTAACAACAGCCACTATTTGTTTCATTCACTAAATTATAAGGCTGTGACCAAATCTTTCTCCAAAACTTTTCCCTAATTGCCTCTTTTGCTCTTCTACATAGGATAAATACTGCTTGCCACCCCCTCACACACACATACCACCTCTCCCTCAGACCCATGTTTGAAAAGATTTGTCTAAATAAGTACATTAATCATTACCCTGTGTATACACTCTCATAGTAAATGATTTGTATTGGTATTTTCAAATATTAACTAGGTCCCAGATAACAATCCCTCAATCTCAATCCTGACTTTTGAGAACTCCACCTGGAGAACACTGGTGTAGATCCTTGTCAAGTTACGAAGATGTGTGGTCCTGAAGTTTGCTTATAATTTGACTGCTTAAGAGTCAGAATAAATTTTCCTGGAAAAGACTACCAGTAAAGAGATAATATATCTGAAATTTGCTTTAAATTATTCAGCAAAGAGGGGAAAGTTGTAGAATCAGAGAGTCTTGAATTGATAAATGTTTAAAAGCTGGGCGGTGAGAATACCGGGGTTCACTTTATTTATTCTGTCTTTACATATGTTGAATTTTCTCTACAAGAAAGTTTTAAAATCAAGATAGCAAAATGAAATAGAAGTTTTCTATGGTACAAAAGCTTATTTTAAAAAAAAAAGTTTAAAAAAAATTAATTAAAAAAAAAAAAAAAAGCTTATTTAAGCCAGTATGCTGATACACTGTATCTATAGTTAAAGTCACTCAGTCATGTCCAACTTAGCTGTTCCCTTCTCCAGGGGATCTTCCCAACTCAGGGATCGAACCCAGGTCTCCCGCATTGCAGGCAGATTCTTTACCAGCTGAGCCACAAGGGAAGCCCCATATTCATTTCCAGAATACTTCCTACCTCATGGACATTCTGATTCATAAGTGAGTTATTTCATTAAAGGTGAAAACTTGAGTCTCTGAAGTTAAATGATGTACATAAGATTATATGGTTCAGTAGCTAACTACAATAAGCCCCACTTATCTTATTACACAGTTCCCATGATGTTGTAAACAAGACAAGAGGTGTAAAGATATAGTGTAATACTAAGTCTTCCCCAGGTGGTGCTGGTGTTACAGCCCAATAAGAGATGGGTTCAATCCATGGGTCAGGAAGATCCTCTGGAGGAGGGTACGGCAACCCACTCCAGTATTCTTGCCTGAAGAATCCCATGGACAGAGGAACCTGACGGGCTACAGCCCATAGGGTCACAAAGAATCGGACATGACCAAAGTGACTAATTATGATAACGATTACCATGACAACAGGTAAGGTATAAATAGCCTGCCTGGAGCCAAGAGATTACACAGGAGAGCATTAGGATATGAAGTTAATAAAGCAGGTTAGCTTTATGAGGTAAGGTATAGAGGAAGAATTGGAAAAGGCAATGGCACCCCACTCCAGTACTCTTGCCTGGAAAATCCCATGGATGGAGCAGCCTAGTGGCCTACAATCCATGGGGTCACTAAGAGTCGGATATGACTGAGCGACTTCACTTTCACTTTTCACTTTCATGCACTGGAGAAGGAAATGGCAACCCACTCCAGTGTTCTTGCCTGGAGAATCCCAGGGATGGGGGAACCTGGTGGGCTGCCATCTATGGAGTCGTACAGAGTCAGACATGACTGATGACTGAAGCAACTTAGCAGCAGCAGCATAGAGGAAGAATAAGGATACAGACTTCACGCTGTAGGCAAGAGGGCCGTCTGATATTTTAGGGAATGGAGAATGATGGACTCAATTATGTGTTAAGTTAACCTGGCAAGCAGTACAATGAAATACAGTCAGGAGCCTAAAAGGAGGAAAAGTGATTGCATTCAAGTGGGTCTAATATTAGAAATATCTAGGGAAAACATCAGAAGTAAAATATAGGGAAGGACAGAAGCTAGTAACAACATACTAATTCATCTTGGTAAGTTGTTGAGTTCAGGGATAACAGAAGCTAGAATCAAACCTGATTAATGTTAAGGGCTTGGAGGATGATTGAGAAGAGAGTATCACTGACAAGGAAGTCAAGAAGGAGAATGCACATAACAAGATGATGCAGTCAAAGTTCAGACCTAACTGAATTTAAAGGCAGGCAAATTTCTCTATGGAAATCTCCAACAATTAAGGGGAGACACAAGATGAGGCACAGGAGATAAAGAACTGGGAGCCATCACACAGAGCTAACAACTAAGGCCACAGAAAAAGGAAATCCAAGAGGACTAGCCTGGAGCTAAATTCTATCTTCCCTACCAGACTGTGTATCACAAGGCACATGGTAAGTATACAAATACTTAACTGAACAAGGAATGTTACCATTTAGAAAAAGGGAAAAAAAACAGGCTATCAAAGGATACAAAATGAGTAATCAGAAAGAGAAAAAGAATGAACAGGGTAACAGAATCACAGTAACAAGGAGAGGAGAACACTAAAGAGAAGCTGCTGCTGCTGCTAAGTCGCTTCAGTCATGTCCGACTCTGTGCGGCCCCAGAGACAGTAGCCCACCAGGCACCCCCGTCCCTGGGACTCTCCAGGCAAGAACACTAGAAATGTTAAATGAATACATAGGAAGCCCAGCACAAAGAACACCAAGAAACTGTTCCATGCTAAGAATGTTTCATGCTGATCAGGAGCAAAACTTAACTAAAATACAGAAAAGTCCAGAAGGCGTATTAGCCACAAGTGAACCCGACATCAATACATCAATATGAGCGTCCCTGACGTATGAGTCTCTCTATTCCCTTTTTTAGTTGACATCCTATCTTCATATAGAATTGTTGCCTTCCAGTGAAACTTTCCTAAGTTTTCTCCTCTTAAATAGATAAAATGTTCTCTTAAAGAAAGCACCTGAATACTGCCAAATATAATTAAGGGAGAGAGGAAGAAGGAGAGAATAGGTTTAGTTGATGTGAACAGGATGCATACCCTTTTTCCTTTAAGCAAATAATTTAAAATAATTTTTAAAAACCAATAATATACATCAGTAAATGAAATCCCAAATCAACTTACTTAGGATGAAAAAGAAAATAAAGCAAAGAACACAATGTGTAAAAAAATCAACTCAAACTGACTTACTATTGCATATAATACTGATGAGCATACATCTGTTGCCACCACAGCATCTGCAGTGGGTTGAAAGCGGGATACACTGGGAATCCAGCCGGAACAGCCTGCCCAGGAAGCTGGTTGTCTACATTTCTGCAATAAAATAATTTTAAAAAATGTCTTTTAATGTTCCAGAAGAAGTTGAAAGCATTTCTCTACATTTTTATTTCTGAACTATGTCATCCATTGACAAAACATACTAAAACTCACCGAAAAAAAATACTTCTGTTCAACATTCCTCAAGTAAGACACTGTGTATGTGTGTTAGTCACTCAGTCGTGTCCAACTCTTTGCAACCCCATGGACTGTAGCTCTCCAGGCTCCTCTGTCCTTGGAATTCTCCAGGCAAGAATACTGGAGTGGGTTGCCATTTCCTTCTCCAGATCTTCCTGACCCAGGTCTCCTGCATTGCAGGCAGACTCTTTATCATCTGAGCCACAAGGAAAGCCCCAAGTAAGACATTACGGCTTATCTAAGATGATCCTGACCCCACATATACAGAACAACGAACATCACAGCCTAGAATCAGACTACTACATGAGTAAGAAACAAACTTCTATGATGTTAAGATTCTAAAATTGTTAGTTAGGTTGTTAATTGTTAGTCAACTGTCAAAATGTTTTATAAAAGTGATTTAATAAATATCCCATTTTCCATATAAACTTAAGTAAAAATAAATAAAATTTAAAAGTTGAACTTTGGGCTTCCATGCTGACATAGCAGTAAAGAATCTGCCTGCCAGCACAGGAGACATGGGTTCTGCCCTTGATCCAGGAGAATCCCACGTGCCACGGAGCAGCTAAGCCAGTGTGCCACAACTACTGAGCCTGTGCTCCAGAGCCCGAGAGCTGCAAATACTGAAACCCACACACCCTAGAGCCTGTGCTCTGCAACGAGAGAAGCCACCGCAACCAGAAGCCAGCACATTATACCTAGAGTAGCTCCCACTTGCTGCAACTAAAGAAAAGCCCACACAGCAACAAAGACCCAGCACAGCCAAAAATAAATAAAACTGTTTTTAAAAGCTGAACTTCAAATTTAATCATTAGGCCCGAGATCTAACTACCAGTTTACAGGCAATCTATGAAAACAGAGGACAATATTAATGATACCACATGGATGCAACGAGCTGAATCTAGACTACTATGGGAAATTAGAACATAGAACAACAGAAAAAGCATAAAGTGAAAAAAGATAGGGATAGGGATTAGATTAAAAGAGCCTTAAGAAACAAAATTACTCAAATGCAGTAAGTCAATCTCTGAATACTGATCCAATCCAAACCATCTTAAAAAGACATTTGGGACAATCAGGGAAAATGGAACACAAATCGAGTAATAAAAGATATTAAAGAATTTTTAATTCTGTTGCATGTTCTAATGGTATTGTGATTCTTATAGTCCATATCTGTTACAGATACACAGTATTTACAGATGAAGGGATATGACGTCTAGGATTACTTTAAAAATACTCCAGCCCAAGAGAAAAAAAAAGAGGAACAAGGGAAAGGTTGGAGAGCTGTTGTCTATTAACTGTTGCTGAAGCAGGATGTTAGGTAAGATCCTTCTAATAGAGATTCATTAGTATGCTTTTAAAGTTAAGAATGATAAAGGAAAGGAGATGAACTGGAAACAATCAGAAACAAATTCTTTCAAAGAAAACCTGCATGGAATTCCCACTTTATCTCCACAATATGCCTTTTCAAGACTCTCCACACTACTTTGTTCTCCCTTGCTGAACTTCCCTTAAAATCAGCCCCAATGTTACCAGCCATGAAGCTCTCCCACCTTCTGTAAGCACACAGGCACTCCCTCCTCCAGGCTCCTGCAAAACTTTGTCAAACCATAGAAGCACATCAGTGAATGGCAATTTATTTGCCGATCTGACCTACTTCCATTGAGGGCAACTACATAATTCATTTTCCTGTCTTCAGTGCCCAGCTACCGTAAATTCTAAGTAAACTTTTCCTGAAGAAAGCCACATGATCCTTATACGACAAATTGGCTTATTCAGTCAGACTGCTTCAAATCTGACCAATAGATCTGACTAGAGAAAAGTTTTAAATGGGAGAGTAGAGGGGAGAGAACCACCATTATAAATGAAATCAAAATATAAATGATAACACCAAAAAATACACTGAAACAAATGATAAAATATTCACTTCAACAAGACAGTTAACAGACTTTCCAGTCAGATGTGGATCTGAATTCTAGTCCTGATACTGACTACTGAAGTAAGGCAGGCTATGTACCTTTTAGCCTCCTTCTCCTCGTTCATAAATTGGGAGAGAACAGTACCTCGAGCACAGAGTTGGTATAAAGTTCAATGAAATAAAGCATGTATAAGTGCTTAATACAATGCCAAGCTTGTGCTAAGTAATAATACTCAATAGTATCAATTAGTAATATTCTTTTACATAAAGAACTGTCACCAATGAACTTTTTAAAATACCAACATGCCAACAAATAAGCACTTCACAAAACAGAATAAAAAGAATGTCTCTTTATCATGTCTAAATTAAAACAAGGACATTTCCAACTTACTGCACTGGGAAGTATGAATTTGTAATGGTATGATGAATCAGGCTCTTAACAACGGTTACTGAAAGCTAAACTATAAGTTTTCTTTTTATGGCTGAATAGTATTTCATTGTGTATAAATGTAGCACAAGTTCTTTATCTACTTTCTACCTAGGGACACTTGGGTTGTTTCCTTATTATGGTCATTATAAATAATGCTGCAGTGAACATGTGGGCACATTTGTCTCTTCAAATTAAATATTTTCATTTTCTTCAGATACTTAGAACTGGACCTGATGGGTCACATGGTAGTTCTGTTATTTTTTTTAGGAAACTCCATAATGTTTTCCATAGTGGATGCACCAATTTACATTACCAACAACAGTACCCATGGGTTCCCTTTTCTCCACAATCCTGACCAACACTTATTATTTGTTGTCTTTTTAATAACAGCCATTCTGACAGGTGTGAGGTAGTGTCTCACTGTGCTTTTGACCTGCACTGGTCTGATGATTAGTGATGTTGAGCATCTTTTCATGTAACTGCTGGCCATCTGTGTGCCTTCTTGAAAGAAAGTCTGTTCAGGTCCTCTGCCCATTTTTAAACTGGATTATTTGGTTTTCTGCTATTGTATAAGTTCGTTACATATTTTGTATATAACCCGTTATCAGGCATATGATTTGTAAATACTCTATCCTATTCAGCGGGTTGCCTTTTCATTTTGTTGATGATTTCCTTTACTGTGCAAAAGCTTTTTAGTCTAATGTAATTCCATTTATTTAGTTTTGCTTTCGTTGTCAAATCTAAAAAATCATCACCAAGCCCAGCGTCAATGAGTTTTATTTTGTTCTAGGATTTTAATGGTTTCAAGCCTTACATTCAAATCAAATTCATTTTGAGTTAACTTTTTCTTTTTTGGCCATGCTGTGTGGCTTGCAGGATCTTAGTTTCCTAATCAGGGATTGAACCTGCACCCTCAGCAGTGAAAGTACCTAGTCCTAACCACTGGACTGCCAGGGAATTCCTATTTTGAGTTAATTTTATGTAGGATATAAAATAGTAGTCTAGCTTAATTTTGTTGCAGTTTTTCCACACCATATATTGAAGAGACTGTCCTTTCCTCATTGTATAGTCTTGCTTCTTGTCATAAATTAATTGATTATATATGTATGGATTTATTTCTGGGTTCTCTATTCTGTTCCCCTAGTCTGTTTTTATGCCAATACCATATTGTTTTAATTACTATCACTCCATAGTATAGTTTGAAATCAGGGAGTGTGATGCCTTTAGCTTTGTTCTTCTTTCTCAAGATTGCTATGGCTATTTAGGATCTTGTGGTTCTCTACAAATTTTAGGATTGTTCACTTTTGTGAAAAATTTGGAATTTTGATAGAGACTGACTGAATCTATAGATTGCTTTGAGTAGTATGGACATTTTAACAACATTAATTCTTCTAACTCATGAGCATGGAATATCTTTTCATTTATTTGTGTCTTCAGTTTCTTTCATCATTATCTCATAGTTTTCAGTGCATAGGCCTTTCAGGTCCTTAGCTAAATTGATTGCTAATACAAACTTTAAATGTTGTAGATCTATATTTGATCTGGAAATATGTCCAGACTACATTCTGCTTTTTTAAAAGGTTTATAAAATAAATGCGGGGGGCGCTCCGCAGAAAGAGAGAGGCAGTGGTACTTCCCTCAGCAGAGCTGAGGGGTCCCGAGGAAAAGTGAGCCTGCTGTCCGTCAACCCAGCCCCTCAGCAAGGGAAAGACAATCAGACGTGACAGGGGTTCTGTCTAAGCTGTTCCGCGTTATTGTCCTAAGCTCCTGGTTTATATAGGCAAGCAGGGGGGTTTTGCGAGGGCCTTTCCATAGTTCTACCAATCAAGTTAAAGGTCAGATTACCACGTGCTTACATCATGACAGGGGTCTACGGTGATCACGCGTTGTCCACGTGCACAGAAATCAAGAGAGCCAATCAAAAATTTTGACAAACAACTTAAGCTGCGCCCTCATCTCTTCCGCCAGGCACCATCTTAGCTCTAAACCGCAAAGCTAGCCCTTCTTTTTAAGGTTTCCCATTTAGGGCCCCACAAATAAAATAGTATGATGTTTCTATTTTAAAAGTATTTAGAATGAAAGTACAAAAATGTTAGTAATAGTTATCTCTGGGTGGTGGGTTGTAAGCAGTTTTTGCTATCAAAAAATCAGATAACGGAAGAGTACAATGAGTAGGTTTTCAGTTTTTTTAATTATAAAACAAGGCTGCTACTATTTCAGGCAGGGAAATTAAGTGTACCTAACAGTGGGCAATTTTTTATGAACCAGTCAGCAATTTTTAGAGTTAAATAAACATGACAGCATAACACACTGAGTCCAAAACAGTCGAGGTTTATAAATGTGACATTATAGATGGACAGCCAATGTGATGCACATGTACCGTCTGGTCTTCTCATTGTTTCCTCAAGAGCTTAATGGGCAAATAATCACCTGCATTAGGATTTCTTGAAAAGTTAGGTTCCCCGAATGCTGTTAAGTTGGCAGAGTCCTAAACACTACCCCAAACCTAGTGATTCAAAAACTCAGGAAACAGTGATCAGAATTTAGCCATTTTAAAGACTGACAGTACTAACCTACATGGTGGAAAACATATGTGACTAGCTAAATATAAGCTGTGCTGGAGTCTAAAAATGATGTGGAGAGATTTTATTTTGTTGGTGAATTCTTCAAATTTCTAAATTACTGCTCTTGCACATGTAAGGCAAGGCTATATTAAATAAAATTTTACTTAAAGACAGATGTAAAGTCTTCTTTAGTAAAAGATTACAACTATAAGATTAGGTTATATCACATTCATTGTTAAGCCGAATAACCTACTTATTGAACTTTCACTTAAATAACTTTGTAAATCAAAAGTGCTCTTTCCAAATACAGATTTATTTTCCAGCACCGGGTACTGGCATTCATTCGGATGTTTCAGTGTGTCAGACTCACAAATGCCTATAAATATGTTTGCTGAATGAACATACAGCATTCATTTATAAGTATGAATGAATTTATAAATAATTGCTAACATATCACCTAACTCTTTACAGACATGAAATCTTAATCCACACAGAAATTCTGTACAGTAAGTACTATTATCTCCAGATCATGAGCAAACTGAAGCAGAGAAGAGACTTGCCCAAGGTAGTCAGTGGACAGGGCTAGGATTCAAACCAAGGCAGGCTGACTCCTGAATCTATACATCCACTCAGCTATACTGCCCTCCTGATTTAAAACTAACCATTATTTAAGGATTTTACCTCTTTTCATCTTAATACTCATTTTTAGCAAAATAAACACTATTTCAGATTTTTCTAATCTGTTTTATATATTTCTAACAGCTAAATGCCTTTGCTCCAAAGTCTGTTGATTTTCTCAACAGACTAGTTTAAAGAAATTATTAATGTGTTTCCAAGATATCCATGGTCTTATTCTGAAAACATGCGACTTCATATACTTTATTACAGAGTATATATTCACTGTGTAGATACTTAATGCTAGTGAACTGTGCACTTTAAAAATGCTTTAAAAGGTTTATTTTATGCATATTTTCCCTTAATTTAATAAATCAAGAGTTAAATATACATATTAATATATTCACTGTAAATATGAGACAGAGTTAAAAATATTGTGCAGACATAACTATTGTCAACATATCATTATATATTCTTCAAGGTTTATTATATCCATTCTCACTTTCCATCACTACCAACATATTTGGTAAAATATTAGTAATAGCACTCTGTATTAATTGAGAGGAACTGAGCTATTTTATTTTGCAAAAAAGACAGAAAAGGAATCACTGTCATAAGACAAACTATTTTAAGCCACTATTCTACCATGTAAATCGTGACAATACTTTTTTACAAATAACAAAGTTCCGGTTTGTAATAATCATTTTCTGAAAACAAAAATAGTTTCATGAGATGCTTTATAAAGTCTACAATCAGCCTTACTAAACACTTATTTTTAAAAGAAAAACTCAAGAATATGAGACAAATGAGTCTTTTTCATATTTTTCTATATACTCAGCTTTGTTTTTCTACATTAAGAATTGAATTAAGTTTATAAAATTCAAGGTAAAAAGCAGCCATATGCTATTACATCCCCTTTGGCATAACAGTTAGTGGCTACTCCCTGGTTGCGTCACTTACTACCATTTTGGGGGGGTCCTAGCCATTTGCTTATTTCCAGCCTCCATCATAGATCTGGAGCACTGTCACACACACCACAGCACAATATGCAACGCAAAACAACTGTCAGTAACTGTTATTCCTGTTTCCTTTACTTCAAAGGTACTCCAGTTTCAGACATGACCCAGATTTAAACTGTATTCCCCAATATCCTCCTCTCTGAGCTGTCCACAGCTGCCGTGGCTGTTGGCTGCATTCCCCCTGGAACTGCCTAACCCAAGAGACCTATTGTAATTGCTAAATATAAGATAGCCATAGCAAGCTTCTTGGGTAAACTCCTCTTAAGAAAGTCACTCGATAACTTGCAATGGTTAGCATATCTTCATAATACATCACCATAATACTTATCACAATACTCTGTCTTAATTGTTACCAAGCCTGGCTGATTATAAACACCAGCAGGACTTTTAAAAAACAGATTACTGGGCTCTGTACTCTTCCAAGAACACCCTTATTCACCCATCTGTTCTCCAGAAGACTAATTTGAGTAGATCTACAGTGAGACTGGGGCTTCCCTGATGGCTTAGTGGTAAAGAATCCGCCTGCCAATACCCAAGATGTAGGAGACGCAGGTTCAATCCCTGGGTAAGGAAGATACCCTGGAGGAGGAAATGGCAGCCTACTTCAGTATTCGTGCCTGTAAAATCCATGGACAGAAGAGCCTCGCGGACTATAGTCCTTAGGGTCACAAAGTTGGAGACGACTGAGCACTTGAGCATGACATGGTAAGATTGAGTAAAAACAAAAATTTTAGTTACCTAGATCCTTGCTATTCAAACTATGGTCAAAGCATCAGAAGCATCAGCATCACAGCAGAGCTCACTGGAAATACATAATCTTGGGCCCTGTTAGACCAACTGAATCAGAACCTGCATCTTAACAACATCTCCAGGTGATTAGCACAAACATTAAAGACCGAAAGGTACTGCCCCAGACAATTCTAATGTACAACCAGCTTTCAAAAGCACTGTTCCATGGAGTTCAGTGGCAGTCCAGTGCTCTCACTGCAGAGGGCCCAGGTTCAGTCCCTGGTCAGGGAACTAAAATCCCACAAACCACACAGGACAGCCGCCCCAAAACTGCTACACCTAACCCTCTAATTCACAAAACATATAATCAGGTATATGAATAAATTTCAAATGTACTTTGATTAGTGAAGGGCGCTACCATGAAAGTCTGGAGTCATAGATTTTTAAGAGGACCAAAGCTATCAGTTTCACTCACCCTTGCATTACATATGGGACCTGATGACTCTGTGCTGGGTCAGTTTGTGCTTGTGGAAGGGTTCGTTGCCTCAATCCTTCTGAGGAAGAACTGGTAGCTAAAGTCAAGGTTTCTTGACTGGATGATGGAGTTGATGATCCTGACTGATCTGAACTCTACAAACAAAAATGTAATTATTTTTTTCAAGGAGATTTAATTCATTATAATCACAATATTATAGACACATTACTAAAAATGTATCTGTGAAATCCCTCTGCAAAGAATGAATTCTAGAAATTTACTGATTTGACTTGTGTGCCCAGCATAATAGGTATATTTATTTATATATATAGGTATAAATAATTTAATTCTCATGAGACTAAAGAGTTTAGAAAATCAAAATCCATTAATTATACAATAATAGTCCATTTCTCAACTATAAAAGGCTGAGTAGTATACCAAAAATAGCATACAAAATTTGTGAAAATTAACGCATGCAAAGCTCTTTTCATGATGCCTAACACATAAGAAGTGTTCAATAATGGTACTAATAACTGTATCACTTAAACAGTTAATATGTACCAGCTACTGTATAACATGCCATTAGTCATATACTGGTTTAAAATACTGAAGAGCATGCTAGAATTTGGTGTTAACTCTGACATTAACAAGGAACATAAACTTACAATTCACTTAACCCCTAAGTCACAGCTTTCCTATAAGAAATGAGATGGAACTAGATTTTCAAGATTCCTTCCAGTCCTAAAATCCTATTAGTTTAAAGATACTACCAACAAATACTTTTTTTTTAACAAAATAAACAAGATACCAAACAGAATTTTTAAATTCTCATGCATTAATGGTGTCAGAAACTTACAGATTCAACAACTTCAATCAACATAACCCCTTGAAGACCACCTCAATTTGTTGCTGTTTGAAAATAGTTTGTCAAGTGTTTTATGTAAATTTAAAACACAATTACAGTTTATATAAATTACCTACTTTAAAAAACTGGATACAAGATAATTTCAGCATCATTCCAAGTTTTTAAAATCACATTACTGGTACTGCCTTCCTATTTACAGCATCTCTTTTTACATGTCTACCTTCATTAGTCCTGCCATGTGAAAGGTCCTAAGGACCTTTGAAAAATTAACAAAAGCTTTACAATGTTATTCCATACCGAACAGACACCAAATATCTTACTAGGGAGGCTGATTATTAGGCACACAACTTGGAAAGGCTTCTTTTTTGGCAAGATTTCGTATTAAATGGATCATCAAAATATGGTAGTCACTAAAAAAAATTAATAGAAGAAAGGCCTAGCCATTTGGCAGCACACCCTAATTTCTCTAGAACTAATTATTTCTGACCTTATTATATAACTTTCATGAACAGATTTTTAAGACATTATCAAGTCCCAATGAAATTTATCAGCCATAAAAAAATTAAGAGGAATTCAATTTCATTCTCCTTTGATACTTCTTAGATTTTTTATAACACACCTCTGAAAAACTGAATATATATTATAAAGAAATGAAATCATGGCCGAGGAACCACCAGAAAAGGGAAAAGAAAGTTCTCTGTCAGCAGAAACTGGAGCAACACAACTGTTCAAAGACTATAAACAGAATTCTATGCCAGTGCCAGGGTTTTGTCCCTTCTTATGCAAGGTAGGAAACATAGAAAGACCCTTAGGTTTATCGAGAAAACAAATTTCGGTTTAGTGAAAGCTGAATTCCCATGACTAGTACTAGAAACTACTTACCATTGAGGCTATGCTAATTAAAGAGAGCAACTACAAGATCTAGCTTCTTAAAGAAGCAGGAACAATCAGTCTCTCTTTATCACCCCTGCCATGCATCCCCTCCTCAAAATTCTGGCTAGATTCCTGACAAGCAGGAAAGTACACTTAGCAGTACAAAAGATCCCTACCCAGCAAGCTTGAAGCAAGGTTCCCACTCAACCAGTCCTTTTCTTTCACCTCCAAAAGTGTCACATAAAGCTTTTACAAAAGGAAACCAAAAATAATTTAATATAAAAGAATTTGAACAGTATAAAAAATGTCTAAGTTGAAAAGTTCAACTAGTTTTTTAAATTTCCCAAACAATTTTAGGAAGAGGGAAAAATGAATACTCAAGTCTGAAAGAACTGGGTACATCAAGTAATTATTCCTCCCATAGTCGGAATATATACTCAAATCCGGTCATTTTATAAAACAATTATTGAACAAGCAATCTTCTTTAGCAAACTTAAAGTTTAAATAATTTAATCTACCTTGATTAAATATAATATACAAAATACCTTAAAGAGTTTATATTATATAACCATATCATAATTTTGTCTTATCAGTATTTCAGTAATTAAACCCCTGAAAATTGGCTCTATTACTGACCTGCCATATAGCAAATTATAACTCATGGGCACAGGCTTCAAGGGATTACACTGTGTACTGGATCTCTAAAAATGAAGTTTAAATGATTAACTTCAGCTGTTCACAACACAGTCTCACCACCCACAAGATCCAGTTGTTCTGTTTTCAACTTAGTTTTTAGAGGCAAGAAGGGATAATCAGAAAACTTCAGCATTTACTCTGCCCAGAACAACTCACAGAATTGCTGTTGGATGCCAGTGCTTCATGACTTTCTCTATTGGTGCTGGATTTTGGAGAACTGGGAGGAGTCCGAGAGGTACATACTAGATGAACCATATGATACTCATCTTGCTAAAATTAAAGAAAATTACATTTAAAGGGTAGTACTAGAAAGTACGCAGCTCAACAATGTCAGTAGCTAAGCAGAAATACTGAACTCAAAACTTAAGTTTCTTCCTACCACAGCTGCTTTATTAGTAATAAACTGTCACCTGCACATAAACTGGGATCCTTCTGAGTATTTCTTCCATGCTTAGAAAACAGTCTCAATACTCAGGAACTACTATACGAAAAAAATTATTATTTTGTATACCAAGCAAACACTGCTGTAAAGTTGTGTCAATGCAACCTATTATTTCAGTATAAAAACACTACACACATTAATATCAGCACTGTGACAGTCACATTGACGTTTAGGCCTACAAACTTTGAATAGTAAATGTTTTCATTATTTGAAAACTTACAGTGATAAGGAAACTCAAATAACCTCACTCTAATCTCATCTGTCTGAATTTTAGCAATAATATTTTATTTTTTAAGTCAAAAACTGGTTTTATCTCTAACACTTATACACAGATATAGAGCATATATTTGAACTATATTCTGTTAATATTCCAAGTGTGTCTCCATAAATCTACAACTATGAGTGAAGGAAAATACTCTAAAAATAATTAACTGGCATTCTAGCTTAATGATTTCATGAGTATACTTGTCATAGCATAAAGCGAGTAAACAAGGTACAGTAAGGAGACGCAGAGAAGAACAAAGGATGGCGCAGCAATTTTAAAAAATCAGAAAATGACTTTTTAAAAGGGGGGGCGCGGCAGGAAATAAAGAAAAGATGCCCAGTTGTGAGAAAGAGAAACAAAGCTCTAGGAATTCACCATCTTCCATAAACAAGAACTGTGCTTAATTCTGAGGTGAATCCAAGAAAGGGCAGGAGTCAGTCCCCCGCCTAAACAGACTCACGATGTTGTTCAAAGAACAGACTGGGGCTTCCCTGGTGGCTCCGTGGTAAACAATCTGCCTACCAATGCAGGAGGCCCGGGTCTGATCCCTGATCTGGGAAGACCCCACAGACAGCAACTAAGCCCACGCACCGCAACTACTGAGCCTGTGCTCTAGAGCCCAAGGGCTGCAGTTACTGAAGCCCGCGCGCCCTGGAGCCTGTGCTTGGCAACAAGACAAGTCACCGCAGAGAGAAGCCCGCACACTGCAACTAGACAGTAGCTCCCACTCTCCACAACTGGAGAAAAATTGGCACAGCAATGAAGACCCAGCAGCCAAAAACAAATAAATTTAAAAAAAATTATTTTAAGAACAGACTAGCACATTAGAGCCCAATTAGAGAAATATATAAATCAGTCTTTTGCACAAAACTGAGATGCATGAACTGTAACCGTTTATGGGTTTAGAGGAAGAAGTTAATAGGAGTTAGAATACTAGAGAAAGGCATTCCCAGAAATAGCATTACATGAGGTACACCAAGCAAAGCAGGTAGAAAGGATGCCTGATTTACAATGTCCCCTTAGCTTGGGAATACAGTAAAAAAACAGTAAAAAAAAAGCATCCAAGTGTAAAATGTTCATCCTTACAAAACTAGTTTCAAAGGTCATATTAACCACAATTACCTCATAGTATTTATTCACCTTTGGGGAATGTTTCTATAAAACATTTTATAACTAAACAGGTAAAGTTAATGACAGCATTTAACTGAAAGAAGTAAAGGGTTATACAGTTCAATGCTCTGTTCAAACTGTAAACATACTGTTCGAAGTGTTCTGTCATAAGGGGCACAACAGTCCTTTGACTGAAGCTGGGGGGTTTTTGTTTGTTGTTGTTGTTGTTGTTGTTGTTTTTTGGGGGGGGCGGGCATGGTTGGCATGGAGAGGCACATGTGGGATCTCAGTTCCCTGATCAGGGATTGAACCCGAGTCCCTTGCAGTGAAAGCACAGGGTCTTAACCACTGGACCACCACGGAAATCCCAAAGCATTTTAAGTATTCTGGTTGGAAATGATTTCTGGCAGCAAAATCCTTTTTAGAAGTATGCATGTTCAGACTCTAGCTATCCTTGGGTTAAAATAATAAATCTATATTTCAAATAGCATACAGTGAAAAAAGTTTTTAAGGATAAAACCAGGAAAGAAAATGAAGAGGTGGAACATAGCAGATTTGGGGGGTAGTAAATATTCTGTACAATATTATAAGGTGGATACCTGTCATTATACAGAAAGTACAATACCAAGAGTGAACCCTAATGTAAACGATGGGTTTGGGGTGATGATATCAATGCAGGCTTCAACTCTAACTACTGTAGCACTCTAATGTAGACTGATGTGGAATGCTGTTAGTGGGAGTAGCTGTGTATGTGCGGAGGCAGGAGTTAAATGGGTAATCGTTATACCTTCCGCCCAATTTTGTTATGAACCTAAAACTACTCTAAAAAATAAAGTCTATTAAGAAAAGAAAGAGGGGAGGATATATGCTACAAAAGCCAGTATTTTTGAGAGAGAGGGAGAAGTAGGGAGAGAGAGACAGTGAGGGATGTTATTAAACCACTTTGGCAACCTGAAACTACATGATTAAAACGAAAATGACAGCAGGAAGTCACACTAGCAAAACTAAAATGTCAACTATCTAGACAGAAGGAATACACCAGTGTAAGGTTTTTTAAAATTTCCCACAGGTGATCATAAACATACACAAGAGCATAAAGAGATTAGGGATATCCAGAAAACACTGAGTTAAGTCAAAAATCTAAAGTGAAACCTAACAGCTATATATTCAATTCTGCTACATTCACAAGCAAAAAGAATCTCAAATGCAGAAAAATTCTAAAAGTATAAATTCCACAAATAAACATGAGCTAAAAGCTGCCATTAAAGTAACTAGTATTCTATCAAAAAATTATATTAAAATATATTTAACTCTGAGTACCAGGATTCAAAGTTTGCTGATGGACCACGTGGGCTTCCTTCTGTAATATTTGATGTCCCAAAATTAAACTCCTAACCCAAGTTAACGTGTATTAAAATGTTATGTAGTTTCATCAAAAACGGATTTAAGAGAGGGGACTGTTACCGGTCTACTTGAGCACTCTACTCCTGCATTAATGATAAGTGAATATGGCTTTCTTCCACAAGATAACAAATCCCTGAACACAAATATGTAATACTATTTCAGATTTAGCTATCAGATGGATATATAAAACTGTTAACTAATCAGAATCACTTATTATGCTACCTAAAAGGGTTGATTTTAAGTATCTAAGAACTAAATTGGTTGGATAGCAAAAGAAAGTTCAGAACATATCTCCTCTGGCACTCTGAGTAACTGGTATTGAATAGTGGTGGAAAAGCTTACTTTTCTGAGAATGTCTTTCAGCTGCAGATGATCGGGAAGCAGTCTGCCCGAATACACCAATCTCTGATCCTTCGTCAACTAAGAAACGGGATAAAGAAAAAAATTCAACTTTTTCTAATTATACAAATTGAAAGTTGGGAATAAGATGCCTTACTATGGGTAAAGTAAAATTCCCTTTCGGCACAAATAAGCAGAAAACTGACATAATTTAAGAATTTTGTTTTTCCAAATTCTATTTAAGACATTAAAAGTTCAGCAAATGGTAACATATCTACTGTAGATATAATAAAATACAGATAATTCCCAATTTATCTTTAAAATGGGGGAAATAGGTAAATTGGAAGTTGGTCTTTCAGCCATAATGCAATGCATGTGTGACTGTCATTAAAAACCTTCAAGACTATTAATGAGAAGGTGGCTGGCTTTCTATTAACAGTCAACAATGGGATAAAATTCCAAGGTCACCAGTGTTATTTTGCATTATTTTGTCAGTATTTTTAATCAAAAGTATACATAAAATTTATTTTCTACTTTAGTAACATCATGCAGGGTAATTTATCAGTTTTAAATTCAAAAGCCATTTGGATATAGTTTACAGTTTTAGATAACTATTCTAGTTTTTATTATTTTTGCCATTCTCATGAATACCTTTTTACATTTTTCAAAAACACAAGAAAAACAAGCTCAAGTGCATGGAGAGCCAAGTGCCATCTCCATATACAACCCAAAATATAAAATAAATTCTGGTTATCTCTGCCTTATTTTGTACTTCTAACAAATCTGCTAAGTGCTCACACTACAAGCATTAGGTATTTAAAATAAAAACATTTATGTACAGTCCCCATAAGACCTCCTATTTCATCATGGAGAAACAGGCAAGCGTTCCTTGAATTCTACTAAAACAAATACTGGCTATATGGACAATTACTAAACATGCCAAATCCAAGTAATAACTATGACAATTTTCAAACAGTCTATATATGCAACATGGCTACTAAAAAAAGAGTCTTACATTAAAATTAACCACAGTAAAAAGAGCCATTCTGTAGTTAAGATCTGTGGTTCACAGGTTCTTAGGTACCAAAGATCAAGAGAAGGTACAGTTGTCCTTCCAACTTACTTAGCTTTTTGGCATAATTTAATTTCCCCAGAAGTATTTTTGAGTGCACCATTCTGAAAATGCACAAATTCTTACATATAAACAACCAAATACAACACAGGATTTTTTTTGAAAAACTACATATCACAAGTCTTGAAACTTTAATCAATACATATGAACACTGAGTGGGGCACAATAGTAAATTATATAACATGAGTTAAACGCTAAGTGATAAAGACTGATTTAAGCCCTGATTTAAGCCATCATAAACTATCAGTTCAAACATTTAATAAATACTCCTATGTCATATCATTTGATACAAAAAATATCAGTCTTTTCTTATAATTTTACTTTACTATTAAAATTCTCAAACACACACAAAGTGGAGAGAATAAAATGAAGCCCCTTACCATCTTTAGAATTCCCAAATACCCAGCTCCAACAATTATCAACATTTTGCTATTCTTGTTTCATTTACCCACCCCCATTTCATTTTTGGCAAGGAAAAGAGTTTTAAAGCAAACACCCCATATTTCTTTTCACATGTCAAAAAACAGCATGTATCTGTAGCAGTTGTTTTTGTAATTAGCCACATTACCACCTTCAATAAAATAAACATTAATTGCTTAGTATGTAATATCCAGTACAGTTCAATTTTCCCCACTTGCTCAAAAATGCCTTTTAAGGGATGTGTGCTGTGCTGTGCTGAGTCATTCAGTCGTGTCCAACTCTGTGACCTCATGGACTGCGGCCCCTGCCAGGCTCCTCTCTCCATGGGGATTCTCCAGGCAAGAATACTGGAGTGGGTTGCCATGCCCTTCTCCAGGGGGTCACTCTAACCCAAGGATTGACCCAGGTCTTCCACATTGCACGCAGATTCTTTACTGTCTGATGGTTTGTCTAAACCAGAATCAAACAAGGTTCACACATGGAATTGGGTTGTTACGTCTCTTTTAATCTTTCAACAGCTTCCACTTCTTTCAAAATTTTCCCTAGCTACTTGTTGAAGAAAACATGTTGCAGTCTGGATGTAAGTGACTGTGTCCTTCTGGTATGGTAGAGTTTGTCCTATAGTCTTCTGTAAATGCAGTTAGATCTGGAGGGTTGATGAACTTCAGGTTCTTTTTTGTTTGACAAGAGAACTTCCTGTTGTATCACATCATTATTAGCACATGTAGACTGGGTGACCTACTTTTAGTCATGTCAAGATCGATCAGTGTGTTTAAATATTGTCAGCCTGATTCATCCCCTATGAAGTCTGCCATCAAACATTCACCTTTTTAATAACTTAGATCAAACTGCCTAGATCCATTATTTCATTAGGGGTAGAAAATAATTTTGACCTCTGCAGTCTGTAAGAGCTTCCTTGCTTTCGGGCACATAAGGTTCACCTTCCACGTGTCTTTTGCCAGGCCTGGAAACAGCCACAGTTCCAGGGGCTTTGATTCCTTTTAATAGGAAATGGCATCTAAAGACAAAATCTGGGGCCTAAGGGTACTTACGGTCACTTGCTATTATTTCTAAGATTCTTCAAGAGAGATACAAAATATGTATTTTTTGCAAAGGAGAAACTTAAACCCTGAGTGAATATTCATTTTTCTGATTTTAATTGAATGGTATAAGGTTTTTTTATTTACACATCTGTCACCCTGAAAATCTTTTTTACTAATGATATTAACAAAAGTATGCCATTAGCAAAAGTACTTATGGGCTTTATCCTACTATGTATAATCTCAATAATTCTGGATGAGGTTTAAGATTTCTTGTCACTTTTTCAGTCCTTAGATCTATCCTACTAGAGATATGTAGTCAAAATATAGTGTTTCAAAATTACTTGTAATTTTGTTAACATCCTGACATTGTTAAACTGTTTAGGAATTTTTTTTCTATTTAATTTTTAAAATTATATATAACATATACAGAAACAAAGGAAAAATTATAGAACAAGGTACAAAAAGGTTTAGCTTCTGTCCCCTACCCTCTTCCTCTGTAATTTTGAATCACCCTTCCATGGTTTTTTAACAACGTAACAAATGTGGATATAAGCACACTTATGTTTCCCTTCTTTTCTCACATAAAAGGTAGAACACGATACTCACTCTTTAGTACTTTGTTTTCTCCCTTATTTTACCCTGGCAATTACTCCTTAGCAGTATAAAGATGTCTTCCCCACTCTTTTTGAATGCTCCATTACACAGAAATACTAAAGTTTACAACATGGATATTTGAATGTTTCTAGGTTTTTGTTATATACTCATAGTGTCCTTCTTTCATACTATTCATTTCTCTACATCCCCCACCATATCCTGCAACATAGAGCTCCCTGGTGACCTTGATAAAAGCAATCTTGGTGGAACAGTAGGGTAAAAACTTAACTGGGATGTATTTAAGAGAAAAGGAGAGGAGTACAATTACAAATAGTGAATATTCACAGTTTATAAGGAGCTGTGCACTAAAGACAGAAAGGGAATAAAAGTAATAGCTGGAAGGGAAGTGAAGTCAAAAGAGGGTCTTGTTTTACTGTTTTGTGTTTTTGTTTTTTTAAGGAAAGAGAAATTACATGTTTGTATGCCAATAGAAATAATTCATCCTCAGGAAAGTGATGATGCAGAAGAGAAAAACAGAAAATTTCCAGAGCAATGTTCTTGAGTAACTCATAAGGGGTAAAATCTTGTGTGAAGGAGTTGAACTTAGAGAAGAATACGGCAGAGACAGGCGAAGAAATGTTAAGAAACTTGTACACAATCCCACTACCACCACTCGTTGCCTCAGCTTTCTTATTTAAATAATGAGGGCAATAATAGCACCTATTTCACAAGGCTGAATTTTCACAATAAAAATGCACACAAACTTCTAACAGCAGAGCAGAACACTATGAAAACATTCAATGAGCATTTGATACTAATCTCTAACAACTGCTTCTCTGACATGCAGTTTCATGAGGATCTAATGAGAGATTTTGTGACAGTATTGATAAGCTGTATGACCAGTAGCAGGCTACCTTTGTTCATTATGTGTAAGAACATGATTAGGATACTGCTAAATAGGTTTAAAGCTGCAATAACTATCAATTTAATGAATAAAAAAGCAAGCCCTATTCCATATTTGAAGAGCTTTCAAGAATCAGTTTAAAATGACATTTATAAATAACAAAAAGAAAACTTTTAATTCATTTCACCTTCTCTACATAGAAAAATATGTGAAATTAGTTTAAAAAAAAAGTCAAGAAGTCCATGTGCAAAGCATAAATTACTTACCTTCAGATTTTTAGTGAAAGGATGTACTAAGTGGATGGGATGAAAGAAGTATTTATCAACTACTTCAAAATGTAAGAAAACTATGTATTAGCTGTTTTCTACATAGGTAATCATCATTTTACTATTAAACTGTAGCAGTAATGGAATTAATCAAGTACTTTATCACAAGGATCATTTTTAAACAAGATAGGACATAAAAGCATGCTAGAATACTCAATATTTTGGACTACTGACATGTATATATATAAATTAAGTACAGTGGCAATCCAACTTAGTTTACTCTCATAATTATCTAGTAGATAGATTTAAAACAATTTTTTCACAGAAACAATACAGACCACTATCAGTCAGCAACCTCATAGACTCCAGAAACCCATGCTTGAGAAACTTAGCCATATAAATTAAAGACATTTAGGAAGATCACTTAGTTTAGAATATAGGTACTAAAATCTCATGAGAGTCAGCTATAAAGTAATCATTCGGTTATCTATAATGATAATTCTTATGTGAAAATTAAAAACTCCAAATTAAAGATTGTGAGAACTCCTAGTCCTAAAACTATGAGTCCCAGTTTCAGAAATACATACACTTATCAAACTTTCAAACCTAACAGCACATAATCTATTTAACCCAAAATATACTGACTGAAATAGCACTCCTAGAAGCCCAGAGACTGATAATCCCTTATCGCCAAGTCCTATTTTTTTAAAGCCTATACCCATGGGCTTCCCTGGTGGCTCACACAGTAAAAACATCTGCCTGCAATGCTGGAGACCCAGGTTCGATCCCTGGGTTAGGAAGATCCCCTGGAGAAGGAAATGGCGACCCACTCCAGTACTCTTGCCTAGAAAATGCCATGGATGGAGGAGCCTGGCAGGCTACAGTCCATGAGGCCACAGAGTCTGACACGACTGAGCGACTTCCCTTTCTTTCTTTCATACCCACTGAACAGAAAGGCTGGATAATGGCCAAGCAAGTCCCTCAGCAGGATGAGGAATAGCATGGCCAAAAGTGCCTAGCAAAAGGTTCTGACATTTGAAAGGAGAAAAGACCATGGCTTTCACCATTTGTACCTCTGGAAGAGCAATCAAAGTTTAGAAAATCCATTAAGAGGCATTTGTACATTTCATTCATATCACTGGTCACTGTCCCTCCAGAGTCCTTTGCTAAATTTTCCATCCAATTCTAAACGTTAAGAAAGCTTCTTCGGCTGAGACGCAAATTTGCTTCTCTATCCAAGGCCTCTCTCCCTCTCAAACCCAAATCCATATACCCAACCATTTATTAGACATCTAACACCTTCAGATATCTTTATGAGTTTTCTGTTGTTGTTTGTTTTTTGCCTTTGGCCACACCAGGCAGCACATGGGATCTTAGTTCTAGGACCAGGGATCAAATTCATGCCCCCTGCAGCAGACATGCAGAATCTTAACCACTGGACCACAAGTGAAGTCCCCACCTTCAGATATCTTAATAAGCAACGCAGAGTCAAAACATCTACAACAGTTCTCAGTTTCCAAATCTCCAGATCTTTCCCCTTACTTGTTCCCTATTTCTTAAACAACTTGCCACCAGATGTTTAAGCCAAACTCTGGGCATTATCCTCAATTTTTCTCTCACCTTGTCTAACGTTTCTAACCATCAGCAAATCTCACGGACTCTATCTCCAGAAGCCCCTCTCGGTTCATTTCTTTCCATTTCCATTGTCATTACTCTAATCTAAACTGCTACCTCTTGCCGGAACTTCTGTAATATTAATAAATAGCATCTTTAATTGGTCTTCACACACTCTGGTCTACAGTCAGTAAACAGAGTGATCTTTTAAAAATGTGAATCATTCCTGTCACTCTCTAGTAGATCCCTACCAGTCTGGATTTAATTCTAATTCCTTACCATAACCAGATGGTCCCAGCAGATCTGCTTTCTATCTCTTTCCCACATCCTCTGATTTTATTCTTTCCTCCTCTCTCATTAGCCAAATGGGTAATCACTTTGATCTCCAAATATGCTAAGCTCGTTACCAACTCAGACACCATACCTGTAGTATTCTCTCTCAGCTCTTGCAGACTTAACTCTTTCTTAATCATCTTTTGGGTCTTAGCTTTAAAATGACCTTCTCAGAGAGGCCTAACCTGATTTACAACCTTGAAGAAGAGTATTCTCTTTTACTCACCCAGTTTGTTTTCTTCATAACACAAACCATAATCTGTAATTATGTGCACGAGTTTATTTCCCTAAGTGGGATATGACTGTCAGGAACAAGAGAGGGTCCATGTCTGTCTAGCTCATCCCTTTGTTCCTATAGCCCAGTCATGTGTCTTGCAGAGGAGATGCTAAATGCCACTGTATTAAATGAAGTGTTATGAAGTCCAAAAGCGTTTACATAGATTTGGAAGACATAACTTATTTGAAATTCATTGTATCAGTTATTTTACATGTAATCATTAAGAATGAAAATGAAGTGTTCAGTTAGTATTCAGTCTTATGAATCACAATACTTACTAGCTTAAAATACTGGTGCTAAATTCATCTGGTTCATTTCTGTAAATGGTACTGATATTAGCATATTATTATCAAGCAACAATCGTGTGTTGGTATCTTAGTATTAACTTTTCCCTAAATAAATAGTCTATTTCAAATAAACTTTTATCTTTCCACAGCAAGGGACCATCAATTTTCAAAAAGTACAACATAACAAAATTAGATTATACCCCACCCAAAAAATACATAAAGCAAAAACAAGTATGGATGAAAACGTGAAGAAAGTAGAACCCTTTTACATTACTGCTGCTGCTAAGTCTAGTGGGAATATAAAACGGCATGGCCTCTTAAAAAGCTTGACAGTTCCTCAGAAAGCTACCATATGACTCAGTATACATCATTCCTAGGTATATACCAAAGAGAAGTGAAAACACACATCCGCACAAAAGCCTGTAAGAGAATATGCACAGCAGAAAAAAGTAGAAACAACTCAAATGCCTGTCAGCTGATGAATGGACAAACAAAATGTGACATCTATGCATACATACAATGGAATATTATTTGATCATAAAAAGTAAGGAAGAACTCAGACATGATATAACATAAGTGAATCGTGTAAGCATGCTAAATGTAAGAGGAAGACATAAAAGATCACATATATCACAGTTCCATTTATGTGAAATTTTCAGAATAGGTGAATACATAGAGACAAAAAGTAGATTAGTGGTTACCAAGGACTGAGGAAACAGAGAACAAGGGGTGATGGCTAGTGAGCATGGGCTGATGAAAATGTTCTGGACATCAGAACACCAGACAGTGGTGATGACTGTACAACTTTTTGAAGTATTAAAAACCACTGACTTGTACGTGTTAAAGGGTAAATTTTATAGTATATGAATTATATCTCAATTTTTAAAACTGTTGCTTTAAATGGAATATTCAAATGCCTTCAGATAATCAGAAGTAAAAGGAAAAAGAATTCTTTAATTTTACTGTATTTGAAAATAGATTAAGTTTTCAGATGCATAAATTAAATAAGACTTGAAATTTTCTCCACTAAAAAAAATACTGAAAAAATTCAGTTTAAATATCAGTAATTTAATTTAAATATTTGGAAAATCAGTGCTTAGACACGGTAACAAACCATACAACCATCAAGTGAATTTTCAATTGGTTGGATTATAAGCTACAGTATTAGGAAAAGAACGGATTTTGAGATCTCAATTCAAACTCAGTTTAACTTGTAAAAGTGACACAAATTTATTTATCCAGACCTACTAATAACAGTATTTTTTACTTTGATTAAAAATTCATTTCTGTATTAGTTAGAGTAAGTAATGCTAACTGCTATAACAAACCTCAAGATCTCAGTAGCTCAGCACAATAGAAGTTCATTTTTCTCTTAATTAAAACATTACATCCTTTAAATATAAGAATTCAGAAGACTCGAGGCTTGGTAAATTTAAAACAAAGTACTAATGATATTGTCAATTAAAAATTTCTTCTGTTAAGATAACTGTCTACACAGAGTAACATATATATACACTTGACTATTTCTGTTAACAGCACCACCATTCTTCCTTCTGCTCACACCCTACATCCAACAGTCAGCAAATCCTATCAGGGATACTATTAACAGTGCTTCCCAGGTGGCTCTACTGGTAAAGAACCTGCCTGCCAATGCAGGTTAGACATAAGAGACACAGGTTCTATCCCTGGGTCCGGAAGATCCCCTGGAGGAGAGCACAGCAACCCACTCCAGTATTCTTGCCTGGAGAATTCCATGGACAGAGGAGCCTGGCAGGCTGAAGTCCTTAGGATCACACAGAGTTGGACACGACTGAAGTGACTTAGTACAACATACAATTAATACTCTCACCATCTCTACTGTTCCACCCTAGATGAAGCCTGGTGATATATGGCAGAGCAGAGGCAGCTAAATTACCAAGCTGGAAACATCCTGTTGGCACTCTGAGTAGCCCAGAGACAGAACTATATCACTCCAAATAAACAGCTGCTTTATCAGCTGGCCCCAAAACTTAGCTACCTACTTAACAGAGATGGCTAGAAACCAAGGTGAGGAAAGTTCATCTGCTAGTATAATATACAAAAATAAATCCTAAACTGGGAAAAGATGTTTTCTTTCTAAAAGGTTTATATATATTTTATCTGAAGTATCTGACTTTTTAATGTTTAACTACATAGCAAAATGAAATACTATGTATCCCTAATGCATTTAAAATATTCACAAGAGTCTAACATGAGTTTACTAAGAGAACAACACTTTTTTATTTCTGGCAAGTCATGTTGCTTGCTTGCTCATCAGTCACTAGGTCATGTCTGACTCTTTGCAACCCTATGGCCTATAGCCCGCCAGGCTTTTCTGTCCATGAGATTTTCCAGACAAGAATAATGGAGTGCGTTGACATTTCCTTCTCCAGGGGATCTTCCCAACCCAGGAATCAAACCTGTGTCTCCTGCATTCGCAGGCAGATTCTTTACCACTGAGCCACTTGGGAAGCCCAGAAAGTCATGTAGTTGGTATCAAAAGATTAGATTTTTTATGTGAAGGACTCAATGGGTCTCTCATGATTATGTATGGCTTAAAAAAAATCATGTCCTTAGTATATCCAACATAACTAAACAGCTCAGTAAATGCAACAGTCAACTTACATGTTGATTCAAAGAACTACAGTCCAATTTCTTTGAAAATAGTTAACTATTAACATTTCAGTACTTACATATAATTCAGCTACAAATGTCAAACAGCCTTAAAGAGCTAGTTCCCAGGAAGTGCACAAAATATCATTTTCTATGGGAAATGAATTCTGTGAATTTGTACTGAAATGTATCTCCCTCTTATTTCCACTAGATCCACCCAATCTAACGCTTCAGGAAATTTAGAGAGACTGTAAATGGAAGCACAGCTTAACCAAACTGCCTCTACCTCTTATCCTCTTACAACGACCGTAAACAAAAAAAGCTCACAGAGCTTAAACAATAATTTCCTCTAGAACTCCAAGGGGCATTCTGTGCTTAGCTGTTTCTACTCACAGGCCAAATTAGGTATACATACAACAGAGATGCCAGAATGTATGACTGTTGTGGTTCATACAAACAAGCAGGAATGTGAAACGATAGGCAAAGCTATGTACTTTGAAGTCTTAAGATATTATGTTCCCATACCTTCTTTATAATTTATCAAAATCACAAAAATAACCACAGTCTAAACTGATGCATTAGAACAGTATTAAAACTATGTTACCCATTCACCTGTAGTCTTTAGACGATAAACCATCTGAACACACATGCCTTTTTACAGTTTACTTACTTCTTTTTAATTTGCAAGTATATAACTGATAGAGCCAAGCCCTAAATGCCTTTCTTCATGTTATTATATATAACCACATATGTTTAAGATCTGAAGCTTGCAAGTCAGACCAGACCAACCTAAATACAAATTCTGATTCTAGTTAAAGTTCTATGACCTTGGGCAAAAAAAAAAATAACCAAGTCTCAGCTTCCTCATCTAGAACAGAGAGCTCATAATAAAACTTACAGCATAACCTATGAGGAATAAATGTGATAAATATATAAAATGCTTGGTAGAGTGACTGGTATACACAACCACTTAGTAAATGTCAGTTTAAAATCAGAGCAACAAATATGACAGTTAAGTAAAAGCATTCAAGACCATCAAATCTGTATTTATTATGTATGGGAATCCCACGGCAGTCCAGTGATTACGACCCCATGCTGTCACTGCTGAGGGCCAGTTTCAATTCCTGATTAAAGACCTAAAATCCCACAACCAACAAAGCACTGCAACCCATCCCCCGGCCAAACACACACACACCAAAAAATTATTATGTAAAGGAAACGAATAAAGTTCTAGAAAAATTCTATTTTTAAAACCACTGATGCATGATTAAACAAAACATCACCTTCACAGTACTGTTATTTTCCAAAAAAGACATTAGAAAAAGGCTACAAGAGGAGCTAAATAAAAGAAACTTTAGTCACCACTCATTCAAAACTTTTAACTTTCCATCAACCTTTGATAAAAATCTTATAAAACAAAAATTAGGGTGGATTATAGCCCCTTTAAATCAATAGTTCTGAGGTGATTAAGCAGGCAGATTTTAAAAATGACCTGTGCTTCCCTGGTGGCTCAGAGGTTAAAGCGTCTGCCTGCAATGCGGGAGACCTGGGTTCGATCCCTGGGTCAGGAAGATCCCCTGGAGAAGGAAATGGCAACCCACTCCAGTACTCTTGCCTGGAGAATCCCATGGACGGAGGAGCCTGGTGGGCTACAGTCCATGGGGTCACAAAGAGTCAGACACGACTGAGTGACTTCACTTTCACTTTCAGTTATGATAAATGAAATAAGTCAGAAAGATAAATACATATGATATCACTTATATGTGTAATCTAAAAAATATACCAAACTAGTGAATACAACAAATATAACTAGTGAATATAACAAAAAAGAAACATACTCACAGAACAAACTAGTGGTTACTAGTGAAGAGAGGGAAGGGGGAAGGTAATAAAAGGGTAGGGGACTAAGAGATACAAACTATAATGTATAAAATTTAAGTTATAAGGATATATTGTACAACATGGAATATAGCCAATATTTTACAAGTTTTTTTAAATAAAAAATGACCTTCCTAAGTAAGGTAATAGGGAATTACAAAAATAACAGAGATATAAACCTCAAATTATATTATAAAAGCTACTTCCACTGACAATGAAAGTAAGACTTCTATCTGAACTGTAGGCAGTTTGATTATGCAATGTTACATTCTCAGAACAGAATCTATACAACTAGTTCTATTCCTATCTCTTTAATTCTAAAAGAATCAGAGCAAAGGCACAATTTGAAAAGGCAGCAAGAGAGGGGAAATCTATCCAGAACTGAGGGACATGTTCAACAGGCAACTCTGAGTTCAAGACTGAAAAATGGGAAACAAAAGAATACACGTCCCTTCAAAGTTGATTTCAGGGTAAGTCATGTTGATCTTGGTTTGTGTATAAGAGCAAATAGTAAGAAACAAGATAATGAAAAAGATGCCTAACTGGATTTAGAGAGTCTTATTTTTTATTTCCCATTTTTAAAGTTTTCTCTAGGACAGTCCATTCTACTGAATAACATTAAGTTCAACCATTTTGATATTTACATACCTGGTCTAAACTAAATCAAAGTCTGAAACTGCTCAAGTAAAAGTAGTCCTCTTGATAGGTTATCTTCACCCACTAGTAGCAATTACCTAAATTTCAGAATAATTATTTCACACTACAGGCCAAGTTTAAGAACTGAAAATCTAAAATCATTAAGTGATGACAAATGTCATATTAGAATATGATTCACAATTATATACACTATCAACATGAACTGCTGCACTAACCAGGTCTTAAACCATGTTCTAAACCAAGTATCAATACCAAAGTTAGATAAATCTCCACCAGAGCTCAATTTCAGATCTGAGGTTTTTTTGTAATGACTGTTTAAACTTCTGCATAAATGTAGCAACTGCCTTGCTTCCTAACTGGAAAACACTTTCCCCCTGGCAGCCCATTATGGATCTATAATCTTTTAACACAGTACTATACTACCAGGTTAGGCTGCAGTCCATGGGATCGCTAGGAGTCGGACATAACTGAGCGACTTCACTTTTACTTTTCACTTTCATGCATTGGAGAAGGAAATGGCAACCCACTCCAGTGTTCTTGCCTGGAGAAAACCAGGGACAGGGGAGCCTGGTGGGCTGCTGTGTCTGGGGTCGCACAGAGTCGGACACGACTGAGGCGACTTAGCGGCAGCAGCATACTACCAGGTACTAGATAATATAAAGCATTCAAAATCATCAGGGCAACAATATCTCTGAAAGAACAGTTAAAAAAAGAAATTATCATCTTACCTCCTTAAAACTGTTCTCAATTCTATAAGAAAAATGTTTCTGTGAATCTTTTCTAAAACAGCTTCACATTCCCTTATCTCAGCTCAAGTGGACTGTTCCTTCCTGTGTTCCTACAGCACTCAGTACCTCCCTCTTGTATGACACTAGCCACATAATATCATATGTCTGTATCCCCCACTAGACCTGAGCTGCTGCTGCTGCTGCTAAGTCGCTTCAGTCGTGTCCGACTCTGCGACCCCATGGACAGCAGCCCACCAGGCTCCCCCATCCTTAGGATTCTCCAGGCAAGAACACTGGAGTGGGTTGCCAGTTCCTTCTCCAATGCATGAAAGTGAGAAGTGAAAGTGAAGTCACTCAGTCGAGTGGACTCTTCGCAACCCCATGGACTGCAGCCTACCAGGCTCCTCCATCCGTGGTATTTTCCAGGCAAGAGTACTGGAGAGGGGTGCCATTGCCTTCTCCAAGGCCTGAGCTACTTAAGAGCAAAGGACTCCTATCGCCTTTTTGCTTAGTATATACATAGACCTTCATATGCCAGATCAATAAATCCTGATTAAATAAATAAATGAAGCCCAAGAACACGTGCTTTGGAAGGAGGAGTATATTTGTTGTGGGTTGGGTTTATTGAGGGAAGGAGAGGTTGAATTAAATGAAGTCAGTATCTGACCACAAAACTAAAATCCTAAGATTTTATACACTGTTGCAAAGTTTAGCCAGAATTCCATTAATAGCATGTAGACATCCTAAAAGAACAACTTCAAATCTCCATTCTTCTGCCAACAGCTCTCATTTATTTTCCTAGAAGCCACTCCTCACAGGGACCAAGGCCCTCTACCTTACCTGACCCAAGAGGCCCAATAAGAGCAGTAATGACGAGAGCTACACACTTTTCTACTTCTTGCTATGAAACAGTTGCTTCTACCAGGCACTGAACTCTTCTCTGCTTCAAAGTCCACCCACCTCCACCAGGCAGAGATGCAAAGAAATAGGCATAAGAAATGATCTGTTAAACACCAACTAGCACCTGAGACACTTTAAAACAGAATCAATGTTAAGTAGTCATTGTGGGAGGTCATAAGAACCTAACCTTTCTATATATTAAATCATTAATATAATATTGTTTATACTGTTAAATTTCTCTGTTCTAAATAACAACTTTACAAGCAAACTTTGAGAACTCCAATTCCTATGCTGAGGACTAACTATGGCTTTGGAGTATCATTAAACAGTTGGTCTGTTCAACAACTGTGATGCTTCAAATCAGTTCTAGGTGATAAAAAAAGTTAGAATGTTAAGTGTGTCAAATCTAATAACCTTACAAAGTTTTCAGTGAAGCTCTATGAAAATAAACACATGTATACCATCCCCACTCTCAGTAACCTAGAAATAAACTTCAGATATTTTCACTTGGAGAAAACCTGCTGGAGGAGAAAAAAAAAGGTTTGCCACAAGGCTAGGTAATTAATAAGCTGCATATTATTTGGTACAGCTTCCAAAACTGCCTCCAGCGTGTCCTAGAAGCAAGAGGGTTAGGAGGGTGGGGTGTAGAGAAATTTGCAGCTTATCTATCCTCCAGCAGCTGACTGATCCAGATGGGCACTGACAGCCCTCCACTGGAGATTAGTACTAAGAGGGCAGAACTCCTGGCAAAAACAGGCTTATCTCAGGTGCAGGTTAAGACAAATGTGTTTCACACTCCTCTCTTATATACTTCTTTAAAAAGAAAAATTTTCAGAAAAGTGATAACTCTTGTTCTATCACAGTACAAACCAAGTCCTTTTTGGTTTACTCACATAAAGATCCTCACATAAGTATATATTTGAGCATATATCTTAGGTAAGTGGGCTTCCCTGGTGGCGCAGAGGTTAAAGTGTCTGCCTGCAATGCAGGAGACCTGGGTTCGATCCCTGGGTCAGGAAGATCCCCTGGAGAAGGAAATGGCAACCCACTCCAGTATTCTTGCCTGGAGAATCCCATGGACGGAGGAACTTGGTGGGCTACAGCCCATGGGTCGCAAAGAGTCGGACACAACTGAGCGACTTCACTTTCACTTTCACTTAGGTAAGTACTTAAGATATATGCTCAATAATGGCTGTTATGAACAGTACTATGGACATCCATGACATTCAATTCCAACTACCCTAAAAAGCTATTATCTACTTCATCATATGCAATAGGAAATCTTTTGCAAAACAGAAATTTTTAAAAAGAAATTGTTACCCCTGTGTAAATCTTTGCTTTCAAGACAAGATGTGAATGAATTAGAGTTCCAACAATTTTGTTTCAAGTACTTAAATACATCAGGGTTTTTACTTTCCCTTCTAAGAGTATTTGAACGAAAAAATACTGCCAAACAGAGCTAATGCCAACTAACAGTTGTTTTTCTACATCTCCTGTTTTTGCAATAACTGCCCTATTTCTATAGTTGTTCTAGAAACCTAAATGCCTAACTAAACTTAATACTGTAACACTGAAACAGTATTAATTCATTAATATCTTAATATAGATCAAGTGTCTTCCTTACTTGTGTGCATAAAACAAGTGTTAAGTAAAACCTGGAAAGCACAGTTGCCTTCCAACACATCCTTACTGCTGGCTTAAATTTACCAGATGCCAAAAATATTTGCCACCCTAAAAATCCAAGCCTCTTCATTAATAAAAAAGAAAAAAAAAAAGGTTTAGTAATTGCTGAAAACTACTTATTCAGAAATGAAATTTTTACACAGTGGATAACAAGAAAGCCTCACTTTCACACACTGTGCATGACATACTTCTCTAAATTATTCCAAGACTTAATTATCAACTATGTTGATAACTTTCAAATCTAACTTTGGGAACAGATGGAGGTGTACTGTCTGTTTTATTATGTTTGCAATATCCAGATATGATTCAGAATGGAAAACACTGCCACACTGATTTACAAATGCTGTATGAACAGAATAAAATGATGTACCAAATAGTGGAGGGGTGGAAGGACTGTTCTCTTCTAAATTAAGAAAATTTCTGTGTCCTCTACAAGAGAAAAATGAGAGAGGGAGGGGCAGGAGAAAGTCAAACTAAAAACTCTTTGCTTCTTAAAACATATATACTAGTGTGGAAACTGTAACTTTTATAGAGGTCACATGCTTATTTCCAAGAAAAAACTCGCTGTTCAGCAGAAAGCAATTTCTGGGCCAGGTGTTGAGAAAGTAAAAAGGAATTTTATTCTAATAAGTAATAAAAGCTTTAATATGGGTTGTAGTGTTTATCTCTCTCTTTTTTAAAGGATGCATCTCCTTTAAAATGTCATTCTCACATTAGGTTGAAGACTTTTGAGTACAAGGAAAACAGTCTTATTGTATGCCTGCCAATTCTCACGTCCCTTGATATTTCTGTATACTCTTTACTAATTAACTGAACCTCATCAGGAAGACATTAATGATGTTCAGACACTCAAGAGAGACACATAACCTCGGGATGCAAAATACCTCACAGTTAAAAAGAGACCTATTTGACTCAAGAGGGGAGGGGATAAGCAGGGAGTAAGAGAGTACAGGACACGAAAAGCTGCTGGCCAGAGCAGCTGTGCCCAGCTTTTAGACACTTACTGGTTTGCTAGGGTACACGTTAGACAGATGCGTTTTTAGTTTCCCCACGGTCCAGTTCAAGAAGCAGCTAATAGTCTGGTCACTGTATTTCTGATTCGGTGCTTTAATGATGAGGGTCACAGGAATCTCCATCCCATTTTGGTCCATGGTGCCCCCAAAGTCTTACAGAGTCAAGAGGAGCAGCAGTTAAGCTCAAATGAGCTGAGATGGTTACTGCCGGCGCAGCTGGGATGGAGACGGAAGCGAGTGTGTTCTTAATATTCCTTGTCCAAGTCAGTCATCGGGCGATACAAAGGCCATTGCAGGTACCGAGGATGATGGGCAGCGGCGGCGGCGAGGTCTGAGGGCCCGGCCGTGGGTGCAGTTTTCCCCGCCAGGTCCGGGCTCCGCCGGGCTCCGCCGGGCTCCGGACTGCAGAAGGAGGCCCGGGTGAGAGAGAAAGCGGTGAGAAGGGAGGGGTGAGGGCGAGACAGCCCGAGCCACCGCCCCGCCCCCGCCGCGACCCCCAGCCTGAAACGCAACAAGGCCCCTACGCGATGGTCCCCCCACGCGGGTTAGAGAAGGGGACGGGCCGCTCAGGGCGGCCAGCCGCGACAGGCAAGGCTACCTGAGAGATGGCCGCGGGTCCTGCCACCGCTGCCCTCCGCGCCCAAGCACGGCCACCGATCGCACAGTCTGGCCGAGCGTCCTCCGCGGTGGCCGCACCCTTCCTGCTGATCGGCGGCGCCCAGGGTCCGGCCCCGGGTCTCGCGAGGCGGCGCGGTGGCAGCTGGAGAAGTTGGCCGAAGGGCGCGGTCTGCTCTCCGCCCGACCCCTCGGGCAGGGGAGCCGCGGCTCACTGCCGGGTGCGGCCGAGGCGGCGGCAGGTGGCAGGAGGGCGGGGACTGGAGTCCGGGCGCCGGCCGCGAGCGCGCTGGTTTTGTTGTTGTTGTGAAGAAGGTCCGGGTCCCTTTAAGCCGGAAAACCCAGGGCGGAAATGCGTCACGGGCGGCTCGCCCCGGCACGCGGCCCTCCAGGGCCTGTCGGCGCACCCCGCCGCCCGCCGCGGCTGGCTCCCGACACCTTGAGCCAAATTTTGGGTCGCCCGGAAGCCACTGGGGTGCGTCGAGCCCGCCAGAGCAGACCATTCCCTCCGCCCTGCTTCTCCAGAAGCACTTGGGCCTTAGCACTAGCACATTCTGGTTTGACCACACCCCGAAGACTTGGGAAGTGTTGCTCCATCCTTAGAGTTGTCGAATGCTGAATCAGACTTATGCCCCAAATTTCTTGTGTCGACTGTGTGCAAGGCACGGTACCTGGATCTTGGGGGAGGCTTTCAGTTAAACCTAAAGGCTACCTGTAATTTACTTGTGATCCAGGTTAACTTTTCTATGCCTCAGTTTGTTTCTCTAAACGGGGAGGATGATGCCTGCCTGACTGCGTGCTGTTGAGTAAATGAGCTATGTAAACCATTTGGTACAGTTTTGGCGTATGTCAGTTTTTCAACTAAATATTAATTTCATGTCCTTCCTCTTCATCTTCTCAGAAGTTGACAAGTATTTGTTTACTGCAGGTATTGTGTGTTCAGTGAGAGATGAAGACAGATGGCAATGTTATTTTTCTGTTTTATGGCTGAGACGTTGGGACCCCGAAGGTTCAGGCTACTGCCCCAAGCTGACTTGTTCTCTATTCTCTGCACAGGTTTAGGAGTCAGTGCAGTAAGTTAAGTTTGTTAGATGGGTATTTGCTCAGCTCCAGGCGTCCACTTATAGGTGAATACAAGCAGATAATGCAGGGGGCTTTGGAGACCTGGTCTCTAATCCTCTCAGCTTCAGAAGACTTTCAGGAAAGTTAGACCAAGAGGAGATTCTTCCTCTCAACAGCTGATGCAGCAGGATTCCTTACATCCTCTCCTCTACCTTTTTTTTTTGTGACAGGACACCTACCATATCTTAGCTATAAACTCACAATGCACTTCTGAAATAAGAGTGAAGTTTCTTTTATTTCTTGTCATGGAATGAGAACAACTTGCTAGGACTTGTATTTTCTGTAACAGGTCTTTTTCTGCCTTGTGTCTAATCATTATAATAGAACCTTGGCATCCCACTCCAGTATTCTTGCCTGGGAGATCCCATGGACAGAGGAGCCTGGTGAGCTACAGTCCACGGGGTCACAAAGAGTCGGACACGACTGAGCAACTTCACTTACTTACTTAACTTAATTCTAGCTTCAAATACTTTTTCAGACTCCCTTTCATCTAGCAGCAGCCTTTTGACACAATTATAGCCCATAAGAAGAAAGGTGAAGTTGCTACTGGAGCTTCTCGGAGAGTGTTCAGGCGAACATGTTCTGTAGACTAGAGCTCAACCTCGTCCTCTGTCATCCCCTTTTCCTGCCTTCAGTCTTGCCTAGCATCAGGGTCTTTACCATGAGCTAGTTCTTCACATCAGGTGGCCAAAGTATTGGAGCTTCAGCTTCAGCATCAGTCCTTCCAGTGAATATACAGGATGGATTTCCCTTAGGATTGACTGGTTGGATCTTGCAGTCCAAGGGACTCTCAAGAATCTTCTCCAACACCACAGTTCAAAAGCATCAATTCTTTGGCACTCAGCTTTCTTTATGGTCCAATTCTCACATCCATACATGACTACTGGAAAAACCATAGCTTTGACTATATGGACTGTTGCTGGCAAAGTAATACCTCTGCTTTTTAATATGTTTGTCATAGCTTTTCTTCCAAAGAGCAAGCATCTTTTAGTTTCATGGCTGCAGTCACCATCTGCAGTGATTTTGGAGCCCAAGAAAATAAAGTCTGTCACTGTTTCCATTGTTTCCCCATCTGTTAGCCATGAAGTGATGAGACTGGATGCCATGATCTTAGTTTTCTGAATGTTGATTTTCAAGACAGTTTTTTCCCTCTCCTCTTTCACTTTCATCCAGAGGCTCTTCAGTTCCTCTTCACTTTTCTGCTGTAAGGGTGGTGTCATCTGTATATCTGAAGTTATTGATATTCCTCCTGGCAATCTTGATTCCAGCTTGTGCTTCATTCAGCCTGGAATTTTGCATGATGTACTCTGCATATAAGTTAAATAAGCACAGTGACATTATATAGCCTTGTTGTACTCCTTTCCCAGTTTGGAATGTCTGTTGTTCCACGTCCGGTTCTGACTGTTGCTTCTTGACCTGCATACAGGTTTCTCAGGAAGCAGTTAAGGTAGTCTGGCATTCCCATCTCTTTAAAAATTTTCCACAGTTTGTTGTGATCCACATAGTCAAAGGCTTTGGCATAGTCATTAAAGCAGAAGTAGATGTTTTTCTGGAAGTCTCTTGCTTTTTCGATGATCAGACAGATGTTGGCAATTTAATCTCTGGTTCCTCTGCCTTTTTCTAAATCCAGCTTGAACTTCTGGAAGTTCTTGGTTCACATACTGTTGAAGCCTCGCTTGGAGAATTTTGAGCATTACTTTGCTAGCATGTGTGATAAGTGAAATTGTGCAGTAGTTTGAACATTCTTTGGCATTGCCTTTCTTTGGGATTGGAATGAAAACTGACCTTTTGCAGTCCTTTGGCCACTGCTGAGGTTTCCAAATTTGCTGTCATATTGAGTGTAGCACTTTCACAACATCATCTTTTAGGTCTTGAAATAGCTCAGCTGGAATTTCATCCCCTCCACTAGCTTTGTTTGCCGTGATGCTTCTTAAGGCCCACTTGACTTCAGACTCCAGGATGTCTGGCTCTAGGTGAATGATCACCATCGTGGTTATCTGAATCATTAAGATCTCTTTTGTATAGTTCCTCTGTGTATTCTTGCCACCTCTTCTTAAAATCTTCTGCTTCTGTTAGGTCCATACTGTTTCTGTCCTTTATTGTGCCCATCTTTGCATGAAATGTTCCCTTGGTGTCTCTAATTTTCTTGAAGAGATATCTAGTCCTTTGCATTCTATTGTTTTCCTCTGTTTCTTTTCATTAATCAGTGAAAGGTTAGTCCCCAGAATATTGGTTGGTGGTGTTTAACTTGGTATTTGGAATAGGGAAAATAGTTAGCATGGAATGTATATAAGTCAGCAGTTACTTAGAGGCTGCTATGAGCTGTTTGTTCCTTGTCCATGTTGCAGATATGAAAGGGAAATGTGAAAGAACTACACATTTCAGTTACCATTTGCTAAAGACAGTGTGCAGTGAGAGTGTTTATGTACTACTTGTTCATTTGCTAGGTCATGTCAGCCTGTTTGCAACGCCATGGACTGCAGTACACCAGACTCCTCTGTCCTCCACTATCTCCCATAGTTTGCCCAAATTCATGTCTGTTGAGTCAGTGATCCCATCTAACCGTCCCATCCTCTGCCGCCCCCTTCTCCTTTAGCCTTCTTCGATCTTTCTCAGTGTCACTGTCTTTCCCAGTGAGTCAGCTCTTCAAATCAAGTGGCCCAAGTATTAGAGCTTCAGTTTCAGCAACAGTCTTTCCAATGAATAGTCAGGGTTTATTTCCTTTAGGATTAACTGATTTGATCTCCTTGCAGTCCAGGGGACTCTCAAGAGTCTTCTCTAGCACATTCGAAAGCATCAGTTTTTCGGTGCGCCACCTTCTTTATGGTCCAACTCTCACATCCATACGTGACTACTGGAAAAACCATAACTTTGACTGAACAGGCCTTTGTCAGCAAAGTGACGTGTCTGCTTTTTAATACTCTGTCTAGGTTTGTCATAGCTTTTCTTCCAAGGAACAAATGTCTTCTAATTTCATGACTGCAGTCACTGTCTTCAGTGATTTTTGGAGCCCAAGAAAATAAAACCTGTCACTGTTTCCACTTTTTCCCCTTCTATTTGCCATGAAGTAATGGGACTGGATTCCATGATCTTAGTTTTTTTCAGTGTTGAGATATAAGCCAGCTTTTTCACTCTCATTGACCCTCATCAAGAGGCTCTTCAGTTCCTCTTTGCTTTCTGCCATTAGAGCGGTTCTTGTGCTTAGTTGCTCAGTCGTTTCCAACTCTTTGCACCCCTAGGCTGTAGCCTGCCAGGCTCCTCTGTCCCTGTGGATTCTCCAAGCAAGAATACTGCAGTGGGTTGCCATGCCCTCCTCCAGAGGATCTTCCAAACCCAGGTCTCCTGCTTTGCAGGCAGATTTTTTACCTACTGAGACTTTAGAGTGATATCATCTGCATATCTGAGGTTGTTGATATTTCTCCTGGCAGTCTTGATTCCAGCGTGTGATTCATCCTGCCTGGCATTTTGAATGATGTACTCTGCATAGAAGTTAAATAAGCCGGGTGACAATATACAGCCTTGTCATACTCCTTTCCCAAATTTGAACCCGTCAGTTTTTCCACTTTCAGGTGCTTAAGGGTGTAATACTAATAGGTAATACTGGATTTGTGATTTGTTAAAACCAAATCCACTTTAACAATATTAACTGTTTGTTCAATAGACATAACCTTAGTAATTAGTTCAGTAATTCAGAGTGATTTCTGCCCATGGAGTAATTTTCTCTGTTGACAAGCAAAACACTTAAAATTATTTGCAAGTAATAAAATTAATTTCCAGTGTTTGTGAGATATTTATTTCCAATTCTTTTGATTGAGAAGGAGGTCAGCTTGAGAAGCTTATATGGATTCCTGTGAGATTCCACTTTCTTTTAAAATTTTAAAGAAAAGTGCTTATTACCAAGTTTTTCTTACTTGAAATACCTTTCTGGAAGTTAAAATACTTTATGATGTTGAATAATGTAGTTTTCAGTTTTGTTTTTTTATTTTTGATAACCCTCTTGGGAGGAAAGTTAAGTGATGATCTTGCAGTTACAGATTTCAAAAATGGTATTGGCCATCTGGCTTCTGATTCCTTCTATTTCTACTTATACCAGACTTGTCTTTTTCCTTAAGATGCTGTGCCACAAAGCATCTAATCAAATCTCAATCAAATTTATTGTTTAAAAACAAGTGAAATCCTACACTTGAAGCCTAGGAAAATTAGCTCATTTCAACATTGCACTTTCAAAATCTTAATTGGTTCCAGATGTTTGATTATAAGCCATATTGTAGACAAAGGAAGGAAGAAAGCCACACATGCATTAAATGCCAAATGGGTGATTTGAGTGATGGGTCGTTTAATGAATTTTCAGAACAGCCCTGAGAGGTAGTGAGGGCAGTGGAGCTCAGAAAGGCTAAGTGTCTTGCCCAAAGTCACACAGCGAGTAACTTCCAAATAGAATTCTGATTCCTCTGTAATGCACACTCTTTCCACTCCACTGAACTGTCTTATTTAAAGATGTTCATGTATAACAAGACATATTCAGGAAGAAAAGCCTTTCAGGAACAACATGTTAGAGGTCCTCTAGATCAGCTTTCCATGTCCTGCCAGAATCACTTTTCTTGTATTTCTGAAAGGCAATCAGCCAACTTTGGCTTAAACCCTTCCAGGCAGAAGGGGCATCACAGTTTTTACTACTGTATGACATGCTGTTAAAAAGCCATGATTATTGTGAGTTTAAAATTTATAAAAATTGCTATAATTTGTCATAGGCCACTTTTCTCATTTTAACTAATCCAGAATACGTTTTTTTTGTTTTCCCATCTACCCTTTAATGGTTAAATGCTGTCTGCATCTTCTCCAGACTAAATATTCCTAGATCTGTCAACCATCTTTAAGAACAGTTTCCAGATCACTTGAAATATTGACTTACTTTTGAACACACTAGTTTGCATTACCCTTCTCAATTATGGTGTTTATAATGAGCATTTTGACATGTGATTTCCCTAGAATAGTCTTCATAAGGTCACATCTGTATTTCTACTAATTTCTATATTAATATAAAACTTCATAAGCTAGTTTAGCAGTTGGATCTCCTGCTCTTCAGAAACTTATGTGTCTAGTTAATTCTTAGAGTGATCATTTGGCTAAGATTGAAGCCTAATTTCTCTGATAATGTAATCCATTTATTTATGATAATGCTTGGAGAAAATGATAGCAAATGGCATCTCACTGGCCTCTTCTAGGTGACCAGAGGAAGGAAGGAAGGGGAAACCCCTTATATTTTTCACCCTCTAAAGAATTTTGACCTAAATGCATGTATTAGTTATCTATTGCTGCAAAACAAGTTGCCCCCAAAACTGTGGGTCAGTTTTGGGAATGTCTTTGCTGTTGGTTCTGGTTGTGAGTCTCTTGTGAAGTTGCAGTCAGGATTTCAGCTGGCATTCAATTATCTGAAAGCTCAACTGGAACTGGAGGACCTAATTCCAGGGAGGCAAGTTGGGCTGGTTTTTGGTGTGAAGTCTCAGTTCCTCCTGATGTGGATCTCTCACAGGACTGGTTTTGAATATCCCTGCAATGGACAGCTGAATTCCTCCAAAACTAGGGAGACTAGAGACCAAGACTTAAGCAGCAATACCTTTCATAACTTAGTTTCTGAAATCATATGCTGTCACCTACGTGATGCTCTTATTTGGTCACAAAGATCAACCCTGAGTTGGAGGAGGAGAGTAGATAGGAGCATGAATACCAGGAGATAAGAACCAGTCATACTGGAGGCCAGTTACAATAATGTACCTTACCAAAGCATAGCAGGTCATAATGGATACCCTGTTCTTTCTATATGCAGCTACCCAAGCCCAAATCCCAATAACCTGGCAGTTGTTTCACAACTGCTTACCTTTCCTCTGGCATTTAGACTCTCACTTCTCAGAGCTCTTTCACCAATTTCCTCTCCTCAAAATCACAACTATCTAATTCTATTGGCTGGGCTTCCTGGGTGACACTAGTGGTAAAGAATGTCTGCCAATACAGGAGAAGTAAGACATGTGGGTTCAATCCCTGGGTTGGGAAGATCCCCTGAAGGAGGGCATGGCAACCCACTCCAGTATTATTGCCTGGGAAATTCCATGGACAGAGGAGCTTGGCGGGCTACAGTCCTTGGGGTCGCAAAGAGAGGATGACTGAGCACGCACACACACACGCAACTCTATTCGCTTATTTATCAAATGTTTATAAATGTTTTTTGCTAAACGCAAACATAGTTTAACTGAGTTTGGAAATATTAAATTTGCTATACTACATTCAAATAACTTTAAGAATAATTACTAAAGTGAACATGGAGAGTAGTCATTGGCCTAACTTGGGGGTTCTTAATCTGAGTCTAGAGATGTACCCTGAATTATCTATAGTACTGTGTACACGTGCATTTATTCAGAGGGAGAGTCCACAGTTTTTATCAAATTCTTGAAGGGGCCCTTTGTAACGTCTTTCAGAAATACCACCAAATTTAGTCTTCATTGTAAGGTTTTTCCAATTAAAGGAAATGGCTTATTGAACCAATTAACCAAGTTATTGCCTCAAGGGCCCAAACACTCTTCATTGACTATTTTAAGATAATAGAAGTGTGCATGCTTGGCACACCTTATTTTTCCTTTTCCAGCTCTCATCATATTAAGCTTTGTCAGCAAAGCGCACTGGAGGGACACTGGAGGAAGAAGAGATTTCTCTACCTGTGTAGTGTAGTATATTCCTTTAGACAGGCTCTTACAGCGTGTGTGGCTTCTGCAGCCCTCAATTCCAGCAATGTCCTGTGGCCAGCAGTGTGTAGCATATCCCGTGAATAGCTCCTCCAGGAACCTTTTCAGGCAACAGCCATGAGCAGCTTTCCCTGGAAGCCCATCAAATGGCTTCACATGGAGTACCACCAGTACAAAGCTGTCCTTGAACAGCTTCTCCTCAGACCCCTTAGGCAGCTTTGCATCCACAGCAAACTTCTCTGTGAAATGAGCCACAGTTACTGCTCTTCTTCAGGAAGGTCTATCTCGGCCCTAAGGGCAGTAGATGATCACTATATCTGATTTTCCTGTAATCCTTAGAATTCTCTTCATTCCTTACTGCCCATCTCCTTATCAGTTCAATTCCCTGTTATATGTGGTGATTCTTTATATTTAACCTTCTGTGTTCAAAATATTGTTTGACTTCAGTCCCTTGAATGGACCCTAACTGATACAGAATTGGTATCAGTAGTGACCCCAGGAGATAAACACAAAGAATTTGAGGGTTCCTTTGGTCATGTCCTTTGGCTGGGCTCCTCCCTGTTGAAAAGTAAGATGCGGGCATTACAAGTAATCAGACTTTCAGTTGTGGTTAATCTTGAAACAAATGATTGCCCAAATTGTTGCTGCGCACTTGACTGTTAATGGCAGTTAATATGTCTGTAAGGACAATGATATGGGATAAAGTCTTCTGAGTGTCCTTTAGCACTTACAGAAAGAAAATGACAAGCTCATGTCTTTCAACTCTCAGGGCAAGTCACAGTCAACACCACAAAGCCTCTATGATAACTATAAAAGAATCATTTTGTTCTTTCAGGCATAGGGGTGATGCAAAAAAATCAAGCACAAAATTTTATTTTAAGGATCTCTGAATTGTAGTGATAGTTGTACTCATGGTCCCATCAAGTTTTTCACATGACAAATCAGTGGTTACCAGTGGGAGATGGGGGAGTGGGAGGTACAAACTATTGGCTGTAAGATCAGCTACAGGGGTGTATAGTACAGTATGGGGAATATAGCCAATATTTTGTAACAACTATAAATGGAGTGTAAACTTTAAAAATTGTATTAAAAAAATTTTAAGGTAAAAACAGAAAAAAATGAACAAAGAAGAAAGACCAGGATTACAGGGAAAAACAAAATATACTGGGCAAAAAGAAAAAGGGTACCAAGAAAGAGAAAGGAAAACCAAAAGTGGATGCAACCTGCAATTTTTTAATGTTATTATTATCATCATCATCATCATTATTATTACTAAAATAAAGTGGCTAATTTTTAAATGTTTACATAAAAGTTAAAGCATTCAATGGGAAACAACAGAATTCTGAAAATTGGCATGGGGCATCTGCTTTATTAGAGATAAAGCTGATCATCTTGAAACTACAAGTCACTCTAAGCTCCCTGTATTCAAGAGAGACATTTGCCCTCTGGAGACTAGCCTTCCTTTGCTTAAAAACCCTGTGATAACTTTATCTTGGGAAGAGGTCTTAAAAGGGCCTCTTATTCTCCACAGTATACACCATAACCACCCCCTATTGCCCCTAGATCTATTACAGGTTACATCTCAGCCTGCTCCACAGGCACAGGAACACACATTGACCCAGAAAGAAATAGCTTACACACAAAAGTAATTGCAAGACTTAACTAATCTAGATCAGTAGAAACAGAAAGTATATCCTAAGGGTGTTAGACCTCAGAGGTTGAAATATAACACTAGATTAAGCCAGATTTTGGATATAAGTGCTCTTTGTAGAGATTCCAGGTTTAATGTGTTCATGAAGCTGAAGAGAGCTCTCACAATTTACTGATTGGTTGGCTAAAACCTGGACTCAAACTCAACCTACATTTAATGCAGCTGAGATACCAGAGCCACCTACATCATGTAAATAAAGGAATCCAAGGGCCTAGGAAGATAGGAATGTTAAAACTGTATCATGTGTCACCTGCACACCCACCTGCCCCCTTCAGCGTTCGATTAGAAGGCCCAGAATATGCTCACTTCACTAAGGCCTTGAGAAATACATGGGTGAGGGAAGCCCCCACATCCTTGTAAAGCTCTCTGTTGCTCTTTTTGTAAACCAGGCCTGACTAAAGGAGACACGGCCACTGAGATGAACTCCCTAGTCATAGTGCTTTTTGGAAGACACTCCCCTAAAAGGGTGAGGATCTGTTTTGTAGGATTAGAGACCACTGTATGCAGATGAATACCAATTCTTAGCTCAATTGCAAAAATATTTACTGTTCACCCTTTGTAGTAATTGTGTTCAGTTCAGTTCAGTTCAGTGACTCAGTCGTGTCCAACTCTTTGCGACCCCATGAATCGCGGCACGCCAGGCCTCCCTGTCCATCACCAACTCCTGGAGTTCACTCAGACTCACGTCCATCGAGTCGGTGATGCCATCCAGCCATCTCATCCTCTGCCTTCCCCAATCCTTCCCAGCATCAGAGTCTTTTCCAATGAGTCAACTCTTCGCGTGAGGTGGCCAAAGTACTGGAGCTTCAGCTTTAGCATCATTCCTTCCAAAGAAATCCCAGGGCTGATCTCCTTCAGAATGGACTGGTTGGATCTCCTTGCAGTCCAAGGCACTCTGAAGAGTCTTCTCCAACACCACAGCTCAAAAGCATCGGTTCTTCAGCGCTCAGCCTTCTTCACAGTCCAACTCTCACATCCATACATGACCATAGGAAAAACCATAGCCTTGACTAGACGGACCTTTGTTGGCAAAGTAATGTCTTTGCTTTTGAATATACTGTCTAGGTTGGTCATAACTTTTCTTCCAAGGAGTAAGCATCTTTTAATTTCACAGCTGCAATCACCATCTGCAGTGATTTTGGAGCCGAAAAAAAATAAAGTCTGACACTTTTTCCACTGTTTCCCCATCTATTTGCCATGAAGTGATGGGACCAGATGCCATGATCTTCGTTTTCTGAATGTTGAGCTTTAAGCCAACTTTTTCGCTCTCCTCTTTCCCTTTCATCAAGAGGCTTTTTAGTTCCTCTTCCCTTTCTGCCATAAGGGTGGTGTCATCTGCATATCTGAGGTTATTGATATTTCTCCCGGCAATCTTGATTCCGGCTTGTGTTTCTTCTAGTCCAGCGTTTCTCATGATGTACTCTGCATAGAAGTTAAATAAGCAGGGTGACAACATACAGCCTTGACGTGCTCCTTTTCCTATTTGAAACCAGTCTGTTGTTCCATGTCCAGTTCTAACTGTTGCTTCCTGACCTGCATACAGATTTCTCAAGAGGCAGGTCAGGTGGTCTGGTATTCCCATCTCTTTCAGAATTTTCCACAGTTGATTGTGATCCACACAGTCAAAGGCTTTGGCATAGTCAATAAAGCAGAAATAGATGTTTTTCTGGAACTCTCTTGCTTTTTCAATGATCCAGCAGATGTTGGCAATTTGATCTCTGGTTCCTCTGCCTTTTCTAAAACCAGCTTGAACATCAGGGAGTTCACGGTTCACGTATTGCTGAAGCCTGGCTTGAAGAATTTTGAGCATTACTTTACTAGCATGTGAGATGAGTGCAGTTGTGCGGTAGTTTGAGCATTCTTTGGCATTGCCTTTCTTTGGGATTGGAATGAAAACTGACCTTTTCCAGTCCTGTGGCCACTGCTGAGTTTTCCAAATTTGTTGGCATATTGAGTGCAGCACTTTCACAGCTTCATCTTTCAGGATTTGAAACAGCTCAACTGGAATTTCATCACTTCCACTAGCTTTGTTTGTAGTGATGCTTTCTAAGGCCCACTTGACTTCACATTCCAAGATGTCTGGCTCTAGATTAGTGACCATAATATTTGTGTTATTCACCATTATAAAGGACACAGGAATGGTAAGATGTACTTGCCTCAAGGAGTTTACAACTTAGAAGAAAATAAGACAAACTCACAAATAATGTAAAACAAAACAGAGTAAGAGAAGTAGGCCCTTCTACAACCCAGCCAGTTTATTTCTCAGCCAAAGAAAAGGGGGGGAAAGTGAGGAAGAATCATGATCTGCTGTATTAAAGTGGGCTGAGGGCAAGAGGCAGACAGTAATTTGACATGATTCTTCCTTTGCTCAGCTTTTCCCAACTTTTTCTCACATTTCCTGCAGCTTATATGTTCATTAAAACCAATTCACTGCCTTTCCTCAGGCCCAGATGAGACTGTAAGTTCAGAGGGGCCCAGCTATGCCCCAGAAGGTAAGATGGACCTCTCACTACCAGGCATGCATGTCCACTTCCCCCTTATTAAGGCCTGTTTCTCACTGTGCCGTTCTTAAGGACAACCTCATCCTTTTTCATCACCCTCTCTACCATCCCTCCCATTTCACTTCCAGTAACTACAGCAATTTCTCTGTTTTGGTAGTGGTATCCCAAGTAGTTGTGTTAAGATTCTGAGGCCAGATCTGGGATCAGCAGGATATCTGATTTAACTGACATGGATAAGGAAAGGGAATGACAGCTAGGTCAAGTACTTCAATGACTGTGTGCTGGAAACCCACTTCATTCATTCATTCAAAGTATTTCACATTGCAGAGGTTTTGTACTTTTTGTCTTATCTTGAAAAATGTTTCCAAAAACATGCATAACAGTTTTTAAATAGTTTCATAATTGGTCAATAGAAAAGGTCAAAGTTCTTGAGAAAAATCTTGTCTGCGTTCACTTTTTTTTTCTCCTTCTTAGTTTCTTTCTTTGTGTCATGACTCCCTGGGGTTTGTAAACAAGGCTGAGTCTTTGAAAGAGCAAACTATCTTTGACTAAGACAATTTGTTAAATTCCAGGTTTTTGAGAGTAATAAGACAGTTTCTTGAGTATAGTCTTTGTAATGCTCATTCTTAAAGAATGCAGGATTTTATCTCCCTGAAAGAATTTATGTTTCACAACTTTAATGTTGCCCAGTACAAAATGCTCAGCTCTGTTGCAAGAATTTGTAACTAAGGTCTCTCCAGAATGAGGACAGCAAATTAATCGAGTGGGGTATGCTCGATGCATTTATATAGTGATCTCTTTAGTGACCTCTTTGAATCCCTTCAAGATAAACCCTGAGCCCTCACTTTCAAACTTTCCCTGTCCCATCTTTAGATGGTTTGTCTGTGCTTCCATGTGATATTTGTTGCACTTACCATGCGATAATTATCCCTTGATAAATCTGTGAGCTCCCTGAGGCTAGATATTATGCCTTAAATTTTTTATCACTATTGCCTAGCACAACCCCTTTTTCTTTTAATAACAATGACTATTATTGACTAAATTATAATAGTCATTTTACAGAAAATGTAAATGAGTTAAGTAATTTGTTCAAGGTGACTCAGTTAATAATTGATAAAGTTATTGATACAAAAGCCCATGAATTTTATGGTGTTTCCTATTTGTTTCTATTTAACACCACTTCTGGGTTTCATGTCTGTAGGATTTGGGGTAACCATCTATGTCCTCTTTCATGTACACAATAGCAGACAGTAGAGTGTCTAAGAGAACTACAGGGCAAAAATCTGGACCAAATTGAGATGTGCCATGAGGTCAACAAAAGGATTACAGAATCGTCACAGGGACAAAGTTCCTAAGTGATCAGAAGACATCACTCTTCAGACATCTGCTAGGAATCCCAGGGAGCCAAAACAACCTTTTTGATTAACTATAAGCATGCTTGTTATCTGCCCAGAAAAAGAAAAACCACAGAAATTTCAACATTGTACTAATTCTTATCTCATACACTTTCCTCTGTCATTTAATGATTATCTATACCACAGCCAAAGCCACAGGCCTTTTCCTGCTAACTCCTCTGCCAAACTCAGGATTTTAATCAATATATTTTTTTTCACTGCACATATGACTACAGTCTCCTATAATTACTATATTCTTGTAGCATTTTATTTTGTATGTATGAGAGAAAATAGACTTAAGGAAGGAAAACAAAGTTCAGCGTAACTTAGTACTTTGTCTCAGGTTCCGTGTGAGAGATGGTCATCTTTGCTCCCCACCATTTATGTCTTGGTTCTCCAGGGGTTTTTTCTTTTTTTTTTTTTCCAAAATTTATCTAGAAACCTCCATTTTGGATATGGGCCTCTCCTGACACAGGGATCAAACCCACATCTCTCGAGTCTCCTGAAAGGTGGATTCCTGACCCCTGTACCACCTGAGAAGCCACATATGGCTCTCATCTTGTCTTATTAGCAACAGAAGCCTTTTTTTAAAAAATTATTTTATAGGGTTTTTATCAGCTTCAGTTTTCTTTTATTTAAAACATTTTTCAACTTTATAAGAAATTCTAGTCTAATTTGTATACAGTCACCATCCTAAGTTAGCAACTATCATTATTTTTTATTTCCTCTGATTTCCACTATCTCTGAGTGCATATTCATAATTAATTCATATGTATGTAGTTTTATTAAGTTATAGTATCCACATACAATTTTAGAAATTCCTTTTTTCATGAGTGTTTTTATAAGTTTTTAAATTTCCATTTGATTATTTTTTATTTCTACATAGTCATATTTATCAGTGCTGAAGTTTCAAAATAAAGTACTGTATCAACAAGCCATGATTTTATTTAATCATTTCTCAAGTCTTAGATATGTAGATTCATAGTTTTTCATTATTAAAAAGAATGCTTCTGTAAACATCCTGGTTTGCTTAGCCCTATACTTGAAATATAGTCCCAGAAGAATGATTACTAAGTCAAAGGATCTGAACTCTTGATATACATTGGCCCATTATATTTTTAAATCAATTGAAAATAAATTTAAATGTAAATAAGAATTTCAGGTCCATTCTTTATCGGCTGAGTCACAAGGGAAGCCCATGAATTTAGTATTATTTAACTTGCTTTAGACCTGGTGTTAATAATATATTATGTGGGGTCATCCAACATTTTAAAATATGCCAAAAATACATCATTTAGTCCATTTTGTTGCAAGTGATAATAGTCTATCAAAAAGGCATGAATAGATTCAGGAATCATCTTTCCCATTCTACATTTATTTACCATTGATATTATCCATATTATTCCTTGTTGGGCTTTCTCCATAGTAGGAAAAATGGCCAGTAGAGATCTCAAGGGCTAAAGAATCCACCTGCCATGCAGGAGACCTGCGTTCAGTCCCTGGGTTGGGAAGATCCCCTGGAGAAGGGCATGGCACCCACTCCAGGATCCTTGCCTGGAGCATCCCCATGGACAGAGGAGCCTGATGGGCTGCAGTCCACTAGGTCACAAAGAGTCAGACACCACTGAGTGACTAAGCACACAACACAGAGATCTCATCTATTTATTTAAGACTTGTGCTTTCACACACCAGATCTCATTAAAGGATTCTGATTATCCTTGCTTGGCTCTGATGCCCACCCTGGATTAATCATTTTGTCTGTGGGGACTTCCCTGGCCGTCCAGTGGTTAAGACTCTGCCCTTGTAATGCAGAGGGCACAGGTTCCATTCCTGGTCAGGAAACTAAGATCCCACATGCTGCACAGTACATGTGGTATGATTCCTTAGTGGAATCATCTTGTCCTTGAAGACATAATACTCTGAATGGCCCATCTTGGTCACATGATGACCATGTGGGGTAGAAGGCAGGGTACCGTGATTGACAGTCCTGAAAGAATCGTGGACTTGGAAAGAGGTAAGGGGTCTTAGATGGGCTATTAGCAGACAAAAACAATGTATCTGTTATATGCGGTTTTTTATATTGTTTCTAAACTTCTTCACATTTATAAATGTAAATATAGACTTGACTCTATTTAAGACTGTGAAGTAAGAAGGTTTACTTTCTTGCTCTCTTATCACCCCTTTTCTGCATCCTTCTCCCAGACCTACCATGATTGTTCAGTGACCTAAGGTTTTCTCTGTTTCCCATCAAAATTTACTTTCAGCTAACAGGAGTTGAAAAGAATCCAGAAAAATCAAATTAAGATTCAGGATTCAAATTACTATCCTCCATAGTGCTGATTAGTTTTTCTTCAAGGACAATCATATAAGACTAAGTAAGGTAAAATTTGTAGGGGAAGGAGACATCTGAGCACTTTCAAATAATCCCCTTCTACTAGGAATTCATTTTTTTCCCCTTCAATTGCTTGTAATATCTTTAGTGGAAAGGACATAAGAAATGACTAGGACCCGGGATCTTTAACTTAAATCCTATCTATTTAGCACTCCCTGTGTGGCTCAGATGGTAAGGAACCTGCCTGCTATGTGGAAGACCCAGGTTCGATCCCTGGGTTGGGAAGATCCATGGAGTTGCAAAGAGTTGAACATGACTGTGCGACTAACACTTTCATCATACAAAATGGGCTTCTTCAGTGGCTCAGATGGTAAAGAATCAGCCTGCAATCCAAGAGACTCAGGAGTCGCAGGTTCCATCCCTGGGTGGAAAGATCCCCTGGAGAAGGGCATGGCAACCCACTTCCGTATTCTTGCTGGAGAATCCCATGCACAGAGGAGGCTGGTGGGCTACAGTCCATAGGGTTGCAGAGTATGACTGAACAACTGAGAACACATGCACCATAGGAAATACACATATAGAAATCAAGGCTAGCCAGTGCAACAGTGAGGCTTTTGCCCAAACCCCACTATTTAACACAATAGAAATAGTCAAGAGCATAAGCTCTAGAATCGGCCCAACCTGTGCTCAAAAGTGGCTCTATCATTTCTTACCGGGAGTCTTAGTACCTTCACTCTAAGATGGGGATAGTAATTTCTACATCATGGGGTACTTTTAGAATTTTTTTTAAATAGTGCATACAGACTGCTTAGCTCAGTGACTGGCACATAGTGATCCCTCCATAAGTGAGAATCATTTGATAATGTTGATGATGAAGGATGAAAAGTAGGGGGAAGAGAAGAGGGAAGAGGATGAGGAGGAAAAAGAAGAAGGCCTCGCCTTCCTACCTGAAAGGCCAAACAAATCACAAAGAAACCTTCTTTTCACTTGGCTGCAAGTTGGTCCTAGGACCTAAGATAATGGTCTTCAAGAAGTATTGTCCTTATACCTCTGAAATAATTTTTTTAAAACTATGAACTTCCTCCTCTATTTTTAAATTGACATCTGAAGGCTTTCGAGTTTAAATAGTTACAAAGGATATTCCTGCATTTTACAAATAGTGACCTTTTCAAATAAAACTTTTATGTCACTTTTAGCTAGTTGTTACTGTCATTCACTCTCTTAATATCCAGGGTTCCCAAGCCTATAACAAGGTATCAAAATTTTAATTACACTTATTTTTCTTTTACTTGGCAGTAACTTATTTAATCTACTAGAGTCAGAAAAGTAAATTTTAAGTTTGTTCATTTCACTACACTTTTGCCATTACCATATGCTTAAAATATATTTTCATGAGAATCTCAGAGCTACAGATGTCACTCATTTTGTTCATGGCCCATATCTGTTATATAATTTAATTACAAAGCCATCAGATAATTTTTTTCTCTAGAAAAGTGAAGGGAAATGAATTCTGAGTAAAAGACTATATACATACACATATATCAGGTATACATACCCAGTTGACCCTTGAACAACATGGGTTTGGACTGCAGGTCCACTTACACTTGGATTTTTTTCAGTAACCACGCACTTCAGTGATACACGATCCGACTTCCCTGGTGGCCCAGTGGTTGGAAATCCGCCTGCCAATGCAGGTACAGGGATTTGATTCCTGGACCAGGAAGATTCCACATGCCACATGCTAAGCGCGTGTGCCATGACTGCTGAAACCTGCATGTTCTAGAGCCCTAAGCTGCAATGACTGAGCCCAAGTGCTGCAGCTTCTGAGGTCCCCACCCTGGAACCCGTGCTTTACAGCAGGAGAAGCCACCACCGTGAGAAGCCGTGCACTGCAACAAGAGAGTAGCTCCAGAGACCAGCAACAAAGACCCAGTGCAACGAAAAATAAATAAAATTTAAAGAAATACTCAATCCCCGGCCCCTGGCTGGTTGAACCCAAGGATGCAGAAGTGTGGATACTAAGAATCAACTGTAAATTGTAAGTGGATTTTCCACTTGCATGGGGTGGGAGCTGGGGAGCAGCACTCTAAATCACCACCCCCCACTCCTAGTTCAAGGGTCAATTGTACATTCATACAGATAGTTTGGAGAATGAAGTCCTGTACCAATAAAAGTAGGCTGTACTGCCTTTCCTTCCCAGGCCCTTTTCCTATTCCCCCCACCCCTTTCTTCTTAAACCCACATCAAAGTCCAGCGCAGCATCCCTCTAAACACTGAGATGATCGACCTGAAGAAAAGGACAAGGAACTGAAGAAACAGCCCAATTGTGTAGTAATGAGACCCAAGTGGTGTCTCACTTTTGTTGGACACTTACTGGGGTGGGTGGAGCTTCCCTTATAGGTCAGTATAGGCCAAAATGCCTACAACTGTGTGAAATATCAGTCACAGTGAACTGAAATTCCAAACTGAATTTTATTTTCAAATACTGTCTGTGAATCAAAAGTACAACTTTAGTACCGCCGACATGTCATTTGATGTAATTCAGTTTAATAGTTTTCTATTAACTCCATGAACCAACAGACTGCGGTTACTTCCCAATCCTTCTCTCAGCCGGACACCTGGGAGAAAGGGGCAATTTGATGATGCTTGTCAGAATCTTAAAGGAGGACTGTGACTGGGAAGGGATGAGGATGTATTCTGGGGGCCAGTAATGTTCTGCTTCTTGACTTGGATGGTGGTGGAGACACTGTTACTTACTTTATAACTGTTGAAAGTATTCCTCTAAGTATACTGCAGAATTTCAAAACTATTGCAAAGTATACCTACTCTAGATTATTCACTTTAAATAGTTCTCCCAAAATTTAAAAAAAGATGTAGGAGTAGTTTTATATTATTATATATAATAGTAAAAAATTAAAGCTAAAAATCTGATAGTGAAGGTTTGGTTAAATAAAGCATAGCATAGCCATACATTGGAACATTATACAGCTTTTTAAAAATTATATACAGGTAAATAAGTATGGAAATAGAATGACATTAAGTGAAAACCAAATTGCAAAAACTATGTTCAGTAATATCCCATTTCACTTACATAGTCCATATGTAAAGAAGACTTTATGGAAATATATAAACCAGAGGATTAATAGTCAAATTGTGGTGAGAGTTTTATTTCTTTTTGCTTACTTTTATTTTCTAATTTTTCTAAATAAACTTGTTTTACTATTTTGATAAGAAAAATTATTTTTAATTTTTAAAATCCCATCCTTTAAGCCAGCAGAAAGCCCTGTTGGCATTATTCTCAGTTTTGACTTTTTAAATTTTTTAAATAAATAAACATTTTAAAGGATGATCAGTTCTCTTCATAAACCCTTATATTTTTAAATATGAATGTATTATTAACAGTTGAATGGAATCAGGCACTTTTAAGTGTTAAGGTAATTTCATGTTTAAAGTTTTAATTTCTATAAGGAATCTCTTCTGAAATCAAGATTGGTACTGAAAAAAAACCTATTTTGATGTTTTTAGAAACTGTAGTTTTAAAAAGCTATTTCAGACAGGATTAGATGATATTTTTCCTTTATTCTATTTTTAAAAAAATTTTGCTCACAGATTCTTCAGTCTTTTAGACAAAAGCTTCATTTGAGAGTGATAATCAAGTTATGAACTTCATCTTTACTATTACACTTTTAAATTTCTTCTTAGAGGTGCTTAGTGCGATATTTCCAAGAGGAAATACTCTCGTTTGTAAAACAGGAAACTGACGAAATGCACCGTGAAATGCTCTATTGCTGCGGTTAACCGCATTAGCCACTGGGTGGCTCCACTGTTTCGTTCCATTCACTGTCTGTTGATGGAAGTTTCCAATGAAAACATGAGATGAAGAGCAGGGCTTTATTTGCAGAATGCTTAATTAGGAACTGATGCAGCATTTACATTCTGACATTTTATTTAGAAACAGTTCTGCTCATGTATGCAGTATTCTCTTGTGTTCTTTGATAACTGGGCATTTAACTTGCCAAGGTGGGGGAAGGAAAACTATTTTTTTCCCCTTAGTATTGTGTCATTTCCTATTCCAATTTTTTAATAAGAATCAAGAATTCTTCATTGATGACATCTTCTCTATTTTCAAAGCTATCATTTTCAGAGTCCTATAATAAAATAATAATAAATAGAGTCCTATAATAAAATAATAAATAGAGTCCTATAATAAAATAATTTGAGGGAAAACAAGAAATTACCACTAGACCAGGAGTATATCCAGTTCAGTCACTCAGTCGTGTCCGACTCCGTGACCCCATGAATCGCAGCACACCAGGCCTCCCTGTCCATCACCATCTCCCGGAGTTCACTCAGACCCACGTCCCTCGAGTCAGTGATGCCACCCAGCCATCTCATCCTCTGTCGTCCCCTTCTCGTCCTGCCCCCAATCCCTCCCAGCATCAGAGTCTTTTCCAATGAGTCAACTCTTCGCATGAGGTGGCCAAAGTACTGGAGTTTCAGCTTTAGCATCAGTCCTTCCAAAGAAATCCCAGGGCTGATCTCCTTCAGAATGGACTGGTTGGATCTCCTTGCAGTCCAAGGCACTCTCAAGAGTCTTCTCCAACACCACAGTTCAAAAGCAACACTTCTTCGGCGCTCAGCTTTCTTCACAGTCCAACTCTCACATCCATACATGACCACTGGAAAAACCGTAGCCTTGACTAGACGGACCTTTGTTGACAAAGCAATGTCTCTGCTTTTGAATATGCTATCTAGGTTGGTCATAACTTTCCTTCCAAGGAGTAAGCATCTTTTAATTTCATGGCTGCAGTCACCATCTGCAGTGATTTTGGAGCCCAAAAAAAATAAAGTCTGACACTGTTTCCCCATCTATTTGCCATGAAGTGATGGGACCAGATGCCATGATCTTCGTTTTCTGAATGTTGAGCTTTAAGCCAACTTTTTCGCTCTCCTCTTTCCCCTTCATCAAGAGGCTTTTTAGTTCCTCTTCCCTTTCTGCCATAAGGGTGGTGTCATCTGCATATCTGAGGTTATTGATATTTCTCCCGGCAGTCTTGATTCCAGCTTGTGCTTCTTCCAGCCCAGCATTTCTCATGATGTACTCTGCATAGAAGTTAAATAAGCAGGGTGACAACATACAGCCTTGACGTACTCCTTTTCCTATTTGAAACCAGTCTGTTGTTCCATGTCCAGTTCTAACTGTTGCTTCCTGACCTGCATATAGGTTTCTCAAGGGGCAGGTCAGGTGGTCTGGTATTCCCATCTCTTTCAGAATTTTCCACAGTTTATTGTGATCCACACAGTCAAAGGCTTTGGCATAGTCAATAAAGCAGAAATAGATGTTTTTCTGGAACTCTCTTGCTTTTTCGATGATTCAGTAGATGTTGGCAATTTGATCTCTGGTTCCTCTGCATTTTCTGAAACCAGCTTGAACATCTGGAAGTTCACGGTTCATATATTGCTGAAGCCTGGCTTGGAGAATTTTGAGCATTATTTAACTAGCATATGAGATGAGTGCAATTGTGCGGTAGTTTGAGCATTCTTTGGCATTGCCTTTCTTTGGGATTGGAATGAAAACTGACCTTTTCCAGTCCTGTGGCCACTGCTGAGTTTTCCAAATTTGCTGATATATTGAGTGCAGCACTTTCACAGCATTGTCTTTCAGGATTTGAAAGGAGTATATTATGTTCTCCTTTTGGAAAGGTAGAAAACTACTGCTGACAGCTTCCATCTCTAAGAGATGTCATTGTGTTTCAGTAAGGGCTGGTGAATAGAAAAAAGAGATAGAAATAACCCACAACGATGTAAAATTGTAGAAGGGATCACTACAGCTAACTCTTCCTGGGGTCACAGATCTACACCTTGGGACTGACCACAATTTTAAAACTTGACCTCAATTTGTATTTCTAGATGCCATGCATTTTGTGCATTCGTGATAAACTTTCTCTCTGTTCTGACTTCTTTTAGTCTAATTTTTCTAGCCCAAACCTATTACTTTCTTTTGTGTTCTTGCTTCCTTTTGTAATCCCTATCCCTACTTATCTTTTTTTTTTTTTTTTGGTCCCTTTTCATTTGCAAGATTGAATGCATAATTTTTGAGTGACAGTTACTGTTTAAAATTCTGCTTTAGACCTGAATCATTCCGTTAGAGGAAAGAAATTCCAGAAATCTAACATAAATGGCTCAGACATTGAAATGCCCCTAAATATGAACACAATTAAGTATTTGAGCTAGTAATCACTGTTTTTTTTTAAAAATAAATTAGCTGTATAACTAATTTCCTTATGTCCTTGGGGGGAACTCATGAATGGTAGAATCAGATGAAAAACATTTGAATTCAAACAACAGTGAAATTAGAGAGCATGTTTCTGACTGTAAACTATAAATAGAGTAACTAAAACCAGAACTTGGTGTAGATGACAGAAAGTAGAATTTAAAGTGAGTACAATTTAAATATCACGTTCACCTTATCAGGAAAAAATACAGTCATGAGTTAGAGAATGCATCATTTAAATATATTCAAATAGATGAGATATTTCAAATAGATGAAGTAAGGTAAGGTCTTGGATTCTAGGTTTCTGAATTAATATCATGAAATTCACAGAGTTCCCTGCAGAAGAAGAGGGGAGTAAAGAATCTGACTGCTGATCCAGGAGAGAGGATGAATCTCAGCTATCCTCCTACCAGAAGACAAATCCACATAAAAACCTACAAGCCCAGTCATGCGTCAAAACCCTTTTCTGGCTATCACATACATCAGCTGTACTCTCTCTCCTGTTGAAAACAAGAATATTTCCAGAGTGTGAGAGCCAAACTTCAGTAGCCGGTTCCACCCCGAAGCTTCATTATCTCCCAAGGCTTCTGGGATTAGAATTAGGTTTTGTTGAATCAGGCTCTGCAGTGGCTGGGTCCCATGAAGCATCAGTTTTTATTTGAGTCACATAACTCTTGAATGAGGCTAAATCTGTAAAATTCTTCATCTTTAAATAAACTTGTATAGATAAAGATTTAGATTAAAAACAAATATTCTTAAATGTCTAATGTATTGGTGCAAATATACCATCCCCTCTTGCTGAAACTTGAGTCCATCATTTTTTTCTTTTTATATTAATAATGAAGTGTTTCCAAATACAGAAAATTATAAAGAGTCATGTAATGAATTTCCAGGTACCCATTGTCCAGCCACATCTAATTTTAACATTTCCCTTATTTGCCTGATGTCTTTACCTAGAATCTTAAAAAAAAAAAAAAACATTGAAAACATTTCAGATCCAAATGAAAGCCCTAGTAACATCTCTGCCAACCCTTCTCTCCATCATTCTGTCTAAAAACTAACTGGTACCATGAAGTTGCTGTTTATCATCCCATGCATGTTTTTATATATTGCAGTGTTTGTATGTATTCCTAAATATATATATATGTATATGAATGTTTTAACCTTTTATAAAAATAGCACCACACTATATATAACCTTCTACAATTTGATTTATTTACTTAGTGTCATATTTTTAAGATTTATCTATTATGGTACATTCACCATCAATCATTGCTTTAATTTAGACCGACAGACAGCTCAGTTTTCTCTGCTTTTGCTCAAATCACTGAACAATTTGTCCATATAGAAGTTTACTATCTAGTGGAAAAAGTAAATAACTTTTTGAAATAGACAACTTTTTGAAACACGGCCATGATTTTAATCCCATGTGTTTACCATGGAGAAACTAAGAAAAAATGTATGTTTTCAGACTTTCTCATATAGTCTGGACTGAGCTATTCAAGTCATTTCCCAACAGTTCTTCTATGTGTTATGCAGACCAATAAATATATCACTGAGCTGTTTGGCTAACAGATAAAAGTGGAGAGATCTTGTCCTAGGAGTTAGTAGTCCTACAGTATCTTTCACAATTTATTTAACTTCTCTGGACTGTAGTTTCTCTCATATACAAAATGAATCAGTTGAACCAGAGAATCTGGTGCTAATTTTCAATGACCTATGGAATATTTAAACAAAAATTATAAAGGCTTAAAATTCTTGTCATATGCTTTAGTAGAATTTTATTTTCTGTATGAAATAGATTTTTATTATAATTCTTTGATAAAGAAAGTGTATAATGTATGAATATCCAATCTTTAAAGACATGGACTGTATTTAAGTATGAAATTATTATATAAATGTATAGTTATAATTTTGCTTTCATCACACATTTTGTTCACATCTTCAATCTATTTACTTCTGAGTCCTTGGTGATAAGCCCCTGTCCCAGATGTGACGTTGCTCTTATGGGGAAATAGGATCCGCTTCCGTGATGCATTTCATCATGTGGACTCAGGAGCACTTTGTAGGAACACTCTGTAGGCAAATTATAAGGGCTACAAATGTGAGCATATGGTATTAGAATTACCCTCAGATTATTTGGCAGTTTTGGTTAGTATTTCTGGGCCCTTCAAATACAAGGATAGAGCTCTTAAAGCAGCAGCTTACAGAATCCTCCCTCAATTTTTTTTATCAGAAAAACAAAATCATTCATTTTAGAGGATTTTTAAATTCCTAATTGCAGATGTAAATAACTATCAGTTCGGAAAATGGCTGAATATAATAAAAAGCATAATCTTCCCTATAAAACTAGAAGCTTTATAGTAACACAAAGATGCTTTCCTTCTACTTCCATCCTCCTCCTCCTCCTCCTCCTCCTCCCTACCAACTCTGACCTACCAACTGCTACCTACCAACTCCTGTCCACAATACAAAAGAGACAATAGAAAATCCTTTTCAACCATCATTTACCTTGAAGTAAACCTAAAAGTGTGATCAGGAATAGAAACAACATAGGTGCTAAAAATCTATGAAAATAAATTTTGAAGATTGCCCAAATATCTAATAGCTTTTTCTCCAATACTCTGCTTAAAAAATATAAATTCACATGAATAATGGATTATAATGATGATTTGCCTTTAAACAGCCTGTTTTCCCCAATTTATTGCTATAGGTAATTGCCCTATTTTGCCTTCTTTTTAGAAAAAACTTTACTTTTTGTGGAAAGCCATCTTCATCATGTAACCTTTTAGTCCATTGTTTCTTAAGATTTTTGCATTCATAAACACTAGTTATATCATCTTTTAGGGATATGATAAAATTATGTTCAAAACTTGTATTAAAGTTATAGACTTCCATTAGTGCTGTATATAACAGCTTTATCCCCATTAAGCTTCGCAAATTATATTTAAGGAATTGAGGAACTTCCTTCCTTAATTTTATTCTCATTAATTCTTCTAGGACATTTATTCATTAAACAAGATGGTTACTGAACTATGTCCATTAAGTGTGTAAGGCATGTTACAACTAGTCAAACACCAAAGCTCTAAGTCGGTAGGATTTCATGATTAAGTATAGCTCTCTTAATACTCATGATCTTGTTTTCACATTCCCCACCACCAAAGTCTTTCATTTCACTGCTATATGTTCTTACTCACTCCTACTAGTAACTCCATTTAGATCCTCTTATCCCACCTCCTTTCCTATAATTCTTTCCTTACAATTTCATTTTTCCCACTTACGTTCAGTCACATCTGCTCTAATCTGTAGTCATATTTTGCCGTAAACCCTAGGCAATATGAACAGAGGCAATACTATCAACCTGCCCAAGAGCACTGCAGTTGTAAAGGATAGATAGGCAGGGGTAATGAGCATTCACGTGAATCTGGGCCAGGCCTGGGGACCTGCTGAACTGGCCAGCTCAGAGGCAGCAACAAGAAGGCAACACAAAGCAGGAGGCATCACCTTTACTTTAAGTTCTTAGAGCAGAAACAAAGAAGGTGCTCCTCCTTGGACATCAAAGGAGAAAGAATTCTCAAAGAAAAAGTAGGATTGAAATTCCAGGAAGATCAAATTCCAGTGCTATGTCCAAAAGGTTGAAGGAAGGCCCACAGTCAGTGCGGTAGGGCCAAGAGTTTATCTTGTGGTTTGGCTTTATCAGTATGCGGGTGCATGTAAGTGCTATCAGCTAAGCTGATAGTTGCCAAGAGAGGCAAGCAAGAGTGTTGGAGAAAATATGATGGCAGAAGAAGACACCACAGGAGTTGTTGAGGCCTGCATTAGGAAGTAGACTGCAAAACTGGCAGAGGCTGCTGGGCCTAATCAGGCACCAGGAATGACAGAGAGGCCAGCACAGGTGAGTCATGTGACTGCTGGGCCTGACAGACCAGATTGGCCGGCACTACAGCTAAGTCCACGTGGGCTTTGACTAAGGCACTTATGAGAAAAGTTGGGGCACTTATGAGAAAGTAGAAGAAATGCCGTAGATAAGCCAAAGTACTGAGTGGTCAGGATGAATAAAGATAGGCCAGGCCAGATGGCTTTCTTACTGTGTGTTCAACTTTCCAGCTGTGATCAAATAACCAAATTAAAATAAGTCAATTTATCAAGATCAATTTTAATTCTATGTTTTGCTGGTAATACAGGATCATTGACTATATTAGTAATGCCCATGCTAAACCAGTTTTGAAATGGGAGCAATTGTGTCCCTTATTATTGGTCTGAATATGTTCAACAAAAAGGAGAGGATGAAGGCAAGACCATGCAACTTTTTTTTTTTAATTGATGTAGGTTAATAAGATCTAAGGAATCTTAAGATTTAACAGACAAAGTTGAGATTGATATAACTATGTTGCAAACTCATTTTCCAGAAATAATTTATTTCAATTAGTCATATTTTAATCTTCCACTAAAGTATAATTTTAATTTAATAAAAAAACCCTACCATTTAAATACTAATGTAATCTTTTTCTTTATACAACACATAAAAAATTGTTTTTGTATTTGTGAAGACTGAACATTAAACATGGGTTCAAGTCTTTGGCCAAGAACAATTAATTAGTAAATTCACAAGTTAGAATTTGTAATTCCATTGTGAAATTGAGTAACTGATTAGTACAGATAAGGTTGTCAGCATGTAAAAAAAAAAAAGGGTAATCTTGTCTCAATTATACCTATAGATTGCAAATTTTGTGTCAGTTCAAATTTTTGCCAACCTATGCTAATAACTTTACCAAAAGCAGAAGATAATTAGAATGGAAATGTAAATATAACCCTAGTTGATTAGTATGCTCATTGTACTTCCTTATGATACTAGCAGATATTCAGTCTTTAAGCTGATCTGCAATATATTGAACAGTGTCATGGGAGCATAATTTTTTACATGGTTTTTCCAAAGTTTCTATCAATTCATCCTAGCAACAGAGCCAAGTGTTAGAGTTATTGCTGCCTGAGTTACAACAGCTGCCCGGGAATCTTATCCAAACAGCAAGTTAACTGCTATTCACAGTAATATCTGGTCTTTCCACCCCTAAACATACACAAAAGATTTTTGTCATTCTTGGCACCATGCAATAGAAGTAGCAAGACATGCCAGTAGAACTCTAAAGGCAAAATGTCCTTCCACCTGTTTTATCCTGTAAGACAGACTTCCAAGTGCGAGGCGGTGTGGAGGGTTGTTTCCTTGAATGGCAGCTGAATGTGCCAGCAGGATCTTTGGCAGCAATGCCCAGGCACTGAAGCTGGGCATTCAGGAGAACTAAATGGAGAAAAGAAACTTGAGCACACTGCTTCCTGGAACATTGAGAACCTGAATGGGAGATTCAGAAGTACCAGATTCTCTCTATTCTTGCACCAGCCAAGGTCAGATTTCCAAGCTCCTATTTATTCTGATCGTTCCCCAAAAAAGTGCTATTGCAGTTTATGAAGGTAATAAAAACACTCTTTTCTTCTTTTAGAAAATAGTGTTACTTACTGTTGTAGTATGCTCTAGCTTGAGAATTTTTTCCCCATCCTAATGTAAAAGTTTCATACCACAAATGAAGCAAGACCATGGTGAAGAGGTTCAAGGAAGACAAGTGACTTATTCTACACCTCAAACGGACAACTCCTTAGGTGAGGGGACTGGATAGGACAGCTTGCTTGTTGACCATCCTTTGATGTCTTGTCAACAGAAGGCTGGAGCTGAAGTCTGGCCTCTGCCTGCTTGGCAGACAGAAATCTCATCACTCAGCAGGACATCTACACGGGCAGAACCTTAGGCAGATATGCATGCATGCATGCTCAGTCACTTCAGTCATGTCTGACTCTCTGTGATCCCATGGACCATAGCCCACCAGGCTACTCTGTCCATGGGTTTCTCTAGCCAAGAATACTGGAGTGGGTTGCCATTTCTTCCTCCAGGGAATCTTCCTGATCAATCTTCCCAGGCACTGAACCTGTATCTCTTATGACTTCTGTATTGGTAAGCTGGTTTTTACCACTGCCATCATAAAGCACTTATTACAAGTAAGGAGGGTAAATCGATAGCAAAAGACCTAGAAGTCACAGGCCTTTGTTAAATGGGTGCTGTCTACCTGGTGTCCTCTGGAACCTAGCTTCAAACCTAGAAACCCAGCCGTTTAGGAAAATAATAAGCACCATCTAAGAGGGCAAGGAAGAATTTCTTTAGCTATTTTCATTTGTCAAGAAGCTTAACATAATTGTTTACTCACAATCAAGCCTCGGGGATGACTTTTAGTTAGGGGAGGAAAAAGAGCTTGACTTCTTGGTTTCCTCTTGGGAAGATAAATTTATTATTATTTAACAAATGTGTTTGCTTATAAACGAATTCTTTCAACAGGGATTTTGTGGAGGAAATCATATTAAAAGGGGTTTTCCAAGAGGAAGCGTTTAGAAAACACCATGCTGGTGAAAACTGTTTAAGGGATGTAATTTTTCAAATTGTTTTCATAAAAATTTACAGACAGTGGCTAACTTCCCATTATACTTTGCATCTGATTCAATCAAAGCACTAAAGATTTTAGAAGATTGTTAGAGGAGTGGCTGTGGGAAATTCCAGAGCTGCTGCCGCCTGCAAAGACTTCCTTTACTGAGTGTCTCAGATCCCAGACACTGCCTTATTTGCCAGAGCTGCAAGGAAATGGTAGAAATTCCGTAAAAGAAGGTCTTGCTTAAGCCAGGGAGCCCTCTCATAGAGTTCCAGATTCTTCAAATACATTTTGCCGCAGCAGAGGCAAAGCATGCAGAGGCTTCCACAGATTAAAGAAATGTAGACAGCGATGTCTATTATTAGTCCTCCTCTCATTTACTCAGCAAGAACAAAATCCATTGTTTTCAACTGACACAGAAACAGATTTATTTATTAAATCATCAGGCATTGTTCATATACCTTTCATCTGTTGGGTTTTATGCTAAGTAATGGAAGTATAAAGATGAAAAAGACTTGTGGTGCAACAGTCAGGACTGGCCAAAATTGACTAGGTGACTCATTCTGGGTTGCCTAGGTTCATCACCTCCTTGAAAGAGGGGATCCATCTTATATAGTGCTTCCCAGCTTCGGTAAAACTACTTGGAAAAATGCCAAAATCACCTGTTCTGGAACAAATCCTGTACTACAACAGAAAGGGTTTCATTTTCAGTTCTGCTGGGGTTTCTGGCCAAGGGAGGAAGTGGGACGCTGTCTGCTGCCCTTCCTGGCTGACGAATGCAGAGGGTGCTCAGGTAAAGTGCCTGTCTTAAACCTCCCTCCACTACTGTTTGTTTGGATGGATTGTAGAGATATTTGTTCATTTGTTTAGTTACTTTATCAAAGTTGTTTCAAGACTTAAGAGAGACAATGGACTGAAAAGTACCTTGAGAGAATATAAAGTTCTATTTAGGTACCATCATTTAAATATCAAAGGTATATTTACTATAGATTATCAGTCCCATTCTCTTTTTAAATTAGGAACTTATTCTCCAGATAAAGGGTTACTGTGAAGCCTAAAATATAAAATAGATATATAATGGCCTGCTGTGACTGAAGTCAGACAGAGGGGTAGAATTCCAAGGGTTCCAAGGAGCACAGTTTGAAAAACAGCACTGCAAACGATGAAGAGCTTAACAGCTTCTTTTAAAAATAGTTGTCTGTAGCTTAATGGTGGTGGTGAATACACAGGCCTACACATGTGATTAAAGTACATAGAGCAAACTATGCACACACACACACACATACATGTAAAGCTGGTGAGATCTGAATAAGGTTGACGGATCCTATCAGTGTCCCTTTCCTGACTGTGATATTGTTTTAATGCTACAGCCTTGGAAATTGTTACAGTTGGGGAAAACTGGGTGAAGCATACAGAGTTTCCATTATTTCTGCCAACTGCATATAAGTCTACAATTACCTTAAAATAAAAATCTTCGTTAAAAAATAAATAAAAACCACAGTGTAGATTTCTTTTCCTGTTGTTTTCCTCCTCCCCAAATCTCAGAAAGGTCTAATAAAAACCTACCTATGACCAAGAGCTGAGATTCTTTATCATCCATATTATTGGACGTAGACAGGTATATCAGGAAACCTTCAGGTATAAGTAGCAGGTAATGCATGCTGACCCAACTGACTTTAGCAATAAGGAAAATACAGTGCATTATATCATGAGAAGTCTTGAGTAGGGTAGTCGTAGGTCAATTGACTCACCAACTCAACATCATCATCAAGGGCCCACATTCCCTGTCATTTGCAGCACATATTAATAAATTGTGTCCTCAGGCTAACTTTGTCACAGTTTCAAGCTGGTTGTTATCATGCCATATTCCCCACGCAGATGCAGAAATTATTTCTTTTCACAAGTCTCATTTTCACAGAAAGGAAAACATTTACAAGTCTTTCTAGTCATTCTCTTTGCCCACTTATTTTTATTTACCAGGATCACATGACAAGCAGTTCCGTAGGTGGATCACTGGCCAGTGTGACAGGATTGCCATTATCCTTGGATGGAATCCCTGGGCGTGGGAGATGGTTGCATCTGAAAAAATCAGCACTTAGCCAGTGAGTAAGAGCCAAGGACAGACAGGGTGATGGATAGGCAATCCATTACCAAGGAGCGATAATAATGTGGAGTGAGAGTTGTTCTAAGAAGGTTCCCAGACATTTCTTTCAGCAGTGCAGCCATGGAGTCTCCCAGAAAGCTTTGACACAAGCTCAGAAAGTGATGAAGGTGGAGTAGGTGCTAGACCCCACAGAACGAGTGAAACGCACACTTTTACAGCCAGTTCCTCATTCCACACCATGGAGCCAAGGAGAATGGCTTTTCCCGCAAGCCTTGGAGACATAACTAGGAGGAGAGCAGGGGATAGAGGTTGCTATAGCAGAAGCCCTGCTCATTAAGATTGCTTTTCTAATTTACCCCAAATGTCTGACCTTCAAGCACAGCACCCAGTACAGCATTGTCATTGATTCTTTTCTTAAGGAATCGCTTGTCATTGATTCCTTGTGGTGTAAAATATAACTCCTTGGAACAGGAGGAAGGGATTTAGGGATTTGAAGACCAGACCAGGGACAAGGAAAGCCTCTTATTCTGATGCCAGGTGAGGGGAGAGTCCAGGAGGGAACAGGAGTCAGAATGTGTTGGAAGATGTGAACAAATTCCTGAGGGTAGAGGGGTACAAATGTGGAATTTTTACTTCCTCCCTCTCTGCAGTGTCAACCTAAGGAGGCAGGGACTCTGACGTCTTCTCCCATGCCTATCTGTATCCCCAATGCCTGTCATTTTGTACATGTAAATATTGATTTAATTAAACCTTTCTGTTTCTACTCCTATATTATAAAAACCTAGAAGGCCATGTTCTTGCTGGACCGTAGCCTCAAGAAGAAAGGAAGGAAGCTAAATGTATTGCTCTCTCAAAGAATATTCAAAGATAGTCTTTGTGTCTGTCATACTCCTTATTTATGTAGTCCTCTACCAGGACCTAAGCCCAGTGGAGACAGCAGCTCACAGCACCCCAGTCCCAGGGCAGCATATAATGGACAAGATGATACCATCCCATCAGGGAAAGCCTTCTTCATCCTTGTGCTTGAGTAAGGGTGGAGGTGCTGGGATTGGGGGCACAGCTATTATTTCCTGGTCTAAATCTTAACTCCTAAATTTAGACCTGAGCACTACATCTGCAAGCTTAAAGGGCCTGGTGTCCACAGGCCAAAGGTTGTTCTCCCCAGAGTCTGGGCAGTGGGAAGCTGTGTGAACTGATGAATGAGCTCATCTAAATTTCAAAAGGATGGAAGAAAATGCTGTTCCTCTCCACTTTCCCACCCCACCCCCTTACGCAAAACTTTACAAAGGACCTTACAAATTTCCCCTCAAAGCTACAGAAGCAAAACTTTACAGGCCTCTCCTCTATTTGCTGCTTTCCTCCTTTCTTTTCTTTCTCCATTTCTTCTCTTCCTTTCCCTTCCTCTCTATTTCTTTTTGTCACTCTCTCTTTTTCCCCTGCTTCCTCAACTCTTCTTCCTCCTCCCTTGTTAAGGGGATACTTTGGAACTGGAAGTATATTTTACTGTTTAATGAAAACAATTATTTTTTTTCATAGAGTTTTCTGATCCTTCATAGAAAATAACTCTTCTCTCTTAAGTTGACGTTCATAATAATTCCCTGAAGATTAATGGATCGTATATGTGTGAATTTAGTATATTAAATGGAAAATTATATTTTAAAACTAACATTTAAGAATTCTGGCCTCTATCATTTTAAAATGAGAGTTTAACTTGATGCCATTCATATTGGAATTCCTAAAATTACAACCATCATCTGTGTTTTACAGGCTTCCCTTATCTATCCAGACATTTCCTGTTCTGTTTTCTTTTTCTCCCGAGACCCATATCAACTTACTTATTGTTGGTTTGAGGTTTTATTGGGGAAGGAGAGAGACATGAAGGCGTTTTAAACTAACGTGAATCCAAACTCTCCAGGAGAGGTGGAGAAAGGCATGAGATGTTGGCCCTGACCTAGGCTGGCATGTTTAATTTTGCTTGGCTGAGTTCACTTCAGAATGTAAACATCTTCCTGCTTAATTAATTTTAAATTTCTCAAATTTGTTTTTCAGAATTCAGTGTGCCCATCTGCAATTATGTATTGCCACATTTGTGCATAATATCACCAGTTCTCAAAACCTAAGCCCACACACAGATCTGAGGCCAGCAATGCCAGTTAACACTCATATAGAACTTCCACGTGCCAGGCATTATAAGAAGTTCTTCAGATCTATCAAGTCATTTAATTCTTCGACAACCTTACGAGGTAGGTGACTTAGTCTGCTGGGGTTGCCTGAACAAAATACCATACAAACAGACATTTATATTTTCACAGTTTTAAAGATGGGCAGTCCAAAGGTTAAGGTGCCAGCAGCAGCACTGGTGTCTACTGAGCTGTCCCTTGCCATGGCAGTCACTAGAAGGTGGCAGCCCTTTTAACTGGGTGCTCCCACAGCCTTTCCTCCATGCTTGTGTAGAGAGGAAAAGTGAGTAAGCTTCCTAGTGTCTTTTATTAAAAGACACTAATCGTACCCCATCAGGGCCCCACCCGTGGGATTTCATTTAACCTTCATTATGTTTTTAGAGGTCTCATGTCTAAATACTACTCTGGAGTTTAGGACTTCAGTATATGAATTTGTGGGGAACACAAGCTTGCAGTCCATAATGGTAGATCATGTTCTCCATATTTTTCAGATTAGGAAACTGAGGTTCACACAGGTTGAGTAATTTGCCCAAGGTCACAGAGGTAGCAAAAGGCAACACTGGGATCTGAACTTCAGCATCATGTTCTTAGCCACTGTGCTGTGCTATCTCTCATCACCTAGCATGAGTCTTAATGACTAACAACCGCAACCCCTAGTAGAACTTTAAACCTGTCCTATAGTGACCACAGCTTTGCTATGCCTTCTAAAAAGGCTTCCTGGAAGGGAAATAATCCCTCACTATTGAAGAGGAGAGTGAAAAAGCTGGCGTAAAACTCAACATGCAAAAAACTAAAATCATGACATCCACTCCCATTCAGTTCAGTTCAGTTCAGTTCAGCCGCTCAGTCGTGCCCGACTCTTTGCGACCCCATGAATCACAGCACACCAGGCCTCCCTGTCCATCACCAACTCCCGGAGTTCACCCATGTGCATCAAGTCTGTGATGCCATCCAGCCATCTTATCTTCTGTCGTCCCCTTCTCCTCCTGCCCCCAATCCCTCCCAGCATCAGGGTCTTTTCCAATGAGTCAACTCTTCACATGAGGTGGCCAAAGTATTGGAGTTTCAGCCTCAGCATCAGCCCTTCAAATGAACACCCAGGACTGATCTCCTTTAGGATGGACTGGTTGGATCTCCTTGCAGTCCAAGGCACTCTGAAGAGTCTTCTCCAACACCACAGTTCAAAAGCATCAATTCTTCTGTGCTCAGCTTTCTTCACAGTCCAACTCTCACATCCATACATGACCACTGGAAAAACCATAGCCTTGACTAGACGGACCTTTGTTGGCAAAGTAATGTCTCTGCTTTTGAATATGCTATCTAGGTTGGTCATAAGTTTCCTTCCAAGGAGTAAGCATCTTTTAATTTCATGGCTGCAATCACCATCTGCAATGATTTTGGAGCCCCCCAAAATAAAGTCTGACACTGTTTCCCCATCTATTTGCCATGAAGTAATGGGCCCAGATGCCAAGATCTTCATTTTCTGAATGTTGAGCTTTAAGCCAACTTTTTTGCTCTCCTCTTTCACTTTTATCAGGAGGCTTTTTAGCTCCTCTTCACTTTCTGCCATAAGGGTGGTGTCATCTGCATATCTGAGGTTATTGATATTTCTCCCAGCAATCTTGATTCCAGCTTGTGCTTCTTCCAGCCCAGCATTTCTCATGATGTACTCTGGATATAAGTTAAATAAGCAGGGTGACCACATACATCCTTGACGTACTCCTTTTCCTATTTGGAACCAGTCTGTTGTTCCATGTCCAGTTCTAACTGTTGCTTCCTGACCTGCATATAGGTTTCACAAGGGGCAGGTCAGGTGGTCTGGTATTCCCATCTCTTTCAGAATTTTCCACAATTATTGTGATCCACACAGTCAAAGGCTTTGACATAGTCAATAAAGCAGAAATAGTCCCATTACTTCATGGCAAATAGATGGAGAAACAATGGAAACAGTGACTTTATTTTCTTGGCAATCAAAATCACTGCAGTTTGTGACTGCAGCTATGAAATTAAAAGACGCTTGCTGCTTGGAAGAAAAGCTAGGACCAACCTAGACAGCATATTAAAAAGCAGAGATATTACTTTGCCAACAAAAGTCCATATAGTCAAAGCTATGGTTTTTCCAGTAGTCCTGTATGGATGTGAGAGTTGGGCCATAAAGAAAGTTGAGTGCCAAAGAACTGATGCTTTTGATCTGTGGTGTTGGAGAAGACTCTTGGAAGTCCCTTGTACTGAAAGGAGATCCAACCAGTCCATCCTAAAAGAAATCAGTCCTTAATATTCATTGGAAAGACTGTTACTGAAACTGAAACTCCAATACTTTGGCCACCTAATGCAAAGAACTGACTCATTAGAAAAGACCCTGATGCTGGGAAAGAGTGAAGGCAGGAGAAGGAGACGATGGAGGATGAGATTGTTGGATGGCATCACCGACTCAATGGACATGAGTTTGAGTAAGCTCTAGGAGTTGGTGATGGTCAGGGAAGCCTGGCAAGCTACAGTCCATGGGGTCACAAAGAGTCAGACATGACTGAGTGACTGAACTAAACTGATTATTATTTTATTATAAATAGATTTCTTTATTATCAAACTTATAGAAATAACATGTAGTTACTACCGTCTATTTCTTTAAAATGCTTGTACGTCTTAGTGAAGCATCTAGTGAAGTCTTCCTGTTTGTTTATATTTATATAAACTGGTTATAAACATAATTGGTTATAGTATTTTAAAGATTCCATTACTTTTTAAGAACTTAAAGATTTTTAATCCAAATTTCTATGCAGAAAAGTGGAACATTATAAATTGTTGAGACTACCCTGGCAATTCTTACCAATCAGTGAAGAAACTCCCTTACACTAACTTACAGACTTTGCTTGTTCAATTCAAATATGTATTGAGGGGAATCTGATTACCTTATTGGCAACAGCCCTAGGGGTTTTAATGGAAGTGGAGAGGGAGAGACACAGTGCATTGGATAAGAGCTAAGATTCTATTATAGAATCTGGCTATCCAGGTCTGAATCCTAACTCTGCTGTGTGAGCTCTGCTGTGTCCTCAGTTTCGCTTTCCTCATTTGTAAGATAAAGCTAATAGTAGCTTTTACCTTATATGAGCATTAATTGAGAGAATCCATAAATGTAATTAAACTGTCTGGCTCACTAAAAAATCCATTTCCCCCACATTACTGAGGTATAATTGACATATCACATTGTATAAGTTTAAAGTATACCATATAATGATTTGATATATGTATATATTGCAGTATGAATACCACAAGGTTAGTTAACACTTCTGTCACCTCACATGGTAACAATTATGTATATGTGCATGTGGTAAGAGCTTTTAAAGTAAAGTATTGTTAACCCTAGTCACCATGCTGTACATTACAGCCCCAGAACATATTCATCTTACATTTGGAAGTTTATACCCTTTCACCACCTTCTTCCATTTCTCCTCTACCCTCACCCCCAATCCTGACAACCACTAATCTACTCTGTTTCTATGAACTTGTTATTTTTTAAAAAATTCTACATATAAGCAAGATCATACAGTATTTATCTTTGTCTGATTTATTATACTTAGCATAATGACCTCAAAAACAAACTTCTTTTAAATTTTAAAATTTTAAAAAGAATGTTTTATACTTTTCAAAAAATTCCCCAAATCCTCTAGCAGGAAGAGACGTAATGAGTGTTAAATGAAAGAATTACAAATGTCTCGAGAGCTCAATATCCCGCCAAGACCATTCTCAGTATTACTAGTTTCACCAGGAAATAGTGGAAGCCTCCTACTAGGGTGAAACAGGGCCTCACACAGGCAAGAGCCTTCTAGACCACAAAGCTTGCTCTTAAACCACAGCCACATACCCCAACCTCACATGAGACTTGGGGAGGAGCTCTGGCTTGGTTTCCATGATAAACAGGTCTGCACCTGTGTAACTCTTGTGAATTTTTTGACATAAATGTGCATGTGTGCTGGGTCTTTTTTGGAGAAGACATTGTGATGTGGGGCATTGATCTTCAGAATCTGCTTGAAACTAGTTATTTCAGTTATTAGAGCGAATTAAAATTACTAAGCCCTACATAAAATACATTTTGGCCAGCTGAGCCTAATTTTAGATTGTTGGTGTTGATACCCATCAGCACAGTTACCACCCCCGCAGACTCTATAGCATCTGTTTGCCTCTATTAATATGGATGGAAGTTCTTTGTGTGTGACTTGAGAACAGACCCCCCACTGATGTTGCTGGAACAGCCAAGAACCATGAAGGTTCGAGGGGTGGTACAGATTGTTTTCCCCACCTAGATCTTTGAACTTGGTTTTAAGCCCCAAGGTTTAGAAAGATGAAAGTCAGAAGCTGGGAAAACTATTCACAAGAAACATTTATGATTCTCAGTCCAGAGCACCACTCATTCAAATCCCAGGTCACAAAGCAGAGCACAGAACTGGAGGGAAGAGGCCATTTTCCCTGCTTGCTCAGGAAATATTCTGCTCTAACAACCCAAAGGCTAGCTGACTTTGGCAGCACTGGGAGAGACTGTGGACTTGGCACCATCAGTGCTGATTTCATGATGGGCAGTGACAGTACTGATGCTTTCCAAGTGGCCCTGCAGGAAGCAGACCTGGAGGAGCCAGAGCAGAAGAGAAAGGACCGGGTGGACCTGTGTGGTTTCAGCAGCTGGTTTGTAAGCATGAATGACACATCCTGTTGGGGACGCCCAGAAAGAGCGGCAGGACACTGAGGTCAAGCTGAGATCCTGTTGTTACCTTTGTAATTTGGACATCAAAAGGAAACATAACCTGATTTTACATAGTCTGGGAGACCTGAACAGGCTGTAATGAAACTGCAATTGCAATTAATAGACTACTTTATTAATAACTTAATTTCATGGAATAATTAGTAGCTTATGCTAAAACGAGATTGGTGACTTTTCAGTACAATAAAACAAGGAAATTATAGCCATTTTCAAAATGTTTATGAATCAGAAAAATTGAGACACAGGCAAAAAATCTGAATTAGGTTAAACAAAAAGAGAAAAACACAGAGCTTAGAAAGAATGGGACCTGCTTCACGAACAGCTTACTACAAGTTCCAGCGTTCCATTTCAGGAAGAGTTCAGAAGTAGAAATTTGAATAGAAGATGGACTGAGCACTTGTCTTGGATATTTGCATGCCACTGTACTTAAGGCTGAGAAAATATCAGTTGTTCCCATCAAAGGGTGAGGGGTTGATGGACATGGGTACCTTTGTTACCACTGCTGACCCCAGGGCATCCTTAGCTTTTGAGCCACTGCCAAACCTTCCTTGTAACCACCAGAGGACACATGGCATTGGTTTCCTCTCCTCCAGGTGAGAACCACCTGGTGTGCAGACAGTGGATCCAATAGGAGGCATGGCTACAGCAGTAGACCAGTCCTACAGAACCTCCACACACTCCCTATTGACTGGCATCCTGCTTTGAGTTTCAAAGCAAAACACCTTCTAGCAAGCTCTGTTGTTACAGCAGCTGCCCTGAGAACAGGAACCAAGCAAGCACTCAGTGGTAGCCCAGCTTGACCATCTCATATTGTCTCTTTACCTCTAACAACTGAGCTTTAACTGCTTATCCTTCAGCTCTCAGCTGGTAAGTCACTTCCTCAGAGAAGCCCTCCCTGACTAGGTTAGAACTGTCATTGCCCTCTTTACTTTTTTGTAATTAATTAGTAATGACATAATCGTGTATATAATTACTGCAGATAATATGAACAAGGATCATGGCTATATTGTTCACTCATGGACCCTCAATGCTGGCATACAGTACATAAAAAATACTTGTTGCATGAATGAATGTTAGTGTCATCTGCAAGACTTCCCCTACATGGCTTAAGGATTCAGCTAAAGCTCTTGGTGTTTTACCTCATTCGCCTCACTTCTATTATTTATATTTTCAATTACTTGTTTTTAATATTAGATATTAGGTGAATACATGGTCATTGTAAAAAAAATCTAAATAGCACATATACACACTTATGAAAGTTATGTGTTAGTCACTCAGTCGTGTCTGACTCTTTGTGACCCCATGGACTGTAGCCCACCAGGCTCCTCTGTCCAAAGGAGTTTTCTAGGCAAGAATACCGGAGTCAGTTGCCATTTCGTCCTCCAGAGGATCTTCCTGACCCAGGGATAGAACCCAGGTTTCCCACATTGAAGGCAGATTCATTATCGTCTGGGCCACTGGGGAAGCCCTCTGTATATGTAAGTTATGCCACAGTGAATAAATAAATAATTAAAATTTTCTTTTTTAAACTACCATTCAGCTTCATAATTCCATACCAACCCAGCCTCATTTCTTTTCCCAGTCATAAAAGCACTGTTCAGAGTTTCATGTGCAGACTTCCAGATCTTCTTCTGTATTTTTTTCATACATATGTGTGGTTTCATACACATATATTCATATAGATATTCATATATTCATGTATATATACAACGTACTCATACATTGAGAGTATTTCAGTCAGAGTCGAAAATACTCTGCAGAAGCCATCCTAGGTATTGCAGAGGGACTTTAAATAGGCGATGGAAGAGTTGAGAGGCCAGAGAAGAGCGGGAAGCCACTATCAGCTCTGGGGCTAGAGAGACGAAGAGAGAAGGCAATTACAGGAGCCCTGGTTCTGGGGCTGCTTGGGAGACCTGGGATCCACGACAGCACTTCCAGGAGAAGTCAGGCACCGTGGAGAAAGGGTTGTACAGCAGGCTCTGGAGACATGGACCTGACGCTGCCAGACACACAGATCTGAAGCAGAGGAAAGGGGAAGAGATAACCTGGCTTCTGCCCTCTTATTTTCCGGTGTTCCATCACTGGCTCTCTTTGACCAGGTCCATAAGCAAGCCTGGGACAAGTAACTCCAAGGGATGCAAAACTCAAGATTGAGGATGGTAGAGAATAGATCTGAGAGCAAACAGACAAAAGACCAATATGCATAGCTTAAAATAAATTACACAAATAGCATCATGGTATGTGCAGTGTTCTAAATTTATCATATCGTTTTTGTAGGGACAAAACCTGGTTGAAATGAACATTGAGAGCAGGCTTGACCTGCAAGATCGAGGATACAGCAGCAGAGCACAGAGGTAGGCGGCAGAAGACAGATGTGTTGTTACAGGAGAAATGCACTCTCAGCTAAAGGAAAGGTCGGTCACAAACAGCAGCTCCAAGGACTGGTGAGGGTGCAGGTCTTGTTCCAAGGTAACCAGGTCTGACCTGCTCTGCAGAGAGTGGAAAGAAGGCAGGGTTATAGACTGCTTATTGTCCATGAGTAGGCTCAAGATTCAGAGATTTCACAGCCTGGAGGGAGCTTAGGTCTCTCCGCTCAGCTCATAATTGCTGCAGAATAAGGAACCGAAAAAGCAGAGAAGTGAAGTGATAGGCCCAGGCAGGCCAAAAGACCACAAGCCTATTTTTTGTCATTTTGGGGCTTGAAGGGCATGATATGGGGGAGGTGTTGAGGGCCAGTTTAGCACACATGCCTCGTCTTCTGGCTGGGAGTCACTGAGCAGTCCAGCAGAGAAGGTCTGGCAAAAAACAAGTAATTGTAGAAGCAATTACTCCAGGATGACCTATTTTGTAGACAATGCTAGGTACCTGGCATGTCTTATTAGGGAATTCACCAAAAAAAAGAGGTATTTTCCTTAGAAACTCTTCCAGCCTCCAAAATCTGTTTCTAATCGCCTTTGGCAGAACCTCCAGTCTGTTCTAGGCCCTGTGCTAGACAGATGAATCTAGGTGCAATAATGGATGAAGAAGGCATGTACTTCTAGGATTTCTTAGTCTCATAGGGGATCAGCAGTGGATAAGAATGATTGTGATATGATATGATAAATTTAATAATGTCTGTAGCACAGAAGAGGAAGTGAGTAATTGCTGAGGGACAGGAACCCGGGGAGGTAGGCAGAGAAGGCGTCACAAAGGTGACAGAGAAGGTATAGAAGCAAGAATAGGAGCTCTTCAGGCCTCCAACTCCATTTTTAAATTAACAGCATTAAATCAACCTTCTCTAAAACACCACTGTTAATTCTTCAACGATTTACAAAGCAACAGTTCTTACTCCATCTACCTCTCATTACATAATGGAAACCACACACACACACATATATATATATATACACCATTTTTGAAAGTAAATGATAGATAAAGTGAGTCCACTGGCCCCATCAACCAGGGTCAGCAGGGCCAGACTGACCTTCAGAGACACTGTGGACTGAGAAGTTGACACTGGCCACGTGTAATCAAATATCCAAGCAATGCCTTCAGTCAAATGCCTTTAAGGCAGTCCAGCAAAGTTCTGACTTTTCCTACAACAGCACATTTTATATGTTTTAGAAACTATCAAATAACCACTTACTACCATAAAAGTCCCCCCTCCCATTATTTTGGTGCCTCTGCTTTGAAAATGAAAATGAAGTCTCTCAGTTGTGTCCAACTCTTTGCAACCCTATAGACTATAGCCCACCAGGCTCCTCCGTCCATGGGATTTTCCAGGCAAGAATACTGGAGTGGGTTGCCATTTCTTCAGGGAATCTTCCCGACCCAGGGATTGAACCCAGGTCTCCCGCATTGCTGGCAGACATTTTACCATCTGAGCCCCTATGCTGTTACCCAAACATGTGTTTGGCCTGCCTGTGAGTGACCCTACCCTGAGGAGAGCCCTCTTCCACTCTAAGACACCCCAGGTGGGGTAAGCCTCATCAAGTTCATATCCCTGTTCTCAACTAAGTGGACCTAAACCTGTTCTTTCACTTCCTCAAACAGCACATGCATAAAGATTTCATTCTTCATCCCCTTCTGTCATTAAATACTCACCTTGCAAACTCAGGAAGGCCCAGTGGTCTGGTTAACCAGAAAGAGATGCTGATGTGAGATGCTATTAGCAGCTCTTAGCTATTCCTAGCCAAAGGAAGGCTGTGTTACAGTGCAGCATTTATGAGCACAGGCTTTTGAAACAGACATGATTGGGTCCAACACTTACTCTTTCACTTCACCGTGTGATCTTGGGCAGTTTACTTTACACCGGTAAGCCCAAGTTTTATCTTCTATAAAATGTGCTTAATAATAGCACCTGCCTCATGAGGTCATTCTTTCAACAAGTATTTAATATACTCCGACTCTGTGCCAGGCACTGTGCTTGAAGAGGGAGATTCAGCAATGAACAAACAAAAATCCCCACCTGCGAGCTTACATTTTAGTGGAAGAAGCTAAACAACACAAATAAATAAATATATTATATACTATGCTGAAAGGGGCTCAGGAACATTGAGGGTGTTGCTGTTTTTGATGGAGTGAGCAGAAGAGCCTGAGTGAGGAGGGGATGCAGGGGATGGAGAGTGGCAGGTGGACATTCAAGGGGCAGTCTTCCAGCCTAAGGGAACAGCCTGAGCAGAGGCCCTGAGGCAGGAGCAGGCCTAGCACGTTTAAGGAACAGTGAGTCTGGCGGGAACCGACTGAGGGTGGGGACAGAGGAGGGAAGTTAGGTCAGACAGTATCAGAGCAGAGGAGTGGCATTGCTGACTCCTATTTGGATAGGATTGGGCTTTGGGGTTGAGAAGGACTTAGGAGGGCAGGGCTGGAAGCTGGGAAACCGGTTAGGAAACTCCTCCAGAGATCCTGGAGAGGGATGAGCATACTCCATCCTCACCTTGGCGCCTGACCCCAGCCAACTCTGGATTAGAATACGATTCCACACACGCACATCTGGCAAGGGAAGAGCTCAGCTTTGTTCTCCTTTCTGCATTGTTCTCAGTCAACCCATATTATAGCCTTTCCTTAATCACCCTGCTTTCAATCTTCTTCCTCTTGTCTTCTCTCTCTGCTTCCTCCTCACCCTGCTGTCTGCCTTTTTCTCACTCTTATGAATGGTCTGTTTTTTTAGGGCACAGTTTGGGAGGGAGGTTGTTCTGTCTTGGGAAGAGAGCAGTGTGGCTGTTGGCCTGTGGTTCCACGGGGCATATGAGAAGGGTAAGGGAGCAGATTAAGGGTGACAGGCACTCAAGGTGCCCAAAGAGACAGCTCTGCCATGAAGATCATACCAATGTCACAGGAGGAGCTTTTGTTGCCTGGTCAGAGTTCAGCTAGGAGAAATGAAGCTTCTGCGTGTTTTATGTACTTCCTAAATGTTCAATAATGCAGGCAGTTAGAGGCTGATCACCATTGGATAGACCAGGAGAACAAAGATCCAAAGGCCATTTTCAAGAAATCACAAATTATGGGGGTTCTAGAGAAGCCACCACAAATAACCTCATAGCCTTCAGTGCCAAAGCAAGCAGTTCTCAGAAGGAACCTCAGTGATACTAGCCGCTAACTTCATGTCACAATACCAAATGTTACTGCAGGTAGTAGGGATTTTCCTAGAAGCCATTTCAATGGTGAGACTAATAGCCATGACTTAACTCTGCACAGAATTGTCTGAAAAATCACATATCCCACTAAATCCAAACTCAGTGTGTCCCCAACTCAACTTCCCCTTAGCCAGAGACCCAGGATGCCCGTGGCCACTCTAATCCCCCCAACAAGCTGGCAGAAGGGAAGTCAGCATGTAGCAAGACAGCGTTTTTAATTGTCTTAAAATATCTTACTTTTGCTAATTTTATGAAAACATATGAGCCTGTGCACACATTGCTAGGCTCTCCTAGGGCCCTGGAAGATGTGCTGCAAGCAAGACTCCTGGAGATTAAGCTTCTCTTGGAAAATCTGCCTCTGTCTAGAAAAGAAGTGATTTACCTTCACTGACCAGAGAGCTGATCATAAGAAGGGGCTTTGGACCAGTGTGAAAGGTTTCCTTGGGTTTCGTTTGTAGCAGGAATGTTTTATTTAGCTTGGGAGTTGCTAATAACACTACTAGATTGTTTATTAAATTAATACAAATTTGAATTAGTAGATCATGAGCCACTTCATGTAGCCTTTACACTCAGACCTTTGAATCACTCCCTTTTTGGTCAGCACGCCCCTTGCTTGCCTGTTCTACAAATAGGTATTGAGGGCATCCTCCATGCTAAGCTCACAATGGTGAGGACAGTCAACATGAACTCTGCCTTGATGGGGCTGTAAGGAGAAAAGTAATCAGCTCATCAGCCAAGTCTCTAATTACAGGACTAAGAAGGAAACGTTCAGGGTCCTACTAAGAGTGTAGGATGAGAAAGCCTAGTCTAGTGGAAGTGACAGGAAAGACTGAAGGAGTCCTTCTTTCAACAGATATTTTTGAATACCTACTCTGTTCACTCAGTGCTAAGGGCCAGGATAATGGTAAGCAGGAATTGCAGCTTCCCTGTCTCCCTCCACCTCTCTCTCCAGGGGAAGGCACTTTCACAGAATCAGGTTGCACCTATCTAAATGACCATCTGATGGTGGCCTCCGTGAAAGCATGATGCAGAATACGTGGGCCTGTGTGCAGAGGGTTGGTACAATAGGACAGGCTTTTTGAAGAGGCCACAGTGCACTGAGAGCCGGAGGCAGAGTTAACTGATGGATGAGAAAGCGGAAGGGCTTAAGGACATTCTTCTAAGCAAAAGGAATTGTACGAGGAAAGTCCTGGGGACAGGACTTAGGACAGAGCACATGGGAAAGAGAAAGACGAACGGAGACCAGTGTGGCTGAGACCAGCTCCGAGGGAGGGCAGGTATGCCTACATGTGGCTGGAAAGATAGAACAGATTCATATGCCTGACACAGATGGGAGCCAACAACAAAATAAATGAATAAAGGAACAAATAAAACCAAACAAATACAAACACGTAGATATAGTGAACAGAGCAGAAGGGAAGAGGGGAATGGGGGTGGGGCAGGGGTGAAATGGGCAAAGGCAATCCACATCTGGTGACAGATAGAAACTAAATCTTTGGTGGTGGCATGATGTAGTGTGTACAGAAATAGAAAAATATGGTTGTACCCATGAAGCTGATATAGTATTATAAACCAACGTTGTTGCTGTTGTTCAGTCATCCAGTCGTGTCTAACTCTTTGTGACCCCATGGTCTGCAGCCCGCCAGGCTCTTCTGTCCATGGGATCCTCCAGGCAAGAATACCAGAGTGGGTTGCTATTTCCTTCTCCAGAGGATCTTCCTGACCCAGGGATGGATGCCTGGTCTCCTATGCTGCAGGCAATCTCCTGCAATGCAGGTGGATTCTTTACTGACTGAGCCACCAGGGAACCCCAGTGTTACCTTAATAAAAAAGTTCTTAAACCTTAAAAATAAATAATAAGTTAATAAATAAATCTGAAGTTTCTGAGGAGTGAAGAAGCATGGCCCAATTGGCACTTAAAAGGTCTCTCTGGCTGCAGCAAGAATATTGGATTACAAGGGATGCTTTGCCAGTAGCTGCATCTTAATTACTTCCCCCTTTCTCACTTTCCTTTCCAGTAGCCACAGAGATTCAAATAAATGTATGCCTGATATGCAGTTCAAAGCTCCCTAACACTGAAGGGCTGGCTGCGTAGCCTGGAGAAGAGCACATTGCCTTCAGTCAGGCAGATGCACTTTAGATCTCCCCTCTACCTCCAGTCCACTGGTGGGGCCAGACAAGTCATTTTCCCTCCCTAAAACCCACTCTCCACCTAGTCTACAAAGTGGAAGGACAATGTCTACTCCACTGAACTGAATGAGTAACAGAACAACTGTGTGCAAGTTACCTGGCATTGGCAGAACTCAAGACCTGTCAGCTGTTATTGGAAGTAACTGCAAGATGGTTACCATAGTAAGAGTAGGATTTCTAACCAAAAACTGTACTAGTAAAAGCCCGGGATTACAGCATGTTCTTGCCTATTGAAAAATATATAGGGTTTCACTGGTGGTCCAGTGGTTTAGGATCCGCCTGCCAGTGCTGGGAACATGGGTTCAATCCCTGATCTGGGAAGATCCCACATGCTCTGGAGCAACTAAGCCCATGTACCACAGCTACTGAGCCTGTGCTCTAGAGCCGAGAGCTGCGATTACTGAAGCCTGTGCACCCCAGAGCCCATACCCTGCAACGAGACAGGCCACCACAGTGAGAAGCCTGCATTCTCAACAAGAGAGTAGCTCCTGCTCGCCACAGCTAGAAAAAGCCATCCCACAAAAACAGAGAGCCAACAAAGCCCCCCCCCCAAATGTTTAAAGATTCCTCTATGTCTTAAAAAAATAAACATGTATATATGTATATAAATAAATTGAGACTTTTCCTGGTGGCCCAGTGGTTCAGAATCTGCCTGCCAGTGCAGAGGATACCGGTTTGACCCCTGGTTCGAGAAGATTCCATATGCTGTGGGATAGATAAGCCTGTAAGCCACAAACTACTGAGCCTATACTCTGCAACAAGGGAAGCCACCACAGTGAAAAAAAAAAAAGCCCCCAAAAGGCAACAAAGAGTAGCCACAACCTCTGCAACTAGAGAAAGCTGCACACATCAATGAAGCAAAACCCAGTGCAGGGAAAATAAATTTTAAAATATATATAAATACATATATATGTTATATTATACATTTACTTAAATACTGTATTTTTAATGAGAGCTATGTAATGAAATCTTCCTAGTACTGGTGTTGGAAAACAAGTCTATATTCTTTTTTTTCTTTTTTTGCTTTTTAAAAAAATTTTATTGAAGTCCAGTTGATTTACAATGTTGTGTTAATTTCTCCTGTACAGCAAAGTAACTCAGTTTTGTTTTTTTTTTGTGTGTGTGGTCCTACATGTGTCATTTTATTTTATTTTACTTCATTTTGCTTTACAATACTGTATTGGTTTTGCCATACATTGACATGAATCAGCCACGGGTGTACATGAGTTCCCAATCCTGAACCCCCCTCCCACCTCCCACCCCATGTCATTTATGCAATTAAAAAATATATATATACATGATAAAATTTAAAAGTTTCTGAGTAAGTTATATTGTACATGAATTGCCTCACCTCTGGTCTTTTCCTGTATGCAGTTATTTTCTAGAGAAACTGAACTCATTTGTTAGCCTGTCCACCCTCCAAACTGAACATTAGCTTCTCAAGAATAATTTATCTTATTTCTCCAGAGTCTACTGAGAGTCTAGCACTCACTCAGTAGTAGGTGCCCAATAAAAGCTTGCAGAATGGAAAGATGAAGAAAAAATTAATAAATTTAACTTTTGAGTCTGGCAGCTATATTGTATGAATCAAAATCAAGATACATTTGTCTGGCCTACACAGTATGAGTATCTTAGAGAGAATTTGGCATGGAATATTTGATATCCAGAGTGTCCTGAAAAGTTCAGGATGTATGATCAAATATACCTCAAATAGCTGCATCTGTTTTAAAGGAGCTACAGCAAGCCACTAAAACAAATTCCACTGTCTGTGTTCTACCAATTTTTCATTATAAAAATTGTCCTATGTTCTTTGTTTATAGTAGAAGGAACAATCCAGAAGATTTTCAAGGATGTCTGTTTAACCTTTAACACAAGGACTCTGGATCTGCTTTTCTCTTATCTCACTCACTATAATTAATTGGTTGCACTGCTCAGGCCTCTTCCATCACACACACACAAAACAGCCAAACATTTTGTTTGTTAAGCACAGCTGAGGCTGGCTCAACAGAGTGTCTATTCAAAAGAGGGAAATAAAATATGCAGCAAAGCAAGGAGACAGGGAACAAAGAATCCAGTATGACAACTAACAGGAGAGCTAAACAAACATTCAGAACACCATCAGGAAGGTAAACAGCCTCAAGTGTCTAGAAAAGAGAGAAGCTGGAGGGGAAAGCCTGAGAGGACCTGAAAGGACCAATTTAAGTCAGTGAAGAAATTTATGACTTTGTTATAAAGGATTATTTTTTTTAAGTCAGGTTTACTGAAGTATAATTTTTACACAGTAAAATTCCCCTTCTTATAGTTCTGAGACTTTTAAACATCACATATAGATGTGTAGTTACTATCACAATCAAGATATAGAACAGTTTCACCATCTTGAAATTTTCTCTTGCTCCTTTTTAATCAACTCCTCCCTCACCCTTAGCTCCTAACGACCACTATCATGTGTTCCGTCTTTCTAGTTTCGCCTGCTTTAAAGGAATTTAATGAGAGAACTTAAAACAGAGGTGGTGGGGGGAGGAACTGAGATTATTTTTTTTCCCTACACCCACTCACTTTCTATACCCATCAATACATCATTTGCTGAACTTTTATTTATTAAGTATCTATTATGTGCCAAAGATTCTACATACCTCATCTTTCATTTTTACAGCTTGTCCATGAAGGAAGTTACGTCCCATTTTCCAGATGGGAGCTAAGAGTCAAAGAGGTGCCAAGCTAGTAAGAGGCAGAGCCAAGATTCAGAATCAAAGTTGATCAAAAATGCCACCATGGCTTATCTCTGGGTGGTAGGATTATAGCTGATCTGTGCTTTCTTCTTTGTTTGTACTATCAAAGTTTTCAACAATAAGTTTATATTATTTTTGCAACCAGAAAAATTGCTTTCATAATATATATATACACACACATATGTATATATGTACTACATACATACATACAAGGTTTGATTCTCTGTTGAGCAAAAAGGGGAAAGGTAGAAAAGAGTTTAAAAGAGGATAAAGAAAACGCTCCTCTTAGCAACTGGCACTCGGAACTTAGAAACCAGAATCAAATTTACTAAAAGAACCAGAGCACAGCTTTGTTCTGTCTCCAGATCTCATCAGAGTCTAATAGCTCTACCTTTGAAAGTTCTGTAGCACAAATGCCCTTCCAAAGCACTGAAGACAAGTCCCGGAGGCCTGTAAAAACCCATTAGGCCACTCAGACCCAAAAGGCAAACCTCCTAAGCTTCTTCCTGCCTCATCTCCATGAGAGCCAGTAGGAACAAGCTAACTCTTGTGAACGAGTGAGAGCACAACAGCCTTTCACCACCCCAGGAGAGGCAGGAAAGTGAATAACTCAAGGCCAAGGCTAAAGGGGACACAGAACATCTTTTATTGTGGGGAAGTGCGGAGTTCTATTTTAATAGTCTATGTTGGGAGAATAGTACCCATCACAGCACTGTAAGAAGACTCATGAAGGCATCCTTTGGCCTTTAAGCAGAATCCAATTGTTGCTTGTTTCAAAAATATTTGAGTAATCTTACAAAAATGTATAAAGTACAAGTTAAAAAAAAAAAATAGATTGGGTACTGGGACTAGGTGCTTGCGTGCATGCTAAGTCACTTCAATCATGTCTGACGCTGTGCAACCCTATGGACTGTAGCCTGCCAGGCTCCTCTGTCATGGGATTTCCCAGGCAAGAACACTGGAGTGGGTTGCCATGTTCTCCTCCAGGGGATCTTCCCAACCCAGGGATCAAACCCTCATCTCTTAAATCTCCTGCATTGGCAGGCGAGCTCTTTACCACTTGTGCCACCTGGGAAGCCTGGAACTAGGTACTGAAATAGAAAAACAATAAACATTGACACACACACACACACACACACACACACACACCTCACATGACACACAATTCAAGAGGGATTTCTGATCTAAATGGAAAAGTGAAGACTCTAACGCGTCTGGAAAAAAATAGAGGAGAGTATCTTTCCAACTTTGAATAGCAAAGTTTTCTTAGATAAGATAAGCAAAACCATTTAAAAATTGATAGATTATACCAAAATTTTAAACTTTTACTCATAAAAAGACAGTGTTAATGAAATACAAAGAAATATATCATAGACTGATATAAAATATTTGCAAGACATACCTTTGACAAAGTTTTAGTATCTAAAATATGTAAAGAACTCCTATATCTCAAAGATTTGAAGAACCATACAAGTCAATTTGGATTAACTTAAACAGACACTACACAATGGAAGATATATTAATGGCCTATAAGCAGTTTAAAAGATACTTAATCTCATTAATTATCAGGGAAATATAAATTAAAGCCACGCTGAGATACTACTATGTGCCTGAAAAACTAAAATAATTTGAAAAAACAGACTGGCAACACTAAATGTTAAGAGAACATAGAACAACCTGAATTCTCATGTAGTGTTGATGATATAATCACTTTGGGAAAAGGACTGACCATTTCTTATGAAATTAGACATGTATCTGCCCCATGACCCAGCCATTCCACTCCTAGGAATGTGGCCAGAGTTATGAGGGCATTTCTCCAAAGTGACTTGTACAAAAACATTCATAGCAGCTGTAATTGCTAAGCAATCTGAGGTATATTCATACAGTGGAATACTAATCAGCAGTATAAAGAAACAAATTCTGGTACACATAACAGTGTGGATGAATCTTTAAACATTATGTTGAATGATAAAAGATTTATATAAGAATACTTACTGTGTGATTCCATTTATAAAAAGTTCTAAAACAGGTAAAACTCATCTACAGTGGGAGAAAAAATCAGGACAGTAGGCGCCTCTGAGGTTGTGAGGATGAAAGAAAAGACATGAAGGAATTTGCTAGACTGATGGAAATATTCTGTATCTTGATCAGGATTTATGTTACACAAATATATGCATTTGTCAAAAATCTTTGAATGGTGTATTTAAAGTACGTGCACTTTGTTGTATGTCAATTTTATATTACTCAAAAACAGAAAAGAACTATAATCAAATATTGACTTCGGGTTAATGATATGCATACTAAAACATATGGGGTAAAGTGTATAGATGTTTGCAATTTACTTTGAAACACATCAAAAAGTAATTGAAAAGGAGGATGTATATATGGACAGGCATGTGATAAAGAAAGTACAGTAAAAGGTTAATCATAGAATCTAGATGGAGGATATATGGGTGTTAATATAAAATTCTGTCACCTTTTTCTAGTCAATAAATTTTATAATGAAATATTGGAAAAAATAAGTTAGGATTTAGGAGAAAAAAAAAAGTAAAGCTCAGGCAAAAAGGATGAAACTGAATTTAGAACCTTATAAGGAAGTATAGGTCTGTCTTATAGTTTCCTAAGAGCCAAAGCAAAAGGGAAAAGCAGATGATGTGCAGGAGTGAAGGGGAAGAAATAAAAGCAAACGAGGAAAAGAGAGCGAGATCTCATTTACACAGTTAACAATGCCCATATGGTTGAAAAAAAAATGTTCTAGTAAAGCACCATTTTCCTGATACAGGCAAGTTTTCATGAAGAAGGTACTGTGTGCATGTGGTTCTATTAATTAGGATAAGGACTTGAAACAGAGACCTTTACTTCTTATACAAATAAAAAACTTATTCCTATCTTGTATAATAGCACAAGTAGTGCTCTATGGGGTCGCACAGAATTGGACACGACTGAAGTGACTTAGCAACAGCAGCAGTATTCTAGGGGATTTCCCAGGTGGCGCGAGTGGTAAAGAACCCACTTCCCAATGCAGGAGACACAGGTTTGATCCCTGGGTTGGTAAGACCCCCTGGAGGAGGGCATGGCAACCCACTCCAGTATTTTTGTCTAGAGAATCTCCATGGACGGAGGAGCCTGGCAGGCTACAATCCATAGGGTCACAAAGAGTTAGACATGACTGAAGTGACTTAGCGTGCATACACAGTGTTCTGGGACCAGAATGGTGGCATTAGTCATAGGAAAATAGGTGGTTGGAGCTCCAAAATACTACAACATAGGAAAAGGCTGTAATTATTTTATCCAAGAAGAAATTATGTACAAAAATAGACTCAAGAAATACTCTAAGAAATACTCTATCACTTGTCTTATTGATCTACTCCATCGTATGTTGCTGAATCCATTCCTCTCTGAACTGTATGCTACATAATAGAGCATATATAGCTACATACTAGAATGACAATACTAGCTTTCTTATACCATATTTCAACAATTCTGAGATACATATTTTTTTTCCCACATTTTGACACCTCTGAGATTGGCATGGGTCTTACTGTCAATGGCATGTCATTTTTAAAATTCCTTAATAGTATGTAAAATAATAGTGTTTCTTAAAATCAATGTCACGTTACATTTAATAAGACAGAATTATCCAGTGCTTCATGGTTCGAAGTATTTTCATCCTATTCAGTTCTTACAACATCATATTTTGGTGAGATGGGTAGTTATCCCTATTCCAAATATAGACATTGAAATTCAGAGTGTTTAAATGACTTCTCTAAGGTCCTCTGCTAGTTATAATGAAGCTACAATACTGATCTGAATTCTCTAAATTTGAAATGTCCTGCTTTCTCCCAATATTACACACAATATTTAGAGAATGAAATCTCCATGGAAACAGGAATTTTGTTTTATTCGCTACTTTAGCACCAGAGCAGAGAACATTACTTGGCACATAGCAGATAGTCAAATGTTTATTTAATGAATTAGTATTATAGAAGGGAATGAGAGGTCAGAATGGAAAGAACCTGTGGACTGTGGTGAGCTGGGAAGTTTACACAGAGGGTAGCTATCCTGCCATTTTTTCTCTGCTTTGATGAACGTATCATTCATCACGCAAATAGCACCTACTTCATGGTGCCTTCCACAGGTTAAGTGAAATATATTAATTCCCTAATAACTTGAGAGGCAACCTAGGATAGTGCAAAGCATACTGATTTTTGCATGAGAAGACCTTTGCATGGGAAGACCTTTGCTTGAGAAGATTTTTGCATGATTTTAAATTCCTTCTGATTTTAACTACCTATTAGCAAAAAACTTTGGGAGAAATTACTTAGCTTCAGTTTTCTTACCCACAAAATTAGAAATAATAAAACCTACTGGATTGCATCATTGTGAAACTTAAACGAGACCAGAATGTGAATTCACCTGAAACATAGTAGGAGCTCAAGAATAATACTGTAATTCTTTTCTCTTTCTTACATGTACAAGCTCCACTTGAACTTAAAATAAATACTTCCATTTTTTAACGTCACATTTTTCTCCCCATGACTGTGTGCTTCTAAAAGAACCACGCCTCTCCAGAACGCAGGAGAGTGCTAGGCTCATTCTAAATGCTCTTAAGTATTTTCAGAGTTTATTCATTCACTTATTTAATTCATAAATATTTACCATATTCCTATTATGTGCCAGGTTCTTTTCTAGTTGCTGACACTCCACCAATGGACAGAACTAATGAAAATCTCTGTCCCCTTCAGTTCAGTTCAGTTCAGTCACACAGTCATGTCCGACTCTTTGCAACCCCATGAATCGCAGCACGTCAGGCCTCCCTGTCCATCACCATCTCCCGGAGTTCACTCAGAGTCACGTCCATCGAGTCCATGATGCCATCCAGCCATCTCATCCTCTGTTGTACCCTTCTCCTCCTGCCCCCAATCTCTCCCAGTATCAGAGTCTTTTCCAATGAGTCAACTCTTCTCATGAGGTGGCCAAAGTACTGGAGCTTCAGCTTCAGCATCATTCCTTCCAAAGAACACCCAGGGCTGATCTCCTTGCAGTCCAAGGGACTCTCAAGAGTCTTCTCCAACACCACAGTTCAAAAGCATCAATTCTTCTGTGCTCAGCTTTCTTCACAGTCCAACTCTCACATCCATACATGACCACTGGAAAAACCATAGCCTTGACTAGACGGACCTTTGTTGGCAAAGTAATGTCTTTGCTTTTGAATATACTGTCTAGGTTGGTCATAACTTTTCTTCCAAGGAGTAAGCATCTTTTAATTTCATGGCTGCAGTCACCATCTGCAGTGATTTTGGAGCCCCAAAAAATAAAGTCTGACACTGTTTCCACTGTTTCCCCATCTATTTCCCATGTAGTGATGGGACCAGATGCCATGATCTTCGTTTTCTGAATGTTGAGGTTTGAGCCAACTTTTTCACTCTCCTCTTTCCCTTTCATCAAGAGGCTTTTTAGCTCTTCTTCACTTTCTGCCATAAGGGTGATGTCATCTGCATATCTGAGGTGATTGAGATTTCTGTCGGCAATCTTGATTCCAGTTTGTGCTTCTTCCAGCCCAGTGTTTCTCATGATGTACTCTGCATAGAAGTTAAATAAGCAGGGTGACAATATACAGCCTTGAGGTACTCCTTTTCCTATTTGGAACCAGTCTGCTGTTCCATGTCCAGTTCTAACTCTTACTTCCTGACCTGCATAGAGGTTTCTCAAGAGGCAGGTCAGGTGGTCTGGTATTGCCATCTCTTTCAGAATTTTCCACAGTTGATTGTGATCCACACAGTCAAAGGCTTTGGCATAGTCAATAAAGCAGAAATAGATGTTTTTCTGGAACTCTCTTGCTTTTTCCATGATCCAGAGGATGTTGGCAATTTGATCTCTGGTTCCTCTGCCTTTTCTAAAACCAGCTTGAACATCTGGAATTTCATGGTTCACATATTGCTGAAGCCTGGCTTGGAGAATTTTGAGCATTACTTTACTAGCGTGTGAGATGAGTGCAATTGTGCAGTAGTTTGAGCATTCTTTGGCATTGCCTTTCTTTGGAATTGGAATGAAAACTGACCTTTTCCAGTCGTGTGGCCACTGCTGAGTTTTCCAAATTTGCTGGCATATTGAGTGCAGCACTTTCACAGCATCATCTTTCAGGATTTGAAATAGCTCAATAGGAATTCCATCACCTCCACTAGCTTTGTTCATAGTGATGCTTTCTAAGGCCCACTTGACTTCACATTCCAGGATGTCTGGCTCTAGGTGAGTGATCACACCATCGTGATTATCTTGGTCGTGAAGATCTTTTTTGTACAGTTCTTCTGTGTATACTTGCCACCTCTATTTAATATCGTCTGCTTCTGTCCCCTTGGAGGCAGATAAACAATACAGGAATAAATAACATGGTGAGAAGTCCTGTGGAGAAAAATAAATAAAGCAGAAAGGATAGGGATAGAAAGTGTGGGAGATAATCAGGGGTAACTTTTTGTAATATTAATATTAATATTAAAGAGTGTTAAAGAAAAGCCTTACTCATGTGATGACATTTGAGCAGAGACTTCAAGGAAATGAGGGGAAAGCCAAGCAATCTGGGTTAAATTAGAAGAGCAACATGAATATTTGTAGGAAAAATAAATAGATAAGAATAGAACATTCCAGAATGTGAGAACATTTGACCAAAAACCCTACAGACTTAAGTAGGCGGCTTGCTTGGGCAGTATATAAAATGAACCAGTCCCAACTGGAGTATCAGGACTTTGAATACCAGGAAAAGAATCTGTATTTTATTTTATAGACAATGGTGAACCACTGGAGAATTTTATCCTAGAGGATGTGACAGAAACCAAACAGTACCACAGGAAGCTTAACCTGGTGGAGCACCCCTGCAGAAAACATTAAAGGGAAAGGATAGCAGTTCCAGCATGGACATCTTGAGTTTGACGCCACCATGGGTTTTCAAGAAAATCATGCACAGAAAACAGTCGGAAATGCAGGCCTGGGGTCGAGAGAGAGAGTTGAGGGCTTGAGATTTGAGGGGTTGTAGCCCATCTAAATCCTGACAGCCGATTGTAATCATCTTCCAAGAGTCACCGACTCTGTGAGCAACAAGCAGATCTTGTTAGAATTCTACTTCTGGCCTAAAAACTGGTAGGACATTACTCGTTGGAATTTTCCAAACTTACGCCAAGACTACAGATTCAAAGTCAGCAGTAATGAGGATGATATGCAGGACCTGACAGGGAGACATGCCAGAAAATTAAGTAGGAAAAAAACCTGAAAGGTGGGGCACAACGTGCCTTGGGAAGCTCAGACTCTTGAGAAATCTGGAAGAACATATATCATGCCAGATGCTTCAACCTTATGGGAGGGCTTTTATTTAAAAGTGTGCTATGTGAAATGATTTAGACACCCTTCAAAAAGCAGCATGCCAGTGATTCATCCTATCTGAAAAAAACATACAGCCCCTCACATTTCACTTTTCAATTTCACCACTGATTGGAAATAACAAAAGTGATCTCTTTGCTATTTGGAGTAATTTCTCTTTCACCCACCAACAAGCAGGATGGGGGAAGGGGTGTCTCTGAAAAGTGAAGAGTGGGGTTTATACAGTTTGGGGAAAAAGTTGCAGGAGGCAATTGTACCCTTATGTACGATCCTTGTATAAAGACCACTCATGTGCCTGTGGCTGTGTGACAGTGGAATCTGTCACTGTGGGTTTTAAATTGAGAAAAAAGGGGGAAAATTACTTTATTGAAATAAACTTGATTCCTATCCACAAAAGCAAAGGGCTGCCATTAGTCTGGAATCCTAATCAGGTGTCTTGGGTGCCTATAATTAGCCACTGGCTCCTAAAAGGAAAAAAGCAGGGCCTCCTTTACTTGAAGTGTATTTTCTTAGCCCAGGAATCCTTAAATATGTTGCTTACATAACCCCCAAAAGAATTTTTAAGACTATGGAACTCCTCACATATTTTAAGTTGTCATTGAAAATTTTTCATCAGAGGATAAGATGATGATAAATTGTAATTAAGATAAATACTTCATGACACTATTTGGTAAAATAGATTATAACTTCCCAAAGAATAAAATACCTCAAATCTTAAGGAGGTCATATAAAAATTTTATAAACCAGTTCTATCCAAATACAAAAAATTTGCTTGTCTTGCAAGACATTCCAGTTAACTTTAAGAGAATCAGCGTCACTAACTTACACTGTTCAGCTGTTCCAAATCTAGAGCTTCTCCACAGAGGTTCCCCAGTTATTCTACTTCTAATGCCAACTTCACTCAGAAATACGAGTAAGACAGGTAAAGGAAGGAGGCTCTGTGCATGGAAGGAAGCTTGATTAACAACAAACAAACATGTCATTACCAAATGAGTATTTCTTTCTTGATTTTTACTTCTATATGTATCTACAAAAAATGAATGTTTTCCTACACAGCCAAAATAGCACTGTAGCACTTAACGAAAATAGCCTGTCTGTGTTCAAATTTCTCACATGTCCCCCAAATGCTCTTATGGGATGGTTTATACAATCCAGGATTCAATCTTGGGTGTATATTGCATCTGGTTGCTATATCCCTTAAGTGTCTTTTAATCTAGAACATACATTCTACACAGGGGTGATGTCCACAAGGGAGTGAAAATTGGTTCTTAAGAGATGAAAAAACTGTTACTCTTTTTATGTAGAAAGCACAGTACATATAGTCATAAACATATACACAGTATGACTGTAATATTGGATGGTGGGGAGACAGGGAAAAATGTCTTAAAAGGCCTTAGGGGGTAGGGGGATAAACAATAGTGAAAAAAAGGTTGAGAAATACTGATCTAGAATGATCCCTCTTTCATGATACCAATGGATTGATGAATTGGTACCTAAATCAGTATTTCAGTGTAGGTTTTCATAGCCCAGGGCAAAACCCTATTGTAAGATTTGGGTTGAGTAAGGTGGCAGACATGGAAATGTGCTGCTCAGATATCCCTCCAAGAAAAAACTTGCTGCCCAACTAGGAGGAATGTGTCTAGCTGAGATTCCTCAGTTTCTCAGTGGAGGTCATACTCCCTGGGGATGACCCCCACCAATGAGCAAGGCTGCTGCACAGGGGCCTGGCTATTTCCACCCTACAGGAATACTTTGAAGGGGGCAGTCTTATCTCCAGAGCTCCCCAATTATCTGGCAGAGATGTTGTGGGATCCTTATTATAGTCTGGTGACTCCAGCTGCCCAATCCTGCTTTCTTCTTTTTTCTTTCATGGGTGCTACTTCCCTGTGGAACATTTGCACTCTGAACTCTCAGCATCTTCTTCCTGGAAAACCAAACTGGCTTATTCTTAGCAGATCATATTTATGAAAGAATTAGGAGGTTGAAGATTTGGAAATTGATTCCCTTAAAACTGTATCGAATTCTTCCCCTATCCCAGATGTAAGGAACTAATCAAGGTTCAATTAGAAAAGCAGAACAGTAGGAAATATATATATTTAATATGGGATTTATTATAGGCATGTAATATCACACAACTAGGGGACCTGGTTACACAGCTTATGTGAGCCTTTTGGTTTTGTGTTTGGTGCTGAAGCCTGAAATCCTCAGAGAAAGCATTTGGGAAAGAAAACTGTGAAGTGAAGAAAGCAAGGGCCTCTGAGCCACCAGTTTTCATGATGTGGTAATCTCTAGGAGAAGCTGGTGTCCTTCATCAGGGAGCTAAATACGTACCTGGTCCAGGAGTTGGGGAGGTTGGAGAAGCTGGAGGCCTGGCTTCTCTTCCATCCCAACACAAGCCAGCAGGTCAGCCACAACATGTATCAACTGTAACAGCACCTGTGCCTACAGCAGCCTTCCATGTGCAAAACAAATCAAGCTGCTGCTCCACTGAGTCACATCCCAGTTCACGTAACATGTCTCTTAAAGCCCACACTAACCTGGGGCTAATATAGGCAAGAGAGTGCTGGGTGCCCTAATTACAGTTTAGCCGATCCACCCATTAGGGGGGCCTCCAAACCCAGTTTAAGGACTGCTGACTAAACCAATGGCAAAGAGTTAGAGAGCCTTTCTAAAAGTTGTGCTTGGGAGTTTAGGATTAAATTTCTAGCTTTGTTGTGTATCCCAAAAGTGAATGTGCTAAACCTAAAACTATCAGCAAGGGAAGCTATTAGTCATTTACTCTGGGACTAGAGTATGTGGAGGGGTAAGGGGAAGTTTTCAGTCTTACAGGCCTGGGTGTGGCGCTGTTGACTGTTAACCTCTTTGAATTTCAGTTTCTTCCTCCATTAAAGGGGCTAATAATCCCTACTTTGATGGATTCGATGAGGATTACATTACAGTAGCCTACAGGAAACCCAAGTGTACATTGCCTGCATATAGTAAATGCTTAGTAAATGTCAACTATTCTTTCAAGTATGTCAGAGCTTCCAGATTAATAAAAGCATGTTGAGATATTAGATCTGCTAACTCTCTAGAGGATCACACAAGTCAAAGTCTGCTTAAGCCATGGTTACAACGCGCAGAATCATCAGTTTGTGCCCCATAAAACCAGAGTTCTCCATGTCCTTGAGTTTCAAGAGTAGGAAGGAAAACTCAGAGGGTCTGATTGGTTAGCTTTCTACTGATGAAGGCCATCAGTAGCTGCAGGCAAAGACAGCAGTCAATAGGAAACCAGGCTTCATGCTGCTATTGCAATTCAATATTTCCTGAAGGCAGGGGCCTCCTTCATGCCTCAGAGAGTTGAAATTAACCTGAGAATTATGGAGGCAAATAGTTATGCAGGATGAAAGAAGGTCATGCCTGTCCTCTCATAATTCGATTCTCTTCATCCCCTGCTCTCTTACACCAATATATAACTTAAGGGCCACAAGTATCCTTCATGGTCAGAATGCACTCAATCCTGAATTAGTCAGCAATCTGGTTGCAAGAAACAGAAACCCAGGCTTCCCTGGTGACTCAGTGGTAAAGAATCTGCCTGCCAGTCCAGGAGACACTGGTTTGATCCCTGATCCAGGAAGATCCCACATGCCACGGAACAACTAAATCCGGGTGCCACAACTACTGAGCCTATGCTCTAGAACCTGGGTGGGGCCCGCATGCCCTAAACCCAGTGCTCACCAACAAGAGAGACCGCCACAATGAGAAAGCTGCACACCACAGCTACAGAGTAGTCCTCACTCTCTGCAACTAGCGAGAGCCCACGCAGTAAAAAAAGACCCAGCACAGCCAAAAATAAAGAAATAAGCAAATTATTTTCTTTAAAAAAGAAACAGAAAAAAAAAAAAGAATGAAAGAAACAGAAACCCAAGTCAAACCAGCTATAAACAAACAAGTAAGTAAACAAGGATGAAAGAAAAAAGGAAAGATGGAAGGAAGGAGTAAGATTTCCATTTATCAGTTTATTTTTATTTGGTTCATGCGATAGGAAGTCCAGGAGGAGTGGACCTCAAAGGATTACAGAGACTTAGCAATGCAGTTATATCTCTGTCTCTGTTTCTCTCTCTTTCTCTGTCCACTCGCTTCACCTCTCTGTTCTGTTTACATTATCTCTTACTGCAGATGGGCTTGCCCTGCCTTGCTGTGGGGAAGAAGAAGAGCATGATTCAGACCATTACTGGTTGTATCATCTCAGTCTGGTGATAACAATCTCTTTCCCCAAGCCTGATACAAAGTCCCAGGGACAGACCCTAACCGGCTCAGCTTGATGCACAGACACATTTCTAGGCAATTCCTGTGGCCAAGTAGATGGAACTATGTTGGTCAAGTCTGGATCTGAGGTTTACCAGGCTGAAGACTGGTTTGGCAACCCATTATAGCTACAAGAAGGGGTGGATCATTTCTCCCAAATGAAATAATATATAGTACTGGAAGAAGATAGGGGAGGAGATGCTGAATAGACACAATTGACAGGTATCCATTAAAGATCCTTCATGTTTCAAGGTTTTGTTTTCAAATAAATGTTTCTTTCAGAGACAGACTTTTACAGTTGCAAAGAAAAAAACTCTTTGTTGGTAGAAAGAGGAGAAAATGTGCCGGAGGGAGGAGCTAGGGGAATAAGGTTATTATTAAAACTCTTTTGGAAAGCATAGCATCTCTTTGACTCCAGGTATTTATCTGTGGGAGTATGACTCTTATATTTTCTTCTAGAGCCTTTAATCCCAGTATCTAAGCCTCAGGGGATAAGAGTAGCACCTACCTTATAGCACTTCTCTGAGAAATAGATGAATTAATGCAAGTAAAATGTGTAGTATAATATCTAATACATGGAAAGCTATTTTTACAAATAGAAATGTAATTTCTGTTTACTAATGTAGCACCAATTTCCCCACTACACACTGAGGTATCTTGGTGGCAGATAGTTGCAATCTCTGCTTAGGATTCTTTTTCTGGCCCAGAGAGACTCATTTGGAGAGCAAATGCCCCCCATATCAACTCTCAACTGACAGGAGTTAGTGGATAAATACTCTAGCTTCCTTATTCCTCAGTGAAACAACTCTGAGTTCCCCAGCATGACTGCACTCCAACTGATTTGTCTGAGAACATACCCCTTTTTTGGCTTCTTTTCCTTCCATCTTACTACTTTCACTCCCCTAATGGTGTTTTCTGGAATCACCTCTTAAATAAACTACTTGCCCTTGAATTCTAATATTAGGATCTGCCTCTGGGGAATCTAAACTTTGAAAAAAAAAGTTTTTGAAAGAAAATGCACCACAATGTTCTGCATCATTATTCTGTGACTAGTGGGATTATAAAATATAAATTATAAATCATTTTGTCAACTATATCTAAAACATTTTTTCACAAATATGAACATGGATAGCAACTAATTGATTATTGAAATAGTCTAAAACATTACACTTACTTTTAGTTTCTTCAGAACCTGAGCACCTTTTCCTTCTGTTAATAATTCTAATTCTATGTAACTAATAAATAAATCTTTTTTTACACCTACTTTTTACACTCACTAAGTCCATGCCCAACCCAATGCCTTTACTCATACTTTATCTAACAGTTTCTATTACCTCTTCAACAAGCCCCCACTCCCAATTCATTCCAGCCCATAAGCCATTTGTGTCCATTTATTCTACGTATTACTTAATTGACATTATTAGTTCTTCCCATACTTTGCATCATTTTAAAGAGATACATGTAAAATATTGCTTTGCTATAGGCCTCTCAACTTTCTAGAATATTTTTGGATCAGCAATAGAAAGAACTACTTTCAACACAAAAATGGTGTTAGACCAATTCAAGATAAAATACTCCCTCCCCAATTATTTACGATAATATCTGAGCTGCATCTGCTGTTTCAGTCTTTAACAAAGGATCTGTTTTACAGAACCACAGCAATGGGGGAAGAGAAGGAAAGAACAGAAGCTGGCTCTGATGCACTCATTCCACCATCCATAAATGATCTTTTCATGAGGACACAGCCGATAAGGAGAGAAAGAAAGACAAAAAGCATTCTTGACTGTGGAATGGAATAGCAGCTCCCCCTCTGTGTCTGATTCAGTTGCTCAGAATGGCTTTCTTATGGCTGCGCCTCTTGTGAATTATGAGTCTCTCTCCCTTTCTCTTCCCCCCAGGCTTCATATTAAAGACAAGATGCAGCTGCCAGGGCCTCCAGAGATTTCCCAGCAGTCTACTATGGTGAAATAAAATACCATGTTATGCTGGAAAACTGGCCAGTCCTTTTTTCACATGGGCTGTGCTATCTCATGGCCTGGATAAAGGATTCCAGGCCTGGACACTTGCTACTTTTTTGGAGATTTGTGGGATGACCTTCTGACGACAATACTCAGTCTTTCTGTGTTTCAGCTTCCTAGCATGATATTTATAATTACCTCCTAAAGAGACTATATATATTTGTATACCATTGGAGCAACTATTTTGCTTCCAAGGAGGGAGAGGTTCTGTGGCCCTGTTGCCACAGATGACTTGGGACTTTGATAGACTTGCAGTCTTCTTTATTTGCATCTTTTGTGTCATTACTACCAGAAGGATTGCACTATACAAATGGGCTGAGGTTTAAACATAATGAATGGTTGAACTGCTTCTGATATTTCAATCTTAGCTTTATCTGCCCAGAAGAAAATGGATCCAGCTAAAATAGGTTTGTAACCTTACATGGAGATTTGAAGTACGCTAGTGAAATGTTGCAGAAAAGGCAATGGCACCCCACTCCAGTACTCTTGCCTGGCAAATCCCATGGACGGAGGAGCCTGGTAGGCTGCAGTCCATGGGGTCGCTAGGAGTCCGACACAACTGAGCGACTTCACTTTGACTTTTCACTTTCATGCAGTAGAGAAGGAAATGGCAACCCACTCCAGTGTTCTTGCCTGGAGAATCCCAGGGACGGGGGAGCCTGGTGGGCTGCTGTCTATGGGGTTGCACAGAGTTGGACACGACTGAAACAACTTAGCAGCAGCAGCAGCAGCAGCAGCAGCAGCAGCAGCAGCGAAATGTTGGAGTATGCGGGTGAAATCAAACTGAAGACTATCTTTAGTTAAACAGTTAAAACCCTATCACAGACTGAGGCTGAAAGTAAACATGCCCCATGTTTTTCTCATATTCTGATTTCAATCTTTAAATACTAGAATAGACTTCAAATCCCAGCAAAGGAGAAGGAGAAGGCATGTGAGAAATTACTGAGTTGTTGATGACAGTAGCTCTCCAAGTGTGGACAGACAGTCCTCCATGCACATTCCTTTCTCCCTCTTCTGTTTCACCCTGCTTATTAGCTAGCAAATAGAATCAATAAACAGCCTTCCTCTTGTATATACTTTGTTTTCAGAAGGCTTTAATAGATTAAAATCATCAGGTGCTAAGTACTGAATTTCTTTCCAACCTTTTTGTGGGGTGTACATGGAAGAATAGATAAGGATCCAATTCGTGATACGAAGGTTAATTTTTAATATGCGATTGGATAAATAGGTCCCTTTGGAAGTACCCAAGGAAAATCAGAAAGTAGTTCAATTTACCAACTGAGGGGCAAAGATGGAATCTTAATTATTTTTCTATCTTTTTGTAGTGCGTGTTCAGTCGCTTTAGTCGTGTCCGACTCTGCAACTACATAGATTGTAGTCCACCAGTCTGCTCTGTCCCTGAGATTTTCCTGGCAAGAGTACTGGAGTGAATTGCCACTTTCTTCTCCAGGGGCTCTTCCTGACCCAGGGATTTTGTAATTAGCATTCAATAAATATAGTTGAGTTGAATTTTTTTAGTTTTTAAAAAATATTTATTCGTTTGGCTGTGCCAGGTCTTAGTTGTGGCATGCAAACTCTTGGTTGTGCCACATGAGAACTAGTTCCCTGACCAGGGATTCAACCTGGGCCCCTAGCATTGGGAATGCAGAGTCTTAGCCACTAGATCGCCAGGGAAGTTCCTGGGTTGAATTATTAAATTGAAATTATCCATGCCTATCTTGAAGAACATCATCTGCAAGGAAATATTTTATTAAATGCAATGAATATATAAACTATACCTTGAACTTTTCTCCTTTTCAGTTGTGAGGTTAAAATGCTTTCCAAGTATAACTTATTAATTTTTCAAGTTGTGACTATCTCTAAGGAAGGAAATTAACATCATTCCATTTTACAGATGTGAGAACTGAAGTGTAAGGTGCTCTGGCCAGCATGGGTCAGTGAGTCAGAGTCAGAACAGAATGATGTGAAAATGGGGTCAGAGGGAGCAGAAATGAAGCCTGCCATCTACTTTGAGGCACCTTTCTCTCTTTCTCCCCTCTGACTGTATAACAGCTTGGGAAGGCCTAGCATTGCCTTCTGGTACAATGGGAGAAACTTTCTCCTGCCCATCAGAGGGGTAGGGCAAGGAGGAAAATCTTTGGACTCCGTCAGGACAGAGCCTCTGTTTAGTTCCCCACTATAGACCCCCATCCACCCCATACATTCTGAGGCCTACCTAACTTGACACTTGGCTTGGCCCTAGTGAACCCTGGTCAAGTGAAAGAATGCATGAATAGAAGCCTTGTGACTCCAATTTAGGCATTTGAACCATTGAATCCGTATATTTAAAAGTGGCACAGTCATCCCCTTTAAAAGGCCCCTAGCATCATTTATTTTCAACTGTCCCTGCAAAAACAACAATGAGAATCTCTCCAGATGTTGTATAGGACCATATACATTAGATTCTAGCGATACTCTTTTTTAATAAACATTTACCTAAGTAAATAAATAAACACAAATACCATATATGAGGAAGGGTCTTCAACACAGTATGAAGTGAGAAAGTTTTAAAGCAATCCATTCACTGGGCTACATGCTTTTAAATGCATTATCTCATTTGATCCTCAAAAAAATCTGAGATGGGTGTTCTTTTTTACTCGTTTTTATAGAGACAGAAGCTAAGATGGAGAAGTTAAGTAACTTGCCCAGAATCACACAGCTTGAAAATGAAGATTTAAAACCAAATCTGTTTGAATCTAGAGCCTGGCATCTTACTGCCTCTTTCTGTTTCTTACCCCCATGCTGGCTTTTTGAATCCTCTCTTCCTTCTCTTCTGTCCCTTTTTTCTCAATTTCTGTATCTGTCTGTTTGTTCTCTCTCTCTCCTCTCTCTTTTCTTTCTCTCTTTCTCTTCTGCCGCATATGATAAATAGCTTTCTTCACATTCTCCAAAGGGTCCATGATTCAGAAAAGTTACATTGCCAGAGAGTGTTGCCAGGCCCAGATTCACAGGCCCATCAGGGTGTCTACAATTCCAGCCACCAGGCCATTGCCTCAGGTCACTGCCCAGCTGCTGAGCACACCCTAGACTCACAGACGCTGCCTGGGCTGGGGCTGTTCATGCATTTTGTCACTGGGATTTGAAAATGGCAATTATTAGCTTTAGAAGCAGTGCTTAGAAATGGCTGCCACTTAGATTTTGTCAACTAGTTTGTATGAACATGGGTTATCAATATAAATAATTTGCATTAGAGATTTGCTTGGGTTCTCCTGTAGAGACCCTCTTCATGCTCCAGAAATTATGAACATCAAAAGATTATCCAACCAGCAGTGGCGTGTCTTGCAGAGAGCTCTCCAATACAGATGTGCCCCAGGTCACGTCCTCGTGTCTCAACCCTTCTGCTCTCAGTGGCGGGGGCTAGACTATCCTTGACAGAGATGAAAACAGCCCAGCATGGAACTTAAAACCCAGTAGCAAAGATTTTTTAAATGTTCACAAGGATAACAATAAAGGAGAGAACGCAACCTAATATTATGCTCCCAGGGCAATGGATAAGGAGTAGTAATGATTTCTTTTAAGAGAGAAAATCCTTAAGTTGTGTGTGATATTCTTTTTTTTTTTTTAAGAAGTTGGAGAAAAGAGGAAACCATAGAGCATACTCTGAGATGGGCAGCCTTCCAAACATCACAATTACTTCTGTGGAAAAGCAGAGCTAAGACGGAGAGGGTAAAAGTCCAGAAAGTCAATGGCCGGGCTGGATTTGAAACTTGTTTTGTGCATCTGGAGATAAAGAAGTCAAGGGGCCAAGGAAAGAGTAGAGTTAATGACCCACATGGTAGTCAACGAGTGATACTGAAGCAGTGGCTGCTACTATGCAAAGAGTACAGAGGCTGAGAATTGGAGAATTAACCACTAATATGGAAGGGTCCTTGGGCTGAGACCTTTCCATGGTTTATTTTGTTTTACTATAAATCATTTACTTAATACACTGTAGTTCTTAGGATAGTATACTCTGTATTAATTTATGACCATTATCGAGTTGAAAGAGAAAACACAAAGTTTGTATATGAAAGAAAATATGTCTCAAATTGTTTTCTTTAGATCCAGGACTGAATGTAGGAAATGAATGCCAAGGCTCATTATTTAAAGGTTGCCTAAACTCTTAACAGTTTTTGAATCATCTTAAATCCCAGTCAAATTGGCAGTGGAGTAGCTTGCCCCACCCCCCAAAAAAAACCATCCTACTTTTTGTAAATGTCTATCCATTCTAACTTTAAAATATTCTCAAACATTTTGGAAGAACGCAGAGTTAGGGAGTTCAGTAGCTTGGTGAGAGAGTTGTAAGAACTTGACCCTCTTCAATACATGTTCATCAAAAACTTAGTTTTTTCAGTAGAACATTTATTCTTCTAATTCATTTTCCACTTGCAATCCTGTCTCTTAGATGGGATGTTTCAAGGAATGATTACCAAAAAATAAAATAAAATAAAGCTATAATGCAACCATTTCTCTGAAAAAGAAGTTTGTACTACATTTGCCCTTTATCTGATTGCAATTATCTTTCTCCAAAAAAATCTTGCTAGAATTTGCAAAGTTCTACAGAAATTGCTATGAAGTAGTCAGGCAATGGCAAGTACAAGAGTGAAAGAAAAAAGCAAGTTCTGATTTTGAAAAGTATTTACATAGATTCCAGTGCATTCCAAACACATAAAGAATAAACTTAGTAGGGAAAGGCATTCCATGCCCAAAGCTGAATCTTTGAAACTGGGATCTGAGAAAAAGAAACACTTCATGTTACTGCTAAGCATAGAGAAACAGAGCAGAAATTATAGACCTAAATGAAGTGTTCCTGGAAGATTCGTGAGAGAGAAGGGCAAACATCCACCAAGTAGATACTTCTCATAAGGACATGCTTTGCAATTTAAGCATTTTTGAACTTGCAATGGAATTTTAAAGCCATCCAGAAACAACAGATGTTTGAACGCAAATGATCCAACGTCTTGATGCCAAAATTAGGGCTCTGATGAGGAACGTTAGAATTGTAACATATGAAGAACTACTTCAGGAACTCTTCTCCAGGGGAACAGTTGAAAGATTTATTCTGTGACCTGCTGACCCATCCTTAATCTGTGCCCGTTTATACTCTAAGTGATAAATATTTCTGTCAAATGGAAACAAATTAAAATGCAAGTCTCTTTCCTAGGTCTAACTTCAATCTCCTCTATCACCCCTTTGAGCACTCAATCTCTAAACTGAATTATGAAACTAGGAGGAGGACTCGTCTAAGCTTTTACATATGAAAACCAATAATAGGATATGGTTGAACATACACAGCACAGAATTATCTAGCTAATTTGGTAGTTGTAAGCAGCAAGTCAGATATTTCAAACAAGCCAACAAAAACTGGCCAATATCAACTCCCACCACCAATAAATAAGCAGACTTCACTTTGCAAGGTAATTTTCCCCCCCAGATTAACTAGGTAACAGATAAATGCCAAATCTCTGCTTTTATTTAGTTTTAAGGATATATTGAGTTTTTTGTATAATTCTAAAGCAAGATAGTTGTTTTCTCATTAGCTTGTCAGATCAACTTTTCCCCCACCTCTCTCTGTTAAACAAGTAAATGCAACTTAGACATCAAATCCCCTTATTCAGTTTTCAAAGAAACTTTTTGTACATCTCACTTATCAACTCAACTTCCCAACAAGGTAGCAAGATTTATTGGTTTCCAGAAGGATGTTAGCATATTTCTTATTCCAGCCCATACATACTCTAAAATAGCTCCTGTGAGGAGAAAGTGGCAGTATGGTCATGGTTCTAAAACGGAGCCAGGAGCTCAAACTGAAACTGCATTTTAAAAATAGCATAGCAGCTATGATTATAATTTAGCTCCACAGCATGTAAGCGTGGTATGAACAGGAAACGGGAATACATCTTCTGAGCCTGATAAGATTCTCTAATGTAAGACATATGCTCTGTTCCTTAGCTGGAGAACTAGACCTAGCCAGAAAGAAGAAAAGCATATATGTTTATCTTTAACCCAAAGATTAAGCCTATGAACCATGGAAGACTTTTTGAATTACTGTTGAATTAAGTGATAAGTCAAGAATTGTGCAGCATAGATTTCAAATGCAAAAAAAAAAAAAAAAGAAATCTTTCTAGAAAATTGAAGATTTGAAGTAACTTCCAGAGGAAAATTAATTAAGTGAGCTATGCATCCCAAGACTGTTATCTCAGTGTAGCCTCCACAGGGCAGAGACACTCCTTAGAGAAATCAGTGCTATTCAAGGGGACACTCCTGACAAAAGAATCTCCATTGTTTATAAAAAGCCGAAGTTGAATTCACTAAGGAGCACATGTTTTAAAAACATTCTACAATATCAATAATTATTCCTAATTCTACTTATGACAAATAGAAATATGACAAAATGCCCTTGAGATTGCTCTTCCATTCTAGGAAGGAACTGATGGTTTCAACATATATTTCCAGGTTAGCACTGTAGAGAAAATATAAGATGAAGAAAGCAACGGTACTCAGCAGTTGATACATAACAGTACCCAGCAGTTGATACATGACAGTACATCAAAGTACATATGGACTTACTACATCACCCAAGCTTATAGTCAACATTAGGAACAGTGAAAAGGAGCTGATACCACTGCCTATCATCAAAATATAAAATTTGATTTATTACCCTTTGATGCAAATTGTAGTAAAGAAAACCTATAACAGCTGGAAAAGAAACAAACAAACAAAAAAAGTAGTTTCTACGCTCTATTACTTTACAAGCAGAAGGCTAGGGAGATTTGTCTGGTTATTCAGAATAAGAATGAATCTGCTCATTCAACAAAAATGTATCAAGTGCTTCCTTTGCATGAGGCACTGTTGTAGTTGCCAGGGATCCAGCAGCAAGAAAGACAGGGAAGGAGCTTACATTCCAGTAGAAGTCACTCAATAAGTGTATAAACAAGAGACTGTGAAGGGTAATGAGTGCTGTTAAGGGAATGAAAAGGTGATGTGTAGAGAAAAGCAAAATAGGTGGGCACTATTTTAAGTAGGATGGTCCAACAAAGGTTTGCTTGAGCGGAGACTTGAATAAAGAGAAGCCAAATGGGTAAATATACAGGAGAATGTTCTAAGGGTAGAGGCGAAGCTAGTGCCAAAGGTCCTGAGGTCAGAACAAAGTTTGACTTCTTCAAGGAAATGAATTAGTGAGGTCAAAATGTGGTGCTTGATAGGGAGATGGGAAGAGAGGGGGTTGGGAAGGCAGTAAGGGGCCAGATTGTACAGGACCTGTTGTTGTACCTTGGTAAGAGGTTAGAATTTCATTTAAAGAACAGTGAAAAGTCACTGGAGAATTTTATGTGACCTTGATTTATTTTTAATTATAAAATATTTCAGGTATCCAAGAATGTATGGATAACAAGAGAATGAATATCTCAAGAAATTAGACTCTGTTGAAATCCGCGCCCCACCCCCCCCCCGACCGCTTTTGAACCTAATCCCCTCTCTCTTTAAAGGTAACTCCTATTCTGAATTTTGTGTTTGCAATTCTCATGCATGTTTTGTGCTTTTACCACACACACACACACACACACACACACACACACACACTCATACATATCCATAAACAATATGTATAACACTGCCTTGGTTTTTTAAAACACTTAATGTGTAACTGGCTTTGCATGTTTTCAAACTGTATCAATTCTATGACTTGCTCTTTTTCTTCTCTGTTATATTTTTTTGAGATTTGCTCATTCACATAGAGTTCTTCTTATTCATTTATATTTAACAATTGTTTCATATTCTCTTATAATAAATTTCTGCCATTTATTCATCCTTTGGCTGATGGGCATCTATGTTGTCTTTAATATTTCTATTCATATCTCCCTGAGCAGGTAATGGAACACAGAGAGACAAGAGTGGAAACATATATACCAGTTGAAAGACCCTTCAGAGTGCTGCAGAAAGCCAGTGGTGGCTACAGTTAAGGTAACAGCAACCAAAATGAAGAGACAAGGAGAAATTTGGTACAGAGTTTGGAAATACAGCTGATTGGACTTTCACATAGATTTAATAGGAAGGTGGAGTTGCAGAGAGAAGGCAAAAAATTAAGGAATAATCCTAACTTTTGGTCTTAAGCTATTTTTGAGGCATCTAAAGGCCCAAATCTTAGAACTTCATAAGGTAACATGTGATGTGATATCTTCTTTCTCTAGTGCCTTGAAATGTACAAAATGTTGTTAAATGAATAAATAATGGACTTTATAATTTGTTCTCTATGGTACATTGAGATTATATTGAGATTTACTTACACAGCAATCTAGAATATTTTCAGGTAAAATGAAATGAATTGGGGTTTTGTTAAAATAATCAAAGGGGGGCTATTTGTGTTTGGGGGTTTTTAGTAAAACAAGATTGACTCTATATTAAACATTTTTTTAAGCCGAGTGATGGGTATACGGGAATTTCACTTTTGTAAATGTTTGAAAATTATCATGATAAAAAGTTTAAGAACAGGTAAGAAAAAAATTTTAATTGTTTTCTCAAGATGAGAGTTGTCTCAATGTGGCTTTTCAAATAAACATCCAAATACATAATATCCACTCCTTGTAAGAATGTTGTCCAAGAATTAAGGAAGTCCAGGCAAAGTTTGTAACCTTATGGGATTTATGAACTCCTTAGAGAATTTGATGAAATATGTGAACACTTTTCCCAGGGGAAAAAAAACACAGATACACAATTTTGCATAAATATATCAGGTTGTTCTTTACTTTTTTTAAAGCTGTTGTCATAAACCAGGTTAAGAAATCCAAATAGATTCAGGAAAAGACCTCACTAAAGTTCTGACTTTAGGACTACAAGTTCTCAGGTAATTTGTTAAGATGGAATTTTTTCCTGTTAGTTTTTTTAATGTTCTACTTTCCATGCTTGGTGCTTACATTCCTACCTAGAGTTTGCGGTTGGATGATTGAAGTTTGAGTCTTGTCTTTGTGACTTTCAAGCTATATGATCCTGGAAAAATCACTTAACCTTTCTAAGTTTCAGCTTCTCTGAAATACACCAAGTATTATTGGTGATAAAAGTGAGCTAATATAATTGAAAGTCCTTTGTAAGATTTAAAGAGCACTATAAATTGGTGGTAAAAATTTATGCTTCTTATGTGCCAAGAACTCTTCTAAACATTTTAGGTACTATTATTAACCTCATTTTTACACATGAAGAAACTGAGACACACAGAAATTAAGTAACATGCCTAGTGTCATATGGCTGATCAGGAGTTGAGTTAGAATTTGAGCCCGGCCAATCTGACTCTAGAGTGTACATTCTTAATCTTCAAACTGTGAATTTTAGTATTGTTCACCCTGCATATAACACCCCTCCACTGCTCCATGATATTATACTGTGCTCCTCAGATGAATACTATCAACCTAGGACTGAGAGAGAAACTGTAATTCAAGTAGCAGCCAGATTCCAAGGGGAAAAAATGATGCCATCTTGTTTTATTTTTTAATTAAAAAAAATTAAAGTTTTTAATGAAAATTAAATTTTTATGTTTTTAATTTTCTTCTGTTTAATATTTATACTGTAAGATTTGATTTGATTTAAGTTCTTTTTCTGGAGCGGTTGTTAACTCCAGAGTTGGGGCAGAGAAAATAAAAGGTGAGTCTGGAGCATCTTGTGATGACCAAACAGTAAGAAAGCACTCAAAACCACTCAAAGCCAGTGGCACCATATCAAAAAGACATAGGGTCCAACCAGAAAGGACTACCAATAACTAAGGATGAAACAACCTGATAAGAAATAAAATAGCAATAGAACTGGATTATGATCCATAGAATAAAATATTCATGAATCTTACTAATATTAACAAATGAATTTTAAAATAAGTAGGGGGTGAAAAGACTATCTTACAAAAAAAAAAGGAAAATAGAAGTGAGGAAATAGAAAACTGAACACAGAACACCACACTAATATTTGTTTCAGGCAAGGTCCTTCAGTGGATACTAAAATCAGTGGAATAGAAATAGGATATTTTCATAATCTCAATGTGTCTCCCCCAAATATTTATTAATTATAAAGGTAAAACTAGTAATTTTATAATAGAGAAACCTGGCAAATAGCACCTTAATCAAGTGACGGGACTTAACATCACTGGCATAAGATACCAACTTTGTGAAGTCCTGAATTATGATGTCCTGAAAAGGGTACATCACTTCAGTGAACTCTGATTAAAAAATACGTAAAACTCAACTTAATCAAGAGAAAATAGCAAACATAGCAAATTGTACAAAAAACTGACTAATATTCTTCGAAAGTGTCAAAGTCATGAAAGACAAGGAGAGGCTGGGGAATGGTCCACATAGTTGGAGACTAAGCAGAGCTGACATATGCATGGCATTTGGGAAAAGCATCACGGGAAAGGACCATAGGGTAAATAGGGTATCCCAGAGGAAGTCTGCAGATTCGTTACTTGCTATTATTAAGTATTATAACAAGGCTAATTTGTTAATTTTGATTATTATGCTAGGGGTCACATAAACTGTTGAACTCTTATGGGAAACTGGATCAAAGGTACACAGAAACTCTGTTCTATGTTTGTAACTTTTCTATAAGTCAAATTGTTTCAAAACAAGAAGTCACAAACAAAACATAAGCCCTGATCTTGCATTGTTTTAAACAATTGTTTGAACTGTCTATTCCAGTTTCTCCAGATTCAGTCATTTGAGTACCATTTCAGAATTCTCACCAATATTCCCAACATTTAATGATTTCTCACAATATTTTACAGGGGGAGGAAATTGAGGCACAGTGAAGTAAGTGACTCAGCATCACAGAACAAACAGATCATTGAATCAGGATTCACTTTTAAGCTTAAGCAATCTATGTTAACTTCTCTAGACTACCTTCTAATACTACTATCACCTGTATCATTATTTACTTGGTAGCTTCTTTAGAATTGACCCAGTTTATTTCAAACTTTAAAAATAATAATTAAACAAAATGGTAAGCTATGTTATAAGGTCCTCAGGATAGAAATTTTTGTTTTCTCCACTGATGTACCACAAGTTCATTGAACAGTGCTTGCGATATTAAAGATACTCAATACCAATGTATTGAATGAATGAATTTTAAACTTTATATCAGAACTGTACATGGAAAGTCAGCATCATTTTACAGAAATAGAAAGTAATCTTCGAAATAAATACAATGAGAATAGTACAGTGTTATTAAATGCTATTGCTTCCTGGTTGCTCTGGACCTGAGGCTTGGTATTTCTATATTTAAAAAGTAGTGCAAAGGAGGGCTTCCCTGATGGTTCAGTAGTAAAGAATCTGCCTGCCAATGCAGGAGACACGGGTTCTACCCCTGATCTGGGAAGATTCCACGAGCCTCAGAGCAGCTAAGCCAGTGCGCCACAGCTACTGAGCCTGTCCTCTAGAGCTCAGGAGCCACAACTACTCAGCCCATGAACCAGAGCTACCCTCGCGCCCTAGAGCCTGCACTTCACAACAAGAGAAGCCGCCACAATGCAAAGCCCACACTCTGCAACTAGAGAGTAGCCCCTGCTCCCCGCAACTGGAGAAAAGACCATGCAGCAACGAGGACCCAGCACTGTCAATAAGTAAATAAATATATAAAACCTTTATATGATAACTGTAAATGGAAAGGCAGCATCATTTTCTAGAAACCGAAAGTAATCTTCAAAATAAATACAATGAGAATAATACAGTGTTATTAAATGTTGTTGCTTCCTGATTGCTCTGGACTTGAGGCCCAATATTTCTATATTTAAAAAGTAATGCAAGGGGGGAAAAAGGTAACGCATATTAGTGTTAGTGTTAGTCACTCATTCGTGACCGACCCTTTGCGACCCCATGGACTGTAGCTCACCAGGCTCTATTAGAAAGTATTAAAAAGGATACCAGTTACAGACATTCTCCTTGATTTAATGAGAAAGTTTCAATGAGAATGGCAAAGAGACTACTTTTCTGAGTAAATTGGCTGTATCTAAAGTTGTGTCAATTTGCACATGACCAACGTAAGGGACCGTTCTTTGGGGAAGATGGTTCGGTTCTAAACGGACCGATCGAGTGACGGTTCAATATGAGATTAGACAACTCAGTCTCTCTTGACCATCTTCATGCCTTAAATGTCACCTCTTCTCTTCTGTGGTCTCCTTCCTCTTCTTGCTTGCATCTCATTTCTATCTCTAATCCCCTATAGAATTATTTTTAGTTTTTGTAACACTCCTTAGTGCATACCTCTTTAATAGCACTTAAAATATAAATTCATCATTATTTTTTCCAAGTCTGTCAACTTCACTTAAGTTATAATTATGTAGGCCATCAGGGAGTGTGTAATATTTACATCTCCAGAGCTCTTAGCAGTACCTAACAAGACAGTAGGCCCACAACATCTTATTGAATTATTAAATTAAGAAAATTACAGAAATTAGAGGGGAAGAAAAGAACTGTATGATTTTCTGTCATCCTTGAAGCTGTGATTTTGTCCTCACTTGTGTTTGAAAAGCTTATTATTCAGATCCTTTATAAAATCTTCCCAGACGCACATGCAGGTCCTCCATGAAGATGAAAAGTAAATAGCGATCGTTTCCTTCAAAAGCTCTTAGAATTAATTTGCTTCCTTGGACAATTATACCACTCTTCCTTTGCAGAATATTTGCTACAACCTGATGAATGCCTCCCTTGTAGATATTACTGATGTATTTTCGTCGCTGACAGGAAGGCAAGAGTAGGCTCTTCAAAAGTTTGGAGCTCAGAGTCCCGATCTTTTCTCATCCTAGTCTAAGGATGATGCTACTTAGTAATCAGTCATCAGACAAGGGGATAGAGAGTAAAGTTTTCATTTTTCTGGGTATTTTTGAATATCATTTAGCAATGGAGCTTTTTGATTGTTTGATTTTGTTTGATTTTGATTACTATTTAGTGCAGTTTTTAACATAGTGTGTGATTTCAAAGGTAATGTCTGGAGAGGAGGGTGGGAAGGTAAAGAGAAAGAAGGAGACTTTTACCCTTCAGTTGGTACCATTCTTAAATGTTGGATTTTTAAATGTTTATTTATTTTAAAAGTCTTTATTGAATTTGTTACAATATTGCCTCTGTTTTGTTTTGGTCCTTTGGCTACAAGGCATGTGGGATCTTAGGTCTCCATCAGGGATCAAACCTGCACCCCCTGCATTGGAAGGTAAAATTGTAACCACTGGACTGCCAGGAAAGTCCCTGTTGGATTTTTTATTTTTAACATGTAGATATATTGCATTTGCATTGAAAGAAACAACAACTAAAAGATTTAAAGACCTTCTAATAGTTCCTGAAACAAATTTAGAAGTTTTAGTGCTAAATTTAATTATCATCTATACTTCTTTTGGTTTCCAGATGAAGCATTGCCAACACAACATATTAGGTAATGTGATAAATACAGAAGTTCTATTTTTTCTTAATGGCAACATTCACATTTGAAGCAAGCTGTCAGTAGCAAACAGCTTTGCTTGAGTAGCCTGGTTTAGCAGATGTCTTTGTTAGGAATGTGACAATTATCACCATTATTTGTTTCACTGAATATCAAGTGGTACAGAGAGAAGCCAAGTCTTCATCAATAGTGCACGTGGTTAATTACATCATTCTCTCTCCTCACATGCCTTAATCTTTGTTACTTGCTCTCAAAATAATCATGAAACAACATATCTTACTGACTTAAAACAAAATGCAAAGTTACTATCAACTGTCACACAAAACTATGTAGACTACATGGAGAAAAGGAAATTATTTTTTTCCAGCCACTTATTACTTGCTGTTTAATAGTATTAGGTAACATTTATCGAACACTTAGTCTGTACCAGAGAATGAGTAAGGATTTTACATGCATTGTCTTTTTTAAAATTATAGTCAATCTCCCCTAACATTTGCATATGTTCTTTCACCTACACTGTGCTATCCTTAAACATGTTACACTAGTCCATGACTGGCTTCCCTGGTGGCTCAGATGGTAAAGCATCTGTCTACAATGCGGGAGACCTGGGTTCAATCCCTGGGTTGGGAAGATACCCTGGAGAAGGAAATAGTGATCCACTCCAGTACTATATTATGAATATCATGAATTTTTATCCATTGACTATTTCCAACTATAGAAGTTCTATTATGAATGGAAAATTTATATTACAATAAAGACCAAATCAATGAAGAACAAAACAAAAATTTTCCTCATCAAAATAAGATAAATTTTATTCTGTAAATTAAGTCAAAGCAACTCTTGCTGTATAGAATTCAACAATTCAAAAAATAATAAAACACTCACTGTAGGAGCACTTTGTATTCATTATATTGGGTACAGAAATGAATTAGTCTGTCCCTTTCTTCTAAGTGCATAGTGTAATGGAGAAGAGAAACAAACAATTGGATACTAAGACTGATTGTAGTAAATCCCGTGTTCCAAATAAAACCAAGTACTTAATAATGTGAGATGAGTGCAATTGTGTGGTATTTTGAGCATTCTTTGGCATTGCCTTTCTTTGGGATTGGAATGAAAACTGACCTTTTCCAGTCCTGTGGCCACTGCTGAGTTTTCCAAATTTGCTGGCATATTGAGTGCAGCACTATCACAGCATCATCTTTCAGGATTTGAAAGAGCTCCACTGGAATTCCATCACCTCCACTAGCTTTGTTCGTAGTGATGCTTTCTAGGGCCCACTTGACTTCACATTCCAGGATGTCTGGCTCTAGATGAGTGATCACACCATCATGGTTATCAGGGTCATGAAGATCTTTTTCGTATGGTTCTTCTGTGTATTATTGCCACCTCTTCTTAATATCTTCTGGTTCTGTTAGGTCCCTACCATTTCTGTCCTTTATCGAGCCCATCTTTGCATGAAATGTTCCTTTGGTATCTCTAATTTTCTTGAAGAGATCTCTAGTGTTTCCCATTCTATTGTTTTCTTCTATTTCTGTGCATTGATCGCTGAGGAAGGCTTTCTTATCTCTCCTTGCTATTCTTTGGAACTCTTCATTCAAATGGGTATATCTTTCCTTTTCTCCTTTGCTTTTCATTTCTCTTCTTTTCACAGCTATTTGTAAGGCCTCCTCAGACAGCCATTTTGCTTTTTTGCATTTCTTTTTCTTGGGGATGGTCTTGATCCCTGTCTCCTGTACAATGTCACGAACCTCCATCCATAGTTCATCAGGCACTCTGTCTATCAGATCTAGTCCCTTAAATCTATTTCTCACTTCCACTGAATAATCATAAGGGATTTGATTTAGGTCATACCAGAATGGTCTAGTGGTTTTCTCCACTTTCTTCAATTTAAGTCTGAATTTGGCAATAAGGAGTTCATGATCGGAGCCACAGTCAGCTCCTGGTCTTGTTTTTGCTGACTAGAGCTTCTCCATCTTTGACTGCAAAGAATATAATCAATCTGATTTTGGTGTCGACCATCTGGTGATGTCATGTATAGAGTCTTCTCTTCTCTTGTTTGAAGAGAGTGTTTGCTATGACCAGTGCACTCTCTTGGCAGAACTCTATTAGCCTTTGCCCTGCTTCATTCTGTACTCCAAGGCCAAATTTGCCTGTTACTCCATGTGTATCTTGACTTCCCACTTTTGCATTCCAATCCCCTATAATGAAAAAGACATCTTTTTGGGGTGTTAATTCTAGAAGGTCTTGCAGGTCTTCATAGAACCATTCAACTTCAGCTTCTTCAGCGTTACTGGGCAGGGCATAGACTTGGATTACCATGATATTGAATGGTTTGCCTTGGAAACGAACAGAGATCATTCTGTAGTTTTTGATACTGCATCCAAGTACTGCATTTCGGACTCTTTTGTTGACTATGATGGCTACTCCATTTCTTCTAAGGGATTCCTGCCCACAGTAGTAGGCCAAAGAATGCTCAAACTACTGCAGAATTGCACTCATCTCACACGCTAGTAAAGTAATACTTAAAATTCTCCAAGCCAGGCTTCAGCAATACGTGAACCATGAACTTCCAGATGTTCAAGCTGGTTTTCGAAAAGGCAGAGGAACCAGAGATCAAATTGCCAACATCCGCTGGATCATGGAAAAAGCAAGAGAGTTCCAGAAAAATATCTATTTCTGCTTTATTGACTATGCCAAAGCCTTTGACTGTGTGGATCACAATCAACTGTGGAAAATTCTGAAAGAGATGGGAATACCAGACCACCTGACCTGCCTCTTGAGAAACCTCTATGCAGGTCAGGAAGTAAGAGTTAGAACTGGACATGGAACAACAGACTGGTTTCAAATAGGAAAAGGAGTACCTCAAGGCTGTATATTGTCACCCTGCTTATTTAACTTCTATGCAGAGTACATCATGAGAAATGCTGGACTGGAAGAAACACAAGCTGGAATCAAGGTTGCCGCGAGAAATCGCAATAACCTCAGATATGCAGATGACACCACCCTTATGGCAGAAAGGGAAGAGGAACTAAAAAGCCTCTTGATGAAAAGGGAAAGAGGAGGGTGAAAAAGTTGGCTTAAAGCTCAACATTCAGAAAACAAAGATCATGGCATCCGGTCCCATCACTTCGTGGGAAATAGATGGGGAAACAGTGGAAACAGTGTCAGATTTAATTTTTGGGGGCTCCAAAATCACTGCAGATGGTGACTGCAGCCATGAAATTAAAAGATGCTTACTCCTTGGAAGAAAAGTTATGACCAACCTAGAGTATACTCAAAAGCAGAGACATTATATTGCCGACTAAGGTCCATCTAGTCAAGGCTATGGTTTTTCCTGTGGTCATGTATGGATGTGAGAGTTGGACTGTGAAGAAGGCTGAGCGCCGAAGAATTGATGCTTTTGAACTGTGGTGTTGGAGAAGACTCTTGAGAGTCCCTTGGACTGCAAGGAGATCCAACCAATCCATTCTGAAGGAGATCAACCCTGGGATTTCTTTGGAAGGAATGATGCTAAAGCTGAAGCTCCAGTACTTTAGCCACCTCATGCGAAGAGTTGACTCATTGGAAAAGACTCTGATGCTGGGAGGGATTGGGGGCAGGAGGAGAAGGGGACGACAGAGGATGAGATGGCTGGATGGCATCACGGACTTGATGGACGTGAGTCTGAGTGAACTCCGGGAGTTGGTGATGGACAGGGAGGCCTGGCATGCTGCGGTCCATGGGGTCGCAAAGAGTCGGATACAACTGAGTGACTGAACTGAACTGAACTAATAATGTGGGGAGGCTCTTGTTTTGACTTTGGTGTTGGGGAAAGAGCATTTTCAAGGAGAATGATGTGAATTAGGCTTTGGCAACCAGGTAAACCTGCAAAAGTTTATCTGGAAGGAAGGGCAAGTGACAAAGGCAATAATTTTATGAAAGGCAACTGAGCGCAGGGCCTGTTTCACAGGCGAGGCGAGGGGATAGGGGGGTACATATGACTTGTCACACACTGGGGTGCAAGAGTTGAGTGGGATTTAAGGTTAGAGTGATGGATTTGGACCAAATCACAGAAAACTTTGACTACAGAAGGCAGCGGGGAGGAAAGGAAAATCTTTAAGCCCAAAGTGACCCACCTAAATCTGAAGATTTGGAAGATGAGTCCAGCAGTGATGTTCAGAAAAGCTAACATTTAGGGTATGAGTAGGGGGAGAATTAAAGAAAATGAGTTTCTGAAAGAATGTAGTAGACAGAGATTGACTTGAAAGATAATGGTGGAAAGAGACTTCATTGGATTGATTAGAAGATAAAACTCAGGAATGATAAGTGATGAGTTTAATTTAGATCAGACTTTAAGATGTCTGTAATACATCAATGTGTATTATACATCGATCATATATACATGAGCATATGGTTAGGAACAGAGTCTGATTAAGGGAAGACAGATGAGGGCTAAAGGTACAGAGCTGAGAGTCAGTCTTATAAAGGGGGTAGCTAGGTAGATCAAACTATGAGCTGCCAAGGGACTGTCAAGACTTAAGAGGACTGAACACTGAATCTTCGGAAAGTTTATATTTAAAAGACTTGTTTTAAGGTAGGGAAGGTGTGGGGCAGGTTAGGAATTTTGGAAAAAAGCTAAACAGAAGCAGTCCTTGAGACAGAAGAACCAAAACAATATAATGTGGGCTCCAGTAGAGATGACAGTTCAAGTAAGAAGGTGGTGGTGAATATTGTCAAATTCTGCTAAAAACAGAGTTTGAACAGAAGATCTAAAAGCTTTTGGCTTCAGGACTTTCCATAGGCTGATGATGCTGTGAGGATCAAGAGGGAGAAGAAACCAAGGTAGAAATTAGAATCAAGGGAGAGGATTAACCCAGGAGAGAAAGGTTTGTAGGTGTTGAGGGAGGCACAGAAATGGAAGGGGAGTAGATGAAGAGGAGAAGATGGAAGGGGCTCAAAGTCAAGAAGGACCTAGGGAGGGAGGAGAGGATAGGAAAGATGGAAACGCTAGCCTTAGAAGGAAATTAGGAAAAGTCTTCAGAGGTTGGAAAGAAGACAAAAGGAATGGGTGATAATTTGAACAGAATGAAATCTATGTAGCATTCATATCAGATGATCTCCAGCTTCCCACGGTAGCAAAAAGAGGGTGGAGGTAGGTGCAGAAATTTAAAGGAAGTATGAAAGGTTGGAACAACAGCTATGTTTATTTTCTTTTTCTTGCTGGGGGGGATGTGCCCCACAACAGGTGGGATCTTAGTTCCCCGACCAGGGATCGAACCTGTACCCCATACATTGACAGTGCAGAATCTTAACCACTGGACTGCCAGAGAAGTCCAACAGCCACATGTATTTTAAGGGTGAATTGATGAGAGGTAAGAAAGGGAATTCCCAGGGTTATTGAATTTCCAGGCAAATTGAAAAAATATATGTTAGACCATCCAATCAACCCAGTTATGTCCATTTTCTCCAGAATTGTTCAGCTGCCTAGAAAAGGAATAAGAAACAGATGGCTGGCCTAACCAGGGCTGGAGATTGGCAGGACTGTTTTGACCCAAGATAAGTGACGTAAGTCACTGGCATGCAGGTGCAGCGAGCACAGTGGAAAAACTGTCCCTGAGAAAAGCTGTCCTCAAGTAGGTGCCTTGGGACATCCTGAGAGGCCAGGAAGGCTGACTAAAGGAAAAAGAGCAAAGGGATTGGGCCTGAAAATTTGAAGGGGGCCGGGGGTCAGAGAAAGTGAGGTAATAGAAGAGATAAATAGTAGAGGTCAGAGGAAGCTTCAAATTTGAAAGTCTCAGATGTGGAGGGGTTATGGATGGTGGTAAAAACTAAGATGAAGTGACACTAAGGAATATCTAAGGCAGAATGAGATGGAGTCACAGAGTTCAAGGTAAAGGGACTAATAGGCCAGAGAGAAAGATTATCAACATGGAATTTGAATCCCAAAGGAAAATACACTGGAGATAGGTAATGTTTTTTGTATGACTAAAACACATTAATGTGATAATAAAACACATGAGCAGCTAGAAGAATACTTGGAAGGAAGATATGTATTTTTGAACAACTCAATCTTGTTCATTCAACAAATACATATTGATCTGTGTGCTTAACATGAAACTATATATAATAAGCATGATATGGTAGATTCCTCCCAAACAACGGTTTCACTAAGATTCAGCCTTCACTTTCCACTGTCGAAGAGTATAACATAGGACTCAACGACTTTGTACTAAAAATTGAAAATACAGACTGGTTACTTGGAAAAAGAAATGGTAGAAAAGCTAAACCTTGACACATTACCATATACTTAAATAAATGGTTGAATCAAGTAATAGTGATTCCCAGGAAATTACTTGTTTTCAACATAAAACTACTCATCTTAATATTTTGCCTTAGAGTATAAACTTTCACACTCAGAGACTGTCTTCAGTCGATGAACCCAGACCTCCAGCCTGTCTTGCTCTGGATTGTCATAATACTAGCTTGGTGGTGGAATATCTGTAGCCACAAATGTGGAAACCACAGTAAGGTAGGCTCACTGGTTCTTTGTAGCCCAGATGGGGAAACATGCTCACAATTTTCTTAAGTTCTAAAAATAAATAAGTTGTTTTTTTAGAGGCAAGTACTCTATTATATACACTCATCAGGAGATTGTGTGGAGTTTGGGATGCTGTAATCATCCAACTCAAAGTTGAATTGTTAGCCAGATGTTGAAAAATATATGTATATGGGCTCAGGGAGTACATGTTATCTCTGAATCTTCCCAAAGAATGTTGACCTAGTCCTAAAGTATTTATTTACACATTCTTTTCAAATGATCTTCAAACTCAGAAACCTTATTTTGTATCACGTAGCTTGGTCCAATATAGACAAAGTGTTGAAAATTGTTGAAGCTGTGTGATGGGCATGAAGATTTACAACTCTTCTCTCTACTTTAGATATGCTTGAAATTCTCCACACTAACAAAATTGTTTTAAAAGGAAAAAAGGACATAGGTCCTTTTATTGTGCTTGTATAGAAATAAGACCCCCCTTTCTTGCTTTTCCCCTTCCTGCTGATATACACTGTAACCTATCAGAAAGTGCTTGCCCCAGTTCCCTTTTTTCTAGAACAAATTAGAATGTACTACCCAACCCTAAGATTTGAATGGTATAACATCATTATTATTTCAAATATTCCTTCGTGCTTCATAAAACTCTTCCATACACTGTCATTTCGTTGACTTTCATGGAACTTCTGTACTCACAGGCATTCTCCCAAATAGTTGCCTTCCCAAAATACATCCCAAAAGAAAACAGGCTTTAATCATTCAGAAACCAGTCTTCATTGCACATATAGTATGTGCCATTATTTTTAAATTCCATGACTAAATATCTTCATAAGGAAAAAAAATAACATCCAACAGCAAACCTTCTTTTGTTCTATAAACATGTATTAAGCACCCACTATCTGCAAGGTAAATACTTCAGTCTTGGTTTCACATCATGCTGGCAACTTCTGCATGGAATCAATAATGGGTGAAGATTAGTGAGATAGCCCTTCCAGTGAGGGAAGAGGAGCTTTTTTAAAAATGCATATTCTCTTGCTCTACATACAGTAAAGTTTTAGGTCTGGGTGGTTCCAGAAGTATTGAGAACCCTTGGTTTAAATCACCAAGTCTGAAGGGGACCAGAGCAGCCTCCAGTCTGACTAAAACTGGTACTGCCATCCATGGAGTGTAGTTGGTAGATATAAAGCAGGTAAGATATGTACCTGAAGCTTCATCCTGTTACTGGAAAGTATAAGAAAAGAGGGTGCAAGCTTAGATAAAAATTCAGCAGGATTTGGGCAAGCAGTTAGGACTCAGAGTTGACTGGGCTTAGGTTCAAGGCTGGGCTTTTGTCCTGGTGTGATTCTCAGCAGAGACCCAGAAAGAACTGATTGTGTATTTGATTCCTTTTGTGTAACAGGCACTGTACAAAGATCTTTACTTACAAAATCGCATTACATCCTCCTGACTGCCCTGTGAGACTGGTTAACTTGCCCAAGGTCAAATGGCCAATAAGTGGATGAGTTGTAGTTGAACCTAAGTCTGTTCTGAATGCAAACCCTATATTCTGTCTATCCATGGTATGCACAGAAACTGGGGCAGAGGCTTGCTAGGCTCACCCAGGGGTGATAGCTAGGAGGATCATTTGACTATAAAGGACTCTGCTAACATGAGGCATTAGGCATCTATTTCCTACTCACTTTATTCACTAGTGGTTAAAATAAATTCCCTATGACTCCTGACCGACAGGGTTCTCATTATCCCCAGATTATGTCCTGGGCAACATAGTGAAATTGGCAAATTTGCCTTTGTGTCCCGAGCCTCCCCAGTTTTACCTGTTTCTTCCTCAGTGCTTGAAGAGGGGACTATTGTTTTCATAGTCTTCATCTCCATTCACATCAAGTAGTACATGTCTGATGACAGATGAAAGTCTTGTGCTTTGGGGACCTACTGCTTTTGAAGAGCAGGCACTTAGAGGAATGATGTTGATATCAGAGGAAGGAGCTAGGAAGGATTCGGAAGATATGCTGAATTCCCTGAAATCACGCTTGTAGGTAGGTGGTAGCACATTTAAATTGATCCCATTGCTATCTGAAGAGAAATGAAAACATTTCAGGGGGTATGATGATCAAGAGTCCTGCTGCTCCAGAGATTCTCTTGAAGCACTTTTCATCCCACTGTACAGCCTATTTGTACAAAGTCTTCATTTTACAGGGAACAATACGTATGTGTGTGTTTCTCACAGAGATTGTAATCAGGGGGCACAATCCATCAAAGCCTCTTTCTTTTGATAACTGAAGTTATAGACCCAGACTCTGCTTTATTAGTATTCCAAATACCAGTACTGCCCTACCCTACAATAAACAGAGTAAACAAGAGTGGCTCTCCTGGTACTCCCCCACCACCTCTTGATCATTGTTAAGGAGAGCCCAAAATTATGGAATTTTTTCCTTTACTTATCAAAATCACTTGTAAATGCAAAAATGTTCTGGCAAATATTTCTGATTAGTGACTATCAAATATGGAGAGATGGATGGATGGGTGGATGGATGGATAGATACAGAGACAGAGTATATTGAAAGGTGGTAGTTTACTGAAAGAATATAGTAATGACCTGTAAATGTGGTAAGATGACAATAAGCTGGAAGATAATTTTCTGTATCCTGAATATGTAACAGAGCCTTGATTTCTGCCATGATAAAATCAAAATGGTAAAACTTGCTTCAAACAGTTTTTTTTTTTTTGAGGACTGGATGTAATACACGTTAGTCCCTAACAATGTCTAGGATTTCAAAGATCTTTGGATGTTTGTAAACAATTTGTTTTTTGATGTACCTCATTCTGGGCTTCCCTGGTGGCTCAGAGGTTAGTGTCTGCCTCCAGTGTGGGAGACCTGGGTTCGATCCCTGGGTCGGGAAGATCCCTTGGAGAAGGAAATGGCAACCCACTCCAGTATTTTTGCCTGGAGAATCCCATGGATGGAGGAGCCTAGTAGGCTACAGTCCACGGGGTTGCAAAGAGTCGGACACGACTGCGACTTCACCTTCACCTTCACCTTCATTCTGGTATGGCACTAACAGGAAGAAGTTATTATAAGATATTTTCCTGTTGAATTATCCTCCATTTTCATTATGTGAACCATGAAACAAAACAAATTTTTTTCCACTTAATTTCTCTCAGATTTCTTCCACTGACTGAGGGGAATAAATAGCTCACCTTTGCAGAGTATTTTAAGTTCATTAGATAAATATTTGGATTAAGATAATTAAATCACCCTATATTAGCCTAGTGGCTAGGTTGAGTTCACACATTTCTTGAGACTGTATCTTAACACATTCCCTCTGCCTGACCATCCCCTCCCCCTCAGCCTTCATTATATTTGATGTGTGTGCTTCTCAGAGAAAGAAGTAGGGAGGAAACTTGAAATTACCCGAGGATCCACATTCTCCTCTGCAGCCAACTTCAGTAACTCTCACATATTTGACATAGTTTCAATTTCCTGAAGAAGAGTGACTCACCCAGAGTTACACAGCCACAGTAGCTGGAATAATTGGTCTCTAGATCTCCTAATATTTCTTTCTTTCTTCAGCAATTCCTTTTACTTATAAAGTGAGAGATTGCTTCGCTCGAGACTGCTGCATGTTAGACACTAAAGGAAAGGACGAGAGAGAGTACCTGCCTGTGACTGAAAAAGAGGCTTTTACTTCTGTGATCTCTTCATTCTCTTCTTTTTTTTTTTCCAAGAGTACATGTCAGTTGCTTATACACCACACTGAACTGTAGGTTTGGGGAACTTGACCTAACTTTTCTTCAACAGGTTAGTATATCTTAGGAAGCAAAGAGTCAGGCCTGCCTCTATTCAGAACTGATCAGGACTGAGATAGAAGGAAAGGTGGACCTCTTTTTCTCTGCTCAACTTTACCAATAGCAGAGTCGGCTAAGCTTTTCATTTGAATCTCAGAAGGATGCCAAAAGAAAACAGACAAACTCAGAAATCTCATGGTGAAGCTAAAAAAAAAAAAACAAACCCAGAAAAATTTCCACCTTGTCAAATCTGGGAGGAGGGGGGAATTGTGTAGGAAAGTGTTTTTTGGTTTTGTTTTTTGCATGACTTTTTCCTCAATGTGTTTGTGTGTAATAGAAATTGAGGATAAAGAGCAAACATGAGGATGAGACAGTAATCTCTTCCTATTTACAACATTTTCAAGTTTCTTTTTTTTTTTTTTTGACCCTTTTTTGGTGTTGCTTTTTCTACTCTATTCAGTTTCCTAAGACATATGCAAATCCTAAAAACATATGCAATTATTTCCAAAATGTTTTCATATTTTCCAAAAATTTGGGGTGTCTACTATATGCAAGGCATTATGCTAGGTTTACATAAGATGAAAAGATAGCTAAGTTTTAGTCCATCTTCACGGTCTGCAGTCTCATAGCAAAAGTAATTCATGGTCATGTTTGCTCACAGATTTGTAAAAGCAGCTACATTTTACAAGAGAAAACATTTTAATTGTCTGATGCTCACTGACAGCATTTAAATGTCATGGACACTGAGCTCAAACCAAAAACATATTTTGAAGTAATAAACAACTAAATGAATGCTTTTATCAGAAAGAAGGATTTCAGAAGAGTTTACTCATTTGTGTATTATAAATTTGAAAAGGAAAAGAGTTACACTCATGCCATATGTGAACTGTAGGCTGTAAAAAATATAATATCATCTGCAATACATCTGCTTCATTTAAATGCAGATTCTAACATTTATAGTTTCAGTAGTTGGTGTTGTGGCCTTATATATAACACGAAAAAAATAATACTTGAGGAAGTTCCTGAATTTGTAGGTGGCTGATGTAGTTAGGGGAGAAGGCAATGGCAACCCACTCCAGTACTCTTGCCTGGAAAATCCCATGGGCGGAGGAGCCTGGTAGGCTGCAGTCCATGGGGTCGCTAAGAGTCAGACACGACTGAGAGACTTCACTTTCACTTTTCACTTTCATGCATTGGAGAAGGAAATGGCAACCTACTCCAGTATTCTTGCCTAGAGAATCCCAGGGATGGCGGTGGGGGGGGGGGGGGGGGTGGTGCCTGGTGGGCTGCCGTCTATGGGGTCGCACAGAGTCAGACATGACTGAAGCGACTTAGCAGCAGCAGCAGCATTGGAGAAGGCAATGGCAACCCACTGCAGTGTTCTTGCTTGGAGAATCCCAGGGACAGGGGAGCCTGGTGGGCTGCCATCTAAGGGGTCGCACAGAGTCGGACACGACTGAAGCGACTTAGCAGCAGCAGCAGCATTGGAGAAGGCAATGGCAACCCACTGCAGTGTTCTTGCTTGGAGAATCCCAGGGACAGGGGAGCCTGGTGGGCTGCCATCTAAGGGGTCGCACAGAGTCGGACACGACTGAAGCGACTTAGCAGCAGCAGCAGATGTAGTTAGGATTCTTCCAGTTCTTAAGATACTAGATTCTATTAAGACACAAATATAGCCTTTTGAAATAAGAATTCTTGGGGGAAATACCTATAATTAAGCATTTGTGTTTACTGCTGTGTTGCTACTATTTTGGATGCTAATGATGGCCATTATTTTTGTTTCATAAAACCTGTTTATCTGTTTTTAGTGGTTGACTGGCAAGATTTATCATTTATTGCCAAATTTCTAGAAGCAAATCAAAGAAAAAAGAGTATCAGCTAAAACCTATAAATAAATCTTAATCATAATTCCTTCCATGAATTGAATGATACCTGTGGTAAAAATCACAAACATTAATATTTGATCTTTTTTTTTATCAGATACATATCTAAAATAGGATCAAATGAACATCAAATGATTAAAAGTTTAGTATAAGAAAGAGTCTTTTGGTTGTTGGAAACCTCATAAAGGAAGTAATGACAGAGTGTTTTAACTAAGCATTTGTCCTCCACCAGTAAATCTCCATGGCAATCCAATGCGATTGCTTCACATAAAGCAAGCACATTAGTCTGGCACAGGCATTCGCTTCCTCTCTGAATTTCCTGTTTTCCTGGATGTGAGATCTCCGAGGTGCACCTTCAGGAAACAGTCAGTCACTCAGAGGTCTACTAGGAAAAGTGATTTTGAGAGGATAAGTTCCCACTGCTTAAAGTGACAGCCTTGTTCTAATGTAACACATTCCATCCACACAAACTTACTTAAGTACTATTCAATTCACTTTCACAAACCTCTTATATAGCAGGAGGCATTCAATCATTGCCAAAGTCAATATATTAAGTCTGGTTGTTGAAGGCAGCTGGTTTCCCATAAAACCATGTGTTCCTATTTCCTATTTCAGTCAGTTTATGATTCAGGGGTAGGAAATGCCAAAGGGAGTTGGCAACAATGGCATTTTCCACTTGTAAGAGATTTTTTAATGTACTTTGGATTTTTCTCCAATATTGTGCTCAGTGGTATTTCTACCGTGTAATCAGATTGGATGGTTCACAACAAGGTGATGACTGGCAAGAAAGCCTCAAGGTAGATGGCTTCCTCTTTTCCCTCAGTCCCAGGGGCAACCGTGCTGCAGATCTGTTATCAGGACCATGGAGTCCTAAGAGGAAAGTGGGACTCTCATCAACATTAGAAGCAAATTTCCAGGAGAGCCCTGGAATTTGAAAATTCTCTGAGGCACCAGCGATAAGTCAAGGTGAATCAGGCCTCCTGGGGCAGTCTGGATCCGGACATCCTGTTTCTGTGCTGCTTTCTCCCCCACTCCCTCCTTACCCTCTAAGGTAAAGAATTCAAGAATGAGAGCTGTTTGCTGTTTTTTAAATCTCTGGTCTTCAAGTTACATGATTCTCTCATTCTATTTTATCTTATTTTTGTTTTGTTATCACTGCTATGTCTTTTGGCTCCTCTTCCTCTGTGAGGTAAAGTTTGTTCTTTACAAAGAAAGAGGAAGTATGAGGCTTTATTTTTTTCTAATTTCTGTTCACTCCTTGTATAACCTTGCAAGTGTCACTTGACTTCCTGTACTGTGTAGATTTTTAATCTATAAAAGAGCATGTCAATATCTATTCCGCTTTGTTTGCAAAACATTAACAATCAATCATTTTAGTTACATTATTTGACCTCAACAGAACTTTCCTCTAATAACTATGCTTTTTAATCATGAATTTAACACTAAAACTATTGTTTTTCAAATATTTAAAATTTAAATACAAAAATATTTAAAGCATACTCACCTTGATTCCCTGTGTTTGTATTTCATTACACTTAAAAGAGATTTTGTAGGTGGTAGAATATTCCTTTTGAGAAATACCTTGAATTACAAGGCTTCATATTCAAAATTTGACTTGAACAAAATATATTCCCATATTCATTAACAATATGAAACTAAACTAGCTTCAGCCTTTGTAAGTTATGCTTTTAATTTTCACAAGAAAAAAGTTTTAGTCAGTTAATGACTTTATTTTACATATCATTTCTCAGTTCACTTCAGCCGTTCAGTCATGTCCGACTCTTTGCAACCCCAGACTCTGGACTGTACCATGCCAGGCTTATCACTTTTCAGTGCTCTTCCACTTTTCTTCAAAGGAGGAAATAAAAGTACTCAAGGGCTTTTTGGGTATTTGGACATTACTGTTAACAAACAAATATTACAGAGTGCCTGACCCACTTCATAAAATACACATCTGAAATTTCAAGCTCCACTCCTACAACCCAGCCTGCCTATGTCTGCTAAGTTTGGGCAGTGTAGTAAACAGGAAAAACTTGTTCTATAAGAAGTGCCATCTCATACTCTTTCTTTTTTAAAATAATTTTTTAAATTTCTTTACCTTTGGCTGCACTAGCTCTTTGTTGCTCTGCAGGCTTTTCTCTTGTTGGAGTGAGCGGGGGCTACTCTTCACTGCGTTGCGCAGGCTTCTTATTGCAGTGGTTTCTTCTATTGCAGAGCACAGGCTCAAGCATGTGGGATCTTCTTGGATCAGGAGTTGAACTTGAGTCCTGCGTTGGTGGGCGGATTCTTTATCACTGAGCCACCAGGGAAGCCCCATACTGTCACTTTTTGAGTTGGTCCTTCAGGAAAATCTTTGGACAGACCTAATATCATTCATATGTCTTTCTTCTTGCATTAAAGGTAGAAGTACCTGAAAATTATAAAAAAAACAAACAAATAAAATGCCTTCTTACCCTTGCACCAGACCGAATGTCTAACAAATGAGAATAGGGTTCAGGACAACAGAAGAACAAGTTTCTTCATATGAGGTCTTGTGTATTGGAAAGCCATGAAGTATTTGAAAGTTGTCTCAGGCTCTTCCAAATTCTGAGACCTTAAGTAAATCACTTTACCTTTCTGAACATTGGTTTCCTCATTTAAAAAATAAGGGTAATGTCTATTTCACACTGTTTTATTGATTAAATTTGAGTGATATGAAATGAACAGCTATAAAAATTCTTACCTTCAAGTCAGCTATCAGATTGTGATAGGTAGTCCTGGTTCTAATACCAAAGCTAGGAGGTTGGTCCATATTTATCACAGATAATTACCAAAACAATTAAATTCATATAACATTCCATAGTTTACAAAGCACATTCACCTAAAAATTATATTCAGTTATGTATATCCAGATAATTAGCCTACATATTTTTTTTTGCCCATCTGGGCTATTTAAAATACTAAAAGATGATGCTGTTAAAGTGTTTCATGCAATATGTTGACAAATTTGGGAAATTCAAAAGAAGCCTCATGGAACTGGAAAAAGTCAGTTTTCATTTCAATCCCAAAGAAGCACAATGCCAAAGAATGTTCAAACTACCATAAAATTGCACTCATTTCACATGCTAGCAAGGTTATGCTCAAAATCCTTCAAGCTAGACTTTAGCAGTACATGAATCAAGAACTTCTAGATGTACAAAGTGGGTTTCAAAGAGGCTGAGGAACCAGAGATCAAATTGTCAACACTCATTGGATCATGGAGCAAGCAAGCAAGTTCCAGAAAAACATCTACTTCTACTTCCTTGTGTGGATCACAGTCAAACAGACTGCGGAAATTCTTAAGGAGATGAGAGTGCCAGACCACCCTATCTGTCTCTTGGGAAAGCTGCATGCGGGTCAAGGAGCAGCACTTAGGACTGGGCTGGGAGCGACAGACTGGTTCAAAACTGGGAAAGGAGTACAACAAGGCTGTCTATTATCACCCTGTTCACTTAACTTCTATGTATGCCAGGCTGGGTTAATCACAAGCTGGAATCAATATGGCCAGGAGAAATATCAATAACATCAGATATTCAGATGATACCACCCTAATGGCAGAAAGCGAAGAGGAACTAAAGTGCCTCTTGATGAAGGTGAAAGAAGAGAGTGAAAAAGCTGTCTTAAAACTCAACATTCAAAAAATGAAAATCATGGCATCTGGTTCCATCACTTCATGGCAAATAGATGGGGAAAAAATGGAAACAGTGACAGACTTTATTTTCTTGGGCTCCAAAATCACTTCAGACAATGACTGCAGTCATGAAATTAAAAGACTCTTGCTTGTTGGAAGAAAAGCTATGACCAACCTAGAAAGCATATTAAAAACCAGAGAGATCACTTTGCTGACAAAAGTCCATATAGTCAAAGCTATGGTTTTTCCACTAGACATATATGGATGTGAGAGTTGGACCTTAAATAAGGCTGAGGACTGAAAAATTGATGCTTTCAAACTGTAGTTCCGGAGAAGACACTTGAGTGTCCCTTGGACAGTAAGAAGATCAAACCAGTCAATCCTAAAGAAAATCAACCATGAATATTCATTGGAAGGACTATTGCTGAAGCTCCAATAATTTGGCCACCTAATGCAAAGAGACAGCTCATTGGAAAAGACCCTGATGCTGGGAAAGATTGAGGGCAGGAGAAGAGGGTGACAGAGGATGAGATAGTTGGATGGCATCATCAGTTCAATGGACATAAGTTTAAGCAAATTCTGGGAGATAGTGAAGACCAGGGAAGTCTGCCATGCTCCAGTCCATAGGGCACAAAGATCAAACACAACTTTAGAGACCGCTGCTGCTGCTGCTGCTAAGTCGCTGCAGTCGTGTCCGACTCTGTGAGACCCCATAGACGGCAGCCCACCAGGCTCCGCCATCCCTGGGATTTTCTAGGCAAGAGTACTGGAGTGGGGTGCCATTGCCTTCTCCGCTAGAGAGTGAACAACAACAAAAATGGGGATAAGAGGGTAGCTTGTCCAATCTTGGTACATCAAGGAAGGCTTTTAGAAACAATGATGACGCTTAAAGGAGAAAGCTTGGTAAGCAATCCAAGTATAAAAGGGAGAGTAAAGTAGCCCAAAGATAGTGAGAAGCAAGACTTGCTAGAGTTTAGAGAAAGGCATGGTAGTTTGGCCATTAATAAGAAAATGTATCACATAAGTTTCCTGAAGGATAATTTGAAAATTTCAAACAGGGGACTGACATAGTTAAAGTTTAGAAAGGTCACTCTGGGTACAATATGAAGAATAAATTGGAGTAGAACAGGGTAACAGGCAGATAAGACTGTTGCAGGAGGTATTAATTATATTGGTCAAGCTGGAATAATAGTCCTGGTAGTATGTGTGTGTGTTGGTATGCGCAGTTGTGTTCAAACTGTGTGGGTATGTTGCTGTCACTCTTTTGACACCATGGACTATAGCCTGCCAGGCTCCTCTGTCCATGGAATTTTCCAAGCAAGAATACTGGAGCAGGTTGCCATTTCCTACATGAGGAGGTCTTCCCAGCCCAAGGATTGAACCTGCATCTCTTACATCTCCTGCACTGGCAGGCAGGTTCTTTACCACTATGCCAGTAGCAGTGGAGATGGAGAGAAATAAATTAGAGATATACGAGAAAGGAAAACTGCCAGGACTTTGTGATGGCTGTAGGTGAGAGAGAGGGAGAGGTTGAATCTAATACCCACATTTCTAGCTTAGGCAGTTAGTTTGACGATGATATCATTTAGAGACTGGGAACATGAAAGCACATATAATGAAAATGAAGGGTTTAATTTCAGATATACTGTTTTGAGATATCTTGGAACATCATGACATATATTTTGAGCACAGTCAGGTGTGCAGAATAGTAAGGAGAGAGAACTGGACTAGAAATATATTCTTAGGAGTTATCAGCATATACATGGTCACTGAGCCATGGAAGTGAATGAGCTCACCCAAGGAGAGTATAAAAAGTGAGATAGGAATAAATTGACTAGGATATAACTCTGAGGTGTATGGACACATAAGTGACAGGCAGAAGATGAAGATCCTAGAAGATAAAATAGAGAAGCCAGAGATCCAGGGTGAAAGCTAGGAATGTGTGGTTTCACAAATCAAGAGACATAAGTACAGCAGGCCGTAGGCAATAGTGTCAACTGTTCAAGCAAAAATTCATTAAAAAGGGTCCACTTGGTTGAATGAAAAGGTTGTTCATGACCTTGTTGAGAATTTCAGTGGAGTCATAGGGACAGAACCCAGAAGTTTACTGAGTAAATAAATAATCCATTGAGCGAAGTTCCTGGGAAGGTAGGAAGAGACAATCCAAAGAATAAGCTAAAGAGATGGAATACAAGGAATATGTAGAAATATGTATCTCAGATGGGGAAGGGCACCTGATCCATTGTGATATCTGAAAGGTGGATGTAGACACATGTAGTCTTATGAATGTGGGGGCAAGAGGTTCTTGGAGTTCCTCTCTGACGGGTTCTATTTTTTGCTGAGAGTAAATGAGGGAGATGGTCTGAAAACAATGGAGCAAATCTGAAGCGGCTGTTGTGGAAAAGAGTGCTAACTAGGGAAACAAGCATTGCTTGGCAAAGCTGAGACTGGACATTGTAAATATGCAGTGAAAACAATTTACATAGTCTGTCCAAATTTCAGATGAGTTTTTGGTTTTTATTTTTTTTTACGTTGGCAAACCTATAGTTTTGCGCTTTTTTTTGGGTTATCCTGGGTCTTCGCTGCTCACAGGCTTTCTCTAGTTGTGGTAAGCAGAGGTTACTCTTTGTTGGAGTTCACGGCTTCTCACTGGTGTGGCTGTTCTTGCTGCAAGCACAGGCTCCAGGTACAGGGGCTTCAGTGGCTGCATCGTGTGGGCTTGGCAGTTGTGGCGCATGGGCTTTAGTTGCTCTGAAGCATGAGGAATCTTCCTGGACCAGGGAACGAACCTTTGTCCCCTGCATTGGCAGGTGGATTCTTATCCTCTTTATCACAGGGAAGTTCCAGTTCTTTGTTTTTAAAAGACTATTTCTGAGTCAGAAGGTTAAGGTCTAGACTAAATTTTCTTTACAAATATAATACTGCAGACAGTGCAGTAGAGATCATGAAACTAATACTATAATTTTCTCTCTCCATTCCCTCCTTCCCCATATAATTTCTAACACACAGGTGCATGTACACATACACATTATATTATCATTTACTATTAGAACTCCTCAGAGAGAAAGTTCCAAAAGATGTCATCATCTCACTGCCTATAATCTTCCCTTTAATTTTCAGTGGAAAGTGGTAAGGAAATTATTGTGTGTGATGGAATTTGTAGGAGAGTATGAACAAACCCAGGCAAATAACTTATTAATATTATTTATATTAATAATTTATCCATTTTCAGAGAGCAAAATAACAAAATTCACCTCTTTCACATCTATTAAGAGATCTGCTCGATAGAGATGGGAGACTTTCTTCTTTATAAACTATTAGATTTTATTAAACAATAACAGTATTCAGCATATTTTATATTTTAAAATAATCCATTTGTAGGTAATTTATTAAGCATATACTGTACTATGGACTGAGCACATCTAACTCTCACAAAAACTCAATTAGACAAGGATTATTGCCATTTATAGGTGAGGAAATTGGATCACAGAAAATTTAAGCAACTTGCCCTCTCAGGCATTTGGCTAGTAAATGGTAGAGATGGGATGTGAACCCAAGCAGTTTGACTCCATAAGTCACACATTTAAATTATCTGCTGCACTGCCTTCTCCACAGAAGAAATTTAACAAAGTTTTCTAATAAAGCACTCCTGTGAAGTTTCAGAAATTGGTTGACCAGTCAAGTTGTAACACACTTTATATATATAAGCAATTTAGTATAAACGGATACTTAAGAAACAGTATCAAGATACAAAATGAGCTGTTTTCTTAGATAAAATTTTTATTAAATTACTTGGAAACATTTCAACTATAGAAAAGAGTACAGAAAATAATTACAATTTAACATCCATGTATCCTTCACCCACCTTTAAGGTTTTGCCACATTTTCTGCAAATTATTTTTGGTAGAAAAAACATCCTATTAAGTGAAACCTATCACGTTCTCTTCTCCTCCTCTCTGGAACTAATCGCTATTCTGAATTTGGTATCTATAATTTCCTTATATGATCTTCACAGTTTCTTAAATTTTTATTTATGATACACCGTATACATCTTTCTGTAAGTTATTTTCCTCAATATTATATTAATGAACTCTAAATTAATACTAGTAGCTTTCGTTTATTAATTTCCGTTTTTTTGCATTCTATGTATTTCAGTTTGTCCAATAATGTCACTTGTTCATCCATTCTCCTGTAAGTTAATATTTAAATTGTTGCACTAATATAAGAATGCTATGAACATTTTTGTTAGCTCATGATAATTACATATGCATACAATTCCATAACATGAAGTTTAACAGGAAACAAAATACGTGTGCATGAACTATACAATGAAGACAGCGATTAATTTTTATGAAAGGTACAAAAGATCACGTGTTGTTCTGAGCAAAAGGAGGCTACTTTCACTAGAAAATAGCTGGGGAAGGCGCCAACGACTGAGCAACATTCACTGCTAATTAACAGTAGGCGACCACACACTTTAACCCTTATTTTTTAACTGATACCCAATAGTTTCACGTGTGTCCATTCATTTCCTCAACTATGGTGTGAGCACCACGAGGACAAAACCGGGCCCCAACAGGCTGAGCCAATACGAGTGTGATCGTGAAGAGTCCGCAGTGGAAGCTGCAGCAGTGGACCTCTTCGCTGTGCCAGGCCGCTGGAAAGTGACAGCGCGAGGGCAATGTCGAGGTAACCAGGGCCTAACCTCACTTTTCATTCCGAATGTGAAGGAAACTGAGGAACCGGGGACGGATGGGGGTATAGACACCCGCCTCGAAGTATCTCTCCACTTGCATTCACATTACTGCCAGGCCAGTAAACCTGGAGCCAAGGCATACAGGCGACCCCTACCCAAAGCGTTGCCTCCCAGTCTGGCCTCTTTTAGTGGCACCTCTTTGCCTTACGCCAATTTCGTAAGTAAGCGCAGAGACCAACCCAGAGGCTCCTCCAGCTCCGAAACCTGACGTGAAAACGCGCGGGGCTGCACAAACGGCAGCCATCTTTGATTAGGGCAAAACCACACCCTCGCACCCCACGGGCCACTCCCTCTCAGCGTCCCCAGGCTTTTCACCCACAAACGTAAGGCGTTAACCTTAGCGGCGGTGTTGAAGAAACACGCACAGAAGCCTGACTATCCATGACCCCGGAGGTGCCAGATCCTGCCAATGTTAACATGGCGGCTAAACCCGAGCAGCAAAAGAGCGCTGACGCCAATGAAGTCATGCTCGAAAAACGAGCAAGTCGGCGGGGCAGCGATGAAGTAATCTCGCGAGATCGAAGCCAGCCTCCGCTCGGCCCGGAAGCCTCGTCTGAGGGGGCGGAGGGGCGGAGGAGGGAGCGGGAGTCCGGCAAGAACCAGTGGAGGAGTCCGCCCGCTGTTGCCTGCGTAAGCGGAGCAGCGACTCCGGGCGGCTACGCCGCGGAATCGGCGTAGGCGGCTTTGGAGAATCGGCGGGCTGCGCTGCGCCCGGGCTGGTCGCGGAGGGGGGAGGGGATGTCGGTCAGTGCGAGATCCGCTGCTGCTGAGGAGAGGAGCGTCAACAGCAGCACCATGGGTGAGTCTCAGCTTTGGGCCGTCGCGACTCGGGTCGGCGGCTCGGGACGCTGGGGGGCTCTGCGGCCACCCGATCGGGTGGTGGTGGGGGAAACGCCCTGAGGCGAGGCGAGGCGCTGGGGCGAAAGCAGGTGAGGTGGGGGGCGACGGCGGGCCCGGGGCGCGGCGGTGGCGGCGGCGGACCCGGGGGGAGGGGAGGCGGCGGCAGTGACAGTTTGAATTGAATGTGTGGAGAACCGAGGCGGCGGCATTTCCTGTGCCGCGGCGGGCGGGCCCGGGGAGTGGAGAGACGTGAGCCGCGGCCTCCGCCGCCGGACCCCGAGCAGGGTCTCCTTTGCCGGGCCTCCGGCTCCGCGGCCCTGCTTCTTCGCGTCGGCGGCCGCAGCTCCCGCGGCGGAGCTCCCCTCGTGGGGGAGTGGGCCTGGCGAGGAGGGTGGGAATGTGTGTGCGCGTCCGGGTGAGGGTGCTGTGTGGGCCGGCCCCGGGAGGGCGGCGGCGGGGAGGGAGGAAGAGGGATGCACCAGGCTGAAGCTGTGGTGCAGGCGGCGGCGGCTGCTGCAGCGGCTCCAGCGACCGTGTCGCCTCCTTGCTCCCCCTCCCCGGCTCTGGGGCTTCCTTTCCCCAGGCGCGGCCCCGGAGGCCGGTGGATGGCGGGCAAAGCTTGAATAAGGAGGATGAGGAGCCTGGTTTGGGCTTAATTTTTAAGAAAAGGGGAAAAGAGAACGTTTAGTAAGGGCGCCCTCCGGAGGAGCCGAAGGGCTGGGAAGGGTCTTTGGAAAAGGGAGGGAGTTGGAGATACGGATTGGCGATGTTTAAGGAAATTAAGTTTTGAAAATATTTAAGTATTTTCATTTCTTCCCTTAAGAAGCCCTTTCATTTCCTTTTCTCCTCCACGTATTGGAAAAAGAACGAGGCCATTTCATTCACATTTTCCACTCCCGAGTTCCATTTCATACTGTGTATATAGTAGGAACTAGCAACTGAAATTTTTCTAACACATTTCCATTTGCTGAGTTACATTTTAGAGTGCACTGTTTCATATCTGGGTTGTGAGGTCCAGGTGTTTGTTTAGATACTGAATTAGTTTATTCTTGCGACTTTATTGTTCTAGTTCAACTGTGGTTTCTCTTGGTGTTGTTACTTTGATGAAATGGAAGGATATTTTTCTGAGTACCCTTGGTAATCGAAATCAACAGGTAATCTAGATTCTAAAGCATTTTATGTATTTATTAAGGTGATGAGTAAAGTCAATTCCCTACCCTTTATAAAAACTTGTTTATAAGCAAGTTTAGAAGGGAAGTTTTTTGGCATTAGGTGCACAGGTAGAGATGAAGTTTATGAAATCCTGATAGACTGAAGGATACTGCCTTAGCAGTGTATAAACAATTACCAATCTAGTTAATGTTTCTTGTATCTCTTATTCCTCCAAATAGCAGGGGAAGGAGGAGCAGGGAGGAGGGGGGAACGGGGGCAGGAAACAATCTTTCATCCCACCCAGCTGTTCAGTGGGTGGGGCTAGAGGAGATTGGGTTGAGTGGAACTATGAAATAAATGTGGAAGCTCCGTAGATGGTTGTATGGTAGCATTGTGTCCTTCTGTGTTTGGACAGCATGACGGAGCCAGGTCTTCTCAATACAGTTATTAAAAATATCACGTGCTCTTAGGCTCACAGAATTGAAGCTCATAACTGAAAAATTTATTGTGTGTTTATGGCAAGTAGATTTTAATTTGCAGAAACTATTACAATTGTGTAAAGTAAAAGTGTCTGGTTTCTGATTTTGCTTTAGAGATATTCGATACATAACTACAGAAAAGGTAATTTATGTATCAGATACATATCAGTTACCAATAGTTTGTTTCAAAACTTTGTTATATAATTGATTCTTTGGATTTGCATATTTTCCCAAAGAAATAATCTTAAATAACTACATGTCAGGACTTCTGAGCTGTTCTGAGACAAGATAGGACCCCTGAAAGACCTTAGAGCAGTTGTAGAGGGTTAAAAATGACAATTCACGTGGTAAAGAATCCTCCTGAGATAGGGAAGAGGAGGGTTCGATCCCAGGGTCAGGAATATCCCCAGGAGAAGGAGATGGCAATCCACTCCAGTATTCTTGCCTGGGAAATCCCATGGAAAGAGGAGCCTGGCGGGCTACAGTCCATGGGGTTGCAAAAGAGTTGGACATGGATTAGTGACTAAACAGCAACAAAAAATGATAAGGAGGAAGAGTTAGATTTCCAAGATCTCAATAATAGGGAGTGGTCAGATGAGTAGACCACTTGGTGTGAAGATAGTGGGTTAAGTTGGTTTCAGACTTGTTATAAATTGATGGTATATGTATTTACTATAGACTCTATTCTTGTATTTGCCAATAGAGTGTTATTATCTAATTAAATTATCAGCTGAGAGCATGTTTCACATTTTAAGCTAGTAAACTATTAGCTTAAACTATTAGCTTCAGTTGTTGATCAGAAGTAGAAACTTAATTTAACATTTATACATTTTACTAAATTTTGAGACAAAACTTTTATTTTTCTGTACAGAGTTTGGACTTTAAATGACAAGATCTATTGCACAATGAAACTGATGTATAAAAAATGTGTTTTTGAGGAGTAGAATTTTAAGGTAGTGTGATTATAGGTTAGGCTTGCCAGATGAGAGCACACTGTTAAATGTAGACCTACATTTGGTCTCTACAGCAGTGTTTTGCAGACTGTGAGTTGAGACAAATGGATGTTGAAATCAGTTTTGTGGATTTCTACCAATACTTCACAAAGTAGTAAAGAAATAAAAAATAGCAGTACATTGTAAAAATTTGGAGTGGTAAATTTTGTTGTGTAAGTATTGTATATTGTGTTGAGACATAACTTTTTTTTTTTAATTGAGAACTGTGATCAAAAAAGTTTGTAAAAACACTTAGGGAGATGTGCAGTATGGATTGGTGAAGTTGAAGATCTTTAAACTTTATGATAGAGGTCTTAGTGTGAGGATGTAAGACTAAATGAAATTGTCTTATTTCTGATTCATTTATTGTGTACTTTATGTAGCTGGTGTGGTTAGAAAGATCTGAGATCTACTTTTCCTTTAGAGGAGGTCATCTCCCACAGTTATATAGAAAGCAGGGTGGGTTGCAAAAGAAGATAGTATTATATCATTAAATGTCTCTGCTCTTGACTTTGAGGAGAAAAAAATGTTTTTGGTCTTGTCCTTTTGCATTATGGAAGATGTGGAGAGCCAGATTTTGAGCATGAGCTTGGGTAAAAGGGACCAAAAAGGCACCTTGGTTAGCATTCAGCACTGAAGGCCTTAGGTGAGACACACAAAAGGTCCTTGTAATTCATACTTGGTGCAGTGTATCTCTACAGAGATAGGGATTACAGATGGGGATTTGAGTTCAAAGTATTAATAATAACAGAAGTATAGTATAAGGACTAAGAAAAAAGACTTTGGTGTCAGACAGACATGCAGTCAAATCCTGGCTTTGCCACTTACTAGATGTATAAGTCAATGATAGGTTTAGGTTACTGCTGCTCAAACAGTGTTTTTTTATTTTTTTAAATTTCCAATTCACTATTGACTGACACAATTGTAAAGTACAAGTTATTGCAAGTTATTTTTACTAATGCAGATGAAATTTTAAAGAGCAAAAATACAAGCCCCAATTTTTAAAGATCCACTAAACATAAAGTTATTCTGGTATAAAAATTTTCATTTCTGTGTTCTACATTTGTACTTCTCTGGTGTAAACCATTGAACAATCAGACTGGTTCCTCTATAGACTATACTTCGAATAGTTCTGGGTTAAACCATGGTGCAGTAACAAATAGACCTAAAAATCTTAGTGGCAGTAGTTTAAAGATGTGGTCATGCCTGTCCTGAAGTTTGTGTATTTTATTTTAAGCAATGTTTTTTAATTTCAGAAGTACTTTGCAGATTGAGGAGAGTACATAAGTATCCTCTGAGGTTGGGAGTAAAGCCTAATCTTGCGTACTTTATTCTGAAGTGTATTTTAGGTATTTATGTGACATTTATTTTAGATATTCCTGTGACATTTGCATTTTATCTGTATTTGTTTGACTTGTATACAAATGAAACTCGCACAGACGTGTCCAACTCTTTTGTGACTCCATGGACTGTTTTCCGCCAGGCTCCTCTGTCCATGGGATTCTCCATGCAGGAATACTGGAGTGGATTGCCATTTTCCTTCTCCAGGGGATCTTCCAAACCCAGAGATTGAACCTGAGTCTCCTGTGTTGCAAGCAGACTCGTTACCATCTGAGCCACCAGGGAAGACCCATATACAATATAAAGATAATCCCCCCCTCCTTCTTCCTCACCAGTGTGGGATTAAAAATTGACTTTACTGAAGATTTGTTAATTCTATTGTTTTGTTTACCTCTGGGGCCACAACTAAGTACTTTTGATAGCTTCATTTGAGATGGGGCTCAGATCAGTGTTTCTCAGGCTGGGCAAGAGTGCAGTTTGGCGTTTTTAATTTGGAAGGAGTGGACTGTCTTGTGCATTGTACAATGTTGACCAGCATCCCTGGCCTCTACTAACTAGATACCAGTAGCAGTTCATCCTCCCCAGTGATGACAATGAAAAAAAATGTCTCCAGACATTGCCAAATGTCACCTGGGAGAGCCAGTTTGAGAACCACCATACTAGGTGATGAAGAACCCTTGAAAGATTATAGCAGATGGAGAAGAAAAAAAGTCTTTGTTAAACATCTGGTTCATAATTCTTCCTCCTAGAACTCCTGCCACTTGGTATTTCTCAGACTTAGAAATCAGAATCACCTAGGTAGCTAGTGCTCATTTCACATGCTAGCAAGGTAATTCTCAAAATCCTTCAAGCTAGTATTCAGCAGTACCTGAATGGAGAAATTCCAGATGTACAAGCTGGGTTTAGAAAAGGCAAAGGAACCAGAGATCAAATTGCCAACATTCATTGGGTCTTAGAAAAGCAAGGGAATTCCAGAAAAACATCTGCTTTTGCTTCATTGATTATGCTGAATTCTTTGTGTGGATACTTTAAAATTCTTACGAGATGGGAATAGCAGACCACCTTACCTGTCTCCCAAGAAACCTATTTGCAGGTTAATAAGCAACAGTTAAAACCAGTTATAGAATGACAGATTAGTTCAAAATTGGGAAATGGGTATGTCAAGTCTGTGTGTTGTCACCCTGCTTATTTAACTTGCATGCAGAGTACATCGTGCAAAATGCCTGGCTGAAATCAAGATTGCCAGGAGAAATATCAACAACCTCAGATATGCAGATGATACCCCTCTAATGGCAGAAAGTGAAGAGGAACAAAAGAGCCTCATGATGAAAGTGAAAAAGGAGAGTGAAAACCTGGCTTAAAATTCATAATTCAAAAAACTAAGATCATGGCATCTGGTCCCATCACTTCATGGCAAATAAATAGATGGGGGGAATGTGGAAACAGTGACAGACTTTATTTTCTTGGGCTCCAAAATCATTGTGGGTGGTGACTGCAGCCATGAAATTAAAAGACTCTTGTTCCTTGGAAGAAAAACTATGACAAACCTAGACAGCACATTAAAAAGCAGAGATATCACTTTATTGACAAAGGTCCATATAGTCGAAGTTGTGGTTTTTTTAGTAGTCCTGTGTGGATGTAAGAGTTGAACCATAAGGAAGTCTGTGCACCGAAGAATTGGTGCTTCCAAATTGTGATGCTGGAGAAAACTCTTGCGAGTCCCTTGGATAGAGAGGAGTAGGTATCATTTCTTGAATAGGTAATTTAAAACATGAAATTAAGAGGCCTGTGGGACAGCTAATGAGCATAGTAGAGTCTCAATAATGCCAGGAGAGACATCTAGGATGGAAAATAAACATTTTAAGGTTTTTGTAAATTTATTCATCTGTGCTTTGAATTTTTATGTTTAGTAATTGAATGTCTGTATTGAAGAAAAGCCATACTCTAGTTTGGTGAATAAATTTTTTTATATTTTTATAAGACTTGGTAGTTTTACTTTGGAGAGCAAACTTGAGGGAAATTAGAATAAAGTGATTTTTGTGAAACTTATGTGTTCTTCACAGCTAGACAGACTGAGGTTAATAATTTCTTAAATAGTACTAAAATGTCTAGTTATTAAAAATTTTTACTGGTACTTTCAAAGCAGTAGCTGTTTCAAACTGCTAGTATTTCTTTATATGAGTGACTTTTTTTTATTCTTATATGTTTAAATTGTTCATTCAGATTATAATCAGAGTTCTTCCTTTTTTGAGGAAGCTTTTGGTATATATTGTCTATCAGTTTTCGAAAATACTAGAAATATTTTGAGTGAGGTAATTATTTGTGCAAGAGGAGGCAAAATCTTCATAGCAATCTTAGTGCTTTCTGGTTATTCTATTATAATGACTAGGGTACTACCTCATTTGTTACATGTTTTTGGGTCTATACAAGGAAAATTTTCTTCAGTAACTAGTCTTACCTTAAAGCATCAACATTTTAAACCATTTTTAATTTTAAAAAGTTTAATAGGTATATTTAGTTCTTTGGTGATTAAATACATTAACCAAGAGGGGAAAAAAGCCACTAAATTATTAATATTTCAATCACTGAAGTTTGATTTGTTTTCTTAATTACATACTTTTTTTCATGGTTGTGATTAGTGGTATATTAGTGGTTAGTGGTTCTCAACCCTGGTTTATTAATCTATATATAGGTTATTTTAAGTATGTATATGGTGTTTCTAATATTGATATTCTAATTGTCTAGCCATTTTATTATTTCAAGATGTTTAGTTTCATTATTTTAGAACTATAAATAGTATGAAAAGAGTTATCCTTAAGCCTCCTCTGCCTTCCCCAATTATTTTCCTAGGGCATTTGTTAGTTTAGTATCTTAAACTTGTTTTTAATTTATATTTTTCATATTATTGGAGAAAGGCATTTGTTATGTATAATCCAGTTAGCTTCTCTACTTTCATAAGAATATACTGAACTTGTTAAAATCACTGTCAGGAATATTTGGTTTTGTGCTATGACTTATATATGGGACTGTTAAATAATGCAATATGAGAGTCATTTTTGTTTTTAAATTACACATAGTTTTTCACATTTTTGTGCTCTCAGGAATGTACCTAACTTCTGTCCTTGAAGTTTGTAGCTGTTCAGCTTGCTGTTAATAATCTTTGTATTTTAGCTGCTCAGTCATTATTTCCTGGTTCATTTCTTTATTGAAGTTCTGCTCTCTGTTAAGTATTGGGTTAGATTTCCATTTTAATTCCCAGCTACATTCTGTTTTTGTTTGTTTTTTTAATTAAAAAAAAAACAACAACATGGCAGCCCAGATATGGTGACTAACAGGTCAGGCATGACAGCAAGATGGAAGCAGTGTCAGGTTTGGAAACACAATGCCATAGTTCCCTAGAGGCAGCTCTGAACTTACAGCTTGTATTTCATTTCTGCCTTAGCTAGTGCTTTTGTTGCAGGTAAGGGAACCCCTTCCAGGCCCCAAGAGTGGGCTCTTGTCTAACACTCGGAAATGAATGGTCCGAGGACACACGTGCTGACAAAGCAAGACTTTACTGGAAAAGGGCGCCCAGGTGGAGAGCAGAAGGGTAAAGAACCCCAGGAGAACTGCTCTGCTTCCTGGCTGTCAGTCTCAGGTTTTATGGTGATGGAATTAGTTTCCAGATTGTCTTTGGCCAGTCATTCTGACTCAAGAGTCCTTCCTGGTGGCCCTCCCATTGCTCAGCCAATATGGATGCCAGCGAGAAGTATTCTGGGAAGTTAATGCCCAGCTATATTTTGTACAGTGTATTCTGACAGCTGAGTGAAAAGGGAAGACATTTAAGTAGAAATGATTTTTGTTTTATGGATGTATAAAATAATGTGCAAATAGAAAACAACTAAGGAAACCAAAATACATACTCATTGTATAATTTGCAAAACCAAATTTGCTCTGAGTACAACTTGTAGTCTGTTTTCTGATTGCTGAGAAGGGCAAATTGAGTAAACATGAGAACTTGGCATGAAAGAATGAAATTGTTGCCATTTCCTTTTCTAGGGGATCTTCCCTACCCAGGAGTCAAACCTGGGTCTCCTGCATTGCAGGCAGATTCTTTATTAACTGAGCCACCAGGGAAGCCCCAATCTTAGAACTGTAGTCAATCCTGTCATGTTTTGTATTAGAATATAAAAGTTGATCTAATACAGAAAAGTAAGAGTTACTTAACCAGTTGCTTAATTCAGGTGTGAGCCTACAAAATGACTAGAATGACTTATCTGGTAAGTTATTGTTTTTTAATCTTTAAGTTGTGCCCAACTCTGCAACCTCATGGACTGTGTAGCACACCAGGCTCCTCTGTCCTCTATCTCCCAGAGTTTGCTCAAATTCATGTCCATTGAGTTGGTGGTTCTGTCTAACCATCTCATCTTCTGCCACCCCTTTCTCCTTTTGCCTTCAATCTTTCCCAGTATCAGGGTCTTTTCCAGAGTTGACTATTCGCATCAAGTGGCCATAGTATTGGAGCTTCAGCTTTAGCAACAGTCCTTCCAATAGGAACCACTCAGCGATTGATTTCCTTTAGGATTGACTGGTTTGATCTTGCAATCCAGGGAACTCTCAAGAGTCTTCTCCAGCACCACAGTTCAAAAGCATCAGTTCTTTGGTGCTCAGCCTTCTTATTGTCCAATTCTCACATCCATGCATGACTACTGGAAAAATCATAGCTTTGACTGTGTGGACCTTTGTCGGCAAAGTGATGTCTCTGCTTTTTAATACGCTGTCTAGGTTTGTCGTAGCATTCTTTCCAAGGAGCAAGGATCTTAATTTCATGGCTGCATTCACCATCCGCAGTGATTTTTGGAGCCCACAAAATCAAATCTGTCCCTGCTTCCACATTTTCCCTCTTATATTTGCCATGGAGTGATAGGACCGTATACCATGATCTTAGTTTTTTTTTTTAAATTTATCTATTTTTAATTGAATGATAATTGCTTTACAGAATTTTGTTGTTTTCTATCAAACATCAACATGAATCAGCCAGATCTTAGTTTTTTTTAATGTTGAATTTCACAGCAGCGTTTTCATTATCCTCTTTCACCCTCATCAGGAGACTCTCTAGTTCTTTTTCACTTTCTGCCATTAGAGTGATGTCATCTGTGTACCTGAGGTTGTTGATATTTCTCCCGGCAATTTGGCAAGTAGACCCACCAAAAATACTTGTTTGTGTTTGATCATGGTGCTGTGCTGTTAAAAAGATAATTACACAGATGTTGTTCTTTTTTTTACATTTCTGAAAGTTTGAAATAATCATAGACTTGCTGAAAAGTTGCAGCCTCTATCCTTTTGAAACTTAAGTGTTTGGTGAACATGGAGGAAGTGCAAAGATAATACCAAAAACATGCATGTACGATGTTGTGAGATAAATAGGCCATCAACATTAGTACTGGCTAGGAACAAGTGAAAAGGGGAAAGTTTGATGCTTGATGGAGACACCTTTTACTTGAAATTATGTTGAAGGGTTTTGGCTAGGGCTTGGAGATTCCAGTGCTTTTCAATTGAAGGACGAGTGGATTCCGTTTAACTAGTGTCACTAGTGGATGCCATTTAACAAATTAGAATCTAACTAGGGTGAATAAAAGACTGTTCTCATTTCATTTAATGACTCTGTAATACAGATTATTGTACTAAAATATTACTTTCATAAAATAATCGACCTATTGTAGAACTTTAAATATCTATTTATAATATAGCCTTCTAAGGTCCTTGTTTTAAAAAAAAAAACAAAAAAACTTATTTCCTAGGCCCTACCAGAACATTCTAATTCCCTACTTCTAGGCTTAGGACCTAGGTATTTGTTTTTATCAAGCTTCCCAGATGTTTCTGATTATAGCCAGGTTTGGAAATCATTTAACTGCAAGATAACAGTCCAGAGGCCTTGATAATAGCTGTTGTCTATTGCACAACCACTGTAACAACTGTCATTTATTGTGCTTATTGTATCTGAAGTGCCAAATATTTCAAGTATTTCATATATATCTTATGATAACCTCATAAATACGTTGTCCCAGTCTAAGGCTCAGAAAGGGTATGTAGCTTACCCATCCAGAGTATAGCTCCAAGTTACAGCAGATAGTAGATTTCAGATTTCTAGCTATATTTTTACAGTGGTCCACACAAAATCACTGCAGATGGTGATTGCAGCCATGAAATTAAAAGACAATTACTCCTTGGAAGGAAAGTTATGACCAACCTAGATAGCATATTCAAAAGCAGACACATTACTTTGCCGACTAAGGTCCGTCTAGTCAAGGCTATGGTTTTTCCTGTGGTCATGTATGGATGTGAAGAAGGCTGAGCGCCGAAGAATTGATGCTTTTGAACTGTGGTGTTGGAGAAGACTCTTGAGAGTCCCTTGGACTGCAAGGAGATCCAACCAGTCCATTCTGAAGGAGATCAACCTGGGATTTCTTTGGAAGGAATGATGCTAAAGCTGAAACTCCAGTACTTTGGCCACCTCATGCGAAGAGTTGACTCATTGGAAAAGACTCTGATGCTGGGAGGGATTGGGGGCAGGAGGAGAAGGGCACAACAGAGGATGAGATGGCTGGATGGCATCACTGACTCGAGGGATGTGGGTCTGAGTGAACTCCGGGAGTTGGTGATGGACAGGGAGGCCTGGTGTGCTGCGATTCATGGGGTTGCAAAGAGTTGGACACAACTGAGCGACTGAACTGAACTGAACACCCTTATCTATGGAGAATACATTACAAGGTCCCCAGTGGATGCTTGAAACCACAGATAGTAATACTGAACCCTGTCTGTACTGTTTTTTTCTATACATACATACATACTTAGGATAAAGTTAAACTTATAAATTAGACACAGTAAGAAATGGACAACAATAGCTAATAATAAAGCAGAACAGTTGTAACAATATACTGTAGTAAAGGTGGTTATAAAAATGTGGTCTCTCTTTCAAGTTCAACTCTGCCAGAAATGTGGCAGTGGCTTCTTCATTGGCCGACTCAGCCTCTCCAACAATTTTTACATTTTTCAGTTGAAATCTATTCTTGAGTCTATGTAACCATTTCATATTGGAGTAAATGGCTTGGTGTCATTTTAGGGGATCCCTTGCTTGCTAAAGTTGTCATACAGGCTGCATGCTTTCTGGTGTGACCTGTTGCCATCATTTGTAACATGTTTTATGTTCATGTCTTCCACCCATAGATTTAATGCCTTTTCCATCCTGACTTTTCCATTTATCTTGCACTATGGCTTTTCCTTTTCCATTTATCAGGCACTGTTGCTGTAACTTTGCAGTTTGAAGTGTATCAGCAAACGTAGCATAAATTTTTTTTCCTCTTTTTCAATTTCATGGATAGAAGATTCCTTTTAAGGTACAATTTCTTTTTCCTTATTAAATCAAGACCTTCACTTTTCATTTATGGGAAGTACTTTATAGCTTCTCTTTCATATATGCAAATTGGCAGAATTCCAGCTCTTGTTCTTTGGGGCCATTATTAAGTAAAATTATGAAGTGAGGGTTACTTGAACACAAGCATTGCAATATCATAACGGGTGATCTGGTTATACTGAGAAGGCTAAGTGACCAATGGGCAGGATATACAGAACAGAGGGATGAGTCACATCATAGGCTGGACAGAGCAGGACAGCACAGGAAGGTGTGGGATGTCATCATGCTATTCAGAACAACACGCAATTTAAAACTGATGAATTGCTTATTTCTGGAATTTTCCATTTAATATTTTCAGACCACAGTTAACAGCTGGTAGCTGAAACCTTGGAAAGCAAAACTTGAGGTGAAGGGGGACTCTTATTGATGTACGATTATCTTATATATTTTTTAATTAAAAACTTGGGTAGTCATTTTAGGGTCTCTTTGCTTGGCTTTTTCCTTCTATTTAGATCAAATCATGTTTTGTATTCTTTCTTTGCTTATGCTGTTCTTACCTATCTTGAAGTCACATCCATCCATTAACGAAGGCTAACCTCAAAACTACTCATTCTGGGAAGCTTTTCCCATCTTTGATCCTCTCCCTAACTTAAACTTCTTGAAGACTACTCTCCTAGTAGGTAACAGCATTGTCAATTTGTAAAAATATATTTTCAGTTACTGTTTATGCTAATATTACAAATATTGTGGGGGGCGTAGTTAGTTGCAGTATTGTGATGGGTAGCATGCTTTTCTGAGCCCTTTACTGATCTCTGGCATTACTACGTATTGTACTGCTCTTGAGTAGACTGTTGTTTGTATGTGTGTGTGTGTGTGCGTGTGTGTGTGTGTGTGTGGTTAGCAGAAACACAAGAGAACAAATCCGTACTTTTATTTGTTTGCTTTTCAATGAGTTTAAATCCTCAAAGGGTACAGCATCACAGAGTCTGTGTCCAGCGGCCTTAGCAAGAAGGCTGCTTCGGAATTTGGCACAAACCATGCCACTGTTTACCTGAGCATGAGTTGTCTTTCCCCAGATTACTCTGGTTTTGTTAGGTTTGCTGCCAAGAGTTACTGTGTTGTTCTTTGCTTTGTATACATAAGTACGTCTCTTGCCTAGATAGAATTCAGTTTCATCTCAAGCATATATACCTTTGATTTTCAGGAGAGCTGTGTACTCCCTCTTGGTTCCATAGACCCTGCTTATAGCCAGCAAAAGTGGCCTTGGGCCACAGCCTTCCAGACATATTTGTTGTTTTAGAAGTCCTGTTCCCAGCAGGCCTCCACAGGGTCCAAGATGGCTGAAAGAGAGACCATTATTTTTATAATGGAATAAATTAACAGACCTAGGTTATGGAAAAAGTTAGAATTTTCTGTTTTGAGGTTTCAGATTACTTTGGCTGCTTCAGTAGCTCTACAAGGCAGGCTTTTCAAATCTTCTGTTGTAGAGTAAATTTATAAACATACAGCAACATTTATCATAATAAATTAATAATTTCAGCAGTAATGTAATTTAGTTTGCAGTACAATTTTTTAACTAGTATTTTCTTAGAACTTTATTAGTCGGCTAGGACTGCCATTACAGAAAACCACCGATGAGGTGGCTTAAACAACAGACATTTGTTTTCTCACAGTTCTGGAGGCTGGAAGTCCAGTATTAAGGTGCTGGCAGATTTGGTATCTGAGAAGGGTCTTCCTGAATTACATATGGCCACTTTCTGTCTGTGTCCTCATGTGGCCTTTGTGCATCCTCTAGAGGAGAAAGGGTTATCTCCAGTGTGTCTTCCTCTTCTTGTAAGGATACTGGCTCCACATGATGGGCCCTACTCTTATGACCTCCTTTAACCTTAGTTACCCCCCTTAAGGCCCTGTCTCCCGGATACAATTACATTGGGATTAGGGCTTCATCATAAGAGTTTTGGGTGTATGCAGTTTGGCCTGTAACAGGAATTGAATTTCTGTTTTCCTGTGTATGGTGGTGTACTAGCTATAGGAATTTTTTAAAAAAATCAGATAATAAATTCTTTGTTTCTACCTACCTTTTTATTAGGCAAGTAATGTTAAGATGAATATCAGTTGAACATTTTATGAGTCATGGGAATCAGTATTTTGGCAGGAAATGGCTTTAAAATCTTTTAGAAGCTGACTTGAGAGGTATATGCTGGAAATAATTTGAACTCTTTGCTAGAACTGTGTTATGTACAGAATGCATATATATCATGAGTACACAAGGTACAGTAGTGACTGATTAAAATGGACCAAAGTTAATCCTTTAAAAATTTTGCCTATGTTATTAAAACTTGTTTTTTTTCATCCTTCTATTTTCACAAGATCTCAAGATTGGAAGATGTATTGTCATTTAACCTAATTATGCAAATAATACTCTTAATTCCCCCTGCAACATGCCTGTGACTGTAACTCTGACTAGTATTATAGCGACAAGCATATATGGCTGTTGAGCACTTGAAATATTGCTAGTCTGAATTGACATTTGATATAAGTGTAAAATGCACAGAGGATTTTGCAAAGACTTAAAGAATATAAAATATCTAATTCATTTTTATGTTGATTACATGTGGAAATAATGTCTTGGATATATTGAGTTAAAGAAAAAATTTATTATTACAGTGGAGTTTTTGTTGTTCAGTTGCTAAGTTGTGTCTGACTCTTTGTGACATTATGGACTGCAGCACACCAGACTTCCATGTTCTTCACTATCTTCTGGAGTTTGCTCAGACTCATGTCCATTGGTGATGCCATCCAATTGAGTTTACTTATTTGTTTTTACTTTTTTAAATGTGGCTTCTAGAAAATTTTAAATTGCATATATGACTTGTGTTATATTTCTAACAAACAGAGCTGATTTAGTCTGTTAAACTCAGCTGCCTTCTCAGATAACACATTTCATCTTTGAATAGATGTCACTATTAATTTTTTTCTTCCTATTTTTATATGTATCGGTCTTTGATATTTGCATTCAGATATTCTCATTTACTCCCTAGGACCAAAAAGATAAGTCTGATTTCTCTTTTTAATATTATTGCTTTGTAGTTTGAAGACAGCTATCTTTTGTTGTGACTTTTAGTCTTTCCATTTTCTTTAACAGCGTTTATATGGTAGGGAGTCATATCCCTCCAGCCAATTTTACTCCCCTTTGAACTTCATTTGGTACATAACCCTGCTAATACCAGGACTGAAATGAATATCTTGTGATCTTAAAATTGCAGATTGAATCTATCTTTTGTGACCTTCTACGTGCTATATAAATCTGTTAATGAGGCATAAAGTTAAGTTACCTTTTAGGGAAACCTTAATTCTTATACTGACTTAGAGAGTATACTGTCAACTCAGATGTCTCTACCTTTCCCCCTTGTGCTGCCAGTATTTTATCTTGCTTCTTCAGGATTTTTTTTTTTTTTTAATTAGACGTACTTGATTGAGTGGGTGAAATGTGTCCCTCCTCCTCATTTGCAGTCCATTTTATAGTTGTGTCCTTAACTGAAACTTTATCCTTTAGATTGTGGTTTGAGGGTGGGAAAAAGGGCACAATTGGATCCATGTATTTCTGAAGCAGATTTCATTTGGGTTCTGAATGTGTCATATAAAGTATTTATTAACTTTTTCAGCTTTTATCATGTGTATACTTAAAGTGTATCTTTTGTTTTCATCACAATATTAAATAATGTCCAGTTCAGTTGCTCAGTTGGGTCCGACTCTCTGCGACTCCATGGACTGCAGCATGGCAGGCCTCCCTGTCCATCACCAACTCCTGGAGTTTACTCAAACTCGTGAGTTGGTGATGCCATCCAACCATCTCATCCTCTGTTGTCCCCTTCTCCTCCTGCCTTCAATCTTTCCCAGCATCTGGGCTTAATTAAGGATGGAGTCTTGTGGTATATAATTTTTCTGAAGTTGATATACAACTAATCAGCTATTAATTCATCTTATTTTATTAGTCCTCCAGGTTTTATTTCTCTGCCTTGCCCCTGTTCACATCATGATTGAAATCTTGTCTGAATTACCTCGTATAATTTCTTTCTTTCCAGTCTAATGAATATGTCAGAAATGGAAAATAAGATCTGATTGATAAAGAAGAAACACTCACACTAACTTGTGAATGACTTCATTTGCTTTCTGTTTGATTTTTTTTTTTTTTATGAAAATGCTTTAGGTTTCTTAATAGTAACTTTGGAAAATAGAAATAATATAAAAGTGAATTACCCCCAAATCCAGTTAGCAAAATATAACCAGTGTTAAAATTTGTATGTAGCTTCTTTTTGGCTTTTTACTTTGTCAGCTTAAAAAATTTTGATAGTGGTGCATGGTTACTCTTCTCTTGGGTAAATAGTTAGCCTAAGTTATAGGTAGGTGTACATGTACCTTCTTAAGAAATTGCTAAACCATTTTGTAACATAAATGTTAACATTTATGTTCCCATCAAGAGTTTGTAAAAATTTTTAGTAGTTTCACATACTAACTCCTGGGATGGCCACTCTTAACTAATTTTAGCCATTCTAGTGGAATAACTAGTGGATAAAACATTGTGATTATAATTGTCATTTTACTAATGAGTAATGTCTTCCACTGGAGAAGGAAATGGCAAACCACTTCAGTATTCTTGCCTTGAGAACCCAATGTATGAAAAGGCAAAATGATAGGATACTGAAAGAGGAATTCGCCAGGTCGGTAGGTGCCCAAGATGCTACTGGAGATCAGTGGAGAAATAGCTCCAGAAAGAATGAAGGGATGGAGCCAAAGCTAAAACAATACCCAGTTGTGGATGTGACTGGTGATAGAAGAAAGGTCTCATGCTGTAAAGAGCAATATTGCATAGGAACTTGGAATGTTAGGTCTGTGAATCAGGGCAAATTGGAAGTGGTCAAACAGGAGATGGTGAGAGTGAATGTCGGCGTTTTAGGAATCAGCTAACTAAAATGGACTGGAATGGGTGAATTTAACTCAGATGACCATTATATCTACTACTGTGGGCAGGAATCCCTTAGAAGAAATGGAGTAGCCATCATGGTCAACAGAAGAGTCCGAAATGCAGTGGTTGGATGCAATCTCGAAAACGACGGAATGATCTCTGTTTGTTTCCAAGGCAAACCATTCAATATCACGGTAATCCAGGTCTATGCCCCAACCAGTAATGCTGAAGAAGCTGAAGTTGAACGGTTCTATGAAGACCTACAAGGCCTTTTAGCCAAAAAAAGATGTCCTTTTCATTATAGGGGATTGGAATGCAAAAGTAGGAAGTCAAGAAACACCTGGAGTAACAGGCAAGTTTGGCCTTGGAACACGGAAGGAAGCAGGGCAAAGGCTAATAGAGTTTTGCCGAGAAAACGCACTGGTCATAGCAAACACCCTCTTCCAACAAGACAAGAGAACACTCTACACATGGACATCACCAGATGGTCAAAACCAGAATCAGATTGATTATATTCTTTGCAGTCAAAGATGGAGAAGCTCTATACAGTCAGCAAAAACAAGACCAGCAGCTGACTGTGGCTCAGATCATGAACTCCTTATTGCCAAATTCAGACTTAAATTGAAGAAAGTGGAGAAAACCACTAGACCATTCAGGTATGACCTAAATCAAATCCCTTATGATTATACAGTGGAAGTGAGAAATAGAGTTAAGGGACTAGATCTGATAGAGTGCCTGATGAACTATGGACGGAGGTTTGTGACATTGTGCAGGAGACAGGGATCAAGACCATCCCCATGGAAAAGAAATGCAAAAAAGCAAAATTGCTGTCTGAGGAGGCCTTACAAATAGCTGTGAAAAGAAGAGAAGCTAAAAGCAAAGGAGAAAGGAAAGATAGAAGCACCTGAATGCAGAATTCCAAAGCATAGCAAGAAGAGATAAGAAAGCCTTCCTCAGCAATCAATGCAAAGAAATAGAGGAAAAAAACAGAATGGGAAAGACTAGAGATCTCTTTAAGAAAATTAGAGATACCAAGGGAACATTTCATGCAAAGATGGGCTCGATAAAGGACAGAAATGGTATGGACCTACAGAAGCAGAAAATATTAAGAAGAGATGGCAAGAATACACAGAAGAACTGTACAGAAAAGATCTTCACGACCACAATGGTGTGATCTCTCACCTAGAGCCAGACATCCTGGAATGTGAAGTCAAGTGGGCCTCAGAAAGCATCACTAGGAAGAAAGCTAGTGGAGGTGATGGAATTCCAGTGGAGCAGTTTCAAATCCTGAAGGATGATGCTGTGAAAGTGCTGCACTCATATGCCAGCAAATTTGGAAAACTCGGCAGTGGCCACGGGACTGGAAAAGGTCAGTTTTCATTCCAATCCCAAAGAAAGGCAATGCCAAAGAATGCTCAAACTACCGCACAATTGCACTCATCTCACACGCTAGTAAAGTAATACTTAAAATTCTCCAAGCCAGGCTTCAGCAATATGTGAACCGTGAACTTCCTGATGTTCAAGCTGGTTTTACAAAAGGCAGAGGAACCAGAGATCAAATTGCCAACACCCACTGGATCATCGAAAAAGCAAGAGAGTTCCAGAAAAACGTCTATTTCTGCTTTATTGACTATGCCAAAGCCTTTGATTGTGTGGACCACAACAAACTGTGGAAAATTCTGAAAGAGATGGGAATACCAGACCACCTGACTTGCCTCTTGAGAAACCTATATGCTGGTCAGGAAGCAACAGTTAGAATTGGACATGGAACAACAGACTGGTTCCAAATAGGAAAAGGAGTACGTCAAGGCTGTATATTGTCACCCTGCTTATTTAACTTCTATGCAGAGTACATCATAAGAAATGCTGGACTGGAAGAAGCACAAGCTGGAATCAGGATTGCCAGGAGAAATCTCAGTAACCTCAGATATGCAGATGACACCACCCTTATGGTAGAAAGTGAAGAGGAACTAAAAAGCCTCTTGATGAAAGGGAAAGAGGAGAGTGAAAAAGTTGGCTTAAAGCTCAACATTCAGAAAATGAAGATCGTAGCATCTGGTCCCATCACTTCATGGGAAATAGATGGGGAAACAATGGATACAATGGCTGACTTTATTTTTTGGGCTCCAAAATCACTGCAGATGGTGATTGCAGCCATGAAATTAAAAGACAGTTACTCCTTGGAAGGAAAGTTATGACCAACCTAGATAGCATATTCTAAAGCAAAGACATTACTTTGCCAACAAAGGTCCGTCTAATCAAGGCTATGGTTTTTCCATGGTCATGTATGGATGTGAGAGTTGCACTGTGAAGAAAGCTGAGTGCCGAAGAATTGATGCTTTTGAACTGTGGTGTTGGAGAAGACTCTTGAGAGTGCCTTGGACTGCAAGGAGATCCAACCAGTCCATTCTGAAGGAGATCAGTCCTGGGTGTTTTTTGGAAGGAATGATGGTTAAAGCTGAAACTCCAGTACTTTGGCCACCTCATGCGAAGAGTTGACTCATTGGAAAAGACTCTGATGCTGGGAGGGATTGGAGGCAGGAGAAGGGGACGACAGAGGATGAGATGGCTGGATGGCATCACCGACTTGATGGACATGAGTCTTGAGTGAACTCCGGGAGTTGGTGATGGACAGGGAGGCCTGGCGTGCTGTGACTCATGGGGTCGCAAAGAGTCGAACATGACTGGGCGACTGAACTGAATTGAATGATGTTGAGGATCTTATCATGTGCTTGTTTGCCATCTATATGTCTTTGATGGTCTGTTGAAATATTTGGTCCATTTTTAAGTTGTATTGTCTAATGAGTTGTATATTTTAGATACTAGTTTTTTGTTGCATTATGCAAATAACTTATTTCTCATCATATCTTTATCTACTATCAATAATTCTTATCTGCCACAAATACTGCTGTACTGCTTTCCTTAGTAATGATTTTCTGGGGTTATTTTGGCTGCTCTGCATGGTTTGCAGGATCTTAGTTCCCTGACCAGGGATGAACCCATGGAATTCTTTTATAAGAAATAATTGTTCTGTCTCACACATTCATTCATTCAGTTATTTATTAATACTGTAGGACACATAAATATTAATTTTGTCATTGTTTATTGCTCAGATTATCCTGAATCTGACTATTGGAAGCTCTTTGCTGTTAGCTCGTATTCATCTTTCAACATGCCTCATCATTTGTTTTGGAGCACTTCTTTATTTTCTGGTTTGTCTTTTATTTTTCCTCCTCAGGCCTGGAGTTGATCATTTTTCAAGGAGTTCAGGTACCTTTTATCTCAGAATACTGTTTAGAAGCCAAGGTCTCAGCTCTAAAAGTGCTAGTTGCTCCTACTTCTAGGTGTTTTGAACAAATAGTTCTAAGAACTTGTATTTTTTGACCAATCTCTGTGTAAATGTATTTGTTCATATATATTAAAAACCATGAATTCATACTGATAAACCAGTTTTAATCTACTGACACCAGATTCAGTCTAGCCTTTCTTTTTTCCTTATTTGTAACTCCTTTCTCCAACAGTGGAAACCTTGGCTCTTATCTACAATTTATTTATTATTTGATCAGTTCTGGTGTACATGTAAATGTAATTTCAGAATTACTATTATAAATATATTTACTTCCTAGAGTGTGGTATTGTATACACCTCTTTTTGTCTTTAGTCTCATACTGTACAGGCACCATACTGGTGTCCAGTGTTCTGTTCTTACCTGTTTTGTTCATTGCTGTTATGTTACTCATTTGAAATATAGTTTTGTTACTGCTTCTTATCCATTTTGAGTCCTTCTCACATTCTGGCAGGTTTTGGTTCTTTTTTTCATTGGGATATACGAAATGTTGTTTAGTTGCTAGCTCATGTCTGAGTCTTTGTGACCCCATGAACTGTAGCTCACCAGGCTTCTCTGTCCTCCACAGAGGACAGTCCTGGCAGTTTGATCAGATTTATGTCTGTTCAGTTGGTGAGGCTATCTAACTGTCTTGTCTTCTGCTGCCCCCTTCTCCTTTTGCCTTTAGTCTTTCCCAGCATCAGGGTCTTTTCCAGTGATCAGCTCTTCGCATCAGGTGGCCAAAGTATTGGAGCTTCAGCTAAGCCTCGGTCCATCCAATGAACATTCAAGGTTGATTTCCTTTAGAATTGACTACTTTGGTCTCCTTGCTGTCCAAGGGACTCTCAAGAGTTTTCTCCAGCACCACAATTTGAAAGCATCAGTTCTTAGATGCTCAGCCTTCTTTATGGTCCAGCACTCATATCCACACATGGAAAAAAGCTATGGAAAAACCATAGCTTTGACTGTATGAACCTATGTTGGCCAAGTATTACATCTCTTCTTTTTTATACGCTGTCTAGGTTTGTCGTAGCTTTACTTCCAAGGAGCAGGTGTCTTTTAATTTCATGGCTGCAGTCACCATCTGCAGTGATTTTGGAGGCCAAGAAAATAGTCTGTCACTGTTACTCCATTTTTGCCCCATCTGTGGCTTCCCAGGAGGTGATATTGGTAAAGAACTTGCCTGCCAGTGCAGGAGACATAAGTGATAAGGGTTTGATCCATGGGTCGATACCCTGGAGAAGGAAATGGTAACCCACTCCAGTATTCTTGCCTGGAGAATCCTACTGACAGGGAAGCCTCGCGGGGCTACTACAGTTCATGGGGTTGCAAAGAGTCAGACATAACTGAAGTGACTTAGCATGTACACATTTGCCAAGAAATGATAGGACCAGATGATCTTCATTTTTTGAATATTGAGTTTTAAGTTAGCATTTTCACTCTCCTCTTTCACCTTCATCAAGAGGCTCTTTAGTTCCTCTTTGGTTCCTATCATTAGAGTGGTATTACGTGCAAATCTGTGGAGAAAGCAATAGCACCCCACTTCAGTACTCTTGCATGGAAAATCCCATGGATGGAGGAGCCTGGTAGGCTGCAGTCTATGAGGTCTCTAAGAGTCGGACACAACTGAGTGACTTCACTTTCACTTTTCACTTTCATGCATTGGAGAAGGCAATGGCAACCAGTGTTCTTGCCTGGAGAATCCCGGGACGGGGGAGCCTGGTGGGCTGCCATCTATCGGTTGCAGAGAGTCGGACATGACTGAAGCGACTTTGCAGCAGCAGCGGCAGCCTGTGCATATCTGAGGTTGTTGATATTTCTCCCGGCAATCTTGATTCCAGCTTGTGATTCACCCAGCCAGGCATTTTAGATGATGTACTCTGCATATAAGTTAAGTAAGCAGGATGACAATATAGCCTTTATGTACTCCCTCCTACCATCTTACTGGGGCTTCTCCTTTGCTCTTGGACGTGGGGTATCTTTTTTTGGTGGGATCCAGCATTCTCCTGTTGATGGTTGTTCAGCAGTGAGTTGTATTTGTAGTTCTCACAATAGTTAGAACTGGACTTAGAACGACAGAAATAGAGGAAAACAATAGAATGGGAAAGACTAGAGATCTCTTCAAGAAAATTAGAGTTACCTAGGGAAGATTTCATGCAAAGATGGGCACAATAAAAGGACAGAAATGGTATGGACCTAACAGAAGCAGAAGATATTAAGAAGAGGTGGCAGGAATACACAGAGAACTGTACAAAAAAGATCTTCATGACCCAGATAATGACGATGGTGTGATCACCTACCTAGAGGCAGACATCCTGGAATGTGAAGTCAAGTGGGCCTTAAAGCATTACTGTGAACAAAGTCACTGGAGGTGATGGAATTCCAGTTGAGCTATTTAAAATCCTAAAAGATGATGCTGTGAAAGTGCTGTACTCAATATGCCAGCAAATTTGGAAAACTCAGCAGGGGACTCAGAACTGGAAAAGGTCAGTTTTTATTCCAATCCCAAAGAAAGGCAATGCCAAAGAATGCTCAAACTACCGCACAGTTGCACTCGTCTCACACACTAGCAAAGTAATGCTCAAAATTCTCCAAGCCAGGCTTCAACAGTATGTGGACTGTGAACTTCAGATGTTCAAGTTGGTTTTAGAAAAGGCAGAGGAACCAGAGATCAAATTGCCAACATCTGTTGGATCATGGAAAAAGCAAGAGAGTTCCAGAAAAACATCTACAAGCTGGAAAATTCTTAAAGAGATGGGCATACCAGACCATGTGACCTGCCTCCTGAGAAATTTGTATGCAAGTCAAGAAGCAACAGTTAGAACTGTACATGGAACAACAGACTGATTCCAAATTGGGAAAGGAGTATGTCAAGGCTGTATACTGTCACTCTGCTTATTTAACTTATATGCAGAGTACACCATGAGAAATGCTGGGCTGGAGGAAGCACAAGCTGGAATCTAGATTGCCGGGAGAAATATCAATAACCTCGGATATGCAGGTGACACCACCCTTACGGCAGAAAGCGAAGAAGAACTAAAGAGCCTGTTGATGAAAGTGAAAGAGGAAAGTGAAAAAGTTGGCTTAAAACTCAACATTCCAGAAAACTAAGATCATGGCATCCGGTCCCATCACTTTCACGGCAAATAGATGGGGAAATAATGGAAACAGTGACTGATTTTATTTTATTTTTTGGACTCCAGAATCACTGCAGATGGTGATTGCAGCCATGAAATTAAAAGATGCTTACTCCTTGGAAGACAAGCTATGACCAACCTAGACAGCATATTGAAAAACAGAGACATTACTTTGCCAACAAAGGTCCATCTAGTCAAAGCTATGGCTTTCCCAGTAGTCATGTATGGATGTGAGAGTTGGACTGTAAAGAAAGCTGAGCGCTGAAGAATTGATGGTTTTGAACTGTGGTGTTGAAGAAAACTCTTGAGAGTCCCTTGGACTTCAAGGAGATCCAACCAGTCCATCCTAAAGGCATTCACTCCTGAATGTTCATTGGAAGGACTGATGCTGAAGCTGAAGCTCCAATATTATGGCCACTTGATATAAAGAAGTAACTTGTGGTAAAGACCCTGAAGCTGGGAACGATTGAAGGCAGGAGGAGAAGGGGATGACAGAAGATGAGACAGTTGGATGGCATCACTGGCTCTATGGACATGAGTTTGAGTAAGCTCCAGGAATTGGTGATGGACAGGGAAACCTGGCATGTCGCAGTCCATGGGGTCGCAAAGAGTCGGACACAACTGAGCAACTGAACTGAACTGTATGGTAGTTTGAATATTATTTGGCACTGCGTTTCTTTAGGATTGGAGTGAAAACTGGCTTTGCCATTCCTTTGGCCATTGCTGAGTTTTCCAAATTTGCTGACATATTGAGTGCAGCCCTTTAACAGCATCATCTTTTAGGATTTTAAATAGCTCTTTTGGAATTCCGTCACTTCCACTAGCTTTGTTTGTAGTAACGTTCTTAAGGCCCACTTGACTTGACACTCTGTGATGTCCAACTCTAGGTAAAACATTACTGTGGTATTAATCGTCAGTTCTGTAAAACAGTATGTCTGGAAATGTCCCTTCCATGTCTTATCTCTTTTACACTTTTACCCATCTCATTTTCCTTTTCTACCATTTAACCACCCGTCTGTTTTGGTGACCAGTCTTAATAGTTTCTTTCTTAGTTTTTAATTTCTTCCTATCATCTTCACAGATAAGAAGATACATGTAGGAAAACAGATATAAAAATTATATTGAGTTGGCCAAAAAGTTCTTTTGGGTTTTTCTGTAAGCTGTTACAGGAAAATGCAAACAAACTTTTTGGCCAACCCAATATATGAAAAGTAGTGTATTATAGACACTACATACTTGATTCTCTGACAGCTTTATTAAGATACAATTCACATGCTGTAAAATTCATCCCTTTAAATTGAACAATTCTGTGATTTTTAGTATATTAACAGAGTTGTGCAACCATCGTTATGTCTTATTTGAGGACATTTTCATCAACCCCAATGAAACCGTGTATATTAACAGTTACTCCCGCTCCCTCCCATTCCCAGGTCTTGACAACAGCTAATCTACTTCCCATCTCTATAGAATTTCCTATTCTGAGCATTTCATATAAATGAAATCATAGAATTTTTTTTGTAATTAGCTTCTTTGACTTACCATGATGTTTTAAGGTTCAACCATATTGTAGCATCCACCAGTACTTCATACCTTTTTATTATTAAATATTTTATTGCATGGCTGTTCATGTACATATGTGGTCAGTCATGTTTGACTCTTTGAGACCCTAAGGATTGCAGCCTACCAGGCTGACTTGTCTATGGAATTTTGCAGACACGAATACCGGAGTGGGTTGCTATTTCCTCCTCCAGGGGATCTTACAGCCCCAGGGATTGAACCAGTGTCTCTTAACATCTCTTTCATTGGCAGGTGGGTTCTTTACCACCAGCACCACCTGGGAAGCCCCGTTAGCCATTAGAGAATTGCAAGAAAACCACAGTGATACTATCACTCCAACAGTGATAGTTTAAAGGGACAGACTAATAACAAGTGTGAACATGGATGTGCAGAAACTGAACCCCTCTCACATTACTGGGGGGAATGTAAATGTCACAGCTGCTTCAGCAAACAGTTTGGCAGTTTCTCAGAAAGTTACCCTAAGATGCAGCAATTACATCCCTACGTATATATATCCAAAAGAGGAAACATAAGTCCATATGAAAACATTGTGAATCTGTAAACAAAATTATGTGTTATTTATACAGTAAGGCTTCCCTGGTGGCTCAGTGGTAAAGAATCTGCCTGACAGTGTAGTATTCTTGCCCAAAGAATCCCATGGACAGAGGAGCTTGGCAGGCAGAGTTGAATGTGACTGAAGTGACTTAGCATGCAAGCACACAATGGCTAATGATGCTCAACATCTTTATATGTGCCTGTTGGCAATTTGTATATCTTTGGTGGAAAAACCAAAGTGTTAGTTGCTCAGTCGTGTCTGACTCTGTGACTCCATGGACTGTAGCCTGCCATGTTCCTCTGTCCATGGGATTCTCTAAGCAAGAATACTGGAGTGGGTTCCCATTCCCTTCTCCATGAGATCTTCATGACCCGGGGATCGAACCCTGGTGTCCCAAATTGTAGGCAGATTCTTTACCATCTGAGCCATCAGGGAAACCCATCTTCTGTGGGGCAATGTTTATTGAAGTGCTGTGCCCAATTTTTAGTTAGGTTATTTATCTTTTCATTTATTGCTCTGGAGATTACCTTTAATAACTTATAACATTATAATTTGGGTTACTACCAGCTTAGTTTCGGTAAAATACAGTAGTTTTGCTCCTGTACTTTTCATTTCCTTTTACCTCCTTTGTGCTCCTAACGTCATACAAATTACTTCTTTCTGGTTTATAAACCCCAAAACAAAATTTAATAATTATTGCTTTGTAATTTCAGTCACTCAGTTGTGTCCGACTCTTTGTGACTCCATGGACTGCAGCATGCCAGGTTTCCCTGTCCCATTACCAACTCCAGGAGCTTGCTCAGACTCATGTCCTTCGAGTTGGTGATGCCGTCCAACCGTCTCATCCTCCGTCGTCCCCTTCTCCTCCCGCCTTCACTCTTTGCCAGCATCAGGGTCTTTTCCAGTGAGTCAGTTCTTCGCATCAGGTAGCCAAAGTATTGGAGCTCCAGCTTCAGCATCAGTCCTTCTAATGACTGTTCAGGACTGATTTCCTTTAGGATTGACTGGTTTGATCTCCTTGCAGTCCAAGGGACTCTCAAGAATCTTCTCCAGCACCACAGTTCAGAAGCATCAATTCTTTGGCGCTCAGCTTTCTTTATGGTCCAACTCTCACATCCGTACATGACTACTGGAAAAACCATAGCCTTGACTAGATGGATCTTTGCTGACAAAGTAATGTCTCTGCTTTTTAATACACTGTCTAGGTTGGTCATAGCTTTTCTTCCCAGGAGCAGGCATCTTTTAATTTCATGGTTGTAGTCACCATCTGCAGTGATTTTGGAGCCCAAGAAAATATAGTATGTCACTGTTTCCATTATTTCCCCATCTATTTGACATGAAGTGATAGGACTTGATGCCATGATCTTAGTTTTCTGAGTGTTTAGTTTTAAGCCAACTTTTTCACACTCCTCTTTCACTTTCATCAAGAGGATCTTTAGTTCCTCTTCACTTTCTGCCATAAGGGTAATTGCTGTGTAAAGTGTGCCTTTAAATCATATAGGAGAGTTGCAAATAAAAATTACATTTGTACTGTCTTTTGTGTTTGCTTATTATGTAGTGTTTCTATCTGATTGTGAGGAATTTTCAATTTTTGCTTATCAGAGAATGTCTTAGGTTCAGCTTTATTTTTGAAAGATGCCTTTGGTAGATACTGAATTCTTGGTTGACATTCTTTTTGTTTTAGTGTCTTCAATATGTCATCCATCTACTTTCTGGCCTGTGTGGTTTCTGATGAGATGTTTGTCATTATTCATATTGAGTCACCTATGTAGAGTCATTTAAGTCTCTTGCTGCTTTCCTGATTCTTTGTCTATTTTTTGGCAATTTGATTGTGATGATTCTAGCTGTGGATCTCTGCTTTTTCTCTGTTTGAAGTTGCTGAGCTTTTATTGTGTTGACATGTTTTTCTTCAGATTCGGGATGTTGTCTGCCATTGTTTCTTCAAATATACTTTTTGCCTCTTTTTCTTGTTGTCTTTTTCCGTATGTCCTTTTTTCCAGTACTTCATGGACTCCCATATGTGTATGTTGGTATGCTTGATTTTGTTCCACACTTTCTGGCTGTGTAGTTTTTTATTCCCTCCCTTACTATTTCTGTTCCTTAGCCTGGTAAATGTTATTTGACGATCTTATTTTGCTAGCTCGTATCAGTTTTTGAACCTCTTTCTCTATAGTGATATTTCACTTCGGGAGTGGGGGCTTTTCTCCCCCTGTGGTGTGCAGGTTTCCCATTGTGGTGGCTTCTCTTCTTGTGGGGCATGGGCTCTAGGGTGCATTGGCTTCAATAGTTGCCACACGTGGGCTCAGTATTTGCAGTTCCCAGTCTCTGAAGCACAGACTGAGGAGTTCTGACACACCAGCTTATTTGCTTTGTGCCATGTGGGATCTTCCCAGACCAGGGATCCAACCTGTGTCCCCTGCATTGGCAGGCATTTTCTTTACCACTGGGCCACCAAGGTAGCCCTCCACTTTTCAACTTGAGGATTTTTATTTGGTTCTTTTAAATAATTTCTTTCTGTTTATTAATCATCTCTATTTGGTGAATGTAGTTCTTATACTTTCTTTTAGTTTTTTAGAAATGATTTCCTTTAGTTATTTCAATGTATTCAAAATAGCAGATTTAAAGTCTTTGCCTATGTTAGAGTTTTCTCAGAGTTAGCGTCTGTTGATTGCTTTTTTCTCCCCATGAATGTGGGTTATACTTTTGTACTTTCTTGGGGTTTTTTTTTTTTTTTTTTCCATCTCATAATTTTTTGTTGAAAACTGGGCATTTTAAGCAAAACAGCGTGACAGCTGTGGTCAAATTGTCCATCTCCCCTCTTTCCTCCACCCCAGGATTTATTATTGTTTTTTGTTGTTTAGAGACTTTAGAGGAACTAATTCTGTAAAGTGTTTTCTTTGTCTTGTTTTGTCACTGAAGTCTTTAATTATCCTATTGGTTGGTTGTGGGGTCTTGCAAGGAGTCAGACAGGTCAAATAATCTTTTTGGGGAATGGAGCTTTGAAGAAGCCTATTTTTTTTGCCATGATTTTTATGCTGATTTTTGCCATGATTGCATGCTGTTGGTTTTCAAGACTACTGTAAAACAGGTGAGGGAAGATACGAATGGGCAAGTTAAAATGCAACAAGAACTGCTGTTTTTACTGACATCCAGCCCTTTTTCTTGAGTAAGTGTTCTTTGAATTGCTATAACCCTTTTGTTCATTTCCAGAGTTCAGAAGAAATTGATTTTGATAATTTTGCCTCTTACTGCTTTTAATGAAGGAGAGAATTTTCTTAAGTCTTTACTCTGTTGATTTCTTTAATGTCACTCCACTGTATATCCTTTTGTTTTCCAGTGTACACATAAGAGAATCTTTAAAAGTAAATATTACTATGCCAGCTGTCTAATAATAGTTTTTCCATTCAGGATATTGGTATTTGTCATGTCTGGTCTTCTAAAAGTTCTAATTTCTGCATGGTGTTTTAACACATGGGAGTAACATAATATTTGTTTCACTTGTCTTTGAAACTTTGGTTTTTATGATTTTTCATTATCCTTAACACTGCTTTGTTGAATGTTGTTTTATCTAAACTTTATAAATCTATAAGGTATACATTTGTGGAAGTGAAATTTATTGAGTGTGAGAGCATGAAGACTTAAGTTTTCAATGCATGTGGGCAAGTTGATCTTTAGGGAAGTGGTTTCATTTATATTTCACCAGTAATGTGTGAAAGTGCCTGTTTTCCCACATCCTCACACTACTGGGTACTACTGTTCATTTAATTCAGTGCTCTCCAGTAGATCTTTTGGTAATTATGAAAATGTTCTATATCTATGAAATTTCCATTTCTATATCGAGTAGGGTAATCACTACCAACATGTGGCTCTTGAGCACTTGAAATGTAGCTAGTCCTAAATAAGGTGTGCTATATTTCAAAGATTATTACAAAGCAAAAGCATATAGAAAAATTAATAATGTAAAGTGAGTCATAATAACTTTTTATATTGACTGAATGTTGAGATGTTGATATTATATATACATTGGGTGAAATAAAATGTTAATTTCACCTTTTTACTCATGTGTCTGTTGTAATATTTATTACATAGATAATTCATCTTATATTTCTATCAGTAGTTGTCTAGATTGTAGACCATTCTTCCTTTTAAAAAAGCCCTGCTTCTTTAAAGCTTATGCTATTTAATAACAGTATTTTCTCACTCTTCTTAAATTTGTCAGATACCGTATCCCTGTTTTCTCTTTATTTGTTAAAGATGGCACCAAACAATTTTTCTTTCTACTCCAAGCCTTGTTATTATTCTGGGGCATATTTAGTGACCATATATAAAACTTGTTCAATAATTTAACTTACACATCTGGGATTATTGTTAAGCCATCATTTTAACGGCTCCATGTGATCATCATCTGGAACTTCTGTCCCACCTCTGAAGACTTAAGTATATGGCTTTTTCTGTCTACAGCTTCATATTCTCTTAGCTGTCTCATTTCGTTACTTCCTCCCTTGGATCCTTGACCCTCTCCATTTTGTTCAGTGATTCACTTCAACCATACTTGTCAGCTCTCATGATGCCTTGTCGTTTTTGTGTGCCCTTTCTGCAAAATAACAGCTTCAGATACCAGTCTTGGCTTACATTCAGTTACAGATTGCTACTGGAGTAAAAGATCACATGGTTCAGTTCAGTCACTCAGTGGTGTCCAATTCTTTGCGACCCCATGGACTGCAGCATGCCAGGCTTCCTTGTCCATCACAGATTTATCCTAAACTAGTGGACAGAATTGCTTGGATGCCTGCTGTGTATTCCTAGCCCTTCTTTTTGTTTTGATGGTTGCTGATTCAAATCTTTTGGAGAAGGCAATGGCACCCCACTGCAGTACTCTTGCCTGGAAAATCCCATGGGCAGAGGAGCCTGGTAGGCTGCAGTCCATGGGGTCGTTGAGGGTCAGACATGACTGAGCGACTTCACTTTCACTTTTCACTTTCATGCATTGGAGAAGGAAATGGCAACCCACTCCAGTGTTCTTGCCTGGAGAATCCCAGGGACGGGGGAGCCTGGTGGGCTGCTGTCTATGGGGTCGCACAGAGTTGGACACGACTGAAGCGACTTAGCAGCAGCAGCAGCAGATTCAAATCTTTTTCTCTTAAAATTCCCTGGTAAGTCCCTTTAGGATTAGCAAATGATTTTTCTGTCTGATATTTAAAGAAAATCCTGTCTTTCACTCCAAAATGTTATCTGTATCCTAGTTTACCTTCATTTCTTTAGCCACTTGTCTAGGTAATGCTTTTTTTTAAATTTATTTTTATTTAAAAAATTTATTTGTTGAAGTATAGTAGATTTACAATGTTGTGTAATTTCTGCTGTACAGCAGTGACTCGTTAATATACACATATGCTTTCTTTTTAATATTCCTTTCCATTGTGGTTTATCTCAGGGTATTGAACATAGTTCTCTGTGCTATATACTAGGACCTTGTTTATCCATTCTATATGTAATAACTTGCATCTACTGACCCCAAACTCGCAGCATTTAAGCATGCAACCATCCTTTTTTTTTTAATTCCTAAAACCCTGCCTTAACCCTTTGTTGTTCTCTAAATTCTACTCTGTTGCTCTTCTGTTCACAGATAAGCATTCAGAAAAAATTGACTTGTTTACGCTCACTGTCTGCAGTTACTTACTACTTATTTATTTCCATTATGCCTCCATCCGTCTTTCCCTTATCAGTCCACTGCTCTGACAATGGTCCCTGATAATGTTAAATAGATTCTTTTCTATCTCTGTATTGACCACTCCAGAGCATGTGGTACAGTTGACCACTTCTTGAAGGAAGCCACTACAGTTGACCTCCTTGAACTGCTTCTAAAAACTGTTTTCCTCATTCTTCTTTTTTCACCTTTTCCTAGGTTGTGTAGGTCATAGAGTTGGGATTTTGTTGTTGGTTGTGGCCTGCTTCCTACTTTGAATACTGTACTTGGATTCATAACCCATGGCCTTCATACCATTTAAATGTTGATGACTTAAAATGTTCATATCTGCCTTAAAATGTTAGTATCTGCCTAACCTAGACATTTCTAGAACTTCTAACTTGTATATATATAGCTGCCTAGTAGATACTTGTTTTCCTAAAGCCCATTTTTTAGCACCTTAAACTCAAGTGAATTTTGCTTTTAGTGACTGGAACCACCATTAATCCAGCTCAGTCTAAATTCATAAATTTAGAATTTATGTCTTGCTGTTCCCCCCACAAGTTACAGAGGCTTGTCACTTCAGCTCATTAATATCTAACCCAGCATTGTTCATTAGAAGTTGATGTAAGTCACATATGTAATTTAAGCTTTTCTGGTAGCCTAGGCTTCCCTAGTGGCTCGGATGGTAAATAATCTGTCTGCAGTGCAGGAGACGTGGGTTCAATCCCTGGGGCAGGAAGATCCCCTGGAGAAGTAAATGGCAAGCCACTGCAATCTTCTTGCCTAGAGAATCCCATAGACAGAGGAACCTGGCAGGCTATAGTCCATAGGGTCGCACAGAGTTGGACATGACTGAAGTGACTTTGCATGCAGGCATGTTAAAAAGTTGAAAAGAATGAGTTTAATTTTAGTATCATTTTTATATAGCCCAATATAGCTAAAATTTTATTTCAATAAGTAATCAGTATAAAAATTGATATTTTATTCTTTTTTTTTCATAATAAGTCTTTAAAACCTGATTTGTGGGACTTCCCTGCTGGTCCAGTGGCTAAGGCTCCATGCTCCCAGAGCAGGGGGCCCGGGGTTCAATCCCTGGTTAGGGAACTAGATCCCACATGCTTCAACTAAGACCCGGCACAATCAAATAAATAAATAAAAATAAGTATATATAAAAAAACCTGGTTTGTATTTTATGTTTAGTATGTGTGTGAAAGTGGCTCAGTTTTGTCCGACTCTTTGCAGCTTCGTGGACTATACAGTCCATGGAATTCTCTAGGCCAGAATATTGGAGTAGGTAGCTGTTCCCTTCTCCAGGGGATCTTCCCAACCCAGGAATCGAACCCAGGCCTCCCGCATTGCAGGTGGATTCTTTACCAATGGAGCCAGAGCATATCCCAGTTCAGACTTGCTAAATTTCAAGTGGTCAGTAGCCACATGGAGCTAGTGGCTACTGTAATGAACAGTAGTGTTCTAACTTAATTTCTCTTAATCCTTGCTACTTCTGTCATGATTCAGGTCCTAATTTCTTCCTTGGGCTACTGCAGCAGATCTTGAAATTGCTACCAGTATCTCCTCAATATTCTTATTAGTTGTAATTTTCTAAAATATGAATGTGACTTGGCTTGTGAATTAATGTGATAGTGCAGTTTTCTGCTTAAAATTCTTTAATACTCTTCATAAGTTTTCAAGATGATGCCTCGTCTGAGTTCTTTACTGTGGCCTACAAAGTCCTTTGTGATCTGGATTTTGCTTGACTTCCAACTCTGCATCTCCTAGACCTTGATTATGAGGTGTACTGAACTATTTCTAGTTACCAAAAAGATCTGTACTTTCTTCTCTTGCTTTTGGGCCTTTACAGTTGCCAATTTGCTTGTCCATATTGTGCAGCACCTACCCAAATTTCTCATCAGACTGAGGCCTGCTAGTCCTTTAGAATCTGAAGATTCTGACAACAGGATGGGAGAAAGCACCCGTCGTTTTTGTTCTCATAGCTGTCTTCCTGTGCTTGCTTCCATTATAGTGTTTATCACTGTATTAATAGAATTGCCTTCTAACTTCTCTGACCTCAGATTCTTAGTTTCATAAGCAGGGACCTTGTTTTCATTAGCTTCTATATCCCTAATTTGTGATACATACATTATGTGAATCCAGTAGCTATGTTAAATGAGTGTGGCCAGTAATTCTATAAGAAGAAATTTAAATTCCAAGTTCAGAGCAAAGAAAAAATTTTATTATTTTAAAGTTACCTCTTACACGTATTCATACAGATATTAAATCTTTTAGGTAGAGTAACCAAGCATCCAGAATAAGATTAAGAAAGTGAAAGTTGGTTCTGTTTGTACACAGTTGTTCATCTCAGTAAAAACGGAGGAGCTAGGGGCATGCAAACTAACGTATGACCTTCAAAGAAAATTGAGGAGGGGACAGTAAAGCTAATATTTAGGAAACACTTATGTGATCCTGTAACATCTTAGTAGTGTTGTTATATTAAATCTAGAATCTAGGTACTTTTGCACCAGTTATATTTAAAATACTTAAGACTTTTCAGTAGTGAAGTTCTGTAACTTTCCCCTTGAGTTATGTAAGAGATGGTAGGGATTTCAAGTGCTAGATAGTTTCGTCTATGTGTATGATACAAGGCTTCTGTTAAAGTTAATAAGTAGACAACTAAATTTATGTACCTTTGTCTTTTGTATTGAGTGGTTGTTTTTGTGTTTAGAATTACATAAACTTTAGGAGAAAGCTTGCAGTTTATCTATGTTTTAAAATTCAAAGTTGATACAGCTTGAATTTGAATTATATAGAAAAGACCAAATTTACCTTTGGAATTTTAAGTTACTGATGTAAACCTTCCTTGAATCTTTATAGTGGGATTTTTTTCCCCTTTTTTATTATTGTAGTTACTAAGTGGAGAAATAGAACCTTGGTCATATTAAGTAATTTGGGGCTGAATATCTATCTCTTTTGTAAAGTTGGTGAGTTCAGTTCAGTCGCTCAGTCATGTCCGACTCTGCGACCCCATGGACTGCAGCATACCAGGCTTTCCTGCCCGTCACCAGCTCCTGGGGCTTGCTCAGACTCATGTCCGTGATGCCGTCCAACCATCTCATCCTCTGTTGCCTCCTTCTCCTCCTGCATTCAATCTTTCCCAGAATCAGGGTCTTTTCCAGTGAGTCAGTTCTTCACATCAGGTGGCCTAAGTATTGGAATTTGAGCTTCACCATCTGTCCTTCCAAAGAACATTGAGGATGAACTGATTGGATCTCCTTGCTATCCAAGGGACTCTCAAGAGTCTTCTCCAACACCACAGAACAAAAGCATCAATTATTCGGTGTTCAGCTTTCTTTATAGTTCAACTCTCACAACCATACAGGACTACAGGAAAAACCATAGCTTTGACTAGACAGACCTTTGTGGACAAAGTAATGTCTCTGCTTTTTAATATGCTATCTAGGCAGGTCATAACTTTTCTCCCAAGGAGCAAGTGTCTTTTAATTTCATGGCTGCAGTCACCATCTGCAGTGATTTTGGAGCCCAAGAAAATAAAGTCTGTCACTGTTTCCATTGTTTGCCCATCTGTTTGCCATGGAGTGATGAGACTGGATGCCACGACCTTAGTTTTTTAAATGTTTAGTTTTAGGACAGCTTTTTCACTCTCCTCTTTCACTTTCATCAAGAGATTCTTTAGTTCCTTCCTCTTCACTTTTCTGCCATAAGGGTGGTGGTATTTGTGTATCTGAATTTATTGATATTTCTCCCGGCAATCTTGATTCCAGCTTGTGCTTCATCCAGCCCGGCATTTTGCATGGTGTTCTCTGCATATAAGTTAAATAAGCAGGATGCCAGTATACAGCCTTGACGTACTCCTTTCCCAATTTGGAACCAGTCTGTTGTTTCATGTCTGATTCTAACTGTTGGCTTCTTGACCTGCATACAGATTTCTCAGGCAGGTAAGGTGGTTATGGTATTCCCATCTCTTAAAGAATTTTCCACAGTTGTTGTCTTCTACACAGTCAAAGGCTTTGGTGTAATCAATAAAGCAGATGTTTTTCTGGAATTCTCTTGCTTTTTCTATGATCCAACAGATGTTGGAATCTCTGATTCCTCTGCCTTTTTTAAATCCAGCTTGATCATCTGGAAGTTGACAGTTCACATACTGTTGAAGCCTGGCTTGGAGAATTTTGAGCATTACTTTGCTAGTATGTGAGATGAGCAACTGCGTGGTAGTTTGAATATTCTTTGGCATTGCCCTTCCTTGGGATTGAAATGAAAACTGACCTTTTCCAGTCCTGTGACCACTGCTGAGTTTTCCAAATTTGCTGGCATATTGAGTGCAGCACTTTCACAGCATCATCTTTTAGGATATTTGAAATAGCTCAACTGGAATTCCATCACCTCCACTAGCTTTGTTCATCGTGACTCTTCCTAAGGCCTACTTGACTGCATTCCAGGATGTCTGGCTCTATGTGAGTGATGGAGAGAGTTGAGGGTTTATAGTAGATCCTATAAAAATGTTTTAATTTTCCCTCAAATTCCTATTACAACTCAGTTTTGTTGTTCCCCAAAAGCATATTTAGCAATTTTCAGAATAAGGTGCTGTTTTCTCCTTTGGAAAATATATGTTAATTTATAAATATTAATATTCAAATGTTAAAAATGATAATGGGTTTTCAGATGCCAAGGTTTTGATAACTTTACTTTGAAATAAGAACAAATGGTAGAGAATATAAACAAATCTTGAGTTCCAATAATCTATTATTGAAATCATTTTGAGGCATCTTGTTCTTTGAATCTAATTGATTTCTAGAAGTAAGTTTAAGTTAAGTTAATGACTACAATTACTGGGTGTTGTATTTGAGTTGGTTTTCCCACAGGTAGTGAAATAGCAAGCAATGGAATTGTAGTTTGATTTTCTTAAATGTGAATTTGGCATAGAGATTTGCCATATCTTTTAGTTACCAAAAGATTTAACATGTGCTTTTAGAAAAGATGATTTGATAACTGTTTCTTCTTACATAACTGATGATTGAAATCAAGTAATACTCTTAAGGTATTTTGGGTGAAGCCTGGGTGAATATACTTTTATCTACATTTGCATGCTTATAAGTGTCACAGTTACGTCACTCAGGTCTATAAATAATGTTTCTTTATCCAGAGATTATATTTCACACTGGCACTGTGAGCATTATATTTGTCCAGAAAAAGAATCAGTGGGTGGTTAAATCTTTTGAATTACAGACTGTGGTTGATTTTAGAATTTGGGGAAGGCAAGATTCTTATGAAATGTGAAAAGTTTATGTGTTTTAGTCAGCCAATGTTATATTTTAGTATATTCCCTAAATCTGTCTTTTTGTGTTTAGACACAGTTTCTTTCTCAGGAGAAATTTTCCTGAAAGTGTATTTTTGTTTATTTTTTTTAAACAACTCCTGTGTATCAGCACTCTTGTTAGGAATGTAGGGATGAATATGACATGATTTTCTTCCTCTGGGAATTCAGTCATATGGGGAAACTGGCAAATGACATGCTTAATTTTAAAATAATTTATAACATGTAATTATTTTAAAAATTATGTTAGTTAACATATACAGAGAATTATCTACTCTCAAACTAGTCAGTCTTCTTCCTGAGTTACTGAGACTGCTCTTGTGTAGAATTACCAGTAATCTTATTTCCAGATTTTATGGTCACATCTCTGGTATTTTTCATTTGACTTTTTAGTAGCATTTTACACAGTTGAGTAACCTTTAGCCCTTCTAGTTTTCTTTCCTCCTCACTGACTGATCTTTCTTACTCTTTTTCTGCCTAACATTTCAGTGTTGGAGTGCTCCAGGAAACTGCCTGTGTGCTGTGCTGTGCTTAGTCGCTCAGCAAAGTATCTGACCCTTTGTGACCCCATGGACTATAGCCCACTAGGCTCCACTTTCCATGGAGATTCTCCAGGCAAGAATACTGGAGTGGGTTGCCATGTCCTCCCCCAGGGGGATCTTCCCAGCCCAGGGATCCAACCCTCTGGTCTCTTGCATTGCAGGCGGATTCTTAAGCCAGCAGGGAAGCCCCAGGAAACTGCCTAGAACCCCTTTCATCTATAATCTCTCTTTGAGAGTATAATCCTCTCTCAGTACTATCTATATGCTTGTTTTTCCTAAATCTGTATTTTCAGCAACAGTCAACCCTGGAATTTCTGAATTCATATGTTTAACTGCTTATGACCATTTCTTCTTGAATATGTAATAGAGTCTTCAACACATTCAAAGCTTTTTTTGATTTTGGTGATTTTGGCCCTCACCACTCACTCTTTTCCTCGTCTTTGTTCCCTCTTTCCGTGGAGCTATCACTAGCCATTGAGTTGTTCAAGTCAAGTAGTGAGAGTATCTTTTGTCTCTTTTACTGATCACATGTAATGCACCAGAAGTGTCCTGACAGTTCTTCCTTCAAAACCTGTTCTGAATCTTTCTCCTTACATTGACACCATCTAAATTCAGTATACCCTTTCTTTCTTAAACTATTGTAGTAGGCTTCTTAGCAGTTTTCTTATTTCCATTTCTTCTCTTAGCAGTAAGAACTATCTTTAAAACACAAATCAGGTCAGGTCACTTGCCTGTGTAAAACCCTCCAGTGGCTTCCCATCATGCCTAAAATAACACTCAGATTTCCTGCTCTGACTGGGTCCCACGTTATCTGGCCCCTGCCTGCCTCCCTGACCTATTTTCTATCACTTGTCCCCTGGTCTGCTACCTTACTTCTGTGGAGTTCATATGCTTTCTTTTTGTTCCTGAAAGTACCAGGTTCACCTCCACTTTAGGACCCACCACTTTGCCCTAGAATGCTTTTCCCTGTTTTCTTACTTCAGTCTCCCAGTTGTCCCTAAGACTTTTTTGTGACTTGAGGATAAAGCAATGAATAAGACACGGGTAGACTGAGACATTTTTCTACACCTTTTGTATGGTGGGTTTCTTGAATATGTAACCTAAAATATTTTCTCGAAAACTTCTTCAGTTCTCTCAGATGGTCAGATGGCTTCCTCTTTTTGATGTCACAACTTCTGTAATTCCTTTAATCTGTACCTTGATGGAGTTTACATTCTAGTTGGAGGTAGAGTGGGTGGAGATCACCATAAACAAGATTTGTATGTATGTTAGATGGTGATAGGTGCTAAAGGGAAAAAAAAACATAAAGCAACAAAGTGCTGAGATGAGGAGTAGATTGTAGTTTTAGTTAGGGTATTCAGAGCAGTCCTCTCTGTGGAGGTGACATTTGAATAATCATTGTCTTTTCTAGGTTGTGATATAACTCATAGATTTGTTCAATATAGAAAAAAAGACATACCCTTTTTACGGACATTTTGTCCAAAGATAGTCGTATTTTCTTCTTTGTGTTCTGTTGGTTGCCTTTCAGTTTTCATAGGTCACATTTACTTCATCTTTCCATTTGTCTTTAGCTTGTTTTTAGCTTCCTTTCCTATATCCCAGTTTCTTCCAATTCTGAACTTTAGTTTAATTACTTGAAATATAGTAATACTGTATAAAGATCCTAGCGAAAATATTGGCATTTATCTGATCTGGTCTGTCTTAATCCAGTGACTGACAAAGCAAAATTGTATGAAATTTACATTTTTTTTTTCTTCTTGGAATTTAAAGTTGGTCCCTGTATATCTTCTTGAAATTTCATACTTTACACTTTTTTCATCATTTCTTGTAAGACTTCAGGTGCAAAGCATAGTGATTGTCCTTTATGAAAAGACAGGAGGTCTTTGATTCTGTGTTTTATCAGGAAAGCTGCTAAAATGGACTCACTGGGCCTTATATCCAACAAAAAAATATTTCCTTGATGTGAGTAGAAAAAAGTCTACTTTCAGTATATTTGTAATTTACCTTTAATTTGTTGAGTTACATGTAAGTAACTTTGATTTCCCCCCCCCCTTCATTTTACTGTGTTCCAATGGATTTCTCTGCCCTGTTTGGACTGAATGTGCCATGAATGATTCTTGGAATTCCTCGTTTACTGTTCCTCTGTGGATCTGTTCTGTTGGAATCTGGAACACTGGAATGATGGAAATATATTCTTTACAAAGTAGCTGTGAGTATACTACATAATTAATACAGAGGCTTTTTTCTGGTCTAAGTTAAATTTCAGTTACAATTGGATGAAATATGAATCAAGGAAGCTTTAAATTTAATACATAGTCTTAGCTCTGCACATAGTAGGCTTTCAAATATTTGACTTTAAAATATTCTGTTCAGTGTCCTAACTAGTATATTTAAAATTAGCCTCTAATTTAATTGGCTTATTTATCTGCTCAACATTTGTCTTAAAATTAATTTATATGAATTTTAAAAAAAGGTAAAAGATTATGGATGGAATATTTAGTTATATATGTGATACTAGTGAGGAATGCAGGGTGCTGTTCTTTGTTAAATCCAAATGTATTGAATTATTACTTTGATCCCATATGAGTGTTTTTGGATGAGAATTTAAATGTGGCAAAAACCTTTAAGAGAAATGTGTATCTCTTTTTAAATGATGAATGGCATTATGTTTTAATGATGAATAAGACCTGCCTCTAAGTAAATTAATCAGTAAGACTACTCACTCAGATGGTCTGAACTATGGACAGTATTTCTCACCAATGGGTAAGTTGAAAGTAACACTGATTTTCTGTGCCAATTTAGAAGTAGGTTTGTATGAATTACTCATGAAATTATTGGTGCGTTTATCAAAGAATCAAAAGCTATACAGAAAACGAAATTAAAGTTTGCTTTAAAACCAGGATAAATCTGATGTCCAGTAAAAACATTGAGGTGACATTATTGGACCTAGTATAAGAGTTTGAAAGATAATGTTTACTGGTTGACATTGATCATGAGAGCTTTTAAGAGTTTATGAAAAATTTTAAACTCCACATTTTGATTTTATTTCATAAATAAGAAGGTGAATTTCAAGAAACTCCTGCCTGTGGTTTTTAGTATGAGCAAAGGGAATAATTAAAAGAGTCCTTAATATAATCTTACATAAGATTATATATATAATACAACAGGGAATATATGTTATATAACATATTGTTAATATAAAATATATAATTAATTATATAATATAATATATAGTATAACAGGAAAGCCTGGCATGCTGCAGTCCATGGGGTTGCAAAGAGTTGAACATGACTGAATGACTGAACTGAATATAATCTTAAGGGGATTTGAATTTTTTTATTGTGAAAAATCCTTGCTTGATCAGAATCTCAGTAACTTACTATAAATTGAAATCTTTGCTCTGAGGCAGGTTTTTTTAATTTTTATTTTATTCCCTTGGGTTTTTATAATTGACTCAGTTCAGTTCAGTTCAGTTGCTCAGTTATGTCTGACTCTTTGCAATCCCATGGACTGCAGCACACCAGCCTTCCCTGTTCATCACCGACTCCTGGAGCTTGCTCAGACTCATGTCCATCGAATCAGTGATGTCATCTGACAATCTCATTGACTTTTATAGTTGACTACTGTTAATCAACTTGTGCTCAATTTATTTTGTCCATTTCTTCGATTAATACTTTTATCGGTAATACTATAAAATCAGTTTGATTTACCAGGAGTAAGAGTTTGTATGATTTTCTAAAATTAAGTTAATGAAGAGAATTTAAAATGTATGATAGAAGCATTTTGTTGACTTATTAATAATTGAGCCTCTTTTACTTTTCTCAGCAACAGAAGAATCTTGAAGGCTATGTGGGATTTGCAAATCTCCCAAATCAAGTATACAGAAAATCAGTGAAGAGAGGTTTTGAATTCACACTTATGGTTGTGGGTAAGATATAATTTCTCACTAAAGCTGAATTTTGATCCAAGTTTCAAACTGTTTAATGAACTCTGAATGTTTTAAGAAAACAATAGCCCAAATAACTGCAGCAATCAATGTTATATGTTTTTTGTTAAGCAGATACACTTTAAAATTTAACTTGGTAGCATAGTGGGATTTAAGTATTTTCTTGCCTGTTTTTTTTGTAGGTGGTGCAGTTTTGAAAACTGCAGGGAAAGGAAGTAGAAGTTGAAAAGCAGTGGGAGGTGGCTAGTGGAACAGAAAACTGGAGAAGTTCTCCTCAGTTGATGCTACAAAAGGAAATAGCATCTGGTGGTTACTTATTACTCCAGGATAGTTTTATTCTTTGGCTCATGTAGTGCATTGAAGCCATATCATCCAAGTGTTTAACTTAAACATATGTTCTCTAAATCTGAAAAAGAAGGATGGGGTAGAGGATCATAATCATGCAGTGATTGCCCTGGGAGTTCATTCATTGAGTGTAAGCTCTGGAATAAGTGAAAGATGACTCTCCTTCTTTAGTTCACTCTTATTTTTCTCTTGCGTGTGTTTCATCCTGTGAACACCTTTACCTGCCTGTAATCGATTTTGAGAGATTGTCAGGGGTTATTTTAACTGTAGTTTAGTAACATCATCATATATGAAAAGACACTTTACCATGTGTAAGATTAGTTTTCTTAAATGACAGTCTTAATCTTAAATGACTTTATACTATTTTCACCTCATATAGGCTGACTTTATAACTTGGCTCCTCAATTTGATGCAATTTATTATATTTCTCTATTTAAGAAGATGGAAGGCAGAATTATTGGATTAACTATCCTTGACAAAGAAAACTGAGTTGATGCTGGATCTTTATGTATTGTGCATTAAATTTTGCTAATTATATTCCATACCTGGTATTTTATTTTGGTGCTGAATTAGATTATTGAATTAGGTATGAAATACTCCTTCACTGAAGGTAAGAATATTTTATCAACTGACCAGAATATTTTTCCTGAGGGTCAGTTTGTGGCTGTTTGGAAGTATCTGCATTGTAATAATTCATAGTTAAAACGTGGTACACACACACGCACAAAAACGTGGTACAAAATCTGCAAACTTGATACTTGTCTGCCTCTGGCTGAATAAAAAGTATGGTATACCTGGCTTGCAAATTGCTGCTGTAGAGCAGAGGTGTGGGTCTAGATAGGTGCATAAAATATGCAGGACACACCTGTTCATAGGTTGGTAACATAAATCATTATACGTGAAGAAATACTGCATCTTACATTTACATTTACTGTGTAATGTTAGTGATCTTAAGTGACAAACTGTAGACAAATAAAAGATCATTTTTTAATTTGTAAAAAAACCTCCTAGGTCCATTAGGAGAACCATAACAGTTTTCAAAAAATTTATATTATTAAAACTTAAAGAGTGACTTTTTGAGTGTCTGCTTAGTAATGTCTGGGAGTCAAGGCCAGATATTTGGTTTGAAATTGCTGTGACATTTTTCCAGGTGAAAGATACATAATAATCAGCTGATCTTGACTTTTAAAGGAAATATGGAATCTCTGAATGTAACTTACTAATTTTTTTGTTGTTGTTGCCACATTTAACACTTGAACATTTTATATTCAGCACGCAGTGGCACCCTACTCTAGTACTCTTGCCTGGAAAATCCCATGGACGGAGGAGCCTGGTAGGCTGCAGTCCATGGGGTTGCTGAGGGTCAGATACGACTGAGCGACTTCACTTTCACTTTTCACTTTCATGCATTGGAGAAGGAAATGGCAACCCACTCCAATGTTTTTGCCTGGAGAATCCCAGGGACAGGGGAGCCTGGTGGGCTGCCATCTATGGGGTTGCACAGAGTCGGACACGACTGAAGTGACTTAGTAGTAGTAGTTAGTAACCATTGTACATGTTGCAACTATGTATTGTTAGTGTTGTATTTTTTCCACTTAACTAATACATGCCCTCATAGATATATTTAATCAGTGTTACCACCATGGGAACAAGATGCTGATTCTTACTAGTTTTTTTGGTTAGACCTTTTGTCAACTATAGCTTGTTTTTTTTGTTTGATAAGACTTAAAATGAGAATAAAAGAGAATGGGTATCAATATTATTATTCTGTCTTCCCCCCCATACCTTACTGTTTAATTAACTGTCTTTGTGTAGACTTGAGTACAAGGTCTGAATCTTTTCATGTACATAGTTGCAATGTGTGACACGTAAAAGTCACCTTTTAAGTATTTTATACATTGTTTTTCAGACTGCAGGCCATATCTGACAGCACTGTGTATATATCATAGAAAGCTAAAGCTAATCTTGCTGTAACATTCTTGACTTAGAGACTACAAGCTATTCCTTATAAACTGAGTCCTCATTTTTGTGATTTATGCTCAGAGCAACTTCGACTCTTAAAACAGTTTTTGGTTTGAGATTTATACATTGATACAAACTGAGAATCTATATTTAACAGTTGATTTCTTAATCTCTTCACCCTTTGTTGGGAAACCTTTATCCAGTAACCTTGCTTCATAAGCAATATTTATTATTTACCTCAGAGACTTTTTTGTATAAAAGAGGCCTGTTGGTATTCCTGTATTTTCTTGCCTAAAGGAGCTTATAATTTACATAATGATATAAAATATACATAAAAAGATAACATTTTCGGGAAGTAAATACAAGTTAGTAGAGTCATATAGAAATTAAGAACAGATGTTTAAAGGTATAGGAGAGCTTATCCATGGTTGGACATTATTACTGCTTTATTTGAGGAAGAGGTATTAGGGCAGATTTTTGAAGAATAGAATTGGGATAGACATTGAGTGGGCAGTCCAGTTGGAAAAACAATAGCCAACAAAAATCAGCACCTATATGTCAGGCAATATTTCAAGTATATAAAGTATTGACACTTTATTTCTGTAACTCATACAGTCCTTAACAGTAATCATATGATATAAGTATTATTGTTTTCTCCATTTTAAAGATGCAAAAACTGAGGCATGGAGATATTAGTTACTTGCTCATGGTCACACTGCTATCAGATGCCAGAACCAAACCCAGTCTATCTCTGTCTGGTGTGTTCTTAAGCACTATGCTGCTGCTGCTGAAGTTGTTTCAGTCGTGTCCAACTCTGTGCAACCCTATGGACAGCAGCTCACCAGGCTTCTCTGTCCACGGGATTCTCTAGGCAAGATGCAGAGGCTCATTTGGAAATACTGGATATAGTGCATCCATTATGCTTTGAACTTGTATGATTTCAACTAGATATTCTGTTTTCCCTAAAAAAATTAAAGAGACGAGAGGGACAGAGAGAAAAAGAAATGAGAATTGTAGATAACTTAAATAGTGCAAGCAGTTTTTTCCTGCCATTCTACTGAAATGAGTAGTTTCTGTCCTAGGGTCAGCATCAAGTGGGAGAGGTGAGTTTTCTGTTCCCCTAGTCATTCCAGCTTCCACATACTTTCATAGTGTATGGCTGTCACTTTGCTCAGTTAGTCTAGGTGCCTTAATATAAACTAGTTACTTCTTAAGTGCTCAAGAAAAAGGTATCTGTTTCAGTGCAGGAAGAAAACAAGTTGTCAGGTTGTATGTAATTGTGCTTTATGGATGATATGGAGGAGCAGAGGGAGATTTAAGATTAATTGGCATTGTACATTGATTTTAGGATCCTACCTTGAAGAGTTCACTTTGTAATAGTTGGAAATAAGGCTGGAAGGGTAGGCTAACGTAGATTTTAAAGACCTTGCTTGCCTCTGGGATGAGATTGGAATTCTTGATTTTGAATCTTTATTTGAAAATTTAGTTTAAAACCCAATGTCAGCAATATTAAATAATGAAGCCAGTTAGGTCTTTAATGTAGCAAAGTGTCAAACTTGTTTGGGCTCGGAACTTGACAGTTTTTTGTGTGCTTCTTAATTAGACTTGCCTAGGCTCTGAGATGGAAATGTCAACCCACTCCAGTACTCTTGCCTGGAAAATCCCATGGATGAAGGAGCCTGAAATGTTGCAATCCATGGGGTAGCAAAGAGTTGGACATGACTGAGTGATTTCACTTAAAAAGAAGCATGCTCTGAGAATAAAATGTTAATTGTAAATTCCTGATTTTACTAGAGTCTTTCAAAGAGGTAGAACTAAGGTAGATTGCTTTATCTGACCAGAAAATATTTTGAAAAGCAAATGGCATTAAATCTGTTACTTTGGATTTTTTGAAGATAAAATTCAGCTTAATCATTTCTATGAGACTAAGCTTTGCAAAATTTTTATAGCAGAGGTTTTTTTTAATTGTCATAATTTAGTTGACCTATATCAAATGTCTTTAGTAGCACTGGCCTTTTTGTTGGCAAAAGGAGCTTAGCAGTAGAATATGGTGGTTTAGCCATTTTGGGGATTCAGAGTTTATCATAATGTGTATTTTATGTATGACTTATTAGTAAAGTTTAGGGGGTATTTAATGAGTGACAGAATAAACAATGACTGTCATAGATAATCTTCCCCCACCTTCTTGTTGGTGTTTATATTAATGTAGTTAGTTAGTTGAAGAAATTGAAAAGTAGTATTGGCCATTTTGTATCTAGGTTATTGGGCATTCAGTGGAATTATGCTTAATTCTGACATTAAGATATGTTGACTACTTGAAATGCTTTAATACTTCAGAATTTTCTGCCCTGAGCTCTGTATTTTTATTTTGCTTTTAGTAATAAAAGTAATTTAACCAATGATGATTGCACAACATTGTGAATACAGAAAAACCACTGAGTTGTACACTTTAAAATAGTGCATTTTTGTTATATTAATTTTATTTCAGAGAACTAATTTAGCCAAAGCAGAGAAAGTTTAGGGGGAAAAAACTTACCTACTATTTAGATTTTTGTATTCCTTCTAGGAGTTTCAGCTACATATTTTAAAAAGTGCTTTTGTAATAAAGTTAATGTGTTTCATTGTAGAAATTGGGAAAAGCAGAAAAGCAAAATGAAAATAAATATTACCATAATCTGTCATCCAGTGGTAACTCTTAAGCATAGAAACATACAGTGTTTCTGTTTGTATGTATCTGTAATGTCTGTGATTGTCTTATAAAATTAGCAGTAAATTATGATCATCTTTTAATAATAGATATTTTTTGATAATCTAGCTATGATTGAGATGCAGATTTCATTGGCTTTTGTAGGTTGGGTATACCAGAATTTGCCTTGTTGTCCAGTATCAATGTATTTAGAGTAAACATGGTTGTAGTTATATCTGTCCTTGCATTTTTATTTACTTCTTTAGGATTAAGCTTTGTAAGTTTGAATTGGTATTTTTTTATGAAAGCTTATGAGTTGTTTTAAGGGTTTTAATATTAATACCAAATTGACCTAAGATAGATTGTATACCACTTTGCACACTAACCAGGTGTTGATAGCATACTACCATCAGTGGATATTACAGTGTTTCTTTGTCAATTTAATACCTAAAAATTGGTGTCTTATTTTCATTCTACATAGTATTGTTGCTGGTTAGCTTTTTAATTATTTCTGTTTATCTTTGGTTTTATAAATCATATTCTAGTTTAATTTTAAAAGCTATATTCCTTTTTTTCCTTGTATAGATGCTTTAAGGGTATTGTTGTTGTGGTTGTGGTTGGGCATTGACTCTGTCAGAATTTTTCTTGTGTCATGTTATATATTAACCTGATTTTTATATTGTCCGTGTAGTCTTTTTTTCTTTTGGCTTTTGTCTTTGATACCTGCTTGCTTGATTCAGTCTTATTAGGAATTGCACTGTATATAAGTATATAGACTAAGGTTTACTTTCTTTATTTTGCAGTTTACATCCATGTGAATTTTTTTGATGTGAGACAGGAATTTGATGTTTATTTTACCTTATTTTTCAAATGGTTAATTAGTCTTCCTAAAACCATTTATTACAAGCTTAAAGATATATGTGCTTGGTTGGTTCTCTTACTCAACCCTTTGGTTTAATTCATTCTAGTTCTTCCTATATAAATACTATATTACATTATTACAGTTATAAATTACAGTAATTATGTTGTTTCTTCTATGAGAAGATCACTGGAGTTTATGCTTATTTAGGGAGATAGACATATAAGTAAACAATATGTAAAATAATTATATTGTATTATTTTCTAGGAAGGAAGTAAACATGGTGGGATCTGTTTAGGGCCTCAGTAAGATGCATCTCTCAGAAAGGAGACTTTTCCATAATGATACTTGAAACTTGTGAAAATTAAGAAATACTAAAGAAATGAAATGACTTACCAGAAAGAGATAATTATCATTAACATTTTGCTATGTTTATCCTCAATCTTTCACTTTTAACAGCTGCATATTTCCAACTGTGGCTGTATCAAATTTTAGACTCTCATTTGACTTTTGAATGATTTGTGTATTTAATTTTGTAATAATGCTGCAGTAAAAATTTTAGAGAATGGAAATTTTGGTCAACATTTTAACTGAGATGTTTAATGACTACATTGTATTCTAATTTGTGACAGAATATATGATAGTTTTTATAGCTTATTTCTCCATTAGTGGACTTTAAATTTGTTTTTACCCTTGTTACAAATGACAGGGCAATGGAGATCTTTAAACACATAGGACTTGTGTATATGTATTGGGAGCAGAGGGCAGTATCACTGTTTATAGTCCCTGAAGTTGGATTTTTGCAGCAAAGTGTTTGAATATTTTGTGGCTCTAGAAACATTAGCAAATTATTTTCTTAAAAGTTTGTGCTACTAAATATTTTTTTCAAAGATAAAATATATTTTTCCTGAATTTTAGGAGATTTATGGTATGTTGAGGATATCCCCATTCCATGTATGCTCTAACTGTTACAGATGCTTAATGGGAAAATGTAAAGATAGGTGAAAACACTGTAAGGGAATATAGTAGAGAAGAACAAAAGTCCAAGTTAACTACACCATGAATCATTAAAGTGATATTATCCACCTTACCTGCCTCCTGAGAAACCTGTATGTTGGTTAAGAAGCACCACTTAGAACCAGACATGGAACAACCAACTGGTTCCAAATTGGGAAAGGAATACATCAAGGTTGTATATTGTCATCTTGCCTATTTGACTTATATGCAAAGTACAACATAAGAAGTGGTAGCTGGATGAAGCTCAACTTGAATCAAGATTGCCAGGAGAAGTATCAATAACCTCAGATACACAGATATCACCCTAATGGCAGAAAGTGAAGAGGAGCTAAAGAGCCTCTTGATGAAGATGAAAGAGAGTGAAAAAGCCGCTTAAAACTCAACATTCAGAAAACTAAGATTATGACCTCTGGTCCTATCACATCATGGCAAATAAGGAAAAAATGGAAAAAGTTACAGACTTATTTTCTTGAGCTCCAAATTCACTGCAGATGGTGACTGCAGCCATGAAATTAAAAGATGCTTGCTCCTTGGAAGAAAAGCTATGAGAAACCTAGACAGCATATATTAAAAAGCAGAAATAACACTTTGCCGATAAAGGTCCATCTAGTCAAAACTATGGTTTTTCCAGTAGTCATGTATGGATGTGAGAGCTGGACCATAAAAAATTCTGAGTGCCGAAGAATTGATGCTTTTGAACTGTGGTGTTGGAGAAGAGTCTTGAGAGTCTCCTGGACTGCAAGGAGATCCAACCAGTCCATCCTAAGGGCTGATGGTGAAGCTGAAACTCCAATACTTTGGCCACCTGATGCGAAGAACTGATTCACTGGAAGACCCTGATGTTGGGAAAGGTTAAGTGCAGAAGGAGAAAGGGGAGACAGAGGATGAGATAGTTGGATTGCATTATCGACTCAATGGACATGCATTTGAGCAAATTCCAGAAGGTAGTGAAGGACAGGGACGCCTTGCATGTTGCAGACCATGGGTGGCAGAGAGTTACTTAACAACAACAAAGATACTAAAGATTATGGTGCTGACTTTTTAAGGGGAAAATAGGGATGACTAGGGCTTCCCCGGTGGCTCAGCAGTGAAGAATCGGCCTGCAATGCAGGAGACGCAGGAGATGTAGGTTTGATTTCTGGGTCAGAAAGATCCCCTGGAGGAGGAAATAGCAACTCACTAGAGTGTTCTTGCCTGGAGAATCCATGGAGAGGAGCCTGGTGGGCTACAGTCCGTAGGGTCGAAAAGTGTCAGACACAACTGAGCATGAGGGGGCTCTAAATGGGTTCACTGACTGAGCTTCCTGAAATACAGTTGAGATTTTTATCATTTATTTTCTGGGGAGAGATTGTGTATTTGGGTTTTCAGAGAGGTTGTTAATTCACCTAAAAATTGAGAACTATAGGTACAAAGTATTCTGCATAATTGGAAGTGTGTGACACTGATTTATTGTGATTCTTGTGCTGAGATAATGTTTTAATTAATTTTGTAACATTTGTAAAGACAAAAATTACAAGTACAGTACACAGGTTTTTGCCCTCTGTAACATTTGGAATGCACAATGCCTCATTGCCCATTAAATACTTGTGTATTTCTCTTCCTCAAGGATTTTCTACTGCATAGCCATTAATATACCATCAGAATCAGAAAATAGCAAATGTATGTTTGTATACATACGTATATAGAGACAGTGAAAGTGTTAGTCTCTCATTTGTGTCCAGCTCTTTGCAACACCGTGATTTGTAGCCTGCCAAGCTCCTCTGTCCATGGAATTCTCCAGGCAAGTATACTGGAGTGGATAGCCATTCCTTTCTGCAGGGGATCTTCCCAACCCAGGGATTGAACTCAGTCTTCTGCATTGCAGTCAGATTCTTTACTGTCTGAGCCACCAGAAAAGCCCCACATATATATGGAAACAAAACCAAATACTTTTGTATCCATAGTGTATCTCCATCTATTATATTTGTTGAAAATCATCATGTTTACACTGGTATTTCCAGTTTCAGTTCATTATCACAGCATATGTTTACTTAAAAAAAATTGAATTATAGTTTCTGTACAATATAAGTTATAGGTATACAATATAATGATTCATAATTTTTTAACTGTGCTTACTTATTTGATCAGTTTTCCTGTATGAAACTAATCTTTGTCCAGACTTTTCTCTTCCTCCCTGTGGTGGAGTATCCCTACTCACCCCTTTCAAGTGCTGTGACACCTTGTGGCAAGCCACTCTTCATGCCTTCTTCATCGTTTTTGAGTTCAGGCCTTCTCCCAGACTCTTTGGGAAGAGGTCTTTATCTTGTAGACGCCTATTAGCCTGCCCTGGGCCACTGTGCCTTCCCTCTAGCATGTTCACCTGGTATCATCAGCCTCAGATAATGATTTCTGGACTGAATTTTCAGGAAGAAAGTGGAAGAGAAAGAGCTGAAATAAGTTTGAAGGGTTTAAAAACTAATATTTAACTGTTACAGAGTTAACTGGCATATGAATAGGAGAAATTATCTTTTTATTCTTACGTAACACAGGTTAAAAAAATTGATAAAATTGTAGTTTGGGGCTGCAATAGGAAAAAAGTGACTAAAAGGAGATAAAAGTGTGGAAAAAAATTAGTTTGGAAACGAAATGTACTTGCAGAGGTGTATAGTGTTTCAGTCGTTACATTTACATGTATTTTGATAAACAGTGTTTGTAAAAACTTTGAATAGCCTCCAAATTTATTAATGGTTGAAACTAATAGATTAATATTTAAAAGGGAGAAAGCTTTAGATTTTGGGGCTCTGTTCTTACTCTGCCCAGAACTCTCAAGTAAGTGGATGATATGAAGAGGTTTTCTTCATTAAGCCCAAATAATAACTTCCTTGACTCTTTACATGGCACACTAAATGTGTACTACTGAAACACTTACTAAATTAAATTGTAATTAGTAGTGTGTATTACCCTAGAAATGCCTTTGAGAATTGAAGTAGTCATTTTCATTTTCATATCATTAGCTTAGTCCATAACTCCTAGTCAGTTCAGTTCAGTTCAGTCGCTCAGTCGTGTCCGACTCTTTGCGACCCCGTGAATTGCAGCACGCCAGGCCTCCCTGTCCATCACCATTTCCCGGAGTTCACTCAGACTCACGTCCATCAAGTCCGTGATGCCATCCAGCCATCTCATCCTCTGTCGTCCCCTTCTCCTCCTGCCCCCAATCCCTCCCAGCATCAGAGTCTTTTCCAATGAGTCAACTCTTCGCATGAGGTGGCCAAAGTACTGGAGTTTCAGCTTTAGCATCATTCCTTCCAAAGAAATCCCAGGGCTGATCTCCTTTAGAATGGACTGGTTGGATCTCCTTGCAGTCCAAGGGACTCTCAAGAGTCTTCTCCAACACCACAGTTCAAAAGCATCAATTCTTTGGCGCTCAGCCTTCTTCACAGTCCAACTCTCACATCCCTACATGACCACTGGAAAAACCATCGCGTTAACTAGACGGACCTTAGTTGGCAAAGTAATGTCTCTGCTTTTGAATATATTATCTAGGTTGGTCATAACTTTCCTTCCAAGGAGTAATCATCTTTTAATTTCATGGCTGCAGTCACCATCTGCAGTGATTTTGGAGCCCCCAAAAATAAAGTCTGTTTCCACTCTTTCCCCATCTATTTGCCATGAAGTGATGGGACCTGATGCCATGACCTTCATTTTCTGAATGTTGAGCTTTAAGCCAACTTTTTCACTCTCCTCTTTCACTTTCATCAAGAGGCTTTTGAGTTCCTCTTCCCTTTCTGCCATAAGGGTGGTGTCATCTGCATATCTGAGGTTATTGATATTTCTCCCGGCAATCTTGATTCCAGCTTGTGTTTCTTCCAGTCCAGCGTTTCTCATGATGTACTCTGCATATAAGTTAAATAAGCAGGATGACAATATACAGCCTTGACGCACTCCTTTTCCTATTTGGAACCAGTCTGTTGTTCCATATCCAGTTCTAACTGTTGCTTCCTGACCTGCATACAGATTTCTCAAGAGGCAGGTCAGTGTATGTCAGCTAAATTACTGATCATTCAATTAAAATCTGTTCTCAGGAGTATGACAGAAATACTGTGGAAATCTCATATCATGTTATCACTGTAAATGTTACCATCTGTAACAAAATTAACAATTCCTAGTCTTCTATCATAAAAATTTTAGTTAAGAATGAACCACCAATCACGTTACACTTTTGATTCCTTGGTATCCACTCTGATATTTTGACAAAATCTTTACTTTTTATGATTCACATATTTTAAAACTAGCTGTTTCCCTCCAGATGAAAACTTTATTTTTGTTAGTGAATGCTAGCCACAGTTGAAAATTAGAGGGAAAGTTTAATCCTTCCCCTACCATATGAAAGAGTGATAGTATTCATAAAAAACTTGTCATATCAGTTATATTGGATAAAGATGCCTATTAAACTAACTGAACTACTAACAACTGGTGCCATGTTAATTGATAATTATTAAATGATTGTTAATTTATTTTGACTTTGTATTACATGTATTCTAAAGTTGTTGATGTTTTAGTAAAAATTAGCTGTACATTTGGTATGGTCTCTTAGACTTGACATGAAGGGATAGAGAAGAGTATGTGAATCTTAGTGGAAATTGTCTTACCTCGCTCCTTTCTCAGTTTAGACAGAAGCATTTTTATAAAAAGTATATAGAAGTATGAAAAGTATGACTTTTTGGAATCTAGTTTATAGAGTATACTTAAATTGATTGGTATATGGGTAAATTAGAAGTGGGGTTTTTTTTTGTGGTTTGCTTTTAAAATACATTGTGATTAATTTTTCTTCTTTTTTTGTCAGCAGACAAAAAAGTAAAAGTAAAAGTACAAAAGTACTACTTTTTTGTACTTACCTGATTTCTTGCTTTGGTCATTCATTAATTGTAAAAAGCATTTATACTTCTTTTATGCTTTATTGCACTGAAGCAGCAATATATAATCCAAGTGGGATGTTTCCTTCATGACTTTCATCTCTAGGAGTATATCACTGTTTTTTAAAAAAACTGGTGACTATTGTATCAGATACATTACTTTTGTTTTTTTACATTACTTTTAAAAAACACAGATTGTAGAATTATGAAGCCAAAAATCCTTTTCAAATACAGGTCTGACTTGATAGGTAAGAAAATTAGGGCTAAGAACTTACTGTAATAGAGAGTATAGTATATTTTGTAATGTCACTTCCTTGTCCTCCAAGAAGTAATTGGATGAAAGCAAGTTTGATTATAACACTGGTTGAATATTTAAGCGTGATAAGTTGACTGAATTTTAACAGATTTCCCCCTCTGTTTCTTTTAGGTGAATCTGGACTGGGAAAGTCAACATTAATCAACTCATTATTCCTCACAGATTTGTATTCTCCAGAGTATCCAGGTCCTTCCCATAGAATAAAAAAGACTGTACAGGTATGTGTATTGTTAATTGATGATAAGATGGGGTAATATTAACAGATACAAAACACATTCTATAAATTATTTTTTATAGATACTTTGTTATACAGTCCATCTGCTTTGTTACGAACTTGGTTAAGTAAGATCTCTTAATATGTTCTCTGTGTTACTGTTTTTTAAGTCTCTTAAGTCATGTCCAGCTCTGGAAACCCCATAGATGGTAGCCTGCCAGGCTCCTCTATCCATGGGATTTCCCAGGTAATAATACTGGAGCGGGTTGCCATTTCTTATGCCAAGGGATCTTCCTGACCTAGAGATCCAACCTGTGTCTCCTGCATTGGCAGGCGGATTCTTTATTACTGAGCCACCTGTACTTCCCCTCAAAACATATTCTGTGACTTGTATTATATTTATATATAGGTAGATTTCAAATCTGACCTTAGCCAGTGTAAAGTGTTAGTAAACATGGTTGTTGTTGAAAAAGAGAGAGTGATTGATTGAGAAGTGCATGTAATTAGAGGGACTTTCTTGATTTAGAACCTTAAGAATTTGTCTTAAGGATCCTCCTAGAGATTATGCTGTGATACAGTAAATGATAACTTTCAGAATTATGCTGCAATATGGTAACTACTTGCCATATGTAGCTATTTAAGTTTAAAGAGTTACAAGTCATTGAAGCAAAAAATTCTGTTTTTCAGTTGCACTGGGTATATTTCACGTAGTGATATGTGGCAAGTAGCTACCATTTGGAGCAGTGCAGATTATTTCCACCATTGCTGAAAATTCTGTTGGACAGGGTACAGAAAACATGACTTATGTCAAAGCCATTAGTATTTGTTTTAGTGAACAGCATGATACCACGTGAGAGTTAAATGACAGTAACAGTTTGTTAATACTTTAAGCTATGTGTGGTCTAATTTAGTACTTCTCAATCTTTAATGTGCATTCAGATCATCTGAGGAGCTTGTTACACTTAGTTCCTGTTCTAGGAAGTCTGAAGTGAGCTGAGATTCAATATTTCTAACCAAATCTAAGGTGATGCTAATGCTGCTAGCAAAGTGCTAGACTCTCTATAGTTCTAGTGATATGTTGTCCAGGACAATAGCTGGTAGCCACATGTGGCTGTTGCGGTCTTAAAATATGAGATGTCTATGTTAAGATGCAAGTATAAAATATACCCCAGATTTTGAAGTCTTAGTTTGTTTTTTTTTTAAAAACATTATTTTATTAAAAGTTCTCTATTGATTACATTTTGTAATAATGATTAATTGGTTATATTGGGTTAAGTAAAATTCAATAATTTCATCTGTTGCTACTTTCTAAAGTGGCTACTGAAATTTTAAAAATTATTTATGTAGTTCACATTACATTTTTGTTAGGCAGCACTGCTCTAAACTGTTGATTGAAAGATTTGTTGGTAGATTGATACAGTAATACACAGCACATAAGCAGAAAAGTAGTGGAGTGAACAGTTGTAGCAGAAGCATGTCTTATTGAGGCAGTGATGCTAGAGCTGGATATTTTGTTTCTTCTTTAAAGTTTTCTCTGTTTCAGGAATTTTTAAAATATCCTTTACGGAGTTTGAGATTTCAAATTACCTGTTAAAAAATGTGTTCTAAAAACTTGATACTATACTACATTGCTTATTTATTTTGTGATATATTGGATGTTTTAACCCTAAGCAACAAGATAAACTTTAAATTTTCTTAATTTAAGTATTTAAATCCAGAATTAGTAACTAGTTGTATAGAAATGTTAAGGAACCCCACAGTGTAGATTCCTAAGTTCAGGAATATTTATTGTAAAATGTCTGTTAAATATTAATAGTCATATATCTACCAGTGGTGTTCTTGGCTGTTAGTGCTGGTGAGGGAATTTTCTGAGTCCTTTTTGTAGTTTTTAGCACCTGGCATAACGCAAGGTCAACATTAATAATAAAACGACACTTAGTGAATCATTAACATCTTCCAGGTACTATTCCAAACACTTTAGATACATTTATTTAATTATTGCAGTAACTTTTTCAGGTAAATGGTGTTATCATCCCTATTTTACAGATGTTGGAAGAGATGATGACATACCTGATATCATGTAGTTAGCGTGCCAGAACTAGGACACAAATCTGAGCACTATGGTATAGTCTGTATTGTATAAAACTATGCTGTCTCTATACTTTAGAAACTTAGTGTTAGCTTAGTAGATTAGCGAGTTCTTAATAAATGGATTAGCTTTACTTTTTAATGATGTTTGGTCCAAAAAATTGTCATTTTTCTTTTATTTATATTGCCTTTTCCTTGAAAAATCTTATCTATGGAGATAGATTTTCCAGTTAGGCAGTTTAGACAAACTGAATTGATCAGTGAGGTTATTTCTTCATAGTTATGTAATATATGAGTTTAGTTTTAAAAAATGGAAAATTAAGTCAGAAGGTAAAAAATGGAATTATGTCTTAAGGCTGATCTATCTGATGCTGCTGCTAAGTCACGTCAGTCATGTCTGACCTGTGCGACCCCATAGATGGCAGCCCACCAGGCTCTCCCGTCCCTGGGATTCTCTAGGCAAGAACACTGGAGTGGGTTGCCATTTCCTTCTCCAGTGCATGAAAGTGAAGTTGCTCAGTCGTATCCGACTCTTCGTGACCCCATGAACTGCAGCCTACCAGGCTCCTCCGTCCATGGGATTTTCCAGGCAAGAGTACTGGAGTGGGGTGCCATTGCCTTCTCCTATCTGATGCTAGCTAGTAAGGAATACCTAGTGTTGTGTTGTTTTTACTTTTAAATGGTATACACATGATGTTCATTATTGCTTATTATATTTGAATTTTCAAGCTGGACTCTGGAGGGTATTGACCGACCATTATGTACTAGGTTTGAAATTCCAGTAAACTTCTTGGTGGATGATGGAAGCAATTTAATCATAAAAGTTTCATACCTTACCATGTTTTATTTTATTTAAACAAAATAAGCAAGTGGACAGTACTTTTAGCTCTTTTGATTCACCCAGTGCAGTGATTTTTGCTAGTGTCTGAACAGATGAAGTGTATTGGCACTTGCAATCTAAGGAATTCAACACATGGAAATCTAGTTTAACATACTTTGCAACAAAGTATTTGCTCAAACAAGGAGAGTTTGCTTTACCCCCATCCCTTCTCCCCCTCCCCACCCCGACCCGCACTCCTCAACCTAGTTCTTATACTTCTGGCTTATCCTGCTTTGGCCAAACCAACCACTTTGCTGTCCTTTGAGCAGGCTGATCTCTTCCACTCCAGGGGCCTTCCACTTTGTTTCTCTGCTTGCAGTGGTTTTCCTTGGAATATCCTCATGGCTGGCTTCCTACCTAATTTTCATCAGTTTTCTGCTTAAAAGTTACTTTCTTAATGAAGCCTTTCTTGACCACTCTATAAACTCTCTAAGGGAAGGGACTCCTTTTTATTCACCCTTACAAGCTAAGTTTCTAGCACGGCATCTGTTACATGTTAGCATCCAATATTTGTTGACTGACTGAACAAACAATTTTTTAAAATTTGTTTGAGGATCTTTGAAGTTTTGTTTCTATTTTTTTTTTTTTGGTCTGTGAAATTTTATAAAACACTATCGTAGATTAAGTGGAAAGATTTCAAATTTGAGAATCTTTGAAATTTTAAATTTGATCTTTTTTGAAATTTTGTTGATTATTTTTGTCTTAAGCAGAATTTTTTTGCATTTAATTTTTAAGTTGGTGTGTAGTTTGTACTAAAAGGGCACAAATTTAAGCATAGAACTTGGTGTTACATATGTATTCATATATCTGGGTTTCCCTGGTGGCCAGTGGTAAAGAATCTGCTGAAGTAGGAGATGTGGGTGTGATCCCTGCAGAAGGAAATGATGACCCACTCCAGCATTCTTACCTGGGAATCCCATGGACAGAGGAGCCTGGCAGGCTACAGTCCATGGAGTCGCAAAAAGTTGGATACAACTTTGTGACTAAACAACAGCAGCAATTCATATATCCAAGTAACCACTTCCCAGATTAAGATACAGTATTTTTCTAGGAACCTGGAAGGCTTCCTTGTGTCTCCTCTCACTCAATATTATACCCACTCCCACTTAATAAACACCTTTCTGACATCTCCATAGATTGATTTTGTCTGTTCTTGAATTTCATTTAATTATATCTTAAGTCTGGTTTCTTTCACTGAGGATTATGTGTGTGGTATTTATTCATGTTGTATAGCTGTAGTTGTTTTCATTGTTTTATAATATTCTACTATATGACTATATCGCAGCCTGTCCTCTTCATTGTAGATAAGCATATGGGTTTTCAGTTTTTGACTGACATAAATGTTCTTGTATATATCTTTTGGTGGACATAAGTACTCCTTTCTGTTGTGTATGTGTGTGTACATGCACCTGTGTGTATACATAAAGACATTTCATTTTTTTCCCTTTGATTTCTTATAAGATTGAACGTCTTTTATACTCATTAATTGTTCAGATTTCATGAAGTGTTTTGACCATCTCAATATGTCCTATTTTTAACTTCTTGAGATTTGCAGACGTTTCTTACCGAGATAACGGTCCCTTACATTCAGTTATTGCAGGTAGTTTCTCCTAGGCTGGTATCTGGTAAAAGATGGGAGAAGCTCTCAATTTGTCAGAATTCTATTTATATTGGTCTGTCTCCAGAATAATGCTGTCTTAAACTCACTTTACCTTCTTTTAAGGTAACACTTCAAAGCTGTCCTCTTCTGTTGTAAATGTTCTCCCAGCTCTCCTTTTTTTTTAAAACAAAGGCATAATTAGACTAAGGCTATCTCTAGTAACATTTTTAAGACAAAGGCCTGTGTACCACTATTAAATCTCCTCCTTTTACCAAAAGTAAGACCTTTAACATTTGAGAGCTAGATTGATCCTTATTAAAATCCCAGGAAGTCCTCTTTCCTGATGTACCATGGAGGTATTCCTTGGTACACTGGAAACAAGATGAAGGTTGTCTGAACTCTTTTCTCCACTTACCTAGGAGAGAACATGGCCTATTCCTAGTCATTCAGTTGTTAGAGAATAGAGTGTAATTTTCTTTTACATTTGAGTGGTTTTTCACCAAGCTCAATAATCTAGCAGATGATCTGCTCTTGGGAGCTCTTAAATTCTCTCAGTGAAGAGTGATCAGAAGTATTACATCTTAGCCCAGACATATTAGACTAGGAAAAATATACAATCCTGAGTTTCAAAAAGCAAATGTCTGCAATTTCCCTGACCTGAAGGCTTTCTGGAACACTTCCAACTGTCAAAAAGAAGAGAAGTAACATCCTGTGATGTGGCCAAATAGGGAGTGAAACTTCTATAAAGACCACAATCTCATAATCTCTTCTAGCATTATTTATTTACAAGAGGCTTGTTTGTATCTTAAAGAAGAAATTCCTTCACATTCACAGTCTTGGGAGAAAGGAGAAACTATCTACTCTGAGCAGGCAAATGATTCGGAGTTTCCAGTGTATCAGTGGTTCTGATCTGAGTGAACTTTTCAGTAATAGATAGAAGTCTTCTGAGATTAATTCCCAACATCCTATCTTTGGCCTTAGAAACCTAAGCTGTGCACTTCTGAATGTAAGCTGACATTCTGGTCCTGTAGTTCTTTATACTAGTCTTTTCAAAGTACACTGTGCTTCACAATCACTTGGAAGCCTTGCTCAGTCTGTCAGGTCCCCCTCCCCATATTTGAGGCAGAGCCCAAAGAATTTGGCATTTCTTTTAAGTTTCCAAGCTATTCAACTACCAGTCTGGGTACTATACTTTGTGGACCACTCCTTGTGTTTCTGGCCTGCTGTGGACTGATTTCATCCTATCTCTGTGAAAGAAAGTAAGAGAGTGAACTGTTTTTCCTGAGTTCTTCCAGAATATTTCTAATTGAATGAAATGGCACCATGTTACTTTTACTTTCATTCATATATATAGTTTCCCAACAGACTGATTAAAGTTATAGAAAAAATTTGAACACTTAAGCTCTACTTCATAGTCTCATCTCAAACATAGATGATTAGATTAACAATTTTCAAGAAAAATATTATTAATGCAATGTTATATACATGGTAGCAAGTTCTATGATCTTACATTTGAAAATTTTTATATCATATTTCATTTCAGCAAAAGTTTGCCAGCTATCTCCTAGGGAAAGGTGATAGTTGGCAACCTTCATAGGGAAAGACCATCCTTTATTCTTAGACTGAGTCCATTTCAGTTTCTTTTGTGAAATGACAGTGCTAGATTTGTTTTTTCTTTCAGATTTTTTTTTTTTGAAAATTTTATTTTTTTTTATTTGGCTTTGCCAGGTCTTAGTTGGAGCATGTGGGATCTAGTTCCTTAGCCAGGGATTGAACCCAGGCCTTTTACATTAGGAGTGTGGAGTCTTAGCCACTGGACCTCCAGGGAAGTCCTTATTATTTTTATTTTTCCCAGATTTTTAGTTGGCTGCCTTATGTTGGTCATCTTTAAAACTTTTTTCTTGGTTTATGAAGTTCAGTAAATTTCTATTTTAGATTAGATGGAAACAAGTTTTGGAGGTGAGAAGTGAAAGCAATGAATCCTATCCCTAAGATAACTTCTTATGACTCCTTGAAACATCTTTTATAGAATCCAGTTAGGAAACTCTACTGTTAATGTTGGTCCAGTTTTGACAATTTTTTTTGAGGCAGTTTTACACAGAGCAGGTATTTAAATACTTGTCTTTTACCAGGTTTGGGGGCTACAAGGATGATGGACATAGAGTTCTCAAGGTTGTCACAGTCATGTGAAGGATATAGCAAAAAGTCATGATATAGTGAGAAAGATGCTGCTCTAGGGTGGTATAGAGGTGACTTTGGCAAGGTATATTTTAGTGAAATCATAGGAATAGAGGGCAGGATGACAGTGAGTTGGGACGTGACTTTGTGAGTCAGTGAAGATGGAAATAGCTATGAAGGAAGGGATGAGAGGGAATACCTAGAGGTCCAGTGTAGGGGGCAGAGACAATGGTTTGGTTTTTATTTCTAAAAAAGACCTGAAAATGTTTGTATCCTATGGAGAATCAGTTCCTAAGAGATGAGAGATTGAAGATACAGGGGAACTAGTCTAAATAGTTGTTGAGATGACTTTGAAATGGAAATTGATCAAATCCCCACCATAGATTGAGAAATTAGCCTCAGGGAAAAAAGAAATCTATTCCACTAAACAGAAGAGAACATTCAAAAAAGCTTCAGAAAAATTGGGGATGCTCTTGAGAACCCTCCTACACTGTTGGTGGGAATGTGAATTGGTGCAGCTACTATGGAGAACACTATGGAGCTTCCTTTAAAAACAGGTACCATATCATCCAGCAGTCCCATTCCTTAGCATATATCTGGAGAAAACTCAAATTCAAAAGGACAGATGCACCCCAGTGTTCATGGCAGCACTGTGTACAATTATCAAGACATGGAAGTAACTTAAATGTCCGCTGACAGATGGATAAAGAAGGGGGGGGGTGTGTGTGTGTGTGTGCATAGTAGAATATTACTCAGCCACAAAAAAGAATGAAACCGCCATTTTCAGCAGCAGATATTACAGTAAGTGAAGTAAGTCAGGAGAAAGACAAATACCATATGATATCACTTAATATGTGCAATCTAAAAACATGATACATGGAGAAGGAAATGGCAACCCACTCCAGTACTCTTGCCTGGAGAATCTCACAGACAGAGGAGCCTGGTAGGCTACAGTCCATGGGGTCGCAAAGAGTCAGACACGACTGAGCGACTTCACTTCAGGAAACTGGATCCCTCATACTATAACTAAAGATCCTGAGTGCTGCAACTAAGACCTAACATAACCAAATAAATAAAAATTCTTAAAAAGATGTAAAAAAAAAAAAAATGATACAAATGAATTTTATTTCTAAAACAGAAACAGACTCAGAGAAAACAAACTTATGGTTACCAAAGGGGAAAGGAGGAGGGATTAATTAGGAATTTGGGATTAATAGATACATACCACGTTATATGTATGGATGTTAGAGTTGGACTGTGAAGAAAGCTGAGCGCCAAAGAATTGATGCTTTTGAACTGTAGTGTTAGAAAAGACTCTTGAGAGTCCCTTGGATTGCAAGGAGATCCAACCAGTCCATCCCAAAGGAGATCAGCCCTGGGATTTCTTTGGAAGGACTGATGCTGAAGCTGAAACTCCAATACTTTGGCCTCCTCATGCGAAGAGTTGACTTATTGGAAAAGACCCTGATGCTGGGAGGGTTTGGGGGCAGGAGAAGAAGGGGACGACCGAGAATGAGATGGCTGGATAGCATCACCGACTAGTTAGACATAAGTTTGAGTGAACTCCGGGAGTTGGTGATGGACAGGGAGGCCTGGCGTGCTGTGATTCATGGGGTCGCAAAGAGTTGGACACGACTGAGCAACTGAACTTAACTGAACCACATTATATAAAATAGATAAGCAACAAGGACCTACTATATAGCCCAGGGAGCTATATTCAATATCTTGTAATAACTTACAGTGGAAAAAGAACTGAAAAAGAGTGTATATATCCATTTGAATGTAAATAAAAAGGATTGTATATTTATATACTTTGCCATGCACCTGAAACATTGTAAGTCAACTGTACTTGAGTTTAAAAAAATTTAAAAATAAACAGCAACAACAAATTGGGAATGTTCTTGTCTTCCAGTGAAGATCAGGTACTTTGCTGAGCATGGTGGCAGAGATTGTAAGGTAGAGCTTGTGTGCATGTGTGTGTGCTCAGACACTTCAGTCGTGTCCAGCTCTTTGTGACCCTGTGGACTTGTAGCCCACCAGGCTTCTCTGTTCATGGGATTCTCCAGGCAGGAAGATTGGAGTGGGTTGCCATTCCCTTCCTCCGGGGGATCTTCCTGACCCAGGGACTAAACCCACAAAAGTCTCCTTGCATTGCAGGCAAGTTCTTTATCTGCTGAGCCACATGGGAAGCCCCAAGATAGAACTTGGGAAGAGTCATACTAGAAGAGACATGAGGTGAAGGAGTAAATAAAAAGACTATCAGATGACCTGGAAATTCCTGTCATAGTTAAAGTTTATGAAATTTATGGAAAAGTATCTTCACCAGAAAGGAAAAGAAAGGCTTTGGGAGGGGTTTGTTAATAGAAAATGAAAGGGACATAGGAATTAAGATTTCAGTGTAAAGAGAGAGGGGAATGAGGTATATAGTGGTTCGGAGAGTAGAAGGCAGAATTAGTGCTTGGATCAAGTTTCTTCTCAGTTCGTTCTCAGTCTTGGTGAGAAGGAAGTAGTTTTTAAGCATTACTATTCTGTTGGTCATTGCCTCTCTAAGTATCTTGCTGAACATAATGAAGTACATATGATGATGCTTGTCTTTTGAGTTATTAAATAATCTAGAATAGATTTTGTGTTTGAGCCAAGTGGAGTATTGCAGACTGTTCAAGTTTCTACTAGCTGAGTCTGCAGAGCTTTGGCTGTAATGCCATCTCCTGAGCAAGTATAGGTGGAGGTATGCTCTTAACAGAAAATTTTAGCCTTCTCCTCAAATGTTAATATAGTTATAATACTTTATCTTAAAAAATCTCAAACATTAAGTTAGAAAAGTGTAATGTGTTTAATAGTCTTTCAGAAATGGAAGACGTGAAGCTGTATGAACAGTGAAAGTTTGACTTTTTCTCAGACTGAAAAACTGTAAATATTAGAAAAAGTGTGAGTTTCTGGAATCTAGGAATCCAAAATAGCCCTTCATTATTATACATAAACAATATAATAGGCTTTAATTTTATTTTTCAGAGAAAAGCTCGTTTGAAAGTGCCCTTGATTCATTCATTCCTTTTGTATTAAATTATGTGTTTAATCTTTGAGAACTCTGAGTGATGCCGTAAAATATGCTGGTGTGACCTGCTTAAGTAAAGTGCATGGGAAAGTGGCCATTTGGAATAGATTTCTTAAGAAAAGTTTGAAATTCCTGGACTTGAACTAATTTGTTTACCATGGATCCCATGAGGATACTTGCAAAGCCAGATGATAGGATACAGTTGGGTCCTGTGAATGGCACTAGTTTACAGTTATGTTTTCTGGATTTCTTCCATATGTTGCCGTCTTCTTTGTATTTGACCATGTATGGATACACGGAATTTCATAGGCCAAAGAAGGAAAGAAACTTTCATATGAAAAGCAGATCTTCATTTGTATTATCATTCCAATAAACAATTAAGTTGTTGAACTAATTTTTTTAAAAACAAAGGAGCAAAAATCTTAAAATTTAAGCTGTTGTGGTGTGTGATTAGTATACAGCCCAGTACTGGAGGTAGAAATGTTCTTTGTTTGGTAATGAGAGAACCAGAAATGGTTTGGAGTAAAATCAGGAGATGATTCATGTAGAACAGTTAGATTTTTACATCAGTTCTAATACATGATACTGTGTCATTTAAAATAATTTTTGAGAATTTTTAGGTGAAGGGATGGTTACTTTGGATATTTCTGCTTCAGTGACAGTTACCATAAATGGATAACTTATTTTTATGAGGGAGATGGAGGCAAATGATATATATATTGAGATCTGTTAGATTTGAATAGATTGTTCTTTTTTAAAAAATTGAAATATAATTGACATATAACCAGATTGTCCTTTTTAACTATAGACAACTACTAGATATATAGAATGTGAATTTCTAAGCCACATGAAGTAATATCACTCAATTTTTTTTAGTTTTGATAATCTACACTGATGAGTCTGATTATTTCCACAGTTATTTTGCCTCCCTTATATTATTAGAGTAACTCAATATCAGACAGACTGTATTATCTTAGCTATGTGGTATGAAACAGTATTCTCCGAAGCAGTGTGCAACCATCGTTGATATTGAAGGTGACCAGAAAATAGTAGAGCCCGTATCTATTGATGTTTAGCTTTTTTTAATTTACAGAGAAATTGACACTTCCTGCTATTTAATGTTCAGATAACCAATTTTATATGTTAGGTAGATAAATAAATATGCTTACATTTGGGATATCTAAAATTTTCACCGACAGTTTACATTAGGGTCAAAGCAGTTTAAAAACCATTGGTCTAAAAGATAAGAACTTTGTCTCTTATTTGTCTAAAAGATTGGAAGCATTTCTGTGAATATGCATGTCCAAATTTCAGTTTCAGCAACTTTCTTTTTTGATAATGCTCTTTTAACAAAATAATTTCTGATTGCTATCAATCTTCACTATCGAATTCAGTAGTCACTAAGCCACATGTGGATTGGGAGGATCCCCTGGAGATGGAAATGGCAATCCACTCCAATATTCTTGCTTGGAAAATCCCATGGACAGAGGAGCCTGGCAGGCGATAGTCCATGGGGTCAGCAAAGAGTCAGACATGACTTAGTGACTAAACAACAATAGCAACAAAGCCAAGTGTAGCTGTTTCAGTTTAAGTTAAATAAAATTGAACATTCAGTTCCTCAGTTGCTCTAGTCAGATTTCAAGAACTTGTTAACCTCATGGACAAGCAGCTAGTATGTATTGGATAGTTTAGATATAGAACCATTTCCATCATCTCAGAAAGTTCTGTTGAGCAGTGCTGCTATACACTTTTAGCTCTGCAGTCTTAGTTTCAACTCTTCAGTCTCTTCATCCATCAGCTAGCATCTGTAAGAAAATGTGAGGGTAATGGAAAGACATTATCCATTTTTTAACCTGTAAAGGTAAACCAAACTTTTCCTACCCAGAAATTAATTGCTTTTCCTTTCCCAACTCTGTTAATCAACATAGATAGTTGAAATTGTTTCTCATGTGATTACATTTCCCTCTCTAAGTCTAGTAGTACTTAATTGGTGCCATTCTATGGCATGTAACATTCAAAGTTTAATTCGTGCCTCTTAAGTTAGCCTATCAGCATACTTGGAACCTCTAGTCTTAGTAAACACTATATATAAATTAAATGAAAGCCTATCTTTTTCTGGGAGAATGATTCTGCTTTTCTGTTTGAATGAATGTTTGCTTTAAGTAGGAGCAGCATATGTCCCAAGATGAATGATTTTTACATTCTAAAACAGAATTTGGGGTTACAGAGTATCTTAGATTGTAGGAAGAATGCTGTTATTAAGTCCAGTTCCTTTTCTTAAATAGAACATTTTTACAAACTCTAAAGAGAACTGAAGATTTTACTCAGTTAGTAGGGTTTTACCCTACCAGATGCATTTTTTTTCAATGCCTGGATTTTGCTGATCGCTTTGACCTGAATGGACAATAACACATTTGAGAAGAAAGTTGGCTCTTAGTCATGACGTAAACACAAGTGTAAATAATTATAGCCATGCTGAGAAAGATTTGGGAATGGAAATAAGTTCACTTGAGTAATTGGTTGGGACCAAAGTAGATGGAGATAATCCAGAAAACATTTACTGCAAATGGTAGATTAAATGTACTTTCTGATAAATCGTATTTGATCTCTGTGAATTACTTGATCATTCAAGCACATTGTTTATTTGTATTATTAGATGTGCATTTATTAAATTTTAAATGGCTTTAATAATTAATAATATTTTATCAGTTCCTGTTTTCCTTCTCTATACCAACTATGAGCTATAAACCCATTATTTATATATATGTACTTTTAAGTAACCTGGACACTCAACATCTACAGTAATTGATTCTAAAGAAAGTGGCTGGGTGGGTAGATTTACTTTACAAAAAGCTTCGTATTTAGTTTTGATTAACACTCGTCTCCCTACATCTTACCTTGTAGGAAACCACAGATATAATGTATGTTATTAATATCTGTACACAATGACTCTTACAGGTGGAACAATCCAAAGTTTTAATCAAAGAAGGTGGTGTTCAGTTGCTGCTCACAATAGTCGATACCCCAGGATTTGGAGATGCAGTGGATAATAGTAATTGGTAAGAAGGGTTTGTCCCTACTGCTTTCCATTGCATTTGGGAATAGGGCTGGTTAGACTTTTTTAACATTTTAAATCTTCTCACCTATGGTTACTAAAATTTAAGTAATATGGCTTAGGTTCATATATCAACTTTGCCACTTGTCATTGTTGCTTAACTTCTTTGAACTGATTTCCTTTTCTATAAAATGATGATAACACTTTTCATAGAATTATTTTGAAGATAGACTCTAAAACATAGATAAAAGAATTCTCATTATTATAAGAAATTTGGAACTTTTCATTCTCTGCTATTAATTTTATCTGTTTTCTGTCACACCCTAACTTAAATATGATTTTAGACCTTCAGTTTTTCTGTAAGTTGTAAGTGAAGAAAACATCCATGACTTTCTTTTTGGAAATAAGATATTAGGAGCTTATAAAAATATTTTTATTTTTCTTTGAGTTCTGCATTATTTTTGAAGTAAATTTCTTAAACTTTTGAAATACCTAAATAAATTCATCATGAGGCTTCTGTGTTGTTTAATCTTTTCATTTGAAACCTAAAACTCTTTGGGTGTAATTTTTCATGTTATAAAGTGTGTTTTTTGTTATTTAATCAGTTAGTTATGTCTGATTCTTTAGTTGACCCCATGGACAGTCTGCCAGGCTCCTCTGTCCATAGGATTTCCCAGGCAAGAATACTGGAGTGGGCTGCCATTTTCTTCTCCAGAAGGTCTTCCTGACCCAGGGATCTTGGTGGATTCTTCACCACTGAGCCATCTGGGAAGCACTGTTCATAAGTGGAATCTCAACTTAATTATTTTATTTATTTGCATTCTACAGCTGGCAGCCTGTTATTGACTACATTGATAGTAAGTTCGAGGATTACCTAAATGCAGAATCTAGAGTGAACAGACGTCAGATGCCTGATAACAGAGTGCAGTGTTGTTTATACTTCATTGCTCCTTCAGGACATGGGTAAGTACCTGAATACTTCTGATAACCTTTTCGTTGTTTTATTATTACTTATCTTTGGGTGCATGTGTTAGTAATCCTTATCTCTGTGGAGTATGTTTAACTATACAACTTGTGAAGTTCCAAATTCCATATAAAAATGATTTATAAAAAACGTAAGTCCTAGCCACGCTGAAAATGATTTTACTTCTTAGTTTCTCATGTGTAAGACTGTGCTTCATGGAGAGGAATATTGTTTTCATCATGGTTTCGCATCTCAATGTGGCTAATTTAGCTTTCTTGTTGACCAGTCTGCCACAGATTGAACAATCAAATAAGGAGAAACAGCCATAACAATTAGCTTAGACATATTCTAAGAAACTCCAAAGATATTATTTATTATACATCTGGTAGAGAACATTGCCAAAAAACTTAAATACCAAGGTTCTAATGTGCTGTTTCTTTCTTCAGTAAATCTATTTCACTAATCTTCTATTTGACCTTAGCTGTCACAGTCAAATTATTTAAGTATCCTATCATCAGTACTAACCTTCTACTTATTAGGAGTTAAAATTAAGATCTGAGTATTTAGACATGTATCTGATTGGACTGTTTGTTTGTATGGCCAGCCTGTACTCCTGTTTTGGTCGTTTGTGTTTCTTTGTTATTTTGAGGAGATATGCATGTCATCGTCAACTGCAGATGTTTGTACTTACTCTTCTTTAAAGTGAAAGTGAAGTCGCTCAGTCGGGACTGACTCTTTGCGACCCCATGAACTGTAGCCTACTAGGCTCCTCCGTCCATGGGATTTTCCAGGCAAGAGTACTGGAATGGGCTGCCATTTCCTTCTCCAGGGGATATTCCTGACCTAGGGATCGAACCCGAGTCTCCCACATTTCAGGCAGACGCTTTACCATCCAAGCCACCAGGGAAGCCCTCTTCTTTAGTCTTTGGTTAAATGACTCAGCATAACTCCGCCCCCTGATGATTGTAATTCCACCATCTCTCCACCAAAAGGGACTGGACAGTTTCATAGCATTAGACTAAATAGCATTGTCATCTAACACCAAAATTACAGTAGTGTAAACCAGTTCCTTCAAGAGAAAGTGAAAGTCGCTCAGTCGTGTCCAACTCTTTCTGACCCTATGGACTATAGAGTCCATGGAATTTTCCAGGCCACAATACTGTAGTGGGTACCTTTTCCCTTCTCCAGGGGATCTTCCCAACCCAGGAATCAAACCCAGGTCTCCTGCATTGCGGGCAGATTCCTTCCCAGCTGAGCCACAAGGGAAGCCCAGGAATACTGAAGTGGATAGCTTATTCCTTCTCCAGCAGATCGTCCCGACCCAGGATTTGAACCGGATTCTCTTGCATTGCAGGCAGATTCTTTACCAACTGAGCTATCAGGGAAGCACACTTTCAAAAGCATACCTTTCTCTTTTGTTTTCTGCTTTCTTCTTCATCTTTTGCCTAGATAGGCTAGTGCCCATTATCACCATCTTGGTTGAGCAGAAAGCCTTAATTTTATAGTTTACCATTTTTGCACTGTCTGATTGTAGTGGTGCAGCTGTTTCTTTTTCATTTCTAATATTCTTCTATAGTATTCTCAGAAAATTATATATTTAAAGCCTAAAGCCCAAAATTGACTTATCGACTTAAAAGGCTAAAAAAAAAAAACCCTCAAAATACCATACTGTATAGTTTTTTTCTGATAACTTGTTAGTTTCTTCTTGAATTTTTATATGTGTGTGTGTGTGTGTGTGTGTGTGTGTGTGTGTGTATATTTATCATTCTAATATAACTTGTTAGGACTTTTTCCTGAAAGCCAGCAAAGTAAAATCTCAACCTGTAGTTAAGTCAATAGAAATTTGTCAGTTTATATCCACTTTTTATTATTTCAGATCTTTTGGACTCTCTCCAACACTTAGTAATTCTCATGGAATCACATTTCTCTTATCCCCTGAGGGAAAATATATTCCTTAAAATTGCGTGGGAAATAAAATTTTTTTAAAGAAAAAATTCTGATATTATGTGTAGTGGCTTGGGACCATTTCTTGTTTGTCACAAGGGATGAGAGTTCCAGATTTTAATTTCTTAGTATAACAGTGTGCTTTTGAGTAGTTTGTCAGCTTAACTATTTTTAGAAGTGGAACAAAGTTTTGCCACTGGTATATGCTGCTGTGGATTAAGTGACATAATATGACATTGAATTTTCTGTAGAGAGTTCCAAATTCCATGCTCACTAAAGAGTGAAATTCCAGGCAGCATAGTAGAGGAATTATGACCTTTCTACCTGGGTAGTGCCTGGATTCCCTTTTTAGTGGTTCTGTTTTTGGAGTAATTGTAGATTGGTCCACCAGTGTATTTTCTGTGTCCCTTACTCCACCAGGTGTCATCACTGAACAAAGGGTTAATTTGTGATTTCAGCTGTTGTTGCTTCATTTCCTTTGTTCAGTGGTTGGTAACTGACTTGGAACTTGAATTTTTAAATGGTGTTTTTACAAACCTTTTGAATTTTGATTGCCACTTTGAAAAAAATGTCAGTTTTATAGAGTTTTTTTTTCCCTTTAGAAATGTATATACGTATGTATGTTTAATAAATATTTTTATGTATTTTTATATATGTTTAATAAATATTTGCCCTCTATTCATTTTACTTATTTTGCTGTAGGCTTTGAGGTATTAAATGGTTTTTTCTCTTTGTGAGTGTTTCATCGCTCAGTCGTGTCCGACTCTGTGACCCCATGGACTGTAGCTCCTCTCTCCCTGGGGTTTCCCAGGCAAGAATACAGAGTGGATTTTCATTTCCTTCTCCAGGGTATCTTCCTGACCCAGGGATCGAACCTGGGTCTCCTGCATTGCAAGTGGATTGTTCAGTGTCTGAGTCACCAGGGAAGGGTTTATCTGTTAGAAATTCTATAAAGGAGTTTCCTTTGTGTTTAAAAAAAAAAACAACTTAAAAATTAGATTTGTTGGAAAAGATGATCTGAAATAAAATTAAATGGATAGAGGAAAAATTTCAACCAGTATGTAATCTGTTGTGAAATATAAGTGTTTTCTGTTGGCATTTTGTAAGCTTTTAAAATTTGTATTCTAGTTTAAAAGGACAGAGGGTTTCATCAGGGCTTTTATAAAGGTTATATCTAAAGTTTAATTTTGTAAAAACTGGTTTAATATTCTTCAGCCCTGTCATTTTATGTTTGAGAAGTTGACTTCCCTGATTTCCTTGTCATGGCTATTTTCAAGTATCTTTCTCTTGGAAAGTTGAAATAATAAACGTTCTGTAAATGTTGTTTTACTTTAAGCATAAAATCTTGTTAACTTGGATTACAATTTAATATTTTATATTCAGTTCAGTTCAGTCACTCAGTCGTATCCAACTCTTTTTGACCCCATGAATCGCAGCATGCCACACCTCCCTGTCCATCACCAACTCCCGGAGTTCACCCAAACTCATGTGCATTGAGTCGGTGATGCCATCCAGCCATCTCATCCTCTGTTGTCCCCTTCTCCTCCTGCCCCAGTCCCTCCCAGCATCAGGGTCTTTTCCAATGAGTCAACTCTTTGCATGAGGTGGCCAGAGTACTGGAGTTTCAGCTTTAGCATCATTCCTTCCAAAGAAATCCCAGGGCTGATCTCCTTCAGAATGGACTGGTTGGATCTCCTTGCAAGATTCATTAAAATTATAGATTGACTGAATTCTTTTCTGTCACCAATTTAATGAGGTGGTAGTGGTAGTAATTTAACTTTGTCCTCCATATAATCTGGAAGGTAAACTCTAAAAATTTACAAATGTGAGATTTTAAAAAAAATATGTAGTGGAATAATTAAGTTTATTTTATGTGCTCCATATTTCTCTCTTAAAATTTGTTTATTTTTTGGCTCTGCTGGGTCTTCAGTGCTGCGTGTGGGCTTTCTCTAGTTGTGGTGAGCAGCAGCTACTCTAGTTGAGGTGCTTGGCCGCCTTATTGCAGTGCCTACTCCTGCAGAGCATGGGCTCTAGGGTGTGCAGGCTTCAGTAGTTGCTGCACATGGGCTAAGTAGTTGTGGCGCAGGGGCTTAGTTGTTCTACAGCATGTGGAGTCTTCCCAAACTAAGGATCAAACCTGTGTCCCCTGCATTGGCAGGCAGATTCTTAACCACTGAAATACCAGGGCAGTCCCAAATCCGAGATTGATTGACTGAGCCTAGACTTTTATATTTAGTGTTGTTATGTAATGATTGATGAAAAACAGGCAAAAACTTAAATATTTTCTCAAAATCAAAAGGTTTTTCAGTTACCATTAGTGAGATAAGGGTGCTGTTTATAGATAAATACAGTGTTATTCCAGCCACACACTCTTTCTGTAGTGTTCTCTGAATGCTAATATCAAAATTCAAAGGATTTAAGATGAGAATTAGAATTGAAGCTGTCTCATTTCTCCATATCTGCCTTCCTGCCTTCTTACCCTGTCTTTCTGCCAGTCACCACATCACTACCACAAAGAAGTATAGTATTATTCATCAGTAAAAAAGGAGTATCTCATTAGTCTCTGCTGCTGCTGCTAAGGCGCTTCAGTCGTGTCCGACTCTGTGCAAACCCATAGACGGCAGCCCACCAGGCTCTCTTGTCCCTGGGATTCTCCAGGCAAGAACACGGGAGTGGGTTGCCATTTCCTTCTCCAATGTATGAAAGTGAAGAGTGAAAGTGAAGTTGCTCAGTCATGTCCAACTCCTAGCGACCCCATGGACTGCAGCCTACCAGGCTCCTCTGTCCATGGGACCCCCCAGGCAAGAGAGTACTGGAGTGGGGTGCCATTGCCTTCTCCCATTAGTATGTGGACAACCTCCCAATACACCCAACAGTATATATATTAAACTAGAGTATGCTAAGAGAACTCAAACAAGGGCTTTCTGTTTATTTTAAAATATTAGTCTGTAAAATTTATAATAAAATTAGATCTTTATTCCATTTTCCTCATGTTTTATCAAAGCGAACGAATACTATATTTCTATGCAAAATACTGCTGTTACCTTCATTTATTTTGTTAAATATTAATGTTTAGTCTAGTGTATTCTGCCTGTGAGGAATAGCTGATTTTCATTTATAGTTATTCAAAGATGTAAGGAAAATTATAGCAGCTTAGTTTTTTAGTCAGCACATATTTGAACACCTTCTCAAGTGTTGGAACTGTACTAGATATTACAGAAGAGATGAATGAGACAAAGGCCTTTGCTCTTAAGGATCTTCTAGTGAGAAGATGGGAGGAACAAATACACAAGTAGGTGGTTACTATATGACAGATTCAGTGTTGTGATCCTTTAGGCTTCTAGTTTTAGGTTGGAGAAGAATTCTCAGAGGAAATGAGAATAGTAAGCTGGGTCCTAAAGGACAAATAGGAATTAGGCAAGCCAGCTAGAATGGCGATGGGAATGGAGTTGTTCCAGACCAAGGCAATATGACCAAAGTATGGTGATTTTAAGATACTGTGAGAAGTTCAAAAAGGCTGGCATATTGGAAGTCGGAAGTAGCAAAAAATGCTAAGGGATGGTGAGAAATGAGGACAGCTGAAGACGTTATGTTTTCACAGGCTTCTTAGGCCACACTCACTCAAGGAATCTGGCTTAGTAAGGTTTTCAGTCTGGGAATGACTTGATCAGAATTGGATTTTAGAAACATCGTACTGACTGCAGTGTGCATGATTTTGAGGGAAACCAGACAGATTCTTGTCATTATCGAAGTTTGGTGGCCTGAACCAAAGTAATGGAAAGGAGATAAATATATAAATATTTTTATTTGTTCAGCAGGTTCTGGTGAATCTTTGGAATGGATAAATAGAGGAAGTTTATCCAATCTGAGTCCTGGGTTTCAGCTTTGAGTAACTGGGTGGATTGAAGTGTTACTTACTGAAATAGAAAGCATAGAAGGGGAGGGGGTATTTGGGGGTTCAGATGAACTTTTGATTTTGAGGTGCCAGAATGGATTGTCTGAGTAGTATTTCCATCAGGTGAACACAAGCCTGGAACGTAACAATGAGATCTGGGCTAGGTATAAAGACTTGGGAGTTACTAAGCCATAAAAGATAATTAGAAGTTGTTGTAGTTAATGATAAGCTCATAGAATGTAGAGAAGAAAAGACCTAATAGAGAATTCTGAGGCATGTACCTTTTAAGGGACTAGCTTACAAAGAGGTTCCTGGAAATTAAGTGAACAGCTTGTGAGAGTAATGTCAGTGCTGCATAATGGGCAAATTAAAAATACCATTAAACACGGTGTTTCTGAGTTGGCTGCTGCTGGCTAATTATATTAGCAGCCTGAAAGTATTTGGTGACCTTAAAAGTATAGTGGCCAAGTGGAGGCAGTAGTTAGAGTGTAATGAATAAAAGGGATGATGAAGAAGATGTTCTTCTGAGCCCCTTCTCTGAGAAATATACTGGGTAACAAGAAGTAAAAGAGGACTATAATTTTTCATTTACAAACAAGACAGATTTCCCAATTTGAGTGATAAGTAGAGTCTCTTGTAAGAAAGCTTATTAGGAGCCTTTCTGGATTTTCCAGTTCTACTTTCCGGCCCACATGCTGTGACCAGGGTGTTAAAATGCAGGAGTCAAAGCTTTCTTAGGCATTCCAGTGCTTCTTGAAATCCTGTTCTTCCTCACTGTTGCTGGCCCAATATACATGTTTAGAGAGTGTTTCTCATGAGGAAATGAAGTAGTTTCAATGTATGTAATTTTAGCATTGGAATGTAAGAAGTCTGTTCTCCCAAATTGGTCAATCCAGTCATATTAAATATTGTGTATTTCAGACTTAAACCATTGGATATTGAGTTTATGAAGCGTTTGCATGAAAAAGTGAATATCATTCCACTTATTGCCAAAGCAGACACACTCACACCAGAAGAATGCCAACAGTTTAAGAAACAGGTAAGTAAAATGACTTTGGGAATTCTTAGGATTCTAATATTATTCATGTAATTTGTAGTTTTTCATATTTTCATTATAATGTGTTACAGTGTGTTCCTCCTGCTACTTTATTGTGTATGTGTGGTTGTTTACACTATATTAAAAATAACTGTTGAAAATAGTCTCCTGCTTTAATTTTCTTCTCAGTTCAGTTCAGTCACTCAGTCATGTCCGACACTGTGACCCCGTGAATCACAGCACGCCAGGCCTCCCTGTCCATCACCAACTCCCGGAGTTCACTCAGACTCAGGTCCATCAAGTCAGTGATGCCATCCAGCCACCTCATCCTCTGATGTCCTCCTGCCCCCGTCCCTCCCAGCATCAGAGTCTTTTCCAATGGGTTAACTCTTCGCATGAGGTGGCCAAAGTACTGGAGTTTCAGCTTTAGCATCATTCCTTCCAAAGAAATCCCGGGGCTGATCTCCTTCAGAATGGACTGGTTGGATCTCCTTGCAGTCCAAGGGACTCTCAAGAGTCTTCTCCAACACCACAGTTCAAAAGCATCAAAAGTGCTCAACCTTCTTCACAGTCCAACTCTCACATCCATACATGACTACTGGAAAAACCATAGCCTTGACTAGACAGACCTTTGTTGGCAAAGTAATGTCTCTGCTTTTGAGTATGCTATCTAGGTTGGTCATAACTTTTCTTCCAAGGAGTAAGCGTCTTTTATTTTTATGGCTGCAATCACCATCTGTAGTGATTTTGGAGCCCCCCAAAAATAAAGTCTGACACTGTTTCCACTGTTTCCCCATCTATTTGCCATGAAGTAATGGGACCGGATGCCATGATCTTCATTTTCTGAACGTTGAGCTTTAAGCCAACTTTTTCACTCTCCTCTTTCACTTTCATCAAGAGGCTTTTGAGTTCCTCTTCCCTTTCTGCCATAAGGGTGGTGTCATCTGCATATCTGAGGTTATTGATATTTCTCCCGGCAGTCTTGATTCCAGCTTGTGCTTCTTCCAGCCCAGCGTTTCTCATGATGTACTCTGCATATAAGTTAAATAAGCAGAGTGACAATATACAGCCTTGACCTACTCCTTGTCCTATTTGGAACCAGTCTGTTGTTCCATGTCCAGTTCTAACTGTTGCTTCCTGACCTGCATACAGATTTCTCCAGAGGCAGGTCAGGTGGTCTGGTATTCCCATCTCTTTCAGAATTTTCCACAGTTGATTGTGATCCACACAGTCAAAGGCTTTGGCATAGTCAATAAAGCAGAAATAGATGTTTTTCTGGAACTCTCTTGCTTTTTCCATGATCCAGCAGATGTTGGCAATTTGATCTCTGGTTCCTCTGCCTTTTCTAAAACCAGCTTGAACATCAGGGAGTTCACAGTTCACGTATTGCTGAAGCCTAGCTTGGAGAATTTTGAGCATTACTTTACTAGTGTGTGAGATAAGTGCAATTATGTGGTAGTTTGAGCATTCTTTGGCATTGCCTTTCTCTGGGATTGGAATGAAAGCTGACCTTTTCCAGTCCTAAGGCCACTGCTGAGTTTTCCAAATTTGCTGGCATATTGAGTGCAGAACTTTCACAGCATCATCTTTCAGGATTTGAAACAGCTCAACTGGAATTCCATCACCTCCACTAGCTTTGTTCGTAGTGATGCTTTCTAAGGCCCACGTGACTTCACATTCCAGGATGTCTGGCTCTAGATGAGTGATCACACCATCATGATTATCTGGGTTGTGAAGATCGTTTTTGTACAGTTCTTCTGTGTATTCTTGCCACCTCTTCTTAATATCGTCTGCTTCTGTTAGGTCTATACCATTTCTGTGCTTTATTGAGCCCATCTTTGCATGAGATGTTCCCTTGGTATCTCGAATTTTCTTAAAGAGATCTCCAGTCTTTCCCATTCTGTTGTTTTCCTCTATTTCTTTGCACTGATTGCTGAAGAAAGCTTTCTTATCTCTTCTTGCTATTCTTTGGAACTCTGCATTCAGGTGCTTCTATCTTTTCTTTCCTCCTTTGCTTTTTGCCTCTCTTCTTTTCACAACTATTTGTAAGGCCTCCCCAGACAGCCATTTTGCTTTTTTGCATTTCTTTTCCGTGGGGATGGTCTTGATCCCTGTCTCCTGTACAATGTCACGAACTTCTGTCCATAGTTCATCAGGCATTCTATCTATCAGATCTAGACCCTTAAATCTATTTCTCACTCCCACTGTATAATCATAAGGGATTTGACTTAGGTCATACCTGAATGGTGTAGTGGTTTTCCCTACTTTCTTCAATTTAAGTCTGAATTTGGCAATAAGAAGTTCATGATCTGAGCCACAGTCAGCTCCTGGTCTTGTTTTTGTTGACTGTGTAGAGCTTCTCCACCTTTGGCTGCAAAGAATATAATGAATCTGATTTCGGTTTTGACCATCTGGTGATGCCTATGTGTAGAGTCTTCTCTTGTGTTGTTGGAAGAGGGTGTTTGCTATGACCAGTGCAATTTCTTGGCAAAACTCTATTAGTCTTTGCCCTGCTTCATTCCTCATTCCAAGGCCAAATTTGCCTGTTACTCCAGGTGTTTCTTGACTTCCTACTTTTGCATTCCAGTCCCCTATAATGAAAAGGACATCTTTTTTGGGTGTTAGTTCTAAAAGGTCTTGTAGGTCTTCATAGAACCATGCAATTTCAGCTTCTTCAGCATTACTGCTTGGGGCATAGACTTGGATTACTGTGATATTGAATGGTTTGCCTTGGAAACGAACAGAGATCATTCTGTCATTTTTGAGATTGCATCCAAGTACTGCATTTTGGACTCTTTTGTTGACCATGATGGCTACTCCATTTCTTCTAAGGGATTCCTGCCCACAGTAGTAGATATAATGGTCATCTGAGTTAGATCCACCCATTCCAGTCCATTTTAGTTCACTGATTCCTAGAATGTCGACGTTCACTCTTGCCATCTCTTGTTTGACCACTTCCTGTTTGCCTTGATTCATGGACCTGACATTCCAGGTTCCTATGCAGTATTGCTCTTTACAGCATCGCACCTTGTTCTATCACCAGTCACATCCACAGTTGGTTATTGTTTTTGCTTTGGCTCCATCCCTTCATTCTCTCTGGAGTTATTTCTCCACTGATCTCCAGTAGCGTGTTGGGCACCTACTGACCTGGGGAGTTCCTCTTTCAGTGTCCTATCTTTTTGCCTTTTCATACTGTTCATGGGGTTCTCAAGGCAAGAATCCTGAAGTGGTTTGCCATTCCCTTCTCCAGTGGACCACATTCTGTCAGACCTCTCCACCATGACCCGTCTTGGGTTGCCCCGCGGGCATGGCTTGGTTTCATTGAGTTAGACAAGGCTGTGGTCCTAGTGTGATTAGATTGACTAGTTTTCTGTGAGTATGGTTTCAGTGTGTCTGCCCTCTGATGCCCTCTTGCAACACCTACCATCTTACTTGGGTTTCTCTTACCTTACTATTTCTCCTAGGAGCCCATAAGTATTATCATAGTGCCCTTCAGTGTGTGTGCTCAGTTGTTTAGTTGTGTCCACCTGTTTGTGATCCCGTGGACTGTAGCCCACCAGACTCCTCGGTCCGTGAAATTTTCCAGGCAAGAATACTGGAGTGGGTTGCCATTTCCTGCTTCAGGGGATCTTCTGACCCAGGGATCGAATCTCTGTCTCTTTTGCCTCCTCTGTTGACAGGTGGATTCTCTGCCACTGAACCATCTGGGAAACCATAATGCCCCGTATCCTTCGTCAATTTAAATAAGGCTATTTTAGATGTTTCTGTTAGGATTCCACCACCACCTATCCCCACAGGCAGTCTCCCACATTGCAGGCGGATTCTTTACCAGCTGAGCCACAAGGGAAGCCCCATTTTAGATTGTCTGTATAGCTTGTGCCACTGCCCCTCCCCATACCCTTTATAAAATTACTTTCCTAGACTGAATTCCTGGGGAGAGGATTACTTTTTAAAGGGTATAATTATTGTATTACCCCCTCTCCATTTTTTCATGGTGCTTTCTCAATAAAACAGTCAAAATTCCTTTTATGACAGGTATGTTTGATCCAATGCCTTGCTAGCATTGTCATAATTTTTTTTTATACTTTTTTGGATTAAGGTGATGTCTAATAATTTCTTTAACTTTCAATTTTCCAGAAAAGCTGAACATTTTAAAGCAAGGGTTTAGTTTTCCCTCAGTGTTGTGTTTTTGTTTTATTATATATTGTATTTTATGAAATGTAGGATCAGTTTCTGGAACTACTTTCCTATTCTAGTAGCCTATTTTTAAATTTTAGGCCAGTGTTATGTCTTTTTAGAGCTTCCCTGGTAGCTCAGATAGTAAAGAATCTGCCTGCAGTGCAGGAGACGTGGGTTTGATCCCTGGGTCACGAAGATCCCCTCGAGAAGGGAATGACTATCCACTCCAGTATTCTTGAGAATTCCATGGACAGAGGAGCCTGGCAGGCTACAGTCCATGGGGTTGCAAGGAGTTGGACACAACTGAGCATCTAGCACTGTATGTCTTTTAAATTGAGGCTAAGTTGTATAATATTTTAAAGTAGATTTTAGAGTTTATTATCTCTCACTGTCCTTCTAGTCGTTTGTAACAAAGTACTTTGGTTCTTCATCTTTTTCAGTATGACTTTTAGAATAACTTGAAAACTATTAGAAAAACAAAAACCTGTGGAAATTTGCTTTGAAATTGTGTTAAATATGTAGAAATTTTTAGAATGTTTTACTACATCATTTTTACTGTATCTGATATTTCTACCAGGAAATTTTTTATTTTACATTTATTAGCTCCATTTTTATTTTGTAATTTGCTGTTTCTAAGTTCAGATACTAATCATATAGTATTAGTAATATATCTATTTTATCTTAATTTGGAATTGTACTAAAAATGAAGAAATAAAAAAGATGAATAAGCAGTGATCTCTACTTCTAAATTGGTCACTTGCAGTGGTTGTCAGTTTACTTTTTCTTTATTTATTCTTTAAAAAAAAGCAGGGGGCCAGGGGCAGGTAGTGTTTAACCAGAGATGTTTATCAGAATCATGTAGAGAACTTTTTCAAAATGAATTATTGGACCATAGCTCTACTAGTTGGTTTTGTAGGTTAAGATACAGCTTTGTATTTGTTATTGTGAAGATGCTTACTCAGGCTATTTTAATATACAACCTCTGACTAAAAGCCATTGCTCTTAGAGCTAGCTACTAGTCTTTCTTTTTTCTTCTAGTCATGTATCAGGTTGGCCAAAAAGTATGTTCAGGAAGCTTACAAAAAACCTGAATAAACTTTTTGGCCAACATTGGGTTGATGCATGATCTGACACCTCATCATTTATTCTTAGGTTTTTTTTTTCTAAATAGATGCATAACGCAGTTATAAAAGATATGTGGTCTTATTTATTTCTATGGCGGTTCTGTCTGCTTTGGTAGCCATGTAGCACATTTTGTTTCAGGTCCCTTTACTGCTGCTGGGGACCCTGGTAGTGAGTGTAGCATTAAGCTACCCGTACAGGCAGGGAGCTAGGTTTAGGTTTATTAGCCATCAGTTTGTTTGTTATAAGTTTGAATAGGGTAGGTATTCAACACTATTTGGATGTCTGTATTCTTATTTGAATTTAGAGTGATTTTGGACAAAATAAATTAATTTGAGGTCATTTCTGATGTTACTAGTAAGTTGTCTTTCTTTTTTTCTGTATTCTCATTGATTATTATTATAAACTCATTAGCTTCTTAATTTCCAGGGCATGTTTTCTCCCTGTGTGCTTGCCTGATCTTTTATCTGTTGTTCCTTGATGTATGTGTATGCACATGTACATGCAAGGATACTTCCTGATAAGTACACATTTTTTTTTCCTAGAGCCAGTGCTATACTTTATTTTATTTACCTTTGCTCAGTTCTACTAAAAACTTTAGTTGAGTTTAAGCTCTGTTGATTCAGCTGAATAAAATAGTTGGTAAGAATTTGTCTAAAGGTATCTCAGTCATTATAAATAAATGACCCAAAACCACTAGAATAGAAATCAACTAGTGAAGCCATTTATGGACTCTTACTTCATTTTTAGAACTCTTTGGGTATTACAACCTTATAAGTTTAACATTTCTGAAGCAATTGGATTTAGAGAATGGTACTTATATACAAACTTTATTGAAAAAAAAAACAGCAGCATACTATTTTGGTTTTAAATTACATTTTGCATTGTTGAAAAACAGTAAAGGAACTGGAGCTAAAGACTCAGGAATTTAAGAAGAGTATAATAAAAATAAAGCTAATGTCTAAAATTATATGTGGTGCTCTTTTACTAACTTCCTCTTTCATCTTAGATAATGAAAGAAATCCAAGAACATAAAATTAAAATATATGAATTCCCAGAGACAGATGATGAAGAAGAAAATAAGCTTGTTAAAAAGATAAAGGTAGGTTCATTCCCATACATATACTGACATGTTTTAGGGCCTTAGCAATACTATAATAGCTGCTGTAAAGACTAGAAATAGCAGTGTTTATAGGGACTTCCTGATGGTCCAGCAGTTAAGACTGTACTTCCACTGCAGGGGGCCCAAGTTCAGTCCTCGGTCAGGGAACTAAGAATCCCACTTGCCATGTGGCATATACATATATAAATGTTTTTAAACAATTGACTTAACAAAATAAATGAGATTATTGATTGTTTAGTTCACCTTTATGATTAACTTTGTTGTTTGACTGTTAGTATAATAAAGCATTATATGGAATAGAAAGATAAGTAACAGTTCTTGTTTTCAGATGGTTTTAAATTAACTGATTTCATATTTTATAATTTTCCGCCTTAGAAACAAACAGGTAATGGCAATGAAAGGGGAAGCATAATGAGAAGACAAAGGATTTGCTCTTAAGCACTATTATGCTTATTCTTTAAGAGCCAAACATGTTTTATTTTGTTCTTTTATAAAAATCAATCAAAAATCTATTCCGACATAATTTTTTGTATTTTTAACTTATAGTGGTTTCCTAAGTACCCTGGATTTTAAAATGATATATTAATAACATTGTCTGCTTCTAGAGCTTTTAAGGTTGATTTATTATCAAGTAGGCAAACTAGCCACAAGTCTCATTTTTTTCCTTGTAGCTGCCAATGTATTTTTTACCCTTTAAAATTTTTCCAGTATGGGACACTTCTTTTTGGAATGATGCTTTGACAAATAATCTGATCAGTATATGCCTTAGTATTCTTAAATTTTAGTGAACGTATAATTTTGTTTATTGTTTACATTGGTAATAATGCCATACAATGGCAATTTACTAAATATTAATTGAATGACCTATGAAAGTGAATGCAAAAACTATTAGGGTGATAATGTTTTTTGCTTACCTGTTGAGTAAGGTTAACTTCTTTATTCTTGAATTTGTGAGGACTACAGAGATGTATTTGAACAAGAATACTTTGTTTTATAGGACCGTTTACCTCTTGCTGTGGTAGGTAGTAATACTATCATTGAAGTTAATGGAAAAAGGGTCAGAGGAAGGCAGTATCCTTGGGGTGTTGCGGAAGGTAAGGTTTTCTTCAGTGAATGGCTTTCTATAAGATCTCACAAATGTTATAAAAAATTTGTATTTAGTAAGTAGTATAATATGCATGCTGCATTGATATAGTCTAGATTTTCAAAGATCTGAATTCAGTTTCATTGAGTCTCATCTCCTTATTAAATACATTCACATTTCTCAGACCTTATGTCCTGCTGTGTCAGGCAAGTATGTGTTAAATCTTAACATTGTAGTACTTTAGAAGCCACTTGTCAGTATTCATCCTCCCACCTCTGCCCTACCATTAAGCCTATTCCTGTTTTCTTGTTTGAAAACACACTTACAATGCAGGGGTTCTTTACCTGGGGCCCACAGATTGCTCCCAAGGGATCTAATAAACCTTCTGAAATTGAAAACAATTTTGGAGAAAAGGCCTGTCATTTCTATCTGAGTCTCAATTGGGTCTGGGACCCTAAAGAATGAGAACTGTCAGAAGCCCAATTAAAAGATTTGTATTTTGCTTTCTTCAGGGCAGAAGTCAACTTCTTGGCATCATATCTTTAGAGCAAGAAATTTTGTTATTAAGAGATCTTCTATACTAATTTTTTAAAGGAGTTTTAAACAGCAGTATAATCTTAGTTATAGAGTCAATTCTTTGAAGCCTTCTTGGCATTAGATACATTTCCCGAAATTTGTGTTCATTATACTGGTTTATACTAATACTTAATCTTCAGTGTTATAGTAACTTGGAATGAAGATTGAGTCATGATTATAATTTGTTGATACTACTTTGAAAATATACATAATTTTTAGGATATTTTCCAAGTTAATGTTCTTACGAGTGACTTTCCCAACTAGAGATACTGTGGTCACTCTCAGCTCTTTTCATCACCATGTAACCTTTAGTTTCTGAGCTGAGACTTTAAAACTGGTATAGACCTTAGAAATCTGCACAGAGGAACTTGCTTTGTATCTTTAGTTTTAGGTTATCCCCCTTCAAGAGTATTCTTTTAGTGATACATTAAAAAAAAGAAGAACATTAAAGTTTCTTGGCTTAGGTTTTCATTTTGGTTAACTTGTAGTTTTTCTAAAGTTGATTCCTCACCCACCCTTGACCCACAACATTAAGTACTATTTTATAGGGTTAAAGTCTTAATGAAACATTGACCTAAGGTATTTAATACTTTGTATATTCTCTCATTGTTAACACCCAGTTTCCTTTTAAAAGAATGAGTTTAGTGGAAGTAATACATATGGTCTGATTTTTTTTTTTGTAGTTGAAAACGGTGAACATTGTGATTTTACAATTCTAAGAAATATGTTGATAAGGTAAGTGTAAGCAGTGATGAAAATAACACAGATTATACTTTCCCTAAATAAAATTAGTCTCAGATTTAGTTTTTTGTCTTCTATAAATTTAGCTAATTTAAACTGGTATCTTCATTCTAGCACTGAAGCAAGCACTGAGACAAATTGTCTCAAGCAAGCCTAGAGACAAATTTGGATTATTTTGCCAAGGTTTTGAACTCTAGAGGAAAAATACAAAATAGGCTGTGTGGCTAGGGATACATAGGAAAGTGGGTCTTTCAATCATTGTATTTTGTGTTGTGGTTTAATACTGAAAGAAGTATGAAAGTAGAAAGGAACAGGCTTTTGCTTCTCTTTAATGTGAAAAGCTTATGGAAACTGGAAGAGAAGGCTTAAGTTTTAGGTCAGAAACTGAACTTCAAATATTTAAAAGATACACAGCTTAGTAGCTGGTGAGTGGAGCACTTTTGTTACTGAAACACTGTGAAAAACTGATCTTCCTCCCAGGAGGGAAAAATATCAGTCCTGAGTTGTACCTTGTACATCTGATGAAGGAGAAGGAAATCATGTGAAAACAGGATTAATTCTGGTTAGAGGAACCAGGACCTTAATTAGAAAACTAACAGCAGAGAGGAAATTCTGAAGAAAAAGTTGAAAAGACCCAGAGATAGGGAACAAAAAGAGGATCAAAATGAACCTCATTGTTTTCATGGAGAGATAAATTCCTTCTTTATGCTATTCTATACCCTTTTGCTCTTTTTTTCCTCTCATCATGCTTGCTTCTCCAGACCCTCAATACATACTATTCTTTTCAGCCTCCAGTTTTAGATGTCCATCTTAAGTTGATGTCTCTTCAGTTTCACACTACTCTGCACTTTCCCAGTATACAAGAATTTCTTTAGCTATGTAGAAGTAATAGGAATATTGATGATAATTGGAAATCATGGAACAGCAACAAGATCATTCTTAAAAGTGAGGGGGACAATTTGAGTCAAACTGATAACCTCAAGAGGAGAAGGCAGTGGTACCCCACTCCAGTACTCTTGCCTGGAAAATCCCATGGACGGAGGAGCCTGGTAGGCAGCAGTCCATGGGGTCGTGAAGAGTTGGATACGACTGAGTGACTTCCCTTTCACTTTTTGCTTTTCATGCATTGGAGAAGGAAATGGCAACCCACTCCAGTGTTCTTGCCTGGAGAATCCCAGGGACGGGGGAGCCTGGTGGGCTGCCGTCTGTGGGGTCACACACAGTCAGACACGACTGAAGTGACTTAGCAGCAGCAGCAGCAGCTACCTCAAGAAATATAAGAGATGGGAGTGAATTTTGAAATTGAGATCGCCATGTAATTGATTTTTCTCAAAAGAACTCATGACTAGATGCTCTGATAGAAAGTAGATGATGGTGTTAATTCAGCCACAGCGGTTGCCAGGCCTCACACAGTGGGAGAAGAGCAAATGCACATGAAAGGATGTTCATCTCCCTTGGTTTTGAGAAAACAATGCTTCAGGTTCTATTACCATTTCTTCGCTTTCTCTTCCATTTTGAAAATGTGACTTCAGAAGAGCTAATAATCTCTGATGATTTTATATATGTAAAGAATGTTTCATAAATATTAACTGCCAGTGCATTCCCTATCATTTTATTATTTTCCTCAATTTTAAATCTATGCTATTTACCTAGTGCTTGAAGCAATGATAATCTTTAACCGTGTTTTATTTACATATGCAATCAATAATTCCCTATGTACCTAAAATACTATAGAAAGGAAGGCTAGTTACTAGCCAGACTTTGAACATTTGAAAGTATGCAGCCTCCCCTGATGAGTGGGACTCAGTAGTATACAAGCGTTACAAGCAAATGGACCATTCCTACAGGAAAGCAATAAGACAATCATACATGTGTGGAAATACTAAAAATTCTAAAATTATGTAATATTACATAATTTTTATATATAATATATATAAGTAGATATATGCTATGATGAGAACATTTACATGTATTAAAGAAATTCAAAGTAAGTATTAAGTGGTATATTTTCTTGGAGCGGAACCAGATAGAGAAGGATTTATGAAAATAGTTGCCTTAAGATGGATTAAGATAAATAGAGTCATCAGATGTTTATCTGTGGGGTTGGGAGTGATCCTACTTAACATTTTTATCAAGTAGAATGAAGATATTGTCTTCAACTTCTTGAGGTAGATGGTTATGCAATTTTGCTTAATAAAAACTTCATTTATTTGTTGAATTTGTTTTAGCACACTTGTTTTTTTCTTTCCTAAGGCATAAATGTTCACTTACACTTTTGCTAGATGTTTACTTTGCCTCTTAACATAATTTTTCATTTATAGTCTTTGAAACGTGTAAAACATCCTTGATAAATATACTTTGAAAATAAGTTTAGGAATATTTTACTGCTTTTCCTTCAAAGTTCAGAGGAGAGGTAAGGTATATGTTATGTAGCTCATGTCTTTATGATAAAGGTACCTAGTAGATATTTAATAAATACTTGAAGGAAATATCAATACCAATATTCCATATGTCTGTGACTTCCAAGTAAGTGAAATCCTGCAGGTTAAAGTCAGGAGTAGTGGTTGCTCCTAAGAAAGACCCAAGTTCAAAGATATGTCATTTTGCTAATTTAGAGAACTGACTGTTGCAGGCAAAGCAAGGAAGACAATGGAAAAGAGGAAAATTTGATAAAAATAATTTCAGGATGTGGCAGTAGAGAGTGCCAAAATCAAATAGAGAAGGAAAACAAAAGGAGAGAAGAGAATGGTATAGTATCAGCAATCAGAAATGGAAAAGATAAATAAATTCAAGAAACTGTGGAGAAAATACTAATTACTTTAAGTGTGGAAGAATGAGTTGATTTTTAAGAGTAAAATAAAACGTATTTAAGTGGAAATAGAGACTTTTATAACCTGAAAAATACCAGAACCAAGTAATCATAAAAAAAGGTTATTTTAGTGAAAGGGAAAAATCTTTCATTATCTAAAGTGTTTAATGACATTAACAAAAATAATTTAATAGCTAGTTAATAAGTCCACCTTATATATCTTGTATTTCAGCTACTATGTACTTTACCTCAGGTCCTTTAATGATTTTTTAATGATGCATTGATGAGGTAATATATGATATTTAAAATTACAAAAAGATTGTTTTATACTGGCACGGTTATTTGTTTTTATTATTCTCTACTTAGAGAAATTGAAAACAGTAATGTGTCCTAGAAAATGAACAATGTTTATCACATCTCAGCTCCAAATCAGTTTTTTGCAGGGCCCATTATATGCTCTGTGGCAAGAGTGCAAAAGGTGATGGCACGTTTTTTGTAAAAGGGGATGTTTATAGTATAGTTGAAGAGTTTATATGCTGTCACCTGTCGCATTTACTGGTACCATAGAAAAGACTGGCAGCCAAGGAGAAGGTTGTCTTGGGTTAGAGTGACTTGACTTCAAGAGTGCCAGGAGAGCTCCCAAAGCAGACTGGAAGAACTCTGAAGTAAGTTTGAGAGTCAGTGACAAATTCAGTCCCCATCATTGGATATGCTCAGAGTAAGAAACTGTCTGACTTGACAGAAGTAGAGAGGGATAGAGTTTTAGATAATTCCAGTGGCCATAGAAAGTGTATATTCATCAAGGGGCAAAGTATAAAGGGCAATGAGGCTTGTGGAAAACCCAGTCTTAGTTAGAAATAGGAGTAAACTATCAGAGAACTGCACAAAAATGTCCAATTGAGGATGAATCATAGTAATTGGCCATCACAAAAGGGAAAAGTAATAGTAAATGTTTCTTGGCTATCAGGCAGAATAAAAACAGAATAACACCTTTACGTTTGTCTCTCATAAGGGAGTTTTGGTAAAGTGGTGGAGATGAAAGATAGGGGATTAGAAGTGCAGGAATGAATGATGAGAAAAAGGAGGATAAAATGATACAGAGTACTCCCACACCATGTATATCCAAGAACATTGCATTGGTAAAGGATACAATAGAGCAGCTCACAGGAGTCTTTTAGCATCTTGAAACACTAGGGAATGGTAAAATTGTCTCATGTATAGGTATCTCCTATATATTGATTTTATGTATCATAGATAATGTCTGCTATGAGCAGACATTCATTAACCAAAATAGCACATTTACCAGACAGTTGGAATAAATAGGAATTTATTCCAAATTAAAATTCCCCAGTTTGAATCCAACTTGATGTGTAATCTATGTATTCCTATATATTAACCTGAATAAAAACTCTAATATTAGTAATATTAAGGAAATATTAAGGAAAGCAATTTCTTTTAGGTTTGTGAACTTCAGTAGGAACTAATCTACCTTTCCTTCTCTAGTAAAATAAAATATATACTATAAAGGTGAATACTATTCTCTAGCAATGTCATTGTTTAGTAAATGTTTTGAGAGAATTTATGGTTTCTAAACTTTAATTTGGAACTTAAATTTCCATTAATGTCAAGTTAGCTCATTGTATCTTGCTCCCCCTTACATGTAAGTGAAGACAGATAAATGCTGTCTTCCTTGAAAAGTTTCGTCTGAATTTTTTGTTTGCTAAAATTTTGAATTTACACCAAAGCTTTTTTAATAGAAGCAAATTCCTTACGTGTCTTTTATTTATGACAGAACACATATGCAGGACTTGAAAGATGTCACTAATAATGTACACTATGAGAACTACCGGAGCAGAAAACTGGCAGCTGTGACTTATAATGGAGTTGATAACAACAAGAATAAAGGGCAACTTACTAAGTAAGTATACATCGATTCCTCCCAGGAATGGCATTATTTATTTAGTAAAAAATCATATTATTTCGTCGCCATCAAATTCCTCTTGGCTACTCAATAGAAAATTGGAATAGTGTTCTTTATGGGCTTCCTTAGTGGTTCAGATGGTAAAGAATCTGCCTGCAGTGCAGGAGTCCCAGGTTTGATCCCTGTGTTGGGAAGGTCCCCTGGAGAAGGGAATGGCTACCCACTCCAGTATTCTTGTCTGGAGAATTCCACAGAGGAGCCTGATGGGCTACAGTCCATGGGTCACAGGGAGTCAGATATAACTGAGTGACTAACACTTTTACTTTTTCATACGTTGATTGTTTTAGACATAATGCAATTGCACATCTAATAAAGTATAGTATAAATATAACTTACATGCCCTGGGAAGCCAAAAAACTTGTGTGATTCACTCTGTTTCTGTATTTGTTTCGCTTTATTGAGATGGTTAAGTTGTGGTTACCTTTTTCCCATATGTTAATTTTATTTTTGTTTTCTATAGCCTTCTCCATCTTTATCAGTAACTGAATGCATAGAAATGGCTGAAAATACAGGTTTTCAAAGGGTAATCCTCATAACTCTTTTGGAACATGACAAAATTTTCATTGATCTAAAGATACATAAAGACAGTTTTCTGAAATTCCCCCCCCCTCTTTTTTTTCAATTACATCTTTTATTCATGTGTCCTTTCGTGAAAATATGATGATGGTATTGTTTTATTTATGTTTAGTTTTAGCACTCTCACTTGGCAAAATGTTAGTAACTATTGTTTCCCAAAATGTTTGGAAAATTTTGTTGCTCTTTGAAATCCTTAATTTAACTGAAATTCTTTTGGATAATGCTGTATGAAAATTGCTACATGTCTGTATACGTAGTGACCTGCCAAACCACCAAACTAAGAAGCAAAAGTATGTAAATGTACTTGCTTAATGAATTCTTCAGGAAAGACCACATATAATTTAAATGAAATTTGGTTCTTTTCGTTATGCTCAAAATGTAATACATTTCAGCATTTATACATTTATACAACCAAAATGTAGGTTGTATGACACAACCACAGTAGGGTCTTAGGTCAGCCTTAAATGTGGTCCTTGCTGTGATTCTGCTATTGGTCACATGAAAAGGGTAAGTCATTTTTCAGGATCTCCTTGAAAAGATCCCTAAAAGAAGCGAAGTTGCATCTTTGAGGATTTAATATGATGTTCAGGTTATGTTGGCCTGTTTTTTAAAAAATCTTTTACCGGGTCTTTTTATTTTTTTGATTGAGTTACATTGAATTTCTCTGACAAGTTTAAGTTTATAAGCTTTAGCTTGTTGATGTGTGTCAACAAGCATTTTCATTAAAAGGTGGGCAGACAATGAAATAATTTAAATGGTTTTTCTAGCTATCTAATAAAGTTTCATTTAAAAAACTGTGATAACAAAAAGTTATCCTTTTTCCTGTTTTCTGCATTATAAACACATTTTTGTATTACGGTTTTCTAAATAGCACTTTAATAAAGATGACTAGAATTGAGATGCTAATTAATTTAACAATTAGAGAGGTTTACAAAATCATTTTGACTGGTAAGAGTCTTCAAAAAATTAATTTTTTATATGTGTGACCATTTTCTTATAATACTGAAATAGCACTCTTGGTTAGGAGGCAAGTATTTTTACAAGGTTGAAAGACAAAGTACCTCAAGTGTGAAATATTGAACATCTCTTTGAAAGTGTGCATATGTAAATAGGTTTAGAAACTTGAGCAGACTGTCAGAAGATAGTTGCATAGCATATTTACTTTCATAATGATTTGGTATAGGGATTATTAACAGAATTTGGAAAAGAAATTAACTATCTTCAACAAATTTGGCCATAAACTTTTGTTTTAGGAACGTGAAGTGAAAGTCGCTCAGTTGTGTCCGACTCTTTGTGACCCCACAGACTATACAGTCCGTGGAATTTTCCAGGCCACAATCCTGGAGTGGGTAGGATCCTTTCCTTTTTCCTTTCTCCAGGGGATCATCCCAACCCAGGGATTGAACTCAGGTCTCCCGCATTGCAGGTGGATTCTTTACCAGCTGAGCCCCTTTACTGTAAAATCTGTGGATTTGCTTTTAATTGCTGTTTTTATTGTGGTTTACTCTAAGTGTGTTTTGTTGTTGTTTAGTCGCTTATGTCCCACTTCTGTGACCACATGGACTGTAGCCCTCCAGGCTCTTCTGTCCATGAGATTTCCCAGGCAAGAATACTGGAGAGGGTTACCTTTTTCTTCTCCATTTATGTGTGCTAATAAGTCTCTGTATTTTTTGTTCTTTTAGATGTGGCACACTTGAAGACATTTCATTTGTTTTTCCAAAGACATAAGCACTTTTAGTATGTAAAGATTTTTAATATTTTAAAACATCAAAGCTCTACAATCTTCTGTTTTCCTCCAAGAGTTATTTAAATGATAATTTAGGTGACAGTGTTCCACTCTTGGTAAGGTGGTAGGTAGCCTTTTCATGTGCAAAGTATACTACAAATTCTTCACATTTATATGGATTGGCTTATTCCTCCCAAGGATGAAATTAAAGAGTATTTTATAGATAGGTTATTATTAGTAAGAATATATATTTAACTTTAAAATCACAATTCCATCTGAATTTTAATTTATTTTCTTAAATTCTAGTGTTTACTTAATTTATTTAATGTTTACAATATATTTTCAAGTTGCAGCAGTGTTGTTGGATAATCTTAAGTTGCTTAACATACTCAGTTATTTAAGATGGCCAATTCAAAAATCATTTTTATGAGTATTTTTTTCCTAGAGCCTAAAAGTGTTTTGGAGTATGGCAGAAGTGAGTTTTATAGAAATCAAACAAAAGCTTTGAACCCTTACTAGAAAAAACACTTGTATGAACATACAACACACACACACACGTTTGTTGTGTGATTTCAGAACCCAAGAGATCTGAGGCTCCTCTTAAAAATACCTGCCATAAATATATCAGCTTTTAGTGAAATAATGATATTTACACTTTAAAATTTATTCCAGTTTACCTGGCTTTTTGAATGTTGATTCTCCTAAGTTAATGTTTGGTTTATTTTCATTTTCAGAACTTCTGATTAATTGTTTAATTATTAAAACATGCTGCAGGTTTATTCTTTTGATGAAATATCCTTTAGTTAAGTAACATTTTGTTCTAACTTGCACTAATTGCAAAAACAAATCCTCTTGGTCACAATGCTACATCACATTTTGTCTTTCCTTTTTGCTAAGAAAAATCAGTAGACAGTGTTCTTTCTGTCCTGTTGTTCATTTAATACATTCCATCTCAGTCTCTTGTTCTCCTTGATAGGAAAGAATAGTGCTACGATGGTCAGAAGTATTCAGCCTCATAAGGAGAGAAGTCACTATAATCAGTGTGTCAAATCAAGATTAAAGTGACTAGCCTTGAAGTTATAGATGAAATACAAAGCCTGATTTTGTTTTTAAGCCATAATTTAACTTTTTTAACCACTTTATTCATTTAGGGTTGTAATTAAATGGTCAAAGCTTGTTTTTGTGGAAGCACAATATACGTGTTTAATCAACAAAGTCAGAAAAGAGCCTGCCTCTTTTAAGCTGTCCCAGTGTATTGGAATAGGTTTTTAGAGATCCCGAAGGCCACAGAGCCCACTTTTCTTTCTTCTCTGGGACTGTAGTAGGTTGCTGATATTTTGCCGTACTCTTTTCTCCATAAGTATACTAGCCTTCACATAAAGCGTATTTGTAGTATTTTTCAACATAAAATCTTGGAAAACATTGTGCAGAGATTTGAGTCTGTGGACTTTAATAGAGTGAACTACTTTTTGATGTCTGTTTTCTGGCATGTCAGAAATGTCAGGATATTCATTTGCTTCTGATACTGTCTTTTTCTGCCTCCCTGCATCCTCCTCCTCCATTAACTCAGTACCATTTTTTCATATTAAAATTTTGTTTAAAAATTAATTTTCTTCTAGTTTTTCTTTTTGAGAATGTATTTAGGGAATGTGTCTTTTCCATTTTCCTTATACAGTCTGTTTTATGTGTTTTCTTTAGATTTGATATGCATTAGGTTTAGGGAGACTTCAAGTCATGAAACTTCATGGAAGGAAGTTGTAGATTATAAATATTTATACATTTTTAAAGTTTCTGAAGAATTTTTTCATATGTTCATACATAAAACTTCAAACCTGTGTTCTGTGTTATTTAAGATGGTGTCAGAATAATTAAAAGCTTCTTTTGAAGCTTGTTTTCAAAAAACAGAAAGCAGAGAATTTAGTAATGGCATACAGCATTGTTTTCATCACTGTTTCAGTTTTGTATTACACTTTTTATTTTTAGACATATAATGATTATCTTTAATGTTCATAATAGGAGCCCTCTTGCACAAATGGAAGAAGAAAGAAGGGAACATGTAGCTAAAATGAAGAAGATGGAGATGGAGATGGAACAGGTGTTTGAGATGAAGGTCAAAGAAAAAGTTCAAAAACTGAAGGACTCTGAAGCTGAGGTAATTAACCATAGATTTTCACCTTTGACAAAATACTCCTTTTCAAAATAATGTCTTAAATGAAACTGATAGATAATGTAACTGCTCTATCGATTTTTTCACATGTAATATGCAAATTTAATGTGTCTGTGTGTGTTCAGTCGAACTCTTTGCAACCCTAAGGATTGTAACCTGCCAGGCTCCTCTGTCCGTGGGGTTTCCCAGATGAGAATGTTGGACTGAGTTGCCATTTCCTCCTCCAAGGGAGCTTCCCAACTCAGGGATTGAACCCACGACTCCTTGTCTCCTGCATTGGCAGGCAGTCTTACCTCTGAGCCACCTGGGAAGTCATTCAGTTTAGTCGCTCAGTCGTGTCTGACTGTTTGCGACCTCATGAACCGCAGCATGCCAGGCCTCCCTGTCCATCACCAACTCCTGGAGTTCACTCAGACTCACGTCCATTGAGTCAGTGATGCCGTCCAACCATCTCATCTTCTATCGTCCCCTTCTCCTCCTGCCCTCAATCATTCCCAGCATCAGGGTCTTTTCAAATGAGTCAGCTCTTCGCATCAGGTGGCCAAAGTATTGGAGTTTCAGCTTTAGCATCAGTCCTTCCAATGAACACCCAGGACTGATCTCCTTTAGGATGGACTGGTTGGATCTCCTTGCAGTCCAAGGGACTCTCAAGAGTCTTCTCCAACTCCACACTTCAAAAGCATCGATTCTTTGGCACTTAGCTTTCTTTATAGTCCAACTCTCACATCCATACATGACCACTGGAAAAACCATAGCCTTGAGATGGACCTTTGTTGGCAAAGTAATGTCTCTGCGTTTTAATATGCTGTCTAGGTTGATCACAACTCTCCTTCCAAGGAGTGTCTTTTAATTTCATTGCTATGGTCACCATCTGCAGTGATTTTGGAGCCCAGGAAAATAAAGTCAGCCACTGTTTCCACTGTTTCCCCATCTATTTCCCACGAAGTGATGGGACCAGATGTCATGATCTTCGTTTTCTGAATGTTGAGCTTTAAGCCAACTTTTTCACTCTCCTCTTTCACTCTCATCAAGAGGCTGTTTAGTTCTTCACTTTCTGACATAAGGATGGGGTCATCTGTATATCTAAGGTTATTAATATTTTTCCCTGCAGTCTTGATTCCAGCTTATGCTTCCTCCAGCCCAGCGTTTCTCATGATGTACTCTGCATAGAAGTTAAATAAGCAGGGTGACAATATACAACCTTGACGTACTCCTTTTCCTATTTGGAACCAGTCTGTTGTTCCATGTCCAGTTCTAACTGTTGCTTCCTGACCTGCATACAGGTTTCTCAAGAGGCAGGTCAGGTGGTCTGGTATTCCTATCTCTTTCAGAATTTTCCACAGTTTATTGTGATCCACATAGTCAAAGGCTTTGGCATAGTCAATAAAGCAGAAATAGATGTTTTTCTGGAACTCTTGCTTTTTCGATGATCCAGTGGATGTTGGCAATTTGATCTCTGGTTTGTCTGCCTTTTCTAAAACCAGCTTGAAATCTGGAAGTTCACGGTTCACATATTGCTGAAGCCTGGCTTGGAGAATTTTAAGCATCACCTTACTGGTGTGTGATTTACAATAATACATATTTTAATAATCTGTTTAGATACAAGTATACTTGGTAGGAAGACATAGTAGAATACCTAAAGTAAATTTTATTAGCTATAGTTAACAAATTATGAGAAATGAAATTTTAAGCCTTTCCATATAGTCGGTATAAGAAAGAAAGAGTTTTGGGCAGATACAAGAATAAAAACTAGTTTTAGGATAGTAATAATTGACCAGACTTACTTGCATATGAATGGAGAAAGAAAGAACCTTAAGTAAACTATGGGCATGTTGTGATAAATTACAGACAAAAAGAAATGAAGGACTGTGATTTTGTAGATGAGTTGGGCCTTATGTGACCCTAGTGTCAGTGTAATTCAGTTGCAAAAATCAGGTAGGGTAGTGACAAAGCATTCCATCAAGCTGTTCTGCTGTAACCTTAGAATCCCTCTACATGTTGAAGCATATATTTAGTTTCTGTTAATCAAAAAGATCATGAAGACATATCCATCTGTAAGTGATAAGAAATAAAAGATGGAGGAAAAAAACACTTAACACAATAATCTATAGAGTAAATTTGGCTTGATGTCCAAGAACAGTAGAAGAAACTATAGGTAAACACAAATCAACAATTTCAGTATGATGTTTTCTCAGCATAGATTTATTATCATTGTGCTGAAAATTACTTTTAAATATGTAGGATGACATTAATATGAAATACTTAAACAATTTTTTAATTGGAGGATAATTGCTTTACAGTGTTGTGTTTCTGCCATTCATCAACATGAATCAGTCATACAATATGAAATATTTTAAAAATTACTTTTAATGATAAAATTCAGTGGCTAAATGTGGATCCACTAATATAATAATATTTGTATTTAAACATATTAAGAAAAGACTCAGATTTAGTTTGTTACATCCTTACAGTTGGTCTCTTTGCTTTTGTAATTAATTACTGCATAAAATACATAAGCTTTCTTTGACTAAATATATGTTTGCTACCCATGGACTGTAGCCTACCAGGGTCCTCTGTCCATGGGATTTTCCAGGCAATGGTACTAGAGTGGATTGCCATTTCCTTCTGCAGGGAATCTTCCCGACTCAGGGATCGAACCCAGGTCTCCCACATTGTAGACAGACGCTTTACTGTCTGAGCCACCATGGAAGTCCTACTCTAATATTACGACAAAAGTACTCTAATCCATTGAGTAGACAGAATGCAGAGTATTCAGTAGTTTTGAGGAAGTGTTTCTATTCCACATTAGACTTCTCTTAAATTACTGAGCTTTTCATGTAATCTCTTATCACAAAAAAACTTACTTCCACTACTGTTACATTTATAATATGTGTTTAATTCAGTGCAGATACAGAATAGCTTCTCCAGGTTTAAGATTGCCAACTCTGCAAAACTAATATCCTGAGCACTTGTTATTAAGATGACATTTAGGAGATTAAGTTTTTTTTATTAATTAGGTTTTTATTAAATCTATCCATTTGAGTCTCTACCCCTTCACCAATTAATAAGTAATCTGGAGAATCCCTGCTACTGCTGCTAAGTCACTTCAGTCATGTCCGACTCTGCGCGACCCCATAGACGGCAGCCCACCAGGCTCCCCCGCCCCTGGGATTCTCCAGGCAAGAACACTGGAGTGGGTTGCCCTTTCCTTCTCCAATGCATGAAAGTGAAAAGTGAAAGTGAAGTCTCTCAGTCGTGTCCGACTCTTCGAGACCCCATGGACTGCAGCCTATCAGGCTCCTCCGTCCATGGGATTTTCCAGGCAAGAGTACTGGAGTGGGGTGCCATGAATCCCTATCAGAAGGTAAATAAAAATAGGAATAATCAAGAGTCTGCATTATCTCCACACTTAGGTTTCGGTGAAAATCTAAAAGGAGTTGAATTTACATTTGAAAAGACATATTTTAGGGTCTCCTCCTAAGAGTAAATGTCATAAGCAATTATGTTAAGCATTTATTTCCATAAGCAATTATAGAACTTTTGAGAGTTTTAATGATTACTGTGAATGGTGAAAACAGAGTTTTGTAATACTTAGCTACTCTTTGAAGAATAGTCTTTATTAGCATTGAAAGAAACTGTAAAGCGATGTGGGCCAAGTTTGCCCTAATTCTGTAAGTCATATAAGTATATAAATATGAAGTCTATTTAACCTTGTATAATATGTTTTCTCAAGTGCTAGATATATTTGTGTGGGACATAGCTGCTAATATCCTGCAGCACAGTGTATTAGACACAGTACTAAGCATCTTTCATAGATTATGTTATTTAGTCCATACCACAGCCCTACAAGGTGGATATTATTGTCTCATTTCCATTTTTTACATGATAAATTAACTTGGTCAGTGCTGCATATCTGTAAGTCATTATTTGAATGCACTGAACTGTGCTCTTAATCCTAGACAAGTCTACAATCATGTATCCACAATTTCGAATCTTTAAAAGCTCTGAAAACTGCAAAGCCGGAAACAGAACTAACAGTTTTATCCCCACTTGATGTGAATAGTTATATACTTTGCTGCAAAAATAAAAAATGTGCTAGATGCTACCTTAGACAGCCCAGGTGTTGTTTTGTAAATACAGTAAATAGACCTTTCTAAGTAGAATTGGCTTTCAGAAATCTGAAAAATTCTGAACTGTGTAATACATCTAACCCTAAGAATTTCTACAAAGGGAAGGATTGTGACCTGCACTTTTAACCTACATGGCAGTTAACACAAAAGAAAATGTATATGTGACAGAAAGGTACAGATAAAGAATGATGAACACTTGTAACCCTGTGGCCCAGTTTAAAAAATAAGGCATCATCAGTTCATTTGAGGCAGCTCTGTTTCTCTCCCCTGTTGTATCCCTCTCTCTCTTTCTCAGAAGTAACTATGCTGGATTGTGTGTATATAATTCCCTTGCATTTTCTCTTTTTAATAATTAAAGGCATTTCTCTGTGTTCCTGTTTTCTGATATGTTCTTAGTAATGTGTTTGCTATCATCAGGAAGATGTTACTTCAAATTTGATTCATATTTGCTTTAATATATCTTAGATGGTTTCGTTTTGTAGAAACTGCATGAGATATTTGGAATAGAAATGAATATGAAGTCACTTTTTTGGGTTTATGAAGTAACAAAGAAAACAGATTGTATGCAAAATTATAATCCAAATTCAAGATGTTGACTAATTGATGTAATACAGTCTTTAACGGAACATAATTCCTGGACATCTGAAAGTTTTTAATAAATAGTTGTTATTTGATGTAGTTAGATAGATTTATTAATTTTTTGCTGTGATTGTTTTCCACAGAAATGGATTGACTAGTGCCTAAATGGACTAGATAAGCTCTTTGTTTCTTCAGTTACTTTGCATGTGTGTTTTTTATCTTTCAGCCAGCATTCTTTGCAGCATTAATTCTCAATATAGAAAGAACCATCTGTTTCAGAATCATGGGGGCTTATTGAAAATGTGGATGTCTAGACTTAAAAACCCAGAAATTCTAATTCAGTATGTCTGGTTAGGTCCAGGATTCTTTATTTTTAACAAGTGTTTAGGTGGTTCATACAAAGACTGACATTTGAGAACCGCTGCTTTATAAGAATCCAGGGACCTTATCTCCTCATCTTGTAACTCTTACATTCTTACCTATTTGCTTTCTTTTCACTTGTCTCGCTTTCTTAAACTTGAAATTATGAGACAGGTTCAGATCCTGGTTCTGCCACTTTTGGCTAATGACTTTGTACAAGTGACATAAACTCTGCAGCTACAACTGTTTGCTCATCTAGGAGTGGGAACAGTGGTGTCTCCTCTGCCCAACTTCCTACATGTTTGTGAGTAAGGAAAAATGAGATGATAAAAATATGCGTATGCCCCTTATAAAGTGCTATACAACTGTAGCTTATTGTACTTTTTTTTTTTTAAACCCCTTGTTTCCCAAGATTATTCTCTTTGGTCCCTGGCATTTTGGGTGGTAAGTCCTATAGAAAGAGGATTTTTAGACAGTGCTTTCCACGTGGTACTCTGAATTTACAGCATAAGAACTGAATGCTCAGCTTTTAACATTAGACTGCCTGGATGAAATCTATTTCTGATTTCTCAGTTTTGTTTTATGTATTGTGCTTTGAACTAGCTCCAACGGCGCCATGAGCAAATGAAAAAGAATTTGGAAGCACAGCACAAAGAATTAGAGGAAAAACGTCGTCAGTTTGAAGATGAGAAAGCAAACTGGGAAGCCCAACAACGTATTTTAGAACAACAGAACTCTTCAAGGTATCTAATATCAGATTCCCAAGAAATATGTGTATTAGTTTTAAAGAATTATTGTCCTGTTTATTTTAAAAACATTAATATTTTAAGACATTGTCCATTACCATACATCCCAAGCACAAATTATTTTCATGGATGAATATTTTACATAGATTGATGCACTGTATTATAATAGTATTTTTTCCACTGCAAACATTTTTATGACTTAATAATCTTCATAATTATAATTTAGTACCTTCATAACATTCTCTTCAGTTGACTCACCATAATTAGTTGTTTACTGCTTCCTGTCAAATATTAAACATAATGGTTGTGTGTAATTCTTGACAGACATAGAGAGCATTGCTGCAGTGTTCTCTTTTATACATTTAGAGGTATATTTTTATTGTGTTGGATTATTTCATTAAGACAGAGTTTTAGATACCTAGTTTCTAATGCAGCTAATTAGTTACTCATAATTTACTCAAAAATCGGGTAGTCTTTGTACTTTGGTCTTCTTTTCCTCATTAGTCCCATTTAAAACTGAAAAGTTGCATCCCTGTAAGGATTCTGTAATTTAACTTCACTGCTGAACAAAAGTTTAGACATTTGTTCAGTAACACTATGCATCTATTAACTTTTCCCTTAAGAAAGACGAAAATTTATTTGTGAGAAAAAAAGCATTTCAGAATGCAGATGGCTGTAGGAGAAAAGGATACCTTACTTGATGTCAGTTGACCTTTTTCGATTTGTACTATTTCATTTAGGAAAAGTTGTTTTTGTATAAAAAAATGGGATTTTGTCATATTTCTTTCTGTTTGTCTTGGAATTTTGTCAAATATTTGTCCAAGAAAATAGTATAGATTAGCGTTGTCCTTATTGTTAACTTCTAAATCTTCTGATTTTAAAATAAAAATGTAACACAGTTGAAAATCCAACACAGTTGTAGTTGGTTTAGCTATTGCTACCATATGTTTTCTAGGTTTATAAAGTAGTTACTCATTTTGATTGTTTTTGTTTACTCATTTAGAACCTTGGAAAAGAACAAGAAGAAAGGGAAGATCTTTTAAACCCTCTATTGACCACCAGTTACGTATTAGTTGCCAATATGCCAGCTTGGACATCAGTGTTTGTTGGATCCGTTTGACCAATTTGCACCGGTTTTATCCTTAATGATGGATTTAACAGCATGACAAAAATTATTATTATTATTTTTTTGTTCTTGATGGAGATTAAGATGCCTTGAATTGTCTAGGGTTATTGTGTACTTAGAAACTAACAGCTCTAAGTACCTTTCCTACATTTTTCTTTTCTTTTTTTATTAAACAGATGTCTTCAATTTAATGCAAGAAAACATTTTACTGTTGTACAATCATGTTCTGGTGGTTTGATTGTTTACAGGATATTCCAAAATAAAAGGACTCTGAAAGGTTTCATTGAGGATAAATTGCCATAATATGATGCAAACTATGCTTCTTTATGATAATTATAATACAGAGGTTCCATTCAATGCAGCATATACAATAATGTAATTTAGTCTAACACAGTTGACCCTATTTTTTGACACTTCCATTGTTTAAAAATACACATGGAAAAAAAAACCCTATATGCTTACAATGCACCTAGAGCTTTTTTATAACAACCTTTTTTTTGTTTGTTTTGAATTCTTTAAATATATATTATTTTCATTTAGTACCCTCTTTAGCCAGAATCTCATTACTGCTTCATTTTTGTAATAACATTTAATTTAGGTATTTTCCATATATTGGCCCTGCTAAAAAATAGAATATAGCATCTTTCATATGATAGGAACCAACAAAGAAACTTTCCTTTAATTCCCTTTTTACACTTTATGGTAAGTAGCAGGGGGGAAAATGCATTTATAGATCATTTCTAGGCAAAATTGTGAAGCTAACAACCAACCTATTTCTACCTATGTGCAGTCTCTTTTATTTTACTAGAAATGGGAATCATGGCCTCTTGAAAAGAAAAAAAAGTCACCATTCTGCATTTAGCTGTATTCATTTATTGCATTTCTGTATTTTTTTGTTTGTATTGTAAAAAATTCACATAATAAACAATGTTGTGATGTAATTGAGTGTGGCGTGTTAAATATTCTGCAGTTGATAGGAGTGTGTTTGAGAAGAAACTTTTCAATTTGAATTTGCCTTCTCCATGATTGTAACTCTTGTTTGTTTCATTTAGAATGCACTTGTGCTGATTTTCTAATTTACAGAATATAGTATCTTATCTACTTACTACTGTCTCCTATTAACACATTTCTCTGAGAACAAATTTCAGCTTACCAGGTGAACTCTCAAATCCTTGGACTGAAATTTTTTAACTGAAAAAGAGAGTGGTATAATTTCTTTTCACTAAAGTCAAATGATAAGAGATTTTAACAAAATGCTTTGTGACATTTTAATGATTAATGCAATACAGTTTATTACTTTAAAAAGTTTCACCGTATCTTTTGATGATCCTGTCAAAAGGAAGTAACTGATTATTATGATTACCCAATATTTTTGTTGACACTAGAAGCTGAAGGGTTTAAATAAAACAGGATGCTTAAAAGAGCCTTGTTGCTTTTCAAAGATATATAAAGTGTATGTAGAGCATGTTAGGAAGATCATTCACTTTACAGAAAATCTTGACTTCACATGTAAGTTCATTCTGGGATCCTATTTTTAAAGCAGATCTTATGAGGCATTAAAAACATGATTTAAGATTACTGCAGTAACTATTTGTTGGCCATCACTAAAGATTGTCTTTGAAAATACAGTGCTTTCTGCTGTGTGTGGTTTTCTTTTTTTAATTGGCTGTTACTCCAAGACCAGAATCAGACATTCAGGAATAATTGTAAGTAAATATGCAGAGATATTTTTTTGTTTGGTTTGGTTCTTATAATAGAGATTTGGTTAACGCCCTTAACCAGAAAAGTTTGGTTTTAGGAAAAATAACTTAATGAATTTGGTGACTGCAAAATCAGAAAGTTTATATTGACCACTTGTCTAACTAGTAAGTACTACTGCCTCTAGAAACAAGTTCTCATAGGTGCTGTTTAAAAATTCAATATGCATTGTGATAACTTTGTAAAGTCACCTTTATTCTATTACCCTAGTGAAAACTTTCGGAAGTTTTTGTCTGTATCATGGTGAAGGTTTATCTGAATCTGATGTAGGACCCGTACAGAACTTGACCGACCAGGTGGTTTGATGGTTGGCTTTATTTTTCAAGCTTATCAAGGGCTTTTTTGTTATATGGCCTGTAGAGTTTTAAGAACAGCTATGTGATTATTCACAATACATACAACATTCAAGAAGCATAAGGAAAGGCTAGCTTGTAAACAGCAAAATGGACAATACCTAGTCTCCATTGTGAGAGACATTATAAATTGGAGTAACTCTAACCACTGCGCTCTTTAAGTGAGACCAGAGACGCCCTAATCCAAGTGCACATCGCATGGCAGAGTTGTGCTGCCACCTAGTGGAAGTGAGAGCTAATTGTTTTTATCAAGTTCACCTTGGAGCAGAGGCTTATTTCTGTGGAGCTCAGGTTCTAATTTTGAAAGCTAAGCAGATACAGACTTCTGCTTCTCAGACTCATTAGCTTAGTGTCACACCCCACCCACATATTCTGACATATTCTGCACCTTTCATGCCTTTTATTCTCTTGGAAAAAGACCTAGGAATGTGGAGGTCAGGGTAGTAGGTGAGCAAAAAGGTGGAAAGAATGTAAGACTGCAACAGTAGCAAAGTGTTGACTTAGCAAGTCATTTAGATCACTGTCTCCAAACGTGATACTGTTTCTTTGTGAAAATATTTTTGAGCATGTATGTGTGATTATACCTATATAGTAAATTATATGTAGGTAGCACTATGTTAGGGCTTCCCAGGTGATGCTAGTGGTGAAGAACCCACCTGGCAATGCGGGAGACACAAGAGACATGAATTTGATCCCTGGGTAGGGAAGATCCCCTGGAGAAGGAAATAGCGACCCACTCTAGTATTCTTGCTTGGGAAATCCCATAGACAGAGGAGCCTGGCAGCCTTTAGTCCATGAGGTTACAAAGGGTTGAACACAACTGAAGCAAAGCAAGCAAGCAGTATGTTAATATGAACATTATGAAACAATTTTTAAAACTCAAAAAAAAAGTTTAGCGCTTCCCAAGCCCCAATAAATTATCTAATATATTCTACTTTGGAAGCCCTTGGTTTAATATGGTAGTCAGTAGTATGTAGATCCTTATACTGTTGAATCCCTAAGGAAGTCCTGCCATGGTATCCTACTTGATGTAAAAGGAAGACTAATTGTCTGGTAAATTGAAATCCTTTCTAATAGTTTGCAAATAAAAACATAAGTTGGTGTACTTCATTCAGGATATTTACCCTACCCCAGACAGTCAACTTGTTTGTGTACATTATCTTCATTTAATCCTTAATAGATACCAGTGTCATCCTTTTCATAGATGTGGAAACAGCTTTGGAGGTGGTTAGTGACTTATCCATTAGAGAGGTGGTAACTGGTGAAGCTGGAGTGTGAACTGGTCTTGGCAACAGCAGGACCTGTGTGCTTCAATCTTATGCCATAAGACCACCTGGTGTGTGCCGGAAAACACTAAACCCACTGACTAATCACCTCGGTTCAAATCCCATCTGTATAAATTAGGTATGTTACTTTTTGTTTCTGAATATTTGTTTCTTCAGCCCTAAAATAAGGCCCATACCTCCCTTGCTAGATCTGAGTGCAGATTACATTGTGACTGCACAAGTAAAGGTGCCTAAACCTTGAGAGATTTTTCTTGAGTTTTAAGAAATTCAATTGAACTGAAAAACTGTTCAACACCTTCCTTCCCTCCCAGAATGTTGAAGGATGTGGTGATGCCAGGACCATGACAAACCAAGAATTTTGTTTTTTCCTACTTTTAGGTAAGTTTGCATGGTGCCATGGTAAGCCTCCAGACATGCTTCTTTGCACACAGAGCCTTTTTGGAATTACTAAATGAGGTATGTTTCAATAATAGGGTACACCATAGAAATAAGCTGATTTTGGTTAAGAGCAGGTTTTCTACAGTACTAGTAACAAGAGTTAAAAAATACGTCCTCCTTAATAAGTAATGCTGAGCTGGTTTATCAGTATCTCATCTCTGGTGAAAATATTGCTGCTTTTCAAGCAAACTTGGTTCGCATGATTTGGGATTAACCCATAGAATGTTCAGAGTTTAGTGTCAGCCATTTTCAACAAAAAATAGGGACTGACAATTTCCTGTGTTCTTTAGAAGACTTTCAAAGCTTCACAGGAAGAATGAAGACTATTCTTGGCCTGAACCATTTACCCCATGGGGTGCTGGGCCCAGCCAAACAGCATTGTATTAGCAAAGGGGGGTCAAGTGAAAGGAGACCTTGTTCTGTACCAGGCTCTCAAAGGGCAGCCTGAAACCACACTGGCCACCCAGACCCAGTTTTAGATGCAGTGTTTTTGGACCTGCTGAAACCTCATGCCATTCAGGCTTTCTGAAATCCTTTGGGATGGAGACAGGGAGTAGTAGTTGACACCTCTGAGAATAGGGATCCGTAAGAACTTGGCAGAAGGGGAGAGGCTAATTAGGGGAAATGGTAAGACTCTGCCAACGAGTGTCTAGTTTTTGTTCTGTTCCTCTTCAAAGTGAGGCCTTCTTAGCTTACAGGTGTGTTGCAGGGAATAATGTCTCACCCTGTATGTTTACAAGGAAACAGCAGACCACAGAGGCCCCATGAGCTGGCTCTCATCCAAGTGTGGAGTACTGAACTAGGTCTAGCAGGGGCTTACAACTTTTCCCTTCATTTAGCTCCATTGTTTTTGAATTTCACGGTGGAGTCTTTCATATTTAAATGTATGCCCCAGGCCCGGAAAAGTTCTGTTTTGTGTAAGCTGGTTATTTAAGCAACTTGGCAAATGGCAGGTGAAGTGATGGGTGCCATGACACACACCCTGGAATTAATGTGTTTTCTCCCCTTGGTATTTAGAAGTGAAGAACATATATTTTGTCTGATTGGGAGTGGGGGAGCGGTCTTTTTTTTTTTTGCTAGGAATAAATCTTGTGATTATACAAATCTATAGCTTAACGTGGTTTGCTTTTCAGACCAAAAAAATAATTAATGGGACACAGTTCTTTCTCTCAGATACCAAAATAAAATTCTCCTTAGACCTTTAGTTTGCTGGGTACAGGTAGAAGAAACTCAAATTTTCACTTTCTTTCCCAAACTGCTACTTCATTAGTTCTTAATTAGGCCTCATCCCTTGTAGTCATACTTGGAAGAGGGGTAGAGGCCACTGAGGCAAGCTCACTTCTGTGGTGTCTTCATTCAGATGGGATTGGCCCAGGTATAATCCATGTCCAGAAGAGGAGACGGGCTTTCTCTCTAACTTGTGCTATGAGGACTGGTGAACTCACCCTACAAAGTGGGAGCTGCTGCTGCTAAGTCGCTTCAGTTGTGTCCGACTCTGTGCGACCCCACAGACGGCAGCCCGCCAGGCTCCCCCATCCCTGGAATTCTCCAGGCAAGAACACGAGTGGGCTGCCATTACCTTCTCCAATGCATGAAAGTGAAAAGTGAAAGCAAAGTCCCTCAGTCATGGCTGACTCTTCACGATCCCATGGACTGCAGCCTACCAGGCTCTTCCATCCGTGGGATTTTCCAGGCAAGAGTACTGGAGTGGGGTGCCATTGCCTTCTCCGACCAAGTGGGAGCATTTCGACATTATTCCGAATGGGGAGAATTCCTACTTACCAAAGGAGAAAAAACTCACTTGGAAATTGAAGCAAGGGAACAAAAATCAGCAAAAGGTGAAGCAACAAATGTTTGTTGAGCACCAACTATGTGCCAGATACGAACTTCACATAAATTTCAAATATCAGTAGAATTCTATGACATGGCCATTTTAACCCCCCATTTAAAACGAGCATACTAGAATGGATTAAGAAGTGTGGTGTATGTTTATTCAATGGAATATTACTTAGCCATAAAAAGAATGAATTAATGTCATTTGTAGCAACGTGGATGGACCTGAAGACAATCATACTAAGTGAAGTAAGTCATACAGTTAGTTCAGTCGCTCAGTCGTGTCTGACTCTGCGACCCCATGAGTCGCAGCACGCCAGGCCTCCCTGTCCATCACCAACTCCCAGAGTTCACTCAGACTCACGTCCATCGAGTCCGTGATGCCATCCAGCCATCTCATCCTCTGTTGTCCCCTTCTCCTCCTCCCCCAATCCCTCCCAGCATCAGAGTCTTCTCCAATGTGTCAACTCTTCACATGAGGTGGCCAAAGTACTGGAGTTTCAGGTTCAGCATCATTCCTTCCAAAGAAATCCCAGGGCTGATCTTCAGAATGGATTGGTTGGATCTCCTTGCAGTCCAAGGGACTCTCAAGAGTCTCCTCCAACACCACAGTTCAAAAGCATCAATTCATCGGCGCTCAGCCTTTTTCACAGTCCAACTCTCACATCCATACATGACCACAGGAAAAACCATAGCCTTGACTAGATGAACTTTAGTTGGCAAAGTAATGTCTCTGCTTTTGAATATGCTATCTAGGTTGGTCATAACTTTTCTTCCAAGGAGTAAGCATCTTTTAATTTCATGGCTACAATCACCATCTGCAGTGATTTTGGAGCCCCCCAAAATAAAGTCTGACACTGTTTCTACTGTTTCCCCATCTATTTCCCATGAAGTGATGGGACCGGATGCCATGATCTTCGTTTTCTGAATGTTGAGCTTTACGCCAACTTTTTCACTCTCTACTTTCACTTTCATCAAGAGGCTTTTGAGTTCCTCTTCCCTTTCTGCCATAAGGGTGGTGTCATCTGCATATCTGAGGTTATTGAGAGTTCTTCCGGCAATCTTGATTCCAGCTGTGTTTCTTCCAGTCCAGCGTTTCTCATGATGTACTCTGCATATAAGTTAAATAAGCAGGGTGACAATATACAGCTTTGATGTACTCCTTTTCCTATTTGGTACCAGTCTGTTGTTCCATGTCCAGTTCTAACTGTTGCTTCCTGACCTGCATACAGATTTCTCAAGAGGCAAGTCAGGTGGTCTGGTATTCCCATCTCTTTCAGAATTTTCCACAGTTTATTGTGATCCACACAGTCAAAGGCTTTGGCATAGTCAATACAGGGAAAGACAAATATATCATTTCTGTGTGGAATCTAAAAAAAATGATACAAATGAACATATTTACAAAACAGATTCATAGCAAATTTATGGTTACCAAGGGGGAAAGAACGGGGAGAAATAGGAGTTTGTGATTAACAGATACACACTATATATAAAATAACAAGGACCTACTGTATAGCTATACTGAAATATATTGAATATCTTATGATAAGCTATAAGGGAAAAGAGTCTGAGAAATACATAAAAAATTGAATCACTTCAAGCACAACATTGTGAATCTGTGCTTCAGTAAAAGAAGAGAAAGCAAAAAAAAAAATTTCATTGTAAAATTTAATGTTGTTATTAGTTATCCATTGCTGTATACAAAGCAATAACTACCTGCTAACCTTAGTAACATTTATAGTTTACTACAGTTTAATAATAACATTTCTTAGTTTCTGCAGGTCAGAGATTAGTTGGGTAGTTCTGGCTGGGGACTGTCATTTAGGTGTCCGGAGGGCTGGCATTCAAGATGGCTTAGTTGGGTCACTAGTAAGTGGATTTTCAGGAGGCCTCAGTCCTTTACATGGACTTCTCCATAGGGCTCCTTGCATGTCCTTGTGACATGGTGACTGGTTTTTTTCCCAGAACAAATGATCCAAGAGAGAGCAAGGTGTAAGCCACGATGCCTTTTATGATCTAGCTTTGAAGGTCCCCTAATGCCCTTTCTGCAATATGCCATTGCTGATGCAGCTCAGCCCTGTTCAGTGTGGGAGGCAGCTGTACAAAAGCTGAGTGCCAGGAGGCCGCAGCTACAGTATATCTTCTTTCGTTTACTAAATATTTTTTCAAATTTTAGTTTAATAAAATTATTTAAATATTTTAATAAACACTTCTACAAATAATGCTGTGAACATTTCTGTACACATCTTGCCCAAATATGGGAGTTTCTGTAGGCTTACGTGTCATGAACAAAGCTAGCAAATCTGTCCCTTTAGGTTTACAAGCCTCTGTCAAATTTTCTGTGATTCGTCATGTAAAATGTTCTATCCACTGGCCCCATCCCCACTCAGATCAGATGTCCCCATAGACCCAACCCAGGGCCTTAGTTAACTCCATCTTTACAGTTTGAATCAGAAAAGAGAGGAGGAGTTCTCCCCCTGCCTGAAAGTGCGAAAAAGGGACGATCTACAGCAGACCCAGTAGGCTGGGTGGCGGAGCTGTGGTCACAGAGATAACTGTGAGCCACACAGCACTGCTGCTCCCCCACAGACTTCTCCTAGGGATTGTGGGTAAATGAGTTACAGATTCTTCAGCCAACCTGGGCATTTGTGGTCAGCCCGTGCATATCCCACACTCCAGTTCTGGGTCTTTGCCTGTGTTGGCTGTTGTGGGAGCTCCACCTGGCCCACAATCTTCTGACCCACACCCAAGCAGCCCCTGAACCTTGACCCTCATGAGGCTTCAACTCTCTCCCTCCTTCCTTGCTGCCCACCCTGGGCCAGGGTTTACAATGGTCCCTCCTGCTTGTGTCATGAATGCACCCAAAGCCCACATCTCAGCACTCCCCGCTTACAGGGTTGGCTCCCTATTGGTACCTCCAGCAGAGGCTCAAATAATTCTTCCCCATTTCTAGATTTTCAAGGAATTTTTTCCTGCTGATTTTCATTTTTGGCAAAAAATACTTTTTTCTGAACCATTTTTGAATCATTTGCAGCCCTGTGCCCTTTGTATTAAGTTGTTTGGTGCGTATTTCCTAGAAACAAATCCTCATAATAATAATTAAAACAATTTAATGAGCTTTTAATCAAAAACATAAATCCTCTTTGTCAAGTTAATGACAAGTTGATGTCAGGAGGCCTCAGTTCCTTGCTACATGGACCTGCTTGAGTGTCCTTATCTTCAAATATATATGTTTTTGTGTTCATATTATGTACACTGCTTGGATGGGATCAAGTGGCCAGGTTGACACCTAGGTGTCACTTATCTCTGCCACGTGGGATGGACTCATTCATTCATTCTCATTCTCTCCATCCGATCTCTGAGCCCCGGCCAGCCACGATTTTTCCCACCCTGCAGCAAGATTTCCAACACGGGAATCCCGCCGCCACTGGAAGATTAAAGCAGTGGAAGGTGGTAGCCCCTGCACAGTTCGCCGGTGCTGTGGAAGGCAGGCTCCCTGCTGCCCCCTGGCGGCCGCAGACACCTGCACAGGGCCTGGCTCCTCAAGGCAGCACCGAGTTGATGCAGCCTCTTCCCTCAGACCCTGCCTTCTTTCTCCCATTCGAGCATCAGTGGCGGATAGGGGCTGTTGGGACAGAACGTGGCAGTATGCCCATGCACGCTGAGACCTGTGCCAGGAGGTGGCTTTCCAGAGCGCCCGGCGCCCCTGAATTCCACACCACTCAATCGTTGGATTTTATATTGTTTTCAGAAATACTTCAAGACCTTTTATTATTTTTATTTAATGGGAAGAGTTTTAAGAATGTTACAGAAGTAACTCAGACTCGAACAAAACATTACAACCAAACAAAGCATGAACGGTTTAAAAGGTTCCTTAAAATGTTAAATATAGAATTACCATTTGACCCAGAAATTCCACTTCTGGGTATATATACAGAAGAGGTAAAAGCAGGGATGTGAACATTTGTGTTCACAGCAGCATTATTCACAAATAGCCACAAGGAAGCAACCTGAGTGTCCATGGACGGATGTAAGGATAAACAGAACATGGTGTAATATCAACACATACAATGGGGTATATTCATTGACCATGAAAAGGAAGGAAATTCTGACATAGGCTACAATATGGATGAACATGCTATATGAAAAAAAAAAAAGACACTAAACACAATAAGACAAATGTAATTCCATTTATATGAAATATCTAGAATAGGCAAATTATAAGGATAGGAAGGCCAGATGTTATTGGGCCCTTGGGGGAGGAGATATGGGAGTTACTGTTTAGTGAGTGCAGAGTTTTGGTTTGGAGTATGGAAATTTTTTGAAAATGGTAGTGATGGCTGCACATTGTCAGTGTAATTCATGTTACTGAATTGTACACTTAAAAATGGTTTCAATGGAAGTTTTAATTATATACAAATATGTATTTTATAATTTAAAAGCTAGGTAAGAGAAAAAAACATTGGATTTACCTCTTTACTATTCTACCACCCTGAAGCAGGAGCATTCAAGTTAACTTAACTGGAGTCTGGAGTCATGTAAATGGAAGGGCTAGGGTTTGAACTGATTGCAAAGCACGCAAGATTATGACAGACTGCCTGTCTCTAAGCAGCCAGCAGCCATGATCAGGTGCCTTCCGCAGCCTTGCATCTCATCTCCCTGGGAGCACCAGTTGGTGAGTCATCACCACTTCATTCTTCTCCCTTTGATTTCCAGGGGGACTGACCTTGACCTGGACCTTTAGCATACTGGCTCCAAGTTACCCCAAGACATAAAATGACTAAGACTGTTCTTGAACACAGTGTAACCCATTCAAAGCCCAGATTAGCACAATGGGCAGGAGATCTTGGTGGCCTCCCAGAGACCCCTCTGTCCTCCTTAGGCCCCATGACTGGGGCTACCATAGCCGCCTCATCTCTAGGGCCCTTCCCCTCTCCTGCAGCTCCCTCCTCATGCCCTGTCCCTCTGAAATTTCAAGTTCCCTCTCCCCATCCCAGCACTGTCTCCACCCACTCCCATTCTTACTTCAGAGATGCCACAGTCTGCCTCACTTCCCTCCCTCCCCAACCCTGTGTGCTCTGCCCAACAGGTATAGCAAACTTCTGCTTATAAAAGTTGGGGAGGGGGAAATTTTGAAGTGATATTTTTTAAAAAGCTATCAAATTACTTTTCATGGGAAACCAAGATTTTTTTCAGAATCCTAAATTTTGTTGCACTGTTTACAGTTTTATTTTTTTTTTATTTTGAATTGGATAGATGAGTGGGAAGGCGGGAGCATTAGGCTTTAAGGGTTTACAACCTCTACATATCTTGATTTGGCCCTGCCCAGTCTGCCTGATGGTGGGTCTTCTTTCTCTTGCTTATTCTCATGGGGACCTGAGCATCACAAAGAGGCCAGATCTGAGAAGAGCTGGGAGAGCAGGAGGTGGAAGGAACCTTCAGCCTGTACCAGAGGAGTTTGCTATCTTTGTGATGTGGTGTGGAGCAACTCGAGTGCCCAGTGGAAATGCTTAGGAGGAATGGGACTGGGCCAGGGAGAAGCTAGGCTCAGGGTAGGGTGATCACTCTAGGGGTGCCCGTTTTGGGTAGTGGTCCAGGACAGCAGGACATCAGCTTTCTGGTGGCTGGGGAAGGGGAGACACTGACCTCTACTTGGAGTATCAGCTTGGCCAGGTCGGAGTGGACACAGGACTAGGCGTCCCCAGTGGCATTACCATGTTCTTGGTGGATGGGGGACCTCTCTGGAAAAGGAGTTAGACATACACTCATGTGCTCCTTCAGGGGTTGTGGCAGCGCATAGTGGGCCCTCACAGGGTTATTTTGGCCACTTGAAAAGCCTGCTGACATTGGCTAGCAAGTGGTGAATTTATAGGAATGGATGTGTGGATGGGGGATGATCTGCCCTCATCCAGTGCCCTGCCCACTTCTCTGGAGAAGATGAAGTGGGGAGCAAGTAGGCGCCAGGATCCCCACCTAGGGAAACCTGGGAATACTCCCATTAGGCACCAGGGGGCAGCACTGCTCCAGCATCAGGCTCCTTCTACCGAATAACCGTTCCTGGCCTCAGCAGCTGCAGTGGCACTAAGTGCTTGGGGCTATTAATTATTATTTTTGGATTTTAAGAAATAAAATGCTTTTTAAGAGTCATAAACTTGGTGAGGGTCCTTATAGTAGCAGGTGGAAAAACTTAATCTGAGGGGAAAAAAAAATGAAACAGGTTTTGCTCTCTAGCTCTGATGAGAAACAAGCCCTTCGTCCTCTCTTTGCCTCAGTTTCTCCATCTGTCAGACTGGGACAATCTCTTCTGCACCCACAGCTTAAGAAACTGTTGTGCTAAAAGGTGCAATTGGTGAGAAACGATTTCCTCATGTTCGAGGTATCTGGCACACAGTCACGGGCGTTCCTACAGTGAAGAAATGTGCCAGTGTCCCTCCTTTACAAGTAGATTCATGAGTCTGTCCTTTGGAATTAATTTTCCATAGTTGGAAACATGCGGCAGATGAATGATGCTTCCTGCTTCTGCAAGTTGACGTAACAAAGGGGCCATGGGTGGGCTGGCAGAGCAACAGACTTGTTTGGCCTCAAAAGAAGGGAGAATCCACAAAGTCAAGGTCAGACTTGGCCAGTGGAGACCTCACAGCAAGTGAAAGCCTCTCTTTGGGATGTGTGTTTGAGGTTTTGTGGTACCCACTATTGGACATCCAACTACAAGATCTTCCTTTTGCTGTCTTGTTTTCCCCAGATGTAAACAATCCTCCTGAAAGTGAGAAGAGGGAGAATGAGTTAGAGGTCAGTTTCCTTGTGGCTGAACTTCTTATCAACTTTTTGTGAAAGAGCCTGTCCCAGCTCATCCCAGGAAGGCAGTGAAGCTAGGGCAGCACAAGACACGACGGGGTGAATTTCTGTAGCTGGCAGAGCCCGGGCCAGGGCAGGCAGAATGCACAGCAGTCCAGCAAGTCATCCTTGCCATTAGACAAAGGAAGGCTTAGCAGCTGGTATGCAGTTTTCTAAGAGGCAGAGAGTTTAAAAGTCCATTCAGCCCAAAGCATGTACACAAATCTCAACTGTGAGCATCAGGTAGGTGCCAGTCCTGACTCTGTTACCTGACCCTGAGCAAGTTCCCTGACATTTTTTTTTAAGTCTTATTCATCATTTGGAGAACAGAGACTGTTATTTCTTCCTTGCTGCGTTGCTGAGCAGATTAAATGAGCTTGCTTCTCTCAGAAGAGCATCCAGAGTGCAGTGAGCATCCAGAGTGCATAAGCATCCAGTAAATATCAATGTAGCAGGATTCGGAGTGAGAGGTTGAGAAATTTGGTTGTTTAGTTTCGTGGATATTTTGTTTAAGTATTTCTGTTCATCTTTGTCGGGTGGGGAGAGGGTGGGCTTATGACTAATTAGGAAGAAATGAAAGCTAGGAAAAGAACCTTCCTTCCAGGAAAAGAACCAGACTTTGCTGTTCTTAAGATCTTGATCTCTCCTTACATCCAGAAAACATTTGTGGTTTTAAGGCTGATGTCCTGTCATAGTGCAAAGGGGTAGAATGCAAGTAATTTGGAGATTTGAAAAGGCAACAGTGGCTTGAGTCTGCCTTCTATCTCTCAGGGTCTGGGAAGAAGCACCTTGTGCTCACCTGTGAGGGGGAGCTGGGTGCAGGGCATGGTGGGCCCTTGTGGCAAGCCCTGAGCAGGCCCAGCAGAGAGATCATGGGGTTGCCCTGGGGGCCCCTTCCTTTCAGGGTCCTACCAGAGGAAGACAGAAGGCCAGTGAATGTGCTGTGGGGTGAGACAACAGCACTGCCCAGAGGTGGGAGCCGCCCTGACCTGGACCCCTAGGGGACCTCTGGGGCTATGTAACACCCCCAGCTCCACTCAGAGTCTTTGTGGGACCCAAAGGAGAAACCTGACTTTAAATGTCTTCCAGTCTTAGAGGGTGGTTTACAGTAAATTAGGTGAGGGGAAATCTGATATTGTTTACCTCTTGAGATTAATTCCTTGTGAGTGAAATCCAAAGCTAAAATGGATAACATTTGCTTGGGTCTTGGAATCTCAGCAAGTCAGCACCAGACAGAACTGATGAAACGTGTGTTTTTCATCTGGTGGTTTTGGTTTTCTTGGCATCAAACTGATAGAGGCCTGAGGAACAACAAACCATACAGACACAGCAACAATACAAGGCAGAGGGAAAAACGTAAGAAACAGAGTAGGGTCTCAAGCCCACTACTATTCCTATTAACTAAAATACATGTGAACACACAATGGCACTGCACGTGTCATCCATTCAAGGGTCTGTCTCACAGTGATAAGGGAGGTGCATGTGGGGACAGAGGGGATCCACAGGTAAAGAAAACACATGAACATAGGGCTACCTGCACTGGCAGCGATGCCTGGGTCGTGAGGCTGGGAGGGTGACTGGGACAGCTCTGCAGGGGCCATCCGACAGGGTGAGAGACAGGCAAAAACAATGGGCTTGAACCTTGGGGGTCCTGCCACAGATGCCATCAACCTACAGACAATGCCATGAGGCTTCAGGGCATCTGCTCGGCACACAGGGAGCTTTCCAGACCTGTGTCTGCCCTTGTGTTCATGTTAAGTGTCTGGCGTTGACTCACTCAGACCCTGACACCTGGGTGAATTCATGCGGGCTCACCCATCAGTTTCTTGGGTTTCCATAAACACTATGTCTAACAGGAACTTCCCATTTAATTTCTTTCAGGATTGACATTAAAAGTAAACTGGTCTACTTAAAGCATAGACTCTTAACATACCCCATTGGGAAAACTCTCCTTCTGTAGACTAAAGCCTATCAGGCTTTTTTTGTTTTATAGAAGAACCCAAACTGAGAGCCAGGCAACACCTGTCTGCTGACCCTGAAGTGATGGGAGTTGTCTCTGGATTGTCTTAGTTGGGGAAATGGGATTTGCCTATAGCGCTGGTGACATAGACCAATGCTAATGATACACGGCTTCATCCAGGGAGGTCTGTTAGGAACTGAGTGCCTGTGCCCCCACAGAGGTCCCAGCCTCTTCCTGGAATAAATGATTAAACTTCAATCATGATACAATCAAACAATATAATTTTTTAAAAATATTTATTTATTCCTTTGCCTGCTCCAGGTCTTAGTTGTGGCACATGGGATCTAGTTCCTTGGCCAGGGAAGGAACCTGGGCCCCCTACATTACCCGTGTGAAGGATCTTCACCACTGGGCAACCAGGGAAGTCCCAGACATTATAATATTTTGCTTGGATACAAATGCTACTTTTGAACCATTCTTATTGACATGGGAAATTATTAATGCCACATCCATTCAAATAATAGGTGACGAAACCACAACGGATGGAGAAGGCAGTGGCACCCCACTCCAGTACTCTTGCCTGGAAAATCCCATGGATGGAGGAGCCTGATAGGCTGCAGTCCATGGAGTCGCTAAGAGTCGGATACGACTGAGCGACTTCACTTTCACTTTTCACTTTCATGCATTGGAGAAGGCAATGTGTTCTTGCCTGGAGAATCCCAGGGACAGGGGAGCTTGGTGGGCTGCCGTCTATGGGGTCGCACAGAGTCGGACACAACTGAAGCGACTTAGCAGCAGCAGCAACAGACCACAACAACGACACCTCTGTGGCAAAATGTCATCTGATTAGAGAGGAGCAGAAGCGGGAATAGGCCAGATAGAAATCTACTGGAAATAGCTCTCTTTGGCAGAAAAAAAAAAATGCTGTTTTCCATCGCATAGCTAATTGACTTGCTTTTCAGACCTCTTGAGCCAGAAGAGATCACCCCAGGGTCATAAACTTCACTGTTGCAGATCGCAGGCACAGAAGAAGAGCTTCAGCCCTGCAAACCACTGAATGATCTGGAGACCCAGCAGTGTCCTGCTCTGGGGACCACAGGTGTTTCCCCAGCAGGGTGTGCCTGAGGGCTGTACCTTCCTCCTGCTCTTGCTGTGGCCCTAATGCCCAGGTGCAGTCTCAGGACCCTCGCTTGTGGTAAAGAGAATCAGGAAAACTAGACATTTGGATAGATGAAAAAGCCAAAGAAATCCAAGTGGCCCCGGCAACTCATACACTCTTTCATAAATGCTATCCCCAAGAAAAATGCCACATCCTCTAGAGTAGGAAATGGCAACCCACTCCAGTATTCTTGCCTGGAAAATTCCACGGACAGAGGTGTCTGGTGGGCTACAGTCAATGGAGTTGCAAAGAGTGGGACATGACTAAGCACACATGTGCTGTGCTCAGCTCCTGTCCTGTCCTAAGGAAAGGATTGCAGAAATTAGCGTGTATGTAAAGAAACTATTTCTGGTGATCTTTTCAATGCGGCTCCTCAAGTTGGGTTCACACTCTTGAACCAGTCTTCCTCTCTGCCAAGCCTTAAACAGGTCATGGGGGCCTGGCTGAGCCCAGGGCCACTCAGAGTGTACTCAGACTGCAGTCCTGAGGACAAGTGAAATCAGATGGAAGTCATGCATTGAGGGCTTCCTAAATGTTCATCCCACTCCTGGGCCACCCATTGCATCCTCTGGGACATTGACTATAAGTCGCCCTGATCAAATAAACAACAAAACATGTTTGTACAGAGATGTAGGGAAGAGGAGAACCGCTGGGTTCAGCCAACAAATTCATGGCCAAGAAGTGTTTTGTAAGGAAGAAATAGGTCAAATATTTTGTATGATGATCCCGAGTGGCAGGGTAGGGGACAAACTATTGAGACCCCAAAATAATCACAGTCCCCTGGCTTATTAGCATATCTGCTCTGGAACGCAGGGCTCCTCACAAGTGTGGTTTTAGTTCCAAATAATAGGGGTCAAAGGCACACCTTTACTATAGGTAAATTTCTGTTCCCCATTCTTAGGACTTGAGTGGGTTTTACTTATTTAGATTGTTTGTTTATTTTTCAAAGATTTATTTTGAATTGGAGGATAATTGCTTTACGATGTTGTGTTGGTTTCTGCCATATATCAACTGAATCAGCCATAGGTATACACATGTTCCTTCCCTCTTGAACCTTTCTCCAACCTCCCACCCCATCCCACCCCTCTAGGTTGTCGCAGAGCACCAGGTTGAGGTCCCTGTGGTATACAGCAACTTCCCATTAGCTATCTATTTTACGTATGGTGGCTTGGGAAGATACCCTGGAGAAGAGAATGGCTACCACTCCAGTATTCTTGCCTGGAGTATTCCATGGACAGAGGAGCCTAGTGGGCTACAGTCCATGGGTTCACAAAGAGTTGGATTCAACTGAGTGACTAACACACACACACGTTTACATATGGTAATGTATATGTTTCAGTGCTGCTTTCTCGTTTGTCCCATCTTCTAGCATAATTGTTCATTTCTCCTTAAATTTAACTTCACATCTCTTCCTTAATGCTGGTTTGTTGGCAGTGCTTTTTCAAAAGACTGTTTGTATTCACATCAAGCACACATATCTGATACTCCATCCAGAGGGAGACTTTTCCGTTGGTGCCTCTCCTGAGGATTGATGATTTCAGAATTGTACTTCAGAGAATAAATGAAAATCTAACTCCTAGACTGAACTGAATTCAGAATAAGGCAGCATGACTAGTCCATCAGCATAATCAATGTTTTCTTCACCTAAGAGAGTTTCAGTCAGTCAGTCAGTTCAGTCGCTCAGTCGTGTCCAACTCTTTGCAACCCCATGAATCGCAGCACGCCAGGCCTCCCTGTCCATCACCAACTCCCAGAGTTCATCCAAACTCACGTCCATCGAGTCGGTGATGCCATCCAGCCATCTCATCCTCGGTCGTCCCCTTCTCCTCCTGCCCCCAATCCCTCACGGCATCAGAGTCTTTTCCAATGAGTCAACTCTTCGCATGAGGTGGCCAAAGCATTGGGGTTTCAGCTTCAGCATCAGTCCCTCCAATGAACACCCAGGACTGATCTCCTTTAGAATGGACTGGTTGGATCTCCTTGCAGTCCAAGGGACTCTCAAGAGTCTTCTCCAACACCACAGTTCAAAAGCGTCAATTCTACAGCACTCAACTTTCTTCACAGTCCAACTCTCACATCCATACATGACCACTGGAAAAACCATAGCCTTGACTAGACAGACGTTTGTTGGCAAAGGAATGTCTCTGCTTTTCAATATGCTGTCTAGGTTGGTCATAACTTTCCGTCCAAGGAGTAAGCGTCTTTTAATTTTATGGCTACAATCACCATCTGCAGTGATTTTGGAGCCCCCCAAAATAAAGTTTGACACTGTTTCCTCTGTTTCCCCATCTATTTCCCATGAAGTGATGCCATGATCTTCGTTTTCTGAATGTTGAGCTTTAAGCCAACTTTTTCACTCTCCTCTTTCACTTTCATCAAGAGGCTTTTTAGTTCCTCTTCCCTTTCTGCCATAAGGGTGGTGTCATCTGCATATCTGAGGTTATTGCTATTTCTCTCAGCAATCTTGATTCCAGCTTGTGCTTCTTCCAGCCCAGCGTTTCTCATGATGTACTCTGCATAGAAGTTGAATAAGCAGAGTGACAATATACAGCCTTGACGTACTCCTTTTCCTATTTGGAACCAGCCTGCTGTTCCATGTCAAGTTCTACCTGTTGCTTCCTGACCTGCATGTAGGTTTCTCAAGAGGCAGGTCAGGTGGTCTGGTATTCCCATCTCTTTCAGAATTTTCCACAGTTTATTTAGGAAACCGGAATTCATAGACCCAAACCCCCGTGACCATTTGCTGGCAGTTTCCTCATCTGTAAAATGGGCATGACTGTACCTGCCCAGCCACCCTCACAGATTATGGGAGGATCAAATAATGTCACAAGTGTGGAAACACTTTGTGAGTCACACAGACAGACCTGGAACTGAGGTTTATTTCTATCATTTATTGATGATGGGACCTTTGAAATGTTACTTCACCTCATTGAATCTTCAGTATCTGTAAGGAAGGACACTGGTACCTGCCCACAGATAAGCTGTAAAGATTAAGAGGGATTCAATGTGTTTAAAGAATGCATGCTAACTGCTAAATAAATGGTAGCTATTATTACTGTGATTACACCGAAGTTTAGAGCAGTTGCATCAACATTACCATGTTTCATCAGCATCATCCATAGACATGAAACAAAGAAGGATATTTTTGGAGCTGAGGACAGGAAAGTTTGGAAAATGTGCAGGAGAAGGAAAGTGTGTGATGGGTCCAGGGGAAAGTTAGGAGAAAACGGTCTTTCTGGAGTGAAGTTCTGTGACAGAGAACCATGAGAAACTGAGTCCACGAAACCAGCAGAAGTCAGTGAAGTCCTCTCACAGCTAGAATAAGACCTTTGATCTTGGTCCCGAGAATGTCAGGCCCTGAACTCTGTGTTTAGTGCTGGCCAGAGTGACTGGATTCTTCCCTCCTGACCCAGCGCCAGCACCTCACAGCAGCAGAACTTCTGAGCAAATAGGGCAGTAGGAGGGGCCCACAGCAGAGAGGGGCCCTGGCCAGGTCACTTTGCTGAGGGCCCCTGTGGTCAGCCCCAGGGTCATTGGCTCCCTGGCCGTGGTGCCAGCTGGGCTCACTCTCCCATTTGTTTATCAGTGACCTCACCTGATGCTCTGGCCATCAGGCCTTCAGATGTCATCTAATACCTAAACTATGTATTTGTTTTAATGTGTTTATTTTAAAGCCAGTTTTTAAAAAAGAAATAAATGATTATTATTTCGGAATAGTCTCCAAATTACAAAGAAGACAATAAAAACAGTAATTCCATTTTTAGACCTATTAGTGTCATTTTACTTTCACTATGTCGTTGTATCTTTTTTTTTAAAGACTATTTAAAAGGGTTGTTTAAGGGTCATGGAAAAAATGAGGGGAAGGTGCAGATTACCCAAATACTCCCTGCCCCCAACATATGCATAGCTTCCCATGTTATCAACATCCCACACCAGAATGGGACATTTGTTATAATGGATGAGCTTACTTTGACATACTGTTATTCCCCGAAGTCCATAGTTAGTTCACATTATGGCTCACTCTTGGTGTCTTAATACTTAACGAGTTTGGACAAATGTATGGTGACCTATGTCCATCATTATGGTATCATTTATAGTATTTTCACTGCCCTAAAAACCTCTGCGTTCCACCTGGCATCCCTTCCCACCAACCCCATATCCTCTGGCAATCAATCACTAATGTTTTTACCATTTTTATAGTTTTGCCTTTTTTAGAAGGTCATATAGTTGGAATGATATAGTATGTAGCCTTTTCGGATGGGCTTCTTTCACTTAGAAATAGTCATTGAAGTTTCGTCTATGTCATTTCATGGCTGCACACATAGCTCATTACTTCTTAGTACGGAGTAATAGTTCATTATTTGATGTACCTTACTGTATTTACTCATTCATCTACAGTAGGGCATATTGGTTATTTCCACATTTTGGCAATTATGAACCAAACTGCTATAAACTTATAGTTTTTAAATATCATTTGGTAATATGCTTCTTTCATTCAACAGCAGATCATGAATGGGACTTTCCTGGTGGTCCAGTGGTTAAGACTCTATGCTTCCACTGCAGGGGGTGTGTGTTCGATCTCTGGTCAGATCCTGCAGCTGCACAGCCGAAACAAAAAAGATAAGTATTCCTTATCCATAAGTATTCCTGTGCAGTCTTATTTTAAGGATCACTCTGTAATCCATCACATGGATTAAATGAGTTAACACCAGTAAAGCCCTTGAAGCGATGAGTGGCATTTGGTAAGCATTCAATAGAGCTTAACAATTATTATAATCTGGATATGTGTACAAACTATATATAACTTAACCATCCCTTTCTTATTGGACTTGAAGTTTGTTTTCACTGATACAAATAATGCTCCAGTGTGCATTCTTGTGGACAAACGTGCTCTCATGGCTCTGATGATTTCCTCAGGAGGTATTCTTAGTTGTAGAATGGCTGAGTCACAGAATATGTAACTTCTTTCCATTTATCAACACAGATTCCTTTACCAATTTACATATGCTCCAGGCTGCTAATTTTTTTTTTTTTCTCTCCCAATGTGTCTGGGTTTGGAGCTAGAGCCTCCTCTGAGAGTGAGGGGGTGCTATGGCGGATAAAAACATGACCACCCCCATTTTATGACAGAAGCTGGAAGGTATGATCCCAGAGGCTGAACAAGAGTGAATGTAACCAGAAATGAAGTCATGAGTAAAGTGCTTGACTTGGCTGCATCTCAATTTCTTGACCTGTAAAATGGCTTCAGCATCACCTGCAACTCTTGAAATTTATGACAAGATTAAATGAAATGGCTGTCTCTAAATAGTGCTGAACACATACATGAAGGACTCATACACGGCAACGGTCACTAGCAGATATAGAAGCATAACCATTAGTAGTGCCACTGCAGAAACATTGGAGGCACTGTAAAGATTTATGAATGCTGAACTAATGAGCATAGACATTATTCCACAGAACATGAGGATCCATTGAAGTTTTTGGTCCAGGGACCAATATGCCCACAACAGGGCTGTGGAGACTGGACCCAGTAGGTTGAGGGGTGGACTGGAGCAGTGGCGCCTGGAGGCAGAGGCCAGTCCAGAGGTCACTGGAACTGACCAGAAGTGACAGGTCACATCAGAGAGTTTTGCCTTATGAATATTAAAAACAATTATTTCCAACATTTGTTCTATGAACAGAAGAGATGACAAGCTCTAAAGCCCAGCATTTCTGTGTTGTTTTTATTTAAAATCCATTGGTCACTTAAGAATAGTGTATGCTCTTGCCCAACATGGGAATGTACTTAATACTCCTGAGTGAGTGTGAAAGTCTCTCAGCGGTATCTGATACTTTGCAAACCCATGGACTATACAGTCCCTGGATTCTCCAGGCCAAAATACTGCAGTGGGTAAACCTTTCCCTTCTCCAGGGGATCTTCCCAACCCAGAGATCGAACCCAGGTCTCCAGCATTGCAGGCGAATTCTTTACCAGCTGAGCCACAAGGGAAGTCCTAAGACCACTGAAAGTACACTTAAAATGGTTAAGATGTTAAACTTCATGTTATGTGCATTTTACTACAATTTTAAATAATTTAAAAAATAAGTTAAAAAAACTTCAGAGGGATTCACAATTAGAAAAAGGGTCAGGGCAGCAGGAAAAAAAATATGGACACTATCTGATGGTGGGGAGGGCACATTTAGCCCTCTTTCAAAGGGTCTGCCTGCAGTGCAGGAGCCCTGGGTTTGATCTCTAGCTCAAGAAGATCCCCTGAAGAAGCAAATAGCTACCCACTCCAGTGTTCTTGCCTGGAGAATTCCATGGACAGAGGAGCCTGGCAGGCTACAATCCATGGAGTCACAAAGAATCAGGCAAGACTGAGTGACTAACACTTTCACTTGGGACAATAGCAAATGATGAGGAAGAAGGGCCATGGACATTAACAGTAGCCTTATAATCACAAGTCTTGGATTTAAATCATGGTTCTGAATTTAGCCTGTGAACTTGAACTAATCACTGTAACCATTATAAGTTTCAGTAACTTTCTCTGTAGAAGGGAGATGACAGTACCAGATCTCCTTGTTTACGGAATGAAGCAAAGATCAAACCAGACAGTGAAATCAAATAAGTAATAAGCTCTGAGTTTTCTCCATTTTGTAAACTTTTAGTTCTACACCCCAAGCAGATTCAAGATGCTGCTAAATTAAGCTCCTACCATGAACTTGAAAACAAGTCCCAGGTTGGATCTACCATGGGATCCTATCATGGGATTTCATCTCAGGGCTTGGGACATTTTATATCAAATCGTGGTGGGAGGAGATGCAGACATGGAAGGAAACAGCATCTGTCTGCACATTCCCTTTTCCCCGCCAACTTCCAGGTAGTCAGTAAAGGAATCTTTTCCAAAAGGCCACATAGTCTTGTTTTATTATAGCAGGTCATGTCAGAAGTGGTTGTTCCATGCAGCAGCTGATAAATTGACATTTAATGGTTTTCCATGTCTTTTAAGAGTTTTATAATGGAAATATTAAGTAAAGTAATATATGGAAGTATATATACAAAAAAGAATAGTGTGTGCCTCTTTTGGAAGTTAAGTTTAAGAACATGAGTTCTGTTACTGCTGGGTTGATATCAATAATGCTCTGCTTAAATCATGGCATGTGGTTTAGAAATAAGCATAAGGGATCCTTGACACAGGACGGATGGTTCTCGGTTACTTGGTAGCTGGTCAACCTGTTTACAGGTGATTGTTTTTCTGTCCTCCTTCCATCTCCTTTTCTCAGCCAGTTCTTTCAGTTAACATATCCATCAAAGTACAGGAAGGGAGCAGAGATGAAAAATCCTGTCATGTTACAAACATTATCTCCAGTGAGGGTTATATGATACTACCTATAAATGTCGACTGTTTGTATTGTTCAGAGCCCCCATTCAGGCAGAAAATGCTGAGGTAGCTTCGGTCTTGACCTTGGCAATCTGGAAGGATGATGTTTCTTACAGCACACACCAGGGATGGCTAATGGTCCATGTGAACAAGCCAGGAGTTAGTCTATTGCAATATTAATGATTATGACTTAGTTTTGGCTCAAATGAATAATTCATTCATTATTGCTTGACTGTTTGAACATAGCCAGTCCTCCAAGGCTTGGCTTGCATACACGTGTCTGTTGCAGCAAGTTCCAGGGCCTGCTCCTGCACTGTTGAGTTTTCCAGGGGACTCAGAGACCCCTGATTCACACTCTGCCTTCAGAGAGCTGAGTTGGGACCTCATTTTGGTGACTGGTTTAGACTTTTGGTGACTGATGGATTGAATCTTTGGTTCTTTGAGTTCTGTGGATTTTGGTGACCTCTCCAATACGAGTTGTGAGATTTTCTCTGTCAACTCTGGTTCCACAGCTTCCTTCCAGACTCAGCTAAGTTTCTACCAACTCCATTTTACCCAGCATATGATGTATTTATGAGAAAGCTGTCATCTCATTCAGTTCAGTTCAGTTCTTTCAGTCGCTCAGTCGTGTCTGACTCTGCGACCCCATGAATTGCAGAACGCTGGGCCTCCCTGTCCATCACCATCTCCCAGAGTTCACTCAAACTCACATCCATCGAGTCAGTGATGCCATCCAGCCATCTCATCCTCTGTCGTCCCCTTCTCCTCCTGACCCCAATCCCTCCCGGCATCAGAGTCTTTTCCAATGAGTCAACTCTTCGCATGAGGTGGCCAAAGCACTGGAGTTTCAGCTATGGCCTCATTCCTTCCAAAGAAATCCCAGGGCTGATCTCCTTCACAATGGATTGGTTGGATCTCCTTGCAGTCCAAGGGACTCTCAAGAGTCTTCTCCGACACCACAGTTCAAAAGCATCAATTCTTTGGCGCTCAGCTTTCTTCACAGTCCAATTCTCACATCTATACATGACCACTAGAAAAACCATACCCTTGACTAGACGGACCTTTGTTGGCAAAGTAATGTCTCTGCTTTTCAATATGCTATCTAGGTTGATCATAACTTTTCTTCCAAGGAGTAAGCATCTTTTAATTTCCTGGCTGTAATCACCATCTGCAGTGATTTTGGAGCCCACCAAAATAGAGTCTGACACCATTTCCACTGTTTCCCCATCTATTTCTCATGAAGTGATGGGACCAGATGCCATGATCTTCGTTTTCTGAATGTTGAGCTTTAAGCCAACTTTTTCACTCTCCTCTTTCACTTTCATCAAGAGGCTTTTTAGTTCCTCTTCCCTTTCTGCCATAAGGGTGGTGTCATCTGCATATCTGAGGTTATTGCTATTTCTCCCGGCAATCTTGATTCCAGCTTGTGCTTCTTCCAGCCCAGCGTTTCTCATGATGTCATCTCATTAGTACTTCACAAAAAGCTATGCCAGGCAACTCCTCATTGGAAAGATATAGGATATTTAATTCATATGGTCTTCATCTATGTATCTGCTCAGTCATGTCCAGCTGTTTGTGACCCCATGGATTGTAGCCCACCAGGCTCCTCTGTCCATGGAATTTTCCAGGCAGGAATACTGGAATGGGTTACCATTTCCTCCTTCAAGGGATCTTCCCGACCCACGGATTGAACTCACCTCTCTTGCATCTCCTGCATTGGCAGGCAGATTCTTTACCACTGCGCCACCCGGGAAGCTTTTTAATTCATATAGTATAACCCAGATATCAACTATAGTTTCAGGCTCTATAAAGCTTAATTCAAACCTTTTCCCATTGAGTATAGAATTCTAAAGCCTCGCAAGATGCTTCTGAATTCTTGACATTTTTTTCATGATCAAATTCCCACTGAATTTCTTTGCCCACTTTTGTTCTCCTCTCTGCATCTTGGAGCTGGCTGTTCTTCATTTGTGTCACTCCTTTGACCCAAACTAGAGGCACAACTCTTTCTTCTATTTCCTTAGTTCCACGAACACAATGGTGAAAGCGAATCATTGCATGCAGGAGAACTTTGGCTGCAACCATTTGAAATCCACGTTTGTCCTAAGAAATTCTCACTGGCTGCAGCACCCATAGCACTCCTGCTCCTTGTCTCTTTCTGACTCATCTCGCTCTTCTCTTTTCTCTCCTCTCTTTTTCGCTTTCCCCCTCCTACTCAGGAACAAAAATAACATTTATAACATCACTCACTTTTTGTTTGTTTGTTTTCTACATGTATCCTTACAGTCTCATTTTCTGCCCCCCAAGGCAGCTTTCCTGCGGGGAAGCAGAGCACTGAAGGGAGCCAGACGCTTGGGTTCCGATCCCTGTGCTGCCTCTTTCTCTGGATATTACTGTGGGTAAGTCAGTCCAGTTCTCTGTGCCTCAGCTTCCTGTTCTGTAAAGAGTGAACAGAAAGCCCTCATGTGGTTGTAGAGAAGATCAAATAAGTTAATGTGCCACCCGTGGAGAAGTACAGAAACAAATTGTGGTATAGTCACACAGTGGAATACTATTTAGTCATGAAAAAGGATTGCAGTACTGATATCTGCTGTGACTGAATAACTCTCAAAACCATTATACTAAATGAAAGAAGCCAGACAAAAATGTTACATATCATATGATTTCTTTTTAAAGATGTATCCAGAATAGGTAAATTCATAGAGACGTAAAACAGATTGATGGTTACCAGAGACAGTAAGGGTGGGGAGGAGGCAACAGAGAAGAATGACTGCTTAATGGTATAGAGGGTTCTTCCAGGGTGATTAAAAAGTTTTGAAACTAGAAAGAAGCGGCAGTTGTATAACATTTGCAAATGTATTAAATATAAAAGTGGTTGATAGCAATGATATGCTTTAAAAGCTGATTGATTTCAGCTTTTAAAATAAATAAATGTAGAGCATTTGGTGTATTTCCTGGCATACAGTAAATAATCAAAATATTATTACTACCCATCACCCCCTCCAGCCAGCATAGATGATTATTAATCTCAGCTATTTTCAAAATAAGGAGAAAATCATTAAATAACAAGCAGTATAAGGGAGTCTCAGGCCCCAGGGAGAGAATTTTCCTGAGGCATGCCCACTCTGCTAAGATAATATTTCATCTTATTATAAAAACAAATGGGAACCTGGGTTGTAAAGTCAGTAGTTCTTGGAGTCTTTTGTCTCATTAATGTGGTTCCAGGAATTGGAATTTGGAAAAATATTCTATTGTTTAAATATTTCTGGCATCTACAATTTTCCTTCCATCTTCATTAGTGTCTTAGCCACACAGGCTTGCTCTGCCATGCTGCCTCTCCCAAATCAGGCTTGTTAGAAAGACTGGATTATGCCGCGGGAAGGTGTTCAGACCTCACCAAAATCTCACTGAGGCCCTTCTGTAAGGACTGCATCTTGTTCAGGACGCTCAGACCAGCCAGTTATGTGCCCCAGCTGACTGCAACGGCAGCCTTTCTAATTGCTGTTACTAAATATATAGGACGCCCTGCATGATGCAAGTGACACATCTTCATCACCATGGTGACCAGGCAACTTCTGCCTCCAAACACATTCCTTCGCAGCATATGTCTACCAGGGACGGAAGAGAGCCAGTGAAGCTGTGGGCCTGGCTAAGGGGGATCCCAACTAATTTCTGGTTCTAAGAACTAAGTGGCCTGTGCTCTGCTCTTTGACTGTACATGGAAATTTCTGGCAAAACCAAACTCACAAATTTCTATCGCTTAAAACTGGTTTTCAGGAAAAAAGCATTCAAGAGAAGGAGACTCTTAAGGTGACAGCTGGGAATCGGCTACCTCAGAGGATGCAGGATTCACCAGGTCATCCAGGAGATGCAGGCTCAGTGCTGACAGAACCAGTCCCAGAAGCACCCACAGGAATCCCTCTGGGGGAGAGTCTCTTCAAGGATGGAGCTGAAAAAAAATGTAGGTGCCTCAAGGGAGCCTCTTCCTTCCAAGCACATTGTAAGAACCATTTACCCTCCACTTACAAATGGAGCAGGACCAGACGAAAGTGAGTGGGTGTGGGCAGTTGGCAGGGGCTCTCCCATTTGCAATGACTGTAGCATCACATGGCAGTCCCCTGACTTTTCACTTGAGTGCTTTTGGGCCTCTTTTTAATGTGACCCCAGGACTTGTCTTAATGCTTCTCCCTCCCAGCCCTTCTTAAGCACCAGTCAGTGCTGTTCTGAGCTCAGAGAACAGGCAGAGATTCATCACCTCAACCTCATGCACAGAAGTAAGGAGCTACCTTCAGAGTTTCCGACTTGCTGACAGAAACCCAGCTCAAATACTGGAGCCATTTTCCTCAGGTTGCTCTCAGGAGCCACCTGGAACAAAAAGCCATTTAAAGACCTGCTCATGGGCTGAATGAAATCATTTTGTTTATTGTGGGAAGAAGGCTTTGAAGGCCTCCTCTGATATTTACTCCCAAACTCTGGTTTCTTTTGGAAAATTCAGTGCTTGTTCCGAAGAGTCAGTTTCTTCAGTTGCTGTGAGGGTGTGGATCTGCTCATCCAGTTCCCACCTCTGAGCTGTCCCATCGGTGCAAAAATGCCGGCCTCCCACCTTCCCTCACTGGCCACGTGAAGGAGGATGGACAGCACGTGTATGCACTTGGATCTCTGAACTGCTGCTGCTGAGACGTATCCCAGGACTCAGCTGCCTGTGGAGAAGGCGGCCACGCGTCCCAGTTTGCCAGGGACAAGCCCTGTGTGTATATCTGCTGTCTTAGAATGATTTTAAAGGCCCCTTTCACTCTGAGAATTGTCCTGTCACTTGATAAGATAGGTGACAAGATCCTTTACGCAACAGAATCTTTTTTTTTTTTTTTTACTTTATTTTACTTTACGGTACTGTATTGGCAGAATCTTGTGTCTCACCGCTGACAGCCCAAGCATTTGCACTGTTTCCCTTTTGTTCTAGGATTTTTCAGATTTACTGAGTTCTTAGAGAGGTTGGTGGAAAGCAGGGCAATTTTCATGGCCTCATTATGAATCCTAACTGGTTCTCTCTTAAACTCAAAGTAGTTATAAATATTCTGTCCAAAATATTTGGCCGTCAGTATATTGGCTCTAGAGTGGCGCTAGTGGCTCTCAGAGTGCATCCAAAGAACACTGCCATAGTCTCGAAATTTGCATTGAATGACAACAGCTGTGTCCCACAACGACACTGTAAGTCAGCAGATAGAATGGATTCAGGTTCAAGTTTTTTCCAAGTTTTTATACACCTTTGGTAGATGATCCTGCTTGTCAGCTGGCAGATAAACAAATGCACAAGTGCTGAGTATGAACTTTCAAATGTTCAGAAAGTATTTAATAACATATTTTTAATGAGATAAGAATACCTGGAACATGGTCACATTTTCACTAGGTAAAATTCGTTTATGCCGTGGAATTTAATATATCAACAAGTTATAGTACATCAGTATTAAATTCATATCTAACATTTGTTATTTTACTATGTGCCAGACAAGTGCTGAATGAGTCACGTACATAACCTATTTCATCCTTGCAGTGACCCCATGTGGTAGGTACTATGGTCACCAACTGGGAAGAGACTCCAGGTCTCACAACTTCCAGGTGCTCTGTCACCTAAACTCTTTTGAAACGCACTTTGAAACTTCCTAGCTAGTCATTATACTAAAAAAAAAGCATCTGTCAGTTGATTTTTGCCCTTAGGCCATGATTCCATAGCAATTAGAGAAATTTCCTGAAGCTACAGTGAGATCTGAATTTTCCTTTTGACCCTGAAAAACCTCTTCATTTGCTATAGGTTTTTTTTCTTTTTTCTTTTAAGAGAAGAGCAATGAATCTGGAAAAACTGAGGCCGTGTCATATTAAATACGATGCTGCTGGTTTTGCTCAGCACTTTTTGCTGTAATGCTCTATTACTTCCAGGCCCCCAGCACCTCTTTCCATTATTCCCCCATGGTGGCTGAGATGGTAAAGAATCTGCCTGCAACGCAGAAGACCTGGGTTTGATCCCTGGTTTGGGAAGATTCTTTGAAGAAGGGAATGGCTACCCACTCCAGTATTCTTGCCTGGAGAATTCCATGGACAGAGGAGTCTGGCGGGCTACAGTCCATGGGGTTGCAAAGAGTCAGACACGACAGCAACTAACACTTCCACACTTTTCATTTCACAAGGAGGGAACGCTGGTATTGTAATATGGTACAAAATAGATGCTCAGTAAACATTAGTTTTAAGAATGAATGCATTTTAAGTGAACGAAGCAATGACTCAACATCACTTTCACAAAGATTATGAGATGGAATCCTGCAGAAACTGCTGCATTTTGCCAAATCCCCTTTCTTAAGTCTCTGGATGACTGCCAGGAAATTAAATCTCTGCATTTCCTGGTTAATTAAATGTAAGAGATTGACTAGTGATGTAAATGTTTCCCCTTGATCCTATGACTTCATCAAAACCTTTGGAAAGTGAGGAAGAGAAAGATTACCTGTCTGTGCCTTGTTGACTGAACATGCCCTTCAGTATGGTCTCTCGTAAACTCACCAGTGAGCCTTTCAATGCTGTGTGAGGGCAGTCATGCTTCTTATGCCTCCCACAGTGCCTAAGCTTTACTTTGGGACCTGACATGTCACTGTCCCCAGTGAACGGAGCCCTCTTATTCCACCTGCCACCCACCTATGCATTTCTCCTTTCCCACCAGGCGGCCAGACCACGTTCCTGTTGTTTCCTTTTCAGTGATTGGCAATAGGCCACCTGAGCCTGGAAAACCTTTCCTGCCGCCTGACTGTCAGCGGGGAGGACCCAGAGAGGCAACTGACCCAGCCGAGATGCTTGTCTTGTTCAAGCAGGGAATGCGCTCACTGCCAAAAGTACTGCAGGCTTTTGTGTCCCCCAGTGCTTTCAGAGCCCGAACAAGCTTTGCATTCCAATGCTGTGCTTTCCTGGAAAGCTCTCTGTCTTTTCTCCAGGGCTTCATCTCATTTCTTTTCAGCACCAGACAGAATACCATGGGTGTATCTTCTGGCCTCTGGGCCCTCTCGAGTCCATAGAGTGTAGGTCATTTTTTCTCCATATAACTTTTAAAACAATTATTACAAAGTTAGTAAATATATTCATGGAAGGAAACTGAGAAATGCAGGAAACAAAAGTAAAATTATCTATTATTATCTTGTGCTAACGTCTATTAACATTTTGCGATTATGTGTGTAGTCTTTTTAATTTCAGTCTGTTTTCTTGATTATTAGGGGGAAAAACAAATAGAATTATACCAGCTTGAATATTTGCTTAACTATTGATACATTTTTATGCATTCGCCTTATTGATTTTTAAAAATTTTTGTGATAATTTTAGGTTACAGAAAAGTGGCAAAGATAGTACAGAGAGTTCCCACATACCCTTAATCCAACTTCCCATAATGTTAAAATCTTATATAACCATGGTTATTTGTCAAAAATAAGAAAGTCACACTGATCTTATTCACTACAGATTGTTTTTTTTTTTAAGGATTTTACCAGTCTTTCCTTGCTTTTCATGACCTTGGTACTTTTGAAGGAAACTGGTCAGGTATTTTGTAGGATATCCCTCAGTTTGTCTAATGTTTTTCTCATGTTTAGATTTGGGTTATGGACTTTGGGAAAGAAAACCACAGAGGTGTCTTTTCACTTCCTTCAGCTCAGTTCAGTTGGTCAGTCACGTCCGACTCTGCGACCCCATGAACTGCGGCATGCCAGGCTTCCCTGTCCATACACCAACTTCTGGAGCTTGCTCAAACTCATGTCCATCAAGTTGGTGATGCCATCCAACCATCTCATCCTCTGTCGTCCCCTTCTCCTCCCACCTTCAACCTTTCCCAGCATCAGTGTCTTTTCCAATGAATCAATTCTTCGCATCAGGTGGCCAAAGTGTTGGAGCTTCAGCATCAATCCTTCCAATGAGTATTCAGGACTGATTTCCTTTAAGATTAACTGGTTTGATCTCCTAGCTGTCCAAGGGACTCTCAAGAGTCTTCACCAACACCACAGTTCAAAAGCATCAATTCACTTCCTTATGTTGTCCTATTAAATACACACTCTCAAGGTGGCACAGCTGGTAGAGAACAGTCTGCCAGTTCACTAGACACAAGAGATGAGAGTTCAATCCCTGGGTTGGGAATATCCCCTGGAGAAGGAAATGGCAACTTTCTCCAGTGTTCTTGCCTGAGAAATCCCATAGACAGAGGAGCCTGGCGGGCTGTAGTCCATGGGGTCACAAAGAGTTGGACATGACTGAGCATGCATGTACTCACTTATGCACACCTCGCCTAGAGCTTCTGGATCAAAGAGGAAGTTAAAACTGTGATTTATTAGGCAGCCTCATGAAGTGTATCTTCAATTACTTCATGCCCAGAGCCTGGCTTGGGGCTGCCCCAAGTAGGTGCTTCCTTGGTGTTTGTTTCATGGTTGTTATTAGGGTCCAGGCCAAGACACTTCCCTCTGGGGAAATGATGGACTGGGTGGTAGCTGCTTTGTTCATCTTGAGAGATAATAGAGAAAGAAAGATCACAATTAAAAGCAGAGACCATTGCAGAACTATTTACAATAGCTAGAACATGGAAGCAACCTAAATGTCCATTGACAGATGAATGGATAAAGAAGCTGTGGTATATTTATGTGACGGAATATTATTCAGTCATAAGAAGGAATGCATTTGAGTCAGTTCTAATGAGGTGGACAAACCTAGAACCTATTATACAAAGTGAAGTAAGTCAGAAAGAGAAAGATAAATATCATATACTAATGCATATATATGAAATCTAGAAAGATGATATTGATGAATTTATTTTCAGGGCAGCAATGGAGAAACAGATATAGAGAACAGACTTATGGACACAGGGCAGGGGGAGGGGAGGATAGAAGAGTGAGATGTATGGAAAGAGTAATACGGAAACTTACATTCAATTCAGTTCAGTTGCTCAGTCGTGTCTGACTCTTTGCGACCCCATGAATCGCAGCACGCCAGGCCTCCCTGTCCATCACCAACTCCCGGAGTTCACTCAGACTCACGTCCATCAAGTCAGTGATGCCATCCAGCCATCTCATCCTCGGTCGTCCCCTTCTCCTCCTGCCCCCAATGCCTCCCAGCATCATAGTCTTTTCCAATGAGTCAACTCTTCGAATGAGGTGGCCAAAGTATTGGAGTTTCAGCTTTAGCATCATTCCTTCCAAAGAAATCCCAGGACTGATCTCCTTTAGAATGGACTGGTTGGATCTCCTTGCAGTCCAAGGGACTCTCAAGAGTCTTCTCCAACACCACAGTTCAAACGCATCAATTCTTCGGTGCTCAGCCTTCTTCACAGTCCAACTCTCACATCCATATATGACCACTGGAAAAACCATAGCCTTGACTAGATGGACCTTAGTCGGCAAAGTAATGTCTCTACTTTTGAATATGCTATCTAGGTTGGTCATAACTTTTCTTCCAAGGAGTAAGCGTCTTTTAATTTCATGGCTGCAGTCACCATCTGCAGTGATTTTGGAGCCCCAGAAAATAAAGTCTGACGCTGTTTCCACTGTTTCCCCATCTATTTCCCATGAAGTGATGGGACCAGATGCCATGATCTTCGTTTTCTGAATGTTGGGCTTACATTACCGTATGTAAAACAGATAGCCAATGCAAATGTGTGACTCAGGGAACTCCAACAGGGGCTCTGTGACAATCTAGGAGGGTGGGATGGGGAGGGAGATGGGAGGGAGGTTCAAGAGGGAGGGAACATTTGTATACCTACGGCTGATTCTTGTTGTTTGACAGAAAACAACAAAATTCTGTAAAGCAATTATCCTTCAATTAAAAAGAAAAAAAAAAAGCAGAGACCAGTTTGTGTTTAGAAGAAATGTATCATTTCCTTGAAAATAAAGACATAGATGTGAAAATGGACACAAGAACAGAGAAGATATTGAGGGAAGAAAGATATTAGAGCACAAAGTGCTGGAGACAGTTGCGTGTCCCAGTTATCCCCAGATACCCAGGACCCTCATGGAGAAGGCAGGAGCTCTGGGGTAGGAGATGGCGAGGAGGCTGACTCTTACAGAGAACCCTGTCCAGGCCTCTGCCTGACCACCTTTGGGCACCTTCTTGCTCCCTCTCTGCCATTGTAGCCCCCTGGCTTGTTCTAGAACATTCACACGGCCTTCCTTTTCATGTCACTGGTTTTACTGAAGGTTTGGAGACAATGGTAGGTGATTCAGGCACAGGCCATGTATCTCTGTTCCCCAAGCTCAACTCCTGTCCCACAGAGGAGAGTCTCGACTAGCTGACTTGCCTTTTCAGTCCAGGCCCCCTGCCAGGGTACTGGTCTCCACTCCTGAGTCCCCTCTTCCCCTTCTACCATCCCCAGCCTACCTCCTTCCCACAAATTCTGAGAGAAATTGGGAATCTCCTCCTTTTGTTCCCAACTTCTCACTCAAACTCTTCTTGGTTTCAACTTTCACAACCAAAAGGACAGTCAATATTTCTTTTTAAACAGAGAAGACCTACTCAGCAGTTACCATCTTTGGCCACACACACACACTGGCTGGCAGAAGCTTCAAAATGCCCAGAGAAGAGAGGAAGGGGTGTGATATCATCTTCTAGAGCCTGTGGTGGGAACATGACTCAAGCCATGAGTCTCTGAGGGGACTGGAGGGGCCGAGAGAACTTTGGATGGCGGGGGTGGGAGGTGGGGTGCGAGTGGGGGCATCCCTGGGTGGCCCTGGATCCTTTGGTTTATGAAACTCCAGGGCCATGCAAGAGAAGATCATAAATAACTGAGTAGAACCTCATCTCTTTCTTTCCCCAACATTTTTATAGAATAATAATTTTTTTTAAATACCTTGCATTACAATTTAAAAAATCTTGTAAGAACTTTGCATTCAGTCACATCAAGATTTTACAATTGACAGTCCCACTCTGGTTCTTCTTTCTGAGGAGGACTCTGCTGTTGATCTCAGACTTGCTTTCCCATAAGGAGATCTCTACAGCATTCACTATGGGTCTATCCAAGGGTTACCATCTCCTTAGACCTTCAAGGTTGGATCACCTTGACCATGGGTTTAGAGTTGTGAGTGAGTGGTTTTCTTTTGATCTCAAGTAAGTAGTCATGTATGGATTTGAGAGTTGGACATAAGGAAGGTTGAGTGCTGAAGAATTGATGCTTTTGAACCATGGTGTTGGAGAAGACTCTTGAGAATCCCCTGGACTGCAAGGAGATCAAACCAGTCAATTCTAAAGGAAATCAGTCCTGAATATTCATTGGAAGGATTGAAGCTGAAGCTCCAATACTTTTGCCACCTGATGCGAAGAATTGACTCATTGGAAAAGAACCTGATGCTGGGAAAGATTGAAGGTGGGAGGAGAAGGGGATGACAGCAGATGAGATGGTTGGATGGCATCACTGACTTGATGGACATGTTTGAGCAAGCTCCAGGAGTTGGTGATGGACAGGGAAGCCTGGCGTGCTGCGTTCATGGGGTCGCAAAGAGTCGGACACAACTGAGTGACTGAATTGAACTGAAGAATAAAAGCATGATAGAAAAATACAGACTGTACACTTGACTTTAAGAAAAATAGCAGTCAGGTAACACTGTCTTCTTTTATTGATTTCCCAGAAAGCTTTCTTTTCATGTATTTTTTGTTTTGGGGTTCACTTTACCTGTGGACAAAGCTAGTGCAGAATTGTCTTGTTTTTGTGTCTGGTTATCTTTAACAGGCCCCAAAAGTGTCTGCTAGCTGCCTAGAAAAATGAATTACTCTGCTGCTTCTCCTGTTTCTGCTGGCTTGCTCTTTGAGAAGGTGTTTTTATTTTCACTGGTGTCAAAGGGAGGTTAAAGCAGTAACGGCTCTCCACTCCTCTCTCCTCTACCAGGCAAGAGGGACCGAGTTAGGGCAGAAGATATTCAGATGGCCTGTAAGACCCCCATGAGACTGCATCCCCCAGGCTTCCTAGAGCTGTGGGGAGGAGACTGACAGAAGGACAACCAGCAGCACTGAAGCACTGGGTTCAAGACACTGATGTCATTGCCTAGATCAAGGTTACTTTGGTTGTAGCTAAGAGAAAGTCATCTCAAAACAGCTTCGGCCAAGGTGGACCTTTATTATTAAAGAAAGAGATTTCAGACCACACTGGATACTCTTTATTGCAGGCCTCTATATTGCTCCCTCTTTCTCCAATCTTTCCTTTTCTCTCTCAGACAGGTTTCCACTGACTCATTCAAGCCAACCAGCCCAGGCTGAGACCCATGTGTTTTCTCCAGCTCCAGGCTCCAAAGCCTGGTAGGCTGCATTCCATGGGGTCTCGAGAAGTCGGATGCGACTGAGCGACTTCACTTTCACTTTTCACTTTCATGCATTGGAGAAGGAAATGGCAACCCACTCCAGTGTTCTTGCCTGGAGAATCTCAGGGATGAGGGAGCCTGGTGGGTTGCTGTCTATGGGGTTGCGCAGAGTCGGACACGACTGAAGTGACCTAGCAGCAGCTTAGCAGCAGCAGGGTCCAAGGAGAGAATTGGATTGTCTTCATTTAAATGAACTGTGGGAGTGGAGTCGGGGTGAGGGAGTCATTGTCATGTATTAGAAAGATGGCTAAAACTGACGGCTGAAAATATACCCTTAAGGTTATCTATTATTGAGCTTGTCCCTGCAAATTTTGGCTCCCTCCATGGTGACATCACTGTGGCTGTGATGATGGAATGGCTCAGACAACAAGAAATGGTATTCAGGTATTTTCCCTAGCCACCAGGGTTCTAGTTGATTCAACCACAAGTTGAAATACCTAGTATATGTCATATACTATCCTAGGCTCTGAAGACAGGAGTGTAAACCAGATACATATTGAGGCTCAGCATGACTCAGTTTATGTACTGAAACACATTTAAAGCCACAAAGTCCAAAATTAATTACACTTAAGTCAAGCCAAATTATACTTTTTTGTTTTCCAAAAGAATTAAGAAATATTAATAGGGAAAAAAATTATAACTCCTTAAAGCCTTCTAAATCTCTTTTGTCTCCTCTCCCAGCATACGATAGATGCTCCAGAACATCTTACTTGTCAAATTGCCTTTGAACTCCTTTTGATGCCTACAGCTCAGGGCCTGTTTCTCTCCACCCCATGTTTCCAGGGTCATCCAAGCATTTTGTAACTTGGTTTCTAAAGACTAAATTCTTTTTCAGGGAGTAAGGAAAAAGGAAAATCTGAGTAGGTAAAGACAAAATTATCTTTAGTTGGTTAGGGATAGGTGGAGAGAGAGAAAATACTGAAATCCTATGTAATCACTAATCAAATTCATTTCACCTGTGACCTGCCTTCACTAATCAAGGTTGTTTTAATTGTTGCTACAAAAGACCTGTGTATCCTCGAAGTGGCATGTAGTCTAATAAGATGTTTACCAGAGCTGTTTTCTAGGAACTTGAAGTCAGCTGTGTCTAGTTTGAGCTGAACTGGTTAAGACTGCTGACTCTCCAACTGTGTGAGTGGCTTGTGTGAGTGTCAGCTCAGTGACCTTTTGATATCAGAGGACGGAAAACTCCACCCTCAGATTGTGTTAAGCGCCTCCATTTTGAGCGTGCAGAGGCCTGTAGCTTAGCTGCACCTGTGCAGAATGATGATTACTGAGCATTTCTTCACTTTCCTGCATGCTCCCCATGCTCCCTACACCCCAGACTGCCCTGATGCTATATTCTTTATCATATAAATACACCACACCTTGCAGGTAAACCCTCTTTTTTGCACAAACCTCAGCATCGTGATATCTCAGCTTGCTGTGTCGGGCAAAATCAGCCTCGTTTGGCCACAATGCCTCCATCATACAGAGACAAAAGGAACCAGGTACTTTCCCTGTTTGGTAAAGGATTCTGAAAGGAAGGCAGGTCAGAGGCCAGCATGGCTTCTCTTGGGGTTTTGGGGGATGTATCTGAGAAAGTCACACAAATGTTTGAGGGTTATGTCAAGATGAGTGGGGCTTTCAGGAGGGGTAAAATTGAATTCAATACACGGTGAAAGCATAATGACTTTGAGAGGTAGCTTTATCGTTTCTGATTACAGATAAAAAAAATTAACTCAGGATAAACTGTAACTTGCACACCCATGATCACGCTATTTGTAGGTGGCAGAAGTAGAGCTGGAGTCCTTTTTGACTTGAAAGACCACATTTTAAACCTTGAACCATACTACTGCTCTTAACTGAAATATCTTTCTCCAGATTTTACCAGCTACATCCAGATCTTGGGTCTCAGACCCCAGAACCTCACAATGTCACGTGGTGACATTGACTGGACTCTCACTTCAGTATATTGCTAGTTTCCATCTTACACACCTGGCTGTGACAAAATAGTAGAGATGTCTATCTTTCTCAAAGAACTAAACTAGAATTTGAAAGAGATTCATACTGACTTGACAAGGAAACCCAACTCTCTCCTCACAGGACAGTTTCTCTGCCTTGCTGCCCAGAAGCAGCTCTGCCTGGGGACCTTTTACACTCTTCCCACCCTCCAGGGCTGCCCCGGGAGAGCCCTCCTCTGCACTGAGCTGCTGAACGTTCCAGACTGCTCTGGGAGAAGTGCGTTCTGATGAGTGGAGAAAGAATAGGACAAACCACATTTGAAGTATAGCTGTCAAAAGGCTTCCATCCATCCATATGTTTGTTCATGATCTTTTCAGATTCTGATTTTTCTGATTAACAGCTAGGAAGCCTGCATGTCAAGGCTGCAGTGAGGACTCTGCTCCATCTCCAATCTATAAATAAAAGCAGAGCTCCATTCCCTGCCAACTCATTGCCTGGGACAATGGCCAGGTGCCTGGGGGTGGGAATGTTATTAGAGGCTCAATAAATATTTGTTGAATCTTGAATAAATTCACCCCCTGAAATCCGCTAAGAAGTGGTAAATAGTCAGAGGTGAGAAATAGTACCCTTCTCCCAGGAGATTGATTTAGTTATTATATTAGAAATAGAATTGCAAATTGACATGTGCTTAGAGCTAGTTGGAAATCTGTCCATTAATCCAGATAAAATTCAGCTTATTATGAATCTCTTCTTGCTATCCTTGGGTTAGGTTTGTAGGGGTTTTAATATAATGTATCTACAGGAATTCCCAGTCCAATGGTTAGGACTGACTCTTTTGCTACTGCAGACTAAGGTTCAGTCTCAGGTAGGGGAACTAAGTTCCCACAAGCCTCCTAGCAAGGCCAAATAATAATAATAGTGTATCTACAAAATGGAAAGCTAGAAGAACTCCAAAGTCATCTAAGATTGATCTGAACAAGGAGATATGATATCAACCCTCAAGAGGTGCATATGAGAAATGCCAGATCATCCCTGTATATACAATTTGGAGGAATGAGATAATTTTGACCTGAGGTAGTAAGGGAAGAATATGTAGGGAGTGAGCATCATTCCTTTTGGGAGGGCACACCCCACAGCACGTGGGATTTTAGTTCCCTGACTGGGGACTGAGATCGAACCCATCCCCACTCCAGTGGAAGCACAGAGTCTTAACTACTGGACCACCAAGGAAGGCCCTCATTCTTTTTTAAAGAAATATTTCTGAGCATCACCCAAGCTAGACACTGGTACTGGGATGAGCAAGATTCAGTGCCTGCCTCCAAGGAACTCGTGGTACTAGAAGAGCTGACTCAGACAGTGGTTATGGTAACAGCTGATGCTTCTCTGTGTGGTGTGCAGGCAGGCCAGGTGGACGGGGAGGGACCCCCAACTGAACTAGCTAGACCACAGAGGAGGCTTTCTAGGGACTGTGTCTAGACCTGCACCTCGAAGAATGAGGCAGACAAAGATGAAGATGGATAACTTCAGGCAGAAGGAATAGCATGACACTGCTTTGAAAAGAGAGGTTTGGTTTTGCTGCAGCGAGAGATCTCAGAGACCAGGCCATAGTACCTGGAAGGGTCCATCACAAAGGAGTTTGCTGCCGGAAACACCACCCAGAGGTTGGAGGCAGGGAATGCTGTGAACACACCTGGCAGAAGTGGAAAGTAATGAGAAGCAATTTGGCTTTGCCAGTGGAAAGGAATGAGACCAAAGAGAGACCTATGGATATTTTGGGTGGAATTTTCCATGTATTCATGGGGGCAGTAAGTAGGTTCCAGTAGCTGGAAGTGGTGGTGACTGATGCTGGGTGCCAAGGGCTGGGAGGAGGTTGAGACTTTCCCTGCTTGCACATGAATGAGCTGGTCTGCCACAGTGCGTGGATGCTGACAGAAGACATGTGGCTCCTGAGTCAGGACCATGAGTTGGGACCAAGGACTCTATTACTTGCAGCGATAGCAGAATCCAGAGTGTCAGGACAGTCACACTGGTTCCAAGCCCCCAGGGGCTACACAAGTGGGTCTTGGTAGACACCCACAGCCACAGTAGGTGACACCCAGGAAAGGGATCCTGGGCCTGGGGAGCCCACCACCTTAGAGCAGCCTGCTCTTTGAAAGAGACAGACATTATCTCATCCCCTGCTGGAGCTTGCTAAAAACACAACCTGAAAAACTACCCAGGAACAGCTAAAGAGAGCGCAAGGCCTTGGCAAGAGGTGCAGAGTGCCAGTGACCCTTGTGTCTTCCAACGGGGGAAAGGATGCTTTGTGTCAAACGTTGAAGGGCTGTGCATCCAAAATAAGCAGTTTGGAATTTATGCCCTCAGTTCAGTTCAGTCACTCAGTCGTGTCTGACTCTTTGCGACCCCATGAATTGCAGCACCCCAGGCCTCCTTGTCCATCACCAACTCCCGGAGTTCACTCAGAGTCACATCCATCAAGTCAGTGATGCCATCCAGCCATCTCATCCTCGGTCATCCCCTTCTCCTCCTGCTCCCAATCCCTCCCAGCATCAAAGTCTTCTCCAATGAGTCAACTCTTCGCATGAGGTGGCCAAAGTACTGGAGTTTCAGCTTTAACATCATTCCTTCCAAAGAAATCCCAGGGCTGATCTCCTTTAGAATGGACTGGTTGGATCTCCTTGCAGTCCAAGGGACTCTCAAGAGTCACCTCCAACACCACAGTTCAAAAGCATCAATTCTTCCACACTCAGCTTTCTTCACAGTCCAACTCTCACATCCCCACATGACTACTGGAAAAACCATAGCCTTGACTAGACAGACCTTAGTCAGCAAAGTAATGTCTCTGCTTTTGAATATGCTGTCTAGGTTGGTCATAACTTTTCTTCCAAGGAGTAAGCGTCTTTTAATTTCATGGCTGCAGTCACCATCTGCAGTGATTTTGGAGCCCTAAAAGGTAAAGGGAAAACCACTGTAACTTTTTTGGAATAACCAAGGACTGTTAAATTGGGGGACTTCATCTGGAAATGTGTGCAAGGCTGGAACAGATTAAAGATATCCATACATTCCCAGACATTCCTTTCCCAGAGAGGTAAGGTCTTTCTTGACACTGAGCCGGCTCTGTGACTGATTTGATGGGAGTAACACCCTGCGCTAGGAAACTGGCAGCTTCTATCTCCTCAATCTTGGGTCTCTCTCTGGGAGCCCCGAGCCAGGTAAGACTACTCTGGGATTGTCGTGCTAGAAAGGCTACATCTAGGCCCTCAAGCTCCGAGCCAGCTCTGCTCAGTGCCAGATCTGTGGGTGAAGCTGTCTTGGACCCTCCAGAGGGCCTGTCTGCCAGCTGTGAACTCCTGAGTGACTTCAGTGGACATCCCATGGAGAAGAAGAGTCACTCAGCTGAATCCTGTTCAAATGCAAACACAATCTTAAGATATAAAAAAACGATTGTTTGAAAAACTGAGTTTTATAGAAGAGGCATACCTTGATTTATTTGTTACATTTTGTCATGCTTCACAGATACTGTTTTTTTTTTATTTGAAGCTTTGTGGTAACTCTGCATTGAGCAAGTCTATCAGCACCATTTTTTCAACAGCATTTGCTCTCTTCATGTCTGTGTCACATTTTGTTAGTTCTCACAGTATTTCAGACTTTTTCATTATTGTGCTCTGTGATCAGTGACCTTTGTTACTATTGAGAAAAGATTTTGACTCACTGAAAGCTCAGATGATGGCATTTTTCAGCAATAAAGTATTTTAAATCAAGGTATGTGTTTTTGTAAAGAACACAATGCTAGTCACACTTAATTGACTACAGTATAGTGTAAACATAACTTTTGTATGCACTAGGAAATGAAAAAAATTCATGTGACTCGCTTTATTGCAATATTCTTCTTATTGCAGTGGTCTGGAACTGAACACACAAGGCATCTGAGACTATGCCTGTAGGTGTTAAGCTGCAGATGAGATTGGAGGCAAGGAGTCCAATAGAGTCTATACTAAACTGGAAGGAGATAAGCAGGGCTTGCTTTAGAAAGCCAGTGGAAGCAAGAGTCCTTAAAGAGACACAGTGGAGGTGCTTAGTTGAATAAGCGCCAAAACCTTCAACAGAGCCATGTCAGAGCACTAACTGCTCCTCCACTGAGGATGCAACACGCAATCCACGGGTCTTTGTTAATCTGTGTCCTTGGGTTTGGCAACCTTCTCTCCAGCTGCATCTTTTAAGACAGGTTAAAAGTCAATTCCTTTTGTGCAGTCATTTCCTGAAAAAGTATTCTTTGCTTCCTCCCCTTTCCCCAGATTCCCCAGGTGTGCCTCTGGTGTGGGACTCGCTGGCCGCTGGCCGCTGGATGTGAGCATCTATCTCCCCCATGGACTGGTGTTCCTTCAGGTAAAATTCCGTGCTCTTTCATTTCCGTGTCCTCAGGTGCTGGTTTCCGGTCTCAAGGCCTGGGTGTTCAAGGCACGTAGTAGGTGATCAACACATGATTTGCAAACAAAATGTTGGTGGAGTTTCCAGGATAGGATGTAAAGTTCTATGGTTCTCTTGTTTCACATTCAAGTTGAAGTTTTTGTTTCTGGACACTGTTTTCTTGTGAAAAATACTGATGTCTGGATCCTACTCTCAGGCTTCTGATACAATTGGTCTGGGTTGCAGATCTGGGCTGCAGCTTCGGCACTGAGAGTTTTAAAAGTTGCTCAGATAATTCCAGCATGTAGTCAGGGCTGAAATCATGATTGTGATTCAATCTCCATTCCTGAGATCCCTCTTCGATCTCTTAGTCTCTCCTCTCACCAGGATGAACTGTATGTTCTTCGTTAAACCAGCTAGAGGAGGGCCTGCCCCAAGGGCAAGGGTCCAGAGAAAAATGCCTGCAAGAACTTAAGGATAAAGACCCTGAGAGTGAGCACATGTGTGTGTGTGTGTGTACATGTATATACATGTATGTAGTGTACTCTCATGATAACAGCTGTAGCCACGCAGCAAGACTTGGCCATGGATGGCTGGGAGGAAGGAGGGAGCAAGGAGAGTGAAAGCGACCAGCTCTGGAAACTGGGAAGGCTGCTCGAGGCCTCTGTTCATCTGTGCTGCCACCTGAGACCCCTCTTGAAAACTGCCTGTCCAAACAGGCCGGGCAGTTCGAGTAGGCAGTGTGGCAGGGTTTGAGAGCTTGATTTGTAGAGCAATCCAGTTCAGCTCCAGGAATTGGCCTTTATATCTGTGTGACCTTGGCTACTGACTTAACCTCTTTGAGCCTCAGTTTCCTTACACACAAAATGTATATTTAATAAGGTTTTTGAGAAGATTCAATGAGGTTATAGTTATAAAGTGCGTTTTATAAAAGGCTTGGTACAAGCATGCCGTGAGAGCTAAGTAAACATAAACTGCTAGAATCACTGTCGTCTTTCTGTCCCTATCTTTTTTCCTCTCATATACACACACTAGCATTTTAGGGTCTCTTTTCTTTTGCAGTTCTAAAACCTCCAATCGGACAGTGCAGTGGGCCAGGGCACTTGTCCTTCAGGAGCTGTGGGTGTGGGTTGCTCAGGGATCAAAGGTACGCCACTTTCCTCCAGAATTGTCCCCAGCCCAACAGGAAACACCTCTCCCAGGGGTATCCACCAACCCTCCCTCCCCCGCCAAACCCATCTAATGCCCGACAGAGACGCAAGCGTGGCTTTTTTGTCATGGTGAAGTCAGCTCCATGGTGCAACTCTTACTCCAGAGCGCCCCATGGGAAGGCTGAAGCCACACGCCAGCTGAAGTCATATCACCTGCCTTACCCTCCTTCCCCCTCTCCCTTTGTCGTGAAAGCATCCCCCCAATAAAGCAGGTAAATCAGCCCTGAATATTGATTGGAAGAACCGATGCTGAAGCTGAAGCTCCAATACTTTGGCCACTTGATGCAAAGAACTGACTCATTGGAAAAGACCCTGATGCTGGGCAAGACTGAAGGCAGGAAGGGAAGGGGACGACAGAGGTTGAGATGGTAGGCTGGCATCACTGACTCAGTAGACATGAGTTTGAACAAGCTCTGGGAGCTGGTGATGGAGAAGCCTGGCGTGCTGCAGTCCATGGGGTCACAAAGAGTTGGACACGACTGAGCAACTGAACAATGACAACATAATAAAGCAAGTGCCCTGAATCCCTGCCTTAGGCTCTTGGAAGATTTTGGGAGCATGGCCTGCAGCTGACAGTCTGCATAGTTCTCTATTGAGGCTTCCCCTCAGACACTGTCAAGCCTTCACTCCGTGTTGTGCGGCCTGACAGGGAACCTTTACTCTCAGACCAGGAACCTGGGTCTGTGATATGGGAAGGGGAATCAGGTTCCTGCTGGAACAGGAAAGGCATTTAAGTAACACTCAAACCATAAAGTACTCAGCTTTTCATCTGGCTTCTCCAGCTCATATATGTATGTCACCTGTGACCTTCTCTGCCTTGTGGAGTTGCTGCTCTGTGCTTTTCTGCTCTGCCCTCCCACTGGACTCTGAGCGTCTGTGGGATAGGAACTGCAGCTGAGTGGTTTCTGTATCCCCCAGCACTCAGCATGGGCCTGCATACAGTAGGTGTTTGGTAAACATTTGAGGAATTTGGAATAAAATACATGTATAGCCAAGATCACCAAAGAAAGCAGACAGCAGGGACCCACCAAGAGTTGGGCCTGCCAGGTAAGATGGAAGATCCCAAAAAGAAGCAGCTGTTAACCCCTGGGCAGAGTCACAATGCTGCGAGCACCCTATAGGCTCTCATTTAGCTCTTAAACCTTCTGTGGCACATTTTACCATCTCCATTTTACTTGTGAGGTCATTGAGACTCAGAAAAATAAGTAACTTGACCAATATAAAGAGTGGTGGAGTCAAATCTCAAGCCCTTGTCTGACTGTAGTCTTTCCGTGATCACAGGATCTGAAATGACACCCTAGAGTTGCTCTTCTGGGAATTTGTATCCCTACTCACGCTTGAGCTAGAAAGGACCAGCTGGTGGCTGAATTGGAGGCAGCCTGCTAAGGTGGCTGGGTGGAGGTGGAGAAGGAGTTTGGATATGAATCCACTCTTTTACTGGGAACCACAGAGTCAGGAGCATCTCAGTGTGGCTGCAAGGAGTCAGGCTTCAGAGGCCAGGCTGGTGCAATGGACTGTCCAGAAAAGGGCACCACCGGGCCAGATGCCCGATTTGCTCCGGGCCCTAGGGAGCCCCAGGCGCTGAGCTGTGTGATTCTCCCTGGGCTCCATTTCTCATCAATCAGGAGAGCAGGGTGACTGGAAGTTTTATTCCAGCTCCAAGTCCCCAGTTCTCAATCAGTGAAAGGTCCAATGTTTCCCATCCCTCTTTGCTCCTCTCTGTGTAAATCCTGGGCTGCCGACCAGTGATCAAGTCCTTCAGCCCAGCCAAGGCGACAGAAAGCCTGACTTTCTCAGCCCTGAAAAGAGCTGACAGGCTGTTCTCCAGGCGCCCCTCCACAGGGAGCATTGACAAGGGCTGGAAGAGGAGACTGGCACGGGAGCCTTCTTGAGTTGTTCCACAAAGGACCTCTTCTCTTTCCCAGGCATGATGACAAATACTTCTGCTCCCTCTGGCTGTAAGGGCCAGGGGGTGTAGACAAGGTTCCCATGCCTGGGCTCTTAGGAAAATTGCAAGCAAAGGGAAAAAAAAAAACAAAAACTGCATGGACTTTTGGCTGTGCTTCTTGACTTGATGCCAGATAACCACTGGGTTCAAAATTACATCACTATTGACTATCTGAGTAATTTCTGTTTGACTGTCTTGCAAGAATAGCTACCTTGGCAACAGATTATTATCAGTTCCTTAATGACTTGTGCAGAGGAGCAGTTTCCTTTATGCTGAAAACCGGTGGCCTTAAAGCTGGCCAGCTGCCCCAGCCTGGGTCTCTGAGTGGATTGCATGGTATTGAGAAATGGAGCTGGGTTTGACAGCCTGCTTTGTCTGTAAAGTGGCAAGGGCCAGGCCAGTGGGGCTAGGATTCCCACTGTTACCCCCCTCACCCTCAGCATTGGATTCGGCTGAGCCTCTGGGATGCTCCGCTCTGGGGAGGGTCTGATATGACACACCCCACTCCTCATGCTGGACCATCCTTCTGAAGCCACTGGGGTGCTGTTCCTCATACTTTCACTCTCCCTTGCCTTTTGCTCGGCTCACCAGACACCATTTGTTGGCTTCTGTGCTTCAGATGAATTAAGCAGAAAGTGGGAAGGAAGCTGAAGATAAAGAAATGATGTTCAGAAAGTTGAAGTGACAACACAGCTGCTAAGTGGTGGAGCTGGGGTTTGAACCTAAGTCTGTGTCTCCCTGATCCCTGACCTTCTACAGGGGTCAGTGAGGCTGTCTCAGTGAGAGCTAGTAGAGCCCAGAATGTGCCTTAAAAACAAAACAGGTGTGTAATAGCAACTATTGACACACTTTTGATCACACAAAGGATCACAAATATTATGGAATAAATAAATGAGTGATGTTTGGCTATGTATTGTGAGTCTGAGGCCCTCTGACTACAACATAAGCTTAGAGGCACAGAGCTGTCCTGCTCTCATTTCCTAACTTTGATCTTGGGCTTCAGTGAGGGAAAAGCTTTCTGACTCTGGCAGACCTTCCTGCTGCTGCTGCTGCTGCTGCTGCTAAGTCACTTCAGTCGTGTTCAACTCTGTGTGACCCCATAGACGGCAGCCCACCAGGCTCCCCCATCCCTGGGATTCTCCAGGCAAGAAGACTGGAGTGGGTTGCCATTTCCTTCTCCAATGCACAAAAGTGAAAAGTGAAAGTGAAGTCACTCAGTCGTGTCCGACTCTGCGAGCCCATGGACCGCAGCCCACCAGGCTCCTCCGTCCATGGGATTTTCCAGGCAATAGTACTGGAGTGGGGTGCCGTCACCTTCTCCGGGCAGACCTTCCTACAGTCTCCCAAATACTTCCTTCAGGTAGTAGAAGGGCTGCCCAGGCCAGCTTCCCCATTGTCTATCTTTGAACAAAAGGAGGTTAAATTCAACCCTCTAAATTCAGGGGAAGAAAGTCAAAGGGGATTGGAATTATTGGAGGCTAGCTCTATTGAGGGGTGCTACACTTTATACACATAATCTCATTTCTAATTTACCATGTCACCCATTTTGCAGATCAGAACATGGAGGTTCAGAGAAGGCAAAGAATGTAGGTTAAAATAGTCAAACTTTGATTGTTTATAGCAGGTACCAAGTTTTTTTAGAGAGAGGAAATGTCTTTATTTGCTTCAGTTCAGTCACTCAGTCCTGTCCGACTCTTTGCAACCCCATGAATCGCAGCACGCCAGGCCTCCCTGTCCATCACCATCTCCCGGAGTTCACTCAGACTCATGTCCATCGAGTCCATGATGCCATCCAGCCATCCCATCCTCGGTCATCCCCTTCTCCTTCTGACCCCAATCCCTCCCAGCATCAGAGTCTTTCCCAATGAGTCAACCCTTCACATGAGGTCGCCAAAGTACTGGAGTTTCAGCTTTAGCATCATTCCTTCCAAAGAAATCCCAGGGCTGATCTCCTTCAGAATGGACTGGTTGGATCTCCTTGCAGTCCAAGGGACCCTCAAGAGTCTTCTCCAACACCACACTTCAAAAGCATCAATTCTTCGGTGCTCAGCCTTCTTCACAGTCCAACTCTCACATCTATACATGACCACAGGAAAAACCATAGCCTTGACTAGACGGACCTTAGTCGGCAAAGTAATGTCTCTGCTTTTGAATATGCTATCTAGGTTGGTCATAAGTTTTCTTCCAAGGAGTAAGCGTCTTTTAATTTCATGGCTGCAGTCACCATCTGCAGTGATTTTGGAGCCCCCCCAAAATAAAGTCTGACACTGTTTTCACTGTTTGCTTAGATACGTTTATAAACACTTAGGGTGGGAAGTAAGGCCAGAAGGACAGGAGCCTCAGCTAGGACAACAAAGCAGAGGCTGAGCTCCCCTCCCTGGGGTAGGGGGCAGGGACTGAGTGCAGAGAAGGATGGCAAGAGGGTCAGCAAGATGCTGAGAGAGCCTGGCGATAAGTGACTCCAAGTGCCCAGGAAAAATCTCCAGTTATGGCTGACTTTGTGGTATTCCCCAAACCTGCTTGAAACCTTGCTAGGGAATTCTTCTTATGAGTGGGGTTTGTTTGCAGGAACTGTAGAAAAGGGTATATCGTTGTCTGCTCCCATGAGATAAGGAACAGGTTCAGCCAGTGTGGAATCAGGACCCTAGAGCCCATGGTGGCCCTGGGAATGGGAGATTCAAGCCCCTCCACGTGCAGTAATGACATCGGCAGGAATCCTACAGGTGGCATGGCCTTCTCTCGATGGCAGGAGAGATCGAAGCAGACCTCAGGCTGGTGGTGTGCTGGAGCCTGCCTCACTGTAGAACATCCCTGCCCAGGATTCCACTCAGTGGTCCGTCTTAGCTTCACATCTGCCATGGCAGGAGGACTTGCACCATGGAAAATGGCAAATGCTATAAATCAGGGCTTTTTTTTTTTTTCTTTTGATAGCTTATTGTTGAACATTTACCAGAATACCCCTGCTTCATGCAGATCAGGAGAACTTTTGATCTGTTTACGTTCTCTTGCCAGGTTCTTCAAATGTTGAAGGAAGGTTAGAGGTTGCAAGTTCTGAAGGCAAGATCTGTGGACTGTTCTCATTTCTGAATTATGAGGGAGTTCTGACCAGAGTAGGGCCACAGAATGAGAGCTTGTAGGTTTAAAAAAGGAGAAGGGGGAAACACTACAAATATTAATAATTGCCTTTTGCATGTGAGACTGAAATACTCCTCAGCAATAAAACGGAGTAAACTATGGATACATGCTATAATTATGCTGAACAAAAGAAACCAGACAAAATATGACTGTACTTATATGAAATTCTAGAAAATGAAAGTAAATCTGTAGTGACAGAAAACAGATCAGTGGTTGCCTGTGGATGGTGAATGATGGTCTGTAGAGGTAGGGACAGATGGTTGGGTGGTTGGGACGGATTACAAAAGTGTATGAAGAAATTTGGAGGAAAAAATAGATATAGTCACTATCTTGCTTGTGGTGATGTTTTCATGGATGTGTACGTGTTCAGACTTACCAAATGGTTTGTTTTTTTGAGGACCACTTTCATATCTTTTGTGCGTGTGAATTGTCTTTTCATATTCTTTCCCAGCTTTCTGGGTTTTGGTCCCCCAGTATTTAAAAGTAATTTATGTATTAAGGTTAGTAACCCCTTGTCCCTTGTGATATGTTGCAAATACGTCCTCCCAGTTTGTTAGTTGACTTTCAACTCTGTTTACAATGTACCTTGTCATGCAAAACTTTTCGTTTTTATTTCATCAAATTTATCAATCTTTTCTTGCCTCTGGATTTTAAACCATAGATAACTTTATTTCTGTGTCAAGGTTACAGAGAAATTCACCCATATTTTCTTCTAGTAATTGTATGGCTTCCTTTTTTTGTTGAGATCTTTCGTTCATTTGGATTTTATTCTTGTGTGTGGCATAAGATACGGCATTAATATGATTTTCCCATATGGTTACCTACTTGTCCGAGCATTATTTCTTAAAAACTCCATCTTGACTCCAGTGATTGGAGAGATGGCTCAACTCCATTTGAGGGAATAAAGTAATAAAACACTATTAACTGCTAACATTTTCCCCAGGATTTACTGTGTTAAGTAAAGGTTAAGCACTGTCTCATTTAACCTTCACAATCCAATTAGGCAGTTAATAGCAATAACCCAAATTTATAGATTAACAAACTGAGGCTCTAAAAGGTATGTGGTTTAACAAATGTCACAGAGCTGATGAAATAAAAACCCACATCTGACTCTTACCCATCCTCTAGGAAGACTTAACCTGGAAGTTAGGGCATCCTACAATTAACCTTGTGTATCTATATCAAAACCCATTTTCTGGAACTCATAGCTGTTATCTCAGGCCATGTGCATTTGAGCTAAGATTGTATTGTTCGTCAGGTTGATTGGTGTATTCTTGAGATGAGTGAAGACAGCCCTCTTGTTTAGAACAGCAGACTATGAACCCCTCAGACCTACTAAGAGCTTGCCTATCAGTATGTTTATTCTAGTAGGGTGGGCTAGACAAAGACAAACAAGAAAGTATCATGAATGATAAGTGCTTTAATGAAAATAAACCCAGGTGCTGTGATGAAAAGGGGCCAGGTGGCTCTTTAGATGAGTGACTGGGGAAAATCTCCCTGAGAAACTTGCATGTAAGCTGGAGTCTGAGAGACAAGAAAGGGCAGGCCATGGGCATATGAAGAGGAAGAGTGTCCCAGGCAGAGGGACAAGCAAATTCAAAGGCCCTGAGTCAGGACCAGGCTTGATGCACTGGAAGAATAAAATGAAGGCCAGCATGGTTAGAGTAAAGAGGAAGGGCCATAATGAGAGAAATCAGAGCCTAATCCATGTCATGGAGGGTGTTGTGGCCAGGATACAAAGTTTCTTTGTGTAATAGGAAATCTTGGGTGGTTAAATCCAAGGAATGGCGTCAGTTCAGGTTTTTGTAGATACAACTCTGGAAGATCTGTAGAGAATGGACTGTGAGGCTAGAACCTGGGGGGACAGTTAGGGCTTTTGTTGGAATGCAGGCTAGAGATGGTGAGGACCTGGGTTAGGGTGCTAGCAGTGGAGATGGAAAAATGTCTCAAGACTGAGTCAACGGGAGTCCTTAAATGATTGGGTGTGAGGAGAGAGGGACAGTTAGTGGGTGGGTGATGGTGGTGCTTGCCACCATCAGATGGGCTGGGCTGGGGGACAAGTATGTTTAGGGAGGGTGGGAAAATCAATAGTTCAGGCTGAACTTGTCAGATCTGGCATGCTGACTGGATATCAAAGTGGGCAGATGGACATGAATTTGGATTTGGGAAAAGAGGAGCTGCAGACGCAAATATGAAAGTTGCTGTCAATAGTATTTAACGTTATGAATTGAATGAGTTTATCCAAAGTGATGACAAACCAAGACAGCATATTAAAAAGCAGAGATACCACTTTGCTGACAAAGTCTGTATAGTGAAAGCTATGGTTTTTCCAGCAATCATGTACGGATGTAAGAGTTGGACCATAAGAAAGGCTGAGCACCAAAGAATTAATGCTTTTGAACTGTGGTGCTGGAGAAGACTCTTTGGAGTCCCTTGGACAGCAAGAAGATCAAACTAATCAATTCTAAAGGGAATCAACCCTGAATATTCATTTCTCTCATTCTCCATCATGGAAGGACTGGTGCTGAAGCTGAAGCTCCAATACATTGGCCACCTGATGTGAAGAGCTGACTCGTTGGAAAAGATCCCAATGCTGGGAAAGATTGAAGGCAGGAGGAGAAGGGGTGACAGGGGATGAGATGGTTGGATGGCATCACCAACTCAATGGACATGAGTCTGAGCAAGCTCTGGGAGACAGTATAGGACAGGGAAGCCTGGCAGTGCTGCAGTCCATGAGGTCACAGAGTCAGACACGACTTAGTAACTGAACATCAACAAATCCAAGGGAGGCATGTAGGTAAAAAGGGGGCCCAGGACTCACAGCAAAGGCACAGAGACTGGGCTATACTTAGCTCACCCCAAGACTGAGGAGACAGCCTGACTGAGGGGAGGCCCTGTTGTGGAGCAGTGTGAGGAAATCAATGGGAGATGCAGGAGGGTGAGTTAAGGATGACCCCAAAGCACTAGAGAGGTCGACCCAAGTGGAGAAAAATGGGACTCACAGTTGAATTTGAGGCTGGAAATGGCCTGAAGCGAGGGCATCTGAGCAGGTGAGTCTGTGCCAGGGCTGTGGCAGCATCTCAGGAATGGGGCCAGGTAAGAGGATTGCCTTCAGAATGAGACACTTCAAAGGAAAATTTATAGAATTTGTGAATGAAAAACCTCTCTCTCAGTCCTCCATGGCTCTAGTAGTCCAGGACTAAAACCAGTCCCTGCCCCAACCCCGGGTCCTCTCCATCTCCTTCTAGTAACGCCTTACTGCAAACCACCTGACCATAAAGGTATGTGCAGAAGGGCTATCTGAGTCTACACGGAAGGAGCCAGCTCTGCAAGCCACTGGGGAAGGAGCATTTCTGGCAGAGGGAATAACAACTGCAGGAAAATGAACGTGTAGGGAAGAAGGCATTCTGGCTGCCGGACAGAGACTGCGATTTTATACATTCAGTGGGGGAGCAGCAGCTAAATCTAAATCTGCAGAGAGGAGTGTTGGCAGAAGGTGGGGATGGGAAATTCTGCTACTCTCAATAGTCATTCAAATCTGGAGACTATCACTTCCGAAAAAGGAATTGCATCTGTGCTTTCCTTACAACAAGGCCAGTCTTTGGACACCAACCTCCAGTGTCGGTGCAGCCCTGAGACCAAGAGTGCTTTTTGGAGCCAGACCACCAGGGTGGGACTTGTGACCTAAAAGTGACCTGGATACGCAACCTTAAAGCAAGTCACCTATTCTCTCCAAACCTCAGTCTCCTTATCTATAAATCGGGGCTAATAACAATTCCATCTCAGGATAGAATGAGATAGTTAATGTAAATACTATAATCACTTAATACATATTAGCTGGGCTTCCCAGGTGGCGCTAGTGGTAAAGAACCTGCCTGCCAACGCAGGAGACATAAGAGACATGAGTTCAGTCCCTGGGTCGGGACATCTCCTGGAGGAGGGCATGGCAACCTACTAAGTATTCTTGCCTAGAGAATCCCATGGACTAAGGAGTCTGGTGGGCTATAGTCCATACGGTCGCACAGAGTTGGACATGACTGAAGTGACTTAGCGCACGCGAATGCACACATTAGCTATTATAATAATGATCCCATTGAGAGATAAGTAGAAAGCTTCTGCAGATAAGCAGAAAGCTTGTCTTGTATGGTTTGTCTCAAATGGTTTGTCCCTGTATGTCCCAAATTGTTCAGTCTGCACAGATTCTGTGTTAGACAAATTCTCAGTGTTATGAGTAATCTCTAAACCCTTGTAATAGTGTGAGTGTTAGAAATGAACTTTGTTGTGGTAAAAAATTTCCCCTTGCTTTTAACTACTTTAAAGGAAAAGATGACACAGTAGGGCATGGGGAGCCAGGAGTGGGCAAAGGAGGGGGAGGAGGTGATTCTGAGTGACTTTTGACTGTCGATGCCTCCACCAGTGATGGGAGATCAGAAATGACAGCCTACTTCCCATGTGGCCTCAGCCCCATCACTGACTGGGAACACCGTAAAGCTCTGAAAAGGGTAACAAATGTCAGTCAGGAAGGATTTTTGACAAAAGAGCTAATTCCTCGGCAGAATCTGAATTGTCAAAAGATGAAGGCACAACAGGAAGCGATGAAGTGACCCTTGCGTTCAAATGAGAGAGTATTCTGGCATCCCAGGATTTCACATTAAGAAATCAGGCCTTTACCCCAGACTTCAGTGAAACGAGTAAAATGCAACCTGCCAGAGTGCTACTCCGTTTCTTTTTTTTTTACTTTTTATTTTAAATTGGAGTGTAGTTTATTAGTAATGCTGTTAAGTTTCAGGTATACAGCAAAGTGATTCAGTTATGCACATATCTATTCTTTCTCAAACTCTTTTCCCATTTAGGTTTAAGTTGTTACGTAATACTGAGCAGAGTACCCTGACAGCACAAGCTTCTGATCAGCAATTTAAATCAGTAGTGGCCCAAACACAAGTTTTGTAGGCTCTTGGTGGATGAGCTTCTTCTCATGCCCCCAGTTTTTGTATAAAATCAGTCAGATCTCTGGGTTTCCAAAAAACCCTTACCCCTGTCAGATCTCCCAGTCATGGTTATGTAATGAGGTGGAGAAATCTTATTTCTCAGGCTTCTACTTGGAGAAAATACTGTATAGAGAAAATACATGTGGAAAGAAATGGTTTGCCCTGCCTCTTGGGAAGGAGGGTAAGACCCTGTGGACATGACCAAGTGCTGAAGGTTGTTGCTGAAGTCAGAGGGACCAGAAGAATTCCTCCTGAGAGGCGAGGGGAGGAGAATGAGGGAAGGAGTGAGAGTGGAAGTCAGTTCTTGCCCCACATACTTTAATATTTGCTCAAGGGGCTAACTTGAGGCCATGCTTGGTGCAAGTGGGCTACCGGTTTTACAGGGTAGAAGGTAGTGAAGGGGTTGAGCATTGTCATGGATGATGCAGGCAAAACAGAGGCAGGATAGACCCTGAGCTGGAGGGGCAAGAGGGGCAGGGAGGCCTTGCTGGAGTCTGGATTACAATTATCCACAGGTCACCCCCCACCACCCCCACCATTAGCTCTCCTGTAAGCGTGTGAGGCCCAGCTCAAGAGTCTGAGCTTGCAGAGAGATGTTTAGACAGGACTGGCTGCCTGGAGCCAGTTGTGGTAACTATTAGATTATCATCCACTATTACCAAGAGGGCTTTGTACTTTCCCATGGTCCTTGGCTAATCAGAATCCTATTTGCTTCAAGCCAACACTCCCACTTAAAAGCAAACTTCCAGTGCACCCCAGAGCCGTGTAGAACATGCTATTTGGATTTGAATTAGGACTGGTGTCATTGATTCAGTGAGGTTTTCAGACCAATTTTCTTCCGAGGGCTTCCAAGGCCCTATCAACCTTTTGTTGGCTGTGCCTCCCCGGAACATCAACTCAAAGCGCATCCTCCAGTCTCATCCAGGTAACCCACCTGGTCCTAGTCACTGATGTCAGTCAATGAGAATTTAGAATCCCAGCTTGGTCATGTCTGTATATGTTTGTATTTGTAAAGTATTATTTACCTAATATAAATATTTATGAGCTTTCTGAGTGCTTGCTTCTTTTTTCTAGTCATATTTCATACTTGAATCTCAGTGCTCGCTTCACTCCAAATAAGGCAATGCAGTTCAAATGAGGGATGGCACTTGAGTGGCAACTAAGGAAGAAGTCACAGCTTAGGGACACAATTAGCCTTCTCCTTTGATCATTCCCATTTCCCCCAAATCCTTCCAGCAGGTAGGACATGGACAGCTGAAAAGAGAGATCCATGTTTGACACGAGTTTCTAATGTCAAGTGTGTGCGTGCTTAGACTTGTCCAACACTTTGTGACCCCTTGGACTGTAGCCTTCCAGGCTCCTCTGTCCATGGGATTTCTCAGGAAAGAATACTGGAGTGGGTTGCCATTTCCTCCTCCAGGGGATGTTCCTGACCCAGGGGTTAAACCCACGTCTCCTGTGTCTCCTGCTTTGACAAGGGGATTCTTTACCACTGAGCCACCTGAGAAATCCTAGAGGTGTTTCTAATACCTACCTAGAAGTATATGGAGGGAGATGTTTTGGAATAAAGAGTCTTCTTGTTGAGTTTCCAGTTACAAAGAAAGTCAGACTTGCTTGAGCCCCAGGCCAGGGGCAGAATTGAAAATGACTAGAGAAGTAGGCACATCCTTTTGCAGATCAGATATAATTATTCTGAGTTCTATGGACCTAGAAATAAAGGAAATCCACAGGTAGTTTCCAGAGGGCAGAAGAAGAAGCAAGACTCTAACCCAAGCATATGGGATTGGTGGGAAAACTTGGTTTAAATTTGATAGCATCTTCCTGAGGCTGAACATGGAAACACTTAGCATTTGAGGTAATCAGGCGCCTGGTGGGTAGAAGCAATGTAATATGGTGGCAGGATAGGACCAAGAAGAGAGAGAGCCAGTAGGGGGCCTCCTTGTGGTTAGAATGTGGCTGACAGTCTCTACTTTGCCAACAAAGGTCCATCTAGTCAAGGCTATGGTTTTTCCAGTGGTCATGTATGGATGTGAGAGTTGGACTGTGAAGAAACCTGAGCGCCGAAGAACTGGTGCTTTTGAACTGTGGTGCTGGAGAAGACTCTTGAGAGTCCCTTGGACTGCAAGGAGATCCAACCAGTCCATCCTAAAGGAGATCAGTCCTGGGTGTACATTGGAAGGACTGATGCTGAGGATGAAACTCCAATACTTTGGCCACCTCATGCAAAGAGTTGACTCATTGGTAAAGACCCTGATGCTGGGAGGGATTAGGGGCAGGAGAAGGGGACGACAGAGGATGAGATGGCTGGACGGCATCACTGACTCAATGCACATGAGTTTGGGTGAACTCTGGGAGTTGGTGATGGACAGGGAGGCCTGGCATGCTGCAATTCATGGGGTCACAAAGAGTCGGACACGACTGAGCGACTGAACTGAACTCATAGTCTTTAGGGACGATGGGTGGACTCTGATCGTCAAGTTTTAAAGTTTTCCTTTTCTGCATTGTAATCCTCTTTGTTTTTGTAAATTAATTTATTTATTTTAATTGGAGGCTAACTACTTTAAAATATTGTAGTGGTTTTTGCCATACATTGATGTGAATCAGCCATGGGTGTACATGTGTCCCCCATCCTGGACCACCCCCTCCACCTCCCTCCCCCTCCCATCCCTCAGGGTTGTCCCAGTGCACCAGCCCTGAGCACCCTGTCTCATGTGCTGAACCTGGACTGGAGATCTATTTCACATATGGTAATTGTAATCCTCTTTTGTCACTCTAAATCTTCAATAAAGTTTGCCGAATCCAAATGTCTTGCATCAATTGTGCTTGAGAGAATAAAGAAAGAGACCTGTTCCTTAGGCATATTCTTGGGGGTGGGGCTGACCTGGAAGATGGGCTCAGCATGGAGGAGCCTAAATCATCAACAGATGTTTAGGGAGTCAGGGAAAGTGTGGAGCTGTGGTCCAGTGAGAGAGGTGACAAGCAAACCTCAACCACAGACATTCCTGTTCTCCCTTTTGACTTCTCACTCCCTCTCCCCATCACCACATCCTCCTTGTCTCTTTTAATTTATACTCTGTTTCATTCTCTTCTTAAAGAAGGAAGATGCTAGATATTAGACCTGAAAGTAACTTTGACAAAATCTGGAAGCAAACTCTGGGCCCCCATTTCTCTTCGTTGTGCTACATGGTCTTGGAGGTTGCCTTGCCACTGAAACAGTCCAAGAGTCGATGCTTATTTTGCAAGAATAAATAGTTGTGGTTCAAATAAATCTCTTGCTCAATTTTTGAGATCTAGAGATTTTGCCACATAACTGTTCCGATGCCAGGAATTCATACCCCTGAGGCTTTCCTCTCATCATTTAAGATTTTTTAAGAAGATAATTTAGCTCAGCGCTGGTTGCCAGATTGACAGTCTTAAAAACAAGAGGTGAAATCCAATCTGGACAGAGCCTGTGCCCACTGTCTATATTTAGGGAAAAGATTACTCACCCATATGGTCAGCTAGGAATAGAGCATTACTGGGGCTGGGGGTGGGGTAGAGACTTAAAACAGCCCTGACCCTGAATCTCCTGCTCTCAGTTGGGGCTGGGGAGGGGCAGTTTGGTGGCTGGAAGGGACAGGAATTGCTCTGGGTTTAGCGGGGTGTGCAGTACAAGAGTTTCCCAAAACCAATCCAGCATTTTGCAGTGTGATAAAAATAATCCTTCCTTCTAAAAATAGCCCTCTTAGCAACCAGAGGCCTGGACTTAATTGCAGTCACTTTATAGTGACCGTGTACCAAGGCACCAAGGCCCAAGCGGGTTCTTTGCAATATTATCTGCTGCAACCCTGCTCCAACCCCAGGAAGCAAGTATTTCTTCCCCACCACAAAAATGAGCACATTTAAGGTCTGAGAAGGAATTGAAAGCCAGCGCATCACTTAACTTCAATTGTTTACATGGGGTTCTAGTCCTGGTTTGGTGCTAATTTGCTTCTGCACAACAATTTGGGAAGCTACTCTTTATTTCAGATTCTGTTTCCTTCCCTGATAAACAAGGGGGCTAGATTAGACCCATGGGTGCCATGTGTACATGCTAAATTGTTTCAGTTGTGGTCTGACTCTTTGTGACCCTATGGACTGTAGCCCGCCAGGCTCCTCTGTCCATGGGATTCTCCAGGCAAGAATACTGGAATGGATTGCCATGCCCTCCTCCAGGGGATCTTCCCAACCCAGGGATCAAACCTATATCTCTTATGTCTCCTGCATTGACAGGAGTATTCTTTACCACTAGCACCATCTGGGAAGCCCCAGACCCATGGGTGTCACACGCCACTAAATGTCAGAGTTGCTAGGGAGCTTCGGTCAAGTGGAGTCCATCTCTCCTTCAGCAGGTCTGGAGTGGGTCTGGGACCGCATTCTAAATGCGCCCCAAAGGTGCTGATGCAGGTGGGTCTCAGGAGTGGAATGGGGGCCCATTTTAATAACACTGGGTTGGGTAGATTCGGAGGTCCTTTCTAGCTATGACGTTCTGTCATCTTTTCAGTTAGCAAACAGTCCTTGCGGTCTGTGCATGAGGAGACAGAGAGGACTCAGAACATACGTGCTTTCTCAGAACTTGCATTCCTCACACGGCTGACAGCTCGTGCCATCCGTGAGGGGCAGAACGGAGCCCTTGCTTGCCATTTGCTTTGTAACTCACTAGACTTAGAATCATCACTTCTTGATATAAGGAATTCACTGCAATGCACTCATGTTAAAAACCATACTGGAAATTTGAACTGTTCTCAGAAGACTCCACATAGTACTCAGGACCTCCAAATATCGGAAACCATCCTTGCAATGAATGGAAATTCTGGGAGAGAGGGAAGGCCATTTCATTATGGCCTCTCCTCTCCTCCACTTTTAAAAAATTATAAAACAAAAATGGAAAGCCACATGAAATAAAGGTATAGGTTTGTGATTTCTTAATCACTGCTCACTTCATGAAACAGCTTTGCTAGTCCCCCAGAAGCCCCTTTGCACCCTCTTAACTCTTCCCTGTCCCTTGAAAGTAAGTACTTTCTTGACTTTTAAAGTTATCACTTTCTGGTGTTTCTCGTTCTATCACCTGATTGTGTATTTCTTGTTTCTCTCTCTCTCTCTCTCTCTCTCTCTCTCTATATATATATATATATATATATATATATATGTATATGATGAACTTGCCATTTGTTGAAAACATTGGTTACGTCTTTAATGTCCCATTAGATTCACAGTCCTAGCCCTGTAAGACCAGCTTCCCTCATAGCTCAGTTGGTAAAGAATCTGCCTGCAATGCAGGAGACCCAGATTCAATCCCCGGATTAGGAAGATACCCTGGAGAATGGAATGGCTACCCAATCCAATTTTCTGGCCTGGAGAACCCCATGGACAGAGGAGCTTGGTGGGCTACAGTCCACAGGGTTGCAAGAGTTGGACAGGACTTAGTGACTGAACCACCACAGCCCTATAAAATTGAGGGGCACATAACCTGCAGAGCTTCTCACGGGCTGGATTTTGCTGATTGCATACTCATGGTGCAGTTCAGCATGTTCCTCGGTACTCGGTATTTCCTGAAAGTTGGCAGCTGGAATCAGAGGTTTCATCAGTCTCACTTCCAACCCACTTGGCAAGACTATAGGCAGTGGTGTGTTCTTTCATCAGAAGGCACATAATGTCTGGTTTTCTCTCCCTTCTCCCCTTATCCCTCCCCTCCCCACTTTTCTTCTCCTCCTCTTTCTGTCTTTTTCTCTCCCCTTTCCTCCCTCCCTTCATGCTGTTGGCCACCATTGATGTTCATGATCAGTGTCAGAAGCCATTAATTCATTAGGGACTGAAAAAATTATGACCGTCTAATTCTGTAATTTCTTGCTAGGTCACTTCAGTCATGTCCGACTCTGTGCGACCCCATGGACTGCAGCCTACTTATTTAATTATTGAGAAACTGTAGGAAGTGATGCTTTCCCTCATCTAAAATTTGGTTAGCTGGTGCTACCCTTCGTATAGGGAAGGCAAGATGAATGAGACATTCTTTCCTTTATTTAGCACCTTTTAAGATAATGAATTATTTCTCTATCATACTTTCCAGGTGACCACCTACTTAAAAATACCATGAGCTCACATATAAAAGTTAAATGAGTGTCAATCTTTTGGAATTATTATTCTTTCTGAATCTCAATTGCTTTATCTTTGTCCAGAGGGAACCTCTTCAAGTTGGCTAGCAGGGGTCCTTCTGCCTCAGGGGGCTCCCCCGCTCTCCTTCTCTAATCTGAATTTAATCCTATTCTCCAATCCTTTTGCTCTTGGGACTATTGTGAGCATATTTAAAGACATCCCTTCCCTTTAGCACTATTTCCATCTCTGGCTGTGAACTTTCCAACAATGAAACATGTCAGTGGATCTCAAGGATGCATCCTTCTATTGCTGAAAGTATCTGGATTCACCTTGTGACAAGCAGGAGTCAACTGTCACAGCTCAGAGGAGCCTAACAAGACATGACAACTAAATGTAATGTGGTATCCCAGATGGGAAAACAACACTAGGCAAAAGCTAAGGAAATAGGAACAGAGTATGGACTTGGGTTACTAATAGCGTAACAGTCATTAACTGTAATGGAAATACCATGCTATAAGATGTTAGATGTTAGTTAGAGGGAGCTGGTTATGAGATATATAGGAACTCCCTCCACTATCTTTGGCCTTCCCTCATATCTCAGTTGGTAAAGAATCCACCTGCAATGCAGGAGACCCCGGTTCGATTCCTGGGTCAGGAAGATCCACTGGAGAAGGGATAGGCTACCCACTCCAATATTCTTGGGCTTCCCTTGTGGCTCAGCTGGTAAAGAATCAGCCTGCAATGCAGGAGACCTGGGTTTGATCCCTTGGTTGGGAAGATCCATCCCCTGGAGAAGCGAAAGGCTACCCACTCCAGTTTTCTGGCCTGGAGAATTCCATGGACTGTATATAGTCCATGGGGGTTGCAAAGTGTTGGATACAACTGAACGACTTTCACTTTGTACTATCTTTGCAATTTTTTCATAAATCTAAAACTTCTCTAAAGTAAAAAATTTACTTTGAAAAAGGAGAAATGGGAGTCTAGGTAGCTTTGTAGGCATATGTCTATTGTAAACTCAGTAAACTCACCAGCAGATTGAACATGCAGATCACAAAGAGATGCAAAGGAAACAGACTGATCAGGTGAGTGGCAAAATCTCCTAAAGGACATGAATTATGAACCAAGTCTCTAATTTGAGGGTTAAGGAGTTGGGGTGTGAACTAACCAAGGCAAACCAAATATATAGATTTATCTCTTCATTTTTTGGGGAAAACTCTTTAAATGACAATAAAGAATTTTTTAAGGGTAAACCCAAAGAACAAAAAAAGTGGAAGTGTAGAAGAACAGCAGAAAAAATGAGATCAACCAAGTTTTGGAAGCTGAAGGGTAGTCAGTTGATTGGATGAGGGGAAATTGCTTCAATAGCACAGAGAAATTCAAACCTCAGTGTTGCTGAAGAGATGCTAGGAAAGGACTAAAGGAGAAAACCAAGGAAGAGTTAAGACATGGGCTCCAGAAAACAGAGGTACCAGTGCAGGGCAGCAGGCGAGAGGCATCCCCAGGGAGACTGCTGTTTGGCAGGCATGAGAGCCACCAGCGTGGACAGGAACAGGACACTGAGGGAAGAAGCATTTATTAATACTAGGAAAAAAATTTTTAAGTACAAGAAAAGAAATGACTCTATTGCTCTACTCAGCAATAGAGTCTCAGTTGTGAAAGAGGGTGAAAGTGTGTGAAGAAAGTGTAAGAGAATTCCATTTTCACCTTGTAGAGGAAAAAGTCAACAGAGGATGCATAAAAGTGAAGCATTATTTTCACTTAAAAATTATGCTGCTACTGCTAAGTCACTTCAGTCATGTCCAACTCTGTGCGAACCCATACATGGCAGCCTACCAGGCTCCCCATCCCTGGGATTCTCCAGGCAAGAGCACTGGAGTGGGTTGCCATTTCCTTCTCCAATGCATGAAAGTGAAAAGTGAAAGTGAAGTTGCTCAGTCGTGTCCGACCCTCAGAGACCCCATGGACTGCAGCCTTCCAGGCTCCTCCGTCCATGGGATTTTCCAGCCAAGAGTACTGGAGTGGGGTACCATTGCCTGACCATTAAAGAAAAAGACAGGTGGAAGAGAAAGTTGAGGTTTATCACCCCAAAGTTATGGGCTGAGTTGTGTCCCCCTCCAAAAAATCATAGGTTGAAGTCCTAACTCCCAGTACCTCAGAAATGACTGAGTTTGGGGACAGGACCTTTAAAGGAATAATTAATTAAGTTAAAATGAGGTCACTGTTATTGTTGTTCAGTCACTAAGTCACGTCCAACTCTTTGTGACATCATGTATTGTAGCATACCAGGCTTCCCCGTCCTCCACTATCTCCTGAAATTTGCTTAAATTCATATTCATTGAGTCAGTGATATTGTCTAATCATCTCAGCCTCTGCTGCCCTCTTCTCCTTTTACCTTCAATCTTTCCCAGCATCAGGGTCTTCTCCAATGAGACAGCTCTTTGCATTAGGTGGCCAAAATGTTGGAGCATCAGCTTCAGCATCAGTTCTTCCAATGAATATTCAGGACTAATTTCCTTTAGGATTTACTGATTTGATCTCATTGCAGTCCAAGGGACTCTGAAGAGTCTTCTCCAACACCACAGTTCAAAAGCATCAGTTCTTCAGTGCTCAGCTATTTTATGGTCCACCTCTCACATCTGTACATGACTACTGGAAAAACCATAGCTTTGACTATATGGACTTTTGTTGACACAGTGATATCTTTGCTTTTTTGCAGGGGGGCTCAATCAGAAGGACTTGGGCCCCCACCTTTGCTTTTTAATACGCTGTCTAGGTTTGTCATAGCTAGGAATAAGCAAGCATCTTTTAATTTCATGGCTGCAGTCACCATCTACAGTGATTTTGGAGCCCAAGGAAAGAAAATCTGTCACTGCCTCTATTTTCTCCCTTTCTATTTGCCATGAAATGATGGGACCAGATGCCATGATCTTTGTTTTTTGAATGTTGAATTTTAAGTCAGCTCTTTCACTCTCCTCTTTCACCCTCAGCAAGAGATTTTTTAGTTCTTCTTCGCTTTCTGTCATTAGAGTGGTGTCATCTGCATATCTGAGGTTGTTGGTATGGGATGGCTGCTAGGATGGTTCTAAGCCACTGGTGGCCTTGTAAGAAATCAGGACACAGACATACACATATCGTATGAGGACACAGAGAGAAGCCAACCTTCTTCAAGCCAAGGAGGGAGGCCTCAGAAGAAACCAACCTTGCCAACACTTTGGTTTCAGACTTCTGGCTTCTAGAACTGTGACACAGTAGCAGTGTGGTGTGAGCCACCAGTCTGCAGTCCTTGGTTATGGTGGCCCCAGCAGGCTAATGCACTCAGGCTCCAGATATGGAAGTGGGTATTCCTGAAGCAGTAGTCCTGGGGAGCAGGTATAGAAGGCCGTGGACTTGCATGCAGCCTCTGAGCTGGGCCCTGATTTTCTGCTGCATGAAAACCAATGTTTCCAGGGATGCTTCAGCTTACTGGAGCCTCTGGTCAACTAAGACTGGCTGCAAAGGGTGACATTGTCCCTTGACACAGCAAAGCTCCCTTACTGTGACTCTCCCACTTGTTGACAGGACACAAGTGGGCTCCTCAGCGCTGCTTCCTTCAGCCCTTTTGGACAAACTGTTTGTTTTTGCCTTTGGGGCTTCCCTCTTTGGAAGTCACAGAGGCACAGTGTCCAGGAGAATTCCGTGGAACGCAAGCTGCCTTGTTTTCATTTTTTGGCAGATGCTGAAGTTATTTTGCTGTTTGTACTACAGAGACACTATAAATGTTCTTCCGAGTGAGCCTCTTCATGTTCCTGTAAAATTTTATGATCTTCCATGTGAACAAACTGATAGTACAAACACTGACACTGAAGAAAAGAATTTCTGAGACATATCATGTGAGGTTCAGTAACATTATGGAAATATGACCTTTCTTATGAGTCTACATATTGCAAACTAAAATGATAAGGAAACTTCCCCAGCTTGAGTAGTAAAACCATTTTTTCTTCTCTGTGATATTTTTGACAGTCTGCTAACAAGTACTTAGAGACTAACTCCCTGTTCTAGTTCAATTTTGTCTTCTCTGTATGAATTTGTGTATGAGTGTATGATAGTGCATCTTTCATGTTAATTTTTGTTATAGTGTTTCCAAATACTAGTGGAGATAGAGTCACTCTTCCAAACTGCTTGCTCTTGTTTCAAGCACTAGAAGCACTATCTTGGGAATCCTGTCAGGGCTGAAGATTCTCTAGAAGAAACAGACTCTGGTTCTATTTGTCCTCTTGTCAATCCAAGTTCATGAGCATTAAGAGAAAAGTGGACAGAGGAAGTTGGCATATCAACGGCCTTTGGCTTTGTGGATCTGGAACTTCCTGCTATGGCCTGTTTTAGAGCTTCCCAGGTGGCGCTAGTGGTAAAGAACCCACCTGCCAATGCAGGAGACGTAAGAGACTCGGGTTCGATCCCTGGGCTGGGAAGATCCCCTGGAGGAGGGCATGACAACGCACTTCAGTATTCTTCCCTGGGGAATCCTGTGGAAAGAGAAGCCTGGCAGGCTACGGTCCATGAGGTCACAAAGAGTCGGACACGACTGAAGCAACTTAGCACGTGCACAATGGCCAATTTTGTTATTGTTATTTTTTACCTATTATCCCGGATGTAAGGGGCTTTACACTTTCTACTAAAGTAGTGAGTATGTCTGTTTGCATTAATAGCCGGAGTTGTCATGGATGGGATAGGCCTCCTCACTGCTGGTTGGGCCCATGCCTAGCTAGCCTTTCACAGCTGTGTTCACGGCAGTCCTGAGTGCACATAAGGGGCAGTTGTCCTGGTTCTATTTTGCAAGTGCTTTGTGCATCTTCATTTTTCTTTTGACAATTCTCCTGTGCCATCGTAATAATGGGAGCCCAGTGGTTGTATCAGGCAGACTGTGTGCCTTTATCTGCAGCACACAGAATTGCAGTGAATGATAGCAGCGTATTGTTCACCTTCATGGGGTCTTTCAGGAGGATGGAGTAACTGGCAGCTGTAAAGCAGCAAAAAGACTCTCTCTGGCAATGTTCTGTAAAAGACTAAAAATAACGTTACAGAGCCTCATCTGCATAATAGTAACAGAATTCAATATAATGGTGTACAGAGTAATAACAAAATTCCATTCTTTAAAATTCTAAAATGCATTGTCTATACACTTGCTTTCTTCATTTTCGTAATGAATTACTTTGGAATATTCATTTCACCACAAGTCCAGCAAGATCTTGACCACAGCGCATTTAGAGGGTCAACTTGCTTTACATGTCTCAAGGAATTCAGCCGATGAAATCGTTTGAACTAACCAAGAAGTAAAATGCTAATGTTCTAAAGGTATGCTTTCACCTCTTTTTAAAAGATTGTACTATATTATGAAAATATATTCAGAAAATTATTAAATAAAAGTATCATCTAATGGTGTGAATTCATGCTGAGTTGCTTCAGTTATGCCTGACTCTTTGTGACCCTATGGACTGTAACTCTTAGGCTCCTCTATCCATGGGATTCTCTAGGCAAGAATACTGGAATAGGTTGCCATGCCCTCCTCCAGGGGATCTTCCCAACCCAGGGATCTAATTCAGGTCTCCTGCATTGGCAGGGGGGTTCTTTACCACTGGTGCCACCTGGGAAGCCCCACGTCTTATGGTAACATGCTAAAATATGTTGTGGCCTAAAATAGGCATGGTCTATGGTTTTGAGTTTTATGGAATACTGAAAACCAACATCATAGAAAAGCAGTTTAATTTAAGCATGTTCATGTAAATCTGGAGGAGCTTAGAGAGAAATTAATCCTTGAGACACAGTATCTGGTTCATTTATTCAAAGTATACAGTATCGTCATTGTAGAAACTTTCACAGCACTGCATGGTTGGTGTCATAAATCTGTGACAACCCATGACAAATCATATATTACACAGTTAAAAGTATCATGTTGCTGCAAATTTGGTTTGATAAAGCTCTGCATAATTTAGAGGTTGAAGAGAAATGTTCACTTTTCAATTAAGTAATTTCCATGGTGAAAGGGTTTAAACTGAAGTGACATAAAACAATTTTCATCTAAAAATGTGTTATATCACAGCCATAATTCAAGTAGGCTTTAGAAAATGTTGCATTTCGTCTAATTAGCAATTAGCTTAGAGATTTGATGATTTCCCTGGGAAAGTTGTTCTAGTATTCAGGATAGAAGGTCACATTTCACACATCTGTCTGCCACACACACAAATGCATACCTTCTGCCTCACATACCTTTGTTTTCTGTGTCATTCACCCTTTGAGGCTGTTTTCCAGAGCTTTCCACTTGGGCAAAATGAACCTCTTCTTTTCTGAACATCAGCAGCCCATCCTCCCACCCTCTCTGCTTCAGGGTTGGGGGAGGCGGGCTTTAGAAAATGGAAACTGAAGGCTCCACTTTGCAAATCCTCACAAACTCCAATTTCACATAAACATTACACCCCCAGGGAGACTGAACCAAGAGACTGACGTCGGACATTTGTTTGAAATCACCAAGCAAAATCTAACATAAAGAGGAGTGTGAGATGAACCTGTGCAGAACATCAAAGACCAAATGTTTATTCCTCAGGACGTCAGCAGCCTTGAGAGTGCCATGGATCTGTCGGTTGGAAGCCTACTATACAGGTTAGCTCCCCGAGTGATCCTCAGGGACGGGGGATAATCTATCAGCTACTATTCCAGCTATTCCATGTCTTGTATGTTTGATGCTTGTGGCTTAGACTCATTTGTGTGTGCGTGTTAAGCTGCTTCAGTTGTGTCTGACTTTCTGTGACACTATGGGCTGTAGCCCACCTGGCTTTTCTGTCCATGGAATTCTCCAGGCAAGAATATCACACCTTCCTCCAGGGGATCTTCTCCACCCAGGGATCAAACCCGCATCTCTTTTGTCTCCTGCATTGGCAGATGGGTTCTTTACCACTAGCACCAACCTGGGAAGCCGTTAAACACATCTGAAGTGCCTAATTAATGCGAGAGAATCCGAAGTGTTGTCACCACAGACCAGGCTATCCCAGTGTTGTCTTTCATGAGCTCTGATGTTGGGCTGCTCTTGTGCCTGAAGCTCTGTAATTATAGACTCAACCTTTGTTTCCTGGTAAAAAGCTGTCCTTAGTGAGAGAGAAAGTGCTTTGTCGGATCCTTCCTATATTCCAGAGCTTCCCTGCTGAGGTGAGGCATTGTATTAATGATCTCAAATACCTCATTGTCTTGCTGTCTATCAGTCTGTCCTCAGACTATTTTATTTCCACATATCCTGATTCTTTTGAGTAATTCTGGTCCCAAGATTTGGAAGACTGTTCAGCTAGGTGAAAAACTCCCAACCATAAAACAAAATTTTAAAAAAGGAAACCCAAAGCAATTAAAGCTTTAATTTTTTATGGCCCATATTTCTATAAATGTAAATGACTAATGAACATCATGAAATATTAACCATGTTGGTAATCCAGGGTTATGTACAATGTCAAGTCACTCCCCATTGTCAATGAAAAGCTCTCAGGCAGCAGTTTCTAAAAACAAACAGAAGCTTCCAAATGTCCCATCAGGGGAGTAAGAGCTCACTGGAGGCCACATTTTTCATAAGTGCCGGTCTTGAATGGAGGGAAAAACTTCACTGGACTCCAGGCAGGGCAGGAAAGAGAACTACATGGGAGGACATAGGACAGACCTACAGGGAATCCACCAGGGGTTGTGACCTGATGCAGCAGGTGCTTTGGCGGAAGGGACACCTCCTACCATGATTGAATTCAGGGTTCATATGTGTTCATGTATCAGGAGGTTATATCAGAGAGGAGGCCCTACTAGAGACTGAACTTGTTTTATTTCCTTTTCTTCAGCACAGTAGATATGGGCCGTGTCCTGGAGTAATGAATGCTGGCAATGGTCTTAGGGGCATAACAGTGTCCTCCAGAAAGGGCATTAGGGGGCCCCTAGAAGTCAGGGCCCATGGCCTGCTGTAGCAGGCAGGTTATCCAGGGAGAAAGGAAAGCTCACCTAGAGGAAGGGGACCAGTGGCTCTGGGTCCCAACCACTTGGAACCAGCTTGAGCCCTGGGAAGAGATGAAGCACTTTGAGAGACACTGTGGGAGCAGGAGTCAAGCATCCTTAGTCGGTTCAGTGCTTGGGGGTGGGCTTGTCTTCCCTAGAAGAAGCACTGCACCCTGCCTGGTCTTCCCAGCCAGCAAAAGTTCTTCTCAGTAGCGGATGGGCAGCATTGTTGTCAGGGAAACAGTCTTCTGCACAACACCATGTGTCAGGAGAACCACCCAAACTGAACAGACTAGCTCTAGTTAGCTCTTCTGTGGGTGTGAGAAGCTGGACCAATCCACTCTGAGTGGCATAAGGACAATTAGAGGCGCAGGGGGAAAAGAGACCTCAGTAGGGAGAGCCTTATTTTTTGATAATAGAGTATATGGGATGGACAATTATTCTGTGGCAAATAACTGTTGTCTGCTAACGCAACAATCCTCTGGAAAAGCTTTTTCTGGAAGAACTCACCTCCCATGACAGAGACTTAAAATGCCAAGTACTCACTCTCTCAAACTGTCTTGGTATGTGGCCCAGTTTCTTTTATTTACTGTAGTTGAGTTACATTGTTGTGCTCATTACTGCTGCTGCTGCTGCTGCTGCAGCTAAGTCGCTTCAGTCGTGTCCGACTCTGTGCGACCCCAGAGACGGCAGCCCACCAGGCTCCCCTATCCATGGGATTCTCCAGGCAAGAACACTGGAGTGGGTTGCCATTACTGTGCAGCAAAAAGACTCAGTTATATCTGCACATTTTTCATGTGCTTTTCTGTTGTGGTTTATCACTGGATATTGAATGTAGTTCCCTGTTCTCTACAGTAGGACCTTATTGTTTATCCATTCTATATATGCCAATAATTATAGCATCTGCTAATCCAAAACTTCCAATCCAACCTTCTCCCATCCCCCTGCCCCTTGGCAATCACCAGCCTATTCTCTATGTCCCTGATTCTGTTTCATAGACATGTCTGCTTGTGTCATATTTTAGATTCCGCATGTAAGTGATATATGGTATTTGTCTTTCTCCTTACGACTTACTTCACTTAGTATGATAGTCTCAAGTTCCATCCATGTTGCTGCAAATGGCATTATTTCATTTTTTTAACGATTGAACAATATTCCGTTGTATATATGTACTATGTCTTCTTTATCCATTCATCTGTCATGACCATTTAGATTGTTTCCATGGCTTGACTATTGTGAATAGTGCTTTTATGAGTATAGGGGTGTATGTATCTTCTTGAATTATAGTTTTGTCTGGATATATGCCCAAGACTGGGAGTGCTGAATCATATGGTAATTCTAATTTTATGGTATGTGGTCCAGTTTTGATCAATGAGACGATGGGATAGTTTCTTGTGAGCTTGAGGGGAAATTATTTTTCTCCTGGTAAAAAGACAGGGATAGGCAAGAAAAGTTTGCCTCTTTCTTTCTTGTCTTAAACATAGCTTGAGTGTGGACATGACATTTGGAGCTGTGGCAGCAATATTGTGAACATGAGGAAAAGTCCAAGAGTATCATAAGTCAACTCAGAACTCTGATACTAAACAGCCACCAAACCAACCTTAGAATCACCCTCCCTTTATAAGTTTATTTTAGTTGGGTATTCCATTAGTTGCCATTGAAAGCATTTCCATAACTAGCAATGTAAATGACAGAAAACCCAAGTAACCCTGGCTTAAATCGTAGGGACATACATTATTTACTTAACAGAAAGACTATAAGTAGATGATCCTGAGATTGGTTCATTGGCTCAGCCACGTCATCAAAAATGCAGACTTTCATCATGTGTCAGCAATAGATTCTGACCTTTAGTTTTTGCCTTATGGTTGCAAAGTGGCTGCCAGCAGCTCCAAACATTCCATCCTGGCATAGGCTAGGGCAGGAAGAGGAGGGCAGAAAGGGAGCCTCCTCCCCAGCTGCCTCTCTGTTATCAGGGAAGAACATCTTTTTTGGCATAGTCCACTCACTGGCAAGAGGGAATGGGACAGCCATTGGTGACTTAAAGCAGGTTCTGCTTGGCATCTGCTCTTTTCTTCCTCGTCTGCTCTTCTCCTTTCTCAGCATGTCCACTGCCCTTGCTAGCAACCCTCAAAGTCTCCTGGTGATGCTACATTCTTGGGGTTTCTTTTAAACAAAGCATGAGAGTAAAGCATGTTTGAGCTTTTGTCTGTCACTGGGGCCCCAAAGAGACTGCATGTTCCCAACTGCTATTGTCTGCAGGCCTTGCTTCCACTGCTTCCCCTCATAGAGGTAGACCTCAGGGGAGTAGTTCTTAATGAGGCATGATTCTGAACACATACACACCCCTACTGTCAATGGACATTTGGTAATGACTGGAGACCTTTTCAGTCTCACAACTGGGGAGGTGGTGGTGCTACTGGCATCTAGCGGGTAAGGGCTAGGGAACTGGTACTAATCCTTCAATGCATGGAACAATCCCCCACGCAAAAATTAACCATACCCACATGTCAGCAGTGCCAGGGTTGACAAACTTGGCCCTAGAGGATGGGACCAGGGCAGAAAGCCACCTTTCCTCCTTTTCTTAATGCCTCCTTGCTTTTGTCCCAGGCCCTGATACATATGGAGAATGTCCATATTCCATGTTCCCTTCCAAAGACATGAACGCGCCCCTGGACAGTAGCAACGACCAAGTAAACACAAAGGAGACACCAAGTACTTACTTATGTTGGTTCATTGATTAAATCAACTAATGTCTCGAGTCTATTGTCTCTGGAAAAACTGCAGCAATCACTGCATGACTTTTGTCTTAAATGGCAGTGTTGCAGCATCAGTAAGAGTGTCTCCAGTGGCCGTTGCAGAAGAGACGGGCACCACGGGAGGAACGCGGCCAATTTAATCCATTTCTGTTGATGAGCTTCGGAAGTGAGCAAAAGGTCAGCAGAGGAGCATTCTAAAATTAAGACTCATCAACAGTTTGGGTCTGGGCCTTGTCTTCCTACTCACCCCTGTCTGCCTTCACATTATTTCCACCAGGCTTAAGTGATAGTACCTTCTTCTTAGACTTGTCATTTCTTGGTTTTCTTTTCTTACAATATACGTCCTTATTCTTACTCCATTTTCACGCGCAAAGAGAGACAGATCAACAAATGAGAGAAAGCAAAGGAATCCCCCACACCTAAGCAGGATTCTCTTCTTGTCAGTGCTGGAGTTGGCTGTTTCCAAGGACATTCAGAGTTCTCTCCTAAAATAATCATGCCACGTGGAGACTGCAGAATTGAAGGTGCAGATATGTCTACATTATAAAGAGATCCTCACCCCTATCCACTGTCTCACACAAGTTAGAAGTTTTTCACTTACATACCTTTGCTTTCTGAGTCACATCAGATCTGTTTAGGTGGTCTCAGGCCCACAGGGTGATTCAGTGGTGTCTGTGAAGAAAGCTCAGCGCCGAAGAATTGATGCTTTTGAACTGTGGTTTTGGAGAAGACTATTAAGAGTATCTTGGACTGCAAGGAGATCCAACCAGTCCATCCTAAAGGAAATCAGCCCTGGATGTTCATTGGAGGGACTGATGCTAAAGCTGAAACTCCAGTACTTTGGCCACCTCATGCAAAGAGTTGACTCATTGGAAAAGACTCTGATGCTGGGAGGGATTGAGGGCAGGAGGAGAAGGGAATGACAGAGGATGAGATGGCTGGATAGCATCACTGACTCGATGGACATGAGTTTGGGTGAACTCCGGGAGTTGGTGATGGACAGGGAGGCCTGGCGTGCTGTGATTCATGGAGTCGCAAAGAGTCGGACATGACTGAGTGACTGAACTGAACTGAACTGAGACCCCAGGCTACTTTGCTCCTCTAATCTCAGCATGCAGCTTCCACCTTGTGGTCAAGGTTGGCTGCACCATCTTCCATTATCACAGCCCACATTCCAGCCAGCAGGAGTGGAGCACTCCCCTTACTTTTAAGGGACATTGCAATCTGCCCTTATCCCTTCTGCTCAAATCCATTGACCAGAATCTGGTCACACAGCCACATCAAGCTACAAGGGGTGCAAACTGGGAAATTGTGTTGGGAGGCCCAGTGTGCTAGCTACAGTGTGAGAATTCTGTCACTTAAGTGCTTGCTAAGTGCCAGGCTCTGTGTTGGGTTTTATTTGTATTACTTGGTCGACTCCTCACAACAAAAGCAGATACTCTTCTAGTGTTCGTGTTACAAATGAGGAAGCTGAGGCACAGAAAGCCCACCCACTCCCAAAGCAGACCCACATTTGTTAAGGAACTGCCAGTGGGTGGATGGTAAATGGGGAGGGAAGCCAACAAGGGCTCCATTTCAGGCAAAATCCCCACTTCCATCCCATCCCACCCAACTCCACCCTGATCCTGCAGCATGTGCAATGCCATGAAAAGTACAAAAAAAAAAAAAAAAAAAAAAAAGCCAGGTCTGTGGGCCTAGGAGGTGCTGAATGAATGAGGGAATGAGGAAATTAATGAATGTATGGGCTCAAAACTTGATTATTCTCAGGAGGACAGGAGATGAGCTGAAAATCATTTTGGGAAATAGATTTTCCTCCAAACTACTTAACTGTCTCCCTCTTATCCTCCTGACCTCTCAGGAGGTTCTAACCCACCCTTCTATGCAGCAGCCTTGACTGAGGGCACCTGTTACCCTCAGGTAAGTAGAGAGTCAGCACAGTCAGATGTTCTTTTTCCATCCTTGTCTGGACCTGACCAACCTATAACTTGGCTGCAGCATTGCCTTGTGAAGTTGGGCAAGTTTCTGGAAGCTTCACCGCTCTGATCTGAAATCAGGGCGATTAGAATAGTTTGTCCTTGTCCGAAAATCACTTTGAGACTTGCAGGCAGGAGATAGCCCTCCAAATAAAATATAATCTCCCCTCTGCCAGACCAAACATCCTCAAGGTCAGGTTCACAAATCCCACAAGAAGTATGAAGTTTATAAAGGGACTGGCATCAGGGGCTTGGACTGGGAGGAGGGGCTCCTATCCCCTGCACCTCCCACCATCCCCTGAACAATGAAAGAGCCCGAAGTCTTCTTATTGATTATGTAGATGAGGCCACCAGTTTAATGACAATAATATGACTTATGGAAAAGATCCTACATTCTCAAATAGAATAAAAGGAGACCAGCTGAATAAGAGACAAGATTGCTTTTTCTCCCTCCAGCATAATCTCCTAAGCCCCCTCTCTGAGTCAAGAGCATGTCTCCTGTGAAATTTCGCCCTGCAAATCCCCAGGGTCTTTAAATTTCACAGTTCCTGCCTAATGTCCTAGGGAAATGGCTTCATCCAGAGTCCCCCGGGGACTCACAGGGGGCAAAGGACACTTAAAAGAGGATCCCTCCTTTAACAGCTACTGGAAGTGATCAGATGTAAGCCTTGGGCTGGCCTTTGCTGCCCTTGGTCTCTGTTCCTGTTTTTGTCCCCAGTTGTGCCAGGTGAGTTTGGCAGAGTCTTTAAAGTCCTGGCATGAATCACTGGGAGGCACTTGGCAGATGCCAAGCGTGATTGTGACACCATCAGAATAATCTCCATTCCAGGTACCAAATAGCTGTTGCTAAGAATTGGAAAGAATATGATTTTCTTTCTGAGAATTTGCAATTTGGCCAGCACTGGGGGAGGAATTTCATTAAGGACTGTGGGTGGGTGGTGGGGGCTTCTATTTTGGAGTTGCCGTGTTTCTCCTCACCAAGCCTCACTGAGCACTCACACCAACACAGTCCTGCACAGTAGCTGCGGCTGCTCCTGTCTTACAGATGTTTCTCAGATATTTATGGTTTAGGTGCAGCAGAGCCTTGAACCTCTGAGACTTGGATTCGCACCTGTCTCTCTAACTTGAAAAATACCATTTACCTACCTCCATGCTATCTTGGGGGCTTCCCTGATAGCTCAGCTGGTAAAGAATTGACCTGCAATGCAGGAAACCCTGGTTCGGTTCCTGGGTCGGGAAGATCCGCTGGAGAAGAGATAGGCTACCCACACCAGTATTCTTGGGCTTCCCTTGTGGCTCAGCTGGTAAAGAATCCACCTGCAATGAGGGAGACCTGGGTGCAATCCCTGGGTTGGAAAGATTCCCTGGAGAAAGGAAAGGCTACCCAATCTAGTATTCTGGCCTGGAGAATTCCATGGACTCTATAGTCCACGGGGTCACAGAGAGTCAGACACAACTGAGCGACTTTCACATACATACACTATCTTGAATTCAAATAGCAGTGTTGTGGGGTGTTTTTGAGAATTAAACATCTTCCCACACACCTGGAAGTGAGAGACTAGCTTGTTGCCTGTGGCCCACCCGTCTGTTCCTTCCCAGGTGGTCAGTCTTAGGAAAATTAGAAAAGGACCCCAATCTCTATCCCCAAATTCTTGGATCAGATGCATTTTAAAATCAGAAAAAAAATATACAAGATTTTTCAGATTTTATAAAGGAATTATTGTAATGTGTCTTGTCTTACATAAGACCCAGTAGGTCTGGGGCCACACTCTGAAATGAATCACATCAGTATTTCTGCAGTGGAATATTCACAACAGTGGGATAACAAAGATTATAAACAGCCACATGGGAATTTAGGTCAGGTTTCTACTACCAAATTAGATATGCCAAACATCAGGTTTTCAGAGTCTTAGGGATTTGGGAGTCACTGTAAGACATGGTGGATCTGCAGGTGGTGCTTAAGGGCCCTTCTTCTCCTCTAAATCCTCTTCAGAAGAGTCTGCTGGGGAAGAATATGGGCAGCAGACACACTCCACAGGGAAGTGGCTTGGTCTGGAATTTTTTCAGCTGTGCCTAAAGAGGAAACCCCAGTCCCTGGGCATTTCCAGGACACAAAGACCAGGGAGCCAGACTTACTGAACTCTTTGACTGCCATGGAGAGCTGTGTGTCCTTAGGGAAAGTGCTGAACCTCTCTGGTCTACTAAGTGAGCAGAGAACAGAGGGGAAGCTCTGCTCTGGATTCTCTCAGGGCAGTTGGCCCTGTGCAGCTCTGAGGCTGCAGTGAGGCTCTGCAGACCTCCAGACCAGGACTAAGTCTCTGCACCCATGGGGAAGGCATTCCTCTCACCAGAGGCATCACCTTCCGGGGCTGTGGATTTGGAGGTGTGAGGTTTAACTGCTTGGTAACAGAGTCTGCTCTACCAACTACCAGCTTAGCTTGGACCTGATGACTTCCCAGTTTGTTTACCTGGATAATGAGCATAGTAACAATGGATCCCACAGCATAGAATGAGCGAGAAACTCCGTGGAACTAGTTCATGTTCAGCTCAGTGCCTGGAACACACTTGACACTCTCTAAATAAGAAACAGCTTGCACTATTCTCACTAGGGAGATTGGACCTGTATCCATGACCATAACAAATGACCACAACCTAGTGGTTTAAAACAGCAGGATTGATTCTCTCACAGTTTTGGAGGCTCTAAGCCAGAAACCAAGGTGCAGGCAGGGTGGGTTCCCTCCGGAGATTCAGAGGGAGAATCTATTCCATGCCTCTCTTTACCTTCCAGTGGCTGCTGGCAATCCTCAGCATCCCTTGGCTTGTGGTCACATCATTCTGATCTGTCTCCATCTTCATGTGGGCTCTGTGTGTCAAACCTTCTCATCTTTTCTCTTATAAGGACACTTGTTACCAGATTTAGGGCCCACCCTTAATCCAGGACGATCTCATCTTGGAATCGTTCCTTTAATTGCATCCACAAAGATCCTATGTCCAAATAAGGTCACTTTCATAGATACTAGTGGTTAGGATTCGTGCGTTTCTTCTGGAGGTAATACAAATCAACCCACTAGAGGGCTAGAGATTAAGTTCACAGGGTTGAAAGTGTAGTGAAGATAGCGCCAGATGTGCTATCGGGTTGTTAGTTGACCCCTACAGGGGTCCCCTTTGGGGACCATCATTACAGGAGCTGCTTGGACAGTATAAAGCGTGTGGGTTTCAGGGTCTGGCAGATCAAGCCCTGAGACACTGGGCAGTTTTGCTTCACCAAAGTGAGGCTCAGTTTCCTTATCTCTGAAATGGAAATGATAAGCCCTACCTCCAGGTGTTCTTGTGAGGAGTAAAGTCCATTAAATGCTCCATAACATGTCCTCTCCATAAAGTGATCCATAAACAGTTTCCCTCCTTGCCCCCACGTTCTTTTGTCTGGTAATATGAATGTGGTTGGGGCCCAGAACTCTCTCAGAAATCCAAACTGAAAGTCTGCAGTAAGGCCCCTGCGTCCGCATGGTTAGAGCACTGCAGTGCCAGCCATGGTGGAAGTTTCATCAGTCAGAGGTCTTTGATCAGCTAAGTGGTCTGCAGGGTCCAGGCCTACGTTTCCAGGGACAGTGCCTGCTCCCTGGGAGCCGATCCTGTGGAACCCACCCCAACCCACACCCCCAGCCTTCCCAAGGCTTGAGAGGATTTCAAACCCCGAAGAGCATTTCAAGGTTGTCGTGCATGCATGCACACTCAGTAGTGTCTGACTCTCTGTGGCCCCATGGGCTATCGCCCTCTAGTCTCCTCTGTCCATGGGATTTCCCAGGCAAGAAAGAATACTCGAATGGATTGCTATTTCCTCCTCTAAGAGATTTTCCTCACCCAGGGATTGAAACTATGTCTCCTGCTCTGCACTGGCAGGCAGATTCTTTACCACTGCATCTCAAGGTTGTTGTTGTTGTTCAGTAGCCAAGTCATGTTCAGCTCTTTCCAACCCCATGGACTGCAGCACACCAGGCTTCCCTGTCCATCACCACCTCCCAGAGTTTGCCAAAGTTCATGTCCACTGAAGCAGGGATGCCATCCAACCATCTCATCCTCTGCTACCTCCTTCTCCTGTTGCCCTCAATCTTTCCCAGCATCAGGGTCTTTTCCAATGAGTCAGCTCTTTGCATACTTTTGCAGGTGGCCGAAGTATTGGAGCTTCAGCTTTAGTATTAGTCCTTCCAGTAAACACTCAGGGTTGATTTCCTTTAGGGATTGACTGGTTTGATCTCCTTGCAGTCCAAGGGACTCTTAAGAGTCTTTTCCAGCATGACAGTTCAAAAGCATCAATTCTTCAGAACTCTGCCTTCTTTATGGTCCAGCTCTCACATCCGTACATGACTACTGGAAAAACCATAGCCTCAACTATACAGACTTTTGTCAGCAAAGTAACGTCTGGTTTTCAATACACTGTCTAGGTTTGTCATAAGATTGCTATAAAACAAAACAGTGTCCAGGATGGGTTTCAAGGAACCAGCCTCAGTCCTTCTAACCCATGTGTGGGACCTAGACAGGGCTCACAGGAAAGCTGTGGCGTCCCTGCCTGGCTTCTCCTGCTGTTCGGAGGTGGGTTGAGAAGCTGCGCTCTGTCCCTGTGGGATGGTTCCGGTGGGTCACTGATGCTGCTCCCAGGGCCTGTTTGTTCTCTTGGAACACATGTGCCTTTTTCTGATCAAGTTTTATGTCACAGAGTAGGATTTCGGTTTCCGTAGGAGGTGCTGGAGTAAGCTAGTCTGTGTACTGGACAGGCGCAGCATTTTAATTCTTCAGCAAATAACTTAATTCTTCAGTAATAATACTTCCAGCCATAAGTTTTTGGATGTCCTCGTTTGTTTTAGCTTTTGTCACAGAAACTCAGAAAACCCAGAGGGGCATGAACTTTTGCCATCTGTGGTAGGACAGGAAGGGGCTGGCAGGCTGATTGCCTCTTCCAGACCTTGGGAATCCATTTCCACTCCTCCGTGGAAGGGAGTTCAGCCAGCAGGCTTTTGCTGCTGCGCACCTCCTCTGCCCCAACCCCACCCTGACTTTTGTTTCGGAGGCTGGTTTTTGGAGGATCCTCCCCAAACCAGTTGTTTCCAAAGGCAATGGGCACCCTAACCCAGGAAGGTCCAAGGGCTGGTTCCCTCCACCCATCCTCCGGGCCGCTCAGGCTGTGTTCCTGAACCAGGCTCTTCATAACTCAGGAAGGTCCCACTGCCCTTCTTGTCCTTCCACACAGCTGTGCTGAGTGACTGGGGTGTGAATGATGGCAACAGGGTTGTTTGATGTCTGTGAGGTTCTGAGCAACATGTCTTCAAAGTATCACCCCTGGTAACACTTACCCACTTTACAGATGAGGAAAATGAGCCCCAGAGAGGTCAAGAGTGGCTTCTCTGGGCTCCAAGGTGGTGGAATTACAATGGGGCTGATTAGAGGGAAACAGCAACTGGAGACTGAGGATCCATTTTGCTTGTGGACATGGATAACTGAGCGGGGACTCAACAGGGGGATGGGAAAGGGAGGGACACAGAAGCACAGCCCTGAAAGGCCCACACAGCCGTGGTGGGCAGAGGGCTGACGGGTAGCACTAGCAGATGAGGCTGGATGGAGGCTCAAGGGTTTGTCTGTCTGGCCCCAGCTGGTACATATCCATCAGGCCAGGCATGGCTAGACATACTTCCACTGTCTGCTCTCCAAGCATGCACCCTTCTACCCTAGACTCATCAACTTCTCTCTTGTCCCAGCAACAAGGACCTAACCTAGGATGGCACTAGGAGAGTCTAGATGCCACCTTCAGTGGCCACCCAACTCCCATAATCCTCCCATCCTCTGTCACCATAACGTCCATTGACTCTCCTGATTGGCAGTGCTCATCTCTTTAGTGGTTTGGTGGGACTGGACCTTACCGGGAAGCCAAATCATCCATGATTACTGCATCTATCCATCAGCTCCCAGGGAGGTTTGTAACGTTTTCACTTTGACTATTTCCCTGCCTTCCACTGGCTCTGTATTCATATAATAACAGGAGTGTGTGGATGGACCTGTGATCGATGCCACACCACCCCAGAGCTTTCCACCGGCTCCACGCTTTCAGCTTTCTTAGATGCAGGATTTCTGGGGTCAAAACTGGCCAGAATGTCCATTCATTGCTCTGACCTCCTCTGGTCTGTACTGGCCAATGGGCTGAAAAACACGTTCTCTGTTCTCAGAGAGAGAGAGAAGACACTCAAAAGAGGGCTGAGGGAAAACATTCAGGTCTCTCCCTTTCCCCAGGAAATTCTGGAGCAACTTAATGGCAGTGGAAATTCTTAAGGAGAGAACATCACTACATATTAGTTATCATAATTGCTACTAATTATGAAAGAGTCATGGGAATATCAGAATGACCTGGGAACAGTTACCCCATGGCAATAGAAATGCCTTTAATGGAAACACATTTCTAGTTTGCCCTCAGAAAGAAATGTACCAGGCACCCATGTGGGCAAGGGGAGGGCAAAACACCAGCAGCACCATGACGAACAATGGAAGCCTAGGTCATCTGTGGACTGAGACTGAGTCCTTAACATGGGACTCTTGAGAGTCCCTTGGACTGCAAGGAGATCAAACCAGTGAATCCTAAAGGAAATCAATCCTGAGCACTCATTGGAAGGACTGATGCTGAAGCTCCAATACTTTGGCCACCTGATGTGAAAAGCTGACTCATTGAAAAAGACCCTGATGCTGGGAAAGATTGAGGGCAGGAGGAGAAGGGGATGACAGAGGATGAGATGGCTGGATGGTACCACTGACTCAGTGGACATGAGTTTGAGTGAACTCCAGGAGTTGGTGATGGACAGGGAAGCGTGCCATGCTACAGTCCCTGCAGTTGCAGAGTTGGACACAACATAGTGACTGAACAGCAACAAATGAAAGTTAAGAGGAATTACACTTGTCACTTGACACAAAGTCATATTCTAGCCTTCTCAGTTGGACTAAACTCCCCAGGAGAGAAAAATCCCCAGTTCTGTTGTAGTTACTGCTACCTTGGGATACGTTAATTGCTGCTGTTCAAAATGAGAACAGCAACAGCGGCCATGGGGTTTTTTTTGTTCTGATGATGAGTGATGTTCCAGCCCTCAGCAGGGAATGGTGCTCTGGCCACTGAGTGGGTGTCTGCAGTTACCTCCCGTCTGTCAGCCAACATCATCTTCTTGGCTGCCACCTGCCACTAGGGTGGCTGAGTCAGCAGGAAGAGTCTGGGCCCAGGCAGTAGCTGGACTGGCCTCGGGGAAGGATGAGATCCCTGAGGCTATGAGATCCATGTTCAGATGAAGGCCAGTGGGATTGCTGGAGGCATGTGAGGCTGCGGGCAATCTCATGACTCCAGGTCTGGAGTTACAGATCTGTCAATGGGGTCACAAAGATTCGGACACGACTGAGCAACTTCACTTTCACTTTTCACTTTCATGCATTGGAGAAGGAAATGGCAACCCACTCCAGCGTTCTTGCCTAGAGAATCCCAGGGACGGGGGAGCCTGGTGGGCTGCTGTCTATGGGGTCGCACAGAGTCGGACACGACTGAAGCGACTTAGCAGCAGCAGCCACAGAGCAGAATCAGCTCATACCTACTGACCCCTGATAGGTGAACACTGTAGCACCAGGTCTGCCGGGGCCCTAGGGGAGAGCACTGTGGAATGTTCCAAGGAAGCTTACAGTCAAGGTGTAGAGAGAGAGCCCATGTGGGGGAGAAGACCGCTTCAGCACAGCATCCTCTCTCATGAGACCAGCATTACGGCGCTCTACTTGGTCTGCTAGTGCCCCCTGTGGCCGACCCCTCAATCCTTCTTTCCTGCACCATCAGAGACCTGCCTGGACTGGCACTTCTCAAACTCCAAAGTGCCCTCCACAAGTCCTGGGGATCAAGTTATATTAATAAAATGCAGATCTCTCAGATCCTGTGTGTCTACTAAGCACAGAGAGGCCAAGGCTGCAGGGCAGCTGAAAGGCACCTAAAGGCCAGCAGAAGAGTTAAATGTGTGCTCTCAGGCAATGTGACCTTTGGAATGTCCCTCTGTCTGGCTCTGCTATCTCCTTTCTGTAGAATGTGGCTGCAATGAAGATCACAGGGCTCAGTGGATGAAACATGCCGAGGCCAGTGTCTGGTTTGCAGTGCAGGTGCGAGCGTGGCCCCTTATTGCTGCTTGTCCCTCCTCTGTTTTGTCCCTACAGTGCACCCTCCCCTGCAGACCAACCAGCGTCATGCCCCACTCTAATCCATACCGTTGCTTTCCCCTGTGTCTGGAATGGCCTTCTAAGGGATTCTTGCCCACAGTAGTAGATATAATGGAGTAGTAGATACAAAAGAGTCCAAAATTCAGTGCTCGGATGCAATCTCAAAAACAGCAGAATGATCTCTGTTCATTTCCAAGGCAAACCATTCAATATCAGTAATCCAAGTCTACGCCCCAACCAGTAATGCTGAAGAAGCTATAGTTAAACGGTTCTATGAAGACCTATAAGACTTTCTAGAACTAACACCCAAAAGAGATGTCCTTTTCATTATAGGGGACTGGAATGCAAAGGTAGGAAGTCAAGAAACACTGGGGTAATAGGTGAATTTGGCCTTGGAGGACACAATGAAGCAGAACAAAGGCTAATAGAGCTTTGCCAAGAGAACGCACTGGTCATAGCAAACACCCACTTCCAACAACACAAGAGACTGATTATATTCTTTGCACACAAAGATGAGAAGCTCTATATAGTCTCAGCAAAAACAAGACCGGAAGCTGACTGTGGCTCAGACCATGAACTCCTTATTGCCAAATTCAGACTTAAATTGAAGAAAGCAGGGGAAACCACTAGACCATTCAGGTATGATCTAAATCAAATCCCTTACGATTATACACTGGAAGTGAAAAATAGATTCAAGGGATTAGCTCTGATAGAGTGCCTGAAGAACTATGGACAGAGATTCATGACATTGTACAGGAGACAGGGATCAAGATCATCCCCAAGAAAAAGAAATGCAAAAAAGCGAAATGGCTGTCTGAGGAGGCCTTACAAATAGCTGTGAAAGAAGAGAAGCAAAAAGCAAAGGAGAATTGGAAAGATATACCCATTTGAATGCAGAGTTCCAAAGAATAGCAAGGAGAGACAAGAAAGGTTTCCTCAGTGATCAGTGCAAAGAAATAGAGAAAAACAATAGCATTGGAAAGACTAAAGATCCCTTCAAGAAAATTAAAGATACCAAGGGAACATTTCATGCAAAGATGGGCACAATAAAGGACAGAAATGGCATGGACCTAACAGAAGCAGAAGATATTAAGATGAAGTGGCAAGAATACACAGAACTATACAAAAAAGATCTTCATGACCCAGATAATCAGGATGGTATGGTCACTCACCTAGAGCCAGACATCCTGGAATGCAAAATAAAGTGGGCCTTAGAAAGCATCACTATGAACAATGCTAGTGGAGGTGATGGAATTCCAGTTGAGATATTTCAAATCCTAAAAGATGGTGCTGTGAAAGTGCTGCACTCAATATGCCAGCAAATTTGGAAAACTCAACAGTGGCCACAGCACTGGAAAAGGTCAGTTTTCATTCCAGTACCAAAGAAGGGTAATGCCAAAGAATGCTCAAACTACCGCACAATTGTACTCGTCTTTCACACTAGTAAAGTAATCCTCAAAATTCTCCAATCCAGACTTCAACAATACGTGAAGCGTGAACTTCCAGATGTTCAAGTTGGATTTAGAAAAGACAGAGGAACCAGAGATCAAATTGCTGACATCCACTGGATCATCAAAAAAGCAAGAGAGTTCCAGGAAAACATCTACTTCTGCTTTATTGACTACACAAGAGTCTTTGACTATGTATCACAACAAACTGTGGGAAATTCTGAAAGAGATGAGAATACTAGACCACCTGACCTGCCTCTTGAGAAATCTGTATGCAAGTCAGAAAGCAACAGTTAGAACTGGACATGGAACAACAGACTGGTTCCAAATAGGAAAAGGAGTACATCAAGGCTGTATATTGTCACCCTGCTTATTTAACTTCTAGCTGGGCTGGATGAAGCACAGCTGGAATCAAGATTGACGGGAGAAATATCAATAACCTCAGATATGCAGATGTCACCACCCTTATGGCAGAAAGTGAAGAAGAACTAAAAAGCCTCTTGATGAAAGTGAAAGAGGAGAGTGAAAAAGTTGACTTAAAGCTCAACATTCAGAAAACTAACATCATGGCATCCAGTCCCATCACTTCATGGCAAATAGATGGGGAAACAGTGGCAGACTTTATTTTTTGGGGGGGAGGCTCCAAAATCACTGCAAATGGTGATTGCAGCCATAAAACTAAAAGGCTCTTACTCCTTGGATGAAAAGTCATGACCAACCTAGATAGCATATTGAAAAGCAGAGACATTACTTTGTCAACAAAGGTCAGTCTAGTCAAAGCTATTGTTTCTCCAGTGGTCATGTATGGATGTGAGAGTTGGACTATAAAGAAAGCTGAGCGCTGAAGAACTGATGCTTGTGAAATGTGGTGTTGGAGAAAACTCTTGAGAGTCCCTTGAACTGCAAGGAGATTCTACCAGTCCATGCTAAAGGAAATCAGTCCTGAATATTCATTGGAAGGACTGGTGTTGAAGCTGAAACTCCAATACTTTGGCCACCTGATGCGAAGAGCTGACTCATTTGAAAATACCCTGATGCTGGGCAAGATTGAGGGCAGGAGGAGAAGGGGATGACAGAGGATGAGATAGATAGTTGGATGGCATCACTGACTCAATGGACATGAGTTGGTGATGGGAGGGAGAGCCTAGCTTGCTGCAGTCCATGGGGTCGCAAAGAGTTGGACGTGACTGAGTGACTGAACTGAACTGGAATGCCTTTTTCTCCCCAGTCCACTGGCAAAGTCCTTTTCATTCTTTCAGGCTCCCAGACCTGAGCCCACCCCCAAAGGAGACTGTTCACAGGGCTGAGTAGCCCCTTGACTGTGAGCTCCAGGGGGACAGGAAGTGTTTCTACCCTCTTGTATCCCAGTCTGTACATCACCTGACACATAGTGGGTTTCAGTACATGTTGATGAGACAGCAAATGCTTCAGCTCTTTCTTCTATAACTTCTACGAGTCTGTGCTCTACTGAGAGAGGCTAAACCGGTATTTCTCAACCTTTACTGCACATCACCATTCCCTACAGTCTTTTTAAGAACCAGAAATTCCTGGGCACCACTCCAGACCTACTTGAGACAACATTTCAGAGAGAGAATAACATGAGCATTCATTTATTTACTTACTTGTCTAGTTCTATGAGTACCAACTAGTTATAGTTGAGTATTTTTTTTATTCAATGTCTTATAGCCTGTTATTATTGCTCATTTTATGCCAGATTGTTTCAGGTTTAGCCTTCTGGCCCCATGTTCTCTTGACATGTCCTCATCACTCTTGGAGTAATTCCTTGCTTTCCTATGTACAAGATTTTCCAGATTCATTTTGTAGTGTATCTCTTACAAAGCACAACTGGTGATTCTGATGCACATATGGGTTTTGGAAGCCATCATGTCAATCAGTAGCTTCAAATCACCAACAGGGTTGGCTCTGATTGCCAGAACCCATAGCAACAGGCAGAGGAATATTCTTGGGCAGAAGCTAGTGAAGGAAGCTCGGTGTTCCCTAAGACTCCCAGGTTGCATCCCTGAGGATGGCTGGCTCAGCACAGAAGACAGATGATTCAGGCAAGCTACCTGGCAGAGGTTCCCAGGTGCCCCATGCCCAGCCAGTTACAGATGGCAAACGCCTAGTGTGCCCAAGGCAACAACTGCGGGAAACAGGAAGGAAGACGTATAGAGCAGGACTTTTTTATGCAAAGAGTTGGACACGACTGAGTGACTGAACTGAACTGAATGTGTTTCTCAACAGGTAGAAGTCATATTAACTTTAACTGTCTGCCTGGGGCAATAATTGTCATGAGGTCTGGATCCTGCCCTCTGAGGAATCAGCCCCAGGAATTTCCCAGGGTTGGAAAAGGCTGGCAGCTCCCATCAAGGAACCCTGTAGGGTAGTCCTCTGGAGGAGGCCAGGTATCACAAATGCCTTGCACTAAATGGCACTTTTCTTCCCAAGAATGCAAAGCACTTTCACAGATGGCTCATTTGTTTTCAAATAATTTTTAATGTAAAATCATTTGTACAACCTGAACAGAGATTAAAAAAAAAAAAAAGGGAAATTCTGTACTGCCTTGACAAGTTTTCTGTAGATCTAACATTGTGCCAAAATGAGTTTTAAAAATAGACTCACAATTTACAACATAGTGGGAATCAGAATAATGCCCCTACCCACAAGATGTTCACATCCTGAACCTGTGACTCTGTTACCTTCCATGACAGAAGGGAGTTCACAGATGCTTAGAGTAAGGTAAGCATCCTGAGGTGGAAGGTTTATCTAGGATCATCTGGGTGGGCCTGTTGTAATCACAAGAATCATTTTAAGGGGCAGAGATATGATGATGGAAGCAGAGATGAGAAGGACAGTGGGGGAGAGAGGGACTTGAATGTGCTATTCTGCTGGCTTTGAAGATGAAGAAAGAGTCCATAAGCTCATTTACAGAAACAAGAAAAGTAAGGAAGCAGATTCTATCTAGAGTCTCCAGAAACAGTGCGACCCTGCTGACACCTTGCTTTTAAGAACCGTTTCAGACTTTTGACTTACAAAATTGTAAAGGAGTAAGTTCGGTTGTTGGCTTAACACAAATCTATGTATACTTTATTATAGCAGCAATGGAAACTAATACAGACACTGATTTGAAATTTATTTTAATGAATTAATTTTTATTTAAGTATAATTGATTTTCAATGCTGTTTTAGTTGTACAGCAAAGAGATTCAGTGATGCATATACCACATTGCTGTTACATCAGCCAGCCTGGTTTTAGTCATAATCTCTTCACTTTGCCATATCACATTTTGTAAACTCTTCCCATGAACATACAGCTGTAATCAAAAATATTCTTTCCATTTCTTTCTCCACTACCTGAGCCCCTTCTACCCACGTTTCTATGATTGCTAATGCTGCTGTTCTGCACCAAAAAGGCTTGTTTACCTGAAGTTTCCTATTCAATGTTAGCCTTATACTCTTTTAATACCTCTGGAGTTAAATTGAGCATCTATTACTATCCTTTTCTTGAATGCATATGGAAATGGGAATTCAGGAGTGCAGGTGCCATAAACATTCCCATATGCAGACTGTCAGCGGTCCACAAGTCTATAAGTAGAGCGTGGATTCTCCCTCCCCTGCAGTAAGCCCCCCTCCTCTGCTGTGGGCAAAATTCCCTGAGATGAAATTACTGGCACCCCAAAGTTAACCTGGAAAATGATTCATGGTTCAAAATCCACTTCTCCCTTTCACACATGGTTACCTGGAAGCTGCAGTAATGACAGTGGTATGGCCAAAGCTCCTGGCAGGAATACCCAGCTAAAGCCAATACTTAGGCGCTCAATGGCCTGCTTTTTCTGCATTCTCATGTCGTCCACAAATGACCCAACTTCCCATCTACCATCACAGGCCCAGAGACTTCCTGCCAATGAGAGGAATAGACTTTAAAAGTAAGCAAATCTATATGCAGAATAGCCAGAGAAAGTCTGGGGGGAGACAAAGGTGTCCTGTTGCAACTGAGGGGACAGAGGCTCCATTGAGAACCACCCAGGCCAGGGCCCCTCCTCATGTAGTTCAGATCCCCCAGCCCCACCCTCCCCCAGTTCCCACGGCTATGCTTCCTGTCCTGCTCCTTCATATTGGTGACCTGGCTAAAGTGTCTACTTGCTTGTTTCCTTCCTCTTCTGGTTTAAGATGTGACTTAGTACGTTTAAACACCTAGGCTCATGCCCAACCACCTCCCACCACAGCTCCCGGCCCAGCCCAGGCTCCCAGGCTCCTGCCCTGCTCTGGGCACCCACCTGCCCATCAGGAGACCCTGTGCAGTTTCCCTCAGAATCTCAAGGACATCTTGATGAACGTGCAAAGCCTAAAATATAGGAGGAGAGCAAAGGAGGTCTGATGAATGAAAAAATGAATGTAAATTTAAAAGCCTCATTTAATTATTGGTTTTCTCTTGCTCTGTGGCCCCAAACTCTTTCCGAATGTGCAACTGAGTTGCTAAAATGATTGACTTGTGCTTCCCAGAGATGTGTAGCCAAGAAGGAAAGAAGAAACGAAGCAGGAGCTAGCAGCACACAGCAGTGGGGGGCTGATTGGCTGAAACCTTTCTGGATTAGAAACCAAAAATTTGAAAATATAGGTTAAGGAGGGACTGTGGAGTTTGCTGTAGGTTTCTGTCCTGGTCCTAGCTTTTGTTTGGAGTGATGGTTTTTCCAATCCTTATTACATTAAAGAATAAAACAGAAAGCCTAAGGAAGTAATGGGAGGCCAGGCATGGACCAATGACAGTGGAGTGGCACGAACGAAAGATGGAGATTAACCCCTAATCTAATTCTGTGTACCTGAGATCCAGGAAATGGAACGCAGGAATAAATCACATCTCCAGTGGCCTCAGCAGGGCTTCTGTTGAGGAGAGGGGAGTCAGGCTGCAACACTTCCCCCTGGACTCCCCGGGCGTCCAGAGGGGGCCTGCCAGGAGGTCGAGCTGAGCAGAGCTGTGTCTAGAGAGAGGCTGCCACCTGCACCTGTGTGAGTCAACAGGTCCTGTTTTCAACACTCCCAGAAAACGGGGGATCAGCCTCTGCCTCTGAGAACATGGACATAGAGGCCAATGTGACTGGCCCTTTGAAAATTAGCCCAGATTTGCAGGGCGAGGGAGTGGGGGAGGGGTGCCAGCAAAACGTGTTCAGACCTCCTGGCTGCCCATTCCTCACAGGGATCCACCCCTGGGGCACGCCAAGCCACGCAGCTGTGAGATCTCATTATCTCCTCCCCACCGGGAGCCTCCTCCCCACCAGGTTTTTGGAGCCCGAAGGGTAAACAATTTGGGGAGCCTTTAAGGAAAATGAACATAAATTTACTCATGCAGAAAGCAGATACCAGAACAAAACCAGATATTTATCTAGAAGCGAGGGCTACCTAGCTATTTAGCTTTGTTCTCTGGGGATAGGGATCATCACTTCCATTTAAAGGTCATGAAAAAAAAGAGTGGGTATATGTATATGTACGGGGCTTCCCTGGTGGTTCAGCAGTAAAGACTCCGCCTGCCAATGCAGGAGGCCTGGGTTTGATGCCTGGGTCAGGAAGATCCCCTGGAGAAAGAAATGGCACCCCACTCCAGTATTCTTGCCTGGACAATCCCATGGACTGAGGAGCCTGGGGGGCTATGGAGTCACAAAGAGCCAGACAAGATTTAGTGACTAAAGCAACAACAAATATGTGTGTGTGTAACTGATTCACTGTGCTGTACTGCAGAAACTAACACAACATTGTAAATCAACTATACTCCCATAAAATAGTTTTTTTTAAAAAAAGGCACAAGATTGAGGCCCAGATTGGTGAAGTGACTTGCCCAAGGTCAAACACCAGGCAATGAGTTAACGAGGATTATAACCCAAATCAGTTCCATGTGACCCAACTGGGTGGCTTCCAATAACCTCTGATGGTGGTGCTGATGAGGGGAGGGGGAGCTGCCCCTGTTCCAGAAAGACCGGTTATCTTATCTGCATCCTAAAATGATTCATGCCACCAGCCAATTCAGTCATGTTTATCCAGGGCATATTTTTTCTTGCTGGGGCAGTGCAGGGGCCTGGGAGTCAACAGGGAAGCAGTAATGTGGCCTCCTGCTCCCCAGGAGGCAAATAGAAAATGAATCCCACTACCACCAGCCCGTTGAGCACTGGTATGGGAAAGAAGGTCACCGAGGAAGACAGATATATTGTATTTCACTGGCTGTTCCTAAAGGCCTCAGGGGAGGAATCGTGTGCGTTTAGAACAATAATGCAATAAGCCTTTGGAAGTAGAAGATGAGAGCCTGTGGGCTTGGGTTGGAAAAGGGCTATGAAGAAGTGACTGCAGCACTTTAGGTTGGAACCAATATACTTCGGGGGCCAGAAAGGAGGAGGGAGAGCTAACAGGAGGCAGAAAAGTCAGAAATTAAAAAAAAACAACAAACAACCAACAACAAGGTTATCTGTACTAGGTTCAGCACAACTGTGTTTTTACAATGTAAATCTCCACATGCAAGGTTTCAGTAAAGCTGGACCACACACCTGAGCTTGAGAGGATGATGAGTGTGAGAATGAGAAAGTGTGTGAGTATGTATGAGTGTGTGTGTGTGCGTGTGTGCGTGCACATGTGTGTGTCTGCAGCTGAGTTCCACATCTGGATTAGATTAAAACCTAATGGAGGAAAACATGACGGAGTAGGAACAAGAAATCTGATGCCTGGGGTTTACTGGAAATCCTACCTTGGCTCTGGGCAGTTGGGCAGATGAGATCGTCTCTGGGTCTGAAGGGCAGGCGGGTCCCATCTGGCACTGATGTTGTGAAAGGGAAGTCACACTGTTGAGTCCCCCTCTGCACCGAGTCCCATGGGCCTGCTGTGCACATTGTCTCACACAATCTTCCCTCAGTCAATAATTTTGTCCGTCCGTCCTTTGTAGATAAAGAACTCAAGGCTCAGACAGGTTAAACAACTTGCCAAGGGCAGTGACAACTATTAAAAACAGATTTATCTGATGTCACAGCCCCTCCTGATTCCGTGGCTCCCCTGGCCTGGCCGTGATATTCTTTTCACTTTGGTCCATTTCTATACTCATTGTTGCCAGGTTTCATCATAATAGAGCATTGGACACGGACAAGTCCAAGCCAATTGGCTGACAGTCACCAGGCCCCCACAAGGCAGGTGCCATGCTGTTTCCTCCCAGCTTCTCCTCTTCCTTCCCTTCCACCTCTCTCCCTGTTAGGTTTCTCATGGAAGCCAGTGGAGTATTACTGACCCACTCCCCCACTCCCACCTTTTCTGTGGGGACATTAATCCCCCCTGCTGCCCAGGTTGTTCCTGAATGATCCTCCAAGTGTGTGGAAGCAGCTTTTTTTTTTTTTTTGGCTGCGCTGGGTCTTCGTTACTGCACGGGCTCTTCTCTAGCAGCGGGGAGAAGGAGCTATTTTCTAGCTGCACTGCATGAGGTTCTCATTCCCGCGGTTTCTCTTGTTATGGAACGTGGCTCAGTAGTTGTGGTGTAAGGGCTAAGTTGCTCCACAGCGTGTGGGATCTTCCCAGACCAGGGATGGAACCCGTGTCTCCTGCATTGGCAGGCAGATTCTTTACCACTGAGATACGAAACCCTGGAAGTTGTTTCTAAGTGTGAATTCTCATTAAGTGAAAATGCTAACAGCAAATATGTATTATTTTGTGTGTTTGTATACATGCCTCTTCACAGAAATTGAGAGAAGAACATATTACTGGAGTTATTTAAATAGATGAGGTCTTTCAAAACTTGACTGTAGGTAAAGTACTGAGTCATGCCAACTAATTTTAATGTGTTGACCATCTGACTGCCACCAGGACACAGCCGCTTCGGTTTTTCTTGGTCAAGTGTTAAATAGCTGTCAAGTCAGCTATTGAGTGATAATAAGCATCCAATTATCACTGAAAATGGAGCCTGGTCCCAGTATCCTGCCTGTGCTTGGAGATTCAAGGAGAGCTCCATTGCTGGTAGAACTAGCCCCACACATCTAGGAGGGACAAACGAAATGGTTCTTTACTGAGTGCCTCTTATGCGCCAGTCACGAGGCAAAGCATGCTGCATCCATAATCTCATCCCAGCTGCTTGGCAAAGTGGGCACCACTGTTATCCTCACATTAGAGAAGAGGAAACTAGTGCCTAGGGTTGCCAGCTTATCAGTGTTGGGGGTCATGTTTAGGGCTCTTCACAAACAAGCCCAATCCAGTTATTCAGTTCTTTTTCCCAAAATAAGGGAAAAAGGGTTGTACGTCCCTACCTCCTCAATGTTGGTAACACATATCCCTTCTGGGTAGAAGTGGTTTCCTCATCTGCCACTGAGCAGAAATAGTATCTATCCCATAACCTGCTGGGAGGATCAAATGTAGTAATAAATGCAATAATGTATATAAAAATATATATTAATAGCATAGTGTATGGCACATTGTAAGGGTTTAAAGATGTTAGCTGTTACTATTTTCATAATGATGATTACATGATGTTTGCTCCTTGAGAATCTTCAGCTTCTTCCTGTTATGTTATGTGTTAGATCACAGCCAGCTGTCTCAGCCAGGCATTCCAGGTGTCACATCCTGATGTTTCTGTCATGGCTCAGGAAGCTCGGAGGCCACCTTGGCACCTAGACTGTATGAGGGAAGTTAGAGAGGCAAAGACAGGACTGCTTTGAGTAGTCCAGCTCCATTAGCATAGCCCCAGGTGGTGTTAGTAGTAAAGAACCCGCCTGCCAATGCAGGAGACTTAAGAGACGTGGGTTCAATTCCTGGGTCAGGAAGATCCTCTGGCGAAGGAAATGGCAACCCACTCCAGTATTCTTGCCTGGAGAATCCCATGGACGGAGTCACAAAGAGTCCGACACGACGGAGCATGCACAAGTTAGCACAGTGGCTGCCTTAGCCAATCCCTGATATGGCTGGAAGGGCCAGTCCAACAGGAATAACACAGCTATTGGGGGCTAGGTGAAAGCAATCTTGGGAGTTAGTGTTGGACATTGCACCTGCTGAGTTTTCTCAGTTCAATTCAGTCGCTCAGTCATGTCTGACTCCTTGCAACCCCATAAATAGCAGCACGCCAGGCCTCCCTGTCCATCACCAACTCCTGGAGTTCACCCAAACCCATGTCCATCGAGTTGGTGATGCCATCCAACCATCTCATCCTCTGTTGTCCCCTTCTCCTCCTGCCCTCAATCTTTCCCAGCATCAGGGTCTTTTCCAAAGAGTCAGCTCTTCGTATCAGGTGGCCAAAGTATTGAAGTTTCAGCTTCAACATCAGTCCTTCCAAAGAATATTCAGGACTGATTTCCTTTAGGTTGGACTGGTTGGATCTCCTTGCAGTCCAAGGGACTCCCAAGAGTCTTCTCCAACACCACAGTTCAAAAGCATCAATTCTTTGGCGCTCAGCTTTCTTTATAGTCCAATGCTGAGTTTTTTAAAAATATTTTTTTGTTTGTGGCTGCAGTGGGTCTCCCTTGTGGCACATGGGCTTTTCTCTAGCTGGACTGCTATCTTGCTGCGCTGTGCATGCTTATTGTGGGGGCTTCTCTTGTGGAGTACAGACTCTAGGACACGCAAGCTTCAGTAGTTGTGGCTCATGGGCTTAGTTGCCCTGAGGCACGTGGAATCTTAGTTCCTGGAATAAAGATTGAACCTGTGTCCCCTGCATTAGCAGAGACTTTCTTAACCACTGGGCCACCGCAGAAGTCCTAGGCCTGTTGTTGAAAGCAAGGTTTCCTTACTGTTTATAGCATTGGATACAAAATATATATTTGAGTTCTCATTTTAGGCAAGATGCAGTAAGCACAATTCAACATGCCTCTCCCGCTGAATGTGACAATAATTCTCAGAGAGAATTCATGGAGCAGCTACTGGAGGACAATGAAGAGGAAACAGGAGCTGGTGGGTTGGGGAAGGAGATCAGAATTTCAAATACCACCAATACCACTGTGAGTCCCTCTATTTCTCCCTTGGGCATCATCCGACCTCAACTCACATGCAGCCTGAAAACTGGTAGTAAGCACCAAATGCAAACAGAAAGGACTGCAAAAGGAACACTTGTTATCTGGCCTGAGGCAGGGAAAGAGGGGCTCCTAAGTGTCACAGAAAGTGAGGAAAGCCCCTGGTCGTTTTTCTCCAGTCTCCCACCTTGACCCTCAGCTGGTTCTGTGGTAGTAGCAGTGAACGCAGGACAAAATCCCACTGCTCTTTTTCCTGCCTATCCTTCCATTGCTTGGCCCACACTCAGACACACTCAGAGGAGGTGCACAGATGCTCAGAGAAACTAAACCCCCAGCTTTCAGACCAGGGGGCCACAAGGGAGCTAAACGTTTCAGATCTCAAAAGGTGAGAGCTTAAGAGAGAAGAGCTTCTGGGCTTATTTCTAAGCTCTGTGAGATTTGAGGACTGGACTGTGGATTACAGAATCACCCAGACTCCCAAGTGGCCACTGGGTAGCACACAGAGCAAATCCAAGTAGCACTTGCAAAGTCTTTGAAACTGAACTGAAATCGAAACCACAGCCCATAGAGAAGGGTTAGGACTTGAGGCTGGAGCTTACCTGCTAGATGGATAACCTGCTAAAATAAAGCAAAACAGAATTTATCATTCTCTTTAGGATTTAAGTAGAGCATAGATTCTCAGAATGTAATATTCAAACATCTAGGATATAATTTGAAACTACTCAGCATATGCAGAGCCAGAAAAATATCAACCTATAAGGGAAAGGACAATCAAGAGATGACACAAACATTGAAATTACTGGATGAAGATGCTAAAGCAGCTGATGTAATTATACTCCAAGTTAGAGTGAATTCTCTTCAAATGATTGGAAAGATAAAAAAATTTAAGCAGAGAGTGAAGATATAATGAAGAACTCAATAGAAATTTGCAGGAAACTTAAAAATGCAATAACTGAAATAAAACATTCATGAAAGAATCAATAGCAAAATAGAGAGGAGTCACGTGATGATAGGTCAATAAGAATTATCCAATCTGAACAAAGAGAAAAAAATTAAAAGAAGAAAAAACAGTGAACAGAGCCCTAAGTACATGTGGAACAATACCAAAAAGTCTAACATTCTCATTATCAGAGTTTCAGAAGGAGAGAGGAAAGAGTATGGTGTAAAAATTTTATTGAAGAGGCAACATCCCTGGTGGTCCAATGGTTAAGACTCTGAGTAGAGGGCACATGTTTGATCCCTGGCCAGGGAACTAGGATATTGTGTGGTGCATCCAAAATAAATTTGTTTAAAATTTTATTTGAAGAAATAATGGGTAAATGCTTCTCAGATTTGGTGAGAGACATAAACTTACTGATTCAAAAAGCTCAGTGAACTTCGAATAAGATAAACCCAAAGGAATCTATGCCCAGACGCATCATAGTCAAGAGACTAAAAACTAAGACAAAGAAAAAACTCTTAAAAGCAACTAGAGAAAAATAGTGCTTCATTTTGCACTATAGAGAAAGACTGGCTTGAGTCTTTGTGAATTTTTCATAGAAAACAGTGGAGGCCAGAGAAAATGGAGCAACATTTCTAAAATGCTGACAGAAAAATTGTCAACCAAAATTCTTTGTCTGGTAGAAATATTTTTTTTTCCCAAATAGTCTCAGTGAAGGAAAACCGAGAGATGCTCTAAAATAAATACTAAGGGAATGATTTCCCCCTGACTGGGAACAGGACAAGGATGTTCTAGAAAAAAAAACTATAGTGATGAGGAATAAACCGTGGTTACCAGAGATTAGAGGTGGGGTATGTGGTTGCAAAGGAGAAACACAAGGAGTTTGGGGGATAACAGATTTTCTATATCCTGTTGTGGTGATTGTACGAAACTATATATGGGAAAATTCAGAACTGTTACATCAAAAAGTGAAAAGAAAAGGAACCTGGAAAAAGAACTGGGGTGGGGCTAGGAGAGACAAAAGGAAAATGAACTGAAGCATCCTCTCATCCCCATGAAACTTGTTCAAATCCATCCACCAAAGTTCTGAAGATACCTCAACCTCCCATGAAAATCCTGCCCTTGGATTCCCATGAGTTAGGCTTTTCCTTGTCTTATTACAAGAGATGAGTCCAGATGCTAAGAGCAAGCAATGCGAGTCTTCTATTCATTTTTTCAAACATGAGTTCTGGAGCATCTACTGTGTACCCAGTAGACAGGGGTACAGATGTGAATAACAGAGGTTAGCTCCCAACATTTATGAACTAATGTCTAGGAGGATAGGCAGCAGAACATAGAAAATAAGCACATAGATCAGACACTGATGAAACTAAACAGAGACTAAAATGGAGCGATGCAATGGGATTCTGGAACACGTCCACTCTCCGCCTAGTAGGGGGCTGCTGTGGGCAAAGATCTAACCACACCATGCCTTGGTGACCTCATCTGTAAAGTCTGGGTAATGATGGTAGCTACACCTGAGGGTGTGAGAATTCTGCAAAGTAATGTCTATTCTATGGGATCGGTATACTTTTTGAATATGGTATATGATCACTAAATGTTCAGTTCAGTTCAGTTACTCAGTCGAGTCCGACTCTTTGCAACCCCATGAATTGCAGCACGCCAGGCCTCCCTGTCCATCACCAACTCCCAGAGTTCACCCAAACTCATGTCCATCGAGTCGGTGAAGCCATCCAGCCATCTCATCCTCGGTCGTCCCCTTCTCCTCCTGCCCCCAATCCCTCCCAGCATCAGAGTCTTTTCCAATGAGTCAACTCTTTGCATGAGGTGGCCAAAGTACTGGAGTTTCAGCTTCAGCATCAGTCCTTCTCATGAACACTCAGGACTGGTCTCTTTTAGGATGGACTGGTTGGATCTCCTTGCAGTCCAAGGGACTCTCAAGAGTCTTCTCCAACACCACAGTTCAAAAGCATCAATTCTTCGGCGCTCAGCTTTCTTCACAGTCCAACTCTCACATCCATACATGACCACTGGAAAAACCATAGCCTTGACTAGATGGACCTTTGTTTGCAAAGTAATGTCTCTGCTTTTGAATATGCTATCTAGGTTGGTTATAACTTTCCTTCCAAGGAGTAAGCGTCTTTTAATATCATGTCTGCAGTCACCATCTACAGTGATTTTGGAGCCCCCCAAAATGAAGTCTGACACTGTTTCCACTGTAAATGTTCAGTTCAGTCACTCAGTTGTGTCCGACTCTTTGCAACCCCATGAATTGCAGCATGCCAGGCCTCCCTGTCCATCACCAACTCCCGGAGTTCACTCAGACTCACGTCCATCGAGTCAGTTATGCCATCCAGCCATCTCATCCTCGGTCGTCCCCTTCTCCTCCTGCCCCCGGTCCCTCCCAGCATCAGAGTCTTTTCCAATGAGTCAACTCTTCACATGAGGTGGCCAAAGTACTGGAGTTTCAGCTTTAGCATCATTCCTTCCAAAGAAATCCCAGGGCTGATCTCCTTCAGAATGGACTGGTTGGATCTCCTTGCAGTCCAAGGGACTCTCAAGAGTCTTCTCCAACACCACAGTTCAAAAGCATCAACTCTTCGGCACTCAGCCTTCTTCACAGTCCAACCCTCACAGCCATACATGACTACTGGAAAAACCATAGCCTTGACTAGACAGACCTTAGTCGGCAAGTAATGTCTCTGCTTTTGAGTATGCTATCTAGGTTGGTCATAACTTTTCTTCCAAGGAGTGTCTTAATTTCATGGCTGCAATCACCATCTGCAATGATTTTGGAGCCCAAAAAAATAAAGTCTGACACTGTTTCCACTGTTTTCCCATCTATTTCCCATGAAGTGATGGGACCGGATGCCATGATCTTCGTTTTCTGAATGTTGAGCTTTAAGTCAATTTTTTCTCTCGCCTCTTTCACTTTCATCAAGAGGCTTTTTAGTTCCTCTTCCATTTCTGCCATAAGGGTGGTGTTCATCTGCATATCTGAAGTTATTGATATTTCTCCCAGCAATCTTGATTCCAGCTTGTGCTTCTTCCAGCCCAGCGTTTCTCATGATGTACTCTGCATATAAGTTAAATAAGCAGGTGACAATATACAGGCTTGATGTACTCCTTTTCCTATTTGGAACCAGTCTGTTGTTCCATGTCCAGTTCTAACTGTTGCTTCCTGACCTGCATACAGATCTCTCAAGAGGCAGGTTAGGTGGTCTGGTATTCCCATCTCTCTCAGAAGCCTTTGACTGTGTGGATCACAATAATCTGTAAATGTTAGGTAATTAGTAGTAGTTTCAGAACTGTATTTAGAGTTGCTTCAAGCTTCAGTGAACTCCCCTGAGCAGGGAGGAATACCTCCCCCACCACCCTACTGACTTTGTGTTCTTTTCCCATGTATCAAGGAACTGGAGATTGCCTGCTAAGGCAACTTCTCCATTAACTGAATATAACTCTTTAAAAGCATGCCCTGAGGAGTGTAGAAAGCTCCCAGGATCAGAAAAAGCTGGGTTGAAGGCTGCCTCTGCTCATATTTGCTGTGTGACCATGGGCAAGTGGCTTAAATTCTCTGAGCCTCATTTTTCCAAACCATAAAATGCTAATCCCACATGCTGTTCAGAGTTGAGATAAGGTCAGCCAAGAATGTTTCATTATAGTAGTTATTTTTGTTATTATTAAGTCATGTAATTTGGAATCAAGGCAAAGGTTAATTCTGGGAATTGAATTAAGCAAGCCACTGGAGCAAGCAGGATGCACAGCCCTGGGGTGGAAGTAATTGATGGGAAGAAAACCCCACCCCTATCCTGTCATTGTGCAGGACAGTAGGGTCCTCCGCCATGGGATTACTGAGCGGTCAGAGCAGAAAGGATCCATAAATATCAGTGGTCTGACCACCTCACTTTCAGACAGGAAGGTGGGCACAGTGACTTGCCCAGGCCACAGGGTCCCTTGAAACCTCAGCTATGTCCCCTAAGATCAGGGATGTCACTGGACTTCTGAAAACATATGTGAATTCCCCACCAACAGTTACTGCGACTAAGGAAGGGGCAAGAGCCACCCCAGTGATGAATAGACAGGGTGGGCACCAGTGAGCAGGGACGGCCTGGACATGCCTGAGAAAAATGTCAAAACAAACCACAAAGATGGTCCCTTCTAGCAATAAGTTCCTTTTGCTATTTGTCATTTTATCACCACTTTGTGGGAACTTGCTATTATTATGGACTGAGTTCTTTGGATATTGTGTTTTTTCATATCTATGTATATATACATACACACATGTATCTGCATATCCATATATGTGTTCATGTATGCATGGGTTTCTCAGGTGGTGCAGTGGTAAAGAATCCACCTGCCAGTGAGAAGATGCAAGAGACACGGGTTTGATCCCTGGGTCGGAAGATCCCTGGAGTAGGAAATAGCAACCCACTCCAGTATTCTTGCTTGGAAAATTCCATGGACAGAGGAGCAGGGTGGGCTACAGAGAGTCAGACAAGACTAAGCAACTGAGCATGCACAGCATACATGCGCACGCACGTGTGTGTGTGTGTGTGTGTGTGTGTAATAATTATAAATATATTTTCTTCCTGTCTAAAGCTTGTTTTTATTTTCCAAAGCATACTTCTTGAAGTTTTTAATATTGATGGAATATAATTCACCGATTTTTTCTTTCATATTTAGTATTTCTTTGTTCTGCCTTAAACTTTGCCTCCCCCTAAGTAGAACATATTTTTCTGCTGTTTTCTTCTAGAAAGCTTTCCAGTTTTAGTTTTTACATTAAGACCTATCATGCATCTTGAATTCCTTGTACGTGTGTGGCATGAAGTGAAAGGTGGGATCAAGGTTCTTTTCTTTCACAAGATGTTCAGTTGCTCCTGCACTGTCCGTTGAAAAGATGCTCCCTTTCCTGAGCAAGTGCATTGACTGCACTGAGGGTCTATTTCCGAACTCTCTCTATCCTCTCATTCATGTGCTCAGCTGTCCTTACATCAATACCATACTGTTCTGGTTACTGTAACTTTACAGGAAACCTGGGAATCAGGGAGTGTTAAGGTCTGCAACTTTGACTTCTTTTCCTTTTTTTATTGTGGTGGTAAGAGTCTCATAATATAAAATACACTGTTTTACCATATTTAACTGTATAGTTCAGTGGCACTAAGTACATTCACAATGTTGTGCAACTCTCACCAACATTCATCTCCTGAATTTTCACTTTCCTAAACTGAAACTGTACTCTTGCCTGGAAAATCCCATGGACCGAGGAGCCTGGTAGGCTGCAGTCCCTGGGGTCGCTAAGAGTCAGACATGACTGAGCGACTTCACTTTCACTTTTCACTTTCATGCATTGGAGAAGGAAATGGCAACCCACTCCAGTGTTCTTGCCTGGAGAATCCCAGGGACGGGGGAGCCTGGTGGGCTGCCGTCTATGGGGCCGCACAGAGTCAGACACGACTGAAGCGACTTAGCAGTAGCAGCAGCAAACTGAAACTGTGTCCCCCACTAAGCACTAATTCTCCATGGCTCCTCCTCACCCCTACCTGCTCTGGCCCCTGGCATCTACCAATGTACTTTCTGATTGTATGAATTTGACTATTCTAGGTAGCTTGTACAAATGGAATCAAATAGGATTTGTCTGTACCTAGCGTACATTGAAATTAATTTTTAAGGTTAAATTAATACCTGTCCTAAAGACAGATTGTACCTTCTTTTTTCCCTTGTGCTATACAGTAGGTTCTCATTAGTTATCTGTTACACATAGTAATTTCCTCCTGGACTGTGGCTCAAAGGGTAAAATTATCTGCTTGCGATACGGGAGACCCAGTTTCAATCCCTGGGTCGAGAAGATCCCCTGGAGAAGGAAGTGGCAACCCACTCCAGTACTCTTGCCTGGAAAATTCCATGGATGGAGGAACCTCATAGGTTACTGTCCACGGGGTCACAAAGAGCTGGAAACGACTGAATAACCTGACTTTACTATACATGCTGCTGCTGCTAAGTCGCTTCAGTCGTGTCCGACTCTGTGCGACCCCATAGACGGCAGCCCCACCGGGGCCCCCCGTCCCTGGGATTCTCCAGGCAAGAACACTGGAGTGGGTTGCCATTTCCTTCTCCAATGCATGAAAGTGAAGCCACAGTGAAGTCGCTCAGTCGTGTCCAACTTTCCAGGCAAGAGTACTGGAATGGGGTGCCATTGACTTCTCCATTACTATACATGGTAGTGTATACATGTCAATTTTGATCTCCCAGCTTATCTTCCCATACCTTCCCCCCTTGGTGTGCATACGTTTGTTCTCTATGTCTGTGTCTGTATTTCTGCTTTGTAAATAGGTTTATCTGTACCATTTTTCTAGTTTTCTTATCAATGCCTTAACAAATTTAGGTTCTTTGCATTTCTGCATAAATTTTTGATACTGCATGTCAATTTCTGCACAAAGTCTTCTGGAATTTTTCTTCAATACTAGACTTGCTTTTTTAAAAACAATTTTAAAAACATAGAAACATAGAAAACTTCATAACATAGAAAATGAACAGAAAGTAGAGTCCCCATATGCCCTCCCTCATCTAGTCTCCCCTTTGAATAGGTCGCAGTAATGTGGTTCACCTGTTAAAGCTGACGACTCAATAATGGCTTCCCTGGTGGCTCAGACAGTAAAGAATCTGCCTGCAGTGCAGGAGACCTGGATCCGATTCCTGGGTCAGGAAGATCCCGTGGAGAAGGGAATGCCAGCCCACTCCCATATTCTTGTCCATGGACAGAGGAACCTGGCAGGCTACAGTCCATGGGGTCACAGAGTATAGTCCATGGAGTCGCAAAGAGTTGGACATGACTGAGCAACAAAAACAATATTGATACACTGTAGTTAAAGTTGATAGTTTACATAGAGTTCACTCTTTGTATTCTGAAGTCCATGCATCTTGACAAAGGCCTAATATCATGTAGCCACCATTATGAGAATCAGGCACAATAGTTTCATTACCCTAAAAATTCTGTGTACCCCTCTTATTCATCCCTCCCCATCCCCAACCACTGGCAATCACTGATCGTTTTATGACCTCTATTGTTATGCCTTTTCTAGAGTGTCAGATAATTAGAATCATATACAACTTTTTCAGGTTGGTTTCTTTAACTTAGCATTGTGGGTTTGTTTCCCCCATTTTTTTTTTTAATTGGAGTATAATTGCTTTACAATGTTGTGTTAGTTTCTGCTGTATCCTCCATTATTTTTCAGTGGCTCAAAAATCTCATTTTGTTTTATTGCTGAATAAAATCACAATAGAATGGAAAAGACTAGAGATCTCCTCAAAAAAATTGGACTTATCAAGGGAATACTTCATGCAAGGATGGGCATGATAAAGAACAGAAATGGTAAGGACCTAACAGAAGCAGAAGAGATTAAGAAGAAGTGGCAAGAATACACAGAATAACTATACAAAAAAGGTCTTAATGACTTAGTGACCACAATTGTGTGGTCACCCATCTAGAGCCGACATTCTGCAGTGTGAAGTCAAGTGGGCCATAGGAAGCATTATTAAGAATAAAGCTAGTGGAGGTGATAGAATTCCAGCTGAGCTGTTTTAAATCCTAAAAGATGATGCTGTTTAAAGTGCTGAACTCAATATGTCAGAAAATTTGGAAAACTCAGCAGTGACCATAGGACTGAAAAAAGGTCAGTTTTCATTCTAATCCCAAAGAAGAGCAATGCCAAAGAATGTTCAAACTACTGTACAACTGAGCTCATTTCACATGCTAGAAACATTATGCTCAAAATCTTTCAAGCTAGGCTTCGGTAGTACACGAACCAAGAACTTCCAGATATGCAAGTTGAATTTAGAAAAGGCAGAGGAGCTAGAAATCAAAGTGCCAATATTTGTTGGATCATGGAGAAAGAAAGAGAGTTCCAGAAAAATGTCTACTTCTGCTTCATTGGCTATGTTAAAGCCTTTGTGTGGATCACAACAAAATGTGGAATATTCTCAAAGAGATGGGAGTGCTAGACCACATTACCTGTATCCTGAGGAAGCTGTATGTAGGTCAAGAAGCAACTGGACATGAAACAACGGACTGGTTTCAAATTGGAAAAGGAATACGACAAAGCTGTATACTGTCACCCTGCTTATTTAACTTATATGCAGAGTACATCACGTGAAATGCCAGGCTGGATGAATCACAAGCTGGAATCAAGATTGCCAGGAAAAATGTAAACAATCTCAGATATACAAATGATACCACTCTAATGGCAGAAAGTACAGAGGAACAAAAGTGGCTTGAAACTCAATATTCAAAAAACTAAGATTACAGCATCCAGTCACATCACTTCATGGCAAATAGATGGGGAAACAATGGAAACAGTGACAGATTTTATTTTTCTGGTCTCCAAAATCACTGCAGACAGTGACTGCAGCCATGAAATTAAAAAACATTTACTCCTTGGAAGAAAAGCTGTGATAAACCTAGACAGCATGTTAAAAAGAAGAGACATAATTTTGCCCACAAAGGTCTGTACAGTCAAAGCTATGGTTTTTCTAGTTTGACCAACCTAGATAGCATATTGAAAAGCAGAGACATTACTTTGCCAACAAAGGTCCGTTTAGTAAAGGCTATGGTTTTTCCAGTGGTCATGTATGGATGCGAGAGTTGGACTGTGAAGAAAGCTGAGCGCCGAAGAATTGATGCTTTTGAACTGTGGTGTTGGAGAATACTCTTGAGAGTCCCTTGGACTGCAAGGAGATCCAACCAGTCCATTTTAAAGATCAGCCCTGGGTGTTCTTTGGAAGGAATGATGCTAAAGCTGAAACTCCAGTACTTTGGCCACCTCATGCGAAGAATTGACTCATTGGAAAAGACTCTGATGCTGGGAGGGATTGGGGGCAGGAGGAGAAAGGGACGACAGAGGATGAGATGGCTGGACGGCATCACTGACTCGATGGACGTGAGTTTGAGTGAACTCCGGGAGATGGTGATGGACAGGGAGGCCTAACATGCTGTGATTCACGGGGTCGCAAAGAGTCAGACACGACTAAGTGACTGAAGTGAACTGAACTGATGTGAGGGTTAGACAGTAAAGAAAGCTGAGTGCTGAAGAACTGATGCTTTTGAACTAGAGAAGACTCTTGAGAGTCCCTTGGACTGCAAGGAGATCAAACCAATCAATTCTAAAGAAAGTCAACCCTGAATATTCATGGTTTTATGTCTGATGTCAAAACTGATAGAATTGTACTCTTTAAATATGTACAGTTTACTTCATAGAGACAGTAATGGCACGACACTCCAGTACTCTTGCTTGGAAAATCCCTTGGACGGAGGAGCCTGGTGGGCTGTGGTCCATGGGGTTGCTAAGAGTTGGACACGACTGAGCAACTTCTCTTTCACTTTTCACTTTCATGGATTGGAGAAGGAAATGGCAACCCACTCCAGTGTTCTTGCCTGGAGAATCCCAGGGATGGGGGAGCCTGGTGGGCTGCCATCTATGGGGTCGCACAGAGTCAGACACAACTGAAGTGACTTAGCAGCAGCAGTGTACTTCAATTATACCTCAATAAAGCTGGAAAACTTTCTAAAAATGAAAAGTAAAATAAAAACGAATGCTGTTAAAAAGCTTTAACAAATGATAGCTTGGAGGGGGGTGGTGTTTACATGAGGGGGCAGGTCATTGCAGTAGGTGAGCCAAGGTAGAGAATAAGATTAAGGGGGAGGACACGTGGTCAAGAAGTTGAATCTGGAGCTAACAGAAGAGAAAACCAGTGATATTCCCCAGGTAGGGTGAGGGCCCCAAGAGAGGGAGTACCAAAAGACTTTAAGACCAATAATGTCTGACAGTCACTCTTATCTAATGTGCTATCCCCTGAATCTCTAACTAGAAATGTTATGGACTTGGAAAGGTGTTGCTTGGGGAAATAAAGAAACTGAGTCTCTCTGGTGGATTTAGGACAGTAAGAAGGGGACAATTAACTCATGCAAGTTGGGAGAAAGATCTAGGATTCATTCAGTTCAGGTCAGTTCAGTCGCTCAGTCGTGTCTGACTCTTTGTGACCCCATGAATCGCAGCACACCAGGCCTCCCTGTCCATCACCAACTCCCGGAGTTCACCCAAACTCGTGTGCATCGAGTTGGTGATGCCATCCAACCATCTCATTCTCTGTCGTCCCCTTCTCCTCCTGCCCCCAATCCCTCCCAGCATCAGAGTCTTTTCCAATGAGTCAACTCTTCGCATGAGGTAGCCAAAGTATTGGAGTTTCAGCCTCAGCATCAGTTCTTCTGATGAACACCCAGGACTGGTCTCCTTTAGGATGGACTGGTTGGATCTCCTTGCAGTCCAAGGGACTCTCAAGAGTCTTCTCCAACACCACAGTTCAAAAGCATCAATTCTTCGGCGCTCAGCTTTCTTCACAGTCCAACTCTCACATCCATACATGACCACAGGAAAAACCATAGCCTTGACTAGACGGAGCTTTGTTTGCAAAGCAATGTCTCTGCTTTTCAATACGCTATCTAGGTTGGTCATAACTTTCCTTCCAAGGAGTAAGCGTCTTTTAATTTCATGGCTGCAGTCACCATCTGCAGTGATTTTGGAGCCCCCCAAAATAAAGTCTGACACTGTTTCTACTGTTTCCCCATCTATTTGCCATGAAGTGATGGGGCCAGATGCCATGATCTTCATTTTCTGAATGTTGACCTTTAAGTCAACTTTTTCACTCTCCTCTTTCACTTTCATCAAGAGGCTTTTGAGTTCCTCTTCCCTTTCTGCCATAAGGGTGGTGTCATCTGCATATCTGAGGTTATTGCTGTTTCTCCCGGCAATCTTGATTCCAGCTTGTGCTTCTTCCAGCCCAGCGTTTCTCATGATGTACTCCACATAGAAGTTGAATAAGCAGGGTCACAATATACAGCCTTGACGTACTCCTTTTCCTATTTGGAACCAGTCTGTTGTTTCAGGTCCAGTTCTAACTGTTGCTTCCTGTCCTGCATGTAGGTTTCTCAAGAGGCAGGTCAGGTGGTCTGGTATTCCCATCTCTTTCAGAATTTTCCACAGTTTATTGTGATCCACACAGTCAAAGGCTTTGGTATAGTCAATAAAGCAGAAATAGATGTTTTTCTGGAACTCTCTTGCTTTTTCCATGATCCAGTGGAAGTTGGCAATTTGATCTCTGGTTCCTCTGCCTTTCCTAAAACCAGCTTGAACATCTGGAAGTTCACGCTTCATGTATTACTGAAGCCTGGTTTGAAGCATTTTGAGCATTACTTTACTAGCGTGTGAGATGAGTGCAATTGTGCAGTAGTTTGAGCATTCTTTGGCATTGCCTTTCTTTGGGATTGAAATGAAAACTGACCTTTACCAGTCCTGTGGCCACTGCTGAGTTTTCCAAATTTTCTGGCATATTGAGTGTAGCACTTTCACAGCATCATCTTCCAGGATTTGAAAGAGCTCAACTGGAATTCCATCACCTCCACTAGCTTTGTTCATAGTGATGCTTCCTAAGGCCCACTTGACTTCACATTCCAGGATGTCTGGCTCTAGATGAATGATCACACCATCGTGATTATCTGGGTTGTGAAGCTCTTTTTTGTACAGTTCTTCTGTGTATTCTTGCCACCTCTTCTTAATATCTTCTGCTTCTTTCAGGTCCATACCATTTCTGTCCTTTATCGAGCCCATCTTTGCATGAAATGTTCCCTTGGTATCTCTAATATTCTTGAAGAGATCTCTAGTCTTTCCCATTCCATTGTTTTCCTCTATTTCTTTGCACTGATCACTGAGGAAACCTTTCTTATCTCTCCTTGCTATTCATTGCAAGCACAAAATCACAATCCAAAGTGACCTGGTGAAATATCTGACTTTCAAGAATCCCACTGAAATTTTGGAGCTTGGCTGGAAATTACATGGGGAATGAGCTCACAAGGGACAGGAAATTTTAAGGCCTGCTGACATCTGTGTTACACAAGTGTATCAAAGGGCAGGGGTCACACCATTCCAGCTGAATGCCGCATCCTGTAGCCACTGCTTATTACAGCAGAGTTCTCACCTGGGACCTTGGTCAGAGAGACAAAGGTCACTGGCCTTCTGCTTCTCTGTCAGCAGCCAAAGGTAAATGGTAGTTCAGGCCAAGGGAGAGGTGGTGGACGGTAAGAAGTGCAAGCGTGTTTCAGTTTTCAGTTTCAATATCCATGATGCTGGCAGTAGAGATACTTTGAGGGGTGTGACTGTACTTGCCAATGATCTGGAGGAATGTGTGTTTCCTTATACGGACCTCTTCTTCAGCAGAGGTGGCCAAGCAGCCCTGCAGTGTGTTGCATGTATTGCTAACAATACTAACTTACTAAATTAAACAAGAAATAAAGAAAAATGAGAAAAAAAGTAATGGAAAAATGAGAAAAAGCACAAGGTGACAAAAATAAAGTAAAAAAGAAAAATTAGGGAAAGATTAAAAGAACAAAGAAAGAAAATTAGAATGAAAAGAAAAAAGAAAAGAGAAGGAAAAATGAGAAAAGGGGGGAAAAGTAGAGGAAGAGGAAAAAATAACAAGCAAAACAGACTGTGATGTATGAAGATATATATATATGGTCTTTATCCCCTGTTCTTGGCACAGAGTTTCTAATTTCTAAAATCTTAGTAGAATTCCTGAGTGATGGGGTGAAAGGAATATAATTTTTTGTTCATAATAAACCCTTTTCAAGCAGACCAAAATTTATGATAATTATGTGACTGGTAGCTATGAGCCCCTAGGCAGCCCCTAGATAACATCCTAGGTAGCTGACATCCTAGGATGGGGAGGTTGTCATGGTAAGCAACCATGTGATGAGTGACTTGGGACTTTCAGCCCCATCTCACCATCAACTTTCAGGGAGGGAAAAGGGGCTGAGGATAATCACCAGTGGTTGATGATCTAATCTATCTTGCTTGTAAAAAAAACCTTCATAAAATTAAGATGCTAGATCTTCTGGGTTGGTGAATGAATCCAGTTGCCAGGAGGGTGATACACTCCCAAACTCCATGCGGAAAGAGGCTCCTGTGCTTGGGAACCTTCTCTTGCCATATGTAACTCTTCATTTGCCTGTCCTCTATAACATCCTCCACAGTAAATCAGTGATACTAAGTGTTTTCCTGAGTTCTGTGAGTCATTATAGAATATTGCTGGCCCTGAGAATATGGGAACCCCCAGTTTGTAGCTAAGTCAAACAGAGGTTGTGTAGTTGACGTCTGAATGGAGGGCAGTCTTGTGGAACTGAGCCCTTAGCCTACGGGGTCAGCACTGATATGGGGCAGTTAGAATCAGAATTGAATAAAATCACAGAGGTGAGAGGGAGGTACCAGTGGGAGGGGATATATGTACACCCATGGCTGATTCACTTTGTTTTACAGCAGAAACTAACACAATATTATAAAGCAGCTATACCCCAATTAAAAATATATATATAGGGCACCCACTTGGTGAATTGCCTGATGTGGAAAACCTACACATTAGATGTCAGAAGTATTGTGACAGAAACAGTTTTCTTTCATAGACAAAAATTCAAGAAGAAAAAAAAGCTAAGTTTGGTGAAGCTCCCTCAGGTGACCAAAAGCCAGACTCCTGAGCTAGAAGGACCAAAACCCTAGGCCCAGCCAAAGACTTATTAGGTGCCTGGAACTCCGCAACAGTGGGTCCTTATAAAGAGTAAGAAATGGACCTGTCACTGCTATGGATAAGCCAAAGTTGCTTTCCTATTTTTGGACTCAAAATCCTTTTACTCTCACAACAAAGTGGGAGGAACCCCAAAGAGCTTCTCATTCTTCTGGATTGTAGTGACCTTGTTAGAAACTGCAACCTGTAGGATGCTTCAGTGACCTTTTTATTTCTAGTTCACAAGGCTATAATAATTTTTGACCTTAAAGAGCTCATAATGTTGACATCGCAACTATTAAATTTCCTTTTCTTTAAACTCTCAATGATTGGTCTCAAAATGATGCCACAACTTAATTGGCATTGTGGTACTATATGAAGATGCTCCATTGGATAAGAGGTGATAAAATATGTTATTAACACCTATAAAGTTGAGGGGGTGGCAGCTTTCACTGTAGTTCTTATTTGCAGTGTTTTTGAGCAGATTCCTCCCTTATACAAGCCAGAGAACACCTTATGTCCATTAGGGCAGCTTTAGATGTAATGGATGCATCTGTAAGTCAAAAGAGCAAGAATTCTTTGTTTCTTAGAGTATTTAACAGACATTTTTAAAAATTTATTTATTAATTAAAGGATAATTGCTTTACATAATTTTGTTGTTTTCTGCCAAATATCAATATGAATCAGCCATAGATATACATGTATCCTTTCCCTCCAATTTCCCTCCCCACCCCACCCCTGTACGTTGTTACAGAGCCGCTGTTTGAGTTTCCTGAGCAAATTCCCACTGGCTATCTATTTTATATATGGTAACGTAAGTTTCTGTGTTATTCTCTCCATACATCTACTCTCTCCTTCCTTCCCCCACCCCATGTCCATAAGTCTGTTCTATATGTCTGTTTCTCCATTCAGTTCAGTTCAGTTCAGTTCAGTTGCTCAGTCGTGTCTGACTCTTTGCGACCCCATGAATTGCAGCACGCAGGCCTCCCTGTCCATCACCAACTCCCAGAGTTCACTCAGACTCATGTCCATCAAGTCAGTCATGCCATCCAGCCATCTCATCCTCGGTCGTCCCCTTCTCCTCCTGCCCCCAATCCCTCCCAGCATCAGAGTCTTTTCCAATGAGTCAACTCTTCGCATGAGGTGGCCAAAGTACTGGAGTTTCAGCTTTAGCATCATTCCTTCTGAAGAAATCCCAGGGCTGATCTCTTTCAGAATGGACTGGTTGGATCTCCTTGCAGTCCAAGGGACTCTCAAGAGTCTTCTCCAACACCACAGTTCAAAAGCATCAACTCTTCGGCGCTCAGCTTTCTTCACAGTCCAACTCTCACATCCATACATGACCACTGGAAAAACCATAGCCTTGACTAGTCCTGCAAATAAATTCTTCTGTACCATCTTTCTAGATTCCATATATATACACTAATATACAATATTTATCTTTCTCTTTCTGACTTACTTCACTCTGTATAATAAGCTCTAGGTTCATCCACCTCATTAGAACTGACTCAAATAATAGGTATTTTAAAGAACAATTTAGGTCCACAGAAAAACAGGAGAAGAAACAGAGATTTTCCGTGTATCCCCTGCTCCCACACAGGCACAGCTTTCCCCACTGTCATCCCACCAGACTGGTACATTAGTTGCAAATGATGAACCTACATGACACATCATTATTACCCAAAGGCCATAGTTTATATTACAACCCTTCATTCTTGGTATTGTACCTTCTACAGGTTTGGATGAATGTGTAATGACACATACTCATCTTTATAGTATCATACAGAGTAGTTTCACTGCCCTAAAAATCCCGTGCTCCAACTATTCATCCTTCTGTGCCCACAACCCCTGTCAACCACTGATCTTTTCACTGCCTGCACAGTTTTGCTTTTTCCAGAATGTCATATAGTTAGAATCACACAGTATGTCACCTTTTCAGAGTGGCCATCTTTCACTTAGTAACATGCATTTAAGGTTCCTCTCTGCCTTTTCATGACTTGATAGCTCATTTCTTTTTAACACTGAATTATATTCCTGGGTGTACCAGAGTTTATTTATCTATTCATCTATTGAAGGACATCTTGGTTGCTTCCAAGTTTTGGCAATCAAAAATAAAGCTACTCAAAACATCTGTGTGTAGTTTTTGTGTGGATATATTTTCAGCTCCTTTGGAGAAACATCAAGGGGCATAATTACTTGATCATATGGTGAGTGTGTGTTAGTTTTGTAAGAAACTACCAAACTGTCTTTCAAAATGGCTGTGCCATGTTGCATTCCCAGCAGCATTTGGTGTTTCAGACTTTGGCCATTTAATAGATATTTAGTGTATCTGATGGTCTTTGTCATTTGTATATTATGTTTAACATCTTTTTGTATGCTTATTTGCCTTTGTATATATTCGTTGGTGAGGTGTTCGTTCAGGTCTTTGGCACATTATTAAAATGGGTTGTTTGCTTTTCTATTGTTGAATTGTAAGTGTTCTTTGTATATTTTGGATAACAGCCTTCTATCAGATTCATCTTTGGCAAATAGTTTCTCCCAGTCTGTGGCTTGTCATTATGGTATCAGTGTCTGTCACAGAGCAGACGTTTTTAATTCTGCTGGGATTCTGATTGAGATTGCATTGAGCCCATAGGTCAATTTGTGTTGACAATAGATTACTGAGGAGAAATTGCCAAGCATCAGGACAGCCCAGCATCAGCAGGGAGTGGTGAAGGCTGGCATCCTGCTAGCCCAGGAGGAAGGGCTGAGTTTTATATTAATAGGTGCTGTCTCCTTTTCCGCCCACCCTCAGGCCTGAGTCATAGCGTCACAGTTGTACCTTTCCCAGTGTACCCTCGGTACAGCTGTGAACACACCTCTGAATAGACACACTCACACACTGTGGCCCATAGCTGCAGACACCTGTGGAGGCTTCCCGGGACGCACCCTTTTATGGCCTAAAGAGGTGCCAACCCAAGGAAAATGCAGGCAGTGTTCCTGCCCAGATCAAGTGGACTAATTAGTCCTTTTGCTGTGAAGGGAGAGACCTTGTTTTACAGCTATAAAGGCAGGCAGGACAAAAATAAGATACACATTCCAGAGACTTGTGTCACCCTCTGCAGAGCTGGGTAAATACAGTATTTGGGTGGTGGCATAAAATGCTGTCACTCAGACACACAGCGGCCTTCTGTGGGTCTCACCCACCGGAAACCCTCCCCTGAGTCTCTTCTTCCAGCCCATGTGCTCTCCAGGGGTCTGGAGTTACTGTTTTCCACCAGCCTCCTTCTCCCAAGCAAGGCTTCTGTACATTTTCTTCTAAATCCAAATTTCTCAGGGATAAAATTAGATCAGAGATCTGGGGTTGCCAGGAAGCTGCGTGGGGAGTGGGTGACTGTAAGCCATTAACCGTAAGGATAAGTTAAAAAACACTAATAAAAACTATGTTTCTGCGGGAAGAAGAAGCCCTTGCGCCAATTATCTTGAGAACGGGTTATGTCCTTCTCTGACCCGGGCCGAATGTCTTTCTGTTTTCCTAGTGGATTCTGCCCTTAAAATCACATTTGCCTTTAAATCAGAGACTCGATTCCCCCCACCTGGATGATCCCTGCCATTTCTGCTGCTGCTCCTGGAACGTGGTTCCTTGTCCTTTCCTCCAATATGGCCTCCGAGGGGCCTTCCTTGATGCCCCCAAGCACGATTATCCCCACACCCTAGTGCTTTCTACCGCCCAGGGCAGGATGCTCAGCAGCCATTACATTGCACTTCGTCCCTGGATCTCCTGCGCACCATACAGCGATGCCCCACTCAGCAGCCACCAGACACACTCGTCTCTACATTTCACGTAGTTGTACCCAATAAATATTGAGTCAGAGTTGGAACTTTAAATGAAATCTAAGGCTAACGCACACATGCCATCCTGCAGAAACCCTACCGCTGGCAGGGAAACTCAGTGGACGTGCCCCTTGGGGTATACTCAATACTGTATATGTATGTGTGCATGTGTGTTCATGGGGATCTGCGAGGCCTCCTGCGATGAGGCTGCAACTCACTAAGCAAGAGACAAGGTCCCCTCTGAGAATCAAGGTTTGAGGTAGCAGTTGGCCTAGGTAAGTTTTCACTGGGGTCACCAGCCTCATACCGTGGGACGTCAGATGGTTGCCCACTTCCTGCCCCAACTTTCTGGAAGATGTGACCTGAAGCCTAACCAATGCTCTGGCTTTGGGGCAGCGGCGCCTTCCCTGTCGTTTCTCTGGGTTTTCTCATTAGCCTCACACCCCCACACGACTCACTTCGGTTCCGTCCATCTTCCACCGTTCTCTATTAAGAAATCTCCTCACACTCGAGCACTTTGTGAGCTGAAGAGATGTGTTGCGGTTTCTGGGATCTCAAGAGGGGTCATACTGAGGTCCACACGTGACTTTTTGTCAGCTCTCCTTTTCCACTCTCCTGTCCCTCAAACGACAAATTATTAGTCTCATCTCACACCAAATGGTTTACATCACATTCAGGCCCCCTTTAAGATCCCATCTTCGAGCCCAAGATCCATTCCTTTTAATATGTGCTCTTACTAAGAAAAGTTCCAGAGGAAAAAGTCGTCTTTTGAATTAAAAGTAACATCAAAGGGGGGTAAAGCAAGATGTAATAAAGTTTTGCTTTCTCCTGGCGCCAAGAATAATTTGGTGAAGTTATTCTGAGCCTTGGTTTCCTCATCTGTAGAATGGGTGCAGTGATATCTATCAGTCTTCCCAGGTCACTCAGGATTCATGGCATATAATAGGTTCTCAGAAATGTTCATTTCTTTCCCTTCCCTGGTTAATACAAACCCCACGGTATTGACAGAGAAGCCTGGAATATAGTCCTAGCTCCATCATGAACAGTTGTGTGAGCCTGTGGGACATTGCTCTGCCTGTCTAGATATAAGGTTTCTTCCTTGGAAATAAGAGGTGCAGAAAGGCTGGTTTCTAGATGGATTTTATTTTACTGTTAAAATTTTGAAAAGAAGTGTTTTCCATCTAGAAATTTTAGTTTTGTGTTGAAAGAGTCTCCAGGGAAGGGCATCAGGTTTTCAGGGATGAATTTGGGGATGGGGTGAGGCCAAAGCCCCTGTTATTGTCCTCCTGAGGTCTGCCAGAAAGTCCCTTAGCATTTTAGGAGTAACCTCTCCAGTGGTGGAACAGCAGGAAGGCAAGAGTTTTGTGAAGCAGTGGGGTCTTCTGATGCTGGATTCAAGGGAAAATGGGCCAAGGAGGAAAATGTTGAAAGAAAATTAGAAGAGAAAATTAGGCAGATATTCTCTCCTGCCAAGTTGCTTTTACAATTTCCAAATGGTGGAGCTAGAAGCAATCTTTTGAGAGCTGCTGGTCAAATCTACCCCAGCCTAGATGAGTAAATGGTAACTCCAAGGGCCTGAGGAATTTGCTCAGGTCTCCCCACCCTGAACTTGGTAATTCCTGTCACACCACGTCCCTTCCATGGAAGCCACTTCTATTTCAGTTAGTCGTGACTCCAAGAAGGGAAACTTCAGTGTGTATTTTGGCCTGAAGAAATGGCAGGACTAGTTTTCTTTAAAAAGCACTCTTCAGGGACACTGTTAGTCTCATACAGTTCTAATAGAGGATGGTGTTTCTATTTCCCAGCACCGTCAGTTGCCATGTGTGCAAACTTTCCTTTCTAATGTAGCATGATTCTCAGCCATGCTTGGGCTAAAAATAAAGGACTTCTATTCTGGCAAGAATTATAAGACAAAAGTAAATGAGGGTAGGAAATAATCATTTCTAAAAAATAAATAAAAATAAATATTGATTAGACTTTCATTTACTTAAAAGTGTAGCCTAGCAGACCAGTTGTTCCAATTACATTTCTCCACATTATTCTGATTTTTTTTAATATTCTGAATGTTTTAGATGCTTTCCCTCTTTCTGCCTCCTAAATAGCTGTGAGCACTTCCAAAGCTATGAGAAGAGAGGCCAAAAGACAGCTGTCAGTACAAGCCAGAGAATCCCTTTGGGAAGCATTTTGAGATAACAGACCTATTCCCTGCCCACCCTCCACCTCCCTGGCCCTTCCTTTGCCCTTCCCCATTCTTTTTCAGTTGATTCTTAGCTGGTTCACTCCTCAGGTGTGGGGGTCGCCCTCCCAGGGTATCTAGCACAGGCACAAGCACCATGGGGACCATGGCTATGGGCCAGGAAGGAGGCTGAGGGGAAGGGGCTCTCCAGGGACTCCCTAAGGACCACTGTGAAGACCTCTCGGTGCCCACTTGGAATTACTGTAAGACCTACATTTGCAGAGTGACAACTATGTAACAGGCATTATGATAAATACATAACTACCCCAAGAGGATGAGAGCATTGTTATTTTCCCCATTTAGCAGATGAGAAAGCTGAGAGAGAGAGTAGTTAGGTAAGTCCCCCAAAGTCACACAGCGAGTACAAGGGTGGAGTTGGGTTAAGAACCCAGGTTGTCTGACTCCAGAGTCCATACTTTTAATCACCACCCAGATTACCTCAAAATGATACATCCAAAGTGCTTGGTGCAACCAGGACACCCATACATTGCAGGTAGGAGTGGAAATCAGTACATCCTGCTGGGGTCTTATAAAGTTAAATGGATAAAAGTCATATAATAGCAACTCCACTTCTAGTTATAAACCCAGGAGAAATGAGTACATATAGGTACCAAAAGACACATACAAGAATGTCCACATGTTCACAGCACTATTCACCATAGCTGGACACTGGAAATCACCTAAATGTCCCCAACAATAAATCACGGTACATTCATCCAGCAGAGGACTTACTGTATAGCAACGAGAATAAACAAACTGCATACAACACTAAGGCTCAATCTTGCCACCAGTTCTGATGGAAAGAAGCCTGACCACAGAAAGTATTCTCTGTGTATGAGGTGAAGTGAAAGCATTAGTCCATCAGTCGTGTCTTGCCTCTTTGCAACCCCCTGGACTAGTGGCTCACCAGGATCCTTCATGCATGAAATTCTCCAGGCAATGACACTGGAGTGGGTTGCCATTCCTTTCTCTGGGAATCTTCCCACCCAGGGACTGAACCCACATTGCAGGCAGATTCCTTACTGTTTGAGCCCCCAGGGAACACTCGTGTTGTATGTCCATATATTTAAATTTCAAAACACTCAAAGCCAATGCATACTGCTGAAGGTCAGAGTAGCAGTCACCTAGAAGAGGGACCCAGGAGACTTCTGGGGGTGCTGGCAAGATTCCGCTTCTTGATCTCAGTGCTGGTTGCATGGGTGTGTTGTCTTTATGAAAATTCGTCAAGCTATATACACTTACAATCTGCACAATTTTCATGTATGTTTTGCTTGAATCAAAAGTTTACCTTTAAAATAAATACCTAGGACAGTGTCTGCCAATACGGAGGACTCAGCAGTGAGAGTCCATTCCTTCCCTCTCTTCCCTTTGCCAGCCTGCCAGTGTCTGGATGATCCTCACTGGTTTCACCTGTCCAGGCATTGCCCTTCCAATGATATTACAGGGTCTGGGGTCAGGGATGGCTGGGTCATAATGGGATGTCCACAGTCTGAGACCTCAGTGGCAGCGGGAGTGGGAGGTGCGTCTAGGAGATTTCTGTGGGCCAAGGCCAAGAGAACATCTGTTCCCTCAGTGGGGCTACTCAGTGGGTTCACAGAGGGTTGCACTCTCTTTGCCCCTGTAGGGTCATTGTTGGCTGGTCTGTAGTGGACTGAATTCATAGCCAGAAGCACACGGTTTGAATTTAGCTTCTGCTGGAAACTCACTCTGCCACTGGGCAAGTCACTTAGCACAATGGAGACTCCACTTGCCCATCACACAGCTCTTAGTGACCTAATGCAGGAAGTGTATGCTGCAAGAGTGATGTAAACACAGGACCTCATGAATAATAATGAGGTCTGGGAGCGCAGAGAAAGGACCCAGCACAGCAGGACCGGGGCACAGCCCTGCAAAGAATGTTCCATCATCTGCTTCCCTTATCTGAGAGTTTCGTGCTCCTTCCACTCACTGGCTCTGCTTTAAAGAGGCTGGGGCTTAATTTCTTGTGGTTCGGGCTGTGGTATCCCCACACACAAGGCGGCCGCCTGCAGAAGCTTCATGATTTGGGCTTCCTGCAAGCCCCTTCGTGAATACTGCTTCCTAGGCTTCTCCAGGTCTAAAAGCAGTACCCGCTGGTTGGTTTCATCAACAGCGATGGTCCTCGGCGAGCAGTCAGCTTTCATACGAGAGGGTTCCCAGAGGATGGGGATGTCTTTCTTGTTGCTGAATCCCCTCCACAACCATCCCACACTCAATGAACTCTTGTCCTGCCTCTGAGAATCTCCAGTGACAGTAAACTTGCTGATTTCCACATGCTGCCTTCCACAGAGAGACCTTGAAAAAGAGATTGTGGCCTCTTCATTGGAGTTAAGCTCATAAATCTCAGGCTATGCCCTTGTGTTCAGAGGAACAGGCACTGGGAGGGAAGGGTTTTGTAAGAAAAGATCGTGCTGCCTATTGTTGAGCAGAGCCGGGTCCCTCTCAGCCTGCTTCCCATGTGGAGCCGAGACGCCGCAGAAGGAACCTAGGATGGGGGCGAGACAAGGCTTGGCAGAGCACAGCACTTGTTTCAGCACACCCACGGCAGGAAGAAGGCTGGACTATGAGCGGGCACAGGACCGAGTCCCTCAGGCAGTCGACCCTGCCTAGTGCAGCCAGTCTCAAATCTCCTGCTCCCAGGACTCTTTGATGTCATTAAAAGGACTGAAGACCCTAAAGAGCTTTCCTGGGTTTTATCCATTAATATTAAATGTCAAAACGCAAAATGTTCTTAAATGTTCATTCAATAATTTGTTTAGAAGTGTCAAATGTCCTGGATTTGAATCCCATTTCTGCCACCTAGTAAGTGCTCAGTATGAGCTGTTGTTAGTATTAGCACAGCAGGTACTCAATACAGACTTGTTTGGTTTTTACTTCTGAAGTGCAATATCTGGAATCTCCCACCAGAGGATTCAAACCAGTGCCTCAATTTCAGCAAGGAGCTCTATATGTTACTATTGTTGCTGTGTAACTATATGCCATGTTGTTTCACTCTTGCAAACAGATTGGAATAGTACGAACCCTGGTAACAGAATGGACCCTTGCAATAGTCATAGCACCTTCTTGGCCAGAGGACAAATGTCCCCCCATGCTGAGAGACCTTGGCCAGCTTTTTAGCCTCTCTGAGCTTTTTTTTGCCTGTTCTGTAAAACGAGATTAGTAACAGTGCCTGCCTCATAGGTTTGCTGTGAGAATTAACTAAAACATAAGGTTCCTGCCCTGCTCCACCCCTACCTGGCACATAGTTAGCACTCCCTAACTGTTACCTATTATTAATTTAAACCAAAGATTTTCAGTAACCAGTCTGAGTTACACCCCTCAGGTTCAACCTTCTAGAAATGCCACAAAAATGACACCCTAGGTGAGCAAGTTTGTGGGATTTTAGATCAGAAACTGTTGAATTATATTTCTAGAACTTTCTCTAGGTGCTGGGGTCATCAGAGACAAATCCCACAGCTGGTCAGTGTTTGGGGTGTGTCTGCTCCTTCGATACTGGTTGCACCAGCAGACACATCGGGGTCCCCACTGGCTGAGTCGCATCTAGCATTTCCATCTCATCTGCAAACAGGAGTGCCATGATTGGCTCTGAAAGTGAAAGTCGCTCAGTCGTGTCCGACTCTTTGCGACCCCATAGACTATATAGTCCATGGAATTCTCCAGGCCAGAATCCTGGAGTGAGTAGCCCTTCCCTTCTCCAGGGGATCTTCCCAACCCAGGAATCGAACCAGGTTTTCCTGCATTGCAGGTGGATTCTTTACCAACTGAGCTATCAGGGAAGCTCTGCTGTTGCTGCTGCTGCTGCTAAGTCGCTTCAGTTGTGTCCAGCTCTGTGCAACCCCAGGGACGGCAGCCCACCAGGCTCCCCTGTCCCTGGGATTCTCCAGGCAAGAACACTGGAGTGGGTTGCCATTTCCTTCTCCAATGCATGAAAGTGAAAAGTGAAAGTAAAATCGCTCAGTTGTACCCAACCCTCAGCAACCCCATGGACTGCAGCCCACCAGGCTCCTCTGTCCATGGGATTTTCCAGACAAGAGTACTGGAGTGGGGTGCCATTGCCTTCTCCGAGGGAAGCTCTGCCTGTGCTCAAAAGTGTAGAAAGGTCCGAACCCTCACTGTGCCCAATGCAGGGAGCCCTTCTAGCTGTGGCTGGTGATTCTTTCCAGAGCTGAGGCTGATGGAATTTGCAGCAAAGAAATAAAATTCCATTTCAGCAAAGTCCGAATCACTCCCACTTTCCCCCTTTGTGATTTTACAGTCTAAATCCTTCCTGATAGTTACTGCATGTGTTTCCCCCCTGCCCTGAGAATCACTTATAGATAATTCCCAGATTAAAAGACACGTTTCTTCTGGTTCTGGAAATTCATCTTTACATCGCAGCCCTGTAAACCTCTATCATATCTGCTTTGCAGACAAGCCGTTGCTATTCAGGGCTTCCCCAGCAGCTCAGTGGTGAGAATCTGCTTGCAATGCAGGAGCCACAGGAGACTCAGGTTCGATCCCTGGGTCAGGATCTCCTGGAGGGGCATGGCAACCCACTCCAGTATCCTTGCCTGGAGAATCCCATGAACAGAGGAGCCTGGTGGACTATAGTCCATGGAGTCACAAAGAGCCAGACATGAATGAAGCAACTGAGCATATACACATTGTTATTTAACAATGGTACAGGCATGTACTGACCTCTACCTGTTTGCCAAACATTGTGAATAGATACAAGGATAAAAAGGTGAACCACCTCTGAGCCAGCCCTGGCAGCTGTGTCTTGGGTGACATGGAGACAGCTGCACCAACCAAGGACTGCAGGGCAGAGGGAGGTGGGGGAGGGAAGGGCACCTGGCCAGGCTGCTGGAGGAAAAGGAGAGTGGCGATGGGACCTGCTTGCTCCAGGTTAGCAAGGACCATATCCCACCGTGTCCCCACTGTTTTGCTCTATTGTGCTCCCCTCCGGTCCCTGCATGGCTGGCTCCTCAGGTTCCATTTGAAATGTTACCTCTGCAGAAAGATGCTCCTGTCCATCTGATTTGCAGTAGCCCCTCCTTCCAGCGCTCTTTCACACTGTCATGTTTTATTTTGCTCACAGCATCTATCATTAAACATTTCATTTACCTGTTCACTTGGACATCATATGTTTCCCTGACCTAGTAAATACCCAGTGAGCATTCATTTGCTGAATGACTGGCAGAGCCTCTAAATGAAGATGAATGAATGAACAACACAGTCATAGATGCTAAATCACTAGTTGACATCCCATGAACAGTTTGGGAAAAGTTAAAAATAGTTAATGTAATAGATGTAATTACTATCTTTAACATATTGGAATTTTTCATGAGAATATTAGACTGGGGGCTTCCATGATTACAGGGTAAAATGGACCAAAATTAATATAAGAGAAATTTTGTAGTGAGGTCCTACCAACTAGAAACATACATCTGAGTAAAGACTTTAGTTCTAGAGACTTCAGGGGAAAATGACTGTTAGTTTTAACGTTTATTCCATTACTGGCCTGAATACAGGAAGCTCAACCAGATGTGGGAGGCTAATACAGGGTAGCCAGCCAGCCAGCCATATCCCAGAGAATATTTCCAGGATCTTCCATTACACACTGATACATGCATATGTAACATTTTTATATGTAAATGCATATATTTTTTGTATGTTTATGTATATATACACAAGGGAATAATAAAATATGGGGAAACCATTTAGCCAGTTGAGTTTGAGCTATACAGGCACCCCCAACAGGTCAGCTGTCCTATCTTTTAGGCACACTTGCAATGATGCTTTCTGGAACATTCTAGGTACTATTAAATAGTGAGTTCATTATCTGGCAAAAGTGCCATGGACATTTGAAACATTCTTACAGGTTTGGGCCATATTTTTGTATTTCTGGAGAGTTAATCACCTAGGAAAGATATAGTATGTATACCACTATTTAGGGCTTCCCAGATGGTGCTAGTGGTGAATAACACACTTGCCAATGCAGGTTAGATGTAAAAGATGCAGGTTCGATCCCTGGCCCCAGAAGATCTGGAAGATCCCCTGGAGGAGGGCATGGCAACCCTTTCCAGTATTCTTGCCTAGGAATACCATGGACAGAGGAACCTGGTGCATTGCAATCCATAGGATCACACAGAGTCAGACATGACTGAAGTGACTTAGTACACACATGCATACACATAGCACTGTTTAGTGACACTATTTAGTGCCAGACCCAGAGTAAGGAACCAAGCATGCAGAAAACCTGAATGGACTAATGATGGAAACAGACACACAACTAGCTGCTGTATGGAGCAGGGCTCCTGAAGTACACTCGGGAGTTAGGGGACCTGTTAAAGGGATTGTCATTGTGACCGGGGTTCCTAGAAGGCTTTCTAAAGGTGGTTTCAACAGCTAGAATATGATGGCCAAGTAGGGTCTTGCTGGATGTAGAATAGGAGGTGCTGGGGCTCAGGGAGCAAGGATGGCCTTACCAGACTAAAGGAACATATGTACGAAAGCAGGAGAATAAAAATAGCCTGCAGCGTTGAAGATGCATAGATGTGGGCAAGAACAGATGAGGCTGCAGAAGCAAACGGGACCCTATCACCCTGGTTTGAAACCAGGGAATCTGAACCCTGTTCTGAAAGGTAAGGACTGTCGTGGAAGGATTGCCACAGACCTGCCTCTTAGAAAGAAGCCTTCGGCAGCTATGAAGATGCATCAGGGAATTCCTTGGAGGTCCAGTGGTTAGGACCACAGTGCTTTCACTGGTGTGGCACAGGTTCAGTCCCTGGTCAAGGAACTTGGATCACACAGCCACAAAGTGGGGTGGAAAAAAAAAGTTACACCAGATGGGAGGAAGCCCCCAGTTCTTAGCAATAACTTCAGGGAGTAGAGAACCAAGGAGGGGAGATAGAGATGGAGAGAGTAGAAAGAGAGTGGCCTCAGGCTATGGGAAACAGAGGGGATGTGATGAAGAGAGGAGTGTGGAGGATGAGAACCGCTGTGCACCAGGCCTTGTTCTAGGCGCCTGGGCTCCATAGTGGACAGAACAGAATGACAGCCCCACCTGATGGCTCTGGCAGCTCGTAGGAGGAGCCAAACAGAAATAAGCAAAGTCCGTAGGTAATAAACCAGAGCTGGAGGACAATAAAGATAGCAAGGAATCCCCTGGTGGTCCAGCAGTTAGGAAGGACTCTGCACTTCTACTGCAGGGGGCATGCGTTCTGGCCCTGGTCGGGGATCTCGAAGCATGGCTGAAAGAAAAAAAAGATAGCAGTCCTGATAAAAAGAATGGACTGCTTGAAATTTTAGACAAGTGGCTTGTGAAGGCCTGCAGGACCTGAGGAAACCAGCCCAGAGGCTCTTCGGGGAAAAGCATTCCAGGAGGAGTGAACAGCAATGCAAAGACCCTGGAGCGGAGTATGTCTGGCTTGTTCCAGGAACTTCAAAGCGCCTGTGTAGCTGGAAGGACCAGGAAGGAGAATAGCAGATGAGATAAGAGAGCTCCAGGGTGATGTGAGGGCAAGAAGGGTGTGAGGAAACTTAGAGGCTGTTGCAAGAACTTTGCCTTTTACTCTGAGTGAGACGGGAACCAGTGAAGGGTTTTGAGCAGGCAGAGGGGGATGTGCTCAGACCTTGGTTGCTATAATCAGCTCTGGTTTAGGGTAGAGAACAGACAGGAAGGGGCAAGGGCAGAAGCAAGGATACCTCCTTTAGCTGGGGCAGCGGAGGTGGTGAAAGTCATCAGATCCTGGCTTTATTTTAAAGGCAAAGCCACCAGGCATTGCCGATACAGTAGATGTGTCTGAGGGAGAGAAGTCAAGGTGACTTTGAGAGTTTTGACCTGAGCAGCTACAAGATTGGAATTGCCATCTTCCAAGGTCAGAAGATCAGAAGTGGAGCTGGTTTCCAAGTGGGGAGGAGGACAATCAGGGATTACTTAGGGAAGCGGGTTTGAGATGGCAAGAAATACTGTTCAGCTAGCAGGGAATTATAGAGGCCTGGGTTTCACCTGGCCTTCAGATGGAGCTTGGGACGGGGCAGCTAGGAAGGCCAGATAGGCAGCACCTTGCACAGGGTTCTGATGGGACGATCCTCTCGTCTCTTAGGGTGTTTGGAATTCTGCCTTAATGTCACGGTTCCTAATGGAGCTGTCTGTCATAATCACCAGGAAAGTGAAAAGTGAAAGTGGAAAGTGAAAGCAAAAGTTGCTCAGTTGTGTCCAGCTCTTTGCAACCTCATGGACTATATAGTCCAAGAAATCCTCCAGGCCAGAGTACTGGAGTGGGTAGCCTTTCCCTTCCCCACAGGATCTTCCCAACCACCAGGTGGGCTTTTTAAAGGTACAGATACCTGGGTCTCACTTCAAATCTATAGAACATGAATCTCAGAAGTGGGGACCAAAGCTAGAAAAATATTCAAAATCTGCATCAGGTGATTGTAATGAGCACCACTGCATAAGATTCCCCACATTCAAGGGGCTTTCTGTTGGTTTTATTGTTGCTTTAAAACTAAGTGGGTCAAGACAATGAGAAGACAAGCTCCAATCTTAGCTTGGGAAAAACTGTTTGCAGAAGACATATTTGATAAAGGATTTTTATTCAAAATATACAAAGAATTCTTAAAACTCAATAATAAGAAGACAATCCAATTAAAAAATGAGCAAATACTTGAACAAGTACCTCACCAAAGAATATATACACATGGCAAATGAACATACAGGAAATTGCAAATTAAAGCAACAGTAAGCTACCATCACATACCTATTAGACAGGCCAAAATCCAAAACACTGGACAACACCAAATGCTGGTGAGGGTTTGGAGCATAACGAACTCTCATTCATTGCTGATGGGAACGCAAAACAGTATAGCCACTTGGGAAGAGTTAGGTAGTTTCTTGCAAAAGTAAACACATTTACCATACCATCCAACAGTCGCATTCCTTGGTATTTACTCAAAGGTGTTGAAAACTAATGTCCGTACAAATACCTGCATACAAATGCTTATATTAGCTTTGTTCATAATTACAAAAAAATTGAAGAAACCAAGATGTTCTTCAGTAGGTGAATAGAATAAATTAACTGTGATATATCTAGACAATGGAATGTTATTCAGTACTAAAATGAGCTATCAAGCTATGAAAAGGCATGGAGGAATCTCAAATATATATTACATTGTTAAAGAAGTCAATATGAAAAGGCAATGTACTGTATGATTCTAACCATATGACTTTCTGGGAAAGAAAAAACTACAGTGAGAATAAAAAAGGTCAGTGGTTGCCAGGGGTTGAGGGGAGGGATAAATATTCGGAGAACAGGGGAAATCTATGGCAGCGAAACTACTCTGCTTGATACTATAGTGGTGAATACATGCCAGTGTACATTTGTCAAAACACATAGAATATACAATACCAAGAGTAAACCCTGATGTAAACTATTGACTCTGGTTGATAAAAAGCAAAACTAAGGGGGTGAAAATTTATGGAGAGGGCAGACAAAAGAACACAGGAGCCTGCCTTTTGTGCCAGGGACTCAGCAGGGGCTAGAAGTAGAGTAAGTGAATAGAGTGGGGCAATCACAGAGCTTGTGGAGCTTATATTCTGGAAAGCCTGTTTGAAAAGCATAGAGACAGGAAGGGAAAGCAAGAGTGCCTGGAAATTGTGCCTCAGACTGATCTTCTGTCTCTGCCTAGAGAGAGGTTCCCTGTGGTGTAGGGCAGAAAGGTAGCACACCCAAAGCTCTGTGCCAGGATAAGACCCCAAAGAGACGCTGTGTCATCATCCCACATCCTTGGACCTCAGCGGAATGCTTACCACCTCAGCCCTAGGCAGCCCCTGTTTCTTCCTGCCCGCCCTTCTCCCCTCAACAGATGTCTTGACATTCAAAAGAACTGAAAATGGGATTGCAAAGGGATATTTGACACCTATGTTTACAGACGCATTATTCAAATAGCCAAAAATGAAAGCAGCCCAAGTGTCCACCAATGGATGGATGGATAAGCAAAATGTGATACGTCCATACAGTGGAATATTATTCAGCTTCAGGTGGGAAGTTCTGACACCCAGTACAACATGAATGAATCTCGAGGACATTATGCTAAATGAAATGTCAGTCATATTTTTTTTAAATTTTATTGAAGCATAGTCTATTTGTGATATTGTATTCATTTTTTCTGTACAACAAAGTGACTCAGTTATACACATATGTATTCCTGAAAAGTCAGTCATAAAAGGACAATTATTCTCAGCAAAATGTTAGTTCAGTTCAGTTCAGTTCAGTTCAATCGCTCAGTCGTGTCCAACTCTTTGTGACCCCATGAACCTCAGCACGCCAGGCCTCCCTGTCCATCACCAACTCCCGGAGTTCACTCAGACTCACGTCCATCGAGTCAGTGATGCCATCCAGCCATCTCATCCTCTGTCGTCCCCTTCTCCTCCTGCCCCCAATCCCTCCCAGTATCAGAGTCTTTTCCAGTGAGTCAACTCTTCACATGAGGTGGCCAAAGTACTGGAGTTTCATAAAATAACAATTCTCTTTCTTAATTAAAAAAGAACTTTTTTATTGAAGTATAGTTGATTTACAATGTTGTGCCAATCCCTGCTGTACAGCAAAGGGACTCAAGGTACACATGCATGCGTTCTCTTTTATAATCTTTTCCATTATGGTTTATCACAGGATATTGAACATAGTTCCCTGTGCTATACAGTAGGATTTTGTTGTTTATCCATCCTATATGTAATAGCTTACATCTGCTAATCTCAGACTCCCAATCCTTCCCTTCCCCACCCTTCTCCCTCTTGGCAAACTCAAATCTGGGATCCATGTCCGTGAGTCTGTTTCTGTTTCATAGATAAGCTCATTTGTGTCATATTTTAGATTCCACATATAAGTGATATCACATGGTATTTGCCTTTCTCTTTCTGACTTAGTATGATAATCTCTAGTTGCACATGAAAGGCCAATTCTTGTATGAGGTACCTAGATGGAGAGTTAAATTCCTTGAAACAGAAGGTAGATTACCAGGAGTTAGAAGGAGGGGAGGGAATGAGGAGCTGTTGTTGAATGGGTACAGAGTTTCAGTTTGGGAAAATGAAAAAAAAAAAAAAGTTGCAGTGCTAAATAGTGGTGATGGTTGCATAACAGTGTGAATGTATTAATACTCAAATTCTGAACTGTACACTTGAAATGGAAATTTTTATGTTAGGTGTAATTTACCACAATTTTATAAAAGGGGTGAGGCGCTTTTTATAATTAATCAATTAGCTTTTGGCTGTGCTGGGTCTTCATCTAGGTTCGGGCTTTCTCTAGCTGCGTTGAGAGGGGGCTCCTCTCCAGCTGCAGCGCGTGGGCCTCTCATTGCCATGCTTCTCCTGTTGTGGAGTATGGGCTTCAGGAGTTGCAGCGTGTGGGCTCAGTAGCTGTGGTTCTCCTTCTCTGCTGTGCTGTTCCCTGGCCTCAGAGCTTCAGCTTCTGCTCTAGAAGCTGGCTCGCTTTCTCAATTCCCTGGCTTGCACATGAACTCACAGGGCACTCCCTACCTCACTCTCCAGAGAGGTTCTTTCAGCTTCCCTGCTCACTGCCTCTTCCCTGTAGCCCCCAGTTCACATTTTCAAGAAATCAGATTGGTCATCCCACCTGGGGGGCACAGGCACATTACAAGTGTCTGGCAAATTTATGGGCTGGTACCCCTGCCTCAGTCAGGTTTGCCAGGTTAGTAGACAGCCTCCTGGGCAGTCCAGTCAGCAGGCCTCTGGCCACCCTACCCTCAATGGGCAGCAGAGATGGGGAGTCCTGAGTATGGGATTCACTGGAACAGCAGTGACCTAATAGGAACCCTTCAGCCTGACTGATTCTCTATCCATCCCAAAGTCAGCCGTCTCTCCCTCCCTTCACTGTCCCCAGAACTGCACACCATTATTTGTTATTCTGTTGCTCATGCACTCTGGAAACAATAAGTTATACATAAGACAAGGCCTGCCTTATTCACTTGTACACACCCAAATCACCATATGGTAGCAGTCAAATGTACTGGACCACCAGGGAAGTCCCAGAACCATAGATTTGGAATTGGAAGACCCCAGTTGAGTCACCCAAGGTTAACCTGTGTGACCTTTGAAAAAGCATCTAATTTCTCTGGGCCTCGGCCTCAAATTCTGCAGCATAAATGGGCTAAAATCCACCAGTGGTCCAAAATGTGTTCCACTCCATCTCCACAGAGGAGTTAAATGAGTGTCTTTCCAGCAGAATTTCCTAAAGTCTTTCACATGATAATAGACTTTACAGACCTTCCAGAGAGAGAACACTTCCCAAATGCATTTGTCCCTATAGTCCTTTAAGCTTGGACATCCTATGTGGCTTGGGCAGGGAAGATGAAACATCTGTTTGGGATGCACATAATTCTAAGGGCTGATTTAGCCTCCAAGAATTCTGACTACATGTAAATCCATTTACCACCTCCGGTCTATTCACCCAGGAGAAATTGCTTTGGGTTTTAGATTGGCTACCTTTACTTGTTTCCTGTATATATCTCTCACTCGAGGTTGTCTGAGGTTCATTTTCCTCTGTGTGTTTACCCGTGAACTGAAGGTAACCAAGGCCAGTGAGTCAGATTCTATGAAGTTGTTTCTCCTTATCTTGAGGTGACGTGGTACCTCCTATTTCCAAGAAAGATAAGGCACTGACACACCAGGCTACTGCGGCAGAAAAACCACGCGAAGGCATCCGAGAGGGCAGCCATGACCTAGGAAGTCCCCTGAGTTGTCATGTCACTGCCAGATCAGTATCTCGGCCATGTAATTAGTGGGAGGCATAACTGAACGTGTGGCTTTATTGTAGGAAAGTTAAGTAGCTTTCGGGCTTTCCTTGTGGCTCAGCTGGTAAAGAATCTGCTTGCAATGCAGGAGACCTGGGCTTGATCCCTGGGTTGGGAAGATCCCCTGGAGAAGGGAAAGGCTACCCACTCTATCATTCTGGCCTGGAGAATTCCATGGACAGTCCATGGGGTCACAAAGAGGCAGACACAACTGAGCGACTTTTCACTTGCACTTACTTGCACTTAAGTACTTTCCATGACTTTGATTAGTGGTCAGATAGTATAACTGACTGGGGAACAAGATGCACTGTGAAATCAAAATACGGGGTGCTGGGGCTGCTGGAGCTGGGAAGTGCTCTCCTGTAGTAGTTCCTGGGCTGTTCTCAGAAAGGACCTGAAACCTGGGTGCCTTAAAACAAGAGTTCTCTTCAGGCCAGAAGTCTGAAGTCAGCTTGTCAACGGTACCGTATTCCTACAAAGCTCCTTGGGAAGGATCCTTCCTTGGCTTTTCCAGCTTCTGATAGCCCTAGGTGTTTTCCAGCTCTTGCCAGCATAACTCCAATCGCTGCCTCCATCTTCACATGGCCTTCTTCCTTCTAGATCTGTGTCCAAATTTTCCTCTTCTTAAAAGGACACCAGTCCTATTGGATTGGGGGCCACCCTCATTACTTCATCTTGAGTATATTAGCAATAACCCTTTCTCCAAACAAGGTCACAGTCATAGGAACCAGAGATTAAGACTCCAGCATATCTCTTGGGGAACATGATTCAAAACATAACACCCCTCATTTTAAGAAAATTTTGAAAGTTGTGTTGCCTTTTAAAAAGTATTTTAAGGTTTTATTTATTAGACTGTGTTGACACAGTCAACATGGGGACATGGGGCATCTACTTCCCTGACCAGGAATAGAATCTGGGCCCCCTGCATTGGGAGCATGGAGTCTTAGCCAATGGATCACCCGGGAAATCCAAACAATAAGCATGTTCAGGGAATTCCCTGGTGGCCTAGTTGTTAGGATTCCAGGTTTTCACTGCAATAGCCCGAGTTCAAACCCTGGTCAGGAAACGGAGATCCTGTAAGCTGTGTGGTGCAGCCAAAGGAAAAAAGCACGTTTGGGTGTCAGCTGCATATACTATATTGTACTTGTCCCTCTGAGCCCTACCTGTGGACAAAGACTATCTTATCTCTTCTTTTAGGCCTGTTTTTGGTTTTGAGAGAGGCGAATCCAGAGTCTAGGCACCTTCAGTATGAAAGGTAGCATTTAGGGCCAAGTATGTCCAGAGTACTTAAGACCATTTTTGCAGATGAGGGTACATCTCAAGTTACTGTAATGCAGCGCTTAGGAGCCAGCTGGGCTCTGGTTCGAATCCTGCGTCCACCACTTGGTACCTGCATGGCTCTGAGCATAGCGCTCTACTACTCTGAGCTGTGGCTTCCTCACAGGGAGATGGGATTGCATCCCATCTCATGTGAGGAGGATTTTGCCCCCTGGGAGATATGTGGCAATATCCGCAGATGTTTTTGACTGCCACATTTGAGGAATGCTATTGGCATTTAGTGAGTAGAGAGAGGCCAGGGATGCTGCTAAACATCCTACAATGCACAGGACCACCCCCACAACCCAGAATTATCTGGCTTCAAAGGTCAATAGTTAGAAGGTGGAGAAACCCTGTTCATCATATGGGGTTGATAACAATCTTTGAAAATAAGGCAGGCAAGGTGCCCAGTACATGCCTGGCATAGTGTCAGTCCAATAAATGGTAGGTCTACATGTTGAACAGTAGAGAGTTTGTGACAATCTCATAAAAGTATGTGAACTCATTAGAATTTTCAGAGTAGGAATAGGAAAAAGGCTCTCAAACTCAGTGTTGTCCCTGAATTATGAATTCGCAAGAAACATAAGGAATGGAAAAAATACAATTGGCTAATGCAGGTAACGAGTCACATAGAAAGGATGAAAATATTAGTGGCATGCTTGTTATGGCACATATGTTGGCCTCTTTTCCTGCATCACCTCATTTAATCTGTTTAGCAACATTAGGAGCTAAGAATCTTTATTCCCAATTTATAGGTAAAGAAACTGAGGCTCATAAGAGTTAAGATCCTATCCCTGGGTTACGTATCTATAAGTGGTAAAGTTGGTATTTGAATCCAAGTTTCTCTGTTACCAAGCCATGACTCTCTGTTGCCCTGCCCTGACTCATATGTAATCATTGCAACTGACAAACGTATTAGTCATGAACCCAGCAATGTGGATGCTGAGGAATGCAGCCAGGGAGGTCCTCAGGAGAATCAGCAACCTGTTGAAGGTGCCTCAACGATTTCAAAAGGTTTCTACCACTCTAAGATCTCCTCTCTCTTCCCTGCCTTGGAGTCCAGGCCCTCTTGATGTTCTATCTGGTGAAGCTGACAGCTGGACCTGGCCTGCCCTTGGGGAACGATACAAATGCTAAAAAGTGAACCCATTTGCTTCCCATTAGCTTCCCATGACAAATCCTATTCCCTCAGGGTCACAGAGCACCAGCATTCTACAAAGAAGAGAGCATCTATTCTAACCCGAGATGTAACAACAACAGCACAAAAGTTGGGGGTGAAAAAATGGAAGTGTACTTGTGTACAATTTTTGAATACATGTGACGTGGTAAGATATCACATGAAGGTAGACAGTGATAAATTAAAGATATGCACTATAATATAAACCCTAAAACAACCACTAAAATAACGATACAAAGATTTACAGCTAATGAGTCACAAAGGAGATAAAAGGGAACAGTTCACCAAAGAAGATAAACAAATGGCCAGTAAGCACTTGAAAAGATGCTCATCACTAGTTGTCAGGGAAATGCAAATCAACACCATAGTGAAATACTGCTTTATGCCAACTAGGATGGCTATAAATGTAAAGACAGATATGAACAAATTTTGGAGAGACTGTGGAGAATTTAGAAACCTCATATACTGCTAGTGGGAATGTAAAATGGGGCAGTCACTTTGTAACAGACTGGCAGCAATTCAAACACAGAGTTATCATTTGTTGTTGTTGTGTTTCACTCACTAAGTCATGTCCAACTCTTTGCAAATGCATGAACTGCAGCATTCCAGGCTTCCCTGTCCTTCACTATCTCCTGGAGTTCGCTCAAACTCATGTCTACCGTGTTGGTGATGCCATCCAACCATCTTATCCTCTGTCACCCCTTTCTCCTCCTGCCCTCAATCTTGCCCAGCATCAGGGTCTTTTCCAAAGAGTTGGCTCTTCGCTTTAGGTAGCCAAAGTATTGGAGCTTCAGGTTTAGCATCAGTCCTTTCAGTGAATATTCAGGGTTGATTTCTTCTGGGCCTGGGAATTATCATATGACTGAGCAATTCTACTCCTAGGAATATACACAGGAGAAATGAAACATATGTCCGCACAAAACATGAATATTTGTGGTAGCATTATTCATGAAATGTCCGTTAACTGATGAATGGATAAACAAATGTGGTATATCCATACAGTGAAATTCATTTATAAAAAGGAATGAAGTATGGATACGTACTGCAACATGGTTGAACCATGAAGACATCCTACTAAGTGAAAGAAACCAGTCACAATAGGCCCATATTATATGATTCCATTTGTATAAAATGTCCAGATTAGGCAAATCTATAAAGGCAAAAAGTAGATTCGTATTTGCTTAGGGCTGGGGGAGGGGTAAGAATGGGAGGATTTGGGGGTGATAGCTAAAGGTATACGGTTTCTTTTTGGAGTGATGTTCTATAAATATGGTGATGGCTACACAATTCTGTGTATATACTAGAAATCACTGAATTACACATTTTTTAAATTGGTGAATTGTATCTCAAAAAAACTGTTACAAAAAAGTAATCAAAAGTAGGCAGAAAAAGAGGGAAAAAAGATTAAGTGGAACAAAGAGGAAATAAACATCAAGATGGACAATTTAAACTTAATCATATCAATCATCACATTAAATTTAAACGGTCTCTATCTCATTTATACTCTAATCTAAGATCAGTTTAAAGCACTTGCTTTCAAGCTATGCATCAAAGTCATCTGGAGGTTTAACAAATACCCAGAGTTTCTAATGGAATTGGTCTGGGGGTGAGGAGCCTGGGTATTGAGATTTTCACAAATGCCTCTGGCATTCCCATGTGGTGCCAAGGGAAGAACCACTGCCTGTAAAACGTGGTGTTTATACTGCAGTCTTTCTTGAATACATTTAGGGTTTTTTGCCATATCTGAGCACCATCTGGACCTGGAGATATATGACTGTATATGGGACAGCTATATCAAATCCCCAAAGGAAAACAATATAATTAAATTGTCTTAATATTGTTGCCTGTCAAGATTCTGAACCTGAGATCACTGAGTCCCCTATGGAAAGAGATTACCAGGACTGAGAACATCATGGTCACAGCAGCCCTGACCTGAGACTTTCCCCTTAGTGATGGCCAGAAGAATGAAAAGGGAGAGATTCCCCGCTGAGGGGTTCAATTGTATTTAGCTCTGTGTCTTCCCAACTGTCTCTTCCTCACCACCACTGGATCACACTTTGGGGGATGCTGTTTAAATCGTTCAAGGTTAATTTCTTAAGGAAGTCATTCCTGGAAGTAGGACTATGAGGTTAGGACTATGACTACCAGATTATCTGGCCTTACTTTCCCAATATTTAGGAGAAACGTAGCTTAAAAAGAATGGCAACGGCAATGGTGAAAAGGGAGAGAAGGTGAGAACCAGAAAAGAGCGTCATAAGTTGAACTTGGCACGGTGTTGACATTGGGGCTGGTGTTGCCAAGTGAGCCTAAAATGGGAGGCAGAGCAGAGGAGGCCCGCCTGCTGCCTGTGCGTGTATGAGCGCTGTCTCCCCTACCTCCAGCCAGAGGAACTTCCTCCTCCGGCCCATGGGCTGCTCGAAGGAGGCTCCTTACCCCATTCACAGAAGTGCGGGGCCCAAGGGCATTGCCTGATTCCCTCCTCTGCCTCTGGAGCATTCTGAGCTAAGCAAAGTCTCCTAATTAGGCACCCAGAAATCAAAGTGCTAAGCTTTACCAAGAAGTATGTTTCAGAAACCTTCCAATTTAATCAACAATAAAGAATCAGCTATACTGTGAGAAAGCAGAAGTCTGAAACTAACTGCACATGTTGCTTTTAAGAGGAAATGAATAAAGCAAACGGGAGCTAGAGTTCCTAAGTGTGATGGTGATAATCACATCGCCTTTAAAAATTAATGAATATTATTTCCTATAATAATAATAACTCTGGGCACTACCACCAGAGGCAATGTAGAGCCTCTGATGGTAATGTTCTCCATTCTGGTACTGTAAATGAAGCCACCTTGTTCTGTTGGGACTTTGCTATAATAATCTCCAGCCAAATGCACCATAAGAAATAAAATACCACTCAGAGAGGCATTTAAGATGTCAGGGGAAATGACAAAAGCCTTCAACTGTCAGACATGAAATGAAACTATTTATGAGTCAATAGAAGATGAATTTTGTAGGGAGGAATTTGATACAAAGAAACCCAAACTGGTACTGTCAAAATTTCTTTCCTGCCTTTCAATCCACTTTCCTGGAAGAAGGCCAAGTCCACTGAAGGGAAGAAAAATAACAGTTCTGGGTTCCCAGGAAGTTGTAAATTGAGGTGCCTGTTTTTAACTGCTCTTGAGTTCAGTTGTGGGGGCTCAGGCTAAGCCATTTAGTAAAACCAAAACAGATGCAGCCTTGCTTACATGAATGAGAGCTGTTTCTTCCGTATATCTCAACAGAGAAATAGGTTCTTCTAACAGCAGTGACCCCTTGGCAGATAAACTGGCACATTTACAAACAGACAAAAGGATTGCCAATGGGAAATTTTTTTTTACAATCCTTTCTATTTACTTTATTGTCATAGAAATGTTTTGATTAATTTTCTTAAAAAAACAGGACTCGGGGCGGGGGGGGGGGGGGCGGGAAGGCTTCCTCAATAGACAATCTGAATAGGTCTATATCTATTAAGGAAATTGAATCAATAACCTTCCAAAACAGAAAGCGCCAGGCCCAGACGGGTTCACCAGTGAATTCTGTCAAATAAATGTGGAAGAAACGATACCAGTTCTCTATGATTCCTTCCCAAAGATAGAAGCAGAAGAAATACTTTCTTAAATTGTTCTAAGAGACCAGCACTACCCTAATACCAAAGCCAGACAAAAACATTACATTATTTCATGCAAAGGAACATTTCTGTATAGTATCATGATGTTAGTGGAGTTGTGGCACCATTTTGAGACCAGTCATTCAATTCAGAGTTTAAAGAAAAAAAAGAATTAAATTTTTAAGTGTAGACATCATGAACTTTTTAAAAGTCAAAAATTATTATAGCTTTTCAAACTAGAAAGGAAAAGGGCACTGAATCACCCTACAGGTTTTAATTTCAAGGAAGGTAAATATCAATTGCTATAATCCACATAAAGAAAAAGCACCTAAAAAAAAACAGTAAATGATTCTTGAATCAGAAAAGAGAATATCACTCTGCTATCTCTAGCTTTGATGGGTCCATTTCTTGCTCTGACCTCATTGTTATAGAATTCCAGACACCTATGTAGGTCCCTGGCTAGGCCAAGGTTTTTGGTCAGTCTAGCCCTGGAAGCTCGGAGAAGGCAATGGCACCCCACTCCAATACTCTCGCCTGGAAAATCCCATGGATGGAGGAGCCTGGTAGGCTGCAGTCCATGGAGTCTCTAGGAGTCGGACCTGACTGAGCGACTTCACTTTCACTTTTCACTTCCATGCATTGGAGAAGGAAATGGCAACCCACTCCAGTCTTCTTGCCTGGAGAATCCCAGGGATGGGGGAGCCTGGTGGGCTGCCGTCTCTGGGGTCGCACAGAGTCGGACACGACTGAAGCGACTTAGCAGCAGCAGCAGCAGTAGCCCTGGAAGGTAGCTTTTGGTCATCTGAGGGATTTTCAGCAAAGTTAAAGTTTTTCTTCTTTAGCTTTTTGTCTATTTTGCTTACTATTCCCCTTACCCACTTCTTTTTCTCATTTTTCTCTATCCTTTTAATTTTTCTAATTTAAAAATTTTCATCCCACTTTTATTGTGTTTTAGTTTTTATTTTTCATTTTATTTTTTCTCACATTTTTCTTCTTTTCAATTTCCCTCATTTTTCTTTATTTTTTCTCACCTTTTTCTTTATTATGGGGGTGGGCACTGAGCAGAATACATAATATTACCTTCAACATGTCCATGGAGTATGAAAAACTGCTCAAGAAATCCATCATCCTCAATTTCATCAAAGGAGGCTCTTGAGAAGAAATCATAAAGGATTCATGGATCAACATGGGCCATGGGAGGGACTAATACCCTACATAGAGCCATTACCTGACCACAAGGATCCCAGGTAGTCTGAGCTGATGGTGTCCATAGGCTACACATGGGGAGGGATCCATGACTTGTAGATGAGCCAGAAGTATGATGAACGGCAGTGATGGTCACCCATGTGCTCCTAGCCAACAAGGTATCTCAGCTGCAGGGATGAATCATTACCCTGAAACTGGCTCATTTGACTAATCTAACCAACAGCTTCCCTCATTATCTATCCTGCAAAGTATAGCTCACCCAAAGCAGCAGAGCTTCACTCCTACTCTGAGAACAGTCAGAGCAGCAGCACATGAACATCAGTGGTCTGATAGCAGGCATCAGCAGTTACGATGGAAAGCCAGCAGCAGCCAAAGTGCTGCCAAGCCCCCACCTGGCTGGAGAAGACCACCCCAGCACCGCCCTTGGTGTGGCCCTGTGGTCTCCCCCTGCACCCACACATCACCAGCAGCACTGGCGGAACCCCCAGATGGACCCAAACTCCCCAGAGGGTATCCTCCAAAGAGAACTCTGTCCACACCAGGCAGCTTAGACAGGGTCACCACCAGAATTTGCCTGACAATGCGGCCCCAGCCTCTCTCCCAGCAGCAGCCAGGGGCCAATGGGAGGGTAAAAGCCCTTTACCTTCACCTGCACCTGTGTTTCAGGTCAATCAGAAAGAACCAGCCTGAAGCTGAAAGCCGAGCAAAGATGAAACCTCAATTAGTCCAGGCAGTGATATAAACCAGAAAGCACATCGGGAGGTCAACTGGGCTCCCTGCACTTTACACATGATGATCACAAGATCCATGGAGCTCAGAGAGGTGGTTCAGGAGATCAGATACTAGAAGAAAACATTTGCGGGTGGGAGCTGAGCTGCTGTGGAGAGGATTTTGCGTGGTGGAGGACGCAGGTGTGCAATCTGTCTGGGCTTCACTCAGGAGTTCAGATAAGGAGATAGCCACCATCTCTATGACCTTCAAAAGCATAGTATCCAAGATAACTGGCAGTTCAAAGGACTGCCACGGGGCACAAAGGAGACAAGAAGAGAGGACCCTGGCTGGAGCCCCAGGCCAGCCTGTGCCCTGCACCTGGATGAACTTCTGAGGCTGGACTGTTAACCCCGGGCATTTCTCCTCTTCCCTGCTCTTCTCCATCCCGTCTTCTGTGTTTGTTGGGGAGGGGAAACGGCTCAGTAGAAATAAATGCAATAAAAAAAATATTTGGGGGGCTTCCCTGGGTAAACGCAGGAGACATGGTTTAGATCCCTGATCTAGGAAGATCCCACATGCCGCAGAGCAACTAAGCCTGTGCGCCACAACTATTGAGCCTGTGCTTTTGAGCCTTGGAGCTGCAGCTACTGAAGGCCATGTACTCTAGAGCCCATGCTCCACAAAAGAAGCCGCCACAATGACAAGCCCGAGCACCACAACTAGAGAGCATCCCCTGCGGTCCACAACTAGAGAAAATCCCATGCAGCAACCAAGACCCAGTACAGCCTATACAGATACATGAAACATTCTGTTTAAACATAATAATTTTAAAAACTACCCTGCTTTATTGCTACAGCTGTCACAAGACACTCATCAACCACTGGGCAAGAAATAGGCCCCTGTCAAAATTTTCTCATGACCCAATTGAATAAAAACAAAACCCTCTTTTCTTGGGGGAAATCAAAGCCTGGTGAAACTTTCCTGAGAATGAGACAAAGGTCAACGAGTTATAAAGGGGACAACATGTGGAACCGTGACACTGTCTTTTCTTGCTGGAGAAACAAGACCTGAGGATCGCATCCGTATGATACACTTCACTGTGAGGCAACCACTTCAGTATTTATAAGATTAAAACAATGCATTTGTATTATGTCTCATGACACCCGGCCTTCTGGGTCCCCAATCCTAACTTGGGGATGTTCACGGGTCTCTTCGATTAGCTCCAGACTCACCTTCCTGGATCCTTGTTCCCCTTCAACTTCCTCCTCTCCACCCTGGGTCACATATCCCTCCTCCCTAAAATTATCCTGTCTTTTCTTTTTTCCCTTTGAGTTCAAAGAGCACTCCTTTTTATTTTTTAAAGATTTCCTCCCAGTCTTTGTTGAAGTCTGACTGAAGCACACTAAACTGCATAAAGAGTACAATTCTATCAGTTTTGACATACGAACACATACAACCATGAAACCCCAAACATTTCTAGCATCCCCCAAAGTTTCCTTGCGTCCTTTTTTAACCCATTAATCCTATCCCAAGAAACTGCTGATCTGCTTTCTCTGTATATAGATTAGTTTGTATTTTTCCATGGAATCATAAAATATTTAGTTTTTTTGGGGGGGTGAGGGCGTGGCTTTCAGTATGGTTTTGAGATTCTTCAATATTGTGGGTTCAGTTCAGTTCAGTTCAGTCGCTCAATAGTGTCTGACTCTTTGTGACCCCATGAACCACAGCACGCCAGGCCTCCCTGTCCATCACCAACTCCCAGAGTTCACCCAAACTCATGTCCATCGAATTGGTGATGCCATCTAACCATCTCATCCTCTGTCGTCCCCTTCTCCTCCTGCCCCCAATCCCTCTCAGCATCAGAGTCTTTTCCAGTGAGTCAATTCTTCGCATGAGGTGGCCAAAGTATTGGAGTTTCAGCTTTAGCATCAGTCCTTCCAAAGAACACCCAGGACTGGTCTCCTTTAGGATGGACTGGTTGGATCTCCTTGCAGTCCAAGGGACTCTCAAGAGTCTTTTCCAACACCACACTTCAAAAGCATCAATTCTTCAGTGCTCAGCTTTCTTCACAGTCCAACTCTCACATCCATACATGACCACTGGAAAAACCATAGCCTTGACTAGATGGACTTTGGTGGCAAAGTAATGTCTCTGCTTTTGAATATGCTGTCTAGGTTGGTCATAACTTTCCTTCCAAGGAGTAAGCATCTTCTAATTTCATGGCTGCAGTCACCATCTGCAGTGATTTTGGAGCCCAAAAAAATAAAGTCTGACACTGTTTCTACTGTTTCCCCATCTATTTGCCATGAAGTGATGGGACCAGACGCCATGATCTGTTTTCTGAATGTTGAGCTTTAAGCCAACCTTTTCACTCTCCTCTTTCACTTTCATCAAGATGCTTTTTAGTTCCTCTTCCCTTTCTGCCATAAGGGTGGTGTCATCTGCATATCTGAGGTTATTGCTGTTTCTCCCGGCAATCTTGATTCCAGCTTGTGCTTCTTCCAGCCCAGCATTTCTCATGATGTACTCTGCATAGAAGTTGAATAAGCAGGGTCACAATATACAGCCTTGACATACTCCTTTTCCTATTCTGAACCAGTCTGTTGTTCCATGTCCAGTTCTAACTGTTGCTTCCTGATCTGCATATAGGTTTCTCAAGAGGCAGGTCAGGTGGTCTGGTATTCCCATCTCTTTCAGAATTTTCCAGAGTTCATTGTCATCCACACAGTCAAAGGCTTTGGTATAGTCAATAAAACAGAAATAGATGTTTTTCTGAAACTCTTTTCCTTTTTCCACGATCCAGTGGATGTTGGCAATTTGATCTCTGGTTCCTCTCCCTTTCCTAAAACCAGCTTGAACATCTGGAAGCTCACGGTTCACTTATTGCTGAAGCCTGGCTTGGAGAATTTTGAGCATTACTTTACTAGTGTGTGAGATGAGTGCAATTGTGTGGTATTAACAGTTTTTTCTTTATTACTGAGTAGTATTCTACTATATGGATGATATACCACAATTTGTTTATCCAGTCTCTACTGGTGTATTTAGGTTGTTCCTGGGTTTTTGCTTTATAGTAAAGTTCCTATTAAAATTCATGTATAAGACTGGGTTTATGCTTTCATTTCTCCTTGGTAAATACCTAGGAATGGAATTGTTGGGGTTTTCCCTGGCGGCTCAGATGGTAAAGAATCTGCCTGCAATGCAGGAGACCTAGGCTTGATCCCTGGGTTGGGATGGTCCTCTGGAGAAGGAAACGGCTGTCCACTCTAGTATTCTTGCCTGTAGAATCCCATGGGCAGGGGAGCCCACCAGGCTATAGTCCATGGGGTCTCAAAGAGTCAGACATGAGCGACTGATATTTAACTTTTCATGCTAGATGTATGTTGAGCTTTTTAAGAAATTGCCAAACTGATTTCCAAAGTGGTTGTATCTTCTCACGCTGCCACTAGAAATGTATGCAAGTGTCAATTGCTCCACATTCTCACCAACATTTGGTATAGTCAATCATTTAAAATTTAGCCATTCTGTTGCGACTTTTTCTTGTTTCAGTGCACAGTAGTTTAGCTACATTTTGGCTTTATTTATTTTCATTCTTTCTTTTTTAGGACTTTTATTTATGTGGCTGTGTCAAGTCTTACTTGTGGCATGCAGAATCTTTAGTTGTGGCTTGCAAACTCTTAGCTGTGGCAAGTGAACTCTTAGTTTCAGCATGTGGGATCTAGTCCTGGGATCAAACCCAGGACCCCAGCATTGGGAGCGTAGAGTCTTAGCTACTGGACCACCAGGAAAGTCCCTGGCTTCATTTCTAAAAGGTGGAACATACACTTCTGTTTATAGGAAACAAAACCAGATTATGTTTGCTGTGCCAGTGAAGTTAAAAGTTTCCCTCTTACCCTCCAAAGTGTTCTAGATTAAACAATAAAAATGTTCCAGCCCAACTAGCAATGCCCCTAGGCTGTCCATCCATAGCCACAAAAGCCCATTAAGGCATTCTGATCAACAAAGATTTCTCCCTCCTCTTAAGATATTTTCAGGTTAAATTTTTTTTTTCTTTATCACAACAGAATTACAGGAGGAAAGGAGTAGCATAATGTAGCCTAGTGCTAGGGTGAGGAAGCAAGTAGAGGAGATAAAGAGGGCCAGACAAGATCCTGTTGGCTTTTGGGCTGCACACAGTCATGAGGAACATAAGTAAGATCTATTCCCTAACTTTCCCCCACAAATGCCCTTTTTTTTGTCTAGCTAGTTTGACTTGGATTTCTGTCATCTGCAATTAAGAATCCCAACCAGTATACAAAGAAAGGCAACAGCGTTTTGTCAAGTCTTGGTTGGCTCACATTTCACCTCTGAAGTATCTCCGCCTTCCCTGAGAGTTGTTTTTTGCTGACCTAGCCTGAGGAATTTAAAGCAGAAACATCGGTCACATTGATTGGGGATGAAACTTCAGAGGTCAATGAACACCCAGGATCAAAGTATTCAGTGGTACCACCTCATGGTTTGTTTAACTGAATCTCCATGGGGTCGCTAAGAGTCGGGCACGACTGAGCGACTTCACTTTCACTTTTATGCATTGGAGAAGGAAATGGCAACCCTCTCCAGTATTCTTGCCTGGAGAATCCCAGGGACAGAGGAGCCTGGTGGGCTGCCGTCTATGGGGTCGCACAGAGTCGGACACGACTGAAGCGACTTAGCAGCAGCAGCAGCTCCATGTATTCGCTGTAATACAGCCGACTCTTTAATTTTTAAACTGTCGTTTAGTGGCATGATGCAAAAACCCTTCTGAATTTTGAGAAGCCAGCTTCCATTTCCAACTAGCATGTTCTTCCTCCTTAATAACTAGATTTAATTCTTACAGAAAATATCCGTATTTACTCAGAGCGCTAAACGTGCAAATGAGCAACGCAGTAAGTGACCTACGCGAACACAACTAACCGGCGGTGTCCGCCCTCTCCTAGTAGCATAGAGTTGCTAGGGTTGTATGTAAGCAGGGTAAAGGTAATACACAAGAGGAAGAAAAAAGGAGGACGAAAGAGGGCGGCGGAAGATAAAAAGTTCCCATTCAGTCCTCGAGTGTTCTCAGAACACAGGCTAGGCTCCGGACCCGTAGGTGTGCCTCCCACACAGGGAGTGTCTTCGCCCTGTCTCCACGCCCCAAAGACGGACTAAATTTGGGCTGATGGCCCAGTAGCGTTTGCCGCACCCCTAGCTGCAGCCCACCGAAAAGCTGTCGGGAGTCCCGCCTCGGGCGAGACTAAAAACCCTCTACGCCGTGCACCCAGCCTTTGGTCCCCGATAGCAACCTGAGCTCGCGGGCAGCGGACCGGAGAACAGCCTTCGGTTGAACCAGCCGCTGCACGGGTGGCGTCGGCCCCGCCTCTTCAGCCTCTAAGCCCCGCCTCCACGCTCCTGGGGCCCGCCCCCTTCCGCCCAGGCCCTGCTTCTGCTTTCGGGGTTCCATCACCACCTCTTCGCGCTGGGGCCAGCCCTCTCGCAGCGTAGCCCCGGCTCTCACACTCTTGGGCCTTGCATTCCACCGTCTCGCGTCCTGGCACCGCCCCCGCGCCCCGCGGCCCCGCCTCCTGAACATCAGGGCCCGCCCCACGCTCTCGGGTTTGACGCCCTGGTGTCCGGGCTAGAGCTCCGGCCCCGCCCCCACGTGCCCTCGGAGTCCGGGGGAGGGTTGGCGCTCACGAGGAGGCGTGGCCGTAGTGCGGGAGGAGGCGCGGGCCTGGCGGCCGGGACTTTGGCTTTGACACAGCCGGCGATAGGCGGCTGTGGCTTTGGTGCTGGGCTCTGGACCCGATTCTTGCGATCCCGCGTCCAAGTCAGGGGAAGGACTTTTCGTTTGGATGAACGCAACTGCGGCAGCGCCGCCAGTCCTGGTGCAGCCGCAAGACCTGGTGCAGCCGCAGCGGCCGCATTTCACCGCCGCTGCCGCCTCCGCGAAGCCCTGCAGCTCCTGCCGGTTCTGGGAGAGCCACTCAAGAGTTTTCTCCAGCAGAAACAGCTGGGACGCGCGGCCCGGGGTGGCGTGGGAGGGATCCCGCGACCAGCCGCTGATCAGCACTTGGGCCGGCTCTGTCCCGAGCTGGGCTCAGGCTTCGGAGCCGCAGGTGGAAGGAGGACGCCCCGAAGGAGCAGCTGAGAGGTGGGGCGCTAGGAACGGCGCCGAATCTGGCAGAGGATGATAAACCCTTTCTCCGTGCCCGCACTAGTGAGGATGGAATTCCAAAGTTGCTGGTGGTGCTGAGTGTCAGGAGCAGGGCCCGTGGGGATGCCCACTCCCTTTTCCCTGAGAGTTTAAATAGGAGCGACTGGAGGCGGGGAGATGGCCCCAGTGCTGTAAGACTTGAGAGGCAAGGAGGAGAGGTGTAGGCTGGTGGGGATATGTCTCTTTCCAGAAGAAGCTGCTTATAGCGTTTTTGACCCTAACGTGATAAAAGTTGAGCTTCACTAGAGGAAAATCCTCATGGGACAGCCCCCTTATGTGTGTTTTCTGAGGTTCACAGACATCAGCCCTGGACTCCCGGCTAGGAATCCCAGCTGTAGGTAGGGAGTGCTAATGCAAACTGATTAACTGATTCAATCGATTTGTGTTTGTTTTCCAGGTGGCCAAGTGAAAGGTAGTTTTGGACACTCGGGGCAGGGTTATTTAATGTTTGTCTAGGTAACCATTTCATGCCCTGAATCCTGCACCTTCCCTTCTGTGCCTGTGAGGTCTACTGGGCTTCCTCCCTAGCCAAAAGGCTTCCTGGACTCCTGATCCTGCCATGGGGAGCACGCTGGGCTGCCACCGCTCCATCCCCCGGGACCCCTCGGACCTGTCCCATAGTCGCAAGTTCAGCGCAGCCTGCAACTTCAGCAACATCCTGGTCAACCAGGAGAGACTTAACATCAACACCGCCACGGAGGAGGAGCTGATGACCCTGCCTGGGGTGACGCGCGCGGTGGCACGGAGCATTGTGGAGTACCGCGAGTACATCGGTGGCTTCAAGAAAGTGGAGGACCTGGCACTGGTCAGTGGCGTGGGCGCCACCAAGCTGGAGCAGGTCAAGTTTGAGATCTGCGTGAGCAGCAAGGGCAGCTCGGCGCAGCACTCCCCCAGCTCCCTGCGGAGGGACTTGATGGCCGAGCAGCAGCCTCACCACCTGGCCGCCGCCGCTGCCGTGCCCCTCACCCCGCGTGTCAACATCAACACAGCCACCCCGGCTCAGCTCATGAGCGTGCGGGGCCTCACGGAGAAGATGGCCGTCAGCATCGTGGACTACCGCCGTGAGCACGGGCCCTTCCGCAGCGTCGAGGACCTGGTGAGGATGGGTGGGATCAATGCCGCCTTCCTGGACAGGATACGGCACCAGGTGTTTGCCGAGAGGTCCAGGCCTCCGTCCACCCACACCAACGGCGGTCTGACCTTCACCGCCAAGCCTCACCCCAGCCCCACCTCGCTAAGCTTGCAGAGTGAAGACCTAGACCTGCCTCCTGGGGGGCCCACGCAGATCATCTCCACGAGGCCCTCGGTGGAGGCCTTTGGAGGCACGAGGGACGGGCGGCCTGTGCTGAGGCTGGCCACCTGGAACTTGCAGGGCTGTTCAGTGGAGAAGGCCCACAACCCCGGGGTGCGAGAGGTGGTGTGCATGACCCTGCTGGAGAACAGGTGAGGATAGGAGCCAGCAAGGGCATTGGGTATGAAGGCAGCTCTTGCATGGCCTCATCTGTGCATGCGAATGAGTGGATTTGGGGGCCGGTATGGAGAGGGCAAGATTTTTAAATCAGTGGGCTTGAGGCCACAGCCAATATGGTGCAGTATTCTGAGTGGCTGAACTCTCCTGCTCCGGAATTTTCTAAATAGAGCCATCTGGACTTGAGGTCTGTATCTTGAAGATGGTATATCTGAGGTTAATTCCTAAATTTGGGGTCACTGGAGACTGTATTAGTGTTACTGCTTTGGAAAATGTTTGACTCCCAAGACTTCATGGGGTTTACACCAGATGAGGCACTCAGAGCCATGGGTGAAAGAGCTAGTCAGAGTTTTGTTTTTTTTTTCTTTGGGAGGCAAAGTCACATTTCTTCTACCAAATATGCTTATTTGTGTCCAGAAAAATCTTTGCAAAGACCAGGTGTTTGCAAACATACACGCTATGTAAATATATTTACCAAAACGCTACAAATGAATCACCCTTCATTCTTTGTCCTTATTTAGCCTGAAGGTGGTTTTTAGGCCCACAGTTACAGCCCCAAATATATGTAAACCTCCCCTATCTGAGGGCCAGCAAAGGCCAAGCTGATTGTATGCTGAACACTGCCCGGATTTCTACATTTGAACCATAGAAGAAGAGAGTTGTATGATGCCCTCTTATCACTGAGTGTTTACCTTATTCACAACGCTACTCTCTGTGGGAACTTCCGTTGACACTCCCTAAAACAAAACAATATTATTGTAGCAGTAACTCCTGCTGTTAGTGAAATAGTGCATTATATAACACAATCAACTTTGGGAAGGAAAGAAATATTTCTAATAGTCCCTTCCAGGGCAAAACCCAAACTCATGTCCATACGGATCCTGCTCTGAAGGGAATTGGCCCTGCCACCATTCCACACCACCCCCCACCCCACGCCCACTTCTGCCTTGAGATGTAGTATGCTTGGGACCACGCGCTGTTTCTTTTGCATTGGGTTGTTGGTGACATGAAGTGAGTTCTCAGCGGGAAATCACAGTGCATTGTAGCAGAACATCAGGAAAAATGAGTGAGGAGAAAACCGGGTCAAAGCATTTCGCTGGCACTGTCCCACTGGCGTGCTCCATCACTGAGTGTTAGGAACTTGCACCACTCAGGGAATGGGACCTGGGGAACCTGAATGCACTTCCTGCAACTCCACATCCTCTATTTTGCATCACAACTCACTCCTTTTGCAAAATCATGTAAGTACACAGGGGAGAACAGGAGTCAACCCAGGAGATACCTGTGCGGAATGCCTGGACAATTGTTCTTTTCAGCCATGGCCACATGGCTGTACGTCTGGGCAAGGAGAAGGGAGGCAGAGGGCTGACTGTTTAATTCCTATTATGAGTTTTCTTAAGGCTTAGTTTGGGGATGGAGGAGGATGAATCAGGAGCTGAAGTTGCCCCCATGGGGATGACTGATTAGGTAGCCCTTGCCCACTTACCATGACAGATTCAAGTGTGGTCTCTCGAAACCAGCATCAGCAACTGCCACAGGAACCTTGGGTTTTCCGCAACTTCTGGGTGGTTCTGATACGCAATAAAGTTTGCACCCTGTTGTACTGTGTGTTGGCAGTCAGATGTCCCGTGGGCTGCTCTGTGAACATTTTCCCTGAAGTGTCTTTTCTGAGAAGTCCGGTGAGTCCAGGCAGCACTTTCTAGGTATATTTTCTTTGATGGTTCCAATCATCCTTGTAGTTATTCAACCATGTGATGGTCTTTTTGGACAGAGCTTGAAGGGCTTACTTAGGTTCTAGAACAGATGAATGTGAAGGGTGGAAAATAGGAGAGTGAGCAGGAAACAGCCGACTTCAGAGTGGGCTCCAGTCTGCGGTGCAGACTGGGGCCACCAGGAGCACCGAGAAAGAGCGGTAACTTGCCCAGTCAGGGATTTGTCCTGGTGTCTCTTCTTTAGATTTCCCAGGGGGTGATGCTTTGTTGAAGACAGTTGACTATTGTCCTCAAGTGAGAGTTTAGGAAGAGCTTACCCAGAAGAGTGAGCTTACCCAGAATGGTGTAGAAGGGAGCATCTGGCAGCCACTTTAAATGTGACCCGTGTCGCCATCATATTTCTCACTCTTGGCCACATCTGTTGTCCTGTGGGTTGGTGTTTCTTTTTGCCTGTTCATGATGTGTTCAGTGTTCTGGGCACTCTAAGCAACTTGTTAGTGTTTGGTAAACCTGAAGTAATTGGCTTAGGGCCTGACTCCCTGCAGAACTGGAATGGATCCATTGGTTTAGGGCACTGAAAGATGCCTGGTTGTGACAAGTTCACATGTCCTCAAAACAGCAGTGTACATTCTCCAAGAGCTGTGTTCATCCTGATTCACAAAATTATCTCACATTCGAATTGATCCTTTTATTAGCAAGAGGAAAGAAATTTAATTTGAGCAAGAATGGATGCAGGTAATTTTGGGGGTGCTGTTTATATATATATATGTATATATACACACACGCATATATACATATATATAATATATATATATTATAGTAGTTATGTGACTTTTGAATGTCCCTTTGTATTTTCACAGCTTTCTCAGTAACTCTGGGAAGTAGGTAATGCATGCTTTTATTATTGAGTCTCCATCTTTGAGTAAGGAAACTAAAACCAAAGAAGTTAAGTGACTTGCCTCTATCCCACAGCTCATTATTATGTCAGCTGGGACTAGGACCCAGACCCTTCTGACTTTAGACCTGTGCTCTTTGCAAGTGTGTTGTTTTATAAGCACCTTACTTTTATCCTGCCTCTTGTTCAGACATTCTGCACTCTGCCTAACCAGGGGCATTTGCCAAATTGTGTACTAGTCCTATTTTCATACATTAAATTCATTGTAAAGAAAAAAAGAAAACCCCCAGCTCCACCTCTTTATGTGTTAAATTGGTGAAATTCCTTAACTTCTCGAAGTTCAGGTGTTCCATATGATAAATGTAGCTAATGTAAAACACACACATACACACAGAGGAACACAAACCCTTAGGCACTTTTTTTGCAAAGGGAATAGCTGGTCCTTGTTTTCCTCTCTGTGGGTTTGTGTGTATTTTCTTAGACTAAAGCATGCCTGGCTGAGACTCTTAACAGGATGGAGTCTTTTCTGGCCCTGGGATGCTGCTGCCTTAGTGGACAAGTGTGTATGAACTACGAGAAATCATGTTTTGCACATGCAGCCTGAGATAGGGCAGAAAGCTCAATAATCACGATTACCAGGAACCTTCAAGGATGTCACGCTGTGGCACACAACTGACAGGTTTCATCAGATCCCTTTGCTGAGTGTCAATCTTAGGCAATGTTTTTCCTTGTTTTCAGGATTTATGGAGCAAGTCTAAAAGAGGATTGCTTCTGCTAAATACTCTTGCAAAATTTAATGGTAGCCCACATATGGAATGAAGATTGTTTATGTTTTTCTCTTCCAGTTTTATTGCGATATAGTTGACATATAGCACTGTAGAAGTTTAAAGTATACAGCATAATGATTTGACTTACAGATGTTATGCAATGATGACCACAATAAGTTAGTGAAAATCCATCATCTCGTATAGGTACAAAATCAAAGAAATAGAAAAAAACCCATTTTTTCCTTGTGATGAGAGCTCTTAGGATTTACTCTCCTAACAACTTTCATGGATTACATGCAGAAGTGCTAATTATGTTCATCATGTTATACATTGTCTCACTAGTACTTTTTCACCTTTTAACTGGAAATTTGTACTTTTTGACTACCTTCTTCCAACTTCCCCTCCCTCTATGCCTCACCTCTTATAACCACAGATCTGATCTCTTTTCCTAGGAGTTTGTTTTTTGAAGTGAGCTTGACCTGTAGCACTAAGTTAGTTCCTGATGTACCACATAATGATTCAATATCTCTATATATTTCAAAATGATCACCATGATAAGTCTAGTTATGATCTGTCACTGTACAAAGATACTATATAAAATTATTGATTGTATTCTCCACACTGAACACTGTACTTGTGACTCACTTCTTTTGTAATTTGAAGTTTCTACCTGTTAATCTCCCTCACTTACTTCTTTTCTCCCCCGCTTCCCCTCTGGCAACTGTTTGTTCTCTGTATCTATGACTCTGTGTTTAGCTATGTTTGTTAATTTGCTCTGTTTTCTAAATTCCACGTATAGTAGTAATAGTTTAGTCGCTAAGTCGAGTCCTACTCTTGCGACCCCGTGAAGAGTAGCCTGCCAGGCTCCTGTGTCCTTGGGATTCTCCAGGCAAGAATACTGGAGTGGGTTGCCATTCCTCCTCCAGGGAAATTGCACATATGGTATTTGTCTTTTTCTGTCTGACTTATTTCATTTAGCATAATATCCTCCAAGTCCATCCATGTTGTTACAAATGGCAAAATTTCATTCTTTTCATGGTTGAGTAATGTTCCATTATGTGTGTGTGTGTGTCTCTATGTATATAGAACATCTTTATCCTTTCATTTATCAGTGGGAACTTAGGTTGCTTCCATATCTTGATTATTATAAACATTGCTCCAATGAACATACAGGTACATATATCTCTTTCTTTGGATCTGGACCCTGCAGTGGAATTGCTGGATCACACAGTAGTTCTAGTTTTAGTTTTTTGAGGAACTTCCATGCTGTTTTCCATAGTGGCTATGCCAATTTACATTCCCACCAACAGTGTGCAAGTGTTCCTTTCTTCACATCCTTGTCAACATTTGTTATTTGTAGTCTTTTTGATGATAGCCATTCTGACAGGTGTAAGGAAGTATCTCGTTGTGATTTTAACTTGCATCTCCCGATAATTAGTGACTTTGAGAAGGTTGTTTGAATTTTACTTTTTGTTTTTTGCTGAGGAATTGTTCAATTTTGAACAGTCCATTTGGTTTCTGAAAGCATAAGCACTGTAGGAGCTGACAGATAATCTCCAGAAGAAATGAGAAGTTTAGCATCCCACTTGCACATTTTCCCATGGTCTCCATCAGAAGGGAATATGAGTGTCAAAGTCTTGAGCCTTTTAATGGTCTGAATCTGTTTTCTTGCCTCATATTTGTTTGTGGTATCAAAGCACAAGGTGACTTAGTGCATGATAGCACACACTCCTCGTGAAAAAAGGGATTTTAGTTTGTCAGACTCAATAGGCTCAGTATAAACACTGCCCATCTTGTTGTTTGATTCATTCATGGAAAAACACATATTGCATGGCTGCTATGTATATATATATGCTAAATTTGGGAGTCAGACTGGCCCTGTTTTTAAACCAGGTTTAGCAAATGTGAACCAGCTTTTATAGCTCAGCCTCAAAACATTTGGAAAATCCACACATTTTATCAGAAGTCACTGAGTAGGACTGATACTGGGTTGAATTTTTAATAAGAGTAATGGGCTCATCCTGAGGGACTGAAAGTTGGTGGATGCAGCCAGACATACCATCTGGGGGCAAAGTGCCCAGCAGTTGCTTTAAAGTAGGAATTGTGAAATCTATTTTGACAGCTGTGGAAACGGAGGCTCAGAGAGATTAAATAGCATCCGTGTGGCCTTCAGAAACGAAGATGTTGGAATCAGGTTTTGAAGGCAGGCATGTTTGATTTCAGAGCAGGGAACGAAGGTATCTCTTCCCAAATTCCATGGCCTTGACTGACCCTCACCCACCTGCCCTTTCCTCCCTCTCTCGGGCCTCAGGCTGGCCAGGCATCCGAGCTTTACCTAGACTCTCAGGCTGCTGGAGACCTCTGCTCCCTTCCTGTTTTTGTTCCTCTGAAGGACAGGGCTTTGGGCCAGAGGTGGAGCACTCCAGAGGGTGCCAGGTCCCCCCCGCCCCCCCGCCCGGCCTTGCACTGGGACCCTCAAATGTGAGTCTGTGACCTTGGCTCCACTCCAAGGCCGAGTTCCGGTTTTCTGAGCCAGGGAGCTCTGGGTTTCCAGAAAGAAAGGTGGTCAGTAGTAAGACTGCTGAGGATTAATGAGAGAAGAGGGTGTGAATGAAGGGAAGACCTGGGGTGGGCAGACACAGGGCTTATTTCACCAAAGGAACAGCTCTTTCTTTTGTCATTGCAGAAAGCTGGGCCCATTGCGATCTGATTTGTAGTGGGGGAGGGGGTGTGTGTTGAAACTATTGATTCTTCTAGAAGATAATCATTCCTTTATTATTTATTCATTCAACAGAAATTTTTTGAGCTCTCACTAAGTACCAGGCTCTGGTAATAAAGTGTAGGATAAGACAAAGCCAGTGCTCTTATAGAGTTTCCATTTTAGGCAGGAAGACAGACAAGTCAGTACACAGATAAATGCCTACAGATAGTGGTGAAAGCTGAGGGTGATGGAGGCTTACTAAGTAGATGGGGGTCAAGGAAGCCTCATCTGAGGAGCTAAGGAGCCAGGCATGGAAGAAGTTGGAGGAAAGAGTGCTTCACTAGAGGAACCAGCAGGTGCAAAGGCCCTGAGAGAGCTTGCTTCAGACAGAAAGCCGGAGTTCCGGGAGTGAGGGTAGCTATGGTTGCAGAGGGAGGCAGGGCCAGGTGGGTGGGGCCGCAGAGGATTAGAAGCAGAAGTTGATGAATCAGCTGTTATCAGATTGTTCTGTCTGCTGGGGGGGTCTCTTGGAGTGTGTCCTAGGAGCTAAGTGAGGCTATTAGAATACAGGCTGAAAAGCATGGTGACAGGGGAGCAGAAGTGGGTGCCGATAAGATCTTTTAGAGACAAAAACTGAAAAGACTTGCTTATGTTTGGGATATCATGGAGATTAACTGGGTAGATTGCTAGAAGACAGGCTCAGAGGCATTTAAGAAATCCGGAGGCTGACTCACATGCCTCTGCGTTATGTTGGCATGATGCAGCTTGGTGACCTTACCCCTCCGTCTGCTGTTGCCTCACTCTGGACAAGTGTGGGATCTTGGTCCACAGTGGATGGAGAAAGAGGCCACGAGGTCCTCTGTGTAGACCAGGTGCTGGACTGCACCCCATGGGCTGTGAAAGAGCCTGGGGACAGTGACAGAGACATCAGTGAATTATTGGACAAGGATCTTACACAAAGGGTCCTGGAGCGACACCCCACCTTGTGTGGCAGACTGCAAGGCAAGACATGAGAGCAGTCTTTGGTACTTAGGGGAGAAGCAGGCTACCATTATAGGGAAGAATTGAGGTCAGGTGGGCTCATCGGTTACCAGGGACTAGTTAAGTCCCATAATGAAGAGGATTGGGTAGACATGTGGGTGGAACAGATTGGTCGAGCTGGGATATACAGAGCAGGAGAACAGCTGTATTAAATGCTGCTGCTGCTGCTGCTAAGTTGCTTCAGTCGTGTCCGACTCAGTGTGACCCCATAGACGGCAGCCCACCAGGCTCCCCCGTCCCTGGGATTCTCCAGGCAAGAACACTGTGTGGGTTGCCATTTCCTTCTCCAATGCATGAAAGTGAAAAGTGAAAGTAAAGTCGCTCAGTCGTGCCCAACTCTTAGCGCCATGGCCTAACCATATATTTGTGCTGTGCTGTGCTTAGTCGTGTCCAACTCTTTGCAACCCCGTGGATTATAGCCCACGAGGCTCCTCTGTTCGTGGAATTTTCCAGGCAAGAATACTGGAGTGGGTTGCTATTTTCTTCTCCCAGAGGATCTTCTTGAACGAGGGACTGAACCCATATCTCTCATGTCTCCTGCATTGGCAGGCAGATTCTTTACCATTGTACAACCTGGGAAACCCCAAAAGACATTTACAGAAGTTAAATTCAATGTGGATTAAATTTAAGTTTATTTACCTAGTGAGGTCAGAGGCATAGGGTGACATCAGGGAGCTCACAGTCTCACAAGGAGACACACACCCAGGTGCTTACTGGGCCCATGTCTGTTTTGAAGAAAGAGGTCAAGCTTAAGCCCAGGGGTCTGGTACCTGTCTGCCTGGCTCTGGAGGTGGATGGAGAACTCAGCATAGGCAAAGGATGTGGGGGCAGGATCAAGGTGGTTGGAAAGGAATTAGTCTGGAGGGGAGGGCAGGGTCTGAGCAGCAGGAGTGGTGGCCATCAGGGTGAAGGTGAATATCAGCAGCTCCCCACGCAGCCATCAGGTGAGGAGTAGAAGTCGGTCAGTTCCCGACTTGCATGGGCTCAAGGTGTGAACCATTCAGACGAGGAGCTCCATGGTAGAGAATAGCATTGCGGTATGTGTTATTTTTATTTCAAAATTACCCAGTCTTACAAAAGATTTTATCCCAGAGTTCGAAACAATCTCTGCCAGTAACACAATCATGCATTTCACTGATATTTGGTGTGTTCCTCATGGACACCCTGGTCTTTGTGTTGTCATTTACTGCTGAGTGGAAATTCCACACCTGTGACTCTTTTCAAAACATCCAGGATATTATGCAGAAATGCCCTGCTCTGCTTGCAGGCTTATAGTTCTCAACAGAGATTTAGGAACCTAGAAACTTGCCTATCCTATTCCTGATGACAGTACACAGGCCTCATCTGGACAGCAGTGCTTATTGTAATGTTTTGATTGACAACTGCCAAACAACTGAACTCCAGCGGATAGGAACCCTGGGGAGATGTGATCGGAGTAAGCAGTTCTCTTTATCGAAAGTGCTGACTCCTTCTACTAAACTATTGGGGAAAGAAATCCCAAGTTTTCTTTACTGAGTACAGCTCTCTACCTCTGTTGCTTTGTTGTTTGTTTCCAACAAACCGTTGTTTCTAGAGAGTTCTATTTTGATTCAGCCATTACCTGATTAAGCTGTTAAGCTGGGCCTTCAATTACTTTATCTAGAGGCTGCTGTAAACTCCTGAAATGCGATGCTGAAGCCATGAGAATGTTGTTACGTGGCCACATTGAAGGTTGTGTGTGTTTGGGGTGTGGTTTTATTGTGTTGCAGGGATCTGAATCCTATTTGCTCACCTAAAAGCTAGAGAATGAAATCAGTACTTGGTCTTTCTCAACTAATGCTGAATTCGTGGTGTCTTTTAAAGTGGGAGATGTTAGATAAAATTGCTGTTTTAAAAAATACTGATCCAATTATCTATTACAAAAAAAAATTCTCTAGAATGTGTTTTTATTAAGCAAATTGAGTCTGACTTAAATATTTTTGCATTCTCTCTTTTCTTAAATGAGGAAAAAGTAAAAGTTTTAGTGGCCTCTCAATATCAGTGATTGGGCTTCCCAGGTGGCTCAGTGGTAAAAAAAAATTCACCTGCAGGAGATCTAGGAGACTCAGGTTCAATCCCTGAGCTGGGAGGATCCCCTGGAGGAGGAAATGGCAACTCGCTCCGGTACTCTCGCCTGGAAAAATCCCACGGACGGAGGAGCTTGGTGGGCTACAGTCCACGGGGTCGTGGAGGGTCAGACACGACCGCCAGTAGATTTGGGGCTTCATCTCTCTGTGTTTGGTGGGCGACCTCTGCAGCTGCAGTTCATTGTGTCATTTTACTGGTGAGTTCTTTGCAGAGTTGCAAAGTCGTTTTTAACTTGACTCATTTTAAATGTCAAAATACTGCATGTCCCTCCCGCCTCTTAATGGTAATTGTGTTCAGTGTCCACAGCTGTGGTAGCAGTAGTTGCACTAAGAACAGGAACAATGATAGTTAACACTGATAGTTGCTGTGGCTGATGTCCAGGGCTAAGTAGCTTTCCTTTGGGTATCATCATCAGTCCTCCTACACATGCAGAAGTGATGGCTCAGGGAGGTTGAGTAATTTTCCCCAGGGTCACACAACTTTTAGGTGTTGGAGCTTGGCTTATAACCTAAGCAATTAGATTCCAAGGTGTGATGATAAAGTGCTTAGTTCACTAATGCTTTCCACAGCTTCGTGTTTTATTCATCACCCCAGCCTTTTTATCTGACTAAGTGCTCTCTCACCAACTTGACTCGAGTTTCATAGTCGTGATCTTTCATAAGGATGCTAACGACATTATCATCGTGTGTGTATATCCAGTATTTCTTTGTTCAAAGTGGAGCAAGGATATTTGCAAAGCAATCTGAGTGTGGAATACTATATTTTTACTGCTTTTCAGTCTTTTACAATCATCTTGCCCACACCTGTTTTTACAGCAGTTTCTTCAGACAATTTGCCTTCATAGAAGCTTTCCAAACATTCATCTTCCTTTTCTTAGAAGCAACTTCTCTTTCTGCTCAGACTCCTGTTTCGACAGCCGATGTCATGGTTAGGAGACCACAGCAATATGCATAATGGGCATGAACAAGTCTGGGGATAGACCCAGCTGAACCTGGGTGAGCATGTGAGAAAGGGGAATTCATCAACTGGGAGAACTCAGTGTGGCATGAGTGCCCAGCTCTCAGCGTGTTTGATGAAGGGAATGAGGACAGTCTGCTGAGCGGGTCCCTTGGGCAGAGGCTGGTTAGGAGAATCTCTTTTGTGTTTTTAAGGACACAAGTACCTGGCCCAAGTTACATTACTTCTGTAGTCTAGAGACTGTATTTGCTGTGGATATATTGGCCAACCCAACATATAACAGACCCCTGGCAGTAACTGAGGGTTATTACCAATAGACTATTATTTTTTCTAGATTGACTCAAAAATATAAGGCCAACAGTTCATTGGTCCAGTTTCTTTCCTCAAATCTTTCGCAACTTTCAGAAATATGAGGTGAAGGAGTAATTAGCTTAAAAATTTATTTTTACTGAAGACCTGGACTAGTCAGCATTTTCTTCAGTGCGGTGGAGAGCCTGCTTATGAAGCTCACTAATGTGAGCTGGGAGGGATTTAAGAAGCAGGTAGACTGGAGTCAGTGGTGTATATAAAACGTCTTCCCGAGTTTGTAACTCTGCACCATCTTCTTAAACTATTCTAGATTTTATGTTCAAGTTCGGTTTTTAAATTCATGTTCACACATGTGAAACTGTGTCAGACACCATGGTGTCACAGTACTCACACACTGGGCTCTGTTAAATGCCAGGCAGGGCTGTTTGGAGTGGATTTGTAATCTTAAATTGTGTTAGATTTGTTGCTTCCAATATTAACAGTAAAAGTGCATGTAATATTTGGATATTGTCAGTTTCAACTTAAATATTGTTGGAGTTTCAACTTGGAAATACAAGTTGCTTCTGTCTGTTCAACTTTTCAATAATTGAAGAGCATCTGAAACTCTTAAGACGGTTGTTCAAAATGTTACTATTTTACATATGTTAGTGTGTATGCTTCCATTCTACTTTCCATTCATCTCACCCTCTCCTTCCTCTCCCTTGCCCTTCTCCATAAGTCTTTTCTCTATGTCTGCATCTCCATTGCTGCCGTGAGAAGAGGTTCATCAGACTCTGGAGACTCAAACTGGGGTTCTGTAACAACCTAGAGGAGTGGGAGAAGGGTGGGAAGTGGGAGGGAGAGGGAGGAGACATATACACACCTCTGGCTAATTCATGTTGATGTATGACAGAAATCAAACCAATATTGTAAAGCAGTCATCAATCAATTAAAAAATATAATTAAAATGTTAGTATTTGCAACCATTTATCTAATCTATGAAAATCAGGAATTTCTTGATCTACCAAAGCAAGATATAAAAATAAACCAGGTAATGAGTGAAAGATAAGAATGTGTGATCACCATAACCCCTGATTCCACATACAGTATCTGTGTATCACAGCAACTGTGGCATTTTTCTTGACTGATTATATTGGTAAAGGCTATATACTTAAATGTACTCAGTTCTTCTGAATCACGAAAGTCCCTTCCAACCCTGAGGGTTATTGTACAGAGAGGGAAAATGGTCACTATTTCTACCAAATGTCCTCCAATTCAGAGAAGGAAAAGCTGTTGTTTTTGTAGGTAAGATTGTATTAGTTTGCTAGGGCTGTCATATCAAAGGAGCACAGATTGGGCAGCTTAAACAAAAGAGATTTATTTTCTCACAGTTCTGGAGCCTGGAAGTCCAAGATGAAGGTGTCATTAGGGTTGGTTTCTCCTTGGCTTGTAGATAGCTGTCATCTCCCTGCATCTTCGTGTGGTCTTCCCTGGGTACCTGCCTGTGCTCACATTTCCTCTTTTTTCCCCCAATACTTATTTATTAGGCTGCATCAGGTCTTAGTTGCGGCACGCAGGATCTTTGATCCTCATTGTGGCATGCGGGGGCTTGAGTTGTGGCATGTGGGATCTAGTTCCCTGACCAGGGATCGAACTCGGGGCCCCTGCATTAGGAGCACAGAGTCTTAGCCACTGGACCACCAAGTCCGTCCCCAAATTTCCTCTTAAAAGGACATCAGTCTTACTGGATTGGGGCTACTCTAATGGCATCCAAATGCAGTCACATGCTAGAGAACTGGGGATTAGGACTCCAACATATGACTTTTGGAGGACCTGATTCAGCCTGTAACAAGAGCAGGGTAACTCAGGAACTTCCTCTTTGGCTACTTGTGAGGAACCTGTTCCTCCTGGTTTTTCCTGGGGCAATGATGATTTCAAGTACTTGTTTAACAAAGAGTTTAAAGCTGGAGAAAGCTGCCTTGGAATTACTGGAGTGACAGTCAACCGGACAAGAGAAATGGCTTTCTGGCTGGGCGATAGCAGGTATGCACCAGCAGTTAGGGACTAAGATTTGTTTCCTTTGAACTTCTCTCCTTCCAACTTGCCAGTCCTCGGTTTTTTCCTGAAACGCAAGCAGTGACCGAACCTTCTACCTACCCCGACCAAGGCAGCAGCTCCAGTTTGCCAGATTCTCTGCTTGCTCTTGGCTACAAGTAATGGTGACACATGAGTTGGCCTGCCCTTCAGAATTTTAGTGCCCTTTAGCATTGCTGTGGAGAGGCGTGATTCAGAGGGACCTCTGAAGCCTACTCACCTTCAGCTGTCCCTGATTTACGGGCTCCCCTATTGGCCTCTGTTTCCCCTCCCGTTACAGCCATTCTGTTGTCATTGCCTGCATGATGCCTCTGCACTCCCAGACTGTACATACAATCTAGTTTCAGCACAATAACACTTGGGAATTTGTGGAAAGGAGAAATGACCCCTGGCATCTACTATTTACTTTACCCCATGTGCTGTTGCTCAGCCTTTTATATTCATTAACTAATTTAATCTTTGCACCATCCCAATGAGGTTGGCAAAGTATTCCCACCTTACACGTTAAGAAACTCAAATAATTTAAGTAAACTTGCCTGAGCCACATAGTTGGTGGGTGTAGAGCAGAAGTTCAAAGCTGGGCAGAATTACTCAGAGCCCAAACTCCTTTACATTCAGATGCAGAGAATCCATAAACCTAGAGATGGCACCAGGGGGTTAAGGAAGGGGATATTTCTTTCCTAAACATTTTATGTCTAGAAAGTGTGAGAGGCAAGTTTCAAAGGGGGTACTTTCTGGAATGGGGCCCAGCTGGCGCTTGAGGAAGTCATCCAATTCCATCATCCAGTGAGGTTAGGCTTTGGGGACACAAGATTTTTTTTTAATTGAGATATAATTTTCATACAATGCAATTCATCCTTTTAAAATGTACAGTTTGGTTTTTAGTATATTCACAAAGTTGTGTAGCCCTCAGCACTGTTTCTGAACATTTGTTTCACCCACAAGGAAACTCCGTACCAGTAGTCACACCCCTCCTCCCAGCCCAAGGCAACCACTGATCTACTTTCTGTCTTTGTGGATTTTCCTGTCCAGTTCATTTTATATAAATGGAATTATATAATATACGGTCTTCTGTATCTGGATTTTTTTTTTTTAAACTTAGATTCATCCATGTTGTAGCATGTGTATTTCTTTTTTATGGCTGAATAATATTCCATTATAGGGATATAACTCATTTATGCCTGCAATGTAGGAAACCTGGGTTCAGTCCCTGGATTGGGAAAATCCCCTGGAGAAGGAATGGCAACCCACTCCAGTATTCTTGCCTGGAAAATTGCATGGACAGAGGAGCCTGGCAGGCTGCAGTCCATGGGGTCGAAAAGAGTCAGACATGACTGAGTGACTAATGCTTTCGTTTTCTTTATTCAGTCATCAGCTGATGGACATTTAGATTGTTTCTACTTTTTAGCTATTATAAATAACGCTGCTTTGAATCCTTGTGGACAAGTTTATGTATGACATATGTTTTTATTTCTTTTCGGTATATACCTAAGAGTGGAGTTTCTGAGTCACATGGTGATTCAATGTTTAACACTTTGAGGAACTGCTAGACCATTTTCCAGAATGGCTGAACCATTTTACATTCCCACCAGCAATATCTGAGAGCTCCTCTTTTCTGCACATCCTCCCCAACACTTGTTATTCCTTCTTTTTTATTATAACCACATTAATTGACATGAAGTGGTATCTCATTAAGGGTTTTAGCTGCATTTCTCTAATGACGTGTGATTTTTGGCATCTTCTCATGTGTTCATCGGCCATTTATATATCTTCTTTGGAGAACTGTCTGTTTAGAGCTGAGTCACCTGTTCTCAACACCTGTTTCCAAGCTGATAAAATATAGAATACCTTGGTGCTGACTCCCTTTTCACTCCATTAGTTCCCCTCTTCCTTGCTTCTGAGACACAGGATCATTATACCAGAGCCTAACCTGGCATAATTATTTTGTAACAGAAAAATTGCCTGTCGTCCTACAGAAACCATCCCCCTATTGAAGAAGGAACCTGGAGGATTCCATTCGGTGTGCTTCGTTACATATTCTACCTGGAGCAGTCTGGCTCCACTGCAGTTGTAACACTGTCCTTGAGAAGTACTTGGTGTCCTTTGATTTTCACATTCAAGTTATGTGTTTTGGATGGGACTTTAGTGCTTTTTTTACTTTTTCCCAAAGTCAAAAGTAATGTATGCCAAGAATTGCTGTGAAGGGTGATTTGGATATGCGTGCGTGCGTTCCTGAGTACTCAGCTGTGTCTGACTCTTTTCAGCCCCATGGGCTGTAGCCCGCCAGGCTCCTCTGTCGCTGGAATTTTCCAGACAAGAATACTGGAATGGGTTGTTGTTTCCTACTCCAGGGGATCTTCCCGACCCAGGAATCAAACCTGCATCTCCTGCATCGGCAGGCAAATTCTTTACCACTGAGTCACCTGGGGAGCCAATTTGGAGATTGTTGCTGTTGTTCAGTCCCTCCGTTCTGTCCAGCTTTGTGCGACCCGTGGACTACAGCATGCCAGGCTTCCCCGTCCTTTACTATCTCCTGGAGTTTTCTTAGATTCATGTAAGTTTTTCTTCTAAGAAGCAAGTGTCTTTTAATTTCATGGCTGCAGTCACCATGTGCAGTGATTTTGGAGCCCAAGAAAATAAAGTCTGTCTCTGTTCCCATTGTTTCCCCATCTGTTTGCCATGAGGGCTGCCCAGGTGGTGCTAGTGGTAAAGAATCCACCTGCCAAAACAGAAGACGCGGGTTTGATCCTTGGGTTGGGAAGATCCCTGGAGAAGGAAAAGGCAACCCACCCGTTTTCTTGCCTGGAGAATCTCATGGACAGAGGTGCCTGGTGGGCACCAGGGGGTCACAAAGAGTCAGATACAACTGAAGCGACTTAGCACACACATTTGCCATGAAGTGATAGGAGCAGATGCCATGATCTTAGCTCTTTGAATGTTAAGTTTGAAGCCAGCTTTTTCGCTCTTCTCTTTCACCTTCATCAAGAGGCTCTTTAGTTCCTCTTCACTTTCTGCCATAGGATGGTGTCATCTGCATATCTGAGGTTATTGATATTTCTCCCAGCAATCTTGATTCCAGCTTGAGCTTCATCCAGCCTGGCATTTTTCATGATGTACTCTGCATATAAGTTAGATAAGCAGAGTGACAGTATACAGTCTTGGCGTTCTCCTTTCCTAATTTGGAACCAGTCTGTTGTTCTGTCCAGTTCTGACTGTTGCTCCTTGACCTGCATACAGATTTCTCAAGATGCAGGTCAGGTGATCTGATATTCCCATCTCTTGAAGAATTTTCCACAGTGTGTTGTGATTTACACAGTCAAAGGCTGTAGCATAGTCAATGAAGCTGAAGTAGATGGTTTTCTGGAATACCCTTGCTTTTTCTGCGATCCCACAGATGTTAGCAATTTGATCTCTGGTTCCTCTGCCTTTTCTAAATCCAGCTTGTTCATCTGGAAGTTCTTGGGTCGCATACTATTGAAGCCTAGTTCATGACAATATCTGCAAATTCCAGAATGCTGGTTCAGGAAAGAACCTTGGAGGAGCACCTCCCACAGGACTGAGTCCCCCCAGACAAATGAAATGATATGTATAATGTTTATTTCCTATTCTTTTGAACCAAGTTATAGAGTGTTTAATCATTAGACTCTTCAGTTTATGGCACCCTATCCTCCATCCGCAGAGAAGGCAATGGCACCCCACTCCAGTACTCTTGCCTGGAAAATCCCATGGACGGAGGAGCCTGGTAGGCTGCAGTCCATGGGTCACGAAGAGTCGGACACGACTGAGCGACTTCACTTTCACTTTTCACTTTCATGCATTGGAGAAGGAAATGGCAACCCACTCAGTGTTCTTGCCTGGAGAATCCCAGGGACGAGGGAGCCTGGTGAGCTGCTGTCTATGGGGTCACAGAGTCAGACATGACTGAAGCGACTTAGCAGCAGCAGCAGCATCCTCCATCCGTGCTAGGTTCCACTTCTATTTGGTTTTATTTAAAATTTGTCTTTCCTTCTTCATCTCTATCCTCATTCATTCCCCTTCCATAGATTCCCAGTGCAAAGTGTTAAATATATCTTTGAAAAAGGAAAGTTTCATCTACAAAAAAGCGTGTGTTTTTATGGTTTCAAGCTAGTTCTTTGCTCCTGACTGCTGCTTAATCATTGGCCACATGGACGGGTAGGTGCTTCCAGGTACCTATCATCAGTTGACGGAAACCAGGCTGCCTTGCACTTCCTGCTACCAATGAGGCCACTATGGCCTTCACATACTTTTCCAGCCATTTGGATTCTCTCTTTGGGGGACAACTTTTGCCCATATTATAAAATTTGAAGTTGCCTCCCCACCCCCAGTTGTTTTGAAATGTTCATGCACCTTCTAGATGCCAGTCCCTGTTTTGGTCTCAGAGATTGCAAAGCTCTTCTCGCACTTTATCACCTTCTGTTAACTTTGAGATACCCTACAAACAACAGAAATTCTTAATTTTGCTGTAGTTAAATCTATCAAGGGCTTCCCTGGTAGCTCAGCTGGTTAAGAATCCCCCTGCAATGCAGGAGACCCAGTTTGATTCCTGGGTTGGGAAGATCTGCTGGAGAATCGTTAGGCTACCCACTCCAGTATTCTTGGGCTTCCCTGGTAGCTCACACAGTAAAGAATCTGCCTGCAACGCGGGAGACCTGGGTCCAATCCCTGGGTTAGGAAGATGCCCTGGAGGAGGGCATGGCAACCCACTCTAGTATTCTTGCCTGAAGAATCCCCAGGGACAGAGGAGTCTGGCGGGGTATAGTCCATGGAGTCCCAAAGAGTTGGACACTACTGAGCGACTAAGCACAGCACGAATCTATCAGTTCCCTTTTGGATGCTATTTAACAAATCCATCTTACCGCAAGTTCACTCTTACATTTTCCTCTTAGCTTCTCAGTTGTGTAGCTTTATCCTTCACATTTAAATTTTCACTCTGTCCGGAGTCTATATTTGAGCAAGGAGATCCAACGAGTCCATTCTGAAGGAGATCAGCCCTGGGATTTCTTTGGAAGGAATGATGCTAAAGCTGAAACTCCAGTACTTTGGCCACCTCATGCGAAGAGTTGACTCACTGGAAAAGACTCTGATGCTGGGAGGGATTGGGGGCAGGAGGAGAAGGGGACGACAGAGGATGAGATGGCTGGATGGCATCACTGACTCGATGGATGTGAATCTGAGTGAACTCCAGGAGTTGGTGATGGACAGGGAGGCCTGGCGTGCTGTGATTCATGGGGTCACAAAGAGTCTGACACGACTGAGTGACTGGACTGAACTGAACTGAGGTACAGATAGTTTTTTTTTTTCTCTAGTCCCAGCCACCAACAACTTGTTCTTTTCCGGGACCTTTATTATCCTTTGTCATACGTGCATATCACATTTGATGTGTGTCAACTCCTATGCCTGGGTGTTGTTGCCACATTGTTGTTAATACTGTGCCATCTGGTCAGGTAACTCTCCTTCAGTGTTTTTTGGCTTAAAAAATTCCCTAACCTTAGAGAACAGGAGTGGCTGCCTCGGCTCTGGATTCCTGGGGCGGTGGGTGTCTGACCCCGACTGCAGGTGGCTGTGAGATGAGAGCCTGGCCACTGTGTCTGGCAGGGGATATGGGCTCCCAGGGTGGTGCCAGTGAGGAAGCAGGCATGGGGCAGATGGGTGGGGCCATGGGGACCACGGTCTCACTGGGACCGCTTTTCCTGTGTCAGGCCCTGGCTCTGAGGAGCAGCCCGGGCTCCTTGGGAGGGGTTGTGCCGGGTGCCTGATTCCTGTTTGGGGGTGAGGTCGCATGGATATGGTGTGTGGATGGGTCCTGTGGAAGGGACGGGCGCGTGCACGGGGCTACTCCCCGTGTCAGGCTCTGATCAGAGGGGCAGTGGAGAGAGTCCACTTTTTGTGCGGGCCCCTGTCCGCTCCTCCACCAGCTGGAGGCTTTGACCCTCTTGCCGCACTGGACAGGCACAGGGCCAGGGTTGTGTCTGTTGCTTCATCCTGCACACCCGCACGCAACAGGCTCTCACCAACAGTAAGAAGAAAGGGGGAAGCAGGCAGAGTCTGGAAAGGGCTTTGGAGCCAACTCTACCGGGACTTACGCCCATTATTAGCCTTGTGGCCTGGGGCAGGCTGCTTAAGCAACTGAACTTTGACCGCCTCATTTGATAGGGCCTGTAACACTGCAAACTGGCTGGTCAGTGAAGAGGGTAAGAGGTGTATATATAGCACCTGGGCTGCACAAGGTAGGTGCTCAGTAAGTGGGAGTTGTCATCTGGGGGTTATCTCACAGGAAAGCTCTCCAGTTCATTAAGCATGTCCTCTGCCGGGCTGTACCAGGCAGGCATGCAGGCAGAGATGAATGACCTAGCCCCACCCTTTGATGAGCTCATAGTTCAGCAGTGAGATAATTACAAGCAGACAATAGCTGACTGAGCTCAGGGTGTAAACTCCAGCTGTGGAGGATGCATCTTTTAGCCCAACTGGAGGTCCTCAGGGGGCTTTCTAGAGGAGAAGAAGCCTGAACTGAGTCTTGAAGGGTGACTGAAGTTATTAATAGCTGAGGAAATAAAGGTAGAAGGGCATTCTACACAGAGGGACTGGGAGGAGCAAAGCCTAGAAACAGGGAATGAGTACATGCTGGGAAAAGAAAACAAAACCCTAAACATTTAAGTTTTACAATCAGTTTGAGTTTCCCAAATATCCTTTTGGAATTTTGACTGGAATTGCATTGGCTTTACAGATGAAATTTCAGAAAATCTGATATCATTGCAATGATAAGTCAACCTTTCCTAGAACATCTATATTTTCTTCATTTAGTTACATTTTCTTTTGGAACTTTTAATAAAGCTTAACATTTCTCCATGAAGGTCCTGTGCATTCTTTGTGAGGTTAGCTCTTAGATACTTTGATTTCCTGTTTTTAAAATTTCCGGAGAATAAAATTCTAGAGTTTTGTTAGTCATTCCAGTTTTTAACTGTTCTTGTTATCACAATACTCGTCCTTCACCTACATCCCTTATTTGTAATTTATGCCAATTTTTCTAAGTCTTTACTAGTAGAAGTTAAAAAACAGCCTGTCAGAACCTCTCTGAGGCTCTCTCTGTATGCTTGGAGACCTCAGTTCAATCTCCTTCCACTTTATATTCTCACCCTGAATAATTTTAGTTCATTTTGCCTTTCTCCATGATTTATATTTTTCAAGCATAAATCAATTCTCTGGCTTTAAATCACAGGTTGTCCTTATATGAGTAGATATATAAATATGAGCATGCCTGGTGTAAGAACCAAAACATAGGTGCTGGTTTATACAAAAAAACAAATAAAAGTCCCCAAAAGTAGTGGCCATAACTTATAAAATGTTTAAGTTTAATTTTCCTTGTGCAGAGCAACCCTCACAGTGAGCCAGACTTTATGTCAAATTTGAGATCAAAGAACTCGGAATTATCTTTTATAATTCAAATATCATTTATTGAGTCTCATTTTTGCAAATCTTTTTTGCTTCTCACGTGCCCGTAGATTCCTGCTTGTCTGACCACAGACAAAAGTCTGTACATGCCTCCACCCACAGTGTGTCTGGGTATGCAAGAGTTATAAATATACCCATCTTTTAAATAGATCTTTATCTTTAGTGTTAATTGTATCTTTGCTTCTTGCACTTTCTCACTGAGTAAGTATGGTTGGAAAGACCTGTGTACAGTGGGCTACACGCTGCCTTCTAATTATTTGCAAGCTCTCCTCTATGGTTAGTATCAGCCAAGCTGAGTGGTAGTGGCATCTTATTTCACCTGAAAACAACCCAGGTAGAAATTAGAAATTTTCTTTTTTCCCAGGTTTCCAAATAGCCTGGTGGCTGCCCCCATGACCTTGGTCTTTTGCATGTTCTAGGCCTAACTGTGAAGTTTCTTTTTCGGTGTCCAAGCAGGGACCTATAGTTTTGATATGAAACATACAAAAAATATAAATAATACTTGGGCCCTTTACCCCCTTTGGTCAATGCATTTTGCTTTCTTGAGGACTCAGAGCGCTTGTATCTTGCTGTCATTCTTTTAGATCCCTCCCACCTCACACCTTCTGTGCTTGGAAAATTTACTTCCTTATAGACTTGGTGGGCAGCAGAGTCCACCACCCATGGGGAAAGCTGGAAATACAAAGGCTTGCTTTCCCAGCCTGCTTTGCAGCTAGGGCCTGGACTCAGCAGGTGAGTGTGTCTAATCTCTGAGTTGGGAGCCAGTGGTACCAAGAGTTCAGGAACTATGAAGAGGTCACTCTGTAGTCTATAAAAATGTCGAGTCTCTATGTTGTATATCTGAAACCAATGTGATGTTGTAAATCAACTATGCTGTGCTGTGCTTAGTTGCTCAGTCGTGTCCGGCTCTTTCAGGGAATCCCCATGGACTTGAGCCCTCCAGGCTCCTCTGTCTGTGGGGATTCTCCAGGCAAGAATACTGGAGTGGGTATTCATGCCCTTCTCCAGGGGATCTTCCCAACCCAGGGACTGAGCCCAGGTCTCCCGCATTGCAGGTGGATTCTTTACCATCTGAGCCACCAGGAAGTCCAAGAATACTGGAGTAGGTAGCCTATCCCTTCTCCAGGGAAACTTCCTGACCAGGAATTGAACCGGGGTTTCCTGCATTGCAGGCAGATTCTTTACCAGCTGAGCTGATTCTTTACCAGTAGTCTCATATGGATGTACAACCTATAAAGTCAGTTGAAAGGGGTCTGCTCACGGTTAGTGGTCCAGAAGGGGTTTCCACTACACAAAGTCCTGGACACGTTGAAATCCACTGCCCTGGACATGTTGTGATCCAGGATCAGTCACCACCTCCCTGCCCATGTTACCCAGGCCCTGTTCTCTGCCAGGAGGCCCCTGGACAAACAGAGGATGGCATTTGCTCCTGGTTCCTCATGGTCTGTATTTTCAGGCTCTTTGTGTGCTGGGCTTCTCTGCCTTCTGGTTGTTCTCTGAATGGTGACACACTTGACCCATGCCTGGACCCAAACCTCGCACACGTGTGGACATCTGGATCAAAGGACATTTATTATATGTCCCTCTTGAGAGTGGTCTTCAAAACACAAATTCATTTATAAGATTTTTAAAAACTTAACAACTGACGAATCAGAAAGGGCTGAAATTCACCCTCACTTTTAAAGAAGGATGTGTTTTATAGGAGGGTCTCTCAACCTTGGAAGTTCTGAATTTATAATTTTTTTTCATTTTGAGGTTATCATAAATTCATGTTCTAATGACATTTTTGAGCCAGGTGATTCTTGGTTGTGAAGGCTGGCCTACAGAGTGTTTATTGACATCCCTGGCCTCTACTCACTAGATACCAGGAGCACCGCCAGCCCCACATATGACAGCGAAAACTGTCTCCAGATGAATATCCCCTGGGAGACAAACTTGTCCCTGGTTAAGACTCATTGCTCTAGAGGCATTCATAAAGGAGACACCAACAGCAAATGTGACCACTCTGGGGACTAGGGCCCAGCCTGGTGGCTTTTCCATGACTTCATAGAAATGCTGGACCCTGGGGCCCAGGCTAAACAGGGAAAAGGGGAAGTCAGAGGGGCCAGGAGGCAGTCTATCCTGTCCCAGCAAGGTTGAAGAAGTGTGGCTGACTTCTTTTAGTTGTAGGGCTGGGGGGATGGAGGCTGGGGCATGTAGAGTTTTAGCTGTGGAGCAGGTAGTGTGGATGAAGTTGAAACAGAAGAAGATGTAGGCTGAGGAGTAGAAGGCAAAGCTGAGGAGGTGAGGCCCAGGGACTGCTCTGTATGCATGCCACTTGTTGGGCTTCTGAGTAAAGGGGGAACTTAGGAACCACAAATGGACCCACCTCCCTGGTGATGAGGGTGAGCCCAGCACGGGGTGAGGTTGGGGCTGTGAGAAGGGCAGGGAGGCTGAGCAAAGACCCCACGGACGGAAGTTTCCCAAAGAGGATCAAGCCAAGCCTTCTCGGCGTAGGTCAGTGCACTTGCTTGATGGCAAATTATTTCGAGAATGGCCTGGAGAAGCTTCCCTCCCTCACACAGCCCAGAACAGAGCAGGAATTTGGAAGAAGGAGAGAAGAGGCAGGGCCCCTTATCCCCTGGGCCTTGTTTCACGTTTGAAAAATCGGGTCTCATGGGAGCCCAGTAAGTGCAGCAAGTTTTCTTATGCAGTAGCTATTTGAATAAAATTTATTCAAATTACAGAATGGAAAAAAATATTAATATTTCCGTTCAGATGCTGGGAGGTACCGCTGTTACAGTTGTGAACATATAGGAAAAACATTAGCAGAGATTGAGATACTCAAGTACTAATATTTGTATTTCTGTGGGAGACATTATAATATTGCCTTAGTAATGGCTTCTCAAGTGGCTCAGTGGTAAAGAATCCACCTGCAGTACAGGAGATGTGGGTTCAGTCCCTGGGTTGGGAGAAGGAAATGGTTACCCACTCCAGTATTCTTGCCTGGGAAATCCTATGGACAGAGGAGCCTGGCAGTCTACAGTCCATGGGGTTGCAAAGAGTTGGACACGACTTGGTGACTAAACAACAACACCACCCTTAAAATAAAAATGAAAGCCTAGTTGAAATAAAACATTGTTTTTTTTTGCGTAGAGAAACATCTCAAGTTAATAAATGGCTGTGTTTAACTCTAGATCATGCTAGCTTGATATGTGCTTGACTCTATTATAAATATAGTCCTAAATAAACTGCTAATGCCAGAAAGCAGAATAAATCATTTTCAGTGAGGAACAAAGAGGCGGGAGGGACATAGCATATGGTGTAAAATTGTACAGCCTAAAAATAAAGCTGCCTGATTCTCCTCAAGTAGCTCTTAGGAGCTTTGAATGTCTTTTGTGGAAGGAAAAATAATAAATCCCCAAATGATTCAATGTATTTTGACTTAAAATGTCACTGCACACATTTTTAGAGACGGAAAGTGGGTTGGTGGTCTGGGCTGGGGGTGGAACGGGGAGTGACTGCAAATGGGCTGAAGGAAACTTGGGGAGGATCGAAGTGTTCTAAATCTGTACTGTGGTGATGAGGGCACAGCTATAGATTTTCTGAAAATCATCCGATTGTACACTGAGTGGATCTTATGGTATATAAATTTCACCTCACTAAAGCCTTCACAGAGTTTTTGCCCTAGGCTTTAGGATGACATCCGATTAGATTCTCAACTGTTCCCGTGTCTCCTTGTTTCACTGGTCTTTTCAGGAAATGCTTACTTACAGTGTCACGTGAGCTCCCCATACCTCATTTTGTCCTGGAAAAGGAGAGTGATGGTGGCCCTACCCAGAGGTAGCTGGGACAAGTAATTGAGTGAATAAATGTAAAGCACTGACAGCAGCTGCTGGCTCCTAGCATCCTCATCTCCGTGACCGTCATCAGCATCGTCATTTGTGGCTGTGGTGGTTCTCTCTCTCTCTCTCTGGCCGAGGCCTTGCTCTGGTCCAGGCCTCCTGCAGGCCCTCCAGTCAGAGGATGACTTCTAAAAGAAAGGTCTAACCTTTCTGAAATTGCTACCATGGTGGCTCCCCACGGGCTTTAGGTATATTCCACACCCTCCATGCTATGGGGCCGCCACCATACACACAGTCATCGCCTCTTTTGTCTGCTGTCTCATCTCAAGCTCTTTAGCCGTCTCTCGGTCCTTGAGACTCCTGCCAGTAAGGAATTCTTCCAATCCCCACCTGGGCTCTGCCTGGAATCATCTTTCCTCCCTTTCTCTTCCTGTCAGTGACAGCCCAGAGCCCCCGTGAGGCCCTCTTAATCTTGGGCCCCAACTTTTGGCTCATGGTGGATACATGAGTAATTATCAAAATTACAGTTCCGGAGGATTCGAAATTACTGTAATTAGTCGTGTATCCACTGTGAGCCCCAAGAAGCAGGGCGTGCCCTGCTCCTTGCTGGTCTCTCGGATTAATAGCTTCCTGCACAGTGCCTGGCACTTGGTCAGCAGCCCTTGAACATCAACCGTCTCTCTGGAGTGCTGACTTGCCTTCCTGCTCAATCGCCCCAGGGAAGTAACATGATCCCAGGTGTTCTGTTCCTCTCAGGAAGGCTTAGGTCTAGAACCCTTTCTCTCTTTGTGTCTTTGCTCAAGAGAAAACTCCTTTCTCCTGTCTTCCAGAGGTTTAACTTAAACTGGAAAAGAGATTATAGGCTTGGCATTTTGCCTGATGGTACTTTTCTAAGGGGAAGATCCTTTTTCCATCTGATCTCCTGGGATCTTAAAGCCCTAAATTAGAAATGCCTTCTTTGCATGAAATAAAAGAGCTTACCCATTAACCATCTGTTCACCTGCAAATCAACTTTTTCCTGTGGAGATCCTATTTATTTTTCCCACTCGTGTATCTTTAAAATATATCTAACTGAAGCAATGTTCCAGGGTTTTAATCTGAGAGAGTCCATGGTTTACCTCCCACCCTGGTAATCAGCTTTTCCTTCCCCCACCACTGCTGGGCCAGTAGGGGCTGGCTATTCCCTGAACTTATATTATCTCATCTATTTAATATTTGCATTTTAGCTGTATTTTATGATGTGCATACTGTTACATTAGTACTTCTATATGGTTTATAGATATAAAAGTAATATTTAAGTAATATATGAATAGGCCACATGCTCAAAATTATTCAGAGTGCTGCTAGGATGGTTGAGATAGTGATGCTTTATTTTAAAATTAAGAACAGAATTATGATTACATAGAAAATTATCTGTATGCCATATTTTGCAACGTTTAAAAATCAGCAGAAGCTTTCCTCCAAGGAAATAGTGGGTAAACTCCGGAATCTAGCCATAGACTCACAGAAATGCCGTAGGCTGGGACTGGGGGTGTCACCCACTTCACTTCCCCAGGCAGTGATGCTGAGCCCTCCACTTACTTCCCATGCCTGCTGCCACCAAGATGCCTCCCTGCTGACTTCCGGAGGCCAGGCATATCTGTGCTCCTCAGAGCTCCCCGCAGATTCTGAGCACAGGGGGTCTCCCCAGTGTGGGGAGCACAAGAAGCTTCTCCCCAGCCTGGCGAGCAGTGGCTCCTCTTGAGACTCTAGGCCCAGCCACCTGAATACTAGCACTATAGTGCCACGGGAGAACTCCACGGAGACTCTTTCCCACCAAAAAATACATTTATAGATGCAGGAAGCAGGTAGTTGACAGGGCACAGGAGGCTTAGGACAATTCTGCAACGCTTGGAGGAAGTGATTCTGGGTCATGCGCCAGCTGTGCCTAGATGTTCCCCCTTTGTTTGGTCACTACCAGGTGTCACATTTCATTGTACCTTTTTCTATTTGGGGCTGACAAGAGAGGTTATAGGGCAGCAGCTCTTCTCTTCCTTTTCTCCTTCCTATCCCAGCCACTTGCTCACTCCCTTTTCTGAAAATGTGCGAGGTTGGGGGAAAATTGTCCAGAAAGGTTTCAGGGTCTCCCCTTCTATTCCATTCCAAAAATGAGGGCTATAGTGCCCTTCTCTGGCACAGCTGTTGGGATATTGGGGGTTCTCTGTCTGTATCCATAGCTGTAGCTTTTCCCAGACCAGGGTAGTAGGCAGGAGAAAGTTTAATAGATATGCTCAGGGCGCACACAGTGTGGCTTTGTGGCAGCCCCAGGAAGTTTGGGCAAATAGCTGTAGAACACTGGCTCTGAATTTCAGGAGCCTGCATGCATCTGCCTGGGTATCTCACTAATGCCAGCTCAACCTCAGATCCCAACTAAATCCCTTCCTCTGGGAAGCTGGCCCCACCCTGGGCAGATCAGGCTCCTTCCCAGCTCTGCACCTGTTGGGACAGTGGGCATCAGTCATAAGTCAGTTCTCCTCTGACTCTCTCTTTTGCTCTATAAGCCCCATATGCTCAGCCCCATTACTGTGTATTGGCCTCATAGAGCACCATCCCCCTTACTGGTCTCCCTGCCTTCCATCTCCTCATAACTTTCCAGCTCCAGAGTGACCTGGATCGTTAAGGCCTGCCTGTCATTCCTGTCATTGCACACCTCCATTGCCTTCAGCAATGGAGTTTCCTAAAGTCAGGTTGGATAATCTTCAGAATTTACTCAGAGCAATTTTTTGGTGTGGATTCCAGAGCCCACTTAATACCTGTGAGATCTGACCTCCTTGGGTGGTTCCCCGGGAAATGGGGATTTGACAAGCTCTCCGGTGATGCTGGTGCAGGCAGCTGAGGACCACTGAGTAGGACCCACCAGGTGGTCAGCAGTTACCTGTCCACATGCCTTCTTCATTTTGTGACCCTGCTTCACCCCCTACATTCCACAGCCACATTCTGCTGTCCCAATTTCCTTCCTCACCTGGAAACTCTTCAGTCAGTGCCACACAAGTAGGTCAGGTAGCCTCTCCTCACTGAAGCTCTCTACTTGTGTGAAATTGAACTGCCCATCCTAGGGTTAACTTTTTGTTTGTTTCTCAAGATAAGCGATCATGGAGCTTCCCTGGCAGTCCAGTGGTTAAGATGCTGCATTTCCACTGCAGAAGCCATGGGTTCGATCCCTAGTTGGGGAACTAAGATCCCACATGCCACGTGGCACAGCCAAAAAAAGAAAAAAAGATGAGCAATCATATCTTTCCCCTTCTAACATCTCACAGAACCTGACATGGAAGGAATAAAAAGAAGTTTTGAGTCGAATTTGCTATTTGAGGGTAGCCAGGATAAGAAGTACTTTGAGTCTGGCTTGAAGGACTTCGTGCATCCTTCATGCTCCTAGCCCACAGCCACCCTTCCTCATTTCAGAGGGAAATGTGGATATATGTGGAAATACATTGGTGTAGGAGATAAATAAATGTGACAGCAGAGTTAGGAAACACCTGAAGTTTCTTTTGGTGCCCGCCTGACCTCAGTATCACAGATCAGCAGGGCAGTGAGGGTCAAGCCTTCCCTTTGCATAGATTTGTTAGGAGTATTTATTGCTATATCCCCTATGATATGATCCCAGTTTTTTCTTTCTTCAGCTCCTCATTTGTCAGTGTTAATGAGGAGAGGGAGGAGAAGGCACAAGACAGTCTTGCCACACAATATTATTTTTTCTTTATCACTGCCAGCAAAAAAAAAAAGGATTCCAAGACTTTTGCTACCCCAGTTTCCATCTCTTGTGTTTCTCATTATTGACTAAAGCCATTGTGAAAAGCAAAGGAGAAAAGGAAAGATATAAGCATCTGAATGCAGAGTTCCAAAGACTAGCAAGAAGAGATAAGAAAGCCTTCCTCGCGATCAATGCAAAGAAATAGAGAAAAACAATAGAATGGGAAAGACTAGAGATCGCTTCAAGAAAATTAGCGATACCAAGGGAACATTTCATGCAAAGATGGGCTCAATGAAGGACAGAAATGGTATGGACCTAACAGAAGCAGAAGATATTAAGAAGAGGTGGCAAGAATACACAGAAGAACTGTACAAAAAAGATCTTCATGACCCAGATAATCATGATGGTGTGATCACTCACCTAGAGCCAGACATCCTAGAATGTGAAGTCAAGTGGGCCTTAGGAAGCATCACTACAAACAAAGCTAGTGGAGGTGATAGAATTCCAGTTGAGCTATTTCAAATCCAGAAAGATGATGCTGTGAAAATGCTGCACTCAATTTGCCAGCAAATTTGGGAAACTCAGCAGTGGCCACAGGACTGGAAAAGGTCAGTTTTCATTCCAATCCCAAAGAAAGGCAATGCCAAAGAATGCTCAAACTACCGCACAATTGCACTCATCTCACACACCGGTAAAGTAATGCTCAAAAGTCTCCAAGCCAGGCTTCAGCAATACGTGAAGCGTGAACTTCCAGATGTTCAAGCTGGATTTAGAAAAGGCAGAGGCACCAGAGATCAAATTGCCAACATCCACTGGATCATCAAAAAAGCAAGAGAGTTCCAGAAAGACATCTATTTCTGCTTTATTGACTATGTCAAAGCCTTTGACTGTGTGGATCACAATAAACTGTGGAAAACTCTGAAAGAGATGGGAATACCAGACCACCTGACCTGCCTCTTGAGAAACCTATATGCAGGTCAGGAAGCAACCGTTAGAACTGGACATGAAACAACAGTCTGGTTCCAAATAGGAAAAGGAGTCCGTCAAGGCTGTATATTGTCACCCTGCTTATTTAACTTCTATGCAGAGTACATCATGAGAAACGCTGGACTGGAAGAAACACAAGCTGGAATCAAGATTGCCGGGAGAAATATCAATAACCTCAGATATGCAGATGACACCACCCTTATGGCAGAAAGGGAAGAGGAACTAAAAAGCCTCTTGATGAAAGTGAAAGAGAGTGAAAAAGTTGGCTTAAAGGTCAACATTCAGAAAATGAAGATCATGGCATCTGGTCCCATCACTCCATGGGAAATAGGTGGGAAAACAGTGGAAACAGTGTCAGACTTTATTTTTTGGGGCTCCAAAATCACTGCAGATGGTGACTGCAGCCATGAAATTAAAAGACGCTTACTCCTTGGAAGGAAAGTTATGACCAACCTAGACAACATATTAAAAAGCAGAGACATCACTTAGTCAACGAAGGTCCGTCTAGTCAAGTCTATGGTTTTTCCAGTAGTCATGTATGGATGTGAGAATTGGACTCTAAAGAAAGCTGAGCACTGAAGAATTGATGCTTTTGAACTGTGGTGTTGGAGAAGACTCTTGAGAGTCCCTTGGACTGCAAGGAGATCCAACCAGTCCATCCTAAAGGAGGTCAGTCCTGGGTGTTCGTTGGAAGGACTGATGTTGAAGCTGAAACTCCAATACTTTGGCCACCTGATGTGAAGAGCTGACTCATTTAAAAGACCCTGGTGCTAGGAAAGATTGAGGGCAGGAGGAGAAGGGAACAACAGAGAATGAGATGGTTGGATGGCATCACTGACTCAATGGACCTAAGTTTGGGTGAACTCCAGGAGTTGGTAATGGACAGGGAGGCCTGGCGTGCTGTGGTTCATGGGGTCACAAAGAGTTGGATACGACTGAGCGACTGAACTGAACTGATTGACAAAAATAAACAAGAAACATAATCTATAAAATAGTAGCCTGGAAGGAATGGAAATTAAAATCTCTGATATGCTTCTAGAATTTATCTTACAAACAAACCTGTGCCCAGAGAGTAAAGTCCGGATAAGGTTGTATGTTGTCTGTGGCAACAGGGCCTGGAAACAGCCTGTGTGTCTATTACAGCACATGGGGGCCAGCCACGCAAGGGGACACTCTGCAACTGTAACAGGAGAGAGAGGGCCCAGGTGGAAAGATCTCCCTTCAGGGGAAGGAGTAAGGTAGAGAATAGCATATATATTTGTATGTAAGAAAGGGAGAAAAAAATAAGGCTGAGTATTCATATTTACTTGTAAATGCATTAAGAGAAGTTGAAAGTGAAAGTCTCTCAGTTATTTCCTATTCTTTGCTACCCCATGGAATTCTCTAGGCCAGAATACTGGAGTGGGTAGCCTTTCCCTTCTCCAGGGGATCTTTCCAACCCAGGGATCGAACCCAGGTCACCTGCATTGCAGGCGGATTCTTTACCAGCTGAGCCACAAGGGAAGCCCAAGAATACTGGTGTGGGTAGCCTATTCTTTCTCCAGTGGATCTTCCTGACCCAGGAATCGAATTGGGGTCTCCTGCATTGCAGGCGGATTCCTTACCAACTGAGCTGTCAGGGAAGCCCCAAGAGAAGTTGGGTGAACACCAGAAATCCAATAAAATGTCATCTATGGTGGAGGGATGCCTGGGGGGCAGGGGGTGGGAGCCAGATTTCTCAGTGTGTCTCTCCATAGCATTTTGATTTTTTGAACTGTGTGCATCACCTTCCAAAATGATATAGAAATAAAATAGCTGTAATATCATTTAGAATATGTTATATAAATGAACTGATTAGTCTTTTGTAATTACATTTGTCTCCTTATATCCATGGGTTCCACATCCATGGATTGAACCAACTTTGGATCAAAAATCTTTGGGAGGAAAATTCCCAAAATATGAAATTTGAATATATTGTGTGCCAGCAGCTATTTACATAGCATTTGCATTCTATTAGGGGTTATAAATTATTATAATCTAGAGACGACTTTATAAAGGAAAATGTGCTTAGGTAATATGCACAGTATTCTATGCTAATTTATATAAGGAACTTGAGCATCCTTGAATTTTGGTATCTAAGGGCGTCCTGGAACCAGTTGCCGGCCCCCACCTCTGCCCCCTCCATGGATATCTAAAGATGATTGTAAAACCAAACTGATCTCAGCAGATTTTACCTCAAGTTCCCACCAAGCTTTCAGGGCAGGATTAGAACTCTTGAACCCCCAGCCTGGGGCTCCATCTGTGCCATTGTACAACAGACACAAAGAAGCTCCTGTCCTTCTGCAGTTGGTTGCAGGACCAACACGCAGGGGCAGGCACTAAAACAGGCCCTTGAAGTTAAATCCAGCGTCTTGTACCTTCTTACCCTTTTAAAGGTTTGCTTCATGCCTCTAGGTGCTCTTTTGGGTGTCCACATCCAGTTAGTCTCTACTCTTTATATCATGTTGATCTTTCACCTCTTGCCTCTTCCTTCCTCAGTGGACAGTTTAGGTTACCATAGCAACCCTAAAGCTCCTGTGGGGGTGAGTCAGGGCTCCTAGGTGGATGGAGTCAGGCAGTCCTCAGAGACGAGGCCCAGAAGGGTAGTAGTCCCTGTTTCTAAGCCCCGCTCCAGAGCCAGCTCACATGCCAGCTGACCGTGGGCTGTTCTGAGTATCTTAGGATGTGCAGATGGTATGCACATTTCGTCTTGTTCTCCACAGGCGCCAAAACCTGGCTTGCTTGGCGCAGGTTTTGTACTTGGCAGACACACAGTCTAGCTATGGTCCTGGGAGAGAAAGAAGGTAACAGACCCAGTAAGCCTGGTCTCTTTTTGATAAAATCCAGTCACATCTACTTAGCAGGCCCACCTGACCGAGCGCCACAGAATCGCCACTTCCCTGTCGCGCTGTCCAGTTGTACAGTCGGCTCAGGTCCCAGGAAGCTGTCGCTGTGGGGATGTTGGCAGGACATCACCAATCACTGCTATGACTTCAACCTGATGAAAGAACAGCTTTGCTCAGAATAACTTATGTTTTTGTTTGTTTTCCTCAAACTATGTGACGACTTCTGCAATGGCATACCTTTCCGCTTTGGCTGCTCATAACACAGATTGGTATTCCAGTGTTGATAGTTGTGTAGATCTCATGTCCTGGATGGTCTTTCCCTCTGGGCTCCTGTCCCCATTCGAGCCAGATTTTTCCTTGTGTTTTAAATTTATGCTATAATTTCTTACATATTCTCATAAGCCACCATATATTCCATAAGAAATGAGGTCAGATATAAGCACAGAAGCAAATTTTGTGTCTTAGGTTGTGTACCTGACCTGATTTAGTCTTTAAATTTTTCTTTAGGACAAGGGTGGCAAGCTTTTTCTGCAAAGGGTCAGGTAGTAAATACTTGAGCCAGTCATTCCCATTTTCTGCTGTAGCATGAGAGCAACCACAGGTAAATGAATGTGGTGATGGTCCAGTAAAGATTTAGGGAGAGTAACATTTGAATTCTGTTTAACTTTCTGATGTTATAAAGTATTAATCATTTTAATATTTTTTAACAATTAAAGTCAAAACTATTCTGAGTTTATTGGCAGTACAGAAATGTTTTTCAGGCTGGATATGGCACCTGGGTTTACAGTTTGCTGATGCTTGTCCCAAACCAGTGCTGTGTTTGGTCATTTCTAAGAAAGGGGAGGGATTAAGTTCACTCAGCAGCCCCCAGACCATGTTTAACCCAGAATTCATCTTAGCTGAGTGGCAGTGGCAGAGTCAAGAGTCAAGTCTACCCTGGAAATATCAAACCTGGGACTACGTGAGGACAGGAAAAAGCCCTGGAACCATAGCCCTTTGGTTCTTCCTTCCATTGAAAATTTTCAATCCCTTTGGTTTGAGGCATGAATGATTCTATATGAAGTTCTCTCATAATCAGGCAGCTTTTAAAAATAGTAGTTTTATAAAATGAGTTACTAAAAAACTTTCACAACGTATGTATAAGATATAGAGAATAAGTGATTCCAGGAAAACTCATATGCCTCCCATTCAACTTAAGAAAGAGAACGCTGTTATTTTGAAGTTCCCTTTGTGCCCTACCCACACAGAAATCACTACTTGCTAGAAATTTCATCATTGTTCATCGTTTCTTGGATTTTCTGGAGAGTTTTAACACACGTTTGTATCCCTAAACAGACACGTTGCTGAGCTCCATGTAAACGGAGTAACAGGCCGTGTATTTCTCTGCCCCTCTCTCTTTGTTTACTCAGTCTTGTGCCCCTGTTGTCTGTGCAGAAATGCATACCTGTGGTCTGTCCATTCCCCCACTGTGCACCCACTGTGTGGGTGGTGGGCACACCACAAATGACTTATCTGTTCTGCCACTGATGGACATTCAGGCTGTTTCCAGCTTGAGGTTATCGCAGCAGTACTGCTGCTGTGTCTCTTGGGGCATGTGAGCGAGAATTTCTCTCAGGAATAGGCTAGAGGAAGAGTGGTCAGCTTTTGCTGTTTGACTGAAGAATTATTTCATTGATCACACCGTTACCAAGCAGCCCTGTGCCAGACATGATGTAACAATGGCAAGAGTGTGGATCCTCAGAGCTCTTGCCCTAACTCCCATGGGCTGTGGTCCATCACACTGCTACCCTAGAGAGGTGCTGCTCTCTCCAGCTGATGAAGGTCACAGGTAGGATACCAGCATCACGAGTCGGGGATGGCTCCTGTCAGGGAAATAAAATCGTGCCTTTGTGACTGCTCATAGTTCATAAGAACCTTGATGTTTCACTTTGTGCCCTTTGTATTGATGGCGGTGTGTTTGTTTGGTGTGTCATTAAGCTTTGCAGGGATCATGTGTTCTATATCAAGTTTCTTTTAAGCTCCCCAGACAACCTTTACCTTGGCACAGACGTGTATAACATAAATTAGAATATTCCTTTACCAGCTGGAACAAGTATAACTGACTGTTATAGATACTTGAAGCACGTTTACCTTCACTTTTCCCTTTGAGGGATGTATTTATGTTGCCTGGTAGGTTGGTTCCTTCCTAGTGGATGTAGAAAACCAGCAGCATGGAATCCTAGCTCTGCATACCCCAGGGACCCAGAGGCCAAGTGGCTGAGACTTTTTAGCACCTGGACCTCACTCCAGCACCTCTCAGAGCCCTCCCCTTCTCCACCACTTCCCTTCTTTCTGTCTTTTGCCCTCCTCTTCCTCAAAAGTCTAGTCTCTTATTTCCTTTGGGTTCACAGTGAAAGTTGATAACAGCCACTGGGGAAAGCGCTCTGTGGCATATTGGCTCTCTGACCCCCAGAAAGTGTATCCCAGGTGGGAGCAGTCTGAAATTCCAATTGTGGTTCCTAGGAGGAGAAGCAGCGCCTTCTCGCCTCTGCCACTGACTCTAGACCTTCAACCGGAATCCACTGGCTTCCAGAGAGGGTTCTATAGCCTTATTTAGAGATAACAAGGACTTCCCTGGTGGCCCAGAGGTTAAGACTCCATGCTTCCAGCGCAGGGGGTATGGGTTTCATTCCTGGTCGGGAAAGTTCCACATACCATGCTGTGGGGAAAAAAAAGACAACAAAGATGCGTTACCACATCCTCCTATTGAATTTTGAAATAGCAACAGCCTACTGGAAGGACTCAATAATTATCTGTTTTCCCCTTTATGACTAAATTAAGATGTCTGCATTGATCTCAGGGAAGTAAAATGATTCAAGGTGAGCAATTAAAAGTAACTAAAGATAAAATAAAAATATAAAATAAAGTTGAAGATGTTCAATTAAAAAATAACTCAAGATAAATGTACAGATAAGGACAAATGAGTATATACTTGTATGGGTGGAAGTATAAGCAAGGTCATTGTCATGGCTGGAGTAAATGCCAAATTTGGACTGATTAAAATTTAGTACACTAACCATTCTTTCAGTAGTCTTAGGAACTATTATTGGCAGTGTTAAATACTGAACATTTTAGCTGCAGTATGTATTTCTATAACCCAGTTAGCTCACATGCTATTGTGATTATAAATATGGGAATGATGTCAGTATAATGTGGAAGTCAGTTGTTCCCAGAGTATTAATATTTTGCAGCAGTGCACGAATCCAGAAGAGCTCGGCAAGGTGATGAAGAACACAGAACCCATTCCCCTTGTACTTGGTTCCTTTTGGCTGCGTGTTCTGATTTTGCATGGCTCCGTCTGAGCTGTCTGCATTTTGCCCTTGTCATTACAACTCAGCAGCCTCAGTTCCTCTGTGCCTCCTCTATAGTCAAGCCACCTCTACCTTTAAGAATTTTAAGTAGATTTTCCTTTTTTAAAAAATTTTTAAAATTGTGGTAAAATATACATAACATAAAATTTCCCACCTTGATCATTTTTAAGCATACTGGCGTTAAGAACATTCATGTTGCTGTGCAGCTGTCACCGCCGTGCCTCTCTAGAAGCTTTTTATCCGCCCAGATTGAAACTACAAACTCGTCAAACACTAACTCCTCATTCCCTTTTCTCCCCACCTCCTGGCAACGATTGTGATCCTTTCTGTCTCTGTGAATCTGACTAGTCTTACATACCTCATATAAGTGGAATTATACAGTACCTGTCCTTTTGTGACTGGTTTGTTTGACTTAACATCATGTCCTTAAGGTTCATTTGTATTGTAGCATCTGTCCAAATTTCGTTTCTTTTTATGACTGAGTAATATTCCTCTCTATATATATACCACATTTTGTTTATCCATTAATCTGTCTGTAGACGCTTGGGTCATTTCCACCTTTTGGCTATTATATGAATAATGCCTCTAGGAACATGGATGTACAAATATCTATCTGCTGCTCCCAATTCTCTACTTATTCATAATTTTACTTGTTTCTAACTGTGCTGCTAATTTTTAACTTGTTACTTGCTTTGTTAATTTTCTGGGTACAAATTTGCATCAGTCTTGAACGGTCTGTCTCTTTTTATTTTTGTCAGCCCTGTTATTTTTGCTACAGGATTTTTAGAACATGTATTTTTTTTGATAGTCAATATAGCAAAAAAAAAAAAAATTGGGCTTCCCAGGTGACTCTGGTAAAGAATCTGCCTGTCAATGCAGGAGACACAGGAGACATGGGTTCAATCCCTTGGTCAGAAAGATCCCCTTGAGAAGGAAATTGCAACCCACTCCAGTATTCTTGCTTGGGAAATCCCATGGACTGAGGAATGTGGTAGGCTATAGTCCATGGGGTCACAAAAAGTCAGGCATGAGTTAGCAACTAAGTATACACGCACATAGGAAAAATGATTGTATTTGAGAATGAGGCTAGAAATGAGTAAGAAGAGGCACTTCCTATTCTCCCTGCCATCTGTTAGTTATAATGATGTCATTTTATCAGTCTTCTCATGCCTCTGGCAGCTGCCGGCACTGTGCTGGTGTCAGTCTGGATGGTGTGGTGATGGCTTTCGATTCCCACCACTCTGTTGAGAGGTAGGATGCCACAACCAGCGGCTTTTTGACTGCAACTGAGACAGACGGGCTGGGTGACTGTCATCCAGGTCCTGCGAGAATGGAGGGCCCTGTGATCCCATGGGCTGTGTATCCGTTTGTTGTTCGGTCACTCAGTTGTATCCAATTCTTTGCGACCCCATGACCTGCAGCATGCCAGGCTTCCCTATCCTTCACCATCTCCCAGAGCTTGTCAGATTCATGTCTATACAGTCGGTGATGCCATCCAACCATCTCATCCTCTGTCATCCCCTTTCTCCTCCTGCCTTCAATCTTTGCAGCATCAGGGTCTTTTCCAGTGAGTTGGCTCTTTGCATCAGGTAGCCAAAGTATTGAAGCTTCAACATCAGTCCTTCCCATGAATATTAAGGATTGATTTTCTTTAGGATTTACTGGCTTGACCTCCTTGCAGATCAATAATCAGCTTCAATTAAAAAAAAAATCAAAATTTCCGTCAGGACCTTGCCTTTGCTCAGATGAGTTCTCCAGTCAATAGTTGAAAGTTAATTCTGCATCCCTTTCTTCGTGTCCTGGTTCCTAGTCATCTGCTGAAATAAGTGGTTTGCATTTAAAAAACTGAGCTCTGAAATGTGTAGATGGATGACTATTTATAGACATTTATTTTTAAATGTGTTTGGAAAACGAGTAGGTGAATGCTTATGAGGCCCATTAGTTACTTCTGATGTTTTACTATGAAAATGCCAAAGGTTGTCAAGGATTTAAGTAATTTCATATTTAGAAATGCTTGACAGCAACTCATTATCCAGTATTGACTTCCACATTATAAAAGTGTCTGTTTAAAGCATGACAAATTGAGCATCATGTAGTGGGTTTGATTTGACAGATGTCGGGCATCTTGAATAGTCTGATGTAGTGACCAGTGCCATTGAGACGTTCCTGCCCTGCACTGTGACCTCTGCAGCAGGTAGTGGGTTTCTGACCATTCCCCTCACCCTGCCCCAGCACGTGAGGTTTCAGTGAACAGCACACTGCAGGGTCGTGGGGGGGGGACCTAGCCCAGTGCCTGGCACAGTGTGCTTCTCCAACCTATATCTGCCGATTCCTTAACCCAGTTTATAGATATTTCAAGATGAGTGGTAGTCTAAATTGTGAAGCATGGAACGTTTATCTGGTTGAAAACTATGTTGTTGTTGTTTTAAATATCAAATCCTAGCAAAAATAAAATCCATGAATAGTTTTATTTAATCTTGAAATATTAAGACTGATGTTATTATTAAATGTGCAGATAAATTGAACTTCTTTATGTTATCAGCAGACGTTTATTTCCCTAAATCTTTTTGGAGTTATTTGGTTGTATTAACTTTTTGGAGGTTAATGTGAAAATGTGGGAATCTTGAATCTTGAAATCCAGCCAGTCAGTCTTTACTGAGTACTTGCCCTGAGTTAAGAGCTCCAGTCAACATAGGTGCTTTAGGGATTAAAAAAAAAATGCACTCCCCAAAATGACCGAGAAAGAAGGCTTCCACAAAATGACCTACCCACGTTTCCTTCCTGAGGTTATTTAACCCTGGATAGGAGTAGAGGTCTGCGATTAGACTTGGTTCATGTCCTGTACCCCAGGCTATCTGTGTCTGACAGTTTGGGGAAATTCCATAACCTTTCTGTGCCTCAGTTTCCCCATCCATAGAATGAAAGCAGCAGGCTCCCCTTTGGTTTGGATGACATGTAGGTGAGAGGTGCACACAGGAAACCCGCAGTCCATGCTGACCACTATTTTTAGCTCAGGTGACTCTTGGTATAGCTTCGGTGTCCATCTTCCACTCTCCATTCCTGTGACATACTCAGACAAAACTCAATCAGTGAAGAAGCAATATTGCATGACATCCCTTATATGTGGAATCTAAGAAATGATACAAATGAACTTACAAAACAGGAAGAGACTCTCAGAGGATGAATTTATGGTTCCTGGGGAGAAGGATGGTGGGGGGATGGGATAGTTAGGGAGTTTGGAATAGACATGTACACACTGCTATATTATTATTTTAAATGGACAAACAACGAGGACCTACTATATAGCACATGGAACTCTGCTCAACGTTGTGTGGCAGACTGGATAGAAGGGGAATTTAGGGGAGAATGGATATATGTGGCTGAGTCCCTTTGCTCTCTACCTGAAACTATCACAGCATTGTTAATCGGCTATACCCCAATATAAAATAAAAGGTTAAAAGAAAATATCAATCTGACCCTGACCAAGAAATGGTCCTTGCTTGGTGTTTCAAAGGCTGTACACGATTTCATCCTTAAGCCCAGGATTACTTTTGAAGGTGACATGATGGGAACAGCGACCAGCACACAGGGTGGCCTTCACAGTCTGGCAGGTGGGAAAGCACCTGGCCCCTTCCACCAGCCTCCTTTGTTCTTTGAGGTTTATTTTAGTCCTCTGAGTCTGATACCTAATGGAAGCCTGGCACGTAAAAATAACTCTCATCTGAGTAGAGTTGTAAAACAGCTAGCTCTTTGAAAGTGAGAGTCAGGGATGAAGCCTGTGGCTTGATCATCCCCGTTATTTTTAGACAGAAGCCCACCTTCAGGTGCCCACCCGTCCTTCCTGGTCCCTGCCCCCTGGGGTTGATCAAGGCCAGCGGGAGCGTGACCTGAGCCCACCTCCCTGCCCCCCATCCCCCGCCAGTGCTCCAGCTTCCTCATTTTGGTCTTTTGCCAGCTGTCTTCCCTGAAGTCATTACTGGTCATTGCCCTCTTCCCCAGAAGAATGCTCAAGAGGTCTCTGAACTTGAAACAACTTCCACATTTGCTTTTACACAGGAGCCTGTTCCCTTGTTTGGGCTGGGTGGTCTAAAACCAGGCCACGCAGGGAAATAACCCTGTGCCTGTGGCTTGTCAAGGAAACAGTCTCCGAGAAGAGTTGGTGTGTGCCAGAGCTCATTACCTGGGGCAGCTGAGTTGTTGGTTCTCAAATTAAGTGCGTGGTTGGACCGACAAGAGTGAGTTAATAGGATAAGGAGTCGGGGCCCCAAAATCAGCCAGGCTGAGATGGGTCTGATTAAGAATCTAAAACTCACTGTTTCAACCTAGAGCTCCTGCTGTGGGTGGAACCTTCCTGGCACAGCTGTAGGTAAGCGTGGGCGAGGGTGTGTACTGCACACTGGAGAGATGGGGGTGGAGGAGCCCTGAGGCAGCTGTCACCTGGCCTGCTGAGTCCCCCTCCTCTATTATGCCGAGACAAAGGTGGCCCTAGCAGGAGCTGGCTGTCATTCACTTTCCACGTTGAGACTTGAGCCCACACTGAAGGAGAACAACAAGCACTCAGACTGGGAATGACTAGTGACATGTTCAGCTGCCTGGTCTAGTGTGCACCATCCCAGGAGGTGTAGATCCGGGCACTTAAAACCATCCCAGATGCCAGTGCTGGGTCTCTAACCAGACGTGCTTCATTTTGTGACTCGAGGTTGCACTTGTTTGTTAGTCTGAGGGAGCTTATCCTAGGGACGGACTGTGGCCAGAGACCACAGCCTTTTCTGGCTTGGGAATCCAGGATCCTGAGGCTGTTTGTGACCCCTGCCCCGTGCCCTTGAGGATGCATGGGTGGGTTGGGGAGGTCAAGGTTCCGGGCACTGAGATTCTTCCAGGTTATCAGAAGCCTGCAGGTTAAAGTGCCTCATCTCTACCAGCTCTGCACAGGCACGTGGAGCTGAATTGCATGGACAAGAAGGTGCTGGGCACCCAAGTCTCTCAGTTCAGTTCAATCACTCAGTTGTGTCCGACTCTTTGCGACCCCATGGACTGCAGCACGCCAGGTCTCCCTGTCCATTACCAACTCCCTGAGTTTACTCAGACTCATGTTCATTGAGCTGGTGATGCCATCCAAGCATCTCATCCTCTGTCATCCCCTTCTCCTCCTGCCTTCAATCTTCAACCCTTTTCTAAAAGCAGAGTGTGTGAATTTTGCATTGCAGATGTGATACTTATTTTTAAACGCTGTGTGCGAGCAGTGGCGCATCCCCTGCCAGCTAATCTGTGTTGTGTAAAAGCACACAAACCGCAAATTATTGTTAAAAGGGAAGAAAGCCAAAGAACAGATGCAGTGAACCCCTCGTGTCATGTGACTCGAGGGAGAAACTCTGCAAGAGGCATTTCTGAGCAGCAGCAGAGGAAAGACCCATGTGACTGGAACGAACAGGCAGCAGATTCTGCCCACTTGTCCTCTCTGGGGTAGCTGACACCTTCCTTTGTCTCTGATTTTCAGGGCACTGATGATGCCCATTTCTCTGTGTGTGTGTATTCCTTATTGCTCTTTCATTAAAATGAAGCACAATAATTGGCTTGTACATGCTGAGAGAAAAAAGTCAGGAGTATAGAGCTTGCAGTATCATCACAAAGGGAACAAACATGGGACTTGAGCGGGAGAATCATACCAGGCCTGCATCTCAGCACTAGGTGATACTAGGCAGGCCTGGTTTACTAAAGTCAGAGACTGTCGTATAACCCAACTCCCCTTATATTTAAAAAAAAATTGGTATTAAAATCTAAGAATAGAAATGATACTCCTTGGGCCACTAGTAGGACTATGTTGTGTTTCCATGAATGAAATTTGAGACCTTCTGGATCAAGAAACAAAAAACGTGTGGGGGGAATTACTTCTTCCCTGTCCAGAGGTCAGGGGCTGGTTGGTTTGCACATTCTCCCTGAGGATGAGTGATGCCCTGATGCCCTGGGTGGGAACGGAAGGCTGTGGCCCAGGATCCCTTCTGTCCCTCAGTTTCCCTCATGGGGCTCAGGTTACTGGAGGGAGGGCACCTGGGGAGGGACTGCGGGGCCCAGGCCCTTTGCTCTCCCTCTCCAGATAGTTGCAGCCTGGCTCTGCCCGGTCCTGACCCCATCCCTTCTCTGAAGAAACTCCTGGTCCAGTGCAGGAAGCAAGCAGAACACAGAGTTTGAAGTTAGCAGCAGGGATGCTAGTGAGTCTTGGGGTGAATTGGGTGTCAAGAAAGGGTCCCGGAAGAGCTGATGATAAACACCAAGATCCAAAGTGCCCACCAGGAGAAGTTAGACGAAGAAGAGGCCCAGAGCTCCCAAGAAGGGGAAAGTGCAGGGGTGTAGAGTAAGAAGGCAAAGTATGGCTGGAGTACAGAGAGAAAGTCTCAGGGGAAATAGGGAGCAATAAGGCTGGGCAGGAAGAAAGGGACCCCTTCAAGCAGGCCTTGAGAGGCCACCCAGAGGTGCGGAGTTACGCCAAGGGCAGAGGGATGAATAGAGGAAGGGCAAGAAGACCAAATGAAACTCTGGATTTTTCATGTGTTGATGGAGCCCTATCCTGAGGTGGCAGATTCCCTCTCCTAGTAGAGAGTGCCTAGAAAAGTTTCAGGGGCTGCAGCTTCTAGAAAGCCTTGCCTTTGGACACTGTGGGATATTGTTTCATGTTCCATAAGGAGCAGTCTTGTTAATGTGAGCCCAGGGCTGTGTTTTCTAAGAGGAACTTAGGAATCCAGGCCAACACTGAGTGGATGACCCAGCAGCAGAGCAGCTTCGCTCATCTTGGTACACTGTTCTTAAGGTTTTTCCCCAAATAATCATCATCTTCCTCTAAGGTGCCCTTTAGGGCCATATCACAGCACTCGCGGAGCTGACAGCAAAATTAAGCCTTGGACACAGCATGAGGGGTGTGGAGAATTTTGCCTAGAACCTCTGGCTCCACCTGAGTCCTTTGGGCCAAGCAGCCCCCACCAATCCTGAGACTCCCCAGTCCTGGATTTATTTTGGGTGGCCTTTGAACTTCATGTTTTGAGTCCTTTTCATTCCAGAAGAACTGTGGCTATTTCTGTTTTGAAGTCAAGAAAACATCTGAGTTCATATATGAGGGACCTTCAGGTTTCTGGTTCCATGTAGGAAGATGAGGATGTCTAGAGTGGACATCATTGATTGGGCATGATTTCCAGGCCCTGAGGTCCTCCTTGGCAACAACTTGGGTATATGTGGAGCCAGATTCATTCTTAGGATCCGATCCAGGTCCAGGCATGTTAACTACATATTGGAGGAAGAAACCCTGGAATGATGAATGAAAGAGAGAATGCATCAATGAATGAGTGCCAGTTCCAACCTGAGGTACAATTTTCAAGTTGACAATTTTCACCCCAGTGGTTCTTTCGACCTGTCTCTCTGTCCATTCCTTGTGGCCCCCTCCAAGGTGAGTATGCCTTGGGGCAGGGGCACCTGTCAGGACTTCTCCAGGCCTGGCCCCTCCTGCTGCCAGCTTCTTTATGCAGCTTGTTACCTCTGCATTTCCCTTGCATCAAAACATAAGTCTGAATTACATCCCCCAGAGCTTGTGAAGACTCAGTTAAGATCTTATTCTCATGGGAAGAGTCCCTATGTGGCTTTCCAGGGATACTATCCTAGCCCAGGGAGGGGAAATGGGGCGGCCTCTAAGTGATTGTTAGTTCTTGCCAGAGCAGCCATCCTCAGCGACCGTCTGCTGAAGGGCCACCTGGGCATCTTTTTAGATGCAGATTCCCTAGCCCCAGTCTGAGTGAGTCTGACTGAGCATGGGATGCCAGCCAGTGGTCAGAATCCCTAACAGACTCCTAGGTGTTTCTGGGAAAGTGAACAGCAGGGTGGACAGTGCACATAGTGCTGGGTGGCGGGGTCCCCGGCTCTGCAGGAATCTGACCAGTCCTGGTGATACGGTGAAGCTCAAGGGGCGGGGCCCCCTTTCCAAGTACTCTAAGCAGTCACCCTATTTGTGTACAGTGTGAGATGGGAGGGCTAACAGGGCTGGCTTGTTGGAGGGACACTGAGGCCAGACAGACTTTGAGGCAAGAGGAGGACGGGGGGAGACATGTGATTTGCTCATGAGAGAGAAGAGGTGACCCAGAGCTGCCCTGACCCATGGCACCCAGGTCAGAGCTAGGCCTGGTACCCAGCTTCCCTGATGGTATACTGTTATCTGCTCCTCACTGTGAGATTAGGGGTGGATCTGAAAAATGTTTCCCCTCTTAATGACTCACAAGAGAAGCTGAGAAAGCCAACCTCTAAGTCCTGATGCCTTTATGAACTGAGTTTGTGATGTCTTTTCCAATTTTAAAAACCTCTGACAAGATGTACAATGGTGAGCAGGAAACTCTCTGGGTCTGCCCGCAAAGCGTAGAGCACTTGAATGCTGAGATGTCAAGGACCTTCTTCCCTGAAGACAGAAAGGAGGCTTTACAAGATTAGACATCCTGCATCCCTTCTGTGTGGGAGCACGCTGGATGCTGTGTTTCATTAAGGCATGGCTATAAAATTGATGAGTGCTCTGGTCATGATTGTTTCTTTCCTGGAGGCCCCAGTCAGACACATTTTCTTAAGTGCATGCTCATGGTCACTTGGGTGGAGCCCACCACCCCCCTTCCACTGACTTCTTATTGCCTTGTGGTCTGAGAGGGAGGCTGGTAGAATGAGAGTGCCCTGCTGGCTGTGCTGGGAGCTCTCTCTATGGACCACTCGAAGGACCACAGGACTTGGGAGGAGGGGCGGTGGGCAGGCAGGGGGAGCCTCCTTTCTGTTGCTCCAAAGCAGAAGAGCACCTTATACATCAATGAGAGTCTCAGGACACACAGCTTTGTATGGTATCTTTGATTGACATTCCTGCCCAGAAATGCAGGCTTGTTCTCGGAGGATGGGAGCTCTCTTTTCTCTGAGAAATCTTTAAGAAACTTCTCCAAAAGGTATAGTGTGTTGCCCACACGCAGCACATTCTGCCTCAGACCCATTTATCTAGGTACTATGCCTCACTCAGTCGTGTCCGACTCTTTGCGACCCATGGACTGTAGCTCATCAGGCTCCTCCATCCATGGGATTCTCCAGGCAAGAATACTGGAGTGGGTTGCCATTTCCTTCTCCAGGGGATCTTCCCAACCCAGGGATCGAACCTGGGTCTCCGACATTGCAGGCAGACACTTTAACCTCTGAGCCACCAGGGAAGCCCAAGGTACTGTGCCTCACCAGCCGTTTTCCACTGGGTATCAGGAAACTGAGTTGCCTTGGTTTTCCAGTGCAAGGACTATCTGAATGATAAGGATTTTTTAGGAAGGAGGGTTATCATTATTATTATTGTTATTCAAAGCTTATCATCCCCTCCCTTTAGAATTTTGAAAGAAAGTGTTACTCAGTCTGACTCTTTGAGACCTCATGGACTGTAGCCCACCAGGCTCCTCTCTCCGTGGGATTCTCCAGGCAAGAATACTGGAGTGGGTTGCCATGCCCTCCTCCAGGGGGTCTTCCCGATCCAGGGATAGAACCTGGGGCTCCTGCATTGCAGGCAGATTCTTTATCATATGAGCTACGAGGGAAGCCCCTAAGCTTTTCTGATTACTGGCCATGGCCCTTGGAAGGAAGGAGGAGGACGGGGACTTGCTGAGAGATGGGGGGACATTTTGGTTATAGGAAGGGAGGCCTCATGCTTGGGATTAATAGTAAGCAATAATTAATAGTAATGTTTGGGGTTAATAACTCCATGACTTCCGAAACTTCCAGGACTCTGGACCAGTTTTGCAGAGACTTTGGGGGAAAAACAGAGGTAGAGAGACAGCCTGTCATTGGATAGGCCTGGTTCAGATCCCCATTTTCCCTCTCCTGGTTGGGTGATGGCATCCTCTCTGAGTCTCAGCTGCTGCTTCCCTAAACTGGGACTTATACCCTCTGTCTTGAAGCCATGGGGCCCCCAGAACCCAGAAATGAGAAAGGAAGCTTCCCCTGGGGAAGGGAGCTATGCGCATCAGAAGGACCAGAGCCCAGGGGACTGTGATGAACTCCCCCTCACCTGTACAGGGCTGTCACAGGACCTGCCCCAACACAGGACATATGGAGCACCTGGCCCTTCGCAGGTGTTTATAAATGACAGCCATTATTTATCACCTTGTAAATCTTGAGTTCTTAGTGCTGTTTTATAAGATTTGTGTTTTTGTTTTTTTTTTCCAGCATCATATTTCTTTAAGCGAGCCCAGTTTTGCTCCAGAGTAAGAGCTCAGAGAAAGAAATGCTCAGTTTGGGGAAACATTGCCTGCACATTGCCTTTTCTAGGTCAGATGCCATGAGTGTTGGATCTGCCCTTCAGAACAGTCCTGCTGGGAGGTTGACACTGAGGGTGTTTTTGGTTTCTGTCTTTGGACTGCTGTTTTGTTACTGAGATTACCAGGTTTCCCCAGCTGGATTCACACCTGAGGCTGTTGCTGGAGGTTTGCTGGAGTCTCTGGTCACTTGTCTGTCGTGCCAGCTGGTGGTCAAACGTGTACTCAGGTTCTTGAGTTCTGTCTGGCTCTCCTCACGGCTCCTCCAGCCCTGCAGCCCTTGAACATGAGCCTGCCCCAGAATCACCTGTTCAGACATTTGGGCTGTCTCCAGGTAACTCCTCTTGAGGTGGTTATTTGTAGCAAAGAGGAAAGCGGTAATTTTGCAGTGGAAACACGTGCAGACAGCACCATGAGGGACATAGCAGCTTCAAGTATCTTCTGATACGACATCCCCCTAGAAGGGTACAACCTCAGTTCTGTGGCATTTTTGCCAAAATGCATGATCCAAATTTAATCACAAGGAGACAGTGAACAAACTCAAATTGAGAGGCTTTCTACAGATAACTGGCCATTACTCTTAAATTTGTCAGAGTCATGAAAGACAAAGACCATCACGGGTTGGAGTGGACCCAAGGGGCATGATGCATTGTGGGCTCCTGAACTGGAGCGGGAAGGAACCTTAGTGGACACTTGGCAAAATGTGAATATGGTCTGTAAAGTACTATAGTTACAAGTTAATAGTATTGGGTCACTTAAGGCCCTGATTTAGATAATTACACTGTGTTTCATAAGGTGTTAACTTTGGGAGAAGTTGCATGAATGGTCCCAGCATCTTTTTCACAACAGGGTGTGGAGTAAAGTGCTTGCAGTTTGGAGCTGGAAAGGCCTGCTGCTGCTGCTAAGTTGCTTCAGTCGTGTCCGACTCAGTGCGACCCCATAGACGGCAGCCCACCAGGCTCCGCCGTCCCTGGGATTCTCCAGGCAAGAACACTGGAGTGGGTTGCCATATCCTTCTCCAATGCATGAAAGTGAAAAGTGAAAGTGAAGTCGCTCAGTTGTGTCCGACTCTTCGCGACCCCATGGACTGCAGCCCACCAGGCTCCTCCGTCCATGGGATTTTCCAGGCAGGAGTACTGGAGTGGGGTGCCATTGCCTGGTCTGGGTTCAGATCTTGCCTCTGATAACTATTAGCTGAGCAACACAAGGCAGGTTGCATTTCCTGTGTGAGCCTCTGTTTCCTCACCCCCACCACTGGAGTTTCTCTGAGGATAAATGCATGTGCAATCCACAGTGTGTAACATTCCCCTCCCCAGTGATAAAGAAGGGATTTGTCTTCTTTCCCACCTTCCAGCCTTTCCCTGACCTGCCCTTTATCTCTTGTCGACCTCCGCCGTGCACCTTCTCATGTGGTATTTTCAGAAACCTACGCCTGCATTTACACCCAGAGTCTAGAGAGCAGTTCCTTGTTGTTCAGTTGCTATGTTGTGCCCAACGCTTTTCAACCCCGGAGGCTGTCATGCTGCATGACAGCCTCCGGGGTTTGCTCAAACTCATGTCCATTGAAGTCAATGCTACATCCATCCATCTCATCCTCTTTACCTCCTTCTCCTGCCTCAGTCTTTCCCAGCATCAGGGTCCTTTCCAACGAGTCGGCTCTTCGCATCAGGTGGCCAAAGTATTGGAGCATCAGCATCAGTCCCTCCAATGAATATTCAGGGTTGATTTCCTTTAGGATTGACTAGTTTGATCTTCTTGCTGTCCAAGGGACTCTCAAGAGTCTTCTCCAGCACCACAGCTCAAAAGCACCAATTTCCAGGTTGTAGAGATGAGAAACTCTCTGACTGGCTCTTGCTGTGTGAAGCCTGAGACAGGATTGAGTCCTGGTCCATCCTGCTTCAGTAGCCCTTTTGCCATCTCAGGCATCCCTTAGGATTCTCAGTCAAAGCCTTCTAGACCCTAGGCCAACAGCATTGGCATCACCTGAGAGTTTGTCATGAATGCAGAGTCTGAGGCCCCACCCCAGACCCAGAGACTCAGAATCTGCATTTTACCAGGTGATTGGAGATTCAAAAAATCCTCTGCTTGAGGACTTGACTTGCAGGAGAGCAATGTCTCCTTGTCTGTATCTACAGAGGGGGCTAGATGAGAGTCGATGTGAGAGCTGAGAAATGTGAGCTCAGGATAGAAAAGTCTTCAGAATACATCATTCCAGGTCCATCCTTGTGTGGAATTCTCTCCCCTAAAGACTTCAGAGGCCTGAGGTCCTGCCAACAGACTGGGATTCCAGCTGGGGCCTCTACATGGGATAGCCTGGCCAGGGTCTTGCCTGGAAGGGATTGTTTGTTTTCTGTGGGACTTGGGTTTCTTGTTCTGTTTACTCGCCTGTGCCAAGCATGCTTGGGGCCTCCACACAGAGGCTGGTGGCATCCAGCTGCAGAGGGTGCCCAGCAGCACAGGCTGCTTCTAAGCGACAGAGGCTTTGTGGCAGCTGGAGTCCTCTCAGCTGGACTCAGGTGCTGTGCAGGCTGTCTTTTAAATGAAGTTAGCCTTTGTTGGATGATGCAGCTTTAAGTGCCTTTAAGTTTAACCACCAGTAGGCTCTATGAGGTGAGACCACCACTAGCCCCATTTTGTAGCCTTGGACTCTGGGACTTAGAAAGGCCTAAGGTCATGTGGCTTGTGAGTGGAGCTGAGATTTGAACCCAGAGCTTTCTGCAAGCCCAGGTCTTGAACCTTACGTTGTACTGGCCCAGGTTCCCTTCAGTGTCTAAAGCAGGACGGCCATCCCAGTGCCCTCTCATACACAGTGTGGTGGTGGTGATCCCGCAGTGTCCTTCCTGTCTTTTTGTGGTTGCCCTGGGTGGACCACTTGCCAGGCTCCCTGACTCCACTCTCCAGTGGGGCTGGAGATGCTGATGGTCACTCTTGGCACACAGGACAGATATTGGGTTTTGCAATTCCCAGAGAAGGAAGAGTGGCAGGCTGGGAGACCAGGCAGAATGTAGGCAGTCGACGCTCGGCATGGTGCAGCTCCTGGTGGCAGGGCTGGGCCAGCGTCCAGGTTCTGCACAGTGCCTTTGAAGTGTGGCCACTTCCACAAGGCCTGGGGCAGTCAGAGGGTGGGCTGCACCTGGGCGGGAAGCCGCTCAGGGCAGCACCGCAGGTGGAGGCTGTGCTGTGCAGTTGCTGTTACCATTCTATAGTCAGTTTCCTTCCGTGTCTTCCCCCTTTCTAACAGAAGAGCAGAGGAAAGCGGAAAACCACCAGAAATTCTAAATTAATACCCAGCCAATTTGGCTCATCCTTTCTCCAAGACTCCAGTGAGGGAGAGGCTGGTGTTTTTAAAAATCTCGTTCTCTATCAGATGCAACTGAAAGGCTCAGAGGTAATTAGCTGTCCTAGAAAGACTGTATCATCACCTTAAAAAGCTGCCTCGTGGGAGTAACCATTATCTGTAGTGGCATGGGAACATGGCAATAAAAATAGACTGGACCCTCTCTGTGGGAGCTGAAGAAAACCAGCCTATTAGTTTAAGGAAAATTAGGCAGTGGGCCAAAAGTTACCACTCTCACTTTTTAATTTGAAAAAAGTCTCACAAAATGAGTACATTTTACTATGAAAATTTAGAGGAGTCAGAAAAGCACAAATAATGAAGAAAAATACCACCTTCGTACCACCATTTGGATGAATTGTTCTGAGCATCTTGGCAAATACACCTCCGATCTCCATTTCTTTTGTTCATGAATGAATGTTTATTTGTATGAAATTGGGATCATGCTGATGTTCAGTGTTATAAAGCACTTTTTTCCCCCTCAGTATTGTTTCAGTCTTTCCTTCATGTTATTAAATGCTCTTTTTAGTAGTGAAATGGCTGTATTAGGTAAAGGTGTCATAATTCATCTAAGGATGGCAGCAGCCAGGATAAGGATGACCATGAGTAGGATTTGTAGATAACTTGCTTTGTGCTGGGCACTATTCTGAGCTCTGTTCTGTTAACTCACTTTGTCATCACACAGCGCTGTGAGATAGGTACTCTTGTTATTCCCATTTAGCCTTTGTTGTTTGGCGTTTAAGCTTTTCCTTTTAAAAATATATATTTTAGACAACTCAGTACTAAGCATACATATTTAAGCACACTCTTGGTTGCCTGTAGGTTGCTGCTGGGTCAGAGAGTCTGCATATTTTAAAGCTCTGATGCCTGTTGCCCATCATCCTAGAATGAGTCTCCACTCTCTGTCCCCTTACCTCTTCCCACTCGTTCAGTCTGGAGCCAGTGAGTTGGCTCTTCATATCAGGTGGCCAAAGTAATGGAGCTGCAGCATCAGCAAATGTCTATTGATACCTTCCTGGGCACCAGAACCCATGCTGGACACTGTAGGTGTACCGATGAATGAACCGTGGCTCTTTAATCTCAGGAACCTGTGGGAAGACCATCTTGGAATGATTATTGACTGGGTGTAAGGTTCGCTGTACATAAAGCCGAACAGTGGTTCAAGCTCATTTCTGTTCCCACCAGTGGCCTGTATACACAAGTTACCTCTCTGGCTCTCAACTATGCTGGTTCTCAGCAGGGAAAGGGTTAGCTGTGCCTGGTGTCCTGGCCCTCAAGGCAGTGCAAGGTGGGTCGGGGAGAGGGATGGCAGCTGAACATGACACACAGACATCGTGTTTCATCAGGAACGAAAGCCGAGAACAGGGTGGTGGTGGTGTGAGCTCCTGTCGCTCACTCCTCTGCTCTTGGGAGATAAACAATTGGAAAAAATTAACAGCCTTGGACTCCAAAGACTCCTCTCCTTTGAAAACTGTATCGTATGTAAGTCACTGCCCCATGATTATCTTGCAATGAGGAAGACATGTTCCATATTTCACATGGGAGGCGGGGAGTGGCCTGCAGAATATTTCTGCCCTCTCTTGAGCTTTGCAAGGGGGTTCGAGTTTCATGGGCAATGTGGCTCTTTGATTCTGGGTTCCAGCACTGTGTGGGGAAGTGTGAAGGCGTTTGTCTCAAGTTTGATTTAGAAAACTGAGCTGCAGGTGGAAAGCATGTAACGTGACTCTTTTCCCCCAAATGATGTGGCTTTCTCATGTTTCACTTTTGAAAATGGTTAACAAGTTCCTGAAGTGAGCAGGTGCTTTTATCAGGATGGCAGAGCACACAGTACTCGGAAACCAGTTTTCCAGCTATTTTTTATAGGTTTAACACCTGCAAAGTGGCATTTTCTGCAAAGAGGTGACAAGGACAGCAAAGAGTGTAAAAACAAAATTCCACAGAAACTCTTTCTCAGACTCTGGAGTAATGGGGCCACTGACCTAAATAAGAGCAGAAATCCTCCAGTACAATGAGCTCACACTGCCAAGATGGGCTGAATTGAGGCCGTGGCATCCTCCACTCACACGCCGGTCCCACGTGCATTCAAGCCCCAGACGACACGCAGGCTGCTGTCTAGAGACAGCCAGGCTGCCCCAGACCCTCCTAGAGAGGGTTTCTGGCTCCAGGACCCTGGCTGAAGCCTGGGTGATAACAAGGCTGTATCCCTGGATGGAGACACTAACTAAAGAATAGAATTTTATCGTAAGAATCCCAGGAACTGAGCAGACTTTGTCAGGCTCCAGGGTTGGGTCGGAGAGAACTGTTCTTGGTGGACTATCCAAGAAACAGCGCAGACTCAAAATACAGTGCCACACGTGGGAGCGTGGCATTTAGTTTTCTGCGAGCACAGTTTTTAAAAAGTAAGAACAGGTGGCATTAATTTTAATTTAACCCAGTAGATCCAAAATAGTAACATTCAATATTTATGTACATAATTATTATTTACATTTATGTACATAATTATTGTTATTATTATGTACATAATTATTTATGTACATACCAATGAAATAGTTTTCCTTCTTTTCGTGTGCTCTTCGAAATCCAGTGTGTTTTACCCTTAGCAGCACATCTCGCTTCCTAACCATCACATTTCAAATGCCCAGGAGCAGTATGTGGCTCATGACTCCTGTCTTGGACAGTGCAGGTGTAGAAGCTGTATCACTCAGCATCTTATGAGTGAGGCCAAAAGGTGCTGGGCCTATAATGATCACTGTAGCATTTGGTGTCGAGTCTTTCATAGCATTCTTCTGCCACTGGGGTGGGGGCGGGGGAAGCTTTCAACCTTGATAACTTAAACTGTAGACAGTAATACTTTCCATTTTCGTAGGGCCTTTCCATTACAGGATACTTTAGTACGCTCTCCTAAAACTGTGAGAGAGGCCAGGCAGGAACCATTCCTTTGGCACATGTTTATTAAGGGTATGCTGGGTACTAGGTCCTGATTGGCAAACAACTTCTGCCTTCTTGGAGCTCAGATTCCAGTGGAGGGGAAAAACATCATGCATCACTGTAGTTAGAACTGTAGTGGGTATGAGCAGGGGCTATGGAAGCAAAAGAGAAACACTCCTAATTCTGCCCAAGATGTCAGGGGAGCACTTGAGAGGCGAGAGGTTTGAGCAGAAAGATGGAATGACATCTTTGCTAGGAAGATGAACTGGAGTGAAAGGTAGATGCATTCTGAACATCATCCATTTGGGTTAGAACTTCTGTACCTGGAATGTCCATTTTACAGCCCAGACAGGTGGCAGGTTAGGTCACCTGCTTGAAATCCTACTAGATGTCCAGAGGCGATAGATTCTGGAAGAGTTCCGATTAGCTAGTTCTGGAGCAGCTTTGCATCTAAAATGTGTCCCTGGATGTGGTCTTTAGGAAGGAAGGAAGTGGTGGGAAGAGCCCTGCCCTGAAACTTAATGATCAGCTGACCTCCATTCCATTGTCCTTTTCTGCCTTCAGCTACCATTTTGTTTTGTTTTGAGATCTGACACTAGAATATTTGTATACAATTCTGTAAGATCGCTCTGTTAAAAAGTGAAGTTGCTCACTTGTGTCCACCTCTTTGCGACCCCCTGTCAGGCTCCTCCCTCCATGGGATTTTCCAGGCAAGAGTACTGGAGTGGGTTGCTGTTTCCTTCTCCAAGGGATCTTCCTGACCCAGGGGTGGAACCCCGGTGTCCCATGTTGCAGGCACTCTTTACCATCTGAGCCACCAGGGAATCCCTTCCCTCAGTTAAAGTTCATGCTTTAAGTGCTGCTTGTAGTATTTCTGTTGTAGTTACTGGGGAGTCCTGGGGGAGACAGCACCATTTCTGGATGTTTCCATTCCCAAGCGAACCAACCACCCATCTGGAATTTCAGTGCAAGGATTTTAACCCACACAAGGAGCTGGGCTCTTGCCTTTTGTCCATACCAGGCCGTTGGCCACGACTCGGGCAAGACAGAGCACCCACACGCCTGCCTGGGGCCTGCTTCCCTCCAGGAATGGTGAGCCGCCTCTGCACTCAGCAGTTTTTATTTTTATCTCATCAGCGTGTTCCTCCTTTTAAAGTGTGAATCCTAGTGACCCGAATGAGCTGTCTGTCTGGGCCTGGGCCAGCAGGCCTAGGTTACTCCAGTTCAGAGGCGGCCCTGGTCTGGGGTGGCAGGGATGGGGGTTCCCAGGGTGACTGGATGGGGCGGGGCAGGGAGCCAAAGTGGCCTGCCAGACGGACAAGTTCTCAAACTAGGAGAAGGTTATTCTTGAAGTAAACCAGACCCTGTATTCCTCTCTCCCTCACCCGCTTCGTAACAGCCCTTTTAAAAGAACAAACAAAGTTTGCAAAATTCCGATGTTAATATTTAGAAACACAAAATCAAGTGGGCATACCTCTTCCAGTTTGGTTGTGGGTGGAATTCAGGCCTGTTGGCTTTGGCATCCACACATGAGACTCTGCTGAGATTTCATCCATGCTGATGCATCAGAACAGCATGGTTTCATACTTAGAGATTGGGCACGGGAGATGGGGCGTTGCTCTTTCCCTGGAATTGAGTGACGGCTGCCCCAGGCTCACAAGGGAGGATGTGGTAGAGTTTTAGAAACAGGAAGACAGAAGGCCTGCCCCACCCACTGCTGGCTCATGGAGCTGGCATGAGTCAGAGGGAAGAACTGCAGGATTTGTGGGCCTCCTATGCTGGACCATGGAGAAGGAAATGGCAACCGACTTAAGTATTCTTGCCTGGGAAATCCCATGGACAGAGGAACCTGGCGGGTTACAGTCCATGAGATCTCAAAGAGTCGGACACAACTGAGCAACTAAACACACAGACACACACACACAGACACACACCCACACACCCCTACCTACCTACCTACCTGTGGTAAGTGCTTTTCCTCTGGAGAGAGAGAGACACATACACACACACGAGAGAGAGACACACACACCCCACACACACCTGTGTTAAGTGCTTTTCCTCTGGAGAGAGAGAGACACATACACACACACGAGAGAGAGACACACACACCCCACACACACCTGTGTTAAGTGCTTTTCCTCTGTAGGCTCATGAATCTCGCGCAGCTGTTCTGTGGGCTTATCATTATAGAGGTAGTTTTGCTTCCATAGGGCAGTGGTTCTCCAAGTGTGGGTACTGGACCAGCAGCATCACCTGGGAACTTGTTAGAAATGCAGGTTCTCAGGCCCCACTCACGGTTTTCAGAATGAGGACTCTGGAGAGGGGCCAAGCTATCTGTGTTTTAACAAGCCCTCCAGGCAAGCCTGATGCACTCTAAAGCTTGGAAGCCTCTACCCCAGAGGTTAAAAACACAGGCCCAGAGCTAATCTGGGCTCAGACCTCAGGCATATGGCTTTTGGCAAGTCAGGCAACCACTCTGCTTTGGTGTTCTCATCTGTAGATTGGAGGTGTGAATAGTACCCACTTCACAGGGCTGTGTGGATTACATTAAGGAGTATATGGTGAAACTGGGGCAGTGCTGGCACGTGGTGAGCACACCCTGAGTATTTGGTCTCCTTCACTCGGAGTCTGCCGGCTTTGATCCCAGGTCTGCTGAACCTCAAAGCCATCTACTCATTTTATTGGACCAGCCGTCCCTTAGAAATCAAATTCAATTAACCATCACCATGTCTCATTCTGCAAACACTGGAGGCTGCTGTGTAGGCTTGCTGGCCAGGGGGGTCTCCTCTCTCCCTGCCAGCTCTAGTTCCTTAGTAGGAGCTGCTTGAACAGGGAGAGAAAGATTTTAAGACCAAGGCCAAGTTTAGCATGTGGCTGCCTTTATTGATTAGTGTGTCTGTCTTGGATACACGAGGGGTTCTTTCCTCTTGCTGTTGCCGGATATCAGGCAACTTAGTGTGAATTTCTGAGCCATTCCTGTTACTGGGCTTTAATGGAAGGCTATTAAGAGAGACTGCTTAATGTGGCAAGCCGGAGGAGTTGTGTGGGCTGTACATGTTCAGGGTGGGGTCAGCAGGAGGCTGTGTGTGGTTTGTGGGCCTTGCCTGGCCTAGGAATTGGTCTGGTGCTGTTGATTTTGGGAAATGTGGGTGGCTGTAGCCACAGGAAAGGGCTGGTTGAGAATCAGTATTTTCTGAATCCTGGGCACATATCTTTCCATTTCATCATGATTAATAGAAGCTTTCAGCCCCATTTTGCAGCTGTGGGAAGGACTGCCATAATGAAGTACCATAGAATGGGCAAATTGAACAAAAGAATTTGTTTCTTCATGGTTCTGGGAAGTAAAAATCTGAGATCAAAGTGTCAGCAGAGTTGACTTCTGAGGCTTATGGATGACTATTGTGTCTTCACATGGTCTCTCTACTCAGCTCTGTCTAAATTTCCTCTTTTTTTTTTTTTTAAGGACGTCCGTCATGTTTTATCAGGCTTCCCAAGTGGCACAGTGGTAAAGAATCCACCTGCTAATGCAGGAGCTGTGAGAGATGCAGGCTCGTTTTCCTGGGTCAGGACGATCTCATGGAGAAGGAAATGACCACTCATTCCAGTATTCTTGCCTGGAAAATCCTGTGGACAGAGGAGCCTGGCAGGCTGCACTTGTGTTTTATTAGGGCCACGCTACTGGCTTCATTTTAACTTTACCTTTTTAAAGACCGTTCTTGATTACAGTCACATTCTGAAGTCCTAGGGATTAGGACTTCAGCATCTGGATTTGGGTGGGGTGGGGCACTCTTCAACCCATGACACCTGGCCTCAGATGATCCATGTGGGTCTTTCAGAGTGTGGTGAGGTGACTGAGCTCACTGAGGACAAACAGGAGGGAGGAAGGGAGGGGCTGAGGCATCGTGTGGACAGTGCGCGTTCACCAAAACAGAGGGGAAGCTGTGGGGCAGGCCGGGCGGCGGGGGCATGGAGGGAAGGGAGGGTCCCAGTTTTAGGAGGTGATTGGTTGTAACAGTGCAGGCAAGTGACAGTGAGGGTTCAGAAACAGGTTGGATCTGCAGGAAAATTTCAACATTTTTACTGATAGACTTTTGAATGACTCGAATATGAGGAAAGATAAACGAGTTTCCTAGTTTCCTGAGAATATAGCATTTTGCAAAGATGATATTTCTGCCAAAGTCAGTGCCTAGAGTGTTTAATGATTCCAATTAAATCTCAGTGGGCTTTGGGGAAGATGACAGAATGAGTCTAAGATTCTTTTGAAAGGATAAACAGCTGAGAATAGTCAAGACATTTTTTTCATGAAGGGGGGTAATGATATCCCTTCTAGTTTGTTGCCCACGCACTGTCCAGAGTGATCTTTTTAAAGCATGAGTCAGGTCCCATCTGATGGTGTCACGCTGTCACACAGAATGGAATCCCTCTCTGTGCCGGGACCTGCGGGCCCTTGGTGGCTGGCTTCCCGAACCTTGCCTCCTGCCCCGCTCTCGCTCACTAAGCTCCAGTCACACCGGCTTCCTCCTTGTCCTGGAGAACACCCACCTTCAGCTTCGCTGTTGCCTGCACACAGAACTGTTTATTTCTGGACTGGACTGTCTCCGGCTTCACTCTATCGACTCAGGTTTATGCTGAAAAAGCACCTCCTCTTCAGGGGAGCCTTCCCTGATCACCCTGTCTGAAACACTCTCTGTCCTGCCATTCACTCTCCTCCGCTTTTACCTGGATTGTGCACTTTATTTACAGCGAGGTGGGCTCTAATCCACGCTGCCTGCCTTATTGTCCCGCTTTGCCCCTTATTGCCGTGTGGCTCTCTGGGTGTCAGTTGTCCTCGTCTGTAAAATGGAAATGACACTGCCTATGTCAGGTACTGTTGGGAGGATTAGATCTGGCACATAAAGTGGCCAACAGCCAAGTACTCTCTGGCTGGCACACAGAGTAAGTATTCATTAAATGCTGTTATTACTTGTTCAGTGTAGATTCCCCCAGTAGAAAGGGAAAGCAGACAGATGAACGCTTTGCCTGGTTCACTGGTGTGTATTCGGTGCCCAGAACTGTGCTTGGCACACAGTAGGGGCTTGATAAATGTTTGTTGAGTGAATACATGAAAGCATGATGGTAAAACTATTATGAATGCACAGTAATTAAAATAGTGTTTGTGTATGAGTAGAGACAAACATTAAAGGAATACAAAGATAAAAGAATACAATAATATCTCAAAGCCAATCCTAGTGTTTATGAGAATTTAAAATGGGATGATGAAGCATCACAAATCAGAGGGGAGAAAGGATGGATTATTTAGTAAGTGATTACTTACTAATGCAAATGATTACATCCTCTCCCACAGCGTACACCAAAATAAATTCCGATTTGATGTTTTGAGTTAAACCACAGAAAAATAAGGGAATATATGAGATTATCTAATTTTCTAGGTAAAAGTTGGTTTTCTAAGACAAAGCACTGGGGAAAATAGACAGGTGGCTTGGATTGTTTCTACAAGTCAGTTTCTGTGTATCATAAGTATTACAAAAAAGTTTATAGTCAATGTAGAAAAATTGCCACATATAACAGATAACAGTCCTTTACTATATAAATTGTTGCTTGTGTAAATCTGTAGCGGATAAACATTAACGTCTCAGTAGAAAAATTATCCAAAGGGAAAATACAGATCATGCACAGAAGAAATGCACCCAGGCAGGCATGGGGGTGGCGGTGGGGATATTTAACTTGAGTTCAGTTCAGTTCAGCTGCTCAGTCGTGTCCGACTCTTTGTGACCCCATGAATCGCAGCACACCAGGCCTCCCTGTCCATCACCAACTCCCGGAGTTCACTCAAACTCTCGTCCATCAAGTCGGTGATGCCATCCAGCCATCTCATCCTCTGTTGTCCCCTTCTCCCCCTGCCCCCAATCCCTCCCAGCATCAGAGTCTTTTCCAATGAGTCAACTCTTCGCATGAAGAGCCAAAGCACTGGAGTTTCAGCTGTAGCATCATTCCTTCCAAAGAAATCCCAAGGCTGATCTCCTTTAGAATGGACTGGTTGGATCTCTTTGCAGTCCAAGGGACTCTCAAGAGTCTTCTCCAACACCACAGTTCAAAAGCATCAATTCTTCGGCGCTCAGCTTTCTTCACAGTCCAACTCTCACATCTCTACATGACCCCTGGAAAAACCATAGCCTTGACTGGACAGACCTTTGTTGGCAAAGTAATGTCTCTGCTTTTCAATATGCTGTCTAGGTTGGTCATAACTTTTCTTCCAAGGAGTAAGCATCTTTTAATTTCATGGCTGCAGTCACCATCTGCAGTGATTTTGGAGCCCCCCAAAAAATAGTCTGCCACTGTTTCCACATCTATTTCCCATGAATTGATGGGACCAGATGCCATGATCTTAGTTTTCTGAATGTTGAGCTTGAAGCCAACTTTTTCACTCTCCTCTTTCCCTTTCATCAAGAGGCTTTTTAGTTCCTCTTCACTTCCTGCCATAAGGGTGGTGTCATCTGCATATCTGAGGTTGTTGATATTTCTCCCGGCAGTCTTGATTCCAGCTTGTGCTTCTTCCAGACCAGCGTTTCTCATGATGTACTCTGCATAGAAGTTAAATAAGCAGGGTGACAATATACAGCCTTGATGGACTCCTTTTCCTATTTGGAACCAGTCTGTTGTTCCATGTCCAGTTCTAACAGTTGCTTCCTGACCTGCATATAGATTTCTCAAGGGGCAGGTCAGGTGGTCTGGTATTCCCATCTCTCAGAATTTTCCAGAGTTTATTGTGATCCACACAGTCAAAGGCTTTGGCATAGTCAATAAAGCAGAAATAGATGTTTTTCAGGAACTCTCTTGAATTTTTGATGATCCAGAGGATGTTGGCAATTTGATCTCTGCTTCCTCTGCCTTTTCTAAAACCAGCTGGAGTATTTAACTTATTGGTAATCAAAGAAATGGAAAGTAAAGTGAGATAGCATTTTTTTTCCACTCAGGTTACTCAGCAGGGGTTGTGCTGAGAAAGGTACTTTTCTAAATTGCTGGTAATGGTATACCTGGGTAAAACTTCTCTGGCACAAAGTTTGTAGAGGCTTAACTATATACACGGAGAAGGCAGTGGCACCCTACTCCAGTACTCTTGCCTGGAAAATCCCATGGACAGAGGAGCCTGGTAGGCTGCAGTCCATGGGGTCGCTGAGAGTTAGACACGACTGAGCGACTTCACTTTAACTTTTCACTTTCATGCACTGGAGAGGAAATGGCAACACACTCCAGTGTTCTTGCCTGCAGAATCCCAGGGACAGGGGAGCCTGGTGGGCTGCCGTCTGTGGGGTCGCACTGAGTCAGACACGACTGAAGCGACTTAGCAGCAGCAGCAGCAACTATATACATACTTTTTGACTTGGTAAAGTCAATTCTAGAAATCTAACCTAAGGAAATAAGTAGAAATTCATCCGATATATGTAATAATAAAGATAGTCATTATTCATAAATAATAAAAATATGGAAAAGATCCACATATCCAACAATAGTGAGTTATGTACATATACACAGGAAATAGACTGAAATAGTCATCCAGACTTTAAATTATTTTTTCTGAGGTTATTTATATATCCATTCTTAACCAGGACCTTTTTTTCATTATGCTCACTAATGTCCCATTGGCCAAAGCAAGTCATATGACCAAGCCATTGACTCAGGGAGAGCAGACCACACGAGAGGTGACTACTGATAACCGCCTGTATAACCATCTACCATATGTATTCATAATATGATTGCAGTTCCTAAACATGAGACACGTAAAGACACGTGCACATATGGAAACATGACAGAATGTCATCTGCGGTTATTCTCTAGTATCTTCTTCTGTACATTTGCAAAATTTCCTGTAGTGAGTATATATTTGATTGTCATTAAAAAAAATGTGTTAATTTTAAAAGAATGGCTGTGGGTTTGGAGATCTTAATATATGATAAAGGGCAGATTCAGGAGAATTATTGGATGAATAGAATTAACTGGTGTTGGTGACTTTTTAGATGATGGATGAGGCTGAGAGTAGGTGGGTTCAAGAATAAAATAGCTCAGGCCTTATACTGGATGGTGTCCAAGTTGGAGGAAGGGATGTAGGATATCTTTGTGGCGGGAAATCTCCTCTAACAAGTTGAGTTTGAGGTCCCTCTGTGGCATTGTAGTTAAGAGTCTGGCAGCTAATGGAAATATAGAACTGGAGTTCAGAAGAGAAGTGGGGGCTGGAGAAAGGAATATCTTTTTGAATCACTGGTGGTCACTGAGAGAGAGAAAATATGACTGAATTCTTGAGCTCACTAATATTTAAGGCCTTGGCAAAAGCAGTGCCAGACCAGTTCCAACCTATGACACTTCTTCCTTATCCTTTCCTGCCCCAGGCTGAATAACCCCATCCCACCCCCATCATCTGTGGTCTTGGCACTCTGTTCTTCTCTTTTGGAGCACTCGACTTATTTGTAATTAAGTGACCACTTGTGCAATTAATTGATCAATGGAGGTGCCCCCCACTGGATTGTCAGCTGCATGAGAGCAAGGCAGGGTCTGTCTTGTCCACTGTTGTTAATCAGGGTTGCCTGCCATAGGTTTCCCAGGAGGATGAATGAATGAAAACAGCAGGCAAACCAAAGAGGTAATGGATAAGAAAGATTCAGAGAAGGTGCAGGGGGCCCAAGAGAGTTTCAGGAGAAAAGTTTCAAGGAGAAAGCAGGCACCAAGTGCCAGTGGCGGTAAGAGACGGAAAAAGAAATCAACAGAGAAAGCAGTGTTAGAGTGGGGCTGCAGTCAGGTCCTGGGGGAAAGGAGTGTACTCAGTCATTCGAGCAAAGGTGAACTGTTTGGTCTTGGAGAAGAGGACTGGAAGATCTTCTGAGTGGAAGGATAGTAAGGAGGGAGGGACAAATACAATTTGTCCCTTAGCATCCATGGGACATTGGTTCTAGGAACCCCTGTGGATTCCAAAATTCAAGGTTGCTCAAATTTCTTATATTAAATGGCCTAGCACAATGGCTACAGTTGGCCTTTGTATCCACAGATACTGGGATTTTCTCAGAGTGCTCCTCAAGTCTGGTCTGGAGATCTTAGATGTGTTAGATGTGAACCACATGAAATTGGCTGTGTTGAAATCTTCGTGAAATTGGCATTCTTTGCTATATAGGCTAACTCAGGAGTTCTCAAAGTATGGGTCCCAGTCTGGCAACTGCCTCTCCTGGGAACTTGTTAGAAATGCAAATTCATATTTAAATAGAAGACCCTGGGGTAGGGCTCAGCAATGCATTTTAATAGCCCTCCAGATGATGTTCACTAAAGCTCAAGAACCACTGTCCTAACCCCCAAACTACAAGCAAGTGGTTGTTGGAAGTTAACTTGCTCCCCTGACGTTTATGCAGGAGCCAGCAACAAAACAACTCCAAGAGCAGGGATGTCTGTTTTCTTACTGCCTGCTTTCTGGGAGAATTTTTAAAGTTGTCAACTCAAAACCTGCTTTGGAATTCCCTGAAGTTGGAGAATTGGTCTGATAAGATTGAGGCCCCTGTCTTGCAGAGGCTTCTTCCCTGTTGTGTGGTCAGCAGTTTTTGCTGGGATTCCAGGCAGCTTTCCTGGCCTGACTCTGAGCATGAGTTTCTGAGCCAGCCAGTTAGGGGAGTGGGGGTGGGGAAGGGGAACCTCCTGGGCCTCCCTGAATTCACTATTTTAAATTGAAGACAGTGAAGGACCCCAGGGATTACAGGCTAGAGGATAAGGTTTCACATCAAGCAGCTGGAATGCATAGCCGCGATGTCCGGGACCTATAGCTTTGAAAACTTGGTGAGATGCTGTTGCTTAACAAAACCCAGCCTCGGCCCACTGGCCTCCATCCTCGCCAAGACTCGGCACCATTCTGGGTCACCAGGCTCCTGCTGCACCTTGGGATTCCCCAGAGATAAAAGCTAGGCAGCCCTGATTACTGCTGTTACTTTCAAGAGGCTCGACTTAGCTGCAGCTTGCAGTATGGACACTCAGCAGGAAATGTTAATTGCTGGAGGCACAGAGTGGATTTTTCCCTCTTTGTAACTCAGAGGAACAGATATCCAGACACCAGGCAGATCCCCACACATTTGAAGGTGACTCCACAAACCAGGGGTTGAGATTTTCCAGATAACCGAAGCTCTCAGCAGAGTAAGTGCCCATTTGCCCCTGCAGTGGGGTGCCTACTGGCATTCTAAAAGCCTGTGCACATGATGCTTTGGAGGCTTTGCTGCCTGGGATTTGTGTTCCAGTCTGTTCTGTGTTGTTGAGCACAGTGTCATGGGTAGATTCTGAGGAGCTGGAACCTACCCTGTCCCGTGTTGGGAATATTCATGGGAGGGAGACAAGAGCAGGTAAGTACCTCCACTGTCCCTGGGAGCTCCCTTTCCTCTCCTGGAAGAACTTTGGGCTTCCCTGCAGAGCACAGACTTGTGTCCAGTCTAAGTTCTTTATTTTGCACACTTATAAAGGTAAATCTTCCTATGCTGCCAAAATCACAGGAAAGATAGGAGCTCTTGGTTCTGGTTCTAGTTTATTTGTATAATTTTGAGAAAATGACTGCATCCAAATACTTTTTTTTTCCCTCCATGAGTGGGCTTTAGTCATACTTTTTTCCCACTAGTGGGCCTCTGTGTAAAATATTGGGGGCAAAATATTGAAAATAATTTTTTTTTATCAAGAGTATTTGGAAATCTAAAATTCCTGTACCCACTGCTCTAGTGTCTCCAGAGAAAAATATCCAGTTAACAAAGGACAGGAAGGAGATAGTTCCAGAACTTCAGTTAAGTGACAGAGGTCTGAGTGTTCACTGTACAGGGCTGCTAAAGCTCTCGTGGGCCTTCCAGTGTCACTCATCGGTGCTGGAAGACATTTCCCAGGACTGACACCCCACCCCCCTGTCATTCACTAGTTCTGATGAAAGAAGAGTTGAAAATGGCCAGTAAAATGGTGGTCAAATAAATGTAAATTTAAGTAGCCTTATAGCACCTTTCCCACCTATTGGATTAGGGAGGATGTGCAGAAATTACCCAGGACAGGGGAGTGGGTTGTAGAACTACCGGTGGAAGTCTAAATCTGCCAAGCAATTTTGCAAAACTTATTTAAAATCTTAAAAATGCGCATAGCCCTTGACCTCCTGGAAAATTTCTGTTTGAAACAAAGTTATGCAGAAAGTAGTATGTTCCAAGTTTTTCACCAAAATGATAATTAAAACAGTAAAAAACTAGAAACAGCCTTGATGTCCAATAAGGATTATTAAATTATAGCATATGTCTATATTTAAATCTGTATCTATATGTATATCTTTATTACAGTTACATCAGACAGTACTTAATAACATATATCAGTTAATGAAAATGACAATAACTTACAACTTAACAGTTTTAAAATAATAGAAATAACATTATGATTCCAATTTTATAAACTATATGTTTTCACTTTTTTTTGAGTCTAAAAGGATTTATATCAAAATGTTAATGGTAATTCCTAGGTTAGAGAATTGCATTTCTTTTCTCTTTCTTTCCTTTTTATTTTCTAAACTTTCTGCAATAAATATGGGCTTAGTAAATTATTTCTTTTAAAAAATAAGGAAAAGATTCCTATGAAATATGCCCTAATAATTGCTGCTTTAAACAACTTCATGCCCAGAGCATCTAGCTGGCTGGTTTGCATTACAAGAAGGAATAAATGTTTGCTTTTTACTGATTAATGGGGAAGGAGGATGTTGTCTCTGACAAAACACAGAGGTGAATTTCATCTCACCTAAAAGGAAGAGAAGCCTTTGGTAAGAGGTGAAAGTTCAGCACTGAAAGCTAGATGAGGAATTTTGGCTGGAGCATTAAGCTGGAATCACAGACCCTATGTTGTGTTAGATAACTTTCTGATTTCCAGTGTGTTCTGAAGGTGGAAATTTTCTTCTCCTGCACATTCAGTGAATGGCTCTTACCCTCTCCCAGAAAAATGAAACAGAAACTAACCTCTTGAGACTGTGGCAGTGACAGTTGAAAGCAGCAGTAGTTAAGTCTCACTGGGCACAAGTGACGCTGCTTGTTCCTAAGGGTTGGGTGATGGGCGGGAGGGGCCAAGAGCAGAGCCAGGCTCATTTCCTTGCGAAGAACAGCTGGGGGGATCATTTACACTGAGAATTGTGTGAAAATACCATTCTTCTTGGCTGAAAATATGTGATCAAATGTAAAGTTGGGCTTTAGAAATATTCATTTCATGGTAGCTTGACAGGCTTAGGATGGAAACATTAGATGGTTGAAGAGGAGAGGGTGAGGGTGAATGGTGATTTCATCCAGGTTAGAAAGGGCTAACAAAAGCGTCAGAGAAAGCCCCAGACAAAGGCCCTGAAGGAGAAGCATTAATCAGGTCTGCAGTGGAGTTGGAGGCTGGGGTTTCACACTGGCACCTGGGGTCTGCAGGGAGTGGGTCAGTTGAAAGTGAGAGGAAGAATTATTTTGAGGCCAGCCTTTGTGTGAAATATCAGAAATCAAATCGTTGGGCTGCAGCATTACTTTGAAATGATTCAATAATATTAATATATATATGCATATATGAATTGGTAGATGGTTAGAAGGACAAATATGTGAGAAAAGAAATATGGCAAAATGCCAACAGTTTTGGACTGTGGATAGTAGGTGTGTGGGTCTTCACTGTACAGTTCTATAAACTTCACTGAAGGTTTGGGGGGAGAATCATTAAAATATTGGGATCAAAAAGAGCAACTAGATGGCAAAACCTAAACTCATGACATTTACAGAAAAGATAGGTAACAAAGAATCCCACAGGAGTCCCCAAATACAAAAACCTGGGATCTGAAAGAGCCCCAAACCCTTAGTTATTGGCCCAGGAGCTGGCCAGCACACGTTTAAAATGTGTGTGTATGTATGTTACCTCCATATTCGCAGGATTTGGCACACAGAGAGGTCCTACAGTGCGAAAGATGAAAATGTCAGAAGGAAGCCTAATGAATGGAAAGGGAAGATAGGAAAACGTGACAAGATCACCCCGGAGACCCCTCTCATGGTTCTGAACCAGTTGCTAAGAGAAGACCACAGGAAAGTGGAAGTGCAGAGGGAACAGGCTCAGCTACAGCCCACCTTTTGCCAGGTGAGGCCGTGCAGGATGGGGACACAGTCCCTACTGTAGATATTTGATCTGGTGCACTTGATCTGGTTGGTTCATATACCACACCCCCGAGCCCACCGCCACCATGAAAGCCAAGGAATAAACAAAAAGGGTTCGGGAAAAGCAGCTGGGGAAAGGTGGTGAAAAGGGTTTCTTCATCCAGGAAAAACTCTCTTCAAATGATATTTGCAGCATTTTCTGATTGTATTAGCCAGATGTCTCCTTGTGTAAACGTGTGTTGAAAAAAAATTGAAGGGGAAGCCTCAGGTTCCAAGAAGTCCTCAGTTCACTTGGATCAGAGAGATGAATGGTAACAACTTGCAAGCCTCCTTGACTTAGGGATGTCTGGACCTGCGTTTTCATAACCACTTGGATTAAGAATGATCAATAAGAACCTCATCCAAGGTCTAAGGCTTCATCTCTTAACAGTTAAATATGACACTGGGGAGGAAGTTGGATGAAATCAGGAAGTTGGATGAAACCAGTTAGGGCCCTGAGCTGAGTTTGAATGACCACTTTGCTTTTGAGTAGTGAGAGTAAAGATTTTGTTTTATTCATTGCTCTGTCTCTGGTGCCCAGAGTCATGCCTGGCATGTAGTGAGTGCTCAGTAAATATCTGTCGAATGAATTTAAAAAAAAAAGTGAGTCCTTTCAAGTCATACGGACCTGGGCTCAATTCTGTGTTTCTAGCTCTTGTGTGGACCTTACACAAGCCAACTAATCACTCTGAAGCTGCAAAATAGGAGTAGAAATTCCTGCCTCTTCAGTTGAGAATAAAATATCCCAAAGCCAGGAGTAAGAAAAACTAATTTTGTAGTATCCAAATCAAAGAAATTTTGGGATCTGCAGTTTGTTCGGAGAAGGTGATGGCACCCTACTCCAGTACTCTTGCCTGGAAAATCCCATGGACAGAGGAGCCTGGAAGGCTGCGGCCCACAGGGTCGCGAAGAGTTGGACACGACTGAGCGACTTCCCTTTCACTTTTCACTTTCATGCATTGGAGAAGGAAATGGCAACCCACTCCAGTGTTCTTGCCTGGAGAATCCCAGGGATGGGGGAGCCTGGTGGGCTGCCGTCTATGGAGTGGCACAGAGTCGGACACGTCTGAAGTGACATAGCAGCAGTAGCAGCAGCAGCAGCAGTTTGTTACCACTGTGTCATTGAGGAGAAGTTGTGAGGTATGAGTGAAACAGAAGAATAAAGCCTTAGCAGAGAACCTGACGTCTGGAAAACACTCAATTAAAAGCATCCTCTTTCTCGCCTTCATTGGTTCTGTCCGCATTTCAGTCTGTTCCTGTGTCTTGTCTTCCATACTTCCCAGGGATAAAACCGCCCAGTCTACCGTAGTTTTCTCTCTTGCCGTTAAACCATGCCATTAACTTCTAATGGGCTTTCTTGTGGGGCCTCAGACCTTAGATTAGGCCAAATGTTTTAACCTTTTTAGAAAGTGGCATGAAGTAGGCAATTTGCTGCTGCAGAGGAGAAGTGTAGGTTGGAAAAGCCTTTCTCGGTCTCCACCAGGAGCCCCTTCCCCTCCACTATCCACCATTAGGCCTGCTTATCTTCACCTTTTCAGTTAAAGTCAGTCGCCTTTGGCAATTCCTGTGGTTTGTGCTTGAGGTGATTTCCAGGGGGCACTGGCCTGATTCCACATAGAGGGGCTTCCTGAGAGCCAGGATCTGGGATGCCTGCCAAGTACTCAAAAGCCTGGAGGCCTGAAGCGCCCGAAGCTTGACTGAACCTGTCTCAGGAAAACGGGTTCTCTATGGGGAACTTCTCCACGTGTGGAGCATCCAGAGCCCTGCAGTTTGAGGGGGAGCCTGTCTTCCCATCTGCTGAACAATCCAGTTGCTAAAAATAGGAGACCAGACATCGTCTTGCCCTTCAGAGATGCTGTCTCTGGAAGCATTTGGCTGTTGCCGAAACCATCTTCCTGTTCATCAGAAAGACACAGGCTCCACTCTGGTTCCAGGTGCTCTGTGGCTTGCAGCTCCTCCTAATTTGTCCCTGAAATACCCATGATGACACAGAAAAATAACAAAACTCCCAAGTCAGCAAAAAACCAGGGACTGACAAATGCCAGGATCTTGAAAGCGTCAACTGATGATGTCGAGAAGACAGAGCTGGGCCATGGGGCTCTGTCTAGGATGCAGTTGATGACATGAAGATTCGTGGAAAGGAACCCTCAACCCCCCTACCCTGAGAAAAGTCAGAAAGTACTTTATACCGTCTCTTTTGTTTAGTTCCCGACTCATGTACTTGAAGTAAATTCTAACTGGTTGCGCCCCACCCCTGACACACACACACACACACACACACACACACACACACCCACCCACACACCCACACACACACACACAATTTTTCCTCCTCTCAGCTGCAGACCTCAGAGGTGGTCTTCAGTAAATTCATCTCTCTTTATCTTTATTACCCCTGTATCCAAGTAGAGAAAGAAACCATGGGAAGAAAACCAGATGGGGAATAGGGGAAACTGGCAGAATTTTGGTGCATTCTAGTAAGTATGTTTCCCCAAAGCAAAGTGCTGTAAGGAGGGTGCCCCGGGAGCTGTGCATGCGGGAAGATAGAAAGCTTTCTGTCTTGAGTTAAGTCTCAGGGAAGGAAATGAACTTTGTTAGAGCAAGCGTTCTGAATCACTGGAAGCCATGTCTTTGCCCTGTCCTCTCCCACAGCGGGTACAGAAACACCCATTCTTTATGCAGGTGGCGAGAAAATGGAACCATTGCCAGTCTACTCATAACATCTGTTGAAATTTCATCACTGGTCTGGACAAACTTTTCCTTATTCAAGGATGAATGAAGACAAAAGGCTTCTCTGGTGGCTCAGGGCTGAAGAATCCACCTGCCAATGCAAGCAATGCAGGAGACACAGGTTCGATTTCTGGTTCAGAAATATCCCTCGGAGGAGGAAATGGCAACCTCCACTCTAGTATTCTTGCCTGAAAGGTCCCATGGACAGAGGAGCCTGGCGGCCTACAGTCCATAGGATCACAAAAAGTCAGACGCAACTGAACAACTGAGCATGCACGCAAAGACAAAAAACACTGTGGGGAAAAGTCCGCCAGGGTAAGGTAAAGGCAATTGCTTCTAAAGACCCAGAAGCAGGTCTGTTTTTGGAAAAATTACCTACAGCAGGCTCCAGAAGAGCATTTGGGAGAAATGTGTAGCATTCTCAGTATCTACAAAAAGACATGGCCTCCCTGCAGTAGGAGCTGAAAAATGTAAGGCAAAGATGGGTTGATATGAAAAGGCAACAAAAAGGGGAAAAAAGATATAGATTAAATGAAGAAAGGTTTTGAGGAAACAAAAATCCAGCTCCCGAACTAAGATCCAAATTTGCAGGAGTATTAATAGAAGAGTATTAATATGTGAGAGGCTGAATAATGGCCCCCCAAAGATGTCCATATCTTAATCTGGAAATCTGTGAACACTAAGTGCAAAAACTGACTTTGCCGACGTGTTTAAGGTGAGGATCTTGAGAGATGGCGAGGTTATCCCACGTTATCCACATAGGTCCTAATTGCAGTCGTAAGTGTTCTTGTGAAAGATAGGCAGAGAGAAGTTTGATGATAAAAGAGAAGGCAGTGTGACCGTGGAGGCAGAGATTGGGACCATGTGTCCGCAAGCCGAGGAACGTCAGCTGCCACCAGAAGCTGGAAGAGGCAGAGGACAAATTCTCCCCTGGAGCCTCCTGAGGAAGTACGGCTATTCTGACAACTTCATTTGGCCTGGCGACACTGATCTTAGCCTTCAGGCCTCCAGAACTATAAGAAAATAAATGTCTGTGTGGCAAGTCACCGAGCTTGTGATAATTTGCTAGGGCAGTCAGGGAAAGCTAATACAAATGCTATGGAACATCAAATCAGTGATGTGGGTGAAGGAAAAAGAAACTTGAGAAACTATTCTGGAAAATAGAAGATAGAAAACAAGAGTCAAGGTTTAGATACAGAAGATGGAACTGACAGCCCACATTTGGCCTGTTGGTATTGGTGATTATTGGGGTTAGTGCCCTGGACAAACCTAGACAGCATATTAAAAAGAAGACACATTACTTTGCCGTCAAAGGTCCATCTAGTCAAAGCTATGGTTTTTCCAGTAGTCATATATGGATGTGAGAGTTGGACCATAAAGAAAGCTGAGCACCGAAGAATCGATGCTTTTGAACTGTGGTGTTGGAGAAGACTTTTGAGAGTTCCTTGGACTACAAGAAGATCCAACCAGTCCATATAAAGGAAATCAGTCCTTAATATGCATTGGAAAGCTGAAACTCCAATACTTTGGGTACCTGATGCGAAGAACTAACTCATCTGAAAAGACCCTGATGCAGGGAAAGATTGAAGTTGGGAGGAGAAGAGGAGGACAGTGGATAAGATGGTTGGATGGCATCACTGACTCAATGGACATGAGTCTGAGTAAGCTCCAGGAGTTGGTAATGGACCGGGAAGCCTGGTGTGCTGCAGTCCATAGGGTCAGAAAGAGTCAGACGTGACTGAGCAACTGAACTGAACTGATCAGATACTTCCCTGAGCTAATGAGAGACTGTGTATAAATCTAAAGAGCTCACTAACCACATTCTAAAGAAACTGAGGTGAAAGAGGCCCATATCTGGACATACCCTGGGGCACATACAGAATACAAGAATAAAGGGGAAATCTGTGAACACTAAGTGAAAAAACTGACTTTTTGTGCAAAAACACATTTCATAAGTGCCCAAACAGAAGAAGTATAAAAATCAAGATGACTTTAGGTCTGTTCTGTATATTGAACTTGTCAGATTAGAATACCAGGGAGTTGTTGGTTTTGTTTTTTTTTTTTTTTTTTTTTAAGTTTAGATATATTCACACCTATCTGCCTTGGGAATCTGAAACAGTAAAAGCTCTTCTGCTTATCAAGTAAGTTTGTGAACCATCTATAAAGTGTTTTTGGGGGAGGGGGGATTATGTTGTGGCCCAGCTACTTTATACTTACTGAAGTGTCCTCTGTGTATGAAGCCCATCAGAAGGGCTTCTGAGAAGCCCATTCTCAGACATGCAAGGGCTTAGGAAAATAAACATGTTCCTTTCTTTTAAATTTTAAAGATATGTTGCAGAAGCTGAAGTGGTAAGGAAGAATAGAGCTCAAGAATAGGTCGCATAGGCACTGTAATCAGTAAACGTACAGAGCAGTTTAAATTATTATTTTAAGTCTGGTTATCCAGCAGATACAAATGTCAGAAATTGTTCCTAAGATAAACTGTGGAATGGAAGGTCAACAGTACCTGTGTTCTGGGTCTAAACCCTAGAGTGCTGTTAACAGAGATAAACGAGGGAAGAGGAGGTAGTTTGTTGTGTGATTTATCTGAAATAGGTTGGTACCCAAAAAAGTTATTTCCTGTATTATTTTAATCTTTGGAGAATTGTTAATGGCTAAAGAAAGATTCTGAATAGTATTGGTACCAGTAATTGCCATTTACTCTGGTAAAAGGAGATTTTTACCCGGTTTTTACCTTTTACTAGTAAAAGGGTGTTTACTCTGAGGTACGCAGCATGCTAAAAACTCTACCTTCATCGTCTCTGCTCAAGACCACACTGTGGTTGCCAGGTCCTTTCCCTCCCACCCACTGTTCTTAAGGTTCCTAAGATCCTGCACCAGTAGGTGGTGCTGCTTGAACCCCAGGCTGGCTGATCCCAGAGCTCTTCTCTGTCCCTGTGCTAATATGAAAAACTTACAGGTAAATCCTGGAAGATTCTAAAACAACTGGAACTTCTCAAACACTGGAAACAGAAAAGCAAAACTCATCATAAAGTAGAGCAAAGAAAGCATCAATATATTTTTAAAAGCAGAAAAGGCACAGGGTACTTTCTTTAACCACAGTGTACTAGAATTATAGAAAACACAAAATTATAAAATTTAAAACCCAAATACTTAGAGATTTAAAAAAAAAGCATAATCCAAACACTATGGAGTCCATAAGAGACCAAAGAAGACTAGACAGAAAGTAACAAGAAGGCTCCATAACTGGATTTGAAACAAGGACAAATATTTACCTGTAGAAAAATTAATGGCTTTATATATGCAAGAAATCATCTAGATCACTGAATATTTAACTCAAGAAGGCAAGTAGAGAAACTAAAGAAAACAATGGAAGTCAGAGAAAGAAATCAAAAAAGATAAATGTTGACCTTAATTAATTAGAAAAAGATGTTAAGCTTGATAAATCCTGTTGCTGATTTTCTCAGAAGACCAACAAAATAGACTGATTTCTCAGAAATCTAATTTTTTAATTGAGAGAAAATATCTATACACATTAATGAGGAAGGGGGCCTGACCACAGAATCAGAAGTTGTTTTTAAGTTAAAAATGATTACTAGTGCAATTCTGGGCTCCAAATTTGAAAATCTGAATGGATTAGACAGTCTTCGAAGAAATGGAACTTACTGCAATTGATACAAGCAGTTGAAAACCTGAATAGAACAAAAACCACAGGAAGATCATCAGAGAAGTTTCCTGCCCACTGTTTTGCAGACTAGTTCTTGCAAACTTGCCAAGAAGAGTTACCCAAGCTAAATTCCACATAGACTGTTCTAGTCCTAATGTGCTGATTCAGCACTTGGCTTTGGAGGGAAAGAGTGGGATGCAAGCATGTTTGGCTGTGATGGGGTTGAAAGGTCCCATGTGAGAAGAACCCCTCCTCCCCTGGGAGCTGGTCCTCTCTTCCCAAGTCTGTGCCCACTTGCATCCAGAGGCTGATGACCATTGTGTTCTTAACCCTCAGCCAGTGGTAGAACATAATAAAGCATTAGGGAAAATGAGTCTGAACCTAACACCCACGGCAACTTCTAAAATTTGGTGATCGAAAGAGGGAACTCTTCCTTACTTTGCTCAGGGGAAGATAATGGGGAGCTTTCCTCGAAAGGGAAGTGTTCAGACAGCTGGATTGATATGCTTTCTGAATTTGACTTTTGTGAAGTTTCATAAGTGCCCCCACCACCCCATCCTACCTGGGACACATGAGTAGAGAGCAGCCAGTTCCTGGGACCAATGGCCCTGCTTACATTTCTGCCCTTCTCTCCATCCTCTCCTCCTGCCACTCCTGTTCCTTGCTGGAAGGCTGCCTGTCCCCACCCCACTAGTTTATTCCGCTGTGGCCAAGACTCTGGCTTCCTGCTGAAGGTGTGCATGGAAACCCTGCTGTCCTCAGTGGCCTGGCTGCCAGGCCCGGGGACAGTTTGGGCTCCTGCACTGGCACAGAACTTGCATTCCCAGGAATTGCCCACGCCTTCCCCTTTTTCCTGCAGAAGAGGTGGTGGAAATATTGTATTACCAAAAAGCAAAACAAAACCACCCTGGCATTGTTTAGGACTCTTTTGACATTTAGTGTGTTAGTCATTCAGTCATGTCTGACTCTTTGCGAGCCCAGAAGTTTCCTCTATCCATGGAACTCTCCAGGCAAGAATACTGGAGTGGGTAGCCATTCTCTTCTCCAGGGGATCTCCTGACCCAGGGATCAAAACAGGGTCTCCGTATTGCAGGCAGATTCTTTACCATCTGAGCCACCAGGGAAGCCCCTTTCTGACCTTTACGATTCCCCCAAATTGTACAAATGGTGATTATGCTCTGAAAGAAAAGCTGAGCCCTGTAGATGATACCATTGGTGGAGAGGGATGATGATAACACAGGGGAGGGGTGGTGAAAGCAAGAAAGAAGGAGGGAAAGAAAGGAAGAAGCCCTGAGAGGGGTCGTGTCTGCACTTCATTACATATTTATATATATTTAGATGGCTCAGATGGTAAAGAATCTGCCTGCAATGGAGGAGACCTGAGTTTGATTCCTGGGTCTGTAACATCCCCTGTAGAATGACATGGAAACCGAGTTCAGTATTCTTGCCTGGAGAATTCCATGGACAGAGGAGCCTAGTGGGCTACAGTCCACGGGTTGCAAAGAGTCAGACATAACAGAGCAACTATCACTTTTCCCCCATATTTATATCTATATATAATTATAAAACTAAGATCATGGCATCTGGTCCCATCACTTCATGGCAAATAGATGGGGAAACAGTGGAAACAGTGACAGACTTTATTTTTTTGGGCTCCAAAATCACTGCAGATGGTGACTGCAGCCATGAAATTAAAAGATGCTTGCTCCTTGGAAGAAAAGTCATGACCAACCTAGACAGCATATTATAAAGCAGAGACTTTACTTTGCCAACAAAGGTCCATATAGTCAAAGCAATGGTTTTTCCAGTAGTCATGTATGGATGTGAGAATTGGACTATAAAGAAAGCTGAGCACTGAAGAATTGATGCTTTTGAACTGTAGTGTTGGAGAAGACTCTCGAGAGTCCCTTGGACTGCAAGGAGATCCAACCAGTCCATCTAAAGGAAATCAGTCCTTAATATTCATTGGAAGGACTGATGCTGAAGCTGAAACTCTGATACTTTGAGCATCTGATGCGAAGAACTGACTCATTTGAAAAGACCCTGATGCAGGAAATTATTGAAGGTTGGAGAAGGGGATGACAGTGGATGAGATGGTTGGATGGCATCACTGACTCGATGGACGTGAGTTTGAGTAAGCTCCAGGAGTTGGTGATGGACAGGGAGGCCTGGTGTGCTGCAGTCCATGGGGTCGCAAAGAGTTGGACACAACTGAGCAACTGAACTGATATTTATTTATTATAATAATAATTATATGCACTTAATATGGTGATGAATTCTTGGCTTACCTTCTGCGCCTGAGGCAAATTGTGCTGGGGACCTACCACCCTACCCCTTCTACCTGGAATTTAATCTCACTGTTTCCTCTTCTTTACCTCCCATCCATCCATTCCTCACCCTGTGAAACCTGGTGTCTCTACCACTTCCTGAAAGTTCTCTGTTCCAGAACACCAGCCCCAGCTTCCCTGGCTTCCTCAGAATCAGAGCCAGCACCGCCCCCCACCCCACCCCACAACTTTGTGTGTCACGCTCTCCCCTTGGCTCTTGGGCCTCGTGCTCTGGGTTTTCCTTCACCTTCCTGGAAGTTCCTTCTCTGTTCCCCCAACAGGCCCTGCTCCTCTGCCTGCCTCTTATGTGGTGATGGTCCTCGGGCTCTGTCCCTCTGCACAGCCCCTGGGTGACCTGCCTCCTCAGTCACCGTCCTCGTGTGCCTGGTGTCCACTGCAGAGCCCAGAACTCGCGGAGGGACAGTCAGCTGCTGTTCATACCCCAGTGAGAGTTCCCACAGGCCCCAGCGTCAGTGTGTCCAGGACCTGACTCACTGTCTTCAGGCCACATAGCTGGTCCTTCCAGCCCCCACTTTCACAGGCTGGGAGCCGAGGGGATGTTTCTCTCCCACACCCCCGACAGCTGCTTCTTCATCAGGTCCTGCCAGCTGCTGATCAGTTTGGAAATAGCCCAGTGCCTTTTCCCCACACCAGCCTCCGTCATCTCTTCCTAGGACCTATCTCAGGTCTCCCTGCCTCCAGTCTTGTCCTCCATCCCACTCCACCCCCATGGCTTCTCCACATCAGAGCCATTTTATGCATTTATCGGGCATCTTCTGTGTCCTGGGTCCTCTGCCACACCACAGCTCTAAATCATCTGGCCGCTCCTTGCCCCCCAAGTACAGGCCAAGCTCCTTAATGTGGCTTAACAAGCCCTCTCAGAGGCCTGGCCCTGCCTGTTTCTGCAGAAGACTCTTTAAGCACTTGTGCCACACCCCAGACACCCCATGTTCCCTGGTCATTCTGCGGTCCCTGTGGGGGCTGTGCCTGACCTCCCACCTTGTGCTACTCCTGGCACCCCACCTCTCTGCCTTGCAAGCCCGCAGGTGTCAGCCTAGGAGTCACTTCCCAGGAAGCCTCCCAGCTGTGTTACTAAGTTCTTCAAAGAGCTTCACAGCAGCCGAGTTTGCCTCTAGAGAGCGCTCTTCACCTGGTTGAGGCACTTACCTTGTTCCTCCGTTAAGCTTAGAAGTTTGAAGGCAAAGGCTACGTTGTATCATCGTACATCACTGTTTCCTTCGCATACATCGTTGTTTCCTCTGCATCCAGTAGTGCCTGGTACATAATACTTACCCCTTAAATACTTTATCTGGGTAGTGAATGCTGGCTCCATTGTATTACACCCTTTCTGCGTTTATTGAAACCTACTATATCTCATGCACTAAGCTATGGCACTTAATAAATGCAATGGAAACTCCAAGTGTCAGAATCCTCAGAGAAAGCAGGCTAGAGTGAATTCTTGACTCTGGTGCCATGTGGGTCATAATCTGTTCTGGAAGCGAGAGTTTCTGTATAGTTGGGAGTTTATTCTTTTAAGTGCCTTTGTGCAACCACATAGTTACTTTTTATCTGCCTTTAAGGGGTCATTGAGGTTCATTCAGCCTGCCACCCTAAGCAACAGGGTGCCCTCCATCTTCTCTTTAACTTTGCCTCTTCTTTTCCTTGCTGTCAGTGTCTACCTGACTCGTTCCCCTTCACCACTTCAGATTCCATTACAGACCTCACTGTGCCAGCCACTAATGAGCTCTGTAAGACATCTGCCCTCAAGTGCTTCACTTCCTTGCTGCTTACTTAGCAAACATTAATTGCATGCATTCTAGGTCCTTCTAAGTGTTGCCCATCTTGACTTCAGAACTTGGCCTTAAAATGGCCATTTTTCAAATAAATTTATGGCTGTCAGCTGCTTTTGTGTGACTTGCCTCTCTTCTCAAAGTCAAGTGTGGAAAAGAAATAGAAACTTCCATCTGATGGGAGCTCTGCTGTTTTCAGAGGATGCTGACCCAGCACCAGGTCACCCCACAGACATGCCCTGTTTAGTCTGGCTCTGCTGGTCCATGTTGGAACCTGGAGAGTCTCAGAGAGACATGCCTCCCATAGCTTGTGCCCCAGCAGCATTCTAGCCCCTTTGAGGTCAGAAACAATAGTGCATTCATCTTTGTTTTCCTGGTGCCAGTGTATGTTTGTGGAATTAGCAAAAGAATGGAAAAAGGGAAGGAAAGAGTGAGACATGGTGAAAGGGAGGGAGAGAAGAGGGGCAAAACTGAAATTGAGAGATGAGATTCCTTCCAAGGTAAGGAGTTAGAGGTGTCAGATGGAGGATTTGGTAAACGGGTTCATTGCTTCTTCGTGTGTGTGAAATTTCCTCCCAGGGAGTATCTGATGTGCTGGAAGAATCTGATACCATAAACACTGAAACAAATACTCCAAACCTGGAGAGTTTCCAATAAGGTAAGAACTAACAGTAGGACAGTTATGTAATGGGAAAAATCTTGAAACTCCTGAAGATTACAACTCTAAGGAGGAAGAAACCCGAGCTTTCTGAAGAAATCCACTGTTATGAGGAGCTGGAGCAGTAACTTCTGATTAACATGTATTGTTTCCATTATGAACCTCAAACCATCTAGATTTGAATGTCTTGTTATCTTTTCTCCATCTGCCCTTAAAGCAAGCTCATACTGTCTTGCTGGGTTTTAGTAGTGTGAAAAGGTCTTTATTTTTTTCTGCTCCCATTCAATACACAAAACCTATTTGGTATTGATTTTAGAGCAGAAGTTAAATTGGTTTCATCTCACATGCCAACTTCACTGGATTGGCTGTGGCTTACTGGAGTGTCCAGAAGGATTCTGAAGCTGTAGATAAGCTAATGGGGGGAAGTTCCATGCAAAGAGGTGAAGAGGGTTGGAGAGCGTGTATGCCAAGTATCTGCTGTCCCTGTTCAAGAGGAAAGTAACCTGGTGAAAGCAGGGAATAGCGTCCTTCAGATTTTGACTCTGAAAAGAGTCAACAGATATTGTTTTAATTTCATCTTCATTCAAAGCCTGAGACTGTTGGTTTTCAGATCATGTTCTACAGTGGTTTGAATATAGTATCTCTGTGAATACAGAGAAAAAGAGAGTTGAGTTGATTAACAGTGTTTAAATCTCTTTCTCTAACCTGTTGATATCTGATCCTAAATCAGACTTCCTGGCTATAGAAAAGGGCAGGAACAAGAGACTGTTTTGGAAGTCCCTCCAATATAAGTATTTTCCAGTGGTTATTTCAGAAGCAGTTTAAGCTTCTGAAACTTGAGTTACAGCTGGACCCTCCTTAGCCTGCAACTTGCTGTCCATGTTGATAACCTGGAATCTAGAGGTGTGTATTGGGAATTAGAGTGTGCCAATGAGTGGCTGGTAGCTTTGACCTACCACCAGACAGAGCAGGCATTTCTACAAATGTGTGTAGCACTGTCCAACCTGAGGAAGACATGAAACACACAGAGTCATCTCATTGGAGGGCTTCCTTTTCAGACAGAGAAACTGAAGCTTGACTAGGGATTTTAGCTATCCATACCAGTAGCAATTTGGTCTGCAAGCCCCTGGGCCCTCATGGGTGGCCAGTAAATAGATATCCCTGGGTGTCCTTCATGTCAGTTATAGACACCACAGATGTAGTGAGAAGACCCCTGGGCCCCCGGCCTCAAAGAGGTTCCCTGCTAGTGAGAGGAAACAGACAAAAGCAACCTGACAAATAAATGCTTTAGGCTTCCCAGATAGCCCAGTGGTAAAAACCCGCCTGCCAATGCAGGAGACTTGGGTTGGATCACTGAGTCGGGAAGATCCCCTTGAGGAGGAAGTGGCAACCTGCTCCAGTATTCTTGCCTGGGAAATCCCTTGTACAGAGGAACCTGGTGGGCTACAACCCATGGGGTTGCAAAAGGGTCAGGCACGACTTAGTGACTAAACAACAACAACCAGTAAGCACACATTAAAAAAAAATCCAAGGTGACCAGGAATGCTGCTAACATTTGAACTTAGCCTAGGATGATGTAATTAGATGCAATTGGTGTTGTCAAGGTCTTGGGGAAGACTTTTTCATGCCAGAGAAACAGCAAAAGCAAACATGTCCAAGAGATGAAGGAAACTCAGTGACTGGAGCAGAGCGAATGCACAGGGTCTTATCCATTAGCCCTGATGTCTGCTGAACTGTTGGTGGTGGTGGTTTCTTGTAGGCCTTTAACACTTGTATTAGATTTGCTGAATTTACTTTTAAGTAAACCTTTGCATTTGGTTGGACAGTGCCTGCCTGTCTGTATAGGGAGATTATTAAGAATTCTGTAGGTTGAGGTGAAACTTGTTACGGGCATAACTTCCTTTGAGGGAGGTGTGTGGTACAGGTGGGGCCCATTTCTGCTCCGGAGAGCTGGTGCAGGTTGGTAGGGGTGCAGTGACCAGTGGCCACAAGCAGATTAGCTGGGTGGGGAGGGAGCAGAACGACACCATGGAGAGCTGACCTGCCCCCCAAACAATCTCACCAAGCTCTCACTTCCTCCTGTGTGCTGGGCAGTATTGCCCTGGCTGCCTGCTCATTGTGTCCCCAGACACTTCAAAAGCAACTTGTCACAGGAGGGACCTGCTCCCACACATCGGAACTCCCTCCTCTCAGCTGCTGGCTGAAGTCTGGGCTCTGGCCCCTAAGTTGGAAACTGGCGAGTTGTATACACTCTAAGCCCTTTCTCTTCTCCATGGTGCCTCTGTCCCTGGTTGCCTTTCTCCCCAGTCCCCTCCCCTGGCAAGGCTAACCTGGTCCCTCCTAGAGGAAGCCACCTCTGCCCTTGGCCAGGCTGGGCTCTCTCGGCTCCCCAGCCAGTCCGCTTGGCACCCTACTGGTCCTTTCCCTCAGCGTGGCCTCTGGGCGGCTGTGAACTCCTTGTGGGCAGGGAGCAGGTCAAAGTCATCAGGTGCTCTTGGCTTCCTGCGCCCAGTAGGGCTCCATCCATATGCAGGAACAAATGAGCGGATGAGCAGGCCGTCTTCATAAGGCGTGATTTTAGCTATTTGTTCTCACCAGAGGGACATCAAGGGAAGATTAGTGCTGAACATGGGTAACTGTTTTCTTCTTTATATTCCTCTGAATTTATTGAAGTTGCTCACATAAGCAACTATCAATTGCTTTTAGAAATTTTTGTGGGGAAATGTATGCAACATAAAATTGACTATTTCAGCCATTAATAAGTGTACATTTCACTGACGTTAAGCACATTCATTTTGTGTGCAACCATCACCAGCATCTCCAGAACATTTTCCCAAACAGAAGCTCCATTCCCAATAAGTAAGAACTCCCCATTCCTCACCCCCCAGCCCCTGGCAACCAGCACTCTACTTCCAGTCTCTCTGGGTTTGACAAGTCTAGGGACTTCATGTAAGAAGAATCATACAGTATTTGTCCTTTTGGTCTGGCTTATTTCACTGAGCATGATGTCTTCACGTTTCCTCTATGTTGTAGCAAGTGCCAGAATTTCCTTCTCTTAAGGCTGGACAATATTTTATCATGTGTGTGTCCTGTATTTTGTTTATCCACTTATCCACTGAGGCACATTGATGTTCTCACCTTTTGGCTGCTATGAATCATGCTGCTGTGAACGTGGGTGTGCAAATATCTGAGTCCTTGTTTTCAACTCTTGTGGGTATATGCCAAGAAGTGGAATTGCTGGATTATATGGCAAAATCATTTTTACAATTCAGAAACATTTTAGATAGTTCTGAAATGGTCATTTCAGCTCAAACCAAAGGTCACCTTCAGACTGGGGGTGGTGTAGAAATGCAGGCTGAAGTTTCAGACCTTTGTTTTCATGATTTGTCTCATGCTTGGCGACGTGAAATGTTTTGTTTTCAAGTGTGGTTTTAATTTTTTTCTTACAGCATCAAGCTGCTAGCTGTGCAAGAACTACTTGACAGAGAGGCCCTGGAAAAGGTAAATATTTTATTCTCCCTACCCCAGATTCATAAACTTAGAAAAGAGTGCCACACACAGGGAAAACTCCGTTCTCTATTGCCAGAGACAGCGCTTGCAACAAAGTTGGTCTGTTATTTTGTATTCATAACAGTCAGTGAACCCTGCAGATTTTCAGTCAGAATGCCCCCATATTGCTCATAGGCCATTAATGCTTGCAAACTCTCCCTTGCTTGGCTTTTTCAGAGTTGAGTGGAAGCAGAGGCTCGTCTTGCTGTGGGCCAGGCTCTGGAGCAGGCTTTCTGTGCCCGGAAACACCACATACCCGATGCTGCCAGCGTGCCAGATTCTGTGCTTCCCTCCATCTCTGCTTGTGTGTGTTCTTGTCCGAGCTTGTGGATGCTAAAGTTGAGGCAGCAAGGTTAGGGAACTTGCTCTAATTAGGAAAATTAGCTAAGTGGCAGAGTAAGGATTTGAGCCTCATGGTTTTATTTCTAAAACCAGTGTTTTTTCTGTTGAATAGTCAAGCTCATGAGTTTGAACTCCTTTGGGAGCTACTTCTGTGGTTTGGGAAACTCTGTCCCACATGTGCCCTGGAAGGAGCTAGTCAATGTGTCTTAGTTCTCCATGTTCAAGTCAAGCACTCATCTGGAGACCTTTTGCCAGTTGTGGGTTCAGTCTGAGTGCTGGATGGCCCAGGTGCCACCCCGTGGGCCTCCCAAGCAGTTCCCCTGGGTGGCTCAGGACTCTGGCCGAGTATGTGGCCATGGTTATTAATTAGACTCTCTAAGGGTAATGTAAAAGAAATTGGTTAGCGAGATAAGCACCCAAGTGATATTATTCATATAATTTAAAATATTTTGATTAGTAGTCAGTCTGCTGGTTGTCACTAAAGCAAATAAAGTCTTTAAGCACCAGGCAGTGATGTGTGGGAAGGGAGGTATCTATCTGAACTCTGGCTCTGAATTTCACATCCCTCCAGCCTTATTTGTATCACAGTTGGAACAAGGGTGGTGCTGCCCGCCTGACCTCAGAGAGATGACATGAGAACCAAATGAGTTAGTGCGGCGGAAGGGCTTCCTAAGTGCCAAAGGTCTCGACTCATTAATTGTTAACTACTCCTATCAATTCTTAATCCAGCCATTAAAACATACTAGGTGTACATGAAGATTCTTTGTATGTTCTTGAAACTTTTAAAAAGTTACCCCTCCAGAAACAATTTTCTTCGCAGTGTTCACTACAGGTATTTGTTTACTCTTTAATTAAAAAAAAAAAATTAGACAAAACTGGTAAACACATGGCGACCATGTGCTAAGGTGCATCAGCACAATAGAAACACAGGCACTGAAAATATCTATAGCTCTTTAGAGTTGTGTTAATACCCTTTGTGGAGAGGCCACACAGCCCAGCCAGCGTGGGACACTAACAGCTTGTGGAGTCCAACAGAAAGGGAGCTTATAGTGTGGGGTTTGCACAGCTGGGCCCAGAGCCACCTCGTCCTTCTTAAGCGGGTTATCTTGAGTTATCAGCCTTCTCTGTGGTTTACTTTGCCAGTCTGTAAACTGGGACTCTTTATAACCCAAAATTCACAGAAGATTTGAGAAGATCAAGTAGACAGCTTATGTGAAGGACTTAACTCCATACCTGGCGCTCAGTGCTCCCACAGAGGCAGCTACAGCCCGTGTTGTTTCGCCTTCCTCTTCCTCCTCCCTCCCTCCCTCTTTCTCACCACGTTTGATGATGGTTTTGTACTGTTCCCCCATCTCCATAAATGACCAGTAGAAAGACCTATAAGATAGCTTAAATATGCACAGGGGCCAGCTAGGAGCCAAGGTGACTCAATTTCCTTCTTCCCTCTTTCATTTGTGTGTTCATTCATTCACTCACACTACGGCTTTTGTTGAGCTTTCAATATGCAGGCAAGTAGCAAGCATTTCTAGAAAAGTCCAGAAGCGATCAGTAGACTTGAGCTTGGCAGCCAGTTGTATTTTGAGTGACACATGGCTTATACCTGTCTTAGTGCTATTTTTTGCAATAAGATTGGTTCAGTTCATGTTAGAATAAGATACATTCCCTAAAGAGCCTTAGGAATTACAGATTCTCACCTACCCAGACAAATTAAAGAATCACCAAGGAAAGTTCTCAGTAAGCTATAGCAATAGCTTTGCTACTCAGAGTGTGGTCTGCAGACTGACAGTATTATAAGCGTGTTAGAAATGCAGAATCTCAGACCCCGTTGCCTGATTCAGTTTGCATTCTGACAAGACCCCAGGTGGTTCTTGTGTACCAAAGTCCAAGAAGTTCTCCTGAGGAGTATCAGTTACTATCACGATCACTGCTGTTGACTAGGCCAGTTTCATAGAGAACCTCTGAGGTGTCAGCTTTTTGCCTTAGTGGGCAATCAGGCTTGCTTTCTTGTGTCAAGAGAAGTAAAACACCAGAAGTCTATTTGTAAACAGTTTTTATCTGGTTTGCCTGCTTTTTCCTTTCATTGAAAAAATAGGCTTAGTTAATTTAATACGTGGAGCCAGCAAGAATGACCTCAGACACAGATCCTACAAACCTCGCACCTCTTTAACTGTCTTTACAGTTGGGCTTCATGTGGCAACCTGCTTTAGGGTTTTGCAATTACTGAACTCCTTAGATCCCACCACAATGGGGCTAGTCCCTTCCAGACAGTCCCAACAGTGGGGACTTACACATGCCTTTCACTTATAAGATGGAGGCTTTTCTGAAGGAGTCATTTCCCTCATAGGTATTTGTAGGTTAAATTTCACCAGCAAAATATTTAAATTATGTAAAACATAAAAGGCTACAAACCAGCAGCAGCAGTGTTTTGGAGTCTTCTCCAAAACAGAGTAAGACTTTTCGTGCTTTTTCTTGCTAATGTTAGACAGTGTTGTGATCTTAGCATTTCAGTTCAAAACTAGCAGCCATTTGTCTGACTTGTACTTTCTCTGGCTTTAGGTGGAGAGCTTGTTCATTTTAGGAAGTGCCAAGGCTTTGTGGGTTTCTACAGAGCACAGAGGAGCTGTGGGGAGACTGCTGTAGGAGAGTGGGGGTCCCCTCCCAGCCCTGGCTCAGTTTAGCCATTAGACCTGGCAGGCTGCCTTCCTCAGAGGCCCTGGCCTCTTTCCTTATCCACGTAACCGCTTTCTGTTCCTTTTGTGGACCTTTCCTCTAAAAGTCGTTAAAAGTCTTGGGTTTCACAGATGATCCTTGATCACATTGTGAAGAGAGGAAAATTCTCCTTTTCATGCTCTGTTAATTCTTTCTCTGCTCCTTGATCCAGTGATTCTTACTGGTTTTAGGGGCTTCCATGTTTCATCTGAATGGAGAGGAGAGTGGTGAACACCTGCCCAGTGACTGCCATGTGTAGATCAGCAGGTTCCCAGTTTTTACCTCTTCAAACACTTTGTCTTAATTCAGGTGTCATCGTTTGGGATGGAGACTGGGAACATCTGGGAGGTCAAGTCTCTGAATTTCTCTTCTCCATCAACATTACACAAAGGCATTTCCCAGACAAGTGACAGTTATTTGTCATTTTATTTAAAAAATAAGTTATAGACCATACAATTAATAATTGCTTCTTGTTCCAAAAATCTGTTAGAACTTTGGGAAGTGTTAGTTGCTCAGTTGTGTCTGACTCTTTGCAACCCCATGGACTGCAGCATGCCAGGCTCCTCTGTCTGTGGGGCTTCCCAGGCAAGAATATTGGAGTGGGTTGCCATTTCTTTCTCCAGGGGATCTTTTTGACCCAGGGACCAAACTCGTGTCTCCTACATTAGCAGGCATATTCTTTATCATTTGAGCATAAGTGTCAGGATATGTGACCTTTCTTTGAAAAAGTGGTTTTTGGTTTTTTTTTTTCCCAAATATCCATCAGGTGCCAAGAGCAAGGACTTGCTCTGAGACAGATGTAGGTCTTCCCACCTTCTCTCTTTTCTGTGCTTTAAGAGCAGGATGCTTTTGTTTTTCTGAACTTAAGTCGCACAGACTTGTTTCCCAGGCTCTATAGACAGGCCCCATCTAACGCCTTTAAACGTGGCATTGCATGAAAGGAAACAAAAATATTGGTACAGCTTGATTTAGTAAGATCACTTTTCAATGACCCTTTCAAACAGTTTCCTGCAAAGCTGCAAACAATACTTTGGCCGTTCCCTCCAGCTGGAGGTCACCCTCTCCCTGGAGGGGCCAGAGGGCAGGGCACCAGCTGACCCTAACCGAGACCCAAGTCTGCTTGAAGAGCTGTCTGTGAGAGCCAGGTCTCCTGGGGGTTCAGGATGCCCAGCTCATAGTCATCGCCTGTCCTACCCACCTTGGCCCCCACCCCGTTTGTGAAATTGTCTAGGACAAAATGCCTGCCAGTCTCCATGCTGCTGCTGCGGCTAGACATCTTTCCTAGAATTTCCATTGTGAAGTCTCGCTCTTAGTCTAGTTTTCCTGCAGGTAGAGCAGGTGATCTCTGGCCTCTTGTGCTTTCCATGTGAGAGGAAGCACATACATTTCACCAACAAGCCTCAGAACAGAAAAATTGAACTTGGTGTTTGCACATGGTGGCGAAGCAGGGACTTTTCCAACTGAACCCTAGCAGTCAGTAATGTTGGAATTAGAAGTTAGTAGCTTCCTGCATGGAATGCTGCTCAATGCTATGTGGCAGCCTGAATGGGAGGTGATTTGGGGGGAGAACGTATACATGTATATATATGGCTAAGTCCCCTTCACTGTTCACCTGAAACTATCACAACATTGTTAATTGGCTATACCCCAAATCAAAATTAAAAAATAATTTTTTTTAAGTAGTTAGTAGCTTCCTGGAGATTTTCAGAAGGAAATAAGAGGTAAATGATTATCACATAGATTTGTGTGAATAAACTAAGGATGCCAAGTGCTTCTATCTCTAATTGATGGTGGTATGTTATAAACATACACACATGCAAACACGTGTGTGCTTAGTAGCTCAGTCATGTCCAACTCTTTGTGACTGCATGGACTATAGCTTGCCAGGCTCCTCTATCCATGGCAATTCTCCAGGCAAGAATACTGGAGTGTGTTTCCATGCCCTTCTCCAGGGAATGTTTCCAACCCAGGGATCAAACCCAGGTCTCCCACGTTGCAGGCACATGTATGAGCTCTAACTCTGTTATTATGCTCTTTTGGAGTGTTTTTCTCTGTGATTTAGACTTCCTGTTAATTTAGTTTGTGTAGCAGTTGAGTGCTTATGCTGTGCCTAAATCGCACTACATGCCAAGGGAGATAAAATTATAAAAATACGCTTGAATGGCATACATGGAACCCCAGAATGTCAGAGCTGAGGGAGACTGTTTAATCCAGAGTCCAGCCCTGTCATCCGTCACTTTGCAGACAGGATGCAGAGGTGCTGAAGTGTCCTTCTTGCCTGGGCCCATAGCAGTTGCGTTGGTAGAATCAGGACCTGCCCCGGCGGACTCAGTTCTCGTCCAGTGCTCTCTTCAGTGTGAGCACCGCCTGGGCTCTCTGGTCTCATTTATCTTCGTCTTCAGCTTCAGTGGACTTTATGGGGGCTTCTGTCTCTGCATATTCCAGGCCTGGGAGCATATCCAGACAGTTGGTCCCTGGTCCAGGTGATGAAGAATTTAAACCGAGGTCTTCTCATCCTTGTAGCAAAACAGACATGGATTTGTGCTGTTTGTCTCCATGCGTGCCCCTTGGTCCAACAGGGAAGACAGAGAACGTGGGCTGGAGGTTGGAGGAGAAGGAAGTCGGAGGTTCAGGGTTCAGGATGCAGACACTCTCGGGGGAGCATCTGAGAACAGGGGAACTCTCAGTGGTGTGAGGGCTGCAGAGAGTGGGGGCCACTGCAGAGGAAGGCCATGAGGAGCATGGACGAGGACAGAGAACGTGCTGCAAACACATCCTCCGTAGGGTCAGCGTCACAATGAATTGCTTCAAGAATCTTAACATAAAACGTGCCGTTTACAAAATAGTACTCTGTGTGGACTCAAAAGTATCAGAGTAAGATTCTTCAGCAATCTGGACTTGTTTTTCTCCCATGCCTAGTCCTTCACATTGCTGTTGTTTAGTCACTAAGTCATCTCCAACTCTTTGGCCACCCCGTGGACTGTAGCCTGCCAGGATCCTCTGTCCATGTGATTTCCCAGACAAGAATACTGGAGTGGGTTGCCATTTCCTTCTCCAGGGGATCATCCCGACCCAGGATCAAATCTCCTGTACTGCAAGAGGATTCTTTATGGCTAAACCACCAAGGAAGCCCATGCATGCATGCATACTCGGTCGCTTCAGTTGTGTCCGACTCTTTGCAACCCCAGGGACTGTAGTTTACCAGAATACTTTGACCATGAGATTTTTCAGGCAAGAATACTGGTGGGTTACCATGCCTGCTAGGGGATCTTCCCAACCCAGGGACTGAACCTCTGTCTCTTGCATTGCAGGTGGATTCTTTATCACTGAGCCACCAGGGAAGCCTAGAGAAGCCCATAGTCAGAGCTTAGTTTGAATGCCATCTTGAATAATCAGTATTCATGTATTTGTTAGATTTTTTAAGTGAGTTGAGCCAATCAGTGCCTAATTATGGTTAAACTCTTTGTACTCATGTTCCTGGCTAAATCCCTTCCAGCAGACAGCTTGCTACTTCCTTGAAGGGCTAATGAGCAGAAATGGGGGCCCCTGTGGAGCTCAGCCTCCCCCTGTTCACTGCTTGGAGTTTAGCTCAGGCCCGCAGGGGCCACCGCAACCAGCTGCTCACCAGCTCCACTTTGCAGACTGCACACTTGGGTCCTGACCCCATTCGCGAAAGGGCTCTTGGCTGGAATCCCCTGCAGGCCCCTCAGCTGCCAGAAAATGGAGCATCTTGGTGAATTACGGGCCAGGCTTCACAGTTCAATGAATTTATTTTCTTTATTCTTATTCTTTTAAATTTTCTCCTATTCTTTTAAAACCATCACAATATACCATGTATATTTAGGGGCTCCCACTACCTTTCTCTTATTATGAAAAGCATTTATTTGAAGTGAGCAAAAAGTAAAGTTCACAAATAGGACTTTTGAATTGCTTTTAGCTTTATTAGCTTTCAAAGATAATTAAAGTAAACAATGAGGGATCATTTTAAATGTACTATTACATTGGTAAAGGTATTTAAACAATAATATGTAATACTGAAGTTGTGATAGCACCAGCCTCCCCATTCATTGAGGAGGGTGGTGATAAGGCATTGTCCTTTTGTAAGCTCTGGGGCAGTGTATTTCATTGCCTTTGAGATATCCCTACGCTATGACCAAGGTAGATTCCTAGGAGTGTATCTAGAGGAAATGATCCGTAAAAATGTGGAAAAGCATTTGACAGCATGCATTATAATTATGAATCATTGCAGGCAGCTCACTGCTCAGTGGGAAGGGTGAGTTTAAACAGTCTATGGTAGGTCTGCCCGTGGACTGGTGTGTGGTGGCTATTAAAACTGATAATCATTAAGCTTTGTATAAATGTGATATAATGTTTACAAAAAGGAGGATAAGCAGTTGTGCCTGCTCTAATTACAACTATGTGAAAGTACATGTATGCGTTCTTTCCACCAATTTTTATTAAGTATTTGTGTCAGGCTTTGTGCTGAGCTAGGCTAAGAGTTGGACATGACTGAGTGACTTCACTTTCACTTTTCACTTTCATGCACTGGAGAAGGAAATGGCAGCCCACTCCAGTGTTCTTGCCTGGAGAATCCCAGGGACGGGGGAGCCTGGTAGGCTGCCATCTATGGGGTTGCACAGAGTCGGACACGACTGAAGCGACTCAGCAGCAGCAGCAGCAGCAGCAGGAGACCCATACAGCTGCTACCAAGACTATTATCTTTCCTATCTACCTGTGACTCATGTCAGCATTGAGGAAAACAGTAGCAGTTACACTCATTTCTCTACCTCAGAAATGCTGAAATATCTTCTCTCATTGCGAAATGGTAGCCTAGTGAGGAAATGTGTCTCAGAGTGGATGGCTCACCCTGCCCAGGAAGGCATAGTGTTCAAGGTCTGCAGGGAGGGTCCTTCACGTGGTAAGAGGCCAGTCAGATGTTAGATGAGACTGCATCCCATTGGCACAGAAACAGCATCCCTTGGGTTATCTTTCTGTGAGTTATGGCTTGATCCCATATTGGTTATTCTAAGGAGATTGTCTGGCTCATGGAATACCCGTGACCCCATTCTTCACTCCTTTCTTTCTAGCATCTTTTTCTTCCCTGGTAATGCGAGACATCTTTAGGCCTCCTGAAATCTGAAATGTGTTGCTACTTGTCCTACTTTTCTCTTTGCTGCTGTCCTATTTCTCTTCTTTGATGTACTCATAGTTATCTTTGTGTGTGTGTGTGTGTGTGTGTGTGTGTGTGTTTGTTTGCTGCACCCTGCAGAATGTGGGATCTTAATTCCATGACTGGGGATTGAACCTATGCTCCTTGCATTGAAAGTGCAGAGTCTTAACCACTGGGCCTCCAGGGAAGTTCCATACTCATAGTTATCCTGAATGTAAATTCCCACCGTACACAACCAGCCTCTATCCGCTTTGAGCTGTCCTTAACCCTTAAGAGCCTAGGCCCTATCCCAGTTAATCTAATAAATCATGGTTTACTCTTACCAACTTCTAACCCAAAGTATTTTTACTAAAAATGTTTTTTGCTTTCTATTAAAAATTATTGTGAGATAATTTTATATTTACTTAAAAATTATATATGCAATTACCCATTTTTTGGCATATGTACCTATTTAGGTTTCTATCAGTTCAATTGCTCAGTTGTGTCCGACTCTTTATGACCCCATGGATTGCAGCACGCCAGGCTTCCCTGTTCATCACCAACTCCCAGAGCTTGCTTGGACTCAAGTCCATCGAGTCAGTGATGCCATCCAACCATCTTATCCTCTGTTGTCCCCTTCTCCTCCTGCCTTCAATCTTTCCCGGCATCAGGGTCTTTTCTAATGAGTCAGTTCTGTTTTTATAATGCATAAATAATGATTTTGTGTTAGGAGTGGGAAAAGGAAGGAAATCATTCCTAGAGCTTGTCTTACCCAGGTGAGCTGCATGAACTGGGGAGCCTGAATCAACTGCTGTCTTTTACCTGCAATGGTTGTCCTTGGGGACACTCTCCTTGAGGGTTCCATTTCTTTGTCTTCATACTAACATCTTCCTTACTTCTTAGCCTCCTAATTGATTCTGGATTTATAGAGCAAAAGAAGAAAAATCATATAATAGCTATATGGAATGCAAACTTAGGCGGGGGCCAAAACAAGGCCTATAACAAGAGCAGAAGGATCATTTCATTCATGGCTGAAAGACAAGGGGGCCTTGAAAAATCAACCCTCTCCATGCTTTGCTAAGAATCAGTTTATCATCAACTAAAGAGAATTTTGCTGGCCTCATCTGTGGTGTCACTTGCTTTCAGCCTGACAAAGTGTTTTTGGTATTTCTTCTCAGGAAGTTCTGCCAGGAACAAATTCTCCTATTTTTTTGTTTGTTTTTAGTGTGGGAGTGTATTTCATCTTCATTTTTGAAAGCTTTTTTTCTTGATATAAGATTCTTCATTGTCAGCACTTTGAATATGTCATTCTGCTGCCTTCTGACCTTCATTGTTTCTGATGAAAAATTAGCTGCTAATCTTGTTAGAAACAGGTAGATTTTGAACACTGGCTATATTCCTGAGCACCATGTCTTAATGAAGGGGCTTCCCAGGTGGCACAAGTGATAAAGAATCCACCTACCAATTCAGGAGAGATAGGAGTCGTGGGTTCAATCTCTGGTCAGAAAGATCCCCTAGAGAAGAAAATGGCAACCTTCTTATTCTTGCCTGGAAAATCCCATGGACAGAGGAGCCCGGCAGGTTACAGTGCATGGGGTTGCAGAGAGTCAGACACGACTGAGCCCATACATGCCACATTTTATTTGGGATGGGATTACAAGTGGCTCATACTTCCTCAGTGTTCCAAAGCTCGTTCAACTTTAGTGACACACTTTCATTTGTTTGAGGAGACTTCTAAGGCATTATCTACATAAAGTCCAGCAAAACTTTTCATTTGGTTTTGGCAAAGACAGAAATGAAAGTACAGCGCATTATGATATTCTAGTAAGACCAGAGACTTCGTAGTAAGAAATATTTGAGCTTGATTCTCAAATTATAGGTTATGAAATCAATTGAGTAAGTTATAGCCATCATTTGTTTCACTATATGTATATGGATGGATGGATGGATGGATGAGTGGGTAGATAGATGAATAAATGGATAGATAGAAGGATGTATGGATAGGTAGATACAGGTATATACATACATAGTTGGCAGGAAGACAGATAGCATTATATTGGATTGCCATGTAAAATTTTATTTATTGCTATGAGTCATGGTCAGAAATACTTGAAAACTGCTGTTCTAAACCATTTTTTTGGCTTGGAAGAGGGGAAGATAGCCTGGTCTAGGATTTTTTTTCCAGCACTGGAAAGGCTCTGCTTACGCTCGGGTATATCCTATGCACTTTTCCCTCCTGCCTCATGAGTCTCTTAACTCTTTTTTGCTTTTCAACAGTAAGAAAATATGCCAACTCATTGCATCCCCCTCAAAATTGTTGCATGTAGCCATCATCTTATACAAACACTCACATAGCCATGATGACAGGATTTATATGCAATTTCCTATTTTATTTGGCCCACCCTCAAATGCTTCTGTAATCAGAAGCATGCTGAGAAATGCTAACAATGAGTTGGTACTGAGAGAACTTTCAATTCACTGTTTTAGAGAATTCTGAGATGTTTTGTGAATGATTCATTCATTCACTTCTTGAGAGCATGACTTTGATTCAGCAAAGTGTAGGCCAGTTGGGAATTTTAAATGAAACAGAAGGGCAGGCAAGTGAAACTCTTTGGTTCAGTTGCTAAAAAGATTTATGCTGGATGTTCTCAGTAGGTAAAATCATCCTGATTGAGTTGGTCATTAAGGCCAGCTTTGCCAGAATTAATTCAGTGGAGAGATCTATCAAATTGTTAACTACCCACTTAGAATGAGTACTTCCTACAGTTGATAAAATATTTTTTGTGAACCTGTGGAAGACATTGAAATGGTGAGTTTGGACCTTTAGAGATGTTGATCTATCTTTGTAGACATTCAGAACATACAGATATCCCTTATGAGAATAATCCAAGACCCTTTTCTAGATTCTAGACTTGTTTCCTCACCACACTCAGTGGTGAGTTTCTTCTCTTGCCCTAGGTCTGTCCCCACTAACCTTTGTTCATGAAATGCAGGCTTATTTTCATATGCAGAATTAATTAGGCTGGAAGAAGACAGCCAGAGGAAACAAAGCAGCTCCCCATGTATGAGTTACTCTGAAAGTACCTGCCCTCCTAGGCACTGGTTAGTGGCTTCCTACACAAGTGATCAGTCACCAGATTTCAGTGGTCTGTAGAAACACTGCTGGGTCACAGAGCATCTTCCTGATACGTCCCACTGGACCCAGAGGGACCAGAAGTACTCAGGACTGAAACAAAGTCCCTACCATTTATAAGCTGAAGGGCTGAACCTCGAAGGGAAGGTAACAATTTCTGGGGTTTTGCCTGAATTCCCAAATTTGCACCAGCTCTGAGGCTGAGTGGGGGTGGGGGTGCTAGAGCCTTCCCTCCTGCTTTTTTTTAATTATGAAATCATGAGACAGTAATTTTACATTACTGCTGATCTTCTCTATCAGACGTGCTTTGACTCACTCCCTCTTTCCATCTGGCTGAAACCTCTAGTTAGAAAATAAATTGCTGTGTATTGATTGTTCATTTTCTTCCTCATCACCCAGACATCCTTGTTATACACTTAGCTTACTTGGCTGTATTTGTGAACAAGAGAAGAAGTAACACTTATCTTTAGCCTTCATGTTAAGATGTGGCAGGGACATTTTTAAATGTCGTTTTGGTGCTTAATTTATTTAGTAACAGCACTTAATCACTTTTTATTTATGAAGAGAAAAGTGTATGTGTGTGTGTGCACTTGCACATGTGCTGTATTGATAAAAGTTCAAGCCAATTTTAATTGATATTTATAGTATGACTTTCTAGAAAAGTGAAATTTTTAAAAACTGTGAATGTGGAGAGAAAAGTTAAAACATATGCAGTTACTACCTGGTCTCTGTAATTTTTGTCTCAGTCCTTCATTTGTATGGTTACCAGAGTAACCCTCCTGAAATGCAAGTTTGACCCTTTTACTGCCCTCCTTGTAGTTGCTTCATCTGGAAGCTAAGTAGCTTCCAAATCCATTCATGGACGTGAACTTGGATCCTGGCTCAGCCATTTGCCCTATGGGTGATCTTAACCCCTCTAGCCCTATATTCCTCCTTTCTTGAGCAAGGATACTCCTCCCTTGCAGAGCCATGGTATGGTCGCATCCCATGATGTATGTGAAGAGCCAGCAGTGGTGCTTGGCATGTGGCAAGCGTGCCAGTAAAGGCATCCATCGTCGTGCCTGCAGGGCACAGCCCTAGCATCCACGTGGCCCCCATCTGGGTATAGCTTGATCTCTGTGACACTTCCCTCTGTCTTGTTAGCTGTCACTCCACCCACTTCCAGTAATTTGAAGGGAGTCTGAAAAGCCTGTGAAGGCTACATCAGGCAGTTTGGCTAATTTTAATTTCCTTTGGCCAAAAACATGATGAGAAAGGAAGTTAACTGAAAGATAGTTTGGGGGTCTGTCTCTCCATTCCTCCCGTTAGCACAGAAAATTGAGAATCAAGGAGTCTCAGAACATTCTCCAAGATGGGATGCTGTTTCATGAACTTCCGCCTATAGTTCTTGCTGCCATAAAGTGTCTGGGAGTGAAAAATTGCAGGTCTTTCTACCCCTGGCTGCCCACACAGAAAAGAACAATCAAATCTATGTGGTTTGCCCTGAAATAAAATAGGAAATATGCAGGCTTTAGTGACTAGGATTTGGCATAATGCAAATCAAAATAAAGTAAGTCGTGAATCTGTAATACTTTCACCCACAGCTTGCAAGTCTTTATGAGTATTGCTCTTGAGGATGGGAGGCTGCATAAACACCATTTAGAATGTAGCTGGAGGCTGGCATTTTATAAGAGAAAGGGCCACCAGAGCAGTCTCCCTGAGGGTTCATAAGTCCTAATTCTGTTTAATGTGACAGTTCCTAAATAACTCTGCGTTCTTCACAGAAACACATATAAGAAGTGCTGGAGCCTTGCCGTAGAATGAGTCTAAGAGAGATCTAGTCTTTAGTGTTTGTGAATTGAGAAAATGTATCCTTGGGGTTTTAAAAAATATGTAGGTGTTCGTGTGGGAGATTAGGGATGGGGTACTAATGCAAAGTGCCAGCTTTGTTCTGCCCCTCCATGATTTTCTTCGGATTTAAATACCGACGTAGTCGTTTCCCACCCTTTTATGTTGTCTTTCTCCCCTCTGCCCCTACCCTTTCTCTTGCTAATCAGTTGTGCTGTGGGATGGTTTGTTGGTGCTTAGAAACCGTCCTTCCCCCATCTATACCCATCTTATTCTTTGAGCCTGTTCACTTGAAAATGTCAAAGAGGAAAGAAGACTCGAGAAAAGAAAGAACTGTGGTTGGTTAAGTCACCATGGTTTGTCTTAGGAAATGTTAACATCTGCTTGATGAAGATGCCTTTTTGCTTTACAAGTAAAATGTTGTAATATATATGGTTGATGTTTCCTGTTGAATTTTTGGTTCAGTGTGTCAGTAGGAAGTACCAGCTGCAACTCTGTGCCAGCCACCTTCATGGTTGGCGTGTTTCTCTAGCCACGTAAAAACATTAGGGTCTGCGGAATGGCATATTGGGTGCAAGCCATGGCATGACCATCCCAGGGTTTCTGCTCTGACATGGGGTACATAACTCTGCCTGCAATTCTCTTGCACGCTTCTAAAATAGCCACAAAAATTGTCTAAAACTCTGCTATTTTCAGAACTGCTTCCACTTAGAATAATTAGTTTCAATCATTACTCACAAGTGTGGTGTCTACTTTGGGACAGAGGACTTATTTTATTTGCCCTAAAACTGTCTTTTTATTTTACCTTTTTTTAAGCTTCAGCGAGGCTTCTATAGTCCAAGAATTACCAGGCTGTGCAGGTCTTTCCCATTTGTGTTATAACCACGTGGAGAGAAGACTGGGGTAACCCTGTCTAGAGGCAACCTCCCCAGTGCAGTATTCCTGCTCCCCTACTCCCCACCTGATCCAGGGACAGCCCAACATCACAGCTGTACCTAGAACAGCACATGGCATTTGTTGAATGAGAGAATGGTTCCTCTGCTTTATCTTAGACATCTAGTCCATTGCCGAAGTCACTTTTTAAATTATTGACATAAACCATAAAATTAATCAAGAGTCCACTTGAAAGTGAACAATTCATTGACATTTAGTAGCTTCACAACTCTGTGCAGCTGCCGCCTCTGTGTAGTTCCAAGACATTTTCATCATCTAGAAAAAAATGACTGGTACCTAGGAGAGGTCAGTCCACCTCCCTCCCTCCCCTGGGCACCTGGGGACCACCAGTCTGCTTTTGTCTCTATGAGTTTGCCTGTTCTGGACATTTCATACAGTATTTGGCCTTTGGATCTGTTTACTTTCCCTCGTATGTTTTCGAGGCTCATTCACGAGGTAGCAGGTATCATTTAGGGGGTAGTTCAGTACTGTTTCAACATATGGAAATAGCACACTTGTTTATCTGTCCATCAAATGGTGGGCACTTGAGTCGTTTCTGTCTTTAGCTCTGTGAGTAGCGCTGCAGTGAACATTCACATACCCGTATTTGTTTTCATTCTTTTGATCCTAGTTGTGCTATCTTCTAGTTATCTCTCTGATTTGTCCACTGCTCTCCCATTTGCTGGGCTTTTCTGGTAGCTCAGCTGGTAAAGAATCCGCCTATAATTCAGGAGACCCTGGTTCGATTCCTGGGCTGGGAAGATCCTCTGGAGAAGAGATAGTCTACCCACTCCAGTATTCTTGGGCTTCCCTGGTTGCTCAGCTGGTAAAGAATCCGCCTGCAATGCAGAAGACCTGGGTTGGGAAGATCCCCTGGAGAAGGGAACCCACTCCAGTATTCTGGCCTGGAGAATTCCATGGACAGAGGAACCTGGCAGCAACAATCCTATGGGGTCGCAAATAGTCAGATACGACTGAGCCCCCTTTCACTTTCACTTTTCTCCTGCTGTCAGGCCACCTTCGTCTCTTGCTGCACTACTTACCTGGTCTGGCCCTTCTCCAGCCTGACTCTAGACTGCAGCCCTATGTCCTTTTCAAATGCAGATCTGTTCTTCATGCCCTTCATTGATTTTAGGAGTGCTCATAGGGTAGGAAGGAAACTCCTTTCATCCCACAGGGTCCCTGCCGTGGCCAGGTGTCTAACGATTCCTTTGGGCTCATCTCAGCCATTCTGCCCCTCCCCACCTGGGCTGCAGACACACTGATCTTTCTGTGCTATAAACTCTCCCTGCTCTGCCCCACCACAGGCCCTTGGCACATGCTACCCCTGTTGCCTAGAATGCTCGCCTCTCCTTTTTGCCTAATTAATGCCTTCTCATCCTGGAATTCCCAGCACAAGCCTCACCTCTTCAGAGAAACCTTCCCTGACTCAGTCAAACTCACCTCCACCCACACTGCTAGCATCATGGAGGCCCACAGGCTCTTAACCATTTCTCTGCAGCACAAGTTCTAGCTGCATTTTTACATTTGGATGATTATTTGATTCATAACTGCCTACAGAGACAGAACGCAACTGTACATGCAGAACTTGGGTTCTGGAGCCAGACGACCTGGATTCAGATGCTGGCTCTGTCCCTATTGGCTGTGTGACCTTGGGCAAGCTGGTTAACCTCTCTGTGCCTGTGTTTTCTCATCCATCAAACAGGGTCATAATAATGCCTACCTTAGAAGGCTGTTGCAAGAATGAAATAAATTCATATGGGTTACATATCTGGCCCTGAAATAATCTCAATAAAACTATAATATAACTTAAAAATAATTAAAAATTTTTTTTAATTAAAAAAATAAATAGCTGTACCTACACTGCTGTCCCCACACCCTCATCTCCAGACTGTAAGCTCTGAGGGGCAGGGAACCACAACTCTTTTGCTCCTATTATAGCTCCAGAGCCTACCTCAAGATACCCATGTATTTAGTGCTAGTTACATTTTTATTGAATGATTGGATGAATCCATTCTCTTCTTTCCCAGAGATGAATATTAACACTACGGTGTCCCATCCCTCCTTCTGTTTCTGAGTTTGGGTGGCTCTAGCTTCTGGCGTGCAGTGTGGCGGCGCTTGGCCACAACCCCTCCTCCTGCCCACATCCCCAGCTAGTGTGCTTGGGGAATGGTGCTGCCAGGTGTGGAGAGTCAAGGCTGAGGATCCCGTCTGTGTTGTACTGAGGGAGGGCCCAGTCTGTATGACCACCGCAGAAACAGACGGGACTTGCTGTGTGCCAAGCCCTGTGCACCCCGTTTTAGAAATATCTGACTCATGAGGCCCGAGTGATTTCTGTCCCCTTGTAATAGACGAGGAAACTGAGGCCTGATCAAGGGGGCCATTTGCCCAAAGTCTAAACTCTTGGTAAGTGGCAGAGCCAAAGTTTAGGTCCTGCCAGCCTTTCTCCAGAGTCTGTGTTCTTCAGACTCTCACCCTTAACTAATGAACGTGACCCACTTAAAAACTGAGAATGTGGGAAGGACTCCTCCATTGAAGGAGTTGGGGGTGCTGTCTCGAGTCTGGACAGTTTTGTTAAAGGCCCCACAGTGAACAGTGGCCATTCCTACTGAATTCTGGCTTGTGATCTGCTGGCCCTGTGTACCTGAGGGTCCTAACAGGTTGATGTCAGGACAAATCCTTAAAGAGACATTAAAACAAGGCTAGAGGGGGAAAAATAAAGGTGAGAATGGTTTATCTGCAGATGAAAGAAACTACCTAGGAAAACTCCCCCCTCTTCTGTCAATCAGAGATGTAAGAAACAGTCTATTGCTTCCTTTCTGATCGCGCAGTTCAGAGGCTTAATGTCTGTGGTCCTTCACTCCCTAGGCCGCTGAGCTGCCATCTGTTTATCACAAGTATGTACATGAAAAAAATAAAATAAAGCCTCCTGATTTACTTTCAAAAACAAAGACATTATGATTTTAAACTAACTTACTTGGGATCTTTTTTAGACAAGTGGATATAAGCATTGTGAGCACGTAGGGTAGAATGAGGAGCTTCCTGGGTAGCTCAGCTGGTAAAGAATCCACCTGCAATGGAGGAGACCTTGGTTCATTTCCTCGGTTGGGAGGTTCCCCTGGAGAAGCAATAGGCTACCCACTCCAGTATTCTTGGGCTTTCCTAGTGGCTCCTATGGTAAAGAATCTGCCTGCAATGTGGAGACCTGGGTTCAATCCCTGGAGGAGGGCATGGTTACACACTCTAGTATTCTTGCCTGTAAAATCCCCATGGACAGAAGAGCCTGGCAGGCTACAGTCGATGGGGTTGCAGAGTCAGATACTACTGAGCAACTAAGTACAGCACAGGGTAGGATGGTAAGGTTTTATTGCTACCATCGTAGGTGATTTTAGGTTGTTTATAATGAAATGAAATGAAATGAAACGAGCCCCTAAATAGCAGAAATTTCTCCCAGCCCATGAAACATCCACCACTAGGGGCTTAGCACGCTGTGTCCACATGACAGTGTGTTAGATGGTGCATGAAGAGAGTTTGGAAGAGTTTGTAATACTGTGGCACCATTAGAACAAAACCGTGTGTGTCTTTATGAATAATCAGCTATACCCATATTAATTAAACGCATAGGAAATATCCTAGAAGGGAATCCACCAAAAGTATTAGCAGTCATTGTCTCTGCACAGTGATATTCTGCTTAAATTTTTCTTTGTTTCTCTAATTTACAAATTGTCCTATAACGAGCTTGTGTTTGCTGATAACAGAGCATAAGCCTCAATTTAAAGAGAAGGAGGGGGAAAAGCCACAGAATTACTGATACAATCTTAACTCCCATCTCAGATTAAGAGTCTTAGCATCCAAAGAGCTTTAGAGAAGAAAAGAAGCTTTGGAAGCTTCCCTGAAGGGTGGAAACAAGGGGTGATGAGGTGATGACAAGCCCTGTGCCTCTCACTCCCCATCCTAACCTGCCTTCATCTCCAGCAATCTTCAGCTTTCTCTTAGTCTCCATTTTATAATCGCCCTTGCAAAAAAAAAAAAACTAACTGCCTTGCAAAGTACCCTTCCTCCGCCTGTGCTTATTTGTAACTGCCTTATTCAGGAAACATATGCTGAGGAGCTCCTGGGAGCGTGGAGGAGAGGCTACCAGAACCGGCAGCCACTCTGTGACAGGAGGGCGTGTGGATATCCCTCCCTTTGACTCTGAAGAAGCAGCTGGTGATGAACTGGTTATGGAGGCGGAGGGAATGCGCCCTTGTTTGCTTTGTGTCTTCCTCAGCATGATAGGAGTGTTTAAACAAGGATGAACAGTCCTCCAGAATCCTTTCGGGTCCCTAGGAAGAGCATGTTCATGGCGCTGACTGAGCAGGGGCTCGCAGGCCAAGTGATGCGAGGGCGGTAAGCCCACTGCTTCTCTGGATGGATGGAGAAGGGCGGGCCTGAGCCTTTAGGGCAGGGCCTGCCCCAGAAAGCTCTGAACGCTTGGCTGTGTGTCCTGCTGGTCCCTGGCCCCTACCAGGAGGAAGGCTGTAGTTCTGATGTGTTGATCTCCTCGGGAGGGCGGTGTCCCCATGTAACCTGGGGCATCGGTGAGGAAGCGGACAGTCGCGGTGTGGTGGTGGTGGTACGGCTTTTAGTTCCAGAGAATCCCAAATTTGGAACACACGTGGTGCATAAACACTCACATCATCTCACAGGGCAGTTGGTCTAATTTCTGTTTTCTGAGACTTCGCTCCTAAGTGAAGTGCACTTGAGCCTTCGAGTTGGCTACGCTGGACTTTATCCCACTCGCCGGCAGTGGGTGACCTTGCTGTGGTCCCTCTCTAAGCCCTGCTTTCCTCACGTGTCAGATGAGGGCATTATTAACTGCCTCGCAGGACTGTCATTGGGATCAGATGTGATAATGTGTGAGCAGTGCCTAATCGCTGCGCTTAATAAATGCTGGTCTTCATTCCTCCCCCACCCTTTCTCGGCCTCTGGCTCTCCTTTTTACAGGACTCAAAGCTAACTGGTCGGGAATTACTGGCCACCTATGTTTTCTTACAACTGATGGATGTGTCCAAACTTAAACCTATTAGAATGACTGCCTAGGAAACGTAAGCTCTTAGTTAGGCAGTTTAGCAAGGAGTCTCCAGGTGGGACTCAGGGCACATTAAGGAGGGCAGATGCTCTTTTTCAAAAGAATGAGATCTGTTCTCCATGTTTGGGAGAAAGCCTTTGGAAAGCTAACGTGATGCGCTGTCAGAGCAGTCAGCTCCTTTATGGAGTTCATGGGGCGATTACCACAGAGAAAGAGGGAGAAAGGGTTTTAATGTTTCTGAGAACTCTGTATTTCCTCTATCAGTCTTACAGTTCTCTTCCCGCACCTTCCGCTTTGCCTCTCCTCCTAGCGTTCTAGAACCATGCAGTGTTAGAACTTGAAGTGCCCTTCCAAAGCTACAAGGAAACAAGCCCAGTTCTTTCTTTCAATTTTTGAACGTGGTTGTTGTTCAGTGAGCCCCTAGGGGCAGAGGAATGGCCACGCTCCCTCCACAGACACCTGGGCCCTTGGGAAAGGCTCCCGGACGCACCCGGTGCAGCAGCAGTGTTGGGTGAGGGGCTCCGAGCAATCCTGGGGGGCCCAGACTCATGGCTGTCTGGTATACCTTGCACCTGTCTGCCCTCTGTCATACACGCCTGAGTCTGCGTTTGAGCAGAGGTGAGACTACACCTCGTCACGGCTCTGTGGGAATGATCTCTTTTCTTCCATACAGATTGGGAAAGAGGGGGAGAGACAGACTCTTTGCCCTGGCTCTGTGTCCATGTTACATTTTGCGTGTGTGCCCTGCTCTGGGGAGAGGAGGCCAGGGCCTTTAAGATGGTTAAGAACGGTTAAGGCACTTAGCACTTATTAGGACAGAGCAATAAGTGAGCGCATCGCTGCCCCATAGGCCGTATGGCCTTGCAAAGTGTCAACATCTGAAAGTCTAAATATGCCCAGAAAACTTGGTAATTGGCTTATCGTTAGAAGGCCAAGCATGATTAATACTTCCCAGGTGGTGCTAGTGGTAAAGAACATGCCTGCCAATGCAGGAGACAGACACAGGTTTGATCCCTGGGTCCGGAAGATCCCCCGGAGGAGGAAATGGCAACCCACTCCAGTATTCTTGCCTGGCGGGCTACAGTCCGTGGGGTCACAAAGGGTCAGACACAACTGGAGCAACTTACCATGCATGCAGACGTTGCTCGGCTTTTGCACGGCTTCGTGTTCTTTGAGAGAATACTGACGTTCCCGTGGTTTCACTCTCCACGTGATCACTGACAGATTACCCAGAGATCTTCAGGCTTCCAATGTTGCCCATAACATACATGCACTTGACGATCCTGGCAGAGCTAAGCCCCTGCTTACTGTTAACATTTCAACAAGAAATTGTTGTCTGTGTCCTTTGTTCTGTTTCCGGTAGTACGCAAATGAGAGAAAGTTGAGTCTCTTGACCTCACCTGGCTTAAGACAGGGCTGTTGGGATTTCCCTGGTGGTCCAGTGGCTAAGACCCCATGCTTCCAATGTAAGGGGACACAGTTCAGTCCCTCTTTGGGGAACTAGGATCCCACATGCCAAGTGGTGCAACCAAAAACATTTTTTTGTAATTAAAAAACAAATAAGACAGGGCTGCTTTCATCTATGATGGCCATTCATCCTCTCAAGGCACCTGTGCCTCTTGACCCACACACTACGTTGTGTTTCGACGAGCTGCTGCTGAGTGCACAGAGGGAATGGTGGGAACAAGTGGAAAGCTAGTGGTCAAAGAGACGTCACCTCGAGAATCAGAAGAGCACCCGAAATAGCCAGCTCAGTGAAGCAGCTTCATTTGGAACTTTGGCCTTGCGGATTCCAAATGAAAACATACCCCTACTGCCCATCCAGGAAGCAGGAGAAGGGCGACCATCTGGAGTTTGCTTTGAGAACCTGTCTGTCCTCCTGACATTCTGTCTCCAGCTGACTGTATGGTCAGCACTAGCAGTGCCTCTTTGTAACTAGCTCCCAGAGCCCCGGGTTTCATTTCACCTTAACTGGATGGGGAAGATAAAGTGACCGCAGAGCTTGGTGGTGGCTGCACAAGGCACTTAGTGAGGTTGGACCCCTTTCCCATTGTTATTTACTGGTCAGGACAAGATGAACCAAGGAGTCTTCATTTCAGGAAGGGAGAGGGGTAGAAGGGATAAACGAAGTCCAAAAGTCCACCAACCAAGAAAGAGTTTGGTGTCAAGCCTTGGAACCTCTTGTCTCTGCAGAGATGAACAGTCAGCTGGTCCAGACAGACCTGATGTGTGCAGCACATCCTAAGCACAGCCAAAGGGGTCCTGTCTTTTAGGATTTGACATTTCTGAATGCCAGCAACTTGGACGTCTTGTAGATTGGAGTTTAAAGGTCTGACTTAGGCTCCCTGTTGACAAGCTGAAGCAGAGAGTGGGGTGAATTTGGCCTTGACAGTCAAGTTCTGCATCTGAGTAGCCAACTGTGAGGCACACTGATATTACCCCCTAATTGGTCTGAAGCTCAAGAAACAAGTCCAGCCCATTTGAAGGATTCTTGTAATTTATCCTGGGACAGAAAAGCCTAAGGTGGGATCCCCAGGAGACATGCCTTTACTCATTCATTCAACAAACATCCGTTGCACGCCTGTGTATATACGGTGGCTGGGCTCTCTCTGTGCCTTTATCTCACAGGGTGATCTGCAAATGACTTCGGTCAGATGCTTACACAGGGCAGAGTGGGAGAGCTGAAATGGTATTTATTTGTTTTGAACAATACAAATTGTCTTTCCTGACCACAGGTATTAAAAATGCAAAGACCAAGTTCAAAAACAATAATTGTCTATCTTCCTCTGAACTTCTCAAGCTTTAGTTTAAAATTAGAGAACTTGAGAGTGCACAGCTTGGCCCTAACCTCAGATTCCGACTTAGTCAGGGTGGGGTGGGCAAACCTGTGGTCTAAAATGAGAGCTGGTGTAATTCTGCTGAATACAGGTGATGGGTTAGCCCCTGGGACTTTAGAAACACAGGTGGTGGGCAAGGGCCCTGTGTTGAGATTGGGCAGATCTGTGCAGTTACCTGGGAGGCTTTTTTCCAGTCATACCCACTTTCCCCCTTCCATTTCCACCCATTCTGCCCTTGGGAGCCACTTTTGCTTATATTTTCTTTCTTCTGGTGTGTGGGCGAAGCAGAAAATTTGAGAACCCGTTGTTCTTTAAAAAAAAAAAATCAACTTCAGGCAGAGTTCAGGTTGAGGGCTCTCAGAGGATGCTTTTGTTTCCCTTTGAAATGTTTGGGAGAAAGAATCTAAGGACTGGTAAAGGCCGGCTGGCCCCACCCCTTGCAGCGTGTCCAGCCCCACATGGTCCACCTCTTCTGACCAGGAGGTGGTGCATTAGGAGACAGACCTCAGTTCACACCTCCCTCTAAACCCTGTCAGCTGTGGAATCTTGCATTCAACTCACTTATGTTTGGGCCTAACATTTCTGGGCTGCACTTACCTCCTGAATGACTGGTAGTGTGATCTGTTGGTGGGATAATAGGAATGGTGTGGACCAAACAAGGGGTCTCTGGAGCAGGCTTCTCAAAGCTTGCTGAACTTGCACCCTCGGATCCTGTGCAGATTCCAGGGCACTGGTGTGGGTGGGCCTGAGAGCTTGCATTTCTAACAGACTCCAAGGTGATCTTGATGCTACTGGTCCATGGTCCACACACTGAGTAGCAAGGATTTAAAGGTGCTCTCTTCCTTTGATTTCCTGTGAACTGTCAAGCTGGTAATTTTTTTCTTGCTCTTTTTTTAAATTTCATTTTTAATTGTGGCAATTTTTTTTTTCAGTTCTAGAAATTGAAGAAAATACCTACCTGTTACCTAATGCTGATCATGAAAAATGAGATAGAATGCTTTCAGCCATAAATACTGTTCTCATTGGTCCCTTATTTTATTGTGTATGTGTGTTCAGTTGATCAGTCATGTCTGACTCTTTGCAGCCCCGTGGACTGTAGCCTGCCAGGCTTCTCTGTCCATGGAATTTTTCAGTCAAGAATACTGAAGTGGATTGCCATTTCTTCCTGCAGGCGATCTTCCCAACCCATGGATCGAACCTAGGTCTCCTGCGTCTCTTGCCTTGCAGGCAGATTTCTTTACCTCTTATATAAGGGGGAAGCCCCCCTTATATTATTAATTGTCTCCAGTAACATAAGAAATACTGAAAAAGAAGGCAGAGAGAAGGATCATAGTCTACTCTGAGGGCTGAGAGAAACATCAAGGGCAAGGCTTCAGATCTACAAAATACAGGTGACCCTTAAGGTTCAGGAATCATGGTTCCTTGTCTTCCAGAGTTTACCTGTGAGGCAAAGACTTTTAAATATAAAACAAAGAAAAGGAAAATGTATTTCCTTCATTCCATAACACCAGCTTTAAACTTGAATCAGTGTCACTTGGAAGGGATGTGAAAATGCAGCTTGCCAGGTCTGACTCAGACACTAATTTTGGTAGCATCTTAAGTTCCCGGGTGATACTGATGCTCATGCTTGAACCAGCACAAAGCTTTGTCCCCAGACCCCATCTTTGAGAGAGGCGTGCATGAAAGACAGTGTCTCTCCTGATCTGCGAGGGTCAGGATGAGCTGCCTGGCTGCCTGCAGACTGCTCTTCCCAGCACAGCAGGGCCTCACAGGCTGGAGCTCTCCAGTAGAGCTGGTTGGCTCATCACTTCAGGGGCTTTTTAAGAGCTAGAGGTTCCTGGGGTGCATCCTCAGATATGCAGGCAAGCAGCCAGGTTCAGGCCTGCCTATGTGGAGAGCAGTGAGGTACCAGATGGACACTGGAGAGCTGTTCTCCTTTTTAATGCTTCTTGGATTCAGCTCTAATGATCACTCAGCAAGTGAATGATTCCCCAGCAGGAAATTGGACCCTCTGGAAATACATTTCGTCGCTGGATTCCTAGAGTCGATAAATTCTGCATGCATTTTCCAGAGTGCTTCATTTCCTACCCAAGGGTGGCCACCAGCCAGGACCATCTGGCTATGGGGATTCATCCAGGGTGAAGTCCTCCTATTGGGAATAACACCATCCGTGGCAGTGTTGAAAGGGGAATGGATAAAAGTCACTGAGGACCAGATCCCAGAGAGAACCCTTCCCAGGCAAACTCAAAGTCAGATTAAGATCGAAGCAGTTACTTAAATAGCCTCAAGAAGAAATTCCTCCTTTTGTCTCTCATACCTGGATTTGAGGATGGTGATCGTCTCTGAAATTTCCTGGCTTACCAGCTCATGGTTATAGAGCATCACTGGGCACCATGCTCTGCCAAGCGGGCTTTCTAAAGGCACGGGGACAGTCCCTGCTCTTGTGGTGTCCACTACCGGGAAGAGGCAGACGCGTAAGCATGTAACTGTAAAAGCAGCATGATTCCTAGAACCGTGTACATCTAGAGTAGCCCTCCCAGGAGGCTCCATCCTCCTCCATAGTGCTTGTCACTAGAGAAATGATTCATCTTCTCTCTTAGAGCTCGAGCAACAGGAGAGCAAAGACCAGACCATCAGACCCTGGCCTGTCTCAGCTGCTGGATGTGAACTGCCCAGGAAGGGTATGAGAGCAGCTCTCTGCAGCCAAGGCATTCCTGGAGGAGGCTCCCAGCAGACCACTCGCTCTCTGCCCACAGCACCTGTATCTGAGGCAGATGCTTAGGGAGGAGTGGCAAATGCAGTGGTTCTCAGATCTTAGCTGGCATCTAAATCACCAAAGGGCTTGTTAAAACACATTTACTGGGCCTCACCCTAGAGTTTCTGATCCAGTAGGCCTAGGGTGGGGCCAGAGAGTTTCCTACAAGTTCCCAGGTGATGCTGATGTTCCTGGGTCCTGGACCACACTTTGAGAACCACAGGGATGGTGTGTCAGCATAGCCATCACAGCTTACCCAGTGGACAGATGGGAGGGGATTGAATGACTGAGAGGCAGAGAGACCTCTAACAAGCTATGCCAGTGAGCCAGGTGGGAGAATATGGAGCTCGAAATGGACCATAACAGTGGGATTGGAGAACAGAAAGAGGGTGCTTCTGATAGACGTGATGCTGCATGTGGCCTGGGGAGCACTAGCCTGTGGGAGGAGAGGGCAGAGTCAGAGTGGCTAGAAAGATGCTCGTGCCAGGAATTGAGATGGCGTGTTGGGGAGGGGAACGGCATGTTCTTTGGGACCTGCTGGGTTTGTACTTCTGTGGAAATCTTCTGATGGAAATGTTAAAAAGGAAGTCAAAATAGAATTCAAAACTCGAGAGAGAAATCTGAGCTGCTGGTACAGATTTGGGGGGCATTTGGGGTAGAAGTGTAAGCTGAAGCTGTGGGGCTGAGGTTATCTAAGGGTGGCTCTTTGAGGAGATGGCAGTGATGCCTCTGAAAGGAAGCCCAGAGACTGGCTGGTAGGACCAGGCAGAGAAAGGGCTGAGTAGGGTACCCAAGGTGCATGAAGTAAAGGGACAGGAGGTGTCACCCAGAAGGGGCAGTACCAGGTATCAGAGCATCTCAAACACAGCCCGAATCTGACAAATTCTGGAGACTTTTAAAAGAACCAGCCCCAAAAGATGGGGTTGTGTTTGAGGCATGACTTAGAGGAACTGGCCCATGGATTCTGAAACCTGTAGTTTTTCAACCCCTCATTTTATTAATACGTTGTCTGTATGGTTTCATTTTGCCTTGATGATAAAGTCACCTTACAGTTCTATACTGGTGAAACACACGTACACAAAAAGAAGCCCACCCTGAAAACACACATGAGGCATAGTAACCACCCATGAGAGGTCTTTCTTCTTAGAGGAAAACCAAGGTGAACAATATGGTGGTGCCTGGTGAAGGGAGGGTCAGTGGGTACTTTTTTTTTTAATGAAGTATAATTGATTCACAATATTGTATTAGTCTCAGATGTACAACGTAGTGATCCGGTAATTTTATACATTATGAAATGACCGCAACATTAAGTCTAGTGACCACCTGTCTCTATTCAAAATTATTTCACAATTATTGACTGCCTTCTGGGGGTCTGTTTTTGTGCCTCTAACGGTGGTGGGAAAGTACCATGTATCCATGTTCTTCCCTCTGCATTTGATACTGAGCTAGACTCTCCTGGGACCTTAACCACTGATGTTTCAAGGATTAAAAAGATTCTGACAACTGCTTTTGAACTATTTGTGGTGGATTGCTACAAAGAGAATGGTTTGCTCTAAGCTAAAATTCTCCAGGTGATAATTGTATATTTCACCGGTGGACAGTTTGCTTTTTAATTTTCGAGGCTTGTTTTGTCATCCTGGTCTTCCTAAACCCTGGCTTCGGAGGACACAAGGACGAGGTCTGACAAGTGTCTGAATCAAGCGGAGGAGTCAGGATCCTGCACTTTCTGGCTCCGCAGACTGCCTGCAGCAGGAACTGCTTTAGGCGGGAACTCACACCGACGTGTTCTCTGTCTTTACAGTTCTGTGTGGAGCTAAACCAGCCAATCCTGCCCAACATCCGCAAGTGGAAAGGGCCCCGGGGATGCTGGAAGGCCGTTGTTTCAGAGACGCCCTCGACTCAGCTCCAAAAGGTACCCTCATCTGCAAAACGGGGATTTTCTTTCCATTTTCTTTTTTCCAATCACAGACGTTTAAAATCTTTCCTTTGCCAACATCCTTGATGTAATGTTGTATTTCTGCCCATTTTTTTAGCTCTTTGCCATTTGTTTCAAAATGCCCTGGTTCTTATTTCCTGTTTGGATCAGGAATGGCCTGCTGCCCAGACGGAAGTGGGAGCTGGGGTGTTGGGAGGAGAGGAGAAATCCTGTCTGGAGCCAAGGCAGCAAATGGGGTATTTCTGTCCTTTGTCCTTCTAATCCCTTCTCCACGGTTCCAGCCTCTGCCAAGTTTGTAGACAGCCCATTGTCCATTGACTGAGAACTTCGGATTCACTTAATTCATACATGAAATGTTTGCTTTAGTGGTAAGAATTGTGCACATGGAAATGATCTGTGGAAACTTTCAGCAGATTTTAATTTTGAATTTTCTCTCATTAGTATTGCCCATGTGGGTTTAGGTAAGTCTCTCTATGTATTTATTTTCACTCCCACATATCATATTCAAGACCAGTTTTTACTCACTTGAAATATTCAACATCAGTAGAGTTTTAGACTTTTTAAAAAAGGCTCCTGATAGTTAATTATGAGTGGATTACAAAATTTTCCTATAAATGCAGATGTTACATTTTTATCGCTAGGTGTTGGTGCTGCGTTCATGTCAATTGTGTCTGACTCTTCGTGACCCTTGGACTATAGCCCACCAGGCTCCTCTGTCCGTGGGATCTTCCTGGCAAGAATACTGGAGTGGGTTGCCATTCCCTTCTCCAAGGGATCTTCCCAACCCAGGGATCAAACCCACGTCTCCTCTGGCTTTGCATTGGCAGGCGGTTTCTTTACCACTGAGCCATGTGGGAAGCCCGTTTGTATCTCTAGTATACCATTATAAACACACATGATATAAATACTTATCTGAGTGATATAGAGATCTGGGACTTTTAAATTGTAACATTTACTAGATTAAAAGTATCCAGTCACTTACTGACAATAAGCTTTCTTTTTAGCTCCTACTTTAAAGTGTGCTATAAATCTTATTTCTCTGGGTTTGGGGTGTAAGTGATTACTGCAGGTGGTAGCCAGGAGGCTGGAAATACAGGATAATGGGAAGGTATCTGGTCTTTACCACTCCAGCCCATGACTGTTCCTTCTCAGTCCACATAGAAATAATACTAATAGGGGACTTCCCTAGTGGTCCAGTGGTTAGAACTCTACACTCTCCCTGCCAGGGGCCCGGGTTCAATCCTGATCGGAGAACTATGTTCCCACAGGCTGCATGGTGCAGCCAAAAGTAAAATAAAAATAAAAAACAGGGTTGGGGTTTCCCTGATGGCTCATTGATAACGAATCTGCCTGCCAATGCAGGAGACGGGGTGCCATCCCTGGTCCGATAAGATCCCACATGTTGCAGAGCAACTAAGCCCACACCATGACTACTGAGTCTGTGCTCTAGAGCCCAGGAACCACAGCTACTGAGCCCACATGCAGCAACTGTTGAAGGCCCCTGGAGCCCTTGCTCTGCAACAAGAGAAGCCACCGCGATGGGAAATCCACGCACTGCAGCTAGAGAGTAGCCCCCACTTGCCACAACTAGAAAAAAGCTGGTGTAGCAAAGAAGACCCAGCATAGCCATAAATAAACCTATAAAAATAATTTTAAAATATTTTTAATGGCTCAGATGGTAAAGAATCTGCCTACAATGTGGGAGACCCTGGGTCGGGAAGATCCCCTGGAGAAGGGCGTGGCTACCCACTCCAGTATTCTTGCCAGGAGAATTCCATGGACAGAGGAGCCTGGTGAGCTATAGTCCTTGGGGTCAAAAAGAGTCGAACACAACTGAGCGACTAACACTGTCACACCTTTTTTAAAAAGGCACTTTACACGCATATATATAGGTTCACAGGACTCTTACAGTCCATTTAGCACTATTTATCTGTTCAGCAAATCATTAGAAAAGTTACTGTGTGTCAGGCACTGTGCTATATACTAGATGTTCATGGTGAGAAAACCAGACCCAGAAACCTGGCCTCTTTTCACTCTTTGCAAGCCCAGGACCTTGACTGAGCCTGACAGAGCCTGTTGGAGATTTTCAAGTCAGGTAGCCCTGCTCCAGGTTGGGTGTCAAGGCCACTGGGTAACAGTGTGTGGCTGCCTCTCAGATCTCTCAGCCTCAACCCCTTCATCTGTAAAATGGGATCAACAGCTCCTCCCTCAACTCAGAGTGGCTATAGAATTTTGAAGGATACTGTGCATTGAATGCTTGTTTAGCAGACATGGGCCAGTGTCTGGCAGGGTACCCATGAGGTGGCAGGCAGTGCTGAGCTGGAAGCTGCTCAGTAACCAAAGCCACCTCTTGGAGTTTTGTATTTGATCCTCAGCATTGCCATTTACCAACTGTGGGGTTTCAGGGAAGTTACTTAACCTCTCTGAGCAGCTGAGTCTTTACATGACAGGTGGGCATGTGAGTGGCCGTCCTATGGGATGTGATGATTAAAAACATAATTCTGTGCCTAGTCTGGGATCTCCCCCACAATGTGCCCCTGCCAAAGAAGAGCCCAGGCACCCCAGCTGTGTGAACCTCTCTGAAATTACTGGTCTGGGAAATTTGTTGTGGGGACTAGGAGGAACATGCTGTGGTTTGGGGATATGCTTTTGTCTCAGGAACAGCCCCTGGGCAGGTCACCCCCAGACCCAGTGTACAGTTCACTCCCCAGCTTGAGGCTGAACACCCCACCAGACAGACCTCTCTGCACACTAACACCTCATCTTCTCCCACAGGGTGCTGGGTTTGCGGGGTTCCTGTGGGACACGGCAGCCGGGGTGGAGCTGAGAGATGCCGCCTGGCAGGAGAGCTCGCCCGGCAACGGGCATGGGAAGCCGGTGGGCCCCAGCCCGTACCTCGCAAGGTTCAAGGTATTGCCCCTATTGCCCTGCGGGGCCACTCCTTTTGAAAAGGAGGAAAGCCCACTTTGAACTGTGAGCCAGAGAAGCTCACCTTTTTGCCTTGGTTTTATTCTCTCTCGGGGCTGGGTCAGCACACACACTTTGGCTTCCCTCAGCTGGGGAACTTCTCCAGAGCAGGAAGGAGAGGAATTTGGGGGAGATTGTAGCTCTGGTAACTTTGACTTCTGGGCGAGAAGGAGGTCAAATGGCTGTTTCCCAAACCTGATAAGCAGCAGAATCACCTGGAGAGATTTTCTTAAAATCAGGGTTTCCTGGACCCTGCCACCCGCCCCCCCACACACACAATGTCTGATTTCCAGAAGCACCTCCTGCGCTTCATCAGTGCTCTCAACGCTGGGTAAGGAAGCCGGTTGTTTGAGAATCTCTGGATTAGAGGGCAGCCAAACCGCTCTGAGGACACCCTTCTCTTACTAGGGAGAGGGGGAGCCCTCCAGGGGTCACTGGGGCTTGGAAGGGCCTCAGAAGGACCTTCTGGGTGATGGGGCCACTGACACTTCCAGACAAGCCCGCCCTCTCCAGAGTTGGGAGCAGCAGGCAGACCGACCTGAGCTGTCTCTCCGATTCCCCTGGATGCCCTGGGAAGTATTCACGCACAGCAAACAGTCAGAAACTGGGCGTCAGGAAGGAGGAAAAGGCAGCAGCCGAAACAGGTCACCAAGTCAGCAGTTGGCCTTACCCGTCAGAAGACACAGGGTCGGGCGAGAGTGGTCCTTTGTCACAGAGCCCAGCAAGCTAGCTGCTGGGCATCTGGGACACCCCCTTCTATATGCTCCAGAGCAGTTCTGGAGCCAGAGAGTTGCCGTGGACCTCAGCACGGTTTCTCTCTGGCAGCTCCGGGCTGGGGCTGCCCGTGAGCTGGCGGCTGTGCTGACTGTGGTCGGGGATCTAGCCCACACTTCCCGCATCCTCACTTGCAAAGCTGCAGAGATGCTGGGATTCCATGCATATGCACACAACCCGGGGTGTCTGTGGGTTGTGCTTCTGATACTGGTGTATCAGTCAGCCAGTGATCACCCCTGAACCCTCCTCCCCAGGTCCCTTTTCTATGGAAAGTGGCTGCACTGGCTTTGGCCAAGAAAGGCAACAGGCAGAACCAGCTAGTGTCTCAAAGAGGTGGGCTGGTTTTAAAGATCATTAAGAAATGCTCTCAGATTGTGAATTATTGGCTCAAATCCTCTGAATGAAGTGATCCCCTGCACAGGTATGAGGCTCCTGTGCTTCGTGTCACATCCTAGGCCAGGCAAGTTGTGGGGACAGAGATGTGGCTTCTCTCCCCAGGCAGGGTTTCCTTGCCCACGGCCTGAAGGTGTCTCCCTTGAGGTCCGAGCCACGGCTGCAGAGAGAGCTCTCCTGGCTGGGTGGTGGTGATGGCAAACTGGGTGCCTCTGTAAGACGAAACTGGCAGCCCCCACTTGGGGGTGCCCTCTGCACACCCCCGCTTCCTGGCCATGGTTAGTGTTTGTTGCCATAACAGAAGGGTGGGGTTGCCAGACTCAGAGCAGCTGAGCACTGCTTTGGGGCCCAGGAGACTGACTCTGACATCACGATTCTGCCGCTGCACTGGGGATGCAGGAGGGGGCATAGCCTGTGCTACCAGGGCTCAGCCAGCTTTCATTCTTCATGTTTGAAATCACTGAGCATCAGGCACCGTGATTTCTAGGGGGAAAGGGAGCACATAGCGGTGGGTGGGATGTGGGGAGGTGGGGAAGGAGGCGGGGCCCAGCTGCAAATCCTGGCGGTGGGTGGGAGGTGACAGGCTGGCCCTGTGGGGAGAGCCCCAGGTCTTCATTAACAACCAGCTGCTAGCGTCACCTCTTCCTCCTCCATAGTTGCTCAGAAGGGAAAAAAAAGCAACAAAAAATTGACATTTCTAGACATGCCTGATTTTCCAGACCCTAAGGAGGAGTAAAGGGGTGCAGTGTAGGGGATCCCCGTGACAGGACAAGAGAGGTCTTGGTCCTGCAAGGGCCTCAGGAAGCTCTTGCGACAGCTGCTTCCGCTTCCTCCAGTATGAGCTGCCTTGTGTATGTTTACCGCCGTCACTGTTTGCGAAGCTGCTTGGGGGTTGGAGGTAACGGGTGCAGGCAATAAGAGCATCTCAACCTGTCTCTGGTGCTTTGTTTCATCTTGCCCAGGTAGGAAGTCATGACTTGACGCTGGTGAACCTTCACCTGGCGACCCTGACCCTCCCGGGGGGTGAGAACCTGAGCAAGAATCACAGTGACAGCCATCGCTGGGCTAGCTTCACACAGACCTTGCAGGAAACCCTGAAAGGTAGGAACCATCTTCCTGTGCAGCTGGGCTAGCGGCTCCCACTTCTGCAGGGTAGGTGAGGGGTGCCCCTTCCCAGTGTCTCTCCCCTCCCTTAGGCTGGCTGTCCTGTGGGCAGCGATGCGTACTGAGTGATGGACAGGAAACCGCCATACCGCCTGCATCCTGGGCAGCGCAGTGCCCCGTGCACGCTCACAGCTTTATCTCTGTGGGTCTGGCATGTGGGTTCCGTGGTGGGGTTTTGTGGCTCTTCAGCCTCCCTTTGATGGACAGGATTGGGAGAAGGAGAAACTAAGTGATGCCGCCCCGTGCCCCCCGTCATGGGCTCCGCTGCCCCCCACCATGGGCTCCGCTGCCCCCCACCATGGGCTCCGCTGCCCCTCGTGTGCTCCCGTGGTGGTGTCCCCTGAAGATGTGCACCTGCTCTTCTTGGGAAAGAGAGTTGGTGACGAGGGGAGTGGGGAAGTCCTGATGAGTCCTTTCCTTCCTGGTGGATTGCAGATCTTGCTGACAGAGCCCTGAAATGACAGAAACACTGGACTTGAATCTTGGCTCCTTCAATGGTGGTAGGATGTCTGGGAGGTCACCACTCTTCAGGGGCTGACAGTGCTAACCTCACAGGGTGCCCAGGGCTGGGTGACCTTCTGATGAAGGACCCAGGATATGGTAGGGGCTCAACAGACATGAGTTGAGGGGGATTAAGAGAACACTGAAAAGGGAAGAACTTCAGAAGACAGGTGGACTCTGCTTTCCAGCTCTGCCCCCAATAATACCAAACATTTGCTGTGCGTGGCTTACAAGGAGGAAGAGTTGAAAGTTGACACGGCTGTAAAGACTGCTGCTGCTGCTGCTAAGTCACTTCAGTCGTGTCCGACTCTGTGCGATCCCATAGATGGCAGCCCACCAGGCTCCCCCGTCCCTGGGATTCTCCAGGCAAGAACACTGGAGTGGGTTGCCATTTCCTCCTCCAATGCATGAAAGTGAAAAGTGAAAGTGAAGTCGCTCAGTCGTGTCCAACTCCTAGTGACCCCATGGACTGCAGCCCACCAGGCTCCTCCGTCCATGGGATTTTCCAGGCAAGAGTACTGGAGTGGGGTGCCATTACCTTACTGGGGTGTGGTCAGTTTGGCTTGTTTTTTTCAGAGCACTGAGCTGCTCCAGGTGAGGTTTCACAGCTGGAGGCCTGCAGTTCTCTTCTGTATTCCAGAGTCTTAATCCATATTCCTAGCTTGCTAAGCCTTTTTTCCCTTGTTAAATTGGCCCCCCACAAGGTGATTTATGAAGATTTGGCTACAGAGATAGTTCAAAGATTGTTCGTTTTGAAAAGAGTTTTATCATGGTAAAATATATATGACATGAGACTTACCATCTTAACCATTTTTAAGTTACTTGTAACTTAAAGTATATTTAAGAATATTATAATATATTTTATAATAATGGTTTTAAGTATGTTTACATTATTTTATAGCCATTACCACCATCCATCACTAGAGCTTTTTCATCTTCCCAGACTGAAACTCTCTGCCCATTAAACACACATTCCCTTCCCTCCCAGACCCTGACAGTCACCTTTCTACTTTGTTTCTGTGAACTTGACCTCTCTAGGTATCTCATCTAAGTGGAACCTTACAATATTTGTCCCTTTGTGGCCAGTTTATTTCACTTATGTTATGTCTTTATGGCTTGTAGTATACATCAGAATTTCCTTTCATTTTTATGGCCAAATACTATTCCATGTATCGGTCAATGGACACTTGGGTTATTGCCATCTTTTGGCTGTTATGGATAATGCTCTTATGAACATTGAGGTACAGCTTACATTTCAAACCAGGATGTGCTGTGAACAGTGTTCTCCTTAAATTATGAGTCTTTGGGCTAAAAAAAAAGTCAGAAAGCTTTTTAAGTCAAGATACTTCATCCAAGGAGCAACCATGTGGGAGACTGTTCACCCACGGCTAGACTCTAACCCATTATGAAGGATGAGTTGACAGCTTTTGAAACTCTGGACATTTCTGTTGTTCTTGATTTCAAACTTTGGCTTTATATGGAAGGAGGAAGGGAATGTGCCAGTCCCTTACTTCTCTGATAACCATAGGCCCTGCTATCTTTTCGGATAATTCTGGTAGGGATCAGGTATTTGTCAGAACACCTGGGCAGCATATTGTTTCAAGCTGCCAGGGACGATTGAGCCACAGTCTGACTCAGCCTTGACGTGCCCAGGTAAGGACAGTGACTCATGTCCCCGTGTCCCCCTGCATTTAACTAACGTCCAGCCCATTGTTAACTGGTGACACAGCAGAGCCGTGGAATCAGGAAGCGCTGCAACCTGCCCAAGCGGCAGCTCGGGTAAATCGATGAGCAGAGGCAGCTTGGCTCAAACAAAGACTGAACTTTATTCCACAGGCTTCTTTCTATCAGAGCAAACAGAGTTGGCTTGATTAGCAAACTCTGGACCTTTCCACCTTTGTCTGGAACGTGCACCCAGGTTGACTGACGTCAGTGAGGGCTCAGGGTGGAGTGCCCATCCACTGATGGAATTTCAGCAAGAGTCAAACAAGGCAGGGTCATGCTTGGCATCTGAGTAAGACTTACCCCTAGTGGGGCCGGGCTCCTGCTATTGTCACTGGCATTTTATAAATCTAGGACTCTGAGGAAGTCAGCCCCAAATATTATCCCTTCACTCCTGGAAAATGTGTGCACTCAGTAGTGTCTGATTCTTTGTGGCCCCAGAGACTGTAGCCTGCCAGGCGGCTCCTCTGGCCGTGGGATTCTCCAGGCACGAATACTGGAGTGGATTGCCATGCCCTCCTCCAGGGGAATCTTCCTGACCCAGGGGTCGAACCTGCATCTTCTGGGTCTCCTGCATTGGCAAGCACGTTATTTACCACTAGGGAGACGTGGGAAGCCCTAACTCCTAGAAACTCAGTGGGTACCTGTGGAGCCCACCCTGGCGGACAGCTTCCTAGGAGAATTTAGGGCCCTGCACATCTGTGGGTTGTCAGAGGCAGGGAGTGTCTCCATGTCATCACCAGACTGCTTTAACCGAAGTAGATGAGTTGTAAGAAACCTGGACAGTCCAATTCAAAATGAGCCATTATTTTCATTCCCGAAGTTACACAGAGGTTGGTTTATTGACGCCTGACACCAGCATCTCTCCTGGGTTCAGAATTTTCTTTTCTTAAAAGAAAAAAAAAAAAAAAAAAATATATATATATATATATATATATAAATATATTTTCTTAAAAAATATATATATATTTTTTGTCAGTGCCGAGTCTTCATTGTGGCACACGGGCTTTCTCTAGTTGCAGCACAAAGGCTTCTCATCGCGGTGGCTTCTCTTGTTGTGGAGCATAGGCTATAGGGTGTGCAGTCTCCATCAGCTGTGGCTTTGGGACTCTGGAGCACAGCCTTAACAGTTGTGGTACGCGGGCTTAGTTGCCCCGTGGCATGTGGGATCGTCCCAGACCAGGGACTGAACCCATGTCTCTTGCACTGGCCGGTGGGTTCTTTACCACTGAGCCACCAGGAAAAACCCCAGAACTGTCTTCTTTTGGCTCAAATATTTCATGTTTGTATCCTAATGAAAACCTCTCATTATATTGAAATCTTTTGTCTCAGTCTTTCCTAAGTTTTCCTTGAAATTTAATAAAGGTACATCTTTCTGTTCATTCCTTTTAAAAACTACGTTGCACCTTAATTGTGCAGTTTTCCTCATGCTTCGTTCACCATTTCTTCCACGCGTGTTTCTCTTACGTCTGCCAGGCAGCAGGCTCTGTTCCAAGCGTGTGGGGCTTTTCCATCCTAGCTCTTTGTCCTGGATTTGAGGGCTTGGTGGCTTTGGTTAGAGCCTCAGCTTCTTACCTGCAAGAGGTCCCCAGCACACGGTGACGACTCAGTGGAGGGTCATTGACACTGGCCTCGTAGGAGTTGTTATTAGTATTATTCATAAGTTGACTTTCCTGTTGAAAGTTCGCAGTGATTTCTCAAGACCAGCTTAGTTGGGCTCGCCCTGCTTCGGGTGCCAGGGTTGTTAGGCTCTGGCATGAGGGTCAGATGCCTCTTTATGGGTCATAAATGGCTGCAGGAAGGGCTTCCTTCCATCCCCTTCCCTCCCTCAGGCCCCCTGGGAGAGGGTGTCATGTGCAGAACGTGAGTGCCCTCTGCTGGTGGCTTGTGTCATTTCACTTTGGGTTTCTTAATCTCACGACTGAGCGACTTCCCTTTCACTTTTCACTTTCATGCATTGGAGAAGGAAATGGCAACCCACTCCAGTGTTCTTGCCTGGAGAATCCCAGGGACAGGGGAGCCTGGTGGGCTGCCGTCTATGGGGTCACACAGACTTGGACACAGCTGAAGTGACAGCAGCAGCAGCCCTTGTTATTGATGCGTATTCAAGTCCACGAAGATTTGTTGAGTGTCTCAGATGCATTTGGCCCTTGGTTATGAACTGTTTTCTTTAAAGCTTTCCTTGCAATGTTTCTCCCTGTGATAACGTGGCTCCCCTGAGGGGAACTTCGAGACAGGAAGTGATGGTCAGGCAGTGGACGGGAATCCCAGGGAGCCAAGCTGGGTCTCACTGTCCTTTTCTGAATGTCTCCTCACTTTGGAAAATACTTCATAACTATCCCACTTACTCTTGTAAATCAAACTAGAGTTTGAGAGAGATGTTGAAAATACTTTAAAGTATTTTGCCCTATATTAGTGTGCTGGGGTTCCATAACAAAACACCACAGACTGGATGGCTTAAACAGCAGGCATTTATTTGCTTACAGTCCTGAAGGCTAGAAAGTCCATGATCAAGGTGTTGGCAGGGTCGGTTCCTTCTGAGGCCTCTCCTCGGCTTGCAGATGACTGTCTTCTTCCTGTGTCTTCACTCGGGCTTCCTTCTGTGCTCAATAAATGTTGGTTGAGCTTTTGTTAACGATCTGGGCAAGACCCTTAGGGCCTTTCTGTGCTATGAGATTCGGAACCCATGATCCAGAACAGAGGTGATATTGACATCACACCAACCTAATGTGTCACTAACCCACTCTGGGAGCTTGGGTGTGGGGTGGCGGGGGGGGGGGGGGGGTGCGGTGAGGGGGTGTTGCACAAGGAACTTGGAAGAATTGGGAGAATAGGAACCATGCCACAGTCCTAATCCTGGAGAGTCAAATCAGACACTCACGATGCTACTTAAATGAGTGGTGGTCAGTGTTGGGTTAACTTCCCACCACCTCTTACATTTCTGAATTTCTCTCTTCCACTTCTAGGAGAAAAAGACGTGATAGTTTTAGGGGATTTTGGCCAGGGGCCAGACAGCAGTGACTATGATATCTTGAGGAAAGAAAAATTCCACCACCTGATCCCTGCGCACACCTTTACCAACATCAGCACCAAGAATCCTCAAGGCTCGAAGACTCTGGACAACATCTGGATCAGTAAAAGCTTAAAGAAGGTTTTCACAGGTAAAGCACACGTGCTGTTCAGAAACAGGGAGAGTCACCTGTCTGAGCTGGCAGTTCACGATTGTCTGGTTTGAGCGAGAGTCAGGAGTGACCTTCCCTCCTCTGCAGGCATTTATGAGGTTACTCTTGAGGCGGCTGTATAATTATCATTCACACAGAGCCACTTTCAAGAGTGAAGGGGTTCTGAAAACTAAGTAAAAGGCATTCACTGACCTACATCAGGGACAAAGCAGATGCGTGCCGGGCAGACCTGGCTATCGACTGGCAGCACTGGGTTGCTGCATGAACTTGCTGTGCTGCGCTGAGTAGGGGCCACCCTCCAGTTGTGGTGCGTGGCCTTCTCCCTGCAGTGCTTCCTCTTGTAGGGCACGGGTTCCAGGGCATGTGGGCCTCAGGAGTGCGGCTCACGGGCTCTAGAGCATGGGCTCAGCAGTTGTAGTACACGGGCTTAGTTGCCCCACGACTTGTGGAATCTCCCGAGACCAGAATTCAAACCCATGTCCCTTACATTGGCAGGTGGATTCTTATCCACTGGCCAGCAGGGAAGCCCCAGCTTAGCCTAATTTTAAGGATACTTAGCCCTTCAGCAAACACTTCTCAAGCCCTGTCATGTTCAGGCAGTGTGCTATGGCCTGAGATTTACCCACATGCCATCAACACCCTGCAGAGCAGCAGTTGGCGGTGAGCTGACGTGTTACCTGGCATCACTATAGGATGCTGAAGCGCTTTAGGCAGGACTCTGCCGGACCATGGTGTGGTGGGTAGCCTCAGCACTGAAAAGCACTCCCCCAAAACCAGTCATTTGCTGAGCAGACCTTGGGTCATGAAACAGTCATAAAAATACAGAAGCGGCAGTAGGGTCTTTGGATGTAAGATAAGAAGAGTAAGATAAGCACCAACAGTTTGAAAAGTGTCAGTTGATCAGTTGTAGTCATGTCCGACTCTTTGTAGCCCCCCAGGCTCCTCTGTCCATGTGATTTTCCAGGCAAGAATACTGGAGTGGATAGCCATTCTCTTCCCCAAGGGATCTTCCTGACCCAGGGATCAAACCCGTCTCCTGCATTGCAGGCAGATTCTTTACTGTCTGAGTCACCAGAGAAGCCCTTACTAAACACAAATAGTTGCAGATTATACTTCAGAGAAATGTTTAAAAAAAATTAAGTACCAATGCTGGAGTCTCACTGTGAGACCAGGACTTGCAGCGAAGACTTGGATCCTCAGGACTAGAATTTCCAGTCCTGGGCACCAGTGTCCGGTTGGACTGTGTCATAGGAAAATCAAAAGGATGAAGAAAGTGGGTCTCAGGGGGAGTGTCAGTCATCAGACTGGGCGAGACGGTTTGCAGAAACGCATCGCTGGCTAGACAGAGGTTGGTGGCGACAGGAGGCGGTGCTGGAGTGCTTGAGCAGACAGGGCTGGGGGAAAGCTAGAAGCTGTTGCCTCTGCCCCTTGCTCTTCAGCTGTAGAAAGCGAGGTGCAGGGAGGAGTGGCCCCCATCCCGGAACTCGCACCAGAACCCAGGCCTGAAAGTGAAGCTGTTAGTTGCTTAGTTCAGGTCAGTTCAGTCGCTCAGTCGTGTCCGACCCTGTGACCCCATGGACTGCAGCACACCAGGCCTCCCTGCCCATCACCAACTCCCAGAGTTTACTCAAACTCATGTCCATTGAGTCAGTGATGCCATCCAGCCATCTCATCCTCCGTTGTCCCCTTCTCCTCCCGCCTTCAATATTTCCCAGCATCAAGGTCTTTTCAGATGAGTCAGTTCTTCAAATCACGTGACCAATATCTTGGAGTTTCAGCTTCAGCATCAGTCCTTCCAGTGAATATTCAGGACTGATCTCCTTTAGGATGGACTGGTTGGATCTCCTTGCAGTCCAAGGGACTCTCAAGAGTCTTCTACAACACCACACTTCAAAAGCATCAATTCTTCAACGCTCAGCTTTCTTTATGGTCCAACTCTCACATCCATACATGACTACTGGAAAAACCATAGTTTGACTATATGGACCTTTGACGGCAAAGTAATTTCTCTGCTTTTTAATATGCTATCTAGGTTGGTCATAACTTTCCTTCCAAGGAGCAAGCATGTTTTAATTTCATGGCTGCAGTCACCATCTGCAGTGATTTTGGAGCCCCCAAAAAATAAAGTCTGCCACTGTTTCCATTGCCTCCCCATCTTTGTGCCATGAAGTGATGGGACCAGATGCCATGATCTTAGTTTTCTGAATGTTGAGTTTTAAGCCAACTTTTTCACTCTCCTCTTTCACTTTCATCAAGAGGCTTAGTTGTTCTTAGCTTTCTGCCATAAGGGTGGTGTCATCTGCATATCTGAGGTTATTGTTATTTCTCCCCATAATCTTGATTCCAGCTTGTGCTTCCTCCAGCCCAGTGTTTCTCATGGGGTACTCTGCATATAAGTTATATAAGCAGGGTGACAATATACAGCCTTAATGTACTCCTTTTCCTATTTGGAACCAGTCTGTTGTTCCATGTCTGGTTCTAACTGCTGCTTCCTGACCTGCATACAGATTTCTCAGGAGGCAGGTCAGGTGGTCTGGTATTCCCATCTCTTTCAGAATTTTCCACAGTTAGTTGCTGAGTCGTGTCTGACTCTTTGTGACCCCATGGACTATAGCCTGCCAGGCTCCTCTGTCCATGGAATTCTCTAGGCAAGAATACTGGAGTGGGTTGCCATTCCCTTCTCCAGGGTTTCTTCACAACCCCAGGGATTGAACCCAGGTCTCCTGATCGCAGGCAGATAGGTTCTATACTGTCTCAGCCTCTAGGGAAGCCACCGGAGCCTGGGTCTGTTTGATTCTCTGGGGCGGTTCTCACTGAGGGCCGCGGCCGTGCTTCTAACTGCTCTGTCCTTTCTTCTGTGACTCTTCCCCTGTTTCTTAAACATACCTTAAGCTTCACGTGTTTCTAAACCTTGACTTTAAAAATGCCTTTGCTGCTGCTGCTGCTAAGTCGCTTCAGTCGTGTCCGACTTTGTGTGACCCCAGAGATGGCAGCCCACCAGGCTCCCCCATCCCTGGGATTCTCCAGGCAAGAACACTGGAGTGGGTTGCCATTTCTTTCTCCAATGCATGACAGTGAAAAGTGAAAGTGAAGTTGCTCAGTCACGTCCGACTCTTCGCAACCCCATGGACTGCAGCCTACCAGGCTCCTCCATCCATGGGATCTTCCAGGCAAGAGTACTGGAGTGGGATGCCATTGCCTTCTCCAAGCCTTTACTAGCTCATAAACTTCTGTAACTCTCTCTTCTTTACCCTTTTTGTAGAACTTTCTCCTTTCCCACCCGCCTTTGCAGCTTTGCTTTGTGAAATAGGACCTTCACTTTGGACACCTTTGTGGGAACTGTGTACCTGTGTCGAACACTTACCCTTGCTGGTCAGATTGCAAGTGTTTGCGAAGTAAGGACGGGGTGGGGGCCAGGAGGTGTGCAAATGGGCAGGAGGCCTGGACCCAGGGTAGTTTCAGCGCCTCCTTGGCAAACCCTCACTTGTCTGGGAAATCCAATGGGCTGAGACAGTTCATTTGCACAGGCAAGCCAGGTGACTGAGGGGTCTCGTCAGGGAGCCCAGGCTTGCAAACTATACAGCGTTGGCCTCCACCCACCAGCTTGCGGCCCTCCCCCACCTCCCATCCTGACCTCTGGGTCTGTCTTCCCTCTGCCTCCAGGCCACTGGGCTGTAGTGAGAGAAGGCCTCACGAACCCTTGGATTCCAGATAACTGGTCTTGGGGCGGAGTGGCTTCTGAACACTGCCCTGTGCTTGCGGAGTTTTACACGGAGAAGGACTGGACCAGGAAGGAAGGCCCTCGGAGCGGCAATGGGCTCACCCTGGAGCGGAGTGAAGCCAACATTAAACACGAGCGATGATGGCCCCAAATGGGCGTTCCGCCCCTGACCCTGGGGAGTTTGCCCTCCCCCGTGAAGATGCAGAGCCAGAACCGCCTGCCCTTTTGTCCTCGTTCTGACAGTGGACAGTGCTTGGGCTGTGACCCGGCTGCCTTCCTCACAGAGTTTGTGGACTCTCATGGGGGAGGGAGCCCAGCGGGCCCTCAAGGTGCTGGATGGTCTGATCAGAAGCTGGGTAGAGAACTGGAATGTCTGATCTGTGGATGCCGCCAGCCTCAGCCACTGGGGATGATCATCACCCCGCTGCCTGGACTGCAGCTCAAGGGGAACAGCAGTGGAGGCTGGAGGCGGAGCTCTCGTTCCTGACCACCAGTCTGCGATGTTCTGACTGCAAATTCTGTGAAAAGCTTTTAACTCGAGCACTCTCCTCAAATATTTTGAGTGATGATTTTTAGTTTTGTTTTGAAAAAATAAACAGAGATGAGCCTGCCTGGCCGCAGTGAGAGCCTGGGGGCAGTCCCCTGTCCTGTGTTTCGTGCCCGCTTCTGATGTCTTGGGCCGGGTGGGGAAGGGGAGAGGCTGTGGTCTGCAGCGTCCTGAACACAAGGCACCCCTTGTGCATCCTCGCCTTGAGATCCTGCAGAGGTTCCCATCACACCCTCATTGACCCCTGGGGATCTCTGTCCAATCTTTAGATTGTCTCCTCCCTCCCATCCAGTGCTTCATCCTCTGACCCCTCTACTGGGCCATCTGTCACTTTAAAGAACCATTTGAATGATCTCCTTTCCTCCTTCCCCGTTCAATTCAGTTCACCTTCAGTTCCCCAGCATTCTCCACCCAGAGCCTCCATCTGCTGATCCTGAGGAATAGCTGTTGATTCTGGATCCCCAGGAAGCTAAGCCTGGGAGCATCAAGAGAGGGAGGGTCCTCCCTTGAGGGTGGGTGTTGGGGGTAGGGGGCGGGAAGTGTGGGTTAACTGCCACCAAATACTCTTTCCTTCCCAAGTTGGGGTCTCCTGTAGGTCCCCAAGAGACTGGGATTATAATGCCCATTTCACAGCCGAAGAAACAGGCTTACAGAGTTTCACCTCCTGAAGGTCACACAGCCAGTTAGTATGTAGACGGATCCACACTCAGTCTAAAGCCCTTGCACACATGTCAGCCCTATGCTGCTGATACTGACGTGTGAGAGAGTTAACAATGGCAGTGAATGTGTGGACCACCATCACCACCACTGGGAATCTAGTGACTTGAAACCCAGGGCTGGATGGGCAGTGAAAGGGGCCCTGTCCATCAAAGGATGGACACCTGGGGCATCAGGCTTCCCAGGAACATCATTGGTCATGAGCACAGGAAGGAAACCCCTTTCTGAGAGCTTTTTGAGTACCTGGTCATCACCCATTACTACTCCCAGGAGCTGTCTCTCCAGTGGGTGGGTGAGCAAGCGCCTGGAGACCTGGAACCTGTGATAGCTGAGTCTTGACTGAAAGCAGTCGAATTAGAATGAAAAGTCGTGGTGGGTAGGAAGGGGTGCTTCTCAGCTGAGCTGACCTTTTTTGGTACTTTATCTGCAGTTAAAACTTCCACCTGCATTCACCATTCAGATGCTCCAAGTTCTTTTAGCCAGATTTTTGCACAAAACTGTGGAAAGAAAAGGCCGCCTTAGGTGAGAAGAGGGGAGAAAAATCCAGCTAAACGTCCCTTGATTTGAGCTGCAGGCTGGGGAGCTGAATGGTAGGCCATACACTGGCGTTTGCTCAGTGCCTCTGCTTAGCCGTGGCTGGATGCATACTCATGCCCCAGACACAGAGTGGGGAGTGCGTGTTACCTGAGGACCCCAGAAGTGAAGGCATTGCTTGGCAGCCACAGGCCCAGGGTTTGAAGGCCGCAGACCTGGCTGCAGAGTCCCAGCTCTGCTGTGTCCAAGCTGTGGCCCCTGCAGGTTCTTCTTGTCTGGGTGAGTCCTGGGTTTCTTATCTATTAAGTGAGGATAGAACCCCTCAGGGCTGCAGAGAATAAATAGTTCAGTTCAGTTCAGTTCAGTTCAGTCACTCAGTCGTGTCCTACTCTTTGCGACCCCATGAATTGCAGCATGCCAGGCCTCCCTGTCCATCACCAACTCCGTGAGTTCACTAAAACTCACGTCCATCGAGTCAGTGATGCCATCCAGCCATCTCATCCTCTGTCGTCCCCTTCTCCTCCTGCCCCCAATCACTCCCAGCATCAGAGTCTTTTCCAATGAGTCAACTGTTTGCGTGAGGTGTCCAAAGTACTGGAGCTTCAGCTTTAGCATCATTCCTTCCAAAGAAATCCCAGGGTTGATCTTCAGAATGGACTGGTTGGATCTCCTTGCAGTCCAAGGGACCCTCAAGAGTCTTCTCCAACACCATAGTTCAAAAGCATCAATTCTTCGGCGCTCAGCCTTCTTCACAGTCCAACTCTCACATCCATACATGACCACAGGAAAAACCATAGCCTTGACTAGATGGACCTTAGTCGGCAAAGCAATGTCTCTGCTTTTGAATATACTATCTAGGTTGGTCATAACTTTTCTTCCAAGGAGTAAGCGTCTTTTAATTTCATGGCTGCAGTCACCATCTGCAGTGATTTTGGAGCCCCCCAAAATAAAGTCTGACACTGTTTCCACTGTTTCCCCATCTATTTCCCAGAGAATAAATAACATCCATAAAATTCTCAGCATGCTCTCTGACCACAGAGCTCAACTCCAGGAGGGATGCCCATTCCCCCTGACACATGGTGAGAACTCAACAAGCGTCAGTATTTAAAAATAATTCTATTTTTTTGCTGTCTTCGTTTTATCTCCGGAGTTTCTTTTACCCTCAACTGGAACAGATGCTTCATGGTTTCCCAACAGTATGTTATCCTGGACTGTCCACTGGTCCAGCTGAGCTCTCAAAAGTAAGGATCCGCACCCGGTGGAGCCTGTCACTGATCATCCCGCCCCACATTCCACTAAGACCCAAAGGCTCTGGAAGCGTCCAAGACTGCCCTTCACAGCTCCCCCTGGCGGAGAAACTTGGTAGGACACCCAGTAAATCATCCAGAAACAGAACCTGTGCTTTTTTCTGCTTGAGTTGACAGGATATGGCCGACTGTCTCCCAGAACGAGTAACAGCTGGATTCAGACGTGGAATCTTAAGTGGTATCGTCGCTGGTCTAACGGTGGGCACATTTAGCCTTTGAAAGTCTCAGTTCCCAGCCGGCTGTGGGATGATGGAGGTTTCTCCCAGCAGAGAGTGCCTCCCTGGGCTCCTCCCTGCCTGGGCCTGTGAGCCTTTAGCCCAGAGGCAGGATTTTCATAAAACTTACAGAATTCAAAGCTCAAGTTTTCTAGAAGTGTTAAGATTAATTAATAATCAGATGGCTCATCTCTTCTCTCTCCCCCCGCACAGTAAGTATGAGAGAATTGAGTAGAGCTTAAAAGCCAAAGGATACTTAAATTTACAAATGATGGATAGTTGTTGAAGCTGGGTGATAGGAACACAGGGCTTCATGATGCTCTTCTACTTTTGTCTGCTTTAGACGTTTTCTAGTCACAATGAAGTAAATACATACATAATAAAAGGCCCAAGCTTGGCCCAAAATGACAATGTGCAAAGTTTTATACTTTTTAAGCAGAAAAATACTGCATTTCCCTGTAGGCCAGGCATGCTGAAATCCTCACAGCAGATGTGGAAACATGTGAAGGGAATTATAACTCTTTCTTCTTATGCCACTCCCTGAAGGGGCATTTTGCTAGGAAGGAGTCACTGAAAGTGATCAAGTGTTAATTCTGGAATGGTGAAGTTAAAATATATGTATTTGGAGGTAAAATAGGTATTTGGAACGAAGAGAAGAAAGGGATATTTAAAAGCCTTGGGTTGCTTTTCATTCATCACACATGGTGCACCCACGAGGTTTGGCTCTGGGGGTGATCAGGGGAGAGGGAGGAAGACCCCTGACTTCCAGGGTCACTCGGCCATGGTTCTGGTCTGTGCCTGTCTCCAGCAGGGTTCTGCAAGGGCCTGGTTGCAGAATCCCCTGTATTTTCCATTCTCCCCTTGGTGAGCCTGGAAGAGGAGGAGGGGTTTCCCCTGAAGGAGCAGCCGGCAGGAATCTGAATGCCAGGCCTTAGGAAGCTGGGAATCCTCATGCAGCAGCCAGACAAAGTGATTCATTACTGCATCTTCTGTTGTGTAAGAAACCATAGGCCCTTTCATAAAACAGAACCCTGAGCCCCCAGACTGTGGGTGCTCTGTGGGGAGGGCCAGTTCCTGCCAGCCACCTCTCTACCCAGTCTCCATGCTGTGGCCTCTGACCTCAAGGCACTCACTGCTGGCATACCCCCACCCACTGCACAGATGAGCTTTGGTACAGGCCTAAGTGGGAAAAGGGGCTTCCCTGGTGGCTCAGACGGTTAAGAATCTGCCTGCAATGCAGGAGACCTGGGTTTGGTCCCTGGATTGGGAAGATCCCCTGGAGAAGGGAACCCACAGCGACCCACTCCAGTTTTCTGGCCTGGAGAATTCCATGGACAGGAGAGCCTCGTGGGCTACAGTCCATGGGGTCGCAAAGAGTCAGACACAATTGACCGACTTTCCCTATGGGGGCAAAGAAACAAGCCAGGGAATCATGAACAAGCTTCCTCATCTTCAGCTTGTGGGGGCAGATGGGAGTCTCCCTGCCTAACCCCACCTGGAGGCCAGCAGCTCCTGCCCCTTGGAAGGACTTTTGAGTAGGTCTGGATTCCCTCCAGGAGTCCAGAGTGAGGACAGACTGGCAGCATGAGGTCTGCCCAGCTGAGGCACCCTTTTCCTGGTTGATGGGCCCCCTGGGATGCCTGCCTCCACGGAGAGAGCCCCGCCCACCACTGGAGAGCCCCGCCCACCACGGGAGAGCCCCGCCCTCCTCAGGAGTGCCTCCTTAGCCTGATTGCTGCTGAAGCCAGGCGGGCTCAGAGGAGTGAAGGTGGGTAGCTTTGCTGAAACCAGGAAGAGGAGGTCTGGAGCAGAGCGGGCACTGTCTGCCTCCTGAGTGTCCCACAGCTGGCCAGGTGACTTACACAGCTAACCTGAGGACATTCTCCGAGGACTTGAGGCCGACTCCATCACCCCCATCAGTTGGTAAGTCACAAAGTTGGGATTCCTGACTCAGCTCTGAATGCAAAGGCCTTGTTTTTAAAGTTCTTTAGGCGGGTAGGCTCATACTTAAGAATAAACAAAATAACTTGTCAAGCAGAGATATAAAGTGCTGTGCAAATCAGAGGAAAAGGGTGTGTTTTCACTTGGCGGCAAATCTGAGTAGTCTTCCTGGGAAAGTTTTCTGAGCTGGGGCTTTAATGGGCAAGACTGGGCGGGCAGTGGAGGCAGGCAGAAGACGGTATTCTGGGCAGGCGGTACTGAGGACAAGGGTGTGGAGGAGGGAAGGGCTCTGTCTAGGTCACTCTGGCAAGTTTATGAAGGGTTGTGAGGAGAAGACTAAACAGAACCCAAGGCCAGAATTAAAAGGCAGCAGGCCTGGGAGCTGGTAGGCTGCTCTGCAGACCTTGTGCAAAGTAGAAGAAGAGGCTGCAGCGTTGGAGGACCACAGAGCCTGGCAAGAAATGCACTGGGCATCACACTGGTCCCTGAGCAAGGGATGAGGCTGGAGTGGAGCCGCGGTGGACATGGAGGGGCCAGGATAGTGGTCCCCCTCACCCCTGAGGAGCAGGTCCCTGGAACATTTACAGGACAAGCTAGAGGCCCAGCAAGGTGGAGGGGGGCAGCTCTGGGAGGTCCTGAGAACTCAGCTGTAGTGAATATTACAGGCCCAGACTCCTGTTAAACCCACCTGGAACTTGTGACTCTGGCCAAGTTACTTGCCCTTCTGTAAGCCTGTTTCCATAGCTGAAAAATGGAAATGTTCCTCCCTCCTTGTAATAAGAAATGAACTATTGGGTGTTGTGGCAATCCCCTTCCTCATCACCAGCAGTTTCTGTGGTGGCCAAGCCCTTCTGGGAGGTGCAAGTGTTTGGGAAGTTCTCAGACTGCTGCTCTGTGCCCAGACACAGCCCCCAGCCAAGCATGATGAGGCTCCTTTGTGTGAACACCACCATAAAGAGGGACACGAGATCAGGTGCCAGGGTCTGACTGAGAGCAGGGGTGCGGGGAGGCCTGACCACCAGTGAGAAGCAGGCCACTGCCTAAAAGTGGAGGCAGGGGGACCCTGCACTGGCAAGGAGTCTGCTGAGCATAAAACAGATCACTCGTGGGGATGGAGGGATGACCCTCGCTTTCAGGGTCAGACCACATAACACGTGTTTCCTTTGGCACATTGGATTCTGAGGCGCTTAATGGTGTCTGCTTAGAAGCCGAGCTCCCGTCAATAGTCAGTGGTGGGAGATGGGCCGTCCTAAGCGCCCTGCTGTCTCTATCGTGATGAATTATTTAATTAAATGATTCTTGTTGTGGGTGGGGAGCACTGGGGACTCACGTTTTGCTGTGATAAGGAATGCAGTTGGCCTGGAACGTGTCAAGCAGATAAGGAGGCCTGTGGAAAACAAGTGGCTGTGACAAAGGCCGGGGGCATGGAGGAGGGGAGGAGGGAACAAGGCCACAGGCCCGGGCCCAGTAGCACTGTGGTCTTCTGGCCTCCGGAAACTGCTCGGGAGGCCGCTTAGCCAAAGTTGACCTGGAGTTGCTGCAGCAGCACGCAGACCAAGGAAAGCAGGGGTGGAGGGCCAGGTGGCCAGGCCCCCAGACACTTGCAGCAGGGAAGACAAGCTCCGAGCTTCAAAGGCAGAGGTAAGATGTGATCTGGGGCACCCTGGTGTCACCATTCCTCTCTTCACCTCAGGGGTGGGGGCCGGAGGGGCGACATTCTCTGTTTTTCTCAGGTCTGGGTACCCAGGGGGCCAGGTTGGGCCTGGTAACACGGGAAATGCAGGCCAGTGAGATCAGTGACATCCACAGGCTGAAGAGCAGCTGGAAAAGAGGGCGCTGCCTCATCCCCCAAGGGCCTGGTCCTTGTGCACAGGTGGTTCCAGGGGGCCTGGGAGGGAGGGAGACAGGAGAGAGGCCCCAGAAGAGGTCTCCCACGTGCTGGCGTTCTCCTGCATCTGGGGGGTCGAACCGCACAAGGCAGCCTGTAGGAGGTGCCTTTGGTTCTGGGGCGCCTCCTAGTGTATGCTGAGCAACTGAGGTCCCATCAGTAGTCTACGGTGGAAGATGGGCGCTCCCAAGTGCCCTGCTGCCTCCATCATGATGAATTATTCAATTCAGTGATTAAATAATAATTCAGTGATTTGTTGCTGGTGGGGAGCATTAAGGACTCAGGTTTCACTGTGGTGGTGAATGAGGATGATTGGCTGGCACTGTGTGATTGCATCAGAACTGGCTGCTTCGGGCTGAACCCAAGTCTGCAAGCTGGAGGAGGGTGTCAGGCCTCCAGACCCAGGCCCACTCTGTATCCTGGGATCATGTCTTCACGCTGAGTTCAGAGATGTCCTGAGGGGCATTTTTATTTATTAATTTGATTTGATTTTCAAAATTTTTATATTTATAATTGATTTACAATGTGTCAATTTCAGGTGTACAACAAAGTGATTCAATACATACATCTGTTCTTTTCAAATTCTCTTTCCATTTAGGTTATTACAGAATATGAGTAGCCTTCCCTGTGCTGCTCTAGGTCCGTGCTGACTTGCTTATTTCGTGTATGTAGTGTGTATGTCAACCCCAAACTCCTAATTTAGCCCTTCACCCCCCAATACTTTTCCCCTTGGTAACCATAAGTTTGTTTTCAAAGTCTGTGAGTCTGTTTCTGTTTTGTAAACAAGGTCACTTGCGTGATATTTTTAGATTCCACATACAAGTGATGTCCTGTGGCGTTTGTCTCTCTCTGACACTTCATTTAGTATGATGGTCTCTAGGCTCATCCACGTTGCTGCAGATGCCGTTCTTCATTTCTGATGATTGAGTAATGCTCCATTGCATATACGTACCACATCTTTTTATCCATTCTTCTGTTGATGGACATTTTAATTGCTTCCACATCCTAGCTGTTTTATATAGCACTGCAATGAACATCAGGGTGCGTGTATCATTTTGAACCATGTTTTTCTCCAGAAGCATCGCCAGGAGTCGGACTGCTGGAGCATGTGGTAGCTAAGCTATTGTTTAGCTTTTCAAGGAACCTCCATACTGTTCTCCACAGTGGCTGGATCAATTAACATTTCCACCAACAGTGTATGCGGGTCCCATATCCTCTCCAGCATTTATTGTTTATAGACTTCTTTAAAACTTACTTGCTCTTCCCTGGTGGCTAAGAGGTTAAAGTGTCTGCCTCTAATGCGGGAGACCTGGGTTCGATCCCTGGGTTGGGAAGATCCCCTGGAGAAGGAAGTGGCAACCCACTCCAGTACTCTTGCCTGGAGAATCCCATGGACAGAGGAGGCTGGTGGGCTACAGTCCATGGGGTTGCAAAGAGTCAGACACGACTGAGCGACTTAACTATAGCAGGTTAACTATATTGTGATAGTTTCAGTAAAGGACTCAGCCATACATGTATCCATTCTCCCCCAAGCTTGTCTCCCATCCAGGCTGCCACATAACCTTGAGCAGAGTTCCATGTGCTATATAGTGGGTCCTTGCTTGTTTATAGATTTTTTGGTGATGGTCATTCTGACTGGTGTAGGGTGATATCTCATTGTAGTTTTGTATTTCTCTAATAATTAGCAACGTTGAGTATCTTTTCATCTGCCTTTGGCCATCTGTGTTCTTTGAAGGATTGGGTTATTTGTTTTTGATATTGAGCTTCATGAACTATTTGTAAATTTTGGAGATTAACCCCTTGTCAGTTGCATTGTTTACAAATATTTTCTCCCATTCTGTGGGTTGTCTTTTTGTTTTATGGTTTTTCTTTGTGTTTGCCCTAAACATACATCAGAAAACAAGAGTTTATACAAGAAACCTATGGAAATGTTGTAACAAATATGTAGAAAAGTATTTAATAAAAAGTCAAATTGAAATAAATATCAGATACTGCATACTAGAAAGTATTTCATCAATCCCCTTTTCTAAATTTTCTCTGAAGGAGAATTACTGTAGAGAACAATCCATAGTTAAAAAATATAGAAAATGGATATATTAGCCAGGATCATGAGATGAAGGTTAATGGTTAGAAAGCTACACTTTTAGCAATGTATCTTTGTCTACAATAACTTGATTTGAGATTAGTTGAAAAGCAAAATGAATGTAATTCAATGCTCAAATAATCCATATTATGCTTTGTTTCTAGTGTGAATGAAAAAAGATTTTTGACGGTTTATGCTTCAAAGATTAACCTTTTTATGTTGTGTTGCAACCATTTCTATTTATTCTCCATTAGAAGATGAAGAATACTGTAATGTAAGATGTACAATGAACATCTAAACGGAGATGTTTGTCATTGATATGAAATATCCTGGGAGGTTGCCATGATGTGTAAGACAGAGGTTGGTTCTATTTTTATTAATATTTATTTATTTGGCTGCATCAGATCTTAGTTGCAGCATGTGGGATCTATTTCCCTGACCAGGGATTGATCCCAGACCCCCTGCATTGGGAATGTGGAGTCTTGACCACTGGACCACCAGGGAACTTCTCCAAAAGTTGGTTCTAAATTTTCAATAGTTATTTCACTTGAATTGTAAGAACACAATCACAGTTCACTACAGTATTGATTTATCTTTATAATATCAACATAAGGGAAGTATATTACTTGACAATGTTGAAATAAAGACAGCTTTTGTAATAACCTAGAAATGGAGAAGGAAATGGCAACCCACTCCAGTGTTTTTGCCTGGAGAGTCCCAGGGACAGGGGAGCCTGGTGGGCTGCCGTCTATAGGGTTGCACAGAGTCGGACACGACTGAAGTGACTTAGCTTAGCTTTTGCTGGGCAAAAGCTTTTAAGTAGGTCCCATTTGTTTATTTTTGTTTTTACTTTCATTACTCTAGGAGATGGATTAAAAATTATATTCCTGTGATTTATGCCTAAGAATGTGCTGCCTATGGTCTCCTCTAGGAATTTTATAGTATCAGGTCATACATTTAGGTCTTTAATCACATTGAAACCATAAAGTGACATTTCTAAAGAGGCTACTGAGATGGCTTTACCTCTCAGCCAAGGGGGCACCCTCACTGCTCTATGCTTCAAGGAATCCTGTGAATTTTCTAGGCTGTAGAAATCCCCCCATTCACTGACTTTAAAAAGCCCAAGGACAGGGAGTCAGGAAGTGCCAGGATGAGGCCCCGCTGGCGGGCCACCTGTGGCCAGCGTTTCCTGGCCCTCAGGCTCCATCCTGCTCAAGTGTTACCTCTGACTGAGATTTCAAACAAGGAGCATTGCTTTCCTGGGCAGTGGGGCTCCCGCATCAGGGCATTGAAGGGCCTCCCTAGGAGGGTGCTGGCCTGCAGCGCTGACCCCAAGCGTCCATGCTAGAATGCTGATTGGGTCTGCCTGTGGTCTGGGTGGGTCAGTGAAGGTACCCTGAGACACACATTGAGAGACTTGCGGGGAATCCGTTTAAACAGAGTACGGAGAGGTGTGGCTGAACCCACTTAAATACTACCCAAGACAGAGATGAGGTGACTGGAACGGGAAGACATGCACGAGTGTCTAAGAATTTTGGTGTGGCTTTCACTGCCTAGGTAAGGGGCTCCTTCAGCAGGGGCAGCAACTGCCTGTGAAGGAGATCAACAAGGTGCTCAGCACATGAAGGGTCAGGGGTGACAAACGGCGGGACAGCCAGTGTGACAGTGGCTGTTTTATTAAGAGTCTGAGTTCTTGGCTTGCTGTCCCAGTACAACTGGCAGAGAGGATCTTTCACTACTTCAGTTACCAAACACAGGACCAGTCTTCAAAAGATTTGTGTTGGGTAAATCCTTACTATGAATGTTCCGAAAACTGGTAAGCAACTGGCGCTCTAGGAATTTTTTTTGAACTTTTCTTCTGAATTTTTCTGAACATATTCATTGTTTATCCAAGTCTTCAATTACCAGAGAAATTTTTAGAAGTCCAATATTTTCATATTTAGCTCACAGAGGGGTGTATGGGCCTGCTTGCTGGCAAGAAGCAGTCAGACTGAGTGGTTTTGGTGCTGAGGTCAACAGGGTGCAGTGAATACCTGGGAGGATCAGACGCATCCACCTTCACAGGCAACTGCTGGCCTCAGTTCTCATCTGCAGCATACAGGTCTCAAAGCCTGAAATTATCCCTGACAAATCTAGTCACACATCCGACCCCGACATACCTCTGGTGTTTCCCAAAGGCCCTCATGAATCCCAATTTATAGACCTATTTACTTGGGGAGTGTGGTGAGAGATGGTTAGCACTTGCTGTGGTTCCCAGTATTTTAAAATAACCCAGCTTACAAGGTCTGACAGCTGCATTGTCCCTGGGTATCTTGGGTTTGTGACATAAGACCTAAAGACCCACAGAGCTATTATATTAATATATCAAAACAAGGTGAGAAATCATCTGTTCCTAGGCTCACCTGTGTGAAATCCAGAAACAAGGGGGACCCCAGGTTGTGGGTCACTGTTAACTGCTGAGCTGAGAAATCTCTTTGGCCAGAGCATCTGGTATCTTTTCTCTCTTATTTCTCTAAAAGCAAAATACTGGTTTTCCCGAGAAGTGTCTTAGGTAATTATGTTAGGAAGCTGTGGTAAGATAAAATACCATCTGAATCTCAAATTGCTCACATTCCATGTCTTGTTTATTTCAAACAGACATTAAAATGTTATATAAGATATCTGTCAAGACTGTAAATAGTATATACTTTAGCATAGAATAGACTCTGTATTTATATACAGAGTATATATATGTTGCTTTTCAGTGGATCATCTCAGGGAATTTTATGACAAACTGGCCAGTGAGAGATTTAAACTGAAGGGAGGAAGCAGATTTTGGAAGACCTGCAGGACACATAACTCCTTCTCCAGAGCTCTTTAAGGTGATATGTACATCTTTCCTGGAAAAGCTGTGCTGTGCTGTGCTAAGTCACTTCAGTTGTGTCAGACTCTGTGCAGCCCTATGAGTTGTAGCCTGTCAGGCTCCTCTGTCCATGGGATTCTCCTTTCAAGAACAATGGAGTGGGTTGCCATTCGCTTCTCCAGGGATCTTCCAGACTCCAGACCCAGGGATCAAACCCATGTATCTTATGTCTCCTGCATTGGTGGTGGGAGGTGGGGGGCGGTTCTTTACCACTAGTGCCCCCTGGGCAGCGCAGAGGGCCTCTGTATGTGTGTGTTAGTAGCTCAGTCGTGTCTGACACTTTGCAACCCCGTGGACTGTAGCTCGCCAGGCTCTTCTGTCCGTGGAATTTCTCAGGCAAGAATGCTGGAGTGAGTTGCCATTCCCTTCTCCAGGGGATCTTCCCAACCCAGGGATCAAACGCTGGTCTCCCACATTGCAGGCAGACTCTTTACCATCTGAGCCACCAGGGAAGCCCCAGAGGGCCTGACATAAAATTCTGCTAAGAAAAAGAGCTAAAAGAGAGTGGGAACAGAGTTTGTGGTCCCTCTAGTGGACAGTTGTGGAGTGGCACCCAGAAATTCACTCAAGACCTCTTTGCTGCTGTTCAGTCACCACGTGCTGTCCAACTCTTTGCCACCCCGTGGACTGCAGCATGCCAGGCTCGTCTCTCCTTCACCATCTCCTGGAGTTTACTCAGATTCATGCCCATTGAGTCAGCGATTCTAACTATCTTGTCCTCTGCTGCCCCCTTCTGTTGCCTTCAGTCTTTCCTAGTATTAGGGTCATTTTCAAAGAATCGGCTATTTGCATCAGGTGGCCAAAGTATGGGAGCTTCAGCGTCAGTCTTTTCAGTGAATATTCCGGGTTGATTTCCTTTAGGATTGACTGGTTTGGTCTCCTTGCTGTTCAAGAGACTCTTGAGAATCTTCTTCAGCACCACGGTTCAAAAGCATCGATTCTTTGGTGCTCAGCCTTCTTTATGGTCCAACTCTCACATCTGAACATGACTGGAAAACCATAGCTTTGACTATACAGACTTTATTGGTAAACTGATATCTCTGCTTTTGAATACACTGTCTAGGTTTGTCATAGCTTTCCTTCCAAGGAGCAAGCATCTTTTAATTTTGTGGCTGCTGTCACTGTCTGAAGTGACTTTCCAGAACCCAGAAAAGTAAAATCTGTCACCACTTCCACTTTTCCCCCTTCTATTTGCCACGAAGTGATGGGAACGGATGTCATGTTCTTTGTTTTTTGAATGTTGTGTTTTAAGCCAGCTTTTTCATTATCCTCTTTCATTTTCATCAAGAGACTCTTTAGTTTCTCTGTGCTTTCTGCCATTAGCGTGGTATCATCTGCATATCTGAGGTTGTTGATATTTCTCCCGACAATCTTGATTCCAGCTTGTAATTCATCCAGCCCAGCATTTCCCATGATGTACTCTGCATATAAGTTAAATAAGCCGGGTGACAATATAAAACCTTGTCATATTCCTTTCCCAGTTTGGAACCAATCAGTTGTTCCATGTCCAGTTTTAACTGTTGCTTCTTGACCTGTATACAGCTTTCTCAGGAGACAGGTAAGGTGGTCCAGTACTCCCATCTATTTAAGAATTTTCCACAGTTTGTTGTGATCCACATAGTCACAGGCTTTAATGTGGTCAAAGAAGCAAAAGTAGATGTTTTCTGGAATTCCCTTTCTTTCTCCATGATCCAACGAATGTTGGCAATTTGATCTCTGGTTCCTCTGCCATTTCTAAACCCAACTTGTACATCTGGAAGTTCTTGGTTCACATACTGCTGAAGCCTAGCTTGAAGGATTTTGAGCATAACCTTGCTAGCTTGTGAAATGAGTGCAATTATGTTGTAATTTGAACACTCTTTGGCATCTCCCTTCTTTGGGATTGAAATGAAAACTGACCTTTTCGAGTCCTGTGGCCACTGCTGAATTTTCCAAATTTGCTGACATGTTGAATGCAACACTTTAACAGCATCATCTTTTAGTATTTAACACCAAAAACATTTTGTACTGTGCTACAGCCAAGTAACAATGTTGTGGTAGTTTCAGGTGAACAGGAAAGGGACTCAGCCATACCCATACATATACACATATCCATTCTTTCCCAAACCCCCCTCTAATACAGGCTGGCACATAACATTGAGCAGAATTCCATGTGTTATACAATAGGTCTTTGTTGGTTATCCAAATTAAATATAGCAGTGTGTACATGACCTTCCCAAAGTCCCTAACTGCCTAAGTTCATTTGTATCATTCCTTTTTAGATTCCACATATAAATATGGTATTTCATATGATATTTCTCCTATGTCTGACTTACTTCATTAACTCTCGGTCCATCCATGTTGCTGCAAATGGCATTATTTCATCCTTTTTACTGGCTGAGTAATATTCTATTGTGTATAGGTACCACATCATCTTTGTTTGTTTCTCTGTTGATGGACATCTCTATTGCTTCTAGGTCTTGGCTATTGTAGACAGTGCTGCAATGGACACTGGGGCGCATGTATCTTTTCAGGCCATGTTTTTCTCTGGATATATGCCCAGGAGTGGGACTGCAGGGTCACATGGTAGCTCTATTTCTAGTTTTTTAAGGACCCTCCATACTGTTCTCCATAGTGACTGAACCAATTTACATTCCCACCAAGAGTGCAGGAGGGTTCCCTTCTCTCCACACGCGCTCCAACATTTGTTGTCTGTGGATTTTTTGATGACAGCTATTCTGAACTGTGTGAGATGATAGTCTCATTGTAATTTTGATTTGCGCTTCTCTAATAACTAATGATATTGAACATCTTTTCCTGTGCCTATTGGCCATCTGTATGTACTTTTTAGAGAAAAGTCTATTCAGGTCTTCTGCCTACTTTTTGAGTTTGTTTTTGTTGCTACTAAGCATCATAAACTGTTTGTAAATTTGAGAGAGTAATCCCTTATTGGTCAGATAACTTGCAAATATTTTCTCCCAATCTGTGGGCTGTCTTTCCATTTTGTCTATTGTTTCCTTTGCTCTGCAAAAGCTTTTGAGTTTAAGTAGGTCCCATTTGTTTATGTTTGCTTTTATTTCCATTATTCTTGGAGATGGATCAAAAAAGATGTTGCTGTGATTTATGTCAGACAATATTCTGCCTATGTTTTCCTCTAGGAGTTTTATAGTGTCCAATCTCACATTTAGATCTTTAATCCATTTTGAGGTTATTTTTGTTTATGGAGTTAAGGAATTATATGATTTCTTTTTTTTTTTTTTTTTTTAACATGTGGCTGTCCGGTTTTCCCAGCACCATTTTTTGAAGAAAGTGTCTTTCCTGCATTGTTAAATCTTGCCTCCTCTGTCATAGATTAATTGACAATAGGTGCATGGGCTTATTTCTGGGTTTTCTATCCTGTTCCACCAATCTGTATTTCTATTTTGTACCAATACCATACTGTTTTGATGACTGTAGCTTTGTAGTATAGTCTGAAGTCAAGGAGCCGGATTCCTCCAGCTCTGTTTTTCTTTTTCAGGACTGCTTTGGCTATTCAGGGTCTTTTGTGTCTCCATACAAATTTTGAGATATTTTGTTCTCATTCTGTGAAAAATGCCATTGGTAATTTGATAGGGATTGTATAGAATCTGTAGATTGCCTTGGGCAGTATACTCATTTTGACAATATTGATTCTTCCAATCCACAAACATGGAATATTTTTCCATCTGTTTATGTCTTTGATTTCTTTCATCAGCATCTTATAGTTTTTGGTGTACAAGTCTTGTGTCTCCTTAGGTAGGTTTATTCCTAGGTATTTTATTCTTTTTGATGCAACGGAACTGCTTCTAGAACTTCTCTTTCTGATCTTTCATTGTTATTGTATAGATATGCGACAGACTTCTGTGTATTAATTTTGTAACTTGCAACTTTACCAAATTCATTGGTGAGTTCTAGGAGTATTCTGGCAGCATCTTTAGGATATTCTATGTATAGTACCATATCATCTGCAAACAGTGACAGTTTAGCTTCTTCTTTTCCAGTTTGAATTCCCTTTACTTCTTTTTCTTCTCTGATTGCTGTAGGTAGGACTTCCAAAACTATGTTGAATAAAAGTGGTGAGAGTGGACATCCTTTTCCTGTTCCTGATATTAGAGGGAATGCTTTCAGCTTTTCACCATTGACTATGATGCCAGCTGTAGGTTTGTCTTATATGGCCTCTAATATGTTGAGATATGTACCCTCTATGCTCACTTTCTGGGGAGTTTTTTTTTTTTTTAATCATAAATGGGTTCTGAATTTTGATAAAGGTTTTTTCTGCATCCATTCAAGTGATCATATGGTTTTTGTTCTTCAACTTGTTGACATGGTATATCACATTGATTTTCAGATGACAAAAACTCCTTGCATCTCTGGGATGAATCCCACTTGATCACTGAGTATGATCTTTTAAATGTATTGTTGGATATGGGTTACTACTATTTTGTTGAGGAATTTTGCCTCTGTGTTTATCAGTGATATTGGACTGTAGTTTCCTTTTTTGGTGGTATCTTTGTCTGATTTTGGTATCATGATGATAGTGGCCTCATAGAATGAGTTGGGAAATTTTCTTTGTGATTTTTTTAGAACAGTTTCAGAAGGATAGGTGTTAACGCTTTTCTAAATTTTGATTAAGTTCACCTGTGAAGCTGTCAGGTCCTGGACTTTTGTTGGGTTTTTAATCACAGTTTCAATTTCAGTGCTTGTGATTGGTCTGTTCATGTTTTATATTTTTTTCTGGTTCTAGGGAGACTTGTACCTTTCTAAGAATTTGTCCGTTTCTTCCAGGTTGTCCATTTTATTGGCATACAGTTGTTCATAGTAGTCTCTTATGATCCTTGGTATTTCTGTGGAGTCAGTTGTAACTCTTTACATTTCTAATTTTCCTGGTTTGAGTCCTCTCCCTTTTTTCTTTGAGTCTGGCTAAAGGCTTATCAACTCTATCTTTTCAAAGAACTAGCTTTTAGTTTCATTGATCTTTGTTATTGTTTTGTCTTTATCTCATTTATTTCTTCTCTGATCTTTATGATTTCCTTCCTTCTACTAACTTTAAAAGGTTTTGTTTGTTTTTTATCTAGCTGTTTTAGGTGTAAGGTTAGATTATTGGAGATTTTTCTTATTTCTTGAGGTAAGATTGTATTGCTATAAACGTCCCTCTTAGAACAGATTTTGCTGTACGCCATAAGTTTTGGACCATTATGTTTTCATCCTCATTTGTCTTTAGGTATTTTTTTTATTTCCTCTTTGATTTTTTCAGTGATCCAGTGGTTGTTTAGTAGCATATTGCTTAGCTGCCATGTGTTTGTGTTTCTTAGAGTTTTTTCTTCTAGTTTATTTCCAGTCTTATAGCATTGTTATCAGAAAAGATGCTTGATAACACAGCATCTTTTAGGATTTTAAATAGCTGGAATTCCATCATGTCTACTAGCTTTGTTCATAGTAATGCTTCCTAAGGTCCAGTTGACTTCACACTCCAGGATGTCTGGTTCTAGGTGAATGACCACACCATTTTGGGTATCCGGGTCATCAAGACCTTTTTTGTACAGTTCTTTTGTGTATTCTTGCCACCTCTTCTTAATCTCTTCTGCCTGTGTTAGGTCTTTACCATTTCTGTCCTTTATCATGCCCATCCTAGCATGAAATGTTCCTTTGATATCTCCAGTTTTCTTGAAGACATCTCTAGTTTTTCCCATTCTACTGTTTTCCTCTATTTTTTTTTGCACTTTATTAAAGAAGTCTTCTTGTCTCTCTCTTTTATTCTCTGGAACTCTGCATTCAGTTCAGTGTATCTTTCCCTTTCTCCCTTGCTTTTTACTTCTCTCTTCAGCTATTTGTAAAGCCTTCTCAGACAACCAGTTTGCCTTCTTGTATTTATTTTCCTTTGGAATGGTTTTGGTCACTGCCTCCTGTACAGTGTTACAAACCTCCAGCCATAGTTCTTAATCATAGTTTACTAGATCTAATCCCTCGAATCTATTCATCACCTCCACTGCATAATCATAAGGGATTTTATTTAGGTCATACCTAAATGGCCTAGTGGTTTTCCCTACTTTCTTCAATTTAAGCCTGAATTTTTTAATAAGGAGTTCTTGATCCAAGCCACACCCAGCTCCCAGTCTTGTTTTTGCTGAATGTACAGAACTTCTCTATTTCTGGCTGCAAAGAATATGATCAGTCTGATTTTGGTATTGACCATTTGGTGAAGTCCATGTGAAAAGTTATCTCTTGTGCTGTTGGAGGAGGGTGTTTGCTATGACCAGTGTGTTCTCTGGACAAAACTCTGTTAGCCTTTGCCTTGCTACATTTTGTGTTTAAGGTCAAACTTGCCTATTACTGCAAGTATCTCTTGACTTCCTACTTTTGCATTCCAATCTCCTGTGAAGAAAAGGACAACTTTTTTTGGTGTTAGTTCTAGAAGGTCTTGTAGGTCTTCACAGAACCATTCAACTTCAGCTTCTTCAGCATTAGTGGTTGGGGTATAGATGTGGATTACTGTGATATTGAATGATTTGCCTTGGAAATGAACCTAGATCATTCTGTCATTTTTGAGATTGCAGCCAAGTGCTGCATTTCAGACTCTCTTGTTGACTCTGAGGGCTACTCTATTTCTTCTAAGGGATTCTTTCCCACAGTAGTAGATATAATGGTCATCTGAATTGAATTTGCCCAATTCCTGTCCATTTTAGTTCACTGATTCCTAAGATGTTGATGTTCACTCTTGCCATCTCCTGCTTGACCAGCTCCAATTTACCTTGATTCATGGACCTAACATTCCAGGTTATTGTGCAATATTGTTCTTTACAGCATTGGACATTACTTTCACCACCAGACACATCCACTAGTGGGTGTCGTTTCCACTTTGGCCCAGCCACTCCATTCTTTCCAGAGCTATTACTAATTGCCTTCCACTGTTCCCCAGTATTGGACACTTTCTGACTTGAGGGGCTCATAGAACCTCCAGTACTCAAATAGCTTACCATGAAATAACTCTATCTTCCAACACAAAAAAAGAGCTACTGTTCCTCTAAACCCAAGATCAGTTTACTCATAAAATCTAAACTATAAAGTACAGTAATAAACTAGGAAAATACGATAAATATGATAAAGGTTATTTGTAAAAGGCAAGAAAACCAAATATCTAAATTTTATCTAAATTTTAGATCTTTACTCCTTAGGCCATCACATGTTTGTTGCTCTTAAGGACTTTGATATATATAGTGTTGTGATTTTTTTCACATTTAGCCCATCCCAGTTTCTTAATGGTTGCCAGGCACTGAAATTCCACTTAAAAAAAAAAAACAAAAACAAGTATAGTTGACATAAAATACTGTGTTTATTTCAGCTGCTGCTGTTGTTCAGTCGATCAGTCATATCCAACTCTTTGCGACCCCATAGACTGCAGCACACCAGGCTCTCCTGTCTGAGAGCTTATAGTGACTGGTGACGCTGAATTCATGGCCTCCGAAGAAGATTTAACTCCAGGACCAAAGACAGTCTCAGTCACTTAGAGCTTTGTGTAGATCTTATTAAAGCAACAGGGATAGAGAAAGTTTTCAGCAGGGCAGGGGAGTATCCCCCATGCCAGTTTTTGCAAGGCATCTTATACTTCTTAGTAAGCTGTTGCTCATAGATAAAAGAAACACCTCAAGGCTGAGACAGTTGCAGCAGGTGCAACTCTCTCCCATAACATACATATTTGCACAAGGGGAGTCCCTCTGGGAGAGATATATTGTATAAGTCTTGAAGGAAAACAGACTTCCAAATAAGATACATATTTTCATTAACATGGCTTAAGAAAAACATATCTATGAGTAAGATGTATTGTTTTGTTGGGGAATTAGCAGCTCAGGGTTGGAAAAAATTACTTTCAGGCAGAACCATTGTCGTCATAGCAACACAGAATTAAAGGAGCCTCCTTCGTGGTTACAGCAGGAGCAAAGGAATGCAGGAGGGGGGAAAAAACGCTTGCCATTTGTCTCCTGTGGCTTGGGGACCTCTGGCCTCCCTAGTGAGACCTGCCTAGCCGTTAACCCTTTCACGTCCTTCACCATCTCCTGGAGTTTGCTCAAACTCATGTCCATTGAGTCAAAGATGTCATCCAACCATCTCATCCAGTGTCACCCCTTTCTCCTCATGCCCTCAATCTTTCCTGGAATCAGGGTCTTTTTCAGTGAGTCAGCTTTTTGTATCAGGTAACCAAAGTATTGGAGCCTCAGAATCAGTCCTTCCAATGAGTATTCAGGGTTGATATCCTTTAGGATTGACTGGTTTGATCTCCTAGGTGTCCAAGGGACTCTCTAATCTTCTCCAGCATGACAGTTTGAAAGCATCAGTTCCTCAGCACTCATCCTTCTTTATGGTCCAACTCTCACATCTGTACATGACTCTTGGAAAAGCCATAGATTTGACTGTATGGACCCTTGTCGGCAAAGTGGTGTCTCTGCTTTTGAATATGCTGACTAGGTTTGTCGTAGCTTTCTTCCAAGGAGGAATCGTCTTTTAAGTTTATGGCTGCAATCACTGTCCGCGGTGATTTTGGAACCCAAGAAAATAAAGTCTGTCACTGTTTCCATTATTTCCCCATCTGTTTGCCATGACGTGATGGGACTACATGCCATGATCTTAGTTTTTTAAATGTTGAGTTTTAAGCCAGCTTTTTCACTCTCCCCTTTCACCTTCATCAAGAGGCTCTTTAGTTCCTCTTTGCTTTCTGCCATAACTGAGGTGGGTGTTATCTGTATATCTAAGGTTATTGATATTTCTCCCAGCAATCTTGATTACAGCTTGTGCTTCATCCAGCCCAGCATTTTGCATGATGTACTCTGCATAAAAGTTAAATAAGCAGGGTGACAGTATACAGCCTTGATGCATTCCTTTCCCAATTTGGAACCAGTCTGTTGTTCCATGTCTGGTTCTAACTGTTGCTTCTTGACCTGCATACAGGTCAAGACCTCCTCCTCAGGAGGCAGGTAAGGTGGTCTGGTACTCCCATCTTTTTAAGAATTTTCCAGTTTGTTGTGATCTACACAGTCAAAGGCTTTAGTGTAGTCAGTGAAGCAGAAGTTTTCCTAGAATTCCTTTGCTTTTTCTGTGATCCAATGGATATTGGCAATTTAATCTCTGGTTCCTTTGCCTTTTCTAAATCCAGCTTGTACATTTGGAAGTTCTTGGTTCATATACTTTTGAATGGATTTTGAGCTTGATTTTGGATTTTACAACTTGAAGGATTTTGAGCATTACCTTGCTAGCCTGTGAAATAAGTGCAGTTGTGTGGTAGTTTGAACATTCTTTGGCATTGCCCTTCTTTGAGACTGGAATGAAAACTGACCTCTTCCAGTCTCTGGCCACTGCTGAGTTTTCCAAATTTGCTGACATATTGAGTATATCACTTTAACAGCATCATCTTTAAGGATTTTAAATAGCTCAGCTGGAATTCCATCACCTTCACTAGCTTTGTTTGTATTAATGTTTCCTAAGGCTTACTTGATTTCACACTCCAGCGTGTCTGGCTCTAGGTGAGTGATCACACCAGCATGGTTGTCCAGGTCATTAAGACCTTTACTTTGTACAGTTCTTCTGTGTATTCTTGCCACCTCTTCTTTATCTTCTGCTTCTGTTAGGTCCATACCATTTCTGTCCTTTATTGTGCACCTCTTTACATGAAATATTCCCTTGGTATCTCTAATTTTCTTGAAGAGATTTCTAGTCTTTCCCATTCTATTATTTTCCTCTATTTCTTTGCATTATTCACTTAAGATTGCTTTCTTATCTCTTGCCGTTCACTTCTCTTCTTTTCTCAGCTATTTGTAAGGCCTCCTTGACAACCATTTTGCCTCTTTGCCTGTCTTTTTCTTGGGGATGGTTTTGATCACTGTCTCCTGTACAATGTTATGAACCTCCGTCCATAGTTTTTTGGGTGCTTTGTCTATCAAATCTAATCCCTTGAATCTATTTCTCACTTCCACTGCATAATCATAAAGGATTTGATTTAGGTCATACCTGAATGGCCTACTGGTTTTCCCTACTTTCTTCACTTTAAGTCTGAATTTTGCTAGAAGGAGTTCGTGATCTGAGCCTCACTCAGCTCCCAGTCTTGGTTTTACTGGTTGTATACAGCTTCTCCATCATCAGCTGCAAAGAATATAGTCAATATTTTGGTATTCACTTTCTGGTGATGTCCATGTATAGACTTGTTTCTTGTGTTATTGGAAGAGGGTGTTTGCTACGACCATTGTGTTCTCTGGACAAAACTCTCTTAGCCTTTGCCCTGCTTCATTTTGTACCCCAAGGCTAAACTTGCCTGTTACTCCAAGTATCTCTTGACTTCCTATTTTTGCATTCCAATCCATGATGAAAAGGATAACTATTTTTGGTGTTAGTTCTAGAAAGTCTTGTAGGTCTTCACAGAACCATTCAACTTCAGCTTCTTCAGCATCAGTGGTTGGGGTATAGATGTGGGTTACTGCAGTACTGAATGATTTGCCTTGGAAAGGAAGAGAGATCTGTCATTTTTGAAATTTCACCCAAGTACTGCATTTCAGACTCTCTTGTTGATTATGAAGGCTGCTCCATTTTTTCTAAGGGATTAGTGCCCGTAGCAGTAGATATAACAGTCATTTGAATTAAATTTTCACCTGTTCCCACCCCATTTGCATTGATTTCTAAAATGTCAATATTCACTCTTGCCATCTATTTGACCACTTCCAATTTACCTTGATTCATGGGCCTAATATTCCAGGTTCCTATGCAATATTTTTCTTTGCAGCATTGGACATTACTTTCACCACCAGTCCCTTCCCCTGTGGTCCTCAGGAAAAACCAAACTTTCCAACACCTCCCCTTGATATGTGTGTCCTTCTTTGTCTCTTTTAAGTCTTTAAAGTCTATTTTGTCTGATATGAATATTGCTACTCCAGATCTTCTGATTTTCATTTGAATAATTTTACCCATCCCTTTACTTTTATCTCAGTGTTTTCCTAGATCTGAAGTGGATTTATTATAGACAGCATGTATACAAGTCTTGTTTATGTATCCATTCAGCCAGTCTATGTCTTTTGGTTGGAGCATTTAATCTGTTTACATTTAAGGTAATTATTGATATGTACCTGATCTGCCGCTTGAGAAACTTATATGCAGGTCAGGAAACAACAGTTGGAACCGGACATGGAACAACAGACTGGTACGTCAAGGCTGTATATTGTCACCCTGCTTATTTAACTTCTATGCAGAGTACATCATGAGAAATGCTGGGCTGGAAGAAGCACAAGCTGGAATCCAGATTGCCGGGAGAAATAGCAATAACCTCAGATATGCAGATGACACCACCCTTATGGCAGAAAGTGAAGAGGAACTAAAAAGCCTCTTGATGAAAGTGAAAGAGGAGAGTGAAAAAGTTGGCTTAAAGTTCAACATTCAGAAAACTAAGATCATGGCATCTGGTCTCATCACTTCATGGGAAATAGATGGGGAAACAGTGGAAACAGTGTCACTTTATTTTTTGGGCTCCAAAATCACTGCAGATGGTGACTGCAGCCATGAAATTAAAAGACACTTACTCCTTGGAAGGAAAGTTATGACCAAGCTAGAGAGCATATTCAAAAGCAGAGACATTGCTTTGCCAACAAAGGTCTGTCTAGTCAAGGCTATGGTTTTCCCAGTGGTCATGTATGGATGTGAGAGTTGGACTGTGAAGAAAGCTGAGCGCTGAAGAATTGATGCTTTTGAACTGTGGTGTTGGAGAAGACTCTTGAGAGTCCCTTGGACTGCAAGGAGGTCCAACCAGTCCATCCTAAAGATCAGTCCTGGGTGTTCATTGGAAGGAATGATGCTAAAGCTGAAACTCCAATACTTTGGCCACCTCATGCGAAGAGTTGACTCAATGGAAAAGACCCTGATGCTGGGAGGGATTGGGGGCAGGAGGAGAAGGGGACAACAGAGGATGAGATGGCTGGATGGCATCACTGACTCGATGGACATGAGTTGGAGTGAACTCTGGGAGCTGGTGAGGGACAGGGAGGCCTGGTATGCTGCGATTCATGGGGTCGCAGAGTCGGACACGACTGAGCAACTGAACTCAACTGATGCTTTAATTGCAATTTTAAGAATTGTCTTGGATTTGTTCTTGAAGGTCTGTTTTTCTTCCCTTCCTCTCTTGTTCTCATGTGGTTTGATGACTATGTTTAGTGTTCTGTTTGGACTGCTTTTTCTTTTGTGAGTGTGTATCTATTGTTGATTTTGGGCTTGTGGTTACCATAGGGTTTTGCTATAACAATCTCTATATATATGTGGGTGTGTATGCATCTCTCTGTCTCTCTCTCTCTCTCTCTATATATATATATATATATACACACACACACACACACACGATTTTTTTAAAGTTGCTAGTTTTTAAATTTCAAATGCATTTCCTATATCCTACATTTTTATTCTCATGATTGCTGGTTTTGATACCATATTTGTGTGTGGAAAAATATGTATGTTTGCCTTTATCAGTGAGCTTTCCCATCCATAATTTCCCTCTTTCTGGTGTGGCCTTTTCTGCCTAAATTCTTTTAGCATGTGCTGTAAAGCTGGTTTGGTGGTGCTGAATTCTCCTAATGTTTGTTTGTTTGTAACGCTTTTTGATTTCTCTGTCAAATCTGAACTAGAGCCTTGCTGAGTATTTTTGCAGGTTTTTCCCTTTCATCACTTTAAATATATCCTGCCATTCCCTTCTCACGTGCAGAGTTTCTGCTGAAAAATCAGATGATACCCATGTGAGGATTCCCTTGTATATTTTTGTTGCTTTCCCTCCTTGTTGCTTTTAGTATTTTCTCTTTGCCATTTTCAATCAATTTTTGTCAGTCTGATTAATATGTTCCTGCTTGGATTTATCCTGTGTGGGACTCTCTGCACTTCCTGGACTTGAGCATTTTCTTTCCAGTTTTAGGGATGTTTTCAGCTATTCTCTCTTCAAATATTCTCAGGCCCTTTGTCTGTTTTCTCTTTCTGGGCCCCTTATAATGCAAATATTGGTGTTTAATGTTGTCCCAGTAGTCTCTTAGGAAATCTTTTCACTCTTTTACTTTATTCTGTTCCATAGCTTTGATTTCCATCAATGTTTTAAAGCTCGCTTACTCACTCTTTTGCCTCATTTATTCTGCTGTTGACTCCTTTTTCATTTCAGTTACTGTTCATCTCTATTCTTTAACTCTCTGGCTCTTTGCTAACCATTTCCTGTATCTTCCCAGCCTGTGCTATAATAATTCTTTTTCTGAGATCTTGAATCATCTTTACTGTCATCACTCCAGATTCTTATTCAGGCAGATTTCCTGTCTCGACTTCACTTAGTTTGGGGGGAATTTTATCTTGTTTTTTCATCTGGATCCTATTTCATTGCTGCCTCATTTTGTCTAACTCCACTTCTCAGGCTGCAGTTTCGTAGTTCCTCTCGCTTTCGCTGTCTGCCCCCTCGTGGATGAGGCTGTTCCATGGTCTCACGCAGGCTTTGATGGGAGGGGCTGGTGCCGGGTCCTGGTGGGTGAAGCCAAGCCATGTGCCTCTGGTGGGCAGGGATGTGTTTGGAGGTGGCTGTGGGCTCAGGACTTCAGGCGGCCTGTCTGCGGTAGGTGGTGCTGAGTCCCCACTGTTGGTGGTTTGGCCTGGGGCATTCCAGCACTGGAGCCTAAACCCTGTTGTGTGGGGCCTGGGGCCAGGTCTCGGTGCCAAAACAGCAGCCTCTAGGAGAGCAGGCACTATATGCCCTGGGCCTCTACCACCAGTGTCCTTCCCCCTACGTGAGCTGCAGCTGACTCCTGCCTCCCCAGGAAGACACTCCCGAGGCCTTCAGGTAACTGTTCCAGGTGCCCATGGAGTCACTGCTTTGCCCTGGTTCCCAGTGCTCATGAAACCTTGTGTGCACCCTCCAAGAGTGGAGTCCCTGTTTCCCCTGTGGCATTCCTGCTCTCAAGCCCCACTTGCCTTCAAAAGCCAAATGCTTCTCTTCCCAGTGCCAGACCCCCAGGCTGGGGAGCCTGACATGGGACTCAGAACTCAATCATGTGGGAGAGCCCCTGGCAGGTGTGGGATTTGATAATATCACGAAACTGCCCCTCCTACCATCTCACTGTGGCTTCTTCTTTGTCTTCCGAAGTAGAATATCTTTTTTGGTGGGTTCCAGTCTCTCTCTCTGATGGTTATTCACCAGTTAGTTGTGACTTTGGTGTTTTTGTGAGAGAAGGTGAGCTCTTTTTATCTGCCATCTTGTTTCCTCCTCTAAGAATATTTTAAAATTTCCAGTCTATTTTTAGACTTTGACTTTGGTTCTAAGGTATGTAATTAAGTGGAAAGAGCAACACATGCAGAATTATTTATATGGTAGTAATCTCTCTGTTGGGCTCCAAAATCACTGCAGATGGTGATTGCAGCCATGAAATTAAAAGACGCTTACTCCTTGGAAGAAAAGTTATGACCAACCTAGACAGCATATTCAAAAGCAGAGGACTTTGCCGACTAAGGTCCATCTAGTCAAGGCTATGGTTTTTCCAGTGGTCATGTATGGATGTGAGAGTTGGACTGTGAAGAAGGCTGAGCGCCGAAGAATTGATGCTTTTGAACTGTGGTGTTGGAGAAGACTCTTGAGAGTCCCTTGGACTGCAAGGAGATCAACCCTGGGATTTCTTTGGAAGGAATGATGCTAAAGCTGAAGCTCCAGTACTTTGGCCACCTCATGTGAAGAGTTGACTCATTGGAAAAGACTTTGATGCCGGGATGGATTGGGGGCAGGAGAAGAAAGGGGATGACCGAGGATGAGATGGCTGGATGGCATCATGGACTCCATGGACGCGAGTCTGAGTGAACTCCGGGAGATGGTGATGGACAGGGAGGCCTGGCGTGCTGCGATTCATGGGGTCGCAAAGAGTCAGACATGACTGAGCGACTGAACTGAACTGAACTGAATCTCTCTGTAAAAAACGATGAAGGATGAAAGTATTACATATGTGTGTATGTGTGCACACGTGTTAGTTGTTCAGTCGTGTCTGACTCTTTGCGACCCATGGACTATAACCTGCCAGGCTGTCCATGGGACTCTCCAGGCAAAAATTCTAAAGTGAGTTTCCATTTCCTTCTCCTATATATATGTATTTTATGTTTGTGTATCTAAGAAGTGGTAAGTTTTGTAAGAAACTGAATATAGTTATCTTTGGTGGGAGAGAACTGCAGCAATGGGAGCCACAGGAGGAAAGGACACTTTGTATCATTTCATTTTCTAATATGAAATTTTAAGTTTCAAAATGCAGTTATTAAACCTAGAATTCGGCTCACATCCATACTGAGTAAAGCGATAAACATGGACTCAAAAATGCAAGAAAATGTTAAAGACAGTATGTGCATATAGTGGAGTCAAACAGAAATAGTATGGAGTGAAATGAGTCTCTTACTTCTGACCTCCAGTCCTTCAATGCCACCAGTGTCTTGCATAGCTTACCAGAGATGGGCTGTGGCTATACAAGTGTGTGTACATGTACGTACACATACCGTCCCTTTTCAAAAATCAAATATGAACTGACTTAAACACTGTTCTGAAATATGCTTTTTTACTTAATAAATTTTGGAGATTGTTCTACAGTGATGTAGAGTCTACATCAATACATACAGGCATACTTTATTTTTAAGTAGGCTGTATAGTTTTTTAATAGGCTGTATAGTTTTTTAATAGGCTGTATAGTTTTTTAATAGGCTGTATAGTTTTTTAATAGGCTGTATAGTTTTTTAATAGGCTGTATAGTTTTAACATAAGTATTCTGTATCTTTGCACAAAGATACATTACATATATTATTTTTGCACATGTATATACAATGTATTTGTGATGAATAAGTGTGTGATAGTATGTGTGTACTTATTGTGGAATTGTTGCGTTAAGGATATACATGTTAACATTTTTATGTATTGTCTAATAGAGCTCTAGAATCAACTTACCAAAAAATATCCTTTTGAGATTGTGCTTGGAAGTACTTCTTGGAAGGCAGATCTAGTGGTAATGACCTTCCTCAACTTTAGTTTGTCTGAGAAAGTCTTTCTCTCTCCTTCATTTCTGATGAACAACTTTTTACCATAGACAGTGTTCTTGGTTGGCAGTTTTCTCTCAGCACTTTGAATATATCACTCCACTCTTTCTTGGCCTGTAAAGTGCTCACTGAGAAATCTGCTTAATTATAGTATGGAGGTTCCCTTGTAAGTTTCAAGCTTCTTTTCTCTTGCCCTTTTAAAGACTGTCTTCTACAGTTTTATTATGGCATGTCTTGAAGACGATCTCTGAGTCTGACCAATGAATTTCCAAATTTTTCCTCAGATTTAGGAAATTCTCCTGTTCTCAAATTCTCAGCTATTATTTCCCTAATAAGCTTTCTACTCCTTTCTCCCTCTGGAATGCCACTAATTTGCAATTTTTTTTCTTCTGATTGTATCCATACATCATGTAGGCTTTCACTATTCTTTTTCACTCTTTGTTTTCTTCTGACTGAATGATCTCAAAGTTCCCATCATTTATCTCACAGATTCTTTCTTCTGCTTGATACATTCTGATATGCTATTTTTCATTTCATTCATTGTAGTTTTCTACTTCAGAATTTATTCGGTCCTTTATGATTTCTCTTTGTTAAACTGTTCATTTTATTCATGTTTTCTTGATTTCATCAAAATTGGTTTTAGCTGAGCTTCCTTACAACAGTTATTTTTAACTCTTTCGCATGTAAATCACAGATCTCCATGTCTTTGGGATCAACTGAAGATTATCATAATCCTTTAGTAGTGTCAAATTCTCTTAAAGTTTTGCTTTGTTGCCTTTGTGGTTGAAGAAGCAGTCACTTCCTTTAGTCTTCAGTAACTGCTTCAGGAGAGAAGTAACTTTAGCCATCCCTGCTAGAGATTCTGAGGCTTTCTCTCATTAGCCATGGTTAAGTCTGCTCCACAGTCCTTGCTCTCTTACGGCAGAATTCTTAAGCTTGTATGTCTTCTCTTGATTCTGCAATGCAGAAAGCTAGATGCTGGCAACTTCCTTCTGCTTTCCCAAGAGTGGGGCTAAAGCTCATGTTTGTGGTCTCTCTGGCCTGCAGATTCAGGCTGGCATTTTTTTTTTTTCATGCTCACTAGCAGTCTGCTTGCTCTCAGGAGTGCAGGCACGGAGCTGGCCATAGGATGGTGCGTGTATGTGAGGCACTGGAGCACTGCTGGTTCCCATGGGCCAGTCGGGGAGATCCACGGGTAAGGTGTCCCCTGTGGGCTAGCTTCTCGACGGGACCCTGAGTTAGGACCCATGCATGTGCTTGCATGCGTGCTGTTGTGTCTGACTCTTTGCTACCCTATGGACTGCAGCCCACCAGGCTCCTCTGTCCATGGAATTTTCCAGGCAAGAACACTCGGGTGGGTTGCCATTTCCTACCCCAGGGGATCTTCCTGGCCCAGGGACTGAACCCAGAACTCCTGCATTGGCAGGTGGGTTCTTTACCACTGTGCCACCTGGGAGGCCCCAGGAGGACCCTTGGAGGGCTTTATAGGGTCACAGAGCCTCTCTGCTGTTCTCAAACCAACTTTTCACTTCCCTGCCATGCAGCTCATGAGTCTGTCATCTGGAGGAGGCAGGAGAGAAATGGATCTTTTTGGCAGCTTCCCACGCTGTTGGAAAAGCTGGGAACAAACTCACTCACATTTTCCCATCCAGGAGAAACCACAGGCTGAGGAGGTCTCTCTTGGCCCTGAACTGTGCCACCTTGGGGGAAGGGTAATGAGGGTAAAATCAAACTCTTCCTCTTCAAAACCTAAGCTCAGTTACTGCTCCACAAGTGTGCTGAAAATGCTCCACTGGAAACGCAGATTCCACAAAGGCGCTCTTGTCTGTGGGTGACTGTCTAAGACAGTACTGTCCAGGGGTTTCCACATTGCAGCAGCTTCACAGCCACTGCAGGGTCCAAGCCAGGACCTGCATGCCTATTAGCCAATGCATGGGCAGGAGAGACTCCTACCAGGCTGCCTGGCGTGTGGTGCTGGATCCCAAAGCTCTCACCAAGTCAGCTGTGTCTGTAGATGGGTGACAAGTTGTGTGGGGTGGGTGACACAAACAAGGGAAAACTGACTCAGCCAGGTTGCTGCCACTTCTGAAGTCGCTTGTCTTTTGTGAAGGCAGCTAGGAGAGATGTATTTTCAGTAGTCGCTTCTCAGTGGCCAGATTTTCGCTTTCTCTCAGCTTTGTCCTTGTTCTCCAGGCACAGCTGAAGGCTAGAAGTTCAAGATCGAGGTGTTGCAAAGTTTGGTTTTTCCTGAGGACCACAGGGGAAGGATCTGTTCTGGGCCTCTCTCTTTGGCTTAGAGATGGCTGCCCTCTCACTTCCTCTCCATATGCTTTCTGAGTACTTGAAATTCCACATATTCTTAAAGCTAGCTAACAAACGCTGGTATTTCTTATCCTGGCAGTTTCAAGATATTACTTTCTTTAGCTGCTGGAATCAGAATGAACAAAAATGAAATTATAGCCAACTGACAAGGCCAATGTGTTGACTCCCTTGGGCATCTGCTTAAGGGATCGCCTCAGGGCCTCTGATGACCCAAACAGCTGTATTCTTTAGTCCCTAGGCTGAAGTTGCTCAGGCTCCAAACAAGCCTTGCAAATAGTGGTAATAAAATGTGAATGCTTACTACTTTGCAAGTGATCTTTCTCTCTATGCTTCAAACACATGAGCAGACCTGTTTACTCTGGTTTTCATTCTTTTGGGAATGCTTTTGGGCGTGGTACTGGTACTGCTGTAACCTGGGTCTGTGCCTCTTAGTCACTGGAGTGTGAACGTTTCTTGTCTTTCTCATCAGAGGACCTCTAATACACAGCACAGAGCCTGCTCCTCAGGAGGTTATGCATAACTAAAACAGGGTAATAAATTAAAATGGACTTTTTCCCTCTCTTTCCTGTGCCCCATGGGGAGATACACTGAGCTAATGAGAGGAAAGGTAGAGTGTGGCAAATGCAGTATTTCTCTATAAATACGAATACTAGAAGATAGATGTTACTGATGGTACTGAAATACTTACCACAATAAATGCCCAGAAATACCACAATAAAAATATAAGTTTCAAAAGAACAGAAGTTTGCATGCATATATATTAACATAGTTAATTTGAGAACCTCAGTGCTATTTATTTCTATTGCAGCTGGACACAAAATGCTCAGATATAAAACAAATGATACATACTTTAAACACTTTTACAAAGGTGAAAATATAAAGATGACTATGGATTTGTTTGCAAACAATTTCACTTCAAATCTGTGAAAAAACCTAACAGTTTATCAGACTTTGACACAGCTATGTTAGAATTACAGTGGACAAAATTGATGAAATCCTAATCAGTAACCTATAGCAACTGATTATTCTAATTAAAACTAGTATGACCTTCAACTATTCTAAGTACCGCTGCTACAATTTTCTATTTCTAAAAACTTTTATTTTGGGAGAACAAGACTGACCTTAATGTTATTTTGAGAAAGAGAATAAACATTAAATCTTCAATCTCAACTTTTAAAGCTTAGAGCTCTTTAAGTATTTCTGCTAATCTTAAACTACTTTTGGTTCAGTGCTAACTTTTGAACTATCTTTATCAGTGTGATTTAAGGTTTTTTTTCTTTTTGTCCAGATAGTGCTCCTGTTTTTTGTCTCTATACCAAAGCAGTAAGGCAAGAAAGGTTTTCCTTTTTCAGATCATATAATATCTATCCATTTTAAAATGCAGGGACTGAAACCACACAAACAATCCAACCAATAGGAAATTAAGGCTGCTATGGTTTTCCTTTATATTTAAACCACAACATAAGATTAGCAGTGTTATTGCCTACAAATGTTGAATGTATACGCATTTAGTCTTAAGTCACAGGACATCAATATTGCCATTTCTGTGTGTGTTTCAATTTCAGTTAATAAAACATTGTTTTCACAATTACCTTTGATAAGCTTGAAAGTGAAGTCAGAAAACACTACACAAACTGAAACTGGGTGACTCTGCTACAGGTAAATGATGCCTGGAGGGACAAGAGTGGTATTCTGGTGTCTGGTTAATACCGGTGCACTGTGCCCCCAGCCAGCACGACACAGGTGCGGGCACCGGCAGTGCCCCAAAGGGCCTGGTCTGCTCGATTAGGCGAAATGTGTGGCTTTGCAAGAACTGCCAGGTGCCAGTTTGAAGTATATCATTCTTTGAGGCAAGCCCTTCTAGATATGTAAAGAGAAAAATCACATAACCTAGTCTGCAAAAGAGTTTCTAAAATCCTTTCCTAGTATGGATGTGAACCAGGCTTTGCAGAGTACATCTACCAGTGTTAGCACCATAGTTAAGCCTGAATTGAGGTAAAGATACACTCGCACACTTTGGGTAGAAATTACAACAGCAATTTTGAATGGGGTATTTACAGCAGTATCCTTTCTGATTACTAAAAAAGCTGTTTGAAAAACCACTTGATCCCAAGTGTGTGTGTGTGTATATATATATAACACACACAAGTATATATTGAAATTGATAAATTACAAAGCTAGGTATAAGTGTAATGAAACAGAACTCATTTTTGAAATTTAAACTGTATCATTTTTGGCTTGATGAAGTCAAAGATTTTGATTAAATACTCTGAGCCAATATCACAGAGCCAGTGTATCCAATAGCAATGCCCAGAAATTCTGCTTCTCAGAGTATAGTTAAGCTTACTGTAGATGCTACCCAGTCAACATCCAGCCCCTTGCTCCATGTAATTTTAAAAAAAGGTAAGTGGCTTCTCTCTTGCCCAACTATTTAGGTAGAAAAACCTCTCTGAGACTTGTATTTTCATTAACAAAAAGGAATAGAGAGGAATGGGGAGAAAAGACCCTAAAACTTGGTTAACATTTTGAAGAGGTATGATATATTTCAGCAAATGAAAACCAAGTTTAGCTAAGGGATAACTGGACAAAAATGAATAACTTTAAAAATTGCTTTTCCCTTCCACATTACTTAACATATAGGAAAATAAGTCTTAAATTTATTTTCTAGCTTTTGGGGATACAATACAGACTGATTTTTCAAAGAATAATTACCATTATTTATTTAATAAGACAGACCCCCTGGAGTTTGAACACTAGAATTCAATCTCCAGGCAGAGCTGGTCTTGGTGCTCAGGCAGGGGCACTAAGACCAACACTTATGGCTCAGGAAGAAGCTGATCATGCCATCTGACCAGGATTCCTCAAAGACACTCATCAGCAGTATTTTCAGCTGACTCTGAGATTCAGATAAGAACAGGAGTAACTTTCCCCTGGAGCCTTCAGAAACATTTTAGGGAAACAGTTTAACATTTGTTCTCAACTTAAATATTTAGCTGAATACTGCAGATCATTCTTCAGAAGACTCATGTAAACCCATTCTTCTTTTATAAATCTGCTGGTGCCAACTGCACCTAACTGGTAATATACATGGAGGTATAACTCAGCTATGTTCGCAAGAAAACTATTTAACATATAAGGTCTTTCAGTTCCCTGTCAGTCAGTTCATTCACTTCCATGATCTTCTCTAAGTGCTCCATATATCGGCTATGGTCCTGCAAAAAGTGAGGAATCCTCATGTTTTCAGTAACTGCCAATCCTTTTAAGCGATCCACATCTTCATAAGAGACCTGAAAAAAGGGATGGGTTAATTTTTAAATATAACTACCAGTTAAATTTTGAAGGGCAATTTCTTCCCTTGGTCTTAGTGAAGTCTGAAGTAGGTAAACTTTCTAAATTAATACCTGGAAAATACCTTAAAATAAAACTTTACTGTGTAGACGCATACCATCACCATATTTTGAAAAGTCAGTATGTGATTTAACAATCTATCTTGGACTTAGATACTTTGTCTAGAAATTAAACTAAACAAATCTCCTGCCTAAATCTAAAAGAATTGAGAAAATAGAATGTAAATGCTGTATTAATAGGAAAATCAGCACAATTATATATTAAATTTTTCTATTTAGTTTGAGAAATACAATTTGTGTTTTGTTAAATTCTCTTGCTTTGAAAATTTTAAATATTTTAGAAAATTTCACATCTCTTTCATCATTTGAGGAAGAAGCCAGTCTTTCACAGGTACTATATTAAGCTTAGGGGTAAAAATTTTAAGTTCTATAAATTATCTGTGCAATGTGAAATTCCAAAACATGGTTCGTTTTAAGTATTATCTTCTGATCAACACTCAATTATTTTACTGAATATTTATGTCACTAACTGTAGTAGGTGATAGGAAATAGGTTTGGTGTTGATACTGATGTAGTTTTATCTTAAACCATTCTGAGTTTAATGAGACTAATGCTGGGAAATAAGGTTCTCATTTTAAGAAAAAGAAGATACACACATGGAATGGAAAGGGCTGTAAAAGCACCTTGTGGTGTCTGATTTGAATTAGAATGCCCTTATGATTTAAAACAAATATACAATTTGCTCATTGAAAAAGTCTAGAAGTATCAGCACCCCAGAAGTGATGTACACGCCTTGTGCTGAGATCTTGTTTTCCAAATACCATTTCCCACTGAGAGGAATCAAGACTTCCTTGAAGAAATATCTAAGGTGAGCCCAGAATATTTTACTTTGCTGGGAAACATGTAGACATGTTTTTAAAAGCATGAGAGCAGTCACTGGAAGAGCTGGAGAAAAGGGAGGAGTGAAATGCAACAGCATTCGAAGACCTCTGATCGGCTACTACCAGTGTAATAGCTGACTTGGGCAAAAATCAAGAGATGTTAAAGCCATTTCTAGCAAGGTTAGAGAACAGTACATTTAAAGGTATCATTCCACAAATTACTTACTAATGCAGTGGTGAAAAGGTACCTTTACAAAGGAAAGATCTGGCAGTAACTAACTTACCCGGGTAATTAAACACAGTGTCACTAATAATGGGACAAAATAATACATGCTGTCTAATGTGGCACACGGGGAGACACATGGCTCATTTAAGCAGCATTTCTTGGCAAACATGTTTAACCCAAAGCTAATTATAAGAAATGGCGATGGCACCCCACTCCAGGACTCTTGCCTGGAAAATCAAACAATCCGATAGTCCAGATTCTAGGAATTCTCAAGGAAATTGTCCTGGATTCTTAAAAATGTCACAAAAAAGAAAAAGCCTAGGGTGAGGGGGACTTTATAAATTAAGAGTTTAAAGAGAACAACTAAATGCAAGGCATAAATCTTGACTGGATTTAGGGTCATGAAAAAGCTACAAGGGACATTTTAGAGATGATCTGGAGAATATGAAGTGGACTGTTTTTTCAGGCATTATATGGAACCAATGACAAATTTCTTTAGAAAATCATATGGTCATGTCAGAGAATATCCTTGTTCTTGGGAGATCATGCTAACGCATGAAGATGAGTAGAGTTATACCTGCAGCTCACCTTAAAATATTTTAGAAAAATGTGCATATAAAAATTAATGATTCCAAATTCCTTTTTTTTTGCTGTCCACAAAGACATATTGTAACTTGCTTCTGTGACAGAACCCCATTTCTTCCCTCTTACCACATAAAGAATATGATTTTATTGTTAGAGTTTCAGCTTGAGATCTGTTTAATCACGAAATGAGCTGGAGGAAATGCTGACCTGGTGTGTCTGGGCGTGCTGTTGGCCTCACTCACCTTCCCCAGGGTGGTCAGAAGATGGAAGTCAATGGTCTCTCTATAGCGGAGGATTTGCAGGATGCCATCCAAGTATACCTGGTCTTTACTGAAACACCCTGGAGGAACCAAGACAGTGTTTACTTTCTGATTAAAGAAGCTAAGTAACTAGAGACCAGCTCATTCACTTTACTAGAGGAATCAGTCCTGTGTATAACAAAAAAAGGGGTGGAGCAAAATTAGAAATTTAACTATCACCGTAACATAGAATGTAAGGTGCAAGGTCTTAAGAACTACCACAAATGAGTGCAGCTGAGTAGCTTCCCTTTAAGAATTCCTTTTCCCTGGCTCCCCATCATCAAAACAGCATTTTCCCCTAAAGAAACACTACTAATTTAAAATACATGATTCATAATTATCCCACCCACCCTCTGATCATAAACTTAACTCCCATGATACACTGAAGCCATCTGGGTGGGGAAGGCTGGGGAAGGTAAGCTGTAGAACAGATTTCAGAAATCCCTTTGTTGTTTTTTAAATAGTACCCTTTACTCTATTAAAATTAACTGTAGATGATTTTGATACTACTCCTTCCCCCAATGAAACCAAAAACTAGAACTGAATTTATAAAGAATATGTAATATGAAAACCAGGAATGAGAGCTGAGCCTAGATAAAAAATGGTGTTCTACTTACAAAGAAAACCTTTCTCCCATCATGACATAACTTGTATAAATTTTTAAAATTTTTGCTCTAGGTTTAAATGGACTAGAGGGAACTAGAATTCTACCAAATGGAGGATCATATATTAAGAAATTATTGTTCAAGAGTTCCCAAGATGATGAACTAGGAAGACCCTAAGCACAGCTCCTCTCAGAGGCATACCCAGATTACACAATTCACAGACCAAGTATCAGTGAGGAAGACCAAAGCCTACCAAAAAATATCTCTACACAAAAGATACAGAGGAGGAGCCATGGCTAGGTGGGCAGGAGGGGGAAGTCGCAGTATAGGTGGGAGACTACAAACGGAGACCAATGGCAGGGAGAGGGGCCTTCACAAGGAGCAGGAGAATAAGCCGGACATCCCCCTCCCCAGCCCAGGCATCCTGTGTGGGGAGGACAAGACCCCAGAGTGTTTGGCTTTGAAGGTCAGAGGGACTTACTCTGGAGAGATCCAGACACTGTGGAAGAGAAAGACTCCACTTTTAAAGGAAAAGGTGCCCATAAAATTTCACATGCTCTGAGAGCCAGAGAAGGAGCAGTAATTTGAAAGGAGCCTGGTCAGAACTACTGTCGATCCTAACAAATCTTCCAGTAAGGCAGAGGTCACCCTGGGGATCCAGGCACTGGTGACGGCCACTTTGAGGAGTTGGTTCTACCATCTCGGAACTGGTGCTGTGAAACTGTTTTGGAATCCTCCCAGCAGCTTATAGCCTTGTGACCAGGTTCCAGGCCCACCCTACTCACCAGCCTGAAGGCACCAATATTGGGTCATCTCGGACCAAGCAATAAGCCAGGCAGAAATAAATCCCAGCCACAAGCAGACATACACAAGCCCCGGGGCAACGGCAGTTTCCTATGCCAGGACTCAGCCCAGCCCGCAGCAGGTGAGAGCAGTTGTAACACCTGATGGGCCTCAGCCACCAGCAGGACAACAGCTCGAGACACTCTGGGCATCTTAGCCAGCACTGCAGATCAGGTCCCACTTATCAGAGCCAACAAAAGCGTCAGGACACAAAGACCAACTCCCAACTGTGTCAAAGGCCGGTGAACCCACTGGGAGTTTCACCTCCAACATCATACCCAACCACCTGTGTCAGGAACCCACCCACATTGCTGGCTCAGCAATCTGACAAAGCTCAGAAATTCCAGGAACTAAATAAACAATTCTGCATGTTACTAGTCACACATTAAACTAGAAAAAAGCAAAAGGAGTAAACTTACATCTGAATATAAATAAGCAAGCAGATGCAGAGTGAAATGTAAGTCGACTCTATTCACAAGCGCTTAGGAGGTAAAGGATACCTGGCGTCCACAAGTGTCCCAGAGTAGGTATGAGAAACGGAATACATAACGGGAGATTTCCCAGAAGCCAGTATCAGGAGGTCAATTTTCATCACACCTTCTTAGACACAACGTGTTCCAGGAAATGCAGACGATATGCTCCTTACTGGAGAACTGCAAATCGAAACGACAAGGTGTGTCCCCCTAGCAGCAGCAGAATGGACATCACCAAATATCTGCACAGGACAGATGCTAGAGAGGGGCATCCCTGGGGCGGCAGGCAATGGACACTGGTAACAGACACTGCAGAGCAGGATGGAGGCTTCTCAGGGAGAGAGAGGCACCTGATGGTCGAGCAGGAGCACTCCTGGCCAGTAAGGGACAGAACCACAGTGCTTCCCCATGCTTCAGGACGCGTGCACCCCACCCGTGACTGCCGACCATTTACAGCAGCCAGGACAGAAAAGCAACAGAATGTCCATCAAGAGAGGCAGGGATATAGAAGCTTAGGTACAAACACACAGATGGATACGACTCCTCATGAACAAGAAATGGAATAATGTCATTTGGGACCACACGACTGGACCTGCAGGACATTATACTGCATGACCAGAATCAGAGAAAGACATATTCTATGATAACACTTAGAGGTGGGAACTAATTTAGCAAAAAAACAAAAACAAAACCCCAACCGTTTGAGAGATTCACAGAGAAAAAACAAAACCATATAGTGCCCCCAAGAGAAGGTACATGAGCAGGGAATTTCATTAGGTCATTAGGATTTAACAGGTACCCATTTATACATTTGAATAGATCATCAAAAAGGACCTAGTGAATAGCACAGGCTTCCCTGGTGGCTCAGACGGTAAAGAATCCGCCTGAAATGCGGGAGACCTGGGTTTGATGGCTGGTTCAGGAAGATCCCCTGGAGGAGGACATGGCAACCGACTCCAGTATTCTTGCCTGGAGAATCCCACGGACAGAGGGGCCTGGCAGGCCACAGTCCACGGGGTCACAGAGAGTCGGACACGGCTGAGCGAGTGAGCAGCGTGCAGCACAGGAAACTAATCCCCAAATCTTAACAACTATGGGGAAAGCAGCCTAAAACAGTAGGTCTCTATCTGAGATGGAACCATGTGGGTGCACAGGAAAAATAAAAACAACACTGTAAATAAGCTATTTCAGTATCGACCAAAACTTAAAAAAAAAAAAAAAAGCCTACCCTCGTCCAGGGGTTCCTTGCAGTCTGGTGATTACACATCCACATGGTCAGAGCAGGCTTGTGTGCCAGGGCTGGCAGAGGGCTGAAGGAGATGCGAAGGCTGTGCCAGAAAATGACCTTGCTTGGAGCTGTAGGGCCTGATCCTCCTGAGATGAGAGCACAATCTCCAGATCCAGTGGGCACATCCCACAGCCAACTGTTGGCTATGCCCGCCAACACAGGTGGACTCAGTGGGCCAGATGAGCTGTGAGAGGCACCTGGCCGCCTCCTGTGCCGATGGCTTCCCTATCTCTAGCCTCCCTCATGAGAGATGCCCAGAGTATGGACACAGCACCCTGCACAGAGGTCTTCAAGGGCTTGGCATTCCCCTGGGCCAAAAGGAGAAGAGAGGAAAGAAACACACACAAGCGCCGGGCTGTGTGTTTTGCCACATTCCACTCTCATTCACAACCCGGGGAGTTGGGGGGGGGGGGGGGGAGGGAAACTTGCAGAATAGCTCTGGATGCCTGAGTCAGGCATGAAGAAAGCCTGCCGCCTGGTGGCTCTTTCTCATAACTACACCGTTAATACGGTGAGGCACTGAGGAGTACAGCATGTATGCAAGGACTGTGAGATGGGAACGCATACCTGCCATCCAGAAATGTCCTGGCGAAGGTGTGAGAAACAGAATCCACAGGAAGGCAGACTTCCCAGAAGCCAATTTCAAGAGGTCAATTTTCATTACACCCTGTTGTACATAAAAACTGTCCCACCAAAATACACAAGGATCACTCCTTAGTGGAGAACTGCAAACCTGAAGTACAAAGACCTGGATCCCATGGCAGTCAGCAGAATGGCCATCACCGAATGATTACACACTATCGATGCCGGAGACGGACCTCGACAAACAGGCCCCTCCTACGATGTGGCGGGGAATGGACACTGCTAACAGACGTCAGCAGAACGGAGGCTTCTTAGGGAAAGAAATATAGAGTCACCTGATAATTGAGCAACTGCACTCATAGTCAGTAAAGGGACAAAGCCGCAATGCATAAAGACTCGTGCACCCCACCTTGACTGCAGCACGGTTTACAGCAGCCAGGACAGAGAAGCAACAAAAATGTCTATCACGAGCAGCTGGGATATAGAAGCTCAGGTACAAACACACAAAGGAATAGTACTCCTCTCAAGAAAGATGGAATAATGCCATTTGGGGACACATGGCTGGACCAGCAGAACATAACTGGAGGAAAAAAAATGTATGAGAACACTTAGAGGTGAAAATTCAGATTTATCAAGATAAGAGCAGCTTTACAAAACAAGAGAGACTTACACAGAAAAAGAAAAAATATGGAGCCCCAAAAGAGAAGGTGCAGGAGCAGGGAATTCATTAGGTCACTGAGATTAAAAGGTACCCAGTTATAGATTTGAAATATATCCTCAAAGAGGACCTAGTGCATAGCACAGGAAATCAGACTCCAAACCCTAACAAATCTGTGGAAAAGAAGCCTAAAAGGAGTAGATCTCTAAATATCCAAATCTGAACCACGTGGGTGCACAGGGAAAACAGACATGACGCTGTAAATCAGCTATACTTCAATATAAACTAAAAAATAAGAAATAAAATGCCTATCCTCTTACACGGGATCCTCGGGGTCCCGGTGGATACACATCCACGTGGTCCGAACAGGCTTGTGTCGAAGGCAGGGCTGGCAGAGGGCTGAAGGAGACGCGAAGGTGGTGCCAGCAAATGACCTTGCTTGGAGCTGTCGTGCCTGGTCCTCTTTGATTGGGACCAAATCTCCAGATCCAGCATGCACATCCCACAGCCTATTTCTCCCTAGTGCCCACCAAGGCAGGTGGATTCTGTGGACTGGAAGAGCTTCGAAAAGTCACCCGGTCTCCTCTTCTGCTGATGGGTTCCCTATCTCTAGCCTACTTCCTTAGAGTTGCCCCATGGAGGGCTCACAGCACACTGCACAGAGATCTTCTAGGGGTTGACATTAACCTGGGCCAGTAGGAGAAGCGAGAGGAAAGTAAAACACACAAGCCCTGAGTTGTGTGTTTTGCCACAGCCCACTCATTCACAACCCACGGGTGGGGGGAGGGGGAGGAGGGAAACTTTCATAATGACTGTGGATGCCTGAGTCTCTGACCCAGGCATGAAGAAAGCCTGCCGCCTGGTGGCCGGTTTCTTGTAACTACACCCATAGAAGAGGCACTGAGGAGTACAGCAGGTATGCAAAGACTGTGAGATGGGAACGCATACCTGCCATCCAGACATGTCCCGGCGAAGGCACGAGAAATGGGAATTCATAGGAAGGCAGACTTCCCAGAAGCCAATTTCAAGAGGTCAATTTTCATCACACCCTCTTATACATAAAAACTGTCCCACCAAAATACACACGTATCACTACTTACTGGAGAATTGCAAATCAAAAGGACAAAGACCTGGATGCCCTGGCAGTCAACAGAATGGCCATCACCGAATGATTACACACGATTGATGCTGGAGAGGGACCTTGACAAACAGGCCCCTCCTACGATGTGGCGAGGAATGGACACTGCTAACAGGCATCAGCAGAATGGGACAGAGGTTTCTCAGGAAAAGAAATATAGAGTCACCTGATAATCGAGCAACTGCACCCCTGGCTAGTAAAAGGACAAAAACCCAATGCATAAAGATGCACACACTACACTCTTGACGGTGGCACAGTTTACAGAAGCCAGGACAGAAAACCACCAAAAATATCCATCATGAGAGGCAGGGATATAGAAGCTTACATACAAACACACAAAGGACTATTACTCCTCCCCCAAAAGAAATGGAATAATGCCATTTGGGGACACATGGCTGGACCAGCAGAACATTATACTGCATGAACACAACCAGAGGAGGAAAAAATACCATATGATAACACTTAGAGGTGAAAATTCAGATTTATCAAGACAAGAGCAGCTTTGAAAACAAGAGACTACGGAGAAAAAAAACACCATAGGGTGCCCCAAAAGAGAAGGTGCAGGAGCAGGGAATTCCATTAAGTCATTGGGATTAACAGGTACCCAGTTATAGATTTGAAATATATTCTCAAAGACGACCTAGTGCACAGCACAGGGAACTAGACTCTACAGCCTAACAAATCTGTGGAAAAGAAGCCTAAAAAGGGTGGATCTCTATCTGTCTGAATCGGAACCATGTGGGTGCACAGTGAAAATAAACATGACACTGTAAACCAGCTATACTTCAATATAAACTAAAAATTAAATATTAAAAAATGCCTACCCTCTTCCCCAGGATGTTCAAGGTCCCGGTGGATACACTTGGTCAGAACAGGCTTGTGTCTGAAGGCAGGGCTGGCAGAGAGCTGAAGGAGATGGGAAGGCTGTGCCAGCAAATGACCTGGCTTGGAGCCGTAGTTCCTGGTCCTCTCTGAATGCGACCACAATCTCCAGATCCAGTGGGCACATCCCACAGCCTATTTAAGGCAGGTGGATTCCGTGGACTGGAGAGCTCTGAAAATTCGCCTGGCCTCCTCCTCTTCTGCTGATGGGTTCCCTATCTCTAGCCGCCTTCCTTAGAGTTGCCCCAAGTGTGGCTTACACCAAAATGCACAGGTATCTTTGAGGGTTTGGATTCACGCAGGGCAGCAGAAGGGAGAGGAAAGAAACACAGACAAGCCCTGGGCTCTGTGTTTTGCCACATTCCACTCTCATTCACAACCCAAGGAGGGGGAAAAAACTTGCAGAATGCCTCTCGATGTCTGAGTCTGAAGAAAGCCTGCCCCCTGGTGGCCATTCTCGTAACGACACCCATAAAACAGGCGCTGAGGAGTACACCATATATGCAAGGACCGTGAGGTAGGAAGCATACCTGCCATCCAGAAACGTCCCCGTGTAGGTATGAGAAATGGAATTCATAGGAGGCCAGACTTCCAAGAAGCCAATTTCAGCAGGTTAATTTTCATCATGCCCTCTTATACACAAAACGTTTCCCAGAAAAACACACATCATATTGCTCCTTACCAGAGAATTGTAAATCAAAAGAAGTGTATTCCCTGACTGTCAACAAAATTCCCATCACTGAACGATTACACATGATAGATGATAGAGACGGGCCTGCACAAAAAAGAATGCTCGTACCATGTGGCAGGGAATGGCAACTGCTAACAGACATCAACAGAACAGGATGGAGGTTTCTCAGGGAAAGAAATACAGTCATCTGACAATTGAGCAACTGTACTCCTGGCTGGTAGAGGGACAAAACCACAACGCATAAAGATACACGCACCTCACCCTTGACTGCCACACAGTTTAAAACAGCCCGGACAGAAAAGCAACAAAAATGTTCATCACTAGAGGCAGGGATATAGAAGCTTAGGTACAAACACGCAGAGGAATACTCCTCCTCCTGAAAACCAATGGAATAATTCCATTTGGGGACATACAGCTGGACCAGCAGAACATATACTGTGTGAACAAATCAGAGAAAGACATATATTCTATGATAACACTTAGGGGTGAAAAGTAAGATTTAGCAAAAAAGAAAAAAAAGAGCTTGAGAATACATAAGAGGCTCACAAAGGAAAAAAAAAACCCATATGATGCCCAAAAAGAGAAGATGCAGGAGCAAGGAATTCCATTAGGTCACTGGAATTAACAGGTACCTGTTTATACATTTGAAATAGATCAATAAAAAGGACCTGGTGTATAGCACAGGAACAGGATGAAAGAAACACTGACAACTCTATGGGAAAAGAAGCCTAAAAAGAGCTGATCTCTGTCTTTCTGATACTGAACCATGTGTGTGCACAGTTAAAATCAATGCGACACTGTAAATCATTTATACTACAGTATCAACAAAAACTTAGATTAAAAAGACAATGCCTGTCCTCTTCCACGGGACCCTCAGCATCCCGGTAGACACACATCCACAGGGTGAGAGCAGGCCACTGTCCCACGCTAGGGCTGGCAGAGGGCTGAAGGATCTGGGAAGGCTGTGCCAGCAAATGACCTTGGACGTGGAGCGCCCTGTTCCCTTTGGATGGGAGCACAATCTCCAGATCCAACAGGCACTCCCACAGCCAAAGGCGCCTAGTGCCGCAAAGGCAGGCAGACTCTGTGGACTGGAAACGTTTTGAGACGTCACCTTGTTCCACGTCTCCTGGTGCTGGCTTCTCTCTCTCTAGCCTCCTTCCTTAGAGTCACCCCAGGCATGCATCACAGCATCCAGCACAGGGCTCCTGGAGCACTGGGATGCGCTACGGCTGAAGGAAAAGTAGGGCACTGAAAGCCTGGGCTGTGTGTTGTGAAACACTGCGTTCTCCTCTGGTTGGGTTCTATGTGGCCTCAGTAGCGTCCGAGTCCTTGCGACCTTATGGACTCTAGCCCACGAGGCTCCTCTGTCCTTGCAATTCTCCAGGCAAGCATACTGGAGCAGGTTACAATGCCCTTCTCCAGGGTACCTCTATTCTCATTTATGACCCAGGAAAAATAAGTTTCAGAAGGCTCTAGTTTCTTGAGTCACAGACTGGGGCATCAATAAAGCCTGCCACCATGTGGCTGTTTCTTATAACTACACCTTTAAAACAGGCACAAAAGGGCACATCATATTCAGAAAGACTGGGAGGTGGTGAAAGATACCTGCCCTAAACAAATGTGCTGGGGTAGCTGAGAAATGTAATTTATAAGAAAGCAGACTTACGTAGCCAGTTTCAAGAGGTATATGTTCATCTCACAATTTTAAACACAAAATTGGCATACGATAATCTGCTCTATTTGGGTTGCTACTGGAGAACTGTAGATCAAAAGGACAACTAGATGTATCCCCTGGCGGCACTCAGAATGGCCACCACCACAAAGTCTTCAAAGAATAAAAGCTGGAGAGGGACACCGAGAAAAAGTAACCCTCCTACCCTGCTAAATGCAATGGAATCTTGAAGCAGCCACTCTGCAGAAACAAATGGAGGTTACCTGAATACTAAAAATAGAGATACCTAAAGGAGATCAGTCCTGGGTGTTCACTGGAAGGACTGATGCTGAAGCTGAAACTCCAATACTCCGGCCACCTCATGCGAAGAGTTGACTCATTGGAAAAGACCCTGATGCTGGGAGGGATTGGGGGCAGGAGGAGAAGGGGACAATGGAGGATGAGATGGCTAGATGGCATCACCAACTCGATGGACATGTGTTTGGGTAGGCTCTGGGAGTTGGTGATGGACAGGGAGGCCTGGCGTGCTGCGGTTCATGGAGTTTCAAGGAGTCGGACACAACTGAGCGACTGAACTGAACTGAACTGAGTGATCCATCAATCTCACTCCTTGGCATATATCTGGCAGAAACCCTGGTCTAAAATGATAATGGTAGCCAAGTGTTGATCGTAGTGCTCTTTACAATGACAAACGTTAAGTTGCCATTGTTTAGTCCCTAAGTCGTGTCCAACTCTTATGATCCCATGCACTACATGGAAGTAACCTAAATATCCACTGACAGAAGAAAGGATAAGGAATATGTTGTACATATTTCCACAGGAATCTTATTCAGGCATCGAAAAGGATGAAATAATACCATCGGCACCAACTTGAATGGACGTGAAGATTGTCATACTAAGTGAAGTAAGTCAAACAGAGAAAGGGAACTATCATCTGAAGTTGCTTACATGCAGAATCTAAGTAAGACTGATAGAGATGACATAATTCATGAAGCAGAAAGAGATTCACAGACTTAGAAAACCCACATATGGTTACTGAATTGTAAAGGTGGAGGGCAAGGATAAATTAGGAGTTTGGGACTGACATATATAACCTACATTATTGAAAACAGATAACCAAGATGGACCTCCTGTATAGCACAGAGACTGTGCCAATATTCTCTAATAATCTGGGAAGAAACAAACGAGAAACTATGGATACATGCATATGTATAAAGGAACCATTTTGCTTCATATCTGGAACAACACTGTTTATCAACTATACTTCAAATGAAAAATTAAAAGAAACAAATAGGACCTAAATAAAATGAAAATTTCTGCACTCCTGAAGAAACCAAAACAAAAGGAAAGATCACCCTCACAATGGGAGAAAAGATTTGTAAAGGATCAACCAAAAAGAGCTCAATCATTAAAATATACAAAGAGTTCATGCAGCTCAGTATCAATTAAAGCAAGAATGCAACCAAATAACAGGCGGAAGACCTAAACAGACACTTCTCCGGAGAACACACGCAGAACTAAGAGGCATGCAGAGATGCTCAACAGCTCTGATTACCAGAGGAAGGCAAATCAAAACTACAGTGAGATACCATCTCTCACCAGTCACAACAGCTATCACCAAAACACCTATGAACAACAAAAGCTGGAGTGGGCATGGGGGAAACTGAGTCCTAACTGTTGCTGGGCATGTAAACTGGTACAGCCAGTATAGAGAACACTGCGCAGGTTCCGTAAGAACGAAAAGTAGAGATACCACATGCTGCAGCAATCCCACTCCTAGGCACCTCTGCCCAAACCCTCGGTGCAGAAGATACAGGCAGCCCAGTGTGTTTTCAGCACTGTTTACAGTAACTGACATGGAAGCAGCCTATTTTTCCATCAATAGGATAAGGGGTAAGGAAGGTCTGATACACATGCCCAATGGGACAGTACTCAGCCACAGAAAGGAGTGAAATAATGCCACTGGCAGCAACAGGAATGGCCCTGGAGACTCTCATTCTAAGTGAAGTCACATAGGGAAAGACGAGTATCACCTGAAATTGCTAACGTGCAGACTCTAAAAAAAATGATACAAATGAAATTTACAAAACAAAACAGGCTCACAAACTTAGAAAACAAACTTAGGGTTATTACCAAAGGGGAAAGATGGAGGGCAAGGACAAATTGGGAGTCAGAGACTTACAATGCATTATGAGACCGAAACAGATAGCCAAGAAGGGCCTGCTCTATAGCACTGTGGACTCTGCTCAATATTCTCCAAAAACAAGCGGGAGAAGAATCTGAGAAAGAAGAGACACATGTACATGTATGACTGAATCACTTTACTGTGCACCTGAACTAACAGAACACTGTTAGATCTACTTCAAATTAAAATGAAAATTGAAAGAAACAAATAAGATCTAATTATTCTCAAAGGCTTTTGCACAGCTGAGGAAACCATGAACAAAAGACAACCCACACAACAGGAGAAAATATTTGCAAAGATTAATCTTGAAAACATACAAAGAATTCGCGCAGTTCAATATCAAACAAAACAAACAACACAATCTAATAATGGGCAGAAGACCTTAACAGACATTTCCCCAAAGAACACACACAGATGGCCACAAGGCACATGGAGAGATTCTCAACATTGCCAATTATCAGAGAAATGCAAATCAGCACTACAATCAGATATCACCTCACACCAATGCAAATGGTCATGATCAAAAATCTACTAGACGTGGGATCTAGAACGGTCTCCTGTATGTAAAAAATAAAAGAGTTGAACTGAACTAAAAAAAATCTATAAACAATAAATACTGAAGAGGATGTTAACAAGAGTAAATTGGTACAGCAAAAAGTAAATTATGGAGGACATTATGGAAATGCCTCAAAAAATTAAAACTAGAGGTACCAGATGATCGCGCACTGCCACTCCAGGGCATCTATCTGGGGAAACTATGGGTAAAGGACACGTGTGCCCCCATGTTCACTGCAGTGCTATTTACAATAATGGAGGAAACCAGTATGGCTCCTGACAGAGGAATGAGTAAAGCAGAGGCACACGCATACGATGGTATACATCGCCCAGCCATTGAAAAGAAGCCATTTGCAGCAACATGGATAGATCAGGAGATTATCCTTAGTGAAGACCGAGAAAGACAAAGATCTGATATCGCTTATATAGCGCGTCAAAAAAATGATACAAATCAAGTTTGCATCTGTTTGCAAAACAGAAACCGAATCACAGACTTAGAATACAAACTTACAGCTACCAAAGGAGATCGGTAGGGGCGAGAATAAACTGGTTGGTTGGGATTAACATGTCCATACTGCTATATTTGAAACAGATAACCAGAAAGGACCTGCTGTATAGAAAAGGGAACTGTGGTAAAATTCTGTAGTAACCTAAATGGGTGATGCACTTGGAAAAGAATAGATATATCTGCGTGACTGGGCAACTTCACTGTACACGTTCGGCTAACACAGCACTGTTCATCAACTGTGTGTGTGTGTGCTCAGCTGTTCAGTCATCTCCAACTCCTTGTCACCCCAGTGGACTGTAGCCCACCAGGCTCCTCTGTACACTCCAGTATAAAATAAATCTTAAAAAATAAATCAGAAAAAACCAAAACCATTAGTATGACAAGAAACAAAAAACAAATGTCCAAGATGTCTCCCTATTAAAAGTGGTTAAAGAGACCTTGCTGCCAGAAGTAATGCATGAACAGTGACTTTTTCCAACCCCTGTAAAAGACATTTTTGGAGGCGGTGGGAATATTTAAATACAGTGTATGGAAGAGTTGATACTGCTGAATTAAAACTCACTTCCTTAAGTGTGATAATGATACTGTTTTAAGTAGAAGAGAATGTTTTTAGTCTTAGGAAATGCATGCTTAATTAAGTTCTTAAGGAATGAAATGTCAAGTGTACAATTTGCTTTTAAAAATTTACAGAGAGGACGTCTCTGGCGGTCCAGTGGTTAAGAATTTGCCTGCCAATGCAGAGAACATGGATTCGCTCCTTGGCCCAGGGAAGATCCCACACGCCATGAGCAACTATGCCCATGAGCCACAACGCCTGAAGCCCGTGTGCTGCCACGAGAGGCCACCGCCACAAGAGGCCCCCACACCACACCTAGAGAGTAGCCCTCCCTCGCTGCAACTAGAGAAAGCCCCCAAGAATGACCTGGTGTAGCCAAAACAAACCAAGGAATACATAACTTTTTAAAAAGTCACAAAGAGGGGACTTCCCTTTTTGTCCAGTGGTTAAGACTTCATCTTTCAATGAAAGGAGTGTGGGCCCAATCCCTGGGCAGGTAGCTAAGACCCCTCATGTGTCTCTTGCCAAAACTCCAAAAACATAAAAAAAAAGATGCAATATTGTAACAAATTCAATAAAGACTTTAAAAATGGCCCACATTAAAAAAAAAAAACACTTTAAAAACAAAGTCAGAATAGCATCAAGAAAGTGAGAAGACATACTACAGGAGAAAATATTTCATTATTTGGTAAGAGATTTGTATCTATACTATATAAAAAAAAAACCTCTTACCTCAATAATAAAGACAAACCAATTAAAAATGGGCACATTCTCTAAACAGTTCTCCAAAGAAAATACACAAATAGCTGATAATCACATGAAAAGATACTGAATATCATTAGCCAGCAGACAAACCACGAGTTAACCACTTTATACCCACTAGCATGGCTATAATAGTAATTAAAACATGAAGATACTAGGTGTTTTGGAGGATATGGTATACTAGAAATCCTCCTACACTGTGGTGGGATTGTAAAACGGTGTAGCACTTTGGAAACACTGGCAGTTCCTCAAAAGGTTGGGCACAGAGTTACCTATAAGCCCAAAATTCCACCCCTAAGTATACACTCAGGAGAATGAGCAACATAAGCTTGTACACAAATACTCATAATAGCATTAATCATAATAGCCAAAAAGTGCAAGCAACCAAAATGCCCATTAACTGGTGAAAGAATAAATAAAAGGCATCGTATGCATGCACTGGGACATTATTCAGCAATAAAAAGGACTGGTATACCGATGCATGCTACAATATGAACGAACTTTAAAAATGCACTGAGAGAAACCAGCCTCAAAGGATCACATGTGATTCCACGTACATCAAACATCCAAAACAGGCAAAACTAATAAAAGTAGATTAATGGTTATTTACTGCTGGGAACAATGGGGAAAGAGAACAGGGAATGCCTGCTAATGGGATAAATTTCTTTTGAGGGTGATGAAATGTTCTGGAATTAGCGGTATTGTCTGCACAACTCTATGAACATTATAAACACCACTGAGCTGTATATTTAAAATTGATGAACTACGTATCTCAAAAATACTATTTTTAAAGTCAGAGAGAAAGCAAAACTGGAAAAATGTTAACAACTAGTGAATCCAGAGTATTTTAAGTGTTCATTCCATCATTATTTCCCAATTTCTGTAGGTTTGAAATTTTTCTTAAGAAATGAGCAAAATACTGCTAACAAAATGTGGTTTGGTAAAATCAGCACTGACCTCAAGTAACAGAAGTTTAATTTTTCAAAGGTGAGTGGATTCAATGATGGGAAGAGCAGGATGTGACCAAAATCAACAGACAAGTTACCCAATAAATCACAAAATCTACAGTTAAGGCACTCTCACCTGGTTGAGAGGTATCAGTCCATCCCCTCTTGGCTCGTACACAATAATCCCATCTCGTATTGGGGTCCTTGACAAACTGTCCAAGATCTCTGAATAGTTCACAAAAAGACATCTGGCTGGCGCGATAAACAGTGTAGTAGAGGAGGGCAGCCCTCCATAAAAAGGGGTCTTTTCTAAACAGGACACTGTGGATACTCGCCAGTCCTTCCTCTGTGGGGTTGTTTGGCTTTAGTTCAAGTTTTTTACGGCCAGTCCAACTGTTCCATGGCTGCTGAAGGTTGTTAATACCTCGAAAATAATGTGTGCCTATGGAAAAAATAAGGCACATGAAAAGCAAGAAATGCATTCTCATTTCAATTCTTCTCCAAGAAAAGATTCTACCAACAGTTCTAAAACCAAATTGATGTATACCTAACAAATCAAAACAAAGCAGAAAATGGCCTGACCCTAATGCCTTTGGGTTTGACCGAGGACACTGCCTTCAGAAGGATTGTATTTCTCATTAGAAGAGGTATAACTTTTAAGGCAATTTATTTTCTTTTTAAGAGAAGAATTATAGACTTGATATTTGAAAAGAATCTCAGAGGTCACTTAATTCCATTCCCTCAGTTGAAGGTGGGTGAACTGGCAGATGCTTTGCTGTCTGAGCCACCAGGGAAGCCCGAACTGAAATCCAGAGGAGTTAAATGACTCTCCATTTACACAGTACCCTAAAAAATTTAATTTGAAGACACTAATATCTTCACTTTAAGTTCAAGAGACACCTAACAGTTTCATCACTTTTTGCCAAATACTACCAAGAAAAAAGTATTAAAAAAAGGTGCTTGAGGTAATTTGTTATTACAACTGAGTAAGTGGAGAAGGGTGGTCGCCTACCTATTTCATGCCTCAGCATTCCTTCCAGCCAGTGCTCTCGTGCAGTGGAAACATTGATGGTCAACGTTGGACATCCATTTACTACTGTCATGGAAGCTCTGGAAAGCAGGTCCTCAGTGAGATGAACTACAATCTAAGAAGCAAAAGTTAAAATACACACATATACAAGACGAAACATAGAAGGCAGGGGGAGAAAGTTTTCACATACAATAGACCCATAAATTAACACCTTTTTCTTTTGTTTATACCAAGAAACCAAGAAGCTGAAATGCAGAATCAATCACTTTCCTTGGAATTTTGAGCTTTGGGAACTCAAGAACCTTTACTAGATTGAAAGAAAAGTAGATAGCTATGCAGAGGGCACAGAGACTGTCCCTCTGCTCTGCTCTCAAATACAGTCCCTGGGATGAAATGATGCGAAGGAAGGTGCAGGAGCCTAGTCACTGCTATGTCAACGCTTACTTTGAGACTGAACACTAGGAACTGGCCATTAATAAGAAAGGCCACTGTGGGAAGTCTCTTCCTTAATAATTTTCCTAAAGCAATTCATATATTCCCACAAGCTACACAAAAATGGTAATGAGAGGAAAAATAAACTGAACACAACAATTCAACGCAACAAAAACTTAAACTTATATTTAATTAGAAATCTGGATGACTTATTCAATGAGTAAAATAATGCTGGGAAAACAAAACCTGCAGGAAAAAAAAAGAAAAACACGTAGCACTCACTGAGAGTTACAATGTTCAGTCAACTCATCATGTTCACTCATGATTTCATACCTCACCCATGCAGCCTTCTTTCATCATGTACTTCCTAACATGACTCCAGATTCGAGTTTTAGACAGCAGGCTACCACCGGTGGCCTGTTCAAATTTTTCATAACTTCCGTACTTTTGTAAAGTCAGTTCCATAATATTGATGGACTGTAAAAGAAACAGAGATAAAGTAAATTGTCTCCGATTACTCTGATGTGAGTAATGAGCTATGTTTACTGATTTACAAATTAAATTGTAGCTAGGCACATTTTTCTAATCCTAAAGAGTTTTCACTCATTTTCACAAGTTTTTACAAAACACTTATGCACATACTTCTTAGCATGGGATAAAGGGGCTCAAGCACTGCACACCTGTCAATATCCAACAGGCTGAGTTCTTACTTTCTCTTGGCTTCTCTAAGACCATCTGGTGGTTTTGCAGAACTCAGAAGGTATGTCTCCCATCTAATCGCTAGCATATAATTAGCACTTGGATAAAGAAAAAAATATTTCCAATTTTTAAGAACACACAGAAGAATCAACCATTCGTCTGTGATGATCCTATAGAACTTGAAGTTCTCCTTTGGCAGAAAACACAGTCTCAACATTACTAAAAATACTTTTTATCTATCATTCAGGGCATGATATCTACTTCTCATGGGCATGACTATCTACTTCTCATTCTTCATAAATTTTCACATGAAAAGAATATGAATGTTGAGATCTTTTTCTCTAAACAGAAATATACAGAAAGACAGACTAAGAAAAGTAAGAAAACTGGTAAAAATCACAGATGATCAGCATCTATGGGAAAGCCACCAAAAAGGTAAACATAAGAATGGAAAATGCTATTGAAAGATCTTCTGGAAAAAACATCTAGAAAATTCACACGTATATATCTTATATGAATGGTGACAGAAGCTAGAAAATTCAGACACCCGTTATATTAAGTCTAAAACTTCTAGCTGTCATCAGACTAGTAAAGTGATGAAAAGTACAACCTCTAGAGTCACACTACCTGAGCTGCCATCCTGGCTCTGCCACCTTCTGGCTGTGTGACTCTGAGCAAGTTACTTATTACTAAGCCTCCTTATTAGTAAATGAGGATAACTACAATAATGTCTACTTCATGGTTCTGTTGAGAAGAACTACCAACCTCTGTAAAGCACAGTGGCAGATATAAGTAGTCAAAACATCTCAATTATTACATCAGCATTGTAATCACCACCAGTCTGTCATCATTCTTTATAAATATCACCACTGTAGATGACAGGCTCAACACAAAGACTACAGTAAAGCTCAGGCACTACAAGTTATAAGTAAACATATATATCCCCACTGGAAAATACATGTTACTAATAAACTAGGCATGAATCATCAAGTTATCGTAACAAGAAATGGCTTCAACAGGTCTGCCTGGCTTCTGTTCCCAGAGTTATCACGAAAAGCCTTGCATTTCAAATTATAGCATGTGTTCTCAGTAGTGTCAGACTCTGCAACCCATGGGCTGAAGCCTGCCAAACTCATCTGTCCCTGGAATTGTCTAGGCAAGAATACTAGAGTGGCTTGCTATTTCCTACTCCAGGGGATCTTCCAGACCCAGGGATTGAACCCACTTCTCCTGCACAAGCAGGAAGAATTCTTTACCACTGTGCCACCTGGGAAACCTTGGTCCAAAAGCCAGAAGCATTGGAATTGTCCTGGAAACTGGTTTCAACTTCAGAATTTTGCCTGCCTCCAAGATGCATGCACACTGAATCAGAATTTGCATTTTAACAACATTCCCCAGGTGATTCAGGAACACAGTAGAAAGCTACAAGGGTCTCAGAGAATGGGAACACAGCAAATAACCCAGAGGCTAATTTACTTATCTGACAACCAGGATAATTAAAAGAACAAATAGCATATAATTAAAAGGCCATTTTAGCAGATTAGCTAAGGTATTTGCATACACTGGTCTAAAGGTAACTGCTACTGCTGCTAAGTCGCAGCAGTCCGACTCTGTGCGACCCCATAGACGGAAGCCCACCAGGCTCCTCTGTCCCTGGGATTCTCCAGGCAAGAACACCGGAGTGGGTTGCCATTTCCTTCTCCAATGCATGAAAGTGAAAAGTGAAAGTGAAGTCGCTCAGTCGTGTCCGACTTTTAGCGACCCCATGGACTGTAGCCTACGAGGCTCCTCTGTCCATGGGATTTCCCAGGCAAGAGTACTGGAGCGGGTTGCCATTGCCTAGTCATCATTATATCAGAGTTAGAAGAAAGCGAGAAATTTTGCCTTAATTCCATAAGAGACAGAAGTGGTACTTCTATACTGGACTTACATTTAGACCTAAAAAAAGCTAAAGAATTTTTTTTATTATAACTTGTGCTTATAAGTTTTTAAAAGTATCTACTTAGTTTAGGAAAAATTAGCTTTTCTAGCATATGCTTACTCAGTAGGAAAATGTTATTATCTGGTTACTATTACAGCAGATATAAAACAGTCTAAAGAATTTAGAAAAACTTAAATGCAGGTGATCCTAGTTATCACCAACAAATGGTACTTAATAGACGGCTACTAAGAATTCACACAGTAAGTATTCATTTATATTCATAATAGGGAACACAGATTTAATTGAAAATTTATCAAAAACAGAAGCAGAAGATATTAAGAAGAGGTGGCAAGAATACACAGAAGAACTGTACAAAAAAGATCTTCACGACCCAGATAATCACGATGGTGTGATCACTCATCTAGAGCCAGACATCCTGGAAAGCAAAGTCAAGTGGGCCTTAGGAAACATCACTACGAACAAAGCTAATGGAGGTGATGGAATTCCAGTGGAGCTATTTCAAATCCTGAAAGATGACGCTATGAAAGTGCTACACTCAATATGCCAGCAAATTTGGAAAACTCAGCAGTGGCCACAGGACTGGAAAAGGTCAGTTTTCATTCCAATCCCAAAGAAAGGCAATGCCAAAGAATGCTCTAACTACCGCACAATTGCACTCATCTCACACACCAGTAAAGTAATGCTCAAAATTCTCCAAACCAGGCTTCAGCAATACGTGAACCATGAACTTCCAGATGTTCAAGCTGGTTTTAGAAAAGGCAGAGGAACCAGAGATCAAATTGCCAACATCCACTGGATCATCGAAAAAGCAAGAGAGTTCCAGAAAAACATTTATTTCTGCTTTATTGACTATGCCAAAGCCTTTGACTGTGTGGATCACAATAAACTGTGGAAAGTTCTTCAAGAGATCGGAATACCAGACCACCTGACCTGCCTCTTGAGAAATCTGTATGCAGGTCAGGAAGCAACAGTTAGAACTGGACATGGAACAAGACTGGTTCCAAATAGGAAAAGGAGTCTGTCAAGGCTGTATATTGTCACCCTGCTTAATTTAACTTCTATGCAGAGTACATCATAAGAAACGCTGGTTTGGAAGAAGCACAAGCTGGAATCAAGATTGCCAGGAGAAATATCAATAACCTCAGATATGCAGATGACACCACCCTTATGGCAGAAAGTGAAGAACTAAAGAGCCTCTTGATGAAAGTGAAAGAGGAGGGTGAAAAGGTTGGCTTAAAGGTCAACATTCAGAAAACTAAGATCATGGCATCTGGCCGCATCACTTCATGGCAAATATGTGAGGAAAAAGTGGAAACAGTGGCAGACTTTATTTTTCTGGGCTCCAAAATCACTGCAGATGGTGACTGCAGCCATGAAATTAAAAGACACTTACTTCTTGGAAGGAAAGTTATGACCAACCAACTTAGACAGCATATTCAAAAGCAGAGACATTACTTTGCCAACAAAGGTCCATCTAGCCAAGGCTATGGTTTTCCCAGTGGTCATGTATGGATGTGAGAGCTGGACTATAAAGAAAGCTGAGCGCCGAAGAATTGATGCTTTTGAACTGTGGTGTTGGAGAAGACTCTTGAGAGTCCCTTGGACTGCAAGGAGATCCAACCAGTCCATCCTAAAGGAGATCAGTCCTGGGTGTTTGTTGGAAGGACTGATGTTGAAGCTGAAATTCCAATACTTTGGCCACCTGATGTGAAGAGCAGACTCATTTGAAAAGACCCTGGGAAAGACTGAGGGCAGGAGGAGAAGGGGACGTCAGAGGATGAGATGGTTGGATGGCATCACCGACTCGATGGACATGGGTTTGGGTGGACTCTGGGAGCTGGTGATGGACAGAGAGGCCTGGCATGCTGCAGTTCATGGGATCGTAGAGTCAGACACGACTGAGCGACTGAACTGAACTGATCCTGAAAAAGTACCCTAACAAATATAAGATTAAAAAATTACACTGGCAGTTTAACAACACTGGGGAAACCTTGTTCCTATCAACTAACTATTACATACATCAAAGAAAGAATAAAAATAGTGGGAGCTTTTTTGGAGAAGGGATGTAATTTTTCTCTCCAAATGCCATACAATAGCACATCATTTCTTTCACTGCATGACTACACGCACCAACATGGTAGCAACCCTACATGGGAGCTACACAGATGGTCCCAAAAGCTTAGCTGAATATGTCATATTCAATCATTCTTCACTGAAGTGTCCATCCTGTTGTCATCTCTAGAATTTTTTTTTATTTGTTTTCAACTGGTTCAACCTAGACACATTTGTCAGTGATCACACAGATTTCTAATATCCTTCACTGACTTTCCAATCCATTTGCATTAGACTCCAAAAGAGAGAGACAGTGGTTGGATAGGTGAATAAATTCAAGTTTTAAGAGACAAGTCAGCAGTGTTCAGTGGTTACTTCATCAGTGAGTATTTTTGTGTGACAAGAATTTCTGCTTCGTTATGCAACCTCCTACAGACCACACAGATTTTACTAGTATGATTTCAACTTTGGAAAAAACAAAAGGCAATAAGCAATTTTAAAAGGCACAAAGAAGCCTGGAAGGATACACCCAAATGCTACATGATATGATGTTCATCTTTGGGAAAGGGTAATGTGCTACACTGATGTTTGTTTGCACTTTACAGGACTTGTTTAAATTGTTTACAATATGCAAAGGAAAAAATCATTTTTTCTAGTTTCCCTGAGGTATGGTTGACAAAAATTGCATAATGATGTGTTTAAGGTATATAATGTGATGATTATATACACACACACACACACACACTGTGGAATGCATACTACAATCAAATTGATTTACAAATCCATCACCTCACATATGCAGTGGGAACATCTATGATCTTAGCAAATTTCAAGTATAAAATATATTATTATTACCTATAATCATTATGCTGTATTTTAGATACCCAGGACTTTTTACGAGTTTATAACTGAATTTTGGTACCCTTTGATCCACACCTTGCCACAAGTTTTTATTTTTTAAAACAGGAAAAAAAAAAGTTCATCCTTTCCCCCTAGAGCTCAGAAAATCAATATCTATACCACTTTGAGAATCAAACTTTCACACACCTTCACATGGTTAATACTTTTAAGAGGCAATAAATTTCATGTCAAATCTCTCTTCTCCATTAATATCATTTAAGTTAATCAGAAAACTACATCTCCCAATATTATTTGATGGGAGACTCAAACAAGCATCAGGGAATTCCCAATCACCACTTTCAATTTGTCATTCAGAATATCCCTTTCCTATCTTCAAATATATCGCCACCATTTCTTTAACTTCCAATGACATTCAAGTATTAAAAAGGAAAAAAGTTCAAGTTAATTTAACCAATTTAAAACATAAACCACACATCTAATTAAAGATTTTTCACCTCCCCTAGGCAGGGCCTGGTCTGGGGCCTAAAGAACTTTCACTAGGAAAGGAAGGCATAATCAGTGATTTGAGTCCTCCTAATAAGAAGCACAAGCTGGAATCAAGATTGCCAGGAGAAATATCAATAATCTCAGATATGCAGATGACACCACCCTTATAGCAGAAAGTGAAGAGGAACTAAAAGCCTCTTGATGAAAGTGAAAGTGGAGAGTGAAAAAGTTGGCTTCAAGCTCAACATTCAGAAAACTAAGATCATGGCATCTAGTCCCATCACTTCATGGCAAATAGATGGGGAAACAGTGGAAACAGTGTCAGACTTAATTTTTTTGGGCTCCAAAATCACTGCAGATGATGACTACAGCCATGAAATTAAAAGATGCTTACTCCTTGGAAGGAAAGTTATGACCAACCTAGATAGCATATTCAAAAGCAGAGACATTACTTGGCCAACAGAGGTCCATCTAGCCAAGGCTATGGTTTTTCCAGTGGTCATGTATGGATGTGAGAGTTGGATTGTGAAGAAAGCTGAGTGCTGAATAACTGATGCTTTTGAACTGTGGTGTTGGAGAAGACTCTTGAGAGTCTCTTGGACTGCAAGGAGATCCAACCAGTCCATTCTAAAGGAGATCAGCCCTGGGTATTCTTTGGAAGGAATGATGCTGAAGCTGAAGCTCCAGTACTTTGGCCACCTCATGCGAAGAGTTGACTCATTGGAAAAGACTCTGATGCTGGGAGGGTTTGGGGGCAGGAGGAGAAGGGGTGACAGAGGATGAGATGGCTGGATGGCATCACTGACTCGATGGACGTGAGTTTTAGTGAACTCCCAGAGTTGGTGATGGACAGGGAGGCCTGGCGTGCTGCAATTCATGGGGTCGCAAAGAGTCGGAGACGACTGAACTGAACTGAATCTCTCCCCCATTTCCCTTCAGCATATTGAATATTCAGTACTTTTAATATATTCTGTGGCTCAGTGGGTACAGAATCTGTCTGCAAATGTAGGTGACACTGGAGACGTGGGTTTGATCCCTGGGTCGGGAAGATCCCCTTGAAGTAAGAAATGGTAGCCCACTCCAGTATTCTTGCCTGGAAAATGCCCTGGACAGAGGAGCCTGGTGGGCTACCGTCCATGGGGTCACAGAGAGTCGGACATGACTGAGTGACTGGGCTTTTTGTTTGTGTACTGAATATAGTCAGTATATGGAAGAGGGAGTGAACAATTCCTGTATAACTGGTTCAGCTGTGGTCCTTCTCCCTTGACTATAATGCTACGGCAGGCCTTTTATAGAAGGTGCCTCCACTGCACAGCTACTGACCAACTTCCTCCAACAGAATCTATCCAAGAAGCCCCCCTGAAGTGGACCACTACCAAAACAACTTTTACAAAATTTAAAAGCACAACAGACCTTAATCAAAAAACAAGAAAAAATTTCAAGGAAACAACCTAACCTGGCATGTAAAAGAAAATGACAAACATACAAAACCTAAAGTCAGCAGAAGGAAGGAAAGGATAAAGATTCGGGAGGGCTTCCCTGGTGGCTCAGGCAGTAAACAATCTGCCTGCGATGCGGGATACCCAGGTTCGTCCCCTGGGTCAGGAAGATCCCCGGAGAAACGAATGGCAACCCACTCCAGTATCCTTGCCTGGAGAATCTCATGGACAGAGGAGCCTGGTGGGCTACAGTCCTTGAGGTCACAAAGAGTCGGACACAACTGAGTAACTAACACTTTCTTTCAAAATTCTAAAGGGAGGGGATAATGAGCTTTTAATAACAATGATAATAATGACAACCCCTCCTTCCTAGAAAATCATTATCATTCAGATAGCCTTTGCACTGGAAAACCAAGCCAACTTGACATGACTGAGCAACGGACACTTTCACTTTCTTCACACTCCCTAGTGGCTGAGTGCTGAAGAGTCTTCCTGCCAATGCAGGAGATCCGAGTTCAATTCCTAGTCTGAGAAGGTCCCACATGCCTTGGAGCTAAGCCCGTGCATCACAACTATTGAACCTGTGCTCCAGAGCCTGGGAACTGCAACTCCTGAGCCCACATGCTCAACTCCTGAGCCCACACTCTGCAGAGCCTGTGCTCCAGAACAAAAGCAGCCACCACAACGAGAAGCCCATGCACAGTGCAGGCCCCACCTGCCACAGCCAGAGAAAAGCCTGAGTGGCACTGAAGACCCAGCACAGACAAAATACATAGAATTAAAAAATAAAGATTAGGGAGGAAATAAAATAGATACTAAAAACAATAGAAAAAAGCAACAAAAACAAGAGCTGGTTCTTTAAAAGGGTAAACAAAATTAACCGCTAGCCAGAAGAAATGAGAGAGTACCCAAACAAAATAAGAAATGAAAAAGGAGAAATCTTGAGTGATATTACAGAAATACAAAAAACCATAAAAGAATACTATGAACAATTACATGGCAACAAATTTGACAACCTAGAAGAAATGGACAACTTTCTAGAAACATACAGCCTGCCAAAACTGAATCAAGAAAAATAATTTGAAGAGATGGATCACTAGAAGTGAAATGGAATCTGTAATCATAAAAAAAAGCTTCCTACAAATCAAAGTCCAGGACCAGATGACTTCACAGGTGAAGTCCACCAATCATACAAAGAAGAACTAATACCAGTTCTTCTCAAACTCTTCCGAAAGACTGAAGTGGAGGAACATTCCCAAAGACATTCTATGAGGCCACCATCACCCTGAACCAAGACCAGACAAAGACACCGCCAAAAAAGAAAATTACAAGCCAGTATCTTCAATGAATATAGATGCAAAACTTCTCAACAAAATATTAGCAAACCAAATCCCAACAACACATAAAAAAAGATCACACACCATGACCAAGTGGGATTCATCCCCAATTCACAAGGACGGTTCAGCATACACAAAATCAACCACATTACACCACATTAACGAAAGTAAAAAACCACATGTATCTCAATAGATGTAGGAAAAGTGCTTAAAATTCAACATTCATTCATGATAAAAACTCTTACCAAAGCAGGAACAGCGGGAACATATCTCAACATAATAAAAGTCATTTATGACAAACCCACAGATAATATAATACTCAGTGAAAAGCTAGAAGCCTTCCCACTAAAATCTGGAACAAGTTAAGGATTCCCACTCTCACCACTTCTCTTCAACATAGTATTGGAGGTCCTAGCAGCAATCAGACAAGAAAACGAAGGAAAAGGTATCCAAATTGGAAAGGAAAAGATGAAATTCTCACTATATGCAGATGATATGATACCATAAATAGAAAACCCTAAAGACTCCACACAAAAACTAGGCAAAACATTCTCTGACATAAATCATACCAATATTTTCTTAGGTTAGTCTCCCAAGGAAATTGAAACAAAAGCAAAAATAAACAAATGGGACATAATCAAACTTAACAAGCTTTTGCACAGTAAAGAAAACCGTTTTTAAAAAAAAATGAAAAGATAACTTATGGAAGAAAAATTTGCAAATGATGCAATGGACGAGGTTGTAATCTTAAGATGTATAAATAATATCCCATACAACTCAACAATAAAAAACCCAGTCGAAAAATGGGCAGATGACCTTAATAGACATTTCCCCAAAGAAGACATACAGATGGCCAGCAGGCATGTAAAAAGATGCTCAACACCAATAATTATTAGAGAAAAGCAAATCAGAACTACAATGAGGTACCACCTCACACTGGTCAGAATGGTCATCATTTAAAAGTCTACAAATAACAAATGTTGGGGAGGGTATGAAGAAAAGGGAACCCTCCTATGCTGTTGGTGGGAATGTAAGTTGGTTCAGTCCAAGGAAAGAAGTATGGAGGTTCCTCAGAAAACTAAAAAGAGAATTACCACATGATCCAGCAATCCCACTCCTGGGAATGTAACTGGACAAAACTATAATACAAAAAGATACACGCACCCCTATGTTCACAGCAGCATGGTTCACAATAGCCAAAATATGGAAACAACTTAAATGTCCATCAACAGATGAATGGATAAAGATGGTGTGTTACATATACACAATGGAACACTACTGGGGCATAAAAATGAACACTCATGTCATTTGTAGCAACATGGAAACAACTAGATTATCATACTAAGTGAAGTCAGAAAGAGAAAGACAAATAGCTTATGGTGGTAGTGGTTTAGTCACTAAGTCGTGTCCGACTCTCTGTGGCCCCATGGACTATAGCCTGCCAGGCTCCTCTGTCCATGGGGTTTCTCAGGCGAGAATACTGGAGTGGGTTGCCATTTCCTTCTCCAGGGGATCTTCATGACCCAGAGACTGAACCCACGTCTCCTGCATTGCAGGCACTCGCAGGTTCTTTAGCACTGAGCCATGTGGAAAGCCCCATATTACATATGATATCACTTATATGTGGAATCTAAAATGTAGAACAAATGAACCTATCTATAAAAGAGAAACAGACTCAGAGAAAACAGACTTGGGCTTGCCAAGGGGGAAGAAGGGCGAGAGAGGAGGACCAGGAGTTTCAAGAAATGGTGCTGGGATAACTGGATATAAATAAAAGAATAAAATAGGACCCCTACCACATATCACATACAAAAATTAACTCAAAATGTATCAAAGACATAGATGTTAGAGCTACACACAAAACTCTTAGAAGAAAGCATAGGCACACATTTCATGACCTTGTATTAGGCAGTGGCTTCTTAGATACGACACCAAAACATCAGCTAACGAAACAGGTAAGCTGGACTTCATCCAAATTAAAAGCTTTTAGGCTTCAAAGGTCACCACCAAGAAAGCAGAAAGACAACTCACAGGATGGGAGAAAAGTTTACAAATTTCGTATCTGAAAATGACATATCTAAAATATATTAAGAATTCCTATAACTCAATAATAAAAATACAAATAATCCAATTTAAAAAGTGGGCAAAAGATCCAAACACAGTTCTCCAAAGAAGATATACAAATGACCAATAAGCTCATGAAAAGATGCTCAACACCATTAGTCATCAGAGAAATACAAATTAAAACTACAATGATATATTACTTCACACCCACTAGAATAGCTATAAAAACAAAAACGAGTTGACCAAAAAAGAAGAAAAGAGTTGACAACGATGTGGAGAAACTGAAACTCATACACTGTTGGTGGGAATGTAAAATGATGCAGTATTTTGGAAAAGTTTTCCTTAAAAGGTTAGACAGAGTTCCCATATGGCCCATTATATATGATCTCTGATCTCCTACCATATGACCAACTACCATATAATCTACTATTAATACTAGGTATATACCCAGGATGACCAAGATCATGTTCACACAAAAATCTGGACACAAATGTTCATCGCAGCGTTGTTCATAATAGCCAAAAGGTGGAAACAATCTAATTATCAACTGATGAATGGACTAATACAATGTGATATCTATTATCCAATAATAAAAAGTACTGAAGCATGCTATGATATGGACTAATCTTGAAAACATGCTAGACATGCTAAGTAAATGAAATCAGTTACAATGAACCATGTACTGTGTGACTCCATTTATCTGAAATGTCTGGAACAGTTAAATCCACAAAAAGAAAAATAGACTGATGGTTGTCTAAGGCTGGGTCGGGGGTGGGAGTGTTGGCAAGAAATGGTGAGTCACTTCTAATGAGTACAGGGTTTCCTTTTTCAGGTGATAAAATGTTCTCAAATTTGATAGTGATAATGACTACATAATCCTAAGCATATTGACAATCACTTAACTGTACACTTTAGATGGATTAACTACATGGCATGTGAATTATAGTCATAAAGCCATCATTTAAAAAACAAATAGTAATCAAACAGCACAGTATAATATTTAAACCACTAATTCAGAAAATGAAAAATCTCTGTAGGAAACTTACAGCACTATCTCGTATGATATAGCCAACTTTCTGAAAAATCTCAACACTGTTGAATGATCTACTTTTGGTTTACTTGCTGATTCTGTTGCTGTTTAGCAATTTGGAAACCTCATCATCAGTCAAAAGCCACTTCAACAGTCATGTGCTAAAAACCTATTTCCCTTTTCAAATGCAGCTATCACTCAATGAAAAGCTATACACCACAGGGACACTAGTACAAGCCTTGCTGACACTGTGGAAAGTCTAGAAGTCAAAAGACCTGGTTTTATGTTGGTGCCCTACCTTTAACTGACTGCGTGATCTTAGCTCTGTCATTTCACCTTTCAGGTTTAGTTTCTTCAACAGCAAAATGGAGATGAAAATCTTTGCCCTACTTACCTAATAGGGTTGGTGTGAGGATGAAATTAGAGATAGACACAGAGACTAAAAGAGGGGAGGGAGAGAAAGAGAAAGAGAACTTGTTTGTCGTCTGTTTCCCAAATGACTGTGGGCTTCCCCGGTGGCTAAGTGGTCAAGAACCTGTCTGCTGACATGGTTTGATCCCCGGGTCTAGAAGATTTCCTGGAGGAGGAAATGGCAACCCACTCCAGTATTCTTGCCTGGGAAATTCCACGGACAGAGGGGCCTGGCAGGCTACAATCAATGAGGTCCCAAAAGAATAAGACATGGCTTAGAGACTAAACCACAGAGGAAACAGAAGAGCATCCTTATATACCAGTGTTTTTAGAAACACTGCGCTGTCCCCCCAAAGGAACATACGTGCCCAATGAACTTGACCCTGAGTCACAAATTTGGATCTACTGTTTGTAGAGTATTTCACTGAATTTCTAGCATACCATTAATAACATCTTTCATTCATTCATCTTTATGGTTACTTTCTTTCTGCCAATCCCTGCTTTTATGTTTATATTTTAGAATCTTTTAGAATCTAATTCCAAGCCTGGCCATTAGACTGACAGAGATTACACTGAAATTTACATAGTTTAATAATATTCTGTTGGATATATGAATAAAATTTTGTGAAAACACAGAAAGGTAAACTGTAGTGGGGCCCTAGAGGAAACAGATGATATTCCAGGTAGAGGGGGATGATATTGTCAAAAGCATACACAAAGCAAAGAAAGTGAAATACAGAGCTTTCAGGCTAGACAGGCACCAGGAAACTCATTTATTTAGTGCCAGGAACTAAATGAGATTGGAAATCTAAATGAGCTTTTCAATCTAAATGAGATTTTGATTTTGAGATTTTCAATCTCTGTGAGATTCTGGGAACAGTTGAAATAAATAAAATACACTTTTATAAAAGAGGTTAGTCTCGTGGTAAAGGCAAAAAAAGAAACTTAAGGATGATAACAGAGTGATACATTTCGTGACAGATAATCTGCATGAGATGCTGTGGGAGTCCAGAGCTGACTTTGGAAACCTAAGCCTGAGTGAGATCAGGAACCATGAAAGACCTGCAGGCCATGGTAAAAATTCTGGACTTTATCCTGAATTATGAGCAGCTCTGAAGTTTTGCAGGAAGGAAAGTGACACAATCAGATTTGTACCTTAGACACTGACAGTAGTGTGGAGAGCAGGAGAACCTGCATTTGCCAATAATTCAGTTTTCTGTAAGATTGTTAAACTGTGACCAGATTATAATAAAAAGAAAAATATTTGGATAAATTATATTCTACATATGCAGAACCCAGGAAATAGATCCGAGACACTGAGTCTGCCTTAAATGAAGGAACAAGTGAAAGAACACAGAGGACAAAGAAAACCGTCACCTACAGCCTTCCCCTCAATCCCCTTCTGCCCCTTCTGTCTTCAGGGTTCGGGGAAGTTTGGATGTATACAATGTTAAGTGGGAGAGTGAGAGGGTAAATGCTACCAAGAGAAGATATTTGTAAACAGTACAAATTAGTACTGCAAACTCTTCTTTCACTACCTACAAGGAAGAAGTAGATATTCAAGCTGTTTTGGGGAAAAGAATTTAAGATAAGAACCTGAGATTGCAGGTTAGGCAAGTTTTCAAAGGCACATCAATGAAGTGTTGTTTCAATGAGTCATCAAGGTCATACCTTCTTCTAAGGACACACAATCTGATTGGGGTGTTGCCATCTCTGTAACAAAATCTTCCTTGATACTAGGTTAAGAAATGACCTTACGTCTCCAATCTAATACACAAAACTACTATGAGAGGTACTAAACTCAAAACAATCTTTTAACTTTAATGAATCTGGAAGAAGGGTTGTGATTTGCTCAACAAAAAACTGTGTCACCTAAGGAGAAGTATAGTTTAAAGAAGGCTTGCTTTTCCCTCCCCCTTTATAGTCTGGACAACTTGAGGTCTACCAACACAAAATACCTTAATACTAATACAATTAAAACATGGCCTCAAAGAAATTTTATATCAAGACATATTATCAGTGAAGGTATCTGATTTCCAATGGTGTTATTTCTACCAAAAAAGGAAAATGAACACTTGCTTGTTTTAGAACACAATGTCATTTTATGTATTATGCATGCATTTTATCTAACAATAAATTACCTATTCCATTTTCACTGTAAACTCCAAAAGCAAGACATTTTCTGAGGACCACATTTTAAAATCTTTATGCTATGCATCACTGGCCTCAAAACAGAGTTTATGTGTAATAGATCTGGTCAATCAGAGGTGGCAAACAGGCAACCCAAGGGATGACTGTGGCCCACAAACAGGTTTTCATTGGTTTGAACAACTTTTTTTTTCTTTAAATTAGTTGTCAACATTTACAAATTTGAAGACTTTGTATAAAATTCAAGTTATCTATCTTCTCTTACAATTTCTGAGGATATGATACACTAGACCCCAGCTACTATCTGGTTTCCAGTTGCCTACAGTGCCCAGACAACTCCCTGCAATCATTTATGATCCTTGCTCAGATCCTACACATGTGACTCTAGCTGTATAAAGTCTGCTAACCAGGAAGAAAAAAAAAAATCAGAATTTATTTCCTAGCATAATGAAGCTGGGCTTCCCTGATAGCTCAGTTGGTAAAGCATCTGCCTGCAATGCAGGAGACCCCAGTTCGATTCCTGGGTTCGGAAGTCCACTGGAGAAGGGATAGGCTACCCACCCCAGTATTCCTGGGCTTCCCCTGTGGCTCAGCTGGTAAAGAATCTGCCTGCAATGCAGGAGACCTGGGTTTGATCTCTGAGTTGGGAAGATCCCCTGGAGAAGGGAAAGGCTATCCACTCCAGTATTCTGGCCTACAGAATTCCAAGGACTGTATAGTCCATGGGGTGGGTCACAAAGAGTCGGACACAACTGAGCAACTTTCACTTCACTTCATAATGAAGTTGGTCCATCTAGATACTTACTTTGAATATCTGAACTCTATAAATGAAAACGCAATGGTATTCCACAGAATGTTAAGCATTACGTTATTTCAATGGAGGAAAAAAGTTGGAATTCTTTTCTCTAAATACCTCTGAGATTTTATGATAACTCTATCAAGCTACCTTTGATAGCATGGACCATTAACTTTCATTTACTTCAAGAACTATATTTAGGATACTCTAATTACATAAGCAGAACAGCTTTTTTTTCAGTTAGGCAGATGTAGAATATATTAATACCAAGTAATATCCTAACTTAAATAATATGGTTATGATGGAAGTGGTCTTTTTGAGACATCAAATACCTTTAAAAAATCAATTGTTTTTTGCAGCTTGCTTTCTCAACTGGTACTGTTTCACTCATGGACATAGCTTTTTATAAGAATTACAAGTTTGTGTCACTCTTAATGTTTTGTTACTACCAATATGCCTGCACTTGGTAACACTATGACTTTGTACTCAGTCTCCAAGCTGTTGGAACCCCTGTCTGCTCTGAGGTATACAGTTCCTTTCCTGATGACTACTCTCCTTTCCAGAAGGTGCCTTGTCTGTGCTTTCCCCTCAAGATGCTGCTGGACTTCTGGTGACAAGAGCTAATTTTACAATCCAATAATGTTAAGTGTAATACCTTCCTACTAAGTTTCAGGTTCTCACATTAAAAATTTTTGCCCCCATACTACATACTCATGTAAACATGGTTGCCAGAGAGTCAGTAAGGAATTTACATTTTCCTAAAGATACGTTGTGAGGTTTAATGAGAAATTCACATGAATTTAATATAAAATATAGATTTGCTCACACCCTGATTTCCTTGGTTATTCTCTTCCCATTTCTGCTGTTAGGCTACATTCTCAGTAACCTTAGTTTAAAAAGCATTCTTTAGAATTATCAAGTTGAACACACATTGTAGAAAGAAGAACTGCATTGAAGTGGTTTTTTTCCACTAGGTTTTGCACTTAGAGAAACAAATCTCACTTACTTGTAAAGTTAATTTTAGCAAACCAAAATATTTGCCAATTATGGGTTGAGTTAATAAAGCACTGATATCGGAAGTAAAAGAATCTTCAGTTAACACAGCAGGCAGAAACTGAGCTTTTCTGTGATTAACACATGATGTGGAAAGATAGTTAGACATTTTAACAAAACGCATGACACAACTGAATACATAAGGACCTGTAATGGAATCTTTAAGTGATCAGCCATAGAATTTTGTGGGCTGGAACTTAGGTGTGTGGTCCTAGAAAGGGCTCTCAAGGATCACTGAGTCCATTCCCCTCTATATATGAGGAAAATGAAGCAGAGACTGCAATGTTTACATGAGTATATAGTATGGGTGCAAAAATTAAAAACAGAAACATTCTGCACCACAGTGTACAAGAAAAACTTCAGAGATCAGGTCTACCTCTCCTCTAGGAAGAGCAAGAGTCCTAAAAATCAATCATAAGTCAAAGAATACTTTTTTAAAGAAGGCAATTCTTCAATTTCTTAATTTATATGTCTAATAAACCTCTTAAGACAGTGATTCTTATAAATAGCTATAAGATCCATTTCACTATTGGCTAAGAGGGTTATGTTTCAAAATACTGAAAAAATTAACATTTATGGAGTGCTCTGATATGCTAAGATGGAAAGATGAAAAAGACATTTTACTGTATGTTTTTTACGTCATTTTTTTTACAAATATATCTACACATTTCTTCTAGTAATTACAAGCCCTTACCACCTGTTGTTCATTCATACTGCTGCTGCTGCTAAGTCGCTTCAGTCGTGTCCGACTCTGTGAGACCCCATAGACAGCAGCCCACCAGGCTCCCCTGTCCCTGGGATTCTCCAGGCAAGAACACTGGAGTGGGTTGCCATTTCCTTCTCCAATGCATGAAAGTGAAAAGTGAAAGTGAAGTCACTCAGTCGTGTCCGACTCTTCGTGACCCCATGGACCGCAGCCCACCAGGCTCCTCCGTTCGTGGGATTTTCCAGGCAAGAGTACTGGAGTGGGGTGCCACTGCCTTCTCCATCATTCATACTAACATTCTTCAATACTCAACCCCACACCCCATCTTTCCTAACTGCATCTTCTCCTCCAGTGGTTACAAGATAAGATGCCTGGAACCAAATCGAAGGTTTCAAAGAGTTTTCTTCTTTATAAATCACTTCAGTGGATTATTTTCGCTTAGATGGTGGATGTTAAATATCACTTCCTTCTACAACCTCCACTTCCATTAATATGGATAATCAAAAACCGACTGTATTTGCAAATAACAACTGTTTGTGGCTTTTTCTGTTGCTGTGTTTTCCACTTACTATGGCTAGTGAAGCAGCATCACAGCAGGAAAGCTAAGATGACTGCCTTGATGAGAACTATTCGAGAAGGAGGGAGCAGGGAATAATCTTGCCATTTTATCCAATCCATACCAATGTTTCCCTCCATTAATATGGATAATCAAAAACTGATTGTATTTGCAAATAACAATTATTTTGAAAAATGTAATGCCTTAGAAAAACAATGGATATACTACTTCACTGAAGGCATTTTGAAAGTTCAATTATTTTGTTTCAGTTGAAAATAACTTAAATTTTATTTTAACCCTCTTGTCAATTCTCAGTTGTGTATACTTCACATGAAATAGAAAGGAAACAGAAGAAATGCAATGAGGACAGTGGTCAACAGAGAAAAGGTATATATTGTGGGAGCTGCAGAATCCCATGGACAGAGGAGCATGGCGGACTAGAGTCCTTAGGGCCACGAAGACTCAGACACAACTGAAGCAACTTGGCACACATGCATGTGGGAGCTGTAAATGTTTCTCCTTTTTCCCTGGCAGAGTCAAAGGGGCATGGGGAGAGAAGTCAGTCATCTACAATGCTATGACAGCCTTTGGGGGCACTCTGTACTTGCTTCTTTCAATTTACTCAGTTTACAGTCTAGGCACCCAGGTTTAACCTTGCTACTCTTTCCAAGGCACTAAATGACAATTTATTATGGAGTTGAGACTGCAGCTGTAGCTGGAAGATGAGGATGGGTGCCGAAACAGCAGAAGGTAAACACTCATCTTAAAGCTTCACAAAAAATCAGCAACTAATAATCACTCTTTCAAAGGTGGGCCCAAGCTCAGTTTGTAAATAGCAACCTCTGAAACTGTGCCATACAATGGTCCTTTACAAAGCTGTAAGAAGCCAGACCTTATAACTCACCAGGAGTCTCAAACTGACAACGACTATAGCCCACAGAAATGTTTTACTTGAGCAATACTGAGCTTTATTTTTTTTTTTTTAGTATTGAGTTTTGTATTCTTTTTTCTAAAATCTGAATGTAAATGCCCTAAAAAAAAAAATTAACCTAAGCCCATTTCTTACATCCTGTAAAGTCTGCAGGAAACCAGAAGTAGCCTCAAAAGAATCCTTTCACAATGAAGTCACAGGATGCAATTAACTTCTCCAGCAATTGAGTTGTAAAGAACATGTAAAGAGGGGTCTACTAATGAAACTGATTACACATTCAATTCCCAAGATTTTTTTTTATCATAGGCTAGTCACATAAGCACCCCTATGCCTAGAAAATCTAAAATTCCAGGCTCCCAAAAGGAAAAGAGGTATTCAATAACATACTGTTTGTACAATGAGACATGGCAAGCTCCTCTTACCACTTAGGGAAAGTTTATTTCAGTATAGGAAACTGTTCAACAGACAAGTTCCCAGACACTAGGCTCCAATTAATCTTGCAACAAAGGCTTTCTAACGATGGTCGTCTCAGGCCTATTCTCTTAACTCCTCTTACATATCTTTACCATTTCTTCCTTGACAGCCAGCGGGGTAGCCTCAATCCAGGGTCTTTACCCAACACCTCAAAGCCTTCCTTCTCCCCCCATTTTCTAATCACTTATGATCCCCACTGCTCCAGCTTTACTAACAAGAACATAATTCAAACTTTAATTTATAAGCCAAACAAAAGTTAACTTATTTTGCCTATGTTATTAAACTATCACTCGACCAATCAGGGCTTCCAGCTAACAGGATACTAGCCATGATCTACAATGAGATATGATTCCAGTTAGAGTGGGAAATCAGTGACTTAAGCTACCCACTGGCTTTATCATATAAACATGTAATTTTCATTTGACTGCTGGACATACTGCCGAGGATTCCTATCATTGCCCTGAAGACCCTTCCCATCTTGTTCAATAATGTGCTGGGTGTGAAGCCATTATGGGTTTGATACCTAGGTTTTCCAGGATGGTCAGCCACAAAGAAGGGAAGCAGAATGTACTGGCTGCCAGGTCACTGCTTGAATGTGCTACACTATGGCTTTACTTCTGACTCATTGGTGAGGAGACACCTGACCCTGCACATCTTTCAGCATTTTCTCATCCCAGATCCCTTGCTCTTTCCTGCAAAGGTCCACAACCTCAGAAAACAGACATTCTCAGCTTCTGACTCTCAAGGGTTGAGGAGCTGAGAGGAGCTGAGACTCACAATGGCTGCCAGCAAGAGGCTAAGCAGCGTTCAGCAGGCTCCACGTGGAGTTATTTTCAAGTCCTGCAGCCCATGCTAGATGCTCTGAACCACCTAAAGGGCCCGAGTACCTCCTGAGGAACCTACTGCCTAGACTAGAAAAAAAAACAGTCCTGGAACTCCTTGACATTTTTGGCGCAACCAATTAGGAATGAACAGAACCTGGGCACTACCTTGGTTCCACTACGGTAGACTTATCTGGCCTGGATTTACCATTGCTCTGCCAATCTGTGCACTAAAGAGAACCACAGTCACTGTCCAACAAAAATACAGATTGCCTGCCTTGGAACGATCCAGATCATGAAACTTACAAGACTACCAGCGAGGGGTTGGCAAGGCCTCAAGGGTGGAGGCCAGAGACCAGTCGGCTAGTTTGGCCACCCTGACCCCTCTGAGGAGCACAATTCTAAGTCCTGAAACTAGGCCTGAAGCTGCTGTTAACTTCATAGCTGGGAAGGGGAAGGATGTATCATGTCAGAATTCATTCAGATGCTAAGTAGGAACTTAAGCATATTTTATGGGGGCCCTGTTCTGATGAATCTCCTTTATTAGATTAAAGTGGTTTGAAGTACATTTGGCTTTTGTTGTGATCATTCTTCCAAATGGTGGCATTTGAAGTATTTAATACCAGCCAGCTAGGATTGCTGGTCCTATTTAGAAGTCTCAAATGACCCATAAGATGTTGGAATTGGGCTAAAATAAAGACTGTAGGGCCAGAAACCAAGCACCGTCAATTCTCAATCTTTGGAGCTGCTGATGCTTCCTAACTCCCCTTCCAGGACATGAAAGAGCATTCATTTTAACCGAATAGTGGGAAATCCCTTTACCAACTGGTAGGGCTTGCAGAAGACTCCAAATTAAATACTGATAAAGAAATCTCAGCCATCTCTTTTAGCATTAAGGGGGAAAAACACAATAGCATTTTTATATTACTGTCAATTTTAAGGGAATGTAATACACACTACTGTATATAAAACAGATAACTAATAAAGACCTATTGTATAGCACAGGGATCTCTGCTCAATATTCTATAATAACCTATATGGGAAAAGAGTCTAAAAGAAAGTATATTCATGTATAACAGATATACTTTTCTATACACCTGAAAAAATACTATAAATCAACTATACTCCAATTAAAAAGCGGGTGGGGGGGGGGATGCACTTTCCTGAGCAACTAAAACAAAGAAAGAAAAAGCTTTAAAAGACTGGTCAGATTTCATATAATCTAAAACAATAAAAAAATTTGCTGGCCACAAGTCCAAAGAACTTGCACTGCAGCAAAATGCTAAAACGGCATCTGCTAAAGACAAATGGAATCATGCGGCTTCATGGAGCCTACAGATTTTCAACCAGTGATGAAGCCAAGTTGAACCTAATGCATTATAAAAACCCTATACAAAGTTAATTTAACCAAATGTAGTCTGCTTTTAAGATCTTAGCTCTATGCCCTGAAGGTAAATATCAGCCAATTTCTCCTCAAAAACTTAAGCAGATTTTGAAGTTCATAAGACCTTAACACAAAAAACTATGTGCTAAATATCTAAATTGAGCAATTGGAAAGAGATGCTTTTGTCATCTGCATCATGATTTGCAAACCCTGAAGGTAATTTTAAAAATTCCATTATTTTCTTCTTTAAGTGAATACTGAAATAGTTATTTGATGATTGTTAAAATTTTCAGTAAAGCATTAAAAAGTTCTTTGGCAAGTTTCAAGCCTCAGTCCCTAAAATGCCGTTTGGGGCCTAAGCAAGCTGTGCATGTAATACAACAGGGAGAACCAGAGATATGCATGCTCCATCTAATGCATTCAAAATCAAAAAGAACACAAACACTTGTATGTGGATTTATGAAAGGGCCACAAGTCTGTAAATCCCAAATGAAACGTTAAGAGTCAGAATCTGAAGCTTTTTCCTAATATAGTTGCTTCCTGACACAATGTTTACACAGTAGATTCTTTATAAATTTTGATTAGAGTGAAGTTATTTAAATATGGGTTGACACTCACCTAGAGATTTCTTGTCACATATTTATGTATCCTAGATGGGAGATAACTATAAATAATTGGAGTATTTTTGAACTTTTTTGGCTTTCTATAAGATGGCAAATAATTGTTTTCACTACATAAAGTGAAATCACACGACCGAAGTAGCATTTTACCTGCTTAAGAAATCGATCAGATGCATTGCTGTGCTTGGCCAATATGCTTGGCAGAGAGGGATTAGCATACTCAAACTGAGGATTGTAGGTGTAGTCAGACTTGAAGAACCTCAGTTTTTCTTTCTCCAAGTTGGTGGGCTTTATAGCAGTCAGTATACAAAATTTCTTTCCAGAAAAATCATCTCCTTTTTCAAAACTTCTCGACAGCAGAGGCTGTGGCTTTGGCTTTGGCTTTGGAAGTGTGGAGAAAAGGTGTCGCTTCACCTTTCTTTCATTTTTGGGTTTCGGTGGCAGTACTATGGTGTTTCCTGTAACAGAGATATGATCAGTAAACTTTACAGGACTTGACACTGAACTGGTGACAAACACAGCAGGCTGCCTTTCTAGGCAGTACCAAGTACTACTGCTCATTACAGGCACTGGGGCTTTCATCTTGCGAAGGTCTTTACTACGTGAAGAGCTAGGAGATTTGCTGGGTTTTCTACATCTTTTGGAGCCGGTAGAGGAAGGCTGTTTTTGTGAATGATGCTTTTTCTCCTCTTTGCTCTGTAGTAGGACATTGTAACTACTGGTTCCAGTTGTGAAAATGTCCTTCAGTATTCCAGGAGATAAATGTGAAATGCTTCTTTTGCTGTCAATGATCAAGGACGCTTCTGCATTTAGAATGGACTTCTTAGCAAGCTCTTGCTCAGGCCAGTGAAGCTTTTCTGTGTTAATAAAATCAAAACAAAAGAAATAACAAAGATGCCAGATGAAGCAAATTGCTTATTATATAAAAAGCATCCTGAAGGGTCTTTAAACTTTCATAATTTTGCAACAATCTTTGGAAAACACATTTTAAATATTAAAATAACATATTATTAAACTTGGTCAGGCCAGACATGGTCACTTCTATAAGAATGTATATACACCAAATTAGCTGTAAAAATCCTTAGCGTCAAACCATTTAGATGATCAAAGTTTATTACAGATATGAGATAATATATACAAATAATCTTAATACTCAATTCTACCAAAGCATGTAGATTTTCATAGAAAGGATATACTTTAATGGTATTATCAATATCAAAGCAAAATCCAAGACAGTTTCAAAGCCAACAGAATCTTGAAATATGACACTATATATAAAGATAGCCACAGTAAAAGAAGGACAACACTCTCTTATATCAAAAACATTTTAAATTAAATAAATGATAAGTATACATTCACGCATGTTTTAGTAATATCACTGAATATTAATTAGTTTATTTTCTTAATTTTCGGCTATAGGTTAAGGTAGGACTTCCCTGGTGGCTTAGCACTAAAGAATCCATCTGCAATGCAGGAGGCGTGAGTTCGATCCCTGCCTCTGGAAGATCCCCTGAAGAAGGAAATGGCAATCCACTCCAGTATTCTTGCCTGGGAAATCCCATAGACAGAGGAGCCTGGCAGGCTGTAGTCCATGGGGTCGCAAAGAGATGGACATGACTTAGCAACTATACAACACAGGTTAACATTAAAGAAAATCAAAATTTTTCTTGCCAAGTCTTTTAAAAACATAATTACTACATAGGATGTGCATGCAAGGTAAGTTGCTTCAGTCATATCCAACTCTGTGCAACCACATGGACTGCAGCCTGCCAGGCTCCTCTGTCCATGGGATTTTCCAGGCAAGAATACTGGAGTCGGTTGTCATGCCCTCCTTCAGGGGACCTTCCTGACCCAGGAATTGAACCCGTGTCTCTTACGTCTAACCTGTATTGGCAGAGGATTCTTTATCAATAGCACCACCAGGGAAGCCCACTATGTACGATATAGCGTATAAGGCGAGGTCGGTTTTGCCTTTCTCCTCCATGGATCACAGCCTGCTGTGGCAAAAGGGCTTGCACAGCTCATTGAAGCTATGAGCCATGCCAAGCAGGGCCACCCAAGACAGACAAGTCATAGTGAAGAGTTCTGACAAAATGTGGTCCACTGGAGGAGAAAATGGCAACCCACTTCAGTATTTTTGCCTGGAGAACTTCATGGACAGTATGATGGCAAAAAGATACAAAACTGGAAGATGAGCACCTCAGGTTGGAAGGTGTTCAGTATGCTACTAGGGAAGAGCTGAGGGCAATTACTAATAGCTCCAGTAAGAATGTAGTGGCTGGGCCAAAGCGGGAACAGTACTCAGCTGTGGTTGTGTCTGGTGGTGAAAATAATGTCCAATACTATAAATAATACTGCATAGGAACATGAAATGTTAGGTCCATGAATTAAGGTAAATTGGACATGATCAAGCAGGAGATGGCAAGACTGAACACTGGCATCTTAGGAATCAGTGAACTAAAATGGATGATGGGAGAATTTAATTCAGGTGACTACTACTGTGGGCAAGAATCCCTTAGAAGAAATGGAGTAGCCCTCAAAGTCAGTAAGAGTCCAAAATGCAGTACTTGGGTGCAATCTCAAAAATGACACCATGATCTCAGTTCATTTCCTAGGCAAACCATTCAACATCACAGTAATCCAAGTCTATGCCCCAACCACTAATGCCAAAGAAGCTGAAGTTGACTACTTCTATAAAGACCTACAACACCTTATAGAGTTAACACCAAAAATGGTATCAGTTTCACCACAGGGGACTGTAATGCAAAAGTAGGAAGTCAAAAGATACCTGGAATAACAGGCAAGTTATTGGACTTGGGAATACAAAATGAAGCAGGGCAAAGACTAACAGAGTTTTGTCAAGAGAACACACTGGTCATAGCAAATACTCTTTTCCAACAACCCAAGATATGACTCTACACATGGAAATCACCAAATGGGAAATACTGAAATCAGATTGATTATATTCTTTGCAGCCAAAGATGGAGATGCTCTACACAGTCAGCAAAAACAAGACCAGGAGCTGACTGTGGCTCAGATCATGAGCTCCTTATTGCAAAATTCAGACTTATATTGAAGAAAGTAGGGAAACCCACTAGGCCATTCAGGTATGACCTAATCAAATCCCTTATGACTACGCAGTGGATGTGACAAATAGATTCAAGGGATTAGATGTGGTGGACAGAGTGCCTGAAGAACTATGGATGGAGGTTCATAACATTGTACAGGAGGTGGTGACCAAAACCATCCTGAAGACAAAGTAATGAAAGAAGGCAAGGTGATTGTCTGAGGAGGCTGAGGACAGAAGAGACATGAAAGGCAAGGGAGAAAGGAAAAGATATATCCAACTCAATGCAGAGTCCCAGAGAATAGCAAGGAGTGATAAGAAGGACTTCTTAAATGAAAAATGCAAAGAAATAGAGGAAAACAATAGAATGGGAAAGACTAGAAATCTCAAGAAAATTGGAGATATCAAGGGAACATTTCAATCAAGGATAGGCATGATAAAGAACATAAACAGTAAGCCCCTATCAGAAGAGATTAAGAAGAGGCGGCAAGAATACACAGAAGAACTATAGGGTTTTAATGACCCAGATAATCACAATGTTATGGTCACTTACCTAGAGCCAGACATCCTGGAGTATGAAGTCAAGTGGGCCTTAGGAAGCACTACTACTAACAAAGATGATGGAATTTCAGCTGAGTTATTTAAAACCCTAAAAGACAATGCTGTTAAAGTGTTGTACTCAATATGTCAGCAAATTAAAAAAACTCAGCAGTGGCCACAGGACTGGAAAACGTCAGTTTTTATTTCAATCCCAAAGAAGGGCAATGCCAAAGAATGTTCAAATTACCATACAATTGCACTCATTTCACATGCTAGTAAAGTTATGCTCAAAATCCTTCAAGCTAGGCTTGTGTTGTGTGCTTAGTCACTCAATCGTATCTGACTCTTTGTGACCCCCATAGACTGCAGCCCACCAGGCACCTCTGTCCATGAGGATTCTCCAGGCAAGAATACTGGAGTGGGTTGCCATGCCCTTCTCCAGGGATCCTCCCAACCCAGGGATCGAACTCAGGTCTCCCACATTGCAGGAGGATTCTTTACCGACTGAGCCACTAGGCAAGCCTCAAGCAGCACTTATACCAAAAGCTTCCAGATGTACATGCTGGGTTTCAAAGAGGCAGAGGAACGAGAGATCAAATTGCCAACATTCGTTGGATCATGGAGAAAGCAAGGGAATTCTAGAAAAACATCTCCTTCATAGACTACACTAAAATCTTTGCGTAGATCACAACAAACTGGAAAATTCTTAGAGACTGGAATACCTGACCACCTTACCTGTTTCCTGAGAAACCTATACGCGGATCAAGAGGCAACAGTTAGAATCTTACATGGAACAACTGATTGGTTCCAATATGGGGAAGGAGTACAATAAGGCTATGTACTGTCTCCCTACTTATTTGACTTGTATGCGGGGTATATCATGCAAAATGGTGGGCTGGATGAATCACAAGGTGGAATACAGACTGCAGGGAGAAATATCAACAACCTCAGATATGCAGATGACACCACCCTAATGGCAGAAAGCAAAGAGGAATTAAAGAGCTTCTTGATGAAGGTTAAAGAGGAGAGCAGAGTGCACTCTTTCATTCCACAAATACAGGAGTATTGCTAATAGGTACATGAATCTGAAAAACATTTGTATAATTACATCGTTCTTGTCTTCACCTAGCCTCTAATATGGCCCTGAAGGTAAGGCAGTTCTATGAAGATTTGAGTACTAATATGAGGCAGTATAAGCTTAAATATGAAAAACAAAAGGTACAGACAATAATCTGGAATTCAGAGAAGGAAAAGAGCAATGTGAAGAGAAACACTTGAGGAGAATTTAGCTGAACACTTTAAGAGCTTTCACATTCAATTAACTGACCAAGCGTTCCAGTTAAATTCTCTTATTTGAATTCCTATCAGACCACGTCTGCCTATAAAACCTTTTCTAAATCCTTTCCGCAAATGTGATACATGATTCTCTCAAACAGCTCTTTTGCAAGTCTCATGGATCCTTACACCTCTGGTCCTCAACCTCTGGCTCCTACTATGGAGGCAATTTCAATGCTAGCTGACTTGGATAGCTACCTTTCTTGCCAAGAAAGACAATCCATTAATTCCATTTTTAAAAAACTTTATCTACATAGATCTGTCACTCATCCATTCAAGATTAGACATTCAAAGATCCTTTCTATGGTAAGTAGTAATAAATAATTTAGAAAAGGGAGAGGAACCAGAGATCAAACTGCCAACATCCTCTGGATCACAGAAAAAGCAAGAGCGTTTCAGAAAAACATCTACTTCTACTTTATTGACTACGCCAAAGCCTTTGACTGTGTGGATCACAACAAACTGTGGAAAATTCTGAAAGAGATGGGAATACCAAACCACCTTACCTGCCCCCTGAGAAATCTGTATGCAGGTCAGGAAGCAACAGTTAGAACCGGACATGGAACAACAGATTGGTTGCAAATTGGGAAAGGAGTATGTCAAGGCTGTACATTGTCACCTGCTTATTTAACTTCCATGCAGAGTACATCATGTGAAATGCCGGGCTGGCTGAAGCACAAGTTGGAATCAAGACTGCTGGGAGAAATATCAATAACCTCAGATATGCAGATGACACCACCCTTATGGCAGAAAGCAAAATGGAACTGAAGAGCTCTTGATGAAAGTGAAAGAGGAGAGTGAAAAAGCTGGCTTAAAACTCAACATTCAAAAAACTAAGTTCATGGTATTTGGTCCCATTACTTCATGGCAAATAGATGGGGAAACAATGGAAATAGTGACTGACTTTATTTTCTTGGGCTCCAAAATCACTGCAAGTGGTGACTGTAGCCATGAAATTAAAAGATGCTTACTCCTTGGGAGAAAAGCTATGAGCAACCTAGACAGCATATTAAAAAGCAAACATTACTTTTCTGACAAAGGTCCATCTAGTCAAAGCTATGGTTTTTCCAGTGGTCATGTTTGGATGTGAGAGCTTTTCTCTCATAAACAAAGCTTAGCACTGAAGAATTGATGCTTTTGAACTGTGGTGTTGGAGAAGACTCTTGAGAGTCCCTTGGACTGCAAGGAGATCAAACCATTCAATTCTAAAGGAAATCAGTCCTGAATATTCATTGGAAGGACTGATGCTGAAGCTGAAGTTACAATACTTTGGCCACCTGATGTGAAGAAGTGACTCACTGGAAAAGACCCTGATGCTGGGAAAGATTGAAGGCGGGAGGAGAAGGGGATGACAGAGGATGAGATGGTTGGATGGTATCACTGACTTGATGGATGTGAGTTTGAGCAAACTTTGGGAATTGGTGATGGACAGGGAAGCCTGGCATGCTGCAGTCCACAGGGTTGCAAAGAGTCGGACATAACTAAGCAACCGAACTGAATAAATAATAATAGCAGCCACTATTTGTTGACACATTTATGTGAGTTTGGGATTTCACCAAAGACTGTAAAGTTTCATCATTTAACCTTCAGAAATGTTAAATGATTTGCTCAAGGTTATATGACAAAGTAGGGAAGAACAAACTATGATCCGAATGTGTCTGATTACAGAGTCCATGTTCATTCTATTATATAAGGACAGTCACTCAATTATCAACAAACATTCGGTATTAAATCTGCTAGACACACAGCACTATACCTTTCTTCCTCTGTACAAGACATGGCACCCTATTAAGACATAGTAATCTGAGTCACTAATGTACCAAGATAGGTGCCATGACCATGTTTTATTCATCTTTCTCTTTCCAACATCTAGCAAGGTATCTGGTAGACATTCAATAAATGTACACTGAATAAATTAATGAATGGCATGATCCTTAATCTGCCACTCTCTAACCACGATGGATAAACATGTATTTGTAGTTCTAGAACCATTCCATGTATCTATGAGGAGATCATTGCAGAAGTGGAAAAATAACCTGGAAGACCTTGAACCAGTGGCTCTCAACTGAGAGCAACTGTGCCATCTAGGGAACACTTGGCTATCACAACCCGGGAGTGATGCTACTAGTATCTTGTAGTTAGAGGCCAGGGATGAGGCTAAACATCCTTCAGTGCATATGACAGCCTCCTTCAACAAAAGCATTCATCCTAAAATAGTGCTAAGGTAGAGAAACTGTACCTAAACATTACGTTTTAAAACCCAGAAATCATAGGATTTAAGGTAAAGAAACAGTATGAGGTTAAAAGTGGATAATATACACAAGGTACTCAGAAGTCCTTCTAGTTAACATTTTCTAGGCAATGGCACCCCGCTCCAGTACTCTTGCCTAGAAAATCCCACGGACAGAGGAGCCTGGTAGGCTGTGGTCCATGGGGTCGCAAAGAGTCGGACACAACGGAGTGACTTCCCTTCCACTTTTCACTTTCATGCATTGGAGAAGGAAATGGCAACCCACTCCAGGGTTCTTGCCTGGAGAATCCCAGGGACGGGGAAGCCTGGTGGGCTGCCATCTATGGGGTCACACAGAGTCAGACACGACTAAAGTAACTTAGCAGCAGGCCAACATATGAAATCTGAATTCTACTGTCTAAAGATAACATCAAAGTATAAATTGTGTGTCTGAAGTCACTTCAATGGTGTCCAACTCTTTGTGACCCCATGGACTGTATGTAGCCCTGCAGGTTCCTCTGTCCATGGGATTCTCTAGGCAAGAATACTGGAGTGGATTGCCATGACCTCCTCCAGGGGATCTTCCCAACCCAGGGATCGAACCCATGTCTCTAAACTAGTAGGAGCTAAATAAACTGTCTACTGCATGGACAAGCTTAGAGGTAGTAACTAGATTGCACAGGGACATGCTGAAGGCTGACTATACAAAGGGGCTGTTCAGTACCATAAAAAACCAGCTCCAAGTAAATAGAATAAAACTTTCATCAATGGCTGGTAGGTCCCAGATCCTCACAGGTTTAATACTTAAGTGTTGCCAACTGATAGTCAACACTGGGTAGGCTGGGCAAACACGGGCCAAGGAACATGAGCTGCAGTCCAAATGCCCACGAACAGTGTCGGTTTCCCTAATAAGACACCGCAAATTTAGAAGACAAGAGGTGATAATCAAAGAAAGGCTGAAATGGACACTGCAAGGGAAAAAAGAGAACTGCGATAAGAACAAGGGTGTCGTAAACCTATAAAAGTCAGCTAAGCGCTGGGCACAGCAAGGAAGGTAAAGCAAGGCAATCAGGTTTTTTTCATTTGCTCTTTATAATAAAAAGGAGGGGAGTTACCTCAAATTAAAATCAGTGAATAAACTGCTCTGAAGAATTCCTAATTTAGGTGGTTTATTACAGGTTTTTAAAAAAATGAATATTCAATGTAAAAGTGTTTTATTTGGTTCCTAAAACTTAAGAGTTTTGTTTTGTCATAAAGCATCAGTGACCAAAATTCATAATTTTGCCCCACTGCAAACAAGTTATAAACTTCAGGATAGTTAAATTCTAAACTATCTGCTAAAACACTCCCTCCCAGGAGTTTCAGTTCACTTGCGAATTATCTACCTGAGAAATTTAGCATTAGTCCTCTTAAGCTCCACCTGCTATTAAGTAGGCTGGGAGCACCAATGATGTATCTGTTTCAATAAATGTGAATCCTGCCAAATGCTGATATCTCATGATGTTCATAAAAGCAGGGCAGGTGGGCTTCAAACAATTCTTACAAGATAGATATAAATTAATTTCTCAGGAGTCATACTAATCTTATTTTGTTGTTACTGTTCAGTCGCTCAGTTGTGTCCAAACCTTTGTGACCTCACGGACTGCAACACACCAGGCTTCCTCGTCCTTCACTATCTCTAAGAGTTTGCTCAAACTCATGTCCATTGAGTCGATGATGCCATCCAACCATCTCATCCTGTATTGCCCCCTTTTCCTCCTGCCCTCCGTTTTTCCTAGCATCAGAGTTTTTTCCAGTGAGTCAGTTCTTCGCATCAGGTGGCCAAAGTACTGGAGCTTCAGCATCAATCATTCCAATGAATATTTAGGGTTGATTTCCTTTACGATTGACTGGTTTGATCTTACTGTCCAAGGAATGCTCAAACAAATTTTATTTTGTTGTATTAAGCAGTAGAGAACCTAAAAGACTGTTTTTGTAATTTTAAATACTATTGCTTACTTTAAGAAAAAATGACTTTTAAAACAGGCTTAAGAACAAAAAGATTTCAATGAAGACACCGTATTCGCCTAACTCAATTTTTACCGAAAAATTGAGATTTCTTAAAGCATAAGCAGGCTTCTTTGAGGGAAAGTGTAACTCACTTCCTCTCCTAAAAGTAGAAAAACTCATACTCTCATATTAAGTCACTATTTAAAGTAACATTTTAGCCACCAGCAATCTGCTTCACTATAGCCTTGGAGGAAATGAAAATCTGTTGATCAAAGAAGCCATTCACCCCAAACTGATTACCCATATTGAGGGAAAATTGCAAAATAATATTACATTAAAGTTGGTGGTCAGTATAGTCACATATATACTGAAATTACCAACACAATGAAAGCTGAATTTGTATCTAGAACAGGGGGAAAGAATACCAGGATTCCTGGCTTCCATTCCCAACGCTTTCAATAACCTCTCTGTAATAGTAGCCTAATCACTAAACCCATCGGTACCTCCTGTTCCTCATCTAAAGAAACAGGAGAGGGCGGGAACACTGTTTACTAAACTCTTAAAAGTGTTTCACAACTGAATAGGTGAGTTTTCACAGTAATTATAAGGTCTCTGGCTAAAGGAAAGATCAGATCATCAGCAACACAGCCTGGTGGAAAATACCATTCAACCAATTTTGACCCATAAAATGGCAATCTCATATATTTCACTAATATTTATGAAACCTGAGAAGTTGGGATAATTTTATACCACACAACAATAGGCTGTTTAATTACAAACAGAAGGCAAAACAAAATAATCCCCAAACAAGATAAACACTTTAATTTCACCAGGTTGTTCATCATTACTTAAATGGTATTTGTCAATAGTAGAAAGGATGAATAAACTGATATATTTGTATAAGAACATATATTGCAATTAAAAAAAAACCAATTAGGTTACAACAGTACAGATGACTCTCAGACAATACTGAGCAAACAGCCAGATCATGAGAGTTTATACTGTATAATTTCATTTATATGTGGTTCAAAAACAGACAAAACTAATTTATGGTATTAGAAGACAGAACAGTGATTACCTTTGAGGGAGGGGTTATAATTTGGGAGGTGGTACTGAAGTTTTAGGGGCTAAAAATGCCCTGTATTTTGTTCTGGACAGTGGTTACATATGTACAGATTCATCAGGCTGCCCCTTTAAGACTTGTGAACTTTACTGAATATAAGTTAGACCATAATTTTTTACATGGTATGTTAAAAATCGGTACCTTTGAAAACATTTATTGCCCAATTTGTCTGCATAATAGATGATCTTTTAATTACAAACTGAATTCAACATTATCCAATATAGTTTCTCAAATGTAAGAAGAGAGAGATGAAAAGGTAGTATCATTTAAGAACTGAGAAACTCAACTGTATTTCAGGATTCTTAAAAATGTCTTAGATTCCCAGTTAAGAGGATTTCAGTGTCACTTTATTAGTAGCAAGGATTCTTATAACATGATACTATTGATTTTTGGCCAGACTGCTGAGTTCTATATGCATTTAGAAGCATGAAGAGTATTCTATAATGCCAGGAAATGATGGTTGTGGTAAAAGAGGACACGACACATTAAACTGTCTAAAACAGTGAACATGCAAGAAAAGTAACTTCCCCAGGTATTCCACGTAGGTGAAGACAAAATTCCCAATCACGGCACATGAAGTCTCTGACGATCACTGCTGCGCCTCTCTGGCCTCGGGGTGCGCAATGTCCACACACCCGCCGCCCCTTAATCAGTCCATTCTAGCCTCCCTTCATTTTGTCAGTCTCTCACACTCACCTCTCTCTGGACACAACACTTCATATTCCGTTCCCTATATATGAAGAGCTCTCCTCTCTGTTAGATTAATCCCTATTCATCCTTCAGTTCAAACTTGTTCAGGAAAACATCCCTGGAATGTTCTTTTGACTCACTTGTCATCGTTGCAGTCTTACATTTGCTTATATGATGGCCTTCCCCATCACTGAAATTTTAAGTTCCATTACGGTATAAACCTATGTTTGTTTTTGCTCACTCACTGCTGAGAGATAACCAAGAAAGCAGAATATTTGAGAAGAGAGAAAGGACACAGGATTTAAATGCCTGAAAGCTGGGGGAAAAATCATACCTGGATGCATAAAAAAATAAAACAATGAGTGATGTTGAAGATAAGTTTTAATGGCAGGTGCCTACTGCTGTAGAACAAACAGGAGCTATATGCCTAAGTGTATTCATTCCAAATGGCCAAACACTGCTCTTAGGACTTCTGTCTAGTATTTTTAAACATTCACTTTTGTTACAAAGGAGCTTCATTTCCAAATGATTACTGAATCACTTCTCATCACATACAAAATACAGGCAGTAGGAATTCACAAATGAACATAATCTTATATGGCTTCTGACAGCATTTTGTTACTCACTGAATGAGCTAGATGTCGTCTTTTCTATTTCAAAAACAATTTTATAGTCAGGTAAAATGTCATCTTTCCAGGCAAAAATTATTACAGACTTGCCTGTGATAAAACTTAAAAACACCTGGAGTAAATTATCAGCTAACATAGCACTGATGTTAAATGAGATTTTCATGTTGAATTTTGTGGCTTAACTCAGCATATCTTTTAACAAGTGTTTGACTTCCCTAGTGATTGAGAAAATGGGCTTTGGAAGGGAGTTTCTCTGATTTGAATCTTGGCTATTTATTAGCAGCTGTGTGTGACCTTGATCAAACTACTTGACATCTGTATGCTGCAGCTTCCTTATCTGGAAAATGGAATAAAAATACTACATGCCTCACAGTATTAGTGGGAGGATCAAAAAAGTTAATACATGAGTAGTGCTGAGAATAATGCTGGCCTGTACTAAGAAGTGGGTGTTAATTATAAGTATCAATATTATATTCAGCTCCTATAGAAATACTACATGGAACACTGTAAATACTCCAGTATTTGGAATCAAATCTTATTTTACTCCTCCAATTGGCAGTTCACTGGGATGTCATATTTAGATATTAAATCATGACTAATATGTCAAAAGTGAGATATTATATAGGAAATAATTTCAGAAACAAGTAACTATGCTTCAGTGCTCTACATTTATAGCTATCTTAAAGCTGAAAGGAAATGAACAGAGTACTTTCCATCAGTACTCTCACCACAAACAAGAGCAATCTTAATGCTAATCAGAAGAACATGGGCTTCTAAGGTATCAATGAATAGTGAGGGGATAGAGAGGGATAGTGAGGGGAAAGGAGGGTATACTTTTGGCTGAACTCTCTTCATAAAGTTTCTGGCCATTGAAAGGGGGTTTTCTGATAAGTGGGGTTCTATAACATGGGGGTTCCTTTTAACTAGTCAAGAAACTTACAAAAGAAATGGAAAAACTAATTTGAAAAATGACCAGTTGTTTTAATTTGGGGCTTGAATTGTCTCAAATGACTTTTAATTTTTATTGAACTACAGTAATCCACTGTCAAATTATCTTGGGATAGCAACAAGCAGAGTTGGACTGATAAGTGTATTGCCACTAAATGTTGGAATGGGGGTTCAGACAAGAGAAGTAGGTCTACTATTTTATAAAGTATTTCTCCTCAATCTTCCAACTGTGTATATTGAAAAACAGGAGATCCAGGTTGTATAGCTGACTGGTCAGAATACTCACTTTCTAAAACTAATATTATCATAATTATATACTCTCTACCATTATTTTTGTGCTTTGGGAAAATAATTTTGTTTGGTATTATTTCTAAATTGTTATCTAATAACCCTCCTTTTACAAAATCTAACTAGATTTTTCTCCAAGGCAGTGGTTCTCAAATGGAGTGGGGGCAGTGGTAATTATGCCCTCCAGGAGACATTTGATAAGGTCTGGAGATAATTTTGGTTGTCACAACTGTGTGTGTGTTGGTGGGGGGGGGGTGTTGGGGGTGAGGAGATTACTAGCATCTAGTGGGAGAGGCTGGGGATCTGCTAAAGATTGTACAATGCCCAGGACAGCCCCACACAACAAAGAATTACCCACTAATTCAGTGTTAACAGTGCCAAGGTTGAGAGACCCTGCTCCAAGGTAAAAAGAAGATACAATATTTTAAAGTAACTTCCAACATTTTCACTGTATTTTAGATGAAAGAACAGCACCTACATCAAATCACTTTAAAAAAAAAACTAATGCCTCTGAAATCTTAAATCTTGTAATTGTTGATGCTTCCTATCAACATAAACAAGGATGAGACAAATCACAGCAATGTCACGACTGCACAAAATCAGTTCCCTATTTTACAACATGGAACATGAAATATAGTATAATTAAGACCATAAACATTTTCATTAAAACTTGATTTGGTTACACAATTGAAGATTTTGCAGGAAAATGGTCTACTAGGTATTACAATGCCTTAAAGTTAAAAAACAAAACAAAACCTGGCCTTATTCTGATGTTAATTTTAAGTTTAGAGAATTTCCTTTACTCTGCTGTTCTTAGGTGTTTCTGGTCATGATATTAGACTATTAAGAACTCTGCCTTGCAGTAATGTTAAACAGAATCAAATGACAGGAAAATGGCCTAGGAAATTATTCTAATGTTATGCAAGATCATTTTTAAATAGTATCCACAAAGTTTTTTAATAACAGAAAGCAAATAACTTTCTGACCTGGGGTCTAAACATCCATTTTGTGTGCTTGGTATAATCATTTATTCAGTGACCTATTGATATCAATTCAAAACGTTCTGACTTAAGAATAAAAGTATACATACAAACCAGTACAAATACTGACATATACAGAGACATGCTCATTTGCTTAGCTCTTATTTTTCTGAACATTCTAGAAAACTAGATTCCAGGGCACTATAATGCCCGATTACATATTTAATAAGCTTTGAAATAGAATTTAACAATATTTAGATTGTAGGGCCGGTAAGCCAGTAAAATTTACCCCATTACAATCCACACCACGTGGTTACTGATAACTGACAAAACCTAACGGTACCGTTTTCTCTTCCCTGCGCACCTTCTGGGGGCTCCGCACTGTTCTGGGCGTCGCGTTGGGCACCGGAGTCCAAATCCTACCGTTACCTCGGCCTCCGGGCGGACCCACCCGATACTCGCCGCAAGCGGCCGGGAGGACGCGGGCGGCTCCCGCCAGCCCAGGGACCACCATGCTTCCCAGCACTCACCTGTCACTCGAATAGACTCCAGCATCGTCCCGCTGAGGCCGCGGGCGGTGGGCTCCGCGGGCGCTGGGGGCGAGGGCCAGATAGGAACCTGGCGAGCCGCCTCTAGCCTCCGGCCGTGCCTCGGACCCGGGGTGGCGGCAGGAGGTTGCTCTCGGCGACCAGGGTAAAATAAGGTGGGAACGGACGGGCAAAGACGTGCGGACAGAGAGCTGCGCACAGCGTTCCTTCCAGCCCGCAGGTAGCAGGAAGGTACTCAAGGCCGCCCAACGGTAGGCAGCAGCTCTGAGTACCCGCCGCCGTGACGTTGCCGCTCCCCCGTTGCTAGGAAACGCTTCTCGCTGCCCGCGTGCGCCAAGCTTTCAGAGCCTGCGCGCGATAGGAGGCGCTGGAGCTACGGTGGCCTGACTCGAATTAGAGAGGACGAACTACAACTTCCCGCGTGCACAGCGCTCGCCCACGCCTCGGGGGGCTTGTGAGCTGGGCCTTGGGAGAGGCTCGTGTCCCCGCCCGCTGGGATACACGCGTTTTGACTCCTCGTCTCCGTAGACGTTTGTGAGCTGTTCACTCCGCAGTAAATTTACAAGAGACAGCTGGTGTGTCACTTAGTCCCAGCTGTGATTACAAAGCCGGTCTACTCCGGCTTTTAGTTACCTTTCCAGGTGCAGAAAAGCAAAAATAACTTTAGATTGCAGCTGGTAATCATGAAGGTGCTGGAAGCTCAACCATACTTATCAGTTGAGTGCTCTGGCATAATATCCTTAATACTAAGATACAAACTTTATAATTGTGCAGTTGATAGGGCTGAATGTTGCTTTTTGTCTATTATTGCCTAGGAAATGTAGAGACTATATTGTTTTTTTCAGTTGCCCAGTCGTTTCTGACTCTTTGCAACCCCATGGACTGTAGCATCCAGGCCTCCGACCCTATCTCCCGAAGTTTGCCCAAGTTCATGTCCACTGCATGAGTGATGCTATCCAGCCATCTCATCCTGTGCTGGGCTCTTCTGTTCTCCATCTTTCCCAGCATCAGGGACCTTTCCAATGAATTGGGTGTTTGCATCAGATGACCAAAATACTGGAGCTTCACCTTCAGCATCAGTCCTTCCAAAGAGTATTCAGGGTTGATTTCCCTTAAGATCTATTGGTTTGATCTCCTTCCTGTCCATGGGACTTTCAGTAGAGACTATACCATTTAACAAACATTTTCTGAGAGCCTAATATGTGCAAGCATCACTATGAACAAAGCTAGTGGAGGGGATGGAATTCCAATTGAGCTATTTCAAATCCTAAAAGATGATGCCAATCTGATCACACAGACCACAGCCTTGTCTAACTCAATGAAACTGAGCCATGTTGTGTGGGGCCACCCAAGACAGACAGGTCATGGTGGGGAGGTCTGACAGAATGTGGTCCACTGGAGAAGGGAATGGCAAACCACTTCAGTATTCTTGCCTTGAGAACCCCATGAACAGTATGAAAAGGCAAAAAGATAGGACACTGAAAGATGAACTCCCCAGGTCAGTAGGTGCCCAACATGCTACTGGAGATCAGTGGAAAAATAACTCCAGAAAGAATGAAGGGATGGAGCCAAAGCAAAAGCAACCCAGTTGTGGATGTGACTGGTGATAGAAGCAAGGTTTGATGCTGTAAAGAGCAATATTGCATAGGAACCTGGAATGTTAGGTCCATGAATCAAGGCAAATTGGAAGTGGTCAAACAGGAGATGACAAGAGTGAACGTCAACATTCTAGGAATCAGCGAACTAAGATGGACTGGAATGGGTGAATTTAACTCAGATGACCATTATATCTACTACTGCAGGCAGGAATCCCTTAGAAGAAATGGAGTAGCCATCATAGTCCACAAGAGAGTCCAAAATGCAGTACTTGGATGCAATCTCAAAAACGACAGAATGATCCCTGTTCGTTTCCAAGGCAAACCATTCAATATCACAGTAATCCAAGTCTATGCCCTGACTAGTAACACTAAAGAAGCTGAAGTTGAAGAGTTCTATGAAAATCTACAAGACCACCTAGAACTAACAAACACCCAAAAAAGATGTCCTTTTCATTATAGGGAACGGGAATGCAAAAGTAGGAAGTCAAGAAACACCTGGAGTAACAGGCAAATTTGGCCTTGGAATACAGAATGAAGCAGGGCAAAGGCTAATAGAGTTTTGCCAAGAGAACACACTGGTCATAGCAAACACCCTCTTCCAACAACATAAGAGAAGACTCTACACATGGTTATCACCAGATGGTCAACACCAAAATCAGACTGATTATATTCTCTGCAGCCAAAGATGGAAAAGCTCTATACAGTCAGCATAAACAACACCAGGAGCTGACTGTGGCTCAGATCATGACCTCCTTAATGCCAAAGTCACACTTAAATTGAAGAAAGTGAGGAAAACCACTAGACCATTCAGGTATGATCTAAATCAAATCCCTTATGACTATACAGTGAAAGTGAGAAATAGATTAAAGGGACTAGATCTGATAGACAGCCTGATGAACTATGGACAGAGGTCCGTGACATTGTACAGGAGACAGGAATGAAGACCATCCCCAAGAAAAATAAATGCAAAAGAGCAAAATGGCTGTCTGAGGAGGCCTTACAAATAGCTATGAAAAGAAGAGAAGAGAAAAGCAAAGGAGAAAAGGAAAGATATAAACATCTGAATGCAAAGTTCCAAAGAATAGCAAGGAGAGATAAGAAAGCCTTCCTCAGCGATCAATGCAAAGAAATAGAGGAAAAGAACAGAATGGGAAAGACTAGAGATCTCTTCAAGAAAATTAGAGACACCAAGGGAACATTTCATGCAAAGATGGGCTCGATAAAGGACAGAAATGGTCTGGACCTAAAAGAAGCAGAAGATCTTAAGTAGAGGTGGCAAGAATAGACAGAAGAACTGAACAAAAAAAGATCTTCACGACCCTGATAATTACGATGGTGTGATCACTCACCTAGAGCCAGACATCCTGGAATGTGAATTAAAGTGGGCCCTAGGAAGCATCATTATGAACAAAGCTACTGGAGGGGATGGAATTCCAGTTGAGCCATTTCAAATCCTAAAAGATGATGCATGCCAGCAACTTTGGAAAACTCAGCAGTGGCCACAGGACTGGAAAAGGTCAGTTTTCATTCCAATCCCAAAGAAAGGCAATGCCAAAGAATGCTCAAACTACTGCACAATTGCACTCATCTCACACACTAGTAAAGTAATGCTCAAAATTCTCCAAGTCAGGCTTCAGCAATACATGAACCGTGAAATTCCAGATGTTCAAGCTGGTTTTAGAAAAGGCAGAGGAACCAGAGATCAAATTGCCAACATCTGCTGGATCATGGAAAAAGCGAGAGTTCCAGAAAAACATCTATTTCTGCTTTCTTGACTATGCCAAAGCCTTTGCAGAGAAGGCGATGGCACCCCACTCCAGTACTCTTGCCTGGAAAATCACATGGATGGAGGAGCCTGGTGGGCTGCAGTCCATGGGGTGGCGAAGAGTTGGACACGACTGAGCGACTTCACTTTCACTTTTCACTTTCATGCATTGGAGAAGGAAATGGCAACCCACTCCAGTGTTCTTGCCTGGAGAATCACAGCGACCGGGGAGCCTGGTGGGCTGCCATCTCTGAGGTCACACAGAGTCGGACATGACTGAAGTGACTTAGCAGCAGCACCAGCAGCAAAGCCTTTGACTGTGTGGATCACAATAAACTGTGGAAAATTCTAAAAGAGATGGGCATACCAGACCACCTGACCTGCCTCTTGAGAAACCTATATGCAGGTCAGGAAGCAACTGTTAGAACTGGACATGGAACAACAGACTGGTTCCAAATAGGAAAAGGAGTACGTCAAGACTGTATATTGTCACCCTGCTTATTTAACTTCTATGCAGAGTACATTATGAGAAATGCTGGGCTGGAAGAAGCACAAGCTGGAATCAAGATTGCCGGGAGAAATATCAATAACCTCAGATATGCAGATGACACCACCCTTATGACAGAAAGTGAAGAAGAACTAAAGAGCCTCATGATGAAAGTGAAAGTGGAGAGTGAAAAAGTTGGCTTCAAGCTCAACATTCAGAAAACTAAGATCTTGGCATCTGGTCCCATCACTTCATGGCAAATAGATGGGGAAACAGTGGAAACAGTGACAGACTTTATTTTTGGGGAGTCCAAAATCACTTCAGATGATGACTGTAGCCAAGAAATTAAAAGATGCTTACTCCTTGGGAGAGAAGTTATGACCAATATAGATAGCATATTAAAAATCAGAGATATTACTTTGACAGCAAAGGTCTAATCTAGTCAGGGCTGAGGTTTTTCCACCAGTCATGTATGTGAGAGTTTGTTGAAGAATTGATGCTTTTGAACTGTGGTGTTGGAGAAGACTCTTGAGAGTCCCTTGGACTGCATGGAGATCCAGTCTATCCTAAAGGAAATCAGTCCTGAATATTCATTGGAAGGACTGATGCTGAAGCTGAAACTTCAATACTTTGGCCACCTGATGTGAAGAACTGACTCATCTGAAAAGACCCTGTTGCTGGGAAAGATTGAAGATAGGAGGATAAGGGGATGACAGAGGATGAGATGGTTGGATGGCATCACCGACTCAATGGACATGAGTTTGAGTAAATCTGGCAGTTGGTGATGGACAGGGATTCCTGGCATGATGCAGTCTCTGGGGTCACAAAGAGTCTGACATGACTGAGCGACTGAACTGAACTGACTTAATATGTGCAAGGTTCTAAGACAAGCCTTGGCATAAACAAGGGAAATCAGGCTGGATTTTACAGTAGAGGAACTCATGAGATAGAGTTGACACTGTCGATTTTCAGAGCCATGTCTTCTCTTTTAGCTTTCCTCAAGGTTGAGATAGGACACAAAAATAATTGTGGGGTGTGTTTTCAAACTTAGGAACAAAAGGAAAGTTGAAGTTATGTCAGCAATATCATCCTCTAAGAATGACAGAGAACATGAGAGTATTTGTACCTTTTTCACTAATTTAAGAAGGAAGGGTGGAAATTTCAGAGTATCACAGGTAGTGTATAACCTCACATCCTAGTCTGTCAGAAAATCCTGTGGATACTATCTTCAGAATATATCCAGAATCCAGCCACTTCTCACTATTGCCACTGCCACCATTCTGGCTCAAGCCACCACTATCTTTTGTCTGGATTATAGCTGTAGCTGAACCCTGTATTTCTTTCTTTCTTTCTTTCTTTTTTTTTATGGCCCTGGCAGTCTGAGGTTTTTTGTTTTTATTTTCTTTTTTAAATAATGAAACTATGATAACACATTTACAGGAGACTTGAGCACTGTATTTCCATTCTTGCCCTCTTTATTCTCAAAACTCAGTGGCCAGATTGATTCTATTAAAGAGTCAGATAATGTCAGTTTTCTGTGAAAAGTACTTCAATGTCTTCCTTTCTTGCCTACGAGGTCCTTTATGACCTAGCCTCCTGTCATCTCTTTGGTCTCATCTCCCACTGTTCTCCTCTCCTTGGTTTCCTCCAGACACTCTGGCCTCTTAAATATTCCTCAACTATGCCAAGCACTGTTTCACCACATGACCTTTGCGATTTGGGGCTTTCCCTGCCTGGAATGCTCCGCCACCCCTAGCACCCACCCTGGCCTTGTTTCCACAGGACTAGCTCCTTCACTTCCCAGGACTTAATGTCACTTCTCAGAGACCTTTCCTGGTCACTCAATTTAAAATTCTATTCCTTTCTTAGATTTCCTAGCTCCTTTCTCTGCTTGATTTTTTTCTCCTTAGCACTTAATATCATATAATTTATTATGTCTTTTACTGACTTATCTTGATTATTGTCTGTCTCCATCTCTAGAACAAAATTTCCATAAGTGCAGTAACTTTTGATTGCTTGCTGCTATATTTCTAGCAACTAGAATAGTGTCTGGCACACAGTATATACTCAATAAATTATTTGTAAGTTAATGAATCAGTAGATAATAGAAAGCTTGCATTTTCAATGATAATTCAAAGAAAAACAAAATGATATAAAATGGGCATGTGGATAAAGAACACATCTTCAGGTTAAACATTTGATAATAGTAATGAGCAATGAATGCTTTGCATTCAGAAGAGCCGTTGTTCTTGCAACATATGTCCTAAGGGAAAACTGTGTAAATGAAACTTGTATACTTATCTTCCTTACATACCTTTCTTAACTTCTTTATATACCTAAAACTGAAACCTGCTTTCCAAGTTTGCTATAAATGCATGTTACCTCTGCAAATTTCTAATTTTTCAAGTCACTGCAGTTTAAGAGCTGTAATTCTCAAAAGAAAAAAAAAAAAAACTAAAAGATGTTTCCAATTCATACGTTCAGCATCTAAAGAATTTACTGATTGTTTTTACTAAAACATACATAATCAGATTGTCTACTTCCATTATATTTTGGAGAAACTAAGATTTATTATTAATTCCACAGCTATTTATTTATATATAAGAGACAGGGCTTAGTGCTTTTAGAGTACATAAAAGACAATATATTTATCCACAATGTATTTGTCCTTACTGACTAGCATGTGTGTGTATACACACACACAATAAAAGTTAGAAAATGATGTGCACTAAAGGTATACCTCCCTCTTCAACATTTCATTAAACTTAAGAAATGTGCAACTCTTTGCAACCCCACGGACTATACAGGCCATGGAATTCTCCAGGCCAGAATACTGGAGTGGGTAGCTATTCCCTTTTCCAGGGGATCTTCCCAACCTAGGGGCCGAACCCTGGTCTCCCACATTGCAGGTGGATGCTTTACCAGCTGAGCCACCAGGGAAGCCCAAGAATGCTGGAGTGGGTAGCCTGTCCCTTCTCCAGAAGCTACCAGGGAAGCCGAGCTATCAGGGAAGCCCTTGATGCCCCTGTAGTTAGTTCATTTAGAGTATTATTTCTTCTTTACTTTAAAAATCATTTCCATGTTCACCCTACCAATTTTTCTTGTGGATCATTTTGATTTATAAACATTTTCAGTGATAGAAACTATTAATATATAGAGGTACATATCAATTAATTCAAAGCATTTAAAAAAGATATTCTTTGTGTACTATTAGGCACTGAAGTACTCTTACTAACAAATTCATGAAAACAAAGAGTTTATCTAATTACTTACAAAGCTAGTACTGTTGTCAGCTTCTTTTACCATTCCCGCCCATGCCATCATTCATCCTCATCAAGCTTTGTGCATCTGCTTTGTTAATTATTGATTCATGCTACGCCTGCTTAGTATTTCCAATGGGTACAGCATCTGCAGCTGTCCACTTGGCTGCTTTTGAGTCAGCATTGTTTTTACATATCTGCCCAAACAATGAACAATTCCATCTTTTTAAGAAACTTTCCTTCCTACTTGTCTCTATATAAACTTCATTTTCAAAGCACTGATTGCAAAATACAGTTAAGAATTATTAAAACTGCTTTTAATAATTTGTTTACCTCTAAGAATACACCTCCCCCCTTTTTAAAGTTTTACTAAACTTGTTTTCCATTAATAGCCAAGAATGCTATTGTAGTTATCCTACTGCAGCATTATACTTCACTTTTTTAATGTTTATTTTTATGTTCAGTACCAGCATTGTATTGTGGATCATTTCAATTTCTGAGTCTCTTTAATGATCATTTCCACTAAATTCTAGATTTAAAAAATCATAGAAAAATAGATATTTTTCATAGAAATTTTGTTTATGTTACAAATAAAGAGCATATATTTTTATTTTTTCAGTAATTAACTCATCTATTAACATGTATATTTCATGTATGAATCACATGGCAAGCTGCTGCTGCTGCTGTTGCTCCAGTTGTGTCCGACTCTGTGTGACCCCATAGACAGCAGCCCACAAGGCTCCCCCGTCCCTGGGATTCTCCAGGCAAGAACACTGGAGTGGGTTGCCATTTCCTTCTCCAATGCATGAAAGTGAAAAGTGAAAGTGAAGTCACTTAGTTGTGTCCAACTTTTAGCGACCCCATGGACTGCAGCCCACCAGGCTCCTCCATCCATGGGATTTTCCAGGCAAGAGTACTGGAGTAGGGTGCCATTTCCTTCTCCACATGGCAAGCTACTCATAGTCAATGGAGTTTCAGGACAAAAGTCAGTTGAAACATCTCAGTAGTAAGAGATGATCAGATTTTTTTTTTCTTTTTTGAAGAAAAAAATCAACATCTTCCTTTTTAAAGGTTTAGAGTATATTTGATCATTAACCTGGGTCATAAAAGCCAGGAAAGAAGAAATAAGATGGTGAAGGCTAGAGAAGGTTGCTAGTATTGCTAATGCCAGTGGAGAGACAAATAACTATAATATTTCACTTTCTACAGAAAAAGTTCATTTTGTTAAGAGCAGATCAAGCATATGTTTCTCTTCAAACTGAAAAAATGTTTAATTTCTTAAGAAGTTATCTTAGTAACTAAAAAAACAGGACATTAAAAAATATTTGTTTACTTTTAAATTTCAGATGAGAGTTTAAAAGAATGAGAAGAAGCTTCTAGAAAATACTTTTTACTTTCCTCCTTGTTCTCTTGGAAGCAATTTATAACATTCTGTGTCTTTGGAAATATATGAATTGAGGAAATTAATCTGCAGTTTGCTGTTATAAAAGAATAGAGGAACTCTAGTTGCAATATTCCAGATTCTAACAAGCATTAACAGAAGCCTCAGGACAGCTGTAAACAAATACATAAAAGTTATAAAAAATTCAGGCAAAGTTGGTTTCTCTAGGTTTAAAACTTTTTTTTTTCAGTGCTATTTGAATGCTTTTGGGATGTCTGTATTGAGAGAATGGAACGTGTTCAGTAAGTCTTTTTCAGGAGAATGAAAAGCATAAAGTGGAATAAGTAAAGAATGCTTTGCGAAATGGCCTTTGCCTTTTCACGTCAATGAAAATAATCAGAACAGCACAAAAATTCTGGGAAACACTATGATATTTTTTGATAGGATGTTTTATTATAAATAAGGGAAGAAGAATATTTTTTAATCACACAACAGAAATATTGTTCATCTTAATTACATTTCGAAGAAATCAAGATGTGCATTAATATCCCTGGTGGCTCAGAGGTTAAAGCGTCTGGCTCCGATGTGGGAGACCCGGGTTCGATCCCTGGGTTGGGAAGATCCCCTGGAGAAGGAAATGGTAACCCACTCCAGTATTCTTGCCTAGAGAATCCCATGGACAGAGAAGCCTGGTAGGCTACAGTCCACGGGTCGCAAAGAGTCGGACACGACTGAGCAACTTTACTCACTCACTTATACTCCTTCCACAGATATTTATTAATTATTTATACTGCATACATACAAGAAAGATTTTGCATACTGGAAGATATGCATACTGGTACTTCATACATACATACGTAAACATGATATACATGTATCAGGCAGTCCTTGGGCACATACCTCAGGGATGCTGTGGTGAATCAATCAAATAGAGTCCTAGTTCTCTTGGAACTTACGTGGGAGAAACAACAATCATGTAAACAAATGATGTGGGCTTCCTTGGGGGCTCACTGTAAAGAATTCCACTGCCCATGCAGAAGACATGAGTATTCTTGCCTATGAAATCCCATGGACGAAGGAGCCTGGTGGGCCACAGTCCATGGGGTCGCAAAAGAGCAGGACCTGATTATCAACTGAACAACAAACAAAGATGTAGCATGAAATACAAATAGGGGCTATGAGGTGTAGTACTGCACACCGCCAGTATACTAGAGACGGTGACCTGGAGCATGGAGGGGCCAGAAAAAGCCTCAGAGGAAGGGACTATTGAGCAGAGACTTGAAGGATACAGAGAGTCGGACACGATTGAGCAACTGAACTGACTGATTTGAAGGATAAGAAAAAGTCAGCCACCAGACATTTCGCTTAGAGGGAGGATTCAAGCATTCATAGTAGAGGGAACTGCAAAAGCAAAAGCCCAGAGATGGGCATGATCTTATCCTGATCCTGGGGCTACGTGAAGGTCAGCATGGTTGGAATCCAGTGAATTGGGGAAAAGTAGTAGGAGAAAAGATCTCAGAGGTAGGCAGGGGCTAAGGAAAGGAGTTTGGACTTTTTTCTAAGTGTAATCAGAAGCCACTGGTGGATTTAAAACACAGCTGTGTTTTTGTTTTTAAAGATTGCATTAACTGTTCTGAGAACAACGGAAAAGAGGATGAGAGTGGAAGCAGGGAAACCAGGCAGGAGACTCTTGCAGTGGGTCCAGTGATGTTGACGGTGGCTTAGAGTGTAATGGAAGCTCTAGAGAGGAAGAGAAGTAAAAGACCCAGGGTATACTTGGAGGCAGAGTTGATAGGTAGGTTGGGTATGTGGATAGAGTAGGAGGAAAGGAAGAAGGAATTGATGATGACTCCTAGGATTTTGGCTTGAGCAGCTAGGTAGATAGTGGTACCATTTATGGAAATAGAGAAGACTGGAGAAAGAATAGGTTTAGTGGGGAAATTTCATTTCGGATTTGTTAAGTTTAATATACTAGTTAAAAGTCTAAGTCAAGATTTCATATAGTTAGTTGAACATTCTTGTTCAGAGCTCAAGGAAGAGATCATGCCAAAGAGATAAATTTGGGAACCATCAGAATATAGAAGGTATTTTAAATCAGTGGAACTGATGAGATCACCTAGGGCATGTGTGTAGGTATACAAGAGCAACCAGGGTAGAAGTTAAAGTTCTCAGTCACTTAGTTGTGGAGCAGAGGAAAAAGAGCCAACAGAGTTATTCACACACACATCACACACATAGATCTTCCTCAACTTATGATGGGGTTATGTCCCAATAAACACAACCTAAGTCAAAAATGCATTTGATGTACCTAACCTACCTTATTGCCTAGCCTAGCCTGGAAGTTCCTGCTCTGAACAATTATATTAGGCTACAGTTGGGCAAAATTATCTAACATGAGGCCTATTATATAATAAAATGATGAATATCTCATGTAATTTATTGAGTACTGCACTCGAAGTGAAAACCAGAACGGTTGTATGGGTATTGATTGTTTATCCTTCGGATCACACAGCTGATGGAATGGCATCTTGGTGCAACTGTACAGCATTATGAGAAAGCATTGTACTGCTTACTGGTAGTCCAGGAAAAAGATCAAAATCCCAAGTACTGTTTCTACCGAAAGCATGTTGCTTTTGCATTATTATAAAATCCAATTATCGTAAGCAGAACCATCATAAATCAGGGACTCTGCACACAGACACACACACACAGAAATTTACATATAACTATGTAACTATAGCTACATATGTATATGTGTGTGTGTGTGTGTGTGTAAGTTTTTGTTCTTTAGCTGCTAAGTTGTGTCTGACTCTTTGTGACCCCATGGACTGTAGCCTGCCAGGCTCCTGTCCATGGGACTTCTCAGACAAGAATACTGCAGTGGGTTCCCATGTGTCTTCTCCTGAAGGAGGAATTGAACCCACATCTCCTGCACTGCAGGCAGATTATTTATCATCTGAGCCACCAGAAGAAAGTTACATATTGGCAAATTAAATGCAGCCTGCTTGGCACCTTTCAAGGATAGATGAACTACCTAGTGTGTGGCTTCATAGAAAAGGGCAAGATAGGAAGTCAGGGCTAATAAATACATAGGCATGGCTACAAATGAACTACATTTTCAATTTGACCAAGAGTTGGAAGAGGAGCATGAACTGAAGCTTAGGGTTAGAGGGGGCTTGCAGGCTTAGTAGGCAAGAGGAACAGTGGAAAAGAGATAAGGATTTGATATTTCAATCAGGAGGCCAGTTTGGGGATTTGAAATCATGAAGATGGAGCACTTTCTGGTGCACAAGTAGAAGAGAGGAGGAGGTCAGCAGAGGTGGAAGGTTTGTGGAATGATGAGATCAGAGTTTAGGAGGCTGTGTTCGCAGAGAAATTATCAGCAAACATTTCTTGAGGGCTCAGTACCTGCCAGTCATGAATGGTGCTGAGAAAGATGTGAGAAGCAGGGGAGATGAGAATGAAAGTGAATGTCAGGAACCCTAACATTTGGAAGGGTTAATGGCTGAGGAGAAGAACCAAGCAACGTTTGGAAGGATTATGTGAAGAGACATTGTTGAAGTGTTTGGAAACTAAAGACGTTCATGATGGACATCAGTGGAGTGCAACGAACCTTCTTGTTTCAAATTTAAGAATATTTTATTTTTGAGGTTCCATAAAAAGAGTTTGATGTTTAAGAAACATGGACTTCTGTTATTCTTTAATATTTAAGAGCTACTTTTATATGCGTGTTCCACTCTTTGGAACTCCATAGACTGTAGCCTGCCAGGCTCCTCTGTTCATGGGATTCTCCAGGCAATAATACTGGAGTGGGTTGCCATGCCCTCCTCCAGGGGATCTTCCTGACCCAGAGATGGAACCCGCCTCTTTTATGTCTCTTGCATTGGCAGGTGGGTTCTTTACCACTAATGCCACCTGGGAGGCCCACTTTTCTTTTATATGGGATTGCTAAAAAGTTTAAAAATAGGGACTTAATGGTGGTCCAATGTTTAGGACTCCAAGCTTTCACTGAACAGGGTCCAGGCTCAGTCCCTGGCTGGGAAACTAAGATCCCACAAGGTGCAATGTGGAAAAAAAATTTTTTATTAAAAAATAGGTTCTGTGATTATAGCTTTGAGAAATCTAGGTATGGAAAAGTAAAGGTAGCAATATATAAATTATAGTGCAGTAAGTACATAAAAGCGGAGAAGGCAATGGCACCCCACTCCAGTACTCTTGCCTGGAAAATCCCATGGACAGAGGAGCCTGGTGGGCTGCAGTCCATGGGGTCGCTAAGAGTCGGACACGACTGAGTGACTTCACTTTGACTTTTCACTTTCATGCATTGGAGAAGGAAATGGCAACCCACTCCAGTGTTCTTGCCTGGAGAATCCCAGGGATGGGGGAGCCTGGTGGGCTGCCGTCTATGGGGTCACACAGAGTCGGACACGACTGAAGCAACTTAGCAGCAGCAGCAGCAAGTACATAAAAGAATTCCTCTTTATAAAAGGATTTACTATGGCCCTTTTAAAGAATGGAATGATTCCCTTAATGCCCTTATAAACCACTTGAGAAAGTAAAAAGGAGATGAAAGCTATAAATTTTGAGAAAAGTTGATTGGATAAAGGGAACATGACTATAGTTGGATTGACTTTTGGAAACAATACAGTATGTTAGAAAACACACAATCTGTTTTCCCTCAATTTGGAATATGAAACAGTTTCATTGCTTAAATTAGAAGAGAAAAACATCTGATGTTAAGAACCCTTAAAGCTGTTTAAACCCTTAAAATATGATACTAATGTCCATTAATAGCAGATACTATAAGAAATAAACTATCCCATTTAGTAAACATGTGTATGACATCACTTGATGATTCTTATTTCATTATAATAAATGTGTAAAAGAAGTGGCCCTTCAGCCAGATAACCTGAAGTAGAGATCTTGACCTTAATCCTTCTTGCCATTGCTTTATGGTTAGATCTTGGCTTTTTTGATGCCTGTAAAAATAAGAATATTTATTTCATTATATTATTTTGTGAATGAAATGAGAATGTGTATGAAAGTACTTTCAAAAATTAGCTGAATATACGTAGCATAAGGAGTGTCCTTACTGAGGTAAATGCTTTAGACTTTTTCTGTTTTTCTGCCCTCCATTAATTTTATCTGTGAAAAAATGATCACTATTTCCTTTGTTTAAAAAAAAAGGATCTTTGAAGGAGCAAATATTAATTTACTAGGGCAACATTTAATTTTTAGTCATCTTTGCTTCGGAGCATTGATTCCATATTTAAATTAATATAATAAGCTGTAGTCTTTATCTAAATAACTTGGAAGATTATGGCTTTTATTTAAATAATTAGAGAAACACTTTTGATGACTTTCAGAGTATTAATGTGATTAGGGCAAACTGTATAGTCTAACTACTAATAATCATGTGAACATAACATGTATTTTCTTTCCTAATTTAGCAATTAAAAAATTTTTTTTAAGAAAGCAATTTTAAGGTTGTGATTTATTCAGCACTATATATATAGCTCAAGAGCACATTTACATTATTATTTTGTCTTTTGTGATGAAAATAAACAAATTAATTGAAATGTCAAGATCATAAGCAGGATTTGAAGTCAGGCAGATCTGGTTCAAATTTTTAGGTGATAGTCTTAAACCAATAGCCTATTTGTATTTCAGTTTCCCCCATCTCTAAAAATGGAATACTAGTTATCTTACATGCATTCATTTAACAAATATCTATTGAACTCATGTGCTAGGTAACAGCTATAAACACAAGTCCCTGCCATTCCATTGCTTCCACTCTAGCAGAAAAAGGAGATAGTTAAACTTAACACATAATTACCCCCATATAAGTGGTAAGTGCAATGAAGAAAACACATCAGAATAATAGGATAGAAAGTGGCTTGGGGGCAAAGAGAAGTGGTGCGGCCACCTGATCAGGGAAGTCTTCTTTGAGGAAGTAGCACATTTAAGCTTAGACCCAATTAACAAGGAGAAGGCATGGGCAGATCTAGGAATGTCCAGGGGGTGGAAAGTTCTTGATGCAGGAAAAATTTTGGCATATTTTTATGACTAGAAGAAAGGCTTATGAGGCTGGAGATTAGTGGAAAAGAGGTAAAGTATTGTGATATTTTCACATGATGTACATGCCAGGCTGAATGAATCACAAGTTGGAGTCAAGATGGCAGGAGAAATATCAATAACCTCAGATATGCAGATGATACCACCCTAATGGCATAAAGCAAGGAGGAACTGAAGAGTCTCTTGACGAAGGTAAAAGAGGAAAGTGAAAAAGTTGGCTTAAAACTCAACATTGAGAAAATTAAGGCCATGGCATCTGGTCCCATCACTTCATGGCAAATAGATGGAGACACAATGGAAACAGTGACAGACTTTATTTTCTTGGGCTCCAAAATCACGGCGGACAGTGACTGCAGCCATGAAGTTAAAAGATGCTTGCTCCTTGGAAGGAAAGCTATGAAAAACCTACACAGTGTATTGAAAAGCAGAGCCATCACTTGCCCGACAGAGGTCCATATAGTCAAAGCTGTGGTTTTTCTAGTGGTCCTGTATGGATGTAAGAGATGGGCCATAAAGAAGGCTGAGTGCTAAAGAACTGATGTTTTTGAACTGTAATGCTGGAGAAGACTCTTGAGAGTCCCTTGGAGAACAAGGAGATCAATCCTGAAGGAAATCAAACCAGAATATTCATTGAAGAACTGATGCTGAAGCTAAAGCTCCAATACTCTGGCCACATGGTGTGAAGAGCTGACTCACTGGAAAAGACCCTGATGCTGGGAAAGATTGAAGGTGGGAGGAGAAGGGGGTGACAGAGGATGAGATGTTTGGATGGCATCACTGACTTAATGGACATGAGTCTGAACAACTCTGGGAGATAGTGATGGACAGGGAAGCCTGGCATGCAAGTCCATGGGTTGTAAAGAGTGGGACACAACTTAGCAACTCTATAATAATTGTGATATTTGGGCCTCCCCAGGGGATGCTAGTGGTAAAGAACCTGCCTGCCAATGCAGAAGACATAAGGGATGTGCGTTCGATCCCTGGGTCATGAAGATGCCCTGGACGAAGGCATGGCAACCCACTCCAGTGTTCTCGCCTGGAGAATCCCAGGGACGGGGGAGCCTGGTGGGCTGCCATCTATGGGGTCGCACAGAGCTGGACACGACTGAAGCAGGTTAGCAGCAGCAGCAGCAGGATACTAGAAGAGGAAAGTTAGTCCCAGATCATGTAGGGCCCTGTAGGTATGATAAAGAATTTGCATATTATCCTACTCGCAACAGAATACATAAACTGGCTCTACACAAGAAATTGATACTGTATAATTTACAATTGAAAAAGCTCCTACCCTTTGGATAAAGTACTAAAATATGATAGTTCAGTAGGTTTGTAATAATCATGTTCCTATATACTAATAATAGATGAAGTATAATTAAAAATGTATAATTTAAAAAACAATAACCACAAGGATGCATGTGAATACATTAAAGAGTATAAAGATCTTTATGGAAGTACATTATATATATTTTTGGAAGATGTTAAAGTAGGCTTAAATTAATGACGATATATCCATGTACACTAATAAAATGGTTTGATGTCACAAAGATGTGGTATGTAGGATTACATAATGAAAACAGTTTGATATTGGAAGAGGACTAGACAAATAGACCAGTAGAATAGTATAAAGAGCTTCTAAACAGACCTACACGTACAGGTATACTACAAAAGTGGCATTACAGGTCAATGGGGAAAGAATGGACAACTAAATAAATGCTGCTAAGACATTTGGTTTTCCAGATAAAAAACAAGATCAATTCAGATAATTTAAAGACAGAACCGTTAAAAAAAAACCCACACTTTTTAGAAGAAAATATGGGAGAACAGATTTACAACCTCAGGGTAGGGAAGGATTTCTTGAGACACGAAAAGTACAAACCCTATTTGAAAATATGCATGTATTTAATTACATTAGTAGTAAACATTTCTGTACATCCAAGACATCCTAAAATGAAAAGACAAACCTTAAACTAGGAAAAGATATTTTCCAGCCAAAAAACCAGGAAGAGTTATTTTCCTATAAAAATAGTAAACAAAAAAACGCTTTGAATCAATAAGAAAAAGCAACCACACAGAAAAATGAGCAAAGAATATGAATTTGAAATTCACAGAAAAGGAAAACTGAAAGGCCAATAAACACACAAAATAATGTTCATTTCCACTAGTAATAGGAAGAATGTATACAAATAAGAATGATAGAAGATAAAAAGCATCCAAGTACTAAGGAGGGACTACAGTAGCAGACATACCCATAGAAAGGTGATTAGAATATAAATTGTTACAATCATTTTGAAGGGCAATTGATGGTGACTGCAGCCATGAAATTAAAAGACGCTTACTCCTTGGAAGAAAAATTATGACCAACCTAGATAGCATATTCAAAAGCAGAGATATTACTTTGCCGACTAAGGTCCGTTTAGTCAAGGCTATGGTTTTTCCAGTGGTCATGTATTGATGTGAGAGTTGGACTGTGAAGAAGGCTGAGCACCGAAGAATTGATGCATTTGAACCGTGGTGTTGGAGAAGACTCTTGAGAGTCCCTTGGACTGCAAGGAGATCCAACCAGTCCATTCTGAAGGAGATCAGCCCCGGGATTTCTTTCAAGGGAATGATGCTAAAGCTGAAACTCCAGTACTTTGACCACGTCATGCAAAGAGTTGACTCATTGGAAAAGACTCTGATGCTGGGAGGGATTGGGGGCAGGAGGAGAAGGGGACGACAGAGGATGAGATGGCTGGATGGCATCACTGACTCGATGGACGTGAGTCTGAGAGAACTCCGGGAGTTGGTGATGGACAGGGAGGCCTGGCGTGCTGTGATTCATGGGGCCGCAAAGAGTCTGACACGACTGAGCGACTGAACTGTACTGAATACTGAAATATATTTTTTGAAATGATCCTCTAATTTTTAAGTATATTACTCTAAAGAAAGTTTTGCATGGAGACATAAGGAGACATAAAAAAATTCATGGCATCATGGGGTCTTTGGAATGAAAAACTGGAAATGAGCTAAACATCCACTAACAGGATAATGGATATATAAATTACAAGTATATTAATAAAATAGAATTATCACAGTGATAATGAATAAAATGCAGCTATATCTGTTAGTGAGGATGTATCTCATAAACAGAATATTTGGAAAAGAAACCAATTGCAGAAATTTTTACTTACAGTAAAAACAAAATTTATGTAAAACACTATATATTGATATATATATAAATGTAATAAAAGTACACACATTTCACAGCAATGATAAACATGAAAATCAGGATAGTTTAACCCCTGGGGAGTGGAAGGTAAATGACACGAAGGAGGAATACATAGGAGACTTTAATTACAAAGGTTTTTAAGCTAGGTGGTAGGTACATGGTTATCTGTTCTATTCCCTAATTTTTTGTTACACTGGAAATATTTTATAGCACAGTTTTTAAAGAAGAAAGGTAGTTCTAACTATCAGGGAATAAGAAGGGAAATAGGGAGACCTGTTAGGAGATCTGACCAGTCGATACTAAAGGAACTCAATCCTGAATATTCATTGGAAGAACTCATGCTGAAGCTGAAACTCCAATACTCTGGCCACCTGATGCGAAGAACTGACTCACTGGAAAAGACCCTGATGCTGGGAAAGATTGAAGGTGGGAGCAGAAGGGGAGGACAGAGAATGAGATGGTTGGATAGCATCACTGATTTGATGGACATGAGTTTGAGTAAGTTCCGGGAGTTGGTGATGGACAGGGAACCCTGATGTGCTGCAGTCCATGGGGTCGCAAAGAGTGGGACATGACTGAGTGACTGAAATGAACTGAGACTTCAGTCTCTAGCACAGCTTCTGGCACAGAGTAGGGGTTTAACAAACTTCAGCTTTATAGTGTGGTTGCTATTATCGTCATTATCAGGGTAAAGACAGAGAGATTGTGAATAAACATAAACTAAATATTCTGAGTAGTTATATTGTGCTACATGTTCTATTTATCTCATTTAGTCTTTATTAGAATCCAGTTATAAAGAATCTAAGGGGCTTACCTGGTGGCTCAGTGGTAAAGAATCTGCCTGCAATGCAGGAGATGCGAGTTCCAACCTTGGGTCGGCAAGAACCCCTAGAGAAGAAAATGGCAACACACTCCAGTTGCCTGGAAAATTCCATGGACAAAGGAGCCCCATGGGCTCACGAGTTTGCAGAGTTGGACACGACTGAGCATGCAGGCACACAGGCATAAAGAATCTAAGGCTCATAGAGGTCAAAGCTGGAAGGCACAGGGCTTCATAAGTTTCTAATGACTCATTTTCCAGTGCTGTGTAAATTTCCTCCTGAACCTCCAACCCTAATATACCCACCATTTTCTTGTCCAGCATTTGAAAAAAAATTCAAGCATCTTTTCTCTTTGGTTCATAGCTAGCATGGGCTTCCGTAGTGGCTCAGATGGGAAAAAAAGTCCACCTGCAATGCAGGAGACCTGCATTCGATCCCTGGGTCAGGAGGATCCCCTGGAGAAGGGAGTGGCTACCCACTTAAGTATTCTTACCTGGAGAATCCCATGGACAGAGGGGCCTGGAGGGCTACAGTCCATACAGTCGCAGAGTCAGACACAAATGAACGATTAACATTTTTGAGTTGAAAAGAAAGTTAAAGTCACTCAGTTGCGTCCAGCTCTTTGCGGCCCAATAGTCGATGGAATTCTCCAAGCAAGTGAAAGTCACTCAGTTGGGTCCAACTGTTTGCGACCCCATGGACTAGTCCATGGAATTCTCAAGCCAAAATACTGGAGTGGGTAGCCTATCCCTTCTCCAGGGGATCTTCCCGACCCAGGAATCGAACCAGGGTTTCCTGCATTGCAGGCAGATTCTTTACCAACTGAGCTATCAGGGAAGCCAAGACTTTTGAGTGAGATATTAATAATTCAAAACACTTGGGTAGGACCTTATTACAGAATACTTTTGGATTGCTCTCAGTTTTTCACCTGATCTGCCTAACAACTCTGTGAAAGGCAGGGCAGCTGATTATTTTGGTTTTACAGAGGAGAAAACCAAAATCCAAAGAGGCTAAATTGGAGGTTCTTAACCAGTGACCATGAATTTCATGGAATCATATCTTAAAATGCTTATGATTGAAAGGGCATTTTAAAGCTTTAATTGTATTTTCAAAGGAGTCTATGATTCCCAAAAACGTTTAAAGGATAATGAGTTAAATGATTTGCCTCCCCAAAAATGTTTGAAAGATAATGAGTTAAATGGTTTGCCTAAAGCCTAGGGTCACATAGTCCTGGTGGAGTCAAGGCCCCAATGAATTTATTCTCATCCCACACTCAGAATTCTTTCCATTACTACATAAAGTCACTCAGTTGTGTCTGACTCTTTGCGACCCCATAGATTGTAGCCCACCGGGCTCCTCTGTCCATGGGATTCTCCAGGCAAGAGTACTGGAGTGGGTTGCCATTTCCTTCTCCCATTACTACATACAGTACCACAATTCAAATTACAGATATTACTAGTGAAATACTTTTTGTAATGGTCACTGACTGCTGAGATAGAAACCTTATTAAATATACTGAAATTCTTACTTGGGAGTAACGGTTTTGGCCTGTTCAACTGTTGGGCAGCCATTCAGAAATCTACAAAGTGTTACAGATGAACAGGTCACAACCTGTTTGTTGTCTTTATAACAAGCCCTAATACAGACTTGTTAAATAAGGTATGAATCTGATACAGTAACTATAAAACGTATTTTTCAGTTCGCAATAAAGAATAGTCATGAGACCTAGCTATGATCCAGTGGTGGAAAGTCGACTGAGCCGAGAATGGGATTTTCATTTCTCCAGGACCAGTTACTTAAAGTGTTAGGGTCTCCCTTCTCTTACCTGTAAAAGAAAGGATTAAAGTGGGTAGCCTCTCAGCTCTAACTTTGCATGCAGTTTGATGGGGTTAAAATAAGAAGAGCCGACAGGAGTTTTGTGTATAAGCATTAACAGGTCCGTTAAAGTTAACCTTATTTCCCCAGTGATAAAGGTCAGTGCCCAAGGCGGCTCACTGGTCATTAGCCACAAGTGTCTGGGGGCTCACCAGACCTGCGCCTCAAGAAGGCCAAGACTGAGTGCACCTTGGAGTGAAGCAGGAGCTGGCGAGCATATGAACATAAAGCTATGTAAGTTCAAAGGTCCAGTGGGATTCCAAACAGAAGGGCCCTTAATCCTAGATTTAGGAATGAAGGAAAGCAGGAACGCCCAGGCACAGGAGTGTGAAGGGATCTGCTTAAACAGGGTGGGGTGTTGCGAGCGTTGGGGGTGGGGCTTTGAGCCAGGAGGCAGTTGATGCACTGGAGAGCCGCACCTACCGCTGCATCCCCGCCGCCCGGGCCAGGCTGTCACTAAGCCGGCAAAGGCACCCTTGGGAGCCTCCCAGCCCCGGCGAGGCCACGTGATCTAGCGCCAGGGCCAGGAGAGGCGTGCCCTGCCCCCCGCCCCGCCCGTGCGCATGCGCGCGGGTCCGGGCGCTGAAATTCAAATTTGAACCGCCGCTGCAGGCCGAGTCGGACTTCGGAGGCAGTGGGGAAGAGGAGAGGAGCTTGGGAGAGTTCCCCACCACCTTCTTCTTTTCTTCCAGTGACACACTGAGCCGGCACTCACTTTTCTTTTTCTGAATTTGAACCACCGTTTTGGCCGTCTCGTAATCGACACGCGAACTCCGGGACGATGGACCCGTTTACCGAGGTGAGAAAACTTACGGGCAGAGCCAGCCATGACGGCTCCCGCCCCCCACCCTCCCTTCCTACCTCTGTCAACCTCCCGGCCCAGTGGCCGGAGAGCGCGTGCGCGCGCGTGCGCAGAATGGGCGTGCGAGGGTCCAGCTTGGAACTGGGAGGGTGCGGCGGGTTCCCTCTTCTCTTGTGGCTGTAGTTCGTCCGCGGTTGCCTTGGTCTTATCCTGCAGAGGAAGCTCTGCGGGGAAAGTTTTGAGTCTGTCCTCAGTAGCAGTAGTGAAAAGACCTCCTGTCAGCCCCGGTTATTGCACATCCCTCTGCAGTGGACCCCTGGGTCTTCCCAGGGTGCGGTGGGGGCCTGACGAAACAGAGCCCTTTGGAAGTAAAAGCCGGGATATTGCAGGGTGGAGTCGGGTGGCCAAGTGACTCAGTGCTGTGTGTGCAGCCGCCGCCTGGAAATGGAATGGAATGCGGTTTGCGGGGTTCGTGTGACTCGCAGAGGAGCCGTGCATTTAATGGTCTCTCAGTTGTGTCCGACTCTTTGCGATCCCGTGGTCTGTCCATGGAATTTTCCAGGCAAGAATACCGGAGTGGGTTGCCATTCCCTTCTCCACTCCATACCTTTAAGAATGCAGTGAACGAAATGACAGCGAAATGTAAGCCGCTGCCTGAGACCATTGCATCCGTTCCTATGAAGTCAATAGTTCTCTTCAGTTTCTATTGCTTACCTAACTAGCAAAGACGATTCATACCTGAGGTTGACACTAATTGAAAGGAAAATTGCTAGCCGAATATGTTCAAGTCAAAAGTTACAGCCCACGATTAAAAAAAAAAAAAAAAGAAACCTGTTTTGGATAGTGACTTCCCTGGTGGCTCAGACGGTAAAGTGTCTGTCTACAATGCGGGAGACCCGGGTTCGATCCCTGGGTTGGGAAGATCCCCTGGAGAAGGAAATGGCAATCCACTCTAGGACTGTTGCCTGGAAAACCCCATGGACAGAGGAGCCTGGTAGGCTACAGTCCATGGGGTCGCGAAGAGTCGGACACGACTGAGCAACTTCACTTTCTTTCACTTTCATGGGGCATAACATTATAGCAGGCAGGACTTAACTCATCTTTTGTTCTTTGGAAATTAAATATGAATTAATTACATCATTACCGTGTCGATTATTTGTCTAGCTTTGACTTTTGTTGCGAATGTACGTTGACACACTCGGGAATTTCGTGTGGCCAGTTGTCCACTACCTTTTCTTCAAGAACAGTTCCTCTTTTTTTAGGGTGTTGTGCAAGTGTCAAACTGTTACTTTTTGAGTTGTTGCAAAGTGGGCCTAAAAATTTCTCTACACTAGATTGAAAAGCTTGAGTGGAGTATTAATACTCTTTTTTTTTTTTTAATGTAGTTACAATTCTGTTAAGTCTAAGATATTAAAAGTTTTAGCAATTAGAGTTTACTTGTATTCAAACACAACAGTATTTATTTCCAAATTCTCAGTCATCTCAGGGATACACATCAATTTGTTAACCTTGAATATTCTAACAGAAAAATCCTGAGCACATTTTTGTGTTAGCTTTAGGGAATAGAGCTGGTGGTTCGCCATGTATTTTTCACTTACATTGAAATTAAAAAGGAAATATTATGTTACAACTTAAGATTCCTTAAAATATTAGCCCTTCCTGTTCTCAATAGTTTTATGTTTCTAAGTAACTGACAAGAGCAAAGCATTTTGAAAGTTGGCTGAAAATTGCACTTCATTTTACTTAAAAATGTTATTCTGAACTGGTACAAATCTCAGTTGAAAGAAACTTTTATTTAAAAGAAACTTTTCATTTTAGAGTGCAGCTCAGAAATATGTGTGATTTAGTGTGTGTGTTTTATATTTTGAGAAGTTAGACCGGTTGCAGTTGGAATCAACAGCTTTGACATCTTTTCCTTAATTGGAAGTGAGTGAACTATTTGAAATGGTTCCAAAGATTAGGTGCTTAATTATAGCATTCATAACATTTTTGTACAGTGAAGCTAACTGTTCCTCGTCTGAAAAGAAAATTGAAAGTCAGTTAAAATGACTTTCTCAGCTGGAGTTCCTTATCAGAACTGTAGAACACAGACAATTATTTGAGAGAAATTGTTTTTCTCAGTTTTCCCAGAAGAGATTTTTTTTCTCCCAAAAGTGATTCTTAACAATGCCATTCTGTAGGAATAGGAGAGATGCTAATTCATTATATTAATGCCAGGGCCTTAAGGATTAATTCTCCTGGTAACTCTCATTGAGAAAGGCTGTGCTGTGCTCAGTGGTGTCTGACTTTGCGACCCCATGGACTGTAGCTACAACCATCCTAAACTCTTGTTTCCTCAGGCAAGGCTGTTGTGCATTGGTTCCCCTCCCTGTTGTCACTGGTGCTGTCTGGCTCACTTGGTCTTCCTGCCTGTTCTGCCTGGCAAACTTTGTTTTGACCTCCGGCTCACAGTTTGATTCCCCTTCTTCAGAGGGACATCACCTTTCACAATACACATCTCACTTGCATTTATATGCACCTGTTGAACATGTTTTCTCTTAGAATGTAAGCTTCATGAAGGTAGGAAATTGTTCAGAGAGATGTTTCTGTAACATCAAGCACAATTCAATAACGGTCTGCTGAATTGATGTGAAAGAGAGCCATTCAGTGTAAATTGTTTTACAGACAATTAAATAAGGGAGTAACTGTTAGAACATTTTAGCAATATTCTTTTCTTGTAGGAAATCTCAAGCATAATGCATCCATTGCCCAGCAACACGTGGCCATGTTGTTTTACTGTGTCTGCCTCTAATCCCTCTCACTGAATTATTTGGAAGCAAATTCTAGAAGGCATATAATTTTATACATAAATACATAGGTATTCATCACTGAACACTAAAGACTTTAAAAAAAATCATAATGCTATTATCACACCTAAAAAGTAAACAGCAGTTCCTTAAAATCATCAAGCATTGTCAGTGTTCAGCTATTCCTAAATGTCTCATGATTTTGCAGTCTGAATCAGCATCTAGACAGAGTTCATAGGACCATGTGTTCCTGATGTTCTTCATGGACCAACCAGAGATAAAGAATCCATCTTGGTTTATGGATAAGCTAGCAGTTAAGGGACATGTTTATTATTATGATCAGCTAATAGCATTAAAAAGTTAGTGTTGACCATATGAATTATCGTCAGTTCTACTGACGATAAGTTTTTAAAAGAACAATTAGATTTAGTCAAGCTGTAGTTTTTAGCAAAGCAGTTAAGAATCCAGACTCTGGAGCCTGGTTCTTAATTTTGCCTTGCTACTCGTTAGCTGTGTGACCTATGGCTTGTTATTTAACCCCTACCTGAATTTTTTCATCTCTGAAACAGTAGTAAAAACAGAATTTTAACAAATCATATTTGAAGATGAAATGAGTTAGTGTATGCTGACGCTGAAAGTGCTTTAAGTCCTGTCTAAGCGCTAGTGATTGTTGTACTTGTTGCTTGCTGTGCTTAGTCACTCGCCATATTCGACTCTGTGACCCCATGGGCTGTAGCCCATCCGACGCCTCAGTCCATGGGGTTTTTCGGGTAAGAAATACTGGAGTGGGCTACCATTTCATTCTCCAGGGGATCTTCCAGACCCAGGGATCAAACCCATGTCTCCTGCGTCTCCTGCATTGCAGGCAGATTCTTTATCCATTGAGCTATCTGGGAAGTTCTTTTTGTATTTGTTGTTAGGTGGATTTAAAGCCATAAATTTATTACTCATAATGTCAACATTAGCATTTTAGTCTGCAGATCTGCTGATGGTGATGGTCACCCCAGGTTAGCACAGGAAATCCACAGCTAGTTGTGTCAAGTCAGAACTTTCCATGTAGGAACTTTAAGAGAAAAAGCTACAATTAAAATATATGAAACATTTTTTTCTTGTGATGTAAATTGACAAACATGCTATCACTGTTTTGGATAGAGTTTCTTTAATTTTCCAGAATTAAGTGAACTCTCTATGATGACTAGGGAAGAAATGCTTCTAGAACATTTTGAAAATAATAAGTTGTTATTGAGTCTACTTTGTTTAAGAAGGTAGGAAATCAGTAATATCTCCCAGAAAAAAATTCTGTCAGAAATGGTTTGAGGGATGTGGGGCAGAAATTGCTTAAGGACTATATACTTCAGTTATTTTAGATCCCTTCATGTGGAGTATCTTATTTCCTGATTGTTAGTAATTGCACTGTTTAATTTCTTTTAATACCTCTATTATTTGAAGGAGGAGGTGTGATATTTGAAGGAATGTACCTTATAAATAAAAAAAGCTCTTAAATTCCTGATACACTATTATAAGGAAGGGTAACTTACATTTATGTAGCTGTTGACTTTATGTATTTTAGATATATCACTTCTTTTACATTAATAATCTTTGGTATCTATAAGTTTTATATTACAGATTAGGGAACTTTTTTGCTTATCTACTTTAATTTGTTTTAATCTTGAAAATTTTGAATCTAATGTAACAATAGAACACTTTGTGTATGTTTGAATTGCAAGACCTCATTCTTTTGACCCATTGCTCATGGTAACTGAAAATATACTGACTCATAAGTATTCTAACTGACCAGAATGGAATGTGGCTGTGTCCATGAATAAACATATTTAGGCTCGTTTTGTATCTTAGGAATGATATATTTTATTGTGGGGAAAATTATCAGACATATATGAATTTGTATAACACTGCCACTTTCGAGTTTGTTGAAGACCTTAAAGGATAAAAGTTTTGTGCTTTGGAAGGCATTTGGCTCACAAATTACTCTTTCAGCGACATAGCATTTAGATTTAGTGTTATTTGTTTCAATGAGAAATCATGCCTAAGATAAGCTCATGCTTGTTTTTCATATTCAGAGGGACTTAAAAAGTGATTTTTCTGGCTTAATTAAGCAATTAAAAAGGTCAGATGGAGTTAAATTCCTTAGTCTGCAATAATTACTTTATCTGTGTTGGCAGGACAATGTATACTCCAGCCAGTAATCTGCATGCCTTCTCTGGTTGTGTTCAAAGAGAATGAATTGTTTTCAGGGTTTTGTGTTTGTTATACTACATTGATCCCAATAGGAGCATATTTTGGGGTTTGAAAAGAGTCATATTCATGATTCTGTGGAATACTAAGATTTCAACTTAAAACTGTTTTATTATATATGGATATTTAATTAAATAAAACATAAAAATATTTAGGTTGATTTTTCTTTAGGCAACTGTTATTCTGCCTACCATCGTGACTAAAACAACCACCATGTTATTTCCCATGATTCAGTGGCTTAGCATTTGGGTTCAGCTGAGCCGGACTTCTGGTGTCCCCTGGGATCATGCAGAAGTCTGCAGTCATATAGAAATTTCTGGGACTGGTTGGTCTAAAATCGTTTTCCTCCCAAGTCTGGTGGTTGATGCTGGCTGTCAGCTGGGCCATGTTTCTAGCAGGCTTAACCTGGGCCTCTTCACAGGAAGACAGTGTTCCAAGAGAGTGAGAACAGAAACCGCAAGACCTCTTGAGCCCTGGGATTGGAAGTCACATACACAGTATCACTTCAGCCATATTTTAACAGTCAAAGTGAATCATAAAGCCAGCCTGATTCAAATACCTTTTGAGAGAAGCAGAAAAAAAGTCTGTGGCCATTTAAAATCTCATGCAATAAACTTAACACATTTCATTCCCCCTATAATGGTCATATTATATCTAATCAAGTTTTGACATGACGGTACTCATTTGGTGAATCTTAATTACTGAGAGTTTGACTTTTGAAATGTATTTAACTGTTATTGTACATGTTTGAAGACAATTAGTGATTTGAGAAGGCATCTGAAGTTTTGTGAACCTTTGACTAAACTTATGCTTTAATGCTCTGGTGTATTGTTTATGTAGAAACTGCTTGAGCGAACCCGTGCCAGACGAGAGAATCTTCAGAGGAAAATGGCTGAGCGGCCCATTCCAGCAGCAAGGTCTCTGACTCACGCCAAGCGGATCAGGGAGCCACTTTCAGAAGCAAGTAACCAGCAGCCCATATCTGGTGGCGAAGGTAATAGGCTTTGTGGGGAAAGTAGAATTTGCAGTTTTCAAAATGCAAATAAGTGCCAAACACTTTATTGTTCCTGCAGAAGACCAAGATCTTTGGGAGACAAATGTAATAGCTTCCAGGGGAAAGATCAACCTTTTATTGTATTCCAGGCCTATTATATTAGGCCTGGAACCTATCAGGCGAGAGCAGAATTTCTAACAAATATTTCAGATTAAATGGTTGAACTTTATTTTCCTCATTCCAACAGTATCATTAAAAGCTCTAAGGGAAGAATACTACGGGAGCAGTGGAGCACTTAAACTGGCCATAGTGTTGAGTTTCTCTACCCCTCTTAAGTGAACAGGGCAACAAAAGGCAGGCCTGCCTGCAGATGCTTGAAATATCATGAGTCTTTTCATCCTCTGTCTGCTGAACCACGTCCCTCAGGCTGGGCACAAAGTATAGGTTGTTAATCTACAGAATTACTGAAATTAAATAGAAACAAAATTGACCACCAACACCCCCATCTACCCCAAGAGGGGCTTCCTTGGTGGCTCAGTGACAAAGAATCCTTTTGCCAATGCAGTAGACATGGGTTCCACCCCCAGGTCGGGAATATCCCTTGGAAAAGGAAATGGCAACCTACTCTAGTATTCTTGCCTGGAGAATCCCATGGACAGAGGAGCTTGCAGGCTATAGTTTATGGGGGTCACAAAGAGTTGGACACAATATAGCAACTAAAACAAACAACAACTCCTGCAACAAACTCAAATGTACCTGGAAACTTTCTTATTCTTTCCTAATGCTGGCGTCCTCAGCCTGTATCAGTCAGTTGGTTTAATCTTTTGGAATAATCTGGAGATGATAATGTTCCTTAGTAGACATTTAAAATGCACATAGAAAAATAATATTACAGAGGGCAAAACCAATATTACAAAAGAGATGAGGGCATAGTGCTGGCTGCCAACCATTCTGTAAGCTAACCATAAAATGAGAATTTCTTTTTGTATGTTAATACATTGTGAAGGGAGGGAATACCGTATATATTACATGGGAAAACAGAGATCTAGCTCTAGTCTAGGATCTCTTCACTGTGGCACAGCTTTATGCATTCAGATATTGAGTAGTATGTACTTGAAAACTAGTGGTTAGAACTGTATTTTGATGCTTAAATGGAAATATTTACTGTTTCATATAAGAAATGTAAACTTAAAGCATTCTGTATTTTCAGGTAGTGAAGCGTGTTAAATAGGAACACTTCCAAAAAAGGATTAGATTAGTTCATTTAAAATATACCCTTAAGTGAGTTGCAGAAGATTGGAAAGTTTCATGATGTATTATTTAATTAGATTGATATTTATAAGGGCAATCATGACTTCCCACTAATGATACTTCAGTTACTGCCAGAACAAGAACACTTGGTTAGACAGACAGTGAAACTGACCTCAAATGGAATTTACATTCTTACCTTTTAAAGGATTAGTTTTATAGGAGGTATAGTAGAACGCATTCATGGGTAAAAATTATATTCCTTGTGTTTGGATCATTCCTTTTTCTTTTAGGACTTTTTAATTCGTTTTATAAGTGTTCATAGAGGTTTAAAATGTAAAATGTTGTGAAACACTTGAGTTGATGAATTTGCTTGGTACTGTCAGATGATTCAGTCAGTCTTTTGGTTCTCTGCCTCCTAAACCTCAAGCCAGGTGTCCTTCTACTCTTGTTTACTGTTCATGAAAAATTGTTTTTAAAAGCAGAAAGCTTGTTTTTACCCTTAGCTCAGGTGTGTCATGTTAAGCAGGTAACTCGATTTCTCTGGACTTGATTTTTCTTATTTAAAAATGTGGTAACTGGACTGTATGATCTTTAAAATCCCTTAGAACATTTGCTTTGCTTATTCTGTGTGCGTACTTTTTATTCCCTAGTGTCTGAAGACCACAAAGAACATTATACATCTTGAGGATGTTATTTGAAGATTTTTTCATTCAGGTTTTTTTAAACTGCTGAATTATATGCTTGCTTAAACAGAAATCTCTCATGTCAGATTTCCAAGTTACTGAAAAATGTAGAATTTTACATATTTCTTCTTGTGAGTTAAATCATTTAAAGGAACAGAGAGACTAGTGTTTTATTCATTTGTACCTACCATTAAAGATTTTCATGCCATGCAGAATCACAGAACTTTTAATTTTTTGTCCTTTTTAACCTAGAGAAATCCTGCACAAAACAATCACCATCCAAAAAACGCTGTTCTGACAACACTGAAGTAGAAGTTTCTGATGTGGAAAATGAAAAGCCGGTTGAGTCAACGTCTGCAAAACCTTGTTCTCCGAGGCCTGTGTCCCCTCAGGCTCAGCCACAGATGTCTCAGGCACCCGCTGGTGTCAGTGACTCCTTGGCTGCCCCAGCCTCAGCACCACTGCTGGGTGTGAGGAGTGGGCCGAACTCAAGACTGGGAGCAGCTGCAGCCTCCTCCGTCAGAACACGAATGCAAAAGCTGGCTGAGCAGCGGCGTTGTTGGGATAGTGATGATGTGACAGGTATGCACGCTTGTGGACCGTGTGGTCCTTAAATCTGTTTCAGTGCACTTCAACTTGGTAGGTTAAAATTTTATTTATCAGTTAACACATGAAAGGTAAATGCTTTTGATCTATGTCCTGAGTATCCATTGCTTTCTAATGGTTTATATATCAATTTATATTTATCGGGTGTGTTCTTATTGAAGTAAATGAGATGAGGTTCTTAGACTGGTTCACAAAACCTTGATCTTATAAAGGAACTATCTTAAATTTGCAATGAAAACACCAAAGGATAAACTGTACTCTTGGTATTATCAGCCTTGCTGACCTTCAGTTCTATATTCAAGAAATCCTGTTACATGGATTGACTGAATAAACCTGAGTGACTAAGGTATGCAATGCTGTTCAAAGGGGAAAAAGAAAATTTCAAAAAATATTTATCGAGTACCTGCAAAGCATGTAATCATGCTAAGGTTCTGGAGACTATAGATAAAGTGACCTGATCTTGCATTTCATGGGCCTGTAATCTGATGGAGAGCTTATCTCTTACCTTATTGCGAAAAAAGCCTTGGAATGGCTTACAAAAATGAGTGTGCATTCTCAGTAGTGTGTAACTCTTTGTTACCCCATCGACTGTAGCCCACCAGGCTCCTCTGTCCATGGGCTCTTTCAGGCAAGAATACTGAAGTGGGTTGCCATTCCATCCTCCAGGGGATCTTCCCGACTCAGGGAGGAGGAAACACAAACCTGACTTTTGCATTTCATGGGCCCGTAATCTGATGGAGAGCTTATCTCTTACCTTGTTACGAAAAAAGCCTTGGGATGACTTACAAAAATACCTATGTTAAAAATTGGAAAAATGAGAAAAATCAATATGAAGAGAAGGAAAAACAAAGTGAAGGGTAAAGTTAGTTTACTAGATAGAGGCATTAAGGTCCTCCTCACTTCCTAGAGATGGTTCTGAACTCACTAGCGGCTGATCAGAGAGGTGAAACACTATTAGTTACATGATAAAGTTTATAAAACAGAAGAAGCAGAGTCATGGTTGGCATTAAGACCTGAGAGAACTTTCCTCTCTGGGTCCTAAAGATATTTTTTGTAGGAGCTAGCAAAGGTGTAAGGTTTCTCAGGGTAGGCAGACAGCTGGCTTCTGGCTCAGTTCAGTAGAAGCAGTGCTGAAGTGAACCAGCCCAGTGCAAGTGGACAGTCCATGGTGATTAAGCCTTATCCAAGGAAGCTTTGGCTTTTAAATATTGTAGGAGAGGAGACTGAGTTCAAAGAGGCTAAGACACCTGCCCACAGTCAGTGCTAAAATGTAAACACTAGGAGTTTGACTTTAGGGCTCAGCTTTTATGTCCTGCCTAATGTTTATGGGTTACACACCCGTATTCCACTGATACTCCACACTGTCAGTTATACCTATTGATTTTAGTAGCAGGTGGGGCTAACCATGCTGCTTTTAGTATGTCTGAGGAAGCTAGCCAGTTAATGTGCCCGAATAGAAAGATGTCCCATTCTATTTTGTAGGAAATATCTATGGGCAGCAGAGTGCAGATTTTCCTTTCAGAAAAAAGAAAAAGAGTTGTGATCTAATACTTGATCAGAAGAACAATCAAGGCCCTAAGCATTCTTAGGAGAAACTGTTGCAACAGTGATCTTGAATATTTTGAAAGCAAATATTAACAAATGCCTACCTCAGTCTTGAAAATAAATCTCCTTAAGGCATCATAGCTTATCCAATTTTAAGGATTGAAACTTGTTAATAAAGTGTTTGTGATGAATGATTTAGTGAGTGCTATTCAAGACTGTGGCTATATGCCAATTAAAGGTTTGAGGAATAATAAAGTATAATTTATCTGAAGCCTTTGTTTCTGATAGAGAATAGAAGAGCGAGGGGTCTATTAAGTCCGTTTCTAAAGCATGGCAGTAAAATTGTCATCTGTTTAGAAGACCATGTGTAGTCTAAGGAAAATGATAAAGGTATGCAAAAAAGTATTGTAGGGAAGGTGGTGGTCAGGGAAGCTTTTCTGGAGGCGACAAAGGCAATTAACCTGGACTTTGAAGGGCAGCTGGCTTCAGACAGTAGAGATATTCTAGGCAGAATCAACAGAACATATATATTAATAAAAAGCACAGAGGTATCATGAACACAGTATGTGTATAAAGAGTCGGCATTCTGGTATACCATTCATGTGGTATAAAAGCAAGACATAAATTCAAAGAAAGCAGCAGGGTCCATAGCATTTGGAATTTAATCAGAAGGTGATGGGCAGGTACTGAGAGTTTAGGTAGGCAAATGCTTTAGAAATATCACTCTGGCATCTGAATTGAGGAGAGATTGAAGAGGGCAGAGATTTGAAGCAGGAAGACCAGTTAAAAGATTAATATTGTTGACCAGTTTTCCCAGCACCACTTGTTAAAGAGATTGTCTTTACTCCACTGTATATTCTTGCCTCCGTTGTCAAAGATAAGGTGTCCATATGTGTGTGGATTTATCTCTGGGCTTTCTATTTTGTTCCATTGATCTATATTTCTGTCTTTGTGCCAGTACCATACTGTCTTGATGACTGTAGCTTTGTAGTAGAGCCTGAAGTCAGGCAGGTTGATTCCTCCAGTTCCATTCTTCTTTCTCAAGATTGCTTTGGCTATTCTAGGTTTTTTGTATTTCCATACAAATCTTGAAATTATTTGTTCTAGTTCTGTGAAAAATACGGTTGGTAGCTTAATAGGGATTGCGTTTAATTTGTAAATTGCTTTGGGTAGTATACTCATTTTCACTATATTGATTCTTCCGATCCATGAACATGGTATATTTCTCCATCTATTAGTGTCCTCTTTGATTTCTTTCACCAGTGTTTTATAGTTTTATAGAAAACATAAGCAAAGTGAAAAGACAGCCTTCTGAATGGGAGAAAATAATAGCAAATGAAGCAACTGACAAACAACTAATCTCAAAAATATACAAGCAACTTATGCAGCTCAATTCCAGAAAAATAAACGACCCAATCAAAAAATGGGCCAAAGAACTAAATAGACATTTCTCCAAAGAAGACATACAGATGGCTAACAAACACATGAAAAGATGCTCAACATCACTCATTATTAGAGAAATGCAAATCAAAACCACAATGAGGTACCACTTCACACCAGTCAGAATGTCTGTGATCCAAAAATCTGCAAGCAATAAATGCTGGAGAGGGTGTGGAGAAAAGGGAACCCTCCTACACTGTTGGTGGGAATGCAAACTAGTACAGCCACTTTGGAGAACAGTGTGGAGATTCCTTAAAAAATTGCAAATAGAACTACCTTATGACCCAGCAATCCCACTGCTGGGCATACACACCGAGGAAACCAGAATTGAAAGAGACACATGTACCCCAATGTTCATCGCAGCACTGTTTATAATAGCCAGGACATGGAAGCAACCTAGATGTCCATCAGCAGATGAATGGATAAGAAAGCTGTCGTACATATACACAATGGAGTATTACTCAGCCGTTAAAAAGAATACATTTGAATCAGTTCTGATGAGATGGGTGAAACTGGAGCCGATTATACAGAGTGAAGTAAGCCAGAAAGAAAAACACCAATACAGTATACTAACACATATATATGGAATTTAGAAAGATGGCAATGACGACCCTGTATGCAAGACAGCAAAAAAGACACAGATGTGTATAACGGACTTTTGGACTCAGAGGGAGAGGGAGAGGGAGGGATGATTTGGGAGAATGGCATTGTAACATGTATACTATCATGTAAGAATCGAATCGCCAGTCTATGTCCGATGCAGGATATAGCATGCTTGGGGCTGGTGCATGGTGATGACCCAGAGAGATGTTATGGGGAGGGAGGTGGGAGGGGGGTTCATGTTTGGGAACGCATGTACACCCGTGGTGGATTCATGTCAATGTATGGCAAAACCAATACAGTATTGTAAAGTAAAATAAAGTAAAAAAAAAAAAAAAAAAAAGAATGCAGGATAAATCTCATCAAAAAAAAAACAAGATTAATATTGTGATTTGGGCATAATGATGAAGGCCCATGAAAGTAAAGAGGCTGGATTTGAGAGATTTAGGAGAAAGAATCTGTGGGAGCTAATGACCAGGTGGTGGATGGTAAGGGAAAAGGGAGGAAGAGGCATGAAAAGGAGGAATGTGTTTGAAGCAGTTTCAACATCAGATATATTATTTGAGGTGCATGTGGGATAGCCAAATGCCGGTAGTTGGTAGTTAGAAGGAGACCATGAAGGATAGGCTGCAAAGACAGAACTAGTAGAGGATGATGTCACATGGAAATACAAGGCCTACCAAGTGTGTAGGCGTTGGGTGAAAATACCAAAAGCAACTTGAGTGCAGCTGTATATGCGGAAGTCAGACTGAGGTGAGTTAAGTGGTGAGTGAATTTAGTGCAGGGAAAGAGGGACAGTAGCTAAAAGCGGGTGTATGTTGATGAGAGGATGATTGGTTTTAGCTTTAAGATGAGAGAGAATTGAGCATATTAATGTGTAGAAAACAAAGTTTGTAGAGAGGAAGAAGTGGTTATTTGGCGCAAGATCCCTGAGAAAGTTTAAGAGGAGTAGAATTGAGAATTCAGGCAGATGTATAAGCCTTGGACAGTAGGAGGGATATCTGTTCTGTTGACGGAATTTGTGGAATAGAAAGTGCTATGAGCTTTGCCGTATATGCTCTTTAAGCATACAGACCTTTTGTGGTTAAGTATTGTGTATTTGAGATTTATTTCGAAATGAAGTAACTGCAGAAAAACATATTAGTCTAACCCTGTGCTATTGGTATTGGATATGGATATTGTGCTATTGGTATTGGATATGGTATGATATCCAATGTGGTATTGGATATGGTATTCAATACCATAAACAAGAGTCATATGTCACTTTTTAAATTTAAATTAATTAAAATGAAATAAAGTTTCTTATTGCTCATACCACAGTTCAAGTGCTCACTAGCCAGAGTGGCTAGTTGTTACTGCATTAGATGGCATGAATATAGAACATCTCCATCAATGAAGAAAGTTCTATTGTGTAGCACTAGCCTAGTACACTTGCCTGGAGAATCCCAGGGACGGGGGAGCCTGGTGGGCTTCCGTCTATGGGGTCGCACAGAGTCGGACACTACTGAAGCGACTTAGCAGCAGCAGCAGCAGCAGCAGCAGTACATTCTAAAAACAAGTATGTTGAATATGTAATCTTAATTTGTGCAGTGTTATAACATCATTAATTTATCCTAAAAATATAACCTAAATGTATGGTGTTTTATAGATTTCATAATCTATCAAATAATTGAAAAACTAAGTAACAAAGTATTTCTTTTTTAATTTGGGTTAAGCATCTGATTTGAAAATATATTGTCAAATTTAAGCAGTTTGGTAGTTTCATGTGTATTAGAAAAGCTTTTTTTTCTTTGGAGTGATCCCTTTATTACATACACATATAGCTCATGGACTTTAACTTTCAAAACATTTTCAGATGATATACCTGAAAGCTCACCCATCTCAGCAATGCCGTCAGAGGAAAAGGCTGCCTCCCCTCCCAAACCATCCCTTTCAGATGCCTCAGCAACTCCAGTTGGGAGAAGGGGTCGACTGGCCAACCTTGCTGCAACTATTTGCTCCTGGGAAGATGATGTAAAAACCTCATCTGCAAAGCAAAACAGTGTGCAAGAACAGCCTGGTACCACTTGTTTATCCAAATTTTCCTCTGCAAGTGGAGCATCTGCTAGGATCAATAGCAGCAGTGTTAAGCAGGAAGCTACATGCTGTTCCCAAAGGGATGGTGATGCCTCTTTGAATAAAGCCTCATCTTCGAGTGCTGTGGGTGCACCTTTGATTAACGTTGCGATTTCTAGCCCTGGGGTAAGTAAATATAATTTTGGTATTTGGAAACCTTTTTGTTATGAGTAATAATTTATATTATATATATATTTCTGTAGGTATGTATATTATATCATATATATAGGATGTTTATGTATTTTTAGAGTATTTCATAGAAAGTAAAAATCATAAATTTGATATTCAGACCCGTTAAGTTATCAATTAACAAGTAAATTATACAAATAATCTTTTGAATAATGGAGCCTCTTCCATACATCTTTTGAATGATGGAGCCTCTTCTTACTCATCATGAGAGCCTGAAAATTACCTTCTCTATTAAAATGCTGTATGTATGTATATAAATGCAAGAAAGACATCAAATATCTCTGAAAGCTCATAGCTGTAGTTACTTCCAGAAGGCAGTTGTCACGGGTGGGTATGATCCTTTCATTGATATCCTTTTGAAGTATTTGAAAGATTACCCTGCCCATGCATTATCTCAATGGTTTTTTAAAAATAATATGAAAAAAACAAAAATGAAAAAAAAATATTGTGTTTCTGAGCATTATCTTTAGGTGTAGAGCTCAGTTTGGGAATGACACCCGCATTCAATCCCAGCCCTACCATGTAATTAGAAGTGTGGCTTTGGAGAAGTTACTTAATCTTGCAAAACTATTTTTCCATTTGTAAAATGGGAAAGAAAAGGTTATGGGAGGATTAAATGAGATAATGTTCATAAAGCACTTAGTATGGTACTTCACACATAGTAAGTAGTACTTATAATTCACCTTTAAGTACATGATACATGACTTAATTAAAATACAAATGTATATGTATTTGGCCTAATACAGTTAATATTCATAAGGGTACTAGTATGATGATATAAAAGAAATTGTTTTTTAAAATAGTGAGTAACCCTCTCCCTTGTACTAAATTACCCATCAGAATATTATGTAGACTAAACTACATAGTTTGAATAATCACATTTTCTAAGTTAATTTTTTTCAAACCTTTCAAATTAATTTGATCTATTAGAGAGGAAGAAATTGTTTTACATGAGTGTACAAAAAGGCTATCAAGCATATAGGATTTGAATTGTTTTGTTGTAGAAATATCTTTAACTATTGTAAGTGTTGTTATTTACCCAAAGTGTTATCATGTTTCAGAAAGCTACTTCTTCTCCAGTGAAATCTTCTACAACATCCATCACCAGTGCTAAAAATTGTAAGGTCCAAAATCCTGAACTACTTCAAAAACCCTCTGTTAGTCCTCTGAAAACAGAAGTATCAAAACCAGTTGAGAAGTCAGCTGTATCCCGTACAGTTCGGCCCAAGGAAGAATTAAACAGAGAAATTTGTCTGCAGTCTCAATCTAAGGACAAATCTGCAACACCAGGTTACATATTTTGAAAAAATCTAAAGTACTGCTGACTATTTTCAGGGTGTCTGTTCTTAGCATTTTAAACATCCAGTTGTGAATGTTATAGTGTTGGCTTGCCAGGGCAATTGCCTGAATGCATCAAGTGAGATTTCTTCAAAGTCAACTAATTGAGTGAATATTCATTATTGTAGATTAGCCCAATTACTGGTCAAAGAGTTTAACTTTGTTTAAGCATTTTTTTTTTTCCTAGAATGACCGTGCTAGATACTTTCTTCTATACCTGAAAATCACATTTTAAGGATATAATGCAGAAACATTCTTATAACCAAGTGTGCAGAGCAGTGTCTCAAACTGCACTATGACACATCCCTAGTAGCAAAGGGAAGAGAATATGTATACAGATGACTCCACTCTCATTAAATTTATATGTGTGTATACTGTACGTGAATATGTACATAGGAAAATTCAGTTTTCCTATAGTAAATTGATGCTCCAGGAAGTTCATATTTATCTTGTGTATACTTCCAGTATACCCCCACCTGATTGAGAAACACAGTAGTAAAAATTATCTCTCAAATATATGGTAATACAGTTTACGTTGAGCTATATTCTTTTTCATTAGAACTGCTCTTTGTATTAATTCTCCATTTTAACTTCTAAAAAAATACAATATCTCCAGAAACAATAGTTCATCATAAAAGAGAAGTATACAGAGATGAGAGTGGGGAATCCATTAGTTACAGGATAAGTAGAACCCAGCAGTCAGTTTCCAGATGAGCCAAAATGAGAAACAATAGCAAAATCCCCATGTGAAATTGGACTGTGACTCCCAGTATTCTAAAGACTTATGGCATAGATAAGAATGACATAAATAAGAAGTATTCTTGGGAAGTCTCTGGTGATGCATTCATTGGTTAGGACTTGTTGCTTTCACTGCTATCATGGGTCAAATTCTGCCCTTTACTTGTTTTTGCAAATAAAGTTTTATTGGAACATAGCCACACCCATTTACTGTCTGTGGCCGCTTTCATGCTTCAGTGCAGGACTGAGTAGTTGTGGAATGTGCAATGGCCATATGGCCTGCAGAGCCCAAAATATTTACTCTCTGGCTGCTTATGGGAAAATGTTTACCACCTCCTTTTATGTAGTACAACCCTAGTATTGTTATAGTGGAAGTGATATATAGTCTACTTGTATTTTAAATGTATTTCATACTATTTAAAATAAGTACTAAGACTTGGTGAAATCAAGACATACTTTGATAAACTAAACTATCCTTAATTATCATTTTTTAAAAAGAAAAAGGATTTAATCACTGGATTTTCATGTTATACTTCCTTAAAAAAATAAAATAAATTGGACTGTAGAGATATTAGAAATTTAGTTATCATGGCCAGGATACTTGGTGTTTAGGGCATATCATTAATGCACACAGAGTCAATTTCCAATTATTTAGGTTCTGATTAAGTAGTTTAAGGGTTTTCTAATCCCCTCTGTCCTCTCACTCTAACTTTTTAAAAAATTCTTTGTGTTTTTTAAAGTATTAAATCCTATAAAGCAAATTTTAGGATATAGAACTAAATAATATGGTTAAAAAAAGTATTTTTAAGTTTTTTGAACTATTTTCCTACTGTTTTCTTTCTGAATGAATATTCCTAGTGGAATAAAAGCATTTTGGAGCTGAACTGGATTTAGAGCATTTCCCGTAGAAATCATAATTGTTATTTGTTCTAAGTAGCCTCTAAAATCTGTGTATTTTCTTTAGGAGGATCAGGAATTAAGCCTTTTCTGGAACGCTTTGGAGAGCGTTGTCAAGAACATAGCAAAGAAAGTCCAGCTCGTAGTACACCCCATAGGACTCCCATTATCACTCCAAATACAAAGGCCATACAAGAAAGATTATTCAGGCAAAACGCGTCTTCATCTACTACTCACCTAGCACAGCAACTCAAGCAGGTATATCTTACTGTGTTTAACGTTATTCATTACATAGCCTCAGCATAGGACCTAGACGTCAAATTCTGACGCCAGTCTTTTTGACTGAGATGAATAGCATCTTGATTCTCTGTATCACTTATTTCAAATTAAAAGTGTTGTTGTCTTATATTCCATGTATATTTTGAATTTTTTAATCTTAAAAATGAAAAGAAGCAAAGTTAGTAGTATTGGGATATTGTTAAACATACTTTTGACTCTCGTGTAAAATAGAGATTTTGATGGTTTTAGGAACGTCAGAAAGAACTAGCATGTCTTCGTAGCCGATTTGACAAGGGCAGTTTATGGAGTGCAGAAAAAGGCGAAAACTCAAAAAGCAAACAACTAGAAACCAAACAGGTAACATAAACAAGAACTGGGATTTAACTTGTAGTTCTGTATTGCAAAACAGTTCTCTATACACTTTCTTGTTCTGATTGACTATGCCATTTTCCATTCATAAACTCTTTAAATGTTCATACCAACTTGGCTTTTCTCTTGTGATATTTTGCCATTTAATGGAACTTCTAACCGTGTTTATGATGACCTACTTAAAATCAAATTTAAAAAGTATTCTCATCTTCAACTGATTTCAGATTCCTTTTGACCTTCTATTTAGATGTTGATTTTCAAATGTTTCTTGGAATCTACTTTTATCAGTAATGATTATATATCTCTCCTCAAATATCATACATTTATACTATCTGTAATCCTTTTAGTCAACAAATGCCTCCCAGATTTCTTTTTACTCATGTTGTTCTACATGCTAAGTTGCTTCAGTCGTATCCAACTCTTTGTGACCCTGTGGACCGTAGCCCACCAGGCTCCTCTGTCCATGGGATTCTCCAGGCAAGAATATTGGAGTGGGTTGCCATGCCCTCCTCCAGGGGATTTTCCTGACCCAGGGATTGAACCTACGTCTCTTATGTCTCCTGCATTGGCAGGCAGGTTCTTTACCATCAGTGCCACCTGGGAAGCCTCTTACCCATACTACTTCTCATAGTATAATTTCATGGATAAGCCTTCAACAAAATTCCTACTGTGTTAAACTCTCTTCTATTTCATCTAGATGCCTATTGTGTACAAAAATGCTATGTTAGGAGATAAATATGCATATATATTAGTTACAATAAATATGGTTGACATACAGCACTGTATAAGTTTAAGATATATAGCATAATGACTTACATTATGAAATGATGACCCCAATAAATTTAGTGAATCTCCGTCATCTCATAGATAGAAAATTAAAGAAGGAGAATAAAACATATTTTCCTTGTGATATGAACTCTTAGGATTTACTCTTTCATATTTAATTTAACAGCAGTGTTAATTATGTTAATCATGTTGTACATTATATCTCTAGTACTCATTTGTCTTATAACTGGAAGTTTGTACCTTTTGACTACCTTCATCTAATTCCACATCTCCCTCCCACCTCCTCTGGTAACCACAAAGCTGATCTTTTTTCCTATGAATTTGTTTGGTTTTTGACGTATAATTGACCTACAGTACTATGCTAGTTCCCACACAATATAGTGACTTGTTATTTTTATAGATTACAAAATGGTCATTATGATAAGTCTGTTAATCTTTGTCACCATACAAAGTTATTACTTTATTATTGATTGTATTCCCCGTGCTGTACATTTCATCCCTGTGACCCATTTATTTTGTAACTGGAAGTTGTACATCTTAATTTCCCTGTGTTAGGTTACATTTTTAAGCTAAAAATAATAGAATTACATTTAACATGGGTACCAGTAGAAATAGAATAATACATTTTACCATATTCTTTGAGAAGGATCTATTTGATTTTATTTTTTACCAGTTCCCTTGCTTAACAAATCATACTTCCCAAGGTTCTGATCTCTCTTTTTTTTTTTTTTGTCTCGCTTGTCCTGGAACATCTCTTTCCCATCCTTACATCTAGCTTCAGCCAATCACAGAAATGCTGATAATGCTTGGCTGTGCAGCCCTCACCTCTCTCCTGAACTCTAGTCGAGCTTTGGTTGACTGGAGGAGCTTTCTTTGCTGGAGTATCTTCCCCAGGTAGTCTCTGTCTTCACTTAGGGCTTTACTGTATACTTCCTCATCCAAAACAATCTGGTAGTTCTTCCTTGGCCTCTTCCTTTTGTTAGTGTCTTTCTTCCCACTGGCCTCAAGCACATATTATGCATAAATACACGGACATCCAGTGATACGTTTTATAAATATGTTGCCAAGCTGTCTTGTCCTCTGTATTTTCCCCTGCCATTGCCTTACTCATTACTATACCCTTGCATGAGCACCTTGCTTTTAGTCTGGCTACTCTCCAGTCCACTGCTAACCCACTGCTGCCAGAAAAATATTTCCAAGAGGCAGATAAGCATGTATTCCTGTGCTTAAAATCCTGGAGAGCTTCCCATAGCCATCACCAGAAAAATGTCTAAAGTGCTTGATTGGATATCTAGAATCATTCAGAAATCTGACTTCTCTTCACTGCTTCTCTGCACGTGTGCTTCAGTCCTGTCATGCAGGCTATTTGCAGTTTCTTGAATGTACCCATGTTTTCAGATCTGTTTGTCTTTGCTTTGCTAGTCTCTCTGGGTGAAGTATCTCTGTGATGAGCTGCTTCATTAAGAGTAGGTCAAACTTTAATTACCTTTGGAAATTTTTACTTGGTCCTTTTCCCAGTTCCCTTCCCTCCTTGTTTGGGTCCATGTCATCCTGTTTTTACCTCACCAGAATATTTATGTTCCTATAAGTGTTTTAACTTTGCTTTCCAGCACTGTATGAGAGCCTCATTCTTTTCTATCTATGTTCTTAGGGCTTGGCTCATAGTAGGAACTCGGTAAATTTGTCTTTGGAAGAAGATCAGTTCAGTGGAGTTACTCAGTCATGCCCGACTCTGCGACCCCATGGATTTCAGTACACAAGGCTTCCCTGTCCATCAGCAACTCCTGGAGCTTACTCAAACTCATGTCCATTGAGTCGGTGATGCCATCCAACCATCTCATGCTCTGTTGTCCCCTTCTCCTCCTGCCTTCAATCTTTCCCAGCATCAGGGTCTTTTCAAATGAGTCAGTTCTTCACATCAGGTGGCCAAAGTTTCAGCTTCAGCATCAGTCCTTCCAATGAATATTCAGGACTGATGATTTCCTTTAGGAGGAAGAAATGAATGGGCTAATCCTTCCCACTAGCATTTGTTGTTTGGTCGTCCATTGAGTCGGTGATGTGATCCAATCATCTCATCCTCTGTTGCCCCCTTCTCCTGTGCTCAGTCTTTCCCAGCATCAGGGTCTTTTCCAATGAATCGGCTCTTTGCATCAGGTGGCCATAGTATTGGAGCTTCAGCATCAGTCCTAAAGAATATTCAGAGTTGATTGGTTTAATCTCCTTTCTATCCAAGGGACTCTCGAGAGTCTTATTACAGCACCATAGTTCGAAAGCATCGGTTCTTTGGCGCTCAGCCTTCTTTATCGTCCAGCTCTCACATCTGTACATGGCTACTGGAAAAACCATCGCTTTGACTATATGGACCTTTGTTGGCAAAGATATGTCTCTGCTTTTTAATATGCTGTCTAGGTTTGTCATAGTTTTTCTTCAAGGAGTAAGCTGGAAAAACCATTGCTTTGACTAGACGGACCTTTGTTGGCAAAGTAATGTCTCTGCTTTTTAATATGCTGTCTAGGTTTGTCATAGTTTTTCTTCCAAGGAGCAAACGTCTTTTAATTTCATGGCTGCAGTCACCATCCACAGTGATTTTAGAGCCCACGGAAATAAAATCTGCCACTATTTCCCTTTCTTCTGCATTTAAATTTCCCATGAAGTGGTGGGGCCAGATGCCATGATCATAACAAAAGCAACTCATTTAATCTCCTATTCCCCTCCCTTTCTTTGCCTCCTTTTCATCCAGACTCTTCCAAAGGAGTGTCTCTACTTGTTTCTTGCAGCTTTTCTCTTCCTTCTCTCTTGATTTCTCCGCTCATGCTCTCGCCACTACCTTTAGCAGATTCACCAGTGATCTTCAGAATCACTTTTCTAGTGTTTAACTTGACCTGTTAGCAGCGGTTGATTTTGTGAATCACTCCCTTTTGTCTGAAGCACCTTCTTCACTTGGTTGCCAGTATGTTACAGTCTCATGATTTTCCTTCTCTTTCTCTAGGTGTGTTAAATGATTCCTGATAAACCTGTGGAATCCTTCCCTAGAGAGTTGTACATATGCATGTAAAGAAAATTCTGAACACAGTATTGGGAGAGTTCAAGGGTCTTCCCACTTCAGAATTCATCTGTGGTACCCATAGAAAAAGCAGCCTAAGTGATGGGAGGAGAAAGCAGTTGAGTGTGATGTAACTAAAGTCCAGGGAAGAAGGAGACTTTCAGAAGGAAGGAGTGGTCAGTATTGTCACATGTTTGTTGTAAATGTGGACTGAACCGAGATCACAGTAAGGAGCTTATTGTGACTTGGCAGAACCTTTTGGTGAAGTGGTGAGGGCAGGAGGCAGGTAGTGGGTGAAGAGTAGAGTCCATTAGTGTAGGCAGTCCCAGAAGTTTGGCTCTAAAGGGCAGGGAGCAAAGATACGGTGGCTGAAAAGGGATATGGAAGTGGCGTATAGTTTTAGCTTGTATTTTTTTGTTCTTCTTGAGGAGACTTAATTATTTTTTCCTCTTACTTGCCTTATTTCCTCTTATTTGAATTGGTTTATCTAAAGCTGAACTTTGATGTGAATTTTCATTCTCTCTTGCCTAGTGGTCTCTAAAAAGGGGACCAGATTTTATGTACTGTGAATTATCAGGAATATGAACTAGTGTTCTAAACATGGCTGGACCTTTTCAACATTCATTTTCTGTTTTGTTCTGAGGAAGTTTATTTCTAACAATGACTCTTATTTGTTTCATTTAATAACGTAAAAAGACAAGATTTATAGTTTTGAGAAATAAAATTTAACATTTGCTTTTTGCAGGAAATTCACTGTCAGAGCACTCCCCTCAAAAAACAAGTGGGTCCAAGTACCCCATCACTTACAGTAACAGAAAAGGTGACAGAAAATCAGACACCAGCAAACCCTTCTAGTAGAGAAACTTCAGGTAAGCATTTTCTATTTCTTTTTCACTTAAAATGTCGATTTCAGTCTACCATAATTTTGGAAACAGCAGAAATGCCGTTCTAGTATAAAAAGACAAATTAATTTTTTTGTTTCTAGCCATGCTATATGCTTCTTCCTTAGTTTTCTCTCCAGAGTGAGAACTCATACTCTTAATGAGAGTATAAATTTACTATAAATATTTTTTGGAGAAAAACTCAGTAATATCTGTTGAATTGTAAAGTGTGTGTACTCCTTAATTCAACTTCTTCGCAAGTGTTTCTGTAAGTTGAATTCTTAGAACTAGTGTGCAATGGATGTATGTACAAATTTATTAATCACTGCATCATTTGTAATAGTGGTAAGATTTAAATAACTTAAATGCCCATCAGTAGAAGACTGTAAATAAATTGTGCTAAATCCATGAAATTGAGTATTATGTAGCTGTTTAAAGAAGATAAGGTAGCTTTGTATGTAGTGGCATTTAATATATCATAGACAATTAATTTTTTTGAAATTGTGAAAAACATATTACTAAAATTCACCATCTTAACAGTTTTTAAGTATGCAGTTCAGTAGTACATTCACATTGTTGAGGAACTTTCATCAGGCAAAATGAAAACTATATCCATTAAACAACAACTCTCCTTTCCCCCTCTTCAGCCCTTGATCACCAGCATTCTACCTTCTGTATCTGTCAATTTGACTACCTTAGACAGCTCATATAAGTGCAGTCATATGGTATCTGTATTTTTGTGACTAGCATATTTAATTTAACATAATGTCCCAGGGTTCATCCATGTTGACATGTCATATGTCAAGTGTGTGACATGATTACTTTCCTTTTTAAGGCTGAATAATATTTTCTTGTGTGTATATACCATATTTTGTTTATCTATTATCCATTGATGGATATGTGGATTGTTTCCACTTCTTAGGTATTGTGGGTAGTGGTGTTATGAACATGGGTGTGCAAATATCTCTTTGAGACCCTGCTTTTAATTCTTTTGGCTATATACCCAGAAGTGGAATTGCTTGATCATATAGTAGTTCTATTTTTAATATTTTTGAGGAACTATTATTCTGGTTTCCATATTGTTTACATTATTACATACTGATCACACAGTGTTGTCAACAGTGCATGACGGTTCCAATTTCTCCTCACTCTCGTCAACACTTGATATTTTTTTTCTGTTCTTGATAGTAGCCATCCTAATAGGTATGAGTTGTTAGCTCATTGTGATTTTGATTTACCTTTGTCCTATGATTGGTGATGTTAGCATCTTTTCATATGCTTGTTGCCCGTTCATATATCATATTTGGAGAAATGTCTGTTCATATCCTTTGCCTATTTTTTTAATCAGGTTGATTTTCTTTGTTATTGAGTTGTAGGAGTCCTTTTTATATTCTTAATACTAACTTCTTAGATGTATGATTTGAAGATATTTTCTTGAATCCAGTAGGTTGGTTTTTCACTCTGTTGACTGTGTTCTTTGATATACAAACATTTTTTAATTGATGCATAGTTGTGAAAGTGCTGAACTCAATATGCCAGGAAGTTTGGAAACCTCAGCAGTGGCCACAGGACTGGAAAAGGTCAGTTTTCATTCCAATCCCAAAGAAAGGCAATGCTGAAGAATACTCAAACTACCGCACACTTGCACTCATCTCACATGCTAGTAAAGTGTAAGGCTCAAAATTCTCCAAGCCAGGCTTTAGCAATACATGAACCATGAACTTCCAGATGTTCAAGCTGGTTTTAGAAAAGGCAGAGGAACCAGAGATCAAATTGCCAACATCTGCTGGATCATCGAAAAAGCAAGAGAGTTCCAGAAAAACATCTATTTCTGCTTTATTGACTATGCCAAAGCCTTTGACTGTGTGGATTACAATAAACTGTGGACAATTCTGAAAGAGATGGGAATACCAGAGCACCTGACCTGCCTCTTGAGAAACCTATATGCAGGTCAGGAAGCAACAGTTAGAACTGGACATGGAACAACAGACTGGTTCCAAATAGGAAAAGGAGTCCGTCAAGGCTGTATATTGTCACCCTGCTTATTTAACTTCTATGCAGAGTACATCATGAGAAACGCTGGACTGGAAGAAACAAAAGCTGGAATCAAGATTGCTGGGAGAGATATCAGTAACCTCAGATATGCAGATGATACCACCCTTATGGCAGAAAGTGAAGAGGAACTAAAAAGCCTCTTGTTGAAAGTGAAAGAGGAGAGTGAAAAAGTTGGCTTAAAACTCAACATTCAGAAAACTAAGATCATGGGATCTGGTTCCATCACTTCATGGGAAATAGATGGAAAAACAGTGGAAACAGTGTCAGAGTTTATTTTTTTGGGCTCCAAAATCACTGCAGCTGGTGACTGCAGCCATGAAATTAAAAGACGCTTACTCCTTGGAAGGAAAGTTATGACCAACCTAGATAGCATATTAAAAAGCAGAGACATTACTTTGCCAACAAAGGTCCGTCTAGTCAAGGCTGTGGTTTTTCCAGTAGTCATGTATGGATGTGAGAGTTGGACTGTGAAGAAAGCTGAGCACCGAAGAATTGATGCGTTTGAACTGTGGTGTTGGAGAAGACTCTTGAGAGTCCCTTGGGCTGCAAGGAGTTCCAACCAGTCCATTCTAAAGGAGATCAGTCCTGGGTGTTCATTGGAAGGACTGATGCTGAAGCTGAAACTCCAGTACTTTGGCCACCTCATGCGAAGAGTTGACTCATTGGAAAAGACTCTGATGCTGGGAGGGATTGGGGGCAGGAGGAGAAGGGGGCGAGAGAGGATGAGATGGCTGGATGGCATCACTGACTCGATGGACATGAGTTTGAGTGAACTCCGGGAGTTGGTGAGGGACAGGGAGGCCTGGCGTGCTGTGATTCATAGGGTCGCAAAGAGTTGGACACGACTGAGCGACTGAACTGAACTGAACTAACTGATTTACAATATTATCTTAGTTTCAGGTGTACAATGATTAAACGTATTTATAGATTATAGTCCATTTTAGTTATTATAAAATATTGTTCCATATGTTGGACAATATATCCTTGTAACTTATTTATTTTATACATAGTTGTTTGTACCTCTTTATCCCTACCCCTACTGTGCCCTGCTTGCCACAAAAGTTTTTCAGTTTGTTGTAGTCCCATTTATCTATTTTTGGTTCTGTTGTCTGTGCTTTTTGTGTTATACACAGGAAATAACCAAATCCAGTGTCATAAAGCTTTCCCTCTGTTTTCTTCTGGGAGTTTTGTAGTTTTGAGTCTTATTAGTTCTTTAATCTGTTTTGAGTTGACTTTTGTGTATGGCATCAGATAAAAGTCTAACTTAATTCCTTGCATGTAGCTATCCAATTTTTCTAACATTTGTCCTTTCTTCATTGAATTATCATGGCAGCTTTGACCATATATTTGAAATTTTCTTTTTGGGCTCTCTATTCTTTTCCATTTGTCTATATGTCTATCTTTATGTTGGTACCATACTGTATTGATTATTATAGCTTTATAATATATTTTGAAATGAGGAAATGTCAGTCTTTTAACTTTGTTCTCTTTTAAAATTATTTTAGATATTCAGAGGTTCTTGAAGTTCCATACGAAAATTAGGACAGATTTTCTATTTCTCCAAAAAGCGCTGTTGGGAGTCTGATAGGAATTGCATTAAGAGTCTTTTACTGAACAATTCTAAGTTTTTATATATATTCAAATTGTTTTTCCTATTTTTTTAGATTTTACTGAACGTGAAATGACGAAGTCTAGCCCTTTGAAAATAACACTGTTTTTAGAAGAGGACAAATCCTTAAAAGTGACATCAGAACCAAAGGTTGAACAGCAGATTGGTTGGTTTTCATTCTTTGTTTCTTATTAACTCTGGATATGCTAGGAGAATTAGTATTCTCATATTCAAATATGTAGTGTTTTATATTTCAAAATGTCTTTGATTTTATAATGCCCCTTTTTTTAAAAAAAATAGGAAATATTCTTGCTTTTGCAAAATATGGTACTGTTAACAGTTATCTTTAGGTCCCATGCCCTGTGAAAATGTGATTAAGGCTGTCACTTATTTTCATAGGGAAAGGAAATGTGCTACTCTTCCACACTCTGCATGTACAGTTGGAAGAAATCAGTGCCCTTGAAGTTTATTTGTGAACCCTGCCCTTATTTGTGGTTATTATTGTCCTGTTATTGACTGCAGTGTGAAAAGACAGTTCTTAGCAAGAGAAAGAGAATTATTTGAAAGAGTATATTTTGTAAATCTGAAGCTTTTGGCTGTTATCTTGCAGTCTGAGTCCTTAATTATCTCAAACCTGTGGCACTGAATCAGCTTTTAATCGTTCCTACCTTCATTACTTAGAAAATGTTATTGGAACATTATAGCAGTATTCTGTTTCTTTTTGTTTTGTTTGTGTAGGAGATACATTTTCTTAGGGCCTTTTTTTCCCCCTACTTATTGAGTAAGCATATGAATATTAAGTCTTCTCTGTTATCTCTTCAGTTCTTAAAGGTCTGAATCACAGTATTCACCTATTGAAATATTTTTCAGAAGTGGTACGTGAAATTGAGATGAGCGTGGATGATGATGATGATATCAATAGTTCAAAAGTAATTAATGACATCTTCAGTGATGTCCTAGAGGAAGGTGGACTAGATGTGGAAAAGATCCAAGAGGAGATGGATCAAGCAGATGCAGAAAGCAGCGAAGAACAGGAAGATGCACTGAATATTTCCTCGATGTCTTTGCTTGCTCCATTAGCACAGACAGTTGGTGTGGTAAGTCCAGAGGTAAGACAGGACTAAACGTAAATAGGCCCAGGACATAAAGAAACTAAGTAGAATTAGGATCTGTTTTTGTTTTAGTTGGTACCTGGGGATTTGGCACACTATAGCCAGGGATATTTTGCAAACTTGATGTTAATTCTCTTAGAAGAGATCTTAAAACTCTTCATTGGTTTCCTGTTGGCATCAGATGAAATCCAAACTGTAACATGGCTTAAAAAGCCAGCTACCTGGGCTCACATCCTGGCATGTACTGGTGTTTACTGGTCAGGTTATTTTAACCTTTTTGTCGCAATTAAATGTTCAGTTCAGTTCAGTTCAGTCACTCAGTCATGTCTGACTCTCTGCGACCCCATGAATTGCAGCACGCCAGGCCTCCCTGTCCATCACCAACTGCCGGAGTTCACTCAGACTCACGTCCATTGAGTCAGTGATGCCATCCAACCATTTCATCCTCTGTCGTCCCCTTCTTCTTCTGCCCCCAGTCCCTCCCAGCATCAGAGCCTTTTCCAATGAGTCAACTCTTTGCATGAGGTGGCCAAATTAAATGTTAAATTAGGTTAAAAACAGTACCTCCATCATGGAGTTGAAGTGCATATTAAATTGTATTAGAACATCAGTATTTAGCACAAGATAGATAACTAACATTTATTAGCTATCACTCTGAACTGAGTAACTGCAGCTTTTTTGGAAATTGATTCAATTAGAAATATTTTTTTAAAAAGAGTTACAAGTGTAGGCTTCAGCTATCTTTGAATTTTTATTCATATACTTTTTAGGAACGTAGTTTGTCTTGTTTTTATGATAAATCAGTCAACTTTTTGGATATTTATTTTCTAGTAATAGAGAAGGCATTCAGTTCCTCAGATTTCTCATTTAGAATCAATGTCATCCATAAAATCTAATATCTGATGTGCCTTCCTGCAGAATTTAGTTTCTTCACCTAGATGGGAAGTGAAAGACACCAGCATCAGTGATGAAAGTCCAAAGCCAGGAAAATTCCAAAGAACCCGTGTCCCTCGAGCTGAGTCTGGTGATAGCATTGGTTCTGAAGATCATGATCTTCCTTATAGGTGAGAATATCTTGGAAGACATTCAGTCACTAAGCGTCATGGTTTAGGTTAAAATAAGAAGTTTTGTTACTTATAATTATAATGTTATTAATGTTAATCTTCATAAAACTTTGAAATAGCTTTGGTCACCTTCTTTCACCCAGTGGCATTTTCCATTCTAGTGAAGTGTTCTGCCGATACTTTGCAATATCAGACTCAGTTCAACAAAACGTAGTGCTTAGTGTGTTGCTGGATTTTTAATAGAGTGTAACTTATTTCCTGAAGCATTGATGCATATAGATCCCAAAGAGTAAAAGAAACGGACCGTCCTTCGATAAAGCAAGTGATTGTTCGGAAGGAAGATGTTACTTCAAAATTGGAAGAAAAAAAGAATGGTTTTCCTTGTCAGGTTAACATCAAACAGAAGATGCAGGTATGTGCTTCACTGGAAAGGGGATTTGGAATGTTAACACCTTGAGACTGTGAGCTTCTTTAGGACAAGGACCCTGTCTTATTCATCTCTGTATCCAGGACTAGGATAGTGTCTGGCTTGCAGGGCCTCAGGAACTCAGTCCTGAATTCAGTCTGAGAAAAGTTCTCTTTACTGGAAAAGTTGGAAGCTTGTTTGATATTACTGAAATATTTACTTTTAAGAATGTTTGTCATACACAAATGAACCTGTCTTTGTGGAGGAAACTGACTCCAAGATGTAAAGAACAGACTTGTAGTTGCCAAGGGGGAGGGCCGAGGGGGAGGAATGGATTGGGAATTTGATTAGCAGATGCAAACTGTTACAGATAGAAGGGATAAACAGCCAAGTCCTACTGTATAGCATGCATGCTTGCTCAGTAGCATCATTTGTGTCCAAACTCTTTGTGACCCCCATGGACCACAGTCCACCAGACTGCTCTGTCCCTGGGATTCTCTAGGCAAGAATACTGGAGTGGGTTGCCATTTCCTCCTCCAGGGGAACTTCCTGACCCAGGGATCGAACCTGCATCTCTTATGTCTCCTGCATTGGCAGGCTGGTTCTTTACCACTGGCATCACCTGGGAAGCCCTGAGTAGTATAGCATAGAGAACTATATTCAATATGATATATTGTGTAGCACAGGGAACTATAGTCAATATCCTATGATAAGCCATATGAAAAAGATATGTTAAATGTTTTTGGTGCATAGTCTAGAAACTTGAACAGTGAAACTAACATTTTGACTTTCCTCTCTGGAGATTTTAGAAATTACCTAATTGGATAAATTATAAATAAAGCTTAAATAAAGTAAAAATCGTGATTCAATGTGAATTTTTTTTCTCCTCTCATTGGTTTCACTAGGAACTCAATAATGAAATAAATTTGCAGCAGACAGTGATCTATCAGGCTAGCCAGGCTCTTAACTGTTGTGTTGATGAAGAACATGGAAAAGGGTCACTGGAAGAAGCTGAGGCAGAAAGACTTCTTCTAGTAGCAAGTATGTGTGATACACCCAAAACAATTCCAACACAGTTTCACACCAGGAAAAGCTCATTTTGTCTAGTATAGTCAGAAATTTCTAATTCTAGAGAAAGGGCTTTTTTTGATAGTCTGTTTCAGCCGATCTGTTTTTAATTTTTTTTTTTTTAATGAGGTTTGTGAAAACTTTGCACGTAAAATAAGGCATAGTTTACATGAAAGGGTGAAAGAATCTGGAGTGCATCTGAAGAAATGTAGAGTGTGCTGATAATGAATATATGAGTATATTTATACACGCACACTATCTCTGTATGTGTAGCTAAAAACAAGTATATGAATTTTGTTGTGTGTGTATGTATGATGAAGGATGACAGGGCACGTTAGGATGGAGAAATTAACCGTACAAGAAAACTGACCAAAAGTTGGAGTATTGAGCATTTTGTGAACAGACGGGTGATCAAGGTCTTACCTAACTACCTATCACCTGTTTATATGAAGGAAGAGTTACGGATTTGGTCTTGTGTAATTTCTTACCAACGTCTTTGGTGTTGTGTACAGTTGCCACATGAGTGCATGTGGTTTCATTTCATTTCTTGCACTGGTTTCATTTAGAAACATTTGCAGTTTTAATATTTGAAATATTAACTTGCATATTTCTACACAGCTGAGAAGAGAACACTTTTGATTGATGAGTTGAATAAATTGAAGAATGAAGGGCCTCAGAGGAAGAATAAGGCTGGTCCCATATCCCAAAGTGAATTTGTCCCTTCCAGAGGATCAATTACTTTGTCAGAAATCCGCTTGCCTCTAAAAGCAGATTTTGTCTGCAGTACTGCTCAGAAACCAGGTGTGGTGATCTTTATTTTGTCACTTTGAGATCATCTGTTAAATTATGAACGTCACCTAGGTTGGAATTGTGCAAATGGGAACAAGTAGAGCATCCGGAAAGAAGCAAGACTTGTATATCTTAGGCCTTGATTTCCTTTTATTTAAATATGTATCTAAAAATAACCAAGGACAAATTTCATATATGATCTTACTGATTACAGAATAACACAAATGGCTCTAACTGAAAGTAGGGCTTGTTAAACATAATACTGAACATAAATGACCAAGGTGAGTTATTCTGACACAACAGACCATTTCACATTCTTCATTTTTTTGTAGAACGTATTGGGCATCTAAAATAACTTATTTTACTTACTCTGTTCTATTTAAAATTCACTTCATTATGGAAACCTGTTTTTTGAATCCTGAATTACTGATTGTGGGAGTTAAGAGCACGATAGTATAGATACATCTATTGAAATTTTATTTCGTTTAACCCTCTAGATTGAGTAAACTTTTCTAAGCTATGTATTCTACTTAAAATGACATTTAAACAAGGTGGATAAAGGAGATTACGGCACCAGTATCTGAAAAATAGGACAAGGTGGTAACTTTCACAGAAATATAGTGTTTTAATTTCAGTTTTGAAATAACAAGCCAGAATATATATACCCTTTTGAGATATATACTATTAGCTGAAGAATTTTGGGTCAATAGGTAAAATTTAAAGTCAGCAGAAATTGAGGAATGTGTAGTGAAGTTTTTTCAGTTTACATAATAGGAAGGTATCTTGATGATGTTATTCCAGGTATATGTCTGTCCGCTTATGTCTTGTCTTTTAGTGTCTGGAAAGTAGACTTTAGGAAATTTTAAATAAATTTTATATAAATCAGTTGCAGTATTACATTAGTCATTTGATCTCCCAGAATGCTGATTAGCTAAATCTGATTCTGCTTGTGCTTATTAGATAATGTAATTATTTCTTACAGATGCAGCAAATTACTATTTCTTAATTATACTAAAAGCAGGAGCTGAAAATATGGCAGCCACACCATTAGCAAGTGCTTCAAATTCTCTTAACGGTGATGCTCTAACATTCACCACTACATTTACTCTGTAAGTAAATTAGGCTTTTGGTGGTTGAAACATGTTTTTCTTTTAATAGAATTAAGATAGTCTAAGCATACAGGTAGAATTCATAATCTTTGAAATGTAATCTGTGTGTTATTTTTATATGGACAAATATCTCATTTTTCAGTTTGTTGATTTAACTCTTATGTTTCTGATCTTCCGTTGAGTAGCATGTTTCTTCCGTGTGTCTACAAGTATTTGATATTTTGAAGTATTTTAACATATTTACTATACACACACACACACACACGCAATCTGGACCACAATTTTTAAATATATGCTTTAAATCTATGAATATACTTAACGTTCAGTCTCTGTGTAAGACATTTTTATTTAGTGTTATGTATTTATTTTGAAAGTAGAGTCAAAATCCAATTTAGAAAAAAAAGCTATTTTTATTATTTAAGATCTTGAGTTGTAAAAACTGAGAAAATGTTTGACTTGTATTATAGGGAAAAAAATTAACTGTTCTTACCAATTTTTATATTCTTTAATAATTTATAACTATTGTCTTTGGTTTTAAAATATAGTGAATTCCTTTACTCTCAGTCTTGTAACAGTATTTATGGCATCGTTTTTAATGGCATAATTTGATATTTTTATTTTTCCAGGCAAGATGTGTCCAATGACTTTGAAATAAATATTGAAGTTTACAGCTTGGTAAGCAGTTACAGCTTTCTAAAATTACTAATGGTGTATTTTTCTTAAAGTTATCAGATTTTAAGTTAAATTCTGCTTTAATTTGTATGTAGGTACAAAGGAAAGATCCCTCAGGCCCTGATAAGAAGAAAAAAGCATACAAGTCAAAGGTAAGAATGAAAGAAACCCAGTAAAAATATAATCAGAAGTATGAGACATAATGTCAGTTAAAAATTATGTATATTTTTAAAGAATTATCAGGCTCTTGGGTCATTTTTATGCCTCAGATTTCTAGTTACTGCATTTATTAGATACGAATACTGAGAGTAAACTTACAGTGAGTGACCATAACCCTAATTATAAACTACTGATACACTCAGGTTAGAAATTCTATTTTCTCTATATCTACTTGATAACTAACTTTATAATGTGCTATGCCTAGTCGCTCAGTTGTGTCTGACTCTTTGCAGCTTCATGGACTGCAGCCCGCCAGGCTCCTCTGTCCATAGAATTCTCCGGGCAAGAATACTAGAGTAGGTTGCTATGTGCTCCTCCAGGGGATCTTCCCAACCCTGGGATCAAACCCAAGTCTCCCACATTGCAGGCAAATTCTTTATTGACTGAGCCATCAGAGAATCTCTTGAAACTTTTCTTAAGCTTTTCCTCTGAACTTTTGTCTTACAAACTCCTCTAAGCAATACTTAAGAATGATGTGATTGCTGTAGGCATATGGAATAGAAACAACTTAGTTTCTGTCCTTCCTAGCCTTTGCTCTTTTGTTCTTTTTCTAAATCATCATTTAAAAGAATTTTATTTAGCTTTAATGAAAAAGGAGTAACAGTATGGGGACAAACCTTAACAAAGGACTCAGGCAAAATGTATTGATATTTAAGAGTTATTTTCTGTGTGGGAGAATCTCAAATTTAGTAAGTTCTGAATCGTAATGTTTATTAGGAACTATACTAAGTTATCTTTTTTCCAGGCTGTTACTCCTAAACGACTTCTCACATCGGTAACCACTGTAAGTAGAATTTTCAAAAAACTGAAGTTCCTTGAAAAATCTTCACCTTCCACATATACTGCCCTCAATTTGGGAGACTTGGGTTCTATTCCTGGATCAGAAAGATCCCCTGGAGAAGGGAAAGGCTACCCACACCAGTATTCTTGCCTTGAGATTTCATAGATAGACGAGTCTGGTGAGCTATAGTCCATGGGGTCACAAAGAGTCGGACACAACTGAGTAACTAAAACTAACCATTTCTACACCCTTAGCGCTTTGGAAATCTTTAAAATACCCTAAAAGGAAAATATAATGTTTTCTGAAATGTAGTCCTTGGAGTGTTAAAGAGTTTTGTACTTACTATTTAAATCTTTGTATCATATAAAGAAAATAACGTGTTCTTCTTGACACCTTTTTTTTTTTTTTTTTTTAAGAAAAGCACCCTTCATTCTTCAGGTGAGTGGATCTTGAACTATTTGAAACACTAGAATAAGGAAAAAGAACTAAGCAATTCAATACCTATTCGTGTAACCCTGTTAATTTATAAGTATCTACTTTAGTCTCCTTTGAATAATATTTTCTTAGCAACCTATAAGATTACTAGCCAGAATAGTCTGCTGTCAGAAACCACCACAGGCCACCAAACTGCACATTATTCAGACTTTAGCAGGCACTGCACATAGGATACCTAGTCACTTTACACCTGCAGCAAGTAGCATTACTCTTCACCATAGCTGCTCTTGTTCTGTAGATTTATTTTATGCTGTTCACACTGTAGAGTTTAACTCTTTTAACTGTACTGATCATGACAATTGTATCATGTCAGAAAAACATCTTTCTAGTTCACTGAGAACTGGGGTGCCAGTAAGCCAGGAAAGACTTTTCCAGAGTAATGCTTTAGGCCAAAATTTTCCAAAGAGGGTTAGGGTTGAACTGGTTTCCCTCATCTTTGGACTTTTGATCTCTGCTTCTTGGCACAAGAGAATAGCTGAGAAGAACCACGCAGATAAAGTCCTGTTGCTCATTATGTCATCCTAGACTATAGCAGTAAAGTCCTTTCATGTCTCTTATAGGAAAGTTGCTTTTTATGTACATATTTTTAGGTTCTGTATCTTTAAAAACATCTGCCTCAAATGTTAAGGAGTGCTTGTACCTCATTTAAATTAAATATAAATACTTAACAGTTTACTTTCATTAGGAAACATGTTGATGTTTTAGTCCCCCTGCCTTGCCCCCATATTAGAAATAAAGGAAAATGAAGCAGTTTTGTTCCCCCCCACCCCCTGTGGCAGTTTAATTTCATTCTATTAGGGTGGAGTGAGGGATTGTTATTTTATAGGTACCAAAGTCACTCTGAACTAAACTTCATTTCGTTTTTCTTTAGTTATGGCCAGTCTTAATGCCGTGCGGACCAGCAACTTTGCCCTTGTTGGATCTTACACTCTGTCATTATCTTCAGTAGGAAACACAAAATTTGCTCTGGACAGGGTAATCCAAATTTATTTATTTATTTACAGAAAAGTTAGGTCAATGAAAATGTCCCATTTCAAGTATTTGAAATCTTTGGCTGAATGTATATGCTCTTAGAATTGTGTATGTTAATTGGATATAGGTTTATATGCATGATATGTTTTTTGATGTTGGAAGTATTTCTCCCTTTATCTTAATAGTTAAGTCTTCAAAGCAGTATATATTGGTTCATTCTAAATGTCAATTCTGACTAAGAAAGTATTCCTGCTTGCATATAGATGTTAAGCTTACAGATTTAAAACAGTATCTTGCTCATTTAAAACCAATATTTTGACATGATTAACATTTTTTAGATTTAGTTTTACAAAATAGGGAAAGATAGGTTAATTTCTTGGAAAAGTACTCATGAATCTAAGGGATTTCTTTCCCATACTTTACTCTCCAAGTTTAAGACTTCATAGTTTAAACCTTTGTAATATCACTATTGAGAGCTTTTTACCACACTATAAGGACTAAACTTTTAATAGCAAACAAGACCATTTTAAGTGGCAAGAGAAGTAGAGGCAAACTTCAGTCCTAGGGTTGGCTCCTGCTGTATAATACAGACTATTTAAAAATGCTACAAGAACTTTCTGTGGTCAGAATATAGAGATGTTTAAGAAAAAAATCCATGTAACTTTTAATTTAGTAATTCAGCTAGATTAACAAATTGAGTGATTCTGGGTCTTTTTTCTCTTTGTCTTTTATTTTGTTTGTTTTAGATAAATTATGATGTAAAAGAGCGAGAGCTACTGGGCTATATGTTCCAGGAAAAGGTTGCCACATTTTCTTTGCTTGAAACTAATAAGCTTAAAAATTGGTCCTTAAATTTTGCCCCTTATATTTTTGTTTTACTAACCACTCTCATGTCTTCTTGGTTATTTTGAATAATTAAGGCCATTATGTTAATTATGCTTTATTTAGACCCTTGGGCATCTTTTTCTTTACTCTCATAATTCTTTAAGGCTTTCTTTAAAAGTTCTCTAGTTTTTTTTCATGCATGTTTGGTATTTGGGCTTTTCTCCTATATTCTTTTTTTTCATGTTATGATTCTTTAAGATTCTGTGGTCACGTCAACATTGATTTTCTGGGTACCAAAATGCCAAATTTAGTAACTATCCTAAAATTAAAATTTACTCAATATTGTTGACTTCCTACATATTGAAAGACCTATTGGTGATGTTTTAAGTAAAAGTAGAAAACTTTTATGGTCTTAATTGGCTAATAGGTATGTTGCTATGTAGGTGATGCTGTTTATTAACTTTAAAATTAAAATTCATTTAATGCTAAAATTATACTAAATATAATCATATTTTAGAAGGTTTTTTTAAGAATTTTTAATATCCCTGTGAAGATCAATCACAAGCATTTTGTGGGTGTATATAGAAATGCTAATTTGCAAAATACTGGATAGTGTTTTTTATTTTATTTAAAGTTCTTCAAACAAGATTTGCAAATTAGGGAAACATAAGAATTGGAGTTCTGTGAACTGTATTCTGTACTCAATGTTGTCATTTAGCCAATTTCTATGTATGTACAGTTTCATCAATCTCTAAAATGAAAAAGATTTCAGTGACATGTTAAATATAGACTGCTCTCTAAAAAATTTTTTCACTGCCATTTTAGTGTCACACAAACTAAAAATAAATTGTGATATGTTCATTCTCTTAATGATTTTTTTTGTAATTATAGCTAAAGTATCCTACCACATGACACGAGTGTAAAATCACTCAATTTAATTGGTTTGTGTTCAGTACTGTAAAGTCTCTTCCTGAGTCAAATACAATATAGATGTAAAATTTGTCACAAGTATGCTTTTTTGAATAGCAGGGGGAGGAAATATTTGTTCTAATATCTTATAGTTGATGTAGGAGAATGAGATAGTTAAGTTTAGATGTTCTTTAAATTGGTGGGGAAAATGGATAACCTTCTGTATACACATAATAACCTATTTGATTAAATTTGAGAGAGTAAAGAAGTCTCCTGTGTGCTCCCAGAGACCATTAGTGCAAGGGAGTGTTTGCTTATTTTACTGTTGTCTTGACCAGTAATGACAATGACATTGTCTCTGAGATCCCCTTCAGAATGCAGTTTCTTTTGAGGTTAGTCAGACTGTTGACTCTACAGATATAGGATAGTACTAATAATGAATTCCCTGGTGGCTCAGTTGGTAAAGCATCTGCCTGTAACTTGGGAGACCCAGGTCTGATCCCTGGGTGGGGAAGATCCCCTGGAGAAGGAAATGGCAACCCATTCCAGTATTCTTGCCTAGAAAATCCCATGGACAGAGGTGCCTGGTGGTCTATAGTCCATGGGGTCACAAAGAGTCGGACACGACTGAGGGACTTCACTTTTCTTATTTGAGGTTATAGATATCTGATGAAGAGACTGGCATTCTGGAACTTAAATTATGAATCTCAATGAATCACACTTTCAGATCCTTTCTTTGAATAGAGAATCCAGAATAGTCATAGGTTTTACTGTACTTTTATGGATAAAGGGAGAAGGATATCCCACAATTCATCTTCTGACTTAAAGAAATCTCATAGATACATGTACCTTCCAGGAAATAGAGATGTCAGTTTAAATAGTATTAGGACAAAAAACTGTAAAGTAGAACAACTGACTAGCATTGTAGAATTTTGAAGTTGTAGGAAGAGTGATTAGCTATTCTGGTGTGTCCGAAGCTATCCTGGTTTATACCTGTTGGCCTGGTGTGATTATTAGCAGGTATAATTATTCTCACTCAGAAGTATCTCAGTGTGTAAAAAATTACAAAGTAACCCTGATTATAGAGTACATTTTTCACCTCTTAATAATAATCCTTGAGGTGTTGATAATTTTAAAAGACCCTTTTATTAAACAGAAAACAGAATACGATCACACATTTTCACGTCTCCACACTTGATAGGGCGTAGTAACATTGACGTCTGTGAATATTCTCAGTTCACTTCAGGACAAGTTTCTCACCAAGAATATTGTCTACTTTTCACAGCTTTTCACATTTTCTTTCATCTTTCTGAGATTCTTTATATAGGAGCACTCTCTTGGCTAAATGGTAGAATTCTATTAATTAGCATTGAGAGGCTAAGAGTGTAACACTGACAATATGGAAAAGAAAATGGTAAGGGAATTTATAACTAATGCAGTTAATGAGGCATATGACGTTTTGACCCTGATTAGCATTGTAGAATTACATTATAGATGCCTTTGAAGTTCAGAAAGTTGAAAGTTTATTTTATGAAATTAGTCAGTTGAAATCTATACTTTTTGGTCAAGAATTCTCCCTTTTATCTTTATTAGGGTTGAGGAGTAAATTTTTATAAACTAATCTTCCAGTCAGAACTTTCAAATTTAGACTGAACTATGATTATTCCAATCAGAGTGTCATTCTTTTTCACTGGGCAGCAGAAATGACAGAGTTAATCATTCCCCTTTCTATCTTGACCCGGAAGTCAATATCACTTTAAATATGTGAATGTTACCGTTTTATTCTAATGACACAATTTCTCCAATTGAATTTTTCTTGTAATCTTTAATTTAAATTCAAAATTATTTTATATTATCACATATACTTAAGCTCTTTTATTATTTAAAAGATACTTTTGGCCTGAGGTCTCTTTGCTAAATATTAATATACTGATGAGAATGATTTATTTAAAATATTTATGTGAATATTTTCATACAAGATAGAAAGCATGATTTTATTTGGAAGAAAATATCAATCCCTCGAACTTCCAAGCAGTAAAAGCAACAGAGTCTCAATTTAGGCACTTAGTTTTGTTTGTCAGTTTATGCTCCATGTTTTTTAAAGCTATGCTACTGGGTACATAGATACTTAAGATTATCATATCTTCTTGATGAATTGTTAACACTTTATCTTTAAGGTAGTCATCTTTAAGGTCTATTTTGTTTGTTATTAATATAATTATATCAGCTTTCTTATGATTAATGTTTGTATAGTATATCTTTTTCCATTCTTTTTAATTTTTCCTGGCCATGCTATGTGGCATGTGGGGTCTTAGTTCCCCAACCAGGGATCAAACCCGTGCCCCCTGCAGTGGAAGCGTGGAGTCTAACCCCTGGACCACTCGGGAATACTCTCTTTTTCCATTCTTTATTCTTAACTTGTCTGTGTTCATATATGTCAAATTTATGTCTCATAAGCATATTTTATGGTCATGTTTTGTTATTGTTAAACAATTTTTTGTCTTTTCATTAGAATGTTTGATACATTTATATTTAATGCAATTCTGATAGGGTTGGGTTTAGTCTATTACAAAGCAGGCATACTTACACTACAGGTTAAATCTGGCTCTTGGCCTTTTTTTTTTTGACAAAAGTTACTTTTGTCAGAATTAATGAACTGATATTGATATATTATTAACTAAAGTTCAGCAGCCTGTTTTTATAATTAAAGTATTGAAACATAAGCATGCTTTTTGCTCTGTAGCAACTGTTCCTTGTTTGTTTGTTTCTCCTCTCCTGACTGCTTCTAAGTATTTTGGTAATCATTTTTATTTTCTGTTGGCTTTTTAGCTGTACCTCCCTGTATTGTTTTTCAGTTATTATTGAGAATTACAATATGCATCTTTAGCCTATTACTGTCACTACAGTCTACCTTGAAATACAATTACACTTTATGGACCTACCTTGTCCATCCCATTATATTTTACTTCTACCCTTGTGATAAACCCCAATGCACTGTTATTTTTTCAATCAATTTTTAAAGGAAATTTAAAAGTATTGTCATTTGTATTTATCAGTTGTTATGTTCTTCATTCATTTCGTAGAGTCAGACTTCCATGTGGGATTGTTGCCTTCTTAGGAAGAAGTTTTTTTGTTTTTTAATTTCATTATAGCACAAGTCTGCTAGAAATGAATTCTCTAACTTTTGTTTATCTAAAAATGCCTTTCTTTACATTGTCTTCATTCCTGAAGGACTGCTAGACTGACAGATTTTTTCCTTTCACCCATTCTTTTAAAGTTGACATTTTATTGTTTTCTGACTTTGTTTCTGATCAGCAGTCAGCCATCAGTCTTATCTCTTCTGTTTTTTAAAATTTTTATTATCTTTATTTTTATTTATTTGGCTCTGGTGGGTCTCCACTGTTGCTCACAGACTTTCTCTAGTTGCAGCAAGCAGGGGATATTCTTCATTGCAGTGTGTAGGCTTCTCGTTGCAGCGGCTTCTCTTGTTACGGAGCATGGGCTGTAGCTGTGTGGGCTTTAGTAGTTAATGGCACATAGACTCTGTAGTTGCAGCTTACAGGCTTAGTTGCTCTGAGACATGTGGAATCTTCCCCAACGGGACTGAATCCCTGTCCCCGGCATTGGCAGACAAATTCTTAATCACTGGACAACTAAGAAAGTCCTGTTTTTATTTTTTTGTCTGTGCCAGTGCAGCTGTGGGATCTTAGTTTCCTGACCAGGGGTCAAACCTGGGCTCCCAGCAGTGAAAGCACTGAGTCCTAACCACTGTACTGCTAGGGAATTCCCCTTTTCCACTGTTAATATTTAAAATTTTTAAAATCTGAGACAGTTTGACCCTAATCTGCCTAGGTGTGGTTTTCCTTGTCATGCTGGGTCATTTCTTTTTCATACTAAGTTAATGAACTTTATGGAGTGCTATCTAGTTCATGTTTTATAAGTTTTGGCAAATGCTTAGCCATTATCTCATCAAATATTTCTTCTGCCTTGTTTTTTATTCTTTCTAGGACTCCAGTTGAATTGTATGTTGGACTCTTGATTATGTTCCTACAGATCTATAGCCTGCTTTTTTTGTTTGTTTTTAATTTAATTGTTTTTTCCTTTGTGTTTCATTTTGGATCATTTCTATTTACCAGTTTTTGAGTTCATGTCTTTTTTTCTAATGTTCCCAGTTTCCTGTAAAGCCTATGCAATGAAAGCCTATTCAATTTCAACTTTTTTCTTATTCTAAGATTCCCACTGAAATTTTTTTTTAATATATTCTTTAGAGTTTCCATTTCTCTGTCGAAATTCTCCCTTTTCTCACCCATTTTTGCCCTTCCTTTCCTCTAAATTCCATAACAAAATATAAATGTCCTTGTCTTATAATTCTAACATCTAGATCATCTGTGGACCTGCTGTTGACAGGATTTGTTTTCTTTTGATTAAAGGCCACCTTTTCCTGCTTTTTCATGACTTGTAAAACTTTTAAACTGTAGGCTAGATGTTATGTTATTAAAAAGCAGTAGAGTCTGAAGTAGGTGGTGATAATACCCTTTTGTCTCTTAGACAGTGTAATCAGTAGTGGAGCTGAGATGGGGTTTTGTTACTTGGGGTCAACACTTCTTTTTTTTTTTTTTTTTTTGCTTAAGAAGCAGTTTATTTTTTACAGTTCTGCAGACTAGAAGTCCAAAATCTAGGCTTTGAAGGGGGTCGGTTCTTCTGAAACCCTCTCTCCTTAGCTAGTAGATAGCTGTCTCAGGTGTCTTTCACATGGTCTTTTCTCTGTGTGTCTAAGTCCTCCTCTTTTTATAAGGACACAGTCGTATTGGTTTAGAGTCCCTCCTAATGAACTAATTTAACCTTAGTGACCTCTTTAAAGGCCCTATCTCCATATATAGTCACATTTTGTGGTATGGGGAGTCAGAACTTCAACATGCGATTTTGGTAAGGGATGGATGGAGAGGGGACGCAGTTCAACCATAGCATGGTTAAAGCTGTAGCATGAATTTTAGGATTATAAATGTTGGAAACATATTTGTTTCTAAAGAATAAGAAAAAACTTTATGGGTACAGAATGATTCAGCTTTAAAATAAGCAATAAAAAATTCTTTTTTCAATAACTTGTTGGTTTTGTAATTTAGCTTATGTTTATTTTGGTTCAAAGCTATGTGCTTCCAATGAAAGAATCAGATTCCTTTTTACTCATTCCTCACTAAATGGTTCTGGACACGATGGCAACATGAGATTTCCATTAAAATATTCATCCTTATCTTCATCATCATCATTAGTGTTGGCATCATCATCAAGCTAACATTATTACCTAATGACTATTTTAAAGAAAATTTTAATTGGAGGATAATTGCTTTACGATATTGTGTTGGTTTCTGTTGCACAACAACTTGAATCGGTTATAAGTATACATATATCCCCTTCCTCTTGAGCCTCCCTTCTTACCTAATGACTATTGATGTTGAACATTTTTTCATGTGTTTGTTGGCAATTTGTATTTTGATTCTTTTGGATGAATTCTGAGAAGTGGGGTTGATTTATTTTATGATAGTTCTGTTTTTAATATTTTGAGGAACCCTCATACTGAAAAGATTTTCATTTTGATGAAGTTTGTCTATTTTTTCTTTTGTTGGTCATGCTTTTGGTATTAGATTTGAGAACCACTGCCAAATCCACAATCACTGCAGATTTACTCATCTATTTTTCTTCTAAGAATTGTATGGTTTTTGCCCTTATATTTAGGTCATTGATCCATTTTGAGTTAATTTTTGTGTGTGACATGAGGTAGGGATCCAACCTCACTCTTTTGCATGTGGCTGTCCAGTTTCCCCAGCACCATTTGTTGAAAATACTGCTCTTTCCTCATTGAATGCTTTTGGTACCCTTGTTGAAAATCAGTCTGGGTTTATCAATGTGTGGGTTTATTTCTGGACTCTCAGTTCTATTCCTATGATCTGTATGTCTATCCTTATTCCAGTATCACACTGTTCTGATTACTGTAGCTTTGGATTTTAAATTGGAAAGTACTGTTTTGGAGACTGTTTTGGTTATTTGGGGCCTCTTGCAATTCCATATGAATTTGAGGATTAACTTTTCCATTCTGTAGTTCACTGTTCTTTATTGCTGAATAATATTATACTGTTTAAATATGCCAGTTGGTTTATCCCATCTTTTATCAAGTATGTTCTGTTGATAGAGAATGGATAAACACATGTATTGTCTTCTTAAATCTGTGTTTTCTTTATCACATTAACTTGGGACTTAGGGTTCTGTTTTTAATCAGGCTGTATGTTGAATGAATTTATTCTTCAGAAGCATTTGTTGCTAAGGAACCAGTGGCTTTTTGGCCACCTACTTTATACTCCAGCTTTAGAAAATACCATGTTTTCAAAGCATAATATTCTCTATTCATGCTATTCATGATTTAAACATGTTTTATCAAGAAAAACTTTTACAAGTAATCTGCTGTCTTTCCTCACAGGTGCCCTTTTTATCTCCTTTGGAAGGTCATATTTATTTAAAAATAAAGTGTCAGGTGAATTCAAGTGTGGAAGAAAGAGGTTTTCTAGTAAGTAACATCACTGGATCGATATATATATATATTTTCATCTTTTGAAGTATAGACTTGGTTTCCCATAGGAATGAAAGTCTGTGTGACTAAGCAATTAACTGGTTCAGTAAAGATTTGTTGCATGACTGCTATATGCCTATCACTGTGCTGGTGTTGGAATGTAATGGGCCGCAAAAAATAATCCCTCCACTCAGAAATGTGTAGTTTAATGGGGAGAAACACAATGCAGCACTGTAATGGGAGAAAGCATAGAGAGCATGGGTGCAAACTGGCGGGACACCATGTCTTAGGCATGTGTGGGAGGGCTTACTGGAAGCTATTGGAAGTGACTTGTAAACTGGCAGCTGAACAAGTCAGCCAGGGGAAGAGAGGAGGGAGATGTGCTCCAGATGAAGGAAAAGCACGTACCATGGGCTGGAGACCCCTTCCCTCTCTCACCCCCGCCAGAGAAAAACAGGACACATCTAGATAGCGGCAGGTATTTAGAGTGACGCATTTAGAGTCAGAATGTGTGTGTGGAGGAAGGGCAGTGAGGCAAGTGATTGGGGCGGGGGAACCTGTATTTAGGAGAAATGAGACCAAGTGTTTGAAAGCCTTTTAACAACTTTAGCGTGAAGCCAGTGGGGTGCTCTTACAGGATTTTAAGCAGAGGACTGACATCAGATTGGGAGTTTAGGAAAGTCGTTCTGACTGCTGTGTGGAAGTAGACAGGGGAGTGAGGACCTGAAGAAGACTAGCGAGGAGACTGAGTTACTCCTTGAGAGAGGGGATGGTGGCTGACAATCTGGGTGGAGTGAGGGACTCATCGTGGAGGGATGCAGGAGGAAGAAGGGCAGACCTTAGTGGTTTGGTTTTAGGGGTGGAGAAGCAAAATTAAGAATGTCACCCAGATCCCTGCCTTGCACAATTTGTTGGGTGACTACACTGAGATTAGGGACTCTGGGGAAGGAGCAAGTGTTTGTGTTTGCGATGGAAAGTGTTTTTTCCCCAAATTTAATTGTGGAAAATTGCAAACATACAGCAGTGTTGATAGAATTTGAATGCCCACATACCCAGCATCTAGGTTTTGCCATTTTAACATTTTTTACCGTTCTTGCTTTATCATGTACCTACTACCGAGCTATCCTTCTAGCAAGTCCTGAAAATATATATGTGGGGGAGGAATTTCAAAATATATCGTGGACATTAGCATGTTCCCCTGAATCCTCAGTATCCATCCCCTGAGTTTTTATACAGGCATACATCTATGTAACCCAGATTTCTATTAAGATACAGAATACTGCCCCAGAAAGTTCCCTCCTGTTCCTTGTCAGTCAGTCCCCACCCAAGGGAGAAAGTTTTAATGGTTTAAGTTTTAAACGACTTGAAGTTTAAATGTCTAGAGACATGTTTCAGAGGTTTGAGTTTGATACTCAAGGTAGACATTTTAGATGAGATGAAGGTTTGGAAATCTGCAGCAGAGAGGTAGTATTCAAAGTGCAGGCAGACTTGAATAACCAAGAGAACACTAACATTTAAGCCGCAGGCCTAAGAACAGAAGACTACAGGGCGGGCAAGGGATAATTTAGTATCATGGTTGCCAGGGGAAGAGAGTCTGAAAGAAGGAGTTATCAAGTTAGGTAAGGATTTATTGGAGACTGTTGGACTTATTTATGAGGTGGTCATTCTAGTCTTGCCAAGAGCAGGAGCTAGATTGCAGATGTGTTATTAAGGGCGTGGAAGATGGAAGAATGAGAGTGCAGAAGCTCTTTGAAACAAAGTTTGGCTGCAGTGGGGTAAAAAGAATGTGTTACTTGCAGAGGTATGTAGGGTGAAAGAAGGATTTTGTTCACATTTTATTAGGACTAAAGAGACTTGAGTGTCTGTAAATTCAAATGGGTAGCTTCTAATAGGGCCAAGGAGGGTGAAGATAGAGGCAATGGGGAACTTGCACTAGGGTTAAGGAATAACGCATGGAACAAAGTCATGAGAGTGAGAGCAGATAAGATCCAAGCCACGGTTCATGATCTTGTACAGAATTACACTTTTTCCATTATCCGAGGAGAAAAGTATGTGTGTAGAATATACAGAAGATTGTGGATGTGGTACAAGAAGTAGAGAAAGTGTAATAGCTTTGGTTTTCTTTGTGAAGCAGGAGTTTGAACTCTGTGACGGATATCACAGACCAATTGGTAGTGCTGACATAGGGCGCGGAAAGAAGAGCTAGGCTGGACAGGAAGTCCGAGCTGCCAGGATGACTGTAAATCAGACTTCGTTGGTTTTACACATGTAAATCCAGCAGATGGCACTAGATATTCTTGGAAGAGTGTTTTTGTAAATATCAGACTGGAACATAGTGTACGCTTACTGACCTTTTTCTTTAATGTAAATATAATATTTCCACATCTTGCTTTAGATACCTTTAGCACCTGATAGACTCTTATGCCAACTGGTTCATTGGCCTATAAGGTCTGGCCTGTTTAACTTTTGAGCTGGACTCTTAAGTAGTTTAGAGTTCTATCTTTTCAGGTTAACTCTGTCTTGAATCCCAGAGCCCATTCTTATTGCATCCACACTTATAGAAATGTGGTAAAAAAAAAATTGCTCAGGACTAAATTGTGCCCTTTAATTACTTCTAACCTCTATTTAAAACTAGAGGTAGTAATTGAAATTAAAGTTACTTGGTGCAGTTTTCTTTCCTGATGTGCCAGGGGCAGCTGAATCGAAGGAGACTACACCTGTGAAACTCTAAGTGATTCTAAAATGGTGCTAGTCTAGCTCTGCCAGTACTGATGAGCAGCAAGAAAAGTACATTCTGCATTAGCCAGAAGGTTCCAGTTCTTCTTTGTGATTGTATATTGTCATTTAATTTCCTTGGCCTTCAGTTACCCTAGCTATAAAAATGAAAAATCTGTCCTCTTGTTTTTCTCTGATTATAGTAGGGAGTAATGATAACTTGGTATTATTTTTATCTATCAAAATTTTCCTTTTCCATTACCTTTATAATGTAAAAAGTGAATGTAAACACAAAAGGGAGCTGGTGAGTCATTTGTACTAACTTTGCTCTTGAGATTGAAATAACAAGATTTCTGGTCTTGATACAGAGTAGAATTAAAAAAAAAAAACTTAAGTACTTTTTAAAAAAAGAAAAAAAATCATGCAAGTCAATTTTGAAGTATGACATGTCAACATATTGAAGTTTAATGTGTAGAAAACATTTAATTGATCTTCAGGTTTCTAAAGTCAGTATTTCATTGACTTTTTCAGACCATATTTGAAGATGTTAGTGGTTTTGGTGCCTGGCATCGAAGATGGTGTGTTCTTTCTGGAAACTGTATCTCTTATTGGACTTATCCAGATGATGAGAAACGAAAGGTAATATTAATATTGATGGTCAGTGGTGAAAGCCCTGACTAACTTTCAGGTAATATTTTATACAGATGTTCCCTGTGGCCATAAGCCACCCAAATTCCGCACTCAGGTTTATTTACTAAGCCATTAAAATGTAGTGAGAGTGTGTGTGTGTGTGTGTGTGTGTGTGTGTGTATTTGTGTAAGAACTTTATATCTTGTTCATTCCCTGTGATTTGACCATTCTTTAAATACTTTAAGGCATATATTTTTCTTTTCTTTTTTTTCTGGAATGTTTTATAATATTTTTAAATTGATTTTTAGTCAGAAATATGTTAAATTCACTTTTGTATTTTATTAACAATTGATTTACCTAAATTTGGGATAAAACAGAAATGGAAAACCACCATAGGAATATTGTGATTTTAGTTTGTTTCTAAAATTTGATAATAGAATTTTATGTAATACATTGCATCTTATTTTTAAAAAATTTAATGTTATTGTCCAAGTGTGATAGTTTTTTATCCAAAGACTGGAAAATAGAAATAAGCAGAATTATAAAGTAAACTCATCTATAAAAGATAACTATGGTTCACTTTTTGGTTGTATATCCTTCTAAATTTTTTAAATGTATAATATATAATAATAATAATTATATATCCATTTATGAATCTTTTTTCAACAGAAAATATCATGTCTTTTTTAATTTGATTTTTACTTGATAATGAGTGTCCTGATATCTTTCCACATAGGTAAAAATACATCTATGATATTGCATTAGATAACTGTATGTATTACATTATAGCCATGTAGAATTTTATTTTAAAATTTATTGTGAAATATTTGGAACATTCAAAAAAAACCATAATTTCCACCAGCCTCTGTATTATCAGTCCAGTTGAAGCTCCTTATATAATTTTTCTCTCCCTCATAGAGATAACCCCTATCCTAAAATTATTTTGTTCCCATGTATTTCTTTAAATTTTTTTATATGTGATATATATAAGCAGTGTATTATTGCAATTGCATATTTTGAAACATTTTACAAATAGTATCACACTGTATATAGTGTTTTGCACCTTGCATGTTTGAATCAACATGATTTGTGAAATTAGTGTTGGCGGGTGTGTGTAGCATGTATGTAGCTCTAGTTTGCAGAGCTTTACCCATCTTTCTCTTGAAATGCTCCATTATAAGAATGCATCGCAATCAATTTATACACTTCTCTTATTTATTGTCACTTGATTATTTCAAACTGTCTTTGTTATAAACAGCTCTGCTATGACTTAACTGTATGGATCAGTGCTCTTTCTTTCTTTAAACTGGCGTATAATTGCTTTGCAGTGTTGTGTTAGTCTCTGCTGTACAATAAAGAGCACCAGCTACCTGTATACTTATCACCCCTCCCTCTTGGACCTCCCTTCCACCCCTAACCCCCATCCCACCCATCTGGGTCATCACAGAGCACCAAGCTGGATCAGAGCTCTTTCTCGAGTTTGTATCTAGCAGCAGAACCTCTGGTTTGTAGGGTTTTGCACGTCTTCAGCTTAGCTAGATTTTGTCCAGTGAATCTTGAAATTGGTTGTATAACGTTCTGTTCCCACCAGGAGTTCTCAGTGTTCCACATCCCAGCAACATTTGTTGTTTCAGCCTTTTAAACTCTGAATGTGATAGGTGTGAAATGTTATTTTACTGTGTTTTTATTTTAATTTTCCTTGACTGAGCATTGAGCAAGCATCTTTTCTTATGTGTTTTGGCCACTTGTTTTTCTAGTCTTTTGCTTGGCATATGCTTTAATTTACCCTTATAGTATCTTTTCTTAAGCAGAATTTTTAATGCTAAGATATATCTGTCAGTTTATTATTGTATGGTTTGCTTTTTTGTCTTAGTTAAGAAAACCATCTCTACTCTATAGTCATAAAGAATACACTTCCTTATGACTTCTAAAAATTATAAAGATTTATGTGTAACATTTAATTTACCTGGAATTGATCCCTCCCACCCCCCCAACCTGGAAACCCCATTGTGCCAGCATCGTGGGATGATCCATTCTTTCCCCACTCATCCATGCTGTTTCTGGCATGTATCGAGGTATAGGTTTATATGTGGGTCTATATTTAGGCTTTCTATTCTGTTTTCTTTGGTCTGTATCTCTCATTCTCAATTACCATAGCTTTAAAATAAATCTTTATGCCTGGTAAGGTAACTCTCCTAAGTTGTGTTTTTATTCAATAGTGTATTTATTCTTTTACTTACACACACACACACACACACACACACACACACACACACAAATAGATGTACCTATATATTTAACTTTTTATCATTGAAATATACCCCAAAAAAGAGAAATTAGTAAGAGAGAAATTCCTTATTAAGTTCCTTGTTTCATTTATCCTCCACAGCACACATTTGTTCTCATTGGTTTGCTAAGGTATTTTAAAGCAAATATCACATTTCATATTATATCATATAATCTGTGAGTCAAGGTTGCCAGTTCCTAGCATTGGTAAATTTGCTAGGAACCCAAGGAAGCCAGGTTTCAGGCTAGCCTACCATTTTGCACTGTCTTCCTCATTAATTTTGGCCTATGAAGGTTTCTTTTGCTGCCTTGCAGGTTCAGTTATCTAGCATTTGGGGGGTTATGGAAGGACTCTCAGACTACTTAGTTTCCCATACTTGCTGAAAACTTAATGTTATTATTTGTTTTAAATAGTCCCCTCTTACTGTCATTTTATTTGTTTCCATCTTTTCTGCATTATGAAAAAACAGCAATTACACCTATATAAGAGCTCCCCAGTGGCTCAGTGGTAAAGAATTTGCCTGCCAGTGCAGGAGACAGGAAGATAGATCCCTTGGAGAAGGAAATGGCAACTCCAGTATTCTTGCCTAGGAAATCCCATGGACAGAGGAGCCTGGCAGGCTATAGTCCATGGCGTCACAAGAGTCAGACATGACTTAGCGACTAAACAACAGCAGTACCTGTATAAACATCTTTGTGTACCTATATATTTACTTAGGATAAATTTCTTTTAGGTGAAGTTGTATGTTCATTTAGAATGTTTTTTGATCACTGTTATTAAATTGTCTACCAGTAATGGACCATTTTATGCTTTCGCTAGCAATGTATAAGAATTTGTTACCCCCAACCAATCAGCTTTGGTTGTTGCTATTCTTTTCAGACTTGGTCAATCTAATGTTTTAAAATGGTATATTTCATTCTAATTTCTTTTTAAAATTACTAATACATTTGACACTTTTATTGGCAGTTTCTAAATTGTTTGGACCCAGGACTTCCCTGGTTAAGAATCTGCCTGCCAATGTAGGGGACATGGGCTCAATCCCTGGTCCGGGATGACTGCATATGCTGGAGGCAACTAAGCCCATGTGCCTCAGTTACTGAGCCCACACGTTGCAACTACTGAAGCCCCTGCACCTAGAGCTTGTGCTCTACAGCTAGAGAAACCACTGCAATGAGAAGCTCATGCACCGCAATGAGAGAGTAGCCCCTGCTTGCTACAACTAGAGAAAGCCCGTGCATAGGAACCAAAACCCAGTACAGCCAAAAATAAATTTAAATAAATAAATAAATATATTGTTTGGGCCCATACTTGTCCCTTTTCCCATTTTTCAGCAGCATTTAGTCTCGCAATGTTTTTTTTTTGGACTCTCATACTGTAGGAATGACATGGCTTCTAAAAATCCAAGGCAGCAGTTTGGCCTGATCTTTTAGAGATACATAAAAAATATTTATAGATGAAATACTATGTCTAGGTTTCTATTTGTAGGAAGGGAAGAAGTAAGAGGGTTCAAGACAAAAAGGGTTGAATGTTTGTTTCTATTTGTTAGAACTGATTAATGGGTACATGGAAGCTTATTATGCTGTTCTTTTTATTTTGTATCTATTTTAAGTTTTCCATAACAAATGGTTTGTTTTTTAAGCTGGCTAAGATGACCATTTGACATTGTTGGTTTCTATTTTTCTATCCAGCAAGAAATAATCATAAATATTAAATACGTTTCTCTAAATACAGTGTAATTAAGTTTTAACTTTTAAATTAGTGGTTTTCTCATTTTAAGTTGGTATCAAGTTGAATACTGCTCAGTGCTTACTGACTTAAATGGCCTTATTTATTTTCTACTAATCATATTTTTTAAAAATTTGTTTTAAAGAATCCCATAGGAAGATTAAATTTGGCCAATTGTACCAGTCGGCAGATAGAACCAGTCAACAGAGAATTTTGTGCAAGACGCAACACTTTAGAATTAATTACTGTTCGACCGCAAAGAGAAGATGACCGAGAGACTCTGGTCAGCCAATGCAGGGACACACTCTGTGTAACCAAGTATGTATTGGGCTATAAATGTTTCTATCAACTAAGTAATTGATTGCCCACTATGTCCTTACCACTGTGAGAAATATCAGAGATGGTCTTTGTTTTTGAAGAGCGTACGATTTAAGAATGAGAAGACAAAACACATACACATCAGTAAGAGAGGAATATAATAAAAATTAATATAGCTAAGAAAAACACAGCATTCAACTTATGTCTTAGTTTATCATGTTTTCCAGCATACTTACAGTTTAGCCATTTTCGGGGTGGTTAGCTAAATATTCTTTGTGTTAAGTTTGAAGATTTCATGTGTAATTGATAAGTCAAGTATTATTTAAAGAGATTTGACACATCCCTGCTTGTCCCTTACCAAAGTACCTTCCCAAAGTGCTTCACTCTACTCTGAAAGTTTCTGGTTGGTGATGGATAGAATAAACTACTGGGAGTGGCAGTTATTGTTAACCCTAAAGTTAAGTATAAGATGCAAGAACTTATTGCTAAGAGCCTAAGATTCTTTTGCTTGAATGCCCAAGAGAAGCTTGCAGACCAACTTCAATGTAAAAAATTGTGATTAGGGACAAAAGTTAGAATTTGACAAAATCTCTGTTAATCAGATTGTAGCTGAATAATGCAGACAGGGAGATGGGTAGAACTGGCTCCGTGAGTTTCTGTTGTGGAAATGTCAGATAGCTTAGCCAGGAGACACTCTATTAAAATAGAACAAAGTTGCCCCAATACCACCATTTTGTTTTAAAACAGAGAGAAAGGGGACCCGTTCTATGGGGATTCTTGATGTCTAGATTGCTTTTAGGTTAATTTAGTTCATTCAGTTCATCCACTCCTTTCCTCTGGGGGTCTTCTTTGCAGCAGTGACCTCAGATAGGAGAGGCAAATTGGATTTATAGTCACTTTCTTTAATAGCTACCCTGTCTGTGGCCATAGTCAGTGAGGAAACCAAATAAAATTCAGTCCCCAAGTACTTCCTGACCACCATGGCCCTTTTAAACATTACTCACATTTTTCATAAAATCTTCTTTTACTTGTTACATAAACCTTCCCAGATTTCTCCTTCGACCTTCTCCTGTGGTGGAAATAGTTATATCACATATTGCTCTAATTATGCTGTATTTCACTTGCATGTAATTTTTCTCATTATAACATTATCATAATTTGAGTAGACCAAGCATTTGAGAGAGGCCCATTCTCAATTCAGTCTTGACTGACTGAGTCTTTTAGCTTTGCTTGGTGGCTTCTTAAAAACTTATTTCACTTTTTTGATCATACCTTTTGCAGAGTATATACATTTACAGTTATACGTTCTCCTTTGCCTTATTTATCTGTTTCTCCCCAGGGGCCTTTCTGACCTATGCCTTTTATCTAAATTTAATGTACCACATTTTTATTTCTACAAACCAACCTTGCTATATTTCCCTCCTTCAATGCACAGTATTTATCATCTGATCAGTAGTGCCTACTTTGAAATATAGATTAAACATTTGAATTAGAAATGCTTCATCACATGGGGAAGCAGTACTGTGCAATTGAACACTGAGAGGTCAACAGCCCTAGGTTTAAATCCCAACTCAGTGACTGACTGATGTAGGTTTAAATCCCGACTCAGTGACTTACCAAATGTGACTATGGCAAGGTATTAAACTTTGCTGGCTCTCTGAAATCTCCTGTGTCATAAGAGAAGAATAAACTCCACAAGAGTGACGGTAAAGGTTAATGAGTAGATCTGCTTAGCATGTTGTCATACACACAGAATGAGCTCAACAAATGGTCGCTGTCTTTATTGTAAATGTGTTCCCTCCATTTACTAATAGATGATCAACTCATGGCTTATGCTTATACCATTACTAGTACCAATGTGGAGAAATTATAAAGATGTAGAAGTATAATACAACAACCTTCTAACACCTGGCTGTAGTCTAGAAGAATGGTCTGGCTTGTGACTTAGGAAATTTCCCTTTCCCCCACCTTCGCCTGCCCCATCAGCTGTTCAACTTTTAACTGAATATGGATGTAAAGAAGAGATTCCTGGTGTGAACAGAGAGATTAGGATAGACAAAATCTTAGGATCTTTAGATCACTTATTGTAAATACTATGCTCTACTAACACAGTAGGGGAAAAAAAAGGAGACAGTATAAAATAGTATTATCTGTAAGGCCAGGTGAAAGTCCATGAGTCTATGGAGCTCCTGGGGAGCCTGAGTCAGGGATCTAGAGGGTTGGTCCCCATATTCAAGTCTGTAGTGTGCTTGTTCTTCTAAGAGGTGACCCACCCACCCTCAGTGACTGTCTTGGCACCAGCAAATTGTCCAATCATATCACCTGTGCAAGATTAGTTACTGTCTTTGATGCGAAGTTCCATCATTTTCTAAATGTGATTGGTGTGAGTTATGGCTCAGCTAACCAATCTGCAAGATGATTTTCTTTTATTGTAATTGGAAAAGCACTTTACTGTGGATTCCTGATTTGGCATCCATTAAAACAGGGCAAAGAGTTACTCCTTTTACTGTTCAGGCTCCCCTCACTTCACCCCACAGTAAGAGTACTTGGAGGTATGGAATAGGGGAAAGGATCCTGATCTTTTTGTTTGTTCCTGTAGGAACTGGCTATCTGCAGATACCAAGGAAGAACGGGATCTCTGGATGCAAAAACTCAATCAAGTTCTCGTTGATATTCGCCTCTGGCAACCTGATGCTTGCTATAAACCTATTGGAAAGCCTTAAACTGTGGGACATTTCCATGTCATATAGAGGTTTTCTGACCTATGTCATAAGTGTATCTTAAGAGCATCAGATTTGCTGGTTGCTTTTTAGGCTTTAAATACAAAAGGGTATGTGCCAATATTCATTCACTACATATTATGCAGTATTTATATCTTTTGTATGTAAAACTTCACCGGATTTCACTTGTGTTATTCATAAATGATTAGTAGAAAAAAATTTATTATAGTCAATTTTGCTAAATTTTAATTTAAAAGCCTCATTTTCCTAGATAACTAATTATTCAATTATTCATGATAAAACATTTGTTTTAAAGTAAGGAATTTTAAATTGTCTCCCTAGAGCTGTGGGTCTCAAAGTAGAAAGATCTTCCATAATTGGAGACAGAAACCTCCGACTTGACCATTCTTTCTGTAGCCTGAGTACTTTTTTTCTGGAGATTGCGGTCATTTACTGATCATGATATATCTTGTTTCTAGAGCACTGAAAAAAATTCTAAGGGACTTTGCAGAAACATTTTTAGTAATGGAGGTAAGAACCTTTTAAAAATAGCAAATGCATATTAGTTTGAAGCTATGGCTGCCGTCAAATAAGACATGTGGACATGGGGGATATTGTGTGAGATTTGGGGGTTAAATGTTTTATTTAGAAGACTTAATCACATGGTTTATGTTTACTGAGTTACTATAGATGCTGTGTGATGCACATTTCCATGGAATACAGGCTTTTAAAAATAACTATTTTTGCTATATAGCTTACAGGCTCCTCAAATATACCTGGCAAATTACTTCTTTCTGCTCCTGTAATAAGAATAACTGTAAATTTGAAGACCCCTTATGTAAGAAAAGTAAACCTCACCAAGCTGCTATGGACTAATACTTTGCTTGCCGAAATTCTTGTCTTTTTTTTTCATATCCGTATATGACGGTGTCTAGAAACCCATTATGAGAATCACTTGAAAAACTGTTAAGTCATGTGTTACCTTTAAAAGCCTAATGCCTTTTTTTTTTCAATTATTAAAGATTATAAATGTAAACTACAGGCTCAACTTTAAGTACACTTTCAATTTCTTCTTTGAATTGTTGGTTATTGATGGCCTCATTTATAAACACTAAATTCTGTCACTTCCTGTCATTTTATTTTGTATTCATTCAAATGTGTTTTTTCTTGTGTATATTATAAAACTATATTTTATGATCTCCTACCTAAATAAATACTTGCAAATGACTTAAGGAATTAGCTGTTTAAGAAGTACTATTGACTTGTGCTGTACAACTACTCTGCATTCTAGGCTGTAGGCTCCCTCAAGGAATTGTACTGACTTCGTGAGGATATTTCACCATCTTTTTACCTCTAGCCCAGTGCTTAGCCCATTGTGTGTTCTTAGAGTCCCTGTTGAGTGAGGAGGTGACTGAAGGATCCATTTCTGAGTCAGTTTTCATAGAATATGGTACTTGGATGCACATCTGAGGAGATGGAGGATGAAAATATTTACAACATATTTGATAATCCAAGAAGTAATATACAAAATATATAAAAAGCTTCTTTGATTGGCTATCATCATTTGAACATTTACTATGTATCAGGAGATATTCTTGGTGTTTCACATACATTATCTCGTATAATCTTCATGTGACTGTATGAAATAGGCATTGAATGAGGAAACTAGAACTTAGGTAAGGCAACATGCTTGATAGCAAGTGGCAAGCCAGGATTTGAACCCAGAATCCACATACTTTATTATTACACTGTGATGTTTCTCGAGTTAATAAGAAAAAATTTATCCTAAAAAGGAGTCAAATATCACTAGTAGAAAATGCACACACATACACACACACAAATCCAAAGAACCAACAAAATATAAAAATGATACTAATAAGCAAAAACACAAATTTAAATGGCAGTGGGTTATTGGCCCTCAGATTGTTGGAATAGTCAGTGTTGCTAAGAAACCTGTACTCTTGGTGAGAATGGAAACTGCTACAACCTTCTTGGATGACAGCTTGGCATCCTCCAGTAATCTCTATGCTAACACACAGGATCAGTATGTCAGATCATACTTCATGCATCAGAGATCTTATCCACATAGAGCTTTATTCGTAATTTCAAGAACACAAGTGATCAAGGCACTGGCTAAGCAAGAAATCTGAAAAATCCTGCATACCTCCTGGACCTTTCATTCCTGCTTTGAACAAGTAATAGATAAGATCGCTCATGAGATTTGTGAGACATGAAGCACAGCAGGGAGCCTAGAGGCAAGGCAACATGTCCATTTTGTGCCCTATATAGTTATATAGCTGGTGTGACTCTCAGAAGTCTTGCCTCATGAATCCATAAATTCTGTTTACCATAAGCAATTCTTAACCAGCCACATCCTACTAAGAGCATTCCATAGATAAGAGATCTAGCAAATATCTTTAGTCTTACCAGTCAGGAGGTCATTTTCAGCCCATTTGCAAGAAATTTATGTGTCACCTGCCTTCTTTCTTTCCCAGAACCCCAGATACTTTAACTCCTTCCTCCCCACTCTCTTCAGGTGAACTTTCAGGTGAGCAGACACATAAAAGGATGATCCTTACTATACTGTTTTTAAAGAGGAAAAATAGAGATAAAAAGGGAAGAAAATTGGAAATAGCAGGAAATCATGGCACACCCTTTCTACAAGAAGAAAAGGAAACCATGTATATGTATATTGATATAACTTTTCAGAACATCTTATGGGGAAAAAGGGTATGCCCTGCAACATGAAACTGTATATGTAACATACAAATACACAAATACCCAGATGAAAGTGGGGAAGGAACCGCACCAAATTTTATATGGAAAAGTGCAATGGAAAGAGGTTGGGAGTAGTTAGTGCAGGATGGAGAAATGCTTTGACTTTCGACTCTATTTCTAGAATATTTGATTTATTTACAATGAAAATATTTTCATTTTGTTCATGTTCATGCACTTGTAAACACTTTAAAATTTAAACTCAGAATGAAACTTTGAGTGGAAGACTGAGTAAAAACCACAGGGTATTGGATTGAGAAGGGAAAGGCACAATGAGACAGTAGTTTGGTGGGGAAATGTTGAGGAAAGATATTTGTTACTACACTGATGGGGAAGAGTCAAAGGTGAGGGAAGACCTGAGGGTAGTGGTAAAAAGGAATTTAAGAGATGGAGGAGGATGAATTTGTGAAGCAGGATGAAGGGTGACAGAACCTAGATGATAAGCGGAGTTTAGTCCCCATCCCAGCAGTCAGCATGTTCATGGGAACTTTGTGACTAAGTAATGAAGAATTGGAGCACCCAAACTACACAGTCATGTAGGACTGGACATGACTTTGAAGTGATCTGTAGGTTTTACTCCTCTTTCATGAAATATGCTGGCTACTGGGAGCCACGTGAAGGCTGAGGCAACTGCAATGTGGAAAATTCCACAACTGTTTCAACATGAAGCTGGAGCATGACTAACTATGGCAGAGTCTCTAAACCCTAACAGTTTATATCATAAAAAGAGTCTGAACCCTAAAAGCATGTATGCCCCTCTCCCATTTTCAAGGACCACCAGCAGGCCCTGCCACTACTTCTAACTCCTTCATTTTCTCTTTTTTTTACATAGGCTTTACAAAGATGTTTGTTTCATGGAATTTAAGCTGCTCATTTTGTCAGATGAAAAATTAGAGGTGAACAATAGCTTACATTTCTAAAACAGATAATCAGTTCTATTCCCCTAGTTCCATAAAAACAATGTAAATACGAGTGATTTATACATCTTGCTGGGGAATTCACATAATGCTGGGGAATTCACATAATGCTGGGGAATTCCCTGATCCTTAGGCTTCCTCTCCTTCCAGTTACTCTGATCTGTTTTGATCACTGGCCACAGGAGTGGAGTGGCGTTGGGAGTCTGTGGTTATTTGATATGGTCATTTGTTTTATTGCTTGCCCTTTCAGTTCACTCTCATTTCTCCAAACATAGAATCAAAGTTTGAGATTTAAGCCCTTAAACCTGTAGGAATCCCTGTCGGCTTTTTGCATAGGCATTACTCAGGTTCTGAATGGTAGTGAGTCTGGTGTGGAAGGTGCCCAAAGCCAACTAACTACTCCCATAGAGACAGCAACCCAGAAGTGCTGGTCCTGCCCTCACGAGGAATCACCTGGCGTTGCTGTCGCCGTCTCGGCTGTGTCCACGGGTCCATGGAATTAGATCCCAGAAAGGCAGTTCCAACTTTAAATTGCTAAAACCTTTTGGCAATGGGCTAATTGCTTTAAAAATGGGGAGAAAATAGTAGATCCACTTTAAAGATCTTGCAAGTGGAGAATCTGCAAAGATTCCAATAAAAGTTAACTGAAAAAACTGATTGACATGGGTTACTAAGGACTAACTAGGAAAATGTCAGTAATCAGATCTCAGTAAAACCAGGACGATCAGTTTATAGTTCCCTTAGTTTTCAGATTGTCACAAGTGTCGTTAATCAAACCAAAAAACTAAAATAAAAAATAAATGTGGGAGCCATAGGGATAAATGCAACCTCATCTGTGGCGAGGGAGCAGATTGGTTACACTGGGGTTCCCAGGTGTGGAGCAAGTGCCCTGTGGGAGACTGGCCTGAGGAGGGCAGCAGTCAGTGATGCTGAAGCCAACAGGAAGACATTCCTTCTCCATTGCCTGCTCCTGACTGTTCCAAGAGGGAGTCTCAGTTTGGGTCTGTGTGCTTGGATTACTATTCTTAACTAATGTCCCTAACAGAGAATCGGAGGACTCAGGTCACACACCCTTTATCTGGTAAACTGGCTCAGTCCCTCCCTGGGTTGTATTATTATTGTCTTATATATTGTATTAATACAATATAATACAATACAATATATTTTATTATTTATTTCACAGTTGCCTGTCATTTACAGCAACTGCTAGTAGCTTTGCTTTTTTAGAGCTAACTCCTGTTTTGTTAAAAGCAGAGATAGGAGAGCCACCTGAGTTGCAGAATGGCTGCAGAAAGGATTTGTTATTTTGCCTTGAGAGTCCAGGAAAATGGCTGTTTGAATTGTCCCTTTTATTTTAGTTTTGGGAGGTTTTTACACACCAGGAAAATGACATAGACTCTACTGATAACAGTAAGTGTGTCTTGTTAAAGCTGTTCAAGCGTTGAAGTCTCAGCTCCCTAGCAGGCCCTTGCATGGGTGGTGGTGGGACCATGCTTTTTTCTGTAGTGTTTGGCTGGGATAGGGTAATTGTTGTCTAAAAGTTTTCTCTCGCCAGACTGTCTTTTCTGGTCCTTCAGCTAGAGAGAGAACTGGTTTTTCTTGGGCTTTTCTTGCTGCCATTGGCCCCTCTGGGTTGCCAGCTTCTCCAGCACCCAGTTCAGAATATACAAAAGTCCAGAGAACTCACCATCATGTTGTTCTTTGGGTCTCGAGTTCTCCAGAAGGGCTTCCCTTTTCTTTTCACCTCTCAGAGCCTCCTGGTGTTTGTTTTACATACAATGCCCAGGGCTTTGACTGTACTTACAGGGTGGAATAGGAAGAAATGTATCTATTCCATCTTGGTTCCACTGAGAGTTTTAGCAGTCTGTAATTTCCAGAGTTCTCAGGCACTTCAAGTGGGCTTTAATTATGTTAATTTAAACAATCCTTTCTATTATGGAATAACTTTTTTCTTTGATTAATTCTATTAAGAAGTGTCCCAAAAAACTGATGAAGTTTTTAAATCACAGGCAATTTTGATAGATTCAAGTGAGTTTCAATATCTTTTCATGTGTTTGTTAGTCCTGTGCATTGCTTCATTTGTGAATTCCGTATTTACACTGTTTGCCCACATTTCAGTTATCCTTATTATTTGATTTGTAAATTTATATGTTAGGGAGGTTAATGTTTGTTTATATGTAGCTGCAGGAGAAGGTAATGGCACCCCACTCCAGTACTCCTGCCTGGAAAATCCCATGGACGGAGGCGCCTGGTAGGCTGTAGTCCGTGGGGTTGCTGAGGGTCGGACACGACTGAGCAACTTCACTTTGACTTTTCACTTTCATGCGTTGGAGAAGGAAATGGCAACCCACTCCAGTTTTCTTGCGGGGAGAATCCCAGGGACGGGGGAGCCTGGTGGGCTGCCGTCCGCGGGGTTGCACAGAGTCGGACACGACTGCAGCGACTCAGCAGCAGCATATGCAGCTGCATCGACACTCGGTTCCTTTACTAGCTGAGCATTCTTCAGCTACAAATTGAATATTTTAGTACCTACAACATAATCTATTGGGAGCATTAAATAAGACAATAGATACTAAGGCCTCAGACCAGTAAAAAGGCAAAGGAAATTCCTAATAAGTGGCAGTGATTGTTTATTGTGGAATTAGCTGCCCAAGAAGGTCTAGACAGAGGCAGATGTAAATCTGGTTAGGCTAGCTGCCTTCCCAACACCAAGATTTCTGTTCTTGTCAGAACAGAAGTTAGAAGTTGCTGGGAATTTAAAGATGTCTAGAAATTCTCTTGGCAACAAATAACATTTTACAGCATTTATTGAAGTTTTGTCATAGAGAAAATAATGGTAATGATACAGTTTTAGAATCGCCTCCACTCAATATAACATCTCTTTCTTGTTTTTTTTTTTTTAAGACTTCCTTGAGAAGTTAAAACAACTTTTACTTTTATAAAAGTGGAAAATGGACTGAATCTGCTTTCTTCCACAAGTTAGATTTTCATGTGAGTGAAGTCATTTAAAAAATATGTACTTCATTACTCAGCCGTTAAAAAGAATTCATTTGAATCAGTTCTGATGAGATGGATCAAACTGGAGCCCATTATACAGAGTGAAGTAAGCCAGAAAGAAAAACACCAATACAGTATACTAACACATATATATGGAATTTAGAAAGATGGCAATGACGACCCTGTATGCAAGACAGCAAAAAAGACACAGATGTGTATAACGGACTTTTGTACTCAGAGGGAGTGGGAGAGGGTGGGATGATTTGGGAGAATGGCATTGTAACATGTATACTATCATGTAAGAATCGAATCGCCAGTCTATGTCCGACGCAGGATAACAGCATGCCTGGGGCTGGTGCACGGTGATGATCCAGAGAGATGTTATGGGGAGGGAGGTGGGAGGGGGGTTCATGTTTGGGAACGCATGTACACCCATAGTGGATCCATGTCAATGTATGGCAAAACCAATACAGTATTGTAAAGTAAAATAAGGTAAAAATAAAAATTAAAAAAAAAAATATGTACTTCACAAGATTCAGAGGTTTAGGTATAGTAAATGAGGTTTAACAAAGCAGGAGACTCCAGACTGGTAAAATGAAAACTTAGATGGCATAGTAATCTTATGGGATTACTTAGATGCTCCATATTACCTGTTATTTTGCTCAGTTCTTGGAAGTGTTATTAGCCCCCTGGGACTGATAGGCAAGTTTCAATTTGCTTGACTCCACCTCCCACAGTGCATTTAAAATAACATTGTAGAGAGAACATCTTCCCATCTCCTAGTTACAAATTGTTGTGGAAATTTGTAATGTAATCTTAAAATAATATGAAGCCCCTAACACTGTAGTGTAAGTCAAAGCTCAGTGTTAAAGCTGATGAGAGTCACCATAGCTTTAATTGTCCCAGTGAAATGAAAACATTTAGAAATGTAGGAAATCTTACATAAGAAATCTTCTGAGAATAAAAACCAAAGGAAAAACAAACTGATCAAATCATTTATCTGCTTTTTGGCTAGTCTGTTGAGAAAGGAATAGAGTAATGGAAGAAAACACCTTGGCACAGAACACCAAGTTAGGAAAGAAAAGAAAGAAACTTAAGTGTAAACTACTTTTCTATAGCCTACTTTTATGCTTGCGTGCTCTGCGCAGTTGCTTTAGTCATGTCCAACTCTTTGTGACCCCATGGACTGTAGCCCACCAGGTTCCTCTCTCCATGGGATTCGCCAGGCAAGAATACTGGAGTGGGTTGCCATCCCCTCCTTTAGCAGATCTTCCCAACCCAGGATCAAACCCGCTGTCTCCTTCATCTCCTGTATTGCATGTAGACTCTTTACCACTGAGCCACTGGGGATTTTTTTCGAACTACTTTTTTACTCTGAGCCTCTGGCTTCCTGGTTTGTGAAGCGGAAACAAAACTCTGAAGGTTTTATGATGTAAAAATCCTTTATGAAGCTTGACCTTGGGGCATGCAGCTTCAGCCCCTTAATGGAAACTTACTGATCCTTAAGTGAGGTGATGATCACACGGAACATGGTGTGTGATACACAGTTGGTGCTCGATATATGTCTACCAAATGAACTGCATTAAACCAATTAAAATCAATTGCTAATTTTTAAAATTTATTTTTAATTGGAGGATAATTTGCTTTACAATATTGTGTTGGTTTCTGCCATATATATGAGTCAGCCATAGGAATACATCTATCCCCTTCCTCTAGAAGCTCCCTCCCACCTGCCACCCCTTTAGATTGTCACACAGCAACAGATTTGAGCTCCCTATGTCATACAGCAAATTCCCACTGGCTGTCTATTTTACATAAGGTGATATTTATGTTTCAAAGCTATTCTCTCAGTTCATCCCACCCTCTCCTCCCCCTACTGTGTCCACAAGTCTGTTCTATGTCAGTGTCTCCATTGCTGCCCTGCAAATCAGTCCATCAGTACCATCTTTCTAGATTCCATATATATGCATTAATATACAATATTTGTTTTTCTCTTTCTGACTTACTTCATTCTGTATAATAGGCTCTAGGTTCATCCACCTCACTAGAACTGACTCAAATGTGTTTCTTTTTATGGCCAAGTAATATTCCATTGTATATATTTACCACAACCTCTTTATCCATTCATATATGGTCTGGCATAAATCACACTTATATAATTCTCCTATAAAATTAGCAGGTAACATTAGGAGATCTTAGGGTGTTCACACAGAATTCTAGCATGCAAAGTTTAAAAAACTGTATTTTAGCAGTAGCCCAGAGTTTCTTTGGGATAGCAAATGTCCTTGTTTTGGAAAATGCCTTGAAAGGTATGACAGAGACTGTAGTGATCCCCTCTTTATGTAGTGATAGAGCTCAAAGAATGGCATGTAGCTGCTCAGAATAAAGACTACATTTCCCAGCTGCCCCTGAAGGTTATAGTGGCCATGAGACTGAGTTCTGGCCAATGTGATGTAAGTGTAACTTTTGTTGCAGCTCTGGGGAATATTCTTCTGGAGACACTTGGCTTGTGTCCTTTGTACTTCAATGTTCCATCCTTCTTCTAGCTGCCAGCATCATACAGCTTGAGAAATAAAGCCAGACCCTAGGGTGCAGAGCCACCTGGGAGCAGAAAGGTGCTCCATCTGTTTGTAACAGTGGTAACTACTGTTATGATCTGAACCTCATGTCTTGTTGAGGCTTGGAATACATTTTCTCTTTTGCCCACAGTCTTCTCTTGAGATTTTCTCTTCAAACCTGCCTTCTGTCATTCCTCCTGCCCACCTGGCAGACAGTTTTCCATGATTCTCTTGCATTTCTGCACAACTTGTACTTCCCTTGCAAATTAGTTCTAGACTGTCTTCCCTCAGATGTTGTATAGTGGAAATCCTTGGAAGAAAAAGTATCTGCCTCTGGAGCAAAGAACAGGTTTGTTTACAATCTTGGAAGATAGAGATAGTGTCTTTCTTGAGCACAAAAGTCAGACATACTGATCATTATAAAAGATGCACTTTTCTTAAGTGCAGGGTTCCTCTCCTGTAATGCAACCAAGAGGATGCGCAGGTGTCATCTGGTCCTCTTTGCATTGTCCTGCAGGAACTGGGGCTTAGGTAACTGGCACAAATGCTGTTACTCTGATTACTGTTATTGCTGTAAGTAATACAGTCCTTTATCCATAATCCAGGGCTGTCTTCTGTCAGCACCCATGAATCTGTGGCTGGCTAACTGGTTAGATTGCAAGTAGAATAAAAATCTCAGACCATTGGTCTGTCTGAGTTTGTCTGATCTGCTTTATGTTTCTAAACCCCAACCTGGGGTAAATACAGAGATGCAGGGAACAAAAAAAAGCAATCCAGGTTGTCAGAAGCAATGCTCATCAAGCACTGAGTGAAGGACAGACATTTTTAATGCGGCCTTTGGAACATGTGCTTCTGGCTCAAGCACTTGTACTAATTGTGTTTCCATTTCTGCCATCTGCCTGTTTCGATGGGCATGATGAGAAAATGCAGTGGGAAATTTACTGTTGTATACTTTGCTGTGATATTTCAAGGATACATACTACAACATTGTGTAGTGTCCTTTTTAGGAAAGCCCACGGGAGAAATTTGTCTCAGGTATTAGGAAAAGCTGCATTTCTGTTGAACAGCTGTGGTATGTTTGTCCTATGGACACTATAAATCTTGTAACTGATTGTGTATCTCAGCACCTTGGAAGAATGGAGCCAAATTTGTGGCTCAGCTTTTAGAATTAATTGAGGTCAGAGAGTATGCATTTGATATACTAAGTTTATTCCAGGTTGTTTTCCTCAATCTTTCCTTCATTTATTTATTTTTATTTTGTTGCAGTATGCCAGGTTTTCAATTTTTATTTTCAAATTTTAAGGGCCTGGAATTTCTACAAAGTTTGTTATAAGACCAGCACATCCTGTTTCCCCCCTTCTCCTCCCTCTGGCTCTTACATCCTATCTCTTCCTCTCCTGTGGGTTAAATCCTGGTTTTGGTGAAGCATCTGCGAAAGATGCTGGAAGGTACATTCATGAGAAGTAACTTGTCTGATGTCATTGGTTTACCATCATACTTCACTGGTAATTAGACTAGTTATAGAATTCTAGGCTAAAAATATATTTTCCTTGGATTTTGAGGACTTTGGTCCATTGCCTTCTAGTTTCCAGCAGTTCAGCTGTGAAGTCCAAAACCATTCTGATTTTAATCCCTTGCTGTGACTTGTTTTTTCTCTCTGGAAGCTTTGTTGGGTTTTCTCTCTATTTCCAGTTTTCTGAAATTTCAGGAAAGTGATGAGCCTTTGTGGACTCTTTTTCCATTCACTGTGCTGAGATTTTGTAATGTGAGAATTCATGTCTTTCAAATGAAGAGCATTTTTCTTTTTTTTTAATTTTTATTTTATATTGGTATATAATTGATTAACAATATTGTGTTAGTTTGAGGTATACAACAAAATGATTCAATTATATATATGTATACATGTATATAATGTATACACGCATACATTATACGTGTAATGTATAAAGGCAATGGCACCCCACTCCAGTACTCTTGCCTGGAAAATCCCATGGATGGAGGAGCCTGGAAGGCTGCAGTCCATGGGGTCACTGAGGGTCAGATACGACTGAGCGACTTCCCTTTCACTTTTCACTTTCATGCGTTGGAGAAGGAAATGGCAACCCACTCCAGTGTTCTTGCCTGGAGAATCCCCGGGACGGGGGAGCCTGGTGGGCTGCCATCTATGGGGTCGCACAGAGTCGGACACGACTGAAGCGACTCAGCAGCAGCAGCAGCATACATGTATCTGTTCTTTTTCAAATTCTTTTCCCATTTAGGTTATTACAGAATATTGAGCAGAGTTCCCTCAATAGACGAATAAGAATACCTTTATTGAAGATGACAACCCAAAGACTTGGATTACTCTTCTAGGCTCTTGTTGCCACCACTGTGGCTGAAGCAAAAGTGAAGCACATTGTAATTGTGTTAAAAGTTAAGATAACATCCATGGCCATATCTTCCAAATCTCAGGTATCCAACACACCGGCATCTACCAACAATATCTAAGTATTATTCGTTACCTCCACTCTTTACTTGTGGAAGTGTCTCCTTCCTGGAAAATGTACACTCAATCTTTGCACACATGTAAAGTTTTGAAAATCACTATCAAAATGATTTGAAATCATTTTGTCAAAGTCAATGTAGGCATAGACCATTAGTGAAAATTCAGATATTTGCTGTAAACAATCTGTTGTTCAGATTCACTCTTCCCCTGGCCTTTAACAGTTAACTTTTAAAATTTTCAAAAATACAGAAAAATTGAAAGAATGTCACAATGAATTTTACTCATAACCCTACCAAGGAGATTCAATAGTTGTTAACATTTTGGTTTATCTCTACTTATATATATTTAAAGCTAAATCTATATCTAGATCTTTTTTTGTTTTTGCTCACCATTTGAGTGAGTTTGCAGACATCAGTTTTTTACTCTACATGTTCTATATTTCCAAACTATGTTTTACGTGGTCATGAGAGGGCCAAAGGCACATTTCATAAGTGTTTTTAGCCCAAGAGTGTGTGGCTTGGAGGCAGGTCTTCAGCCTTGGTGTGGGTCAGGTGAAGAAAGAATACAAAGAAGCAGTGTTACAAAGTCAACTGCAAGGGTATCTGTATTTTGTTGGCCCCAAATAGGGAAATGTTTCCTTTGTTCCTAAAATAATGAAAACTTAAACTAAACCAAATCAGTTCAAAAGCATCTGAGCCTTAATGTTGACTCATATATTTCTGGAAAGATTTTGTTTAGGCAGGTGACAAACTTGTCTTGGTTTGTCCAAAACTTACTTGGTTTTAGCATTAAAATACTAGGAAAGCTTTGTGGTGACCTAAACGGGAAGAAAATCCAAGAAAGAGGGGTATATGTATATGTGCAACTGATTCATTTTGCTCTATGGAAGAAACTAACATAATATTGCAACTATACTCCAATTTAAAAAAAAAATCCTGGGAGAGCCCTCTGTCGCAGACAAAACTGGGTGGCCAGTTACCCTACATAAAATTATTTTCTGAAGTCAGGCAAGTTGGTTCCTCCAGTTCCATTCTTCTTTCTCAAGATTGCTTTGGCTATTCGAGGTTTTTTGTATTTCCATACAAGTCTTGAAATTATTTGTTCTAGTTCTGTGAAAAATACCGCTGGTAGCTTGATAGGGATTGCATTGAATCTGTAGATTGCTTTGGGTAGTATACTCATTTTCACTATATTGATTCTTCCAATCCATGAACATGGTATATTTCTCCATCTATTAGTGTCCTCTTTGATTTCTTTCATCAGTGTTTTATAGTTTTCTATATATAGGTCTTTAGTTTCTTTAGGTAGATATATTCCTAAGTATTTTATTCTTTTTATTGCAATGGTGAATGAAATTGTTTCCTTAATTTCTTTTTCTACTTTCTCATTATTAGTGTATAGGAATGCAAGGGATTTCTGTGTGTTGATTTTATATCCTGCAATTTTACTATATTCATTGATTAGCTCTAGTAATTTTCTGATGGAGTCTTCAGGGTTTTCTAGGTAGAGGATCATGTCATCTGCAAACAGTGAGAGTTTTACTTCTTCTTTTCCAATTTGGATTCCTTTTATTTCTTTTTCTGCTCTGCTTTTTAGCTGTGGCTAAAACTTCCAGAACTATGTTGAATAGTAGCGGTGAAAGTGGGCACCCTTGTCTTGTTCCTGACTTTAGGGGAAATGCTTTCAGTTTTTCACCATTGAGGATAATATTTGCTGTGGGTTTGTCATATATAGCTTTTATTATGTTGAGGTATGTTCCTTCTATTCCTGCTCTCTGGAGAGTTTTTATCATAAATGGATGTTGAATTTTGTCAAAGGCCTTCTCTGCATCTATTGAGATAATCATATGGCTTTTGTCAGGCTCTACTACAAAGCCACAGTCATCAAGACAGTATGGTACTGGCACAAAGACAGAAATATAGATCAATGGAACAAAATAGAAAGCCCAGAGATAAATCCACACACCTATGGACACCTTATCTTTGACAAAGGAGGCAAGAATATACAATGGAGTAAAGACAATCTCTTTAACAAGTGGTGCTGGGAAAACTGGTCAACCACTTGTAAAAGAATGAAACTAGATCACTTTCTAACACCACGCACAAAAATAAACTCAAAATGGATTAAAGATCTAAACGTAAGACCAGAAACTATAAAACTCCTAGAGGAGAACATAGGCAAAACACTCTCCGACATAAATCACAGCAGGATCCTCTATGATCCTCTTCCCAGAATACTGGAAATAAAAGCAAAAATAAACAAATGGGATCTAATTAAAATTAAAAGCTTCTGCACAACAAAGGAAAATATAAGCAAGGTGAAAAGACAGCCTTCTGAATGGGAGAAAATAATAGCAAATGAAGCAACTGACAAACAACTAATCTCAAAAATATACAAGCAACTTATGCAGCTCAATTCCAGAAAAATAAACGACCCAATCAAAAAATGGGCCAAAGAAATAAATAGACATTTCTCCAAAGAAGACAGATGGATGGCTAACAAACATATGAAAAGATGCTCAACATCTTTTCAACATCCATTTATGATAAAAACGTCACTCATTATTAGAGAAATGCAAATCAAGACCACAATGAGGTACCACTTCACACCAGTCAGAATGGCTGCGATCCGAAAGTCTACAAGCAATAAATGCTGGAGAGGGTGTGGAGAAAAGGGAACCCTCTTACACTGTTGGTGGGAATGCAAACTAGTACAGCCACTATGGAGAACAGTGTGGAGATTCCTTAAAAAATTGCAAATAGAACTGCCTTATGACCCAGCAATCCCACTGCTGGGCATACACACCGAGGAAACCAGAATAGAAAGAGACACATGTACCCCAATGTTCATTGCAGCACTATTTATAATAGCCAGGACATGGAAACAACCTAGATGTCCATCAGCAGATGAATGGATAAGAAAGCTGTGGTACATATACACAATGGAGTATTACTCAGCTATTAAAAAGAATACATTTGAATCAGTTCTAATGAGATGGATGAAACTGGAGCCGATTATACAGAGTGAAGTAAGCCAGAAAGAAAAACACCAATACAGTATACTAACACATATATATGGAATTTAGAAATGGTAATGATGACCCTGTATGCAAGACAGCAAAAGAGACACAGATGTGTAGAGCAGACTTTTAGACTCTGTGGGAGAGGGAGAGGGTGGGATGTTTTGGGAGAATGGCATTGAAACATGTATACTATCATGTAAGAAACGAATCACCAGTCTATGTTTGATGCAGGATACAGGATGCTTGGGGCTGGTGGACGGGGATGATCCGGAGGGATGATGTGGGGTGGGAGGTGGGAGGGGGGTTCATGTTTGGGAGCTCATGTACACCCTTGGCGGATTCATGTCAATGTATGCCAAAACCAATATAGTATTGTAAAGTAAAAAAAGTAAAAATAAAAATTAAAAAAAAAGAAAAAGACATTAATATGAAAAATAATAATAATAATTTTCTGACTTCACCTCCCTACTAAAAAGAGTTGGCATTTTCTTGATTTACTTAACAAACCCTTACTGGACAGCCATTGGAGTAGGCCCCAGGCTAGATCTGGCCATGTATTGTTGACTGTGAAATGGTCTTTGCTTTGCCAGGATTTGACACTGTCCATGGGTCGCAGAGTTGGACACGACTGAGCGACTTCACTCACTCACTCACTGTATTGGTGACTCAGTGGTTAAGAATCTGTCAGGGGGAGTGTGTAATTTCTTGGTTCTGTCTTGTCACAACACAAATTTAAGGGACGGACCAGTGTTACAGCTCTGTATCACAGCTCAGTTTTATTTAGAAAGCAAAGGAAAATACATCCTTGAGGCATGACATCAGGCCAACCCAAAGGGTGTAAAGAGAAGAGAAGGCACTGCCCCCCCCCCCAGATTCAACTTTGGCTCCTCTTTTTATTTGCTTTTTCTCCTTCCCCTGAGTCTGCCCTATGTAAATTGGGCTAGCCAGGAGGGCTGTTTGTTTTACCTGACCTGACGCTTTCACTCCCGTCCTGAGACCTTCCTTTGTTCTATTTTCATGGGCTTTTCCCTTCTTTGTCTTTTAGCCACTGCCATTCTGGACTTCTTTTTCCTATTCTGCTGCTGCTACTGCTAAGTCACCTCAGTCATGTCCGACTCTGTTTGACCCCATAGATGGCAGCCCACCAGGCTTCCCCGTCCCTGGGATTCTCCAGGCAAGAACACTGGAGTGGGTTGCCATTTCCTTCTCCAATGCATGAAAGGGAAAAGTGAAAGTCAAGTTGCTCAGTCATGTCCGACTCTGTGTGACCCCATAGACGGCAGCCCACCAGGCTTCCCCGTCCCTGGGATTCTCCAGGCAAGAACACTGGAGTGGGTTGCCATTTCCTTCTCCAAAGCATGAAAGTGAAAAGTGAAAGTCAAGTTGCTCAGTCGTGTCTGACTCTTAGCAACCCCATGGACTGCGCCCTACCAGGCTCTTCCATCCATGGGATTTTCCAGGCAAGAGTCCTGGAGTGGGGTGCCTTTGCCTTCTCCAATGCATGAAAGTGAAAAATGAAAGGGAAACGCTCAGTCGGGTCCGACTCTTCGCGATCCCTTGGACTGCAGCCTACCAGGCTCCTCCGTCCATGGGATTTTCCAGGCAAGAATACTAGAGTGGGGTGTCATTGCCTTTTCCATTTCCTATTCTAACTACCTAACAAATCCACCTGCCAGTGCAGGAGATGCATTTGATGAGCAGTTCGATCCTGGCTGGGGAAGATCCCCTGGAGAAGGAAATGGCAACCCACTCCAGTATTCTTGTCTAGAAAATTCCCTGGACAAAGAAGGCTGGTGGGCTACAGTCCATGGGGTTGCAAAGAGTAGAACACAACTGAGCGACTATTACTATAACACTATATTGTGTTTGCCATGGGTAGTTAAAGACAAAGCTTTGCGTTTTGAAAGTGAAATTTCTTTTCTGTTTTGGAGTTGCAGGTAGAAGAAAGTAACCATGAGAATGGTTTTACAGAGAGAATGATCTGGATAGTTCAACACACTTTGTGCAATTGTAGGGGGATTTAGCTGTTTTAACTTTACATTTCCACTCATGGTTCCCTAACACAAAAAAGTTAGTGAGGAAGATAAACTTGTGGCCACAGTCTCTTGTTGTCTCCTGAAAGCCTTCAAGATATTAAGTTACTCAGTGCCCTTTGGGGTAAAAGCAGAAGGTTTTTCACAACCCAACAGTCCATTTGTGGAAAAGAAGAAAAAAAGCTGATGGCAGATTCCTGGCAGGTTGTGCTTATGGCTTAGAATGAGTGTCTCTGTCCCTGAAGAAGGTGACAGTATCACAAGTGCCAGATTCTAGGCTTTATAGCCTGGTAGCTTTGAGCTTCTTTACTAAAGGGTTGAGAAATGGAATATTTCCTGCCATATCAGTAAACAAAGATGTCACAGTCATCTGCAATTGCGGCCCTCCAGTGTGAGCTGGTGAGCCCTGAGGAAATGCAGGAAAGAAAAAAGTACCTACCGTTGAGTAGCTATCAGACTGCAGCCACTCCCTATGTTCAGACCTGAGGAAACTTAGGAAGTGAAAATACAGGATACTGGCCCCAGGTAGCTGAGATGCATATCAAAGAAATGATTTCTGTGAGCCCAGACTCTTGCATCTTCCTGTAAGTAGAAAAGTGTTAAATTCCTTACCTTGGGTTATCTGGTTTTCTTTAATTAACAATAATCTTTTGATGTTCCTATCTGCCCTTTGTTGCAACAACCTATACATCCTAGCTCCCCTCTTGCCTTCTCAGAGAAGTTTCTCAGAGCTATCTGAAATGCTGTCTCCCAGGCGGCAGTCCTCATTTGCCCCAAGTAAAACTTGCAACTCTGGTGTTGGACATTTTTTTCAACAGGGTACTACTTCTGAGATATGAAAATGTTGGCAGCCACCATGTCTTATTATTTTAAAATACGGAGTGCTGTCTGATCACCATAAGGCCAGGTGTTGGGTTTCTTCATGCCTGTATTTCCAGCTCCTTCCCAGCACTTGGTTGGGAGGAGAATCTCACTGAAGTTGTTGTTTCAAATAGATTTGGATGAAAAAGGGAAAAAAAAGAATTCAGATCATTTTACTAAATATAAAGTGTAATTGTCAAAACATAAGGTGCAAACATTTTAAAGGATAGCCCGATTGTGAACTGGAGATATTGTGGGGAGTAGATGATGTTAATGGTGAATTCACCTTCTGTTCCATTTGATTAGGTTCTGTCTTCCCAGGTGGCACTAGTGGTAAAGAGTCACTGGGTTGAGAAGATACCCTGGAGGAAGTCATGGTAACCCACTCTAGTATTCTTGTCTGGAGAATCCCATGGACAGAGTAGCCTGATGGGCTAGAGTCCATGAGGTTGCAAAGAGAAGGACATGACTGAAGTGACTTAGCACACGCACACTATTGAAAACACTTAAGATACAAAGGTTACTGTTTTCTTGTTTAACTAAACAAACAAAACTCCCAAGTAAAAATTTGAAGAGCCTAAAGATGCCCATTTTTACCTGCATAGGGCTATTGTGCATCCCACTTCTGAGGATGAAAGGCCAATTCTGTGATTCAGTTCTCAAATTCAAACCTTTGAGGAATCCTATTACCAGCTCCCCTTCATGGAAACCAGCAGTCTTTGTTACAAAAGCTATCAGTAAACTCTCACTTGGAAACAAAGATATTCACTCACTGAGACTGTTTCATATTGTTTGACTCTGCGAGCTATTATTATTCCTTGTGGACCAGGCAATACTATTATTCCTACTTAACAGATGAGGAAGCTGAGTCTCAAGGAGCTTATGTGATTTGCTGAAGATCATGCAGCTAGTAAGTGACAGAATCTAAGTGTTCTAGTTCCACATCAGTGGTCATTCCATCAAGTTTCTCCTATTTACACTGGAGACATGAAGACTGATAATCTATAATTTTCAAGAAGAAAATATCATGATTCATATAAAATGAACATATGTCAGTGATTTTCTGTAACTCACTAATTCATGGGAAAACTGGTAAGACACTAAAACCAGATGAAAGAGCACTCAGGAATAAGATATTTAGAGACTGTATTTGGAAAGACTGCTGTGTTAGATAAAAAACTGGTTAATATCCAGCAGGACAATAAGTTATTCCCTTTGATGTTATCTGTTCTAATAAACATAAACTATTTACATCTCCACTGAACAAAATCTTAGAAATTAAACTTTGTTCCCAAAGATTTGTGAAATAGCCTAATTAATAGGAAGTCAAGCTCAGCATGACACTATAAGAGCACTCTATAATCTTTTCTGCCTGTTACAAGTTTCAAATGATTTCAGATGGTCTTTCAAATGTGACTTTTGGTTGAATTTGACAGATAACATAAGAAAAAAGGAAGAAGATATTTGTGCCACTCTCCTTACACATTGTAGAGTTTCTTTTCTTATGCCATTACTTTTGTTGATATATGATACATTACTATTGTTGACAAGTAATATACATACCAGTTCAGAACCTGCAGGAAATTTGTCATCATCTTTATTGTGTAAAGATAAAGCTTTGTAAAGCCATCACATGTATTAGGAAAACTGACTTGACACACTGTATGGAGAAGGCAATGGCAACCCACTCCATTTTCCAGTACTCTTGCCTGGAAAATCCCATGGATGGAGGAGCCTGGTAGGCTGGAGTCCATGGGGTCGCTAGGAGTTGGACACGACTGAGCGACTTCACGTTCACTTTTCACTTTAATGGGTTGGAGAAGGAAATGGCAACCCACTCCAGTGTTCTTGCCTGGAGAATCCCAGGGATGAGGGAGCCTGGTGGGCTGCTGTCTCTGGGGTTGCACAGAGTTGGACACGACTGAAGCGACTTAGCAGTAGCAGCAGCATGATTACTACCAAAAACATCTACTGTTCTTGTGGTGGTGGTGGTTTAGTCGCTAAGTCATGTCTGACTTCTTGTGACCACATGGACTATAGCCCACCAGGCTCCTCTCTGTCCATGGGATTTCCCAGGCAAGAATACTGGAGTGGGTTGTGATTTCCTTCTCCAGGGGATCTTCCCCACCCAGGGATCACACCTGGGTCTTCTGTACTGCAGGCTGATTCTTTGACTGAGCCACCAAGTGCTCTTGTAGTAACTCACTAATTTTCTAGAATGTCCTACAATTCTAAGGACAAAGTGGATCTTTTCCTTTATTCAACAAATAGTATTTATCTGGTTATATTTCTCTGGTATAGTGGAAAGACAGGTCAGAGTTGGACTATCTGTCTGGTGCCAGTTATGTTAACTTGCTTGAACTTTAGTTTCATTATCTGTAAACTGGCAATAATGTTAAACCATGTGTATTCCTAAGTTTAAAAGCATTAATAAATGTTCTTTATATCTGTGCCATAAGCAGCGAAATATGTAACCGAAATATAACTGGATCATTTTGATTTTTAGATATCCTGCTATTTCCTGGGAAGATTCTCTTGGGGGATGTGACTCCTTTGACCAACTAGCCACAACCGATGAAGGCCCATCCATTTAACTGCCCCTTAAAGTTATAAGTTAACTTATAAAAGCTGATATGGTGTTGAGTGTACATGTGTACGTGTGTGTTTGACCTGATAGAAGATAACCCCAAACGTTATGTTGTTGTTGCTCTAAAGGAAGTTAATCAATTTTATATCTAACCTGACATTCTCATTTTTGCTTTCATTTTCTCACTATTATAGTCTTATTTCTCAAATGCTTTTCTTGCCCGCTCTTTTGTCTCTCTGTTGACATCCTCATTAAGTAGTTAAGTAAAGCTTTGTTTTATGTTTTCTAATTGTAAGAGAAAAAGGTCTTTTTAATTAGTTTGAGAATTAAGCTTTTAACAAACTAAACAGAAACAAACAAAAACCTCCAAGCAACCCAAACTTGGTTCCAGAATCTTTGAAGAACAATGGAAACTGTCGCTGAATATTCCCAGAGACAGGGTAGAGGGGATTATCATGCCAAATTGTCAAAATGTGCCCTGTAAGTTTCTCTGACTCCTTCAGGTCCCAGATGCATAATTACCTACCTAAATTCTGTTTGTCCCTCTCCCAAATCAGTGTCTTGCAGTCCCCGCACAGTCCCCAGGCTCTGCTCTTGTCACCTCTCCTCTCCTCTGGCAGACACACCCTAAGGTAACTCCCATGCAATGACATGGACTTGTTTGACCTTCTCCTTGAGTGAGGGTGGGAGGAACCTCTGACTTCTTTCTAAGCAGTAGAATATGGTTGATGTGATGAGATGTATTCCTGTGGTCTCATTACCTAAGACTATTTTAGCAGATTGGAAGGAGAGTCTCCTACTGGCCTCAGAGAAGCCAGATGCTATTATGTGAACTGTCTCTGAAGAGAGCTGTGTGGCAGAAAACGGCAGAGTCCTCTGTGAGCTGAAGACCTCCATCCTATCACCATAAGGAATGCAATTCTGCCAACATCCATGTGAGCTCAAAAAAGGACCCCAGATTTCAGGAAGGAAGCTGACCAGCTCTCAGTGCAGCTGGGTGAGACCCTGAACCAGCTAAGCCAGCCTATACTTGATCCTTTGTGAGTAGATCAAGTGAGATAAATCCAGAATGAGATAATAAATGGGTGAGCTTTCAAGCTGCTTAGTTTGGATTAATTTGTTACACAGCAAAACCCTCGAGCTCTCTTGGCTTTTTTTTTTTTTTTTTCAGACAAAACCCTCTCTTTCCCTTGGTTTCTTTCATTTGCATTCCTATAAATCTTCTCCTCAGGAAAACTAAAGGATATTCCTTAGCACCACACTCCTGAGAAGCCAGCCAGGGAGTGTGTGTGTGTGTGTGTGTGTGTGTATGCATGCATCAAAAACAGACCAAAAGTCTCACTCCACTATCTGATTATATTAATTTGCTCATCCCCCTGGCAAAATCTATTGACTAATAACTATCCAGATGCCAGTAGGCTGCTCTCCAGTATGTGTGTGCATTTCTGCTTCCACAAGCAAATGGAAAAAGAGTCAATGTTGTTTGTTCCCAAATCTGATCATGCCAGTTGTAAATGTTATTGTAAATGACATAGTTAAATATTACATAAACTGAAAGAGGGAGAGGGGAATTTTTTTTTCCTATGAGAACTATAAGTTCTATAAAGAACTACTATCATATTAAGCAGAAAAGATGAAAGTAAGAGAAATCTAGGATAGTACTCTGAGATGACTTTACAAGTGTCTCTAAATTCTGATTCTTTTTAGGGACCTGAACATTGCATATTGGTTGTTTATGTAAGGCAGAAGCCCTATAGCTCATTCTGCACACTTCTGCTCAAATGAAAGGCCTTGTCCTCACAATACCCTGGATGAATGAAAATGAATATTTGAGATGTGTGTGTAATCTTTTATAATGCTTTCCCACTATAATTGACTTTTTCAATTATTTGATTGTGTTAGATAAAAGGGCTCCTTCTGAATTTTAATTTTTAACATTTTTTCTGCTGTCACAATAAGACTACATACAAGAAATTGTAAGTAAAGGAATGTTTTGAGCTTACTGGCTGAAAATATTTTAAGAAAAATCTAAGGCCTTGTCATAAAGCGAATTCTTGGATTCTACTGTTTATCTTAGAATAGCAGCAAAAATAGCTGAAAAGTTAAATGATAGGTTTGACAACAAAACAGGAAAGTTATCTCTAGGTGGTAGCTCTTGATATGTTTTCAAATGAATAACATAATGTGGTTGAAAGATACTGTTATTGCTGACCTTGACAAAGGATCAATGGCTGTTGGGAATTAATTTATAAAAGGTAAATAACAAAGGACTCCCAGAGAGGACTTCCTCTGCCCTTCCTTCTTTCCTGATTCTTAGCTCTACAGTTTATAACCCATGTTTATCTTAAGGTATAATGAGATGCCAGACTTATTCCTGATGGTCAGTACAAGAATACAGAATGATCATATCCCTGGAACTAAAAATCCAGACAGTTGGTTTACCAGTGGGATAGACTAATTGAAACTGTGGTATTGATTTCACTTTTGCTTTGGTTTTATATAAAGAAGAGCTTGTGACTATTGCTAAGAGCATAAGAATCTGATTTTGGACACTGCCTGAAAGGTTGCCTGTATTTCTTTTCTGTCCTTGGGCAGGCCTTTGGAGAAGACAAATACCTTTCTTAGCCGAGGGAGTATTCAAAGTCCTGCTCCAGAATCTGCTAGGATAAGAGTCTCTTAGGAGGCAGGACATGAGCATAGTAGAAGATTTGCTTCTTTATGAAGACTCCTGAAAGTGGCTTTCCAGACAATAGGCTCCTTCTTGGGCTCCAGGCTCCAGACACCTGCCTCTTCTTGCCCTGGTCCACATCCAAACATGCACTTCCTCTGTCAGGCCAAGGGCACATGTCCACTCAGAACCTGCACCTCCCCTCTTGGGCCATGCTCCTGGCTTCTAGGTCCTTAGAAATTCCTACCCAAATGGCCAGAGTAGGCTTCAGGGGGCTGTATGGCTCTTTGCTGGGTCATCCTCTCAGAGGTCAACCATGATGATATGCTTCCTTGACCCTGAGGGGTGGCTGTTTAGAGGGTGACATGAATAGGGACTGGAGGTGCGGGTGTCTACATGTGTGAATGCATGGCCCCCTGAGTGTGGGACTCAGGGATTGAGAGGGAAGAGGTCAGCCACAGGCCAGAGATTGCTCACCAAGTTGTGTGGTATAACTGAGCAACCCATGATTTCTAAATTCAACCTGGAAGTTATGGTCCTTTGAATATTTTTCACGACATTAAAATAGAACATATATACTTTATTTAGCAGCTTGTGAGCTTAATTTATAAGTTTTACATATACTTTTCTATAAATGTTATGTAAGTCTTCACTGTCCTTTGTCCCACACTCTGTGTATAGTTGCACTGCTGGTAAAAATACAAATTAGTGCAACCCCTATAGAGCAAGCCGGCAATATCTGTTGAAATAAGGAGACACAGCTTTGGGAAATGTTCCTGGTGTTCTCCGTACTTTCTGCAAGTAATAAATCCTTCCTTCTCCCCTCTCCAAAAGAATCTATCAAAATTATGTGTATACTCTATGGCTTGGAGCTTGTCAGGTGGCTCAGTGGTAAAGAATCCACCTGCCAATTCAGGAGATGCAGGAGATGGGGTGTTTGATCTCTGTTTGGGAAGATTCCTTGCAGGAGGAAATGGTCACCCACTCTAGTATTCTTGGCTGAAGAATCCCATGGACACAGGAGACTGGCAGGCTACAGTCCATAGTGTTACAAACAGTCAGATGCAACTGAGCATGTGTGTACCCTATGGCCCAGAAATTTCACTCCTGGGAATTGCACAGATGAGTCTGTACAACTGCAAAATAAAATATACACAATGCAATTTTGAAATAACAATTGAAAACAACACATGTTCATCAGTGAGTGGTGGTTAAATAAGGTAGGGTACATCGATACAATGGTACAATGAAATATCACCATCCTGCGTGCATGCTCAGTCGTGTTCAATTCTTTGTGACCCATGGACTATAACCTGCCAAGCTCCTCTGTCCATGGAATTTTCCAGGCCGGAATACTGGAGAGGGTAACTGTTCCCTTCTCCAGGGGATCTTCCCAACCCATATCTCCTGCTGTGGCAGCCTAATGCTTTACCACTGAGCCACCTGGGAAGCCTTACAATGGAATATCATGCAGCAGTAAAAGATGTTCAAGTTTTCCACGAACTGATGTGGAAAGATGTTCAGCATTTATCACTAAATATAAGAGCAAGCTGCATAGAGGAGAGGGTGTGGATTCGTATTTGCTTATACTTGCAAAAAGGAAGATTGGAAAAAATGAATAGAAATTATTATTTGTGTGTATTTGGGGATGAAAACAAGATTCTTTACCTTTGTATATTATTTTTATTTTTCATCTCCATGAATGTATTATCTATTACAAATAAAGGTAGATTTTTTTCCCCCTGGAGAAGGAAATGGCAACCCACTCCAGTATTCTTGCCTGGAGAATCCCATGGACAGAGGAGCCTTGCAGGCTACAGCCCATGGGGTCCGCAAGAGTCAGACATGACTTAGTGACTAAACCATATGTTTTTCATTTTTATTTTAAAAATAAAATATTATTTATATTTATTTTTATAAAAGTTAATGAATAAAATATTTCCCATTTTTATTTCTAAAAGGAAGAAATGTATATATATTATAAAAGAAAATTGAGGTCCAGACTGTGGTTTGAGCTCTGGAACTCTTAGTGAAATGGGCATCTGTGTAAGTTGAGGCAGGCGGCTGTGCTGCTTCGGAGCGATATCTGTCCTCACTTGGGTCCCAGGCAGGTGGGGCCTCGTGGCTGCACCTTGACTGCACTGTACCCTCACTGTTCACCTCAGTCCAGGGACCCTCCTCCCTGGCATCCTGCTTCTGGCTTCTCCCTACCCAGGGGCTCAAGCACAGTTTCCTCAGGAGACCGGAAGAGGAGCCTCTGAGCAGCTTCTGCTCAACCTGGGGCCTGGTTATCCCCTCCAATGGGGTGCGGGTGCATGAGTGTGAGCTCAGTCGCGTCTGACTTTTGGTGACCCCGTGGGCTATAGCCCTCCAGGCTCTCTGTCCTTGGGATTCTCCAGGCAAGAGTACTGGAGTGTTTGCCATTTCCTCCTCCAGGGGATCTTCCTGACCCAGGGATTGAACCCGCATCTCCTGTGACTCCTGCATTGGCAGGCAGATTGTTTACAGCTTGAGTGAGATTGGGTGCCAACAAAAAGCTCTGAGGAAACAAATAGTCTCCTTCATTAGGATTCTTCTGTGGCAGCAAACATTGAGCTTCTAAAAGCCTCTTCACAGCCTTTTTGTCTGTGAACATGGACTTAAAGAACTCCCTGTTTCCAAGAAAACCATTGTTGAGGGGAGTCAGCTACTTCTGTTTGGCACCCACGGGCCCAGAAGGGGCCTCTGAAGTTCTGAGGGAAGTGGGAGGAGCCAGACTCTGTGTCCAGGAGGCCTGGGTCTCCAGCCACTGCCCTGGTGGCAGCTCCCAGCCCAGGCCTCTGGGGAGTTTTGCCTCCCTAACCTAGGCAGAGACTGCTGGAACCAGCACATGGGGAGACATTGAGGCCCAGAAACTCAGGACACAGGACAACGACCAGATTCTCTAAGAGATGCTGACTCCCTTCTCCCTACGACTCAAAGACACATGGGGTGGAGGTGGGGGGGTTGGTCAATAGGAGCATGCTTGGTCTGATGAATTCCCTTCTACCCAGGGTCCTATGAGTTTCCCTGCTCCGAGGGGAGAAGGGGACCTGAGCCTCTCTGGTTAAGTGCCTCAGAGGAGAAGTTAGAGGTTTTATTATTTTTAAAAAATAAATGTATTTATTTTAATTGGAGGATAATTACAAAGTTAGAGTTTTAACAGGGATGCTGGTGTGGAGAGTTGTTACTATTGCTCTAAGTGAGAGTAACACTGGCCAGCGGCAGGAGCTTTTTAATGCTGTTTTGGACATTGAAATATTGTGTGTTTTATTCTACATGCTATTTGTTGTTTTCTCCTTAGTTCCTCCCATCCTTCTTTATTGTCTCAAAAATGTACCAAGAGCAGGGGTTTAACAGACTGCAGCCTCTTGTCTGCTCAAGGGGAACTGGGTGCAGTGATGTGGACCCAGGACTTGGCTTTGATGCACTCATGACAGGGCTCCTGTTTCTCAGGGTCCAGCTTCTCAGCTGTTGTGTTTGGCTTGAGAGACTGCATACACAAAACAGACAATGAGCAGACTACACATAAGAATAGAACTCTGCCCCATGGTCTGCAGCAACCAGCCAAGAAAACCCGCTCATTATCTATAATAAGCAGCCTAGGAAGCAAGTTTGCTATCTGGATTTGTAGAAAGTGGAGCCATATCTCTAGTAACTGTTCCAGGAAGCCAAACAGTAACCTCTCTAACAATCAACCCCAGATGGTCAAGACTTGATTAACAACTGACAGCTTCCCTAACTTCTGTCTCCAATTCCAATGTAGGACCAACCTGAGAAAGCTAAACATGTACTCCTAACCAATTGCAGGTAGGATGCTGTGCTTCTAGGTTGCCTGCCAAAGCTTCCCCATGCCAACCACCTCGAATCAGGGCACTCCTGAAGCCTTCCCCTTTTCCCACCATAAAACTTCCCCACTCCTCAGTCTGTCTTTGAGTCTCAGCCAACGCAAGTGGAAGACGGTGGCTGACTCCTTTGCTATAGCAATTCTTGAGTAAATTGTCTTTGCCTGTTTCTCATTTGGGTAGCCTTTGTTTATTTCCATGACTGCCACAATTTTCCAAATCTCTCTAATTCTCACATCTAACCCAAAGGCAACACACGAATGCTAAGAAAGATGACTGAAAATATTTATGTCTTTATTATTTACTTGATACACGCAAATACTTTTTGAAGTTTTCTGAGGTGGAGTGAAAGGATTAAAAGTATTTGAATGTTGGGAACCTGCAAGTATATACACGTGAGCATGTATTTTGAGTCTTATAAAATAGTTCCTTATAAAGCTTTTTTATGTATGTTTTCTTGTAATGTATATATAACAATAGAGCTTTCCTAGTGGCTTGGACAGTAAAGAATCTGCCTGCAATGCAGGAGACCTGGGTTTGATCCATGGGTGGGGAAGATCCCTTGGAGAAGGAAATGGCAAGCCATGCCAGTATTCTTGCCTGGGAAATCCCATGGGCAGAGGAGCCTGGTGGGCTACAGTCCATGAGGTCACAATGAGTCGATATGACTGAGTGACTAACACTTTCACTTTCAAACATGACAATATCTCAGTTTATTAGAGTGAATTTACAGAGTTGATTATAGAAATTTTGGAAGGAGTTCAGCACTGGAGGAAGTAACACTGACTTAATCATATAACCTCTTTCAGTCTAAGGATTGAATTTGTAGCAGCTGAAAGTGGTACACGAATACGTTTGTAGCTTTGAGTTTCACCAGAGGATGGCGCCCATACTTCTCTGATAGGTTTTGCCAAGTTGGTTTGGCATCCTTTCAAGCCGTATCCGAGAGACATTTTAGAGACTGGTTACCTACACTGTTAACCAAATTAAGGCCTTTATTATTAATTCAGTTAAAATGAGTGTAAGTGTATAACATCTTCAGAACAATTTATGCCAAAGAATTAAGCAGGCTGAGATGAATGGAAAGTTACTTATTTCCTGTAACTGTACTCACACTTTATATTTAATTTATACAACTTTTAAAAACCAATTTCTACAAGTCAGATCTTTTAACATTTTCATTTTCTTGCCATCTGCTGCTTTGTAAACCAGCCATTTAATATGAAAACTTGCTCAGAAGCTGTACTTTTAATGCACTTACTAGCTCATCAGGTGATATCTCTAACTGAGCTGTTTGCTCCTCAATTGGGAGGCAGAGTGCAAGTTGCTGGTCTGTTTTCTCAGCTTTCCTGGCAGACTTGAGCCAAAAGTATGGTCATCTTGTTTTCTCTTTCTTGATCCCCTCATTTGTTCAGTGGTGTCTTCTGAACAGGAGTGACCTAACTTTTCCTCCTTAAAGCTGTACCCTGGATACTCAAGGGCTGTCTGGAGGTAGCAGAAGCCTGTGCTCAGAAACCGTGCTTCGCTCTTGAACATGACCCCAACCTCACTTATATCGTACATAGATTTGCTTAGTTCTCAATCGTGTCTGACTCTTTGCAACTCTATGGACTGTAACCCACTAGGCTCCTCTGTCCGTGAGGATTCTCCAGTCAAGAATACTGGAGTGGATTGCTATGCCCTCCTCCAGGGGATCTTCCCAACCTAGGGATCAAACCTGGGTCTCCCGCACTGCAGGCAGATTCTTTACCATCTGAGTGCATCAGGGAAGCACTTATGTAATAGAATCCACTCACATAAAGCAACCACAATCAGCTCACATAAAGTCTTTCAACGTAAGTTAAATCCATACATAGAAGGTCTTGCTGTGCCATGACGTAGGACTAGGGACTCTATAAAGTACTAATAAAATGAAGATGTCAGATAGGTTCACAATCCCATTTGTGAAATTCTTAGCACCAGATGTGCTTTGGGATTCAGAATATTTTGAATTTATAAAGTTAATCTGGTGTGTAAACCACATATTATATAATACTCCAGAAGGGTCTAGGGCAACACCCCCTACTCAGAACAGTAATACTTCTGCAGAGAAACATGAATGTTCTCATTAAGTGGGATGAAGACTAAATGGCCTCGGGTCAGGTCAGCCTTCGCTCCCCAATAGGTTAGGAAAAGCTTTTGGTTATTTGTGGATTTGAGGAATGTAGATACAAGTGTTGTGGAGTTTTATTAGGTGTTTTCCATGTGCTATTTCATTTAAATCTCAAAGATGTTCTGTGTTAACTGCAAGAATCTGAGAATGCAATTTAATTTAATTTAATGCAATATTAAATGCAAGAATCTGAGACCCAGGAATCGGAGGGTCAGAGTGGTTAAATAACTTTCCCCAGATCACACAGCAGAGTCAACGTTGTCAAATTTTGGCTTTACTCCAAAAGGCAAAATGTTGCATTGTCTCCCACAGTTTAAAATTTTGAATATTCTAAAATGCTTTAGCTTCCTTGCCAATTTTGAGTTTTCCACCCATATTTTGTGCTAATCTTTATTTTCTTTGGAGTCTGTGACAGAGAATATGATGGCCCAGTGAACTATTCCACCATGATGGAGAGAAGTAAAGCCCCTCTCTGGCATCTTCAAGGAGCAGCCTTGTTTGGCTGGGAAGCAAACAGGGCTGCAGCACTGAAAAGCAAACAGTCAAAGCTGCAAATGTCAGATTTTCCAGTGATTAGACATTTCCCTTGTGGTCTTGGTCCACACAGCTACTCAGCTTTGACATCATCTGCAGTATAAACCCAGGATGTAATTAATGCCTTGCACTTTTCTTTGGCAACTGTTTCACCAGCCTGGCCTCCCATAAAGGGATTCTGCTTCTTTGAATGGGGACTGCTAGAAGTCATTTGGCTTAATAAAGTTGTCAGCTGGCCAGGGAGGAAGTTTGGCTTTATTCTGTACCTTTTCTCAGGATGGGAATGAATTAAGATAATTGTGTTTTAAAATTATGCTTTCAAGGTAATTCATGAGCCATGTTTTTTTTTTGCATCCTAATTATCCTTTTTCTCTTTTCCCTTATGTCTTTCCTTCTTCCAAGTTATGATCCCATTTATACTCTAAAGTTTAGGAGCTTACAGTCTTTTTTTTTCTTCTAATATTTCTTTCTTATAATTAAACCAATAGCTTAGCAATTGCATAAACACAAAAAACTCTTTATATGTCTGTAAAAATATTACAATTCACAATTAACTGTGAAATATTTGAATGGATTCTTCCAGTGACCTTTTATAGACTCTCAAGATTTGTTAGAAAAATGATTCATCGATAGATGTACATATAACTATATGTTATCCTTAAGGTATTAAAAAATCCTCCTTGACATTTTTATAAAGATTAATAGCAGTTATAGGTATCAGTGGATTCACTAGCTTCCCACCGGTGTGTAAAATTTACATACAACGATGTATGGAACAGACTTTTGGACTCTGTGGGAGAGGGAGAGGGTGGGATGATTTGGGAGAATGGCATTGAAACATGTATAATATCATGTAAGAAATGAATCGCCAGTCTAGGTTTGATGCAGAATACAGGATGCTTGGGGCTGGTGCAGTGGGATGACCCAGAGAGATGGTATGGGGAGGGAGGTGGGAAGGGGGTTCAGGATTGGGAACTCATGTACACCCATGGCGGATTCACATTGATGTATGGCAAAACCAATACAGTATTGTAAAGTAAAATAAAGTAAAAAAAAATTACATACAACAAAGCGCACAAATCACGTACTTTATTGTTTTTTATGTTGTATTTAAAATATATTACAATTTTATTTGTCAATTATTTCTCGATAAAGCTGATCCACTACAATAGGACACAACTTCAAACATGTTTGGATGGCTGTTATTTAAAACAAATAAAAATGGAAATTAACAAGTGTTGGTTGAAGACGTGGAGAAATTGGAAGCTTTGTGCACAGCTAGAAGAAATGTAAATTATTGCTATTGCAGTTACAGTGAAAAATAGTTCAGTGGCTCCTCAAAAAGTTAAATACAGAATTATCATATGATCCAGAAATTCTCCACTCCAAAGAATATACTCAAAAGTATTGAAAACAGAGACTCAGACAGATACTAGTAGGCCAATGTTCCTAGTAGTATTATTCACAATAACCAAAAGGTGGAAGCAACCCAAGTGTACATCAGCAGATGAACAGATTAGCAAAATGTGGTACATGCATACAGGCTGAATATTTTTAGCTCTAAAAAGGGATAAAATTCTGATACATGATATAACATGGATGAACCTTGAAAACATGATGCTAAGTGAAATAAGCCAGACACAGAAGGACAAATATTGCATGGTTATAATAAGTACCTAGAATAGGCAAATTCTGAGACAAAAAGTAGAATGAAGGTTACTGGGACTAGGGGAAGGAGGAAATGGGGACTTATTTTTCAATTAGTACAGAGTTTGAGTTTGGGATGATGAAAAATTTCCTAGAAATGGATAGTAGTGATGGTTGCAGACATCATGAATGTACTTATTGCCACTGAATTATACACTTAAAAGTGGTTAAAATGAACCAATACAATATTGTAAAGCAATTATCCTCTAATTAATAATAAATATTAAAAAGTTAAAATTGAAAATATATATTATTAAACAGAATAAAAATGAGAAGGGCAAAAAGAAGAACACTTCTAATTATTTCAACTAAAAATATACTTAGGGCTTTATTACATATATTCTTACTGAGTTATAATTACATATAAAATCATATTAGTTTCAGTTTACAATATGATTCATATATGTATATATCATAGGTGACATATAGACCACAGTAAGTCTAGTTAACATCTATCACCATATCTAGTTGCAGTTTTTTCTTGTGATGAGGACTTTTAAGATCTACTCTTTTAACAACTTCAAGTATACAATGTAGTATTAACTATAGTCAGCAGGCTGCACTTTCCAAAATGTGATATAGCTGGTATCATATAATACATACCCTTTTTTTCTTGTTTCTTTTTTTTTTTTTTTTTGGCTTGTGAGATCTTGGTTCCCCAACCAGGGATTGAACCTGGGCACTGGCAGTTAAACCACAGAATCCTAAAGCCTCTGTGTAGCTTTTTTGGCAGGGCATTTATCCTATTTGGTGTACTCTGGGATTCTTAGATCTGAACTTTGATGTCCAACCACTGGACTGCTAGGGAATTCCAATATGTATCCTTTTCAGATTAGCTTCTTTCACTTAGTAAAATACATTGAAGTTTCTTCCATGTCTCTTCATGGCTCAATAGCTCATTTTTTAAAGCACTGAATAATATTCCATTGTTTAGTTGTATCACACGGCTAATTTATCTATTCATCTACTGTAGGACATCTTGACTGTTTCCAAGTTCTGGCAATGATGAATAAAGTTGCTATAAACATCCATGTGCAAGTTCTTGTGTGGACCTAAGTTTTCAACTCTTTTGGGAAAATGCCAGGAAGTGTGCTTGCTGGATTGTATCATAGGGTATGTTTGGTTGTTTAGTTTTGTAAGAAACTGCCTGTCTTCTCATATAGCTGTATTATTTCATATTCCCAGCAGCAGGGATGAATGAGAGTTCCTGTTACTCCACGTCCTCACCAACATTGGGTGTTGTCAGTATTTTGGATTTTTGTCATTTAGGTTTTTGATGATAACATGTTGTTTTAATTTGCTGTTCCCTAATGACATATGTTGTTGAGAATCTTTTCATATGCTCACTTACAATTTGGGTATCTTCTTAATTGAAATGTTTAGATTTTTGGTTCATTTTTTAATTTTTTTTCTTATTGTCAGGTTTTAAGAATTATTTGTATATTTTGGATCACAGTCCTGTATCAGATATATATTTTGTAAATAGTTTCCTCCAGTCTATAACATGTATTCTAATTCTCTTGACAGTGTCATTGAGCAAACATTTTAAATTTTAATGAAGTCCAGCTTATCAATGGTTTTTTTCATGGATTGTGTCTTTGGTGTTGAATCTAAAAAGTCTTGTCAAATGCACGGTCGTCCAGGTTTTCTCCTATTTATGCTTTATAGTTTTGTGTTTTATGTTTAGATCTATGACCCATTTTGAATTAATTTTTGTGACTGTGTAAGGTTTGTGTCTAGATTCATTTTTTTGCGTGTGGGTATCCAGTTATTCCAGTACCATTTGCTGTCATTTTCCACTGTCGTCTTTCAGAATTTTTTATCTCCTATTTTCTGCAATTTGAAAATGATGTGACTCTGTGTAGCTTTTTCAGCACAGGGCATTTATCCTATTTGGTATACTCTGAGATTCTTAAATCTGAGCTTTGTTGTCTGACATTAATTTGGGGTAAATTCTTAGTCACTGGGCTTCCCTGGTGGCTCAGATAGTAAAGCGTCTGCCTGCAATGTGGGAGACCCAGGTTTGATTCCCAGGTTGGGAAGATCCTCTGGAGAAGGAGATGGCAACCCACTCCAGTACTCTTGCCTGGAAGAACCTGGTAGGCTACAGTCCATGGGGTCACAAAAGTCAGACACGACTGAGTGACTTCACTTTCTTTCTTTTCTTTCTTAGTCATTATTGTTTCAAATATTTCTTCTTTTTTTTCTCTTTCCTCTCCTGGTATTCCTATTATATGTATATTATACCTTTTATACTTGCCTTACAGTTCTTATATATTCTGTTCTTTTGTTCCCCATCTTTTTTTCTTTAGCCTTTATTTTAAAATTACAGCTATTTTAAATTTCCAGTTTGGTAATTTCAACGTTCTTGTCATATCTGAATTTTGCATGATGCTTGCTCTGTCTTTTTAAACTGTGGGTTTCTTTTTGTTTTTGCCTTAATTAAGTCTTCTAATTTTTTGTTGAAATCCAGACACAATGTACTCTGTACTAGTTTCCTTGTTGTGAGATGTGATTCTCTGTATCTGCCTGTCTCTCCAACTTTGGGTGGAGTGGTTTGCTCTGTGACCTCAATTTTCTGATAGATCTAAGAGGTTTTTAGTTTGTTCGGCTTTTTACTTGTTATTAGGATGGAGTGACAACTTACGAACTCATTATACGCCAGACCAGAAACCAGAAGTCTCTCAGGGCAGTTTCATTTTGTATTTATCCAATTATGATCGAAATTGGACATACTTTCCTATTTTCCTCTGCATAAGGGGCATTTGATCCTTCTGTAAACTTTTCCACTCATTCTCTGCCAAGTTCAAATTTGAATGATCTTTTTCCTTCTCTATTTTTAAGAATTCTCCATATGTTGGGAAGATGACTAGCTCTTTGTGAAATGAATTGAATTCCCTCACCTACATTTTTCTATTTGTCTTTTGACTCTACTTGTGGTTTGTGTGCGTGCTAAGTTGCTTCAGTTGTGTTGGACTCTTTGCGACCCTATGGACAATAGCCTGTCAGGCTCCTCTGTCCATGGGATTCTCTAGGAAAGAATACTGGAGTGGGTTGCCGTGCCCTCCTCCAGGAAATCTTCCCGACCCAGGGATTGAACCTGCGCCTCTTATGTCTCCTGCATTGGCGGGCAGTTTCTTTGCACTAGCGCCACCTGGGAAGCCCACTTATGGTATATTTTTGCCTTATAAAACATTTTACTTTTAAAGAAGTAAATTTATAAATGTGTCAGTGTTTCTAGTATGGATTCTAAAAGATTTTGAAATGCATGAAAATAAAGAAGAATTATTTACTGTTATTATTCCAAACACCATCTTCCACAGCCACTTCTGTCTCCCAAGGGAGTGGCATTCTTTCTCTTCAAAGTAGATTTTTTGGTAATCTCCCTAATGAATCCTGTATTGTGAAAAGATAGACCTCAGAGGAGTAAGGTGAAGAGAGGAGAAATAATCTGCTCTGCACAATGAAGTAAAAATTGATACATTTCCAGGAATACCTCAAATAGGGAGCTGAGAACCTCAAGGGAGGAGCTGAGAACTGACCAAGATGCTAGGTGGCCGGTGAGCCTGGAGCAGGAGACCAGTGGAGGATTTCCAGGTGGCAAGGGTGTTGTTGCAAGGCGGGGTGGGGTGTGTGCAGTTTTATGTCCCTGCTATGCTGCGCTACAGTGTAACCCCTGCATTACTTCCAGCCGCAAAGTGAGCATAGACAAGCCAAAATGAAGAGAGTGGGGTGAAGTGGGAGCAAGAGAGCAGAGGCCCCAAACAAACTTTCAGAGAGGCAGATAAGAGGCTGAAGCCAGGGTGACTCAGGAGTTACTCAGGAGACAAATTCTTTCCCCTAAATAGCCTAGAGCGATCATTTGCCAAACTTGGTTATACATTAGAATCACTAGCAGGAGGTTTTCAGAATCACAAACTCCTGGATTTCACCCAGACCAATTAAATGAGAGGCTCTGTAGGTGGGACCCAAGCTTCAGGAGGCTTTAGAAAGTTCCCCAGGTGATTCTGACATACAACCAGGGTTGAAAACCGCTGTTCTAGGTCACTGCTTCCCAAACTATTTCAAGTATGCAAATAAATCATCTAAGAATAGTTATAATTCAATTACGAATCATTAGCAGGTGGCCCAAGATCTTGCATTTTTAACAGGCTTCTGGTTGATGCTGATGACGCTGGTCTGAGGACCATATTTCGAGTAGCAGGGGATGGAGGTAATTGACATGTGGGTTACTGGTAATGCTCAGTTGCCTTCCAGGGGGTTCTAATTTACCCTGAGTTGAGACTGCTAATTTTCCTATATCCATCTTCCCTTCTCTCCTGATAGTAAACTCCTTATTTTCAGTTGCACACTTGGCTAGATGGAATTTTTAGCTTTTAGCTGTCTTTAGAGCTGGGTGGTCACGTGACTAACGCTTGGCATACTAAGCTACGAGTAGAAGTTATCTTCCAGAGAGGAGATGTGGCTGATCCTCTTCTCACCCTTCTTCCCGCTGGCCCAGGAGCAGTTCAGGCAGCAGCTGCTCAGGAAACCTTTCTGAACTGAGTGGAAGCTACATGCTGAAGATGGCAGTGAAAATAGAGAAGGAGTCTGGGCACCTGGCAACACAGAGTCTCGTTCCAGCCTGGTGCCACCTACCACTGCAAGTCACTTATGTGAGAAATAACCTTCTTTAAGCAGATGCAGGGTTTGGACATCCTGGCTCTTTTGTATATTTTAAAAATTTATTTAGCTGCACCGGGTCTTGGTTGTGGCATGTGGGATCCAGTTCCCTAACCAGGGAATGAACCTGGGCCCCCTGCGTTGGTAGCATGGAGTCTTAGCCACTGGACCACCAGAGAATCCCCCTAACCTTCTCTCTTTTTAAAGCATTATTCTTTGGGGTTTCACTCATAAGCAACTGAACCTTGTCCTAGAGATAATTATGCCTTCTGGCAGATTGTGTGTCTGTTCTGTATCTTCCCATCCGTGACAAAGACAAGGTGAGCTGGATCTTGAAGAACAAGCAGGAGTGTTCGTGAGAGAAAGGCCGGAAGGCTGAGGAGAGAGCAGATTGAAAGACATGGAATTGCGAGAGGGCTTGGCCTGAGTTCGCTTCACTGTTGCTGTAGAACAGCCCCCTGGAAAACTCAGAGGCTTGAAATGAAAAGATATCCCATGATTCTGTGGGTTGGCTGGGCTCCATGCAGTCTTGCCTGGGAATGCCTGTCCAGCTGCATCCAGCTGGTGGAGGGCTGGTCTAGGAAGTCCAGGAAATCCTCTTTCACACCTGTGAGGCCTTGGTGTGGGCTGGGGCACCTTGGATCTTCTCCCTGTGACCTCTCTCTTCCACATGGTGTCTCATCCCCCAGGGCCTCCCGCGTAGCAGCATAACCTCGACCATGCAAGGCGATTCTGAGACCTGAGAGGTAAAAGTGGTAGCTTGTCCTCCATAGTGTTAGGCCTGAGTGTGATCGGCCCACCTGCACCTCCTCCTCTGGGCTGGGCTGGCTTGCAGTGGTGGGGATAGGGGTTATGTCTCTGTGGAAGGAGTGGCAGGGAGGGCAGCTGGTGGAGACTTACCCACTGCCTGCGCTTGTAGTGACAAATTCCCTGTGGCTGGGATGTAGGCTAAAAGAAACAGGCAGGAAAAGAGTGAGCCTGTAGAGGCCCAGGCTGTGTCTGTTGATGAGTTCTGGCTTCCTTCATATACAAAGCAGACTCCAGCCTGTGTGGTGGCCAAACCACACCCTGGCTAGAGAGACAATGAGAGCAAGTGTTGATCAACCACTCGCCATGTTGTGCAAGCATTATCTTTCACAATAAAGGTGGACTTACCTCGTGGCTAACAGCACGGAGCCTGGAGCCAGATGGCCTGGCTTCAGAGTCCTGATTCATCATATATTAGCTGTGCAATCTCAATCTAGTTACTTAATTACCCTCTGTTTCTGTTTCCCTCTCTAAAAAAATGGATAATCATGGCAGACCTACCTTATAACATTGTAAGGATTAAGTGAGATAATACATGTCACATTGCCCTCTGTATGCATCTGCTCTTGTCCTTAATGTTCTCAATAATGCTGGGAAACAGGTGTTAATGCTCTCGTTCAGAAGAGAAGTAACTGAGGGGCCAGAATCTTAAGTAAGATTCAAACCCAGACAAGTGATTCCAAAACCTGTTGCTTCCTGAAATTCGCGCTGGTTGTGTTTTGATGTGTCCCGCAGCTCCAGGAGACAGCAGAATGGTGTTTTGTCCTTATCATGGAGTTACACGAGCCTGGAGTCTCCACTTACCTCAGCAGCCTTCCTCAATGTGCAGGCTCGGGCTGATGTTTGCAGAGGTACAGTGTGGAGATCACTGTGAAAATACTAACACCTGGGTCTTTTTTCTGATCCTGTGCCAAGTGTGCATCTCAGAGGGCAGAGTCCTCAGGGGTAGACTGAAAGTCTCCCGGGTTGGAAGCTGCTTTGAGCATGGGCCACCACAGAAGCCCTTGGTGCACCCACTCGCCCATCTTTCTGCTGCAGTTTATTGACTGCAGCTTCGTGAACCCGTGAGTTACATTTGCAGCGCTCTGAGGCTGAAAGGGTTCCTATAAATGGTCCACGTAATTAAGTATAAACAAAGCAGCCAGCCGGGAGCACAATGCCCAAAGAAATCCTTAGCAAACCTCATTGTGTTCTCTTTATTTCTCCTCTCCGTTTCTATCCATCCAAGAGCTTCAAAAGTGTAATCTTCTTTAATGACAGATTCATGATGGTGAGGCTCTTATTTTTTGGTACTGCAGTTTTAAGAAGTGACCCAGAAACAAGCTTTTAAAGCAAGCTTTTAAACCCACCCCCAACTCCTTTACCCCAAGCAAAGGACCCGATTAAAAGAGCCCTGGCTTATGTGAATATTTATGCTAGGCCCTCTACCAGATCAGATTTGAGGAGTTCATCCCACTAAGCAAACGCAGGTTCTGTACTCAGATTTAGTAAGAACACTGACATGTTAATAGCATATTGATGCATTCATTTATCAGGAAATCTATACATTTGTCTCAGGGCCTAGGAGAAGTGCTGCCTTAGTCATTTTTAGTTCTACCAGGAAAGCTTTTGTTGCAATGAGAGGAATTCCAAAGACATCCTGCTTTACTCAAGAGATGAGGAGTGGGGGTTCTAGTCTAAATACACCTGGGAAATTCTCTATTGATACTGCTGGTGAGTGTGTTAGAAGTTAATTCCTTTTAATAGCATCTTCCAAGGTGTTTCTATAGAGCATGATGACCACAGAGTGTTAATAGCTCTCCTTTGCGGAGAAGGGGCTCTAGGTAAAAAAGTTGGGTAAATGATGAGCTAAACAGAGCTTTTTACTGTAGAACTTTCACCCTGTGACTTCCCAGGAAGCAGATAAATTCTGCTGTGCTCCCAGACATTTTAGACTGTGGAGTTCTTCTCAAAGCAGAACATCCCAGAACATACAACTTTCTGTGTATCATGCAGCCCCTTGGCAGGCTGGGGAAGCTGGAGATCCCTTCTCAGAATCTAAATCTTGTTTTAATTGCAAACACAAAGGATTACAAAAAGAAACCCTTCATATCGAAATGAAAGTATCACAGTACTAAAAATATTTTGAAATATTTTAAAATGAGCATCCGTTATTGGGGTATAGCTGACTCACAATGTTGTGGTAGTTTCAGATGAACAGTGAAGGGACTCAGCCTTGCATATGCATGTACCCATTCTTCCCATACGTGCTTCTTTTACAGTGGATCTAATAACAACCGGTGTTTCAAAGTACTGATGGCCATAAATGATATTTCAAGATATGGTCATTCCTCCTTATTCACAAATTCTGGATCTGTAAATTCACATACTGGCTAAAATTTATTTGTAACCTCCCAATTAACACTCACGACACTTTTGTGGTCATTCGAGCAGTGAGAAATTTCCATCACCTAACCTGCATGTTCCCATGCTGAGATCGAAAAAGGCAGGACTTTGACTTCTTGCTTCAGTTCTCACAATGAAAACAAGAGTCCTTTCTACAATGTGTTTACTGCCTCATTTTGGTCACGTTTATGCTTTCCGTCGGTGATTCCACTGTTTAAAATGGTCCCTGAGTGCAGAGCCCAAGTGCTACATTGCGTGCTTAAGTGCAGGAGACCAAGATGTGCCTTATGAAGAAAACAGATCGGTAATTAAGCTTCATTCAGATGTGAGCTCTAGGGCTGTTGGCTGTGAGTTCAATGTCAGTCAATCAACTATAAATTTAAAAAGGTGTCTTTAAAGAAAACCCACACATTAAAAAAAAGATTATATATTGATTGACCATGATCCTGTGACCAGATTCTCACAAGTATGTAATCCTGTATTTCCCCTAGGACCAGTGGTTCAGCATTTGCTAATTTAGCATCCAAGGTGACTATAGAACATAACTGTCCTGAGTAATGAAAATTGATTGCATCTGCAACAAAGTGATATGAAAATATTTGTGATAGACTGCTAACAATACAGCTATAAACATACAGTGTTTTGTTGCCCCATTCATAATTAAAGGAAATGGTGAATTTTACCCAGAGAGTACTACAGACATTTTTCCCATTCAAGTTTAAAGGCCCTCTTAATTCTGGAAGAGAGTGGTTCCCACAGACTGCAGTTCAGAAATCATTCTCTTGTGAGACTAACTCAGGGAGAGGGTGGAGTGGCATAGCTGCTGCAAATTCCTGGGGGCTCTGGTCCCATTATGTGTGTGCATGCTAAGCCACTTCAATGGTGTCCAACTATTTGCAATCCTATGGATTGTAGCCTGCCAGGCTCCACTGTCCATGGGATTCCTCAGGCAAGAGTCCTGGAGTGGGTTGCCATGCCCTCCTCCAGGGGATCTTCCCTACCCAGGGATTGAACCCACATCTCTTATATTTCCTGCATTGTTGTGTATCAATACAAATCTTAGATAAGATTGTTTAAATTGATTTGCCCTTGCTTGGGGTCTGATTTTATTTTTCCACGAGAGCCTGAACCCCAAAGTCTCTACCAAATGAAAAATGCCCAGAAAGTGAGGATAGAAGTTCTTGATAATTATTTATGTGGAAAATGAACCAAATTTCAGTAGCAAAGGGTGAGAGAAGTCTTTAATCTGAGCAAAGGAGAAACAAATGACAATATAGTATTGGGGTGTTTAGATGAAGATCATGCCTCCCCACCACGGGGGCCCAGAAAGGAAAACATTCGCTGTGTTGATTGCTTTTCTTTTTTACCTTTCTCACCAAAAGGAGTGTGATTCAATGGGACTAACTCAAATGTGGCAGAAAAATGCTCCTTTTTTCACCTAAATAGCAAGATATAAGGAAGTGTATCCTGGAGAGCAACTCTAATATCTCATTCATCCTTTCACTTAGTAGCACTTATCGAGCACTTCTTCATGGACAGGTATTGTTGTAGGGCTGTGTGTACAGAGTGAACCTGACTGGCCAGGTTCTCATCTCGTGGAGCTTCAGTTCAGGTTCAGGTGCTTGTCTCTAGGAGGTCACTCCAGGATGGGGGAAGGGCATGGAGAGGGGTGCCAGCCACCCCAATAAAGGCGGTGCCTCTCAGAGGGCAGCACCCACATACTACGATTCTGAAACACTGGAGGCTGACAGTAGCAGCCCCAGGGGACACCAGATAGACCTGTCCCCCATGGCGCCACGATCAATTCTGGACACTCAGAGGTCATCAGAAGCACACACAGCACCTCACAAGGACAGGAGAGCCCCACGCCAGAGAGAAAGCCACAGCTGGATCTCAGAGAAAGAACATGTCTGGATTAGAGCATATAGAGCACGCCCTAAGTGGACACGCCTCCCTCTGGACTCCCAATCCAGGGGAGTGGACCTGACTTGGGAGTCCAGTTTTTGTGGAGACAGTAGTGATACCTAGTATTTCTTTTGTGCAGTATTTGTGAGGAAGGAGTACCATCTTCTCCCATCCTTTGGCTTCTTGGTGCTGTGCCCAGGAAGGAGGCCAGGGCTCAGAACCCAGGGGCCTCCATTCTCCCATCTGAACTGGTTCACATGGAGATTGAGAAAGATGGAACTTGTTAAATAATCTCTAAGGTGGGAGTTCAGTCTCTAAGAGAATTTAAACAGGAAAAAGGAGCAAGGACAAAGATGACATCTGGGGTGGGAGACAGGAGGTGATCAGACTCAGGACAATCCTCCCTGGGAACCCCCTCCCTGGATCCTCTAAGTCTCCCTAGACCCTCTTCTAGTTTACCCCGATAAAAGAACTCTATTCCTTCAGGGCCTTCTGGAAAAAGATCAAGGCCTAAAATGAATTCTCCATGCCCCCAACAACAGCAAAAGCAATATAAGATGATCAACTTCACTGGTACTCTGGGAAATAAAAATTAGAATAGCAATGAAGTAACTTGGAAGCATTTTAAACAGAGGGGATTGAATAGAATTCTTTCTAAAGGAATACGGAATTTTAGTGCAGTGTTCTCTGGGTATATTTTGAGACTGAATGATTTAGATTTCAGATTAAAATAAACAATAACAAAACAACACGAGTGTTGGTATTTTAGTGCTTAGAAGTAAGATGAAATGTTGAACCATCAGAACCAGGAGGAGACAGGTATACCAGGTGTCCACAGCCCAACACCTCACATCTTTAATCTATTCTCCAAGTTCCCTTGTAGCTCAGTGGGTAAAGAATCTGCCTGCAATGCAGGAGTCTGCCTGCAATGCAGGAGACCTGGGTTCAATTCCTGGGTCCTGAAGATTCCCTGGAGAAGGAAATGGCAACCCACTCCAGTTTTCTTGCCTGGAAAATCTCATGGACAGAGGAGCCTGGTGGGCTCCAGTCCATGGGGTTGCAAGAGTCGGACACGACTTAGCAACTAAACCACCACCACAGCCCAACACTTCACATCTTTATTCTCCAAGTTTGTATTTCCTGCTTCAAACAAGCAGCCTCCTGAGGGCTTGTTGGTCACCTGTTGATCCACCTCCTGAGGACATGTGCTGGTCATTCTGAGCCAAGGATCCTACTCAGGTGACAGAAATTAATGGGTTGACAATAGTTTAAGTGTGTTGGCCCTCCAAACTGAAGCTCACACAAACCTGGCAGATTAATCTTGTGAGCAGAGATGGATTTACCATAAGTCTAAGAAAGATTAAGTTTTAGAGTTTCTTCCAAAGCCCTGGAAGGGGCCCCAACAATGAGTTCACAGGGTCCTGTGCTTTGTAAAACTGGCAAAAGTAAGATATTTTAAACACATTTCCTCTCTGTCACAATTTCCCTTTTATCTGGTGGCTCTGGAAAAGCCATGGGAATTTTCGGGAAGTTGAAATGGAGATACATTTAGGTTGCACTATGTATGTGGTTAGCTTTTATTTCTGTGCAGGTTACTGCCAGCCATCCTGGGGCAGGAAGGACTTCCAGGTACGCTCCTACTGTCCACCAGCATGGAGACAACGTGCAGGGCTAGCAGTCAGATCACAGGAGGAGAAAGTGTACCACAGCTCCTGGCACGGGAAGTATGGGGATCACGGAGGAGAAATGTGTGAAATGTACAAACTGGGAGCTAGTCTGGGGTAAGGTCTTCCAGTCATGGATACAATGACTGCAAGATGTGGTTCATGCTGGTGCCTGGACAGAAGAGAAGTATCTCCCTATCAGGAATAAATAATTAAAAATAGTAAAGTAATAAAGCATACACAATTATACACATACTGTCATTATAATTTCATCTTTATTAAGACAAAAATTTGGGTGCAGGCGGTTTATTTGGGGAGTGATCCCACAAGCAAGGAGAGTGACACAAGGAAGGAAGAAGAGTCATGTAAGGCGATGCTCCTGTGAGCAGAGGAGGCTGATTCTGTTGAGACCCCCTGAGAAGCACACAGAATATATCCCCAAACTGAGCACTAATCGAAGAGGCTGGAGCCTTTATTCACCGGCCCCTGAGAACCCTGGCCAGAACTGGCCCACTCTTTGGGCTGTGCCAAGCAAGCTCCTAAGGGCAGAATGTAGAAAGGCAGGCCTGCCCTGAGGTGGAATGCTGGTGGCACACAGACACTGACCCCCATATCCATCAGCGCCGGGAAAGTAACACATGGATGAGAGGATGTGCAACAGAATTTATCAAAATTCTTGTATGTGTGCTTATATGAACACAAAGCTTTACCAGCACTACCAATAGGGTGTGTGTCTTTAATGACTCCTCCACAAAAGAAATTTGATCGAGGTCTTCCCATTTTGAAAACAATCCTAGAAATTTACACAGCTTTACCAGTGATGAGTTGTGTAGCTGAAAGAAACTCATCTAAACTATCAATAATAAGAAAAAAAAATTTCTATCTATAAACAACCATATTACAAAAGCATTATTATAGGAAGAAGTAATCAGATTATGTAGCCAAAGAATGTAAGAAAATCTTTTAAAGAAAGAAAAGTTGTCATTTTTTTCCCTAGACTTTGTGGAGCTTATATTTGTTAACTTCTAAAAATTTGTAACTTGTGATTTCTTCTCTCATTCTAAATAAGTATTTAAATTGTACCTAATTTTGTGTTTGTGACAAGCGGCCCCTATAACCGTTTGTTGAATGAGTTTACCCAGGTTGCTGCCTCCCCAGAAGCACATGTCCTTGGGGCCTCAGTGCCCCCCTTGGTCTCCAAACACCTCCTCAATCTGGGGATTGAATGGATTCTCCTTTCCCAGGACGTGAGGCCACTGGTGCTGCATCTTCTTCCAGAAGAGATCTGCCAACAGCTGTGAAACCACCTGCAAGCAAGAACCCAAAGGAAAAGGAAAAGGGGGATTATACCAAAGTAAAGAACTTATCGGCAAGATTTACTCTATTCTTTGAGTGGTGGGCAGACCTTAGGCTGGCTCCCAAGGATTCCTACCTTTGAGTCTTCGTATGATCCCCTTCCTTTGATGTGGGTGGAACCTATCACCTGGTTCTAAGCAACAGCGCACAGTAAAGGATGTCCTTTCAGTGACTGTCGCGTTATCTATGACTCTGCTTTGCTGGCAGATTTGCTCTCAAGACCCTCCTTGCTGGGCTGATGAAGTTAGAAGGCATGTTGGGAAGCCACATGGCAGGGAGCAGAGGGTGGCCTCTAGCTCACATCTAGTAAGAAGTTGGGTCTTCAGTCCTACAGCCACAAGGAAATAAATTCTGCCAACAACCCAAGTGGGTATGGCTACAAATCTTCCCCAGTTGTCTCCAAGTGAGAACACAGATGTTAGTCTGTGAAATCCTAAGAAGGGAGCCCAGTGAAACTGTGCCAGCACTTCTGACCCACAGAAACTGAACCAAGTATGTATTGTTTTAAGCTGCTACCTTTGTGGAAATTTGTATTTGGTAAAAGACAGCAAATATACTTTCTCAGAAAGCCATTTATTCACTTACCTGTGGACAGCTAACACTTACTACAGGCCTAAGGCTTTGGTTTTGGAGATAAACAGGATGAATCCTTCCTTCAAGGAACTCCCAGCCTAGTGAGGGACTAAGACTTGCAGAATGATGCTACCAAAGCCACAGGGAGGGCGGAGAGGGGTGCTCACACCTGGAAGGGGAAGAGGTGGCAACTCTGTTGGGTGGGAGCAAAGGCTAGGTCCTCTCTGAAGAGTGTGATAGCTGAGCTGAATTTTCAAGGAGGAATTCACCAGATGGATCCAGAAGGAAGTAGTGTACATGATGGAGGGTGCAGCACACCCAAAAGCTCAGAGGCACAGAAGAGAATGGCCCGTGGGAGGGGACCCAGGGGTGCCTGGGACTTGAGGCTGAATGGGTACCCTGGCAGGCTGTGGGCATGAAGAGTGTGGCTGGAGTGCCAGGTTGAGGAATGTAGTGGCTCAACTCCCAGGTCTGTCCCTGCTGTCCCAGCCCAATGCCCACTCGCTGGTTCCATTGTTGTATGTCCCTTTATTCACCATGTCACCGGGACCCATTCTTGGTGTTCAGTCCTCTGGCTTGTCATTAACGTGTCTTTGATGAGGAGTCTTTCTCTGCAGATAATGCCTTCATTTAGCAAATGGGGCTTGGACAAGCCTTCAGGCCCCAGATGGCTACATCTCCCTGGGGTTGGGTAGGGGGTGGTTAAAGCTGAATGAATAGAGGAATGTGATTGCTGAAGGCTTCAGAGGGGAACATATTGTTCAGCGCGGATGCTCAGTGATGTCCCTGACTTATTCAGAAGCACATGGACATTGTCTTCAAAGGGCACATCCTGTTCATCTTGCCAGTAAGTAGTGCTGCCAGCTCCCTGTGGATGTGGGCAGCCCTCTTCTACTCTCTGGGCTGAAATTCTCTCGTTTGCAAAATGAGTGAATGATCTAATGACTTATCTGGGTCTAAATTGTGCAAAAGATTTTAGCACGTAGAAAAAAACTAGAACTGGTTGAGTCGATATATTAAACATCCTTGGTATTTTAATACATTCTGAGCCTTCTGAGGTGGATCCCAAATTCCATCCATCCACCAATGTAACCTTGATTATTTCTGTGTGGTGTCTAACACACACCCACCCCACCTGCCACTACCACGTACTACATGAACAACACACACACACACACACACACACACACACACACACACACTCAGACCTAAAGAGGCTGTCAGGCCAGCAGGATTACTGGAAGATCTGACCATCTCTCACATACTAAAGCAGTCAGTGTTTTTTCAAAAGAGAGGACTGGTTTCAGACTGTTTTTCCTGCCGCTTCTCAACCAAATAGCCTCCTTCTAGTTCTGTGGAAAATTACGGGTTCTTATTTTTTGATTTTTGCATTTTACCTTGATATACCTAAGCAGTCTTCCTAATAATTATGTGGTACCAAAGTATTTGTGGTCATTTATTTCCCAGTCTGAATTAATAAGGGAGGAGATGGGGATGAGGATAAGCAGAGGAAAGCTACCAGGAGAGAACTCAGATCTGAGTACGGGTAGCTGTTTGGTTTGAAAGCAATTAGTCGGCTGTCACTCTAGTGGAGATTAAAACATTCATGGGTGTGCACCGCTGATATTTTGGACCTAAAAGGAAAGCAGCATCATTATTATTAAACTAGACGCTTGTGATAAAATCACCCACTATAATTATTCATTTGTCTGAGAAACGTGTACTGAGCACCTACTATGAGCTTCTTAAAACCAACCTTCTCTGGTAACTCCCATGATACACTGTTCAGGACAAGGCTCAGCTATCCTTTTTACCCCGGGTGAGCTGGTCCTTGAACACAAATATCTTTTGTGCCTCCCTATTCACAATTTAAAATATTAATGCAATACCTATTCAGTTGAGAAAAAATTTAAAAGACAGTTAAGCAAAAAGGAAAACAGGATACAACGCATCTTAATTGAATAGAGAGTCACTGTCAGCACTGAAACTTTCTGAGCCACACACATGCACACACACACATACATATACTGGATCCCTCTATAAATATTTTAAAATCTGCTCTTTTTGAGAAATAATTAACACACAGTAAAATTAACTCTTTTTGGTAAACAGTTCCATGAGTGTTGACAAATGCATTCAGTTGAGTCATCATCCCACCAATCTTTAATCTGCTTTTATTAATTTGCTCTATATTACAAACCTATTTCCATGTCACTGAAAGCAGATCTCTATCATTTTTATTCATGGCACTATACTCCATCAGATAGATGTAAACTAATTTATTTCACTGATAGAGATTCTTGCCACACATCTCCCTAACATCTGCCCTCAGGACAGGGGCAGAGACAGTTTCCTGCTGCCGGTGCGTACATCTGCAGCCCAGGGTGGGTTCACAGGCTGCCTCATTCACTACCCCTGCTAGACACGTGCACGGAATGAAACTGGTCCAGCAGAAAGCTAGGGGACGTAGGGTCCTGGGTAAGTGGAATGTGGTGGTGAACAGGGTCGGGCTCTTCCTTGTCTCTTCCTCGGCAGTGGCCCAGCTGCCTGTGCTCTCGCAGGGCCCCAGCTGCAGAGTCCAGACGGTTGCCACCAGGGCGCTGCTGCTCTTGTCCAGGTGCCCCTCGGTTCCAGCAGTGCGGCCCTTACTCTGGGTAAGTCCGTACCACATGGGCACTGGTGCCGATCTGCAGGCCCCTCTGCAGCCCCAGTGCTTAGGTGGGGCACTGTCACCCACTCATCTGCCTGCTGCAGAAGCCCGCAGGGTAGCAAAACCACGCGATGGTTGTTGGCCCACTGCAACGTTTCCTCTTTGAAACTCTCACAGAAGGGGTGACCAAGCAGGGTAACTTAACCTCCCATTGTTTTATGTATTTAGGTGAGCAGCTTTCTCAGTTTTTACTTGTAGCCTTTGCTCTCCCTAGGATGCGGGCATGAGTCCATGGAGAGGGGAGTTGGAGGGTGGGGACTGGTGCTGTTTCTTGATTCAGTCCTTGGTGACAGCCATCATGTGGTTTTTAGCATTGTTCTCCCTTCTGATGACAAGTTAACATTGAGCCACATTTCTTTGCCTAACCATATTTGTACTTATGATGAGTTCTTCCCCAGGCAGTACTAGTCCTTCAGGCAAATATACCATGCCAAATTCAGCCCACATGCTCATGATCTGCTCCCATATGCAGGCATGATAGAAGCCCAGCAGTGGTCATAGCTGGACATCATCTAAGATTCCTCCACACTCCCACTTCAGAAGATATTTGTATAGACTTTGTTACAAAAATGGAACTCTTTAGTAAGACAACCATAAAAACAAACCCCAAACAGTAACTACCTTTTTGTAATATAAATATATACTTTTAATTTATTTATTTTTTAATTGAAGGATAATTACTTTACAGAATTTTGTTGTTTCCTTTTTGTAATATTTTTAAAGAAGAATTTCTTGCAATTCAGAGCAAGATTATATAGACTTCACCAACAATTTATGACCAACCTTTTAAATTGCTAAATTTAACACTGAGGTTCTACCAGACCAAAATGAAAAATCTCTGAATTTATTTTTTCTGTAGGAAGAACACATCCAGTCTATCTTGGTAAGATTGATTTTAAATGCCTGCAGGGAAGCCCTCACCACAGGGAAGGCACGGTTTTATTTCTCTGGCCTCTTAATCTGCTCAGAAACACAATCTATTGGACCTGGTTGCTTTTGTTCCCAATTAATTTTAAATTTGTAAGCTTACAATGTGATAGTGGTGTGAGATGTATTCTAAAACATTTAAGGAAAAATGTAAGTTTCCAGCTGCAGCCCGTCTGTGCTGACTCAGTGTGTCACCACTCAAACCACTGCTGCCAGCTGGTGTATAAAGCAAACTGACCAAACATGGCCCTTCATTCCTGGGTGACCAGCCTAAATGACCGCTATTGGAGGGTTTCCTGGCCAGAAGGCCCTTTCTCTTCTCTTTCCCCACTGCCAGCAGAGATGCCTTCTTTGAGGGACTCCACAAGTCTGCCATGGACCTGGAGTCCCAGGGACTTACTTGTTGAGACAAATAAAGATCTAGAGGCTATTAAACTTATTTAAAGCCAACCTACTGATTATATATATAGATGTTTGCTTCCAGCAGTGTAAATGGATCAGGGCTCAAGAAAGAAGAGGGAGTTGGTGTCATGGAGATTCACTGCCTGCAGGGAGAATTTGAAGAGGTTGGTTTGAGTTGCTCCTTGCCTGATAAGAGATGAGGCTGTTTTGCAGAGACTTTGTTGGATGGAGTTTCTAAAGGCAGGAGGTGTCAGGAATGTTTAACTAGAGAGTCTCAGCATAGCCAAGAAAACTGGACTTGGTATGTTTGTGATTCTTTCAACATTTCCTGTTTACTATTGTCTGATTTTAGACTCAGAGATGTTTTGAGTGCCTTTTCAGATATTTAACTTTGCAAAGATTTTAAAAGGTAGACGTTGAACATATAGAATTGCTGCACCTTCCACAGGCCACAAATCTAGGTCTTAGGTCTTTACCATGATGTTTCTTTTCTAGGACAAACTTTCTTTGCATTTTGTCAGTAGTTTGACTGCTATTCCCAACTCTCTGCTACATCAGCTGTCTCCGGAGGCATCTAGTGATCTCCCAGGTCTTCCTTCCAGTGGGTCCTGCTGGGAGGGCCAACAGTTCCTGCTTCATGGCAGTCACACCTGTGTAGTCCCTCTCCTTTGAGTGTGGTGGAACTTGACACTTGCTTTTAACTTCTAGGATATGGCAAAGGTGATGGAACGTTACTCTGAGATTAGGTTGTGTACCACTGTGACTTCTGTCTTGCTGGCAGATACTCTCTGTTGCTGTTTTGTACTCGCTGATGAAACAGGTCACTCAGGTGGCCTCTGAGCAATAGCCAGCTAGGAACTGTTGCTAGCAACATTTTAGTTCCACAAGCCTCAAGGAACTAAATTCTGCATATGAACTTGGAGGCAGATCCAAGTTAAGCTTTCAAATGACACCCAGCCCTGGCAGACACCTTGATGGCAACCTGGGAGAGACAGGGGAGCAGGATACCCAGTTAACCCATGTTGCCTAGATTCCTGGCCACAGAAAATGCCAGATAAGTAATGTGCATGGTTTTAAAATCATTTGGTATGCAACAGTAGACAACTAAAACACCTTCTCAATCTTAATCCTGTTTGATCTTTAATTTTTCTTCATAATTTGATCCCTTGGGCCAACCTCATCCCTGCCAGTGTCTCTTACTCTCAACTAGAAGCAGGTGATTCCCAAATCTGTGTCTCCAGGCCAGACCCCTCTCCTGAGATCAGAACTCATAAACTTGATCTAGTGACTGGATATAATGCAGGTACCCCAAATTTAGAATGTTCCAATCTTCTCCTGACAAAATGTGGTCCACTGCAGAAGGGAATGGCAAACCACTTCAGTATTCTTCCATTGAGAACCCTGTGAACAGTATGCAAAGGCAAAAAGATAGGACACTGAAAGATGAACTCCCCAGGTGGGTAGGTGCCAAATATGCTACTGGAGATCAGTAGAGAAATAACTTCAGATAGAATGAAGGGACAGAGCCAAAGCAAAAATAACACCCAGTTGTGGATGGGACTGGTGATAGAAGCAAGGTCTGACGCTGTAAAGAGCAGTATTGCATAAAAACCTGGAATGTTAGGTCCATGAATCAAGGCAAATTGGGAGTGGTCAAACAGGAGATGGCAAGAGTGCACATTCTAGGAATCAGCAAACTAAAATGGACTGGAATGGGTTAATTTAACTCAGGTGACCATTATATACTGTGGGCAGGAATCCCTTAAGAAGAAATGGAGTAGCCATCATAGTCAACAAGAGGGTCCGAAATGCAGTACTTGGATGCAATCTCAAAAACGACAGAATGATCTCTGTTCGTTTCCAAGGTAGACCATTCAATATTATGGTAATCCAAGTCTATGCCCCAACCAGTAATGCTGAAGAAGCTGAAGTAGAACAGTTTTATGAAGACCTACAAGACCTTTTAGAACTAACACCCAAAAAAGATGTCCTTTTCATTATAGGGGACTGGAATGCAAAAGTAGGGAGTCAAGAAACACCTGGAGTAACAGGCAAATTTGGCCTTGGAGTACAGAAAGAAGCAGGGCAAAGGCTAATAGAGTTTTGCCAAGAGAATACACTGGTCATAGCAAACACCCTCGTCCAACAACATAAGAGAAGACTCTACACATGGACATCACCAGATGGTCAACACCAAAATCAGATTGATTATATTCTTTGCAGCCAAAGATGGAGAAGCTCTATACAGTCAGCAAAAACAAGACCAGGGGCTGACTGTGGCTCAGATCGTGAACTCCTTATTGCCAATTTCAGACTTAAATTGGAGAAACTAAGGAAAACCACTAGACCATTCAGGTATGACCTAAATCAAATCCCTTACAATTATACAGTGGAAGTGAGAAATAGATTTAAGGGACTAGATCTGATAGACAGCGTGCCTGATGAACTATGGAATGAGGTTCGTGACATTGTACAGGAGACATCAAGACCATCCCCATGGATAAGAAATGCAAAAAAGCAAAATGGCTGTCTGGGGAGGCCTTACAAATAGCTGTGAAAAGAAGAGAAGCAAAAAGCAAAGGAGAGAAGGAAAGATACACCCATTTGAATGCAGAGTTCCAAAGAATAGCAAGGAGAGATTAAAAAAAAAGCCTTCCTCAATGATCAGTGCAAAGAAATAGAGGAAAACAATAGAATGGGAAAGACTACAGATCTCTTCAAGATAATTAGAGATACCAAGGGAATATTTGATGCAAAGATGGGCTCAATAAAGGAAAGACATGGCATGGACCTAACAGAAGCAGAAGATATTAAGAAGAGGTGGCAAGAATACACAGAAGAACTGTACAAAAAAGATCTTCATGACCCAGATAATCACGATGGTGTGATCACTCATCTAGAGCCAGACATCCTAAAATGTGAAGTCAAGTGGGCCTTAGGAAGCATCACTATGAACAAAGCTAGTGGAGGTGATGGAATTCTGGTGGAGCTATTTCAAATCCTAAAAGATGATGCTGTGAAAGTGCTACACTCATTATGCCAGCAAATTTGGAAAACTCAGCAGTGGACACAGGACTGGAAAAGGTCAGTTTTCATTCCAGTCCCAAAGAAAGGCAATGTCAAAGAATGCTCAAACTACTACACAATTGCACTCATCTCACACGCTAGGAAAGTAATGCTCAAAATTCTCCAAGCCAGGCTTCAGCAATATGTGAACCGTGAACTTCCAGATGTTCAAGCTGGCTTTAGAAAAGGCAGAGGAACCGGAGATCAAACTGCCAACATTCACTGGATTATCAAAAAAGCAAGAGAGTGCCAGAAAGACATCTATTTCTGCTTTATTGACTATGCCAAAGCCTTTGACTGTGTGGATCACAATAAACTGTGGACAATTCTGAAAGAGATGGGAATACCAGACTATCTGACCTGCCTCTTGAGAAACCTATATGCAGGTCAGGAAATAACAGTTAGAACTGGACATGAAACAATAGACTGGTTCCAAATAGGAAAAGGAGTACGTCAAGGTTGTATATTGTCACCCTGCTTATTTAACTTATATGCAGAGTACATCATGAGAAACGCTGGGCTGGATGAAGCACATGCTGGAATTAAGATTGCCAGGAGAAATATCAATAACCTCAGATATGCAGATGACACCACCCTTATGGCAGAAAATGAAGAGCTAAAGAGCCTCTTGATGAAAGTGAAAGAGGAGAGTGAAAAAGTTGGCTTAAAGCTCAAAATTCAGAAAACTAAGATCATGGCATCTGGCCGCATCACTTCATGGGAAATAGATGGGGAAACAGTGGAAACAGTGGATGACTTTTTTTGGGGGGTCTTAAATCTCTGCAGATTGTGATTGCCACCATGAAATTAAAAGATGTATACTCCTTGGAAGGAAAGTTATGACCAAACTAGATAGCATATTAAAAAACAGAAACATTACTTTGCCAACAAAGGTCCGTCTAGTCAAGGCTATGGTTTTTCCAGTGATCATGTATGGATGTGAGAGTTGGACTATAAAGAAAACTGAGTGCCAAAGAATTGATGCTTTTGAAGTGTGGTGTTGGAGAAGACTCTTGAGAGTCCCTTGGACTTGAAGGAGGTCCAACCAGTCCATCCTAAAGGAGATCAGTCCTGGGTGTTCTTTGGAAGGACTGATGCTGAAGCTGAAACTCCAATACTTTGGCCACCTGATGCGAAGAATTGACTCATTGGAAAAGACCCTGATGCTAGGAAAGATTGAGGGCAGGAGAAGGGGACGACAGAGGTTGAGATGGTTGAAGGCATCACTGACTCAATGCACATGAGTTTGGGTAAACTCTGGGAGTTGGTGATAAATAGGGAGGCCTGGCTGCTGTGGTCCATGTGATCACAAAGAGCTGGACACAAGAAGCGACTGAACTGAACTAAATCTTCTCCTTTTTTTAAGTTCCTTGACTTGGTATTTTCACCTCTCTTCATCCAGGTGTCTAATTTTGTGAGTCATCTCCTTCCTACTCATGAAATCCATCAATCAGCAGGTCTGGCATTATACTTTTCTAGTCCCATTACCCCCTTAAAATGAAGAAGGTATTTCTTAAATTTCTGTTCTACATTTTGGAAATGAGATAAAGAAGTGATTATTAGTATATCAGGCTTTTTTAAAAATATTTGCTTACTTTCACTTAGATGGTGAATACAATGTGGCTCAAAAATTAATATCTACCATAAATTTGAACTTTTCAACAAAATCTGTGTTTATACTTAATTACACTTGTCTCTCTGAGAGAACTGGAACAGTTGAATCAATAGTGATTATACACTGTCCCCCTCTGCTTCTCCAGCAGGGTTTTAGAAAAAAATAGGCCAATAAAATAAAGCCTGCTCCCCTCTTGGTGGTGAGGGGCCAGTAGCAACTGTCTTGCTCAGATGTACAGGAACTGGTGAGGGGCACTGGACAAAGGTTCGTGGCTACTCTTTTGGTTGGTATTATGTCTGCGCCATCAACATGAGGTCCTGCAACTCAGCCTTGACCAACTAGCTCTTTCAAGATGGAAAAGGGGTGGATTCCTCTAGCTTCCCCATGGTCTGGAAGAATACATTCACATGGCTTCTGCTATAGGGCACGCCACTGGGAGGAGGGTATATAGGGACCTTCAGAGGCTCCCTTAAAGGCTTCAAGTCACAACCGTGTCCTGATGCTGCTCACATCTGTATCTCCAGCTCAGATCCCTTCCTGAGCTTGCTGCAGAGACATCCTATAGGATCTTTAAACTTTTACTAACTTTCACTAATGCCTCCTCAAACCACCCTATCCTCCTAAAGGTGTTCTTGATCTCAGCAGGCAATGGAATCATCTATCCAATTTCCCAATTCACAAAAGAAGTGTCATGCTTAGCATCTCTTTCTCCTTCACCTTTACATCCAATAAACAACCATGTTCTGTTGATTTAACTGTCCGAATCACTCCAATAGAGGCTTTCTCTCTCCCACTCTCACTACCTCTCAGGGACCACACTCTCCCACACAAAAGCATCCTCCAAACAGGTCTCCCTCCCTCTGGACAAAACCATTCTCCATGCTGCCACCTCAGGTATCTTTTTAGAGCACAAAGTGAAAGAAGTGAAAGTGTTAGTAACTTAGTTATATCTGATTCTTTGCACAACCCCATAGACTGTAGCCTGCCAGGCTCTTCTGTCCATGGGATTCTCCAGGCAAGAATACTGGAGCAGACTGTCATGCCCTTCTCCAGGGGATCTTCCCGACCCAGGGACTGAACCCAGGTCTTCCACATTGCAGGCAGATTCTTTACCATGTGAGCCAGGAGGGAAGCCCTAAGTCTGGGTATTTTTCCTGCTTGCTGAAAAAACCTTCAATGGCTCCCCATTCTCCATAGCTGAAAGGTCAAATCCCATACAGACCCTATGTGATCTGTCCCTAAATCTCTCTCTTGATCCCTCTCTCTTCGCTCCACTCTGTGTCTCAGCCACACTGAAACACTTTTATTTCCTCCAATGTGCTGTGCTTTCTTTTGTATTCAGGTCCTTGCCCTTGCACTTCTTTGGCTCAAAACATTTTCTGCAGCCCCTTCCCTCTTCCTGTCACTTGACAAGTTTATGGTCTTAATTCTGAGTTCCCGCCTCCAAAAGTTTTTTCTCATATCCCTTTGCTCCATCCCATCTCCCATAATGCTCCCTTAGCATCTGTGCTAGCAAATTAGAGGCATTGACTACTTTACATTTAATTATCTGTTTACTTCTCATTCTCCCACTCTATCCTATAATCTTCTTAACAGGCAGGGATAGTTTCTTGTTCATACTTGACTTCTCACTGTATTTGATACTGGATAGGCACTCAGTAAACATTCTTGGATGGCAATTTGCCATCTAGACTGTTCAGCTCAACATACAGGATAAGTAGGCGGGCTTTAGGGATGTCTCTCCATTGTCATCCACTTTAGTCATAGCTCCGCCCACTGTGGCCCACTCTATCACCCACTCCCAGCATGTGAATGAATTTCTCAGGAATGACTTAAGGTTATAGCACACACTGATTTTCAGCTTTTGACTCTGTTCACAACAATCAGTTATTGGTGAAACTGTTTGAGTGCAAGAAAGAGCCCCAGTCTGACAGAACTTGAACCCTAATGCTATTTTAAGTCAGGGACACAGTACTCTTTTGATAGATCAGACAGATATACAACAAAGCTGTCTTTGACCCTCTTCTTTTTAGTTTGTTCCTCATTACTCCCTATCTGACCATCTCCTCTCGTCCCTGTTCTCTGTAGAATCAGAGGGTAAAATTCTGTGATGTACAAAGAATGATAAGAACGACTACCTCATTACTGCCAGAAAGCAGGTCTCCACGTGAGCTATTCTAAAACCAGACATCATTGAGGGGAGGGGCAAACTCTAATATTTAGGCAGCTTCTAGCCAATGATTCTCTTGGATCAACATATCCAGGTGAAACACAGGAAACTTAGATATTCTGAAGTGCATTACTTAGATTTTTTGGGTTGTTGCTATTTAACACATGGGCGTTTAATATTCACTTTAAAATTTACCCAGCATCTATGGGACTTCATTGTCCATCTATCTGGTGATGGAGTGGCAGTCTTCCTTTTCTTTTGAGATAACTCTTAGCCCTGCCCATGGGTACTCAGGGGACCTAGAACTCGAGGGAAGGACAGCGTGGTTCTCTTCAAGCTTCTGAGGCGATGATCAGGCCTCCCTGTGGCCTGACTCACCAAAATGTAACAAGTGGCAGCGCTACCCCGCCCCTGGTTCTTTTGCTAATTTCTATATAAAGAGATATTATGAAGAAGTCCAGTATATAGAACAGATAAAAGAGGAACTTCCTGGGCAACGGCCAGAATAATGGACAGAATGAGGACAGGAGGGGACAGCATCCCACCTTCCAGCTCTCCTTGCTCTGTGAAGAGACCAGAGCAGAACTACTTTCCAGAATTGTCCCTTGGAATCCTAGATGGGGAACAGCTTTTACTGCAGGATATTGTCAAGGACATTGTTCTCCTCTCATACAATTCTCCTCATTTTCTAGAATGATCTGTAGAAGAAATTTCTCACAGGACTCATTTCCAGGAATCCTTCTGATTTTTTTTTCTGAGTACTTATTTTTTTTTATCTTTTGAAGGCCATGGCTTATGCCTCTCTTTGCATCAGCCCCTTGGAAAGCCTGGAGCTGATTTTGTGGGTCCTTGCAGGGAGTACCTTAGGAATTTCTGGGACAAATCATGAATTGTAAACATTAAGTCAGGAATCCAGGCATCATTTCTATCTCATTTTCCTTTTACTCTGATTTTTACTTTATTCTTTAAAATGAATATTAAATTATGTTTATCTTCTATCTTACACATGCATGTACATCACTTCAAACTTTCTGGAATAAAACAGGATAAAAATGAACATATGGATGCATTAATTATAATGAAAAAAATAACAACTTTCAGCAACCATCACATGACTGCTCTTACCTCATTAGGGTGAAATCCATCCACGGGTTCGATGAGCTGCCAGGGCTGCCCACCTTTCTTTTGCCACTCCTCCGTGACTGCAGGGCAGACACACACAGAATTAGAGACAGGCTTTTCCGAGCAGTGGTCAACACCCAGAATAAGGGGTGTGAAGGATGCTCCCCTCCTGGGCTGATGTTTACCCAGCCACATCTGCCTCTGAGTCATTGTTTCAGTTTGGGGGTTTTCTAAACAGAAGTGATCTTTCCATTGTATCATTTTCCCCCTTTAACTCAAGAAGAAAAACGTGTGATAGTGTTGGATGAATGTGGTTTGTAGAATAAGAGGGGTGGGAGGGAAGGGTGAGCTGTAAAATATTCAAGACTGATTTAAGTCCATCTCATTTCTCAGTGACCAGAACAGAATTTCAGAAACAAGAGGAAACTATTAAACTAACCTTTCCTTTCATGGGTTGCCATTTCCAGACACTGCCTGCATATATCAAGCCATCATCATTAAAACTCACATAGTTCTCAGAAATAAAATTACATAAAATGATCTCAACATCACATGTAGAGTGAGGATAGCTACAGAGAAAACAGTATGAGCCTTAAAATGATGAGCAGCAATAAAACTGTTCTTCAACAGGGGTGAAACCCAGGAATGTCAGCTGCCCCAAGGCAACAGCACAACGAACTCTACATTGTGATATCATATTGTCAATAAGGATTTCTCAAGGAAATTTCAAATCCCCAGAAAACCTCCAGAGAGAAAACTGTGAGACCTACCGTTCCTAGCGTAGCCCACCATGTCCTTACTTCCCTGGTGTCCTGAGAAGGGAGTGGGCACAGCTGTGATTCCCCCCACTCCTCCCTCCTCGTGCGTATGTGTTCAGTCACCTGGTTGTGTCTGACTCTTTGCAACCCGTGGACTGTAGCTCATCAGGTCCTCTGTTCATGGGGATTGTCCAGGCAAGAATACTCGAGTGGGTTGCCATTTCCTACTCCATCTTCCCTCTTCACTTCGCAAAAACTCAAGGGCAGGGATCTGCGCCCTCTTGCCCCACCCCCAGCTTTTTATCTCCCTTTGCCCCAAGGGAAGAATGAAAACTCTATTAGGGGCTCTGATTGGACAAGAGAAGCTGGACTTCCCTGGAGCTGAATCAATACTATGCTGCTTTTGTAATTAGTTCTAATATCACGCCAGGCCATCTATACTTACAGTCCAACCCCTGTCCCCAGAGGGGCTGCAGATACTGCTGCGCTTCTCAGAGCACAGGAGACATCCCTGCTGGTGGTTTGGAGTCTTACACTGGATTACCAGTTCCTGTCGGCTTTTCCCCTGCCTGAATGGCCACCACTGAGCCACTCTGTTATACTTTGTGTTTTACTGGGTTTTATTGGAGGGTTCTAGAAGAAACAGCTATTGGAAAATGGCCTTTGCATTTGTTGTGACACTCAAATCAAGGACATTGTCCACGGTGTCCTCCATATGTGGTCCCAAGGGAGAGACTGCTTCATGCTGGTAAATGATGTATCTCTCTGAAGGAATAGTATATATCTGATCTTCTGATAGGAAGCTTAGAGTTGCAATGATGCTGAAACCACACTAACCCTTATGAAGACTTATTCTGCTGAACCAGCTTGCAGACCTCAACAGTTTCTTGCATTTGGCCACAGGTACCCTGTGAAAGACAGAGCCTTGGGCCAGCTTGCCTGGCTCCAGCTTCAGTCTGCCTGGCTGTTCTGGTTTTCAGGCATGACCTTGGAATCATATTTTCTGCTTCACGTTAAATTCTGGCTGCTGCACCTGAACCTCTGGACCTGAAACTGAAGCACCTGTGGGGCTATGCTGGCCTCCTGGGTGCATGATGCTGTTCCAGCCCAGCTCTGCTCATCTGGCTTCCCTGCTGCGAGTTCCTAGTGTTTGGTTCAGGCTGTTCCTTCTCCCCTTTGATTGACCAGGAGACGATAGGCCACTTTCCTACTAACTTTTTTGGGGGGTCCTACTTTTCTACTTCAGAATTTTACGCTGATTCTCTGAGTCACTGCCAATCTGAACATCTAACCAATTACCCTTAATGGAGCACCAGGCATTTGGAAGGGTTTCTTCAAAGTCAGTGTCACCCATTACTGAGCCCCCTCCATACTTTTTGCTCTTCTGTATGGTCAGCCTTATCCCTGTCTTGCAGTCCCAAGAGTTTCTAAAACAAAAATCAATAATGATGCAGAAAGGTCCAGCCCAGGTTGAGACATCAGCCTCCCAGGTTATCTGTCGCAGGAGAGGTGACCTCGCTTCTATGCTACTTGTGCTCTTTCACCTCACCCAGGTTCTCAATGAGCTTTTCCATCCTTTCTCTTGCTTCTCCCTTTATTTTTAGTTTGGTTTCCCTTATGCCGAACAAGTGTGAAAAAGAAGAGAAAGAGAGAAAGAATCTCTATCCAGTGTTAAGTAATTCCTGGTCCATGTTAGGCAATGGGAAGCAAGCCCCAGTGAAGACCTCGGACAGCCTGCTGAAAAGCTGTAGGGTTGGATGAATAAGACATGAAGATTGTATTAACAAGATGGACAGCAAGGCATGGGTGTGACCTGGATACATCCTCTGATCCAGCGGAAGCAGGAAGTTCCTTACAGTATTTTCTGGCTCTCCTTGTTTGCAGAGAAGGTTAATCAACAAATTCAATCTAAACGTGTGCCTTTACTGGCTAAGAGAACATTCAGAAGGGAATTAGAGTGATCTAGAAAGCTGGAAAATCCACAGTGGAAAGCAAATTTGAGCCCACAGTGGAAAGCAAATTTGAGCCCATAAGTGAAACAAATTTGAGCCTATAAGTTTAAGCCAAGATGGTGTTCCTGGAGAGAAATGTTTACTGAGAGCCTCATGTTATAAATACCAGACTTCTTATACCCATGTTTCTCTCTCTAGTGTGATTGAATGCTAGTCTTAACCAAGCTTAAAGTTGGTCTAGGCTGTTTCCATTTTGATTTGAATTTCATGTGCATTCAGTTCAGTTCAGTTCAGTTGCTCAGTCGTGTCTGACTGTTTGCGACCTCATGAATCACAGCACACCAGGCCTCCCTGTCCATCACCAACTCCCAGAGTTCACTCAGACTCATGTCCATCGAGTCGGTGATGCCATCCAGCCATCTAATCCTCTGTCGTCCCCTTCTGCTCCTGCCCTCAATCCCTCCCAGCATCAAACTCCCCTCCAAGGAGTCAACTCTTCGCATGAGGTGGCCAAAGTACTGGAGTTTCAGCTTTAGCATCATTCCTTCCAAAGATGTCCCAGGGCTGATCTCCTTCAGAATGGACTACTTGGATCTCCTTGCAGTCCAAGGGACTCTCAAGAGTCTTCTCCAACTAACTACTAAATGAAAAACTATTTCCCTTAGAGGAAGGGAGAGGTGGTGATGGATATTATACTTCAGGGAACAAATTCAGTCATCAGAATTAATGACTGTTTTTTAAATGAAAAGGAATGGTCATTCCTTCTACTCCCTTGGAGGCTTGATCTCATGATGTAGGATCATTTTCTCACATGATGGTTCTGTCTTTGAGGGTTACCAGTCACTAAGTATCTGTAGACACCAGAATTACAACACTTAGAGGAAGAGTCAGTAACTCACAGGCAAGAGTTTAAGGTTTCCCCTGTGTTATGACCAGACAGAGTTAGATAGAATGACCCTTTTTAGTTTGTTTATCTCAGGGTAAAATTTTGCTCTTTAGAATAAATACAATTGTAGACAGTGGTCTGTATTTCTTCCTGACTGATTTTGGCACGGGATGTCCAAGCAGGGTATTATGGTAAATTGGTCAGTTTTCTTCCTGCCTTGGACCATAATTAAAAATAGGTATACGAATTCCAATTTGTTCTTTGGAACAGCTGATTTAAAGCTCTTGAATCAGCATGAAGGATCTCTTGGGATATGGTATGTACTGTATTTTCTTTCTTGGTAAAGTAAAAACTTTGCCAATAACCAGTTTTTCAGCGATGCAATAGAAATCACAGGAGAAGACTCATAGAACATTTGCTAGCTCCTTGATAAACAGCAATATTAGCAGACACTTAAAGAGAAATCTGAATTCTGGTCAGATTTCATGGTTATTGGTCATTTTACAAACACACATGGGGGAACAAGTTTTATTCTAATTGAGTTGTCTTAGAAGCTGAGGGCAGCTGGTAGAATATTTAAAGTGTCAATGAAAAAATGGCCTTGTCAGTCAAGTGGCATTTTCCTTCCCCCATTTGGGAGGTGTGGTAGAGATGAAGAAAAAGGACATCACCTGCTCAAGCTGGCATTTCCTGAAAGGAGAAAAAAAATTACTGCTTCTGTTTAGCTCATAACCAGTTGGAGGATGAGTCAGCGAGAGACAGAAAAAGTCTTTGAGGTGAGCAATCATCTTTTAGAGCTGGACTGAGGCTGTCAGAGTGGAGAACAGACAGGTCTCATGTCTACCCTCGAGGGACAGGGACCCTCAACAGTCATTTGCTCTGTCTCAAGGTGTAAAATTGTGAATTACATATGAAAGTAACATTTGTGATGCTCAAATGCAGTATAGAAATGAGAGCAGAGATTTTCATGGGACTACTGAGACTGCAGACTTAATAAATGACTCCATCGAGTTTCCCAGGAGGTACAGTGGTAAAGAAACTACCTGCCAAGGCAGGAGACACCAGAGATGTGAGTTTGATCCCTGGATTGGGAAGATTCCTCCAGAGGAGGGCATGGCAACCCATTCCAGCATTTTTGCCTGGAAAACTCCATGGACAGAGAAGCCTGGTGGGCTATAGTCCACGGGGTCGCAAAGAGTTGGACATGACTGAGTGTGTGTGTTGGAGGCTATTCATGGAGATGGATCTAGAGTGGATGCGCCCTCTGCCTGCCCTGGAAAAATGCTAAAGTCTCAAGGCAGGCATTCTTTTTGGAGTAGTCTAACACTGGGCGTAGGTGAAGATGTCAGCATAGACGTTCTGAAAAGAAGATAGAGATTCCAGCTCTTTCAGAAGTGCACGTGCTGGCACATAGCTATTAAATGTGGGATGCTGTGTTGGATGTTTCCAGAGGCAGGTCCCAGGGTACCATTTCCTCTGTCACCCCTCTCCCTCCCACTGGGTCTTCTCTAGTGGAGACTAACCTCATATGGAGAAGGCAAAGAAATCCCTGTACCAAAACTGGACCTTCAATATCAGGGAATTGAAAAATTTCAGGAAATTCCTTGGACTACTGATGAGAATTGACAAACAAGGAGAGATACCTGGGAGGTTTCTCAGTAAGGTGATCAATCACCATGTTGATGCAGCATGTTCAGTTTAACTGAAACTTTAAAATTGCATTTACTGCTGCTCTGAGGATAAGAATGTGCTGAGGAACCTCTGCTTCCAAGCATGTGGAATGCTGGTAAGGATGGGGTCTGGGAGGAAGCTCTTTTCTCTATATCTTTCATGAAGAGAAGGACTGTTTTGTTTTGTTAACTATATTCCCAGCACCTGTACAGCACATAGGAGGGCTTAGTAAAAATATGATGATTAAGTGACTAAGTTCTTAATCTTGGAGCATTATCAGAGCCCCACTGATTAAGTTTTAATGAGTGTATGGATCATCTGTGGATTATGTCCAGATGCAGACAGATTCTGATTAGGCAGGTCCTAATTAGGAGTGGGGCCTAGGGCTCTGCATTTGCTGTATGGAGCCTGTTCATTCTGAGCTGTGTATTAAGTGGCCACGGTATGAGCAAATGGTGCTCTTTCCTAGGTGCTGGTTATGTTCTAGGCATGGCATTTAGGAGGATTATACGTTATTTCAGAGAAGGCAATGGCAACCCACTCCAGTACTCTTGCCTGGGAAATCCCATGGACAGAGGAGCCTGGTAGGCTGCAGTCCATGGGGTCGCGAAGAGTCGGACACGACTGAAGGACTTCACTTCACTTTTCACTTTCATGTATTAGAGAAGGAAATGGCAACCCACTCCAGTGTTCTTGCCTGGAGAATCCCAGGGACGGGAGCCTAGTGGGCTGCCGTCTATGGGGTCGCACAGAGTCGGACAGGACTGACATGAGTTAGCAGTAGCAGCAGCAGACATTATTTCACACAATCATCACAAAGACTTGTTATGTAGATACAGTATCTCTGTTTCCAGGTCTGGAAAGGAGAGTTTGAAAATGTTCAGGGAATTTCCAACAGTCCCCAAAATAACAAATGACAGAGCTAGAGATTACTGTGGAAATGGGAAAGTCTCTAGTGAAAGCTAGGCATTATTATATTTTTAAAACCTTTATCTACATTCAGGGTTGGTGATGATCAAAGATTGCTTAGTGGTACATTTGTTTTCACCAGGAATTCATTAATGAGGCTTTAACTCTGCATTTTAATGAGAGGTTATTTATCAAAATGTCTCTCCCCATGAGGGAAATATGTATCACCTAGGCAGGAAATCTAGTTAAGAGAGATCAGTCTTGTTGAAAAGATGTTCAGAATTGAAGTACTAGAGTCTACAATGCAAAACGTGTCAGCTAATGCAATATTTGATAATTCATGATGGCCATCTGCTTCATCCCAGACGCTGGGGCTGGGGGAGCTGGGGGTGGGGAGATAGAGATGATAAACTCCTTATGAGAAATTGTCCATCCTTTGCACATACTGCAAAGCTTTTCGTTAGCATCATCTCAGCTGGCAGTCAAACAACAGAGCCTTTTGTCTCATATAACAATTACTTAGAAATGAAAATGGGACTGGAAGGATTAAAGTCAATAGATAATAATTTTTCGGAGTCAAGATGTAAAGGATAAATCCAGTAATCATGCTTGCTTTTTTGTGACCACTCATCAGTGACCCCAGTGTTTGGAGAGAGTGCTAGAAAAGCAGCAGCAATGTTCTTTCCAGAAAGCTGGGATATGGTTTGTCCATTTTGCCATAGGCATCTGAAGTCCCTCCCTTTGAGACTCTTCTTTGTTTCATCATGTGAGGGGGCTGCGAATCTGCCTTGCTTTGAGTCTTTAGGGAATCCAGTGCCCATGAGAAGAGACATGGGCTTATCCCTCAGGCCTGTCACACTCATCCTTAGCCCATTCATAAGCAGGGCATTACTAAACTGTCAAGAATAAGTAAGATGATTTCACTGACCTATTGGCTCCCAGCCCAGAGCTGTTTCTGACTGGTCACTGGCTCTTTTGCTGCAGGGATTCTAAAATAATGATGAAATAAGGAAGTGATGCTAAGCTTCCACCTTTCCAGAGAGAGTCTCATACTTTATTTCTTCCAATACTCAGAGCTATTAATGTGTCAGGATGGGCAACAGTGACCCTGTCCACACTACTGCCTGTTCGCTTGTAAACAAACACCTCGCCCAGGCAGGCTCTGAACGGTGGCTGCTGCTTTTGTCTTGTGTCAATACCTAAACCAAGCAAAACTTACTTTCTTGGAAGTCAAAATCTAAGTAGAAAAGGTCGAAGTTCGTAAATTTCTGGCTGGTTGCAATTTTTTTCAGCGTTTTGGAGAGTTGTTCTGCTCTCTGAATGCAAAGGAAACAGGGAGAATTTCATGAAACCTAGACTTGGGCTTTAGGGAGATAATTCAGGCAGAACAAAGAAATCAATAGTTCCCACTCCCACCCCCACTGCAAGTCATCAGCAGAGAGCAGCTCTGCATATTAAATTCTGTTCATGCACAAATGGCCAACGAACGAATGTACAAAACTGTTAAGATTCATTAGGAACCAAATCAGTGCAAATTAAAGTAATAAGATACCATTTTCTCCCCATGGTATTGTCAAGGAAAAGATGAACAATCGTGATAATAAAGAGTATTGCCATGGGATATGTGATTGAGAATGTCAATTTGTTTAACCTTTCTAGAGAACAATTTGGTGATACGGATCAGACCTGGTGTACTCTTTGGCCCAATAATTTTCTAGGAATTTATCTTAAGAAAACAGACATGCCACACAAAGACATACATTTTTATATATAAAAATGTTCATCACAATGCTATATATCATAGTGGAAAATTAGAAACAACTCAAATGTCCAACACCAAGAGATGAAATAAACCATGGTATGTTCATGTACTCTGTATTCTAAAATGATTACAAAATTACGATGTGGAGGAATAATTATGAACATTAGAAGGTATAAAACAATGCGTGTGTTCTGATACTATGCAGGCAAAGTCCCCAAAATAACTAGATATGAAAGTAATACTGGAAAGATATACATATTAATTTTGGGTGGTGAGATTTTGAGTGATTTTTGTTAATGTTTTTTGTATTGTTTTACATTCCAAATTTTTAAAAAATTGAAACATATTTCCCTTGTAAAAACTTTTAAATAAATTCCTTACAAAGAGATTATTTACCATCTGTGAAAGAAATGTGGGAACCTTTCTCAGAGAAGAAAGGAAGGCTCTGGGGCATCTGGTCCTCCCTTGCCTTGGCAGACTTCCAGCTCTGTGTATACCTACCCTTGCTCATTTCTCTGACTCTACAAATATGTCTAGGACAAGCTTTCACAGACATCTCTGTGTGTGCGTACATGCATAACGTGCATCCAAGAGAGAGGCACACAAAGAGAAACTGGCAAGATGACAGGCTCAGTGAGGCAGAGTGGGGAGACAGGGCACCCCACGTTCTCTTGGCTCCTCAAGCATCCAAGAGTTTGAATTTGTCTTTTTCTAATTCACCAGCTTGGAGGCCATTGCCCTGCCAAAACCCCATCCCCAATGAAAGTCCTTCAGCAAACACGGAGAGAATGCTCAAAGATGGGATTAAAGGACCCACGACAGCCCTACCTCTGAAGTGAGAGTCCGCAGAGTCTTGTTGGAAGACATCCAGCTGCGGCAGGGGCTGACCTGAGAGCAGGAAAACACTTTGAATACGAAAGAATGGTGCGGGTCATGGGAACAGGCCCTTGGAAGGAGTCAGCGTGAGCTCACCTGGAGACAGTTCAGGAAGGAGTAGAAATGCGCGTAGGTCACGTCCTTGTTGAGCTGGCCTGGAAAACAAAGGGATCTGGCCTGTGGCATGCACTCAGAGATACAGCAGCCAACTAGGGACCCTGATGGGTGATCCTGCCTCCCTTGAAGATGGCTGGTGTCCCCAGGGATCTTCCCGGGTTTTGCACTTGGTATTGCTCTTGAGGAAGCCTAGGATTTCTTTCTTTCTGAGCTCCCTAGACTTTGAGACCCAGAGTTGGGGAGAAGCCCTAAGGAGTTCACTCCCATCTTGAGCTCTTATCATGGGCTAGGGCAGGACTCCGGGGAGAGGGATACAGGGCACCATATGGACCAGAACACCACTAACGAAGGACTTGGCAGAGCAGCGGGTTTCTCCTGGCAATAATATCAAACATGGGGCCCAGGGAGCATGCAGGGTGTAGTTGACCAAATCCTCCTTTTGTGTTTATGAAACACTGACGTTTGACCCAATTAAATAAATAAATATTCCAATTACGAGAGGACAATTGAGTGTCTGAAGGTCTGATGATGCTCTGTTTTATAGTTTGGTGAACTGAAGTTTTCCACAAGTGCTTGGGCAGCCATTGAATGGGAGCAGCTAATATGTTATAGCCCTTCATGGCCCACCAGTTCTCTTACTTGAGCCCTCATTAATAGACAGGCTCTGTTTTTGGTGCAAGTTAAAGAAGTACATAAGAATAAAGTGATAAGCACCAAATGCAAGCTCATGCAGAGTCTTTCCAAATATCAACTCTAGACCCAGAATCTGGGGGCATAATTCATTTTCTCTTCACACCTCCCACCCCTGGCCCTTCCACCATATCCCCCACTCCCCACCTGCTCCCCCCCTACTTCACCCCAGAGGCAATTCAACTTTCATGCTGCAGCTGGGACACAAAATCCAGGCTCTCCCGCATTTCAGGGGTGAATGACTGATGTCTTATCCATTAACACTTCTCTCACGCCCAAAAAAATAAAGGAAAATAATAGGGCCTATCTCGGAGCGAAGAGAAAGATTGAAGGTGATAGAACACAGTCTTATTTTTCACTTATACCTCAGATCAGTTAGACTGAAAGATAGATTCAATTTTCTTGTCGTAGAGGAAAAATATATTATGTCTCTGTGTGGGTGAGTGAATCCCAGGACTGGAAAACCGCAGGCTTATTATCGCCATTAAAGTCACAGTGACACGCAGGGCCTTCTCTGTGCTCCAAAGGTGTCTGCGTTTTCACATTTTAGATGAATCCCAAGCTACTGGGTCTTGTCTTCACTTTCATTTTATAGACTCCCCATGGAGCTCTCAGCCCCCATCTTTCTCCAAGACCCTGCTCTCCATCACTGAGTCTGCTTCCCTCTGTGTGTGTGTGTGTGTGTGTGTGCACGTGCGTGTACTTTTGCAATTTGCCTCCTTCTGTGTGTGTCCCTGCCTGTCTCAGCCTAGCCCAGCTGCAAGGACTGACACCTCCAACCTGCATCTCCACCCTCAACTCTCCACCGCCCGGAGGCCTTGGCTCTTGCTGATCCAGCCCCTGAGTGCCAGCCTTCCCTCTGCAATCTTGTTTCTCTGTTGGTACGGGGGCCATGTAACAAACCTTGGAGGGCTTGGCTGGGGCCCTGACAACCTGCTTGGCCCTGACTCTCACCTGGTGGCCTCTCTCTCTCTTTCCCCTGTCTGGTGGCTGAAGTCTCTTCAACCTGCCAGAAGTGGCACCTCATGTCTGGCCATAAGAAACATTTCTACACCCTCTTCTCCCTCATCTGAAAGACTGGACTTCACTGATATCCACAGGGACTGGGGTTTATCCTGCTCCTGGGTGCTGGAGAAGTCATCTGCTGTCTCCCCTGTGGGGGCTAAGCTGATCCATAGCCTTGCTGCTTCCCAGATTACTCCCCTCTTCCTACTATGCTACTGCGGAGGTCCCAGCACACGTTAGGATTAGACCACAAGGCATATCCTCCTCTGCCTCATCTCCCAGTCCCTGTTCCTTCCCCTCTATCTCCTGGCTATTCTGGTTCTGTCTCTAATCAGATCAGGTTGACGGAGAGGAAGTTCTTAGGTGAGTAGGTAGGTCTGTGGATGGGATAAGGGCACATTAACTGTAGTTAGAAGATAAATGGGAGAGATGTAATAGGTTGGTTTCCCCTCTTTCTGGTATTTCTGCCTATTAAAGGTTAGGGTGTCTGGGTCTGTTCATATGAAAGGCTGACTGAGAGTGCTTGTGATGGGCTTATGGTTGAAAGATGGGGAAGAATGAAAATGGTTCTTATGCTTTTTTCCACTGATTGAAACTGTCAGTTTGTTATTCACTCTTTCTTTTTATGTATTACTTTTTATCCCTGTTACTTTAATGGTATTTTTCCATATCGAGGAGCCCTGGTATAAAGACTGATCCTACCTAAACGTCGTACCTACATGCAAAGAGGTTGTCTCTACAACTCCTTGTAGAAAGTAAATCTGATGAAGAAAGGTGGTCATGAATGCCCAGGAGAGGGACAAGAGGGCTGTCTCACAATAGTGGAACAATCTGTGTGTGTGTGTGTGTGTGTGTGTGTATGTGTGTGTGTGTGTGTGTGTGTGTGTATAAGGGCTGGGAGCCCATGGGTTGGCCCAGTGGATACCCTATACTCCCTTTTAAGATCAAAGGGTATCTTCCACCCCAGCTGCTATAGCAGCAGCTCATGTCTCAGTTATGTGTAAGTTTTTTATGGCAGTTTTTGGAGTGCATTTAATGTTGGGACCATAACTGAAATTTTGGTACTAATAAAAGCTTGGTACTAATAAATAAAAACAAAAGTTGGTGCTAATAAAGGCCTAGTACCAACAAAGATCAGCCACACCTTCACAAAGTACCATCTAAGTGTGTTAAAACTTTGTACAACATTAATTTAAACAGAGATGAAGCTAGTAAGAAAACGGAAGGTGGGGTATTTTAAAATGTACTAGGTTTCAGTTTAAGAATAACTGAGGCAAAATGAAGTTATTGCCAATGTTTTATGGCAGAAGCCCTTCAATGAAGGCCATATGGCAGACTTACTTGTAGCCAGCACTCCCAGATTTCTTGACCACAGTCTAACCCTTTGGGTAGCTCCCAGAATGCTTGTACAAATGTCGTTGGCCCCAGGGTAATTTTACTGTCAGGATCTGTATAATCTTTTCCCCAGTGTAGTTGTCTTTTCCCTCTCCTTAGAGGACAAGAACTTTACCTTAGTATCATCTTTAGATAATTAATATCTCAGACATATTAACAGAAAGATTGCCTTCCTCATAGGCTGTGCCTGAGAGGACACATTCCTGGTCAAGTATAAACTTTCTCAAAAGATCTATGCAAGTACAATCCTAATGTGTGAGACCTACTTTCTCACCAGGAATTCTAATTGCTAGTAGAGATTGTGGGGCTGTCACAGCCCTTGGCAGCCAGGCAGTTACTGGGTGGTGATTCGCAAACAAGGCTAAGAGGAATGATGCTAAGGAGGGTGTCCTAGCTCCTTCTTCCCTGGTGGGAGTTAGCTAGACACCCATTCTTGTTCTGGGCCTCCACTGGCTGCTGATCTGATGCTGTGGCATTTAACCTCTTTCCTGAATAGATGGGCTGAATTCCCACTTGTACTATTGAGGCAGCAGAGAATGTAATCACTGACCTAGGGCTTCTTCCCCAATCCCTTTTGCTCCCTGGCCTCTTTCTTAATCCTTAAGGGGCGGCTAAAGTCAAATCTACAGATTATCATCATCATCATGTTTCTTGGCTCAAAGGCAGAAATAAATGGAAACCCCCTCTTAATTTCTTGTACAACCCTGAGCACTATGACCCGGGAATCAGACTCAGGTGTTTGGCTATTGATTAAGATGAGATTCACCCTAACCTGGGCAGAGCAACCAAGCCTTGAGACTGACCCAGCATTAACCTGTTTCACTGCTGGTTCCTGTCTTGCGGGAACAAAGATCCAAAGATTGGAGGTGGAGCAGAAACAGAATGGAAAAGATGTGAAGGCAGCAGCCCCCTACTCAACTGTGTCGTCTTATGTGAGTTAGGAGCCTGCCAGAGGAGGAATGAGGATGCTGGGTAAATCCCACCTCCTTCCCCAGTCTGCCTAGGAAGGACCCTGATGCTTCTTGAGGAATTCAACACTTATTTCCCATAGCAACCAGACAGCAGGGATAATTTAAGATATGAATAATAACTGAAAAACATTAGAAATTTTAGGTGATTTCAACTTTCTCCCTAATTGGATCCCTCTCCCCCGCCCCAATGCACCAAACTAGAGTTGTTTATAGAACACACTTGTTCCACCTTTTGCTTTTGTGCTGTGAAATGCCAGTCTAGATCAGCGGCTGGAGGGAGGCTGTTTGAGGATAAGACAAAGCCTGCTGCTGCTGCTAAGTCGCTTCAGTCGTGTCCGACTCTGTGCGACCCCATAGACGGCAGCCCGCCAGGCTCCCCTGTCCCTGGGATTCTCCAGGCAAGAACACTGGAGTGGGTTGCCATTTCTTTCTCCAATGCATGAAAGTGAAAATTGAAAGTGAAGTTGCTCAGTTGTAGCCAACTCTTTGTGACCCCATGGACTGCAGCCCACCAGGCTCCTCTGTCCATGGGATTTTCCAGGCAAGAGTACTGGAGTGGGGTGCCATTGCCTTCTCAAGACAAAGGCTAGAGCTGGGTTTCTCAGCCTTGGTACTGTTGACATTCCTGGTTGTGAAGGGGCTGTCCTGTGCATTGTAGGATGTTTAGGAACATCCTTGGATTCTAACCCTTGGATACCAGTAGCACTCTGTATCTCCAGGTGTGATATGATAATGCGTGGGATTGGCTGGGTAGTCCCTGGATGAGAACCACTGGCTGAGAAAATCCTCCAAGTGATTGAGTTCCTGATCAATCTCCTTTTTCCTTTCCTTGCTCTCTTCCAAATTACGTGGAGTCATTTTTAAATACTATGATTGAGTCAAGGGAATTGCATGGCATATCTGAAAAAACCTATGGATACAGTCTAACTGCAGTTCATGGAAAGGGAATAGGATCTGAAGTCAGAAAACCCAAAGTCAAGTCCCTACTGGTGTGATGGAGTAAATTGGGAGCACGTTTTCCCTGCCTCCAAGTTCCCTTCCTTAAGCATTTCTTAGCATGGGTGAAATCTAGGAATCTGAAAACATCTGTTGTGCCATGCTTAGTCACTCAATCATGTTCAACTCTTTGCAACCCAATGGACTGTAGCCCACCAGGCTCCTCTATCCATGGGGATTCTCCAGGTAAGACTACTGGAGTGGGTTGCCATGCCCTCCTCCAGGGGATCTTCCGAACCCAGGGATCAAACCCAGGTCTCCTGCATTGCAGGCAAATTCTTTACCATCTGTGCCACCAGGGAATCTGAAAACATTTGTTAGGGGAACTGAAATTTTCATCCCCAATGGCTCAAAGAGATATTCTCAGCCCAAGTGGTTGTCCTTTACATGTCCAAGGCAGCCCAGAATGGAGTAAAGTTCACTGGGAAATCACACAATCATTTCTTAAGGGTGTGGTCGAAGCCATGTGAACAGGTGGAACATGCTTTACTTATGAGAGGCTAAATCTTAGACAATAATAACATTCATAGTACATTTCATAACTGAAGAAGAAAATGACATTAGTCCATTGGTAGGGAGTGTGGTGTGTGGATATCTCCTATCGTCCCCCAGTAAGGGAAACTCAGTGAAGGGATCAGAGTCCTTTGAGAGCTGGTTAAAGGGTCCCTGCTCTTTTCTTGTGTGGGGAGGGGTGGAACTTGCTGAGGGAGGTGGTAGAGAGGTTGGATTAAACAGGAGCTGCAGGAAGAGGCCACAAGAGGACAGGGATGTTACGGATGCAAGGGAAAGCTCTCTCCTCCACCCACTATGGAGGATACAAAGGAAGGAGTTTTGGGTCATCCCTCTCTGAATTGCTTATCTGACCCACAAGAAAGTGCTTGCACCTCCAGGGTTGGTCTAAGGAGGCAGACCTGGCAATACCAGGGAAGGGACAGTCTCTTTCCATGAGAGACTGGCACAGGTGCTGTCAATATGAGGCTGAGATGATGGTCCCCAGGCCTCTCCTTGGAGAAGGCAATGGCACCCCTCTCCAGCACTCTTGCCTGGAAAATCCCATGGACAGAGGAGCCTGGTGGGCTGCAGTCCATGGGGTCGCTAAGAGTCGGACATGACTGAGTGACTTCCCTTTCACTTTTTACTTTCATGCATTGGAGAAGGAAATGGCAACCCACTCCAGTGTTCTTGCCTGGAGAATCCCAGGGACGGCAGAGCCTGGCGGGCTGCCATCTCTGGAGTCGCACAGAGTTGGACATGACTGAAGCGACTTAGCAGCAGCAGCAGCAGCAGGCCTCTCCTTGTAGATGCCTCTCTGAGAGGCCTGAGACCAGCGCTTCCCATCTGCCCTTTGTTTAATTTTCTCTAGTAACACTCAGCCTTTTCCGACTTTTGGAATCTTTTTCCCATTGTAACCTAAGCCTATGCTGGCTGAGATTTTTGACTATAATGTTCACTTCTGGTGTCTTGAATAGCACATGGCATACAATGAGTATTTTTTTAAAGAACATTCTTCCCTGAAACACAAAAAGAACCCTGCTACACCCAGGTTACATATACAATAAGCTGTGCAACATTTGGCAAGCTACGTAACCTTTCTGAGCCTTAGTTTTTTTCATCAATCAAGTGGAATTAATAGAAACATTTATCTTACAAAATTGTTTTAAGGATCTGCAATGGCAGCTCTTCCCAAGGTGAATTACTACTACTTTCACAGTCTTTGTAAAGCGTCTGGAATGCTACATGTGCTATTAGAAATTTCCTGGAACTTTAAAGCATTTCAGAGCCAAGGACTCCAAGAATGTAGAAGCAGGGACCAAAGCTTCTGGAAGACTGTGTTCTATAGAACTCCCAACTGGTCACTAGAGTACACAGAAAGTAAAAGTGAAAGTCACTCAGTTGTGTCTGACTCTTTGTGACCCCATGGACTATATTGTCCATGGAGTTCTCCAGGCCAGAATACTGGAGTGGGTAGCCTCTCCCTTCTCCAGGGGATCTTCCCAACCCAGGGATTGAACCCAGGTCTCCCACATTGTACGCAGATTCTTTACCAGCTGAACCATCAAGGAATCCCAGGAACACTGGAATGGGTAGCCTATCCCGTCTCCAGCAGATCTTCCTGACCCAGGAATTGAACCAGGGTCTCCTGCATTGCAGGTGGATTCCTTGTCAGCTGAGCTACCAGGGAAGATTCAGGGTGCACAGAATCCATTAGAATTCTGGCCACCAGGGGGCACTCACCACTGAGGTCTAGAGAAATCCTTTCTTTGGACTTGTGTGTCCCCTTTCTGTCTCTTGTTTGGACTTTGTTGGCTTGCTCTGTGTTCTGTATCTCACCTTCAGCGAAGGAGTTTCCTTATTTAAACTCGTACCTTTCAATTTGTCCAAATTCTATACTAACTGTGTCTGCCCTGTCTGACTTTGATATGGTTCTGGCCACCTTTGGATACTGACCTTTAGATCTTGTACCTGGGTACTCTCTCCTTGATTTGTTCTGGTGACATTTTAGGTGTATTCTTATATAATTGAGCTACATATATTTGAACTATGAATACACTGACATTGTTAAAGAGCAAAAGAATCTCTGATACCAAGAGGATGATATCTGTCATGCAAATGATCCCAGAGAAATCTTCCATCTGGTAAGCCATATAAAATAACATGACTGCCGTTTGGCAGGTGGGAATTTAGATACTGCAGAGTCTGCATGACCTTGGAGTACAATTTCTCAGGAGTGGTCATTTCTGGGAGAGGATCAATATGCCTGTTGGCAAAAGAAACAGAAAATATCTTAGTAGGCTATAAGGATAAATGCATGCAAATACACTTCCCTGCCCCTGACACACACACTCTCTCTCACACACACACTGATTATTTATTTGCAAAATATTTCTGACTTTGGGACTCCCTTGTGATTAGGAGGGCCACTGACAGGTCTGGCCTACGCGTTGTGAGCAGAAATGACATTTGCCATGTTTGGTTGTATGAGAGCCTCTGGGATGTCCTTTCTCTTTGCCACGGGCCTGAACAATGTTCTAGAAGGCAGCTGCTCCACCAATGAGTACTGGAACAGAGCTCCATGGTGATCCCTGATGGACAATGTAGTGTGAGTGAGTAAATATTTATTGTTATGCTATTAAGATTTTAGGGGCTGTTTGTTCCTGCAGTATAATGTCACTGACTCTGACTATTGCACACAGTTAATGGAATCAAAGAAGCCTGGTACTGCTTATTATTTTTTGGTGCTTTGAGATCTGCAACTTGGCCTTTAAAATTTTTCATCTATGCCATAGTCAGGGAAACAGACTTTCACTGCAAAATGAAGTGACATTATGTGTGCACACTACATCCTTCCTTTCTGCACTAAACGTGAACTTTCATGAATTTCCTGATCGGCTGCTATTCCAGGCTGCACCCCTGCAACAATATCTGTCAGCAGACAATTCAGATTTTCATCACTGCCTTTCTCTATGGTAGTGCTCGTGCTATACAGAGGAAATTTAAAATTTTATTCTTATCTTTTTGTTCCATAAAAGTTAGTGAAAACAGAAAATGAAAGTACTGAAAGTAGTTATAAGAGCATGGTCCTAAAATCAAAGAATTTAAGACAAAGATGTAAATCGTAAGTGAATTAAAAGTAGCAAATCTTTAGCTTCAATCAGACATTTATTGAATTTCATTTGTCTTGGAAAAGAGCAAAGAACAAAGATAAGAAATATAAAAAATACTAGAAATAAATCATTGAAAATCTCATTTAAATCTCCCTTCTTTTCTTTGTTTATCTCTCTCTCTCTCTTTTTTTTTTTTTTTGTTATGTTTAAAAGGCAAGGTACAAATAGGGATTCTAGAACATTTTTTGGATTTAATATATAAGCCTACTATTATTCATTTTTTGCACAACTGAGTTTTGTACAAGCCCTAAGTACACATCAGATTTGACTTAAGACACTAACCTGCATTAACCTGGGAGAGAATATAGAATTTTCTGATTTTCATCTACTCTTTTGGCTTTAAACTGCCTGTTGTTAATCTAAATGGAATCATGTTCTCTAAATTCTTGAAATTTCAGATTTACCTAATGATCCTGTCTATGGATTGAATAGCATCCCTCAGACTGTGACCTCATTTGAAAACAGGGTCTCTGCAGATACAATCAATTGAGATGAGATCATACTGGATTAGGATGAGCCTTAAATACAATCATTAGGGTTTTTTAAGAAGAGGAGAGACACAGATGTAGGGAAGAAGGCCATGTGATGCTGGAAGTGGAGACTGGAGTGATGCTGCCACAAGCCAAGGAATGTTGAGGATTGCAGGGAGCCACCAGAAGGATGAAAAGACAAAGAAGGACTTTCCATGGGCACTTCAAAAGGAACCTGGCCCTTCCCACACATTGATTTTGGACCTTTGTCCTCCAGCACTGTGACAGAATGTCTCCTTTGTTTGAAGTTACCCAGGCTGAGGTATTTTGTCACTGCCACCCTAAGGCGTTGAATGCAGATTCTAAGCCAGAAAAAGTAAGTTCATGACTCACAGGTTGGACCAGACATAAGAGACATGGAAAGAGGGAATAGAAAGAAGTCCTGGGAGGGAGGGGGGAGGGGGGTTCAGGATGGGGAACACGTGTATACCTGTGGTGGATTCATGTTGATGTATGGCAAAACCAATACAATTTTGTAAAGTAATTAACCTCCAATTAAAATAAATAAATTTATATTAAAAAAAGAAAAACTAAAAAAAAAAAAAAAAAAGTCCCTGGGGTATTCACTATTGTCACTTTTAAGGGATCTGCTCCTAAATGGATATCAGTGGTGTCATTTTGGAAGGAATTTTTCAAAATGTATCAAAATTTGAAGTTGGCTTAACTATTAACCTTGGTTGACATTTCTCTTTTGGGAAATTGTCCTTTAATAACGTTTTCACAAATGTGCAAAAATGTACATACAAATATTGCAGCATTTCTTGGAATAGAATTAAATTGGAATAAACTAAAAAGTCTGGCTACCTAAATTATAGTACACCCATGCAGCCATTCAAAGGAATGAAGTAACTAGATAAAGGTGATGGTTGCACAACATTCTGAATGTACTCAATGCTACTGAATCATTCACTTTAAAATGGTTAATTTTACAGTATGTGAATTTCATTGCAATAAAACAAAATTTTTAAAAAGAATAATCTAAATGTATTAACATGGGAAAGACTGCTGAAAAGTATTGTTGATCAAAAAGAACAAATTGCAGAGCACTAAGCATAATACTATTTCATTTCAATGAATATTAATCACCCTGTAAGTTAGAATTTGAATAGAAAAAAAAAAATCTGGATGCAAATACAGGAAGCTGTCTCTATTGGTTAGCTCAGAGCAGGCTCGTGGGGGCTGGTAGGGAGTGACTCTGGCATAACTCTCCCTTCCTAAACCCTGTATTATTTGAACTTCTTACAACAGATGTTATTTTGTGATCAGAGAAACAATCCAAATGAAAGGGGTCTTCATATTATTTTATTCTTTCTAAAATAAGAGATAAAACTAAGTTTTGATGGGAGGGGCAGAAAACATTGTCATCTTATGTCATTTCCGCTCTACCTATTTCTCTTAGCCAAATAAAACTTTCGCACTGTTGCTATCCCAAGGGTGGCAGGCTGACCATCGTGTGAGGGTCACATGGGCCAGTTTGTGACAAGCATCATGTCCCCATCCAGAGGAAAAGGTGGAGCAAGTCTGATGTTTGGGGCGTTTGTTGCGGTTGGTGTATATGCTTCTACACTAGGTAATGAGTTCCCTGGACTTTGTGATAAAGAGATAGGAGGAAAGGGGAAAAGATGCCCATTTTACAAAACCCCAGCATGTAGAATAAAATTCTATATTTATGGTTTTTATTACTTTGGGAAAAATTATATGGTTTTAAGAACAAAAAGGCTCTGTAACCTACAAAAAAAAGTACTCAGAAGGATTTGAGAATAGGTTGCCTACCTACTAGGGGAAAAAGACTGGTAACCAGGCTTGATTTGCAGATGTCCAACAGCACTAGAAGGACCCCAGTGTGTGGAGGGGATTTGGGCTGCCCTCTGGGCTTGTTCAGACCCGGATAATCCACCCAGAGTAACCAGGTTTTACCTTCACTGTGTGTCTGGAGTGCAACAGCAGGGGTGAAACAAAGCAAGTTGGAGTCTGTGTCCTGTCTTCTGTCAATGGTAAAGCTAGCATGCACACCTATTAACTTTTGCCTTGGCAGCTCAGGTTTTGTTTTTTCTGCTGATACAACAGCAGTTTGGCACAGAGCAGTTATGCTGAGCTAAGCCTCTCCTACCACCTAAAAGCAAGATGAGTTAAGAGGGAGGAAAGTCTCCCAAACTCCCTCCTTAATGATTCTTTTTGAGTCAGAGACACAACCCTGATGATAAACAAAGAATCTCAGCTAATTTGTATTATGAAAGTAAGCAAGCTTAACCAAAATGGTTTGGAGTCAGAACAGAAGCCATGATGCTTCTGGAGAAGCATCATGAGACTGCTGGAGCAGTCTCCAGTCATCTTTGCTACATCATGTACACCTAGACAATTTACATGTGTGCATTGCTAGGTATGCCCTGCCGTGAGCATAGCAAGCTCAGGCAAGTTCAGAAGGGTCTGAGTGGCAGATGGTGGGTCACCTCTTCTGAATGCCATACAAGGTCTCTATGACTCTGTATCTGAAAAATTCTCAATGCCATTTTTACCTGTGTACTCTTTCTCCCCTCACTGCAGATGGTGACTGCAGCCATGAAATAAAAAGACGCTTACTCCTTGGAAGAAAAGTTATGACCAACCTAGATAGCATATTCAAAAGCAGAGATGTTACTTTGCCAACAAAGGTCCATCTAGTCAAGGCTATGGTTTTCCCAGTGGTCATGTATGGATGTGAGAGTTGGACTGTGAAGAAGGCTGAGCGCCGAAGAATTGATGCTTTTGAACTGTGGTGTTGGAGAAAACTCGAGAGTCCCTTGGACTGCAAGGAGATCCAACCAGTCCATTCTGAAGGAGATCAGCCCTGGGATTTCTTTGGAAGGAATGATGCTAAAGCTGAAACTCCAGTACTTTGGCCACCTCATGTGAAGAGTTGACTCATTGGAAAAGACTCTGATGCTGGGAGGGATTGGGGGCAGGAGGAGAAGGGGATGACAGAGGATGAGATGGCTGGATGGCATCACTGACTTGATGGATGCGTCTGAGTGAACTCCGGGAGTTGGTGATGGACAGGGAGGCCTGGCGTGCTATGATTCATGGGGTCGCAAAGAGTCAGACATGACTGAGCGACTGAACTGAACTGAGTACTAGCATTTTAGTGATCAAAGAGTTCCAGCGGTTTGCGGAACACCTCCCAGGCCTTGTGGGCATGCTAAGTCACTTTAGCCATGTCTCACTCTTTGCGATGCTATGGTCTGTAGCCCGCCAGACTCCTCTGTCCATGGGATTCTCCAGGCAAGAATACTGGAGTGGGTTGCCATGCTCTTCTCCAGGGGATCTTCCCATCCCAGGGATCGAACTCGCATCTCAGGTCTCCTACACTGGCAGGCGGATTCTTTACCACTAGCGCCACCTGTTGTCAAAGACTGACTGGACTGAGCTGAAACTTTTAACCTCTTCCCCAGGATGCTCTGGAGCCCATGTCAGATCCATTTTGCCATCCTGGGTTTGCCTGCCACCGCGGTGCCTGCATCCTTCCCCACCCACTGGTGAGCTCACACCAGTCACTCGTGGAGAGGTAAGGGGTTGCGGGGACAGAGCTTAGGGGAGAAATATGAAAACCAGATTGAGAGACATGACGCTCATGCCAAGAAAATAATGAAAGAGAAAATGGTGCCCAGCACATGCTCTCACACGTCAGGACCACAGGGGCGGGCTTGGAACAGATGATGAGCCTTGCCTTTGGGGTGGCTCAGACTCTGTCTTCATCCTAATGAATTGTGCCCGATCATGCAAAATAAGCCTCATGACTTGGGTGCAGGGCCAGCCACCATCATTTCATTAGCCTGGCAGGTGTTTCAGCCAGATTGCACCTGGTTGGTGGCAGGTGTGCCCCTTCTTGAGGAAGAAGGCAAACAGATTCTGTAGAAAACATTGCCCAGAATCAGAGCAAGAGCCCAGAGACTTGTTGTGGTTGAGTGTTCAGATTTCACCCACAGCTAGCTTTTGTGCTTTTGAAACATCCAGGTAAGAGAGGGCTTCCCAGGTGCTAGTGGTAAAGAATCTACCTGCCAATACAGGGGATGCCAGGGACACAGTTTCAGTCCCTGGGTCAGGAAGATCCCCTGGAGTAGGGAATGGCAACCTGCTCCAGTATTCTTGCCTGGAAAATTGAGGCAGCCCTTTTCTCCAGGCCCACCAGTTGTAACCACATTACTGACTTACCACCCAAACTCTTTGAAGAGGCCTCTTGACATTGACGGAGAATGGGGTGGGGACTCACTGGGCCCACATTACCTGATGCGTAGAGGTCCTAGGGCCCTTAAAAGAGTATGTGGTCTGGAACATCCTGGCTGGTTGAGAAACTCCTTGGCCACCCCACTTCCACTGAGGAGGCTGGGAGAGAAAATTCCTCTGAGCAGGAGTTCTTTCCCTTCCCTTCTCTATTGGTTTTCTACCCTTGATTGGATGGAATGGATTGTTTTCTGGCAGCTGAACTCCTAGGAGTCTGTTATCTATCAGCACCTTGGCTGCTTCGTCTTAATGCAGTGCTGACCAGCTGTCCTGGATGACATCTGAAACAATGGCACTGCAGAAAAATGCTTGGGAGCTGGTGACACAGACAACCTCTGTAGGGTGGCCTTGGCTCTCTCCATTAGGTAAAAGATATTTAGTTTATAATTTCTAGGTCCACTCTAAAACATGGAACTAAATCCATTTCTGTGGCTAGTGTTATGTGCTTATATATATATGTAGCTCTCTCTCTATATATATATATTTATCACATTTCCAGTAATTATGATATTCTTTTCAGTGATGTCATGTTGGGATACTGGGGAAGGTTTGTAATCACCCTTTATGAACTGAGGCTCTTGAGGCCACTCTCATTTCTCAGTACTCCTATTGCTACCTAGCTGCTGTAGTTCACTCATACTGGCCCTATTTCCAGGAATTTTTTCTGTATCACTCACATTCTGCAGTTTTTGAAGGCAATGATAGCAAAAGCCCAAGTAACCTGGGTTAGTTTAAGCCCAATCAAATAGAGTTACAATGACAAAGCTAAGTTTGTCTATTTTACCTTTTTTCTCAAATTCCTGATGCTAAAAGCTATTTTCCAATCCTGACCTTCATTCATTTAACAAGTACTTATTACCTACAAGAGTTTAAATAATAGAGAAAGAAGCAGAGAACTAGCATCTTCGTTTAAAAAAAAGAAAGAAAAGAAAAAAGTCGAGCAAATATCCTAGAAGTTTTTTCAGGACGAACTTATTATGCAATTTGTTGCTGGCTTGAGCTTTTTATGAAATCACTTTGCTCATTTGGGGTAATCTCTTCCACCTTGATGTTCTGGCAGATGGGAAGCATAGTTGCCATCTGTCTTTATTTTTCTAACCCCTCCACAGGACGTTGCAAAATGGGCACCATAGGGACACCCCACACAGCCAACTCCATTCTTTCACCCAAATGCTTGCTGTTTATTTGCCCAGACCCCCTGGGGGGAAAAAGGCTGGCATAGGTCTCTGGCTGATGTCTACCTGCCCTTTAGCTCCTTGGAAAAGGAAGAGCAGGGCCAGGCTGGAGGGACCTTTGCGTGTGCAGCTTCTGCTGAAAACATGCAGTTTCAGGGATTTGGGGCTCTTGAACTAAAAGTCTTTCTGCAGGTGTTTTTTTGACTCAGTATAACCAGCTTGTTCTCTGTCCCCTCCCGGGGGATAGGATCCAGAGATTGGAGGGGCACTGGCTGATCTGACCATAGGTTTTGTTCTTTGATGGGACTAGGGGCTGACGCTCCTTGCTTTACCTTTATAAGCTCTTTGAGGTCAGGGATGGTGGCCTCTTTGCTACTGTATCCTAGAGCCAGGCACAGAGCTTGGCACATCATAAGTGGTCAATACATACTTTTAAAAGCATGTGCATGAAAGAAAGCAAATGAGACAAGTATGGACTGTAGAAACAACACAGAATTTAGCCAGAGAACCTTGTTGGGCTCTCATCTTTGCTCCTCACTATGGAAGTAAGTTTCTTAATAACCTTGCTGAACGGTTTCCTCATTTGTTAAAAGGCACAATAGCACTTGCCTCTTAGGGCTGCTGTGGGGATGAGATGATGCAGAGAGTGTTGTGGCTCTTGGCTCATGGAAGGTTTTGGGGGTGTTTGCTATTTACTGGAGAGTACCAGGTGGCTCATCACAGAGCTAACTTGGGTCCCCAGAAGGTGGCCTTGGCAGACTTGGGATTCTAGGGAGAGTGGTAAACCAGCCTAGGGGCTGCCAAGGCAGGGCACATGAGTATCTCTGGGTTGCAGCATGGAATCTCCTGCCCTGAACTCACTTCACTGATTAGGTCTACACCTCCTTCACCAGAAGGGTTCTGAGGCTCTCATGGAGGTATCCATGAGGGCAAACACAATTTCATAATATTCAACCATGTTTTTAGCACAAACTTAAAAAGCTCTTGGTGAGCGAAGTATAGAAAAACAAAAGGTGGGCAGTGATCAGGGTGGCCTGCTTCTAGTACCTCTTGGGTTTGAGTCCAGCTCTGCCATCCGTCACTAATTGGACGAGTCATGTCACCTCTCTTGGCTTTGCTTTTAGGTTTTCCAAAATGATGCGTGGGTGGCTATTGGGGAGTTGTTTTAGATCTGATCTCACCTTTTTTTTTTCTTTTTGGCCATGATCACAGGACAGATGGCATTCACATGTGCGGCATATTCTTAGGGGTATGCACAGACTTTGAGAAGCCTTCCAAAATGTTGTGGGGGAACGAAGGCATTCAACATTTTGAAATCACTACTGATATTAGCAGTTTAGCAAAACCACTTTCTTACTATGGGCGATGGGCACAAATAGGATTGGCTGTGAATCATGTGTAGGTTTCTTTGCAAAGCTCTAAGTCTATGCTATCTCAGCCACACGAGTAAGTAAATCAGAAGATGAGTGAGGAAGCTGTTCTTATGGGATAGCTGTGATTTTGCTTTATTTCAAAAGTCACGCTTCTCAGTCTTGGATTTTTGGCTAGCAGTAGCATATTTTTTGTGATGTAATTCAGAGTTGATCATGACACACCCATTTGTTGTGAAGCAGAGCAAAGAATTAATGGGATCAGATATTTTTCAAAGGGTCTTTCAGATTTATAGGTTGATTCTATTGAGTTGACATGTGTCCAGGACTTGTTAAGATAGGGAAGTAGGCTACTATAATGGAGTGGAGATGAGGGGAAGCTCAAAGAACCTTCCAAACATTTTTAGTAACTCACCCACTGCAGACATCATTTCCAATCATGGCATATATGACAATGGCTGGATAATCCAACAGCTGGTTCCTAGATAAACTGAGAAGCCATAGATGGAATTTGAATATCGAACACTTGGAAACCTAGCTTTGGAACCAACCAACATGTGAAAGAATCTTCAAATGGCCATCCTCTGGGTAACTTTTTGCCTTTTTTCTTTCATTCTAGTGTCTCCATTCCTACTTCCCCTCTTCTCTATAATCTTTAACCCACTTCTCCATTAGGAAAAGACCACATAAATACATACCTACATTTAGAGTAGGCTGAAGTCTCCAGTAGGGGGACACGCTACCATCTTTCACAGTAGTTGTCATCAGTAAACCCAGATCAGTTTCCTGAGGCACTTACGTCCAGATGTGTAGGACTTTATGACATTACGACAGCTGTGGACATAGCCAACTTTGAAAAATCAAGGGTTTCTCAAGCTTCCTATTTTGGACACCCCAGGCCTTGCTAATGAATTTTAAGTCAAATATGAGCCAAAACTTGTTTTCTCATTCATAAAGCAGGAATAAGAAACAGTCTTTTTTTGGTCTCGTTCAGATACTTGGGCCAGACCGAAGTTTTATCCACTTTGTATACATTTTTATGATCCTTTTGAAAGTATACATGTAAATTAACCACATCCTGTGGTCACTGGCCCAAGAAGTGAAAATTTCCCACTGTTTGGAAAGTGACTAACAAGTTATGGATGTTCAGTATAAGTGGCTACTGGATAGTAACAGAGAGGTTTTTTTTTATAATTTTTCAAAATAGAAACCCAACCTAAAAACAACTTATATCCCTCCCTTTTCCACTTACCTTTCTATAAATCTCCCCAGGTTTTGGGAGGATGCACCTGAATAGTTAAAATTGAGAAAATAATTAAAGTTAGTAAATTCAAGTCAGCACTATCAGTATGAAAATTTGACTGATTGACGGAAATCATGGAAGAACCATCATTGTATGGTCAAAGGTCATCCAAACCATCATACTGATGGGAATGACTTCATCCTACAACTTTCTTAATGGGCCTTCTGTTTACTTGGCATTATATTAACATAATCCTAACATTTTTGGATTCACAGGTTTCAAGACATTTACTGAGCATGAATGGGTACACTTTCTAATAGATGTGAGAAAAAAGTACAAATCTATCAGCAGAGACAGAAACTATTCAAAGATTAAAGAATGCGTTAGGGAATGAGTTCAGTTCAGTTCAGTCACTCAGTCGTGTCCAACTCTTTGTGACCCCGTGAATCACAGCACACCAGGCCTCCCTGTGTATCACCAACTCCCGGAGTTCACTCAGACTCACTTCCATCAAGTCAGTGATGCCATCTCATCCAGCCATCTCATCCTCTGTCATCCCCTTCTCCTCCTGCCCCCAATCCCTCCCAGCATCAGAGTCTTTTCCAATGAGTCAACTCTTCGCATGAGGTGGCCAAAGTGCTGGAGTTTCAGCTTTAGCATCATTCCTTCCAAAGAAATCCCAGGGCTGATCTCCTTCAGAATGGACTGGTTGGATCTCCTTGCAGTCCAAGGGACTCTCAAGAGTCTTCTCCAACACCACAGTTCAAAAGCATCAATTCTTCGGTGCTCAGCCTTCTTCACAGTCCAACTCTCACATCCATACATGACCACAGGAAAAACCATAGCCTTGACTAGACGGACCTTAGTCGGCAAAGTAATGTCTCTGCTTTTGAATATGCTATCTAGGTTGATCATAACTTTTCTTCTAAGGAGTAAGAGGGACAGTAAAAAGGATTATTCAAGAACTGCACATCTCCCTGGAAACCCCATTTAATAGCCTGCTGGTGTTCCCGCTCATTCCTGAGACTCCTCCTAACTGGCTGGCCTGTGCGAGTCAGATTGTAGAGCTGATGTATTTAAGCTCCCGTAGTGACACATATGACTTCCTTCCCCTACTCTAGGCACCACCAATAATGAATCTCTTATATGAAAATTGTATTCATTGAATATTCTTTTTATTGTCAACACTCTGTTAAACACTTATTGATTCATTTCGGCCTTAGCACCACAGTACGAGGTAGCATTGTGTGTGTGTGTGTGTGCGCGCGCGCGTGTGTGTGCCCACGTGGGCGTGTGTACTTGTCTCTTGCATCTTTCATATTGGCAGGCAAATTCTTTACCACTGTGCCAGCTTGGAAGCCCTAGGCATAGTAGGTCTCCATTTTATAGAGGGGGAAACTGAGGCTCACTTAAAGTGACTTTCCCAATGCCACACAGCTAATCATTTGGAGAGTTGCACTCCAAAGTCTGTCCCTTCTGTAAGGCTGAGCTCTGGCTCCCTGTGTGACACGGCTTCTCTAGACTGGGTGCTAGAAAGAGTTCACTGTTTCAAATAAGTTCACTGTTTCTTTGTCTGTTGGAAGAGAGTCTGCAGTAATTAGCGAGTAATCCTCAGGTAGGTGGTACAATTCAAGTGGCAAGGGAGATTTTCCTGTAACTTCTAGCCTTGGAAGCTTGGGGAGAAAGCCAGTGGGTTTCTTGTGGAAACAAATGGGCCAAAGGGCAGTGCACAGCTATTAGGAGCTAACTAGCCCATGTCCCCTCGAAATTGTGTGACCATGCAGGGTAGGCCTCCTTTTCCACATACAACTAGATGCAAGCTATATGTGCAGCATTGACGTTCTCTTGGCTGATTCAGGAATATTAGCATAATAAACGAACATTGCTTTATTTCCCCTCTCATTGTGGTAAAATATACAACACATAAACATAACCATTTTAATCCTTTTTGAGTGTGCAATTCAGTGGCATTAAATACATTTACGTTGTTATGCAACCATCATCACTATCCTTTTCTAGAATTTTCCCATCATACCAAATAGAAGCAGTCTCTGATAACACCACTCTACCTTCTGTTGGTATATATTGAACTATTCTGGGTACCTCAGATAGGTGGAATCATACCTTATTCATCTTTTTGTGTTGGACTTATTTCACTTAGCATGATGTTCTCAAAAGGCCTCCATTTGTAGCCTGTGTTAGAATTTCCTTACTTTTAAAGACTGAATAATTTTCCATTGTATGCACATCCCACATTTTGTTTATCCATTCATCTGCCAATGGGCATTCAAGTTGCTTCTACTATTTGGTTATTATGAATATGCTGCCTATGAACATCGGTGTGCAAATATCTGTTTAGGTTCATTTAGGTTATTGAAATCATTGGACCATATGGCAATGCTACATTTAATTTATTTTAGGAATCGTCATACACTCTTTGCTTCCTTTTTGTGGTGGGGCTTCCCTGATAGCTCAGCTGGTAAAGAATCCACCTGCAATGCGGGAGACCTGGGTTCTATCCCTGGGTTGGGAAGATCCCCTGGAGAAGGGAAAGGCTGCCCACTCCAGTATTCTGGCCTGGAGAATTCCATGGAGTATATAGTCCATGGGGTCGCAAAGAGTCGGACACCACTGAGCGACTCTCAGTTCAGGGTAGTATTAAATATGCACACAGACATGCAAATTAGGGGCCGTCAGCTCACCTTAGCATGGAAGCATTCATTCACCCTGTCCATTCATTTGTTGAGAACCTGCCATATGCCCGACACATAGTAGGGAATTAACAGGTGAGCTGGACACAGCCTATACACCCGAGGATTACCATCTATGGGGGCAGACACATAACTGAGCACTAGAGTAAGGTTGAGTGCAGATCCAAACCAGAAAACTCAATGTGATTTGAGCCTATTATCTCTGCTCAGAGAAGGTGCCAGGTTTTACAGCACTGAGTCCTAAACATAGACTCAAAGTACTTCTGGGTGTGAGGTTGTTCTCTTTTGCTCTCAAGAGGGAAGATAAGAAGGACAGCCACTGGGAGCCTACAGTGGCTGACTCATCTCATCAGCTGGGCCCTTCATTCAGTGCCAGCTCCAGGACTCTCAACTTCCCATTTTCAGTAAGATAATAAATCAAGAGGTGTTTAATTCTCACTCTTTGATTTTTCTCTTAATGAGAAATGAAAACTCAAGCCATGAGTGGGAAAAAAAATAAAGGGCCAGGTCAGAGATTGTCAATAATTTCCCTCATTATCCAGAGTACAACTGGGAACTGAGGTGCAGAGTACCCACAGAGCTTGAGGAAAATGTTAATGAAAACCTGTCATGGCATGCCATATGGAAAGCCCCTCCCTGGGCCCGCATCCTCTGATCTCTCTGCTGCCAAGACAAAGATGGCAGGCCAATGGCAAAGGCTTGAGGTGGATTTAAAAGCAGCAATCACAAACATCCACCCAAGGAGAGAGGAAGTATGTATACTTCTTTATCCAAATGTTTATTTTTTTCTGGTGGGTGTTTGCAATAGGAGCAAAGTCTTTGCTCCAAAGTTGTTACACTTCCATGATTTCCATTTTCTTTTGGAAACCTCAGTTTTATGGGATTACATAAAGAGTTTACATAATTCCCATGTTACTTTCTCTTCTGAGCCCCTCTTTTCTGTAGTCTTGCTACACTTTCACCAGCCACATCATCATTTGGTATCTCTCTCCCTCCCAAGCTCTATTTTCTCTCTTCTCCTGTACGTAGACTTCCTCCAGGCTGCTGATTTTGTTGCTGCTACTGCTACTATTACAGAAAATACTTAGTAAAGCAGTTGGAGCTGAAAAATGTGAGCGGGAGAGAAAGATAGCTCCTAGCCTGTGGAATGTGGCAAAACAAGAGCAGCTTTCAAAGAACTGGAGATGCCCTTAAGAGGCCCCTACCTGGTCTCTACAGTGATAGATCAGAGAAATGGAAAAGTTCTGGCTATGAAATAGGGACATTTAATTTATTTGTCAAGGTAGTCCAATGGAGAATCTACCTATCATCAAGAAAGGAAAGAACAGGGTCCTTATTGGCCACAAGTCTGAATTATGGCTCATCTTTTTTAAATAAGGCACTGTACATTGCAAGTAAAGAAGGGTTTCCCATAATGTCAGTGTTGGTTTTCCTTTCATGAGTAAATTTCAGCTTACAGTTTCGCTGGTGGATCAGTGTTGATTATAGCAGCAAGTGCTTCATATTCTGGACATTCAAATCAACTGGTAAGACTCTCTTAACGGTCTTTAAATAATCTGTAATTTTTAAATTGTGTGCTTGGCCAGATACTTTTGGATTTTGTGGGAAAAGTCCAGGATGGGATGATTTGAGAAAATAGCATTGAAACATGTATATTACCACATGTGAAATAGATGACCAGTCCAAGTTTGATGCATGAAACAGGACACTCAAAGTCAAGCTGGTGCACTGGGGCAACCCAGAGGGATGTGATGGGGAGGGAAGTGGGGGGAGGGGTTCGGGACGGGGCACACATGTACACCCCTGGCTGATTTATGTCAATGTGTGGCAAAAACCACCACATTTTTCTAAAGTAATTAGCTTCCAATTAAAATAAATAAAAGCAAAAGATCTAGTTCTTATATGAGAACCTATAAAAAAGGACGGTAAGGTGCATTTTACAACCTCACTATACAGATTTTTTGTCAGATAGGTCCAACATTTTGGCATTGACATCTGTTAGTTTTCTTTTCCCCTGCAAGTTGAGATTTTTCTGGTTCCTTATGTGCTGAGTAATTTTGGAGTTTATCCTTGGCATCTTGGATATTAAAAGACTCTGAGCCTTGTACTTTTGTCTTCTTAGGCAATCCACTCAGGTTCAGGAGGCAAGTTCTACCCAGCCTTCTGGGAGGTTATGATTTCAATGTCCATTCCCCTCTCAAAGCCTCTGTAGTATTACTCTGATTAATCTCAGGTCTGTGCCACTGAGTGGGACCTAGACAACAGTCTTTGTCGAAGTTGAGTTCTCAGAGTCCTTGGTATGCAGTTAAGGATCAGATCTGTGCATGTTCAGCTCAGGATTAAGCCCAGGAGTTCATACACTACTTTATGAGGTTGCTTTCCCAAGTTCCTTCCACTCTAGAAGCTCCTTGGTCCTCTCTGGTTCCTTGGGCTCTCCTCCATCGTCCCAAAGCCCCAGTTTCCACTCCCCTACTCTCATGTACACTTCTCAGAGATTAACTCATTATGCTGCTGCTGCTAAGTCGCTTCAGTCGTGTCCGACTCTGCGTGACCCCATAGACAGCAGCCCACCAAGCTCCACGGTCCCTGAGATTTTCCAGGCAAGAACACTGGAGTGTGTTGCCATTTCCTTTTCCAATGCATGAGGATCTCATAATAAGAGGACAGAGTGAGAAAATGAGCAACAGGGGATTCGCCTTACCCTTCTGGGACTACAACTCTTGTCATTAGAGAGGCTGTCCCTGGTGGCTCAGATGGTAAAGAATCTGCCTGCAGTGCAAGAGATGTGGGTTTGATCCCTGGGTTGGGAAGATCCTCTGGAGAAGAGAATGGCAACCCACTCCAGTATTCTTGTCTGGAGAATTCCATGGACAGAGGATCCTGTCGGGCTACAGTCCATGGGGTCGAGTCGGACACAACTGAGCGACTAACTGCCCTCACTACCACCGAGAATTCTAGGCACCTCCTCACTGCTGCCCTGACACTGAGAAGAAACTCCCTTCCCACTTCTAGAGTGAGAACTAGAGGGTTTCTTCTAACTCAATCAGTTCATGCCACTCTTCACTTCTGGATTTTGGGCAGTATTGGGTCTAGTTTGGAAGATATCAGAGAACAACAAAATGCCAACACCACTGCTGGTTTGGCTGTACTCCTGATTCTGGTTTTCTTCTTCGGTATACTTTCCCAGAGTCCTCCAACATCTTTTCCATACATTCTGTCTAGGTTTTATGGCTGCATTTCTTGGGACAGACAGGGTGGAGTGTGCTTACTCCATTATACCCAGAACCAGAAACCTGAATGCATTATAGAGAGTATAAATAGTTCATGAAAAATGTGGTGTTGTACAAAGACCTAAAATAAATTTAATAATGTCATTTAACTTTAATTAAATTTTAAATAATGCATATTTTGCTTATAAATTTAGGAAGCATTTTGAAGAGCACAATTTGTATAATCTAGTTTAAAAAAATCAGCGATAAGAAATTTAAATTCTTTCTTTTCTCTAAAAGTGTTGCTTGTAATAAGCAGAAATATTCAAACTAATACATTGACCTCCAACTCAAAATAGTAGATACTTAATAATTGTTTGTTGTGACAGTTTCTGATGGTGTTTCTACTACTGAAAATGCTTTCAAATTCACAAGTGTGGTTCTGAATTTCTGTGACAAACTAGATAAATGATTCCACAAAACATGTATTTTTAGAAGAATATAATAACCTCCCCAGAGTGGCTCTAATCTACCTGCTAGTCTCAAAACTTGACATAGCTTCACAAGTATCCTTCAGCTATGCTACACTTCTCTCTCCTTTTTCCCCAAAGATACTATGTCCTTGGAGCATCTATGCACCGAGTCACCATCTCCCCCATGGTTTTTGGATTTCTTTTTTTTTTTTTTTCTGCAAAGCTCTCTGCTCAAATGTATCTTCTCTGAAGATTTCCTCTCCTCCAGGCAGAGCTAAGTGGCTCCCACCTTCAGAAGGCCTCAACCTCCCTCTATTTTAGTGTCATTTTATAAGAACCCTAATTGTTTCCATCTTGTCTCTCTTTTCTGCTTACTCATGATCTCCTTTATGTCTTGTTCACCTTTCTGTTTCTAGCACCTACTGCAATATTGGAGAGGAAACAGAGAGAGTGGTGGGGCAAAATCCAATGGAGCATGAGAGGAAGGGAAGTAAAAGAGAAGAGAAGACCCGTGGTAAAAGGCACAGCCTAAGATGCTTTGAAACTGACAAAAAATCCAGCAAGTTCATTTCTAAACACAAGTAGCAGTGAACTTTCCCTGTGATGGCCTTCATCTTGAGCCCTAAACAAAAGGGATTGATTGAAAAGAGACCCCTTAGGACTTCAGGAACACTTGCCACGCACAGTTACATATAAAAGTGTAAGATATGCTTCTGAATCTGTCCTTTGCAGGTGTGCTGATTCAAGAAGTACGGAATGAAAATCTTGACCTAACAGAAGAATCTCAAGCATACGCTCATCACTCTTCGTATTATAATTGTTGTCAGTTATGCTGCCCCACTTTGATGTTTGCATGGGACAAGCAGAAGCCAGAAAGGGCTGTGTAGATAAATCCTAAGAAATAGTCCCACTGGAATCAGAATATCTCCATTCTTTAATGATTCTTTGAAATTCCAGAAAGTATTAAAAATTGGAATGATGTCCTCTAATAAATGGAGGAAAATGTATCCCTCTGTATGACATATGTCAGACTAAAATAGAAACTTTTGAAATCACTCTTTCAAAAGTTTCTATTATAGTTAAGTGCTGTATCTTGGAAGTATTTTTGGTCTTTGAGAGAAATAACAAGTTTTGATGCCTGCAGTCCTATAGTATATCTGTGTGCATTTGCCTTTTAGATCAAGCATCTCAAAAATCGGTATTAAAATCTTTGCTTGTTGTTGTGATCACACTAGATAATAGCTCCTAAACAGAAATGTCCTAGTTGTTTTATTATAAATAATTTCTGTTATTTCCTCTCAACATCTTGGGTTGAGACCAAATATTCCACCCAGTGCATGGGTTCATCAAATATTTACTGAGGGCCTATTTCTGTTTGGCAAAGGTGACTTCTTTGCTTCTTTCAATACTCTGTGGCTTTAAAAATTGTCTTAAAATTTTCACTTTGAAATGATTTCTAAAAAGTTGAAATAATTTCTGTAAGTTAGAATGCTAAACAAAAAGTTACAAAAATAGAACAAAGGATTTGCACATACCCTTTCATCCAGATCCCTAAATGGGAAATGTGAGCATATTTCATAATCATAGTACAGTGATGGAAATCAGGAAATTCACATTGGTTCAATACTATTGACTACTCTACAGACCTCATTCAAATTTCACTAATTGCCCCACTGATGGCCAGGGCCAGCATCCAATTCAGGATTACATGTTCCATTTACTTTCATGTTTGTCTTTTTTTTTTTTTTTATGTCTGTTTTGCCTCCTTTTAATCTGTGGTGATTCCTTAGTCTTTCTTTGTCTTTCACAACCTTGACACTTTTGAAGGGTGCTGGCCAATTATTTTATACAATATCCTTCATTTGGGGTTTGTCTTATGTTTCTTCATGATTTAATTCAGATTATAACCAAATACTACAGTAGCAGTAGACTGCAGTAGACTACAGTAGCAGTTGCTCAGTTAAAGTAAAAACTTTTTTCCTTCTAATACAGAGGTTTGGAGGAGGGGCTGGGAGGGTATATAAATAATAAGCCCTTGTATATATAATTGAATTCAGCTAAGCCTGAATTAATACTTCATTTGTAGTTTTTCTCTTAATCCTTCTTTTACTTTTTCCTGGTCTCCATCCCTTTCTGAGAGGACCACTTTTGACAAAGAAAGCTGACACAGAATGCTGGGTCAAGGTATCTAATTCTGACATTCACCTGGCCTCCAAGGCAGGTATTGGTGTCCCAGCAAGTAAGATGGTGGCTTTAGAGACTAGAATTCAAAAGCGGGACAGTATGGCCTGGTGGGGGGACTGGACAGACATGCTGGCATGCCCAGTAGGATACAGGCACAGTTTTCAGCTCTAACAAGCTAATGGACCATGGGCAAGTTACTTCTCCCCGCTCCCTTTCACTCTGATTCTGCTCCAAGCCCTCCTCTTTGGAGAGGTGTCTACCTTAGAATTGCATCCTCACCCCATCACTACCCAGCTTTCTCTTCTCCTCCCCACTCCACCCATTCAGCCTTCCTAAGACCCTATCCTGTAGATGGTCTGAATGTGAATTCCACATGCAGCCCTGAATTTTGCCCCCCTGTTTTAGTTTCTCCAGGTCTGTCAGATTCTCTCCCATTCTCCATATGGTTTAACTAAAGGCTAAACAGGGGAACCATCAAGATGAATTCTTTTTATTTTTTTTTGGAGGTGTGGGGGCTGGGGGCTGGGTAGAGAAGCCAAGAAGTTCAAGATTGAATCTGGTTTGTGAGAAGGGGCTTGGGGGTGGGTTGGGTTGGGTAGATGAGTCTGTAAACACATGCACTTTGGCAAATGTTAACATTCTCCACTTTTCATATCTGTATGTTTGCAGTCAGTCCCTTGTGCCCCACTCTCCCACTGAGTGGGTTAACATATGGGTGTACAGAGAGAGGCAATCTCTCACTGTATGGATGGGCCCCTCAAGAAAACACACTCTTCAGCACTTTTGACTTTCTGAAAACAAAACAACCCCAAACAGGTGTTTACACCAGCTTTGCTAAACTTGCAAAAATAAAATGAAGGAGGTTGGCGGCAGAAAAAGACATTTTATTTCAAGCTAGTAAAGTCCCGTTTGCAAACTGTAAAGAGATCCTCAGTGCAGCCCCTAAGCCGGTCAGGTGCCCTCCTCGGCAGGCTGTGGCCATGGAGATTTAGGGCTGGGATTTGCTTGTTTCTTAAAGCAGAAGAGTCTTGTTTATTTTGGAAGGTGATGCCTTATGAATTTTTATTTACTTTAAAATACATACTGATATTGAATACCATGTTAACATTTGTTTTTCTTCTACCCTTTATTTTAGATGGAGTGTAATCTTGTCACTCAGAGTTTTTGCCCACCATGGAGGTATTCAGGTTGGCAAAAGATTAGTGTGTGTGTGCTTTTCCTCTCTTCAAAGGTTAAATGTAACCCCTGAGAGTTATTAGTTTAAAAAAAGCATGTTGGGTTGACAGGTACCTACTACATGCAGCAGAGTCTGAGCTCAGGGTTGCGGGTGCATATCCTCAGTGTCAGAGGGGGAAGCCAGACTTGGAGCAAATGACTCAGCTATAAGCGAGGAGATGCAGACACAGAGGCAGGGACAAAGGGCTTCAGTGAGGGTTGAATAAAAGCTAGTATTTATTTTTTAAATCATACAATCATTTTTAGATGAACTTTTTTCCCCCTTTATTTTTGGTTTTTATTTGTTGGCTGCACCGTGCAGCATGTGGGGTCTTAGTTCCTTGATCAGGCATTGAACCTTTGACCCTGCATTGGAAGTGCAGAGTTTTAACCACTGGGCCATCAGGGAAGTTCCCAAAGCTAGTATTTATTCAGTCCTCCCTGAGCACCAGGCCTGAGTCCCAGTGATGGGGTCCCAAAGACTAGAACATGCAGCATGGGTGTAGGAGGTGGTTTCGGGGTCCATGTTTGCTGTGTCCACCTTCGCAACTGAATACTGACTGGCATCCATGCTTAGAGCTCTAGTCTCTGATGGGTGATCATCACTAGAGAAAAGGTGAAACCCCTCATCTGCTTCTGCTCCTTCCAACATGTTCTAGGCCTTCCAGCTCAACCAGCTAAGGCTTGTTCTTCAGTCCCTTCCAGCCATGGCTTCTGTCTCTTGCCCCACCCATCTCAGTGTGGGGGTCCTCCACTGCCCCACCCTCAGCACTTTCTTTCTTGCCTTAACCCTTCCCTTGCCTGCTGTCTCCTCCAGCCTCTCTAGGGAGGCTGTATCCACCTTCCATTCCCCAGGGCTCCCTCTGCAGTTCCCTCATTTCTCCTCTACCCTTCATCCCAGCTCCTCTCTGTCAGGCTTAGACCTGCTGTCTATCAGTCTCCATCACTTCCCACTCCTATCCCTAGCCCGGCTTTTTCCTCCCAGAAGAAGCTCCCTTCTTTCTGCCAGATTCTCCAGGTGGGGCCGGCTGCCCCTCACCCATCTCCATTACCTTCCTGCTTGCCACTGTTTCCATGGGCCAGAAAACTCAATGCTAGATGCCCCTCTTTTTGCCCTTGAGCTCTGAAAGCCTTTTTGTCATGAACATGTGTCTTTTAAATTTATTTTTGTTTTTTCATATCTGCTTACTTTATAAAAAGTGTTATATTGAAAAAGTGACTGATTTTTTAAAATGCTGAGTAAATAATAGGCCAGGTGATGAAGTTAGCAACAATAATGAATGATCAAGAAGCAATGTATTTTCTCATTCAACCTTACCACAGCCTAGTGAAGTTCAAGTGTGGACTGCTATCACCCCACTTTGCAAAGGGAGCCTCATTTGGGTTTTGTGATGAATTCCTTCATGTCACACAACATAGTTTAAGGAATTGGCTTTACTGGGGAAAGGCAAACTTACAAGGCTGGGTTTGTCCCCTGAACTCCATCATCCTACTGAATTTAGGTGCAGCCTTTCCCCCAGGAGGATGGGGTGAAGAACCCCACTGCAGCTGGCTTGTTGTCTAGGCAACCAAGAATGAGATGCTGGTATCACCTTTGGCAGTTGTGCTCATCGAACCATGATTCCCATTTTGTAGATGCAGAAATAGACCAGAGAAATTTAATAATTTGTCCAAGTTACACACCAGTTCCAGCGCCTAAATTCAAAACCAGTCTATTTTTTACACAAAGGAAAAAGATTCTATGAAGCAACAAGGAGGGGAAGACCTCTGCTCTCTGTTCTCTGGGCTTTACTTTGTATCTCTGAGAAGTAAGGTGCTATTCTGTGAGGACCCAGACCACTCCACACCCTACACTGACCCCCACCCAACTCCTATGTTGTTCTGGAAGCTGTAAGGGGTGCTGCAACCCCTCCCCTTTGATGACTGTAAAGAAGGCTTAGCAGGAATCTTGGTGTGCCTAACTAACCCCCAGTGCCAGAGAATGAGTACCCAAATTAAAATGACTTCAACAGTTTACATTTTAAAATGCCATAAAATTGCTGACAATGGTTCATGGTAGAGGTATCTATAGAAAGTTTTGAGATCTTGTATATAAACATCAAAAGGAAAATAGGAGCTGTTTCTTTGATTCTCATTATGCAATTTTTAAGAAATGCTTTCATATTTCATTCAACTCTTTCTTCCCTTTTTCCTCTTTCTCTCTCACTGGTTCTGAAAAATAAGTGTATCCATAAGTATGCAGGCTGTAGAAAGCTGACTCTTTCTATATCTAATAAAAACCTTGGGGAGTAATTGAAATAACTCGGCTCCGGTAGTCAGGTTACATGCTGCATAATATCAAAGGAAAAACCCATATTGAGGAAAGCAGCAGAAAACAGGAAGAGGAGCTGGAGAATAAAGCCAGAACATTAAATAATGAGTAACTATGAGAAACTTTAAAATTTTTTAAAAAAATTACATCCTTAGAAAAATAGTCAAGAAGCATTTTCAAAGAACTTATACTAGACAGGGTGTATGCTCTGTGTATTTCTAAGGATTGTGAATTTAAAGAAAAGAAAGGAAATACCACCCCCCCCATCCTGCAACTCCACCCCAGCATCTATTCATTAGATAAAAGTCTGACAGAAGCCATGGGTTTCAATCAAATTTTGACACGCATGTTTTTTTATGATTAGGCTCTCCTCCCATATCCTTTCTCTCTTTTTATCTCCACAATCTGAATTTTAAAGAAATGCTGTCAAGACAGTGTACCACAAAAGGAGAGATGTCTACTATAAATTGTACCAAGTACTTTTCAGAGAATTTTACTTTGGTCTTTTTGATTTTACAAAAGATGGCTGCATTCATTGTGGGTACAAAGTGATGTGGAGACGACATGCCTGGGTCTTGTGAGAGAGAGATGCTGGTGTTGCAGGCACACGGGGAGAGCACAGCTTCCAGCTTGTGTTTCTGGCCAAATCCTGTTCCTTATTCTGCAGCTAACATGTACCCTTAGCAGGGGACCTTGGACAAGTCCTTTATTTTGCTCGGTTTCCTTCTAGATTTTTATTGTTGTTGTTGTTATTTCTATATAAAACCAAAATCTTTGGGAAACAGGTTAAAAAAAAAAAAGAAAAAACAATCACCCATAATTTATCAAACATTATGATTTTGGTGTATTTTCTTATGTGCAGCTATTTGTTTTTCTTTTCTTTTAAAAATATAGTAGAAATTAAAGCAATATCCAATTTTACATCCTGAATTTTCTTTTGGCAGTGTTTTTCTTTCTAAATAAAAATATATGGGGACTTCCCTGGTGGCCTAGTGGTTAAGAATCCACCTTGCAATGCAGGGGACATGGGTTCCATCCCTGGTCAGGGAACTAAGATCCCATGTGCCACAGAGCAATTAAGCCTGTGAGCCAAAACTAGAGAGACTGCACACCAAAATGAAGATCCTGCATGAGACAAGGAAGATCCTAGGTGCTACAAATAAGACTTGAAGCAGTCAAATAAAAATTTTAAAAGTACAAATGGGAAGCAATGGCTTCCTAGTTGGTCTAAAAAAAATATATTGTTTTAAGGCTCATTTTCTAGAGCTGCATAATATTCCATGTGGGTGTTTTTGTTCTTTGATTTTTACAGTCTCTGTTGACAGAACTTTTGACAACACTGGAGCTGTTTGAATATCTCACTGAAGGAAAAAGAGAGGTCAACAAGCGGCCAGTGTTCACTTTATGTCTATGATGATCCTTGGCCAGATTTATTGACAACTTCAATAAACTATTGAGCATGTCCATACACAGAGAGACAAAGCTGATCTCTTTCTGCAGGATAGTCTCAGATGATAGACTGGTGACTGTATCATCTTTGCTGGTGTCTCAGTGGAGTGAGACAAGCTGGGTACAAATTCTGGATCTTAACTTCTTATTGATGGGATCTGAACAAAATTTTGGCTTCTCTACACCTGTTTTCTCAGCTGTAACAATGTGGATATCATTCAGTTCAGTTCAGTTCAGTTGCTCAGTCGTGTCCGACTCTTTGCGACCCCATGAACTGCAGCATGCCAGGCCTCCCTGTCTATCACCAACTGCTGGATCCTACCCAAACTCATGTCCATTGAGTCGTTGATGCCATCCGACCATCTCATCCTCTGTCATCCCCTTCTCCTCCTGCCCTTAATCTTTCCCAGCATCCGGGTCTCTTCAAATGAGTCAGCTCTTTGCATCAGGTGGCCAAAGTTTCAGCTTCAACATCAGTCCTTCCAATGAACACCCAGGACTGATCTCCCTTAGGATGGACTGGTTGGATCTCCTTGCAGTCCAAGGGACTCTGAAGAGTCTTCTCCAATATCACAGTTCAAAAGCTTCAATTCTTCGGCGCTCAGCTTTCTTTATAGTCCAACTCTCACATCCATACATGACTACCATAGCCTTGACTAGACGGACCTTTGTTGGCAAAGTAATGTCTCTGCTTTTGAATATGCTATCTAGGTTGGTCATAACTTTCCTTCCAAGGAGTAAGCGTCTTTTAATTTCATGGCTGCAGTCACCATCTGCAGTGATTTTGGAGCCCCAGAAAATAAAGTCTGCCACTGTTTCCACTATTTCCTCATCTATTTGCCATGATCTTAGTTTTTTGAATGTTGAGTTTTAAGCCAACTTTTTCACTCTCTTCTTTCACTTTCATTGAGAGGCTCTTTAGTTCTTCTTAAGTTTCTACCATAAGGGTGGTGTCATCTGCGTATCTGAGGTTATTACTATTTCTCCCAGCAATCTTGATTCCAGCTTGTGCTTCTTCCAGCCCAGTATTTCTCATGATGTACTCTGCATATAAGTTAAATAAGCAGGGTGACAATATACAGCCTTGACGTACTTCTTTCCCTATTTGGAACCAGTCTGTTGTTCCACGTCCAGTTCTAATTGTTGCTTCCTGACCTGCACACAGGTTTCTTAAGAGACAGGTCAGGTGGTCTGGTATTCCCATCTCCCATAGAATTTTCCGGTTCATTGGGATCCACACAGTCAAAGGCTTTGGCATAGTCAATAAAGCAGAAATAGATGTTTTTCTGGAATTCTCTTGCTTTTTCAATGATCCAGTGGATGTTGGCAATTTGATCTCTGGTTCTGCCTTTTGAGACAGACTTCCCTTGTGGCTCAGATGGTAAAGCGTCTGCCTGCAATACGGGAGACCCAGGTTTGATCCCTGGGTTGGGAAGATCTCCTGGAGAGGGAAATGGCAACCCACTCCAGGATTCCTGCCTGGAGAATCCCAGGGATGGAGAAGCCTGGTAGGCTACAGTCCATGGGGTCGCAAAGAGTCAGACACGACTGAGCGACTGTCTTTGCTAAAACCAGCTTGAATATCTGAAAGTTCACGGTTCACGTATTGCTGAAGCCTGGCTTGGAGAATTTCAAGCATTACTTTACTAGCGTGTGAGATGAGTGCAATTGTGCGGTAGTTTGAGAATTCTTTGGCATTGCCTTTCATTGGGATTGGAATGAAAACTGACCTTTTCTAGTCCTATGGCCACTGCTGAGTTTTCCAAATTTGCTGACATATTGAGTTCAGCACTTTCACAGCTGATCTGAAATAGCTCAACTGGGATTCCATCACCTCCACTAGCTTTGTTCATAGTGATGCTTCCTAAGTCCTCCTTGACTTCACATTCCAGGATGTCTAGCTCTAGGTGAGTGATCACACCATCGTGATTATCTGGGTCATGAAGATCTTTTTTGTACAGGTCTTCTGTGTATTCTTGCCACCTCTTCTTAATATCTTCTGCTTCTGTCAGGTCCAGGTGGATATCATTAAAGATCCTAAATTCTGAGAAATGTATTTTAACACATCTGATACTGGGTTGAGAGCTGTAATCTGTATGTTGTTGTTTAGTCCCTAAGTCATGTTGAACTCTTTGTGACCCCTCATGGGCTATAGCCTGCCAGATTCTTCTATTCATGGGATTTTCCAGGCAAGAATGCTGGAATGGTTTGCCATTTCCTTCTCCAGTGGAGCTTCCTGATCCAGGGATCGAACCTGCGCCTCCTGCATTGGCAGGCAGATTCTTTACCGCTGAGCCACTAGGGAAGTCTCTGTCATTTTCACCGCCTTAACACTCCACAGAGCTAACACAATCAGTGGTATCTTAGAATTGAAGAAATACAATGTGATGTGAAATAATATAGTATAATATGTTATATATAGCAAATACTTGCAAGAACAATTAAGTGAAATATTTTACATAAATTGTTATTAGCATTCGGTAAGAGATTAACACCAGCTATTATTTCATCAGTAAGAAAAGAGCTATGTTGTCCTTACAAGAGAACATTTGTTCTGTGTAGAATATATATTATAAAAATGTTATTTGTAGGTCATATACTTAGATAAAACTTGTACTGCTTGGGAAATTCTGTAATACTCTTGTTGATTAGAGATGGCACAGGGATGGCAAATAGGTTTAACTTTCCGTGCCAAGTCTAATTTGTTGATGGTGTCTGTCAGATGAGCTGTACTGTGAGAATCACTGAGGTGGAATCTGAGTGCATCAGACAAGAGTGCCAAGGTGTATTAGGAATATTTTCCCCAGGCTTTGGAAGATGGAGTGGGAACACACACACTAAATGTTTGCCATCTTTGCATTATTGTCAGAAAACATTACTTGGCAGCTCATTAGGCAGTAGCCAGGCCATGGTGTCATTGGAAGGAATGATGTTGAAGCTGAAACTCCAGTACTTTGGCTACCTGATGCACAGAACTGACTCGTTGGAAAAGACCCTGATGCTGGGAAAGATTGAAGGCAGGAGGAGAAGGGGATGACAGAGGATGAGATGGTTGGATGGCATCACCATCTCAATGGACATTAGTCTGAGGAAGCTTTGGGAGTTGGTGATGGACAGGGAAGCCTGGAGTGCTGCAGTTCAGCACCATGTCTGGGTCACAAAGGGTTGGACACGAGTGAACGACTGAACTGAACTGAACTGAAGGCCACGGTTTATCAATCAGGAGTTTCGTCAAAATTGTGTGGCTACGGACTGAATCTGGGTCCAAGGTGGGAGGTGAGAACCATACAGGGAAGAAGCAAACCCGGAAGACACAGATGTCTGGGACACACGGGAAGTGGATGGAGACCTGGAAGTCATGACGACACTCTGAGAACAGTTCCTTTTTTTTTTTTTTTTAACTGTTTAAAGGTAATTCTTTATTAGCATTTTGGTATATATTCTCACAGGCTTCTACAATGCATACAGAATATAAACTAATAAGTTTATTACACATTATCTTATTAATAATCATGAATTATTTAGCATCCATTATTCTACTCAGAGTTCTAAGGGAAGCTCTACCCAGATTACTTGGGATCCTCAAAATTTGGAAATGTTTTGACTTTCTTGTTCATCCTCTTCTTATGTGCTCTATCAGTCTCATTCTTTTTTTTCCTAAGTTAATGGCTGCATATATATTTTTCTTTTGTTTGTTTGTTTGTTTGTTTTTACAATACTGTTTTGCCATACATTGACATGAATCCGCCACGGGTGTACATGAGTTCCCAATCCTGAACCCCCCTCCCACCTCCCACCCCATATCATCTCTCTGGATCATCCCCATGCACCAGCCCCAAGCATCCTGTATCCTGTATCGAACATAGACTGGCGATTCGTTTCTTACATGATAGTATACATGTTTCAATGCCATTCTCCCAAATCATCCCACCCTCTCCCTCTCCCACAGAGTCCAAAAGTCCGTTCTATATATGTGTCTCTTTTGCTGTCTTGCATACAGGGTCATCATTACCATCTTTCTAAATTCCATATATATGTGTTAGTATACTGTATTGGTGTTTTTCTTTCTGGCTTACTTCACTCTGTATAATCGGCTCCAGTTTCATCCATCTCATTATTCAAATGTATTCAAATGTATTCTTTTTAATGGCTGAGTAATACTCCATTGTATATATGTACCACAGCTTTCTTATCCATTCATCTGCTGGTGGACATCTAGGTTGCTTCCATGTCCTGGCTATTATAAACAGTACTGCGATGAACATTGGGGTACATGTGTCTCAATTCTGGTTCCCTTGGTGTGTATGCCCAGCAGTGGGATTGCTGGGTCATAAGGCAGTTCTATTTGCAATTTTTTAAGGAATCTCCACACTGTTCTCCATAGTGGCTGTACTAGTTTGCATTCCCACCAACAGTGTAAGAGGGTTCCCTTTTCTCCACACCCTCTCCAGCATTTATTGCTTGTAGACTTTTGGATCGCAGCCATTCTGACTGGTGTGAAATGGTACCTCATTGTGGTCTTGATTTGCATTTCTCTGATAATGAGTGATGTTGAGCGTCTTTTCAAACACATGAAAACAGTTCATTTTTAAAATGGCTTTTGGGGATTTCAGCCACAAACTCTTAGCTATTTTTCTTAAAACCCCAAGCCGAGTAGAAATGTGGGTGATGCTGCACCATAGGGAAAGCAGAGTCTTTGCAATGACCTGGATTTCAATCAGCCCTTGTTCTGCTAATGCTCACTTAGTTCTGGCCTCCTGAACCTTGATGTCCTCACTTTGGCCTTTCTAGAACTTTGCTGTTGGATGACTGAGAGGCCCTTGTAGTCTCTGCCTTGACTGCATCTTGTCTCGTTCTCTTGTGCTGTGGGTGAAAGGCTTTGAACCCAAGGCCCCCTCTCAGAAAAGGCAATGGTATTAGAAAGGGAATTTGTTCATCTTAGTCTTGTTATCTAATTCTCTGCTCTTGGGTACTTATGAAATAAAACCAATTGTTACAGGCACATTGGTGAAGATTTAAATGGAACACTACATACCATTTTTTGAAATATTCTGATAGTCCCTGTGATTGCAGCGGTTTCTTTTCCGTAAACGAAGGTAAATAGAATTTTCTTTAATTCTGAAACAAACATATATGTGTATATTTAATTTCAGGACATTTACATGATAGAGTTCAAAGAAGCATGTTTTTATTGTGATTTTTTAAAATGTGAAAATGAACTCAGAAAATCAAATCTCTGCAGACACATTTTCTCTAAATTGTCAATACATTACTAGGAATTGTTACAAGAACAGTTCTACAAAATGGGTTGCATTGATGTGATAAGTTCAAACTTCTTTTTTTTAATGACGACTTCCAATCATCCCTTTCTAACCTTTCAACCAAGAGCTGTTTCAAATCTCTTGAGGAATTGATCATTTTTACCAGCTTGATTATTTTAAACCTGACCATGTTTCCTTTCTGCTTTTGGTTGTTGTGAAGCTCTGGCAGACACTCTTGTCTTTCAGATTCCTTTCTTTCCCTTCTTCCATTTTACTTTTCAATTTATTTTAATTTAATTAAAAAAATTTTTTTTTAGCTGTGCCATGTGGTACATGGGATCCCAGTTCCCCAACCAGGGGTCAAACCTGTGTCCCGTACATTGGGAGCAGGGAGTCTTAACAGGCCCACCAGGGGAGTTCCCCCCACCCTCATCCGTTTTAATAGAAATTTTAGTAGGACTCATGTCTGCCCCCCGAGCGATGATGGCTTTACTCATCTTTACCTGCAGCTAGGAGCGGCCACCTCACTAAGCTTTGGACCATGAGTGGAATTCTCCAGTGATGGCTTCTGGGAATGCATCTCAGGAAACAATTGTCTGGTGACCTTGCTCAGTCCTTTTTCTCCATTCTGCTGTCAACAATAGGATGGCTGCCATTTTGGACTATGGGGATAAGTTCTACACTGAGAAGGCAGAGGGGTGAGAATTGAGCTCCCATATCAGACCTGGACTGCATATGTGAGAGAAATAAACTCCTTTGTTATCTTATTTAAATTCTCAGGCATTGAGTTTTTCTGTTACTTATAGCTGAATCTATTGGGTTAGCCAAAGAGTTTGTTTGGGTTTTTCCATAATCTCTTACTTAACATTCAGTAATACTAATGGACACAGATCTTAGAGAGGAATTTTCAACCAGTAGCAGGCTATAACTGCACATGTTTTAAGTCACTTCCTTGGCTCCTCTTTGCCCCATCTTTGATTTTCTATCTTCTTTTGCCAAATTTTAATTTAATTTAAATGCAATTTAATGTTATGTTCTCCATACTTTCATAGGCTTCCTAAAATCCTTTTTGAAACCAGGCCAGGTATAAACTAAGGAATAATAATTAAACTCAGACATTTTCAATTATCTTCTCAAGTGTATTTTATCTTCTCTTCATTAAAATAGACTTCCTGTCTCACAACCTTACATAAATCATTATTTATTTTTAAGTGTTATATAAATTTCACTCATTGTATTAGAGTGCTTACCAACTGTCTCAGTGCTTCAGACAGGTAAGCATGTATCAGGTTTGGGATACACATTTGTATCCCAAGTGTGTACATATTTGGAATGCACTGCAAGTAGTGTTCTTTCTGAAGTCTAAGAGAACTAATGATAATAGAAAACAAACTTGTGGTTACCAAAGGAGAAAAGGGAAGGGGGGAATAAAATAGGGGTTTAGTATTAACACATACACACTACTGTATGTAAAACAGATAATGAAAAAGGACCTAGAGTACAGCCCAGGGGACCATACCCAATACACTATATTCAATATTCTGCAATAATTTATAAGGGAAAAGAATCTGAAAAATAATATGTATATATCTGAATAACTTTGCTCTACACGTGAAGTTAATACAACATTGTAATCAACTGTACTTCACTTCCCTGGTGGCTCAGACTGTAAAGCATCTGTCTACAATGTGGGAGACCTGGTTTCAATCCCTGGGTCGGGAAGCTCCCTGGAGAAGGAAAAGGCAACCCACTCCTGTACTCTTGCCTAGAAAATCCCATGGATGGAGGAGCCTGGTGTCCATGGGGTCGCAAAGAGTAGGACACGACTGAGCGATTTCACTTTCACTTTCATACTTCAATAAAGTATGTAAAACTCCAAATCCGCGCCCCACCCCACTCCCTAAATCTTAATGGCCTGTATGTGTCAGTCCTGTTCTACTCTTTGCAATCCCATAGATTATAGCCCGCCAGGCTTCTCTGTCCATGGGAATTCTCCAGGCAAGAATATTGGAGTGGATTGCCATGCCCTCCCTCCAGTGGATTTTCTTGACCAGCGTTTCCTGGTCGATCAAGGATTTCCTGCATTGCAGGCGGATTCTTTACCATCTGAGCCACCAGGGAAGCCCCGAATTATAATAATATTTCTTAATGTTAATGGAAGACCAAGGTCTCTGAGCAATACTTTAATTATAGGATTTTTGCTCTGTGGTAGAGTTTTGAGGTAAGTGACTTATTTTACTTTTTAATATCAAAGCGACCCATGCATACACTTTTCAAAATCAATTTATTTTACCTGAGTGATATTTATTGACCTTATTATGTTCTATGTTCTGTATGTTCTACAATTGCACTCATCTCACACGCTAGTAAAGTAACGCTCAAAAGTCTCCAAGCCAGGCTTCAGCAATACGTGAACCGTGAACTTTCAGATATTCAAGCTGGTTTTAGAAAAGGCAGAGGAACCAGAGATCAAATTGCCAACATCCTCTGGATCATTGAAAAAGCAAGAGAGTTCCAGAAAAACATCTATTTCTGCTTTATTGACTATGCCAAAGCCTTTGTGCCAAAGCCTTTGACTGATCACAATAAACTGTGGAAAATTCTGAAAGAGATGGGAATACCAGACCACCTGACCTGCCTCTTGAGAAACCTATATACAGGTCAGGAAGCAACAGTTAGAACTGGACATGGAACAACAGACTGGTTCCAAATAGAAAAAGGAGTACGTCGAGGCTGTATATTGTCACCCTGCTTATTTAACTTCTATGCAGAGTACATCACGAGAATGTTGGCCTGGAAGAAACACAAGCTGGAATTAAGATTGCTGGGGGAAATATCAATAACCTCAGATATGCAGATGACACCACCCTTATGACAGAAAGTGAAGAAGAACTAAAAAGCCTCTTGATGAAAGTGAAAGAGGAGAGTGAAAAAGTTGGCTTAAAGCTCAACATTCAGAAAGCTAAGTTCATGGCATCTGGTCTCATCACTTCATGGGAAGTAGATGGAGAAACAGTGGAAGTAGATGGAGAAACATTGGAAGCAGTGTCAGACTTTATTTTTTGGGGCTCCAAAATCACTGCAGATGGTGACTACAGCCATGAAATTAAAAGATGCTTACTCCTTGGAAGAAAAGTTATGACCAAGGTAAATAACATATTAAAAAGCAGAGATATAACTTTGCCAACAAAGGTCCATCTAGTCAAGGCTATGGTTTTTCCAGTGGTCACGTATGGATGTGAGAGTTGGACTGTGAAGAAAGCTGAGCACTAGAAAACTGATGCTTTTGAAGTGTGGTGTTGGAGAAGACTCTTGAGAGTCCCTTGGACTGCAAGGAGATCCAACCAGTCCATCCTAAAGGAGATCAGTCCTGGGTGTTCATTGGAAGGACTGATGCTGAAGCTGAAACTCCAGTACTTTGGCCACCTCATGCGAAGAGCTGACTCATTGGAAAAGACTCTGATGCTGGGAGGGATGGGGGCAGGAGGAGAAGGGGATGACAGGATGAGATGGCTGGATGGCATCACCAACTCGATGGACATGAGTTTGAGTGAACTCCGGGAGATGGTGATGGACAGGGAGGCCTGGCGTGCTGCAATTCATGGGGTTGCAAAGAGTCAGACATAACTGAGCGACTGAACTGAACTGATTATGTTCTATGCACTGTTCTAGGCATCTGGATTATACTGGCAAGTGAAAAAGACGAAGACCCCTGCCCCTGTATCACTGACATCCTGGGAGGGGAAAAAAAACCCCACTAAACATCACGCATAAGCAAATTATAGAGGATGCTAGAAGACAGTAATTGCTATTAAAAAAAAAAGAGGAGACATGGGAACTAGGATCAGAGTTGTCAGAGCAAGAACTATTGAAAAAGTGAATGTGAGCAAAGACTTGAAGTTGTGGAACAAAATAGTTGAATTATTTATCTCTACAAGCCTTGCAGTGATACACAGCAATCTCACATTCCTCATCCTGCCTGTTTCTCCATTTTGAGAGGCAATTAATTTCAACCTTATTTGGCTGAGCTTTTAAAATATTTTTTAAATTATTTATTTAGTTTTGGTTGCGCTGGGTCTTTGTAACTGTGTTCAGACTTTCCCTAGTTGCAGCCAGTGGGGCCTACTCTTTGCTGTGGAGCAGAGGCTCTAAGCACATGAGCTTCAGTAGTTTTGGCTCCGCGGGCTCTGTAGTTGTGGCACAGAGGCTTAGTTGCTCCGTGATGTGTGGAATCTTCCCAGAAGAGGGATTGAACCCATGTGGCCTGCATTGGCAGGTGGATTCTTATCCACTGTACCACCAGGGAAGTCCCTAGCTGAGTATTTTTGTATTTTCTTCCTTATTTCTAAATAAAATACTTCCAAGGCTACTCCTTGACTTTTAGTCTTTGGCATTATCTACTCACATCCCACTATCAAGAAGCGTCAGCTATTTACAGCGGATCTATGGTTTTTTCTTCTCTTCACAGCTCTTTTATTTCCCTGGAGTTAATAGCTGCTTTTGTTTCTCTGCTTAATGTTCTGAAGTATTTAACATCAATTTACCCTTAAACCTTTTTATAAATATTTGATCTCCTTTCAATATGCTCTGATATATCATATAGTTTAGTAATTGCATCTTCTTGTGGAATTCTCTCCTGAAACCTCTTGACCTGCTTAATCTGGACTTGTTACTCTCTCAGCCTGGGGTGCAGCAATGTCCTGGGAGCTCCCTTCTTCATCCTCCTGGGGGTTTTCTTCACCTCTTTCTGATTTATTGGATATCTCATTTCCTGGAAGGCCACATTTTTCTTATTTTTGATGAAGCATACTTTTAAATATTATGTTTGAAGGATGTGTGGGAAGTAAAATTATTATTAGCATTTGCATATCTGAAACTGTTTTTACTTTTTGACTTGGTGAGGTATAGGGTGGTGAGGTATTGTTGGTGAGGTGGAAGGTGGGCCCAGAATCACAGCCTGTCACACCATAAGTACAAACACAAATAGGGTTAATAGGACTTACTGGGGAAAAAATTCAAATAGAGAAGAAGCAGTGTTCATTTGGTTTCTGAACTCTCATTATCTCATAAAAAGCTGTCTCCAACAGTATATAGCTAGACTAGCACATCTATATATTTTTAGAGAAAGAAAACTCTTGAGTATATAAGTCATTATGTAATTGTAATAATAATAGATTTCTGGGATAGGTAATTGGTTTGTTAAAAAGGAGGAGTCCCTTGGCGTCTTGCTAAGCTACCAATAGGAAGAAGGAAATGGGCTTCTAGGACCATCAGAGTTTGCTCACTGGCCAATGTGGTGGATTTAAGAATGGCTTCATATCTTTGGCAATCCTACCCTTAAATCTTGGCTGTTGTGTTACTTCTTTCACCAATAAGATGTGGTGGAAGTGACACTGTGCCAGTTCTGGCTTGGCTTTTAAGATTCTTGGCAACTCTGGTCTCTTAGAGCCCTGGTCCACCATCTGAGAAGTCTATCTTTCTGGAGACGTCATGAAAAAAAGCCTTATAGCGGAAGCAACCAAGATGTCCTTCAATAGGTGAATAGACAAATGAACCAGGTCTATCCATACGATAGACTATTAGTCACAGTACAAAGAAGTGAGCTATCATGGCATGAAAAGCCAGAGATAACTCAAGTGCATACTGAAAAGTAAGAGAAGCCAATCTGAAAAGGCTATATACTGCATAATTCCAACTACGTGACATTCTAGAAAAGGCAAAATATAGAGACAGTAAAAAAAAAAAAAAAAAAGGTGGTTTCCAGGGGTTATGAGGAGAGAGGGGAAGATTAACAGGTAGAGCACAGGGGCTTTTTAGGGCTGTGAAACTAATCTGTATAATATTGTAATGGTGAATATATGTCATTACACATTTGTCAAAACTCATAGGAAGCACAGCACAAAGAGAAAACCCTAATATGAACTATGGAGTTCAGTTAATAATACTGTATCAATGTTGACTCTTAATTTATAACAAATGTACCATACTAATGCAAGTTGTTAATAATAGGGGGAATTGAGAAGATGAGGCATACATGGGAACTCTCAGTACTTTCTGCTCAATTTTTTCTGTAAACCTAAAATTGCTCAAAAAATTAAAATCTATTAAAAAAAAAAAAAAAAGCCCTACCTGGAAAGGAAGAGAGGCCCAGCTATATCCAGCTTTCTGGTCACCCCTTCTCAGGCACTCCTTTACATGAATGAAGCCATCTTGGACGCTCCAGCCCAGCACCAAGTGAATACCGTCAAGTGTCTATGGTTAGTGCCACATGGAGAGGAAGAATTGGCCAGTCAAATTCTGCCTGAATTCCTGAATTTCTCACAGTGCCAAACTGTGGGATATAATAATGACTTGTTTTAAGCCACTGAAGTTTGGAGTACTTTGTTACACAACAACAGATACCCAGAAAGGATGCTTATAGCATTCTAGGTTAATTTCATTTTCCCTCAGAAGTTTGAAGGAATCAGTTCATTGGCTCCTGGCCTCCTAGTGTTGTCTGAAGTTATTCTGTTACTCTCAATCCTTTAAGAATCTGGGTAATGTCCATTCTAAGTGTTCTGAAGCATCATGATGATAGGCTTGGCGTGGTTTTATTTTCATTCAGTGTTAGACATTTGATGGACCCTTTCAACCTGGAAATTCATGTCACTCAGTTCTGAGATATGTTCTTGAATTATTCCACTGATGATTTTTTTCCTTTCTTAGAACTCCTGTTATTTAGGTGTCGGGTCACCTAGTCTGGTTCTCTGATTTTTCCTAGTTTTTCTGTCCTATTTTGTATCTCTTCGTCTTCTACTCTATTTTCTGGATAATATCCTCAACTTGATTTTTTTCAATACATCTATGAAAATCTTGAGAGTCCCTTGGACTGCAAGGAGATCCAACCAGTCCATTCTGAAGGAGACCAGCCCTGGGATTTCTTTGGAGGAAATGATGCTGAAGCTGAAACTCCAGTACTTTGGCCGCCTCATGTGAAGAGTTGACTCATTGAAAAAGACTCTGATGCTGCGAGGGATTAGGGGCAGGAGGAGAAGGGGATGACAGAGGATGAGATGGCTGGATGGCATCACTGACTCGATGGACGTGAGTCTGAGTGAACTCCGGGAGATGGTGATGGACAGGGAGGCCTGGCGTGCTGCGATTCATGGGGTCGCAAAGAGTCGGACACGACTGAGCGACTGAACTGAACTGAACTGATGGAAATCTTCCTATGTCACTGGTATAATTTATCTTTTTTTGTTACCTGAATTAATATCTCCTCTTGTCTTTTTGAAGATATTCACTTAAATTACTTTTATAAGTGGGATATTGTTGTTGCTGTTCAGTCACCAAATCAGGTCTGACTCTAATTAGAGTTAAAAATTGTTTTTTTGGAACATAGTTTCTGTCTTCTTGGAGTTATTTTTTTCTTTATTTTATGTTGTTTTTTACATTTGAAGTTTTTCTAATATATCTGATGATCTTGGGTTGTTGGCTTATGTTTAAAAGTGGAAATTAGTTGAAATCTTAAAAGTGGATTGGAAAGTAGGCCTTCTGGGTGTGGCTTGCTACCTATGGTCCTTGCTAGTGGGTGAGCTGGCTGGGTCTTTTTCTTGGACTGCTGTCAGAGTCTTGGGGGCTCCTTCCTCTTGGGATGTGCAGGTTCCCCAGAGAAGGGTCTTCTAGTCTCTGGGTTGCCAGCTTTCTGGGGCTAGCAGTGGGTAGACCTTAGATTCAGCATGCTTGTGTTTTCATAGGGTGTTCCTTACCACACTTTGTCTAGTGTCTCCCAGTCCAGAAGCTCTTGATCTTGGCATCCCCAGAGAATAAACCCTAGTCTCATTCAGAATAAGGGAAGGGAAGCTTCTTATCTGAGGATCTTACTACTTCTTCAGTAATCTTCCAACTACCACTTGCTTTTAGCCTCACTTTCATTTCTAGAACTACTATATTTAGCCAGTTCCCAAGCCCTTTGGGATTCTGCAGTGTAGACTGATTAACTTCTCAGTCTTCCATCCTCCTAGCTTAGGAGGCAACTTTCCTGAATCGACTAAGTCAGTTACCACTTGTCCTTGTGTTTCTGGCTTTCAACATTTTGTGATTGGCTCTTTCTGTTCTCTTTGTCCTTGTGGACAAATTCATTTTCTGTCATTTTACTGGGGTTCCTCAGGGGAGAGAAGTAAATGCTTTGTTCAATCTGCTATTCTACCCAGAAGCCTGAAATGAATACTTTATCCACTGCACCATTTATGGCCTCTGCATTGACTATTTTATTATATTTCAAAAAAGCAGATGGGAAATGCACATTAGATCTGAGTTCAATGCTAAAATAAGTTCACAGTCAATAAAGAGGGGTTATTTTCCTTTGGGAAAGTAATTGTTACCAATATTTAGCCAGAAATATATTTTTGACATCAAAAATCATTTCTAAAAATAGAATTTATGTACCAAAATACTGTTTTGCTCTTGACCTGCTCATGGAGAGTAAATACTGTGGATATTAATAATATAGGTACAGAAAGAATATAGACTTCTTTACCAATAGCTGAATAGTTCCATTACTATTTCTGACCACAATTACTATTTCTGAATTTTGGAGATGAGGTTTTGTACTAAGTACTAGAAACTATTTCACCTAGTCAAAGACTATTTTCTTTCATTCTCATTCTCAATACATAATCTCCCTTATAAATTTTAGGAATTTAATTTCTCATGCAGTGCTCAGGGATTCTAAGAAGACAGAAGGATCAATACAATATGTTGAGAAGCCTATAATACAATATTTGAGATGCCTACAAATTGAAAAGATTGCTTAATAGAAAGTTATTTATGTACAGGGTCAGTGTAACTTGAATGAATAGGCTAAGCTGAGGATACCATCCATAGTAAGGTTAACTGTGATCACCATTCTGGTTTCACAACCCCCCCCCCCCCCCCCCCCGCCCCCCGCCGTTTGCTCTCCCCTCTCTTCTTGGACTCAAGTTTCCCATATGATCTTTATTTCTCTATTTTTCCTCTGTTCTACCCAGTCCAACAGAGGAAAACCCAGTACAATGGGTTAGTAGAAGAGGTGACAGCTTCAGTTCTGCAATTGAGGAGTGCGGAGGAGGAGTGTGGAGAAGCTGTGCTTAAAAGTTTTTTTTTACACCTTCCACACTGTCTAAGAAAGGCGTGTCCTTAACATCCAGAGTAGGCTTGAAAGTTCACCATATTGAAGTCCCAGTTTTATCAGACCCATCTATTGTAGGGCCTGGGAAGTACAGCCATTTCACTGATACACTAGTCAGATTTTGATTTCTAATACCAACATTCAGAACAGATAAATCTCAGATCTACTAGTGGCTTTTCCCAACATGGGTCCAGAAAACACGCAAAAACCCACTTTATCTAGGAACCTTCTAAGGACCACCACCCCTATTCCATTTCACTATGACTGAAAGAAAAACACAACAAGAGAAAGAGTAAAACCAAGAATAAGCCTCAAGAATAATGCAGACAAATGGGTGGCTTTAAAACTGAAAAACGGTCACATCCTTTGTTGACTCAGAGCAGAACCCATTTGGAGAGAGGCAACAAAAACAGTTTCCCAAAGGGCTTAGCATATCAGAGGTTTTGGGGATAAACCAAGGATAATGTTATTGAAGCAACAGAGATGTATCAAATCCTTATGAAGATTCTGAATCTATTTCTGAACTCTCATCAGGAGCACAGTCAGTTTGGGTACAAATTCTGAGATACTATCAAGCTGAATATCAGGGAGTAAGTCTCACACAAAAACACTGGTGTTTGGAAGGCTAGCAACAGGGTGCTGCTGCTGCTGCTAAGTCGCCTCAATTGTGTCCGACTTTGCTAAGTCGCTTCAGTTGTGTCCGACTCTGTGTGACCCCAGAGACAGCAGCCTACCAGGCTCCCCCGTCCCTGAGATTCTCCAGGCAAGAACAGTGGAGTGGGTTGCCATTTCCTTCTCCAATGCATGAAAGTGAAAAGTGAAACTGAAGTCACTCAGTCGTGCCCAACTCTTAGTGACCCCATGGACCGCTGCCCACCAGGCTCCTCCATCCATGGGATTTTCCAGGCAAGAGTACTGGAGTGGGGTGCTATTGCCTTCTCCGAGCAACAGCGTGAGGGAGAGATAAATGGTAACATTTGATGTGAAGGATTAGGACAGGGGAGTATACAGGGATGAAGGTGGATAACTTAGAGACTACACAGACTTTATTCAGGGACCTCTACGACTAGGAAGTTTTAAGAAAAGGGTGAATAATTTTCTTTCCAAGTGGTTGAAGGTCAGGCCAGCATGGGGCCAGGGAGATAGATTAAAGAATTTTTAAAATTCCTTCTAGTTCTTTGATACTAGCCACAGCCCAGAGCCCTGTATAAGCCTTAATTCACTGCATCACAGAAGAACCAAGGTTTCAGCCTCAGAGAGAGATAAACATGTAGAATATGACTCATTGTGTATTCAGAGAGTCTGGCAATGGGCTAATTATGCAGGGGGAGTTTGCAGGGGTGAGGATGATTGCAGAGGAGGTCCTAGGAGTTCAGACTTGAAAAGATTAGCAAGACAGCATGATAGATTTTGAATCTGGAGCGGCAAAATAGTACAGGGAAATAGACTTCATGGGCATCATGTTCAATAATTCATGAGCTGCTATACTCACACGAAGCTTCTTACCTGTTAACTTTCCACTAAGATTCCTTTCTCTGACCTTCTCTGAGCTGGCAGCATTATAACTCTCTCCATCCTTATGTTTGCAGCCTCAGATATGACTGGGCCACTGTATCAGGGTAAACATTAAACTGTGATAAAACTGGGGGATTTAAGCCTGTGGATATTTATAAGTCCGAAAAGATCACTTGTGGCATAGAAGAAGATTGTTTTAGTAATCTCAACAGTGTTTCTCAAAGGATGCTCTGTACAACACTAGTTTCTTGAGATGTATCTTTCTCATAAAACATACACACATTACATAGCTCTGTGGTCAAATTAGTTTAGGAAATGTTTCATATTATACCTTGGAGCTAAGCAAAGCTTTTGGGGCTTATTGAAGGCTCTGATAAACCTTACACTGATTAAACTTGTTTTCCTTTATTTAAATCAGCATTTCCAAAACTTATTTGACCTAGGAATCTTCTTAAAAATGTGTATAATACCTTTTAACATCTTGTGGAACTAGTGCTTCACAGAACAGGTTTTGAAGAACATTGATGAATTATCTCTGTGATCTATATTTGAGCATTATGGCATGGCCTAAAATCTCAAGTTCAGTCAGCTACAAGAATCCTACTAGAAAAATTTGGAGGTTGTACATATACTTTGATCAATCTAGACTGCAGTCAAATTATATCATTCCAGACAAAAATTCACATCAATGGTTAATTTCTTCAAATAGCAGATCTTTCCTTTGTTTTCTTCTTTCTACTTGACCACTGAATGGATAATTTTACTTTAAACTTATTTTCTCCAATTTGTTGACTGCAGTTATTTTAATATTGTGATGACTTTTTGCTAATTTCTTGTAGAACATATTTATTTTAGAACACACTTAGAAATCCAAGGGCTTAAGTTACACTGATTTATTTTTATATGCATCCCGTTATGCAGCTGGTGATTCAATTCATGCTGTTTATACTCCTCCTCCCTTGTCCCTGGCGTTTTCCCTAAAATGTTAATTCCTGCAAATCTGATTTGATTTAGGCAATCTGAGAAATTGCAAGGGAAGGAGGTTTGTAGATTGTACCACACTCTGCAAACGTAAAGTAATGTCATTATGAACTTACTCAGTGATTCTTATTACTGAATACCAACCACAGCACCACACAAGGTGCCAGGGGTTCGGGCTTCAGAGAGAAGTCAAGCCTGATCCCTGTACTGGAGATGCAGAGTCTGGTGTGGGGTGGGTGGAGTGGTGAGACAGTGAGTAAACACTCATGACAAGTGAGATGAAATTGGTATTGAAGGAGCAAAACAGGAGCACAGGAGAGAATCATAGAGTCAGATGGGGGTTAGTATGAAGATGCTGTCCAAGAAATTGACTCCTAACTTTGGTTGGTGAAGTAGGAACGAGAGTAACTAGATACGACAAAGATGAGGCTTAAATGCCTGTGAAAAATATTCAAACTCACCCGTAATCAAGAGGTTACATATGAGAACATATGTAATAAAATAAAATGCAATTATAAAACAATATGCAATAAAATACTTTTTGTTAGATTGGAAAAAATTAAGAAAATGGGCAATATTCAGTACTGACAAAGGTGTGGGGCAACAAGTATTCTTATGCAATATTTTGGGGAATCTAAATTGGTGCAGCCCTTTTGGAAAGATTATAATAAATGAAAAATGTATACCTTCTGATCCAGCAACTTATTTCCTAAAGACATTCTCACATGTAGTCATAAAAAGAACCATAGGAAATTCATTAGAGAACTAACGAAATTTGTGAGGACTTGGAATTAAGTTGACTGACCGTCAACAGGAGAATGAAACAACCATACTATGAAATATCATGCAGAACTGCATCAGAATGGAAAATGCTTCAGGAAGTATTATGGAAGCATTAACTTATAGTCTGTTATGCACAGTATGATGTCATTTATGCGAAAACCCCAACAAAGCATTTATTTCTTTATGTACAAACACATAGAAAGAGTCTGTTAGGGAACCACACTAAATTGATAACAGGGCTTCCTTCTGGGAATGGGAATGAAATTAGGGGAGGGCTTTGATTTTTTTATTACATACCTCAGTATTTTTTGTAAAATAAAAATGTGTTCATGGTTTGAATAAATAAATTAAAAAATAAGTAGGGTTAAAGGGGACATTGTCTCAGCGCAGAGATTGGTCAGAACAAGGCAGGAAGAGTCCTGGGCTAGGAGTCAGTCTCCTCAGATGGCCCCTCCTGCCCCACGCCGTGCCTCCAGCGCCTGCACTCCGTCCTTCCTGCCTTGTCTCCTAGCTGTTCCCGCCTCTGTCTGCCTTTCTCCCTCTTTTGGCTCTTTCTATCTCTACAAGCATGTGGCAGGATTTCTCATCTAAAAATGTCTCTCTTAGCTCTTATTTCCTATGAGCTATCACCTCACTTCTCTGCTCCCTTTGATAGTAAAACCTGTTTAGAGTCGTGTATGTTCACCTGCACTTACTTCATTACGACTTGAACCTATTCTCTCCCATCAGACTTCCATCTCTGCCCCACGAAATGTGTCTGGTCAGAGTGTCACCAAGATCACCATCTGGACACTCAGTGGTTCTTCTCAGGGCTCATCTTCCTCTCCTTCTCCCAGCATCTAGCTTCTGGGCACTTCTCCTTCGGATATATTTTCTTCACTTGGCATCCAGAACACTAACTGTTTCTAGTTTCCTTTCCCTTTTAGGGTGGTTCCTTCTCTTCCCTAACCTCTACCTGATGGCATCCCCAAGCCACTGTCTTCAGCCACATTTCTTTTTCACACTCATTCCCTGTAACAACAGGTCTCAAATTTTTGCTCTCAGGACCACTTTATGTTCTTCAAATTATTGAGAAAATCAGAGAGCTTTTGTGTATGTGAGTTATAGCTGTCAATATTTATATACTGGAAATTAAAACTTAGAAATTTAAAAGATAGTTTAATTATTCATCATTTAAAATAATAAATCCATTACATATTAACATAAATGAAACATTTGTTTTCTTTTTTTTTTTTTTTTTAACATTTGTTTTCTAAGAACATTTTTTTTCCCCAACTCCTCCCCCAATTAGTGGGAAGAAAGGCATCATTTTACCATTTGGCTAATGTCTTTAATGTCTGACAATAGAAGACAACAGGGTTCTCAAATCTGCTTCTGCATTTGTCTGTTGCGATGTGTTCTTTTAAGGGAACTATATGAAGGAAAGCTTGTCTTAAATATACATTTAGGTGGAAAAGGGAGTAAAATTTTAATATCCTTTTTAGATAACAATCAATTGCCTTCTTTGATTCTATACCAAAACTCAGCAAGTAGTTATCTCTTAAAAGGCTGATTAATTGCAATCAGTTCAGTTCAGTTCAGTCGCTCAGTCGTGTCCGACTCTTTGTGACCCCATGAATCGCAGCACGCCAGGCCTCCCTGTCCATCACCATCTCCCGGAGTTCACTCAGACTCACGTCCATCGAGTCAGTGATGCCATCCAGCCATCTCATCCTCTGTCGTCCCCTTCTCCTCCTGCCCCAATCCCTCCCAGCATCAGAGTCTTTTCCAATGAGTCAGCTCTTCTCATGAGGTGGCCAAAGTGCTGGAGTTTCAGCTTTAGCATCAGTCCTTCCAAAGAAATCCCAGGGGTGATCTCCTTCAGAATGGACTGGTTGGATCTCCCTGTAGTCCAGGGGACTCTCAAGAGTCTTCTCCAACACCACAGTTCAAAAGCATCAATTCTTCGGCGCTCAGCTTTCCTCACAGTCCAACTCTCATGTCCATACATGACTACTGGAAAAACCACAGCCTTGACTAGACGGACCTTAGTTGGCAAAGTAACATCTCTGCTTTTCAATATGCTATCTAGGTTGGTCATAACTTTTCTTCCAAGGAGTAAACGTCTTTTAATTTCATGGCTGCAGTCACCAGCTACAGTGATTTTGGAGCCCCAAAAATAAAGTCTGCCATTGTTTCCACTGTTTCCCCATCTATTTCCTATGAAGTGATGAGACTAGATGCCATGATCTTATTTTTCTGAATGTTGAGCTTTAAGCCAACTTTTTCACTCTCCTCTTTCACTTTCATCAAGAGGCTCTTTAGTTCCTCTTCACTTTCTGCCATAAGGGTGATGTCATCTGCATATCTGAAGTTATTGATATTTCTCCCGGCAATCTTAATTCCAGCTTTTGTTTCTTCCAGCCCAGCGTTTCTCATGATGTACTCTGCATAGAAGTTAAATAAGCAGGGTGACAATATACAGCCTTGACGTACTCCTTTTCCTATTTGGAACCAGTCTGTTGTTCTATGACCAGTTCTAACTGTTGCTTCCTGACCTGCATATAGGTTTCTTAAGAGGCAGGTCAGGTGGTCTGGTATTCCCATCTCTTTCAGAATTCTCCCCAGTTTATTGTGATCAACACAGTCAGAGGCTTTGGCATAGTCAATAAAGCAGAAATAGATGTCTTTCTGGCACTCTCTTGCTTTTTTGATAATCCAGTGGATGTTGGCAATTTGATCTCTGGTTCCTCTGCCTTTTCTAAAGCCAGCTTGAACACCTGGAAGTTCACGGTTCACATATTGCTGAAGCCTGGCTTGGAGAATTTTGAGCATTACTTTACTAGCGTGTGAGATGAGTGCAATTGTGCAGTAGTTAGAGCATTCTTTGGCATTGCCTTTCTTTGGGATTGGAATGAAAACTGACCTTTTCCAGTCGTGTGGCCACTGCTGAGTTTTCCAAATTTGCTGGCATAGTGAGTGTAGCACTTTCACAGCATCATCTTTCAGGATTTGAAACAGCTCAACTGGAATTCCATCACCTCTACTAGCTTTGTTCGTAGTGATGCTTTGTAAGGCCCACTTGACTTCACATTTTAGGATGTCTGGCTCTAGGTGAGTGATCACACCATTGTGATTATCTGGGCCATGAAGATCTTTTTTGTACAGTTCTTCTGTGTATTCTTGCCACCATTAGTTGCCATATGGAATCTGAAATGGACTTTTTGCACCATGTTACATTCAAATGATCTAGCTTGTCCTTTGAATGGCATGATTTCCTATATCAAACATTAGTCATTTAGAAAATATTTGTTCACTGAGTTATGCAGATTTTCCAAATGTTGATACAATGTATGATGTTGTTGTTCTTGTTCAGTCACTAAGTTACGTCTGATTCTTTGTGACCCTGTGCAGCATACCAGGCTTCCCTGTCTTTCACTATCTCCAGAGTTTGCTCAAGTTCATGTCCATTGAGTCAGTGATGCCATCCAACTATCTCATCCTCTGTCTCCCCCTTCTCTTCTTGCCCTCAGTCTTTCCCAACATCAGGGTCTTTTCCAAAGAGTCAGCTTTTCCCATCAAGTGGCCAAAGTATTGGAGCTTCAGCTTCAGCATCAGTCCTTCCAATGAATATTCAGGGTTGATTTCCTTTAGGACTGACTGGTTTGATATCCTTGCTTTCCAAGGGACACTCAAGAGTCATCTCCAGCACCACAATTCGAAAGCATCAATTCTTCAGGACTCAGCCTTCTTTATGGTCTAACTCTCACATCCACACACAACACCTTATGACACAATATTGAAAACTCATACTTGTTGCTAGCACCATGTATAGGACTCGGAGTAATAGGAAGTTGTCAAGTTCATAGCAGAAGATACAGTTTTTCAAAAATTCTAAATTTTCTCTGAAAGCTCAAATTTTATGGTTGGCAACCAACACTGTCAGTTGTTTCCCTTGAAGTGACAAGGTCATTTCATTCATTGTAGATTATAATACCTGCCATATATCCAAGTCTAAATAACTATAATTTGTTTTCCAGTCTTTTTCAATAAAAGGTGTTCCATGAAAAACTGACTAATTCAGTTTTCAACTCCCTCACACAAGTGCTTTTCTTTAGGCCAAACATCATGTTTTGTTATGCAGCAGAAGTGCTCTATGCATATTTCTGTTCCATCAGATGACATTCTTAAAAATCATGTACTTACTTTAATAAAATTAATATTTTTTTTCCTATTTTATAGGTGACATTTTCAAGGGCAGATGTCCCCTCTCTTTTAATCTAGGAGGTGTGGAGGTGAAGACCACTATGATTATTAATATGGCTTTAGTGCAATTTTGATTTATGCTCATATGTCAGCAGTCTTACTCACCATTGCTTTTTTACCTCAGTTAAATGGCTACACAGGCAAAAGACAACTACTGTCTTAGCATTGTTGTTCTTATCCTGTGGATCCCCTGAAAGGGTCTTAGAGACCCACCCTCAGAGGTTCATGGACCACACCTAGAAAATCCCTCATGGAGTCTATCTCCTACTCCAGTTGGCCTCACACAACCTCAGATTACCACCTCTCTGGCTAATTATTTGTTTTGCAAAGTATAATTATAAGACGGCTAATCATTTGCAATTATATCACATATAATTTTTGAATAATGGATTTAATAAGGTTATTAAGCCCATTAGTGCCTCGTATGTACATGTCTTCTTTTTTTTTTCCAAACAGGAAATTAGGTTAGCAAATCTTAGCTTCAAATCCCATCTCTCCAATTTTATGTTTTTAATGCCCCAAGTGACTTGATTTGGAGTTATACACTGCTTTTCAAAATTGTTCTCTCATATAATGTCTATTGGATTGGAGAGAATAGATAACCTTTAACACTCAGATTCTAGGACACTTCTCATCAAAGATGTGTGTTTAAATGTCCTTGAATAGCATTACTGTGCCATTTATAACAATGGCTTTGTCTATTTCTTTCTATGTGTTTGCCTTGTTTCTGGCCCAAATAGCAAATTTAAGTCAGAAGAAGATGGAGCAACAGCTACTCTAGAAAATTCCATCTACTTTGCACCAATTTATGTTGGCCCACTGGCCTCACTCTTATCTCTCTAGCTTGATATGGTAACTTTGGTCATTGCTTTTGGTTCTTTTTGCTTTTGTGACTTTTTAAATTTATTTTTGGCTGTACTGGGTCTTCATTGCTGCGCTTGGGCTTTCTCTAGTTTGGGCAGGCGGGGGTTACTCTCTAGCTGCTGTGTGGGGACTTCTCATTGTGGTGGTTTTTCTTGCAGAGCACAGGCTCCAGGGCATGCAGGCTTCAGTGGCTCATGGGCTCACTCTGTGGCATGTGGGATCTTCCTGGCTCAGGGATTGAACCTGTGTCTTCTGCACTGACAGATTCTTGTCCACTGAGCCACTAGGGAGGCCCTGGCTTTCATAACTTTTTAAGGCTAACAGCAGTTTCTTACTTTTTAAAAAAAAAGTTGTGATTGTTGCCTTGCTCTTCCTTCCAGCTGGTTCTGCCTCCCAGCTTTGAAGAACTTCTTTATCATTTAGCCCTGGCAGGCAGAACTTCTTTGACTTCTGGCCTCACTTTCAGAAGGGGAGTTGGTTAACCATAAATGCTCACGTTAGATGTGTTGGGTTCAGGTGATTATTTCTGTTAAGGATTTGGAGTCACCTATTTCCCTCTCTGGCTGTTGCTTGGAGAAAATAGTATGCATAAAAGATAATAATGGAGAACCACTTTAATTAATAGCTGGTCAAACACCTAATGCAGGGCTTACTATGCATGAGCTCGACTTCTGTTGCACAGTAACCCTGGCCCTACAGAAATTTGGTTCTTAGAACATTTCAGACTCTGACCCACAAAATTAGTCATGAGCCACAGTTAGCTAAGGGTTGGAAAAAAGCATAGGAGGTGGCAAGAAGGAGGAGCATCTCTCCCCAGCAGTTTTCCTAATGGTTCTAATGCAAGCAGCAGCTAAAGAAGGACACGGACTCAAAAGTCATGTTGCCCTAACAGCAACCAAACTTGAATAACAGAGAGAACTTCAGAGATCAGCAGGTGCAATGCCCCTTCATCACATAAATGAAGTCCAGGAATGCTAAGTGTTCTACCTGCAGCCACACAGAACCAGCACTCTTTCATCTGTAAACACAGACTTCTTCCTACTCTACCATATGGACTCACAGTGCTCTGGAATTTTAGATGCTGCTTTTTCTGACACACATTACCATTTAAGTTAAAGATGTACAACATAATGATTTGACTTACATCTATCATGAAACGATTATCACAATAACTTTGGTAAACATCTATCATCTCTATGTGCTCAGTTGCTTAGTCATTTTGGACTCTTTGCCTATGGACCGTAGCCGCCAGGCTCTCTGTCCATGGGATTTTCCAGGCAAGAATACTGGAGTGGGTTTCTATTTCCTCCTCCAGGGGATCTTCCTAGCCCATGGATCAAACCAATGTCTCCTGTGTCTCCTGCATTGGCAGGCAGATTCTTTACCACTGCACCAACCGGGAAGCGCCATCATCTCTTATAGATACAACATAAAATATTACTTTCCTTGTGATGAGAACACTTAGGGTTTACTGTCTTGACAACTGTCATATATAGTGTATAATAGGTAACTCCAGTACTTTGGCCACCTCATGCGAAGAGTTGACTCATTGGAAAAGATGCTGGGAGGGATTGGGGGCAAAAGGAGAAGGGGATGACAGAGGATGAGATGGTTGGATGGCATTACTGACTCGATGGACATGAGTTTGTGTGAACTCCGGGAGTTGGTGATGGACAGGGAGGCCTGGCGTGCTGCCATTCATGGGGCTGCAAAGAGTCGGACACGACTGAGCGACTGAACTGAACTGAACTGAGTGCTAATTATATTTATGATTTTGTATATTATGTCCCTAGTAATTATTTATCTTATAACTGTAAGTTTGTACCTTTGTACCTTTTGCCTGTTTTCATCCAATTCCTCCTCTTCCTATCATCTGGTAACCACAAATCTGATCTTTTTCTATGAGTTTTTTTTTGAAATATAATTGAATATAACACTGTGTTAGTTCCTGATACACAACATAGTGATTCAATATTTTTATGCATTTCTAAATGATCACCATAAGTCTAGTTACCATCTATCATCGTACAAAGTGATTACGTAATTATTGACTATATTTTCCTCACTGTACACTTCACTCCTGAGACTCACTTAGTTTGCACCTGGAAGTTTGTATCTCTTAATATCCCTCATCTATTAATACATTGCTTTTAAGCAAGAAGTTCTTCCTTCCTGAAGTTTTGGTATTGTTTTATATCCTTCTATACGGGTTACTGGGCCTTGGCTTCTTTAACTGAAATAGGACTTTCCTGTTACATTCGTTGCATTTTAAAGTGTTCTGAACACAAATAACTATTTTTAATCTTTAAAAAATGGTTTTTTCTTCTTGCTTCTAGAGTTCTCCTGTTGTCAGGCTCCCAGCCCCTAAGCTGCCAGCCTCGTTTTTTGTTTTTGCCTTCAACCTACTCAGTTTCTTTCAGAAAGCACATAGTTTTAAGGGATATTACTTTTTGAATTTTCTGAAGCCTGAGAGTCAAGAGAACAGATTTTATTAATGTTGATTCAACTGAGTGATGTAAAGATTTATAAAACTAAGTTGTTATGTTGTCTTTAAATGCATGCATGTAATTTCAATTAGAGTTACTTTCATCTCATAAAGGAGACATTACATTTTGAGTAGGTGGGGGGTTTGACAGAATAAAGAAAGGAAAACAACCACCTTCTCTTCCAAATGACATTTTTTTGCTTTCAAAGGTACATTTTCAAAATAACACTGTGAACATCCAAAGGGTGAGGCAAGAGGTACTTTCCAGAGATCCAGTTGAATAGAGAAATCCATAAATTTCATCCTATATTGATAAGCATTTGGACCCAAAGGAACATTTGCTCAAAATGCCTGAAGCAGCTGCCACATCTCTCACAAACACTGCTTCTAAGTCAATGTTCTACTTATTCTTTTGGTTCTGCCAGAAGAGGATCCTCATTCTAACGCCAATCTCTCTTTAGTGATTTTTACACACTTCATAACCCTTTGTTCTTTAAAGGAGACTGGCCTAGCATAGGTTATCTGAAGGAATAATTTGCAATCCTTTCATGGATCCCAGCCTTGTCGTCATTCAAAGGGGCTCGCATAACTCAGTGGAGCTATGAGCCATGATATGCAGGGCCACACAAGGCTAAAGTTCATAGTGAAGAGTTCTGACAAAATGGGTCCACCAGAGGAGAATATACCAACCCACTCCACTATGTTTTTGCCACGAGAACCCCATGAACAGTATGATTCTCAAAATCCTTCAAGCTAGGTTTGTTTCAGCAATACATGGACTGAAAACTTCCAGATGTACAAGCTATGTTTAGGAAAGGCAGAGGAGCCAGAGATCAAATTGCCAACATTTGTTGGATCATGGAGAAAGCAAGGGAATTCCAGAAAAACATCTCTTTCTGCTGCATTGATTACACTAAAGCCTTTGACTGTGTGTGTGAATCACAACAAACTGTGGAAAATTCTTAAAGAGATGGCAATACCAGACCACCTTCCCTGTCTCCTGAGAAACCGGTATGCAGGTCAAGAAGTAACAGTTAGAATCAGCCATGGAACAATTGATTGGTTCAAATTGGGAGAGGAAGACATCAAGGCTGTATATTGTAACCTTGCTTATTTAACTTAGATGCAGAGTACATCATGTAAAATGCTGAACTGGATGAATCACGGCTGGAATCAAGATTGCTGAGAGAAATATCAACAACCTCAGATATGCAGATGAAACCACCCTAATGGCAAAAAGTAAAGAAGGACTAAAGAGTCTCTTGATGAGGGTGAAAGGGGAGAGTGAAAAATCTGGCTTAAAACACAACAATAAAGAGACTAATGAAAGGTTGTTGCTGAACCACAAAAGACGCTGGGATTCTTGGCATCCAGAGGAGAAGAATTCAATCTGGGGCCAGAGACGAGGCTTGATTGCTCAGAGCTTTTGTGTAATAAAGTTTTATTAAAGTATATAAGAGATAGAGAAAGTTTCTGACATAGACATCAGAAGGGGCAGAAAGAGTGCCGCCTCACTAGTGTTAGCAATGGAGTTATATACTTTTTAATTAGTTATTACAGTGAATCAAAAGAATGTCTGGAGGTTATAAGTTCAGTTCAGTCGCTCAGTTGTGTCTGACTCTTTGCTAAGTCACTTCAGTCGTGTTCAACTCTGTGCGACACCATAGACAGCAGCCCCCAAGACTCCCCCATCCCTGGGATTCTCCAGGCAAGAACACTGGAGTGGGTTGCCATTTCCTTCTCCAATGCATGAAAGTGAAAAGTGAAAGTGAAGTCGCTCAGTCGTGTCCGACTCTTCACAACCCCATGGACTACAGCCAACCAGGCTCATCCGTCCATGGGATTTTCCAGGCAAGAGTACTGGAGTGGGTTGCCATTGCCTTCTCTGGTCCGACTCTTTGTGACCCCATGAATCGCAAAATGCCAGGCCTCCCTGTCCATCACCAACTCCCGGAGTTCACTCAGACTTATGTCCATTGAGTGAGTGATGCCATCCAGCCATCTTATCCTCTGTCGTCCCCTTTTCCTCCTGCCCCCAATCCCTCCAAGCATCAGAGTCTTTTCCAATGAGTCAACTCTTTGCATGAGGTGGCCAAAGTACTGGAGTTTCAGCTTCAGCATCATTCCTTCCAAAGAAATCCCAGGGCTGATCTCCTTCAGAATGGACTGGCTGGATCTCCTTGCAGTCCAAGGGACTTTCAGGAGTCTTCTCCAACACCACAGTTCAAAAGCATCAATTCTTAGGCGCTCAGCCTTCTTCACAGTCCAACTCTCATGTCCATACATGACCACTGGAAAAACCATAGCCTTGACTAGACGGACCCTAGTCGGCAAAGTAATGTCTCTGCTTTTCAATATGCTATCTAGGTTGGTCATAACTTTTCTTCCAAGGAGTAAGCATCTTTTAATTTCATGGCTGCAATCACCATCTGCAGTGATTTTGGAGCCCCCAAAAATAAAGTCTGACACTGTTTCCACTGTTTCCCCATCTATTTCCCATGAAGTGATGGGACCAGATGCCATGATCTTCGTTTTCTGAATGCTGAGCTTTAAGCCAACTTTTTTGCTTTCCTCTTTCACTTTCATCAAGAGGCTCTTTAGTTCCTCTTCACTTTCTGCCATGAGTGGTGTCATCTGCATATTTGAGGTTATTGATATTTCTCCCATGCCTAAGGTAAGAGAAACCCAAGTAAGATGGCAGGTGTTGCAAGAGGGCATCAGAGGGCAGACACACTGAAACCATGCTCACAGAAAACTAGTCAATCTAATCACACTAGGACCACAGCCTTGTCTAACTCAATGGAACTAAGCCATGCCCGCAGCACAACCCAAGCCGGGCTTGTCATGGTGGAGAGGTCTGACAGAATGTGGTCCATTGGAGAAGGGAATGGCAAACCACTTCAGGATTCTTGCCTTGAGAACCCCATGAACAGTATGAAAAGGCAAAATGATAGGATACTGAAAGAGGAACTCCCTAGGTCAGTAGGTGCCCAATATGCTACTGGAGATCAGTGGAAAAATAACTGCAGAAAGAATGAAGGGATGGAGCCAAAGCAAAAACAATACCCAGTTGTGGATGTGACTGGTGATAGAAGCAAGGTCTGATGCTGTAAAGAGCAATATTGCATAGGAACCTGGAATGTCAGGTCCATGAATCAAGGCAAATTGGTAGTGGTCAAACAAGAGATGGCAAGAGTGAACGTCAACATTCTAGGAATCAGTGAACTAAAATGGACTGGAATGGGTTAATATAACTCAGATGACCATTATATCTATTACTGCGGGCAGGAATCCCTCAGAAGAAATGGAGTAGCCATCATGGTCAACAAAAGAGTCCAAAATGCAGTACTTGGATGCAATCTCAAAAATGACAGAATGATCTCTGTTCATTTCCAAGGCAAACCATTTAATATCACAGTAATCCAAGTCTATGCCCCAACCAGTTATGGTGAAGAAGCTGAAGTTGAACAGTTCTATGAAGACCTACAAGACCTTTTAGAATTAACATTCAAAAAAGATGTCCTTTTCATTAGAGGGGACTGGAATGCAAAAGTAGGAAGTCAAGAAACACCTGGAGTAACAGGCAAATTTGGCCTTGGAATGCGGAATGAAGCAGGGCAAAGACTAGTAAGAGTTTTGCCAAGAAAATGCACTGGTCATGGCAAACACCCTCTTCCAACAACACAAGAGAAGACTCTACACATGGACATCACCAGATGGTCAACACCGAAATCAGATTGATTATATTCTATGCAGCAAAAGATGGAGAAGCTCTATACAATCAACAAAAACAAGACCAGGAGCTGACTGTGGCTCAGATCATGAACTCCTTATTACCAAATTCAGACTCAAATTGAAGAAAATAGGGAAAACCACTAGACCATTCAGGTATGACCTAAATCAAATCCCTTATGATTATACAGTGGAAGTGAGAAATATATTTAAGGGCCTAGATCTGATAGATAGAGTGCCTAATGAACTATGGAGGTTATAAAGACCTTACTAGACTCACACCCATAATTTACATTTTAAGATAACAGGATTAGCCAGGTTTTTTTTTTCCAGAAACTGTCCTCAAGCAAAATACATTATTGTTATATAATCCTAAGGAATGTAGAGGAAAAAAAGGTTTGTCCTTTCCTCCACCTTGAGAATTCCAGACCCCTCTTTCCTTGGGGACCCCTGGACTTCTTATCAACCTGCCTAGGAATTGACTCTCTCACTAAGATGATGGCATCTGGTCCCATCACTTCATGGCAAATAGTGGAAGCAGTGACAGATTTTATTTTCTTGGGCACCAAAATCACCGTGGATGATGACTATAGCCATGAAATTAAAAGATGCTTGCTCCTTGGAAGAAAAGCTATGACAGACTTAGGCAGTGTATTGAAAAGCAGAGACATCATTTTGCCAATGAAAGTACATACAGTCAAAGCAATGTGTTTTCTATTAGTACTCATAGCTGTGATTCATAAAGAAGACTGAGTGTCAAAGAACTGATGCTTTTGAATTATGGTACTGGAGAAGACTCTTGAGGATCCCTTAGACAGCAAGGATATCAAACCAGTCTATCCTAATGGAAATCAACCCTGAATATTCTTAGGAAGGACTGATGCTGAAGCTGAAGTTCCAATATTTTGGCCACCTGATGTGAAAAGCCAACTCAATGGAGAAGACCCTGATGCTGGGAATGATTGAAGGCAAAAGGAGAAGGGGGCAGTAAAGGATAGAATGGCTAGATAGTGTCACTGACTCAATGGACATAAATTTGAGCAAACTTTGGTAGATAGTGGAGGACAAAAGAGCCTGGTGTGCTGCAGTTCATGGGGTCACAAAGAGTCAGACGTGACTTAGCTTTTAAACAACAACAAAAATAATTTGCATGACAGTATATGAGGTGGTTTAACAGAAGCTACTGCTGCAAGGGACATACTGAATGGTAACACCCTGGGACCATCATGCTGCTGCTATGTTTTTGCTTAATAGGGATCCACTGCAACTCTTATTCCAGATAGAGAATTCTGTTTTCTATCAAAAGGAGTTAAATATATTCTTTGTCATTGTAGCTATATGGTAGAAAACACAGAAACAGGTGGCAACTAGACACGAAGAGAAAGACAACCAGATAGCTTGAAGTGAAGTGAAGTCGCTCAGTCGTGTCCGACTCTTTGCAACCCCATGGACTGTAGCCTACCAGGCTTCTCTGTCCATGGAATTTTCCAGGCAAGAGTACTGGAGTGGGTTGCCATTTCCTTGGGCCCCCACAAATATAGAGAGAAAAAACCTCACAGGGCAGGTGGCCAACCAGCCAGGGTGTGCACCTTCTTGGAAATAAAGCTGATAAGGACAGTGCTTAGAGTCAACGTAGAGCAAGTTCTGTGAACAGAGTGTGTTTTGTAAATAGCAACATACAGCCTAATACAAGAAGGTGCTAGGTCAGCATAGACTAGCTCAGGATAGAGATGATTTTCACATAGGCCACAGCTAGATGGTTCCTTCCTTTGTGTCATGCAGTCAGAATCTCTCTGCAAAGCCTTTATAAGAATTATAAGCCATTTGTGTCTGAAGACTCACAACTTTTTCTCTCCCTTTTACCTCTCTGACTTTCTAAGGAGGATCTGTCTGCCTGCTGGGTTCTGACAGGACGATGGGTGGAAACTGCAATAGGATTGGGAACTAGTGGGATTTCATATTGATCAGAGAGAAACCCCCTGGTCTGAGGACAGAATAGATGCAGAAAGGAAGGGGGGCACTGGCTGTTCCCAGGCCCCGAGTCAACACCCAGGGATACAGAGCATGCTGGGTCTGTGTGACACTTAAGACTTGCCATGCATCATGTCTACTTTCAACTTCAGAGCATAAGGGCCAGAATGATTCTAGGACTTTGAGACTTGCCTATTATCTTTAAAATGTTCATGTATGTATATGAGTGTAAATAAGAAAGTCAACTTTGTCTCTTGAGTTAGAAAAATTCAGTGGTGTGCTAGAGTCTTTTTTATCAGAGGTCAGCTCTAGAGCCCCTGAGCAGGAGTGCTCTTTCCTTGCCAGCACAGATAGAATTTAATTTGCATGATACTCCATCACAAGGCAGACCCTATGTCAATGGTGGGTTTGTTGTGTCACTTGTGTTCCGGAAGCAATTTCTAATGATTCTCATTTTAACATCTTGGGAACAAAGCCCATCTCCTATTGTTTCTTACATAGACACATTGACATGTTTGAAGGTGTGCAGACATACATACCTGGTGGTGGAGTACAGAAATCCAGTAGTACCTGATAGCTGGGGCCAGTCAAGCTCGTTGGTAAGAGCTATTGGTAAATTGAAGAAGGATTTCTAAAGGAAAAACAAAGTAGTAATTATCAAAATGGTCACTAGCTTTCAACAGGGAGTAAGGTTGTCTATTGCTCAGGCATTGCCCTCTGCCTCTTTCTCTCTCTCTCTCTCTCTCTCTCACTTTGTTAATCTCTTTAAGGGACTTTGCATTTAAAGCATATGCCTCTTAAGGTTAACCATCATCAGAAAATTCACAGAGATCAGCATCCACTTAAACTGGCTTCCATTCAGCTCCTGTGAAGGATGTAGAAGCATGGCATCTCATACTCATCCCTCATTTGAGAGAGATGCTTCAGCACATGGGTAAACTTTCAACTAGTTAATTTCTGAGATTTTCTCCATTTTTAAGGTGGGGTAATCAGAAAATTGATCGTCTGAAAACTAATAATACTCAAGCCTCCAGCAAAAATGCCTTCCCTGAGTTCACAGCTATGCCTTCAGTTATTAGGATGGTGTCTCCTGACATCCTTGGGTGGGTGGGGGTTCTTAGACACCTTTGCAAAATCTTACGGTTCCTTTTCTCATGAAGATACACATATATTCAACATGGCTTGTGATTTTGAGGGCTTCACAGAACTCCTGCAACTCTTGCACAGCTTCCTGTTCAGGAACTCCTGACATGGAATTCTAATTCTAATTTAAATTAGAATTCCTTTGAACCACATTCTATGACTTGTGCAAAATCACAAAAGAAAGTTGCTAGCTATGTCTCCTGATTGTTCCTTAGTATAGATGATATCCGGGATAAACCCCTCCTCTGGTCTAATTCCTAGAAAAAGCTCATCTAGAATAATGTGTTTGGAATAGGCTTACCAGATTTAGCAAATAAAAATGCAAGTGCTCAGTTAAATTTGAATTCTATAAACAAAATGTGGTATACATATTCAATAGGATACTACTGAATCTTAAAGCGAAAGTGAAAGCGTTAGTTGCTCAGTCTGACTGATGACCGCATGAAATGTAGCCTGCCTTTGTCTATGGAATTCTCCAGGCAAGGATACTGGGGTGGCTAGCCATTCCCTTCCCCAAGGGATCTTCCTGATCCAGGGATCCAACCTGGGTCTTCTGCATTGTAAGCAGATTCTTTACCATCTGAGCCACCAGGGAACCCCATTCAATCTTAAAGAAGGAAATTCTGACACATGCTACAACATGGATGGATCTTGAGGAAATTATGCTAAGTAAAAGAAGTCAGTTTATAAAAAAAAAAAAAACAACTCTTGCATAATTCTATTTATATGAGGTATCCTGTGTGTGTGCACAGTTGCTAACCAGGGATTGAATATGAGGTATTCAATTCAGTTCAGTTCAGCCACTCAGTCGTGTCCGACTCTTTGCGACCCCATGAATCGCAGCACACCAGGCCTCCCTGTGCATCACCAACTCCCGGAGTTCACACAAACGCATGTGCATCGAGTCACTGATGCCATCCAGGCATCTCATCCTCTGTCATCCCCTTCTCCTCCTGCCCCCAATCTCACCCAGCATCAGGGTCTTTTCCTGAGGTATTAGGGGTAGTCAAACTCATAGAGACAGAAAGTAGAACGGTGATTGCCAGGGATTAAGGGAAGGGGAAGTGGGAATCGCTGTTTAATGAATATAGAGTTTCAGTTTTTGCAAAATGAAAAGTTACAGAGGTTGGTTGTACAACAATGTGAATATACTTAACACTACACTACTGAGTGACTGAACTGAACTGACAAAATTGTTTAAAATGGTTAAGATGATAAATTCTATGTTATGTGTATTTTACCACAATTAAAAAAATGAATATGAAAGAAACTGAATTTAAGTTAAACAGGGAATAATTTTTAGTATAATTATGTCTTGGGCAATATTTGGAACATACTTACACTTAAAAAATAATTCGTTGCATATCTAAATTCAAATTTAACTGAGTGTCCTGTATTTTACCTGGGAATCCCCATTTGGATAAAATCTCTAGTCCAGTATGACTCAGTTCAGTTCAGTTCAGTCACTCAGTTGTGTCCCACTCTTTGTGACCCCATGAACTGTAGCACGCCAGGCCTCCCTGTCCATCACCAACTCCCGGAGTTCACCCAAACTCATGTGCGTCGAGTCGGTGATGCCATCCAGCCATCTCATCCTCTGTTGTCCGCTTTTCTTCCTGCCCCCAATCCCTCCCAGCATCAGAGTCTTTTCCAATGAGTCAACTCTTCGCATGAGGTAGCCTAAGTATTGGAATTTCAGCCTCAGCATCAGTCCTTCCAATGAACACCCAAGGCTGGTCTCCTTTAGGATGGACTGGTTGAATCTCCTTGCAGTCCAAGGGACTCTCAAGACCACTCTCCAACACCACACTTCAAAAGCATCAATTCTTCTGCGCTCAGCTTTCTTCACAGTCCAACTCTCACATGCATACATGACCACTGGAAAAACTATAGCCTTGACTAGATGGACCTTTGTTGGCAAAGTACTGTCTCTGCTTTTTAATATACTATCTAGGTTGGTCATAACGTTCCTTCCAAGGAGTAAGCATCTTTTAATTTCATGGCTGCAATCACCATCTGCAGTGATATTGGAGCCCCAAAAAATAAAGTCTGACACTGTTTCCACTGCTACCCCGTCTATTTCCCATGAAGTGATGGGACCAGATGCCATGATCTTCGTTTTCTGAATGTTGAGCTTTAAGCCAACTTCTTCACTCTCCTCTTTCACTTTCATCAAGAGGCTTTTTAGTTCCTCTTCACTTTCTGCCATAAGAGTGGTGTCATCTGCATATCTGAGGTTATTGACATTTCTCCCAGCAATCTTGATTCCAGCTTGTGCTTCTTCCAGCCCAGCATTTCTCATGATGTACTCTGAGTAGAAGTTAAATAAGCAGGCTGACAATATACAGCCTTGACATACTCCTTTTCCTATTTGGAAGCAGTCTGTTGTTCCATGTCCAGTTCTAACTGTTGCTTCCTGACCTGCATATAGGTTTCTCAAGAGGCAGGTCAGGTGGTCTGGTATTAGGGGTTCTTATAAGAAGAGGAAGAAGAGACATGGGTACTGGATGAAGGCCATGTGATGATGAAGGCAGAGACTGGAGTGATGCTTTCACAAGCCAAGGAATACCAAGGATTGCCAGTGGTCACCAGAAGCTAGAAAAGAGGCACAGGACAGATTCTCTCTCAGATCCCTTAGGAGGAATGATCCTGCTAATATCCTGATCTCCAACTTCTAGCCTACAGAAGTATGAGAATAAATTTCTGTGGTTTTAAGCCACCCAATTTGTGGTGCTGTACTGTGGTAGCCCTAGGAAATGATGACACGGCTGGACATTTTGCTTATAGTTTTCATGAGGGTCCAAGATATAAACCCTTCTCAAAGTAAGTCATGTAGTAACTATATTCACACAGTGGTTATCCCATGGTGTCCTTCACTTTTCCCCGTGGTTCTGTGAACTTCCTTCACTCCCCTTTCCTCAGTCATCTCCTCCTTGCACATGCCAATCCCAAGTTCCCCAGCATTATTATTATTCTGAGTGAGATTTCCAGCACAAGTGGAAGCTGGAAGGGGGTGGGAGGTGGTTGGGAAGGATGGCTTCTTGGAATAAAACTGTATTGGTTATGTTTAGCAGTGCCAAAGGAGCAGACACTAACTCATGGAGGCTCCCAGTAAGTCTCCACAGTCGATGGAATTCCAGCAACTGATACTTTGTCCCCTCTTGGCAGGAAGCCCCCACCACTTTCTGCTCTAAACTCCACCATTACCATGACTCAGCTACTCTCTCTTTTAGTTTCTGTTTCTCCTGACACTAAAATAAAATTCTTTCTCTGCTTTTTCATCTTATTTTTACCCTAGGTCTTTCTGCTTATAATATATGTTTGCTGTAGGATTTGAGAATATTCAGTTCTACTGGAAAAGACAAGAAAAACAAATAGAGTGGATGAAACTCATAAGATGTGTTAAGATAGTGAGGAAGCAAGTGGTTTGTGAAATGCAGGCAGAATTTATGAGCTGTGCTAAGTAAGTTAGCAGCCTGTAAAAACACATTAAAACTCTAAGAATGACACAATACACCCCCACATTACTCTATCACCATTTCTTCAGTCATCTGCACAATGAAAACCCCAGATTTTGAAAACTGAGTATGGAACTGAACTTCTGATTCTGGGTGGGTCTGCTTTCCCTTTAGAAGAAGATGGTAGGCAAGAACTCTTCAAACATAGGGTGGTATGTCTGCTATCCTCTACAACCTGGAAGAATAATTTCAAGGATGGTAGTTCTGAAGTGTGCTAGTAGAGTAGGGGAGGGAGTCTGTTCTTGGAATCAGGAGATCTGATTTTGATGTCTGACTCTACAAATTCAGTACAATTTCATGGTTTGGATATGACATACTGCAAATGGGTTCCATACTCCATGCAGCTCCCATTCTCAATCAGAGGTGGGTAAAAAAAATTTTATCCTCCTGGTTGAGGCAGAAAAGATGTTGAGAAAGGGGTAGGACTGGTGAGGAAATGGCCAGCAAACCTATCTTGAGAAGGGAGGATGGTCTCCAATCCCCAGTATTATCCCAGTTGTTCTCTCTGGATCAACCTGAAAAAAAATGGTCTCAACTACCTTGGAGAATCCTGGACTCTGCTGCTCTCCAGGAAGCCCTCCCTCACCAGTCCTGGAATTATCCCCATCAGGAGTGGACAGCGGCTGGTGCTGAACTGGCACTGGGATCAGGGTGGATATGTGTGCATCCCACAGCTGGAGCCCTGAAAAGCCCAGGAAGGTCACCTGTATAGGCATATCCTGGTTACTTGATTAACCTTGAAATAATGCAAATCTGTGTTTTCCTGGTGTAATATTTCAGACTTCATTTACGGTGTTATGGCAAGGCTTTACTACTACTAGCTGTGCAAAAATAAGGAAAATATAGCTTTACTAGTGTTCCAGTTCTGATATCACTGACTATTCTCCTATGTACTTCAACAAGACTGTTGGGAGGATCAAGACAGCATCATATTTAGAGGATGGATCACCTACCATCTCTCTTTCCAAGTGGGTTGTTTCTGGTTTTAAGAAGAATAAAGTTTATTGCCAGAAATAATAGAAAATATTTGAGCAGACAAATGGAAACCTCACATATTTTTTTCTTCCTTAGTAAATTTGGTAGATAAAAATGAAAAGTAACAGCCATTAATAGCAAAGGTTTTATAGACCCTAGCATAAAGAGAATGTTTAAGTCATATCACATTAAACACTAAAAGCCTTATTCACGCAACATTATACTCAAGATATTTCAGGCATTTAAGGCAGGAAAAATGCAAATTAAGATCTCCCTCATCAACTCTTGCTTATTCCGCTGGAGCATTATGTTCTCAGGAAACTCATCTTAAGTGTACCTTAAATGCACATACGTGGAAAGACTTAATATTTACCAAGAAAAAATTTCCAAACTTGTAAACAGCACCAGAAACTCAGTGAGTATTAAATCAACTACTGCAGTGCTTCAAATTTTCTTCTGACTTTATCAATGACATAAAAATGTTTTATATCATAACTGGCAGGTGTATAGCATTTTTGTATAATATTTTCACTTAACATTACTTTGTGTGTATTTCCATACTCTGAGAAACCTCACTGGTTCTCATTTTAATTAATTTTAGTATGTATAATACTTTGGGTTTGGGAATATTTTAAGCCCTAGCTTCAATAAGCAACTTATATTTTCATTTCATAAAGCCACCTTATGTGCAAGAAAGAGAATAATGGCATCCATCACCCATACATCTGGTTCTGCCTGCCTTTCAATGACAAAGGGAATGTTCTTGCTACCTTTATTTTACTGTTTACATTTGAGCCCTCCCCATCCAGCAAGGCTTTGCACAGTGTATTCTTTAAAAACAAAACAAAACAAAACAAAAAACTCTTAACTGAGTTAGACCTAAATTAACTATTTTTGAAAAGTACAAAATCACTTGGAGAAATCAAAGTAGCTAACTGTTATTGGAAAAAGATACCAAAGATATATCATCAACAGTTAAGTCTTTTTAAAAATTTATTTCCCAGGAACTAAACTCTCAAAGAAAACAAGTTTGTTGTTGGTCTTTTCATAATGGAGTGAGAGTCTCAAGACCTGGGAATCAGAGACAACAGCTCTATCTGTTTAGCATTTGAGACTATGGGGCTCCCGGTCCTGTTTGGTCTGCCGTTCTTTCATCTGTCCTGCAGGTGGCATAGGTGAGGTTTTCCCCTTGCTTTACGCCTTTCAATCCCACCGTGCTACTGAACTGCTTCCTGCCTTCTCAGGAAGGTCCTTCCTCACTGCCCCTCCTTTGCACGTTCCCCCCCCCCCCCCCCCCCCCCCACAACCCTAGTGGCTTTTTCTTACAGGAATACCGAATCTATGAAACTTTACGGGTCTTCCTTGACTCGCTCACACACTTTCTTCTTCTGGTCCCATTCTTTAGGCTTTGCTTTGTGCGTAAATCTGAGAAACGGAATATTTCCTGCCATACCAGTAAACAGGGATTTCACAGTCATCAGTTACTGCAGCTCTCCTTTGCGAGCAGGTGAGCCCTGAGGAAACTCAGGAAGGACTAGAATACCTGCCATCTAGCAACCATCAGACTACAACCACTCCCTCAGGTGAGCCCTGAGGAAACGCAGGATGTGAAAACACAGGATACAGCCCCAGATAGCTGAGGCGCATGTCAAAACAAAGATTTTAGAGAGCCCAGACCCTTACATCTTCCCATACATAGAAAAGTGCTAAATTCCTTAACTTGGAATATCTGGTTTTCTTTAACTAACAATAATCTTATGATGTTCTGACTACCGGCTCTTTGCTGCAAAGCTCCTCTGTATACTCGTTCCTGCCTTTCCTCCTTGGAGCAGTTTCTCAGAGCTATCTGAAATGCTGTCTCTCATTTTGCCCCAAATAAAATTTAACTTGCAACTCTCACACTTTGCATTTTTAAAAGTCAACAAACCCTATAAATGAATGTACACCCATTTTTGGTGCTTGAATGTGCTGTTTCCCAGATAACTTTTGCATTTTAAACCAGAGTGGGAAAGGGAACAAATCTCAAGTTCTCCTTACGTGCCAGGCACTGAGACAGGAAACTTATGAAAATTGTTCAACCTCATGGAACCACTCTGCGAGGCAGGGATTAGTTTTTCTTCCTCTCTTTCTCCTCTCTCTATTCCACACATGCTTTTTGAACAACTACCATTATCAGATGCTGAAGATTACCTCTTAAAATGAACAAGTACCCAGGTCTCATATGAATAGCAGTGAATTAAGTAACCATGCTTTATCCCAATCAAAGATACTGAAAAAGGGCCTCTTAAATGGCACCCCCCGCCCCCATCACTGGTTCCAGTCTGAGGGAGATTTCTGTATTTTCTGTTAGTCAATGAATCCCTTACACTGGGCAGTAGGGCCCAGAAAAACTACTGTGAACAGAATTTAGAGGGAGTTTGGACAACTGCCAAATCACAGAGCTGGTAAATAGTAGGGGCTGGGATTTGAACCCAGGTTCTGGTGGAACAGGGGCTTCCCTGATAGCTCAGTTGGTAAAGAATCTGCCTGCAATTCAGGAGACTCTGGTTCTATTACTAGGTTGGGAAGATCCGCTGGAGAAGGGACAGGCTACCCACTCCAGTATTATTGGGTTTCCCTCGTGGCTCAGCTGATAAAGAATCCACCTGCAATGGGGGAGACCTGGGTTTGATACCTGGGTTGGGAAGATCCCCTAGGGAAGGGAAAGGCTACCCACTCCAGTATTCTGGCCTGCAGAATTCCATGGACATGGCTTTTCACAGCCTTCTTGTATCTGGTCCTTTCGTTTTTTTTTTTAAGCTGCCAGATCTTCTAGAATCACAGCATTGGCTAGCTGGATTTGTTGGAAATGAAGCTTCCTGCTGAGGAATGGTCTCTCAGACACTGTTTCAGGTAAAAAGTTGAGAAATCTATACATAACTCTAGAGTTGCCTCCTCTGTCTCTTTTATGGAAGGCATGCATACCTTATGAAGAATGCAGAATGAGTATTTTGCAGATAAATACTGTAATTATATGTGTACCCTACATAGACACCTCTGTAAACACTCTATTCACATTCCCAGGGCCTGTTCTGGCCTGACGCAGGCCGAGGAAAGGCAGCCACAGGGAAAGAACAGGGCATTCTGCTGCTCTGGAGGTTTATCTTCCAGAGGGACCTGACAGATGAAGTTGTGGGGGAACAAGGAGAGGACATTTCATTGGGTTTCTGCCTCTGTAGTTGCAGGCGTTAACCAGAGCAAGCAGCACTGTTCGTTCAGTGAATGCTTTTATATAGACAACTTCAAGAATGTAGTGTAGCTTTGAGTTAGATTGGCGAACTTTAGAATTTCATGTGCAGTGGGATAAGTCTATTGTCAAAGTCCCTGTGGTCCTATCATTCATTAAATAGTAGAGAGAGAGAGACAAAAAAGAGAGAGAGAGATTGAGAAACACAGCAAGTGCCAGCCTGGCATTCTGCCTAGAGGGGCTCAGAAAATAAATACTTCCCAGCTGGGTAACCTGGAAGACTTTGCTTAGCTCCTCTGTATCTCAGTCCCTTGTCTATAGAATGGACAAATAACAGCACCTATATCACTGGAAGGTTGAGAGGATTAGAAAAGATAATCTACACCTAAAGTTTAGAATTGTAAATGCTCAATAAAAGTTAGCTGTTAGTAGTATTGATAAGAAAGAAGGTCAGGGTAATAGAAAGGATACCTATTCCACATGTGGATATTTAGAGAAGGAATCTTAAAAGAAGTGTTATCCAATGTAAGCCCTGTAAGGTTAGTAAGAGGAAGCCAGTCAAAGAGGGGTAGGGGAAAAAGAGTTTAAACATTAGCTATGCCATATGCTTCAGGTGGCTTGGTGGTAAAGAATCTGCCTGCTAAGCAGGAGGTGCAGGTTTGATCCCTGGGTTGAGAAGATCCCCTGGAGAAGGAAATGGCTAAACCAACTCCAATATTCTTACCTGGAAAATCCTATGGACAAAGGAACTTGGTGGGCTACAGTCCATGGGGTTGCAAAGAGTTGGACCCAACTTAGCAACTAAACAACAACAATGTCATATGGAAAAATCACAAAGCTAAATTCATCATATTATATACACAGAAGACCAGTAAACCACCCTCCCCAACCAACCCCAAACACCAAGTTTGCCAGTTTCTTACTGCTATGTAGCAAATTACCTCTAAATTCAGCAGCCTATAACATACTATATACAAGGAGATCAGTAACAATAATTTCTCTGCTCCTGGGATGACATCTATTCAATGAACATTTAAACTTTAACTTGAGCTAAATAAGTGATTTTCAGGGAGGAGGTATAGCATTTCATCTTTAACCCTATGCCAGTCCAGAAATTTAGGGGGGCAGTGAAGATATAGTCAAACATAGAATTCTAGCAAATATGACCAGTAAATATAAAGAGGACAGTATGGCAGGCAACAATTTTTCATCATTTTGCCTGAAAATAGCTCTTTTATTTTTTAATTTTTATCTCATCAGCTCCTTGTAGTCTTTTCCTTTTCCCTTTTCTATTAATTACTGTTTAAGCTCTAACCCCATGATTGATTTATTCAATGAATGAATGGAGGGATGTGTTTATCTAAGTGCTGCATATCCAGTGAAAATGCATTGTGTAGCTGGACTTTTCACACAGAATTAAATTCTTTCCATCACCATTTTGTAACTTCCCTGGTGGCTCAGTTGGTAGAGAGTCTGCTTGTAATCCACGAGATTCGGATTTGATCCCTGGTTGAGAAGATCCCCTGGAGAAGGAAATGGCAACCCACTCCAGTATTCTTGCCTGGAGAATTCCATGGACAGAGGAGCCTGGTGGGCTATAGTCCATGGAGTTGCAAAGAGTCGGACATGACTGAGTGACTAACTTACACTTTCACTTTCATCATCATTTCCAGAGGGACTGGAGAACTATATCCAAATTCATAACAGTGAGAAAACAAGAGGTCAAAATGTCATGTTCTTACACAAAGATAATTGCAAATCAATTTTTGTGGGGCCAATGAAAAAAATTCTTTCACAAACAGAAAAAATAACTCCTCTAAGGGCCAGGAACAGATAACAATGAATGAATATCGTAAAAGTCCAGTCTTCAGATACCATCACTGGATTTTCTAAAGGTTTGGTCATTTCTGAAGCAGTTAGGCTGCCATTTGTCTGGGGTGGGGTAGTTTTCCTCTTTCGAGAGGCAACATCCAGCCTTAGATTCTAGAAGAAGCCCAAAGTCCACAGTCAAATTGCAGAGGTGAGGAGAGGGAAAGCCGTTACTTGGGCACCTAACGAGCAGGCTTGAGCTGCGCTCTCCATCCCACTAGCTCAGTCACAAAAGTGCTCTCATTTTCATTCTCTCCCCTGTTTCACCTTTGCCCAAGAAGCTGTCACACAACCTCTCTCTTTCTATCTTTCCAACTTAAGTCAGTGCTGCGGCCAGGGTCCCTGCCTCCTCACACTCCCCCACCATCTTCAGCAGTGTATCCCAGAATCTCATGGGGAGCTTCTTTAAAACATGGATTTTGTTCAGGTAGGTTTGTGCTGGGGCCCTAGAATCCTTATTTTTCAAAAGTGCCCTAAATGGCTGCAGTCACTAGCCAGATTTCGGAAAGGCTGCTCTACAGGTTGCTACAGTTATTCGACACCATCCTCACGTGGCACCACCCACTGCCCCAGCCTCTTCTCCTGGTCCTCTCTCCCACCAGTCAACCACCTGCAGCCCCTTGGACCTCAGGGCTTGTCACAAGCTCTTCCTTCTCCTTCCTCCTTTAACCAGTTGTTGTTATTGGTCAAGCATTAGCTAAATCCTGACGTTCTTGACTGCTCTGACCTTCCTTTGTGAGGTACCCTCCTCCAGCTCTCATCACTCCTTATTATATGAGAGGAAAGTATGTTTCCATTGTAAATCACTAATTTGGAGATTCTTTCACAGTAGCTGAGCCTATACCCTGCTTGATTAATAAGTAATCTTTTAAGAAGGGATGACCTACCCTTCCTTTTTTTTCTGGCTAATATGTTATCAATGTGAAATCATGACCTCCTTGGTTCTTTTTTTAATTGAATTATAGTCAGCTTGCACTGTGCTAGTTTCTGGTGTATAGCAAAGTGATTTAGTTGTATATACATATTACATGCATATACATATTATTTTTCAGATGCTTTTTCATAATAGGCTTTTACAAGATATTCAATATAGCTCTCTGTGCTATGGGCTTCCCAGTGGGGCCAGTGGTAAAGGACTCATCTACCAATGCAGGAGACTTAAGAGACCTGGGTTCAGTCTCTCAGTTAGGAAGATCCCCTGGAGAAGGGCCTGGCAACCCACTCCAAAGGAGGATCCCATGGACAGAGGAGTCTGGCAGGCTACGTGTCCAAAGGGCAAAGAGTCAGACACGACTGAAGTGACTTAGCACGTACCCTGTGCTATGCACTAGGTCCTTGTTGTTTATATATTTTATATATGGTAGTGTTTATATGTTACTCCCAAACTCCTACTAAATTTATCCCCTTTGGTAAACATAAGTCCATCTTCTATGTCTGTGAGTCTATTTGTATTTTGTAAATACAACATTTTTTAGACTCCACATATAACTGATAGCATATGACATTTGTCTTTGACTTACTTCACTTAGTATAACAATCTTTGGTGCATCCATGTTGGTGCAAATGGCATTATTTCATTCTTTTTAATGGCTGAGTAATAGTCCATTGTGTATATTTACTCTTTGGTTCTTCTTGATCTACTTTCCTTTGGATTATTTATCAGCTAGGCTTTAAATTCTTGGTGATACCATCTTCACTTTCTGCTTCTAGAATCTTTGAAACTTGTATTTAATTTTTTTCTTTTTCTTTTTAACACTGAAAACATTTTGTATTGGGGTATAGCCAATTAACCAGAGAAGGCAATGGCAACCCACTCCAGTACTCTTGCCTGGAAAATCCCATGGACAGAGGAGCCTGGTAGGCTGCAGTCCATAGGGTCGCTAAGAGTCAGACATGACTGAGCAACTTGACTTTCACTTTTCACTTTCATGCATTGGAGAAGGAAATGGCAACCCACTCCAATATTCTTGCCTGGAGAATCCCAGGGACTGGGGGAGGCTGGTGGGCTGCCGCCTATGGGGTCACACAGAGTTGGACACGACTGAAGCGACTTAGCTGCAGCAGCAGCAGCATAGCCAATTAACAACGTTGTGATAGTTTCAGATGAACAGAGAAGGGACTCAGCCATACATAAATATGTCCCCATTCTCTCCCAAGTCCCTCTCCCATCCAGGCTGACACATAACATTGAGCAGAGTTCCATGTGCGAAACAATAGGTCTTTATTGGTTATTCATTTTAAATATAGCAGTGTGTACACGACCTTCCCAAAGTCCCTAATTATTCCTCCAATGCACCAGCAACCATGAGTTCATTTTCTGTGAGTCTCTTTCTGTTTTGTAAGTAAGTTCATTTGTATCGTTTCTTTTTAGATTCCATATATAAGGGATGTCATATGATATTTCTCCTTCTCTATCTGACTTACTTCACTCAGTATGACACTTTCTATGGACCTTGTATTTCATAATGCTCCCCATAATTCTCTAGAATAGATGGTTTAGCTCCTACCTCTGACCAATCCTCCAGTCATTGCCTTAAGTAGGAAATCCCCAGAAAATCACACAGAAGCCAGACTTGACTCCCAGCCCTTGGCAAGGACTGGGCTGGGTAATCCCCAGGAGAGGCATGGAGGGAACTATTTGAAGGAACCAGTGAATGAATGGTATATAGCGATCAATTCCAACCACTCAGAATTATTTTTAAATGCTAGAATTGTCTTCTTCCCCCATGCCAATGGATTTGAGATTCTAAGTGTTTCCTCTATGAAGCATCACTACCATGAACCCTATTTTATGGCCAAGAAACTTGAGGGAGAGTGAAGCAAAATGGAAGATATAATGAGCTGGAGGGCAAGGATTGTTCTCTGGTCTTAGCAACACACTGGATTGCACAGGTGTTTCCTGACTCATGCTGCCTCTCTCTGTGGAGGTCTCTATCGAACATGCCGGGGGAGCAGGCATGTGGGCTGAGTAATTATAAATGCCTTTCAGAAGTATGGAGCTTAAAATAATTTCCTCTTGTAGTTTTTCAAAACAACCACTGTTTGTGTCTTTTTAATCCTTACAGAAGGCATAGCGGGCTAAGATCATCAATGATTTCAGAGGCATGAGTCTGCAAGAAAACCTGACTTTGCTGTCACGTAAGAGACACAGATGCTCACCTTGAGCAGGAAGAAAGGGGCACTGAATTGATCAGGACTGAAAGCAACAGCCCGTCTGCCCTGTGCCCATAAACGGGGAGAGGGAACAGAAGAACATTCTTTCTCATGTGGCCTGATTGCTGTTGGAGAAAAGGATTAGCCATGGTACACAGAACTCTCTTTTCCTGACAGAATAAATGAGAAATAACTAGGATTGGGGCTTCATTCCTCATTGTTTAGCATCTTTAATCCATCAGCTTTTAAGATGTCTGAGGAGCAGAAAATGTAATTTTATCCAGTTTTATTAGACAACAGCTTTCCTCATCTGAAAAAATAATTTTAAAAGTACTCTAACTCTTAATAGTTCTGGAGTCGACATGAAGTTAGTGGAGGTAGAATTTCCATATTTTATTATGCACCATGAAAATCAGCCTTTATGCTTAATGGAAGCTTTATGCTCACTGATAAATCAAGAGAGCGAAGGCAGGGCTGGGTAGTGAGAGGCAGGGTGAGAGCTCAGATACCGGCTCTCTTGTCTGTGGGCTAATAAAGGGTAGACTAGCTTGATTTACAAAATCATCTCCAAGAGAGGAAAGAAGTGCAGAGGGGCTTGAAAGACTGGAGCTGCTTTGCTCTCGGGTGAATATGCATTTTCTGCAGCCAGATTAAGGATTCATTTTGTCCTTGACACAGCACGAAATTCAATCTGCACATACTTACCCTACAGACAACAGCCTGCCAGGGGTTGTGCGAAGATTTTATAATAGTACAGGCAACAGTCTTCGCCAGCAAAATAAACATTTGGGAAATTGTATTTCGAAATCATTTCTTCTTCTTCTCTCCCCACCAATCCCCAGCCCGTCATGCAATTCTGGCTCAGTGAAACACAGCATTTAATATTTTGGAAATAATTTTCAAGCAGATGGGGGAAGAGGCAGGAGGGCAGCTTCTATTACTAGCCTTGATGATCTCTCTACCTTCCCTACTTTGTCAACAAAACAACTCAAGCAGTGATTGTTTTTCCTTTGAAAGAAAATAAAATAAGACAGCATGAAAGTGTTCTCAGATTTGCTCTCTGTTTGCTTCTGAAATCTTTCTACGCTGAGGTCTTCTGTGTGATATGGAAAGCTCATTTTGAACCTGACTGCTGAGGACATCTTGGAGAGATGCTAAGGTGTGTATGTGTTTGTTTTCTTTTTTTTTTTAAAGAGGAAGAGGGCAGGGTTTTCTGTCTCTGGCAGAGTGAGCCTTAGAACCCTTTGTTTCTGTGTAACAACGAGGGTGATTCTTCACACTCTCTTTATTGAACTATAAATATCTTTCCAGATGAACACTCTCCTAATCTAATTAGCTGTAAACAGGCCTCCTGGGTGCCACACTGCTTTACTAGGGGATGGCATGAGCAGGAGGGGAGAGGGACTAGTGCAAGAAAGATGTCCATGACTGTGAGTCTTTTTGATGGGCACAGTTGGGATGGGTGATGCATCTGCAGAAGACTTTTCTGTCTTATAGGGAGACAGAAGCAAATAAATCGACTAGTCTCCTAAAGGGCAGAATGGCCTACTATGAACAATGAAAGCTTGTTTTTCTACAGCATTTAACTGCTCTTCCCAGAATATGACTTACTAGTTAGTATAGCAAAGGAATGGCATCAAGCACGCTGGGGGATCCTGACGGGTCTTGGCTGATTAATAGGCATCCCCACTGTCAGACCCTGAGAAAGGCCACAGAGCCAAATGTTCACTTTGGAAGAGGTGATCCCACTATGGTTCCTGGTGGGACACCAGATCATGAGGGATTACAGGGTGGGGTTAGGGGTCAGTGGGTACTTTCAAGTTTCACAGTCAGTGGTACAGAATCCAAACTCAGAACCTCTGTCTGTGCAGAAGGTTGGAGAAAGGTCGCACAGCTTCATTTTTAAAGACAGCTTTCAGTTGTTCACCCTTTTCATGCCATTTTGGAAAGGATTCCTAAAGAAAGTTGAGGTGATGATCTGGCCTTTGGTGAATAGCAGCCAGTGGTGAGGGGGGAAGGGTGGGCTCCCTGGGTGAGGCAGGTCCTAGGTTAATAAGAACCTGAATAAATGAGGCTCCACTGGGTCGAGGTTATGCCGACCACCAGCCAGGCCTCCAGTTCCATGGGACCCACAAGGTTGAATAATCACTACTCGCCTCTGACAGCTGTTTCCTGCCAATCATCCAGCCTTGAGCCAACAGATATGATTTCTGTTGTACTTCAGCCTCTTCGGACATCCCTGATTTCTGGTGCCCAGTGTTGGCTGGAATGGATTTCAGACTTGTTCTGAAAGGGTTTGAGTCACCTGTACTCAACTTAACACCAATGGCTTCTGGGCTCCAAGCCCACTCCGCTATTCTCTGCTCTGTGCTATGGGGCTGGACTCTGCAAACTACTCTTCCCAGACTCCTCTGCATCTCCCTGCCAATGAGAGGTGCAGGTGGGAGATGGACAAGAAGGTCAGGAGAAGGAGAGGAGGAACTATTTTCCGGCATTTAGCTGAGGTCAGCATTCTTCAGCAGCCTCTAGCCTCCAGCCTCCTTTGCTGCTTCCGTCTCCTCTCTGCACTCCTCAGTGGTTCAGAGGCAGCTGGTCCACGTGGCTTCAGCAGTGAAAGTACAGGCTGTGCAGTAGTCCAAGCACTAGTTGCACCCCTCCCTCTGGATTCTGGTAATAACTCTTCCTCCTGTTGTCCTTTAGCTCTGGAATCAGCAGTTGCTTCTTGCCATGATTTAGTTCAGTTCAGTTCAGTCACTCAGTTGTGTCTGACTCTTTGCGACCCCATGAATCGCAGCACGCCAGGCCTCCTTGTGCATCACCAACTCCCGGAGTTCACTCATACTCACGTCCATCAACTCGGTGAAGCCATCCAGACATCTCATCCTCTGTTGTCCCCTTCTCCTCCTGCCCCGAATCCCTCCCAGCATCAGAGTCTTTTCCAATGAGTCAACTCTTTGCATGAGGTGGCCAAAGTATTGGAGTTTCAGCTTCAGTATCAGTCCTTCTAAAGAACAGGACTGATCTCCTTTAGAATGGACTGGTTGGATCTCCTTGCAGTCCAAGGGACTCTCAAGAGTCTTCTCCAATACCACAGTTCAAAAGCATCAATTCTTCGGTGCTCAGCTTTCTTCAGAATCCAACTCTCACATGCATACATGACTACTGGAAAAACCATAGCCTTGACTAGATGGACCTTTGTTGGCAAAGTAACGTCTCTGCTTTTGAATATGCTATCTAGGTTGGTCACAACTTTCCTTCTAAGGAGTAAGCATCTTTTAATTTCATGGCTGCGATCACCATCTGCAGTAATATTGGAGCCAAAAAATAAATAAATAAATAAAATAAAGTCTGACACTGTTTCTACTGTTTCCCCATCTATTTCCCATGAAGTGATGGGACCAGATGCCATGATCTTAGTTTTCTGAATGTTGAGCTTTAAGCCAACTTTTTCACTCTCTTCTTTCACTTTCATCAAGAGGCTTTTTAGTTCCTCTTCACTTTCTGCCATAAGGGTGGTGTCATCTGCTTATCTGAGGTTATTGATATTTCTCCCAGCAATCTTGATTCCAGCTTGTGTTTCTTCCAGTCCAGCGTTTCTCGTGATGTACTCTGCATAGAAGTTAAATAAGCAGGGTGACAATATACAGCCTTGACATACTCCTTTTCCTATTTGGAACCAGTCTGTTGTTCCATGTCCAGTTCTAACTGCTGCTTCCTGACCTGCATACAGATTTCTCAAGAGGCAGGTCAGGTGGTCTGGTATTCCCATCTCTTTCAGAATTTTCCACAGTTTATTGTGATCCACACAGTCAAAGGCTTTGGGATAGTCAATAAAACAGATGTTTTTCTGGAATTCTCTTGCTTTTTCGATGATCCAGCAGATGTTGGCAATTTGATCTGTCTGATAATTTTAGCATCCCCCCCTTTTGTTCTATGGGGCTTCCCTTGTGGCTCAGCTGGTAAAGAATCTGCCTGGAATGCGAGAGACCTGGGTTTAATCCCTGGGTTGGGAAGATCCCCTGGAGAAGGGAAAGGCTACCCACTCTAGTATTCTGGCCTGGAGAATTCCATGGACTATATAGTCCATGGGGTCACAAAGAGCTGGTCTTGACCAAGCGACTTTCACTAACTCATTTTTGTTCTAAAGTCGGTATAATCAGTTCCCTGTATTAAATCCATCAGTGTAGCCAGTATCTTGTATTAAATCTCCTTTGTTGGAATGCTTTCATTTTCTTGACTGACCCCTGATAAATGTTGATTCTGACACTGACAAGAAACCCAGTTTAAAAGGGTTCCACTTGTTGAATTAGCAAAAGGTTGGAGGCTTTCTCCCTTTGTGGTGACATCACTAAAAGAGAACCCATGGGCAGGGTGAGGACTGAGGACAGTCAGATGGGCAGAGATGCTCTCCTGGGGAACTTCACACTCTCTAACATCCTCCAGAAATATTCAGGTTGAGAGATGAGCCTACACCATGCTGATGGCTTACCCATTTTGCCCTACAATGGTCTGTCTTAGAGTGCTTCTTCCTTGGCATTTCTACATGTGAAGAATTTTGAAAACTACACTGCAGTACTCTACAATCACATCTTTCTTTTATAAATCCTCAAAGTTGGACAGTGGAGGCAGTGGGAAAATGGCAGTGGTTCTCAAGTATAGTCTGAGGACCTGTGGGGAATCACTGAAACCCTCAGAAAGTATTCATGAGATCACTATTATTATCACAATAGTAAGACTTGATTTTGGAGAAGGCAATGGCACCCCACTCCAGTACTCTTGCCTGGAAAATTTCATGGACTGAGGAGCCTGGTGGGCTACAGTCCATGGGGTCGCAAAGAGTCGAACACGACTGAGCAACTTCACTTTTACTTTTCACTTTCACGCATTGGAGAAGGAAATGGTAACCCACTCCAGTGTTCTTGCCTGGAGAATCTCAGGGACGGGGGAGCCTGGTGGGCTGCCGTCTATGGGATCGCACAGAGTCGGACACGACTGAAGTGACTTAGCAGCAGCAAGACTTGATTTACCTTTTTCATTTTAATTCACTCATAAGGGTACAATGAGATTTCAAGAGGTTACATACATGGATACAGAAACAGATGGTAGGCAGAAGCAGATATTTCAGAAATTCAGCAGAATTTCAGTTCAGTTCAGTTGCTCAGTCATATCCGACTCTTTGCTATTCCATGAACTGTAGCATGCTGGGCTTCCCTGTCCATCACCAACTCCTGGAGCTTGCCCAAACTCATGTCCATTGAGTCAGTGATGCCATCCAACCATCTCATCCTCTGTCATCCCCTTCTTCTCTTGCCTTCAATCTTTACCAGCATCAGGGTCTTTTCCAGTGAGTCAGTTCTTCCCAACAGGTGGCCAAATTACTGGAGTTTCAGCTTCAGCATCAGTCCTTCCAATGAATATTCAGGACTGATTTCCTTTAAGATTGACTGGTTTGATCTTTCTGTTCAAGGGACTCTCAAGAGTCTTCTCCAACACCACAGCTCAAAAGCATCAATTCTTTGGCACTTGGCTTTCTTTATGGTCCAAATCTCACATCCATACATGACTACTGGAAAAACCATAGCTTTGACTAGACAGACCTTTGTTAGCAAAGTAATGTCTCTGCTTTTTAACATGCTATCTAGGTTTGTCATAGCTTTTCTTCCAAGGAGCAAGCGTCTTTTAATTTAGCTGTCTTTTATTCAGATATCAAGGAGATTCACAAAAGTAGAAAAGAGTGCTATTATTCTAATTTAACTTTTGTTTTGGAAAATAAAGTTATTTATTATAAAAATATGTTATTTATGTTAATATGTTTCTTATTTCTACTTTCTAGTGAATTAATAAATCCTGGTGTGGAGTTGGTACATTTTCTTCACTTTTACTAATCACTTAAGTTTCATGCTCCAGCCCCTGGTCATCTGGAGTTTAGTCCCCACATGGATGTCAAATCCAGGGAAATCATTTCCAAGATTTTCAATGGCCCAGGCTGGTTCTCCCTTCTGGGGGCGGGGGGAGGAGGGAGTCCATGTCCTTGCCCCAGGACACATACTCTTCCTGTCCTGATGCTTCAGTCACCACCCTTACATTACTCACAAGAGTGTCAGATTCCAGCTTTTTTGACCCCAGTTTTAGGAGACACCTGTCCAAGTCACTTAGTGGCCTCCCATAGTGAGGGGAAGCATCACACCCTTCCCCCATGGGGACAGCTGAGCCCCGATGCCATGCTGACACTAGCCAGCCTCAAGCTACAGGTTGCAGAAATAGTTTTCCCTCTCTTCTTCTGTGGATGCTGCTGCAGGCCTTCTAATATTTGACTGTGGAAGGTGGGAATAGTTGACCCACATTATCTTGGGATCTCAGTTGAAAGTTAGGTAGAAATAACTAGTCCAATTTTTAACATCTGTCATAAAATCATCCTGAATTTCTAATGAAATATCTCTCATTATTTATATATTATACATGAAGAAATTAAAGTTCAGAGAAAATATTAAGAATTAAAGGTAAGTGACCAAGCCAGGATTTGAACTCTGGTATGTCCAAAATTGAGGGGGGCATGACAACCCATTTCAGTAATCTTGTCTTTAGAATTCCATGGATGGATAAGATATAGCCTGTAGTGTTGCACTTTATGCATATTGTCAAGTTGCTTTCAGAGAAGTTCTAGCAACTTAAGCTCTCATTAGTGATGAATGAACATGTCCCTTTCACCATATTCTTGCTAAAAGTAGGCCTTCATCACTTTTTAACCTTGCCTATTTATCAGACAACAGATGATATCTCATTGCTGTTTTAACTTGTTTTTCTTTGATTACTACTGAAGATGAAACTGTTTTTATATTTATTGGTCATGTTCTTGATCATTAAAAAATTAAATTTTTTTTCCATATTGATATGCAGGAACTCTATTATTAGAGGATTTAAATCTTGTCATATGCTATAAATACTGCTCTAGTTTTTCACTTATTCAATTTTATGAATTTTTTGACATTGCACACATTTGAAGATTTTATGTAATTAAACCTAGTAATACTTTTGTTGGCCTTCCCTTTGTAATATCATGCTCAGAGAAATTGGAATACTTCCTAAAATATTTTTTTCACGAAGGTATAAATCTATTATGTTCTCTGAATCTTTGGATGACAGTGAATATGTTTCTGTGACTCTCATACAGGAACAGTTGGAGCATTTTTGACACACCATCCTCAAAATGCTGTAGAAGCTATTCCACTATTTTCCGAAATTTACTGTTGAGAGAGAAGTCTGATACCAAAAAGACTTTTGTCTCCTCTTATGTCCCCAGTTATTTGTAAGAGCAGAATGACTGCAAGATTATTCTTTATACTTGGAATAAAAAAGAAAAGCCAGACACGATGAGGAGAGTCTGTTTTACACTTTCTGGAGTTCAGTGGGTTTTGGATTAAAGGATTTCTTCAACTAAAGAAAATTATCTTTCTTTTTAGTTTGGTCACCACTTCTCTGTCTGATGTATTCTCTTCTTCTGGGTTTCCTAGTCAATCTCCAGGACCTGTCCTATATGCCTCTTATATGAGTTTCAGAATTTCCCCAGTGGGCTGACTGTTTTTCTCACCCAGTTTGTTTCGTGTTGTCCAACTTGCTTGTCAGTATGGCCATCGCATTTTTACATCAGGCAATTATTGTTTCACCTAAAGTAGTCTTCCCTGATCTCAGACTCTTTCTTTTTCACGAGTGCTGTCTCCTCAAATTATTACTGAGAATCTGATTTAATATCTTACAAAATTCACTTTCCTGTTGCAAGCTGTTGAAAGAGCTCTCCTCTTTGGAGATCATGAACATTTTTTCTATATTCAAATGTTTCTCTGTTTTCTCATCCTTATGAGGGAGTGCTGTGTTTGCCCAGTTTTGGAAACTGGAAGAGGCCCAGTTAGAGAGTGTTCAGGTTCATGTCTGATTTCTTCAGTGTGCAAAAAGGGATCAAGGAAGGATCGATCATTTCTGTAGTTTAATTTCTCTGGATCAGCAGTCCCATTTTCTAGAAGGTTGAAGAAGGAACCGCATCCCAAGGTGGTCATGTGACAAGCACTTCCCCACTGTGCCCACACTCCTTCCCACCTGTCAGGGGCGCCATCCTCCTTCTCTAATGGACAAGATGGTCTTGTGAGACTGTTGTTCTTATCACATTGTTTGAACTGGACTGAACTGAAATGGCAGCGGATTGTGCTGAGAAGGGAAATTAGCACCTGTTTGGAACTGGCATTACATTTATAGAGAGCAAGGGGGAAACAAACACAAAGGCCAGCACACTGGGGATGATTACTGCCAAAATTACTTACCAAAGACATCTGCGAAGCTGTGATCCAGTCAGGAGGGATGTGGAAATGAGCCCCAGCTGAGTCCCCCAGCAAAATGACTCCCCTGGGCTGTGAACCTAGGGGGCACAATTTATTTGCATTATTTATGCACTCAAGTAGTTTGGAGCCTCCAGGTTAGGTAGTTAGGTGAACACATACCCTGGTGTGTATTCCATGCATGGAGCATCATATCAGTGATACATTGCCACTTTTTGAGTGTTGGAGGATGAGGGGCATAGCATTTAGGAGCTGAATGAAATTTCTAGGCCACTGAAACTGCCAACTAAGCTGTAGAGATGCAGGTGTGTTTCCTAGCTCCGCATAAAACAAACTGCTGTGCAACCTCTTAAGTGAATGATGGATGAATAAAAACATCAGAAGTTTATCTGAACTCAGAAATATGCCCAGATTTTGGTCCTGAAAATTGCTTTTTTGGAAAGCATACCCATTTCTATTATAATTCACTTTAGGAATTAGTGATATCATGGAGCAATTTTGATTTTTCAAACATGTTATGGATTTTTAAAGTCCTGAATCTGTAAAGGCAAAAGTGCCGAATGGACAATTATGGCTGATCGATGGAGAAATGGAGAAATAAAGTCACTGTGCAGCCTTGTAAATCTGAGATTACAAATCACTTAATCTGATTCTGAGGAATTCACCCATGGGTGGTGCGTGTAACTCTTCCAAAATTCTTAAAGTCCTGAAAGAATCAAGTGATTCCTCCCAGAGTCAGAGAGGAGAGCCTCCTTTCCCCACCTACAAACCCCCTGAATCAAGCCAAGGATGGTCCAGGCTTCCTCTAGTGCTCCCTATCTCAGGACTCCGGGACAGCTAGCATTTGGCTATGCAGCTGGGGACTGAGAAGGCCCAGGACACTGAAGAGGGGATGGGACTTAGGGAATCCAAGAGACTTCCCATAGTGAACCCAGAGCCTCACACCATGGTTTCACTTAGATGCTTATTTATTCATTTATTTGTTAATGCATTCTTTTATTCATGCAACAGCATTTCTAAATGGTATGACATATATTGGGTCCTTACATTTTCTACCTCTATCCTACTCCCCTGACAGCTTAGAGACAGTTAGACTTTAAGTTGATTGAGGACAAGGACTATATCATGTCTGCCCATGAAAACTCAGAGCCACGTATAGTCCTTGATGCATAATAGGAATGAGTATTCATGAAATATCCTGTTGAGTGAATGAAATATTTTTAAATGTTAGGAAAAATCACTGCAGAGTTCCAAAGAATAGCAAGAAGAGAGAAGAAAGCCTTCTTCAGTGATCAATGAAAAGAAATAGAGGAAAACAACAGAACGGGAAAGACTAGAGATCTCTTCAAGAAAATTAGAGATACCAAGGGAACATTTCATGCAAGGATGGGCTCGATAAAGGACAGAAATGGTATGGACCTAACAGAAGCAGAAGATATTAAGAAGAGGTGGCAAGAATACACGGAAGAACTGTACAAAAAAGATCTTCACGACCCAGATAATCAGGATGATGTGATCACTAATCTAGAGCCAGACATCTTGGAAAGTGAAGTCAAGTGGGCCTTAGAAAGCATCACTACAAACAAAGCTAGTGGAGGTGACGGAATTCCAGTTGAGCTGTTTCAAATCCTGAAAGATAATGCTGTGAAAATGCTGCACTCAATATGCCAGCAAATCTGGAAAACTCAGCAGTGGCCACAGGACTGGAAAAGGTCAGTTTTCATTCCAATCCCAAAGAAAGGCAATGCCAAAGAATGCTCAAACTACTGCACAATTGCACTCATCTCACATGCTAGTAAAGCAATGCTCAAAATTCTCCAAGCCAGGCTTCAGCAATATGTGAACCGTGAACTCCCTGATGTTCAAGCTGGTTTTAGAAAAGGCAGAGGAACCAGAGATCAAATTGCCAACATCTGCTGGATCATGGAAAAAGCAAGAGAGTTCCAGAAAAACGTCTATTTCTGCTTTATTGACTATGCCAAAGCCTCTGACTGTGTGGATCACAATAAACTGTGGAAAATTCTGAAAGAGATGGGAATACCAGACCACCTGACCTGCCTCTTGAGAAACCTGTATGCAGGTCAGGAAGCAACAGTTAGAACTGGACCTGGAACAACAGACTGGTTCCAAATAGGAAAAGGAGTACGTCAAGGCTGTATATTGTCACCCTGCTTATTTAACTTCTATGCAGAGTACATCATGAGAAATGCTGGACTGGAAGAAACACAAGCTGGAATCAAGACTGCCGGGAGAAATATCAATAACCTCAGATATGCAGATGACACCACCTTTATGGCAGAAAGTGAAGAAGAACTAAAGAGCCTCTTGATGAAAGTGAAAGAGGAAAGCAAAAAAGTTGGCTTAAAGCTCAACATTCAGAAAACGAAGATCATGGCATCCAGTCCCATCACTTCATGGGAAATAGATGGGCAAAGAGTGGAAACAGTGTCAGACTTTATTTTTTTGGGCTCCAAAATCACTGCAGATGGTGATTGCAGCCATGAAATTAAAAGACGCTTACTGCTTGGAAGAAAAGTTATGATCAACCTAGATAGCATATTTAAAATTAGAGACATTACTTTGCCGACTAAGGTCCGTCTAGTCAAGGCTATGGTTTTTCCTGTGGTCATGTATGGATGTGAGAATTGGACTGTGAAGAAAGCTGAGCGGCGAAGAATTGATGCTTTTGAACTGTGGTGTTGGAGAAGACTCTTGAGAGTCCCTTGGACTGCAAGGAGATCCAACCAGTCCATCCTAAAGGAGATCAGCCCTGGGATTTCTTTAGAAGGAATGATGCTAAAGCTGAAACTCCAGTACTTTGGCCACCTCATGCGAAGACTTGACTCATTGGAAAAGACTCTGATGCTGGGCGGAATTGGGGGCAGGGAGAGAAGGGGACGACCGAGGATGAGATGGCTAGATGGCATCACGGACTTGATGGACTGAGTCTGAGTGAACTCTGGGAGATGGTGACGAACAGGGAGGCCAGGCGTGCTGCGATTCATGGGGTTACAAAGAGTCGGACACGACTGAGTGACTGAACTGAACTGAAACAAAAATAGCGATTCTACCGTAGGGTCTTGTTTGAGGCTCTTTGGGCATCAGCAGTACCATGTTTTCAGTACTATGTGGTTGGTATTAGTAAGTTTCTCCTAAGAGTACTGGTGGGTTTCCCTAGCGGCGCAGTGGTAAAGAAACCACCTGCCAGTGCGAGAGGTGTGAGGAATGCGGTTCAGCCCCTGTGTTGCGGAGAGCCCCTGGAGGAGGAAATTAAACCACTCCAGTACTATTGCCTGGGAAATCCCATGGACAGAGAAGCCTGGCAGGCTACAGTCCATGGGGTCTCCAAAGAGCAGGACATGACTTAGCAACCAAACAAAGAGTACAAAGACTACTGGTGGCCCAGGTGTCAGTGGCATTTGGGCATACAGAACACAGAGCATTTGTTCAAGTGTTTTTGGGAACTCTCAGCAGTTATAGTTTGGCGGCCTCCCTCAAGTTACCCACATACAAGCCTTTAACCCATTTGACACAAGGGACTCTGTCAGTACCAGCCCAGATGTCTGACCTTATGGTGTATTGAGAAGGACACAGAGCAGATTGAAAATTATCACCTCCAATTATTTTTTTATTTGGAGAAGTGCTGGATTTCAGTTACCATGGTATCTATTTTACAGCCTTTAAGAAAAAACTGAATTTTATATTTGTGTATAGTTGATTAATAATGTGTTATCTTCAGTTGTACAACAAAGTGATTCAGTTACGCATATACAAGTATCTAGTGTTTTTCAAATTTGTTTCCCAATTAGGTTGTTACGTAATATTCAGCAGAGTTCCCTGTGCTATACACTAGGTCCTTGTTGGCTACCCATTTTAAAAGTAGTAGTGCGCACATGTCCATCCGAAACTCCCTAACTATCCCTCTAATAACTTTCCAGTCACCCAATAAAGGAATCAGTTAAACTCAGTTTTTCTTTGTCTAGATTCTGCCTCATTTCTATAATCTTTTTCATATATTTTTCTAATTTGTCATGAAAACAAATGTAAACTGGTCAACATTATGCTGTAGCACCAGGCATTTCCTCGTTTGTCTGTTTGATTCAATTTGACTCAGACTAGAAAAGAATATTCTATTAGGATAAGTACACCGACTTTTACCATTCATACCTTCACAGAATTTCTTCTCGTATGGGATTCCATCTTTTGGATCAACACCCTTTAAGAGAGAAATAATGAGATTAGCAGTTTGCTTTTAAATTTATGAGACACAAGTACAGAATCCTCCCCAGATGGCTTTTAAAGCACAAAGGCAAATCAGTAGATAAAATCCTTTAAAGTCTCTTGAGCCCTTAATCCAAGGTAGCAACATTTTAGGCTTTCAGGACTTGGGGGCAGGAATAAGAAGAATCCAAAAACTGGACCATCTTGTTCAGAAGAATGCAGGGCAGGGCTCTGAGTGCTGGAAGTGTCACTGGAGGGAGCACTGAGGGTCCAGTCAGTGCTGGGACACAGGGTCAGAGTGGGTTCAGCGGTCTCTGAACTGGAGCGCTAAGTATCCTGACTTCTCCAGTGCCTAAGGAGCGATGCTTCTAGAGCAGTGATTCTCAACAGGTCTGGTTTTAAGGCAGCCCCCTACCCGCCCCTGCCCTGCAACCATCCCCAAGGGACTTTGGCAATGTCCGGAGACATCTTTGGTTGTTACAGCGTGGGGAGGGGGGAGCTACAGGCCTTTATGGGGAGAGGCCTGAGATGCCGCTGATCATCCTACATTTTGCAAGGCAGCCCAGACCATAAGACATCATCCCAAATGCTGATACAGTGAGACCGAGAAACCCGTAAGTGAGGTTGAGCTTGTGAGTTGGACAGGGTTACCATCGCTGAGGGCACTTCCTAACACTGAATGCTAAGTCTGTGCATTAGTAGAGTAACTGGTCCTTGGAAGGTTCAAGCAGAGTCTGGATAACCCTAAGGAAAAGTTAATACACATATGTAGTTATGTTTTTTCCTTTGTTTTGCTTGTCAAACTCTGGTCTGGAGAGCACTGGCATTCCACTAGATAGTAATAGTATTAACAGTATTCTAGGAAGAGCCTGATGGTCAGAGATATATTGGAAACAGTGTGTTCACTCTCTTGGTCTTGGGGGCTCCCAGTGTGCAATAAAACATTAAAGATGCTGAGAAATTCGGAAGTAAAGAAAACTGTTTAGGCTTACTTGACCCAGTACTTTCGAAACCTGGGTATAGCACCCCTCCTCCTGTATCTTTTAACCTCCCACTCGACAGCAGAGTTCCTAGACACAGTTAGGAAAATGTTGGACTTGGTGGTTACAAAATCTTCTCTGAGTTCAAGATGATTTTGTGATTCTGGGAGTCATTTTTCCTCTATGGAAAGGGATAGGTGTGAAGGTCATGTGTCTTTTTCCAATTAACTGATGATGAACTCTGAGTCTTGGCTCTCTGGGCTCCTGGTGGATTTCCACTGGTATAGCACAGTCTCTTACTGGCCTTCTGTATGTAGGAGGGGTCACATGTCAGAGGAAGGGATGGGGTCATGGAACCAAGATAGGAGCTTCACATACTAATAACCTCCGTGTCATCCAACAGGACAGCTGAGCTTGACTCTATCAGAACAAGAGCTGCCTTAGGGGTCCTGACATCTCCATACCTTAAGACTAGGGGTGATGTCTTCCCCTCCTCATGAGATGGCAATTTGACTAATGATAGGGTGGTTGGGGTGGGCTATACGAGGTACAATCTGTCTGGCTCTCCATCTCCCAGAAACAATAGACCATCAGTGTCCTGGAGAGAAGAAACTACAGAAACTTTCTCCTCTTCATCCAAGCAGACAAATTAGGCAGCCATTCAGAGGCAATTTATCTTGAAGCTGGGGAAACTTAAACTTCAAGGCCCCTTGCTTGTATGATTCCTGCCTGTGTGAGTGCTGGGAGCAGCTGGGAGCTGTTTTAGGTGGAGAGTGTTTTAGGTGGAGAGGAGTCTGGCTGCAGTCAGAACAATGTTTCCACTTAAGCACTCCTGGTAAATTGGAAAAGAGATCTCAAAAGAAAGGGACCTGAATTTCCAAGACTCCAGGAATTTGTTAAGATTTCTTTTATCATTCTAGTTATCATACGTTTATACTTGATTTTGTATTTGGTATACTTTTTCTTTTATGCTGCTGCTGCTGCTGCTAAGCTGCTTCAGACGTGTCCAACTTTGTGCGACCCCATAGATGGCAGCTCACCAGGCTCCCCCATCCCTGGGATTATCCAGGCAAGGACACTGGAGTGGGTGAGAACCCCTCAAATCCTATAAGTTCAAGACCTCACAAAATTTAGATTTGCTGCCATTGCTGTCCTCAGATAAGTGTTTGGCTTCTCTCCTTCCTTCCCTTTTCTCTACTGGAAGCTACTAATCTATTATTCATAAGGAACCAGGGTAGCAGCATAGATGCTTCGGGATGTAGGTAGTGGGGAAACTACAGGTAATTTCCACTCTGCCTGGCTAGCTTTATGAAACAGGACAAAAAATGGCTGCAATGAAATGGTGACAGCATGTGGTTTGCTCCACCAGCTGTTTGGGTTGCTGTAAAAACTTTGCTAACACCACGATTCATTTAATTTCACACTGTTTCAGACAGAACCAAGGGGTTAGATGTGAGTGACCTTAAACAAGACTTACAGTAGCTGTGACTGAGAGAGCCTCAGCTCTCATTACATCATTGACACTTTTCACGTGTGATTGGATTCTATGCCTCTCTTTCAAACAGCAGAAAAAGAGTTGCCTTAGCCTACCATCTTATCTTCTTCCTTAGGTCTGACTAAGCAAACAGGCAATGGGCTTGTGAAGAGGGCAGAAAGCCAGAGAAGAGGGTTAAGTCTGAATTTAGTTGCTTACCCAAATGCCATTACAGTTGGAATCTTGATATGAGTCCCAGTTGTCTGGCCTACAGAGAGGACAGCCACATTAGTCTTCAGCGTGCATGTATCACTCTGAATGTCAGCTTCACAAATGAAAGAATGAATGAATGAGTGCTACACCAAGTGTCACCAACAGCCAACAGGTTCTTCAAGGGAAAATGCCACACGCCATTGTGTGTTGTGGCCCACAGAACCCCCACTCAGCCTCTTTGTCATTCTCTTGGCTTTGGGTGTTTGCTGGGAGCTGGGGACCAAATGCAGCCTTTTCATAACTGACTATGTTCGTGGGTGGTATTGTTGGGTAATGGTGCTGATGAGCGTAATGAACACATCTGTAGTCTATTTTCTTCAGACAGGCGATACCATTAAAGTTACGCCTCTAAAGTCCCAAACATCTGGTTAATGCTTCAGCACTGTAGTCACAGCTAAGATGAAGGCTGGCATATCCAGTTTGAGTTCTGAGATGGGATTGGCTGCACATCAGCCTGGGACTAAAATGAAACTCGCACTCCACTCCCCGCAGCCCTTGCCTTATTCTTGGTGGAAAAGGGCTGCCCTTTCTGGGCCCAGGGCTGCCTGTAGAGCTCGAGCAGGAGGAGGGATAAACATCCACAAGAACCTGTCTACTCACTTGTTCCTTCCACTAGACTGTAAACTCGTATTTCTGTTTGTTTACCACACAGCATGATGCAGAGTGCTTGGCAATGCTCCATGAGCATTTTGGGGGGCAATAAAATGAACAATTACTGTTTTTTTTTCATTGAGTTTTACTTCAGTGAGGACACGGAAGTCCCTTCTCTCTGTTAGCACGAATCCCCTAGGCTGGAGGAGATAATTATGCCTCCTGCCTCCTTTTCAGAAGGTAATTTTCAAAATCAGTGATGAGCAGAGACCATTACCTTCTGCCTGGGTATGCCATCTTGTTGCTGTCGTTGCAATCTCTCCCTCGCCAGTGAAAGCCCCGCAGTGTCTGGAAGTGAAGAGCACACATAGGAAGGGTCAGTTCTGCTTTGATGCTGTCCACGGTGAAGGCCAGTCAGAGCTGTCAGAGGGGTAGTGACATCTGCGGTTTCAAATTCAAATATAGTCTGGGAACACCAGAGATCACTAGGAAAATTAAAATGAATATGCTAAGACCTCCCAAGTGAGGTGAAGTATAATATGGTGCCAGGGCCAATCACAGGTGTAGCATGCACACACCACGTGTGTGTGTGTGTGTGTGCTGTTGTGTATGTGCCAATATGTGAAAGTATGGGGGTGCATCTGTGTGAATTTGTAAATACGTGAGCATGTGTGCATTCACATGGTTATGCAAATGCATGTTTCACACATGTGTGTCTGTGTGTACATGTGTGTTCATGTGTATGTGTCTATGTGTACTTCCACACACAGCAGGGCCATCCAACTCCCTGAACTTTCTCTATTAATCATCAACCTTCTCAGGCCCCAAAGCAATTGGTTTATTTTGTCCAACGATTAATAATTTTACTGAATAATTAAAAACTCTAGCCAAACTGGTTATTTGCATGGATTTATTGTATTTTGACATGTCTGATTCAAAAGGATCAAGAGCCATGATGATGTCAAACAATGCTTTTATTTCTCAAATTGCCAGGTAGAGTATCTGAGATCCCATCAACTTTGGAAAGTTTGTGACATCTGTTACTTGCTTGTTGAATTTCACAGAGAATATTATGATATCCTAACTGTTCTAAATCAAACATGTGCACACAAACACATATACACTTTTAAAAAGTAAGTTAAAATATATTTAAGAATTTTGAAAATAATTCATGACGTTTTCAAGATAACTGTTATCCCCATGGAGAATTCCAGCTGGGAATGACTTCAGGAAATGAAAACAGTCTAGGCCTAAGATCCACTTTGATGGTCCATGTGGAGATAGCATAAAGGTATAGAAACATTATAAAATGGTGTATTACCAAATTAATAATACATTCAAATGGCATTCAATCTTGTCTTATTAAAGGAAAGAAATTTATAGGAAGCAATGCAATATTTACTGAACATCTGGTTACTCTTAACAATACTTACTGGGAAATCACTATATTTGTCTGAATCGGCATCACTGAATGGCACAGAATTTTGTATAGCTCTAGAAGAAAGAAAATGAAACACCTGTGAGCTAAGAAAAAAGAAAGTGTGTTTGTGAAAATAAATACAGACATGTTTAGATATGACTGTGTTGATTTTACTTAACAAAACCCCACTCTAAAAATAAAATTAAGGGCCTAAATAAAAATTTTAAAAGTAAAGATAAAATTGAGTACCAGCCCAAATTTACTTATTTCTGTTTGCCACTCAACAGAACGATTTTCTCTCTGACATTTTTCTTGGCCTATATGGGTAAGTAAAATATAATGAACTCAGGTTTTAGAGGGCATGGGATATGGCTGTTGAGGTTCTCAGGAAAGCAGACTGCATTTTTGGGCCAGTCAATGAGCTTAGTACTAGAGATTTTACACATTTTACACATTCTGGGACAAAAGTCTTTTCTTAAGAGTCTCCTCTTTTAAATCACTGCATCTGAGAACTGTTAGGCATTTGGTTGTCAATCCCCTTCAAGAACCGGGTGTAACTGATGTGACTGATGATCGAGCAATTAATGCCAAAAACTAGATACCTCCTTTGAACGAGGATTTCCCTTAAATCTTTACCACCAGACTCTCCCCAGCTTCCAAATGCCAAACATTGTTTTCCCTTTAGGAGAATCACTTACAGAGTAGCAGGCAAGTGCCATCATACGGCAGAGTGAGGTTACTCTTGGAGCTTAGAATGTAGAGAGAGTAACACGCTCCCTTATAGGTTTTAGTAAATGGTCTTCTGAATCAAGAGCTTCTCAGCAGTTCTGAGAGTCTCAAGGCTAGCGAATTCAGCCAGAGCCAGCATGGAGCCTAACTGCTGGTGTAGAAACTGTCTTAAGAGCTCTGGGATGGTGGAGCCACTGGAAGTCTACTTTATAGATCTCTTGGGAGATGACATCCCCTGTAAAAATAGGTAGCGTTCTCCTATGTATGTATTTGACCTCTTGGATAGCTGTTTTAGGCTCCTAGTTGAGAAAAGGAGGAAAGACACAGAGCAAGAGAAAGAATAAGAGGAAGAGGGGGAGGGAGAGGGATGGGTTAGGTAGGAGAGAGAGGATGAACAAACCCAAACAGCCATATTATCAATCTGAGAAAAAGCACTGGGTAAAAGGTCTCTCTCAATGATGTCAAAACTATCTCCTTCTACCTTTGCCACCTTAGGGGTGAGAGTTTGTCCTTGAAGGAAGGAACAATGAGTTGTTTCTAAAATTGGAACACTTGGTCATTAAACTAACCTTTACTTGTTTATTTTAAAGGCTCAAAGTAGCTAACCAAAACCATACATTCTAGACATGCATAGGTAGATTGGCCATCCTAAATCTCATAAGTTGTAATTTACATAAACTCCACAATCCCTTATTCATAGCCTGCATATCCAAACAGTCCTGAAAACCAAGAGTGGTTTCTTATTTTCAATGTTGAAGCTAATTTATTTGGTGGCAAAATTTGACCTAAAGCAATCTAAGGCAATTCATAACCTGCTGCTGCTAAGTCACTTCAGTCATGTCCGACTCTGTGCGACTCCATAGACGGCAGCCCACCAGGCTCCCCCATCCCTGGGATTCTCCAGGCAAGAACACTGGAGTGGGTTGCCATTTCTTTCTCCAATGCATGAAAGTGAAAAGTGAAAGTGAAGTCGCTCATAGCCTATACCCTACTTAATATGACTATCCATATATTTCACTGCTGAAATATAAATGTGTTTAATCAGGAGTGCTAAGAGTGTAAGTGAGTGTGGTGAATTATAGTATATGCATGATATGTCACTTTCTTAAAATCTGGGAAATTCTGAATTCCAAATTACATCTGGCTCCAAGGTTTTGGACAAAGTATTGTTGACTTTTACCATCATTGCTTCTGCAAAACTGTATAAAATATGATACATTGTGTATCCTTATAGGTGCCCGGTTGTATGCCAAAATATTCATTCATTCATTCCATAGCTATTTTTGAAGTCCCTACCATGTGCCAGACATCATATTAGATATTAAGGATGAGTATTAGATACATTTCCTATGCTAGAAGAGCTCAGTGATGGGTGGGGAAAACAATGCATTAATAGATAGGTACAGTGCTATGGAGAAAATTCTCTAAGAGAGTTGTGCACGCAGAGGGAAGACATTTCCCTCTCTACAGGGAAGGAGACAATCTTAAGGTGAAAGTTAAAGGATTAGAAAGTATTTTCAAAGCAAGTAATTGGGTGACAGGCATTGAGGTAGGAAGGAAAAATATGGGAAGCCCTTTAACATAGCTCTAGGTTCTGAAATTAGACTCCTTGGATTTGAATCCCAGGTCTGCTGTACATAACCTTAAGGCAAATTATTTCATCATTTTTACATCTGTTGGCTCATTTGTAAATGGGGTCAATGTCAGTACCTGCTTCCTTGGACTGTTGCAAAGACTAAATGAGTTGTTACATGTGAAGTGAGGAAGACCTTTGCCAAGCATGTGATGAGTATTCACAAAATATTAGCTCTTTTCTTTATTATGCACAGTGCTAACAGCTATCCCAAGGGTGGCTTCTAGGACTGGGCAAACAGGCCTAAGCTGTCTGCTCTTATGACATTTTGGTTTCTGGATATATCCCCAATTCAACCCATGGGTTCTCTTCAGATTTTCAGGTTCCCAGCCATACAATGTCCAATCCAGTTATGCATGTCTATTATTTTTAGATATTTTTACCATAAATTTCTTTGCTGTAAGTACCTTCACAGCAAACAAAACATTCTCACTGTGTAGCTAATTGGCCATAAGACAATTTTGCCATAAAAGGTAAAATGACTGGTTGATAGTTTGTTTTGATATGTATCATACGAAAATCATGACAAATGATGATGATTTGCCCCAACAGCCAGTTTCTTATTTCTAAACACATTACAGTAGAGGAGAAAGAGCCTGAGGGCCTGAAAAAGTGCAAGTTTGAACTCACATTTCCCATAAACCTCTGGAATGTTTATCAACAGACATGTGACCAGATGCCAGGATCACACAACAGTATAGAGGCTTTCATAACAGAATACAAATGTGTGTGTGCTCAGAGGTGTCCGACTCTTGCAGCCCCATGGACTGTAGCCCACCAGGCTCTTTTCTAGGCAAAAACATAGGAATGAGATGCAATACAAAGCTTGGGTATAAATATGCATCCTAATATTTGGAAATTGATACTTCCTCTAACAAAGGAAGAAATTTTAGCAAAAAGAAAAACTGTGATGCCGAATGAGGAGGCGAATCAATGTATAAAGCACTAAGAATGAAAGACCTGGAAGACAAGTGCTCAGGTACAAGTCACAAAATAAGGTCAGTCATCTGCACAGTAGTGCCATTAAATCTACGCACCCTTTAAAGGGACTTCCGTGGTGGCTCAGATGGTAAAGCATCTGCCTACAATGTGGGAGACCTGGGTTCAATCCTTGGATTGGGAAGATCTCCTGGAGTAGAAAATGGCAACCCCCTCCAGTACTCTTGCCTGGAAAATCCCATGGACAGAAGAAACTGGTAGGCTACAGTCCATGGGGTTGCAAAGAGTTGGACATGACTGACTTTCACTTTTCACCCTTTAAATATATTCAGATATTTTGTATTTAGTAATAAAGTCTCTTTAATTTTGTAATTAGCCTCATGGCTAATTAGTTATATGGTGAAACTAATGTTTGTGGCAGCAAAGATGTTTAAAACAGGAAACTTATAGTGAAAATACCTAGAACTCCAGTTGGCTGGTGCAGCTAATCACCTGTTTGCTGCTCCTGCCCTTTGCCTGGGGTCTAGCTGACAAGCTTGACCCAGTGAGCAATTGTGACTGCAGCTGAATGTTATTCATTACATAATATTGAGCTATTCAAGCTCAAAATGCCTAAAACTATGTCATGAAACTGGGGCATTACAACAAAAGAAAACTAGGGAAAATAAAGTCTCCATGAGTATCTGCCTCACATTTGAATCCCAGGCAGCAGTGCAGGCTCAGAGTGGCTCTGTTTCTTCAGCACATGGATGTGTTACATGCATCTCTGTAAGATGCAATGAAAGCAGAGAAAACCATGGAAAGATCCATCCTGACATAGTTACATGGCTCACCGTGTGGCGGAGATAGGGACGGAGGTGCGTGGCAAGAGCAGGGCAGAAGCAAGAAGGAACAAATGAGAAAAGCCGAGAACGATGAATTAAAAATGTGATTAACATAGCATATGATAGCCTGTGTGAATTTATGTGAAATAATAAATAGGTGGGCTTGAGCATTTGGAAATTCAATAAAAAGAATAAATTATCGATATTAAGAGGGGACCCTCCTGACTCACCATTGCTGCAATTAAAAAAAAAAATTGGGCAGTGTATAGGCACTGTGAATTCTGATCAGAACAAAACAACAAAATCCTTGGTTGCCCCATGGTAGTAGCCTAGTATCCTACACATTTGTGTCTATTAAATTAGTGTTTTTTCTTTGTTTATTCATTTGTTTCTTCACTGAGTCCCTACTGAGGTCAAGCACTGTGGTAGCGACCAGGGCTAAAAAGTTTACCAAGAAATGGTATCCTCACTCTCAAAAGCTGTTGGTAGGTGTGGGAGACTGGTGGGGAAGCAGCCAGGGAAGAACAGGGTGCAGGATCAGGTGCCAGGGAGCATGGGGGCACCGAGGAGGCTAGCTACGTGGTCGAAGACAGGCTGGGAGCTGGAAAACTTCCCATGGGTGGAGATGCCACCATTGCATTTTGAAGGCATTAAAACAAACAAGGGGGCACAGAGAGAGGCAAGGAGCAGGAAAGACGTTCTTATTGGCGGGGATTTTACGGAAGGGATAATGCAGTAGAAGACACGTAGGTCTTTCTCTTCTACCTGTTGACTGTTGCTGGATCAGGCGTTAAATGAACTAGAACCAACCTGTTCATCTGAAAGTGGGGCTCAGGGTCAAGGGACAGACAGTGTAGTGGTTCTGGGTCCAAATGTCATGTGTATCCATGACTAGTTCTGTGGGTTTGGGAAAATAACTTTACATCTTTAAAAAGGGGGACAAAAATGGGGTCTGCTAACAGGACTGCATTTACAAGAGTTCCCGGTAAAGAGACAGTACTGGGTTATTCTTCTTTGTCATTATTATCACTGAGCCACAGGTTATTTGAAGAATAAATGAGGTTGCATGTAAATGTGATTTATAAACCAAACAGCACTGAATAAATTGTGACCTGGTATGAATTATACTAGAAGCACAATGGTTTTTAGAAGATGAAAAACATATTGCTTTTGCTTTTTCATAAAAAGAATTTCCCTTTTAAATTGGGCCTGATAAATCTCTGGCCACAGATGCTCTTGAATTCAGTGTTTCAAAGGTGGTTCAATTGCAGAGATGTCGTTTTGGTCCTGCAGGCCCACGTTTGACACAGAAAATGTAATGATGATTTCAGCAAGGAGGAGACAGGAGTCTCAATTCAACAAGAGCTAGGCATGATGAAATGATCAGGGGCCTGGGGACCTCGGGACCTGGCTGTCTATCAGCCCCCCAGCATCTTCTTTCATGTCTGATATTCCCCCTCCACTCCTCATATCCTGATGCTGTCCGCCTCCACCTCTATTCATGAAAAGCAGTGTTGATAACTGTTTCTGGGATCTAGGCCAGCACTTCGCACAGCTGGCTTACAGGAACTCATGTGGGCAGATGAACCAGGAAAAGTTTTTAAACTAAGAGGTTGTGAATGTGGGTCAGAAGCACAGCCTTCTCCTCTCCTGAGATACTTTCAAAGCTATTCAGTGGCTTTAGCTTCTATGAAGCTGATGAGATGAAGGATGGAGGAACATAGGAAAAGTGCCTCTGTTGTGGGCTCAACTGTGTTCACCAAAGAGAGCTGTTGAGGTTCTAACCCCGGGTCCCTGTGAATGGGAACTGACTTGGAAAGAGGATGTTTGCAGATGTTGTTAAGTTAGGATGAGGTTATTAGTTCAGTTCAGTTCAGTCACTCAGTCTTTGTCTCCCCATGGACCTTCAGCACGCCAGGCTTCCCTGTCCATCACCAGTTCCCAGAACTTGCTAAACTCATGTTAATCAAGTCGATGATGCCATCCAGCCATCTCATCCTCTGTTATTCCCTTCTCCTCCTACCTTCAGTCTTTCCCAGAATCAGGGTCTTTTCCAATGAATCAGTTCTTCAAATCAGGTGGCCAAAGTGTTGGAGCTTCACCTTCAGCATCAGTCCTTCCAATGAATATTCAGGACTTATTTCCTTTAGGAGGTCATTAGGATGGTCCCTACATTACCAGATGGCCAACATTGAAACCAGATTGATTATATTCATTGCAGCCAAAGATGGAAAACCTCTATACAGTCAGCAAAAACAAGACTGGGAGCTGAATGTGGCTCAGATCATGAACTCCTTATTGCCAATTTAAGACTTAAATTGAAGAAAGTGGGGAAAACCACTAGACCATTCAGGGATGACCTGAATCAAATCCCTTACAATTAACAGTGGAAGTAAGAAATAGATTTAAGGGACTAGATCTGATAGACAGAGTGCCTGATGAACTATGGACAGAGGTTCATGACAGTGTACAGGAGACAGGGATCAAGACCATCCCCAAGAAAAACAAATGCAAAATAGCTGTCTAAGGAGGCCTTACAAACAGCTGTGAAAAGAAGAGAAGGGAAGAGCAAAGGAGAAAAGGGAAGATATATCCATTTGAATGCGGAGTTCCAACCAATAGCAAGGGGAGATAAGAAAGCCTTCCTTAGCTATCAATGCAAAGAAATAGAGGAAAACAACAGAATGGGAAAGACTAGAGATTTCTTCAAGAAAATTAGAGATACCAAGGGAACATTTCATGCAAAGATGGGTTCAATAAAGGACAGAAATGGTATGGACCTAACAGAAGCTGAAGATATTAAGAAGAGGTGGCAAGAATACACAGAAGAACTGCACAAAAAAGATCTTCATGACCCAGATAATCATGATGGTGTGATCACTCACCTAGAGCCAGACATCTTGGAAAGTGAAGTCAAGTGGGCCTTAGGAACCATCACTACGAACAAAGGTAGTGGAGGTGATGGAATTCCAGTGGAGCTGTCTAAAAGATGATGCTGTGAAAGTGCTGCACTCAATTTGTCAGCAAATTTGGAAAACTCAGCAGTGGCCACAGGACTGGAAAAGGTCAGTTTTCATTCCAATCCAAAGAAAGGCAATGCCAAAGAATGCTCAAACTACTACATAATTGCACTCATCTCACATGCTAGTAAAGTAATGCTCAAAATTCTCCAAGCCAGGCTTCAGCAATATGTGAACCATGAACTTCCAGATGTTCAAGCTGGTTTTAGAAAAGGCAGAGAAACCAGAGATCAAATTGCCAACATCTGCTGGATCATCAAAAAAGCAAGAGAGTTCCAGGAAAACGTCTATTTCTGCTTTATTGACTATGCCAAAGCCTTTGACTGTGTGGATCACAATAAACTGTGGAAAATTCTGAAAGAGATGGGAATACCAGACCACCTGACCTGCCTCTTGAGAAACCTATATACAGGTCAGGAAGCAACAGTTAGAACTTGACATGGAACGACAGACTGGTTCCAAATAGGAAAAGGAGTACGTCAAAGCTGTATATTGTCACCCTACATATTAACTTCTATGCAGAGTACATCATGAGAAATGCTGGGCTGGATGAAGCACAAGCTGGAATTAAGATTGCCAGGAGAAATATCAGTAACCTCATCGCAGATGACACCACCCTTATGGCAGAAAATGAAGAAGAACTAAAGAGCTTCTTGATGAAAGAGAAAGAGGAGAGTGAAAAAGTTGGCTTAAAGCTCAACATTCAGAAAACTACGATCATGGCATCTGGTCCCATCACTTTATGGCAAATAGAAGGAGAAATGGTGGAAACAGTGGTTGACTTCTCTTTCGGGGGCTCCAATATCACTGCAGATGGTGATTGCAGCCATGAAATTAAAAGACGCTTTTACTTCTTGGAAGGAAAGTTATGATCAACCTAGATAGCATATTCAAAAGCAGAGACATTACTTTGCCAACAAAGGTCCGTCTAGTCAAGGCTATGGTTTTTCCTGTGGTCATGTATGGATGTGAGAGTTGGACCAAAAGAAAGCTGAGTGCCGAAGAACTGATGCTTTTGAACTGTGGTGTTGGAGAGGACTCTTGAGAGTCCCTTGGACTTCAAGGAGATCCAACCAGTCCATCCTAAAGGAGATCAGTCCTAGGTATTCATTGGAAGGACTGAGGCTGAACCTGAAACTCCAATACTTTGGCCATCTGATGCAAAGAGCTGACTCATTTGAAAAGACCCTGATGCTGGAAAAGACTGAGGGCAGGAGGAGAAGGGGACGACAGAGGATGAGATGGTTGGATGGCATCATCAACTCAATGGAGATGAGTTTGGGTAAACTCAAGGAGTTGGTGATGGACAGGGAGGCCTGGCGTGCTGCAGTTCATGTAGTCACAAAGAATTGGACACGACTGAGCAACTGAACTGAACTGAATTAATCCAACACGACTGGTTATAAAAGGAAAAGACAGACGCACAGGGAAGCTGTCCATGCACGAAGAGGAAGGCAGAGATGGACTGATGCAGCTGCAAGCTCAGGGTTGCCAAGGATGGAGAGCCACTGCCAGAAGCTAAGAGCTAAGGAGGATTCCACCCAGGGTCTCTGAGGGAATATCAGTGGGACTAGAGTCTCAGAGGGACCTTGCCCACACATTGCTTTCAAATTTTCAACCTCCAGAACTGGGAGAGAATGCATTTCTATTGTTCTAAGGTACCCAGGTTGGGGTATTTTAGTACAGCAGCCCTAAGAAATGAATATAACCTCTCAGTTCAGGTATAAGTTCTGACTCTCTCATCTCTGGAGAGTTCTCCCCTCTATCCCTTCACAGCGAGAGCCAGGCTGGACCAGAATGCACTCAAGTGATAGGAACTGCCTGCAGGAGAGTGAGAATGAAAGCAACAGGGGCCCGGGCAGATGGCATGGTCTCAGTGAATATGTTACAGAGAAGGAATATTATTTTGAGTCATTAAAGCATTATCTGTACATGTAGCATCTGTGGTCTGGCTCCAGAACTAGAATGTGAGCACTCGGGAGGACACAGTTAAGCAGGAGCCTCGGAACCTGCCATGTTCCCCCACCAGGGCTCATCCAAGAGTCTGCATCTTTAAAACCTCCCAAATGGCTCTATAGCTTGAGTTGAGACATGGGAAAAACTGAGGTTCGGAGACATGAAGCGGCCGAAGTTCTCAAATCTGGCTCAAGACACAGCACTGCAGAGGAGTCCAAAAGGGGATGTTTCCAGAGAACAAGCGTGGTCCAATATACCTGGGGGTGTGTGTTGGGTCCTTGTGGCTGGGAGAAGTTACCTTTTTTTAAAACTTTTTGGCTACACCACGTGGCAGGTGGAATCATAGTTCCCCAACCAAGGATCAAACCCATGCCCTCAGCAGTGGAAGCAGAGGCTTAACCATGGGAAAGAAATCCTGGAAAAATTACCTCTGTAAGACTCAGTTTCCTTATCTTCAAAATGGGAATAGTGATGGAATTATGAGAATTCTGTGCAGAAATGCAGTGAAAGTTCAGTATCTGGCCCTGGGAATAGTGGCCGTACAGTGGCAGGCAGCAGCCCTGCCCCAGTGACAAGGGAAGGAGCTGGGTGGAAGGAGACCTATGCTATTTTGCCTCAGTCCAACGTGCCTCTCAGGATACTGTTCCGTCTTTCAATATTCTGGACAGTAGTTGCTATGACACCCAGCACAATCTTAGAGTGAGCTGGAGCATGGGATTTTAAACTGAGACAGGAGGGCTTGGGAACTCTGGACAGTATCCCTGCATTTGGCACCCTGTTCATAAATATTAGCACTAAGGTTTTTAGGTAATAGGTTGCGCTCTTGAAAACAGAGGTCCTTTTCTAGCCTCATGAGTGCCTTGCACTAAAGATGCTCAAAGAGTCCTCATCATAATGGGTGGCTGACCTCGTCCGGATCTTACACAGCAAGGAGGGGCTGTCCTGCTCCGGTGTGAGCAGGCAGGCTGTGTTCCAGCCCAGGACTGTTAGTCAGGCTTGGAGGGTCAAAGATGCTGGTATTCAGTATACTTCCAAAATGATTTGTTCTAAGCTAATTTGTCTTCTAGTTTCTATACAAGTCATGAGCAAGAAACACTTTCACCTTCAGAAAGATGCCTTTTAACTTGAAGATTATTTTCATCATTAGAAAACAGAAACCACTAAAGATGCTTTCCCCTGTTAGTGCTCAGGAGGGAGCATTCATATACATACAGTTTAATCTTCTGACAGATCTTGGCCAAAAATGGGAGTGAACAAATATCAGAACCACTTCTGGAGTACTTCTGGAGAGAAAAGCAAAAACAGAAAGAGTTATTTATTTCAAGGAATGGTTCTCCAGTTTCTAAAGGTACATCCTCTCTTCTTGGCTCCACATTTTGAATTTCTGGAATCTTCTTTCTCCTGAATCTGGGCCATATTACTTAACTCAATTTACCCCTTGTTCCTGTCCCCACACTTCAAATTCATTGCACCTGTGTGCTGGCTCCTGAGCTTGAAGGTCTCCCTTTCCCCAGCCAGCTAGTCCCATCCTCTTGTCTTTTCCAGCTCTTCCCAAAAGAAGAGGCCCATCTTGGTCCATTCTACTCAGACAGCATTCTTCTCCTCACTATCTTCAGTGGCTTTAAAAAAGGATTTGGAAAATAAAGACTGTTTTCAAATAAGATAATTCCATCCTGTTAAGAGATAAAATAAAGACTAACAGGAGAGATGGCTTAGGAAGAAGGAAGGCCCCTTCCCTGGGGCATGGAGGGGTTGAAGGGGTGCAGATGAAGCCCCCAGAGTTTCCTGAACAAAGGGATTTCAGACAGCAGTTTACATAAGACTCTAGCTGGGGGATAAATTAAACACCCTGGCTTTCTTTTTTTTAATTAAACAGTGCTTTTAGACGTATTGCAGTTCCTATGATGCTTTTCACAGACAAAAGGAAAAACAACTGGGTAGAAAAAGTCAGGAACTGGCATTTATCAACAAAGAGAGAAAGGGAGACAGGTATCTCCTGCTTTTTTAACGTTTACTTCACGCCACCTTGATTCGATGAAAGACCTACGTTAGTATCTATTTTCATGAACTGAAAGAAATCCGAAGAGGAGTTTTCACTTTCATAAAAACTAGGAAAAAAAAAAAGTGAAAAGCAAAAATAGTGTTCATCATCTGTTCTGCAGGAGCGAGAGTGGAGCCAGTGAGTAACCCCGAGTACTGAGAGGGGCCCCGCCCAGCTCCTTCCCCAGAAACCACGCTGAACACCTCAGTATCAGGCAGCCATAGCTTTGAACCATGTCTGTGAGCTTTTGTGCTTGATCTCCACTTATTGTGTGCATCTGTTAGCAAGATGAGTCCTAAGGTAGCTGCTGCTTAGCCTTAGGAAAGACTTCATAGGAATGGTCTACTTTTGGATAGCGGGGAAGCATGTGGTAATTCTCACCAACCTAGAGAGTCCTTCAGGTGGCTGTGAGTGCTACTAACAGTTGTCAGTATTCTGACCCTAGCAAAGGCAGACAAGTAACCTTTTCTGGCTACAAATGAGATGTTTAAGGATCTTTGTGATCTTTGTACAACTTTCTAGAATGAGGAACAATTCTGACTAGTGCCCTCAACTAAATGCAAGAGGTGGAAACAGAAGAGGCTGTCCTTGTCATCATGGAGCTTACTGTCTAGTGGAGCACAGGGGTGGATAATCCCAGCTCTTAGCATGCTCTGTGAGGGCTGCCATGGTCCAGGCATTAATATGGCTTTCTAGGAACTGGAGGAGGAGGCAGGCGAGAAAGGAAGAGACAGATGCTCCACGCTTTTCAACTCAAAGGCAGTTTGCAGACTTGGCTACAAATGTAATTCGTGGGCTCCACCACAATCTACTGACTCAGAAAGCCTGGGGAAGGCCTGGAAATTTGTGTTTTCATAGCTCCAAGTCATTCTGATGCTCACTAAGGTTTGAGAACCGCTGCTCTAGACTCTGGCTGAAGAAAGTGTGATCACAAAGCAGAAGCATTGGATGTCATCCAGGAACTTTAGGACTAAGAGCCTCTGGCCACACAGTTGACCTGTTGAATCAGAATCTGTATTTTAAAAATGTCCCAGGTAGCTGGAGTCCACACCAAAGCCAGAATAGCAGAGGAAGCACCTGGCACAGGGCTGTGGGCATATGAGTGGGACTGGCATCTTGCAGGACATTTCAACCTGGCTGGAGCATAAGGAGCCAGGAGAATGCAGTGGACATGGAAGGAAGGACACATTAGGATGAGCCTGGAAGGCTGCATCATGTTCTGTCTTGAGGGCAGTGGGGAATCCTGGGAGAGATCACATTGCATTTCAGAAAGACATCTCCGGAGGAGACATGAAAGCCTGGAGGAAGCAAGAAGGGACAGAGAAACCCATTGGCAGATAAAGACTCTAAGGCCTGGTCCTGGGCTTTCTAACCTCAGCACTATTGCCATTCAGGGTTGAATAATTATTTGTTGTGGGCTGTCCTGTGCATTGTAGGCTATTTAGCAGTGTATCTGGCATCTAGCCGCTTAGTCAGTAGCCCCCAAATGTCTCCAATTGTTGCCAAATGTCCCCAGGAGAGGTGATGGGGGACAGCTTTGCCTGTGGTTGGGAACCACTGATGGAAGGCGGGAGGAGGGGGATCGGGGTACAGAGACGGGATGTTTGGAGAACTGGTAACTGAGTGAGCTGGGCAGTGTAGACATACTGTGAAACACACTCCGGCATGCAATTATACCATAACATGGGTGCCAATTGGTAGAGACACATTCTAAGATCCAGAGTCAGGTTGCATTTGAAAGTTTGAGTCACTTCTTTTTATATTTACTTTGTCTGAAGGCCTTGGTCTAATTAACCTAATGGCAATGCAGATTTTAACACAGATGATAACCAATACATCAAACATTTTATAAGGACAGGCTGATAATTACTACACAGGAGATACAATGGAATAAAATGCACAGCTGTTCACTGTCGAAATTCAGCCTGAAGACTGCAGCTGTCTTTGACATTCCTTGTGCAGAAATTGAATCTAGGATATAGGCAGAAGGTGATGTAACTTGTCCAGGGATCCCCAGAACTCCTTCTGTTAAGACAGATGTTTTGATCATCCAGCCTTCTCATCACATGGTATGGGAAGGACTAACGTCTTCTTACAAACTTGCAAAGGGAATTTAGATGGACACAGAGCACACTGCAGAGACCCTCACTTGCATATTTGACAGCACCTTCCTTTCAGTTCAAACCTTACTAGACAGAGGCAGAATGGGGACTGTTATTATCTCAGAGATGGATTTAAAACAGCACATCTGGCTGTATGTAATCCCATCTAAAATGAAAGTCCCAAATCTGGGCTGTCCTGGGGCATAGGATTCAGGCAGCATTTCATTTTTCCCATCTATTTAGCCAACTTCTATTTGCATCTGGAGCTTTGCACACCCCATGATGTTAAATGAATACAGAACAATAAGCAGAGGTTAAATAAATGAGAATGTGGTGACTGGGGTAAATAGAGGCTCAAAGGGGGAGCATAACTTCTCTTCTGCATTGAAGGCAGATTCTTTACCATCTGAGCGACCAGAGAAGCCCCCTTCTGTACATAACCAACTTAAAATTGAATTTCTGAGTGATATAGTACTTTTAGACCATTGTCATATATTATTTTACTTGAATTTGTATGTGTGCTAAATTGCTTCAGTCATGTCTGACTCTTTGTAGCCCTATGGACCATAGCCTGCCAGGCCTCTCTGTCCATGGGATTTCCCAGGCAAGAATACTGGAGTGGGTTGCCATTTCTTCCTCCAGGGGATCTTCCCAACCCAAGGATTGAAGCTGTGTCTCCAGCTTGGCAGGTAGCTTCTTTACCACTGAGTCACCTGGGAAGCCCAGGGTGAGTCTGAACAGTGGCAATTTTTAAAGTCTTTCCAGATGGTTCTATTGAATAAGTAGGTTTACCATCAGGGACATCGGGTTCAGCTGTACAGATTGTACACTGCACAATTTTAATAGTCATACAGCCTGTGATGTGAATGGTGCTTCCTGAAATTCAGTACTGAGGAGGTCTGGTTGAAAGCTATTGTAATGGTGGAAAGGTTAGAAACTGGGCAGAAGCTAAACCTGGACTTAAATGATGAGTTTCTCAATTACAAGCTATGTGGAATGAGGAAATTACTTAACCTATCTGATTCTTAGTTTTCTTATCTGTAAAATGGGGTTGATAACAAAAATATGCTAGCTCCTTTTAGGCATTTTTGTGAGGACAAACTGAGGACATAACTCAAGTATTCTAAACATTTAGATGCTCAGTATCTGCCAAATCCACAAAGACCTCCCCCTCCACCCCCCGACCTGCCTCCCCAGCCACAACACTTAACTCTTCCCCAGTCTGGATTTTCTGACAGGTTATGCTGAAATGATATGCAACCTACTGTGTGTTTCTCTGCATTTTGGCTAGGTCTACAGTTACATCAGCCATCACAATGGAATTAATTGCAGGCAATATCCTCTGAGCAGTTTTTAAAAGATTCTTATTTGCATTTCCTGATTATTTTTTCTTTGATAGCTTTTATTCAGAGAGTAAATAAATTGGAGGATATTTTTGAGGAGCTTTTTTTTATTGTTGAATTGTTCAGTTGACTTTTTTTTTTTTGGCTTCTTGCAAGGCATGATTGGAATCCTGCCCCATGAATTATGCTGGCAATTTTGGTGACAGAAATGAAAAATTGTAAAGTCCTAATTAGCCTTTGAGTCAATGCCAAGGCAGTTTGTGCTAGTGAAGTAAACAAGGCTCTGAGAATAAATTTGTAGATGCATATTGAGAAGAATTAAAAGAAAAATGGTATTATTCTCCAGTCTGTTTAGAATTCTGAAGGTGGTGGTCAAGGTTTCATGTGAAGCTTCAATTTCTTGTTCAATGTCTTAAGCGGATTAATTGAACCAGTTACGGTTGGCCTTTAATTACTCACTGAATTAAGTAATAATTGACGATGCAGGCATTATGATTGCTTAATCGATTGTGTAGAAATGTCTTCGTGCTATCATTCAACATGTATCAGACTTGTACATCAAAACCCATGTGCCCCCCTCAAGTAGGGTTGCCAAATAAAATATTGTGCTGGACATACTTATACTAAAAACTATTCATTATTTATTTGAAATTCAAATTTAATCTTCCGTTTTTATTTGCTAAATCTGGCAGGCTGAGCCACAAGGAATTTTCCTCCCCTTTATTTCCATGTTGCCAAATCAATACTACTTTGAATGTATTGCATCAGGTGAAGGATAAGCTGGGCCAGCAGGGAGAAGCCAAGGATGAGGGCCATGTCCTCTCATCTCTGATGAATGTTTCCTTCCTGCCAGAACTGCTTAGCATCAGGGGAGACACTTCTTCAAAGGTTTACCTTTCTGCTTCCTTTTCATCTGGGGCTGAATGACCACCAGGGCCCAAGTCAAATACTTGACTTAATGATAACCAGTTTGAACTAAGCATTCTGTCTGTTGAATAAAACTATGATTGCAAAAAGGAAAAATTAGGAGAAAAGAATAATAATGGTGATGATTTTAGCTAGCATCTGTTGAGTGCTTGATATGTCCCAGGTATGATACTAGGCACTTTACACACATGGGCTCTCTTAGGTCCTGATACCTAGCTTTGAGAAAGGAATGCTGTCATTGTCCCTATCTCACTGATAGGGGAACTGAGGCTCAGCCTAGATCACATATTTAGAAAGTGATGGAGCAGGCGGTTACAGTCTCCTCCAATATCATCTGCTGGAGGGCAGCAATTCTCAACAGTGAGCGCCAGAGGATATGGCCAGACAATGCCAGAAGACATTTTTGCTTGTGGTGACTATGGGGGAGGCAGGTAGCATCTAGCGGATAGAGGACAGGGATACTGCTAACATCCTACAATGCCCTGGCAGAACCCACAACTAAGGATTATCCAGCTCCAGCTGAAGGTGAGAAATGCAGCTGTAGAGAGAAGGGAGGAGAGAAAGGAGAAAAAAAGAGGATGGGGCTCATATTCCTACGTCAGTCCCAATTCAGCTGTGGAGTGCTGTGGGCCTGTGTCAGGAGTAGCCCCTGGCCTTCGGAGTGGGAGAGCAGAGGCCAGAGGGAGGTGAATGTGCCAAGGACAATGCTGGCATTCTGCCTGTCAGTTGCTTACCAGAGCTGGAGATTTCTTGACAATCTGTCTGGCCTTCTCAAGTGTAAATGTCCATGCCTCCTATAAAAATAAAGTTAGACAATATTACAACTTGTATCCCATCTTTTCTTTTTCTGGGTTTCCAAAGTTAGGTTTTTTGTTTGTCACTTAGCAATAAATGCATTATTCTATAGCTTTCTGATAAAATAACTTATAGGAAAGCAATTTCATGTTAATAACTCTCTTTAATAAGGGATTTGCTTTGTGCCAGATGCTATGCTAACTGCTTTGCAAATATTATGTTATTTAATCTTCACAGCATCTCTGAGAGATATGACCTTTTTACAGATGAAGAAATTGAGATGCATAAAAGCTAAGAAATTGGCTGTAGATCTCAGAGCCAGTGTCCAAAAGAGACACCATCTGAACCTTTGTCTTCTTGCCTGCTATGCCAAGCTCAGTGACTTGTCTTTGAGTCTGAAAGCCCCAGTGCAGGAGGTGCAAATTTCTGTTATGATTTCCTTTTTGGCGGCCCTTGTTAGCTTAAAGTTCATTCTCCACAACATTGAGGGTGGTGTTCTTCTGCCTTAATTATGGGTCCCCTGTTTCTCTGCTTTGGAAATATCCCTTTGAATTTGAGGCCCATCTCAAGCATCTATAGGGTCTAGCACAGTTTCTAATCCATTGTAAGTGCTCAATAGATACAGAAATAAAAGTGAAAGAAAACATTTATGATATTGTGCCAAGCAAAGAAAAAATAGGTTATCAGATTTTGCACATACAGAAAATAGGTTATCAGATTTTGCACATACAGAAAAGAAAAAAATCCTGCAAATGTGTGCGTGTGTGTGCTCAATCGACTCTTTGAAGCCCTGTGGACTGTAGCCCACCAGGCCCCTCTGTTCATGGAATTTTCCAGGCAAGAATACTGGACTGGGTTGTCATTTCCTACTCCAGGGGATCTTCCGGACCCAGGGATCGAACTTGCATCTCCTGTGTCTCCTGCATTGGCAGGCAGATTCTTTGCCACCATACCACCTGGGAAGGCCCTTGCAAAGAAATATGCCATAATAATCGTTGGTGATAACTTTTTCCTAAATTTTCAATAATGAGCACAAATTCAACAATAAATGCTTAAAAAAAAAAAAAGAACTCAATACACATTGCCCTGTTGCTTATTAAAAATGATCTGTTCCCAGTACAGGGATGTGGTGAGGACCCTGAGATCTGGGGGCGAATGGACACTCCTGTCTCCTGAAATTCCCATTCTGGAAAGGAGGCACCAGGAACAGGTACAGTAAGCACAGTAAGTGGAAGTGAGATGAAGCAGAGAGAAGGTGCTGGCAACATCTTTTTAGGAAGGGCCATTTGGATCCCCTTGAGAGAACTGATCTGATTTTAACCCAGCTCAGTTCTCTAGGGAGACCAATGTTTAGTGAGGAATAAACACAAGGAAGAAAAAGGAGGAGAAGAAGTGACAAGGGTTTTACCAAGTACCTTCTGACCCCTTAGTGCTGGGCATAATTGCTGCTTCTGGGTCCCCCCTAGAACGCTGAGGGCAGATGTGTATGGTCTTGGCTTGACAAGAGCAGCACTGTCTCCCACAGTTAAAGTGCAATGCCATCATAAGAGAAATCATGGTGCTTTTAAAAGATGCTTTGGGTAAAGCTAAATCCTATGTATTGGAAAATAGTCACCGTAGGATATAGTGGAACACAGATATAATAACAGACTGCAAATTCCACCCAAAGGTCAGACATGCCACTATTTGATAAAAAAATTAAAAGCAGAGGAGTTCCCTCCATTTGTCTTCCTACATAACAGGAATGGCCTCAAAGCCCCATTTGTCCTTTTCTCTTAACTCTTCTGTCTTCCACTGGAATTATTTATGCATTTACTACCTCCAGTGGGCAGTCAAGTCCTCAGGAACAGCTTCTTTCAAACCTTGCTCCATTTGTGAATGAATTTATGTCATTAAATTTGGGAGTGAGGAGCAGTTTGTCCTAATAAACTTTTAGAAAAGATCAAGAGTAGATCAGTGAGCTTCTCCCCACCCCTAAACCCCCTCATAAATGCCTGCTCCTTGACAATAAAAAAATTTCATGTCTAAAAGCATCATTTTATGTCCCAGGGGGCTTCTTCCTTTGTGGGAGCTTGTCACTGCTGTCAAAGTGTGATGTGAAGAAAAGGCATTTTCTGTAATTTTCAAATCTACTGCTGCTATAATTGATAGCAGAGAACTTGATCACTAAAAGTTATTCCCTGTAGAAACTCATGTCTAATAATACTATGTTTCTTTATTTCCTTTACTCCTGAGTGTACCAGAATTCAACTCTTTAACATCACAGAACCTGAGAAGGACCAGTCTGTGACTGTGTCCTGTCTAATTCATACTCCTGAAATGTTGAGGTACATTATATTGAGATCTGGAGCATCCCGTGTGTACCGTATTCTCTGCATGTTTCCCCATCCTTGTCAATATAGTGCAGTGTGCTTTGGCTGCAACATCTGAATGTTTGGGAAATGCCTTTCCAAATGGTACTCCTTACCCTAAAGTGGCTCAACCCCTTGCATATGCTAATATGTACAATGGCTCTCCCAGCAGGGAATTTAGTTTACAGACTTCCCAAACTTTTAAAACTTAACAACAACTTTCTTTTCTAGCACACTCATTAACATCTCCCAGAGTGGGAGTAAAAGCAAGGCTTTCTGTGTCAAACATGTCTCATTTGAATCTGAACAGAGTAACTTACTGGGTCTGCAACTTGGGACAAGTTATTTATCTACGCTAAGCCTCGGTTACCTCATCTATAAAATAAGGATAATAGTAATTACTACTTAACACTTTCTACATTGTAGTCTTACCAGTTTGCTGTCATTCTTCTCTCCCAGGATACAAAACCCTTGATGAGAAGGATTATGTGTATCCCTAATATATAACTCATGGCACGACACAGATACTTTAGAAGAGCTTGTGGAACGAATGAATGAATGATTGCACATAGAAATGACTGGTTGAATGAATATTTCTTTTTTCTTTCATTATCAATCATATGCTTGTGACTACACTTGTCCCTGGGTTACATGAATTTCCACACAGGTGGAAAGGTGCTAGGCATACAGAGCTAGCACTCTTCCAACCATGTGATCCTTCACATTAAATCATCCACATGCCATAGGAGCTAAATTTGCCATTCCCCTGAGCCTTGGTGATATTATCTGGCTTGTGTTAAAATTTCAGACATAATTTATTCTTGGAAAACAGCTTGACAATGGTGGGAAATGTGCTGGAATTCAGAGACTTGGACCACGTGCTCTGTTTGCAGACTGCCATGGTTTAATGATATAACCTCCAAATCTCTGTTATCTGTAAAATTGGATGTAAAGACTCAAAGACATCTGTTAAAGCTATTTGTTTGCTTGTCTTAAAGACAGGCAAAGGGGGCAAATTGTAATCAACATGAAAATGAAGATAATTGTTCTTACCTTGGTAGCATTTTCCACTGTTGGTGAAAAAAAACCTAGCATTTTTAAGCCATTGTTTCTAAAGAACGAGGACCACGCTTCTATCTTCTGGAAAACTACAACTTCGCAACTGTAATCAGTGATTGGAGAGAAAGTTGGGGAATCGATTGTGAGCCAGATATAAAACTCTCCTGGCTGGAAGCCCTAATGATGTTTCTGACTCACTGAGAGCAATCATCTGAGCATAAGCAGATTCTCCATCAACAATGAGGGGCTTGGTTCTGGAAATACTCATTTGATCCTGCAATTTGTTATGGTCAAATCTTTTCAATTTCTCATTACTTTCTCCCTTTAATTGCGGTGTTTCCTTATTCCAGTTTCAAATCTCCTTCAGAGTCTCATGAGTGAATTGCAGAGGAAGCCATTACATGGGCTCACAGAGATATAAGCCCTCACTCTTGAAGCTTATAGTCCAAAGAACCATGGATATATATATTGCATTTTTTTACTCAAGGACTTAGAAAATTCCAAGGACAACATGACATGGCTCCCTAGCAGTCTAAAAAAGGGGAAAGGCCAACCCTTTGCTTGATCATCAGAGCACACAGTAGTATATACCCATGGAAGCATTGCTTATATAAGTTTGTAACAAATAGTAGCCTGTCCAACTGGAATTTTCTGGTTTATTACATTATCTGCATTCCACTGTAACCTATAGTGGCTATTTTCCAACATGTAGGATTTAGCTCTCCCAAAGTCCAGTTTGATTTTGATGTTCCTACATTTCCCAGTTTTATGACTCTGGAATATGTGAAAAAAATCACATCAGGTTATGTCATTTTCTTCTTCTGGGGACCAAAAGGTAGGGGGGGTGGTACGGAAATAGAGAGAGAGAGAAAGAAAGAAGAAAAAACTGTGAAAGTAACTGAAAAACACCACCACTTTTGAATGCATTCCCTTATGCTGTTAAATATCTTTGCTTCATACACATTTTACCATTAGCTAAATTTCCTCTTTTTCTTCTTCTGGGTCAATTTTGCATTGTGGACCTATTAGTATCATTTGTACATTTAGTCACACAGTCTCTATCCTTTTTCTCCAGGAAATACCTTTAAAAAAAAGTCTTATTTTAAATAACACTATTCCCACCCCACAACTTTTCCTGTCATTTCCTGCAGTTTCCAGAGAGAAATACGTTCCTTGCCTCTGGTCTCTAGCAGCTATACACATTCCTTGGCTGATGGCCGCCTCCCTCTGATCAATGCATTTGTTATCACAGTCTTCTCCCATGCTGATCCTCCTGCCTTTCTCTTATAAGGAACTTTGTGATTACATGGGGTTCATCCAGATAATCCCAGATAATCTCTCCATTTCTAGATCCTTAATTTAATCATACTTGCAAAGTCTTTTTTGATTCTGAGGATTAGGATATGGACACCTATGGGGAGGCCATTATTCTGTATACCATACTGCTCACTCAACAAATGTTTATTGAGAAATTAATATATGCAGTGAAATGTGCTGGGCTCTGGGGAAGTCACAAAGAATTTAAAAACTAAATCAGCCAGATTATCTGCTTTCATGGAGCTTACACCTTAACAGAAGGGGCAGACATTAAATCACAATTTTACAGTTATTTATCTTATTGTACAACTGTTTCATTACAATTATAATTTCTAGAAGCATGGCGAGCCATGAAAGGAGAGAAATCCTAGAGGACCTAACTTGGGGCATCAAGGAAAACTTCTTAGAAGAAATGATTTCTGATCTGAGCTCTGATGTGGGTGATTAATTAGGTGAAGATGAGGGCCAAGAGTGGAAGCTGAGAGACTAGTTATTAAAACTTTAAAACTCAAAGTATCTTTTAGAACTGTTCAAATTCACTAGGGTCATTAGCTTTCCTTGAGCTAAGGGAAGAAAGCATATTCTCAAGAGAGATACAGTTGCCATTATTTTTAAACTTCTCAAAAGCAGGCAAGAAAGGTTTACAAATTTGAATAGCATTTAAGTACCTTCCTTGGAATTATTTGATTTCTTCTCCTTATCAGAAGTCAAGGGTAACATTTGCATTATTAGTGCTGTCCACTGAGGATTCTTGAGATCTCCAAGAGTTTAATGACCTCCAAATAAGACTTAAAATTTAAGTCTGAGTAGACATATTCTCCAAGCTTCCAAATGTGGGCTTAAACTAAAATGCAGCTTGGAGTGTCTATCAAATCCTTTGAAATGCTGGGCAAAATGACTGAATAGCAGACTGTACATTCGAGAATGGTGTTAAATGCTATTCTCAGTTCTGTTAGAGTTTTAAACCTTCAAGTCTTCGGGGAGTGATTTAATTTAGTGGTCTCTGATATTTACAGCCTTTCTATTTCTGTGATAATTTCTTGTCTAATGATCTTCAAAGAGTATTGTGGAGGCAAAATACATGAGGTCGATGGAATCTCATTTAATTTTTACTTTTTTAATTATGAGAAAAGGATCATCATTTCTCCCTATATTTTTGGCCCTTTGATCTTTCTCCATAAGCCATTTTTAAAATTCTTGCCTTGCTCTGGTTTTGTGTGTGTGTGTGTGTGCGTGTGTGTGTGTAAGAGCTGTTTGAATCATGGAGAAAATAATTCATAGTGTGGCATATTACAAAAATGCTTTCCCAGTTTGCTATTTGTCTTCTGACTTTGTATATGTCAGGTTTTTCACCAGTTACATGCATTCACATTTCCCTTTGTGACTTTGGGATCACAAATTACAAATAAAATTACTTAGGTTTTTCTTCTTTCCATTCTTTATGACTCAACCTTTAATTCATTTGGAATTTATTTTGCCATAAAGAATAGACAAGTATCCACCTTAAATTTTATTCCTAAATGGCTAGTCTTTAATCCCACCCATTTACTGAATACGCCAGTGTTTTGTCACTGATTTGAAATGCTATTTTTTTAAATCAAAAACAAAAATCTCAAATGCATTTGAGTTTATTTTTAGACACTATATTCTGTTCCAATTTAAGCTTTTAGGCTGACTTTTCTGCATCTAGATGGCTATATTCCCCTGTAATTTATCTCATTGCTTATAGTTTCCCGAGATGTTTAAAGAGGAACTTTAGAAACACTGTCAAATAAACAACTCCACAACTGACAATTTACTTGAATTTTGATTTCTCATCTATAAAATTGGGATAATGGAATAACTGCAATTGTATGAGAGGATTTTCAATGATGTATGATAAGTACTTAGTCCAGCTTTTGGTGTGTTATAGTCATTCAAATTGTGGTTGTCAATTACCTTTCATTTTTCATCCCCTAATGTGTACCTATCATACAGTAGGGGCTTAGTAAATGTATATTATGAGAATAACAGAATGACTGTCCATGACTTGAAAGTCTATCAGTGTCAGTCAAGACTTTTTCACCCTAGTACTGAGAGTTGGACTATAAATAAAACTGAGCGCCGAAGAATTGATGCTTTGGAACTGTGGTGTTGGAGAAGACTCTTGAGAGTCCCTTGGACTGCAAGGAGATCCAACCAGTCCATCCTAAAGGAGATCAGTCCTGGGTGTTCATCGGAAGACTGATGCTAAAGCTGAAACTCCAATACTTTGGACACCTGATGTGAAGAGCTGACTCATTGGAAAAGACTCTGATGCTGGGAGGGATTGGGGGCAGGAGGAGAAGGGGACAACAGAGGATGAGATGTCTGGATGGCATCACTGACTCAATGGACATGGGTTTGGGTGGACTCTGGGAGTTGGTAATGGACAGGGAGGCCTGGTGTGCTGCGATTCATGGGGTTGCAAAGAGTTGGACGTGACTGACTGAACTGAACTGAACTGAACCATTCCTGGCCTCAGGTATCAAAGATATGTTTGTCTTACAGGGATGGCATTAATTTATTAAGTGAGGTAATTTGGAAAACTTTATTAGGTCTTCCAGAATATTAAGGTGCACAAAAACTGTTCTTGGATGTATGTTCTCTTCAAAAATAACATTTAATTTTCTAATAATTTGCCAAGTCAAAGTTGAAGAACAGCTATTACTCAAGAAGGAAATTTCCTTAACCTAAAACTCCGATGATCACACAATTGACTCCTTTTTTTATTTAATAATTTGTTTTCTTCTAGACCTGGATTTGTAAGAAAATACTCACATACTATACAGAATTCAGGTGGAGAACAGAAGAAGAGCAAGCTGGGTAGGTTGACTAAACAACCGAAGGAGAAGAGAAGCTTGATTTTATTCAATTTAGTTCAGGTTTTGAGCTACTAGTTTGCTAGAGTTGCCTGTGGTAGTAGTAATGGAGGCACCAATGTAACAATGATGACAGAGGAAGTAATTTCCTTTCCTTGTTTGACATAGAAATTCTGCTAAACTGAGAATACTTTCAGTTTTATTTTATATGTACCTGACATAAAAAAGTCAAGTCATAACAACACAGATAGATTAAAGAAATTTACCCAAACACACACACACACACACACACACCCCATGTCGAAAAAAAAATGGAGCTCAGGATCAGAGATTACTTTTATTGAATAAGAACAAAGGATTAACTGCTGGTTACTAGAAAACATTTTGGTTTTAAATAGGAGAGACTGTAAACTCCACCCTCTTGTCAATTTGATTTTAGAGCTCACTCATGGATTCATTTTATTTTTTTTTAATGTCACCATTTATTGAGCATCTTCTTGATTCCAAGAACTGTGGTAGCCTCTGTTCTGTAGCAGCCTTTGGAGGTATATTCTTATGCTTCCAAAACTCATTCAAGTTGAGGCTCCTATTATACTGAACTCTAGGTTGTTACAAGAGGAGAATAACACAGAGATGCATTTCTGGGGGATAATTATGTTCTTGTTCAGAAAGGAGGAGTGGAAAGGACAGAATGGATGCCCATGATGAGTCATCTGGAAGATTAGTGACAGGAAAGCCCAAGTCTAGATACACATTCTTTAAAAAAAAATTAAAAAAAACTTTATTGCTAAAAAATGGGATCAAGGCATCTTAAGGATTAAGATTAAGACCATCTTAAGGATTGGTCTGTTAAAGAGATAAAGAAGAAAACTCACTGGAAGTATAGACACTAGCTAGTGTTGGGAAGGAATGTAGCAAGAAGAAGAATTACAAAGGCATTACTGTCCTATTTCATAGAAAGAACTGGGTTCAAATGTAATCCATTCATTCAATGCACATTTATTGGGCAGTGTGCCAACCTCCTAAACCCAGAACAAGCAGTGCGGAGAGAGAACTGGCTCAAGTGTAGTCCCAGCCTGACAATTATAGTCCAGCTGTCAATCTCATAGCTTCAGACACATAAACTAACATACAAGCTGGAAACTGCAATTCTAGCTGTTAGGATATAGCTGTTAGTATCACGGGGACAATGAAGAACAGAATATAATCCTCACTGGAGTAGGAGCATAGGTGTCCAATGGTTTCTTGAAGAAGGTGACGGCTGAACTAACTAGATCTTAAAAGATGACTCAGGGAAAGGGCATTACAGGTGCAGGGGAAAATAGAACAAGGTTGGGAGGTGAGAACAAGCAGGATGTGATGGGAATGATAAGTGCTGAGCTGCTGCAGAGAAGTGGATGAACCAGTTACTCCACGAACAAGGCTGGGGAGGTAAGGACAGGCTAGTTTATGGAACTCAGGCTTTGTCTTGACCTTGATGGATGGCTGTGAGGGATTCAAGCAAGAAAGGGAGCATGTCAGATTTGCATTTTGAAAACATCACTTGGGTGCCTGGATTTGAGGGTTTCAAGGTGGGAGGTGGAGATATCAATCACAAAGCTGCTGCAGGACTCTACCCTAGAATGATTTCAGTTGCTAAATCGTGTCCAGTTCTTTGTGACTCCATGGACTACAGCATGTCAAACTTCCCTGTCTTTCAGTATCTCTTGGAGCTTGCTCAAACTCATGTCCATTGAGTCAAAGATGCCATCTAACCATCACTCATCCTCTACTGCCCCCTTCTCCTTCTGCCCTCAATCTTTCCCAGCATCAGGGTCTCTTCCAATCTTTGCATCAGATGGCCAAAGAAATGATAAGTCCCTGAATGAGGCAGGCAGAATTGAGGATGAAGAAGGGGAATAGACTAGAAAGAACCATTTAGAAGGGTGAAGGCTGGTGTCAAAACTGAAATATGCAATATGGGAAGAATAGCTGATGTGGGGAAAAGGTAATAGTCCAGTTTCTAACATGTTATGTTCAAGCTGTCTTTGGGACCTACAAAAGAAGATATTTATCTGGCAACTGCATGCAGTGGCTGAAGCTCTGAGGAAAGTCTTGAACTTTGTGAGGCTTAATAACAAGAGCAAATGTTTTGTATGCTTATGATGATCAGTCACTATTCTAAGAATTTTCACACATGCCAGTTTGTGTAGTCTTCACATTAGCCCTTAGAGGTAGGCTCTACTCTATTCCTCATTTAACATATGAAAAAACACAAGGCAGTTAAATGATATATCTCAAATCACTTAGCAAGAACATGGTGGGGCCAGGGTCACTGATCCCCGCAGGATGGCATTGGGCAGTCTGTGCTTAACTGTCAGGCTGTCCTGACTATAATTACTCAGAGAGAAAGCCCAGAGTGAGCAGAGTCCTGGCTGGGTGGGTCCTGGTGCTTAGGAAGGGAAGGGTAGCCTCAAGGAGATAGAGCAGTGCAAGGAGAACCAGGAAAGAGCAGAGAAGTTTCTGGAAGGATGTGGCAAGCAGTGTTAAATACAGGATAATGGGCAAGAATGATCTTGGATTTGATGTTTAGGAAGTCATCAGTGGCCTTAAGGAGAAGTGTTTCATTAGAGTGATGGGGCTAGAGGCCAAGCTGCAATAACTTGAGAAACAAATGGGAGAACAAAAGCTCTCCTCCTTTAAAAGATAGCTGGAAGTTGCTGCTGCTCCTAACTAACACTTATTAATGCTTATTATAAGCAAAGAAAGCACCATCCTAAAACTCAATCTCCTGCCCCACTATAAAATGCATATACACACTTACAGGTATATATGTATATACATACACCTGGAGATATATATTAAATTGTTAAATATTCACAACTACCCTATAAAGCCTGAGTATTATGTCCACTTTACAGATGAAGAAACTGAGGCCCAGAGCAATTGAGCAATTTGTTTAAGGAGAGATAGAGTGTAAGAAATGCAGCCAGGTTTTGAGCCCAGGTGGTCTATCTCTAAGATCTGTGCTCATAACCACAATATTGAACTACCCCTCAGTTAGAGGAAGGAAAAAATTAGATAGTGGCTGGAGAAGAATGGGAGTGAGTCCTGGGGTTTATTTTTATATTAATTTTTGGAATGGGAGCAACCTGAGCTGGTTAATAGGTATCTTCCTTTCCCTCCTTGGGTGTAGACAACTTCAGTGCCATTTAGCACAATTAGCAAACTGTTATGAGAAAATCCATAAAAAAGGAGTAAACTCTAAATATATTGTTTCTAAAACCTTCAGTTCCCTCAGCCCTTCTAAGAGGTCTTAGCAGTGGGGGTTTGGAGACTTAAAGCCCATAAACAGAGTTTGTTAATGAATCCATGAGAAAAGGGGCAGAAGTCAAGGAACCAAGGATGAGGCTGGGGGTAAATGGAGACATGTGACTTTGGGTGTCTGGGAAACTAACTACCAGATGACAAAGAAAAGGCCAGCAGCAGGAGGAGAAACGATATTTTCAGGCTTGTTGATGGCAGCTTTCAGGCTTGGACCAACAGTTTTTACCCTTTGAAAGGTCAGGGCACGGTCAGGATGAAGGGTCAGGGCAAGGTCAGGATGAAAGGTCAGGGAAAGGTCAGGCATGTTGAGGCATGCCCGGGCATGTCGGGACATGTCCCAGCAGAGGGCACTGCAGACAAGCCCCGGAGACGGGCCGGCAACCAAGCCGACCAATCAGGAGCCGACACGGAGCCCTTGGACACCAATCACCGCTGAGCCCGCGTTTTCTTCCTTATATGGGAGCCCCGGCCCGGGCTATAAAACCCTTCCCCACCCCCTCACACCTCGCAGACTCCACAGACTCCTTTTCCCCCTGCAGACTCCCTTTACCCCGCTGACTCCCTTTGCTTCGCAGACCCCCCTCGCTCCCTTGCTTACCCGCCCCCGGGAGTTCTGCCCGAGAGCGACCGCCCAATAAAAGGCCCTGATCAACGGTCCATAGGGGTGGTTCCTTCTTCCCGCGGCATTTCTTACACCCTTCAATGCTCATTGGAAGTTTTGTAGAAGTGCAGCTGCTCAAATCACACCCCCGAAGTACTGAACCAGATGCCCTTGGGTGGGACCCCACACGTATTTCTAAAAACTGCTTCATGTTCTAAAATCAGCTAAACCTTTTATACTCTGGTATGTTCCACTGAGACCAGATAAACCCTTGCAAGGGAGGAAGTAAAGCAAATATATGTTCAGAAAGGCCCTTTCCATCTTGTCTTTCATGTAACAAAACTTATAAAGCACCTACTATGTGTCAGGCATTGCACAGCCCTGGAAACATGATGGTGAATGGAAACAACATGGTTCCTATCCTCAAGTGCTATGAAAGAAACAAAGTGCTGTGTGAGAGCACATAGAAGACCTTCAGATGGAGTGTGAGGAGGGACATTTCAACAGAAAGCTGAAGGAGGAGAAGTAGCTGACTGTGCAGAGAACTGGAAGGGTTCTAATCCAAGTACCCAAAAGCAAGGGCTCTGAGGCGGATGTAACCAGAAGCCTGCATATGTAGTCAACACCTGCTGCACCGTGGAGGTAGCCATCTCCACTCCTTTCCAGGGAGAGCCCAGCCCTGCTCTGCTGAGCTTTCTGTTCCTCTTTGCACCCTCTGTTAGAACACTTGTCTCTTCATCAGAGTTTGTTTACAAGTCTGCCTCCCTTGTAGAATCACTATTTGCATCGTGACTGCCTGCCTCATTTACTGGAATACTGTCCTACATAATTCTCTCTCTATAAATATTTGCTGCCTAGGGGAAAAAAAAAATCATTCTGTAAAAGCTACAGGACTATAGGCAAGTCTTTTGATCCTCCAGGTCTCAGTGGACTTATCTATAAAACGGAGGAATCATATTTGTCCTGCAGATTTGTGATGGTTAAAAGAGATAGCTTACTCAATGTGCCTTGCAGTGGGGCTAGCACACAGTAAGTGCTCAAGAAATGTTTGTTGAGGTGTGGCTGGCTATGTGAATGACTGACCAAATGATTTAACCGGTAAGGAGAAAGTTGGGATCCTTGGGCAAGATACTTAGAACTTAAGCTCTTCATAATATTTCCATTAAAACTAAAACCAAGAGATGTTTACTTTCTGATATTGAGAACTGGCTACTTTGAATGTGCTTCATAATCTCTGCCAAACACACATGTGCTGAAGTGAAGAGTTGCAGGTCTGAAGTTCGAAGCCCCAGGTTAAGTTCAGGTTCTACTCACTAGGTATGAAACCTAGGTCAAGCCCTTAAGCCTCAACTCCAAAATATGTTTAATAACTATATCTATAAAATAGAGTTTGGCCCTGTGATACTATCTAAAGTTGGAGACATCAGTACACACACACACACACACACACACACACACACACACACACACACACTCACACACACACACACACAGATGGATAGATTCATAGGCCACATACATACATACTTTACTAAATTCTCCACCAGGAGGATCTAGAAGCAATGTCATTCCAGCAACAACTTGAATACCCAGCAACTAGATCTTGGTTTCTAAACACCATTTTCCAATAAAAGGAACCAAGTCATCTTAGAAAATGGTGAATTTTAGTGTTGGGGCAGAAAAAATACAAAATGACAATACAATATTCATCTGGCATTACCAGAAAGTAAGGACGTTTGAAAGGAAAAGAGGAAAAAATGAAAGAAGGAAGAAAAGCAAAGGAAAAAAAAAAAAAAAGAAATGGCACTGTGTTGAAAAGAACACAGGGCAATCTGAAAGAAATCCTAGTGGCCAACACTGAAAAAAATCCGAGCAAGAAAATAAGTAACAATACTGGATTATAACTCAAGTATAAAATACTTATATACAAGTCTATATTGACATAAGTGAATAACTGAACAAATAAGTAGGAAAGAAGAGACACATCTTTGCAGAAGAATTTCAAATAATGTATGTAGATAGATACTCCCTTCTCCAGGAGGAAAGCTTGGAGCCCCATTCCGTTAGATTTAGTGACTCAGTTCTAAAGAATAAAGAAAAGAAAAAGGTAAAGATAGTGACTTTCCAGTGAGGAAACCTGGTAATGCCACCTTAGCCGACTGATCAAGTTTAATATCCCCCTGAATATAGCATGGGTATCATGTATCCCTGATAAAATGTGATGACCAGGGCACTTAGCCTCTGTAGTTTTCCTTCCAAAAACCTGTAAGTCTCTCTACTCAAAATAAAGACATCAGACAAATCCCAATTCGAGGGACACTATATGAATATACTTAATCAGTACTCTGAGAACTGTCAAGGTCATGAAAAACAAGGAAATAGTGAGAACCCGTCACAGACTAGAGGAAACTAACGGAGCACTAAGTGCAACATGTGTCTTGGATTAGATCTTAGAACAGAGAAAAGGACATTAGCAAATTTATAAAAAAGGCCAAAACCAAATCAAGTCTAAACTAGTAATGACTGATAGTCATGTGTGCACGTATGCTCTGTCACGTCCGATTCTTTGTGACTATATCCACCAGCTTCTCTGTGCACGGGATTTCCCAGGCAAGGATACTGGAGTGGATTGCCATTTCCTCCCCCAGCGGATCTTCCCAATCCAGGGATTGAACCCATGTCCCTTATGTCTCCTGCGTTGGCAAGCAAATTCTTTACCACTGAGACACCTGGTAAGAAACAGTCATGTGACTACTGATTAAGGACTAGTGCATGACAATTACAAGGAAAATGTGGCTTCTTTAGTTTTGACTAAGTAATGTTAAAATGTTATCATTATGGGAAACTGAACTTGGGTGAAGGTGTACTCTCCATGGTATGGTATGATATTTTTACAACTTTTGGTAGATCTGAAAGCATTCCAAAATAAAAAGCTTATTAAAAATAGTTTGGGGGTGATTAGATGATAATGTATCTAAAAGCTTTTTGTGAGCTCACAGAGCTGAGCATATCATTATGAATGGAAAGGTGCTGTCCATTGTAGGATGAAATTTAGTGCATAATAAATCTTAGAAAATGTCAAATTTCCTGCTCATCTATAATTTTTTTCCTAAACTCTACTACCTTCCATTAAAAAGATTCCAGATATTTTATTAAGATCAGATATTTTCTTAATAAACTTAATGTTTAAAAAATATAAATTCCTGAGGTCAGCTTGTTTATTCCTCAATTGAACAAGAATTTGTCCTGTGTCACTATGGACCGTAGTGCTCCAGGCTCGTCTGTCCGTGGGATTCTCCAGGTAAGAATACTGGAGTAAGTTGCCAAGCCCTCTTCCAGGGGATCTTCCCGACCCAGGGATTGAACCCACACTCCTGTGTCTCTTGCATTAGGGCTCCCCAGGCGGTGCTAGTGATAAAGAACCCACCTATCAGTGCAGGAGACATAAGAGACACAGGTTCCATCCCTGGGTCAGTAAGATCCCCTGGAGGAGGGTATGGCAATCCTCTCCAGTATTCTTGCCATGGACAGAGGACCTGGCAGGCTATAGTCCATAGAGTCACGAAGAGTCAGACACAATTGAGGTAGGGCTTCCCTTGTAGCTCAGTCGGTAAAGAATCTGCCTGCAGTGCAGGAGACCCAGGTTCGATCCCTGGGTTGGGCAGATCCTCTTGAGGAGGAAATTGAAACCCACTCCAGTATCCTTGCCTGGAAAATCTCATGGACAGAGGAGCCTGGTGGGCTGCAGTCCGTGGGGTCGCAAAGAGTCGGGCACGACTGAGTGACTAACACTTAGTACACATTGGTAGGCAGGTTCTTTACCAGTGGCGCCACCTGGGAAGCCCATCACGTTCTCATAAAAAGTGCTAACCTACTCCTTCCGAATCTGCTTATGTCAGCTTCCTTGTTGTTTGGATTCCAGGGAAGCACAGATTTCTTGTGCGTGCCCACAGGCCCACACACTCAGCACTGGAGAGTTATGGTGGTTTCCTGCAGAAATTGGATCAGAGTGCTGTGAAGTAAGTCTTGAGCACGCCTTAGAGGTGCTGGTAGATGCAGCCTGTTCCTCCAGCCCAGGGGTGGTGAAGAAAGGGATCTGTTCAAAACCACCGGGTCTGTTTGGGGATCTCAGAGTTAGGGGACCAGGAGGGAGCAGCATAAAACTGACGAGGCTCCAGGCTGCACCTGGCCCAGTCGAAGCATGAGCACATGCACTGTAATTCTCTGACCCAAAAATGAGAGGTTCAAAGCCAAAGGGCCCACATGGAGGAACCACATCTGGTTTTCAGCTGGCGAGCTGTGGTATCAGCATCACGCTTAGGCACATGCACGCAGAGACACACAGCAGCAGTAGGCAGGGCCTTGCTTGGTGTGTGAACGCGAGGAGGGATGATATAAATAATCCCCCTAAAGTAGGTGACACAAAACCATCTGGGTGGTCTTTACAACACAGCCTGCAGGTTTCCTTTTCCTCACCTCTTCCCCCCTCTCTTGTTTCTCCTTGTCTTGTCCTCGTCTCCCCTCCATTCTCCTCTTCTCACTCCATTCTCCTGTGCCCACTGAACACTGCAGATTATTTCTTGCTTCAATTAATTATGGATGGAATTGTCGTTTTGGAGCACACAATAGAAAAGAATATAAACATGTGGCTGAAGGACTGGCAAGAAGTGGGCTGAAATTTCAATTTCACTGCAGATGATGTAGGTTCAGGGGATCCCTACAAGCTGTTCTACCTTTCGCTTTTGCCCCCACTAAAGTCAGAGGTCCATTTTTCTACACTGTGGAGCTCCCCCTGCAAGCCCCTGGAGCAGAGAGATTTCTTCCCTCCACTCTGTAAAATGTGTTTCACAGGGACAATGGCTTGCATCACACTACATTTTACCAGCATCTGAAACACACACAAAGCAAGACCTCAAGTGTGTAGAGTCCTCAAGTGAGGAACTAGCTGGCCCAGGAGCAGTGGTTTGACTCAAAATACCAGTACCCCAGGAGAATCAGTGAAGCACAGAGCGCAGTGGGAAGAACTTGGGCTCAACGACAAACAGACTCAGGGCTGAAGCTTCTCATTGCCATTTACTAGCTGTGAAACTGGGAAAAACTCATCTTCTAGTCTCCGTTTCCTCATCTGTAAGATACATATACTCCCCCAAGAGCATTGCTAAATGAGATCACCCATTTACAGTGCAGTGCCTGGCACATTCACTCATGTATCAAGCATGTGCCTGGCATGACGGAGGGGACAAAGATGGGCAAGATGCAGAACCGCTGCCTGATCTATTTACACGCTAACAAGGAAACCTATGTACATGTAACATCTTCCTATCTCTGTGCCTCCCTTTCCTCGTCTGCAATGTGTGGCCGACAGCCCCACCTACTTCTTAAGGTTAATTATGTGTGAAGCATTTAGGACAGCACCAGCACATGGCAGTACTCAAAAAGCACTTCATGCCGATGACTGAGAGGACAGTGAGCATTCTGTCGAGAGGATTAGGAGTTATTTCACAGAGGAAGTGGCAGTGAGATGAGCTAGAAGGATGGGCTTGACGTTGATGGGTCATTCTAGGCAGAAGGGATTATTAAGAACAAAGGTGCAGGGAAGGTGGGAAGGTTGAGGCAACAAATATTTCTTTGTTATGTATAAAGCATTGTCCTACACATTGGGTATACAGTGTAAAGAAGATAGAATCTGACCTCCTGGAGGTTATAGCCTACTGGGAGAGGCACACAGACAATCACACAGGTGTGTCATTCAAAACAAAGCAACTTCAAAGAAAGAAAAAACAGGAGCTCTGACAACAGGAACGTGTAAAAGGATCCAGGGTAGGCTTCCTCAAGCTTCAGGCAAAGGTATTGGGGTGGGGTGACAAGATCATATCTATTTATAGAAAGACATTTCTGGCATCCATGTGCAAAATTTATTGGCAAGAGGGCAAGATTTGGTTGGACTAGAAGGGGGTATGTAGCAGGAGTAACATCAAAAGATGATTGTGTGACTACTTCATACAACGATACTGTTACTCATAATAACATGGATGAATCTCACAGACAAAAGAAGCCAGACACAAAGAAGAATATATCATATTATTCCATTCACATGAAATTCATGAGTAGATCTTCATACAAATAAACTACTCTGTGATGGATTTCAGAGTAGTGGCTGTCATGGGGGGTGTTATTGACTGGGAAAGGCTTCTAGGGGGCTGGAAATTATACCTGTATCTTTACTACTAATTCACACTCGCTTTGCAGGTTAATTTTTGTATCATGAGAAAGAAAGGAAGGTCTGATATGTACCATTTAAAAAATACATACTCAAAATGTAATATTGAGGGGGAAAAGTAAAATAAAATATTGTAGATACAACAGTATCATAACTCTCAAAGAAGTTAATATAATTTATTTAATACTAAAAGGAAAGCATTCAATATTTTAACATTGGTTATTTCTGGTGGTGGGATTTCAGTTAACTGCTATAAGGAGACACCCCGAGGGGATTTTCAAGAAACACTGACATAAAGGTTAAGAGATCAACCAGCCTCTCTGAATGAAGGACAGGGACATGAATCTCAGTTCTGGTCCTTCCCAGAGGAGTGAGTTTCAAGTTCCATAACCTTTCTAACTATCAATTTCCTCATTCTTAGAAAAGGGGTCATCCAAGGGTGCCTCCATGCTAGGGGTATTTGGGAGATTAAAGAGGACGAAGAATAAGCACAGTGAGTGCTCAGTAAATACCTGTTACTGCTATTAAATGAAATCGTGGAGGCAGATAGATGACTGTCCACATTGCACCAACTGCTCCTCTTTTCTGGGTCATCTGTACAGCTGGAGGTTGGCAATGCGGATTTGAGGAGGAAACTGATCATTTCTGAGATGAAATCCTCTAACTTCCTCTTACCCAGAAAGGATGGTCAAAATGTTCCCGAATTGGGTATTGGAAAGAGGTGGTGTGCTCGCTTCAGCAGCACATATACTAAAATTGGAACGATACAGAGAAGATTAGCATGGCCCCTGCACAAGGATGACACGCAAATTCGTGAAGCGTTCCATATTAAAAAAAAAAAAAAAAAGAAAAGAGGTGGTGATGGGAGGACAAGGAAATGCTATTTTGAGTATAAATTCTACAGAGTATAAAAGTAAAGAATGCCATTTTAAATGGGATAAAGTTGAACATTTTGTGACTATGTATAGCTATGAGTGTGAAAATATATAAAATGATGTTATTTAAGGAAATCATGAAAACCCATATCACTTGTCTTTGTACATAGAGACGTTTCTTCTGTACATTATCAAATAGTGAATATTGTAATATCATATTTGCATGCTATTTGAATACATGGAAAATTTTTAATTAAAATTAACAAACTCTTCCAGACATCAATGGAGCCAACAGCTTCTCAGGTAGAATTAACGGAAATTTAACTAGCAGTTTAAGTCAATCATCAAGGTAGCATGAAATGCACATGTACCCCAGATATTTACAACTCTATCTCTCTGCTCAAGGAACAGGCTTATGATATTTAATATTTATTGTTTAGTCACTCAGTTGTGTCCGACTCTTTGTGACCGCATGGATTGCAGCACGCCAGGTTCCCTGTTCTTCACTATCTTCCAGAGTTTCCTCAAACTCATGTCCATTGAGTCGATGATGCCATCCAACCATCTCATCCCCTGTCACCTTCTTCTCCTCATGCTGTCAGTCTTTTCCAGCATCAGGGTCTTTTCCAGTGAATCACAGCAGGTGGCCAAAGTATTGGAGTTTCAGCCTCAGCATCAATCCTTTAAATGAATATTCAGGGTCGATTTCCTTTAGGATTGACTGGTTTGATCTCCTTGCAGTCCAAGGGACTCTCAAGAGTCTTCTCCAGCACCACAGTTTAAAAGCATCAATTCTTTGGTGCTCAGGCTTCTTTATGGTCCAACTTTCACATCTGTACATGACTACTGGAAAAACCATAGCTTTGACTAGACAGACTTTTGTTGGCACAGTAATGTCTCTGCTTTTTAATATGCTGTCTAGGTTAGTCATAGTTTTTCTTCCAAAGAGCAAACATCTTTTACTTTCATGGCTGCAGGCTCCATCCAAATTAATTTTGGAGCCCAGGAAAATAAAGTCTTGTCACTGTTCCCATTTTTTCCCCATCTATATGCCATGAAGTGATGGGACTGGATGACATGATCTTCATTTTTTGAATGTTTTAAGCCAACTTTTTCACTCTCCTCTTTCACCTTCATCAAGAGGCTCTTTAGTTCCTCTTCACTTTTTGCCATAAAGGTGGTTTCATCTGCGTATCTGAGGTTATTTATATTTCTCCCGTCAATCTTGATTCCAGCCTGTGCTTCATCCAGCCCAGCATTTCTCATGATGTGCTCTGCATATGAGTTAAATAAGAGGGTGACAACATACAGCCTTGACGTATTCTTGACATACTTGACCCAATTTTGAACCAGTCCATTGTTCCATGTCTGGTTCTGTTTATTCTTGACCTGTATACAGGTTTCTCAGGAGGCTGGTAATGTGATCTGATAGTCCCATCTCCTTAAGAATCTTCCGCAGTTTGTGGTGATCCACACAGTCAAAAACTTTAGGGTAATGAAGCAGAAGTAGATGTTTACTGGAATTCTCTTGCTTTTTCTATGATCCAAGGGATGTTGGTAATTTGGTCTTTGATTCCTCTGCCTTTCCTAAGTCCAACTTGTACATCTGGAAGTTCTTCATTCACGTATTGTTGAAGCCTAGCTTAAGGATATTGTATTACCTTGCTAGCTTGTGAAACGAGTGCAATTGTGCAGTAGTTTGAACATTCTTTGGCATTGCCCTTCTTTCGGATTGGAATGAAAACTGACCTTTTCCAGTCCTGTGGCCACTGCTGAGTTTTCCAAATTTGCTGAGAAATTGAGTGCAGCACTTTAACAGCATCATCTTTTAGGATCATGATATTTAATATTTCAAGTCAACAAAACCATGCCAAGGCCAAAAATGTATTAAACTGGCCTTTTTTTCAATAAGAATAAAAAGGGAATGACAAGTTATCAGAAGCCTGTTTTGTTATACACAGAAAGACTACAATTATGGGAAAGGGGGCATAAAATTTTGTTTTATTTTATTTTCATAGGAAGTTTCTTAAAATCATTATTTTGATTCCTAACCGGATCTAATCTTATACTTTCATTCATAGCATGGGTAAGGCTTCCCAGGTGGCCCTAGTGGTAAAGAGTCTGCCTGCCACTGCAAGAGATGCAGGAGATGCAGGTTTGATCTCTGGGTCAGGAAGATCCACTGGAGTAGGAAATGGACAGTGGAGCCTCATGGGCTACAGTTCATGGAACTGCAAAGAGTCAGATATGACTAAGCACACAGCATTAGCAGGAAATTGTGTCAACACTTGCCTGTCTCTGTCTGCATTCCAAAAAATTTTGTCCAACAGAATATAGTGCACACAGGGTATCCTGAACAGCTATCTCTGAATAATAATAATATTGGTAATAATTATATTAGCTACCATTTTATTAATACTTATTTACACAGCTGGTATTGCACTAAGCATTTTATATGTATTAATTTACCTACTTCCCCCAACAAATGTTGTAGGGAGGTATTGGTGGCTTAGATGGTAAAGCATCTGCCTACAATGTGGAAGAACCAGGTTCGATCCCTGGGTTGGGAAGATCTCCTGGAGAAGGAAATGGCAACCCACTCCAGTATTCTTGCCTGGAGAATCCCACAGACGGAGGAGCATGGTAGGCTACAGTCCATTGGGTCACAAAAAGTCGGACACAACTGAGTGAGCTTCACAGTGAGAAGGGAACCAAATGCCTGAGTTTTCCCAGGATGTGGGATTTCCATTGCTGATACCAGAAATGTCCTGGGCAAAATACATGAATTGGTCACTCTATAAAAGTAACTTGCTTGAATTTTAAGGGGTACAGAGGGATTTAACCTCTCCTCACCTGGTGGGCTGCCATCTATGGGGTCGCACAGAATCGGACACGACTGAAGCGAATTAGCAGCAGCAGCAGCAGCAGCAGCAACTTGGCTGGCCAGATTTCCTATGTACTGCCCGCCCAAATCTAGATTACAGTCCAAAATAAACAGCAAAGACATTCTTTGGCAGCATGGGAGAGGCATCTAAGTTAAACTTTGGGAATATTATTCTGGGTGATGTAATGGAAAATGTCATTTTGCAGGTCCCTGTCCCAAACCATGGAGCCAGTGAAGCTGAACCTCCCTTTACAACATGTCCAAAGGGCTTGCATGTCATTGTGATCTGACATTCAGAATGAAAAACCACTCACCTTGGGAAGGGGATAGAGGTGACACAAGGGTTGGCCAGGATCCTGTTTACAAAACTCCAGGGTGTGACATACCACATCAGCATTCATATCTGCTCTGAATCTGGAGGGAAATAGGGTAAAACAAAGGCTATTTAAAAGCTCTCAGGCATTAGAAAACAGAAGTAATTTCAAAAGAAGGTAAAACCCCGGAATGGATTCTGGCATGGCCTTTGAGTCCAGTCCTCTGTAGCTGCTGGATCATAACAATTTCCTGCCACTAGCATTCTACTTTTACATTAAGGTCCCGGGGGCCGGGAGAGAGGGGCTAAGAGCACTGAGCTGTAAGCCAGTCTCTTGCATGGGCACTGGAATGCTTTTCTGGAAAATCCATAAATAAAATTGAGATAGGAGAAATGGACAGGGGTGTAATTTGATGGGAAAAATATTTTAAAGTCTGCTGAGCTTTATAGCAAAAAATATCTTTATGATATGGCCTTAAACACCTGAAATCATTTTCTTAGGTGTAATCAAAGCACCTCTTTTCCTTTTAAAGTAAATTTATTTTTTACCTTCGACTTTTTCCCTGGGGATGGTGTAAGCATAGTGTTCTTCAAGCATTTTGGTTTCTGTTTAGGTTTGAAGGGGCTAAAACAAATCTTCCGTATTCAGTTTCTACCTGCCATTCCCAACACACTTCTTAAACCAAGAAAATGAATAAAAAAGAGTTAAATGATACCATAAAAAAGAATGAAATAATGCCATTTGCTGCAACATGGATGGACCTAAAGATTATCATAAGTGAAGTAAGTCAGACAAAGACAAATATTATATGATATTACTTATATGTAGAATATAAAAAATAGTTCAAATGAACTTATATACAAAATAGAAATAGACTCATAGATATAGAAAACAGACTTAAGGTTACCAAAGGGGAAGGGGGGAGGGATAAATTAGGAATATGGGATTAACAGATGCAGACTAACAACCAAAATAGATAAATAACAAGGTTTTACTGTGTAGCACAGGGAACTATATTCAATATCTTGCAATAAACTATAATGGAAAATAAAAAAAAAGAAATATATGTATGACCAAATCACTTTGTTGTGCCCTTGAAACTTAGACAATATTATAAATCAACTATACTTCAATAAAAAATAAAAAAAAAAATTAAAGGTCACTAATATAGGTGAAAACATAGGCTAAGATCATGGCTTCCAAATTTCATTGCAGCTGAATGAGACTAACAATGTGACCGGCAAGATGGCTTTTCCGCCTTTTGTGAGAACCTGAGTTAAGAGGGCAAAGTGAGATTATCATGAATCATCCACTTGGCCCCAGGGTTTCTGCATGGGAGGTGGAGGGGAAGGTAACCAACGTAAAGGTGGCTAAGCAGTGGGACAAGCTGTTTGTGACACACAAGGTCCATTACCAAAGTAATATCTACCCAGGGTCAGTAAATCAGGAGAGGGTGACTGTTTTCACACATCTGTTCTCGATTTAATGGTTCATTTATTTAACTGATGACTGCTGTCTTTGTGGGAATCTGGTATTTAGTGGACTCAGAAGGGTGATAAATAGGGCTCTGTTTAATTTTTTTTTTTTTTTAACCTAAGGCCAATATCCCATCTGTGGCAATTCAGAACCACAAGAGCCAACTCATCATATGGTGTCCACCTACTCTTTTTCCCCTGCAAATAGAACACAATTTCAAGTAAATGAACTTGAATATGAGAATGAAGATGGGGGCCCCTCATTCAGACTGGTGTTCTCTGAACTGAAAAATAGGAGAGGGAGGCTGGGCGTGTGGAATCCCTTCCAAATCCTCTAAGACCAGAGTTTTATCATCAGTTCAGTTCAGTTCAGTTCAGTCGCTCAGTCGTGTCCAACTCTTTGCAACCCCATGAATTGCAGCATGCCAGGCCTCCCTGTCCATCACCAACTCCCAGAGTTCACTCAGACTCACGTCCATCGAGTCCTTGATGCCATCCAGCCATCTCATCCTCTGTCGTTCCCTTCTCCTCCTGCCCCCAATCCCTCCCAGCATCAAAGTCTTTTCCAATGAGTCAACTCTTAGCATGAGGTGGCCAAAGTACTGGAGCTTCAGCTTTAGCATCATTCCTTCCAAAGAAATCCCAGGGCTGATCTCCTTCAGAATGGACTGGCTGGATCTCCTTGCAGTCCAAGGGACTCTCAAGAGTCTTCTCCAACACCACAGTTCCAAAGCATCAGTTCTTAGGCGCTCAGCCTTCTTCACAGTCCAACTCTCACATCCATACATGACCACAGGAAAAACCATAGCCTTGACTAGACAGACCTTAGTCGGCAAAGTAATGTCTCTGCTTTTGAATATACTATCTAGGTTGGTCATAACTTTTCTTCAAAGGAGTAAGCATCTTTTAATTTCATGGCTGCAATCACCATCTGCAGTGATTTTGGAGCCCAAAAAAATAAAGTCTGACACTGTTTCTACTGTTTCCCCATCTATTTCCCATGAAGTGATGGGACCGGATGCCATGATCTTCGTTTTCTGAATGTTGAGCTTTAAGCCAACTTTTTCACTCTCCTCTTTCACTTTCATCAAGAGGCTTTTTAGCTCCTCTTCATAAGGGTGGTGTCACCTGCATATCTGAGGTTATTGATATTTTTCCTGGCAATCTTGATTCCAGCTTGTGTTTCTTCCAGTCCAGCATTTCTCATGATGTACTCTGCATATAAGTTAAATAAGCAGGGTGACAATATACAGTCTTGACGTACTTCTTTTCCTATTTGGAACCAGTCTGTTGTTCCATGTCCAGTTCTAACTGTTGCTTCCTGACCTGCATACAGATTTCTCAAGAGTTACAAAGAATAGCAAGAAGAGATAAGAAAGCCTTCTTCAGTGATCAATGAAAAGAAATAGAGGAAAACAACAGAATGGGAAAGACTAGAGATCTCTTCAAGAAAATTAGAGATACCAAGGGAACATTTCATGCAAAGATGGGCTCGATAAAGGACAGAAATGGTATGGACCTAACAGAAGCAGAAGATATTAAGAAGAGGTGGCAAGAATATACGGAAGAACTGTACAAAAAAGATCTTCAAGACCCAGATAATCATGATGATGTGATCACTAATCTAGAGCCAGACATCCTGGAATGTGAAGTCAGGTGGGCCTTAGGTAAGCATCACTACAAACAAAGCTAGTGGAGGTGATGGAATTCCAGTTGAGCTGTTTCAAATCCTGAAAGATGATGCTGTGAAAGTGCTACACTCACTATGCCAGCAAATTTGGAATACTCAGCAGTTGCCACAGGACTGGAAAAGGTCAGTTTTCATTCCAATTCCAAAGAAAGGCAATGCCAAAGAATGCTCAAACTACTACACAATTGCACTCGTCTCACACGCTAGTAAAGCAATGCTCAAAATTCTCCAAGCCAGGCTTCAGCAATATGTGAACCGTGAACTCCATGATGCTCAAGCTGGTTTTTAGAAAACGCAGAGGAATCAAAGATCAAATTGCCAACATCTGCTGGACCATGGAAAAAGCAAGAGAATTCCTGAAAAACATCTATTTCTGCTTTATTGACTATGCCAAAGCCTTTGACTGTGTGGATCACAATAAACTGTTTTATCATCAGAAAGATTGAAAGTAAGAAGCACTCCTTTGGACAAGAATAGAAAATGCTGAGCCTCATATGTCCAGACAAGTGTAACACGACAAGGATGTGCAAGTTGGAAAGAAATGGCAAAGTAGCATGTGTGCTCTTGACCAACCTTAGGACAAAGGGCCTAGGCTACACAAATTTTGTGAAATCCTTAGGAAATCTCCAAATTTCCTACCAGGGGCTTCCCTGGTAGCTCAGCTGATAAAGAATCCACTTGCAATGCACGAGACCCTGGTTTGATTCCTGGGTCGGGAAGATCCACTGGAGAAGGGACAGGCTATGCACTCTGGTATTCTTGGGCTTCCCTGGTGGCTCAGGTGGTAAAGAATCTACCTGCTATGTAGGCGACCTGGGTTCAATCCCTGGGTTGGAAGATCCCCTGGAGAAGGGAAAGGCTCCCCGCTCCAGTATTCTGGCCTGGATAATTCCATGGGGTTGCAAAGAGTTGGACATGACTGAGCAACTTTTCCTTTCACTTAGGAAATCTCTAAACGTGTAATAACTATTCCCACCCAACATTGCTTTCTCTTTTCCAGAGCAACAAATAAGACCAAATGGTCACATTTCAATTTATATCCTTTTACGACCTTTACAGGAGTGAGTCTTGTGGGCAGGAAACTTCAACACATTCGGCAGAGCTAATTAACAAATTTAATTAGGATCATGGTAGAATGAAGTCAATGCTGATGATTGTTCATCATCATCATAACTCAGAAGAAGGGAGCAAGGTCAGGGTTAAGTTTGGACAGACAGGTAGAGTGATAGCCTATGGCAGAGAGCAAGGACAGGACCTTTCACACATGAAAGCTCTCAAATTTAAACCTTTGACATCACTTCCAAAGGAGGATTTATGCATTAATATGTAGTCACAGAGACACAGTCATAGCATTGAAAAAAGATCTTCCTCAGATGACTTAACACTTTTATCCCACTTCTGGACTACACTCTTTAGAGTGTACTATGAATTTAATCATTTATAGAAATCTTGTAGTTGTCTTTTTTCTTATTTACTCTTATTGAATTATAGCTGATTTACAATGTTGTTAATCCCTGTTATATAGCAAAGCGATTTTCTTATATATCTATCTATCTATATATATATATATATATATGCTGTTTTTTAATTATTGTTTTCCAATTAGGTTTATACTAGGATTTTTTTTTAATTGGAGGATAATTGCTTTACAATGGCATGTTAGTTTCTGCTGTACAACAATGTGAATCAGCTGTTAAGTATACATATATCACCTCCCTCTTGAGCCTCGCTCCCACCCCCTTGCCATTGTCCTGTGAATGGCTCAGTTGTAATACTTTATATTTTTGTCCATTAAAAATACATTAATTACACTTAAAGTGTATCAAAATTGTTATAAACTCTGTTTTGCATTTTTCTTCTAAACATGTTAGTAGTTTAGGCCTCTCCTGATCTCTGAGAGCTCTTATGTTGCAATATAGGAATTTATGATTGAGAGCATAGATACTATGAAGCAAGGGAGATGAGCAGAAGACCAGCATCAGGTTTGATATGGCAATATTTGGCACAGTGGATGTCAAAACAAGGAGGACTGGGCACATGGTTGCTGGCTGGGCCAGGTTGCTCCTGGAAGTAGCCCCACCCTCTCTGACCTGGGTTCTTGGGGGAATGAATGCCTGAGTGCTAAAGTGCCCCACTTCCTAACAATATCTTGTGGTTTGCCAGTGGGTAGGAAATGTAATTGCTGAATAATTAGTCCATGAATCACTGAGAATTGACTGGTGTGAAATAATGAGGAGAGATGCCCTCTGGGTTAGGAAACACATTTAATATTGGAAGCCTGAAATTTAGGTAAAACTAAATTATAAGACTGTCATGTTCAGGGTCTACATCAACCCAGAACTTCATGTGATTGATTAAAACAAGCTGTAAGAAGAGGCCACCATAGGAAGAGAAATTTCTATCAGCAAACAACTAATATGAGTCCTGAAAAATTACTCACAAAAAAAAACTAACAGTGGATGTAACCACAAAGAGGGATTGCTTATTACATCCATCTTTCTTCAAAGTGGCTTATCCCATGCTAGTGAGTATTAGCCATCTTATAACTTTGAGTCATCTCAAAGAAAAAACTTTCCTCCTTTCCCTATCACCTACTCTTTCAATGGCTTGCTGGGCTCCCTCTCTCAACTCTCTGTGTCCATTTGTAGCTATTGGGGGTGGGGACTGTCTCTTGTACAGTCCATACCTATAGTGCTAGTGCAAAGTCTGTCCTCCCTTTGATCCCATGCTTACCTGGCTCTGGCACTCAGCACCCTCCAGCCAGCTATAGAATAACAATGGATGTCCCAGTGAACACAGGCCACTTCCCTATTACTCCCAGCACACTTGGTAGCTCATCTCTGATATCCTTTTTTAGATATCTGTGTGTACTGCCCTTTTTGGCATCTGTGACTCTCTGGTTCTCTAATCCAGGTCCAAGAAAACCTCTCTGGCCAAGCTGATGTTTCCCCAGTGCACCTGGCTCAGACTAGGTGTGTAAACAGATTCACTCTAGGCTAATTTTTTTTCTTTTTTTATATGTTCAAGTAATTTTCTTTGGAGCAGTCTAGTCAGAGTTCATCTGTGGTGATAATTTTGTTTTTAAAAAGAATTAATCAATTTAACAAATATTTACCAAAGAGTTTCTATGCTTAAGTATTGCCCCAAGCCCTGGAGTTACAGGCTTCCCTGGTGGCTCAGATGATAAAGCATCTGTCTGCAATGCAGGAGACCTCGGTTTGATCCCTGGGTTGGGAAGATCCCCTAAAGAAGGAAATGGCAATCCACTCCAGTACTCTTGCTTGGAAAATCCCATGGACAGAGAAGCCTGGTAGGCTATAGTCCATGGGGTTGCAGAGTCGGACACGACTGAGCGACTTCTCTTTCTGGAGATACAAAGATCCCTCCTTCCTTCTGTATATTCAGTGTTTTGCTTAAGTATTAATATTTTGCTTAAGATGAAAAAATGTAGTCTTCGTTCTCAGAAGTCTTTCAATCTCGTTAGCAACTCAGAAAAGTAAATGGAGAATTACACTACAAACAGATGCGAAAAGCACACAGGGGTTTGCATAGGAAAGGAAGAATTTGTGTGAGTGTGTGTGTGTGTGTGTGTGTGTATGTGTGTGTGTTGGAGGTATCTATCTTAGCCTGGGGCGAGTCAGGGAAACTTCCAGAGGAAGTGACCCTGGAGCTAAGAGCCAAAGAAGTAGGAGATGAGGGAACATTTCATGCAAAAGTCCCGAAGCAAAAACCTTCTGGTGTGTGTGTGGAAAATTACAACTGTTTTGGACCGTGGTATGCTAGAGAAGAGTCAGGGATGAGTCTGAACATGTTCTCAGAGATCAGGTCATAAAGAACTTCATGCAGGGGGCTAAGGAATCCTGTAAAGTGTGTAAAAAATTTTATGTTGGAGATTGCCATAGTTAGTTTTGCATTAAGAAGCTATTTGACCAGCTAGAATGTGGATTATGGACTTGCAGGGCAATGGGGGATCCAGCAGGCCTGGAGTCCTGTTAGGAGGCAGTGGCGGTAAAAGAGATATGAGCTAAGAAGATGGGAATCCCTGCCTTCTAAACACTCCCAGTCCAGGGTCCCTGAAAAATCACTGACCACAGTAGAGTGAGATTAACATACATAGAGGCAGGGGCACAGCATGATGGAGCACTGATTGTCCCTTTGGTCTGTATTGGTTTAAATTTCTTTTGTCTTTAGAAATCTTTAACTGCAGGCTACCCTGCTGTGGGGGTAGTTTCTCTGAGCAACTCTGCTCTGAAGCCAATGGCATATAAAAGAGGAACCATGTAAGAATGTTCACAGCAGCACTTTCTTCACAAGAGAGAAAACCAGAAAACAAGCCAAACACCCCTCAATGGGAGAGTGAGGGAATAGACTCTTGTAGAGACACAGTGGGATATCCTATGTACTCAGAGTGCATGAACTACAGCACTGCCACAAACCTATGGATGAATCTTAGACATACAATTTTAAGTGGCAGGCCCCCAAAGATTATGAATGATGTGATACTCTCTTCGTAAAGAAATAACTAAAATTTTAAAATATGCTTTAAAGGAATATGAAAGTGAAAGTGAAGTCGCTTAGTCGTGTCCGACTCTTTGAGACTCCATGGACTGTAGCCTACCAAGCTCCTCTGTCCATGGAATTTTCCAGGCAATAGTACTGGAGTGGATTGTCATTTCCTTCTCCAGCGGATCTTCCCGACCCAGGGATCGAACCCAGGTCTCCCACGGTGTAGACAGATGCTTTACCGTGTGAGCCACCAGGGAAGTCCTTAGAAAATAATTATAATAGATTTTAATAATTACTTATATATTATTTTATGATTATAATGTATTATATTAATAAAATATACATATATAAAAAACTATACCAAAAGGAAAATAAGAGCATGGACTTTATTACTTGGGTGGAGAAAATCATGAGAATAAAGAGAGAGACCCTGTGGTTAGGGTAAGTTATTGTCAAGGTCCAGACTTTGCTTTGGGTGGTAGTTCAGTTCAGTTCAGTTGCTCAGTCATGTCTGACTCTTTGAGACCCCATAAATCGCAGCATGCCAGGCCTCCGTGTCCATCACCAACTCCTGGAGTTCACTCAAACTCACGTCCATCGAGTCTGTGATGCCATCCAGTCATCTCATTCTCTGTCGTCCCCTTTTCATCCTGCCCCCAATCCCTCCCAGCATCAGAGTCTTTTCCACTGAGTCAACTCTTCGCATGAGGTGGCCAAAGTACTGGAGTTTCAGCTTTAGCATCATTCCTTCCAATAACACCCAAGGCTGATCTCCTTTAGAATGGACTGGTTGGATCTCCTTGCAATCCAAGGGACTCTCAAGAGTCTTCTCCAACACCACAGTTCCAAAGCATCAATTCTTAGGCGCTCAGTTTTCTTCACAGTCCAACTCTCACATCCATACATGACCACAGGAAAAACCATGGCCTTGACTAGATGGACTTTAGTCAGCAAAGTAATGTCTCTGCTTTTGAATATGCTATCTAGGTTGGTCATAACTTTTCTTCAAAGGAGTAAGCGTCTTTTAATTTCATGGCTGCAGTCACCATCTGCAGTGATTTTGGAGCCCCCCAAAATAAAGTCTGACACTGTTTCCACTGTTTCCCCATCTATTTCCCATGAAGTGATGGGACCAGATGCCACGATCTTCATTTTCTGAATGTTGAGCTTTAAGCCAACTTTTTCACTCTCCTCTTTCACTTTCATCAAGAGGCTCTTTAGTTCCTCTTCACTTTCTGCCATAAGGGTGGTGTCATCTGCGTATCTGAGGTTATTGTTATCTCTCCTGGCAATCTTGATTCCAGCTTGTGCTTCATCCAGCCCAGCATTTCTCATGATGTACTTTGCATATAAGTTAAATAAGCAGGGTGACAATATACAGCCTTGATGTACTTCTTTTCCTATTTGGAACCAGTCTGTTGTTCCATGTCCAGTTCTAACTGTTGCTTCCTGACCTGCATACAGATTTCTCAAGAGGCAGGTCAGGTGGTCTGGTATTCCCATCTCTTGAAGAATTTTCCATAGTTTATTGGGGGCTAATGACATTATTCAGAATAACTAGGTAAATAACTAGATAAGAAATACAAGAAAGCCAAGTTTGGATTCTTGATGAGAAAGTGCCATGAACAGGAATGTGATGTGTCTGATTCAGTGTCCTGAGCTCAAAAAAGAAAGAAAGGTAGAAGAAAGGAAGCAGACAGAAAATGACAATGGCACACATACAGGATCCTAAGGGGCAGGGGAGAAGGCCAGGAAACCAGCAAGTGGGAGGCAAGAAGAGAAGAATCTGAGAAGCGTATGGCCTGAGAATGAGGAGGGAGTGTGGGGAAAGCTCAAGAGAAGGGGGCAGACATCCAGTCCCAGCCTCTAGGATCTCCTCCTTTATTGGCATTATTGGTCAAAATTCTTCCGAATGGCTCTTGCAGAGAAACTGAGCCAAGTTGCCACACAGTATTTGAAGGGAGCCTTTGCCTAGGATGACGATCTGAGTCAGGTTTGAATTTTCCACTATTAACTAGAACCAGATAGGACTTATGCCCATGTACAGTAAGTACATCTGGCTGGAAATGGAGCCAGCCATCTCCCAGTTTTCTCCTCTCCTCTCACCATGTCCCAGCAACTGAATCAGGTGAATGTATCAGCATACTCACAGTTTTATGATGTCTGGTCCAAATATATGTACCACTAAATAGCAAGTGGTCTTCAAGAACAGTTTTTCTAAGAAAGATAAAGCAGGGGAAATAGATTATTATGATGAGTTTAACACATGAGTCAATAATGATCTTTACTAGGAACTGAAGCTGAGTGCTTAATTTATCATTAATTCGAGTGATTAATTATAAAGATTTGGGAGAAATGTTACAGTTATTGTATCCATGAAAATATCATTTCCAGCTCTGATTTATATAAATGCTACTTTGCTTACTGTACATGCTAAAGAATGCTAATTTTTGATAAAAAATACAGTTAAATTCCATAGTCTCATTTTCTTTTGTGTAGCAGGGAACATCTGAATGGTGGTGAGGATCTCATCTGTTGATGACAGAAACGGGATTTGCTTGAAAGTAAATAATCTGAAGTATTACTTTGTTGAAAATATTCTTCTCTGGTATTCATTTGGTGGGGGTGGGGAGGGGAAGACTTGACTTTGACTATTTAGCTTTTGCTGTTGGTATCCCAGATATAAAAAGATACTAACAGTCACAGGTGTCTCTGCATTGCCATCTACAAGAGAGAACACACACATGTAGACACACAGAAACCCACGACCTAAACAGTCTCCTTCCTCCTGCTTCCCCTGTTAGGAAAGCACAGGAAGGCTTTGTGGATCAATCTGTTTGCACAATGAAACCTGTTAACTCTCTGGTCCTGTTTCTCTGCTTTGTCAGCTTCTGTGGAACCCTCGTAATTCCAAGGAGGACTTTAGCAAGGTTAGGACAGATGGACTGTCCAGGAACAGATGGGAAACCCTCCCTGGGAATTTTTCTTGTCATGTTTACCTCAAACTGGGCTACCAGTTATTTGGGGAGTAGGGTAGTGGAGCAACAAGATAAATATGGGAACTCTCCCTAGCACTCTTGAGGGTGAAAGTATTCATCGCTTTTTCATGTTCCACTCTTTGTGACAGCATGGACTGCAGCCCACCAGGCTCCTCTGTCTTATGGAACTCTCCAAGCAAGAATCCTGGAGTGGGAGTGCTGGAAAGAGGGCCAGCACTCTTGAAAAGTGAAAGTCACTCAGTTGTGTCTGACTCCTTATGACCCCATCGACTGTAGCCTGCCAGGCTCCTCTGTCCATAGAATTTCCCAGGCAAGAATACTGGAGTGGGTAGTCTATCCCTTCTCCAGGGCATATTCCCAACCCAGGAATTGAACTGGAGTCTCCTGCATTGCAGGCAGATTCTTAATGGTAAATAATCATAAGGGAAGCCCAATGTAAATACTACTTTCATATTAAAATAGTTTCATGGGACTTTTTTTTTTTTGTGATAAAGCACAAGACTTCAAACTCATTATGCTTTTTAAGTAGGAACTTAAAACCAATCACACATTACTATTGACCTTATAGAAATAAAAAGAATGATAAGGAAATACTATGACACCTGCATGGCAGCAAATTAGATAATTTAGAAGAAATGGACAAATTCCTGGAAAGACAAACTGCTGAAACTGACTTAAGAATAAATAGATAATCTTAATAGAGATATAACAAGAGATTTAACTAGTAATCAAAAATGTCCCATAAAGGAAAGCCCAGGGCCAGATAGCTTCACTGGTGAATTGTACCAAACATTTTCAAAATGCAACTGACTAGATATTCTCCAAAGAAGTTACACAAATAGCTAATAAGCACATGAAAAGATGGTCAACATCATTAGCTATTAGAGGAAAATGTTAAAAACCACAATGAGATGCCACTTCACACCCACTATGATATGCTAGAATAAAAATAAAGATAAGCACAAGAAATGATGAGGCTGTGAAGAAATTAGAATCTTCATATTCTGCTGGTAGGAATATAAAATAGTACAGCCACTTTGGTAAACAGTCTGACAGGTCCTCAAAAGGTTAAGTATAGGGTTACTATGTGAGCCAACAAGCCCACTGCTGGCATACACCCAAAAGAATACAAACAGTTCCACACAAAAACTTACACATGGATGTTCATAGTGGAATTATCTTTATACAAAATCAAATAAGTGGAAACAATTCAATCCAAATGTCCATTAGTGACTGAATGGATGAAAAAAACAGTCTATCTATGCACAACAAAATAGTATTCAGCTATAAAGAGTAATGACTTTCTGATACATGGTACAACATGGATGAATATTAATTATGCTAAATGAAAGAAACGTATTTCTGTGATTGCATTTATATGAAATGACCACAATAGGCAAATTCATAGAGACAGAAAGTCAATTTGTAGTTGCTTAGGTCTGGAAGGAATGGATGGTTAGGAGTGGGCAGCTGAGGTGGGTAGAGGTCCTTGTTGATATAATGAAAATATTCTTAAATATATGGTGGTGATGGACGTACAACTCCATTCAGCTGGTAGAGAATCTGCCTGCAATGCATGAGGCCCTGTTTCGATTCCTGGGTCAGGAAGATCCCCTGGAAAAGGGATAGGCTACCCACTCCAGTGTTCTCGGGCTTCCCTGGTGGCTCAGATGGTAAAGAATGCACCTGTGGTGCAGGAGACATGCGTTCAGTCCTTGGGTTGGGAAGATCCCCTGGAGAAGAGAATGGCTATCCACTCCAGTATTCTTGCCTGGAGAATTCCATGGACAGAGGAGCCTGGCAGGCTCATGGGGTTGCAGAGTCAGACACAACTGAGTGAGTTAATTATTAATTGAAGTATACACTTTAAATGCATGTATAATTGAACTAAATCTCAATACTAGTGCTATAAAATAAAAACAGCACCCCCGTGAGTGTTCCTTGTTAGGGGTCCTAAGGAACTTTGATGCTCCAGAACTTAGAGACTTGGGTTTCAGCACTGGGTAACTGGCTTTGACCTTGGTCAGGTTGATTTCCCTTCTGGGTTTCAGTTTCCTCATCTGAAAAATGTAGGAGTAGGATTCAGTTCCCTTCACCATGTTGTCCTGGAAGTTTGGAGGATTATATAACTGACATTCAAAATTACATGGACTTGTAAAGCACTTTGGAAATGAGTTTCCACTGTTGTTCGTGTAGAACTAGTTTAGCCAAGAGCAGAGCAATTTAAAAATTGACACCAGGTGTTCTTTGATACACTTGCGGTGTTGCCTGAAAGGCAGAGAACAATTTTCTTCTTTCTGGTAAAATAAGAGATGCTTCCACGCGCATGTGTGTGTGTGTATGTGTGTATTTTTCCTAGAATCTTGCTTTGCTCAAGTTGAAGTGAGTGGCAGCAAGACTTTCCTAATCCTCTGTGCAGGGCCAACAATCAGTTTCCTCAAATTCTGTGATGGTTAAGAATGAGAGGCTACTGTAGAAATGGCTAATGTGGGAGACGAGCTGGATTTCTGAGAGCTAAACTCTAGACAGACCTAGAAGACTACAGAGCAGAGATAGGTAAAGTCTCCAGAAAAAGCCTGATTGGGCCCAGTCAGCCATAATTAGACGATAACCTGTTACTGCTACCACTGAACAAAAGATTGACACTAACATAGTGCTAGTAATCTATCTGATGTAAAAAGTCTACAGTTAAATTGTGCTTGTGACCAGGAAAGTACAAGAGCATTTGGTTTCTACAGAATGAAAAGGACTTGAAACAGCATACCGATAAAAAGGTATGGCCACTTCCAAGGGCAAAGGAAGGTTAAAAAAGGAACAATTGACAGTCATCATATGTTAAGTGTATCCATATGTATGGGTGTGAATAAAACCTAGAACATTTCAGGTAGTAAGTCACCTTTAGGTTTACCATCACTTCTTTTTTCATAAGAAACTTTTGAGGGAGTGGTTTTTTCACCCTCATTCTATGAGAAGAAACTTTGAGAACTGAAGGCTTCCTCAAGGGTAGAGTGGTTCAGTAAGAGATTAAAATCTTTTATTCCAAAAGCCCAAGTTATTTGCAGTATGCATTTCAATGTATTTAGGACATTTTTTGATGCCTCATCTACCTCAGTTATGGCAAGTATATACCAACTTACTAATTAGAAATTTAAAACACAGTGAGTTGACCACCAAGATAGTTCTGTGGCTGTGTGTTCTAAGGCTGCATGTAGATTTTCAGAGCCTACAGAATGCGAGGAGAGTTGCCTTTCTCATTTTAAGTTGACATCAGTTTTTAACTATCATACTCCACAGAGATAAGATTTCTGCACAGGTGACCCAAGAAAGTGAAGTTCTAGCAAGACACTGAGGGCATAGGAGTCTGCTGACCCCTAGTGAGAATGATTCTATTAATCATTTTTCCATTAACAATTCTGAGATTCTTCCAAGGTGTCTACTAATGAGAGCCAGAGGCAAAAGCAGCGGGTGAAACTGAAGGTCAGAAATATTTTGCACGATTCGAAAAAACTGTCTTCCCAGGCACAGGAAAGGCCAACATGATTTACTGGGTGATTATTCTCAAGAATGTTGCTGCATGCTTTTTTCTGCTAAGGTTATGTTTTATAAACTTATTTAGCTTTGAAGGTAAAAGCAGTATTACTTAAAAGTAATTTTAAAAATCTTAACTGTTGCTGTGCATAATTTGACTTCCCCTCTCTCCCATTCTCCTGGCTCTCCAGAGAGAAGGCAACACTGGGTGTACTCAGGCAGTGTGGATGTTTTCATATTTCATAAACAAAGCAGTCCTATGATGTCTTCTAGAAGGAGAAATCTTTAGCCAATGGTCAGACTGTCACTAGGAGAAGGCAATGGCACCCCACTCCAGTACTCTTGCCTGGAAAATCCCATGGACGGAGGAGCCTGGCAGGCTGCAGTCCACGGGGTCGCACGGAGTTGGACACGACTGAGGCAACTTAGCAGCAGCAGCAGCAGCAGACTGTCACTGTCACCCTACACAATTTGCATGACTGTTCTATATGTTTTTCCGCCTCCACAAAATGGAAACAGTAACGTCCACTCTACCTTCCTGTCTGTCACGTAAAAGAGCCTTTAATCTGAGCTGAGCACTTTATTTCCATCCAGACATAAATGTTAATTAATAAAATGAAAATACTCCCAAGTAGGCTTATGAATTCTTTGAAAATCTCCTCTAATTGAAAGGTAGCCCACTACTGAAAACAGAAATACCTCCTTTGCTTCCCTTTGGTGATGTGCCAGCTACTATTTTACTGGAATCTGACTTTCAGCCTCTCATTTTACCTGAACAAAAATTTTTTGTTAAGAGTCAGAAGGAGCCAAGATGGAACCTTGAATACCAGCAATTTTGGTTCATGCATTTCTATGTTTTGCTGGTACATTATAACAGGATCATCTGAGAAACAGGATTTTTACTCATGCTTTCACCTTTGAACAACAAAATTTTGCCAAAAAAGAGAAAATCAAACTCAAGGCACAAATGGTGATATCTATCAGTGTGGTCTACTACACAGAAATGAAAACTAGTCAAAACAAGTCTTGATAATTATGACTATTTATTTTTTTCCTTGTAAAATGATAATAACATTTTCTTCTTCTTCCTCTAATTCAGAGATGTGAGAATACAAGGTAAAGTTTATAATAGATGCTGAATGTCCAACAATAAGGGGATGGATAAATAAAATAAGGGACATTTATATGGTGAAGGACTGTAGAATAACTTAGAGGCTCGACCTAAGTCTATGTATATCTTGACATGTATAGATCCAAAAACATACTGTTGAGTGAAAAACAGAAGTTTCAGAGTGGTATATACAGTAACTATTGATGTAAAAATGAGATCCCCACAAGGGAGGATTCTGGAAAGATGGTGGTGGAGGCAGTAGAGTTTTGGTATTTCACTGAATCTGAATTAAAATAATAATAATAATAATAATAAAGCTTCTGAATAGGAAAACCAAAACACTATGAACATTAGTTACAGCAAAACTAGATATCTCCATGAGTCCCCAAATACAATTAAGGCAACAAAAAAACCACTCACAACTGTGAGACTTGGGGGTTATCAAGTGTGGGAGAAAGTAAAGGGATGCAAGGGATAAATAGATGAATCGCCAAAGCAGCCTGGATACTGATGACAAAGTATGGTGGGCCAGTTAAGAATATCAGCTGAAAGTGGGAAAGGCGGGGATGAGGTTTAGCCCACTTCTGTAGCAGATGAGTACAGAAGACTCAGGGTTAGAAGGACAAAGGCATTTGAGTGGTGAGGTATCTCTGAATTCTAGAAATTCATCTACCAGAGCTCCCTTCCAGGATAAGGCACACACTAAGGAGAAATTAGCTGGATAGAAGCAAAACAAAGAGAAAATCCAGATAAAAGTGGGCAGGAAGATAGAATCAGAAAATCTCAACATGCAAGCAGCCATGTGTTTATTTTTTAACACCAACAAAAACAACAGAGGAAGGAATTCTGTGCATTTGCTGTCCTGAACCACTTCTCTTTCTAAGAGTTTTGGAAAAATAATTTCACATAAAAATGAGCAACAGAAATGTATCTAGGTCAACTCCCATACAAAGTTATTATAAGAAGAAAAAAAAAATAAGGAACAGAATCACATCCTTGCAGATAGCAAAAGCATGCCAGAAAATTGTGCCAAAAAGAGGATTAAAACATAACGGGATTTTAAAATGAGTGAGAAGTATTAATAAAATGATACAAGACATGAAAGAACAACAGAAATCAGAACTGAAGAAACTCAGAAATGGAATAAAAGAATTCAGGGAAGAACACAAAATTATAAAAGAAATGACATCCATATTAGAATGAATGTGAGAAGAAAGGCATACAATAGCTCACATTGTAAGAGAAATAGAAGATGAAAAAGAGGAAAGCTTTCAAGATAAAAAAAGATAAATGAAGTGATTAAGGAGTATTCATCATATATTAATGTATATATATGGAATCTATAAAGATGGTACTGATAACCTATTTGCAGAGCAGCAATGGAGACACAGACGTAGAGAAAGACTTGTGGACACAGGTGGAAAAAGAGAGGGTGGGATGAATAGAGAGAGCAGTATTGAAATATACACATTATTGTATATAAAATAGGTAGCTGGTACGAATCTGCTGTATGACACAGGGAGCTCAAACCTGCTCTGCTTACCTAGGGGGTGAGATGGGGTGGAAGGTTCAAGAAGGAGAGGACATATGTATGCCCATGGCTGATTCTTGTTGATGTATGGCAGAAACCAACACAATATTGTAAAGCAATTATCCTCCAATTAAAAACATATAAATTTCTTGGCCTTAAAGCCATCTTTTAAGAAACCTCCATGTCACGAGAATGAAGTGGAGGAAGAAGTGAACGCACAAGCTGAAGCACAAAAGAATGATGAGGCAGAGGTCCAAGTAAACCTGTATAGCCATGGAAACCACAGAAGCAGAAACAAGGGAAGTTGGAGGCCAGTGATGCTGGTACAAGTTGTTGGATGGCATGCCTACTGTCTAGAACTTATCTCAATGGACCTGGAACATTCATGGCTATTCTGATCACCTTGACCACCTTTGAGAGACCCATCTTGCTTATGTCAAAGGAGTCCCTTTTGGCCCTTTGCCCTGGACCTGTGATTTTTGGACTGAATTGTGGCTGAATGTAACATGTATACAATAAATCATCTCTTTTGCTGTCTTAGCTGTAGAAAAAAAAATTGTTAAATTATTCATTCAAGAGATAGGCAAAATCATTAATACAGGCATACTGTAAATCCCTGAAGAAGAAAGCCAAATCAAGAAAACTGAGCAAATACTAAAAAATTTGTGAGATTTAAAAAAAAAATGCATTTGAAGCCACACATTGAGAGAGCATACCGTGTGCTTGAGAACATCAATATACAACAACTGACACCAAGATAAAGTCTAGTTAGATGACTAAATTATATAAAAATGAAAAAAAAATCATTTGAATTAGGTAAAAACAGTAAATGACTTATAAGAAAAGGAAAATCAGATTATGATTAAACTTTTAATAACATATTTAAGACACTTAGGGAAAGAAATTACGTGCCAAGGATTTTTATATCTGGAAAAACACCGACTTTCAAGTATAAAGGACAAGCCAGCTTGTTATTAACATGCAAGAATTCAGGGACTATTGTTCCCATGAGTCCTTTCTGAGGAATGAATTTTAGACAGTAACTCGACTAGAGAGACATCTGCGTAAGGGCTGGTGGTGAACATCAGTCTTATAGTTGCTGATGGAACTAAAACTAAATGAGGGTGTAAAGGGAATGTATATATTGTATGTAATGGCTGTATGCTAAAATAATGCAGTACAATGATTGAAAAGTGTAGAGATGTGGGGAAAACACACATTGAATATAACATTGTTATATTCAAATAATAATTTAACTGCTCTCAAAGATTATAAAATATATTAATAATAGTAGAATTAAGATTGACATCTTGAACCTCTTGTATGAGAAAAGGAGGACAGGTAAATGAGTAATCATGAGATATTTTAATTTAATCAATCCCCTTGTCCATGAGAGTTAGAACTTCAACTGTGGAAAGAAGATACAGATATGAGACAGAAGATGCAAAGAAAAAATCCTGCAGTCCTGAATTTGAATTTAAAGTGACAGGATAAACTCATTAGATGTTTTATCTTAAAATAATATACGTAAATATATATATATGTATGTTTTCTATCACTGTCAACAGAAGTCTAGAAAGAATGACCGACTCAGTAGCAATGAGATTCCTATGCACTCAGACCTTGCGGTCTTAGTACTATTTCCCACTAAAAGAAACCAGAGCATCTAAGAGAAATGACTGATTTCAAGCCTTGGCTTGGAAATGTACAAGACAGACTAGTACAGCTGTCATACCAGTTGGTGAGGAAGCATTCAAAGATTATGTAGACTTATATCAAAAGGATGTAGGAGTCAGCTTACAGAGGTTCCCACTGGTCAAAGATGAGACAAATTTGAGCTTCAAAAGGATAATAACTGAAGTAGACTGAAACTCATCAACTGCATATAAATTCATGGGTTCATAATGATACTGTAAAGGAAACCTAGGGACAATATTTTGCCAACTAAGGTCCGTCTAGTCAAGGCTATGGTTTTTCCAGTGGTCATGTATGGATGAGAGAGTTGGACTCTAAACAAAGCTGAGTGCCAAAGAATTGATGCTTTTGAACTGTGGTGTTGGAGAAGACTCTTGAGAGTCCCTTGGACTTCAAGGAGATCGAACTAGTCCATCCTAAAAGAGATCAGTCCTGAATATTCATTGGAAGGACTGATGCTGAAACTTCAATATTTTGGCCACCTGATGAGAAGAACTGACTCATTTGGAAAGACCCTGATGCTGGGAAAGATTGAAGGCAGGAGGAGAAGGGGATGACAGAGGATGAGACGGTTGGATGGCATCATCGACTCAATGGACATGAGTCTGAGTCCATTGTAAATGAGCTATGGAATCTGCCCTGTAGTTTCTGCATTTTGCTGGTGATGGACAGGGAGGCTTGGCATGCTGCAGTCCACAGGGTCGTAGAGTTGGACATGACTGAGGGACTGAACCAAACTGAACTGAATTGAACTGAACTGACTAAACGACTAGTTTGGGATGATACCACAAGGGCAATAAATTATTTCTCTACCTGGCAAGTAGAGAGAAAGAATCAAGCATTTACCCTGCCTTTCTTAGAATAAATAGTACCATTAGTAACTGTGGAGAAAAAATACATGCAAGAATTCAGGGAATATTGTTCCCATGAGTCCTTTCTAAGGAACGAACTTCAGACAGTAACTCAACTATCTAATGGAGAAGGCAATGGCACCCCACTCCAGTACTCTTGGCTGGAAAATCCCATGGACAGAGGAGCCTGGTAGGCTGCAGTCCATGGGATCGCTGGGAGTTGGACACGACTGAGTGACTTCACTTTCACTTTTCACTTTCATGCATTTGGAGAAGGAAATGGCAACCCACTCCAGTGTTCTTGCCTGGAGAATCCCAGGGACAGGAGAGCGTGGTGGGCTGCTGTCTATGGGGTTGCACAGAGTCAGACATTACTGAAGCAACTTAGCAGCAGCAGCAGCAGCAGTAGCAACTATCTAAAAACATCTCTAAACGATAATGATGACAAGGGAAACTGACTTTAAAAATTTTCAGCTACTAAAGGAAATATAATTGATATATTAGAACAGTACTATTTTGTAACCTCCAATGAAGTAACAGATTTAGTCATAGAGCATCAACAGCGCAAATATCAAAAAAACAAAACAAGAGGAAAACACTTATGGCCTCCTGATGAAAGAAAATACCATCATTTATAGCCTTGCTGAAGAAATCAAACTGGAGTCTGGTCAAGCCTCAGATCTAGCTGCCATTTTCAGGAAATACAGACACAGAGAAACACATTCAATCCTACCACAGGGGTGCCACCAACAAAATGCAGAAACTACAGGGCAGATTCCATAGCTCATTTACAAGGAAAAGGAAGGGATGTAAAAGAAACTGGTAGATTAAAATGGGACTTAAAAGACACATCAAAAATTTAAAAACTGGACAAAACTATGGTGTCTGGAGATACCCAGTAGGATGATTAAGTTATAAAGCAATATAAGAAGATGATTATAGTAACAGGCAGATTTTTTTTTTTTTTTAGGGAGGAGGAGTTTTTGATGGGATGGAGCATGTGGATGGGACTTTTGGAGTAGCCACCAGTGTGTTCCTTTTTGAACATAGCCTTGTTCCTTTGGACTATGTTTACAAAGATGTTCACCTTTCAATAGCTGATAAAACTATACATTTATTTTGTGTGGTTTTCTGCATTTGTTTCCTTTTACCAGGAAAAGATTTTAAAATTACCCATAGATAATACTACACATCAGACAATGAAGTGAATGTAAAAGTATAAAATTCGACAAAGCTAATATCCATCAAGTTCACATGAATGGTTCTCTCTAGAGAGGTAGAAGGAAAATGGAACTGGGATCAGGGGAGGCCAAAGTGCCTTCTAGTTTATTTGTCACATTCTAATTCCATGAAAGAAAGATGATGCAATTATGTCAAAATGTTAGCAGTAGTCAGACTGGGACATTGCAAGCACATGTATTTGTGTATTATCTTCTCTTAGTTTTTATTTTTAAATACAAAAATGAGCTTATGAGTGTACATTGTGACTGTAAGCAATAAATTTTCTAAAAGTGCATTGATGCCATTGACACAGCATTTGTTAAGTCAAAGATAAAACTGTCTTGAGTCCAACTATCTTACTTAAAAATAATAATGTAGGCATCTTTGGAGAATTAGTTCCTTAACATAAAGTGAATGAAAATTTGACTCTCAATGAAGTTTACTCATTGTGACTGTACATCTAAGAATATTCTAATATAAGGGAAATAGAATCAATATTTTCATTCTGATGAAATTTAAAACAACTATAAAATTTGCTTAAGGGCTTCCCAAGTGGCTCAATGGTAGACTATCCACTTGCTAATGCAGGAGACGTGGGTTCAATCCCTGGATCAGGAAGATACCCTGGAGAAGGAAATGGCAACCCACTCCAGCATCCTTGCCTGGGAAATCCCATGGACAGAGGAGTCTGGTTGGCTACAGTCCATGGGGTCGCAAAAGAGCCAAACACAATTTAGCAACTAAACAACAAGAGCACACAATTTGTTTAAACCACAGATCATTTCCTTCTTTTGCAGGATGTGTAAGGGATTTTATTGAGATCCAATTCATATCAATGGAGTGTTCCCAGATTATTTTCCAGTTTGGAATTTTAAGATCCATTATCTTTTCAGACTAAATAAAGCTCTGTGTTACAAGGGATGTATGTGCATTTGAGAATGTGTATGTGGTTAAATTAACATAAATCATTGAAAATTATTTATTATTGATTTTTTTGCCTTCCTGGTACTTAAGGTCATGATCACTAGGTGGGCAAATCATTATAAATGATTCATAAAAAGATAGGCCATTTGACATTTTACTCCCTAAATGTCCACAGCAATCTCATTCTGCTATGATGGAAAATGAATGTCTGGGGAAAAAATGCCTAGAGTGTTCTTTTGTGTGTTTCTTTTAATTCCTATGATCCCCATAAGAATATCAACTCACAGAAAGAACACAGTCAGATTCTCCTCTGTAAACTCATGTAGGGTATAAATTCACTCATGATGGCTCATGAGTGAGAAAAGAATCAGACCCATAGCCAAGTGACCCTTTTTACATTACCAGGCAAGTAGCTGCACAGTCTCTCCATTGAGATTTGGACCGTCGAGTTATGAACTTGAGTGAGCTGTTCAATCATAGACACCACCAGCACACACCCTGCAGGGAGCAGAAGAGATGTCAGCTATGTCACATGGAAAGCTTCTCTAGAGACTGGAAGAAGAAAGGGAGATATATGTGTGTCCTTAACACAAACTTTTCCAAAACAGAGAAATTTTCTTTGCCATGATTTTTATAATTGACCACATGAATGAGTGAGCTGAGTTTTTAGTGAAACATGGTAAGAAAACTGTGACTTTGGGGGTCAGAAAGACAGGTTATCAGCTGACTTTTGTCACTTTTAAGCTATGTGACTTCAGGGAAGTAACTGAATCTTGCTTTATTTCCATTTCATTTTGATCATATGGGGGAAAGAGGTGCCATTTATAGGAGTTGTGTATAGAAAACAGCCAGCCAGCACTGAGGACAGGCTCACTGGACACTGGCCTTTGCTGTCTGCTCTCCCTCCCTTCTGTAGTAGACAGCTTCACTGTGAGTAGGATCATTCCCACCTTACACATGCTCAGCTTATGACCTAGGCTCAGATTTTTAATTGCAGAAAATCAGTGGAAATTGCCCAACATTTGAGTCAGAAGACCTGGGACTGAGTCCTGCCCTTGAATCTTGCTCTTATCATGTATCCTTTCTAAGCCTTGGCTTCCTCACTGCAAAGTAGTTAAGTTTCCTGTAGGGCTGCTATGATGATTAAATGAGATAATAGTACAAATGAAGATGGCTTTGAAATCAAAACACTATTGTAAAATATTATTTTACCTCCCAGCTATAAAACACTCTGCTTGAAAGCATGTACCAATACAATAGGTGTCTAGAAGGAACCTTGGATTAAATTAAGAATATATTTCTCAAGCTACCTTGATGTATGATAATGGTTAAGGCTCAGAATTGCTAGGCTAACACCCCTAGAAGGTTCTGTCACCAGCCTAAATTGCCAGGGAAGACCAAACTTTCTTTGCCCAAAGGGAGGGGACTCTCTTCTATACACAAGGGGTTGGTTGTTCAAAGATCAGTAATTCTGAGAAGAAACTGTTCAGCTTCACTGAGATAAGAGGAGTGGCATCTATTAGCAGATGCTGGTTTCCAAGGAGGCAAAAGAAGGACTACATCTAAAATAAAGAAGTTCCAGCGTGGCTGGCCCAGCAATCAGCTCACTATTATCCATCTGCTCAAGAAGCTAGGGACCCAAGTTCACATGCAGTGTCATTAAAACCAAATTCCCACTAGGAGTCCTTGAGGGAAAGTGGCTGATAACAGATGTGAGTAGTACAACTGGGCTTCTCTAGACAGAAAGAAATTAAACCTCCCATAGAATGAGAGATTGCCAACAAAGGAGAGACTTCCACCTTTCTAGACGTTGCAACACCTGATCAAGCTTTGGCCTCCCTTGTTCTGTACCCTTTGGCAAAGCTGGGCTCACCAAGTCTGAGATACTTCAACCTTGATAACCACAGTCTTACTGCTCTGGGAGCATCTTCCTCTGGGGCATTCAACTTCAATTACCAAGGTGGATTAAGTGTGCTTTAACCTAATCCATGCATTGAGGGCTTTATTACATTGCAGTAAATTCAGTAGCTGATACTTATTAGCACTTTACAGTCTTAAAAACATTTTCATATATATTTTGTTTTATTTTTACCAATAACTTTTCAAGAAAGGGGGCTTTTCTGGTGACTCAGATGGTGAATCTGCCTGCAATGTGGGAGACTGGGGTTCAATCCCTGGGTTGGGAAGATCCCCTGGAGAAGGGAATGGCTACCCACTCCTGTATTCTTGCCTGGAGAATGCCATGGACAGAGGAGCCTGGTGGGCTACAGCCCACGGGATCACAAAAAGTCAGACACAACTGAGCAACTATCACTTTTTCAAAAGATGGATGCAATGCAATCTCATTTCAGAATATTTTAAAAATATACAGCAGTATTAAAAAGATAAACATCACTTAAATCATCCAGAGATAAACAAGTTTCACTTTTAAACACAAAATATATATAATATACGTGCTTTTTTAACATTTATAATGCACTTTTCAATCTTGATTTATGTCTCTGCTAATCACTTGTTAAGTTAGGTGGAGCTAAATACATTTTAATAACTGCAATTTAAAATAATTATAAGTAATTATATTGCAATATAATGAGGATACAGTGTGGTATAGTTGAAAAGGGAGAAGCTTTGAAATAAAAAATAAGCTTTTTTAAAAAACCAAGTTCAAATACTGGATTAGTCACTTAAAATGGTGTAACTTTGAACAAGTTACCTAACCTTCTGGAACTTATTAAGAGTTTACAAAGAAGACATACAGATGGCTAACAAACACATGAAAAGATGCTCCACATCACTCATTATCAGAGAAATGCAAATCAAAACCACAGTGAGATACCATCTCACGCCAGTCAGAATGGCTGCTATTAAAATGTCTACAAACAATAAATGCTGGAGAGGGTATGGAAAAAAGGGGACCCTCTTACACTGTTGGTGGGAAGGCAAACTAGTATAGCCACTATGGAGAACAGTGTGGAGATTCCTTAAAAAACTGGAAATAGAATTGCCTTATGACCCAGCAATCCCACTGCTGGGCATACACACCGAGGAAACCAGAACTGAAAGAGACACATGTACCCCAGTGTTCATCGCAGCACTGTTTACAATAGCCAGGACATGGAAGCAACCTAGATGTCCATCAGCAGACAAATGAATAAGAAAGCTGTGGTACATATACACAATGGAGTATTACTCAGGTATTAAAAAGAACACATTTGAGTCAGTTCTAATGAAGTGGATGAAACTGGAGCCTATTATATAGAGTGAAGTAAGTCAGAAAGAAAAACATCAATACAGTATATTAGTGCATATATATGGAATTTAGAAAGATGGTAATGACACCCCAATATGCAAGACAGCAAAAGAGACACAGATACAAAGAACAGACTTTTGGACTCCATAGGAGAAGGTGAGGGTGGGATGATTTGAAAGAAGAGCACTGAAACATGTATATTACCATATGTGAAACAGATGACCAGTCCCAGTTCGATGCATGAGCCAGGGCGCTCCAAGCCAGTGCACTGGGCCAACCCAGAGGGCGGGATGGGGAGGCAGGTGGGGGGAGGTCTGGGACAAGGGGACACATGTACACCTGTGGCTGATTCACGTCAACCTACAGCAAAAACCACCTCAATATTGGGAAGTAATTAGCCTCTAATAAAAAAAAAAAGGGTTTACAGTTAGAGTGTAAGTTCCTTGTGGGTAGGATTGGGGTCTTCCTATTTCTAGCTTTGAGTACCTGGCTGGGAGGAAGGAGATAAGAGATGTTGGCTGACTTGAAGCAAACTGACTAGAGAGCCACCTGAGGGACAATTCAGTTGTCACTTGGTGGAGACCTCCATAGAAAAGGGTTAGTGAATGCAACTGACTTTGTGTTCTAGCTCAGTCATCTCACGGATGACATTGCTTACTCTTTGTTCCATGTCATTACAGGACATGGCTCCACTTCTCATCTCGCTGTGCAACAACCAGCAACCTCTCTTAAGTCAACCAGCAGATTCTATAGCAAACAGTCACAACACACAGCTCAGGATCAAAGAAGAACGCAGTAGAGGTTGGGTTGAGCTCTTGCATAGCAGTCACTTCATAGAGTCTCATCAAGGAGCTGTGGCATTTGTCACCCAGAGTGGACTTGAAACACACAGGTACATACCTGTTTGTTTTCATCCTTGGCATGGAAGGATAAATGCATAGAGAATTATGCTGCTTGAGACCAACCTGCTTCTTTGTCCTTACAGAGGTGAGGTTTCCTTTTACTCAGAGCAGTCCCAACAAGGGCTGATGACTTTCATGGCTCCTTAGCATTACTCACTTATATAGGAAATCATTAGATAGTGCCACTTGGGAAGTCCTAAATAAAAAGGAACCCCCTCCCCCCCAAATTTCACTGTCTCTAAAGATTGGGTATATCTTGCCACTATCGCCACTCTGCCTAGTGAAGAGTTGTTAGGATCAAAAGAACTCTGCAGAAAAGCAGGTAATGGGGCTTGAAATATGTAAACGCCCATGCTGGGCTCAGCTTTGATTTGAGTCCCACTCACTTGGACATCCCCGCCCATTTCCACTGAGCTCAACTCCCCTTGGGTTGTTAATTTAGGGTCTGCAGTGAGGTGTGTCCTGAATCCTTTAGTAACAAGAATAGAGAAATTGACTTTGCTATAGTTTCTAATAAGAGGTTTCACTGTCTTGACAGGCTGAAAAAATGTTTTCCCTTGGAGAAATGCATGAGCAGAGTAATTCTTCCCATTATAGACTATTCTCTGGCTGCTAATAAAAAGGCCTGGGTTTGCTGAAGCAAGTTTGTCCAAGCTACTATTCATTTAAGAAGTGATGAGAGTGGGTGAGAACTACATGTTTTGCTCAGTGGTCACCATCTGAAATCTTCCATATGGAAAATCTATTCTCACCTGGCAACTGAAAATAATGAGTATAATAGAAACAGACACCCCTGACATTGTAAGAAAAGAAGCAAATAGGTTAGAATAAAAACACCTGCCACAAGAATCTGCTTCTAGACACACATCTCAGGTAGACTGCAGACTGTACCATGGAATCTTTTTGAAATGAAACAGAACTCTTAAAACTCTAATTATAATCATATCTGTGCTGGCTGGAGATGCGGCCAACTGCAGAGAGAGGTCTGTTAGATTTCCCATTTGTCTGAAGCCTGCACTTCATCAAGAAGCCTTGAAAGCACCTGGCAGTTGTCAGAACCAGAGTCAGCATGACAACACTTCCTTTTTGACCCTGAGTTGGGGCATAAATAATTCATTACATGGCTAGAATATTCTTTGCAGATTTCAAAGAGTTTTGCATACATTTTCATCTCATTTAAACTTCACAAAACTTGACTCATCACTGTAGAAATTATTGCTCTCATTGTACAGACCAGAAGTCAGAGGCTCAGAGAAGTTAGGTCCTTGCCAAGAATATAGCTAGTGAGCAAGGGAACTGAGACTGGAACCCAGTATGTAGTCGGAGTCCCTTCTGGATGCCAGGCACCATGCTGAGCTGTGAGTACACGCTGAGAACAAACTGATATGGTTCCTGCCCTCTCAGAGATTATACTCCATTAGGGAAAAGTGATCATAAACAAATAGGCATGCATGCACTTATAAATAATTTTAGGTCTAATGAAGAAAAGGAACAGGGTGAAGTAACAGAAGGCAATGAGAACGAAGATGGTGTAAAACTTAGCTAGAGCTGATAGAGAGAGAAGGCTTCTCTGAAGAACACACACACACAAAGGCTAATATAATAGAAAGGAGCAAACAGTTTGATGGACCAGGAAGGCTTTGTAGGCAGGAGAAGCTGATACCCACTTGATGGCAATGAGACTGGGAAAACCTGGCATTAGGAGATGAGGTGCAGACATAGGTAAAGGTCAGGACTGTGGGTTTTGTAGATGGCAAAAGAGGTAAGGATTCAACTTGAGAGGAATGGGGAGCTGTGAATAGGTTTTGAGGATAGGATTGTTTCCATTTGATCTGTGTCTTAAAAATATCATGCTGGCTGTCCTGAGGAGGAAGGTTTTTACAGGGCAAATATGGGGGCAGAGGGCTGAAGAAGGAGGCTATTTTGGGCCTGGGAAGAGATGATGGTTTATTGGATAGAGTAATGAGTGGGAGTGGAGGAAAATAGACAGATCTGGGATCTACTGTGGAAGTTGACCCAAGGGGATTTATTAATGAACTGATGAGAAATGTGAGGAAGGTAGAATCAAGGATGACTCTTTCATTTCTGGTTTGGGTACCAGAGAAGTGTAGAACACAGGTTTTAGAGTCACAGCCCACTTGGATTTTTGTCCTTGCATCCCTGTTGGACCAGCATGACATTTTCAAGTTCATTTCCCATATGGCCTATCTCCCCCAGCCTGGTGCCCCTCCGCAAATGCCTAAATTCTGTTCTCAGATTTTCCTAATAGGGTGGGAGCACAGGATATAGTTTTTTATATGTTGTAATTCTAACCAACAACCTTTATCCCCAGACTTTCTCACTTTGGTGAAAAGGAAATAAGAAAGAAAGGTAGGAAAACAATCACTTAAAATGATCCTACAGCCAGCCTTGTTTCCCTAAGATATTGTTTACCAAGCCAGATAGGGTAGCACACAGCCCAGCTGTGAATACTACACTTGCACCTTTTTTGTCTGCTTTCTTCTCTCAGTCTGGACATGGATAGGGAGAGAGGGTAGGAGAGGAAAAGAGAGAGGAGGGGAGGAAAGAGAAGGGAGAAGCCATGGTACAGTAGAGAGTGAAGAATTTGGGGCTCAGACAGACCTGGATTCAAATCTTGCTTCTATCACTTATGAGTTGTTATATTTGGTGGGATTGTTAACCTCTCTGAACCCAGATTTTTGGTACCCACAGAACAGAATAATAAAGCCCCCTTGTGTGGTATACATTAAAAATGGTCACAGACATTTTACACTTCCTCCCATGAAGAGGTGATGTCTATTTTCCAGCCCTTTGAATCTGGCCTTGTGACCTTGCTTTGATCAGTAGAATGTAGAAGTGACAGCTTTTCAGATCCAACTCTAGACCCCAAGGGCCTTGCATCTTCCATTTTTCCCATTTAGAATTTCACAGCCATGAGCTTGAGCTAGTCTGCTGGAGAGGCCACATGAAGGGAATGTCCAGTAATAGTCTGCCAACTACCAGGTTTGGGAATGTGTGTGTGTGTTAGTTGCTATGAGGCCATTCTAAATATCCAGCTCATCATTCTACCATCTACCAACTGAGTGCAGCAGCAGTAGTGAGCCTACCTAAGACCAGCTCAAGGGCCACTGAACAATGCCCAGTGTAAAAATGCCAACCCACAGGATTGCGAGCTAATAAATGATTACTGTGTAAGTGCACAGAGGCTTATAATTTGTTAAAGGCTATCTGAAAACCTGGCAAAAGTCTTGAGAGGATTAAGTGATACAACACGTAGAATGCACATGGTGCCTGGTGCAGAGTAGATGTTCAAGGTTAGTTTCTACCCCACCTGCTGAGACCATCATAGGGTAAAGAACATATCTTCCATGACTCTTTTTTTTTAAATAGAAGCAGTTCTATTTCCACTTTTTTAAGGAATCTCCTCCCTGTTCTCCATAGTCGCTGTACTAGTTTGCATTCCCACCAACAGTGTAAGGGGGTTCCCTTTTCTCCACACCCTCTCCAGCATTTATTGCTTGTAGACTTTTGGATCGCAGCCATTCTGACTGGTGTGAAATGGTACCTCATTGTGGCTTTGATTTGCATTTCTCTGATAATGAGTGATGTTGAGCATCTTTTCATGTGTTTGTTAGCCATCTGTATGTCTTCTTTGGAGAAATGTCTATTTAGTTCTTTGGCCCATTTTTTGATTGGGTCGTTTATTTTTCTGGAATTGAGCTGCAGGAGTTGCTTGTATATTTTTGAGATTAGTTGTTTGTCAGTTGCTTCATTTGCTATTATTTTCTCCCATTCCGAAAGCTGTCTTTTCACCTTGCTTATAGTTTCCCTGGAGAATGGCATTGAAACATGTATAATATCATATAAGAAACAAATTGCCAGTCTAGGTTTGACGCAGGATACAGGATGCTTGGGGCTGGTGCACTGGGATGACCTAGAGAGATGGTATGGGGAGGGAGGTGGGAGGGGGGTTCAGAATTGGGAACTCATGTACACCCGTGGCGGATTCATGTTGATGTATAGCAAAACCAATACAGTATTGTAAAGTAAAATAAAGTAAAATTAAAAAAATAAAATAAAATAACCTTTGTGGAAAGGGGGGAAAAATAGAAGCTCAGAAAACTATTTTTTAAAAAACATTCAATATCACTAATCTTTTTCCTTTTCTATGGTTGAATTTACTTTTATTATAGATACCTTGTATTTTCAATGTATTTGGGCAGATTAGGCTCTGTGTCCTAAACCGATCATCACCTGGAATATTATTTTTATGAGAAAATGCTCAGTGAGTTTCAAACTGCCATCTCTCCCAAAAACACTGGCAGTGAAAGAGGCACTATATTGGACAATTACTGGTGAGAACAAAGCTAAAGGCATCCAAGTGGGGGCAGAGTCCAAGCAAAGGAGCAAGAGGAAATTAGCAGACTGTGCTGAGAAATACAGAATAGTGTACTTGGCTAATTTAGAAATATATAAAAAAACAATGATAAAGAAAAGACAGTGAGGACACTGGGAGTCAATCCATCCTGTTCTTATTCAACACATACTTACTAACGTCCACTATGTGCTCAGAGGCTTGAGTATACAAAGAATAAGAGAAATCACACAACACTAGGAAATGCTGAAGATTAGAAAAATAATCTAGTTATTGCAACCTGCAAGTGTTTGATGGAGGGACCTGTTAGTGCTTTGGGAACACATAGGAAGAAGAAACTAATGCTGCCTTTGGTAAGTAGAGACATTTTCCTGGAGGAGTTGAGTGTTACAAGATGGGAGGAAAGGCAGCAAAAGGCAGGAAAGGACTTCAGGAAGACAGTAGTAGTATTTCTAAACATTTGAGTGTGAGAATGAGAAGAGCTGGCCAAGACTAGAGCCCAGGCTCGATGGGAAAGGACGAGTAAGAAAGTTAGGAAGGAGATAGATCCTGAAGAGGCTTGAAGGTCAGATTACAGACCACCAGCTTCATGCTCTAGAATATGCTGCTGCTGCTGCTAAGCCACTTCAGTCGTGTCCGACTCTGTGCAACCCCATAGAAGGCAGCCCACCAGGCTCCTCTGTCCCTGGGATTCTCCAGGCAAGAATACTGGAGCGGGCTGTCATTTCCTTCTCCACTAGAATATAGATCAATGGTTTTCAAACATTTTGCTCTGAATCCCCAAAAGAAATTTGAAAAGCTATGTACCCTTCTACATTTTAATGGATGTTAAAATATTATTAAGGGGTATAAGTTCCATTAGTTGCAAGGGGTACAATCCCAGGAAGATTGTAAATATTACAATAGAAAAAATACATTAATCTTCCGTATGTATCCAAAAGAATCTAAATATTATAATGACTTATACCTGCTCTCATCTACTTTAAAAATATGTGATCAAATTCATCTTTCACAGTGAAAAATTTCCATTGATAATTCCTTTCCTTGAACTCATATTTCAGTGAAAAGTCTACTTCACTGAATTTTCCTTCCACTAGAGTTTTATCCCAATATAATGTATTTTTATGGTTGAAGGTATTATTTCACACTAAAAATATGTATAAAATTAAATAAAACCTTTACTTTCTTGTGAATAAAACACTGAAAGTATTTTTAAAATTCTTCTGGATAGAGTTTTCTTTATTAGTAAAATTAACTTATCTAAGCAATATGTATTGTCAATTTGATAAACAATTTCTAAATAATAAAGGTAAAATTTTCTTGGAATTCCATCTTTTAATGAGATGGTTGGACTATTTCAATTGATACCTATATCTTTGAAAAATATTACTCATGTAAAGACACAAGGTTCATGTCAAGTATCATGTCTTTTTTTTTTAATTGAAGTTGATTACAATTTGTGTTAACTACTGCTATACAGTAAAGTGATTCAGATATATATATGTATGTGTATACATTCTTTTTTAAATATATACTTCTCCATTATGGTTTGTCATAGAATATTGAATATAGTTCTCTATGCTACACAGTAGGACCTTGTTGTTTATCCATTCTATATATAAAAGGTTTCATCTGCTAACCCCAATGTTTTTATTTTTCATTTTTAAAGATGTAACAGCTGAGAAAACATGCTTACTTAAATAAGTAAGAGAGAATGAAAGGACTTCTGATATGGTGGTGTCATTCAATTCTTTATCTCTTCTGAGTTAAATGTCAAAAATCTGAAAGTGATCAATCACTGAAAATTATTAAGTCTCCCTTCAATTGTGTTGAAAGCAAAAAACTTGATAAAACTGAGTTGCAAAAACATTTGCTGCCCAATCAATGGAGGCTTTCACTTTCTCAATTTCTGAGAAATATAAATTAAAAAGTTTTACTAAGACTTACCTTTTAATTCTACCTACTACAATTTCACTGAGAGACCTTGTTAAAAACTAATATGCTCAGAAACAATTGGCAAGATGAAATATTGTTCTTTTCAATACACTCTTGCCTATACAACATTTGAGGTAAAATTCTTTATCTTATTGTGTACCTCACAGACATTTTTGTCAAATGTTGGAGCTGCAGATATAGTACATTAAAGCTATGAAAAATGTCCTCTGTATAAACCTAAATGGCAGATTTTATTATCAAAGAAGTTAACCAATCAGATTTTGTTTCAGAAGAGTTTAACTTTATTTTTTCATTTACTTTTATATTTGAATTTTAAGATAGAGGATGGGTGGATAGAAAAAGATGGATTAATGGGTGGGTGGATAGATGGACAGATGGATGAATAGAAAGAAGGGTAGACAAATAATGAGTAAATGGATAGATAGAAAAATAATCTTAGACTATGCCCAATCATTTTTATCCACAAACTTAATTGCTAACTTGAGAAGTTCTCACCTGCCAGCAACAGCTTAATACTGCCAAATTTCTCACATTTTGTTGAAAGAAAAAGGTGTTTACTTTTACTTGTCTACTTAACAATCCAAATTTAGAAATTAAATAAAACAATAAAACAAGATCTAAACTCATTATAAATATAAACCTAGATGGTTTTGCGAGGAAATATACCTGAATATCAATAGTGATCATCTGAGTTTGGGGACTACAGTTCATTACATTCTTTAAAAATATCTGTATTTTCTAAAATCTCTATGGAAGTCATATATTCTTTTATAGCTACAAAAAAAAACCCAATAAATTGAATTTTATCAAACAATTTCTCATTGAATAAGCTTTTTAATAGTTGCTTTCTACTGCAATAAGTTTTAGGAGATTATGAAAATACCTTTGTTCTTTCACCTCTCTACTAGGTGTTTTCACAAACTATACCTCATTTAATCCTCACAGCAACCTCATGAGATTGGTACTTCCCATTTTACAGATGAGAAATATGAGACTCAGAGAGGTTAAGCAATATACCCGAGGCCTTTCAGACAAGCACTGATTCAACCACTCATGGGCTAGCTAGTGATTCCTACCCAGATCTATTGAAATTTGAAATTTATACACTGCTGAGTATCACACTGCATACATTAAAAGTTTGGATTCTGAAAGTGAAAATTATCATTTGTGTTAACTAAAATAATAATCGCTGTACTGATGTCTATATGATTTGTGAATATAGTTTCTTAATATTCTTTTCACTTTCTAATGATGTTTTCTGGAGAACAAAGTGTTTAATAAAGTACATCTTATATTTTCTTTTTGAATAGTTCTTTTGATGTCATATCCAAGAGTCTTCACCCAGTCCAAAATCACAAAGATTTTTCTTCTGTACTTTTTCTGAAAGTTTTTAGTTTTAGTTTTCACCTTGAGGTCTAAGATCTATTTTGAGTTAATAATTATGTATGATTTGGAATAAGGAATCAAATAGTGTCAGCTCTCCAACTGGTTTCTTTGAAATTTTTGGCCATTCTGGCTTCTTGTCTTTTCTATACAAATTTTAGGATCAGCTTGACAATTTCTACAAAAAAAAAAGACGTTAGGATTTTGAAGGAATTAATCTATTAGATCAATGTGGAGAGTATTGCCATCTTAACACTACTGAGTCTTCTGATCCATTAGCCTGAAGTATCTCTCCTTTTCTGTAAAGCACCTTTAATTTCTCTTTACAATGTTTTATAGTTTTCAGTGTAGAGTAATTGCATTTCTTTTGTTAAATTTATTCCTATTTTTATCATATTATAAATGGAATTGTTTTCTTAATTTCAGTTCTTAAACATTTGCTGTTAATATAAATAAATATAATTAATTTTTATATTAATCTTGAATCTTACCACCTTGCTAAACTTGCTAATTCTAGTACTTTTATTGTAAATACCTCAGGATTTTATATATTCAGGAACATGTCTGAAGATATAGTTTTACTTATTTCTTTCCAATTTGCTTGCTTAAATTATTTTTCTTTCTTTATTAAGCTGAATAGAATCTTCAAAACAATGTTAAGTACAAATGGTGAGGTAGACATCTACCATGTTTCTGATTTTCAGAGAAAAGCATTCAGTCTTCCCTCATTAAAGATAACATTAGTAATAAGTTTTCATAGATGCTCTTTATTATGTTAAGGAAGTTCCTTTTTCTTTCATAACTTCTTGAGTGGTTTTAACATGGGTGAGTGATTGATTTTGTCAAATTATTTTTCAATTTCTACCAGGATGATAATATAGTTATAGCTTCTATTCCACTAATCTGGTATATCCTAGTAATTGATTTTCAGATCTTAAAACAACCATGCATTCCTAGGATAAATGGCACTTGATCATGGGGTATAACCTAGTTTATATGTTGCTGGATGCAGTTTTTAAAGGATTTTTGTGTCTATGTTCATACAAGATATCGGTCTCTTATTTCCTTTTCTTGTGATGTCTTTGTCTGGATTTGATATAATGTAAAAGATGGAATAATCTGGAAAGTATTCCTTCCTCTTATATTTTATGAAAAAAAGGGAATGAATTTAAATGGGTTGGTGAATACATTCAAAATTGCGGCTAAGTTGGCGTCACTTTTCTTAGGCTCTTTCAGGTCTTCCCAACACTTGTACAGTTTCCAAATCAATCAGGAATGTGTGGAGACCTTATCTTGGCCTTCTATGATGCTCACATTACTAGGGCTTCACTGTTAAATTTCTGGCTGATCTTCATTGTCTCACCTAGGGCCAAAACCTTAAGCTAGCAAACTGCGTGTTCTCCTTGTTAATTCCCAAGAGTCCATCACTTTTAGCCAACAAAGCCATCTTTGAATCCTGGCTGAATCAAGTCTGTCCCATTAGCAGTAGACCTGCTGGTTTTCGCAGACAGCTCCACGATAATGAAACTTCTGTTCTCACTAACTAAGCTGAGGGCCAGAGTAGATGGAGCAGCCTCAGGCAAAAAGGTCAAAGTTTTACTGCTCTTCCTGAAGTGCAGGCAGTTTTTCAAGAATAAACATTCCTCAATTCATTGTGGTCTGATGGTTGATTTTTAGTGTCCCAAAATGGTTGCTTAAGACAGTCTTTCCAGTTTTATGCTTGACCTTTTGCACAGAGGGCTCACCAGCCCCTCATACCATAATAATCAGAATTCCCTCTTGTACTTGTTTATATCTGAAAGAATCTGGGGCTTATGTTAAAGGGCAATATAATCTGTTTTAATTAACATTTGACATTTTTAAATTGTGGGAATCATACTTTTAAAAAAAGGACTTTGTCCAGGGAAAGATTCGGAAGATTTGTCCTCTTTGTTAACATTGAAGAACAATTAGTTTATGAGAGAAAGGGAATAATAGTGGAGTAATTTGGTTTTTTTTTTCAAATTCTGAGTGTGAAGGCCGGGAGAAAAAAGCTTGACCCTTATCAACCCCTTCCCCGTCAGAAACAAAACAAAACCTTCAATCACAGCATTCTCTTCATCTATTAATTTCCACTATATAGTCATGTCACGGAGAAGGCAATGGCACCCCACTCCAGTACTCTTGCCTGGAAAATCCCATGGATGGAGGAGCCTGGTAGATTGCAGTCCATGGGGTCAGGAAGAGTCGGACAGGACTGAGCGACTTCACTTTCACTTTTCACTTTCATGCTCTGGAGAAGGAAATGGCAACCCGCTCCAGTGTTCTTGTCCGGAGAATCCCAGGGACAGGAGAGCCTAGTGGGCTGCCGTCTATGGGGTCGCACAGAGTCGGACACGACTGAACAACTTAGCAGCAGCAGCAGCAGCAGCAGTCATGCCTATTTGGTGAATCACTTTGGGATTAAGTCACATACATTCTCTTTTGCAATACTCTTCAGCATTTAGTTTGGAGACTTTTCTTTTTTAATCATTTCTATGAGTGGTTGGCAGAATGATAAGATTAGTGAGGGCAGAACCTTAGAATGTGATTGGATATCACTTCTGTGATGATGTTATGTTCTGTGACAAGAGAGGGGCTTCCCATTTGGTGCTAGTGGTGAAGAACTTGCCTGCCAATGCAGGAGACATAAGAGACTTGGGTTTGATATCTGGGTTGGGAAGATTCCCAGGAGGAGGGCATGGCAACCCACTCCAGTATTCTTGCCTTGACAATTTCATAGACAGAGGAGCCTGGTAGGCTGCAGTCCATGGGGTCGCACCGAGTTGGACATGACTAAAGTGACTTAGCACACAGGATAAGAGAGATTTTGCATATGCAGTTAAGGACTTTAGTTAGTCTACTTTGAGTTAGTCAAGTTTACTGGACCCAACATAATCAGGTGAACCCTGTAAACATGGAGGATTTTTTTTCCTCTGCTGCTGCTGCTGCTAAGTCGCTTCAGTCGTGTCTGACTCTGTGCAACCCCATAGACGGCAGCACACCAGGATCCACCATGCTGTTCTTAAAGAAATAGGTATGTTGTTAACTTCCTTTGTAAAGGAGTAGCCTCTAAGAGCTGAGAGTGATCCTGGCTGACACCTTGTAAGTACATGGGAACTCAGTCCTGAAAATCCAAGAAACTAAATTCTGCCAACAACCAGCAAACTTGCAAGAGGACCTGAGTCTCAACTCACATTGCAACCCCAGCTGACATCTCAATTTCAGCCTTGTAAAATTCAGAGCAGAAAACCCAGTTATGTTATGTTCAGATTTCTCATGTGCAGAAATTGTGAGACAGTAAATTTACGTTGTCTTAAACTGAAGAATGTATGGCAATTTATTACACAGCAATAGAAAGCTAATAGACTATGAAATCTTTTTTTTTTTTTCGTAAGTGAATCTTTCAATAAGATAGCCAAGATTTGAGAATCTGTAGTTACACAGATAAAGATTGACAAGTAATTATTCAGTTTGCTCGGGCCTCTTTGCTTCATATTAGGTTTAATTTTAGGCCTTCTATAGCATATTTTCTACTGTTTTTTACTGATTTCCCAAAGAGTACATAATCACAACTCCTTTGGGTACTTGCTATGTACTGAGCACAGTTGTAAGTCCTTCATGTGTATTTACTCCTCATCACCCTGGCTTCCCAGGTGGCTCGATGGTTAAAAAAAAAAAAGAAAAACAAAACCCTGTCTGCCAATGCAGGAGATGTAAGATACCAGGGTTCGATCCCTGGGTCAAGAAGATCCCCTAGAGGAGGAAATGGCACCCCATTCCAGTATTCTTGCCTGGACAATCCTATGGACAGAGGAGCCTGGCAGGCTACAGTTCCGTGGGGTGGCAAAGAGTCAGACACAATGGAGGTATGAATATATACCTAAGCCTCCACACCATCCTAGGATGCAGGTCCCATGTAATCTCATCTTATAGACAGGGGACACGAGGTACAGAGGGTGAAGCTGTGCCCTTATGTCACATATGTACAGAGAGGCAGAGTTAGGACTCAAATCCAGCCAGTCTGAGCCCAGAGTCCAAGCTCTCTTACTCTTAACCACCATGTCTTACTATCGTTTTTGCAAGCTCATCTAGAAAATGTGGAATATTCAGAAAGTGCTGAAAAGAAATTACAAATCATTTGTAACCTCATTACTCACCGATAACCACACAACCACAATTAGCATTTCACTGTTCATCCTATCTGGGACAACAGCTATATAAACAGAGAGGTGGGTACATTATAATTTCTGGGGGATTTCACTCCACTTAATGTTTTGCAACATTTTTTTTTCCTCTTTCTCATAGTATATTTAAACTATGATCTAGTTTACTGTGTCTCCCTTTCCCTCCAAAAAAGAATTTATTCACTTTCTTCTTGAGGAAAAGCATACTGTCCACTGTTTTTCAATTTTGCACACTTTGGGATCTTTCCCCAGAATTGTGCCCCTCTCTCTAGAATGTCTTTGTGGGTCTTCTCTGCAGGGGTATGACCCCAGAACAAGCCAGAAAAACAAAAGGCAGATGTGAGCTTAGTGAAAAATTGAGGTGATCAGAAACGTACCATCTGCGCAAAGGTTGGGGTTAAATTCTATGATAATCTAAAAAAAAAAGTAGAAGATTTAGGAGAGGGGAAATGGGAAAGTGAGGGACAAAGTGCAGAGGGTTGCATGAAGCTGCAGCTGGGAACCAGAGGGCATATGGCTACACCTCGAGCCTCAGCAGGGCCTGAGGGTAAAGGTGAGCAGGCATCAGCAGGGAGTGACTGTGGACTGCCAATGCCAGCCAAAGAACTGCGCCAGCCATGACCCTTCAATGTGGGAGCTCTGAGGGCCAGGGACTGTAAGAGTCAGGGTGACACACAGTCTCTCCCCAAGAACTAGAGCAACCCTCAGAGAGGGCAGAAGGAAAAGAGCCCTGAATTTTCCAGAGAGACTAAATCTAAACCTGCGAGTGGAAAGATGAAATGTTTTCTGTCCTCAGCAGTGACTGTGATGGTTTATGAACAAGTGTTCAGATACAGAAAAATAGAGAAAATAAAATTTCTGTCCATGTAAATTGTTATCATAGATTTTCAACCTTCTCTGCTGGCTCTGTCTAGATCTTTCCTACTTTTGTCAGTGACATTGTTACTTTACCATTCCTGCTGGCTGAACGCTTAGGATCACTTCCTGTTTATCATTCAAACATAAAGTCATCCCTGACCATTATATGTGTAATGTGGGGGTTGGGAGAGGAGGTTTTAACTTACTCCCAAGGCATTTTATATATTTAACCAAACATTAATGATGGAAAAAAGGTTGTTTTTTTTTTTTTTCAACTCTTTGAAAAGCTTCCTGAGCACTAAATAGGGCTTAAATAAAAACAAAAAACAAAAACAACCTCAAAAGTCAACGAATACATTTAAATGTCAATGACTTCAAGTGTAAGGATTATTTTGCCCCTAAATCACCCATGTAAAGAAAACAATGTTTTGCAAAAATGAACATGACTTAATATTGATTTCATAACATTTGAAAAGCACCAGAAAGGGGCCCTGCCCATTCCAGCACAGTAGAATCAGAGTTTGCTTGGTGATCAAATGAACTGTATAGTTCAGTGCAAAGAAATTATGGTAAAACTTGGGAAAGAGGCCATTAGGGTTTTGCATGGCTTAGTTCTGATTCTGGAATATGTTCAAGGCCATGGCCTCCAGATCTGCAGGTTGGTTCCCACTGCAAAGCTCGTCCTGGCATAGGCGCTGTGGTTGGTTGCTGATGTTGGGGATGTTGGCTCAGTCACTCAGTGACTTCTACAGTGGCTTCTTGTGGAGCATCTCTCCAGTCACGACAGCCCCCACTTCCACAAGCATTGCCACCTCCCTCCACGAAACTGGTAGCCACATCTGCACTGTGAGCTCTCTTCACTCCCACCTGCCTCTTATTCACTGACCTAAAGACTTAGCCAAGATTCTCTCTTCCAGGAAGTTAGTTTGACAGTCAGAAGGATAAACCCTCTCTGTGTGGGTTGACCTCTTATGTGGAAACTCTGGATTATGGGAGCCAATGAGTTGGATGGTACATAGTCTTGCTTTTTCATCTGAAAGTTGTTGAGATTAGCAGAAGTCCAACTGGCAATTCCTCCTTTATTCCCACCCTCTCCAAGAGGCTCTCCCTCTTACCACCAGCTGGGAGTGCAGTGAGCTTACTTTGCTGCTTCTTAGGACACTTCCACATTTGGCCAGTGACTAAGGGCATCCTCAGGTCCCCTTTCAGGAGATACCTCCCACCACCACAACTGCTGAAGGCTCACACTTGACCCACAAAATTGTGGTATGACAAAATGGTTATTTTAAAATTTGTTTTGCAGTAATATATAATCAAAACAACCACATCCTAGGATCCCCTCAACACCTCTTGCTAACTCTCTATGCCTCACTGGGAATGGAGAAGGAAAGGAAATGAGTGTATTCTGTCTACTTTATGGAAGTGGAAGACCAAGTATCTCAGTTCAACCATCCTAGAAATAAAACTGATTTCACTTAAGCCTTTCTCAAGAGCATTTCTGTTTTATAAGCTTGAGGTATTTGTTTTGAGAAAATAGAAGGTGGTAAATCATTATTGGATGGAACCAAATATTGAGTGGGACAACCTCCTAGGCATGTTTCCAATGGGGCCACAGATCTCTGCTTCGAGGCCTGTGGAGAATAGATTCTCATGGAATCTGGGCCTTAAGGTTTTAATTTAAAAGAAGACTCTGAGACCAGGGATGTGTTCTTTACCGTGTATAATGACCAGAAATCATGATTTTTTTTCAGGAAATAAGACTAAATCAGAAATTTTCTCTATAGTCTCCAGAAATAATTCATCCAAACTTTTCATTTGTAAGAGATGGCCACTATACTTATCCCTCGAGTTCTTTTCTTGGCTTCTTAAGCCAGGATTTAATTTGGGGATCTGCTCATCGAATAATTACTACTCAGACTTTGGCTCCAGGGACTGACCCTGTGAAAGCCTGTTGGGAATCTCCAGGTATGATGTGAATATCAAAGGTCTTACCCTACTTTTACTCCTCTCCAAAACAATAACAACAACAACAAACAAACAAAGAAAAACACCAAACAACAACTTGGAAATAAAATACCTCAATAAAAGTTAAGTGAAAGAGCCATATCTCAGTCAGTGTTCAATGTTTTCAGGTGACTGTTTATTGCCAACCCTGGACTCACTGACAGAAAGAAACAAAACTAAGATTGCTGAATCCTTACTGTGTGCAAACACCATAAATTTACATGTACGATCTCAATTCTCACAGCATCCCCATGAAGTGGGTAACACAGAGGAATGGAAGTGTTAAATAAGTTGCTCAAAGTTTCAGATTGTACAGGATGGAGCAGAGGAGGAGGGGGTGGCGGCAGTTCAAAGGTCAAAGTCTACCTTCTTTCTGATATGTAATGCTGCCTGTTGTCCTGAAAGGCAGCTGAGAATTTCAGGCTCTTACAGTTGCCATCCAGGGGGAAAAGATTTCAATCACCAATGAGGTGGGTCACTTTTAATTCAAGCTAGCAACTATATAGCACACTTCTATACGCACATATTTGCATACAGAGTGAATGCTTACCTTAAGACTCAAAATTTTTCTCTGCTAGTGAGGTTATTGATACGTTAACTGGATTCTTTTGGCCATGGATGCCATTAAATAGGTGGTTTTCTATGAAAGCCAAAAATTTGACCCCATGATGTTCACATTAAAAATACACAGAATAGGACTTCCCTGGTGGTTCAGTGGTTAAGAATCCGCCTGTTAAGGCAGGGGACACGGATGTGATACCTGGTTCAGGAAGATTCCACATGTCTCATGGCGACTAAGCAAGCACTCCTCAACTACTGAACCTGAGGAGCCAATGCTCTGCAACAAGGGAAGCCACCGCAATGAGAAGCCAGAACATCACAACTACAGAGTAGCCCCCACTGACCGCAACTGGAGAAAGTCTGAGCACAGCAATGAAGACCCAGTGCAGCCAAAGATAAATAAATAAAGTTATATATCGAAAAAGAAGTAAATAAGAAGTAAAAACAGTTGCTGCTAAGTAGCTTCAGTCGTGTCCGACTCTGTGCAACCCCAGAGACGGCAGCCCACCAGGCTCCCCCGTCCCTAGGATTCTCCAGGCAAGAACACTGGAGTGGGTTTCCTTCTCCAAAACAAAAAACAAAAAACAAAAACAGTTGAGTTTGTTTTTTAAAAAAATGCACAGAATAATTACTTACCTATGCAGGCATTGGAGTGTCTGGTGTCAGGCCAGTTGCCATAGACTGAAGAGGCCAGGGTGTGAAGGGTCAGGAGAAAAAGCAGAGGAAGAGCCATACGGATTTTCCAAGGAGATTTCATCTCGGAGCTATTATATCAGGAGACTTCAGGCTGGCAACAGAAGCTGCAGGCTGAGGGATGCTGGATTTGAGGCCCAAGAACAGATTAGTCTCTCTCCAATTCTCTTTTGTCCTCTAACACACACACACCACACTCACATGCACACTTTTCACTACGTAGAACCCAGAGAGGGAGCCACACGGCTTGGGTCTGGGAAGAGCTGGAGGAGCCCCTGGTGCACAATTCTTCTAAGCTGCAAACTGAAGGAAAAACTGCCGCAGGTTGCAGCTGAGGCAGCCAAGAGTGCTTTTGCACTTGCTGGCTGAAGTCAGTGGCGGTGAACCCTAGGAACCTTGAAGCCTCCCAGAATCATCCTGTGACCTGGTTAGGCAGCTCTTCCTCTTTCTTTCTTGCAAAACAATGCTAAACTAAAAGTAAAACTGAAGAAGAAAACCTCAACCACAAACACACAGCACTTTAGCAATTTGATAGCAGTGTTCAGACTGTAGAAATTACCATCTGTTATATTCAGAAGTTATATCGTTTTGCTTTAAACTGTTTTATATGGTGAGATTTGGCTCCTTTGCTGGTTAAAGGATGTTCTGGTCAAGTAGTCACTTTCCTTTGGAGATGTTGGATTATTCCTTCAAGGCTCAAGTTTTCCCAGGGCCTTTCATTGGTGTTCAGAAAATGAACAATGAGATAGTCATGGGGCACTTGGCACTGGTGGATTTTCAATCTAATTTAAAAAAAATGAGCTGAAATTAATCAACTCATTTTTACTTGTGTATGATACATCTCTTTTCTGAAGAATTTCAAAGTATGTTCAGATCCCTCACCTGAGAATGATTCATTCATTTTTGAGAGGCTGGTTTTCTACTTTGAAGATGAGAACTGAATGCTATTTTTATGAGGAAAAAAAAAAAAAAAAACCCACCTAACTGAAAACTCAACCAGACTATAGATAAAGACATATAATCTAAATGCTTTGTTCTAAAATAGGATAGAGCAAAGTCACAAGCTATTTCTTATCCAATAAGATAAGAAGACTGGGGCAAAGGGCCACAATCTGATGGGCCTAGGGATCAAGCAATTAACATTCTCCCTGTTTAGGCTCTGAAGAAAGCTTGTTATAAACTTTATAAAATATTATAAAAGCTATCAAGGGACTTCCCTGGTGGTCCAGTGGCTGAGATTCCACGATCCCAATGCAGGGGGCCAGGGTTCTATCCTTGATCAGGGAACTAGATCCCATATGCTGCAACTGGGATTCTGCATGCAGTGACTAAGACCGGGAGCAGCCAAATACATAAAAATATTAAAAATTATTTAATTATTTTAAATATTTAATTAAATATAATATTTCTAGTAACATTTACTAGAAATCAAAATTGGTAAAGATTTCTTCTCCTCCTCCTCCCCCTGCTTTTACTTAAGGAGTAACATTTTAAGTAGCAGGTAGAATTTTAGAGTTGTATTCTTTCTAGGATGTAGGAGATACCAATTTTTATGGTTTGAAGATTCCTTGTGTAAGCATTAGTTTAACAAATGCCAATTTGTCAAATCTCTGAATCTGTGACAAACACCAGAGTGTTTCCCTCCTTAAGTCCCCAGCACTGGCTGGATCAATGACTACCAAAAATGTCTTGCTCATCATGGGCCCTTGACTTCCTTTGAGGCTGATCTGCTGGTTTGCAAGGTCCCTGACCCTGTGGCCAAGGGAAACTCTAGAGGTCACCAGAACCACCAGAGGTGTCAGGACCTAGGGAAATTCTAGAGAATTCCTGAGGAGGCAGAATCATAGAGTTATTACTAGTACTGCCTGCAAAGACAAAAAGATACTTGTTCAGCTATCCTGTCTGATGGTCACTTCTAGGTCAAGTATTAGACCAGTGGTGGAACCTTTCTAAACCTTTGGTTTCCTCATTTATGTTGGGATAATAATATTTATCAGGATTCCAGGAAGGACTAAAATAGACAATGGATTCACGCTATAAAGCAGTGTGCCCTTCAAGAAGTGTTTGGTAAAACAAAGCTTTGGTTACTGCTATCCCAGCAGGAGTATGAGGAAATCTGCACCCGAGGCCAGATTTCAAGAGAATTATTGTAAGACATTCACAGTAGTTGCAGGCCAAGATATAAGAAAATGATACTGCCTGCATTTATTAAAGGCTGCACTTATTGAACACTGTCTGTGTGCAGGACAGCCCTCCAGGAACACAGAGGGTAGTTTGCTAACAATAGGTGGGTGAGGAATCTTTGCATAGGTTCAGAAAGAGCCACTGGCACAGGCTCTGGGCCTGCTGCAGCTTATCTGGTAATTCAGCAGGAAAGAATCTGCCTACAATGCAGGAGACACAGGTTTGATCCCTGGGTTGGGAAGATCCCCTGGACGAGGAAATGGCAACCAGTTCCAGTATTCTTGCCTGCAAAATCCCATGGGCAGAGGAGCCTGGAGTGCCACAGTCTATGGGGTTGCAAAGAGTTGGACACTACTTAGTGACTAAACAACAACAATAACAAACTGGACCTCTTGAGGGTCTCCTAGTCTAGGTATATAGCTGTGAGCCAGACTGGGCCACCTCAGGGTGAGGGAAATTTCTGTGTTAAGACAGTGGGCAAGTTTTAGACCCGTGGTCATGTGTGCACAAACTCAGGTAGTTTCATCCACAAGCACTCCTGGAATCATGGTCCTGAGGCAGACTGGATGCTTCGGCTTCAGGCAGGGCGGGCTATACTGGGAATCCTGGGCTTAGTTGTGCAGTGTGGAGACAGTCCTTTGCCATTTCCAGGGCTGAAATTCCTCAGCTGTAGGGGAATGTCAGCATATAGTCGGTTTCCCCTAAATAGAGGTGATTTTCATGCTTGAAGGGTGAATTCTTAGTTGGCAGGGTCAAAAGAGGAACACAGAAATCAGGAAATGACTTGCTAATTGATCTTGAAGGGAGTGCATGTGCCTATACACCACTAAACAAACCCTGCCTCCAGCTGCCCAGGTGGAGGTGGAAGTTGGGGTGGAGGCGGTGGGCCCTACCGTTTGCACAGACTCTCTCAGACTGCCTGGTCTCCTCTCCCCTGGCCATCTCACTGGGCCCTGAGAGCACGTGGCCTAGAATCTCTGCACAACTTGCTGAAAGGCCCTGGACCTATGGCGTGGTTTCTCACAAAAAAAACCCTTGTTGGACCCTGTATAACGTCCCCTGAGGACCCCCTGCTGTCAGAGGCCCCAATTCTGATTTTCTCAAAATCTTTTTTTTAAGAAAATGAGATTTCTTCCTTGAAGCACTTTGTTACTTACTTCACCAGAAGAGTTTGGATTCGAATCACAGTCTGTCCTGCTGGCAGAAGGCTGAGGATTTATAAATTCTTGAATGTAACACCAGTGGTTTGTTGTGGTTTGTTCTATTTGAATATGCTTCCTGATTACTTTTCGAACAGAACTGGCCTCAGTCACCTCATTCACAGCAAGTTCCTTAATCAGAAAAACAAAAACAAAAGCCCCAAACAAAACTGACCTGGGTGACAGGAGATACTGTAAAATCTGGTGCTCTCTCAAAAGCGCCTCTTCTCTTTGACTTTCTCCTCTTCTCGACGCCAAGGATCCGTCTCCATGCTTCTGGCTTCCCAGGATTCTCTGCGGTGACCCTCTGTTCAAACCAAGCCCAGATCCTTTGCTGGCCCCTCCTCTGCAGTCAGAGTTTATTTATTCTACCTTCATTCAGTCTCTTCTGTTCCCTGCTACGGAAATCCTAAATTAATCCATGACAAGGGGGCATGCCGGCTGATTAAAAGCATTCGGGGCCGGGGGGGGGGGGGGGGGGGTGGGGGGGGGGCGTGACTCAGTGGTAAAGAATCCACCCATCAATGCGCGAGACATTCCTGATCCAGAACGATCCCTCATGTGCAGAGAAACTAAGCCCGTGTGCCACAACTATTGAGCCTGTGTTCAAGGGCCCAGGAGTTGCAACTACTAAAGTCCACGTGCCCTAAAGCCTGTGCTCTGCACCAAGAAAAGCCACAGCAATGAGAAGTACTGCAGCTAGACAGTAGTCCCCACTCGCTGCACCGAGAGAAAACCCGCAGAGCAGTGAAGACCCAGCACAGCCAAAAATGATTAAGTAAATAAAATTATTGTAAAAAAGCATTCTGGCCTTAGGATCAGGTGAGCTTTCATCTTCATCATGGTTTCAGCACTTACTGTATGTTCTTGGGCAAGCTGATCCACCTCTCTGAGTATCAGCTTATTTAACTATAGAATGGGTTATATGATGCCAAATATTATAGGGAAATTAGTAGCCATCATGGTCAACAAAAGAGTCTGAAATGCAGTACTTGGATGCAATCTCAAAAACGACAGAATGATCTCTGTTCATCTCCAAGGCAAACCGTTCAATATCACAGTAATCCAAGTCTATGCCCCAACCAGTAACGCTGAAGAAGCTGAAGATGAATGGTTCTATGATGACCTATAAGACCTTTTAGAACTAACACCCAAAAAAGATGTCCTTTTCATTAGAGGGGACTGGAATGCAAAAGTAGGAAGTCAAGAAACACCTGGAGTAACAGACAAATTTGGCCTTGGAATGTGGAATGAAGCAGAGCAAAGACTAATAGCGTTTTGCCAAGAAAATGCACTGGTCATAGCAAACACCCTCTTCCAACAACACAAGAGAAGACTCTACACATGGACATCACTGGATGGCCAACACCAAAATCAGATTGCTTATATTCTTTGCAGCCAAAGATGGAAAAGCTCTATACAGTCAGCAAAAATAAGACCAGGAGCTGACTGTGGCTCAGATCATGAACTTCTTATTGCCAAATTCAGACTTAAATTGAAGAAAGTAGGGAAAACCACTAGACCATTCAGGTATGACCTAAATCAAATCCCTTCTGATTATACAGTGGAAGTGAGAAATAGATTTAAGGGCCTAGATCTGATAGATAGAGTGCCTGATGAACTATGAAATAAGGTTCGTAACATTGTACAGGAGACAGGGATCAAGACCATCCCCACGGAAAAGAAATGCAAAAAAGCAAAATGGCTGTCTGGGGAGGACTTACAAATAGCTGTGAAAAGAGGAGAAGTGAAAAGCAAAGGAGAAAAGGAAAGATACAAGCATCTGAATGCAGAGTTCCCAAGAATAGCAAGAAGAGATAAGAAAGCCTTCTTCAGTGATTAATGCAAAGAAATAGAGGAAAACAACAGAATGGGAAAGACTAGAGATCTCCTTAAGAAAATTAGAGATACCAAGGGAACATTTCATGCAAAGATGGGCTCAGTAAAGGACAGAAATGGTCTGGACCTAACAGAAGCAGGTGATATTAAGAAGAGGTGGTGGCAAGAATACACAGAAGAAGTGTACAAAAAAGATCTTCATGACCTGGATAATCACGATGGTGTGATCACTCACCTAGAGCCAGACATCCTGGAATGTGAAGTCAAGTGGGCCTTAGAAAGCATCACTACGAACAAAGCTAGTGGAGGTGATGGAATTCCAGTTGAGCTGTTTCAAATCCTGAAAGAGGATGCTGTGAAAGTGCTGCAGTCAATATGCCAGCAAATTTGGAAAACTCAGCAGTGGCCACAGGACTGGAAAAGGTCAGTTTTCACTCCAATCCCAAAGAAAGGCAATGCCAAAGAATGCTCAAACTACCGCACAATTGCACTCATCTCACATGCTAGTAAAGTAATGCTCAAAATTCTCCAAGCCATGCTTCATCAGTACGTGAACTGTGAACTTCCAAATGTTCAAGCTGGCTTTAGAAAAGGCAGAGGAACCAGAGATCAAATTGCCAACATCCTCTGGATCATCAAAAAAGCAAGAGAGTTCCAGAAAAACATCTGTTTCTGCTTTCTTGACTATGCCAAAGCCTTTGACTGTGTGGATCACAATAAACTGTGGAAAATTCTGAAAGAGATGGGAATACCAGACCACCTGACCTGCCTCTTGAGAAATCCATATGCAGGTCAGGAAGCAACAGTTAGAACTAGACATGGAACAACAGACTGGTTCCAAATAGGAAAAGGACTCTGTCAAGGCTGTATATTGTCACCCTGCTTATTTAACTTCTATGCAGAGTACATCATGAGAAACGCTGGACTGGAAGAAACACAAGCTGGAATCAAGATTGCTGGCAGAAATATCAATAACCTCAGATATGCAGATGACACCACCCTTATGGCAGAAAGGGAAGAGGAACTAAAAAGCCTCTTGATGAAAGTGAAAGAGGAGAGTGAAAAAGTTGGCTTAAAGCTCAACATTCAGATAAATAAGATCATGGCATCCAGTCCCATCACTTTATGGAAAATATATAGGGAAACAGAGGAAACAGTGTCAGACTTTATTTTTTTGGGCTCCAAAATCACTGCAGATGGTGATTTCAGGCATGAAATTAAAAGACGCTTACTCCTTGGAAGAAAAGTTATGGCCAACCTAGATAGTATATTCAAAAGCAGAGACATTACTTTGCCGACTAAGGTCCGTCTAGTCAAGGCTATGTTTTTTTCCAGTAGTAATGTATAGATGTGAGAGTTGGACTGTGAAGAAAGCTGAGTGCCGAAGAATTGATGCTTTTAAACTGTGGTGTTGGACAAGACTCTGGAGAGTCTCTTGGACTGCAAGGAGATCCAACCAGTCCATTCTGAAGGAGATTAGCCCTGGGATTTCTTTGGAAGGACTGATGCTAAAGCTGAAACTCCAGTACTTTGGCCACCTCACGTGAAGAGTTGACTCATTGGAAAAGACTTTGATGCTGGGAGGGATTGGGGGCAGTAGGAGAAGGGGACGACCGAGGATGAGATGGCTGGATGGACAGGGAGGCACCGTTTCAGTTCAGTTCAGTTCAGTTCAGTCGCTTAGTCGTATTCAACTCTTTGCAACCCCATGAATCACAGCACGTCAGGCCTCCCTGTCCAATACCAACTCCTGGAGTTCACTCAGATTCACGTCCATTGAGTCGGTGATGCCATCCAGTCATCTCATCCTCTGTCATCCCCTTCTCCTCCTGTCCCCAATCCCTCCCAGCATCAGGGTCTTTTCAAATGAGTCAACTCTTCGCATGAGGTTGCCAAAGTATTGGAGATTCAGCTTTAGCATCAGTCCTTCCAAAGAACACCCAGGACTGATCTCCTTTAGAATGGACTGGTTGGATCTCCTTGCAGTCCAAAGGACTCTCAAGAGTCTTCTCCAACACCACAATTCATAAACATCAATTCTTTGGTGCTTAGCTTTCTTCACAGTTCAACTCTCACATCCGTACACGACCACTGGAAAACCCATAACCTTGACTAGATGGACCTTGTTGGCAAAGTAATGTCTCTGCTTTTGAATATGTTATCTAGGTTGGTCATAACTTTCCTTCCAAGGAGTAAGCTCTTTTAATTTCATGGCTGCAATCACCATCTTGGAGCTCCCCAAAATAAAGTCTGAGATACATTTAAAACTAACAATGAATTAACACTATCCTTCTCCAGTATAGGAATATTAACATGTTTTACTTTGTATATTTTCTCAGAACCTTAAAAGGGCTGTCCATTTTAGTAATGTACTTAAGTAGATACAAAGTAGAAATTCAGAACACACTAGAGGAGTGGCCAGCCATGGGTATTATCAGTGGAGGGAGAGAACCTTGCAGATGTATTATAGCAAATAACCATGTGATAAGAGAGAATGTGGAAAATCACCCCAGGAGGTACACTTGTAACTTCCAGCAGGAAAAGACACCCATCAGAAAAAAAAGCCAGTGATCCTCAATGTGTTAACAATGGAGCAATGGCAGCAACACTGTGACCCAGACACACAATGAGTTCTGTACTCCAACACTCCTTTCCCGCTCCCCATTAATTGTATCCCTCATTCCTGCACTCTGACATTCTTAAGATTTTTAGAGATAAACATTCACACTTGTTGGCAGAGGTATGCCATTTATAACTACAACTGCTTTCTAAGGAGAGTGAATTCTTTAAAATGAACTTCTTTTGTCTGCCGGTCAGCTGACAGTAAATTTGGGAAAAGGAACTGTGGCACGTGAGTTGCTTTTCATCAGTGAGGCAGTAGAATTTGGACATGATGTAAAAGGAAGGAAATAGGAGCAGAGAAGGGAGAAGCAGAATCAGATGAGATACTGGGGTCTTGCTGACTGAAGAGCCAACAGAGAAGTGCTGGGACATGGGGGTGACAAAAAACCCTGAGCTAATAGGAAGTTGTGATATGAAGAGGAAGTTGTTTGCTGTACCATGTGAGAGATGATGCTTTGCCCAGATTCTGAATGGATTCTTGTGGAAATCAATGAGGAAATGAGTTTCATGTTTGGATCAGAGCTGGGCAGAGCAAAGAAGGCATGGGTAGTAACAGGTCCAGAGGCAGAGGGAGCAGGAGTTTATACACTCAGGGATTCACAGGTATCTTGGGGAGGGTTTTGGACTTTCTCACGTTATAGATAGTATCATATGCTTTAGACTCCCATATTCTATAGACTGGGGGGAATATGGGCTTAAACTAGTTTTACCTAGATCTGCAAAGTGTAAAGTAGAGTTCGAATGCACAAAACAGAATAAAATAAACAGGTGAAATAAGCTTGAAGCACATTCATTCATTCTTTTTTTTCTTTTTGAGTTTTTTTTTTTTCTTTATTTTAATTTACAATACTGTAATGGTTTTGCCATACATTGACATGAATCCACCACGGGTGTACATGCGTTCCCAAACATGAACCCCCCTCCCACCTCCCTCCCCATAATGTCTCTCTGGGTCATCACCGTGCACCAGCCCCAAGCATGCTGTATCCTGCGTCAGACATAGACTGGCGATTCAATTCTTACATGATAGTATACATGTTACAATGCCATTCTCCCAAATCATCCCACCCTCTCCCTCTCCCTCTGAGTCCAAAAGTCCGTTATACACATCTGTGTCTTTTTTGCTGTCTTGCGTACAGGGTCGTCATTGCCATCTTTCTAAATTCCATATATATGTGTTAGTATACTGTATTGGTGTTTTTCTTTCTGGCTTACTTCACTCTGTATAATCGGCTCCAGTTTCATCCATCTCATTAGAACTGATTCAAATGTATTCTTTTTAATAGCTGAGTAATACTCCATTGTGTATATGTACCACTGCTTTCTTATCCATTCATCTGCTGATGGACATCTAGGTTGTTTCCATGTCCTGGCTATTATAAACAGTGCTGCGATGAACATTGGGGTACATGTGTCTCTTTCAATGCTAGTTTCCTTGGTGTGTATGTCCAGCAGTGGGATTGCTGGGTCATAAGGTAGTTCTATTTGCAATTTTTTAAGGAATCTCCACACTGTTCTCCATAGTGGCTGTACTAGTTTGCATTCCCACCAACAGTGTAGGAGGGTTCCCTTTTCTCCACACCCTCTCCAGCATTTATTGCTTGCAGACTTTCGGATCGCAGCCATTCTGACTGGTGTGAAGTGGTACCTCATTGTGGTTTTGATTTGCATTTCTCTGATAATGAGTGATGTTGAGCATCTTTTCATGTGTTTGTTAGCCATCCGTACGTCTTCTTTGGAGAAATGTCTATTTAGTTCTTTGGCCCATTTTTTGATTGGGTCATTTATTTTTCTGGAATTGAGCTGCATAAGTTGCTTGTATATTTTTGAGATTAGTTGTTTGTCAGTTGCTTTTTTTCTTTTTTAGATAAAAGAAGTTCAGAATGGGCAGTTTAGGGCTGTTGGGGTTGTCCCATGGTGTCTTCAAGCACCCAGGCTTCTAATTTTCTGTTCGACTATCCTAGAATTAATAGGGCAGAAAATTTTAGACCAGATATGGCTGCTAGAGCCCCAGCCATCATGTCTATGTTCCAGAGCAGCAATAGAAGAAAGCAGAAGGCTAGTGAAGCTTACACCTTTCTTTATAAAGAGCTTCTTTCCAAATCTTCCCAACACTCTTGCATACATCTCATTGGCCACACATGGCTACCAGGGATGCTGAGAAATAGAGTAATATAACCCCTCCTAGCTTAAGGAAGCTGGGGCAGGTGGTCTTTATTCTGATGGCAACATGCTCAGTGAAAATCCAGAGTTATAAGCAGAAGGAGAAAGAGAGTTATTGGGAGGCAACTGTCTACCATGTGTATTATATATAAACATATGTGAATATTTTTCTGTCTCAATTGAATATATTTGATTACCTTGCATTATGAGCTTTTGGAAGATGGAACCCTATTCTTCCCAGTGGTATTTTCTTAACAATATGGATAGCAGATGCTCCCTAAAGGCACTTTTCTCTCGAACTCTTGCTCTGGACAGCTCATGGAAAAACATGTTGGCAAAAACTTTCATGAAATCACAGCTGAGACTGAAATGAGACAGTCTAACCTGTGGTCAGGACTGTCGGGAGTAAGGCAGGGTCCTGACTTACTAGGGAGTTTGCCACTACATTTAAAAAGTATGGATTAGTTAAATCTCTTCTGGGGATATGTTCATGGAAGAAGTGTAAATAAAATTCACTAAGCTTCTAGCTAACCATGAACGAAATGCTAAAAGAAGCTTCAAGCTACATGTGGAAGATGTAGGGCATTGCAGCTGCAGAATGATCTCAGAGGCAAAGCAGCTAAATATAAGGAGACCTTGAGACCTTGTCTTGAGCTGCTGCTGCTGCTAAGTCACTGCAGTGGTGTCTGACTCTCTGCCACCCCACAGATGGCAGCCCACCAGGCTCCTCCATCCTTGGGATTCTCCAGGCAAGAATACTGGAGTGGGTTGCCATGTGTTGAGCTAAGTGTATACTATTTTATTGCATGAGCCCCAGATGCACACAATGAGTTCAGAGCAGTCTATTACAGGCTTCTTTGGAGTTCTGCATTTGGTTCGAAGGTCTCTCCCTGATATCCCCAGTCACTGTGTCAAGAGTTAGTAGACAGAGAGTAAGGGAAGAGGAGAGAAGATCATGAAATTGCTTCACACAGTGTCTGGCACAGAGCAAGATGCTTACAATGTTGCATCCAAATCCACATCCAAACTCCTGCCAAGTGCTTCCAAAGGGAAGGTGACGGAAGGGAAGCAAAGGGAGAGATGAATATACTTTAATAGATTTTTAAAAAATAAATAACCAGAATAAATATATCCATGAATGACCTTATGTTATGACAATATGGGCTTTTAGAGAAAAAGAAAGATACAAGGAGTTTTATTAAAGATGAAATTAGAGTTGAAGGAAAATAGTAATCTTACTAAAAAAAACAGTAGATCATATTATCCTGATGCTTACAACCCATCATGGCTCCCTATGGTCCACCAAATAAAGAGTGAATTCTTTGGAAGGGCTCACAATTCTTCTCCTCAGTTTGAGACTTCATCCTTTCAGTCACATTTCTCATCACTTTCCCATGTGTCCTATGTCCTGCTGGCATCAAATTACCAGTGTTGTGCCTACACATGCCCAGCTGTTCATGCTTCAGTGTCTTTGCAAGAACTTTCACTCTGTCTGAAATATCCTTTTCCTTATCTTCCAGGACAACTTCTCCTTTCTGTTCAAGTTTACTTCCTCTCAAAAACCTTCTGTGTCCCTTGCAAAGAACAAGTGTTTGATCCATTCTCACTGTTACCAAGACACTTCAGGCAAGCCTCCACTGGCCCTTGCCTCTGTGGCCTGGACATTCGTGTGGGCGTCTGATACTTCTTCCCCCCTACCCCCACCACTGGATGCTGAGGGCAAGTTGTTTAGCTCTATCACTATGGAGTATGCACCTACTCATGGCAGGTATTCAATAAATGAATCACGGAGGGGAAAGGGGGGAGCAAGCCAAAAGAAAAACTTTAAAAATATTATAAAAAATGCTATGAACAATTTAAAGATATTATGGCAATACAGTGGAACAGATGACATTTTTTAGCATGTTCTCAAGAGTATTATGCAAAAGGAAAAGCATTAAAGGGATACAATTTTGCGTTCAGAATTAAACCCTAGTGTAAATGCTGCAGAATCATATCAGCAAAGGATGCAAAGGAGGCTGAGCACCTGAGTTAGGATTTGAAAGGTAGTCCCATAACTGTGTAGCAGAAAAAACAAGAAGCGACAGTGTTATGCTGTCAGAGAGAGAAGTCTACAGTCATGCAATTTCCTCCTGATTTGTCATGCTTTTCTAATAAGATGGCAGAGTTGATTTCCCTGCAAGCTATGAACCTGCCCAGTTTGCTCTGATCAAGGGTGACCCTCTTCAGACCCTCATCCCTCTATCTTCTCCTGAAGTCATTAATTAGACAATCTGCTTCCCCTGGTGTTTTCTGCTTTGCTGTAATACATTTCAGGAGTGGTTTAGCCTTTCGGGAGATACCATCTCACTGTTCTGTCGCACTGACACCCCTACCCTCCCAGTATTCAAGTCAAAAAGAATGGAAACATCTAACCGGTGTTTCCTGTACACCCGGCTCCTTTGAAGCATCTCCCTGCAAACTGCCCAGTGGAGGTAAAGCAACCATTTGGCACCTCATTTTAAAAGCTCTGGTGAGATATCTCTCCCAGGAGGTTAGAATACCTTATGGCTGCAGGCCATGAGATAAGAAATCCACTTAGTTTTTGATTCAGAAATTTCTTTTCCACTCTTTGATGTGAGAAAGTGCTCAGACTTTAAAACAGACCTGTGGGTTTAGAAGGCAGACCTGACTCAAGATGCACATGTGGAATTGATCTCTGCCAGGCTTCAACCAGCTATACCAAAGACAATCCCATTAGCACATAGCACCGTGAACGACGTCCTTGAATTCCATCACGCAGGAAATAGTTCATTCTCAATCAGCAACAGCAGAAAGCTTTAATCCTCACATTGTTAGCTCTGAAACTTAGAACTTTTACTTCCATGGAGTCAGAGGTCCTAAATTACATGATTATTAATGGGAAGAATCAAGTAGTGGTCCTTTCTCTGCATTTTCTTTCATATGTAAATTTTAATAAAAGTATAAGGAAATATTGTATTGATGAAAGACAAGATTTTTCAGTAAACAGCTTTCAGACATTCAGCATGAAAACAATTATAATAAAATATGACAATGTTTGATTTAGGGCCAATATGTGGCTTTTAAATAAAACCAAATATATTTCCTATTAATTGTTAAGGAAATTTAAAAGTCAGCCTGATTTGACTGGATCCAAAGTCTTCAAAGGGTTCTAGAAAACTCTTCATTGAGTCATTCAACAGATTTATTGATCATCTGTTACTGATTGCCATGTGGCCAGGTAATGTTGCAGGCATGGAAGTTAAGAAAACTCACAGATTCCCATCCTCAGTGAGTTTACATTCTGTGGACTCACAGTGGACCCCAAGTGCCATGACAAATCAGTTTATTTAAATATGGTTGAGTTAAGGCAAATTGGAAGTGGTCAAACAGGAGATGGCAAGAGTGAATGTTGACATTCTAGGTATCAGCAAACTAAAATGGACTGGAATGGGTGAATTTAACTCAGATGACCATTATATCTACTACTGTGGGCAAGAATCTCCAAAAAATGCAGTAGCCATCATAGTCAACAAGAGTCCAAAATGCAGTACTTGGATGCAGTCTCAAAAATGTCAGAATGATCTCTGTTCATCTCCAAGGCGAATGAACCACTGAATATCACGGTAATCCAACTCTATGCCCTGACCAGTAACACTAAAGAAGCTGAAGTTGAATGGTTCTATGAAGACCTAACAAGACCTTTTAGAACTAACACCCAAAAAAGATGTCTTTTTCATTATAGGGGACTGGAATGCGAAAGTAGGAAGTCAAGGAAAACCTGGAGTAACAGACAAATTTGGCCCTGGAGTACAGAATGAAGCAGGGCAAGGCTAATAGAGTTTTGCCAAGAGAATGCACTGGTCATAGCAAACACCCTCTTCCAACAACACAAGAGAAGACTCTACACATGGACATCACCGGATGGCCAACACCAAAATCAGATTGATTATATTCTTTGCAGCCAAAGATGGAGAAACTCTATACAGTCAACAAAAACAAGACCAGGAACTGACTGTGGCTCAGATCATGAACTCCTTATTGCCAAATTCAGACTTAAATTGAAGAAAGTAGGGAAAACCACTAGACCATTCAGGTATGACCTAAATCAAATCCCTTACAATTATACAGTGGAGTGAGAAATAGATTTAAGGGACTAGATCTGGAAAATCCCATGGATGGAGGAGCCTGGTAGGCTGCAGTCCATGGGGTTGCTAAGAGTCGGGCATGACTGAGCGACTTCACTTTTCACTTTCATGCGTTGGAGAAGGAAATGGCAACCCACTCCAGTATTCTTGCCTGGAGAATCCCAGGAACAGAGGAGCCTCGTGGGCTGCCATCTATGGGGTTGCACAGAGTCGGACATGACTGAAGCGACTTAGCAGCAGCAGCAGCAGCAGATCTGATAGACAGAGTACCTGATGAACTATGGATGGAGGTTGGTGACACTGTATAGGAGACAGGGATCAAGACCAATCCCCAGAAAAAGAAATGCAAAAAAGCAAAATGGTTGTCTGAGGAGGTCTTACAAATAGCTGTGAATGAAGAGAAGGGAAAAAGCAAAGGAGAAAAGGAAAGATACAAGCATCTGAATGCAGAGTTCCAACAAATAGCAAGGAGAGATAAGAAAGCCTTCTTCAGCGATCAATGCAAAGAGATAGAAGGAAAGAACAGAATGGGAAAGACTAGAGATCTCTTCAAGAAAATTAGGGATACCAAGGGAACATTTCATGCAAAGATGGGCTCAATAAAGGACACAAATGGTAGGGACCTAACAGAAGCAGAAGATCAAGAATACACAGGAGAACTGTACAAAAAAGATCTTCATGACCTGGATAATCACGATGGTGTGATCACTCACCTAGAGCCAGACATCCTGGAATGTGAAGTCAAGTGGGCCTTAGGAAGCATCACTACAAACAAAGCTAGTGGAGGTGATGGAATTCCAGTTGAGCTGTTTCAAATCCTGGAGGATGATGCTGTGAAAGTGCTGCACTCAATATGCCAGCAAATTTGGAAAACTCAGCAGTGGCCACAGGACTGGAAAAGGTCAGTTTTCATTCCAATCCCAAAGAAAGGCAATGCCAAAGAATGCTCAAACTACCGCACAATTGCACTCATCTCACATGCTAGTAAAGTAATGCTCAAAATTCTCCAAGCTAGGCTTCAGCAATATGTGAACTGTGAACTTCCAAATGTTCAAGCTGGTTTTAGAAAACGCAGAGGAAACAGAGATCAAATTGCTAACATCTGCTGGATCATGGAAAAAGCAAGAGAGTTCCAGAAAAACATCTATTTCTGCTTTATTGACTATGCCAAAGCCTTTGACTGTGTGGATCACAGTAAACTGTGGAAAATTCTGAAAGAGATGGGAATATCAGACCACTTGACCTGCGTCTTGAGAAACCTGTATGCAGGTCAGGAAGCAACAGTTAGAACTAGACATGGAACAACAGACTGGTTCCAAATAGGAAAAGGAGTACATTAAGGCTGTATATTGTCACCCTGCTTCTTTAACTTATATGCAGAGTACATGATGAGAAATGCTGGGCTGGATGAAGCACAAGCTGTAATCAAGACTACACAGGAGAAATATCAATAACCTCAGATATGCAGATCACACCACCCTTATGGCAGAAAGGGAAGAAGAATAAAGAGCCTCTTAATGAAAGTGAGGGAGAGTGAAAAAGTGGCTTAAAGCTCAACGTTCAGAAAACTAAGATCATGGCACCTGGTTCCATCACTTCATGGCAAATAGATGGAGAAACAGTGGAAACAGTGGCTGACTTTATTTTTTGGGCTCCAAAATCACTGCAGATGGTGACTGCAGCCATGAAATAAAAAGACACTTACTCTTTGGAAGGAAAATTATGACCAACTCTGCATATTTTCATACTGTTCATGGGGTTCTCAAGGCAAGAATACTGAAGTGGTTTGCCACAACCAACCTAGACAGCATATTAAAAAGCAGAGACATTACTTTGCCAACAAAGGTCTGTCTAGTCAAAGCTATGGTTTTACCAGTAGTCATGTATAGATGTAAGAGTTAGACTGTGAAAAAAGCTGAGCGCTGAAGAATTGATGCTTTTGAACTGTGATGTTGGAGAAGACTCTTGAGAGTCCCTTGGACTGCAAGGAGATCCAACCAGTCCATCCTAAGGGTGATCAGTCCTGGGTGTTCATTGGGGAGACTGATGTTGAAGCTGAAACTCCACTACTTTGGCCACCTGATGCAGAGAGCTGACTCATTTGAAAATACCCTGATGCTGGGAAAGATTGAGGGCAAGAGGAGAAGGGGACGACAGAGGATGAAATGGTTGGATGGCATCACTGACACGATGGATATGGGTTTGGGTGGATTCCCGGAGTTTGTGATGGACAGGGAGGCCTGGCGTGCTGTGATTCACGGGGTCGCAAAGAGTCGGACATGACTGAGTGACTGAACTGAACTGAACTGAGATGGCATATTAAAAAGCAGAGACATTACTTTGCCAACAAAGGTCCGTCTAGTCAAGGATATGGGTTTTGCAGTAGTCACATATGGATGTGAGAGGTGGACTCTAAAGAAAACTGAACACCAAAGAATTGATGCTTTTTGAATTGTGGTGTTGGAGAAGACTCTTGAGAATCCGTTGGACTTCAAGGAGATCCAGCCAGTCCATCCTAAAGGAGATCAGTCCTGGGTGTTCATTGGAAGGACTGATGTTGAAGCTGAAACTCCAATACTCTGGCCACCTGATGTGAAGAACTGACTCATTTGAAAAGACCCTGATGCCTGAAAAGATTGAGGGCAGGAGAAGGGGATGACAGAGGATGAGATGGTTGGATGGCATCACCGACTCTATGGACATGAGTCTGTGTAAAGTCTGGGAGTTGGTGATGGACAGGGAGGCCTGGTGTGCTGTGGTCCATGGAGTTCCAAAGAGTCAGATATGACTGAGTGACTGAACCTAACTGAACTTAACTGAGTCACTTTTGCTTTTTTGTCATTATTCATTCACATGATCAGAACAGCAGCTGTAGGGAGAATACCTCCTTGGGAAACTCACAAACCTACCATTTCCACAGGGCAGGAAACTGGCATCCTTTATATTACTCTGCCCTTGAGTGGTCCTGAGGCTGAGCTCTACAGTTCACATAGATTGGTTCATATGTTGATTTTTAAGTACATTTCATAGATAAAATGAAACAACTTCTTGTATCAGTAATTTAATGACATGAGGCCTTTTCTCTGATCACCTGATATAAAATATCTTCTATTTTATAGTCATAGACCCTTTGGAAATCTGATGAAAGACTATGGATCTTTTTCCTGGGGAAAAAACATGTATAAAAACACACAATTTTACATGTTAATTTTAAGGCATCATAGATCCTTGAAACCCATTTATTTATTTTCTGGAAATTCATGGGTCCTAGGTCAAGAACCCATAACTTGGAAGATCTTACTTTTCTCAACTTCTTATTCTGCTTTTCACAGTTGTGAAATTCCCATGAACTGGTGTTTTCCTCTTTAAACTTATCCCCTTGGGTTGAGAAATTTTGTAAAGTTTAAAAGTGAAGTGAACGTGTTAGCCATTCAGTTGTGTCCAACTCTTTGCTACCCCAGGGACTATAGCCTGCCAGGCTCCTCTGTGGGATTCTCCAAGCAAGAATACCAGAGTGGTTTGCCATTCCCTTCTCCAGGGCATCTTCCTAACCCAGGGATTGAACCGGGGTCTTCCGCATTTCAGGCAGGTTTTTTTTTAACTGTCTGGGGCATGGCTATTTCCATATTAGCATTGTGATAGAAGCTCTTCCTGCTAAGCAAGGCAGTCAAAATGAACATCAGCCCTATGTCTGGCTGCTGTCATTAAGCAATGTGCAGGCAACTCCAGCCCAAGGGCCAATCTTTCCCCACACCAAATGTCATATACTGGCTTTCAGTTCTTCTTTCCAGTTTGTAGCAGTAACATCAAAGTTCTTTTACAACTTTTCTTTGCATATTTGAGCAAGCTCTGTTATTTCAGTTTGTATTCTTCTTTTCGCCTTTCGTAAAATCTGCTCAATAACTTATCATGGTCATTCAGAGAAGAGACAGTCTCCCTTTCCCCTGCCATGAGGGAATGTTTGCAGAGGACAAAATGGTGACTTTAATTTAGAATTGTTTGTGAAATTCATTTTTCAGTGTGGTAGCCTAGATAACGGCCCTCCAAATATATCATGTCTTAATCTGGGTATATTTTACTTCACAAGGCAAGAGATTTTGCAGATGTGATTAAGTTAGAAATCTTGAGCTAGGGAGATTACTCTGGAGTACCTGAGTAGGCCCAGCATATTATGAGGGTCCTCATAAGAGAGAGGCTGAAAAGGCAAATTAAGAGTAGAAGATGCAAAGGGCAAAGTTGGAGTGATGCAAAAAACGGACCAAAAGCCAAGAAATATAATGCTTTTAGCCTGTAAAAGCTGACGAGGAAAGGAAACAAATTCTCACTTAAACCCTTCAGAAAAAGTGCAGCTCTGCCAACACTTTGAGTTAGCATCCAAAACCCAGTTTGGAATTCTGAGCTCCAGAACTGTAAGGTAATAAATTTGTGTGTGTGCATTTTAAAATATTTATTTATTCATTTGACTGCATCAGGTCTTAGTTGCATCATCTGGAATCCTTCATTGTGGTGCATAGCCTCTCTAGTTGTGGTGTGAGGGCTCAACAGTTACGTTACGCAGGCTTAGCTACTCAATGGTATGTGTGTGCTTAGTTATGTGACCAAGGATCGAACCTGCATCCCCTGCTTTGCAAGGAGGATTCTAAACCACTGCACCAGAAGGGAAGTCCAAAACTTAAGCTCCTAAGTTTGTTGTAGTTTGTTACAGCAGCAATAGGGAGTTAATATAGTCATTGACTATTTCATTCAAAAAGAACAAAAGAGTAAAGTAGAAACAAGACCAGCCTTCCAGAGGAACCTACCTGTGCTCTGTCTGGGAAAACACCTGGAATGCAAGGTGTCTGGAGTTTGTCTGTGTGTATGCGGTTGTTTCTCCTCACTGACTGTCTCTAGACGGTTATGCCTTCATAGTTCTTTGCGCGTCTGCCTGTCTCCTCTCTGTCGTCTTACAGTGTAGATGCTTCCCTGCTCTCATTTAATGTCATTTGCTTGTGGGCTGAAAACCAAACAAATTGTGATTCACTTTAAAAACAAAAGAAAAGAGGCTTTGAATGAGAGCTCACAGAATCTATCAAAGGGCCATATGACTTTTAAAGGTTTTACTGTGGCATCTGTTTTGACCCTAGAGGTTCCATAGCTTGTCATCTTTGCTTAGAATAGTTTGATATTCTGGATAAGAATTCTCCAAATAAAAGAGAGTTAGCTCTGTATTATTAGATATAAATCTCACAAGTAATTTTATATCAATGAATAATTACTATGGTGCCATGCTATCAGAGGTTAAGAGGAAGTTAATTGGAAGCCTGCTTACCTTTGTGTTGCCTTGAAGCATCTTGAAGCAATCTGAACCTGTTTCTCCCGCTATAAAATGGGCTTCATAGCACCTGCTCTCTCTTTTTCCTTACTTGATTCTTACAACTGTCAGATGAAATACTTTATGAAAATGCTTTTTAGCTGCAAAAATGTGATAGAATAATACTTGATAGCTAAAGTGTTTATGTATTTCAACCAGTGTTTTGATATATCAAGGTTTTCTTTATGCGATTTGGTAGAAATTCATTCATCCATTCTTTCATCATTCTTTTATTTATATAATACTAGCTGAGCATGTTTATATTTTTATTTTGTAATCCCTAACTCAACTGCCTGCAGCTTTCATATTGACTGAAACTTAAAGAATTCAGAACATATCTCCTTCCAGTGACCTTTGTCCTAGGGCAGCCAGGTCTTGAGATTTACTGGCCTAAGTAAGTGGAAGAAAATGACATAAGAGGATTTCAGATCAAACAAAAAGGAGAGAGGGAAGCCTGCCTCTTCTGTGCCAGCAAAGTAGAGGAGAAGGACATCAGAGGTGAGTGATCAAGCAGTCATAAATATATACACAACTTCTCTTCATCAGCCAAACTAAGGGTCCTAGGTGTCAGAAAGATTGGGGGGTGGGGAGTCAGAAGCAGAGAGGTTTCACCCTGCTTTGGGACTGTGAGGGGACACCATCCCACAGAAGGAATCTCTCAGCTGCATGAGGTGCCTGTGGCTGAGTAAGAGGTATGGTGAGGCAGGTCTGGCAGGGAGGAGGTCTGAATTAAAATTCCCCAGTTTCTTTCCTACCACCCTGAAATCTCCTTGTTTCCCTTCATCCGTTTGCCATCTGGAACAGGAGGTGGGGTACTTTCCTGGCAGTCCAGTAGTTAAGAATTCGCCTTCCAAAGTAGGGAGTGTGGGTTTGATCCCTGGTTGGGAAGCTAAGATCCCACATGCCTCGGGGTGAAAAAACCAAAAGATAAAACAGAAGCACTAGTGGAACACATTCAATACATGAAGGAAAAAATGGTCCACATAAAATAATGTTTTTTTAAAACAAGGAAGTGGTAAGGAGGTCTGGAAGGTTGAGTGTTTCTCTAGCAGACCTGATCACTTCAGAGAGATTATTCAATCTCATGGAGACTGAGATTTTACCCACTGACACGTTTAAAGTGTAACCTCCATGCACATTATCTACAGGATGAAAGGGAGATTCTACCATTAGGAGAAAGTAAGGAAGCAGTATCTTGGTCACATAAGCTGGCATTGTATACAATTTTTGACCCAAGTTAACCTGGCAATGATACCAAGAATGGAGGGGCTTGTTGTGGGGTGACCCAGCCCTTGCCCTGGAATAAACTCTGTTAGTTCAGGCTTATGAGTGACCAAAGGCAGAAGGACGAAAGGCCGAAGGACGAAAGGCCGTAACTGGAGAGCCAGGGACCACTGAGCCAAAAGGTGGCTAACTCAGCTCAGGGAGCAGGGGGGCTCCACCGAGGGGGGCCGTCTGATTACTGGAGGCAGGAAATGTGTTCACATCTTACAGGAGTGAGGCTCGCGAGGGGGCAGGGAATGTGCTCACCTCTTACAGGAGTGAGGCTCGTGAGGCCATGACACTGGACTGCAGAAGCCTGGCACCTTCCTCAGCCATTTCTAGTTGTAAGTTACAGGAATCTGTGGGAACCAGTTTAAGCAAAGTCTACATTTCAATGGCTGGGTAATACAGAAGCTCAGGGATACCAAGGGCAGAGATGCCGCAGGACTTAAGGAAGGCACAGGACCTGGGGACTATAAGAAATCCAGAATGGATGTCCTCCCTGTTTTTCTCTGAGCCTTCTCATCACTCTTCCTTTTGGCTTGGACTGTCTTCCCCTACCCATATTCAGCCGGGACAGCCACCAGGAGCACATGAGTTTATACGTTTCAGGGTCAAGTTTCTCTCTCTCCCAGTTGAAATTGTGACTCATTTGCCGCCTCATCAACTCTGGCTGGGAGAATGGGCGATCAAGTGCAAAATCGCTCCCAAAGCAGTGTGGCTTGCAGGAGGGGAGTGGCAGTGGGCAGAAGAGAGCCTGTTACCCGTGGACTCAGGAAAGCAGAGTCAGCACTCTCCCAGCCATAAGTCAGGAAACACAGCTGTAGGCGCTGACATTTTCTCTCACTTTTTTTTTTTGTCACCTTAAAAAAAATGAAGTGGAACTGTCTATGAGAAAAACAAAATTAATTGTAGGGAAACAAACTAAATCAGAAAATTAGTTTAACATTGGAGTTTCACAACAGGTTGGTGTACTAGTTTTCTCACGGCTCGTTAATGAGTTTCAGGGAAAAAAATCATGGTATAATTTTAATGTGATTTTGATTGCTTTATTCTCAGGTCAACCTGAGAAGTTTTTTATGATGCTAAATTATTCTTTTTTTTAATATAATAAGCTTGCATAGATAAAAGAATAAGTACTGGGGTGTCTGGGAGTTTAGAGGAAGAGGATAGAGAAAATAAGTGTGAGGAGACAGTGAGAGGTGCCAGAAAGAGGGGCTTTCTCTCTACTCCATCATAGCCAGAGCTGGACGTACTCCTGTGTTTGGTTTTTTAATTTATTCAATATTAGAGATCCATTCAAAATTCAAGATGAAAAATGTAAAATATTTTCTGTTATTTCTATGGATGTTTTAATTTTTCTGCCTTAACATTTTGAAGTATGTACACAGCAAAATGTGCAGATTAAACATGCAGTTCAGTTAGTTTTGACACATATATATATGTATCATTTTATTTTTAAATGTATTTTCTTCATATGACCTGACTTAATCAACCCTCAAATAGCTTTAGCATAATAGTCAAGATTCATAAATCAAATGAATCTTTGTAATTTTGAATTTCATGAGGCTTATTGAAGCAGCTATGTGAATTACCATTTTAATGCCATGCTCCCCACACCAAGTTCACAACCATGTTTGGCTCATAGAATGTGAATAAACTTCTCCTAGTTTGAATTAAATTGTTTGCTTTATTCATAAAATTAAGTTGCTCAAGTCTTTGCCTCTGGTAATAAATAACTCTTAGTTTGGCAATTTTGAGTTATTTTTAACCACACTTTATTATAAAGGTAAATCATTTTTATTGTTCAAAGGTGAAAAAAAATGTAGAAAGGCTTCCCCCCACATTTCCTCACTAGTAAGTCTATTCTAGATATAACAAATATTTATAGCTTGGTATACATGCTCCCTGGCATTTTATGCATATTAATTTTTAAAGTAAAAAAACTACTGTCATACATTTTTATAAACTGTTTTCCCTTTACATTCACCAATAAACATTTGTCTCATGTCAACAATTATATTTCTATACTTCCATTTTAAATAAATGCATATTAGAGCATGGAATTTGCTTAAAAAATAACCTATTGTTGAAACCTTGGAGTATTTCCATATATTTGCCATTAAAACCCACATGATGTTATACATCCCCAAAGTAAAAACATTTTCCAGTCCACTAATTATTTCCTTAGGATAAAATTAATTATATCACTGCAATTGCTTAGTCAATGTTATACACTTTTTTTTTAAAGGCTGTTTTTCATATAGCAAGGTTTCCCATGAGAAATTCTTCACCAATTTGGGCTTCATCAGATGCATAGAATAGGTTTATATTCTCCTCTTATTTCACTAACAAAGGAAGAAAATATGTCACTCCTTTAATTTGTATTTCTTTTGTTACTATTTAGGTTGGGCCTTTCCCCTTATGTTTATTCTCTCTACATATATATTTTCTCATTTTATTTTTAGAAATTTAAAACACAAATCTTCATTTGTATTTCTTTTTGGCTGTGCTGGGTCTTCATTGCTGTGCACAGGCTTTCTCTAGCTGTGGTGAGCGGGGACTACTCTCTAGTTGCAGTACAAGGCTTCTCACCACAATGGCCTCCCGTTTTTCAGAGCATGGACTTCAGTAGTTGCAGCTCTGGGGCTCTAGAGCATGGGGTAGTTGTGGAATGCAGGTTTAGTTGCCCTGCAGCATGAGGGATCTTCTGGGACCAGGGATCGAAACTATGTCTCCTGCATTTTCAAGCAGATTGTTAACCACTGGCCCACCAGGAAAGTCCCTATATTTTTATTTTTAAAAATGCTCATTTATGTCTTCTTTGTCTTTTTGGATGGCTCATGTTTTTCTTATTGTTGCCGTTTAGTTGCCGCGTTGTGTTTTTTGCAATCCCATGGACTGTAGCCCACCGGGCATCTTTGTTCATGGGATTTCCCAGGCAGGAATACTGGAGTGGGTTGCCATTTCCTTCTCCAGAGGATCTTCTCAACCTTCTCCAGGGATTGAACCTATGTCTCCTGCTATGGCAGGCGGATTCTTTATCATTGAGCCACCCAGGAAGCCACTGATCTGTAACAGGTGTTTGTATATAATATATGGAAACCGTTGCACTTTCATATATGTTGCAGACACTGTTCCCTGCTTGTCATTTGCCTTCTGGTTATGTTTCCTGTTGCAGTTCTGGTGAAGAATTATAGGTCAGCCCTGCAGAGTCCTAAGCATGGAGTGTAGCAGATCACCTAAGAGCTGGCCGCTCACGCAAAGGATCTTGGAGGTTCTACTGAAGAGGGAGGGATTTAAACATATCTAGGGAGTGAATTTTGCTGACTAGATGAGAGATGTGAGAGTGAGGGAATTCTGGCTCAAATAATGAGGCAGAGAGTGATGCCTTGAACTAGGTGAGGGCCATCAGGTGGAAGCAAGCATGGGAGGAAGATAATGAAGATTATTACATGGAGTTATCATCTTTGGATTGTCTGCAACACCCAGGTATAGTGGACCTTCAGAGACCCACAGAAGAGTTCAGTCTCTGGCACATGGTGGATTGCTCAGTGGGTCAGATCAGCCTGCATCTAGTAGGGTGTTCTCCTTGGTGCCTTTTGATCTCTCAGTTCTTGGTGCCAGCCCCTCCCAACTAGTTTCAATAATCTCAGTTCTGCTTCTTCAGAACCCACAGATCCCAAAGAGAATAAAGGTCACAAGTGACAATCCCTTTACTTCTGACTGAGGGCCAGGACTGTCCCTAGGAGCTTTGTTTCTTTTCTTTTTCTGCTCTGGGGTTTGTATGGCTTTCCCAACTAAGGTAAATATTTGCGTGGATCTGCATGGATTTCCTGGTAGAATTCAAAAAGTGGCTTTTACCCCTTTCTAATCTTCAGCAAGTTCTTTGGCTCAGGTGGAGCAACTCATTTGAACTGTCTTTCAGCCTTAGAAGAGTTAGATGGTCCCTAGAGAAGGTAGTGCTCTGATTAGCAATGGCGTGAAATGCCGCTACCACCCAGCAAGTGCAGGGAGCTGCAGAGCATCCCGTGGGTGCTCATGGGTGAGAGAAGCAGTGTACTAGCTCTGGGGGAACAAAGGTAGGGGGTTGTTAGGTGAGTGGATGGAGGGGAGAGTATTAGAGGGAGGGATCTAAACAGAAAAGCTTGCAGGACATTCAAAACAAAACTCACATAATTCTATAGTTTTCAAAATTCATTGCAATTATAAAGCTCACATTTGGACAAATTCTACGAGTCATTAATCATCTATTACTAGCTATACGGTATTTGTGATCACATTAGAGCTCCATGAGCAATTGAAACTTCCCCTTTGTGCGTAGAATGGCCTGACTATAAATCTCAGAAGAGTTGGTCCATCTAGAAAAATGGTATAGATGATGATATTTGGAAGCAGAAAGAGACACAGACAGAGGAAAAGATACCACAGAGAAAAGAGGGGGGAAAATTGGGAAATTGGGAATGACGTATATACGCTGTTGACTACTATGTGTAAAATAGATAACTAGTAAGAACCTACTGTACAGCACAGGGTGACCTGTGCCACCACTTTCCCCTCCTCCTCCTCCTCCCACAGCAGCTTCCTGGTCTCCAGGTAGTCTGGGCAAGCCCTTCCAGGCAGCCTGTTCAACCCCCACATCCACAAGTATTCATGACCCCATGCAGGCTGCAGCCCTGGGTCTGGACACAGACAACGTCAGGGTGCCTGGAGCCCCGCTGGCTGTTGAGGTGGCAAGGACACTCACCAGTGATGGACTTTGCATATAAAAAGCCAAGGAGTGGGTTAACTGCATTCAGATCTGGGAGCTCAGGGATGTCGTCAGGTTCAGTGCCCCCCTCTACCTCTGGTTCTGCTTCCCTGGGGTGGCCTCCTCCTCAGGGGACCCCAGCACCATTAGGCTCCCTCCCTCCTTCCTCCAGCTCAGCTGCAGAAGAGAATTGTCTCCTAAGCAAGTTCCATGCAAAGAGCTTCCCTGGTGGCTCAGATGGTAAAGAATCTGCTTTGCAATGTGGGAGACATGGGTTTGATCTCTGGGTCATAAAGACCCTCTAGAAAAGGGAATGGCAACCCATTCCAGTATTCTTGCCTGGGAAATCCCATGGACAAAGGAGCCTGGCAGGCTGCAGTCCATGGGCCCACAAAAAGTAGACATGACTAAGTGACTAACACACATTCAAATATCATGCTCTCCTTCAGCCACTCACAAAAGTATGCAAATTATGGGCAAGCAAGCTTCCTCTTAGGTGCTAGAGAGGGTTTGGAGGTCAGAGGAAGCAACATGATCTACCTCATCCCTTTGATATTTCATGCTGTTGCTTCTCTTTCATTCGCATTTAAAACATTATTGAGCACCTACTTCTGCCACGCCATGCCAGTCGTGGACATCTCAGAGATGAATAAAGCACGCTTTGTCTCAGAGAAGCCAATGGGCAGTAGGAGACCAGAGGCACATCAGAGCTTAGAATCCAGTGTCACTGTTGCTGTGCAGATGCATGAACAAAGTTCTATGGGATCACCAAAAAGAATGAAAGTAACTCTGTGTGTTGGGGCTTCCCAGAGGTCTATGCAATGCAGACTTGTGCAGGTGAAAAGGATTTCAGCAAGAGAAAAGTGTGGAGGGAGAAGCTGTGAAAGAGGAGGGAGCTTTGTATGCAGATGTATGGAGGGTTCCTGAAGACGGTGGCTGGAGCAAGAGAGGGAAGAAGGGAGTGGAAATGTAGGAAGGCTGCAGCATGGGAAGAACTTGGGACCAAGCGTGTGCATTTTCTGCTGAAGAAAGAAGTGTTGCCCCTTGGGTTATCTTAGGTTATCTGAGGTGGTTCTGAAAGACCTTGAGGAAGTGGTTATGGCATAGAGGTTACTTCCCATCCTTTAAACAAGACTGACAGTAGAAACTGAAAGGTTTTTTTCTATTAGCTTTTAATTCCATTTCATTATCAACATCAAATATTTATGCAGATTCTGTAAGGAAGTGAGTCCTACAGTCAGTGAGGGGTAGGAGATACAGAGGTTAATCAAAAGATACAGTCCTTGAGTCTTTATGTTTGCAATTTAAATTAGAAATGCATGATAAGAATTAATAGTAGGACAGATATATGACATTTTTGTTAATCAAATGTTAGCTATAAGGTTTTGCTAGATTCTTTTATTTTGTTTCACCTTAGCACAGTGGCTTTCAAAATTTTAAATCATGACCCAAAGAAATTCATTTTATACTGTGACTCCAGAACCCATAAGAAAATTTCATCAAGTACTATTGAGATGCACTCTGATGTTTTATATCCTCTTGTATTTTACTATTTTTAAAAAAATGCTGATCACTGACCCTCTAAATTGATTTCATGACCCACTGCTGAGTTATAACTTGCAGCTTGAAAATTCCTATCTTCTCATGTCTTCGAAGGGGTGATGAGTATGTAGGGAAGAGGAATGATATCACAGGTAGGGGGGAGAAAATGCGAGCATGTCTGTCATTAGTAAAGAGGTGACAGAAGCAATCACCACTCTAACTTTCTGTGCCTTAAGAGGGGAGTGAATGACCGAGGAGGCTTCACTAGGAAGAGGGCTTTATTCCTTCAAATTAGAAGACAATCTTTTGATATCTGGTACCAGCAAATTTGGAAAACTCAGCAGTGGCCACAGGACTGGAAAAGGTCAGTTTTCATTCCAATTCCAAAGAAAGGAAATGAAAAAGAATGCTCAAACTACCGCACAATTGCACTCACCTCACTTGCTAGTAAAGTAATGCTCAAAATTCTCCAAGACAGGCTTCAGCAATACGTGAACCGTGAACTCCCTGATGTTTAAGCTGGTTTTAGAAAAGGCAGAGGAACCAGAGATCAAATTGCCAACATCCGCTGTATTGTGGAAACAGCAAGAGAGTTCCAGAAAAACATCTATTTCTGCTTTATTGACTATGCCAAAGCCTTTGACTGTGTGGATCACAATAAATTGGAAAATTCTGAAAGAGATGGGACTACCAGACCACCTGACCTACCTCTTGAGAAATCTGTTTGCATGTCAGGAAGCAACAGTTAGAACTGGACATGGAACAACAGACTGGTTCCAAATAGGAAAAGGAGTATGTCAAGGCTGTATATTGTCACCCTGCTTATTTAACTTATATGTAGAGTACATCATGAGAAACGCTGGACTGGAAGAAACACAAGCTGGATTCAAGATTGCCAGGAGAAATATCAATAACCTCAGATATGCAGATGACACCACCCTTATGGCAGAAAGTGAAGAGGAACTAAAAAGCCTCTTGACGAACTTGAAAGAGGAGAGCGAAAAAGTTTGCTTAAAGCTCAACATTCAGAAAATGAAGATCATGGCATCTGGTCCCATCACTGCATGGGAAATAGATGGGGAAACAGTGGAAACAGTGGAAACAGTGTCAGACTTTATTTTCCTGGGCTCCAAAATCACTGCAGATGGTGACTGCAGCCATGAAATAAAAAGACGCTTACTCCTTGGAAGAAAAGTTATGACCAACCTAGAAAGTGTATTCAAAAGCAGAGACATTACTTTGCTGACTAAGGTCCGTCTAATCAAGGCTATGGTTTTTCCTGTGGTCATGTATGGATGTGAGAGTTGGACTGTGAAGAAGGTTGAGTGCCGAAGAATTGGTGCCTTTGAACTGTGGTGTTGGAGAAGACTCTTGAGAGTCCCTTGGACTGCAAGGAGATCCAACCAGTCCATTCTGAAAGAGATCAGCCCTGGGATTTCTTTGGAAGGACTGATGCTAAAGCTGAAACTCCAGTACTTTGGCCACCTCATGTGAAGAGTTGACTCATTGGAAAAGACTCTGATGCTGGGCAGAATTGGGGGCAGGAGGAGAAGGGGACGACCGAGGATGAGATGGCTGGATGGCATCACTGACTCGATGGATGTGAGTCTGAGTGAACTCCGGGAGATGGTGATGGACAGGGAGGCCTGGCGTGCTGCGATTCATGGGGTCGCAAAGAGTCGGACACGACTGAGCGACTGAACTGAACTGAACTGAAATGTATAGAGTAGTGTGGATAAAACTATGCAGTGTGAAGTATTCTGAGGTAATCATGGACATTCTTTAAAAAATCAGATGAGTGATGAAATAAGTTTGAGGAATGTTAAAATTTATATACCCAATTTTGATAGCTTATTTATCCATTTTTATCCAATGGATATTTATCCATTAAATGTCCTTCCATATTTATAAGCATATTTCAAGAGCTGAAAATACTTCTGGTAACAAAATAAATTTCATCCTTTTTCAAAAATCCAAGAGTTGCTCTTCCTAGGCCTACTAGTGTCAGTGGCAGCAACAAGTGTTGGCCACATCTGCCAGGTGCAGGCCATGTTCATTTCCAGCACAAAGATCATGAAGCCCAATGTAGAGAAGTTGGAGGAGTCTGAATCGGGCATCTCCCACGCCCTCTTGGAACTGGAGATGAACTCGGACCTGAAGGCCCAGCTGCGGGAGCCGAACATAACGGCTGCCAAGGAAACTGAAGTTGGTGGTGGCTGGAAAGCTATCATCATCTTTGTTCCCGTTCAGCAATTGAAATCTTTCCTGAAAATTCAGGTGTGGCTGGTGCACAAGTTGGAGAAGTTCAGAGGGAAGCACATCATCTTCATCACTCAGAGGAGAATTCTGTCTAATCCAACTCAAAAAAGTTGTACAAAAAATAAGCAAAAGCATCCCAGGAGCCACAATCTGACTGCCATGCATGACACCATCCTGGAGAACTTGGTTTTCCCAAGTGAGATTGTGGGTAAGAGAATCCCCACAAAGCTGGACAGCAGCTGACTCATAATGGTCCATTTGGATAAAGCACAGCAGAACAACGTGGAACACAAGGTTGAAACATTTTCTCGTCTCCATAAGAAGCTCATGGGCAAGGATGTTAATTTTGAATTCCCAGAGTTTCAGTTGTAAACAAAAATGATTAAATAAAATATTATTCACAATAAAAACCCAAGATTTAATTGATTAAAGAATCATTTGTGTTCTGTCGCATTATCCTCTTGCAGACCATTTGGGAAATGCAGATATAAACGGGCATCATTGCAGAAGACAAAGTTGACAGTGCAGAGTCAAATGGGAGACTATTTGCATCCACGGTGGTCTTTTTACTAATAAAGGGACTAAGCCAGGAAAATGTCTTCTGTAAAGAGCCAGGTAGTCAAGATTGTAGGCTTTGGGAATTCCCTGGTGGTCCAGTGGTAAGGACTTGGTGCTTTCACTGCCACAGGCCCTGATTCAGTCTCGGATCAGGGAACTAAGATCCCACAAGTAAGTAAGTAAATAAGAATATTGTAGGCTTTATTTTTGTTGCAATTACTCAGGTCTGCCATTCTACTGTGTAAGCAGCCATAGACAATACATAAGGGAGTGAGTAGGCTGTGTTTCTGTTCAACTTTATTTATGCACAATGAAATTTAAATTTCATATGATTTTCCTACATCAAGAAATCTTATTCTTCTTATGTTTTTCCTAAGCATTAAAAAAATGTAAACACCATTCTTAGTTTGCGGGTTATGCAAAAACAGACAGTGTGCTATGTGTGGGTCATAGTTTGCCAGTCACTGGTCTAAATCTTTAGGTTTTGCTTCTTTACAACTCAAAGGAGAGATTAAGAGTCCAAGTGAGGACCTGGAGAGGCCAAGAGGCTGGAATCTGGGGGAGTCCACTCTAAGAAAAGTTGGTTGGAGGACATTTGAGGAGCTAATTTCTGGGTTACAACTGTGTTATAACCCTCAGGAAGAGGGAGAATATTATTAGAAGTCAGCTGTATTAGTTGTGGTAACACTGGCTGCTTAAACAACCCCTAAAGATAATTAAAGTTTATTTCTCACTTTCCAAAATAGAAGTTTCTGATGATCAGCAGTGGTTTTCCTTCAAGTGTTTATTAAAAGACCTAGGTTGCTTCCTTCTTGTGGCCTCATCCTCTTTATCCCTCAGTTCTCCATGCTCTGTGTTCCCTCGCATTAGTCTATAGATGGGAAAGAGCTTGGAGGATCTTATGTGAGAGGTTCTTATGGATCAGGCTTAGAACTGGCACACCTCACTTCTGCTCACATAGCATTGGCCAGAACTCAGTCACATGGCTACAACTGACAGCAAGGGAGTCTGGGAAATATAGTCTTAACCTGTGTGGCCAGGAAGGAGAGGAAATGAATTTGATGCACACTAATTAATAAAGATGGAGAAGGCAATAGAACCCCACTCCAGTACTCTTGCCTGGAAAATCCCATGCACAAAAGAGCCTGGTGGGCTGCAGTCCATGGGGTCGCTAAGAGTCAGACACGACTGAGAGACTTCACTTTCACTTTTCACTTTCATGCATTGGAGAAGGAAATGGCAACCCACTCCAGTGTTCTTGCCTGGAGAATCCCAGGGACAGGGGAGTCTGGTGGGCTGCCGTCTCTGGGGTCGCACAGAGTTAGACACGACTGAAGTGACTTAGCAATTAATAAAGAAGTAGGGAAGGCATTCCAATAGAGGAGGCAGCATAAATAAAGGCACAGAGAGGGGAAAGACTGAGGCAAAACAGGGAGCTACATGCCATTTGGGGTCGCCAGGAGTGTTTGTGGAAAGGAGACGTTAGAGATGGGATGTCTGCGGTATAGTGCTCAACACTACCCACATCTCCCACCCCCAAACCCCACCTTGCATGGGATAGAAAAGGTTATGCATTTAATGTGAAGACTGAAATGAGTATTTGTGCAGGATGTGGGGGTGGGGGCTGCTCTCTCATTTTCTCTACCCCCTTGAAAACAAAGATCAGTGATCTCAGAGTGGGTGCAGGGAAGAAGAGGCCAGGAGCAAGGCTTGTGTTTGCTTAGGTTCCAAGCCACTGGGCTCTGCATGGTCATGCGCTTCCTGACAATCTAGTGTCTCAGTCCATCAGACAGAGACTGGGAGCCCATGTTCCAGGTGTGAAGAATCAGCATTTGGTTGGCATATTCTTTGCCTTCTATCCCAACAAGAGCTTCTGATGCACCAGTAGATGACTGGACATAGAAAACAGCGGCAGGATCAGGTTTTAACATGACTACCAGCAGGCACACCCACCTTGTGCTAAAATCTTTCTCAGGTTCCTGCTGCGCTGTTTTATTTCCTCTTTTTTCAAATGCTTCGAGGAAAAGTCCAGAGCCTTCCAGGGAAGCTGTGATATCCTCCTGGGAACAAGCTCCAAATTCAGTGTGAGAGGCATTAAAGGGTGAAGGAACCTGCCATCTGCATTAACTTCTAAGTCTAGTCAAGAAAATTGTTTCTGTCTGCCCGGGCTTGACAAATCAATCAATCTATCACTCTGTTTCCCGAGTTTCCTGAGAGCAAGCTCTCAGCTTTTCTGTACAAATACATCCCAGTACTGAGCTCGAGTAATAGGCAGGAGGTTATCAGCAATCATATGAGAAGAGAACCTTTCTCTACCATCATTCTCAGCACTAAATTGTTATCAGCGCAACTTACAGGGAGGAAACTGCCCTTATCCACTAAGCATCCTTCCTTTAGTGATGCTGTCCCTGTTGCTCCTCACAGGCTGCACAGTTACACCACTAAAAGTCACTGGTTGATGCCACCATCTCCCTTTGAGACCCTTTTCTCTCTCCTTGCATTCCCTTCAGTGATGTTTATGCACCTTTTTCTCAGTCTCCTCTCCTGCCTCCATTAAGTCACAACAGAAACATCCCAGAGCCACTTGAGCTCGTCCATGCAATGATGGACAGGCTTGGCTATATAATTTGCAGGTCCTTGTGCAAAATGAAAATGTGGGTGCCTTGTTGAAAAAGCAGGAAAAAAAGAACCATATGTTGATTCGGTCATGCCATGAGTAACGGGAGAGGTTTTGTCTTCCTGTTTTAGTTTGCTAGGGCTACTATAACAAGATGCCACAGAGTGGTGCCTTAAATATCAGAAATGTATTTTCTCACCATTTTGGTGGCTTGAAGTCCAACATCAAGCTGCTGAAAGGTCTGGTTTCCCTTGAGGCCTCTCTGCTTAACCTAGAAATGGCCACCTTCTTTCTAATCCCTCATGTGGCCTCTTCTCTGAGTCTATTCCTCTTCTTATAAGAACACCACTCCTGTTGGATTAGGGCGCCATCCTAGGACCTCACTTAATGTTAATTACACTTCTTAAGGGCTTCCTTGGTGGCTTATATAGTAAAGAATCGTCTGCAATGAGGGCAACCCAGGTTCGATCCCTGGGTTGGGAAGATTCCCCTGGAGAAGGGAATAGCAACACACTCCAGTATTCTTGACTGGAAAATCTCATGGACAGGGTCCATGGGGGTCGCAAAGAGCATGACTGAGCAACTAACACACATACACGTGTGCATGCACACACACACACACACACACACACACACACACTTCTTTAAAGGCCCTGTCTCTAATTACAGTCAAATGCTGATACACTGGGGGACAGGGCTTTACCATATGGATTTTGGGAGGACACTGTTTGATCCATAACACTCCCCAAAGTAAAATGTGATGTTGTCCCCAGATGAAGGGAAAGAAGCTGTCAGGCAAGCAAGAGCAACAGAGGGATCCAATCTTGCTCATCTGTACCCTCATTGTAGCACAAATGTGTTTACCCAGCCCCAACTTTCTTTTCATACTGGTACAATTTTGTTTTTTAATGGTATAAATGTATTAGGGTCAAGGGAGGAGATTTAAGAGCCTGAAGGAGCGCCAGTTAATTCTCAGTTAATCTCAGCCCCGTTAACCCCCTGCTGCTACTGCTGCTAAGTTGCTTCAGTGGTGTCTGACTCTGGGCGACCCCATAGATGGCAGCCCACCAGGCTCCTCTGTCTACGGAATTCTCTAGGCAAGAATACTGGAGTGGGTTGCCATTTCCTCCTTCCATTCACCCCCATGTCTGCTGTAATAGTATAGGCTGAAAGAAGAGAAATAGATTCTGAGTAAGGTGGGGGAGACTCAGGTTTATTAACTGGACCACAAGGGCCCATTTCAAGTGTTGGTCACTTTTTTCCTTAATCTTTAAGGTAAACTATACGCTGATACTTCTGTGAGATTTACTAGCACAACAGTCAAACAAATTCTTCACTTTTCTTGACATAAATTAAATCTTCCCTGGTGCCTCCCTGTTTTCTTTCTTCTTTCCATACCTCAGATTTGTCCCAAATCCTCCCTTTAAGATCTATGGAAGATTAGAGATTTATCACTATATATCAGCTCTTAGGTTTGCCTTCTTCTCTGCCTAGTGCTTTCTCATTATCTGCAACTCATTATTACGTGTATTCAGCAACATATATTTATTGAACACCAACTATGTACCAGCAATTGTTCTGGGTAATTTGGAAGCATCAGGGAGCAAAACCAGATGAAGATGTATATGCTAGGAGGGCTTACTTTCTACTCGAGAGGTAGAGAATGCTCCATAAGTGTAATAAATGGATAGATCACATATTGTAGGTGCTGACAATGCCATGGGAAGTGAACAGATAGAGTAAGATAAGCAGAATGGGGAGTTCCAGGGCTTGGGGACATATTGATATATGAGAGTACTCAGAGTGGGTCTCCTGCTGAAGATGATGTGCTGGACAGTCTTCATTAGCCCTTCCAGATCTACCCTTCAATTTTCATCCTGCTCTGTGCCCAGGGAGGATGATCTATATGGGCTGTATCAACGGGCCTCTCTCTGTGTGACTTCTCATTGAGTTGGGCCAATGGATGACACAGGCAAGGCATTAGATAGCAGGAGTGCATTGAATTCAAGGTTTTTATTCCCCTGGCCACTGCATTTCTAGGCTACAGATTGGCAGCAGCTATAATCCTTACTGAAGTTTAAGCTCTTTCCAGGTTGCCTCTCTTGAGTTCCAAGGGGTGCCCCCATTGCTGCTAACCCCATGGCGCCTCCTCTATTCCTTATTGGTTTCTATTAAATCTGTCCACATCTTTGTAAAATGTCCCTTTATTGCACTCTCCCATTATCCCCATTTGAATGTACTACTTGTTTCCTGACAGAATCTTGACTTATATAATAATTAGTAGTGAGAGAAGTGCCCCTGGGACACAGCCTCTTAAAATGAGATTTTGTGATTGAGTTGCCTATATCTGAGAAGTATAGAGACAATCTCCATGATGGGAGGAGAGGGAAAGGGATGAGACACTGATCATCCTTGGCATGCACAACTGTCTCCTCTTAACCAATTCTCATACTCTAGTTATTTTTCCATTCCTAAAAGTACAGTGAGAACTAATGTACTCAACTGGCAGAATACACACATTAGCTCCCTATGGTGTGAAATGAAGATTACATTGATAGGAAGAGCCAAGTAGAAGCCCCCAAATAATCACCTTAATGCAATGTGATATCCCTGGAGGAACTGCAGAGATTAGTGCCATCATCAGAGATTTAGAAGGTGCAGGGTGATTAATTCTACCATATTTCCATTTAACTTGTCTGTTTGGCAGGTGCACAAACCAGATGGGTCGTAGAGAATAATTGTAGATTGTCCCAGACTAAATCAGGTGGTTATGGAAATCGCAGTTGAGATTTTGGATGTGGTATGATTACTGGAGCAAATTAATAATTACTCCTAGCACCTGGTTTTTAGCTACCAACATGAAAATGCTCTTGATGGATAGTGGGAAAGGTAGCTGTCAGTCATTCTCCTTCCTCGGCTACATTAGTACTTCTTCAATGAGTCCATGTAGACCATGGCAACAGAGACTAAGATGGAGGTTTAACACGGACTTCTCATTCCCAAGGTTGACTTGGTGAGAGTCAATATGGACTGCCCAACTTTTCAAGTGCAGAGGCAACTGAGTCTTAATAAAACATCATTCCCTGAAGTAAGCAATGATTTATCCTCTCAGGAATAAATATATATCCCAAACACACATTTGCCTTCCTTTCTCAGAACTCTTCTGCTGGCATTCCCACTCATGGGTCTACAAATGCCTTATCCGACATAGTTTCTCACAAAATGTTGTATCCATCTAATGCACTTATTTGGTGGTGAAGGAGGTGTGGCAAAGGGCTCTTACTCCTGTTACCCCAAAGCAGATGACTTGATAGATTGCTGGAATGGTCTGATGAAGAAAGTTCCTTACAAGAAGGTACCATCTTCTTCAGTGTGCATGGACCTAAGAACCAAGAGAAATGAGAGTGGCTTGAGTAAAGTCTGATGTTATCACTATCTTGATATCTGTATTCTATGACGGGATGTTCTGTCAGAAAAGAGAGTTCTAGTTCAATTAAATCAGGAGCTGAGCCTATTCCCCAGCCATTTTTAGGCTCCTCTTACCAGTGAACTAACAAAGAAGGTGTGGAATGCACAGTACTGGCTGGGGGAGTTGATATAGGGATATTGTGAAACTAATTTCTGCAAAGACTAGAATAAATTCACAACCAACTGAAATAAATGTTTAAGCAAACTAAAGCCACAAAGTATCACAAAAGGAAATGGTTTATGTAAAATATATTAACAAGGACTTTTTCTTTAGAGAAGCGGAAGGTACGGTCTTATGTAAAATATATTAACAAAGACTTCTTTAGAGAAGCAGAAGGTACGGTCTTATGTAAAATATATTAACAAAGACTTCTTCTTTAGAGAAGCAGAAGGTACGGTCCCCAGAGTCAGTAGGTAATTACACTATTCTTTTTCTCTAAGAGAAGCATCTGCCAAGATTTTCTCACATCCTGGCATATATTCCTTTGAAATATGCAAGGTTTCCACAGCCATCTTTGTAATTTGTTCTTCATATTCAACATAATCTTTATTCATAGCTACATCAGAGTTTGATGATTGGACCATAAAGTAAACATCATGCCAGAAACATAAAGGCTTTAGCCAAGAGAAGAAATTGCCCAAAATTCTTGTTTGGGGAAGAAGGCATTTTTTAAATTTTCTATCGGCATCAGTCTTCTGCTGTTCTTTGCTGCACAGGATGCTTTAGGCACCATGATTCTGCAGAAAACCCTGCACTGACTTGACATCAGCAGGAATAATCACTAAATCCCTTGGCCTGCTGGGTACTGGTCTGCCAGACATGGTGTGACTGAGACTCAGTGGTGTCAAGGTCATGACTCAGGAGTGGTAAGGCAGTATCAGTGAGACACAACATTGTCTGGAGGCTGGGTTATTGTCCATCATTGGAGACAGACAGCTTGGCAAGAGAATGATTTGGCTGTTCTTTGGCTGAGTGTACACAGTCTCATCCAGGGAATCTACAAAGCTGCAATAGGAACCAAGGGCAAAGGAAACTTGTGATTATAGCAGCTAGACTAGACCCAGGGGTATCATGGTTTCAGTAGTCACCTAAGTGCTATTGCCAGCTTTTAAGATAGAGCTACCTGCCCAGCCCTGCCCTGCTTGGCCAGATCCTACAGATTTAAATGGTCTTTGATCACTATGCCCTTGCTGTTCATGTCTTCTCCAAAAGCACTATTGCCAGTCAGCTGGGGCTTGAGTTAAGAGCAAAAATCCTAACTCTGACATCTACCAGCTGTTGTTCCTAAGACCAACTGCATGGAATTTCCCAAAACTCAGATTCTCATAAGAAAAATGGGAATCATAATATCTACTTCACAAGGATGTTGTAAGAATTAAATGAGATCATGTTTGTAAAGCACCTTCAATAGCATCCATATCGAGGCTCAATAAATGATAGTGGTGCCAATCAGTATCATCATGAAGACGGTTTCTCCAGAGTCCAGAAGAGCAGAAGATTCAAATGGCCCTGGGGATAGTCTTCATTTTGATGAATCTTTCATGAATTAGGTTGGGCAAGAGTTACACTAATAGGACTCCAAGATGATGAAAATGAGAGATACGTATTTGAGTCACTGGCATTGAAAATAGTCAAGACTCTGAGGACTGAAGACTGCCTGTATGAGAAAAGGAAGAGATACAATACATAGCATGAATTATCTTAGGAAAACGACCAAAGTTAAAAGAACCAGAGGAATCAGAAAAGCAGGGAAAGAGAGAGAGAGACTGGAAAGGGAGCCTAAATGATATTTCCAAAGGCAAAGGAGAAGTGATGAGAAATCATCATTAAAGGAGAAATCATCATTAAAGAGGTGATGACTAGTAGAGGGGTCATGCCAAATGAGGACTGAGAAAGCTGTTGAATTAGACAGGAAGGAATGAACAGTTTCCAGGAAGTGGCACATTTATCAGTCAGGGTTCAATAAGAGAGGCAAAAGTGGTAGGATACATATGTTGTTTATAAATTATCTGTCAATTATAGATGTTAATATTAATGTATTATTTATTGATTATGTCAGTGATCAATATATTATTGAGAATAAATATTAATGTTTATGATTATATGACATTGTTATAATAATATGTTAATTCTCATTAATATATTTCAGCATTTATTATATGGAATTGGATTATACAATTGTGCTGATTGGCTCAGCTAACCCAAAGTCTATAGGGCAGGCAGTCCGGCAGAAAAGACCTCCAGCAGGCTGACACACTGTGGGGCCAAGCTGAAACTTGTTTACAGTCAGAGAGTTGGGAAAAAAGATCCAATGGGAAAAGAGAGCAATTGCAGGGCCAACTGCTGTTTGCAACTCTAGCTCAGGAAAGGCCTACGTCCTCTTTCAGAGGTCTTACAACTGATTAACTCAGTCCAACCCATGATAATCTCCCTTTTGATGAACTTAAAGTCAGTTGATGAGGCAGCTTACATCTGTAGAATCCCTTCACCATAGCATCGAGATTCATGCCTGTTTGCTGAGGTAACTGGGACAACATGGGAAAACAGCTACTTCCTCTCTCAGTCCTCCAGTTTGCATGAAGCAATGTCTTTTGCAGCCTGCACTGATGGGAAATACCAGAAGGAGACTTCTCTGGTGATTCAGCCTAGACTAGTTGACACACATCACAAGGCATTGTGTGGTGGCTGTGTGGTGGCTGTGTGGTGCGGTTGCAAAGACAGTGTTTCTAAGAACTTTGGGGAGAAAATGGGAGATATTCACAACAAAAGAGAGAAAAGAGCCTGAAGAAATACATGCAAGGGAAGATTTCAATGCAGAGCAAGGGAATGAAACTGTGGTTGGAGAGGATAAGTAGGAATAAGACTTCAGTATTGTCAAAGGAAGATCTCAGTGCTGGGGAGGGCAATCCACCATGGACCATGGGCCTCCCTGCACATTCCTGGTGGGTATACCCAAAGTGAAAGGCCCTGTCTGCTCTTTATCTAAGCTGCTTCTCAGAGTAGTGTTTGCTGTAGGCAGTTTTGAGGGATGAGGTAACATCCCCTCTAGACGAAGAACAGGTTTGCTTCCACTTGTCCCCCTCTCATAACGCAACCCATGGCACGTGTGGGCACCCACCATGAACTTTCTTTGCCACCCTGTGGGACTTGGTGGGGAGAATATCAGTGTTGAGAACCAACCAACACAAACCAATGTAAACCTCTGGCTACCTCTTCCACCATGAGTAATACAGTTCTTGGTCTCCAACTGGGAGTCTTGTATCCTCTGCCAGCATCCATAGACTTGTAGCAGTCTAAATTATTTACTTGCAAGTAAAGTCCCAGACTTTTTACAATTCTTGACAAGAAGAGGAGGAGATAAATATTCCTATTTATGACGGAAAGCACTAATTAGTCTTTAAATCTGACAGAAAACCATTCACAATTAACTTTTAAAAATTTAAATAAATGAATTCTTTGATTCTTTAAAATATTAATTGATTGGTTCTTCTAATCTGGAACGAAAACTATGCGTATCCTTATCTAAACCCCAAAGTCTACCTTCAAATGTATTATCAATGTATAATCTAGTGATTTGGTTGTAGAATCATAAGACTTGGGCTTGAATGTAAGCTTTGAGCCTTATTTTCCTCAAATATGTAACTGGGACAATACCTGACTCTTGCCGTGTAGCTTCATGGGTCAAGTGAGGGCTTGTCAGTACACAGGTGAGATATTGTGGGCAACTCACAAAATAAAATGGTTTTGTGAGTAAAAATGGTTCTCTCTTCTCTCTTGCAGCTCTTAACTTACACACAGCCTTAGAATTATTTTCTAGTTTTTGCACAGAGTTTTCATATGTTTCTACTTAATCAGTGACCTTCAATATTGTCAGCTCTTTTGATAGTTCATAGAAGAGTCAACCATTTACTGAGTTTCCTAGTCCTCTCTCAAGAGTTCAGCTACTTTGGGCTTAACATTACCTTTCTAGTCTCAGTTTCAATTCATAGTTTTTTAAATGTGCTGCTTTCCGTGTAATAAATGCCATTTGCAAGCACTTAACATTTACAAAGAACACTCACATTTATCATCTCAGGTGAGCGTCCCTTAGTGCATCATGTTTTATATGACAGCGAGATCACAGTGGTCCACTCTGCAGATTGTTAAATGGAAATGCTATGCTGTCACCCAAGATCACAGCTTACCAAGGTCATTGGCAAGTGGCAGAGTTGGAACATAAACCCTGGTGCTCTAACTCTGAGTCTGATTCTCTTCTCACTTTGTCTTACTGTTTGTCGTATCCACTCTTTTCTCCTCTTTTTCCTGTTTTGCCTACATTTGGGCTGGATTTTCTGAGGTCTCTTTTTGACAACATTTCTTTGCCATGACTCTGTATTAGCCAGGGCTCCTTCCATTTCAAGTGACAGAAAACCTACTTGAAAAAGATTGATTCATGTACAGGGAAGAATGGGGAGTAAGTGAGACAGGCAGTGCAGGGTCTGAGGGCTCACAAATATCATTAGAGGTTTTTTCTCCTTCCTGTTTCTCATCCTGCCTCTTTCTGGTCTTTGGCCTCATCCACTTCCTGCAGATGTTTCCTTTTTGTGGTAGCAAGTATGGCAGGCAACAGCATCTATGTGTGTCACCACCACCCGCTACTCAAGAGTAAAGAGAGAGTTGCGCTCTCCATCTGTCTGTATGAGATTAGCTCTATTAAAGTCATGTGCTTATTCATAGGACCAATCACTGGCCAGGCAGTGGGGTATTGTGATTGGTCAGGTCAGCATCACATGTCTATTCAACCAACCAGAAGCTGAGGTTTTGTGTCTGGCAGCTCATTGGAGTCAGTTGATTAGAACAGGAGAAGCACGGCTCACAGAGAAAAAGTAGGGAAGGGGCTGTTCAAGAGCAAAGCAAAACAAAAACAAAAAAACCACAGATGTCAAACAAACCTTACATTTCAGATTGTCATAGATAATTCAAATGCCAAAAATTATAAAAACTGATATATATTTTCTTTGAATTTTCACTTGAGGTTTGTCTTTGCAACAAAGATTATCCACTAAATTTCATGTGATTTAATACCAGTGTAAGCCTTTCATAAAAATAAATTAAAACTCGGGAGAAAATACATTTGTCAGACCACACATCCGGTTTTAGAGCTCAGTACACGTGGTCTTGGTGAGTAAGGACAGTAGGATCTGTGGCAGGGTGTGTCTGTCATCCCTCCACCTGCCCACCTATGGGACTCCATTTCTTCGCAGGGAAGCCAGCCTGCTTGAGCACTCGTTGAATATATATTTAATGGTGTGACATTTACACGATGCCAAGGGGACTTTGAAATGACTAAATTTAAAATAGATCTTAATACCTAAAGCAAGAGAGAGAAAGCAGAAGGAAATGAAGTACATTCTGTACGTTTAAAAGACAGTTTACAACAGAGCTAAACCAAATATACCTGAAGATTTCTGAGACAGATGTTTATTGTTTTGTCTTTTTTTCCTCTGTCTCTTCCTTCCTCTCCAGTCACAAGTACTAGGCAAATCAGTGAACAATAATAACAATGAGGATATTATTAATAGTGATTACTACTGTTTACAGAGTGCTTACCATGTGCCAAGCACTCTGCCAAAATCTTTTGGTATAATATCTAATTCAGTCCTCAAAATCACAGAAAGAATGTTATCCCTACTTTACAAGAGGAGACCAAGGTATAGGTAGATTAAATATTTTGTCCAAGTTCATTCAGCTGATAATACTACTTCTATTAGTTTCCAATTTCTTCTGCAACAGATTACCGCAACTACAGTGGCTTGAAACAACACATATACTGCCTGAGGAGAAGGTTCAGCTAGTTAGAGAAAAGGCTAAGATAAAGCAGTAGAAGACCTCACAATTGTTGTTGTTGTTTAGTTACTAAGTCATGTTCAACTCTGTACAACCCCAAGGAGTGTAGCCCGCCAGGCTCCTCTGTCCATGGGATTTCTCAGGTAAGAATTCTGGAGTGTGTTGCCATTTCCTTCTCCAGGGGATCTTCCTGACTCAGGGCGTCAAACCCCCATCTCTTGAATTGGCAAGCATTGGCAGGCAGGTTCTTTATTGCTAAGCCACCAGGGCATCCCCCACAATACAACACCCCAAATAATATGGACTTTTATTTCCTTCTCACACGGCTGTCTTGCTGGCCTAGGTTGATGGGCAGCTTTGCTATATGGGAACCATCTCATCACTTTGCCTTTGCACAGTTGAAGATGGGTCACAGGCATGTCTGGTTCTAGCTTAAGGAGACAGAAAGCAAGGATGTCTGGGGCAAGCAATTTTCTTTTACACAAGTAAGACACAGACTTCACCCCATGGCTACACCTATCCTCATGGGAAATGTAGTTGTTAGCTGGAGAGTGCCAGGAATCAAGAGGAGATTGGTTATGGGAGACGACAAACCATCTGCTGCAGCATGAAAGGAAGACAGGGCTAGGCTAGGAGGACATTGATGGCCGTGTGAAAGCACTTAAACTTTACCCCGAAACCAGTGGGATATCATTAGCAGCAGTCCCCAGACTTTTCAACACCAGGGACCAGTTTTGTAGAAGACAGTTTTTCCATGAAAATGGAGGAGGCTGGTTTTGGAATGATTTGAGTGTATTACATTTATTGTGCACTTTATTTCTATTATTATTACATCAGCTCCACCTCAGATATCAGGCATTAGATTCTGGAGGTTGGGTATCCCTGCATTAATGAATGACAGATTTAATCTCAAAAATGCAAATTCCTGCACAAGTGAGGACAGTAAACTGAACAAAGACAAGAGAAGGATATAGGAATTCCATTCAGGATGTATTTAGCAGTTACCTAGGGCAGAAATGATAAGGAAAGAAAATAAGAGATGGAATTGAGAGCTATTTGGGGAATCGACTAGGCTTGGTGATTGCCTTACTGTGAAAATTGGGTGAGAACAGGGGATTAAAGACAATTCTAAAATTTCTGTCTGAGTGAATGGATGTGGCGTTCACCCAGATATATAACTAAATGGAGAAATAAATTTGGGAAGAAAAGAAATAAAATGAGGCAGTTAGATTTGTGTTTTGAAACTCCAGAGAATGATTTGCCCTGAAAATATTGATGTTACTGTGCTCAGTGTATGAGTAGTCATCCAAATCATGGGAGTGGACAAGATTTCTCAAGGAGAGAGGGTTAAGTAGGCAAAGACCCAGAGATGGAACTTTGCAGAACAGATATGTTTAAGGAGGCAACATGGAGGAAAAGCACTCTAGTAGGAAAACTGAGAATGTGCTTCAAGAATAGCAGCAGGAAAACCTGGAGACAGCAGTTTGTGGAAGCAAATATAGGAGAGCTTAAAAACTGAAGATGTGTTAAATTGTTTAATTCTGCAAAGAAGTCAAACAAAATAAGGGCTGAAGATGCACCCGGTGGATTTGGCATTGGGAGGTCATTGATCAGTTTGGTGAGAAGGTGTTCAGTGAAATGTCAACACAGAAGAGGGTGGAGAATTGGGGATACAAATATAGATGATTCTCCAAGACATTTGGCTTTGAATGAATGAAGACATATAGGGCGGGAGCCTTTTTTTTTTTTTTAATATGGAAGATTCAGGAGAGGGAAAAATTGAAGATAAATATGACCAAAGAGTAATTAATTAATCAAAATGATTAGGACAGAGAGAAATCAAAATGGAAGAAATCAATTCAGCAAGAAAAGACAGACCCGGAGCAATAAAGCAATCCATTTTCCCCTTCAATTGAGACTGCAGTCCATTGGGTCACTAAGAGTCGGACACGACTGAGCAACTTCACTTTCACTTTTCACTTTCATGCCTTGGAGAAGGAAATGGCAACCCACCCCAGTGTTCTTGCCGGGAGAATCCCAGGGACAAGGGAGCCCGGTGGGCTGCTGTCTATGGGGTCGCACAGAGTTGGACACGACTGAAGCAACTTAGCAGCAGCAGCAGCAGAGAAAATGTTAGAGTGGCCATCAACTCTCAGTATAAAGGTAGAAAATAGTAAACCAAGAATGGTGAGATCTCATCCATGATCTAAGGATTTATTTCTGGTTTTGAAGGTTAGGACTAGTTGCTAGACATAAACCAAAACTTGTATAATTAGGGAGTCTTCATGGACTAGTCAATTTAACCATAAGGCAAGGTTACAATATGAGTTGAGTCTAAGTGTTACTCTGAGATGTAATTCCCTGCAGGAACAGAATTATCTTAACAGCAAAGAGATGAATTGGAATGTCAGTTTGCTTTTTTCCATTCTTTTCCTCCCTGCAAGTGTTTTCTCCTAAAGTGAATTCTGTACTAAATCACCTTAATGATGTGCCCTCTCTGACTTGGTTGTTTTTCTGCCAGTGGTGTCCTTTTCTGCTTTCCTAACTCACCGAGTTTCACTTTGCTGTCTAAGCATTTCTCTGGGGAGCTTTTAGGTTTCTACATCCTAATTTCATTTTAGTATCTTCACTGTGTCTTTTGCATTATATCAATCATCTGTTACTTTTGGACTTTGCCTTATGGTACAAAGCTGATTAATATATGATTTTCAAAATGCAAATATGCTTGCATGCAACAAAGTGCATCAGAGTCCAAAAACCAAAGAAGCAATTTGTGTTTGCCTACAGACTGCAAAACCATGCAGTACAGCATTGTACTGAGTCTATAAAGTATTGAGTCTATAAAGATGAATTTGGACTTGGTTCCTGCCTACCCAAATGATGTTTGTTAATTTCCCACAAGAGTGCTGAGTTCATCACAGGTACATATTCAAATGCTGGTTTTCTTTCTTCTTTCAATCCCTCACAGAGTTCGCTATCAAATGGAGGAGACAAGCCTAAATAAATACTTATAAAAGGAGTGGAAGGGAATTTTAGAGAGATGGAATTCCTTTTGAGAATGAACTGAGGTGTTAAAAAGCACTTTGCATGGAAAGAAGAGTGAGTAGAAACAAGTCCACACACTACAGTGTTTTCCAGAACCTTGTTAACAACCACACTTGGATTTGGGGAAATCACTTTTAGTAACATTTACATTTTTGGGTGGGATGGGTCACCTGGATTAAATTTCTTTGCTTCACGAGATCACCAAATGAGGATCTAGGCTATTAAATTTTGTTGCAGAGGATTTTTTTTGGCCAAATATAGTCTAAGTTTCATCCCTCAATATTCCTTGGTGGCAAACTGTTAGTGAAAAAGTCCTAATCGGTCAATCATGTCAGACTCTTTGCAACCCCTTGGACTGTAGCCCACCAGGCTCCTCTGTCCATGCAACTCTTCAGGAAAAATACTGGAGAGAGTAGCCATTTCCTTTTCTGGGGTATCTTCCCGACCCAGGGATCAAACCCAGTTCTTCTGCATTGCAGGTGGATTCTTTACTGTTTGAGCTACCAGGGAAGCCTCAAACTTGTTGGTAGCCTTTGCTAAATATGCTCTGGTATATGACACCTATTACCTGCTAGGCTTGTGATCCTGGTCAAGTTGCAAAATCTCCCTTCCTCAGTTTCCTCATTCCCACCAAGTTGGAAGTGGGCTTCAGTTGTTCAGGTTTTTATGTTTCTTGAATAATTTGTATGGGATAATGTCAGCAGGATAAATGTCTGTAAATTTTTGTTTCATGTATTTTGAAGCTCTCTTATTAGACATAAACAATTATGATTGCTTTGTCTTCCTAATGAATTGCACTGTTATCATTTTGAAGTGCTTCTTTTTAGCTCCAGTAGTCATTTCTGTTTTGCAATTTCTTCCCCCTGATATCAATATTGTTACTTTGGTTTTCTTATATTTATTGCTTATTTTCTATCTTCATGGTTCAACTTCTGTCCCTTTTTACTTCTCCGTCTACATTTCTGCTGCTTCCATGTAACTTCTCTACAGATCTGTCTGCCTCCTAGTATCTTCGGCTTTGTAGTTTTTGTTCACTACCTGCTTCTCTGGGTTTCCTGTCTTTCTTCACTCATTTATTCCGCAAATAATATTACTATTGCTACTGATTGTGCTGCTACTACTACTACTTATCTAGCACTCTTACTACCACTTATACAGCACCTACTATGTGCCAGACTGTCCTAAGTGCTTGACATGTGTTAATTCATTTAATTTGTTGAGTACCTGCTACATCCCCGACAGTCTGTATTTGGGTATGAGTCTGTGTGAGGCCTGGAGGAACCTTTCACTTTTGCTTACTACTGAAACCTGAGCACTTACCATGGTGTTAGGTATACAAAGGGTGCTGAGTTTTTGTTTTTGTTTTTTTTTTTAATGCCTGAGCCTCTAGTTAATTTGCATTGAAATCTGCAGAACACAAGTTCCAGCCAATCTGATAATCATTCTGTAAAAGGCAGGCTCCCTGCCAGCAGAAATGTTAGTCAAGCTGCTCTTTGAGCCTTAGGCCAGCTTTAGTTGGGGCCTTTGCACCATCTATAGTGAATCTATGACTTGCTAGGTTGTAATCAGCATAGTGGGGTAAATAGTACAAAACATGTGGTTACCTATGAATTCTTTTGATGGAAACAGTGAGGACAGCATGAGCCACCCAATGGAGACATTCAGGTATATACACATGCATTCGCATGCCAATTTGTGAAGTGTCTTACACACAGTTCATAGATGTGGATAGGGGGAGAATTAGAAAAGAATGCATGTCTCCTTTAATTTTACTGCTGTGGATTCATTAGAAAAAAGAAATATTGAATAAAATATTAACTAGTATCTCAAGATTACCCTGTCAATATTGCAATATGTGGGGAAAAGGTTTTGGTAACTGACAGGACCTAGGTTCCAGAAGTGACATTAGATTGAATATATAGATTCTATCCCTTCAAAACTGAGCTTAATCTATGATTATTGCATCTTGCTGTAATCACAACCATACCTCAGAGGAAAAAAAGTTAACCAATTGCCCTTACACTGAAAAGTTTAGATAATAACAGTAGCAAGCAATTACAAGGATTATCTTTTACAGTATTGTTTAAAATGGGGGAGTATTGGAAAGAATCTAAATGTCCAACAATTGGGAACTGGGTAAGCCAACAATGGCAAATTCATACTATAGAATATTTTTCAGCTACAAAAACACTGCTGTGAAAGGGTGGGCAATAAACTTGGAAGGATATTAAAACATATTATTAAGCGAAAACAGCAAGTTATAAGCCATCTACATTTGATTAGTTTTTGCTAGGAAATATCTATCTGTTCACTTAGCTAGCCATCAATCAGCATCTACTGAAGGATTTAGTCTTTTAGTGTATAAACTGGTTATCTTAGGATGGAAATATTACGGGTCATTTTAGGTTTTATTTTCCTTTCGCTTATCTTTATTTCTGTGGTATTTTTTCTTTCCTATTTATTACTTCTTAAAATAAGTAACATAATTGGAATGTATTATAATAAGAGAGAATAACAGTGAAACAGAGCAAGTTCCAGCATGCTAGAGAGTGTGTATGGGAGAAAAGAAAGAATGCATTAATTCAGAGATGGACTGGTGTCTCCAGGCTACCACCTACCCACCCTAACTTTGAACATGACACTGGCTTTCAACCTGCCTCTTTCACTAAAGCAATTCAAACCATGTTCCTGATGACTTAGGATGACTAGTCCTTTTGTTTATGAGGTGTCTCCCAATTGCTCATACCTGTAACCTGACATCGGCTCATGCCTGTCTATGTTGAGCTCCACTTGGATTCTACCTCTCTCAGTCCATGTAGTGATAAGATTCTGTTCTATAATGTCAGAAATTGGACTGTAGGTGATGCATCAGGCCGTATAAATCTTACAATTGGTTAGGACTGCTTATGGGCTTCTCTGGTGGCTCAGTGCTAAAGGAGCCACCTGCTGATGCAGGAGACGTGGGTTCGATCCCTGAGTGGGAAATATCCCCTGGACAAGGAAGTGGCAGCTCACTCCAGTATTCTTGCCTGGGAAATCCCATGGACAGAGGAGCCTGGTGGGCTACAGTCCATGGGGTCACAAAAGAGTCCAACATGACTTAGCAACTAAACAACAACAAGGACTGATTATGGTACAAATACATACGTACATGTAGCAAACTTCCTTTCTATAACAGAGGTCCAAGCTGACTGCCCATTATCATTTATTAATGCTCTTTTTTTTTGACACCTAGATCAGTTTTCTCAATTACTTTAACTGCCCCTGACATATATTATATAAACATGAATGCAAATTTTTGTATATTGAAACTTATATTTAAGTCAGATCTCAATTGCTGAGATTTTCATATTTGGGGAAGTGATTTTTATCTTTATAGATTTATTACTTAATGTCAAAAATTATACACTCAAAATTAAGTTGGTTTTCTAATTCTTTTCATTTATCTAGCTGTTTCATTTGTCAACGTAATGAAAAACAAAATTTAACTTGCCTGGTTCAACTGAGCAGTTTAATGAGGAGATGGTGCTATGGGCTGAATGTTCGCATCACCCTAAATAGATGTTGAAATCCTAAACCTCAAGGTGATGGTATTAGGAGGAGGAGGCCTTCGGAGGTAAGAAGATCATGATGAGATTAGGGCTCTTACAACTAAGAGAGATTCCCTCATCCCTTCCACCATATAAAGTTACAACAAAACCAAAATGGCTATCTAGGAAGTGGGCTCTCACCACAGAATCTGCTGATGCTTTGATCTTAGACTTCCTAGCCTCCAGAAATCTACTGAGAAATAAATTTCTCACTAAGCCACCCAGTTTACGATGTTTTGTTATATAGCAGCCCAAGTTGACAAACACAAAATTGTTGGGCAGAGCTGAAGAAACCAAAATGGATGTGGAGACAGCCAGGAAATAATAATGTAAGAAACTGTTATTAGCCTTAGACCTAAAGGGTCACAAGGAGAGAATAATGTTTCTGCAATCCAGTGAGAGCTGGTGCCATGGAAGAAGAACCACCTCGTGGGAACTGTGGTTGTAGGGGGAAGAGAGCCGCACCGGAGGCAAAGTGCAGAAGGAGAGGGGAGTGAGAAGAGGTTCTCAGTGTGTCTCTCTTTCCATCTGCCAATCTCCTGTTGCCTGTAGCCATTGGGCATGCAGCAAAAAATGCCTGGATAATGCATTCCATGGGTGTCAGGACAGAGACAGGCAGAAGAGGATGGAGAGTGAACGTGAGTGGCAAGGGGGGAAATGGAAATAGTGTATTCACTCAACAAATATTTTTTTAACTCATTGTTATGTTCCAGACATTGGGCTAAGTGTACTTGACACATTAAGCTTTGTCTGGGATTTGTAAGTAGATCTATTGGGCATAGATCTAGAGGCAATTTCTTTTTGCTTGAATATTATTTCTATTTACAGTATTTCAATAGGGACAGCTCTGTGTGGATTAGACTTCAATGAGGTTTGCTACCTCTTGCTTCTGTTTGCCATTCTACATAATAGCACACTTTGAAAAGCTGTAAGTATAGAGCAGGCACAAGTTCTTATAATTAAGCCGAGAAACAAAATACACAATTGAATTTTGGAATTTTACATAAGGGACTTTTCTAGGCTCTTTGTTGGCTTTAAAGAAAAAGCACAAATAAGGATGCAGAACACAGGAGACTGGAGGCAGGAACAAAGCAAATAACTTAATGAGCTATTCAAAGGGGAATTCACAAACTCTGCTTCCTGAAGACCTGATGAGAAAGATGGAGGCATTTGGGTGTGAATTCATATTGCTACTGGGAATGTGTTGTATGGAGTAAGGCAATGAATTCTCAAAGGAGAAGGCTGCTGATAAAATTCAAAATCAGAAATTAAGGAATATGCTTCTTCATCCAGAGCTACACAATCCAGGATGTGAAAGGGAAAGTCACTTAGTCATGTCTGACTCTTTGTGACCCCATGGACTATACAGTCCAAGGAATTCTCCAGGCCAGAATACTGGAGTCGGTAGCCTTTCCCTTCTCCCAGGGATCTTCCCAACCCAGGGGTTGAACCCAGGTCTTCTTCATTGCAGGCAGATTCTTTGTCAGCTGAGCCATTAGGGAAGCCCAAGAATACTGGAGTGGGTAGCCTATCCTTCTCCAGCGGATCTTCCCAATCCAGGGATCAAACTCGGGGTCTCCTGCATTGCAGGTGGTTTCTTAACCAACTGAGCTATCAGGGAAGCCCGCACAATCCAGTCTGTGGAATAGTAAATGGACTTGCATTTCTCTCTTCTACCCTCTGGCAGGAGGAGAACGGGACGACAGAGGATGAGATGGTTGGATGGGATCACTGACTCGATGGACGTGAGTTTGAGCAAGCTCTGGGAGTTGGTGCTAGACAGGGAAGCCTGGTGCGCTGCAGGCCATGGGGTCGCAAAGAGTCAGACTCGACTGAGCAACTGAACTGAGCTGAACCCTCTGGCGGTTTTAGAGCCCATTCCTTTGTATTTTAAACACTGCCTTCCTCCCTTTCCTTCATAGAAGCCAAGCAAAAGAATTCAGATAGTACAAGTGTATCTTATATCACACAGTCGGTTAGTTACTTTGATACTTAATGTAAATTTGTCTTTCTTAATTAATGTGTGAAGCTTGGGAATTAGAATGTCCATCTTCTGGTTCAGCAAGTGTCCATCTTCTTCCACTGTGTAAACTTGGGCAAGTCACTTACTTTCTCAGAACCTCATTGTCCTCATCTGTGAAATAAGGGTGATGGGCGAGGATCAGCTGGGAAACAGGGGGCTTCCCTGGGCTTTGGGAAGTCACTGATTGCATGAATTGTATCGGCAACTGTATCTGTAAGTATCTGTGTGTTCACGGTCCCCCTTGGGAAGAGAGGGTCAGTGTATTTCACTAGATTCTTTTAAGAACTTTGTGATCCCTAAAAACTATTATGTAATTCCAAATCAAAAAATTTTTAACTAAAAAAAATTCTACAACTTCATAAACATCTTTGGTTTAGGTTGTAATTTCAGAGCTGCCTCAAGACCTTCCCTTGAGCTTCAATTGGCAGTGGCTTTGCTAATTCTAGGTTTAAGTTTCTACTTTCTTCCCTGTTTCAATGATCTTATAAACACGTAAATCAGATTCTTAACAAGGACATAAGCCATCAAATATATTAGAAGCATTCATATTTAAAAGATTATTTTTATGATGTGAATATTCATGTCCTGTTTTATCTATTATTAAAATCACCATTTGAATGCTTTGTTTCTCATAACATGCAAGGAACTACAGCTTGAGATATTTAATAGAATTTCAGAGTAAAAGAAGATCTTGCAGCAGCATCATTCAAAAGAACTTTCTGAGATGATGGAAATTTTCTATAAACTGATACTGTCTGGTATAGTGACCATCAGTCATAAATTTGAGCAATTGAAATATGGCTAGTTCAACTGATGAATCAAAATTTTAATTTAATTTAATTTTACTTTACTTTAGACACACACGGCAAGTGACCGCCTTATTAAACAACATAGTAGTAGAGAATGTCCCATATAACCCATTTCAGGAGCTGAAAGTCTCAACACCTCCTAAAGCAGTGGTTTTCAACAGTAACACTATTGAGCAAGGTCAGATAATTCTTTGTGGGGCATGGGGAGGAGGGCTATCCTGTGCATTGTAAACTGCTTATTGTCATCCCTGGTCTTTACCCTCTCAGTTCGGTTCAGTTCAGTCACTCAGTCGTGTCTGACTCTGCAGCCCCATGAACCGCAGCACGCTAGGCCTCCCTGTCCATCACCAACTCCTGGAGTCCACCCAAACCCATGTCCATCGAATCGGTGATGCCATCCAACCATCTCATCCTCTGTTGTCCCCTTCTCTTCCTGCCCTCAATCTTTCCCAGCATCAGGGTCTTTTCAAATGAGTCAGCTCTTCGCATCAGGTGGCCAAAGTATTGGAGTTTCAGCTTTAACATCAGACCCTCCAATGAACACCCAGGACTGATCTCCTTTAGGATGGACTGGTTGGATCTCCTTGCAGTCCAAGGCACTCTCAAGAGTCTTCTCCAACACCACAGTTCAAAAGCATCAATTCTTCGGCGCTCAGCTTTCTTCATAGTCCAACTCTCACATCCATACATCACCACTGGAAAAACCATAGCCTTGACTAGACAGACCTTTGTTGACAAAGTAATGTCTCTGCTTTTTAATATGCTATCTAGGCTGGTCATAACTTTCCTTCCAAGGAGTAAGCATGTTTTAATTTCATGGCTGCAATCACTCTAGGTATCATTAGAACCCAATCCCCAGTTGTGACAATGATTTCAGATATTGCCAAATGTTACTTGGAAGGTATAGTCACCCCAGGTTGAGAAACACTGCCTTTGAGTTAGTTGTCCTTGAGATTTCTTTTTTTTTTTTTTAATACCCAAGGAGCAGGTACCTCATCAGCTAGACAAATTTTGTCTTGAGTTCTTGAAATTATTATGAGGTTATTCCATACATACGGCTGCCCATAAGTTTTTGTCTCTCATCTTTGCACTTGTTGGCAACCCTGGTAAGCTGTTGAGGAGCAAAGTGAACAAGCTAGTTGAAATGTGTATTAACAGGAAACACAATACATAGTGTTAAGAGTGTGAGCTCTAGAACTAGAGAGATTGGATCCAATTTGTGCCTTATCAGGAACTAACTGGGTGATAATTCCAAGTTAATTCAGTTCTCTATTTTTTAGTTTTCTCATCTGTAAAATAAGAATAATAATAGTAACAAGGGTAATTTGGATTTAATAAAATCATGTTTATAACACGTTTGGTTATTATTACTAACAGTAATAACAATGATACCCCTTGCTCTCCTGTTGTGTTAATAGCTGTTTAATATTTTATCACATGTAATCCTTCCAGTGATTTTGTTATTCCTATTTGATAAATAAAAAATGTTGAGGCTCACATTGTTTAAGAGATATGCCTAAGGGCATGCTTGGTAAGAAAGCTAGGATTTACGTCCAGTTCATCCACTCATATGTGGAATATAAAAAATATTAAAAACAAACAAACAAACAAAAATAAAGTAAATGAACAAACCAAAGAAACACATAGATACATAGAACAGAGTAGTGCTTACCAAAGGGGAAGAGGTAGAGAGGGAGGTTGAAATGGGTAAATGGATCAACTGTATGGTGACAGAAGGAAAATAAATTTTAGATGGTGAGCAAATTATGGGATATATAGAATAGAAATAGAATGTTATACACGTGAAAATTATTAAAATGTAGTAAGTCAATGTTACCTCAATAAAAATAAAAGATAAATCCAGTTCATTTGGTACCATTTTTACTGTTCTTTCTGCTATAAAGAAAGGACTCTGCCTGATCTCATGATCTTACATTCTTTGCCGGTGAGGGATCAGTCTATGTGCTCTAGATATGAAAAGTTTTACATACTAATCAGGGATTTATGTAACCTTTGGAAGAGCCAGGGTGCAAAGATCAGAGAAACCACTAGCCAAAGACCTAAGCATGAAATACTGAAGCCAGAAGTTCTGCATCTGCCCTGGTGTCTAGATGCAACCACCACTGCAGGATAAAGGTCTCTGCTTCTCTTCTTCCTTCCAAAGTTCTCTCACAGCTGCTCTAACCTGGATCCTGTAGGGAATGGCATTCTGGGAAATGTAGTTCTTGCTTTTCTTTTGCAGCGCAGAGCCGACCTAGATGAGGATGGCAACAATACTGAGTTGACAATCAACAATCCAGAACACAGTCAAGGGATTCATTTGGTCACAGTAGGTTATAGGAGTCAGGATGATCTGTGGGAAAGTTCCTGAATCCACATGCCCCCTTCGGCATCATAGTTATGAGTGGGCAAGCAACTTCACCTCTCAGGCTCTTTGCCTATCAGGATTATGGAAAATAACAACAACTAAATGATTCTCACAGAGTCTGGAACACAGTGGATGCTCAGTACTGGTTCTTGGTCCTGCCAGCTATAAACAGACTAGTGTCTTCTGTGAGCTATTTGCCCTTAGTCCTCTTAAATACTTCAAGGCAAACACTCTTTGGGTAGAGAGGACTCCAATATCCACTCTTCCTTCCTCCATAATGATAGAGGCCCTGGGATATCTTCAGATGAAAATCACATTTCTGGACTGTTTTGAAGTCAAGTCTGGCCACAGCTTCCTTGGTGGCTCAGACGGTAAAGCATCTGTCTACAATGCAGGAGACCCGGGTTCAATCCCTGGGTTGGGAAGATCCCCTGGAGAAGGAAATGGCAATCCACTCCAGTACTATTGCCTGGAAAATCCCAGGGACAGAGGAGCCTGGCAGACTACAGTCCATGGGCTCGCAAAGAGTCGGATACGACTGAATGACTTCACTTGTGGCTCAGCTGGTAAAGAATCTGTCTGCAATGAGGGAGACCTGGATTTGATCCCTGGGGAGGGCAGATCCCCTGGAAAAGGGAAAGGTTACCTATTCTAGTATTCTGGCCTGGAGAATTCCATGGACTGTATAGTCCATGGGGTCACAAAGAGTCAGACATGACTGAGTGACTTTAACTTCACTTCACTGGCCACAGTTCACCTGTGGATATGGGTGAGGAGTGATCCATGCAAATTCCAGGTACGGCCTTTGAAAGGAATTGGACCAGCACCGCCCCTCCCTTCTCTCCCTTTTTCTGCTGCTTGTGATGCAGCCATGTTGATGAGAGCCAGACAGCAGTTTAGACCGTGTGTGGGTTCGCGGCCATGGATTGAAGGCAACAGAGCACCAAGAAGAAAGAACTAGGCTCCTTATACCTGCAGGACTGCAGGGTCCAACAAGACAGCTTGGGTTCAGACTACTAGATGAGAAAGAAATAAACTTCTGTCTAATTGCCACCACTGAGATTTCTTTGCTGTAGCCTGTCTTCTAACTATATTTTGTTGGATTCAGACGCTCCTACATAATCCCTCAATTATGATATTAAAGCAGCCTTGTGTAGGGGTGTGAATGCTCACTTGAGACAGATTTTAAGCCAGAATCGCCAATGTCTCACTTAGCCAGCTAATTGCATTTTGAAGACAGATCCTGAAAATGGTAGATGAACAAAAGAAGTGCAGAAATGGGGAGAGGTATGAGCACAGCCTGGATGCCCTGCAGGGGAAGCAGTGGCCCTTTAAAGCAGCAAGGTGTGCTGGCCAGGATGACAGGATAAGGAATGCTTTAAATGCACAAGTCAGCGTTATTTTCCGGGCTTTCATGAATACTTACAGTGTTAAAAAACAATCTTGCTGGATAGAGTGATGCTCTCCTTGGTTGATGCCTGGGTGATCATCTGTGTTTAGCCAAGCCACATGCATACTTTTACCAATAATCATAATTTAAAGATTGCAAGTGATAAGAGCATCACACTGAAATATCTGTTGCCTTTATAGACATGAAGAACTGGAAGGTACAGCCACAGTCATTGGGATCTTGGCTGGCACGTTTATTGTGGCATTAACAACGTTGTAACCTCATCGGTTATACAGACGTCCTTTCTCTAGAATGTGAACCCTCTGTGACTTATTTGCCTTTGTACCCTCTGCTCCCAGGATGGCCAATAAATATTTAAATGGTTGAATCTGTTCAGCCTTTTCACTTTGTAGTACCTTGTTCAGAGTCAAAATTAAAAATAGAGAAAAAATCTGCTTCTTTTTTTTCTTCCAAATGGAGAGTTCTATTTCTACTTTCCCCATGGCCTGGATGGTTAAAACAAAACTCTTATTAGGAATACTAGAACCCAGGTACACATATACACACAAAACATATACATACATATACACAGGTATGCAAAAAACCCCCAAACTGCTGTAAACACAGAGGCCCACACATAACACACAAACATGTGGGTTTCACACCTGAATTTCAAGTAAACAATGAGTTCTTATTTTAGTATAAGTAAGTCCAAAATATTGCATACACTAATACATATGGAGCATACTTATACTAAAATAATTATTTGATGTTCAGTTGAAATTTAAAATTAGCTGTGGGACCTGTATTTTTTTCTGCTAAATATAGCAACTCTAGTTGAGCTATTTCAAATCCTAAAAGATGATGCTGTGAAAGTGCTGCAGTCAATATGCCAGCAAATTTGGAAAACTCAGCAGTGGCCACAGGACTGGAAATGGTCAGTTTTCATTCCAATCCCAAAGAAAGGCAATGCCAAAGAATGCTCAAACTACCGCACAATTGCACTCATCTCACATGCTAGTAAAGTAATGCTCAAAATTCTCCAAGCCAGGCTTCAGCAATATGTGAATCATGAACTACTAGATGTTCAAGCTGGTTTTAGAAAAGGCAGAGGAACCAGAGACCAAAATTGCCAACATCCACTGGATCATCAAAAAAGCAAGTGAATTCCAGAAAAACATCTGTTTCTGCTTTCTTGACTATGCCAAAGCCTTTGACTGTGTAGATCACAAAAAACTGTGGAAAATTCTTCAAGAGATGGGAATACCAGACCACCTGACCTGCCTCTTGAGAAATCCATATGCAGGTCAGGAAGCAATAGTTAGAACTGGACATGCCAAAGTCTTTGACTGTGTGGATCACAATAAACTCAAAAATTCTGAAAGAGATGGGAATACCAGACCACCTGACCTGCCTATTGAGAAACCTATATGCAGGTCAGGAAGCAACAGTTAGAACTGGACATGGAACAACAGACTGGTTCCAAATAGGAAAATGAGTACATCAAAGCTGTACATTGTCACCCTGCTTATTTAACTTACATGCAGAGTACATCAAGAGAAACGCTGGGCTGGAGGAAACACAAGCTGGAATCAGGATTGCCAAGAGAAATATCAATAATCTCAGATATGCAGATGCCACCACCTTTATGGCAGAAAGTGAAGGGGAACTAAAGAGCCTCTTGATGAACTTGAAAGAGGAGAGTGAAAAAGTTGGCTTAAAGCTCAACATTCAGAAAATGAAGATCATGTCATCTGGTCCCATCACCTCATGGCAAACAGATGGAGAAACAGTAGAAAGAGTGACTGACTTTATTTTGGGGGGCTCCAAAATCACTGCAGATGGTGATTGCAGCCATGAAATTAAAAGACACTTACTCCTTGGAAGGAAATTGTGACCAACATAGACAGCATATTAAAAAGCAGAGACATTACTTTGCCAACAAAGGTCTGTCTAGTCAAGGCTATGGTTTTTCCTGTGGTCATGTATGGATGTGAGAGGTGGACTATAAAGAAAGCAGAGCACCGAAGAATTGATGCTTTTGAACTGTGGTGTTGGAGATGACTCTTGAGAGTGCCTTGGACTGCAAGTAGATCCAACCAGTCCATCCTAAAGGAGATCAGTCCTGAGTGTTCATTAGAAGGACTGATGCTGAAGCTGAAACTCCAATACTTTGGTCACCTGATGTGAAGAGCTGACTCATTTGAAAAGACTCTGATACTGGAAAAGACTGAGGGCAGGAAGAGAAGGGAATGACAGAGGATGAGATGGTTGGATGGCATCACTGACTCAATGGACATGAGTTTGGGTAAACTCCGGGAGTTGGTGATGGACAAGGAGGACTGGCGTGCTGCAGTCCATGGGGTAGCAAAGAGTCGGACACGACTGACTGACTGCACTGAACTTTCTCTGTAATCTTACAAGCACTTCTGGGACAGTTATCTCACCCCAGTTCCAGTATTTTGAAGAAAGGTCCGTGAATTCCTGATGCTGAGTTCTGACTAGGCTTTTTTCTTTTGATTCTGTGATTTATTCCAATAGAAAAATAGGAATCTCCCAATGGGAAGCTCCTGGAGAACTGGGGAATCCTTTGAATATATTCAAGAATCAGCTTTTTAGCTTTTTGCAACTCTTAAGTTTCTTTAAACTTAACAGAAACACTTCACTTATTTATCTTGAATCTTTCTCCCTTAATAATACAAGCATAAACACTATGAATTTCCCCTGCATACAGTTTTCACTAGAATGTGGTATAGTCATCATTAGTATTTCCTAAATAGTTTATAAGTGCACTTTCAACTTATTCTTTGATCCTAGAGCTATTTGGGAGAAACAAGACTCAAAAGCTTGATGATTTTTCCTATGTTTTTTTAAAATTTCTAAATTTTCTGGCTTTCTCACCAGTATCTAGCATATTGTTTGTCAAAATGGTAGTGCCCATTAAATAGTGGATGAATGAATGAACAAATGAATAAATGAGAAAATGAAGCCTGTGGATTTTTCCATTCTTGAACTTGTTGATGTATGTTAAAAATTTTTTAATGTATTTTTGGCTGTGCTGGGTTTTCGTTGTTTTGCATGGACTTTTTGTAGTTATGATGAGTAGGGGCTACTCTTCATTGTGGTGCCCGGGTTTCTTATTGTTGCGACTTCTCTTGTTATAGAGCACAGACTCTAGGTGCCCAGGCTTCAGAAGTTGCAACCGCAGGCTCAGTAGTTGTGGAGCACAGGCTTTGTTGCTTGGAGGCACGTGCAGTCTTTCTAGACCAGGAATTGAATACCCGTCCCCTGCACTGGCAGGCAGATTCTTACCCACTGAGCCACCAGGGAAGTCCTGTTGGTGTATTTTAATCTAATTTTGATGAACTTTTGTAAACGCTTTAAGGATAATTCATTCTTTTGGTAGGATTAAAAAGTTCTTTATTTATTGAACAACTTCAGTGTATGTTTCAAAACTTCTAAATCCTGATGTATCTTTGATTTCTCAATTTATGAGAAAAATGTTTAAAACATTCCCATGATTTAATGTGTCAAAACTAGTGATGAGTATGTTCTGGGCATGACTGACTTCAAGGTGAGAATCTTTTAAAAGCAATGGTATAGAGATGATGGCCTCAAAAACCAGAGTCCAAACAAAGCAAGATGAGGTTCAGCAGATAGTATGCAAAATGGGTTTAATCTCTCTGCTAAGAAGGAAAAAGAACTGCTTTTCTCTACTTCTGTGCAGTTGCAAACTCCCATCTTAGTCTAGTGTGAAAGTCACTCAGTCGTGTCCGACTCTTTGCTACCCATGGACTGGAGCCCACCAGATTCCTCTGTCCTTAGGGATTCTCCAGGCAAGAATACTGGAGTGGGTTGCCATGCCTCCAGGGGATCTTCCCAACCCAGGGATTGAACCCAGGTCTCCCGCCTTGCAAGAGGATTCTTTACCACCAGGGAAGCCCCGGAATACTGGAGTGGGTAGCCTATCCCTTCTCCAGTGGATCTTCCTGACCCAGGAATGAAACCAGGATCTCCTGAATTGCAGGGAGATTCTTTACCAGCTGAGCTACCAGGGAAGTCTAGTTCCCTTAAATCAAAGAGGGGCACAAGGAGTTTGCCCTGACACAGAAGTCACCCTTGACAGGCTTTACTAGGTAGCTAGTTCAAAGAGGTTGGAATTCTGTCCCCTTTTACTATTTCTCCTGGCATGAAATTAGGGGGCCTAAGGATGACAGAATCATAATGCTATCAGATTTGGAATGCTAAAGGACCACCTTTATTTTTTGTTTTTCTTTTTCTCCAATAGATACATTAAAAAGCAAGCAAGCTTCATTTCCAGGCAGAGGTAGAGTGCTCTAAGGAATTTTGTAAACATTATATGGTCTCTCTGGAAAAGAATATGGAGCTTCGAAAAACTGCCACAGTTTATTATTTCCATTTGTTTTCAAAGAGAAGAATAGTTTTTCACATGGAAATGCTGAAGAGCCCCAGGCCATAAAAAGAGTTTGTTTTTGTTTTTTAAAGAATTTTCCTATAGCACATCTTAGTCATGATCTCCTGTTTTTCTGGTCTTTTTGTTTGTCTCTCTCTGGGCTATGTTATTCGACACAGAAAGGTGCACACCTGCTGTATTTCCACTGTGACTTGTACTTTTATCTTTTAAAAATAGGTTTTTTGTTTTATTTAATCCTTTTGCCCTGGATTCTACTCTGTCAGATAATAGTATCACTCCTACCTTTTTAAGTATTTGCATTCATTTGGTAGATCTCTACCTCCCTCTTTCTTTTAAAACATGCTGGTTATTTGCTATTAGATGCATCTCTTAAAAAATCTTGTAATAATGTGAGGACTATTGTCTTATAACAGGGAAAGTAATCCATATTCAGTGTTTGATCTTGTTCTTGTCATCTCTAAGAATTTAATTTTTTCCTATTTCTACAATAATATATATATATTTTCATTTCTAATGTGTATTTCTGTTCTCTCTCCTTTATGTCCTTAGTCTACTCAGAATTAAATCTCCATCTTTTACTTGTCAATTGCTCTGTTTCGAATTTATAAATTTCAATTTATATGTTTATTATTCTTTTTCTTAGGTCAATATTGATAGAAGCATCAGTTCAGTTCAGTCGCTCAGTCGTGTCAGACTCTTTGTGACCCCATGAATCGCAGCACACCAGGCCTCCCTGTTCATCACCATCTCCCGGAGTTCACTCAGACTCACGTCCATCAAGTCTGTGATGCCATCCAGCCATCTCATCCTCTGTCATCCCCTTCTCCTCCTGCCCCCAATCCCTCCCAGCATCAGAGTCTTTTCCAATGAGTCAACTCTTCTCATGAGGTGGCCAAAGTACTGGAGTTTCAGCTTTAGCCTCATTCCTTCCAAAGAAATCCCAGGGCTGATCTCTTTCAGAATGGACTGGTTGGATCTCCTTGCAGTCTAAGGGACCCTCAAGAGTCTTCTCCAACACCACAGTTCAAAAGCATCAATTCTTCGGCGCTCAGCCTTCTTCACAGTCCAACTCTCACATCCATACATGACCACAGGAAAAACCGTGGCCTTGACTAGACGGACCTTAGTCAGCAAAGTAATGTCTCTGCTTTTGAATATACTTTCTAGGTTGGTCATAACTTTTCTTCCAAGGAGTAAGCATCTTTTTATTTCATGGCTGCAGTCACCATCTGCAGTGATTTTGGAGCCCAGAAAAATAAAGTCTGACACTGTTTCCACTGTTTCCCCATCTATTTCCCATGAAGTGATGGGACCGGATGCCTTGATCTTTGTTTTCTGAATGTTGAGCTTTAAGCAAACTTTTTCGCTCTCCTCTTTCACTTTCATCAAGAGGCTTTTTAGTTCCTCTTCCCTTTCTTCCATAAGGATGGTGTCATCTGCATATCTGAGGTTATTGATATTTCTCCTGGCAATCGTGATTCCAGCTTGTGTTTCTTCCAGTCCAGCGTTTCTCATGATATACTCTGCACAGAAGTTAAATAAGCAGGGTGACAATATACAGCCTTGACATACTCCTTTTCCTATTTGGAACCAGTCTGTTGTTCCATGTCCAGTTCTACCTGTTGCTTCCTCACCTGCATACAGATGTCTCAAGAAGCACAGGTCATGTATTCTTATTCTTTTAAAAATGTATTTGATAAAGCTTTGGCTATTGTTGTTGTTGTTAAATCACTAAGACGTGCCGAACTCTGTTGCTGCCCCATGGACTGTAGCCCGTCAGGCTCCTCTGTCCATGGGATTTCCCAGACAAGAATACTGGAGTTGGTTTGCCATTTCCTTCTCCAGGGAATCTTCCCAACCCAGGGGTCGATCTAGCGTCTCCTGCATGGCAGGCAGATTCTTTATCACTGAGCCACCTGGGAAGTTCCCAGCTTTGGCTATATTGCATTAAAATTTGAGATTTATTATAGCTGCTATAATTTTCTAAATCATCCTTAATTGCACTTTTAGTTTCTTCTTGTTTATTTATTTTTGGCTGACCTGGTTTTTGTTGCTGCTCTTGGACTCTCTGTAACTGTGGCCAGTGTGAGCTACTCTTAGCTACAGTGCACAGGCTTCTCATGGCACTTGGCTTCTCTTGTTGCAGAGCCCGGGCTCTGGGGTGCACAGGCTTCAATAGTTGCAGCGCATGGGTTCAGTAGTTGTGGCTCCCAGGCTCTAGAGCACAGGCTCGATAGTTCTGGCGCATGGGCTTAGTTGCTCCAAGGCATGTGGGATCTTCCCACATCAGGAATCAAATCTGTTTCCTGCATTGACAGCCAGATGCTTTACCACTGAACCATCAGGGAAGCCCTTAATTTCTTCTTTGACTTCAGTGTTACTTAGCTGTGTCTTTTCAGTTTCCAAGTAGAATTTTTAAAAGTCATTTGCTATTAATTTTCCCGTTTTTTGCAGTCATGAAAAATTGACTAATATAATGTTTCTTTGGAACTATTGAGATTTGTTTTGTGGCCCTAGATGCCAATTTTTATAAACAAACTATGAATAGTAATAAGTGCTATTCATGATAGACAGTAAAGGTCCAAGATTATAAGTTATATTAATTTTTTATATCTTTAGTAATTTTCTCTATTACTCCAAATTCTAAGCCAGGCATACTAAAATTTCCTATTAGACACATTTTCCCCAATTTCTCCTCTTAATATAATTATGATGTTTTAATGCTAGTCACTCGTTGAATAGATTCAGTCATTATTCATGAGTATTTTATCTTTATTGGAAATGTTATTCAAAAATAGGAAACAACCTCCTTTGTTTCTTTTAGCTATTGTTTCTCTTTATTTCAACTTTATTTGGTATTATTATTGCCACCCATATATGCTTTTTTGGTCAAGTGTGTTTTTATCCAAGTCATTATTTTAAGCTTTTCTTAATTAATTTTAGTTGAATCTCTGGAAAATCCCATATACTTCAATTTTTAAATTTAAATCTGATTTTTTTCTTGTTTTTAAAACTTCTATTAAATATGCATTGGAAGGACTGTTGCTGAACTCCAATACTTGGCCGCCGGATACAAAGAGCTGATTCGTTGGGAAAGACCCTGATGCTGGGAAAGACTGAGGCAAAAGAGGAAGGGGGCAGCAGAGGATGAGATGGTTAGATAGCATCACTGATTCAATGGATATGAATTTGAGCAAACTCTGGGAGATAGTAGAGGACAGAGGAGCCTGGCATGCTACAGTTCATGGGGTCACAAAGAGTCAGACATCACTTAGTGACTGAACAACAACAATAAGTAATTTAATATATTCATGTTCATTTTAATAATTAATTTCTATCACCTTGACTTTGTAATCTTATTTTGTACTTTAAAACATTTTTCCTCATTTTCCACTTTTTTTTTCTTTTTCTACTTTTTCTTTTTTTTCACATTGGTCAAACTTCCCTAATTTTTTTTCTTTAAAAACTGAAATTTGTAACTTCGCTCTACCAGTGACAGTCTTTAAACTGAAAAAAATGTATTTCCCAATTAATATCAAGAATAAAACAATGTATCTTTTGGATACCTGTATAAGCTGTGGGAGATAAACACTCTCACACTTTCTTCTTTCTTCCTCCCTTCTTGTCTACCATCTGTCCTTAATTTTGCCAATAGACAGTGGAATTTCCATCCAGATTAATAATGATAATTTTTAAATGTTATGAACATTAAACTTAAAGATCTATTCTTTTTTAAAATTGAAGTATAGTTGACTTACAATATTGTGTTAATGTCAGGTGGATAGCAAAGTGATTCAGCTATATATATGTTTTTTCAGATTCTTTTCCATTATAGTTTATTAAAAGATATTGAATATTTTTTCCTGTGTTATATAGTAAATCCTTGTTTTTCTGTTGTATGTATAGTAATTTGTATTTGTTAATCCCAAAATTCTAATCTATCCCTTCCCCCTTTGGTAAACATGTTTTTTCTCTATGCCTGTGTGTCTGTTTCTGTTTTGTATATTGATTCATTTGCATAATTTTTCAGATTCCATGTATAAGCAATATCATATATTTGTCTTTCCTTGACTTCCTTCATTAAGTATAATATTCTGTAGGTCCAATCATGCTTTAAAGAATTATTCTTCAATTTGCATTAAGTTCTACTCCAAGCTAATATTAATTATTTAATTCAAAATTTTACTTCTTTTATTGCTCATCACCATTAATTTCTTATCCAACCTCCAGACTCAATTTCTTGGCTTGGAGAATTTGGGCATCAGTACTTTAAGTAATTTTTATTAAGGAAAGGACATGGATTCTATGCTTCTTAGTTCTTACATGTATGAAACTCTTTTCTGATGTTCTTGTGCATGCTAAATATCACTTGCCTGGATGCAAAACCCAGAGGTCACAATATCTCCCTCTCACATGCTCTGGTTATTCTCCTTTGATTTCTGGCATTTGAGATTTTTTAAGAAGTCTGGCGCCAACTGAAATATTTTTATATTTGAACTACCACCTGTTCTCAAGCCCTGGGCGTCTGTAAGACTTCTTTTTTTTAATTCAAGTTTAAAAATTCTACTATATAAACATGCATTTCTTTTGCCTGATATTAAAAACACTTTTTGTGCTGAGTCTCATCTTTATCTCATCTTCTTATAAATTCACCTATGTTATCCCATCTTCCAAGGGAAACTTCTATTGTATGTTTTAAAAGAACACACGATAGACTTATGTTTAATATTTAATAATTCAAGTAGCAAACTAAATCATCTCATTGTTAAAAGTTAAAGCTAGTCAAATAAAATGAAAACTGCCCTTAACATTTCCCCAACTTACTTCACTTCCCCAAATTAAAAAGACATACATATTGTTCTGTATCTTTTTCTGTGAATTTACCCTCTTATCAAAATGTATGGCTTTCCCCACTATTATTTGCATGGAAAATTTCTATTCGTAGTGTTTTGCATTTTGCTCTTTTCAGTCAACAACAGGTAGTGGAGGTCTTCCCACGCCAGCTTAGATCAGGTTTCCTGGGAAACAGAAGTTGAGAGGAAATCTGTGTGTAGGAGGCTGATTAGCTGCTGCTCTTGAGAATAACACCTGGGGGAGAGTAAAGGGAGTGTGACTGGCCAGAAGAAGGCGAACTGCAGCGCAGCCCCAGCAAAGCTCACAGCCATCTCGTGTGGGGCTATGGAGACCCACGTGGATGGGAAAGTGGATGTGAACAGCCCGCTGGCCAAGGGCTGCTCCTTTGGATGGACTTGGCTTTGAAACATTAGCAGGAAACCCTCTGGGCAGCTGAGGAAACAGACAAAGCATTACAGCACCCACCACACACACCAATACTTACAGATCTAATACAACTGAATTTGTGTGTGATAACTTTAGGAGTAAGTAGATAGTCCGAAAAAAGAATGCTCTGTTTCGGTGGCTGGTCACTGTGATAGTAGATCAATGGCAAACACTAAGATGTCACTGATACAATAAAAATAGTTAAGATGAATATTTTCAGACACCAAAAGGTAGAGAGAAAAGAACAATAACCCTTATTAACCAGCACCTGGATTCAAAAATTATCAATATATAGCAGCATTTTCTTTCTTTATTTTTATTGTTATTATTGTAAGGTTTAAAAATAGTCCCACCTAGTATCCAGCATAGTGACTGTGATTAATAATACTATATTGTATACTTGAGAGTTGCTAAGAGAATAGACCTTAAAACATATCACCCCCCCAAAAATGGTAACTATGTATGAGAATAGAGATGTTAATTTACCTTTTTGTGGTCATCATTTCATAATATCATTTTAAACACCTTAGACTTATGTATACTATATTCATAATATAAAATCTCAATAAAGTTGGAAAAAATTTAAATAGAAACTATTCCAGTCATCATGTTGTTTTATCCCTGAACACCAAGTCTAAAATAAGATGAACATTTCCTTAGATATAACCACCATGCCACAATTACATCTAGTAAAATTGAAAAAAATTCCTTAGCATCATACAATATCCAATTTCCTAATCAATGTTCTCAGAATTTTTTAAAAGTCCTTTTGCCATTGGTCTGTTCAAATAAGGATCCCAACAGGGTCTGTGCACACCATTGTTTGTCTTTTCTCCTAAGTCTCTTCTAGTCTAAGCAGCCCTTTCTCTCCCGGCTTGTTTTATGCTGGGCAGTTGTTTTCTAAAATGTCCTGCAGCCTTGTGGTATCAACTGACTTGTCCTTTCTTTCTATACCTACATTTTCTACACATAGCTAAACTTTAAAATATTCTATTAGATTCTGTTTCTTCTCTTTTTTGGCCAGAGTCCTTCAGAGGTGGTGTTGTGTGCTTCCCATGGCATCATATTTGGAGGTGCAGATTGCCCACAAGAACAGCTTCAAGTGATGCTAAGGTGATTGACTGTGCGGATCACAACAAACTGTGGAAGATTCTTAAAGAGACGGAAATACCAGACCACTTCACCTGCTTCCTGAGAAACCTGTGTGCAAGTCAAGAAGCAACAGTTAGAACCAGATGTGGAACAATGGACTGGTTCCAAATTGGGAAAGGAGTACATCAAGGCTGTATATTGTCACCCGGCTTATTTAACTTATATACATCATACAAAATGCTGGGCTGGATGAAGCGCAAGCTGGAATCAAGATTTCCAAGAGAAATATCAATAACCTCAGATACGCAGATGACACTACCCTTAAGGCAGAAACCTTAAGGAACTAAAGAGCCTCTTGATGAAGGTGAAAGAGGAGAGTGAAACGCCTGGCTTAAAACTCAATATTCAGAAAAGTAAGATCATGGCATCTGGTCCTGTCACTTCATGGCAAATAGTTGGGGAAACAGTGACAGACTTTATTTGTTTATTTGGGCTCCAAAATCACTGCAGGTGGTGACTGCATCCATGAAAGTAAAAGATGCTTGCTCCTTGAAAGAAAAGTTATGACCAACTTAGACAACATATTAAAAAGCAGAGACATTACTTTGCTGACAAAGGGCCATATAGTCAAAGCTATGGTTTTTCCAGTAGTCATGTATGGATGTGAGAGTTGGACCATAAAGAAGGCTGAGCGCCACAGAATTGATGCTTCTGAACTGTGGTGTTGGAGAAGACTCTTGAGTGTCCCTTGGACAGCAAGGAGATCAAACCAGTCAATCCAAAAAGGAACCAATCCTGAATATTCTTTGGAAGGACTGATCCTGAAGCTCCAATATTTTGGCCATCTGTTGCAAAGAGCTGACTGATTAGAAAAGACCCTGATGCTGGGAAAGATTGAAGGCAGGAGAAGGGGATGACAAAGGATAAGATGGTTGAATGGCATCACCAGCTCAATGGAGATGAGTTTGAGCAAGCTCCAGGAGATGGTGAAGGACAGGGAGGCCTGGCATATTACCATCCTCAGGGTCACAAATAGCTGGATACGACTGAGAGACTGAACATCAAATGTGATCACTGGCACTGTTAGTCCTCATTTCAGCCTGAGTACTCCCTTTATAAAGTTCCAAGCAACCTTTGCTCTTATGAAGCCGCATTGTCTAAATCAGTCCGTGCATTTAAAATCCACTAACCAAGTTTCAACTTTTTCACTCTCCTCTTTCACTTTCATCAAGAGGCTTTTTAGTTCCTCTTCCCTTTCTGCCATAAGGGTGGTGTCATCTGCATATCTGAGGTTATTGATATTTCTCCCAGTAATCTTGAATCCAGCTTTGTGTTTCTTCCAGTCCAGCATTTCTCATGATGTACTCTGCATAGAAGTTAAATAAGCAGGGTGACAATATACAGCCTTGACGGACTCCTTTTCCTATTTGGAACCAGTCTGTTGTTCCATGTCCAGTTCTAACTGTTGCCTCCTGACCTACATACAGATTTCTCAAGAGGCAGGACAGGTGGTCTGGTATTCCCATCTCTTGAAGAATTTTCCACAGTTTATTGTGATCCACACAAAGGCTTTGGCATAGTCAAGAAAGCAGAAATAGAGGTTTTTCTGGAACTCTCTTGCTTTTCCCATGATCCAGCAGATGTTGGCAATTTGATCTCTGGTTCCTCTGCCTTTTCCAAAACCAGCTTGAACATCAGGAAGTTCATGGTTCACATATTGCTGAAGCCTGGCTTGGAGAATTTTGAGCATTACTTTACTAGCATGCGAGATGAGTGCAATTGTGTGGTAGTTTGAGCATTCTTTGGCATTGCCTTTCTTTGGGATTGGGATGAAAACTGACCTTTTCCAGTCCTGTGGCCACTGCTGAGTTTTCCAAATTTGCTGGCATATTGAGTGCAGCACTTTCACAGCATCATCTTTTAGGATTTGAAACAGCTCCACTGGAATTCCATCACCTCCACTAGCTTTGTTTGTAGTGATGCTTTCCAAGGCCCACCTGACTTGACATTCCAGGATGTCTGGCTCTAGATGAGTGATCACACCATCATGATTATCTGGGTCATGAAGATCTTTTTTGTACAGTTCTTCTGTGTATTCTTGCCACTTCTTCTTAATATCTTCTGCTTCTGTTAAGTCCATACCATTTCTGTCCTTTATTGAGCCCATCTTTGCATGAAATGTTCCCTTGGTATCTCTAATTTTCTCGAAGAAATCTCTAGTCTTTCCCATTCTGTTGTTTTCCTCTATTTCTTTGCATTAATCACTGAGGAAGGCTTTCTTATCTCTTCTTGCTATTCTCTGGAACTCTGCATTCAGATGCTTATATCTTTTCTTTTCTTCTTTGCTTTTTGCCTCTCTTCTTTTCACAGCTCAACATTCAGAAAACAAAGATCATGGCATCTGGTCCCATCACTTCATGGGAAATAGATGGGGAAACAGTGGAAACAGTGTCAGACTTTATTTTTGGGGGCTCCAAAATCACTGCAGATGGTGACTGCAGCCATGAAATTAAAAGATGCTTACTCCTTGGAAGAAAAGTTATGACCAACCTAGATAGTATATTGAAAAGCAGAGACATTACTTTGCTGACTAAGGTCCGTCTAGTCAAGGCTATGGCTTTTCCTGTGGTCATGTATGGATGTGAGAGTTGGATTGTGAAGAAGGCTGAGTGCCGAAGGATTGATGCTTTTGAACTGTGGTGTTGGAGAAGACTCTTGAGAGTCCCTTGAACTGCAAGGAGATTCAAGCAGTCCATTCTGAAGGAGATCAGCCCTGGGCTTTCTTTGGAAGGAATGATGCTGAAGCTGAAACTCCAGTACTTTGGCCACCTCATGCGAAGAGTTGACTCATTGGAAAAGACTCTGATGCTGGAAGGGATTGGGGGCAGGAGGAGAAGGGGATGACAGAGGATGAGATGGCTGGATGGCATCACTGACTCGATGGATGTGAATCTGAGTGAACTCCAGGAGTTGGTGATGGACAGGGAGGACTGGCGTGCTGCGATTAATGGGGTTACAAAGAGTCGGACACGACTGAGCGACTGAACTGAACTGAACCAAGTTTCTCGTATCCAGTTAATATTTTCTCTCATCATCTTGATCTTCTTTCACTGGGGCAACATCCTCTTGCATCTTGTCAAGATACTGAAAATACATCTTTTCAAACATTTATTTGTATGTGGCTGTTTTTAGTTTGTCATGTATTTTCCTTAATTTCTCATATAAAACCCCTCTTATTTGAACTGCTGAAACTTGTCAAATATGTGGCGATTTTTCTTTAGTGAGAGATGTGTCTCTTTCTGAAGTATGGATAATTGTTGTGATTTCAGTCCCTGCAGAAAGAGACAGGCATTTCAAAGGTAGTAGGAGGAAGGGCTATGGTCTGGAGGTGAGTGAACCACACTCCTGGTGGTTCCACATGCTAGTGGGCTGAGGTCTGCCACTGCCTCTGAACCCCAGGGAGTCCCCTTGCATCGGGGGCTCTTCTCTGTTGAGATTGTGGGTGCTAGGGGCTCTGAGTTTGTCCTCTCCACCTTCTAGACTGTTTTTTAGTTTTTAATCTTTGTCATCGAAATTAGGGAGGAATGGGGGTTAAACATGGGGTCTCCCATAGACCACATCAAATTTATCAGCTTAAACAAGGAACCATTATTTATCAATATTTATACAAAGACAAATGGATCAGTGAGCCATAACTTTTGCTTAAAGGCTATGCAATGCTACAGTTAGAACATGTACCAAAAAAGTATAAATAACTCCTGTGTATTATAAGTTCCATTGCTAACTTAGCTGTTGAAGATTTTCTGTTAATGTATTTGCTTCCTCATCTTTCTCCCATGTATGGGCTTCTCAGGGCTATTTCACAGTTCTTGGTCTTTTACAGCAAGATGAACTTTTGCTGTGGAATAGAGATGTTCATTATTTCCCTTACCCATTTTAATTCCCCATTAAACTCCAAAGTGTATAATGGTTTTTACTTTTTCTCTCTGTAGAGTGGAGCACTGCCTACAGCTTGTCTCTCTAGAGACACTCCTGTTTTTTCCTCTGCTGTTTCTAAATAGTCTTTAATAAGGTGACGTATGATGTCTATCTCCTACTGCTCCTAATTTGGGTTCTCATTTCATCTAAATAATTGATATAATCTGTCAATAAGAAAAGCCAGACCTATATATCTATCTAAGGTTCTGGTACTATCTATCTATTTTATTATTTTGAAAATATTCACAAAAATAAAACATAGATGCCATCCACCCATTACTGTGCCATGGGCTGAGAAATTTTTTACACTGGGTCTTGCTTTCTAAGGAATTAACCCTGAGCTATTCCATTCAATTTCAACCCAGCAACATCTTTACTTTTTCAGGAACTCCCACCATGATGTTACTGCCTGATATAAATATGGTTGGTGGACTCACAAATCAGGGAATCATGGGACCTACTAGCTCTCTTCCCATACAAAAGTCAGGATTACAGAAACCTCCAAGAGGTAGACATCTCCAAGGGAAACTTTAAAAAAAAATCATAGAAAGTGAGCATGAGAAGTGGAAATAAATTGGAATGGTAGTGCGGTTTCTTCCTCAAAGTTCAGTCTTACTGAGTCTCATTTTCTTCATCTATGGAGTAAAGAAAATGATATCACCCAGCACAGGTCAGAGAAACATGTGTACCTGCTTGCTCAGTCATGTCTGACTCTTTGTGACCCCATGGACTTTAACCCGCCAGGCTCCTCTGTGCGAAGGATTCTCCAGGCAAGAATACTGGAGTGGGTAGCCATTTCCTTCTTCTGGGGATCTTCCCGACGTGGTATTGAAACTCTGTCTCCTGCGTTGTCAGGCAGATGCTTCTTCACTGAGCCACACGGAAAGCATAGGCCAGGGAAGAGTCTCAGCTAAGTATCTGCCCAAATCCCCATCCTTCAGTAGTTCTCCATTTTTTATCTTGTGCAAATAATTTACTGGAATCTGCCTTACTACTTTTCACTGTGAAAATAATTTTAAAAAAAAACAACTGTCTTTATGAGCACTTTTAATGTATGTCTGGTTCTGCTCTAAGCACTATACCTGTGTTGCTTACATTTATCCTCCTCACAGTCCTAAGAAATTGGGGTGCCATTATTACCCCCATGGAAATAAATGAAGACCAATCAAATGAAGACAAACATTCAGTGCTTGCTGTGGGAAGGGAGTTGGCCCCCATCACTTGCACCTGTCAGAGACTCTGGGCAGTCAGGGGAGAGGGAAAGCTATAAAAGGGGGGCAGGCTTCATGTCTGCTCTGATTAGAAGCTGTTGGCATGGAGATGCTGTAGGTAGGCTAACTAGAAGTGGGGCATCTTTTGTGATTTGTTTGAGGAGTATATTCAGCTTTCTCAGGTTGGTTGTGAGTTGAAAGGAAGGACAAAAATCTAGGGAAGCTGGCAGTCTTGGCCACATCCTGACAGTTCTGAGCCAATTACTGTACAGGTGATGGTTGGGCTTCCTGGGCTGGTTGCTATAGAGGTAACAGGCCAGAGTTCTACTGTCATCGAGAGTTTGACCATTGTTCATTTGCCTGTTGTCTCATTCCTACATTGCAGGTGAGGAAACCAAGGCACAGAGAACTTAAATGACTTGGCCAAGGTGTTGTAGCCAATAAAGGCAGATTTGGGATTTGGTGCAAAGCCAGGGATCAGGTCACCAGGCTCTACCCCACCTCTGCCTGCCACCTTTCCCAGTCCCTCTCCTTGCCAGTGTGATCCAGAGTGATTTGCTTCATTCTCCTTGCCTCTCTTTCCTCTTTTAACTAAAAAACAAACAAACAAACAAAAACAAGCCAATTTCCTTGCAGGGTTTTGTGAGAATTCAAGGAGCTAACAGCTGTAAAATACCTGGTGTATGACAGATACTGGGAATATGTGTCTTACTTCTGAGAGAACAAGAATGAACTTTGTAAAAATAGATAAGTTTGCAAATAAGATAGATCATTATTTACATTCCCCAATTTTTTTGTTTGTTTTTGACAAGGAGATTTGGAGAGTTTATTTGAAACACTTCAGGCTGCTTTACTCTGAAAGGAGTAAGCTTTATGTCTCCACACCCCCACTACTAATTTAATAAATTGTCTAAAAACTTACCCATCATTTCTGCAAATCCTTTCCATTGAAACTGTCACAGTTTAAAGTCATTTATGCTATTTTCCTTACTCTGGCAGTCCCCACAGAAGCATACGCTTTCTATTTACAGAGTTAAACCCAAAGACCATGAGCTGGTCTGATTAATTAGAAATGACCAGAGTAGGATGCCCTCCCCAACACAACAGTGACTCTTCTTCATACTCTCAATAACTAGTTCATATCCCCCAAGTTTTCTTGGTGGTTCAGATGGTAAAGAAATCTGCCTGAAGTGTATGAGGTGTGGGTCTGATCCCTGGGTCCAGAAGATTCCCTGGAGAAGGGAATGGCTACCCACTCTAGTATTCTTGCCTGGAAAATCCCATGGACAGAGCAGCCTGATGGGCTACAGTCCATGGGGTCGCAAAGAATCAGATATGACTGAGTGGCTAACACTTTCACTTTTCATACTCTAATTTAATGCATTTGGTCTTCATAGTTGGTTTATTTCAGGTCCAGAGAACAGTAATTTGCCCAGCCGCATTGCTGATTACCCAGGGGGCTGCCTGAGCTTCTTTGGGGAATGAATAGCCCAAATCAAAGCCTCTGAGAACCTTGGAGAATCGAAATGCAGAAACCTTGATATTTGCAAGCAAATAGTACTGAGCTCACAGGGAAAGAAAGCACAGGGTAATAAAGGTTGGATGAGACTTAATGAGTTATTTACAGCAGAAACTTACCTGTGTCTCTGCACACTCTCTGTGTGACCTGAGTTGATCATAATCTTCTTGAAAACAGCACTCACCTCCCTGGGTTGCTATGATGTTTAAATGGAATAATAGATACAATGTGCCATAATAAACTCCACACACTCTGGGGGTAGCATGCTATTTTCCAACAGCTGTGTGACCAAATAGTACCAAGATTCCACAGGGTGATTCACCAGCATAATTCACAATCATAGGCATAGATTTGGCTAAACTTATAGTCAAAAGAGGGCTTCCCAGGTGGTGCTAGCGGTAAAGAACTGGCCTGCCAATGTAGGAGGTATGAGTTTGATCCCGAGGTCAAGAAGATCCCCTGGAGGAGGGCACGGTAACTCACTCCAGTATTCATGCCTGGTGAACCCCATGAACAGAGGAGCCTAGCAGGCTATGGTCCATAGTGTCCCAAAGAGTCAGACATGACTAAAGTGACTTAGCACAGCACACATGTTGTCAGAAGACCCTTTGATTTTTCTGGAAAAGAAAAGTTCTTTAAACTAGGTCTTTCTTTAAGCTGGGTCCAGATGCCCACTGTGAATGGGCAACCAGGATGAGGGCTCTGAGAGAATATTTGGGAGGAGAGGAGACTAACATTATTCCTGATGTGCTCTGATGTATTGGGAGGAGATTTAGAGAACTGACAGTCTGGGCAAACACAAAGAAAACTACATTTAAAAGCAAGCCTGCTATTCATTTTATAAACCAATAGTTGTGCATATTCCTATATGACTCATTTAGAATACTGTTCGTGTGATTATAATGCTAATATTAAATATTGAATTAATAAAACTTTTCATTCAAGTATAATTGGGATTTGAGGAGAAATGTGTGTGTGTGTGAGAGAGAGAGACAGACATACATGCACAGAGAGAGAGATGGGAGGAAGAGTGAAAAAGAACTTAATCTTTGTTTCCATAGAAAGAAGTCAATTCATGCTGCCTAGCACTAAAAAATCACAAGTAGTGTTAAAAAGTATGTAATTGAGGGGTGGTCCTAAGGTGGTGGAGGAATAAGATGGAGAGACCACTTTCTCCCTCACAAATTCATCGAAGGAACATTTGAACGCTGAGCAAATTCCACAAAACAACTTCTGAATGCTGACAGAAGACATCAGGCACCCAGAAAGGCAGTCCATTGTCTTCAAAAGGAGGTAGGGAAAAAATAAAAGACAAAAAGAGAGACAAAAGAGGGAGGGACAGAGATCCATCCTGGGAAGGGAGTCTTAAAAAAGAGAGGTTTCGAAACACCAGGAAACACTCTTACTGGCGAATCTGTGGTTAGCCTTGGAACCTCAGAGGGCAACATAACTGTGGAGAACAATAAATAAATAATTTAAACTCACAGATTATATGCATAAGGCTACTCCCAGCGGAGAAGCAGTGTGGACGCTTGCATCCACCACTAGCAAATGGGGGCTGGGCAGGGAGGCTCAGGCTGCATTGCTTAGGGTAAGGACGGGCCTGAATGCCCCAAGGGCAATCTGAGGGAACTAACTTGAGATAGCAAACCAGACTGTGGGATAGCTATCCTGCAAAAAGCCCTGCAAAAAAAAAAGATATCCTTTTCATTATAGGGGACTGGAATGCAAAAGTAGGAAGTCAAGAAACACCTGGAATAACAGGCAAATTTGGCCTTGGAATGTGGAATGAGCAGGGCAAAGGCTGGCAAGGGTTTTGTCAAGAGAACGCACTGGTCATAGGAAACACCCTCTTTCAAGAACGCAAGAGAAGACTCTATACATGGACATCACCAAATGCTCAACACTGAAATCAGATTGATTATATTCATTCCAGCCAAAGATAGAGAAGCTCTATACAGTCGGCAAAAACAAAACCAGGAGCTGACTATGGCTCAGATCATGAACTTCTTATTGCCAAATTCAGACTGAAATAGAACAAAGTAGGGAAAACCACTAGACCATTTGGGTATGACCTAAATCAAATCCCTTATGATTATACAGTGGAAGTGAGAAATAGATTTAAGGGCCTAGATCTGATAGACAGAGTGCCCGATGAACTATGGAATAAGGTTCATGACATTGTACAGGAGACAGGGATCAAGACCATCCCCATGGAAAAGAAATGCAAAAAAGCAAAATGGCTGTCTGGGGAGGCCTTACAAATAGCTGTGAAAAGAAGAGAGGTGAAAAGCGAAGAAGAAAAGGAAAGATATAAGCTTCTGAATGCAGAGTTCCAAAGAATAGCAAGAGGAGATAAGAAAGCCTTCTTCAGCAATCAGTGCAGAGAAATAGAGGAAAAAAATAGAATAGGAAAGACTAGAGATCTCTTCAAGAAAATCAGAGATACCAAGGGAACATTTCATGCAAAGATGGGCTTGATAAAGGGCAGAAATGGTATGGATCTGACAGAAGCAGAAGATATTAAGAAGAGGTGGCAAGAATACACAGAAGAACTGTACAAAAAAAGATCTTCATGACTCAGATAACCACGATGGTGTGATCACTCACCTAGAGCCAGACATCCTGGAATGTGAAGTCAAGTGGGCCTTAGAAAGCATCGCTACGAACAAAGCTAGTGGAGGTGATGGAATTCCAGTGGAGCTATTTCAAATCCTGAAAAAGGATGCTGTCAAAGTGCTGCACTCAATATGCCAGCAAATTTGGAAAACTCAGCAGCGGCCACAGGACTGGAAAAGGTCAGTTTTCATTCCAATTCCAAAGAAAGGCAATGCAAAAGAATGCTCAAACTACCGCACAATTGCACTCATCTCACATGCTAGTAAAGTAATGCTCAAAATTCTCCAAGCCAGGCTTCAGCAATACGGGAACTGTGAACTTCCTGATGTTCAAGCTGGTTTTGGAAAAGGCAGAGGAACCAGAGATCAAATTGCCAACATCTGCTGGATCATGGGAAAAGCAAGAGAGTTCCAGAAAAACATCTATTTCTGCTTTCTTGACTCTGCCAAAGCCTTTGACTGTGTGGATCACAATAAACTGTGGAAAATTCTGAAAGAGATGGGAATACCAGACCACCTGTCCTGCCTCTTGAGAAACTTATATGCAGGTCAGGAAGCAACGGTTAGAACTGGACATGAAACAACAGACTGGTTCCAAATAGGAAAAGGAGTACGTCAAGGCTGTATATTGTCACCCTGCTTATTTAACTTCTATGCAGAGTACATCATGAGAAACGCTGGACTGGAAGAAACACAAGCTGGATTCAAGATTGCCGGGAGAAATATCAATAACCTCAGATATGCAGATGACAACACCCTTATGGCAGAAAGGGAAGAGGAACTAAAAAGCCTCTTGATGAAAGTGAAAGAGGAGAGTGAAAAAGTTGGCTTCAAGCTCAACATTCAGAAAACAAAGATCATGGCATCCAGTCCCATCACTTCATGGGAAATAGATGAGGAAACAGTAGAAACAGTGTCAGACTTTATTTTTTTGGGGCTCCAAAATCACTGCAGATGGTGATTGCAACCATGAAATTAAAAGATGCTTACTCCTTGGAAGAAAAGTTATGGCCAACCTAGATAGTATATTGAAAAGCAGAGACATTACTTTGCCAACAAAGGTCCGTCTAGTCAAGGCTATGGTTTTTCCTGTGGTCATGTATGGATGTGAGAGTTGGACTGTGAAGAAAGCTGAGTGCTGAAGAATTGATGCTTTTGAACTGTGGTGTTGTAGAAGACTCTTGAGAGTGCCTTGGACTGCAAGGAGATCCAACCAGTCCATTCTAAAGGAAATCAGTCCTGGATGTTCTTTGGAAGGAATGATGCTAAAGCTGAAACTCCAGTACTTTGGCCACCTCATGCGAAGAGTTGACTCATTGGAAAAGACTCTGATGCTGGAAGGGATTGGGGGCAGGAGGAGAAGGGGACAACAGAGGATGAGATGGCTGGATGGCATCACTGACTCGATGGACGTGAGTTTGAGTGCACTCCGGGAGTTGGTGATGAACAGGGAGGCCTTGCGTACTGCGATTAATGGGGTTGCAAAGAGTCGGACACGACTGAGCGACTGAACTGAACTGAAGGAAACAAAAGAAATATATTAGAAAATTATGAAACACTGGTGAAAGAAATCAAAGAGGACACAAATAGTTGGAGAAATATACCGTGTTCATGGATCAGATGAATCAATATAGTGAAAATGAGTATACTATCCAGAGCAATCTATTGATTCAGTGCAATCCCTATCAAGCTGCTGCTTCTGCTGCTGCTGCTAAGTCACTTCAGTCATGTCCAACTCTGACCTCACAGACGGCCGCCCACTAGGCTCCGCAGTCCCTGGGATTCTCAGGCAAGAGTACTGGAGTGGGTTGCCATTTCCTTCTCCAATGCATGAAAATGAAAAGTGAAAAGTGAAAATGAAGTTGCTCAGTCGTGTCTGACTCTTAGCAACCCCATGGACTGCAGCCCACCAGGCTCCTCCGTCCATGAGATTTTCCAGGCAAGAGTACTGGAGTCTGGTGCCATTGCCTTCTCCCCCTATCAAGCTACCAATGATATTTTTCACAGAACTAGATCAAATAATTTCACAATTTGTATGGAAATACAGAAAACCTGGAATAGCTAAAGCAATCTTGACAAAGAAGAATGGAACTGGAGAAATCAACCTGCCTGACTTCAGATTATACTACAAAGCCACAGTCATCAAGACAGTATGGTACTGGCACAAAGATAGAAATATAGATCAATGGAACAAAAGAGAAAGCCCAGAGATAAATCCATGCACCTGTGGTCACCTTATCTTCGACAAAGGGGGCAGAAATATACAATGGAGAAAAGACAATCTCTTTAACAAGTGGTGCCGGGAAAACTGGTCAATGTCTTGTAAAAAAATGAAACTAGAACACTTTGTAACACCATACACAAAAATAAACTCAAAATGTATTAAAGATCTAAATGTAAAGCCAGAAACTATAAAACTCTTAGAGGAAGACATAGGTAAAACACTCTCCGACATAATTCACAGCAGGATCCTCTATGACCCACCTCCCAGAATATTGGAAATAAAAGCAAAAATAAACAAATGGCACCTAATTAAAATTAAAAGCTTTTGCACAACAAAGGAAACTATAAGCAAGGTGAAAAGACCAGCCTTCAGAATGGGAGAAAATAATAGCGAGCAAAGCAAATCTCAAAAATATACAAGCAACTCTTGCAGCTCAATTCCAGAACAATAAACGACCTAATAAAAAAAATGCGCCAAAGAACTAAACAGACATTTCTCCAAAGAAGACATCCAGATGGCTAACAAACACATGAAAAGATGCTCAACATCACTCCTTATCAGAGAAATGCAAATCAAAACCACAATGAGGTACCATTTCATGCCAGTCAGAATGGATGCTATCCAAAAGTCTAGAAGCAATAAATGCTGGAGAGGGTGTGGAAAAAAGGGAACCCTCTTACACTGTTGATGGGAATGCAAACTGGTACAGCCACTATGGAGAACAGTGTGGAAATTCCTTAAAAAACTGGAAATAGAACTGCCATACGACCCAGCAATCCCACTGCTGGGCATACACACCAAGGAAACCAGAATTGAAAGAGATACGTATACCCTCAATGTTCATCACAGCAGTTTATAATAGCCAGGACATGGAAGTAACCTAGATGTCCATCAGCAGATGAATGGATAAGAAAGCTGTGGTACATATACACAATGGAATATTACTCAGCCATTAAAAAGAATACATTTGAATCAGTTCTAATGAGGTGGATGAAACTGGAGCCTATTATACAGAGTGAAGTAAGCCAGAAAGAAAAACACCAATACAGTATACTAATGCATATATATGGAATTTAGAAAGATGGTAATGATAACCCTGTATGGGGACAGTGAAAGAGACACAGATGTATAGAATAGTCTTTTGGACTCTGTGGGAGAGGGAGAGGGTGGGATGGTTTGGGAGAATGGCATTGAAACATGTATATTATCATATGTGAAATGGATCACCAGTCCAGGTTCGATGCATGATACAGGATGCTTGGGGCTGGTGCGCTGGGATGACCCAGAGGGATGGGATGGGGAAGGAGGTGGGAGGGGGGTTCACGATGGGGAACACATGTGCACCCATGGCAGATTCATGTCAATGTGGCAAAACAAATACAATATTGTAAAGTAATTAGCCTCAAAAAAAAAGTATGTAATTTATTAATGGTGGTAGTGGTGGTTAGTCACTAAGTCACGTCCAATTCCTGTGACTCCATGGACTATAGCCCACCAGGCTTCTCTGTCCATGGGATTTTCCAGGCAAGAACACTGGATTGAGTTGCCATTTCCTTCTCCAAAGTCTCTATCCAATCCAGGGAACAAACTCACATGTCTGCATTGCAGGAAGATTATTTACTGCTGAGCCACAAGGGAAGTCCAATTTATTGATAAATGAGTTAAAAAAAAAAAAAAGTAGGAGTTTAAAAAGTTGCAGAAGGTGGTCTCCTAGAAATAAAAATTTGAGATTGTGGGTGATGACTGTGGGATTGTTTTGGTTTGGTTTGATTTTGTACTCTTTAACTCCATATGCATACATACTTAACCTTGATAAAAAATAAAAACTAAGTTATAAAAATTATGGTATTTGATCTGGAGAAAATCAATGACAATTTTCTTTTTTCCTTGGTAATTTATTGTTCTGAATGGATTCCAAGACTGAGTAAGGGAGACAAATTTTTTCTGCATGTGACCATACAAGTATATTGTGTGTGTTTGTGTGTGCATATGTGCATGTGCACACACAGGTGCATATGTGTGTTCATGGGTATATAACATGCTTGTTCACTTACATTTGCTGAAATGAAGGGATATACATTCATACATATTAATGCAGCCTGGCTTGTAAGAAGCAAGAGAGTAAATAATGTGATGCTTATTAAAAAAGATAAGAAGCAATCTAAAATAATGGAATTCATAAAAGGAGCCATAAGCAGAGATTAAATTTTAAAAATTCTAACTGAACAATTCTTTAGAATGTAACAGCATTGCTTAGATTAAATAATTGAGGTTATGGAAACAAATAATGGTTTACTTTGCATTTATTTTCTATAAATAGATCTAATGATTATCACTGTTAAGAATGATCTATTATTCATTATAAAACTTATAAACAGGATTAACAAGTTCTTATCAGTTTCTAGATCAAATCAAAGAAAAAAACACTGAAGGAAATAAATATTTAAATGCCATCTGATATTTTTAAAGAGAAAATTTGTATTCAAAATGTATAAATTTGGTTGATTAAAAATTAACAGGAGTCTTATAAAGACTTGTGCAGTAGTGTGGTATTGGAGACTGCTGCACACTCCCAGAAAGAAATAAGTTGTCAAGATAGAATTCTGGAAGGGAAAGTGTGCACTTGATTTGAACCCTAGGTACCATGCAGCCCTAGAACTTTCTAGCTCAGGTAGCATGGAGATGATCAACGATGAACCCACCCCATTAACAAAAACCACCTATAGTTGACATATATGTACACATATGTATATATAATTAATTATGCAAAAGTACACACAGAACTCTGATGTTAATCCCTGGCTACTTATCTCTCTGAGAAAGTAATACAGCCATCCTTGGCCAGTTCTTTTCCTGGGTGTTACACATTGTACTTGACTCATAAAGGAGATGACCAATTGTTCTCCTTTGTTGTAATACTTAGTTAGAGTCTTAGCATTTGACTGTGTTTCCTACAGATATTAATATCATGGTTACATGCTGAATCTTCATCACTGATTTCTAGAATGGGGATCGCTTGCTTTAACTCACTTGGCTGATGCTGTGGGTATAGATTCTGTGATTATCTGTTCTGGCTGTTACACCCCATGCTCTCAGCTCTGATGACCACGTGCTTGGCATACTGTAACAAGATGAAGAATGCTTTAAATTCCTTTAGGAGGGAAAAATCATTTCTGGCTTAGAGCTGGAGATGAAATCGTTCCTTTATTGTAAAGAAACACAGGCACTGAGATATTTTCTATGCAGGACAATTACACCCTCCCAGGAGCAGAGATTCAATGTGACACTGTTCAAACGTTTCAAACTTGGTATCATCCAACTTGCAGTGGAATATTTAACTTGTTCTTTTTTCCTCTTTCCAAGCTGGAGAGATGATTGTACAATGTCAGTAGTTGCCAGTTTCTCCAAGGTATGCATTCACATTGGTTTTTATTAATTCTCCTGTCCCCATATTCTGATAACAAAACTCCCTTTACAGTTGAGAACACATTCCATGAGATTTATGAAACTGACTTCTCTGTCTTACTGCCCCTACAGGAAAAGGGAAAAGATGTATATTAGGCATTTAGGGAGTAGAAAGAGAGGGAAGGCCAGTGTGGTAGGAAATTCCATCTTCAGGACTTCACCCAGGTAAGAAGTTACAGGGACAGGCAGCATCTCATTTGCTTCCAAGACCTTGGTCTTAGCACACGTGAATTCTGATATGACTGTTTTAATGACTCTTTATTACTCTCTATTATTATTTTTGCCTGCCCTGTTTCCAAACTTGTTTGATGATCAGGCTCATCTGAAGAACTTTCAAGTAAACAAGATGAACAAAATGAATCCAAATCTTCTGCAAAGAGATCTAGGCAATGAGTATTTTTCAGAAGCTGCCCAGGAGTTTCTTAGCAGGAGCCAACTTTGGAATTCACTGACCTGCATAGGCAGTGTCATCCATTAATTAAACCATGAATTAAATGACCAAATTTCTGATTGCTGCAGAAAGTGGACAGGATGATGTGACATTTTACAGCATCCATGTGTGTTCCTGCCACAGGGAGGGCCTGTCTTCAGCTCATATCAGGGAGAGCAGAATAAATTCCACTTCCCACTCTATGGAGGAGGCTAAACCTACGACAAACTGAGCAGAGAGGCTATATCTTCCAACAGAATGTAGTTTAAGATAAAAGTCATTTAATTAATGGATGACACTGCTTATGCAGGTCAGTGAATTCCAACATTAGTGCCTAATGCTTTCCAGGCTGTATTGGAGAAAAGTAAAATCTCTATCATTGAAAGTGTGCATAATTAAGGTGATCAGTGAACTAGTTCGTAAATTGAGGATGCAGGACTTTGCTTCAAAGCAGGCATCTGATCTCAAGGCAAATGATCCTGGAGTAAGAATAGAACAAGACCCACTACAGATGGCCAGCAGATCTTAGACTATCCGGAGAGAAGAGGAAGCCAGACCAGAATGGAGAAAACTCTTTGCCATATGGGTAGCCAGCTTCCAAGATGGTTTTCAATGACCCCTGTTTTCTGATATTTATACCCTGGGGGAGTCCCTCTCACATTGAACAGGGTTTATTTTTTATGAGTCTAGGTTGTGAAAGGCTACAGCTTCTATCTTGGGCACTCTTCTCCTCTGCCTATTCTCTTTCTCTCTCCTGGTCTATTTGCTCCAAGGGGAGCCAGGTTGTGGGCAGTTCTCTGGAGAGACCCTTATGGGGGAGGAACTGATACCTTCTGCTAAGAACTGTGTGACTGGTCTTGGAGGTGGATCCTTGAGCCTCAGTCAGTTCTTCAAAGACTGTAGCCCCAAATGACACCTGGGATGTAATGTAACCTCATGTGAGACCTTGAACAGGAACCACCTAGCTAAGCCACTCTCCAATTCCTGACCCTTAGAAACTATAAGATATTGAAACTATTTGTTTCAAAGCAATAGATAACTGATAAGCAAGCCAGCTCCACAATGAGAAGGGTCTGTAAACTTCTTGTCAGAAAACGCTGTCTATTTTTGAAGCTTGTAATTTGCTGATTCTTTAGTCAATTTAAAGTGCATAGTTTATATTCTAGAATGTTGGCCAGTAATTCTTGACTAATCTTTTTGTCACTATGATTCACTTATTTGGTAAGCATTTAATCACCTACAATACCAGATCTTATTTCGGGCTCCATGAATAAAACACGAACAAGACTGACAAAGACCTTACCCTCACACAGTTTATTTTATTGATGACCATAAAAAGTAAACACATAACTTAAAAGGTATTTTCATGTAGTGATAATTTTCATGAAGAAATAAACACATGCACACACACACATGTAGGTTCTTGGTGGCTCACACAGTAAAGAATCCATCTGCCAACGTAGAGGACATGGGTTCAGTTTCTGAGTTGAGAAGATCCCCTAGAGAAGGAAGCGGCAACCACTGTTGCCTGGGAAATCCCATGGACAGAGGAGCCTGGTGGGCTACAGTCCATGGGGTCGCAAAGAGTCAGACACGACTTGAGTGACTACCACTTACTATATATATGCACAAATGAAAAACCTATATATGTATATAGTTGTTGCTGTTGTTTAATTGCTGAATCATGCTCGCCAGGCTGCTCTGTCCATGGAGTTCTCCAGTCAAGGATACTGAAGGGGTTGCCATTCCCTTCTCCAGGGGATCTTCCTGACCCAGGGATGAAACTCAGTTCTCCTGCACTGCAGGCAGGTTCTTTACCATCTGAGCCATCAGGAAACCCTATGTCTATATCTATATCTATCTATCTCTCTGTCCATGTATCCGAATCACTTTGCTGCACACTTGAAATTACAAAATTGTAAATCAACTATGCTTCAATTAAAAAATAAATTAAAACTTTAAACAAAGAAATAAACATGTGAGCTGAATGAGAGTAGATGCAGAGCCACGGTGAGACAACATCTCTTGATCAGGGGGTTGGGGAAGGTCTCTCTAAGGAATGGAATTTGAGTGGAAATCTAAGGATGAAAAAGAGTGAGTTAGGAAGGGCCTGAGAAGAGAAAACCAGGCAGAAAAGAGCAAAAGCAGGGCCCTACAAGTGGCAAATGGGACTGTGAAAGAATACCATCCTTACATGGTCTTTCCTACCTGCTAAGGATTCCTAGATGTTGGTACCCAGGTGAGCAGATTTCCCTTCAGCAGGTTGCTAATTTACAGCATCCAGGTGCTTGCCTTGGCACATTGCTAATCATCATTTTTCTTCCCTCCAACATCCTTGGTGCCCTTTCTGAAGAGTGAGAAGAAATACTCTTGTAGATAGCTTTATTGGAATCTTGTTTCACAGACCAGAAAAAAGAGGCTATTGTCCACTTTACTAGACAGTGAAACTCCCTGCTCTTCACACATAGTAGTTTTTAATAAGCATTTTTTATATTCTTAGCTCATTATCTATCTGTGTCTCCCAACTCTGAAAGAATTGAGAGTTTTGGAGACAAGAGCGAGCCATTCTCATACCCAAGTCTCTGGGGAAGCAATCTCATGACCCTCAGTCTTAGCACTCCAACCTGCCATGTGGATGAAGGAGTGCCACTGGGGCAGGCGCATATCACTCTGAGCCCTGCCTCTCATTCCCTTGCTGTTGCTAATCCTCCCCTCGGTCCCATTTTGTGAGTCTTTCCATGCTTCTTAACAAAGCTTCCCATCTTTAGGACATGAGTTTGAGTGAACTCCGGGAGTTGGTGATGGACAGGGAGGCCTGGCGTGCTGCGATTCATGGGGTTGCAAAGAGTCGGACACGACTGAGCAACTGAACTGAACTGAACTGATATGCCATGACACAAGTGAATCTCACAAAAATAGAGTTGAGTGAAAGAAACAAGACACAAAAGACAACGTAGTGTAGGATTTCACTTGTATAAATTTCAAAAACAGGCAAAACTCATTTGCAGAGTTAGAAATCAAGATAATGGCTGTATTTGGAGGGTGACAAGGGGCTGGAAAGGGGCTCATGGGGCTTTTGGGGTTCTGGTAACGTTCTGTTTCACAATCTGAATGCTGGTTACTCATTTGATAAAGATTGATCGAAGTGCACAATAAACATTAGTATAATCTTTCCCAGGTGTATTCCATAATAAATTAAAAGTTAACATTAAAAACCCTCCATAGATGAATGGACAACCAAACTGTGGTGGATTCATGCAATGGAATACTATTCAGTCATAAAAAGAAATGAAATTCTGATACATGCTGCAACAGGGATGAACCTTAGAAATATTCTGCTAAGTGAAAGAAGCCAGTCACAAAAGGCCACATGCTGTGTATTTCTATTTGTATCAAATGTCCAAAATGAGCAAATCCATACAGACTGGAATGGAAGCAGATTAGTGGTTGCTATGGGCTGGAGGCAGGGCAAGTGGGGAGTGGCTGATGATGGGTATGAAATCTTTTTGTGGGGCACTGAAAATATTCTAGACTTAGATAATGGTATTGCACAACTTTGTGAATATACTAAAAATTACTGAATTGTACACCTAAAAAAAAGAAAACTAATCTGGGCTTTCCTGGTGGTCGGTCCACTGGCTGAGAATCCACCTTGCAATGCAGCAGACACCAGCTCAATCCCTTATCCGGGAAGATCCCACACACTGCAGAGCAACTAAGCCCATGGTCCATAAGTACTGAGCCCACCTACTGCAACTACTGAAACCCCTGTTCCTAGAGCCTGTGCTCTGCAACAAGAGAAGCCAGCACAGTGAGAAGCCTGCACACTGCAATTAGAGAGTAGCCCCCACTGCTAGAGACAGCCCACTTGCAGCCATGAAGACCCAGGACAGCCAAATATAAATAAAAATTTTTTAAAAAGAATCTTACCATATGTGAAGTATATCCCAATTTTTATAAATCCTCTGGAGTATTGGCTTTTCTACAACCATCAAGACACGTAGGTCCTTTAAGTTATTGATTATCTGACACAATTTGTCCAGCTCTTTCAAACTGTAGATTCCACATTAGTTTGACTATCCTGGGTCTGGAATCTTAAATTTTTATTTTACATAGAGTGTGGCATTATCATTGAAAGCTTTGTGGATCACCAAACTGTTTTAAATATTCAAAGCTAAACCAGTAGATTGAGGGGAGTCAAGTGTTATGTACAGTGACAAGCACTAAAGCTCCGCTCTGCTCTTTTTTTCTTGGCTGTGCTGGGTCTTCATTGTGGCTCACAGGCTCAGGAGTGTGTGGGCTCAGTAGTTGAAGCACATGGGCTTATTTCCTCCATGGCATGTGGGATCTTAGTTCCCCAACCAGGGATTGAACCCACATCCCCTGCATTGGAAGTCAGATCCTTAACCACTGGATTGTCAGGGAAGTCCTTGCTCTTTCTAATAATTTGTATTAATATGCCCGTAAACATATGTGTTACAGAATATGCGTGTGTGTGCTAAGTCACTTCAGTCATATCCGACTGTTTGTGACCCTATGGACTACAGCCCTCCAGGCTCCTCTGTCCATGGGATTCTACAGGCAGGAATACAGGAATGGGTTGCCATTTCCTTCTCCAGGGGATCCTCCAGAGCCAGGAATCGAACCCTCATCTCCTGAGGCTCCTGCATTGGCAGGCAGGTTCTTTCCCACTAAGCCATCGGGAAAGCCTGTGTTACAGAATGTTTTTCTATGATAGATTATCCAGTGGGAAAAAGCTAACACTTGTCTAATTGAATAGACATACATTAAGATTCTCAAATTTGTTCATACTCTTTGACCTAGTAATTCTACTTCTAGGAGTCTATCCTAAAGAGAGAATTAGAGATGTTTATTCATATTAAATGCCCAAACAATAAGGAAAGAGCAAAGAGGGGTGGAGGCAGGGCCTTCCAACACCCAAGAACAATTCTGGGCACAGAGTCTGAGGGAGTCAACCTGCTCCCCAACTCCCCCCCACACACACCCCCACATGTTCCCTGGAGTTAGAGGAATGTTGATAATAGAATTTCACAGATACTGAGGGAGACATGCCGAAGTCACTAATCCAAGCAGTCCACCAAGTATGTGACAGCATTTCCTGTCTCTTCTCTTTTCTCTTGCCCGCCTCAGTCTTCTAGCTACTCTTATCCCATTTGCTCAGGGCCTGACCCTGGCTAACATCCCTAAAGACAATATTGACAAGCTTTTGGCCTTGACCAATTAAAGTCAGCTGGCTAGCTCTGATCCGGAAATCCCTCTTGAAGTGGCATGGAGCTGTGTAAATAAATATTTGGAAACAGGACAATGAAAGTAGTTGGAGTGTTAAAACAAGGACATCTTCACTCATTCGCACCAATGAATTCTCTGCCAAACGTTTGATCTCCGTGCTGTAGACACATAGAAGCTAAGTGAAAGGAGTGGAAGGAAGAGAAACTAGCAACTTCACCCCTCCTTGTTTAGATTCCAGTTCTTTGAAGAGGAACACGGCAGGGCCAGAGCAGGTGAATTTCCTACAGCCGTGCTCCATGGAATTCCAACATCTGTCTTAATGTAGCAGGAGACAGTGTCAGTATTTTAGAGGCTATGTACTTGTAACTTGTTCTGTTTTCTATCTTAAAGTCGAAAGAGATCCAGACAGCATAGGAAAACATCCAAAGGCGTGTGTAATAACTTTAAACATTATTTAATTAAAATTATTGTTATAAATGTAGCACATGTTTATTATTTAAAAAATTATATTTGCCCCACCATTCTGTCTCTCTCCTCAGAAGTAACAATTATTCATAATAACTTCAGTGGCTTTGTATGTATCTATTATGCAGATACAGATGGATAAATTTTAGTACAATAAAGCACTGGTTCTCAAACTTTAATATAAGTGATCATCTGAGAAACCTGTTAAAAATGGAAATGGGGCCTAGGTTGTTTTACAAAAACCTCAAAGATATTGATGCAAGTGGTCTGCAGAGCAGACCATTGAAATCTCTCTAGTCTTTTACTCTTTGAGTTCTTTGGAGTCAAAGATGATCAATCCCATGCCTCCTTGTAATGTGGTGGAGAGACACATCATTCCAACTCTTCAGATGTGTATCTGCAGAAGCAGCTTTCTTGACTGGGAAGGGATTTCATTTTATAAGGTAAGAGGGTGTGTGTGTGTTTGTGTGTGTGTGTGTGTGTGCAAGCATGGGTGCATTTGCACATCTAACTTACTTTAGAATTGTTTTAGAATTCACTTAGAAAAACCTATATGGCAAAATTTTGCAAGGGCAGACAGAAAGGAGGTAAGGTATACGGTTAGAACGGAGAAGATGTCTATTCTGTTTTTCACAGGAAATAGGGGAATTCTTTCCAGGACCTTGAGGCAACAATGAGGAAAACAACAACAAACAGCAGGAGCAATGACAGACAATGTTAAGAATAAATGAAAGAGAAATTAAAAAGAGAAAACCTAGTAAGAAAATGACTGTAAGAGATGGGCTAAAAATTTAAGGTAGAAAATTTGAAAATGAATAAAAGAAAAAATTTCTTTATGAATCAATAAAATGATTAAAGTAAAAATTCAAACATGCAAAGGGAAGGTTTGGAGATAAAAATTTAAACAATTGAAAATAAAATCTTCTGCTCAAAAGCTGAAATGAAAGTCAAAACAAATCCAAGTTTATATAATGTAATGTAAAGTACAATGTTAAAATTAAAAACAAGTAAGAATAATAAAAGGGGACACTCTGAGCTCAGAAGGTTAAATGTTGAATGGGAAAGCAATTAAATAAGACTTGCTGTTGTTGTTTACTTGCTAAGTTGTGTCTGACTCTTTTGGGACCCTGTGGACTGACTGTAGCCTGCCAGGCTCCTCTGCTCATGGGATTTCCCAGGCAAGAATACTGGGTTGCCATTTCATGACATAAGAAAAAGCCATTTTTAAGTTGAGATATTAAAAATAACAATAATAATGTGAAAAATGAAAAGCATAAGCAAACAAGTAATATGCTGCTAGGGCCGACTGTGGACTCTTCTAGGCCTCAAAGTGAAAGTGAAAGTCACTCAGCCGTGTACCACTCATTGAGACCCCAAGGACTATACTGTCCAAGGAACTGCCCAGGCCAGAATATCAGAGTGGGTGGTCTTTCCCTTCTCCAGGGGGTCTTCTCAACCCAGGGATTGAACCCGGGTCTCCCACATTGCTGGCGGATTCTTTACCAGCTGAGCTATGGGGGAAGCCAGGTAGGAGTCTTTCAGCACTGAGAGTGAGGGTCTGCCTCACTGAGCTTTGGAGACTAGATCTGCAGCCCAGTCACTGTTTCAGAACTTGAAGACCAAGTCCCTTTTGTCAAGGTCAAGTTTTGGTGGGTCTGCACCCTCAAGGAAGAAACCAGTAGCCTCCTTCCTCTCCTATCTCCCCCACCACTAAAAATCTTTCTTTAAGACCATGGCTTGTCATTTTCGTTCAGGTCACCTTCCCTGATTTGTGCAGACAATGGATCAGGGGGCCAGCTTGTTCAAGCAGTTGAGATTGTGGCAATCTTCTCTCCTGGCACAGGTCCTGGGGTGGCCCTGGGTTTTCGAACCTCCAGAACCTAAATTGAGATTGAGTCACCCATCTTGCCCCAAATGTGTTCCTCCCAGTCCAAGTTCACTCCGGTGTTTAATGTGTAACCATTGCCCTGATCAGTGAAGCAAGCCACTTCAGTCACTCTGGGCTGCTTCCTTGTGTTCACCCCTGCCAACAATGGGTCTCCGAGTGCTGCATCCTTTATCTCTCACACCTCTGTTCTATCTTCATCATGTATGCACTTTACAAACCTTCATTGTAACTGAAACGGGTGTGAAGAGATAAGCAAGGGTTTTGTGTTTTTTGTTTTGGAGCTGGGAATTCATGAAAACAGTAGCTTGCAGAGATGTATACCATCTCAAAGGTGAGGGTAAAGAGAACTGGGAAAACTGAGCATCACAGAAAAGATTGGTTAGCACTGGACCCAGGCAGATGTGCAGATGCCAGAATTAATTCCACAGCACTGGCTCTGCTCAGTGCCACCCTACTTGGCACGCTTTTCTGGATGCGGTGTCATCTTAAGCAGCGGAGGTGGACAGTCAGCTTCTCCATTGATTGAATACAGTCTAGAAAGATAGTCTTCAGAGTTCCTGTCTTGCTTAACATTTGTTTTATTCAAAGGAAGACAAAAAGCTCTGAGAGACAACAGAACGCCTGGGGCCAAGAGGCTTTTTAGTAATTCTTATCAATCCCTCTGGCTTTCCTGGTTGTGGTGGCTCAGCAGTAAAGAATCCACCTGCCAATGCAGGAGATGTGGGTTTAAGCTCTGGGTTGGGAATATCCCCTGGAGAAGGAAATGGCAACTCACTCCAGTATCCTTGCCTGGGTAATCCTGTGGACAGAAGGCGCCTGGTGAAATACCATCCTTGGGGTCTCAAAGAGTTGGATACGACTTAGCAACTAAACAACAACAATCAGTCTCTTACCTTTATCTCCCACAATAGAGCAGAGGCAGCACAAATCACATATTACTGCTTTTAATGCAGGAGGCTTCAAGTCAAGGGGCTGCAGGACATGGCCCAGAGCCTTTTCTCTTACTAACCTGATTAGATACTCAATCTTCTGAAGTTCTCTGAATCAGGCCAATGCTTATACACCACTGCGTTTCTGGGCTCCCAAGAGAAGCTCTGGACTTAGCTCACATCAAAGCACTTTGAGTTTAAGATGCTGTGAACTGATAGTATCTGGAGAGGGTTACAGGGGTGGGAGATGAATATGTGGTTGCAGAAACTTCTGGCAACAAATTCTGACATGGACATCTTTAGGAAAACACTGCCTCTTGTTTGAAAAGCAGCTCCAAGTGGATGTCATGCTGACAATAATCAGATTTAAAATTAGCCTTAACATGCCTTCATCAAGGAGGCTTAATTGCAGGGCCCAATCAGAAGACAAAATAACTGCCACGGCAATTTTGCTGACAAAGTAATTCTAAACAAACCATTTCAGAATGAGCAAAATCTCCTGTTTGGAATCACTTAGTTTTTGAAGTCACTCAAGACTTCCTCCCTTCAGGCCCATCTCATGCTCCAGGTTTTTTTATTTTAAATGTACAAATTCCGAATTTGCATTATTTCCTTTCTCCAAACTCTAGGAATTCTTGTTTTTTGGCTGGATATAGCACTGTGGTGTAGGGAGCACTCCATTTACCTGCTCTGTGGTCCTGGGCAAGTTACTTATCCTGAGTCTGTCTTCTTACCTGTAAAGCGGGGGAACAATGCTCACCTGAAAGACTGCTAAGAGGTTTAAAATAAATGGAGTGTGTAAATCCATTTTTATTTCCTTTCTCTTTCCCAACCCAAATGGCTCTGGGTGTGCTCAGCCTAATGTCCCTAGGGACATTGCTGCTGGAATTTTTAAATCATTTGAAAATAGAAATCGTTTGATGTCAGCAGCAGCAGAATATCCCCCTGTCCTTAACCCCTATATCTACTTTAGTGATTCTCAACCAGGGAGAATCTCAATTTTTGGCCACCCAAGGGACATTTGGCAATATCTGGAGACATTTTTGGTTGTTGCAACTTGCTGGGGGTGGGGGACAGGTACTACTAGAATTTAATGAGTCCAGGGAAGCTGCTAAACATCCTACAAAATGTGGGGCAGCCCCACATAACAAAGGATTAACTTGCCCTAAAAATCAGTAGTGCCCAGGTTGAAAACTTGAACCTAGAGGATATACTCTTATTTTCAAGGTTATATACTCTTGGTACATACTCTTATTTGTGAGTTCCCTGAATGTAAGGCATGTGCCTTATACATCTTTCTTTCTCATAGAGAAGGTTTGAAAGACAGTTGGGAAAAATACTCCAGTGGGATTGCTCTTATTGTTGAATGTCGGGGGAAGATCTCAATTCAGCACGACTTTGCCTGTATTTCTTTTCTCTTTCGTGAAGTTGGGCTCTGTTAGCTTTTCTCTAACATCCTACATTGTCTCATTTCCTTTTGATTTTTTGACTTCTACCCATTTGATATACAGGATTTACTCGAATTCATTATCCTTCTCCTCTGTTCATACTGGATGCTGAGAAGCATAGAAGCATCCATATAGGAAACTTAGGAGAGATATTCTGGTGTGTGAAGTTGAGGATGCCCAGATTGACCAGGGGAGTGACCATGTGAAATGAGATGCCAAATATTAAAAGAAGCTAAGTAGAATCACTAGATGAGACCTCAAGGAAACCTGGCTACACTAAGGACGCAATTGTATGGATAGACTTATTTTCCCTAGCTGATTCCATTCGGTTGACTATACAAACACTTATTGATGTGTGGAATTATACAGTATCTGTTTATCTATTAACTATCATTTACCTGTCTAATATATGGATAAATGCCTGGAAGGGGCATATATTGAAATATTAATGCTGGTTATCTTGATTAGAACTCATTTTTTTCCCCTATATACATGTTCCCAAATATTCTAGATTTTTTGTGAGTATTTGATAAATTGAAAAATAATAGACATAGTTTCAGAAGAATTTGAAGAGTTGTTTTCAACATGTCTGCCTGAACTTTGTATGCTGAGGATTTCTCCTCCTCTGTAAATTTCAAGTTAGATGTTGGCAAGCTGCTGCTAAGAGATAAATTGCTCTCCCACCGCCCCAGCTGAGAGTCATGTCTGGGTAACAGCTGCTTTGATAATGACTTTATTTTGTGATGGATGAATTCTTGGTTGCTTTACAGATGTTGAAATGACTTGGGCCAACAAAATTGCACGTATGCCTGTTCATTTCTCCTCACTCGTCTCACAGTGGGTGTGGGAAACAGATAGCCCATTACAGGACAGAAGGGATGGTGTGACCTGGCCTTCCTCTCCAGAGGCAAGCGTCAGCCTTGGGCACTTGCTCTTGGACAGCTGCATGAAGCTGGCAAAATTATGCACCAACGCAGCGATATTGCCCCACAGTAGGCTCTGCTGGGGTACAAAACGCCACTCCCATCCTTCTCTTATTCCCTCTTCCATTTTGCGTTCTGCAGTGATAGAAGATTGCTCTTTTCCAAATGTAAACAGAAAAATGCAAAATCCAGTCTTGAGAAAAAATGGTCTCACTTCTGACCTTGCTCTCGTTGGTTCTGCCTGACTCCTAAGTATGTTGACTTAGTTTCCATTTTTAGCTTTCTTTCTGCTGGTTGGGCCACTGGTCCTGGTTGTCCAGGTAACGTCCAGGGTCTGGTCCATTTGTTCAACATCCACCACTACCACACAGGAAAGTGGAGGTAAGATCTAAATGGTGGAAATGAGACAGTAGCGATTCACGTGGGAAAAGTGCAAATGATATAATAGAAGGATCCACATGGTCATCAGCTAGCCTAGAAAGAGGAGTGGAGTGTGGCTTGATTCAAACTCAAGCTAGAAAGGATTCAAATGGACATGTGTTTGATTTTTTGGTATCAGAAAGGTCTAGCTATGAGTATTTACTACTTACTATTTTTTTGAGTATTTACTATACTGAAGATATTGTGCTGTGAAGCTTATGAACACGATTTGAAATAATCCTTCAATAGTTGTTATAAAGGAATTGTATAGACAAAGTGTTACAAACAAGGAAAAAACTAGGTCACACAGCAAGGAAGCTTTGGAACTGGAATTTGATGTAGGATTTCACAGCTTATATATTCTTAACAACTGTGTAACCATAACATTGCTCCAAAGTTGGACTTCTCCTCAGCACACATGTACATTCTCATTTTCTCTCTCTCTCATGTGTGTTTTTCCTGGTATCATATTTTGTGCTTTTGCTTTTAAAAATTATATCTAGTAGCATCAGTTCAGTTCAGTCTCTCAGTTGCATCTGACTCTCTGCGACCCCGTGCAGCACGCCAGGCCTCCCTGTCCATCACCAACTCCCAGAGTTCACCCAAACTCACGTCCATCGAGTCAGTGATGCCATCCAGCCATCTCATCCTCTGTCGTCCCCTTCTCCTCCTGCCCCCAATCCCTCCCAGCATCAGAGTCTTTTCCAGTGAGTCAACTCCTCACATGAGGTGGCCAAAGTACTGGAGTTTCAGCTTTAGCATCATTCCTTCCAAAGAACATCCAGGACTGATCTCCTTTAGAATGGACTGGTTGGATCTCCTTGCAGTCCAAGGGACTCTCAAGAGTCTTCTCCAACACCACTGTTCAAAAGCATCAATTCTTCGCCGCTCAGCTTTCTTCACAGTCCAACTCTCACATCCATACATGACTACTGGAAAAACCATAGCCTTGACTAGACAGAACTTTGTTGGCCAAGTAATGTCTCTGCTTTTGAATATGCTATCTAGGTTGGTCATAACTTTCCTTCCAAGGAGTAAGCGTCTTTTAGTTTCATGGCTGCAGTCACTATTTGCAGTGACTTTGGAGCCCCCAAAATAAAGTCTGACACTGTTTCCACTGTTTCCCCATCTATTTCCCATGAAGTGATGGGACCGGATGCCATGATCTTCGTTTTCTGAATGTTGAGCTTTAAGCCAACATTTTCAGTCTCCTCTTTCAAGTTCATCAAGAGGCTTTTTAGTTCCTCTTCACTTTCTGCCATAAGGGTAGTGTCATCTGCATATCTGAGGTTATTGATATTTCTCCCAGCAATCTTGATTTCAGCTTGTGTTTCTTCCAGTCCAGCATTTCTCATGATGTACTCTGCATAGAAGTTAAATAAGCAGGGTGACAACATACAGCCTTGATGGACTCCTTTTCCTATTTGGAACCAGTCTGTTGTTCCATGTCTGGTTCTAACTGTTGCTTCCTGACCTGCATACAGGTTTCTCAAGAGGCAGGTCATGTGGTCTGGTATTCCCATCTCTTTCAGAATTTTCCAGTTTCTTGTGATCCACACAGTCAAAGGCTTTGGCATAGTCAATAAAGCAGAAATAGATGTTTTTCTGGAACTCTCTTGCTTTTTTGATGATCCAGCAGATGTTGGCAATTTGATCTCTGGTTCTTCTGCTTTTCTAAAACCAGCTTGAACATCTGTAAGTTCACGGTTCATGTACTGCTGAAGCCTGGCTTGGAGAATTTTGAGCATCAGATCTTGCTAAATCTCTTAGAATTTTTGGTTGATAGCATTGTTTGTTTCCAAAAATGAAATGAAGTGAAATGAAATGAAGTAAAATGAAAATAAAATAAAAATTGATTATGTTCTTAAGATTTAATTCTGTAAGAATTCTCAGAAAATTCAGTGAGGTCTTACTTGCTAGACTGCCACAGTTTTAAAAAAAACTGTGATTGGCTTCAAGAGACATTTTAAATGGAACACCATCAAACCAGAATTTATTTATTGAAAGTGAGCTACAAACTATGTATTTTAGTCTGTTCAGGTTGCTATAACAAAATTCCATTGACTGGGTGGCTTATGAGAACTTTATTTCTCACAATCTGGAGCCTGGAAATCTAGGGTCAAGGTGCCAGCTGGTCAGATTCTGGTGAAAAGTCCTTTACCAGTTTGCAGTGACAGCAGTATTATTCTCATCAGTTATATCCAAATGGTAAATTGTATTAATGTTAAGGAGTATTACAAAATCACTTTCTTTTCCCACAGTTTTACTTGCCTGATATTTACCTGCCCATGTGTACCACAGTGAAAGTGTATTTGCTGGTATTTGCCCATCTCTATATTTTCAACTATTCCATGTCATTTTATTTTAAGCAGATATCTTATAACCAGTATTTGTCCTGATTTTGCTTCTTCAGCCAATCAGAGAAAGATTTGGTCTGGTTTCTATTTTTGTTTTTATATATTATACTTCAAAAATATGTCATTTTCCTTTTTCTGTCCTTGCAATGACAATCAATTTCACCTTTATCACAGTACACACATTCTTTTCTGAACTCAGTTTGATCCTAGTAATTTGATTAATAAGCTAAGCCTTCTTAAAACTGAGGCATCCTTACTTCCAACTGTAAAATAAGTCATGGGATGTAATGTACATCATAGGGAAATGTCAATGATATTGTAATAACTCTGTACGTGACAGATGGTAACTAGGTTTATCCGGGTGATTGTTTCTTAATGTAGAAGAGTATCAAATCACTATGTTACACACCTAAAATTAATATAATATTGCATGCCGATGACAACTCAGTAGTAAACAACTAACTAAATAAAATGGCTTGGAAAAACAAAGAAGGAAAAGCTGGATCCAGAGAATCTGGATTCAAATCCTAGTTTTGTCTCTCACGTTTCCGCTAAGGGACTTCTTCCAGTCACATGTTATTGCTGCATTGGCAGAATGTTGTAATGATATTGAACTTATATGAACAAAATTATAAAAAGTTTTAAAAAAAGAATGAGTCACCTTGGACACACATTTAATCTGGTCTTGTTGCTTCTAGATCCACTCTTTCTCAACTTGTCTCTTGTGCTGTGGCCAGATCGAAAGTGGTGATCTTAAAATGCAAATCAGTTCATGGCCATTTACCGAAGTATCTGTGTCAGTGGCTTTGGCCACACAAAGAATATAGTTCCAACTTCTGGGCCTTCCATTCAAGGTCCTTGCTCTCTTTTCCAAGCTCATCTCTTACTGTTCTCTCTCTCACACTTGTGTCTGTTCTAGCCATAATCCATGCCCTCTTTCTAATGGCTCATGCCCTTGATCACTTCTCTTAGAAAGTGCTGAAGGACTGCAGTTAGGTGCTCAGCACTGGGTTCAAGGTGGGGCATGAGAGTGGTGAGAACCACTGGCCAGATGTCTTCTTTTATGGGGCTCCCAGCAAGTGAGGAAGACAGTGAAAACTCATATGATCACCACAGGATAGGCAGAGGTGGTTGTGGGAGCACAGAGCAGGAGCCCACAACCTTAACTTTGATGGCTAGGGAAAGTGAGGACCAAACTGGAACCCAAAGGATGAGTAGGGCATGAGCCTGGCCTTCTTTCCCCAGTCACCCTTCCAGGCCTCTCTCAGGCCTTACTCCCTCTAAGTGGAAGCAGTTGCCTCCTGCTGTGTGTTAGCTCAGTGTTCTCTACCTTATGGCCCTTTTAGCCGTGGGTTGCACTTATTCGTCTGTCCTTCCTGTTCTAGGCCGTGAGCCTCTGTGAAGGCAGAGTCATTTCTTATTTACTTTTGTATCCCTGTGCCCTGTGCATGGTGCACAGTGAGTGCCTGATCAAAGTGCATGAGATTTGGTTCCTGGATCCTGCTCTTCTCTGCCCAGCACATCTCCTAGTCCTGGACCCACTCCATACATTCCTGAACCATTTTCTGGCCAGACTTTCCTTGGTTGCTCGGCTCCCAGAATTCTCTTCTGTTACTCTGTCCCTAAACTGACTCCAGCATTCAGAAGGCTCCTTCTCTGGTGCCCCATTGCTTTCACCCCTCAAAGGGCTGCAAGGGTAACTCTTTTCATTCCACAAAATACAGAATGACAGACAAATAGCACCTACTGAGAAGTATTTATCGATGGTGCTTAGTCATGTTCAAGGCTTTGCAACTCCATGGATGTGGCCCACCAGGCTCCCCTGTCCATGGGATTCTCCAGGCAAGATACTGGAGTGGTTTGCCATGCCCTCCTCCAGGGGATCTTCCCACTCAGGGATCAAACCTGGGTCTCCTGCTTTGCAGGAAGATTCTTTACCTTCTCAGCCACCAGAGAAGCCTACTGAAGGTGATAAGTGCTTTTAATAGCATGTCTTCTCTGAGATTTGGTGCCTGGGAAAGGATATTTTCTTATGAGGTGATAGAAATTTAATTTAAAAAATGAGAGCTATATATCCCAACTTGCTTCCTTGTTTACACTGACTTCCAGGAAGCCCAGATTTAGATTTAACATTCAAGTGTATCACCTCTATTCACATCATGTTTCTGGTAGAATTATCTCCTTCCTTCATTTGGGTGTGTTTTGATTATTTTTCTGAATTAAAAGAAAAAAAAAACACTCAAAAGTGTTCATTTTCTATTTTAAGGTCAGAAAAAATTTAATTCTGTTAAAATAAAAATATAGAATATTACTACATTTTCATATAGAATTATACCATATTTGCTCCACCCATCTACACCCAAATTTATTTTAAATTGTGGTTTTATTGCAAGTTCGGAGAAGGCAATGGCAACCCACTCCAGTACTCTTGCCTGGAAAATCCCATGGATGGAGGAGCATGGTAGGCTGCAGTCCATGGGGTCACTGAGGGTCAGACACGACTTAACAACTTCACTTTCACTTTTCACTTTCATGCATTGGAAAAGGAAATGGCAACCCACTCCAGTGTTCTTGCCTGGAGAATCCCAGGGACGGGGGAGCCTGGTGGGCTGCCGTCTCTGGGGTCACACAGAGTTGGACATGACTGAAGCGACTTAGCAGCAGCAGCAGCAGCAATCATTCAACCACTGTGTATCAAAAAGGAAAGGAGAGGATGTGTGAGACGGAGAGGGCATGGATAGAGGACCAAAAGGATGGGAGGGGATTTAGTTACTGAATGATGACAATTTCCAGCCCCATCATCCACAGGCTTCTCAAGTCATGAAATTTCCATTTTAAATGAGGTCAACAGCTCTCATTTCTTTGTTTGGAGATCAGCAAACTCACTGTCTCATGATCCCCTCTTGCTATCATTTCCTAAAATCTCCCATCCCACCTCCCTTCAAGTATTTGGTCTTTCAATTAAATTACTTGATTATAACTTTTCTGATTTTACAAGTTTTATTCTTGTTGCATTCCTAGTATCTAGCTCTAAACATTTTTGATTATTGTATGAATATTTATTTCCTTTAAGTTAAAGGTTTATGTTAATTCTCACCCAGGAATTGAACCCGTGTCTTTCATGTCTGCTGTGTTGCAGGTGAATTCTCTACTCACTGAGCCACTGGGGAAGCCAAATATTTCATAACTATGACAAGATGGAACAAAGGTATATATGTCAGCTACTCAGTTCATTATGGAACAGGCAGGCAGGAAGATGTTTAGCGGATAGTTCGAAAGTGGTTTAGAGTGACTTTGCAAATAGACTCCAGAAACATTCATTCATGCACTTTTTCTTCTGCGATAGTCATCAGATTTTCCTATCCATAGTAGTCACTTTTGAGTTTGAGAATGCCAACTAATTACCCTTCCCCCTATAGCTTCTGAATAAGAGCAAGAGAGGAACTAAAGTATCAATAGATTAAAATTCAATGACTAATTTTATTTCAGGTAAAGCTGAATTGGAGAATGCAGCTTAGCCATAATGACAAAACTGGGCTCTTCCTTCAGTGTTCCTTTGGCTTGGCTAATTTGTCCAGGCTTAGAATCCTGTGGGGGATGGGGGCTGAGCTGGGGGTGGGAGGCTCACTGGCCGGGAAAGCCTTGGGCAGTGTAGGTTTAGAAGATGGGGTGGCCAAATGTGGACAGTAACCCAGCACCATGTTGCCACAAAGTGAAGGAATGAGGTCACACTCTCAGGATCTCACTAGTCCTTGAGAGGAGGGTCTACAAGGTGGCAGAATACTCCTTTTAATAGCCATGAAAGGGTTGGTTTCTATTTAATGCACCAAAGCAAGAGGAACAGAAGAGAGAAGGGCTCGTTCCTCCCAGCAAGAGTCCCTGGATCTCAGGTACTTGGTCCAAAAAATTCCCTTTTTCATAGATGAAGTCTGGTAACTCCTAAGTAACAAATGGTCTGACTCTTGTCTCCTTTCTTTTACCTACCATTTATCATTTTATCAGGCTGATGGGTAAATCTATAAATGCTCCTGATGTGAAGGACATACATGTTAATATCATCAAAACTTAATGTAAAGGAAGCTTCAACCTGACACTCAGGCATGAGTGCATTGATGGGAAGCATAATTACTTGGGAATTACTATGAATCATAAAGGAAATTTTTTTCCTGTAATTTATGGAGGGTTCATGTCATCTCAACCCAGGTTAGCCTGTAATTGCACATCTTGGTGACAATAAAGAGCAGTGACCTGAAGGCATCTAACACTTCTGTCGTGAGTCAAGAGTGGCTTGTGCTGTGAATTCCACATCATTTGGACCTTCCTGATATTTCTTCCAGCTGTTGGAGTTTATGATCCAGATATGCCTCCAATGGATATAACCTCAGAAAAATCCTTTGCTAGGCTCTGACCCATATTTCATTAATTCATGGTTAGATTTATCTAGTTCTGGCTTGATTTATTTCTGGTCTGTGGGTCTGCATTCTTTTCCATTGATAAATTTGTGCCTTCAAAGTGTGGTGTGTTTCATTTGGACAGTTTTATAAATTATATAATGGTAAGGAAGAAAAAATAAAAGATAAAGTCAGTCAGGAGGCAACAGTGTAAAATGAATAGATTATAAACACATATTTTTAATTTTTTTAAATATCTGTTTTTTAAAAAGTATTTAATATGATCACTATACAGCATGTGAGATCTTAGTTCCTTGGCCAGGGATCAAACCCGTGCCCCTGCAGTGGAAGCGCAGTCTTAACCACTAGACCACCAGGGAAGTCCCTACATTATATTTTTATGAAGTAGGTCTGATTTTCTAGCTGACTTGAGATGGTCTTCTTAGAAGGATCATTCTTTACTGATGCTCAGAGCCTATCGTGATCCAGCAAAGGTCAAGAGTCCCCAAAGGCAGTGGTTCTCAACCTTTAATATGCATGAGCATCACCTGATTCTTCAAGGTTGGGGTGAGGTTTAGATTCTGCAGTTTCAACAAGCTCTCAGTGATGCTGATGACTGAGCAGCAGAACCTAAATTACCAAATCAAAACATCAGCTCTCCAACTCATCACAATTAATTTTATTCCACAGCATGTTTAGAGGAATGTTATTCTCAGGAAGATGTTTAGGACTCAAATAATTAAACAAAAAAACCTGGAAAGTACACACATTTATGTATTCTTCTTTTCATTAAATATATATCTGTTTGGCAAAAAATGTTAGACTCTTTTATACAAAAACAAAGCAAAAAAAAAAACAAACCAACCCCCAAAACCAACAACCCAAACCCTTTGCAAATTGTCAATACCTGTAATAACTACAACGATGTAAACTTGGATGTCTGACAGCTTGACCATCTTGTGGAACCTGTGTTGCAGCAGAACCTCCCAGACCCTTACATAGCAACTGCCTATCATTGAGGCTTTTAGATTTAGTACATTAGAGATAAAGCAGGACGACTGATTTCAGCATTGTGCTTTCAGCTAAGGGGCTGGAGGAGTGTGTGGCAATGAAGAAGGCAGGTCAGGGCTGGGGCAGGGAGCAGAAACCCAAGACTAGCGGAGAGACAGAAAGGGTGGTCACAGTCACAGGGCAGACGTGATGTGGCCACGGGACCCTCAGATTGTGTCTGGTGACCCAACGTTTGCGAGAACTAGGATGAGGCAACCGCTGCTGCTCTTGGGACCAGAGAGGAAGTGGGCAGGCAGAGGCCAGAATGGGGGCGGGGGGGCATTTAGAAGCAGATTTCAATTCACATGGAACTGGTGGTGTGAGCAGACCCTAGAGAGAAGGGGAACGAGGAGTGGTGTTTGTCAAGTAGCTAGATCGTTTCCGGTTCTTCCAGACCCAGAGCTTGAGGCACACCCCTGGTGTCTGGCTGCAGATTGGGAAGAGGTCTGGGCTGCTGGCTTGGAGCCTCTAGGAGGGGAGGACTTGCCTGCTGGAATGAAAATGGAAGGGCCCTTTGGCTCTCTCATTGGTGGTGGATTTTGCTTTTCTCCCACCTCCGACTGCAGCGACGGGAGGTGACCTAAAGCAATGGAGTCTAGAAACAGAATCGGGGTGGTGAGCAGGATGCCACGGAGGGGCAGAAAAATGCCAGAGTTAGAGGAGGCAAGGCCAAAGGAAGTGTGGACCCACAGCGTCCCTTGACCACAGCGGATTCCACGGTGTGGGCGCCTTTTCATTCTTCTCTCCTATTAGCTAAATCTTCCAGTTTTGGAGGGGGTGCATCTGGGCCCAGGGTGCTTCAATTACAGTCATAGACGAAGTCATAGTTGCTGGGCTCCTTGGGGATGGGTGGAGGCGCGTCAGGGATCTGAATGTTTTCCAGGTCCAGGAGGCGGAGCTTGATTTCCATGCTGAGCAGCGTGTCCAAGTCATTCCGTGTCAGGTCACTCATCATGTCCTTCCCCAGCAGCGCATTCAGCCCATCTGTCCAGATACAGTACTGGGGAGAAAGAAGGTGACAATGAGAATGACTGATGACAACTGCAAGAGGAGTAACAACAGCTAACACCGACTGATCACTCAGCAAGGGCTGGGCTCTGTGCTAAGGGCTTTGCCTACATCATCATTTGATAGTCAGCACCTCTATAAAGCTGACACTTCTGTTAGCATCTCTGTTTTACAGATGAGGGAACTGAGACAATGAGAAATTAAGTCACTTGGCAGTACGTGGAGTAGGTGGGATTTGAACTTATGCAATCTGCCTCCATTGTCTGCACTCTTCCATATAAATAATGCCTCCCTACACAGCAGCAGGAGGATTTAAGTTTTTTTCTGCCTGTGCAACAGAATATCTCTAACATCCCACCAGTGAATCAAAGAGTTAAAGGTATTGGTAGAATATATCCTAACACTCCTGGACTCGACATCAGATCAAACTCTCCTGACTCCGAGCAAAGTTTTAATCTAGCGTTAATATCTGACTATCCTGTTTGATTCCTGCACTCAAAACAATAGTCGAACCCCACCCTGGGGCTAACGGTGGTCCCACCTTTGTATTTCTTAGCAAAAGATTTAGGAATAGCTCAGTGCTGCCCAAGGTCTGCTGGACAAAATGGCTAAAATTATTGGGTGATTTTAATGGAAGGTGGCTTAGCTGCCAGTCTATGGACCTCTTCTGCCTGGGTTTCTGGTTTCTAAGGGTTTTCTCCTCCACGTCTTTGGAGTCTGATCCCTGGGGACATCACCTGTTTTGGAAAGCACTCCATAGTAACCAACCAAGAATTTGGTTCAACCCCTCTCATTAAAAATTAATCATGCCCTTTGATTCTCCAGTAGGCTGCTTCATTTATCTGAGGACCTGCCTTGCTCTTGTCAGCTTCCCTCCAGAGGCTGAAATCCTGCCCTGACCTGGTATTAAAGCCATAATACTTGGTGAAGAACTAGCCTCTGCTGCAAACATCAGAAAACTGCCTGCATTCTGGATGTGGTGCTTGGTTCACCTTTTAGGATGTCCTAGTCCTATACAGGGCTTCTTTGATACCAATTTCACTGCTCTTCCTGTGGGACTGGTCTTCCTTCTAGAATGTGTTCTAGATTATCCCCTCTCTTGCCCTTACTGGGTCAAGTTGCAATTCCAGACCCTACTTAGCTTGTCTTTTGCACTGTGGTTACCTGGGCTATGTTCCAGAATATGACAGCAGATCTCAACGAAAAAGCACTACAAGTTGGCACGCACTATACAGATCTTAAGTCACAGTGATGGCTTAGAAATCTACCCTGATGCACACTGGGGGCGCCACTTGTTAAGCCGAGAAGGTGTACCATGGGTGTGTTATTAAGTCTGTCCGAGTAGGGCAGTCCTGAACTGTAGAGCTTCGGTTCGGCCTTGACTATGGGATTTCAGCCAGAGCACTTAACCCATCTAAATATCAGCTGAGGGCTAAGGGGTTTCTGGAAGTATTAGTTATCTTGTGAATGCCTTAGATAGATTCTAAACACATCTAAATGTTTGTTTCTTCATAAATAATCTTGATAAAAATAGAACCCAGGATCTACTCTGTAGATCTTGATCATACAAATCTTAGGTCACGAAATTTTATTTAGACAAGCTTCCAGCTAATTCTGATGTATCTCCATTTAGAAGCACTACTGAACCCCATGCTCTTTGAGGCCCCTTCCAGTTTAGACACTGTTTCATTGTAAATCCCTAAGTGCTGGGGTTGCCACTCTTTGTACACAGCCTTCCCAGTCCTGGCTAGCTTCCTAGTACAGATTAATTTAACACTGGAACACTTCTGTGGTGCTTTTGAGAAGCAGCAAGCACAGAAAACTTTTTAAAAAAGCATCACGATCAATAAATAAAAACTGTAGTACTGAATCTGAGTTGGAAATATCAATATAAATGTATGATGTATTTTGTCTTTTAAAAACATAACTCCAAGCTCTGTCTACAAAAATGCCTAAAAATAATCACCAACTCAGTAGTAAAAGGCACACTGAATGTCCAGATTCTGGTTGCTAAATACCAAAAGGAGTCAAAACTCCATAGAGAAAAGGCAGGAAATGCACAAGAAGAACCTGGAGTATCTTGTCATGCCAGAATGCCTGAAAGCTTCCAGGGTCATCTGTCAACAGGACTCAGAAGCCAACCAGAGGTATTCCTACTTTCTCTGTAGTTGTTCAGTTGCTCAGTCATGTCTGACTCTGTGCCACCCCAAGGACTGCGGCATGCTAGGCTTCCATGTCCTTCACTGTCTCTTGGAGTTTGCGAAAACTCAGGTCCATTGAGTCAATGATGCCGTCCAACCATCTCATCCCGTTGCCCCTTTTCTCCTCCTGCCCGCAATCTTTTCCAATGAGTTAGCTCTTCACATCAGGTGCCCAAAGTATTGAAGCTCCAGTGTCAGTCCTTCCAATGAATATTCAGGGATGATTTCCTTTAGGATTGACTGATTTGATCTCCTTGTAGTCCAAGGGACTCTCAAGGGTCTTTTCCGACACCACAGTTCAAAAGCATCAATTCTTTGGCACTCAACCTTCTTTACGGTTCAACTCTCACATTCATACATGACTACTGGAAAAACCATAGCTTTGACTATACAGACCTTTGTTGGCAAAGTGATGTCTCTGCTTTTTAACACACCATCTAGCTTTGTCACAGATTTTCTTCCAAGGGGCAAGTGTCTTTTAATTTCATGGCTGCAGTCACCATCCACAGTGATTTTGGAGCCCAGTAAAATAAAGTCTGTCACTGTTTCCATTTTTTCCTACCATCTATTTGCCATGAAGTGATGGGACCAGATCTACTTTTTCTAGATAAGATAATTTGGACACTGATAATGACAATAATGGCAACCTATTGAAATCTAGGACTTCCCAGGTGGCGCTAGTGGTAAACAAGTCATCTGCCAATGCAGGAGACATAAAAGACATGGGTTCGATATCCTGGAGGAAGGCATGGCAACCCACATCAGTATTCTCACCTGGAGAATACCATGGACAGAGAAGCCTGGCGACTTTACGGTCCATGGGATCTTTAGAGATGCCCAAGGGGAATATTTACAAATAAAATGATGACATCTGGATGAGCTTTGAAATAATCTGGGGTATGGCAGCTGGGTGTGGGCGGGGGTACAGGTGAAACCTCATTGGCCATGAGTTGATAATTGCTGAAGCTAGGGGATGGACACTGGCAGGAAGTCCTGAGTCCAGGTTCTGCTTTCTTCTTTCCAAGCCATGCAGTACAGGGCTCAGACAGAAGGTGTTTCTGGAACAAGACCCCTATTGTTTAAATCCAGGTTCTATCACTTACTACTTGTTTGATCTGGAAAAAGTTTCTTAAGTTCTCTGTGGCGCATTACTTTTTTTTTTTTTTTAATAAAATAGGAATAACATTAGCTTGTTTCTTTTACAGTTACAGAATGAAGATTGAGGGAGGTGAGGCACACAAACCATTGAATGGTGCCTGGTTCAGAGTATTCCAGTTATAATTACTATTGTCTTTACTATTGTTGAGGTAGTCAGTTTTGGGAGGCTTCTCTCTTCTCCTTTGATCAGTGAGGATCAAAGAATCCTCACTGTAATAGAACTTTCTGCTTTATGGAGCAATTATGCAAATAAAATGAGGTAATAGATATGAAAGTGGTCTGAAGAAATTAAAAGTATTCACAAGTGCATGGCATTTTTCTCCTCACTGCATCAATAAAAAGTGGCAGATATGAATAAAAATTTGGCAGTCTCAGAACATTTATCCTTATCTGGAATTAATGTACACTGGGCAAAACAGCCTTGTATAGATTTAAATAGCATCCACAGTTCTACTATTTTAAGTGGTTTCCTATAAATCTGTATATATCTTGAATATGGTGGCCTGTGTACAACCACAATTTTATTTAAAAAGAGAAATGGTAGGACACGGTATCTATTTGCAAGAAGATGAAGACAAAGTCATTCCCTTCCATGAACTAAATGTCAAGTAACACAGAATTATATTTAAGCACCACTTTAAATGCAGGATTTGCATCTAATCTTTCTTCTCTTTTGGGGATGTACAATTTTATTCAAAAGCTTCAAGCCAGTAAAAACAAAAACAAATACAGAATAACTTCTAAATGAGTTAAGTCTCCCTAGGGAAATGGGGAACAAAATTCAAGTTCTATTAAAATGTTCCTTCCTTTCTAAAAGCTTTTTATGTTAACACATGCACAACAAAAATTTCAATGGTATCATCTAAAAATAAGAGTTTCAAGCATGATGTTGGGTTCTAGCTTACAAGAAAAAAAAGTTAAATCAGCCATAGCTGCTACTTCATCTTACAAATGCATTTTCCTAGATTTATGCAAAATATTTTAAATATAGCTGACAGTGTACTTTGAGAAGAGAAACAAATTATACATATAACAAGATGTCAAAAAGGAATAAAAGCATCTCAAAAATAAAATTCCAACAGCTGAGACAGTCCTAAACCTCTTAAAACAACTTAAACATGATAAAAAATCTAGTTCTCAAATGTTTTAAAGAATTGAGACAAATTTAGCATGGGAAAATTTTGACCAAAACCTAAATATTCAATAAAAACCAAGCAATAGCTAAGGATGATATTTTTTCTGTAACAGTTATGTCCTTACTATGAAGCACTTATACCTTCTTCTTTACCATAAACTCTTGATTAAGCTAAGAAGAAGCTGAATCTGTTTAATTTGCAGTTTTTCGAGAGGTTTTCATTCTATTCTAAGTCAACAAAATGTGCCTTTGCTCATAATTTTTCTCAGGCAGACTTAAAAAAAATTTCTTTCCAGTATTTTTTTATCTGCTGTTTTTCTCAAGAAAATACGACATTCTCTCATAAATTAACCCCTGGAGACCTTTACCTCATGCTTGTCAGGAGCTATGAAGTTCAGTTGGCAGTTTGAGTCATACAAGATCGAGAAAGCGAGTTCAAGTACCTCCTGCAAGAGATTAGAGAAAACACCACATTGAAGACAATTTGCACGTTTTGTTTTTCACTTACAAATGGCTGCAGATTGAACATGGAATAGCGCTTGTAGTGGGTCTAGGCAAGTGGAGTGGTAGTGAGGCTGATAGGAAGAAGGACAATATTTTTCAAGATTCACAACACATTTCCTTCTGTTCATGAGAGGGCTGCATGAACCAATTCGTTCAATTCTCAAGACAGTGCATGGAGCAAGTGTTATCATTCCTCTTTTATGGGAAGGAGCTCAGAGAGGTTAAGTGAGTTGTCCAAGGCCACACAGCCCCAAAGCTATGCTACTTTCCTATCTTCAGCACCTCCCTCCCAGGGAGACCATGGAAGTAGTAAACTCTTTCGCAATCAGCAACGTTATGGGCTGCTCTATCTTTCATCATTTCCAAAAAGACAGATGTTCATAGTGGGTATAAACTTCCTAAAGCATGGAAGCTACATAGGAGGTAATGAGGCTTCCGGATGACTCCACTATCTTTAGGTAGTATGTCTGCCCTTTGAACTCTGAACTACTGTAGAGCAAAGGCTATACAAAACCTGGTTTTATCCTAGAGTTAGCTGCAGGGTATAAAGGAGAGTATGGGCATGAGTGGCAGAATAGCTGGATTCATCCATTGGTGAATGTCTCTTCATTCGAGTGCCTGGGTTCGTTCATAGTACAGACTATGAGACAGACCCAAAGGGCCAAGGACTGAGTGATGCTGTCATTCCATTGTAGCTGAATGACCTTGGCCGAGACACTCAGTGTTGTACCTAATATGTACACTAAAATATGCTTCTCAAATTGTACATACTATGCAATAATAGATATAATGATTATTCTACTGGATTGAGCAGTCAGCAGGTACAATCTTTGGAAGATGAGGGTCACTGAACGTCTCAGCACCCTGTATTGTGTTTGTGTGCATGTGCTAGTCATGTCCAACTCTTTGTGACCCCATGGACTGTAGCCCACCGGGTTCTTCTATCCATGGAATACTCCTGGCAAGAATACTGGCGTGGGTAGCCATTTCCTTCTCCAGAGGATCATCCTGATCCACGGATCGAACTTGCATCTCCTGTGTCTTCTCCATTGCAGGCAGATTCTTTACCATCTGAGCCACCAGGGAAGCCCCTCTCAACACCCTAACAACTCCTAATTTGGAGGAAAGAGCCAAGTGAGTCCACATCAATGCTCTGCATCAGTACAAAAGACATGTGTTAGTCTACCTTCTGTCTCTGTGTCTATTAGGCACCACTGATGACTGCCCCTTTCCCTCATGGTATGATCTGGGAGCTGCATTCTCAGTAACCACCCACAGGCATTCTTTCTTAGGGAGGTAGACCTCTCCATATCCTTCTCTACCTCAACACCTGTCAGAGGATTTGTCTTTGGCCAGTGACTCACAGCAAGAACGCTCCAGAAAGAAGATGGCAGGGAGAAAGATGAGGTCACTGCCTCTAGATTTCAGAATTCCAGATGAGAAAGAATTCTCCCAAGCGGACTCCAAAGGCTCAGCATTAGGTGTATGCCTCTCCTGACACAGTCAGCCATGAGGCTATTTGTGGCTCTCATGAATTCTGTGTTTGGCTCGACTCTAGCTGTCCCCTCATTAAGGGAAAGCAGCTTTTGTTCTGAGCCCAGACCTACCAGCATCTCATCCTCTTAGAGTATCCTCACCCTACCAGAAATAGAAACAAGTGAAGGAAAAACTGCTGAGTCACAGACCAGGATCTCTTCTGCAAGACTACCCAGTCTGAATTTTTCATTCTTTTTTTCCTTAGGATTCTATTCAAGCCTACCCAGTAAAGATCAATAAAATTGGAAAAGAGGTCACCAACAAACGAAAACAATTTCCCCATAAGTTTAGCATCTCTTTCGGGTCTTTTAGTGCATAATGAAAATGGTCATGGGTCCTAACAGTGGTACCATAATTGGTGTCATCCTTTTAAAAAAGCCTGTAAGGCAGCCCATATCAAGAACAAGCTGTCTCACTTTTGGAGTTACTCCTAAAAAAATTCAAAAGGAAGCAAAACTGTATATACTATTATCTGTAAGAACATAATAGAACAGAAAGACAGAACATTATGCTCAATCATGTCCAACTCTGCGACCCCATACACTGCAGCCTGCTAAGCTCCTCACTCCATGGGATTTTTCAGGCAAGAATACTCGAGTGGGTTGCCACTTCCTTCTCCAGGGGATCATTCCATCCCGGGGATTGAACCTGGGTCTCCTGGGTTGCAGGTGGTCTCCTGCATTGCGGGTGTATTCTTTACCAACTGAGCCACCAAGGAAGCCGTAAGAATGTAATTTGAGGAACTAAATAAATGTCCTCCCTTGTTTGGGTAAAACATTAAATAAAGAAATCACAAATTAGCAACCCTGTGAAATATATGGTGCTAGGCATTAAGTATAATTACAAACATTCGATTTTAAGTGGAAAAACAAACAAGAGAAATGAACATTATTTACATACTGATCACAACTAGGAACAATGTCTAGCTGTGGTTGGAGACAGGAACTGAATATGTGAAATGAAAATAATTATGTTAAGGTGCTGGGATCATAGGTGATTTTTTTCTTTTAAAAAACTGAAAACATTTTTCAACAAAATGTTAAGCTCTAATTTCCTAAATTCATAAAAACTGTTCTTAGATGAGAAACATTGATATAGATGATGATTTCTTTACTAATCTTAGTGTCATCCCCTGGAAAAACTCTGACAATCTATTGATTGAAGAGAAAGGAGAGGAGGGGCTTTGCTTCTGGACACCCAGTCAGTACATCACAGCAGCACCAGGTGACCTTCAGACGTCAACAGGAAACAACAATGGATTTCTGATTGATGCTAGCCCATGCCTGCTGCTCTGCTTAGGGCAGTCACAGAGCTAGTCATCCTCTTGCTTACGACAGCAGGTGTGAGCATCCCCAGAGCCCAGACGTGGCCTCTTGACTAGGTGCTGAAGTCACTTGAGACCAGAGTGTCAGTGTGGTTGTCCTTTGTGACACTTTCTCTCCCACAGGGCATGGAGCAGGAAGAGAAAGGAGAGGGGGCTGCCAACTTTAGGTTTTGCCCTTCTAAGGCATTTACCAGGGAGGATGTGAATGAGAGGAACTGTCATGACCTAGATTTCTGATAAACACAGGCAGGGAATAGGAAATTCGTGAGAATGTCAATCCCCACTTTAATTTCACCAAAGCTGCCTGGGAGGGGTTGGAGGAATTACTTCTCTGAGTCGCACGCCTGCGTTAAAGCCTGCTATCACTTATAATGAGTTTTATTGACGTCCCCAGTTGGCTGTCATTGAGGCTTTGGTGGAGGTCAGCTCTCCAGCACTTTGAGCCGGCAGGCTGCAGAGCTGGCAGCGACGGCCTCTCCGGCTAACACTCAGAAGCAGCCACCTGTCCAAACTGTCTGTGAGGGAGAGAGGTGCCAGGAGGTGGCGGAGTAAGCAGTTGTGGATCTGGGGCAGCATCCCCCTCGGGGCTTCTTGTCACACACCACAACACTCTCTTAAACATATGATGCTCTGCGGTCTTGCTACTCACTACCTAAGGTCTTTCATTCACTCTGGATCTAAGTCAGTGAAAAATCATGTCCAGGAGTAGCTTATTTCCATCCTCCGTCTCACTAATTCATCTGTCCTCCCCTCACGTGTGGAGGAAGGCCTGGGATAAGCGAGTTCCGTGGTTGGAGGATACAGGAGGAACTCACGCTATGACTTCTGACCCCACTCAACCTTCTGGCCCTGGGTCTACTGACAAGGCATACAGGGTCAGGGGATGCTCAGAGAAATTCTGGGCATGATGGTGTCTTGATTTGGGGATTTCCACCTTCTAGGGTCACGTGATGGGCTGATGGAATATGAGAGTAGAGTTTTATACAACATAATTTCACTGTAAAGTGTTGGCTGCCACTCCTTACTTTGTTTTGGGGTGACTTGTCTGGTTTGGCCATCTCACCTGGCATTCACTTTAATTATGTTGGTTCTCCAGCATCTGTCCAGGTTATCTTGAGGGCAAAGCATTTCGATTACAGATGTGGATATAACTTGGCATGTGTGTGTGCTAAACATGGCCAGAGAAATAGTAGATTTCATAGCTATAAACACTGCGGTTCATCTATACACCTAGGAGTTTGACTTTCTATTTTAGAAGGCAAAATCAGTCATTCATATATGATATAGTGAGAGGATCTTGCCTTCTGCAAAGTAGCTTTATGTCTGGGCCCCATCTCTCTGAGCATTATTAGCCAATAGTTCTCCAACCCATTTTCGTCTCTGTCCCGACCAATCCTACCATGAATTCAATGTTTCTCAGTCAGAGGATGTTCATCAGATGTCAAAAGGTCCCATGCGCCTTTCATATATTGTTTCCTTCTCCTAGAAGGTCTTCCCCTCTCTTCTTTTCAAAACCCAGCTCAGACATCACTCCCTCCATGAACCTTCTCAAAATCCCAGGCTCCCCTTGTTTCTAAATTTACTGGGGCATAGGCACCATTGGATCATAATAGCATGGAGATCGTTAAATCTTGTATCTGCTCTAGACACAAAATATCAGGGGCCAGGTCGTATTTATCTTTGGATTCCCAGCACCCGGCACAGTTCTGGTATAAAGAAAATACTCAATATAGTGTGAGTATGAATGATGAATGAAGTAACTCTGAATAAAAGGCTTTTTGCTTAAGATCAGGATTATCATCTTCTAATATAATCTGCTTCTTATTTCAGGTACATTAATCATACTGGAAAAATAAATCTGGGCTCTGGGCATGGTGAAATGGAAGCATCTCTCAGGTCAAACATATTCCTATCCCTTTCACTGATATCTGGTTAGAGTTTTCCTCCAGTGATTACATGCTAACGGGAGAAGTACCAGGACTGCCCACTTTCAAAAATACAGTAACAAATCAACTTTATTTCATGAATCACAGAGTCTGAATTTAGAATCCTTAATCCTTAAAAGTCAAATTCTTCCAATTCGATTTCCATTCACCCATGAAAATTCTGTTCAAGTATCAGGGATTTCCTACTCTCTGTGTGAAGAAGCCAATACTTTTTGTGTCCACTGAAATTTGTCTGTTGCACCAACTTCTTTTAAACAAGTTAGACAGCTCCAGGAGGACAGGGCCATGTCTGCCTGTGCATCACTCTGTGCCTACAGCCCTCCGATCTCAAGGGCTCTAATGCTGACTGAGTGAAGGTCTCTATGGAAAAAGACCTCTGCCTCAAGGGAAAGGATTAGTCCTTTTCCTTTATCTATTTCTTGGACCTTAGACTGTGCCTGGCATGTCAGCTGTTGAATGAGCAAGAAGTACTACCAGTTACCAACAGATCTGAATGTCCAGTTTGCCCTGCTCATAATTAAGCTAACGAAGAGTCCTGGGGCATAAAATGTCAGAATCTACTGTCTAGCTGGAAAAGCTGAAGAGCCAGCAGCAGGCCTTGGTTGCTGTCCACTGCCATGCCCTGACAGACCTCCTGTGGACACACTTTGGCCAACCCTCCTTTTAAGTTGCAGGTCTCCTCTTTCCACCTCATCCCATCTCATCCTCCACTGCCCCCTTCTCCTTTTGCCTTCAGTCTTTCCCAGCATCAGAAGGTATGGTTGGATAGCATCACTGACTCAACGGACAGGAATCTGAGCAAACTCTGAGAGATAGTGGAGTACAGGACTTAGTGACTGAATGCAACAACTCCCCTTTCCTATCCAGAAGTCCCAGAGGTAGGGAGGAGCAGGCCTCTGGATCCCTGGGGAAGGGGTGTGAGTAGGTTGAGGAAATAAATTATTAGAATTTGGGGTTTCCTTTCTGCTTTCTTATATTTTCCCTGATGCATCAGATATATGAACACTATTAATTACAAGACAAATTATTTTCATACAAATGAAAGAGCCAGGCTAGCAGAGCTACTACTACCTCTCTTAGCCCTCTAGGTTAGCAAATCCCAGAAAGCAGCCTTCATCTGAAGTCTTATCTATGTGTTTACAGCAATGTGTCCCATTTATCAATCCATTCTTCCATCATCCAACCACCTCTCCATCCATCCATTCTTCTATCACTCATTCATCTGCCCACTTGCCCAGTTTTCTATAAGTGTCATCACAAATTTTAAAAATAAGGTTGGAAAAGTCATTCATTCAGTTTGTTTTGTTGGTCTCCTCTAAAGGGAGAGGAATTGCTGAAACAAGAAGGCCAAAATCAGCCACATACATCCTAGGCTCAAATGAGCTCATTTCCATACCTGTTTTGATATTGATAGCTTGTATCTTTCATTTTTTTTTGGTTAGTCAAGCTAGAAATTTCAATTTCATTTATATTTTCCAAGGACCAAGTTTTGCTTTTGTTGATTTTCTCTACTATTTTCCTGTTTTCAATTTCATTGACCTCTAATATTTATTGTTTCTTTTCTTCTGTTTTCTTTAGGCTTAAATTACTCTTTTTTCTCTAGTTTTGTAAGGTGGAAACATTACTGATTTTAGACTGTTCCTCTTTCCTAATATACGCATTTAATGCTGTACATTTCTGTTTCATCACAACCCACCCATTTTAGTAAGTTATATTTTCATTTTACTTAGTTTAAAACATTTTGTTATTTCTGTTTAGACTACCTCTTTGAACTATGGGTTATTTGGAAGTGTGTTCTGAAATTTCCAAACATTTTGGGGATTTTCCATCTATCTTTCTGTTATTGATTTCTAGTCTAATTCCATTGTGAATTAGAATATAGTTTGTACGATTGTTACTTCTACATTTGTTAAGATCTATTTTATGACCCAGAATGTGGTCAGTCTTGGTGAAAGTTTCTTGTGAGCTTGGGAGAAATGTATATTTTCCTGTTGAGTAGATTTTCTATTAATGTTAATTGGATCAAGTTGATTGATGGTGCTGTTCAGGTCATCAATATCCTTATTGATTTTCTGCTCACTTGATCTATCAATTACTGACAGAGGGTTACTGAAGTCTCCAGGATAATAATGGATTTGTGAATTTCTTCTTTCAGTTCTCTGTTTGCCTCATGCATTTTGATCTTTGTTCATCCCATTACTTTCACCTCTCTTAGTTTTTATATTTAAGTGGGTTTCTTGTAGGAAAGCAAGAAAATTGCTTATCTACTTACCTACTTGCTTCTTATCTACTCAAACAATCCCTGTCTTTTAATTGGTGTATTTAGACCATTGACATTTAAAATGACTATTGACATAGATTATGTCTGCCAAGTTTGTAACTCTTTTCATTTGTTGCATTTGTTCTTTATTTTTTATTTTCTCCCTTTTCTTTTTTTTAAAACCTTATCCTGTTTTGAGTATCCTTACTTCTCCCTCCTGTACATTTTGACTTTTCTGTCATTCATTTCACTTATCCAGATGCTATAGATATAACACATTTTAAAATTATTATTTTAAGTACCGAGTTACCTTTTAGATTAATTAATAAGAAAAATATATATATACTTTTCTTTTACCTTCACATATCCCTTCCCTAATACTCTTCCATTCTTTATGTAGATTCAAGTTCCTATCCTATAGAATTTCCCTTCTGGCTGAAGAATTTCTTGCAGAGTAGGTCTGCTGGTAATGAATTCTCTTGATTTTGTTTCTGAGTAGATCTGGTTGTGAACTCTGGAGTTATGTGACTCGATGTATCCAGATTCCATGGTGGTGGTCTTCCCCTGCACCATCAATTCTAGGGTGGAAGTGACAACTCCTAGGCTCTTTACATGTTTGAGTTGAATGAGAAGTGTTTTAAATAATTTTCTGTGCCTGCTTAGAGCTCTTGAGTCCTGGCAAGTTGCTTTGCTGCCAACTACACCGCCCCTAGCCTTCTTTAAATTACAGACTCTTATTGCTTCCAAGTTCCCCAAATTGTGTCCTGGTCAGTTCCAAGTGTTATATAACCACAGGGACCTCAGCCGGAGCTGAGCAGAGCTGGTACTTCCCAAGACTATACTCTGACATCAGGTGGTCTGGAAAGAAGGCAAATCATGAAGGCTGGGGACTTGCTGCTTTGGTTAAGGATGCTCTTCTGGAATCTGATGAGCTGTTGGATCCTTGTTTCCCCACGTTGTGGAGAAGAAATAAATGCTGTGTAACGAATAACCTACAGATCCTAAGGTATGCCCTTATGTGGCCCAGTGCTTTATATGATGGCACTGTGATAGGCTTGACATGGAAGGAATTCTTATGGACTAGAGGTGAATTATATTTAATGTAACTTAAGAAGCAAAACTCTTGTTATCAGTCTCTTTGGCTGTATCCTCTCCTTTATTTTCTTCCTAAATAGTACTTTTGTAGTACTTTTGATTTTCCTTAACCATGGATCTTATGCAGACATAGATTCACCTTCATCTTACAATGATTGAGACTACAGGGCAGGCATAATTCATGTCAACTCTGATTGATAAATAGGATATGTATAATGTTTATACTCTTCTTAGATACTGGCACAGGACAATAAAGAAGCAGCCTACTGATCAATGTGATATTTTTGGTACCAAGGTGTCTGAAGCCTCCAGATCAATCTGATTAATCTTGTTCATATGTGGATACTATGGATCACAAAATGCCAAAAGGTGACAAAAACTGCTCCCTGATGGCCCCTCCAAGGGCAAATGCCTCCAAACTGGGGACAAGGGAAATTCCTCTACCTTTTCAGATAATGCTGCCCCCCACACCTTCTGTTACGGGATGTAGGCTGTCATGGTGAACAGCATGGTGGGAAGGGTGAAAAACATTGCAATGTGGAGTATTCAAGCAATATACACCTTTGGGAACATTTTCTCCCTTAAGCTGAATCTGAACGGTTTGACAATATTTCCCATGATGTTGACGAATAGTAGGCCTTGACAATTTTTCTCATATTTTTGGGAGTCATCTGGTCTCTCTTCCATTTCCCAGACTTCTCTGAGACCCCACAGGGGTAACTAAGAAGAAGAAAATGGAAGAGATTGGGGAGGAAATGCAGAAGGGAGACTATGAACATAAATAGGAGGGTAGGAGGGGCCCAGAGGATGGAGACGAGGGGAAAGACTTGAGAGAAGACTGGTCACATCAGTGAGGGCAATTCCTAGGGCTGCACATGGACAGGAAGTGGGAGAATACAAGACGTGGTAGGGATTCAGCAAGTGATCAGTGAGAGAAAGAGTAAGACTGAGAGATGTAAAAGGAATCAGGGAAGGAAAGGAACTGAGTTTAAGAGATGTGTAACTGCGGGGCACATCTGTGCACACACACACACACCCCAACCACACAGGCATAGCTACCAAAGAAGGGCCCACTGTAGTCACTAACTGCATTGTGCAGACAGAACTACTTAGAATAATTTGGAAATCATACCTTATTTTGTTTAAGGGCACCCTTCTCTTTCATATGAGGGCAGTCCTTTCCCGTCACCACAGCTTTGATATCTGCCACCGGCACTGAAATTCGTAAGAGAAAATGAAAGTAACTACATCATGTGACAGCGTAAGTATCCATGAAATAGCAAGACTAAGCATCATCAAGTCTGTTGGTACAGCAACCATTCCCAGACACTATAGCAGGAAGAGAAAAGAGATGAAAAGAGAGAGAAGTCAGGCAGGCTCCAGGACAAGGAACTAAAATATACTCTTAATATTCTGGTAGAAAGCATTCCTGGGGAGAAAAATCTATGTTCATAAGTAGAATTTGTTTCAAGAAAAGAAATACCTAAAAAAAAAAAAAGATTGCACACAACAATAAAAAACCCATCATAGTTGTGTTAAAAGTGATGGCATTAGAAGAAACAATAATGATAGTAAGTAATAGTGGTACTGATACTGATTTTATGGACGACATCTATGTGCCTGGAGCAAATGCCAAGTGCTTCCTATAGACTGGTATCTCTTACTATAGTAGTGACATCACTTTAGTTTCTGAGTTTTGGATAATAAGGGGAGGTAACCCTATGACAAAAAAATCTATCCGAACATAAACCATTCTGAACTCTCACTCTCCAAATTCTCCCTCTTGCCATCTCATTAATTCTCACAACCATTCTGTGAGGCAGGTTTTGTTATTCCTAGTTTATGGACAACAAAACTAAACTCAATTAAATAAAGGGAACATTCCTTTCTGTTAGGGAAATGGTAGCTGGCACTTATCTTGGAAATCCTGAGAATAATGCAGTTAGATAAAATGATGTTATCTATCATCTTATTCAGGACTTGTGGGAAGATAAAAGATATGGAAAGGCTTTTGCCCTTAATGCTTTTGTTAAGATCATCTGATGGAGAGAAGGCTACAGGATGGTTTGGAAACTTAATTTTAAAAACTGCAGAGTTATCTGTCCCTTTCCAACTCCTAATCTTTCAGTCCCTCAAGGGACTCTAGGGGCTCAGTTAGGATGTGCAGAAGCTTTGATTCATCAATTCCTTGGACTCCTCCAATGACGAAGATAATGAGAGATATCACAATTAAAGTTCACCTACTTTTATTGGGGCATTCGGTTCTGGGGGTGACATTTAGATGAAGATATAATTATAAAATTTGTAGAATATCAAAATGATATAACAGGAAGGCTCTTTAAAAGCTAACATTTTCCGGGTACCCTAAAGTTGCTAAGAACTGTCCAAATCCGTGATACCTCCAGAGCTCTCTTGAACCCTAGCGAAGAGTGGTGCTGTGATGAAATCTTCTAGGATTCTCTGACGGCATCCCCTGCTCTCGGTCCCACCACATGGGCTCCTCTAGCTTGGACTCCTGGTTCTAGATTCCTTGGTAGATAGGACTTGTTCTCACTAATAACGGTTCTGGGCACATGGAAGACCATGCTTCTCAGCAACTTTTGCATTTAGGTGGGGCTGGATAATGATTAGCTCTGGTAATGAAACATGAGAGGAGATGGCCTGGCTCTTTTTCTGGCTGAGGCAGTGAGAAGCCCACGTCCATCAGCCTCTCTTTCCCAGCTGCAGGGACTGATCAGGCCACGTGGTCCCTCCAGATGGTGCAGCTCTGGGATGTCAGAGCAGCCGTCAGCCTGTGTCCCTGATCATGAAGAGCAGTCCTTTGAAAGCACATGTCAGTTATATAACTGAGGAGCGAGAAATAAACTCCTGTTGTGAGCCAGCGAGGTCTGGGGGGTTATTTATTCCTGAAGCTTCATGGCAATGCAGCCTCTTCTGAGTGGCCTGACCCTTGACCTTGGACCCCCTTCTTCCCCTACCTGGCTGCTCGGATCGGCATCTTCTTGTAGACAGTCCCTGTGATTCCTGAACGTTCCTTTGATCACAGCCACTGACTTCAGCTCTTCTCAAATCCATTTTCATAACCAACAATCAACCCTGTTCTCAGTGGCCAACCTGGCTACCTACTTGCTATTCAGGGAGGAGATACTTGGGCACTTTGGGAAGTTGGGTTTACTTAAGTGTTTACTTTTCAGTGGAAGATGTACCACTGAAGTGAATTTGTGATATAATTAATGTACAAACTCCAAAACCCTTCTCAAGCTTTAGATGGAGTTTGAGTAGTAAGCACCTCCTAGAAAGTCTTCTGCTGTTCAAATACGTAATGTGCTCTGTGACTGAGAGAGCGTGTCTATGACCGGTAAATAGTAAGTTACCCCTTGGCTTTGAAAACCCATCACGTGGAACAGGACAAGGGGAACACAAAGGTCTGTTGTGGGAGCAGTCTTCAGAATTCTAATAAGAAGGCAGCAGGGGAGAAAAGGCATGCTTCCACCGCGCTGGTGGCAGTCCATATTTCATGTTTCATATGCATCGCCCCTGTCAAGAAGAAAAGCTGCTGTATTTCTCACAGGATTGTGGCTAAAAGGAAAACACAAAATTCTAAAAATCTAAAGATTGTTCTTTGCAGAGTTTGTTGTTGGATGCACTGGAAAATTAGGCATTGGAAAGGCCAAAATGTCACCCACCAGCAGAGCTGGACTCACAAATTTGGAATCTATACTCTAGGAGGTGACAGAGGGCTCTTGATTACTTCAAAATAGGACCATTTCCATCAGGTCTTTTTTTCATGTGGGAGCAGCATAATAAAGTGGGGTTCAGAGATATGAGAACCACAAAGGTCACCATTGGTTCCCTAGCCCCCACTCTAACTCCTTGGGGCCTGCCCTCATATCTTTCAGTGCCATTTTCAGTTTGAGCTGGATTGAGACAATCTAATCCAACATTTCCATTTTATAGATGGGAGGACTGAGGCCTAAAGAGAAGAAATATGTCACACAGCTAGTGAGGGACAGAGCTGAGACAGCTGCTTTTTCTTCTATTCCATGGTCTCTTGCTAGGCCATGATTTTGTCCTATGTTTGGAAGATGTCAGCTCCTGAGATCATGCTAAACACATGTCAGACACAGCCCTGGAAGTGGTTATCACTTCAGATATGTTCAGGAAGCTCTTTAATGGCTAATATCTGTGGGAGAAATTTTAATTGTGATTTATAACAGAAATGCCACTGAAAAAGTAAATGTGGCCATCATGATAAAAATTGTGCTAGCTTTCACCCTTGGGAACGAAAAAGTTGAGGCAGAAATCACCTCAGGAAGCCAGTAAATTGAGGCAGAAATCACTCCAGGAAATAGCCAGTAAGCCATGATCACTTGCTGTATACATAGCTCCTCTGTGGCAGAGATACAGAGGAGGGGCAGGCTGATCCCAGGACAGTTCAGTAGAGGATCTGGCCTCTAACTGGGCAGTCTGGAGTGGCTGGAAGAATCACAGAGCCTGGATTTGAATTCTAGATGCACCTACTGGCTATACCACTTTGGGCTTAAGTTCTTGGAGCATAAGCTTCCTTGTGGGTAAAAATCTGGACCAGGGGTTGGATAGCTGCATTCAGGTCTTTGCTCTGTTATTTACTAGACACGTGGCCTTCAACAGGTTTTTTAATTTTTGTGTACCTCTGTTTCCTAATCTGTAAAAGAAGGGCAATGGTATCTACTGCTTCAAGTCACGGGGAGGATAATTTGTTATTATGTAGAGCTCTTAGCACAGTGCCTGGTATAGAGTAAGCACTCCAAATATATTATTTGCAATTATTCTTATTATTAATAATCAGAGTTAATTCTCTTTGTAGATTGAGGGCCCTGAATTACTTAGCATGCTTTAATGACCCAAATCGCCCCACTCTACTTTGCTCTGGCCGCTGCTCCTCTCCTCTGTGGTAAGAGGCTTAATGGTCTTGTGTGAGGGACTGAGCCCTCTCCTCCCGGCCCCTTTGATGCAGGAGTGAAGAGCACTGGCCTAGATTCTCTCAAAGGGCGGTTCTGAGAGGTGGGGGCGCTGCTGGAAAGCAGTGGAGTCTGGTTGTAGTGGGGTGATGAGAGTCTGCATACCTGATGGGAGGAATGTGGGGCGAAGGGAGGTAAGGAGATGTGGACTTTTCAAGGGCCGTGTTTCCTGCCAAACAAAAGGAATATGAGAGAAGAGATTTGCTAAACTTTTAGGCACGAAGACAGCTGAGTAGCCCTCAATCTCCACTTGCACTCTCTGGATTAAGAGGGTTCAATTACACTATTTGATTCATCAATATCTCAATATTCAGCTGGTTAACTTAAGGGGTGGAAGACAATTTTCCCGTTGGGTCTCAAGAGAGGGCAATCGTACATGGCAAGAGCAATGGCACTTGAAATTAATTAAAGGAACAGCTCATTTTTCTAGTGGAATGAGGTTTTTGACTTTGAAGGGCTCCAAGAGGATGGATTATTTTGCTCCAGGCAGAATGCAGAATTAGAATTAAATGCAAACCAGGTGGCAGGCCTGAAGCAGCAAACTTTGGTTTCCTAGGCTGGGGCCTTCTCATTTCCTGCACAAAACAGCTTCATCTGATTTCATTACATGAATATTCCTCCTCCCTGGCCCACCTGGCACACAGATATAATCTCTTTAATACACATACATCTACACACAAACACCTGCACAGGTATGCATTCTTGGTTTATCTTACAGTGGGTAAACTGTTTGTAGAGCACCTCTTCTGGAACTCTGAATTCCTAGATTTCTAAGGCCACACGGGAAAGGGCGGACAGGAGATTCAGAGCCACAGTCGGAAGGGCCTGCTGCAGTGCTTTCTCTGAACAAGCATCACGGCCATGACCAAAAGCTCTCCAGAGATCTGCAGCTCTGTCCTGGCTCTTCTGCAACCACCCTGGCAAGCTGGCTCTCCCTGGCATCGGCACTCCAGTTTCCAGTCCTTGGAGATGCAGGTCTTGGTAGAGCTTGGGGTCATCAGCTTGTGGACAGTCTAGAGACGGCCCCTACACAAGGCTTAGGTGCTGTCCATGCCCTGACCTTCTCTAGGGGGAGAGCTACTGACTTCCTAAGCAGCAGAGCCAGCTAGAAGGAGAGTGCTCCATTTAAACTGCAATCTATGGGTTGAGAAATGGATTAGATCCCTACAAATATGGGGATAAAGAATACAATCAGTGCGTAGGAGAGCCGACTCATTGGGCCATGTGGGTCAAGAATGAACCCAGATGTGTTTCCTTTTTTCCGGCCTAGACCACTTTCTCTATTTCCTGGCCAAGTTAAGAGAGAGGCAGTGGGAGAGTCTGTAGAGAGCTTCTGGTTGCTACGGCCAACAGTAACCTCAAACGCTTCATTTTACCACCTTAAAGCTCTGATTCCAAGTGGCTGGCCTTTGCACAGTTCTTTTGAGCTCATGAGAGAGGATTCTCAGTGAATTTTTCACCAGTTAATAGCAAAGACAGGAAAATGAAGACACTCATTTTTAGAAATGCCATGAGATTTTCATACAGCTAATTTAGTGCAAGGGACTGTCCTTTATTCCAAGGTTAGGCCTTTCTGGTCTTTCCTTTTTTTTGTGATCGAGTTTTTAAAATGAAGGGAATGTGATATTAAATTTTAGTTAGATTTTCTTTTTTCATAGCTTTTCTTTTTTTCCTTGCCAAAATCTGAAGTTGGCAACCCACTATCCACTCAGTTTTTTATTCTTTTAAAATTTTTATGTATTGGTGAAAGCCAAATTTAGGGACCCACTGGGAAGCATATCAGACAATATCTAGCCCTGCAGTTCTCACTTTAAATGCACATGAGAATCACCTGGAGGCCCCATGAACCCAGAGACTGCTGCTCCATTCCCAGAATTTCCAATTCATCAAGTCTGGGAGGAAGGATCTTGGAATCTGCATTTCTGTAAGTTCCCAGGTGATGCTGCTGCTGTGGATGGTCCAAGGAACACAGTCTGAGAACCACTGTTCTAGCTTGTCCGTGGTGGGATGGAGGTTTTCTGAGACTTAAAGGGAGGGTCCTTATCACAAAAACAGAGGCCTAGAATGACCCCACAACAGGAAAGTATGTATAGACACTGTCCCAGACTCTGCAGTACTGGGTTTCAGATTTCTTTCCTTTCCTATTAACAATGCTAATAACATGGGCTGAGGAGGCAATGCTCCCATGAAAGGAAATAAGATTGCTTTCTGAACCAAATGACACTACAAGGACCAGACTGTCCCATTTTTAAGCTGGAGGAAGAGAGAATATTCCAGGTTGTCTGTCTGATATGTCAGCCTAGAGCCTGAGTGTGTCAGGAATTTGCTACTCGTGTTTTATTTTCCCCTGTGATGGCTAAGAGCTGCAAGGAAGACAGTACAGCTTGGACATCCATGGGCTCTGGGGCGATTTTGGGGAGGTGCCAGGATCTAGGGGTAAGGATTTTATCTGTGAATTATATGATTCACGGCAGGGTCAAGGTGACTTTAAAGAGTTATTTTTAAGTGTCTTTACTTTTTCCTCACTGTTTGATTTCTCTACCTGAGATATCCTCTGACGCTATGTTTAACTTTATCTCATTTCTCTTCCAAATTAATTCATTACCTTTGTGTATTAAAAAAATTTTGGGGGGGCCATGCGGTACATGGGATCTTAGTTCCCCATCCAGGGATCAAATATACACCCCCTGCATTGGAAGCATGGAGTGTTAGCCACTGGGCTGCCAGGGAAGTCCCTACCTTTATGTATTTTAATGTTTCCATAATACTTTGTTTAATTTATATACCTTGTTGTTGTTTAGTTGTTAAGTCATGTCTGACTCTTTTGTGACCCCATGGACTGTAGCCTGCCAGGCTCCTCTGTCCATGGCATTTCCCAGGCAAGAATACTGGAGTGGGTAGCCATTCCCTTCTCCTGACCAAGGGATCGAACCCTTGTCTCCTGCATTGGCAGGCGAGTTCTTTACCACTGAGCCACCATTCAGTCAACTATAATGAATAAAAGTGGTAGGGTATCAAACACACAATTCAGGTGAGATTATTTTGGATCATCAGAAAAAGACAGCTGACAATCAGGTTTATGCTGGTTTTGTTTCTTAGAACAGCACGTGGACAAGAAATATAAAAGTGGATGTTGGAACTCCAGATTTGTATCTTTCAGGACAGATGGGTGAGTATTCCTTTCCCAAACCACAAATCCACCAAGGTCTTGTGCTTGATGAGATGGCTCAGGCCAGGACTAACAGCAAGGTGGGCCACGCCCAGTGGGTTTACTTAGGTTAATAGTCTTTCTGTATGATATTCTGTGACCAGCAAACAAACAACCAACCAAAACTCAGGCCTCCTACACAGAAGAGACACTTACGTTTGTCCTGCAAGGAATCATGGGGCACTTCTCCCTGGGGACTTTCTTCCAGATCTCCATAGTGCAGGACCTTGTGGTTTGGTGAAAGCCGACAATACCAAAACTTGTCTGAGGGAAGGACAAAAAGAAAAAGAGAAAACATAGATTTACCAGGTAAGTGATTCTGATTTTCAAAAAATATTGACATCCTTATTTCCTCAGCGCCTTTCCTGACAGAATAGGCAGTTTCTTTGATTTTAAATCTTCAGAAAGGTATGAATTCTAAGAGCCCTGGCAGTCGGTCCCTTCTCAATTTTTGTATGCAGTTAGCTCCTGTCCTTCCAGGTAGACATTTGGTGCCACTGGGAAAGTTACCAGATCCTTTGAGGACAATGGCAACGAGTCTGAGGTGGTGACTTCCAGAGGAGTATTTCATCAATATCTATAATGAGGAGGGCATGATTAATTATTCAGTTAGGCCTGACAAAGTAGGGAGAGAGATGAAGAAAAAAGAGCTTTCTCAGAATTTTTCTGCTTCTACTTCCCTCTGTGAGATTCTAAGACTATTGAGATGTTTGTGCCATATCTCAGCTGGCATAGTAAAGCCTTCACCCCTGAGGCCCGTACACACAAACTAAACATGAATATGTTATTAGGATGCTAGTAATCCACACACAAGAGGTGGGATTCATGAGGAACCACCCCAAGTCAGAAATGTATCCAAGAATGAGGATGTCACATTCATCTCCTCTCTAATCTGTAGAGTTTAGCTCTTTTGAATAGGCTTGATGAGCACCTTAGGGTCATCCTTATAAATAACTCCCTCAGCTTAACTTCATCTGCTCCCCCAAAATGTAATAACAAGTTTTGAATGAGCTTGTGAGGTAGTGAGAAGGAGGTAAAGAGTGCTTTTGCTAGATAAGAAACTTAAATTGTGATAGTGATCTTTGTGTAGCTCTCAGGGTGGGGGGAGACGCTGCCTTCTCTGGGAAGCCCTCTGTGATTACTGCAGCCAAGGGGACTCTCCCCACCCTCTTAGCTGCTCCAGTGTCTCCTTTGATGATTGGTACCCTCATAAATCCCTTAGTATTCCCATTATCTGCCACAGAGCTTAGGCAAGCAACTTGCCTAGCGGGGACATGATGAACAGTTATTAACCAAAGAAGAAGACTCCAGGACACGTAACAGTCCCGACAGTGTGGATGGCCAGGGCGCTCCGACGACAGCCACGGCCTTCACGGCTGCACTGCACCGATCCCTTGGCACAACGCCTGCCATGGAGAAGCTGCACAGTTGCTATGGCTAAATTGATAAATGAAGACCCAAAAGGGCTCAGTCAAGATGTGTAAGTCACAAAACATCCATGACCTGTAAACCCTTTGTGCAATTACGTAGTTGGCAAACATAGTGGCCTGCGTCAAATCACCCTATTACTGTGTCTACCAATACAAATTGTTCTGAAGCCAATCTGACCAGAAAGCGCTCTATACCATTTAACAAAACTGTTCTTTTATCTAAAATTGCTTTCACCAAAAAATTATGTCTTAACTACAGTTCTTTTAGTAGAAAACCAAGTTTTAAAAATGGAGACAAAAGTCACACAGTGAACAAAGGAAACGCCCAACTTGATCCACAAAAGCAAAATGCCTCTGTGATTCCTTTCTCAAGTAGAAATAGGGTTTGAGAATTCCTGAATGTAGGCTGTCTATAGCAATCCATGTATTAAAAAAAATCTAAACTCCAGTGGAAAAATTTGAGAGGAAAGAAAATGTTATTTGAAGGCTAGGAAAACATCTGGAATTGCTAAATTTTCAAAATTCTGTTATATATATACACTCAACACAGGGAGGGCATTTCAAAGGGAGAAAATAAAATCATTCCCTGAATAATTCATAACCACTTCAATTAGGCAGCTTTCCATGAGGAGAACATATTTGAGAGTTTGACTTGTAATTCACAATCAGAAAACTGCAATTTGATAGAAGTGGTCTAAGCTTCAGCCATGAGCCCCAACAGTGTTCTTGGGGGCCTGGCATGATGGACTATAGAGATCTCTTCAACCCAAAGGACTTTCCACCTTGTCTAAATAAACTGTGATGACCACCGCTGGAAAAACTTCCTGGAAAAACTTGCTATAGTGCTTTCCTTCCCCTGCTACCTCTGAGGTGGGACTTTGGTGAAGTGAGCAACTGTAACAGGGTAACAGAAAGCTGGGAGGGAAGTTGGTAAGCAGTAGCACTTGGACATGCTGGTCTTATTTTGAGTAAGGTCTTAGCCTGTTCTTTCTAGAAATCCTTCACTTCTCAAGCTGAGGTAAACTCAAGAGACTAGCAGTGCTAACATGAAGCCCAGAAGTCAACATGACATAATCAAAGAAGACTGTCATCCTCAACATATTTGGGGGAGCGTTAAGAAAGTTAAGTGGTACAAACATATATTGTGGAGCTAAATGCTGCAACAAATTGCTGCATATACTTTCATGGCTTGTCTATTTAATAGGTTAAGTCTGTTTCTTCAGTGACTATTTGCAGAGTGCCTACAGTGCTCACAGGACTCTACTGGATATAGCAAAAGTCATCAGGATGAAAGGCAAACATGAGGGACAAAGCCAAAAAGCTCAAGGAGAAGGAGCTCCCTCAGTTCTTAGTGGCAACTTAAAGAAAGACGGTGGAAACACTTTGTCTCAGGTCTGGGAAATATGGACAGTGACTCAGCAACTCTGCCTGTACTACAGGGAAAAACAGAAAAAGGAAAGATCTCTGGTGCAGCATATTTCTACATTCAGAGACTACTGGAATCAGTGGCTACTTATCATGATGGTTGAAGATAATCATCTTCTTTGCAATGTTGTAGTTGCTATTTGTTTAAAGAAACACAAAAGGCTACCTGGAAACCTGGAAATCTACCATAACACTACAGTGTAGAGCTGATAGATTTTCCTCCTTCCAGAGGACTAAATTCTCTTGACTTCTTTTTTTTCTTTGTTTTCAGATCTGAAATCCCTGGGCTTCCCAGGTAGCTCAGTGGTAAAGAATCTGCCTGCCAACATAGGAGACGTGGGTTTGATCCAGGGTTGTGAAGATTCCTGGAGAAGAAAATGGCAATCCACTCCAGTATTCTTGCCTGGAAAATTCCATGGACAGAGGATCCTGGCAGGCTATAGTCCATGCGGTTGCAAAAAAGTCGGACTTAACTGAGCATGCATGGGCACCGGAAATCCCTGGTGTGTATGTATTTATTTATATATTTATTTATTATTATTGGAGTATAATTTCTTTACAATGTTGCTTTAGTCTTTGCTGTACGATCAAGTGAATCAACTATACATATATATACATCCCTTCCCTCTTGAATCTCCCTCCCACCCCCACACCTCCCTGCTGCCCCGCTCCATCCCACCCCTCTAGGTTATCACGGACAACTGAGCTGTTTCCTGTGTTATACAGCAGTTCCCTTTAGCTATCTGTATTCCACATGGTAGTGCGTATATGTCAAAAAATTTTCCCAATTTGTCCCACCCTCTTCTTCTGCCCTGGAATCTCTGGACTTTTAAGACACCACTATCTTTCGGTTTTCCTTATACCTCTAACTACCTCTTCTCTTATCCCACAGAAGTTCCTCTTTCTCTCTCTACCACTGAAATGGTAGAGAGCAAAAGATCTGTGCATCATCAATGTGAGTGATGTTCTGCTCCTCCCATCAAATAAGAAGTCTTGGATGGATGACAGAATATTGGAAAAAGGGCTGAAGGGCTTGGGAAGGTAGTTCTGATTCATAGACAAATGAGTGGATGCTGAGCCAGTCTCTCCCGCGGGATAAAGGCTGGAGTCATTAGCTCTGGGAAGGTTTAGAGGCATCATAACTTGGGTGTCCGTCTTGAAGGCAGAGCAGCTATAAAGGAAGCAGAGAAGCCGGCTCCAGCCAGCATAGCACACTGACTTGTTGGGTGAGACAGTTTCAGCGTTAGCCACTGGTGGCAGCTTGATTTGTAGTTTCTTTTATGGTAAGCAAAACATGTATTTTCTTTTCAAAACCCAGCATGATGTTACTAGTTCCCCAATCCCTTTGGGCAATGAATGAGTGGATTGTGTCACTAAAAGCAATTAGCAAGAAGCAGTGAGAACATTAGCAAAGATTGTTTACTAGCCTTTAAAGAGAAAGTAGGAGTTAATATGGAGGTCTTTCAGTCAATTACAAATGTTACTACATTAATAGCCATTTTTAATTCCCCAAACTAAAAAACTGAAAATATGGAGATAATTTTGTGCTTCACTTTTTTCCCTGTGTGTATGTATGTGTGTATGTGTGTGTGCATGCGCATGTGTGTGTATTTGAAGGATCAGAGAGAAAGGCTGGTTTCAAAGCTCACAGCCTGATAAGAAGGTCTCCAGGGATGATTAAAGTTATTCCCAATGTCACATAGATCATTATGGAGCTAATCACCCCTGACAACTGTAATTCTTGCAGTAATATTTGATAGAAGTTTCTGCACCACTGCAAATACTCTGCACCTGCTTTATTTAATAGTAAGAAAAGAAATTTTGAGTTTTATTTAATTTTAATTAACTCAAATAGCCACAGGTAGCCATACGGAACAGTACAGTTCACTGCCTGTCTTCGTATCCAAACTGCAGACAAGTGTAGAGTTGGCCAGCAGGTCTTTAGGGCAGATGGGCAAGCTGAATAATACCTACCATTGTTGAGCAGGAAATGTGGTTTGTAAAGTGAGGCACAGGCCACAGCAGGAACTGAGTCCTGATTGCCTACATCATGGACTCAGGGACATCCTTGCTTTGTGTGCAAAGCCTACAGCTGGCAGCTGGCTGCTGGCCCAGGGGGCCCTAGGAATCCTGTGTTTGGGAGACAAGTGACCTTTACTAAAGCGAATTCTTATGGCACTTCCACTAAGATTTTGAGTCTTTCCTAGGTTAACCTACAATGTGCAATGTCTTCAGTGTGCTCAGGGGAAGGTCCGCTTCAAACCTTCCCACGTTACAAAAACAAAAGTGATCCTAGCGATGTTTTTGAAGGGAAATATTCTTGAGTTCAGTGAAGGAAGACAACAACCACAGATCCAGAATGAAGGTCATTCTGCCTTTCAAATCTTCCTCACTACACTGAACATTTTTCAGAATAGAGACTCCTGTTTTGATTCAGAATTCTGCCTCCCCGGAGACTCTCGTTTCACAGCAAAAGATAACTCCAGAGCCCTGAAGACATCTTCAAGATGGTTTAGCTTAACAGATGCTTTGGAGTCCACAGACCTTAGTTACACACCTGGCCTTGACACATCAGCTATGGAGTCTTGGCCAAATTATAAAAATTGTTATGGACTCCTATGGTTCCTTTGTTAGATAACACTAAAAACTATATGAGTAAAACATATAGAGAGTACCTGTCATTCATCTTTCACAGAGCCAGCTCTCAAATATCAATACCTTGCTATCTTTCAGTTAACAGTAACCCCTCTCATCCACACTACTGGATGATTATCTGTTATTCTGATCTATTGGAAAGTGCCTTTTTTCCTGAAAATAATCTGGCTTTTATTCTTTTGACAACGTACATTTTATATATATTTGCCTTTTTTTGTAAAAATGTGTTATGATAAGGTTTAATGAAATATTAAAAGAAAACTTAAGTCCAAGAGGAAGAAACAACCGGTGCCCCCAAATGGTTCGAATGTACCACCTGACTGTAGGTCTTTGGAGTGAAATGAAAGGGCAAGCAGGTACAGCAACTGTGGCTGAAGCGCAGGAGCATGCCAACTCCTCTGGGTGCTCGTTTTGTTCATCCCTGGGTTTCAAATTAGATTTGTCTAGTTAATGCTTAGAGAAGGGATGCTGGTCAACAAAATGGGCACTGTCTTCAAAGAGAAGTAGAAATTTCATGCTATGATTTGTTGAAAATGACACTCCAGTGTGTAGCCCTGGGCTCTAATCAAGACTATTCAATGCAAGTGATTCTGAAAGACCCTAATCTCTGAAAAGGAAAGAAAATAGGAGGCAGTTCCGAGCCTGTAGAGTCTCAAGAAGCAAATAATGGCTCGAATGTAGGCAGCTTCTCAGATTCCATCTTAACTCTCTTGAGAAGCCCAGGGAACACAGACGCAAGGCAAATATATCATAAAGGACTATGGACAGAGGCTTTCACACTCCACGGTGAGTGCGGGACAGAGTGAAGCAGATACGTGACAGTCACTGCCAGTCCATGGCCTATGTTTAAAAACCTATATTCTAGGGACTTCCCTGGTGGTCCAGTGGTTAAGACTTTGCTTTCCAATGCAGGTTCAATCCCTGGTCGAGGAGCTAAGATCCCACATGCCTCGTGGCCAAAAAACCAAAACATAAAACAGAAACAATATTGTAACAAATTCAATAAAGACTTTAAAAATAGTTCACATCCAAAAAAAATCTAAAAATCGAGACATAAGAATGTATATTCTGAGTAACTATAAATTAAAATACTAAATATCGTTAATGAATGTTTGAAAATGTGCTGAGCACTGGACTAAGTGCTATGCATGCATGATTTTATTTAACTCTCAAAACAATTTGATGTAGAAACTGACATCCTCACTTGACAGATGGGAAAGAGAAGCACAGAGAGATTTATTAGGTTGCCCAGGGCTAACCAGCTAGCAGGCAGGGAGGCAGGACATGAACGCAGCATGGAGCATCTCCCATGATTTACTGCTTCTCAGTTCTTCTGTGGTCAAAATCCCCAGAAATCCACATTTGTATATATCTCTATTGGACTAACCAAGCAGCAGAGTTGCACATGAGGCAGACAGAATGATGGGCAAGTAGAAACTCAGGGACCTTCTAGCCAAACATGGCATGATAAAGGGCTCTACATCTGCGCCTCCCCTTTCCAGTTGTGTGGGACAGGAGGCTCTTTCCTACTTTCCCCTAGAAAGTTAATATGTAAATCCACTCATCTGTGTCTAACTCCCTGTCAGACAAGTTTAGAGGGAGTGTGGTCATGCACGGGCCCTTTGTACTTGCTCTTTAACCAGAGATATATTTCATGGGTGTCCCCGTCTCATATCTTACCTTTCTCAAAGGGACTTTGAGAAATAATTTTACTTCTCAAATAATTTTACACCTGCTGCTGCTGCTGCGTCACTTCAGTCGTGTCCGACTCTGTGTGACCCCATAGACAGCAGCCCACCAGGCTCCCCCGTCCCTCGGATTCTCCAGGCAAGAACACTGGAGTGGGTTGCCATTTCTTTCTCCAATGCAGGAAAGTGAAAAGTGAAAATGAAGTCTCTCAGTCGTGTCTGACTCTTAGCGACCCCATGGACTGCAGCCTACCAGACTCCTCCACCCATGGGATTCTCCAGGCAAGAGCACTGGAATGGGGTGCCATTGTCTTCTCCATGTCCTCATTAATGTGTGTAAATCTGAATGGAATGTTTGGATGGGGTGATAGGAAACCAATTTCAGCACAGTCTGCTTTGAATCTCTATTTTTAAGCACACAAAGCTAGTCACCAGATTTTAAATCAATTTACCAAACCCTAAAAAGCCTTCCTTTCTGCACTTGGAAGGATGATTTTATACTAAACACAGATGGTCATGCTCCCTAGGGAGTTTAACTAATAAATTTATAGTCTAGATGCTAATCATTTTTTGTTCATTAGGTAATTCATTTTTAGAAAACTGAAAAAGTTGAACATTTGGAAATAACACTTTTTTAGCCAAAAAAACTGTATTTATGACATCCAGAAACAGAACTATTCTAATAGAATCTACTCATTTCAGCCTAGAAAAGGAAGTCTTGTGTTGGAGTAGACTGGAAGGCTAAATTGGCTTCTTTGAATTATCATTGTATTCAGAAGAATTGTATCAGTAGCTGGCTATGAATGGGGGCATTTGGTTCTATTTGCTACCTTTCCCCTCCCCCACTTCTGCGGTCTCTCCCCAGTGTCAAGTAAACAAAAACTTTATAAATTACCTAATGTGGGCAATACACCCTGACTATTGATTTTGCCAAAGGCAAAGAGGCGATCCGGGCATACAACAGGCAACCCAGCTAATGACATAGCAGACCATCTGATCTTGTACTCCCACTTCAGGGATGAGGAACTGTGGGCCTGAGAGGTCCTGTGTCCTGCCAAAAGACACTCAAGTGGTTCCTCGCAGAGTTGAGAAGCCTAGAACCAAGCCTACTCACCCCCAGCTAGCTCCTTGTTCTTTCCTACACGGTCTTCCAGAATAAAAGAGCAACTACCTTCTACCCCCCTCGCCCCGCCCCCTTCTTTTTTAGCTGCTTTCCAAGAGATGCATTCACGACCAATTTTCTTCCTCACAGTAAATTCAGGAGACAAGCACTGTCATCCCCATTTCACGGGGGAGCTGCCCAAGGTCATGGAGCTGGACAGAGGAAGAGGCCGGACAGCGCTCACTTCATCTGGCTCCAGGGCTCCTGTTCTCCTCACTGTACCACACTCTTCCCTGGAGGAGCATCCACTCTGATGAAGGTGTCCAAATGCAGGGGATGCAGCGAAGAAGGGGCAGTGAGCCAGTCCTTCCATGGCTGAATGGAAGAGATAAGTGCCTTCCTCCCACTGTGAGCCTTTCTCAGTCCCAGCTGTAACTCAGTTCTTTCTTATTCTGCCCATTGTCCTCTCCTGAGGCCCAGCCTGAAGCTCACTGTCATCAGTGAGGGTTTCTTATCCCCTGGGAATGATCTGCATTTTCATTTGTCACGGAAGTTCTGCCTTTGGACATTTCTTAATATGATTTTTAATGGTTGCATTTGAAATACTTTGAATTTACTCAATATTCAGCACAAAGCCATTAAAAGTAAATGGCTGGGAGGATGGGCTCAGTATAAACATGAAGTGATGTATGTCATTAGTGGACGGGCACTGTGTCTAAGCAGGGCATCCATCAGGTTTCAAAAACATCTGCCAGGGTTTCTCCAGGGCCATAACTGATGTTTGTTCTTGGTACAGTTACTAATGCTTATTCTTTTTCCTGACTGTCCCCCAATCTCTTCACCTCTCCCTGAATCTTATATTTCAATTTTATTTTCTATTTGTTTCTGGGACAGTATGATACAAATACCTTGACTTTGCAATGAGCCATATGTCAAGAAAGCAATCAAAGGAGTTTATCTTCCTGGCTAAGAAACAGCTGGACATGCTTCCCATCTACTGGAACTAGTTTAATGGCACCCATTTTGACTCAATATTTTGGGCTTAAAATTTATAGAGACAATTCAGAAATTTCTCTTGCAAGATTAGGAAAACTGATTCTATCCTAACTTGGTTCACTGTTATACTATGAATAAAATATTCTGACCTGGAAGAGAATCAGTATGAGGATTCGAAAACAAGGGCCATCCATGCTGAAAATTCCAAGATCAAATCCAACAGTGGATGCTAGCACTCCTGACAGCATAGTGAATCATTAAAAGTTAGGGCCATAGAGATGCTGGAGTTTAAATCCCTACTCTTCTGTGACTGGGCAAGTTACTTTGTACCCCACTGCTTTAGTTTCCCTCAGTGCCTTAGTTTATCTATCTGTAAACTGGGTGTAATCACAGTAGCTACTTCATAAGGTTACTGGGAAGATGACATGCATTAACATGGGTCAAGTGAGAGCCTGGCACATGGTAAACACTCGGTAATGATGGCTGTTGTGGGACCACTACTGGCAGACATGAGGCATGAAATGGTTCAGGTGACTCTTCAGTTCCATGGGTCTTCTGCTGATTTTAGATTTTGATTCTTCCTGAGTCTACATGGGAAATTAAAACTTACCTGGAATAAGTTACAGCTATTCTTGTTCTGAGTACAATGCGGCTTAGCCAACCTTTAAACCAACACCCTTATCCATGTGATTCCTTAGGGAGCAGGCCACTGTTCTTCCTTGCTAGGTCTGGAAACAATACCTTGCCTCCGCCGGCAGTTGAGTTTCCTAAAGCAGGTCCCTTCTACGAGGCGGTTCAGGCGTTGTTGTTTGATCAGCTCCAAGATTTCTGGCTGAATCTTCTCCTTTAGTTCCCTGTGAAAGGATAAACACATATTCCACAACGCACCTTGAGAATAGCACTTGGCTGAAAGGGCACCATGGCAGAGAGGGCAGGTGCACAAAAGCTCCATCTTTTCCTGAACATCCCCAGACCTCCTAGGTTGGTGCTTTAGAGAATCATTTATTAAGCATCAGTAAACAGGGTTATCTGTTGTGGTAACTGTATAGATTCTCTGACATTTACAGAATACCCACAAGAGCCCCAACCACTTCAGTGACGTTTTTCTAGACCGATGTCTCCAGAGACATTTGTCTCTTGTTTTATAAAGTCACAGATACAAATTTATGCAAAAATTCACTTAGTTCTTCTGAGACAATGAATCTCTGGTCATATTCTACTCCTTACAGCAGATAGATAAACTCCTAGACTACATGTGTGGTCTGACCAAACAGGAGTGTTGGACAACCATGCGGTGACTATTGTACAGCAAACAGTGTCGGGTGAAGCAAAGGACCACTTACAAAGGGGAATAACATATCATCTGAGATTTTAGCCCATAGAGATTGGGATAATGAGGGCATAAATTAAGGATTAGTTGCATCTTGTCTCAGGCTAATACAATGTAATTTAGGTTTAGATGTACTACACTATAAAGATATAATAATGAGTACAGTGGGTTGTAAACCCTTTTTTTTTTCCCAAGAGCAGAGATTTTTTTATCTTGTGAAATTTTAGGTAGCACCCTCATATTTGAGTATATTAAAGCTAGAGTTTTTCTAGTTGAGGATGTACAGAGAGACCTACAGTCTAGCCCTCAGAGCAGTGTTAAAAGCACTGACCCAAACTCAAAAGACCAGGATCTCCATCTAGGCTCTGCTCATGACTGGCGTTTCATGTAGCGCCTCTAAGTCTCCCCTCATCCATAAAACGGGACCAAGAATGCTTCCTCCCAAAGGGGACAGTGTGAGTATAAGCGAGCTGTAAGCGCTGGGCAGGAATGCCGAGCGTTTCTGGATTTGCTTAGATAATATTCTCACCTTTCCTCAGGACAAACATTTCTTGTGCCCGTAACACACTGTAGTCAAGGCTCACATTTTTCGTAAGCTTCAGCCTTAACTCTGGGCTCCCTCTGGATCGCAGGCAATCTATCCTCACGTGGTATTCTGTTCCCAGGTATGAAAGGCCCTACACATTCAGTCAGTGTGTGCTATGAGCTAGGTAGTGTACTAGGCAAATGTAGCCCATTTAACACCCTTCTCTCCTCCCCACCAAAGAACCCCTGACTTTTGGGAACAGGTATTAATTTCATCAGGCCCATCTCACAGATGGAGAAACAGCTTACAGAAGTGAAGCCCTGAATAGGAGCACACAATCAAGTGTTTCTTGTGCAAACTGCTTCTATTCACTCCTGAGAAAAAAATAGAGAATAGAAAGTGATATGAAAGGGTCTGGCCATCTAACCAGGCATGCTAGTAAGCTGTTGATACATATTTGGACTTGCTGCTAAGTCGCTTCAGTCGTGTCTGACTCTGTGCGACCCCACAGACGGCAGCCCACCAGGCTCCCCCGTCCCTGGGATTCTCCAGGCAAGAACACTGGAGTGGGTTGCCATTGCCTTCTCCAATGCATGAAAGGGAAAAGTGAAAGTGAAGTCGCTCAGTCGTGTCAGACTATAGTGACCCCATGGACTGCAGCCCACCAGGCTCTTCCGTCCATGGGATTTTCCAGGCAAGAGTACTGGAGTGCGGTGCCATTGCCTTCTCCGTATTTGGACTTAAATGGCCTCAAATACCAGGGCACTTGATCCTGTTCCATCTGACCAGTTTGAAAGCTGAGTGTGGATATCCACCCCAATGGTACAGCTTGGTGCATTTGCTCTATGCGCATTTGCTTTTCTGATGTGGGTCTCACAGGGTCTCATCTCAGGCATTCAGATTACTAACATTACCTGTTATCAGTGTTCAGTTTCTGTAGAATGGACTCAGAATTGCAGCTTTGATGAACCCTGCTCTGAACGGACAAGAAGGTGGGAGATAGCCAAGGTAGTCACACATGACAATAAATCACTGCTCCTGGCTTCAAGTTGGGGTAATGAGGTGGAGAAATCATGGGAGAGAGAAACTGGGAATTTCATCAATTTTTAGGTTAGAGATGCATCTTTAAAGGATAGTTTTCCTAGGCTAGAGTTACCTATTAAAATGGAGATGAAGATGCAGAGATGAGGACCAAAAGGAGGAATAACTGAAAGAACTCAATGATTTATGATTTTTAGTGTAAGAGCCAGATGTTGCCATCATAGCACCTTCTGTTATGAACCATCTCTGGGGATGGACGGTCGGAATAAGTGGATCTGCTGCTACAAAGGTTACCTTTTCTTGTTATGAACCCCAAGGACTCCGAAACATGTTTAAGCAATGAGGGAAATGGAATAGCCTTTTTCTTTTTTGTAAGTGATGTCCTCTTCCTTCCCGCAAATGGGCTCAGTAGCTGCAGACTTCATTCATATTAGGAAAACATATGTAATCCCTACATGGTGTTTCTGTGAATGAGATATGACCTCTGGGGGAATCCTGGTAATAACCATGGGCTGAAATTGGGCTTTGACATTCTCAGCTTGGGGTCAGTGAGGTCAAGGTCATGGGTTCACTAGCTCTGCTTTGATAAATATTCCTCTATTTCTAGCTAAAAGCTTTGTAAATAAATAAAAGGAGGAAGATTAAACAAGGTAGAATAAATGAGTGTGTGAAGAGCAGTTCAAAGTCTAGCAGTGTTTCCAGAAGAGAATTCCAAGTCTAAGCCCAATGAGGCCGGTGACATACGCAGAGGACAGACAGCACCACTAGACTGGTGAGCCTCCTTCCTGGACCTGGTGCTCATCTAGAACAGAGGCTGCACTGAACACAGGCATTGGCTGTGAAAGCCATGAGCAAAGCTTGTGACCAGTCTTTAACAAGGATGTAGATCTGCAGGACAGGCAGGAGCCATATTTCTGGCTCTACCTGCTTTTCCTTTTTCTTCCTCACCTACTTGTACTGGACACTCCAGGATAAGATGAGGTGTTAACGAATATATCCACAGTGTCGATTTTACCATTTCTATGTTGACAGTGAGACAACTTGCTAAATTCTGGTTATCGACTCATAATACGAGTGACTATTTCTCAGAGTGTTTGTTAAGTGCAGGGCATATACTAAGGGCTTTTCATGTATTACTTCACTGAGTCCTCTGAACAACTCAACAATGTAGACATTTTATCAACTTAGTTTTAGAAATGAGAAAAACAGGTTTAGAATGGGTGACGGAAGTTGACTGAGGAGCCACATTTGCAAGCGATGGCCTGGGAATCTGATCCCGGGTCTGTTAGCTCCTGGGTCTGCATTTTCCACATTTGCTACTCTGCTTCCATGGTGTTTGTCCCTGCAGCTCCCCTCCCCTCAACATCATGGCAAATGATCTATTTGGGGACTTTTTAAACTTTTTATATCCATTAATTCAGATCAATTGTGCAGATGAACTTATCCTCCCCATAAAGTCACACGATGGAGAAAAGGATGGCACCCCACTGCAGTACTCTTGCCTGGAAAATCCCATGGACAGAGGAGCCTGGTAGGCTGCAGTCCATGGGGTCGCTAAGAGTTGGACATGACTGAGCGACTTCACTTTCACTTTTCACTTTCATGCATTGGAGAAGGAAATGGCAGCCCACTCCAGTGTTCTTGCCTGGAGAATCCCAGGGACAGGAGAGCCTGGTGGGCTGCCATCTATGGGGTCGCACAGAGTTGGACATGACTGAAGCGACTTAGCAGCAGCAGCAGCAGTAGCAAAGTCACACGAAGTAGAAAGTAACAAATACCTCCTTCTGAAATAATTAGTCAAGAGCTAAGAAAGAAAACAGAGCTTCTTCAACCCACTGAATACACAGTCTTCCAAAATATTTGTCCACCCAGAGCTTGCATTTCTCTTCTCAGGAAATATAAACATTTTATAAAAATGAGATGCACGCCTCGAGGAATCTTCGTGGCTCTGAGATTTGCCTCCATGCTGTGTGCAGCAGCCAGGCGAGGGGGAGGGGATGGTCAGCAGTGTTCTGCACCAGAGATCAACCATCCAGCCCAGCCACTGCCCAGTCTGCAAAATGAAAAGCTTGAACTGGATGACCTTAAAGTCACTTTTCAGTTCTAAAGTATGAATTCCTAAGCCCCATGCTTGGGTTGTCTCCTATGTGCTCTTGTGACAACCCACCCTCCTGCGCTTCCTCTCACCTGGCACAGTCCCTGCTAATCCCTGCTAATCTCAGCTTTAAAGCCTGGTGCAAGGACAGCCAAGTGTCTCTGGTTCTCTGCCTGTCCCAGCACCTCGGGACCTTGCAGGAAGGAGTTACTCAATACATACTTGTTAAGTGAATGAATGAATGAATGCAATCATACATGGTTCTCTGCATTTTCTTTGTTGTGGGTTTATCCCATGAGCCACTGCGGCAGCATTTAGACTTCATCCAACTACAGCAATGAGTTCCTGTCTAGCAGATCATTCTAACAGACAGAGCATCACTGGAGAAGCAGCTGGAGGCTGGTAGCCTCCTGCCTACTTCAGGGGCCAGGATAGGGACCAGGTTGGTTCATGACCTCCCCCATGAAACAGCTCTGACAAGTTTTTATGACTTTACTAGAGCTCTGGTGGATCATGGTGCTTTTTAGTCCCATGCCCAAGTGATGATGCCAATGTATATACACACAGGAGATTTCTTTTGTATTTTCATAGCTTCTCTCTATACAGGTATATAATAATAAATGTAAAGATAAGAGTTTCTTATAATAAAGGGAAAGCAAGGGAAATGAAACTTCAGAACGTCATTGCAGAGCCTTGAGATGTAAAGATATGAAGTCAAAGCAGGAGCAAAATGTTTGTACTTGACAAGCACTTAACAGTCTTATTTGGAACAAAGTCATGGTCAAACATTAATTTAGAATCACTTGGCCTTTTGGATTTAACTGAAGTGGTCCCTTAAGACTCTCTTTAGGCTTTAAGAATTGTTGTCAAAAGCATAATAAAATCTTCTTGTGTTCACACATCTGCTGAAACAAACATTATGAAATCCAACATTTCAGTACTGTGGGTCCCAGGATGGGGCAAAGGGCCTCTGTCCCTCCTTGCAAGAGAGAAACTGCATCAGGTATCACCTCACACCAATCAGAATGGCCATCAATGAAAATCTACAAATAATCAATGCTGGAGAGGGTGGAGGGAAAAAGGAACCCTCCTGTGTTGTTGGTAGGACTATAAATTGATACAGTCACTATGGAGAACAGTATGCTGCTGCTGCTGCTAAGTCGCTTCAGTCATGTCCGACTCTGTGCGATCCCACAGACGGCAGCCCACCAGGCTCCCCCGTCCCTGGGATTCTCCAGGCAAGAACACTGGAGTGGGCTGCCATTGCCTTCTCCAATGGAATACTAGTAAGTCATAAAAAAGCATAAAATAATGCCACTTGCAGCATCATGGATGGGGCTGGAGATTATCATGCTAAGTGAAGCAAGTCACACAGAGGAAGACAAATATCATTTAATATCACATATATGTGGAATCTAAAAAAAAATGAATGATATAAATGAACTTATACCCAAAACAGAAATAGACCCACAGACACAGACATGGCCACTTGCGGTTACCAAAGCAGATGAAGGGGATAAATGAGTAGTTTGGGATTAACATATACACACTGCTATGCATAAAACAGATTACCAGCAAGGACCCACTATATAGCCTAGGGAAATATGTTCAATATTTTGTAATAACCTATAAGGGAAAAAAATGTGAAAAAGTACCTATCTATCTATCTATCTATTACTTTGCTGTACACCTGAAACTAACATGACATTGCAAGTCAACTATGTTTCAATAACAAACTCTTTTAATTAAAAAGAAGAAATAAACTCCATCTCTGAGGAGTCAGCTCTTTACTCAAAGCTCTTTCTACTTGGTATTCAGGGGCTGTTATCTTCGTCTATTAATAGCTGATGACCAAAGCAAAACCCCAGCTCTGCCTCTTACAAGTGCTGACTGCTGCTTGACGTGGATATGGCTTAGGTTTTACATAGATGTGAGCTGCCAAAGGGGCTTCCCAGGTGGCTCAGTTTTAAAGAACCCGCCTGCCAATGCAGGAGATGTAGGAGATGCGGGTTTGATCCCTGGGTCAGGAAGACCCCCTGGAGGAGGAAATGGCAACGTACTGCAAATGACAACCTGCTCCAGTATTCTTGCTTGAGAAATTCCATGGACAGAGGAGCCTAGCAGTGTACAGTTCATGGGGTCCGAACTGTCGCATGCAACTGAGCGCCTGAGCATGCGTGAGCCACCAAAGGCCCTGAGGAAGCATTTCCCCTCCCCTGCTGCCTAACCTCATCACCACAAAAGCCCACAGTTCTGCTCTGCAGCTTCTAATGATGCTTCCCAAGGCCTGAAAACAAACACAGAGTAGATGCTATAGCTTGGCTATGTTTTTTTCTGTGCACTTTTTAAAACTTCATCTTAGCCTTGCACTTGGCAAAGCAGCTCTGGTAGGGGAAATGAAGAATTAGCTAAGGGATCTGTGGGCTGGAGTTCAAGTCCTGGATCCTACACTTGCCAACAAGGTCCTCTCCTCTCTAGACTATATTCCGGTCCTCAAGTAGAAATAAGACTTGCCTTCCTCACACAGGTGTGAGGACACGATATAGCATAAGGAACACGAGGAGGTACTTTGCAAATCGCCAAGCACTAAACATATCAGATATATTGGAGCAAGAAACAGAAAGCAGGGATAAAGAAAAGGAATCAGAGAGAGAGAAAGAAATGTTGAAGAGGTGCTTCATGACACCAAGGATGTAAGATGGTTTCATAGGAAAGTTCAGAAGAAGCCACATTCAGTCTTTCGAGGGAAGAATGAGAGTAAATGTCAAACACCTTTACTTCCCATCCTGTTTCCTATTTTCTTTCCTATGAAGTATAAGGTAACAAAACTGACCTAGTTCTAAGAAAAGGACACAGGAAGATAAACAGGTCAATACTAAGAAAAGATAAAGGGAACAACAGTCTAAAACAGTGTTCATGTTCAAGGTTTACAACATCATAAAGATGGAGATGAAATTACAGAACCATTGCAAATGCACCTGATGCAAAGTCCTGTGAAAAGGAGCCCCCTGATTCTTCACCTGAGGCCTCTGGGTTGATAGCTACAAGAGATGTTCTGCTGATAGCCACATGAGATGCTCTGATGCGAAGCAGAGCCAATGGGGCAGGGAGACAGTGGGTCGCTCCCTTTCAAGCTCACGCTCCCTCCCACACATGACACTTCAATGTTCCTCTTGTTTTAATTATCACTAAGTCTCATTCTGGCTGGAGCAGAACATCTTGCCATTCAAGAGTGCCTACATAGAATATAGCTTTATGGACAAAACAAAAGAGATTGTCCCAAGTATTAGAAAAGTTTCCAGTCTTTTCAGCTGCAAATCCTGAGAGGCCTCATCAGTAACTGGGTCACCTCTTGGCTTAGATTCTCCTGCCAGCACCTCCTGTCTCCACCTCCCCGTAGCCCAGCCCTGCCCAGCCTTTCTCAAGGAGTTGCTGAGACTTCAGGAACTGAGTAGAGATCTTTCATTGGCTTTCCATGCAACACAGCCCAGCTGGGTGATGGGCTTTCACTCTAGAAACGGTGCGTCAGAGCTGTTGAGAAGGCAGAGGTCAGAGGTAACTTACAAAATCGGGCGAGACTGGAAATCTTCCTGGTTCATCCTCTCAGACTGGCGGATTTTCAGGATTTCTGTGTAGCTCAGGTTCTGCAGTTTGCTCTTGAACTGGTCCAGGGAGCTAGGCTTGGTTGTAAGAGCTCTCATAACCTGTTCCTTCACCACCTGCATTACCTGTGAGATTGAAGGAAGACCATAATTTTCCTGGGGATTGACCTTACCCATTCAGAAAAATCTTTCACAGATTATGGTTCCCTAGCCCTTTCATTTGCACTTTTGGCCCTAACTTGGAGTGTGCTTTTCCAGAGAGTCAACTACTATGATATACAGCTTCCATTTCCTCCTATACTACTGGAATTGCAAGGAAAAGGTGGATTGACTAACTCTGAATTGGGAAGGGAGAGGGAGACTTAGGGTGGGAGGGTATATACCTATTCATTTGCTTGATGTATTGTATGACTGTAGAGGATGCAAACTCAAGGAAAAAAGGAGTCTAAGCAACAGCCAGAAGTCTGCATAATCATTGTTTTTTTCCAGGAGAAACTCTGAGACACAATTAACTGTGGAAGTTTGGTTGGCACTGGTTCAAGTGAATGTGAAATAATACCTACACCCGTCCCTCCTGGATTGCTTTCGCCATGTAGTTAAGGTCTGAGGGTTCATACAGATGATATATCCAGAAATGTGTATGTGGTATTGCCTCTCTGAGCCAGGCCCTGAAAAGAGAGGTCTACTGAATTAGAACTGACGCATCCCATTGGAAGCCTCAAGAAAAAAAGAATATGGTAATTGGCTGCTTCAGGACAGGTCCAGGCCACAAGGAGGCAATTAACCACTGCCTCTATTAATGCGGATTCATCTTCATCCAAATATCTAGAGCAGGAAAAGACCAGAAAACACACAGAGGCATCCAAGAGACTGTAACCTTGCTGCTTCTTTTTTTCAAATCCTCCATTACAGATGCTAACGACAATTGTTGCCTTTGATAACATACCTACTATGAGCCAGGTACTACAAAAGGTACTTCACATGTATTCTTTATTTTAATCTACTCAAATTCAGGACATAGATATCATCATTATTCCTATATGCAGAAACTAAAGTTTGAAAACCTTAACTAGTCCAAAATTCTATAGATGATGGGTAGGTGGTTGAGTTGAGATTTGAACTTAGGGCTGACTGTAAATGCTGTATTTTACTGCCTTCATACCAACATTCTGGGGCTATCTGCAACTTAAAAATAAGAGTAGATCACCAGTGCACCTCAATTATGTGCTAGGTTCGGTGTCAGGCACTTTGCTGATCATCAACTCATTTAATCCTCTTTTCAATACAGTAGAGTATATGTTTTTACTACTACTTTAAAGATAAGAAAATGGACTCAATATTGGGAAAAGAATCTGAAAAAGAATAGATATATGAATATGTATAATTAATCACTTTAATCACTTTTCTATACAGCTGAACTAACACAACACTGTAAATCAACTATAATATTAAGTACAATGTTTAAAAAATATATAAGAAAATGGTTACTGAGAAGGATTGAGAACTTCTCAAAGGTCACACATATCTAGTTGAGATCTAAGATACCTGTATGGTGAACAGAACATACACTGAGTGTTGAACAGCCCTGGGGTACCACCTATCCCATCATTATGAATGTGATCTCAGTATGCTCCTATGGCTTCTAAACAGTTAGTCATTCAAAAATTCAAGCACAGTAGATAGTAATTGCTCACTGATGGGAAAAAAAAGAGTATTAGCTGCTTGTCGTGTCTGACTCTTTGCAACCCTATGGAATGTAGCCTGCCAGACTCTGCTATCTATGGGATTCTTCAGGCAAGAGTGCTAGAGTGGGGTGCCATGCCCTCCTCTAGGGCTTCTTCCTGACCCAGGGATCAAACCCAGGTCTCCTGTGCTGCAGGCAGATTCTTTACCATCTGAGCTACCAGAGAATCCCACTCACTGACTAGTCCCACCAAAATGTCAATATTTCATGAAATGTTATTGAACAGAAGTAACAGTTTTACAGGATGGAAAAGACTATGGCAATCAGAACTTTCAATCTCGAGTGATGGCCAGGTGATGGGAAAAAAATCTCACCATCTCAAGTAATATTAGGCAGCTGAAATGTCCTTTACACACTGGACAGCCCGTTGCACTGGCTGAGCTCTGTTTAATGGCATTGCCCCTCTCTGATGGTACAGGGTGCTTTCTCCAACTGGATGTCTCTCACATAGCTGTCCTATTACAAATAAGGACCTGTCCAGTGATCTGCTGGGGTCCAGAGGCTTTGAGAGGCAGAAGAAGAAAATGAATCCTTCTTGGTAGCAAAACCAAATGTGCCCTCAGAAAAACCAGAGCCTTGGGGGAACCCATAAGCCCATGAGTCCTCTTAGCTCAGGGATGTCTGATAGCTCACTCTTTAGCCATCTGCATACACATTGCTTGCCCTGCCCTCGTGTAACCAGGAATCCCATGTTAACCACATTTTCCTTTAGTCAACTGAACATGGCTGAACCAAGGGTAAGGTGAGTCATAGGTGGCCGGGAGACCAACAGGTCTGTCTATTTTCAAGTGCTATCAACCTTTATTTTTCCTTATATGCTTCTAACCTTTAAGAATCCATGCCCACAGTAAGACTACCCACTACTAGGTGATCTATTTGCATTTTCATAGGGACTATCAGGCACGAAGTATTTTATCACAAGAAATAAATCTAATTGCAGGAATCTTGAGAAACTTCAGAAGAAAATGTGAAGGATGGCAGATCTATATCATTCACTATGGAGCTGCTTTATCCAGTAGGCAACACTGTTCTCAGAGGACTGTGTGCCATGCTTGCCCTGTAAAGAGGTTGCTGGTGATACCTCTGATGTAAGACTCGAGAGTCCCTTGGACTGCAAGGAGATTCAACCAGTCCGTTCTAAAGGAGATCAGTCCTAGGTGTTCTTTGGAAGGAATGATGCTAAAGCTGAAACTCTAGTACTTTGGCCACCTCATGCGAAGAGTTGACTCACTGGAAAAGACTCTGATGCTGGGAGGGATTGGGGGCAGGAGGAGAAGGGGACAGCAGAGGATGAAATGGGTGAATGGCATCACTGACTCAATGGACATGAGTTTGGGTGAACTCCGGGAGTTGGTGATGGACAGGGAGGCCTGGCGTGCTGCAATTCACGGGGTCACAAAGAGTTGGACATGACTGAGTGACTGAACTGAACTGAACTGAAAGGCATGAAGGCAACTGTCCTCCAGGCCACTGACTCACGGGACTTTCTGCGGCCATGGCTGGATTACTCTCTGCAGTGTAATTCCATGGGTTTTTAGGGTTACCGCAAGTCAGACTATATTTTAAAAAATATTTTTATTTATGTATCGGGCTGTGCTGGGTCTTAGTTGTGGCATGCAGGATTTTTATCTGTGGCATGCGGAATCTAATTCTCTGATCAGGAATCTCTGACTTAGCCCCTGTGCATTAGGAATGCAATTTTAGCCAATGGACCACCAGGGATGTCCCAATCAGACTGTATTGATAGAAACTTTTAACAAAAATTTGCTCGAGAAGCATCATTTGTGAAATCAACATAACAAACATTGCTGAGTGCTCATGGCAAACAGATGGAAACAGTGACGGACTTCATTTTTTTGGGCTCCAAAGTCACTGCAGATGGTGACTGCAGCCATGAAATTAAAAGACGCTTACTCCTTGGAAGGAAAGTTATGACCAACCTAGACAGCATATTAAAAAGCAGAGACATTACTTTGCCAACAAAAGTCCGTCTAGTCAAGGCTATGGTTTATCCAGTGGTCATGTATGGATGTGAGAGTTGGACTATAAAGAAAGCTGAGTGCCGAAGAATTGATGCTTTTGAACTGTGGTGTTGGAGAAGACTCCTGAGAGTCCCTTGGACTGCAGGAGATCCTACCAGTCCATCCTAAAGGAGATCAGTCCTGGGTGTGCATTGAAAGGACTGATGCTGAAGCTGAAACTCCAATACTTTGGCCACCTCATGCAAAGAGCTGACTCATTTGAAAAGACGCTGATGCTGGGAAAGATAGAGGGCAGGCGGAGAAGGGGACAACAGATTATGAGATGGTTGGATGGGATCACCAACTCAATAGGCATGAGTTTGAGTAAACTCCGGGAGTTGGTGATGGACAGGGAGGCCTGGTATGCTGCAGTTCATGGGGTTGCAGAGTTGGACATGACTGAGTGACTGAACTGAACTGAACTGAAGGCATGGTCTTTTCCTTGTGTGAACTAAGGGTCTAATAAGAGAACCAGGATGAGCAAAGATTACGTCAGTTGAAATGTGGATGTGACAGAGCAGACGGATGGATAAACATTGTTGGCAGATGGGAAGGTATTTCAAAGAAGAGGATGTCACATGAATTTAGAATGAAGTATGCATATTCAGTGATGTTGAAATAGGTAAATAACATGGAAACTACCACATCTTAACTGCTTGAAACCTGGGCTGTGTCTGAATTGGAACCAGTTACATAAACATTGTTTCATGCCCCCAGTGTAACGGAAGAGAAGAAAATTTCCAGTTGACCTTCCACCTGATCTGCTTCTTTTTTTACTCAGGCAAAATGCTAAATTTGGAATGCTTTACAAATTTTGAAATTGTGACCATCTCATATCTTGCAGTATAAATGGTGGCTAAATATGGTCAAGGCTGAATTATAACACTTTGTAGTTTCATGTGAGGGGCACTGCAGGAGCTGCCCCTTTCCTCATTTAGAGAAACTCAGAGTTGAGCCAAGGTTGTAATTGTCATCTCCTAATGTTATTTGACCTTCTAGCTGGAGGTAGGACATGTAAGAGAGACAAAGATATAGCAACTAGAACACCAAAAACGAAGAGGTTTTAAAATAGAATTAGGTTAACGCTGGGGGAGTCTTAACAGCTCTCTCCACCTTCCTCATTTTATAGATGAGAAACCACAGGCTCAGAGGGCCAGGTGATTCTCTTATTTCATGAGTTTCTTAAGGAGCTGTCAGAGATGACAGTCACTAGACTACGTGTGACTAGACACAATGATAATGCTAGTAAGAGGGCATGTAGCATGAACTGACCAATCAACATCCTTCCCAGACTTTTCTGACTCGACTTTAGGCAGAGTTGCTCTTTTCACCTCAAATTGAGAACTGTGAGAATGTCCTTTAACATACAGCAGAGTGGAAGATAATGAGCCAGATGCCAGTAGAATCAGACACAAGAAAGTCAGAAGCATGCGCACGTGTGTGTGTTGGGGTGGAGAGAGAGAGAAAGAGAGACAAAGAATGTGTTAATAATGGTGATGCCATGTGCATGTATTAAGTCACTTTAGTTGTGTCTGACCCTTTGTGACCCTTTGGACTGTAGCCTGCCAGGCTCCTCTGTCCATGGGGTTCTCCAGGCAAGAATACTGGAGTGGGTTGCCATGTCCTCCTCCAGGGGATCCTCCTGACCCAGGGATCGAACTTGCATCTCCTGCATTGCAGGCAGATTCTTCACCACTGAGCCACTGGGGAAGCCCAATGATGAAGCCATGCTGCTGCTGCTAAGTCGCTCTGTCTGACTCTGTCTGACTCTGTGCAACCCCACAGACAGCAGCCCACCTGGCTCCCCTATCCCTGGGATTCTCCAGGCAAGAACACTGGAGTGGGTTGCCATTTCCCTCTCCAATGCATGAAAGTGAAAAGTGAAAGTGAAATCGCTCAGTCGTGTCTGACTCTTCGCAACCCCATGGAGTGCAGCCCACCAGGCTCCTCTGTCCATGGGATTTTCCAGGCAAGAGTACTGGAGTGGGGTGCCATTGTCTTCTCCAACCACAAAGTCAGTTCAACCCTGGTATTTGCTGGTTTGATTACATAAGCCTTTTTTCTGGAAATGGTTTGAATGGAATTCTTGTCACTTTCAACCGAAGATCTCAATGAACGTAAGCAATGAAGTATGCAGGAATACCAATTTAAGAGGCTGACGTTGCCCGGATTAGAGAAAAAATAGGAAAAGGGCACTGGGTAGGAACAATAAAGCTATTTTGAAAACAAATAAGTTAAAATCATCTTCATTTATATGCTCATGGTTGTACCTTTGCATGGAAATGATAATCCCTTATGCAAGTATGGGAAACTCTTCAGCTTCTACTTATACTCTGCACTTAAAAGCCACTGTTAGAATTCCATTTCTTTTGCTTAAGACTTTGATCCCTGCTAGATGTAAGCATCCATAAGTGGAACAATCCTTTAAATCCCCAACAATCATTTACACTTCAGTTTGAAGAAAATATAGCCCTTTTCTTAGGAGTAGGTTGATAAGCGTGAAGAGGTGTGGATGGCACTGGCCCCAGGAAAAGGGAAGCAAGCGGTAGGTATACAGGATAAAACAGCAGCCAGATATTGGTTTTGCCTACCTCACACTTTTTTGGCATTGGCCACTGTTCTATGACCAAGAGCAGTGACCTGAGCGACAGATGTCATTGTTTCCTTAAGAAGGGGCAAAACAGCCAGAGGGGTCAACTAGCCTTCTATTCCTTTGCAGCATACCTTCTACAAGAACTAGAATTAATGATGTGAAGTCTCTGTTAATGCTTTATGTGTGCAATTTAAATCAGGATACTCACAACCACCATCTTTAACCCCATCCTCTTTGGAAAACCTTTAATCATTTTCTGAAAAACCCACAGTGGTGTTGCAGAGGCATGAGCAAATCAATGAACTTAAAACTTCTAATTACAACATGTGCTTTGCCACAGACATCAAAGAAAACATACTCTTAGAATTTGCATTTGGTATTGACTGATTATTCAATCAAGGTCTGAACCGTGCCTGTGGTCTGAAGCGTGTGTTTCTGGAGTCTTCCCAGCACACGCTGACTGTAGTAACATCATATGTTACAAAAGAAGTGGGGGTCCCACAAGACACTTGTGCTTTAAATGGAGAAACCTTTTAGCTCCTTGGCAGAGTGGGTTAAAGGTGTAAGTGCTGGGTATCCCTGAACAGAATCAAGCATGCTGGCAGTCTAACGGTGCTCCGGTTTCATTGTTGTTAACTGCAATGAGCTTCTGATCCATGGAGCCTCTGTGCCCTCCCGGTCTCATCAGCTCTTTGACCCTGACACACCAGTTACATCTTTATCCAGCATCATTCATCCATTCATTCAACAACTGTTTCTGAGCATCTACAATGTAAAAGGCCCTAAGACTGAATGTGCTTGTGTGGAATGAGCTCCCGGCCTGGGAAAGTGAAAGATTTGCAACTCCATCTGCATCTTCCAAGAGAGGAAGTGATGTCATAGTGGCGCATGGGCAAGATATTCATCCCTCAAATATTTCCTGAGCCCCTCTCAAGTGCCAGAGGGCTGAGGGTGCAGCATGGGGACTTTGGCTGGGATTGAAGGAGAGGCCAGATATGGACATGAGGAGGATCAGGGAAGAAGCCGGTCTTAGTGGAAGAAATGGCACGAGGCAAGCTCAGAGAGAGGAGAGAACAGCTCTGGGTGGAGAAGAGTGGCTGGTGGTTTCATTTAATTGGAGAAATGAGGTGGAGCTGATAGGGAAGGCTGGGAAGACGGTAGGTGGCTTTACTGACTAAGATGAAAAATGTGGATTGTTTTTTCTATTACTAATGATAAATCATCAGAGGATTTTGGGTGGTGTGATGGATTTCAGTAATGTATATTGGGAGACAAACAAAGGTATCTTTCTTCCTGGGCCAGCTGGGGAAAGGAGGGATGTCAGCAAAGTACACGGTTGAGACAAGCCTGTTGCTGGGACTTGAAGGATAAATGGGAGTTACGATGTAATGGAAAAGGAAAATGTCCCTCCAGGAAGAGGGACTGGCAAAAGCAAAGGCAGGAGGTAGGCAGTGCATGACTCAGGTATTAGAGAAAATATGCTTTTGGAGTTCACGTTAGTAGTTTTCAGCCAATGGATGGGTACTGGTTGCAGGGCAGCTACACAGCCTTTAGAGCTCAACACACACAATTTCGAAACCAGGCTGCCAACTTCCTCAAGACACTCAATCCCTCCCAGACTCATTTCTGTCATCTGTAGGAGAATGAATCACTTTAGATTCATCAGCGTGCTAGTGATAAAGAATCCTCCTGCTGATGCAGGAGATGCAAGAGATGTGTGTTCAATCCCTGAGTTGGGAAGATCTCCTGAAGTAGGAAATGGCAGCCCACTCCAGTATTCTTGCCAGGAGAATCCCATGGACAGAGCAGCCTGGCAGGCTACAGTTCATGGGTCTGCAAAGAGTCAGATACAAGTCAGCAACGAAGTGCACACACACACACACACACACACACACACACACACTGTTTATTGTTAATGAGGTAAAGCCTAAAACTGCATGGTATATTGTAGATAGTTAGCAAACACTAGTTCCCCTTCTCAAGCCTCAGTTTCCTCACTGTGAAGTGGACATAATAGCAGAGTCCACAGGGTTGTTATAAAATCTAAAGATATTATGTGCAAAGCATCTGACACAGTGAATGGAACATACTAGATTCATGACAAATTTGAGTCCCCTTACCTTCTGAGAAAGAAATTATGTCAGATGTTTCTCCTATAAAAATATTCCCAGACCACATCTGTATTACCTGGCAACTTGCTAGAAATTCAGCTTCTTAGGCCCACCCCAGGCCCACGGAATCAGAAACTTTAGGGTTGGGCCCAGGAATCAGTGTTTTAATAGCTGCTCTAGGTGATTCTGATGCACCTTCAAGTGTGAGAACCTCTGATCTCAGCAGATGTCCAGCACCACTTCTAAGCCTTTAGTGTGGCCTCTATAGAGATTCTTGTCATATGCCTATAAAGCAATGAAGTTAATGAAGGTAATGACTAGTGTACCTGAAACCCCATCTAGATTGTAAATCCCTGGAAAGCAGGCACTGTTTCTTGTTTGTATTGTGGTCCATGGTACATAACAAGTATCTTCCAGGCTGTAATGACTGATAGGCTCAATAATGAAGATTCTCAGGCTTCTACCATTCATCTATAGAATTAAACAAATGCAACCTTAACAGAACTCTAAGGCTGCTAACACACCTCTCAGAGAGCACTTTTCCACAGCCTAAGGAATAACGTCTGTGGCTTTGAGATGGTGTCTTAGGGTTCCAGAGGTCATTCTGGGCTTTCTTCCAGAGGTGAGCTGGAAGGGGCTGATCTGAAGTTGAGTGAGGGGTTTTGGAAGAAGCCACAGCAGTATACCACTAAAAGGGATGCTTACAAACATACAATTACCCAACCAGTGGTGCCCGTTAAATGGATTTATCTCCATGATGAAGAGAAAAGGCTGTCTTAGAGAAGACAGATGCCAATGCGGCCCAGCTTTAAAATGACACATGAGGGAGAGTTCTCATTGCTGGGTTTAAGACTGGAACCATTTTTCTTCCCAGAAATGTTCTTTACATAAAACAACAGAAGGCTGAGAAAACTTGAGGGATTCTACCTGGAGAGGAGTCTGGGGGAAGGGAGACCCCAGATACCCATGTATAAGCAGGATACTTTTCTGGAGACTGGGACTCACTCTAGGGGGCTACTCTCCAAGGTTAGAATGTGGGGAGAAGTGGCCTTGCCTAGAAAAAGTTCAAGAAGTTAGGGTGAAAACTGGTGACTTACCTGGCAGGGACAGTTACTGAACCAGATGTAGGCTGTCAACTGACCTCCATCCTTTAGAGGTCTTTAAACTTAGGATAGCTTCTGGAAACTAGAGATGATTTTACTTTATAGTTCTGCCATAGGTAGGGAATGGACTGCCTGAGTCAGTTCAAGCAAACAAGAGTTTTTGCTGAGTACTATCAAGTGTATTGGCATGCTGCAGCCAATGGGGTTGCAAAGAGTCGGATACGACTTAGCGACTGAACAACAGCAAATCAAGTATATTAAATGAAAGAAAGAAAAAATAAAAGTGATTTCTTAGCCCAAGGAGCCGGATTTAATTTTTCTGTATTTATCTTGGGGCAGTTTGATTTACAGCAGAGGTTGGCAAACTTCTCTTAAGGGCCAGATAATAAATATTTTAAGCTTTGTGGACCATATAGTGTCTGTAGTAGCTACCCAGCTCTGCTGTGGTGCCATGAAAGTGACCACAGATAATAAGAAATGATGAGCATGGCTGTGTTCCAATAAAACCTCATTTGACAAGACAGCTGGTGGACTGGGTATACAGCCTGCAGGTGGGAGTTTGCTAACCCCTGGTATAGAAGAAAAATGCCTGGCTTTAGAATTAGGCAGTGCTCATTTCACAATCTGACTCCATCACTCACTTAACTGGGCAAATTGCTCTAGCTTCTCTCAATCTTGTTTCCTTGTCTATAAAGTGGAGGTGAATATCTCTAGTTAGGATTAGAAGATGCACAGTATTTACCCCATTACACTATACCCATCATTAGGAGGCTTCCTGTGAATCACCAACAGCTTATTGAAGGGAAAAAAAATCTTCCTTGCAGCATGCAAAAATCCTCATGACAACCCGGGGGGTTCATAACATGTGCAGGGCAATTCAAGATTATATTTAGGTTGCACTGAATAGAAATTGATTCAGACAGATTAAAGAGTTGCTTCTTTAAACAGTTTTCTCAGCTCTTCCTCATAATGGTTTCAGGGACTGGAAGACACTCTGGCCCATCCTTGCTTCCTTCTACCACACCTCCTACTGGGGTTGGACAAGTGCAGGCCCCTGCTGATGGGCCTGACTCTCTAGGGCCTCATGGTATCAGGCTTAACGTAAGTGAATAGAAACTGTTCTGAAATCACAAATCATCTCAGCTGGTGTGCAACCTCCAGCCCATTCTCGATTTCATCCTATGTCCTCAAATTATACCAGATGAATGTGAAATAGTCTGTTCATTAATAAATGCAATAAAGTGTCTCTGCACTTCATAGAGGACATGATCTAAGCCTGGCATGTGATAATCATAAGAACCAGCAAGCTATTTAGCTTCTCCCTGCCTCTGATGCTTCAGCGGGTCTTAATAGTTCTCTGAGCTCCTGTGAGTATCCCCCAGAGGGGGTGTCGATGACCTAATTCTGAGCCAAAGCCCAGTGCTGTGTGTAATGTGGGCTGTGAGGTCACCACAACCGGACCGCTCTAAGATGGCATTTCCGAATCCAGCAAACACTAGGTTTACTATGCATCAAATCTAAAGCCAAGATATGAACCCAGGAGCTGAGAATAAGAAGAGTTCACTGAAGACTGGGATGTTCCATTGGTTTAACTCCTCCCAAGTCAGAGTCTGGAATGCAAACTGCTGACAGTCTTGTTCCTAGGGCCCCATGTATCTGTACTGTGCTGGTATTGCAACTCGGAGTTTCATTATGCCTTTGACGAGTGATGAAAGACAAAGTAGCAATGATCCAAACGGTGGAACTCTCTGGGCTGGGGAAGCTTAACGTTCATGAAAGTTGGGAATTTTGCTAAGAGGATTATAGTTTTCAGAAGTGTGAGATGCTCATTCTCCTCTTAAATATCTATTCTTTTCTTCGACTTCACATTGTTATCACTGACCCACCCCTGGAGCCCTGCCTCATCACCTGATGTGGCTTCCCAACAGCCTCTGGCTTCAACTCTGCCCCTTCCAGCCCCTCTACATAGAGGCTGGATTATTTCCAAAAGGTAATCTCATCACTGCCTGTTTGTGAAGACTGACTCTGTCAGTGTGACCACGTGGGCCCTCCTGGTTCCTTCCACTCCCCTCCAGCTGATGCCTTCTATACTGCATCGCCCTTCAGATTCCATGATCCAGCCACACTGAGATCCTCCCAGTGCCTTGAACTTCATCCTGTAGCTTCACTTGTGCTTATTTCCTCCCACCTGTGACTAATGACCTCCTTCCAATACCTGCTCATTCTTCAAATCTAGAAATCCATCTCTGACCTGCTGCCCTCTCGCTAAAGGCAATGTCGGACCACCTATTCTCCCCTCATAGGACTGTATCATAATGTTATGGGCACTGTCCTTCTTGGTGATGACTCTTGTATATTCAGAGTCTGCATGATCCGATCACATAGGAATTTACAAAAGGTCTGTTTAATATATGACAGATGGACAAATGATTAAAAGAAGAAATAGCCTCAAAATTAGTAATTCCCAACCCTCAGTCTACAACAAAATTCAAAATGAACCTTTGCCTGGCCTCACCCCCATAGATTCTGATTCATCTAGCTGGGAATGGGTTTCAGAACTGAAAACCCACTGGCACGCTCTACAAAGCTCCCCAGGAGGCACTAATATTCAGCTGAGGTTGAGGGCTACTGGTCTTAAACAAGGAGGCATAAGAAGGTAGGAAGTAGCAATGATGATTGCCATTTCAGGGAAAAGAGAAAGGGACGTTCAACTTACAGATGAGGAACCCAGAGCTTGGCTTGTTACAGCCCTCAAGGGCTGGCCTTCAGGTACTAGCTACAGTGTGGACAGGGTGAGTACTCTCACCTGGGACAGTCAGAGAGATGGTCAGGAGACTGCATCTGATCTGAGCAGGCTTGGACAGGGCTCTCGGATGCCACCCTCACTCGGGGGCTGGGTAACTTTCCCTGGGCTGCTTCTCACTGAGGCGGCCCTAGTCACCATGGTGCAGGCATCTGCTACCTGGCTCAGGTGCTGCTCAGGGACCCACTTTAGCAAGGGCAGCCACCGCCTTCCCAATAAGCCCACAGTCCCCCGAGCAGCAATCAACATCAGCATTTCCAGATACGTGGCAGATGCCTGAGTGCCAACACTGAGTGAGCAAGCCTGTGGTTGGCAGTGTCCAGACGGGCCTGGGGAACCTGATGGAGGGCTATTATTAGAGAGTCTATGAAAAATAACTTTTTTAAACTCACCCCGAGAGCAAAGCAGATGGCACCAGAGCTGTTAGAAACGGAGCTAGCTGCTTGGCACTGCCTTTTCCTTGCTCAGAACTTCCCCTGGTTTAACTACAAATAAAGCAGGAATCAGATGGCAGGGGGTAGTGATGCTCAGGCAGGTTCAATCATCCTGAGAATCTGATCATCATCCAAACTAAGAGCTCTGAGGGCTTTGCCATCAGCCCCCAAATAACTTATTATATGATGTCTGATCTGTGGTTCCGTGCAGGTGCTAACTGGGTGATTTCACATCTGATGATGAAGACACAGGCACTAACAGCTGCCCTGCTCTTCACAAGAAGGCATTTTAATTTAAGGTTTCAGGCTTCTTTACAGCCAGAAAAAAAAAAAAAACATTTCAAGTAGCAATTCATCTCAAAATCAATTAGAGCTGGCTTTGTGGAAGAACAATGGATGTGGAAGAAACATCCTTCTCAGTTTCTCCAGCATCCACAGGGAGCCAGTTCAAAAGAGGAGGCAGAAAAGGTGAGGGCTGGGATTAATGCCTTCCCTCTGCATCCTGCCCTTAGAGCAAGGAAGATCAAGAGGCAAACAGTCCTGTGACCAAGCTTCTTTTCCCCACTGAAACAGGGAGCCAGATTAATACAGCCATCAGGCTAGATTTGCTGGTTAGCTAATTGAAGGCTCTGGTGGACAGCAGGGAGCTATTTTCACCAGTGTCTGAGGATGCTTGCCTCAGGCAAGCAAAGTCCTTGCCAATCACATTAGTGGGTGGCATTTAATTCCATGGCTTTGAATAAACAACATGTCAAGTAAGTCAGTCAAAATGCATGACCATGTGTGGTGAGAGAGGCAGAAACCAATGGGGCTGGTTTTCAGGCCATTAAAGTACCCTGAAAAGTACGACAGTATCGTACAACAGCCGACATTCAGGGGCTGGCATAGCGTGAGCAGGAAAGAAGAGTTAATGACTGGAGGAGGGAAAGGAGATGGAAGATGGTAGAGCTGAAGGATCATCAGTAATAGAAGGTGGAAGGCAAGATGCCGTTTCACTCACGCTAGATACTCATGGCACACACATTCACATCTTTGAAATTTCACAACTTTGAAGGTTCTTATGGAGAAGACTTACTGTAAATGTACTGTGTACTTACTGTAAATGAGGGTGAATCTTGAAGCCTCCCACATTTGGCCCTCCTAGCAGGTTTGCATAAGCTATTAAATAGTGACAAATGAAAGAGGACAACCCACCCCTCTGGAAGGGAGATTGAATAAACTTTTCATAAGCAGACTCCTCAAGCAAGAACACAGGGGAAATGGGGTAGAAAAGCAAGGTCTAGGCTTCTATAAACCAGCCTTGCCTGGTGAGGCAAGGCTGCTGAACTCTGAAGACATGGGGATCACCGCTTCGACAAGTCATTCCGGAAGGACAGTGCACCAAAGTGAAAGTGCTGGTGGATGCCTCTCAGCAAACTCTGCAGGGGGATGGCCACGCAGCAGAGCTCACTGGTATAAACTCTGACATACAGGAGGGAATCTTCTTGCCATCCTTCTCCAAATACTTTTTCCTTTTCAGTACTCATCAAATTAAGAGTGTGATATTTTTTCCCTCTCAGTGGTCTTATTTCATTAAAAAAGTAATTATAAACTTCAAAATTATGAAATATTTCAACAGAAAATAATACAGCAGATACTCATCATCCACCATATTAATTTTATTTGTGTCAACATTTTGCCATTTTTGTTTTAGAGGTCTTTTTTAAAGATATAAAATGCCATAGGTGTCATCCTTTCCTCATTCTACCCTTGCCAGAGATATATTCCTTCTATAGATATTTTTATAATTCTACATATGCCTGTATCCATAAATAACATGTAATATTTTCTTGTGTTTTTACAGTTTAAAGCAAATGGTATATCAAATGTTTGTTTCTATAGTTTACAGTGTGATATTATAAGTGGACCATTCTTCCTTGAGAAATTTAGAAATGCTTTTTACTTTCCAAACAGATTCAGCTGAATCATCAACAAAACATATGAAGAATAAATATGTTTTTATTTTCTAAATTTTCTCTAATGAGTTGTCAATTCCGGGTATGGCATTAGAAGCTTTAGAAGTACAGTTGACTGTTGAACAACATGGGTTTGAACTGTGCAGGTCCACATATTTGTGGATTATCTTCGAAGGAAATACTACAGCTACATGATTCAGAGCTGGTCGAATCCTTAGACGTGGAGCCACACTTACAAAGGAAATGCCCAAACTACATATCATATGTGGGATTTTGACTGTGCAGAGGGTTGACGTCCTAACCGCCAGGTAGTTCGAGTCAGCTGCACGTATTCAGTCCCGAAGTGCTGGAAACACAAAGAACTAGATGCTCAATGCTCACTCTTACAGAACTCAAAGGCAGTCGGGAGGAACAAACAGATGTGAACAAATAATAACAGCGGCCCTCAATAAGTGCTATGGATGTGAGTTACCAATATAATTTGGGGGCAGGGCAAGCAAAGAGGCGATTTAGCATACCACTGTTTTTTTGTGCATACAAATATGTTGTTGCTCTTGTCTGATCACTTCAAGGACTTCACTTCCCAGAGTGTCCTGAAATTATGTATTCACTGCTGGTTTCCCTTTGAAGGAAGAGACTATACCTCATTTTTCTTCTCATTGCTAGTAGGTTTTAAAATTTCTCATACCTGGAAAATATCCCCTTTGGTGTAGTAAACCAAAGGTCAATTTGACTGTATTTCTGAATTACATGTTTTAAAACATGATTTCTGGCCCGTCCTGATGAAGTCTGGGGTCAAATCTGTGTGATAGTTTTAAACAGAGGGAAAGAGAGGGTTTGTACAGTAGCAGTGATGGATTAACTCTGGTTAAAACACTGATGTACCAACGTCCTGCTGTATTTCTCCCAGATGGTTGTAAATTGGGACATCTCATAAATCCCCAGGCCTTTCCTTTTCCACGGCTGGTTATTACAGAGTTCCAGGGCAGAAGAGCACTTTCCAAAGTAAAGTAATTGTGAGCTATTTATTATCTTTAAAGGAGAACCTGTCAACCACCATGGCCACAAAGCTCAGACAATTAAAACCGCCCAAAGTGCCCTGATTCTGCAAAATCCTTTCAGTCTTTTGGTGGTTTGGATCTAATGCATCCAAGAAGGCAGCTACTGTCATAGAAATCCACTGGGTCTGCCCTGTTTTCACCTGAATGTGACACCCCCTTGCCATGCCTACTGATGGGTCCTTTGAAGGAAACAGCCTAGATGGCAATTATATAGCACGTATCTCAGCATTCTTCTCTCCCATGACAGTGGCAGACATGACTAATCCATCATGGCATTTTCTTTCCTGCTGAACCAGAACTCTGTCTGCAGGCAAGTCACTACCAATCAATTGAATTTGGTATTCACAATAGCACTTATCTATCATCTCTGAAGGAAATGATGTTGGTCAGCAATAGTTAATTTTACCTAACACATTTGATTGTTCAATAACTTTGGATTAAATTTTCTTAAAAGCCCCAGTGCCCCAAACCAAATTTCTTGAGAAATAGCTCAAGTTCTTTCAGGATCTGAACTTACGTTCAATGGTATGTCCTTGTGAAAGTTGTTCAACCCAATAACTAAACAGTATTTCTATCTCACTTACTATCTTGGCAATTTGAAGTCAACAATAACACCTCTGGAAATGGTGTACTATTCAGGGAAAGAACTTAGTTACGGGTCTAAGAGCAATGCCAAACACTCAGGAGGGGCCAACACATGTTTGTTGAATGTATAAAATAGTGGGAAGACATAGGTCCCCTTGTTCAAACTGTAGACCTTCTGATGTTGAGCATGCTCACCTTTTCCTTTCTTTTCAAATTTCAGTTAGTATGAACATCTGATAGGTGAAGAAAGTGAAGTCACTCAGTCAAGTCTGACTCAGTGACCCCGTGGACTGTATCCTGCCAGACTCCTCGATCAATGGGATTTTCCAGGCAAGAATACTGGAGTGGGTGGCCATTTCCTTCTCCAGAGGATCTTCCCAAAAATCTAGGGATTGAACCCAGGTCTCCCACGTTACAGGCAGACTCTTTACCATCTAAGCCACCAGGGAAGTCTGACAGGTGAAAACTGGGGTCCAAGAATTTTCTGGGGGATATGAGGGGAAGACAATGATATCTATTTTTCCCAGTGGTGTCTGCTGATGGGATAAACAGAACGATTTTCTCCTAGAAGGAATGCTTGAGAACTTGTAAGAACCAAAGATGTTAGGAGTCAAAGGGGACAAGTGTCACTGAGATGGTGCAGAAGACGACACTCCTTTGAAACCAAACTTGAAACCTGGTGACTTCAGTTACTTGGTAGCCACCTATATTTCTATACAGGCTAGTAACTATAGGCTAGTATGTACAGGTGCACAAGGATTGATGAAATGCTGAATAAACCATGATACTGCAAATGTTACAAACTGTTTATTGGTATTTGTTCAAACTTCTTTTTCTGAAATCTCATATTCTCAAAGTGACTTGTCCTTTTGGTTTCTTCTTTGAGTATAAAAAAAATGAAAAGTTCTTACCCTCAGGGCAATAATTATTGCCCAATAATTTTGCCCAAACCAATAACTATATTGCCTAAAAGTGGAAGTGAGGCTTCTAGAAGATCTCAGGAAGGATCCTGGAAGTTATAGGAAACTTCCGTGCTAGTAATAAATAAATAAATGGATGAGTAAGTGAATAAAAGAGACAAGCAAATAAAAGGGAGTGTGATAGAACTGAAGAGTAGATGTGGTTCGCCACACCATCTGTGTGCCGCTCCTTCTGCCTAAGGCACTGCCCTTGGCTCAGATGGTAAAGAATCTGCCTGCAATGTGGAGGACCCGGGTTTGATCCTTGGATTGGAAGATCCCCTGGAGAGGGGAATGGCAACCCACTCCAGTATTCTTGCCTGGAGAATCTCATGGACAGAGTAACCTGGCAGGCTATAGTCCATTGAGTCGCAAAGAGTCGGACACGACTGAGCGACTAACACACACACATAGCCAGTGGGGAATGGGGGTGAGACAGGCACAGAGGTACAGGACTTAATGCATACAAGAAATTATATACATGGCATAACTTCAGAATCCTAATTTTTTACATTTACTAGTTTATTAAAGATATGGTAAAGGATACAGATGAAAAGCCAGATGAAGAGAAACATGGAGTGAGACCTGGAAGGTGCCAAGTGCCTTCTGTGCCCATGGAATTGGGGTATATCACTCTCCTGGTGTGGATGTACTCACCAACTCAGAAGCTCTCCAAACCCTGTGCTATTGGGGTCTTATGGAGATTTCTTCATGTAAGCATGGCCAACTATTACTGCCATTTCCAGCCCTTGTCCCCTATCTGGAGGATGGGGCAAGGCAGAAAATTCCAAGCTTCTAATCATGGCCTTGTCTTTCTGGTGACAATTTCCATCCAGGAGTCCACCCAGTCAGCTCAGTAGAATAAAAAATTCTCTAAGAGCTCTTATCACTTGGGATTTCCAAATGATCTGGGAGCCTTGTGTTAAGGAAGGAGCCAAAGACAAATATTCAAACAAGAAATACATTAGTGATCTGATCTCACAAGAAATTAAAAGGGTGTTCAGAATCCTAAAATTTTTAACTGAGTGGAACTCTAGAGGTCAGGTTGCAGCATGTGTCAAGCTAGAATTAAATGATTTACTCAAAAATCACATACTGGAGAGTGGCATAGAGCCCAAAGCTCCCAATTCCTACCTGGCAGGTGAGACCATTTCCATCTGGGGTGGTTAGGAAGCATCCTATGAACAAAGCAGATTCTGGTGGGGTTCTTCAGGATGGGTTTGATTTAGACCTAAAAACAGAAGCGAGGGGGATGGGCTTTCCAAGCCAATTGAAAAGCAGTTTCTTAAGATCCTTTGGGCTTTAGTGAAAAGTCAAAGGAAAACAGCGACCAACTGGAGGTCCCACAGAACTGGGTCTGATTCATGGTTCTCTTACTTTTGCCATCTGTGTGTCCTAGAGCAAATTTTTTAACTCTCCAAGTCTCAGATCCCCAGTAAACTGGAGATCACAGTATAAACATTGCAGGGTGATGTAAGAATTAAAAGAGTATTTGTTGAGCAGCTTTTACAAGACCATACATACATGATAGCCGTTGTTAATTCACTTAGGGAGGTGGTGGTGGTGGTGGTGGTGGTGGTGGTGGTATAGTTGCCAAGTCGTAGCCCACTCTTGAGAACCCATGGACTCTAGCCTGCCAGGCTCCTCTGTCCATGGGCTTCTCCCGGCAAGAATACTGGAGTGAGTTGCCATTTCCTTCTCCCTCACTTAGGGAGAGGGACAGGAAATAAGCTGTGGGAGACAGGACACACTCAAACTATGGATGCCTATAGCTGCCAAGTAGAAGAATCTGAGCTCTGTCTTGCAGGAAGTGATGAAAAATTAAAATCTTTGAGTAGAGGAACAAAAGTCATAAAACCAAACATTAATAACTAAGCCAGGATACCTGGTGAATTTTCTTGTCTCATCTCCTGTGTAACCTTGGAGTCATCCTCTCATCTCTGGATTTTCTCCACCCAAATGGATTTGGGCATCCTTATAACTTTTGAATTAAGCATTTCAGATAGGTTAGTGAAAAAATGCCTTCTAAACAAGGGGATTATTTATCTTCAGGAAATACATATCCCTAAAGATTCTAGCGAGAAGTTGGCAATGGAACTTCAGAAATATTTTCTGTCAGTTCTAGGTCAGTAATAGGGAAAAAAAGTCTGTTCTAGAAAGGACAAAATAAAGTACCATGCCCAATTTTGGCACGCCACTAAATGGATAAGACTCCAGTTAGCACCAAGATATTTTCTCTATAACTTCAAAATGAACGTCTTTCTTCCTCATTGTCTCACATAAAGGATAGAAAAAGGCAAAGAGGAGAAGTTTTGAGTAAAGAAATGGATGCTAAGCCAACATGAAACAACAGGTGAATGAAATGAGAAGGAAAAACAAGAGGTACATAAGGCAAGGAAAACACTATAGACAAAACTTTTGTGTGTGTGTAAAGTTCATTTGATAAAGAAAAAGTAAAGCTGCAAATGCTTGCTCTTTGGCATAAGATCTTCAAAAGGGACATCTCAAAATACTCACACGAGTGCCTTCTGTCTGAAGATGTGGCTGAGAAGGCTCCATAAGCAAGTTATAAATGGCAGGTCCCACAGCATAGGGAAATGATGCAGTCATGCAAGTATATCAGTAACATGCCTTACACAGAATTTGGGGTACCTACCAAGAAACCACACCCCAAGGCATTTATTTTGACTGCAGAACCTGCCTCTTCCCTAGTTATGACAACCAAAAGTCATACCACTGTTTCCAAATGACTCTCCTTTCTCAAGGGTCCACCTGTGCTCCCTCAGCCAACTTTCAGCTATCTGTCTTTGGCTAACTGGGCTTCTAAGATGGGTCTGCAAATGGCTTATTCCATACACATCGTTCATCAGTGCCAAGCTAAACAGGCTTGGCTCATCACCCCAACAACTAACAAACAAACATGAGTGATGACTACTGGGCCAACACCAGGCAAAGAACGCAAGGTGCCCAAGTGAGTCTTGCTTTAGATGTTACACCTAGCAAGGCTGCCTGACAAATACTGATAGCCAATGTAGAACAACAGGTGAACGAAATGAGAAGGAAAAGGAAGAGGTACATAAGAAAAACACTATACATAAAACCCTTTTTGTGTGTAAAATTCATTTGATAAAGAAAAAAGTAAAGCTAGAAATAAATGCTTGCTCTTTGGCATAAGATCTTCAAAGGAACATCTCAAGATACTCATATTAGTGCCTTCTGTCTGAAGGTGTGGCTGAGAAGTGAGCTTGTTTCAGACATGTAGTATTAATAATGTACCATCAGGTGAAGCTTGCTGGCTTTCATTTAAAGTGTTGGGAGTTCCCTGGTGGTCCAGTGGTTAAGAATCTACCTTTCAATGCAGGGACCGTGGGTTAGATCCCTGGTTGGAGAACTAAGATCCCACATATCCTGGAGTTACTGAACCTGTGTATCACAACTAGAGAATCAGTGTGTTGCAACAAAAGATCCCACGTGTTGCACCTAAGATCGAATGCAGCCAAATAAATAAAGTGTTAAATCATAAAAAGGTTAAAGCTTGGGTCATCTATTGAGCATATCCAGTGACCTGTGTGACACTGGATAAATGGATCTAAGCTGTCATAATTGCCATGCAGTAAAGGAAACTTAAGGGTGGCTTTGTCAGCAGTCTTGTTCAAAAGGACATGAAAAGGCACTGAAACATAAGAAAAGGTGCCTGCTATGTCTATGCCTTATTAAGAAATGCTCATGCTTTAGGACAAAAGATGGCATGCCCATCGAAAATCAACCTGTAAAGGCAGCATATTTAATTATCTCTAATATTAATGCTACCAAAGATGGGATAAATCACGGGAGAAAGATAGGAGCCAGTTGCTAAGCTACATCCAAAGGGATTTATTTTTGAAATTATCATAATAGAAATGATAGTTAAAGCTGGTAAGGTACAACCCCTAGGGATGGTCTGGGTATAAACTGACCCATAATGGGCAGGGCGAAAGAGATAAATGAAGTGGAGAGAAAACTGGAACACTGGGCAGTAACTAAATGGGTCATATGCTGTCTCACTTCATTATTTTGATGTATTTCCTAAGGTCCTTTAGCTATGTAGATTGGAAATATCATGAGTTTCACAAACAAGGAGCTCTTCAGTTAATTTGTCATCTCTGAGTCTTAATTTCTAAATTAAATTAGAAAAGGCTAATTAAGCCTAAATACAGGTAGGAGCATTCAATTAGAAAGTCTAAATGAAAGTATCTAAAATAATTTCTGACACATAATAGGTACTTAATAAGTACGAGTTTCCCCTCTGCTTTTCTTCACGTGTGAGGCATGTGTTACTTCTACCTCCCATTAAAGCTTATTTTGTACATCTTCATTAAGCTGTCAAAGCTTCTCAAATTCAAGATTTGTCCAACTATTTACCCCTAAAGCACCAGGAAGCCCACTCAGGAGGGGGGCAATAAATGCTCACACAAAAATGACTGAAAGACTCAACCCATTACGCAAGGGGCATCCCTGCATGCATGTTTTTATAATCTCCTGAGTTCAACACCTCTACTAACATAATGATCACACTGTGTGCAATTTATAAATCCACATTTGCCTCTTTCACTAGACTGGAAACCCTCAAGGGAGACCTAGTACCTAATACGCACCCAGTAAATAATAGATGACAATATCTTTAATGCACCTTTGTATCTTCTGGGGGGACTCTGTTGATCTGAAGCACTACTCAGTGCATTAGAGGAGAGGAATGCCAACATTCCTCAGCAGGAGAACAAAATGTGTGAAAAAGTTTATCTTCTGAGAACATGTACAGAGCTTGTAGAAAAAGAGTTAAAATACAGAGACAAGCTGTGGGATGTTTATACTTTCATCTAAACAAAAGTGAGTTGACTTCTGGACACAGAATTTAACCAACTTGAGCAGACAATGCAGTGGAAGATGACGTGAGGTTGTTCTCACAACAGCTTTCTCAGCTTATGAAATGACCTGGGACAAGAAAGACTACATTTGTCAATAAATAGTAACAGAGTTTGAACAACCTCACATTCTGTTAGCCGCGTTTTGGAGGAAAGTCGGAGGAGGAGTTTACAACACAGGCAAAGAATGGGGTCATAAAAAAGATATGCGTAGTGTACAGAAGAGTTAAAACGAGCCTGTGCTCCAATTTTTAGGTATATAACTGCCTGTTGACGTCCTATTGACTTGGGTCGGTAATAAACCATGTGGTTGCAATTGGACTCTGATCATATAGCAACAGTAGAATATCCTTGACTGTCTCTCAACATGTAACTTGGCAGCTCAGAGATTTGCATCGAGTTTTAAAGTTTCGTGTCCCATTTAAAGCAAGGAGTATTATCTTGGAGCTCCTCAAATTACCTGTAATTGTGTGTCACGTTTTATGAATGTGTACATGTGCTTTTCTACCCCCAGGGAATCCGTGGCTGTCATCAGACCCTTAAAGCTGGTCATGATGAAGTCCCAAAGAACCACTGATTTAAACAGAGTATCAAAAAAAAAAAAAAAAAATTAATACAAACCAGGGCAGAAGCTGTGTTTCTAGCTTTGAGATCTAAACTGATTTCTTTGTTTAAAAGCATTGTCTTAGAAGTGGCCCATAAATACTTCTCACACATTTCTAAAATAGAACTTATTATCTTCCTCTTAAAACTGCCCTGCCTACAGCATGTCCTATAAGGATTTATGGCGTCCTCCTTTGGACTAAAAATACTGATGTCATCTTGGACACCTTTCTATTCCTTAGCCTCTGTGTCCAGTCTTCAAGTTGTGGCTCCAGCTTCTTCATGGTTCTCAGCTCTGCCCTTTCCCTTCTACTCCCACTTTGTCTCTTGAGGCTCCACATCCCTCATCTGGATGACTTCAGAAGCCTCCTAACTCCTTCTCTTCATGTTCAGATCCTCCCATCCCTTCTCCACAGTGTTATGAACTCAATACAAATCCAACCATTTGGATCCAGGTGCTCAGCAGCATAAAAGATAAACTTTTCCATGTCAGAAAAGATGGCCCCCATCACAGGGCCTCTCCTTGTGTATCTTCTAGTCTCACTAATTGCCATTTCCCAGTTCAGATACTGCCTTCCAGAAACACCAAGTTACTGGTGATTTCCTTGTTCTTCCATGCTGATGTCTCTTTTTGAAATGTTCCCTCTTTAATGGGCTAACTACTCATCCCTTACGCAAGCAGGCCTGTCACCCATCACAGCCCTGATCTCATTCTATTAAAAGGCTTAGTTTAAGGGAACACCCCTTCCACCTCCACCATACTGTCATATTCTTTGGGCAAGGAAGTAGTTTTCTATTAATTGTGTTAGCCCCAATACCTAGACTATTGCCTGGCCAACTGAGAATCTGTGGCATACTCATTGTCTTCTGCTTGGGGTATCCTGAAGACATAATGGCTGCTCTGTAGGCTTAGCTAACAGAGTCAGCTATAGGAAACCATTCTGAAGGGAAAACAGGTCACAAAGGCTCTACTTTTGACATGGAGAATATAAAATCCTGCTTAATTCCAGGAGTTCTGCCCCTCTGATACTGACCTGAGTGTCAGCCAGCTGAACGATAATTCAGTCTTACCTGAATTTTTTATGTGCATCAGCTTCTCCCAAAGTATAATATTATTTCTTCATCAACAGCAGTATTTGTGGCATAAGGAGCCAATGACTTGCACAGCTAGGTCTGTGTGACCCTGCCTAATCTCCTCATGCACACAGTTATTTTTTAAAACTCATGTTCCTTTATACAGCTTAAGGCATTTTGCATCTGAACTTACTTAGGTGAAACAGGGATGATAAAATCTACCCCAGAGTAATTAACATAAAAGGCATGGTACATATGAAAGTACTTCATAAAGTGTAAGGTGTTATGCAAATACCTTCTTGCTTTCTATCATTTTAGAATGATCATGAACATTTGAGTAAATGGCTTCTTGGTGTAAAATGCAAGATCCCAGAAGTTCAAGTTGTGAAAACCAACAGCTTTCATTGAACAGAGTGCAGTTTCATTTAAAGATTGGCCCTAGGAATAAAAGGCCCTAGGAATAAAAGATTAAATATACCTAGTCTTGGTCATCTTGCTCAGAACACCAGTCATAATATATGCATATTTGAAATAAAACTACTCAACAATGTTATTCAACATATTTATTCTTTTATTTAAGCAACAGGCAGGAGAAAGACTGATTGTGTACATGGGATTCTGGTCAGAAGAGTGAAAACAAAGATAATCAATGCTGACACCACATTTGGCCCCTGTTTGTGTCCCAGATGCACACTCTCTGAGAATAGAGAAGAAGCTTTCAATCATGTAAACCTCCTCAGCTTGCAGCCCAGAAAGAATTCATGAATGAAGACAGAAAGCCAAGTTGAATCAACAACTTTGGAGAACCAGAAGGCTGGACTGCTGTTTTCCAATCTTTCTATCTGAGGCAAAACCAAAAATAGCAGGGGCTTGTGTTGGAAACCCAGGAAATCAAAGCAGGAAAGATGCTGAGGGCTGAGTCATGGCAAGTGACCTCATCAACAAGAAGGCTGAATGTAGCTATAAACGACAGATGATGCGGCTCCGTCTGAAAGCAGGAGGTAAGCACCAGAGAGATGGAGAGGATCAAGGCATTGATGTGATGCCCAGCGTGAGATGGAATGACTTATGAAAACTTTCCTTCCAAACACAACTGCTTAAATGAAGTTCAAGGAGGCTAATCTTTAAAAGATGCAATGTTTATGTGGAGGCATCCTTAATGCAGTGGGAAGAGTCCTGGTTTTGGAGATTTGCAAAGCTCTGGGCTTTGGGAAAAAAACCTTTGGGCTTTTCCACTTAAGCTGATGTGGTTCACTTTCATCACCTCTAAAATGATATAATAATACCTCCCTCCCAGAGTGGCTGTAAGGTGAAACGAAATGAGGCACCAAGCATGGTGACTAGACCAGAGCACGTGTTCAATTAATGTGTGGAGTCTCCTCCTTCCTTCCCCAGCAGACAAAACGCTTAGTGTAGCCAATTACTGTAATGTTACTTTCTTCTCTGATCATTCCCAGTTATAACATCTTTGCCCAAACACAGAGATTAGATATGGTCTGGTTCTGCCTTCAACCTAAGCTGGTGATAATCTCGATCATCTCCTGACATATGGCCCTTCAGCCTGCCTGCTAGAACAGGCAGGTGCTGCAAGACGGAACTTTAATTGTGAGAAAATTCTGCCGCAGCTGTTAAAATATGCCTACCTCACCAGAGTTTATAAATTCAAGTAATGTCAGTGTTTTCCAAAATGTAAAGCACTATATAAATGTAACGCAAGCAAAGAGATGAAAATATATCAGTTTATATTAAGTAGTCTAGTTCTCTAAGGCAACGCTTCTCCCCCTCCTCCCCCTTTACCAGTAGAATCCCTTTCAAATAGATCTTCTGTATTACCCGGTACTTTACACCAGGGCTTCCCTGGTGGCTCAGATGGTAAAGAATCCGCCTGCAACGTGGGAGACCTGGGTTCGATCCCTGGGCTGGGAAGATCCTCTGGAAGAGGGCATGGCAACCCACTCCAGTATTCTTGCCTGGAGAATCCCCACGGACAAAGGAACCTGGTGGGCTACAGTCCATGGGGTCTCAAAAAGCCTGACATGACTGAGTGACTAAGCACAGCACATTACTCAGTACACACAACAAATGAAGGCAAAGCTTGACTGTGTAAACTGGAAGAGGGGCCTGTGTGCCCTTCCAGTCCCCAGCTCCTTCTTCCATTTCTCTTATACTATGAGACACTTTAACCGTACTGCAGGGCTCCTTGGAGAAAGGAAGCTTGAAATCGCTTGTTCTAAGGAGACACAGAGCTCTGATATCAGCCTTGTACTTTCCTAGAAAAAGGCAGAGATGTCACAGAGAAAGGACTGGTTTATAGTGTTATTTGAGCGAAATGGCTCAATTTGAGTCCAAGTAGTAATTAGCTTAATGAAGGCCAAAGCTGTAATTACGACCAGCCTGGTGGTAATGCAGTCTGAGATACTTTGCAAGAATTTCAGGGCAGAAAGGAAAATTCAGTGAAATCTGAGGGACACAGGCTGCAGACTGGAATTTTTGAGAGATCTCTGAGTGAAATTCACAGAATGTCTTTAGTGCAAATAATACTTACCAGTTTAAAAGTGTTGTGGGCACCAAAATTTCATTATTAACAGCTTATTATTAATAGTTTCAAATCTTGCTGTTAACTGATAGTTATAAACACTGGGATTCCATTTCCTTACCTACAAAAATGGGAATCAAATCCTTATTCTGGGTGGGAAAGTACTTCATAAGATCCTAAAACCATTAACCTTTAGATGAAAAATTGTTGGATTTACCGACATTAAATAGTAAGGATATTTTAAAAGATACTGGTAAGTTATCAGGGACAAATAACAAAACTGGGAGTTAATTATTGCAGCAGCCAGAGCTGACAAAGAATTAATACCTAGAATTTAAAGAAATAGGAAAGTGGATGAAGGGCATAAAAATGCAGTTCTTAGAAGGTAAGGTAAATAGGTAAGAAGCACAGGAACAGAAGCTCAAATTCACTAGTTTTTCAAGGTATGAAAATTAAAACAACAATGACGCACGCTCTCAGCAGTCAGAATGGCCAAATGTTCACACCCAACGCTGGAGAGGGTATAGGGAGGGGAGACCACTTGTGCGCTTATTCCATTTATTAATATAGGAACAATCTGAAGCTAATAATCATATCACATGACTCTGAATCCCAGCTCCTGGGTATGCATCCCCCAAATAATGCTTAACACGGGTACCCAAGGGTTACAAATGAGGATGTCTGTTGCAGAATTTTTCGTGACTAGTGGAGATCTGGAGGTGGGATAGATGTATATCAACTGGAAGGATATAAATAACATGAAATAATAGCAATGAAATATTATGAAAATGTTGGGAGTCTACATAATAATAGGGATCTACCTGAAAATATAATGTTTGGTAAACACTAAGAAACATTCTTACTTTTTATAGCCTATTTGTACTATCGATTTATCGTTTACAAAAATGACAATATACACATACACCAATAATAAGATACATTTTATAAAGACACATGCACATTTGAGTTCCAGAATATGTAGGTAGTTCTCCGTTGGGGAGGGGAATGGCTTTGGGAGAGATGGTGAAGGGGAACAGTAACAAAACACAAGGTAAACCTTAGGAGTGCGATGGGGGGACAGAAGGGAGGCTCAAGGGGGAGGTGATATATTTATAATTATGGCTGATTTGCATTGTATGGCAGAAGCCAACACAACATTGTAAAGCAATTTTCCTCCAAGCAAAAAAAAATAAAATAAATAAATACAAGGAAAGTCTTCCATGGACTTACGGTGATAAGCTATGGACTGAGGAGTATGCACAGCCCAAATCTGTATCTGAGGGCTAACTCCAAATGTTGGCAAGTCCTTGTGAAAATTAGGTTAAATCTATAAAACAAATTACCTGGCATATTGGAAACACCTATTTGGTTCCTGTGACTCAGGAAGTATGAAAGGAATGGGGTTTTCTTCCCTTAGTTTCTCTAATAATTTAATCTATGAAAATAAATGAGTCTCAAGAAAGCGAGGAACTAAGAGTAGGACTCAGATATGGGTATAGAAGATTTGTACTCAAATCTGGATGCATATCAGAACCACCCAGACGATTTACAAAAAAAACACAGATAACCAGCCTCCACACCCACATCTCCCAGGATGGAGGGGATCTTTATCTCTACATGGGGGAGGCAATGGGGATCAGGGCTGGGGTCTGAAGAGCTGCATTTGAAAAGCATTGCCCTCATGCCTGTCTGTCCACTATATTTCAGCCACTTATGTTCTTTGGATCATTGCTTTTAAAACCTTTAACAACTTTTGCTAAAGAAAGCAGCACTGAATTGCTCAAAAAGAAATATATTTCAAAATATATGACTAGTGTGTACAGTATGGTACTCCATCTGCTCTTCCAAAATACTTGAGTTTTAGAAAATAATGTGTAGATAGATCTATAAATTGCTACCTCCCACAAAACAAAGTAGACTCACTTTAGGGGGTATGGGAAAATATATTTTTTCTTTTGGTTTATCCATAGATAAAGATTTATCTGTAAGAGCAAGCAAACCTTGCTTCCTTCCTTCCTTCCTTCATTTATTTAGTCATTCAGTCAACACCTAATGATGGTTCACCTAACTCAAAGTAATTCAACATCTGTAATAAAAGTAACTTGCACAAACTCAGCAACTTTTCTTCTCCTAGCTCAATACTCAGCACGTAAATGTGCATCTTGGGTTGGATGGTCCTAGAAGGCAGAGAATGCAACTCTCTCTGTTGGATGTCACTGTGTGCTCATGGACTCCAGCACTATGTCTGACGCAGGATACAGCATGCTTGGGGCTGGTGCATGGGGATGACCCACAGAGATGTTATGGGGAGGGAGGTGGGAGGGGGGTTCATGTTTGGGAACACATGTAAGAATTAAAGATTTTAAAAATTAAAAAAAAAATAATAATGACTAGGACAATCATTCTCTTCTAAGATTCTTTTCTTTCCCACAGTATTTAGTACCATGCAGTTTCTGCCTTTCCCAGTGCTGTTCAGATACTAGCTTTGAGCCTTGAGGCTCAAAGATGAGGCTACCTACCCCTCATCTTTCCCGAACCAATCTTTGTCACCAGTGAATGAGGTTTTGACTGCCTCAAGAGAAGTGGCATTTAGTAAAAGAGAAAGAAAGTCAGATAACTCTGGGTTTGAAACTTGGCTTTATCATCTACTATCTGAGTCTCAATCTCTTCATCGGTGAAATGGGATAATGACATCAACTTTGCTGGGGTGCTGTGAGCATCACATAGTGAATGCACAGTGCCTGGAACAGAGGAGACCTGGAAAATACGGAAGTGAGGCTGCTGCTGCAAGTGTATTGCTACAAAACCAATATCTAGTCCTCATGTGAGCTCTGGCCCCCCAATGCTCACAAAGCTCCAATCCATAGCTCAATGCTTTGTGATTCACGCTGGGCTCCTGTGGAACAGTTTCTTCAATCCAAAGTTCTCAGGAAAATGGAGCCCACCCCTGCACCATGATACTATCTTAGCTGCAACTGGAACAACCCATCTGGCCATTACCAAACTTCTTTCCTTAGAGGCCTAGCCCCTGTCATCCAACCATCCAGCCTGTCATCCTTAAATCTCTAGCCAATGTCTTAAATTGAGATCTTAGATTCTATGGACCTCTCAGAGCTATACTGCATCACACTGTGAACACTCCACGGGTTGCCAAAAGCCCCCAACCCCTTTTAGACACCAGCAGTAATCTGATCAGGATGCTTGTTCTTCCTGCTGGTCATTCTAGCCTGAACTAATAAATATCTAATAGCTTTCACCTCCAGGGGTCAGCTTTAGCCTTCAACCTCTAATCTGGCCTCTGAGACCTAGATCTCACCCCTTCTACTGTGTGTAATATGCCCATTGACTGAGCCTTTCAAGAACCAACATATAGGGTTCTGGACCTACACACAAAACAATTTGTTGAATATGAGTCAGTGAGTCCACGGAAATGTATGATGGAACAAACAAATGCGTCACTCCTCATTTACAAATGAGATTTGGATTGATTGGGTAGCTGGACTGTTGCCCAGAGCAGGCAACTATCACCCGGCACTGCCTCTGGAGAGAAACACTGATCTCATGTACCTCTGAAAGGCTCATGTTTTCCCATTGTGCTGATTTGTGGATATTTAAAACAACTGCTACAACATCCAAAACTAAAAACAATGTTCTTTAAAATTAAATCATAACACAGTGTTCAGTTTATACCCTAAAACATACTCTCTCGCTCAATACATTAATTTTCATATCTGCATAATGAAATTCACGTGTATACATATGTGCATATATTTTAATGAATATCAATAGATCATTATGGTTTTATGCAGGAAAGGTTTTTTAAAAATCTGGCATGAAACATATACATATTAAGTCACTCTACAAAATGGTAATTTATGAACAGAATTTTCCATGTTGTTTTCTGCCATTTAACTTCTCTGTTGTTAGACTGACGATCTTGTCTCTCTTGAAATGTCATCTGTTTTGAGACGTCCTTTCTGACTCCCCTATGAGTCACTCTATTCTCCGTTCACCCAAAGCTCTTTTTATAGGCCTCTATGAACATATTTAGATGATAATTTCCATGTCCATGAGAAGCAGTGCTGCCTTGTGGTTAGGAGCTGGACCACAGGACCAGATCTGCCTTTAGAACTTAGCTCTGCCATGTGGTCTTGTCAAGTTACTTAACCTCTCTTCGGCCTCAGTTACTCCAACTGTTAAGTGGGGATAATAACAGTTGTTCAGTTGCTAGGTCGTGACCAGCTCTTTGCTGTTACTACTATTATTATTATGACTACTCCCTTTCCACCTTGTCTGTGATCTCCCTGACAGCTGATGAGGGTCTGTTTCTTGCACTTGGCTCAAGAGTCAAGTATAATCATTGGTGACTGAGTGAATGAGTGAAGTCGCTCAGTCGTGTCCGACTCTTTGCGACCCCGTGGACTGTAGCCCACCAGGCTCCTCTGTCCATGGGATTCTCCAGGCAAGAATACTGGAGTGGGTTGCCATTTCCTTCTCCAGGGATAATCATTGGTATATTGTAGGTATTCAATAACTATCAAATGAACTCTACCAAATCCCTTATTTTCAACACAGAAAAATTCCTAAGTGTTCCTCAATGGAGCAAGGATCCAGATAAGATTGTGTTTTAGTCTGTTTGAACTGTTATAACAAAATACCAGGAACTGGGCAGCATATATTCAACAATAGAAATTTATTTCTCACAATTCTGGAGTCTGGGAGTTTAAGATCAGGGTGTCAGTATGCTGGGTGGGGGCCCTTTTTCCTGCTTCATGGCTGACATCTTTTCATCGTGTCCCCACGTGGTAGAAGAAGCTAGAGATCCCTGTGGGTCCTCTTTTATAAGAACACTAATGCCATTCATGAGAGCAGAGCCCTCATGACCTAAGCCATCACCTTCCAAAAGCCCTTTTCCTGATACCATCGTCTATGGGGTTTGGGTTTCAACATATTAATTTGGCAGAGATACAAGCATTTGGACCATAGCAGATTCACTGTAAAAATCGCCATATTTATGGTAGTCATTTATCTTTCAAAGTTGCATGTCTCTTGAAAAAGTCCTTGGAAGAAGGATCACGTTGACTCGAGGGCATTTGCTGGGCTTTAACTATGAGAAAGTGCCCAAGTGTGGTTGTTCCAGAGACTGGCAGGACTTCTTTGCATGGTGCAGACCTCCTTCCCTTTCTTATGGCACTCATCTCACACTCTATCAAACACTTGGAATTCTCTAAAGTTGCTCTTTGCTAATTATTTTTTTGCCTGTTCCCTTATGAAAGTGAAAGGGTTAGTCACTCATTCGTGTCTGACTCTTGGCAGCCCCATGGGCTGTAGTCTGTCAGGCTCCTCTGTCCATGGAATTCTCCAGGCAAGAATGAGGCAAATTTCAGGGAAACAAAGTAAGGTATCTATTTACAGTAAAATGGTTTAAAGTTCCAATAATAATACGTAGGTGGTCAAGTGTCTAATTGTCCAGCTGAAACACTTTAACGTAACAGAGGAGGCTAAATTGAACAATCTATTCTTGAAAGAAAACATTTTCTCTCAACCTCCAACTACACAGAAGCTCATGAACTTCTATTTATTATTTTACTTGCTATCCTTAATTATTATTATTTTTTTTACTTTTTCCCTTTTAAAGTCAGATATCACAGACTGAAGAAGAAACAACAGATAATTGAGTTTCTTTTATCAGCCTCCTCCACCAGGCACTTTAAGAGACATTTTATTTATTCCTGGCTTTTGGGAAAATTTCAGCCTACGGATTATTTGTCATTTTTCTCATTTTGGTCAATTTGTCATTTTAATTAGTTTTATTCTTGGATTCTGGGATCTTTTCCTTCTGAAAATTAAGAAATCTTCCCAAACATGACTTGAAAGAGGAGGAAAAGCAAAGGGAAACAAGGAAGACAAAGAAAAATATGGAAACTTCCATCTTCGAATGTGTGCTTTGTGCTAAGTCACTTCAGTCGTGTCCAACTCTCTGCAACCCTATAGTCTGTAACCTGCCAGGCTCCTCTCTCCATGGGATTCTCCAGGCAGGCATTCTGGAGGGGGTTGCCAAGCCCTCGTCCAGGGGATCTTCCCGACCCAGGGATCAAACCTGTGTCTTCTATGTCTCCTGCATTAGTAGGTGGGTTCTTTACCACTAGCACCACCTGGGAAGCCTGGTGGGACTATACCTTTCTCTTTTCTACATCCCCTAGATGCCAATTAATTAATTAATGAAAATTAAGGGAGATTATTCAAACTTCGAGAATAGAATACAACTTTGAGAACTAATGGTTTCACTAACCTGAGTGAAATTTTTTCTGAACTTGGACTCACATCTTGCAGGATAATCTTCTATGTCAAAATTACAGCCTCAGGTAGAAGAGTAAAAGTAAAGAGGAAACTTATTTTCAGTTTAGAGAAAACAGTTCCAAGAATGCCATGGCAACTGAAAATGACAGAAGGGAAACCATGACAAAAACCCTGTGTTGACTAAATTTGTAGCAGTGGAGGACCTGGTCTATGGGTTTAGGATTGGCAAAGCTTTCCAAAGAGCAAGAGGTTGGGTGGGGACCTTGGAATTTTCAAGGTACCTTCTGGAATTTAGAACTGCAGGGAATGAATTTTTTAAAAAAAATTTTCTCAAGAACATCAAATTCTAAATTACATCTTTGGGACTGGGATCATGCATTAACTCATTCAATTACATTCAGGGGATGTCCACTTTATTCTCAAGTACTAGAAATTGAGAAAGGAATATAAATAATTATAATCTGGCATGAGGAAAACCATAATAATACCATAGGTTATTAAGCAGGGAAGTAGCACCAAAGATAAGATCTTTCAAGTTAGGTCAAGTAGGATGAGTAGGAATTTCCCAGGTAGAAGGGAAAAGAGGAGAGACATTTCTGGCAAAGTTATGAAAAACCCTGGCATACTGGCAAAACTGAAAATAGTTCTGTATAGCTGGAACCCAGACAGTGAGGAAGCTGGCCAGTGGAAAGACTGGCAACGAGGCTTCTGTGGGCAGATCACACAAGCCTTCTGTTCCAGGCTGAGAAAGCTGGATTCCCTCTGCAGGAACCACCAAAGCATCTAAACAAAGAGTGAGATGCCCTTCTGAGCTATGTTTTGGAAGGTTCCCTACTCTAAATTCTACCTATTACAGCTAGGTTTCACTTCCAATTCTAAGTTTAGTCTTTATTAAACATTTACAATTTAGACTGTTACCCAACAGCCCTGATCTTGTCTCCATGGTTAAGCTCATCTTTCCTAGGAGAAATGTCCTTTTTTCTTCTTTGGAGGTATGTTGGATCTGGGAGCAAGAAGCTTACAAGTCCATGGGCTGGAAGCCTCGGACCACTTAGTATGAATCTCCACCACCTTACAGGTAGAAATGAGGGTAAAACAACCTAAGCAGTACAAAAAGAAACAACAACCTCTTCCAACACCAAAACAAACAAAAAACAACCCCTCTCACACAAAAAACTCCCCCCTCAAAAAACAGAACCACAGAGATCTTAGGACTAATATATCCTCTACGCACTGCCTTAAAACATAGACACACACACACACACACACACACACACACACACACACACACACACACACACACACACACACAGGTAAACAAAACCAAATGGAAACACGGAGTGGAAATGTGTTTTCTCCCACTAAAGCGACACATTTGGCAAACGTCTTTAAAGAACATATATTTGGTAAATACAATGCAAATATTTCATGACAAAAACAGTGTGCATTAAGCTTACTACATGTTGTGGGGGAAAAGAGGAGGGTGGAGAGCATTTGTCTTGGAAAAAATTAAGAGAGTGGAGGGGGAATGTTGCCCCCACGGGGTGAAGTGGATGCAAAGTGGGCCCCAGGGAGACCAGTGGTCTGGGGGACAGCTGATCATTTAAGAAAAACTGAAGGCAGGGGCCATGGGAATGGTTGTGTCTTCTGGGCAGGGGTCTCACCGTGGGATAATTTTGCCCATCCCCCACCCCATGGACCATTTGGTAATGTCAGGCCACAGCAGGTGGAGGTGGGGTGTGCTCCTGGCATCCAGTGGGCAGAGCCTGGGAGGCTGCAACACACCCACAGTGCAGAGGACAGCCCCACGACAAAGGATTATCCCAAATGTCAACAGCATTGAGGCTGAGGAACCCTTGCACTCATTCTTGGCTGCACTTCCCATGGCTGCGTCTGAAGACTACTGCCAGTAGATTTTTTAAAAAAACACTGTAATGTCTAAAAATAAAATCATTTTTATACTTCAAGGAACAAACAGAGGGATCATTTTTTTTTTCGTGACTCTCTCAGTGCTTGAACATTTCCAAAGGCTGGAAGAGCAACCCTGCCTTCTATACATAGCTCCCAGGCTCTCGGATCCTCTCTGAGCTGGGCTGCGCCAGCCCTCTCTGGGCCAGATGCTGCTGCTGCAAAAGATAAGACCTTAATTTATAAAAGGATGCTATTCCTGGCAGGTAATGGCCAGAAATTTCCAGGAAAATCATCCTTTCTTATCTCCAGCCTCCCTCCCACTCCATCATGTAGCCCCTAGCATTTGATCCCTATTTTACCCCCTACTCATTTCAATTTTCCTGGACCCCAGTTCTGGGCTCCAAAGCCTAGCAAGCTTTTTCGCCTTTTCTTTCTCTTTGCCCCAACTCCTCTGACTCTGAATGCAAAGACAGGCTGGAAAATGAATTTTCTAACAAGCAATTTTTTTAAAGGCAAAAGGTCCATGTGCCATTAAGAATCCAGAGTCCGGCCTGACTATTACCTCTGATAAATCACCTCCTCCCAATTTTCTTCCAACAAATGAGGGCTGTGAGGGCTGCCGGGCTATAGCAGAAATTTGTTTAATGACAGTCTCTGGAAAATTAGCCACTGAGCAATGGTGAGGGAGGCCTCTGCCTTCTAGCCCCACCCCTGTGGCCTCTTTTCCACCCTAGACTCAACAGCCACAAGGAGGACCAAATACGTGAAGCCTCAGGGCCCGAGGAATCAATCTGGATTTTCTGTGTGTTCTGCTCCTTCCCGTATCCCTCCAAGTCCCCTTCATTTTCATTCCTCCATCCCCGGAACCCAGTGCAGTACTGGCTTGGCTATACCTGCAGGGTGGTATTTTTACCTTCCTGCTCTCCTTTTCCTGACCCAGTTACATAAGGAATATCCCGGCTGCCCAAGGCAAGGAGGTGGAGGGAGGGAACTCGGAATTCGTGACCGACCAAGACTCCGTCCTCATTTCTGCTCTGCTGTGTAAGCCTCAGTACAGTTCCCTGTTGTCAGGATGATGGCAGACTGTCCCACGGGAGGATGGGGCTACGACTAAGGCCTATCCCTTTGTTTTACAGAAGTGCTAGGCTTGGGCCTGGAGTGACTGGCTCAAGATCACACATTTTTTTAGTGGCGAGATTAGGGCCCAAGTCTCACTGGATGCCTGTCTCTGAAGAGCACAATGGGCAATTTTTCCTTTTGTCTCACGTGTGGCAGGGTTAGGGTAAGTCTTTGCCTGGGCCCCCAGAGTTTCATGGGGGAAAGGACCCACTCCAACTAGCAATAGAATTTCAGATCTTTGCCCTTTTAACTTTGGGCTTCACTCAGTTGTCGTCCAGTTGCTAAGTTGCATCTGACTCTGCGACCCCATGGACTGCAGCATGCAGGCTTTCCTGTCCTTCACCATCTCTCAGAGTTTGCTCAAACTTGTGTCCATTGAATCGGTGATGCCATCCAACCGTCTTATCCTCTGTCATTCCTTTCTCCTCCTGGGCTTCACTCAGAATTGCACTTAAATCTCACATGATTAAACCTTCCCATCTCCTCCTTCTCTTCTTACTGTGAAGAAGGAGAGAATGGAGAGAAATCCAGTACTTGGCACTTGGCACCTTGTTCTTACTCTACAGAAGGTTGCATTCATGCATGCTTTCATTATGGAAGGGCAAGTAGGAAACATATCTGCCCTTGGTAATTAGTACTATCATTTCACACAGTACTTTCCGAAGCCCAGAGGTTGTCCTTCAATGTTTCCAAACTATTATGTTCAAACTCCTATTTGACTCAAAATTTGTAGCTTTCTATATAACTAATGCCATGGAATCCCATAATTCATTGTGTTTTCTACCTTTTAAATTAATTTTGACCTAATTGCACGCATACTGGGGAAGAAGAAACTAATTTTGAAGCAAACAGCAAACAATTATTCCTGAAGAGATTGGTCACCATGAAGTTTTCTGCTGCTGTCGTTGCTTAGTCGCTAAGTTGTATGCTGTTCCTTTGTGACCCCATGGACTGCAGCCTGCCTGGCTCCTCTGTCCATGGGAATTCCCAGGCAAGAATACTGGAGTGGGTTGCCATTCCCTTCTTCAGGGGATCTTCCTGACCCAGGGATCAAACTGGTGTTTCCTGCACTGGCAGGCAGATTCTTTACCACTGAGCCACCTAGGTGCTCAAATACCCAGTCTTCTAATCTGAAAAATTATAATAACAGCAATACTGCCCCTTAGAGAGCACTGACCACATCCTAGGCACAGTTCCAAATGTTTTATATGGTTTAATTCATTTAATAGTTTTCAACAGCCCTAGGAGGTAGAAACTATTATGACCCTTGTTTTAGAGATGAGGAAACAGAGCAACTTGCTTAGGACCAAACAGATGATGAGTGGCAAGATAGGGATTTGAATCCAGGCTATTTGGCTCCAGACTCCTTAACCACCAGCCTACCCTGCCTCAAGAGATGCTCTTCGGCAACAAGCTTAATGGCCAAGGAAAAATACAAAGAATATATTACAAATTTGTAGACAACTGGCAAATTCAAGATTCTTTGCTTAACCTAGAGTTCCCTCAAACTTGTTGGACTATGAAAACTTCTTCCTTTTATACCTGCTTACAAAATCTTGAACACATATTTCATGGGATGTAATTTAGAATCTGCTGCTCAGCAACAATCCCACACACAGGAATCCTTATTTAAATTAGTGCTAGTAAAGTTGCAGAGCCTTCCTAGGCTAATTCTCACACTAACAGCAAGCAGGGAGCTATAATAACCTCTTGAGAGAAGTCATTATTAGCTGTCCACTGTATGGCTTTAACACACCTCTTATTGCTGAAGAGTCATGCAGATATCCTAATTAACCAACTGATTTCCCTGGATTCACTCAACCATTTTTGGCAGAGTATTTAGAAAAGTGTAAAAGGTCGCACTATTTTATATCAAACCAAAAAATGAGGGGACCAGGACTTGGGAATGGACCAAGGAATGATTGGGACATTTCATGTGTCTATGTTCCCCTTTTCTTTCTCAATTTCCCTTCCCAAAATGGAAATTGCTCCTCTCATTTTCCCTTTGAGTGGATTTTCGTTTCCAATTTAAAGAATCTGAGTAACTCCTGCCAGATAAGACTGGTGAATAGAACATCAATGCCCTTGCTGTCTGTGGCAAACTAAACCCGTGTCCCAGCCAGTGGGAGAGAAGCAATACCACAGGCCATTCCTTGGACTATGGCTCCAAGCCTCACATCCGGGGCAGCTACTGCTGTTGTTTTTTAAAAAATCAATTTCCATCTTCACTTGTGAGAAGGACCCACAACTAGTAAGATTTACTCAGACATTTCAAATCACCAGCTGTAATCCCTAACAGCCAACTGTAATCTGGGAGTTTCCAGGTGGTTTCTGAGCTCTAAGAAGGATGAACTCTGATCTATGGGCACATGCACGGATATATGTCAGGCAGAGCTCAGTCTGATTTCTAAATCCACCACTTTTTAGTTGTACAACTTTGGGTGAACTGGGTAAAACTTTCTCATACGTATGTTCAAAACACAATTCGCAAATTCCTTTTTGATGTGGTTTGAGTAAAGGCTGTGTTTGCGTTCCTGACGACTGCATGGATGTAGCCTGACAGGCCCCTCTGTCCATCGGATTCTCTAGGCAAGAATATTGGAGTGGGTTGCCATTCCCTCCTCCAGATCGTCCCGACCCAGGGATCAAACCTGTGTGTCCTGCATCTCCTGCACTGGCAGGCGGATTCTTTACCACTGGGCAACCTGGGAAGCCCACAGAGTGGAGAGATCACAAGGCTATTTCATAGGGCAAGAAGGGGTTATGTGACCAATAGTAAACACTTGAGGAAATTCCGTAATAAATATTGGTCATTTTTATGGAAACATATTTTCTAACTCTAAGAAGTACATATTATATATTATTACATGTATTTTGAACAGTTTTTAATGAAGATCTAGTTAACGTGTAAGCAACCAAAGAAGGCACAGATCAATGATAGCTTGTTGAGGTCCATAATTTTAGAAAATACCTTAATTGGCTTCTAACATTCTTTTCCACAGGAGAGTGCTTGCCCTCCCTTCCTCTTTTACAGAGCAAATTTACCTTAGTAAACTAGATTAAGAGCAGCAAGGTGATAAAGTAAACTTACACCGTGTTCATTTATAAATGTTGACACAATCCTTTTTTAAAGCTGCAGATAGTAGTATACAGATCAGATTTATTTCTGAGAAACATCAGGACATTTATAAGAACAAGTCACATTTCAGGCTACAGCTGCCTTTTCTGGATCCCAAGAGCAGAACACCCAAACATAATACTGGACACCAAGCAGTAAATACATAGTGAATCGACAAAGCCTGTATCTATGAGCACCCTGTCATCCCCCAGTGCAGCTGGGTATACCGCTTCTCTCTTTTACCTGCAGTCTACTACATCTTATTGAAGATGGGGATTACACAAAGCTCAGAGCTGGAATAGCAGATTTGGAAGCTTACAGTACACAGCTAGACAAAACTACCCACTGTGGTATCACATCCAGTTCTACTTTTGGGAGACCGTACCAAACCATTCTGTTTATTTATTTTTTTGCAAAACACATGCCTCTTCTTTCCATCCATGAGTACAGCTCTAGAAATCAAACTTGAAGGAACTAGTTCATACTAGAGTATGAATGATTGCTAGAGGCCCATAGGCTGCTGCTGCTGCTGCTAAGTCATTTCAGTCGTGTCCGATTCTGTGTGGCCCCATAGACGGCAGCCCACCAGGCTCCTCCGTCCCTGGGATTCTCCTGGCAAGAACACTGGAGTGGGTTGCCATTTCCTTCTCCAGTGCATGAAAGTGAAAAGTGAAAGGGAAGTCGCTCAGTTGTGTTTGACTCTGCGACCCCATGGACTGCAGCCCACCAGGCTCCCCCATCCATGGGATTTTCCAGGCAAGAGTCCTGGAGTGGGGTGTCATTGCTTTCTCCATATTTAAAGGAATTAGTTACTTTTTAGGACTGTCATTTCAACTACTGCAATAGGCTCAAGGGGGAGAGATTTGGGGGTTCAAATTCAGAAAATAGGTGACTGGTCTCTCAACTCGTCTGGGAAACCAGACTTAAATACAACCTGAATAAATCATATGAACTTCTGATTATTCAGAAATCCAAACTTCCTCTCTTCATGCTTTATCATTTTCTTTGGGTATTGGTAAGTCCCTGATAATCTCAAAAGGCAAATGAGGGAAAAGAATATTCAGAAGTTTCATTTTTTGCCACTTGTTAACTAAGAAGATAAAGCTCCTTGGTTCAAGTGAGGCTTCAGGATTAACTCCGGCATTCATAAATGTATCTTTCCTCTGCCCCAGAAAATAGAAAGCTGACTGTCTCTTGCCACCCGCACTTCTATCCAAGAATAGGATTATTTTAAGACATTCTGAATCTCCTCCTACCTTCTACCCTGCAGACTCCAGGGCTTTGACAGTAACGCTTATCCTTCTCCATCCAATCAATAGGACTTTAAGCAAATCATTCAGTGTAACCAGTTAAAAGGAACAATCTGTATAAATCAGGTGCAGAAGGCAAGTCCAACAGCATTAGTGACACATAAACAGCATTCTATACTTGAAAAGTTGAGTCTCTGATAAAAGCGGTGTGTTTTGCCATCTTTTTTTAAAACCCTGATCCAGGAAGCACTGACGAGAAGAGCAGCAGGGTAGTGACACCCTGCAACCAAAAGATAATGTCGACATCTATTTCAGGCCCTGCTTGGTTCCCACTGCCTCGTTAATAACACTTGCCTCCAGAGTCGGCCAACCATCCTCCATGCCTATTCCAAGTCCTGGCCATAAATACTAACTATGGTTTAAAAATGTAGTCAATCTTCCCACCCATTGGGCCAACTGGAATCAGACCACCAGGGAATCAGAGGACCCTTACTGAAGAGCTTTTTCCTACTAGACTGAATGTGAAAGAGAGCTTTTCTGAATGGCAAGAATGTACCAAAGTGTGCATTTTATACATCTGACACATACAGAGCTGCTCAGCATGTGTGTGAACGTGTGTGCATGTACAAATGTGGACAAAGGACTAGAAGCACAGGAGTGACAGACAGTAATGGCAGCATAGCCATACCAGCCACCGAAACCCAGCACTCATGGGACGTCTTCTCTGGCTAGCTACTGAATAAGCGATGCACCTGCCCTAGTAATGATGTTCTCAACATCACATTATCAAGAAAAGATAACTGAGAGGGGTTAAGAGCTTTACTCAAGGTCACATGGCTAGTAAGTAGCAAAATGAGAACCAAAGATGCATAGGACATCAAAGCCTGCACACCCTATAGCTGCCTTCGAGGACTGACCTCAGTGTGGGCAGCTGCAGACTGGGGTGTGGACTCACTTCCAATGTCCAAGGCCAGCCATGTTGCTGAGCTTTGCCCTCCTCTGCAATATGAATGGGAGAGTAGGTGATGCCATCTCCTCTTAATCCCCTAGGATTACTTCTGGTGAACCTCCTGCCTCCCAAATCAGTTTTCTGAAAGAGGGTGAATACATTTCAAAGTGTTAGTTAGAAAATTCCTCACTCCAGGTTGGAATTAAAATTATCATGTCACTGTTCCTTAATGGGCAAATATACCATGACTCTTAGCATCACATTTTAAACCTTTACTAAGCATCTTAAAGTCCTCCAGCTGAAGGCTCAGTGTGGTCCAGCTCTGAATGGGTTGGCACCCAGTCAATATTTGTTGAATGAATGAATAATGAATGGTTCAACCAGCTGATAAATTTAAAAGAGGATATGACTTAAAATCACTGTAGCAGAACAATATAAAAGTAGCTGGCAAAAGTATATTGAAATGTTAAGTATTAAAATCTATGGTAGCCAAATCCATGTTACTGGTTTCCAAATGCACTTGAAACATACCAGTGCTCCATGAGTTGCCTGGATATGGGCCAATGCTTATCTGGTCAGTGACTGACTCCCAAAGTGTAAGGAGGTTCACCAGCTTTGCACACCGCTTTGGGGACAATTGAGAAAATGAATAGCCTGTTGCTCGATGAGATCTGAGTGGCCTAATGAAATAATACACCTCCACAAGGGCCTAAATGATGTTTGGGGATTCTGTTGCTCATTAGGTAGCATCCTGTTGTGAAAAGAACTGGTCAACCCACAGTGAAGAGTGGTGGGAAGCATACCTAGTCACTGAGCAGCCATGAGCTTGCTCCCTCTCCCTTTGTTTCTCTTGCAATTGAACTAAGTACCATGGTATGTGTGATTTCCCAGCCCATGGCCTAGCTGACATTGACCAGGGAGTAGCCATGGCCCCAGATGTGTTTAGAAACTTCAAGCGGGCTATTTGGGGCCCAAGACAATTTTGTTAACAATATCAATAGCAGGTCAATGTTATGAAATTCAAAAACTATATTTTGCTTCCAAATTCAGTGAATTTTATTCCACACGCCTATACTTGGCATATTTTAGGATGTGCCTTTTTAAGATGAAAAGAGTTAAAAGCCTACCGCCCTGCAATTCCCTCAAGTTAAAGCTATTTTAAGTTTCCTAACCTTTGAAGGTTTGTTTCTCTTATGCTGTCATTAAAATTACTTATGCTTTTAATTTGCTGAGTTGCATTTAGCAGGAAGCCTCCCAAGCCACATGCCGAGCTTCGTTACTTCCTCCTGTCTTCCACAGCACTGTTCCCCATAAGAGTAAGCCCTAATTGAAATGTCCACTAAAACAGCGTAAAATCATCTTCTACAGAATATGCTCAGGTACACCACATTTTAATGCTGTGTTTTTAGACACAGCTCACTGATTTTTTAAAATAAACTTAACTCACTTTTCCCCTTTCACTGAGAAAAGTCCATCATCCCAATCACATCATATTTGCCATTTCTGCTGTTTTCCAATCAAGCAAGTGGAAAAAAAAAAATCAAGTTTGTTCTCCACGGTGGGAAGGGCGTGCTTCCTTTCTTCTGCACAAGGAGGGCAAACAGACAAATTCAGTGGACATTTCCAAACAGCCTCACCTGTGAGATGAGTGTATGGGCACTTTCAGTTTCTTTCTCTCTGCTTCCTTCTCCATAATATTATTAGTCAGTAGAAAGGGTTAGAATGAAAATGAGTTTCTGGCTTTCCAAGAGCACTTGGTTCATTAACATCAATTTGATAGTTGATGCCTTTATTCTTAACGTTGAGTTTGAATAATGTGGAATCTCTGGACACCATCACTCTAGTGAGAATCATTTTACAGTGAGAAAGACAGACGTACGTTTGGAAAGAAAAATGCTTTCTTTAGAACAGGTAAGGCAGCTTTGGGGGATTCATCCCAAAGAGTCCATCTTCTAGGACTAGTACTGGCTGTGTGAGCTGTAAGAAGCACCATTTGAGGTGGGCCTGTCAGTATGAACTCGTGACCTTAAATAAGACCTATTTATCTTTCTAAGGCCCCAGTTAATCACAACACTAATAAAGACTCTGTAGAGTTGTTGCAGGATTAAATTATAAACACATGGACAGCACCTAATGGCACATCCAGCACATAGCAGATCCTCCGCATATGTAACCTGAACATAAATCCAAAATGTGAGCTGTGACCTTGGGCACACACAATAACCTCCCTGAAAAAGGAGGATGGTGCTACCTATTTTAAAGAATTCATTTAATGACCATCTGTATGTATCAATTAGTAACTAGTCTAATATTATGTGCTAGGAACTTTTGTGTGTTTGTGGCTCTCTTAAAGATATGAAAATCAGAAAGTTCTGTATGATATAAGGTATTATTTCAGGTAACCAGATACTAGACACAAAAAGCTGTGCGGGCCCAGGTGGTAAACACATGCTGAGATGTAACATGACCTGCTCTTTAGAGGGTAAACCTTATTCATTCATTCATAAAACATTTTTGTGGGTAAGTTAAGAGGCAATGGCAACCCACTCCAGTACTCTTGCCTGAAAAATTCCACGGACAGAGGAGCCTGGTAGACTACAGTCCATGGACTCGCAAAGAGTCGGACACGACTGAGCAACTTCACTTTCACTTTCACTAAGAGGCAGGCGAGGCGTTATTTAGACCCAGTTTAATAAAACATGGTCCTTGTCCACACACAAGAGAGGGCTCCCACACAGTTCTTGGCTCAGCATCCTTCATAGTCAGTATCAGTTTCCTTTTTTCCTTCCTCAAGGAGATCTCTAATTAATTGGGAGACAAATGAACATCAGTTCAAGGACTGGGTAATAAGTGCTTAAAGAGAGAAATGTGCCTAATGGTTTATGTATGGGAGGGGAAGGGCTTCCCTGGTGGCTTGGTGGTAAAGAATCCCTCTGCAACGCAGGAGCCACAGAAGATGGGGGTTTGATCCCTGGGTCAGGAAGATCCCCCTGAGGAGGGCATGTCAACTCACTCCAGTATACTTGCCTGGAGAATCCCATGGACAGCGGAGCCTGGCAGGCTACAGTCCACGGGGTTGCAAGGAGTCAGACACGACTGAAGCAACAGAGCAGGCAGCCCAACCCTGGTCTCAAAAGAGTGTGCAGGGCTGAAAAGGGCCTTTTATGCCACTCACTCTGCTTACAAGTCCAGGCGGCAGGCTGGGAATGTCTGTACTCCAAGCTCGCTTAGAAATGGGCTTTCCTGGTGGCTCAGAGGGCAAAGTGTTCGCTTAGATATAACTATTTACAATGTCACAGACTTTCCATAGCTAAAATTTTGTGGGAACAGAGTGAAACTGTGATATTTGCAAGGACACTAATCCGCTTGGCTCAAGACACCCCAGACAGGAATGACTACTCACTTTCTTCCCGGAAGACCAGGTCACTTTCTCCTTTAAGAACAGGAAGAACTCTAAGTCTATGCTTTTCTCTTGGAACTTGGATGTAAGTAGATGAACTGTAGCTCCCACCAATCCTCTAAGGGGAGAAGTTAGTTGAAATCACAATTGTATGAACAACAGTGACCTATGCTTGTCTATCCACACATACCTTGAAAGCTCCTTGGGAAATACTTCTGTGCTCCAGCGAGCTACAGTGAGAGGTGCATGACCAATACAAGCCCTTGGAAGGAGACAGCTCCAGAAGGAGGCAGTAGATGAGGCTAACACTCTCATGCACTCAAGGGCTCCAACTCTGTGAGAATAGGGCAATTCCACAGGAACCTTCCAGACACATGTACAACCTGGGGAGTTTGGAGTCTAACTACTAGGCAGGGAAGGCAGGGGCTGGAGAAGAGAATGCAGGGAGGCAGGGGCAGGTGAGTCCCAGCCACACCAGAGGGCTCATGGTTTCAGGTCTGTGATTTTTACACTGTGTTCAAGAGATATGGAGGGAGTCACCTCAGAGAACTGGGGGTCAGGGCATCATTTAAGTGACAATAGCTCTGCTTTTAAAAGTTCTCCCTTAGACATCTACTTCCTCCCCTCCTTCTTTATTTCTTTTTCTCTCTCCTTCTTTATTAGAAAAGTTTTGACTGTGGAAATGTTTGAAATTTGCTAATTCAGCTTTCCTGGTCCATTCATTACTGGAGAGAGCCTCATGGGAGTGAAGCCAAGCGTTGAGAACAGGTCTTACTCTTAGAGGATATTTGCAGCAATAGGAAGAGAAAGTAAGGTCTCACAGAGATTGGGACAATACGACAAGGAGCAAAGATGTAGAGAATTGGGGACAACTCAGGTGACAAGTCATATTCCTGGCACCCTATAACCCAGGTTTATTATGTGCACATTTAAGTCAGCTCTTCACCACCCGGGACAGCGGGATCAAAGATAATGAAATACTTTCCCAATTGGCTCAGGAGCCAGAGAGGTCTGAGGAGTGGACAACATCTGCCCTTGCTTTAGAAACTCTGCAGGAAGGGAAGGGCATGAGCTGTACAGCACTTGCACTATTTTCCACTCCCTGAGCACACCTGTGAAGCCAAACCTGCTGGGAGTGCCTTCCAAGGGAAAAGAGAACCTTCAGGCATGGCTCGGTAAGGCTAAGAGCTGTTTACTTTGGGGCATTATAAACGTTAATAACATTTGGGATTATTTCTGCTTTGGATGCAAGTAATTGAAATGATTGAAATGGAAATGAAAACATGTGCTTTTGATGATTAGGAGATGAAAAAAGAAACAATTAGCATGAAGGTTAATAATGGGCAAAACAATTTTTTTCCTTGACAATACAGATGCTCGCAAGAGGAAATGTCCTTGAGAAACTTTTGGATTTTGTAATGCTCCACTGGTATCGCTAGAAAAAATACTTAAAATAGCCAAGGGCCAGAGAAATGCTAAAGGAAATTCACAGAAGTAGTTCAACTAAGGGTTAGAGATAAATACCCAAGCTGTCCCCAAGGTCTGAGCCTGAGGAAACTCACTCTCATTTCTCTTCACTTGAGTGAGATGCTGGGCATGCAGGAAAGTTTCAGTTCTTCCATCTTGGACATTGTTTCTTCTCAACCATAATAGACACCACCACAGTCTCCCTCACTGCAAGTTGTCTCTTGAGAGGTTATAAAGGTATTACCTTGTCTCTTGCAAAAAAGAATCCGATACCTAACTGGTCTGACTGCAAAGTTGGAGGGTACAACTTCACCATCTCCATTCTTACTTGGGGAGTCAGCCTACCTGCTATCTTGCTCAGAGTGCATTAAAGCACAAAAAGGAAGCCAGTAATGCAGTGGTTTTATTAAGGGTGTCTATTCAGGTGAGGGGAGAAGGCAATGGCACCCCACTCCAGTACTCTTGCCTGGAAAATCCCATGGGCAGAGGAGCCTGGTGGGCTGCAGTCCATGGGGTTGCTAGGAGTCAGACTCGACTGAGCGACTTCACTTTTACTTTTCACTTTCATGCATTGGAGAAGGAAGTGGCAACCCACTCCAGTGTTCTTGCCTGGAGAATCCCAGGGATGAGGGAGCCTGGTGGGCTGCCATCTATGGGGTTGCACAGAGTCGGACATGACTGAAGCAACTTAGCAGCAGCAGCAGCAGCAGCATTCAGGTGAGGGGATTCCCTAATAGCTCAGCTGGTAAAGACTCTGCCTGCAATGCAGGAGACCACGGTTCGATGGAAGATCCCCTGGAGAAAGGATAGGCTACCCACTCCAGTATTCTTGGGCTTCCCTTGTGCCTCAGCTGGTAAAGAATCCACCTGCAATGCAAGAGGCCTGGGGTCGATTCCTGGGTTGGGAAAATCCCCTGGAGAAGGGAAAGGCTACCCAGTATTCTGAATACCCAGTATTCTGGCCTGGAGAATTCCACGGACTGTTAAGTCCATGGGGTCGCAAAGAGTCGGACATGACTGAGTGACTTGCACTTTCACTTTTTCATTCAGGTGGGGAATCCATTCTCCTAGCCAAGGCCTCCTAGAATTTTCTCTCGACACTCAACACCTCAACAGCCTTATTCATTCACAGAAGCACATCACGTGAGGCTCTTGGCACTCTTATAAGAAGGTGCACAATCAAAGGTGTGGAGACCAAGTTTCTAAGAAGCTGAGACTACGTAACTAGTCAAAAAGGCACACAAAGAGCTCAGCCACTCCAGTAAGGGAGGTGGTACCTGCTACATGAGAAAGCCAGAGACATTTGGTGATGAACCTTAGTCTAACACTCACAGCCTATGTCATTTTGGAAAGAAGTAATCAACCTCTCTAAATCTCTGTTATTTCATCTCTACACCTGTCTTGCTGAGGTGGACGTTAGTGGTAACTTACATAGTCATTGCCCCCTTTTCTTTCCTAAGAGAAGCCTCATTTTATTCAGATATCCACCTATCCTCTGGGAAGTCCTTGAGCCTGAGTTAACGCTAACGCTAACCCAGTCACCCTGACTGCAGGTGCCGACCTGATTGGTCTCCTCCCCACGCTTTTTAACACTGTTTGGTTTGGAACAGGGTGTGTATTCAAATTCAAGCCAAGGAGACAAGCAGAGCTTTGGCTAGGTGCTTCCACAAATATTCTCACTCCTTTTGGGATCATATTCTAAAATGACCCCTCTCTCATGGGGTGTTGTGTTGTGCAATGTCCAGCACCAAAGCTGCCACACAGATAGGGGCAGAACCCAGGGAATCACAAAACGGGAATCCAGGGAATCCAGAGCTGCAGCCACTCTGGACTGAGTCAGCTCTGAATTCAGTCTACATTTCTAGCTTTCAATTATGTGAGCCAATACATTTTCCTCTTGTTAAAGATAATAAACAACTGCAAATTTTCTGTTACTTGAAAATTAAAGTATATAAAATAATAAACACCTATAACAATTTGGCAGAAGATAAATAAAAAGGAGATGTCCTGTGCTTAGTGTAAGACTAAGTACAGGGTTTGCATTTAAAACATGGTAGTTCTTTTTGCTGTAGTGTCTGTCCTGGCTGCACTGCCTTACCTAGATTAAGGGATTCTCCCAGAAGACTTATTTTGGTTTTATTCAAGCACAGGGACATCAGTGGCCTTATAAATGTTGAGAGGCTTTGTTTTGTTCACTACTGGTGTCTAGGAATTGAGGGTGCTGAGGACAGGGAGAAAAATACTATGGATTGAATTGTGTTCCCCCAAATATAGATCAAAATCCTGATGCCAGTACCTCAGAATGTGGCCCTATGTGGAAAGAGGGCCATTACAGATGTAATTAGATAAGATGAGGTCACACAGAGTGGGGTGGACCCTCAGTTCAGTATAATTGGGTTTCTTATGAGTACGTAGTGATGTGAAGACATGGACACACAAGGAAAATGTCATACGATGACAAGGGCAGAAACTGAAATCATGTAGCTGCAAGCCAGGGAACTCCGGGACCACCAGCAAACCACCAGAGGCTGGAAAGAGGAAAGGAAGGATTCCCTCACTGGTTCCAGGAGGAGCATGGGCCTGCTGACACCTTGATTTTGGACTTCTAGGGTCCAGAACTGTGAGACAGTAAATTTCCACTGTTTTAAGCGACCTTGTTTGTTGTGCTTTCTTAAGGCAGTTCTAGGAAATGAATATAGTGCCTAATCAGAAACATGTAATAGAAAGAAACCAGGTGGAAAGCGAGCATTTAAAATCATCTCTTTAAAAAAGGAAAACTTTAAAATGTTATCAGGTGTCCTCTCTCTACAGCAGTTTATGCCAGGTTGCTAAACTCTAAAAATTTCTCCCTAAAAGCATCCCAGTGGCCCTTATTTAAAAATACAATCATTCTCTAAGTCTTTTCTTTAAAAATGGAATTAGATGCAGCAGTCAGATGTATAAATTAGATAAAAGCACAGCTCCTACAGCTGAAGAAAGCTGGGGAGATTCAGACCTGCTGCCAACTCTTTATAATGACCCCTGAGTGCCCCCAATACAATCATCTGGGTTCCATAGCACTTACGCTGAGAAACACTGTTCTAGGGCATGCAAATAATGGGTGCTTATGGCTATATTCAGAAGTACAATAGGAGTTCTCATAAATGATTGCCGTGTAACTGACTTGCCATATTAAGAAACACTCTCCATCCTTTCTGTTAATATACTGACTGATGCTCAAGCTGATGAAAAAAAGTGAAAGTGTTAGTCGCTCAGTCATGTCCAACTCTTGCAGCTCCATGGAGTGTAGCCCATTTGGCTCCTCTGTCCATGGAATTCTCACCAGGCAAGAATACGGGAGTGGGTAGCCATTCCCTACAAGCTAATCGCCTAATTGCTGTTATGCCTCTGTGTTTTGGGCTTCCCCAGTAGCTGAAAGGGTAAAGAATTCGCCTGCAATGCAGGAGAAACAGGAGACATGGGTTCGATTTCTGGTCAGGAAGATTCCCTGGAGAAAGAAATGGCAACCCACTCCAGTATTCTTGCCTGGAAAATTCCATAGCCAGAGAAGTCTGGGGGGCTATAGTCCACGGGGTCACAATGAGTCGTACTCGACAGCACACACAGGCACAGCTCTGTGCTTCTGCTTCTACCAGTTGTGGAGTGAGATTTTAGGGTCTGCCAGTTACACTTGTTAGTGTTTCCGCCAGTTATACTTGTTAGTGTAATTATGCAATTTGGTTGCATATTATATACACTGATGAAATGTGGGTGTGAAAAAGAAAATGCTCTCAGTTGCATGATTTAGAAGGCTAGGGGAAAAAGTGGCTAAAATAAAATCAACCTGCTGTAAGGTTAGGTGTGGGTGGGTCATCACAAAAGACTGGAATCTTCTGTACTTGGATTGGTTCCTAAGTGCCTTCGAGATCTCATTCTACTTTAAGAAAACTGAAACTGGAAATCGTGGATGATGTCTTTTCAGCCTGGTTTCTCAAAGACTGGTCATTAAAATTTCCAATCAGCAACTCACATTTTTAAAACGTGAATTGATTTGCATTTGTATTTTTCAAATTAAAGTAAAATATTTAAGGCCTATCTATATCATGTTACCATAACCATTTCCACGGTCTTTTTTAAAAATTAACTAATCTGATGCCAATTCCAGCTGCATAGGATAAGAGGGCCCTTAATGCAGTTGCTTCATTTTTTCATCCTTTGTTCTTAGATGGGCAAATGCTGTTTTGTTTTCTTTCTGAACCTAGTTGTCATCAATGGTCATCTAGAATGTAAGTTCCATTAGGGAGGGGATGTTTGCTTTGTTCAATGAATGATGTTCTAGAATAAAAAAATTCTATTGATTCAAACATCAAAGACTTTGTTAATTTTTTTAAAAAAGGAAAATGTATTTACTTGCATAATTTTTAAAGCTATTAGAAAATAGAAAATGACCCATAAATCACCTTCTTTGTAGATAATTATACCTTAGGAGTGAGTCTCAGGAAAGACTTTGTTGATTTCCTGGCCATATCATATGTAGGTCAAAGACTTTGTCACTTCCCAGAGACAGAAGCCTGAGGCCTGCTCCCTACCCTGACCCAGGCAGGCGAGGGCCAGCACTCTTAGAGCAGCTCTACATACAGATTCGGTATGTTTCACCTCCTGCAAGTGGAAGTCTACAGAGTGCAAACCCCATTCCAACATGGATTTCTGTGTTTATTGTATTCACTTACCCAGAACTGCGTTTTCTGAATTTCTCAGGGATGACACAGTAATAAAACATATCAGCAGTATTGTGGTGGTTTTGGACTATTCCACATGCATATAAGCGTCCTCATCCCCATTCAGATTGCAGATAAACTCTTCCCCTGGGGAGCTGCAGCCACTCTGAGAAAGTCAGGCCAGAAAGGAGAGAACAGGGAGTGTCACGGTGCACTCCCCTGCTTTTAGCTGAGGAGACTGGGAGCCAGAGGGGCCAACAGGCTGGCCCACAGCGTGCATGAAATGGTATCTGACCTAGAGTGAGAACGCAAATCTCCTGTTCTAATCTTTGCCACACTGTATGCCCCTGGAAAAAGGAAAACAGGAAGAGGAATCTAAAGAGTATGAATGAGTTCAAAAGGCCACCCTGTCCTTACATGTGGCATGTACACAATAAATACTGGTTGGTTTAGCTGCCTGACTGCACAGGTGGCAGAAGGCTGAATATTATGGGGTGTGAACAACATCAAGACTTTGTAAATGAGAAGAAGCTGGAATGGCATATGATCTTGCCATCCTCCAAATCCCATTAGCAGCTGGGCAAGTGGAGATCAAAGAGACAACCTTTCCCCGTTCTGAGACTGTAATCTCTGGAGGGACTTCTGAAAGGAGAACATAGCCTAGATTGGCAATTAACCCACAACTTCACAAGGGTTTACAGTCATGGCAGGGCAAATCTGGTGGAAGCAACATCAGACAGAGCAGGCCAAGGAGAGCTTTCCGCACTCCAAGAGTAGGAGGAAGGGCAGTTGCCTGGGGGCTTACAAGTCTTTCATTTACAAGGGTGATTATCTCCATGGGCTTCCCTCATAGCTCAGTCGGCAAAGAATCTGCCTGCAATGCAGGAGATCCAGGTTCAATTCCTGGGTCAGGAAGATTCCCCTGGAGAAGGAAATGGCAATCTCCACTAGTATGCTTGCCTGGAAAACCCCACGAACAGAGAAGCCTGGTGGGCTACAGTTCATGGGGTCGCAAGAATCAGACACAACTTAGCGACCAAACCACCACCGCAATCTCCACAGAGGGACTTACAGAGAACAGAGAAGCACAAAGGTACCACTGAGGCTGCTTTCCTGGTTGTGAGTGTTTGTCTATTCATCAGCCCCTGAGAGGGTCATGCTTACTGATCTGAAGCACAGGCTTGGGCAAGAGACACCCATAGTTTAGAATACTGGTTCTGATGCTGAGCAAGTTATTTAGCATTTCTTAAAGCTTCAGTTCCTTTATTTGTAAACTGAGGGGAAAAGACAACTACCTCAGAGTTTTGTTGTGAATATTAAAATAAATAATCAATGCCAAGTGCTTAGCACATAGTAGATGTTTAACAAATATTGTCTAATGAATAATAAATACATGTGCGCTAAGTCCTTTCAGTCGTATCTGACTCTTTGAGACCCTATGGACTATAGGCCCATATTCTCCTCTGTCCATGGGATTCTCCAGGCAAGACTACTGGGGTGGGTTGCCATGCCTTCCTCCAGGGGATCTTCCCAACCCAGGGATCGAACCCAGGTCTCCTTTGTCTCCTGCATTGGCAGGCGGGTTCTTCATGACTAGTGTCACCTGTGAAGCCCAATAACTAAATAATAATAAAAACAGGATATTAATAGTCTTAAGGAAATATGAGAAACTTTCATCATCTGAGTCAGTCACCTGAGTGCCTAGCACAGGCACACTCTCTAAGCACTCACAAAGCACAGGCATTGTGGGGCTCTAAGAAGCACTCCACAAAAGGAGTCTCTTCACCAGCAGGGGAGTTAAGCCATGTACATAATTAGCTTTTAAGTGAGGTAGAAGATTATAAATGCACAAGACAGGCTCAGTTAAAGTGTGATAAGAGGTTGGGAGAGGAAAAGACAGCTTCTAGCTGGGGAATTCAGAGCAGCTTCATGAACAAGGTGGCACTGTCCCTCAGCTACGTGGTCATATAGGGTTTTCTTAGAATAAATTCTACTGCTCTTTGACACCATGCCTTTCTATTAGCACAGGTGTAAAAAGCTAAGAGTAGTTTCTTTAGGGGCTTCCCAGGTGGCCCAGTGGTCAAGAATCTGCCTGCCAATGCAGGAGACTGAAGGTCAATCCCTGGGTTGGGAATATCCCCTGGAGAAGGAAATGGCAATCCACTCCAGTATTCTTGCCTGGAAAATCCCATGGACAGAGGAGTATGGTGGGTTGAAATCCATGAAGTCATATAAGAGTCAAACACAACTTAGTGACTTAACAACAAGTTTCTTTAGGATTCTCTGCGTCAGCATTTCTCAGAGTATGCTTTGGGTTACACTAGTTCCATGATATGCTCAGTGGAGTAGGGGAAAGGAAATTGGATAAGAAGGAAAGAATTCTGTGATGTATAATTTTAAGAAACGTCAGTTATTATACCCTCCTCCTGGAGGCTCACTATATGTATCAGGATATATGAGTTAAATCTAAGATACCACAAACATATTTGGTCATGTAACACCTTTTATCTCTTAGTATAATACCTACTGATTTTCTAGTTCCCCTTGGAAATTGTTGCCTTGAATGAGTTGCATGCAATGAATACCATGTCAAACCTAACCACATTCAGGCAATCTAGAAGGAAAGTCTGTAGCTTCTGGCTTTGTGCCTTGTGACCACACTCAGGGAAGATAATCAAACACACACTTTCAAATGATTTAACTCATCTTCTGCATCTTCTCTGCAAAACACCCTTACATGGCCTGTCACAACACCTTGTGAGGTGGACTTTGTCTGTCTCCTTTCCACAGGCGAGCAAACTAAAGCTCAGAGAAGGTAAACCAATGTGCCTAAGACTGCACAGCTGAGCAGGACTTGGGATCTGTGTCCTAAGCCTTCCTGGTCACTCTACCCCAGTTGTCTCAGATGTACAATAGTGCTATAAAGCTAGGATCACCTTAGTTTAGTGCTGGGTGATTCTAGGGAATAGGGTTTTAAGGACAGACATAAGTAGTAATCTATAAATTATACAAATCCAGTGGACTATACGGTCATCACCTTATCAACAGATGTTCAGAAATCCACTTTTTTAAGGTCCAACAGTCCCAAGCACTCTCCTGTTCGGCCAGATCTCCACACACTGCTTCACCACCTGGTGGACACTGACCACAGAATTGCAGGGTCACCGGGCCACATCCCACCCTAACTCACTAAATGGTCCCCTCCTCTGCCACATCTGGAAAATCTCTCCTGTTCTAGGAAGCACTACTGCATGTTAGTCCTAAGACTCCTCAGCTATACATGGAAGCAACAAAGCGATTTTCACAAAACATCAGTCAACAGCCCTTGAAATAGAAGCATGAAGTAATTACAAGTGACGGTTCTCCAACTGTGCTAAGACTCAGAAGCGGTGCTTTCCCGGTCTCAGGGGACCAACTGGTGCCACTACCATCTGAGAAAACCTACGACGTGGGCTGAGAATTTCAGAAGAGTTACGGAGAAGATGTTTTCTTTGCTATAGACAACGAATTATCTCAGTTGCATGAAATCCACAGATTTACACCATGAATGAGAAAATCTGGACAAATGGCATGACTTACTCCCCTTAAAGGAAGTGATTCCTTCGACGGAGGAGTCACTGTATTTTAGTTTGAAGGGGTCTTAACAGGAGATCATACATGGCCTTGCATGTTAATTAGGAGGTTTACTGCTCCAGCCAGGACGCTCAGACAGTAAACAATCTGCCTACAATGGAGGAGACCTGGGTTTGATTCCTGGGTTTGGACAATCCCCTGAAGAAGGGAATGGCAACCCACTCCAGTATTCTTGCCTGGAGAATCCCATGGACTGAGGAGCCTGGCAGGCTATAGTCCATAGGGTCGCAAACAGTTGGACACAACCAAGTGATTAACACAACACAGTACCAACTGCCCCAGCCAGGACATTTTTAGGCTCCATGAAAAACCTACGTAGGATGAACACTTGCTGAGAAAAGAAACACAAAGTACAGGAAGCCTAAGAGTTGTTATACTATCTGGTAAGATGCTCCCAGAAGGAGGGAGGAAGAGTTAGAAGAAAAAGGGTGGCTGTTTCAACATACCACTGAGAGTTTCCAGAATGTGCTTGCAGGGATAAACTGCCATGACAAGCCACCTTCAGATCACAGCAGCAGCAGGCTGGCCTAGCAGGATGGTGCACGGTGACAGAGACCTCAGCTACCCGTGGAACCTGAATTTCCATCTCAGAGGTGCTCTCTATGAATTGCTCCCCCCTTATTTTGAGCACCAGATTCTTTATTTGCACACCAGGGAAAACCTTTACCACATGGTTAGAGGATGATGAACATGCAAAAGAGAATGAAACAAATTCACCAAAGTCCTTCCCATGTATGCACTCATGGTCACTTACTTAGGTGGGTTATGTAATTCTGAGATTGTCAACGATATTTTTAAGTATTAGACAAACTGAAATTATCATTAGTATTTGTATAAATTCAACCTTATTTGCCCCACATCTGTTCTTAAGCTCTGCCTTAGCTTAGGTACTATGCTAGTCCTAACACAGAGTTACTCACTTTCCCCTTGTCTACGGTCCCTTCTATAGTGTTCTGGATCATCACTCATGGACAGGTCTTCATCCAATTGTTTGAGTCAGAAGGACAATGAAGGACAGACAGTCATTCAGTTTCATTAACTGATATTACCAATTAGATTAGATTTTGAGATCAAAGACAGTCTTGCTCCTACTTCCATCCCCAGCACCTGGCATAGGACCCAGTGTCCAATCGCTGCATAAGAGGGTTTGGCTAAATGAATGATTGGAGCATATATCTATATCTTGAATTATGGAACTGTATTATATGCCTCTAAATAATATACTCACCCCTTGCTAGGTAAACAAGAGTATTACTTTGGATTTTGGGGAATACCTTGCAATTTTTTTCAATTAAAGAACATATGTTCATAACAATAAAAAAGAAACGAGACCTTTGCTCCAGCTCTACATAACAACACTCACCCTCCCTCCTGGGGCCTCAAAGACCCCCTTTCTGGCTTTGTGTGGAAACTGGCACAGGTGCCGTCTTGATAAGGCCTTATGTACTAGACAATAGTTGTGCAATTCTTTATAAAGATGCCAACGATGTGACTGGTTTCATAGTTAACAAAATGATCAGGGAATTGTTCAGAAAGCCAGGGGTGAGTGAGAGAGTAGGATGGAGGGAGCAAGTACCCCAGGTGGGCATCTTTTCTCAGTGCCATCTGACACTGTCACAAACACACGCTTATCTCATGCTGTTTGAATCACTCTCTCTATAGGAATTACTTATTCACCACAGCAACACTCCCCATTTTAAACATAAAGAAATTTAGGCACAAAAAGTTAAGGAATTTGCTACAGATCTCTCAGCAAGTAAATGGCAGAAAAAGGAGGTGAGCCTGGCCATGTGGCTTGAGTTCCTTCTTGCAAGGTGACATCCTGCTTCTTAGATATCACAGTCCTGAGAATTCGATGGTTATTCTCATCTGTATCATAACAACTGAGAAGCTGAGATTCAAAGAGACTCAAAATCTTTCCCAGAGTCCACCGATTCACATAAGGAGTGCACAACTCAAAATGAAGCCTGTCTGATTACAAAGCTCTTACACTTGGCAGTATCCTACTGGGGCTTCCTATATGGTATGTTCGCTCCTTCTTACAGTTTTAGTGGAAGATGCCTCATTATTTCCTAGGCTGAGCACCTGGCTCAGCTATACTGTTGAATATCGAGCTGTAATTTTACCAGGAAGAATTTTTCTGGTCTCTTCCCTAACATGGAAATGAGATTCCCTGATAATAAGAGCTCATAGAGTCAGCTCCACTCCCCAAACATTGGTCTGTTGCCTGCTGGCTGCTGGGTGCTGTACAGATTGCTCTGGAAGCAGGAGGCCTGGACAAGCCTGGCCTGGGAGGCATTCAAATCCCTTATTGGAAACAGGCCTTTATCCATGGAGACAAGGCTTGGGAGGAAAAGCCCAAAGCCCTAAACCCTAATAAATCAGTAGTCCTGAGCGTGGAAGTATAACTAGAAGGTAACCAGACCAGAGAAGCCAAGGAGACTGCTAGTGGTGATCAGTTGCCCAGGAGAGGAATGAAAAGCCCTGAATTCACTCTGTGAACACAGAGCAGAGCAAATATACGTGCTATATTTTATACTGATGGCTGACTCCTATCAGCTTTGCTCTCCTCTCTTGGGATAAGACTAAAGGGAAAACCCAAAGACAACATTGCTGTCGTTGCTTCATTATTGCTTCATTATTTATGTGTTATTTCCTACTGCAGTTCTCCACAATATCTTTCCTCCTAATTTCCTATTTTGAATTGTTCAATCGCACGGTATCTATTGGGTTTCCCTGGTGGTTCAGAGATAAAGAATCTGCCTGCAATGCAAGAGATGCAGATTCGATCCCTGGGTCAGGAAGATGCCCTGGAGAAGGATATGGCGATCCACTCCAGTGTTCTTGCCTGGAAAATCCCATGGACAGAGAAGCCTAGGGGGCTGCAGTCCACAGAATCATAGAAGAGTGGGATACAACTTAGTAACTAAACAACAACAACATGGTGTCTATTATTATCATTTGCTTTCTCAATACCTTTTTTTTTTTTTCTGCTTTGCTGCACTGTGAGGCTTGTGGGATCTTAGTTCCCTGACCAGAGATTGATCCCAAGCCCTCGGTCATGAAAGTGTGGAGTCCTAACCACTGAACCGCTGGGGAATTTCCATCAAAACTTTCGTGGAAGGGGAAAAAAATAATTTTTGATTACTACCGCTATCTTAGGCACCTTCTAGAATCATTTGCCTCACCTTATATGATTTATAACTTGTCTGCTTCCAGAAGGAATTGAAAAGGCTTATGACAACACAGTGCACTAGATCAGTGAGCCTTCAGAAATAAGAAGACGCAGGAAATAAACATTAGAGAAGGAAGGAAGTATACTCCAAACCAGAGCCCAGCCACAGTGACAGAGTGTTTAATTTAGCACGAAGCTTTCTGGGCATCCTTAGAATGATCATTTAGAATGCCATTACTTTAATCCACATCATTCCAGCTATGAACACTTAGCCCCAAATTTAAGAATAAGAAGGCCTCTATATTTTTCCAAGAGTGGCTTACTGCATTCTCCTGGGTGTGGATGCACTGAGATGACCACTGGGCCAACTTCTTCTGCAAGATGACTTGCTGATGTAAATGGTTCCTCACCCCACCCATTCTCTTTCAGGTCAGCAGCCATGGTGTGCCCACACACAACACCCAACATCTACCCAGAGCCCTTGAAGGCACTATTTTTAGCGAAGCAGCCACACAACACACAATCCAGAGTGACTGTGTGCCTCACTTCACCTGCTTTTCTTTCCAACAGGATGAACTTAAATTAGAAGGGGCCAAAGAATCCCCATATCAGACAAATTTCCACTCTGACTGCCAAACCTGAAAGAGCGACATTTTAAAGAAACCCTTTCGGAATCCTGGAAGGAACGGCACTGGAGGCAGGTTATTGAAATGACTGATTTCCACCTGTCCCTGCCTCTGCCTGCCAAAGGAGAATGGGACAGGGACAGGCTGCTGGCACAGCAGAGGTGGCCCGAGCTCATAGCAAGAACAGCAAAGTTGACAGCTGTGCTTTTCTGCACCGAACACCCTGGGAAAATCAACACTTGGGCAGCCCTGCTGCCATCTGTGGAGTTTCTACAGCAGACAGGTTATTTATAGAAACTTGTTTGTGCAAAGCCAATATTTACCTGTCTGGGCTGTCAAAATTTACAATTCATCTGTGCCATTACCCTGCTGTTTTCCTGTTAATAATGGAAATTTCCATCACCGGGAAGAGAGGCTTGGGGTAGCTATGAGGGCTGCACTGTGTCCCAGTAGGTAGAGGAATGAGTAGTATTAATGGTTACAGGGAAAATACATCTGCTGTCCAAGTGGCCACCTACCCTCCTGCTTTGCTGTGAAGATAAAGGGTTGTCAGGACAGAAAAGTGGAATTCTCCCAGTCACTTCATTATGGTTGAAGCCTTAAAGCCACCCCTGGCTAAAATCAAAATGGCATTTGATGCAACAACCTTTATGTGTGTGTGTTGTGTGTGTGCACGTATGTGTGTGTGCATACAGGTGGGTGTGTGTTGGTCTGTAACTTCTAAAGGAAGATACCGATAGTGAGGATAGGGGTGGGGTGGTTTTCCATAAATTCCTATCCTTTCTTTCTGAAACCATCAAGACTCTATTTGTCACTGAGAACAGCCTTCTCTTCTACCTCACTAATCATCCTCTTCAGTATCTTTTGTGAGTTTGTGTTCATCTGCATGTCACTTGGATGCAGTTACAGGTGTAGAAAGTGAACTGATGGCTCCCAGGGTGTAAAAGGCGGGAGGGACAAACTAGAAGATTGGGATTGACAGATAAACACTGCTATATATAAAACAGATAACTAATAAGGGTCTATTGTATAGCACAGGGAACTCTACTCAATATTCTGTAATGATCTATATGGGAAAGGCATCAAAAAAGACTGGATATATGTACATGGGTAACTGATTCACTTTGCTGTACACTTGAAACTAACAGAACACTGCAAATCAACTATACTGTAACAATAATTAAAATAGAAAATAAATGCAGGTGCGCAGTCCTGGAGCCTCTTTCTCTTCTCGCTCTCCACCTTCTCCCTCAGTCTCCTTATTCAAATGATTCACAGTTCTATCTCATGCTTCTGAAATCAATTTTGTATCTCCAGCTAATCCCACTCACCGTTGCTCATCAGTCCCTCTAGCTCTGCACAGGACATGACTTCCATGTGTATGCACACAAATCCCTTCTCATCTAGATCAGAAACTGAACTCATCTCTCCCCCAAATCCTGGTTTGCTGTTATTCCCATAATTCTCTACCTTGGTTGGAGGTTCCAATATCCACCAGAAATCATATTCAATGTCTCACTTGCCAACTCACTCTCAATTACAATCAACAAACCACCCAGCTCTGTTGATTTCATAGCCTAAACATTGATTCCATTTCCATTTTGGCCTGTACCTTGATTCAATCTTGTATCATGTCCTCCTTGGATTAGCAACCACCTCCTAAACCTCCTAAACTGGTCTCTCTTCTAGTCATCTGGGACTTTTCAATCCAGAAAGTTTTCTTTCTAAAGCACAAAGACCACAATGTCTACTTGGCTTAATATATTTCTGCAGTCTTCCATAACCCTGGGACAAAGCCTGAATCCCACAGCAGGTTGTACAAGGCCCTTCACCAGCTGACCCAGCTCACCTTTATAGCTGTATTTCTTGACGCTTTCCTGCCCACACATGGATCAGTGATCTGGAAGCATCCACAGTGGAGCAACCACATTCCTCTTCCTGGAATATCCCACAAGCACCTCTGCCCTCAGGATTCTCTCCTCCTTCAGGATGTAGCCTGAGTATATCAACTAAATCAACTATGTTCATGAAAAAATTCATGAAGGTAGGGCTCAACTGACAGAAGATGAGCGAACACTTGTTTGTGACAAACAGCCAAGTGGAGGATTAAGTGTTCTTTTGATTTAATTTTCCCAGCTTCTGTGACAGTTTGTAGCATGCAGTAGATGTTCCAGAAATGCAGACTGAATAGAGAAGTGGTAAAAAGTGGTGAATAACATAACTAGAATGAGTAGGATCTTGATTTTATATGGAATTTATCTTACAGCAGCTTATAAGCACTCTAAAGGATATTTTGCCTTTAAAATTGTCTGGTGAGATAAATGGGGGAGAGAGAGAGAGGGATGTTCTTCTGTGCACTGATGGGGAAGGTAAGGGAAACTAAGGCAGTCTGTGGGATCCAAGTGCACATAACTTTGTGCAGAAGAAGCTGGACTCCTTTGGCTAAACTCTGGAGCAAGAAGACGATCTGTCATCTGGCTAGTAAGTCAGCCAGGTATAGGAACTCTGCATACATTATCATTTTATCCTTACAAAGGTTCTACAACATAGATGAGAAATACAGAATTTTCATTATGGCCAGCTAGATGCTCCGTAAATGGGCTGGGCTTACTCAACTGCTCACCTTCTCGGGTTCTGGCTTTTTTGGTCCCAAGCTCTCTGTTCCCCCAGTGCTTCGTTACATCTCCTTTTCATCCCTCCTGTCTATCTTACCACTTTTTCAGAGTTTAATTTTAGAAGATGAAACCACTGGCATTTCCCAAATGAACACAATTTGAGCAACAAAATGCTATGCATGGTGTCCAAACAATGAGGTACATGGCTGATGGGAAGTGATTGACTCCTGACTGGCTGGACTGGCTGACAGGCCCATTATTCACAGATGTGAGAGAGGAGGCGACATTTCCTTTAGCCTCATGAGTGAGACTCAGGAACTGAGCAGCCCACAGGCAGCTTTTTATGTAACCAGCCCACCATCTCTGCAGGAGACATGAGGAGTTAAAACATCTGTTTTCCTTTCTCTTCCCTCCTGCAGTTCACTTTTCATGGTGGGTGACTGGGCAAAGGGTCACTCACCATAAGGTCTCAGGTTTCTCAAATTTCCTCCTTTGCCCCTAGCCACTCCTATCTTCTGTCTTTTGGTCCAACCTCCCCTGGATTTGGGTTCAACCTCCCCTGGATTCCAGGGCCGGCTGTGCTTCCTGGCTCCAGGCAGTTTACCTCTTTCTCTCTACTTCTTTGCTCATTCCTAAGGGGACAGTAACAAGTGTGCACCTCTCAGCAAGGCTGGGGACGGACTCAGTCCTTCTTTATTAGCAACACTGATCTACACAGAGATACAGCCATTTAGGTATTCCTCAAACCTTTGTGCACACAAGACACGGTGCCTTAGGGACAGAGTCCTTATGGGGATCAGCTCAGGGCGTCCTCTGTCAAGGCTCTGGGAGAGACTGAAGATATAGCCCGAGAGTTAAGCTGAGGATAGGCTCCAGGAAGCTGTTACAGTGGGATGTGTGCCCAAACAGTTGGGAGCAGGGGGCTGAGATAAAGGCCAGGAGGGTATGCCTACCTACTGGCCCTGCAGAGCAGTAGATGACACCTCTATTCCCCTGTCACTCAAGGCAGAAATGGAGGAGGCAACTGTGACCCCTCCCACCTCTGTAACTTCTCTCTACTCATAGCGGGACCATCGGCTTCTCTCTAAAATATATCTTGGAATCACTTTCTTACCTCTATGCCCTACTGCCTTGGTCCAGGCCACCATCACCTACTGCTTGGACCACTGCATCAGTCTCCTCACTGGTCTTCCTACTTCCACTCTTAAGCTGCCCCTATCTGTTCTGGGTTCAACAATGGAGATCATCTTAAAAGTAATTCAGATCTCATGTAAACATATATCTCTGCTCTATCTATAGCTGATTCACTTTGGCGTACAGTAGAAACTAACACAACATCATAAAGCAATTATACTCCAGTAATAAAGTAAAAAAAATTATATTAAAAATGTGCAGGGGCAAACTTCAAATTAAAAACAAGTAATTCAGGTGAGTGCATCATGTTGCTTAACATGCCTCAATGGTTTCTCACGTTGCCTAGACTGAAGTTCAACCCCCTCACCCTGGTCTACAAGAATCTGCATGATTTGATCCCTGCCCAAATCACCAACATCATCTGCTGTCACTTTCCCCCTCATTCTGCTCTGGCTAAAGTAGTCTTGATATCACTTCCTTGAACAAACCAAGCTCTTAAACCAAGCTCTTTCCTGCCTCGGGTCTTCTGCACCCCCTGCCTGCAATGTACTCTCCTCCACACACTTTCACATAACTGCTCTGGTAAATACAGACTGCACCAGAGGTCAGGGGTTCAGTCGAAGGACCTGCCTCTCTAACAGGCTGTAGGTGAAACTGATGGTGCTGGTCCAGGGACCACAGCTCTCTCTGACCACGCTGTCCAAAAGAAGGTTTCCCCTACCCCTGGTAGATTCTGTCTATGCCCCTTTTTGGTGTACTTCATAGTACTTTTTACATTTGAGACCATTCTGCCTTGTTTATTCTTGTGTTGCCTTTGCTTGTCTCCCCTTCTAGACTGTAAGCTCCATGGAAGCAGAACCATGTCTCTTCGGCTCAGCATTGCATCCCCAGTGACTGGTGCAAGGCCTGGCAAATAGTAGGTGCTCAATAAATACTTGTTCAAGGAAAAACAACACAAAGCGGGATATAAAGGCCAGAGCAAGAGACTCTGAACTCAAATACCTCTACATGAAATTAGCAAGGAGATTGTAGCAGGAGCTGGTTGGGAACCAGAGAGAAGGGTCTGGGCACCAGCAGGATGTTCCCAGGCAAGGGCCAGTGACTGCTGAACAGGTGTGTCCCTATGGCAAACCCACTGCACACAGATGCTCAGTGTCAGGTGGAGGCCCATCTCCACCCCTGGGGACTGCCGGGCTCAAAGCAGAACATGGATCTTAAGAAGAACCTCCCAGAGGATCCAGGTAGATTTTAAAGGAAATCAGTCAAAGAGGCCATCAAAGGCCCTTTAATTAAGTGTTCTGCTTGGTAACCTCAGTGATTGTTCCCTGTCCCTGCGGGGTCAAACACAGCACCTGGCCATGGCGGGTGAGAGAGACATGGAGTTGGTCCCGGAAGCTTCAGTGGCATTTTAATGAATGCTACAGAGAATGAGAGGGGTAGGCAGACAAAAGCCGTGAAAGATGACACTAATGAGTCTTATCTAGCTATCTGGATTTACGTGATGAGTGCCCAGCACAGAGGAAACGTTTGATTAATAAGAGAGCCTCTCTGTATCATCACTCTCACCTTAGAGTCTCCAGGTAAAGGGGTGGTTGTAAAGGGGCTGACTTGCTTTTAAGCAAGGTTCAAAGAAAAAAACAATCACTCTAGACTCAGCTATAAAAATGAGTGGAGGGAAAGTGGGAATTGTAATGGTGCTTTTGGAAAATAAAAGGAAAAAAAGTCTTAACACGTTCTTTCCTATCACAGAGAATCTTAAGAGAGGTCTACTTACATAAGAGAAGTTCTACTGGCATGTGAATGGATGGGGAGGGAAAAGTACAGACATCAAAGAAGACGGGGGTTCTTTCTGCCCTTGGAGAAGACAAATCTCTTCATTACCCCCAAAGCACTGGTCACGGGACCCACAGGAAGGTGACAGGACTCTTACGACATTTTAATACCATGAGGTCAGGGGTCGAATGGTGGAAGATAGGTACTGCTCTCTTCATATAAACATGAACATCACACACAAACCCCAAATTAGTTGTGCAAATATTTTTTAGGTCTGCAGTTAATGTCTGAAAACCCCAACTGTGACAATCTGTTAGATATATTTATGACATAAGTATGCTAAATTCAATGTAATTAAGTTAGAATAGATAGCAATATTTTAAAATGTGATCCTCAATGTAATCATCTACAAAAAAAAACAGTATTAAAATTAAAAATTTTAGTGCACATCTTTATAGAACTTTTCATAAGAATAGGTTTAGCATAATATTGTACATATTGTTTTTAAAACCTTTTCTATATAACAACATAAACATCTTTTCTATATAAAATCTATGCTAATGCATCAACATCTTTAAGGAAAACAGTTTTCTATTTACTTTTTTCCTATTGCTGAACATGTAGGTGGTTTCCAATTTAACCTGTATTGAATGTACCCACAGAAGAGTTTGGCATGTTATGGGGATGTGTGTTAACATGTTGCTGAATGAATGACTAGATTTCACCTTTCCTTGCTCCAGACCTGGGGAACAGTATAGTGTGTGTGTGTGTGTGTGTGTGTGTGTGTGTGTGTGTGTGTATGTGCGTGTTGGTCATCTCAAGGGTAATTTTGGAAAAAGGAGAAGTAAATGTTTCAATCCAAAGTTACTATCTTTATTCAGAAGCTAATACATCTGTACTGAAAATTTTAATGCTCTGGACTCGATGCCTAAAACTTGGATACTTGCTCTGAGTCTCAGGCAGGCTTTCCAAAAACACTGCTGTTGCTCATAAGTGCTTAAACACACAAGTTGCTGGAAGGCAAGAGAAGCCCATGTGCAGGCTTACACAGAGCATTAAGCCATCTCCCCTCATCTTCATAGCAGTGCTGCAAGCTAGGTGTGTCGACCTCCTTTACAGTTGAGAAGTGGAAACTAGGAAAGTAAAGGAATTGCTGGAGGTCACAGAGCCACCAAAGTATCAGGGTTAAAGTTCAGACTAAGTGCTCAGAGCGCCTTCTACTGATGGCAAATGCCCCTGGGCAAGGCTGACGAGAAGCAAGGGGAAGGACAGGCATCTCTGGAAGGCAGTCCAGGGATCGTTGGACTGACAAATGAAGGATGAAGATGATGGGCAAGGGCCAAGAGGCCCAGGTGCAGGAGTCTGTGCTCAGTAGCAGGTAGAGTTTTCGGTCCTCCACCCCAAACACCATCACAGAGCTTCAAAAAAGTAGTGCCAGCATGCATGCTTAGTCCCTTCAGTCGTGTCTGACTCTCTGCGACCCCATGGACTGTAGCCCTCCAGGCTCCTCTGTCCATGGCATTCTCCAGGCAAGAATACTGGCGTGGGTTGCCGTGCCCTCCTGCAGAGCATCTTCCCAACCCTGAGATCCAATCTATGTCTCCTGCATTGCAAGCGGATGCTTTACCTGCTGAGCCACCGGGGAAGTGCCCCCCCACATCCTCCAAAAGTGGTACCTTCTTGTTTTGGCCTAAGGCAGTGAGGCAGACTTCAGGTATGGCACGTGGTCAAAATGAACCTCAGACCTCCACAAGGAGTATGTGCACTTTCTCTTAGAAGATAAGAATCCAAGGTTCTGTTAACAGGCAGGCACTTTCTGGCCTGATATTGCTAAGTGCATGTATTTTTTCAGCTCTTTGAAACTGTTTTTCTAAAAATGGTTTCCTTGAACCACCTTCCACAGGGCATTTGTTTGTTTGTTTTTTTAAGGCAGATTCTTAAACCGTATCCCTATTAAATCCTACTGAATCAGAAATTTTGCAGGTGGTTTCCAAGATTTGGCATTTTTACAAGTATACCAGGTGAGAAATGTTTCTAGGTACTAAAATTTGAGAGTCATTCTCTAAATTCATTGTACAATTTCTGACTTTGGGGTCTTAACAAGACAAAGTTTATAACTGAAAGATTAGAGTCAGTATCAGCTGTCATGTCTATCATGCTTTAAGGCATGAAAAGGCTTTCATGTTACCTCATATATGGTCTCTGTGTAGTTCCGCTTACACAGAGCAAGAAACAAATGCCAGGAGGTCATGTGACTTTTGGGCTCACGGCTCCTAACTGCTCACAATAGGAAGTAAACCCTCTTCTCTCGGTGCAAATCCTCTGCTTCTTTTTTTGCATCCTCTCATTTCTCTTAATTCTCACCAGTATACCGCTTGGTCTCATTCCTCAAAGATGGAGAATCCATTTTTAAGAGCAAATTCTCCAAGTAAAAGCACTTGGAAAAGCAACACGCTGAGCGGGTATCTTCTTTTATGAAAACACTTCGTGATGTCTTGGAAGCATGTATATATCTTTTTGCTCCCCTTAAATTCATCAAACCTGCCATGCAAAGGATACCAATTAGAGTTGTGATATCTGTCTGTCCCTTGCTGCCTCCTCGGGGTCCCAAAGGCTACCCTATTCATGCCTCTAGCCCTCTACTCAGGTTGTTGCTTCTGCTTTGAATTCTCTCTCGCATGACCTCCATCCCATTCCTATGGAGGTGGCAAATTCTGAATCATCTACCAAAGTCCAATCCAAGTATCTTCTGCTCTTCGTAGGTTCTCAGCTGCCCCTGCCCCATCCCTTATCCACTTTTTTACCTCCAAGAGGATTAACTGTTTTCACATCCTCTACTTAAGTCTAATGGAATTCAACAGGGCAGCTGGTTTATGTCCGTCTCTACTGCTAGACCACTTGATGCTTGAGACAGATCCTTTTTTCATTTTTATGTCTCTCTCTCTCTCAGTCAGTACTTGATGCATAAATAGATGCCTGATTCAAATTTATCTCTCAATATTTGTTCCCTTTTTCAAAATCTTCTTTTGTCTAGGATGTCCTTAAGGCTATAAACATTTTGATTCAGGAAAAAGTCAGAACAAAAATCAATAATTCTCTCCAAATTCTGCATTTTTTTCTTCTCTTTTTTGAAAGAAAACAATTAAGTCAGAAATTTTCCAAACAAGGCCTTGGTCTCTTCTGTATCCAAGACGTAATTTTAGATCCAAATGCCATCAGATCAATCCATGTATTACATGCTCGTAAAGGACAATTCTGAAACTGGCTAGGTTGCTTATAAAAAAAAGGTCAGTTTATCCAAGAAGTCTTGTTTTACAGCTTGAAAATGCACTGAGGTATACAAGAAAATGAGATTGACTTTGAGACTACCAAGTGAGGCCATCTCGCAACAGCCTGTAGAGGCAAGGCTTTTTAGCAGTTGTTGGAAAGACTATCATCAGAAATATGTTGTGCTTACATACAAATGATTAGCCTACATAAACCCATCAGTTGGGAAATTTTTCAAAACAAATAATGGGTGGTCTATAGGTTTGATTATAGGGCAGAAAAAAAAAAATAACAAGAAATTATTAACTGAAGTGAGTCTCCACTGTCCTTTCACATCAGCTACTTCCCTGGTAGTCTGAGTTTCCCAAGTCCAAAATGTCTAGTGGTGAGCAGAGGAAAATATAATCTCCAAGTTATGTTCTAAGTAATGTTGTCAATTTCCCACCAACTATGTTCACCCCAAGAGATAGCCAAAGCTATTTAAATGCTATCAGCCTTGTTTCTGTGGAAAAGATGACACCAATTCTTTTCCAACGTAAATTTGAAGCACACTCCATCAAAACAGTACTTGTTAAAGCATTCAACTAACCTAGTAATTCTGAAATACATTTGGGCAAAGACCCCAAATATCACTGGATGGTGATTTTCTAATCTAGAGAAGATAATGGACAACTGAAGGTATACGGTTTCTGGAAACCTTGAGGTTGCCCCTGACAGGTGGGAGGCAAAACCCCTAGAGCTCCCCAGCCTCTGTCAGACCACGGTCCTTGGCATCCAAGGAGCCTTCCAAGTGCTCCCGGTTTCTGGTGCAATTTCTGCTCTTCCTCCTCCAACCGTTCCCACCTCCTCATGAGAACCACCAATGAGACCAGTCCCAGCAAGGAACTCCTGTCAGTACTGAGTAGCTCACTCTCTCTGAGACTCCACTCGAATCAGACTGCCACACCTCTCATTCCTGTGTGTCTCAGTCAAGACTCCAGCTCACTCCTCATCACCCAGACTCTCACAGATCTGCATTCCCAAAAGTTCTTTGTATTCCCTACTTTGCCTGAAGCTCTGGTCACCCCCTCCTATTAGCTTCAAACCTTTCCAGTGTGCCCTCTGAAACCCAAGGTCTGTCATCAGTAAATTCCCCTGTGTCTTCTGAAAGCATTTGTTTCTCTTTCTTGCCCCGATGGAAATCTGGATGACTTTCTACGAGACTGTTTCTCTTCTGTAGGCTTCTCTAGTTCTTCCTTCTACCTCTTGGTACTACTGGTCTTGGACATTGGATAAGTTGTCCTTTTTTGCTCTCCCTGGCTGCATCCAGACCACTGTCCTTTCTACTCCTTAACCCTTGTCCAGTTCCTTTGAGATCCCATCAGATTATACTACTCACTAGCCCTCCTTGTGTTATTTACTCTCCTTCCCATCATGCCCACAATTTATTAAAGATTTTCTTACCCTCTTCCCCATTGCCATCGTTCTGTTACTATTCTTAGTAATTCCAATGTCCTCGCAGAGGATCCATCCAGCATCTAGCTTCTTAGTTCCATGGCCTCCTCAACCAATGATCTTGTCCATTATACATTCCAAAGTCACTCTTTAGTGTGATCGTATCCTAAACATTGTCATTGCTGATACAGAACATTAGCCAAAGTTTCAAGTTGACAACTACTATCGCAATTCATGGGGTCGCAAAGAGTCGGACACGACTGAGCCACTGAACTGAACTGATCTCATCTTTACAACTCACTCTTGCTAATATGTCCATTCTGAACATTCTCTGAACTTACCGTGGCTTCTGACATTATCATCATTTCCTTCCCTATTCATGTCTTCACTTTTTTATATCATTTACATTTCATTATAATTATAATCACTCCCTTACATTTGCTTCCAAATACCCAGCACCTCTGCCCTCCATCATACTTGCCCAGCAAATCACCGATCTTCCTTAAATCCTCTGCTCTGCTCTGCCCTTCTGCAGAGCTGGGTGGCTGAAGGAAAGCATACAGTGGCGCAGTCTGGTGTCATTTAAAATCTATGACCGTGGCTAACAAGGGAGTTCTTAGTTCTGTCCTACTGTGCTTCCCCAGCTGATCCACTCTTCATAACTTCATTCTACTCGCAAACCTCCAGGGCCCCACCCCTTCCCTCTTAGTTTTCATCAGGTAACTGATTCTCATTTCAATAAGAAAGTAAAACCAATCACAAGAAAACTTCTCTAACTAGGCAGTGAATCAGAGCTGAAACTGCTTTAATCATGAGCACCAATGACCTCCATAAGGCCCTTTCTGATAGATAATTTACAGTCTTCATTCCACAATAGTGTTTGAAACACATGATTACTGCCTCTTCCTAAAAAATTCTTTCTTCTCCTGACACTCATAATACCACATTTTGTTGTTGCCTGTGTGCTTTCTATTTTTTCTTAGTATCTGTTATTGAGTTTCTCTCTCTCTCTCTCTCTTTTTTTTTTTTTTTTTGCCATATCGGATGGCATGCGGACTCTTAGTTTTTCAATCAGGGATCAAACCTGTGCCCCTTGCAGTGGAAGCACGGAGTTTTAACCATTGGACCGCCAGGGAAGTCCCTCATCTTTCCGATCTCTAATTGTTGGGAGTGCCCTGAGTTTGGTTCTTGAAGCTTGACTGTCACTCCCTAGATGAGCTAGCAATTCTCAAATTATGTTCTGGTCCCAACCTCTTTGTAAGAGTCAAATGCATCTATTGCACTGCTCTCTCCACATCTGTACTTGGATGTTTGTCAGGCATCTCACACCCAACAGCTCGAAACTCAACTTTTTCTTCCTCTTCCCTCACCCCAGATCTGTTCTTTCCCAGTGTTCCTCAACTCTATAAATGGTGCCATCAGAACCGAGAGTCATGGTTAATTTCATTCATTCTGCCCCACCCCTACTCCAGTCAGCATATCCTATTGGCTGTGTCTGGAACACAGATTAAAATGCGACTGCTCTCTGTCATCTCCAACCCTTCCACCTTAGTCTAAGCCACCATATCCCTTGCCTGCTGATCCCTGCAGCAACAGCATCCTCTTCTCTTGAGTGACCTTTACTCCTCTGTAGTCACAGTGACCCTTTAAAACCTATCAGATCCTGCCACTCATGTGCTCACCATCTCCAAGGGCTCTGTGTCTCACCGAAAACAAAAACCAGGGTTCTTTCCATGGCCCTGCAAAGTCTGGGCCCTGACTAGCTCTCTGACTCAGTCCCTACCACTCTCCTACTTGTTTACTACCCTCCAGGCACACTGACTGCCTTGCTGTTTTTTTAAACACCAGGCTTGCTCCTATTCCAAGCCCCTTGAGCCTGATCTTTTCTCTTCTCAGATTGCTCTTTCTCAGCAATAATTACATAGCTTTCTCTCCATAGCTCCAGCGTCACTTCCTCACAGAAACCACCCAAGGGAACTCCAACCAAAATAGCAGCCCCAACCTTTCTCTAAACTTTCAGCGTTGTATAAGTTTTTCTATGATGTTATATGGCATTATCTATCCATCTATACATAGACATAATTAATAACACTAAATTAATTAGCACATAACTAATTATTGGAGAAATAACTATATAGAAAAGTTATGACCAATCTAGATAGTATATTCAAAAGCAGAGACATTACTTTGCCAACTAAGGTCCGTCTAGTCAAGGCTATGGTTTTTCCTGTGGTCATGTATGGATGTGAGAGTTGGACTGTGAAGAAGGCTGAGTGCTGAAGAATTGATGCTTTGGAACTGTGGTGTTGGAGAAGACTCTTGAGAGTCCCTTGGACTGCAAGGAGATCCAACCAGTCCATTCTGAAGGAGATCAGCCCTGGGATTTCTTTGGAAGGAATGATGCTAAAGCTGAAACTCCAGTACTTTGGCCACCTCATGCAAAGAGTTGACTCATTGGAAAAGACTCTGATGCTGGGAGGGATTGGGGGCAGGAGGAGAAGGGGACGACAGAGGATGAGATGGCTGGATGGCATCACGGACTCGATGGACGTGAGTCTGAGTGAACTCCGGGAGTTGGTGATGGACAGGGAGGCCTGGCGTGCTGCGATTCATGAGGTCGCAAAGAGTCGGACACGAATGAGCGACTGAACTGAACTGAACTGAACTGAAACTGATACTTTTAAAAGGCATTTTGAGAACTTCCCAGGTGACTCAGTGGCTAAGACTCTGTGTTCCCAATGCACGGGGCCTGGGTTCAATTCTTGGTCAGGTAACTAGATTCCACATGCCCCAGCTAAAATATCCCATATGCCACAATGAAAATCCAAGATTCTGTGTGCTACAACTAATACCTGGCACAGCCAAATAAATAAATAAATCTTTTATCGAAGGCAGTTTGGAGATTCCTTGAAGTAGATAAGACTTTGATGAAGATCAGTGCTGTTCAAGGTGTGGTTGTAGAGCAGTGTTAGTCTATGAACTGTTTGAGATTTGACCACAAGATGAAGAGCTTGCATGAGAAATCAAGCCAATGTGCCGCTTCCTTCATTGAGAAACTCTTACTAGGGAAAAGGTATAAACTGAACTACACTGTATGTTTAATGACATAGTTGATTTACATTCTGTTGCAAATCAGTTACAAAGAACTCACTCTGAGTAATGCTGATGTAGACCATCTGTCCCAGTATCTCTTGCAACTTTTTCTTACCTCTGGTTTTGAAAACTATTTTTTAATCTCTGAGCATGCCCAGAGATAATTAATTGTCCCTTCCACATACATATGAGGCATACATTGGTGACAATTTTGGAATATATGTATTGATGATGTATATCAAGAAAATAGAGGATAGATATGAAAGAAGACAAAAGAGATTTTCTATTGAGAATCATGTTGCAATGTATATAGCATGATCATAATTGGATAGATCCAGTGGGCTAGAAAAATAGGTTATGTCTACTATTATAAGCTTCTTTCAGGTTGAGTATGAAATTTCTTTCCTTTTATATCTCCATAGAGGAGTATATTACACAAAATCTTCACTCTTTGGCTTGCAAACACTAACTCAGCAGATATGAACAAGGACTTCCCTGGTGGCTCAGATGGTAAAGCATCTGTCTACAATGTGAGAGACCTGGGTTTGATCCCTGGGTTGGGAAGATTCCCTGGAGAAGGAAGTGGCAACCCACTCCAGTACTCTTGCCTTGAAAACCCCATGGACAGAGGAGCTTGGTGCAGGCTACTATCCATGGGGTCGCAAAGAGTCGGGCACGCCTGAGCGACTTCACTTCACTGATGAACAAGGGCCTGGGGACCCACAGCGAACAAGAGACAGACTCTGGCTTTGTGAAAATTACATTTTAGTGGAGACAGAAAGAAAAGTAAACAAAATTGTTTTAAAATTCCAACTCTGTATCTTCTAGGAATAATGCTAATGATATTAATGACTATATAGGTGTTCATATTACCTCGCCTGAGAATTACGGAATTTTAGTCCACCAAATTCCTTGAGGATTAGCAAGCTGCTGCTGCTGCTGCTCAATCGCTTCAGTCGTGTCCAACTCTGTGCAACCCGATAGATGGCAGCCCACCAGGCTCCCCCGTCCCTGGGATTCTCCAGGCAAGAATACTGGAGTGGGTTGCCATTTCCCTCTCCAATGCATGAAAGTGAAAAGTGAAAGTGAAGTCGCTCAGTAGTGTCTGACTCTTAGCGACCCCATGAACTGCAGCCTACCAGGCTCCTCCATCCATGGGATTTTCCAGGCAAGAGTACTGGAGTGGGGTGCCATTGCCTTCTCTGAAGGATTAGCAAGAGATGGGTTAAATAAAGCTCTATTATAGCAATGTCCTTCATTTTCACAAATGTGTGTTTTCTTTAAAAACTCCACCATAAATCTCAAGAAAACATACAACTGTTCCAAAATCTTTTTCTTTTCCTTTAAGTTTGATGATACTTATGAATATCATTTTCTGTAGGAAATATAAAACATTCAGTGATTTTTCAGTATTTCTCTAAGAAAGCTATATTTTAAATATCTTAATTGAAAAAAAGTTTCACATGGTGCCTTAACCAGATTTAAATGAAATGACCTCCTGCGCTTCTACCCCACGAAACAATACTTCATACTTTTACACAGCCAAACATGTAGCAGTCTCTAGAGCCAGTCTCTAATTTACACTACCTGTTTTGTATTAGCTGTGAAACAAGAAATCCTGACTCAGCAGGAAAAAGCCTTCATAGCTTCAAAATTGTGTCACTTAATTAAATTAGGCTTTCTAAATGGAAATAATTTTCTAATCTATACTTGCAAACATGCTGCTCTTTGGTAGAATGCTTTAGAAATTTTTCCTAAAATAATCACATTGTGCTGGATAATTTTAAGCCGTGGCTGAGGGAAGTTTCCAGCTGTCTCTGGCCTCCTGCTTTGCAGTGGGTTCCAAGCAGATCAGTGCTTCCTATGTGCCCATCTTGGGCTTCATGAAGGGTCACGCTGCTCCCATGGAAATCACAGGGAAGGTTTAAAACATACATATTCTCAGGACTCAGCCAGGTTACCAGGCCCAGAAACACACACCTGCAAGCCAAGCTGCAGGGTTAGAAAGCAATATGGCACCATCGCAGATGTGGAGGTTGACCACGGCATCATCAGATTTACATTACAACAAAGTATGAAAGATGGGTTAGAGGGTAAACCAAACCCAAGAAGAGGAGAACATTTTAAAAATTCTATAGGGATTCAGTGGCAGATTTTATTTTCTTAGGTTCCAAAATCACTGTGGATGATGACTGCAGCCACAAAATTCAGACAATTGCTCCTTGGAAGAAAAGCTATGACAAATCTAGACAGTGTATTAAAAAGCAGATACATCACTTTGCCAACAAAGGTCTGTATAGTCAAAGCTATGGTTTTTCCAGTAGTTATGTACAGATGTGAGAGTGGAACCTTAAATTAAGCTGAACACTGAAGAATTGATGCCTTCAAACTGTGGTGCTGGAGAAGACTCTTGAGAGTTCCTTGGGCACCATGGAGATCAAACCAGTCAATCCTAAAGGAAATAAGTCCTGAATATTCATTGGAAGGACTGATGCTGAAGCTGAAGCTCCAATACTTTGGCCACCTGATAAGAAGAACTGACTCATTGGAAAAGACCCTGATGTTGGGAAAGATTGAGGCTAGGAGAAGAGGTGACAGGATGAAACAGCTGGATGGCATCACCGACTCAATGGACATGAGTTTGAGCAAACTGTGTTAGATAGTGAAGGACAGGGAAGCCTGCTGTGCTGTAGTCTACGGGGTTGCAAAGAGACACAGCTTAGCAGCTGAACAACTAACAACAGGGATCCAGGGTCAGTCATCTGGGACCAATAAACTAAATGGAAGAAGTCAGTGTACAGATTTAGGATATTTTTTAGGAGACAGAATGTAAAGAACTTGGTAACTTATTGGATGTGGTAGGCTTTGAGAGATGAGAGGAGCTGATAATGCCGTCCATGGTCTGGCCTGAGTGACTGATTTAAAGGACTTGATGGCACTGGGGTGGGAAGAAAGGAAAAACAAATGATAATTTAAAATTCAGAGACTCATATATGAGACAAATGATAATTTAAAACTCAGTGTTTTGAAGCTGCCTTCCTTCTGTGTAAAGGATGGCTTCACATCATCTGCAGTTAGAGTCAATCAGCAAAGGTCTTAAGAAAAAGTTTTGGGTACAGGTGTGACTCAGTTAGAACTGGGATAGTTATCCCAAATCACTGTTCTCTCCACTTCTAGAGAATTATTACAGAAAAGTATGAAAAGACGTAAAGATTGTTCATCCCAGCATTGATTCTAACATTGAAAAATCAATAACAACTCATGTGTCAACTCTGGAAGATTGGTTAAACAAATAATGATACACCTGTACACTAGAGTGCCACATAGCAATTACTAATGATATCACTGAACAGCATGTCTCTATGTTTAAAGAATGAAAAAAGGGGACCAGGGGACCACATAACCAGTATAGATAGTGTGATATTCTCATAAACATACATAGAATAATGTCTGAGGGAACAAAGATTAAAATCAACAGTGTTTTCGTTTGGATAGATGAATTATAAGTGTTTTTCCTTTAGGAATGCTTTCATTTTCTATCTTTAACTATAAACTTCAATTAGTTCTGAAAAAGTGACAGTGAAAGCCTTAGTCGCTCCGTCATGTTCAACTCTGCGACCCCACAGACTGGAGCCCGCCAGGCTCCTCTGTCCATGGAATTGCCCAAGCAAGAACACTGGAGTGGGTTGCCATTCCCTTTTCCAGGGCATCTTCCCCACCCAGGGATCAAACCCAGGTCTCCTGCATTGCAGGCAGATTCTTTACTGTCTGAGCCACTTACCAATTAGTTCTACATGAATTAGTTCTGCATAAAACAAACACTATTAAAATACAGTCTTTTTCTTATTAAAGAAAAAAAACACTATTCAATTTTCATGATGTCAGTTTTTCACCTACACATCTGTTATCCAAAATACAAGTGTCTCTTCAGTTAGCAACACCGGTGATGTGCAACTGAGGCTCTGACAAAGAGTCACCTTTGAACTGAATGAGGACCAGAGCCTGTATGTGAGGTGCACAAGGGCAGAGAAAGCCAGCGCACAGAGCCTGCCCTCCGTCCTGCCCCAGGGTGCTTTGTGTTAAGTCCTTGGATTATAGGAAAGCTATAAACCTGGCTGGGTACTTTAACTCCTACCTTTAACCATGAAATTCTTGTAGAATCATGCTTTAATGCTGTGCCTGTGACTGACATAAAATTCCATGAAGACCCATTTCTAGAGACTCTGAAAACTAACTTATATTTGTTTTATATCTTACTTTGTAGTATAGTTATTTGTGTATGTTTGCTATGCACCTTATTAAACTGCAAGCTCATGGAAGGCAGAATTTATGTTTGATTATGGTTTGTATTCCCTAGAGTGTCAATAGTTTGCATACATTAGGTATTCAATATTCATAAAGAGAATTATTGATGTTTCTTGTATAAGACCCAATGGAATACATTACGTTCGAATTTATTTTAGAAGTTCCTTCCCTTAAGAACAGATAGCCTTCCCTTTTAACTAACCAAAATTACATAAGCCATCATTTTCTTTCTTTTTTTAACCCTGGCCCTGAGGAAACAAAGAACTACATTTAAAATTCTCAGTTCCACTATTACTTCATTCTCCCTCTAAATGGTCTTAAGCTTGAATGGACTGTGTTTAGGCATCATACATGTAAGTTACCTCAAAGCCATTTAGAAAGTTGATGGAATAAAAATATGAAGAGCTTAATCATAAGTGGTTTAATAATAAATAAGCCAAAATGAAAAGTAAATTTAAACTAAAATGAGAAATACTGAACTTCCATCATGGGTCACCAGACAGTCCATCAACTAGCTTCCTTATCTTTGACCTCTCTACCTGCCACAACCCCCAGCTCCTCCACATCCTCGCGGGGCTCCAGCTGCCTGGCTGTCAGACACATCTTGAATACCTTTGCTTTAGGGCTTTCAGAAGCTTTCTTTGCCTGAAACACTCCCACGCTCTGGATAGATGTGACCACACCTTCTCAGCATTCTAATTCCTTACCTGACTGTTCTTCCTGTGTTAGCCCTCTCTCTAGGACCCGTCTTTTCATCCATCATTCTTTACTTTTGTTATAGCACCAATCACCTCCCGGTTGCCTGGCTGTCTCTCTCATCGTCTCCCTAAGAGCAGACTCTTGGTCCCTTCTGTTCCCTGTTGCATCCCCAATGCCTAGAAATGATGGCTTACAACAGGCACTGGAAAAAATATCTGTCTCATCAAAGAATGAATGAATAATTAAAGGCATTTCCTCCCTAGGTTATAAAGAAGAAACCTTGTTCTTTCTCCCAGCAGACTATTTGCAAACTCAGCTACGGGGAGACGTGAGGAAAACACTGGAAAAAAGCTGGGGGGAGGGAAGGATCTCTGAGATGTTGTCCAACCTCATTTACATCACAGAAGTGTACTTTCACGCTGTTTACAGTATGGGTTCTGTGGCTAAAATAAAATGTGAAAAGCAATGATCAACATAAACGATAAGTCTGCAAAAGAATCCTGTCTCTAGTTAGTACTGAAAATTGGAATGGCATTGCTATAAAAACATCATCCTTAACACTATATGTTGCAGTATAAAGATGGCAGTGGAAAGGTTCAAATGCTACTGAAACCCATTTAGAACATCATTTCCTCCGAATTACCTAGCAGATCATTAACATCTCTTTGAAACATCCCGTTTGCCTGTATGATATGACCTTAATTGGAATCAGGCATATCTCCCCACATGAGGAGTGTTAGACTATTAAACATATACCACTGGATAGAATGCTTTCATTTTCATGTCTTGATCCCCCCATACTGCCTGTGTTAGTATTTCATTTTTTTTTTTTCTTACAGAATGCCTTCAAAGAAAAGCTCTGAAGGAAAAAATGAATACAGTTCATTTATTTTTAAACTCTGCCAAATCATCTCAGTCAGGCAATAGAAAGGAAAAGCGGGAAGTGCTTGGTGTAATAGCGCCATATTTTTTTCTGCAGCTTTTCCATTAATTCTCAGGACCTCTGGCTGCCTTCCTTTCAGAATGAAACCTCATTTACATCTTACATTATCTTGCCTACTTTCAGTCATTCATTATTGCAGAAGTCACGCTACAGTGGCATTCTGCCAACATTAGTTTTAATGTCACTCTTACATGACTGAACTGTATACCTTGGAAGCCACTTGTGAGATGGGAATGAGACTTGAATCAATGGGTAAGCTCAAAGGTTATTTATATTTGAAATCCTTGAGTCGCACTGAATATTAGGACCACAGGTTTTTCAGGTGAGACTTCTGAAAACCTGATCCATACATGCTACTCCTAAGATAATGCTCTTTCACATGCTAAGAATCCTGCTTCCCAAAGCGGAGGCAGTGATGGGCACCACCTGTCTGTGATTCCTCAACAACAAGGCTCTTTCCTCTCTTAATCAATAATGATGACAAATCTATTCTCTAAAACTTTACATGGAGATGATAAATGATGAGTAATGTGTTGATATTAATATGAACAGTCTCTTCTTCCCTGCAAGTACTATTAACACCAATGAATTGAATTAATGTGCCATTTGACAGTTTTGAACAAGGAAGGGGTGAAAAGGGATTACCAAAGACTACAAAGAAATAATGAACAGAAACTTTGACCATGAAACAGATTATTCTACAAAAGGGGCCAGAATAGACACACTGGTTAGAATTAGGGCCAGTTTTGAGACCCATTAACCAGCTGGAGAATGTTATAGGCAGCATGTTGATGAAATCAGCTGGCTGTTCTGAACGGAATGGCAGTCTAGAAACTGAGAAATCTAAGGCATGGAGGATGTTTAGAAATATGAATTGAGAATAATGAAGCAACAATTCCCAGGAACAATTGGCCAGTCTGTCATTTGTACGCATATACTGGTAGGTAGTATGAGGAAGAAAAGTAGCAGCACAAGTGTTCAGTGTAGAAAATTAATACAAACACTTCTGGCTAGTTTATAAGAATTTATTTCTTCTCATGTTGCCTTTCTTTTCTATACCATAGCAGAATACATACCCTAGGTCAATAGACCCAAACTTGAGTATTTTAATGATGCTTGTTAGATGAAGCATATATTTTAAGGTATACCCTTATGACGTGGAGCCCAGCAATATGTTTCATTAACAAGTCCCTCCATTAACCCAGCCTGGCACCAGTTTTCAGCCCTGGCTCTTGGGTAAGTCATTTCAGGAGATTTGTTAAATTGCCACTAGGGGGAGTGTTTGCCAAATTTTGTGCTTCTGGAAAAGGGAGGGTGTCCATTGCTTCTGGAAGCTCAGAATAACAAAAAGAAAGGATAAAGGATCAAAAAAAGGAAAAGGAGTCAGTGTTCCTAGGTGAGTAAGAGGCATTTTTAGTAGGAATTTAAATATCTGGCAAGAACAGCTGACTTCCTAGGGATTAATAATGAAAGCCCATGATGGAAGCACTGGGACACTATAGACCTAGGGTTTTGGAACCTTCCGCCTTTTGTATGTTCTTGTGCACTAACTGAGGTTTACCTAGGATAGTATAGCATTTTGACACCCCTAAAATTCATTAATACTGTTTGAGTCACCCAATGCCTGCTTTCATCTCATTTTCAATGATGAGTTTTTCAATTCATGTTTCCCCTATATTTTCTTTGATACAACTGTCAATGGTTATTATTTAATAGAAGTAATTCTTGGATTCACTATTGTTTCTGTTTCCTAGTTTATTGTTTTTTATCTTTCTTCTTGCCCCTTCTTTGTTCCTTTGTTATTGTTTTCTAACTTGTCCTTGATTTATTTTCATTCTTTCTATAAAAATAATGATTTTTAGGGCTATAAACATAACACATAAAGACAGTTTTGCCTGTATCTTGTAAGGTTTGGCATGCCATGTTCTCACTGTAACCATTTTCTAAATAGCCTCTAATTGTAGCTTTTATTTCTTCTTTAACTCAGTAGTTACTGAAAAGCCTGTTATGTGGAGAATTTATTTAGGATCTTTGGCCATGTGACAGATTTTCTCTAAAAAGTTGCATAGATCCTTGAAAAGAAGGCATACATTCAGTGTAAGGTGTCAGTTCAATGTGTACCTACTGGGTGATACTTATGTTTTTAAAATATCCTATATATTTAATTTGATAATATATTAAGAATGCAGTGATGTTTTATCACAACTATTTTCACGCATTCTTTTTTTCTTAACTTTTCCTTTTCTTTTTGATGATATTGATATGTTGTGAATAAAGATTCACGACTATTTTTATTTTCACTTGAACATTTTATCTATGAAATGATTCTTTATCCCATTTGATGATTTTAAGCTTAATTTCTTCTTTGATGTCCATATTGCTATTCCTATTTTCTTTCTTTCCAACTTGTATGCTCTATTTTTCCTTCAAAATTTTTGTCTATCGTTTATTCAGGTGGTTACCTTGTGACTAGAACATGATTGTATATTGGTTTATAATCTAACTTAAGGTTTCTATCTTTCCTTAGGAAGTTTCACTCGGCGTGTATGTGGCCACAGTAGGCGGCAGTTTTCATCTCTCGCTTCCTCTCTAGCTCTGTACTTTAAGTTGGTGCACATCAGAATCACTTGAGTAAGCTGGTGGTGGTGGTGAGGTGTGTGTGTTGTTTTTAAACACAATTAAGCCTCACTTGCAATTCTGGTTTATAAAGTTAAGGTGTTCCAGGGGCTGGGTCTCTCAATTTTTAAAAGAATCAATAGGTAATTATAATGTGCACCAAGGAATGAAATCACTGCTTTAAATATTTCCAAAACAAACTCTAAATTATGTATCTTCCATAATTAAATTCAGAGTAAACACACTTTCCTATATTGATAATACTGTAAAAGGTTTTTATTTTTACTGTCAGTAAAGAATCCATCTGCAATGCAGGAGACCTGAGTTTGATCCTTGGGCCAGGAAGATCCCATGGAGAAGAGAAGAGCAATGCACTCCAGGATTCTTGCCTGGGAAATCCCATGGTCAGAGGAGCCTGGTGGGCTAGAGTAAACGTGGTTGCAAAGAGTCATACACAACTTAGCGACTAAACCACCAAGACCAATATTTTATTAAGATTTATATTTAAAAAATTCACTTTGATGATTAAATTAAAATAAGTATAAAAGTCATTGCACACTTACAGCAAAAATATGTACAAGAGAACATCATATTAAAAGTACAAGCCTTCTTCTGGGTTCCTCCATCTCATTCTCCAGTTACGTATTCTTGACATTGTCTTATTCATTTTCCAGACTTTTTTTCATATATGCAAACAGAGACAAATACATGCATACACCCAACACACACACACACACACACACACACACACACACACACACACACACACACACACAAATACCAGGGGTAATATGCTGTGTATTATCCTTCTACCTTTTTTGTTCACTGAGAAATATCTCTTGGTCATTTTCCCATATAGAATATAGTTCATTCTGTATAATAAGCTCATATTATCATAATTCATTTAGACACATGCCACTTGGGTATCAGACATGATAACTTGTTTTGAGGAAGCCCATGCAGGCGTAGAGTGCATTGCTCTTTGCCATGAGATATTTTTCCAAACATACAAGTGACAGAATGGTGGCCTACGACTTCATCTTTTTGAAGCTCTCAATTTTGTTATTAACTGGACAATACCGTTCAAGATGATTTACTATCTCATAAATTTTTTCACTCTTTTCTAAGATCCTGAGAGCAAAACCTAGATTGTATTCTCTTTGGATTCTTCCCATTTACCAAACACAGTACTAGGCACTTAGTATTCACTTGATAAATGTTTTGTTGAATCAATGCATATTGATGACAATGCAAAATGACCACACTTCTACTACTCTTCTAAGATAACAGCAAAACCATTTCTTATTTTCTGTTTCCTCAAATGCAAGAACAAAACCCCAAACCCAGCGACTTAGGTACGTGGTTGTTTAATGTCAGAGCTGGGCACTCAGCCTAGAATCCCTTCACCAGAACTCTGCCCTGTGGGATCAGGAAGAAGCAGCGGTCACTCAGAAGAACACAGATGCACAGTGTAGGCTGCCTGTGCGAGGAGACATTGGGGAAGAAGCCAAAAGAACTGGATACCATGAGGGGCTCACCATTCCAGCTGTCACTACCAAGGGGATGGCCCTGCCCCACTGAGAAGCTCCTTGCAACTACTGAGGACTTGATGGTCAGGCTGTCTAGAATTTCACAGTGAGAGAATAATTTCAGCTGAAGGGAGCTTGAAGGGTTACCTGGAGAGGGCATCTTTAGCAAAGAATGAAAGGAATAACATTTTGAGTTCCACCAAACACTATCTAAGAAGATATGCCAGTTATCTACAAGTACTTAGCAGGCTTTAGCACCAAGGTGAGGCATGAACTGTGTAAGGTGCTTTATAGAGGTATGAGAAAGTCTTGGCAGGTGGTGGTAATTACATTTGTTGTTGTTTTTCAGTCGCTCAGTTGTGTCTGACTCTTTGTGACCCCTTGGACTGCGGCACACCAGGCTTCCCTGTCCTTCATTATCTCCCGAAGTTTGCTCAAATTCATGTCTGTTGAGTCGGTGATGCCATCCAACCATTTCATCCTCTGTCCTCCCCTTCTACTCCTGCCTTCAATATTTCCCAGCATCAGGGCCTTTTCTAATGAGTAAGCTCTTCACATCAGGTAGCCAAATTATTGGTAATTAAATTACATTGAGAAAACTTGCATTTCAGCTGGGGCTGTCGGAAAGCCTCCCTTATCTGTTACACAAGGGTCCCAAAGGATATGCTGAAGTCATTTAAAGCCAAACCGGACCAGTTATTTGAGAACATAAGAGAATAACTAGTTTTAAATGTGGGGTGGTGGTGTTAGGAAAGGAGGAGATAGCTAGTTTAATTAGTCACATATGTCCTATTGCTTTGAAGGGTTGTAAACACCTCACTTCCAACTCTAGCTAGGAAAGACAAATCATCAAGATTTTAGTGACTCAGAAAAGCAGTATCATTGAGAGATCTAAGTTAGCTTGGCATTATTTACCCATCAAATCTACTTTGAGATGTGTTTGGTCAGCTGTGCCTGGCTTCTCTGACTGGCTGTATTTGTCCAAAGGCTAATTAGCTCGAAGGGTAGAAAGATCAGCGAGTTAATCCATAATCTCAAGTGACTGATGAAATCTAACTGCCAACTGGTACCAGAGCAGATACTTTTTCTTTAAAGGATTAATAGGGCATGCTGGCGATTCTCAAATATTAGCCTTTGCAAGAATAAGACAGGATAAAGCAAGAGAAAAGATGATTAGAGATTTTTTTCAAAAACCCACTTCAAACATGTATATGGTCATTTCACAAATAAAACTTCCAGAATTCCAGAGGAGCATGCAGGTAGTACTTCCTAGGTGATTCATGGGTCCGAGGCAGTTGTTCTTTTGATCTCCAATAATGAACACTTCATTGCTGAGCACTTATTATGTACCATTCTTTCACGTGGTATTATCTCTCTTGGTTCTTACAATAACCGTATCAGTTCAGTTCAGTTCAGTTCAGTCGCTCAGTCGTGTCCGACTCTTTGCGACCCCATGAATCGCAGCACGCCAGGCCTCCCTGTCCATCACCATCTCCCGGAGTTCACTCAGACTCACGTCCATTGAGTCTGTATAAGGCAGGTAATATTATTCTTCTGTGAGTCCTCATGGCTCAGAGGGTAAAGAATCCACCTGCAATGCTGGAGACCCAGGTTAGATCCCTGAGTCAGGAAGATCCTCTGGAGAAGGGAATGGCTACCCACTCCAGTATTCTTGCCTGGAGAATTCCATGGACAGAGGGGCCTGGTGGGCTACAGTCCATAGGGTCTCAAAGAGTTGGACATGACTGAGTGACTAACACACACACACACACACACACACACACACACACACACACACATTATTCTTCTGTTTAACAAGTGAGGCTATTTGGTCCTGAGGTCACACAGCTGGTAGGTAGGATTTAAAACTCAAAAGCTCTGGCTCCAGAGTTTTTTATCTGAAATACTCTGTTGAACTTCTCTAAGGGAAAGGAAGGAGACGAGGGGCCAGGACCAAAGCTTCCCTGGTTCCACGCCTCCATCCTCAGAGGTACTCTGGTAACAGCTTGTGTCTTCTCTTGTGTCTTTTCACGTCATCTTCCCTTCATGCATGTCTTACCTCTGGATCCAAATTTCCCCTTTTTATTGGGACACCAGCCATCATGGCTTAGCGCCCATTCTAATAACCTCATTTTAACTTGATTACCTCTGTAAAGACCCTACCTCTGTATAAGGTCACATTCTGAGGTGCTGATGGTTAAGACCATCATAGCCTTTTAGAAGGAGGACACAATTCAACTCCTGACATACACCAAGGTTGCTGCTGCTGCTAAGTCACTTCAGTCGTGTCTGACTCTGCGACCCCACAGACGGCAGCCCACCAGGCTCTCCCACCCCTGGGATTCTCCAGGCAAGAACACTGGAGTGGGTTGCCATTTCCTTCTCCAATGCATAAAAATGAAAGTGAAGTTGTTCAGTTGTGCCCAACTCTCAGCAACCCCATGGACTGCAGCTCACCAGGCTCCTCTGTCCATGGCATTTTCCAGGCAAGAGAGAGTGGGGTGCCATTGCCTTCTCCGACCAAGGTTGCTAGACAGGTTTAAACATCGCTTGTCTAGGACAACCCACAGTCAGGGCAGCTAGAGCACAGCACAGCCTCCCAACAAGTCTGCAGGTACATCATGAAAAGCCCAGCCTTCTACCTTCTCAAAGAACACGGCTGGCTGTCAGAAAGGCCAGTACAGAGGCCCCTGAAGGGTATTTCTGATCTGAAGGACTGAACCCAGATGTCTAAGAAATCACTCTTTAGCACTGTTCTACTGGAGTCCCACACTTCCATCAGCTAGCCCTCAAGGTTGTTGGAGAATAGCTTGATTGAGGGGTGACATTTACACTTGGGGCTCAGTTTGCCCCATGAGAAGAAAAAAGATTCCCTCCATCACTGAATGATCTTGAACTATGGAAAGCCCCATCCCTGATCCTGTCTTCTAGAGCACTGGTCTCCTAACTCTCTATTTTTTAAAAATCTACATATTCGTTAACACATTTTTTTATTGACTTAGGAAAAATTTTTATTGAAGTTGAAACAGTTGCAAAAAAATATAATTTTCAGTGTATCACAGTGTTGATATTAAAAATATAAAATGGTTGCATTGCTTTTAAAAGTGTATCCTTGGATATGCATACAAAACTGATTTGATATCCATAATTGCTCATTTAAACATATGTGAATAAGTTCTTCTTTAATAACTGGAAATTTTACATCTTCATTTTTCTCATTTAATACAGGTCAGCAAACTTTTACTCTAAAAGGCCAGATATAATTTTAAGCCTTCCGGGCAGTCTCTGTCAGACCTAATCAACACTGCTATTGTAGCATGAGGGCAGCCACAGACAGTACATAGACAAATGGGCATGGCTAGATTCCAACCAAATTTTATTTAGAAGAACAGGCCATGGCTTGGATTTGGCCCATGAGTCACCTTTGCGAACCTCTATCTTAGAACTCAAATTCTCATACTGTTTCCCATTTTTCCTATTCTATCTTGATTCTACTCATAAACTGTGTTTTCATAATAGAATTTTATGCTTAAATGTTAGCTGTTAATTATGCTATTGTACTTCTCCGAAACAGAATATATATGTGTGTGTGTGTGTGTGTGTGTGTGTGTGTGTGTGTGTGTGTCAACTTGGAAGTCATATATATATACATATATATATATATATGTTTTAAATATATATGAAAGCCTCATATATATATGTGACTTTCAAGTTGACTTGGAAGCCACATATAATGACTTCCAAGTTGATATAGGAGGCTTGAGAGTCAGAGAGACCTGGATTTGAACTCCATTCTTCCACTTACTTTCCTGGTGGCTCAGACGGTAAAGACTCTGCCTGCCACTCCAGTGTTCTTGCCTGGAGAATCCCAGGGATGGGAGAGCCTGGTGGGCTGCTATCTATGGGGTCGCACAGACTGAAGTGACTTAGCAGCAGCAGCAATGCAGGAGACCCAGGCTGAATGCCTGGGTCAGGAAGATCCCCTGGAGAAGAAAATGGCAACCCACTCTAGTATGCGTGCCTGGAGAATTTCATGGACAGCGGAGCCTGGTGGGCTATAGTCCAGGGAATCGAAAAGAGCAGGACATGACTGAGGGGCTAACGCTTTCACTTTCACTGCCATTTACTAGGTGGATCATAAACTAACTCTTCTACATCTCTGTCCCCTTACCTGTAAAAGGGGACATAATGTCTTTTAACATTGCTGTTAGCACGATACTGAGACTATGTTAGGAAAAAGGATGGAGACCGAGAATCACACTAAAACCTCCCTAATTCTCGACTTCTATTCATCCTTTGAGTATACAGGGATGCATTTTTGGTAAAAACTTGTATCCTGATAGACCATGGCATGTGGTAATTTAAAAATAAAAGTTACACTAAAAATACTTTTTTAAAGGTTTGAGAAATTCCATTAAAAGGACCTAAGAATATGTAAAGTGCCTAGCACAGAGAAGGCACAATTCATATGCCCACCAAAACAAATGTTTCTAACATTACTCTGGCCTTGAAGCAAGTGACTGGGAGTGAGTTTATGAAGGACATAAATTAAGCAGGGGCGGAAGAAAATGATAGTTCGCTACACACAGTGTGATTATTGTATAGTTTCCTAGAGTGCTCAGATATCAAGCTAAAAGATTTTCCTATCCACTGATACTTATACCTCTGCCCAGGAGACATGGAGTTGCCACAGCTCTCGATCACCATAGCTGCATTATTTCTTCTTTGACAATTCTAACAGCTCAGAAACCTCTGGTAAAGTGAAAAAAATCTGGTTCATCCAAATTTCACCTTGTAAGTTGTTTTGCAAAACTAAAAGAGTACACAGCTCTTGTGTTTGCTCTTACAATTCAGCTCTTCTGTGTTCATTTCTAACTCTGTGCCAGCAAGGCCATAAATGGAGACCAGGAGAAAAGAAGGCAGAAGGTAAGGACAGTTATTGGCCAATTTGTTTTCATCAATTTCTTTCAAGTTTTCAAACAGCTCTTCCAAGGCCCTAATTTTTGAAAGTAGATATTTATTCTTTATGCAGATGGGCATGGAAATAAATGCATAAGTGAATGCATGAATGAATTAATGAATATACAAATAACTTGTCTGTCAGAAATTTTTCTTATCATAGCCTCTGTATTTTAGGCAATTCCAGTTTTGACACTAATGATTGCATTAAAAATAAACCTCCGTGCAGATTAATCCATAGATCGTCATAGATTATCTATGTTCACAGATAATACTAAGGCCTAGAACTCATACACAGTAGGCATTCAGCAAGTATTGATTGTTGAATAAATTGAGAGAGCAAGGAAGTGTGGCCACTGTCCTTTGTTAACAGAGACATATTAGCAAGTCCATCAGTTTCTCCGAGCCCCATTTCTTCTATTTGTAATAAGGTAATTGCATGGTGCTGCTCCCCTTCCCATCCACAGGACCACTGAACCCAGATGCAGAGCCCCGGTAACTACCTCAGTACCCCCAGGCTGTCACCAGATTAGATTTATTTGACATTCTGGGACTCAGGTTTCCTCAAGATCTAGGATGTTACAGGAATACAATAAACAGATCACCAGATGTTACAAAGGAAGAAATCGCACCTCCTCTCTTGATAGAATGTATAATTCAGGGGTATGAAGTTCATGGCTGGTGGTGGTAGAGGGTGGGCAGGGGAGGGGAAAAAAGCTATCAAGAAGTGTCTGAGAACTTGCATAGAGAAGAACTCAAAATATGCATGCTTTCAAAGCTTTTTCTTATGTTTTCTAGAAGAAGGACAGAATCGGTGTTGTATGGCTAAGGCTTGGCTATCCAGAAAGATTTATGGGCCATCTGCAGAGACACAAGAACATCTTGACTTACAAATGTAAACACCACCAGTTATTTATGGCAGTTCACAGTATCCCTGAATGCCACAAGGCATCTGCCTAGAAGCACAATATCGTTTGATCTTGACTGGCTTCCAAAATCAGGAAAGTATACATCATCATCCTGGAGCTTCTGGTACTCTGCTTCCAGAAACATCTTCCCAATTATCCTTCCTCAGAAAAACAAGGCTGAGTCGTTAGGAGATATTAGATTTTAAATAATAATAGTAATACTTTATGTCATAATTCACAAAGCACATGGAACATGTTAATTCATTTGTTCTTTAGACATTTCTATTTGTCAGATTAGTGTAAATAATATTTATATTTTATCTGTGAGGGAAGAAAATACTAATAATTGGAGAGGTAACATGGCAAGACCTAAATCTTAGTAGTGGCTAAGCTGGGACTTTTATCTTGGGCTTTGGTGCTAAGGGCTTCCCTGGTGGCTCAGTGGTAAAAAATCTGCCTGCCAATGCAGGAGATGCCAGTTTGATCCCTGGGTCAGAAAGATCCCCGGAAAAGGAAGTGACAACCCACTCCAGTCTTCTTGCCTGAGAAATCCCATGAATTACAGTGGGCTTGTGGGCTACAGTCCATGTGGTCACAAAAGAGTTGGCTACAACTTAGCGACTAAACAACAAACAACGGGGTTCTAAGGGCAGTGCTCTCTTCTGGGTGGCCTCCAGCACTAGCAGAGCTGGGATAGCCTCTGTGGTTTAAGGAGAATGGCCCGAGAGCAGACAGCAAGCGCCCTGGTTGTCCAAGTAGAGAATCTTCCATAGCCAAAGAGTTCTGAGCTAGAGATTCTATGAGACATGAAAAATACATGGCTTCTACCCAAGGAGTATAATCATACTGTTTTCTCCTTACGTAGTGTATTACAGCATACTAACCACTCACACAGACGTCACTCTAATTTTCACTCAATAGCCCTGTGAGTTATGCATCTTTACTCCTGTTTTAACAAGATAAGGAAAACTAGGACTCATAAAGGTTAAATAATCATCTACACAGTGCTTGGAAAACTCAGAATGGACAGGGATGGTCTATAAGGTGATCTTTGCAAAGTTTGTTGGGTCTAATTTGCTAAGGCATTTGAGCCTGGATCATGGAGTCAATGAGGGTTTTGCCCCTCAAATCCTACCACTCTCTATAGCTGGAGGGGTATGGCCCTACTCCCATTCTTTGGGGTACTAGAAAGAGTACCAATGGACAGTACCAGCATAATACCCCCCAAACCCGAGTCTCAACTTAAAGCCTTAATGTTGAGGAGGCTAGGGGGAGTACCAGTGTCAGTGACTTTCAGATGCTTCCTGCTTTGAAATCACTCTTTGTACATGATAAAGCTTCTGAAATGCAGATTTCACTTTACTGGCCCATTAGACAGGAGCAGGCTCTGCATCACCGGCTGGGACCTCTGGACTGGGCTGGCTCTAGATAGAAATGATTTGTCCCAAGAGGCTCTGACTGAGTGAAAGCCAATAGCTGATGGGTGCTTCATTCCAATCAGGCAATTGGATGTTAGAATTGCCCCAGATGCTATCTCAAATGTTCAGCTAGAAGAATTCCAACCAAGTCAGAATGAAATTTTATTTCATTATGCTTCCAGGTCTGGGAATGATGCCAGTGAATTGCTCTCCTTGACAGGTCCCTCATCACTTAGAGCTCAAAGGAAGAGAGAAGTGAGCTCCCAAAGTGCCAGGCTGCAGCCCTCGCTGTCAGATGGCAACACCTCCATGGAACAGCTGAGCAAGGGGCTGAGGCAAGAACTGTCATCCGCTTATTGCTGAAACTCTGCATACTGGTGATAATTCCCTGCATGTTCCTTTCCAAAGTCTTACACAAGGCACTGAGCTGATGAAGCGGCCTAGGAGAGGATGGAAAATCCGTTTCAGCTTTAAGCCAATTCTGATCCTTTGGCAGTGTCTGACTTAGCGCTGTGTTAAGAAGGATTCTGAAGCTCTATCTGGGTACAATGAGAAAGACTACTATAATCAGTGGAGCATGGGCCCTCGAGGACTCAATGTTTCCAACTTGACACATACATGACCTGGGAAGTCACCAAGTCTAAACTCCTCCTTACCCATGTGAAGATGCTGAGGGGCATAAGGGTTAAAGTGACTTGTAAAATTTAATTCTTAAAGTAGAGATGACAATACGAGACTATTGCTCTGTCCTCTACATGATACTTTTCTAGTCCTGACTTTCTAGGCAAAATAAGCCAGTGAACTTCTAAGTCCTGTGGTAATGCAAAAGCAATTACTGTAATGATAATTTTACTTATGTAACATACAGCTAGTTCCCAGTGTCTCTGTAATTACTGAAATCCCACAGCACTTCTTTTCATTCATGATTGAGTGGATTAGCTCTTGGCTTGGCCAAATATCAGCAGATTCACATACCAAGTCATCTTGCTCTCAAGAATCAACACTGCCAATGGTTTAATCTACTTGGTTTGCCACTGTTGTCTCAGAACAAAAATTAAGTCATGTCATAGAAAGAAGGAAGTTGCAAAGGACCCACACAATTTCACCCAACCAACACTTGTTGAGTGCTTAAGTGCACAAGGCATTCTCCTTAACGGTTCTGTCCAACATGCTAGAAATGGGTCGAGTTGAACCAGAAGGCATCCCCATTTCTAGGGATGGTATTTAACCGTATGGAATTTTTTTCCTTTCTCAATTTTTTCTATTATTTCTAAAAGAGCTCTTTATTAATGGAAGGCCTAAAAGCACCAAGCTTGGAGTGAGCTTTATCCTTCCACTGGCAGACTGGGCTGAAATTGTCAATGTCAAGATATCTTTAGGAGGCTGGAACTGGATACTTCTATGAAGACTTTGTAGCATCATTTTGATCTAGTTATTGAAGAGGTTGATTCTGTTTTCATGATTGCTTTTATATTTATACAAAGGAAACTTTAGATAAGGATGCCATCTGATGTTGAAGGTAAAGATCTTAAGACCAAATTAATTGGAGGAACTATTCAGTCATTAATTTATGTGTTGTTGTTGCTCAGTTGCTAAGTCGTGTCTGACTCTTTTGTAACCCCATGGACTGTAGCCCACCAGGCTCCTCTGTCCATGGGATTCTCCAGGCAAGAATACTGCAGTGGGTTGCCATTTCCTTCTCCAGGGGATCTTCCTGACCCAGGGATCAAACCCAGGTCTCCTGCATTGGCAGGCAGGTTCTTTACCACTGAGCCACCAGGGGAAGCCCTCAATAACTTTTATAGGTAAATAAAATTTGCAGAATTGAATAAGATGACATCAGTTAAATCATCCCTTAGCCTCAATTATGCAAACAGAATTATCTGTTTGCAGTAAAGTTACCTTCTTATTCTGGTTTGCTTAGCTTATTATTAAAATAAAACTCATGTTCCCTGAGCATATTAAGTTGAAGGAAGTAGTGCCAAAGTGCAGCAAGTGGCAAGGCCAAGATATCTGAGGACTGAAAAATGCCACGGATGGTGTGTTGACTTTCTGCAGTGCGGAATGGCACACCTTTTAATTCCCCCATGCCAAACAGTGCAATGGAGCAACCAAGATTTAGCTATATGCTGGATGTGGCACAATGGTTAAGGGCAAAAGTAAACACATCTGTGAATACTAATGTGTGGCTTTTCTCTTTGTTAGCAAGGCAAGCCTGCTTGGTACCTAATGGAGGTAAAAGAGATCAAGGTGCCACGGCCTGATGAGTAAGTGAGAAATCTAACTGACCTAGTTTATATGGAGAATTCTCCGAGGGTTCAACACTACACCGTCCAGGGGAGTAGCCATGAACCACACATGGTCGTGGGAACCTTGAAACATGTGGTTCGTGAGACTATGCAGTTGAGGTGTTTTGTTGTTTGATTTGCATTTTTTTTGAAATTAGAAATTTTATTTAATGTTAGCTAATTTAAATTTTAAAATTGATACTTCAGTTATTGGAAAACTTCTAAGTATGTTTAGAACAACTTCTGTTCCTGAATCTACTTTTGTAACTGTAAATTTTGTGAAATCTAAATACAGATTTCCCGTGAAAATTCAGTCTCCAAATTGTGTTGTGCTCTAAGTGTAAAATATATGTCAGACTTCAAAGGCTGAGCATGACAAACTTGAATATAAATATTTTGTTAATAATTTTGTAGTTTCATATAGAAAGGATAATATTTTGGACATACTGGGTTAAATAATATAATTTATTAAAATGAACAGGTTTGGAGTTTGGGTTTGTTTTTTTTTAACTTTTTTAATGTGACTACTAAAAAAATTAAAATGATATAAATTGCATTGTATTCCCACTAGACAGTGCTGCTCTAGAAAGAGATCTGGCATATTGTCTCTGGAGGACATTGTTTATTGAATGGCTGTTAAATGTGTCTTCTACACATATGAATTGTTGCTGTTGCTGTCGTGTCCAACTCTTGTGTGACCCCATGGACTCCTATGTCCATGCAGTTCTCCAGGCAAGAATACTGGAGAGGGTTGCCATTTCCTTCTCCAGGAGATCTTCTCGACCCAGGGATCGAACCTGCATTTCCTGCATTGCAGGCAGATTCTTTACTGTCTGAGCCACCAGAGAAGCCACACATATTAATACCTGGTATAATACTAGAAACTGCATACTATTAGACACGAATAACAAATAACCCATGTTTTTAAAAGCTGCTATTAAGACCCCTCCAGATTTCTTTTCCATATAGCAATGTAAGCTTGCTTTTATGCTGCAGTCTTTCATTTCTTTATCTGCCAAACTGAAAATTTTGAGGTCAATACTTTTTCTTTTTCCTTCTAGGAACCCAACCTTTCAGGAACCCAACCTTTCCTTTCATTTTTCATTAGTAAGGCTTCAGTGAAGATTGCCAGTTTGCAAAACAGACAGAATGTAGATGCTGTGGTTAAAGTGGGAACTGAAGACTCACCCCTCTTCCACATTACCCCAGTTCTCTCAGTGATGGCAACTCTGAGGTGCATGTTTTGAAATCTATGTCACTTGATGATTTCCAGGCCTAACCTTGACCTTTCAGTTGCTTCGTCTTTGTTTGTCCTCTATCACTACCTGGAATCTTTCTGAGCTGGGGCATCACTCCTGTTTGCCAAGTCTTCAGAAAGCATGGTAGCCCTGGTGATTCCCATAGCCATTGTGGGTCATGCACACCCTGGCTGCTCTATTGTTCCTGGCCGTTAACAACCCTCGCCATTGCTATGGCAACTGCAAACCATTCCTGGCAAATGCAAGCAAAGGGCAGCCATGGAAAGGGTGAACTCCTGCCTCTCACATATGGCCGAGGAGGAGCTGGTCTCATATAGAAATTGACCCGGTTAATACCAGTCAAATAAATACTCTGCAGAATAAGGTGGCGCATCATACAGGAGCATGGTGTGGTGGTGGGGTTGAACAAATGCAGCATTTTGGTGACAGGCTTTTACTTAGTTCAATTTTTTTTTTCTTAAATGGTATTATTAAAAATTGACTCAACCACCCCACTGTGCCTTTCTAATTTGACTTTAATTACTGCAATGACTCTTTAATTCAACTCCCTGGGGTCTGACTCCACTAGTCAGACTCGATGACCTAGGAGACCGCCTTCCTCTACCCACTTGGGCTCCGTCCACCCATAAATTCAGCAATGTGGTAAATCAATGTGTGTGAAAACACCAAGCACTTGCCAGTTTCTAGCTGGATAAACGGAAACAAGTTCTCTACATTTTTGGTGACTCCATCTCCTCACTTAGGAAGTAAGGAATGCAAGTAGTCCTGTTGGGCTGCTATAAAGATTCGATGAGCTATTACATCTACATAAAATATATTGAACAGTGCCTGGCACAAGGCAGGTTAACTACCCCTGTTGTAACTGATTTTATTCCAACTGCTGGGAGAACTGAAGAATCTTATCATCCCAACTCAATGCTAAATTTCAGGCATTAGATTCAATGTATTTATATTCAGTCTGACTTATATTGGGAAACTCTGACAGTCACTTAAAAATCTAAGGGAATTCACTTTTTGGTCTTTATATTTATCTTTCTTTTTAAAAAAATATTTATTTATATATTTGGCTATCCTGGGTCTTAGTTGCAGCATGCAAACTCTTATTTGCACCATGTGGGATCTAGTTCCCTGATCAGGGATCGAACCCAGGTCCCCTGCATAGGGAATGTGGAGTCTCGGCCATTGGACCATCAAGGAAGTCTCTACATTTAACCTTGTAATATGTCCCACATCCTACAAATTCCAAGCAGAGGTAGTGGGAAGAAACCTTCTCTTCCAGGAGCAAACTAAACAGTTACAAACATGCAACTAATTCTGGTCCTTGAAAGAACATTTTCAAGTCCCATAATTCTAGCTTCACCAACCCTCTAAGCTCAGGAGTGAGAAAACCACCATGATCTATAATGATTTCCAAAATTTTTTAATTCAGATCTTAGGTGAGAACATCCAGGGCCTCATTCAGATACCAAAATCATTGCTTAAGCCAGCAGTTGAGTGAGACATGGCTGTAGCAGTACATAGTGGACCCATTTGCAAAAAGGGGACAATGAACTTGAGCGCATAATAAATTCTTGGCTAGTCACACAGGGCAGAGATCTTACTTGACCCTGAAATGGGCTGTCCCCAAAATGTTATGTGATTCGGCATAAAGGTATTTTCTTAAGCCAGGGGAGAGTTTCATAGCTTTCAAATTCTTAGACTTCCATGACAAAAAATAGGCTACTAACTACTCTTATTCTTTTTTTTTTTCTTTACATTTTGACTGCTTCCATAAAAGGCTATTTTTTCTCATTCGTGCCAACAGGTGCCAGGACTTCACTCATGTCAAATGACACCAGAGGGGGAGAGAAGAGATCAAAAGAGGATGGAGGGTCATTCTAATGAGGTGACGGTCACTTAATGCAGAGCCACTAGAAACCAGACTTCGTCCAAATTGTGCCTATACTGAGGTGTACGGTGGGGGTGGGGGGTGAGATGCAGCAGAGAGACGCTCACACTCGCCTCCAATCAGGTGGAATTCTCAATCAGCACACCATCCGGAGCAACTTGGGCTCACAGGAAAGCCTACATTTCTAGAGAGCTTCAGTTAACAGACAAGACACTGACCTGGTGCGGCCAGCTTTCCCCTGTGTTGGATGCAGTCACGCGGAGTTGGGAAACTCTCCATGGTCTCCAGAGAGTCAACCCTATCTCTTTACTGGTCACAAAAGCCGAAGATCTTTCCTAAACACCCAATCACCCTCTCTCTGGTTTCAAGTTTTCTACAGGCAAAACCTTCCTACTCTTTTGTTTCTTTACCCGTTCATCACTGAATCCATTTAGGGCACAGCAAATTCCATGCTAGAGCCATGTGAAGATATACAACACTCTTCAGTCTATAGGACCTTGTTTTAAAGGACAAGCCAATGAGACTTCCCATATATGACTACTTCACATGCATCTATTTATGAACCAGGTGATAATGCGTTTTTCCTCTGTTATTTGAACCCAAATGGACTGTAAATAGAAGACATCAGTGCTGTCAGTCTCCCTGGCACATAACGCGGGAAATCGCGTTAAAAAAAAAAGTCACAGTAATGAAGCTTCAATATCAACAGAGATGCTGGGGAGAGGCTTTTAGGTAGAGCTGGAAGCCCCAAGTTCAGCCCCCACTCGCTGCACCCAAACCAAAGGCAATGCCTCTTCTCTCCACATTCGGAAGGACTGTAGTACCCCTGGAATCCTACCTCCTGCATCTGAGGATAGTGCTTGAGTTCCGTTTCATCACATATATATTTAAGTTTGCAGCTAGAAGGGTCCCTAAAGGCAAAGAGTTTCTCCTTTCACACGCCGCCCCTCCATTGCCTGTTTACAGCATTGCTTTCTTATTCCTCCTTTTTCTACTCAACAAAATTGAAAATTTCATCACCAGTGTCAGAAAATTAAACCCCAGGGAGCAGAGCACTAGCTCAGAGCATCGGTTCCCTGGCAAAGAGCCAATCCTTGAATTCAACTTTGCAAACCTTCTCTGGCTTTATAGGATGCAAAACACAGTCATTTAGAAGCATGCTTCTTGACAGCCGGAATCTCTCTGACTGTACTCTAACTCTTTCTGCAATTAATTTTTTAAAAAGAGAGAGAACATATTTCAATTTGGAGACAGATTTCATGAAAGAAGAAAGGGACCCGACCTAGCTCAGCTGCATACTTCCCGAGCAAGAACGGCAGTGCACCCAGCAGAGATGCTCCTTTCTTTGGCTGAGGGTCTGAAGAAGTGTTTGACAGACCATTGTAATAGCATCTCTCTTCACAATGCAAACACCGGCAACACGGTCAAGCAGCTCGCAGCTCAGCTCTGTGCCTGCACCCTTCTCTCTCCTCCCAGCCATGCACAGGACTGACTCTCATAAATTTAGTTTTAAAAGCTTCCTCTTTTGAAATGGATCCGTGCCCAGGAAGATAAAGCAAAACTCCACTCCTTACACTGATCCTAGCAAGACAAACCAACATTCCAGTAAAACACACAGTCAACTACAAACCCGATCATACCCGAGCGATGCATGCAGTCTTTGGACTACAGAGGCTCACACATCATGGGAACCCCAGCCTAGAGTGCTTATTCTTATGTGTGCTTGTTCCAATTCACCATTTTCTTGGCAGATAATAAGACAAAGCTACATTTTAGCTCAGGCTGCTAATACCAGCGGACAGATGTGTAAGACTGAGGTTTACTCACCAAGCCCCCGTAAGTCCATCTTTCCCCAAATACAGATACTGCTTCTAAGCTGCAGTTGCCACCAGATGACTTAAAGTTGACATCCAGAAGAACAACGTGCTGGAATACTGGATGGTTCCTGAGTGAGCTTGTTCACAAAATAGATTTCCAGTTGAGCCATGTGAATGGAGACCCGCCGCACACCTTTGAATGGTATACACTTCAAGTCCGGAAAAATAAGCATGTAGCTTTGCTTATGTTTATGGAGCTGGAACCCGGGGGTGCTCTGATTGGCAGAAGTCGCAGAAAGATCAGCCAATCAAAGGGAGCCTCCATTTCAGGGAAACTCCTGCTCATTTATTTAGCATCTTTAGAGATCATCGGCTTTTCGAGGAAGAGCTTTTCTCTTATAGCACCACAAGAGAAAACAATAACTTCATTTAATTTTAGTGCCCTATGCTCTTCTATCAATAAAGAGATAGCTCCTCTTCTTGGTACTCCTCAGCACTCCCCCTTTTCTTGTAAAGAACTAAAAACAAAAGAAAAAGAGGAAGAAGAAAGAGCTAGTGGTGGGCTGGAGATAGTTCATATTCATCAGCCTCCACCTTGTTGGGAGAAAGGAGGGGGGAGCTCCCAGGCTCAATAATTACTGATTCTGTTGCCATGGAAACAGACTGGCTGCAGCAAGTTGGATTCGTGTAGAACATCTGCTGCCAGACCCACAATCTAACTGCAATCTCATCTCTCCCCGCTCCCTACTTTTATTTGATTGTGAGTTTGCTTTCCCCCTCCTTTTCTTCACATACAGTTTTTGTCCAGAAATGTCATGTAACAGCCTCACTCTGTACACACAGTACCAGCACGCCAGGGGTGCTCACATACCCAGAAATGCGTTCATGCAAGAGTGCATCCCAGCAGGGCTCCCCAGGGAGGATTCATCCTCTGATTCATACTCAGGATGTAAACAAACACGCACAGCCCTCTCATTAAAATTTACTGTAAGTCACCTATAGAATGAGTGGAGTATCTTTTAAAATATTTGTCATCTAACAGCGCTAAAAGCCCTCAAATAAAAGTTTTCGGTGGCATTTCTCGAGGGCACTGTGGTGGTTCCTAGCAAACCTTTGGAATGAAGTGACTAAACCAGGTGCTTGTGGAAGAAAGCTTGCACAAACCCTTAAGCTCAACTTCTTCTTTGCATTAGCACCTCACCAAGGTACCCTCAACGCTGGATCTCCTCCTGGGGATTTCCTCAGCCCCTTTACAACCCCTCTGACTCCTCCCTTTGCAGGCTCCAAATTCTGGTTGCACGACCAGTTAGTCACTTTAGATATGCTGTTATATTTCTCTATAACAGCAGGGGCCGCCACTGAGCAATGAATGGCTGCTTGGTCTGGTCAAACCCAGGGGATCTCACACCTGGGTCTGCAGGAAGCCCTTGACATGATGGAATTCTACAGAAACTGATGGAAAATGGCAAGTGTCAAAGGAGGTTATAATTCTGGCTTAAGTTAGAGAGAAAGAAATTATTTTCTGTCCCATCATCATGAATCTTAAGAAGAATCTTTTCTTTCTTAACCATCTCTACAAGCCTGGTGACCTCAAACCATTAATGACACTGGCCAGCCTTCCTAGAGGGCTACAGTCCCTTGCTCTTGGAGCCAAGGTGAATTATTCACTACCACACAGACAGTGTCTAACAAGCAACAGTAGCCCTGCACCGCCTTTATTCCTTAACGACTCTTAGTCCAAGCCATCTGTCTCCAAGTGCTCAGCTCTGGCCCAGTGGTCTTGATGTTATATTTGCTCTTTCAAGAATCTGAGTCCTGGCTTTCCATTTTGTTTCTTTGTGCCACTGTGAGCTTGGGAAGGAATTCTCACCTGGGTTCTGCCTCTCAGGCACCCAGCAGTCTTTCTCAGCTCTGTCCAGACTACCTCAACACTCCAGGGTCATGCATATCTCAGATTTCCTCTACCACCTTTCTGGGACCTTTCTAAGCTCCCCTGTCTACCTTCCTCTGCCATGGGGACATCTGCGCATTGCCCTCTCACCCTCCTGAGATTATCCAAATTGCTATTGTTTTTATGCAGAAACGTCATTCCAACCAGGTCTTCTTCCCTGGTTGGAAATTTAATCAAAATTGAATCATTTGTTTAACAAATATTTAGTGAGTGTTTATGTGCCAAAAGTAACTGTGCTCATGACAAAACAAACTAGCCCGTGTTGTGCCTTACAGCACAATGACCCTAGCAGAGAACACAAAAAATATTAGAATGTAACTTTCATATGGAGAATGAAGGAGAGCTGTGTGCTAGGAGCACAAATAATAAAAAGGCTGAACGTAGCGAGGTAAGGCAGAATACTTCGGAGGAAGAGGTATCTGAGCTAAGATCTAAAGGAAGAGTAGAAGGTAATGAGTTGAAAGCAAGGGGAACAGTGTCTCAGACATAAGGAATAATACACGCAAAGGGCCCTCCTAGACACACACTGCCTACAAGGGAGGGTGACAGTTCTGAAAACCTGAAACAAGCCAAATGCAACTGATCAGAGTGAAAATGATTAAAAGGTTGGCCTGAAATGAACCCAGACAAGCAAGCACAGGCCAGATCTGCAGGGTCTCAGAGATCATGTCTCGGAGTAGGTTTTTATCCTATCACAATGAAAAGCCACTGAAATACTTCACTCAATGACTCCCTGACTTCATCCCTCAACACACCTACGTAACTCAATATATTCCCCAGTTAATCTCAACAAGTTAACAGTCTAAGTGAAATAGCTGATTTCAAGGCATGCATAACATGTTGAACTGACCTAGCTAACATTTACGAGTTAATAGTCTGGGTAGCACTCCATCTGGATTAACCAATTTAAATCTTACAACGACCCAGTCAAGTATTATTATGGTCCCTATTATAACAGTGTGAGGAAATGGAAGTTTAAGGAAGTTAAGTAAGGTTACCAAGATAAAAAGCAGCAGAGCTGGGATGTGAATCCAAAGATTCCAGCTCCAGTTTCTTTAAAAGAGATCTACAGGGACCACCTGGATCAGAATTACCTGGAGCTCTCGGCCAAATGTGGATTCCTAGGATCCCACTGTATCCCTCCTAACCTACAATCTTAGGAGTGGAATCTAAGAATGTTTTCCCAAGCTCTCCAAGGGATTCTTGTATACACCACAGCTTGACAATCACTGCAAGAGGGGTTAAAATAAGGGGAAAAAAAAGACTAATCCTAAATTAATCTTTAATGCATAAAATGGAGAATGGCATGTATATGTGTGTGTGTTTTTGAGAATGGGGGTGGGTCTCACTACTCCAAGCCAACCCAAAGAACCCCTTTACATCAGAACAAAATCACATTCCTTTGACTATCAATTTTGAGTTGAGAGTAGGTACCATACACAGCACAGTTTGGGGCTCAGTAGCTCTGCTGGTGTTGAAGGGCTTCATCTTTCAGTGTCATATCTTTTTGCCTTTTCATACTGTTCATGGGGTTCTCAAGGCAAGAATGCTGAAGTGGTTTGCCATTCTCTTTGAGTCTCTTGGACAGTGAAGAGTTCAAACCAGTTAATCCTAAAGGAATCAGTTCTGAATATTCATTGGAAAGACTGATGCTGAAGCTGAAGCTCCAATACTTTGGCCACCTGATGTGAAAAGCTGACTCATTGGAAAAGACTCTGATGCTGGGATAGATTGAGGGCAGGAGGAGAAGAGGGTAACAGAGAATGAGATGGTTGGATGGCACCATCGACTCAATGGACATGAGTTTGAGCAAACTCTGGGAGATAGTGAAGGACAGGGGAGCCTGTTATGTTGCAGTCCATGGGGTCGCAAAGACTCAAACACGACTGAGTGACGGAACAACAACAACAATAGCTGCTGGTGAGCAGGCATCTGAAGAAAGAGCATGTAAGCTCCTGAAGACCAGATTCACCAGGTAGTTAGAGATGCTATCAGACCTGCTGGCAAGAAGACAGGTAGAGCTCTTATAACCTGAATGCTATGAAAGTGTTTTAGTTGCTCAGTTATGTCTGACTCTTTGTGACCCCGTGGACTGTAGCCTTCCAGGCTCCTCTGTCCATGGGATTCTCCAGGCAAGAGTACTGGAGTGGGTTGTCATTTCCTTCTCCAGGGGATCTTCCTGACCCAGGGATCAAACCCATGTCTCCCGCATTCCAGGCAGATTCTTTTACACCTGAGCCACCTGGTGGCTCAGATGGTAAAATGCTAAGAACTGTCATAAATTTTCTTTGGGTAATTTTTTTCTAGAAAATTCATTTTTAAGACAAAATTTGCAAAGACAACAGAGAACACTTTTTGGCCTTCAGTCTGATCTACCCCCTCCTCTATTTAAAAGTTAGCAAACAGGCACTTTGGTTCACCTAGCTACTTCTGAAAAATAAGCAGCTTTATCTACATTTCCAGAGGAGTCGCTTTATACAGAATAGCTACATAATCTTCAGAAAATCTTCCCGGGATTTTTCCCATGGAATGTTGTCTAGTATTTTTGTTACTGAGATTCCAGACTGGGTTAATCAACTTGGCCATTATTGGGTATTCTTCCCTTTCTGCGCTTTGTAATGAAAAGAGTATATACAAGCTTAAAGAGCTACTGATGGATATAAACTATTATACAGAGAATGGATAAACAACAAGGCCCTGTATAGTACAATGAACTATTTTCAATTTCCTGTGGTAAACCATAATTGAAAAGAATATGAAAAAGAATATAACCGAATCATTTTGCGGCACAACAGAAATTAACACAACATTGTAAATCAACTATATTTCAATTTAAAAAGAGACAGCTGCTAATGAACCTCAAAAAAAGGGAAACCTAGATTTTACTGCCTTGATATGTGAACTTCTGCTTGTCAAGTCCCCAAGAACTGGTACGGAGCATACATTTAATGGACTTGTACTCTAAAGGCTCAAAACATATTATTGGTAGCATATCATCAGCTATGAACACGTTCATATTTATTATGTGCTGCCCACGGACAGAAGAAGGAAATCACAGCATCAAATATCTGGAAAATTCTGGGAGAAATAAATGCCACCTGGGCATCTGAATAATATCAGAGAAAAACATCTTTCCATTTTACCCCCACATTACAGCCTGTGCTCTGTTTCATTCCAGGTAGGCACTGCTGGTGCCATTTGTCCTGTGTTTTCTAGGGGAAGATTCAAGCTAATTAAATTCTATTCCTTTCCATAAACATGATTTATCAAATGTATTATTACCAGATTTGATGTAAGTCATATAACTTTGCAATACTTTAAAAATAAATACATAAATCAAAAAGGATTCTGTTAGGTGACAATATATTTTGGGATCATAAGATATAGAGATTATGGTGGAGTGATTTCTAAATTTGCAATCTACATTTTCCTCAGTCTACCTACAGGTTTTAGCTAAAATGAACACCGTTTATATTGGGCTGAGGAAGATTCCATTTACTGAGTTATAAAGAAGTGGCACTAATAGCAAATCCTATCTGCCAACCCCTGGTCCTAAACAGGTCACTTCCACAAGCCGGACATCAGTTTTGTTAGGATGCATGTTTCATTGCTGGCAATGTACATGATGGTAATGACCACCTTAATTCATGATATGGTTACACTGAGATCAAGAAGATAGACTCCCATAAGCAAGGCGTCTAGAGCAGATTCAACTGCCCCACAAGCAACCTAAGACACGTAATTCACGTTATGAGGCATTAGTATGAAGTTTATGTCCCTGAACCTTGCTATTTTTGTGTTTCCCTTAGAAATGCTTAAAATATAAGCAAAATCTACAAACACTTAAACAAAAGTAGACCCACAAAATGCAAACCCATCCATAAACAGGTCTCTAATCCATGCACTTCTTCCCTCTTTCAGAGCAACTGACCTCTGACAGGTTGTAGCCATGATTTGGATTCATAAGGTTGGAGAGTCAAGGTCTAGAAGTCCTTGGGTGTGAAGGACTTAACCAAATGAAATCATCTGACCTGAGAAGAACATGGGGAGCAGAAGGTTTTTTTTTTTTGAAAAGTTTGAAAGTGGAAGTTGCTCAGTTGTGTCCAACTCTTTGGGACCCCATGAACTATACAGTCCATGGAATTTGCCAGGCCAGAATACTGAAGTGGGTAGCCTTTCCCTTCTCCAGGGGATCTTCCCAAACCAGGGACCAAACCTAGCTCTCCCACATTGCAGGTGGATTCTTTACCAGCTGAGCCACCAGGGAAGCCCATGCATACTGGAGTAGGTAGCCTATCCCTTCTCCAGTGGATCTTCTTGACCCAGGAATTGAACTGGGGTCTCCTGCACTGCAGGCAGATTCGTTAACAGCTGAGCCTGAAAAGGGGCCAGAAGAGTAAGGCCTAACATCATGCAGCTCTTATAATTTTGTCTGTCTTTAAAGGAATAGTGGTGAATTCTGAAAGTGTATGGACTTGCCAGCTCAAATTTTTCAAATATACTATGAAAGTGCATTCCAGAATTGCAGGCTGATGAAAAATCATGCCAAAGGGAAAATGAAAATGCCAAAATTCTCAGCTCAGCCTTGCCAAGCATGTCCACTGCCAATATGGTGGCAGAGAGCTGCTGGGCCAATGGTAGGATATGCTCTAGATGATACAAAATGGGAAACAGCTTCTTCACCACTTGGAAAAGGGATGCTTCTGGGCTGTCATCACATTCTTCTTGATTTTTAGATCTAATGCATAAGCAAATCTCTCCCAATTCTGAGAAAACATAGAATTTCACAAGCAAATAATTCTATCTTTTGAGAATAAAATTAGCTTCTGATATTCAGTAAAAGGACCAATTTCATTTCAGTCAGCAGATATTATATCTATTGTTTTGTCAAATGGTTAACATTGGATGCCCTCATTCTCTCTGCTCTTTCTGCTCACAGATTCACAGATAAATTATGTGTCCTGGTCTCTAGTTATAACAGGCATTACACTGCAACATAACATGGTAAACCAGGGATGAAGTGGAAAGTAGGAGGGTTTGCTGAGCAAGAGGAAAACCAAGAAGATTAAGAAGATAAGTAGATGTGGTTTATTTAGGCAAGGAGGGAGGAAGAGGAAGGCGTACAGACATCAGTTTCTGGGACGTCAGGTTCTAAGATGTGGAAGCGGATGCTGCAAAGCAAAAGGAGTTTAAGGGCTTGAATTGAGGTCCAAGAGGTCTTACAGAACCACATAAGAAACCACAAGGGGAGGACACCCACAGGACCAAAGGGATTCAACGTATGAAATTCTACTCTGAGCCCTATTTAAACTCAATTATTTTGCCTTTGTCCCTTAATAAAGACTGTGTTCAGAAGCCAGACACATTACAACCATGCACCCACCATTTCAATACCAAAACAACCCAACAACTCTCTAGGAAAACCAACTCTGAGTGTTGTGACCACTCATGGCAAACTGGCATCACCACTATAAGGACAGACTCGTTCTGAAATTCAGCCCTTCAATATTATCAGCTTGTAAGAGCCAGATTACTTGCCAACTGTTCTCTATTCTACTTCCAATTAAAGAAAGCTATGAAATGTGAACCATGACCCCTAGGCAAATGATACTAACAGGTTATTCCCAACTCTCAGGAAGAAGGAGCTCTGCAACCTAATTTGTGCAGCAATTAAATTCAGTCCAAAGTATAATTTTGTTTTATTGCTCAGTACTTGCCTTCATTTTTTAAGTCAGTAATTGCAGGAAGGAGTTAATTTGATAATATAAATAAAAATTGGCCCCAAAGGGCAATAACCCATCCATTAAGATGCGAAAATGCTCTCCCTCCAAGTCATTCCACAGCAAATATGAAACATGATTTCCAAAATGCATTGCCTGTAATACTCTTAACGCAGTGACAAGCAAAAGAATTGTGAAGCAGATATTTCAAACAATGACATATGTTCAACTATGAATAAGTGCTCTTGTTTACATTTTGGGGCAATCTATTGTGTGTCAGACATCTTAGTTTTTCTGTTCACACGCTGAAAAAATATCTTTCACCAAAGAACTCCAGTTTGTAATTAAGGAAGTGGGCCTCCATTCATTCAACTAATATTTAGGAAGTACTTATAATGTGCTTTCACACGTTTCTTTAAGGTTGTTTTTTTCAAGTCTTGGATACTGAAGAATACAGCTTTAATATCTTAAAAACAACAGAGCTCTGTTCATTAAGTTTTCTCTTCATGTATTCATTCTATTTCATTTCTTTTCCCCGCCAATTCTGTTCTGCTTACCTGGTGTCTAGTCATACATTAAAACCCTCCCAATAGAGTGCCTCTCCCATATAATTCCTCCTTTGAATTATTTCCATACAATGTATATAGGTTTTTGCTGTTGCATATGTCATGCTATTTTTTAATTATCTCTTTCCAGGGCTATGACCAATTCTGTGAACTCCTTAGAGTCTGATTTATTCACACAACACTAGGAACACCGTCTCCACATGTCTCTGATACCTTAGCCAAAAATATGAAATCTTTTTGCAAACCTTTACACTTAGGGAAGTGATAAAATCCTTCTGAGTACTTCTCTGTTATTCTACCCAACCTCAAGGATAAAGTTATGAGATGAGGATATCTTTGAAAACATCTCAGTGACTCATCTCATGTTTTCTCCCATTCCTTTCTCCTCCTACTTCTGCATCCCGAGGGGCCTCAGAGAAATAGAAAAGAAGTTAGATACCTCCCCTCCAGGAACCCATTTTACAAGCAGCCCAGGTGCTGGGACCCTCCCTCTGTGAACTCGCTCACTTTCTCAAGGATGTCACATTTGCTTAGAACTTTTTTGCAGTTAATGAGTCTTCCTCGAATGGAGCCTCAGAGGGTTTTGATCTTAGTACCAATCAACTTCAGGCTGAAGATGCCGGGCGCAGGCTCAGCTGGCACAGATGGCTCAAATACATGCTTTATTTTAAGGAAGAATAAACGAACTTAGCCTGAATTGATAATGTGGGCTGTTGTGGTCAGAGAATTCCCCCTAGACTAGCACCACTTAGCAGATCACAACTGGAGCTTGATGACAGTTCTGTATTCTCATACTTTAAAGTTGTTTATAATGATATGACTGTAAGAACATTCATGCTCAGTAGAGAACATGCTTAACATTATAAACTTAGTAAAACAGAAAAAATTACTATTAATCACACAATGAAGAAGAAACCATTGTTAAAAGCATTCAAATTTCATGTTGAAAACTTCTTAGTTTACATTTTTACTTGGTTAAGATATAGTGTTGCATCCTGCTCCCCCCACTACATTTAATGTAATATTTTAAAATGTTTTCACAAATATCATCTTTAAATGACTAAAAAAATTTGACACATAAATAAATGTGGCCATAAATTAATTTTTCATGTTCTCATTGCTGAATTATTGAGTTAATTTCCATTTTCTTGCTGCTGTAAATAACAATGAAATGAGCATCTATATGTTTTCATTTTTTCCCTGGAATGTCCATGATTCTAAACACCTGTATTGTAGTGCATGACTTTATAAATTAGTTTATCAATTATTGGTAGATTTCCCAATAGGAAATTTGTCCCAACTTGTTTCTTAAAATTCTGCTGAAATGTCAAGATTTATGCCAGCAAAATGGTAGCAAGCAGCCCTCTAATGTCATTGTGGATGCCAATTCCTTCTTTCCTTTTTGCAGAGGGAGCTCCGGGTTTTCCAACTGATATAAACAAGGGAGGAGAGGAAACGAGGTATTCAGCCTCACAAACAACTGGGGACTAGGTCTCCCAGGCTCTGCTACGGCCTGTGTTTGTAACATCTCATGCCCTGATCTCTGAACAGGAGCACACACCAGCACAAAATAATCAACTGGTTTTTGTCAAGCACTAAATACCATCAAAACCAAATGCAAAGCTGTTTTTAAGGTGTACACACACACGTACACATAATTTCTTTTCTTTCTCTTCTAGAAGTGCCTGAATTTTCTTCCTGGTCCAAAGAGAACTCATCACTCTGTAGTATCTTCCTTCTCCTGCTCATCTTAGCTACTCAGTAATACCCTTCACTTAAGATTGACTTTATTCCATAATTTTCCAGGTTTGTTCTAGGGTGAGCTTTCTAGCTTATTAAAACACAGAAACATTATCAGTTTCTTTTTTCCCATTTGTGGCTGGATAAAAAATTCAATCCATTTAATTCCCTGGTGGCTCAGATGGTAAAGAATCTACCTGCAATGCAGGAGATGCAGGCTTGATCTCTGGGTCAGGAAGATCCCCTGGAGAAGGGATAGGCCACCCACTCCAGTAATCTTGCCTGGAGAATCCCATGGACAGAGGAGCCTGGTAGGTTACAGTCCATGGGATTGCAAAGAGTCAGACATGACTGAGTGTCTAACAGTTTCAATTTCATTTCAATATTTGTTGAGTACCTGTATAATTTTTCGTAGGCACTTTGGGATAGAAAGGCAATACAGAATTTTTCCTTATTCTCTGGAGTAGAGTGAAGAAGGAGAAAGTACATGTGACTAACTATAAACTAAGACCATGGTTTTCATGGGTCTTTTTAGGGTTCTTCTGTATTGCTGTAGGGAGGCATTAGGTGGGACAAAATGTGGCTAGGGACCGACTTGAAGCAAGATAATCGACTAAAAGAAGTTTTCAAACTCAATGTATGGCCAAGGATGTGAAGTGCTACAAGAAAAGGAAAAATAAAGTGCACCTAAAAGAAAAAAATTAATTCTACCTCCTTGGAAGGACTCTGCAGAACTCATGGGCTGAGTTCTGAAGGATGGGCAGACTTTCAATAGAAAGAGTGATGGGTCTTCCTTGTTGAGGGAACATGGGTAGAGACCTGGACATTCCAGGCACATTGGAGGAGCCATCAATATGATGAATTACAGGTTAGTAGGGGGTGAGTTGCAGGGTGTAATAGACATTTCATTTGGAAAACTGACTTACAATAAAATATTTTGTCATCATGCTATAAGAAGAGGAAACCAAACGCTTCTGAGTGCAAATATGTTATTAGAAGAACTGTGTTCTAAAAAGGTATTTCTGGCAGCTAGGGAAAGAGAAATTATAGGTGGGCCGAGTGCAGATTCAGGGAGAACGTTAAAAGACAAACAGGCTCCACAAGAGATAATGGTGGCAGGAAGCAGGTTAAAAGTGGTAAAAGCCAGATGACCCTTACTCATACACTCCTGGACCCACAGGATCTGGGGACTGGGTAGGAGAAGAGGTGAACAAAGCCAGGGACCACTGTAAGGTTCCAAGACTAAGAGACGAGGGGCCACTCCTAGAGTTGATGGATGATTGAAGATGAGAGGCTGTGGGACAAGAAAAAGGCATAGGGGAATGCCTAACCATAACAGTTGAGCAGTGGTTGCAGTGCTTTGCGAGTCAAGCGATGGAGATGATCCCAGGAGGCACAGGTGGGGACACAAGCCAAAGCTCTAGGGTCATGGAACAGGATGAACATATGGAAACAGGTCGTCAGACTTGACACTCAGGGGTGACTGCCGACCTAAATAAAGCAAATTCAGTAGGTGGACTTGGGTGAATGTCAAACCACAGCAAGTGGAGGAGGTGGGCAAGGAGATGGTGATCTCTGCTGGGAAATCTGGCAGAGAGGGGACAAAAGAGCCGTAAAGAACCTGAAAGAGGAATCTTGAAGGAAAGGAGAGATTTTTAGGTGAAGAGAAGGAACTGAAGAGGGAGGAGGAGAGAGAATGTCAATAAGTATAAAGGAGAAAGGGATAAAAGATTTATTTTTATACATTTTTTGATGTCTTTTTTCATCAGAGCAGAGATTCTTAACAATGTGACTTCTTTCCAGTCTTAAATTAGAACTCAACAATTCTTCTCAATCTCCACTTGCCTCTAAGAAATCCTGTCTTTTATGGCTAAAGAGGTTTTCAAGTATTCAAAATGTGTATTAGTGCATTTTAGAGAGTCATATTTCTCTTCTCAAGATGTTATATTTTTAGCTGCCTTTAAATTTTTTTGCCTAAAATATCACTTGTAACTGGAACAATGATAATTATTTTACTTCATTTAATATATACCGTGTATTGTATATATACCTTGTGCATGTGTTCATATCCAAAGCCACAGTAAGATAGTTTTTAAGAAAACAGCGACTAACAGGGTCATGTGCTTCAAAGAAGGCAAATACGAGAGAGGATTTTAAAATGTCCATCAGAGGTAATTCTTGACTTTGTCAAAACTGGAGGCTTTTGTGGCTAAAGAGGTTTCAAGTATTGACAATATAATTTGTGTATTTTAGAGTTCTACTTCTCTCCTTTTGCTGAATTATATTTTTAGTGAGGGCAGAAGACAAGTTGCAGTGGATTAATGAATTAATAGGAAGAAGAAAAAAGAAATGATACATAGATGGAACTATATGAGGAAACCTGGCTTGAAGTGGATAGAGGATCAAGGAGTTACTTGTTTTTGTAAAATGCAACAGATGTGAGTACCTTTTTATCATGGTGAGAAGACAGCATACAAGAGGATGATACTGATGACGGGAAGATTAGAAGGGACACTGGTGCAGATGACAAGGGAGGGAATTCAAAGCCCAGAAGGAGGAAGCTGCCTCAGGGGCCACCTCTGTCTAGACAGGAGACGGGTGATAAGTGCAGGTGTAGGAGAACCATCCAGGGTCAAGCACTAAATGCAGAACTGGACTAGAATCCACGCCGCCCACATCTCATCTAGAGCAACGTGTAATCCTTATGGAAATGGCCCAAGTGCTTTATATATAGATTAGGATGAACCATAAAGAATGTTCAATTTTGTAATTCAGAAATGGTCAAATATCTGCCATTTCATATGATCAGGCTCATCTTGGCTCATTTAACTACATATTCAATACAATATAACTATATCAAGTTGTTATATTACATAAAATATCTATATTATTTCACAGATAAGAGATTGAGAAACAAGGCAAGGTAATTAATTGATCCACCCAAGATCACCCAGCAAGGAAATAATGGCGCTAGAGTTTGAATCCCACTCCTTAGGTTCTGGGTCAATGCTGCTCTTGACTTACTGAACTTACTGACTACATTTCTTCTTTCTTTGTGAATTTCCAAACCCTCCTCTTGGTTCCTCAGCAGCGGGAGGGGGTTGGGAGTGGGGAGGTGAGTAGAGTGAGGGGTAGGGGTGGGAAGTCAAGGTTGCAGCAACTTCTAGGGTCTTTTATCAGCCAAGTCTGTCCTGAAGTATTCTATAACATGAAAGTTTAATGAATACAAAATTTTAGTGAACTGCATCAAAAAACCATCAATATCTTTTATTCACAGTCTCATGTTTTCTGGTACATGCACGAGTGAATTTTATCTGTCTAAAACCATCTCTACATTTCTAACTGATATCTGCTTAGTAGAGGCTTGGAACAAATATCCAGAGTTACTCAGTGCCCGATAAACAAGCCAGATATCTTTTTCTAACACATTTGAGGGCAATGGCATCTCCATTTTATATATATTTCTTATCGCAATAGACACATTTTAATAAGCAGAGCATCTCTGAGACATGGTTCTTATCCTTTTCTGCTTTTGCTTCAAGAACACACAGTGGCCTGGGAGCTTTCGGACAGAATCCCATGCTCTGTGATTCAAAAAATAGAAATCTGGCATTATATGCCAATGACATTTACTTCTGTGGCAGCTCAAGCGGCAAAAAGCCATATGCCATACACCTCGATTCCAGCCAAGCCACACAAACGGGTATGTGAAAGAGAAATAAGGAAATCAGGACCAGAAGAGTTCTAGGGACTTGACTGCACTTTAAACACACAATAACTGTGGCAAGAATCAAATCTTCCTACTCTTATGAAGCTCTTAGGGAATGCAACTTTTTTTCTAATTTAAGAGAAATCTGGGAGGCAAAGGTAAAATACAAAAGATAATTTTTATAAACTGTATGATGTCCTCACATTTACTATCTGACATGCAAGACAGGTACAGGTTTCTTGGGAGTGCTTGGGTAGAGAGTAGTCATCTGAGTGGGATGAACTGCTGAAAGGCTTGTCTGTCTTCCACACTGGCCATCTTGTGAAAAGATAAATGCCATTATTGGTATTATTTTCCCCTGTGGCCTGGAGAAGAAACAAGACTAGGGGGAAACAGAATACTCCTCAAATGGCCAGGGTATGTGGGTTAAGCAAATCCAATAGTGGATATAAGAAATAAGGTGAAACAATTTTTTGTTTTGTTTTTGTTTTAAACCAGGGTGGGGGAGGGGGGTCCAACAACTCTCCCTGGAAAAAAGAAATTTAGCTTATTTTGCAACTCTTCAATATTTTTGAAGCTTTCTCTTCATCTTATTTTAAGTTACAGATTTGGAAAAATAATATTCATTTTTCTTAAAACATGAATGGCAAAATCAGTTGTAACTCCCACAAAGTTCTGACATCTGAAGAGGAGATTCAGAAAGAAGGATCTAGAAGGGTTTTTCAAGATCTACTGGAATCCGGGACAAGAAAATTCCTTATCCTGTAGAACTGCAGAATTCTTAGTAACTGTCGTCTCTAGTAATTGAACAACAGTGACCATCCCACACAAATGATATAAATTAATTCAGTTTATTGGCTGGGTAGGCCATTATAAATAATGAGTAAATTAAACATTTCTGGCCATTTATTCATTCAGTCTTCAACCATCCAAAAAATGAGACGAGACTACTTTAAAAATAACAGGAAGATATTAAGATTTAACACTATAGTTCTTGTTTCCAATGACAAATTTAACTTAGCAGGGCAGATTTGTAAATACACTACTACTCTTAGCTCAAAGATATTTTCCAAAAGAAATTTTGAATTCCATGTCATGGGGGCAGAGGGGGCAGAGGTGCAGAATTTCAATCTGAATGAAGAGGAGACAGTAACCATCTTCCTGAGGTGGCGCTGGTGCAAAATCCTGAAGTAGAATTTCAACAGGCAGATGGCGGAAGGTATTTCTGGCAGAGGGAAGGACGATGAGCAAACACCTCAGCTAGGAAAGTATGATGGTACATGCAAGGAATGGTGGGCAGTTCAAAATAGGCAGAGCTTCAGATAGGTACAGGCGAAGATATGGGGATGAAGCAGGGAAAGTATTTTAGGCTAACAAAAGAGAAATGTGAACATCTTGCTAAGGTTAGGAAACTATATAAGTCAGGCAATGGACAGCTATAGATGGATTAAAATCAAGAATGATACAGATCTACGTTGGAGGACATTTGGAAAGTGGGAAGGTTTTAAAGCCAGGAGAAAAATTACTGAAATAGTTGGTTTCTTAGTCAGCTATTAAGAGTGCTGTGTAACAAATAATCCCAACAGCTAAGAAGTTCTTCTGTTCACAGGTCTATAGGTCAGCTGAGGTGACAGTGTTCAGCAAGCTGTAATTTCATGGGATAGGTCAGGAAATTGCAGTCTATATGCCTCATCTGGGAACTACAACAAAGGATTAGTGGCTGCCCAGGTTATAGACTTTATTTCACAATGAAGGTAGAGTGCAAGAGCCCAACCCAACCACAGAAGCCATAGTCAGGCCTTGGCTCACTTCCCATCCATGAACATCTCACTGGCCCAAGCAAATCACTTGTACCAGATTTGGAGAGAAGAGGAATATCAGAACCAAGGCAATGATGAGAAGGCAGAGGACCCAACAGTGGTTGTATTGACTCTGGTCACTGACTGGTGGTTTCAGAAAAAGGGACCGGTCCATAAACTTCCAAATAGAAACACATTAGACTGCCAGCTCCACGAGGGCAGGAACCACCAGTCTAGTCCTTCTCTGTATTCTTAGTGCCTGGGACAGTGCCCACTGTGTTGCCAACACACAATAATATTTGTTGAAAGGATGGGCAGCATTTATTTAAAGTGCAGTTTGGATATTAACACTAAAGAGATGGGAATACCAGACCACCTAACCTGCCTCTTGAGAAATCTGTATGCAGGCCAGGAAGCAACAGTTAGAACTGGACATGGAACAACAGACTGGTTTCAAATAGGAAAAGGAGTACGTCAAGGCTGTATATTGTCACCCTGCTTATTTAACTTCTATGCAGAGTACATCATGAGAAATGCTGGACTGGAAGAAGCACAAGCTGGAATCAAGATTGCCGGGAGAAATATCAATAACCTCAGATATGCAGATGACACCACCCTTATGGCAGAAAGTGAAGAGGAACTAAAAAGCCTCTTGATGAAAGTGAAAGAGGAGAGTGAAAAAGTTGGCTTAAAGTTCAACATTCAGAAAATGAAGATCATGGCATCCGGTCCCATCACTTCATGGGAAATAGATGGGGAAACAGTGGAAACAGTGTCAGACTTTATTTTGGGGGCTCCAAAATCACTGTAGATGGTGACTGCAGCCATGAAATTAAAAGACGCTTACTCCTTGGAAGAAAAGTTATGACCAACCTAGACAGCATATTCAAAAGCAGAGACATTACTTTGCCGACTAAGATCCATCTAGTCAAGGCTATGGTTTCTCCAGTAGTCATGTATGGACGTGAGAGTTGGACTGTGAAGAAGGCTGAGCGGCGAAGAATTGATGCTTTTGAACTGTGGTGTTGGAGAAGACTCTTGAGAGTCCCTTGGACTGCAAGGAGATCCAACCAGTCCATTCTAAAGGAGATCAACCCAGGGATTTCTTTGGAAGGAATGATGCTAAAGCTGAAACTCCAGTACTTTGGCCACCTCATGCCGAGTTGACTCATTGGAGAAGACTTTGATGCTGGGAGGGACTGGGGGCAGGAGGAGAAGGGGACGACCGAGGGTGAGATGGCTGGATGGCATCACTGATTTGATGGACGTGAGTCTGAGTGAACTCCGGGAGTTGGTGATGGACAGGGAGGCCTGGAGTGCTGCGATTCATGGGGTCGCAAAGAGTTGGACATGACTGAGCGACTGAACTGAACTGAACCAAAAGTGGACTACTAATGCAGCCATGCTGTGTATATGATGGTTGTGGGAGAGTAACATTGAATACCTTCTATATCCCAGATATTGAGTAGATACCAATAATACAAGAAAAGCAAGGCTCTACTCACTAGAAACCTCACAGTTAGACAACTGCATTTCCTTGTGGTGAGTTTTAGATATGGGTATTCACAAGGACAGAGCAAGGGGAGCACTTGAAGAGGATCTGCATGAGTTGTTGCCAAAAGCCAGAGTGGCTTGAGAACTTTCCTTAGGGAGAGCATTGACTGGGTGTAGGAATGATATCCGAATTGACTACCCACCTAAACGACTTCCTCCCATGTACTTCACTAAGCACTCACTGTCATTTTTAATTTTACCAGAACTTCAAGGAAAATACATAGAAAAAGCAAAAGAAAGGGGAGAGGGAGGAGAGGAAAAGAAGAAACTAGCACTTTGGAATTCTCATCTCTCATTCAAATTTCCACATTGATTTTTCTCTCTGTAACAAATAGCTAGAGAGACTGTGATAAAATTGAGCCTTACTGGGTACCCTCTTTTTTGCCTCTCAATCTTAGCTTGTGGTTTTGACCTGTTAGACCCAGTAGCTTATGTCTGTGCTTGGAGATGGAGTGAGCAGGCCAGCCTCTGGTGTCATGCCATGCAGGTAACTGCTTTAGCTCCTATTTAGGAAAGTGAAGGTGGAGAGTCTTGACTCATCATTCATGGCTGCTCAGATGTAAAAGCATGACTTTGAGAAACCTACACAGGCACAGAGTAGTGTAAATGAGCAGTTAATCTATGTGCATTTAAATAATTAAATATATATTTTTACTCCTGACCTCCACGATCTAGTATTTTCACAGCAGGCATGTTGAAATCTCACTTGGGATCTTCTAACTTCTCCTACCTCTTGTATTGGAGTCTTTGCAACTGGCTTCTGACACTTCTGTCTCATTCTGACTCTTAATCTCATTTTATCTAGGGCCCCTCTTTGCCCTCTATCCCCTGCCACTACCCAACATCTAGCCCCCTCAGGTGGCAAGGAGTGCCTTACGTACTCCTGTTCCACCTTATGATACACGGGTCTCTGAGGCGTGTGTTCTCAACTCCCTTTTAACATAATTTACTGTGGTGTTGGAGAAGACTATTGAGAGGCCCTTGGACTGCAAGGAGATCCAACCAGTCCATTCTAAAGGAGATCAACCCAGGGATTTCTTTGGAAGGAATGATGCTAAAGCTGAAACTCCAGTACTTTGGCCACCTCATGCGAAGAGTTGACTCATTGGAAAAGACTCTGATGCTGGGAGGGATTGGGGGCAGGAGGAGAAGGGGACGACCGAGGATGAGATGGCTGGATGGCATCACGGACTCGATGGACATGAGTCTGAGTGAACTCCGGGAGTTGGTGATGGACAGGGAGGCCTGGCATGCTGCAATTCATGGGGTCGCAAAGAGTCAGACATGACTGAGCGACTGAACTGACTGACTGACTGACTTTGCAAATACAAGATAAATATTTTCTTTTAAATCAAAAAGGACTTGGCATTTTTTGAGAGATTCCCATCAAATGGTACTCTTCGTAGCTATCCGTCCCTGTTTCCTATCTGCCCTTTACTTTAGAATGCCTAAATCTCATTATGCCTAGCTTAAAATACAGGTAATTTCCTTTTAATTGGATGTATACTAATAAAATGGTTTCTGTGCCATTATCAAATCCCTCACATGATCCACCATGGAATATGGAATTCAGGTCATAGAAACCAGTTAGCAACTCATACAGTGCCCCAAAGTGTAGTTAATAAAAGGGAAAAGAAGCTTCCAAAGTCATTGAATAGAGTTATAGAGAACAGTTAACTTAAAGAGTTGTCATCATTTTCATGTTCAGGAAAGGTCTGCAGTTGAACCAAGAGACATATACATGGCGGTATAATGTGTCACATAGAGAATATAGTCAATAATATTGTTTTAATTCTGTATGGTGACATATGGTACTAGACTTGTCATGGTCATTTCAGAACATATAGAAAATTTAATCACTATGTTGTATCCCTGAAACTAATGTGATATTGTATGCCAATTATAATTCAGTAATATATATATATATACTTTTAAAGGAACTGATATGTCTCACCACTGTCCAGTAGAAGAACTTATCAATTCTTTGCTTCTCATAATTGGCAGATCTTAATTTAGCATACAATCCACCTGCCAGTGCAGGACACACAGGTTTGATCCTTGGGTCAGGAAGATCCCCTTGGGAAGGAAACAGCAACCCACTGCAATATTCTTGCCTGGGAAATCCCATGGTCAGAGGAGCCTGGTGGGCTACCGAACATGGGGTTGCAAAAGAGCTGGACATAACGTAGTGACTAATCAACAACAGCACATTCAGAGAAAGATGCACCGAGTCTATGAAGACTTTGGAAATGAGAAAAGCCTTGCGCACATAAAGGAAACTTCAAGATGTATATTCACTATTGTCAAGCTTTTCCCCAAATAATTCATGAGACTCAAACACAGCAAAGATTATTTTTTAAATGTTTCGGTTTTAGAAAATGTCAAGAGAGCAAAACACGTTAGCTGTGTTTCCAACCAACTAAGCCTATCAGACAGCTTTTAAACAAATTGTAAACAGTTTAACCATTTCTTGTGAAAATTACAAGGAAAGAGTCAACAAAATCTAATTCTTTCTGGATGATTCAGGATCCTTGTATACAACCCCTTCAAAAGGACATACACTCAGGCTGTTAGTGACACAACCTCAGGATGGTCCCTGCAAATGAGCCACTTTACAGTCACCCCTGCTTTCTCATCAAAGTTGCACGGACCTTGTGCAGCTGGGACCACTAAGATGGACATTCTATTATGCTAGTCACTTAAATCACAGGGAGAAGCCTGAAATCATTTCGTCGTCAGCTTTGCCATGAGTTTTCGTTTTCTTTTTCAGAGGAATTTAGAATCCTGTGTCACGTGGTGCTTGCGCCAGGCCAGACTGAGCCAAGCAGTTTTGTGCCTGACAGGGCCCGGGGCTCAGAGCCCAGGTAGCTGTGGTACTGCTTCTGCTGTTCCCTCACAGATGAGGAATCTGAAGCTGACAGGGCTGAAGCCCTTGCACAAGGTTAGCCAGCTGACAGTAGGGGACCTGGGCTCTTGAAGGACCAGTGTGTCCATCTCTGAGATTCTGCTAAGCTCCTGCATCACCTGTGGTACATCTGTGGGCAGGCTGGGGACAGCATCCCTCATAACCACAAACTGCACAAGAGGACTTCCTCCTCACTAAGAAATGTGCCCCACTGTGGTCAAAATCCCCCTTTGCGGCTAAACCAATGGAGGAGGAAACGGCAACCCACTCCAGTATTCTTGCCTGGGAAATCCCATGGACAGAGGAGACTGGTGGGCTACAGTCCACAGGGTTGCAAGAGTCAGACATGACTTAGTGACTAAACTACCACCACCACCACCCTGGGAAATCAGAGCTGCTCAATTATACTGCACAATCCAAATGCAAATTACTGTTTGTCCCTTGAGATCAGCACCTCCCATATGTATGGGGCAATTTACAAACCTCACTGAGGGTCTAATTCTGTGATTCAGGGAAATATCATTGTTATTATTATTATTACCGCTACTCAGCTTACAGATGAGAAGGGACTTGGCGGCTAAAGGACATGTTCAAGGTTACATTTCAGGTGAGAAGCCATGCTGGGACTGCCTGCAAGCTCTTCTGTTGCTCTCCCCCTGGGGAGGTGAAAATTAGTTCTTGGAGGAGCAAAAATTCTTAGTCTTTTAACATGGAAAGTACAGATATACATATATAAACAAATAACAATATATCTGCATAATTGAAATTTCAGGAGGAGGGTGATTAGGTTTGAAAAATATGTCTGAAAGCTCCTTAATGGGGTTGTGATGCAAAACTGGAGAAATACTGCTTCACACTGCAGCAATCTTCCCATCTTAGTAAGGACAATGTTACCTATAATTAATACATTTCTGCTTAGAAAGTGTACACGCTGAGATCTATTTAAGAAGATATCTCTTGAAAACAATAAATTAGTACAGTTGATCTTTCTTGGTCTTTTCACTGTCTCTCAACAGCATAATTGATATTGATGAGGACATGCCATGATTACTGTCCAACAGAAAGTGGCAAATTACATGAAAAAGGGTAATACCACCTTAAGTGGATACCTTAAACACACTGAAACACAAACATACGCACACACACACACACACAAACTATTTGCTACCTATGCAATGGAAAACATCAAAGGAAAAAATAAACCTGTTCATATAATACATTTGCTTCTGGAGATTTGATTTTCTTCCTGCCAAACCTAAAGACCTGTGTGAAACAGGAGAAGCCTTTTGAATAAATACTTGTAAATGGCCTAGACAGCTGAAAAATGGATAATCCCATAGGAAATGAGGGCCCTTTAAAAGACTTCTCCTCTACTTAAATATTCATGTTTCAATTAAAACATACACCTACTTTATTAACCACACCAGGCCTGGGTTCAGATCAATAACGGCAGCACTAGTTGGAATTCTAATGAAGATAAACAACGCTGAGTCCCCCCCAGCTTCCCCTGGGCACAGATGCACAAAGCCTCCTTTCACAACTTGCTCCAAGATATTTTACAGTCACCTGCCTCATGCAAATGAGGAGATTCATGTTTATTCATGGTGAGAGTTACAGACCACCTTTCATTCCCTAGGCCAGCTCAGCTAACCAACAGAGCGCTGTCTGCACCATGACGAAGTTGAGCTGGCCTAGGAAGGGGACTTCTGAATAGCTAATTGCCCCCTGAAAAGCATGCATAGAAAGTCAGTAAGCTGGAAGCGGTTTGGGAAGAAAACATATTCCCCTTTTTCATTTATGCGGTCACCGCCTTTGAGCTTTCAAACAATCCCTTTACTATACCACATCATAACCCATCAGATGTGACTATGGCCCTAGATAGTGGTTATTTTCCATGGATAACCTTCCAGGGACTTCTCAGGATGTGTCCGCTGTCTTGTGTCTTGTTCTCCAATCCTCCCCACTGTATTTTCACCCACTGACTTGGAAGAAGCTGGTAGCTGCGCCAGAGGCAGCTGCAGCTTTGTGTGATGGGCCTGGGTTCTCCCCGTGCACAGCCTCTCCTCTTTGAAGGGACGATTTCTCATCTGTGAGCCTGACAGCATACACTCTATCATGTGTGCTTTGCTTATTACGCTGTTGGGTAGCATTTTAAAATAGTGCTTTCACTCTAGAGTGACTGCATTTTTCAAATCATTAGTTTCTTCAGTTTTGGTAATTTGAAGGCATGGCAAAGTCATTTGATTTTGGTTTTTAATGCCCATTTTGACAGCATGTGAAGTAACACTAATGCTGTGAACAAATATTTTGATGGTATCTAGTAGGCTCAGCCACCCTGCGGAGAAGTCTGGACAACAAGGTAATTGCTGGAGAGGCCTTAACTCTCACCAGACATTAAGTACATGAAAACTATACCCGTTGATTTTTAGGCTGCTACTCATGGCTTGTCATGGGGAAAACCAAGGTACCTAATAAAGACGTTTGGAGAAAAACACCGCCAAATTTTCAGCTTCAACCTTGTTTCCACCAAAGTTAGATGAGTTGTTTAATTCAGTTCAGAAGTTAACTGGGGCTACATAGACAGCTTCACTTTGCTTTCTTCCCCCTCCCTCCTCTTTTTTTAAACATAATGGCTAAAAAAATGTCTTCTTGTGAGAAAGCAATTTACTTGTATTTCAGAGACAGTATTTATCTTATTACATACAAAAAGAACACTTTACAACTGCATATGATATTTTACTTCCTCAAAGTCTTTTTACATTTATGACTTCACCTTGAGATCACACCACTATAAGAGAAAGTGATGGAATTCTGGTATCCACTTTTTTTTTTCCTCCAATTTTCAGGCATAGAGCTCCTGAGTAACAGAGTCAGGATTAGACCCTGGGCCTTGTAGACTGACAGACACACCACTTCATCAGCACAAGTCATGAGTTGGTGAAATGTGTTACATGCGTCAACTGATGGTAGCTCTATGGACATGATTTACCTTTAGTGATCAAATCTACCTTAATGAAAATCCTTAATAGTGCTGGCTCCACCCCCCAAAATTTAAATTGTCATGTGGTACAGTTGGACACCGGGATAACAGAGCTTTCAAAAGCCCCCTAGGTGATTCTAATGTACAGGCAGGCTGAGAAATGCTGTTATTCATAGATACTGAGTTTGATGTATACATATCCTTGTTCAAATTTTTCAAGTGGAGCAGTCCGACACAAAAGCTTGAAATGAGATTCCCATACCTGAAATATCCAAGTCACTTGCATCCTCCTTCCTAATCCCCAACTCAAAAGTAAAGGCTTCAGTGAAATGACTATGGGGCCACTTGCATTCTGGGGGATCCAGCTGTGCTTTAGCTCTTCTCTAATGCCCATGACAATGAGTGATGCATGCTCTGAAATATTGGTGATCAAAGGCAAAAACACAGAATACAAACTCAATGGCCTGAATCAATGGATAACTCTGCAGAGACTGCTATATTGAGAAACTGAAAGTACTTTCAAAGCATAAATATTGTAATCACTCTCTAATTCTACTTCTCTTGAATAAATAAAAAAAAAACAAACACAAAAACATTGCATCTGCTGCTTCCCAGGTCTGGAGACAGCTGCTTTTCCAAACACTCACTTTCAGCAGCAGTGTTAACTTCCAAGCATTAGGTATCTACCAACGAGTGTCCTCAACAAAGTGGGTTGTAGAAGAGATTCCTGGGTCTGCCGGAATCTTGTATTGTTTATTGGGAAGAAAAATCAAAATTTTAGATTGAGAAATACTGCTTCTCCACTAATAAACCAAAGGAGGCAAATAGTTAAGCCTTTCTTAGAGAACACTGTATCTCAGGTCAATGATTAAATTCACCACCCATGTTTTCATTCAAACAGGCAAAAGCTTGAGAAGATGTCCAAGAAAGTTCAAAGAAACTGTGTCTTCCGTTAGACTCGTAAAATACTTCTGAATTTCCATTTGTATAATCTTAGGAAACAAGAAAAACATTAAATCTACCAGTAACACCAAACCCACATTTGTTCCTAAACTCAGTCTCTTCTGCTACCAAATTAATAACAAGAAGAAAAGTGAACTGATTATAATTTCAGCATTTCTCTTTTCCAAATTATTATCTGGTAAAGTGAACAGTGGCTGACAGGCAGCAGGAAAAAAATCAGAGAAGACATTCTTCACATTTAAGTAAAAGCTCTCACTCAGAGTCCTTCCCCACCACTCCCCCCACCCCCCGGCCCTTTTTTCTTGTTTTTGTTAAGGCCAGCAACAAAAAAGAGAAATAAAAGAAAAAGGACATAATTATACCTGCCTTTGAGCAACCACTAGCAGAACTCTGCAACTGGTATTATGCTAGTCTACCAGAAAAATAAACACCAGAAAAGCTCATCTTTTCATGTTTCATTGATTTAAACTGATACTCACAGATACAAATCTATTATATTTACAACTTAAGTGCACATTATGGTAAGCAGAATAATGGCCCTGTGTTGATGTCCATAATCTAATCCCCATACTCTGTGAATGTATTTCCTTTTACAGCAAAGGGAATTTAGATTGCAGATGAAATTGAGGTTGCTAGTCAGCTGACCTTAAAATAGGAACGATTACTCTGGATTACCCAGGTGGTCCAGTGTAATCACAGGGGTTCTTACAAGTGAAAGATGGAGGCATAAGAGGGATCATAGTGAAGAGAAATGTGGTAGAAAGGACTGAACTTGCAATCACTGGTTTAAAGACGGACAAAGAGGGCCATGAGCCAAGGAATGCAGGTGCTTTCCATAGCCTGGAAAAGGCAAGGAAATGAATTCTCCCCAAGAACCTCCCAAAAGAAACATGGTTCTGCTGACATCTTATTTTAGCCCTGGGAGACCTGTTTTTGGCTTCTGAACTATGGAGCTGTAAGATAAACAATTTGTATTGTTTGTGCCGCTACAATTGTGGCAATATGTTACAAAAGTATTAAAAAACTAATATACATGTGATTAAAAGTATATGATTGATACACATCTCTGGTTACAAAAGTAAGACATGCACAGTATTTAAAAGAAAAAAGCAAACACAGCAAACATTTGATGTAGAAAATTTAAATGCCTTGTCACACCCATCCCTGATCCTCCGCTGATATCCATTCTTGACCAGTGGGCATGTGGAGTAGGGCTCTCTGCCTCTCAGGCCTCCAGTTGCCTACCCACAACCATAAATAACCACCTCTACTTGGCAGCAGATGTGTAATGTCAGAATTAGTTTATGATTTGTTGCTTAGCCGCTCAATCGTGTCTGACTCTTTTGTGTCCCCATGGGCTGTAGCCTGCCAGGCTCCTCTGTCCATGGGATTTCCCAGGCAAGAATACTGAAGTGGGTTGCCATTTTCTTCTCCATAGTTTATGATTGTCCAGTGCAAAAAAATGACACTAAGGCTACAATAGGAAACTGTATTTGAACCTGGCTCTTAGATCTTGCTGAAGAATGTTTCTGCAACCATATAAGTTAATTAAACAGATTTTCACATGACCCTTTGGGGCCCTTACTGTCACCTACCAGGACCTCATCCTATGCAAGGAGAAAATCATCTTCATCCACCTGAGCACATAGCTGCAATGAACAAAATGCATCTGAGAGCCAGGCTCACCTCCTCCCTCCAGCCCTGCTCAGCACCTCCAGACCGAGGCCTCTGATTTCCTTTGTTACCGATGTATTCTTGACTTCATGTCCTAAACTTATTAGTTCTACAGTAATTAAGTACTTAAGTCTAAGTACTCATTCCCTTGAGCCATTCCTTTGCAGGAATTTGCTAATATTTTCTATACACCTCATCTGTGCATAGATCAGTAGCAATGATATTATATTTTAACTTTCACAAAAAATGCAGATATCTAAAATTCTGGGGAAGAAGGCTAGATGAACCCCCTCAGAAAGCAGATGGATACCTGGTACCAGAACACATGGGAGCCAGTGACATCTTCTCCTGAGGAATAGGTGTCTCCAGGACACAAGAGCTGAGGACTGAGTGACTTTCAGAAACAGTGCAGCGCGGGAAGAGCTGCATTGACCCAGAGCAAGTGGCTACAGCACTCTAGAACTCTCAGAGCCCACTGATTTAACTCTCCACTTGGTTTGGTTTGATTGAACAAAGGTCTCCGTGCTCCTTCTTTCCCTCTCTCCTAGAGATAATTTGCACCTGATTTGCAAAGTCCCTCATAATCAAGTAGAGTACACTTAGGAGGCTGCAGTTATAATCATAAGGGAATTAATGGGCTTCTTCTTTCTCACTTCCCATCCCAAATCATGTCTGTCCTTGGACACAGTTGCTCAGACACTTGCAGCTCTAGCACACAGTCTATAGACTAGTGTTTTCCACAGAGGGGAGTCTCTGGGGCCAATTTCAAGGACTTCAATAGATGGCCCAAGCGAATATACAAAAGGATTGAAGATCACTTAAACAAACCAGTACACAGATTAAACAACAATTAAAACGTTTCTAGAAGTGGTTATAACTACGATGAACTGCAATAGGATAAACATGAAGATGTAAAACAGGACATCAAAGTCACAAAATGTGGGGGAGGGTAAAAAGGTCCATCTTTTAGAATGCGTTTGAACTTACATGACTATCAGTCTAAAGCAAGCAGATAGAGTTATGGGTAAGCTTTCTTGAAAACCAGGGTAACCACAAATCAAAAACATATAACAGATTCACAAAAATAAAAAAGAAAGGAACTGAATAGGTGGCCCAGAATGACTGAGATGGAATGGTGTTCATTCTCTGTTACAAGTGCAGGTAAGATCATTATGCTGATAGAGACAGGTTCTAACCTTGGGGAAGCCTTGGGAAAAGTGTCCTTTCCCTGGTTTTCTTTCTTTTTAGCCAATATTGGTTCAAGATGCCATGAACCTGAAATATGGTGGAAAAGAAGGACCAGATAGACGTAAGTTCTGAGAAAAGGGGACTGGGAGGCAAAGACCATGAGAATATCAAGTGACACCAGAATTCAGATATTATGTTATGCCCCAAGCATAAGCTCATGAAGGCCCTGCAGGATGACTCTGAGACCAGACACTTAAGACTCAGGAACAGTTCTGTTCCCAGTACCAGTCCAGGGAACATGGGTGATGGGGGCTAATCAAACCCAGAGCCATATACATTAGCAAATCAGAATTATTAAAGTCCTATGCACACCTGCCCCAACCACCAGTTGTTAGTAGCTACGTCATAATTGCTAACAAGGCTTTGATCTAAGGTTTAAGATTTTGTTTATCTTGAAAAGTGCACAAGATGTATCCCCTTTCTTTAAGTTGATCAACACTCTTCTCTCCACCCAACATTCACTCACAAGTGGAAATGTGAGATTCACACTCTCCACAAAAACCAAATGCTTTCTGTAAACCAAGAAATGTTCCATTTTAACTTCCTCAACTCCCTCAAAGAGGTCTTGTATTTTAATAAAAACTCTTTGTGACAGAGAAAAGGGCAGTTATTTCAACCCATCCATAACCCAGAGAGACACCAAGTGACCACAGCAGCCTTCCTCATCTCATTCTCTCCGTAGCAGTCACCTGCACAGGTGAAAGGGAGGGATATCCCCCAACTAGACCTTGTACTAACAAGGCATCCCAGCTCAACACCATTAAAGGCAAAGTTCACCTTATCAATATTTCTCAAGAAAGAGTCTCTGCCTGTGGCTTCTACTTCGTGAGCCAAAAGGAACAAACTGTTCCAAGCTTATCCCTAGAGAGATAAGAACATCACTGGCACACAGGCTCCTGTCTGTACAGGTATGCCTTCCTTTTTCCATCCTCAAAGCCACCTAAACTCATAGCCATCCTCATTCTCCTTTCACGCGCCACAAAGAGACCATGCTAAGGGTGGGGAGGAGCCTCTTCCGGGACATAGGAAGCTGCTGCCTCTGCCTCAGATTCCTCTTACCTTGTTGAAGTCTTCAGAAGTCGCCCTCATTTCCTTCCATGTCTTGTTCAGGAGCTGGATACAGATGCAGAAAAACTCCTCAAAGGATCTGTCATGGGTGAAGAACATCGGGTGGAAATCGTTGCAGGTCTCACTAGCTGGAGGAAAGAGGAGGGAAAGAAGGGAGGAAGTTGAGAAGGAAAATGAAAAGACACGGCCACATCCCCCAAAGGGAGACAATGGGAGGCACGTTCACCTCAAGCCACCGTGGAAAAAAGGCACTTAGAAAAGGCAACCAGAGGCTAGTCCCCATGAAACCTTCAAGTTTAAGGTCAGATGGTCAGACCTACCCTTACGCACATATGTTGACTGAAGGAAGCTAGCTCATAACTCTTCCCATGTCATGATCATTACGGCTTTGGTCCAGGATGGCTGGTGTTGAATATGGGCTCTCCATCTGCCTTATTGATCTTATAAAGATCATTCAAACTGCCCTGTCAGTCACAGCGCCTCCATCACCCGTAATTTCCCATTTTTCAATGGAATAACTGGCAGAAGATGAGCTTTCCTGAATACACAATTAATTGCAACTTTGAAAATAGCATCCTTGAATTATTTCTCCAGGGGGCTCTTTTCCCTCTTATGGCAGTAAGCAGGGAACATCTGAGATCATTAAGCATCTGATACCATTAACCATTTGTTTGACATTCCCAGATACAGATGGCTGGGGGTCAAAGCAGCCCAAGTGTCTTTGAAGGTTCAGTTCTGGACCAAACTGTGAAGTCAGTAAGACTGCCTTCAAACCACCTCATTACAAAGCTTCCTTTGTCGTGGTCAGACCCAATGCTCTGAATTCTAGGTGTGGCCACCTGTCTCCTCTTCCCAGACCAGCACACCAGCCCCTCCCTTCTCCTCAGCTCTTTGTCAAGCTTACATTTTTACAGTCCTTTTACATACATTCATTTGCTCTTTAGAATACCTCTGACTGTTCATGTCATATGAATAAGGCTACTGGAGCCCAAGGAAGTATGCTTTGTGACTCCCCTATCCCTGATTCCCCAGGGCCAAAACAGGATTCTACATTTTTTTTTCTTTTAATATAGGCTGTTGCTGCTGCTGCTGCTGCTAAGTCGCTTCAGTCGTGTCCGACTCTGTGCAACCCCATAGACGGCAGCCCACCAGGCTCCCCCATCTCTGGGATTCTCCAGGCAAGAACACTGGAGTGGGTTGCCATTTCCTTCTCCAATGCATGAAAGTGAAAAGTGAAAGTGAAGTCGCTCAGTCGTGTCATACAGTGAAAGAATTTCTATTTTAATTGAACTCTATTTAAAGGCCAGTTAGATCTCAAGGCCCCAAATGGTTAAATTTCAAGCCCTGGAAGCCCAGGAGGGCAGGAGGGGTGGGGCAGGAGTAAGGTTTACAGCACTTCAGGAAGGTCAGGGTGCCCTTCATGTAGTTGAACACAGACATTATTTAGAGAGAATCCCCTGGGGAAAGCTCCTGGTGAGTGAGCCCTGATCAAACCCACGGGGACATGCTCTGCTCTGGTAGGGGCACACCTATACACAAACCTCTTTTGTCTTCATCCTTTAGAATACGTAGTAAATGCTGCTCTCTTCCTGAGAAGGCAGGGGCATAGGCTAGCAGCAGCCAGCAGTCACACTAAAAAAGTTTGGGTCTGAGGGCAAAAGATTTGGGTTCAAGTCCATCCATGACAATAAGGAGCTCACTTCACCTTTATGACTCTTGATTTTTGAAACTAATAAGTGGGAATGAAATCTCCACTGCTTTCCCCATTCATGGGAAAGTGCTTTAAAAAGATACAAAGAGACATAAATATGGAAAAAAGCGGTGGTGATGACAATGAAGGTTGTACCAGCAGATCATTTCTAGGAACATGGGATGTTCTCTGATGGCCCTCAATTCTTAGTCAAGCCTGTTATTACATCTCAGAAATTAGAGGAAAGAACATATAAAATTAGAGGAAAGAACTCCAGCTCATGTTAGTGGTGACTGGCTGACTGTTAGTCACAATCATGTCTGACTTTTTGTGACCCCATCACTGTAACCCATCAGGTTCCTCTGTCCATGGAATTCTCCAGACAAGAATATTGGAATGGGTAACCAACCCTTCTCCAGGAGATCTTCCTGACCCAGGGATCAAACCCAGGTCTCCTGCCTTGCAGGCAGATTCTTCACCATCTGAGCCACCAGGGAAGCCCATGATAGTGGTAGAGATGGCAAAATTGAAGAAAGTGAAGTCCTGACCTGATATACAAAGCTATTTAGGGAACTTGAAAAGTAAACGCAGGAGGGTTGTGTGTTTGCTGCCCTGGGCAATGAGCTGTCACTCTTACTTTCATAAGCACTGAGGCCAGTAAAATTTACAGGTCTACAGCAGCACTTTAAAGCGCTATCACCATACAAAAACTTATTAATCACATTATCACAGTACCTTTTTCAGGACTGGTGTGATTATATGTGTACTTTATGCCTTAATTAAAGTTTTATGGGACTACTGGTGCTGTGCAAGCCAGACAAAACTGAGAACAAAGAGCCCTGCTCTTGCTTGGGTGAAGAGGGATGAAAACAACATCCTTAATATTAGGGATCAGGTGGTAGGAGATTGTGTGTAACTCACAAGGGCTCAAGGGGTCTTATCTTCATAACAACCCAGGAGGTAGGCATGATGCTTATTCTCATTTTATATATGCTGCTGCTGCTGCTGCTGCTGCTAAGTTGCTTCAGTCGTGTCCGACTCTGTGCGACCCCATAGACGGCAGCCCACCAGGCTCCCCCGTCCCTGGGATTCTCCAGGCAAGAACACTGGAGTGGGTTGCCATTTCCTTCGCCAATGCATGAAAGTGAAAAGTGAAAGTGAAGTTGCTCAGTCGTGTCCTACTCCCAGCGACCCCATGGACTGCAGCCCACCAGGCTCCTCCATCCATGGGATTTTCCAGGCAAGAGTACTGGAGTGGGGTGCTATTGCCTTCTCTGATTTTATATATGAGAAAGGTGAAATTTGCAGAAATTAAGCCTTCCATCATGTCAACTAAGGCAGGCGGCCCCAAACGAGCATTGGAAACCTACAGTTTTTGTTGACCCAGCAGCAGCTTCCTGCCTTAGTTGACACCAAGAGCACAGGGCATTTCCATGTGATTGATGCTTTGAAAGTTAATTTCTCCACCTACTCTCCTAGATCTCCTTGGATTCTTCCTTCAACAGAAACCACGATCTTGATGCACAGCCCAGTGAGGCTCACAGCAAGTACACAGCCAGCACCTGTTGATGGATAATACCTGGCCATGTGACAGTACCAACAACAGCCATACCACTGTCATTAGCCACATTTCAGGCCCTATTTTCCTCTAGGAAAATAACATCAATTTCTTTTTATTTAAAATAGAAACAGTGTTAGAAGGGTTATGAAAGTTGTCCACAGTCACCCAGCTTTCAAGTGGCAAACTCAAACTCAGTTGACTTGGCTCCAAAGTCCATCATCATTGCCCTTACATTGTTGTAGTGACAGCCCATCACTGTTGTACATCCAGCATTCTACACCAGAGCCATTGTTTTCAACCTCCATAAGAGAACGGCTTTGCCATTCAAGAACCTTGGGACTCATCCCTTGTGATGAGAAATGGGCATACAACAAATCAAAAACAATTTGCTCCCTCACATGTTACCAAAGAAACAATGAGAAGACTGATGTATTTTGGGATTTATAATTCAAAGGTGTTCCTACACTGAAGGCAAGCAAAAAGTGATATTTTTTTCCTCAAAAATATTCAAATTGCAGATATTCAGGATTGAGGATGATTGAGCAGGAAGGATTGGTCCAGATTATCTGACCTATTTTCCTCTTTCATTTTTCAGGTAAGAGCAGTGAGAAAGGCAAAATGGCTTGTCCAAGAGTTCGTGATGGCAGAAAGCAGGCAACGATGCTGGGAGTCAGGCTGCTGGGGTTCAAATTCTGGTTCTATCACTTTCTGCTGAGTCAGCTGGGCAACACATTTCATCTGTCATTGCCTGAGTGTTCTCATCTGTAAACTGGGGGCAACAATAGAACAAACTTCATCAGGGGGCAATGGGGATCAAAAGGGAACATGACTACAGGAAGTAAGCTCAACGCAACTATAGGCCAACAAAATTATGCTGCTCTTCATCCCATAGCAAGTGGGCTTCAGCCCAGGCTGTCCCGGTGATAAACTAAACTTGCATCAGCTCACAGAGGTGGCCTGATTCTCATGAACAGGGTCCTCAATCTGGAGATTTAAACAAACAAACACACACACAGATAAAAATAGGGAAGGGAAGGTTTATTACTGTTTTTTAAGGAAAACAGAAACACTTTTTAAAGAAAAAGAAATGTTGAATTTGTAGGCAATGACTTTATAAATGGAATTTAAAGAGTAATTTTAAATGAGACAAAAATAGACTTTTTAAAAAACCAAGTTGTTTTTAAGCACACTATTTTTAACACAATGAGATTCTCTTTTATTAAAAAAAAGGATCAACTTACTGTTCTTTTAAGTCAGGAATATGAAGGTATTTTCAGGGCTGGGAGTAAATGAGTGCTTATTAATTTGCTGACATTTAATTCACTTTTAAATAGGAAGCTTAGAAAGCTTCTGTAATCCACACACTTTTGTTTCTAAAATGAAAAATAAGAATGCTATACACTTATGTAGCATTTTTGCCTTGGAGCCTCAAAGAACAATGGCTTTTGTAGGGTAGCAAGTAAACAATGAAAAGTGAATACAAAGAAAGGGATCTAATGCTGCCCTGTGACCTTGAGAAGGTCATCTCAGCTCCAGGGCTCCAAGTTTCTTACCTGTAAATGAGACCACCTGGTAAGGTTCCTGCCAAATCTAAGATCATAAGACTACACACACGTATACACACACACACCATAATGTATTTTGAAGTCCCTAATGTCCATTAGTAATTATAGAACTTGGAGATTACACCTGCATTGAACTTTATGTCCTAAATTATTATTTCCTGGAATGACAGGGTGGCTACACATTTCAGTAAGGTATTAGGGCATCAGAGTGGCATTTGATAGGCTTAGAAATGTTTGATAAGCTAGTATTCAATCTTTCTTTCATAAGAAAAGTGTTAGTTGTTTTCAGCCCCTTTCAATCTATTAATATCACTGAATGCAGACCATTACATAAGAATATTACACGACTAAAGATAGAATGACAAGATGACACAGGAAAATGCATATAATTTCTGCTCTTTCATGGGAATTTTCTCAGACAAATGTAATGTTTGAGATGCTGAAAAGCTCTGTTCCTGGTTTCGATGACCCTTGTTATACTCAGACTGTGAACTCACTTGCGAGTGACTAAAGGGACATATTTTGGTGGCACTAGGCAAATTCTGAGTATTTTTACCATGAAATAATGAGCCATTTCAACTAAACCAGTCTTTGGAAATGGCGCACTTTTGAAAGAGAGATAAGCACTGGCCTAACACAAAGGGCATTTTGTTTTAAAATTCTGAGCTACAGGAAGAAGGGGATAAATCATAAACACAAGAGTGCCGTGAAAACTGTCAGAATGGCTGCAAAATCTTACTAGGTAGCCACAGCATGGAAACTAGAACTATTTGGCTCTAGGGTCAGTCTGGGAAATATACTGATGAATTCACAGATGCAAATGTCTATTTATACCTCTGCACAAAATCTTACCCTTGTGGCCTTTGAATTTTCTATTTTTAGACTGGGTATTCCTTAACAGCTTGGCTTTGGAGTTTTGGTGCTGTGTGGGAAGAGGCTCAAAGTTGAAAACCTTTTGTAGGTGGGAGAGGTGAAAAGGGGCGAGGAGAGTGAGGGCAAGGAATGTGAAAAGTTCCCCACTGCTGAGCTCCACCAGTGCAGAAGCTTTCACCCCAGCTATTTCAGGATAGGGGATCAGATGCTTGAAAGCTGCTCAGCATTTCCCAGCTCCTGAAATCTGGTTTAACAGAACTCTGGATATTCTTTTCTATCCTCTCTCATGCCTAAAAATAGTATGAAATTGACACTAAAAAGACATATCGTCTAATCCAGTGCTCCATTGTTCACTTTCCTTCTGGGCTTTTTTTTAAGGACATGGAGAGAGAGAGAGAAAAAAAAAAAAAAAAAAAAAACCAACTACTGTTAGGGCTAAAAATCAGACTCTAGCATTTAAAGATAAACAATTCACCAAGAATGACCTGAGGCCATAGCTGAAGCTCACAGTTGTGTATTAATAAAAGAGCAGAGATTCTAGAGTGAGGTTGATCTGGGTGCAAATCTTGGTGTCACTACTGAATATCAATGTGACCTTTACCAACTTACTCTTCCTCCGGGGCTCAGTTTCTTCATTATAAAAAAGATAATGCATCTTACCTCATCAGATTGCTGCTAAGATTAAATCTAAAGTGATACATGATTCACATATTAACTGAGATAACATAAGCATTAGTAAGTGCTAGTTGTTACCAGTTTTAATAGCAAAGTAATTATTATTGTACTTAGCTAAAATGGCAAATTTGGAGGAATTATACTTGCAGATAGACATTATGAAACTATAATAATTAGAACAGCTTGATATTGGTCCATGAATGGAAAAACAGAACAACAAAATAGGACAGGGAGTTCTTATCTTCAAGATATAGTCTTATATGTACAATCACTAGATTTATGAAAAAGGTGACACTATAGTGTAAAGACTTTTCAAAAACTTGTGCTGAGCCAATTACATATGCATCTGAAAAATGAATTATAACTCCTTACCTCATACCATCTACAAAAATCAACTCAAAGTAGATTATAGGTCTCAGTGTGAAAGGAAAAACAATGAGGCTCCTATATAATACAGGAGAATAATATTGATAACTTAGAAGTAAGCAAAGATTTCTTAAACAGGACCAAAAAAATCATTAACCCTAAAGAAAAAGATTTGATCTGCTTATATTAAAATCAAGAACTCTTATTTATCAAAGGGTACAAGAAGGATGGCAACTTCAGGGTAGGAGAAAAACTTGCAGCATTGTCTGGCAAAAAACTGATATCCATGGTATATAAATACCTCTAATAAATCAATAAGGGAAAGAAAGAAATTCAACAGAAAAATAAGCAAAACGTAAGCAGATACTTCACAAGATATCTAAGTGTCCAATGAACACATGAAAAGATATTTGGCTTTTTTAATCACCAGAAAAATGCAAATTTAAACTACAATGAGATACTTTCAAATATCACCAGAATGGCTACAATGAAAAAATTTTAAAAAAATAATTAAGTGTGGATAAGAATGTAGAAAAAAAATAGAATTCTCATAAACAGTTGTTACGAGTGTAAATCCACTTTGAAAAGCAGTTTAACAGTATTTAGCCTGCCTAAGAAACTCCAGTACTTTGGCCACCTCATGCAAAGAGTTGACTCATTGGAAAAGACCCTGATGCTGGGAGGGATTGGGGGCAGGAGGAGAAGGGGACGACAGAGGATGAGATGGCTGGATGGCATCACGGACTCGATGGACGTGAGTTTGAGTGAACTCTGGGAGTTGGTGATGGACAGGGAGGCCTGGCGTGCTGCGATTCATTGGGTCACAAAGAGTCGGATACGACTGAGCGACTAAACTGAACTGAAAATATTCATACTCAATGATCCAGCAATTCTACCCAAACATATAGATCCAAAAGAAATGCATAAACTGGTGCTGCACAAGAAAGGTATCTGAATGTTCATAGTGGCTCTATTTGTTATAATCAAAATCTTGAAAGTCAAAATATCCACTCAATATGTTAAATTTTAGTTTATTCCTATAGCAATATTTGTTGTTCAGTCGCTCAGACGTGTCCAACTCTTTGCAACCCCATTGACTGCAGCACTCCAGCCCTTAAATTAGTTTCTCTTAAATTAGTTTCCTCCCTCCATCCCTCTCTCATTTCCTTCATTCATCTATAGATCCTTCCTTCCTTCTTTCTTTCCCTCCTTTCATCCATGCATGTGCATGTCCACCTATCTGTCCATCCATCTGTCCACTGACCCATTGATTCGTTCATCCATCCATCCATTCATCCACTCATTCATCCATCCATCCATCCAACTAGTAAGGTGGTTAAGAACAGGGTCCTGGAGCCAGTCTGCCTGAGTTTGGACCCTGGCTCTACCACTCATTATCTATATGACCTTGAGCTCAAGAAGAAGGAGAAATGAGTAAAAGCTGAAGAAACCAGCAGGCATCAGATCATCTAATTCTTTGTAGAACACATTAGGGAGCATGGGCTTTATTCCACCTGCAATAAGAAGCCATTAGCAGGTTTTGAACTGGAGTGGAATAAAGTAACAACTTCCTATCACCTTTCTTCTTTACCTTTTATCTCTTTTTAATGGCATTAAAATTCAGGTAATTTGAGGATCCCTGTTATTCTGGACTCTACTTGATACTTCAGTGTATTAAGGGCGAGTGATGAACTACAGAAAAACATTAGTGCTAAGTAGTTGGGAGTCACCAGAACTGAGGCTAGAATTCTTTCTCTATACTTTCTCAACTGAGTCCTTTATGTCACCAAGTCTGTGTTATTATGGTGATAATAACAGTAATTTACATCTGTAGAACTGAGAAAAGATATAGTGAGAGGAGTCCCATAAAACACCTAGCATAGTTCTTGGCATATAATAAGCACTCAATAAATGGTAGCTATAAAATGCTGTGCAGAATACAAATATGATGTGCAATTTTCCCCAAAATCTTAAATTTAGATTCACACAGGTTTAGTCTGTGTGAAATCTTGTTCACTTGAACCTCCCTTCATGAAAGTAACAGATCCCCTGGAAAATCATAGAGCTGCATCTACCAAATGACAAAATGTGCAGAATTTCCAGGAAATTATGATTTCTAATAAGAATGAGCTAAGTGACTCCTAGATGTTGGCTTATAATTGAAAAATGGGCTTTCTGACATGCTCTGTGTTTGTGCTTCTTGGTCCTCTGGCTGAAACTAAGACCGGCAGTAAAACAGATTCTGGATCCTGACACCTTCTCTCTTGACAAAATAATTGCTTCTGGATTCATTTATAGGTCTCTGAATGGTCTAAAGGAAAGAACATAATAGGAAAAACTGACTTCTTTGGGAAGAGTATCAAGTTTGTAGTATGCTTTAATAATACCAAACCAAAATAAAAAATCTAATTTGCCGACCTGGGTGAGGTATGGCTGCAGCATTGGTAGGCACAGCGAATGATTAGGAAAGAGGAAAGTTCTAGTTGGGTGGTAAATAGTCCAAAGCAGGGCAAAGGAGAGCACATCCAAGAAGTGATTTCTGCATGCCCTTAATTGAAATTTCCTTTATAAGGAAAATTATTCTCAGAAGCGACATATTAAGAGACTGTCATACAGCAAATTTAGCATGGATATAAATAATTGCCTGTTCAACCATGTGAGATGGGCACTCGAGGGTTATGTTGGGATAGAGGCTGATTAATGAACGGCTGGGATGTGCCTCACCGAAGCCCCAGCAAGAAAGAGCTGTGTGCGATCACATGACCATGGATGACATCTTTACTGGAGGCTCAGAGCCTTAACCAGGGCTGGGGAGCTGGCAAAGAGGCTGAAAATAAGTAACCCTAAGTCCAAAAAATAGCAAATAAAGGAAAGAGGACATGTCAAGTCTTGCTTATCACATACATTCTTTCATGTCTTTGGTACTCAGTAATTGCTGCTACTGCTGCTGCTGCTAAGTCACTTCAGTCGTGTCTGACTCTGTGTGACCCCATAGACGGCAGCCCACCAGGCTCCGCCGTCCCTGGGATTCTACAGGCAAGAACACTGAGGTGGGTTGCCATTTCCTTCTCCAATGCATGAAAGTGAAAAGTGAAAGTGAAGTCGCTCAGTTGCAACCCCATAGACTGCAGTCTACCAGGCTCCTCTGTCCATAGGATTTTCCAGGCAAGAGTACTGGAGTGGGGTGCCATTGCCTTCTCCACTCAGTAATTGAGTCCCCTTAAAAACTTAGTGATTACCTGTAGGTGTCAGGATAAAATGCAAATGATTTAGCAAAGCATTCAACACTTTCCAGTCTGCCCCTACTCCGTTCTCCTAACTTTTCCTAACTGACCTAGGAATGAACATTAAATTCAACAATAAAGTCATCAAATAAACTTCTCCATTTATATCTGCGGGGCTGCCCCATGGCTCAATGGGTAAAGAATCTGCCTGCAATGTAGGAAACGCGGGTTCAATCCCTGGGTAGGTAAGATCCTCTGGAGGAGGGCTGGCAACACCCACTTCAGTATTCTTGCCTGGAGAATCCCACGGACTGAGGAGCCTGGCGGGCTACAGTTCACAGCATTGCCAAGAGTTGGACGTGGCTAAGCAACTACACAGGCACACACACTTGTATCTGCACATGTTAAGCTCCTGGGTTTCCCTCTTCATGGAGCCCAGTGAGTCAACCTTCAAAGTCCTTCCCTTTGCTAAAGTCATTTCCCTCCAGCCCTGCCCAACTTCTGCTTCCTTTGCATTTCCAGACCTTTTATTTCTTCCATCTGTTTGGAATCCCCACACTTGATTATGAGCCTCCAAGACACAGGAATCCTGATTCAGTAATTTCTGCATTCTTCACAGTGCTCACATGGCCAGCCTTCCACAAACACATGCCCACAATCCCTTCTCTGGTTTCCTCCTTCTTCTCCCTCCCTAGACCTGCTTTTCTTCTGTGTGGTTTCCATTTCACCCCACTTCGTGCACTGTTAATAAAATGGGATAAGAGAAGTTCCCAATGTTTGTATAACACACATTTCGGCACTCTTGCTGTGATAGGGCCACTTTGGAAGGCCCCACACATGCTTCACCCGCTACTTTAAAATAAATTGTCCAACCTACAAAATGACACAGTCCTCTGTATTCTCTCTGCCAATATCCTGAAATCCAAGTATAGGTGCTCTCTTAATAGAAAACGAGCTATGGAGTCTAGAGTTAGCATGTACACACTGCTATATTTAAGCTGGAGAACCAACAAGGTCCTACTGTATAGCACTGCTGCTGCTGCTGAGTCGCTTCAGTTGTGTCCGACTCAGTGCGACCGCATAGACAGCAGCCCACCAGGCTCCCCCAGCCCTGGGATTCTCCAGGCAAGAACACTGGAGTGGGTTGCCATTTCCTTCTCCAATGCACGAAAGTGAAAAGTGAAAGTGAAGTCGCTCAGTCATGTCCAACTCTTAGCGACCCCATGGACTGCAGCCCACCAGGCTCCCCCAGCCCTGGGATTCTCCAGGCAAGAACACTGGAGTGGGTTGCCATTTCCTTCTCCAATGCACGAAAGTGAAAAGTGAAAGTGAAGTCGCTCAGTCATGTCCAACTCTTAGCGACCCCATGGACTGCAGCCCACCAGGCTCCTCCGCCCATGGGATTTTCCAGGCAAGAGTACTGGAGTGGTTGCCATTGCCTTCTCCGCTGTATAGCACAGGGGAACTCTCCTCAGTTATGTGGCAGCCTGGATGGGAGAGGAGTTTGGGAGGGAATGGATACATACATATGTATGGCTGAGTCCCTTTGCTCTGCACCTGAAACTATCAAAACATTGTTAAAAAGCTATACTCCAATATAAAATTAAAAAGTTAAAAAAAAAGAAAAATGAGGAATTTTAAAGAGAAGCAGATTAATCACATAAATGTAACAACAACAACAAAAACGCCTCAAATCTGGTATGTACCCAAATTATGGTATATAACCCTCCTCTGTAGATCAACTGCCAACAACTAGTCCTGCCCTAGGGTAGGGGCCTCTTTTCCTCTCCCCGCCCACCTCATTTACCACATGTGGCTTTGAGCAGGAGCACCGGAACTCAGTGCTGATCTCAGGCCCTCGTCAGACTTCATTACAAGGAACATATGGCCTCAAAAATTGCAGGACAGTGTTAACAACGTGTCCCCCTACCCAAGGGGAATTAAAGGGAATATGGGGGATATGAACAGAATAATCCAGGGACAATCATGCTTTTGCCAATGTGGGCTTTGAGAGGATGAAGATTTCTATCAGTGATCAAAACAGACTTAAACCCCTAATTTTTTGCCTATATATAGTTCCATCAATCCTCTTAAAGAAGAGTGCATATAAGGAGTACGGCTCTCTCCTACCCAGGGTCACGTGGGCAGGTTTGTGCAGAGGGGCCAAGCAGTGCACCCACAGAGCACCAGCCCAAGAAATGTATCCTCAAGCATCGTGTTAATAATGTAGGAAAAAGGCTTCACACAGGCACTTGACTGAGATTTACCCCAGAAAAGAGGAAACGAAAGGATAAAGCATTACATATCAAACCAGTAACAGCTGGCTGGAAAACTTGAAAAGGACATAGTCTGATTTACCAGTCACTTGGGAAATCTGCCAGAGCAAGTTAGAAGGTGAGTAGCCTAGAAAGCTGTTGTTTACTTGATATCATTGCAGTGACCATGCAGAACGGTTCCAAGCTCCTGACAAGTATTTTCTCATTTAGTCTTCATAACAATTGCATAAAGGAGGTACAGCCATTATCACCCCAACTGTACAGATGAGAAAATGAGGCACAGAAGAGTGATGTTGCTTGGTTCACAGAGCTAAGAGGCAGAGCCAGGATTAAACAATAATTTGGGTCCAGAGTCCTTCTTATCAAACTACTCAACACACATTAATTTCCCTCTATGGAAGATTTTTACAGCAGAAAGTTAATTCTCTCTAGAATGCCTATTTACTGTGATATAAAAATAAATTTAATTCCATTTCTTTCTTCTCCAAGCCATTATTTTAATGAACACTTAATCTTAAAAACTAAGGTAATTTTTGGATATGCAATTCCTACAGTTGGTAAGAATGGTGCATTTTCCAATTTATCTATGGCAGACATGTATTCCCATGAAAATGTTACTGTTTTAACGCCAGGGGAAAATTCAACAATTCACAGACTTTTAATTTCAGGAAACTTTTATTTGTTCATTGGTTTCTTAATAAAGAAGATAGAAAATTTGTCTCTTTTAATGCAAGGAAGATTAGGAAAATCAAGCTAATGAGACCAATTTATTTTTAATCAAACAATTCTATAGCACTTAATATACACCAGCCTCTGTTCTCTGTGCTTTACAACTATTAAATCATTTAATTCTCATATGAGAATTCCATATGAGACAAGTTCGATTCTCAACTCTGTCTCACAAGTGAGGAAAATTGGGGCACAGAGAGGGTAAGTAACTTATTTGAGGTCACATAGCCAGAGAGAAACAGGGCAGAATGTAAGTCTGGAGGCCTTCAGCCTGCAGAGGCTATTCTCTGAATATGTGTGTAGTCAGTGTACTTGGAGGTCCCCTTGCCCCAGTAGCTTTCTAGTTGCTGCTGCTGCTGTCCTAACCATTATGGAATGAGAGCTTCATCAGTATTCACATAATAAGGCCATTGAGCTCCTTTGACCCTGAGTGATCACACACATATCCATAACTACCCCAGATGTCTCAGGTTTAGGGTAAGTAGCCAAATTATATTACTTCTATTTGTTAAAAATAGCCCCATGCACTCTGATTTCTTTAAAAAAATTATGTTAGAACTGAATTTCTATTTCACAGAAATAGCTTCAAACAAATAAACAAAAAACCAGGCATCAGTGTTTTGGTGGTATTTGGGGAAATAAATTTGAGTAAAAATGTGGCACACTCACTCTGGGTGTGCTCCCAGAGTGCATCTCATTATCTTGAATACATGGACATCCAAGGAGTGAATACAGTTTTTCAGTTGATAAAATTATTTTCGCTATTAAAGAGCACTAATAAAATGAGGTTTAAGTTCTTGTTACTGCTTTAATGAGACTAGTTTTTCATCTTACAGACTGTGGGGTTAATTAGTATTCCAAGGAATGAAACGTTGGTTTCTTGTTGCCGGGCCTATGAGACAGGTTCACATACATAGCTTCTGCTTCAAGAATGTGTGTCTGTAGTCAGTCTTAAATGGATGGCAAAGATACATTTTAACCCTTTATTATTCACATTCTTTTTATATTGAATGTCTGTAACGTTTTCCTCCATGGTCTTGCTGACATATAATAAAAATTAACTTCTAAAGTTTCTCTAATATCCTTATATATTCAGGTGGTTATTATCCAATGACAGACTGCCTGCCGTTGAACTTGTTCTAAGCCAAATTCAACAAAGGTTATTTTGGCCTTCAGCTTCTTAGCCATCATCTTTTTCTTTCTTTTTAAACTCTCACCAAAAAGATGTCGTTTTAGATAAGAACATATCTTAATGAAAAACCGAACTAAGGATGAGACTAAAATAAGATGCTTTTAACTTCAGAAGGATGATTTTCTGATGAAAATTCTCAGCCCTTCCTTCCATATGAAATAAAATTTAATGCTCTCAGACACTTTCATTTCCTCTCTTTGTAGACAGTTATTTTATTTTACTTTTTGGTCATACGATCTTATTCTTCATGTTTTGAAATCATTTTCTCCCTTGCCTGGGACAAAAGCATTTGAGAACTTTGATTTTATAAAAATTCCCAATTCTCTAAAAACAGAGGGTGTTTCTGACATTACTTCCATTCTCTTACACACATAAGTGATCAGGCCATCTCCTGTGGTCACTAGAATGTACACAGGATACCCAATACAGGTACCTATGTTTCCTAGCAAGAAGGACATTATATCTAGCATGTGGAGTCCTTATAAATGCTTTTGAGGTTATTTGGCAGCTGTTAAGACTCAAGAGGGTAAAACCTAATAACAATAGCCCATTAGCACTGGATAATTGTTCTTCTTCCCAATCTCACTGTTCTTTCTTGTCTTCTTCATAGACTTGTTTTTTGTTGTTTGGGATGGGGGTGGTGCTTTTCTCTGCCCAAGGTTCTGTTCTCATCTTTCTTCTTTCTCTTCACTCTTGCCCTAGGAGAACTGAATTAGTCCCACGGCTCCCATGGTCACCGTTGTCAAATCTCGTTTTTGAGCTCAGAACTTTCCCCTGAGCTTCAGACAACCAGTTGCTTACTGGACATGCCTGCCTGGATACCCCTTAGTCACCTCACACTCCAAATGGCCCAAACTGAACTCATTCCTTCCATCTAGGCTGGTGCCCAGTCTCAGCAGTCTGCTATGCTTAGTCATCCAGGGTCGGATGGACTCCTCTCTCAGTCACCTTAGTATTCTGAATATATTTCCTCCTTTCCCCTCCTGCTGCCACGGGGCAGGGTTCAAGTGTTCATTGTCTGCTGTGCCAGATGGCAACAAAAGGCCTCAAGACGGCTTCCCACCCTCAAGACAGGTTCATGCTCCTCACTGCCCCACATGAGGAGTTCATGAAAATCTAACTACTGCCATGGCAAGACACAGAGAGAGCAATAGCAAGTATTTAAACTTATTATTATTAGTGCTTTATCATAGTGAAAATAAGTCACTCTGCTTAAAATCCCAGCTCCTCTCAAAGTCTTTACTGTGTGTACCCTGCCTAGCCCTTAATAGGCCCATTGCACATTTTTTAAAAATAAAACTTTCAGAATGTATTTATTGGGGAGAGGGAGAAAACAATTTCAAATTTTGAGAAGAAAATAGAATGACCAAACATATGAAGTCAAATAAGCTGTTTACAAGACTTCTAGACTTAAAGATAAATTTCTCCTCTGCCTGAAACACCCTGCCTTGTCTCATTCCCTGGTTGTTGTTTAGTTGCTCAGTGGCGTACGACTCTTTTATAACCCCATGGACTTAGCTCACCAGGCTACTCTGTCCATGTGATTTTCCAAGCAAGAACACTGGAATGGGTTGCCATTTCCTCCTCCGGGGGATCTTCCTGACCCAGGGAACAAACCAGTGTCTCCTGCAACACCTGTGGATTCCTGATCACTGAGCCACCTACTCAGTGACAACTCCAAAGGTCTTTTAACATCCGTGCCGTTACCACCTCTATGGGATGCCTTTGTTCTCACTACCTATAGTCTGATACCTCTAATTGTCTCCATCTCACCCTCCATCGTTCACACCATTCTCCATCTGTTTTTGTGTCTTTCCATAAAAATTCTAAGACTCTGGAGGTCCAGGACTAGGCCTTTTCTGTCTTTAGAGTCTCCAAAAACGCTTATGGAATGCATGGTTAGATGTGACACACTACTTGTCCAGGGGACATTATTGAAGCTGCAACTTTCAAACAGTCTCCATCTCCTTGTTACACTGAAGCACAGCACTGAAATCTCATATTCTTGCCAGCACTAGTTAATCATTAAACATTTCTCCCCACTAACAAAACAAAACATGACCACAGGAGAAGGCTCTGCAGAGACCGTGCCCACACATTTCAATGCCTGGGCTAAAATAACCATGTAAGTGTGTAGGACTCTTCATCATATCGTACCAGGAAACGCGCCCTCCCGTATTTAAAAATACACTTGTTTGGCTTGATTCAGGCTGTTCCTCATTCCACGCCTGCATGAGTCATTGGAGAAACATCCTATTAGAGGGCACCCCACAGACTGGCTTCCTTTGTATGTTTTCGATGAGTCAGGACGTATGAGTCACAGTTCACTCTTATGACAAAAGGAACCTGTTCTCCCTTCCTTTTCATTACTAATATTTAGTGGGCTTCATTGGCACCTTTTAGAAACATCTAAGGGAGCCAGGGGCAGCTGGAGAAACGGCATTATTTATTTTTCGCAAGCTACTCTACTTAAAGCACCTTTCACCAGAACAGCAGGATACAGTGGAGCTCTAGCACATCCAGAGCTGACGCGGCTCCCGGGAGGCCTGCATGTGGCTCTTGCTGCTTCGCCATGCCATTGAAGGGGGCAGGAAGGCTCACAGGAGGCAAAGACACGGCACAAGGCCCCTTGCAGGACAGGTACCTAGAAACGGTCTCCCAGAGCTCCTGTTGATAAAAGGCCAGTTGGCTTCTCTTTCTTGGCCATGATAGACAAATGCTTGGCTAAGGAGAGTGACATTTCTCAGCATAATCAATGGCCAACTAGTGAGCACAAAGCGGAGTGGAAAGACAGTCAAAGAACTGCAATCATCTAGATGTCATCCAGGACACTCAGAACCTGCCAATGGAAGAATTTTTAAGCTCCATGAGAATTAGAAACAACAGAGGTTAATTCCTTTCATTCCATTCCAGCAAATCTTTCAAGTGGCTATCCACAGAGCTAAATCGGGCATGGAATCAGTGGCAGAAGAAAGTACAGTGAGTTATATACGCCACAAAAGAAGAATATGCAAAGGGTCATGAGAGTCCTGGGGAAGGCTAAGTTTATTTTCTTAGAGGAATTGGCATTTGAATTGGACCCAAGGATGATAGTTCTGAATGTGTTTTTCCTTCAGAACCCAGTCAGGCTCATTTCAAATTTATTTACATTCAGACTCCAAATTCCATAATCAGCATCTCTGGGAAGCCATTTAAAAGCACGCATAGAAGCCTGCCTGCAAGGGAGATGCTTCAACCCAGTTCTATCAGGAATAGTTTTACAGTGGCCAATAAATGAAATAGAGAAGAGACTCACTAAGTCCACATCGTTCTGCTTTCCAGGGGATCCTGGTGCAGTGAATTCTGCTTCTGCTTTAATAGAAGGTGATAAAAATACTTGCCACCCACTTACCTCAGAGGAACACTGCCGGGATGCATAATGCTCAAAGCACTTTGAATTTTTTAGGTGAAAAGTGCTTTTTGAAAACAAAGCTTTGTGATCATGAATGTTTGATAAAAAGGAAGCAAAAACATTGTCTAGAGCATGTGTTTGTTGGGGTCGGGGGAAACCAGACACTAGATTATAACTTACAAGAAAGTCAGCATTCTACAGTCAAGCCCTGAAAGTCCTTTCCCAAGAGGTAAGACCATAACTATTCAGGGTACATTTAATATATCAAGAAATGAGGCAAAATTGGTGTCTTTGATGATAGAGGTTTCTGATAAGAATAAAGAATAAGCAAAAGGAATTGCAATTTGTCCCATGATGAGGTATGGAGGACATAAATTTTGCAGGCCGAGATAATCAGAATTGACTCTTAAAAAGCCAAAAAAAGAACACACAGAGGACACTGGGAGAAAAACTTTGAATGCCCAAGAACGAACGGGGTAAGTGATCCAAAATATTCAGTACTGCAGAATAAAGACAACAGAAGATAAAAGAAAGTTGTAAACAGTGAGTAACTCTCTGAATTAGACTACAGAGCTGTGTAGAAGGAAGAAATTAGACCCTTAGAAGGCTTAAGTGATAGTCCACTCTCTAGTACCAAGCAGATATATGTTCTCTATGTGAATGACTTAATTTCTCACAACTTCACACAGCTGAGAGAATCAAAGGAGAAAATGTTAAAAAGTATCATCAAAAATGTGCCGCTATCTACAGACATCAGGGGTGGTGATAATGGAGCTGAATTGGTGGGAATGACAAAAAACCAGAAGAAAGTCCACAAAGGAGAGCCACACATTTTGGTGGTAGAAATTTTTCTTTTTTAAAAAATACATGCAAAATGCTGGTGTTGAAGGAAGACTTCTGGAAAGGATCTAGTAACCCATTAGGGATATAACCAGGGTTTGGACTTCGATGACAGGGAAATACTCAGGACATATTTTCAACAAATTGAATGGGGACGAGAAGACAAAAGAAACAAAAATCATGTCGAGAGCCTATGTGTCTGCAGAAATTGTAGGAGAACAAAGTGGCCAATGTAAACGGGAAGCTGAGGAAAGAAGGTGGTAAAATGGTGGGGTTATTAGAGAATAAAAGATAAGCTTCTAATAAAATAGTAATGTGTAAAAGTGAAAAAATACTAAAAGTGAAGTCGCTCAGTCGTGTCCGACTCTTTGCGACCCATGGGCTGTAGCCTACCAGGCTCCTCTGTCCATGGGATTTTCCAGGCAATAGTCCTGGAGTGGATTGCCATTTCCTTCTCCAGGGGATCTCCCCAACCCAGGGATCGAACCCAGGTCTCCCGCATTGTAGACAGACGCTTTACCATCTGAGCCACCAGCGAAGTCCAATATTATAGAATAAAACATAAGCTTCTAATAAAATAGTACAATGAGGGGTTAAAAATTTATTTATGGAATTTTCTGCATCTGCTAGTTAGCCTCACCGAAAATAAAATGGAAACTCTTTTATGTAAAAAGAGTAGAATATGCCCTTTAAGGTTTCAAGAAAAGCAGATCTGCAGTGAAGAGGTGTCTCGTGGGATTATGTTGACGTCAACAGTTCCTGTGCATCACGTTTTCTGTTATTTTCAATAACCTCAAAAGCTTTTTAGTTTTACTCCAGAGTAATATTTATGTTTGCATTTCCTTCCCCAATTCATCCAAAAACCTGATTAGGCGTTCTTTCACTGGGTTCTAGCCAGTTCTATCCACTCACGCCTATGACCGAGGAGCCTGTTATCAGGGGAAGACACAGTCATCGCCTGTGATAAGAACTCAGCAAGAGGGGCCAGGAATCAGGCCATCAGATGGCCTGAGCAGAGTGGACACAGGCTTGCAGCCATTGGCAAAAACCTTGTAACACAGACTAGAGAGGCCAGCTTTGTTTTTGAGAAAATTCAGACATGAAGAAGAGGGATAGGGTAGTGAGAAATGAACTGAGGGAAATAACAGTCTGTGACCAAACGTATAGGAATCAGGCATTAGCCTGCAAAACCCGAGTCAGAAGTCAAATTTGGTCTGTTTTCTAAGTACATGAAAATAGATATATGACAATGGGTCAGCTGGAGCAATACATTAAATTTATATCTATAAATATTTCTTTCTATCCCTACTAAGTTCTAGACTTTTCCTGAGTATTTTTCATGTATAATACAGAGATTCTTACTAACAAGATGGGTCATTTTCAAAAGCTTTCTTGTTTTTGCTTTAAGATATCATCTTATTTTGACTGAATGAATGATACTGCAAAATATACTCAGATACATTAATCTATAGCTTTAGGATATGGCTAATCTGGGCAACTGACACTTCCCAAAGTGTTAATATAGAATAAAGAAACTACAGAAATTATGGAAAACACAATCTATATGAAACACAGATTGGACACTGCAATCAAGAGGACAATAAACATTTCCAGAGAGGACAGTCCCAATTTATCAGACACTATGCTTAAGCGGACCCATCTGCTCTGCCCATCATTCCCCATATCTGAAAAATATACATTCTTTAATTCACTTGTGTGGCCTATGCTTTTCAATCAGGGGACCACACAAAGACTACCTCAATGGAAGCCAAAGAAAAAATAAGCATGAAGGAAGCCATGGGCCCCTTGGCAACAATTGCCTCGGCCCCTCCACTTCTACGTGTATCTCTCACCACCCCTTCTTTAAGACAGTTTCATCTCTACTTCTTCCTACTTGGCTCAAATACCATGTGCACTCAGCCCCAGACTCATCCTGCCCCTGGAACCTTTAGGTCACTGACCTGCCTGTGCAGATTCTTATACCCTAGCACTCTACCCAGGTGGTGCCCTGGTTTCTCAGAACAGTTTCTCTTAATTTAATAGAAACTTTGTTCAGATTATTTTGCTGGTGACACAAAAGATGCTCATATTTTGGAATGGATTTTCTTGTCTCCCTTAATTCTTACCATTAAAATTGTAACATTTTCTGAATAATCTAAGCATCACCTACACCTTGGTAGCTACAGATGTTGGTATGACAGGTTTCTTTCTTGCTTAGAGATTTTCCTTCTAATATCACTTTTCTAAGCTCAGGAAACTTTGACATTCTTTTGTATTCTTCAAAGGATTAGAAAAAATTCTGGATGAGGTTTAGTGAAACAAATCATTGCTGCTTTAGGTAAGTACGATTTAGTTTGCAAGGACACTCACCTGGGCACACTAGATCACAAAATGGGGGGCACTTTACATCATATGTTTATGAAGGGGTGAGATGTACAGACGTATGATATGCCATGGTCTGAGGTAAGGTTAGTTTTGTTTCAAAATGTCAATGCTCTTTTGATGATAACAGCCATATTCTCTCCATGCTCCCTGAAGCCTCCTTGGCACTCTGTCCATAGATCATGAAGAAGAGAGACATGGATGGCATCTACACCAGGGCATTTCTTGCCCTGAATCTCCACTGTCGGTCTAGCTAATGTGGGTGGATAGGATGTTCAGCCATCTGTATCTTGGCCCCTTTCCCCCACAGAATTGGAAAAAAGCATCATCATCATATTTTTACTTAATACTGACCAAGACATGAGGGGAAATTGAAATTCTGTGAAGGCAATTTTGACCTTTGAAGTTAAAGAGTCACCATCAGAAGCAAGAAATACAGAACACAAAGAATGACTCGACATCATCAGAACTAGGAAGGAAGGTATGTTTTGGTGGTCACTACGCACTTTCCTTATGGAAATCTTCCCATAGCCTGATTCCAGTTGATTCAATCTATGCCTAATTCCTCCTGACCATTTATAATCAACACTATGACCCACATGATTCACTTGGATAAATGAATTTTTTGGTTTTACATACTCTTGACTTGTATTTATCTCCTCTCTTTACAGGAGCAACATAATGTTGATTTAAGATAAAATGTAGGCTCCAATACAAAATCACTGGAAATGCAATGAATTAAAAAATCTCATTTTACTTGGGAAGGGTGTTGCATTATAGTGTTTTCCAGAAGAACTTCCTGTAATCTTGGAAGCATGTGTGTGTGTGTGTGTGTGTATCTAGTGAAGTGAAAGTGTTAGTCACTCAGTCATGTCCGACTCTTAGTGACTGCGTGGACTGTAGCCCACCAGGCTTCTTCATCCATGGGATTTCCCAGGTAAGAATACTGGAGTTGCCATTTCCTTCTCAGGGGATTGTCCCAACCCAGGAATTGAACCCAGTTTTCTTGCATTGCAGGCAGATTCTTTACTGTCTGAGCTACCAGGGAAGCACCTGGAATGTTGCTAGTATGACTGAGAAACTAAATTTTAAAATTTTATTTATTTCTACCTAATTCAAATTTCAATAGTCAGATGTGGTGAGTGGCTAACCTATTGGACAGTGCCATTTTAGAAAGATGGATATTCGGCTTAGGCACCACCTACTAGGCAAAACCATCCTTGGAGCACAAAACTGAAACCAAGTAGAAATAACCTGAGATCATTTTTCTCTTCAGTAGCCCATTTGCCACAGACTGAAGGGGTGATGTTCAAAGCAGCTGTGATGGTGTACAAAGAGTTCTTGCATAGATCTTCCAACCCACAACCAACAGAAAGGAGACCACATGGAAAGGAGTTAGCATCATTATGATAAAAACATTAACTGACACAGAAACAGCAAAAATATGAACACTAGTGCACTCGACTGTGATCAGTGTGTGCCTGATACGATAGACAGCACTGTAAGAGTGACACACGCCTCCTCCTCCCCAAGATAGGACTTCATCGGCAGTGTGCCCTGGTACAGCAAAGCCAGTCCCACACCTTCCAGCTCCTCCACACCACACTTGAAGGACTCATGCTTCTCACACTATGCTGCCACCACGTGGTGTATCTCTCTGCCAGCGAAGGAGAAATAGGACATTCTATTGCCCACCCCATCAGTCAAAAATGGTGGGTATAAGGAATAAATGCTGTGTTTCTTTCTACTTGTATCATTACCATTCAATATAAGTCTAAAAGCTATTTGCAAATAGGAAGTTGGGGAGATCAGGAAAGAGTGTAGCATATATAATAGGTAATGTCAACATCCTGTATAGGAGAGGGAATAAGGAGAAACAACACTCAGGTTACATGGTTGCACGACCTTGGCTGTCTCTATAATGTCCTTAGGGGAAGGGAACAATGTGAAGATTAATGTTGCCATTTGTCATTTTATAGCCATAAGCCTGAACACATGAAGGCCTTATTCATCATGCACAGAGAGTAGGCCCCTGAAATATACAAGGTATATTTCAAACAGGAAGGTCTTTGCCTACATTGCTGAACTACTGTGGGCTGCTGAGTTATCACCGCAACATTTGAGGTCTGTATGTGGCAAAGGAAAGCAGAGGCAGGGGTGGGGAGGTGGGGTTGGGGAGGTCGGGGGCAGTGCGTTGAACAACGGCCATTGTGTTTATGATGCTAAGGACAGTGTGGACACCTAGAAAAGATGAGTACTTATTTGGTCACCTCACACTGCCCACCACCATGGCAGGTACAGGAAGTCTGCCCTCCCTGATCAGTGCCTCAGAATCTCCATTCGCTTCTCTTTCCAAACCACTAGTAAAACAGAGAAACAGCTGCAGAAAATTGGAAGCAATAGATGGGCCTTCTCTCAGCTAATAGAGCATAAGCATGAAATAAACTGATTGATTTCCTGAATGTATTAACAGAACACCTCAGGTTTCCTCTCCTGTGTCCCTGAATTTTAACAAAGGCTGGAAGGCAGCTCTGCTGACCATGTTTCTGAACCCTGGATGCATGCTATAATAGTCTACTTTAAAAAATACCAGTGCCACTGAAAACAGATGAGTGGTCTACAGGGCGTGGGGGAAGAGGCTGACTGAAAGTGGCCCATCGATTTTTAGGGTGATGCAAATAATCAGTGTGTTGACTGTGGCACTGGTTGCATGACTGTATGTATGTCAAAACTCACCGACCTGTACACAAAGAAAGAAGAACTTTGCCAAATGTAAATTATGTCTCCATAAACTTACCCTCAAAAAGCTACTGATGTTTGGGCCTAACCCAGATAAATGAAATCAAAACATCAAAAGCATGAGTCAGGACATTATTGAGAAGCTTCCTAGTGATGATTCTCACATGCAACCGGGACTGAGACCAGTACAAGTCTAGAATTTGTGGCCATAGGGGAGTCACATGAAAAAGGGGCTGGGCCAAAGACCAGCGGTATGGCTGGCTCTAGAGAAAGAATTCAGGTTCTCAGTTTTGAGTTTGTGAACTACACATTTCTGCCTCTTCATTATAGGAATGGCATCCCCATTATCCAATGAGGGACTAGGAACAGTCACTCTCTTGTATACTCATCAGACTCAAGGGAGGGTGGTGATGCATGGGATGTTTGTAAGGCAAAGTGCTACAATCCACTCATTTTGTCGAACAAAGACAAACAGGTGCTTGTTTGTTTGGTTTTGATTGTTTCTTTTTTTGGGTGATACAGCAGATAGGCTTTTTTGGGGCAAATGTGAAAATCCTCCATGAGGTGTGGTTTGGGAAGAGCTCTGTCCTAGCAACCTTACTACTCTCTAACCTCTCTGAAGACGAGTGTCCTTATCGTTAAACAAGGACAAAGATTTCAATGGCCACTGCTTTCCCTCAGATCACCTGGGACGCTCAGAACAGCCAACCTGCAAGAAAGTGATCTATCAACTGTATCCCATTAAAATAGCTGGTGTGAATTGCACATTTACTGTGCTAAGCATTTTCACATCATTATATACTCATCCTGAAGTATCATAGCTAAGACTATTAACTGTCTTCAGTTAAGAATAAGGATGTTGGGACTTCCCTGGAGGTCCAGTGGTTAAGACTTTGCATTTCCAATGCAGGGGTCAAGGGTTCAGTCCCTGGTTGGGGAACTAAAAGATCCCACATGCTGCATGGTAGGGTCAAAGGGGGAAAAATGAGAATGTTATGGCTTTGCCACCATCTCCAACATGCCAATAGTATATTCCACATTACCTTTTTACTCTTCCTGAACATCCCTCTTGTTTGATGTGGTGATCACATCCCCCCTTCCTCTTGGCTCTTTGGACAACTGGTTGCCTGCTTACTGGTTCCTCCTCCCATTCTTAACCTCCAGGCCTAGTGCTCAGTCCTGCACATCTAGGCTTCTCTAGCTGTCCTCACTCCCTGGGTGATGCAGACTCATCAGTCTCTGGGTGCTGAGCCCTCTCCCTGCAGCCAGACGCGTATTTTCACTGCATAGCTGTCAGCACCATTCAGGTATCTCACAGATACCTCAGAAAGACAGCCAAGCCTGGGTTCCTGATTTCCATCCTCACGCTCTCCCCACCCCCAGTGTTCCCTTCTGTAGTAACTGACCAAAGACCTGGAGGCATCTTTGGCTCCTGTTCTCTCAAACCCACATCCAATACACAAGCAAATTCTGCTGGCTCTTTCCTGAAAATAAATTCAGAACCTGACTACTGGTCACCATCTCCACCACTACGTGGTTTAGCCTCGTCACTAACTGCCTCATGTGGCCCCCTAACTAGACATCCTGTTCCACTCTTGCTACAATCTCTTTTCCACAAAGAATCCAGAGGGACCCTTTTATAATGTAAATAAAATTAGCAATACAGAAGGGAATAGAATGAAAACTCCACAAGACAGGCCTCTGCCTCTTCCGTTCATTTTGTACCCCTAGTGTCAACACAGGCTGGCTGGCACTTTTGTGAATATTGGTTGAGAGGATGAATGAGTTTGCAGTGGCTCCATGTTCTGCATCCGGTCACAGTGCTGACCCAGGATCTAGCAGGCTCCGTGACTTTCTTCTGCAGGCTGTATGGTCTCTTGGTGGAATAGTAAGTCACAACTATTGAGCTGCTTGATTACTTCTAGCTTTACTTCTACACACTACACAGAAAGGTTCTAGAAAAGCTACTGTGAGATCAGCAGAGCCTAGAGTTAGATGCTGAGTTTCACTACTATGTCCTTCAACACATGTACATTGTTGTTATCCTCATCATAGGTGTCTCTACTCTTACCATTGTGCTGAATTCAACAGCTACTAAAACCACTAAAAGAAGAATTCTTTTGTCCACACTATCTTCTGGGTCTTCAGTCTGAGATTACTGTAGAATTTCAAATAATCCTCAGCTATTTAAAGGTTTAGACACATTCTGAGTCAGAGTTTGAAGCCTTCAAAATAGTCTATAGTACCAAAATGGTTAGGAATGTGTGTAAAATCAAAATAAATAAGTATGAATTATAAAAGTAATACTGGAAGTGGTGTGCATGAATGTAGTTGGCACTCTGTTATTTACTACAACTGTTTCAGGCTATTTTTTAAATTCCCATGCTAGTTTCTGCCTGTGTTTTGCTCAAACAAAGTGGCTACACAGCTGGGCTCTAGGCGGAGGTAATCTAGAGCTAGAGTCTCCCAGTATGAGGCTATGAATGCTTTACTAGGATGATCAATAGAGACCCTTAGAAAGAGTAATTAGTTTAACACAGAGACATACTATAAGCTAGGACTGACTCTGAGCCACCTAGAGTACAAATCCATGATTAAATATAAAGTGTGTTCTGGGTAGGCTTGTGGAACAGAAATGGAACATTAGTTAAAAACCAAGGAAATCTGAAAGTATGGACTTCAGTTAATATTATATTATTGATGGAAACAAATGTAATATTCCAGTGTAAGATGCTAATAATGGCAAAAACTGGGTAGTGGATATGTGTAAATTTTTTATATTATATTTGCAATTTGCTTTAAATCTAAACTTTACTAAAAAATCAATTTCATTAAAAATATTTAGTGGCACAAGAAGGTAAGATTTTGCATTGTCTGCTTACTGCCCCCAAACTTATACCATTATTATAAAATTTTCTTTATTTGGACAAGACAGTACATATATTTTTTTCAAATGACAATGGTTCAAAAGCTTTTTTAAAAAGGTCCTCTTGCTGACTGCTTTTGCTCTGCAGCAATTTGCCTGCCCTTTATTCTCTATTAAATCTTAAAAATACCACTTATTTGCAAGAAGGAAGAATTATTTATATATTCATGCACTGCCTCATTCTACAAAGGAATCAAGGAAAGGAAAAAGAGTTAAATAAAGTCTTTCTTTTTCTAGAGTCCCTAAAATAGCCTACAAGACAGTCTATATTACCATGATAAAAAAGTATATTTTATGCAATAATTCAGAGTTAACAAAGTATTTCCCCACAGATTAGCATACATTAGGTAACCACTGTGAGGTTGAGAATTATCTCTTCTTTAGGGACAAGAATACTGAGGCTCTGAGAGGCAAAGTAAAACCTTCTAACCCATGCAGGGTTTTCTACTTCCTGCAGACCTCATGACCTCTCTTTCATTCAGCTGATCCTGGAGCCACTGCCATCACACCAGATGCAGCCTTCAATGAATTAAATCCACAGACACATCTTGCCAAATTCTAAATCAATCCTCGCTACGTCCACCTTTGCATATACACCAGTCCCCAGCTTTCTGAATGTAAATAAGCCGAGAGCCGGCTGATCTTTCCTTGTCACCAAACACATATACTTTACCTGTCTCCTTTTAAAATTATACAGTGTGTATAACTGTCCAACAATTATACACAATTTCAACAGATTAACTCAAGGTCAGCCTTGGAAAGAGAGAAAACTGCTTTCTGTACATACACAGTCATGTTTGTTAAAAGTCAGAACCATCTCAGATGACTGGAAGAAACATCAAGTATTCTTTGCATAAGGAATCCCAAGACATTTAGCACTTACTGATGAGAAAAGAAAGGGGGCCCAGGCCTCTGCCCAGCCACCTTCTTGTTGGAGAACACAGCGCTGTGCGCATCCCACTTGGAGCTGCCTTCTGGGCTTCAGATCAGCTGAGAGAGAACCCTGGTGTGTCTGCTCTCATTACAGCAGCAGTTTAGGTTTGATGTTTTTGACATGTCATAATCATCGAGGAATCAAATGGAGGAATGAGAATGATGAAAACAAGACAAAACAAAAAAATCAAAGCGTGAGATGAATCAAAGACTGAGGCAAACGTCTGCAGTTAACCCTGACGCTCTGAAACTCATGGAGAGATCAAGGGGAAGGTGACAATATGTACCTTGCTTGAGATTTTGACACATTGGGAAAGGAGATCTTTGAGAGATCAAGGGAGTTTCGTGAGCCAAATAACAGCTAATGTAAATTTGCTTTCTGATTTTTTAAAGAGAACCTGGGAACTCTCTTTGTGCAATTCCAGCACAAAGCACAGAGGGGTTTTTCAGGATCCTTTCAGCTTGTGGAAGAGGCTGTGAAATGCTGGGAACAACTCACTAGGTGCCACTAATGAAACAAATTCTCCTTCTATGTTTACAACTCACAGATTGCCATATTAAAAAATTACGACTTAGGATCAATCAAATGTTACACTTAAAAAAAAAAAAAAGAATCTGCACAATTTGTCAATGGTAGCTGTTGATGCTGCTGCTTCAGCTTGCAAAGGAGAAAGAGAAAGCACTGAGCCACAGAACTGAATATCTAGAGGGGCATGGCTGGGACTGGCTACCTTTCTCTCCCCAGCCTCTAGCGAAACATGTTTGTTGAATACAAATGATCTGGCCTTCCACTTTAGAGGCCAATTGAACAAAATAGCTTCTTACATACAGAAATGGCTCATTAATCAATGTACCTGCCTGTCAAAGAATTTCCTCTCTATTTATCTGATTTTTGCTATCTTGCGTAAGCTTTGAAGCACACAACTGAGAGAACTGGACTGACCACAAAAGAAGGTTCAATAATGGAGAAGAATGCCAGCTTGGCCCCAGTTAACCTGGGTCCATTTTAGCTTATGAGAACTTGAGGTATTCAAGGGGTTTACAGGAGAACAAATGCACAGTGAGTGGATGCAGTTACCCAGTGTCAACTGTTCCCCATGGGATTAATATATCACTCTTCAAGGATCTTCCCCAGTAAAGAAATTCTGGCTGCACCACAGCTGCCAACTCTTCCTGGCTGGGTCATGTGACCTACTCCAGTTAAGGATCTTAAGTATAACCATGCATGCCACCACAAATACATCTAAACTGTGCCTTAGTTCAGTTCAGTCACTCAGTTGTGTCCGACTCTTTGTGACACCATGGACAGAAGCATGCCAGGCTTCCCTGTCCATCACCAGCTCTTGGAACTTGTTCAAACTCATGTCCATTGAGTCACCGATGCCATCCAGCCATCCCATCCTCTGCCGTCCCCTTCTCCTTCTGCCTTCAATCTTTCCAAGCATCAGGGTCTTTTCCAATGAGTCAGTTCTTTGCATCAGGTGGCCAAAGTATTGGAGTTTCAGCTTCAGCATCAGTCCTTCCAATGAATATTCAGGACTGATTTCCTTTAGGATTGTCTAGTTTGTTCTTCTTGCACTCCAAGGGACTCTCAAAAGTCCTCTCCAACACCACAGTTCAAAAGCATCAATTCTTCAGTGCTCAGCTTTCTTTATAGTCCAACTCTCAAAAACCATAGCTAAATTAAAAATAAACGTACCCTGTGCATGAGTTTGACAGACTTCCCTAAATGAAGTATATGAAATTTAATGCTTATTTATTTATCACCAAGAGACCTTTCTGCACTCTCTTTCACAGATGGGATATGAAAGGATTTTCCTCAGTGAGCCTAATGGATGTGATGTGGTCAGACAGGCCCACCAGGAAAGCAATCACTAGCTTGATACTCTAACATTTTTGCCTTTTGATTTACTTGCAACTGCTTTACTCATAACAATTTACAGTGATTTAATTTCCTTTTAAGTTGTTTTCTCTGTCTTCAGATTGGAATGTCGACCTTTAAGATAGAGACCACCACACTTGTCTTGTTAATGGATAAATACAAGAACACACACTGTACCACCTCAGACACAGCTGGCACATAATACATATTATTGAATGAACTTGATAAATAAATGCAGGATCTGAGTTGGGAAGAGGTGCTTCCTGAAGCCTGACCACTGCCAGAGTTGCTCTGGGGTTCCCGGGATCCTTTCCCCAAAAGGTCCCTAGATCAGCTTTCCCAAAAGGATTCTCTCTGACTGCATCACTTCTCCCTGGAAAGACCATTCTGCTGCGGAAAGGGTTCAGTGGGGTGGCCTTTTTATACTTATTAATATATGGGGCATATTCAACACCCTTCATCTTTGTGCAACCAAGCTTTCCTATTCTAAAGGAAACCAGGTGGCAGAGGCAGGGAGGAGGAGCTTAAAGGTGCAGAACTGTCCAGCTTTCCTTAAAGAACTTGCAAATTTTGATTTCCAACCACACACTTGCAAAAATGAATTAGCTGATTTTTGTCTCTAGATCAGCCCAGGGAAAGAGGCAGGCTTATTGAGAGAAAACAATGAAATCAATTTCCTTTAATACATTTTTGGGTGAAGAAATACATCCTGAAATGAAATGGTCTCTACAAGGGCTATTTCAGGCTTTGAACTTTCATACTGAAGACTTACTTCTACTAATATCGTCAGAACAATCATATCCTGCTATTCCCAAGGTCTAGCCTTGCTGAGGGCTTTCTCTAAGTTAAGCATTCTGGTAGATATTTTGCATACATTAATCCAATCATCCTCATGAAACCAAAGGAGAAGGTATTTTTATCTCCATTTTAGAGACAAGAAAACTGCTATGTAGAGGGCCACCCAACTATTAATGGTAGAATTATGGGGATGTGAACCCAAGACATTTTATCCTGAACACCTGTTCTGTTGGAAAATAAACCTTTTCATCTGTTAAAAAATTAATACCTTTAATGAGATACAGTTTATGTACCATAAAATTCACCCACCTAATGGTGAAATTCAACATTTTTTACTGTACTTTGAGAGTTGTGTAGCTATCATCATTGTATAATGTTAGAAGATTTTCATCCCACCAAATGAAACTTTAGACCCCTTAGCAGTCAATTTCCATCCTCCTTTGTTTTTAAATCTTATTTTCCACTTTCTGTCATTCTGGCCACTGAAAACAATTTTGTTTTCTTTAATAAATTAAAAATGTTGAATCCTAGCAATCAGTTGACACTTTTCTCTCCAAATGCGGCTTTCTTTTGGGAGTGTGTCTTATCATTTTCTTGAGAACAATTGGAGAAATCAAGAGCTTAGGTCAGCAACCCTATTTGCCACATCAGATCATGGGGTTTAAACACAATTGCCCTCTGGTCCTCCCCTTGAGGAGATGGATCCATCACAGATTTTACTTAGTAAGAAGATGTAAGGCCTTCAAGGACAGATGATACCTAGGTGTTTGGTAAGAATGAAAACTACCTCCCAGTCCTCTTTTTCAGTAGTCTTACAAGAGCCTTGAAAGAGCAGGTGGAAAGAGAGTCAACAGTTGCTGTGTCCCTACAATGATCCATAACGCCTTAGAGCAAGTCTGCTGCTGCTAAGTCACTTCAGTCGTGTCCGACTCTGTGCGACCCCATAGATGGCAGCCCACCAGGCTCCCCCGTCCCTGGGATTCTCCAGGCAAGAACACTGGAGTGGGTTGCCATTTCCTTCTCCAATGCATGAAAGTGAAAAGTGAAAGTGAAGACGCTCAGTCGTGTCCGACTCTTCACGACCCCATGGACTGCAGCCTACCAGGCTCCTCCGCCCACGAGATTTCCCAGGCAGGAATACTGGAGTGGGGTGCCATTGCCTTCTCCGTAGAACAAGTCTACATGGTAGTTAACTTCTATCAATGGTTGTAGAAGCCAAGTTCAGAGGCTGACTTGAGGTATTTTTGTAAGAGTCTCATCTGTACTGTGGAAGAAAGTCAAATATTTTTTGATTGATATTTAGCTTGCTCTAAATGAGGTTAACTACCCTCCAGGGGAACACAATTTAACCACAGAAGATAGCACAAATGGAGGGCCCAGTTTACTCTAGGGGCTTTGGGCAAATGCCCTGCTGTAAATGTGGAATCTCTCATGAGAATTCTTCCTTTGACATGTTCAGCTTCCTTCCTCCTCTGGCTACTACATGCTGCTTGATCAAATATTGTTTCCTTTCAGAGTGGATATATGTAACACCAAAATGTGTAAAAGAGCTGTAGTGCTAAAAAGCCGGAAGATGATGAGAAACAGGCCTTGTGTACTTGGCCTCCTAATCACATTGGGTAAGATATGATATAAAGAGCTTTCCAAATGGACACCAGGATATCTTTACTCTGGAGATTATTCTTCTCAGGGGGGGAAAAAAAAAAAAAACCTTTCAAAGAGAATTATTCAGTAAGTGGACCAACTTTTTAGTAATTTGTATAATTTTTCTAAGCCTAATATATCTGAGCTTGAATTTGACCAGATGTTTAAAAAATGGCCTAAATTTTGAATGAGCATAATTTCTTTCACCTCAAAGTTCTTTATGTGAATTCTTATTTAATCACAAAACCTTACAGGATGAACCTTGAGGATTAACTATATCATTTGTTATATTTCGTAAAATCAAGTTTCTATTTTTTCCCCTTGATTTTAGGGAGATTTTTCTCTTTCTATCCATCTCACATGTATCATAGAAAGCATTTACTAAGTGCATAATTGGGTATAGCAATGTTCTATAACTTAATAACTAGTGAAATCTGAATGAATCCTTTCCTCAAGGAATTTTACATTTAAATTCTAGCTATAAAATTTATGAATCTTAAATGGTTTGGCTTCCATGCAGGGCTTTATATTAGTTACCATTATATATCAGAGATTTTCCAACTTTTCTCTCCATTATGCTTTATGTTCCTTTTCTCTGTTAGTAGTTCCTTTTCTTCTTTTAATTTCATGTTCACAAATTTTTCTCATTTGAGCTTAATCATAGATCTCTGGGTCCATAGAGAAAAATGCTCATTTCAGACAATTTCTCTGTGTCTGGTGAGACCCCATAGGAGGACAGAAGTACCTTCCCCCTGTGTGTCCAGCTGTGTCCCTGTCTTTTCTGCAGAACATGGCTGTCTACTCTGCACAGCCTGAGTTTATCAGATTTCTGCTTCTGTGGTCAAGATGTTCTGTCAGTAAAGTTCCTCTAGTTGTCATGTGATGACCTTTACTCAAGCTTTTCATTCTTGCAAAAACCATGGTAAAGAATTGATATCTCCAGCCACCAGAACAGGACTTCGTATATATAAGAGAAACAAAAACTGAAGAAAAATTCTAGTTTAATATCGAGTTTATCAGTGATGTAATCAAACCCTTAATATGCTTTCTCAGCCACATACCCATCTAATCCAATATTTGCCTCATGTCTAAGTCTACCAAGAATTAATGAATATATACCATGAGATGATTTTGTATATTATTAGAAATGTAATTAATAGGTCAAGAGAGCTCTAAGAACATCATGTTTCATCTACTGAAGCTCTCTCAAAATCTCAAATCTCTTCCATAACTGATCTATCTTGAGAAGTCAGTGGACTGGGGTCAAGGCAGGCTGGGTGCCAATCAGATTTAAGAAAGGCAGGCAAAATCGTCAGAAAGCTTGATGTAAGGGTGTGATCTATATGGTATGGAGCCATAATCCTGAGGGATGACAACAGGCAATGGATGCAACCTGAATTGTTGCAGGGCAGAGATAAGTAAGGGGCTTCCCAGGTGGTGCAGTTGGTAAAGAATTTGCTTGCCAATGTAGAAGACACAGAAGATGTGGGCTTGATTCCTGGGTCAAGAAGATCCCCTGGAGGAGGGAATGATAATCTACTCCTGTATTCTTGCCTGCAGAATCCCATGGACAGAGGAACCTACTGTGCTATAGTTCATGGGGTTGCAGAGAGTTGGATATGACTGTCTGGAAACACACACACACACACACACACAGAGAGAGAGAGAGAGAGAGAGAGAGAGAAGTAAAAAGCAAACCTTAGCCTGGGGGAATGCCTGAAAGGCCCTGCCTTGATTCAGCACCACAGAGAGCACCAAACCACATGCCCTGCTTACAGAGATTCTCTGCGTGTACCAGTTAGTTGCTCAGTTGTGTCCAACTCTTTGCAACCCCATGGACTGCAGCCCTTCAGGCTCCTCTGTCTATGGAATTTTCCAGACAAGAATACTAGAGTGGTTGCTATTCCCTTCTCCAGGGGATCTTCCCAACCCAGGGATTGAACCCAGGTCTCCTTTATTGCAGGCAGCTTCTTAACCATCTGAGCCACCAGGGAAGCCCTCGAGGTCCTCTAATGATGACAAACTAGTCTCCTCCACAGAGAAAGCCTGGAACCAGCACCTGTGGTTTATAGGATGTTCAGCAAGTGTCTTGGGATGAGTGTCAGGTAGAAATAATCAAGTTCTCATTTTTTTTTTCTATCCTTGGAAGTAGGTTTGTTAGAATATTCCTATAAAAATCTGCATTTCCAGACATGTGGAGAATTCATTTTTAAAAATTTCATAACTAACAACAACTATGAAATACTGTCATGTAATTTTGGTTCAAACATGATGAACAATACCTCAAGACTTTGCAGTACATATTCATTTGTTTTAACAAAACCAAACAATAGACAAAATCTGTGGTTTAATTTCCTAAAACTCTACACACATTGGTCCTAGTTTACCTCTAGAATTACATGTGGTAAATCAGACACTTTTTCACTTGGCAATCTTTGAAACAGTTGAAGAAAGTTCTTATTTCTCCTCTTAGCTTTTTCTACAAAAGGCTAATCATATCCCATTTCTTCAACTGTTACTTACAGACATCATTACTTTCTTCAATATATGCTTATTTGCCAAGGACAGTCTTAAAATAGGTGTCCCAGAATAATCCCTAGTATTGCAGGAATTGTCTGAGGCAAGTGTATCTATCATCAGACTATTAACTCTTCTTGGATTTGGAAATTATTTTGGTGAGTACAGCCTGAGACTGAACTGGTTTTACTTAACAATCATTTACTAAGGGCTTAACTGACAATGTCATCAAGTAAAATGCTCAGGTTCTTCACCCAGAAAGATTGATCAAAGTCATTCCTCTGGTTTTAAAATTGTGGAACTGATTTTTTTTAAACTGAAATGCAGAATTTTGTCAAAGGTAATTTTGATATTTATCCCACTGTTTCAGCCTACTAGGACATAGAAAAATCTTTAATTTTGAAAATCTCCTCTTGATTTGGATATTCTGAAAAGTCTGATAAGTATAGTTTGCATTCCTTTATTCAGACTATGGGTTCAATTTCTTAAAAAGATACAGCCAAAGACAGACCCATGTACTCTCCAAGAAAATGATTCTAAGAAATTCTTAAAACATTCCCTCTCTTAGACACTAGATACACTATATTTAAAGGCACCTGTCTAATTTATCATATTAATACTTAGGACAGAAAAGAAAGTGATTTTTGGTAAAACTGAATTAGGGAACCCAAATGACTCCAAGTATTTGCTACTTTCTCTTATGAAAACCAAAACCTAGGCTTTTTCAATAATCCATTTAAAATTTTTGTCAGTGGTAATAGTTTCCAGAATCCACTTTTAAAGATAATGAAAGTGATAACATTCACCCCCAGTCCCTTAGCATACACTGATTAACTGCCTGCCACAAAGACATAAAAAATGGGTTATATTTTCAAAGATATGGGAAGAATGGGGAACAGGTTATGCGCACCATTACATTGGTGTTCGTAACAAAAGGCAAAATGTGCTAATATTTTATTAAATACTTTTAAGAAATCATAAGAGAGTATGTGAAATAGAAAATTTTTAGTATTTTATATAATCTCAATTCAAGTTAAATTTAAGAATTTATGTTTATTTAAATTATACTCAGCATACCCAGGGGATTTGTGTAAGATATATTATATAATTAATCCATATTATATAGGGATCTTCCCTGTAGCTCAGATGGTAAAGAATCTGCCAGCAATGAAGGAGACTGGGGTTCGATCCCTGGGTCGGGAAGATCCTCTGGAGAAGGGAATGGCAACCCACTCCCAGTATTCTTGCCTGGAGAATCCCATGGACAGAGGAGCCTGGTGGGCTACAGTCCATGGGGTCACAAAGAGTCAGACAGCACTGAGTTACTAACACTATACCACTATACTATATATTATGTAATATTTTACAGAATCATAGGATTTCAAAACTGGCAATAATGTTACCCTCCCCTTGCAAACAGCATGCATGCCTGTAGTAATTTGGAGGAAGGCACCACTATGTAGCAATCTCTAATTTTTGGCACCTCTCCAATCTTCATTGAAAATCTGCTTTAAAAATTTCAATTTTCATTGCCTGTAAATGTGAAATAGACAAGCTTCTTTGGTTCAAACATCTTTCCAACTGTTCATGCACATATTAGCATATGTATTGCATTTCTTGTCCTAGCAATAATGCTACTGCTTATAAACAATGGAGTTAGGCATATTCCATTACCCAGGGAACAGATTTCTAAGGAGCTTATCATTTAGCTTCCCCAAGATACCCATGTCTCCCTGTCAGCCATGTCACAAGCAGTTGCGGCTCATCCTGAAATGTAAACACTGAACATTAAAATGAATATCAAAAATGGCTTCTGTGGCCAGTGAATAAATAGAGAAAATGATAAGAAGCAAACAGCTGGAGTGTCTATAAAATAACTTGTCCAAACTAGAAGCGGGAAAGTATACTGCATAAACACAAGTTTTAAAGATTTAGGTGAACTCCTTCTTGACCACTTACTAGGAATGGGAATTTAGGCAATTTGAATCCCTCTCTGAACCTTGTCTCCTTCGTCTTTTAACAACTGATGCTACAGCAGGAGCCAAAGACCCATGAGTCCACACAGGTATGTGTGCCAGCCTAAAATCAAAGCTTTAGCACTCAAGATACCAACCCACCCCCTGCAGACTTCCCAGAACTAACAAATCATGGTCTCCACCATCCATTTGCAGTATCTGCTCCAACCAGCCTGTGAGTCAGTGTTCAACACAGTGTTAGCTCCAGTCCTCCCGCAGGTGAAAAGTCTTATTAGGTCTGTCTCCTGAGATTTTGAGGGTAAGAAATTGTTTGGGGAATTGTACCTGCTCACCACGTCTGTAATAAGTCCTATAGTCTCAGGTCTTGCTGTGCCCACAGATGCATTACTGTGTACAACTAAGCTGAGCCCAATTCTAAAGAGCACCAGAACCACCAGGGCCATGTGAATGGTGCCCCCTACAGCTGGGTAGTACCCAACTATACACAGTGGGCTGCCACAGTCTTTCTAAGGCGGATGCCTGCTCATAGTCTGGGCTGAAAGAGCAACCTTAGATTTCCATATTTCATTCTGTACAATCCAGTAAGATTTAGCATTGATCTTAATAGTAATCAGCAACCAACCAATCACAAAATATTCAGTAACCATTAGTGCTTAGAGAGGAACAAAAGAAATGCAAAAGTACAATCCTACCTGGAAAGAATTTATAATACTCTTGTCTCTCTCAATAATAATTCAAGAAGAGTTTAGTTGGAGTAAAATTTGTGGAGTAGTTTTTATACTTTGGAGGAAAGGTGATTTATAAACACAAGCTATTTTATTGACTACAGATCCTGAGCTGGTTCTTTTTATGAGGTCAGTGTATCCTTGAGGAAAGAAATGCAGTGATTCAAAAGCAACAACAGTTGCAGTTTCTTCTAAGTGACTTTCTTGACAGGAGCACTAGGTAGGGTCTGCTTTTCACACATGAGTTCACAACAAGATAACTAATTCTGGGAGCACCATCCTTCAGAACTCCCACTGCACACACTGTGATTAGACCGAGAACAGCTCCCATGGAAAAGCTGAAACCCAACTGTGATCTGTTAGATGGGGGTGTGCTGCCTGTTAAAAAACAAAATAGGATATCCCTACCACAAAACAGGTCTAGTTAATCTGTCAGTTTTTAAATACAAAAGGTTCCTCTGTGTCCAAAGGGATCCCGCCCTGGTGCCTTATGATCCAGGCTAAACCAGGTAGTCAAATGCTTGCTCAGAGAGAACCAGACAAGAATACTGGAGTGGGTTGCTGTTTCCTCCTCCAGGGAATCAGTGAGAGCCAAGCACCATTTACCAGAGCATGATGCCACCTCGTCTTCAGATAATCTCAATACAGGAAACCCTGGGGTGGCTTGCCAGGCCAGGCCAGCCGCTGGATACTGAATGTGGTATACAGATCCCCCTGGAAAACCAAGAGGCCCTGATTTCACAGGGGCAATATTCCTATCTGAGAATATTTGGTGGAAGGATTCCACAAAGACTGTGAGCCATTAGAAAGTCCAGAGTTGTGGTCTAATTTAGCACACAGCCTAAAAGGATTTTTCAGAGATTTCTGAAACCCAATAAAGGACAAAGGAGAAGTGTGGGGAGAGGCCTGTGTCATCAGGCATTATGCTGCTATACATGAGGCATCTATCAGTTTGAGATGTCCTGTCCAGGCCATCTGGGGTCTCTGTAGGTGAGAGTCTCCAATAAGAACTGGATGCTGGAATCTTTTCCAAAGCCCAGTAAGCCACCCTGAGACAAGTTCCCTTACCTTTGCTCTTCTGTGTTTTCTGTATTGATGAAGTCTCTTAATGAACCCAAGTCTGGATTCTGATACGCTCAGGGAAACCATCACATCAGTTAGGGGCTTTTACAGGAAGATGTTCTATAAGACGGGGAGCCTGATGACCCACAGTCCCCTGCAGTGCTTGTTGTCATGAGTGCCTTAACATAATTTCAACAGGAATATGAACCAATGTATCAGCTTCCTGCATACAGGACATCATAAAAATCAGATGTATCAATAGTAACAGTAGTAGTAGCAGTAGTAGCAGATATTTTATGGCCTATTAATTAGCTGCTCTATTTTCCTCTTGCGTTGTATGGCAGAAGCCATTTCTGTGTTTCATTGCTTTACAGTACAGCCATCAATAGTATCTCACAGAGCCAAAGAATGATTCAGTACTATGTTAGTCATTAAGAATTATTCTAACTGGCAAGGAGATTAAGCTTTTAACTCCCACTTAAGGAAATATGGCTTTGAAGTCATGTGAAGGAGGCCCTAGATAGGACAGCTTAATTCTAGGCAGGTTTCTTTTTTCCTTTATTATCCTTTGCCTCCCTCAAATTTTCCTGCATGAGGCCTCATTCCACCAGAGCAATAATAGCAATGCCTTCTATTTTCCTATTAGTTTCCAATGGCACCAAATTACCAATCTGAGTTGGAAATGGAGAAAAAGCAAATTAATGATGAATAGATGACTTACCTAAGGGCAGGCATGGACTGTACCTTGATTATCTGTTGGCATGTAAGTTTTGACAACAGTCACTTTTAGAGGTTTCCATATTATCATTGCAGGAAGAAGTTGGCAATGAGGAGTGTTATGTACAAGGAAAGACATATATTGAGCACCTTCTATGAATTAGGCCCTTTGTTAGGGACTTTCATATCTGTGACCTCTTTTGATCACAACACAGCTATGAGATGAGACATCACTGTTGTTGTTCAGTTGCTAAGTCATGTCTGACTCTTTGTGACCTCATGGACTGCTGCATGCCAGGCTCCTCTGTCCTCCACTATCTCCCACAGTTTGATTAAATTCATGTCTATTGAGTCGGTGATGCTATCTAACTATCTCATCCTCTGCCACCCCCTTATCCAGGTCTTTAACAGCTGGTGCAGCAGGGCTTATGAAAGTACTCATCTGAGGTCACAGAATCAGCAAGAAGCAAAGCAGGGATTTAATCATCTAACCGAACCCTGGCGCTGAGAAAGCAACAGGAATGTTTTTAATCGGGCATAGTCCCTTTTCCTTTGTCTGGTTAGAAATGGGCCCATAAAATTCTATAACAATCAACCAAAACTTAAACACTTAGGTCAACAATTATTTTGTGCTTTACATCTGACATAATGTTAGACCATTATCTTTATTTAAAGTATAACTAAACCAAGTAAATTAACTTGTCAAAAATGTGGGTTAATATCCCAAGTTCTAGCCCAATATGGTGATGGGCTGGGGACAGGGAGGAACAGAACAGGAGGAGCAGGGAACTGACACAGGTTTCTGACCTCCAAGGCTACTCAGGCTAAGTCTGATTTCCTAGAGCACATCTGAATGACCATTTTGATCCATTTCAGGTTCTGACCTCCAAAATTTGCTTACTGTTTTATATTTGCTATTGGGAAGGAGATACCTGGCATAATATCAGTTGTGTTTTAGGAAAAAAATGTGTCACCCCCAGTTTTCACTGACTAACAGAACAGAGAACCAAAAAATAGTTGGAATAATGGTGATAAGAGGATCGTTTTGTATGGAAATCAAGTAAAATAAGGGTTTTAAGGAAGAAGGGATTAGAGGACTTCTCCGGTGGCCCAGTGGTAAAGAATCCACCTGCCAGTACAGAAGACACAGATTTGATTCCTGATCAGGGAAGATCCCACATGCCGTGGGGCGACTAAGCCCGTGGGGCGACTGAGCCCCTGCGCCACAGCTGCTGAAGCCCGTGCAGCAAGAGAAGCCGCTGTCCCGAGAAGCCTGAGCCCTGCAGCCAGGGAGCAGTCCCCACATGCGTGGCAACTAGAGAAACTAGCCCTTGCAGCAATGAGGACCAAGAGCAGCCAAAAATAAAGTAAAACATAGATAAAATTTAAAAATAATTTTAAAAATGTCCATGCCTGGGCTCACACCCAGGGGCTCGAAAACACACACACACACACACACACACACACACACACACACACACGCACACACACAAAAGAGAAGAGATTAGAAAGGAACAGATTTAAATGGTAATAAAGATCTTAGTCTACCACTCACTATTAACTATCACGAGAGATTTACAGAGATGGCCTCCTTTCTAAGCACTAGATACAGTCAGCATTTATAGATGGAAAAAATATATGTTCTAAAGAGAAACCTTTCTTTCCTCATACAGTAAACCTAAAAAACAGTCAAAGAAAGTGACTCGGGTTGCCCACAATCCACTCTCATGGTGGAAGTACCTACTGGCCCACCCCTTCCTGCCTCCACCTTCCTTCTCCCCTTTCCTCCCTGCTTCCCTCTCGGCCTCTTTCCTCCCTCCCTATGTTCCATCCTTCTTTCCTTCCACAGTGCTTTCTTGCCACCATATACAGAACAGATATCAAGTTGGACTCGAGAACAGAGTGATAAAGCAGACAGTGGTCTTCAAGAACTCGTGTCAATAAATAAAGTCATTTAGCAGTGGGGTGACTTAAAGAGGCAGTATTGTCTGGTGCATTTTACTATAAGAATGGATTATGTTAAAATTAAAAAAACAAAAAGAAAGTATGTTTGAATCAGTACAATAAAAGAAATAAATACTCATGGGACTTTGTGACTCAAACATTTAAATGATTACCAACCTTAAGAGTTTCCACATTCTAATATTTTTCAATCAGGCTTTTATTCTTTTAACCCCTAATATTCTGCAACTAATATCATCCCAAGTATCAGCTTCATCATCTAAAAATTGAAAATCACACTGAAAGACAACTCATGACTTTGGACAGAAATAAACTCTGCCCAGGTTATATTTTATTCTATGGAAAGTGTTCAGCATTCAACCTGCAGCATCCTAGTTGACATAGCAGCATCCTGTAATTACCTCTAAAGGCCATTTGATTTGATAATATATTCACCACCATGTATAATTTACATAATGTTTTACAATTATCCATTAATATGCAAATGTTAGGCTAAAGATTATGTGGCCTAGAAATGCAATGCAAGTACTTCCCTGATAGTCACACTCTGTGTGCATATAGATATCTAACCCAAGAGGCCTTTCAGTTTTAGCAAAGAAATGATTCATGCTGGTGGAAATGAAAGGTGAATGGACAAAAGTTATCACCATACACAAAGCCATGTGACATTCAATCAACAATTGTTCAGTTTGGGGCACAAGGTTGGGCACCCAGAGTATGGGGATGAACAATATTTTCCTCTCTTTCAGCAAGGGCCTCTGTGATGCTAGAAAGCCTGTCAAAAGTAGCACCAACCAAAGGCAGGAGGTAAAGGTCAGACACAGGCATTCTTGGACTTGTAATTACCATGAAAATAACTGGCCGGGTGAACACTGTGACACACTAATCAGATAAACTAGTCTGAAAATCAATCCTCTTCTCCTTTGCCCAAGAGTAATCCATCTAAAAGGATAAGGAAATGAAAGTGGGAAAAGGAAGACATACGTATATCACTATAGCATCACTGTTGATGTGTTAAATGTACTAACACAAGGAAATTTAGTTATGTTCCCATAGCAACTGCAGCTCGCCTCTTGGACCTGGTAAATTAAGTTATGGAAATTAATCCTATTTAGAGCACAAGGAAACACTGCCCCTAAGCAAGGGAAACCACAGTTAGGTTGATCTTCATATTAACCAAGTAGCCGACACTCCTCGAGAGGAAGGCCGGGAGGAAAGACTCACATTAGGAACTCATTATGGACTGTTGCTCAGGGAAAACACTTGCGTTAGCAACTCATTAAAGGCTATTGTTCAAAGCTATGGTTTTTCCAGTAGCCATGTACGGATGTGAGAGTTGGACTATAAAGAAGGCTGAGAGCTGAAGAATTAATGCTTTTGAATTGTGGTGCTGGGGAAGACTCTTGAGAGTTCCTTGGACTGCAAGGAGATCAAACCAGTTGATACTAAAGGAAATCAACCCTGAAAATTCATTGGAAGGACTGATGCTGAAAGCTGAAGCTCCAGTACTCTGGCCACCTGATGCAAAGAGCTGACTCACTGGAAAAGACCCTGATGCTGGGAAAGATTGAGGGCAGGAGGAGAAGGGGGTGACAGAGGATGAGATGGTTGGATGGCATTACCAACTCAATGGACAGGAGTTTGAGCAGACTCTGGAGGATAGTGAAGGACAAGGAAGCCTGGCAAGCTATAGTTCATGGAGTTACAAAGAGCTGGACAGGACTTAGCAACTGAACAACAGAGTAATAGAAATGTTTTCTTCCACCATCACCACTTGACTAGCTGGGGAAGGTACAGTGCATGTGGGCCCAGAGACATCAAAGAGAATGAATAGACACCTTTGCCCTGAACGCTAGGCAGTTTTATGTCATCCAGTCAGTAAGAGAAGGATCCCACAAAATGCACACTGTAACATACTATTTATTTGTGAATGCCAATTCCCTTTAGGTTTGATTAGAGTCCAAGAGAGAAAAGAAGGTCTGGATCTGAAATGTGTGTGAAAGACAGAGTTTTAAATCTTATGTGATTGTCAGTTCACATGATGTTCACCCTTGAACAAAGTCTGACTGCAATATCTGAGGGGAGCTGAAGACTGCATTTTAAATCAATAAGTAGCTTTTAGGGAATATCGAAACCATGACTAATATTAATCCAATTAGGATTTCTTTATTATGCCAGCACTCATTTTCAGGTTCAATAAGGAATCTAAATCCTTAGAAAAGTTGCTTAATAAAAGATTCCAAACTTAGTACTGAATAAAGTTTAAAATATTTTAAGACATGCTTGTACTTTCTCTCTCTGATGAATACAACAAACCTGCATGGTAAGTGAACTGCAAAACTGTCAGCCAATGCCAGCAATATCCAAAAGTTACACATGCAAAGATGTCAAATGACAAGTTATTTAATAATACATATTCCAGAACCAAGATCATAAGTCTTTCTCTTCACCAGGATGTCTGCCTTCATCCTGGACTCCTTTTAGGTCCACATATATGACCCTTGGCTTCTGTGCTTTCTGGTTCTGCCCCTCCTGCTCCTGCCTCTCTTTTGCATGATCCTCCTCTTCCTTTGAAGTGAAGGGAAAGTGTTAGTCACTCAGTTGTGTCTGACTTTTTGTGACCCCATGGACTACAGTTCACCAGGCTCCATGGGATTTTCCAAGATTCCCTTCTCCACGGGATTTTTGAGACCCAACGATTGAACCCGGGTCTCCTGCATTGCAGGCAGATTCCTTACTGTCTGAGCCACCAGGGAAGCTTTCCTCTTCTTCTACGTGGTCCCTAAAGGAAGGTTTCCTGCAGGTTTATCTCCTAGACCTACACTAGTCACTCTCCAAATTCCCTCCAGGCAATCTTCCCAACACCATGACTTTACCACCAACTCACAGGGCGATGACTCCCAAGTTAGTATCTCTAGCACAGGCTTTCCTCCTGCGTTCTATGATCTGAATATGTATCTATTTGGACAGCGAAAGCACTCCTAGAAGACTGGAGGAACAAACCAAGAACTGGAACACTGCCTACCTTGAACAGCAGTCAGGCCATCTGGGAAGAAGGGACAGTCAACCATATAAGACACTGAAGGAAGGTCTGGAGCCAGACTTCCAGGGCGTTGGAGGTGCCTGAGTTTTGCAGTTACCATCGGGAGTGGCATGTCCATTAATGGAAATGTTTATGCACTTATGCTTGAGCTTTGGAATCTAGTATTTAGCAGTTTGAGAACAATGGCAAAAACTAGGCAAAATGGACTCTTCCTTGGCACAACGTGACTCTGGGGTCATTCTCTGATAAGGCTGTGACTTCGGGTCAGTGGATTTTAATGCCTCACATACTGATACTGAGAAAACTGGACTCAAGGGCTCATGTCAATTTTAGGGTAGAGCAAAATTAATAATAACAATAAAGGAACTGGAGAGCAATGTGTTTGAGACTTGTTTCCAATACTTGAAAATCCACTTGCATTAGCCAGTTAGGAAAAACTAGGAGGGTACAATCACCTGCAGGAAGAATTACAACTGATTGGACAGAGATGCCAATAAAAAGGACTTGGGAATAAATTCTCTATCTGAGCAATATTCAGGACAGAAAAATTCTGCACAAGCTGTATTGATGAAGCAAACTTGATCAGAATTTAAAAAGGATTCCATAAAGAGGGGATCCATGTATTCTACAGAAACTCATCCATTTGTCTTTAGATAAAGCTGTTAAATCCACAGAGGTCACTGGTTCCTGGTGGGCAGGAGACAGCCCAAACATTCATCTGCAGATACAATGTTTCAGAAGTGAACATTTTAATCAAATGATGCCCTCTCAATTGAAAAGAATGAAAATAATTTACATGATAAAGATCACCCATTGTACATGTATGTGCTGAGCAACTTACAACTTTCAGGAGGTCTCTAGGATGTGGGGTTACAATGATGAGCAAGATTTCTAAACACATATGCACCAAAGACTGGCAGAAATGCAAAGAATATTAACAATGACTACTGGGATGATGTTTTATATTTTATTTTCTAACTTAAAATTTTCTAATTTCACTACTATGTTTAGGAAACTATTTCACCACCAGAAAAAGAGCAGAGAGGTTTAAGAAAAAATAAGGAGATAATTTCAAAAATGACTTTAGATTGTTAAATTAAAACATCTTTGTTTCTAAGTTATCTCTATTAACTTTAGAATCAGAAAATGAACAAACCAAAAATAGAAACTGTTAGTCTAGAATATCTTGAAAACTCACATAAAAAAGTTCTTAAATGGAGAATTTCTCTATTACTAACACTGTAAAGGTTTAAAAGTTTCCTAGAAATGAAGCTGATCAGTATGTTCTTATAGGCTCTCCCTAGACTAGATTAATTCACAAATCTCAAAAGAATGAGTTTGAAATGATTCTAAGCAGGTTATCCTCACCTAGAAATAAAACAGTTCATCCTCTACCTGAGGTTATGAGAATTCCAAATTCAATATGATGGACATAGCCACACCTTCTTCCATCACAGTTGACACTGTGCCCCCTCCACTAAAGCATACAAATCTTAACATTTGTTTGAGTAAAACGTAAATAAGGAAATTAACCTTACAAAAGAACAAAACAGTGACAATTCAGCTAGCTCAGACATCAGCATGATACACATATTTAAACTTACAGAACTGATGGGGTAGGGCACTAACAATGAGACACAGGAATGTTCAGGCTGGGTTTCCAAAGGAGGAGATGGTGCTGCCGACAAAAAAATGGGGATTCTGAGGGGTCCTAGAGAAATCCCCTTTAGAAGGTCTGGGCCCCTCAAGTAAATATTGCTCAGTAATGGTTCTGCCCCTGAGGTCATCAGATGGTTCCTCAAATTATTTGAAGACTGAAGATCCTAAATACAAAGGTGGCTGATAGAAATTAATTATAAAATAACCAGTTTGAAATTAAGTAACAATTCTGCCTCTGAATATAAAAGTGTTGATGACTTCATTTTAAAATGATTGGTGGGTCTCTTGTCCTCAAATGCCTGGTTACTCCAGTTGAAAGTCAGAACCATGACAATCCAGCAGTGGCCTCTCCCAGGACACACCACCGCTCACGTGTCTACTGTTGCAGCTGCTGCTGCTTGGGGAAGCTCCAAGTGTAGAAATGACTCCACTCCAGCTCTGCACTGCCTGGAGTGGTGAGAATGATTGCTTTTACTTTTTACTCCACCATCTGGACAGAGTCTCTGCCCTTCCTCCCCACTGGGTCCAACTAGAAAAAAATGGGGATACATATGAAAGCTTGCTTTATCCATACCTTGCAGTTCTGTTCCTAAGATGGATCTATTTAGAAGAAAAACTATCTGACAGCTATGTGTGTCAGAACTATCTGACTATCAGAAAAACTCTCTCACTGTGCTCTGTGATGGGACAGGGGAGGGGTAGGAGGGAGGTTTAAAAGGGAGGGGATATATGTGTACTGTTGTTTGTTGTTTAGTCGCTAAGTCATGGCTGACTCGTTGGTGACCCCATGGACTACAGCCTGCCAGACTCCTCTGTCCATGGGATTTTTCAGGTAAGAATGCGGGAGTGGGTTTCCATTTCCCTCTTCAGGGGATCTTCCCCACCCAGGGACTGAACCTGTGTCTCCTGCACTGGTAGGCGGATTCTTTACCACTGAGCCACCAGGTATACACGAAGCTGATTCACTTCGTTGTACAGAAGACATTACACAACATCGTACAGCAGACATTAACACAACATTGTATAGAAATTACACTACAATTAAAAAAAAAAATTTTTTTAAAGAAGAAGTATCTGTTTCTAGATCCAAACCACTTCGATCAGACTGGCAAAGAAACACCAAATTCCACTCCATTACTTCCTAGCCCCTTCATCTATAATACTGGATAAAGAGCCAGAACTGAACGCAGAAAGGTTGTGGGCTACAAGTATGAAATGAAGAAATTCCAACTCTCAACCTGTGCCTTAGTGAAGCAAAGAAATGTGAACTACTAATAGGCACTGAAATTTCTGTCTCCCATATCATAACATTTCCCAAATTTTTAATTTATTCCATAACACGTATTTTTATATCAATGTTTGGGAAAATTACTTCAAATGGAGCCTAGCTCCAATTTTATACCAACAGTTAATGAGAAAATTGATCTCAGACTTAGTAATTAGCTTTGCTAGAATGCTCCTACTCATTCTGTTAAAAATTATGAATTGGAAAAATTTTGAAATCTGATTATGGGTTATGTTCTATTTTGCTCCATCTCACTAGCATAGTCGAAAATTTTCTTATGTGAAGTTAGTCCGATTTCACCCTTTTTAACTTTGAGAACATGAGTTAATTTGCGCGCTCCACTCTGCGTATTTATATCTAAATCCTAGATTTGCTTGGAAATGTGAATTTTATCAGTTGTCAGAGGCAACTCAACATGGGATGGTGAGATGGGGAAATAATCAAATTATATTCACACAAAACTTAAGCTGCCTCCCATCTGGCTAAACTTAAAGCTTAAAATAAATGTAATTTTCTCTTCTTCACCTCATCCGATTAGACATGGGAGACATTCACTTGGGGGGTGAGAAGATAGTAATCAAGGGAGGTAAAAGAGAAGAAGCTGAAACTGCATCATTTTAAATCCTCATTACCCTACCTTCATAGCACCATTTGAAGGCAGAAAAGACTGTACTGCTTAACTCTCGTCACTCTGCAGTGCTCCCAGGGCCTTCCACCTCTTGCAGGAGTGTGATAAACAGACCTAAAGAGGATACTGTAGGCTGAGAAAAACTCATATGAAGATGCAATCTTCTTTTAGTCTTTATTTCTTTTTCATCAGTAGGAGAGGGCTTAGACCTAAAACAGGGGTTATTTATCAACTAAATAAGCTCACTAAAAATCACACCCTCTCTTGACTCCCATGGACCTCTGTGAAGTTTGTGGGCCTATGTGTGCTTGTGTGTACTATACAAATTTGGATAGTATCTATCAGTTTGGAATAATGATTAGCAAAAGGGATGGGTTCATCTTCATGTGATCATCTATAGCCCCTTGTTTTCTTGAGCATGTGTTCTGGCCATTATTGACTTCTAGAAACAGATGGTGTGATGCATTTCAGATTGCAGGGCATGATTTTTGCACTGTTCTCAGGGAAAGGTTCTGGTCTATCTCATAAAACTACCATCTAAGATTAAGCAAAGTGTGGTAATCCAGTAGAGAGAAACACACGCCATCTCTCGTCTCTACTGTGACATTCCTTTTTATATGCCTAACAAAGGGTGGGGGGACACTCTCACCAAGGAATAGTTGTGTGATTCTAAAAGTTGAATAGATAAGATTGCTGAAGGCTTATGGCAATCAGGTTAGATTTAACTTCACCAGCTCCCCCCACTACCCCCTGTAATCTCCCAACCCAACTTCCTATTGGCTAAGGACTATTTATCAAAGGCAAAATCAACTGTCAAGAGAACATTCTGAGGGGAGATGGAAGTAGTCTCTATTCTGATTGAATCAGTTCAGTTCAGTCGCTCAGTCGTGTCTGACTCTTTGTGACCCCATTAACTGCAGCACGCCAGGCCTCCCTGTCCATCACCAATTCCTGGAGTTTACTCAAGCTCATGTCCATTGAGTCGGTGATGCCATCCAACCAACTCATCCTCTGTCATCCCCTTCTCCTCCTGCCTTCAATCTTTTCCAGCATCAGGGTCTTTTCAAATGAGTCAGCTTTTCACATCAGGTGACCAAAGTATTGGAGTTTCAGCTTTAACATCAGTCCTTCCAAAGAACACCCAGGACTGATCTCCTTTAGGATAGACTGGTTGGATCTCCTTGCAGTCCAAGGGACTCTCAAGAGTCTTCTCCAACACCACAGTTCAAAAGCATCAATTCTTCTGCACTCAGCTTTCTGTACTCTCACATCCATACATGACTACTGGAAAAACCACAGCCTTGACTAGATGGACCTTTGTTGACAAAGTAATGTCTCTGCTTTTTAATATGCTGTCTAGGTTGGTCATAACTTTCCTTCCAAAGTATAAGCGTCTTTTAATTTCATGGCTGCAATCACCATCTGCAGTGATTTTGGAGGCCCCCCAAATAAAGTCAGCTACTGTTTCCACTGTTTCCCCATCTATTTCCCATGAAGTGATGGAACCAGATGCCATGATCTTCGTTTTCTGAACGTTGAGCTTTAAGCCAACTTTTTCACTCTCCTCTTTCACTTTCATCAAGAGGCTCTTTAGTTCCTCTTCACTTTCTGCCATAAGGGTGGTGTTGTCTTCTTATCTGAGATTGATATTTCTTCTGGCAGTCTTGATTCCAGCTTGTGCTTCTTCCAGCCCAGTGTTTCTCATAATGTACTCTGCATATAAGTTAAATAAGCAGGGTGACAATATACAGCCTTGACATACTCCTTTTCCTATTTGGAACCAGTCTGTTGTTCCATGTCCAGTTCTAACTGTTGCTTCCTGACCTGCATACAGATTTCTCAAGAGGCAGGTCAGGTGGTCTGGTATTCCCACTCTTTCAGAATTTTCCACAGTTTATTGTGATCCACACAGTCAAAGGCTTTGGCATAGTCAAGAAAGCAGAAATAGATGTTTTTCTGGAACTCTCTTGCTTTTTCCATGATCCAGCGGATGTTGGCAATTTGATCTCTGGTTCCTCTGCCTTTTCTAAAACCAGCTTGAACATCTGGAAGTTCACGGTTCACGTATTGCTGAAGCCCGGCTTGGAGAGTTTTGAGCATTAGTTTACTAGCATGTGAGATGAGTGCAATTGTGCAGTAGTTGAGCATTCTTTGACATTGCCTTTCTTTGGGATTGGAATGAAAGCTGACCTTTTCCAGTCCTGTGGCCACTGCTGAGTTTTCCAAAGTTGCTGGCATATTGAGTGCAGCACTTTCACAGCATCATCTTTCAGGATTTGAAATAGCTCCACTGGAACTCCATACATGTATTAAAGTTAAAGAACTGAGTGTAACACAAATACCATATATTAACACATATATGTAGAATCTGAAAAAATTGGATATAGATGATCTTATTTACAAAGCAGAAATAAACACAGATGTAGAGAACAAATATATGGATACCAAGAGGGGAAGAGGGGGATGGGATGAATTGGGAGATTGGGATCGACATATATATACTATTGATACTATGTATAAAATAGATAACTAATGAGAACCTATTGTATAGCACAGGGAAGTCTACTCAATGCTCTGCGGTGACCTAAATGAGAAAGAAATACAAAAAAAAGAGAGGGGATATATACACATGCATAGCCGACTCACTTACTATACAGTAGAAACTAACACAACATTGTAAAGCAACTACACTCCATTGCAGAGCAACTTTAATAAAAAATTAAAAAACCAAAACTATACAATAGAATACCTAAAATGGGTGAACTTTACTGTGCTATTTATACCTCAGCAAACCTGACTTAAAAGGGGAAGCAAAACAGAACAAAGCTCACCTGTCATTAAAACAGTAGGTGACAACCTAGATGACTCTCAAAAACACTGTATTAAGTGAAAGAAGCGATGCACACAAGGCTACATACTGTATGATTCCATCTATATGAACTGTAGGTAGAAGTGAATGAATCATTCATCTCTTCCACCCACATACACATCTCATACTCCTCACCACACTTGCAATTCTAGGACAAAAATCGTATTTTTCCCAAAGCCGGCCTCATGGTTTGAGGAAGAAACTAGCAGGATTTCCTGACTGTATTTTAGAGTCTTGAAACGATTATAGTCCAAAGACAAAATCAGTTTTGGACATTGTGATTAACTCTCTAAGAGAATTCCAGAGAACGCTCCTTGAAGATGCACTTTCCCTTATTACTTTCCTCCCCAAATTTAATTCGGTTCCAAAATTTAAATAAAGAGGACAATATAAGTTTGATATCATATTCCTCTATTTGCATCTTCCTCTATTTGACATAACTTTAAAAAATACTCATTCTACCATATCTTCTCTACTAACATTAGTTAAAAAGGTCATCTCCTGGAACCCTCAATTTCTCCAAAATGATTAAAATAAACAAAATGCCCTGAGGTAAATCTCACATTGCTTGTGTTCACATTTCAAACATGATATTAGGTCTGACATTATTCTGGAATATTGCCCAGCTATTAAAACTAATGAGTTCTATAATATCACACACACACAATACATTAGTCTATGCAATCAGAGAGGACCAGACAAGTTCATCATACCAAGATTACTGCTGAGATGTGGGACTCCAGAAGCAAACGGAGGATGGAGAGGGGAATTCATTCTCTTCATTTTAAATCTACTATATAATTTAAAGTACTTTATAATATCATGGGCTACTCTTTTAATAAAAGTATTAAAAATAAAAAAAGAATAAAAAACCTTAACAAATTAAATACTATCCTATATAGGCCTTTGGCCACTCAATAATGAGAAGAATGTCTCCCAAAGTGGTTCAAACCTCTACAAAGGGACTTTTTTTAAAAGATCCCTCTGACAATAGGGTTTGGATTGCCACAACTTAATTTCAGAATGCTAGTTAATATGTAGCTCCTCTAAATATTTTTAAAGCAGTCTAAAATACATAAAGTAAACTGATCACCCTACATATGTTTTAAATTAGAACCACCAATTCTCCTTTATTTCAAAGACTCGATCTTAGTCCTCACCTAAAAATCATGTGCCACCTGATAATGACATCAGTTTCTCTTATTTATATAACATAAAGAAAGAAATAAAGTGCAGTCTCTTAGTCGTGCCTGACTCTTTGTGATGCCAATGGACTGTAGCCCACCAGGCTCCTCTGTCCATGGGATTTCCCAGGCAAGAATACTGGAGTGGTTGCCATTCCCTTCTCCAGGGGATCTTCCTGACCCAGGGATTGAACCCAGGTCTTCTGCTTTGCAGGAAGATGGTTTACCATCTGAGCCACCAGGGAAGCCCCAAAATATGTATTACATGTATGTGTGCATGCATGCTAAGCCACTTTAGTTATGTCCAACTCTTTGCGACCCCATGGGCCATAGCCCACCAGGCTCCTAACATAAGGCATGCACAATTCTGTAATTGGGATAGAAGTAATCATTTTGATACATAAAATATAAATGGCTAATCCATACATCAAAAAATGTTTAACATTTCCCATAAAATAGCCAAAATTGAGGTGATATTTTGAACTCTCAAGTGAATGATGAGAGGTCTTGGTTTTGTTCTTTTACAGTAGTGTAGTGAGCAGACACTCTCTTGCATTCTGTTGCTGCTGCTGCTGCTATTGCTGTGTCGCTTCAGTCGTGTCCGACTCTGTGCGACCCCATAGATGGCAGCCCACCAGGCTCCCCGGTCCCTGGGATTCTCCAGGCAAGAACACTGGAGTGGGTTGCCATTTCCTTCTCCAATGCATGAAAGTGAAAAGTGAAAGGGAAGTCGCTCAGTCATGTCTGACTCTTAGCGACCCCATGGACTGCAGCCCACCAGGCGCCTCCATCCATGGGATTTTCCAGGCAAGAGTACTGGAGTGGGGTGCCATTGCCTTCTCCACATTCTGTTGAGGGGGAGGCAAATATTGAGATAACCTTTTCAGAGGGTAGTCTGGCAACAAGTAATCAGAACTTAAGGGTGTACAAGACTAGCAATTTCACTTCTAGGAATTTATTCTAAGTAAAAGACTAAAGATGAATGTCAGATTTATTTACAAGGATGATGATCTCAGAGGTGTTTATGACAGTAAAAATTAGATAAAACCTCAACATATAAAAAAAGACATCTATTAAATAAAGTATGATGTATGTACACAGTGGAATGGTATCCAGTCTTTAAAGAATATATCCTTGAAGGATATTTCAAGAAAAAGAAAGATGTTATAGATATGATAATTCTGAGCAAAGAGAAAAATAGGATTCTGAACTGCAGAGGCAGAAAAACCTTACACTTTTAATATGTGCATATTTCTGCACACATATGTGTATTTACAGATAATGTGAGGATATAAACATAGAGACAGTAGAGGGTAGAAGGACACGTATCACTTTGCTTATAGTTGTAATCATGGAGTGGCAGAATAGTGAGTGACTTTAATTCTCTTCTTTAAAAATCTTTCCCATTTGCTGGCCACACTATCCAATGCAATCTACAGATTTAATGCAATCTCTATCAAATTACCCACGATATTTTTCACAGAATTAGAACAAATAATCCTAAAATTTATATGGAACCACAAAAGTCCCCAAATTGCTAGAGCAACATTGAGGGAAAAGAACAAAGCAGGAGGCATAACGTTTCTAGACTTCAGACAACACTACAAAGCTACAGTAATCAAAAGAGTGTTGTATTAGCACAAAAACAAACATATGTATCAATGGAAGAGAATAAAGAGCCTAGAAATAAACCCACACACCTACGCTAAATTAAACTCTGACAAAGGAAGCAAGAATATACAATGGAGAAAAGACAGTGTCTTCAGAAAATGTTGTTAGGAAAGCTGGACAGCTGTATATAAATCAATGAAGTTAGAACACAATCTCACATCAAACAGAAAAAATAAACTCAAATGGCTTTAAAGACTTAAATATAAGATATGACACCGTAAAACTTTTAGAAAAGAACATAGGCTAAACATTTTCTGGTATAAATCGTACCAAGGTTTTTTTTAGGTTTTCTTGCCTCCCAAGGCAATAAAAATAAATGCAAAAATAGACAAATGGGACCTAATCAATCTATGTGTTCTTGTACAAGAAAGGGAATAATTAGCAAAATGAAAAGGTAATCCATGGACCAAGAGAAAATATTTGCAAATGATGCCACGGATAGGAGCTCAATTTCCAAAATATATAACAGCTGATACAGCTCAATGACAGAAAAAAACAACCCAATCAAAAAATAGGCAGAAGACCTAAGCAGCTGTTTCTCCAAAGAAGGCAGACAGATGGCCAACAGGCACATGAGAATATGCTCAATATTGTTAATTATTAGAGAAATGCATATCAAAACTCCAATGAGGTATCACCTCACACTGGTCAGAACAGCCATCATTTAAAAGTCTATAAATAGAAATGCTAGAAGCGGTGGAGAAAAGGGAACTCTCCACACTGTTGGTGGGAATGTAAATTGGTGCAGCCACTGTGGAAAACAGTATGGATGCTCCTCAAAAAACTAAATATATAGAGTTGCCATATGATCTGGCAATCCCACTCCTGGGCATGTATCTGGACAAAATTATAATTAAAAAAAAAATGCATGCATCCTAATGTTCATTGCAGTACTACCATGGCCAGAAATGGAAACAACCTAAATGTTCATCAACAGATAAATGGATAAATATGTGTTATGTATACATAATGCAATATTACTCAGCCTTTAAAAAGAATGAAATAATGCTACATGAAGCAACATGGATGGACCCAGAATTAAGTCGGAAAGAGAAAGACAAATACCATATGATGTCACTTATATGTGGGATGTAAAATTTGACACAAACAAACTTATCTCTGCAACAGAGATAGATTCATAGGCACAAAGAAGTTACAAGGGAGGTGGAGTGGGGGAAGCATAGATGAGAGTCTGGGAGAGGAAGATGCAAATCATTATATAAAGAATGGATAAACAGTGGGTCCTCCTATATATAGCACAGGATATATTCAATATCCTGTGATAAATCATAATGGAAAGAATATGAAAATATATGTATATAAAACTGAATCACTTTGCTGTAGAAATTAATGCAATTAATTAGAAATTAATGCAACATTATAAATCAAATAAACTTCAATAAAATAAATTTTTTTAAAATCCCCATTTTCTGCAATTTCAATAATAGACATACTGTTTTTAAAATTTTATTTTTAATGTGTTGATTTTATAATCTTTATATATATACATATTCATGTGATATGATACTTTTTTTTGTAATTTTTTGATAAAGAAATGGCAGAGAAATATCAAGGGCAATTATTATATAATCATTTATTTAAAAATAAAATCTGATCCTATATAAAATTCACAGTATCATAAAGGAAATTTAGAAATAAAATGTAAGCTACAAAATATCACTTGGCTAAACCAAAGATAGAAACCAAAGACTAGTGAAGTCTGTTGTTTCTATGGAATGCTTCCTTGTTGAACAATTTAAAACGATGCATGGAGATTTTGTTATATCTCTAATAAATGGTTTTATTCACATGGCTGCACTGATATTAGACTATAAGTTAATGAAAAGCACAAAGATAATTCCACGATTGACTTCTATGTTATCTTCAACAAATCAGCCAAGTTCCAGTACCAAGATCAAGATGTGTGACATTGAAGATGCTCAGTAGATACTGTCTAATAATTCTGTATGTGGGCTTCTCAGGAGGGGCAGATGAAGAAACATGTGTTTTTTGAGCCCAGTTCTTGAGCCATGTAAGTGCTCTACAGAAACCCACTGAATTCAAATTAATCAGGAGGGTCCCCAAATGTTTTGCCAATATCCTGGACCATATAGGCTGGGTTGAATTAGACAAAAAACAGTTATGGAGGAAAGTGCTAAAGAGCCAAGGAACAAAAGAGGTAGTTTGTTTTTTTAAGGTACTGCAAATGGCCTATATCTAAAGGAAATGCAAGCTGGTTGTGGCAGCTGCTTTAGGGTTTACGTTTTTTTTTTCTTTTCTTTTTTCTTTTTCCCAAGTTGTATAGAGAATAAGGTTAGAAAAGCAGACAGAAGCCAGATTATGGAGGTTTTAAAGGTCCAAAGCAATAGGGGATTTTCCACAGTCCTAAGTTTGAGTGAATGGAAGTGAATGACTATTCAATGATTTTCTTATTAGTCAGGACCTCCAAATTGCTTTCTCCTGTCCCACTTATTTTTATTCACATTCCCTCGATTGCATGAAGGGAGCCCAGGAGGAAGGAAGGGTATTTATCGTTTAGCCAGACATTTCTGTTCGGGTTTTACATACAGGCTTTTACATACATGGTGGTTGAATGGCTTTCCATTTGGAACTGTTTAAAACAGAATATTGTCTTTCAGATACAACATGGGTAAAACAGTGAAACAAATCAGAAACACAAAAGCTGTTTTAAGGCTCCAATCATTTCTGGCACAAAAGACTGGACACTGCCCTTTCATTTAAAGATCTATCTTGTGGCTCCCTCTCATGTACATGTAAGAAATATCACACATAAAATTCTCATTTTCTAATCTGTAAAGATGGAGAAGGCGATGGCACCCCACTCCAGTACTCTTGCCTGGAAAATCACATGGGCAGAGGAGCCTGGTGGTAAGCTACAGTCCACAGGGTCGCTAGGAGTCGGACACGACTGAGCGACTTCACTTTCACTTTTCACTTTCACGCATTGGAGAAGGAAATGGCAACCCACTCCAGAGTTCTTGCCTGGAGAATCTCAGGGATGGGGGAGCCTGGTGGGCTGCCGTCTATGGGATCGCACAGAGTCGGACACGACTGAAGCGACTTAGCAGCAGCAGCAATCTGTAAAGAAGCACTTCTAAATAGCCTAGAAATTGGGGCTATCACCAAGAGCTAGAAGTGGTACCAAGAGAAAAGATGGACGTGGTGAGCAGAAATCATGCAACAGATGCTTATGGGTGATGATCAGCCTCACTCGTATCATTGTGAGGTAGGCAACTCATCCGTTAAGATAAACTCTATTGGAATAACACATCTGAATAAAAAAATATGCAATGCATACATTAATATAAAAACAGACAATGTTCTATAGTGCAGGTAATTTCAAGGTGAATTGCATTATGAAGGGGCAGGGGAGGAGGCTTTTAAACTTTTTCAACCATGACCAACAGCACAAAATGCATCTTGTATCCCAGTACACATGCAGATGAAACTGATCTAATGAAACACTTGTCTCTGCTACTTGTGAAGCACTCTAAAAATTATTTTATTCCATTTTTTAAAATGCTATTCAAAATTCACTAAAGTGATTTCGTTACCCAAATGAGTCACCATTCGCAATTATTTCAAGAGAGTAATCCATTTGACTGCCTCCTTCCTGATATTTTATTCCTATTTCTTCAGATAAGATGCTTATAACCACATCTCATGAACTAATCAAAGTTAGAAATCAAATGACTCGAGGCTATGACCCAGAGGAATATTCAGAACAGTAGAAATTATGCTATTATCTTAAGTATAAATACAGGCAGCCACACAGCATAGAGATGGTTAAAAAAAAATGTCCACAGGTCCCCTCATCAGCTACAATGACCAAAGTTATAAGAAAGAAGCAAAATGGGCCAAAATCTACAGGGTTAAATATATTTTGGTTTCAATTTTTTTGTTTGTTTCCTCATCTTCTGAAAACCCTCTAGCCAGTCAAAATAGCTATAAATGTCACTGCCTATGCTTCCAACTTTTTCTCAAGACTAAGAGCAGCAAAGAAACTTGGGCTCCACTCTTACATAAAGAGAACAGTCATCTTGCTCCTATGGGTGATGATCTAAACATAGCAGGATTCACCTGCTGGTTTCTAACCTCCAGCTGACTGACACAGTCATATCAATCTGGGCCTGCCCCACCATCCAGCAGGCAGGCCCCCAGCAAAGCATAGGGCTAACCCTGGGGGACCAGATTCCCAATGTTCGCCTTCTCTAGGATGAAGGCAACAGGCAGAATCTGTTGAGCTCTTATGTCTGTCAGACACTATGGTTAAGACCCATCCCACTGTCTTCTTCATCCCATATGACATCGCTTGTCCTGATTGGGAGGTTTCACTGACTCCCATCTGTCCAAACCATAGTCCCAGAGTCAACGGATTCAACTTTAAAACAAAATTTGTCTTTCCTCCAGTTCCATATGGTGCCCACTAGCTGTCCCTCAATGCAGCCTCTGTGTGCTTTTCATCTATGCTGGATTAATGGAAAGCCTTACATAAGAATCTGGATGGAACTGTACTATAAAGTAGATGAAGCGGAAGGGAGAAAGTGTGCAAAGACAGACAAGGAAATGTCATTTCCACGTATGTGAATGTGCTTCAGTGGGGGAAGTTCAGGCCTCGAGTCCAGTCCTGTGGAATGCTGCTGTCAGCAAGTGAGGGCTGAAGAGTGAGTCTGATGTGGGGATGCAAAGGAATAAAGGATGGATGCTCTGGAAGGAGCCTATGTATGTAAAGGTCCAGAGTGAAGAGGAGGAATGTCATGATGGGATTTCCGGAGGGCAAGGGTAGTAAGGCATTGGTTGATTTTCCATGCCTTTCTAGTTGTGGCTCAGTGTCCTACTCCTCTCCTTGGGAAGGACTTTTCAAGCTCCCTTGAGGTCATACTCTGGTTAGGAGGCCCTGAACAGCCCCTTATTTTAACCCTGTCTAAGACCAGCCAAAAGAACAAGATTCTATTCCTGGCCACATTCTACAAGGAGAAAATCCTTCAGTATGGGACAAAGGAATCCCTGCTGCTGCTGCGAAGTCACTTCAGTCGTGTCCGACTCTGTGCGATCCCATAGACGGCAGCCCACCAGGCTCCCCCATCCCTGGGATTCTCCAGGCAAGAACTCTGGAGTGGGTTGCCATTTCCTTCTCCAATGCGTGAAAGTGAAAAGTGAAAGTGAAGTCGCTCAGTCGTGTCCGACTCTTCGCGACCCCATGGACTGCAGCCTACCAGGCTCCTCCGCCCATGGGATTTTCCAGGCAAGAGTACTGGAGTGGGGTGCCATTGCCTTCTTCTAAGCAATCCCCGGATGGGCTGTTAACACCCAACCTGTACGAATCAGCCTTGGACCAGAAACTACTTATCCTAACAGGAAAAAATATCCTATAAATTTGGAAGAGAAGAAGGGTTTACAACCCCTTGTGGGTGAATTCCTAAGGCATGACCTTTTGGTAATCTACCAGTCTCTGTTGCAACACTCCTATTCTACCAGTTGTTAAGCCAAATGGGGAATACAAGACCTTACAGCAGTAAACAACACAGTGATCCCTATACACCTCCTCATGGCCTTTCTTTATAACACATTAACCCAAATTCCTGAGGATGCTAAAAGGTTTACAGAACTGGATCTCAAGGATGCTTTCTCCTGTACTCCAGTTCATTCCTCGCCACAATATCTGTTTGCCTTTGAGTGGACTAATCTTGACTCAGGCCAAATGCAGCAATATAACTAGTTGCCTCAGGGGTTTTGGGAGAGCCCACCTGTTTGCCCAGGCCTGGGAAAGGAAGTAGGGCTTCCCAGGTGGCTCAGTGGTAAAGAATCTGCCTGCCATGAAGGAGACGCAGGAGACGCGGGTTCGATCCCTGGGTCAGGAAGATCCCCTGGAGGAAGGCATGGCAACCCACTCCAGTAATCTTGCCTGGAGTATCCCATGGACAGAGGTGCCTGGCAGGCTATGGTACATGGAGTCACAAAGAGTCGGACATGACTGAAGCAATTGAGATGCAAGGGTAGTAAACAGAAGTTTGGATTTTATTCTGAGAGAAAACAGGAAGCAATGGGAGCCATCTTATTTTAATAAATCAGATTAAACAGATATGATTTATGCCCTAGTTAAAGTCCAGGTTGCAGGATGGAGTAGGGATGGATTAGAACAAGCAAGTGTGGAGGCAGTACCATGGTGATCTAAATCAGGATGATGGCAGTGCAAACACAGGGAAATAGGGAGACAGAAGTCTTAAGTGGTCAAAAGGCACAAACTTCCAGTTATAAGACAACTAAATACAGCATGGTAACTACAATTAACAACACTGGACTTAAGAATGTTGCGTATTTGAAGAATGCTAGAAGAGATCTTAGAAGTTCTCATCACACACACACAAATTTGTAATTACATGAGGTGCTGTATGTTAACTACACTAACTCTGATCATCATTTTGCAATATATACATTTATCAGCTTCCCTTCCCAAATTATTACATCATAAGGGCTAACACTAATACAAACTGACATGTTGACTGTATCTCAATTTTTTAAAAAAATCTAGAAAGAAAGCTTTAGGTGCTGACTTGACAAGGCTTGGTCATTGACTGACTGTGGACCTGAGGCTGTGACTAAAGATGACCTCAAGTTTTGGAGTTTTTGGGGGACAACTGGGTAAATAGAGGCAGGGATCAGAAATAGCAGCAAGTTTGAGTGGGAAGCTAGAAAGGTTTTACCTTCACTTTTACCAAGTCTTCTGTTATAGTCCACTGGTGGGAAGGAAATGGGATGGAACATATGGGAAAAGAATGTATATTCTCCCTTTGTGACTTAAGTGGAGTGAAACTACTTAGGGACCATGAATATTTATAAATTTTGTCTGACATTTTTCTCTTATTTTTTTCATAAGTCATATCAATTCATTATTAAAATTACGGAAAGCATAATCAGGGCCAATCTATCCATGGTGCTTTGCAGGCACAGTTCTGAGGGCCTGTGGGAATTAATACTCTCCAGCCCATGAAACTGTTCCCATCTGAATTGCTTTAAAAAATTCACCTTCCCTCCTAGGTGGTCACCACAAAACAGAAAAACGTTAGAAGAAAAACATAAGGAGGATAACAACTAACACAGAACAGTGAATCCAGCCTGGATTATAGTCATCTTTATGACAATGTAGTCTTTTTTGCAGATTTTCACTAATCTTTTTAAAAAATTTTATTGGAGTGTAGTTGATTTACAATATTAGGTTAGTTTCTACATATACATATATCCACTATTTTTTAGATCTTATTCCTATGTAAGTTATTACAGAATATTGAGTAGACTTCCCTTTGCAATACAGTAGGTCTTTATTAATTATTTTATATATAGCAGTATGTATGTGGCAATCTCAATCTTCCAATTTATCCCCACCTTTATCCTCTAGTAAGTTTGTTTTCTACATCTGTAACTCTATGTGTGTTTTGAAGATAAGTTCATTTGTACCTTTTTTTTAGATTCCATACGTAAGTGATATCATACAGTCTTAAAATATAAATTTTAACATTGTTTTACAGAATAAGCTGCCCACAAAGGCAAAAGCACCTGGGGCTTACAAAAGTCATAATGTGTCTGTGATATGGACAACTATATGTCATATCTAGACCTATAAGCCTCTGTCATATACAGTAGATCTATGAGATACATGTCCATCTATCTGAGCAACTCCCTACATATCACCCCAGGCCCCACCATCTCAACTAGGTTGCTTGCCCCACTCCCAATTTTTTCAGTAGTTTAAAAAACTGTCTTAAAGCTTGTATCTAAATCTTCATGACTGCTCAGTAGAGTGCAAACGCTTCATCCTTTCTATGGGTAAATTGTAAAGGAATAAGAAACTTTAAATTTTCAGATCATCTGACATAGAACTTCCACTAAGAATTAATCCTCAGGAAATAAAATCAGATGGAATTACAAAGATGGATATCACAATGCTATTTCCACTAAAAAATGGAACATCCCTAAATATTCTGTAATAAGAGTCTGGTTAAATTAATTATAGTTGATCCACACAATGAAATACTAAGCAGACATTAAATAATACATGTAATTATATATTTATTGTAGGAAGATAGTCACAACATGTGAAATGGAAAAAATAAGGTATTTCATATATTATAGTTTAATCTCTTCATAAAGCAAAAGATAGATACCAATCTATTTTGGTGGTGGGATCATGGATAATTACTAGTTTTGCTTCTCTGAATTTAAAAATTTTTCAACAATGGGTATATGTTACATTGGATTAAAAAATACTAAAAGTATGTACTCTTTGATTCAGGATCTGCTGGTAGATATTTAACAAGAAAATTATTACAGATGTGTGCACAGATTTAGCTACAAAGATACAGTTCTCTGTCATCATCAGTTTTTCCCTCTCTACTGAATTTTCCCATGAGCATATATAAGTACCATAATTTCTCCCACTGTTAAAAAAGTTCCACTTTAATGTAAATTAGTGTAGCCACTCGGAGAAGGCAATGGCACTCCACTCCAGTACTCTTGCCTGGAAAATCCCATGGATGGAGGAGCCTGGTGGGCTGCAGTCCATGGGGTTGCTAAGAGTCAGACACGACTGAGTGACTTCACTTTCATGCATTGGAGAAGGACATGGCAACCCACTCCAGTGTTCTTGCCTGGAGGATCCCAGGGATGGGGCAGCCTGGTGGGCTGCCGTCTATGGGGTCGCACAGAGTTGGACACGACTGAAGCGACTTAGCAGCAGCAGCAGCAGCAGTGTAGCCACTAACAGAAGATAGTATGGAGGTTCCTTAAAAAACTAAAAATAGAGTTACCATATCATTCAGCAATCCCACTCCTGGGTATATATCCAGAAAAGATGAAAATTTTCTAATTTGAGAAGACACATGAACCCCAATATTTATAGCAGCACTATTTACAACAGCCAAGATACAGAAGCAACCTAAATGACCATCAACAAATGAATGGACAAAGAAGATGTGGTATATATAAACACAATGGAACATTACTCAGCTATGAAAAAGAATAAAATAATGCCATTTGCAGCAACATGGATGTACTTAGAAATTATCAGACTGAATGAAGTAAATCAGACAGAGAAAGACAAACAAGCATTTACAGTATAGCACAGGGTACTATATTCAATATCCTGGAATAATCTTTAGTAGAAAATAATCAGGAAAAAAAAATATATAACTGAACCACTTCACTACACAACTGAATTAATGCATATAATATAATGCATAACTAATCAACTATACTTCAATAAAAATTAATTCAAAAATAGGTAATGAGCCCATTAACAGTAGTTTGCTGACTCCTTTTCTAGAACATGTATTAAAAAAAAAAGACTAAAAAAAAGTCACACTTGACACTTGACTGTAACTTTCCCTCCAGCTTCCACTTTATTTTTCTGCTCTGCCGTAAAGCAAATCATTTTTCAACAGCCCACATCAACACCCATCAAACTCTGTGTAGTAAAGGACCAGTTTGTTTTTCTTTTCTAATCTGTGACTAGAAACAGATACTTGTGGAAAATGAAATAAAATTAATCAATAGAAAAATGATCCTGTGCCTAAATGTCATGACCATGTCAAAGTGCTAGAAAAGTTTCTAAAAGCTGACTTTGTACTATTAATACATCCCTGCAGCGATCCTCAGACACGCTGAGCAGGACTCTTCTGTACTCACTGTCCCAATCCTTCTGCCCTATTTTGCTGCTAACCCATCCAGTCAGGCTCTCTGCCCATCCTTGCACTGAAACTACCATTGCTCAGATCACCTCGAGCTTCCACACTGCTAAAATCAATGCTCAAACAATTCTCTTTTAACTCCCAGTCTGCAGCATTTTATACACGCAATCTCTCCTTCCCCTTTAATTGAACTTTCTCTTGATTATCTTCCTACATCCCTATGATTCTACTCAGAGTCATTCTTCTTCTCCCCAGCCTTCAACTTTGGGGTGCTCAGAGCTCAGTCGTGGAACCTCTTCACTGTTCTCATCACTTTAAACAGGGTCTATATGCTGATGATGCCGAAAGTTAGATCTCCAGCTCAGAACCATCCCTTGAATTCTAGACACACACACACATCCAATATTTGGATGTCTAAAAGGCATCTCAACATTAACATGACCAAAACAGAACTGCTATCTTCTATGCCCTTCATCATTCTCAATGACAGTTTCTTGCTTCTAACTGCCCATCCTTGACTCCTCTTTTTATTTCCTGGAATTCAACTGCTTTTTAGCATCTCCACTGCTAACACTGGTTTAAGACACCATTATCTCTCAGCTTGGTCACTGTAGTGGAGTATATTAACTTGCCTTCCCCCATAGTCTAATCTCAATAGAAAAACCAAGCCATTTTTTCAATTCATAAGTCCCATAACAGCATATGCATGCTCAATCCATCCCACGGCTTCATTTTTCACTCAGAGTAAAAGCTAAACTTGTTACAGCGGCCTACGAAAGGCCTGCAGAGTCTCTCCTTCCTCCGACCCTCTTTATCTCCTGCTACTCTCCCCGGGTTCCACACTGGGATCCCTGCACTTTTTTTCTGCTGGATACATCTGCTTCAGGGCCTTTGCACTGCTGTTCGCTCTTTCAAGAAAGCTCTTGCTTCAATACTACCTTGATCCCCTCCCTCACTTCATACTTTTGATCAATGTAATCATCTTAGTGAGGCAATGTCACGCATCTTCCCTTTTCTGTCTGATCTGTCTCTGTTGTATTTTTACCACATGACATACTTCTTCACTTGCTTATTTTCTGTTGGTCTCCAAGTAAAATATATGCTACTTAAGAGAAGGGATGGCGTTCTGTTTCATTTTACTGTCACAGCCCCAGTACTAAGATGCAAACTGTATTTATTGAGCAAATGTTCATCCTGATGCCCTCCATAAAAAAACATTTTTTTAAGCAATTTAAGTATCTTATTGGAGAAGGAAATGGCAACCCACTCCAGTGTTCTTGCCTGGAGAATCCTAGGGACGGGGGAGCCTGGTGGGCTGCCGTCTCTGGGGTCGCACAGAGTCGGGCACGACCGAAGCGACGCAGCAGCAGCAGCAGCAGCAGCAGCAGCAAATATCTTATTGATATAAGAGATTCACACTTTCAGAAAATGGGATACTATTTATATCTGTATCTACATGATGGCCATAGATATGAAATGGAATACTATTCAACTGTTCAAAGTTTGCATGTACTGCAAATGACTACATTTACTGAGAGGAAAGAAGCCTGTAACATCTTAAAGAGAATCAGATTACCAAGTAATACACATGACATCAGCTCATTTCTTAAAGGAAAAGTTTTTAAAGTATAAGCATCAATGTAAACTCCTAATCCAAAACATTTTTTAAAAAATGATCAAAACAGTCAATTCCACAAGGCCTCAAATCCGAGGTTTCCTCTGACAACATTCATGACACAGAAGAGTAGCAGGATGGGTTCTGATCGGGCCATGTTGGGATGGTCTGTGCAATTTGGTGGGATTCCATGGGCTCCAGTGCAAAGCTGCTCCTTAGACCATTAAATAGCCAATAAAAGCCATAGAACCATCAGAGCTGTGCTTCTCCAAGTGGGGATAGGAATGACTTGCAGAAATGTTAAGTAGCATTTGGATTTAGGCTTGTGTCTTCTTCCAAGTTTCTGGATTATTTAAACACTCCTGTTTCCAAGTAAAGATGGGTAAGGCAGCTGCTTCAGCCCCCGACAGCCCCACCTCATCATGGAGTGAGGCAAGAGCCACCAAACCCAGCTGAGAGGATGACAAGGTGGGAAAGACACGGTGAAATCATCTAGGCAGGGAAGACTGAAATGAGAGGAAGGTTTTTTTTTTTTTTTTTTGGCTATTTCCTTTATCTTTTCTGGCAAAATTAAGGTTTAATTCTTTGCTGGCAACAAAGTTGGTTTTTTCAAAGGAGGAAAACACTCACAGAGAGAAAGCACATTTAACTAAATTTTATGTTTAAAAGGTGAGTGCACTGATATTTGCAAGTCCTCTGGTCCATGCTGAGAGGTTGCCTTATCTCTAGGAGTTCCTCCTCACAAGTTCGCGCTTCTCTTTAGTTCTCTTACACAGAATCCACTAACCAATCTAGGTTGTATACATGTAATTAGAGAACTAATGATGGCGAAGTTCTAATTAACTAATGCAGTGGTTAGGGTCACCTTCTCGGGTTCATAAAAAGGATTCTGCTGAACATAGCAGTTTTGGACCTGGTGGCCACTTGGGCAATAACAATGTTTTCACTAGAGGAAACTGAGGACCACATAGGAGAAAATATTTATCTAGAGCTGGTCAGTAGTGGATCTATTAATAGAACTAGATTTCAGGTCTTCTAGGTGACTCAGACAGTGAAGAATCCACCTACAATGCAGGAGACCTGGGTTCGATCCCTGGGTTGGGAAGATCCTGGAGAAGGGAATGGCAACCCACTCCAGTATTCTTCCTGGAGAATCCCCATGGCCAGAGGAACCTGGTAGGCTACAGTCCATGGGGTCACAAAGAGTCAGACAGGACTGAGTGACTAAGCAGCAGTACCCAATCTAGGGCTCTTAGCACTCCATAAAGATAACCGTTTAACTGGGATCCAAATTACCACAGTGGGGAGAAAGGGGGTTGAAAAGAGATTCCCAAACCTAGGAGAGGCCAGTCTCGCTGCCTGGAAATGAACTGGGGAGTTTATAAAATGTGCTGATTTCTGGATTCCATTGCAAGAATTTATATATCACAGACGTTGCCCTCAAGTAAATCTGATGCACAACCAAGTTCAGGAATCACTGGCCTGGGTTATACAAGATAGAAGAGCATAGAACCCAGCAGATTTCTATTAAAAAAAAAATGCAAGTCATTCTCCTTACTCACTCTATGAAAAAAACAACATAGAAATATGCAATTATAAAGCTCAAAATAGCTTCTTCAGGAGAAAAAAAAAATGATTCACACTTCTAAAGATGCTCAGGCCACAGCTGCAATCTGTTCTTATGGCCAAAACCCTTGGAAAGCCCAATTAAGGGAAGCCACGTTGGGCTTGGTTGCCAAGACCCACCCAAAGCTGTGTTGTTCTCTCTGGAGACAGGGAACAATGACCACACCCTAGGGAGACATGCAGACAGCTGACACCCACCTTCAAGGAGCTGGAAGCTTGGCTTCCTAACCTAAAGCTGTCATCCCATGGGGCCTCGGGCTCCCTTCAGGTCCTAGAGGCTAATGCACATGCTTGGGCAGGAGGCATCTCGGGAGGAACAGTTTACTGGCCTTTCACTAGAGTCCAAGCTCTGGGCTGGTTCAAGTCCACCCCATTTCCCATAGCGAGGGGGTGGGTAGAGAAGAAGAAGAAGCAGGCTAAGAGCTGTCTGGAGGCAGACGGGGAATATAATAAATTAGGAAGTCACACAGCTGTGTGTTCTGAAACACAAGATTGAAAATAGATCATGTTTTCCTCTTTGGGGAACATACTGTGGTGTTGATATTTTCTAATTCAAATTTGGACCCAGGAGGCCTCCTCACCAAATTACCCCAAGGCGGAGGAGGAGGAGGAAGGATGAAGAGGAGTCTTTTGGTATAATTCATTTTTACTTCCTTTGGAAGAAAAAAGGATGCTGTTTAAGAGGTTTGGGGATAAAGCAGAGACATCATAAAAAATTTAGTGATATCTGAAAAATATTTTTGGAACTGATTCTGAAGCAAATGGAAAGTTACTCTATTTGTATGGTAAATACTTTTTTATTTTTTTTTAGACCATGCCACATGGCTAGTGAGATCTTAGTTCCCCAATCAGGGATTGAACCCTGACCCTCAGCAGTGAGAGCACGTAGTCCCTACCACTAGATTACCAGAAAATTACCATTAAATATTTTTAAAATGCAGATTTATGTAAAGCACCGGACCAGAGGCAAAGCTAGAACATAAATTCACTCTGAGCCTCGTTCTTGGAAGCGCTTACAGTCTGTAAGGAAGATAGGGCATTCTTTAAAAAATGAAGGCAGTATTGATAGTTAAAAGTAAACAGCACAATAATATCCCATAATAATTAACTGTATCTGATGTCTTTATGACCTCAGCCTACTTAACCTCTCCCAGAGTCCCAAGTCCTTCGATTGTAAATGGTGATGCTATAAGGGTTAAAAGAGTACTGACCTCACGAAATTGCCTGCCAAATAGAAAGCATCTGAAAAATGGTAGGGGTCTTGTTTTGCCTTTTTTTTTTTTTTTAAATAGATTCTTTCTACTCATCTTTAAAGATCAACAAATGGTTTTTGATTGAAGTTCAAGTGCCCAGAGTTGGGAGATTCTGTTGGCATTCATCTTCTAATCTACTCCAGCAACCAGGAAAATCCATCCAAAGCCCTCAGAAGCTTTAAAAGGCATCCTAGAGCTTCTGTCCATTGCTGTTCTCTCAACCAGTGGGGACTCCCTGGGGGTCAGTCCAACACCGTAGGAAGTGAACTGAAGACTGAAGGTGTGGGTATCCTCCTGGATTTCTTGTGTGTTTGTTTTTGTTAGGCACATATATGTTTTGGTTTTAAAACCTTATATCTTAGCATCTCATCACTATTTCAGTGCAGTCTAACATCTTGATTGTGTTGTTTTAATTCCTTTCTTTTTCTGATCTATTTTATACAGCTTTACCATCTAGTTGAAACTTACAGCATTCTACTTAAAATGCTTTTTCTCTAATTTCATCCCTCCCAAATTAATATTCTATTTTTACAACATCCTAGGGTCTTTTAGCTCATAACCTGGTGTGATACAATCCTACAATAAGTTCTGCAAAGTGTGATTAATGCTCTGGGGGAAAAAAAACAAACAGCCTATGGGTCTAACCCTGGGTTTCGGAAGAGACAGACATCTGCAGAACTAGAGGAAGATGGTTTTCATGTGTCACATTTTTGGAGTGAGACTAGTAACTTTAATACTAGATTGATTTCCCAGATGAGAACTGAAGACACCATCCATTTAGACAGCCTGCTTCATCTACTGGGATTACTTTACTTTAATGGTTTTAAAAAAATGATGTTTCTACTTATATAAGAAGCAGCATGTCCTGAAATCCATAGTTTTTCATGTATGTAACCACTGGATTTTTGGTAAGCCACATCCGCGGTATTGTTGAACAGGATGGAAGACAATGAAACTCATCATATATGCTGCTGACCTGCGCTGAGAAGGTGGCAGGTAGCAGTGAGCCTCTCCCAGACTCCCAGTGGTGAGATGTTCTGAGCCCGGCTCCTGCCACTGCTCTCATCATGATGCCTCATCCAGTGACATCCCAAACTTTCCTCCCCACAGCCATCCAAGGAAGCCTCCTGTGGGCAGGGCTATGGGCACTTTTTGTTCTCTCTAAGAGACAACAGGCCAGAGCTGGATCTAATTTAAAATCATTTTTATTTATTTGAATTTTTTGAAAAATATATTAAAATTTTTTCTGCAACAAGACACATTTTTTTCATATTTTTCACATACTCCCTATTGTGAATATGTGTACATATGTACGTATGTATGCGTAGACGGAGAGAGAAAGAGAGAGAATGCCAAAGCAGATATGGTAAAATGTGAATATAATAGTAGGTGAACCAGGGTGAAAGGTATATGTGAATGAATTCTTTGGACTCTCTTGCAAAAAAAATTTTTTTAAAAAGAAATACTTTTACTTCCACTCGTTTATCATTGCTCTTACTTATCAATTCCTACTTACCAATGTTTACATTATTATTCTTCCAAATGAACTCTACCATCTCTCTGTGACATTCCCATCCCAGAACCCATTGGTATTTTGGAGCAAGATATGAGCCTGTACATTGACTGGGGAGCTTAAATCTTGATCATAGTATGTATGTTTTCCTCCCAGGAATAAAACACTTACATAGTTATTTAGAATTTGTGCTTCATATCTTAGTCAACTCTTACAGTTTTCTTCACATTAGTCCCAAGATGTTTTCTGTTAGGATTATTCTGAAGCAGTTTACATTTTTATTGCCACTGCTAGAAAAACCCCTTTTATCCATTTTATAATTAACTAATTATTGCTGACATATGGAAATGTTTGTTTATCCACTATGTAGCTACTTTTCTAAATTATATTAATCGGAACATCTTTTCCATTGCTTCTTCAGGGATTTCTAGATAGTTTTATTGTCTATAATTTAAAGTACTTTGTTTATATCAATGCGTTATACCTCTATTTGTGTCTATCAGCATCCTTTGCATCCTACTCTAGTTCCAGCTTTTAATGGCAAAGCAATTTTGTTATTACCATTTAAAATACCATGTTGGCTTGTTGCATTGTAGTAGTTTACAAAATGATGCTAAGAATGTATCCTATTCCGTATTTAACAGATGATATTAATGCTATCAAATACCATTTTGGATTACTTGAAATTATCATTTCAGTTTTCATATAGAGTTTATTCAGATGTAATGGGCACTGTTCTGTTTTCTGTTACTGAGTTGCTTTGGCTTCCCTGAGACAAATGGATCTTTGAGCCAAATTCAAGGTCCACTGCTAGTAATTATCAATACAAAGGTCTTTATAACATGTACTTTGAAAACACTCACAATCTATTTTTTTCAGTTTTATTTTTTAATTGCTTTTGTTTTCACCATTTAATTATCTTCAAGTTATCTTTACACTTCTCAGTAAACCCCCTCAACTTGTAGGGAAAACAGGGCCACAAATAAGGTAAAAACTCTTAATGTAGTCAAAAGCACAACAGAAGAGACACAGATAAAGTGCTTTAGGAGTTTAGAGGAGGATGTGATATCCTGTTATAGCTGGAGTTCAGGGAGGAATCAGAACAGTCACCCAAATGGGATGTTAAAGACAAACCTGGATGAAAAATATTGCTACAAGGCAGAAGCAGGTGACAACGGGCATCTGTGTTCCGTCAGTGTGTCTGTGTCTCTCCTCATCATGAGGCGGCAAAGCTACCAGGCTTCCCTCTCAATCTATAACCTAATTTGATAGGAGGAATGGATACTGATTATTTCCAGCTATGTATCTTCTCAAAAATAATGTAAAATAGGGCAAGTCCTAAAAAAAGCCTATGGTAACTATAACTTATTTTCATCCATTTATAATTGAGATGTGCTTGATATATTCTTTCAAACTGCCAGACGTAATTTTTCTCAGCAACCACGTGTCTATGGAGACAACCATTACACTGTGATTCAGAAGGATATACAAGGACAGCCTTCTGACACACCAACAAAACACCCAGAACTTCAGATTCGTATGACAGCCACTGGATGCACAGAAAGAGTTGGCTTTGCTATGGGGTGAGATGCATTTCAGTGTCTCTGAATCTTTGCATATTTGAGTTACTTCCTTCAATAGGACAGCATTTTATAGTTAACAAAATGCTTTAACTGACGTTCTTCCTCTGATTTTCAGATGATGATGATTTTCCCATGCTACAAATGGGAGACTAAGGAGCAATATGTCTAGCCATCATGACAAAGACAAAATCACTGATGTCTATCAACCAGGGCTTCTGATTCTGGATTCAGGAATCAGGCCCTCCCTCTCATGGTGCTACTATTATAAATCCTGATATCAACTGTTCAATTTTAGTTTTAGTGGAGTAGAACTGCTTTAAAAGGTTGTGTTAGTTTCTGCTGTACAGTGAAGTGAATATGCACTATATGTATGCATATGTCCTCTCCGTCTTGAGCCTCCCTCCACCCCTCCCCTTCACTCCCACCCCTCTAGATCACCGCGGAGCACTGAGCTGGGCTCCCTGCGCTATACAGCAGCTTCCCACCAGTTATCTAGTTTACACACGGCAGTGTATATATGTCCATCCTACTCTCCCAACTCGCCCCACCCTCTCCTTCCCATGCTGTGTCACATGTCCATTCTCTCCATCTGAATCTCTATTCCTGCCCTGCAAACAGGCTTGTCTGCACCATCCTTCTAGACTCCAGGTCCATTCACATCACAAATGACCTAATATTGTTCCTTTTTATGGCTGAGTAATATTACATTATATATATATTTTAAACTACCACTTTGGAATGACTTTTATACTCTCTCCTATGACATTTTAAATTGAGGCAAAAGTGCATGTAACTTCCTAAATCCAGGCTCAGGCCTTGAATAACTTTTGCTTATTTGCTTACATTAAACTTAAGGCTGAAATAGAGTATGAAAGTATAGAATATAAAGAAGTAGAATATAAACATTTAAGACAGAGTCAAGATCTGAGAGGCTTCAACTTGCCATGGATCATGGGTACAAGCTAGTATTAGGAGGAAAAATGTCCTTACGAGGCTTAATTGTTAAAAGCTAATTTCCTTGAGTTTGCTTTAGCCAGGATGTTCTAAGAATGAAAGTGATGGATGTATTTCTCCAAGTACGAAAACACCAATGTCCCAGAGTTAAGTGTCTATTTTAATTGCTGTGCACTCCAGAGTCCTTCAGATTGCTCATCTGTGTTATTTTTACTTGCTAAAGCAGAGGTGTCTGGGTGATGAATTATACAAGGTGCTTCACTCAGCACCACTGGTATGTGATAAGAAATATTTCCACTGAAAGACAAGGTAAGAAAATGCTTAAAATTTTCATAGTGTGTGATGCAGATTTTGTTCTTGTATCTTTTTTTTTTAAACAGAGAAGTAGCTATTAAATTTTAATGTAATTATGGTATAGTCAAACAGCTGAAATGGCAAAGTTATTTCCGAGAAATATGAAGGCTTCAATCATAAATGTATGTCCATCCTGCCCTTCAGAACACACTGGAGAATAACACACACGAAAGCATAATTGAGGAAGTGGAATATCCATTTGCTAAAAAGAAAATAAGGTAGTGGAGTTCTAGTAGCGAAGTGATGAAAAATGAAATACATTATAATCAAACTTCGATTTCCATTTGTCGGCAACCTTTGATATTGTGACCTAAAAAAATACAGTGTATTTCCTCAACTCCCAATAAAGGCAAAATGACAGAGGGCTATAATCTGAATTCAACTGGTTATAGTTTTTTGCAGCAGTAAAGAAAATGCAGAAAATAGGTTTCAAAGTAAAGGGATAGAATTAAGGGTTTGAGTAGTTTCCCGGTTTTCTTTAGCTACGCATCATCCTATGGCCACTCAGGAAAGACTAGTTTCAATCTTGGGAGAAGCTAATGACTGCTATGACCTTTAAATGCTCGAGTTCCCTCTCAGTGATTGAGTTTGACACAAGCACATGGTCATAGTGCTGGCCAAAGATACATGAGAAAAAGTTTGCTAAAGGGGTTTTGGACCTACAGTCACACCACCCTGAACACATCTATCTTATCTGAAGGGCTTTCAAACACATTTTATACACCTAAAAAAGATTCTCTGGAAGACACAGCCTCTTGTTCCTCTGGACCATGTGATGATAGCTGCCATTTTGAGATAAGCACGAGAACAAATTTGGTATGCCAAGAATGGTAGAACCAAAAGATGGAAAGAACTTGGGTCCTTGGTGACATCACTAAACAGATAACCACCCCCAGAGCCTACTCAGGCCTGAAGTTGTGACATTCAATAAATGTTCTTCTTATGTTGGCCATTTTGAGTTGAGATTTTGATTACTTGAAGCTGAAAACCTCCTAATCGACTCTCCATTCATCATCTGTGCTCGGCTAGAGTAAGATAAGTTTGTCTCTGGTCCTGGCACTGCATATTGTCATGCTTGCAAGGTCTTGTCACACCCAGAAAACATTATCTAGTTCTAGAATTTCATGCCTAGGACTGCAACATTTCTTTTTATTGTTAACGTTCTTCTACTGGTTCCCACTCCACTATCTGGTGAAATCCAGACACCTCCGTGCTGCAAATCCTTATACCTTGATCCTTGCCTCTCCTGTCAGAATCTCCTCCATTTGCCTGCTCTCTCAAGCTTCCTGCTTTTGCCATACTGAAGTACAAGCCCTCCGTATCTGCAAGGGACTGGTTCCAGGATTGGCTGGATCCAAGGATGCAGAACCAGCAGATAAGAAGAGCAGACTGTAGAATTCTTCGAACCTCCTGGTCTTTCCACCTACAGTTCTCACCACCTGGAATTTTCAACAGCTTCGCCCCCCTGTGTCTGCCTGGTTATTCTTTTCTTTATCTGCATGATTACACACACTCAGATATCTCTTCTTGAACAAGATGGCGGAGGAGTAGGTGGACGTGGAGTACATCTCTCTCCAAGGATACATCGGGAATACATCTTCAGACACAGCAGTACATGCAGAACATCAGCTGAGAGCAGACAGGAGTACCTGACCAGCGGGAAAGAATATATAGACCCATGCAAACTTGGTAGGATGAAGGAAATAGGGGGGGAAACAGGAGTGTTGGTAGGACTGGACCTGCCTTGGCGGGTGGGGGAACTGAAGCAGGGGTCTGATCCCCACATCAGGGCAATTGTCTGAGTCCGAGGAGAAACATTTAAGGCTGAAAGTGAAACAGCTGATCTGTGGCAGCCTAAATGGAATGAGAATCAGACATTCCTTGCCGCAGCCATATACACCCCAGACAGGGACGCAGGTCCCCTGGAAGGTGCAGCGGCTAGGAGCTAGAGTTTAGAGATTCTGGAGCAATCCCAGGGCGAGAGCTGCTGTTGACTGTGGAGAGATGGATCGAGGGGATGGAAGGGAGGAGACTGTGGTGGGAAATGCCTGTGGAAGAAAACGGGCAGTTGTGGTAGCAAGGCTATACTGCTGAGTCACATGTAGTGGGTGGAGACATCACCATAGCCTCTCTCTCTCCACACACCAGCATCAGCAGTTGAACAATAGAGAGACTAGCCCATCAAACCCCTGATGAACTGAACTATAGAGTAGGATGCCACCCAGGGTGCCCCTTTAAGTGCCAGATGCACCGATCTACAGTGTAGGACCCCAGCCAGGGGGGCCCCTCTATGTGCCTGACGCTCTGAACAACAGAGAAGGATCTCAGGAAAGGGAGCTCTTAAGTGCCTGAATGGGTGGAGCTATGGAGAAAGACTCGCCAAACAGGCCTTCTGATTGGCAACTACAAGAGGCTCAAATAAAGACTCTGATGGGACCATAACTCCTGCAGCAGAGGCAGTCCATGTCCCTGCACACTTGGCACCGCCAGGGTCCCTGTAAGCTAAGCAGCTGCCCCACCTTCATGTTCAACTCTCACTGGGGCAGAGCTGCCACAGGCAAAAAAGGCTTGCATCTATGCATGCAGGGTCACTTTGGTAGTGTCCGACTCTTTGTGATCCTGTGGATTGTGGCCTGCCAGGCTTCTCTGTCAAGGAGGGGGGTTCTCCAGGCAAGAACACTGAAGCGTATTGGCCAATGCTGGTTGCCATACCCTTCTAGAGCACTGTATTTCCTGCTGCCCTAGCTGCCAACTCTCTGAGTACCTGGTGCTGCCAGAACACCTGCGACCCAAGCAGCTGCACCACCTCCACACCTGGTCTTCACAGGGGCAAACCCAAGTCCTCCAGGGAAGCCTCAGGAGCAAACCCCAGTAGACGACCCACATGCAAAGGTGGAAATAAAACCACAGTTGAAACCCAGGGGCAGTGTGGCTAAGGAAGAAGACCCAAAACCTTCCCACCAGCTTTAATCTACAAGCTGAAGATTAAATTCACACGATCAATTAGGCAGACTCTGTATCTATGGAATATATAAAAGGTCATTGAGAATTCTCACAAAAGAAAACACACTAGTTCTGATAGCTGTGGACATTGGAGGCAAGAAGACACAGGAATAGGACCAGATTAGAATCTGAGCTGCCCTCACAGCAGGTCCAGAGATGGAGGCCAGGTCCAGCACAGTGTTGGGGGGCATCCTAGGGAGGTAAGGCGGACTGTGACCCCCAGCGAGGGAAAGGACTCTGACAGCAGTGACTCAAGAAAAACATTTATTATTCTGTTTTGACGTGTTCTGTAGATTCTCTTGGAATTTGTTTTCCCCTTTTTTCCTCTTCTGTTGTAGCTGTGGATTTCATTGGCGCTATGAAATCTAATTAAGCTTTGGAGCTTTTTTTCCCTCAGTTAATTAATAACTAATTATTATTAATTATTATTTCATTGTTGTTAGAAACCTCTGCCTCTACACTGGGCTTTTACAGTTCTGTGGCGTTTTCCTTTTTTTTTTCTTTTCTCTTTTTTTAACTTTAATTTTTAAACCTATCATTATTTTTTTCTACATTTATTCCTTTGTTTGTTTTTTTCTACTATACTTTTGCCCTTGCAGTTAATCTTTAATGTATATAAATCTTCTTTATCTACCTCTATTTAACTTTGCATATCTATTCTTTCTTTTCTTTCCTTTCCTCTTAACATATTAGTTTTATTTTCATTGCTTTATTCCCCAATTGGCACCTTACTTTGGTTTTATTTTCCAGTTTGTGCTTTTGTCAGTTTTGTTCTGGTAGATACAATTTTTGGTTTCCTTTGTTCACTGGGTAAATCTATTGTACTTTATTTTTGTTGGACTGTATTGATTTTGTTTTTGGATATATATATATATATATATGTACATTCAGTCACATTTTTTATTGTTGTTATAAACCTCTGCCTCTACACTGGGCTTTTGCAATTCTACGAAGTTTTCTTTTTTTCCCCCTTTTTTCTTCCATTTTTTTCCCTCTTTTTTATAATTTTAATTTCTAATTTTAAAAAGTCTATTATATTTTTCTACATTTATTCCTTTGCCTTTCCTATTGTTCTTTTCCCCTTGCAGTTAATATTTAATGTATATAAATCTTCTTCATCTACCTCTATTTAACTCTGTATATCTATTCTTTCTTTCCTTTCCTCTCAACATATTTGTTAGTTTTGTTTTCATTGCATTATTCCCCATTTGGCACCTTGCTTTAGTTTTGTTTTCCAGTTTCTGATTTAGTTAGTTTTGTTCTTAACTGGTAAATGTAATTTTTTATTTCCTTTGTTTGCCGGGTCAGTCTATTGTATTTTATTTTTGTTGGATTGTTTTGACTTTGCTCATAGGTGTATATGTATACGTGTATATCCCATTATTTTAATTATTATTTGCCTGGTTTTGTAACTGCCATTTGTCTAGGGTTCATCTTTGGTTTCTTGTCTTTGGACATTTGTTTTAATCTCACACTTAATGCCATAACAAACCACTTGTAGACTCTTCGTTCTTGACCAGAGATCAAGCCCTGAGCTTTGGAGTGGGAGCACTGACTCGAAGACCCTAGACTATCAGAGAACTAATCCTAGGGAGTATCAAATAGTGAGAACTCACACAAAAGAAACCACTTCTATACAAGACCCAGCATCACCAAACTACCAGTAGCACCTGTAGTGTGCAGGATGCCTCATCCAAACAACTAACAAAACAAAAGTGCAAACACAATCATCAGCAGACAAGGTTACCACCTCACTCAGCCTTGCCTGTCAGAGGAAAAACAAACAACAAACAAACAAAAGTCCTGCACAAATCTCACCCTATATGAAGCTTACACAAACCACTGGACCAACCTTAGGAGAGCAGAGACGAAAAGGAAGAAAGAATTCAGCCTTGAAGCCTGGGAAAAGGAGACCTCAAACACAATAAGTTAAAAAATAATATCAATGAAAAGGCAGAGAAACACTACACAAACGAAGGAACAAACTAGAAACACAGAAGTCCAAATACATGAAGAGGAAATAGGCAAACTACCTGAAAAAGAATTCAGAATAATGATAGTAAAGATCATCAAAAACCTTGAAAACAAAACAGAGAAAATGCCAGAATCAATTAACAAAGACCTAGAAGAATTAAAGAATAAACATACAGAGACAAACAACACAATTACTGAAACTAAAGCGAAAGTGAAGTCACTCAGTCGAGTCCGACTCTTTGTGACCCCATGGACTGTAGCCTACCAAGCTCCTCTGTCCATGGGATTCTCCAGGCAAGAATACTGGAGTGGGTTGCCATTTCCTTCTCCAGGGGATCTTCCCGACCTAGGGATCGAACCTGGGTTTCCTGCATTGGAGGCAGATGCCCTAACCTCTGAGCTACCAGGGAAGCCCAACTGAAACTAAAAATACTCTAAAAGGAATCAATAGCAGAATATCTGAAGCAAAAGAATGAATCATTGAGCTGGAAGATGAAATGGTGGAAATAATTTCTGAAGAGCAGAATAAAGTAAAAAGAATGAAAAGAACTGAGGACAGTCTCAGAGACCTCTGGGACAATATCAAACACACCAACATTCAAATTAAAGGGATCCCAGAAGAAGAAGAGATCTCTTTCCCATTCTGTTGTTTTCCTCTATTTATTTCCATTGATCGCTGAAGAAGGCTTTCTTATCTCTTCTTGCTATTCTTTGGAACTCTGCATTCAGACGCTTATATCTTTCCTTTTCTCCTTTGCTTTTCGCCTCTCTTCTTTTCATAGCTATTTGTAAGGCCTCCCCAGACAGCCATTTTGCTTTTTTGCATTTCTTTTCCATGGGGATGGTCTTGATCCCTGTCTCCTGTACAATGTCACGAACCTCATTCCATAGTTCATCAGGCACTCTATGTATCAGATCTAGGCCCTTAAATCTATTTCTCACTTCTACTGTATAATCATAAGGGATTTGATTTAGGTCATACCTGAATGGTCTAGCAGTTTTCCCTTCTTTCTTCAATTTCAGTCTGAATTTGGTAATAAGGAGTTCATGATCTGAACCACAGTCAGCTCCTGGTCTTGTTTTGGTTGACTGTATAGAGCTTCTCCATCTTTGGCTGCATAGAATATAATCAGTCTGATTTCGGTGTTGACCATCTGGTGATGTCCACGTGTAGAGTCTTCTCTTGTGTTGTTGGAAGAGGGTGTTTGCTATGACCAGTGCATTTTCTTGGCAAAACTCTATTAGTCTTTGCCCTGCTTCATTCCGCATTCCAAGGCCAAATTTGCCTGTTACTCCAGGTGTTTCTTGACTTCCTACTTTTGCACGCCAGTCCCCTATAATGAACAGGATATCTTTTTTCGGTGTTAGTTCTAAAAGGTCTTGTAGGTCTTCATAGAACCGTTCAACTTCAGCTTCTTCAGCATTACTGGTTGGGGCATAGACTTGGATTACTGTGATACTGAATGGTTTGCCTTGGAGACGACCAGAGATCTTTCTGTCGTTTTTGAGATTGCATCCAAGTACTGCATTTCAGACTCTTTTGTTGACCGTGATGGCTACTCCATTTCTTCTGAGGGATTCCTGCCCGCAGTAGTAGATATAATGGTCATCTGAGTTAAATTCACCCATTCCAGTCCATTTTAGTTCGCTGATTCCTAGAATGTCAACGTTCACCCTTGCCATCTCTTGTTTGACCACTTTCAATTTGCCTTGATTCATGGACCTGACATTCCAGGTTCCTATGCAATATTGCTCTTTACAGCATTGGATCTTGCTTCTCTCACCAGTCACATCCACAGCTGGGTATTGTTTTTCCTTTGGCTCCATCCCTTCATTCTTTCTGGATTTATTTCTCCACAGATCTCCAGTAGCATATTGGGCACCTAATGACCTGGGGAGTTCCTCTTTTGGTATCCTACATTTTGCCTTTTCATACTGTTCATGGAGTTCTCAAGGCAAGAATACTGAAGTGGCTTGCCATTCCCTTCTCCATACTAGAGATCTCTTCAAGAAAATTAGAGATACCAAGGGAACATTTCATGCAAGGATGGGCTCGATAAAGGACAGAAATGGTATAGACTTAAGAGAAGCAGAAGATATTAAGAAGAGGTGGCAAGAATACACGGAAGAACTGTACAAAAAAGATCTTCATGACCCAGATAATCATGATGATGTGATCACTAATTGAAGACCTAAATGTAAGACCAGAAACTACAAAAATGTAAGACCAAAACTACTTAGAGGAAAACATAGGCAGAACATTCGACATAAATGAAAGCAAGATCCTCTATGACCTACCTCCTAGAGGATCAGAAATAAAAGCAGAAGTAAATAAGTGGGACCTGATTAAATCTAAAAGCTTTTGCACAGCAAGGGAAACTATAAGCAAGGTGAAAGACAAGCCTCTAAATGGGAGAAAATAATAGCAAATGAAACAACTGACAGAGGATTAATTTCCAAAATATACAAGCAGCTCATACAACTCAATGCCAGAAAAACAAACAACAAATCAAAAAGTGGGGAAAAGACCTAAACAAATATTTCTCCAAAGAAGACATACACATGGCTAACAAACGCATAAAAGACGCTCAGCATCACTCATTATTACAGAAATGCAAATAAAAAATACAATGACCTATCACTTTACACCAGTTAGAGTGGCCATCATCAATATGTCTACAAACAATAAATGCTGGAGAAGGTTTAGAGAAAAAAGAACACTCTTGCACTGTTGGTGAGAATGTAAACTGATACAGCCATCATAGAAGACAGTATGGAGATTCCTTAAAAAACTAGGAATAAAACCACCATATCATCCAGCAATCCCACGCCTAGGCATATACCCTGAAGAAACCAAAATTGAAAAGGACACATGTATCCTCCATTGTTCATTGCAGCACTATTTACAATAGTTAGAACATGGAAGCAACCTAGATGTCCATCGACAGATGAATGGATAAAGAAGGTGTGGTACATATACACAATGGAATATTCAGTTCAGTTCAGTTCAGTAGCTCAGTTGTGTCCGACTCTTTGCGACCCCATGAATCGCAGCACGTCAGGCCTCCCTGTCCATCACCAACTCCCAGAATTCACTCAGACTTATGTCCATCGAGTCCGTGATGCCATCCAGCCATCTCATCCTCGGTTGTCCCCTTCTCCTCCTGCCCCCAATCCCTCCCAGCATCAGAGTCTTTTCCAATGAGTCAACTCTTAGCATGAGGTGGCCAACGTATTGGAGTTTCAGCTTTAGCATCGTTTCTTCCAAAGAAATCCCAGGGTTGATCTCCTTCAGAATGGACTGGTTGGATCTCCTTGCAGTCCAAGGGACTCTCAAGAGTCTTCTCCAGAACCACAGTACAAAAGCATCAATTCTTCGGTGCTCAGCCTTCTTCACAGTCCAACTCTCACATCCATACATGATCACTGGAAAAACCATAGCCTTGACTAGATGGACCTTAGTCGGCAAAGTAATGTCTCTGCTTTTGCTTTTGAACGTACTATCTCGGTTGGTCATAACTTTTCTTCCAAGGAGAAAGTGTCTCTTATTTTCATGGCTGCAATCACCCTCTGCAGTGATTTTGGAGCTCAAAAAATAAAGTCTGACACTGTTTCTACTGTTTCCCTATCTATTTCCCATGAAGTGATGGGACCAGATGCCACGATCTTCGTTTTCTGAATGTTGAGCTTTAAGCCAACTTTTTTGCTCTCCTCTTTCACTTCCATCAAGAGGCTTTTTAGCTCCTCTTCACTTTCTGCCATAAGGGTGGTGTCATCTGCATATCTGAGGTTATTGATATTTCTCCCAGAAATCTTGATTCCAGCTTGTGTTTCTTCCAGTCCAGCATTTCTCATGATGTACTCTGCATAGAAGTTAAATAAGCAGGGTGACAATATACAGCCTTGACGTACTCCTTTTCCTATTTGGAACCAGTCTGTTGTTCCATGTCCGGTTCTAACTGTTGCTTCCTGACCTGCATACAGGTTTCTCAAGAGGCAGGTCAGGTGGTCTGGTATTCCCATCTCTTTCAGAATTTTCCACAGTTTCTTGTGATCCACACAGTCAAAGGCTTTGGTGTAGTCAAGAAAGCAGAAATAGATGTTTTTCTCGAACTCTCTTGCTTTTTCCATGATCCAGTGGATGTTGGCAATTTGATCTCTGGTTCTTCTGCCTTTTCTAAAACCAGCTTGAACATCAGGGAGTTCACGGTTCATGTATTGCTGAAGCCTGGCTTGGAGAATTTTGAGCATTACTTTACTAGCATGTGAGATGAGTGCAATTGTGTGGTAGTTTGAGCATTCTTTGGCATTGCTTTTCTTTGGAATTGGGATGAAAACTGCCCTTTTCCAGTCCTGTGGCCACTGCTGAGTTTTCCAAATTTGCTGGCATATTGAGTGCAGCACTTTCACAGTATCATCTTTCAGGATTTGAAACAGCTCAATTGGAATTCCATCACCTCCACTAGCTTTGTTCATAGTGATGCTTTCTAAGGCCCACTCGACTTCACATTACAGGGTGTCTGGCTCTAGATTAGTGACCACACCACCATGATTATCTGGGTCATGAAGATCTTTTTTGTACAGTTCTTCTGTGTATTCTTGCCACCTCTTCTTAATATCTTCTGCTTCTCTTTGTTCCATACCATTTCTGTCCTTTATTGAGCCCATCTTTGCATGAATTGTTCCCTTGGTATCTCTAATTTTCTTGAAGAGATCTCGTCTTTTCCATTCTGTTCTTTTCCTCTATTTCTTTGCATTGATTGCTGAAGAAGGCTTTCTTATCTCTTCTTGCTATTCTCTGGAACTCTGCATTCAGATGCTTATATCTTTCCTTTTCTCCTTTGCCTTTCACCTCTCTTCTTTTCACAGCCATTTTGCTTTTTTGCATTTCTTTTCCATGGGGATGATCCCTATCTCCTGTACAGTGTCCCGAGCCTCATTCCATAGTTCATCAGGCACTCTATCTATCAGATCTAGGCCCTTAAATCTATTTCTCACTTCCACTGTATAATCATAAGGGATTTGATTTAGGTCATACCTGAATGGTCTAGTGGTTTTCCCTACTTTCTTTGATTTCAGTCTGAATTTGGTAATAAGGAGTTCATGATCTGAGCCACAGTCAGCTCCTGGTCTTGTTTTTGTTGACTGTATAGAGCTTCTCCATCTTTGGCTGCAAAGAATATAATCAATCTGATTTCGGTGTTGACCATCTGGTGATGTCCATGTGTAGAGTCTTCTCTTGTATTGTTGGAAGAGGGTGTTTGCTATGACCAGTGCATTTTCTTGGCAAAACTCTATTAGTCTTTGCCCTGCTTCATTCCACATTCCAAGGCCAAATTTGCCTGTTACTCCAGGTGTTTCTTGTCTTCCTACTTTTGCATTCCAGTCCCCTATAATGAAAAGGACATCTTTTCTGGGTGTTTGTTCTAAAAGGTCTTGTAGGTCTTCATAGAACCGTTCATCTTCAGCTTCTTCAGCGTTACTGGTTGGGGCATAGACTTGGATAACTGTGATATTGAATGGTTTGCCTTGGAGACAAACAGAGATCATTCTGTCGTTTTTGAGATTGCATCCAAGTACTGCATTTCGGACTCTTTTGTTGATCATAATGGCTACTCCATTTCTTCTGAGGGATTCCTGCCCGAAGTAGTAGATATAATGGTCATCTGAGTTAAATTCACCCATTCCAGTCCATTATAGTTCGCTGATTCCTAGAATGTTGACATATTACTCAGCCATAAAAAGGAATGCATTTGAGTCAGTTATGATGAGATGGATGAACCTAGAACCTATTATACAGAGTGAAGTGAGTCAGAAAGAGAAAGATAAATATTTTATTCTAACACATATATACAGAATCTAGAAGAACGGTACTGAAGAACTTATTTACAGGGCAGCAACAGAGAAACGGACATAGAGAACAGACTTATGGACATGGGAGAGGGGAGAAGAGAGTGAGATGCATGGAAAGAGTAACATGGAAACTTACATTACCATATGAAAAATAGAAAGCCAACAGGAATTTGCTGAATGGCTCAGGAAACTGAAACAGGGGCTCTGTGTATCAACGTAGAGGGGTAGGATCGGGAGGGAGATGGGAGGGAGGTTCAAAAGAGAGGGGAAATATGTATTCCTATGGCTGATTCATGTTGAGGTTTGATAGAAAACAAAAAATTCTGTAAAGCCATGATCCTTCAGTAAAAAATAAATTAAAAAGAAAAAAAAAAATCTCTTCTTGAGCGATGTCATATCCCTTCCTCAGCCTGCATGGCTCTCCATGAACAAAATAACTAAACAATGCCCCTAGGAACATTAATGTATCTTAAATGTAATCTACAAGTAGTAAGATGCTTTATAATCATTTGTTTACATGAAAGACTCTCCAGTCAGCACATGAACTGCTAGAGGATGAAGTGTGTGCTCCAAGTCCTTGTCATCAGTATAGGTTTCCCAGGTGGCTGCATGGTAAAGAATCCTCCTGCCAAGCAGGAGACCCGGGTTCAATCCTTGGGTCGGAAAGATCTCCTGGAGAAGGAAATGGCTACCCACTCCAGCATTCTTGCCTGGAAAATTCCATGGACAGAGGAACCTGACTGGACCCATGGTGTCTCAAAAGAGATACCACTTAGTGACTAAACAACACCATAGAAGAAGGGCTTTAGCTATTGAATGAATGAGAAATAAAAATAGATATCCTAGCTCTAAGTGTAATTGGAATATAACTTATCTGTTGAGGATAAGTAATGAACCTATTTGTATCAGAAATCAAATTTGTATCAGAAATCAAATTTTCTTTGCAGTCCTCAAAAGCTTATTATTGCCTTCGAAACAGTACTACAACAGCAAAAACAACAGTTATCATTGTTAGCTCCTGTTAGGAGCAGGGTTTCTTCATAAGGAATCGATTAGCCTGTATTATGCCTCCTATCCTTTGTAAGGAAACCATTTCCTGCTTTTGTCTATTCTCACCCACCTCACATTCACAAACACACCTCTCCTTTTGAAAACGTTCTCCCTCTACTTGAATCTTCTTCTACATGGGGCTGACAATTCTACAACCCAGGCCATGGGGATGTGAGACTACCTCTAGGTCAATAGGATTCTTCTTTTTGTGATTTTTAGAAATGAAACTAAGAGAACATAAGTGCCTCAAACAAGCCCCATGAAGAAAGCTGGCATCAAACCAGTCAATTCTAAAGGAAATCAATCCTGAATATTCATTGGAAGGACTGATGCTGAAGCTGAACCTCCAATATTTTGGCCACCTGAAGTGAAGAGCCAATTCATTAGAACAGACCCTGATGCTGGGAAAGATTGAAGGCAGGAGGAGAAGGGGACGACAGAGGATGAGATGGTGGGATGGTATCACTGACTCAACAGACATGAGTTTGAGCATGCTCCGGGAGATGGTGAAGGACAGGGAGGCCTGGTGTGCTGCAGTCCGTGGAGGTCACAAAGAGTCAGACATGACTGACTGACTGAACAATAACAACAGAATGTACAGAATGCAGAAACAAAGGACATGGTTCCAGATCTTGCTTCCAGTTGTCACTTAAATCAGAGCACTTTCCCTCCTTGGCCTAACTTGCAGTTTGTTTGTTTATGGAAAGTAAAATCCTATCACTTGAAAAAAAAGACTATCATCTTCCAACTAAAGCACATCCAAGATCTCATTTAACCCTCCCAACAACTATATGCAGTAGACAGTATCTTTATTTTATGGATAAGGAACCAGAAAGCTCAGAACAGAGAGAAGGATGCCCAAGGCATCTGATTAATAGCTACGATTCAGATTAGGTCATTCAAATGCCAAAATGCAAACACTTGACTTCCCTGCCGCTTTCTGAACCACTCTTTGAGCAAACTGAGCACCAATTTGAATTCAGTGACCTTAGACAATAAGCAGAAAGCACAAGTCTTCTCTTCATTAATAAAAATAGATGCTATTGATCTTGGTTTAACTCCTGGGGGTATTACAGACTTCAATTAAATACCTTGATAAAGTGCTCTGAGATAATAAATAGACATTGTTTTATAGACTATACTACTAAACATTTGCGTCTTACAATGCCAATAATTGGGATGCAGAAAAATAGTGCTTTTTTAAAAGTAATCCAAAAAAACCTTGTGCATAAATATTAGGTATTAGTAATTTAGCTGAACATTAATATGTTTGCTTCAGACACTACAATGTAATTGGTATTTCAGAAGTGGGTTCCCTCTAAAAGACCTTAAGTTAAATCAAAAGGCAAAACATTTCTAGAAAATTGCATCTTCCTACTATTGTAGAAAAATGAGTTAGAATTTTAATTGGTACTTCTTTAGTCTCAATACTTGCTCACAGACATAATGTGACCGTGATCTTCCCGGTCAATTATTAACACAAATCATTGATTTGGGAATGGAGAAAAGCAAACACACACAGACCAAAGGGAGATGGATTTATGTGTGAACCCAATTTTCCTCAGAAGAAAAACAGACATCTCCTCCAATGTAAGGGTATGTTTAGATTTACTTTTTCTATTAGTAACTTATTTAATATGGCAACAAACAAAAGGCAATCCATTAAAAAGCAATTTTCCTCTTACTCCAGGGTGTTTCATCATTTGCTATCCAGCACTCAATCAGAATGTAGCAATCCTTTAATATTTTATGAGTAGAAAACAACCAATTTGGGCATGTAGACTTCAGAAACGTGGGGGTCTTTGGTAGGCTTGCAAAATGTCAGAAATGGGCTCTGCAGTCAGTAGAGGGTGAACACACGTCAACCTGAATGCTCAGACTATTGAAATTTGAAAATTATGCTTTAGATCAGATAATGGGTGTATATATATGTATATGTATATATATATATATATATATATATATATATACACACACACATGTATTTATGGATATATAAACACACATTTATAGCTAAGAGGAAAAATCCTCAGTTTCAGCTCATATACTTTCTCAAGTGGAAGACTGATTCCTGGGGACAGAGACCATATCTGGTTCACCTTTGCACCTACAGTGTTCAACATAGTCTCTGGCATATTGTAATTAATCAGTAGATTTTTATTAAACAAATGAATAGATGCATTTGTCATCTTAGACAAAAGGAAGCCTGCCATGGAGATGTCAGAAACCAGACCTGATCTGGTGCTAAGCAAGTTGCAGCAGCATATTGGAGGCCTTCTCTGCAGCAGAAGGTTCTCACCTTCTGAAATGGTGCATAGCGTGTGGAACACCTCCAGGGATCCCAAAGGTATTTGCCTTCATTCTTGGTTACCTCAGCCCATAGAATGGGATTCTCTCTTGGTTCCTGGCTTGACTACCAGCTCTTCAAACATCTGGAGAGGGTGCTCTATACCAGGCAGAGGTCAGCCTCTAATCTATACCAATTCCCTCCCTCAAAGCACAGAGCGGACATTTACATGAGCGGCATGCTCTGCTTAGACTCTTGTCACAAAAGTTCTTGTCCACACACCAGATGGGGCACCACTGACAGGGAGGAGAGTCCAAATCAGATACACATTAATCTTGCCCACATATAGCCTGAAATGTGGCCATCTTGTCCAAGTTAGCTTCCCTGGGTTGAATACTGCCTGTTCCTAGGCTACTCCTCTCATACTTAACCCTTGCAATTTCAGACACCAAAGTTACTTGTGATCAAGCCAAAATGAATGCAACTACTCAAACCATCAGCCCAACTCTTTCTGGGGAAATGTAGGAATATGAGCACGTAGTGAAGTCTGCTACTCGTTATTCAAGGACACAAATGTCATAAGTAGCCAAGACAGAATCCTGCTGCCTGTTGTCCCCAACATTCTCCCTCTAGTCCACCATATTTCTGCTCTGTGCTAACTTGTAGCATAATGGACACATGTCCATTGGGCAAAGGAGAAAAGCAGAAAGCCGGGTATGACAGTTAAAGCTCAAGAGCATACCTTCTGCCATCATCAAGATGAGAGTAAGATAGCCAAAGCAGGCCTCTGGGGAAGACAAAAATGAAGGCAGGACAAGAAAAGGACATTGCAAGGCAGTAATCTGGACACAGGATATACGAGCCAAGCATAGCATGACTGTTCTCGTTTCTGAAAATCTTGGGTAGTCATCAGTGCCTTTTAGCAAGTGACTTTCTATACTTTTCCCCATCAAATTGAGATAAACAGGAAATAGTCATGCTTATCAGACAGCAATTCAGGAGGATTTTTTTGATTCAGGACTTTAATTCTTTAGTGGAATACTTAGTAAGCTACATAGCAGACATAATCTCTACAAGTTAGTGAAATGAAGAGTAGGAAGGATAACTCAGGTCAAGGATTAAAGTAAAAATGAAATGTTAGCATTGGTGATAAGTGAACCCAAGCAGACTACACAGACATCTCTCAGGATAGGTTGTTACTCTTTTAATGCAAAAATAACCTAATTTGGGCTCATAAGTAATGAACTTTTGGGGGAGTTCCAGACCCAGTTTGGTTTCTTTCCCCCACCCACATTGGGAGGATGGTAACACTCACTGTGCTTGGTCAAACAGGCTCAAATTCTTAGCTTTTTTCCTTATTAAGTTCTGCATTTTAAAAATTTACCTTAGCAGTGATGGTAGTCAATTTTACACTGTAAATAAAACATAACCCCCTTTCCAATTTCATCTTTAGATTCCTTCCCATCAATCATTATAGACCATTATTTTACACTCTCAAACAGGTGACTAAATATTTATGCTTTCACAATAATACCAAACACTAGACATTCCTCTGGTATAAATAGCTTTTGCTGATGCCTATGTTATTAAGTCTACAAGAAAAGATTTATATGTGTGTCGGCTCTATAGCTGTTATAGGGAATGGAATTTAGCTGCTACAGGGAGACTCAGTGTTAACTATGATTGCAGGCCTGGTTAAATCAGATTGGCCTTAACTGGTTAAAACCAAATTATGCAAGGGAGCAAAAGTCAAGAGGATTATCATGCTCTCTATTGCTAGGTATCCTCTCTTACATTCTGTAACACTGTGTAACGGAGGAAAAGAGCAATAAGCATCTTTCTGACCACACAGCTACTCATTTCCTTCAATAATTCTATCTTTCATAGAGAAAGGATTCTAAGCAAGTAAAATACTGGAAGCAAGAGAATTTCATTAAAGTGTGCATTTTTCTTTATATAAGAAAGATGTTTCAAAAAGCAAAAAGAAAATGATCTACTGGTAGCTTAAAAACTGGAATTTTAAAAAAGAAACCCATAGATCTTTTCCTAAACAGAGCAATATACACTCTGACAATATTTTAAGTTTGGTCACAATACCTGCACATTTTTCCATTCCTGTAGATTTTAATATTTATTCCCAGAGCAGACATGCAGAAATACATACACGGGAAACCTGAGTTAAAGAATGTTCAGTCCATGGGAATGATGCCCATGCTTAGCTGTCAGCACCTTGGGAACCCTGCAAGTAGGTAGGCAGCCCCAGAAGCTGGATACCCTGTGGGAAACGAGGATACTTACGCAGCTCGCCCACTTTCAGGATTTCACACAGCATCTTGGTCAGCTCTATACTACTGCGGCCAAAGGGACATTCATGCTTATCTTCTCGGCTACTGTTCTCAAGCACAATCTGCAAGCAGGAAAGGCAGGAGGTCAGAAAGGGAAGTCAGTTTACAGAAAACATCAAAAGTGTTGGCTGTATTGTAATAGAGAAACAGATCTACTCCAGACCACCAAACTAGGTCTCTTGGGAGCAGAACAAAATTGTACTCTAAGTATAGTCTCTGTATATAGGGCTGAAGACTCTCTTGTTTTCCAAATCTCCTAAAACCACTTCCAACTCTGTAAGAAGATATTTTGCTCATCAGTTTCCACTTACCCAGAGGTGCCCATGGAGAGTTTTTAAAAATAGTACAATAAAGACTTTTTACTTAAGTAACAAAACCACTCTCTTATTTTCCCAGTCATATCTTCCCTTTCCTGGGAAGAGTAACTCTCCTTTAATGACTTCAGCTCCTACAGTTTCTTTCTTTTTTTAAAAAAATATTCTTTTCCACTATGGTGCATCATAGGGTATAGAATACAGTTCTCTATGCTATACAGTAGGACCTTGTTGTCTCTCCATTCTATATCTAAAAGTTTGAAAGAAAGTGAAAGTCGCTCAGTCATGTCCGTCTCTTTGCAACCCCATGGACTGCATAGTCCATGGAATTCTCCAGGCCAGAATACTGGAGTGGGCAGCCTACCCCTTCTCCAATGGATCTTCCCAACCCAGGAATCAAACCGGGGTCTCCTGCAGTGCAGGCAGATTCTTTACCAACTGAGCTATCAGGGAAGCCATGTAAAAGCTTGCATCCTGCTAATCCTAAAACCTGCCACTCCATCCCTCCCCTCCAATCCCCTCCCCCTTGGCAACCACATGATTCTGTTTCAAAATAGGTTCATTTGTTTCACATTTTAGACCCCACATAAAAGTGACATCATATGGTATTTGTCTTTCTCTTTGACTTACTTCACTTAGTTTGATAAACGCTAACTGCATCCATGTTGCTGCAAATGGTATTATTCCATTTTTTTTTTAATGGTTCAGCTCCTATACTTAATCACATATTTCCCACAGGAGTTTCCATGTTCTTACAAGAGCTCACCCTGGCATTAGTTGACCAAGCACACCTAACGGACATGTGACACAAAAATGGACCATCCAGAGTTCTTCCCTGAGACTTAGCACCAAAATGGGGAAAATTGGCCCAACTATGCTTATATTACCCAAGAGGTATGAGTGTAGGAACTACCTGAAAGTGAGTCTGAAAGAAAAAAAAGAAAAAGAAAAGCAAGTCAAAATGCAAGGGAAAACAGAGCAGAGGCAGGGGTGGCTGTGGCAGCATTTGAGTGCTGAGCAAAACTACCTCCCCAAATTTATGGTTTATTTGCTCAGCCCTCCCTTTGAAAATTATTTGTGCCATCTAACAAATTCTCTTCTTTCCTTAAGCTGGTTTGAAATATTCCTACTATAACTAAGGGAGCCATTTAGCACATTCATCAAACAAAAGTAAAACATAAAAGGAAAAACTCTACTTCAGGAATAAAGGGCTATTAGCCAACTGTTCTAAAGCACACAAAATAATAAAATAATAAAAAATTAAGGTTGCCAAACTTCAAATTCATATGTTGACAAAAAGAATAATCAGCTTATTCATCTCTGAAGCACCCTATAACTTTCCCAGTGGGGTTGTCTGGAATGTCCTTAAAAGCTATAGGACCCTCAGTAGGTGTCTCCCAGAAGTGTTTACCACAATGCAGGGACTTATGTGGTTTTCCCCCCAGACTATGACTTCTTCAGTGAAAGAAATGGTGTTTTATTCATTCAATCAATAGTAGTAATTGAGTACCTATTAGAGCAAGACCAGGGCTCTGACCTATAGGAGCATCCACTCTAACCATGGCAGACAGACAAAACAAAAGAGGCAATTACAGAGAGAATAGCACTGATATATATACACTATTATGTATAAAAGAATTAGTGGGAAGTTGCTAAACCACACAGGGAGCCCAGCCTGGTGCTCTGTGATGACCTAGCACAGAGAAGTGTGGGGTGGGGGTAGAGGGAGGGAAGGGATACACACACACACACACACACACACACACACACACACACACACACACATATGACTGATCTGTGTTGTTTTACAGCAGAAAGCAACAGAAAATTGTAAAGCAATTTTCCATCAATTAAAAAATTAATATATTTTTTGAAAAAGAGGGAATTATAGTTTATAACAAGTGCTACCAAAAAGATTAACTGGTTGAGGTGGTAAAGAGTAACAAGAAAGACCTGGAGAGGAGAGTACAGATAACCAGGTGACTATTAGGAATCCAGGGGTGAAATAGAGTTTGCCATGTCAAGGTCTAGGAGAAAGAATAGTCCAGGCAGAGCTCAAGGACAGAGCCGCCGAGTTGAGCATGGTATGTTTCAGACACAGTCTCCTCCCGTGGTCTGGTCTACAATGCGGAGGGGTCTGGAGCTGTGCAGGGCAGTATTAGGATTCCAGGAGCCTGAGCAGGGAAGAGAGAGCCAAAGGGTGTAGAGGTTGGCTAAAACCACTGCCCCAGGGCTCCAGCGGGTGTCATTTTCAAATTCTGAGATGCTAACCTGGAGAAACAGAGGAAAAGAACAGAATGGGAAAGACTAGAGATCTCCTCAAGAAAATTAGAGATACCAAGGGAACATTTCATGCAAGGATGGGCTCGATAAAGGACAGAAATGGTATGGACCTAACAGAAGCAGAAGATATTAAGAAGAGGCGGCAAGAATACACGGAAGAACTGTACAAAAAGGATCTTCACGACCCAGATAAATCATGATGATGTGATCACTAATCTAGAGCCAGACATCTTGGAATGTGAAGTCAAGTGGGCCTTAGAAAGCATCACTACGAACAAAGCTAGTGGAGGTGATGGAATTCCAGTTGAGCTGTTTCAAATCCTGAAAGATGATGCTGTGAAAGTGCTGCACTCAATATGCCAGCAAATTTGGAAAACTCAGCAGTGGCCACAGAACTGGGAAAGGGCAGTTTTCATTCCAATTCCAAAGAAAAGCAATGAAAAAGAATGCTCAAACTACCGCACAATTGCACTCATCTCACATGCTAGTAAAGTAATGCTCAAAACTCTCCAAGCCAGGCTTCAGCAATACGTGAACTATGAGCTCCCTGATGTTCAAGCTGGTTTTAGAAAAGGCAGAGGAACCAGAGATCAAATTGCCAACATCCTTTGGATCATGGAAAAAGCAAGAGAGTTCGAGAAAAACATCTATTTCTGCTTTCTTGACTACACCAAAGCCTTTGACTGTGTGGATCACAAGAAACTGTGGAAAATTCTGAAAGAGATGGGAATACCAGACCACCTGACCTGCCTCTTGAGAAACCTGTATGCAGGTCAGGAAGCAACAGTTAGAACCAGACATGGAACAACAGACTGGTTCCAAATAGGAAAAGGAGTACGTCAAGGCTGTATATTGTCACCCTGCTTATTTAACTTATATGCAGAGCACATCATGAGAAATGCTGGACTGGAAGAAACACAAGCTGGAATCAAGATTGCCGGGAGAAATGTCAATAACCTCAGATATGCAGATGACACCACCCTTATGGCAGAAAGCGAAGAGGAACTAAAAAGCCTCTTGATGAAAGTGAAAGAGGAGAGCGAAAAAGTTGGCTTAAAGCTCAACATTCAGAAAACGAAGATCATGGCATCCTGTCCCATCACTTCATGGGAAATAGATAGGGAAACAGTGGAAACAGTGTCAGACTTTATTTTGGGGGCTCCAAAATCACTGCAGATGGTGATGCAGCCATGAAATAAAAAGACGCTTACTCCTTGGAAGAAAAGTTATGACCAACCTAGATAGTATATTCAAAAGCAGAGACATTACTTTGCCGACTAAGGTCCATCTAGTCAAGGCTATGGTTTTTCCTGTGGTCATGCATAGATGTGAGAGTTGGACTGTGAAGAAGGCAGAATGCCGAAGAATTGATGCTTTTAAACTGGGGTGTTGGAGAAGACTCTTGAGGGTCCCCTGGACTGCAAGGAGATCCAACCAGTCCATTCTGAAGGAGATCAACCCTGGGATTTCTTTGGAAGGAATGATGCTGAAGCTGAAGCTCCAGTACGTTGGCCACCTCATACGAAGGGTTGACTCATTGGAAAAGACTCTGATGCTGGGAGGGATTGGGGGCAGGAGAAGAAGGGGAGCACAGAGGATGAGATGGCTGGATGGCATCACGGACTCGATGGACGTGAGTCTGAGTGAACTCCGGGAGATGGTGATGGACAAGGAGGCCTGGCGTGCTGCGATTCATGGGTTCGCAAAGAGTCGGACACAACTGAGCAACTGAACTGAACTGAACCTGGAGGTTGAGACAAGTGAGCAACATGGACTGATTTGTTTTGAAAGATCTACAAGTGTAAAGAATGGATAGTAGGGCCTAAGAAAGAAAGTGCAGTCCTTGCGGAGGGCCTATAGTATCCCTGGCAGAGACGAAGGTGGCTCAGCTCTGACTGCAAGGGTGTACTCATTACACAGTAAGTGATTAAAAAAGGCAAGGAGAACACACAAAAAACCATACGGAAAGTGTTTAGGAAAGACAGATAACAGGAAGACTATTTGGAAGAAGTGAAGAAAAAAGGAGAAAATTAACAGGGGAAGAAGGAAAAGTAAATGAAAGTGCTGTTTTATTTACACAAACTGGGTTCCAAATAGCAAAGTAACATGAGGCAGCACAGGATATGGAGAATGGTTTAAAAGCAAAGGAGTAGGGACTTCCCTGGCAGTCCCGTGGCTAAGATTATGCCTTCCAATGGAGGCAGATCAGGTTTGACCCCTGGTCGGGGAGTTAAGATCCCACACACCTCACCAGCAAAAAGTAAAAAAAATAAAACAGAAGCAATATTGTAACCAATTCAAGAAAGACTAAAAATAGTTCACTTCAAAAATAAATTAATTAAAAAGACCCAAAGGAGTAGAATTTCAAAACAAATGTGCTCCCATTGTTTTCCTCACAAACACTATAACAATAGCACACATAAATATACACACACATAATCATACACATTGACAGTATCACACAAACAAATCAACCATTTCCATTTGAGCATGTTCCTTCCAGCATCACAGGTATACCTAACCCTAATCACAACAGAAACAGTTCCACCTGCAGCATCAGAGGCAGTTTCCAAAGGCTTCGTCATTGTGGCTTTATCACCCTTATGATTGTCCAAGAAGTTGATGAACTATCCCATTTTGTGGGACTTGTCAACTGTTTGCAGCACGTGCGTGCTTGCTCAGTCATTCAGTCACGTCTGACTCTTTGCAACCCCATGGACTATAGCCCTCCAGGCTCCTCTGTCCATGGAATATTTGCAGCACATGCTCACATAAATAATTATGCATTGACTACCAGCATGAATCTAGCCTTTGCTGTCCTTAAGATTTATCATAAAAATTCTTTCTTACAGTCTCCTTAGCCAACACACATTCTTTTTCTCTCAGAAAGCTCATCATAAACTCCAACTAAATCCCTTTTCCTGCCAAGCAGAAAGGACCAGCACTGGAGTCCTTGAGCGGCTCTGCCCCTGTTCATGATCTTTTCTGGAAATCTGCCTGAATGTGAACAGTCTCATTCAACTGAGCCTGAATCACCTTCTTCCTTTTAGGTGAATCTTTTCTGGTTTTAACCAGAAATTCCAGTTAAGAAACACAGAAGGGAAGAACAACTATAGTCCCATCTATCAGTGAATTTTCATGTCTCTTTGAAAATATTTGTATCTGAGACAGCCCCATCAAGGAGCAAATCTGAACCTGTGGATGATGGGGAAATGAAGGGAGGAAACACAGCAGAAGACAGAACAGAAAGAAAAGACAGGAGACAGGTGGTTTTCAGGCAGCCTGTAGCTCCCACCGAGGACATTCCCTGGCATTTCACATTAACATTCTGTCAACATTTCATGAGCCCATCAATATTTAATGAGGATGTGATCTGAATACACTGCACGTGGTGGAATTACTGCAGCCAATAAATGTTCTGAAAATATTTCCAAGGCACTGTTTATTAGCAGGCACTAAATTAAGGAGTAATTTAAGTAACCAATATGTAAATCAGCTTGGAAAACCCCTACTCTTCACTTTTTAATGTACCATCCATCTTATCATATTTACCCACCTGAAGAAAAATAAACTCTCCTTCTTTACTGGTTTTTTTAGACAAGACTGACACAAATCATTCAAGTTAGTTACCTGCATGGGCTTTAAGGTCAACATTGTCACAAAAATATTCAGAAAACACTAAATTATGAATGTTACTAATAAGATATTACCATAGTGAGAGATCATTCTTAGACTAGACAGTAGTTTTTTAACTTAATATACTAATATCTCTGTTTTCAATTTCAACATTCTGGTATTATCCATGTTTATCTGACATACTTGGGCTTCTATCTGGAAATATCAAAGCATATTTTTTATCTTTATTTTTTCCCCTCACTGTTCAGTTTTAAAAGCAAACAAACTGTAACAGAAACCTCGGTGTATGGAATACATATTTAAACTTGCTATTATCACTTACCTTAGAATATTTCATACAGCAAAAGAAGTTGTAAGTGTCTGCATATTTTATAAAACACTGGATATTTATGCAATATTGAGTATAAAACATTTGATCAAATACTTGAAGTTTACAGAGTATATTTACATATATTCTGTCCACTGACCCCAACAAGTCTATAAGATCAATGAGGCAGATACTATTATTATTCTCTTAGGAAAGCTGAAACAACAGGAAGAGGTGACTTGCTTAGATCATACCTAGGTCACTCCTGAAACTCAATTTTTAAGGTCTTCAATTTCCAAATCTCTTTCTGCCCCATTATAGCTTACAAATTGCCTTCACATACACTTTGCCATGAAACTCAATGGATTTCATGTCTCAAGAGGCTAAGGGAACTTTGATCAATTTCGTCTATCTCACTGAAGTGGGTCTATAAATCCCAGGCCCTCCTAGACAAAGGTATAAGGTTCTCTCTTGGCTCATTTATCCCCTGAGGGTCAGTAACAATTACTCGGGTGAATGACTTTGTGCAGAGTGTCCCTACAGGCTTTGTTTCCATGCATTTTGAGTTCTTCTTCTGCATTGGTGCGGATGAGAAACCTCTCTGGCTTGGGAGTGACTATTAAGAGCTGAGAACAAGGCCAGCCACACTCTGGTAAACTGCCCTTCTCTGGCTCCTGGGACCACCCTTACCCCTTAGCCTCAGCATCACATTGCTGACATTTACATTGTCCCTGGCACACTTTCCTCCGCCTTTTCCTGAGTGAGCCTCATCTGGGGTGAGTCCGGTTCATTCTGCTTTCCCTGTAGCCAGCCCTGGAGCAAGCCTCAGGGACTTCCTCCATCTCCTCTCATCTGTGGACACTTCTTGTTCACGCCACTTCGCTCTGAGTGTCACAGGAAGCCCCAAGGTCTCCTCACAGGCCACCAAGGACAGTGTGTGAACCTACTTACACCAGAAATACAAGATAGAAGGTCTGAGGTGCCTGTATTCAAGCAGGCATCTTCCACGGGGTTATACAAGTTATATACGAGGTTATACAAGTTATACACGAGGTTATACAAGTTATACACAAGGTTATACAAGTACTGCTACTGATGCTGCTACTGCTGCTAAGTCGCTTCAGTCATGTCCGACTCTGTGCGACCCCAAAGACAGCAGCCCACCAGGCTCTGCCATCCCTGGGATTCTCCAGGCAAGAATACTGGAGTGGGTTGCCATTTCGTTCTCCAATGCATGAAAGGGAAAAGTGAAAGTGAAGTTGCTCAGTCGTGTCTGACTCTTCGTGAACCCATGGACTGCAGCCTACCAGGCTCCTGAGTCCATGGGATTTTCCAGGCAAGAGTACTGGAGTGGGTTGCCATTGCCTTCTCTGTATACAAGTACAGACAATGAGAAAGGACCCCGAAACACAAGTCACAGTCTGATAGTTTGGGCCATAAAATCCCAAGACTAAACAGTTACAGTCACCATAGGAACCTGTCCTTGGAGTCTTATCAACCCCACAAGCTCTGCAAAAACTTGTCTTTTCACCCACCAAAGAAAACGCCAATCTTCTCCCATGTCAAACCAATAAATAAAAAATAAAGACCTTTACTGTATTAACAAGTCCCCTCCCTACCCCCAACACAGCGGTACTTCTATATTAGTAACAGAATCATGGAACACCCCAGAATGAAGTGTTAGCCCTTAGATCTCATCATCGACATCCAGATATTTTCTGAATCAACGTGTAAGGCCACCCTGGGGGGTCTTACATCCACAGAGATTTGGGAGACAAGAGCAAGCCACCTTCTACATTTCCCTTTGTACCAAAGATAATGGTGATTAGTACCAGAAAGCCAGAGGGAAAGCTTTAGAAAGAGCACTGCTGCTAAGTCACTTCGGTTGTGTCCGACTCTGTGCGATCCCATAGACGGCAGCCCACCAGGCTCCCCTGTCCCTGGGATTCTCCAGGCAAGAACACTGGAGTGGGTTGTCATTTCCTTCTCCAATGCATGAAAGTGAAAAGTGAAAGTGAAGTCTCAGTCGACTCTTAGCGACTCCATGGACTGCAGCGTACCAGGCTCCTCTGTCCATGGGGTTTTCCAGGCAAGAGTACTGGAGTGGGTTGCCATTGCCTTCTCCAGAAAGAGCACTGAGCTACCTCAAACGAGTTGCACAAGACCTTAATCATGATCATGAATTTTGAGCAAGTCCCTAAAAATTAAATAGACATGCCAAATCCCTAATATGATTTTAAGTGTGCAGAGAACAAAGGAATATTACAACCACAGAAAGTATGCCAAGCAGGAAAATAAACCAGAGCAAATCAGAATCCCAGGCGGTCAGTCTACCCAATCTACCACCAACCACTTCTTCACAGATAAGCATAGTGAGCCCCAGAGTAAATAGCTTTAAAGGCACAGACAAGATGGGAGAAAAAGAGAAACAGAACCTAATATTTATCAAGAACTTTTATTTCCCAGACTTTGTTCTAAATGATTTCACATTATGTCATTTAAGGCACATGTACTACTGTGAGACAGGAATACTGCATTGTCCCACTTTACAGATGGAGAAACTGAAGCAAAAAGATGTGGTATAATTTGCCCAGGGTTCATGCAACACAGAAATAAGCAGACCCAGCTCAGGGACTTAGGGTTTCTAACACTAAAGCACACATTCCTGGTTACTGACTCCTACTGAAACACATGATACCAACTCTTACTGAAAAAGGACAGGGTGAGATAATTATAATACAGCTTTGATCAGGAAAGTCCTTAACAAGGTAACAAATGACTAGAAAATGCGGCTCTAGACAGATATGGTTTCCCTGCATCTACTTCTAATAGATTTGGTGACTTGATAATGACTTTCTTAATCTCAGTTTTCTCCCACAAAAACAGAAATAGGAATACCCACCCACAAAGGGCTATAAAGATTAAATGAAAACAGAAAGTGGAGGTAAAGATCTCAGTGCCTGAGACATCTCAAATACTCAATGAGGGAGACGACTGATCTACTATTATTATAGTAATTGCATGAGCTCTTGTCTTACTGAAATATTCTCATAACTCTAGGGTAAAGATGTTGAAAAAAAAATCAAACAACAAAAAACCAGTCACAACTGGTATTGAAATTATTAATCTTGCTCTTTGGGAAAGTAAGAACTTGGGTGGAATAAATATTTCTGACTTAGATAGGTTTCCTAAAGTTCTTTCAGCATCTTTTTACAATGGTAGTTCTCAAACTTGAGTGAGCATCGGAATTATTTGGGGGCTTATTAAACACAGACAGCTGGGTTGCTCCCCCAGAGTTTGACTTAGCAGGTATGGGATAGAATGTAAGAAAATATAAAAGCAAGTGAACCATACTGTAAATTCTTTGGAGATACTGGGGGGATTAAAGGAGGAAGTGTTAGCAAAGCATTTTAGAGTTCATTTAAAAATTATTTTTAGCAGCATAGTCTTTAAGAAAGAGAAAACAACTTCTTCCCTGAACCTTAGATGGCCCTTTAGAGATCACTGTCCATGGTATGCCCAGGGCTGAAAAGCCAGACCTCTAGGCCTTCCGAAGGGCCAGTGATACCAAGCAATTCAAATGGAGCAACCAGAGTTGGAGTGGGAGTAACAGTAACAGATCACCAAGGAAAAGACCATCCGCAGAAGAGTTTGCAAATACTTAAGGAGCAGTTTCCAAGAGCAAAAGAACAATGCATCTCAGGAAAAGGAGAAAAAGTATGTACAAAGGGTCAGACTGGCGAAAAACCAAAGTGGAAAGCACACACAGGGAACTGAGATAAATAACAATCTGGACAAATGAGAAGAATGGTATAAAACCCAGTTAATGAGGTGAAATTCTTCCAGAATAAAATTAGGCAATTGCACATACAGAGGCATAATAAAGGCCATAAATATAAAATGGCAAGGAATTGACTGGGTAATGGTGTAGTAATTAAAGCCTGGAGGTTCATAATAGACCTCAAATGGAACATTAATCAACCAAAAAGAAATGCTGCCTGCACTTTGATATAGTGCAACAAAAATAGGATGTGTGAAACACAGCAAGCAATCACATCCACACGCTGCTGAAAAGTCCTCCCTTTAAACATGAAGTCAGGGAGCACCAAGAGGGGAAAGGATTAAATAATAGCAGAGATGACTTGTGTTTGCATCTGTGCCTGCCCAATGATGCCACTGTCACTGGAGGAAGTTGAGGCAACAGCTCTGTTGACTGTTCCAGGGGCCAGAGGATAGCAGGAGAAATTCCCTAGCTGATGCCTGCATCAGAGAAACCAGGTTGGAAGATCTCCTCTCTCCAGGTTGGAAGACCACCTCTCCTAGGCCAGTACATGTGTTCTTGGGCCCAAGGATGGTAAAGGTGTGAAGGCAAGTGTCGTGACCCATAGACGCCTGGAGAGGTAACATCTAGTTTATTTAAAGCAGTGGTTCTCTAACTGAAGCAGGCATTAGAATCATCTGGAAGCTTATTAAAACTCAGATTGCTGGGCCCCACCCTCAGAGTTATGATTCAGCTCTTCTGGGGCAAACCCAAGAATCTACATTTTCTAACAAGTTCCTAGGCAATGTGGATGCTGCTAATTTGGGACCTCATTTTATGAACCACTGTTTTTAAAGTTATACCACGTCTCTCCTTCCAGTTTCCATCATTAGCAAACCTCCTGTTTTTAAAGATGTGAAAAGCAATGAGAGTAGAAAGAAGAAGAAATTTTAAAATCTGAGTTTTTTTGTTTTTTATTTTCTGTGACTAATAAAACATTTTATTAATAAGAGTGAAATAAAACCCATAGAAAGAGAATGCAGTTGGTAGCGGCCAGGGGCTGGGGGGGAAGGAGAATGGGGAACAACTACTTAATGGGTATATGGTTTCCTTTCAGGGTGAGGATAATTTATGTCTTAAAACCAGACAGAGGTGATGTCTGCATAACATAGTGAATATACCAAATATCACTTAAAAGTTCACTCTGAAATTGTTAATTTTATGTTATGTGAATTTTGCCTCAGTGGGGGAAAGAAAAGAGTGAATATATATGGACTGATTACTATGTGCAAACTGTTAAGCGTTTTAGCTCTCTTAGTCTTCATAAGCCATCAAAGCAGGACATGTTACACATAAGGAAACCACACCTCAGACATTGAGTAATAGTTAAAATGTGATATGCCAGCAAGGTATAATTTCTACACTGCAGTTTAAACAGTTTCTTGGGTGACATGAAATGTGTCTGTCTCCAAACTGGGGCTTAGGACTGACCAGATATGGGCACTAGAGGAGATAGTTCCAAAATGGCTCAGGATGACAGTCCCACAGGACACCCAAAAACAGCCACACTCAAGGGAGTGAAACATGAAGGCCTTACAAAGCCCCCAGTATACACTGATGAATAAGGGCTCCCCTGCATATGGCATAAATGCAAATCACATAGCCTTCCTTGCATTTATTTGTGAAAGCTCACATTTTAAATTATATTGCAGATAAACAGAGGACAACTGTAGGTCGGCTCAAACTTTCAAGCACTCACTGCTCACCTGAAGATCTTGTTATAATACAGATTCTGATCCAGCAGTCTAGGGTAAGCCTGAGGTCCTGCATTGTTAACCAGTTCCCAGAAGATGCTGATGATGCTGGTCCAAAGATCACATTTTGAAAAGCAAAGTACTTCCCCAAATGTATCGTCTGAATTTTAGCCCCACTCTCCCTCATACCCTTTGACTGACTGATTCATCCAACAAGCATTTCTTTAAGCATTGATTATTGCTAAGTAACTTGCTAGATGCTAAAAATATACACATGAATAAAATACCTTTTTTAGGGACTTGTAATCTATTTGGAAGACACAAAAGGATGGCAGGTCAGATATTCACTTGCAGGGCAGATATTCACTTGCTATGTACCTCTTTTGTGTCCTTCTATATTGTTTGCATTTTTTTACACAGAAATAGGACTTTCTGGGATGAAGGTACATATGAGATGCAGTGGGTAGGCAGGCTTAGCTTCATCAAGAGGGTGAAACTTGAAGGAAAAGAAACTGATTCCAGACTATTCTGAGGCATCTCTTTAACATTCCAAACCAGAGGTGAGCTATGGAATGTAATAAAGATTAATTACAACTGGGAAATGGATGCCGGATGAAGGCAGAGAAGCCCCTCTGTATCTTGGGCAATATTAGCAATAAATCACATGAACAAAAGGCAGAATTTTGACTCACTCAGCGTTGCATTACTGAATACAAATGACTCCTGTCTCCTTCAGTGGAATACAAAGACACCAAGATGTTTGGCATTGTCTGACAGTCACTTTTAGATGAAAAATTAGGCTTGACATTTCTCAAGCCTGATTTCTTACTGAGAAATTGTCACCACTGTCTTAACAGTTATTGCAGTCTTAAAGCTATGTTACACTCCACATATATTTGCCTGAAATGTATTTGGATATAACTTGCTTTACTAAACAAACACATTTCAGGAGAGCTAGTGATGAAATAGATCACACCTGTTTTCTCACTTGGCTTACAGATTTATAAATTCACTCTGTTTTGGAAGTATGGACATGAAGGGATGGAAAGGTGAGGAAGACAATAATAAATCGGCCTTTGCAGAAGCATTTTCAAACAGAAAAGAGGGTCAATTTTCCAATTATATACATATTAAGTTAGCTACAATGGGAAAATTATTTATTGAAATCTAATTAAATTAGGTCATACATTGTTTTACTTCAAGTTAAAGGCATGTGAAAAGAAAATCTATCTGCTATTAAATCTAGCTTTTTAGACGCAATTCATCTCGTTATATCTAATTCTACATACGCATACCAAGCTTTGGCTACTTCTGCCGAATGAGAGGTCTCTGCTAGGAGACAGCCCTTCTTTAGAAGTAGGTCCAGATGCGGGTTCCCCGCAGTCCAGAGCTGCTTCCCCTGACACCTCCCTGCCGCCCCCTCTCCTCCTGTGCCTGTCTAAATTGTCCTTCTCCTTTGCACCCAAGCCAATGCTACTTTCTCCATAAAATCTTATGCAATTCCTTTGTCTAAAACCTCATCCCTTTATCTGTGAGGAATTTACCTTATTTCTCACTGCACTTCTCACTTTCTGCTCCAAATGTGGCTCAATGGGTAAAGAATCCACCTGTAATGGGTGAGACTTGGATTCGATTCCTGGATTGGGAAGATCCCCTGGAGAAGAGAATGGCAATCCACTCCAATATTCTGGCCTGGAGAATTTCACGGGCAGAGGAGCCTAGCGGGCTACAGTCCATGGGGTTGCTAAGAATCGGACATGACTGAGCGACTTTCACTCTCAATTTTCGTATATGCCTTATTTCCCCTAATGGGGCTGAGCCTTTAAGGTCAGAAACCACATGTTAGTCACCTGTGGATCTCCCACACTGCAGCAGAATCATACATAACACTCAGTTCAGTTCAGTTCAGTCGCTCAGTCGTGTCCGACTCTTTGCGACCCCATTAACTGCAGCATGCCAGGCCTCCCTGTCCATCACCAACTCCCAGAGTTCACTCAAACTCATGTCCATCGAGTCCGTGATGCCATCCAGCCATCTCATCCTCGGTCGTCCCCTTCTCCTCCTGCCCCCAATCCCTCCCAGCATCAGAGTCTTTTCCAATGAGTCCACTCTTCTCATGAGGTGGCCAAAGTATTGGAGTTTCAGCTTCAGCATCAGTCCTTCCAAAGACTAGTGCTCATTAATGAACAATTATCAAACAACTGAATGAACAGTATAGGGTACAACTCCAGCCAGGCCCACTGAGGGCCCTCACCATCCTTTATGGTGACCACTAGCTGGGGAGAATTGAACATGGGAGTTTCCATCATCTATTATTTCTGTACATTCACATGCAGCCTGAGTTCTAATCATCTTCTTATCCCGTCACCCACATTCCCCATCCTATTTCAGAAGCAACGGCTTCTGTATGCTCCCAGCAACCTCGGACCTCACTCCTTTCTTCATCATGGGGGTACTCAGGACCCAGAAGTTACTTGCCATCCGGCCATGCAGCTAGGAATCCAAGCGGAGGGGGAAACTTCATTTAGAAAGTCTCTTGAGAAACTACTGCTTGTGCTCGGACAACATGGCCAGATGAAGGCAAACTCAGAAGGGAATTCTCTCTGGACCAAAGCCCACATTTCAAAGGTCTGCTCAGGGAAACTGTGTACTCACCTTCTTTGTGCATTGTGAAAACAAACATTTACAGAGCACTGGAATGTGTGAAAAATGTCCTTAGTTGGATGTTTACAGAAAACACTTGGCAAGTATTTGCTATAAACGCTTCCTATAAATGCTGAGAATGAAAACCAGCAGAAGAAAAATGTCTGTGATGTGTCTGGGAACCAGCTTCCATAGCAAAGGAATATGCCCTCCACATACCCACCAGGCTCTACTTCTCACCCTCCTGTTACCATGAAGGGGTGGCACAGAATCTCCCCTTTTGGGTTTAGGTGATTGGGGCAGGGGAGGAGCAACATTCCAAGGCCTTGAAGTCCAGCATCCCAAGTTGAAGTCGTGAAAGAGAAGCCTACTCCTGTTTCCTAGGTAGTGATGCTCCCATAGGTTCCTTCTCTTTTGTGCACACTGGGCACCAGCTCTGATTCTAAGTCCCCTGTTCCTGGAAACAGTCCTTCCATACAAACCCCAATTTACTTGCCTGATGATGAGCCTGTCCCTAAGTTAATTTTATGATTTGCTGTTGTTAGTTGCTAAGTTGTGTCTGATTCTTTGCGACCCCATGGACTGTAGTCTGCCAGGCTGAATAGGATTTCCCAGGCAAGAATACTGGAGTATGTTGCCATTTCCTTCTTCAGGAGATCTTCCCAATCCAGGGATTGAATCTGTATCTCTTGCACTGACAGATGGATTCTTTACTACTGAGCCATGAGGGACACCCAATTTTTTATGATGCTTTCAGGTAAAACATAAAAAATGGGGAAAAAAAGACTCAAAGGATTCCTGTATAGCAAGATTAATAGGGACACTTCTTCTAATTACTCTACAATTGACAAAGATTGCTGAAGATATGGGTGGAGAGGGGAAGACAGTATTGCAGGCTAAAGCAATGAATGCTTGTGATTTTCCCAGGAAGCAAACTTGACCAGCCCCAAGCTGCCCTTTGGAATGAACCAAGCTCCTCTTGTGCCACCTGAGGTACATGTGGGGACCAAAGAGAAGGTGGCCACTCTTGTTTCCAATAAGCTTACATGACAGTGTTAAGTGTGTAAGTATTAGGGAGATAAATGACCTCCCAGTTGTTATAGCCCCCAAAAGACTATTTTTTCCTTCATTTCAAAATCCTTTCTTTAAAAAAAAAAAATGACACAGCTCTTAATGCACTTAAAGCTGCCAAGGCAAAGAAATGCAGCTGCCTGGCTGTATTTGCATTTTCAGGGGTGCCAAGTTCTGTTCCTTCACTCATACTCTTGTGTGCAGACACCTCCTGTTAACCAAAGGTCCTCTAAACTGCATGTTATTTGAAGCTAATGATAAAACATCTTGCACAGCAATTGTTTTGCTTACTTATGAAATTATTTCCTGCAGAGTTTTCCTGGTGTTGAGATGGTAAAGAATCTTCCCGCAATGCAAGAGGCACAGGTTTGATCCCTGGGTGGGGAAGATCCCCTGGAGAAGAGAATGGCAATCGCCTTCAATATTCTTGCCTGGGAAATCCTATGGACAGAGGAACCTGGCAGGCTACGGTACACGGAGTCGCAATGAGTTGGACATGACTGAGCAATTAACACTTTCACTAACTTTTCACTTCAAGTCCATTACTAGAAAAGGAATTAAGTCAAAAGAGCTTGCTTGCTTAAAATACATTTGAAGCTTGTATCTCTTTATACTCCCCAAAGCAATGGGAGAGAAATACCATTAAAATCATTTCACCACCAAAATCCAGAATACTGACAAAACCAAATGCTAGTGAGGATGTGGAGCAATAGGAACTCTTACACACGGCTAGTGAAAATGCAAAACAGTACAGCCACTCTGAAAGACCATTTGGTGATTTTTAAAATAAAACTGAACATACTCATATTATTCTGTCCAGTGACCACATTCTTTGATATTTATCTGAAGGAGCTGAAAACTTATCTTCATACAAAAGCCTATCCATAGATGTTTACTGCAGCTTTGTTCTTAATTGCCAAAACTTGGAAGCAACTGAGATGTCTTAGAGTAGGTGAAGGGATAAATGAACTGCAATATATCCAGATTACAGAATACTATTCACTGCTGAAAAGAAATGAGCTATCAAGACATGAAAAGCCATGAAAGAAACTTAAATGCATATTACTAAGTGAGAGGAGCCAATCTGATAAAGTCATGATTTTCACGATTTCAATTACGTGACATTCTAGGAAAGATAAAACTATAGAGACAGTAAAAAGATAAATTCTTGCCAGGGGAGAATGAGGGCAGTGAGGGAAAAGAGAGGCAAAGCACAGATAATGTTTAAGGCAGTGCAAATACTCTATATAATACCATAGTGATGGATACATGTCCCTATACATTTGTCCAGACCCACAGAATGTACAACAAGCGTGAACTGTATGAAAACTGTGGACTTTGAGTGATCACGATGCATCAGTGCAGGTTCATCAACTGGAACAAGTACCACTCTGATACGGATGTTGTTAGTGGGCGAGGCTGTGCATGTGTGGGGGCAGGATATACATGGACATCATTGTACCATCCCCTCAATTTTTCTATGAACTTTAAACTGTGCTAAAAAAAAAACATAGTCTTAAATCATTCATAGGGCCCATCTGAACCTAGGATGGAAAAGGAAAATCTATATGTCCTTGACATTTTTTCCAGCAGGAAAAAGAAGTGAGTAGTAAGTACCAACCTGTCCCAACTACCCCACAGCTCCAGGCTGCATCCCCAGCCATGGCAGCAGCCACTCCTGAGTTCTACAAAGCTGCACCTTTCACGGGGTATGATGGTGACGAGAGTAGGAAGGGGGGTTCCCTTGTAGGCTCTCGAGGGGAGAATTCCTATGGAAGTATGCTCAGTTGTGTCCTTCTCTTTGCGATCCTACGGACTATAGCCCACCAGGCTCCTCTGTCCACTGAACCCTCCAGGCAAGAATCCTGGAGTGGGTTGCCATTTCTTCTCCAGGGGATCTTCCCAACCCAGGGATTGAATCCAGGTCTCTTGCATTGCAGGCAAATTCTTTACCATCTGAACCACCAGGGAAGCCCAAGTACAAATTACCAAATGCAATTAAGAAAATTCTGGATTCAGAGAAGCTTCATTCCTCCTCTTTCTACTTCTAAGGCATTCTAGTACAAACAAAGTCTCACATCACTCAGGGGCCTCTCTCTTCCTGCCCAGAATCACCTTTTGTCAGTTCCTCAGCTTTGCTGACAATAGGTTCCTAGGGGAAAAAGGTCCCTGCTCAAAAATGTCTTATTTGAGAGAAATGATGATTAAATAATAAAACATGTAATTATAGAATTCCAAATTGAGTCAGTGCTCTATAGGAAGTAACAAGGAAAGAAAATCAATAAAAGAGGAGCCTTCAGGATGAAGTACTAAAGAATGAGAGTTATGTGGGCAAGAAAGTATGGGCAGAGAAAAGTGGGGCTGAGACAATGGGAACGGCATGTGCAAGAGCCCTGTGGCACAGAAACAGCACCATTCAAGACATGAAAGTGCAGCCGACTGACTTCCCTGATCTTGGTAATCACAAGTTTATGGACAGGTATGTATGACATATATCTGTGTCTTCCAAAAGCCTCCAAGTATAAGGACCCTTGTACTTATTTACAGAATAGCATTCAATAAATCAGAGAGAAATTAAGCTGTTAAGGCTGTTATATCTGTTACTAATAGTATTTCAGCTACTTTATCAAATACAAGAAAAATATTGTCTATGATTTATACTAAATTTTGGAATCTTAGTCTTTTTCCTCAAGACAAAGGAAAAATTGATAAAATTGAGATCAAAATTAAAGCTACCTGACAATGTCAAACACTTCTGGGTGTACCAGGTGTACTGCACAGTTCCTAAGGGGAAAGCTATTTTTACTGAAGACAATGGGACATTCAGGAACACTACCATCTAAATTCTATTATACCAACACAAAATGCTTTCTGATTTGGTAGTCAGGCTGCTGATACTGGCTAGACTCTAGTCACATGAATACAATTTAAAAATGAAAGTCAGCAGTGATTCACCCAAGTATAAGCATCAGCATATCTGAGGCAAGGCCATCTTGGGGCATACCTCTATAACTGCTAATTTGATTTCTATTCCAGAATGGAGAAAGGACAGAAGGACAGCTGCAGTTAGCATATTCCAGATAAAAATCCATCTCTGTGGCGTCTTACCTTGGGGTGACTGGCGATCTGGCCAGGAGGCAGAACATAAGCACCCACTCGATTCAGACACCCACTTAACAGATAAGTGATATAGAGCACGTAAACAGCATTACATTTGGAGTAAGACAAAGGAGGTAAGGTGGATGGGAAAAAAAGGATGAAATTACAGTCTTATAATTGGTGGTGAGAAGAGGCCACCCTGAATCTAGAGGAAGTGAGAGCCAAGGTACGTGGCTAAAAGGGGAGCAGATTCCCTGGAGAGGAAGCAGCAAGTACAGACAACCCTCACAGATATTAAAGATTTGGTTCCAAACCACTGCAATAAAACAAATACCAAAATAAAGCTAGTCACACAAACTTGTGATTTTCCAGTGCATATGAAAGTTATGTTTACACTATATAGTCTATTAAGTGCGCAATAGCATTGTGTCTAAAAAAAATGTACATATCTTAATTTAAAAAAATATTTGATTGCCGACAAATTCTGACCAGCAACTGAGCCTTCAGCAAGTCATAATCTTTTTGCTCCTGGGGTTCTTGCCTAGATATTGATGAGTGCTGAGTGACCAGTGTGGTGTTACTGAAGGCTGGGGTAGCTGCGGCAATTTCTTAAAACAACAATGAAGTCGACCCCATTGATTGACTCCTCCTTCCATGAATAATTCTTCTGTAGCATGCAATGCTGTTTGATAGCATTTACCCACAGTAGGACTTCTTTCAAAATTGGAGTCAGTTCTCTCAAACCATGCCACTGCTTTATTCTAAGTTTATATGATATTCTAAACACTTTGTTGTCATTTCAGCAACCTTCACAGCATCTCCACCAGCAAAGGATTCCACCTTAAGAAGCCACTTTCTTTGCTCATCCATAAGGATTTTGTCTCTTAAAGGTTTATTATGAGATTGCAGCAATTCAGCCACATCTTCAGACGCCACTTCTGATTCTGGTTCTCTTCCTATTTCCAGCACATCTGTTGTTACTTCCTCCACTGAACTCTTGAACTCTCATCCATGAGAGCTGGAATCAGCTTCTTCCAAACTCCTGTCAAGGTTGATATTTTGACCTCTTCCCATGAATCACAAACCTTCCTTATGGCATCCAGAATGGCAAATCCTTTCCAGAAAATTTTCAATTTAGAGATAACAACAGAGGAGTCACTCACTGTCTATGGCAACTATAGCCTCATGTAACGTATTTCTTAAATGATAAGACTTGAAAATGGAAATTACTCCTTAATCCATGGGCTGAAGAATGGATGGTGTGTTAGCAGGCATGAAAACATTACTCTCCACCACAGCTCTTAGGTCAATTGTCAATGACCAGTATAATTTTGAAATGAAATTTTCTTTTCTGGGCAGCAGGTGTCAACACAAGCTTAAAATATTTAGGAAATCATGCTGTAAACAAACAAGCTGCAATACAGGCTTTGTTGTTCCACTAATAGAGTACAGGCATAGTAGACTTAGTATTACGAATTCTTCAGGGCCCTCGGATTTTCAGAATGGTACATGAGCATTTTCATCAAGTCACCAGCTGCATTAGCACCTAAAAAGAGCATTCTTTGAAACTTGATTTCCCCTCTCTAGCTATGAAAGTCCTAGATGGCATCTTCTTCCAACAGAAGCCTATTTTGTCTTCATCAAAAATCTCTTGTTTGGTATAGTCACCTTCATTCACTGTCTTAGCTAGATCTTCTGGATAACTTGCTGCAGCTTCTACATCAGCACTTGTGCTTACCCTTGCATTTTGATGGAGATGACTTCTTTCCTTAAACCTCATGAATCAACTTTTGCTAGTTTCAAACCTTTCTTCTGCAACTTCCTCACCTCTCTCAGCCTCTACAGAATTGAAGAAAGTTAGAGCCTTGCTCTGAATTAGTCTTTGTCTTAAAGGGAATGTTGTGGCTGGTTTGATCTTCTATCCAGACCACTAAAACTTTTCCCATATCAGCAATAAGTCTGTCTAGCTTTGTTATGATCCATGTGCTAATGGGAGTAGCACCTTTAATTTCCTTCAAAAAGTTTTCCTCTGCATTCACAGCTTGACTAACTGGTTCAAGAGGCATAGCTTTTGGCCTATCTGCCTTTGAATAGCGGTGCTGGAGGAGACTCTTGAGAGTTCCTTGGACTACAAGGAGATCAAGCCAGTCAATCCTATAGGATATCAACCCTGAATACTCATTGGAAGGACTGATGCTGAAGCTGAAGTTCCAATACTTTGGCCACCTGAATGTGAAGAGCCTACTCATTTGAAAAGACCCTGATGCTGGGAAAGATTGAAGGCAAAAGGAGAAGAGGGCAGCAGAAGATGAGATGGTTAGATAGCATCACGGATTCAATGAACATGAATCTGAGCGAAGTGTGGGAGATAGTGAAGGACAGGGAAGCTTGGCGTGTTGCAGTTCATGGGGTCACAAAGAGTCAGATATGCAATTGAACAACAACAGCTTTCAATATATCTTCCTAACTAAGCTTAATTATTTTTAGCTTTTGATTTAAACCGAGAGACATGTAACACTTCCTTTCTCCTGAACATTTACAGGCCATTGTAGGGTTATTAATTGGCCAACTTCAGTCCGGAAACATATAGCATTTATTGCTGAAGTTTGTCATCTTATACAGCCATGGTTCATGCAACCCTAAACTATTACAATAGTAACATCTAAGATGACTGATCACATATTATATATTATAAAATATGATAATGATGAAAAACCTTGTAAAGTCTGAAGTATTACAAGAATTACCAAAGAGACACAAAAGGAACAGATGCTATTAGAAAAATATTGATAGACTTGTTTGACAGAGAGTTGCCTCAAACATTTAATAAGTTAAAAAGATAATGCCACCAATATCTGCAAATATCAATAAAATGAGGTATGCCTGTACCAGACCCAGAGATTGGAATGCACCTGGAATGTACAAAGTAGACAGAATGCTATGAACTGAACAGTATCTCTCCCTACCCCAGTGTGTATGCTAAAGGTCTAACCCTCGGTCTTCCAAAACGTGATTATATTGGGAGATAAAGCTTTTAAAGCAGCAAGAAAATGAGGCCAGTAGCATGGGGCTCAAATCCAATACAACTGAGGTCCTTATAAGAAGAAGAGAAAGAGACACCAGGGATGTGAGTACACAGCAGAATGGCCACAGGAGGACATAGTAAGAAGGCCCCTGTCTGCAAACCAAGGAAAGAGACCTCAAGAGGAACCAACCCACTGGCACCTTGACCTCAGAACTCCAGCCTCCAGAATTGTTAAAGGATATGTTTCTATTGTCTGAGCCACCGCATGTTTTGTTATGGCAGTCCTAGCAAACTAATAACCAAGGGGAACTTCATCAACTTGATAGAGAACATCTATAAAAACTCTACAGCTAACAACATCCTTAACGGTAAAAAAACTTAACTCTTTCCCCCTAGCATCAGGATTAAGGCTGGATATTCCTTCTGACTTATTCAACATCTTATTGGAAATCCTAGCTAATGCAATAAGATAAGAAAAGGATATGAAAAGTACACGGATTGAGAAAGAAGAAATAAAACTGTTGGTGCACATGATTATTTATCTACAATCTTTCAAAGGACAAAAAAAAAAAATCCTGGAACTAATAGTCAATTATAGCAAGACAGTAGGATATTGGCTTCATTAAATCCAACAAAGTGCCACATTAATTAGCAAGATGTTAAAAACATGAGAGACTGTGTGGGAGAGGGACTGAAGCGGTAATATATGGGAACTCTTGGTACTTGCTGCTTAATTTTTCTGTTAACCTAAATCCGATCTAAAAATAATGTCCATTATTTAAAAATAACTTAAAGAGCTAAAGAGGCCTATAACACTTTCCACTTAGATACAAAGAAGAGAGGGGATTCCCAGAAACTTTTCACCTCTTAAAGGGACAGGCAAAAGTGAATAGCAGCTCTTGGAACTTTACAGCATGGCACAGCAACTACAGCAGAAAGAGGAGCAGCCACACCATACCCCCAGCACAGCAGCTACTCAGCCCTCCACAATGAAAGTAGAAAGTGCATAATTAAAAGGGAAACTTAGCTGATGACAGCAGAAAGGAGACAACCTGTCACAGAGCAGGTACTCAATAAAAATGTATTTGTTTAACTAGAATAATGAGACAAACAATGGACAATGTGGACTGAGAAAGAATGGATGTGGAGAAGGAATGAGAAGACATGACTGGGTCTAAGGATAGACCCAGGACAGCCCCTGTTGACTAAGGGTTTAGCTGATACCCTAATGAGCACAGCGTCATCCACACATGAGGCTGCCTGCAGTTTCTAACCTTGCAATTCACACTGGGCCTCGTTTGTACTGTGTCAACTGCATAGAGTTCCTTCTATTGGTTGGTTACATTTTTTTTTATCAAGCAATCCATCCTTGTGTTTTAAAATCCCACTATGTTTTACAGTTTAAAAACAACAACAACAACAACAAAAGCCCTTTAGATATAGCTAAATAAAAAGTTCCAAACCTAATACCCAGCTTGGGTTGGTGCAGAGGAAAACGGAACAAGTAACTACCAGGTTTAGACCTGCTTCAGATTCCAGTTACTGAAGTAGGTACCGAAAGAACCCAGGTGGTGAGAACTCAGGGCAGATGCACTGCTCTATCTAGCAATTGTTCACGCGTGTGGAACCTGCCTTCACTCCTAAGATGACGGGTTGTCTGAGATAAAACCAAGCTCGTGCTGAACAATGATCTCATCCTGAGGCCTGAAGTATTCCATTCAAATCACTGGATTTGGAAGTCAGAAATTCTGCTTTCCAGTGCAATTAGTAAATCTAATCACATACATTCACACTCTCAAGGGGTCCTGATTGTTTGGCAGTAACAGCTTGGTTATTCACAATCAATGAAATTAATGCCACTATTTTTAAAACATGAAAAAACTGTACACAAAAATAAGCCTTCAGGCTGCAGACCTTGGTCAAAGAAAGAGTCAAAATAAAAAGTAAAGACTAAAGTATTTAAATGAATAATTAGACAAAGATTAAAGTCCCAGCAAGGCTTTGCCTTGAGGTCCTTGTTATCCTATGGATTCTGTGCCCCAGATCACCTAGACAGAAAATATCACCCTAATAAAAAAGGTTCCTTTACATGAAAACTCTGTGTTTAACTGGCAACATAGAATTTCATTAAAAAAAAAAATTAGGAGCAATTGCTGCTGTAAAGCCGTTTCAGGGACAAGGGGAGGGAGGGATCTGTCAGCACTAGGGGAACAAAAAAAAAATGATGTGCCACCAAGCTTTATTCCAATCATTTACTTCATAGTTAAGTTTAATTACACATTACACACTGTCTTGTAATTATGCCACTTGGGAAACTGCCAATTTTCCCCTTGAAATGTTAAAAGTTCCTTAATTTATTTTAAAGGCTCATCATTGCCTCCATCAGAACCCCGTTAGTGCATGAGGGATACTCGGTTTCTGTGCCCCTTTATGTGCAGGCTGTGGGCAGCAAGAATTCCATTGCGTGGTCTGACACACAGCCAGAGGGCTGACTGTGTGGAAAGCCCCCAGACACTGGGCTCATGTATTTATAATCATATCTGATGACTTTTTTTCTTTAATATTTACAACCAGAGAATTTGAGAAGCATGCCTAATCTTTTCCTCTACTCTTGGGAGGTTGAAATTAAAGTCCTTTATTCTCAGCAAGAGAACAAATACCGAATACAGGATGAAGCACCTGCTCTCCAGGAGCTGACAAGGCTGGAAAGACAACATTCAGCACAGAAATATGAAGCCCCCAGGAGACAGGACAGTAACCAAGTATAACTTTATGCACCAGGAAAAGAAAAAGTCAAGTAAGAGATGTTGAGCACCCATTGTGTGATGACAGTGCACCCAGAAATTCACAAAGGTCGCCAATATCACGGCCACTAAGTCTGGTCCCTCAGGTAGCAGGCAGACAACTAGAATTCATAAAGCAGCCAAACAGAATGTAACCGGGAGTCCTGGAGCTCGCAATTCTTTTGGACAGAGAGTGCAGGCCCTGCCACAGGCAATTTAAATTCTCTTTTCATTAAAAATACTGTGTCAGGTGAGCAAAATAACTCCTTAGAACTTACTTGATTTGCAGTTGCAAACTCTATATGAATCTATGACCCCTAAAAGGCACAGGGTATGGACACGAAGTATGGAAGCAAACTCTTCAGTGTTAAACTCAGCTCTAGCACAAGCACTTCCTTCAGTTCAGTTCAGTTCAGTCACTCAGTCAGGTCCGACTCTTTGCGACCTCATGAACTGCAGCACGCCAGGCCTCCCTGTCCATCACCAACTCCCGGAGTCCATCGAGTTGGTGATGCCATCCAGCCATCTCATCCTCTGTTGTCCCCTTCTCCTCCCACCCCCAATCCCTCCCAGCATCAGAGTCTTTTCCAGTTGAGTCAACTCTTCGCATGAGGTGGCCAAAGTACTGGAGTTTCAGCTTTAGCATCAGTCCTTCCAATGAACACCCAGGACTGATCTCCTTTAGAATGAACTGGTTGGATCTTCTTGCAGTCCAAGGGACTCTCAAGAGTCTTCTCCAACACCGCAGTTCAAAAGCATCAATTCTTCGGCGCTCAGCTTTCTTCACAGTCCAACTCTCACATCTATACATGACCACTGGAAAAACCATAGCCTTGACTAGACAGACCGTTGTTGGCAAAGAAATGTCTCTGCTTTTCACTATGCTGTCTAGGTTGATCATAACTTTCCTTCCAAGGAGTAAGTGTCTTTTAATTTCATGGCTGCAATCACCATCTGCAGTGATTTTGGAGCCCCCCAAAATAAAGTCTGACACTGTTTCCACTGTTTCTCCATGTATTTCCCATGAAGTGATGGGACCAGATGCCATGATCTTAGTTTTCTAAATATTGAGCTTTAAGCCAACTTTTTCACTCTCCTCTTTCTTAGCTGTGTGTAATCCTGCCTGTGTATCAGTTTCCTCATCCACAAAATAGAAATAATGACAGTGTCAACCTGAGTGAGTTGATGTTGAATGTGAATATTGAAAGAGATTTCTCTTCCTTTGCCTGTGTGCAATTGCTTCAGTTGTGTCTGACTCTTTGCGACCCTACAGACTGTAGCCTGCCAGCTCCTCTGTCCACGGGATTCTCCAGGCAAGAATACTGGAGTGAGTTGCCATGCTCTCCCCAAGGGAGTCTTCTCAAACGTGAGATTGAACCGGTGTCTCTTCTGTCTGCTGCATTGACCGGCAGGCTCTTTACCACTAGCACCACCTGGGAAGCCCCTCTCTTTGCTTTGATGCTTTTTAGCAACTGCGAACGGAGAAAGCAATGGCAACCCACTCCAGTACTCTTACCTGGAAAATCCCATGGATGGAGGAGCCTGGTGAGCTACGTCCATGGGGTCGCTAAGAGTTGGACATGACTAAGCAACTTCACTTTCACTTTTCACTTTCATGCATTGGAGAAGGAAATGGCAACCCACTCCAGTGTTCTTGCCTGGAGAATCCCAGGGACAGGGGAGCCTGGTGGGCTGCCGTCTATGGGGTTGCACAGAGTTGGACACAACTGAAGCAACTTAGCAGCAGCAGCAGCATCTGAGAAAATGAACTGTTTTTTATTTTCAGTGTGAATATGTCTCCCTCTGAGAAAGATCGGAGAAGGCGATGGCACCCCACTCCAGTGTTCTTGCCTGGAAAATCCCATGGACAGAGGAGCCTGGTAGGCTGCAGTCCATGGGGTCGCTAAGAGTCAGACACAACTGAGCGACTTCACTTTCACTTTTCACTTTCATGCATTGGAGAAGGAAATGGCAACCCACTCCAGTGTTCTTGCCTGGAGAATCCCAGGGACGGTGGAGCCTGGTGGGCTGCCGTCTATGGGGTCGCACAGGGTCGGACACGACTGAAGCGACTTAGCAGCAGCAGCAGCTGAGAAAGATATAAGTAATAACAGAAACATCTCATTTGTACTCTTTTGGCTGTTATTGCAGCATATTTAAATAGCTTATCTGACTTTTTTAGGGTCTAGGATTAATGAACAGCATGCTTCTGTCTGGCTATAATGCCAAGAGGTTTTGAACCTTCTGAAATTCTTCTGCTTGTCACTTCTCCTGTCACTAGTCTGAAACTAATGACCACATCTGCAATCTGGAAAGCTTTGTAGTGATTCCTTCACCAGGCTTGATTACCCCTTTAAATAGCATGATGTGAGTAGCAATCAAATATGTGGTTATATGACAATATATAGGAAAAAGACAGCCTCGGTTTTCAAAGGATTTACAATCTAATAAAGAAACTGTGATATTTATATAAAGTCTGTAGTAAAATGGAAGAAGTTGTCACCTCTCTTCCTTTTAGGAACAACCTTCTGATCATGCTAGATTTAGGAAAATCAGAACTGAGTATAAACACTTGTTTGATGGTCCCATCAACTTCCTGTGTCTTTTAAGCATTCCTCTGATTCTGCCCCTTTAACCCATCATGTCAGGAAGAACAGACCTGTTGTATTCATCACAAATCCAAGCCCTGAGAAAGAAGGCTGCAGAATGCAAAGAGCCTAAGATTTGGAAGCCAAAACATAAGTTCAAAGTCAGCTGGTCTCCTGGCTGTTTGACCTCTTGAGCTCTTAATACTTCTTTAAGTCCCAGTTCCTGAATCTATGTGATAACACATCCATCTCACTTGAAGATGAGCTAAATATATGGAGCACATCTTATGTTACCAAACCTGTACTAGGTACTTATTTTCTCTGAACAATCAGGGGAAGACAAGTATTACCATAAAGAATTACTTCCATCCTGAAATGACCTCTTTAGTTTAGCATTTTTCTCAGGTATTTTTTCCAATCCCAGTTCCTCCCCAGACCTGACCATTGTGTGTTGGGAATCCTTAGTTTTTTCCTTATGACCTCCTGCTTTGTGGCTAAATCTTGGCTCCCACAATAGCCAGTATGTGTCTTGAACCAAAAGAAAACAAGTCATTTGGCCTCAGTAGTTTCCAGTGAATAATTAAATACAGCAAGAATATATGTTCTAAGACCAAAGGTTTTATTTCCAATGGAGTCACTAAGCTTCTTTCTTTCAAGATACTAAGAATTGTCATTCCAGGGAGTAAAAAGAAAAGCAAGATGAAACAATACACTACATGCTGTTATCCGTCTCTGAGTGACAGCAGAATCATGGGAGTGAGCCAAGCGCCACCCTCCACCTCTCACAGAGAGTGCCTTGGGTGGGGGGCTCTGGGAATCAAGCATTTCCAGAAAAACAAAACAAAACAAAACAATTATGCCCACAGTAAATAAGACTCAAAGTCTGAAATTATGCTATGCCTTCGGATTTTACTCTGGGCACAGTGTGATGCTCAGATTTGCAATTTCTGCTTGTGTTCTGTGCCCATCCAAGTGTGGGTTAATTCAATTACGTCTGCTGCTTTCATTAATACATGGTTACCAAGTTTATTCAAACAATACATGAAAAACCAGACTGCCCATCTATAAATTCATGTTGCAAAAATATACTTTTATATGATTGTTAAGAGAACCAAAGACCATGATTCCCAGATGATAAAAACGAATTGATCACTGGCAAGAGACGATCTAAATAAAACTAAAGAAACTACTCAACAAGCAATCATTAAAATCCACTATGTGCCAGGTACCAGAGGTAGAGTTGTGGGCCAGGGGTGGTTCCCAAAGCGTTCTGAGCTGTGGTTAGAAAAATCTTTCTAGCAGCTAGCCTAGAAGGTGGGTTCAAAGAGTGCAGGCTTTAGCAGGGAGGTTATTAAGATAGTATTGTAACAATCTACATGAATAGAAAAGAGGGAGAATAGATGAGAGGAAAAGAGAAAGTTCAGAATGGAGAACACAGAATGTGGTATCTATATAGGTTTGGGCTCACTGCCTATTAGAAACGAAGACCTGGACAGGTGTCCCATGTACAAATAGAGTCTGGATATCTCCAAAGGACTATCCCCTCACAGCGTGCAGATCTATTTCATCTATGACACCATTGTCCATCCACTCAATCCAGTATTTCTCTCATCCTTGGAGAGAATCAAATTTATCTCAGCTCCAAAACAGTTCATTCCAACTGCTTCTCCCCAGTGCCACAGCTACTGCCCTCATTCAGGTGACCATCGTTTCTCGATAATTTCTCCAATTTCATTTTCACTGCTAGTATTGATTTTTCACGTTTCTTTTCTGGCAGGAGAATGATTTTTCTAAAATTGACTCTCATTCTCCTTCCTTAAAATAGTGCAGAAATTCTTCACTGCCTTTGGGTTAAGGCCCAAACAACTTAATACTACATGAAGGGTGTCTAGCGAACCAGCCCACAATTATCTCCCAAGCCATGATCATATCTGCCACTCCCTGCCTTAACCATGCTGTGCTATTTGTGGTTCCTTAAAGCTAAGCTAAGTCACTTCAGTCATGTCCGACTCTGTGCGACCCCATAGACGGTGGCCTACCAGGTTCCCCCGTCCCTGGGATTCTCCAGGCAAGAACACTGGAGTGGGTTGCCATTTCCTTCTCCAATAAACAAAGCACACGTCTTTATGCCTCTGTTTGCATGTTTCCCTCTATTTAGAGTACTTTCTCACACCCTTTTCCCCTCACCTGAGAACTAGTACTACCCAACAGGTCTAAGTGTTATGCCACTTCTTCCAGGAAGTCCTCCTTACCTGACATCTGTGTTTGTGATGCTCCTCTGTGTCCCCAGTATCACTCCTACCCAATCAAAATCCACTGAGTGGCTTGGAAAGTGCTGGTATTTATCTCTTCCCCCAGCTCCCCCTACTTGCCATCTGTAGACAGTAAAATCCTCAAGGACAGGACTCATGAGTGACTTGTTCCTTGGGGAACTCCTGTCTCCTCACTCACTGCAGGCTATTTGACAGGTTACTCAGTAAATGCTTGCAGCCTGAGTGCCTAAAGGAAAATGGTCCACAGACTGAGTCACGAGGATCATGTGCATTTGATAAGCAGGCAGAAGGAGAGAAACCCACCAGAGACTAAAACAGCCAAGGGGAGAACCAAGACAGACACCACAGGCTGCAGGCAAAAAAGGGAGAACCGGCCAACGGAAACAGTGTCCAGTGTCAATGGGAGGCCAAATGAGACAAAGGAGGAGGTGGGGGCTCTTCACGTAGCAGAACAGTTTCCGGAAAGTGATGGGTACCAAGTTTTGAAAAGTGAGGGGCAGGTGAGTTAGAACATGGGTCAAGAAGACAACAGGGAGAAACACACAGTGCTCGAGGGAACACAGTAGCTGGAGGGTGGTAGAGTATATCAAGGGCAAAGAAGGAATGTGTGTGTGTACATTAGAATTCTTTTTAAAAACCTCAGCCATAAATCTGACTGGCAAAGTGAAAAGTGAGACTATATATTCAGGTAGAGAATACATGTTTACTGAATGAAAGATATAAATAATAAGTAAATAGCTGCATTTAGATAGGAAATTTACCATTAAAAAAATTTTATCAAAACGTAAACTTATTAAAAACCCAAGAGCCCACTATTATATTTCAGAAGAGACCACTCAGCTCATAGACCAAAATCTATAATTAGCTGCTGAAATGACAAATTTCATTGTCTATATTTACTGCCACTGGGACATCTGTTTTCGTGTGTCTGTGTGTGTGTGTGTGTGTGTGTGTGTGTGTGCTCAGTTGTGTCTGACTATTTGCAACCCCACAGACTGTAGACCACCAGGCTCTTCTGTCCGTGGAATTTTCCAGGCAAGAATACTGGGGCGGGTTGCCATTTCCTACTCCAGAGAATCTTCCTGATCCAGGGATAAAACCTTCTCCTCCTGCAGCTCCTACATTGGCAGGAGGATTTTTTATTACTGTGCTACCTGGGAAGCCTGCTTTCAGAGTCACCACGAAACTTCCTTGCGGGGACTTGCCTGGTGGCTCAGTGGATAAGAATCGGCCTGCCAATGCAGAGGGCGCAGACTCTATCCCTAGTCCGGAAGGTTCCACATACCACAGAGCAACTAACCTCGTGTGCCACAGCTGTTGAGCCTGTGTTCTGAAACCCATGAGCAGCAACTACTGAAGTCAGGTGCAGCCAGAGCTGATGCTCCACAACAAGAGAAGCCACCACAGGGAGAAGCAGGCACGCTGCAACTACAGAGGGGCCCAATCTCCACAACTAGAGAAAGCCTGTGCAAAGCAACAAAGACTCACTGCAGCCAAAAATAAGTAAATTAATAAATAAAAATTAAAAAAAGAGAAATCTAAAAACTTCCTTTGAAATGCCTCAGATTTTATATATGATCCTGTATTCCTGTTCATTCAGATAAACAGCTTTAGCTTTCCAAATAGCAGTTAATGACCCCGAAGTCAGATAGGACACAGAAAAAAACATCAAGAAAGGGACACTTTTTAGAAAACAACGGATATCTCCGTTATTGGAATGTCTAACCAGAGAGTAAAGTGCATGTGGATGAAAAGGGCCACACTTTTCTTTCAAACAGGATTTTCTTTCAAGTTCCTATCAGATATAAAGTTCTATCAGGTTGCTATGATGTTAGTTTAACTTATGATGGTTTAGAGAACACATTGAAGAAAATGGGCTTAAAATATTATATTACTCTTCTTGAGACATATGCTTCTTATGCAATTAACAATACATTGAGCATCAATATTCTAATTTTAGAAACATTCATCCACAAACATTAATCAGTTAATGCTAAATTCAATTTCTAATAGGCTTCTTCTTTTCACACTCAACTCTCTAAGGCTATACTACATGGTATCTAAAAAATATTAATTTATTTACAGTGGGAGCAATTACATTCCTAGAAAAAAATCTGTGTAGTAAATGTATGCAGATATAAAACAAATTAAACTTTTTGAAAAAACTATTTTCTTATGGAAAATTATATTTCTGAGTACCTGAGAAATGCATGAAACTTTCAGAGAAATGCATAAAATCCTTCATATAATTAAATTATAAATAATGCTTCAATATAAGTCAAAGCTTGTCAAATTGCATATATAGAAAAACAGATAAAGTTAAAATATTTGAAAAGACCCTGATGCTGCTGGGAAAGATTGGAGGCCGGAGGAGAAGGGGCCGACAGAGGATGAGATGGTTGGATGGCGTCACTGACTCAATGGACATGTGTTTGAGTAAACTCCAGGAGTTGGTGATGGACAGGGAGACCTGGCGTGCTGCAGTCCATGGGGTCGCAAAGAGTCAGACACGACTGAGTGACTGAACTGAACTGAACTGATAGTGCTTACGGAGAACTCAGATCTGGTGTGACTTTTTTTCAAAGGAGTCACTACCAGGTAGGATAATTTTTCATGCTGCAGACTGTCCCATGTTTTAGAGGGTTGTGGCCAGTAGAACCCCAATGGGCATGGTGACTACCAAAAGAAAAAAAAAGCATGCCCACACATTTCCAAATGCTCCCTGGGGGAATAAAACTCCCTAGTTTGGAGGAGAAACTGTGGCCCATTCAAAAGGAATGGTCCACATTTATATCACCAGGTAACAACAGTGAAAGGTCTTGAACCCTGGTCTCCAGAAAGCCAGTGCTAAGAGGGACCCAACAGAGAAGGTCTAAGGTAAATGCTCACGTGCTAAGTCACTTCAGTTGTGTTCGACTCTCTGCCACCCTATGAACTATCGTCTGCCAGGCTTTTCTGTTCACGGGATTTTCCAGGCAAGAACACTGGTAGTGGTTGCCATACCCTTCTCCAGGGGATCTTCCCAACCCAGGGATCGAACCTACATCTCTTAAAGTCTCCTGCACTGGCAGGCAGGTTCTTTTACCACTAGCGCCACCTGGAAAGCCCCATACAGGCTCATATCCTACTCCGATTTCAGCTTTAGCCTTCGTGCATTAGGATTTTCATTCATTGACTGTTTTCTAAGCTTATATCTAGTCATCACTTAACCATTCACCAATTCTCTTGCCCATTTATTCATATCCTCCTCCATCTCAATCATGGATCTATATTCCTCACCCAACTGTGGTCCTCTCTCTAGAGACTGAGGACAGAGGTCAACACAAATCCAGAGCCTCCAGGGGAGCAGCCTTGATGGGCAGACCTTCTCTGTCACTGTCTCCATGCTCCAGTTCACTCACACTCTGTCTTTCCTGCCGACGCAGAGCTGGGCACCTTCTACTTTCCTTCAGCCCCACCCACAAAGGAATCTGCCCTGGTAGCTGGTGTTTCACTAATCTGTTATGAAATGCAAGAAGGCATTTCTCCTCCCTCCCCATCTCTCCCACACTTCTCTGTTTATCTTATTGCATCTCCAGCATTAGATTGAACAGAGCAGTACTAGACAGAATCCTGAGACTCTTCTCAAGAAGTCAGAGAAGTCTTAAGAGATTTCCATTTCTCTTTGTTATTTAAGGATAAGAGATTTTGCCATAATCAAATAACTGAATTATATAAAATATTTTTCCAATATCTAGTATATGTTTAAATTGTAATCTTGTGAAAAAAAACTAAAAGTTAAAAATCCCTACTTGGATGTTCATTTCATTTCATTTTCATTTTTTACTTTACTAAATAACAGAAGCAAAACTCTGGGGCCACTTATCTAACGGGTAATCCCTCCATATGTACAAGTTAGAAATTCAAATTCAGCAGAAAACCTACAACAGTTGAAAGAGGCCACATGCTTACCCGGATATAGGCATCCTGATGGTGCTTGGCGAAGTACAGCATGTTGTCCAGAGCTAACATCCCAGGAGGAGTCTGGGTAAAGTCCATGGCAGGGTTGACATGATTCTGTGATTAAAACAAAAGGTTTGATCAGGTTAGTTCTTCAGTAGATTTTATCAACAACCACTAGAGGTCTGGTTTCCCTCCACAAGACCACAAAGTACCACAAGACAAGCTCCAAATAATCAAGTAGGACATTTGCTATCTCCATGTGAGCCTGTTGGGGTGGCAATGAGGGCTTCTTTCTACACGTGCATCAAAACCAGCTTCTAGACTCAGGGTTGGGAGACTCAGCTGAAAATCAAAATATGGGATTATTCTTAGACATGTGACACTGTAAGAAAAGAAAATAATGCAAAAACAGTTATTTCTGGTGGTTGTGCTCTACTGGAACCAATAGTATTTGGGAAGAAAGACCTGGGATAAAGCTGTATGTCTGCCGTTTACCTTTCTGTACCTTAACTTCCTCATCCTCATGAGTGAGGGTAAAGTATGGTCACACCAGTCCATGGTGTTTGTGAACTCTCCAGACTTACAGGTCTCTGCAGACACATGACTTTAAAATTCAGAGGTTCACAGGGTCCTAACGTCTGCCTTCTTCCAGGGAGTGCTCTGGCCTTCTCACCCATACAGTGTCAAGAACCACACACAAAAAACCCACAATACTTATAAATATGCCCAACAAATTGTCCATATGCTCAAGATCACTCAGTAAACACCACCAGAGACTCCTAGTCAGGGCAGTAAACCACTTTCCACAGCCAATTGTTGAAAACAATCACCAACATCTGTCTTGAAAATTCAGATCTAAATGGCTAATGATTTGGGGGGCTTCCCAGGTGGCACCAGCGGTAGGGGACCCGCCCACCAATGCAGGAGATGTAAGCGTTGAGGGTTCCATCCCTGGGCTGGAAAGATACCCTGGAGGAGGGCATGGCAATCCACTCCAATATTCTTGCCTGGAAAATTCCATGGAGAGAGGAGCCTGGGAGGCTATGGGCCATAGGGTCCCACAAAGTCAGACACGACTAAAGCAACTTAGCCCACATGCAAGTGATCTGAGGGAAGTCATTTTTCTGCTAAAGAGATGGAAAAGAAATGCTGAAGAGATATTCAAGAAACTACTCTTTCCTCATAATCTAGGTAATTTGTATGAAATAACACATTTTTATTTTGTTCCTGAATACTTTTTAAAAACAGTCTGACTCTCTGCTATGCCAGAGAAATTTTGGTCAATGGTATTTTTTCTAATTTACATACACGAAGAATTTTCTGTTCACTTGCTCAAACAACCCACACTTTTCTACCTCCTTCAAGAATATACAGAAGCTGTCTTTTGCATGCTGATTTGACATTGCTTTATGAGCTAATAACATCAAAAATTATAGGACAGTGGCTGCCTACTGGCCACAGTTCCACAATTTTCAGAAACCTCTGTCCATATCTGTAAAGCAATTTGGGCCAATGTAGTGACTTCAAGGAGAAAGCAATGGCACCCCACTCCAGTACTCTTGCCTGGAAAATCACATGGGCGGAGGAGCCTGGTAAGCTGCAGTCCACGGGGTCGCGAAGAGTCGGACATGACTGAGCGACTTCACTTTCACTTTTCACTTTCACTTTTTACTTTCATGCACTGGAGAAGGAAATGGCAACCCACTCCAGTATTCTTGCCTGGAGAATCCCAGGGACGGGGGAGCCTGGTGGGCTGCCGACTATGGGGTTGCACAGAGTCAGATATGACTGAAGCAGCAGCAGCAGCAGCAGTGACTTCAATATTTTATTTTAGCACTTTAACCTGATTTGTTTGTTAAGATGTTGAAAAATTTTTTAAATACCACTAGTATTTGTACTACTAGTTAGGATAAGAAAGATATATTTCATAAAATAAATAAAACTGTAACAAAAGTGAAAATCACTAAGCATGTCAAATGCAGTGAGATTCAGCCTTAATCTGATACTCACTGGTGTACAAGAGTGAGACCTGTATTCAAAAGTGAGGGGGTGGGTGAAGCAAAACGCTGAAAATAAATGATCAAAGATGTAGTCTAAAAAGTAACTTGCAGTGAAAATCTTGTAATATTTTCAGTTCTTTAGAAGAGAATAGTAGAACTGCCCTCATTATGTGTACATTTTTATTTTGACTTGAATGTATTCAATTTTCATGAACACAAGTAACATACAAATGTTACTATCTGCTGAGTACTCTTCAGGGCTAGCGCTAGTTTGGGTTTCACTAGGGTTCTCTCATCTAATAAATAGGTGGTGGGCACTATTATTCTCATTTTATTAATTTTTAATAATACAATGCTGTTTTATTTTTGTTTAACTCTGGAGTAGAAAACTCCAAAATTCATCTCATATTTTTCCTTACATGTACATTTTATTGAAGTATAGTTGATTTACATCATATTGATGTCAACATTTAAAGTTATTAGAAAATATTGGCTATATTCCCTGGGCTATACAATATGTCCTTGTATATTTTATTTTCTCCATAGTAGTTTGTATCTTTTAATCCCATACTCCAATTCTGCCCCTCCCTGCTTCACTCTCCCCACTAGTAACCACCAGTTTGTTCTCTATACCTGTGAGTCTTTTTCTGTCTTGTTCTAGTCATTCATTTGTCTTCTTTTTCAGATTACACACATAAGTGATAGCATACAGTATTCGTCTTTCTCCATCTGACTAACATCCTCCAGGTCCATCCATGTTGTTGAAAATGGTGAACTTTTATTTTTTTTATGGCTGAGTGGAAATCCATTGTATGTATCTATGTGTGTGTGTGTATACACACATATATCTACATCTACGTCACCTTCTTCACCCATTTGTTTGTGGACGGACACTTTGGTTGTTTTCATATCTTGGCTATGCTGCTATGAACACTGGGATACATGTATTTTTTTGAATTAGCGTTTCAGTTTTCTTTGGACATATACCCCGGAATGGAATTGCTGGGTTATATGGTAGTTCTATTTTTAGTTTTTTGAGGAAGCACCATACTGTTTTCCATAGTGGCTGCATGAATTTTATTGATGAGGAAACTGCAGCTCAGATGAGATAAGACTCTTGCCCAGGAACTTGCAACTTGAACTTGGAAGTGCAGGCAATGTCTTGCTTGGACAACAAGTTTCCACATGCTTTTGTTTCTACTTTTTTCCTTTACACGTTGAATGCATTTATTTTGGTACTGCTAGCCATTTATACTTTATATAGCCTGAGAAAAGCTTGAGAAAAAAGTAGGCTAATCAATATTAGCTGCTACACAGCATGGTCGAGCCAACAAAGGAGAGTGTGCCAGATAAAAGAGAAAAACATGACATTTACTTCAGACTTATTTCTAGTGTTGGTCTATGAATCTATTCCAAAAATAAGTATATGGAAAGACAATCATCTGAAAAAGAAATCAGTTTCTCTGAATCTAGTTTGAACAACCCTCCAAAGCTATGTGTTAGTGAAGCTGACCAAGTAGAAGGCCCTGTGGGTCAAGGGTCATCAGTCTTGTTTGAACAGTGCTCCCAGGACCCTCTAGAAACCTCTTTCAGTCAATTACACACTTCCTTAGGCATACAATGGGGGTATCAAATAGGGCATTGCTGCTTTCAATGGTCTTACAGTAAAGAAAAATTATATTTTTATAGCTCTTTTAAAGATTCATGTGGCTATTTAGCAAATAGTCCCAATAAAATAATGCCTGCTCTCTGCTAGGTGTTATATGACGCACCCTGAAGGTGCTAACTCTTAATCCTCATAAAATTCCTACAGAGGGGGTCTTATTATTCTCCTCCATTGACAGTAGAAAACTGAGGCAAGGAGCATCTGGGTAGCTTGCTGAGTTTTAGAGCCAGGATGTGGCAGAACCAGAATCTGAACTAAGGTCCCAGGCTTTAAACCAGGATTTCAGTGTCACGTTGCTGTTCAACCAGACACCTTTGGAAATTTTACAGAGATGTCCAATGCAGGTTCTCAGTCATAGTTTTCCTCAGTCAACGCTTTGTTCAGGCAAAGTGGGCCTGTGATCCATCCTTTTCAATAAAAGCTCTAATTTCTCCATCCCCCCCCAGATATAACAGACCAGAGTCTCTCTCATGTTCAATAAACCAGGTCTTATTGTCTCCAACAAATAGGCTCTTATTAAACCAAAGTCAATTAGAAAACTGCCTTTGATTTTCTATGACTTGCTCTAAATTATGAAGCGTCAATGCATTTTAGATTAAAAAATAACTTGCCTTATGAGTGAACTATACTCTTTTTCTGTCTCTGTCTTTTTAACTCTGGTTATTATTCTTTCAGCCTCTCTCTCCTTGAAATGATTGTTTCCTCTTTCTCTTTTTGTTTTAACAGCCAGTGAAATTATTTTACAAGCATAGATTCTGATAATGGAAAAAGTATAAGAATTACTTGCCAAAACATTCGAGAGCTCTCTATACTGTGACGAAAATAATCTGAGAACCCAGCAAGGCCAACAGTTCCCCTGTTCCTTCCTTATTTATGAGATGCTCTGAATACAGATTTATTTTCTTTTCTTGTTCCATGTTATTTTTTTTCCACCTGTCTTGAAATGGAAGCTGCAAGTGCTTTGATAAATGACTTGAAAATTTCCCTTGTTTTACTGCAAAGCCTGTGTACCTCTGTACATCCTCCTGAAATGCCATTTGTTAGAGCCTGTAGAAGTGCTGCTCCTTGAATCACATCAGACAGCTCTAAGCCCCTGGAGAAAGGGGGAGCAGCCACTTGTGTTTCCAAGGCACCAAGAATTTTCACTCTGGGAAAATGGTACCAACCAACTGAAGATAGCATGATTTATTTTATAGCGAGCACCCTATGTACGGTTTGTGTTTAGTGTTCCTAGAGATCTGTTTGTCTTCTATTATCCTCATGCCAGTTTTTTAAGTTGAATTGTTTCAATCACATATCCAACGTCTAAGACAGAGAATCTTTAAATATGTTCCAGGCCCAAATCACTGGAGGTCACTGGAGAGTTGTGCACTTCAAATATAAGCTAGATTGGTCATCTGATTTTGTAGTTAAGAAAACTAAGCACCTAGTGAACAGTGGTGCTCCAACTTAAGCAGAAATCCAAACCAAATCTCCTGAAGCCTCTGCTGAAGCACCAGTTGCTGGCCCCTCTAATTCAGGAGGGCTGGAGTGAGGTCCAAGGATCTGCTTCTCTAACAAGTTCCCAAGTGACACAGATGCTGCCGGTTGGGGACCACAATTTGAGACCTACTGATGACTGCAATGACTCATCTCAAATAACACAAGTAATATCAAAGTAAGATCTGGAATCCATATCCACTCATCCCCTGAGTCCCATGCAGCTTCTCTGAGTATCCCTGAGTCCCATGATCCCCTGAGTATCATGCTTTAAACTGACTGGTTCCAGGGTGTGATGCATTATAAATATACTTGCTGTTTATCTGCTTTGTGCTTTGGCCTCTTATTGAGAAAACAGAAATTTCCATTTTAGAAAAAGAAATTATAAATTAGAAGCCTCTCACTTCTATTTCTCACATTTCTGACTAAAATAATATATATTAGTACCTCCACAGGGAAGGGAGGAACCTGTAATCAGTCAATATTTTTTACTCCTGAATGCTTTCTGGTTGGGGAAGCAGTGCTGGCACGAGCCTGAATGATTTTTAAATGATCTGTGTTTTTCAATTACCAATGCCATGCTAGTCCTTCATTAGTGTGGATAATAAAGAGATGATTACAATAATGCCTGCCAGATGGCATATCGCAGAGAAAGCCTATGAGGATTTAGGAGTTAATATTTGTGCTATATGAGTGCCTACATTTGCTGAACAAATATAGCATTAAAAGCAACCTTTAAAACAAATCACATTGAGTGAATATTCATTCAGTCTAGGACAAGCTCCATCAAGGCTATTTCTTGAGGCTGGTAAATTAAGGTTATGTTCTCCAAGGGGAAGCAGGTTTTGATGGTTGCACAAGGTCACGTGGGAGTTGTGCCAAACTGTGCATGCCTTCCACTCCTCCTCTTCCAACCCAGGAGAAAGGCTATGTGGGCATTTCAACAGGTTCCTACAACAGCACTTATCCATCTGGGATGCCCCTGAAAATCCCCTTTGGAGCTTTGAAAAATTCTGATGTCCAGGCTCTACCCAAAATCTGTGAAGTGGAAACCAAGCAACTGGATTTCTGAAGCTCCAATGTTCAGCCAAGATTGAGAACACTTTCCCAAATCATTGGGTCTCAAATTTGAGTATGATCAGAATCAAACAGAGCATCTGTTCAGTTAGATTGCTGGTCACCACCCCCAGAGTTTCTGGTTGAGGCCTGAGAATCTGCATTCATACATGTTTCCAGGGGTTACTCTGAACCATACTTTGAGAACCTCTGCTCTAAAGGCACAGTAACGCAATGCAAGGGAGTTCTAGGGACCTATACTCACCAACTGATGGAGTTGGAACTTTGATTCCCTGTATCAAAGTGTTTGGTTTGGCAGGGACTTTTATTGTGATGTCTGCTTTAGGGAGGACGTGCACTCTTCACATTGATACAGGCTCAGTACTCTCTCACCTGGCTGCTTCACACAGTTATATGAGGAAGTTCCTAACAGTATCTGACTATCTGACCCCCAACACAGCTCACTGTTTCAAAGTCCTAGACATAGCCCTTAGAAATCTTTGGATTCTGTCCTTGGTTTCTTTCCATTAAATTCAATAAAAATGAATAGTTTGGATGAATACAGAGTAGGCAGCTTATTAAATCTGACCTAAGAGTGGGCAAGATGGTGAATATATTGAAGAGCAGAAAAATAGCTGTGACTGGGTACAGGTGGGCATTGTGCCAGGTACTCCAAAGGGGTGATTTAATTTAATCTTCCCAACTACCCAATGAGGCAAGTTATTAAGGAGGTAAATGTTATTCTTCTCTGCCTACAGATGACAGTGACTCGTGCAAGATCCTGGTTAGAAGTGGCAAAGTCCCAACTTCAACCCTGTAGCTTTTTTTTTTTTTTTTTTTTTCCTATTTAGGTTCAAAAGGTCTTTGGAGAATAGGAAGATGGGTCCCATTAGCAAGTAGAAGTTTAATCGGAGAAATGTAACATCCCATAAAAAGACTGTTTTAAAAATTCAAGAACAAATCTACTACAGAAAAAGGGAAATCTGGCTCACAAATAATTCATGAGATTCCAGCTCCACATCATTAAAATTTGATTCTTTTAGGTAAAGCACAAAGGATCTACATGAAAGAAATACTCAGAAAGATGCTAAGGGTTCAGGTCAACAGACTGTCTGGCTTCCATGCTGGACCTCCCTCTGAGCTGTGCATTCTTTTCTCTTGGCCTGGCCTCTGGAACACTCCTACACCTTTGCTTGTCTTTCTAATATCATTCACCCACCTGTTACTCTTTGGTTTTCCTGACCTTCAGCTTGGCTCCATTTATCTTCCTTCCACAGGTCCACAACTAATCTTTTAGGGAATACCTCTAATTTAGTTGAGCTGTGAGACCATCCACTACTATCCAGTGTCACTAGGAACCCCCTCCCTGGGTCTGTTCTGCAACCTAGGGGAGTTCATGACCTATTCTATATTAAGAAATACGAGTTAGAGTTGGTAATATAAGTCTAAGATGAATCAATTTCAAGTGGCAGGCAGGAGGCTCTGACAGGCTGGGTTTTATTAACAGGAGCATAACCAGAAGAACAGAAGAGAATTCCATGATCCAGGCCCAGCTGAGACCATACCTGTACACAACACAGAGTTCTGGGGGGCCCCCATTGTGAACCAGCTCCTGACACATAAGAAATTATACAGAGGAGCAGCCAGGAAGAAGCAGAAATATCTGGACAGAAAGATGTGTCAGAAAAGTTGGGGGGGGGGGGGAACTTTAGATCTTTAGCCCAGGGGGAAAAGTATATGTGATGGTGGTGGTTTGTAGTAGGATGGGAATTGTGGGTTTGATCACTACTGTCCTCAGGCATCTCAAGGATTGATATCATTGTAAGGGCAGCTATAGGAAGCAGAATTGGCAGAAAACAGCCTTTTCAGAAATACTGAAGCAAGGACTGGATGTCCAGCCAGAATGGTTTCCAGAGAACTAAAGGGTAGAGAATTGGAGCAAAGGACAATAGATACTTAGCAGCCCTGGCTCATCCCTTTTCTTATCAAATAATTTTGGATTTCTACTACTGTGCAAGGCACCATGGAAGACAAACATGATAAATTTCATCCAAAGATTAAAATAAAATACTACTTGGCTTCAAGAAACTTCTGTTTCAGAAGTGAATTATTAAAAGCCTTAACAATACAGCTTTGAAATATGCACACATGGACATACACACACACTGTGCATGCACACACACACCACATGCATACTGTGGAAGCTCCCACACAGAAAATTCTGGATTTAAGGCAATTTCCTTAGTCAAAAAATATGTATATGTATGGCTGAGTCCCTTTGCTGTCCACCTGAAACTATCACAACATTGTTAATTGGTTATACTCCAATATAAAATAAAGTTTTTTAAAAAATTGTCCTTTTAAAAATTACTCTTAAAAGGTCAGAAAAGGCTATGCAGTGCTATGCATACAATTTATGAAAAACTGGGCTCACTCTTACTTCATTATCTTGAAGAAGCAGAGTTGAGACTGATTGAATAAAAGAATAAATTCTAATATTGTTTATTTGGTATGCTGATTTAACAGTCAATACAAAGAATTACCATGAAAACTCAATTAAAAATGCCTTGGGAATAAATCTCCTTTAAAATGAAGCTGGTTACAGTTTTTAAAAAAAGTCTTCATGAATAATGAAATAATGCTGTCAAGGTTTATAAAGATATCTGTAATTTTTCTACTGATCTGAATGCATGCAGGATTCTCAATGACCCAAGCACCGTGGCTCTTGCTAGCAACACCCTACTCTTTCTTCCCTGAACTCCCACAGCTTTTTCACTGCTCCTTTTAGAACTCCCTTTTTGCCAACCTTCTGTAGTTTTAAAACAGGAGGTGAACTAGCATCAGTTATGCACAGGGGGTTTTTCTGTCTCCCTCTTTCACCCATCCCCAGGAAGAGCACAGGCTAAAAGGTCCATCAAAGGACACAGAACGTGTGCTACCCTCACTCCAGGGCTGGGCCTGCTAGTCACGCAGGGAACCCGTTCCCTCTGAGCCTAGCACAGCTCTCCAGGCAGCCTCTGATACGGGCACCATCGCCGACATGGGAGACAAAACCTCTTTTCTGTGATGGAGCCAGGAGTTGGTCAAGATGCTGCTGCTACAGATGGATTCTCAGGAGATCAAAGGGATGCAGGGGCTTGTGTACTACAATCCCCACCACCTCCAGGACCTAGCACTGCATGGTGCTAGTGATGATGGTGATGACAGCTCTAATCATGGAAGTGTCACAGCTAACACACACACAGCACTTAATGAAGGCTGAGGACTATTCTAAGCCAGGGGTTACTTCTGCCCAGGGGCCAGATTGGGTCCACCACTCTATTCTGTAGAGTTGTGAGTTTAAAAGTGTGTGTCCCTTCTTATATTTTTAAATCTTGTTTTTATTCAAAAGGAAAATAATTACCTCTGACACATGAAAATTATATGAAATTAAAATTTCAATGTTCATAAAGAAAGCTTTGTCAGAAAACAGCTATGCACATTTATTTACATATTATCTGTACCTGCTTGAGCATTTGGCCTACAAGCCCTAAAATTTTTACTTGCTGACCCTTCTTTTACAAGAAAAGTTTGCCCACCCTCTTTCTAAGTGTTTTGTTTTCACAGCAGTGCTGTGAGTTAAGAAAAATAATGACTCTTTAATCAAAGTTAAACATCTCAACTATCAAAGAAATGCTAATGTTTGGTAAATGTTTAGTACCTGGATAACACAAGCCCTAGGAAATGTTTAATGTTTTGCTCCCCTGGAAAATATGGTACTGATTTTAAAGATAACTAAATTTTAACTGAATAAATCCTGTGTCTTGAAAATGTTAAGTTGAAAGGAATGTTTTTAGTAGCCTTAATTTGTGATGCAAAGTCCCACCTTGGTGTCTTCAGATCCTTTCTCCTTCCCAACCAAAGGCAAACCTGCGAAGAGACCTTTGACACACTTTTATATAAGACTTTTATACTTTAGATAACTTTATGTAAGACTGCCTACAATTTTGATGAGTCAGGGATCTGGATTGTGTCTCATAAGCATTCTCCTCCTTCCCCTTTCAGCACAGCTGAAATGGCAAAGTCCTGGCTTTTAAATTTGGAGACTGTGTTCTCTTTTCCACACCAGTAGAATTCTTATGGTTGTTTTAAAGATGAAGAAATTGAGGAGTAGACAAGTTAAGTGTCTTGCCTACATTCACACAAACATTATGCTTAGACTTGATCCCATAAGTCCAGAGCCCATTTCTTAATGGCTATTCTAAAAGGAGAACTAGCTAACTACACAGTGGGGGTGGGGTGGGGTGGGAATCACTTTATAGAATATTGTATGTGTGCACGCTCAGTCACTACGGTCATGTCTGACTCTTTGTGACCCAATGGACCTTAGCCCTCCAGGCTCCTCTGTCTATGGGATTCTCCAGGCAAAAATACTGGAGTGGAATGACATGTCCTCCTCCAGGGATCTTCCCCACCCAGGGATTGAACCTGGGTTTCCTGCATTGCAGGCAGATTCTTTACCTCTGAGTACTAGGGAAGCCTGATAGAACATTACACAGCCTTGAAAAATTATCTTCATAAATAGAATAGACAAACCATTAGCCAGACTCATCAAGAAAAAAAGGGAGAAGAATCAAATCAACAAAATTAGAAATGAAAATGGAGAAATCACAACAGATAACACAGAAATACAAAGGATCATAAGAGAGTACTATCAGCAACTATATGCCAATAAAATGGACAACTTGTAAGAAATGGACAAGTTCTAAGAAAAGTATAACTGTTCCAAAACTGAACCAGGAAGAAATAGAAACTCTTAACAGACTCATCACAAGCATGGAAATTGAAATAGTAATCAGAACTTCCAGTAAACAAAAACCCAGGACCAGACGGCTTCACAGCTGAATTCTACCAAAAATTTAAAGAAGAGCTAACACCTATCCTACTTAAACTTTTCCAGAAAATTGCAGAGGAAGGTAAACTTCCAACTCATTCAATGAGGTCACCATCACCCTAATACCAAAACCAGACAAAGATGCCACACACAAAAAAGAAAACTACAGGCCAATAACACTGATGAACATAGAAGCAAAAATCCTTAACAAAATTCTAGCAAACAGAATCCAACAACATATTAAAAAGATCATACATCATGACCAAATGGGCTTTATCCCAGGGATGCAAGGATTCTTTAATATCTGCAGATCAATAAATGTGATATGCCACATTAACGAATTGAAAGATAAAAGCCATATGATTATCTCAATAGATGCAGAGAAAACTTTTGACAAAATTCAACATCCAGTTATGAAAAAAAAAAAAAAAACCAGAAAGCAGGAATAGAAGGAACATACCTCAACATAATAAAAGCCATATATGATAAACCCCAGAGAAGGCAATGGCACCCCACTCCAGTACTCTTGCCTGGAAAATCCCATGGATGGAGGAGCCTGGAAGGCTGCAGTCCATGGGGTCATTGAGCATTGGACACGACTGAGTGACTTGCCTTTCACTTTTCACTTTCATGCATTGGAGAAGGAAATGGCAACCCACTCCAGTGTTCTTGCCTGGAGAATCTCAGGGATGCGGGAGCCTGGTGGGCTGCTGTCTATGGGGTCGCACAGAGTCGGACACAACTGAAGCAACTTAGCAGCAGCAGCAGCAGCATGATAAACCCACAGCAAACATTATCCTCAATGGTGAAAAATTGAAAGCATTTCCCCTAAAGTCAGGAACAAGACAAGGGTGCCCACTCTCACCACTACTATCAACATAGTTTTGGAAGTTTTGGCCACAGCAATCAGAGAAGAAAAAGAAGCAAAAGGAATCCAGATTGGAAAAGAAGTAAAACTCTCACTGTTTGCAGATGACATGATCCTCTCCATAGAAAACCCTAAAGAGTCCACCAGAAAATTACTAGAGCTAATCAATGAATATAGTAAAGTTGCAGGATATAAAATTAACACACAGAAATCCCTTGCATTCCTATACACTAACAAAGAGAAAACAGAAACAGAAATTAAGGAAACAATCCCATTCACCATTGCAATGAAAAGAATAAAATACTTAGGAATAAATCTACCTAAAGAAACAAAAGACCTATATATAGAAAACTATGAAACACTGATGAAAGAAATCAAAGATGACACAGATGGAGAACTATACCATGTTCATGGATTGGAAGAATCAGTATAGTAAACATGAGTATAGTACCCAAAGCAATCTACAGATTCAATGCAATCCCTATCAAGCTACCAAGGGTATTTTTCAGAGAACTAGGACAAATATATGGAAATACAAAAAACTTCAAATAGCCAAAGCAATCTTGAGAAAGAAGAATGGAACTAGAGGAATCAACCTGCCTGACTTCAGACTATACTACAAAGCTACTGTCATCAAGACAGTATGGTACTGGCACAAAGACAGAAATATAGGTCAATGGAAAAAAATAGAAAGCCCAGAGATAAATCCACACACTTATGGACACCTTATCTTTGACAAAGGAGGCAAGAATATACAATGGAGAAAAGACAATCTCTTTAACAAGTGGTGCTGGGAAAACTGGTCAACCACTTGTAAAAAAAAGAAACTAGAACACTTTCTCATACCATACACAAAAATAAATTCAAAATGGATTAAAGATAAGACCAGAAACTATAAAACTCCTAGAGGAAAACATAGGTAAAACACTCTCTGACAAACATCACAGCAGGATCCTCTATGACCCACCTCCCAGAGTAATGGAAATAAAAGCAAAAATAAACAAATGGGATCTAATTAAAATTAAAATCTTTTGCACAACGAAGGAAACTATAAGCAAGGTGAAAAGACAGCCTTCAGAATGGGAGAAAATAAGAGCAAATGAAGCAACTGACAAAGAATTAATCTCAAAAATATACAAGCAGCTCCTGCAGCTCAATTTCAGAAAAATAAGCGACCCAATCAAAAAATGGGCCAAAGAATTAAACAGAATTTCTCCAAAGAAGATATCCAGATGGCTAACAAACACATGAAAAGATGCTCAACATCATCATTATCAGAGAAATGCAAGTCAAAACCACAATGAGGTACCATCTCACATCAGTCAGAATGGCTGCTATCAATAAGTCTACAAACAATAAATGCTGGAGAGTGTGCAGAGAAAAAGGAACCCTCTTACACAGTTTGTGGGAATGTAGACTAATACAGCCACTATGAAGAACAGTGTGGAGATTCCTTAAAAAACTGGAAATAGAACTGCCATATGACCCAGAAATCCCACTGCTGGGTACACACACCCAGGAAACCAGAATTAAAACAGACACATGTACCCCAATGTTCATCGCAGCACTGTTTACAATAGCCAGGACATGGAAGCAACCTAGATGCCCATTGGCAGACAAATGGATAAGAAAGCTGTGGTGCATATATACAATGGAATGTTACTCAGCCATTAAAAAGAATGCCTTTGAATCAGTTCTAATGAGGTGGATGAAACTGGAGCCTATTATACAGAGTGAAGAAAGTCAGAAAGAAAAACACCAATACAGTATACTAACACATATATATGGAATTTAGAAAGATGGTAATGATGACCCTGTATGTGAGACAGCAAAGAGAGACAGATGTAAACAACAGTCTTTTGGACTCTGTGGAAGAAGACAAGGGTGGGATGATTTGAGAGAATAGCATTGAAATATGTATATTATCATATGTAAAGTGGATCGCTGGTCCAGGTTCAATGCATGAGACAGGGTGCTCAGGGCAGGTGTACTGGGATGACCCCTGGGGGATGGGATGAGGAGGGAGGTGGGAGGGAGGTTCTGGAAACACATATGCTCCCATGGCTGATTCATGTTGATGTTTGGCAAAAAGCACTACAATATTGTAAAGCAATTAGCTTTCAATTAAAATAAATAAATTAAAAAAAATTATCTTCATAGAATACTTAGTTAGGAATATAAAATATATGTTGTGCTCTGTGTAGAATTTCAATAGTAGTATATATTCCTTGACATTGTGTATTTTATGTAGAGTACTCTCTATGTATTCTTATTACATATATATATATATATATATATATAACAGACATATACATGCAGGCAATATCAAGATATATACTTAGCATGTACTTGTGAGTTTGTAAAAACTGGAAGGAAACTTACCAAAGTATTAATGGTAATTTTTTTGTAGTGGTAGGGAGATGGAAGACTTTTTTCCCTACCTGTCCATATTTTTCAAATTTTCTCTAATGAAGATGCATTGCTTCTTACTTACATCTGAGTAGAGGTGTGCCCACTGTTTTCTAAAAAGAAACAGAGACCATCTTGCAGGAAAAGATGAGAAATGGATTGGAGTCTCACCCTGGACTCCGCCCACGCCTTTGCTGAAGGCCCCCTGCAGGTCATGTCCAGCTGTGCCCAAGGTTACACACCTGGGCAGAAAGGCTCATCTCCACCTGGTCAAGTGAGTCCTGTACAGAACAGCTTGCCTCCTGAATACAGCATTTCCCTCAGAAGAAGGCCAGGAAGAGGTCCCTTATCTGAGTCAGGCAATCTCAGGTCCTGAGGCCCCCTGGCTTGGACCACTGCACGACATTTGCTCAATTTGCCAGCCCTACAAAAGGTACAGCCCTCTGGGCTTAAAGGACTCCCCTTCTTTAACCCGATCCTTTTAAGCCAGCATCTCCTGGAGCCTGACTGTCCACACCTCACTTCACTTAGTCAGGAAACTACAATCACAGCTTCAGCCTGAGTGAGGCACTTCACTACTGACTGGGCAATCCTGGGCCAGCCCAGGGGCGGTCATCTGTAACTGCTGGCAGTTGGACAATATTATCTTGATGGGACCCTTCAGCTCTAAAGTCTTCAGAGGTGTAAATGTTCAGGGTTCCCCAAATATGTAGGGAAACTGTGAAACTGCCAACATCTGACCATTTGTGACCTGCAGTAATGGAATTTCACATGGTTCAATCTAAAAATAGTCAAGCTAAATAGAGGCATCCACCCCAGTTATCTTGAAAATTCTTGACAGAAGATGGCTTCCTGAAGAATGTAATGGAAACAATTCCAAAGAGAATAGCTGGAGCTGAGGATAGAAAGATCTGAAGGAGTGCCACAGTTTTAGTTTGAAAATCAGTAATAAAATAGATTTTTTTTAAAACAAACTTCTAAAAATGCATCTTATGACACACCTCCTGCCTCTAAGAAATCAGCAAAACCATGGCAGAAATATCTCCCCTCCTGGCTGTCACTCATAGGAACCAACAGAAAAGCAAGTGACCTCTGCTTGATTTGGTTTTGCTCACATTAAATATAACCATCTGCAGATACAATGACTGTGACTGTCTCAGTCCTGAGAATAAGGATCTGAAAAACAAGAATTTGAGACCACTACCAACGAGAGAGCAATAAACCCTGAAAGAGGATAAGAATTATTGAAAATGTTAGATAAATAGCATGTGAATGCCATGTTGCCCCTAACCTTAGCAAACAGATTGAATGGAATTATTAATAAAAACTACCACATTAAAAAAGAAAACACCTCCTGGTTATCTTGCAAACATCACATGCTCTAGGAACTTGGTCCTAAAGGACCCCCAGCGTGCAAGGATCTGTCGGGTTACTCAGAGACTGAGGGCAGGGGTGAAGGACAAGAGAAACTGAAACTAACTTCTTAAAGTCTGATTTATTTTTTGGTGGTTATTTTAACTAAATTCAACCTCCTCTAACAACTGGGTCTTTTTTGTAAAATTCTATCTCAGAAAAAAATAACTTCAAACATACACATTATGATTTTAAACTGATAATGTTATCACAAGACATATATGTAAAGAAAATTAGACTCAAAATTTCTACAACCATTTTTTCAAAGTACAAAAACATGCAGGGAAGTGATATGCATCATGATAAGACAGTAGAAGGATAAGGACAGGTGGGGAGAGAGGGGGACATGGCCTTAATCTGTAATGTCCTGTTTTCTTAATCATGCCTCCTCCCCAAATACAGTTGAATGTTGCTGCTGCTACTGCTAAGTCACTTCAGTTGTGTCTGACTCTGTGCGACCCCATAGACGGCAGCCCACTAGTCTCTGCCGTCCCTGAGATTCTCCAGGCAAGAACACTGAAGTGGGTTGCCATTTCCTTCTCCAATGCATGAAAGTGAAAAGTGAAAGGCAAGTCACTCAGTCATGTCCGACTCTTCACGACCCCATGGACTGCAGCCTACCAGGCTCCTCCGTCCCTGGGATTTTCCAGGCAAGAGTACTGGAGTGGGGTGCCACTGCCTTCTCCACAGTTGAATGTTACTATCTATTAAATCTGAATTGTAAGTACACACATGAACATCTTTGGTGGTGGTGGCAGCTTTGTCACTCAGTCGTGTCCAACACTTGCGATCCCATGGACTGTAGCCCATCAGATTTTCCAGGCAAGAATACTGGAGTGGGTTATCATTTTTCCCTCCAAGGGATCTTCCCCACCCAGGGATCGAATTCAGTTCTGCATTTGCAGGAAGATTTTTTACCGTTGAGCCACCAGGGAAGATCAACGTTTTATCTTCAGTTATTTTTCTTTGAGTAAAATAGTTCATCATTACAATGTAAATTTAGAAAGGCTACATTTTATTAATGTTATTTGACTACAGCAACTGAAGTAGGTTTAATAATTTTAGGACTTTGCACCTTAAATATGAAGGCATAATAAAATGTAAGATGAAACGTAGTTGTGACCAGAACTGTAAATGGGCACTAACATTTGCTATTACTTTCATACTGATTATGCTATCTTTTCCCTCTGCTGTATCCTGGCATGTAAAAGAGAAATGAAATGTATTTTTAACAACAAAAGAGGAAACCAAATATAAAAGAAGACCCTTGGAGATCAGTTTTCCTATTACCTTTAGTGAAATTCAGTTGATACCTCTGTTTCTCTTAGATAAGGAATATTAATAGGAACATTTCAATCCTCCACAAATAGATCTTTCTTCAACAGAGTGAGTGCATACATGGGCAGTCTGTAAAACTATTCTGAACATATATATATATATAAATTCCTCCCTTTTCTACAAAACAGCATAATTTCCTCTCCTAGTCTCTCATTTTTCTAGTAAAGGATCAATTTTCTCTTCAGCACCCTGAAGGGAAGAAGCTTTGCCAAGTTCTTACATATCAGACAAAAGACAGAGGAGCTAGAAAGAGTCTATTTGTTCACAAAGTGCTCACTCTTCATCAGTAAAGTTGGTGCAGGTGGTACCTCCCTCAGTGGCACTGTATGCAGGGGGTGAGATGGGAAAAATCGAGGAACAGTTCAAAGGGAGCACAGCTGGCCCCCCCAAAAGACCCCATAAAAGCCCACCTCTAGGACTACAGTGCAGTGCTGGGAGAACATCCACCTGGGCCCTGTGCCCACTATGTTCAGGGGCTTATTCTCCAAATAATTCACCCTAAATGGCTTTGAACAGGCAGGAAAGTCTCTTCAATTCTGACAAGTACTTCCTCAGTAAAGGGCCTGGCTAACCACAAAGGGCAAAACAAGCACCCGTAAAGGGCAGCAAGGGGTATGGTAAGTAGCACAGACTTGGAGAGACACCAATGCGGGTTCCAGTGCAATATGCAAAGTCAGCTGATGCTCTTAGAAAAGAAATAGCATCACTGACTCAAGGGACATGAATCTGAGCAAACTCTGGGATATACTGAAGGATCAGGAAGCAACAGGTAGAACTCGACATGGAACAACAGATTGGTTCCAAATAGGAAAAGGAGTACATCAAGGCTGTATATTGTCACCCTGCTTATTTAACTTATATGCAGAGTACATCATGAGAAATGCTGGGCTGGAAGAAGCACAAGCTGGAATCAAGATTGTCAGGATAAATATCAATAACTGCAGATATGCAGATGATACCACCCTTATGGCAGAAAGTGAAGAAGAACTAAAGAGCCTCTTGATGAAAGTGAAAGAGGAGAGTGAAAAACTTGGCTTAAAGCTCAACATTCACAAAACGAAGATCATGGCAACCAGTCCCATCACTTCATGGCAAATAGATGGGGAAACAGTGGAAACAGTGGCTAACTTTATTATTCTGGGCTCCAACATCACTGCAGATGGTGATTGCAGCCACGAAATTAAAAGACACTTGCTCCTTGGAAGGAAAGTTATGACCAACCTAGACAGCATATTAAAAAGCAGAGACATTACTTTGCCAACAAAGGTCCGTCTAGTCAAGGCTATGGTTTTTCCAGTGGTCATGTATAGATGTGAGCGTTGGACTGTGAAGAAAGCTGAGCACTGAAGAATTGATGCTTTTGAACTGTGATGTTGGAGAAGACTCTTGAGTCCCTTGGACTGCAAGAAGATCCAACCAGTCCATCCTAAAGAAGATCAGTCCTGGGTGTTCATTAGAAGGACTGATGTTGAAGCTCAAACTCCAATACTTTGGCCACTTGATGCGAAGAGCTGACTCATTTGAAAAGACCTTGATGCTGGGAGGGATTGAAGGCAGGAGGAGAAGGGGACAACAGAGGATGAGATGGTTGGATGGCATCACTGACTCAATGGACATGGGTTTGGGTAAACTCCGGGAGTTGGTGATGGACAGGGAGGCCTGGCGTGCTATGGTTCATGGGGTCGCAAAGAGTCGGACATGACTGAGCAACTGGACTGAACTGAACTGAGGGAAACCTGGTATGCTACAGTCCACGGGGTTGCAGAGCTGGACACAACTTAGTGACTGAATAACAATAACAAAAACCCACTTCTTCACCTATAACTCTATGTAGGTATTCTCGCTCATTTGCTTAGTGAAGATCAAGTGAGACAACATATAGAAAATGTTTTGAACAGATCAACAGGTAAGCCCCAGGGAAATGGTTGCTGTGGGTTATTCACTTTCCATCTAGAATTGCATCAGTGTCCCCTCTCACGTTCCACCAAAAGATCTCTTATTCAGAAATTCTGGTCCTTTTTCTAGTTCTGGTTCCCTTTAAGACATCAACGGTCCTTGCATTCTTAAGCTTCAGCTTCCATTAATTCATCCTTCTCACTGGCCCCACAGAACTGATTCCCAGACTATGCTCAGCCCACACTTACTCAAAGATCTCACCAATACTGTGCTAAAGGGGCCTTCTTCCCAACACTGTTGAATCGTCTCCTCACCCCAGGATTCTGCCAACAGAATCAGAAAAGAATTAAAGAATCAAAAGTTCCCCAAAGATCCTGGGGGGATATTGTACCTTCCCCATCTCCTTGCATTCAAGTGTGGAAAATTTCAGTCTCCCACCTGCATAGTAATTTGTTCTATTTATAGAGACTTCTGGCAGAAAAGATTCAATAGCATTTTCATTTTCCACTCATTTATACATTCATCAACATTTTACCTGAATTCCAGGTGCTGAGTTACATAAGATAATGCAGCATTGTATGTTGAGTATTCTGTCACTTCAAAATAAGTGTCCCTAAGCCACCATAAATCTGAGATACATTAATTCTCTTCTTAGGAAAATGACTTAGGTACACAGTTGAGGTGATCAATGCAAAGTTCAAATACATATGAAATTTCCCTCCACTGATTTGTGTGTGTCTCATTGCTTGGCATTTACTGCGCTTGTAAGACATTATAAAAAGCCCTGAAGTAATCAAATAAATATATATCTCAGTTAAACATGATGTCATCTGCCATACCATTCCAAGTCAGGGAGCATTCCTTAATGGATAGACAGGCAGAGAGAAGAAAGAAGAAGAGGGAGAAAATAGGACTGATGGCAGGAGAAGGATAATGTGAGAATAATCAACGTGTGGGAGGGTAAACCCAACTAAATATATTTAATGTCTGATGATCCCTAAAGGACGAGGGTGATAACTCCAGGGAACAACTGCATACATGGTCAAGGGCTTAGAAAACCCCACTCCTGCTGCCAAAGGAGTAAACACAAAATCTACCTCTGTAGGGCACCCCTGAACCCCCAGGGCTGTTCTGAAAAGGCTCTCAGGATTCTGTGGACAGTTCCAGCTCTGGCTAGAACAATTCCCTACACAAGCCCAACTCCAGCTCCTGAAGCTTTTCCATTCACACAAATAGAATCATTTGCTAATCACGTTGACATCACTGGGTAAAAGTCTTGCTCACATACATCCTCAGCAGTCTACTTTTGAACCTGGTAAATATGCATTATCATGCTTTTGGGTTGCTATGAACTACTATCACACACTTGTCAAGCTACAAATATATTTCATAGTGACTGGTAATAACTGTTTCACAAGAGAGATTAAAATCTTGACAAAGGGAAAGGTTCAAAACTTTAATAACAGGACTTCTGTAAAAATATAGAACAAACATGGGTCAAGATTTACTCAACTCAGTAATGAAGAAACCAGTAGGATGATAAAGCTGGTTCATAGTGCATTTGAAGAGCATGGTGTTTGTAGCATCTGCAAAAAGAATATTAGTAAAAGATTGCTAGCTTACTTATAAAGCCAGTTAATGTCCTACAGAGCATTATAATATTTGGGGTAAGATTTCCTGCTAGGCAGCTCTACCAGCTAAAAGCTAACGCAGTAGTGTACCGTTTCCCACTCACTAGGCTCTAGTAACAGTAAACAACACAGTTAAACACAGGAATGCTCTCCTGGAGAATGGAATCATCTTTGGCCAGGCTTTTTTTTTTTTTTTTTTAATGCTCCAATACCACACTGAAAGGATACGCCAGTCTAGTCTTTGCCTCCTTTCCAAATTCTGAATTTTTTTCTTAGTAACGTATTGACTATAATACTACACATTTCAAATAAAGGGAAAAAATAGCTGTGACTTAAACCAAGTTGGGTCGCAAATTAGAATTTTCTCTCATTGTTTTTCCCTTTTTCTATTAGAAGATTATTCTTAAATCTGATCTCTGAATTTCTTAGTGTAAAACAAATAGCTGACTCATTAGGGGAGAAAAGAAAAGAGTTTTTAACCTGTCGCTTAAATATCAAACTAACTCACTTCAGATGTTCTGAAAAAGAAATCTGCTGTCAATATTTGTGAGCATAAGAGGGAAGGGAAGGTTCACCCTTATGAATCTAAGACATGTCAAAATCTCAAAGCTTAGTGCTTCTGACTTATGGCTTTGATTTATGAGCCTTGCAAAAGTCTACAATCTAGAGATAATTCTCATCTGAAAGCATAAAACTTCCAGAAATTCCATTTTTAATTAATAAGACTCAGAATTAAGGTTATCATCTTCATTAATTCTAAGATGTACATGTTTTTCATATTTTAATAGTTCTAAATCTGGGTAGAATTTCATAATCAATGGGATCTTTGACTTCTCTCTACCAAACATCAGTCACAAGGTAATTTTCTCTGCATGAGCATGTGTGAATATTAAAAACCCAGCATCACATAGCAGAATGGGTATCAGGATCTGCAATAAAAACCTTGAGACAATATTGGAGGTTTTCTTTTTTAACCCCAAGCCCCAGTGGTTGTGGAAAGGGGTAGAAGCAGAGGCAACTGAGCATGCTTCACTACATTTCCTGCCTGGTGGGAGCCAAGAGTGCCAACTCTACAAAACTGAAAGAAGAAGGATAGTTTAAGAGCTCAGCACCATTGACTTTCATTTTCAGATTCTTTGTAAACTGTATCACCAAATGGTTCTTGACAGCACATGGGGCAAATTGTGAAGAATTGAGGTGGAAATGATTCAGAAGAGGTGGGTCCATGGATAGAAGTTTCAGGAATGAAACATCTATTTTCCTGCTACTTCCTTTTATGTGCTTTCAAGAGTGTTAAATAATAAGCATCTATATACCCAGGGATTAAACCCAGGCCTCCAGCATTGCAGATGGATTCTTTACCAGCTAAGCTACAAAGGAAGCCCAAGAACACTGGAGTGGGTAGCCTATCCCTTCTCCAGCAGATCTGCCCAACCCAGGAATCGAACTGGGATCTCCTGCACTTCAGGCGGATTCTTTACCAACTGAGCTATCAGGGAAGCCCATCTATATATCAGTAAGTCGAACTGAGCTCTTTAAATAAACATAATATTTTAGAAAATACTTAAATAATTGGAAATGAAGTGTGAAAGTGTTAGTTGCTCAGTTGTGTCTCTTTTCAACCCAAGGACTATAGCCTGCTGGGCTCCTCTGTCCATGTAATTCTCCAGGCAAAATACTGGAGTGGGTAGACATTCCCTTCTCCAGGGGCTCTTCCTGACCCAGGGATTGAACCTGGGTCTTCTTCATTGCAGGTGGATTCTTTACCATCTAAGCCACCAGGGAAGACCCAAATAATAGGATTACATAAATAGATAATATTAAGTATTGTATGCAGGTCAGGAAGCAACAGTCAGAACTGGACATGGAACAACAGACTGGTTCCAAATAGGAAAAGGAGTACGTCAAGGCTGTATATTGTCACCCTGCTTATTTAACTTCTATGCAGAGTATATCATGAGAAATGCTGTACTGGAAGAAACACAAGCTGGAATCAAGATTGCCGGGAGAAATATCAATAACTTCAGATATGCAGATGACACCACCCTTATGGCAGAAAGCGAAGAGGAACTAAAAAGCCTCTTGATGAAAGTGAAAGAGGAGAGTGAAAAAGTTGGCTTAAAGCTCAACATTCAGAAAACGAAGATCATGGCATCTGGTCCCATCACTTCATGGGAAATAGATGGGGAAACAGTGGAAACAGTGTCAGACTTTATTTTTGGGGGCTCCAAAATCACTGCAGATGGTGACTGCAGCCATGAAATTAAAAGACACTTACTCCTTGGAAGAAAAGTTATGACCAACCTAGACAGCATATTCAAAAGCAGAGACATTACTTTGCCGACTAAAGTCCGTCTAGTCAAGGCTATGGTTTTTCCTGTGGTCAGGTATGGATGTGAGAGTTGGACTGTGAAGAAAGCTGATCAGCGAAGAATTGATGCTTTTGAACTGTGGTACTGGAGAAGACTCTTGAGAGTCCCTTGGACTGCAAGGAGATCCAACCAGTCCATTCTGAAGGAGATCAGCCCTGGGATTTCTTTGGAAGGAATGATGCTAAAGCTGAAACTCCAGTACTTTGGCCACCTCATGAGAAAAGTTGACTCACTGGAAAAGACTTTGATGCTGGGAGGGATTGGGGGCAGAAGGAGAAGGGGAGCACAGAGGATGAGATGGCTGGATGGCATCACTGACTCGATGGACATGAATCTGAGCGAACTCCGGGAGTTGGTGATGGACAGGGAGGCCTGGCATGCTGCAATTCATGGGGTCACAAAGAGTCGGACATGACTGAGAGACTGAACTGAACTGAACTGAAGTATTGGTTAATAGTTCACTGGTTAGGTTATTTTCAGTCTAAGTTGTAAATAAAGTGTATATCTCCCAGTAAATAACATCTCTGACAATGAAATATGGAGATATAAATGTAATACAGTAGCAAGAAGGTTTATCCAGGAGAATTCTAGGTAAATTTATGTGATTAGCTAAATATAATCCATTAACTTATTACTGTCACTAAGCCTTACTTTCTCTTCAAATACATTTTAAACTGATGGGAACCAAAAAAACACATCTAGCATAACGAGATAGTTAAACTCCATGAATTCCTAAACACATTCATATACATACCAAAAGATAAAAATAAGAACAGTGACAACAGTATTTGTCTCCAGGGAAGAGAAGAGGAAGGCTGGAGGAAAGAGGTAGCAGGAATCATTTCACCATTTTTTTTTTTTCCATCTTCTGTGCCTTTTAAGGGCTTCCTAGGTGGCTCAAGTGGTGATGAATCTATCTGCCACATCGGATGATGCAGTTCAATCCCTGGGTTGGGAAGATCCCCTGGAGGAAAAATGGCAACCCATCCCAGTATTCTTGCATGGGAAATTCCATGGACAGAGCAGCCTGGTGGGTTACAGTCCATAGGGTCACACAGAGTCAGACACAGCTGAGCACGCTCACACATATACCTTTTGAATTCTGTACTCATCCTATTCAATATATAAGAAAAGATAATAAGAATTTTTTTCAATAAAAAGTTATCATTTAGAAGAACACTGTTTTACCATTTAGAAGATATCAATCATTGAACAATGGTAGATGTTAAGAGTTAAAAGAGCCTCCAATGACCATCCTGTAACAACATTCTCAAAGATGGAGCTGAGTTTTTAGGACTTCAAGTACAATATATAGAGGAAAAGAAAAAGGAATTCCATATGGAGAGTTTTAATTTTAGATGACTTCTCTTGTCAGCTTCATTTCTATTTCTCCTCTTCTTTGAAATTCTGTAAAGGGTTGAGGGTGGAGAGAGAATTGTCTGTGCTTTCGTTTAAAAAAAAAGTCATTTCATACTGAAATCCTCTTCTGAGCCACTTGAGATATTTCAGAAAAGAAATTTACTCTCAATAACTAGGAAGTGTTTTCTGAGTATATCTTTTTTACGTAAGAAAGGCCAAGTGAGATATACCAATGCATCCCTCATTTGAGATATACCAATGCATCCCTCATTTTGCTTCCTTCCCAAGCCTCTCTCCAAAATACTACAACACCCAAATCAACTTATCGTTCTCCCTATCCTTTCAAAGATTCTATCAGCTAAGCTAAAAAAAAGTAAGATTTGATATGATGTTTATGTAAATTTAGGATCTAGCCTGCTACCAAGAAGTACTAACAGCCTTGATTACCATATTAGATTCTACAGCAAGTGGCCAAATGCCTTATCTTAGGTGGAGGGCACATTAGCAACAATACAAGAAGTATAACTCAAGTTAACTACTCAGTTACTGCATGTATATGCTACGCCTAGAAGGAAAATGGCCATCTTAAGTTGCAACACTGGAGCTAAATAAATAGGTTCCATGTATGCATATAAGTACACATGCTTGATACAGCAAATAGAGGTTTCCGTGGACTATTTTCATTGATCCCCAATTTCCCACAACTGGAAGAAGGCTCTTAGTCATCTCAACAAGCTGTTAGCAGACTAGATTTTCTACTGTGCAAGGAGTAGAGGGCAGCAGGGAACACAGATCCTAAAATAATGAGAAAATTGAGTTGAAACAGACACACAACAACCTCCTGTTATAGTAAACAACTTTCATAAGACTTGACTTTCCTCTCTGATGAAATGTGAAATAGCATTTCCTGTATCTTAATTCAATCTGCTTAATAAAATGTCTCAAAGGATTACCTCATCTGTAACTGTTCAGAATTTAAGGCAAACCCATTTAACTCTGGAGATACACTCTTTGAAATTAGGTCCAGTGGCCTCAGTAATATCTCCCTATTCTCAGACCCAGCCAACATGGGCACATGGGAATGCACCATGTCTTCTTATACTCCACCTGGAAGCCTCATCGCGCCATCTGAGGGTCCAAGGAGAGGGGCTGCTGAGGTGGGTGGAAGCCAAGTTACAGTGGTCCCCTTTGATGGAAAAAAGCAGTGGAGCTGCTGCTGCTAAGTTGCTTCAGTCGTGTCCATCTCTGTGTGACTCCATAGACGGCAGCCCACCAGGCTCCTCCATCCCTGGGATTCTCCAGGCAAGAACACTGGAGTGGGTTGCCATTTCATTCTCCAATGCATGCATGCATGCCAAGTCACTTCAGTCGTCTCCAACTCTATCGACCCCATAGATAGCAGCCCATCAGGCTTCTGTGTCCACAGGATTCTCCAGGCAAGAATACTAGAGTGGGTTGCCATTTCCTTCTCCAAGCAATGGAGAGGATGACTGGAAATCCCACTGATTTGCCTTTGAAGGTATTATTCCAAATCTCCCTTTGATTTTACATGAAGCCAATTATCAGAGAAGGGCTTCCCTGGTGGCTCACCAGGTAAAGAATCTGCCTGCAATGCAGGAGTCCCAGGAGATGCAGCTTCGATCCCTGGGTTGGGAATATGCCCCGGAGGAGGGCATGGCAACCCACTCCAGTATTCCTGCCTGGAGAATCCTATGGATGAAGAAGCCTGGCAGGCTGTAGTCCATAGGGTCTCAACAAGTTGGACATGACTGAAATGACTGAGCACAATTATCAGAGAATTCATTTCAAAGTAAATAATGAAACTAAATTGCGAAAATTTAAATTGCCCATGATGACTACTTCCCCTGTCCCCATGGTGGCATCTTCCCACAGGTAGGCTCAATGCATAAACTCTAGGTGAACTCCTTCGGTAATGCATCTTGTGTTAAGCTCAAAACTCATTCGGAGAAGAGATAAGAAATGCTTTCCTTTAAAGGACCTCCCTCTTTTTTTTGGCTCCTCTCAGGACCACTCCCACCCCCAAACTCATATGCACAATGCAGATGGCACCTGCTCTGTTGGCTTTCCTGAGGCTGGACAGAGAAAAGCCACAACAGTGATGGCCCGCCCCCAGGTTCCTGTAATTCCAGGTTACTAATTGACTACATGGCCATATCTGCCCATCTTCCGGTGAAACCAAAGTCATCTGTTTCATGTTCTGAATAAAATTTTAGTGATCACTCGAAGCCTGCTTACATTTAGTCCCTAAATCTGTCTGAACCACCTTGCCAAGCTCCTTAATTAGTAAATGAAACCATGATGGGGGTGCAAATCTTCTGTTCTGTACCCCTTCCCATCCTACCTCAACTTATTTTATGCATCTTAAGCTAATGAGTATTATCCATCCCAGGCTTAATACCATCCCCACTTCTTTTTTTTCTGTGTACGTGCTTGGCAGTCAGTTCGTGGTCTGTTAATCAATACACAACACAAAAGCCATGAAAAGGACTGAATCTACAGCAACACTCATCAAGGGAGGCAAGCCTACTTCACTATCTGAATCTCTGAGCAAGATGTTTGGGGTTTGGGGAAATCTATTCAGAAGTCTAGTTTAATCACCAAAAACTAAGCCTCCCAAGCTTCATCAGGAAAATAAATTAAAGTGTATTCTGATCATTTCTAACAGCCAACACAGATGCTGAGCCTAAGAAGAAAAGGGTCAGTTTGCCTCTGGGCTTCTGGACACGTAAGCCTGTAGCTTCAGAGCTCATCCGCCATCTGTAGTGAGCAACTGTCTAGGGACACACGTTAGAGCTCTCATAACCCAGCATCAGGCAATGGAGCTTAAATGTCACTCCTGGCTAGACATCCAGGCACATCCCATGCCCACTAGTCCCACGGTTAAGACAAACTTCAGGCACCAGTATGTAGTATTACTCATTGAACTACACTCACTTTATGATCTGCGGCTGGCACATTGTTAATTACATGGCAAAGAAAGGTCAGAATCAGGTGACAATGGAATCCAGCTGCCCCACAACACAATCGAATTCATCTGAGACACGGGACCATCACCCTTAAATCACGGCCATAAGCACAAGCTCCTGCAGCCTGTCTTTATCAATAAGCCATAAAACGCAGTCCCTGAATCCTGCAGTTTCTCATTATGAAATGACATTCCCTTAGCATACTTAAAATTTAAAGCCTATTTTCCCAAAGGAAAAAGAAGGGATTTAAGAATGGCAGAAACTAAGAGGGAAGGGGAGAAGAGTGATAGAGAAGAGGAGAGAGGAGGGATGGAAGGAGAGAGGTAGGAGGAGAAAAACAGCATTGGAAATACCAGAAAAAGAGACAACAACAGAAAGGGAACGTAAGAATGCAAGGACAGAGGGAGGGGACTTCCCTGGTGGTCCAGGGGTTAAGACTCTGCACTGCCACTGCAGGGGTGGTACGCTTCCAGGCATGGGTTTGATTCCTGGTTGGGGAACTAAGATCCTACCTACATGCTGCGTGGCACAGCCAAAAAAAAAAACACCCAAAATCATCATAATAAAATTTAAAATTAAATTTAAAAACAATGACAGAGGGAGTAAAAGAAAAATAAATGTGGGGTAATTTTTGAGATGAACATATTAATAAAATGCTTATCACTTCCAAATGTTGAACATGGGCTTCAAATCAAGTTGCCATCTACTATCATCACCTCTCGCAGTGCAAATTAGTAAGTACTCACAGCTCTTTAAATTTGTTCAGCATATTCTCCATGGCTGATTGGAATGAGACAGCAATGGTAACCAGTCACAGCAGGCACTGTTGAGTTACCTAGTGAATCCTCCCCTTAAGATGACCAAAACCAAACAGATATTAAGAAAGAGGACGCTACTGTGGAGTTACATCAAGGCTCATCTTCAACCACCTCTCTCAACCCTACAAGGACACTGCTTTCCCTGTGTTCCATGCCCAACTCAAAATGGCCCATGGTCACAGTAGACAACAGGTTTCTACTCTCTGTGAAGAAGAATGTAGCTATGTTTAATTGCAAGTTGGATTGTAATACTTGAAAATGATTTTCCACAGCAGATTGAGATTCCGGTTAGACATAAAAGAAAACTTTCAAATGATATTTGGAATGATATACAGGATACCCAGCCAGCTTTTAAAATAGTCTTTGATATTGTTGAGAATATATTTTTCCTAGAAAAAATTTCAGTATAGATTACAGCAGGCCGGCGAATGAATTTCGAATTGACCTTTTAAATCCCAACAATTTAATCATCTCCCCAAAGATTCAATGGCTGGTTTGCTTTCACTATCACTTCCTAAAAGATCATTTTCAGAACCCCAATAATAAGTTCACATGGAAAGACTGCTTCCAAAATGGACTCCCTTATCACAGCCTGATCCCAAGACATTGACAAAATGCCTTCCTATAAATGACATTGTGCTAAAAACAAACACCAACAAAACGCAGCACTGAACCTGAGAACAACGAAAATATCCAAGTACTTTGTTAGTGACCTACCTCAGTGAAATAATTCAAAAGAAAAGCAAAAGTCATAAACACAAAGATGTAAAATAGAACATTATTCATAAATAGAAAAATACTGCAACAATAAATGTCCAGCAATTAAAACTGTCTAAACACATGACAGTGTATCAACTTAATGACATAAACAGTCATCAGGATGATGGCAATATTAACAATATGAAAAAAATCCTTTTGATGTAATGCTCCAAGTAAAATATGAAATTGTCTTTTAGCATTATAATTAGGTAAACATTACATATGTGACCAAAACTAGAAATAGAGGACAAGAATTGTTGGTCCACTGTAATTTAAACACAGAACTCAATTTTCTTTTGTTCCCTTATTACTATTATGCCACTGTTTGTGCAATAAACAGAAATTGGAAAAGAAAAAAGAAGGAAAATGGCGAAAACAGATCACAGCTTTTAGAAGAATATACTCTCATTGTCAGACAATACTGATATAAACTAAGATGGAGTATACAGCTTAATGAGAAAGCACAGAGATGGCATAGCAATTAAATATGCTAAAGGAAGAAGTGAAGACGTATACTCCAGTGAGGAAAGAGACAAACTCAGAAAGAGACATAGCACATTAAAAACTAGAGAGAAAGGGACAGAAGAGATCTCAGGGGCACTGACATTAAGAGCTTCAAGGAATCACCAAAGATCACCTTTCCAATTAGGAAGGTCACTCATCAGTACTTTAAACACAGCATGTTCTAGTAGAAGACGGAGGGTGCAGAATATCTGAGATTTCCTTTTCTCTGCCCTGTCAGGAAACTTTCTGAACATATGTGGCTTATGAAAGCTCATGGTACTCAACTTGGTGGCAATGGCTGCCAAATACATTCACACATCAAGTACGAAATACCAGCAATTGAATACATCATCTGCAAGGGGAAGTACAGAGAAGTGAGGTGGAAATAGTGCTTGTTTCAATAGTTCTTGAACTTCAGAGCTAATTAAATTTCTTTTTTTTCCCTCCCAATTGGAAGGATAGGTAATTAGCAATATTCAAGCTACAGCACAGTAATTTAGAATGTGTTCTGGGAGCCATAATTAGAATTAAATCATACGAAGCAAACAAGAGTGATCTTCCTTCTAAAGATGAATGTTATAAAAAGAAAACTACATATTTATTTTCTTTTGTTTTATGTTTTATTTTATTTGTCACTCTATGTTTGGGAGGACATTATTACAAAGATTTTATGCATTAAATACCAAACAATTCTGTACACCTAAAATTAAACATAATGTCTTATGTCACTTATACTTCAATAAAAAGGGGGTATTTCTAAAGTAAGCCACTAATGAGAGAAAGATTGAGAGTGACAATTTCAGCTGCTGGTGGTCATAGACTGATTATAGCTCGTGGATCACTTAGGCCCTTCCTCATTTTGGCTCATTGTTTAAATTGAATATTTCTAGGACCCAGATAATTCATGAGTGAATGGAAAATGAGATACAATCCACATCCATATTATTCCTTATACTGGCAAGAGAAGTTTATATTAAGATTAAAATCAGCTTTCTGAAATATCCACAGATGCTCTGAGCCAAATAAAGCCCCATCTCTAGAACTCAGAGTCCAAGTTCAGCAAGGAGTTAGGCAGACCAGGACTCAGTCAAGCACGTCTATGTCTCTAGCATGCTTTGTTCCAGCGCACAAATCTGATACACTAAAAATAACCTTAGAAGAAATCTGAAGATGTGCTATGCTTTGTCCAAGACTCTAAACACTTTAGAAAGTGGCGTACCCACTGTCAACTTAAAAAAATAGTCACGACCTAAAAGTTGAGAGTTACATTTTATTTGGCAGGAATTGTTAGGATTTCAAACCCAGGAGACAGCATCTCAAGTAACCCTGAGAGAACTGCTCTGAGGAGGTACAGGAAGGAGTCAGGTTATACAGAAGTTTTGCAACAAAGGACGGGCAGTCTGAACATCAAAAGATTATTGTTAATTAAAGATAACCAGATAATCTAAGTTAAGAAATTTAGGACTTTTCCACATATGGGAAAATGCAAGAGTCTGGGCTCACTGAAACCATTCCTTTCATGTGCATCTCAGCTATCCTGTGGCCAGAATCCTGTGTTTTTCACATCCTGAGTTCCTTTGGGGCTCAACACAGGGAGTGGCTGTAATTTGATGGCTGTTAGATCGCAGGTATTCTTCTTCTTCCTGAGTGCCCTTAGGCTCACCAGCTCACACTGGACCACTGGAATCACTGATGACTGTGACATCCTTGTTTACTGATATGGCAGGAAATATCCCACTTCTCACTATGCTTTTCAAGTGGAGTTGAGAGGTTGAAAGTATTTGAGAAAGAGGAAACCGTGCCTGCATTTGATTTTCTTTCACTGAAATACCCTATGTTATACAGAAAACTTAAATGAGCTCTGGGGATTTTATGGGAACAACCAAGTAACTGACCACAGTATTCAATTTTTAAAAAATAGTTGTAACACCATGGAAGTGAAAGTGAAAGTGAAGTCGCTCAGTCGTGTCCAGCTCTTTGCGGACACCAGGCTCCTCTGTCCATGGAATTTTTTAGGCAAGAGTACTGGAGCAGGTTGCCATTTCCTTCTCCAGGGAATCTTCCTGACCCAGGGATCGAACCCAGGTCTCCCACATTGTAGGCAGACACACTTTACCATCTGAGCCACCAGGGTAGCACCATAAAGAGAGTTAAAACCGCAAAACAGAGAAAGAGTATAAGAAAATTATAAAAGTCAATAAAGAAACCATATATCCCAGATATAATGTGATGAGATTCTCTGAGTAGAATGACATTTCATTTCCATCATATTCTTTCCTAAAAACCATAACCACCCCCCCAAAAAAGTCATAAATCCAGTCTAATCATGAGAAAATATCAGAAAAAACACAAATTGAGGCACTTTCTGCAAAACACACAACTAGATTTCTTTTTAAAGTGTCAAGATTGCTACAAAAAGGAAAGGCTCAGACATCACCACAGGTTGGAGGAGCCTAAGAAGACAGACAACTAAATGCATTCTGGAACCCTGGAAAGAAAAGAGGATATCAGAGGGAAAACTGGGGAAATCCTAATAAACTCTGTGGTTTACTTAATAGTATCATACTAATATCAATTTTTAGTTTTGAAAAATATACTACCATTGTGTAAATGTAACATTACGGGCAGTTACACAAAGGGTTACAGTAATTCCCTGTACTATAGTCCCAACACTTCTGTTCATCTAAAATTATTTCAAAATAAAAAGTTTAAAATGGAAAGAGAACAACGGAGGAATTTTTCTTAGTGGGAACAGACTGCTGAGGGGAATTTTGTCCATGTGGCTTAAAAATAATCCAAATCTAATCTGCATATATTTGCATATAGCTTTTTCATTTCAACTTTTACAACAAAAGCCAAAATCCTTTTAGGAAAAGCTGAGTTATCAAATACAGCAGGATGGGGGAAAGGAAACACAAAGATTTGGGAGAGGCTGCATAAAGGGAGGAGAAAAAAACATAAAGACAGTCACTTCTCTGGTTCTGATAGCAGCTATAACACTACTAATAAAACAGTCTTAAGAAATTATCCATGTATCCAAACTGACATTGTTGATTTGCTTTATAAACTCAGGGTAGTAATGCTTTTATTCTTGGCAGAGGGAAATTCTACTGCCAAGGAAATAAAATGTACCATCCTCCCTGGGAAGGGGTACAAGAGTCGAACAAGCAGCCTTCGCCATGCCCTAGAAGACTGGCTTAATTATCTTTACAATTTACATGGCAAATTGTCATTTTCTCACTTAACATCTGACAAGTGAATTAACATACAGGGAACTCCATTTGGCTCCACGATATCAAAAAACAATGATTTTTAACACAGAGGGCTACACAATATGATTCTGTCACTGCCCTCCAGTCCTGAAGCATGAAACTCCTGATAAACAACTCCTAAATCCTCATTCTGCAGATTTCCAGTGGTCTCAGGGAAACTAAACCCAAGCCCACAGGGGTAGGGCAGCTTTGCAATGTAGAGCTAAAAAATGCCATCTACACACAATTGCTGGTTTTTGAAGAGATAGTATGAGATAAACAATGTTACCATGTCTAGCCTTTAGAAATCAGGACTCATCTTTCCACAGTACGGTATAAAATGTAATGAGAACTTGAATCCAATGGTGAAAAATATTAGCCAAACTCAGGTTGAAAGACAATGTATGTAATAACTGGCCCATATCCTTGAAAAACGACCAAGGTTGGAACATGGGAAAAAGCATAAGAGCCACTCCAGATTAAGGGAAAGCAAAGAAGATGGCAACAAAGTGCGGATCTGGACTGAATGAAATGGTATAAAGGACGTGTGATTAAGTTAGAGGAAGGACTGGACAGCAAAATAGTATTTATCAATATTAAATACTGAGATTCGGGTAACTGCTAGGTATCCTTTCAGAAAAGAAATATATACTAAAGTTTTAGTGGGAAATAAAGTTTAAGTTGCAGTTGTGTTAAGACTGCATGTTCCGTACTGCAGTCCTGAAAAATAAAACGGGTGTTCCCGGTAGGGGAAAGAATTCTACAATACACAGAACACATCCATTCATATAAAAAACCAAATACTTTAATGTGCGTGCTAACATAGGTTATGCCTCTCACTACCCTCTTCTTCAAAACACTGACTGAAAATCATTTTGCACTCATTTAGCCCAATTAAGATTGGGTCATCTGGCTTGGAAAATAAGAGGTGAAGGTCGATTCAGGTTTGGGTTCGATTCCTGAGTCAGGAAGATCCCCTGGAGAAGGGAATGGCAACCCACTCCAGTATTCTTGCCTGGAGAATTCCGTAGACAGAGAAGCCTGGAGGGCTACAGTCCATAGGGTTGCAAAGAGTTGGCCAGGACTGAGCAACTAACACACAAACTTGATCCACTTGGGCCAAGTATGGCCCACTACCTCAAATGCCCGCTAAATTGAAAGCTATGTGGAGATGCTGCCCCCTGGTGTCAGCATGAGGCAATTGGAGCAGCACAGTAAAGATGAGTTTCTCATCTTCTAGGCCATTTTATAACGTTGGCCATGCATCTTATATACCACTGCATTTTATACACTGGAAAATATTGGAGGATATATCTGTATAACAGTGCCATAGTTAGTCACTTTCTTTTCAACATGTTCTTGAGAGTGAGAGACAAAGAGGCAGCCTAAGAGCTTTCAGGCCAGAAGAAAGAGAGATGTACAAAATATAAATGAATTCTACCATGTGCTTTCACAGTGGGAAAAGGTTAAAAATTATTATACCAGAAGCTGAACCAACCGCTCATGCTCCAACATCTCCTCATTTGCATTCCTGAGTCCTCTTAACCTTTCATTTCAGAGAGAAGCAGTATGGTTCAGTGCCAAACAGCAGTGGCCTGGGGAATGAGACAAAATTATCACTGAATTTCTGGTGTCACTTCTTACGATCTGTGAAACTCTGGGCAGGTTATTTAACCTCAATATTTTCAGATATAAAATAAGGGGAAAACGTCTATTTCACAAACTGGTTATGAAGATTAAATGAAAAAAAAAAAATCATCTCAAACACTCAGGAGAGGACCTGCTACAGAATAATAAGCAGACAAAAGAGGCTGAGTTTTTCTTCCCCCCCTGGGGTTGATGAACCAAAAAGAAAACTCATACCTCTGCTACTTGTTCTTTTTTTTTCTCTTCAAAGTCCTACACAAAGTGTCAAAAAAACAGCTCACACATGGAAGCGAGACTCAAAATGCAGTGACTAAGATGCATTTGGTAAAAGTGACTGGTGTGTACACGTACTTCTATGGAACCACTTTGTGCTTAGTCACTCAGTCATGTCTGACTCTTTGCAACTCCACGGACTGCAGCCTGCTGGGCTCCTCTGTCCTGGGAATTCTCCAGGCAAGAATACTGGAGTGGGTTGCCATGCTTTCTTCCATGGATCTTCCCAACCCAGGGATCGAATCCAGGTCTCCCACATTGCAGGTGAATTCTTTACCATCTGAGCCACCAGGGAAGCCCTTAGAACCATTTTAAAGGAGACTCTTTTAGAGATGGACATCACAAAACCTTCCCAGAAGGACCAGTAAAGGAATTGAAGGTGGAACACAGGTGTGGAAGAGTAGGAGGAGGAAAGACAGATCTACTTATAGTGCTTGACCCTTTCATTTTCATCATGATTAAATATGCTGGGCAAAATTAAATGCTGATGATAAAGGAAAATGGCAAACATTCTGACAGGGCACTCAGTAAATAATGCTGTTTCAGTAATTATGCAATTTCTTGTAAAGCACTCTAAAACACTTGCAATAAAGACACAATTCCAAGAAAAAGGCAAGGAGATAACAGCAGGAAGTGAGGGACCCAAAAGCTTTATTCATTCACTCAGTGCCCATCCATTCTACTCCTATTACAGAAAGAGATAAGAAAGACCTAGAAGCTGACCTCCTGTTATTTAGGACGCATCAGGGGAGCGAGATAAATTGGGAGATGAATCGGAATTTGCTCTATGAAAAGCAACAAATCTGTGCACAAAGCACTGAAGTAGCACAGAAGAGAGAGGAAGAGTATTTGCTACAACACCCCCAAACTCCTCAGCTTTCTCACCTCACTGCTCACCTTCCAGAACTTTCTCTCTTCCTCAAGGTTAAGGATGATAAAAGTTAGAAGAGGAAAAGATGGACAGAGTTGCTCTGCTTCTATTTCATTAGTAAAAAATGTACTAAAATAAGAGCAAAATACTTTACTGTTTTTCTTATAAGTAATAGCTTCAATTTGCAGGTTTATTACATACTGAGAATCTCAGTGGTTGGTTTTTTTTTTTATTCTAGACTGTCCATTTTGTTCTTTCCTATGGTTTTTATTTCTCTACTGATACTTCTAATTCTGCTAAGATTTTCAAACATTGAAAATATGGTTTGCTTTTTTCACTGTGGACAGTTTTCACAAACATTTTAAATTCCTTGTCCTAGTTTCAACATTTGGTTCATCTTGGAGTTGGATTTGAGAGAATTTTGCCTTCATTCCTCATATATCAGAAAACATAAGATTGTTTTCCAGCCATTATGAATGTTAAGTTGCAGCGAGTCTGGATCCTGTCATTATTCTCTAAGGAGTGTTGTTTCTTCTGTTTTGGCAGATAATTTTCTTGCTTGTGCTTGAACTGCTAACTGTTTGGAGGCTGCAATTCTGGTCTCATTTCAGACTTTTTGTTTATAGCTACTGTTTTGAGTCTGCCCCATGTACAGGTGGTTCTGAGGTCAAAGATGAGTGTAGACAGAGTTTGGGGATAGCTTCTCTGGCTACCAAGGTGGTCTGGCTCCAGGCACTAAAGCTATAACTGCAAATACCTGTAGATATGGGTTCCTACAAATTGCTCTATATAAAAAGGGCAAAAAGCCCTAAAATGTAGCCTGGGAAATCATAATCCCTGCAGAATAAAAATACAGCAAACCTAGACCAAAATATTTATCCAAATCAACCCGCGTTTGTTGAATTGTCTGCATACATTTAAGTCCATCACAAAGCATGAAATTATTGTTTTTCCTCTGTTCTACATATTTGACCAATCTTCATGGGCTTCTCTTGTGGCTTGGCTGGTAAAGAATCCGCCTGCAATGTGGGAGACCTGAGTTTGATCCCTGGGTTGGGAAGATCCCCTACAGAAGGGAAAGGCTACCCACTCCAGTATTCTGGCCTGGAAAACTCCATACACTGTATAGCCCATGGGGTTGTAAAGAGTCAGACACGACTGAGTGACTTCACTTTTCATGTCTATTACACAAAAATCCTCTCAACTTTTGAAGTCACAGCATATGAAGACTGACGATCATTTCTCCATTAAAATAGGGGAATAAACAGAGAATGGGCTACTGGGAGGCACTCGCCATTCCCTTTCCCATCATGTCCTTAAAGACTTTCTTTCTAAGGAGTTATTCTGGATGAAATCTGATAGCCTAAAGGCAAGCAAACTGCATCTTCTGTTGAATTTGCTGTCAGTCTCTATTTTTAACAAAGCAGCAAATAAAGTTTTAAAATAGAAACCATTTCTATACTTTTTAAAGAGAGTACAATGAAATTTGATACAGTCCCAGCATAATAAAGAGGTCTAACTAGTATCATTTATGCAAAGGAAGGCTTTGATAACACTTATTGTTTCCATTTGTTAAAATAATGCTATTTTAATAATTACAAGGAGCATTGAATATCCCTTAAAAAATTGCTGTGGTTCAGTCGCTAAGTCATGTCTGACTCTTTACGACCACATGGACTAGGGCACACCGCACTTCCCTGTCCTTCACTATCTCCAGGAGTTTGCTCAGTTTCATATCCACTGAGTTGGTGATACTACCTAACCATCTCATCCTCTGCCAGCCCCTTCTCCTTTCGCTTCAATTTTTCCCAGCATCAAGGTCTTTCCCAATGAATCAGCTCTTTGTGTCATTGGCTATACTAAAGCCTTTGACTGTGTGGATCACAACAAACTGTGGAAAATTCTTGAAAAGATGGAAATACCAGACCATCTGACCTGCCTCCTGAGAAATCTGTATGCAGGTCAAGAAGCAACAGTTACAATAGGACATGGAACAATAGACTGGTTCCAAATTGGGAAAGAAGTATGTCAAGGCTGTATATTGTCACCCTGCTTATTTAACTTCTATGCCAAGAACATCATGCAAAATACCGGGCTGGATGAAGCACAAGCTGGAATCAAGACTGCCAGGAGAAATATCAATAACCTCAGATATGCAGATGACACCACCATTACGGCAGAAAGCAAAGAGGAACTGAAGAGCCTCTTGAAGAAGGTGAAAGAGCAGAGTGAAAAAGCTGGCTTAAAACAACATTCAAAAAATGAAGATCATGGCATCTGGTCCCATTATTTCATGACAAACAGAAGGGGAAACAATGGAAACAGTGAGAGACTTTATTTTCTTGTGCTCCAAAATCATTGCAGATGGTGAATGCAGCCATGAAACTAAATGACTCTTGCTCCTTGGAAGAAAAGCTATGACAAACCTAGACAGTGTATTAAAAAACAGAGACATCACTTTGCCAACAAAGATCCCTATAGTCAAAGCTATGGTTTTTCCAGTAGTCATGTATGAATGTGAGAGTAGGACCATAAGAAGGCTGAGCACCAAAGAACTGATGCTTTTGAACTGTGGTGTTAGAGAAGACTCTCAAGAGTCCCTTGGAGAGCAAGGAGATCAAACCAGTCAATCCTAAAGAAAATCAATCCTGAATATTAATTGGAGGGACTGACAATGAAGCTGAAGCTCCTGGGCGATGGCCACCTGATGTGAAGAACTGACTCATTAGAAAAGCCCCTGATGCTGGGAAAGATTGAAGGCAGGAGGAGAAGGAGAGGACAGAGGATGAGATGGTTGGATGGCATCACCGACTCAATGGACATGACTTTGAGCAAGCTCCAGAAGATGTGAAGGACAGGAAAGCCTGGCATGCTGCAGTCCATGGGGTCACAAAGAGTCGGAAACAAGTGAGCGACTGAACAACAACTTTGAGTCAGGTGGCTGAAGTACTGGAGTCAGCTTCAGCATCAGTCCTGCCAATGAATATTCAGGGCTGATTTCCCTTAGGATTGACTGGTTTGATCTCCTTGCTGTCCAAGGGACTCTCAAGATTCTTCTCCAGCACCACAATTTGAAAGCATCAATTCTTTGGTGCTCAGCCTTCTTTATGGTCCTACTCTCACATCCATACATGACTACTGGAGAAACTATAATTTTATTATAAGCACTTTTGTTGGCAAAATGATCTTTGCTTTTTAATAAATGAAAAATATATAAATACCCCCCCAAAATCAATATTTATGTGATCCCCAAGTTCCAAGCCAAAGTTCACTTGCTGGGCAGGGAGCTGCAGTGGACACACTAAATACTACACCCTACGTACATTCTCTTGTTGGAGAAACAGCTCTGGATATAGTGTGGAAGGACCACAATACCCTGGGCAGGTCTGAGTGGGCCAAGGTGGGCATTTGACTCAAACTGGACAAGAATTTCATCTAGAAAATTTGAAGTACCTCCCTCAGAAGCCATCAGTCATCAGTGAGCGCAGGATTGACTATGTTATGTAAAGCTAGAGATGGCACAGCCTTTTCCTGCCATGTTCAAGCTGAAGAAAGAAAGCTGCAGGTGGCAAAAGGGACCAGTGAAACAGATAAGCAGAGAGATACAAAACTGCTGGCTGGTATTCAGAGGAAGATGGAGCACAGTGGTCCCCTGGGGTCTACCCTGAGGACAAGAACTGGATTACTACACAATCCTGAGGTAAACGAGTTACCATCCTTTATTCAAAGTGAGAAAAGTACTAAGCTCTGGGCTGTGCCTCTTGTTAGAAAGACAAATTAACAGGCCAGTGGAATAATAATAATAATAAATAAGTGCAAGAGAAGACTCTAGGAAGATAGGCAATGCGGCTGTGGAGGTATAGAAAAAAAGCATGTTAGGAGATTTTTCTTAAAAGCCTGTAAAATTAGTGACGACAAAAAAATATTCAGAGTTACTGAGGATTCAGTCAAATGAGTACTTTCTAAGGTTCTTGGTGGAAATGCAAACTGTTATAGTGCTTCTTCTAACAAACTGTGCAATATACATCAAAATCCCTAAAAAGAGAGTATGACTAAATATCGTTGTGCACAAAGATTGCTTGGATGTGGCCACAGGAGTTGCCTCCACGACTGTTTCTTCTGTAAGAAGCTTCTATGAATACAAACAGAAAAGACAGGCTTCATCAATAGTGCTTAGCTCCCATATTTTTTAATATTTTCACTAAGTTTCTGTCAGATAAAGCTAAGCATATGATAAGATGGCATCAAAATTCTACTACATTTTCACTAGAAACCTTAAAATAAAAATTCACTTTGAAAATTTTAAAAACTAGAAGATCACATTTAGAGAAAGTATACTTATTTACATAAGCATAGAATATACCTGGAAAAGATATGCACCAAAATTGTAACTATTTATACATGAAGGAATATGATTTGTTTTTTTCTAAATAATTTTAGTTATTTTTATGGATTCTCAGCACTATGCCTTTGTCTCAGAATTAGAATAGTTTAAAAAAAGAATTCAAATAAAGTAGGTAGAAACAATGTGAATAAAATCAATTTAATGGACAGCAGGAAGAATTTTAAAATAGGAAGTACAAATAAACAAAATTAAATTAGAGTTTCAAAAATATCTGTAAACGTTGACCCAAGTGTCTAATAATTTCTTCTAAGGAAATAATTCTAAATGTGGACAAATAGTTATGCACAACATAATCATCGAATCATTTCTGTAATTTATTTTTAAATGTCCTTAATTATTGGAGGAACATCTAAGTAAGTTATGGTTTAAGTACTTACTGCAGAGCATCAGTCACTAAACATGATCTTTATCAAGGTTTACATGTGACAAATGGAAACGACTGGAAATTTAACATAAAATTTAATCTCAAATATGAAAAGAACAGAGCCCATAGACAAAGCAACTAAGGAAAAATACTGAACAATAACAGTTTGCTATCGGAGGGTAGGATTACAGGTGTTTTGTGTGTGTGTGCGTGTGTGTGTGTTTGTGTGTGTGGTTTCCTGTGTGTTTGCTTTGCTTCTTCACAATTTCCTCTCCTTTCCTTTCCACAATAGGGAAGTACTAAACTGGCCTGCAGAAAGAAAGAATTTTAAAAAGTAGCAAGAGAAAGTCTGTGGGGTAAAAGTACAAAAACCAAAACAAAACACTGCACATCCCTGTTCAGATCTGCGGAGAGGATTTTTTTGGAGGGCTTTGAAGGATTCAACCTGACAAGTAATTATCCGTTTACCATGTCTGCCCAACCTTGCGAGAACTACCAAGGACTGATGAAGTCTTTGACCACCTCCCTCTTGGTTTATCCAGGAGGCAGGGGGGGAAATGCATGTCAGAAGCAAGGCTGGGGACAGGCAAGCACACCTGAAGCCCCCATACCTGACGGGTCACAGTGCACAACCCCCAAAAGACGCTCATCCACCCAAGGGCCCTGGCCCCCTGTACTTCTACTAGGCTGACATTTTCACTTAGATCGCTTTTAAGACGGAGGCCATTTTTTTCTGACATGTGAACTGAATGAAGACAAGCTGTTAAAGAAGCAGCAGGGGAGGACAGCGAGGACGGACAGAACTGTGGACCACGGGATGCAGCTTCACAAGCCACCGCCAGGGAAGGCCCTGCAGGACTGGGAGCCTGGAGGAGGAGCACCCTTGGTAACCAGCAGCCTTAGGCGCAGACTCACACCCAGCACTAAAAATAGGGCAGGACTCTCTATACCTTGTTGAGTCACTAGGAAGAGTATCAATTTTGTTTCCTAGCTCTTAAAAACAAATCAGACAGTTCCTATGTTACAGGCCAACCAATTTTTCTCTTCTCGTCAATTTCTATTCTGCGAGCAGATGGGCACACACCTGTGCACACACACATAAGCACATACACATGTATGTGTGTGGGGGGGGGGTAGTGGGAACCCCCAAACAAGGAGCCTGGGTGAGGGATTAGCCACAGAAGCCACATATCCCATAACTGGGGTATGGGAGCTGAAGGGGGGCTGGGGTTTGGGGGTTCTTGTGGGAGTGAGAGGATGAGCTAAATAAACTAGTAAACCTAATACGCATCCTCTGCTCAGGGAAACCCACACTGGGTATTCAAATCGTACTATACCGACAGTATTCCGGCCACTGGAAGGCCTACAATAACCCTGTATGCACACAGAGAAAAAGGGCTGCAAGAATCTATTCCAAAACATCTTTATACTACCGTCAAAGTGAAATCCTCATCTTTAACCACATACTCTCCTAATTTAAAATGATCAAATATCACCCAAAACCCCGAGCACAAATTGCTCATGACTTGTTGTCAAAGGAGCACTTCCTTCACATTTTTCAGTTGTCCTTGCTCATCACTCATGCGCCTCCTTCTCAGCCAGGGCTAATCCGCACTGGTCCCCTTGTTTACCCTTGAATTCCTGCACGTCCAAACACCTCCCCTTCTATGATGCCCATCTCCAGTGTCTGCGCCACACGAGTCCACCTCTAAAATAGGAAAGTCATGGCTGTGCCTCGTGCCTTGTGGAGGCTCCACTGCACGGGAACCGTTTGGCCCAGGTCCCTAGACGGGCTCAAATGCTGCTGCGAGTGGGGTGGTCACTGTGGCTGTTTTGTCATTGATATAAGACCAACGGAAACCCTAGTGGGCCTCCTTAACATGACATAGACCCAGCAGGCTAATTAGTTTGGCGAACATTTTAAAGAGGAGGAGCAGGAATAATAAGAAAGCAAAGGGTTCATGCACACCCATTACCCTTTTCTGACTACAGAAAACTACAAATGTTTTGCCTCCAGAAACATCTCAGAACTGCATGTCATCTCTTACTGGTAAGCTTGCGGGTTTTCAAGGGTGCACAGAGAATACCTCCTGTTCCCCTTTCTTTCCTCTTTGGAGTGAACAACACAGGACATGTGCCAAGATGCCTGAGCCGGGACAGTTCTTACATAACCACCTTATTCTCAAATTGGTTCTGGTCCCTTCCATTGGAAAGGTTTTGACAGCCTTCCTACACATACAAAATGCCATTCCCAGAATTAGAATCCCACACCACAGAGCCAGCTCCTGGTGTATAAATTACTTCCTCCCAGACATAAAACAGGTCTGCATGGCTTGTTCACACCTCCTCTCCCAAGGTCACATTACACCAAATTCAGAGCTATGAGACACACTGACAAATGGTGACCATTTGGAAAAAAGGACAAAAAAAACAGTCTCAGGAAAGAGAATGAGAATAGAAGGCCCACTAACTTGACCTGGGGCTGTTCAATTGCTGTCCAAGGCAAGGTTGACAGCAAGCAGGCGATTGCACCAGGGGTCTCCGTACTGGCGTTTCTTCACCCTCTGGCCTGCACCCCAGAAGAGCCAGCATTGCTTTTCAAGACGCTCTGATACCAGCCCGTGCTAAGTCGCTTCAGTCGTGTTCAACTTTTTGCAACCCCACACACTGTAGCCCACCAGGCTCCTCTGTCCATGGGATTCTCTAGGCAAGAATACTGGAGTGGGTTGCCATGCCCTCCTCCAGGGCATCTTCCTGACCCAGGGATGGAACCCACGGCTCTTATGTCTCCTGCATAGGCAGGCAGGTTCTTTACCACTAGTGCTACCTGGGAAGACCCCTGACATCCTACCAGGGGCAAAATCAAGAGGCTCAGCCACGAAGCAGAGCATGATGGGAAGAGATGCTGGACATTTACAACAATCCATCATAGGTACCAGAATCCCATAACTGCTTGTCCTTTTTAAGACTCTGATCAAATGCTCAAGCTCTAGTGCAGTCTAGCCTAAGTCGAAGGTACTCTAAAGGGCTACCCTGTATGGAGTCAGCCAACTGAAAAGCGTTTCCTGTTGTGAACAGCAAAATTTCTTTGATTTACATTGTGATTTTGAGCCCTTCTGCCTCTTGGAACTCCTCACAGGAGCAGGTGTCTATGAGGACTGAATCCCCAAGGACATACTTAGCCATGGGCCTGAATGTTAGTTCCTGAGCTGCTATTCAAGGAGAGGAAAAGGACTTCTCTCTTCACTAAACACTTCTTGAAGATTATAAAATTTCTGCCTTGCCAAACACTTTTAAAAATTCTCTAGAATTCATGGACTTTGGGACCTATTGTATGTGTGTGCATACTCAGTCATGTTTGACTCTGTGCAACCAGAGCCCACCAGGTTTCTCTGTCCATGGAATTCTCCAGGAAAGAATATTGGAGTGGGTTGCCATGCCTTTCTCCAGGGGATCGTCCTGACTCAGGAATCAAACCTGGTCTCCAGCATTGCAGGAAGATTCTTTACCATCTGAGCCACCAGGGAAGCACTCTTGGGACCTATTATCCCTCAGATTAGCTCCACTTTGAAGCCACTTATTTCTACTCTCTGATACAACTAGTTCTAGTCAATTGGAGAACTGTCAAAGTCAAAACACAGACCCCACACTCACTGTGGCCACCCAACCCAAAGGGTAACAGCAGTAATTAGAATTTATTAAATTTCTCTCAATGTCAGGCAGGATTCTAAGAATTTGATTTCTGTTAACTCATTAATCTCAACCACAAAGCTTAGGTAGGAACTATTATTATGCCATTCTTACTAAGGCAGAGATAATGGGATAAAGAAAGATTAGGTAAATTATCCAAGGTCACGCAGCTGAGGAGCAATGGAGCTGGGATGCAAAACCAGGCAGTCTGGCCCCAGACTGTGTGTCCGGAGAGCAGTGCTATATTATCTCAGATGAAACTGACTTGTTTATATATCAGTAAGTCCACATTAGGAAAAGGCAATGGCACCTCACTCCAGTACTCTTGCCTGGAAAATCCCATGGACGAAGGAGTCTGGTAGGCTGCAGTCCATGGGGTCACTGAGTCGGACATGACTGAGCGACTTCACTTTCACTTTTCACTTTCATGCCTTGGAGAAGGAAATAGCAACCCACTCCAGGGTTCTTGCCTGGAGAATCCCAGGGACAGAGGAGCCTGGTAGGCTGCCGTCTATGGGGTTGCAAAGAGTTGGACACGACTGAAGCAACATAGCAGCAGCAGCAGCAGCAGCAAGCCCACACGGAGCTATTTCAAATCTTAAAAGATGATGCTGTGAAAGTGCTGCACTCAATATGCCAGCAAATTTGAAAAACTCAGCAGTGGCCACAGGACTGGAAAAGGTCAGTTTTCATTCCAATCCCAAAGAAAGGCAATGCCAAAGAATGCTCAAACTACCACACAATTGCACTCATCTCATACACTAGCAAAGTAATGCTCAAAATTCTCCAAGCCAGGCTTTAGCAATACGTGAACTGTGAACTTCCAGATGTTCAAGCTGGTTTTAGAAAAGGCAGAGGAATCAGAGATCAAATTGCCAGCATCCGCTGGATCATGGAAAAAGCAAGAGAGTTCCAGAAACATATCTATTTCTGCTTTCTTGACTATGCCAAAGCCTTTGACTGTGTGGATCACAATAAACCGTGGAAAATTCTGAAAGAGATGGGAATACCAGACCACCTGACCTGCCTCTTGAGAAATATGTATGCAGGTCAGGAAGCAACAGTTAGAACTGGACATGGAACAATGGACTGGTTCCAAATAGGAAAAGGAGTACGTCAGGCTATATATTGTCACCCTGCTTATTTAACTTCTATGCAGAGTACATCATGAGAAACACTAGGCTGGAGGAAGCACAAGCTGGAATCAGGATTGCTGGGAGAAATATCAATAGCCTCAGATATGCAGATGACATCACCCTTATGGCAGAAAGTGAAGAACTAAAGAGCCTCTTGATGAAAGTGAAAGAAGAGAGTGAAAAAGTTGGCTTAAAGCTCAACATTCAGAAAACTAAGATCATGGCATCCAGTCCCATCACTTCTTGAGGAATAGATGGGGAAACAGTGGAAACAGTGGCTGACTTAGTTTTTTTGGGCTCCAAAATCACTGCAGATGGTGATTGCAGCTATGAAATTAAAAGACGCTTACTCCTTGGAAGGAAAGTTATGACTAACCAAGACAGCATATTAAAAAGCAGAGACATTACTTTGCAACAAAGGTTCATCTACTTAAGGCTATGGTTTTTCCAGTGGTCATGTATGAATGTGACAGTTGGACTGTGAAGAAAGCTGAGCACTGAAGAATTGATGCTTTTGAACTGTGGTGTTAGAGAAGACTCTTGCAAGTCCCTTGGACTGCAAGGAGATCCAACCAGTCCATCCTAAAGGAAATCAGTCCTGAGTGTCCACTGGAAGGACTGATGTTGAAGCTGAAACTCCAATACTTTGGCCACTTGATGCGAAGAGCTGACTCATTCGAAAAGACCCTGTTGCTGGGAAAGATTGAGGGCAGGAGGAGAAGGGGATTGCAGAGGATAAGATGGTTTGATGGCATCACCGACTCAATGGACATGAGTTTGGGTGAACTCCGGGAGTTGGTGATAGACAGGGAGGCCTGGTGTGCCACAGTACGTCGGGTTGCAAAGAGTCAGACACAACTGAGCGACTGTACTGAAGTGAACTGAACTGAAGCCCACACTCCCTGTGCATCACCCTGTACCTGCTGAATGGTAACCATTGCTGCAAAATCCCATGTACAAAGAAAGAATGCCAGGAGAGGGGAACTTGAAGGAGTTCGTGACTAACACTGTTTAATAAGTTGCCTCCATAGTTTTGTTTTCGAGGAGACAAAATTCTTGTGGGTTTTAAGCTAAAGTTTAAGGCAGACGGCTTTGGCTGGCCCAGGGTTCAATCTTTTAAAAATTAACCCACCAAGTACTCTGCCTTCTAACAGCTGCTCTTCATAGAAAACATCTTCTGTCTGGAGAGCAACTAACACACATGCCTTTGTGTAGAGCGCCCTCTCGTGGCTATAAATCAGCACTACTACTGCTGCTGCTGCTGCTGCTAAGTCGCTTCAGTCGTGTCTGACTCTGTGCGACCCCAGAGACGGCAGCCCGCCAGGCTCCCCCATCCCTGGGATTCTCCAGGCAAGAACACTGGAGTGGGTTGCCATCTCCTTCTCCAATGCATGAAAGTGAAAAGTGAAAGTGAAGTCGCTCAGTCGTGTCCGACTCCTAGCGACCCCATGGACTGCAGCCTACCAGGCTCCTCCGTCCATGGGATGTTCCAAGAGTACTGGAGTGGGTGCCATTGCCTTCTCCAAATCAGCACTAACAGGAGATAAATGGCCCACCTTGGGTACAGTGATGCTGAGAAAGCTTGAGGGCAGGAGAAGGGGGTGACAGAGGACGAGATGGTTGGATGGCATCGCTGACTCAATAGACATGAGTCTGAGCAAACTCCAGGAGACAGTGAAGGACAGGGAAGCCTGGAGTGCTGTAGTTCATGGGGGCGCAAAGAGCTGGACGCGACTTAGCGACTGAAGAAGAACAAAGGCACAGTGAGTCCTGAACAGGAGGAGAGTGGGGAAAACAGAGCTGGAGAAACCCATCCTCTCACTCAGTTTTCAATAGTCCCCCGAGAGATTCTGCTAGAGTTAAAATTAATCACATTAAAATACGAGAGGAGAACAAAGCTCAAAGATTGTCATGGCAATGAATCACAGTCCATTTGTTTGTAAAAATTTTCCTTTACAATATTTCTTTTAAAAATATAAAGCACTGCAAGAGCACAATTATTCACGTGTCCCTTATAGGGTTGATGCACTTTTCCCCATCTTCACACGGCATCCATGGGTAACAGCTGGCTCTTGGGGGCTGACTCTGAGATGAGACTGTCCCCAGCTCTTCTTGCGCCTCGGCGCTCCTCTCCCTTGCTAGGGAAGGGAGAAGGGAAGCAACCTGTCATGTGCACGAAGTCACCGACCTGATGGAACTGCAGCGACGGCACAAGTCCCGACACCGCAGTCAGGCAGCGGTAACGGGCCCACCCGTCAGCCCCAACGGTGACGGAGAGCCTGCGCGGGGGCTGCCCCTGCAAGCCAGACTCACCGCACCCATCGGGACGGTCCTTGCCCACCCCAGCCAGACAGCCGAGGAGGAAGAAGAAACGAAAAGTCTGCAAGTGCTCTACACGGAACTTCTGGACGTCTCTGCATCACCAGCAAGTGTGATGGTGCGACCCTGCGGGGAAGGCGGCCCTACAACCACACCAACCAGAAAAGCCCGCCGCGCAGCAGCTCTGCCCAGGGATCTGCTCCCCTCAGTTCAATGACGGAGAAATGAAGCCCAGGATCCCACCTTCTGGTTCTGCCAGAGACTTTCGGAAGCTAACTTTTATTCTTCTATGTGCGCGTAACTTCAACAATGCTCTGGTCTCAGCACTTAAAACCAAACGTGAAGACAATAGATGCTACACTGTGCATCATTGATCGGAAACATCCAAGACAGACACTGCAGAGCCCATCCTGGCCACAGGGTCCTCTCTTTACCTGTAATGAGGAGTTGCCACACTCTTACCTGCCAATCAAGGAAGTGACTGACAGAACTGCCTTCAAATTCTGGCTTAAACTATGAGCATCCTCAATGAATGCCCTTCTTTGGCTTTCCCGTTCACAACCCCCTTGCTATTTGTTGAAGTGAGGAAGAGAAAAGCAGGGATAAAAGGGAAACAAACGTTCACGAGGTTCAAGTACCCCATACCATCAAGATGGGAGTCTTGGTGATATCTCTGAACAATTAATTCCAGGAATGGCTACTTAAAAGGGGCTTTCCAGGTGGCACTCTGGCGAAGAATTAGCCTGCCAATGCAGGAGACACAAGAGACACAGGTTTGATTCCTGGGTTGGGAAGATTCCCTGGAGGAGGCATGGTTACCCACTCTAGTATTCTTGCCTGGAGAATCCCACGAATAGAGGAGCCGGCAGGGGGGTGGGGGTGGGGGGGCTACAGTCCACAAGGTCACAAATGGCTACTAAAAGAAAAAGTTGAAAAATGAATCCATAATATTCTACTCACCTGAGAAATACATATCAAGAATCAGCTCAGACTTCCACAATAGCTTTGTACCACGCCCCAGCTGGTTCATTTTTACTCTGCTACACACTCCAAGTTATTATTGTTCCACATTTTAATTATGTATATTTTTAACCCCCCAAATACATTATTATTATCATTGTTTCTACAGTCAATATTCATCTGGATTTTCTATTTACAATGGGTTCTTTCTTGTATTTCCATGTTAAGACAGAAGAAAATATTCGATGTATAGACTCTTACGCCCCATATAAAATATTTTCAAGACAGCATAAGGAAAAATAATTGGGAATGAGCATCAGGAGATGTGGGTGCTACACATAAATGCTCACTGGCTATGAACAGCAGGCCAATCTCACTTAACAAAGAGGCCAGGTGGGCATCTTAGAATGGTCCTAGCTTCTGTAGGACCTTGATGAAGGCTAAGCAAACCTCCTGAAGATATCCTAAGGCTTCTTGTCTTGGCCCTACAGTTTCAAATTCTGCAGGCTGACAAGCAAAGCTGTAATATAATTGGGTGTCCCAGTGGCTGATACTCCTGAGTTTGTCGGGGGTGAGGTCTGATTGAGAGTCGTCAATGGCTGTGGGTTTACTCCATCTGCTGGCTGATTCTGCTCAGGCTTCACTAATAACTGTATCTCTTGGCTAGTTCAGTAATGCCTGACTCTCTGTGACCCTATGGACTGGAGCTCACCAGGCTCTCCTGTCCATGGGACTTTCCAGGCAGGAATACTGACTGGAGTGGGCTGCCATGTCCTCTCCCAGATGCACAGTGCTCTGTTAGTTTCCTTTCAGATGGAGCAAGACTAGAAATGATTAGGACTGGGGCCTCACTGCATTTTGAATAGGGAAAGGGGGTTTCTGAACAGAATGGACCAGAACACAGTGTCCATGAGGCAGAAGATAGAAGATGTGGTTCTGGGCAATAAGTCCATTTGGTAACTGCCTGTGATTTCATCCCGACTGAACCTAAACATTCAGGGAGTTCAGTTATCCCTTCATCACAGTCTGTAAAAGGTCCCTCCCTCGGGTAGAAGGGGCAGGCTGGGGCTGGGTGGACTGACTAGGACTTGCCAGAGCTTCCGTGCAGAGCAACCCAGACTAATTAGTTGTCTCTTTTTTATGACCTATTTTTCATGGGGCGTATCTTTAACTATTTGAAATTAGGGTTCTTGGTTAAGAATACTATTCCAATTATTAAATCATCCCTATGGGAAAAAGTGATTTTCTTTGTTAAAATCTGCTTTAATTTGTGGTTCCAGAAATGCTTGAGAAAGGGGGTTGAACACAGCAAAGACTAGGTAAATGTTAAAATTTACTTTACATATAGTCTAGATTCTTGCTAATGCTGTCCTTGTAGTCCAAGGGACTGGATCACATTCTCAATGACAAAACCTTTAAGAAAGTCCTGTTAGGAGTGATGCTGAAATATAAGCCAGACCCACCCGAGGCTGCATTCTCATCTATGCAGAATGAGTTTGGAATGAGACTTGATTATAGGATGAAAATTCACCTAACTACAGGGATGTAGTATTTGGTACAGCAGCAGTTTCAAGGCAGCTTCTTGAAATAAATGCCTCAAGTCACAGTAGGTTATAGTATTCACACGCACCCCGATTGTCCTGAGTGGTGCTGTGATTTGCAGACATTTGTTGACGTCTCACACACCTGTGAGTTCTTGAAGGATGGGCCAGCTCTTCCCAACTTGGCATGTACAGGACACGTGGTGAACACAGAACTGAACCTAGGACCACCTTAGCTTCTCCCCTGCATGGCTCACCCCTGCCTGAAAGCTCTCCAGGACCTTACAGTACATTGATTCTCTTCATTTCCTGTACCTACGGCCCATGAAATCATCACAGACACTGAGCCACTGTTCCTAAGGGCAGTACAGGTTTAGGTTCCTTTGAGCCCCTGGTCACAAATTTTTGTCAATCGATCAATATATAACCTTGTTTTATGTGCATGTCTGTTTAAAAACTCACTATGTAACATATTATTGATGCATTAACACAACTCACAGCAACAGCAGTGTCGCTCATGCCTGAAGTAAGTTTATCTAACACACGGGTTTTCTCCATAAGGCACGTACATCACAGCCTCTACAGGCAGCAAGGCTAGACAGCACTTCAGCACAAAGTTTGGGGCCATTTTAAATGGCAAAATCACCAAGAGAAAGCACATCATTTCGGAAAGTGTGTCCTTGGCTGGACTGCAAAAGGGATACTCATTTAAGAGTTGAAACAAGACGGCAGATACCTTGCTGATCTCATGAGACTGCCCAGTAACTCAATTTTTTTGCCACTGTGTGCTTGTCTGCAAATGACTGTGGAAGCCCACGATGACTGATTTCAAGGTTACAAATAAATTGTAGGGAATGGGTGACTATTCAGGTCTGGAGGCCGTGAAGATTTACTGTCTATTTTAACCCCTCTGAATCTAAAATTCTCTATAGTTGGTCTCTTGCTTGGAATGCCAACTCTACGTCTCTGCCCCAGGGCAACATGAACACTGGTCACGACAAATTTTCTTGCAGTTTCCCAAGCACACGTTATTCCCTCATCTTCAACTGTTATTTTGAACCATGCATTTTCTCATTATCTTCCTAAGAGCAACTTACAACTCTCACATTCCCCCATCATTGTCTCTCACAGTGTCATGGGACACTGGGCAACATTCCAATAATAATATTAATAGTAGCTGTAACACTGTCCAAATTCCTATGCCCGGGTATCGTTCTGTACGATTTATAAGTGTTTACTCATTTAATCCACACAACAAACCTACAGACAGAAACAACTAACATGCCCCATTTTAAAGATAAGAAAATTGAGACATGACAATGTCAAGTACCTTGCCGGAATCACTCAGCCTGTGAGTGGCAGAGTCAAAGACAGCCCTGGACAAGCGTAATCCCAATGTCACACTCTCCTAGTAGCTGCGGATTTCCAGCAGCATTTAGACTAAGACGCCGTCTTCTGTGGTATGGGAACAGAGATGGAGACGGAGATGGAGGAAGAGATATATAAATATGCATCTCATTTCATATCCTGCCATCTGTATTTGAGAAAAAATATATTAAAATGACACCAAGCACTGCATATATAATTATGGATAATTATACTTGTGCATAAGCATCTTCTATCATCCAAGAAGGTAAAAAAAATCCTTTAAAATTTGAATGTAAGTCTGTATTCATCATTTGTTTTTCCATTTTCTTTTATTTTCTGATGCTTTGGAATCTTGGGTCCTTGCTGACATTGGAGGGGCTCCCCTTTGCAGAGTGACCTACTTTCTAGAGATGAGAAGGCTGCCTTCATCCCCCAACAACCTCCTTTCTCAGTGTTTACACTCGGGGCACCATCCACCCGCCCTAATGAATACAGGGCCAAGTACGGGACAACGCAGGGTAGCGTGCAGGCTCAGAACTCAGGGAGATTATTCAAACCAACCAGTTCTGAGTCTGCTTACCCGCTGTGCCTTGGCTTTCCTGTAGAAACCACGACAAAGGCCATTGCCTGTGTTTCCCGCTTGCTCCCTCAGTCTCCTGACTGACCCTAGTGCCCCCTTATGCTCCTGTGAGGTCACATGCTTCCTCCTCTTGGGATCTATGAATAACAACCTGCTTGTTCTACAACAACCATCTCCAGGGGCAGGGCTGGCCTTATTATACCTGAATACAATAAAACCTACATTTTAAAAGAGTCTTAATTCTGAAATAGTATTTTTCCCACTACCCACAAGTTAGCCATGTTTTTTTTCTGCTAAGACCATCTGAAAATGTTAAGGTAAATGCTTATCAAAACACTTCAGATTAAAAGCACATTATGCTGTTCAGAAAGAGTTTCTTTTTTAAAATGAGCTTATTTTATCCCCAGTCAAGCTCAAGAAGAAGAAAAAGACAACTAAGGAAAAAACCCACTCTTTTCCATTTTCTGACATCTGCCTTAGTCCAAGAGGGTTCAAGAAAAAAGAACTACAGATACCTCCTTTTAGACTCGACAAAGGTAAAATCCACAAATAGAGAAGCAATCAATTTGACATCAAGACAGTCACGTTCTGAAGGGTCTGTGGCCAGGAACTCAAACTCTTCTCAGAGTATGCAAAGCATTCTGCACAGTTCCTGGTCATTATAGTCAATAGGGCATGGTCTGTATAAAGGTATTTCCTGTGTTTTCAAAATAAAATCATTCTAAAAATGTGAATCTGCCTTCTGTCAGGTTGAGAAGCACACATGCCCCTCCTTAGAAGTTCCAATAAGATTAGTATTAACCCAGACATCCTTGACTCCCTCTTACCAGGGAATCTATAAGCATGTCCATTTTGCAACTCAGAAACCATTAACTAAAAGATCTTGGAAGAATAAGCAGCTTTGTGTTAAGAGCAAGTGCTTTGCTGTGTTATGACTAACCATACAAGCCATTTAGCCACTTTAGATTGGGACTTCAGAATGATTTCACCAGAAAAATCTGCTCTGTTGGGATGCTGCACTGAGAAGAAATGTGAGGCCCATCTGCCTTCTCGAAAGTGTCGTGCTTTATTATCCGGTAACAAACTGTTCTTCTTGCCTTGTTGGAGCAACGGCCCCTCCACTTCGGAAAACTTAAAAAGCTGCCTATGATTTCCTTGAAATGTGCTCTCCGAAAAGAAAGGGAAGGAGGTGCCATTTGCTGGGTGCCTCTGCCATGCCAGGTGCAAGGCCCGTTGCTAAAAGATGGTCTTGCAGGGCCCGCCAGCAGCTGCGAAATAGAAGAGCATCTGCCCAGTTTCATCCTGAGGAAGCTGACACCCAAACAGGTTAAATAACTGCCCCATGCTTGCATGCTAAGTCGCTTCAATTGTGTCCAACTCTTTGCGACCCTATGGACTGTAGCCCATCAGGCTCCTCTATCCATGGGATTTTCCCAGCAAGAATACTGGAGTGGGTTGCCATGCCCTTCTCCAGGGAATGTTCCCAACCCGGGATCGAAACTGCGCCTCCTGTGTCTTCTGCTTTATAGGCGGATTCTTTACCACTGAGCCACCAGGGAAGCCCAAATAACTGCCCTACTGGCCAGTTATTAATAAATGGCTCACTTGTAGTAAGTGGCTTTTTAAGTGGGAAGCATGGAATTAAAATCTAGCCTCACTCAACTCCAAAAATTTGTCACTTAACGTTTCCTGGGCAATGCCTACTCAGGAGATGTAAAAACGAGGAATAACCATCTTATATGACTTGAACTTTTCTTCAAAGAGATCCAAAAGGTTACTCAAATCTCAGACTGTGAAGGAGGTCGCTAAGGAGTTTACAGACAAGATTACTCCTCCTTTGGAAGCACAGAGAGAATCCTTTACCAGGACAGTTTCCAGCATCCAGAGCTTTCCGGGCCAGACACTTGAGGTCCTTAACCAGCTTTCTGCGTTTCGCACAATGGCCTCTAGGTGGCACCACCAGCCTGTCTTTCCATTAGCGAGGCCTGTCTATTTCTGCTGACAGGTAGTCAAAAGAGAAAATTTCTGCTTGTGAAAGTGGTTGCATCATTTCTAGCGTTAGAAATCATGACTAACTAGTCTTTTCAGTTTCTCCATTACCTGATGCAAGATTGTGGCCTGGAAGAAGTTTCAGAGAAAGGACTAAAATGGAAAGCTCAAAGAAAGTACCAGGGAAAAATCAACACTCCGTTTTGGTTATTCTCTGTTCAAGATTTTTGCTTTTTTTAAAATGACTTTTCAAATCCTTGGAGTGGAGGCCACATGAGTGCTGAAGGCCTTAGAACAACATAATTTTAACTTTTACTTTAAAAATGCAACATTCTTCATAAAGTACTCACAAAGTACTCAAAAAACACTCAGCAGACGTTGAAAGCTAAGACAGAGACAGACCCCAGAAGCCAACTGTGGAAGGAATTATCAATCATGTTATGACAGATGGAGCTCTATCGAGAAAAATCACTCAAGAGTTTGGCTTGTGGGATACCCTGGAGATTTCACACAGGACTAACGCATAGAAATAAAAAAGGAGGTGCCTCATACCTCCCACCCTCATTAAGTCTATCCTTGCTAGAGACCTGCAGTAACACAAAAAGCTGGGATAATCCAAGTCCTACAGAGTGGTCTTTCCTCAACTTCCCTCTCTCCTCCATCCCTCAGACAAGAAAACATAACACTGTGTGTTCTGGGACCCAACTGCCCCCGAAAAAACCCACTAGGACCTGGGTCAGAGACACACTGTGTCCAGGGATCAGTATGTGTAAAAAGCTCACTTTGCATTTTCCACATTGTTCAAATGCACTAGAAATCCAGGTCGTATCAAAAGGAGGAACATGAATGGCAGTAACTCAAGCGTACCCTAGCACCAGGCTCTCCTCCAGGATAGAATATCAGGATCGAGGGGAAGCAGTTCGAAATGTACACACCTTGGTCTGTTCCCTGCCATTCTGTATGACCTAAGGGTAAGAGATTGGATGATTTTGCACAACTTCCCAGGTGATTTGCATATGACTCCTGGCTCAACATGGGGCTTCCCTGGTGGTTCAAAAGGTAAAGAATCTGCCTGCAATGCAGGACACCCTGGTTCAATTCCTGGGTTGGGAAGATCCCCTGGAGAAGGAAATGCAACTCACTCAAGTATTCTTGTCTGGATAATTCCATGGACATAAGAGCCTGGCAGGCTCCAGTCCACGGGGTCACAAAGAGTCAGACAGGACTGGGCGACTAACTTTCACTTTCACTTTCCTCACTCAACACATTAAAGTAAAACCTGGAAGGAACCGTCAGGGAGGTAGAATGTGAGCTGCATCCACAATTCGACAGGCAACTCCCTAGCAAAGAGTCTGCCAACACACCGGTGGGTGAGAGCAGGACTGGGGCCACCTTGGAACCTTGATCATCGACACACACCAAGCACAGGGACTCTCACCTCTCCATCAGTCTTGGAGTTTTTTGCTAAAATTTAGAAAAACAGATTCAGCTAAAAGATCAAATGGAAGGTCAAAGTCAAAATTTGGGATATGACAGCATAAAAATGAAGCTCTGTAAGCAAGTTGCAAAGCTGAATACAATGCTTCAGAAGTGTTCTTCTTAGAAAAAACATGTTAAGACTACCAGTAAAAAAGGAATAACATTAAATTATTATTTTTTTTCTAGTTTTACAAATATTATTAGAGAGGTTTATAAAAAAGTTACTCTGATGCACCAATGGTTAAAGTAGAAATTACCCAGTGTTTATGGAAAGCAATTTGATGATATCAAAAGCTTTAAAAATATATATCATAGAAATGCTAGTTTCATGGATTTATCCTAATGACATGATCAAGGATGTACATCAATACTGAGAGGCAAAGATGTTAATTGCTGACTCATCTGTAATTTTAAAACACTGAAATACTCAGTAAAAGAGCTTGGCTAAATAAACTGTAGTACACTCATATAATAACAACTCTTTAGTAATGAAAACAATGCATATAACTGATGTGGAAACATTTTCAAAGAATTCCCATAAAAGATAAGGTTTTCCAAATAACAATAAAGCATAAATACCAATGTGTACAAATGAATATTAACAGTAGTGTGTGTGTAAGTATATTCAAGGAAAGAGTATTCGCAGTTATAAATTAATGCCCGATGATTTCTAATTACTGAAGACAAAAGTCTGATTTATGTTGGTTATGAAGGAGGTAGAAAGAAACCCAAATTTACACCTGCAGAATTTGAGGTTAATAAGCCAAAGGTCATATAGAAATGTGATAATGATGAACGCAAAAATGGACCGGAAGCAGAAACAAAAACAACAGATTATATTCAGGACAAGGCTGTGTTCTGATCTGCAAACTAAGTAAAAAGAAAATCTAGGTGGTAACTAATTAGCATCCGTAGCAAGACAAAACTTTTAGGACAATATAAACTGCATGTCACACCATGATTAAATTTCAGGAGACTCTCAATCCGATTGTGATATGGAATCGGCATATGTGAATAACTCAGTCACCAGTCCCAAATCAGGTTTCTCCCACAATTGCCATTACCCATTTAATTTAAATAGAATCTTCAGCCTCCTGTGAAGTAGAAAACGAAGTCTAGATGCTTTCCGGGCTAACTACTCTTGGTTACACTTAATCAGAACTGAATAAACAAACTCAGTATTAGTCACACTTGTACAAGTTATTCCACTCCGCTGCAGCCAGAAGAGATTTTCATGTGATCCTGTTTAAACCAGCTAAACATCTGGAAAATGTGGAAACTATTCTGTAAGGCACAGGAGGACCACACGCTCGGAGGAGACATCGCTTATGAGGCTGAGGTCAGGCCCCCGGGTGCTGGAAGGAGAGAGCTTACTGGAGATGGCTTACTTACTATGAAGCCAAGTTTTTTATAATCCCGGGTGTACATGGACTTGCGCTTCTCCATGCTGCCACTGCTGTTATTTGGTTCAGACTCGGCATCAAAAGCAATTCTTCGAAGTTCAAATATGATGTCCCGCTGAGCCTGAAGGGGTTAGGAAGGAAAAAAAGGGAGGGAGAGAGAGCTGCCTTCATTCTGTGATGTTTCATCTGCTCCCTCATTCCCCAGGGTCTAAATGAATCACTGGGTACAGGCAAAAGGAAAACAGATAAAGGGCAACCAGTGTTCTAAGTTACAGCTCTGTGAACTTTTTCCCCCCTCCTGCCACTCTCCCTGCTGGTCAGCCCTGGCTTTATTCCATAATTATCCTCATGGCTAAGCCCCTTGAAGCTCTGGTATCAACTGCCCTGTGACATTCTCATTGAGGGCCCCAAATATGATGGAAGGCTTGTGATTGGAAAAAGCCAAGTTAGAGGATCCTGAAGTCCTGTACTGTCAGAAAAAAAGTGAGAGCCACATAAGGTTTAAGAACAATAGGTAGGTGATACGGGATCCCTAACTCCACTGAGAAGTGACTTCATAGAGACAAATCTGAAAAATGGTTAAAACGGTAAAGGTTCTGTGATGCATGTTTAACCACAATAAGAAAAAGGCATGTATCTTTTACATAAATAGGAGGAGGTTTTCAAGAAGGGAGGGCTGTTCCACCTCTGGACGCATTGCCTTTCGAACTAGAAGTCATAAGGCAGTCTCGTCTCTCTGTGATGATTGCACTTGGCCGTGCCAGAAGTGTGGGGCACGTTAGACGGCCTCTGGAAGCCTCTGGATCATTCTTAATCGCGTGGCCTCACGCCACGAATGAAGTGCTGCAGCGGTTACACACTTCGCATGTGTGTCCACATCTGCCAGAGATCAGACCCTCACGTGCCAATAACGAGTGTTTTCCTTTCCAAAGCTGCAGCGCTGTTTAAGCTGCAAATATGCTACAGCAGCGCTCCCAGCTGTTTCCTCTCACTCTGTCTTCACACAGTAAAGTTCCCCCAGAGCCTTTTGGATCAAGACTTAACCTCTCAAGCACAACAGCCAGAGACCTAGAGAGATCTATAGCAGAGAGCCAACCGACAGAAATGGAAGCCCAGAAATCAGATGTAACTTGGGGCCTCCATGGCTCTGACCAATGGAGAATGGAAATACTCTCTCAGCCTGTAGAAGCCATATCACCAGAGCTGCCAAGTGGCTCTGTGTCCTGGGGACTTGACTCCAAAGCTATCACCAATGAAAGCACTGGAGCCAAGTGTCAGTATTTTTAGTCATGCGACATCAGGCTTTCTTATCCAATAAGGAAAGAGTCTGCATGTGTTCGATACATTAACAAAATAATTCATTTATTTTATTCTATGATCCTATGCATGCTTAGTCACTTAGTTATATCCAACTATTTGTGACCCTTTGGACTATAGCCTGCCTGGCTCCTCTGTCCATGGAATTTTCCAGGCAAGAATACTGGAGTGGGTTGCTATTTCCTACTCCAGGGGATCTTCCTGACCCAGGGATTGAACCCCTGTCTCCTGTGTCTTCTGCGTTACAAGAGTTTTTACCCACTGAGCTGTCAGAGAAGCCCTCTCTGATTCTAGATTGATCAAAATTTTAAATCCATTTCCCTAAGTTCTGAGGTGATAATAATATTATCATCATCAAAAGCCTCCTGGTTTCTAAGAAGCTCAAGAAAAGACCTTTAAGGATGTTCTTTCCCTCATACGCTTTGACTGTTGTCTAATGAGCACTCACCTGGTCCTGTGGGTCCATCTTGGTCATCATCCTATCTTCCAAAAGGTTAAAGGTCAGCACCTGCAGCACGTATAGCTGGTGTGCCATTTCATTGTTGATGGCCCGCTGAGCTCGGATGACATGCTAGGGAGATGGTTCATGAGTGAAACTTTTTTAAACAAAGGAAGAAAGTAACAGCAAATAACCTAATTTACCCAGCCCACCCTCATCATGATGCCAAGTAGAACCTCAGAAGACCTCATTTGGAAGCACGGGGCATGAAGGTGGGTGGAACCACTTTCAGGAGAAAGATGAATGCACAGGTGACCCTGGAGTTTTCCTTTACATTTCAGGACCCAGTAAGGTTCCTGATCTTTAGGCCAGAACTGGGGAAAGACCTATTGTGTTCAGGGAAGAGTGGAAGTGCAGCAGGAAATGGACATTTGGTGACTATTACAGCCATATAAGAGAAGGTATGCCTGAAATGGGAGCATCTTGAGGAGAGCTATGGATTTCTACAACAGAAGCACTCCTTGCCTGCTTGCCTTGCCAGAAAATAAATGGTACACATGTACTGTAAGCAGTTCTGCCATCCTCTTACCCTACAGCTGTCTCCAAGAAGTGATCCCACCTCTAAACTGGGAAAGCTTTAGAAGCATCACACAAAGGCAAAGTAACTATCAGATCTGTCATTAATTCCCTGTGGACACTATATAGTGGCCACTACCCCCACAATGCAGTGAGTGAATTTTTTTTTTAGAAAATTCCCTTCCCCTTAGAAACAGAACCAAAATGGAATAAATATAAAAGGAGGGGCAGGAGACTATAATATGTGGGCCTTTGTCCTGTCAAGGGCTGGGTTTGAAATGGAATTCAAGACTTGGACCTAATATGCATCTGCTTTGGCAGAAACCACAGCTGTGCCTTGAACATGCCAGTCAACTAGAGATTTTCCTGGTGGTTCAGTGGCTAAGACTCTGTGTTCCCAGTGCAGGAGGCCCAGGTTCGATCCCTAGTCAGGGAATTAGATCCTGCATGCTTCAACTGAGACCCAGTACAGGCAAATAAATAAATAAATACTTTGTAAAATGCCAACCAACCGGTCAAAGTGGTGAAACACCCACTCGAATGAGTTATTTTGAATTGCTAGGCCCAACCATGTCTTCCTGTCTCAAGGAATTTTCTCTGGGTACCCTGAACCTGGCGAGTACCTGGACCCCACAGCCTGGCTCTGAGCACCATGATGAAATAGCCAATTAAAGGAGAGGTGGAGTGAAGAACAAGACATAGAAGGAAGTCGCTGAACCAAAATCAGGTGGGTTGCAGGGTGGGAAGCCAAGCAATGCGATGGGGAAAAATCAAACCTCATATCTTCCAATCTTCCCAACAGAATGTTAATTCTTGGTATATGCTTAATGTCCAAAGTGTATGGACACTAAAGCATATGGCTATTTATTTTATTAGCAACTCAACAGTATCTACACTCCAAGTTCTTGCCAGAGAATACCAACCAATCTTAAACTTCCAATCATCAAGGTCTCATTTAAAAAGTCACGTTGAAGTAAACTGATCTTTGAGACATGGTAGCTACAGTCATTTCACCCACTCTATCTATGGGCATTCTAACTTCAACTGCCACACCAAGGTGATATCAACAACAGGCTAAGACTTTAATCCCAGGTTCCGACCCTTTCATCACCCTACTCTCCACCCCCTACACAAATACCTTCATTTCTCTATGATTAATATTGTTGCTTCCACTTTTATTGAGAGTGAGTATAAAAAATAACCGTATTTTGAATCCCTCTGCAATTTCTACAAAACCATTCTTGGACAAAGAATATATTAGAATGTTCTGACAATCCCCGTTTCAGATTCCAGTTCCAGGGGGTGGAAATATGTCATCCTCCAAAGACCTAGGGTACCCCTTTTATCAAGTAATGAAAAGTACACTCATATGGTTTCTCTTTATCCTTAACAGCCAGGAAGTTTAACATCAAACTTGATGACAAATCATAGTTATTATTATTGACTTTGGATTCTAGAATATTTATTTTATTTGCCCCCATAGGTTTTTAATTTTTAATGGCCTCATGGTATTGGAATGTGTGTGTGTGTGTGTGTGTGTGTGTGTGTAACTGTATGCTTGCAGAACTCCTTTTTGGAATTACACAAGCATAAATCTTTATTCTTTTTTTTTTTTGGTAAGCAGAAGAATCAATCACACATGTTTCTTTCAGCCTTTAGTTAAAAGTCAAGTAGCAGATAAGGCCTCAAGAAATCTTGCTATTTGATTTACTTCTAAACATTTACAACATAACATGTAGAGCCTCTTCTTGACTGAGGTTTCAGGTATTTTTTGCATCACAGTGAATGAATGGGTTTCATGCCTGACCTTTCTGCCTTTCTCTGATAAAGTGGCCCAGGAAACTGATGGTCAAAATTTCAGGACTTCTCTCAGAGTCTGATATGTTTCTCTTTAGTTTCCTCATTAAAAATGGTATTTGCTCATATTGGTGGATTTGTTAAAGTCAGGGAGTCCCTAATTTCCTTAAATACAAAGCTAAAGCTCTGGTGAGTTATAATAAACCTGCCACAAGGCATTTCTCTCTTCCAGGGACCCCCACCCTCCAATCACAAGGCCATCCCTGGGGGAAAGCTTTATTTATTCCATTTCCAAAAGCACACTTTTACCTCCTTTCTACTTCCCACTGCTTGATCACAGAAGCAAGTCACAGAACAAACCAGAAAACCACACCGAAAGAGGAGATCAATAAATCCACCAGACCCTTCTTCCCCAGCAAGGTGCTCACAGCACACAGGTACTCACCGTTAAGATGATGGAACGCAATTGCTTCTGAGCCAAAATATTCGCCATCTCCTGTGGAAGAAAACACGCAGATAGAAGAGCATCAGTTAGAAAGAAACATTTCCACGTGGCCCCAGATGACTTTATTCTGGGGTGTGCTTCAACACTGGATATCAGCAGTATTTCTTACCAAAGAAAGGGCTCAAATGGACAGTACTACTCAACTGAGTTTGTGAATGTTGTTCAGATAATACAGCAATGTCCAAAAACAAAGGAAAGAAATTTGGCACCGGTGACTTCTTTCTTTCTCTTTTTGTTTCTTTTTTTGAATTTCTTCCTTCCAGGAAAAGGTGAGTACTAAATCAAAATCCAAATGAGAGCATTGGCTCTCCACTGAAATGGCTCATCAGCTTTTATTAGAATATATATGTGCAGAGAGTTGTTACTACAAGGCAACATATGCCCGCACCTAAGAGATTTCAATACTAGAGAGCCATCACTTTAAAGATCTAAGACTTCTAAAAGCCATTTCATCTGCATCTGTGCAAAACCAAACATTGAGTAGTATATACCCCAAGGCTTAATAGTCTATGCAAATGAATTGAGTGAAGTTTTAGCAAAGGACAGACATCTGGGCAGAGCTATGCTCTAGGTCCACACCCAGTCTCCCTGGGCCTCAGTTCTGCAGACTGTGCATTGGTCTACCTGACTGGCATAGAGGTTTTGCAGATGATTTTATTAAATGACATGATTTACAGATGCTCTTTCTAAACACTGTCAAATAGACACTAAGGGAAAATTAAACGGTTGAATGCAATTGGGGTACAAACATCCAAAAGGAAAAATACTGCTCATATTCAGGAAGTCACTGGGATGTTTATTGATGAAGGGGGTAATTTGAGGGTCACCACTCTTACTGAGTAGAGAAGAAGCTAAGTTATAATTTAAAAACACAACCGTGAATTTGATCAAGGTCAAAATAAACTTGTAGAAAGCAAGGCAAACTCAGAACACGGGGAGGAAGTACAAGGGGGTGCACAGGCAGGGCTGGACAGGAGCAGAATGAGGGTGCAGGGCCTGCTGAGTGCTGACGAAGGGAACGTGGGGACTTACAGTCAGAGGACACTCAAGGATGTCAACACTGCTGTCTACACCAACCTAACGGCCATCGCCACCACAGAAGGAAAGCAGGTAGGAGAGAGAGGGATGGAAATTAGGAGCACTCTGTTAGACATCACAGCTTAATGTTAACGTCCCCGCTCATCCACAGCATTAAAGAGACACTCGTACAAATAATCTACGGTGATCTAAAAAGGCCAGAGATGGCATCAGTCAAAATCCAATGCTGAATCCTCTTCCAACCTCTTAAAAACAAGAAGGCAAGGACAAGAACACCTTCAGAAATAAGTTAAATGGTGATCCAGAAGGACTGCCCTTCCACAGGGTGAAGAAAGCATGCCTTCTTCATGATCAAAACAGAAAGAGTCCGTCTTTTTTTTTTTCGCTTGGACCAGATGAATAACAAAGGCCCAACATTCCTTTCATTCCTTTTCTTTTATATAAATAAAAGTATTGCTTTATTGGCACACACACACAAATCCTCTGTGCCTATGTTAGCCTGAGGTAGATGTGCTTAGTCAATAAGTCAGTCGTGTTTGGCTCTTTGTGATCCCATGGACTATAGCCCTCCAGGCTCCTTTGTCCATGGGATTCTCCAGGCAAGAATACTGGAGTGGGTTGCCATTTCCTCCTCCAGGGGATCTTCCCAATCCAGAGATCAAATCCATGTCTCCTGTATCTAGTGTATTGCAGGGAGATTCTTTACTGCTGAGCCATCAGGAAGTCCATATTAGTCTATCAACTTATAAAGTTTTAAAATAAGTTAGAAGGAATGATATACTTCCAACATCTACTAGATCAGTTATTATAATGATCTGTTTATGATATTTATCTTCTGCAGAAGAGTATGGTCCTCTCAAGGGCACACAGACTGTCCTTTTCATTTTTGTATTCCCAGCCCACAGCACAATGACTGACACAGCGTAGGCAATGAATGTTTGATAAAACAGTCTGCTACCCTCTTAAAGGAACTGGAGCGTGATCAGAGAGAAAATGGAGAAATCCTTGTCCTTATCATGGATTCTTTTTTGTCCAATATTAAAGAATGATTTCAGAGAACTTGAGAATCTATGGACAATATTTTATATCATTAGGATGATATAAAAGTATATGATTTTGGTTTAGTCACTAAGCTGTGTCTGACTCTTGCGACCCCATGGACTGTAGCCTGCCAGGCTCCTCTGTTCATGGAATTGTCCAGGCAAGAATACTAGAGTGGGCTTCCACTTCCTTCTCCAGGATAAAAATATATATCCTGGATATAGACAAATATAAATATGGATATGAATATAATCATACCTCAGAGATATTGCAAGTTCAGTTACAGACTGCTACAATATAGCAAATACCTTGATTAATATTAGCTCACACTAATATTTTGGCTTCCAAGTGCATACAAAAGTTATGTTTACACTATACTGAGGTCTATTAAGTATGCAATACATTATATCTAAGAAAACAAAGTACATAAAACATTTTGATCAGAGAGAAAATGGAAAAATCCTCATCCACATCATGGATTTTTTGTCCAATATTAAGGAATGGTTTGAGTGAACCATTAAGAATACTTTATTGCTGGTGGTTGCAATGGTAAAGAATCCACCTGCAATGTGGGGGACCTAGGCTCGACCCCTGGGTAGGGAAGATCCCTTGGAGGAGGACAAGGTAACTCATTCCACTCCGCTTGCCTGGGGGATTCCCATGAACAGAAGAGTCTGGTGGGCTACAGTCCATGGGGTTGCAAAGAGTCGGACATGACCGAGCTACTAAGCACAGGACAGACTGCTAAAAGATCGTAACATCGTCTAAGTCTTCATTGACTCATAGTCTTGTTTGCTGATGGAGAGCTTGAAAATTTGCAGGAATTACCAAAGACGCCATGTGAATAAATGCTGTTGGATAATGGTGCCAGTAAACTTGGTTGGTGCAGGGTTGTCACAGACATTCAATTTATATATATATGTTAGTATCTGTGAGGCACAATAAAGCAAAATGCAGTAAAACGAGGTCTGCCTGTACAGATATATTGACATGGAAAGATGTCCACAAAGTCATGTTTAGTGTTAAAAGCATTTTTAAGAATAAACAGTGCACGCAGGATGATCACATCTAGTGACAAATGATGTCTGAGGGGAAGTCTTTGCACAAAACAAGCAGGAAGTAGGACCATGACAGCCCCACAGGGGTGAGTAGTGGCAGTGTTTCCCTCTCTGGGGATGCAATTATAGGTGTTTTTAAAACAGATTCCTTTGGAATCTGTATTTTCTGATTTTTCTACCAAATCTTTCAGCTAAAGGGCTTGTTTTTTTTTTAATAATGCTTATCAAAACATAAGTGTTTGTAGAGAAATTTGGAAGCGATTTGACAGACTTCATCATGGAAATAATAAAATGAATAATGGCAACCAGTTGTAAAAAAAAGGATCCATATGCCCACCTAACAACAATCCCCTCTCCCATAAAACAGCACCCTTTCCCTTCATTTGGGCAGGAAAAGGGAACTTTTCCAATATCTGAGAGGCAGGCATGACCCAACCCCTGACCTCACAGGGAGGGTGACAGGGTACCATCACACAGGAGGCAGTTATACCCCTGCCCTGAGCTCAGTGCTCCCTCAGGCAGGTCAACTCCATGAATGCAAAACAAAAACATCGCTCAGGTTTGCCTGCCAAGTAAAAAGATTTGGCTTTGGTGGTATCCTTCTTCAGTAAAAGTAGAAATAAGATATAGGTATTCAAAATCCTTCCAAATTCATTAACATTTTGAAAAAAAAAAACAAAACACCCAAATAATGGAGTCCTACCAATGTGTCTGACCCCGAGTTGGAAAGAGATGTTGAAATAAGTAAAAATTTTTGACTGAAGTGGAATTTATCCAATGTCTAAAAGCTTTAAAAAAACAAACAAAAAGGGACATTCCTGTAAATCCAATAAATAAGTGTTAAGGTTATGTTTTAATCTAACTGGAGTAAGAAAATGGGCTTGATGTCTCCCAAGTATCAGGAAGTTCTTTACCAGACAAATACAAGGCCATTCTGCAGGAGATGCTTCCTTGACCAGTATTCAGTGGGATGCTTTGCAGATAAGAGGAAGAATAAGGCTGGGATTCTAACATGGACTCTTAATCAGCTCAGCAACCAGTCAAGTTCCTGACCTCTTTGACTCTCAATTTCCTCACTTATAAAATAGAAATAATAAGATTTTCTATAGATGTGAAGATTAAATGAAATGACATAAAACATGTTTGCAAGGCAGACTCTCAAATATTATCAGTGACAGGCTTTGGCAAGTTTTCTTATTTGCCAAAAATTTCAGAACTTTCAATCTTTAAAAACATAAATCAATCAATAACAAATATATAATATACAGCAAGATATTACCAATTAGCTTGAGCGTTTGCTTTATCAGACTCCACTGATATTCAAAAAATAATGACAAATAAGCTTTTCTTCATTATGAACTTGAAGTAATTTTTAGGGCCAACTCTCTCTTAACTCACTAGAAAGTATTTTAAAAATTAAAAATCAAAATACTCCTTTTCTTGACAAATAATAGTCACTGATTCATCCTAAATTCAACATAGTCTATAAAGTCCAAGTTAATTTTCTATTGACAAGTATTGCCATTTTTGTTTCAAAGACTAAAATCTGAATTTTCTGCTGGTTGATAAATACTTTTTCTTAGTTGAATTGTTTACTTAAGTGATTTAATGTTATTAGACTACCTTTTGTGTTTTAGTATTAATATAGTAATGTATGTACAAACTGTGCTATGTCAGTTTCATATAGCCTAATTTTTCAAAAATAAAAAAGATCTGATTATCAGAATTCAAGCCTAATGTTAATGGCATTTCTAGCATAATGGTACTCCATTTTATTTTCATTGTTATCATTGCTCTGGAGTCAGCATAGATTGGCATCTAATTCCCTATTTCTTCATGGTCATTCAATTCCAATTAATCAGATTAACAGTAATTTTAGTGTAACAGAATGATGCAAGGGGTCTGCATCTTACTTATGCAGAGGTCTGAGTGAAATCGTAACACTTGGGGTGAGTGTGAGCTTTCCTTTCCTCTAATCTAGCCACAGAGGGAAAGACAGTTTCAAGAGTCTAGGTCAGTTTAGTCAGAGTCTTAGTTCTGGCCTGGCTCTTGACCCCACTCTACAAGCAGCTATCATTGGTCTGGCTAGGCATCCCTGGTCTGGCTAGCAAGAATTGAGCTTCTCTGTGATGCCCATGTCAAGCTTGTGAACATATGCAGGCAACTTACTGGCCTGATGGGAATTATCATGCTCCCAGTATTTAGATATAAATATAAAAGGAGCAGCCCTACCCATGATCCCACTTAAGATCTGCAAAGCTGCCCTGAAATATCCAGCCTGGAAAATAAGCTTGGGGAGGGCAGGCACCTCCTGGTTTCAGCCAATACCAAACCAAAAGCACAGGAAATTAGAAAGCCACTCTGCTTATTGTGCAAATGTAACTCCTAGGAATGAGCAAACAAACCTAAATGGAAAACAAACCAGAAACACTCATATTTAGCCACTGAGGTTTAAAATCCCTGGCAACGAAAAAAATAAAGTAAAAAAAAAAAAAGTAAAATTCTTGCCACAGTATTCAGTAGCATGCTAACCTTCTAAATTCTTCTAAAACAATTTATTAGTAACTGTCATAAGCTCCCCAGTATACTTTCTAAACGCTGGAAGATCTCATATTTTCATCTAGTTTCTAAAGGGAGTCAATTGTGACCAAGGTAACAAGTATGTTATGTTGCTGGGGGAAAAAAAGAAAGGATTCTGAGATGTGAGCCAAATTCTAAGACATGCAAAAGCGCCACTTCTTCCACAGCCACTTTATAATAGTCCTTTCCCTCGCTGAAGAAGACAAAGGGCAGTATTGAAGGGTATGTTCCAAGCAGGTACTTTGAAGGGGTTCTTTCCTTCTGATGACACAGAGGAGAGGAAATGAAATGCTCACTCTTCCTGGGCACATCCACACATGGACAGCAGAAATATCACTAAGCAAAGAGCCTCTTACAGATGAGAGGTTCTCTCAACTGCGGCAGCAATTTACACATTCCCTTTCCCATCTGCCCACCTGGCATCTCCCCCAGCAAAGGGTGACAGTTCTCAGAGTCTAGCTTTCCTCATCAGGAAAATGGGGGCAATCCCTCCCTGGCTCCAGCGAGTATCCAGTGAAATGACGGAAGACCACAGGGACTTCTAACTCTGCATCCACCACAAAAGCAGTTTCCTCTTTCTTTCAGCTCTTTGTTTGGGGCTTCTATACTGGGTTTTACATGATGAAAGGGCTTTACCTCTGAAATACTTCATCTCCAACTAGCTCCCACTGGATCTGTGAATGATCCCAGTCTGGCCAGGCAAACCGCCAAGAAGCAGAGAACCCCAGAGGAGTTCCTGGGATTGGAAGGGGAGGGCTCTCCCTGCACCAAAGCTTGTCAGCCCTGGGCACAGGCTTTAAGGCAGAAGAAATGCAACTTACCTGCCTCCTCTCATCAGGGGCCTTCAGGAAAAGTGCATTAATCACTGCAATGGTATAGGTCTGGATTTCTTGATCTGTCCTGTAAAGACACAGAACAACATCAAAGTCAGAAAAGACCACCCCTCAGTGAGACCATGATAAGGGTCATGATTATTTCCCCAAAAAAGGTGAGAGAGAAAGGCAGGACCCAGAGAACGCAGTCAGCACTGTGTATTTCAACCATGAAAAGCTGGAAACATGTGAGGAGACAATTACTATTGCTAGCCGGACAAAACATACTCACCCAGAGATATAGGTGGCCAGCTGGCTCTCTTCCCCTCTCCTCTATTAGAGTTAAAAATATGGACCAGTGTGTGTGTGTGCGTGTGTGTGTGTAATTTTCTGTCTGATGCAGGAAGTACATCTGGGAATAGTCCTGGGTGTCCCCACATTCCTGGGCTTATTATAGAGGAGACTGCCTTGTCTCCATGGCAATATTACATATTCTAAAAATCTATTTTCAACTAGAAATCTGAAAGAACAAGAAGGATAGGTTTCTATGTTTACAAATTTGCTTTTCACAGGAATGAAATCAGAAATTCCAAATGAACCAAGATCTACAGTTAGGTGCATGGTAAACAGTAAATATTAAGCACAGCACAGCACAAATAGTAAATAAAAGAACCAAGGGCATAAACAAAGAGCAGAGGCCAGTGAGCTACATTTAGAGATAATGTAGGAAGAGGCAGAGCTTATTACACAGCCTCAGGAAGGAGGAGATTTTAAGCCCAGTGCCCCACTGGCTGGCTGTGTGGCCTTGAAGTTCACAGGGTGTCCCTACACAGCTTCCTCATCTGGAACACTGGGTAAAAACACACTCATTTCAAGGAGCTGCTTTTAGGATAAAATGAGGTAATGCACATAAAACCTTTAGTACAGCTCTTGGCAAAGTGCACTGTAAATGCACAATGATGCCCTTGAGATGCAGAAGAAAGATACAGACTTTTAAGTTGATACAGGTCGCATTCAGGGACACATGAAATTGGTACCATTTCCAGAGTGATTTCACACAAAATCATTTTAGAGCACGGGCTAGTTTTCCCTGAGGCCATAGTCTATAGCTTGTGTGACTTACAATTTTACACTCTAGTCACCATCTCCTACCCCCAAATGAAGGAAACATCTAATGCCCTTTGGTAATTGAATATAAAGTTTAATTATAAACACATAGTCAACATTTTTGGTATATTGAGACCTACTGAATACTCTCTTGAATTCTCATTCTACACCCCCAACCCAAACAGGCCAATCAGGTTTCCTCTTGAAAATCTGCCAGTGTGACCTGAGAGACCAGGGGCAGCACTTACTGGGAGCCAAGTCACATTACTGCCAGCCAATATACCAGAGAAAAGGCCTGTTGTGAGAACTCCAAGGAAGCCATAGTTTCTGTCCTTCCCAAGGCTTAGCTACTCAAGTCATTCCTCGGGTCTATAAAACACCCCAGTATCCTTTCAATAAACTCCCTGTCCTAGCTCAGGATGCTTCTTGCCACCTGCGATCCAAAATACTTTCATTGATCAAGTGGCATCCTACAAGCATTCCTTCTCAGGCTCGCATCATCAGAGGCAACCTTACTAGTTATCTAAGGGTGGGGAGGAGAGATTCCCCCAAAACCCAAGGCTGCTAGGGCAGCTATTTCATAGCTCAGGCGTCTTAAAATTTTGTATTTTATAAAATACACAAGGAAAAGGTTATTGTAATCACCTGGAGACAAATAAAGAAGTCTGGCTTTAAAAACTCCTAATTAACTATGAAAATTCTCATATTGCAGAAAATACTGTATGATTAAGGATAAAGACCCTATTGAGAACGTAAGAGAACAAATTGCTTTATTGTATCTTATTAAAAGCAAAGCTCTACACTATCTAGCAACATTTATCAGAACTGAGCCCCTTACCAAGGCACTAAGGACACACTAGTCTCAACAACAGGCAAGGGGCGCACCCAGGGCTAGTCACTGTGCCATGTCAGTGTGATGGAGGACAAACATGATGCATGGTTTCATTATATACCAGATCAAGATTCTTTTTCTGTATATATTTAATCAAACCAATACCAAATCGTCATGGGAGCTGTCTGCCTGAAGGACGTTCCCTCCCCCTGTGGCGGCGTCGATCTCGCTCACCCTTGGAGATGCGGAATGAGTTGGCCGATGGTGATCTCCTGTGCCACCTTCTGGTAGAGGTCGTGGCTGTTAAGCACCATGGACTCCAGAATGGCCAAGGACCGCTGCAGGATGGAGACATCTATGGCCGACTTGTTGACAAAACTTGCTATCTGAAAACCCAAGAGGGACACAATTGATTACTCACGGTAAGCAGAGCAGAGAAGGGAGCAAATGAAGTCAATCGGGAGCTCATTTAAGAAACACCAGACATTCAGTATGAAAAGTACCTGGAATTATAGCAGGATAGCCAGAAATGTACAGTGTCAATAATGACTGTTCACCACCTTATTACAAACCGCTATTTATGGCCTATTTCTCTAATTTGGTAATAAGCAATTTTAAAAAGGAGATGGTTTCAAAGAATTATTATGTCTGGTGTTTTTGGAATGGTTCTTCTGAGTTTCAGCTTTCAGGGGCAGATAATTTTAACACATATATTGTAAGAATTCTTGTGTTTCTTTGAGACAGCAATTTCAACATATACTAATAGCCACTGCCTCCCATTTCCAGGCTACTCCTTCACCCACACAACCCATGGTTTTTATGTTCTTACTATGCTTCTGTTACATTCTTAAGGGACTCACACAAATCACACTTGTCAACACAGTTCAACTGGCAACTTTTCAGTCACTGGCTAATCTCCTTTTTATTCCTCAGTGAAGCAGTCTTTTCCCCATTCTTCCCATTTCTTATGGTTAAAATAAATACTTCTAATCACTCTCAAATTTAGCAAACAGGAAATCAATTAAATTAGAAGTGCTAAAAGTTAAAATAGTCGTTTAAGCTCTATTACTAAAGCCTCAAACATAATAAATCAGAATGTAAGAGGGAAGTAAAATAAGGGTTAGAATAATGGATCACAGAAACCCAAACACATGGGTACCATAAAGGTTTTATTTTAGAGGCCTCATTAAATGTTATTACTGTTTGCTGACAACTCACATTAAAATGCTGTTATTATATCATCATCATGACTGCTTTCTTAAAAGCTATTTGGTTCCATGACAAATTGACACTTATAGCTTCCCCTTATCAACACGAATATTTCCCTTTTTGCTATTGCATTGACCCCTTCTCCTCATTCCCTCTCCATCTTTGCACAAGATAAAATTCAAAGGCACCATGGCAACTTACAGTTACTAGTTCAACCATTTATAGTCCAATGACTGCCCAGTGAAAGCAGAGGGTACAGTGAAAAACAGAGGTGGGCAAGTACAGTTATCAATATGCTCTCTGCCTCCAGATACACCTGGATTTTGGGGGTAGAAAATACACGACATAAAGAAGTAAAGTAACATTATACGAGTATATTCCAAAAGGGTACTATTTTATAATACAGACTATAGGAAGAGTATGAGATTTTTAAGATTCTCAAAAGACTGCTTTAGCTCCTTTCACAGCTACTAAACTTCTTCAATGTGTTTACTGTCCCTGGCAAGCCCGTGCCTTAATCCTCACTGTCTGGGTCTATTCCCCTATCAGATCTACCACGATGAGGCCACTTTTCTTTCTTTAAGTCCATCTTTCTCCCACAGAAATCCAATGACCCTCATACTGTGCTTAGGAGTAATGCCTAACTTAGACCTATTCTAAATCCAGTATTAATTCCTTGACTTCCTCATCAACGCCACACCAAAAACTTTTCATGATCCCAGTACAATTCTTGACACTTACTGGAAAAGAGAAGAACTCACAAAGAAATATGTTGACAATACCACTGATTTCTCTGCACAGATTCTATTTTCCTTCCATGCTCCTATTCTTATTTCCATTTAGTAAATTTGGATGTACCTCTAAGACTCTGTGGAGAATCTTCTAGCTGAAAGTTTATGATCAAACCCCCTCCTCCACCCTCTTGCCTTCATCCCCTCTTTTCATTCATTCAGGTAATAGGTGTTGACCATGTACTACAAAACAGGCTTACACTGACCTAGGATCTGGAAATCAAGCGATGAGCAAACCCACATGATTTTTAACTTCAAGGACCTTATAATCTAGCACAGATGGACACACAACAGTCATGTACTATAAAGTACATTACATGCTTATTCTTGGGTCTCCTGTATTGCAGGCAGGCTCTTCACTATCTAAGCCACCAAGGAAGCTCTGTGCAATGCCTACCCTCTCATATACATGCAGCTATATATGCACATTGGCACACTGTCCAGCTCATTCCTGGGTTACTATGAGAGCAGCTTCTTCAATTTCCTCTATATTCAGGATTTCCCTCTGATACAGATTTACCCTCTACTTCTATAAATATGCCTTGACAGTATTTCCTTTCTTGAAATAATCAAAATGCTCAATGTTTTCCTGATACAAAGCACAGTTTCTTACAATGGCTTTAAAATTCTCTACAAATTATTAATTCTCACCTGCTCCCAACAGGCTTACACAGGGGTGGTAAAAAAGGTAATGGCCTATGTTTAATTCAGACATTGTATCCCATATACATATTCCATTTGCCATTTTTATATATTTATCATAAAAATTACCCCTTACCTTCATCAAAGTATTGTTTAAAATTAATTTTTTCCATTATTTCAGCTCTTCCTTAACATACAGAGACCATCATTTCAGCAACCCTAAAGTAGCTTACAAAACTTTGCGTAACACACTACGCTGAATACTGCCTAGCAGAAAGCATGCATATGACTCTTTAGAGTCTAATGTACAATTCTGTAGGAGATACTAGTCGTCTTTTGAAACTAACTTCTATCTTTTGCCTTATTTATCAGTAGTTTTAACTTGACATTTAAACGAACCAATACGTTCATCTAATGAATACTGATAAACAAGGTATCAGGGCTGACTGGGCAAACATGATGACTGTCCTCATTGGTGAATGGACAACTTCGTGAAAGTTTAAATGTTACTTTCTATGTCTAGTTTAAAAACCACAGGTCACAGGATAGCTATAGCAGGTTAAAAATCATCTTGTTACATTTTAATTTCCCTTGTCTTCCTCAAAATCAATTGTGACTTCCTTTGCCTTTAAATTTTTTCCAGCTCCATTTCTGTACTTTGGCCAACATGGGTGAGCCAGCCTAAACCTGTCAAAGTACAGCTTCTTGAAAGCAGGTCTGTATCAGAGAGAAAAAGGAGGAGGAGGAGCTAACAATAATTATATCTATTACTTCCACATGCTTTGACTCATTTAAAAATGCTACCTAGAACTTTGGGAAGGTAATACACACAACGCCGTACTTAAAATGGACAACCGACAAAACCTACCATGCAGCACGTGGAAGTGCTCAATGGTATGTGCCGGCCTGGATGGGAGGGGTGTTTGGGGAAGAATGGATGCATGCATATGCATGGCAGGGTCCCTTCACTGTATACCTGAAACTATCACAACATTGTTAATTGGCTATACCCCAATAAAAAATGTTTTCAGTGTTAAAGAAAAAATTAAAAGAAAAGTAAATAAATAAAAGTGCTACTTAGATAAAACATAGGAATATTTGGGTGACTTTTAAGAAGTTAAGGGGCATCACAGGGTATGAATCAATAATACAACTTTTTAAAATCACAGAAACACTTTGAATTACTTAGAAAGAGACCTTAAAATTATCCTCTGTTGTCAAAACTGCAAAGATACGTGGAGAACATGGAGCCCCTCTCCCATACTTTAAGTTATTCAGGCAGTGGTCCATAAATCTCTCAAGCTTTTAAGAGGCAAAAATGACTGGGTCTCTAAACTGAAATTGGCTGGATGTTTATTTAGGCACTGAAAATACTGCAGAGTGAACCAGGCCCTCCTGCAGAGCTAAGGTTTCAAGAGCATTTGTATAAAACTTTCCTTCCAAGAAAAGGCTCTGATGTTATACTTGGCTAGGGTAAAACCAACTCGTAACACAGAAAGTTCTAGGTTGTTTTTCTTTTATTTCATTTCTTTCTTCTCCATGCCTTCTGACCCTCTCTCTAAGTCACCAAGTCTTTAAAAAGCAGCAACATTAAAGATTGGCATCAAGGGATGCCAAGTTTCAAAGTGTTCATGAAATGATATTACTTATTACAGAAAAACTTTGTAAACTAGACTCGAGACCCACACATAACAAAATAGATAGCAGAGAAGGATATCAGGGCTGGCAGCGAAAAAATATTTCTCCAAAGTCGTATGAATTTGGCATTAATAGGAAGCCAAGTCTGGACCACAGAGATAAGCATCTTTTGTCAGCACATTTCCTAGCTGATTTTTGTCTAGATAAAGCTCCATTTAAAAGACAGTTGCCTGTATACAATTCCTGGGTTGTCAAAGTGCTGAATTTGATCCAGCTAATGAATAAAAAGATAACCTTACAAAAACTTTCAATTATAAAGTCATTTTCTGATGACCACTTTTTAAAATTCACATAAGGAGTGGAGCTCAAAGTGGCAATGCAAAGGAAATAGAATGGCTAGGAATGAGGATGGAATACATTATAAACGTGTTGTCTTCTGAAAAATACTCAGTGTTTAATTTAAACTGCCAAGACTGCTAGTCTTTGCTTCCTTGAATCCAATATGATTTTTTGGTTAATTTCAGTGAGCAAAAGCCATTTTCATAAGCAGTTAGAAAATTAGATTATTGTCATTCTCTCTAACCACATCACCCATTTAAAGAAAGCTACCTTTGTAATTCCTTTCCATTCATGGCTGAAATTTTACTTGAAATATATTCTAAATATGGTGGCACTGTATTCTTTTTTTTTTTTCTTCAAGTTTTAGAGTTTAGAAAAATACTTCCAAAGCAAATTTCATTTATTCATTTTCACAGAAATGTATTAAGGTCTGACTCTATGCCACGCCCTGAGGAGAGAAGCCAGAAGGAAGCCATGGTTCCATCCTGGCTTTCTTGGAATCATGGTCTTGGGAGAGCCAATCAAAAGAACAAAAAATTCACAGGAGAGTGGTAAGTGATGGAACAGGGGCATGTACAAGATTCAAGAAGAATGGAGAGCGGAAGAAATCAGTTAACTCTGCCCCAGTGAGGTCAGGGAGGGCTGAACAAGAGGCAATGCTGTTTCAACAAGTCTGTCCTCTGTCCTTCAGAATCTCTTCTTTCCAACATCTAAAGTGCAGGTGCATGCTGAAATGGGGGACCAACGACACCCACTCTCCATACATAACCTCATTCTACCTCCCCAAGCCTCTGTGTCCTCCCCTCCTGACCAGGAACACACACTTACTGCTCTCTTCTGCAAAGGATTGCTACAGGAATCAAGAGATAATGTTGCTGAAAGCACAACCTAATTTCAAGGAATTCACGTTGAGAACAGCATTGTTTTTATAGCAAAAGAGGCTCTAATATCAGAAAAGCAAAGCAATTTGAAAGTAGAAAAGAAAAGCCCACCATAAATTCAGAATGAATTAAAAAAATATAAGTATAAAAAATGTCCGCAAAACCCAGTATGTTCAAATTTAAAGTTGCCTCCCTAGAGCGTTTTTTTTAAATTGGAAATATAGTTGAGTTACAGTGTTGTGTTAGTTTTAGTATAGCAAAGTCATTCAGTTTTATATGTATATGTATTTACATGCATGTGTGGGTGCTCAGTCTCTCAATCGAGTCTAACTGCGATCCCATTGACTATAGACCTCCAGACTTCTCTGTCTATGGGTTTCTCCAGGCAAGAATACTGGAGGAGACTGTCATTTCCTTCTCCAGGGGCTCTTCCTGACAGAGGGATTGAACTCTCATCTCCTGCACTGGCAGGAGTATTCTTCATCATTGCCCCACCTGGGAGGTCCGTGTATATATATACAGACATATTTTTTCTTTTTCAGATACTTTTCCATTAAAGGTTACTAGAAGATATTGAATATAGTTCCTTGCACTATATAGTAAATTCCTATTGTTTTCCTATTTTATATATAGTAGTGTGTATCTGTTAATCCCATATTCCTACTTCATCCCTCTCCTCTTTCCCCTTTGGTACCCATAAATTTGTTTTCCATCTCTATAAGACTGTTTCTGTTTTGTAAATACATTCATTTGTATGACTTTTTAGATTCTACATGTAATAATATCATATAATATTTGTCTTTTTCTGTCTGACTTCTTCACTTAGTATAATAATCTCTAGGCTCACCCATGTTGCTGCAAATGGTAATATTTCACTCTTTTATGGGTAAGTAATACTCCATTTCTCTAGAACTTTTATCTTGGAAAGACAAAACACAGTAATTTTTTCCTCTGCATTTAAAACCTAATGCTTATATTAATTACCTGCTACCACCAAAGGAGAGTACTTCCTAACACATCTGGATTACCTTGGCTTTCTCTTCTACACTCATTTATCTCTCTCTCTCCTTTTCTTTTTTTCTAAGCAATTCATGCCACTGACAAATACAGGCAAAAAGAGGCTTCATCCTTCTTTGTGTGTTTTCTTAAAAGTGAAGAAAGTGAAGTCCCTCAGTTGTGTACAACTCTTTGCGACCCCATGGACACCAGGCTCCTCTGTCCATGAGATTTTCTAGGCAAGAGTACTGGAGTGGGTTGCCATTTCTTTTTCCAGGGAACTTCCCGACCCAGGGATCAAACCCAGGTCTCCCGCATTGTAGACAAATGCTTTACCATCTGAGCCACCAGGGAAGTTCTTACTACTCTTTTTTTTTTTTTTTTTTTTTTTTTTGGCTTTATGCCCTTATGTAATAAAAAAGGATTCAGCGGTACATCAAGAAGACCTTGGGTTCCCAAACAGTTCTTGCCTGAAATAAATAGACGACAGCATTCAGGTTTTCATTCTGTGAGACTTACATTCCAAATATCCTCATTCGACAGACTAAGGGCTCTCCTATGCTCTTCAGTTTAAGGCAGTAACTCCCTCCAGGTACTGATTAACTTCAAAAGGAAAAGATGTAACTTCAGAGTGGGGAGACCCAGTGGTATCTGCTGGGTCTCAACCACATAATCAAGATCATCATTAATAAGAGATATCAACATCACATATTCTAATGCGATCCTCTAAAAAGGGCACATTACTTCTCTGACATTCTTGCCAAAAATGCCTAACCTTGATTTAAGGGAAATATCAAACAAACCCAAACTGAGGGACATTCTACAAAATAACTGGCCAGTATTCTTCAAAACTGTCAGTCATGAAAGACAAGGAAAAACTGAGGAACGACCATATTGGAAGACACCAAGGAGACATGATAACTAAATGCAGTCTTGAGTCCTTAACCAGAGAAAAATGGTGAAATCAATTAATAGTGATAGTCTTATAGCACTGTTAATTTCCTAGTCTTGATAATACTGTTATTATGCAAAATGTTATAATTAAGGAAGTTGGTTGAAGGTCATTTGGAACATTTTGTACTTTTTTTGGTGCAAATTTTCTATACGTTTACCATGATTTCAAAATAAAAGCTCTTAGAGAAATGCAAATCAAAACCACAATGAGGTACCACTTCACACCAGTCAGAATGGCTGCGATCCAAAAATCTGCAAGCAATAAATGCTGGAGAGGGTGTGGAGAAAAGGGAACCCTCCTACACTGTTGGTGGGAATGCAAACTAGTACAGCCACTATGGAGAACAGTGTGGAGATTCCTTAAAAAATTGCAAATAGAACTACCTTATGACCCAGCAATCCCACTGCTGGGCATACACACCGAGGAAACCAGAATTGAAAGAGACACATGTACCCCAATGTTCATTGCAGCACTGTTTATAATAGCCAGGACATGGAAACAACCTAGATGTCTATCAGCAGATGAATGGATAAGAAAGCTGTGGTACATATACACAATGGAGTATTACTCAGCCATTAAAAAGAATTCATTTGAATCAGTTCTGATGAGATGGATGAAACTGGAGCCGATTATACAGAGTGAAGTAAGCCAGAAAGAAAAACACCAATACAGTATACTAACACATATATATGGAATTTAGAAAGATGGCAACGACAACCCTATATGCAAGACAGGAAAAAGACACAGCTGTGTATAACGGACTTTTGGACTCTGAGGGAGAGGGAGAGAGTGGGATGATTTGGGAGAATGGCATTCTATAATGTATACTATCATATAAGAATCGAATCGCTAGTCTATGTCTGACGCAGGATACAGCATGCTTGGGGCTGGTGCATGGGGATGACCCACAGAGATGTTATGGGGAGGGAGGTGGGAGGGGGGGTTCATGTTTGGGAACACATGTAAGAATTAAAGATTTTAAAATTAAAAAAAAATAAAAAAACTAAAGAAAGAAAAAACAAAACAAAACAAAATAAAAGCTCTTAAAAACTCAAGTGACTCAGCCTGGATTTTGTTTTTATTTTCTAGCTTTCACAATGACTCTCTGAAATTCTTTATTTTAGACCACTCTTCCCAGGAATCTAGACCTATAAAATAAATATATGAATTCCAAATATCTCTTCATTCCCAGTAACAGCAGAAAGAAAGATGCCAATACATTTAGAAACCATTCCACAAATACAAAGAGAGGAAAAATAAGTTAACAAATTAATAAGGACGATTCTTGATTTACTACTACGTTCAACAGTTGAAAGGTAAAGGCTATTCATTTTGGTTAGAAGACTGGAAAGAGAACTGTAAATTTGCAGATGTGTTTGTATTACTATTCACCTGCTAGGAATGGTGGGGGGCTCTTCTGCTCTCTCTCCTCACACCAGGTCCACTTTCGCCTGCCCCTTTGCTAGCTTCCTCCTAAGGACAGTAGGAGCCAACTGAACTAGCTGATCCCAGAGATACTTACTACAACAAGATTACGCGTGAGCAGGCTTACTCTGCCTAAGAGGCATGGACCCAAGCACTGCTTTTCCTCTTACATTTCTGCTTCAGACCCAATCATGTAGCAGCCAATATATTTTGCCTCTTTCCCTTCTCCGAAACACCTAGTTGAGAAGAGGTTTAGGAAAGATACTAGGAACTCTAGTTAGGGCTTAAAAACAATGGAATCCAGAAGAGGGGTTTTAACATGTCACCTTGACTTCCCTCAACTAGGAGTTCTCTTGTACAGCCCTTATGATCCTGCTGGGGAGAAAATGTCATTTTTATATAGAATTTAGGCCCTCAGACCACCATATATATATAATACTATCAAAAATAGCACTCACCCTTTAACACAAAGAACAAAAGGAAACAACTTTGCGATATGCTCAAAGCATAGAAAAATATCTGTAAAAAAAGTAGTGGTGTGAGCTTGGGAAGCACAATCTGAATTACCTTCTTAATGAATGCCACCGAAAACGTATCCCAGGACACTATTCCATGGTCCATCAGTTCCACAAAGGCCGTCAGGGTGAAGGACAGCATGTCTCCAAAGCTGGAAAACACAAGGAGGCGTGAGGGTGATGGGCCCAGGAGTTCAGCACAAGGAGAGACGGGAGTGAGAGAGCTTTAGAAAGATGAATACAAGCAGAACTGTACAAGATCACTGGGATAAGCAGCTGGGCCACAGACAACGTCTTACACACGTGGCTCACTAGGAAGGAGGCATGTAGCTTCACAGTGAGAAGCCAGGGCCTCTGGGGGACAGACCTGGATTCACAGTCTCACTCAAGTGAGCTATGTTGCCCCTGAGCAGGTCCCTAAGATTCTCTAAGCCATCGTCTTCCCCACTGAAAACTTAAAATCTGTTTCATCACAGGGCTGCTGGTAGAGCACTGAATAAAATGCAGCATATAAGCATTCAGAAAATGATAGCTTAAAAAAGCTCCTCAGCAAACAAATATTAGGAAGAGGGCAACACACTTCTCTTTTATCTCTGGGTATCCAACAGGGAAGGTTATAAATAATTCTATTAAAATATGAGCACTTTGCAAAAGATTCATATAGCCCATATATACCTAGGGGTGTGTGTGTGTGTGTGTGTGTGTGTGTGTGTGTGTGTGTGTGTATGTTTGGTGAGTGCATTTACACACATACACACACTCACAGATACAAACATATATGTAAGTAAGCATATTAATTTCTATGTTACACTGTCCAGCATTTTAACTTTAGTTAACAGGCTTTATAGAATACCCTTCTAGAACATTATAGATAATAATGATTTGCTGGCCATTGACTTGCTGTGATTCAGAAGCTGTAGGAAGTGTCTCATGAATGAGTTAGAAATCTAAACAGATCAGGCAAACTCAGGTAAAGGAATGCCTTCTATAATAGCTCCACCCACACCCCTTACCAGACAACAATCTGGTTTCTAGTGCTTTCAAAACAACTTTGAGAATCTTTTACAGAAACTCATCTCTACTGTAAATTATCACCATAATAGTATTAACTTAAAACTCTCAAGGTAAGTTTTGTCTCTTCAGGTACATGAAATTACGCCCATCAGAATCTCCATACTGTATACAACCATACTGATTCTTATGCTTGATTTTTTAAAAATAAATTTAGTAGTTCAGATTTTTAATCTGTAGACTCCTATATATCATGATTGCTACTTTACAGAGTTTCATAAAGTGTTTAGATGGAGTCTTCCCATTCATTTTCAATGAACAGAATAGAAAACTGGCTCCTATTGCTTTTAAAACACCTTTGCAGTTCCCCTTCTCCCCAGCCTGGCCTCCATGGAGGACCTTGGAAATCTTGCATCATCTCAGAAGCTGTGATACTGAAAATAAATCTACAAAAGAGGAAGTGACTCTCAGGCAAGTACTGTGATCCAAATGTACCAGACACCAGAGGGGATGAGATGTGCTAGATGGAAATGGTTCAGTGGGTGGCTTTTGGAGTCAGACAGCAGAGGTGGACAGCTGTAAGTGGACAAGTCACTGACATATTCTGTGCCCCAAGTTTCCTCATTTTTTAAAACAGAGGATGACAATGATGCTGCTAGTGGTGGTGATACTTTGCTCAGAGAATTCCTGGGGAAATAAAAGGAGTTACCACATTTACAGCCCTCTGAGCTGTGTATAACACTTGGAAGGCAGCATATGAATATTAGTTATTGTCATTATGCAAAGAGGTATTTTAAAAAGGTACACGAAGCTCATGATTTTCAAATATCTGTCTTCATTGTGACAAGAATTCTCTGTCCTTGGAACCAGAAAAAAAAATGCAAGGAAAGCCAAACGTTTCAAGTCAGACAAAAAAAGCAGCATATATTTTAAAAAGACTTTTCTGAGTCACAGACAAGCAATCCCCATCTTACAGGTTCCCCCTAGGTGGCATCAGAGAATCATGCCCCAAAAAGAAATTCCAAACCAGAAAACTCAAGCTTACTTTAAGAAAACAAAAAAAGTAGATAGTCAGGTGGAAAATGGATTAAAAGGACAAGTAAGAAAGGTTATTGAAAAATTCCAGAATGACTCTTCCTACAACGAGTCATAAGAAAATCTAAACACTAGCTTGCAAAAAGACAACGAAATTTCTTCAGGAAAAGAAGAGAGCCAGGAAATAAAACCAATTAGTAAGAGTTATTAACAGATTATTAGATATTAGTATCACTGTGAAAACAGTACATTATTATGTATAGAATTTTTAGTGAATAATATTATGTAATTTATTACTTTGTTGTATTATTAGTGGTAAACAATATTAACTAACTTCCTTTGTGGCTCAGACGGCTTAGAGTATCTGCTTGCAGTTCAATGCCTGGGTCAGGAAGAGCCCCTGGAGAAGGACATGGCAACTCACTCCAGTATTCTTGCCCCAAGAATCCCTATGGAGAGAGGAGCCTGGCGGGCTACAGTCCAAGGGGTCACAAAGAGTTGGATGTGACTGAGCAACTAACACACACACACAAACAATATTAACAATTTTTTTTACTCAAAAAAAGGAAAAAAAGAAACACTAAGTGATAATCAACCTGGAGTCGGAAATGGCAATACGCTCCAATTCTTTCCTGGAAAATTCCATGGACAGTGGAGCCTGGAGGGCTACAGTTCACAGGTTTGCAAAGAATCAGACACGACTGGGCACACACACACATGCACAACTGATAATGAATGGTTTGCATTTCTTTACACCTGGCATGCTGAAAGACCTCAAATGGTAAAAAATGTACATGACATTGGAGGACGGCATTCATAGGTTCCATGGCGTGTAAAAACACTGCCTTGGTGTTGTCACTTAAGAGAAATCAATGGAAACAGAAAAAGGAGTAACACATGGCTAGAAACAAACTCTTCTTTATATTCCCTATATCTTGGACTAAAGACAGTATCATCTTCATTAACTGCTTTAAAAGCAAAAGATAAATTGTACTCATGCGCTCTGATTATCTGAACGCAGCATAACTTTGTTCCTCGCTCAATGGACTCATAATCCAAATGGCCTCAGTGACATCTTGGGATACTCCCTCTTCCTCAAATGCCCCAGAACTCTGCCTACAGACTCCTCAAACAGGCTCCCAGGACCTGGGGCAAAAGATGCAGAAAAAGAGAAACAGTATTGTTTGGTTTCTAAATCTCCAAGCTGCTTTGGGGAACTAGTGTTTAAATCTCCATGGTTGGAACTGGAGCACTGTTTCTGAGACCGCAGCTAGGGCTTTCTGTGCTTGGCAATCACCAGTTAGTATCAATGGTTGAGAAGTGAGAGAAGTTTCTTTACATCACACACCAAGGTGTCCAGAGCAAGGATCACTCTCTTGGTCCAAAAAAGTTTTATATAGATGTTATATTATGTGTGCTCAATCACTCAGGAGTGTCCTACTCTTTGTGACCTTGCCAGGCTCCTCCGTCTGTGGGATTATCCAGGCAAGAATACTGGAGTGGGTTGCTATTTCCTCAATTTATACTTATATACTGATTATCTAATAACACTTTCTATACTTGTGAAAGTGTTAGTCACTCAGTCGTGTCTGACTCTTTGCGACCCCATGAACTACAGCCTGCTAGGCTTTTCGGTCCATGGTCTTCTCCAGGCAAGAATTTGGAGTGGCATGCTGTTCCCTTCTCGAGGGGATCTTCCTGACCCAGAGATCGAAACCATGTCTCTTGTATCTCCTGCCCTGGCAGGAGGATGCTTTACTATCTGAGCCACATATATAATTATAAGGGGGCTTTCCCAGTGGCTCAGCTGTAAAAAATCCACTTATAATACAGGAGACGCAGGAGGTGTGGATTCAATCCCTGAGTCAGGATGATCTCCTGGAGGAGGAATTGCAACCCACTCCAGTATTCTTGCTTTGAAAATTCCACGGACAGAGGAGCCTGGTGGGTTAGTGTCCATAGGGTTGCAAAGAGTTGGACACGACCAAACGACTGAGCACACACACATGTAATTATAAACTCTACGTATTAATGTTACTAGACATACATAGGCTATATAATCCTATGTATGTATATGTATCTTATATAATATATAAAATATATTATTAGATATATTTATACATACACATTATATATGATGCAATATATTGTATATATAACGTATATCTTATATACTGTGTACATATAATACATATATAATAGCATATTTTATCTATTATATGATACATACATATATGATTATATAGAATATGCATATAATATATTTTATTATATATACTATATATATGACATATATAATTCATTATAACTGGTTGCTAGATGGCATACTACCTTTCCATGGGAGACGTTTTTCAAACTTCAACTTTAAATCCTCAGTTGCAAGGAAAGGATGGCAGTGCTAAAATGTTATTACCTTCCATATCAAGGGACTCACTCACCTCATCTCAACTGAGGCAGCTACAAAAAGCTCTTATTGAACCCTGACACAGATGTTTATTTCCACTGCTAGAGGAGTGATTCAAGTTCCAAAGAGGAAAGGCAAGAGACAAGATCCTGTCTCTGAAATCAGTGCTGGGTGCAGAAGATCAAGGCTAAAAGGATTACCAATATAAAGCAACCACATGGCACATGCGGGGAGCATTTTTATTTGTTTAGTTTATTTGTTTTTTTTATAAAGTGCTAAGCTAGAGATTTTGCAGTACTGGCTGCCACAGATTAAGCTGACTACAAACTTTACATGCTGGTTGAGAGCCATGTCACAGCCAACACACCATGTGTGCTGGAATGATTCAAATAAATGTTTCTCATCAATTCAGTAGAGACCATCTTCTTTCCAAGAAAATTCAGCCAATCTCAAAGCATTTAAATTTTATGCTGTTAGTTTTATCAAATAGTGCTTCCAAATGTTTTTACTGGGTGCCATGCCCAAGAGAGAAGCAGAGAAAAGATGAAAATAGAGACCACTTTTAAAGTTATTAATAAATAATACTGAATATATCCCTAATTGCCAAAGTTAATAACTTTATTCCACCCTGCCTGTTAAGTTTTTCCAAGTATTTTATTTTTGTGGTAAAACTTATAGATGCAGAAATGCATGGATTTCTAAACTGCCCCATTGGACATTCCCTTTAGAATCATAGCATGATATATCAACATACATTCTTTCAGCTCGTTTGTTGAAAATTTAGCTGTGGATCAATGTTAGAGTCTTTATTCTATTCTATGGATCTGTCTATCCTTTTATATCAATATCACAGTATGTTAATTACTGACTTTGTAGGAAGTCTTTAAGTCAGTTAATGAAATCTTCCAACTTTATAGATTTTTATGGGTTTTTCAAGATTGTTTTGGCTCTTCTAGGTCCAATGCATTTCCTTTAAGTTTTTAGGGTTGGCTTGTAATTTCTTTTTTAAAAACTGTATTGCATTAAACCTAATTTGGGGAGAATTGCTGTCTTAACAATACTGTGTCTTCCAATCCATAAAATGCCGTATTCTCTACTTATTTAGGTCTTCATTAATTTCTTCCAGCAATATTTTTTATTTTTCAGACAACAGGTATTGATGTCTCCTGTTAAAATTAATTCCTAAGAATTTTATCATTTCTGACATCTGTAAATGGGAATTATAAAATTTCATGTTTCAGTTGTTTGCTATTAAAGTATAAAAATATATCCCTTTTACATACTAATGTTATATTCTGAAACTTTGACAAATTCAGTTATGAGATCAAGCCATTTCTTTGTAGATGCCTTAGGATTTTCTATAGATAGAGTTGGTTTTACTTCTTTTTTTTTAATATGAGTAGCTTTAAAAATTTATTTATGTTTGGTTGTGCTCCGTCTTCATTGCTGCGCAGCTTTCTCTAGCTGCAGCAAGGGAGGCTGCTCTCTAGTTGTGGTGTGCAGGCTTCTCACTGCAGCGGCTTCTCTTGTTGCAGAGCGCAGGCTCTGCAGCGCATAGCTCTCAGCAGTTTAAGCTCCTGGGCTCTAGAGTACAGGCCCAATAGCTGTGGCACGCAGGATTCGTTGCTCCAGATCAGGGGTGGAACCCGTGTCTCCTGCACTGGCAGGCAGATTCTTTACCATTACCATTAAGCCGCCAGGGAAGCCCCTATTTCTTCCTTTCTGACCTTTTATTTCTATGCTGACTTATTGCTAAGGCTAACAACTATAGTACAATGTTGACTAGAAGTGCAAAAAGTGAATATATTTGCCTTATTCCCAGTTTTTAGTGGGAGGAGTGGGGATTCATCTTCCAACATTAAGTATAATGCTTTGTTTTTTTTTTTTAGATAGTCTTTATCAGGTTGAGGAAGTTCCCTCTGTTCCCAGATTGCTGAGCATACTTATGAATGAGTACTGGATACTATGAAATGCTTTTTCTGTATCTGTTATCTATTTTCTGTATCTATAAAGGTGGTTTTTCTGTTTAAGTTTTCTCCTTTATTCTTCTAAATCATGGTGACTGATTTTCAGATGTTAAACTTCCAAGATAAATCTTTGTTGCCACAAATCTTCTTTATACCTTTCTTGATTATATTTGTTCATATGTTTCTGGGGGAGTTTTGTACCTTTGTTCATTAGGTGGCCTATAATTTTTATTTCCTAAGTTAGCTTTGTCAGGTTTTGTTATCAGAGTGATACTGGCCTCACAGGCCTCATGAAATGATTGGGAACTTTCCCCCACCATCTCTCTTCTCTGAAACCATATGTGTAGAGTCAGTATTTCTTCTGCATGTGCATAATAAAGCTCACCAGTGTAACCAATTTTCACTGTGTAACCCCTCTAACAGTCTGTGTTTATACTGAGCTTCCTACTGGGTTAGCTGGGACTGTCAGATCTACACCCGCTTCCTCTTTTCTTCTTCCTTTCACAGGCATCAGCTCTACCTCACTATCTGAAAGGTATTCACAGCCAACCTCACTTTGTGCCACAAAGTACCACCCATCCTCCAGTAAACCTCTTACTCTCCTTACTCCATCTCAGCACTAGCTGCTCAGGGGACTAAACTGACACACCAAAACTGACCCACAAGGAAACAAAAAATCTGAATACCCTTTGGGGTTCGCATACACACATGTACCTTCACACTTCAGTGATCAGTGATATATTTGGGCAGAATTCATATATATTTATGAGGGTTTCATATCCTCTGAGCCTCCTTTCTTTCATGGATTTTCCTTAATTATCTAGTTGCTCTGCCAGCCCCAAATTATGTCGCATGGACAGAGGAGGTATGTACCACCAGTAACATTAAGACTGAGGGTTTTTATCACTCCATGATCCCCGGATGGGTCTTCCCAGGTGGCGCTAGTGGTAAAGAAACCGCCTGTCAACTCAGGAAACATAAGGCATGTGGGGTCAGTCTCTGGTTCGGGAAGATGCCCTGGAGGAGGGCATGGGAACCCACTCCAGTATTCTTGCCTGGAGAATCACCAAGGACAGAGGAGCCTAGCAGGCTACAGTCCATAGCAGGCACAGAGTCGGACACGACTGAAGTGACTTTGCACACATGCAGAACGCATGCTACCTGGATGAGCAGGGATACTCAGGCAAAAAGCTATAAACACACAAATCTCATCTAGAGCCAGTTTGTTCTCTCAAAGACTGACTTACTTTTTTCTGTCTGTTTCAGTTGCAATTTAGTTCCTTAAATACTTGTTTTTAGATGTTTTTGTTTGCAATATTTTGTCTAGAGGTCATGATTGTTATCTATGGTCCTTAGTCTGCGTAGGCTACTTTGCCATTACCAGAACCAGGATCCTGAGCACTGATTTTGTCCATCATAAATAAAAATCATGATTCACACTTGCAATGCCCCTATATACCAAAAGATTAAAACTGCTGACAGATTTTGGCTGGAGTCCAAAATTTTACATTAACAAATTGTATGAGGTTATTAGAGAAGAAATAACCAGTCTGAATTCCAATACCACCTCACTTTAACTTCTGCATCAAAGAAATAATGCTAATTTTACTCATCTTGTGTTGTGGATAAAAGTGTGAATTAGAAGTAACAAGTGTAAACATTTAAACATTGAGACAGTGCCCAGGACAGAGTAAATTCTCAACAAAAGATGGATTCTATTGTCTTTACCATTAAGTGTTTCTACTGTATTAAAATATATATCAAAATTAGATTTAAGGAGCTTTATCCTAAAAATTCAATGTTTCTATCTTATTAGAATTTAATGACTGAAGATTTCCTGCAACTAATACTTTTTCTAGTGGGACGGGTAAGGGAACATGAAAGCTTAGAGACCACTATTACACTGTTCAGCATTTTCTCTGGAGGCTTAAAAATAAGGTGCACATTTTCAGATGCTGTTCAATCTTCCTTCTCAAGCTGAAACTATATGTTTAACAACTGGGCAAAATGGAAATTCGTTCAGCCTATTACAGAGAGTTTATAAGATCCTATTTGGACTCCTCTTGTTTAGTGAATAATAAAGGCACTGAGGAGGGAATACTCTGAGAAAGAAGTTTTGAGATCTCCAGACACAATTATCATGCAATTCACAAATATATGGGTGACTGAACATTTTCTCAGACTGAAAGTAAATCATTTTCCTTCCATACTTCAATCTTCAATATTTTTATGTGGATCTTTTTCTTCCCACGTCATTGAAGAAAATCAAAGATTTTTGACTTTGAACATTACATAGGCCACAAAAAAGAAAGGTTTTGTTTAAAGTAATACATAAAATTATGCCTAGCCTTGCTCCAAGAGAAGGGTAGCAATCCTGATGTGATCATTCTGTGGTTACAAACATAAAACACTCTACCACAAAGGAAAAAGAAAAGGGAAATAATTTTTTTTAAGAACCTGTTTATAAGAACATCAAAAACAAAGCAAAAAAAAAATCACTCAAAATATCTAGACACATAGTTACACAATCAGAGGACAGAGTTTAATTGTTCAGAGAAGAAGGAAGTGTTACATCATCTGTATTAACAGATCAGAAATTCTTACCAAGGCTTCATGATCTTCTGCAATTTCTGGTATCGTCTGTAAAGTTCAAAAACAACCATGTAAGGCGCATGCATGACAGCAATGGATTTCACACAAATTACATATCATGAAGAAAGCCCAGAATGAGCTATATGACACTTAATTCATTTCAAAACATTTCTCCAAGTAATAAATTTGCATTTATTAATGACACAAAACAATCAAAAATAGGGATTAAACTACTATAACCAACCTAATGCAATTTACTTTTGAATAAAGGCAACAAAGGGGGCTTCCCAGGTGGCTCAGTGGTAAAGAATCCACGTGCAATGCAGGAGCGACTAGGGACGATGGGGGTTTGATCCCAGGGTCAGGAAGATCCCCTGAAGGAGGAAATGGCAACCCACTCCAGTATCTTGCCTGAAAAACCTCATTGGCAGAGGAGCCTGGCGGGCTATAGCCTATGGGATTGCAAAGAATCAGCCACAACTTAGTTACTGAGCATGCACACAAAGGCAACAAAAACACTCCCTTTGGCTCAGAATGAGTATATATTCAACTAAGGAGGACATCACTAGAAATAAGGGGGAGCATATTTTCAGTGAAAAAGTAGAGCCACAAAGCCTTAATCCAGTTGTTGTTTAAGTATATGCTCAACAGGAGAGAAATAGTTGATTATCTTTCTTTGGTAAAATGCCCACTAATTCTACTTCCTCTTTTCTTAGAGGAAAAAAAAAAAGTGCTTCATCTGAAAGAAGACATTATGAGACAGTGCAGCAGTCTTGGATGACAGCTGGACCTCAAGGATCAGAGCCTGCAAAACAAGTACACAATCAACAAAACTTGTCTGCAAAATAGGACACTTAGGCTTCTTAAAAAACTAAAGATTGGGTCAAAAAAATTAGGTAATAAGTGATTCTATCCTTATCAAACCACTTCCCATTCCTCAAGCCTGCCAAATCTGTCTGGCATTAAGTGTATTCGTCCCTCAGTTGGGGGAATACCCTTCCCCTCCTTGTCAGACTAGCTAAACCCTACCCCACATTCATTCCAGGCTCCTCTATGAAGCCTCCCTGACTGGACTGAGTGTGGCACCCATGTCCGCAGTGCTGAGAATACACCAGGCATTTGACTTAGGACATCTCACAGCCCTTCCAGCACCATGAAGGCAAAGGCTGGCTCTGTAACTCAACTACTAACTATACCATCAGGCACCTCCAGAGTAGGCATTCAATTCAGAAGAAGTTAAATTTCACATTCCAACCACATAAATGTAAATGTAACCACTTCAGAAACCCAAATGACCACGAGGTGATCAGATCTAGTATTTGGTAAAACTGGGGAGTTAAAAATGTATGTAATCTTGCTCTTCTCCCCTCTTTCTCCTCTTTTACTTAGCTTTATCAATAAATAATATATATAATTAATTAAATAGTATATTATATATATATTCAGTGTATATATATATACACTGAATAAATGCACTACCTGAAAGTTGAGGGTTTTGTTCTATTTGAAGGACTTGGACTGAAGCCCACAGTACAGCCTCTCAAGATTGTTTCTGAGGGACTGCTCCAAGGCCTTAAGGGAAGAATCAGTATCCAAAGGAATTTTTGCAACAAAAACCAGTAGTCAGAACATCAAGATTACTGTTAAAGACAAATCAGACTTCTTAAGCTAGTGGAGTTAGTGCTTTTCTAAGTACTAGAAGATGTAAGAGTCTGGGCTCATTGAAATCATTCCTTTGATAAGCACCTTAACTATCTAGTGAAGGAAATGGCAACCCATTTCTGTATTCTTGCTTGGGAAATCCCATGGACAGAGGAGCCTGGTGGGCTACACAGTCCATGGGGTCGCAAAGAGTTGGACGTGACTGGGCGACTCTCCCTTCACTTAGCTGTCTAGGGCCAGTATCCTGCTTTCCTCCATCAGGAATTCGCACAGGGAGGGGGTGCAGCTGCAGTGGTTTATAGTTTGATGGCTCTAATGTCTTTTTTTTTTTTTTGGTGATCCAGTGGTTAGGACTGGGCACTCTTGAGAAATCTGTATGCAGGTCAGGAAGCAACAGTTAGAACTGGACATGGAACAACAGACTGGTTCCAAATAGGAAAAGGAGTACGTCAAGGCTGTATATTGTCACCCTGCTTATTTAAATTATATGCAGAGTACATCATGAGAAACACTGGGCTGGAAGAAGCACAAGCTGGAATCAAGATTGCCGGGAGAAATATCAATCACCTCAGATATGTAGATGACACCACCCTTATGGCAGAAAGTGAAGAGGAACTAAAAAGCCTCTTGATGAAAGTGAAAGAGGAGAGTGAAAAGGTTGGCTTAAAGCTCAACATTCAGAAAATGAAGATCATGGCATCTGGTCCCACCACTTCATGGGAAATAGATGGGGAAACAGTGGAAACAGTGTCAGACTTTATTTTGGGGGGCTCCAAAATCACTGCAGATGGTGACATGAAATTAAAAGATGCTTACTCCTTGGAATAAAAGTTATGACCAACCTAGATAGTATATTCAAAAGCAGAGACATTACTTTGCCCACTAAGGTCCGTCTAGTCAAGGCTATGGTTTTTCCTGTGGTCATGTATGGATGTGAGAGTTGGACTGTGAAGAAGGCTGAGCGCTGAAGAATTGATGCTTTTGAACTGTGGTGTTGGAGAAGACTCTTGAGAGTCCCTTGGGCTGCAAGGAGATCCAACCAGTCCATTCTGAAGGAGATTAATCTTGGGATTTCTTTGGAAGGAATGATGCTGAAGCTGAAGCTCCAGTACTTTGGACACCTCATGCTAAGAGGTGACTCATTGGAAAAGACTCTGATGCTGGGAGGGATTGGGGGCAGGAAGAGAAGGGGACGACAAAGGATGAGATGGCTGGATGGCATCACGGACTCGATGGACATGAGTCTGAGTGAACTCCGGGAGATGGTGATGGACAGGGAGGCCTGGCATGCTGCGATTCAGGGGGTTGCAAAGAGTCGGACACGACTGAGTGACTGAACTGAACTGAATGTCCTTTTTTAGCTGAGATGGCTGGAGGACATTTTTCATCCAGATCTACAGTAGCTTCCTTTTCTTCTCCTTCAAATTGTCATGGGCAGAGTAAAAGAAGTAGGTGGCCATGAAGAGGCAAGGCTGAGCAGAGTTTGGGCCCTTTCGCAAGAGCCAAATACTACCCTCCACTAAAAGGAACTGGGGCTCCTTGGAGAAATGACTCTGGCCAGGATTGGGTCTAGAAAAGACCAAGAAAAGCCCAGAACATTTCGTTGAGCCAAAAAGTACAGAAATGCTCAAATAATAATGGGAACCAAGGTAGGACACAGAAGACAGCTTGAAGAAGTTTCCAAAGCCATACTGGGGACACACTGAGCCTCAAGATAAATAATAATGGTGATGAGTTATAGCCCAAGGAATAAAAGAAGAACAAATGGGCCTACACTGCTTTAAAGGTAGTGTGCTGGTACTGTTGGAAGAACTAAATCCTGGGGGAAAATATATAAATCTGATTTGTACCACTTTCCATTTCCCATGGGTAACTACTCAAGATTCTCTCTTAATTATTTACAAAAGGGGTAAAAAGCATTACTGGGAGATACTTGGAAGGCACTATCTTAACAAGTGGTCAAAGTGAACATCAATAATAAGAGAGAGATCATGCGCCATTAATAGAATGCAAAGAAACAAACACAAGCATTTGTGATATTCTAGCATGTTTCAGAGGGAAATTAGTGTCCACAGTTATGTCTAGTGGTGAATTAACTGACTTCTTCCCTGCAGGTGAAAAACTAGTTTTGTCTCTATTGCAATTCAACATTCCTCTGTTTCACGCAAATTTGTGTCCTTTGACTCTTCCTTTGAACCGTGAAAACATCTGCCCAGTTCCCTCATATCAAATGAATAACATACATTGTTGTAACATATGCTCAATTTTATATCTGTATGAAAGCCATGCTTTTACCTTTTAATTAACTACTTTTTAATAAACCTCAATTGGAGAATATTCTAAAGATGGCTGACCTATGATCTTGAAAGTGTCAAAGCCGTGAGAGAAAAGGAAAGATTAAGGAATAGCTCCAGATCCAGACTACAAGAGATTGTACTAGGGAACCAGTGATTGAAACTTACATGAGTTGTCTGGCAACAGGAGGCCCCAATAAGGAAGAAAGTGCTGCCACTAAGAACTAACCAGGAGAATTCAGGAGGGGCCCAAAGGAGGGTGGAGAAGCCAATCCATATGTCCCACCAGCCTCCCGAAATCCTTGCTGGAATCCATCTTGGCTGAGAGATTGCACGCACAACCAGGAAGTATGCTGAGTCAGACCAAATATGGGCACAAGCAAGATGACTGCCCAGAGACAACCCAGAAACTACGCATAACCATAAAACCTGAGACTGTGGTCCACAAGGCAGAGCAGTTATTCTGGGTTCCTGTACCACCTTGCTGCTCTCTGTCCAGGCACCCCTTCCCAATAAAGTATTTTTTCTTTTATTTTGTCAGTACTGTGTCTCCTAGAACAATTCATTTTTGAGTGTTCGACAAGCACCTACTGTCCAGACCTGGAAAAGGTCCCCCTTCCTAAAACAATTAGGAGAAGGCTGGACAACTGGGTGCAAGGGGCTCTCTGGGATTAGATCTTTGGAAGGGACACAATCAGGACAACTGTTGAAACTTGAGCTTGCAGCTTTTCCATTAAATTTGGAACTGTTAAACTAATTGAACAAGCCACCCTTTAGAGGAGGCGGCTCTAATACTCTGGCTGCCTACATAATCAATCCAAAACTCGAAACCTACAAATGCCTCCAGGTTAGGAAATGCAAACCTAAGGACAAGCAACCAGACTTGACTAACAGTCTAACAAGGCCCTTGCTTGTTTCCACGTCTCTGTAAGAGACTCTTCCCTCCCCAGCTAGCTCCTGTGGATAGTGTTCCTAACCACTTCCAGTCTGGCACTGACCAATTCTAAATGATTTCTGTTCAAATATACTCTAAAAATGTTTTGCTATGGGTCAGTTAATCTTTTAAGAGGACTGCTTTAAAATTAATGCTTGTCAGAGATGTGTGTGTGTGTCTGTGTGTGAAATATATAAAGCAATCAGAGCAATTTTTCAAAATAACCTTCTGGCCTCAGGCCTGTGCATCCTTAGGTATATATAAGCGTGTGTGTGTGTGTGTGTGTGTGTGTGTGTGTGTGTGCGCGCGCGCGCGCGCACGCACGCGCTACACCTGTAGCAGATTCTGGGTTTAGAAAGTTCTTTACCAGAGTACAGAGAGAGAAATTCAGTGTTTCTCACTTCTCTACTTCCTCACCTTGGCTTCAGAGAAACATAAGCAGAAGAGGAATTTTCTGTTGTGATGTCTGTTTTTTATCTGAAGTTCTCTCTCTTTCTCTCCTCCTTCTCCCTCTCTCTCTGTCTCCATATATATCCACTTTAAATAAAACATAATCAGGAGAACAAATGATTCTCCAAAAACAATGCTTCACAGTGATCAGAAGCCCCTCACCTTAGCCCAAGCTGTGGCATCCTTTCCCCAGCAGAAGACAAGCTCTCCTTTAAACAGGCTGTATGACCCCTTCTTATTTCTATTATGAGAGTGATGAACAAAGACACAGAGACAAAGCAAAAAGGGATGGGGAGGCGGAGTTTCAGCATAAAGAATTTTCTGCCACACAACCCCCAACAAAACCCAAGAAGGTCGGCCCCTTTGGCATTAGTGATGCAAATTCCTGGCAGGGCCCCAGAAGGGCTGCTCCTGTTGAAACTCCCTGAGCTCTGTGTCCTGCAGCGCCAGGAAGGCAGACTGAGGGAGCTGGAAGACTCAGCCAGCTTCTCAGCTGGGGCCCACGGACCACACAGAGCTGCTTCTTTCTGGTTCAGCCTGGGGAGCCGCTGGCTCCTCCTCGTGGCCTCTGTCCGAGGTGAAGTACAGGACACGCATGGTGTGACCTGCGCTTGGCGGCTGGCAGAGATTCCCTGATCAATCGGGCCTGGCCTGGACCTTCCACAACAACCACGGTTTATAAGAAACACTGAATTCTCAGAAGCAAGAGCCTGAGTTAGAGCCAACAAGTCGTGTCCATGAAGCTTAGCAAAGTCACTTTCAAAAAAGAAATTTATCTTTTGTGTGAAGACAAAAAAGGTCACACATAGTCCCAAACTGTCATATGCACAACTGTGTCCTCCCCCTCCCCACCCAACAACACACACGTTCTGTGTCTAACCCAGTGTCAGGAGTATCTGGCATTCAAAGAATACATACTTAGCTAAATGAATAAAACCTAGAAACCCATTCTCAAGTGTGGGTGCCAGGCAACATCAAGGCCAAGACATCCTTTTGCTTAATTTAGATCATCACTGAATTTCCACACCTGACACACAATCACAACTCTGACTCCAGCCAGCAGAAAGTGATCTGAATCCTCAAAGTTTAATATGAAACTGTTTGTATATTAACAATGACAATTTATATAAACAACACACATAGCTATACACACACCCGAACATCCTCATCTGTGTCATCTATATGACAGAATGGGGAGGAGACTGACAATTTATACAACAAATGTGGTTTGTTTTTAGGACAGTTATTTAAGGGCTTTGCTGTGCTGTGTGCTTAGTTACTCAGTCAGACCTGACTCTTGCGACCCCATGGACCATTGCCCGCCAGGCTCCTCAGTCCATGGGATTCTCCAGGGAAGAATACTGGAGTGGGTTGCCATGCTCTCCTCCGGGGGATCTTCCCAACCCAGGGTTCAAACCCAGATTTCCTACATTGCAGGTGAATTCTCTACCATCTGAGCTACCACGGAAGTCCACTTAAGGGAAAGAGTCCCATAGTTATTTTAGATATCTAAAGTAACTATGGGGCTCTTTCCACTGTTGCTAGTATAGCCAAATTTTGGAGAAATGACATCAACTAAGCAAATAAAAAGTACTTGTAAATTCCCCAGATTAGTGAAAACTCCTCAAATACCTCACTGCTATTTTTCTTAGGAAAGCCAGAATCCCTAAGGAAACACCAGTCCAGTATTGCCCAGAGTGTTAGGAATGGACATACTCCTACAAGAAGGGTAAAGTACAAAGTAGGACATGTCAGCAAGCTATGGGGCTGTTCTTATTTTAAAACAGCTTGAATATGTGCATAGCCACTGAATTAGTAATTTTATTTCAATAAAATAATTATTCACAAAGATTCTGCTGAAAGAAAAACTGATGAGAGAGTGTTCACAATCATAATAAAACCTCAAAACAGTAAATATCCAACAACAGGGGAACAGTTAATTCCACTCTGCATGTCCTTCAAATTATCACATTACACTGCTTACCAACTGCACTTTAACAGAGCTTCAAAAATGAATTAATAGGTAGACAACAACCTAGAGGGGAGGGATGGGGGGATGGGAAGAACGCTCAAGAGAGAGGGGATAGATGTATACACATATAGCTGATTCACTTTGTTGTACTGCAGAAACTAACATAACGTTGTAAAGCAATTATACTCCAATAAAAAATAGGCAGATAAAAATTACGAAGGGAATAATATTTAACGACATGGCACTATTGCTAAGCACAAAAAGCAGATTACAGAGACCATTAATATTATAATTCTACCTTTGTAAAACCTGTGTATGTGTGTGTAAGCCTGTGTGTGTGTGTGTGTATCTATAAGAATGTACAAAAACAATATACATCCAGATGTTAAAAATATTTGCCTCTGGTAAGGCAGAAGACAAATGATTCTTATCTGTTTCTTTCCGCTTACTTACATTTATTTTTAAATAATAAATGAGTTTTTGGTAAATATATGGATTTAACTTTTTTCACTCTTAACTTTTCTGCCCAGGGTGGTGCTACTGCTTACTCATATTCCAAGGGCGTAATTTGCCTGTCATATTGCCAAGTGGGAAACTGGAAGGATCCTGCCCTTTCATTCTTGGAAATGTTCCTCTGTTCTTCTGATTGTTGAACAGCAAAAGGGCACAGAGTAAACCATCCAATTGTGTGTGTGCACAGCAGCATAGACAAAGAACACGGTGTTTAATTAAAACCCTAAGAAAAGCAGTGTTATTCACTACAATGGATTTAAAGTTGCAGGTACAATTTTTTTTTTCTTTTAAAAAAAACAAAATGTATCATTTCCGAGAATCTTTTAATATCTATCCTTAAAAAAAAAAAAAAAAAACAGAAAACAAAAATAATTGCCCGTTCCTTAATGGATACCATTTCCTGACTCAGGCTGGAGAAACAAGTTTCCCAAAAAATGTATATGCTTCCACATCTATCCTTCAAGCTGACACTAGGAATGGAATTTCAAAATTATACAAGAATGGAAAAATGAAATTCAACTTTTAGACACTGTGTTCTGCCAAAGTGTCACTGCCTCTTGCTCCTTTGTTGTTCATTTTTTCCCTGTAGTCTCTCCTGGTACCAGCTGGAAAGAGACGTTAAAAAGCTCAGCCTTGGGTAATGGCAAGCAGGCAAGCAATCTTTGAATCTCATTATAGCTCAAAGTAAGAAGAAAAATTCCAGCTACATTTCTTCAGCGTTTCCTAAAAATTTCCACAGGTCCTGCTCAGGAAACTGCTGCCTTTCCCACCTGGAAGTCTGCCCAGGAGTCATAAGTAAATGCCTTCCAAATTGCAGGATCTATTTAATTTGTGCAGCTTCTTTCTATTCCAAAGGTTTCCTGTTAATTAATTAAAGTCTTGTTTAAGTTAATTGAGAAGCTGAGTTTCCCTATGACAAAAAGGTCCTTCTCTTTTCCTTTTCATCTGAGCAAAAGACCTGAAAATAACTGTTCATCAAATGAGCAGCTTCCTAGCATGAATGGCAAGACCTTGCAGAAGGAAGGCAGGAAGGTTGTACAGCTCCGGTGCCCTCTTTACTCCTTCCCTATGAGTAGTGTGACTTTGAACTTATGCGCAAAATGGTGATGAGGGCACACACCAAGGTCACTCAGAGAGATATCATCCCTTCCCAGTAATATAGTTGTGACGGGAAAGTGTCAGAGACAGTGCAAACCAGAACACACTCAAGATCTGGTCTTGAGTTCTGTTCATCTGTCTGCAATCAAGTTGCATATAACAGACTGGGATGGCTTACAGATTATAAATAATTAAAATATGAATGAGTATGATACACTTTGGAAAAAAAAGAATTCAATTACTGTGGTTCACATAGAGTAAATTCAGTATTGACATGTGAAACCTAGTGATATAATTCAGATCTGCTGTCCCCAATGTTCATTCTGTAGGCCACTCTGTAAGTCAAGATAAATTACAGAGTAAGGCAACAGCACAGATGAAAACCACTAAGGTTGACAAGGCCATACATAGTATCCGTTTTTACTCTTTCTCCTCTCAAGCACAAGTGGCAGTGTCTCCTTGATGAGTGTCATGGGGTGAACTGTATCCCCTGAAATTCACATACTGAATTCCTGTCCCCTATACATCAGAATGGGGCAGTATTTGGAGATAAAGCCTCTAAAGAGGTGATTAAGTTAAAATGAGGCCTGTAGGGTCCTAATCCAGTCTGACTGGTGTCCTTGTAAGAGGAGACAAACTGGACAAAGAGACACCTCGGATGCTTTTGATTAGAGGAAAGAGTTTGTAAGGACATAGGAAGAAGGCATGCATGCCAAGGCACGTCAGTCACGTCCAACTCTTTGCGACCCTATGGACTGTAGCCCTCTGGGCTGCTCTGTCCACAGGATACTCTAGGCAAGAATGCTGGAGCGGGTTGCCATGCCCTCCTCTGGGGGATCTTCCCCGGACCCAGGGATCAACCCATGTCTCTTAAGTCTCCTGCATCGGTAGGTGGGTTATTTACCACTAACGCCACCTGGGAAGGCCTACAGGAAGAAGGTGACCATTAGCAAATCAAAGAGAGAGCTGCAGAAGAAACCACGCCTGCCAAAACCTTGAGCTTGGACTTCCAGCCACCAGTACTGTGGGGATAGAAATTTCTGTAATTTAAGCCATCTGCTCTGTGGTATTTTGTTTCAGAAGCCTTAGCAAATGAATATAATGAGAAACTAAAAAATTAAAGCTCCTAGCATGCATTCTCCCTCATTGTCAAGTATATAACTGCCAACCTCCAGAGGTTCTGGAGCTCAGCTCCAGTCCTCTATTTAGGGTACAAATCCCATGCACTCTGGTTTTCAGTGTATGGACCATTGTAATTGTAATTATGATTGCAGTTCTAATAAACCTGGAAGTATTAACACAGTGTCATTCTGAATATGCCATAGCTTAAGCCCCTGGATACTTAGGTATCTGTGGCAGAACCACCTAATATTAGCAGGTTCCACTGAAACTGGTTCTAGTACATTGTTTTTGATATGTCAATGGCTGAGATTTAGATAAATCAATAAATGCAGGAACACATTTATGTTTTTGTTTAATGTATTACAAATGTAATGGAGGCAGAAGCTCCCAGGGCTCACTATCCCACCAGAAGCGGTAACGGGTGTGAAGCAGGGCCTACCGTGTATGGCAAGCTCATGAAGTCATCCACAGTCACCAGTGAATGTGTTTGTAATCACAACTCGCAATCCACTGTCCACTAGTAACAAGAAGTGAGGAATCTGATACACTCCTCACTGGATTCTAGTCTGGAGCTTCCGACAGACAGAATCCTCTTTCTCCTTTTCCGTGGGTGAGCCTCATGGATGGCTAAACTTAAATTCAACTTCCCTTCAAGTTGCTGCTTCAAGCACCAACTCCAATTTACAGTAGCCACTTTGGATTTTGATAACATCCAGAATCTGAGATTCCCTGTCCTACTCCAAGTCCATGTTTGCCAAAAATTTAATAAGCCGAGTTTTAGTCATCATTTTAAAAATAGATAAGGAGAGAGTTGGATGCATCACTGACTCAGTGGACATGAATTTGAGCAAGCTCTGGGAGACTTGAAGGATAGGGAAGGATAGGGAAGCCTGGCATGCTGCAGTCCATGAGGTCACAAAGAGTCGGACACAACTGAGCAGCTGAACAACAATAACAAAATAGATAATATTGTCTACAACTGACCCTTTCCAGATCACCCAATCCTGATTCACAGTCCTCTTGAATTAGACTCCCCCCCACCATTATTCACTCCTAGATGTTTTCTCTACTTGTCTGTGAAGTAAGACCCCCCCAACTCCAAACTCTGGAGAACATTCTAATATAGGAGATATTTCTATTATTATAAAACATGCTTTTTGAAATAGAAAGAAAGAATCTTTTATTAGCCAATAGCAGAGGCTAAATAATGCCAAGCGTAGGAGGAGACAGGAAGGAAGAAAGGAAGGAAGGAAGGCAGTGGGCTGAGACAGGTTTCTACTATGTACAGTCATCAGGTCATTCTTTAAATCACCACATACTGAAGACAGATTTAAATGATCCAGGTTTAAACTGCAGTTCTCAGTGATATTTATTCTTTCCTAATAAATACCTACCCCAGCTCTGCACATTATTCATTTGGCATATTACTATGTAGTTGGCTGGCTCAGCATCCCCACAAGGTCTAACTGGCATACTCTAATAGTCTTTACCAGTAGCACCTGACCATATAGAAATGAGCAGTTTCCTGTGGACCCTAAGCTGTCATTCTGTGGTCAAGGGAATGATCTGTCCACACATATAAAAGCTAGGTCCATCTAGCTTCTTAGACTCCACAGTCACACCACAGAATCAAACCTTTCCCTAAGAAGATGAACTCCTCAATCAGAAATGCCCATTCCTTCCTTGCTCAGGACAGAACTCAAACTCCTTAAAGCCCATTCACTGACACCCTCCTGTAAGGTTCCATGAGATATAACTGGTCCAACCTCTAGACTCCCAGTCCTCAAGAGGAATTGCACCTCAACTGAATTCTGCCTATAAAAAGTTTTGGATGGCAAGATTCACATCTTGTAAAATTTTCCTGACTTCTAATTTTTTGTACACAGGGGGTACCTAATAAATGCTTATTGTGCATACATGCTAAGTTGCTTCAGCTATATCCGACTCTTTGCTACCCTATGGACTGTAGCCCACCAGGCTCCTCTGTACGGGGGATTCTCTAGGCAAGAATACGGAAGTGGGTTGCCGTGCCCTCCTCCAGGGGATCTTCCCGACCCAGGGATCAAACCCATGTCTCTTTACATCTCCTGCATTGGCAGATGGGTTCTTTACTGCTAGCACTACCTAGGAAGCCCAATGTTTATTGTACTTAATGGTAAATAACTAAATACATATATTTGATCAGTCAAATGTTAATGTAAAAAAACAATTACTTTAGGGATGCTATTTAGACCTGATTTAAGACTCTGAAATCTAAGGAGGTATTCTAACTTTCTTTAAAAATGGAGTCAGGGGAGGAAAATTCTTTTTGCAGATAAGCAAAGGATGTGAGGGATTTATATTTTAAAGAACTAAAATTTGTGTTGGAAAGGCCCTTAGAGATAATGACCTAATATTTCTCCTTCTGAATCTGAAATTTCAGACTGTGTTAGATACTGACTAGTTGGTGGGTGGAGAACGTAGTGATCCTTAACAAAACCACACCCCACACACTATCTTAAACGCCATTTTTTTTCCTGAGCCTAGACAATTTCTGTTATTTAAAACTAGAAATTCTAAGAACAAGGAAAGTATACCCAGAATGAAGTCTAGATAAAAGGTGCTTACTCGGTGCCGCTTTCCACCATCTGTGTCAGGAGAGAGATGCCATCCAGATTTATAAACTCCTGGGCAAACGTGACGTCCCGGGAAAGGCTGGCCAAGTCCTTCAGGGCTTCCAGCTTGGCATCCATACTCGATGACTGGATTCGCTCATGGAGCTGCTGGGCATTTTGAGCCTCACCGGAGAGAAAAACAAAGCAAGGAGTGTTCACAGAGGAAACCACCACAGATCAAAAAAAAAAAAAAGAAACAAAGGCCAAATGCACAAGTTTAGTTAAGTATTACAAACCAAGGGAGGTTTCCAACCATAATGACTTCACCTTCAGGCAACGCTTGTCAATTTCACAACAAAAATCAGTTGCCTTTCTTTGACAGGACCCATATTCCCATCTCAAGGAGAAGCAAGAGCCCAAGAACAGCAAAACCCTGGAAATGGAGTGGGTATGGCAGTGTGGAGGGGAAAAGGGGGAGAATGTTTACTTTTTAAGTAAAATTATTATCTACAAATGACAAAAAGCTATTTGCTTAATTAAGCAATTGCACAAATTTATACAGCATGTTCAGCCGTTCAGTCAATACTCTGAGTAATAACTGCCTACACAAAATGTTCAAAAGCGTCATTAGACACCCAAATAATCTTTCGGGCTTACTGAAAATCTTCCAGCACAATACAACAGAGTTTGTAAATTCCACTTTTCAACAACATGTGTTTCATGCGCATTAGTTATTTACAGCATGAATTTAAAACAAAGTAACTAAACAAGCAAACAAAAATACAAAAAATAATTTAAAACCACATTAGCAGCTTTGCCTAGAATTAGAGTTCTCATTTTTAAGGCATTGGCACCTGGCTTCTTGTCCCTGTGGTTTTCAGGGACAAGCAGCCTAAGAAAGCAACATTGATGCAGGGGTCTAATGGACAAAAACTCAGCCACACTGGGGAGGGGCCTCAAGAAGGTATGTTGAGCAGCACAAACGGTTGGTGCAAAGGAAAACCAGAAGGAACAGGCCTGGGATGTCTGCAGGGACAGAAAGAGGACCAGTGTGCCTGGGGTTGGAGGGCAAAAGGTAGCATGTAAGGAGGTGGGGACAGGCAAACAGACTGGGCCAGGTGGCCTAAGAAGTTCATGAGCAGAAGCAGCAGAGCTGGAGGAATCCTGGGTGGTGATGATCTTCCCTGACTGATAGGATGAATTCAAACATCTAGACAAATGTGTGGCACCTTTGGAGCTCTTAAAACAGCTTTCATATTCATAAATGCACACATATTTGCATAAACCTGACCCAAGGAAACAAATCAAGATATAGCCCACTGTTATTGATAAATTGTAATGGTCTGCATAATTTTTTGTTGCAAGCTTCACTTTTCAAATTTTCCATGAGTCTGTAATATCTTTATATTTGGGGGAAATTTTACATTATTAAACAATAAAATAGCCTTAGTTTTGATTTTCCAAGCAGTTAGAACAACTGAAAAAGACTCTAATAGCTGTGCGGGTGATTGTATCAGAGAGTAAGTATTATTTTCCGGCATTGTCCTAGGATAGAAAACAAGTTTCATCTTGAGTCACTCAGATAGCACGGTGTGGCTGCCTAATGTCCTGGGATGAGAAAGTTTGGGGCCCAAGCTCAGAGGCAAACAGCCTCTGAGGGATCACCAGTGGACACAGAATAGGTATCCACAGTAGATGTGTGCCAAGTATTTACCATCTCTGCTCTTTAAGGTCCTAATTAGAGCTTTTCCCAAGGAATTTCCCAAATGGTTCTGGGTCCATGATACCAACTAAGAAGTAATCAAAAAAGTCTATAGGTTCACAGATATTTTCAAATGTGCACACAATATTGCCCAGCAATCCAACCAAGTTTTCCTGGACTGTCTGCTGCGTGCGTACTAAGTCATCAGTCATGTCTGACTCTTTGTGACCCTATGGACTATAGCCCGCCAGGCTCCTCTGTCCACAGGATTCTCCAGGCAAGAATACTGGAGTGAGTTGCCATGCCCTCCTCCAAAGGATCTTGCCAACCCAGGGACTGAAGGTGTGTCTCTTAGTCTCCTGCAATGGCAGGTGGATTCTTTACCACTAGCGCCACCTGGGAAGCTCCCTCCAAAATGACTCACACATTTTCTTCTTTCCTTAAACTCCCTCATTTCCTACTTCCCTCACACTGGTGATCTTGCCTTACATTTTATTGAGGAAATCAAAGTAATCAGCCAGGAATTTCTGCATCTTCCTATTTCAAAAAGCACAGAGTTCCTTCAGCTTGCTGCTTGCAAGGACACAGCCCCAGGGCCTCTGTGCTCCTGCTCTGCTTCTTTCTGAGTCCATGCACCTGACCCCTGTTTCCTGTCCAAGGTCAATCGTCCCCTCATCCCCGGCTCTACAGCGGCCACCCTCTCACCTCTTAGGCACTCTGCCCCTACTGTGTCCCCCTTTCTTTTGTACATCAGTCTCTGTGCAGTAGATCAGGTCCAGCTGCAAACATCTCTAACAGACCCTGTTTTAAAAACAGTGAAAAGGTGTGTATATTTGTCACACCTTTGTACAATGAGTCAATTCTCTTCCAGGCAGGCCCTCGTTTCACGGCTTCCATTTTCCACAACAGTTCTGGAATTAAGAGTGGGTCTAAAATTGCCACGCACCTCACCTCACATTCTCCTCCTCGCCTCCTTCCACGAGCTTCCATACTACCCCCCTCTGCCCAGACAACGTCTCCATGACGCCCTGTCTACCTCGCTCATCTGGCCCTCCTTACCTTCTCAGCAGACCTCAGCACACCTAAGTGTCCCTAACAGACTCCTAACTGCCTGGTTGACGTGTCCTCTTGGACACAGGACAGGCATCTCCAATTCTTCATCTCCCGCTTCCTAAACTTTCTATTCCAGTAAGCAGCACTGCTACTGATTGTGCCCAAACACCAGGGACATCCTCGCAGTCTCCCACAAGGAGAACCACAGCCCCGGGATCAGGAAGTGCTGGGGCTCGCCCTCCAACCCTCCTTCAGACACTCCACGTCCAGACCACACAGGCAGCCCGCGCCATCGTCTCCAACTGGCACTGCAGCCCTGTCTCCTAACCCGGCCCCTTGACACTCGCAGTCTGTTCCGGGGCAGCACTCAGAGTGATCCTGTCCCCTCTCTGCCTAAAAGCTTCCACTGGCTTCCCTCTGTGTTAAGCTCATAGGGCACCGGCAAGAAACAGAACTTAAGACATCCTACCATTTGCTTTGGGTTTCTCAGCTCAGGAGAAAGAAACTGGTTCAAAAAATCATTAACAGTCTGACTGTTAAGAATCTCTGACAACCTGAATCCACAGAGTGACTGAGGTAACACTGTTTTTCTTTTCGCCACAGTAACTGGCCCCCCAAATCAGCACAGCAGGCTCTCTAACCCAGATACTTCTAATATCAGTTCCCCAAATGCAAGAGAGCAGAAGGCAGGGTTGCGCTTAAAGCTGACGAAGCAACAGCAGATGCTTAATAAGCAATTTTATTTAATTTGTCCACATGGGCCAAAATGAGGGATAAGAGGCAAGAAGAGTTCAGGTCATATATAAAAGGGCTCTTAAAAATCTGATAGTTTGGAATACTGGAATGGTTTTAGCATGGAATGTCATGATTCATCTCTCGTATACTGTAGTGACATTAAGAAATTTTCAGATTTATTTAATTAAAAATAACATCAGCAGGGACTTCCCTGGTGGTCCGGTGGCTGATTCCGTGCTACCACCGCAAGAGGAACAGGTTCAATGCCTGATCAGGGAAGATCTCACATGCTACAGGGTGCAGCCAAAATAAAATGAAATAACAGCAGCACATGGTACAAAAAATGTAAGTATTATCAGAAGTTATACACTGAAAAATAAGAGTTAGCATAATGCTAACAGTTTCTTGTGATATTCCTTGGGAACCATTTCTACTCTTTTATTGACATATACCTATTTCCCCTGTGCATCAGGGGGATGACTCTACACACCATGTTCTGCAACATGCTTTGGCACTTAGTAAAATTCTGAGGTGCCTCCGAGGCAGCACATGCCACATTCTTTTTCACATCTCACAGTATTCTGTCACACAGTTATCACCTAATGCATTTAACTAGTCCCAACTGATAGTTAATAGGTTCCAGCTTTTGATTATTGAAAGCAATGATGCATACAGCCCTGTATGGATGTGTATGGGGTGTGTGTGTGTGTGTGTGTGTGTGTGTGTGTGTGTGTGTATCCTACAGTGCTTTTGTGAGACTATCTATTGAATAAATTCCCAGCAGTAAAATTGTCAGAACAAAGACACATGCATTTTAAGCTTGGGTGAATACAGCTAAATTGCCCTCCAAAAAGGCTGTAGCAATTTATACTCTTGACCCCACAGCATCTTTGCCTCGTGCCTTGATTATCAAGAAGCGTAAATTTTCATCTCTTTTTTGAGAGGAAGATTGAGTTTCTTCTTTCACAGCTATAGCTATATAGCCATATATAGGTCTATGTAGATCCTGCTTGGCAAGATAAGATAGATAAATATATAGATTTATAGACAGAGAGAAAGAGATCATTTTTGTTTATAGATTTTGGACCATCTATTTTGGGGGCAGTTTATTTACTCACAAGGGATCCTGCAAGTTGAGGAATTAACTTGGAAGAAAAGTTATGACCAACTTAGATAGCATATTGAAAAGCAGACACATTACTTTGCCAACAAAGGTCCGTCTAGTCAAGGCTATGGTTTTTCCAGTGGTCATGTATGGATGTGAGAGTTGGACTTTAAAGAACGCTGAGCACTGAAGAATTGATGCTTTTGAACTGTGGTGTTGGAGAAGACTCTCGAGAGTCCGTTGGACTGAAAGGAGGTCCAACCAGTCCATTCTAAAGCAGATCAGTCTTGGGTGTTCTTTGGAAGGACTGATGCTAAAGCTGAAACTCCAGTACTTTGGCCACCTCATGCAAAGAGCTGACTCATTGGAAAAGACTCTGATGCTGGGAGGGAGTGGGGGCAGGAGGAGAAGGGGACAATAGAGGATGAGATGGCTGGATGGCATCACTGACCCGATAGATGTGAGTCTGAGTGAACTCTGGGAGTTGGTGATGGACAGGGAGGCCTGGCGTGCTGCGATTCATGGGGTCACAAAGAGTTGGACACGACTGAGCCACTGAACTGAACTGAACTGAACCCTCCATTTATTACTTACATTGCCAATAGTTTTTCTTAATTTGCTATTTTTTACTTTGTTTCTGGAATTTTTCTCAAACATTAAAGTTCTGTGGTGTTGTTTTTATTTTTGGTAATCAAATGTATTAATCTTTTTCTTTGTAACTTCTGAGTTTTGTGTCCTATTTAGAACTTAGAATGGCTTTCCATATTCCAAAACTACAAATATATTTACTATAAAAACTTTCCAAAACAAAAATTTCAGGAATGTGAAAACAATGGTCTGGAAACCTAGGTTTCTTCTATTAATAAGAGGAACAGTAGTCAAAATTTATGTAAAACATGCTTCATGCAACATGTGACCTCAGGTTAGATTTCCATAGCTATTATTAGTATTATCATGACAGATACAAGGAAATACTACTTAGCAGCATAATCTGAAGGTCTTCAAACCTTTAAATGCTCAAAAACTCACACATATTCACACACATTTCTGGGGTGGGTTCATGGCTATATTTTCACACTACTGGGGGGATGGATAAGGATATGACATCTAAAAAATACATATATTTAAGATGGTCAGTAGAGAGATTGTCTGAAGATATGCAACATAGCCAAGTGTTGGGCTATTAAAAGAATAACTATGCAGTTTTTAAAAATCTTTTCTTATTAATGCCCTATTTTGTTAGGAATAATCCAACTAGTTTTATAACAGGGTAAGACTGAAAATAAATCCATCAAAATGCCATTGATAGAGTGGACATGAGCTGCACATTACCTAAAACAAGAGTGTGTGAATGCATGCCTCTATGCGTGTGGGCGAGTGTGAGTACTGTGGCCACAGGAAGAGTTCAGCTGAGGTAGATACAAAAACTTGTAAAAGTTAGCACAACACCATTTGCTGCTTTCTTTATGGTACTCTAACACCTCCTTGCAAATTCAATAGAGGCAGTTCTCAAAAATATATTTTTATTGTGTATATAAGAAGTGACAGAGTTAGCATATGCTGACCCATATTTTTTCAGTCAAACACAAAATCTTTAAAAAGAAAATCTACCAGCAACAAACAAAGTTTAAAGATCCAATATGTCTTGCTTATAGAGTAATCCCCAATGCTAGACTCCATGGCTACAGTCAAACCATAAAGTACTTACTTAAAGTGCAGGTGCCTGGACCCTATTCTAAGATGTCATTATTCAGCTTCTCTTTAAAGGCCCAGACATCAGCATTTTTAAAGTTCTACCAATGAGTCAACTTTGGGGACCACTATTGTCTGGAAAATGTAAAGTAGTCTCTTGCAGGGGGATTCTCTTGTAGAGTGTTGTTTCGTGCACTGGTGTTTGCACGTCTCCCCCCAGTGAAGCCAAGTCACACCACAGTGTCAGCACGTTGGCTTTCTGGGTGCTGAGAAACTTCACCCTGACAAACATCTAACCTTCTTGCAAGGAGTAGCTTGGCACTGCAGAAATTTTGTTCATGAAGCCAAGGCATAGATTAAAAAAAAAAAAAAGTGGTGCCTTTCTAATTCTGAGATGAAACAAAAGTAAGGTATACTCTTTCTGCCCATCAACCAGATGAATAATTTCAACAGGATATATAGGAACTACAAAACCCAAATGAAACTATGGTCTCTAAAGGTCAAATTAACATGAATTCATGCTGACTGAAGTAAGGTCAGTGCTAAGGCAGACAAAAATGTCTTGGCTCAACATGAAGTCACTGAAAAATGAGTGTGAATGATAATTTCCCTTAAGTGGGAAAGAAGGTACCAAAAGCCAGTTTGGCCAACTCCAGCAGCGTATTCTATTGAGCCCATCACTGTGTTTAGGCTCAAGATGTTACTGGGTAAAATGTTTAGGTGTTTGTAAGTCTCTCTAATGTAATTTTCAACAAGAAGAATTTGTGGTGGTTACAGTACCCACAATTTAATTTTAGCCAGATGCTTTTCCCAATTTTTAAATTTATTTTTAGCCTAGCACATGGCTTCAGTGGAAACTGAAAATGAGAGCTAGACACAGTTTTCATCACATATGCAGAGTGAAAATAGTAACACTTGGTGTATTTTGTGCAGATTATTTTTTAGGAAAGTGATAAAATGCACTGTGAAAAAAACATAGTTTAAATATGCTAATGTTACTACCCAAAGTCTCTATAAGCAAGTAAGAAAGATCAAGTTAAGCAATACAGTTGGCTACAGTAATCTAAATATACTGTAGCATTTTGTTTAGCAGTTTTTATTTGGAAAACTTGAAAGGGTTTTTTTTCTAGGATCAGCTGTCAGTGAAACAACATAAGCAGCAAATATTTCTTAAACCATATTTGATGAATTGTCACAATAACTGACCAAACCTTAGGAAATGCTTAAACATTTTCACTCTGCCATACACAGACAGACACACCTTTTGACTTTCAAGGGAAGTTGAACAGGCTGTCTCTAGTTGTGTTCGCTTTGTTTGTTCAGATAGTCTTCGGTGGATCTGTGGGTAGGTAGGTAAAACCAATTCGCAGGGTAGAGTTATCCTATCTATATTATGAGAACTGCTGATATGACCACAAAATTCAAACTTTAAAGTGAATTTACTTGCACATAACCTGGAACAAAAACTTCCTTTTCTATGCCGGGAAATCGAAGGGGGGCATTCCTGCTACTCCAGAATAGGGGAACACTCCAAAAATCTTTTGTTTCACATGAGTTAGCTTGAAAAATTAATATCCCATAATCACATATAACAGACCGCAAATCACAGAACCACAAACAAGCATCAACTTACTGGAGATGTGGTTAATCGAAGGATAGTGCCATTTTTTATTTCATTTCGATTCTGGAAAAGAAAAAAAAAACTGTAAATCTTCAAGTGGAAGCTTGGGAAAGAAGAACACAAAGGCAAATATCACTGAGCAGAGATTCCATATACAAATAATATGCATTCATACGATTCGGTCTATTCTCACTTGAATAATTTTTAATTCTACAAAGAACTTTAAACTGGGTCCCAGATGTGTTATTTCCCCCTTCAATTCTTTTTTTAAATTTAATTTTTATTTTATTTTGGAGTATAGCTGACTTATCATGTTGTGATAGTTTCAGGTGTATAGCAAAGTGATTCAGTTATACATATGCATATATTCTTTCTTTTTCTGATTCTTTTCCTATATATGTTATTACGGAATATTGTATAGAGTTCCTTGTGCTATATAGCAGGTCCTTGCTGATTATCAGTTTTATATGTAGTAATGTATACATGTTAATCCTAAACTCCTAATTTATCCCTCCACTCCTCCCTTTCCCCTATGGTAACCATAAGTTTGCTTTTGATGTCTGTGAGTCTATTTCTGTTCTGTTTCTTTATATCATCATGGGCAGCCTACACTACAGAGGAAGTGAATATGAACCCAGAGAATAGAAATATGGGACACAAGGATAGGAATCAAAACAAGCAATTTTAAAAGGTTATTAAATGGAGTATTATCCAGCAAAATCATTCCTACATAAATACCCAGGAGAACCAAAACTATATAACCATACAAAAACTTGTACCTGAATGTTCAGAGAAATTTTATTCATAACGGCCAAAGTATGCTGCTAACTCGCTTCAGTTGCATCCAACTCTGTGTGACCCCAGAGACGGCAGCCCACCAGGCTCCCCCATCCCTGGGATTCTCCAGGCAAGAACACTGGAGTGGGTTGCCATTTCCTTCTCCAATGCGTGAAAGTGAAAAGTGAAAGAGAAGTCGCTTAGTCGTGTCCGACTCTTAGTGACCCCATGGACTGCAGCCTACCAGGCTCCTCTGTCCATGGGATCTGCCAGGCAAGAGTACTGGAGTGGGGTGCCATTGCCTTCTCCAACGGCCAAGGTATAAACAACCCAAATATCCATCAGCAGATGACTAGATAAACAAAACATAGTGAATCCATTCAATGGAATATTACTAAGCCATTAAAAGAAACAAAATATGGATTCATGCTACCACATGATCTTGAAAACATTAAGTGAAAGAATTGAGATGCAAAAGCTATGTATTTTAAGATTTCATTTGTCAAAAGAGGTCCATCTATAGAGACAAGGAAGCAGACTAATGGTTTCAAGGGGCTGATGGAGGAGGATTTGGGAGTGAGTGTTAACCGGCACAGGAATTTTTTTTCAGGGGTGATGAAAATGCTCTAAAATTGATGGTGGTGATGATTTTAGAAATCTGTGAATATAGTGATAGCCAACGAATTGAAGAATTAAAAGCCAATGAATTAAAGAGCTTCTTGATGAAGATGAAAGAGGAGAGTGAAAAAGCTGGCTTAAAACTCAGCATTCAAACAACAAAGATCATGGCATCCTGTCCCATCACTTTATGGCAAATAGATCGGGAAACAATGGAAACAGTGAGAGACTTTATCTTCTTGGTCTTCAAAATCACTACAGATAGTGACTGCAGCCATGAAATTAAAAGACACTTGCTCCTTGGAAGAAAAACAATGACAAACCTAGACAGCATATTAAAAAGCAGATATATTACTTTGCCTACAAAGGTCCATATAGTCAAAGCTATGGTTTTTCCAGTAGTCATGTAGGGATGTGAGAGCTTGACAATAAAAAAGGCTGAGCACCGAAGAACTGATGCCTTTGAGCTATGGTGCTGGAGAAGACGCTGAAGAGTCCCTTGGAGAGCAAAGAGATCAAACCAGTCAATCTTAAAGGAAATCAACCTTGAATATTCATTGGAAGGACTGATAATGAAGCTCCAATACTTAGGACACCTGATATAAAGAGCTGACTCACTGGAAAAGACCCTGATGCTGGGAAAGATTGAAGGCAGGTAGAAAAGGGGAAGACAGAGGATGAGATGGTTGGATGGCATCACAGACTCAATGGACATGAGTTTGAGCAAGCTCTGGAAGATGGTGAAGGACAGGGAAGCCTGGTGTGCTGTAGTCCATGGGGTTGCAAAGAGTTGGACATGACTGAGCAACTGAACAACAACAGCAGCAACAGATTGAACACTTTAACAGGTGAATTTTTGGTACGTGAATTATCTCAATGAAGTTGTTCTCTTTTTTGGGGGGAAAAAAAAAGAAGGAATCTGGTTTCTGGTTTCTTAATATTTGCTGGTTTCTATTGAATGTTGCCTTGAAGTTAAGAACAAACAGCATATATGAGCAGATTCCAAATTGGTCCATCTCCACTCAGCAAGTGTATTGGAAGTGAGTGTTCTGAAGCTTTCACTTAGCGTCTTTGGCATGGAAAGGAGAATTTCACTGGCAGTTTTCTCTTCTGCCACCAGAGTACGCACCATGCTCAGCTTTCAGAAGTTGACCTGGGAGTCACACCACAGCATCCCCCACCCTGGAGCACCGAGCCAGGAGGTTAATAAAGTGCCTTGTGGGTCAATCTCCTGCACCATTTCCGACAAGCCACAAGCTAGAATTTGCTCAGGATGCAGCAGGCACATTGGAGTAGTAGGAAATTTCTCAGAATGAGATGCCATAAACACAGAATACTCACTCTCACCCTCAGCCAATTCTGATGACTTATTGGAAAATGAATTTTCTAGAACAATTATCTGAAAGCAAGCAGGCCTCAGGCCAGTACTTTCTCCCAAAGAAATCCTAATCTGAACGTTTTAAACTGAGTTCAGGCAGGCCTGAAAGCTCCACACTGCTGGATCCAAACTTTCCTCAGGCAATTTCAGCCCAATTTAGAGCATCCCCAGCCAGACACCCTGGGCCACCTCTTGAGAGAGCAAGGTCTTCATTACCAGAAGTGTGCAGGCAAGGGTTGAATGACCACTGGGCAGCCCGGTTCAGTTATGAGATGGTGAAATGAATTTCGGTATTTTTTAAAAGAATCTTTCAACTCTAAAATTCTATGCCTCTAAGAGAAATGGAGAGGAAAACCACAAATACTAATTATAGAATATTAAGGAAGCCAAATAGATAGCTACATCTTTCCCACTCAGGTTTTATATGAATCAAGAAATAAAGGAGTCAGAAGGTGAAAGCCTAAAATATCTCCTTTATTAGTGATTATGGAACACAGAGCTGAGAATGATAACCAGCAGACAGCTAACTAAACCCTCAGATTAGCATACCTGTTGAGGTTAAGACCAAAGGCAGGTTCCTTCCCAAGAGGAAAAGGGGGCCTAGTTTATTCTTCCCAAGTAACAAATCAAGCAGGAAAAGAGGATGTAAAGAGGCCAGGAGGGTTTAGCAATAATTTCTCCTCGTGAAAATTAATAGTGGTGATGAAGCATTCCTAATAAAAGCAATAAATTAACATTTATTGAAAGGCACTGGGGTGAGGGATTTGGGGTTTTGTTGGAATGGTTATTTAACCATCATAATAATCTTATGTTGACTTTAAAGATAAGAAACCAAATCTGCCAAGAGGATAAGTTATTTGCCCAACATCAAGGAGGGGGAGGGGGGACTCAAACCCCTCAGGGTTGGGGGCAGACGACATCAGAGGCTGTGCTCCCTCTGGAAAAGGTAAATAACTTAGACCTTGCATTCATCATTAGAGGGGTGAGCTCATCATCTGATTGCCATATATGAGAGCAAAGGAATAAGTGTGGTATTAACAAATGCTCTGCAGATTCCCAGGTGTTCCCCAGGATGTCCTGGACATGAGGCACTGGGTGGAAGTATGGCTGGGGTGACCTCAAACAATTGACCTCCAGGTTGACTCCTTCGACACAGACTCCTGACTTTCTGGGATCCAAGAACGAGTTCTTTGAAGAAAGGATCTTGAGGACTGTTTATTTAAAACAAAAGCAGTGTCAAAACCACTGACAGAAAGGGCTGGGTTCAAATTCCATCTGACTCACACCACCTTGTAAGCTCAGTGCAAGCTATTCAACCACTCCAATCTAAAATGGGAAGAACAAGTCACTGCTTAGAGAATGTAGCAAGAACCAGATGTGATGTATGAGCTGTGCCTGGCCTAGAATTCATTCAAAATGGGACTGTTACATTGAGAGCAGCACGCATCCCTTCTCAACCAGCAGCTAATTTGCTTTCTGTCTCTTCCTTATCCCCAAAATACATTTTTAATCAGTGTTTAGTATTTTGGAACAATAGATAACAACAACAACAACAAAACCAGAACAGCCACAAATATATGCATTAAAAACTTTAAGGTCCCAACAGAAGGGCAGATCAAACTCAAAGAAGGAGCCAATGGTAGACATCTGCTTCGGAGACTTTTCCATCAAGAAAATCCCCTGGATGCCACCTCTCATGCCACTGACTGATGATGACGCCTTTTGCTCTCCAAGGAAGTCAAACTTGGGATGTAAACACAGGAAAAGGCTTGGACTTACTTTTATTTCATAAGTCTCATCCAGACAATGTAGGGCATCACTGAAGAGTTGGGTTTCCAGCTAGGATAGTCTGAACTAGATCCACATCTCACTTCTTACCTGGGGAATCCGGTACAAGTGACATAGCTCCCCTCTGTGTCAGCTTGTTCGTGTGTAAAATAAGGATAGCGCCTGTCTCCTAAGGCTATTCTGAGGATTAACTGAAATAATCCATTTAAAGTGCTTAGGACAGAGAATGGCACCTTGCAAACACTCATGAAAAAAGTTAGCTTATTGTTGGCTCATGAAAAAAGTTTATTATTAAGTGCAAAAATAACATCCGAAAAGCACATTGCTGCATATGCTTATTTGTTTTGAGCTAGTCTCTATATGTAATCCAGCCAGTAATAATAATAGTGCCATCTAGGCAATCCTGAGTCTCAGACTTCAGGAAGTCAACAGCACATATCCAGCGGGATAACAAATGCTATCAACCATACGCCTATTCCATCAGCAGATCAGCACGGCTGAGGGGAGGTCTGGCACACAGCATGCTCCACATCAAAGGCTGAGGACCTGGCACCCACTCTTTTATCATACTCTCGGGCCTCTACGTCTGTTTCAGAAGGGACTTCTTTGATGCAGTCCTCCAAGCATCCAGCAAGCAGTGTGTGTGTGTGTGTGTGTGAGATTTTACTTACTTATCCTGCCCATTGGCTGTGTCCCTCTACCTCCTGTCCATTCCCTCCAGTTTACCCTGACCAATTCACCTCCATCCGCTGATACGCTGCCCCAGCTGGCATGGATCCATTCTTCCTTAGTGAACTGAGAAATACTCTAGCCAGCTTTGTCTGATCAACAGGTTATATCAGTGACCTTTGGCAAGCAGATTTCAACAGGATCAATCCAGCAGCATTCAATAGAGGCACCCTTCTCAGGCCAGACAAGGAACATCATTAAATGACTTATAAAAGCATGTGTGTGTGCGTGGCAGGGGTACTTCCCTGATGGTCCAGGGATTAAGGAAGAAAAAAAAAAAAAAAGACTTTGTACTTCCAATGCAGGGATTGCAAGTTTGATCTCTTATTGGGGAACGAAGAACCCACATGCTTTGTGGTGTGGCCAAAGAAAAAAAATTAAATTTTAAATTTAAAAAATAAATAAATAAAAATTTTAAAAGATATGCTCCTTAAAGAAAAGCATGTGGGGGAAGGAACAGCAACAGCAAAAAAAGTGAACTCCCTCCCTCCAAACAGAGGGGGGGATTCTGCAAAACTAAAGAATGTATTCATCAACTCACAGAGCCAAGAAACTGTCCCATGCCCCTCTCTGGGAAATCAGCCTTTAATCCCTGATTCTCATGGGATCTTCATACCACTGGCTTGAGAATCACCATGAGTATTAAAATGCAGATTTCTGGGACTCCCCAGCCCACCAAGCCACACACTCAGGGGCCTCAGCGGCTACATTTTCACTATGCTTGCAAATAATTCTGCTGCACAGTAAAGTTTAGAATCATCCCAGTCTAATTCATAAGACCATGCAGCACATTTAGAGTCAGTGTTTGGAATTTCAAGGTAATAAAGTAAGGCAAACAAGACTAATGGCAGCTCCTCAAAAATGAAGGAGAGAGAGCAGCAGAAAGAACATTTCTGCAGAGAATGTCCTAAAGTAACAGCACACAATGTACGGGAAGAATGACAAGGGGCCCAGTGAAAGCTGCTAAACCCCTCTGTCACAGCTACCGCCACCCAGCAGTGGCAGACTGTACTAGCCCCTGACATTCACAAGCATCTCCATAGGATGTCTTTGTGCTTCTTCACAGAACCAGCTCAGTGACTCGGCCTCTGTGTGGATCAGATAATAAGATTCCTCAGAAAAATGTCACTGTTGTCATATTTTTCCTTCTGAAATTTTGTTTATCTCAGTAGGCCAACTTTCTATGTAGCCAGGCAATGTTAAGAATTATTCCCTGTCAAAAATTCCAAATTCTACCCCCTTCCTGTGACTGAGAAAGGAAAGCAGGAGGTCAGAGGAGGAGGGGGCACTCACTACCAGACCCCTCAAGTCCAGGCAGCTTCAGGACCTTTTCTCTGGTTCTGCCTTTGTCTGTCACTGTCTCTTTCTCCTGATGTGATGGGGTCTTTACTTAGGAAATAATACCAGGAAATAACGCTGTTCTTTGCATCCATTACTCAGTCATCACAGAGGCTGATTTTTCACTGTAAACCTGATCCTTTCTATCCTTTATGTGTCCATTTGCATGATCTTCAAATCTTTGGGCTGAGGGAAATAACTGAGGACCACATATGACAGGCCGGTTGCTAGGTTACAGAGCAATGCCTCTAGACAGAGGACTACCGGTCTAACATTTGAGGAGGAGCATAGAAATACCCTAAAATAAATCTGAACCCCCAAAAGCCAGGAGAAAAAGGCTGAGAGGTGAGGTGGGGAAAAAGAATAAGAAAGAAAGGGTGGCAAACTCTTCTAAATGCACATTTCCCATAACTAATATTGCAGACTTCCCTGAGGTCCTTACCATCAAGGACCATGTTCCTTCCCAGCCCCACACCGCAGCTCCATATATCTGCAGCAATTCATCATCACCCATGGATGGAAGGAGCTGGATTTGACTTCTTTCCACTCTTTTTTCATGCCACTAACTAGATTCTATGCTCAGTTACTGTCTTTCTTTAATCAATTTATTTTTCATAACACTCATGTACCATTCACACAATTCCCCAAAGCAAAAGAAGATGGACAAGACAGGTGACAAGGAATATTTGGCTAATTACCTATCTGTGCTGTGTAAACACAGACCACGTTAGGGGAGAGCCTGTTCCATGAGAATGCTTTGTTCTCTTTCTACCTGTAATAAGATCTGGGTAAAAGGAGTGGAGAAAAGCTGGTAGACAGTCCTCAGGAGCCCAGGGAATCTGTGGGATGTAGTGATCCCAGGGGAGGAGCCAGAGGAGAATGGCTGTCCCCCTTTTCGTTTTCATCAACTGCTTGTAGGAGACAAAGAACAATGTTTTCTGGAAATGAACATGCTTATCTTAAAGGAATAGGCACTATTAGATTTCACTGCTGCTTGGAAAGAGGCACCTTTTAGAAAGCCAGGGAAGATGCTTGCTGTCTCAGCCAATTTCGTATGGCAAGAGTGAGACACATCTACCTTTGCCTGGTGTCTGGGCCCTAGGACCAAAAGCTCAGGGTAGAACCCAATCCATGTCTCTGTCCCTCTAACATCCTAGAGAAAGAACTGATTAAGTGCAATCTGTTAAGAAGTAATAAAAGGTCACTATGTAGATGGTGACTCAACCTTGAAGTCAGAGCAGTCGGTCCCCTTGAGCACAGAAGGTGAGGGGGATAATTTTGGTAATACAGACAGTGGGGTAAGCACTAGCAACATCTCAATACAATAAACAAAGAGAAAACATTTAAGGCTTTTGAACACTATGACCAAGGGAAAGTTTCAGAGAAATAAATCTGTCAGCAGCAGTGAATTAGAATGGAGAGTAAGTTAAGGAGATTGGGCAACATGGTGGAGGGTTGCAGCAATACACAGCTGCTTCCATCTCTGCAGGGCTTAGCACTCACTACATTAGACCCCGGATTCCAACCACAGGACTCCTGGCTGGGAGCACCTCCTATCTCCAAGTTAACAATCCAATAGACCCAAGAACTGAAAAACTAGTAATAAGTTCTGTGACAAAAATCTGTGCCTTTCTTCCTACACATGACTTGAAGGACAGTGAACAGAGACACATTTTTCATGGGTGATTTTATAATGTTTAGCAAAAGCCTTAAAAATCAAAATCAAATTCTATGAAGTTTTTTCCTTTGGAAACACCAGAAAGGCAAACATTTTATGAAAGATGTCCACCAAGGCATCATTTATAACAGAGAGAAAACAACTAAAAGCAAGCCCAGATACTTTAGTTATTCATTTATTGTCTCTCAACCTGAAATCTAACATTCTTGGCCCAACTGCATACTGGAGCTGGGCCCTGCAACCATTTCCCTTTTGCCATCTAGGAGAATGTTAAACTTCACCAACAGAGAGCATCGGAATGATCCTGCCTGGTCATCAAAAGTCAGTTCTCTTTTATCATTATTATTATCATTACCATTATTATTACTATTATACAAAGAAGTCCACAGGCCTCATCCACCCTCAACCCTTCCCCTAAAATAACTTGTGATGGTCTACCTACCTTTTGGAACCCTATCCTAAAACAACCTAGGATTCTGTAAGGACAAATATTTTCTGATTCAGGTGAGTCAATGACCATTCTCACCAGGCACTTTTTAGTTTTTTTGGCTGCGCTGGGTCTTCATTGCTGTGAGTGGGATCTTTCTCTAGTTGTGTAGAGTTGGGGCTACTCTGTAGTTGCAATGCACGGGCTTCTCATTGCAGTGAATTCTCTTGTTGCGAAACACAGGATCTAGGCACATGGGCTTCAGTAGTTGTGGCCTGCAGGCCCTAGAGCGAACAGGTTTCAGTAGTTGTGACACACCGGCTTAGTTGCTCCGTGGCATATGGATTCCTCCTGATCCGGGGATCAAACCTCTGTCCCCTTCATTGGCAGGTATGGAGTCTTATCCACAGCGCCACCAGGGAAGTCCTCACCAGGCAACTTTTAACAACCTTGTGGCTTTTTGTCTTTAAAAGTTCCTGACTCTCTTCCTTGGAATATTCTTTCATGTTTACCCCAAACCTGTGTCTTCTGAATTGCAAAACTTAAGGCCCCAAAAAACTCTTTTCTAATATGCAGCCTCCTGCATTATTTTTAAGTTATCACATAAAAAATGTAGGTTGCATAATAGTATTGCAGTATGAATCCAAATTGATGGAATATATTATGTGTGTATAAATGGATAAAATGCTGATGTCCGGGTAGATCCAGTAACAAGTGGGCAACAATGCTTTTCACTTACAACATATGAAAAAAAAGAAAAGAAATTTTTAAAAACGGCTGATATTGTGAGTATTTGCCCACTCAAGTTAATGAATATTGGTTACGTTTCTAGGGGAGAAAGCAATCTCTATGGTTTTGGACAGAAAGATTTGCACAAGCTACGGTAAACCACGTAGACCAGGCCTCCCCTACAGTCTCTTTTTTCTATTTGAGATAGAGATTTCATTGCCAGCCCCTCCTGCTATCAATTTTAACATAACCCCCAATCAGATGGCATGTGTAAATGTTTAAACTTGGATTGTGAAGAACAAATCTCAGTGGTCTCAGAAATCCACAAAGTGCTGGAGAAGAGAGCTGCACTTACAGGAAAGAAGCTCATGCTTGTGAAGAAGAAAAGACTTTAAAGGGTCATTCCGGTGGCATTGACAAGCATCACTAAGGATGCTGCCTGTTTATCTTTGGTCACATGAGTCACGTCTGACTGTTTTGTGACCCCACGGACTGTAGCCCTAGGCTCCTCTGTCCATGCAATTTCCCAGGCAAGAATACTGGAGTGGGTTGCCATTTCCTTCTCCAGGGGATCTTCCCGACCCAGGGTTCAAACCCCCATTCCCTGCACTGGCAGGCAGATTCTTTACCACTGAGCCACCAGGGAAGCCCAAGGATGCTGCTGCTGCTGCTGCGTCACTGTCTGACTCTGTGCAGCCCCTGAGACGGCAGCCCACCAGGCTCCCCCGTCCTTGGGATTCTCCAGGCAAGAACACTGGAGTGGGTTGCCATTTCCTTCTCCAATGCATGAAAGTGGAAAGTGAAAGTGAAGTCGCTCAGTCGTGTCTGATTCCTAGCAACCCCATGGACTGCAGCCCACCAGGCTCCTCCATCCATGGGATTTTCCAGGCAAGAGTACTGGAGTGGGGTAAGGATGCTGCTACAGCTAGGAAAATACAGACGCTACGGCCTATTCTAGGCAAAGCCAATGCAGACAACAGACTATGGAGTGAGAACAAGATGCAAGCATTTACGGTGGAGAGGAGAGCTACTGAATAAAGTGGGATGGAAGCATCAGAAAAGGAAGAGTAACTGAGCTTGCTGCTGGTTTCAAAGAGACAGTGTGGTGTCTGGCATCTCGAACACAACCTGCTGTGAGGTGAGCCACCCTAACACTGGTATCAGATGGGACCGATCCAAACCTTGGCATCACTACTGACAGTTTTGTCACCTGGGCATTTGGCACAGAGCCTGGCACATAGCAGGTGCTCAGTGAACATCAGGTCAATTAATACATGGGCATGACAGCTCCTCCGAGCCCCCCTCACTGCTACAAGGAAGATCGTCACACCTAGACCGTATGGTGTTGTCATGGGATTAAGTTAGACAGTGCTAATAAAGGCTCTGCCTGGCACTGCGTAAGGACTCGATACATCATTCACAAAGAAGGGGCAGCTTGGGTACTGGGTACTGGAAATATGAAAAATCTGTCAGATCAAGAAGTGTGAAGAGAAGCTCAGGCAGAGGAAACGCAGTTCAGGCCATTAGGTTCCCCTGCCTGAGATCCTGTAAGGCAGAGATTTAAAGAATCGCTTTTCTTTTTGCCCCCTGTCATGGATGTTTTGGAAGTCTAGTGAAGCCTATGGATCACTTCAATAAATAACATTTTTAAATGCATAAAATAAAATACAGAAGTTTGCAAAGAAACCAATAGTTATCCAAGTTTTTGAATTGTATCATATGCTACTTTTTCAATATCAGTTCAGTCGCTCAGTCGTGTCCAGCTCTTTGCGACCCCATGAACCGCAGCACACGAGGCCTCCCTGTCCATCACCAACTCCTGGAGTCCACCCAAACCCATGTACATCGAGTTGATAAAGCCATCCAGCCATCTCATCCTCTGTCATCCCTTTCTCCTCCTGCCCTCAATCTTTTTCAGTATAGTTATCAGCAAACTTTTTCCATCAAAAACCAGTTACTAAGTATTTTAAACATTGCAAGGGAAGAAATTTTCTGTTGCAACTGTGATACATAAATGAATGGGCATGGCTGTATTCCAATAAGTTTCATTTACAAAACTAGGTGGCAACCTGGATTTTGTCCACAAGCTGTAGTTCACTGGCACTTTTATTAATGCGTAAAATAACAAGATATATTATAAGCGCTAATAACTACTGTAATTTATAATTAATGTAATGATCATAAATGACACTTTGAGATCATTGCGATAATAGCAATAAATGGAAATATCTATCATTTCTACCTGTAACACAAACACAGATATTATTTAAACTAGCATGGGTTGTTGTCTACAGTCTCATTGAAATAATGTGATTTTTTTATTGTCATACAGTTATAACTTTCTTCCTATACAAATTCACAGACCCTGGGTTAAAACAGTGGCATTCCGTGTACTTAGAAGAAAATCCCAGTTCCTATCATGGTTTAAAAGACTCCCGATATGGCCGTGGCCAACCTCTACCATCATATCTGACACTCCCCCAACTCCCCAGCTCACTCTCCTATTCCCTTTTGTCACTTATCACACCAAGTTCTTCATGCTTCAAGGCTTTTGTACTGGTTGTGCCTTTTGCTGAAGTGCTATGATCTGCCTCCTTGTTATTCTTCAGCCTTGGCATGAATACCACCCCTTTAGAAAGACACTTCCTGATGCTTTACAGCAATCTTGACCACGGACGGACATCTGGGGCCTTGCAGAGGGATGCAGATTGTCACAGAGCTGGCACAATCCTAAAGTAAAGACCCAGAACTCAGACATTAAGCTTGAGGAGCACAAACTCGGAGCCTTAGAGGAGGAGTATAAGTTGGTTTCTTGGGGCACATAATTGGAGAAGAAGGGTCATAAGCCCCCAGTTCTGGAAACCAGGTCCACTCTCCTGCAGCCTTATTTCCTCTATATCTGTTTATTTGGAAATTTAAAACAAGTCAAGTCATATTTCTGACCCATTCTTGAACCTAAATTACATGGCTAGCCTGGCAGACTGAGCTCCATAGCCAGGCCTGCCTACCACACTCTGCTCACAAATCTTTATCACATTACCTCACTTATTTTGTTTCAAGTCTTTACTTCAATCTGAAAAATAAATACCTTGTTCATTTTTTAAAAAATCTCCTCTCTCCACCCACGCCCATGAAAACATATGCATCAGAGGAGTGGGCATCTTCAAGTTTTTTTCATCATCAGTGCCTAGAACAGTGCGTGGTATGTAAAATGTGTTCAATATATACTTTTTAAATGAATGCAATGGCTATTTTAATCATAATTTGGCCTGAAGCAATAGTCAGAATATATCTGTAAACTAAAACTAACTGTCCACTTTTTTCCTCAAAGATAGAGATACTGTCCCTTTCTTCCTCCCACAATGCAAATAAATCTCAGTCCATCTTTCTTTCTTTGCCCTGTTTTACAAACTGAAGTCATCAATGGCTATTTATTTCATGCCTACTATGAAATCCTTGTATCATTTTTTTTTAAAAAAAGGGAAGAACAGAGATAATAATTGCTCATGTTCCACTATCAATTCTTATGTCCCCATAATGTCCTGAATGGATGTTCACCTAATCCACAGCATCAGGCTGCCCTAGCACAGAAGCAGAGTTACAAACAGTCCCTGCTGCTGTTGCTGCTAAGTCGCTTCAGTCGTGTCTGACTCTGTGTGACCCCATAGATGGCAGCCCACCAGGCTCCGCTGTCCCTGGGATTCTCCAGGCAAGAACACTGGAGTGGGTTGCCATTTCCTTCTCCAATGCATGAAAGTGAAAAGTGAAAGTGAAGTCGCTCAGTTGGTACCCCTTGGACTGCAGCCCACCAGGCTCCTCCGTCTGTGGGATTTTCCAGGCAAGAGTACTGGAGTAGGGTGCCATTGCCTTCTCTGACAAAGAATCCCAGACATCTACAACTGAGCACTGGGACTCACAAGACCATCCAGAACCACTCCTAGAAACTAAACTGTTACAATCCTAAGAGGAATTGCCCAATTATGAGAAAAGACCAGATAGAAGCCTTAGAAAAGCAGGATATGGCCTCGGTGTTAGAAGTGAAAATACCCAACAGAACATATTAGAGAAAGAATGGGTTTGAGCTTGAATCCCGCTATAGGTTTCTCCTTTCTAGCCTATCTCTTCCTTCTTGCACTAGGAAAAAAAACTAGATTTTAGGTAGATCTCTCTAGATGAATTAGTATGGATGACAAATGAAAGAGAATGAAATTAAACAATCAAAACTTTGAAAGTATTACCATAAAACTTCTGGAAGAAAACGTAGGCAGTAAGCTTTTTAACATGGGTCTTTCTGGGACTGTTTAGATTTGACACTAAAATCAAAGGCAACAAATATAAAACAATAAACAAGTGGGACTACTTTAAATTAAAAAGCTTCAGAACAGCAAAGGACACCACCAACAAAATGAAAAAGCAACATACTGAATGACAAAAACTGATGTACAAATAATTTACAAATCATGTATCTGATAAGGGGTAAATATCTAAAATATATGAAGAGCTCATGCAAGTCAACAGGAAAAAAAAAAAAAAAAAAAACAATCCAATGGAAAAATAATGGGCAGAAGTCCTGAGTAGAGATTTCCTTAAAAGAAAAATGGCCAAGAGGTACATGAAAAGATGCTCAACATCTCTGATTATGAGGACAATCCAAACTAAAACCACACAATAAGGTAACGCATCACACCTGTTTCCACTGGCTATCATAAAAAGATAAAAAAAGAGTGATTACAAAGATGTGGAGAATAGGGGATTCTAGAAGGAAATGGCAATCCACTCCAGTGTCCTTGCCTGGAGAATCCCAGGGACGGGGAAGCCTGGTGGGCTGCCGTCTATGGGGTCGCACAGAGTCGGACACGATGAAGCGACTTAGCAGCAGCAGCGGCGGTGCACTGCTGGTGGGAATGTCAATTGGTGCAACCACTATAGGAAATAGGATGAAGGTTCCTCAAAAAATTAAAAGTAGAACTAGCATATGACGCCACAATCCCACTTTTGGGTATTTACCGAGGAAAATGAAACCACTCCACTTGAAAAGATATATGTACCTCCATGTTTACTGCGTCATTATTCCAAGTGAAATAAGTCAAAGGTAAATACTGTATGTTTCACTTATGTATGGAATCTAAAAAAAAGAAAAGGAAACAAAACCTAAGTTCATAGATACAGAGAACAGATTAGACTGGCAGTTGTCAGAGGAGGGGAGTTATCGGGTGGGCAAAATGGGTGAAGGGGGTCAGGGTGTAAATTTCCAGTTATCAAATAAGTAAGTCATGGACATGTCGTTATGGCATGGTGACTACAGTTCATAATACTGTCCTGTATACTATATGACTCAGCGGACATGAATTTGAGCAAACTCTGGGAGATACTGAACGACAGGGAAACCTGGCGTGCTACAGTCCGTGGGGTCCCAAAGGGTTGGACATGACTTAGCGACTGAACAGCAACAATACTATTTGAAAATTGCTAAGAAAAAAATGTTTGTAATTATGTAGGTAAGGGATGTTAACTCCTCACCTCTGACAACTGCCAGTCTAATCTGTTCTCTGTAACTATGAACTTAGGCTTTGTCTTCTTTTTTCTTAAGATTTCACATATAAGTGAAACATACAGTATTTATCTTTGACTTATTTCATTTAGCATTCACTTAGACTTATTGTGGTTACCAATTCACAAAATATACAAATATCGAATCATTATTCTCTACACCTGAAATTAATGTAGTGAGTGAGTGAAAGTTGTTCAGGCGTGTCCAATTCTTTGCGACCCCATGAACTGTAGCCTGCCAGGCTCTTCTGTCCATGGAAATATCCAGGCAAGTGTACGGGAGTAGGTAGCTATTCCCTTCTCCAGGGGATCTTCCCAACCCAGGTATCAGACCCAGGTCTCCCACATTGCAGGCAGATTCTTAACCATCTGAGCCACCATATAAAGTTATGTCAATTATATCTCAATTTAAAAAGAAACTTACAATTATTAGAAAGTTCATCTACATTCTCGTTTTTCACTGGAGCGCCTGCCCTGCACTTGGACCTCTGGGCCTTATCTCTAGAAGCTGTTTGTCTTGATGGGAGGACTAACCCTCTTAGCACAAGTGAAGTAGAGAGCAAGAGAAAGAACACACTGGCAATTAGAACAGGTGTTTTCCTTAAGAGTTGATTTAAAGATAACTGCCAGAGGAACATTTATTTTATACACTTCTTCTCTTCCATAGATGTGTCTATCCAGATGAATCAGCTAATTGACATGAAGGAACTTCTACTTGGTGAAATAAATGCTTTTTTCACATAGAGACTCTACAATGAGATTTTTGTTTTTACTATAAAAAGATACTACGAAACAAGGTGACATACATCAGAGAAACATTAGCTGATTTAACAGGAAAGGCTTTTAGCAAAAGGTAAAGAATTAGATAAAACTAAGTTAAAATCCAGGTTGTACAATTAGTCATATACAACCCTCAACTTAATCTCTCTGATACTTAATTTTGCTAATAATAAAAAACAGGAAATACACTAATAAGTATATCTAGCGTATTTGCAGAAATTAAGCTCAGTAGAAAACTTTTTACATAAGAAACACTCAATGAATTATACATAAATAGGTATAAAGAGGAGAAGTGCTTAAAAACAGATACAATTTATGATAGACATAAAATTGTGGGTCATATATCTTACTAAATATATATAAGAACTTTGAGGGAGAAATTATAAGAGTGTGTTGAAACATTCTAATAAATGGGAAAATATACTGTTTACATGGATGAGATAGACAGTATGCTAATAAAAGCAAATTCCTTCTAAAATTAATCCATAAGATAAATCCATTTTAATCAAAATGAGTATTAAAACTTTCTAACTTTTGAAAGAAAATAAAAGAGAATACCTTTATAATATATGACTAGAGGAAGTGCTATTATAAAAAACACAAGAAGCCCAAGCAATAAAAGGAAAAGTGATTAGTCTGGTCATACCGTGTTCAGACACTTAGTCATGTCCGACTCTCTGTGACTCCACGGACTGTAGCCCGCCAGTCTTCTCTGTCCATGGGATTTTCCAGGCCAGAATACTGGCATGCGTTGCCATTTCCTCCTCTCGGGGATCTTCCTGACCCAGGGATCAAACCCAGGTCTCCTACATCTCCTGAACGGGCAGGTGGGTTCTTTGCCACTAGGGCCGCCCGGGAAGCAAAATCATACTAAAGCAGTCTTATTAACATCTATTTAACAACAGACACCATTAAACAGTTATAGACTAGTGGACTAGGGTTTCATAGGATTTCATACAAATGAAATCCACATGCCTTCACCTCCATCCAGTTAGCTAGCATCAGCAGGACTATGGGGTGACAGAGGAAGAGATGGCTGGATGGCATCACCGACTCAATGGACATGAGTGGGCAGACTCCGGGAGATGGTGAGGGACAGGGAGGCCTGGCAGGCCGTGGTGTCACAGAGAGTCGGACGTGACTGAGTGGCTGAAGAACAAAGCCGTACTATGACAACAAGTACTACTGGGTAAAAAGAAGGGAAGAGGACTCTGCTTTGTGAGTGGGACTAGACTAAAAAGAAATGCTTTGGAAAGCAGTTTGGCAACTCCTAGTAAAGTTAAAGATACAACTCAGCAGCTCCCTACATTCTATTCTACAGAAATGTTCAAATGGGGTCACATAAATATATGAACAAGGATATTCATGACAGTACTATTTAAGTACAAAAATTGGGGAAACAACTTCATTGCTTGTCAGCAGAAAAATGGTGATCAACTGTGTTCTAATAAATCAACTGTTTTGTTCATGCCATGGGACATTACCTAGCATTTATCTTGAAAATATAGCTTTGAGTGAAAAAATAAGTTACCTTCAGTATGATACCAATAATTTAAATTTTAAAGCATAAAACAATTCTTTATATTATTCAAAAATACATACATACATAGAAAATTTATAAAAATTCATGAGAATAATATACATCCATTTCTGGCTAGAACTGAGGGAGAATTTACCTCTGGGGAGGCGAGACAGTAAAAAAGATTAAGCAGGTTGTAACAGGACTTGCACTTTTTTAAATAAAACTTGAAGCAATAGGCAAAACGTTAACATCTATTAACATCTAGATGATTGAATATATGGGAATTAGTTATGTCATTTTCTGTACTTTCTGATGTTTGAAATACTGCATGATTTTAAAGTTTTAAATTACTATTTAAAAATCCATCACTACTGCAGAAAACCATCACTACTGCAAAACTCATCTGTCTGACTCAAAAGTAGTGACTGGATTCCTTACATCTATGTATTATTTAGTAATGAGGGAACAATTAAAGACAAACATATATTTAAAAACAATGTGCTGACTATAAATTAGCCTCACACAATCCCACTTTTCTGTTCCCTGCCAAAAGTTACATTCTTAAAACAACTAAAATGCAGTCTTTTTAAAAAGTGCCTATTAGTCAAGCCAATGATTTTCAAATAATGAAATATTTTTGTTCTAGAAAGGGAAAAGAAATCCCTCAGAACCGAAAATAGACAGAGGTTTTGTATTAATATTATCATGTTTTTTGTGCTTAGGTTTGTAAATGTTTATTTTATTAAAGCTATCAGCAGGAATAATGAGGCTTTTTTATTAACATAAAAATTCAATATCTGGCATTATGGATGGTCATTACAATAATACAACAAATTTCTACATTCAATTTGCTTCCGTGTTTTGTTATTTTATTCAATATAGAGAAAACCTGGATACATTCATACAATATGCTAGTTTTCTATTGTTGCAGGACAAATTACCACAACCTTAGAAACTTAAACAAATGTGTAATGTCACAATCTCTATGGCTCAGGAGAATAGCTCATTTTACCTGGGCCCTCTTTTAGGGTTGCGCAGGGATAAAATCAAGGTGTCAATTGGCTGCACCCTTATTTGGAACTCAGAGACCATTTCCAAGTTTATTCCAGTTGCTGCCTATTTGGTTTCTTTGGTTGTTTGACGAAGATCCCGCTTCTCCCTATTTCCCCGACAGCTGTTGCCCAGGGACCATGTTCAGCTCTGAGAGGTGGCTCTCAGGTCTTTACCCTGTAGTCTTCTCAGCAACCTGGCAATTTACACTTTCTCAAGCCAGCAGGGGAGCATCTCTTTAATGCTTCACCCTTTTCAAAGGGTCCATCTGATTAAGTCAGGTCCACAAAGATAGTCTCCCTTTTGATGAATCCAAAGTCAACCCAAAGTCAAGTGATTAAGGATCTTAACTGCATCTGCAAATCCTCTGGCATACAGTGTGATGTAACCACAGGAGTAAAAACTATCATATTCCCAGGTCCAGACCATACTCAAGAAGACGGAATTACACAGGGCAGGCAACAGTAGGGGATGGGAATCTTGGGAGCCACCTTAACTTACAATTCTGCCTACCATACCTGGATACGTATTACGTAATAGCTATAAATGATGACCTTTAAGATATCACCTTGAAGTCTCAGGAGTTTCTCAAGATGGTTAGAAAGGGAATAATAGGCCAAATTTTTGCCAAATCTGTATTGCTGTTGTTCAGTCATGTCCGACTCTTTATGACCCCATGAACTGCAGCACGCCAGCTTCCCTACCCTTCACCATCTCCCAGAGGTTGCTCAAACCCATGTCCATTGAGTTGGTGATGCCATCCAAGCAGCTCATTCTCTGTTGTCCCCTTCTCTTACTGCCTTCAATCTTTCCCAGCATCAAGGTCTTTTCCACTGAGTCCATTCTTCCTATCAGATGGCCATGTACTGGAGCTTCAACTATAGCATCAGTCCTTCCAATGAATATTCAGGACTGATTTCCTTTAGGATTGACTGGTTTGATCTCCTTCCTGTCCAAGGGACTCTCAAGAGTCTTCTCCACCACCACAGTTCAAAAGCATCAATTCTTTGGTGCTCAGCATTCTTTATGGTCCAGCTCTCACATCTGTACATGACTACTGGAAAAACCATAGTTTTGACTATACAGACCTTTGTCAGCAAAGTAACGTCTCTGTTTTCTAATATGCTATCTACAGTTGCCATAGCTTTTCTTCCAAGGAGCAAGTGTCCTTTAATTTTATGGCTGCAGTTACCGTCTACAGCAATTTTGGAGCCCAAGAAAATAAAGTCTGTCACTGTTTCCATTGTGTCCCCATCCATTTGCCATGAAGTGATGGGACCAGATGCCATGATCTTCGTTTTCTTAATGTTGAGTTTTCAGCCAGCTTTTTTCACTCTCTTCTTTCACCTTCAAGAGGTTCTTTAGTTCCTCATTGCTTTCTGCCATAAGAGTTGTATCATCTGCATATCTGAGGTGATTGATATTTCTCCCAGCAATCTTGATTCCAGCTTGTGCTTCTTCCAGTCCAGTGTTTCTCATGATGTACACTGCATAGAAGTTAAATAAGCAGGGTGACAATATACAGCCTTGACGTACTCCTTTTCCTATTTGGAACCAGTCTGTTGTTCCATGTCCAGTTCTAACTGTTGCTTCCTGACCTGCATATAGGTTTCTCAAGAGGCAGGTCAGGTGGTCTGGTACTCCCATCTCTTTCAGAATTGTCCACAGTTTATCGTGATCCACACAGTCAAAGGCTTTGGCACAGTTGATAAAGCAGAAATAGATGTTTTTCTGGAACTCTCTTGCCTTTTCCATGATCCAAAGGATGTTGGCAATTGATCTCTGGTTCCTCTGCCTTTTCTAAAACCAGCTTGAACATCAGGGAGTTCACGGTTCATGTATTGCGGAAGCCTGGCTTGGAGAATTTTGAGCATTACTTCACTAGCGTGTGAGATGAGGGCAATTGTGCCATAGTTTGAACATTCTTTGGTATTACCTTTCTTTGGAATTGGAATGAAAACTGACCTTTTCCAGTCCTGTGGCCACTGCTGAGTTTTCCAAATTTGCTGGCATATTGAGTGCAGCACTTTCACAGCATCACCTTTCAGGATTTGAGATAGCTCCACTGGAATTCCATCACCTCCACTAGCTTTGTTCATAGGGATGCTTTCTAAGACCCACTTGACTTCACATTCTAGGATGTCTGGCTCTAGATGAGTGATCACACCATCGTGATTATGTTGGTTGTGAAGATCTTTTCTGTATAGTGCTTCTGTGTATTCTTGCCACTTCTTCTTAATATCTTCTGCTTCTTTTAGGTCCATACCACTTCTGTCCTTTATCAAGCCCATCTTTGCATGAAATGTTCCCTTGGTATCCCTAATTTTCTTGAAGAGATCTCTAGTCTTTCCCATTCTGTTGTTTTCCTCTATTTCTTTGCATTGATCAAAGGCTTTAGCATAGTCAAATCTGTATAACTAACCTCAACTCTCATTCCTCATAATAAACACTAGAAGTCAAGCAAAAGGCACCCAAAACTTACTGAAAGGAATAAAATTAGGTCTCCCCCTGTTACTGGACACTTGACATGTACCCAAGCCATGAAGCCTGAACTATCCCTTCTGTACATGAACCAGGCACTCAGGTTCTGCGGCAATAAATCTGCTGGGATGATTTTACTTGAGTGGGCCGGTTCATGCTTGATTTAAAACAAAACAGTCCAATCTTTCCAGTCAATGACACATTTGTAAGAAGTGTAAATATATTCACAGGGATGAAGGCAACGAAATGTTTCATATTAAGGTTTGCCTAAAGGCAAGTTAACCTGAGAGGTTTAGTTAAGAATAATGGGGCTATTATTAGAGTTTATGTTGATTTTTTTTATTCATGTTGAAATATTTCAAAGCAACAGTTTAAAAAAAAGGCCGGATAATTCAAATATGTCTGCAATTCCTAAGCCATCTCTAAAATCCTCTGAAATGGAATCTTCTTCACAATAATATAGAAGATATCAAGTTCAGTTCCAAAGATGACACTCAAAGTTGTGTGACCTAAAACTCCAAGCCTCCCCAAGACCCCTGTGAACCTTTAATGCTTGAATGAAATCACACAAGAACATGCCTGACACACAGGGGTTCATCAGTAAGCAGTGGCTGTATAAGTCAGGATAATCCAGTTTGATTCTTCATTCAAGTTCTATTGATAGTTTATAAGGAAATAGTTAAAGAATTACTAAAAGACTTAGTTTAAGGAATGGCACTTTAGCATCTTAAAAAAGAGAGAGGGGAAGAAAGAAAGAAAGAAAAAAAAAAACCTAAAATACAAACAAAAAGAACTAATTCAAAAACTGAGTTGGATACTTCTCAGCCATTAAGAAAGTCTGACAAATAAATGGGAAATACAACTCACTGAGGGATGACCATGGGCAAAGCGCCTGGCATAGTGTTTTACCAGCATTATGCCATTTAGTTGTCATAACATAGTGAAGTAGGTAGAGTGTATTAACGTGTCAAGATGCATATTATACATTAAGTTAAAATGCAAGTTATGAGAAGAATGTATTTGCAATGATCCTATTTTGCAAAGCAAATTATGCATACTCAAATATCTGAAGTATTTACATTAAAATGTCAGTGGTTTTCTCTGAATACTCGGATTCTGATAATTAAAGCAATTTTTACTCTTCTTTTTTACTTCTAATATGTCTCCAATGTGTTTATCTGTGTGCATAAATTTTTTAATGAAATTGAAAATTTCACATCTGTTTGCTTAGGAGTAGCAGATACCAAAAAAAGGAAAGTTTTATGTAAGTTTCATTATTAGTAAAGTGGCACCTCACTATTTTTTATATCTAAACTCTAAATACTCTATCTAACTACAGTGCTTGCAAGTCTGAAGTTTCAAGAGAGAGGGAGAGAAAGAAAAGTTGAAGAAGAGAGACTAGGAAGAGAAATTTTTAAAAAGATAGTTAATATTCTAAAAAAGGAGATGGTAATGAGGAAAGATGGAATGAAAGGTATCAGTAGGAAGAAAAGGGGCCACAGGAGAATTAAAAAGAAACATTGGGAACAGAGAAAGAATGAGAAAAGAGAAGAAATACATCAAAACAATAAGAATAGAGGAGGAACCCTCCCTTCCTATTCATCTCTAAATGAAATGGAAAAACTTAAATAAGATCACAATGAATCACTCTTAAAGCTATTTTTTATTTTTTGTAATTTTCCCCTGTAAGAGTGAGAAGGGGTTGAAGAATGTACTTGATAACCAAAGTTAATTCGTCCGACACCAGCCCAGAACCTGGATAGGACTGCAATGAACACACCAGGTATTTTTTAGCTTTCTCTTTAGTCACAGTACCAAGCACAAGACTGTCTTTGAAAAATGAAGAGTAGTGACTGGGTTACAGGTGCTGCTGCTGATAACAAAACACTTATTTTTTAACTATAGTCTTCAGACATGGTAAAGGAAGTGAACCCACTTCCCCAAAAATTATACTTAAAAGAAGGTGTAAATATCCCAGTGCCTGATTCTAATTTCCTCTGAACACTTGCTCAACTTACCCAGCTTCCTCCTGCCACCCTTAAGAAAAAGAAGCAATAAATCATTCTTCCACCTGTACCCTTTGTCAACATGAAAAATAACATCGTTGATGCGCTATGCTTTAATGAGGTAAACTTTCTTCAATTTTTCTTATTTTAACTATCTTGTCTTCTTCCTCTTAGCTTAAAACATTAAAATCTAGCTAAAGTAAAAGATTGAGTTTAGTTTTTGGATAACTTCTGGAAAATTGTAACTCCGCTAACAGCTTTTCCCTGAAGGAGAAAGGTAAAGTGATGTGGCATGTGGTGGTTTAATTAAAAAGCCCCAAAGTTGTTTGCCATCCTTTCCACAGAAAGAAGGGGCCCATATCTTCTCCCCTTGAATCTGGGCAGGCCTAGAACTGTTTTCAGCAACAGACTAGAGCGGAAGTTTCAACAGAACTTACCAGTCTAGGTCATAAAGCGTCAAACATCTGCTCTATTCTCCTGGAATATTGGTTCTCAGGAAATACCCTTCCAGGGAGCTCCTAGGAATATTGCCACCATGCTGTGAGGAAACCCAAGCCTCATGGAAGGACCACAGGAAGGCACTCCAGTGTACAGTCCTACTAGAGCTCAGCCTTTCAGTCACCCCAGCCCCGGAGCCAGACGTACAATGAAGATGCTTCCAAATGATTCCAGCCCCCAGGTATTTGTGTCTTCCCAGATGGGACTCCAGACATCATCCCAGACAGGTTATCCTTGCTTTGCCATGTCCAAATGGCTGACCCAGTAAGTATAACTAATCATCTCTGCTGATAAAAGGTTTTTGTTTTATGTTACTAAACATGGGGTATTTTTAATGCAAAAATGAATGGGAACTATGGAGATAAAAAAGAAATGATCTTGCAATAGTTATTACTGCAACTTAACTCTGATTACAGTAGAAAGTGGGCATCCTAAAACCCCAAATGTCACAGAGGGCCATATCCAGAAAACACTGAAGACAAAACACCTTTCTGGGGTTGCGACCAGATCTCCTTCCTCTGCCCTCTTCCCAATCTTTCTACCAAACTTTTAATCTTCGTTTTATTTCTCTTCCTCCTTTCGGTCATGCCTGCTCCTCAAGTTTGCCTTTAAGTCACTACACATTATTGCTTTGGGCATCATTCTTTCACTAATTAAACTTTTAAGCATTGTTCTAGATACTGGGATAGCAAAGGTGAGGATATCTAACTTTGTCTGTGACCTTGTAGAGCAAAGAGTGTAACGAAATGCTTTTCACACTACGGGTCACAATCAGTGACAGTCATGAAGGCATCCTGACGGGGCCTAGCAAACACTTTTAAAATATAAAACAAAACAGAAAATAATAAAAAATAATAAAATTAACAACATCATGACAATTGTTTCATGACTTTTTTATGTTACCTTTGGCACACAGAATGTTGTGGTATCTTAAAACTTTGAGAAATATAGTCCAATAGCTATTCAGAACTAAACCTCATTCTTAGAGTTAAAAAACATGAATGGAATTGTGGTCAGGAAATTTGCAATTAGGTTTCTGGCTTTGAAATACAATATGTCACAGAGCCGTTCTCAGAATCTCCTCTACTGATACAGGTTTTTGCTTTTTACTGTTTTTTGTTTTCTTTACAAGGGTATTCTGGGTCATTTTTGGTAAATAAGTGCCTGCCTTTGCGGGAAACTCATGTGTCACTCGTTCTGTATCTGAACATTACAGTTAAATGTTTCAGTACTTGAGTCAATCTATTCACTGGTTTAATAGCTGAACTGGAGAACATGGAATTATCATGACCTCTGGCATTTATTTTTGCCTGCAATTCTAGAAGCAGCCGTATCTTACCAAACACAAGCTAGGGAGCCTAAGCAAAAAAGTTAGCTGCCTGTATAATCATCTTCTTATAGCCTCTATCCAACAGTCAGTGGTAAACATTAAATAACATGTCATAAAACCCACTGACATCTGAGTAATGCTGGTGGCAGTCGGTACCCACCCTCTCTTGCTCCCTCTCGTTTATATGACTCAACTGAGACTGGTTTTTTTTTTTTTTCTTCATACTGAAATAAGTATATACTCTTCCAAGTCTTCTCTGGAGGAAAAGCACCAAATGATTTAAAATGATAGATCCTGCCCAATTCCTAAACTTTTAATTAGAAAACTCTAAAAAAACACCCCACAGATGTTTTCAGAGATTTCAGAAAGTCTAATGCCAGTTTAGTTTGAGTCACTAAGAGCAAAGATACCAGGAGAGGGAGGGTGACTGGGTGGCTGAAGCCTAATGCCAGGGCTGGATAGCTCCTGGGGAAATTTAGAACTGTCTGATGCTTGTATGCATACATACCAATGTGTGTACATATTTCCATTTTCACAAGTTGGGCTTGATGAACTGAGTGAGAAAGGTCTGAGGGAACCCAAGAGTAGTACCTATCATTCTATCCCAACAACACGCCAGGAACCAAATACCCGAGTAGCACGTGGCTACCATCCTGCCCTTTTGTCTTTGACAACTGAACTGGGAAAAATCCAGTATGTCCTTAAAGTAAATATTAATAATATTCATAATCTTTTGGTTCCTGACTTGGAGAAACTCAAAATGTAAGGTCCAAGGGATGATAATAACATTTTATGGGTTCACATGTGGCATGTGCTACAGACTGCATCACCCTAAAAGTCATTTGTTAAACCCTAATGCTCGATGTGATGGTATTAGGAGGTGTGACCTTTGGGAGGCGATTAGGTCTTAAGAGCAGAACCCTCGTGAATGGGATTAGCGCCCTGATGAAAGCTGTCTCTCCCATTCTGTCTTAGGAGGGCCCAATGACAAGACGGCCATTTATGAACCAAGGAGCAGTCCCTCACCAGTTGCTGAATCTACCAGCGCCTTCATCTTGAACTTCCAACTTCTACAACTGTTGTTTTTAAGACACTCAGTCTCTGGCAGTTTTGTTCCGCAAGCTGAAAGGTCTAAGACACAGCAAACACAATATGATAAATTCCAAAGTGCTTTTCCTATTGGTCAAGACTCTCGCTACAGCTTCTGTTCTTAGTGACTTGCTTTCACCATGTGTGCTGTGGGCTTAGTCACTTCAGTCATGTCTGACTTTGTGACCCCATGGGTTATAGCCCACCAGGCTCCTCTGTCCATGGGATTTTCCTGAAAAGAATACTGGAGTGGGTTGCCTTTTCCTTCTCCAGGGGATTTTCCTGACCTAAGGATCGAAACTGTGTCTCCTGTGTCTCTTGCATTGCAGGCCAATTATTTACCACTGAGCCACCAAGGAAGCCCTGTTCTCACCACATGAACATATAATCCCAACAACAACAGCTGCATTCACTCGTGCCTTGGTTATTGGCAAATCCGTCACCACAGTGGACTGTGCCTATCCTGTCTCGCCTTCATTTAATGAAAAAGAGTGTGGGGGGAGGGCAGAAAATGCTGACAAGGTTTCAAAGTTACTGCCCCTGTTTTCCTTCATGGAAACTCTAAAGCATGTATTTAAGCCTGGAATTCTCTCTGCTCTTCTGTGATCACTGTTTCAAACAGAGTTAACTGCCTGATAAAGAACCAAAGATGGGTGAGCCGCAAGAATATTAATGGATCCCCCAGGGTGAAATAAAGTAAAACTCAGTTTCTCAGAACTGAACAACAAAATAAATCACAAAATTTGGGGTAAATTTTCTGTCACAACTACAGTTTGGTTCTTAGAGGTTGTTGCCTGCTACAACAAAAATACATGATCATACTGACTTTGAAACTGTATTACTATTTGATGATCTGCCTAATGATGAATTATTTGTATAACATGAGATACCAAAGGGTCTCTTATTTTTCCCTTCCGATAGCTATTGCTGTGAGTTCTCAAAAACAGGTCACTGATTCTAAAGAAAGAGTACTGAAATCCATAGGACTGGGTTTAAGTATCATCTTGTGAAATCTCATGAATCTTTAAAAATTTTAGTCGACATCCAGCACAGTATAAATATTATGTGTGTGTATGTATGTACGTACATACTTATTTTGGGAAAGAAAATTAATCAGTCGTGGAGTACTGAAAGCCAACTTTGTAACAGTGATTTAAGACTCTTAAGAGGAGCATTAAGATTCATTTATTCACTCTAGGATTCCTCCACTGTGAATAATCTGGAAGTGTATGTGCATATTCTGGTAATTGAATTAACCAATATCATACATAATTTATTAAGCAACTAATTGTACCTTTTATCTTACACACAAAAAAACTGCATCACATAAAATCCACAAGCAATCTTCGAATACCTACAGAATGTGTTCAAGGAACCACATCAGACACTGCACAGGGCCCCCGAGGTGAAAAATGAAGGTTTTGATTGTAAAGTACTTGCAACTTGGTTGGGGGGGTGGTTAAAAATTAGCCCACAAATAGTTAAGTCACACTTTAAGGCAACAGTAAAGAGATGCAGATCCTGCTTAGCTAACAAATGAGTCTAAGAGATGATAAACTAAAGAGACAATCATTCCTACAACAACGGAGACAAGGGAAGGTATTTAGAGCTAAGGACTGAATGAAGACACTAATCTCCAACACTGGGGTGAAGATTATTTCAGGCAAGCACCCAAGGTCTCTTCCAGCTCAGATAATTTAGGATTGGTAGGGACAGAAGGGTTGACTGTTCTGAAATGGCAGTTATTTGAATGGCATTATTTCCCATGTGTATTCCTTGTTAAGACTCACCTCCCCCAGAGGCAAGGAGTCTGCCATTTCATCTCTTTATACACAGCATCTAATCTAGTACCTGAAACAGAATAGGAGGGAGTGCGGGAGGTTGGGCAGGACTGAACTGCAGGTGAATACAGCTACCAGGGAAGTCAGAGCAAAGTTTATTTGGAGAACATCAAGGCAATTTGGCTAAAGCAGAGAGAACAAGAAAAAGACAGCAAGTGGAATGTGTTGACTGGGGCTAGACTGTGACACACCTTGACAGCCAGGTTAGGAAGGAGGCTGGACCTCATTCTCTCTCAGCAACAGTGGAAGTCAAGCAGAACGCTGTCTCCATTATCAGGGAGCACACAGGACTACAAGCTGGTAAGAATTCATAATATGGGTTTTCTGCAGCCAAAAACACTGCCTGCCATTCTCGTAAACAAATGTTGCCCCCGATAAAGTCATCAGCCACAGTAGCCAGTTTCCATGGCGTGCCCTGAGGGCAATTTAGGATAGAGGAAAAAACAGGACACTGACCCTAGATACTTAAGATGCATATCTAAGGAATAATTGCAATGAGTCCAGACTCTGCATCTGCCCAAACATAGAAAGCACTAAAATCATTAACTTGAGATGCCTGGTTTTCTATGACTAGCAGGAATCTTTGATGTTTGACTAAATGTTTGCTGTTGTTTTTCAGCAAAACTCCCACATATCCTAGTTCCTCCTTTATCTCTTTGGATAAAAGCTCTCCGAGAAGCCGGTGTCCTGTCCTCAGTAAAGCCCCTGAATAAAACATAACTGATAACTTTTAGGTCATGCATTTTTCTTCAGCCGAGACATGCAGGAATAAAGAGAAAGGTCCAGCGGCTGCTCACACTTCTAAGGAGTAATGTTCAAATGTGGCTCTGGTGGTACCACTGGGACTTGTTAAAAATATCTGAAGCCCAGACTTGATCTATTGGATCTGCATCTCTAGATCCGAGGCCATGATCTATGTTCACATTGAGAGCGGCTAGATCGGAACTGAAAAATGACATGAACAGAAATGACGCAGCTTTACTATCGAAAAAATAAAGGGCTGTACAGCTTTGTATATATACTAGAAACCACTGCACACTTAAACGGTAGTTTTTACGTGTGTGAGTTGTATCTCAATTAAGAGGCTAAAAAAATCTCAAGCTTAGGACAGTGCCTGGCACATACAGGAGACCAGTACAAGTTACTTTTCTAAAGTGCATGCATGCATGGCTCTTTTCCCTTGACAGCCTTGGATTATGAGTTGGTAGATCCGGGACAAGCAGGCTCTAGAAGAGTCCAGTACTTTCTAAAGACTGGTGACAGGCATACAAGCAGCCAGCAGGGCAAGGAGCATCCATACCAGAAGTCAGGTTCAGTTACAAATCAAAAAAAGAAGAATTCAGCAGGAAGGCACATGTGAATGTAGAGTGAGGATCAAAAGCAGACAGGCAGCAGAGTGTGAGAAAGGCAGGAGATGGGGCAAAGGGGCAGCGAGAGAGAAATACTGGGAGTCAGAAGCCTCAGAAGAGCTGAAAGGCCAGGGCAAGCCGAAAAGCAGGAACATCTGTCTCTGCCTGTTCCTGCCTGCTGAGTGCCAGTCCCGGATCTTTCTTTGCCCGTCCTTGCCTGCTGAGTGCCAGTCCTGGAGGTGCTTCCCCAGATCAGCAGGTCGCAGCCCATGCTGGTCACACCTGGCTGAGGGACAACTTGCTGAGGCAGCCACAGTGGCTTCTATTGAACAAATCCAGAATCTTTCACCATAGGCAGCAGAAAAGGGGATGTCTTGTAAGGAAATTTACAACATTCCCGCGCTCTGGTTTGTTCAAATTAAAATGCCTGTCCCAGTGAAAATTCTTTGAACAAGAGTAACTGAGACCTGCATACAGTGGTTTCAGAGGCAGAACTGAAATGCCACAGCAGATCCCCTCACAGGGATGTAAAGACAGAAAACAGAACAGAGAGGAAATAGGATTGGAAGCCTCTCCCTCTCCCCCTCCTCTGGCTTCCTCACAGGCCTTCAGCCCCACCCATCTCAAGCCCCAATCCTTTCTGCAGCCCGGTGTTCACCTTGTAGGAAGATGCATTGCCTTGACACCACAGTAGTTTTGACTCCATTTGTCCTTTCTGTTCTAGCAAACAACATCACCCAACTCACCTCTCAAGTTCAGATTTCCAGGAGAGAATGTAAGGGGGCAGGGCTCAGCTAGGGAAAGGCATCAACTTCCAGTCCCTTGGCTGTTGGGAGCAATAGAGAAGGGACACACGACCTCCTAGGAGCCAGTGGAGGGGCAGATTCCCAGGAAAAGACATGCCTCAGTTTGCTTTGTGTTTTGTTGGGTGGCAATGGTAGTCGGTGTGTGGGTGTGTGTTTGTGTGTGTGTATTCCACTCTTCAACAAAGAAAACGTTCCAAACATGAAACTTCCTTAAACTACTTAATATTACTTGTATTTATTCTCTCGAGTGAATCCCCACACCTCATAAATATTTTCAGTGACTTTCAAACATTTTTGACCCCAGGATAAAAAATAAGACTAAATGTATATTACATATGAAGCACACGAAACAAACGTTTCACAAAACAACACATGTAATGCACCCTGATCTTTTCTATCCTGTTATAGTCCATTTTAATGCTCCTTCAGCCTGCTAAGTTGATTTAACACCCACTAACAAGTGGTGACCAGCGATTTGAAAAACCCTACTGTTACCTCTATCATCTGTAATTTTATCATTTAAAAACAATTTCACACTTTTCACATTATACTCATATAGAAGAAAATTCCCCAATTCTTTCCCAATAATATCCTAAACTCCACAATATTGTAGACAGTTTTAAAAGATGAACCAAGTTCATAAGAGATGTCTAATGCTTTGAATTGTCTACACAACAATGTTCTTAAGCCAGTCACACGACACCCCTGTTCTCAATCTGTTTAGTGACCAGTAGGGACTCATGCACTTGTGTAAAGTGTCAACCAACCTAGCTAAGCACCACCCACTGTCTCTGTACAAAGCCAACCTGCCCACACAGGGATGGAACCAGCTCCCTTGGGCTCACCAAACTTGTCCCAAAGGGGAAAGAAATTCTGTTGGTAATGTGTGTATCTCTGGGGAATTTCTAAGGCAGATTACTTTGTTCAGCAATGCCGATGCAATTGGGTTATTGGGTCATGGATATAAATAGGCTCAAATGCTTTGTTGGAGGACCGAGAGGTAGCAGAATGAGGACTGTCAGTAGAGGAAGCTAGGGAGGTAGAAGAGAGGGTGGAAAGATGGATTTCCATCTCTAGCACCAAGAGCCGGTGTGACTTCCATCTGCGGCACAGCATGTTGAGAACTGCCGAGATTCCTGCCTGTCCCACAGCATGGCCCAAGAGCATGGGACACTGGCTCTTCAGTCAGACCTGAGCCCATCCCTGATCTGTTACTGATGTCCCCTGAGCCTCAGCTGTGCCCTCTGTAGAATGGAGCAGGTACCAATAAACCCAGTTCACAAGCTCCCTGTGAAGACTCAAGTACAAGAAAGAGCCCATGTGAAGCGCTAAGCCTAGTGCCTGCCACAAAGCAAGGATCCAACACATGTTCCGGACAGTTGTTACCATCCCCCAACTAACGCCCCAGCTCACCTGCCAAAGGGCTTAAAACACACAAGCAGATGTCTGTCTTTGAATGAGTACTTTTCCCATTAGCCTCTCTAATCTCTTATCAGACATGGTTAGCCCACTCCAGGACCTTTTTGGATCCCTTCTCTCTTCTATAATAACTTGATTCCTTCCTCTTCTTTCTCAAAACCTATGCTCACTTCAATGTTTTCTCCTCCACTAACCCTGAGATCCATGGATACAGAGAATGAAAGGGACTCATCTCACTAAACTATTTATAGTGCCCAAAGCTTGATAGTTCACAACAGTCAGACTGAATTCCACATAATAACCAAGTGGTCTCCTGACCCAAGGCAGACACACAAGTACCAGGGATACACAATCCCTGTCTGCCCAGGGATTCTGGGATGCTCAAGGCCTGTCTGAGAATCCACAGCATCTAGGAAGTAGGAATGGCACCGAAAAGGGGTGCCCTTCAAAGATGCCACTTCCTTCCCAAAGGTTTCTGGGGCCAGCTTCAAAGAGGAGTCTGGATGAGGCATGGCCATCTCTATTTTTACAAAATGAGAACTTCCGGAAATAAGATACTGCCAAGGTATATTACTATACTTCACACATTCTGAGGTAGGTCTTAGCACATGGGGACCAAATACCATTGTGAAATTGTGCGAAAACTTCAAGGGTCCACAAGTGAATGATCTCCTAAAGGTGCCTTCTACCATGCCCCGTGCTTTCAGGGAACCTACCTGTGTGCATGCTTAGGGTTAAGGATAACAAGGCAATTTTCCTGTTTCCTTAAAAAAATATGGTATTAATGCAATAATACTACCTTAGACAATCCAGATCAAAGGCAAATGAAAATGTATTTGCTAATCTCTACTGAGTAGAAGACTATCTGTTATAACTTCCTCCATGCCATCTTCTTAAGGAATAAGTAGGTCATAATAGGGTGGCTCAGTGGTAAAGAATCCACCTGCCAATGCAGGAGATGTGAGTTCAATCCCTGGGTCAGGAAGATCCCCTGGAGGAGAAAATGGCAACTCACTCCAGTACTCTTGCCTGAAGAAGCCCACGGACAGAGAAGCCTGGTGGGTTATTGTCCCTGGAGTTGCAGAGTTGGACATGACTGAGCGTTTGAGCATGCACACGGACTAAAACTCACAGGTTGTAACAGCCTATATTTAGTGTCCTGAGGCAATTATTAATACCATCAGGATCAATGGCCTAGTGTCAGCAAAAAAAAGGGGGCATCATAAACAAACTAGGGCCCAGGTGGTAGGGACTCCAGGATTTCCAGGAGGTGACATAGGTAGATTGACAAAATGAAAAGGCAACCTACGAAACAGAGAAAAGTATTTGCAAATCATATATCCGATAAGGGGCTAATATCCAAATTAAATAACAAGTTCACACAACTCCATAGCAAAAACAAAAACAGAAAACACTCCAATTTAAAAAAATGGGCAGAGAAAGTGAATAGACATGTTTCGAAAAAAGATAAGTAGTCAACAAGTATATGACTAATCAGTATCACTCATCATTAAGGAAATGCAAATTAAAACCACAATGAGAAATTGCCTCACATCTGTTGGAATAGCTACTATCAAAAACAAAACATAGAAAGAGATACGTATTGGTGAGGCTATGAAAAAAAATGGAACCCTCATATACTGTTGGTGGGAATGTAAATTGGTGTAGGTACTAGGGAAAACATGAAGGTTCCTCAAAAAAAAAAAAAAAAAAAACAGAATTAAAACAGGATCCAACAGTCCCATTTCTGGGTATACATCCAAAGGAAATGAAAACATGATATTGAAGAGATATTTGCATTCCCACATCCATTGAAACATTACTCACAATAGTCAGGATACAGAAACAACCTAAGAGATGTCAATGGATGAATGAATAAAGATGACTGGTAGAAATATACAACAGAGTATTATTTAGCCTTAAGAAAGAAGGCAATCTGGCCATTTGTATCAACATGGATGTACCTTCATGGCATCATGCTAAGGGAAAGAAGTCAGACAGAGAAAGACAAATACTGCATGGCATCCCTTATCTGTGGAATTTTTTTAAAAAAGAAAAAGGCAAACTCATTGAAGCAGAGAAACAGAGAGTAGAAAAAGCGGTCACCAGGAGCTGAAGGGTTGGTAGAAATAGAAAGAGGGTCGTAAAACGGTACAAAACCTTAGATTATAAGATGACTAAGGTCTCAGGATCTAATGTAACATGTGATGACTTAGCTGATAACACTGCATTGCATAGCGATGCGCCAAGAGATTAGAGGACTTCCCTGGTAGATCAGCTGGTAAAGAATCCGCCAGCAATGCAGGAGACCCCGATTCGATTCCTGGGTCAGGAAGATCCCCTGGAGAAGCGATAGGCTGCCCACTCCAGTATTCTTGGATGTATTCCTGGGGGCTCAGTATTCCTGGTGGCTCAGACAGTAAAGAGCCTGCCTTCAGTGTGGGAGACCCAGGTTCAATCCCTGGGTTAGGAAAATCCTCTGGAGGAGGGCATGGCAACCCACTCCAGTATTCTTGCCTGGAAAATCCCCATGGACAGAAGAACCTGGTAGGCTACAGTCCATTAGATCGCAAAGAGTTGGACATGACTGAGTGATTAAGCACAACACAGGGCAAGAGACTAGAACTTAAATGTTCTCATCAAGTGAAAAATTAGAGGGGATGCCTGTGTTATGAACTAGATAAGCATCATTTCATAATGTATATCAAAACCACCATGACATATGCTTAAATATCTCACAATTTTATTTGTCCAAGTATACCTCAATAAAGCTGAAAAATACACAATTCACTTTTTATTTTCTATTCTCTCTCTCTGTCTCTGAGCCATCACTCTGAAATATGAAAGTTTCTGGGGCAGAATCTGAACTTGTAAATAGCTGAATCTTAATGTTCTCTAAGCATTTGCATGCTATGCTTCTGCTGAACGCTGCTCGACAACATGACATTTTTTTCCCCTTGTGCTGAAAAACAAAAGTTAATGGCCCAATAAGCAAATGAAGACAATTTCAGAAAATGGGCTTGGATAACATGAGAAAAGCAGGGGAGGTGCCTTCCTGAGGATCTTAGAAGACTGTCAACAGCCATCAGTTAGAGAATATGTTAGCTTGTCCTGCCAGAGCTGGAGAATTTTTCTTCTTTAAAATTACAGGTGATATTTTATCTCTGCCAGTGGGAGGGGGAACCACCTCATATACAAGGGAAAGTCAGTAACTAAGAATATGCACAAGTTTCAAAAATTAGTCACTGGTTACCATGGTAACGCAAATATTGCCTAACAACTCACTGGGCTGTAAGTAACTAAGATGATGCTAAATACATTACTTCAAAATGGGAAATGGACTCTATTTTTAGGAATACTTGCAAAGAACTAGATGGACCTAACCGCAGACTGAAGGTGGCTCAGATTTACCCCTGTGGACCCAGGATTCAAGGTCCATCTCCTGCCCTGTGCGCGTCAAGCTCTGTGTCACACGCGTGTGCTATGCCCAGAGACAGCTGCAGGAGGAAGAGTGATGACATTTTATTTACAAACAAAAAACGACCTTTCTCATTCCTTAAACTTTTAGTAAAGGAAGAATCCTTGCTATTGGGCAATGAAGACTGATAACAGATTTAGGTGGCAGTCCCTTTAAATTCAAGGTTAAGGAACTCCTCAGGCCAAACAAGATTTCTCAGAAAATAACTAGCATGCCCAATAAAATAATAATTTTTCCATTGATCTAAGTAGTTTGAATTTTCTAAGTAGATATTAATGTTAGTTAGAATAAAAGTATAAACAATATATGAATTTTTAAATTATTCTAACAACTGACCGTACATCAACACCCTCCTAAATGAAACTTAGCACGTGACTTCTGTTCATGGTACACAGTGCCTGGGACACTGGGGCCCCAAGTCTTCAGAAAAGTGGTCCCAGAGCAGTGTTCTTCCTAATGGTCCCTGAGTACCTGCATCAGAATTCCAGAGGGCCCTTACAGTGTAAAATCCTAGGCCATATTTAAGGCCCACCCATTATGAGTCTCTGAAGTTGGGATCTGAGAAATCTCCATTTTAAAAAGATGCTCCCTGTGATGTTTATGTTCTCTGGTCTGAGAAGTCCATCCTTAGCAATCACCAATACATTGAGGTCTCCTGACAATGAAGACAGAAGACAGGACAGTCATCAGGGAACACAAACCAACACCGTTTATCAAAGACAGAGCTGTTTGTGACTCAGTGGCTTTTGGGCCACAGCCTAGGGTATAAAACCAGCACAAAATACTTGTATTATACATGTGTGTGTATGACCCAAGTTTTTCAGAAACAACATGGGTCATGTACTCTGGCCTACTCTATTATATTCTAATTTTAATGTTACAGCAACCAACTAAATTGATTTCACATCCCACTAATTGGTGGTGTTTGAAAAACTCTATTGTAATATTTGTTGTCCTATATTTTTATCACTTAGTAATTTAAAATTTTTTTCATATCATATCCTAAATAGTAGAAAGTCATTCAGTCTTTTCCAATATACCCCCAAAGTCACAATATTTTAGTTACCTTTAAAAGGTGAATCAAGGTAAAGTGAGACAGTCTTCTGTTTAAGGGAATCAACAACAATACATTCAACTGCTAGCATTTAACTTATATTTATTTACATCTTCTTTATCTCACAAATAGCATGCAGATTATATAAGTATAAAATAAATGAAAAATCTTAAGAAAGTGAAGCAAGAAGAAGAGAAAGACATAAAATTGAGTGTTTACGGAATAAATCAAAGGAACAAGTACAAGTAATAAAGACAACATAGGCCAGGAAATCTAGGCTACATGTTAACTCTCAGCTTTCTGGCCATCAGTGTGCAGAGGAAAACATGATCAGTTATGAAAATTCCAAGATCCATCTGGCTGTCTTCCCTTCAGGCTGGACTGAACACTTGTTGCCTCCTCAGGGTAGAGAGGGCAGTCACAGTGGGACAGACCCTATCAGTGCCTCCACCTTCCACCACCATTTGATTCATAGGGCAACTGAAGATCCTTCTAAGGACTGGGACGAACAAAGCCAGGAGCCATAGGCCACCCGGTTCTCCCTTTTCTTGGAGCACTCTGTATTCACTTCTGTCCCAGAGCTGGCCAGCTTCCTGTGATGAAAGCTGTTCACAGACCCATCCTCTTCCTCCTCGCCAACCCCAGAAGGCGACCAGCTCCATGAAGACAATTTTGGTTCCTACGCTTGTCAGTGAGCTCTCCATAAAACCGAGCTGAATACTAAACTTCTCCAGGAATTCCCCAAAGGAAAGGTGATAGAAGCACAACGATCTGAATTGGCTTCTTGGTTCTATGGCTTATCACTCCTGAGATATTAGCTAAGCCATCTGACTGCTGTGATTCAGTTTCTTATCTGTTAACCAAAGCCAACGCGGTTTCCACCACAGGGTAGGCTTATGGATGAAATTAACAAACAGATGTAATGAGGCGGGCCCAGTTTCTGGCACACAGCAGGTGCTCAATAAATGTTACTTTTCCCTTCTCCTAAGAGAAATCTCTAGGATATTAACTGTACTTCCTACCAGAGCCACTGTAGTATTCACAATCCTTCTCTCACTTCCAAGTTTCCTAGTTAAAATCACCCACGAAGAAAGCAGAGCTCCCAAGGACCACAGAACACTCAATGCCTACACAATGCCACCTTCAAAATGGTTTTTGTCATTGTTTCAATAACTTTAAGCAGGGCTTAGAGGTTATTCTGGAAAAAAAAAAAGTCTGAGAAAGGAAAGCTTGACTAAGTCATTAAGTATCAAATAAATGCTTAAACCAAGCAATAAGGAAGAGAGATAATTAGTAAATTCACTGTTAGAAGGCAAATGCTGTTGCTAAAACAGAACACAGAAACATATTTGGTCTTTACTCTTGAATGGGCTAAATATCCCCTTGTTAATACTAAAGTAGCGGTTGGTTGCTTTGCAGACTCTGTTTTCATGAGAGATGTAAAATTTAGACCAGCATGTTTAGTCTTGAGCAGAGAAAACATCAGCTATGTTTTAATTTCCTTTAAATATAAGTGTTCCAGATTAAATAACGTGGTTGACCTACCTTTTCTGTGATATAGAAGTTTGAACTATCAGCATGCTGCAGTGCAAAGTATTCATGGTTTGCAAGGGACCACCTGAAAAATGCAAGCAAAAGCTGATTACAAAAAAAAAAAAAGGATCATTTTCATGTCCATATGATAGAGTTAGATGAACTTAGCACCCTGTGTGGAGAAGGCAATGGCACCCCACTCCAGTAACTCTTGCCTGGAAAATCCTGTGGACGGAGAAGCCTGGTAGGCTGCAGTCCATGGGGTCGCTAAGAGTCAGATACGACTGAGCGACTTCACTTTCACTTTTCACTTTCATGCATTGGAGAAGAAAATGGCAACCTACTCCAGTATTCTTGCCTGGAGAATCCCACCAGGGACGGGGGAGCCTCGTGGGCTGCCGTCTATGGGGTCGCACAGAGTTGGACACGACTGAAGTGACTTAGCAGCAGCAGCAGCACCCTGTGACTGGAACTGGGCCAGTACCCAAGATACGCACAGTGCAGTTCCTTAAACAAAATGACGTTAGCCCCCTTCTCATGACCCTGAGACCAAGATCTTATTCCAAGCCTATTGTTCACCCTTTAAGTATTTTATCTTCACAGGTTTGAGGGAGGGCTCATTAAATATAAAGTTCCATTCCTCCCTATGATGAAGGAGTGAGTGGAGCAGAGAGAGGAAAACAAAGGAAATGAATGCAATTTAAACTTTTGATAACTGTTACATTTTGGTTGTCTGTAGTCTGCCATCCCCAGTCAGTGTGCTGGCTGTGGACTGGAGCATTTCAGTTAAGCATTGTTGTTGTTTAGTCACAAAGTTGTGCCCCACTCTTCTGCGATCCCACAGATTAACTCACCAGTCTCCTCTGTCCATTTAAGGATCACAGGCCTTAAACAAATTCCAGGTAAAATTCTATTCATAGTTCTGCCTTAAAAATTAAAAAAACCTCAGGCAACTTCCATATCCATGGATTGTTAGAGCAGCCCAAGAGAAGTAGGAAAGCTCTCTATCTTTGTGAAGTTCCATGTGGCAGCACAACCACCCACTGACCTGTCTTTTAAATTATTTTATCTTCTGTGGGGACCTGAGTGGTCTTCTCATTTTATATCAGATGAAGTGTGCACTTAACTTCAGGAACTTAGACTGCTTCCTGCTGAATAGGATGAATGAACCACATCTTTTCAAAGTAAATAAGATCAATCCCAATGTCCACATATCAGGACTTCTACACTTCCCACTCTTTGAGAAACAGAATGTTTTGGGAGAAAAGACATGGAAATATTACACAGTACTTCTTGGTGTCTTTAGGCAGGTCAAGTAGTGACTTAATGAGTAATATTTAATGATTGCACAAGAATATTTTATTTGCCTTTCAATATGCTGACTGGAGCTCCCTGGATAAATCCTGAGTAACACTTACCCATCACAGACTTCCTTTATTATTGCAGACAGTGGTTTTTTCTGAAAAATAGAAAAAAAGGAAATACTTTCTGTTAGTTTCATTTCATCATTTTAAGCTCTAAAAAAAAAAGAAGAAGAAGAAGAAGAGGCCTAATAAAGACACTTAAGTAAGAACAATTTACATTTGCTATTCTTGGTTGTTGTCAGTGAGTTTGTTTTTCTCAAAGTAACAATCGACCAGACATCACCACCAACTGCATTCAGTTCAGTTCAGTCGCTCAGTCGTGTCCGACTCTTTGCGACCCCATGAATCGCAGCATGCCAGGCCTCCCTGTCCATCACCAACTCCTGGAGTTCACTCAGACTCACGTCCATCGAGTCAGTGGTGCCATCCAGCCATCTCATCCTCTGTCATCCCCTTCTCCTCCTGCCCCCAACCCCTCCCAGCATCAGAATCTTTTCCAATGAGTCAACTCTTCGCATGAGGTGGCCAAAGTACTGGAGTTTCAACTTTAGCATCATTCCCTCCAAAGAAATCCCAGGGCTGATCTCCTTCAGAATGAATTGGTTGGATCTCCTTGCAGTCCAAGGGACTCTCAAGAGTCTTCTCCAACACCACAGTTCAAAAGCATCAATTCTTCAGCGCTCAGCCTTCTTCACAGTCCAACTCTCACATCCATACATGACCATGGGAAAAACCATAGCCTTGACTAGACGGACCTTAGTCGGCAAAGTAATGCATTAATGATGTATTATCCTTTGGGTCCTTTTTTCTATACTTAACATGCGAGTTGAACAAAATATACATCATATTTCACTTGACAGTGAAAGTGTTAGTCACTTAGTCATGTCCAACTCTTTTCGATCTCATAGACTGTAGCCCACCAGGCTCCTCTGTCCATGGAATTGTCCAGGCAAGAGTACTAGAGTGGGTTGCCATTTCTTTCTCCAGAAGATCTTCCTGACCCAGGGATTGAAACCAGGTCTCCTGCATTGCAGGCAGATTCTTTACCATCTGAGCCACCAGGGAAGCCTCAGTATTTAACTTAGCCGCATTAAAGTCAGGATGAAACATAGTTTTGGTCAAAGATCTCACAGGCAACAACAATCTACAAAGTCAATTGATCACCAGAATTCCTCAAGAGTAGTACATGGGTAGGGCAACCAGTAGTTTGGCTTTTTGCAAACAAGCTTGGATGTAGGGTTAATTTTATGAGAACATGAGGCAAGTGGAGTATGAAGCATAGCGACATTGTACCTACAAAGTACATAGAATTCTTCCCACAACTATGGTCCCCCAGTTGTCAATCATGCCGCAGCTTGAGCAGGACACATGCGCGTAACGGGACCGTGACACCATGTGCTGTGGTGTCAACTGGCGGCTGACTACAGCTGTACTCTTGGCCTAACAGCCACAGCTGTGCTCTGCCTGCCTCCAGATAGAAAGAATGTAGTGAAGAGACACACACAGCTCATCTAGACATGTCGAAACTCTTTCTGCTTTGGATGTAAACAGACCCCAGCTGTCTCCTGGGATGGGCAGGAGTGTGTCTACCAAAGGAACACATCACAGACAAGAAACAAATGGGGAAGAGAAATCAAAGAAATACAACACACGGTCCTGGATTTTCAAATACAACCACAGAATAGCAGCTAACACTTTCTCCTCCTGTCCCTCTGGGCACTGAGGTATGGCAGAAGGAATCTGAATCAAGCAGAATTGGTTTAAATCCTAGCTGTGTCAACCTGCCTGCAGTGAGACTGACATCTTCCTTAATTTGCTGAACCACAACTAGCTTATCTGTAAAATGGGCTGAAGACCTACCCACTCCTCAGGGTTTTCATAAGAATTAAATGAAAATTAAAATAAAGGGCAAAATACTCAAAAAAGGGTTAGGGCTCCACTTCTTTACCCTCTCGTGTCACTAGAAGAGCTTGATTTCCTCTTTGCATCCTTGCCCTCGGACCCAACGTTGCTAGGGCCCCCTCTTGGTTAATTCCAAGCACTCCATTCTTCACAGTCCCTTCCTAAGGGCTTCCGGGCCCTGGTAAAAGCTCCAATGCTGCCCTCAGTGTTCCTCCAACACTCTCCTGCACTCTGGGGCGCTAGGGTCTATGACTAAGCCCACCACCATGTTTTCAGAAGAACGTCTGCCTACAACTATAAATGCAATGGGCAGAAGAGGGACCGAGAATTGTGGAGGGGTGGAAAGACAGTGCATATCAGCATCTTGAGTTAATCTCTTCTAGACTAAGATTAGAAATGGAGATTGGGTTCGACATTGAGGTTACATGTTACAACTTGAGGCCTTCGCAAGAACTTGTCCATTGTTTATGGCTCTGGCTGCGAGTCAAAGAGCAAATGTACACTCCCAACCAAAGGAGAAAGGAGCTTTAGGAACAAAACTTTTTCCATAAATTGAGGATTTTGCACTTCCAGCTGTCAGAGACCTCTCCAAGCTGTTAGTATTTCATGAGGACCTACCAGTCTCCTAGATTAGCTGCAGTCGTTCAGATGGTAAAGAATCTGCCTGCAATGCAGGAGACCTGGGTTCAGTCCCTGGGTTGGGAAGATCTGCTGGAGAAGGGAATGGCAACCCAATCCAGTATTCTCACCTGGGAAATCCCATGGACAGAGGAGAAGCCTGGCAGGCTACAGTCCATGGGGTCACAAAGAGCTGGACACAACTGAGTGACTAACACTTATTTACCTACCAGTCTCCTAACTCCCCCAATCTTCTTGCATCCTCAAAACTAAAATATAAATAACAGGGTCAAATTTCAGACTTCAATTATATTGAAAGAACAGATCGAGCCAAGAAAGTATTGCTAATGATGTAGGAGAAGGCATTTAAATTACTCCTTTCAGAATGGGAATTCTTAAAGTCTAGGTAACTTAGAGGAATTCAGATTTTAATCCAGGTCTGATTCATAGTTTCAGAGTCAAATTTGAAAAGATAGAAGTGGGCTTCTAGAACTATTATATCTAGAACATTCTGAAGTTGGCTATATGAAAGGAGTAAAGACTCTGGAAGAACAAAGTTTAGAGATTTAATAGAGAAAGATTAGAGAAAAACTTTAAACCCCAGAGGAAAAGGACTCACAGTTAACATAACTGCAGCCTCACCAATTAAAATGAATGTTGTGTAAGCACGGGCTGGTCCCACGGCCCGCATCCTACACCTGTCCCCTCCCTTCTTTACGTGTTCCAAAGAAACACTGAACTCCACCCCCCAAACCTAATTCCAATGACTTCACAATTTTCATCTCCCTTAATTCATTCACATTTTTAATGTCATTACTACCTTCTTTTTGAAACCATCTTTCCAGAGTTGCTGTATTTCCTTCTATCTCCTACAGTTTTAAGCAACAATCCTCCGATAAAATCCAAGAGATTCTCCATTATTTGTTTTACTTCTAACTTCAGATTTATGTTCCTATCTCTTCTGTTTTCATTCAACTGGTCAGTTCCTCGTTCATTTCAGCTGTCCCAAGTCTGTAATCTGATTCCACTCTTAGAAATCTCTGGCAGTTTGTTAGAAACAGCATGTTAACTCTCCTTCAAGAATCTTATTAAATGTACAAACAAAAATCATTACTCTCACGATTCCCTAACCCAATAATAGCATGTCCCCACCCCCAAATTCTCGCCATCTCAGTCATGACTTTTTCTGTCTCACTATGATACCACTACAGCCCAGAGCATCATTAACCTTTATTTCTTCACCCTCCGGGTCTGATTTGTTACAGGTGGCATTACATCTTCCTCTGTGACATTCATATCATTACTTCTCACCTCTTCCAAATGGCTCTTCTAAGATCTTGGCATTCCTCATTCCAGTTTCTACCAGATAAATCATACCCCAGTTCCATCACTCTTAATTCTGCTTCCTCAGCCCCAGGGCCTTTCCTGAGGAACAGCCCATCATTACTAGCATTAACTACTTGCCATAAATTTCCAATCAAATATTACACTGGCCTATCAAACACAGATTCTGATCTTGCATCAGTTCCTATATTTGTATTACCTACGTCTAGTAGTTCTTTCATGTGGATTTCTAGAGAACTTATCTTTGCCTTCTCTATTCTGTGATATACAGATATCTACAAGACACTGAGTCTCATCATTACTTCGCAAACACCTCTCTCTGCTTTATCCCTTCCAGACCTAACTACTACCTTTGGTTAAGAATTCTCAGTATCCTGGCATCAGATCCTTGCAAATAAGTCTGTACATCACCAGTTTCCTTCTTTCTAATTCCTGCATTAATTATAATTAGGTAAAATTAGACTTTCCCCATAAACTTTGCTCATGTTGTTCTTTTGCTCTAATATCCACCATAGATCTTCAATGACCATCACCTGCATTGTATAAATCTCTTAGCTTGTCATCCAAGGCCTTCCACAATCTGGTCTCAAGCAATCAAACTGTCTACTAATGTTGTACATGTTCCCCATGCTTTTGGATTAGCTAATGATTCATCCAAAAAACCCCACCCCCATACTTCTACTTTATGCCATTTTTTTAAATATTATTTTTGGCTGTGCTAGGTCCTCATTGCTGTGAAGGCTTTTTTCTAGTTGCAGCAAGTGGGGTCTACTCTCTATTTGTGATGTGCAGGTTTCTCTTTGTGGTGGCTTCTCTTGTTGCAGAAAAGAGCTCTAGGGCTCGCGGGTTTAATAGTTGCCACTCCCGGGCTCTAGAACATGAATTCGATAGTTGTGGCACATAGGTTTAGTTTTTCCACCGCATGGTGGGATCTTCCTGGATCAGGGATCAAACTCATGTCTCCTGAATTGGCAGGTGAATTCTTTACCACTGAACCACCAGGGAAGCCCCAGTGTTCAGGCACTAAAGTTGTGCCCGACTCTTTGTGACCCCATGGACTATGGCACCCCAGGTTCCTCTGAACTTCCACCATCTCTCTGAGTTTGCTCAAATTCATGTCCGTTGAGTCAGTGATCTCAACGTCTGTTGGCCTCTTCTTCTCCTGCCTTCAGTCTTTCTCAGCATCAGGGTCTTTTCCAATGAGCTGGCTCTTTGCATCAGGTGGCCAAAGTATTGGAGCTTCAGCTTCAGCATCAGTCTTTCCAATGAATATTCAGGGTTGATTTCCTCTAGGATTGACTGGTTGGATCTCCTTGCAGTCCAAGGGACTCTCAAAAGTCTTCTCTAACACCACAGTTCAAAAGCATCAATTCTTCAGCCCTCAGCTTTCTTTATAGTCCAACTCTCACATCCATACACGACTACTGGAAAAACCATAGCTTTGACTAGATGGACCTTTGTTGGCAACAAAGTCCCTCTATACTTAGCATATGAAATGAATCACTCCTAAGGACCTAGTATATTTGTCTTATTTTCTTGTCCCTTGAAAACAAGGTATCTTAATTCATCTTTGTGACCTTCTCCACCCCTCAGTATTGCACAGTTCACAGATGCTAACAGGATATAAGAGGAAACTCAATATATTTCTGTTAAATGGAAAATTCACTTACTTTATTAAAAAAAAAGAACCAACAGAAAAGCCTTGATTATAAAAGTAATCCATTTCCTAAATGCCCATCAATAGATGAATTGATAAAGATGTGGTATACATACACAATGGAATATTACTTAGCCATAAAAAGAATGAAATTGAGTCATTTGTAGAGATACAGGTCAACCTAGAGAGTTTCATACAGAGTGAAGTAAGTCAGAAAAATAAGTACTGTTTATTAACACATATATGTGGAATCTAGAATAATGGTACAGATGAACCTGTTTGCAAGGCAAACATAGAGACATACATGTAGAGAACAAATGTGTGGACACCACAGCGAGGGGAGAAATGGGGGATGGGACGACTTGAGAGGTTGGGATTGACATATATACTATGACTACTGCATATAAAATAGGTAACTAATGAGAACCTATTTCTAATGGAGAATCTTCGTTGGAATGACGGATGCTGAAACTGAAGTTCCAATACTTTGGCCACCTGATGTGAAGAACTGACTCATTGGAAAAGACCCTGTTGCTGGGCAAGACTGAAGGCAGGAGGAGAAGGGAGTGACAGAGGATGAGATGCTATTCAACTGGATAGCATCACTGACTCAATGGACATGAGTTTGAGGAAACTCCGGGAGATAGTGGAGTCAGAGGAGCTTGGCCTGCTACAGTCCACAGGGTTGCAAAGAGTCGGACATGACGGAAACAACTTAATATACACACACATGTGTATACATATAGCTGATTCACTTTGCTGTACAGCAGAAACTAACACAACATTTTAAAGCAAGTATATACTCCCATAAAAACTAAGAAAAATGATTAATGCATGTTAAAAAGCAAAACAAAAGAAAAAAACAACCAACAACATCAAAGTAAACCATTTCAAAGTATAGCCTGGATTAACCAGCACAAATCCCACTTCCTACCATGTAAACCACTGTGGGGTGGCTATAAGCAGCTGCTTAGACATGTGAAGGTTGTCACCACTCCCCACACAGACCACTCTGTGATTCACAGCTTTGGAACAGCATTGAGCCAGCCAGCTGATGAGCAGTATAATTCAACAGGTGATAAAACAGATACCAATCAAATGACTGTCACCATCCTTTAGCAAGGCCACACAGGTGAGCAGGAACTATTGCTGTAAACAGGGATGGAACGAGATACTCCCAAATACACTATTTTGGTAGCAGTGCTTTTCTCACTTTCTATATAAAACATTCAACTTGACGTGAGCTCCTTGCCTAACTTAAATTCTAAACTGAAGATCAGCTCTATGTTTTAGTTAATATTTGTTCAAGTTACATAAGATGTTTTTATAATAATACAAGTTTCACCTGAGGAAAAGAAAGCTTCCAAGGCATGCTTGGAAGTTCACTAAAACTTTGGAGTAGGGAGACAAGCACATTCCCTTAGTAGCTTTCTATGGACCCATGTAATATTTGCCTTTCATCTCATTGAGAGAAAAGCCCAGAAGAAAAGAAACTTTGATATAAAAGGATAAAAACTGGTTCTTCTCTGAGTCCATAAACCATAAAGGAACTAAAATAAATTCTATACTCTACAGGAATATATCTCCATGTAAAATATCAAGGAAAAAGTATTTTAATTGCCTGACCATGTTTTTGTAACTTAACAAAAATCATAACTAAATCCCTTAAGCTTTTTGTTTTGAAGGTCAAATCAGCCTTCTCAGATTCAGTAATGAACTAAGATGGAAAGAATAGAAATGTTTTTAAGGATAACCCAGAGGGTTAGTCAGTTACCAGATTTCCAAGTACAGGTGACTGGGGATTAAATAGACTCTCTACTTGTTCCCTTTAGCAATGGTGAGGTCATCGTTCACTACATGAAAGTATTTCTTCTCTTTATACTAATTTGAGAAAATTTCAATAATGACACAAATATTTTTATTCATCAAACAAAGTATGCATTTCGAAACGAATTTTATTGGCAAAGTACCTTGTGCCAACAATTATATTCGTGGAGTAAATAAGCTTTTTATTGTTGGGTTTTTTCTTTAAATTTATCCCTCTCTTTTAAACTCTTGCTCTCCAAAAGAATTCCTTTATTCAACTTAATTTATCATAGACTACATCCAGAAAGCAACTTTCCAGTACAAAAAATTTTTTATTTACTTTTCATAAAATCACCTGAATTCCTGAGAATGGTCAAATTCACTAGCAATTAGCTTGTGATCTATATCTCTGTCTCTGTTCTCACATGGTGTTCTCTCCTCTTCTTACAAGGATGTAAATCCAGCGTGATTCCATCACAAGATACACAATTATATATATAAAACACCTTTTTCAAGTAAGGTCACCTTTTCATATTCCAGGTGGTATAATTTGGACATACCTTTGGGGCCACTGTTAAAACTACTGCAAGTGGGTAAGAAAAAAAAAATATTTTTTTAAGGATTAGGGAGAAAAGAGAATGCATCCTTTTCTCCCTAATCCTTAAAGTGGGTGTTGGTCCTTCACTTTTCTTCCTAAACTCTCTCTTGCTTTTAATGAAATGCCAGTGTCCTAAATCCCTGAATCCATGCCTCCCACTATGACCCCTCTTCTAAGGTCTGATCCTGCATTACCAACAACCCTTGGTGCGGGGCCACGTGGACGTCTCTTCAAGATTAGCGCTACATTCTCTTCCTCACTAAAGCAGATCCTCCTCCTGTCTCACTTTTATCTCAGAAAATATATATGTGTGTGTGTGTGTGTGTGTGTGTGTGTGTGTTTATATCTCACTCTCCCCGCCCAAAGCTCAAGGTTCCTTTCAGACGTGAGAGGACCCCCCGAAGAAACATCCTTGGGGCTCTCCAGTTGTTTATATCAGAGGCTGTGGAGTCCAGCCTGCCTTGAGGCATGTTCCCCAGACACAGTCCAGCTGTTATCCCTCGTCAATGTCCCCTCGCTGATGAGTGCAGTTCCCATTCAACCACCTGTTCCTGCCTGTTGGCAGGGCACCTGCCCTGGGGATACTATGCGACCCAAATGCTCACCTCAGAGCTCGCACATCCCCACTGCCCACATTTCTGCCTTGACACTGGCCTGTGGAGGCTGATATCTCCCTCATCTGAAGTGATACACACTTGTCAGCAACTATAAATTGTGGGCTGCTGTTCTGACCTCTGACATCCACTTCTTAGGCCCATGTCTGTCCTAAAAAGAGCATCACATCAGAAAGAAAGCTTGGCTTCTTCAAAACCGTATTTATTTCAAATGTTTTTAAAGATATGGGGTGGGGGTATGCTTATGAGATAGCAGTAGGGACACCAGAAAAGCACTCAGAATGCTGAATTTTTATCAACAACTTGCTTTTTCTACATCTTACCCCAACTATGAGCACTGGAATAACTTTAGAAAATGATTTCCTGGGGTAGAACCCCAACTTCTGCAGCCCCTGGTTTTGTAGCTTTAGGCTTACTACTTCTCCTTTCAATGTTTCCATTTTCTTTTCTGAAAATAAAGTAGCACCTCGTACATTGTAGGGTAGTGAGGATTAATTGAGAGGATGTTGTATCAGTCCTCAAAACTGCACCTGGTACACAGCAAGGCATGTTACCTCTGAATAGGTTCTTTCATTCTGTGCATCCAGCTTGGACACTTTGCAGGTACTTTCTTTAAATGTTGGTTAAGAAAATTAAATACATGAATGAATGAATATCCAGTTCTTCTTCCTTCTTCCTGGAGTGACTCCAGCCCCCAGTGCTGCCTTTGGCACTCATCTCATCCTGTTCTTTACTCTTCAATGCATTTTTGTTTCCTCTGCTAACCAGATTATACACATTTGGAGGGAGACACTGCCTCTGAAACTCACCTCTGTCACCTCCCAAGCAAATGGCTGCTAGGCTACAAGGCGTGCAATTAATGAACTTTTTTTAAAAATTAAAAACACATCTTTTTTCAGACTTTCAGCTTCTTTCCCTTTCTTCTGGTCTCTTCCAACTGCCTCTGAAGCTCAGGCAGAAGCTAAAGATGGAAGACAGCAAGAGAAAAGCAGGAGCAGTCTCCCATCACCACCTCATAGCTACTCTGCCAGAGGGCCATTGTCAGACAGCTCTGTAACTGCAAAACCATTTTCACCCAAGACTGAAAGTTCTTGGTCCCAGACTATTATAAAGTCTTTCTCCAGTGCTTTAAAAGAATGTGACAGATGCTTTGTTTTGACACTTTGAGCTGGTACAGCACAGCACCTGGGACTTATGCTTTCCTTTATAGATGGAAATTCATTGAACATATTCTGCCCAGCAGTTATGAGTAATGTTGGTCTAGAAAGAAAAGAAACCCAGCTCCTAAATGTCAGGACACCTCTGAGAAGCGATATATGCATGTTGACTGAGACGTAGCCTACAATGTGACTTGGAAAAACTTTCAGGTGCAATAAGTAATCCATCTAGTTCCCGGAGGTGCCTCCTGACACCACGTCAAAAACACCGGTCATTTTTATAACAGCTTTACTCCTCCTCCAATGAGCCTGGGGACTGCTCTCCATGCTTCCAACCATATACCTTTAATATGGAGGAATCAGATGTCTCTGAGAAGTGTGTATGAATATTCTGTTTTCCTAATAGCTGCTTAAATAAACTGAAAGTTAATGACAAAAACCACACTTCCCTGAGGCAAATTTACTAATAGCTGGTTCTTGGAAAGCAAACATCTTGACAACAGTTCCAATGGATATCACTGACACAAGATTCCAGTGACTGTTAGAAATGACAAAGGCAGGGGGTGGGGGGGAAAGGACTCACAACTCTATCTCCAAAGCAGTAAAAACTATGTATCCCATTAATTTTAAAAATAGAAAGATGACAGGCTATGACACCTTTTTCTCGACAGATGATTTGTTTTAAAAATAGTTTACTAAAAATGACTTGTTTCAAGCTTTATGAATCTAATTAAATATTAGATTCAGCAAGACCAAGTGCAATCTTTGCATCATAAAAATCACCAGACTATGTAAATGAGCAGACACAAAAAATAATCGGTACTCTCATTAGTAATGAGTTAAAGAGGAGGAGAAGGTCCTCTTTCTCTTTTAGGTTCTCCGATATACCTCTGCTCAGTAGAAACGGTGTTCTCCTTCAATTGGAAGCAAAACTGCAATTTTAGAAAATGACAAAAATGTAGAGATGAACAATGCAAAAATAAAGCCCTACTCACATCAATTATCTTTCCTGAGTCTTCTTCCTTCTTCTTGACTATCTTACATTGTCCTAATACCAATGTTGCTATGGATATACTTTTTTTTCCAAATTTCAATATCTCAGGCAGCAAAAACAACAACTTTCCCAACTACTATATCCTTCTCTACCTTCCTTAACGGAGAAGGCAATGGCACCGCACTCCAGCACTCTTGCCTGGAAAATCCCATGGACAGAGGAGCCTGGTGGGCCGCAGTCCATGGGGTCACTAAGAGTCGGACACGACTGAGCAACTTCACTTTCACTTTTCACTTTCATGCATCGGAGAAGGAAATGGCAACCCACTCCAGTGTTCTTGCCTGGAGAATCCCAGGGACGGGGGAGCCTCATGAGCTGCCGTCTATGGGGTCGCACAGAGTTGGACACGACTGAAGCGACTTAGCAGCAGCAGCAGCAACCTTCCTTAACATCTGTCTTTTCCAAGAAGTGCTCCCAGATAATTCCACCCTGTCTGGTGGGCCATTTCATTCCACCACACCTTGAGTCAGTTAAGTTCAATTCAGTCACTCAGCCGTGTCCAACTCTTCCGGACCCCATAAACTGCAGCATGCCAGGCTTCCCTGTCCATCACCAACTCCCAGAACTTACTCAGACTCATGTCCATCGAATCAGTGATGCCATCCAACCATCTCATCCTCTGCTGTCCCCTTCTAGTCTGCATTCAATCTTTCCCAGCATCAGGGTCTTTTCCAAGGAGTCAGTTCTTCACATCAGGTGGCCAAAATATTGGAGTTTCAGCTTCAGCATCAGTCTTTCCAATGAATATTCAGGACTGATTTCCTTTAGGATGGACTGGTTGGATCTCCTTGCAGTCCAAGGGACTCTCAAGAGTCTTCTCCAACACCACAGTTCAGAAGCATCAATTCTTCGGCGCTCAGCTTTCTTTATATTCCAACTCTCACATCCATACATGACCACTGGAAAAACCATAGCTTTGACTAGACGGACTTTTGTTAGCAAAGTAATGTCTCTGCTTTTTAATAGGCTGTCTAGGTTGGTCATAATTTTTCTTCCAAGGAGCAAGCATCTTTTAATTTCATGGCTGCAGTCACCATCTGCAGTGATTTTGGAGTCTCCTAAAATAAAATTTGTCATTGTTTCCACTGTTTCCCCATCTATTTCCCATGAAGTGATGGGACCAGATGCCATGATCTTAGCTTTCTGAATGTTGAGGGTATTTTTTGTTTTTGTTTGTTGTTGTTGTTTTTTTAATTATTATTATTTTTCTTTACTTTGCAATATAAGTATTGGTTTTGCCACACATCAACATGAATCCACCTCGGGTGTACACATGTTCCCAATCCCAAACCCCCCTCCCACATCCCTCCCCATACCATCCCTCTGGATCATCCCAGTGCACCAGCCCCAAACATCCTGCACCCTGCATCGAACCTAGACTGGCGATTCGTTTCTTACATGATATTATACATGTTTCAATGCCATTCTCCCAAATCATCCCACCCTCTCCCTCTCCCACAGAGTCCAAAAGACCGTTCTATACATCTGTGTCTCTTTTGCTGTCTTGCATACAGGGTTATCGTTACCATCTTTCTAAATTCCATATATATACGTTAGTATACTATATTGGTGTTTTTCTTTCTGGCTTACTTCACTCTGTATAATCGGCTCCAGTTTCATCCACCTCATTAGAACTGATTCAAATGTAAGCGAACCTTTTCACTCTCCTCTTTCACTTTCATCAAGAGGCTCTTTAGTTCTTCTTCACTTTCTGCCATAAGGATAGTGTCAACTGCATACCTGAGGTTACTGATATTTCTCCCAACAATCTTGATTCCAACTTGTGCTTCATCCAGCCCGACATTTTGCATGATGTACTCTGTATATAAGTTAAATAAGCCGGGTGACAATATACGGCCTTGACGTACTCTTTTCCCAATTTGGAACCAGTCTGTTGTTCCATGTACAGTTCTAAATGTTGCTTTTTGACCTGCATACAGATTTCTCAGCAGGCAGGTCAGGTGGTCTGGTATTCCCATCACTTGAAGAACTTTGCACAGTTTGTAGTGATCCACACAGTAAAAGGCTTTGGCATAGTCAATAAAGCAGAACTCTCTGGTACTCTCTTCCTTTTTTCGATGATCCAATGGATGTTGGCAATTTGATCTCCTTGAACCAGAGATCAAATTGCCTTGAGTCAAGTGTTCTCTTTTATATGGAAATGAGTGAGTGATTCACTCTGTGACTCAACTCAGGTCCTAAGGTCTGCCTACCTTCTCTTCTGTGAAACAGTGCACTTATTTGTGCTAAGCTCATATGTGGAAGGTTAATCCTATTTATGTGCATGGTATGAAAGTATTGATAAAAAGTCAGATACGCTTGATAGAATAAACAGAAACGACTGCTGACTGTGATGGATAAGGTAATAGCAGACCAGATAAAGCCAGATAAGCTCTGGAGGCAAAGTAGGGTTCAAGTTCAATTTAAACACAGGATTATGAATGTTTATCAACTGCGAAGAAACTGACATCCGACGTAAGAAAGCTGTCAAAAGAATACTAAGTCATGGCAAAGAGAGTTTTAAGAAGTCAGTTTACTTTTTTTACTTTCTAGTTCCCCCTCTTCTACTTCTCGTCTCTCTGTGCCATGGAGTTGGTTTACTGTTGAGTGGATGAGTGGTTTACCGTGAGTGGATGCACTAGCACCAATTCACCTTTCTTTTTGAAAAAGTTTATTTATTTGGCGGCATTGTGTCTTAGTTGTGATGCGTGGGCTCAGTTGCCCCACAGCACCTGGGATCTTAGTTCCCTGACCAGGGATCAAACCTGGGTCCCTTGCACTGGCGTGCAGATTCGTAACCACTGGACCACCAGGGAAGGCCCCCATCCTTCTTTCTTCGGTGGTAATGGATGTGCTGAGAAACATACCAGCAAGTAGTGGAGAAACACCGGCTTCTAAGTCTCAAATATATGTCCCATGAGTGTGATCATGACTACCTGAGGCTAAACCACAGCCTGGAAGAACAATAAAACAGGCTCTTCTGGGAGGATCCGAAATAGGCAAACGTCTGACTATATCAACAACTTTTAAACTTGCCCTACCTTTGACATGTCATTAACCCACACTTTCATTGTCTATTGTCATTTGGTCAGCCCTTCCGATAATAATGATAATAGCAATAGCTATCATTTACTGAGTGACTACCATATCCCCACTGCAAGATGATGTTACTAAGCCTACAGTACAACTGAGAAAACTGTACGAGGATCTCAAGATGTTAAATAGCGTGCTCACTTGTCTCACTTCTTTCTGTATCCTCTGTCACTGTCCTGGGCTCTGCTAAGTCACTTCAGTCGTACCTGACCCTCGGCGTCCCTAACTGTAGCCCACCAGACTCCTCTGTCCATGGGATTCTCCAGGCAAGAATACTGAAGTGGGTTGCCATTCCCTTCTCCAGGTCACCATCCTAGGCCATGACATAATTATTTCTCACTTGGGCTACTGCAACTAATTACTGTCTAACTAATCTCTCTTATTTAATTTTATTTCTCAGAAAACAGTTCTTAAATTTTGACCCTCTAAAAATGCAGATCACATCACGTGCACTGAAACCTTCTGCTGAGAAACATTCCCTTTTTTTCATGACTCTTGGACAGAGTATTGAGTCCATACAGTTCCTCATGACACACCCTCTATCTATCCAGCGGGCCAGATCCAGAGGCCCATGTGGAATTAAAGTGCTAGGCAGGATCTCAAATATTACCTCTCCACCATTTCTTCCATTCTTGTTCTTCATTAGTAGGATTGCCAGTTGGACACAGGATGGGACTTCTTAACCTGTCCTTTCAAGATAACTTCACATTTGTATTTTTTGTTCCTTTATCTTTTGGAATATATTCTGGATGTATTTCTTATTTCCAACGTCCACATTACTGGTTCTCTCTTTAGCCAAACCCACCATGGAATAACTCTATGTATTTTACTGCTTTTTTCCTGTTGTAGAGTTTTTCTTACATTTTATTTATTACTTTTACATTTCTGAGATTTTCAATTGTTTCTTTCTCAAATTTATCTATTCTCAATTTATATCTACTCATTTTATGTGCATAATTTCCTGTTTGTGAAGATACTATTCTCTCTCTTTTAAAGTTTTTCCTTTGAGGGCCCCTGACACACTTATTTTTAAGCCCTCCCTTGAGTGCTACGTTTCCCTACATTTACCGGATGGAACAGAGCCACCAAGCAGCAGCAGCCTGTGTGATAAAGAGGGACCAGATGCAAGTTTTCTGAGGTAACGGACTGTACAGAAAAGCTGAGGGAAAGAGGAGAATCTAGGAAGACATGTAGTTGCAGCTTCAGCAAACTGGGTATATGTTCATGTATCACTGAGAAAAGAAGATATTAAGGAAAGCAAAACTGCACAGGTTTGGGGGTGGAAGGAGCAACGAGGACTGATTTTGACTATGTTGAGTTTGAGGTGCAAGGGGCATCTAGATGGTCAAAACAAGTAACAGATAGGCAGCTGTTCATATGGGTCAGGAGGTCAAGAATGATGTGACAGTGGAAATTATGAGCATCTTACGGTGATAAGGCTGATGAATGCAAATATATCACCACAAACGTGTTGCAGTGTAATGATCCATCTATAATCATTCTGAAAATTGATATAGCTTATCTCAAAGTCATTTGGCTGTCTTTTGATTATGGGCTTTGATGGAAGGATAAAAATAGATCTTCATAAAGTCAATTCATAAGATAAAACAATATATTTAGAATGCGTGGTGGGAACAAGGGGAGGGACGTTCTTCTCAGAGGGCCACTCCTTTCATAACTGTATTTAATTGCATCATCAGACAGAAAAGGTATAAACATCACCTGTTTCCTTTGCTCCTATTCTTATGACTTTCCCACACATCAGGCACTGTACTAGGCACTGGGAACACACACGGCCTGTGCAGAGCATCACACAGTGAATAAGTGGAGCCATATGGACTGTTACAAATGCATATAACAAGGGCCTTCATCTGATCTGAGAAATCAGATGACTTTTAAGAAGTGTACATTTCATCTGGGATCAAGAGGGAACAGGAGTTAGATGAGTGGAGAAATGAAAGGCTGGTAACTTCCAGTTAGAAGAAAAACACATTTGTAAAGGCTCTGAGAAGTGTGCAGCTATGAAAGAAAACAAATCACTTATAATTAGAACCAAGATAGGAGTTTGGTGGAAGTTGCAATAACTCTAAGCAAAGCTGGTAAGGTGAGCAAAGGCTGGGGATAGCAGGTTCGTAGCCAGAACGTCTGGATTTTATTCCAAGCACAGTGGGAAAGCACTGAAGGTTGCTAGGCCTGGGAGAATGCATTAGAGGGGAAGTAAGAGTGGTGACCAGAAGGCCAGCCAAGGAGGCAAGTGGAGGCAAGCGAGAGCAGTGAGGATCAAGAAAAGGCAGACAGAATCAAGAACCATTGAGGAGGTAAATTCCACAGGATTTGCTATTTGAGAGACTTTAGGAGTTGCAGGGGAGGTGGTCCAGCACCATGGTGGTACCACTGACTCAGAGGACTCATGAGTACATCTGATGGAAATTCTAGAAAGAAAAAAAAAAACAGAAAAGCACATGTTTTTTTTCCCCTGAGGCTGCTCTCATTCCCGAGAAGTTCTGGGCACCTTGCACAGGTCTACACATCCCTAGAGACAAAATGCAAGCTGCCTTTCTCTAGAACAAAGCACCTTTTTATGAGAACCCAGAGTCCTGCTTCATGCTGAAAGCTACATAATTATATACCCCAACACAAACTGCCAGTTGACCTAACAGGAAAACGAAGTACACAGTGTGACATACACGAAAGGTTCTAGAAATGTGAGATGTCTTAGTCATCAAAATCTTAAGGAAACATGGTTGATAAAAGGTTCTGTCCTGAGTTACCCAATCTGCTCTTAGTGACAGAGCTGAGAAAGGGAAGTAGACGGAGGAGAATATCACCCCTACCTACCTAGAAAGCAAACTGAAATCTGCAGATCATCTTCAGAGAAAAAGCAGAATGCTAGAGTTCATGCTTGTGCAATTAACCTGGGTTCTCAGCTGAGGGGAAACATGTTTTCCATCTTTCTCCTCCAAAGCATGGCAAACTCTAAGATTTTAAAAGATTATACACACTCTCACATACAAAGGGAGAGAGCTAAAACCAGAAAGGGAAGTTCTTCAGTCACTTTATATTAAAGGAAGTTTAAGAAATAGCTGTTACGATACCAAATCCAACAGTTGCAAAAATCAGATGAGCCATGACTTTTCCTGTCTCAGTATCATTCCACCTGGTTACGACAGCACAAAACCCAGCAGTGTAACATCACACAGGCTTCATCACACTTTTCTTAAGCGGGACCAAATAAGCTCTTGAAAGTGTCATGTTTGTATTCTTTATTAAGTAAGAAAAAGTGAAGAATTATTAGGACCATTGTACTGAAGGAAGCATTAAGGACTCCCTAAACATTACTGTGGGAACCAGAGGCAGCATCAGCAGAGAGAAATGTATAGGACCGCACAACAACAATTTCTAAATCTGGGTCCAAGAACATCAGCATCCCTATGAAGCTTGAAGAAACAGGAATCCCCAGCTCTTGAACCACATCTACAAATAATCCTCTCTGTGTTCAACATGTGCCATAAACAATTCAGATGCAGAACCAAGCTTGGAGCCACTGATTTAGTCCCTCCTTGATAAGAGGAAATTTGTCCACCACTCAGGGGACACTGGCAATGTCTGGAGACACTGCTGGTTGTCACAGATAGGGGAAGGAATGCCACTGGCATCTAGTGGGTAAAAGCCAGGATGCTGCTAAAACCCTCAAATGCAAAGCACAGACAGCAAAACTAAGAATTCTCCAGTCTAAAATGTCAATAGTGCTGAGATTGATGAAGTCCAATGTAATACAACCGTTTAGGAAAAGAGTTCAGGACAGGCACAAGACTTTTCATTTCTGCAGGGCAAGGGTAGAAACTTGCTTTCCAGAAATTCAGTCTCATTTTCTTGATTCTATGGGATCTTTTTTATTACGATCACTGTGCCAAAATATACATTACATTAAAATTACAGTCTTAACTATTTTTAAACATGCTGCTCAGCACTGTTAAATATACTCAAGCTGTGTATTCTATGTGATTACAGGGAAGTCAAGAGATACCTGGAGTAACAGGTAGATTTGGCCTTGGAGTACAAAACGAAGCAGGGCAAAGGCTAATGGAGTTTTGTTTAAGAGAACTCACTGGTCATAGCAAACACGCTCTTCCAACAACACAAGAGAATACTCTACACATGGACATCATCTGATGGTCAACACCAACATCAGATTGATTATATTTGCAGCAAAGATGGAGAAGCTCTATACAGTCAGCAAAAACAACATGGGGAGATGACTTTGGCTCAGATCATGAACTCCTTATTGCCAAATTCAGACTGAAATTGAAGAAAGTAGGGAAAACCACTAGACCATTCAGGTATGACCTAAATCAAATCCCTTACGATTATACAGTGGAAGTGACAAATCGATTAGATCTGATAGGCAGTCAATCCTGAAGGAAATCAGTCCTGAATTTCCATTGGAAGGACTGATGTTGAAGCTGAAACTCCAATACTTTGGGCACCTGATGCAAAGAACTGACTCACTGGAAAAGACCCTGATGCTGGGAAAGATTGAGGGTGGGAGGAGAAGGGAATGACAGAGGATGAGATGGTTGGATGGTGTCATGTCACCGACTCAATGGACATGAGTTTGAGTAAGCTCCAGGAGTTGGTGATGGACCGGGAAGCCTGGAGTGCTGCAGTCCATGGAATCGAAAAGAGCTGGACACGACTGAACTGAACAGAACTGAACGTGATTGCATCTGAATTCAGAATCTTTATTTGGAGCTCAACTGTTGTTTTAGTTCACCAGGCTCTCAATATTTAAATGTCTTGGGAATTACAGGTTTTTAGGCTGAAGAGATGACTTTAATGCACTTAAGGAAAAGTTTGTATTATCGGTTCCAGTCTTGCTTGAAACATAAGAAAATGGTTCTATTTCATGTATGACCCTGAAAAAAAATCATAATTGGCTCAAATGATTATTAAGCAGGGCGCTGAGCGACTACCTCACTGAATCCCCACAAAGTCAGGAAGGACCTAAGAATATTGACAGTTCGTCCTTACAAAGCAGGAGGCTTGTCCCCTGTCATATGGCACTCAGTGGCAACCCAGATTTTGAGTCCAAATAAGCCCATCCAAAGGCTGTGCCTGTAAGCACCAGGCCAGTCTGCCTCTCCCAGTGTCCAACCCCAAAGAAACCCCCACGTTTCAAGGCTCTGTCTCATTTCAGGTGGGCTCCTTCAGTGATAATCCAGACCATTCACCATCTTTTCCCTAGTTTTTAAATAAATTCAGACTTGGCTTTCATCATACAATGCATCCCTAGAAATCATCTTGTCAGTGGATGGAGGAGGCAAGCTGGCAGTGGTAGAAGTGTCTGTTTAAACAAGGCTGTTGTTACTGGTGTGAGCCATTAAATGGAGCCATAAGGGGTGGAGAGACCCAAACAGAAGTACCGAACACACAAAATAAGACAGACAGAGAAGGACAAATACTGGTTTGATCCCTGGGTCGGGCAGATCCCCTAGCGGGGGCAACCCACTCCAGTATTTTTGCCTGGAGAATCCCCATGGACAGAGAAGCCTGGGGAGCTACAGTCCATACGGTTGCATGAGTTGAACACAACTGAAGTGACAAAGCACACACACAATATCACTCACAGGTGGAATCTACAAAAAAAAAAAAAAATCAATTTCCTAGAAACAGAGGGTAGAAAAGAAGTTGCCAGAGGTTGGTAAGTGAGGGAAATATTAACAGATCAGTCAAAGCATACAAACTTTCAGCTGTAAGATGAACATGGCCTGAGGGTTTAATATAAAACATGGTGACTACAGTTGATAATACTGTACTGTATGATTGAAACTGTCTAAGAGAATAGAACTTAATTATTCTCCAGACTTCCCTGGTGACCCAGTGGCTAAAACTCCACGCTCCCAGCACAGGGGGCCCAGGGTTTGGTATCTGTGATCCCACATGCCGCAATGAAGACTGCAGAGCCTGCATGCTACAACTAAGGCCTGGTGCAGCCAAATTAATAAATAAATAATTTTAGAGAAAAAGAAATGAATTGTTCTCACTATATGTCAATTGTACCTCAATAAAGCTGAAATGAAATTTAAAAAAGAACTATTGAACAGATTTATGATTTAGTACAAACGGCCTGGATTTTTTAGTGTCACCCAAAAGTGAAAGTGAAGTCGCTCAGTCATGTCCGACTCTTTGCGACCCCGTGGACTGTAGCCTACCAGGTTCCTTCCTCCATGGGATTCTCCAGGCAAGAATACTGGAGTGGGTTGCCATTTCCTTCTCCAGGGGATCTTCCCAACCCAGGGATCGAACCGGGGTCTCCCGCATTGCGGGCAGATGCTTTAACCTCTGAGCCAACAGGGAAGCCCAATCTGGATTCAAATCAATAACATCCTGCCTGTGTGATCTCAGGTAACTTGGAAAAATTATGAAATGAGAAGTGTAGAGCCTGCCTTGCTAGGCTTTAAGAAGGGGACGAGGTACTCCATGCAGGGCACTTATGACACTGCCTGGCACATCATATGTGCTAACTGGATGGTATACATTATTATTAATATTGCCACTATTACTAGTACTATGTATAGAATGAGTTAAACTCCTGTGTCATGCACCAAAACTTCAATGCGCTTTATGCAATGAGTGAGCCATTAAAAGGTCTTGGGTAAATCAAATTTATGCATATTGAATTATATCTTAAATATATTACAGAAATAGGATAGCTTAAATATACTACAGAAATCAGATAGTTGAGGGAAAACCATGAGCAATCATTTTGTGCACGCTTGCCTAAAAACACATGCATATGTGTTCTTTTTAGAAAAATAAAATCTGCAACCATGTATGAAGAGGGGTTGCTATTGTAATTTCTTTCTCTTTGAAGAATGGAGAATACCAATGTTTTATTCTTATCTTAACTACTCACGATTCAAGCCAAAAGTCATCCCACAGAAAGAGACCAATGTGATGGCCAGCAGAATACAAATGTATATAAAACAGACTGACCACCAGAAGCTTATAATCTACTTCAAAAGACATAGGCACATTTTAAAAATGTAAATAACGGCAGGCTCAAGTTATGTTAACTGTAAACAAAATCTACAGGCGAAGAAAATGGTATAAGGAATTAAAAGGATGGGACTTCCCTGGCAGTCCAGCAAGCAAGACTCTGTGCTTCCACTGTAGGGGGTGATGTGAAAGTTTGATCCCTAGCCAAGGAACTAAGATTCCTCGTGCTACGTGGTGCAGCCAAAAAGAAAGGAGGGGCAGGGATTAGAAGGATGGAGAAACAACTGCGTTACAACAGGACTGAAAAAGACTTAGCAGAAAGGAGGCTCTGTGTGATGCTAGCAAAGCCAAGATTTAGAGTGGAGGGAGTAAGACAGGGCAGAAGAAACCCAAGCAGTTGGCTGTTAGAAACCATAAGACATGGGGAGAAAGAAAAGTGCAAATATGGGCAGGGACACATTCGTAAAGGGGCAGCTTGCCCAAAGCAAGAGGGTACTTGAGAACTGCTCACAGCACGTGCAAATACCTTGAACCTGGGATAATGTAAGAGAAAAATCACAGCAGGACACGAAGGCAGGTCAAAGAATCTGACAAGTCTCAGGGTCACCAGGAAACTCAAGGATCATCCGTGACTTTTTCTTTTAATTGTGGTATATTTTCTTCAAACAGAATCTTTCCCCAAAGCATCCAAAAGTGAGAAAAGGTCAACAGCTGCTGCTGTGGCAAAAGTGAGCATGGAGAGCCTGGACGCCTATGGCACACACCCCTCACCCTGAACCATTTGAGGAGGATCTGCAGAACTGAGGAAGAAAACCATGCATCTCTTCCCATCATCCCTTCTGGGCAAATACACAGCAGAGAATATCTGAGGCCCAGATTGGAGTGGTGGCTTTCTAGCTTCAGTGAACTCCTCGTTTGGCAGGGGAGGGCAGAACAGAGGCAGGAGAAAGACAGTGCATCAAACAGAGGAGCTGCTTCCCAGAATATTAGCAGGTGGCCAAGAGGTGGGAGAAAATATTTTGGAGAAGTACTAGGGAGCCAGTGAATATTCCATAGCATGAACTTGTTGTGTGGCCAATTCGCATGTTCCTTTATTACTAGGTGATGCCTCCCTCCCACTTGCCCTTTAACTTTTTCTCTTTCCTAAATATTTACAAAGTCATGCAGAAAAAGAAGGAGAAAGGTGGGAAACCGTTCACGATGGAAGGGCAGGTAAAAAAGCAAACCTGAGCATCTCATTCTCTTATTGGATGAGAACTTGCTTAAATGAGCAGCAGTAAAGCCTTTGCATGCATGCTAAGCCACTTCAGTCGTGTCTGACTCTTTGTGACCTTATGGACCATAGCCCACCAGGTTCCTCCATCCATGGTATTTTCCCAGCAAGAATACTGGAGTGGGTTGCCATGCTCTCCTCCAGTGGATCTCCCCAACCCAGGAATCAAATGCACGTCTCCTGTGGCTCCTGCATTGCAGGCAAATTCTTTTACCGCCGAGCCACCAGGGAAGCCCAACAATGCCTTTACTGCATAATTCCTCTGAACTGGGCAGTGTCCTATTCTTTTCATATATTTTCGTTAATGTTCACAATGATCATAAAAGTGGTGACTTATCTTGACTTGACAAGACGAAGATAATGAGGCTCAAAGAGGCTAACTGGGCTCTCACAGAAAGGGGGCCGCTGGGCCCACCCCACAGGTTTAAATGTCCCAGAGCCCATATTGTGTTTGTTAGGACACACTGCATTATGCCTCTTGTCAAAGAGCTGGGGGTTCTACACATTTGACAAAAAAAAATCTGTTCAGAAAACATTAGGTTAACGGGAAGAGTGGACAGGAAGCCTTTTTGGCTCTGTGTATCCAGACAATGATCACCTAAAACCGCAAATGGTTCCTGAGGCTGAAAGCCAGCAACAGACAGTGAAGACAGGAGCAGAGGCCGCCGCTAGGAACAAAGAAGCTGGATGACAGCTCTTTTGAGAGCCTCATATAATAGAGCAGACTTCACTTGTAAAAAGTTCCTTGGGGCTTTTCCTGTGGAGTAGAAACACAGAACTGTTTCCTCAAAATTCAGAATGAAGATAAACCAATCCACTCCAAGTAGACATCCCCTGCAACCGAGATGGGCCCTAACTGAGCAGAAGCGATCCCCACTCAGGAATCTCCCTCTCCCAGCTAGTCATTAATTACTCACTTATATAGAAAGGTTGGTCAACAGGCACTAGAAAAAAAGGTATTCAGAAATGGAGTAATTCAGGCTCCACGTGGTTTCCTCTCGAGCTCCCGCAGGATCCAATGAGGGTGACTCTGCTCTAGATTCATTTAGTGCTCATCACAAGCCAGATTAAGGGTCCACCCCTGGTTGGCAGAAACACAGTCTCTGCAGTGCCTGGGATGTTTGTTTCTCACAAGCTGCCCTGACACACTCAGGTTTGAGGACCACCAGTTTAAGTTGATAGATAAGGACAACACAGTGTGATAAGTGGAGGGATACTGGGGGTTTGGGGGAGAAGACGGAGCAGCCATGCTTGACCCAGCTTCCAGAAATACCTTGTAGTGAAATGGTAGCTAAGAAAAAAGGAGCAAAGGCAAAATGTGATGGGAGAGAAGCAGGTGATGTGATCTTTATTGAACAAGGTAGAAGATTAGGAGAAAACTCTGCCCAAGTCTTCCTTGCTTGTGCAAATACATTTCTGATGCTTGCGCCAACTTCCAACTCCATCAAGAAACAACACCTGATAGCAAGGCTGCCACTCACTCCAACTTCAGCCACTGCAGGGCAAAAAGGGACTGGGTCTCTTAACACTGGAGGTCTCCATATGGCATTAGCAGGAGGCCTACAATGTAGCCAATGGTTGAAAAGTTCAGTCTTCAAAGTACAGGAGGCCTGTGTTTGTGTTCTGGTCTCATTGAGTAGGAAATCATCTAACTTCTAAGAACCTCAATATTAGCATCTGTAAATTTAGAACCATCACAAAGAATGAGACAAAGTAACTTTATGTACCTCTTGATGTGATGCCCTGAGGAGGACCCTCATCTCTCCTTTCTGTCTGCCAAAAATGCAAAACATGCATCTAATTGGAAAGAAACATCGGAGAAACCCAAACTGAAGGCCATCCCACAAAATACCCTGGTAGGCTGCAGTCCATGGGGTTGCTGGGAGTCAGACACGACTGAGCAACTTCACTTTCACTTTTCACATTTATGCACTGGAGAAGGAAACGGCAACCCACTTCATTGTTCTTGCCTGGAGAATCCCAGAGACGGGGGAGCCTGGTGGGCTGCCATCTATGGGGTCGCACAGAGTCGGACACGACTGAAGCGACTTAGCAGCAGCAGCAGCAGCATACTCTACAGAACTTTCTAGGTCAGGAAAGATAAAGAATCTCTAAGGAACCATTCAAGAGCCATAAGACCAGAGGGACATGACAATAACTGTACTGTTATGATTGATCCTTTCAGGATCCTGAAAGGATGTCAGACTGAGGAAAACACTTATCAAGGATCTTATTGGAATAACTGATGAAATATGAATATGGGCTTTGAGCTCTGAACTAGGTGATAATGTTGAACTAATGTTCTGGTTTCTATAAGGAGAATATGGTTATGTAAGAGAATGATTTTGTTCTTTAGGAGGACACATTGATTATTTAGGAGTAAACAGAGATGCTGCCTCTAAGTCACACTCAAATGGTTCAAAAGGGGATGTGTATACAAGAGATAAAAAATAATGAAGCAAAATATTAATAATTAGTAAGTCTGGATAAAAGGTAGACAGGAGTTCTTTGTACTATTCTTGTCATTTCTGTGTGTGAAACTGTACTGAAATACATTACTCCTCAAAACTATCAGGCCACAAAAAACAAGGGAAAGACTTGGAAACTGTCAAAGACTGGAGAAGACAGAGGAAACAAGATGGATATATTACAGTGCAATTGGTATTCTTGTATTGGATTCTGTCACAGAAGAGGAACATTAGAGGAAACACTGATGAAATCCTCATAAATTTTGTAGTTCAATTACCAGTAATCCTGCATAGTTGAGGCAAATGTACCACAGTTATAGTAAGATGTTAACATTAGGATAAACTTAGTGAAGGTTGTACAAAAACTCTCTAAAAATCTTTGTATTTTGTCTGTCAATCTAAAATTGTTCCCAAATAAAAAGAATATTTTAGAAAGATTATTGATACACATACAACAAGGGCCATCCCCAAAGGCAGGGACAGGATACTGATTCCACAGGCCCCTAAGAGTGCAGGTCAGGAATTGCTGTCTTAAAGAAGAGGTTTCCAAATACCCTTGGACATGGCAGAATCAAAAAGAAATAGTTTACCTGAACCACTGACTTAGAATCTCTGGAGATGGGGCCCCAGAGAACATTTGAACAAGTGCCCCAAGTGGTTCTGGTATGGCCTCAGGCTTGGGCACAGGTGTCCAGTTCAATATTTCTCAGACTTAACTATACAAGGAATCCCCTGGGGATCTTGTTAAAATTCACATCTGGGTCAGGAGGTCTGGGTAGGATCTGAGAGTCTGTATATCTACTGAGCTCCTAGGTGATGCTCAAGCAACTGATCCTCAGCCCCACCTGCAGACAAGGCAAAGCAACAAGACAGAATGGGCCTAGGTCCATGACACTAGAGCACCATGCCAGCCCAGGATGGCCCTGTGGACTTGAAAGAAAGAAAGAAAGAAAGTGAAGTCACTCAGTTGTGTCCAACTCTTTGCGACCCTGTGGACTGTAGCCTATCAGGCTCCTCCATCCATGGGATTTTCCAAGCAAGACTACTGGAGTGGATTGCCATTTCCTTCTCCAGGGGATCTTCCCAACCCAGGGATCAAACCCAAGTCTCCCACATTGTAGCCAGATGCTTTACCATCTGAGCCACCAGGGAAGTACAGTGGACTTGAGAAGTCCTGTGGACTTGAGAAGCCAACTTCTATCTCTTTGAAACAATTGTTCTCTTGGGTGGTAGACAAACATAATCCTAACAACATTAAGTCTTCACCAAGTAGCCCCAGCCATATCTTGCAGTAATATTCAATGTGTATCCTCTCTCAAACAGCACATGAAAAAGTGTAAACAACTGTTGCCTGACACAAATGTATATAAAATTACTGAGCGCACTTCTCTACTTTCATGGATTGCTTCTAAAGTCAACAAAATCTGCCTCAAAGAGCAGTTACAATGACTATGACATGTTGGTCTGATGACACCTTTTTTACAACAAAATTTACTCTTCCTTACATTCATGCTCAAACTCAACTAATTCTCACTTGACCTTTATAATTTAATGAATCATTTGGATGCACACAATATCTTTCAAATCCTCTAGAAGTCTTCAACCAGATAATAAAATCTGACCAGAAAAATAGTACAGAGCATAATTATAAAATAGTATTGAGTACATAAAAAGTAGAGTTGCCATGGTACCCTAATTTTGAAAATGTAGAAAGCCATCCAGAACCCCATACTACATGCTTTATGAAACCCTTAGGCATATACTAGGTCTTGAACTTTTTTGTTTTTAAGTCATTTACTCTAGAATGACAAAAGTAACCTCCCTGAGATTGCCTGCAATCAATTACATCATAAGACTCAGTGCCCAAGCTAAAGGATGCTTCCATAGGTAAAACCATGCTAAAAATCTTTGTGATACTTTCTCATGCAGTAAAAATTTACTGAGCGTTTTTCATATACCAGACAATACATTAAACCCACAGTGCATTTAACTCTAATAATGAAATGACAACTGGCTAGGACCCAAGACCCACCCCTCTATGCTAATTTCATAATCAAAATAGTAATAGGACAGAGTCACATTGTACTTGTTGGCTGCTTCTGCAAAAGCCAGAGAAGAGTGACCCCCAAAATTAAGTTTTGTGTTGTCTATAATAAAACAATCTACTCATAGTCATGAGTCTCTGCAAGGCGGTGCTGGGACAGCTCCACTGCATCAGCTGCCCAAGTCCAGTCCCCTTGTCCCGCCCGCCTCCTTCACAGCTTCGGACACAAACCCTGTATTGACTCACCCTGAGTAGATGTTGGACAAGTATAAAAACCCCATCCATCACCACTACATGTGGTACAGAAATCAAACTATACTGTAACTATTATCACACCGATTTTTCAACACAGCCAGAGACAGAACAGGAGAAAAAAGAGCTAAGTCTGGGAGAAATTCAGAATAGAAAGGAAACTAAAATAACCGCCAAATGACTGCCAGTCCTACTAACCTGGTCGATCTCCATGAGCTTGGGGTAGGCACCCGGCCATTCTATGGCCACCTTGACGATGTCCGCGGGCGGCGGCATTGCAAATTCCTAGAACGTCCTAAGCCAGTGGAAGTGGGATCCTACGGTGTAGACGGCTGCACGTGTCTATACCTAATGAGGAATGACAAAAAGAGAAAGAGAAGTCGCTCAGTACAAATACAGGGTGAATTTTGCTTTATCACTTCCTGTTTTCACTGGTGGTTTAGGTACAAGAAACGGCTCTGGGTGCAGAAGACTCAGGGCGCCAACTGCACCACTCAGTGGCGGCTCCCCAGGAGGGAAGGCAGAGGAGGGGAAGATACCAATGCCCTGGGGTCAGAGCCACCAGGAGATGAGGCGCTGGTGAGGGATAGGCTCCCAAGTCCCCAGTGTGAAGCAAGGTGGAACCCTTACCGCCCAGTTCTGCTCTGAACGGTGCCCAGGGTCTGAATGCGCCTGGCTCACTCTGCCCAGAAGCACATGCAAACTCCTCGTGCTCAACAGTCTCCGGAAGGACAGATTGCCCAGGAAGTCATGGCCAGGAAGCAGCATTTCTTTAAAGTGTTTTCGGGGTGTCACAAATAGAGCTCTGCACTATAGCAACCAGGATATCATGAGGAAGGAGCCACGCCCCATGGTTCACACACATGTACACACACACTCCCTCCCCAAGGCCAGTTCACAAGATGCCAAGAAAATTAACTGTGCTGGTTAATACAGCATTCAGAACAGACCTTGAATTCTCACTGGAATGAATAGTGTTGCTTACACAAAAGAAGTAAGATTAATCCTCTGCTGCCTCTCTCTCCCAGACTCCCTCATTTCTTTAAGAACATTTTTTTAAACATAATATTCTGGAACAGGTAAAACATTCATGCAATTCAAAACGAGAGAGAGAGAGTGTGTGTGTGTGTGTGTGTGTAAAGACAGGCTGAATCTCCCTCCTTCTGAACAGATATAACTTCCATCCCCATCCATCCAGCTAGCCACTGTTAATTTATGTGTCCCTTCAGAATTTCTTCATGTAAGCCAAATGGTAAACACATATTTCCCATTTTATTTATACAAAAGGCAGCATTCTAGACCCTGTTTTATTCATCTCCTGTGTCTTCTAAAACCTTCTATATCAGTATAAACATTGTGTCCTGGTTCCTTCTATAGCTGCATAGTCATCCTTTGTATAGAAGTGTCTTATCTGAAGAGCGAGTCCCCTGCCATGAGCCACTGGGTGATCTCTCACCTCTGGCTGTTATAAACAAGCCCCTGGTGAATAATCTTATGCATACATCATTGTGCTCACTTGTAAGTATATCTTTACAGTAGATTCACAGAAGTAAAATTGTTGGGTCAAAGGGTATAAGCAGTTTTAGATTCTGATACCATCTCCAAATATCCCTCCCTAAGGAGAGTTGTACCAACCTACCCTCCCTTTAGCAATGGATGAGTCTGACTATTTACACAGACTCACCAACAGATTGAACTTTTGCACACCTCCATGCATTGAAAAAATATATTTCAATGTACTTCCAATGTCTATTTCTCTTATTGTGAGGGAAGTTGAACGTAAAGATGTAAAGTCCCATGTCTACTTTACTGTGAACTGAAGTGATACTTTGCTCTTTTTCTACTGGGTTCTTGGTCTTTTATTCAGAAATTGATCTCTGTATAAAGCTTCCAGTCAAACATATGCAACTGATTCTTTATCAAACCAGAGTGGGGCTTGTCAGTTACTAACCCCTGTCTGTGGCAGTTGGACATGCCTAAGATAATAGAGATAACAGAGCTAATAGTGGCAGCCTCATGTCAGTTAATAATAACAACACAAGCAGTGATATAAATAACTAACTTCACCAGAGCTGACAAGTAAGGGAAATGAACCAAAACAAAACGGCTGCCCCTCTGGCCAAGGAAGATGAAGCCAGCCTGGTGTGAAGATAATCAGTGCTAACCAGCAGGAGCATACCTCCAAAGCAGTGGTTCAGTGGCTCATTCAACAAATAATTGTTGAGCCCAATTCTGTGCCAGCTGTTTCCTCAGTGCTGGGGATACAGCAGCAAATCTGCACCTTAGGTGGCATCGGGGACATGGAGAGAAACAAGTCAGGGAAGGAGGATCTGAAGTCTGTGAGTATATCTGTGGGGGAGGGGCAGGATGCAGTCTTAAATAGGGAAGCCAGGGGAAGCTTCAGTGAGAGGCAGAATGTGAGCAAAGGCCTATGAGAAGTGAGGAGGTGAGTCATGCGAACACTTGGGGAAATCATGTCACAGGCCAAGAGAGCGTGTTGACTGAAATAAAAATGCACAACCTAAAAGTTGAGAGTTATGTTTTATTCAGTGGATGTTCTTAGGACTTTGAGCCCAGGAGGCAGAATCTCAAATCACCCTGAGTAAACCTCTCCCAAGAGGAAGTAGTGAGCCAGAATATATAGGAGTTTTTGCAACCATACCAGGAAGTCAAAACAATAGATTACTGTTAATAAAAGAATACTAGATATCTCCAGTTAAGGAATTTAGTGCTTCTCTGTATATGGTAAGATGCAAGAGTCTGGGTTCACCGAAATCATTCTTTGATGCGCACCTCAGCTTTCTGGGGCCAGAAGTGCTTTCTCATAGAGGAGGGGAGTGGCTTCACTCTGATGACTGCTAGATGGCAGACATTCTTTGTTTCCTTCCTGAGTTCCCTCAGGACTCACATTTGGGCCAACTGTTACGTGGTGGCTAGATCCTTTCCTTACCAATATGGCAGGCAATATTTTATTTCTCAACTAGCAAGTGCAAAGGCCCTGAGGGAGGAGCATGCCTTACATGTTCCTGCAACAGGTGAGGGGCCAAAGTCAAGTAAGTAGGAGCAAGTGTAATAAGAGAACGAGTTCCAACAGTTTGGGGTCACAGTGTGGTAGGTTCGCTCACTATACTCTTGACCCTCCTAGACATTCCTACGCCAACTCTTGGTCATAATTTCTAAAAAAGAAAGTTCATATCCATGCATATCTGTCTATTCTGAGTATAAATTAGTACAACTTTCTAGAGGTATCTTTGGCAAATTGTACTCAAGGCCTTAAAATTTTATATTCCCTTTGAGTAATTTTACTTTTCTAGGATGTTTCTTTAAGAAATAACTATTAACTCAACCATAACAACATCAATTGCCATTTTGGTTATAATTCCCAAAACTTGAAAACAATTGAATATTCAACAACAGAGACCACTACATAATTATGGGTCTCATAAGTGCAAATACAAGCAGGCAGTCTGCACTGGGACAGATTTCTTCATAATCTGTACACTCTTTTAATTCACTTGAGAATTCCAAGGGTAGTGTATTTTATCTGTACCACATCGCTTCAATTCAGGATCCATATTGAATTACATATCCTAGAATAAGAGTTAAGAAAACAAGTTCTAATGTGAGAATAGACTCAGTGCAAATATCAGGTAACACTATTCAAACCAAAGAACACATAATCGTGGTGTTGAAGAGAATAGATAATAGACAGTAGAAATAAAAATGCATTTTGAGCAATTTCCTCCCAACTCTACACAAAATAGTCTAGAGTTACTTTGAAAGAGGTCACCTGGCCTTCCAGGAATCAAAGGCCAAGTGTGCTTTTTTCCCCTTTAAAAGATATTTATTTCTCAAAGACTGTTCAGACAAAACCTGTTGAACAGGTGAGAACAGAATAACACAGTTCTTCTTGGGCCTCCGTGGAGAACAACATAAGAGCGGTGTACAAAGCAGCCATTGAGAGCAAAGAGGCTGGGAGCACCCCTTGGGAGCTCACCTAAGCAGCCCAATTAGTCCTCATCAGTTTTCCCCACATTAACAAGCAGCAGAGATGGGGTACAGCCAGGTTCCCATGGGTAGAGTCAGGTGTGCAACTACAGAATGAATAATCCCATCCACCTCATTATCCTCAGAAGTCCACATTTTATCCTCTTGAATTTATATTTCCATGAAGAAACCGTTAGCTTCTATATATAGTCATGTTTCTACTGTTGAAATTCAGAAGAGAACGTTTCTAGCTCAAGTTTTCTCACCCTTGTAAGATGTTTAGCAGCATCCTTGGCCTCTACCCACTAGAGATCAATAACCTTCTTTAGCTGTTACATAAATGTCAGAAATGTCTCCAGACATTGCCAAATGTCCTCTGAGGGGAAAATCATCCTCCAGTTCAAGTGTGAGCTGCCAAGTTCTCAGGACTTCCCTGGTGGCTCAGATGGTGAAGAATCTGCCTGCAATTCAGAAGACCTGGGTTCAATCCCTGGGTCAGAAAGATCCCCTGGGAAGAGAATGTCTACCTAGTATTCCTGATGCAAACAGCCAACTCATTAGAAAAGACCCTGATTCTGGAAAAGATTGAAAGCAGGAGGAGAAGGGGGACAACAGAGGATGAAATGGTTGGATGGCATCACGGACTCAATGGACATGAGTTTTAACAAACCCTGGAAGATGGTGAAGCACAGGGAAGCCTGGTGTGCTGCAGTCCATGAGGTCGCAAAAAGTCTGACATGACTGAGCACCTGAAGGACAACAAATTCTTGCCTGGGAAATCCCATGGACAGAGGAGCCTGGTGGACTACAGTCCATGGAGTCACAAAGATGAGTGACTAACACATGGGGAGTTCTCTGGGCAGATACTAATGATCAGGGCAAGCCATGGCTGAAGCGACACAAGACAGGCTCACCAAGAAACATGAACATTCAGACCCAGTGCTTCGTCAGGCATCACCGAGATGCAAAAGTATTTGTAAATTTCAGTCAACAAATGCAGTCTCCTGGCATCTTTGCATTTTCAGACACAGTGCTCACAGCTTTTGAGTCTTCTGGTCAAATTCCCCCAACCACAGCTTGGGGCACTGTAAGGCAGGGTACACATCCTGATCACAGTTACACACCAGGGCCCACAGGCATCTCATGCATGGTGTTGGTTGAATGCATCCTTTCTGCAACAGACATCTCATCAGAGCTACTGGCAGTAAAACTAAGTCTAGTCAAAATTGCCCAGTAAATATAAGCTGCATGAATTTATGTAATAAACTCCTTGATATAATAATTCTTATACAAACTGAAATTCCAGAACCACTAAAGGGCAGTGTAGGCGAGATCTTTTTTAACCACTCTGCCTTGTGGTCCTCCCTACCTAGGGAATAAGTGGAGAATTCCACAAGGTTCTGGCTTGGTTGCTGATTAATTTACTTTATTCCAATACTAAGGCGGCTGCGACCGGCGCACTAAGCGCAGGCGGCTGCGACCGGCGCACTAAGCGCAGGCGGCTGCGACCGGCGCACTAAGCGCAGGCGGCTGCGACCGGCGCACTAAGCGCAGGCGGCTGCGACCGGCGCACTAAGCGCAGGCGGCTGCGACCGGCGCACTAAGCGCAGGCGGCTGCGACCGGCGCACTAAGCGCAGGCGGCTGCGACCGGCGCACTAAGCGCAGGCGGCTGCGACCGGCGCACTAAGCGCAGGCGGCTGCGACCGGCGCACTAAGCGCAGGCGGCTGCGACCGGCGCACTAAGCGCAGGCGGCTGCGAAGAGCTACCGCACGTCCGAGGTCAGGGGCAGAAGCCGGGAGGACCCCATGCCCGAAGGGCGATGGTCAAGAGGAGTTACCCCACATCCAAGGTCAGGGGTAGTGGCCAAGAGTACCAGGCTGAGACAGAGCAGGAATAGCCGAGAGGAGCTACCCCATGTCTGAAGTCAGGGGCAGCAGCTGGGAGGCGCTACCCGGTGTCCGAGGTCAGGGACAGCAGCCAAGAGGAACCACCCCACATCTAAGGAGTGGTGGCGGCGCAGGCACAGAAGGGCCTAGAGGAGCCCATCCCACGTTGAAGGTCAGGAAGGGTGGCGGTGAGAAGATACCCCATATCCAAAGTAAGGAGCAGCAGCTGCACTTTGCTGGAGAAGCCGTGAAGAGATACTCCACGCCCAAGGTAAGAGAAACCCAAGTAAGATGGTAGGTGTTGCAAGAGAGCATCAGAGGGCAGACACACTGAAACCATACTCACAGAAAACTAGTCAATCTAATCACACTAGGACCACAGCCTTATCTAACTCAATGAAACTAAGCCATGCCCGCAGGGCAACCCAAGACGGGCAGGTCATGGTGGAGAGGTCTGACAGAATGTGGTCCACTGGAGAAGGGAACGGCAAGCCACTTCAGTATTCTTGCTTTGAAAACGCCATGAACAGTATGAAAAGGCAAAATGATAGGATACTGAAAGAGGAACTCCCCAGGTCAGTAGGTGCCCAATATGCTACTGGAGATCAGTGGAGAAATAACTCCAGAAAGAATGAAGGGATGGAGCCAAAGGAAAAACAATACTCAGCTGTGGATGTGACTGGTGAGAGAAGCAAGGTCCGATGCTGTAAAGAGCAATATTGCATAGGAACCTGGAATGTCAGGTCCATGAATCAAGGCAAATTGGAAGTGGTCAAACAGGAGATGGCAAGAGTGAACGTTGACATTCTAGGAATCAGCAAACCAAAACGGACTGGAATGGGTGAATTTAACTCAGATGACCATTACATCTACTAGTGTGGGCAGGAATCCCTCAGAAGAAACGGAGTAGCCATCACGGTCAACAAAAGAGTCCGAAATGCAGTACTTGGATGCAATCTCAAAAACGACAGAATGACCTCGGTTCGTCTCCAAGCAAACCATTCAATATCACGGTAATCCAAGTCTATGCCCCAACCAGTAACGCTGAAGAAGGTGAAGTTGAACGGTTCTATGAAGACCTACAAGACCTTTTAGAACTAACACCCGAAAAAGATGTCCTTTTCATTATAGGGGACTGAATGCAAAAGTAGGAAGGCAAGAAACACCTGGAGTAACAGGCAAATTTGGCCTTGGAAGGCGGAATGAAGCAGGGCAAAGACTAATGGAGTTTTGCCAAGAAAATGCACTGGTCATAGCAAACACCCTCTTCCAACAACACAAGAGAAGACTCTACACCTGGACATCACCAGATGGTCAACACCAAAATCAGATTGATTATATTCTTTGCAGCCAAAGATGGAGAAGCTCTATACAGTCAACAAAAACAAGACCAGGAGCTGACTGTGGCTCAGATCATGAACTCCTTATTGCCAAATTCGGACTTAAATTGAAGAAAGTAGTGAAAACCGCTAGACCATTCAGGTATGACCTAAATAAAATCACTTATGATTATACAGTGGAAGTGAGAAATAGATTTAAGGGCCTAGATCTGATAGATAAAGTGCCTGATGAACTATGGAATGAGGTTCGTGACACTGTACAGACACAGGGATCAAGACCATCCCCATACAAAAGAAATGCAAAAAAGCAAAATGGCTGTTGGGGTGGGTGGGGGGGCACTTACAAATAGCTGTGAAAAGAAGAGAAGCGAAAAGCAAAGGAGAAAAGGAAAGATATAAGCATCTGAATGCAGAGTTCCAAAGAATAGCAAGAAGAGATAAGAAAGCCTTCTTCAGCGATCAATGCAAAGAGATAGAAGGAAAGAACAGAATGGGAAAGACTAGAGATCTCTTCAAGAAAATTAGAGATACCAAGGGAACCCTTCATGCAAAGATGGGCTTGATAAGGACAGAAATGGTATGGACCTAACAGAAGCAGAAGATATTAAGAAGAGGTGGCAAGAATACACAGAAGAACTGTACAAAAAAGATCTTCACGACCCGGATAGTCATGATGGTGTGATCACTCATCTAGAGCCAGACATCCTGGAATGTGAAGTCAAGTGGGCCTTAGAAAGCATCACTATGAACAAAGCTAGTGGAGGTGATGGAATTCCAGTAGAGCTATTTCAAATCCTGAAAGATGATGCTGTGAAACTGCTGCACTCAATATGCCAGTAAATTTGGAAAAACTCAGCAGTGGCCACAGGACTGGAAAAGGTCACTTTTCATTCCAATCCCAAAGAAAGGCAATGCCAAAGAATGCTCAAACTACCACACAATTGCACTCATCTCACATGCTAGTAAAGTAATGCTCAAAATGCTCCAAGCCAGGCTTCAGCAATACGTGAACCGTGAAATTCCTGATGTTCAAGCTGGTTTTAGAAAAGGCAGAAGAACCAGAGATCAAATTGCCAACATCCTTTGGATCATGGAAAAAGCAAAAGAGTTCCAGAAAAACATCTAGTCCTGCTTTATTGACTATGCCAAAGCCTTTGACTGTGTGGATCACAAGAAACTGTGGAAAATTCTGAAAGAGATGGGAATACCAGACCACCTAACCTGCCTCTTGAGAAATCTGTATGCAGGTCAGGAAGCAACAGTTAGAATTGGACATGGAACAACAGACTGGTTCCAAATAGGAAAAGGAGTACGTCAAGGCTGTATATTGTCACCCTGCTTATTTAAATTAAATGCAGAGTACATCATGAGAAATGCTGGACTGGAAGAACCACAAGCTAGAATCAAGATTGCCAGGAGAAATATCAATAACCTCAGATATGCAGATGACACCACCCTTATGGCAGAAAGTGAAGAGGAACTAAAAAGCCTCTTGATGAAAGTGAAAGAGGAGAGTGAAAAAGTTGGCTTAAAGCTCAACATTCAGAAAACGAAGATCATGGCATCCAGCCCCATCAATTCATGGGAAATAGATGGGGAAACAGTGGAAACAGTGTCAGACTTTATTTTTTTGGGCTCCAAAATCACTGCAGATGGTGACTGCAGCCATGAAATTAAAAGACGCTTACTCCTTGGAAGAAAAGTTATGACCAACCTAGATAGCATATTCAAAAGCAGAGACATTACTTTGCCGACTAAGGTCCATCTAGTCAAGGCTATGGTTTTTGCAGTGGTCATGTATGGACATGAGAGTTGGACTGTGATGAAGGCTGAGCACTGAAGAATTGATGCTTTTGAACTGTGGTGTTGGAGAAGACTCTTGAGAGTCCCTTGGACTGCAAGGAGATCCAACCAGTCTATTCTGAAGGAGATGAACCCTGGGATTTCTTTGGAAGGAATGATGCTAAAGCTGAAACTCCAGTACTTTGGCCACCTCATGTGAAGAGTTGACTCATTGGAAAAGACTTTGATGCTGGGAGGGATTGGGGGCAGGAAGAGAAGGGGACGACAAAGGATGAGATGGCTGGATGGCATCACTGACTCGATGGACATGAGTCTGAGTGAAGTCCAGGAGATGGTGATGGACAGGGAGGCCTGGTGTGCTGCAATTCATGGGGTCACAAAGAGTTGTACATGACTGAGCAACTGAACTGAACTGAACTGCAGATTCTACAACCTTAATATGCATGTCAAAGGACTTGTTTACAGCTAAGTAAATTAAATAAATAAAAAAGGAGTCACTTCATACTTGGAAGTGAGTTACCAAAATCCTCATGTCAGATGTAACCCTGAGCAAGCTGAAATTGTCTTTATTATGCTGCTGAATGTCTCCTCCTTATCTTTGGGTCATGTCTCTGATACAATGGAGAGAAATCGCTCTTGATTCCTATCTAGAAACCTATCACTGTGCATTGTTCTCAGCCCAAAGTGCTACATGTCTGTGTTGGAAACTCATTCCACAAAGTCTCCTAAAGATGTGTCATGTCTCTGCACGTTTTTCCAGGCAGTTTGATTAGATCTTGAAGTTCATGAAGTTCCCAAATATCTGACCCATTTTTTCCCCTGAATTTTCCATAAGAGTTTTAGCTTTGGGTCTCTGAATGGCTTTGAACTCTTTTATCTTATTTCTAGCCTTCCTGTTACACCAGCAAACCCTATTAAGAGAATAGAAAATCAAGCCTATAAGGATGTTCTATAGGAGTTGTGTAGCGGGAAAGTTAACACGATTGTCCTGTGAACCATGTGTCCCCACAGCTGTACTGAAAGAGCCTAACAGATGGACCAGTAGAAGTCAAAAGGCAGATCGATGGGAAAGAGATAGCAAACAGCTGGAGAAACAATTTGCTTCAACTCCTCTGTCTCTTCCTTTCCTCCATAGGCAAGCTGTCCCCTGCTCCACTCACCATCATTATCTACTTGTGACAGATAATAGGTTTATAACGAGTATGGGAATAGTGGGGAGGGAGAACTGGTTCCAGATTTTAAATGTTCAGTGGTCCCAGATAGAAAAAGAGATAGACAACATTTTCCTGTGGTATCCAAGTTATGTAAAAAGGGAAAGGACCTCTGAAAGTGGCTCTGAGAGTAGCCTTTCACTGTAGAGAAGGGGACAAAAATCCCCTTTCTCAATCCTCTTAGGTTCTTCAGCTGGGGACTGCAAATTAATCTAACAAAAGAATTAAAAGAAGAAAATGAAAGTTTATTTATTTATTCATACAATGACTGCACATGCCGAAGAACTCAGAGATGAGTAACTCAAAGAGACAGTTAAAATTTGGAGCTCATAACCATCTTAGCAAGGGGTGATTAAGCGAGGAGAAAAGGCTAGACAAAGGAAGAGGGGTTCAGGACTTCGTGGATGCAGGTGGAAATGTATGTTGTAGAAAGGTAACTTGGAAATGCACACTAAGAAAGGGTTGTTTACTAAGGTTTGTTATGCAGTCATGTAGATGAGCCGTGATCTCCAGGGACCATGGGAGCAGGGGGAGTAGACCTGTGTTTCCCACACTGTGGGGTCCAGATGGAGTGACACATGGTGGGGATGCCATTTCAGATTCTCCATCTCCATTAGAAAACTGTTGGACATTGCGGGAAGAGCAGAGGGCCCAAGGAGGAAGCTTTATGACTTCATAAATGGGGGAAAACCCTGTGCAAGACATAAGCATTCAGAAGAAAGTGAAGAAAAGAGAGAACTGAATCAAATGCAAAACCCAATATCCCATTGTATGGATATGCAGTGCATGAAAACCTCATATGGTATTTCACTAATAACTTGGTCCATTTACTTGCCAAGTGGGGGAAATGTGCTATTAGATACCTTTGGCTTACAATAGGTTGCAAACTTGCAGAGAAAAATGCTTTCACAGAGGCTTGAACTGTCATCACCGAGGCTATGGGACAGCTGGCAGAAAGGGGCAGGGATGAGCTGAGACCAAGCACTGGATTGGGCATTTGAAATACATACTTTCTCACTCATTCTTTACCCCAGCCTCAAGTGACAGTTGGCACTATCTGCAATAAATAAATGAAAATACAAAATCTCAGCAATTTGAACTACTTTCTCCAAATATTTACATACTCTCCAGAGGATGATACCTCTCCTCTCGGTCATGAAACCTACTGTGGGCTACTGCATTTATTTTCTCCTCCTGATGAAAGTGAAAGAGGAGAGTGAAAAAGTTGGCTTAAAGCTCAACATTCAGAAAACAAAGATCATGGCATCCAGTCCCATCACTTCATGGCAGAAAGATGGGGAAACAGTGGGAATAGTGGCTGACTTTATTTTTCTGGGCTCCAAAGTCACTGCAGATGGCGATTGCAGCAATGAAATTAAAAGATGCTTACTCCTTGGAAGGAAAGTTATGACCAACCTAGACAGCATATTAAAAAGCAGAGACATTACTTTGCCAACAAAGGTCCATCTAGTTAAGGCTATGGTTTTTCCAGTGGTCATGTATGGGTGTGAGAGTTGGACTATAAAGAAAGCTGAGTGCTGAAGAATTGATGCTTTTGAACTGTGATGTTGGAGAACCAAGGAAGTCCAACAAGTCCATCCTAAAGGAGATCCGTCCTGCGTGTTCATTGGAAGGACTGATGTTGAGGCTGAAACGCCAATACTTTGGCCACCTGATGTGAAGAACTGACTCACTGGAAAAGACCCTGATGCTGGGAAAAATTGAGGGCAGGTGGAGAAGGGGACGACAGAGGATGAGATGGTTGGATGACATCATCTACTCAATGGACGTGGGTTTGGGTGGACTCCAGGAGTTGGTGATGGACAGGGAGGCCTGGCGTGCTGTGGTTCATGGGGTCACAAAGAGTCAGACACGACTGAGCGACTGAACTGAACTGAACTAGATTCACAGGTTGAAGTCGCAACTCCTAGTATCTAAGATTGTGACTGTAGTTGGAGACTGGGCCATTACGGAGATAATTAAATTAAAACGAGGTCATTAGGGCAGCCCTACTTCGTCTGATCGGTATCCTTATAAGGAGAAGAATTTGGACCCATGTACAAAGGGATGACAATTTGAGGACACAGTGAGAAGAGAGCCATCTTATCTCGTGGCTTGATCATTTGAGCACAAGCCAAGAAGAGAGGGCTCACTTAGCCAAGCCTGCTAATACCTTGATCTCAGACTTCCGGCCCCCAGACTGTGAGACAACAAACCTGTGCTGGGTAAGCCAGTCAGTCTCCAGTACCTTGTCATGGCAATCCTACCAAGTGTACAACACCAAAAACAGAGAACATAGGGAAGGGGCTGATAGTTGTTTTGAAAGATGCTTAAAATTTTCTGCATTCCACAACACATGATAAAAATTTAAACACAAAGTACAATCTGAGAGCGTGGAGTCCTAGCCACCGTACCAGTAGGAAAGTCTCAATTCAGGGAGCCCAGGTTCCATCCCTGGTCAGGGAATTAGGTCTCACATGCCGCAACTGAAAGTTCCCATGCCACAATTGAAAAACACCACATGCTGCAACTAACACCTGGCAGAGCCAAATAATTAATTAAGTATTTAAAAAATTGCAATCTGAGAAAGTATTTGCAATAACTATGACTCAACCTGAGATAGAAATCCCATAGACAGAGGAGCCTGGCAGGCTACAGTCCATGGGGTTGCAAAAAGTCAGACACAACTGAGTGACTAATACAACTACTATATTGTTACCATCAGGGAAAATGTAAAAGCAAAAGCCCTTTAAAAAAAATTACTTTGTTTTTAAACCATAAAATTTAGTGTAATAAATCTAGCCATTATAATTTCTGCTCTGATGAAACCACTAAAGTAACATTTCTTTAGTGGTTTATTGACCACTGATCTATTGACATTTTGGACTACATCCATCCTGAGAGACTGTGGATGTCCAGTGATATCTCTGACTCCATCCACTAGAGCCAGGAGCACTGCCTCAGCTGTGACCATCAGAATGTCTCTAGACATTTGCCCAGTGTCCCCTGGGGGAAAAAATCACCCATGGTTGAGAACTAGGTCACTCAGGTTACTGAGTTTAATCTTGCTTTTTTAAAAAAAAAAAAGCTTTATTTCATAGAGACCAACTTTACAAAGTGGATATTAAGTCATACATATGATATTTTAACTGCAAAAAAAAGGGAGATGAGATATAAAGATAAATTGAAGAAAACCAACAGGAAAGGGAAGGTGACACAAAAACATGAATACCTTGATACCAGTTGAGAGTAATTCTGTAACATTTTACTCCAACATATTTCCTTCACACACATCTCTAATGAACCCTTGTCATTTGTCAAATAAAAAGATGCATAACATGAGAGTTGCCAGTTAAGATTTATTTGGGACAAAATGAGGACGGCAGCTCTGAGAGGCTGCTCCAGAGACACAGTAGGAGAACGTCAATATATAAGCTTTTGGTGGAGGGGGGTGTTCATGCAATCAAGCGCTTACTTTACAAGAGATCTTCTGCGAGTCACGAGGAGAGGATGTCACCATGAAGAGATTTAGTGCTTTTCTAGACATGAAGAGATGCAAAGACAGAGATCGTGAAATCAGTCCCTGAAAATACCTAGGCATCTGAAGACCTGTTCCACCAGATTCCCTGGCGAACAGAGTGTCTTACTCCACCCTGAACTCCCTCAGAGGGTGTTGAAGGTCAACAGGAACAGCAGCACAGGGCTCAGTCTCCTCAGAGGCAAATGGCAAATGCCCTTGTTGTTGTTGTTCAGTGGTTGGCAAATGCTCTAGCCAAGTGCCAGTTTGTAGTTGACAGGCAAGTGCCAATTTACAGTTGACACACTCCAATTTTTCTGTCTAGTGGTCTAGCGAGCTCTTCCATCTCATTTCTTCACGTATTAGGTCCTGTCCCACCAGCTATTAAGCAAGAGTAGGCATGCGGCCAGGCCTGGCCAATGACAGCCCCCATCTCCTTGGGAACAGTGGCTGGCCCATAGGACAGACATGGTCCAAGCAAATCGATTTCTGGGGATTGATTTATGAGGCCTGGAAGGAGAGTGTTCTCTCTTTCTGCAGGGCTTGTTGAGTGAAGCTGTCAGTAGACATATCCCATCTGTTGGGGGGGTGGGGGGGAAGGGGTAGGGAGGGCTGTCTGTTAACAGGAAGGAATGAGGCAAAGAGAAGCAAAGACAATCAGAGAGGAAAGACAGGAGGGAGAATAAGAGGCCAGGAGTCCTGACTATGTAGAGTTTCTGTCTTCTAGCACTTTTCCTTCCACTCTCTGATCTATCTTAATATTCTTCCTAGACTTTTGAACTCTTAAATTCACCATTATGCCAAGTGAGTTTGGGTTAGGGTTCTATCACTTGTAACTGAAAAATTCCTGACTAAAAAAATCACCTCTATCATAACTGTTTATTGCTCTGAATTAGAGTCGTGTTGTTCCCTTAGAGATGACTGGTACATAGAACACACACTGAAGTTACACAGTCTAACTTAGCAGCCAAGTGGGAGGGATACTTTGCTCTCCAATGCTGGAGCTGTGATACCTGCACGTCCGTATTTCTGATGGAGCCCTCTCTGCCTAGGACCTGCCTTGGCTCTCCTGGACTGCTAACAGAAGTCGTTAAAGCATATATGTGCAATCTAAAAAAAAAAATGGTACAGATGAACCTATTTGCAGGGCAGGAATAGAGTCACAGATGTAGGGAACAGACGTATGGACATGGGCAGTGGTGGGGAAGGGGAAGGGGAGAGACTACCATACATACACTTCCATGTGTAAAATAGATAGCTAGTGGGAAGCTTCTGTATAACACAGGGACCTCAGCTCAGTTCATGATGACTTAGAGGGGTGGAGTACGGGATGGGAATAGGAGGGAGACCCAAGAAGGAGGCAATATACGTACACATTTAGCTGACTCACTTCATTGTACAGAAGAGACTAACACAACACTGTAAAGCAATTATATTCCAATAAAAAAAAGTCACGCCTGCATTTTAGGAATTAGTCTTAGGCAAGCATTTCCCACAAACACTACTTCTTTGATATATTAATTAACATAAAGCAAAAAAAAAAAAAACAGTCAAAGCTCTTGCAAATCATTGAATGGATAATAGCTAATAGTAACAACCAGTCCATTCTAAAGGAGATCAGTCCTGGGTGTTCTTTGGAAGGAATGATGCTAAAGCTGAAATTCCAGCACTTTGGCCACCTCATGCGAAGAGTTGACTCATTGGAAAAGACTCTGATGCCGGGAGGGATTGGGGGCAGGAGGAGAAGGGGACGACAGAGGATGAGATGGCTGGATGGCTTCACTGACTCGATGGACGTGAGTCTGGGTGAACTCCGGGAGTTGGTGATGGACAGGGAGGCCTGGCGTGCTGCGATTCATGGGGTCGCAAAGAGTCGGGCACGATTGAGCGACTGAACTGAACTGAATAACCAGTTCATGGACTTTACATACCAACCTTATGGAATAGGTACCACTTACTAAACCATTTTACAGACAAGGAAACTGAGATGCAGAGATACTAAGTTGCTCAAAGTCCCATATCCCCCTGTGGAGCCCAGCCAGAATGCAATCCACATCTGTCCAATTCCATAGCCCATGGTTTTAATTGCTATCCCATATGTTGAAGAGGGCACATTTACTACAGGTCTTTAATATAATGCACATGTACTGTGAAATCTTCGTATGCAATACACAATATTTCCCAAATGTACCTATCCGGAAAACTGATTTTTCATGGAGCGTCTAGTGACACTGGTTTCTCATGGGACACACTTTGAGAAGGGATGCTTTGAGACCATTTTCCTCCTTCACCTCTCAGGGAAAAATGAACTGTTGAAAAGTCTTGGCCAGAAATACACTGGAAAGTGACAGAGAAAACTCTTTCCTTTAGTCCCATATTGAATTATCATCACCTGTGTCTATGGGATTGTTTCCAGGAAAGAAGCCCTGTTCTTTGAGTAACTCTTTCCAATTCACATAGGAATTCAACTAACCACAGCTTCTACTGTGCAGGTCATGAGAAGATAAATAAAAAGAAACAGAAGATTTGTATTTGTGATAGCTAGATTCTGAACATCTCACATCTCACTTTAAATCTCCGGCAGGTGATTCCAGGCACATAAACCTTTCTGGCGCCCACCTGCCTCTGAGCACCACACCACCAGGGTACCCTTCCCCATCAACTGTATCCCTGCTCCCCACCTGCTCAGATGCAGGCAATAACAGGTTTTCCCATAAGATCATCAATGATTCTTTTGCAGTGTCTGGTGGTAGCACTTCTTAAAGAAGACAAGTCCCAGACTGGCCAGGTCAGGATCGCTCTCCAAGTGTATCAAAATCTACTGAGGGGAGAGGGCCAGTCCTGAGAAAAAGGCTGGCTATCTCTCTCCTATCAAACTGCTGGCCATTTCCTGAGCTTGCCAAATTTTTGCGGCTCCTGCTTCTGTTTATAGTGTTCCCTCTGCATTCCAGAACGTCTCTTTCTCTCCCCCTGGGTTGACTTCAAAAATTCCCACCTAGCCTTCAAAGCCAATTTCATGCACCCGCTTCTCTGACTCCATAGACTCCAAGGCAAGAAGGAATGGCACTCACATCTGTCTTCTTAGGTGCTTACAATGCACTGGCCAGAGCACCTTTCCACCTTTCCTTACGCTGTTAGTTAATGAGTTCCCTGAGGGCAGCGATCATCTTACTCATCTCTGGACCTCTGTTCCTGACCAGATGGCACGGCAAACAGCAGCTCAGTAAATATTTTTCAGACAAGTGAATAAATAAATCACTCTTTCCTTAAAAGGAAGTTCAGAGTTTTTTGGTTTGGGCTTTTTTTTTTTTTTTTTTTTTTTTTGATGTGAAGGATTACTCAAGCCAAGGATGCATTTTTAAAAATCCAGAATCCTTTGCATAGAAAACCTTTAAGGGTTTCTTCAAGCAGCAACTGTTCATTTGTCTCATGGGGCAGAAACAGAAATGGAGGTGCTCCGAGGTGAGAGCAGGGTTGATTCTGAATTCATTTTCCTCCCAGAGAAATTCTGTCAAAATACAAGATGAGATTCAAGCCACTGATGCTCATCCCTTCAACTCTGAGCTCTCTCTCACACTTTAGGGAATCAGCATCTCAAATGGAAAGTTCATTATTTTCAAACTAACATACACACTTCCTCCCTTGTTCTGGTTTTTGGATATTTGCTTTTCAAATTCTTTTTTCAGCTGTTGCAATGCCAGTGTCTGCTCCCCACAACTCCCCAGCATCTCCCCCAGCTCCCTTCCTCCTCAGGCAATTCCTATCACTCTGTGAGGTGGGCCAGCATTCCCCAGTGGGGCAGACAAAGCTCAGGCCCAGTTTCCTATCTCAGAGCCCAGACTTGAGGCCACAGGAAACGCTGGAGCGTTTCCACCATCCTGTGAGCCAAACACTCAAAGTTTCCAAACCTGCTGATCAAAAAACAATATGCAAAACTTCTCTCTCCCTCCCTTTCCAGCAACAGCAGAGCCGTAAAGGCCACCCTAGGAAATTCAATTGTATCGGATTAGCAGGGAGGGCCTTCTGCAGAAGGTGGGTGTCCGGCTGCACTTCCACAGGCTTCCACTGACAACTCAGCACAGAATTAATCATCCTAAAAAGCGGTGCCTGATGCAGTGCCGAGCACCCACCAAACAGGATGGCAATAGCCTCTGCCTTTTTCTCCCTCCTCTGGCCCTTTAGGTTTCATTCTTCAGATGAGCACAGACATGTGAGTGAGCGTGCTCAGAGGTCCACCTGGGTTAATCCTGGTTCTCCGCATCCACAGCTCCATGACTCTGGACAAGTTACATTCTATGGCTCACCTGCAGTGTCCTCATCTGTAAAACAGGAGCAACAGTGGAACCTTTCTCATAGGTCTGTTGTGAAGACAAAATGCATAAAGCAACTAGAACAGGGCCTGCTACAGCATTCTGACGATTATTAACTCACCAGGCATGTGGTACCTGGATGATGAACCAGGGGATTCTGTCATCTTCTCTAGTGACATACACAGCATTCCAGTGTGTGTGCTCAGTTGCTCAGTTGTGTCTGACTCGTTGCAGCCCCAAGGACTGTAGCCCGCCAGGCTCCTCTGTCCATGGAATTCTCCAGGCAAGAATACTGGAGTGGGTTGCCATATCCTCCTCCAGGGGATCTGGCCGACTCAGAGATCGAAGGCACGTCTCTTGTGTCTCCTGCATCTCCTCTAGTGAAATACATGGAGGTCCGACCACATGGGAATTCTTTTATCCCTCAAGCATCATAATGGAAGTACACAAACTGTTAGGAGGGTAGAGAATGGTAACTCGGCCTGAAAGTCTGGGGGTGGGGAGTGGGTTATAGACGAAGATTTTTCCTGGATTTTCAAGGATGAGCAGAAGTTTCCAGGTGAGTGACTGGGTTGAGAGGATCTGGAGATGAAGACTAGAGTTAAGATTCAGGAAGGATCAACCTGCACTGCAAAGACAGAGTCGCAGAGAACTGCCTGAGCAGACAGCCTGCTGAAACAGGCCCAGGCCTCCCAGGAAAATTCTCTCAAGTATAGGGAGGTGACTGGAATTCAACTCCTCTAGATACTTTCTCCCCAGGGAGAAGTGGATGTGGTCTTCAGTTATAAGGCAATTAACAGTCCCTAAATGTCGGGAGCCACGTTAGGCATTACTGACAAAATGGAGGCACGGTCCCCAGCCCCATCTCCTCATTCCGCAGGCACGGATCCCGGGATGAAGGATATAGGCCTTGTAATTCTGACTTGTTTTTTCCTCTCCTCAGCTGAGTTGACTGAAAAGGAATATTAAGGTGCTTATTGTTCTTGAGAGGAGCATGAGAAGGCACAAAGCCTTCTGCAGCATTGCTCAGAAAATAATTCATGAAGTTAATCATTGACATTTGTCCAAGGACTTTTACAAAAAAGTGTTCCAGGATGAGCACATAGGCCGCAGCTTGAGGCCATGGGAGAGATTGATATCTGAAGCCTATTTGCAAGGAGAATGTTTATGGCAAAGGAGTTTACTGAATTTTGGGCTTAGAAATAATTAAAATAGTTAGAAGTTAAAGATTTAAGGAATGTTGTAAAGTTAGCATATTTTACTATAGCTTATAGAAGTTAGGAATTTTTAGAGACACTATAGCTAGAAGCCTTTTTAAGAGATAGTGAGCTCAGAATGTTAGGAGCAAACAGGACTTAGGAAGATAAGTAGTAAACTGAGGAATGTAGCATGAGTTACAACGTAATCACAAGTTAACTATAGGACACATTCAGTTCAGTTCAGTTCAGTTCAGTTCAGTTCAGTCTCCCAGTCGTTTCCGACTCTTTTCGTTTCCGACTCTTTGCGACCCCATGAGTCGCAGCACGCCAGGCCTCCCTGTCCATCACCAACTCCCAGAGTTCACTCAGACTCACGTCCATCGAGTCAGTGATGCCATAATAGATGATAAGGTTGATTCCAAGAGAATCACTGAAGCAGGAACTGTTTGAGGAGCAATAATGATTTATTGAGATAATAAATCTGGGAGAGGGGGAACTGAAAATGTCAAACCTCTGGCCTAATGCTTTTGTGAAAGTATAAAAGAGAATCTTAAACTTGGAATAAACAGGCAGTCCAAAGAAAACTGAGAGGCTGTCTCATTTCTCTCGCCGACACCGTCCATCTCTTCAGGCTGAATCCCTGACTGCTGGAGCTGGGCTCCGGCACCTAAAGAAGATGCCACCACCGTTATGGCAGAAAGTGAAGAGGAACTAAAAAGCCTCTTGATGAAAGTGAAAGAGGAGAGTCAAAAACTTGGCTTAAAGCTCAACATTCAGAAAATGAAGATCATGGCATCTGGTCCCATCACTTCATGGGAAATAGATCGGGAAACAGGGGAAACAGTGTCAGACTTAATTTGGGGGGGCTCCAAAACCACTGCAGATGGTGACTGCAGCCATGAAATTAAAAGACACTTACTCCTTGGAAGAAAAGTTATGACCTATATAGACAGCATATTAAAAAGCAGAGATATTACTTTGCCAATAAAGGTCAGTCTAGTCAAGGCTATGGTTTTTCCAGTGGTCATGTATGGATGTGAGAGTTGGGCTGTGAAGAAAGCTGAGCACCGAAGAACTGATGCTTTTGAACTGTGGTGTTGGAGAAGACTCTTCAGAGTTCCTTGTACTTCAAGGAGATCCAACCAGTCCATCCTAAAGGAGATCAGTCCTGGGTGTTCACTGGAAGGACTGATGCTGAGGCTGAAATTCCAGTACTTTGGCCACCTCATGGGAAGAGCTGACTCATTGGAAAAGACCCTGATGCTGGGAGGGATTGGGGGCAGGAGGAGAAGGGGACGACAAAGGATGAGATGGCTGGATGGCATCACCGACTCGATGGACATGAGTCTGAGTGAACTCCAGGAGTTGGTGATGGACAGGGAGGCCTGGCAAGCTGCAAGTCATAGGGTCGCAAAGAGTCGGACACGACTGAGCGACTGAACTGAACTGAACTGAACTGAAAGAAGGACTAAAGGGGTGTTCTCTGCTCAGCAGGGGGCCTGCCCCAATTACTTTACAGCTTCTCCAGCTGTCTGTCCTTCCAGCTTGGCAGAAGCAGGGGTTTTAGAGAGGATGAAGGTACAGTGGCCAATGATTACACAGCTCCTCTCCTAGCTTTAAACAGAAGCACCTCAAAATGTTTCTCAGGAAAGATTCCACTAGAAAACATGAATCTCCCCTATTTTCAGGGTTTTAGGTAGTTTATCCTCTGGTTACAAGGTACCACCCCACACCCTCAGCAAGACAAACAAAAACATAAGCCTATAGGTTTTTCGGTTTTATCTCTTCCACTTTAGGAGGTGCTATCAAAACTCCCTCGATTGCAAGAGGAAGTCTCTTCCTTCTGTTTTTTATCTGGGTTCCCTCACAAGTTTGCTGCAGTTTGTTTTAAGACAAAATACTATCAGGAGACATGCTATCAGGTAGCCAGGCTTTGAAGAGTGTTTCACACAAACATTAAGATAACAATGGGTCCAGTGAGTGGGCCAGTGTTCCCTGTGGATGGGAGAACAAAAGGATTTCGCTTCCATAGACATATATTCAGAAACTGCTTACTGTTTATTTAAAAATAAAGCCAGGTTACAAACTGGGGGAAAGGTAGCCTGCAGTTCTATTCTGAAAGCCAGTTTTACTGATTACACCCTGAGGTTGTTAACATCCCAAAGATCACATTCTGGATGGATTTTTTTTTTTTTAATGCTTTTGCCCTTCACTTTTCACTGGGCAGAGCTTCTCTACAATCTGTTTGCATGGCCCTGGGAAGCAGTAAGATTAAAAACTGGTAAGAGGAAGACAGAGGATTCCAATTCAGTGCTGACTGTTTGCTAAATGAGGACCTTTTAAAGTTTCTGTTGGTCAATTAACAGGATGCTGATGATTTAGGATTCTTTTTGGTTAGCAGATGCAAGCTATTTTATATCAAATGGATAAATAACAAGGTCCTACTGTATTGCTCAGAGAACTATATTCAGTACCTTGTGATAAATCATAATGGAAAAGAATATTAAAAGGAATGTATGTTAGTGTATGATTAAATCACTCGGCTATAAAGCAGAAACTAAACACTGTGAATTAACTACATGTCAGTCTAAAAAAAAATTAAGATTCTTTTCATCTATACATAGTTGTAGAATACTTGGGACTCAATCTGCTACTATCTACTTTGATAAGGACTCGGTCATGCAAAAACTAACAAAATGATAATAATAAAAACAACCCTGCACACACACGCACAAAGCTAGCTAGATTAGTGAAGACGACTGTGGAAAAAATTAGGAAGAACTTCCATGTATCTTAAGTTCTACTGCAATATACTTTGCCTTGCCTAGAAAAAAGGTCATATATTATAAATCTTTGTGGGACACTTGAGTTCTGCTGACAGATCTGATAATGGGGTCAGACACTAGAACCTAATTATCTGAGGCATGAATTTAATGAATGAGGTCAAAGAAAATCAGATTCTACTTGATACCTAAGAATCTTACTTTTTTCAGTTTTTCAAATCAAAGCCAACAGCTCCAATGGGGCAAGATGACATAAGAAAGAAGATAAGTTTTAGAGTCAGACAAAACTGGATCTGAATGCAAAAATGGGTGGTGTTTTAAGTCAGGGCACAAGAAAAGCAGATTTGCATTTTGCCTCAGCCTACAGGAGAACAGACACATTGGACAAAGAATAAACTGATAAAAAGCCTGGTAAGATTGATGGCAATGGCTTGGGGGGTTAGCCTTGTAGATGGAGAAGGTGAAGGATTTACAAGCTATTTCTGAAGATTAAAAATCAACAGAAGTCAATAATAAAATGGATCTAGGGGACAAAGGAGAAGCTGTAGTCAAAGGTGAGCTGGCTCACTCTGGATGAGCCAGAGTGATGGTGATGTCATTACTGAGCTAAAAGTGAAAGTCACTCAGTCATCTCCAACTCTTTGAGACCCCGTGGACTATGCAGTCCATGGAACTCTCCAGGCCGAAATACCAGAGTGGGTAGCCTTTCCTTTCTGCAGAAGATCTTCTTAACTCAGGGATAGAACCCAGATCTTCCACACTGCAAGCGGATTCTTTACCAGCTGAGCCACAAGGGAAGCCCATTACTGAGCTAGGACTATTCCAAAAGGAAGATTCATGCCAGCCAATTTGTTGACCACTACCAGTAAGACCCACCTGGAGGACCCAGTGGTAAAGTCCAAGGCACTAGTATAAGAAACATCCTCTCCCCTCTTCTTTGTAAACCTAATCTGCTTTACTACAGATTACCTCTAAAACTCATGGCCATTTCCTTCTTATTAAGTTGAGAGGCAGCAGAGGATAGCAGTCATGGCCACAGACTGAACTCAGATTGCATGAATTCTAATCTCAGTTTCATTGCCTCCTAGCCTGAGGTCTTGGGAAAATTGTTCTCTGTGCCTCAGTTTACTCAACTCCAAAATGGGGGAAACCACAGTAACTATCCCACAGCTTTCTTGAGATAAGTAATATGATGATGGTAATAGCTAATGGTTGTTTAACTTACTATCTGCCAGGTACCCTACTGAACAGTTTATGTATTTTAACTCATTCAATCCTCCCAACATCCCTCTGACATAGGTGCCATTCTAATCTCCATTCTAAAAATGAAGAAATGGAGTCAGTGAGAAAACCAGCCACTAACTTGGCTGGTTAGCAATCTATCCAGTCCAAAGTCTGTGCTCAGAACCATTATAATCAACTTCCTCTGACTATAACATACACAAAATGCCTAGAACAGGGCCTGGCAGAGAGTAAGGCCAACCATTAACCCCAGGAATCAGTAAATCCAGGCTTTTACAACCATTGTGCTTCACCAGAAAGAAGGAGGCCTTAAGACACTTTTTGTATCGTAGATCCCTACTCCACCTTCTCACCTACTTCTTATATAATACTGATAGTGATTTCCTGAATTGGCTTCTGACTTTGACCCCATAGACAGGAATCATACAGTGTGAAATTTTAAGCTCATCACAGACATATTTGTTGATGCTGTGACAAAACCTGCAACTTGAAAGGAACTCTGAGGCACACCTCAGCAGAAAAAACACCCCATGGCTACCTTCATTACTTCCGGTGAGTTTAGACAAGGATCTTTTCACAATCTCTAACTTTTTACCTTTTCATTTAATGAGTAGATAAACCTTGTATGAGTTTATTCATCTCTCTCCCAGAGAAAGAACAGAAGGACTCTTTTATAAGCAGGTAACATGATTTTATTTCCACTAACAAGGAATAATCTTAATTGACATCTAGCTCTGTCAGAGTACAGCCTCAGAACAAGTACTCAAAACTGAAATAATGACTTTTTGGTAGCAGGCCTCAGCATTTAATGAGCTTATTATGGCAAAGAACCTAAATAGCAAATCAGTTCACTCAGGTACAAGAGAGTTCACTGGGAAGTTATACAGCTTAAAATGAAAGTTTATGAAACTCCACTGAGATTAAAAAAAATAATAATAAGGTAGACATTTCAAACATCTACTTAAAAATTTTCCAGGCAAAAATTAATTCAGCCATGCAGTAAAGCATAAAACTCCTGGAGGCCAAGAGACAGAAATTATTTATTTTGAGAGAAATCCAGGATCTGTTTGAGGGTATTCTTTGGCATATCCACCAGGAGGTAGGGTGACTGCCTATTCAAAAGTAGGATCAAATTAAGCTCCTCAAATTTCAAAAGGATTTCTACTCAATCCCCAGATCAACTGACTAGTTAAGGCATAGGTGGTTCCAAGCAACTGCCAGGGATGAAGAGAAATTGCATTCTGCAGCCTTATCAGTAAGAGTAATACTGAACTCACTGCCATCTACACAGATGGTGCACTGCACTGTCTTCAATGGAAAAATGTTAGAAACAGGCATAATGTTTACTAACAGAAATTGATTTAATGGCTTATGATAAAACTTTAAGATGGAATAAGCAGTGGTAAAGGATACACTCTCCCAGGATGCCAATCTGGAACCCTCAATACATTTTTCCTTCGAAATCAAACTCTCTGATCAGTGTTTATCTCTATCTTTATTAATACAAAATGAGACTTCAGGGATACTCAGGAGACCCTCATATGACTGTGTGTCTAATATCAATTCTGCCAAATTGGCACAGTGGTAAAGAATCCGCCAGCCAAGGCAGGAGATGCAAGAAACACAGGTTTGATACCTGGGTTGGGAAGATCCCCTAGAGAAAGAAATGGCAACCTGCTCCAGTATTCTTGCCTGGAAAATTCCATGGATAGAGGGGCTTGGCAGGCTACAGTCCAAGGGGTTGCAAAGAGTCAGACACGACTGAACAAGCATGCACTGTATTGAATATATGACTAAAAGGGTTCCAAATTTCAGACAAAAATCTAGAGTGTTGAAATCTAGAGAGTTAAATTAAAAATCGTCTGAAAGGTTGTACTCATACTTAACCATTTTTGCTTTCACCTAAATGTTATTCCAATTAGAAAAAGGGATTTCTTCCCATATTTATTCATGTGTTTCAAAAATCTTTAAAGTATAGAAAAAATAATAATAAAGGAGTTCTATAAGGCATGCTTTAGTGCTTTAATTCTGGTCTTTATTTCTGCTTTGAAATTTTTTTTTCCCAGAATCCTTACTTTTAGTAATTAAAATTTTTAAAAATTCATGTCAAACCAAATTTCTTCAGCCTTTCTTTTCACAGTCTTAAAGTTTGGCAATGTTTGCTTGAGAAACTGGAGCACACTAGAGTACTTCTGTGGACACATCCTATTTTACAGGTGCAAGACAGCTCAGGATAATTACTGTTCCATCACCATTGATGGAAAAATAAGATAAAAGATAAATCCTATTGCAGATGGGCCAGAAGCATCTTCTTAACAAAGCTCTGGTGTTTTTATAAACTCTTTTACGTCTCGCACTTGGAACTTGTTAAAGATGAGCTCTGAATGGTGTCCAAACATCTTTACATTTGACATTTGTGAATGACTGTCATAGCTTGAAAGGTGAGAAATGCAGGTAAGCTTTTAGCCTTTATCAAATGAAAAGCTCTTCAGCCCCCACAGGTTTACATCTGAGCCTGCATAATGTGGGAAAGCAATCTTAGTTTTCCTGTCTCTTCCCATCTGTTGGGAAACACATCCACTTTTAGTGAAAGGACTTCTAATATCAGGCCACATTTCCACTTTGTGTTTTAAATTCTATGATGTAGTCCTAAATTCCTAGAGTAATCAAAGGCTGTGAAACCTCACAGAGAAAAGAGTCTTTTAAATGGGGATCTGAAAATAAAAGTTGTTTTGGTGAAACTCCTCTGTTCCCAAGCTCACTACAGGAGATCATGTTGAAATGTGAGGAAACAGGAGTGAGGGCAGGACTCAGCCCTCAACAGGGAAGAGAAGTATCCAATCTCCCTCCATCAGTGTTGGCCAGCACCAAAGCAGCCGCAGGACAGAAAGCCAGTGGGAGATCTACTCAACACGGGTCCCTGGAGAGGCACTCCACATTAGAAAAAGCAGAAGAAAAGACTGTCTTCTGCTGCAGAACCGACAATTCTCAACTACCAACTACCCATCTCAGTCATTAATTCTAAAAGCCAAAATTTTGATCTCAGTGATTGTAAAAGTTCAAACCTAATGTAAAGACACAGAAAAAAAAAACTGTGGCTTCTGGGGTAAAGTGAAGAGTTGAAGAAGTAACCAAACAGTTAATCAATACACACCATCTGAAGAATCTTTTCCTCAATAGTAGACTCTTTTTTCTCCATTACTTGCAATTATCCCAACTCATGACTTATCTTTCGATAGGCAGATAGAGACATACGAAAGTATCACCATGAGCACCCTTCTCTTTCCTATGTGGTCACAATATCCACCATATGCAATGATTTTAAGCTTCATAACGATGGTGTGATCACTCACCTAGAGCCAGACATCCTGGAATGTGAAGTCAAGTGGGCCTTAGGAAGCATCACTACGAACAAAGCTAGTGGAGGTGATGGAATTCCAGTGGAGCTATCTCAAATCCTGAAAGATGATGCTGTGAGTGCTACACTCAATATGCCAGCAAATTTGGAAAACTCAGCAGTGGCCATGGGACTGGAAAAGGTCAGTTTTCATTCCAATCCCAAAGAAAGGCAATGCCAAAGAATGCTCAAACTACCGCACAATTGCACTCATCTCACACGCTAGTAAAGTAATGCTCAAAATTCTCCAAGCCAGGCTTCAGCAATACATGAACCATGAACTTCCAGATGTTCAAGCTGGTTTTAGAAAAGGCAGAGGAACCAGAGATCAAATTGCCAACATCCTTTGGATCATGGAAAAAGCAAGAGAGTTCCAGAAAAATATCTAGCCTTTTTGAGCCTTATGATGGGGTTTTCTGCTTAGAATTTAGAGAAAATTCTAGGACACTGTAATAATGGTAGGAACCTCACTGGTGGAAAACTCCCTGTAAGTGGTAGATGGAAGTGAAATCTTAGTTTGGTGACTCATCCATCTGATGTTTTCTTATCAATGTAGTGGTTGTTATTTTTAGTAGATTGTTGTTGTTGTTGTTGAGTCACCAAGTCAGGTCTGACTCTTTTCGACCCCCTGGACTGTAGCACACACAGCTCCCCTGTCATTCACTATCTCCCAGAGTTTGCCCAAATTCTTGTCCATTAAGTAGGTGATGCTATCCAACCATCTCACCCTCAAAAACGCTAAAGAATGAGAGGGAAAATTCAGAAAGTTTCCTTACTTTTGCCCCTCAATTTTCATAAAGGTGCCATTTTTCTAAAAGACAAAGGAAGAAACTATAGTCATATTTCGGTGGTGTCAGTGGACTGTCCAGTGTATTTTTTCTTCAAAGTTAGATTATGTTTCATAGAAGAAAAATAAATTTATTAGTAACAACTATTTTATGTCAGACTGTAATTATTTCTCCTATATTAAAACAGGCAAACAGTCCTTCCAACATCCATCTCATATCATCATATATAAAATCTCTGTGAAGTAGGTGGGCAAATACTATTACACAAATAGAGAACTGAGGCATAGAAATTAAGACCCAACTCAAAATCAGATTAGTTCCATTCCCTAACACCTAGTGTTCAGAACAGTGGCTAAAGTAAGACAAAGTTATGGAATCGTGAATGAATCATTTACATTGTCTAAATTATGTTTCCACTCAAAGACAGGAAGTCAGATTTTGAGAACTGCCAATAGTGGTAAAGAATCTGCCTGCCAGTGTAGGAGATGTAAGAAATGGGGATTCGATCCCTGGATCAGAAAGATCCCCTGGAGGAAGAAACGGCACCCCACTCCAGTATTCTTGCCAGGAGAACTCCATGAACAGAGGAGCCTGATGGGCTACAGTCATGGGGTGGCAAAGAGTCAGACTTGACTGAGCATCTGAGCATTCATTCATTCATTCAACCCTCACATTAAGGAGCCTCATCTACGGAGCACTTCAAGGCTGGAAAGACATCTAGCTTACATCTGCCCCTTTCCAAGTTACATTCCTCTAGAGTCTCTGCAGAACAGCAGCATCTCCCAGCATGATGCAAAGAACCTGCCCCAGTTCAGTGACAGTGTTTCTCAAACTCCTCTAAGGGAAAAAGAGAAATTCTCTATTCATTTCATAATAAATAACAAGGGTCTTTCCTTCCATCATTCACGGAGCTTAGAGTCTCTGATACAAGAGTGAAAGAAAGTCAGAATTTACATTTTTATTTTCAACAACTTGATAATGGACTGAAGAAATCAATGAGACAGTAAAAGAACAGAAAGATACCAGATGCTACTAAATTACTTTACACTCACCTAGTTCCATTATGTCAACAAGAATCAGAAAGCAAAATCTATCTGATGAGTTTTTACAAGCCCAACATGTTCTGGCATCTGTCTCTTTCTCTGTCCCCACCTCCTACTCTGCTTATTCTCTTCTGACCACTCAGGAAGTCTTGAAGCTATTCAGATTTATCACACTTTCCACCCACTGTTCCCACAACTTCCCATAGCTGACATGTTCACCGAATTTAGGACACAGCCCAAATGTCGTCTCCTCAGGGAAGCCTTCTCCACATGACCTAATGCCAGTAGAACTGGCATACACACCCCAGCATACACATTCCCAGTCATCTTTCCCTCTCTCATTCACGCTCCTTTACTCTCATCTATCACTACCTTGTAGCATATTATGCACTCATCTGTTTGTTCAGATGAGAGTTCAGACTCCGTAAGGAGCAGGGGTACTGTCATCTTCACCATTATGTCTCTAGTCCCATAGTATATTCTTAATGAATATTTGGTGAATTAGGAAGTGAAGAAATGAATAAACTGATTAGATTTGGGGGAAGCCATTTATTTCTTAGATGCTTTAAAACAATTCCTTGGCAATACAGTGAAAAATAACAGGTTCCAGATTAAATTCAATAAAGGTGTAACCTAGAGAGACTGAGGAAGACAATAAAAGAAAGAATTAGTTAAGCAAAGTGCAAATTAAGTATCACCAGGGTGTAGTAGGGGAAAATGATGGGCATCAGACATGGGTTCCAGTCATATTTATGAAATCAGAATTCTCTAAACAAGAAAAAGAAGCTGGAGGACTTCCCTGATGTTCCAGCGGTTAAGAATCCACCTTGCAATGCAGGGGACATCAGTTCAATCCCTGGTCCGAGAAGATCCCAAATGCTGCAGGGCAACTAAGCCCATGTGCCACAACTGCCAAGATCATGTTCTAAAACATTCCAGCCTCAACTACTGAGCTCAAGCACCACGTCTACTGAAGACCACATCCCCCAGAGCCTATGCTCTGCAACAGGAGAAACTACAATGAGAAACCTGTGCACTGCAAATAAGAATAGCCCCAATCACATGCAATAATGAAGACCCAGAACAATCATATAAATTAATTAATAAAAAACAAAAAACCTGAAAATAATAACCAAGATGTGGTATTGTAAATGAAATTGTTTTATAGCATATAAACAATGAGAAATAAGCATACAACAGTCACATGTTACTTCCTCTTACCTTTCTCTCTCCACTAACATCCACTGCAGATACATTCATCAATCATTAATAATAAACTTAACTCCTTTCTGTCATAACTAAACAGGGCATCAGAATCACCAACTCATTAGTCAATCATAATTTTTTAAAGCCTTTCAACAAAGTAGACAAACTAGAAGTAGAGGGGAATTTTTCTCCTAAAGAATGTATACAAAAAGCTGTCATAAACAACAATTTCATTTTTTTTAAAAAGTTGGAAAATATAGTTTATATTTGTGTAAATCTAAAAAAAAAGGAAATCATTAATAAACCATTGAAGACAAAGGTTACAAGACTGAAGGAAGGGTAAGGAATCAGGACTTCAAAGGCATCAGTGATGGTGATGTTCTATTTCTTAGGTTGAGTGGTGGGTACCTGGCTAGTAATTTTATTACTCTTCATTAAACAACATATATGAACCTAACAGAAGAAGAAGACATGAAGAAGAGGTGGCAAGAATACACAGAAGAACTATACAAAAAAAATCCTCATGACCCAGATAACCACGATGGTGTGATCACTCACCTAAGCGAGACATCGTGGAATGTGAAGTCAAGTGGGCCTTAGGAAGCATCACTATGAACAAAGCTAGTGGAGGCTATGGAATTTCAATTGCAAATTCTAAAAGATGATGCTGTGAAAGTGCTACACTCAATATGCCAGCAAATTTGGAAAACTCAGCAGTAGCCACAGGACTGGAAAAGGTCAGTTTTCATTAGAATCCCAAAGAAAGGCAATGCCAGAGAATGTTTAAACTACTGCACAATTGCACTCATCTCACATGCTAGCAAAGTAATGCTCAAAATTCTCCAAGCCAGGCTTCAACAGTATGTGAACTGTGAACTTCCAGATGTTCAAGCTGGTTTTAGAAAAGACAGAGCAACCAGAGATCAAATTGCCAATATCAGCTGGATCATCGAAAAAGCAAGAGAGTTCCAGAAAGACATCTACTTCTGCTTTATTGATTACGCCAAAGCCTTTGATTGTGTAGATTACAACAAACTGTAGAAAACTCTGAAACAGATGGGAATACCACACCACCTGACCTGCCTCCTGAGAAATCTGTATGCAGATCAACAAGCAACAGTCAGAACTGGACATGGAACAACAGACTGGTTCCAAATAGGGAAAGGAGTACGTCAAGGCTGTATATTGTCACCCTGCTTATTTAACTTATATGCAGAGTACATCATGAGAAATGCTGGACCGGATGAAGCACAAGCTGGAATCAAGACTGCTGGGAGAAATATCAATAACCTCAGATATGCAGATGGCACCTTATGGCAGAAAGTGAAGAAGAACTAAAGAGCCTCTTGATGAAAATGAACGAGGAGAGTGAAAAAGTTGGCTTAAAGCTCAACATTCAGAAAACGAAGATCACGGCATCCAGTCGCATCACTTCATGACGAATAGATGGGAAAGCAATGGAAACAGTGAGAGACTTTAATTTCTTTGGCTCCAAAATCACTGCAGATGGTGACTACAGTTCCTTTTCATGACATTAAAAGATGCTTGCTCCTTGAAAGAAAAGCTATGACAAACCTAGACAGCATATTAAAAAGCAGAGACATTACTTTGCCAACAAAGGTCTGTCTAGTCAAAGCTATGGTTTTTCTGGTAGACACGTATGGATGTGAGAGTTGGACTATAAAGGAAGCTGAGCGCCAAAGAATTAATGCTTTTGAACTGTGGTGTTGGAGAAGACTCTTGAGAGACCTCTGGACTGCAAGGAGATCCAGACCTCTGGACTGCAAGAAACTATGCATAATGCTGAATCAATAAATCAGAAGGTATAAACAATAATGAATATTTTCTTTCTTAATGAAGTAAGGAGCATATTTTCTAGTGATGCATAGTTTAAAACCTTGAGATTCTAACAGCACAGACTAACTGCGGTTTCTTCCTGGTTCTCTTAACCAGTGGCATGTTTCTTATTCTTTTCCTGAAATACCCTCCTCTCATGAACCACCTGCATCACTCCCTTGATGAGCTGATGGCCTGTCATGTGATTACTTAGCAACTCCAGGGAATGATGGGCTGGGGGTGGGGGTTCTTACAGAGAGAAATGAGAAAGCAGTTGAGCTGTAGGCTCAGAAATAACTTCTTTCCATGTCCCTGTTACTAAAACTAATCAAAAGTAACTGTCAAAAGTAAAATCCTGGAATGACTTAAACTGCTACAAATACTTGCTAGTAATTGCCATTTAGTCATTCTCTTGACCTTTTGTAATGAGTATTAGGGTGAACATTAGCTCTTCTCAGTTTCAGTTAAAAAAAAAAAAGCAATGAGCTTCTAGTTCCAAAACTCTCTGATTAATCACAAATAATCTAATCCTGATCCCTAATTTTAAAATTAAGAAAACTAACCGGAGAAGTTAAATGACAGAGGAAACAAATACATCTTCATGTGTTTAAGACCACAACTTCTGAAATCAGGAGGCCTGGCTTGGAATCCTGGCTGTTACCAACTAGCCAGGTGACTCTGGGCAGATACTCTCCCTTAAGCTCTCCAGACCTCAGTTACTCATCTGTAAAATGGGAATAATACTGCTACCTCACAAGGTTGCTATGATGATTAAACGATGCCAAGTGCTCCCATGAGACCCTACCACACAATATGTTCAATAAATGATTATTATTTTTATTTTCCAAGGTCACAAAGCCTGCTGGTTCTGAAACAGAACTTTCTATAGATTTCTTTTTTTATCCACTTGACCCTAACCTACATGTCTCATATTTAAAGTTATGTCAGCTTCATAATAAATTTTTTATAACTCCAAACTGTAGTAATATACTTTTCTCTCCTTCCCAGGACTAACTGGAACATAAGTAAGTATATTTCAAACTAATAAAAATGCAGGAATTCAACAAAGAACTGTCAGTCTACTTTCTGCCGATCCCTTCAGTCTAGTTTACACATTTAATGGGTATTTTAGTCTGTTTTTCTAGATAAATCCTTCACTCATACAGGGATTTGGTGGTTGTTTCATAATTATCTTTCTTTTCAACCTGGCATAGAACAGAAGGCAGGTTAAGATTAACATGAGACACCCCCCACCTCAGTCAGACAGGCTTTTATGATAGAAAAATGCAGCTAGAAGCTCATCCTGAGGCTTGTAAAGATTCCCCTAGTCTTCCACCCAAACCCTCAGTGCTGAGAAATAGTCACAGCATGCTATAACATCTCCAGGAAAAGATCACCCTAAAGATTATCACCTCAAATCCTGCCTCTCCAGCTGCTCTGCAAGTCAGCATTTCCTAGGACAGCAGGAGAGTCAGGTGTAAAGATGAAGATGGCGCTGGGGGAGGTCTGTTCTAGGAAGGGCACGGTTATTTACCCTAAACCCAAAAGCAAATAATCTAACTAAGCCAATATGCAAAAGTGGTTGTCTAATAAGTACAGATTTTTTGTGGCAAATCCCTCTGTTGAGTATTTTGCTTTATTTTTTTTATTATACGAAGTCTAAAGCTTGTTTGTTCATGGTGCTATTTTAATTTAAGCAATGCTTTTTCTTTTAAACAACTTTACATGTTATCATAAACGCTTAATGGCTATGCAAACAATTTTTACTCACTTTAAACCAACACAACTACTCATGGAAGTACAAAATGTAAATAGAATCAATGCATAAACTCCCAGTTCTCTCCTATCCTTGCTGCCTTAGGAGACCTGTTCTGAGCTCAACAAGGGCTCATGTTTAAGGCACTGACAAAACTGAAGCATCCAATCAATGAGAAAATAAAACATTATTTGTTACTTATGAGTTCTAAAAATAAGCTGAAGTCTCCATCATGAGAAAACATGCACTATGTTGGATTTTCTGACACCACTTTATGATTTATTTTTCATTTAAATTACAGCTGGGGTATGGGTACCATGTATAAAGTTCCTAAAGAGCTCAGCTAGTCCAGGCCCAACTTAAGCCAGTTTTTCTTAAGAGCTGTCGTTTATTATACTCTGAGATTGCATTAACACAGCCACAGGGGCCCAGTGACCAGTCAAAATGCACTCTGCCCCCAAGGGACCAGTATACCAGTAAGTGCTGGCTGAAGGCCAGTGCCTTGGACACCCAGGCAGCCCCAGGAAGGAAAAAGAGGTGGTGACTGCTGAAGCTTTGCTATTCTTATGTAATCATTTGTATATAACTGTATCAGCATTCAGGTCCCATTTCTCCACATTGTCCAAGAAACCAAGACCTTAATAATAAGTTTTTGGAAGTCTTGCAAAAGCTCAATACATTATATCCACAGCATCATTACCACTTGCCAGATGAAAAGAATATTAATTATGTTTTTTAAAAAATTGAGAACTTTTACATAGTAATTTTGGTTCTTTGTTCCTATCTCCCTGACTCCTCTAACAGTTCCTCTTCTTGGAAGCAAAGCAGAACTCAAAAGTATGCATAATCACACTTTAACAGGTTACCATTTCCTTAAAAACCTGGTAACTGAAAAAGAAGGAAATTCTGTTTTTACAGACCAGTAATCAAACATCAGATTTATCCTGATCAAAAAGGACCAGCTCCTGCAGTCCAAGACAGAAAAGCTGAACCAACCCAGCAAGTTTCAGGATTATACCTCTGAACAGAGACCTGACCTTATAACCACTATTTTGTAAACATTTTTGTTTATCCAAGATCAAAAAGTTGCAAGAAATCTGTGAACCTGTAATTCATAGCATCCTTTCATTATCCATTAGTTTAAAATAGCCATATCCACAGGATGTGGCAGGTCTTACAAGTTTCAAGAAGGGGAAGCTGCTAGGCCATGAGTTTTTCTTCAGGTCACTAGAAACAGATCTTAGTTCAGAGATGAGTCAACTCTGTGGCCTCACACAATTATGCAAATGAGGGGTGAGACACTAGTACCTCCCCAGGAAAGGGAAGGTCATGACGTTTGTGAATTGAAAGGGTTACCCCTCCCAACATTCCTTGCTAGGCACAGCACTTCAAAGGGGAGAAGATGGATAAATTTGCATAAGGATAAGGAGTTGCCTTATTTTATTGGGTTTCAAAATCACTGTAGATGGTGACTGCAGCCATGAAATTAAAAGACACTTGCTCCTTGGAAGAAAAGCTATGAACAACCTAGACAGCATATTAAAAAGCAGAGACATTACTTTGCCAACAAAGGTCCATCTAGTCAAAGCTATGGTTTTTCCAGTGGTCATGTATGGATATGAAAGAGGGACCATAAAGAAAGCTGAACACTGAAGAATTGATGCTTTTGAACTGTAGTGTTAGAGAAAACTCTTGAGAGTCCCTTGGACAGCAAGAAGATCAAACCAGTCAATCCTAAAGGAAATCAATCCTGAATATTCATTGGAAGGACTGATGCTGAAGCTGAAGCTCCAGTACTTTGGCCACCTGATGGGAAGAGCCAACCCATTAGAAAAGACCCTGATGCTGGGAAAGATTGAAGGCAGGAGGAGAAGGGGACGACAGAGGACAAGATGGTTGGATGGCATCACTGACTCAATGGACATGAGTTTCAGCAAGCTCCAGGAGTTGGTGATGGACAGGGAAGCCTGGCATGCTACGGTCTATGGGGTTGCAAGGAGTTGGCCATGACTAAGCGAAGTGACTGAACTGAAACTAATAGCAGAGCCTCCTTAAAATACAGCTGCCCTCCACCTCCCCTTCAGAGGGAAGACAGACTCTCACGACCAGGAAGTATGAATTCTGCTTCCATCAGCATCAAAAAGCTCAAGAGAACTCTCCATACTTTCCCACTGAAGCTCTAAACCCTACACCACTTTTTTCTTAAATTGATGCATACATCTTTACCTCTGGACACTTGACAAATTACTTCTTACTGAGTACTCCTACAAGCACAGGTAAATAAGCCTTCTCTTTTCTCCTGTTAGGACTTCCCTGGTGGTTCAGATGGTAAAGTGTCTGCCTACAACACGGGAGACCCAGGTTCAGTCCTCTGGAGAAGGAAATGGCAACCCACTCCAGTACTCTTGGCTGGAAAATCCCATGGACAGAGGAGCATGGTAGGCTACAGTCCATAGGGTCGCAAAGAGCTGGACATGACTGAGCGATTTCACTTTCACTTTTTCTTTTCTCCTGTTAAATCTGGCTACTAACTGACTTGCAACTAATATGGGTAAAAGAATGTTCAGAAAATTGATATGAAAAATAAAGAAATAACTGACCAAATTTGAATGCTAGTACATACAAACTCACAGAGAGTCAGACAGGGAGAAAAAAGAAAACCAAATAGTCTAACAACTTTTATGGCTAGAATAACAAAAGTGGAAAAGAAACTAATATCTAACAGTGGTTTTCTATGTAAATACACATATCTAATTTGCTACATTCTTGACTCTGCTCCCTACAATATTTCACCTTTTAGGGAATGAAACATCTATCCAAGCAATCTAAGAGTCATTCCTAACTCTTTCTTTTCTTGTCCTATACATTCATATTCATTGTCATGACAAGCAGATCTGACCTCCTAAGCATCTCTCCCTGTCTTCTTCTACCTACACTGCGGCCACCTCCACTTCCTCTGGGACTTCTTATTTTTCTTAATTTTTATTGGTGTATAGTTGATTTACATTGCTAGGACTACTGAAATAGGCTCCTAACTGGCCCCTGGCATTCACTTGCTTCTCCTGCTACTCCCAATTCCATTCACTACAGAGAACTTTTAAAATAGCTTATCACTTCTGATCTCAGAATCCCCCAGTGGATTTCCAGTGCTCGTAGAATCTTTACTATGCACTTATACTTGCATCATTCTCTCCTTGTTCATTACTTTTCAGCCACTAAGATCTTTCTGGAAAGGGTCAGGCTCTATCCTACCTCACTCTTTACTTGGAAAGATCAAATGAAGCTCATCATCTGATCTCAGATTAAATGTCTCCTTTTCAGAGACCTCTTTGCTGCCTTACTGCTTGTGGAGGAAAACTGCCCCCTGCCATAGCAGTAAATAAAGAACATTGCCTTCAAGCCTTGAGCTACTACAGCTGCCCCCAACTGTGCATCCTGAGAGGACTCAGAATGGGAGAAAAGATAGCTAAGGTACCTATCAAAGGAACGATTTCAGTGAGCCCAGACTCTTGCCTCTTTCCATACATAAAAAGGTACTAAATTCATTAACTTGAGATGTCTGATTTTCTTTATCTAAGAGTCATCTTTTGACATTCTGACTACTTGGTTTTGTTGCAAAACTCCTATTATATACTAGCCCCTCCCTTTGTTGTTCAGTTATTAAGTCCTGTCCAACTCTTTGTGACCTCGTGGACAGCAGCACTCCAGGCTTCCCTGTCTTCCTCTATCTCTTGGAGTTTGCTCAGACTCACGTCCATTGAGTTGGTGATGCTATCCAACCATCTCGCCCTCTGTCGTCCCCTTCTTCCTCTGCCATTAATTTTTCCCAGCATCAGGGTCTTTTCCAATGAGTCGGCTCTTCACATCAGGTAACCAAAGTATTGGAACTTCATCTTCAGCATCAATCTTTCCCTTACCTCTTACAAACAGTTCTTCAGAGCTGAGAGGCTGCCTCCTGGGCTCAAAGTCTTCAGAAAGTTCATCGAATAAAACATAATTCTCAACTTGTAGGTTGTGCATTTTATCTTAATCGCCACATCCAACTTCAAAATTAAGTATTTATTCTCTACAATTAAAACCTATAGAACTGGTTATAATTTTCTTTCACAGAATGGGCCAAAATGTGTGACAATATACTTCTTTGTGTGTGTGCCTATTCACTCCCCTCCCTTCTTCCAATACAGAGTAAACTCCATGCAGGCAGGGGACATGGTGCTTTTGTTTCCACTGATACCTACTGCCCAGTACAATATCCAGCACCATATGTGAGGATCAAGAAATATTTGCTGTCTGCTAATGAAATTGGGTATTTTAATCTCCACATTACCTGTTATAAGATGACCACGTGACCCAGTTTGCGTGACACCGTCTTTGTTTACACCTGTTGCACTAGCATAATGATTGACAAATTCTCACTTTCATTCCGGGCTTTAAGATGAGTAGTATAGTTACTCTGTCTATAAGGAAGTTGACATTCGGAGAGATCAAATAGACTCAATTCTCCTTATCCACGGCTGTTATTCTCTATAGAGTCTTCATGAACACTGAATTAGCAAATGCTGAATCCCTGCTCCAAGGTAAAATGCAGAATTACACTCCCCCACCCCAACCCAGGGAGTGACTGGTTAAAATACTTCCTTCAGCCAATCAATAAATAACCTGGCTTCATGTGTGTTTCTGTTTAAAGACACTTTATTTAACATGTATTGTTGATCCATTACGGAGAAGGCGATGGCACCCCACTCCAGTACTCTTGCCTGGAAAATCCCGTGGATGGAGGAGCCTGGTAGGCTGCAGTCCATGCGGTCACTAGGAGTCGGACATGACTGAGCAACTTCACTTTCACTTTTCACTTTCATGCATTGGAGAAGGAAATGGCAACCCACTCCAGTGTTCTTGCCTGGAGAATCCCAGGAATGGGGGAGCCTGGTGGGCAGCCGTCTATGGGGTCGCACAGAGTCGGACACGACTGAAGTGACTTAGCAGTTGATCTATTAACCTTGAACTCATGGCATCAACATGCTTACTCATGTCTGTACAAAGCTAATTAGTTTACACAGTTTCTTTTTAAGGTACAGCACAGCCTTCTTGCATTTGGGAACACAGAGAGCACTCCATCACTATGCTTTGGGCTAATTTTAATAGTGAAATCACAAAGAAAAAGCATAAAACTTTGGAAAATGTGACAGTAAGTAGACTATGGAAAAAAAAAGGACATTTGTTTACAGTACAAGAGCAGAACCAAGAAGGCAGAGCACCTTGTTTGACCTCAGCTGGGAACTTGCTCACTGGGCAATTCCAAACGTTCACTGCTCCGTTCATGTCTTCGAGTACTACAAAAGCACCCTAAGCACCAATTTGAGGTTATAGATAAATACTCTCAAGTAGGCAAAGTCACAAAAATGGAATCCTCCAATAATGAGGATGCACTGTAGCTCGTCTAAAGTGATTACAGACACTGTAGAGCGAGGACAGACCCCAGAAAATGTCCAGCTTCACATCCACTCATTAGACCAGTATTACCAAGGAAAGAGCTGCTCTTTTTGAAGCAAGGCACCACTGCTCTAGATTTCTCGTTGTTCAGTCTCTAAATTGTGTCCAGCTCGTTGCAACCCCATGGACTGTAGCCTGCCAGGCCCCTCTGTCCATGGGGTTTTTCCAAGCAAGAACACTGGAGTGGGTTGCCATTTCCTTCTCCAGGGCAATCTTCCCAGACCAGGGAGGGAACCCACCAGCCCTGCATTGGCAGGCAGATTCTTTACCACTAAGCCACCAAGGAAGTCCATTACTCTAGATGGATTGGTTATAATTATTAAAACCCCTAGACTGCCAGTTTATCAAAGTTTCAGTAGAAAGTACAGAAGGAGTTTTGCCTCTCTCACAGAATGGACACCAATCTGTATAAGACTAGTGAGCAACTGACAACTCTACACTCCTCAAGAGTTAAACTGTAAGAACCAGCTACTAATAAGTGACAACTCACAAGGGAGTCCCAAGTTATTTATAATAACAATAGGTGACTTCAGAATAAGATGTGGACCCTAAGATTTACCAAAAGAATGCAAATTTATGAGAATATAAATATTTTAAGACTTAAAATTTGAACCACCCACAAACTAATGTACAGGTAAGTTGATCTACAGACCACGAGAAATCCAGTATCTACGCCTCGTCCTTGTCCACAGGGGAGGAAAAACTCTTGAACAACGTTCCAATACTTGATTACTCTCACTATTTAGGAAATCCTCTCTATGGTTTCTCACTTCTTATTGAATTTCTTTTTACTCTTTCACTTTGTTTTTGCGGGGGGTAGGGGGTGGTTTGTGGCATGTGGGCTCTTAGTTCCCTGATCAGGGATCCAACCCACGCCGTCTGCATTAGAAGCTCAGAGCCTTAGCCACTGGACCACCAGGAAAGTCTCTATTTATTCTTTTAAAACACATCCAATCACAAGGGTTGAGACCAGCCTAAGTTTATGAGAAGTATGAATAAAAACAGTGTAAATTACAACTTAGTTTTCAATTTAGAAATTTAAAAAACTATTTAAGAATTCAGCATTAGACAAATACTTCCTACTGGTCCACTTTATGCTAACTGGCTTTGTTACCATGTCAAGACATACACTGCTTTATGCATAGAAGTCATAATATCTGAAATAGCTAATTGATATGAATCTAAGGCAATTTCTAGATAAACTGCTTTATACTTTTTAAAAAAAAGTCTTCTTCCTACTATTTAGAAACTAGAGAGGGTTTAGACAGGGTTTTGAAATTTGGGAGAAAATTAAATGTTCTCTCCTAAACTCAATTTAGAGTTCATGATTTGAAATAATTTCAGACTTACATAAAAGTTTCAAAATGATCAAAAAAATAAACAACCCAATTAAAAATGGGCAGAAGACGAATAAACACTTTTCCAGAGAGGACATGCAGATGGCCAACAGGCACATGAAAAGATGCCCAACATTGCAAATCATTAGGAAAATGCACATCAAAACCACAATGGGGTATCACCTCATAGCTGTCAGAATGACTATCAGCAAAAACAAAACAAACAAAACAAAACACCCACAAATAACAAATGTTGGCGAATAAGTGGAGAAAAAGGAACCCTCATACGCTGTTGGTAGTAACATAAATTGGTTCAGCCCCTATAGAAAACAGTATGGTGGTTTCTCAAAAAAATAAAAAAACTGGAACTACTATATAACCCAACAATTCTACTCCTGGGTACATATCCAAAAACAACAAAAACAGTAATTTGAAAAGATGCACGTACCCCAATGTTCAAAGCAGCATTATTTACAATAGCCAAGAAATGGAAGCAACCTAAGTGTCCATCAACAGGTGAATGGATCAAGAAAATGTGGCATATGTTTATCTATGGGCTTCCCAGGTGCTGCTAGTGGTAAAGAACCTGCCTCCCAATGCTGGAGACGTAAGAGACTCAAGAGTTCCATCCCTAGGTGAGGAAGATCCCCTGGAGGAGGGTGCAGCAACCCACTCCAGTATTCTTGCCTGGAGAATCCCATGGACAGAGGAGCCTGGTAGCTACAGTCCATAGGGTTGCAAAGAGTCAGACATGACTGAAGTGACTGAGAATGCACATGCACATGTGTGTGTGTGTGTATCTGTGCAAGCATATGCACAGATACACACACACACACATATATACACACATACACATATATACACACGCACACATATATACACTCCCATGCATATATATATAGATATATACACACATGTATGTATGGGTTTCTCCATGGGTTTCTCCAGGCAAGAATGTTGGAGTGCGTTGACGCACCCTCCTCCAGGGGATCGTCCCCCGCCATGGATGGAACTCTGAGTCTCATTCTCGAGCACCGGCAGGTAGTTTCTTTACCACTAGCACCACCTGGGAAGCCCTAAAACAGAACACAACTTCTCCTTACAAAGGTGTCCCTAGCTTCCCATACCCAGAAGGGAATAGCAACCTTATCACCTGAGATGCGATGGCACCAGATGGACCTGCACAAACAAACTCCACTAATTTTGACCCTTACCTTCCATTAGTTTCCACATAGCTTTACTTTCCTACATTTTACCACCCTTGGAAGCCTAACACCCTTTTCCTTCACCCTGTCACTATTCTAAATATTTTTGTTCTTTTTTAAGATACCATCAGAGAAGGCAATGGCACCCCACTCCAGTACTCTTGCCTGGAGAATCCCATGGACGGGGGAGCCTGGTGGGCTGCAGTCCATGGGGTCGCTGGGAGTCGGGCACAACTGAGCAACTTCACTTTTGCTTTTCACTTTCATGCATTGGAGAAGGAAATGGCAACCCACTCCAATATTCTTGCCTGGAGAATCCCAGAGACAGAGGAGCCTAGTGGGCTGCCGTCTATGGGGTCACACAGAGTCGGACATGACTGAAGAGACTTAGCAGCAGCAGCAAGATACCATACAAGCCCAAGTTCTAACCACCCCTGTGAGTCACTCTTCACTGAGTTTCTCCTTTATGTATGCATGCTGCTTGTGTCAATCAACTCATGTGTTTTTCTCTCATTATTCCATCTTTTCAATCTAATTTGTAGGACAACTGGAGAACCTAGTTCCTCCCCTGTAACGCTGTATATTGTCACCCTGCTTATTTAACTTATATGCTGAGTACATCATGAGAAACGCTGGACTGGAAGAAGCACAAGCTGCAATCAAGATTTCCGGGAGAAATATCAATAACCTCAGATATGCAGATGACACCACTCTTATGGCAGAAAGTGAAGAGGAACTAAAAAGCCTCTTGATGAAAGTGAAAGAGGAGAGTCAAAAAGTTGGCTTAAAGCTCAACATTCAGAAAATGAAGATCATGGCATCTGGTCCCATCACTTCATGGGAAATAGATGGGGAAACAGTGGAAACAGTGTCAGACTTTATTTTTCTGGGCTCCAAAATCACTGCAGATGGTGACTGCAGCCATGAAATTAAAAGACACTTTACTCCTTGGAAGGAAAGTTATGACCAACCTAGATAGCATATTCAAAAGCAGAGACATTACATTGTCAACAAAGGCCTGTCTAGTCAAGGCTATGGTTTTTCCTGTGGTCATGTATGGATGTGAGAGTTGGACTGTGATGAAGGCTGAGCACCAAAGAATTGATGCTTTTGAACTGTGGTGTTGGAGAAGACTCTTGAGAGTCCCTTGGACTGCAAGGAGATCCAGCCAGTCCATCCTAAAGGAGATCAGTCCTGGCTGTTCTTTGGAAGGAATGACGCTGAAGCTGAAACTCCAGTACTTTGGCCACCTCATGCGAAGAGTTGACTCATTGGAAAAGACTCTGCTGCTGGGAGGGACTGGCGGCAGGAGAAGGGGATGACAGAGGATGAGATGGCTGGATGGCATCACTGACTCGATGGATGTGAGTCTGAGTGAACTCCAGGAGTTGGTGATGGACAGGGAGGCCTGGCGTGGTGCGATTCATGGGGTCGCAAAGAGTCGGACACGACTGAGCGACTGAACTGAACTATATATGAATAAGTCATAGACATGATATCCCTGTACCCTAAATATTTCAACATGTACTTCTGAAAATCAAGAACATTCACTTATAGGGAATTCCCTGGCAGTCCTGTGGTTGGGACTCCAGGCTTTCACTGCCAAGAGCATGAATTCAGTCTCTGACCAAGGAACTAAGATCCTACAAGCCATGCAGTGAGGCAATAAAAAAAAAATTCAATTACATAAATAGAGCGTAGTTATCAAAATCAGGAAATTAAAATTGATACAACACTAGTAAATAATCTACAAGACCTATTCAAATTCCACTAATGAGCCCAATTATTTCCCTTATCATACAAAAACAAAGAATTTGCTTCCCTGCCTGGGAGCCAATCCAGGATTGCTAACAGAATTAAGTTTTTCATCTTTGGTCTCTTTCAGTCTGGGAGATTGCTCAGCCTTTGTCTTTTATGACCTTGACATTTTTGAAGAGTACGAGAAAAATCTACAAAAGTTACTTTTCAGAATGTCCCTTAATTTCGGTTTGTCTAATGTCTCCTGGCAATGAGATTCTGGTTATGGATATCTGGCAGAAATACAACAGGAGTGATGTCACATTTCTTATCAGGTGGCACCTGCAGTTCGTTTGTCCCATTAAGGGAGGTGTCAACTTTGAGCACTTGGTTAAGACTGCCTGCCTGGTGAGTTTACAATTTTTTACTTGTCAATTACATTACAAGCATCTGACACAAAAATCTCAAAACACTTCACAAATGAGTCCACTTATATAGTTTCTACCGTCTGTATTCTTTGTTACATTTGTAGAGATTCTCTTTGGAGGTTTTTCTTTATTTCCTACCTATTTAATTATTTATTTATTACTGACATGTTTCTATTACTTTTCCTTTCTTATAACGTGTTACAAGAAAAATATCTAAACAGATTTTTTTTTTCAGGCAATGTTCAATATGATGTGGGTTTTAGGTAAATTTTGACATCCCCGGGTTTTGTTGGTTTCTTCTATATTTTACCTCTAGTATGGATAGAATATGCTGCTTAGACAGTCGAGTGGATTCCAGTACCTACTTTGGCCATAGAAACAGAAAACAAATGCACATACATGATATGCTGATGTGGACACTATTTCAGTCCATCAGGTCCATAACAAAGTATCATACACTAAGTGGCTTATAAACAACAGAAATTTACTTCTCACAGTTCTAGAGGCTGGAAGTCATGGAGCCTGATTAGATTCTAGTGAGAGTCCTGATTTGCAGATATGGCAACCCACTCCAGTGTTCTTGTCTGGAGAATCCCAGGGATGGTGGAGCCTGGTGGGCTGCCGTCTATGGGGTCGCACAGAGTCGGACATGACTGAAGTGATTTAGCAGCAGCAGCTCAGCTGGTAAAGAATATGCCTGCAGTGTGGGAGACCTGGGTTCGATCCCTGGGAAGATACCCTGGAGAAGGTTACCCACTCCAGTATTCTGGCCTGGAGAATTCCATGGACACAGAAGCCTGGTGGGCTACAGTCCATGGGGTCGAAAAGAGTCAGACACACCTGAGTGACTTTCATTTTCTTTCATTTTACTTCACCTTTCATCCTCATTGTAGCAGAAAGTAAGAGCTGGCCGTCTTCCTGGCCTCTTCTTACAGGGGACCATAAAAGAAGGCCAAGTGCCAAAGAACTGATGCTTTGGAATTGTGGTGCTCTTGAGAGTCCCTTGGACAACAAGGAGATCAAATCAGTCAATCCTAAAGGAAATCAACCCTGGATATTCATCGAAAGGACTGATGCTGAAGCTGAAGTTCCAATACTTTGGCTATCTGATGCAAAGAGCCAATTTACTGGAAAAGACCTTGAAACTGAGCAAGACTGAGGGCAGGAGGAGAAGGGGGCAACAGAGGATGAGATGGCATCAATCACTGACTCAGTGGACATGAGTTTGAGCAAACTCTGGGAGATAGTGAAGGACAGGGGAGCCATGTGTGCTGCAGCCCATGAGGTCACTGCAAGTCCAACACAAGTTAGTGACTGGACACCATAACAACAACAATCTCATTCATGAAGGCTCCACCCTCATGACCTAATCACCTCTCAAAGCCCCTACCTCCAAATCCCAGTACATTAGGATTCCCTCCAAATCCCATAACATTAGGATTAGGCTTTCAACATATGAAAAGGGTAGAGGGGAACATGGGCTTCCCAGGTGGCTCAGTGGTGAAGACTCCGCCTGCCAATGCAGGAGACACAGGAGACTCAGGTTTGATCCCTGGGTTGGCAAAATCTGTTGGAGGAGGAAATAGCAACCCACTCCAGTATTCTTGCCTGGGAAACCCATAGACAGAGGGGACTGATGGTCTACAGTCCATGGAGTCACTAAGAGTCAGACACGATTGAGCAACTGAGCACACACAGAGGGAAACAGAATTATTCAGTCCAAAGCACACATTTAATTACTTACACTCGAACAAGATATATGAAGTAACACAAATGCAAATAAAAAGTGCAACTATTCAGAAAAGATATATTTAAATGAATGATCAAAATAATTACACTGTGGTAAGAATTTCTGTTTGTCAGGAAAACACTAAGGTCTAGAACAACTCAAAAGGCTGCCCAGAAATTTGGCCTTGATAAATTAGTTCTTTCACGCTAATCTGTAATAAAACCAGCAAGCATTGTACACACACACACATACACACACACACACACACACACACAAAAAACATGAATATAAATGCACACAAATTGGTTTGAGGGTGTGACCTTGTTCAAATAACATTGCAGGTATCATATTTGAAAATATATGTAATTATTTTACAAAATATAGACTATACATTCCATACTTTGCTTTTAATAAGCACCATCAACATGGCTTAGGGATAAATTCAAAGATTTAGTTTAATATTTTCTTGCAGCAAATGCATAAACTTCCTTGTACACTGCCTGAAAGTCTACCTCTTAGCAGGTCTTCCTTATTCTACTCTCTCTTGGGATAGTTAATTCTCCAGAATGATCCATCTAAATACAGATCAGATCAGATCACTCTGTTGTCCAAATCTCTCAGAGGCATCCCATCATACTTAGAAAAATATTCAAAGCTGTATCAGCCTCTCTGATCTGGCCTCCAGGCTCTCTCTGCACCTCCTTCCCTTGTCTCTCCCTCCATTCAAGCCTCTCTGGCCTTGCTGTTCCCCAGGACACCAAGCTTCTCTGCCTAGAACATGCACCCCCGCAAACTGTCCTGTGGCTCCCTCTCCCTCTTCACTCAAGTTCTAATGTCACCTCCCTGGGGAAGCCTGCCTTGGCCCCTACTTAAAATAGTGTCCCGTCCTTCCCACCTCCTTCCTCAACTTCATTTTCTTGCTGATGCTTCTCAAAGCAGGATAGCATCTCAGGGATTTGTTTGCTTGTTTATTTTCTGCATTCCCCACTAGAAAAGAAGCTGCTTATGAGCATGGGTGTTTCATTCACTGCTGTACATCTAGAATAAGGCCCAGCACATATACAACACACAAATGTGTGTGTGTATGAGTGTGTATCTATGTGTATGCTCAGTCACCCAGTCAAGTCTGACTCTGTGACCCCATGCACTATGAAGTGAAAACCGAAAGTCCCTCCATTGTGTCTGACTCTTTGTGACCCCATGGATTGTATAGTCCATGGAATTCTCCAGGCCAGAATACTAGAGTGGGTAGCGTTTCCCTTCTCCAGGGGATCTTCCCAACCCAGGGATCAAACCCAGGTTTCCCGCATTGCAGGAGGATTCTTTTCCTGCTGAGCCACAAGGGAAGCCCATGGATTATAGCCCTGATGCCTAATAAATATGTGTTGAATAAAGCAATTAATGAGTGCCTGTGTACACACACAGAGTGAGAATATGGAGAGTAGAAACTCTGTCTTTACATGAAAATGGCCTTGCATCAGAACGGAGTTTTGAAACTCCAAACATCAGGTCCAATCCCTGGAGATGCCAGTGCACAAGGGACTCACACTGTTCAACACTTCACAACTGATTCTGATTCAGAACCAAAAGCCAAAAACCTCTCTCAAAGGCTGAGCTACCTGTTAACTGAAGATCTTCAATTTGAGGGCTCCAAGGCAGAACTGAAGTTGCTGGCTCTTGGCTGGAAACGACTTCAGCTATATACAGTTAATGCCTACAGGCCACAGTCCTGGGGGGCCATAATGACCCTATCCCCAGCACTGGAAATAAGAACACTTCTTAACTAACATGTTTGATTTGTAAAGAAACGGTGTGCCAACCAAGAATGCAGGTTTCCTTTTCTTTAGAAGCCTACTGAATGTTGTGATTGTTAGGAGCAGAACTTGGGGAGGGAGAAAGGAATAAGGAAAGAGGAATCAAGGCTTGGAAAATGAATGGGCATAAGGTAACAAGACAGGATATTCCTATCTCGGGAGTCTCACTGAGGAGGAAGGGGAGAATAGGATTGAAGCTTTACTGATGTGTCTCCAATGGTATAATGCTTGTCTCCCAGGCCCTGAACTCAAAGCTTCACACACGATTCCTCCATGAACCATCATGTTACAGGCTGAATGTCTGCATCTCCAAATTCCCCACATTGAAACTTTATCCCAGGGTGATAGTACTGGAGGTAGGGTTTGGAGGAGGTGATTAGGTCCTGAAGGTGTAGCCCTCATGAATGAGATTAGTGCCCTTTCAAAAGAGACCTCAGAGAGCTCCCTGCCCTCTTCTACCAGGTGATGACCCAGCAAGAGGATGAACTTATTGTCCTGACAAGTCACAAGCACAGTTGTCTGTTAAAGGCCCAGAAAAGGCCTTCAGTAAAGCAGTCTGTTGACTCTGTTTTTCCCAGTGTCTGTCAAACTTATTTGACCATGGAACGCTTTAACCATCACATCTGTTAATGACCTGTGGAACACACTTTAGGAAACATCTTACACGCTTGTATGGAATGTCATGATGAATTAAAACCTCACACGAAGGTGAAAGTATCAGCACCCAGGAGTGGACAGGCTAATATGGAGGCCTGGGTTTCTCCCTGAGCAAACATCCATAGGAACTAAAAACAAAAGATAAATTATCATGAACTGCAATTTTTTAAAGTGCTATTTATCATAAACAATCCTGACTTTTGTTCTTCAATCTATGCAGCTGATTTTCTGTAATATAATAGTTCACGTGCCACCACACTTTGCAAAATGACAACATTTCAGCCTTCTGGGAAGTTGAATTTGGGGAAAGGAATATTATAACTTGGGGCAAGACATGTTGTGACTGAGGAAACCAAATGTCATCTTGTCTCCCTGCCAATATCAAGTTATTGCTTAGACTGAAGCGACTTAGCAGCAGCAGCAGCAGCAAACAGAAACTGGAGAAGGTAGCCTGCCCTGCCCTGCCCTGCCCCAGCCATTAGAAATCTGTCCTGTACATGAGATGGTCCTGCATTTACACAAGAGACCACACAAAATCCTGCTGCCACCTGCTCGAACAAAATGCATTCTGAATTGCAACAAAAACTTGAGAAAACGGTAACTTGAAGTAGCACACATAGTCATCCAACACACAGTGTGGCTTCTAAAAATAAAACCATGTAATTTACATATTTCTGAAGCAGGACGTGCTCAAATAGTTCCCTGAACACAGGGAACCATAGGCCATTTAAACTGAAAGGATTGAGTTTTTCAGGTTTTCTCTTTTGAGCAAAGTACACCTTCTTTTCTTAAAACTTTTAATTCAAGAAGTAAATTACAATGCAATGCCAAAGCACTATTTTCCACGGCAGCAAATTAGAGAGGGCTAATTTGTGGACACAGCCATGCCCTGTTATCTGTACCTTGTCACTTTATTTTAGCACAACCAAAACCTCACCATTTCTTTCATTTTTACTTCTCCACATTGCAGAATTTTAGCCTTCATGCTGGGTTTCAAAGAGTCCAAAATAAAACCAGCACACATTAACCAAAACAGACACATAAGACCTGTCCTTTATGTTTGAAGAAAAAGACTTTCAAAGTTCAGGAGGAGGTTTTTTAAAAGGCACTAAGTAGTCTTGGGAAGGTTTTTTAAAGTCTATTTTAAAACACTGAGATTTATTCCCACCATTCATTGACATGAATGTGAACAGACACGTGTATTTCTTCAAACAGAAGCAATGAAGTTGTTTCTTGAAATCTGCACACAATAATCCGTTGTTAAAACATCTCAGCTATGCAAGAATCTCTAAGAGTCACAAATTATCAAAGTTAAAAGATAAACCTATACCATCTATCGTACATTACAGGCAAGAATGATAGATTGGGCTCAGAGCTAGTTTCCAATTCTCAACATCCTGTTCTTACAATAGCAAATCCAGCCATCTCTCAACCATAGGAAATAAGATTGTCAAGTTGCAGTAGACCCAAATGCTTCCACCTTCACCTATGGGCATGCGTACAGCATGAAGCATGGGTGCCCCCAGGATCCTTAATTAACTCTCTGGCACATGCAACCCTCAAGAGCGAGAGCTGCTGTTTGAGACAAAAATCAATAATCGTAAACAGAAATATATGTTTTCCACACAGCCTCACGGGTGTCACCCAATTTCCAAAACCTCATCATCTTCTTTCCCCATACCACCTTCCTTTCTCACCCCTTGAAATTCAGAGCATATCCCACGGCCCTTTCATCCCCCAGGCAGCAAAGCCTTAAGTATCCATCACCTGTGCTCTCATTCCGTAAATCAGTTGCTTAGAAATATTAGCAACAGTGGATGGCTATGTACGGCTACCACAGTGACAAGTTGTAAAAATGTACCACGGACATGAAAATGTCGACTCTTTTGAAACTCAACTGGTAATTGGAATTCAGAGCTAGTGCCCCACCATAAATCTGTACTTCGCAGCTGTCACTGGGAGTAAAAAGTCTGTCTTTTGACTGAGCAGGGACCCAAAGCCCATTACAGGGAGCGCTTCCTTACACAGCTGTCAGCCTCCAGCCCCTTCGCCACTTGGAGGAGCAGGATCAGTTTCACATCAGTTTCACATCCAGCTATCCCTCCTTCCCCCTTGTCCTGGCCAACTTCACCTAGCAGATGCGTGGCAGAGCTGGAGAGGGTAGAACTCCTTCTAACAAATATGAAATCTGACTAACAGAGGCATAGCTTAGTAAGATACCCCAAAGAACACATTTCTTGTTCCTGCTTGTCCTTCCCCGCCACCCCCAGCCTCCAGTCCCTGACGCAAGGAGGCCTAGGGACAAGGTAAAAGTGAAAGTTATAGGTCCCTAAGCAGACCACAGGGCCTACCTGCTTTGAATACATGTTTCAGGTGATTCTATTTCTAATTCTTTTCACTGGTCCACAGAGTTTGGTACTTACCACAGCCCCTGACCCTTAAAATAAATCAAACAGATGGCAAAAACTGGTGCCAGAATTCACATGGGGCTTTTTGTTTTGTTTGCAAATGGAAACCAAGTCTCTGTTTCTTGAGCCTTGCAGGTGCTCACCACTCCACACTCCAAGCTATTGTTTCTGTCCACCAGGTGCTAAGGGCCATGAATTGCTCATGAGGCAGCACTTTTAGAGGAGAGGACGATCTGGTTGCCAGCATCTGCCACAGAGCACAGATGGCCAGGCTGGAAACCTGGTGACCATGTAGACACCCCAGCTGAACATGTGGTTCAATGTCCACAGTGTAGAGATGCAAAGCAGGCATGTTCCAGAAAAGAAGTAGTTATCATTTACAAAGGCATGTGTATGAAAGGTCTTATCATGGTATGGGCAAAGCAGTAAACAAAATATAAAATTACACTAAACTGAGGACCCTGAAGTTGGACCAGGGTGGGCTAGTCCATGTATGTACACGTGCTTCCTTTGTAAAAATCAAAACAACCTTCTACACTTTATTTGGGGAATATAGGGTCCATGCCTAAGAACTCCTGTGGTCTTCATCACTCACAGAAGGATTCAGATCCTCTCGGCTCATCTCTAACCAATGAGCCACACAGAACCATTGCTGCTGGGCTGCAGGCAGACGTACTTGCATGCCAGGTTTCCAGTTACCAGCACCCCAGTCTACAACTGGGGAAGTTAAATAGAAGATAGTAAGATATTCCAAGAACGTAAGCCTCTTAAAAAAAAAAAAAAGTTTTCCTTCCTTTAACATGGCTTAAAAAAATAAATAACAGAAAAGAGGGAAGTTGCTACTCTACAGTCTCTCTCTAACCCAAGTTCCCATGTGGCCAGTGGCAGAAAAAAAAAAAAAAAGATCTCTAAGGAAACTGAATAAAGTGGTAAATGTTCCTGAGAGTGAACCTATAAAATCAGCCCAGAAGGAGGTCACACAGAATCACACACAAGCAAAGGCATTCAGGGGTCTTCAAACTGCCTGAGGCTATTTCCGTATCTAAAGAAAGAACAAAAGCAGAGAGGTGGCCAACCACGAAAGCAGACCAAAACTGAAGTTTGGCCACCCCAGCTGTACCCAAGGCAGGGCAGGCCCCACCCCAGACTCAGGCCGCCACGTAGCATTACCAGGTGCGAGGCTCCCATGCAGAATGCAGGAACCAGGCTGCCCCGGACCGGATGCCTCTGGCCTTCTGAGCACACTGGCCAGCTCCTCGCTCTGTGAGTCGTTATTTACGAAGCAGTCTCCTGACTGCACCTGGCTTCCTCCTTGAAGATTTCCTACAGGGAGGAAATCTGCTAGTCAAAGAGTGCCAGTGGCCTTGAGTACATTTCCCACAGTCAATCATCAAATTGGCATCTCTCTCCCCAGTCCCCAGAAACTTGCTAATTGCACCTGTCCCTGGGAGGTAGCTCTGCTCTCCTGGAGCTGACAGTCTTTCTTCTGAGTCTGTTTTCACCCGCTGAGAGCTGCTGAGGTGCAGGCTTGTTCCTAGCTATGCCCTAGGCTTCACCACCTCTTCACTCCTAAATCTTCTCAAGGAAAACCAGAACCCCATTTCCCTAATTTCCATCAGCATATAATGCAAAGCAAATCTCATCAGGACAATTAGTCTGTGGAAAGAAAGTCCGAGTTTGTTTATTAACATTTTTCTTTAAAAAACTTGTTTTTAATTTTCAAGCTATCTCAAAGTTACCAAAAAAAAGGCAACTAAAGTACAAAAAGCTTGCTTCCTTTCTGAAACACTTGAAAATAACTTGCCAAACAGAAGCCCCATCACTCAGTGACATTTCAGTGTACATTTCCTACAACAGTGACATTCTCCACAACCACAACAAAACCATCAATATCAGGAAATGAACATTTAATACACTCTGCATTTGCTCCTGGACACTATTCAAATTTTACCCAATGTCCCAGTGTTGTACTTTATAGCAAAGGGAGTCAGTTCAGAATCACACAGTGCACTAAGCTGTTGTGCCTCTTTGTGTGTGTGTGTGTGTGTGTGTGTGTGTGTTTATGCATGCTAAGTCACTTCAGTCATGTTTGACTCTTTGCGACGCTATGGACTGCAGCCTACCAGGCTCCTCTGTTCATGGGGATTCTCCAGGCAAGAATACTGGAGTTGCCATTCCGTTCTCCAGGGGACCTTCCCAGCCCAGGGATCGAACCTGTGTCTCCTGCATCTCATGCTTTGGCGGGTGGATTCTTGATCACTGCACCACCTGGAAAGCCCGTTATATCTCTTTAGCCTCCTTTATTCTAAAACATTATCCTCAGTCTTTCCCTGATTTTTCTGACCTTGACGGTTTTTATGATTACAGGCTGTTTATTTTGGATAAAGTCCCTCAATCTGGCTTTGTCTGATGCTTCCTCTGATTAAATTCAGGCTGTGGATTTCTGGCAGAAAATCATGGAAAAGTGATGCTACACCCTTTCCCTCGAATGTTATCAGGTGATCCATGATTTTGAATTGTCCCTTTGCTGGTTATGTTCACTTTTTTCCCTGGCTTGTGTGTGTGTGTGTGTCTGTGTGTGTGTGTCTGTGTGTGTGTGTGATGTGCAAATCCCCACAAGTCCATGAAGATTGGCCTGTCTAACCCAAAGACAGGTGGAGCAAGTGAGGGCCCAGGAGTATCTCTTGGTTTGTATTTGGTTGGCCAAAAAAATTCATTCAGATTTTTTGTTACATTGTGTGGAGAAACCCAAACAAACTTTTGGGCCAGCTCTGTATCTTCTTTGCCCTCTATTACAAACAGCGCTCCACTGCTCGGCCTCCCCCTTGGAAGGAACAGTAGTGATGGCAGTGAAAACAGATTTACAGAGATGGGTATACAAAAATGAGACATACATAAAAGGAAAGAAGAGAGATGAGATGCTTTTGTGGACAAATAACAGAATTCCTTAGGTCCTGCTGCTAAGTCACTTCAGTCGTGTTCAACTCTGTGCGACCCCATAGACAGCAGCCCACCAGGCTCCGCCGTCCCTCGGATTCTCCAGGCAAGAACACTGGAGTGGGTTGCCATTTCCTTCTCCAATGCATGAAAGTGAAAAGTGAAAGTGAAGTCGCTCAGTCGTGTCCGACTCTTCGCGACCCCATGGACTGCAGTCTACCAGGCTCCTCCATCCATGGGATTTTCCAGGCAAGAGTACTGGAGCGGGGTGCCACTGCCTTCTCCGTCTTAGGTCCTACTCACACAATTTTTCCCTACAAGTAAGTTGCATTCACTTCCTCAAGCAAAAAAGGTCTCCCTTCACTTATTCATTCACTCAATCTACAAAGAAATATATGGAGAGCCTCTCTGTTAGGCATGGGGATACCAATACACAGAGGACACCACCCTGCCCCGAAGGACAGAATGGTCCCTTACAGAAATACTATAAACAAACAACTACAGTGCGTTATTGAGAAGGAGAACCTAGTTTAGGTTCACAGGAAAGCAATCCAGCATACAGACTGGCTAGCTCAACACAGTCTGGCATGTTCTGCTGAAAGCAGATGTAAACAGATCCCTGGTCAGCCTGAGAGCAAAGGTGAGCAGCAGGAGACGACAGATTGGAGAAAGAGGGACACGGGGACTGGGTCAGATAGACCTTGGTAGGTTTAGCAAAAGTCTTCATTACTCATCACTAAAGCCGTGAGGAACCACTGAAGGGTCTGAAGCCCAGTGGCAAAATCATGCAGATACTTTTACAACAATCTGAGGAACTGTGTACAAAGAGGAAGAAGGGGAAACGGAAGGGAAGCTAAGCACACAGAATATATTGAGGAGACAATTGCAGTCATCAGCCGGACCAGAGGCTGATGAGGGTTAATCTGGGGCAGGAACAATGAGGAGGAAAGGGGACCAGATTCCATGGAAACACAGGATGCAATATCCAAGGGATTTTGCAGGAGCATGAGAAGTAGGAGATCAAGACATATCAGAAGTGCCTGGGGGCTTCTGGATTAAGTGGATATGAGTAGGATGCTTTTAATCAGAATCTAGAATATAACAACAATAGATATTGCTAATGACACTTACAGACACAAAACCAATTTCTCAAACTCTTAAATCTGGTATCCTAGTGAATTTATACTCATCTGGGCTGGTAGAGGATTTCAAGGACTGTTTGCTGTTACAGATAGATACCACAGCATGCTGAGTTTCAGCCCTAGTATTTTAATTATATTTGAGTTCCTAATGTTACCTACTGCAGTGACTATTGTGGGCATAGCTGGGAGTGATTTTACAGTAAGAGAAAGAGTGAGAGAGACATTTAAGACTTGTTCATCCTTGCCTCACTCACTGCCACCTACCACTTACACTTCCCTGCTCATTTTCAGAAATGTTAGAGTTGAAGAAGCCTATTATTGACTTAATGACACAGCACACTTCTCACACATTTTTAATAGGAATTATAACCAATTTTGTATTGGGAACTTTAAGAGGTAGATCATGGCATCCAGTCCCATCACTTCATGGCAAATAGACAGGGAAGCAATGGAAACAGTGATGACTTTATTTCATTGGTTTTCAAAATCACTGCAGATGGTGACTACAGCCATGAAATTAAAAGACGCTTGCTCCTTGGAAGAAAAGTTATGGCAAGCCTAGACAACATATAAAAAGCTGAGACATTACTTTGCCAACAAAGGTCCATATAATCAAAGCTGTGGTTTTTCCAGTTGTCATGTATGGATATGAGCTGGACCATAAAGAAGGCTGAACACCAAAGAATTGATGTTTTTGAACTGTGGTGTTGGAGAAGACTCTTGAGAGTCCCTTGGACTGCAAGGAGATCCAACCAGTCCATCCTAAAGGAAATCAATACTGACTATTCATTGGAAGTCCTGATGGTGAAGCTGAAGCTCCAACACTCTGGCCACCTGATGTGAAGAACTGACTCATTAGAAAAGACCCTGATTCTGGAAGACTGAGGACTGAAAGCAGGAAAAGAAGGGGATGTCAGAGAATGAGATGGTTGGATGGCATCACTGACTCAATGGACATGAGTTTGAGCAAGCTCCCTGAGATGGTTGGTGATGGACAGGAAAACCTGGTGTGCTGGAGTCCACTGGGTCACAAAGAGTTGGACACGACTAAGCGAACAACAACAGGAGAAAAACTGGAAACACCCTACAATGTTCAAAAGTTAAGCTTAGGAACTATACATTTACACGGTGAAAGATGAAAACTCTATGTTTGGCTGAAATCTAGAAGCAATGGTTCTTCTCCTCTCCCAATGTTTTGTTTGTCCTGCTAATGTAAAGCAAACACCTCTGCTATGTCTTATTTTAAACTACTTCTCTCTATACACCCAATAAGCAAATATTCAGGTCTGAGGTAAGAGATGGGGACTTTCCAAGTGCAAATCTATCCAATGAGTCAAAATAATTGCACAGACCTTTTACACAGATTGTTTTTGATTTAAAAAACAAAAAGCCCAACAGTAGCATAGCTTTTCTGTAGGCAATCTCAGCCCTTTTCCTTAACTTATTTCTCCCTTTTATCTATATTCTTTGGTGCACAATATTGGGTCACCCTCAGCCACACTTTGCCATCACTCACCTTGGTGAGAAGCATTTGAGTTTTCTGGACAACACAGTGAAGTATATAATCAGCAGTTGACCTTGATTCATATAAACCTGGGCTGATCTGGTGCCTCCACATTACACCCTGTCCACCCTAAACTAAGTCACTCGAGCACTCTTAAGCCTGTTTTCCTAAGTACAGCGATGATAATGATAAGCTCACCTAAGAAGATTTATGTGAATATTAAATCACAATGCAGGAAACAAAGATTCTCTCCTTGCCAAACTTTGGTCAGCCTCCCCTGAGCCCTCTGCTTCCATCTCTGTCCTTGTAGAACCCAGTTTTAATAAGAATTCTGCTAAATTAGTTCAGAAAGAATTCTTAATATCTGATCAAATTCCTCATCATTCAGTTGAACCGTGATCACCCTGGCCTGCCTTAAGCCAGAATCCTGCCATCCTGTCAATTCTTGCTTGGTTTAGCAAGAATCTCATATTCTTAGATTTTCCCCTTAGTGACTTTCCTTCTACTGTCCACTCCCCAGCCTGCTGCACACGTGCACGCTCAGTCATGTCGACTCTTTGAGAACCCATGTACTGCAGCCTGACACGCTCCTCTGTCCATGAGATTTTCCTTGCAAAGATACTGGAGTCGGTTGCCATGTCCTTCTCCAGGGGATACTCCTGACCTGGGAATCGAACCCATGTTTCTTGCATTTCCGGCATTGCAAGCATATCCTTTACCCTCTGAGCCACCTGGGAAGTTCTCCCAACCCTGTTCCTCAGCTATAAATCTCCACTGTCCCTTGTTGCATTTGGTTGGAATTGAGCCTAGTTCTATACTGAGGCCTCTTTTCCCCCATTGCAATAGTTCCTGAGTAAAATTAGTTTCACAGCTTTAACTACCATCCAGTTCTGGTTTTACTTTGAAATGGGTGAAAGACTCTAACATTGTTCCTAGTGTAAACAAATTCCAAAATGTTATAAAATGACCCTTGTAAAATACATATTAAAGATGCATTTAATTCCATGAGAAAACCAACAGAACAGAAATATTGTTTCAAAGGATTATAAGAGAAGATAAATATTTATATATAGTCACTGAAAGAAAGAATGCTGAAATTAGGTTGTTAAAGTAGATATAAACTTTGTTTAATGACTTGCAGGGCATCAAAATTATACTTTTGGGTTATCTTTTCTAATGGAAAAGAATCATTTGCATTGTACCATTTTCTGTAGGCATTCATCTACCCTTATAGACTTGTAAAATATTTTATCCAACAGTAAACAGTAAATCTAAGGAAAGCAAAGAAAGGCACACAGGCCTAGAGAATTAGATAATCCTTGGGTAGGGATTATATAATCCAGTATGACTTTGAAAGGACACAGACTCATCCTTTTGCCTGTTTCCAAGTTTCAGGTATATATATATTATTTCTTTTTCTTTTTTTTGTTCAGTCACTCAGTCCTGTCTGACTCTTTGCAACCCCATGGACTGCAGCATGCCAGGGGTCTGCAGGGTATATACATATATATGTATATACCTTCTACACTAGAACAACACAGGTGTTCAATGTATTAGCGAGAAACTATTTTGAGAAAACTATATAGGAATTCCTATAGGACTCAAGTGCTGGAGAAGTCTCCTGAAAGTCCTTTGGATAGCAAGGGGATCAAACCAGTCAATCTTATGGGAGATCAACCCTGAATATCCACTGGGAGGACTGATGCTGAAGTTGAAGCTCTAGTATTTTGGTCATCTAATGCGTACAGACAATTCATTGGAAAAGTCCTTGATGCTAGGAAAAATTGAGGGCAGAAGGAAAGAGGGCATCAGAGGATGAGATGGCTGGATGGCGTCACCAAAGTAATGGACATGAACTTGGGTAAACTTTGGGAGGTGGTGAGGGACAGGGAGTCCTGGTGTGCTGCAGTCCATGGGGTTGCAAAGAGTTGGAGAGGGCGACTGAGCAACAAAAGAAGTAATAAGAGGAAAGTTCACAGCATCAAATGATTTCATTAAACAAGAAACAAAGGGAGAGTAAGAATGACTGCATTGTGTTATGAAGGAATATTTGTCTAAATCTGATAATATAACCCTAAGACAGAATGGTGCAGACTGAAGATAGGGATTTTCATGAGAAAGAAACAAACTGGGTAAAAATATAAAATTAGTCATACTCTAACCATAACGAACAGAGTAGAATGTCTGCAAAATGTATAGCCAACTGAATTTTATTTAACTTACTTATATATTAAAACAAGACTCAAGGGAAACTCAAGATGCTTTTTTTATAATCTTTTATAGTATAAAATTTCTTAATTTCATTTCTTCTTTCTCTTTCTATCCCTTTGAATAGCAATGCTTAAAATACTTGATGCTCGAAATAGGAAGATTCAGTTATCAAAGATTAAGAAAGTTGAAGGGTGGTTCATGTTGATGTATGGCAGAAAGCAACACAATTTTGTAAAGTAATTATCCTCCAATTAAAAATAAATATCAGAATACTTCTTATTCTGAAAACCCTATAATTAAACTTTAACAAAAATTATTCAAGCTCACCTTTGAATCAACATTTGAGGTATATGTCTTCCCTGATGGCTCAGATGATAAAGAATCCTCCTGCAATGCAGGACACCCAGGTTCAAATCCCTGGGTTTGGAGGATCCCCTAGAGAAGGAAGTGGCCACTCACTCCAGTATTCTTGCCTGGATAATCCCATGGACAGAGGAGCCTGATGAGTTACAGCCCATTGGGTCGCAAAGAGTTGGACATGATTGATTGACTAACACTTGAGGAATACATCAGGTAAAAGCAATGGCTATAAAAGATATATGTAAAATAGTCTCTTTCGGTAGCACAGGTACACCAACAGGGTTATGAACAGCATGTTTGTGAAAACAGAGTTGGAATCTGCACATCCATTTACCAGTGATTTTCCTGTAGGCAGCCCACATCACCTCTCTGAACATCAACTGTCTCATCAACATGGCCAATAATATACATTTCATTAAGACTCCTTTGGGATTTCTTGGAAGGAATGATGCTAAAGCTGAAACTCCAGTACTTTGGCCACCTCATGCAAAGAGCTGACTCATTGGAAAAGACTCTGATGCTGGGAGGGATTGGGGGCAGGAGGAGAAGGGGACAACAGAGGATGAGACGGCTGGATGGCATCACGGACTCGATGGACGTGAGTCTGAGTGAACTCCGGGAGATGGTGATGGACAGGAAGGCCTGGCGTGCTGCGATTCATGGGGTCGCAAAGAGTCGGACACGACTGAGCGACTGAACTGAAGACTCCTTTGAGCATCAAATGAGCTTACGTCACACAAACTCCAGTCTAGCCCTTGACACGTGGTAGACACCAGAGAATAAGTACTACCTTTTTATGTAGTACTTATTCTTTACATAGAGATGTATAAATACATGGAGGAGGGATGTATAAATACATGAAAAGCAGTAAAGGACTTTTGAACTGTATTCTAAGTAACCTAGAAAGTAAGGAGGTTTATTTTTTTATTTTTACTTTCCCTTCCTATCTCCAGGACTTTCAAGTTTCTTTCACAGGAAAATTCAATCTATATATTAGTTTTAAAGTTGTTAATTAACCATGACACACTCTTTCTTCTGAAGCTCTGTTTGCTGCTTAATTCAAGTAACTCAGATGACAACCAAAAAGGGACTGATTTCACCAACCTTGTTTATCTTCCTGCATTGTTTCCATTATTTTATTTACCTCGTGACATATGATTCCTGGACCCTTGAAACAAATGAAAACTTTTCTAAGGAAGCCAAAAGGGGAAAAGTTTCCTCCCCAGGGAAACAAGAAAGAAGGGCAAGAGAGCAGAAGATAGCATGGGCTCTGGTGCATCGCTGTTACTGTCACCTCATGGTCTTCCAGCCTCACTTTCACCCATTTCACTTTCACTCTTGGAAAATGACAGAAAGGATGATCTTAATGGAGGCACACTGATACTTCTTGGACTCAGTCCCCCAAAAGAAGTGATAAACAGGTCTGTGACCTCTGTGTGTGTCCCTTGATCACCACCTCCATCCTCAACCCAGAGGCACAAGGGGGCTTCTTTCAAGAGTCCCTATCCCATTCCTGGGCTCCTTTCTGGGAAGCATCACACTCAGCTTAAGATTCTGACCTCCTAAGAGAATCATCCCCACCTTTCAAGGATATTCTAACCCAGTACTGATTTGAGATACACTGGATTACTAAAGAGAGCTAGTCCAAACACAGCTTCATTAATGCTGATACTTAATGTGTCAAGGAGCAGCCCCCTCACATATATCCTCACCAATCCAACAACTGCTGGCCAGACATGTGCCCCTGAGACTCTCCAACCTGGACATCACATTCTGCCACTTGGCTGGACAGAACTCCTCAGTCCCCAGCTGGTTTATTCCCTCCCATCTGCAACCCAACTCCATCCACGAAGCACACCCATCCAGGTTCAGGCTCCTCCTCCATCTGCCTTGCCTCGATGTCATTACCCACCTGGGCTCTACCAGGACAGGACAAGGAGGGCTGGGAGCACACCCTTGATTCAACTCACTGAGCAAACCCCTGGGGGGAAGAAGGGTGGGAGGAAAACTATTTTTTTCCAAGACTTGGGGAAATGGAGCATCAGGCAATTTTGATTCAAATGTCACAATGTGCCAGCCCATCATATCCTCTACTTCAACTTAGTGCAAGTAGAGGGGGAACCCAAGTACTCTGACTGTAAGCCACTGTGAAAGTGTGTGGGAAAAGAGGAAAGACTGAACTTTTTATCTTTTCCTTCCAGTAGACAGACATTCACCATCCTTTTGGACAGGGCATGGCACTGTGCTACACATAAAAGGAATAAGCTGAGTGACTTTGCTTGGTGGGAATTGTATGAATCCACAGAGGCCAGAAACTCTATTATCTGCAGTTTCTTGCAGTACCATTACTCCAACATCTTGAGCAGATTTTCACACGTCCTTTAAAAGACCCATTTCCTCTAAAATTCTCAATCTTCAATTAGCTGTGACTTCCCTGTTGGTGCTAGTGGTAAAGAGCCTGTCTGCCAGTGCAGGAGACATAAGAGACATGGGTTTGATCCCTAGGTTGGGAAGTTCCCCTGAAGGAGGGCATGGCAATCCACTCCAGTATTCCTGTCTGGAGAATCTCATGAACAGAGGAGCCTGATGGGCTACAGTCCATGGGGTCGCACAGAGTCAGACACGACTGAAGCGACTTAGCAGGAGCAGTGGCAAAATGGGGAAAATGCTGTAACTCCCACTGCAGGTATTGGCATAAACTCTCTTTCCCCTAGGGTTGATATGAAGATTAAATATTTAAAATATGCAAATTATCTGACCCAAAAGAGTATTCCAAAAATTGATCATTCTCTCTTTTCCCTGCATTTATGTGAGATATGCCAATTAACTGCAAAAGGGTAGAGCAACTGACTCAGTGGCAAATGTTCAGGCTTCTGGGAAGACTACAGCTCCAGCTCTGCCATTTCCACTGCAAAATGTAATAACCTCTGCTTTGAAGAGAGTTATGCATCATAATGAGACGATACAGGACTGTGTAGAACATCAGATGGCATATGCTCACTTAGAACTGAGGCCCTTTGTCTTGCACACAGCAGGGTTCCTCTGTCTAAACCCGGATCCAATAAGACCTGAAAAGCAACACGCAGCCCAGGATCAGGGGGGCATTCCTGGATGGAATCAGCATCAGCATGCTGTCCATCTATCACAAAGTACTGTGCAAACTACGAAGCCACTGGAATTATTAAAAAAAAAAAAAAAAGTCAGCTTCACTTAGCAGTCAATTCATCAATTTGTCCTTAGGGAGCACAGACCTGGTTTGTTTGTTTGGTTGTTTTCCTTTTCTTCTGCCAGTTTCTTTGAGAAATGGGGCTTCCCTGGTGGCTCAGCTGGTAAAGATTCTGCCTGCAATGTGGGAGACCTGGGGACCTCGGTTCGATTCCAGTGAGAAATAACTGACAATTTAAGGTGTACAGCATAATGGTTTGACTTACATACATCATAAACTTATCACAGTAAGTTTAGTGAACATCTATCATCTCATATAAGATACACAATTAAAGAAATAGAAAAAAACTGCTTTCCTTGTCATGAGAACTCAGGATTTATTCTCTTAACCTTCGTATATAACATATGTGGTGTGCATTACATACCATATTGTACATTACATCCCTAGTACTTCCTTATGCTTCATTGAAAGTGAAAGTCGCTCAGTCATGTTAAACTCTTTGCAACCCCATGGACTCAAGAGAAGCCCAAGAATACTGGAGTGGGTAGCCTATCCTTTCTCCAGTGGATCTTTCCAACCCAGGAATCAAACTGGGGTCTCCTGCATTGCAAGCAGATTCTTTACCAACTGAGCTATCAGGGAAGTCCTTACTTACTTACTTAAGTACTTACTTATCTAAAAACTGGAAGTTCGTACCTTCTGACTGCCTTCATCCAATTCCCACTTCCCCCATGCATCACCTTTGGTAACCACAAAGCTGATCTCTTTTTTGTGTGTGAATTTGTTTGCTTGCTTGACGTATAATTGATCTACAATACCATGCTAGTTCCTGTTACACAAAATAGTGATTTGATATTTCTGTACATTTCAAAATAATCACCACAAATCTATTACTATTAATAGTAAATCTATTTGATCTGTCACCATACCAAGACATAACATAATTATTGACTGCATTCCCCATACTATATATTTCATACCCCTGACTCACTTATTTTGCAACTGAAAGTTTATACCTCTTAATCTCCCTCACCTATTTCTCTCCTGCCTCCGTCCCCTCTGGCAACCACCTGTTCATTCTCTGTATCTATGACTTTGTTTCTATGTTGCTATATTTGCTCATTTGTTTTGTGTTTTTTAGATTCCACAATTAGTGAAACTATACAGTATTTGTCTTTCTCTGTGTAACTTATTTCACTTAGCATAAATACTCTCTAAGACCATTCATGTTGTAGCAAATGGCAAGATTTTATACTTTTTAATGGCTGAGTAATATTCCGCACGTGTGTGTGTGTGTGTGTGTGTGTGTGTGTGTGTGTGTGTGTGTATAGTAGTTCTGTTTTTAATATTTTGAGAAATCTCCATACTGTTTTCCATACTGGCTGCACCAATTTACATTTCAACCAGTGTACATGAGGGGTCCCTCTTCTCCACATCCTCACCAACGCTTTTTATTTGTTGTCCTTTTTTATAACAGCCTTTCCAACAGGTGAGGTGATATCTCACTGTGGTTTTGATTTGCATCTGTACTCTTTCCTGGAGAATCCCCATGGACAGAAGAGCCTGGCAAGCTACAGTTCAGGGGCCACAAAGACTCAGACATGACTGAGCGACTAAGCACAGCCCAATGATTAGCAATGTTGACCATCTTTTCATGTGCCTGCACGTCCTCTTTGGAAAAATGTCTATTAAAATCCTCTGCTCACTTTTAAAACACAGACCTATTTGTGTGTGTGTGTTTTTTTAATATATTCTCTTTTCCTAAAATTTCATAAAAATCACTTCAGGGGATAAATATTAATTACAAAGCATTTTAACTGAAATAATTTTAAAAGCCCACAACATTTTTCACCATAAATGAAATAGCTACATCAAAGGTAAAATTTCCATCTGAAAAGCCCCCCAATTTCACATAAACATGGAAAAGAGTTCAAAGAGGATAGGAGAGAACACATCCTTTTCAATTACAGGGCCATTTGATTAATTGTGCTTGAAAAGATCAAGGAAGATCAAATTTTCTCCTTTTAGGGGTAACACTCAGGCTGTTGACCACTATTTTATCTTCTACCTCCAAACACGTCTCCTTGTCAAGGAAGAAGTAAGATTTAAACCCAATTAACAAATGGCAAAGTCCTCCTCCTTTAGGACAGAGGACAAAATCTATACACAACATGTACATCTGGTAACATTTTCAAGGCAAAAATCCTAAGAATTTCATGAAACACTTAGGAGGAGACTGATAGCTTTGTCTTACTTTGGTCCAAAAGTTTGACTCTCAGAACTGAAACATTCACCATCATCTAATCCAGACTGCTTTCATCCTTAATTTCAGTTGCAGAAGCCTTATCCAAAGGAAACCCTTCAGGAGTCCTAATCTGTGAGAAAGCTGGAAGAGTGCTTATCCAGGAAGAAGTGGGAGGCCAGAGCCTGGCTCACCCTCCCCGCCCCCACTCCCTCTACAGGGACCTCTAAGCTCATCTTCAGACAGTCTGGGCTCATGGAAACATAGTTTGAAAGGAACTGATATCACTTATATCACAGATTAATGAGGATGCTAAGGCCAAAAAAGGGGCAAGTAGCTCCTACAATAGTCCCCACGATAAATGAGTGAGAGCTGGTCAAACATTCAAGGGGCTCAAAAAAGCCATTTCCTGGCCTCTGTGCAGCTACAGTGACTAAATGACCCATGTGAGCCCCCAAAAAGACACCAGAGGAAATCTGCTAAAGGTCATTTTTCTAATACAAGAGACAAAGGGAGAGGAGAACTACTGGTGTTTCCCCTTCCTCTTTCTTTCTTCTAGGGCTGTGAGGTCATAGTGCCTGGTGCTACAGCAGCTGTCTTGAGACTATGAAGCATGAAAAAAGACAAAGGGCCAACATATTCAGTATGGCTGAGCAGAAGAAAAGATCTTGGGTCCCTGATGATTTCCCTCAGCTACCTGATGAATCTGAAGCCACTTGGCCCTGACTTCTGGTTAAGTAAGCTATAAATGTCCTTATAGCAAGAGACTGTTGGTCAGGTCTTCACCTACCGCATTCTACCCAATATAAAACACTTCTCTAGATATTTCAGAATCAAGTGTACTACACATTAAGCAGCACCTACATTTCCCCACAAATTATCTCTAAGCTCTGCTCCCAAACTAAAGTCATGTGGAAAGCTCAAAGCAAGGCGAGAAGGTACAGTCAACTTGGAAGACAGTTTGGCATCTTCTTACAAAGCCAAACTCTTAGTCTACACCATAGAACCCAGCAACTGTGCTGGAACTATCAAAGCATAACATAATGCGGATGAATCTTAAATGCATATTTCTAAGTGAATGGAGTCAGTGTGAAAAGGCTCTAGACAGTTTGATTTCAACTACATAACATTCTGGAAAGGCAAAACTACAGCGAACAGTAAAAAGATCAGAAGGTGTGTAGCTGTCAGGGGTCTGGAGGACGGGGATGCAGGCAGAAGGGACGGGAGAGCAGAGTGATGAACAGAGAGCACAGGAGATTTTCAGGGCAGTGGAACTATTTTGTATGCTATTATAATGCTGGCTACATGACATATGCAGTTGTCAAAACCCATAGAATGTACAACACAAAGAGAGAACCTTAATGTAAACTGCAGATGTTAATGGATATTAATGTATCAATTTTGGTTCATTAATTTTAAAAGATGTAAGATGTTGCTAGTAGGGAAAACTGTGTGCAGAAAGGGGAAGTATATTGGAACTCTCTGTACTATCTGCTCATTTTTTCTGTTAAATCTAAAACTGTTCTAAAAAGCAAAGTCTACTAATAGAAAAAAAGGAAAAGGAAAGAGGGAACTACTAGGAGAGGGGAACAATTTCCAAAATTATGTTTTTTGGGTTTTGGTTTTTCTTCTCAAATCAGTACAGAAACTCATCCAATTTAAGGAGGGTGTGGGATGAGCATCTTCCATCCTCACTGGTCCACAAAATACCTCTCTCCCTTCCACCAAGACCCATCTCTGAACTTGACCCTGGGGGGCTCCTCCCTTTCACCTTCACTTCACTCCAAGGAGTGCACTTTACTGCCGATCTGCTCTGTCAGCTTTCCAGGGCATCCCTAGGGTCCTCAGCTTATTTTTACTTCTGATAATGATCTCTGTGGAAAAGGAGGCATCCTTCAAATGTGTCTCCACATTAATGCAAGTAACATCCTAGTAAATAATAGATAAATTCCCTGGGGCCCTTCAGGTTATTTACATTAGGGTTCTCTTATACCCAAAACACTGTCCAACCACTCCCCAACTGCAGCACCATGAATTCCAATCTGTGTTGAGATCTAGCTTCTCTGTGGAGAGGTAAGTAAAGGTTCTGAATTCAGCATGAATAGAAAGAGGTCTCACACTCCAGTCCCAAAAGTTTCCTAGATCTTTTTTTTTTTCCCCATAGTTTTCTATGGCATCTGAAAGGCTGGCTTAAAAGTTCAGTACTAAAGAGACTGAGGCTGTGGCTGGATAATTGTTTTGATGACAAAACAAAATATCTATTTAAAAAAACCAGCTATTAGTTGGCTCAGATTTCTTCCCTTCCCCTCCCCCCCGTTTTTCATCTTTTCTAATTAAAATGCAAATGGGCACATGATCAGGAGTCCTCCCTAAAAGTGTGGACACTATGAAATTGGCCCCAGAAGGAGGCATTTGCTGAGCAAGCATTCCCTGGGGAGCAGTCACTGTGGCCAGATCAATGAAGCTTTGGTAATGCGGCCACCAGCTGGGGGCTGAAATGCTTGTGTAACACAACATAACTTGGGGGTGATAGTGGGATTTTATCCAAATGAATCATTCCCAGGAGTAGGGCATGGGTGTTTTAAATACATCTAGACCAAACAACAAGAATGAATACTAACAATTCTTCCCCAAAGGTCAGGATTTCTCACAATCCCAGCCTTAGCACATTCAGTTCCTCTGCCTGGAGTGGCTTCCCCTTTCAGCCCAAGCCAAGCCTCAGTACCATCCTCACCCCCAATCTTTGTCATACTCACACATTTTTCAGGATACAGCACGAATGTTCCTCTGGGAAAACCTGGAAGTTACCCAAAGTGGTTATTCAGTTCTTCCTCTCTGCCCCCTATTCTCTGCATGTGTCTCCTTTCTCAACGACTGTTAGCAAATCTTTGTCTTCACTTGATAGAGGGTTCCAAAGGCGGGACATTCCGCTTAGTTCTCTTCCTAGCTCCAGCCACGTGACAGTATGCTGCCCATAGTAGGTTATCAGCAGATGCCTACTCAAAACACAGATCACAGAAGAAATGAACACGCAGCATCCTGCATGCAGTGGCTGTAAAAAAAAGCCTCTAAACAGAATCTCAGCAAGAAATATTTTTTCAGCTTGACAAAATATTAACATGCATTACGTGCATCATTTAGCATAAAAATAAGCTCACAGAGTTTAACTTTGGGGAAAGCCAGCTTATCTGCACTTATTCTCCCAAATCACAAAATAAAACAAATACATTTCCATGTTGTTTTGACTGACACAAATACCTGTGATGAAATGAATTGCACAGAAACACAATGCTAGCCTTGAAAGTAATAAGTTTCTTCATTTCATATCTGAGGCAATCATACAGCAATTAAACTTGCTTGTGCGTGGGGCACTGAAATCATGTCTGGCAGGCTTACTGGGACTCGGGATGCTGGGTTCATTAATGGGGATGAGGTTTTTGGGAAGGCAGGCTTATTAGAGTCAGGACAGTTACAACAGAGACAGGCATGACCTCTTCCAGTCTGGAGGCCTTACAGAGAAAACCACATGTCCCTCAGGGGACAGTGCCCACACTGCTCTGCCCACGAGGGTCAACTGTCTGATCTCAACAGCTGGCCTCCAGGAATCTCACCTCAAGAGGGGCAGACCTTGGGAGCATGGATCAAAATTCACCAGGAAGTGCACCCAAATAAGGAAAATATTGACACTTCCTTCCCTTCTTAGTAATTCCCAGGTCTGCTGAGGCTATGAGCAGAATTAGGAAATTAAACTTAAGATGCAGAGGAGATGAGAAAAACAAAGGACTAGATGCTGCTAGGATTTTGTCTTCTGCTCATTACATCTCAGGGTTCACTCCATCATTCATGCAAACATCTGTGTACCCTCCTCGGTTTAGGTCCTGTGCCTAACATAACAAGTTCAGTAAACAGCCATCTTCTTGCGGTGGCTGGTGAAAAAATATTGCAAGGAGGAAATCTATACTGTCAAAATCTTTAATTTTTTTTCTCTATACATTTCCTGTCTTCATTGAAAATGTGAAAGATTTCCGTTTGATTTGCTCCTGAATTCAAAATGACAAAACAATGAAGGGCATAAAACAATGAGGCAGAAAAATATTCTTAGTGAAGAAAAATAAAGGTAAGAAAGAAGTAAGAAAATATTCTTAGTCTCATTTTGCCATCTTTAAAATATGTGTTGACTGGAAAACTCCAAAGGTCCTTCCAGGTTTAAAACTTGATGACTCGCTAGTAATCAGTAAAATGTAAATTAAAACAGCAATTAAGATAGCATGGTCATCTTTCAGATGAACAAAGGTTAAAGAATTCTACAATATCAAGTGTCAGAATGTGGTATAAATAGGATCGCACATACTGCCAACTGGGAGTATAAATTAATATAACTTGTTTGGAAAGCAATTTGGTCATTTATAGTAAAGTCGAACAAATTCTGCAGACGGAGGAGCCCGGTAGGCTGCCGTCTATGGGGTCGCAAAGAGTCCAACATGACTGAAGTGACTTAGCAGGATGATCACATACACTCTCAGGGTGACATGGATGAAAATAATCACTGAGGAATAGTTTTCTATGGCAAAATTAGAAACAACTTACATGCTCATCAACAGATAAATAAAAAGTGATACAGTCTAAAGGGAGCTTCTCAGGTGGTGCTAGTGGTAAAGGACCTGCCTGCCAATGAAAGTGAAAGTAAAGTCACTCAGTTGTGTCCGACCCTTTGTGACCCCATGGACTGTAGCCTACCAGGCTTCTCCGTCCATGGGGAAGAATACTGGAGTGGGTTGCCATTTCCTTCTCCAGGGGATCTTCCCAACCCAGAGACTGAACCCGGGTCTCCCACATTGTAGGCAGACGCTTAACCGTCTGAGCCACCAGGGAAATCTTGTAATAGATGCAGGTTTGATCCCTGGATTGGGAAGATCATCTGGAGAAGGAAACAGCAACCAACTCCAGTGTTCTTTTTTTTTTTTTAACTCCAGTGTTCTTGCCTGAAGAAGCCCATGGACAGAGGAGCCCAGTGCGCTACAGTCCATGGGGTCACAAAGAATCAGACATGACTGAAGTAACTTAGCAGCATGCATGGTCTAAAGGTGACCCAATATACACCGATTAAATATACATAAACATTGGAGAAGGAAATGGCAACCCACTCCAGTGTTCTTGCCTGGAGAATCTGAAGGACGGAGGAGCCTGGTGGGCTGCCGTCTATGAGGTCGCACAGAGTCAGACACGACTGAAGCGACTTAGCAGCAGCAGCAAACTATAATTATATACATGGCTGAATCTCAAAAACATTAACAAATGGACAAAAGATGAAGATCAATATATACATACTATACCATTCAGGCAAATTAGGCAAAAATACTAATGTATTCTTCAAGGATATATGTATTTGTTTATACATATATCTATATATACATCTATATACAGACATTATATAAAATCAGTGGTTGTCCAACAGTAGTGGTTCTTCCTCCCCTAGGGTCAATTGACAATGTCTGGAGATATTTTTCTTTGACAAAACGTGGGTAGAGGGTGCTACTAGAGAGAGTATTGGCCAGATATTCTGATAATTTCCTACAAGCCAAAGAACATCCCTCCAACAACAAAAAATTATCTGGCCTAAAATATCAATAGCACTGAAGTTGAGAATCTCTGCTCAAGAACTATGAAATATAATGGTTTTTACATATTAATTGTTTAATAATTTCCCAGCACAAATTTAACTTTCTCAGCATATATAAACCTCTTCAGTGGCCACTGGCTAGAGTTGGAAGGCAGTAAGCTCCAAGACACACAATGCCATGCTTCCTTTTCTTTAAAATAAAATTAAAAAATCACCAGTTGGTTCTCAAATACATTATTTTGTCTTTTGAAATGAGAGATTAAAATGTTCCCAACATCCACAATCAATATCTTTCATGGGTTCCAACACTACAGTCAAACACCATTCATCAGGCCTGAAACAGGCTCACATTCACAAGCACTCCTTCCTCCCTGCATCCCGTGTTCTCTCTCTCAGGACTCTTCCACTTACTCACAGTGCTATCATTTGCTGGCTAGTAAATACCCAAGGGAACTTCATTTGAAAAATTATTTGTAAATTATGTTTCAGTAAATTGAATCATGTTTTAAATGAACTAAAGTAGGTCACTACTTAAAGGAACTTGCTAATAAACATTTAGTGACATTATAATATTTGTATCTATTATATGATGCAAATAATAATGAAAGCCTATTTTTTCTGCTGTGTAAGGAATCATGAGTGCATTTCAGGATCTGCAGCAAAGCACACGAATATTGAAGTCAAGCCTGTCCCAAGTTCCCAGTGTTCTCACTTTACTCAGATTCACTAAACTGTGACTTTTTGCATTACCCATTCCAAACCTTAAAGTGCACTGTGCAAACATGGTCTATATGTACAATGGAATATTACTCAGCCTTTGAAAAGAAGGAAATCCCCTCACATGCTAGAACATGAATGAATCTTATGGACATGACAGCAAGTGAAATAAACCAGTCACCAAAGGATGAATACTGCATGATTCTACTTACATGAGAGAGTCAAACTCTTAGAAATAGAAAGAAGAAAGTAGAACAGTGGTTGCCATGGGTTGGGAAGATGGAGAACAGGGAATGGGAGTTGTTGTTAAGCAGGTATAGAGATTTAGTTCAGATATATCAGCAATCTATTGCACAACAGTGTTCATATAGTGGACAGCACTGAACTACACCCAGATGGTGCTAGTGGTAAAGAACCTGCTTGCCAGCACAGGAGATATAAGAGTCACAGGTTCTAACCCTGGGTCAGGAAGATCCCCCGGAGGACGGCATGACAACCCAGACTCCCACATTCTTGCCTGGAGAATCCCATGGACAGAGGAGCCTGCCAGGCTTCAGTTCACAGGGTCACAAAGAGTCAGACACAACTGAAGTGAGTTGGTACACACAGCACAGCACTGAGCTAAACACTTGAAAATGATTAAGATGATAAATTTTACATTATGTTTTTTGAACCACAATAAAAAAGCTTTTAAAACATCAGAAGCAGGACTTTCACAAAACATTCTAGAACTTTAAACACTGATTACAGGTCTGGTTGTGACACTGAAAAACTCAGTGAAAACTCTGACTCAACAGAGGATAGAGTCCAGCACAGAGTCAGCATCATAAACGCAGGAAAAAAGGACTCCAGGAAGCTGACACATGACAGATTTGGCAAGTGACAGAAAAGCAAACAAAACAAATTTCCTAAAAACTACTGCATACCAGAAGTTCACGGTGGCTGGAGGGGGGAATTTAGGTTGTGACAGAACTTTGAATTAATACTTATTTCTGCTTCTCAACTACCAACAATAATGAAAAAATCTTAGTGAAGCATCAGTTTTGTGCCAGTTTATATGCATCATTTCACCAAATCTTCTTGGCAACTTTATATGGTAAATGTCCTGGTTACTTATTGCTGTGTAACAATAAGTAACATCCTAAATAAATATAACTTCCTAAAACTTAGGCCTTCAAACAACAACAGTCATTTACTTTGCTCATGAAACTACAATTTGGCAGGACTGGGCTGGCATGGCTGCTCTAGACTCCATGTGAAGGCAGCCAGGGCTTGCATGGGGCTCATGAAGGATCCAATTTTCAAGATGGTTCACGCATATGCTGGAGAGCTGAGCTAGCAGTCAGCTTGGAGCTCAACTAAGCTTGTGGGTCAGGGAGCTCAATTACTCCCACTTTCTTACAGCAGGGTGGCTGGCTTCTGAGAACAAACACTACAGAGCAAAATGGAGAGGCACAGCACTCCTGTGATCTAGCCTTGCAAGACAGATAGCATCACTTCCGCTCTATTCTGCTGGTCAAGGGGGTCACAATATTCCACTCCAGATCAAAGAGAAAGTACGTAAACTCTATCACTAGAGGCAAGGACTGTCAAAGTCACACTGTAAAAAGCAAATATGAGGGATCAGACTGAACATCTTTAGAAAATATTATCTTCCACAGTGGTCCATGGAGAAGGGAATGGCAAACCACTTCAGTATTCTAGCCTTGAGATCCCCATGAACAGTAGGAAAAGACAAAAAGACAGGACACTGAAAGAGGAACTCCCCAAGTCAGTAGGTGCCCAATGTGCTCCTGGAGATCAGTGGAGAAATAACTCCAGAAAGAATGCAGGGATGGAGCCAAAGCAAAAACAACACCCAGTTGTGGATATGACAGGTGATGGAAGTGAAGTTTGATGACGTAAAGAACAATATTGCACAGGAACCTGGAATGTTAGGTTCATGAATCAAGGCAAATTGGAAGTGCTCAAACATGACACAGCAAGAGTGAATGTCGACATTTTAGGAATCAGCGAACTAAAATGGACTGGAATGGGTGAATTTAACTCATATGACCATTATATCTACTACTGAGGGAAAGAATCCCTTAGAAGAAATGCAGTAGCCACCATGGTCAACAAAAGAGTCTGAAATGCAGTACTTGGAACAATCTCAAAAACGACAGAATGATCTCTGTTCGTTTCCAAGGCAAACCATTCAGCATCAACGTAACCCAAGTCTATGCCTCAACCAGTAATGCTGAAGAAGCTGAAGTTGAACAGTTCTATGAAGACCTACAAGACCTTCTAGAACTAACACCTAAAAAACATGTCCTTTTCATTATAGGGGACTGGAATGCAAAAGGAGGAAGTCAAGAAATACCTGGAGTAACAGGCAAATTTGGCCTTGGAATACAGAATGAAGCAGGGCAAAGGCTAATAGACTTTTGCCAAGAGAAAGCACTGGTCATAGCAAACACCCTCTTCCAACAACACAAGCGAAGACTCTACATATGGCCATCACCAGATGGTCAATACTGAAGTCAGATTGATTATATTCTTTGCAGCCAAAGATGGAGAAGCTCTATACTGTCAGCAAAGACAAGATTGAGAGCTGACTGTGTCTCAGATCATGAACTCCTTATTGCCAAATTCAGACGTAAATTGAAGAAGGTAGGGAAAATCACTAGACCATTCAGGTATGACCTAAGTCAAATCCCTTATGGTTATACAGTGAAAGTGAGAAATAGATTCAAGGGATTAGATCTGATAGAGTGCCTGAAGAATTATGGACAGAGGTTCATGACATTGTACAGGAGGCAGGGATCAGACCATCCCCAAGGAAAAGAAATGCAAAAAGGCAAAATGGTTGTCTGAGGAGGCCTTACAAATAGCTGTGAAAAGAAGAGAAGTAAAAAGCAAAGGAGAAAAGGAAAAGTATACCGATTTGAATGCAGAGTTCGAAAGAATAGCAAGGAGAGATAAGAAAGCCTTCCTCGGTGATCAATGCAAAGGAATAGAAGAAAACAGTAGAAAGGGGAAGACTAAAGATCTCTTCAAGAAATTAGAGATACCAAGGGAACATTTCATGCAAAGATGAGCAAAACAAAGGACAGAAATGGTATGGACTTAACAGAAGCAGAAGATATTAAGAAGAGATGGCAAGAATACACAGAAGAACTATACAAAAAAAAAGATCTTCACGACCCAGATAATCAGAATGGTGTGATCACTCACCTAGAGCCAGACATCCTGGAATGCGAAGTTAAGTTGGCCTTAGGAAGCATCACTATGAACAAAGCTAGTAGAGGTGATAGAATTCCAGTTGAGCTATTTCAAATCCTAAAGGGTATGCTGTGAAAGTGCTACACTCAACATGCCAGTAAATTTGGAAAACTCAGCAGTGACCACAGGACTGGAAAAGGGCAGTTTTCATTAGAATCCCAAAGAAAGGCAATGCCAAAGAATGCTCAACCTACCGCACAATTGCAGTCATCTCACATGCTAGCTGGAGAAGGCAATGGCACCCCACTCCAGTACTCTTGCCTGGAAAATCCCATGGACGGAGGAGCCTGGTAGGCTGCAGTCCACGGGGTCGCTAAGAGCTGGGCACGACTGAGCGACTTCACTTTCACTTTTCACTTTCATGCATTGGAGAAGGAAATGGCAACCCACTCCAGTGTTCTTGCCTGGAGAATCCATGGGACAGAGGAGTCTAGTGGGCTGCTGTCTATGGGGCTGCACAGAGTCAGACACGATTGAAGCGACTTAGCAGCAGCAGTGGCACATGCTAGCAAAGTAATACTCAAAATTCTCCAAGCCAGACTTCAACAATACATGAACCGTGAACTTCCAGATATTCAAGCTGGATTTAGAAAAGGCAGAGGAACCAGAAATCAAATTGCCAACATCCATTGGATCACTGGAAAAGCAAGAGAGTTCCAGAAAAACATCTATTTCTGCTTTATTGACTATACCAAAGCCTTTGACTGTGTGGATCACAACAAACTGTGGATTCTGAAAGAGATGGGAATACCAGACCACCTTACATGCCTCTTGAGAAATCTGTATGAAAGTCAAGAAGCAACAATTAGAACTGGACATGGAACAATAGACTGGTTCCAAATTGGGAAAGGAGTACAACAAGGGTGTATATTGTCACCTGTTTATTTAACTTATATGCAGAGTACACCATGAAAAATGCTGGGCTGGATGAAGCACAAGCTGGAAACAAGATGGCCAGGAGAAATACCAATAACCTCAGATATGCAGATGACACCATCCTTATGGCAGAAAGCAACGAACAACAAAAGAGCCTCTTGATGAAAGTGAAAGAGGAGAGTGAAAAGGTTGGCTTAAAATTCAACATTCAGAAAGCTAAGATTATGGCATCTGGCCCCATCACTTCATGGCAAATAGATGGGGAAACAGTAGAAACAGTGACTGTCTTTATTTGGGGGGACTCCAAAATCACTGCAGATGGTGACTGCAGCCATGAAATTAAAAGACGCTTGCTCCTTGGAAGAAAAGTTATGGCCAACTTAGACAGCATATTAAAAAGCAGAGACATTACTTTGCCAACAAAGGTCCATATAGTCAAAGCTGTGTTTTTTCCAGTAGTCATGTATGGATGTGAGAGCTGGGACTATAAAAAAAGTTGTGCGCCAAAGAATTGATGCTTTTGAACTGTGGTGTTGGGGAAGGCTCTTGAGAGTCCCTTGGACTGCAAGGAGATCCAACCAGTCCATCCTAAAGGAAGTCAGTCCTGATTATTCATTGGAAGGACTGATGCTGAAGCTGAAACTCCAATCCTTTGGCCACCTGATGTGAAGAACTGACTGATTTGAAAAGACCCTGATGCTGGAAAGACTGAAGGAGGGAGGAGAAGGGGATGACAGAAAATGAGATGGTTGGATGGCATCACTGGCTCAGTGGACATGAGTTTGAGTAAACTCTGGGAGTTGGTGATGGACAGTGAGTCCTGGCATGCTGTAGTCCGTTGGGTTGCAAAGAGTTGGACACTCCTGAGCAAACGAACTGAACTGAACAGTAAGTATTATCAGTATCATCTCCATTTTGTAGATGGAGTAACAGAGGTTTGGAGTGGAAATTAACTCCTGCCACAAAAAAATCACAAAGCTATTAAGTAATGACTCTAAAATCCGACCCAGATACCCATGACTCCTAGAGTCTGAGCCCTTAATTACTCTTAACTATTCTGCTTCCCAGTTTGTCCACAATTCTCTCTCTAATTACTTCCCTTCCAAAGATCTTTACTTTCTTTGCATATAAGGGGCTTAGTTCATATCTGTGCTTAGTGGCCCAGTTGAATCCGACTCTTTGCAAATTAACATGAAAACAAACGAACTTTCCAACTACACTAGTTGGAAACTATAACTATAAACAATCTATAACTTTTCAACTACTGACCCAGAGGTAGCTCTCTAAATATTTGCTAAGTTAGTTGCCTTCTTTTCTGTGCTAAACAATCAACTCCTTGAAAGAAATGAAGTTCAGTAAAACCTGATATCTGTATGATATTTGATTTACCTTCTTGCATACATCAGGAGTTTCATAAGTACTTGTTTGAAATGGCCTACCTGTTTACTTACCTGTCTCTCCAACCCTCCACCAGACTGTGAAATACTAAAAGGCAGAAAGACAGGGGGCTGGATGCTAAGATCACAATAACTTCCATGCCTCATGCCCCACCCAACACACACACAGCCCTACAGAGTGTGCCTTCATTAAATGCTATCCTGAAGAAATGAATGAATCACATACAGAGATGAACAGGTTTATAATAACTGTCCTCATTCAAACAAGAGAAACGTTCACTCAAACAAGAGAAATGAGATCCCATTGATTGGGCCCACTGGCCTAGTCCTAAATGAAGGCAACCAGAATTATTTTGGTGGAGAAAAAAGAAACAGTGGGTTGCATGATAGACCTGTAAAGGGAAGAAGACATTAGCTGAAAATTTTTTCAGCTGCATGAAGAAAAGATACTATTTATAAGCATCTTATAAATGCTTTTTGACACCCTCCCAACTTAGATGTTGAGGTCAGTGCAGAAACGCATGAGGAGAAGAGGAGGAAGGAAATTTGTTTCCTGATGCTATTCTATGTCAGTCACTCTACTGAGAAAGAGCTCAGGCTTCCACTCCCACAAGTAATACTTCCACATAAAATCTAGAACAGCTGGAATAGGAAGTAGAAACAAAAACTAGTGTGGCATTTTGCTAGCTCATAGCAAATGATTTTAAGAAGCAATTGTGGAGATACAGCAACTAATTTCTACCCTAGCAATACTCTAAATGGGAAATCCCACTGGTATGAATACTGATTGTCAGTTCAGTTTAGTTGTTGTCCAACTCTTTGCGACCCCATAGACTGCAGCAAGCCAGGACTCCCTGTCCATCACCAACTCCCGGAGTTTACCCAAACTCATGTGCATCAAGTGTCTGATGTCATCCAGCCATCTCATCCTCTGTCGTCACCTTCTCCTCCTGCCCTCAATCTTTCCCAGCATCAGGGTCTTTTCAAATGAGTCAGCTCTTAGCATCAGATGGCCAAAGTATTGGAGTTTCATCTTCAACATCAGTCCTTCCAATGAACACTCAGGACTGATCTCCTTTAGGATGGACTGGTTTGATCTCCTTGTAGTTTAAGGGACTCTCAAGAGTCTTCTCCAACACCACGGTTCAAAAGCATCAATTCTTCAGCTTCCCTGATAGCTCAGTTGGTAAAGAATCCGCCTGCAATGCAGGAGACCCCAGTTCAATTCTTGCGTCGGAAAGATTCCCTGGAGAAGGGATAGGCTATCCACTCCAGTATTCTTAGGCTTCCCTTGTGGCTCAGCTGGTAAAGAATCTGCCTGAAATGCGGGAGACCTGGGTTCGATCCCTGGGTTGGGAAGATCCCCTGGAGAAGGGAAAGGCTACCCACTCCTGTATTCTAGCCTGGAGAATTCCATGGACTGATTGTCAGTGGATGAATTCAAAAAGCAGTCGTCTCCTTTCACACACACACACACACACACACACACACACACACACACACACACACACACATCTTTGTAAAAAAAATAAATGAAGTCTCCCTTCTTTCATTTACCACCCAGCCTTTGGTTTCTTCTAGGCTTTCTATATCTGCTACAACATTTCTTTATTTTCAAAAGAAATCATTGCACCAAGCTTTATACTCTTTCTTTTCCAGGAACAAGTGGGTAAAGTGGATTGTAGCAGCAATAAAAGTGGAAAGTGATAGTGGAGAAAAATTAATATCTTCATGCTTTTCATCTTCAAAATTCTTTAAATAAAATTTAATTTTGCTAACTATTGCCCTTTAATGTGCTGAATTAGAGAGAGGTAATGCACTCTGCCTTTCCAATTTCTTTATTGTATTAAGAATCTCTTTTCCTGCAGTCTACAGAAATATTTTTTTGGGAGGGGGGAGTGTGCAGATTTTAGCAAGTATATTGTTGTATTAAGAAAACTAATGAGTCATGAGTAATGAGCATATTTTTCCTTATCAGGTTCATAAAAATTTCCCCTGTTACTTCTGGTAATTATCACAAACACTCACACCAAACACACATATTCTCCACTTCTCAGAAGTTTGCCTCCCACTCCAGCAGTCATACTGTGATGGTTCAAGGTCACATGGTCATGGATGGCTTCTAGTTGTGATACTGACATGAGAATGGTGCCTCCCAATTTTCATTGCTGTCACTTTACGTTTCAATCCCAAGTGTGTGTGTATTTAACTAATATATGTGCTCCACAGAGGGGAAGATTCTGCTCAAATTAAAGTTCCCGCCTCACTCTCAACTATCTCCCACCACCAGCCACAAGACAAACATTTTGAATGAAATAATACTAACCATCATTTGGTGTCATGATTCAACTACATTATTTAAATGACAGAAAATAAATCTTACCCTAAGAGTACAATTGACAAAGCAATTCTAAATTCCTGAATAAGGAAGAGTTCTTCAAAAGAACAAACTGAATTCTCAAAGGAAATCGAAATTTGGTGGCTTTGAAAGTGAGAACTATTCTCTGGGTTCAAAGCATTTATTGGGTCCTCCTGGGTGCTGACTGGAGGCTGCACCCTTCCTTCAGCACCCCAGCTGAGTCACTTCTGTGTTGTCTCACTTATGTAGTAAGTTTCTGCTACAAGATAACTTTTGAATAATTTACCAATTTTTATCTTAAATAACTAGTTGAGTAGATGAAAACATACTTTTAATATCATTGATACCATAGTTTGCCAATCAAAATGCTATTTTTTCCAGTAGTCATGTAAGGATGTGAGAGTTGCACCATAAAGAAAGCCGAATGCTGAAGAATGGATGATTTCAAACTGTTGTGCTGGAGAAGACTCTTGAAAGTCTCTTGGACAGTAAGGAGATCAAACCAGTCAATCCTAAAGGAAATCAACCCTGAATACTCACTGGAAGGACTGATGCTGAAGCTGAAGCTCCAATACTGATGCGAAGAGCCAGAAAAGACCCTGATGCTGGGAAAGATTGAGGGCAAAAGAAGAAGCGGGTGGCAGAAGATAAGATAGTTAGATAGCATCACCAACTCACTGGACGTGGACTTAAGTAAATTCTGGAAGACAGCGAAGGACAGGGAAGCCTGGCATGCTGCAGTCCACAGGGTCGCACACACTGAGACATGACTGAGCAACTCAACAACAACACACCAATCAAAACAGTCTAGGCTAGCCAACTAAGATGAGCAAACACGGCGGCAGAGGAAACTAAAGGAAAACCACTGTGAGGCAACTATTGTTTTTGCTCCCGGCTTTTTTCAATAACAGCAGTGGTTTTAATACTATGTGTGCACATTCTCTGACACTCTTCTCTTTAAAAAAAAAAAGACTCCTAGTTCTCCTCCCCTTAGAATGGCCTTTTCTAAAACACAGAGTGTTTGTGATTTCCAAGGCTAGATCATAAAAAGATATAGCTGCCACTTGACTATCTCTCTCCCAAAAGTTCACCCTGGGAGAAGTCAGCTGTCATGTTAAGAGCACAGGAACCAACCGACCAAGCATGTGAACGAACCACCTTGGAGCCAACCTTCCAGCTCCCATCAGGCCTTCAGATGACTTGCAGACCCTGTTAACATGTGTCTATGACCTCAGGCCAGACCCTCAACCAGAACCCCTCAAGATGCTCCTGGATTCCTGGCCCACAGAAACTATAGAAGAGAGTAAAGACTGTTGGTTTAGCCACTAAGTTTTGGGCTACTTTGTTATACAGGAATAAATAACTAGTATAAGAATCTTTTTTTTTTTTTAACTGCTTCACAGCATTTAGACTCTAGCCAAACTAAATCACCCTTTTCCCAGCTCTTCCCTTCTCTAAAGTCCCCACTTTTTCCCCTTCCCCCACCCACAAAGGACTCATCTCCCCAGGAACCTTTCCCTCCTCTTAGCCCCTTAGACTTTTTTCCTGTGCCTCCCTCCACATTTGGCCCTCAGTATTAGCTATTTGTGTGCCTGTCTCATTTCCCTGACCAAGCTGAAAGACCAGGAAGGCTATACTTCTAAGAAAAGTCTCTCAATCAACTTAGACTCAACAGAGTAACTTGCACAGAGCAGCCACTTGGTCCCTTTACTAAAGAAAAAGTACCAGTTGGTACAACATGGCAAAAAAGGGCAACCACCAAATGAATTAGGTCATCTGAAGGTACTTCTCACTTCTCAGAAGAAATCCCCAGGGCCAAAAGCGAGTGTCCGTGTGACACGCAAACTTACAGCCCTTAGTTCTCTTTTTCTTGCTGCCTAAAACCCCAGCCTGCCATTCAGTGAAACATCCTTCAGCATTATTATATACTGTATCGATACATACAAGGTGAAGAAGAAAGGAGATTAATATACTATTAATTTAAATTAGAGGTACCCAAGTCACTGGCCAGGGTGGACATTTGTTGGCTGCCTCTCAAACATCCATGCTCCCATTCACTCTTCTAAAAAATCAGATGTTTGTCCTGCCATTCTTATGTGATCACTTTGCTCATTAACTAGAGGAATTTGTCCCTTGCCCAACTCCAAAGTTCAACTCTGGCAGAGAAAGAAAAATGCCCAGCTCCAAAGTTCAACTCTGGCAGACAGAGAAAAACAAAAAGAAACCAAACCCTAAATGACCTACAGAGTGGCTGAATCAAGCTATTAATTAATTCTACATCTTCCTATACCTCTAACCTTTTCATTTACATAAACTTTTACTGTTTAAGCTACTTTGCACAGGGTTTTCTATTACTCACAATCAAAGTCATCCTAACTGCTAGAGTGGAAAAATCTAATAAAACACATCATAGGTGAATTATGACAAAATCTTATCTGCCAGAATAAATGATCAGATAATTGTCAGGGACATTCCAAAAACATTTAATACTCCTTTTTTTAACCTTCTTGGAGACTGAAATGTACATAGCATACATATAATAAAGAAGGCCTAGAAAATTTTCTGAAATGAAAAAAAAAAACTTGTTAAACCAGTTACCTAAGTTGATTTAACTTTTCTATTGTTTATTACATAAAACCAAGCAACACCCTATCTTCTGAAATGCATACTTTGGGCCACAGTTTTCATCTTGATAACAACTGAGTCAATCTCAAGGATATCTATGTATGAAGCCTGTGAATTTCTTAATTGCACGCTAATGTATCTTGCAACCCAGAGCCCTACTGGGGTACTTCCCATGTTTCCAGTTACTGACTGTACAAATTAGCATGATATCAACTTGAACAAAACAAATTAAGCAAAGTGAATTAAACCACTGGCCTGAAATGCATATTACATGGAAATGTTGAGGTCTTCTGATTCACCGAAAAGTTCTAGATTGCATCTGTAGTTCTCTCCTCAACTGCAAAGATCTGCTTGTATCTGCAGTATCAAGGGTATATGGTGAAGGAGCAAGGGATTCTAAGCCAGAATACCTATGTTCAAACCCTGACTTCATCACTTACAAAAATGTAGCCTTGGCACATCTTCTCCAGGGCTCAGATCCCCACTACAAAATGTGAATTCTAACAGACATCACTCAAAAATCTAGTAAAGACATAAAAATTAAATAATAATAATCTAAAGCAGCACTGCCTGGCATAAAATAAGTGTGCAATAATGTTCACTGCTGAAGTTATAGTAATTAACACTGAAAAGGAAAGTAATTAATATGCAAAAAGGTTTATCTTCCTAAAGATACATCAGAACTTCAAGGAAAAAGTAACATGAATTAGAGTAATAATAACTCTCAATATGAAGTAAAAGGATCTCACTTAAAGTTGAATGTTAATCCTTAATTATTCACTTTGAGAAGAAAAAAGAAGGGAGTACATTAAAAATAAATAGCACCTCAACAATTCATAAACCAGATAGCAACAGCACATCTTCAACACATCCTAGAACAAAATTCCCAGAACAGCAACAGACCCACATGAAATTAAGTTCAAAGTATGTTCCATAATGAAACTACCACCTTTCTAATAACCAGCATTTCAGCTGATCAGCACCACTAAATGAGCATGCAAATTCAAGCCTGTATTTTCAGACTTGCAACTGACTTGTACCAGAAATAAGTGAACTAACTATAGATAATTCCTTTATTGGACTTCAATCTAAAGCTAAGCTTTATTTAGGGCTTCAACGTGTAGAATCTATTTCCTAAATCAGATGTGCTGCCAACTATAAAACTGACGACACCAACCTCACAGAGATGAATCAGGGAGAAAAACAGCAATTTGACTTGCAGTCAACTCTTAGGTGGTACCCTGCTGAACAATATAATAGATATATGTGTCCTCCAAAGGTAGGGACGGTGGTTTAGAATCTTGAGAATCCCGTTTCTATTGAATAATTAAGTCAGCAGAATGTGGTTCAAGTTTCACCCCAGGACTATGTTACTTGTAAACCTCATGTTACCCCAAGAATGACCCAAGGCCACCTTGCACAGGGCCCAGCCAGGCGTGCCTCAGCATTCACACAGACCACACTGCACCCCAGAGCTGAGTGGACACAAGCCAGGTGTCTTACAGGACCACCCTGAAAGGATAAACACATTTGCTCAGTCCAGCTAATGGCCTAGAGTTTCTTGAACTTGCCTAACAAGGTTATTTTGCATTCCCTTTAAAGAGCAGCAGAGGAGATTTCCATCAAGCAAATACTTGAGCAGAAGTAGAGGTGACAACTGCCCTGGAATCAAAATTGGTCTGCAGATGAGTCCTGTGGGCCACAGCATTGGAAGAGTTAACTTCTGATTTCCCATAGTGTTACTCGGTGTGGGGCTCATTCACTTCCTCAATTTCTCCATGAGATAGCTTGTGAAATCCTGGACTGGAAATGACTGGCCATAAAAGCTCACCCCTACTGAGCACCTTCTATAAGCCAGATACTATCCAACTAGCCTTTTCTCATTTAATTCTCACAGCAACCCTCTAAGAAAGGCTATTATTATCTCCACTTTACAGCCACCAAAACTGAGACCCAAAGCAGTCTGGCTGGTGGTCACACCCCTTAAGTGGGCATCGAGGACTGGATCATAGCAGGTAGTTATGTGTTGAATTGTGTCTCCCCAAAAGCTATATTCCTAAGCTTCCATATTCACGAATGTGACCTGACTTGGAAACAGGGTCTTTGCAGATATAATCAAAGTTAAGATGTGATCCTTAGGGTGAACTCTAATCCAATATGACTGGCATCCTTTCAAGAAGAAGAAAACGTCATGCCAAGACACACACACACACAAAGAAGACAGCCACAGGGAGATGGAGGTAGAGACTGGAGTCACACTGCACAAGCCAAGAAATGCCTGGAGCTACTCAGAGCTGGAAAAGCCAAGGAGGGAGCCTCCCCTAAGACTGGGTCCCAGGGAGCAAGACCCCTGACTTCTTGATTTTGCACTCTTAGCATCCAGAACTGTGAGAGAACAAATGTCTGCTGTTTTAAGTCACCCAGTTGCAATTTGTTAGGGCCCGGCCCAGGAATTGAACCCTGAAGTCTGGACTCTCACTGACTACTCTTTCCCCACCCACATTTCCACTTAACCTGACCTGTCTGTTAAAGAAGAGACACGAAAACTGCCATTCCACGATACTTTCCCAGATTTGAGGCTGTTATAGATAGCAAGTGCAACATCTTTTGAACTGTCTTGAATAGTATGTTTACTCAAAATTGAAATAGGAGTATCCTACCCCACTCCCCAACTTCCAGCCCATCCAGCAGCCTGCAGTTCTGCTGTCTTGTAATGGCTTAACAATTTAAAAACAGGTTGTCTTTTCAAAGCACAGTATCTGGTGACCTGGCCCAGATCACTGCAATGAGGTACGATTGGAATCTCTCCCATGAGAGATTCCATAACCTGGAAGTGGATCTGCCCAGACCCCAGGGATGAGCAAGGCTGAGAGCAAGGACAGAGGCAGCTGAGGTAGCTGGGAGTGCACTGCCCCAATGGAACTCGGTACCTGCTGAATATCAAGGCCAAGGATGCCTTAGAGTCAGCTCAAGTAGCCGCATCAGCTGCTGCAGGTCAGACTGGGGACGAGAAACATAAAGCAAAGCCAGGTATGGAGAGGGCCAGTCAAAGATACACAGGATTCCCAGGTACAGGCAGGTGGTCAGAATCAGGGAAGTTTTCACCCGAGAGGGTGAAGTCAGTCACCAACACGGTGCAGACTTCAGCTTCCGCAGTTGGAAGGCCAGAGAGGCAGGAAGGCGAGACTGGTAGGAGTCCAGGGCCCAGCTCTCATTAGGTTCTCCCAGCAAGGATTCGGGCACTTGGAACAAAGCAGAAGCCAGGTACAAAACACCAGTCAGCCAGGAGAGAGAGACGAGCAGCCAGGGTGACCTGATCAGGACGTGTTGGTCCCTGGTCCTAGAGACCCCTTCAGCAGTCCACCCGCCAGCTTCAAAGGCTGGGCCTGCAAGGGAGGGAGCGGTGGGGAACATGGAGCAGAAAGCAGGCAGGCTCTGATCGAAAGTGAACTTGTCACCTCCTAGATATGCAGAAAGTGTTTTTGGGGAGAATGAGGCTAAGGTTCAAGCTCTACTCTAAAACTTTCCATGAAGAAATAGTCCAGGCTTCCCTGGTGGTCCACCGATTAAGAATTTGCCTTGCAATGCAGGGGACATAGGTTTGATCCCTGGTCCCGAAAGACTCCCACATGCCCTGAAACAGCTAGGCCCCTATGCCACAACTGCTGAAGCCTGCATGCCCTAGAGCTCATGTTCTGCAACAAGATAAGCCACTGCAATGAGAAGCCTGAGCAACATAGCGAAGAGTAGCCCCTGCTTGCTGCAACTAGAGAAAGACCGTGCACAGCAACGAAGACCCAGCGCAAACAAAAATTCGGTTCAGTTCAGTCCAGTCACTGAGTCGTGTCCAACTCTCTGCAATCCCATGGACTGGAGCACGCCAGGCCTCCCTGTCCATCACCAACTCCCGGAGTTTACTCAAACTTCTGTCCATTGAGTCGGTGATGCCATCCAACCATCTCATCTTCTGTCGTCCCTTTCTCCTCCTGCCTTCAATCTTTCTCAGCATCAGGGTCTTTTCCAATGAGTCAGTTCTTTGCATCAGGTGGCCAAAGTATTGGAGTTTCAGCTTCAGCATCAGTCCTTCCAATGAATATTCAGGACTGATTTCCTTTAGGATGGACTGGTTAGATCTCCTTCCAGCCCAAGGGACTCTCAAGAGTCTTCTCCAACACCACAGTTCAAAAGCATCAATTCTTCGGTGCTCAGCTTTCTTTATAGCCCAACTTTCACATCTATACATGACTACTGGAAAAACTATAGCTTTGACTAGACAGAGCTTTGTTGGCAAAGTAATGTCTCTGCTTTTTAATATGCTGTCTAGATTGGTCATAACTTTCTTCCAAGGAGCAAGTGTCTTTTAATTTCATGGCTGCAGTCACCATTTGCAGTGATTTTGGAGCCCTCCAAAATAACGTCTGTCTCTGTTTCCACTGTTTCCCCATCTATTTGCCATAAAGTGATGGGACCAGATGCCATGATCTTAGTTTTCTGAATGCTGAGTTTTAAACTAACTTTTTCACTCTCCTTTTTCACTTTCATCAGAGCTGTGAATAGAAGAGAAGCAAAGACAAATGAGAAAAGGAAAGATATACCCAATTGAATGCAAGGAGAGATAAGAATGCCTTCTTCAGTGATCAATGCAAAGAAATAGAGGAAAACAATAGAATGGGAAAGACTAGAGATCTCTTCAAGAAAATTAGAGATACCAAGGCAACATTTCATGCAAAGATGGGCAAAATAAAGGACAGAAATGGTATGGACTTAACAGAAACAGAAGATATTAAGAAGAGGTGGCAAGAATACACAGAAGAACTAAACAAAAAAGATCTTCATGACCCAGATAATCAGAATGGTGTGATCACTCACCTAGAGCCAGACATCCTGGAATGCGAAGTCAAGTGGACCTTAGGAAGCATCACTAGGAACAAAGCTAGTAGAGGTTATGGAATTCCAGTTGAGCTATTTCAAATCCTAAAAGATGATGCTGTGAAAGTGCTGCACTCAACATGCCAGCAAATTTGGAAAACTCAGCAGGGATTACAGGACTGGAAAAGGTCAGTTTTCATTCCAATCTCAAAGAAAGGCAATGTCAAAGAATGCTCAAACTACCACATAATTGCACTTATCTCACAAGCTAGTAAAGTAATGCTCAAAATTCTCCAAGCCAGGCTTCAACAGTACGCCAACTGTGAATTTCCCGATGTTCAAGCTGGATTTAGAAAAGGCAGAGGAACCAGAGATCAAATTGCCAACATCCGCTAGATCATAGAAAAAGCAAGAGAGTTCCCAAAAAACATCTACTTCTGCTTTATTGATTATGACAAAGCTTGTGACTGTGTGGACCACAACAAACTCTGGAAAATTCATAAAGAGATGGGAATACCAGATCACCTTATCTGCCTCCTGAGAAATCTGTATGCAGGTCAAGAAGCAACAGAATGGTCCCAAATCGGGAAAGAAGTTATGTTGAGGCTGTATATTGTCACCCTGTTTATTTAACTTATATGCAGAGTACATCATGAGACAGCTGGACTGGATAAAGCACAAGCTGGAATCAAGATAGTCAGGAGAAATATCAATAACCTCAAATATGCAGATGACACCACCATTATGGCAGAAAGCAAAGAAGAACTAAAGAGCCTCTTGACGAAAGACAAAAATTAAAATAAATTAATTAACTTTTTAAAAAATAATTCAAACTGATAACTGTTAAATACTTGTGATTGAAATTTTAAACAGAAAACTACATAAATTGAGAAGACAGTTGTCTTTGTTCCTTTTTTTCAGTGCTTGGCAAACAGCAAAAGTAATTAAAAGGACATGAGGCAGGGATGGAGATTTCTGTGATGATGCTATCTGGAAATTTCACCCAATTGAAAGTTTTTCGTGGTTGGATGGGTTTGTTTTGTTTGATCTTTTTTCCACTAGAAACATGTTTTTTCCTTTGTTGTTCTGTAAAGAGTTGTGGTGTAAATTACGTGTGATCGTTCTTTGGAAACAATAAAATTTTAGGATGACTGAAGACTGCAATACTGCCATTTATAAGGCAGGATCAGCAATATCATTATTTAAATAAATACATACAATTTGCCAGGTGCAGAAACTATAGCTGAGCATAAAGTTTGGTCCTTTGTCTATCACCCAGAGATGACCAATACTAAGGTTTTCCTAATTCCAGCACTTTTTTATTTGCTCATTATTTACAGAATTCAGGTCATACTGTTTCATATCATTCTATTTTCACTTTTATGAGCATTTACTTGCACAAAAAAATTTATGATCATTTCTAATTACTGTAATCGTCCTTTGTATGGAGACATAATTCAAGCATTTACCTGTCATTGGACAATTAGAAAGCTTTCATTTTTACACATATGACAAGGCAGATTGAACGTCTCCAAACATAAATCTTTGCCTAGTGTGATAATAATTTTAAAAAGACAATATGGATTAAGCTTTTATTAAGTTCTAGGTACTAGGCTCAGTGCTTTCAATGCATTAGCCCAACGAATCTGGATACCAGCTCTGAGTTATCTGCTCTGCTATGTCAGTTGCATCAATCTGTGGCAGACATTTTAGTTTGGAAAACCCAAAGAATTTGGAGCAAACAATGGCTGGGATTCAAACACCCTGGATCTCTGTCTAGACCCATACCCTCAGCCCCTTGCAGGCACACAAAAGCAAAGGCCACTGAGTTATAGCAGGAGACAAGTCACAGGCTCTCCGCACGAATAGCTGAGAAGCTCCCCAGAAAGACTGGAGCAATTCTCACCCTGCAGGGCAGCATGAGATAACTGGCCTGCCACCCCCTCACCAGCACTAACGGCTCCTTGGGGGCCCCAGGCAAGTTGGGGAAAAACACATTTTATATGCAGACATCTAAGAGAGTAACAGAAGCTAGCACAGCGCCTCTCATCCTCTTTCTACTGCGTCCTTTCCATCCTCTTTCTATTAATAAATAAATAGATGTTCGCTTGTGCACCTAATTTTGTGTAAGTTTCCAACATGATCCCCAAACTTGCATAAATGCCAGGCCTCACAAAATTTGAATCCACAACTGTCTAGGAAGAACATTAAGAGTTGTGGTAGAGATGATGCTATATGTTCAATCACATCAATTGCGTTTTCCACAGGCATATGGCAAAAATGTATTTCCCAGCCTCCTCTGCATTTGGCCACATCTGTGCTGAGTCCTGGCTAAAGGAAGCCAGAAGATGGGGAGTGTGTTGGGTAGATATTGATGCCTAGGCTGACCTCATTGGACTTTAGGGTGATCAAAAATTACATTCTTATTGTGGTGCTATTGATAGTTGGGGGTCATTGTAATGGCATTCAGGGTTAACCAAGGGAACAAAGCAAAAGACTGCAAAGACTTTGCCACACCTTTGATGGCTCTCCTTGCATGCCTATGTCACAATTATCTTGCTAACTTGGCATCTTTCCCTCTTATTTCTAAGCAAGCAAGTAAAGCAGATTTGCCCCAAGAACGCACGCTTGTATCTGACAGCCTTAGATTTCACTGCTAGGAACTCCTCTGCCACGTGGTATGCAAAAGCAAAGCCCAGAGCCATAAGCCACGTCTTCCTTTTAAAAACACACTCTGTGCAGCAGAGGCTCAACTCTTAACGAGGAGACAGAGTGAGTGGCAGTTACACATTTTCCACCAAACACTTTGGAATCCTGAGTTTTCTGCAAAGGAGCACAGATGTTCATATCTGTGACAACAGCCAGAAGCTTCTTGCCAACACATCAGCCCATTTCAAGAGAAAAACAGACACAAATACCAAATATATGCCAAGTTCTCTCTAAACAGCAATTTCCCCCTATTTCCTTATTTTAGCCAACTTGACTCTTTCTACCTTGCCCACCACATAGTTTCTGATTTCTTGGTGCATGTTTATTTTGTGAATATCAGCCAAGAGGGTTCAAGATGGCTTGTATCCTTCAGAAATCTACCCTCTTCTATATCCAGCAACTTCCGCAAGCACCTTATCAAGATAAATGCCGCAGTCCCTCTGGGTCACAGTGCTGTTTCCCCCGAAGTCAAAAATCTTTCCCTAGGAGGACAGTCCTCCAGATTTCAAAGCTGAGCAAAAAAGGCTGGAAACTCTCTACTATAATCACAACATCTAAACTTCAGGTCGTCCTGAAATTATCATCTCAATTTAACCCCAGCTTCTTCGGGGTTGACTATGCAGCACATGGATGAAGCTGCAAAGAGAAAGGATGGAAAATGAAAGATTTATCAAAATAAGAAGGTGCAATGGGTTTTTTCTGAATGCTCTTTCTGCCGGCAAAGAGAAAAGAGCTATGCCTCATAAACAGCAGAAGAAGAGGACGTGCGAGAAGGGTTAACCACTTTCATTGGTCAAAATTAGCCCTTGCTCTTGAGGCTTACAAATGCACTGGGATTTAAACTCAAGGAGCTAAAGCCACAAAGGATGGCCAGTAGTGTTTCTGCCCTGTGTAGGGCCAGGGAGCCAACCTATGCTCCCAAAACACAGACAAGAGGTACCTCTGTCCCCATACACAAGTCGACCTTTAAAGATTACAGCTCATAAATCCAATTGCTTTGTGCAACTGAGATATTTGTGGCCTAGTCTGACTGGTTAGCTCTGATGGTTAGACCATCTGGCTAATAACATTACAGTCAGTCCCAGCATAAGAAAATTAGCTTTCTTCTGTTTCAACACCACAGATTCATCTCTTTCCCAACTTGAAACAATTTTACAAAGCCAGCAAATAAAATTTATTGATTACCAATTATATACATAGCATCCAGAGAAATAAATTCAATAAAAAGAGGAATTTGCATTATTTATCAGTCTTTTTCAGCCCTGAAAGTCTTCTTTCTGTGAGTTTAGACAAAGAATTTACATCTCTCTGGCCAAGAGGCTGAATGTTATTGGCTTAATTCATCAGACTTCCCCCCATCCAAATCTGTGCTTCCTTTTGGCCTAAGGGACGTGGTACAAGTCCCAACACATCAACAGCATTAGAAGAGAGAAGCTCATGTGGTTTTCCTGCCTCTTTCAGACGATTCAGCTGTTGGCAGGAATATACACTTTCAGGGAATTTTGTTTAGTCATGAAGCAATTGGCTTTCATAATTTTAAATGTTTTGGTGGATTTTTAACTGCTTAAACAGGTGTACAAATAGTCAGATGAAGCAGGCAACACCTGCCTTGCTATTTAGGAAAAGGGTTTTAGAATTAGTTAACTGATTGTAAGAACTCCAAAATGTGTTTCAGTAATGATGCACTAGAAGATTTCTTTGGAAATAAACAAAATCAGACAAGCATGATGCCACACTCAGTTAAATCACAGGGTCCACAGCACCTCAGCAGGGCATTTCACAGCTCCCTTCCAGGTGTGGTGGGCATCACTTAGATACTTTCCTATTTATAGTTCCTAATAAAAGCTACCATTTACTGGGCACTCCTTGTGCCAGGCCTCTTAAGCACTACCTAGCATCCTCCAGAAGTCTGTTTTATCGTCTAAATCTTATAGCTGAAGAAATTGAGATTCGAAAATATAGCATAACTTGCTTAAATTTCCATATCTAGTAAATGGAGAAGGTGGGGTTCAGGTCTGGCTCTTTCAAGCTCCAAGTACCATTTTGACCTTTACCACTGTCTTCCATATTACAGCTTATTTCCTAAAACTATGGAAGGGAAACATGTCCACCATTTCCCTTCTAGTCATTTTCTATGTAGTCAGGCATTCCTCTCACAACCCACAGTAAATTCCTATAGACACGATTAAGCCTGTGTCTCCATACTTAACCTCTTACAGCTTTGCTTTCATTTCTGAGACTAAATAAAACTTGCAGCTTTCCATTTTATACAACTTCTCAAACATCTATCCCAGTTATTAATCTTTTTAAGTTTTTTTGGTTTGTTTGTTTTTAACCTCTTTGCCTAGAATTAAATGTCTGATTTTGCTCTGATCCATTAAGACACATAGGATGAAATAAACAATTTCTTCTCAGGGAAATACCCTCTTGGGGAAACCCAGATTCTCATGAGAAATGTAGAAATGAGTTTGACAGACAGTGTCAGATTTATTTCCTTTTCTCTTCTTTTAAGCTGTAAGTGCCCTCTGTCAGAGAGATGGCATTTCTAACCACTAAACTATCCCTATATAAAACTGAGGATACCCTTCTCCTAAATTAAATGATCTGCTTGAGATAAAGTGTTCTCTCCTGAAGGCCATGCTGGTAGACCTCATGAGTGAGGGCCGGTTAGAAGCAGAGTCCCCTGCGGAATGCAGAGCAAGGGCTAGCATGATACTCCCCCGCTTCCCAGGATAAGAAAGCAAACTGTAAAAGATCCATGAGCATACCAGCATTAGATCATCATTTCCTCCATAGCAGAATAATCTTCCTCAGTTACAAATCCCTTTTCCAGTGGCAAAGCCATTGGCTTTGTTGACCTTTGTCTTCCATCTGAGCAGCTCAGAACCATTAGCCCAGCAGACTCATCGATCTTTGTACTGTACCAACATCAGCCATTTTTTGTATACTTGAAACGTATAAGTCACAGAAGATTTGCATCCTTCCATGAGTCCTTTTCAGTATCCATGAGCAGAGATTTACAAGGCCACAGTGTGCTATATAGTTCAGAAAATCACCAGATGGACACACTACCAGTACCCACAGGTAGTTCTTCCAAACTGAAGCCATGAAGGGCTCGCCATCTGATACGATTCTGTGTCCATCTCTATTATAACTGCACAAACTATATCTTCCTCAGGAATCCATTGATATTAGCAATTTGGGTAGAACCTTAGAGAATCTGGCACTGTAGCACATGGCCCAAAGCCCAGGAATCAAAAAACAGATGTGATATGAAACTCTAGCCAATGAAACAATTTAGCAATGCCGAGAAACCTATAGAGATGATTTTCCAATGTGACTTCTTTCATAAATAATCTGTCTTCTAATGACTGTCTAAGGTCAATGGTTTCAGAACTGGACTTCTTAGCAAGGAGAACAAACAGACTTACTTCAAGTTCTGGAACAGTTTATTTTTAACATCCCAAAGAGCAACACGTAGCCCAAATAATAGCAATAGCAGTTATATACATTGGATGTACACCCACTGAATAAATTAACAAATGATACAAACTCTGCCAACAACTAGTTTTGACTTTGGTCAAATCATCATGGACCTTAGATTTCTCATGTTTAAAATGAGTTACAAGGATTAAGTGAGGTGCCAAATGGGTGCTCCACAGAAAACTGGTTCTACAAAATGTGATAGGTGTTATCTAAGAAAGAGGGAAACTGTGGTTAATTGATTTTGAAAACTGTCATGTTACAGAAGAAAACAGACTTCTGACTGCAGGTTTCTGAGCATTTAACATGCTCATACATAAAAATAATATCCTCAACTAATTTTTATGAGAGCCACCCACTCCAACAAAGCTATAAAACCCTTAAGTCACAAGAGTCTCCAGGCAAGTCTCTGGATGCCCAGTGCCTCACAGTTTAGCACACTTTTAAGCTCCCAGCAAACATCTGCTCCACAGGCCTTCAAATCTCCTAATCAAAGGACCCTTCTTCAAGGTCATCTTTGATATTAATTATTTTCAGTGACCTAAGATCAGATAATGTGCAGTCCATCTTTCCCTTCAGTTCTGCCTCCTTCTGGCTCTATGACCTTGGGCAAGCTATTCACCCTCTCTAAATGTTGAGTTTCTTACCTATAAAATAAGAATATTAATAGTAGTTACTCAAAGGACTGTAGTGAGAACTAAGAGAGATAATGTATATAAATCACTTTGCATCACATATAGTAAATGCTCCATAAAGGTTATCTGTCCTTGTTATTATTAATATTATTCACTAGTGTAACACATTGTTGGGATTCCTGTCTCAACGTCACCACTAAGCAGCCTTTGGTGAGCTGGTTTGTATATAGCCTCATCTGCGGCAAAAGGCAGGCTTTGGATTACATGAGCATTTCCCATACTCTAGCTCTTCAAAGCTCTTATTTCACCTTAGTCTCACCCTACGCAAGAAAGTCTGTGAAGTCATAGGTTTGATGTGCTTTTATACTTTTTCCAATATGCATTAAAATGAACAATTATTTAAATACCTTTTAAAAGCCAGCATTAATACCTAATTCATCTTCAACATCTTCCCACCAAGTAACTGGAAAGCAGTAACGTAGGATCTCTAAGATCATTTCAATAGAAGATACTGTATCATCTCTGCTGAAAAACTACAAACAGAATTTTGGAAAAGCTAACCTGACCCTCTCAAGTATCATGGTTCCAACCATCAAAGGGGTCCTTTTAAGAAACTAGATTCAAATCATTTAACAGCTGGAAATCCAAGATGGCAAGGGGCACAGAGTTGCCTGTGACTTTTCAAAGCAAAAATGGCATTTAAGATCCTCTCCCAAGTTCAGATATATGTTCTTTTTCTGTCAAGCATATTAACATGTGTACTTATTTGGAACAAAATGGTTTGCCAAAATGGACAACTATTCTCTAGTTCAATTCACAATAGAAGAAAAGATATCTCTAGGATGTGCTTCATTAGCTGAGAGGTGGAGAGATGCTTTTAAGATATGTTTGGGCTAAGACATTCTCAAATTCCAAAACTGAAACTCGCAAAAAGCACATAACAGGCAGAACAATGCCCAGGCAGGAACAGAGCACCTTTCCCACCCACCCACCCCACCCTCAGGAAAAGCGCATGATGAACAGCTCTTAACATTCAGATGAAATAACCCCCAGTCACCTCACCCCAGGTTGGCAGCAACCATTGTTGAAAATGTGTCACAGCTCACTCCAATGTAATGTCACCCTCCTTCAAATGTCAGCAAAAGAAAAGCCACTAGGAGATGGAGAAAGACATAAACAGTACTGTAGACTGGTCCTTAAGAGAAAGACCAAGGATACTATTTTGTAAACATTTAATGGACTCCAATTCAGCCCTTTCATGAGCAGAAACAAGTCTAAGTGGTAGTCTATAATATCTTTGCTGTAATATCTTTACTTTTAACTGCAATCATTCTAAAGTTCTTTTAATAGCTGTCACCTATTCATTTCCAGGCTCTGGCAAATTATAGTTAGAGGAGACAGCTGCTGACAGCTTCCCTTTTTCTGTGAATGGCACGCTCTCTTTCTTGCAAGGCCATGGTCCTCCTCCATGGCACATCTACCAGGAACACAAAAGTCCTGCTTAAAAAAGACAATAAAGACAACAGTGCCCAGGTCTGCCAATTCAGAGACCCTGGTTACTCCACCTCTATCTCACAAGACCAAGGCCTCTCCCTCTCCCATGCCAAAAGGAGGAGAAAAATCAGTTTTCCCCATATATACTCCAAAGGCATTTTAGCAACATAAAGGATGAATGTTTGGGAAGGGGATGGTGTGTGTGTGTGTGTCTGTGTGTGTGTATGTTTTGGAGGAGGATGGGGACAGTGATTCCACTTGAAAGGAATCAAACTTCCAAGTATTACTAATATCATAAACTTCATCCCCTCAGGACACACATCCCAGGAAAAAGAGAACTGGGTCAAAGGCACACAGCAGTCCATAAAAAAATAAAATATTTTGAAGCTAAAATAGTACTTAATAAAAAAAGAAAAAACTGAGTGATCACTTTTGGCACCTGGAAAGTGGTACAGCCTGTCCCCAAATATTAAAATTGTATGAATACAAAAATAACTCTTCAGAGGAGCATTCAGAACTCAGGCTAATAAATCCAGTTATATCGCTCCTTAACTGCCTTGATTAAATGGAACATTCGACTTTGAACGGGGATGGGGCAGAACCAGTGAAGAGAGTATATGCTTAAAGTCCTGTCACATCTGTGTCACAGGGACGACAATAAGGAACCAGAACCTTACGGTGACATTTCTTTCTTTAACGCTGGTTCTTAAGTCAACATGTAGCCTAAAAATCAAAACAATCCAGTGAGAAGGCACATAGGAGAGAACCCTAGGAAATATTTTTCAGTCTTTATGTTTTCAAAAATTCAAAGACTCAACAGATGAAAGTACAGCAATACACAAATTAATAGCTGCTCAGAAGATGAGCTTTTGACTTTTCAATTCATCTGTCCTTAACACCAAAGCAGAAGTAAAACATACAACATACAGTGCTTACGTACCTCTATGGCCAAGTGTCACCTTTTTCCCGGGGCTTTCTTTATCCTCCTGTGAATGTGTTTAAATTTAAGATGCAGTCTTGGCAGTATGTGTAGCTCAGTGATGCAAATAGTGTGGGATGGCGCCACCCAGAACTCTGTGAGTAGGAGGGCAACCAGGAAATCAACTTTCCTTTTCTCAGTGTGACTCTATTCCATCCAGAGGAGGGTTTGGGCACACATATTGTCAGCTGTCTTTTTTAATTGGGGAAGGGAGGAGGCCTAGGGAGGGAATGTCAAGTCATATATTGAAAGGGCTTGTATTAGCAAAACACCTGAATTTAAACCATCAGTAATTTCCAACTTGTCTTCCCCCTACCTCACTTCTCTCGGTGATCCTACATCCATCCTGGGGGGTCTCAAGGCTACAGGATGGAATCCCGTTATACTTCTGTAACAGTCAGATATTTGAAAAGGAGGCATCAGCTCAATGGGCCATGGCAAATATGTTGGAGTGATTTATTTGAAACATCTCTTAAATCTTTTCCAGAAGTGCTAACAGGCTGAGAGAAGGGCTAATCTTCAGTTTCACTACCCTCTTATCTTGCTATCTTGAAAAATGCCCCTTTGGGCACATTCTACCTGCCAGGCAATGGGCAGGGCACAGAGGATGCGAAGATAAATATGGAACCTTCGTTATATTCAGGAGCCTCCAGGCCAGTAGGGAGACAGAAAAGTAAATAAGTGCAAATTGATAAGTTTTATCATTCTTTTTTTGCACAAGGCATGAATTAATTCTCTATGGTGGGCCGATCAGTCAGAAGTCAGAAGGCTTTCTGAAGGAGACATTTAAGAGGGCAAAGGTTGTAAAGGATGAGGAATGGAGCAATAGCAAAGAAGAGGCATCAGAAGTCATCCAGGGATTCCCCAAGGGGGCTCCACATCACAGTTAACTAGGGCAGGAACTCTTTGTTTAAGTACAGATTTCCGAACCCACCTAGAATCCAAATTTCTTGTGTTGAGGACCCAGATTCCAAGTTTTTGTAACTGCTGAGATGATGGTAAAGCAGCTGACTGATTCACAGATCTTTGATTGGGATCCATCAGTTACATCCAGCTCCCTTCCTCCATATTACAGAGCTAAGAAAACTGGGGCCATCAAGGAGGGCACAGATAACAGTGAGTTACAACCTCCGGACCAAGACTCTGGCCTCTTGAACCTGAATTCCATGCCTGGACCATCAGAGCCCACAGACCTCATGAGGCACAACATTTTCCTTGAAGCAGGACAATGACCAGTAGCAACAGTGGTTGGTGCTTGCCTGAGAGGACCAGCCACACTGAGTTACTCGTGTGTCCATCACTGCCTCTTCCCCCACTAGGGGGAGGCAAGTCACATTCTGTGCACCACCACTTCCCCGGCATCGAGCGTTTAAAGAAGGATTCAGTGGGGCTGCCCTGGTGGCTCAGTGGTAAAGAACCCACCTGCCAATGCTGGGGATGTGGGTTCAATCCCCGGTCCAAGAAAATCCCACATGTATCACAGACAACTAAGCCAGTGCACCACAACTCCTGAGCCTGTTCTCTAGAGCCCACAAGCCACAACCACTATACACCGACAGTGTACACGCACACCTACAGCCTGGCACCACAAGAAAAATCACCACAATGAGAAGCCCATGCACTGCAACTAGAGAAAACCCAAGTGCAGCAACAAAAACCCTGTGCAGCCACTGATAAATAAAAATAAATGTTTTTTAAAAGAGAATGAGTCAGTGAATGAAGTTTACAAATGGAGTCTACAAACAGGACTCCCCACAGCATTGGGCAAGTACTGAGAAGGTCCCCTGTCCTAGAGACCTTATTTTCTCGAAAGGATCTTCTAAAAGAAGACCCGTGAATCAAAATCTGGTTGTGGAAAACACAATGAACTTTAAGTCTCAATGCAAAGAGCATTCTTAAGAACACTATTCTTAATGCAAAGAACAAACTTCATGAAATGCTTTTGTGGACATAACCAATTCTAATGAAATGGCTTTTTCTCCCTACAAAAGTTAAAATCAAGCACGTGTTTCAGAGTCAGCCAACCAGAAGGGTGTGGAAAGATACAGGAATGGTGCATCTTGTGACTCCTAATTCCATCTCTTCTAACCAACCATTGGCCTTGCACACACAATTTTTGAAGAGAGGCTCAAAAAGTATGTATCCTTTCACATCTACTGCATGCTGGCTGGAGCCAAGGAACTCTGTTCTTTGGCGACATCTTTCATTTTCTCATGACATTACATGGACACCATTTCCATTTATACAAGAGGATATGGAAGCTATGAGAGCTTAATGAATTTGCCCACAGCAAGTAGGGGATGAGTAATTTCAGACTCCATCTGTGTAGTCGTGGCGATCCTGCCTCCGTCACTCCCCCAAGGCAGCTCAGCAAAGTGTCTAAGAGAGCGAGGGCGTCAGGCCTGAAGCCAGTCAAGGGCTCTATTTAAGGACCTTCTAGTGTTGCGCGATTCCCATATAGACAGCAGAATCAAAGCAGCAGTCAGAATAGTCAGCTTTGCACAGACCTATGGGGTTTGACTCAATGGATAAAGAATTCACCTACAATGCAGGAAACATAAGAGATGTGGGGTTTAATCTCTGGGTCAGGAAGATTCCCTGGAGGAGGACATGGCAACCCACTCCAGTATTCTTGCCATGGACAGAGGAGCCTGGCGGGCTATAGCCCATAGGGTTACAAAGAGTCAGACACAATTGAATCGACAGTATGCACATGGTATTGGTGAGTCAATTACGATATTTCTAAAGGTGAAATAGGCAGCCTACTAAATCCTTACTGGAGCCTAGAAGCAGAAAAGCTCTAGGTCAAGTGAATGCAAGTCCAACCTGAACCATTAAAAACAGAGTCACGGCCCTTCCATCAATTCCCCAACTTGAACCAGTTTGTAGACACAAAAATCCCTTAAATAAAGATGAGCTGGGTCCCCTTGAGGAAGGGCCCTGGTACATTGCTAAAAACATATACTGTTAATCTTTCTCCTAGCCTTCCCCCAGAGGGACTGACAGCCTCTTCAGGGAGACTGTGCAACGGGGAAAGGGAAATAATCAAACCTTTGGGGGATTACTGGTCACTGACTCTGAAGTGACACTAATTCCGAGAGACCCAAAATGTCCCCAGTGGCCCACCAGTGAGAGAATGTGCTTATGGAATTCAGGTGATCAGTGGAGTTTCAGCTCAGATCCATCTTGCAGCAGGTCCCCGACTCCAAGTTTTGGTTATTTCCTCGGCCCCAGAATTCATAATCCAAATAGACATACTGAGCAATTGGCATGATCCCCACCCCGGGGAAGCAAGGAGTTGTTTGGTTATTTAACTGAAGTTGAAAAGGGCTGGGGAAGGTCTGAGAATGTGGCTCCAAAGGCCCAAACTCACTCCACCTCCAGAGTGAACTCAGAACACTTAAGTTTGGGGTTTACTGTGTGTGTGTGTGTGCTATCTGGCTTAAAAGAAATGGGCTCAGCTCAGCACTTGACCATCAGGATAAATCGTTCCAGCAATGAAGAGCCACGACACCTATCAAGTTTCAATTGCTAGCTGAAACCCTTGATAGCTGCTAGAAAAATAATGTGCGATTTTAGCTGAGAAACATAAATTATCAAGGCCATGATACTCTCAGAACGTAATAAATGAAATGTAGGTAACCACAGATGTGGTAAGGATCCCAGCCCCCAGCATGTGTCATGAATGCTTGGTCGCCCACAGGCACCGGGAGGAAGGAAGAGAGAAACAGATTGTCCAGATTCAACACGGGCTGAACCGTGGATGAAGGCACAGAGCGGGTAGAAGTTTCAGGGTGGAAGCCAAGAAATGTTTTCTACATTCTTCCAACTTATGTTCTCCTGATATCTCCGCCCCATAGGCTTTCTGGTGACCAGGAGAGAATTACAAGCAGACACACGAAGTATAAATACTTCTGCAGGCAGTAACGCGCTGACAATGTTGGTGTCCTCCTCTGGAACATTCATTACACATGTCTGGATCCAGTGGAATGAGAGAAAAGCAGTAACCACTGCCACCACAGGATTAGGGCACTGCAAAGCCAGCAGCCGCTCGCCTCCCACATCTGACATCTGTCTGGCCCGTGCCTCCATCACAGTGACCTCAGGCGGGACCAGTCTTCAGCAAAACTGAGAGCGATGAGTTCCATGCCAGGCATTCCCGAACCACGTGTCCCTGGGGCCCTGACTCAGCGATAAAGAAGCCATTTTAAAAGGCTCTTCCAAAAGGACGCTGGGCTCATGTGCATGCATCACAGCGCTTCTTCCTGCAAATGCTCACTGAGCACCTGCTGCGGGATCAGCACTGGGAATATCTGCCCTGGACCTCCAGTCGACCCAGGAACAAAGACCGGAAGCGCAGTGTGAAGAGACAGCACAGAGAAGCAACAGTGCATCCCAGGAGGGCATACCGGGAAATCACAGCGGGCTCCCAGAGGAGGTGACCACTGAGCTGGGTCGTGTTGACCAGAGGGAGATGTGGCTTCGGGGTACTTCACTCTCTCTTCTTGCCACCTGATGCCTTTTCCGTCACTTCTTTTCTGCTGTAAATTTGCCCTTAATATTCATTTCCACCTGATTTCACCTGATAAGGAATTCTGGGCCCTTATACTCCCCTGGGGAACCGCTGTGAGCCCACTCTCTTCCTCATGATTGGTTTCCAAGCAGAATTTTAAGACGGCACCAGAACAGGGGAGCGAAAGGAGATGCCCTCCCCAAAAGGACTCCTCCTGGTATCCCTGGCCCTTTACATCCCTGGAAAAAATTCCATCTTGTGGCAACTATGGGCTGACTGGTCTCTCCCCTGCACAATGTGCCAGTCTCCTGCTGCAGATGGCAAACTGAGCAAAACCCATGGACGGGCTCTCACCACCTCCTCCTCGGGGCAGGCTTCCCACCACCTCCCCACCTCATAGCTTCATTTGGGCCTTATCTAAGAAGATTCTCGGCTTCCCAGGTGGTGCAAGTGGTAAAGAACACGCCTGCCAATGCAGGAGATGTAAGAGAAGCAGGTTCGATCCCTGGGTGGGGAAGATCCTCTGGAGGAGGGCACGGGCAAACCAATCCCATATCCTTGTCTGGAATATCCCATGGACAGAGGAGCCTGGTGGGCTATGGTCCAGAGGGGCACAAAGAATCCCACACAGCTGAAGTGACCTAGCATGCATACAAGAAGATTCATATTAAATGGCAACAAAATGAAAAGTAAAATATCAGAGACACAGAAGTAGTAAGCCATAGATCTGAGAAAACAGCTGCATATGAAAGGATTAGGAAATAAATGAGAAGAAACCCAAAGGATTTAGAATCCATTTCAGGTGTCCTGTAAGAAAATCCCACCAGTATGGGGAGAACAGGCCCACGCTAAAATCCAGGCAATAAAGAGGTTCTATCCTGGACTGGCTGCCTGATAATGTTTTACTTTGAGGTTTATAATTCTTTTTTCACTCCTTAGCACTTTCTAGGATGAGGCTTCTTAAAGTGGAGAGAGGGCCACTTGCATCAGAATCAACCTGAGGGACTTGTTAAAATGCAGTTTCTGGGTCCTGGGTGATTCTTAGGCATTTTGAAGTCTGTGAACCACAGAACTAGGGACTTTATCCTTCTTAAGTGGTTGAGATATCCATGCTAAATCACTCAGTTAAATTGCTCTTTAAAATCTGAAGGAGACACTAGTGGCTCAATTGATTCTTTTAGAAATTGTGAAGATTCTAAAAGTAGTAATAGTGAGGTCACGTTGTGACCAGTTTTAAATGATGTAAAAGTTAACACACTGAAGTCAGAAAGATCTTTGCAAAGCATAAATGTGATCACATCACTCTCTTGGGTAAAACGCTTCCGTGATTGCTCATTGCTCTTTTGAGAAAGGCCCAGACCCTGGTCCCAGTGAGCCCTCTTTTTCAGTCTAATCCAGGCCTGGAGAGTTCCCTACCCTGTGTTCTAGCTTCAGTTCCTTCAACACCCAAGTCCGCCCTTCAGATGACCTTCACACACACTAGCCATAGGCAGGGAATCTTCTTTCCCCAGTAAAATCCGTTCTTTCCCTTCCCAGCTCTGGCTGTATTAATCCCTCTGCTTCAGGCGCTCCTAGTATCAGACCTTTTCCTCCATAGCCCTTGGCACAGTTTGAATGTCACATTTTTTGTGTGATTCTTTGATTAATGTACACTTCCTCCACTGAGGGGTAAGAAGTCCATGACATCAGCTACAGGCCTATTTTTTTTTCCCTAGGAAGCAGACCCACCATTGTTTATGTATAATCTAGCATACCCATGGTACATAGCTGGTGCTCAATAAATATTTGTGGATGAACAAAGGAATTAAAGAGTATTTCAAAAGCAAACACTGGCAGCTGATGCAGATCCCACAGTAGCCACCAAGAATTTAAACATACTCTGATCTCGCTCCTAAAGGTTAAAGGTTCCAGGGTCTCTCTTGCACCAGGAAGACTCAAGTCCTCTAGCGGTTTCCCTTCCCCTGCCTATGTTACAAGATACCTTCCTTTGCATTTACCATTTCAAAAGGATGAACCCAACTCTTCCTAATGCAGTTCCTAGAATTTGAAAGAAAAGTGGAGTTCAACATTAAATGCTATTACGTCATTTCTCTGGGTCTTGCTTTGATTTTGCTGTAAAAAATTACCCTAAAGCCTGTTCATTGTCTAAAAAATATATGCTGAAATAAAAACAGACCTCGGGGTTTTCACAATGACTTACTTCCTATATTTTTGTACACATTCATGAGTCTTATCATTCTCAGCTCCAGGTGCCGATTCTCAGACTGTTTCAAGGCATTTTCAAATGCTGGAATTGTTACCAGCATATCTGAATGATTTCAAATGGCCCTAAATAAGCTGGCAATAATCACAACACAATTTCTACTACAGCAGAATGAGGCTTCACGAGGATATAAATGAATCCACCACTACTGCCCTTTCCTCTCTGCCATCTTGCCAGCAGTTGGCCCTGACTCAGGTAACGGGGGCTTGCGGCCCTGACTGTACTCTTTCACATGTTCCTGAAGCAAAGTTCTCACAGCATTGTTCCCCATCCTTCACCAAGTAGACATAATATTCCAATGCAATGGGTTCAAGTGAGGCAAAAATGAATTAGACAAATCAACAGAGACACGGCAGCAAGAAAGCATTATAGTATTTGATGTGCTACAGAAAAATCCTGGATTTTGAAAGAAGAGTGAAATTCAGCATTGAAACTGCTATTATACTGTTTCTCTGGGCCTTGCATTGATCTGCAGCCAGTCTCCCTGACATATATTATCTATAAAATGGGTCCAAGGCGAATAAATATGTTTGAATCACTGTTAACCTGATCTATATTTTGCTATGGATGTAACTCTCCAGTGACTTATCGTAAATTTATATTTCACTATATAAATCTTTGAACGGGTCTTTAACACTTATTTAACATTAGTGAAGTCGCTCAGTCGTGTCTGACTCTTTGCAACCCCGTGGACTGTAGCCCACCAGGCTCCTCCATCCACGAGATTCTCTAGGCAAGAATACTGGAGTGGGTTGCCATTTCCTTCTCCAGGGCATCTTCCTGACCCAGGGATCAAACCCATGTCCCCTGCACTGCAGGCAGATGCTTTAACCTCTGAGCCACGAAAGCTACACACTAATCCTGATAGACAGTAAAGAGGCCTTACCACACAACTGACAATCAGCAATGAAAAATCCATACTTATCACCCTACCTGGGAGAAGAGAAAGTGACTGGGGATTTTGTTGTACACTAAAGACAGTGTATAATTTGTCAGGTACCGGACAAGATTTGATTATAGTGATTAGATAAGAGACTTCTCATGACTATAGTAACAGGGGTGTGGGGACTATACTTTTCAAAGCATAGACTTGGAGAAGTAGTTTTCACTTGGCACATTTCTCTCATACACCCATACTTCATGGCAATTTAGTGTCTATGTTGAGGTTGTTTTTTTTTCCAACCCACTTCATAAAAGCCAGTACCAAGTGGCAGCTACGAGCTACTGCTTAATGAGCTGGTGAGCTTTTCAGCTAGTTGTTGCCATCCTGAAGGAGCATGAAGTAGAAAAGGCATCCAAATAAACTGGAAATGGCCAGGGAAAATGAGTAGAAATGGAAACAGGTGGCTTCTACTCAGGTGGCCATAATGAACCGTCCAATCTGGGGCACTTTTTAAAGAGAAACTTGGTACAATTAATCACACTGGGATGACAGAGCTATATTGTGGCTGTACACTCAGGATTGTAGACATTCTAGTTTTATTTTCCTATTGTTTATATCCAGGATATTTTCTAATCTGATTTATAGGCTCAAATTAAAGAAGAAAAATGAATACTTTCTTACCACTCACCTACCTGCCAGTGAACATTTCAACCATCCCCTACTCATGAGAAGTTCCAAACGACTTAGAAAGGGACAGTCACAAAGCATTATTGGAATCACTGAGCTAAGTCCTTAACATGCAGCATAATCATATGAAACCCAGTTCAACTGAATGAAATTCCTGCCAAATACTTCTCCACTATTGCTCCACAAACTGGGGGTTTCTCACGGGGCTCCCATCCACACCAAATAAGAACAAACAGCCTCAGGAAGGCTAAATTCAAGGAAAGGGAAAGACCCCCAATTAGCAACCTCAATTCTCTCTACCCAAAGTAAAATAATAATAAAACAGTAAAATTCCAGGTTAGTTGTCAATGAATGGGGGATAGAGACCCATTTACAAGAGGTTTTATTTGAGGGCCCCATGTTGCTAACATTATTCATTATGTCAGTTCTTTTAATTCACAATTAATGGTAATTTTCCCTAACCTACAGTCTATTTCTCCTGTATTCCTGAAGAAAAGATATGTAAATCAACCTAACAGTCTAGTCAAGATTTTAGGAGGAATTCCTAAAGCTACTTAAAGAATATAAAATAATAAATGTATGTCCTTAAATGATTTCAGCAAAACATTTGAATAAAAAACTTGAATCAAAACTACCGCATCAGTACTGGTAACATCAACAATCATAGCAAATCCAACCCAACCCAGTACTTTTGGGGTATCTTACTTTACAATCATTATTATGTTTAGTTACCTCAGCAACTCTAAGAGGTAGGGACTTATGCCCAAGGTATAAAATCTGAGGCTGAGAAAAGAACCCTCAACCAACACATATTTATTTAGATTTAAACCTCGAAGACTCTTCCCTTTTTCCCAAATCCATTCAGTCACCAAATCTTTTATTTTCATCAATGCCAATATTTTTTCCTTCTAGCTTGAATCCAGCCTGGAGAGGGGGAAGGGTTGGCCCTCTGAAAGTTGTCTCTTCAAAGGAAGAGGACTGGCCCACTCCTCAGACTTGAAAATGGAATTGCATTTATACAGGAAGCTTTATTTACTCATTTGACCAAGACTGTGTGTTTCCTCGGGTTGGCCTAGAAGGAAGTGGCTTACAGCTTCCATCTTTCCTTGGCACTTCCCTCCTGCTGTACCATCTAATCTATCTTCCATGTGGCCTTGGGACTTATGTTCCTTATTGAATTCCAATTGTGTCTTTTTCTTAGCTAAAATCATTTAGTATTCCTTTCCACTCAATCCAAATGCCCAGCTCCCAGAAGAGTTGACACAAGGCCTCTCTCAAACTTTCTCCCCACTACCCTGATTGCTGTATTCCCCAGACTTAACCAGTTTTTTAACATTCAGCTTTCCAGAACATTCTCAAAGTCATTTCATTGTGAACTCCTTCCTCTGTGATCTACACACACTCTAAACATACATTTGTCACACTCTATTATGACTATCTATTAATGAATTTGTTTCCACGACGCTCCCCTCACCCAACTGCTCATCTGAAGTGGGTCTTATAAGGACCAGCAAGAGTCTTGATTGTATGACATAAAATGCTATCAAAATGGCTACTGAATGAATGAAGTATTACGAAGCGTGCTATAAGCCCACTCACATTTCAACTTAAAAATATTCATATGCATATTTAAGTATAAGGCACACATTTAAAACATTCTCACTGTTGTTTTAGTCACTAAGTCATGTATGACTCTTTTGCAAGCCCATGGATTGTAACAGCCTGCCAGGCTCCTCTGTCTATGGGATTTCCCAAGCAAGAATACTGGAATGAGTTAGCCATTTCCTTCTGCAGGGAATCTTCCCCACCCAGGGATTGAACCACATCTCTTCCATTGGCAGGAGGATTCTTTACCACTGAGCCACCAGGGAAGCCCATTTAAAAATATATACTACAGTAAATAAATAAACTTTTATTGTGCTTCTCTTATCTTAATCCAGGCAAATGTTTCTCCAAATCCTCAAAGAACAGGCAGTAATTGAAAAAGTAGTTCTAACGAGTTGAAGTCACTACTTGGCAGGAAAGTAAGTTTAAGGATGATGGAAACATATACATTCCTTGATAAAAGTTTTGATTTAATGTGATTTATACTGACTTGCTATAAAAATAAAAATGATAAGCACTGGAGAAAACAGGATTTAGCAGGTAATAGAAGAGTTTCTTTGTTCATGAAGATCTGTCAATATTAGGAAAGCTACATGGATATATGTGTGTGTGTGTGTGTGTGTGACAAAAACATACACACACATACATACACACACAACAAACATTTACTATTTAGTGTACGAAGGATCAGTCCTATCCCCCGAATCTAAATGTCTGAATACTTGGCCACTTCTACAGAATGGTGTGTGGTTGGAATAACGAGGGCACATGGTCCACTATAAAAATGCTCTGAAAATGATGGGGTGGGGCAGTGGTGAGGGTGGGCAAGAGTCAAGGCAAAACTAGTCTTACTGAGTGTTATTGGAATTCTCTCTTCACTCAGCCAAAAATACGCAATCTAACCAAAGTCCCTCCACTGGCTCCACCTCCCAAGCCACATGCCTTCTGGGGGCCAAGGGCAAAGCCAGCTGTGGCTCTGCATTTGGATAAAAGAGCCTGAAAACAGGGGGGAAAGAAATTATTTTGAAATGCATTACGCTTCGAAATTAAGGGTAATTGTGTGTAGCAGCCTGGAAAATATAGCTCATCCAGGACTGCTCAGCCACAGAACCCCAGAGCACAAAACACTGGCTTTCTAAATGCAATCTCAAACTAAAAAAAAAAAAAGGCACAAAGGGCGGAAGGAAGGGTGGAGGTTGGCTATAGGGCTGTGACTTATAAGAAGGCGGCTACCTCAGGGAGATACAGCTAGTACATGAGCTGGCAATATCTCTACATCGCCTAAGCCACTAGATGCTGCCCTGCTCTAGCAGCACAACAGTGAAGGTAAATAAAAGGTTGACAGATAATTACATAAGAAAACAAATGTGGCAAGATTAGGACCGGAATCTAATGGACAGAGTGGAAAAGGACTCCACATCTAGCAGCATCTTAAAGCAATGTCCTGGGCACCGTACCGGACCATTAGTATCTATCACTACCCAACTAGCCAAGGTGTATTTTACCGGCAGAGGAGGCATTTCACCCTCTTAACTCATCCCCACACAGACAGTTCTTTAATCTCGCGACAGAGACCTATGAAGAAGCCCAGCTGAGTTCTGCAACCACGTTCCTGTTTCATTGATTTTATTCCATTATGTGGAGGATATAGCTAACACCGTAACCATGGGCCAGAATTCAAGACCTTGTGAGGAAACGGAGACATAAAATCACTAGCTACAGTTTTTTTCAACGGGGGGGGGGGGGGGGGGGGGGGGGGGGGGGGGGGGCAGGAGGAAACACACATGAAACTGACTTGAAAGCAATTTGGGTTGGGAAAACAACTGCAGTTTTAGGAGAGGAAGCTAGTGAGGAAACTTCGAGAACTAGAGGAAATAAATGAACATAAAGGGTGAGACTACCCACATGTGAAAAAGCCACCTTAGGGCAAAGGAAATACCAGTGAATAGAAAACTGGGGCACTTATAACTGCTGTCAAAAGTCTAGCCTGTTGGATAGCCCAGAGTTGGACTAATTCATGCAAGAAAACCAAACAGTGGTTCTTACTATGGGAAGGGTACTGGCAACTGATGTCTAGAGACATATTTGGTTATCATACCGGTGTGCTGCTCCTGGCATCTGGTGGTAGAGACCAGAGAAGCTAGTAAATATCTTAGGAGTCACAGGACACAACAAAGGATCATCCAGCCTCAAGGGTCAACAGTGTGAGGTTGAGACTGCCTGACATAAAAGATCAACATCGAATTGGCAATAGCCTGCAGGAAGAAAAAGAGAATTTGCAGTCTCAGCATCACCCAAGGGAAAAACCATCCTGGCTAAAGACTCCAGTCTCTGGTTCCCTTGGTTGGTATTAATATATGGAGCAGGAGAAGTAGCAAAAAGGTATGACTAGCTGGAAGATACTTTAAATGTATTCCTTCCTCCAAGTTGGTCCCCATCACCACCACCATCAAGTCGTTCCACACTTTTGATTTCATCATGACTCATCCACAAAGAAAAAAAACGGTTGGTTAAAGAATATGTGTTTATTCTCCTTGGCAAACCTCAGTCTCATCTTTGATTAATGAATTGCATTCTGGCTTATATGCTTCAATATCATGAGCTTAGGTGATGGGCATGCTCTCCCTGAGAGAAGGATCACTGACTCCCAGGACTAAAGAGGTCAGCTCTGGAATGTGATATACAAAGTAAGGCACTGAAAAACGGCCTCAGTGATGACAGCCACATCCCTAGGTGCCATGGCAACGAGGGCACATCCATCAGTACCCAGGGCATTTCTACTAGCATATAGGAGTGAAGGGTATCTGGATGGGCTGCAGCATAGCTTGACATGGGGGTCCTGGCCTCAGACTAGGCTAGTCCAAGAGAACCAACAAGAAGAATAAGCAGTCAACATAAGAGTCCTGGGGCATGTGAAAGAAACAGCAGCATAAAGTCAGGAAAGGCGGATATCTGCTCAGATCTACTCTCCAAGCACAACAGTGACATTTCATTTCTCCAGGCCACTTCTATAAAATGGATAAGAACATTGCACCAGTTCCTCCCCACCATCTCCAAAACAGCATTCCTGGAGGAAGCGTGTCAGCTGCCGGCACAAGGAGGAAGATGTTGCATGACTCCTGTGACTCCAAGGCCACTGGGGCAATGCTCAGTCACCGTTTACTCACTCCTGCCGCCCTCCAACCTCTGCTCCTTATCCAGCAAGTATAACCCACCCAACCCACAGCAGTCTGGGAGCCCAACAAGTAGTACGCTTGCCAGTGTTTTCTACTGAGGAAAGTTATGTCCCCTGCATTAACTGTTAGACCTAAAATAGCCAAAACTGTAGCCTCAACTCCTAAAATTAAGGTTCTAATAATAATCTTGCTCAGATTCTGGAAATCAGTGTCTGTGGGGGCCCAGAGCACTGACTGAGACTCATCGTCTCCTTCTATTTATACATGTGACTAATGTCTCTACTCAGTAGTAGGCCAGGTTGTTGCCGTGGTTAATATTGTTTGATGATGTAGCATTCCCTCTCCCACACAGATTCCTACCGGATACTTGGCTGTTCACCCCACCTTAGGCTGGTGACAAAATTCTGCTCAAACTGACCTGCACTTATCTTAAAAAATTTCAGAAATCATAGTGCTAAGTCACAAGTTAAATTAATCATGGATCCTAAGAGTGATCTGAGGTGTTCAGTTCTGGCTATTAAACATAAGCTCCAATTGTTGACAGTCGGACAACCTAAATTATCCAGGGATCCAAAAACTGCAACCAGTGTGTACATTGTGCTTTCAGGCTGGCTTTGCTGTATGTAAAAGTGCTGCACTAGGCATATTCAAAGGCTTTCATAGGCCACACACATTTCATGGGAGCCACATTCTGTTCCCTGGATAACTGGTCTTCAAAATCCTGATGTTTTGAATGGTACTGAAGTTCTCAGCCTTTTTCTTTTTTTGGTTGGTCAGTTTCAAGCCCTGGTCAGCTAAGAAGCTTAATCTAATTGTGTATCACAGCAGTGTGGCAGCCACCAGACAAGATTACTTCTGTCTTTGCAAACCTCTGAAAGTAATTAAAATCATGCATTTGAGAACTGTGAGGTGTAGAATATGAAAGAAAAAGTTCAGTGGAGCAAGTTCCAAAGACCTCAAAAGCTTAAAGACCTCATAAGCTCTAAACTAAAACTTAGCCAGAAAAGAGTATTTTCACTCATTTTATGCTAAGTTTAAAAGTTATTACATAAAATCTACTGCCCTTCCATATTACTAAAGTGAAAACGATACACTTGGATCTCCAGCTTTGTCAAAATGGCATTCTTGGGGCCTAACAGACCATCGAGTTCTATGAACAGTAGTATTTTAAAGGCTGAGTCAATGGCTGATGCTTTTATTGCATCTGATTCAACACTGGGAAATAGCATCTCTTGCAGGAGATTAAACTAATAGTATTTTGTAATGAGGGAGGGTGCTAAGTGTTTCTTAAAGTATGACCTCGTAAACACTTTCATCACTATCCTTGGCAAATGGTTTAAAATGTATATGCCTAGCACCCCCAAAATTATTAAAACAGACTTTTTTCAACACAACTCATATTAAGTAATACATTTGACGTTTAGATTTGGTGTCTGTTTTGTAAAACACTCCATTTTCCATTGTACTCTCTTCTATTTCATGTTTTCAACTGCTAGTCTGGACCTAAGAAACTGATGTTATGATCCATTCCTTGTTGCAACCCTAAGCTTTAAAAACACTAGTTAACGAAAACAAGCAGAAATGGAGTTGAGTAATTAGCAGGAAACACTTGGGCTTTGTGATGTAGAGAGGCTTTGTGATGTCTTAAAAATCAAATGATCCACCTGAATGGTTTCAGGCATTAAAAAGTGGTTGCAGGCTTCAGTTACAAACCTTAATGGTACCTATTGTCTTAGATCCAGACAGGATATGTCCTCCATAGGAATGATTACCTATAAACCTACAGTGTTTAGAAAGATGATAATGTCAGCAAAGTGTGTGTTCGGAGCCCCTTGGCACACCCCAGCCACATCCTCTCCACAAGGGCTTCAAAGCATTCCCTTCCTCCACCTTTATCCCCACCCATTCACACCCAACACCCAAAGGGGGGTTATTTATTACTTTAAAACACTCAAATGTTGTCTTATCTCAATTTAATAAATATGTATGATTTGTTAACACCACTGTAGAAGCCCCTTGTCCCATTTCCTCTCTTTCGCTTTTCTTCTCTTGGGCTTTTCTCATCTCTCTTCTCCCCAGCATCTGCTACCCAGCTCCATTCTATCTTCCTCTCCTTCATCCTTTATTCCCTCTCCTCTTCTTCACTCCCATCTGCTGGGGAAGTGGAGTGGCATACAGTGGCTGTCTCTGACTTCACTCTACTCACAGTAATACCCTTCTTCCCAGGGGAGTCTTCCTTTGGCGAAAGTAACACACACTTTAAAAAGACATTCTCCAAGGAGAGTGATGAAACAGATATCAGCTCTAAAGCGGTTATGTGTTATTAATAAACTGTACTGGTTGTTCACTCTCCCAAGGAATCATTTCTCAGTTCCTTTCTTCAGGCTGAAATTCTACAGGGAGGAGTTTACTCAAGGCAGAAAGGCATCTGCAAGAGGTGCAGCTGAGCATGGGGAGATGACAGAGGAAAAAAGGCTTACTACTACCTAATGCTGTAGTATTTTCTTGGCATATTTCCCTGGTGAGCCTCTCCCATGAAGGCCCATCTTAGTCAACAAGTATTTATTGAACACCTACTTGGTAGGAATCAGTCTAGGTTCTGGCCCTGTAAATAAGACAATACTTCTGCCCTTGTGGAACTTCCATTCTAATGGTCAAGACAGACAATAAGCAGACAAACAAACGAATATATTATATCAGAGGGTAATAAATGTTAAGAGGGAAAACTGAGAGACTGAAAAGGACCAGGGAGTGGCTGGTTGCTATTTTACGGCAGTCAGGGAAGCCTGCCTATAAACTGACAACTGACCTGAAGGAAGCATTGGAGTGAGCCCTCTGGACATGTGGGGAAAAGTTCCTTGTGAAAAAGGAATAATATGTGCAAAGAGCCTGGGGACAGAACTTGGGGAAAAACAAGAATGTGAGGCAATCAGAGTTGCTGCAGTCAAGAAGGGCAGAGAGATGAGACAGAAGAAGGGGTAGACGTGTCTGCTCCCAAATTCCACCATCTCAGGTGTGGGCCAGCCTCGCAGCCTGCCCCTGCCTGACACCTACCCAGCTTCTTCACAGTTCCCTTCCCTCCTGCACAGTCTGAACACTCAAGGTCATTCCCTCAGATTTTCTGAGAGGACATCCAGTCCATCTAATTAAAAACAAACAAAACCAAGTCATAAGCCATTGTAAGAAAGCAATATATATGCACATTTAACCACAGCCCTTAAGAGATAGGAAATCTATCACAGTGAAGAGCAGGTGCAGAAGGTCAGCTACAAGAAAAAAAAAAAAAGTCCACCACTTGACAGCCAGGGATCTGACCTTCAAACTCACAAACTGGGGAACAATAAACTTTGAAACAACCTTGGGCAGTAGGAATGGAGGTGAGATACTACGGAAACCCATGATCAGAGGAGGCTGATGGTAATGGCCACTGACACCTTTTGGATCTGAAAGTGAACCTGACTGGTATTAGGCCCCTCTAGTTCCCAAAGTTATCCTCAAAGAGTTGATATATAAATGCTGGTCATTAATTACTTTTATTTTATAGACCAAAAAAAGAACAACTTGGAAATTCACCCCCAAGTCACTGGCAGCCTTACCGTGGGGTGCACCGCGGCCTCTGTCTCAAGGGTGGAGAAACCCTTATCACAGATTCTCTGAAATCTTAAATATAACGATTTAAGTTCGCGTCATTTAAGGCCAGTGATGTTAGCAGGCCCAATTTTGGGGCACTGGGCATACAGAGTATGCCCTGTGAGGCTCCGGAGCTGTCCAGAGACCCGCAGAGCCGGGTCACTACCGGGGCCAAGCGATTGGCTTTAGGTCAACGCAGGTCCCACCGTCAACAACCCTTGTCCGAACCAGTCAATTTCAAACAGCACCTAGGCGGCAGAGGGTCACTCGGCGGCGTGGACTCCACGGCTCCAGAGCCCCTCTGGGTCTCTCGGTTTCTCTCTCTCTCTCTCTCTCACACACACACACACACACACACACACACACATACACACACACACGCTCGCCGCCCTCGCGCGCGCCCGCGGCACCACACGGACTTCCCAACCCCAAACACACGCGCGCACCCCACGGCCGGCTGAGTTCTGTATTTCCTCTTCCTCAAAGCTACTCTTGCGATCTTAGCCGCCCGGCTCCGATTCGGATTCCAGGGCCGCCAGAGCTCGGCTACCTCCCTTCCCTGAAGGCGCGCCCGGTGCGCCCCTCCTCTGATGCCAGGATCATCCATCGACTTCCCCCACCTCCTTTCCGGGTCCCAGCCGGGACTTCTGAGTGTCCCCGGGAGGCGGGTATTTATTAACAGTCGTCCGGGGCTCCCAGCTGCCCCTGCCGCCCCTTCGCGTCCCTCCAGGCCCTCCACCCTCTAGCCCATCACCGCCCCCTGCCAGGAGCGCGCTCGCCGGGGGATTCCCTCCCATCTTCGAGCGCCTGAGAAAAGCCGGGAGTCCTCGCTGCCAGTCTTTTCTCCCGCGCACCCTCTGTGGTGCCCAAGCCCCCAATCCCACTCTCCCCTCTCCCACTGTCCTGAGTCCCCAGTCCCCCGGCTCCAGCACCGCAACCCCAGGTCGACCCCCTGCAACCGGCCCTGGCCGAAACGTCTCGGCTGGTTCCCCGGTCACGAGCCCTGCGCTCCCTCCTCGGAGCCCCTCGCTCGGCTCCCATTCCTCCTGCCGCCTCCCCCTCTGCCCTGACTTCCCCAACTGCGGAGTGCCCAGGCGCGCCCGCAGCCTTCACCCCGCCGAGCCCGGGGCCACTCCCGCCTGCGACGCGGCGCCCCCAGAAAGGAAACAAAAGTCTCCGCGGCGCCCAGAGTCCCCCGGAGCAAGACGCCTCCTCCTCACCCCAGCCCCAGGTCCCTCCCGGGCCGCGCTGAGGTCAGCGAGTCAGGGCGCCACGCCAGCCCAGGAAACTTTACGAACCTGCCCGGGGTCGCAGCACGGCGGCGGCGAGGGTTCCCAGCGATAAGATCTCTGGCGACCCCGCGACTGTGGAAGGGGAGCCGGAGAGTCTGTCGCCCAGCTCAGGGCCCCGGCGGTGTGAGTGGCTCTGCCTCTATCTATCCCGTGCCCATCCTCGCCCGCTCTCGCTTGTCCGAGCACACGCACTTACACTCCGGGTCGGCCGGCTGCTGCGCCGCCGGCTGCCGCTGCTCTCACTTCCTCTTCCTTCCTCCTGCTGGCCAGAGACACATTTTGCATCTGCAAGGCATCCCGAGATTAGCCGCGAACTCTCCTACAGAGCAGACGCTGCGGAGTGGCCGCCGGCGCCCCCGGCACCTGCGCCGGGACCCGCGTGGTTGGCGCGTTCGCTGCCAGCCGGCGCCCTGCTGCCTGCCCACCGCACTTGGCCTGGGGGGGATGGGGGTGCCCACGACTTTTTGAAGTCCCCCTACTTAAAGAGAAATGTCAAACACTATGCACGCCTCAGTTCTGCTATAAATAATATGTGTGCAGAGCATGACTTCTCGAATGAGCTCACAAGCGGCGTTTTGCAGGCACTAATTAACTCCGTCACCCTCATAGCGCCACCTCCGGGAGGCCGGGAGTGCGTGGCATTTTTTTTTACAAGCTTTCAATTTTGGCAGTTGGTTTGGGATTTTGAGGGGAAACTTCGGTGGGCCGTTTTAAAGCTACTCGAAGAGGCTGATGTTTGTTTTGACATTCTGCCTGGACTCTTGGACAGCGCGACAAAATTAACGACAGAACGTTTCCTCCTCCTCACAGTCACCTGTGCGCTTACAGACCACGGGATTTATTTCTCAACAATTAAGCCAGGGATTCCCTAATTTTGCATAACTTTGCATAAAGCAAGACGTTCTATCCCCAATTTGGTCTGTAAGGTACATTATTTGATTCATACAACCTACTTTAGTCCTTTTCAAAGCAGAAATTAAGCACGTTAATTGAGTTGCTGCCAGAAGGGAAATGACAGTTGTTGGAAGGTTGCAGGAGAAACACCTGTCCTCTCCAAATTCTGAAGTATCTATGCTGGCTCTACCAGAGAAGGAAAAGACAACTGCTATGCATTCCCTGCAAACTGGCAAAGGAGATAAAGTGGGACAGGGAAGCATTAGAATGTAAGCAAAGATGCTTTTTAGGTTTCAATCCCACCCACTCCACCACCTAGGCCCCAAAGGAGATTTAAATTTTAACCCTGCACTGACTGCAGCCATGAAATTCAAAGATGCTTGCTCCTTGGAAGGAAGGCTATGATAAACCTAGACTGTATTATAGAGCAAAGACATCACTTTGCCAACAAAAGTCCATGTAGTCAAACCTGTTCACAGTAGTCATGTCCAGATGTGAGAGTTGGACCATAAAGAAGGCTGACTGCCAAAGAATTGATTCTTTCAAATTGTGGTACTAGAGAAGACTCTTGAGAGTTGCATGGACTGCAAGGAGGTAAAACCAATCACTGCTAAATAAAATTGACCCTAATTATTCATTGGAAAGGCTGATGCCGAAGCTGACACTGCAATACTTTGGCCACCTGATGCAAAGAGCCAACTCTTTGGAAAAGACCCTGATGCTGGGAAAGATTGAGTGCAAGAGGGGACAGAGGCGGCAGAGGAGGAGATGGTTAGATAACATCACCGACTTAATGGACATGAATTTGAGCAAACTCTGGGAGAGAGTGAAGGATGGGGAAGCCTGGTGTGCTACAGTTCATGGGGTCAAAAACAGTTGAACACATCTTAGCGACTGAATAATAACTGTCCATTAGCAGCCAAGAGCTCCAAGCAGCTATTGAATGCTTGAAACATGGCTAGTGCTAAGATGTTCTGTAAGTGTAAAATAGACACTAGATTTCATGTGAAAATAGAAGATGAAATAGCTGGTTAATAATTTTAATGTTGATTACATCATTCCAACAAATGATGATAGTTTAGATGTGATGATTCAGTTGGGTTAATTATTGGGTTAAGACATAAATGTATGCTATATATACTAATTTAAAATAATTTTACTGGTTTTACATTTTAAATGCAACTACTAGAAGAAATAAGATTATACACATGGTTCTCATTAGTGGCTCACATTATATTTCTAGTGAACCACTCTGATCTGACCCCTTATTATATGCATAACCCCAGGAGTTAGTATCAGGAGCGTGAATACTTGGGTGCAGATCATTATAAACCAATAACTTAAAGCAGGATGATTCCAGGAAAGTAATTTCACTTCTTTATTTCCCCATCTGTAAAACAGTAATGATATAGTAATAACAGTCAACAGGGCAGCTATCAAATGAGGTAATTTAATAAGCAGTCAGTAAATGGGGCCTTTACTAATGATGATGAGATGCTTATAATAATAAGTATGAATTTGATCCACAACTTTCTAGCTCAGGCACATAAAGACAGCGCAGACATCATGAACATTCAGTAAATGTTAGCTGTCATAATTGTTCCAAAGGTAGACAGGGAACTTCTCACAGCAATTAGACAACTCTACCTCTTTGTAACCTTTGGTCCCAGTTCTGCCCTCTGCAGTTAACACGGAGTAAGTCACATCTGTCCTAGGGAGATGACCTTTCAGATCTCTGAAGATAACCCTAGAATCTACCTACACTTTCTCTTCTGAGGATAAACATTCTCATCTATCTAACTCCTTTTCAGGTGATAGGGCTTCAAATCTCTTTCACCTTTTTGTAAAGGACACCTGTCTCTGTCTTTTAAAAAAGGTAATTGTTATATAAACGAACTAACTAGACATTAAAAGCAGTTTATGAACTGTGGTGTTGGAGAAGACTCTTGCAAGTCCCTTGGGCTGCAAGGAGATCCAATGAGACCATCCTAAGGAAATCAATACTGAATCTTCATTGGAAGGACTGATGCTGAAGCTGAAACTCCAATACTTTGGCCACCTGATGTGAAGAACTGACTCATTGGAAAAGACCCTGATGCTGGGAAAAATTGAAGGCAGGAGGAGAAGGGACAACAGAGGATAAGACGGTTGGATGGCATCACCGACTCAATGGAAATGAGTTTGAGTAAACTCTGAGAGTTGGCGATGGACAGGGAAGCCTGGCATGCTGCAGTCCATGGGGTCACAAACAGTCAGACATGGCTGAGCAACTGAACTGAACTGATGTAGCCTAAGCTCTTGGCAGTTATTTTTCAGATTCATCCAGTGCAAGGGGAAGACTGATTGGGAGCTTGTATACACCCGTGGTGGATTCATGTCAATGTATGGCAAAACCAATACAGTACTGTAAAGTAAAATAAAGTAAAAATAAAAAAAAAAAAGAAAATTCTTTGCTGTGTTACCATTAGGCAATGTCCATGCTTACGAGGTTAGTCTTAGAAACCAATGTCTCTGGTCCACCATCTCTAGGTCTCTTTGGATTTGATTCAGGTGTCCAGTGTCTCTCCATGTCTGCAGGTCAGACAGAATGCTAAGGTTCTGGGGGATACCCTATTAACAAACTACCTCTGCCATTGTGGGGATCAGCATTCTTTGGGTTATCTGGTTCATTCAGTTACTAATAATAACCCTCTTAACTGTGCAATTGCCAAGCCTTATTTTTCTATTGTATTCATAAAAACATCTTAGATGTGTCAAATGCCTTAGAAAAATCCACCTTTACCCTGGGCTAGCTGGTCTGCAGCAGGCACTCTGTGCAGAGAGGGCATTGTGGTGGTATCATGTGAAAGGGCTCTATCTCTGGACTTGGTTGTTGGACATAAATTTCAGCATTGACATTTACTAGCTGCATTACCCCATGCAAGTGACTTAACTCATGAACTAAAACTATATCTACCTGGGAGCGTTGAGTAAGGATTAAATGAGTTAATACAGTAAAGCTCTTAAAGCAGGGCTTGGCACGTACAAGCATTCACTAATTGTTAGCTTAGCTATTATTATCTAGAACAGCCCTCGAATCAGCAAATAAACAGCAACATCTCCCGTTTCCTACCTATCAGTTTCTATCCACAGGGGAGGAAAAGAGCTAGTATGAATGACTCTGATTTTATTTTAGCTCCTGGTCAGAGCCCAGATCATTCAATCGTCAGGACATCCTGTGTTAGAGAGAGGGACCACTTGATAATAACGATCAGAATCTAAGTGCAGCCCATCACTCGTACCTGCAGGAATTCCACCAGGGCAGGGCTAGGCTCTCTGCAGATGGGCCAGCCTGCGGGTAGGGAAGTGGACTCAAGATCTCCTCTGTAGGACCACCCACCTCAGTCTCAAGATGGCTAGGAGAAAAGGAAACATGGAAGAGAGGGCTAGATAAAGAACAAAATTCACTGAAGCCTCAAGTCTAAACTGCCTCCCACAACTATGCTTACAGGACAGCTTTGTACTGTTGAAGAATAGAGAGCCATTTGGGTGAAATACCCAGATTTAATAACTCTATCCTGTGTTTCCCACCTCTTTATTCTCTGTTGTGCTTACAGAACTCCAAGATAACATGGATGAGTACTCAAATGTCACCATGAAAACCCCAAGTGCAAAAATGGCCTGTTATATTTTTAATCAATGATGACTCATGTTGATCAACTCTCCTTCCTAAGCATTTACAAATATTCATTTCTAATTCATTTTTTAAAAACCTTTATTGGACTGCAAATGGGTCCTGTGCGTTTAATAATACATTTCATAATTTGCTTCAGAATTCTCCCTCAAATCAGCCTCAACTTCCTTGATCTATAACTTGAAGAATCTGTTCTCTTTTCCTGTCTTAGAATCAGGTTTATGTTGGCTTGACTCCAGTCTTGAAACAGCTCTGGGGGTAGAGAGAGTGACCTCAGCTCCAGGAAGCTTCTGTACCAGAGATAACAAGGTCTGTGGAGCAGGCAGGCACCTGCAGTCCAGAGCCACTGGGGTCAGCCCTGGGACAGACAGAGTGGCAGGGAGGTGTGTGTGCAGAGCCTTCTTTCTCTCTATCATCCATTAATTCAATGTGTGCTGAATGCCTTAAATGACAGCCACTATGAGAAGGGAGGCTACAGTGGTGTGCATGAGAATCATGGGGCTCCCCCTCCTGGCACTTTCAACCTAGTTAAAAAGAGAGACTATAGTAGAAGGATACAGTAACAGAAGGCTGCAGTACCCTAGGGGGCAGGGTTGCCACCATGATCTGTAAACCCTCCTGGGGAAACTCTGCTAGAGCTGAAACCCAAAGGGTGAGTGAGTAGGTGTTAGCCAGGATGGGGAGGGGTCTGTGAGCTGGGTAATGGGGAGGGGTTCCAGATCAAGAGGAGCAGTTTGTACAAAGGTCTATAGATGTTATAGTGCTTTTTAAATTGACCTTTAAAAAGTCAGTTTGGTTAAAGTGTGAGAATATCAAAATTGAATCCAAGAGCAGAGGGCAAAATCTAAAATCTGGAAGCCCTTGGCATTATTAAGGTTAATGGGAAGGCACTGAAAAGCTTTTTGTTTGAGGGGTTTTTGATTTGTTTTCCAAGTGAAATATTTTAAGCAGGAGACTGGTTTTTTATATTGATGGTTCATCCTATCAAATAGAGAATGGATTAAAGGGGACACCAAAAGGCACAGGGAAGAACAGATAGGGAGTTATTGCAGTAAACCAAAGATAGAGAGGATGGAGCCTAAGACACCAAAACTGAGAGGCTAGGAAGAAGTGGAGAAGCAGAAATGATACAAAGGAAGCTGAGGGCACGTAGAACAGATGGTCATCCATCCCAGCTGTAGAAGCCCACAAACAAGGATTTGCTCGCCTTATTGCCTCGGTGCAACCAAACACTGAACTTATATATTATTATGCATGGCAGAACCAAGTAGTATGACTGTACCTAAAGACAAGGAATATAATCTTATGTCATTAAGCCAATCACTCCTGAAGAGTAATGTGTCAGGAATCAAAGGCTGAACAGATTCTCTCTTCTGGATTCTGTCCGATTCCCACAATTTGGGTATATTTTCATTTACTTCGTGGAGGCATCACAACTCTGTGGTTTGCCCTCCTTGGAGTCTTGAAATTGCCAAAACATATTAAAGTCTTCCATACCCTTGCATGTGGAATCCACTTTACTCTTGAAGACATTCTCCACAAAGCCTTCAGATTTTCCATCCCAACATCACTTATTCCCTCACTGTATTCCCAGGATTTCTTTTCATTACTCTTTAGTTATGTCCCATGTTTCCTGAATACCTTGACTTCTGCTTCGTAAGATTTGTTTCACTGAATTATGTAAGAAAATTGATTTTTTAGAAAGTATGAATGGAAGATAAACATTTCTGAGAAACTTCATGTATGACAGACAATATCCTTTTTAATGTTTTTAAGTTTGATGTGTTGATATATAGTTGCTTTACAATGTTGTATTAGTTTCTGCTGTATGACAGGGAATCAGCTATATGTACACACATATCGCCCCTCTTCTTGGGCCTCCCTCCTAGCCCCTCAAGCCCTGTCCCACCTGTCTAGGTCATCACAGAGCACCAAGCTAAGCTCCCTGTGCCATACAGCAGGGTCCTACTAGCTGTCTGTCTTACACACGGCAGTGAGTATATGTCAATCCCAATTTCCCAATTTATCCAGCCTCCTCACTCTCCCGCCCCATGTCCCCATGTCTGTTACCTGCATCTGCATCTCTATTCCTGCCCTGCAGATAGGTTCATCTGTACCATTTTTCTAAAATGCCCAGATTAATGGGTAAAGAAACATGTGGTACATAAATACATGTGTGTATGCTCAGGCTCTTTGCAACCCCTGTAACCTATAGTCTGCAAGGCTCCTCTGTCCACAGAATTTTCCAAGCGAGAACACTGGAGGGGATTTCTAATTCCTACTCCAGGGGATCTTCCTGACTCAGAGATCGGACCCAAATCTCCTGCAGCTCCTGCTTGGCAGGTGGATTCTTTATCGCTGAGTCACCAGTGAAGTCCTTACTCAGCCATAGAAGGGAACGAAATTGGATCATTTGTAGGGATACAGATGGACTGAGAGTCGATCAGACCGAGTGAACTAAGTCAGAATAAGATTATCTTTATTTGCAGGTACATTTGATTGGAAGATTGGTAGCCATCAGAACGCTAAAAAAGCATGGCTTCCTGTCTGCCAGCTGATAAAAAGTGAGAGGTCAAAATGATCTTTCTCTCTTGTGGTTTACTTCATGCGTCTGTGTATGTGCCCATGTGTATGTGTGTTTTCATTTCTCGAAGCATTTAGAATCTTGTCTTTACGCTTGGCATTCTGAACTGTTGTCAGGATGCAAAAGGGTGTGGGTATTTATCACCATTCTCTCTTGGCACTACATAAGCCTTTCAAAAGAAAGGCTTGTCTTTCTTCAACCTCAGGAAATTTCTTTCTGTCTTTTCTTTATTTTCATCTCATTTTTTGTATTCTCTTTTCTGGAAGTTCTATCTAAATCCTTGTTGGATCTTCTATATCATATCTCCTTATCTCTTACCTTTCTTCCTTTTTTTGCTCTGTGCTTTTCTAGAAGATTCCTGACTTTATCCTCTGACCCTTTTAGTGGATGCTTTTAGCATTAGCCATCAATGGGCTTCCCTTGTGGCTCAGCTGGTAGAGAATCGGCCTGCAATGAGGGAGACCTGGGTTCGATCCCTGGTTTGGGAAGATCCCCTGGAGAAGGAAAAGGCTACCAACTCCGATATTCTTGCCCGGAAAACTCCATAGACCGTATAGTCCATGGGGTCGCAAAGAGCCGAACACAACTGAGCGACTTGGTATTTCTGATTGTTCTTTTTGTCACAGCAGCCAATTCCTTTTCTAAGGACACATCTCTTGAACTCTCTTCTGGGATTTTAATTAAAAACTGATTTGTTTTGTTTTTAAATTCTCTGTTTCCTGATTCATCTGTTAATTTGAGGTTTATTTTTTGTTTGTTCACATTGGTGCTTGTCTCTGGGACTGATGATTTTCTTTGATAGTCTAGTGATCACAGATTATTGGTTTATATTCCCTAATATTTATATCTGTGAACATGAATAGTATTTTCAGGCAAATCTTTTTGTTTCTTCAGACAGCAACTTCCCAGGTGGCGCTAGTGATAAAGAACCCACCTGCCAATGCAGGAGACATCAGAGACACAGGTTCGAACCCTGGCTTGGAGAGATCTCCTGGAGGAGGGCATAGCAATCCACTTCAGTATTCTTGCCTGAAGAATCCCACGGACAGAGGAATTTGGCAGGCTGCAGTCCCTAGGATCACAAAGAGTTGGACACTACTGAAGCAACTTAGCATGCATGCAAAAAGTATTGCTGCTGGTCATCCTCTAAATATAGATGGGACCCACTGACCCAGCTGTTCTGTACCCTGTCCTGGATATTGCTTGATTAAATTCCTTGACTATTGCTCCGCAGTCCATTCTTGCTCCCAGAGCCTGCAGCCTCTAAGCCAGTATGGAGTCCGCTGCACAGATCTGTGTCTGTGTCTTTGTATCCCCTTTCCCCCTGGGTCTCTTCCCAGTATTAGCTCCCTGCACTCTGATTGATCACCATATAGATCCACTCTACTTGCCATACTACATAATTTCATCAATACTCTGGCTACTGGTCCCCCTTCTGTTCTCCCTGTGGTTTCCTATTGATCACCTTTCGTATACCTTTACTGTTATTTCAATGGGAATTTTGGACAAAGGTGAAAAAAAACAAGTGCTCAGGCTACGTTCTTCAATCCAGACTTCCCTTTATTTTCTAAATCACTATACTCCAACTTACCATCCACTTACCAAATTGGCTAGAGATCCTGTCTCAGTTGATCATACACGTCCATCACCCCCTCCATGATCATATGAGTGGATGAAAATGTTTATGGGTGACCCCAAAGAGTTTTTTGGTCTATGGCATCTTTATATTGGAGCCTTTGTATTGAGGGCAGACAGGGCTGCTGGTCTTGAAGCTCACTCTGAGCCCACATGGAGATCTTGCTTGCTTTGGTTTCCAAAGCCCTGGTGCTCAATTCCCCATGCTCTTGGGCCCCGATACAGTCAAGCTTTCCAACTCCTCATGCACAGGAGAGATTACCTGGACTCTGCAAAATGTCAGTGTCATGACAATTTTGAAAAGAAAGCAGAAAAAAACAGTAAGGAAAAAATAAAGAGATCATTCAAAACTATAAGAGATAAAGAGGTCAATCACACATAAAGACTGGAGAAGACTCTTGAAAGTCCCTTGGACTGCCAGGAGATCAAACGAGTCTATCCTTAAGGAAATCAACCCTGAATCTTCATTGGAAGGACTGATGCTGAAGCTGAAACTCTGATACTTTGGCCATCTGATGCAAAGAACTGACTCATTAGAAAAGACCCTGATGCAGAGAAAGATTAAAGGCATGAGGAGAAAGGAGTGACAGAGGATGAGATGGTTGGATGGCATTACTGACTCAATGGAATGAGTTTGAGGAAACTCTGGGAGATAGTGAAGGACAGGGGAGCATGGCATGCTGCAGTCCATGGAGTTGCAAAGAGTCAGACACGACTTAGTGACTGAACAACAGCAAGACACATAAATAATACAATAAGTAAGTTTTGATTAGATCCTGATTCACTGAGAAAAGCTATTAAACATATTATTGGGACAACCTGGAAACTGAGTCACTAAATCAGTTCAGTTCAGTTCAGTCACTCAGTTGTGTCTGACTCTTTGTGACCCCACGGACTGCAGCATGCCAAGCCTCCCTGTCTATCACCAACTCCCAGAGTTCACCCAAACTCATGTCCATTGAGTTGATGATGCCATTCAACCATCTCATCCTCTGTCGTCCCCTTATCCTCCTGTCCTCAATCTTTCCCAGCATCAGGGTCTTTGCAAATGAGTCAGCTCTTCGCATGAGGTGGCCAAAGTATTGGAGTTTCGGCTTCAGCATCAGTCCTTCTAACGAACACCCAGGACTCGTCTCCTTTAGGATGGACTGGTTGGATCTCCTTGCAGTCCAAGGGACTCTCAAGAGTCTTCTCCAACACCACAGTTCAAAAGCATCAATTCTTCGGCGCTCAGCTTTCTTCACAGTCCAACTCTCACATCCATACATGACCACAGGAAAACCCATAGCCTTGACTAGACGGACTTTTGTTGGCAAAGTAATGTCTCTGCTTTTCAATATGCTATCTAGATTGGTCATAACTTTTCTTCCAAGGAGTAAGCGTCTTTTAATTTCATGGCTGTAATCACCATCTGCAGTGATTTTGGAGCCCCCCAAAATAAAGTCTGACACTGTTTCCACTGTTTCCCCATCTATTTCCCATGAAGTGACGGGACCAGATGCCATGATCTTCATTTTCTGAATGTTGAGCTTTAAGCCAACTTTTTCACTCCCCTCTTTCACTTTCATCAAGGGGCTTTTTAGTTCCTCTTCACTTTCTGCCATCTGCATATCTGAGGTTATTGATATTTCTCCCGGAAATCTTGACTGCAGCTTGTGCTTCTTCCAGTCCAGCATTTCTCATGATGTACTCTCTGCATATAAGTATTCTTCTCCTTGCATTTCTCATGATGTATTCTGCATAGAAGTTAAATAAGCAGGGTGACAATATACAGCCTTGATGTACTCCTTTTCCTATTTGGAACCAGTCTGTTGTTCCATGTCCAGTTCTAACTGTTTGCTTCCTGACCTGCCTATCGGTTTCTCAAGAGGCAGCTCAGGTGGTCTGGTATGCCCTTTTCTTTCAGAATTTTCCACAGTTTATTGTGATCCACACAGTCAAAGGCTACTAATAATGTGTGGGGCCCAGGCAAATCCTCTTATAGAATAGCAAACACTTTGGATTTGCCTGTTGCCTCTGGCGTCATTTTATTTATCCCTCTATTCTTTGTGCTTCTGGAGGAGTTTGGTGTGATGAGCTTCACATTAAACATTTGGGCATGAACCCTTCATGGGTGACATAGGTAGTTGGCACTGCATCCCATCCACATATGCATCGTTAGTCTGTGTCACTCTTGGGAAGGTTGTCACCACCAACTAGATTGAGCCAGTGAAAAAGTTCTTTTCTCCCTTTACAATTAATAAGAAATCTATGAGAGGACACTTTACACTGTACAAATATCCTATTCCAGAACCATCTTTTACCCAGTAGTTTTAGCATCTGCAGATAATTCTCCCCAACTCCAATTTAATTCCAGCTTGCTTCCTGTTTCTTTTACTTTGTTTCCCTAGTTCTGAATTCCAGTAACTGTAGCTCACTTCTCTTTCACCTCCAATCTCCCTGGAATGGATGTTTATCCCTGCTCTCACCTAGATTTGAACCTCTTTTCTTTTGTTCTCTTTCAGACTCAATTCACACTTCCAGTGTTCCATCATTTTTCCTCCAGTTTCTCTCCCTACAACCCAGGTAAGTACTGTCTCCTTCAAGGGTGGAAGGGATTTGGCACATATAATGTGATAAAGAGGACTTACTTTCGTCTGAGTATGCCATTTACTGGACTTCTCTGGTAGCTAAGCTGGTAAAGAATCTGCCTGCAATGCAGGAGACCCCGGTTCTATTCCTGAGTTGGGAAGATCCCCTGGAGAAAGGATAGGCTACCCACTCCAGTATTCTTGGGCTTCCCTGGTAACTCAGATGGTAAAGAATCTGCCTGCAATTCAGAAGACCTGGGTTCGATCCCTGGGTTGGGAAGATCCCCTGGAGGAGGGCATGGCAACCCATTCCAGTATTCTTGCCTGGAGAATCCCCCTGGACAGAGGAGCTTGGTGGGCTATGCAGTCGCAAACAGTCGGACATGACTGAGTGACTAAGCACAGCACAGCACATGCCATTTACTACATCAGCACTGTAAGTTTTTTGGAGGAATAGAGAGGGCTTCCAGAAGGACATTGGTGGAAAATATCACAATGTATTTCATCATGAGAGAGACCCAACCCAAGAAAAGCAAAGAAATTGTTCTCTGCTTTCTGCTATTAGAAGTAATTTCATGTCATAACCAATTAATGGAATCAGAAAATTAACCCTTTCAAGATCACACTTGCTGTCCCAATACTTGTGTGTCCTGGGCTAAATTCTCCTACAGGACCCAAAGAAAAGCAACTCACACACCTGTGTAAAGACCACAAGCTAAGGAGGGGGAATTTGCATATTACAAACTTAACAATAAATAGATTAAGCTCACATCCTGGTGTTGCAATGCTCCAACCAGCTTTCTGAAGTTTGAAGCCTTGTTATACTTTTCCCCCAAATTTCCTCTGTTTTCATATTTGGGGTTCATTATTCATCCATACCTTGATTCTTTAGGCCTCTATTCCTACCTCACTCTTTTCCTAGCCTCCACAAACAAGTTTTTTTTTTTCATCAGTTTCTTGACTTCTGTGAAAGGGAAGTCTTTTTATTCTGAGCAATAGATTCTCTTCCAGGTTGAGGGTTTAAAACATTCTCTAACTACGAAAAGCTTTCTCATGCCCCTTTGCAGTCAGTCTCTCCCCTCATTCACCCAGGCCTCAGCAACCACTATCTGCTCTCTGACACTTGGGTTAGTTTTACCTGTCCTAGAAACCCATATAAAAGAAATCGTAGAGCATATGCTCTTTTATGTCTTGTCTTTTTTCACTATGGGTGACATTTATATCAGTAGTTCATTTCTTTTTACTACCGAGTAGTATTGCATTGTACAGATACATCATTATTTATTCATTTTTATTCATCTGTGGTTGGTCATTTGGATTTTTTCTAGTTTTTGAAAGAAAGTGAAGTGAAGTTGCTCAGTCATGTCTGACTCTGCAACCCCATGGACTGTAGCCTGCAAGGCTCTTCTGTCCATGGGATTCTGAAGGCAAGAGTACTGGAGTAAGTTGTCATTTCCTTCTCCAGGGGATCTTTGTTACACTGGGATCAAACCCAGTTCTCCCACACTGCAGGCAGACTCTTTACCATCTGAGCCACTAGGGTTTTTAGCTGTTATGAATTGAACTGCTACAAGTATTCATGTAGTTTATGTGTGAATGTATATTTTCTTTTCTCCTGAGTAATTGTCCTATTTATTGATTTCAGCAACAATTCTGTGGGTATTTCAATTTGTCAAAACTCATCAAAAACTTAAAATTAGTACATTCTGTCCTTCATTAGGGGACTGGCTAAGCAAACTGTCATCATCCATACCATGGAATAATACTCAGCAATAAAAAAGAATGAAACACTGATACAACAACTTGGATGCATTTCCAGGGAATCATGCTAACTAAAAAAAAAGTCCTACCATAAAAGGTCACACACTGTATGATTTCATTTAAATATTGTTTCTAAAATGACAAACCTATAGAAATGGAGAAGAGATTAGTGGTTACCAGGGATTAGTGGTGGTGGGTGGGAAAGTGGGGGGTGAAAGAGGTGTGTGATTATAAGGGCTGCATGAGGGATCCTTGTGATGGAAATGCTCTTTTTTCCCAGTGTAGCAATGTCAATATCTTTTTGTGATAGTATATTATATATATTTTTAATACATCTTCTTATATATGTACATCGTATACTATATATATAAAATACTCACCATATTTTATAAAATAACATTGTGATATTTTGCTGTGACTTCACTTGGCTACCAGCTTAGGTAAATAGTTCATGGAATCTTTCTGTATTATTTCTTATAACTGCGTGTGAATATACAATTATCTCAAGATGAAAACGAAAAATTTCAAAGAGGTGAATCTTTTAAAAGATATGTAAATTACATCTCATTCATGTTGATTGTTTTGAAAGTTCTCCTTTAAGTCTGTAGAACTCGCTTGCCCCCTCCAGAGAACAGTCAGAATTTCCCTGAAGATCTGTTCCCACTTTGTGATTCACATGACTCATGAATCAGGCCCTCTGAGCCATTTTGCTCTTCCACTTCTTTCCTTACTCACATCTTCTCCAAGAATCAGGATCACATTTTCCACCTTCCCCTCCTGGGTCACCACACAAGATTCAGGGCCAGCATACCTGAGCTCATCTACTACCTTGGTCCCTTCAAAGACATACATACCTGGAGAAATTTAGCTCATCTATAATTCCATGTACATTGATTTTGGTTTTGGATTGAGGTCCTAGATTTTGATTGAAGGTTACTTTCTTTAAAAGCTCCATAGTAAGTCAGACAGAGAAAGACAAATACATGGTTTTGCTTATATGTAGAATCTAAAGAAAGTGATACAAATGACCTTATTTACAAAACACAAAACAGACTCACAGTCTTAGAAAACAAATTTAAGATTACCAGGGGAAAGGATGCAGGAGAGGGATAGATTGGGAGTTTGGGATTGCACACAGTACTATATTGAAAATAGGCAAGAAGGACCCACTGTATAGCACAGGGAACTCTGCTCAGTATTCTCTAATAACCCAAATGGGAAAAGAATGTGAAACAGAATAGATACATCTATATGTATAACTGAATCACTCTGCTATATACCTGAAACTAACACACCATTGTTAATCAACTATTCTCAATTAAAAAAAAAATATATCCTCCATGGCTTCCCTGGTGGTTCAGATGGTCAAGAATCTGCCTGCAATGCAGGGGACTCAGGTTCAACCCTGGATCAGGAAGATCCCCTGGAGAAGGAAATGGCAACCCATTCCAGTATTCTTGCCTGGAGAGTTCATGGACAGAGGAACCTGGCGCACTACAGTCCATGGGGTCACAAAGAGCTGGACCCAACTGAGGAGCTAACACTTCCGCTTTCTTTCCATGACATCAATTTTATTTTAAGATCAAAGTCCCAAGTTTTTCAATTTTTTGTCAACATTCTATATTGTTTGCCCCCAAACGTGACCTTATCTCTTCTTTTCATTTCAAAAGAAAAGGGAAGGATTAAATGTGAAAAGATATTGAATACTTTAAGGACAGTGTAGTAATTTTACCATTAATTGCCAATTTTAAGGATTTGGACTTGACGTGGTTCTTATGTAATTTTTTTTAATTTTGCTAAATACTTTGATAAAATTTGGAGGAACAATATTAGGTTTTATATTAATACAATAACCTTTTTTTTTTTTTATAAAATACAGCAATTACTCACTTCTAAGCATGTGAATTTATTTCCCTAGTGAATCTAATATTGAGGGCACGATCCAGGAAGGTAAAGGGCAAGTAGGATTCCTTCTTTATATATTTGCCCAAAGGCAAAAATCTTAAATAGCATTTGATTCCATCAGCAAAAGGTTTTAGATAAACCTAAAGAAGGTAGGCCCTCTTTTCTGGGAAATCCACTACGGATTTTAAGATAAGTTCAAAGTAGGTTATGTAAATAACATAATTATGTTATCTTGAGTACTCATAATTGAGGCGAGATCTTCAATTTGCATATGCAGTTATGAAAATAGGAAAGTTTTATGATATTTGAAGGAAATGAGCTGTGGTTTATTCCAAAGAGACTAATTATAAAGGCAAAACATTTAAGCATTTTAGGCAGTGGGTTGTGGGTATATTACTTCTAAGTAAAGTAAAAAATAACTTATTTTTGCTATTGATATTCTTTGTCTGAAATTTCTAATCCTGAAAAGCAAGGATTAAGCAATGAAAGGGCTTTTGTTTGTGTTCAATTCCACAACTAAAGGAAACAACACATTTTATTGTCCCCATTTTAAATATGAAACAGAGACTCAAAGAGATTATGTGACTTGCCAAATTCATACCACTATAAAGTGACAGATGAGAATTGAAAGCAAATGTCCCAGTCCCGAGCCAAGATCACTCTGCTATAGTAGAAATCCAACAAGATTTGCTTTAGAAACTCCACTGTGATAACAGTCTTACAAGTATCACCAGGGTAAGACGATAGATGGATTAAAGTGAAGGAGGAGGCACTCTAGGTGAAGGGTATTTAAGTATATTATGAAGCTATTTCAAGGTTTATAAATACAGATGTACATCATGATACTTGGTCACTTCACAGTATTTCATCTTACACAGTAGTTCATCTTATGAATTGTTGGACATTTAGTCTTTACATTTTCTCTATTACATATGGCAATTCAATGAACATCTTTGAACATACAACTCCAAACATATATCTATTATTTCTTTAATAAATTCCTAGGAATGAAATTGTAGGGTCAAAAGATGGGTATGTTATATTTGTTGCCACAATATCACCAAATTGCCCTCTGGATATGCTGTACCAAAGCAATAAACTCGTAACTGAGTTTTCTGCTTCTAGTCTCTTTCCAGTCCATATTGAACATTCTAAGGCTAATGTTTTGTTGAAGTCTAAAACTTTCAGGTTACCTGTTATCCACAAATAATTCTAAACTCTAACACTAATGCCTTCTGCTATCAGCCTGTCACCTCTTACAGTTTTCTCTCTCCTACTTTTCTATACAATTACCAGGATTTAATCAAATAGTTCACCAAACAAGCACATACTGGAAAAGATAGCTTTATGTTCCTTTAATAAAAGTTGCATAAACACTTTCAATCTATTGAACTCTTCACTCATCTTGGCCTATTTTATTCCTTCCTCTGAGAAAGAAATGTTGACTCTACTTCGTTCCATAATTTAGTTTTAAGTTTAAACATTTTAATTTAAACATAGAGAAACTTAAAATCATGTAAGTTAAACCCAGGAGACTGTAGAGGAGGCTCTTGCAACAGTCCAGGAGCTGACTGCAAAGGTCTTTGCCTGCAATCCATCTTCCTCTCTACCACTAGGTCTCCATTTCCAAGAAGTGTATCTGCTTGTGTCACTTGTTTTAAGCCTCCAATAGTTCATCACTGCTTGCAAACAATAATGTTAAGTATGAGCTATACACAGCCCTTACCAGCCCACTTTTCATTCGCATCTGCCAGAATGGAGAAATACACGTGTCTGGAAATGCCACACCCATTTCCTCCCACAGGCATTAGGTGTTTTAACACATCCCTGCCTCTGTTTCTGTCCTATTTTGTGGACCGAAAGCACAGACAAAATTGAAAGGCAAACTATTAATGAGGGAGATGTCTGGAAATATGTGTTATAGGTGTTATAAAGGATTATCATTCTTCATATACAATGAACCCAAACACATCATTAAAACACTAAAACTCCAGAAAGCAAATGAGCAAGGATATTAACAGATAATTTATAAAAGGGAAAATGCAGGTGGCTAATGGAATATTAATGGAATTTAAATAAAATCTCTAAGAATTCAAATAGCTTTGAGTAATCGTTTTCTTCATCAAACTAACAAATGTATTTTTTATAAGATTTTCATTATAGTGGTCCAGAGTTTTGTGAGATAGACACACCTATATATTCCTTAAAGAGGTAGAAATTGCTTCAGTCTTTCCAGAGACTCACTGACCCTGAAGTTTCACTTACTCCTGGTGATGTATACTTAAGAAAATGATAAGAGATAGAGACAAACACAATTGGCATGAACAAGTTTATCCCAGTTTATCCCAGCTATCTTATAGCTACAACAATCAAAAGTTGCATGAAACTCAAATGGTCAACAGCAGGGGCAATGCTTAAATAAGTTAGTTTATCCATACAATGGACTATAAATGCTCATTAAAATGACATGTATATATGAACAATTTTTAATGATGTTGGAAATTATATCATGTGGTACAGAGAAAACATATCATTTTACAAAAATGAAAAAGAGATAGACATTTGTGCATTATATTTCAACTATATAAATGCATATCCAAAAATATATCAATGCTCTCTGAGAATGAATTGTGTGTGTTTGTTTTACTTCTTTTGTTTGTAATTTAAACACTGGACACATATTTCCTTTAAAAATTTGCAAAAATTAAAAAAAAAAACTAGGCCTTGTATTCTTTAATGTTAATGTCACTCTATGTCTGTCACTCCTTTGGTACTTGGCAGATAAGGTAAAGAACTCTTCTCTCCATGAAGATCATAAATTCCTCAAGAGTTTGCACCTCTTCTTTTGCAATGGTGAGTGCTTAGAAAAACTCAAAACCATTTGTGAGATGATGAAATGCAAGGATGATTGAATGGCTGTCTGCCTTCAACATCTCAAGAGTCACGTTGAGTCATTTTGCTCTCTGAATGCATAGAGTAACTATTGATTTGAAGATCCAAATGGGTTCTGTTTTAGGGGGTCATCCATCTTGTGTATGCTCACACATCCCACGAGTCATTTCTTTATGTTTATGCATTTGGTGATATCTTTAGGTAACGCATGAAACTCAACTTTTCTACCTGGATATTGCCTTAATGACTGATGGAATGCAAGGGTTCTAGTTCGTCAAATGTTTGGGGTGCCTACTTTTTTTGTAAACATGCCTAAAAGCTACTGCTATAAACACATTTCCATAAATCCAGTAAATAAAACATGTACTACTACTTTTACTCAGACAGTTCTCCTACGACTATCTGGGGCATATGGTTAGAGACATTATTTAGAATATTTAAGTCTTAAGTATCCAAATTTAGTAGGAAGGTTATGATGTTTCCTAAATCCCTTTCCTTCTTGCATTAAAAAAAGAGAAGGACTCATACCTAAGGCCTCCATTCATTTATTCTCAGCTACCAGCAGAATTATCTAAATTACTGCTAGGGATTATTCAACAATGACATGAATCTTGTTATCAAAATTTTTAGTGAATAGAGAAAGACCATTTTTCTTTAAATGAGAATGGCTAAGATTCTAGTTTTATCTTAAGTCATTAATACCTTCTTTGTTTCTCCATCTCTCTTGCAAATGTTGGGAATGCAGACCCTGGATCTTTGTTGGGTCTTCATTCTGCTTCTACCACTCACTAGCTCTGTGGTCTGGTGTAACTGCTTCACTCTCTTGGATTCTTCATCTCTAAAATGGGATAGTATTTGTCTCACAGTGTTGTTAGGAGTATTAAATAAAGTATTATATTTTAATTATGCATGTGTGTACACTCAGTCTTATCTGACACTTTGTGAACCTAGACCGCCAGGTTCCTCTGTCCATGGAATTTTCCAGGTAAGTATACTGGAGCAGGTTACCATTTCTTTTTCCAGGGGATCTTCCCGACCCAGGCATTGAACCCACATCTCTGGTGTCTCCTGCATTGGCAGGCAGGTTCTTTACCAGCTGAGCCACCAGGGAAATTATAATTTCCTTTAAGATGTCAGCTATTATTGAGTTGTATAGGATAGTACAGAAACAAATGAAGAACTACTGTGACTGACCAAGGGCTTGTGTGTCCACAGCACAGAAAACCAAACTCTGACACAGGTGTTTGCAGCCAAGTCAGGGTTCACTGTAGAGTACCAAGCAAGGGAGCCCGAGAGGAGCTTCAGATCCACTCCAGCTTGGTCTTTGAGTTAGTGGCTTTTTAGAGGGGAAGAACAAACAGGTTGGGGTTAATCAGTCTCGTGCCATTTCCTAGCTGTAGTTTTGGTCAGGTCATCTATAGTTTAGGAGTCTCTGGTCTGGTAGCCCATGACTTGGGGATCTGTCAATTCATTTTGTCTAGGAGAAGCAACCTGTTAATTCATTTTGTCTAGAAGCTAATGTATGAGCCCCCATACATTAGCAGTGTTATTGACAACAGCAATGTTAGTCATCTGACTCTGGATGTTTAGCACCCAGTTAGCACAATATTGAGGTCAGAAGAAACAAGAAAGGGAATAAAATTTTGGATAGAAAAGTTAATCATAAACTCAGCAGGGAAACTCAGTTTTAGGGGCATTCAGCTTCAATACTGTGATTAAAGGAAGACGTCTCCCAACCACACCATTTATTATAAATATTGCTCTTTGGTCTGTTGATTCTTTCTGTAGTTTTGAGCATACTGAAAAAAAAAAATCTGCCTGCTAACTCAGGAGAAAACAAGAGACAGAGGTTTGATCCCTGGGTCAGGAAGATCCCCTGCAGTAGGAAATGGCAACCCACTCAAGTATTTTTGCCTGAAAAGTTCTGTGGACAGAGAAGCCTGGTGGGCGACAGTGCACAGGTCTCAGAGTCAGACATGACTGAGCACATGTGTACAAACATGCACATTAAAAAGGAAGCATTATTGTGTGTTCAAAAACAGTATGTCCCACACGTGTTTTGGAGATAGTCAGAAAGTGATTTCTCTGTCCCCTTCACAGCAACATTTGTTTTGAATGCCAACTCCTTCACCATCTCTCCTCCCTCTACAATCCACACCAATCTGACTTCTGTTCTCACCACCCCATCAAAACTGCTTTTGACAAGGTGGCCAACCACCTGGGATTTATCAGTGCAGGACATCTCCTATCCTCCTTGACTTGCCGTGCCAGCAGCATTCCACACAGTGAGCTGTTTTCTCCTTCTGAAATACTCCCCTTTTGTTTCCCTTCAAGTCACACGCCCCGCCCCGCCCCCCCTCCCCCCCCCCCCCCCCCCCGCACCCCACATTACTGGCTTCCCTTTCTTGGACTGCTTTGCTCTTTTTCCCGCTTCCATCTGACCTCTAAATGATTGGTTGCCTCAGGACTTGACCTGGGTCCTGTTCCATTCCTTCCAAAATAATCTGTTCCTGTCCCATAGCCTGAAATACCATTAGTTGTGATTACCTCCCAAATTAAATCTCTGAGCCAGACATTTCTCCTGAAGAGTTCATAAATCTGCCTACCTTATTGACTGTTCCACTTGCAAACACACAGTGCCTAAACCCCACCCCCAACATACACAAACTCATTCCATGCCCCACCCTCTTCCCAATTTTGGTAGGTAGCGCTACTGTCCACCCAAATATGTCTCATAACAGTCCACTTCCACAATGATCTCTTAAAAATAGAAATGAGGCAATGGCACTTCTCAATTTAAAACCCTTGAGTGGGAACTCATGGCCAATGGAATCAAGTAAAACAAAATCCCCCCCATTACCCCTATCAGGGTCTGCCTGTCTGACCTCAGTTCATGTCCCTCCTCTCGTCTGCAGGTGATTCTCACCCTCTGCTCCAGACACACTGACCTTTCACTCTTCCTTGAACAGAGCAAGCCTGTGCCTTTCTCAGGGCCTTCGTTTGTGTTCTTCTCTCTGCCTGGAAGCCATTCACCTGATTCTCCAAATGCAAGCTCCTAATACTTCAGACCTTGGCCTTAGTTTCCCCTCAGGTAGTCCTGCCTTAATCACCAATCAGAACAGACCCTGCCACACTGAGTGTATTCACTGTATTTGGTGACAGCCTTTCTTGCTGTTGTTTAGTCACTAAGTTGTGTCCAACTCCTTGCAACCCCAAGGACTCTAGCCCCCCAGGCTTCTCTGTCTCGGGGATTTCCCAGGCAAGAATACTGGAGTGGGTTGTCATTATCTTCTCCAGGGGATCTTCTCGACCCAGAGATCGAACACACATCTCCTGCATTGGCAAATGGGTTCCTTTTCACTGAGCCACCAGGGAAGCCCTGGTCACAGCTCTATTTGGTCCTTATCTTATTAAACAAGTTTGGGATCTACTTGAGGGTAGTGCCATGACACTATTCGTTACCTGTTCAATGTCACATCCTGGGAGTCTGATGGAGGGCTTGGCACAGAGTCAACTCTCAGTATACTGAATCGATCAAATGTTTATATGTCATCGTGTTCTAGGAATGGAGTTGGTATGAAGGAGACAGAGGCCCTGCCCTGCTTGAGAAACTCTATCATAATGACCACACAATGTGTAATGGAAACTCATGGCTGGAGAAACTTCATGGGAGAGGTTATATCAGAATTCAGATGAGCATAAATATACTGGGGGAAAAGAGGTGTGGGCCAAGCGAATAGCATGAGCGAAGGCCTGGAGCTGTGAAAATGCAGGTCAAATTTAGATTATTGGCTCAAACAAGTTTTCTGAAGAAAGTAAAATTAATGCAGCTCTTTAGAACTTGGGGGAAGAAAAGTCAAGACCTAAATAAAATCAGGTGGAAAAGCTTTACATGTAAGCAAAGAAAATGCAATTTTACAACTATGGCTCATTTAAGCTACTGGTAACTAAAAGCACATATAGTATCAAAGACCACCTTGGTTTCACAGGTGTGAATAAACTTAAAAAAAAAAAATGGAGGGAGGAATAGTTTGAAATAGCTCAAGATGCAACTAAAGAAAGCTGAGTGAGTTCAATACCTTTTGTCCAATAATGGGAATGAGCATGGTGATTGCAACAGCCACTTAGTAGAATAATTTCATTTCACCTGGGATAGGTAGTGGGAATAGAAAAAGAAATATCTTGGGCTTCCGGGAGACCACAGTCTAATAAAAGGCCAAAGTATGTGAATAATTGCCAATCTAGGATTTCAAGAAAATAACATTCTATATAACCCCAATAAATGTTCTAACTAGTTGTCTAACGCAATGCAGATTAATTTTTCCAAAAATCTTACTGGAAGTTTGTGCTAAGCCCCATTTTCTCATAGGATGTTTAATTTAGTCTGCACATGACGACAGTTCTGATGGTGAATTATACAGAAAAAACAAACACTGGTCATGGAAACCAGCTAGAAAATGCCAATGAATTCCTTTGCATTTATGTATGAGAGACATCTCTTTTTTAAGAATAAAACATTTTATATTTAAAGATAATATATATTCATTTTAGAAAACACTAAAAATTTAAATGAAAATAAATACATGCCTATTACACATACATTTTAATAGATGTTTTTAAAACAAAACCTAAGCTCACATCATAACATGTTTGCACTTGTCTTTTCTGACTTGAAGGTTATATATTGGGCATTTCATGTTGTTATCAGTTGTTTTGAGGCCTTCCCAGGTGGCGCAGTAATTAAAGAACCTGCCTGCCAATGCAGGGGACTCAAGAGGTGCTGGTTCAATCCCTGGGTTGGGAAGCTCCCCTGGAGGAGGGCATGGCAATCCACTCCAGTATTCTTGCCTGGAAAATTCCATGAATAGGGGATCCTGGCGGACTATAGTCCATGGGGTTTCAAAGAGTCAGACACAACTGAGCACACACACACACACACACAAAATCTGTTGTCCTTACATTTTTAAAATGACATTAAAAACTGTAAACTTTTTATATCAAATTAAGAATGGAAAGCAATCTTCTGAGTCCTCATATGAAATGTAGAATTTAAAAACATTTGTTTCTGCCGTAATCACCCTAATTCTTGAATTTTGCAACATAATTTTAAGTTTTAGGAACTACATGATTTTGAGAATTAAGTGATTCTTTTGTCATATATATCTTGTTTTTCAAAAAAATTTCTAGACTTGTCTCTCTGGTATTGTAACTAAATTCTCAATAGTTATTTGTACTAAGTGGTACCTGTTTTATCAGCTGACCTTTTTCACACTGTAATATCTAGTCATAGATTAGTGTCACAGAGGCCAACCTAACTTTTCTCCTTTGCACATTATCCACTTTTTGCCATATATATATATATATATATATATATATATATATATTCTTTCTTGTAGTTCTTACATATCAAGTATTTGTCAGGATGTACCTAAATTGTCTAAGAATGTGATGAAGCCTACTGAGTCAAATTCTCCAGTATTTTTGGTCTGGGAGAGTGTTACATATTTATGTCTGACTCATGCTCTTGTTCCATCTTCGTGTTTCCTTCCTCAGGTCCACCACAGAATTGCTCAGCTGAATCTCTGTTCTCTGTCATAGACACGTCTCCTCTTTCTTGTCATTTTTTTCTTTATTCTCTTTGTCTGTTTTCCTGAAGAGTTTCTTAATCGTGCCTTCTCTACACTGATTTGATTTTCTGACCGTTTTGGTTTTTTCTCAGTAAGTGCTGTGGTTTGGGGTTCTGCTATTATTATATTTTTAGTTTTTCTGAATGCCTTTCTTATCTTACCCAGTTCCCTTTTCATCTCAGACTCTCCTATTTTTTAAATCTGCTTCTTTTCCATGAAAGTTATATCTTCTTTCATTCTGTTGAGGTTGACAGTTTTTAAACAATTTCTTTTGGTTTCTGAAATAAAGCCATTTCAGAGACTTGTTTTCCCTCTGGAGTTTTTAGCATCATGTCTGACAATTTTTATTCGTTGCTGATAGTTTAAATCCATGGGCATATTTTGCTACTGTTTTTGCTTTGCTTGCTTATCTGTTAGGTGGTTAGAATAGGAAAAAAGAGTCCAAAATGGTGGTGGCTAAATGACAAAGAAAGGGAAAAGCCCACAAAAAGGGAACAAAGGAAAAATCCACGGACCTGAGTAAGAACCTGAGGTGAAACAAACACGCCTCCTTCCTGGCTAGCTCTGATTTACATAGGGCAGGCTCAGGAGCAAGGAGAAAAATGTATAAAAAGAGGGAGCCAAGACAGGTTGAGGCCTCTCCTTTGGGGCTGGCCCACCCTCACACCTAGAGGATGTACTGTGCATTGTTTACCGAATAAAACTCTGAGCTGTAACCAAGCTGCAACACTGGTCGACCATTTCAAGTCGTTGTTGTGGTCAGACAGAACTGAGGCAATTACACACTCTCTCGACATATCCATTCCAGAGGAAGATATGTCTATATACTGCCTTCTGGGTTCCACCACCCAGAATATAAGCACTGTAAGAAAAAAGCAAGCTCTTCTTCAGTTCAGTTCAGTTCAGTTCAGTCACTCAGTTGTGTCTGACTCTTTGCAACCCCATGAATCGCAGCACGCCAGGCCTCCCTGTCCATCACCATCTCCCGGAGTTCACTCAGACTCACATTCATCAAGTCCATGATGCCATCCAGCCATCTCATCCTCAGTCGTCCCCTTCTCCTCCTGCCCCCAATCCCTCCCAGCATCAGGGTCTTTTCCAATGAGTCAACTCTTCGCATGAGGTGGCCAAAGTACCGGAGCTTCAGCTTCAGCATCATTCCTTCCAAAGGAATCCCAGGGTTGATCTCCCTTCAGAATGGACTGGTTGGATCTCCTTGCAGTCCAAGGGACTCTTAAGAGTCTTCTCCAACACCACAGTTCAAACGCATCAATTCTTCGGCACTCAGCTTTCTTCACAGTCCAACTCTCACATCCATACATGACCACTGGAAAAACCATAGCCTTGACTAGATGGACCTTAGTCAGCAAAGTAATGTCTCTGCTTTTGAATATACTATCTAGGTTGGTCATAACTTCTCTTCCAAGGAGTAAGCGTCTTTTAATTTCATGGCTGAAATCACCATCTGCAGTGATTTTGGAGCCAAAAAAAATAAAGTCTGACACTGTTTCCACTGTTTCCTGATCTATTTCCCATGAAGTGATGGGACCAGATGCCATGATCTTCATTTTCTGAATGTTGAGCTTTAAGCCAACTTTTTCACTCTCCTCTTTCACTTTCATCAAGAGGCTTTTTAGCTCCTCTTCACTTTCTGCCATAAGGGTGGTGTCATCTGCATATCTGAGGTTATTGATATTTCTCCTGGCAATCTTGATTCCAGCTTGTGTTTCTTCCAGTCCAGCGTTTCTCATGATGTACTCTGCATAAAAGTTACATAAGCAGGGTGACAATATACAGCCTTGATGTACTAATTTTCCTATCTGGAACCAGTCTGTTGTTCCATGTCCAGTTCTAACTGTTGCTTCCTGACCTGCATATAGATTTCTCAAGAGGCAGGTTAGGTGGTCTGGTATTCCCATCTCTTTCAGAATTTTTCAGTTTATTGTGATCCACACAGTCAAAGGCTTTGGCATAGTCAATAAAGCAGAAATAGATGTTTTTCTGGAACTCTCTTGCTTTTTCGATGATCCAGAGGATATTGGCAATTTGATCTCTGGTTCTTCTGCCTTTTCTGAAACCAGCTTGTACATCAGGGAGTTCACAGTCCACGTATTGCTGAAGCCTGGCTTGGAGAATTTTGAACATTACTTTACTAGCATGTGAGATGAGTGCAATTGTGTGGTAGTTTGAGCATTCTTTGACATTGCCTTTCTTTGGAATTGGAATGAAAACTGACCTTTTCCAGTCGTGTGGCCACTGCTGAATTTTCCAAATTTGCTGGCATATTGAGTGCAGCAGTTTCACAGCATCATCTTTCAGGATTTGAAATAGCTCCACTGGAATTCCATCACCTCCACTAGTTTTGTTCATAGTGATGCTTTCTAAGGCCCACTTGACTTCACATTCCAAGATGTCTGGCTCTAGATGAGTGATCACATCATCATGATTATCTGGGTTGTGAAGATCTTTTTTGTACAGTTCTTCCGTGTATTCTTGCCACCTCTTCTTACAAGTTAAATAAGCAGGGTGACAATATACAGCCTTGACGTACTCCTTTTCCTATTTGGAACCAGTCTGTTGTTCCATGTCCAGTTCTAACTGTTGCTTCCTGACCTGCATATAGATTTCTCAAGAGGCAGATCAGGTGGTCTCCTATTCCCATTTCTTTCAGAATTTTCCACAGTTTCTTGTGATCCACACAGTCAAAGGCTTTGGCATAGTCAATAAAGCAGAAATAGATGTTTTTCTGGAACTCTCTTGCTTTTTCGATGATCCAGCGGATATTGGCAATTTGATCTCTGGTTCTTCTGCCTTTTCTAAATCCAGCTTGAACATCTGGAAGTTCACGGTTCACATATTGCTGAAGCCTGGCTTGGAAAATTTTGAACATTACTTTACTAGCGTGTGAGATGAGTGCAATTGTGTGGTAGTTTGAGCATTCTTGGCATTGCCTTTCTTTGGGATTGGAATGAAAACTGACCTTTTCCAGTCGTGTGGCCACTGCTGAATTTTCCAAATTTGCTGGCATATTGAGTGCTGCACTTTCACAGCATCATCTTTCAGGCTTTGAAATAGCTCCACTGGAATTCCATCACCTCCACTAGCTTCAAATTGACATTCATTGAATGAGCCACTGATTATAGCTTTCAATTCAATTTCATCAGCTTTAGTGCTGGAGAGAATTCTTTACAAACTCCAATAATATATTGGTAGGAAATCTTAGTTTTTGATGTGGTTGAATGTTTCCCCCTCTTTTGACATCTTCATCTGGATTTTATTTTTGGAATTTAAGAGCCTCTTAGGGCCAATAACCTGATGTCTTTTTTTTCTCCTCCATGAAAGTAATTTCCTGCAGACCCATTTCTCCAAGGCTCTGAACTTCTATTGACTGTTAAGAGCTTCTACTATTGATGTACAGGTCAGAGTTTCACCTTGCAATAGAAAGAAAATCTCCCTGTTTTCATCAACAGTTCCTCAACCATCCTTTTCCTTCATATTGTGACAAGCTAAAGGTTAATAATGAAATATAAAGCATTCTTCTCCTGAAGAATTTTGCTTAGTATTCAGAGAGGGCAAATCCCCAGGGTAAGGATGAGAATGGTCTCCAGGCAGTAGAAGCAGTTTATTCATGTTCACTGAGGAGCTCTTTTTGATTTTGGATTTTTAGGGAGCCTGACCTTCCAAAAACTGAAGTTCTGTGCTATGATAGAAATCACCAAGTGAAACATTTTACTAGTCCAATAAACTGAATCTATGTAAGTGCCTTTTGTATGAAGCATGTCTGTTATTCTCTGTATTCTGATGCTTTGACATCTAGCCTTGCTGACCTTGGAGGGACTAACCCTACCAGGGCTAACCAATTCCTAGAGACAGTGAACAAATGACCAGTGAGCACACCTTTCAAATGCAAACCAATCTATGCAGAGCCCTTAACCTCAATCACAGCCTTTAATCAGCGTTTACATTCTGGGCCATCATCTACTTGCCCCAAGCACCACAGGTTCAGGTACTGAACAACTAGGGACAGACTCTATGCCGTGGAGCCCATTGAAATGATCCAAATTAGCCAATTTTAAGTTTGCTTATTGTGCCAGACCCATTCCTTCCTGCAGAAGTCACAATAAAGGCTCTTGTTTACAACTTTCCCTCTTCCTCTGCCTCCTGACAAACCCAATGCTTCCCTAGAGAGCCCTCCCCGCCATGTTGTGGTGTTTTCCCACTTCTTGGCATCTGTAAATATAATAAACTATCTTTTCAGTGGCAGTTGTCTCTAACCTGGAGGCCTCCCCATACTCATAAAGGATAATAAAATCTTTTTTTGGCAACATGGTACAACTTACTGGATCTTAGTTCCTCAGCCAGGGATTGAACCCGGACCCTCATCAGTGAGAGTGCAGAGTTCTAAGCACTGTATCACCAGGGAATTCCCCAAACCCATGTTTTAAAGCACCTTTGAATGGCAGAATTAAAACTAGTTTAGCCTCTTCCTTCATGTTTATCCCTCAAAGCTAATGAAGCAAAAGAATAAGTTAGACATAGGAGTCATAGGTGCTGCTGCTGCTGTTGCTAAGTTGCTTCAGTCATGTCCAACTCTGTGCAACCCCATAGATGGCAGCCCACCAGGCTTCCCATCCCTGGGATTCTCCAGGCAAGAACATTGGGTTGCCATTTCCTTCTCCAATGCATGAAAGTGAAAAGTGAAAGTGAAGTTGCTCAGCCATGTCTGACTCTTAGCGACCCCATGGACTGCAGCCTACCAGGCCCTCCGTCCATAGGATTTTCCAGGCAAGAGTACTGGAGTGGGGTGCCATTGCCTTCTCTGGTCATAGGTGCTAGGACAGGGAGAAAAGTGAAGAAGACCCCAGAGCTACTTTGAACTCCACCTAGACAGAAATCACCTATTGGTACTCGTGATTTTGATGCCTTTTCCTAAAATAAGTAGGTTCTAGAGTCATCATCAGAAGGTTAGTGAGTAGTCTCCCCCTTGTCTGGAGAGCAGGAAGCAGGTAGTGCTGTAAGTGTTCTGAGGGCAATGCCCACATTTGCAGGTGGAGCGGTGTGTGCCAAGCACACTGCCATGCAGGGCTGGTCTCCCTGTTGGTTCCAGCTCACTGTGTTTCCCCACACTTGATTCTGTTCACCAGTTTTCATTCTCTAACCTTTCTATTCTGACATTAAACACAGTATTTCTTTTGTTCCCATTTAATTCTTTATTTTTTTTTTCACAAATTGAATTTTCCCAAGTGCTTAAATTAATGCATGGCTTTAAGAAGTAATTATTTTTTCCTTCCTTGCAGTGTCAGCGGTGCTGACAGGGAACCCAGCTCAGCTCCGGCAAATGAGCAGGCTTGTTAGCACTGGCTTCGGCTTGGCAGGGAGAGGACATGGGGCTGATTCCTTGAAGGTCACTAATAAACAAAGTTCCTTTTTATTTTAATTCCTTTGCTGTTAAATGGACTATTCTTTCATCAAGCTCCTGCTTTTGTTACTCTAAGCTCTTGGTGAATTTCATGATAAAATTCTTCATGAAATTCTTCATCAATTATTCCATGCCTAAGTTCTCTTCAAAAACTAAATGCAAATGTGATTAGAAACTGATTGAGACCCTCTTTATTTTTTTAAAATTGGTTACATACAAACATTTAAACAATGAATATTAATTGAGTGTTTACTCTATGACTGGGCACTGTTCTTAATTCCTTCTATCAAGATTTAAATTTAAGATCATTTCACCATAGTGTTGGCTAACAGTGCAAAGAAGAAATGTTGCCAAAAATATAGAGATAAAAATCTATAAATCCAACCTTTTCTACCTAAATTGATCTGAAAAGATTAGTATATTCCGACACTTTGGCTTCCCAGACCGGGTAAGGCAGAAGAACACTTGTCCAAGATATGGCTGGAACAGACTCAGATCCCTGGGTCAGGGTGGAAAGGATGGGTTTTTTAAATTCCCAAATGTTGGCTAGATTCTGCTAAATCTAGTTTCAGTCCCATGAATACTAAACTCCACTAATGAATTAGTGCAGCTGCCATACATAGTCTGGTAGTAGGTAGGCTGTCTGTCTGAGGGTTCATTGCTCTCTGAGTCCCAGTGGGCATTTCAGTGGAAAACTGGGGGAGGCCAAGTAAGAAACTATTAGTTAAAATGCCACTTGAAACCAGCAGTGACGGATTTGGGGAGTTAGAATTTCAAAAGCCGGTCTTTGTTTTTGTTTCCTACAAATAGGTGATAGTCCATTCATCTTAGAAACCCCATCTAAAGCTACATGAGAGATGCAGACATAGAGAACAGACTTGTGGAGACCGTGGGATAAGAGAGTGGGATGAATTCAGAGAACAGCTCTGACATAGACGCACTGCTCTGTGTAAAATGTCTATCCAGTGGGAAGCTCTTATATGACACAGAGAGATCAGTTTGGTGCTCTGTGATGACCTGGAAGGGGGGGGGGGGGGTAGGAGTTGGGGTGGGAAGGAGGCTCAAGAGGAGGGAAATGTATATGTATATTTACCGCTGATTCACGTTGTTGTACAGCAGAAACCAATACAACATTGTAAAGCAACTATCTTCTCAGTTCAGTTGCTCAGTCATGCCCGACTCTTTGCGACCCCATGGACTGCAGCATGCCACGCTTCCCTGTCTATCATTAACTCCTGGAGCTGACTCAAACTCATGTCAATTGAGTCAGTGGTGCCATCCAACCATCTCATCCTCTGTCATCCCCTTCTCCTTCTGCCTTCAATCTTTCCCAGAGTCAGGGTCTTTTCCAATGAGTCAATTCTTTGCGTCAGGTGGCCAAAGTATTGGACTTTCAGCTTCAGCATCAGCCCTTCCAATGCATATTCAGGACTGATTTACTTTAGGATGGATTGGTTGGATCTTCTTGCAGTCCAAGGGACTCTCAAGAGTCTTCTTCAAAACCACAGCTCAAAAGCATCAATTCTTAGCTTTCTGTATAGTCCGACTCTCACATCCATTCATGACTACTGGAAAAACCATAGCTTTGAGTAGATGGACCTTTGTCAGCAAAGTAATGTCTCTGCTTCTAATACGCTGTCTAGGGTGGTCATAACTTTTCTTCCAAGAAGCAAGCATCTTTTAATTTCATGGCTGCAGTCTCCATCTGCAGTGATTTTAGAACCCCCAAAATAAAGTCTGTCACTGTTTCCATTGCTTCCCCATCTATTTGCCATGAAGTGATGGGACTGGATGCCATGATTTCAGTTTTCTGAGTGTTACATTTTAAGCCACCTTTTTCATTCTCCTCTTTCACCTTCATCCAGAGGCTTTTTAGTTCCTCTTCGCTTTCTGCCATAAGGGTGGTGTCGTCTGCATAACTCAGGTTATTGATATTTCTCCCGGCAAACTTGATTCCAGCTTGTGCTTCATCCGGCTCAGCATTTCTCATGATATACTTTGCATATAAGTTAAATAAGCAGGGTGACAATATACAGTCTTAATTTGGAACCAGTCTGTTGTTTCATGTCCAGTTCTAACTGTTGCTTCTTGACCTGCATACAGATTTCTCAGGAGGCAGGTCAGGTGGTCTGATATTCCCATTTCTTTATCTTCTTCTAAATAGAAATAAATTATCTTCTAATTAGAAATAAATTTAAAAATAAAGCCACATGATGAAATATCTAGCTTTATCTCTTATCTAAGTAAAGATTTTTTTAATAGCCAGAAAATCTTCTTGTTATGTATTTGTGTTGGAAGGATTAGGGAGAATCATGTTTCCTCCAGTAGGGTATTAATGGCATTCTTTAAAATCAGCAGCTGGTAAAAAGTGACTGGAAAGATAGTCTTTCTCTCACAGTGGAAGTGTTAACCTTGTCTAGCCACAAGAGCTAAGTCAAGGATGAGGGCAGTGCAGAAACTCCATACCTGAAGCATGGCAGAGATTTGTATTATGCCAGGCACAGAGCTGCTGCTTTTTTGAATGTATAAATGGTGACCTGTTCTTAAGAGTATGTAAAATGTCTCTCAGAACCCTCCCAGAAATATTTAGGGGTGAAGGTCCTTTATTGGAAGCAAGTCTTGCGTGAGCTGGTAAGACCTCCTCTGTGAACGATATCAGGACCTGAATGTGATCTTTTTTTATGTCAAAAATCTTGTAAGGATGCCTCTGTGAATGAATATGGTCTAGATCCCTAGGTTTCAACACTTGCTTTAGCAGAAACTCTGATAAATTTTTTCTCAAAGCAGAAACTCTGTATTTAGAACAGGTAGAAGCAGAGATTCCCTGGTGGAGGACCTGCAGCATATCTTCCCTGTCTCTCTCCCTGCAGCAGCCTCCATGGGGCACAGTCTCTGAAAATACTGGTCTGAAGATACATTTTGGGCTCATTAGCTAGATCCCATGAATAGGCTGAACTATATTTTAATCTTTGTCCTTACCCTTCCTGATTCAAGAGTTGAGATTTCAGTTGTTTGAATTCATCTTCAAGATTCACTGATTGCTAATCAAAATCTGGGAGATTACCCAACCTGTATTCTTAGCTTCATGAAGACAAAAAGAAAAATACTATCAGGTTGAGGCTCTGGAGGTGAAACAGTGTGACGAATGCCATCTAGTAGTTGGCTGTTTGATACCAACTTCACTTTGCGGCTTCTAATTTTTGAGGCAAATGTATGAAGGATCAAAGTTCTGCTTGAGGAAAAAAAAAATCTCACTTATATAAGACCCCATCATTAAAATTCACACCATGGTGCATGAGCCTTAGGGGATGGATTAGACATTAGGATGAGGTTTCATTTGAGCATTTTCTTTTCCTTTTGTCCTGAACTTTTAATTCACCAACAATTTCATTGATAGAGCTTTGTTTGATAAGTAGTTTGAGATTTCTAATGGAGTTCAAGATCATGCTGATTGCTTCTTGTTTTCTTTTGCAAAGTGTTTTTGAAATAATAATTCACATACATTACCCATTTAAAGTGTGACATTTGATGGCTTTTAGTATATTCGCAGAGTTGTGCAACCATTATAATAGTCAATTTTAGAACATTTTTCATCACTTCAAAAGGAAATCCCTTATCTTTTTAGTTATCACTCCTATATTCTCCACAGACCTAAACAACCACTAATCAACTCTCTTGTCTTTAGAAGACACTTCATATAAATTGAATCATATGATATGTGGTCTTTTTTGAGTAGCTTCTTCTACTTAGCACAATGTTTTCAAGATTCATCCATGATATAGCATGAAATCGGCACTTAATTCCTTTTTATGGCTTAATAATATCCCATCGTATGGATAACCACATTTTGTTTACCCATTCATCGGCTGAGGGATATTGGGTTATTTCTACATTTTGGTTATTATTAACAATGCTGTTATTAATATTGTGTATAAATTTCTGTGTGGGCATATGTTTTCATTTCTCTTGAGTACATTTCTGGTGTGGAATTACTGAGTCAAATGTTAATTCTATGTTTATCTGTCTGGCACAAAGCTAAAAACTGTTTTCCAAAATAGCTATACCATTTTACATTCCCAGTGGCACATTTTCTCCACATGCTTACCAACGCTTATTATTATCTAACTTTTGGGTTACTGGCATATCTCCTTTCATTGCGCTTCATGGATAGTGCATTTTCACAAATTGAAGGCTTGGGCAACTCTGAGTTATAAGATGATGGTTAGCAATGAAGCATTTTTAAATTAAAATATGTACTTTTTAAAAGATATAATGCTGTTAACACTTAATAGACTACAGTGTAGTATAAACATAACTTTTATATGTACTGGGAAATAAAAAAAATTGTGACTCCCTTTATTGAGATAATCACTTTATCTCAGTTGTTTGGAATCAGACCCGCAAAATCTCCAAGATATGCCTGTATCGCTATTCTAGTGAGTGTGAAGTGGTATCTCATTGTGGGGATTATTTTTTTTTTGGTTGCTCTGGGTCTTTATTGCTGTACGGGAACTTTCTCCAGTTGTGGAGAGCGCGGACTACTCTCTCCTCAAGGAGAAAGTAGCTGCAGTGCCCAGGCTGCTCTTGTCATGGAGCACAGGCTCTGGGGTGTGCAGGCTCAGTAGCTGTGGCGCACGGGCTCAGTTGCCCGACAGCATGTGGGATATTCCCAGACCAGAATTGAATGGGTGTCCACTGCACTGAAGCGTGGATTCTTAACCACTGGACCACCAGGGAAGCCTCTCGTTGTAGTTTTGATTTGCATTTCCCTAATAACTAGTATATGCAGAGTACATCATGAGCAACGCTGGGCTGGAGGAAGCACAAGCTGGAATCAAGATTGCCAGAAGAAATATTAATATGCAGATGACACCACCCTTATGGCAGAAAGTGAAGAAGAACTAGAGTCTCTTGATGAAAGTGAAAGAGGAGAGTGAAAAAGTTGGCTTAAAGCTCAACATTCAGAAAACTGAAAGCATGGCATCTGGTCCCATCACTTCATGGCAAATAGATGGGGAAACAGTGGAAACAGTGGCTGACTATTTTTCTGGGCTCCAAAATCACTGCAGATGCTGCAGCCATGAAATTAAAAGACCCTTGCTCCTTGGAAGGAAAGTTATGACCAACCTAGATAGCATATTGAAAAGCAGAGACATTACTTTGCCAACAAAGGTCCATCTTGTCAAAGCTATGGTTTTTCCAGCAGTCATGTATGGATGTGAGAGTTGGACTATCAAGAAAGCTGAGCACTGAAGAATTGATGCTTTTAAACTGTGGTGTTGGAGAAGACTCTTGAGAGTCCCTTGGACTGCAAGGAGATTCAGCCAGTCAATCCTCAAAGAAATCAGTCCTGAATATTCACTGGAAGGACTGATGCTGAAGCTGAAACTCCAATACTTTGGCCACCTGATGCAAAGAACTGACTCTTTAGAAAGACCCAACTCTTTAGAAAGACCCTGATGCTGGGAAAGATTGAAGGTGAGAGGATAAGGGGATAACAGAGGATGAGATGGTTGGATGGTATCACCAACTCAATGGACATGAGTTTGAGTAAGCTCCGGGAGTTGATGATGAACAAGGAAGCGTGGCCTGCTGCAGTCCATGGGGTCACAAAGAGTCAAACATGACTGAGTGACTGAACTGAAGGGTTCTTTATATATTTGAGATTCAAGGCCCTTATCAGATATTTGATTTGCAAATATTTCCTCCCATTCTGTAGGTTGTCTTTTTCATTTTCTTGATAGTATCTTTTGAAAGTACCTAAGTTTTTAATTTCAAAGAAGTCCAGTTTATCTATCTTTCTTTCTTATCTTGCTTATGCTTTGGGGTCATATCTAAGGATCCTTTTTCCAACCCAAGGCCACAAATTTACAGATTTACTCTTATGCTCTCTTGTATAAGTTTTATAGTTTTGGCTCTTACATTTAATCCTGTGGCCCATTTAGAGTTAATTTTTGTATATGGTTCTTGTTTTTGTTATTTATTTCTTCTTTCACTTTTAGGGCTTCAGAGATACAAAAATCAAATTTAAGGCAAATTGGCTCAATAATATGTGGAAATATTCATAAACTGGTTATTAGTGTGTTGAAGGGGGAAATTTAGGCAATGGGGTTAGTTGGTTTTGAATTTGTATTTATATTATGTGATCTACACATCTAAAATTTACTGGATAAAATTGTGGCCAAACGATATTTAGAATTTCATCTTCACTTCCTCCTTGCAAATGAACACTTCTTCCATTTTACTTATGAATATTCATAACTTGTTTCCATTCTTGCTATACAAGCCATTTCAAATTGTGCTGCTTACATAACCCAGCTTTTGTTTTCATTAAAAAAAAAAAATCTGCTTTCTATATAGGCATACTGTCTCTCTCACACACACACAAACACACACACACACACAAACACTATTCCTTCTTCCCAATATGTTCATGTTTTTGCTGGCACAGATGTACCTGTAATTCCCCTCTTCTGTCACTCACCTTTCAAGTTATATACACATCTGAGGTTTCTCCATTATTTTTACAGGCACAGTTCAGCATGGGGGCAATCTGGATGATAAGAAAAAAAATCACAAGGGAAAGGAAGGGGAAGATAACACACTAGCGTATTTAGTCGTTCCTTTGTGTTTTAGTATAGATCCTATGCAGGATTTAGCCATGGAGTAAGCATAATGTATAATTATCACATTGGGATGCTAAACACAGACACTGCATTCACTCTGTGCATAGAGTAAAATCTGGTTCATGGAAAAATGCAGGTTTTGCATTTTTCCAACAAAATAACTGAGTGGGGGTGGAAGGAGACTGACATTCTGATGATTATTTCAGAATACTAATGCCTACCAGAGGCGGTGGCAATGCTGGCAGGTCTCCTCTGCATTATGTTGACAGAGAAATGAGGCTGTTCCTTCCCTCTTTAGATGTCTCTTATGGCAGCAGCCCAACAGGTACTTTTGACCAGCCAGCAAGTAAGTCTTTTATACCTCTGTGGAAAGAAACATTGTCCAAATAGTCAGGGACAACCCAGCCAGGAAAACTGAAGCAATACTCATGAAGTAATTGGAGGACAATTGAGCATCAGATCGTGTGATCCTGAATATGAGGGCTGAAGAAGTACGGAGGAGGGAGGTCAATGAGCCTTGGAAATGGGGGTGGTGGGGTGTCAAGAAGCTTTCATAGAGAATGTAGGCTGGGATTAGACTGTGAAGAATGAAAACAATTTTTTAAAAGTAAAAGGGAAAAAAAGAGAGGGTGTGCCATACTCAATAAAAGGACAGAAACAGCCTTTCAATGGATCAGGCACTAAGCAGAGCCTTGTTGTGATCTCACTTGGTGCTGTGCTAAGTCACTTCAGCCGTGTCCAACTCTTTGCGACCCCAAGGACTGTAGCCTGCCAGGCTCCTCTGTCCATGGGATTCTCCAGGCAAGAATACTGGAGTGGGTTGGCTTGCCCTCCTCCAGGGGGTCTTCCCTACCCAGGGATTGAATGCCTGTCTCTTAACATCTCCTGCATTACCAGGCAGGTTCTTTACCACTAGTGCCACCTGGGGAAGTGGTTGTAAGTCCCCATTTGAGGAGTTTAATAACTTGATTCCTGGTCATGCTGCTTCTAAGCAACCATACAGTGTTTGGATCAAAAGTCTTCAGTCTTCCCAGCAGGGCACCCTGTAACTGCTGTCCTGCAAGTACAGAGACTGGAGTTATGATCAGTGGTCTCTGCATCAGTTTTCATTCCTCCCTACTGTTCTGTCTCTGACCTACTGGCAACACAGATATTGAGAATCACTGTTTCAGGTTTTGAGTTCTCAATCTGTGGATCCTCAGAATTATTTTAGTAGCTAAAAAAAAAAAAGCAACCTGTTTCAAAACCCCACTCCATACCTAATGAAACCAACTACCCAGAGATAAGATGCTTGGGTCATTTCCAATTGTCCTCCAGCACCTCACATAGAACCTTGGATAAAGCAGGCATCAATAAATGTCTATCAAATGAATGAATGCCTCCATTAAATCATTATTTTATTTACTAATTTGTTGATTGTGAGTTCCTGGTTGCCTTGGTTTATTTCTTCTGTGTTACACCATGATGATTCTTTTGTGGAAATATCTGCTTCTGAGTGATGAAAATGAGGACTTATGGGCTTTTTCCAGCTTGGAGTCCATTGTGAACCTAGAGAACATTTTTTAAAAATTGAAATACAATTGACATACAGCATCATATTAGTTTCAGCTGTGCATAATAGTAATTCAATATTTATATAGATTTTGACATGGTCATCATAATAAATCTAGTTGCCACCTGCCCCAAAGTACATTTGACTAGGACTTAAAGAAAGCAGATGCATGTCTCTGGAGCTGGGTGAATACACAGCTTTCCTCTCCTTATTATCCAGGCTCTCTTTTCATCCTAAATCTAAACCTCTGTGTTAAGACCAGCCTTTACTGTTTCTCTTTTTCCAGAGTTAAACATCAGTTTTTTAAAAAAAAAAATCCTCTTTATAACTTTTGTGCTATGGAATAGACCCTGTTGATTTTCCCGAACTGACCCAAATCACTTTTGTTAGCTGAGTTTCATAGTGTGGTGGAAGACGGAGTTAGGCAAGTAAACTTATGTGGTCTTTATTAATTACATTTGTAATCTGATTTATGTCAAGAAGTAGATGTGTTTTGGGTTGGATTGTATTCATCAGGATAATTTAAACATTGCTTCATCTGGTTCCAAATTGAAGTGCTTGATAAAGCGGTCCTATGATTTTCCCATCACTTTCTTCCATCCACTTCAGCATGCTACCAAGGCTTCCACACTGTATCATCAGGTTCTCATATAGACAAATGATTGGAGAAATGTGATACCATGATTAGAAATACTGGCGTTCTCCAAGTTTAAGAGTGCTTCAGTCATAGCCATAATTATTAGTGCAATAAAAGCAGGAAAAGTCTAATTGAGATTCACCCCTCTTTAGCATCAATGGATCTGAGATTATATTTTAGCTTTGCTTCATTTTCCCTTTTGCATTTATTATTCCATTATTATAAAATGTCACTTTGCCTATAAAATATTTTGCCTTGCTGTCAAGTTTTATTTGGTTCAGCTTTTAAGTCAGTAGCACTTGTGGCTGATCAGTCTGTGCCAAAGGAATTTTCCAAGCTATAGTGTGCGTTTGTTTTGGAAACACACACATTGTTTTTAAGGTAGCTTGGGAACAAACATTCACTTAAAAAAAAAATCATACTTATCCAAAAGACACACAATCTGACGAGGGTCTGAGGGGAACATCCTTTATCATATAAACCAAACTTTAAACATTGCTCTTAGAACTGATTTGAGTGGAAGAAAAAAGGCCAATAATCTATGCCATTCATGGGACAATTTGTCACCAGGGAGAATAGCAAACTGTTTGAAGCAAAAAGAAAAGAGTTCCTTAAAGGCTTGAACATGTATGAGATGATTCAGTTTTGCCGTATTATTCTGGTCTACTCCACTTTCTCACCCACCATTTCAATTTCAGTGACCTCCTTATCATCCATCTTTCAAAACTGTCATCCAAATTTCCAGCTGCTTCTCCAGCATGTAAAACTCCGTCAGCCTGGTGGAAGCCCCAACTGTTTGCCTTTCCTCCTACTGCTTCTTCCTAAATAGAAACTCTTCATTAAATTAATTCTCTCTATATAGTTTGATGAGCAGCTGCTTGTTAGCAGGAGTAGCAGGAGTATACCCTTAGTCTTTGAAAGGGAAACAAATTAAAATACTGTTTTGAGATAAGAAACTATTTTTGTAGAAAAAAATCGAATAGGAGCTCTGGTTAATTTATGCACTCAGTATGTTTTTAGTTCATGCTTATGAGATTTGCATGACCACACAAATTTAGTATTCTATCTACAATCTACCAGATTGCTTTTCCCATAAAATAAACCTTTATTGCTGATGTTTGCTGTGCATCTCTTCCAGGCATAAGAATAGACATGAATTATTTTTGAGGAAAGCCAGTGATTCCCATCTAAAACCAGTTTTCAAGTGTTTTGTCAATAGACAGGATAGCTTACCATTACCTCTAAGGGCATCAGCACTTTTGATAAAAGTGTAACAAGTTAATAGATTTTCCTTTTTTTTTTTTTTTTCGAGAAAAGGTTTTGCTTTGATGAGGTTTTTGTCTTTGCTAAATTCATTGTGGATGGAATTCTTACCTTTATCACCGCTCTGGACTTGCTCTTAGACCACCCTTTAGAATGTATCACAATGGCAACTGTCAGCTTTCAATAAAGACAACAAATGAGGACCAACGATTTATGGCCAGTGCCACCCTGGTCTGTATGTAGTTATGGATTGTCTCCATTTCAGACTCCCTTGCTCTTAAACAGCTTGAGTTAGAGGTCATTCACTATGATTGAATAACTATATGTGAAGTTGCAACATTATTGTATAAATAAAGGCTAATGCAAGGGAAAGAGACAATGGAGAAGGAAAACCCCAAACCAAATGTGCTAAAAATACTCCACACATGATTAACTTATAATATAGTTGGAGGCCTTATGATAGAGCCCCAGTCAACTTCTCACTGAAAAGTGAGGATTTGGGCTCAGAAGGCATTTCACGTGATCATGACCAAAGCCGCAGATAGATATCAGAAGGAAAAGGGGAAGAAATGCGGTGCCAGCTGTAGGAAGGAGAAAAAGCTAGGAGGAATTTAATGTCAAAAAAAAAAAAACAGGTCACATGAAAAACAGTGGGCCCATGTGACATGCTCTTGCGCTCACATCATTCTTCAGTAGTTTAGACCTTCAGGGGCAGAAGGGAAAGTGAAGGTGAGCATCAGCAACTTTTTCAGTTGGTCAGTTTTACAGTTGAGTTCAAATGCCAAGAGCCATCAAATGTCCCTGTCTCAGTCAGATGCCCCGTGAAGGGCAATTTGCAAAGGTGGATTCCGGTACTGGGTCCAATTGTCTTGATAAATTGTGCAGCTGATGAAAACCGCCTGGCAAGGGACTTGTGGTAATTGAATAGATTCCCAGGCTGGCTGCCATCTGAGAATACAGTTCCAGACACCCACTTGCTTGGCAGGGCCACTGGGCAAAGGTGCCCCTGCTCCCAGAGCTAGAGGCTGGTCAGGGGTGCCCCTGCTCCCAGAGCTAGAGGCTCTATTCTCATTTTAAAGGCATCTCATATCTCCATGTTACCCAGAACAATTGTGCTCAGCCTTCAATGTGCCTGAGAAACCACTGAGCTTGCCTTGCTCCAACTGGCCCCGTGCACAGAATAGACTGATTTAATATGGATTTTCATTTCTGCCTCAACAGAATGGGTTTCCTGCATGAATCACGTTTATTGTGTTCTACCCTGGGCCACTTAGCCTTGTTATAAATGATCTTTAGAGGCACAAAATAAATCTGCTGCCCCTTTGTCTCACCAATTCTACAAACTAAAAAAGCTTGAGCTTATTTAGCGATCTATTTCCAGAGAAGCCAACAGGCCTTTGGTAGGTTGACGGCAGAAGACAAATGGGAAGTTTCAGGGCAGCCTGTGATATGGCTCGTACGAGAGCTCCTTGTATTCCCTGCCCCGTCATTCGTCTTCCCGGATTCTGTTAGCAGGTCTTCTGCCATCTCTGAATATATGCCGTTTGCAGCATGCAACTATCTTTTCAAAGTTGCAGCCTTTTTCCCCCAAATACCACCTTCAACAGGTTCCTCTACTACAAACTGGGGACAAACCCCTTTATTTGACACAGCATTTCTGGGCAGGATGCATCAAAGTGAGTTCCAGGAACTTCCAGGATCAGCCTCATTAACTAGACAAAGCTGTTGAGTGTTTCCCTCTTCTCCTTCTTAAGAAAAAGATTGCATTTCAGACAGGTGCCTCCAGAACAAATCGTTCAATGTTTTCCTCGCGCTTCCTTCAGTTCTTTACTGCTGCTGCTGCTGCTAAGTCGCTTGAGTCACGTCTGACTCTGCGCAACCCAATAGATGGCAGCCACCAGGCTCCCCTGTCCCTGGGATTCTCCAGGCAAGAATACTGGAGTGGGTTGCCATTTCCTTCTCCAATGCATGCATGCATGCTAATTTGCTTGAGTCATGTCCGACTCTGCACGACCCCATAGATGGCAGCCCACCAGGCTCCTCTGTCCACAGGACTCCCCAGGCAAGAATACTGGAGTGGGTTGCCATTTCCTTCTCCTCAGTTCTTTACATCAGTATCTTATTTTGAGAACTGTCCCTAGTTGCTCAAGGCATTTTACAGAGTAAATTTCCTGAGGGAGTGTGCAGCATCCTCCTGATGACTAAGGACCTGTGCCCTCCTGGGGCTCGGCTCAGGACTGGCCTTGATCTTCCACTCAGGATTGCTTTGCTTTTCTCTCTACAGCACACTCTGTTCCCAGAACCCACAGTCCTGTGATCTGTCCTTGTCAAGATTTGAAGTTGATACATATCGATAAATAAGCAGAGGCAGCGGTCAGGCAAGAGCGTGACTACTTCCTCCCCGACAGGAAGGAATTTTGGGCTCAGCCTTGTCACCTAGTGAGTGCTTCCTGTTCAGGGGGATTAGCGGTAGTTGGGGTAGTTCCACAGCAGGCTGACTTTCATTTCTAATGAGGCTTTGAGAGGCAGCCTGGTCCTCAGCTAGTTTCCTGGAGAAGGGTATGTGGTTGACCCTCAGATGCAGGTTTATGGACATGCTCTATTGTCCCTAGTATGCTGACAAATTGTGTCTACACAGAAGGAGAAGGAAGCGACAGAGGATGAAATGGTTGGATGGCATCACTAACTCTACGGACATGAGTTTGAGCAGACTCTGGGAGATAGTGAAGGACGGGGAAGCCTGGTGTGCTGCAGTCCATGGGGTCACAAAGAGTTGGACACGACAGAGTGACCGAACAGCAACACACATCAGTGATTCTTCAAATCGCTGGCCAAATCCTGAAGAGGAAACTTGACCGGATGAAAGTACCAGCTGCAAAAGTCAGAAGTTCATTTCCCTGGCAAAATGTAAATTTGGCAATAGCTTGAAACTTTGGGGGGACTTCCCTGGGGATCCAGTGCTTAAGACTCCAAACTGCCAATGCTGGGGGTTCAAACCCTGGTCAGGGAACTAAGACCCCACATGACATAAATAAATAAATACAACTTTTTACTTTGAGATAATTAGAGAGTCATGAGAAGTTACAAAGCTAGTACAGAGAGGTCCTGTGTTCTCATCACTCAGCTTTCCCCAGTGACACTGGCTTAGATAATATATCAATATTACATTAATATGACTAGGAAGCTGGTAGTTTTTTTATGGCAAGAGAGAATGGGTATCAAAAAAACCTGAGATACACTTAATATTTGGAGTTCTGGTCCACTATTTGTTAAAGAATGACTATAAATTAGTCACACAGGAACACTCGATATGTCATGAAAAAGAAGGATCCCATTAAAAGCTATCACAGGCCACCTTGAACTCTATTCCTACACAGAAAAACTTTAATGTGTTATGCTTGGCAGGAGGGGAGGGCTCCTTTACCCCCCAAATAAGAGATTTACAAACAATCTTAATTATCTTGAAAGACAAGTGGTTTTGGCTAATTGGGTCACTCCTCACATCTTTTTGTGGAATCCCAGTTCCCCAGACATCTTGAACACTATGTAGGCAGAATGAAGCTTAGGAAGAATAGAGGAGTCAGCCTTATTAATAGTTATGTAGCTAGGATGGGTTGGCAAAATTTAATTGACATTTATTTATTACATAGGAGTTAAGAGCTTGGATCCTGAACTCACATAGGTCAGGTTTAAGTCCCAGGCTTGCCACTTACCAGAAGTTAACTTTGGACAAGTTACTTGATTCTCTAAGCCTTATTTTTCTTATACATAAAATAGGGACTACATAGCACCTGAGAAATCAGTGTTGATTGACTGGAAACTCTCAGGTATCTAGTCTGTGCTCAGTAAATTTTAGCTGTTGCTATGAATAATTATCTCTGATTACGGTATTCTAGGAAAAGATTTTTATTCTATTCAGTTTCTTGGACTTATTTCCAAAGCTGATCCAGATAATTTGTGAAATACTTTCCAGTCCTTTCATGAGGCTGGATGAGAGTAGCTATTCATTATATTTGGAAAACCATTTTGATTCTCATTACAGTAATTATTTTAAAATAGTAATTGCTCACTATCCCATGATGCATCATAAATCATTGTAAAATTTACAGATTATTGGCTGTTTGTTAAGTTACTTACATTATAAAGTAGCCTAAAATCAGATCAAAATCATTTCCAGAATTTTAAAATCTAAAGTCATTAAAATCCAGGTCCATATAAATAACCTAAAGTTAATGGGTCTAGACTCATAGTTACCTTCTTAAAAAATGTAACAGAGGCCACTGGAGTTGTTTGTGACAGCTAGTCAAACATCAAGAAACATTAGTTGTTTTTGAACAGTTTTTATTTGTTGTGAAAAGTAAATCTATCTGTTACCATGGTTGCCTGTGTCAAGCTTATAATTGTAGGTTTTCTTTTCCTGGCATATTAGCAACCAATAGCAACTGTACCCTTTTCAACATCAGCCCTACTTTAGTTGATAATTAATTAATAAGTCATAAATCACTGAAAATTGCATGTAAATAATTTTAGGCTTAGATTTTAGGGTGGATGGAGAAGCTTTGTACTGGTTTCCATAAATATGTTCTTTTTAAACAGAATATTATACTCCCAAATATGATGACACAAATTAGTAGAATGAAGAAAAAATGGTTTATATCAAAGCTTTTATGTGAAGAATTATCAGCAAATAGTGTTGGCAAAATGAAAGAAGCCTAATTTAGCATTAGGAGGCTTTCTGGCCATTTAGTGAGATGCTTTGTAAACAAAGACTGCTCTACAGCTGTCAAGCTCAGAAGGCAGATATCTCTGATTAAAAGTACATCCTGCTAGGGCTTAAATTTTAAAAGCAACCCCTCATCAGTAACTAATCTTTTGGTGTCTCATACTGAGAACCAGCCCAAGTGAATTATAGTATAGGAAGGGGGAACTTACACTGGTGACACCGAAACAGAATGCCTGGAACCAAAACTCAGTCCTTTGTATCAAGTCGTCATCAGCAATGTGTATCTATGCTTGCATTGCTTCCCCATTCTTGGGCCAGCCATGGGGTATGAGGATGGGCAGACAAAATTGCTGCCTTGAAATTTCTATGAATTGTGTTTTCAGAGTACCAGAAATGTTAGAGAATACTTGTTTCCACTTGATTCTAACAATACAATCTTGGAGAAAGAGAAGAAACCCAAGTCTATCAGGAAGATTTTCTTTTTCAAGGAAAAGATACAGTTTTTTAAAGAAAATCTAAATTAATATCAATCTGATATCTGCAAATGGATTACTTTCTGGGTATAAAAGAAATGGGAGGAATTGCAAAGAGAACTTACAATATATTTTACTGCTTGAAAATGAAAAACTTTCAGATATCCCAAATATAAATACAATTAAATACCAAACAGGAACAATATTTAACCACAACAGACACAGACAAATAAGAATATTTTTAATACTTAGTAAGCTTATATTAAAAAAAAGAAGAGTCACTAAGCAGCAAATGATGGAAACACAATTCACACTGGATGGAAGAAATACAACTGGCTAAATAGCTATATCAGGAAAGCACATAAAGTTGCTGATATTAACATAATGAAACTTAGGAACTACAATGAGATACTGTTTTTTCTTCTATATAGTTAGCAAAGAATTAAAATGCCAGATTTAAGGGGTATCTTTCAATGCTGCCAAAGATTCCTTCAGTATATAGGAAGGGCCAGGGCTCTGGCAACTGATCACATGGGTCCAAAAATCCAGTTGTATGAGTCCGGGGAAGTTTGTAACCTCTTTGTGCCTCAGTTTATCATCTTTGCTGCTAAGTCACTTCAGTCGTGTCCAACTCTGTGCGACCCTATAGACGGCAGCCCACCAGGCTCCCCCGTCCCTGGGATTCTCCAGCCAAGAATACTGGAGTGGGTTGCCATTTCCTTCTCCAATGCATGAAAGTGAAAAGTGAAAGTGAAGTCACTCAGTCGTGCCCGACTCTTAGCAACCCCATGGACTGCAGCCCACCAGGCTCCTCCATCCATGGGATTTTCCAGGCAAGAGTACTAGAGTGGGGTGCCATTGCCTTCTCCAAATGGGTATAAAATAATACCTACTTCATATTGCTATGGGTAAAGTTAAATGAGACAACACACACATAAAGCATTTAGTATGGTACCTGGAATATAATAAGACTTTAAAAAAAGGTTAGCTGCTATCAGTTACTATTAGAGTCTCATTCACTGCTGTTAGAAGTTTTGAGTCAGGAGGCAGACAGGCCTCAGCAGGGTAGAGCAATTGGAAATTCATTCTCTGTTGACTGGAAACTCCAAGATGAGAATAGCAATTAAGGGAGGAGGCTGGGCCCTGTCCAGACCACACATCTCTCATTCCCCGAAGTCAGGAGACCTCCCCAGCCACACAGGCACAGAAGGGCTCCTTGCAGGCAAAAGTGGGGAGCACTGTCTAGAGATGCTCTACCCAGACACCTTTGCATTAAGATCCATCTTGGCTAAGAGATGTGTGTGCACACATGGAAGGATGCTGGGATATACCAAATAGGGACAGTGAACCAGGCAAATAAAAATGACTGGCCAAAGGAAAACCAGAAGAAATGCCCCATATAAGTGATTTAAACTGCCACTCAGGCACAACTCGGGGATTCTCTGTCTGAGTCTGCTTGTGTGCCTATCCACACATGCTGTACTCTTTACCCTCTTAAAAAAACACACACACACACAAACTTTACTTGCTTCACTGCTTTCTGTCTTTGTGGAAGCTCTTTTTTGCAAAACCAAAGGGCCAAAGCCCTTGTCACTGACCACTGATCTAGAGGTTAGAATCTAGTGCTTTCAGTGCTGTGACCTAGCCCCATCTCTGGGACCAACCCAAGTCCCACTCCAAGCCATTGCAGGCCAAGGCCACCTGAGATCCATTTATTCTACTAATTGTAATAAAACCAGAAGGCAGTGTGGTAGTACTTAAATCAAAAGCCTTAAAAATAATCAAGTATATTTTTAGGAAAGTGTTCCAAGAACTCAATCTGATGTTCACAAACATTATGTGTAAAGATGATCATGAAGATAAAAATATTCCAAGTGATCTAAGTGCCCAACAGTAAAAAGAAAGAAAAAGAAATTAACCTGATTATGGGACATCTCTCTACGGTGGCATACAACATGGCTATCAAGATTATGTTTTTTAAGAGGTTTTGATGATATGGCTGTGGTCCATGTGGACCACAGCCTTGTTTAACTCAATGAAGCTATGAGCCATGCCATGTAGGGCCACCCAAGATAGATGGGTCATGGTGGAGAGTTCTGACAATATGTGGTTCACTGCAGAAGGGAATGGAAAACCACTTCAGTATTCTTGCCTTGAGAAACCCATAAACAGCATGAAAAGGCAAAAAGATAGGACACTGAAAGATGAACTCCCCAGGTCAGGTGAGTGCCCAATATGCTACAGGATATCAGTAGAGAAATAACTCCAGAAAGAATAAAGAGATGGAGCCAAAGCAAAAACAACACCCACTTGTGGATGTGACTGGTGATGGAAGTAAAGTGCGATGCTGTAAAGAACAGTATTGCATAGGAACCTGAATGTTAGGTCCATGAATCAAGGCAAATTGGAAGCGCTCAAACAGGACACAGCAAGAGTGAACATCGACATTTTAGGAATCAGCGAACTAAAATGGACTCACATGACCATTATATCTACTAGTGTGGGAAAGATTCCCTTAGAAGAAATGGAGTAGCCACCATAGTCAACAAAAGAGCCTGAAATACAGTACTTCGATGCAATCTCAAAACCGACAGAATGATCTCCGTTTATTTCTAAGGCAAACCATTCAATATCACAGTAATCCAAGTCTATGTCCCGACCAGTTACGCTGAAGAAGCTGAAGTTGAATGGTTCTATGAAGACCTACAAGACCTTCTAGAACTAACACTCCAAAAAGATGTCCTTTTCATAATATGGGACTGGAATGCAAAAGTAGGAAGTCAAGAGATACCTGGAGTAATAGGCAAATTCGACCTTAGAGTACAAAATGAAGCAGGGCGAAGGCTAACAGAGTTTTGCCAAGAGAACACGCTAGTCACAGCAGACACCCTCTTCCAACAGCACAAGTGAAGACTCTACACATGAACATCACCAGATGGTCAATAATGAAATCAGATCAATTATATTCTTTGCAGCCAAAGATGGAGAAGCTCTATACAGTCAGCAAAGATAAGACCAGGGACTGACTGTGGCTCAGACCATGAGCTCCTTAAAGCCAAATTCAGGCTTAAAGGAAGAAAGTGGGAAAAACCACTAGACCATTCAGGTATGACCTAAATCAAATCCCTTATGATTATACACTGGAATTGAGAAATAGATTTAAGGGACTAGATCTGATAGACAGAGTGCCTGATGAACTATGTATGGAGGTTCATTTCATCGTATGAGAGGCAGTGACCAAAACCATCCCCAAGAGAAAGAAATGCAAAAAGGCAAAATGGTTATCTGAGGAGGCTTTACAAATAGCTGAGAAAAGCAGAGAAGCGAAAGGCAAAGGAGAAAAGAAAAGATACACTCATGCTGAGTTCCAAAGACTAGCAAGGAGAGATAAGAAAGCCTTCCTCAGTGATCAATGCAAAGAAATAGAGGAAAATAATAGAATGCGAAAGACTAGAGATCTCTTCAAGAAAATTAGAGATACCAAGGGAACATTTCATGCAAAGATGGGCTCAATAAAGGACAGAAACGGCATGGACCTAACAGAAGCAGAAGATATTAAGAAGAGGTGGCAAGAATACAAAGAAGAACTGTACAAAAAAGATCTTCATGACCCAGATAATCACGATGGTGTGATCACTCACCTAGAGCCAGACATCCTGGAATGTGAAGTCAAGTGGGCCTTAGGGAGCATCACTACAAACAAAGCTAGTGGAGGTGATGGAATTCCAGTTGAGCTGTTTCAAATCCTGAAAGATGATGCTGTGAAAGTGCTGCACTCAATATGCCAGCAAATTTGGAAAACTCAGCAGTGGCCACAGGACTGGTGAAAATCAGTTTTCATTCCAATCCCAAAGAAAGGCAATTCCAAAGAATGCCCTAACTACCGCACAATTGCACTCATCTCACACGCTAGCAAAGTAATGCCCAAAATTCTACAAGTCAGGTGAACTGTGAATCATAAACTTCCAGATGTTCAAGCTGGATTTAGAAAGGCAGAGGAACAAGAGATCAAATTGCCAGTATCCGCTGGATCATCGAAAAAGAGAGTTCCAGAAAAACATCTACTTCTGCTTTATTGACTACACCAAAGCCTTTGACTGTGAGGATCACAACAAACTGTAGAAAATTCTGAAAGAGATGGGAATACCAGACCACATGCCCTGCCTCCTGAGAAATCTGTATGCAGGTCAAGAAGCAACAATTAGAACTGGACATGGAACAAGAGATTGGTTCCAAACTGGGAGCAGAGTACATCTAGGCTGTATATTGTCACCTGTTTATTTAACTTACATGCAGAGTACATCATAAGACAAACTGGACTGGATGAAGCACAAGCTGGAATCAAGATTGCCAGGAGAAATATCAATAACTTCAGATATGCTGATGACATCACCCTTATGGAAGAATGTGAAGAAGAACTAAAGAGCCTCTTGATGAAGGTGAAAGAGGAGAGTGGAAAAGTTGGCTTAGAACTCAATATTCAGAAAATGAAGATCATGGCATCTGGTCCCATCACTTCATGGCCAATAGATGGGGAAACAATGAAAACAATGAAAGACTTTATTTTCTTGAGCTCCAAAATCACTACAGATGGTGACTGCAACCATGAAATTAAAAGACGTTTTCTACTTGGAAGAAAAACTATGATCAGCCTAGACAACATATTAAAAAGCAGAGACATTATTTTGCCAACAAAGACCTGTCTTGTCAAAGCTATAGTTTTTCCAGTAGTCATGTATGGATGTGAGCGTTGGACTATAAAGAAAACTGAGTGCTGAAGAATTGATGCTTTTGAATTGTGATGTTGAGAAGACTCTTGAGAGTCCCAAGGACTGTGAGGAGATCCAACCAGTCCATCCTAAGGGAGATCAGTCCTGGGTGTTCATTGGAAGGACTGATGCTGAAGCTGAAACTCCAAAATTTTGGCCACCTGATGCGAAGAGCTGACTCATCTGAAAAGGCCCTGACACTGGGAAAGATTGAGGGCAGGAGGAGAAGGGGACGACAGAGGATGAGATGGTTGGATGGCATCACTGACTGAATGGAGGACATGGGTTTGCGTGGACTCCGGGAGTTGGTGATGGACAGGGAGGCCTGGCATGCTGAGTTCATGGGGTCGCAAAGAGTCGGACATGACTGAGCAACAGAACTGAACTGAACTGAACATGTGGATGTGAGAGTTGGACTAGTAAGCTGAGTGCCAGAGAATTGATGCTTTTGAACTGTGGTGTTGGAGAAGACTTTTGAGAGGCCCTTGGACGGCAAGGAGATCCAACCAGTCCATCCTAAAGGAAATCAGTCCTGAATATTCATTTGAAGGGCTGATGCTAAAGCTGAAACGCCAACATTTTGGCCACCTTATGCAAAGAACTGACTCATTTGAAAAGACCCTGATGCTGGTAAAGATCGAAGGTGGGAGGAGAAGGGGATGACAGAAGATGAGACAGCTGGATGGCATCACCAACTCGATGGACATGAATTTGAGTAAGCTTCAGGATGATGATGTTCAGGGAAGCCTGGCATACTGCAGTCCATGGGTCACAAAGATTCAGACATGACTGAGTGATTGAACTGAACTGAATGAGATGGCATATGCTTAAGAAATAACATTTACATTAAAAGCAGAATATGAAATTATATTTATAGTACCCAATTCTGTGAATATAGATATAAATTAAAGATATAAATACAGAAAAATATGAAGAAAACAGCAAATATTTTAGTGGTTCTTATTTCTGGGCAGTGAGATTGTGGGTATTTTCAAAAATATACTTTTCTACTGTGAGCCTGCATCACTTTTTCTGCACTTAAGATGGAACCTGAATTCAGAGAAGGAGATTTGAGATGGCACAGTGGAACACGTCATTGCTCCTCATGAAATTTAAAATAGGTTTTCAGAGCTATGTGAGGGGAAACAGAGGAAATAAATCAGTAAGACACACAAAAAATCACATTTATGTTTTGATCTGACTGATCCCATTAATGTTTCAAGTTAATCTCAACCCACAGATGAGTTTCTGTTTTAAACTACTGTCAGTCAGTTGATTAACAATGTTTATCATGGGCCTACTGTGTGCCAGGCACTGGGTCATGCTGGACAAACTGCGTGGAGGAAAGCAAATCCAGTCTTCACCCTCCTGCAGCTCATGGTCACATGGGTATTTAGTAATTCCAGATACAAATCTCAACAAACAAACCTCATGTATTTAGGCATTTATAAATTTACTGGAGTTGTTCTTTAATGTTAAAAGAACATAATTTTTTTCAATTAGAAGAAATTTTTTTAAATCAAAAAGAAAAAGCAAGGTGTTCAATTTATCTGAGATGCTGTAGATTGTAGATGTGGCTGGAGGAAATGTTAATGTGGGTCTTCAGGAAGGAGTTAATGTTTGAGGATCCAGTGTTACCAGCTGTGCTCCAGGTCACAGAGAATGCCATTGTTCTTTCTTGGGAACGGCTGCTTTTGTTCATCAACTCCTCCATCTTGCCCCTGAGAGAACAGACAAACAAGTCCAGTCCTGGTATATTGCTCCTTTGTAAACTACTCTTATTCCTGCTTTTGTGGTGCTTCTACCATGGAGTGACCTTGATGAAGACAATTAAGCAAGGAAAGTAACTCAAATAAAGCAGATTCGTGTGAAGTCACTTCCCAAAGTGGAAAAATGGCTCCTTTTCCTCTCTGCCCCATACTGTAGACACACTCACATATATGCATTTATATATGCATGTATAAACACATATACATAGAAAGCAATGCATGTATGCTCTCTCATAAATGAACACTCAGAAGCACATTTAGATTTTTTAAGAAAGAAAATATGCTCTGCTATTAGCAGATGAAAAATAAAATAATTAAAAGCATTTATATATTTTAGGGGGCTGCAAAGCTTTTCTAGAAATGTTATAACCACAAGTAAAAGTAGATTCAGAAGATTTACTTGAAACAATAGTTCAACTACCTACAGTCTCCCCCATGGGAAAAACAATCAAGAATGAGGAAACGATTAGAAAGCACTGGCAGAGTAGATATTTCAAAGTATCTCCTACTTCACTGATTCAGCATTCCTAACTCCACTGCGTTCCTACTCTCCTTCTTACTCTGCACACATTCCTAACAAACTAAATGTGGTTATTAGCCTTCCAAAACTTCTGAAGATTAGCAATAGAAAGAGTCCTCCATACTGCACTGGTGTATTGATAGGGACATGAAATAACAATTGAAAATAAGGTGAAAAATAAGAAAACCTTACCATTTAGGTACAAGAATTCAAAGAGCAAAGATGCCTGTGTTAATGTACTATAGGGGCAAATAGCCCTCACTGGACTACTGGCAAACTCTACAGAATACACTTTCACACAGACTGTGCTAAGTCTTAACACAGTGGTTAAATTTTATTCTGTATACTCAGTCAAAGTTGGAGTGGTTATCTGAGTATATTATCCATTCAAAAATACTTTTGAACAAGTGACTTTAAAGGAGCAAGCTTTTGATGCTACCAAAAAATTCTTATCTAAAATAAAACTCAAGAGCTTCCCTGGTGGATCAGTGATAAAGAATCCGCCTGCCAATGCAGGAGACATGGGTTCAATCCCTGGGTTGTGAAGATCCCACATGCCATGGAGCAACTAAACCCGGGTGCCACAATTATTGAGCCCATGTGTGCAACTACTGGAGCCTGAGTGCCCTAGAGCCCCCGCTCCACAGCGAGAGAAGGCACAGCAGTGAGAAGCCTGCGCGCCACAACCAGATAGCAGACCCTACCTGCTGCACCTAGAGAAATGCCTTCGTAGCAGCTATGTCCCAGCACAGCCAAAGCTAACTAAATAAAATTATTTAAAAAAGCAAAAGCAGAAAACCCAGAACACTCATTTCAGGAGGTTCTAGGGAGCACAGAAACACACACACACACACGAGCTTAAGCACACACACATACACATTCCTCAGAATGCTGCTGCTGCTGCTGCTGCTAAGTCGCTTCAGTCGTGTTCAACTCTGTGCGACCCCATAGACGGCAGCCCACCAGTCTCCCCTGTCCCTGGGATTCTCCAGGCAAGAACACTGAGTGGGTTGCCATTTCCTTCTCCAATGCATGAAAGTGAAAAGTGAAAGTGAAGTCGCGCAGTCGTGTCCGACTCTTCGCGACCCCATGGACTGCAGCCTACCAAGGATCCTCCGTCTATGGGATTTTCCAGGCAAGGGTACTGGAGTGCCATTGCCTTCTCCTATTCCTCAGAATAATTCGCTGCAATTCACGAAGACGCTTTTCTCTGTGACTTGAACTAGAAGGAAAAAAAAAAAATACTGCTTTGGTTTTTTAAAAGAGGTTTGGAAAATATCCGCAGGGAATAAGCAATACATTTCTCTAACTCCAGAAATCAATGTAATTACTTCAAAAGGCAGATCAATGTGGTTCGACTTTTGAATACCTAATATAAATACCACCCATTCCTCCCAGAAGAGATTCATTTTCATTGCATTCTATAAAACACATTTTTCCCATTTTACAAAGCTCAAACTGCTTTCCAAATATTCTGTTACATACAGTGTTGAACCTGCCACTCTGAATTTTCTTGGGGTAATAGTAACTTAGCCAAAATTTATCTGGAGACTTTAAAGTGAAACCTACAACTGCTGATTTTCAAGATAGAAGCTATAGGAGGCTGAAAACAAAGTTTCTGAACATCAAGAACTTTTCAACCAACTGGGATTCCTTACTACCAGGCAGATTTAGAGCAATGTAAATCTAGTTCTTAGAATTTTGCATAAAAACCATATGTTAGAAAAACATGTTCAGGTCTCTATCCTCACCAGTCTGATGTGATAATTCTGCAACGTGGCAGTGTGGCTTAGGAATGTGTGTTTTAACTGGCTCTCCTGATGGTAGGTGGCTTACTCGTAGAGAATCCCTATTTAGAGATATTCCCAAAGCTATTTAAACCACTTTTCCGTACTTCTCTGACTCAGCCTGTTTTCTTTATCAAATGCATTGGAATTCTATATAAAATAATTACCTCTTTCCAAGTTTAAAATGATCTTCTCCATTTCTTTTGACCTTGCTAAATCAAATGTATTCATCCATTTAATAGCTTTTTTTGGTCTTGAGTCCACCACCTAGCGTGAAAGGTGGTAATTATAGGTTCTTCTGAAAGTGCAAAATGATTTGAATACTACTTTAGGTAGAGATTTAAAAACTGGGCTTTTCTGTCTGACATTCCAAAATGATTTGGATTCCTTATAATTTCCTTACAGTATCTTTATATAACCTCCATTTAATCAAATACTAATAATTATTTATTATTACTTGAATAAAGATTCTATTTAGGGTAAAATTTCTTAAATATTTAGAATGGCATTTTACCATTTTGTAGATGATGCATGTATATTTTATGGTACATTAGGTGCCTCTGTATAATTAGCATGTTCAACACATGTAAGATTTTGTGTCCGATGCGATGCCTATGTCATGGGACTTATAGCAGAGTGTTAACCTTCTCAACAATTACCAAAGTTAACAGTTGAATCTGCGTTTATGATAAGATGTTGGTCAAAAAGGTTGTCTGCTCTGCATTTGGTCAGTGTTATAACTCTCAGCGTTCATGTTATTCCTTCTCCGTAGTGACAATTTGTTGGGTGACGTCAGCATGCAGTGGTTTTAAAGATGGGCTGCCTTTATAAGGGATGTGGGGAAATTACTACTTTAAAAGATGACTTGACAAATGACACCAGGCAGAAAACTAATTTTGTGCTGAAGATGCAGCCACAAACAAATGATAGTGTAGCATTTCCTGTGCTAAGATTTCATGAATAAAGTAAAAGCTAAATTGTCCTTATTCCACCCCAAGTTTTAAATTAGCAGTGCATTTTGGTATCTACTCCCCAAACTGTGCCTTAATTTTAGAAAAGCTAAATGGAAAACATGTTTTAAATATGATACTATGCACAAATATGATATAAATATGAACACATGGTATTAGACATAAATCTCATATTATAAAGAAAAGGGGGCTTCTCTGCCCTTTTTTTCCTCCTATTTGTGAGACATCATCCTCTCCCAAATCATCTCAATCAATTGCCCACCATAAGCATGACTATTGTCACAGATGGGTGCTTTTCAAAATAGTGAACAATCCTTTTACACATGCCCCCCAAAAGGAGATAACATTATTCATTGAATTAGAAGGACTGCCTGTGACAGAAGAGCAGAATTCTTAGGATTGGAAAAGATAAGCTAGGTAGTCCTCCAACAGAGTACCACATGGAATGTGTCGACTGCTTCTTCTTTGCTGTGGTAGGAGCACAATCCACTCCAACCAAAATCTTCCACGGATGCTGGGACATCTAGGTCTGACCTGTCCGCCGTGTAAAGGGCTGGTTAGAATAAGTCATGCAACATTTCTCAAAACCTGTGTCCACAGAGTAGGTAAGTCTGCGTCTGTTCAGAAGTGTACCTGGCAAAACTGCTTCATGGTAGGATATCTGTTGGAACTACTGTGTTCAAAAGTGTCTGCGGGATTCTTAGTGTAGGATATCTCAGAATATTTGATTTCAGCTTTCTCTTTTTCATTGAGTAGCTCATGAAACAAACATTTCTAGGAATTTGCTTTGAAAATTGTTGGTATTTTGGGTTAATTTTAACTCAGGAGTATTTTGTGTACACACACACATATGATGTGCGTATATATATTAAACATGATTTTGAAACAACTGAGCCATTGTCTTCTGTGCTGTATAATTTGTTACATAGTTTACTGTTAATTTGAGAATGTTTTTAAAGACATTTTAAACTATCCACTATAAAATGGAAATAATCATTTCATGGTAAACTCTCGAGTTAGGAATGACTACACCAGCACATCAATTCTGTTCTGAATTGTTCACATCAATTCTCAGTTGAGGGGGAGCTGGGAAAATGAAAAGGGAAACTTCATGAAAACAGAGCTGGGAGGCCAGGAGGGGAGCTCTCATGCATATACCATTTGTGCCAGCACAGATCCCAGTAGGAAGAGACATACCTTGCATCTCTGGCAGAAAGTGACATTACAGGGCCAGCAGGAAGAGGAAAGATTTTCTTTTTGCCTGACAACAGCTCAGCCAAAAAAAAAAAAAACTGCTGTGCTTTGGACTTTGTGTTTATAACAGCTTCTCTCCCTTGCTTTACCTGACTTGCATGTGCTTCATCATAATTGCATGTCCAGAATTGCAATTCTTGGCTGTTTCCAAGTAAAAACCCTGTTGTGCTGGAAAAATAACTGGACCTTTTATTGTTTTAGGTTAACAGAAAAGAAACAGACCTGGGAAGAGAGTTTCAGTGCAATGGGGAAAGGTTTTTTGAGCTACTGCTACAGAACGCTCTAGGACACCACATGAATGGGTTTTTACTTCACTCAATGGACAATGAGTCTTGGAGGAGACAATGCTTGTGCTGAGTACTGAAGAATAAACAGAATTAGTCATTCAAAGAACTGGAGTTGGTGGGACATGTGAGCCTGAGGCATGGAAGAGCACATGGTATAATAGGTGGGAAGTTTATTTTATTCGGAAGGAAAGGGGGGAAAGTAAATCTAAGCTATCCAGCTAATACCTGGACCGTGTTCCTTTGTGGCCTGTCAAACCCTTATAGGATTTTGGAAATTATCACCACCTGAAACATTCCCCACTATGAGGACACAAGATAACATTTCTTTGTTTTTGGCATGGCTTGTTTAGGCACACTGGAAATCATACTTATGCCCTATTTGTTAAAGGGAAAGAAGACATTCAACCCTAGAGTGTTTCAGAAAGAGGTAAATTTAAACAAATAAAGCATGCAAAAAGGTGGGAATAACAAAAAAAAAAAAAGGAAAAGGGGAAGATGAAATTGTAAGTAGGGGAGGAGTTTGAATAAAGTAGTATCTTATTTTTTTAAATTGTATTATGACTGTTGTTAAAAAAACAAAAACAATTTTGTATGTATTTTAGTGGAAAATTAGAGAGTCTTTCAGGGACTGGTAGTCAGATGTAATTTTTAATCAATTCATTTGAAAATCTGTAGCAAATAATGAAATCCATGAGCTACTTATTGCTTTAGAAATCAGCACAGCTATTTATTTGACAATTTTCACATGAAAAGCTTAGTTTTTAGAAGCATATTATTAAAAACATCACTATACACAGGACACTTTATTCTAACGTTTATATCCACTTGAACCTTGTTATAATTTTGAAGTTAGTGTTAATAGCTGCATTCACGATTGCTTGACTTTTTTCCAGATAAAATTGTGAGATTGGGGCAGACTCTTTATGAAAAGTAGTGTGTGTGTGTGTGTGTGTGTGTGTGTGTGCGTGTGTGTGTGTGTGTGTGTTGGGGTGTGTTTTGCTAGGTGACGATCTTATAAAATTTTCTTAAAATAGCAGGTGAGTTTCAGGTCTAACTGAAGATCATCTGACCAAAAACCTATCATCAGCCATTTTCTGCCCATAAACATACCAGAGATTCTAGAATAGATGGAGAGGTTGGCATTTCTGGTTTGAGCCAAGAAAATAAAAAGGCCAAAGTATCAAGCACACCACGTTCTGTAATAACAATCACATTCTGCAAGGTCATCATACTCAAGGACGTCCTGAAGTGGCTATTGTTTTATTTTGGTAATGTCTTTGGCTCTTAACTCCAGTTTTTGAAAACGGATTTGTCTCCAAAACAGCAGTATTGACATAAGTTATAGCCACCAGAGTGCCTAAGGGTGAATGCCAGCTTGGCATTCCCTGGAGGTGAATATATTTATATATATACATATACATATTTTTTTAACTTTTCAAGTTTAATCACCATCCAATTTCTCTTGATTTAAATGAATAAAATGTCACCTTATTTATATGATCATACTGTTTTAAAATGCTAATCTAACATATATGAGTCTTTATAAACCAAATGACTTTTCAGCCTACATAGATTTTATTCGAAGAAATCTACAAATTAGACATCATTATCGTCCTTATTTTATAGGTGAAAAAACTGAAGACTAGAAGGTCCCAGACTCTTGGGAGGTGGAACACAGGATGTGAACACTGTTTCTGTGACCAAGGTCTTTGGGGTATCTTCCCCATTGCAATAGTCACTGAATCTAGACTTGGTTAGAACTTTTTTCTCCTAGATTGGAAAGGCTTCCTTTATTTTTTCACAGTAACAGCTTAGAAGACATCGCTTTATTTAAAAACTTTATAAAATCTGCCTAACAACATTATAGCATGTTTATTTAATATATGGGGGTTGGGAAGTGTTTAAATGCCAATGTGGAGGCCCACTCAGATCCCTAAAATTAATATAAAGATTATTTTAAAATAAAGACATTCTAGATTTAACAGATGTAGAAAGAAACCTTCCTTTGGCATGGAAAGCAGAAACTTCTGGGAGTGAGACTGCTAAGAATTCCCTAACCAGAACCTTTATGGCCATGAAGGAAAAATCTGAGATGACCGCTCCCACTTGCATAAACAGACATTATCACAAACTTCCTTATCTCCCATTTGTTCCCCTAGAAAACCATTTGTTATTCCCACTGAAGATTTTTCTCTCCCACCTCTCAGCCCCCACCACTAAGTTAGGGATATAAACTCCCATCTTAAGCTATTTAGAGAGCCACTTTTCTTGGTGTATTTTTGTGTGCATATAAATAAGCTATTTTTTTTTAAATAAATAGTCTATAAGTGCAAAGATTAGTAGCCACCAGCTCCTCTGTCTATGGAATTTTCCAGGCAGGAATACTTGAGTGGGTTGCCATTTCCTTCTCCAGGAAACTTTCCCAGTCCAGGGATCGAACCTGCAACTCCTGTTGCGTCTCCTGCATTGTAAGTGGATTCTTTACCACCGAGTCACTAGGAAAGCCCAGTTGTTCCCCTAGAAAACCATTTGTTCCTGCCATAGAAGATTCTTCTCTCCCTCCCCTCATCCCCCACCATTAAGTTAGGTATATAAACTCCTATCTTTAGCTATTTGGAGAGCCACTTTTTTGGTGTATTTTTGCATGCATATTAATAAGCCATTTTCCCCTGTTAAACTATAAATTTATGTTTAATTTGCACACGCCAGTACTAAACCTGAGTAGAAGAAAATATTTCTCTCTGACACTATTACACCAAATCAGATCACTTTTTTTTTTACCATAGTAAAAAACACATAGCCTAAGTTAGATTGTATCCTTTTATATATTTCAGTCCAGCTCTGACATTTTTGTAGAATTTTCAATATATCTGTATCTTTTTAGATATAAGTAATCATTCCTCTAGATAGAATTCATTGAGTACTACCTGGTGCCAATAAGTGGGATAAGTTGCTTCATATTTTAGCTCATTTAGCTCTCCTAAATCTTTAAGGTAGGTCTTAACTCCCTAAGGGCATGAAAGCAATGAAATATGGGATGCACAGCTGGCCTGAGAAAGGCAACTGTGTACCAACTCGTGTATTTCATGATAAATAGGATGTCCACATGCATGTAATAAGATAGTGTAGTTCTTCCATTTCACTGCTTCCCAGTTGGGTTTGTGTTTGGACTTTACAAATCAAAAAACCCAAACTTTGAAAATGGATCCATCAAGGAGTCATAAAGTGAAACTCATGAATCAAGATCCAGGGAGGTAAAGTGATCCAGCCAGGAAGAAATCTTGTGGTCCTCGGGTGCCATGAGAAAGAGGACCATCTCTTCTGGGGGTAGGATGCAGTAAAAAAAAGGCTCGTTTACCTACTTGATGTGTGGCTGTAAGTAAATTCTGATCTCCCTGGGTCTCAGTTTTCTCATCTGAAACATGAGGATAATATCCTTTTCAAAGAGCTGCTGGAAGGACTAAATCAAGTAATATGGTAACATATCTGCAACAGGATGATACTCAGAAAATTCAGGATGGCACCTTTTCAGGGAAGGAAGGAGGGAGAAGAAAGGACTCAGGAAGGGAGCAAAGGGCGCTTCTGTTTTAGCTGGAATATTCTGCATCTTTTATACAATTGTACGACGATCTGAACCAAGTAGAATACAATACTGATATTTGTTAATCTGGAAACGGTGCTTGTTAAACTATTTTTGTACTTTAAATTTTTTTAATGAAAATTTTTTAGTGCCTGTCACATAGGGCACAGGGAGTATGGATTCAGATCCTTTGCTACAGACCTTGTCAGAAGCTAGAGACTCTACTGTGATAAATTTAAGTGCGACCCAAGGAAACAGACCCTGTGGTGAGCCTGAGCTGAAGTGGAGTGCGCCTGGGGAGCTGGGCGTTCACCTTCTACAATGGAGTTCAACAGACAAGTTCACCCTCCTCTGCAGACTGGATGAACACAAGCTCGCTGCACTGCCTTCCTCAGCTTCGCCACTCAGTGCAGAGACAGAGTGCTTTATGCGGTCTACATTCTACAGCCACATTCCATTTTCCATATGGGATCTTCTAGCAAGGAAAGCTGTTTACATTTTAATTTATTGTAGCATGCAGCTCCTGCCAACGCCATGTGTCACCATGATTTCCATATGGGAGCCCTCCCTTCCCCACAATGATGTTTATTTGGTCTGTACAATTTGTTTAGATTCTCCTCATGGAAATTCAGGATTTGGGGTTTTGAAAATAACTCTTCCAGAGCTCCTACATGTGGTGAACTCCACAAGAAAGTGGGTTTTCCTGAACCTTATGGTAAACCAAGCGATTACCATATATAGAAAGGCAACCGAACTTAGAGAGGACATCGACTCATCTTTATGTTGCCACATAACACACAACACAAGGTAACTCAACTCAAGAGGATTTGCAGCCTCTGAGAGGCCTGAGGGCTATTCAGTGGTCTAGTTCTTTTTTGGTCTCCGAGCTTTCCACCCTTATGCCCTCTCACTCTCCCCTCACCTTGACTCTGAAAAAGGAAGAGGGAACATTCTGGAGACAGAAATTAAATTAATTAAGCCTATCCTACCGCGCTTAGTGATGGGTTCCCCCGTCATTTCTTTTCTATAGAGAAAGGCTCATGGTTCACACACGCGGGTCTTTGAGAGCAGTAGTCTTCCACTGCTGGAGAAAGAGAAAAATAGTTTTCTTTTCTATTTGGGGGGTGGGGGGCAGAATTGATGCAGGGGACACGTGACTGTCAGCTCACTCAGGATATGCACAGAGGAATTTCAGACTGCTTTAGACGTTATAAAATTGTAAGTTAACAGCCAACAGAGGTATTTACGGAAATTAGACCATCTTTCAAGTCATTTATCAGTGTGCCTCCAATTCCCATTGCAAGGCAGGTGAAATAATAACGGATTTGGGGAACTTGAATCATATTCAATGCAGGAAAGAGAAAGCTATCTGCTTCCAGATTATCCAAATAAAGGGAAGAACTAGAATTGCCTGGGCAGATAATGCTGCTGCCCTCAGTTTTAACTGGGGGAGGATTCCGTGCAGCCTCCCAGGGAGAAGGCAGAGAGCTAAGGCTCACTGATATTACACAAAACCCTCCTGGAGAATCCCAGTGCCAGCCCTGAGCCTCCCAGGCTGCTGGAGACCAGAAGTCAAAAAACTTCTGGTCAAAATTCAAAAAAAGTCAAAAATCTGCAACCTTAAATGCGACAGCAACGCGTTTGACTTCCTTTGAGAGAGGAGAGAGAAAACTCTTGTCATAAAAATGCTGCTCTCTGCCTTTAAAATGATTCCCTTGGTGTTTTAAAATAATAAAATGGCAATATCCTTTTAAGCCAAAGAGCAATCTCCCCAAAGTAATTACTGCGCATCAAGGATAATTGAAAATATGTAGAAAATCGAGGGAAAGAAAAGGTATATCTTCCGTTAAAGTGAATGTAAATGGCAGCACTTTTATGGCATTTGGTTATGACAGTGTAGCTCACAGCTGCCAAGAAGGAAAACACCGAAATACCTGAATCCCATTAATTTTACAATAGTATTTCCATAGGGCTTCCACTGAGACTTAGTCTAGTTCTTACTGTCCTTTCGTGGGAACACCAATACAATTATTCACGGAGAACTTTGCAAGAAAAGATGGAACTTGGCACCACCAGAAAAACCAGCACAGAGCAGTTATTTCCATGTCATTTAAATGATGTGATTAACTCAGCGGAAGAATTGTTTATCCTCTGTCCTCTACTGTGTTGTCTTAGAAAGACTTTCTCTTTTAAAGACAATACCATTCATTAAGCAGCAAATTAGAAAATGAACACACAGCCAAAATTGAAGGTGAAACGCCTCCTTGACTCTCTTCTGCCCTCTGCTGGGCACTGTGTATCTCCTCTTTGTCCAGGGGGATTAAAAAAAAAGGGTATTTTCCCATCTCAAATCTTTCCAAAAGATAGTGTCGAGGTGGGTCTGGATGTGACAAATCACTCTATTCTGACGGATCTTGTAGGTAAACTTCTTAAGAGTGCGCCAAGTGTTTGCTTACTGTGTTTCTATTTGTTTAAATCATGCATCAGGTCAGTTCAGCTCAGTAGCTCAGTCGTGTTTGACTCTTTGTGACTCCATGGACTGAGGCACGCCAGGCCTCCCTGTCCATCACCAACTCCCGGAGTTTACTCAAGCTCATGTCCATTGAGTCAGTGATGCCATCCAACCATCTCATCCCCTGTCGTCCCCTTCTCCTCCCGCCCTCAATCTTTCCCAGCATCAGTGTCTTTTCAAATAAGTCAGCTCTTCACATCAGGCGGCCAAAGTATTGGAGTTTCCGCTTCAGCATCAGTCCTTCCAATGAACACCCAGGACTGATCTCCTTTAGGATGGACTGTTTGGATCTCCTTGCAGTCCAAGGGACTCTCAAGAGTCTTCAACACCACAGTTCAAAAGCATCAATTCTTCAGCTCTCAGCTTTCTTTATAGTCCAACTCTAATATACAGCACATAAAATTTACCATTTTAACAGTACACGGTTCAGTGGCACTAAGTACATTCCCATTGTTGTGACACCATCACCACCATCCATCATCAGAATTTTTTGCATCTTGCTAAACTGAAATTCTATATCCATTAAACACAACTCCCCACCGCCCCTCCCCACCCCCCACACCTGGAACCCATGATGACCACTCTTCTACATTCTGTCTCTATGAATTTGACTATTCTAAGTACCTCCATATAGTATTTGTCCATTTGCAATCATGTGTTAATTATTACTTATAATAAAGAAGTAAAAGCATATGTAGGTAACAGTGAGGGGAGATGAAACAGAGTATGTAACTAGTTTGTATTTGACAAGCATGTGAAGGAGACAGGCAGTCAACATAAACAGAGTGACACACAGAGAGCAGAGTCACAACTCCTGGCAGGTCCTTCACTCTTACAACCCGGTGGCAACTAAAGTGCACGAGGACACAGCTAATAGGAGGCAGAGCTTGGTCTGAGCTAGGATTTACAGATTGCAAAGTTTCACTGCATTGGTATTTTTATCAACCAGTATCCTCCTGGGCACCTCCTTATCTTTTACAACATTAAGAAATTCCCCAGGGGTAAAGAACATGTCTTGTCCTTACTGTTCTCTCATGCATGGAGTAAACTATCAGTTCATTGAGTATGTTTGGCCCCGAGACCTGAATCTTAAATATCTCTCATCTCACTTTTTGTCTGAAACACTGTAACAGAAGGGTGGTTCCTGACTCTAAGCTTGGACTCATTCAAGGCTCCAAGATCTTGACAGTCATTGTCATCTCGGTCTACTCCATTTTAGAAAGATGCTCTGAAGGTGCCTGAGAGGTTTCTAACCTGGAGATCTGTAAAATCAACCCAAGAATTAGTTGAGACAAACTGGGTCTACAGGAGGTTCCCTTTTTATTAAATGCAGGTATAGCCAACAAGCAAGCAACAAAGAGAAAACTAATTTTAGGTTTGATGAACAGCACACCTTGTTGCCGTCCCATTGGAGAACTGGAAATGTTGCAAATTTAAAATAAAAATGTTCTCTGTAACTTGCCTTGTAAATGTACTAGCTGTTTAAAAACAAGCAAACAGTCTATCCTTCTCATTGTTGGTGCTGGTGTCGAGGGAAATTTCTAGTTTCTACCATATTTTGGTGGGAAGAGAAAAGAGTACTTCCCAGACCTTATTCTATGGTGGCTTCCCAGACAGGACTGTCAGTGCCACCCTCCTGCATAGCAACGAGATTCAGAAGTATCCTTTGCTGCTCCTACAAGAGTTTATTTTGGTGTTTGTTGAACGATGTTATGCCCAGTGATAACATTTACAACTGAATTGTTGTTTCTTATTAAATGGTTAGTGCTTGAATAGACCATTAGAGAGGACTTTAGTTAAAATATTTAAGACAATATTTCTCAGAATATGATCTACTCTCATCCTTTTATATGACGATAAACTGGATTATAGGAATCAAAGGCCAGTTACAGAGAACATTTTTAGTTTAAATTAGGTTTGTCACATAACATTTATCTTCCCACTCTGGTTTACAAAGACCAGAGAGTACGTTATAGTTAATATCTAATAGTGAACTGCCTCTAATAATAAGCCAAGAAGTGTCTTTATTTGATCTTGGTAGGATTGCCTCCTGGAGTGCTCTTCCTGGGATGGACATCAGTTTGCCCTGGTCAGTACAAAGCTGGCCAAGCGATTTCCCCACTAATTTCTGGTCTGTTGAAGCTGTCAACCCTGAGAACAGTGACTGTATCTTTAGCTCCATCAGCATGACCCTTGGCTTCATCAGCATAGCCCCCAGCCAGCTGCAACTGACTCTCTGTCTCAACCTTCTGAAAGGCATAGCAAGTGTCCTGAGCTCCAGTTCTGTCTCTACCCTTCCAGAAAGGCATTCAGACCCCATCTCGCCCTCTCACTGGCTAAAAGACCTCTGGCAAACCACTTCCCTCTCAGTGGTGCTGGGTGCATCCAAGCAGGTGACGCTCTAAAGTCCTACCTCGGTTCCCTGCACCAACCACATGCTCGTTTCGTACATCGGGCTCTCTCTGGACAGCTGAAAGGTGTCCGGGCTTCCAGCCTGGGGCTCTGCCTTTTGGCTCCATCCCTCATTCTTACTTTTGTCTTTCTTCTGAAAACCGTGCTTGTTATGGGTGAGGCCCTGCCACTCTTTTCCTTTGTAATACAATTCTAGGCTGAACAATGGCTTAGCTTCCTGGAGACATATTCACTTATTACCACATCTTCAGTTATCATCTTCCTGGGTGCTTGGGACTTTCCAGATTAAAATGACCTTTTAAAACAATTGAAATAGTCTCTGAAGGGGCAGTGTGGGACTACTTGGGTCCCCACTCCAGCTCAGCCTTGCAAAGTCAGAATGAGCTTTAAGAAAGTCCTTTCTCTTCTGTGTGCTTCAGTTTACTCATCTGTAAAATGGGGGCTAATTGTGCTTCACGGGTACCTGTGAAGATCTGATGACCAGGTACATGTAAATTGTTTTAGAACACTACCAGACTGTGTGGTTAAATGGGACGGTCGCTGTTTATGCCTTTTCTAAACAAAGCGTTCCAGTTTGGGGTTGCTTGGTAATGAGATATGTGGAGGACACAGAAGGAAGAGGAAGTAGGCAACAGGGAGACCTGAGGCCCCAGGGAGGGGCCAGGCGGAGTCTGACATGGTGGGGCTGACATGTCACCGCAGCCTGAAGCGAACACATTCCTAAGGCACAGCCTGTTCTGTTCCCTGCAAAGGCTGACTTGGTTGTACACGACCCTCTCAGAGCAGTTTGTCTCAGAACTGTTCACACCCATGGTGATGAGGGGACATGAGATACTTTTAGAACATTTCTGTGATTTCAGGATTTGTGCAGTTAGTTAAGGGGCCCCTGTTATCAGCTTGTCTTCCCTGAGAGCACTCAGCCTTACTCTTTTTCTTCTAACTCCTTGAAGGATGTAGTTTAACCAAGAAAGTAACTTGATTAAACATTCCAAATACCCAGCTCCAGAAAGCCATATACATAGTTCACCCTAAGCATATTATTTAGCGACTAAATTCCTAACATTCTCTATTGTAAAACAGAGATGATAATATCTGCCTTACAAAGGTTGTTTTGAAGATCAGACAGAATTACATTGGTGCTAACCATAGAGGTTGGCATAACTGAAAAGACGGATGAACATTTCTTGTTGCTGATCCTGGGGAGGATAGTGGTTATAGCAGAGGTGCGTGCCCTTCGAGGACACTGAAACTAGCATGTGGATGGCCTCGATCAAGCTTTGTATCGCACTCATGCATGGTGCTTTTCTAGCGACTTAGCAGAGTTTACAAAGTACTGGCAGGCACCTTGTCCTAATGGCTCCTCCTAATGTCCCTAATGGGACAGAATAATAGTCAAACAGTCGGGCTTCCCAGGTGGCGCTAGAGGCAAAGGATCTGCTTGTCAACGCACGAGAAATATTCAACCAGCCACAGTGTAAGCCCTGGGGGAATGGGAAAGGGAGGGGTAAGGAGAGGGTGAAAGGTGAGACCTGCGTCTTTCCTGGATTCTTCTGACAGCTTGATAAATTCACCAAGTAGTCAAATTTAAAATTTCATTAGACTTTAACATTTGGAAAGCAATGACCCAGTCTCTTGGTTTTTGGACAGCCCCATCGTCCCATTTGGGGCTTCCCTCATAGCTCAGTTGGTAAAGAATCCACAGGCAATGCGGGAGACCCTGGCTCGATTCCTGGGTTGGGACGAGCTGCTGGAGAAGGGATAGGCTACCCACTCCAATATTCTTGGGCTTCCCTTGTGGCTTAGCTGGTAAAGAATCCTCCTGCAATGAGGGAGACCTGGGTTCAATCCCTGGGTTGGGAAGATCCCCTGGAGAAGGGAAAGGCTACCCACTCCAGTATTCTGGCGTGGAGAGTTCCATGGACTACACAGTCCATGGGGTTGCAAAGAGTTGGACATGACTGACTTTCACTTTCACTTTCTCTTTCATCCTCCCATTCACCCTTCACTTTCTACTCTTTCTAGATGGTGAACCTCCTATGGCAAGTGTTTAATTGGTGATCTGGTAAACTTTGTCAAGGAACAAACTCAATCAAGGGCTTGTCCCAGGGTTGATCTTGCAAAAGCCACTCCCAGGGAACAGAGCGACTGATTGCTGTCTGGGAATCAAGAAAAAAGCCTTTCTCTTTTGCAGGCAGTGGAAAATCAGTTCAGAAGGACTCAGACACTTCTCCGTTTTAGGCAAGTGGCCAGGAGCCACCTTCCTGAGCCTCAGTGTCTGCATCTGTAAAATGGAAGTAGTGTTAACTGTCTTGTCTTAGAAGGATTAGAGATAATGCCTGTGTATATATTAGGAACACAATCAGTGGCAGTTAACTATAATTACCTCTGCACTTCCAGGGTGGCGGGATGAGGGGTTGGAGAACAAGGGAGAAAGAGTTGTGTTGCAAAGACATCATTGACTGGAGACTATTTGTGTTTATTTAGGGCCTATCCATTTTCTGAAATCCATCTATCTTACAACCTAATCTAGACTATTAGAAAAGAAAAATAAAACACCCTACTAAACACACACCTTTCCCAGGTTTAGTTTTAAAGAGTGTGTGTGTATTTATTGGAAAACAAGATGAGTGCTCTGTTAAAAGCCTGACTCGAGTCCTGTGTTCCAAGGACACCTCCACAGCTCCATAACATAGATCATCCCCTAGGAAACCCAGCAGAGATCTGTAGCCTTCATGGTGCTCATGTCCTCTCCATTTATAGCTGACCTAATTTTTCTCTAGATGAAAGATACACACACCACGCAGCTCTCTGTGCAAGCCCATGGTCGGAAGCTGATTCTCCTTCCATCCTGAGGCCAAGTCCCTGGCTTACAGCCCTGTTACCACACACCTGCCCAGGAAGGGTGGGGTGGGGGAGAACTAATGAGATGGGGAACATTTTATTCTCTTAGTGGTTGTTGAAGAGTTCCTCTTAGAAGAGATCTACTTCGATGAAGAAATGCATTTAAGATTTCCACTTGAGTAGAAACAGTTCTAGGGTTGGAGAAAGGAGAAGGGAGGGGGAGAAGCTCTGTCTTGGTGGAGGTAGGAGTGAAGAACATGAGGCAGGGAGGGACGACGGAGGTGGCAGATGGAGTGGGCTGGATGAAGCTAGCTTTCCCTCACGTACTCCAGATCTCTGTACATGTAACGGCCATAAACTGCTTGTTGTGGTTAGTTTCTTATAAAAAAGCTGTCGTAGATTAATTTTTGGTTGTCACCAGGTTAAACCAACACAGCAAAGGACGACGAAGGGGCAAGAGGAGCAGGACATGGAGAATGTTGGGTCCAGGACCTGGGGGAGAGCCTTAGATGTTTCCAGGCCTGGATGTTATTGGCATCAATTTTGATTTGAAATTGATTCACCTCCGCTCTCACTGCTATCTCTCTTGCTTCTCTGCAGCCCAACACTGGCTGCTCCCCAGCCCTGCACAGGGCATTGCTACCAGCTGCTCCCTCTCCAGATACTCGGCCTCTCGTATACCTGTCTCCCTGAATGGGACATTCCCCAGAAACCTCTCTGCCGCCTCATCTAAGATTGCACCTGCAGTCATTAACTGTTAGCACACGCCTTCTTTAATTTTCTCGGAGCTCTTATTACTCTCAGACATTTATCATACATCAATTTATTTATTCCTTGTCAGTTTCGCCTGACCAGTAGACTTGCTGTCTGGGGGCAGGGAACTTGCCTTTTCTGTGTATTTCCATGTCTCCAGTTCAAGGGCTCTCAATAAATATTAGTTGAAAGGTGACATCTGGGGGCACAGTATTGAAGCCAGAGTCCCTCCTCAGGACAGATCATATTCAGCCTGCTTGGACTGGCACCAAGCTCATTTCCCAAGGGCTGCCTGCTGACCTGGAAGATGGTGTGGTTATTTTGTCTCTTCTCTCCTCTACCTTATCAACACATTTCTAGAGCCTTTGGGATGCTCTTAGCCCCTTTTCTACCTGCTCTCGTACATATCCCTGCAACATGACGTGGAGGCTATTTCCTTTCTCTTCTTTACATCACTGACTCCAGGCTGCCCAGCATTCTCCTGCCTGGGCACACACATATTCCAGTGGCCTCTTGCCCCTTGATTTGTTTTTTTTTTTTTTTTAAAAAACGAACAAAATTTTTATTATTTTTATTTTTTTTTATAAAAATTTATTTATTTTATTTATTTATTTTTTTTAATTTTAAAATCTTTAATTCTTACATGTGTTTCCAAACATGAACCCCCCTCCCACCGCCCTCCCCATAACATCTCTGTGGGTCATCCCCGTGCACCAGCCCCAAGCATGCTGTATCCTGCGTCAGACATAGACTGGCGATTCAATTCTTACATGATAGTATACATGATAGAATGCCCTTCTCCCAAATCATCCCACCCTCTCCCTCTCCCTCTGAGTCCAAAAGTCCGTTATACACAGCTGTGTCTTTTTTCCTGTCTTGCATACAGGGTCGTCATTGCCATCTTTCTAAATTCCATATGTATGTGTTAGTATACTGTATTGGTGTTTTTCTTTCTGGCTTACTTTTGCCCCTTGATTTGGAATTTGCACTTTGATCTGCTCTGGGTTTGAATCTTGGCTCTTAGCTGATTAAGGATTAGACCGTGGAAATGACTCCACCCCTCTGTCTCAGTTTCTAAATCTGAGTCAATGGTTTTATCAACCTCAAAGGATGAGTGAGCTCCTCCCCCATGCTCCCTCCTAAACCAGCAGAGGGCTTGGTAAGTGACAGCCGTTGTTGTCATTCAGCCTCTGGAGCACGTGGAGAGCTCCCATACAGGAGGATGGAGCAAGGGGGACATTCAAGTCTACTTTCTCTTGATAAATGTTATCATGAAGTAGTTCGACATTAGCCAGACATCGTGGCAGAGATTCAACTTGTAGCCTCAGCATCTTCAGCAGTTATTCTGACACACTCCTCATGACTCATGGCCCCTTCCAGCAAGTGCACCTTTGGTCTTGCTCCCAGGGTGGTGAATTTCTAGCTTAGAAAGGAAAAAAAAAAAAAGAACATCTTTGTTCTTTTTCAGATCGCCCAGAGGTGGATTCTGAGGCAAGTACCTCAGTGTGTATATGGACTATAGCCTGACAGCCTCCTCTATCCATGGAATTCTCCAGGCAAGAATACTGGAGTGGGTAGCCATTCCCTTCTCCAGAGGATCTTCCCAACCCAGGGACCAAACTTGAGTCTTCTGCATTGCAGGCAGGTTCTTTACCATCTGAGCCACCAGGGAAGCAAACACCTCAATGCTGGTGGCTTACTGGGAGGTGATCCCAGGAAGCAGAAGCAGGTATGAAGCAGTGCCAGGAGACGAAGCAGTGCCGGGAGACAAAGCAGTGAGACAGAAGAGAAAGCCAACAACATGTCCATGGGCAAGGCGGCTGCGGGCACAGCAGAGACTTGGTCCACCAGGGCCTCTCAAGAAACTGTGGAACGTGTTTCAGGACTGTGCCAGCCAGGCATGGGGAGGTGGGCATTTATCCTGGGTCCTCCTGGGGGAGTTAATCCCCCATATGCCCCTCTTGTACTTGTATACAACCTGTATTGCTAAGAAAGCCCTGGGCAAGACACCGAGAGATGCAGGTGCTCCAGGGTGGAAGCTGTCAGCCTCCAGATTGTCAGTCTCAGCTCTAAGTCAACATGGAGTTGGGCTGAGGGCACAGGGGAGTTGCCACAGTTTGGATTCCAGGAAGCTGACTCTGAGATGGAGATTAGTATGCAAGATGTATTATAGGAAGAGCTCTTGGGATCAACATCCGCAGGGGATGGTAGGAAGGAGGCATGGGCCAAGAGAGACTTTTATTTGGCTACGATGCAGTTTCAAGGGAGGTGCAGCTGACCCCTTGGGGAGCTTAGAAACAAGGATGGCTCTTTAGAGTTGTTCTGAGTTGGAGCAAAGGAGAAGAGTATTTATATCCCTCTGTGGACAAATCACTGGATGAGGGTTGTCCATGGGCAGTTCCTAGAGAGGGCTCAGAGCTGAGTGCTTATTGGCTAACTGCCCACTGAACAACCAGGAAAACAAGCCCTTAATTTCTGAAGGGAGACCTAGGTTATACATCACAGCATCTTCCACGGACATCAGCTGCATCCGCATCATGCAATTTGGAAGGGAGAAGCAGAGGCAGAGAAAGCTCAAGGTCCAAAGCCCAGGTCTTTGACCGTGAATCTGGGCTGGAGGCCAGCAGTTGAGAGCTTGCTTTCCCTCAGGATAAGAAAATAACCAAAGCCCCACTCCTATCCAGACTCTAAAATATGATATGCACATCCATCTAGGATTGTCAGATTTATTTGGATTCATCACTTGATGTGAAAATAATAGATCTGGTTTCTCTTAATTCATTATCTGTGGTGGCAGTGGTGGCGATGCCGATAAAAAGTCATGAAAATCACAGTGACAGCAGGCTGAAGCCAGGTTCCCTAAATCCATTACGAGCCATCTGATTTTAAGGTGGCTTCCAATAAATATACTGGCTGGTGGCCGCTGAGGGAGGCATAAGAGCGAAGATCCAAAGTGGATGAGTGGCCACGGATGCTTAGGTTTTTCTGACAGCGAGAACAGCACTTTGTGGGCTTGTGGAAAAGGACTTAAAGTGATGACTGTGTTCATTTAGTTGCTCTGCTGCTGCTGCTAAGTCGCTTTAGTCGACAAAAAAAAAGACAAAAACAAAAACAAAAAACACCCCACATTTCCCTAAAATTCTTTTCCAGCTTCCCTAAAATTCAGACTGGATTAAAAGATGTTAGAGATTACCTCTGAGCAGTTTTGCTGTTGTTTCTTGGCCGAAATAAAATATGTCTTGTTGACATAAATAGCTGCAATGATGATACAAGTATTTCTGGGTCCTGAGTGTCCTCAGAAGATCCAGAAGTGCCTGTGAATCATCTTATTAGCATTACACATCTGCCTTCACCTCCGTCTGCCCAGGGCACATTTGCAGTTTGATATCACAGTAATGGTTTCTTGGCTAATTTTTCTTGAGCTCTACACTAGGCTGCAAAGGATTCCATGATTTCTGAGTTTGAAAAAGCAGTTGACAAATTCATTAAGGTAAGGTACCACCCACACTGAAAACTATTTGTGAAATGGAAACTCTCTCTCTGTATTTATGATTCATTCATTGACGCTTTGACCAAAATACTGTGTCACAGGTTAACAGAGGATATGATGGGGAAAGACGGCAAGAAATGTACTCTTTTGCACAATCCTGTGTTGGGGTTGGTGGGAGTGGGGGCATCCCAAGGGCCGTATAACTGTGTGCTACTCTCTGCAGCTCAAGGTGGGCTTTGTAAATGAGGAGGACTTGGTGGCTTTGAGTGAGGTCTTGGGATACCATGTTTAAAACTCTTAGTCTTAAAGGCAGGAAAAATTCTCCAAAGGTGGTAACACCAGCCCTGCAGGAGCAAGGAGGGAAGAGTCAGGCAAATAGTTTTGTTCTTGGGGTGGTTTTACTTTAGGGACAAGCAGAGCGGGACATCTAATCACAGTTTGCATGCTGTGCATACTAAGTCGCTTCAGTTGTGTCCAACTCTGTGCAACCCTGTGGACTGTAGCCCTAAAGGCTCCTCGGTCCATGGGTTCTCCAGGCAAGAATACTGGAGTGGGTTGCCATGCCCTTCTCCAGGGCATTTTCTTATCTCAGGGATTGAATCCACGTCTCTATGTCTCCTGCATTAGCAGGCAGGTTCTTTACCACTAGGGCCACCAGGGAAGCTAATTACAGTGTGGGTCTCACCTATCGTGTGCTCAGAAATATTCAAGTCACTTTTATGCTAATTTGTATTTTAGCAGGAGCTTGGGTCTGTTAGGTAGTTAGAATAGGAAAAAGGAGTCCAGAATGGTGGTGGCTAAAAGACAAGGAAGGGAAAAGCCCATGAAAATAGAACAAAGAAAGGTCCGAGGACCTCAGGCAGAAGAGACAGCACTCCTGGCTAGCCCAGGTTACACAGGGTGGTCTCAGGGGGAGAAAAAACATACAAAAAGAGGCCAAAGGGCCAGGGGCCTCTTTCTCTCCCGTGTGCGCTCCCGTTCTCTCTCTCTTCTCCTCTCTTCCCATCTTTTGGGTCAACATGCCCTCACGCCTCGAGGATGCATTTTCCTTTATTTTATAAAGGAAACTGATCTGTCCAAGTACTATAACACAGACTGTTCAAGAGGTGTGATGTGCTGAGGCTTTAATTCCGTTGCTTCAAATCTTTGTTGTGATGAAACAGAACCGATGAGATTACACTTCCCTAACAGGTCCAGAAAGTTAGGTTTTGGGGTAGGCAAGAACAAAGTGTTTGGAATATGATATCAAATATGCTGACGCAAATATTCACTGGCTTCTCCTCTAGGTACTTGGCCACAGTCCTTGGTGGAGGTCTGGGGGCCTCAAAGGAACCACATCCTTATAAGAAGACACCTCTGTGCCTATCAGAGCAGCATAAGTAATTTTGGAAATGGGGGTGTAGGAATTAGAGGTGCCAGCCACACGAGGGGTCTTCTCTCCATCCTGATCATCTCTTACCCTCTGGATTGACATCTGAGAGCACTGTCACTTACTCAAGTGATTCCATGTCACAGGCAGGACAACAAGCAGTAGACCAGGAAATGGACCTGAGAATGGTTGCAGTTACTCACTTTGGGCAAAAGAGTTGTAAATGTCAGAGCAGAGCACAGAACCAGGACTCGGATTCCAGTTGTGTTGTGCTTTCTGCCAAGTGGTGATGATTTGTGTCTCCTCTGAGGTTCAACCTTGCCTTCCATTTCTGTATACCCAGACTGCTCTCTCTCCCTATGTGTCTGTCTATCTACCTACCTATCTATCTATCCACCTATCTTCCTATCTATCCATCCATACATACATGTACAAGAGGGTCTAACATACAAGCTAGTCTTTTAAACAAGGAATGAAGTTGATTGCTGGACAATAGTCAAATAGCTATTACTGGTGAAATATTTCATTTAAGCTACACAAATTCATAAATTTTTTAAATATTCCCCTAAATCATAATATGAACTGTCAAGATGAAAATAATCAGTGAGAATAATTATAAAAGGGGATAGTTTTAATTTAGAAAAAAAATTAAGAACTTTAGACATTAACAAACTCCTGCAATTAATGTTTGTTGCTGTATATAAACAATTAACGTAGTAAATACCCTGACCATCAACGCCAATTTAGCAAGGTCTCAATTTGAAAACACTCAGTTGATTATTTCTTTGAGTGACTCTATCTATTAATAGAATGAAGTATGATGTTATGAAGTGAAAAAGAACTTGAGAAGATAGTTTCTAACAACAAGGCTGTTGCTAGAAAGTGTTATTCTATCATAGAATTAATCAGACCCCAGCCTTTATTATTAAAAAGCAGAGAACAATAGCCCTAGGAGGCCATACGAGGATGCCATCTAGCCTCCAGGGAAGGCATAAAGCTTCTTTGCATTATCCCCACTACATCCCAGATCAGAGGAATCTTATGTGAATGGATCTGAGTCCAAGGATATTTAATGACTCCAAGCAATTAGAGGTAGAGATTTTTGAGAGACAAGGAAATAAGTTTTGATTGCAGCTCAGAATGGAAAGTTTGCCCTTCTCTTTATTGCAGATTTATTCTCCTTCCTCCAGAGACTGTCTCTCTGAAAAGAGTGAGGCTCTGTGTCCTCTTACAAGCTGTTTCCTCTTGGCCTCCTCCTACCCCCATGGGCCTGTTCGCCAGATTCATACTCCACCTCCTTCTTCCTTGTTTTTACTTGGCATAGTTTTCCTTGGAATGGCCTAACCTGGCCATTCAACTGGCAATAATTAGAGGGCTAGACTATGAGATTGGACCCAAAGGAAATGCACAGAGGAAGTATCTCTCTCAGCTTTGCCCCTACATCTCATAGCTGTCAAATGTAAGCAAGAACAGTCACTGAGTCTCCATTAAAGGTTCCATATTGGGTCTAGTCCCAAAGTCCCACTTAGTGATAAAGAGATACTTTGCCTAGTCATCTTATGCTATGTGTGTGGATCCTTGCTGCATTAAGTATCTACGGCTAGATAATAAATTACCCCAAAGATCCCTGGGTTGAGAAGATCCCCTGGAGAAGGAAGTGGCAATCCACTCCAGGCCTATTGCCTGGAAAATCCCATGGACAGAGGAGCCTGGTAGGCTACATTCCATGGGGTCACAAAGAGTCAGACGTGACTGAGCGACTTCACTTTCACTTTAATAACTTAAAACAATAAACATGTATTGTCTCACATAAATGTTTTTTGAGGTCTAATCCAAGTAGCTTTGCGGGAGGCTTCTGGTATAGCCCTCTTGTGAGACTGCACTCATAAGCTGGGCTGGGGCCACGATCATCTGAAGGCTACATTGGGGCTTGAATGTGAATTCCAAGATGGCCCCCTCTTGGGCTTGTTAGGCGGAAGTCTGGCTCAATGTATTGCTGTTCATGGGCAGGAGTCAAATTCTGTATCAGTTTAACCTCTCTATAGGACTGATTGAGTGTCTTTTTGATGTGGCAGCTGGCACTTGCTCAGAGTAAGTGACTCCAGAGAGAAGACAGAGTAAGCAAGGAGGAAGCTACAGTGCCTTTTATGACCCAGACTTAGAAGTCACGCAGTGTCATTTGTATGTGTTAGAACTTGAGCCCACACTCAGGGGTAGGGGAATTGGGTTCTACCTTTAGAAGGGAGGAGCATCAGAGAATTTGTAGGCATATTTAAAACCACTGCACAACCCAAAGACTGCTACTGCTCACCAGCTTCTGTGTGTCTCCTGTTATGTTGGGCACAAAGCTACGTCTTAGATCCTCATCCCTTTCAGTCAGTGGAGTCAAAGGAATGTGAGCAGAGGGGATGCACGCCTCTTGTAGATAAGCCTGTCCGTTCAAAGGCTCACACTGCCCCTCTCCCTCCCCATAGTGACCTTGGAGACACATCACAAATGTTGCTCTGAGCTTCTGGCATCACAAGCTGGGAGGAGCCCTGGAGTTCCAACCAGAATCTCTTTGCTGTCAGCAGTGGTCTGTGATCTGAGAAAGCAATACCCTTTATCATTTTAACATGCAGATTTCTGGGTTTATGTCTTATGGTAGCTGGATTTATTCACTCTAACAGAACCTCAACAGGGACTTACAGAATTGATGTTGGATATGTGTATGAATGCATGGAAGCTGTGTCATTTTTTACATATCGGCATGGAAAGTTTCTGGAAAAAAATACAAATTCTGATGTTATGATAATTTGGGGATAACTTTCCTTCTTTTGAATATTTTTGATGGTATTTTCTGATGTTTGTCATAAAAATGTAGCTTACCTTTATTTTAAAAAATTTTTCCACCTCCCAGAATACTGGAAATAAAAGCAAAAATAAACAAATGGGATTTAATTAAAATTAAAAGCTTCTGCACAACAAAGGAAACTATAAGCAAGGTGAAAAGACAGCCTTCTGAATGGGAGAAAATAATAGCAAATGAAGCAACTGACAAACAACTAATCTCAAAAATATACAAGCAACTCCTGCAGCTCAATTCCAGAAAAATAAATGACCCAATCAAAAAATGTGCCAAAGAACTAAATAGACATTTCTCCAAAGAAGACATACGGATGGCTAACAAACACATGAAAAGATGCTCAACATCACTCATTATCAGAGAAATGCAAATCAAGACCACAATGAGGTACCATTTCACACCAGTCAGAATGGCTATGATCCAAAAGTCTACAAGCAATAAATGCTGGAGAGGCTGTGGAGAAAAGGGAACCCTCTTACACTGTTGGTGGGAATGCAAACTAGTACAGCCACTATGGACAACAGTGTGGAGATTCCTTAAAAAATTGCAAATAGAACTGCCTTATGACCCAGCAATTCCACTGCTGGGCATACACACCGAGGAAACCAGAATTGAAAAAGACACGTGTACCCCAATGTTCATCACAGCACTGTTTATAGTAGCCAGGACATGGAAACAACTTAGATGTCCATCAGCAGATAAATGGATAAGAAAGCTGTGGTACATATACACAATGTAGTATTACTCAGCCATTAAAAAGAATACATTTGAATCAGTTCTAATGAGGTGGATGAAACTGGAGCCGATTATACAGAGTGAAGTAGGGCAGAAAGAAAAACACCAATACAGTATACTAACACATATATATGTAATTTAGAAAGAAGGTAATGATAACCCTGTATGCGAGACAGCAAAAGAGACACAGATGTATAGAACGGACTTTTGGACTCTGAGGGAGAGGGAGAGGGTGGGATGATTTGGGAGAATGGGATTGAAACATGTATACTATCATATAAGAAACGAATTGCCAGTCTATGTTCGATACATGATACAGGATGCTTGGGGCTGGTGCACGGGGATGTTCCAGAGAGATGATATGGGGTGGGAGGTGGGAGGGGGGTTCAGGATTGGGAACTCATGTACACCCGTGGCAGATTCATGTCAATGTATGGCAACAATACAGTATTGTAAAGTAAAATAAAGTAAAAATAAAAAAATATTTTTTATTGCGGCTTAATTGACAAATAGTATTATTTTGGTTTCATGTCATGATGTAATTATGTGATAGGCTTATAGGATATATGATCACAATAAGTCTAGTTAACTTTCCTCATTCTTATACATAATTATAAATTTTTTTCCCTATGATTGAAACTTTTAAGATCTACTCTTTTAGCAACTTTCAAATATGAATTACAGTATTATTAACTATACTCACCATGCTGTATATTACATTCTCTGGGACTTTATTTTATACCTGGAAGCTTATACTTTTTGACCTTCTTCACCCATTTCACCTACTTTCTACTTCTGGGAACCATCAATCTGTTCTCTGTATCTATGAGCTTTTTTTTTAAAAAAAAAAAAACTATTTCACTTATAAGGAAGATCATACAATGTTTGTATTTCTATGTGTTCCTTATTTCACTTAGTATTATGCCCTCAAGGTCCATCCATGTTGTCTCATGTGCAAGATTTCTTAAGATTTCATTCCTTTCCATGGCTTTATCTTTATCCAAGCATCCATTGATGGATGCTTGGATTGTTTCCATATCTTGGCTGTTATAAAGAGTGCTGCAGAGAACATGGGAGTCCAGATTTCTTTTTGAATTAGTGCTTTGATTTTCTTTGGATAAACACCCAGAAGTGGAATTGTGAGATCATCCAGTAGTTGCATTTTTAATTTTTTGAAGAACTTTCATACTATTTTCCGCAGTTGCTGATCCAATCTACTTTCCCAACAGCAGTGCACAAGGGTTCCCTTTTCCCCACATCCTTGCCTATCATTTTAATTTGCATTTTATATTTTTTGCCTTCTTGTATTTTTATATTTTTGCCAGTTCTGCAAGTTCCCTTTGCGTCTCTTCTTCCATCTCAACCTCTTCTGTTATAACGATTCCCTGATCCTGTTTCCTAGAGGTCAAGCCCTCGGGGTCTTTTTGAAGACACCAAGCTAATGTCCTCTATAATTTTCTTTCCTCTTCTTTTCTTCTTTCTTCCCTTCCTTTCTCCTTCTCTCTTTTGTTGTTGAAAGCCATTTTTAGATATATGCTTTTCTGTATTTTCAGGGAGCATTACCTTTTCCATATGTTTCAAGATGTTTTATGAATTACCTTGTGGTTTTCATTTGTTTTTCTGTTTCCATACACTTCAATAGGAAACATATATATATATACATATATATATATATATATATATATATTTTTTTTTTTTTTTTTTTTTTGCCCCTAGCCAAACAGATAATATGCTTTGCCTTACAGGATCTCAAAGAGAAGAAAAGTAAGAAGGGTACCTACCACCCGGGCCCACCATGTCAACCTGTATCAAGACATTCTAACAATTGGAAATGCTAAACCTCACATCAAAGGGACACCTGGGGTATTCTGGGGTTGTAGAGCAGAGAGCAAGTAATACTGCCTAGAAGAATCAGGGAAGCTTTGAAAAGAATGTTGAATTTGAGTCTTGTATTGAAGAATGGGTCATAACTCAGTAGAGTAGAAAAGGAAAGCATATCAGGAAAGTCGTGGAGATGAAGAGAGAGTGAGAGTGGGTAGTTGGGGATCTTGATCATATGTGATGATATTTGAGGGCAGGAGATGATGGCAGAGGGGTAGGCAGAGGCCATCATGAAGGGACTCATGGGCCATGCTGATGACTGTAGTGTTTACTTGAAAGATGAAAAAGGAGCAACCATTGGAGGGAGGCTGTGAAGAGCTGTGCATTTGATAAATCTCTCCAGGGGGCATGAGGGCTGTGTGGAGGATGGAGAGAGGCTGTCATTGGAGGAGGGTGATTCCCACATTCCTAAGGGATTTCTGTAGATTCAAGAGTACCTGGGCAAGAAGCTGCCAATTATTGTGAAAATACATTTGAATGATACTTCATTCAAAAGAATCCAATTAACCATTTTTCTTCCTTCTATATAAATATAAATATTTATACTATATGAAGCATTTAAGACAGCCCTAGATTGATTTTCTAGTTAAAAACATATTTAATGTGTGATGTGCACGTACCTTGTTGGCAAGAGAAAGGGGAGACAGAGATCAGACAGTGGATGTCATCACTGACTTAATGGACATGAATTTGAGCAAACTCAGGAAGATAGTGAAGGACAGGGAAGCCTGGCATGCTGCAGTTCATGGGGTCACAAAAAGTTGGACATGACTGAGCAACTGAACAACAATCTTTTTGCAGGCTGTCTTTGCCTGCTCCCTTGTGGTTCAGATGGTGAAGAATCTGCCTGCAATGCAGGAGACATGGTTTTCATCCCTGGGTCAAGAAGATTTCCTGGAGAAAGGAATGGTTACCCATTTCAGTAATCTTGCCTGGAGAAGTCCCTGGTGGGCTACAGTCCTTGGGGTTGCAAAGAGTCGGACACAACAGGGCAACTAACATATATACATTTGCCTTTGAATAATCTGAAAATCTCCTCAGTGGTTAACGTGATGAGAAGCGTTTCATTTCACCTTAAAGCACTTTCATGCCAATTTCACCTCTCTGTCTCCCACGTCCCATTCTCTGACGTTAACATTCAAGTCAGTGTGCGTCTGTCGCCTGGGCTCTGCCTGCTAGGACCTGGGGAGGTGTGTAAACCTGCCAATTCCCATCCCAGGACCTCATACTCTCTGCCCCATCGTGGCATCTGCCAGGCTGTGTTTGTTCACTGGGCCTTTTGGCAGCTCCAGTTGCTTGTGAAAATAAGATCATTTGTGTTAGACAAAGAAGTGCTGCCAAAATGTCGAGCTTTGTGCTGTTGTCAGGTGGCGGCAGGTGCTCTGCATGGAGTGCCGGCTGTGTCATTAGCGGTTACCTTATGGCAATTTTGTTATGTGGGTAAAACCTTTCTCCAGAATCCCCCCTTTGCATAGGAGCAGAGATGCCCGGGGAGCAAAATTGTCTGGCCATGTTCCTTGGCCCCTAGGGAGTCTTTGTGTGGTTGGGATTAGACAATATCTTTCCTGTCGATGATCGTCATACTATGGGATGCTTAAAATCAGCAGGAAGGGAGCTTCTCCTTGAAACCCAGAGGTCGGTGAGGAATAATCTTTGGGGCCAAAGGTGTCCCAGAAACGTCTTACTCTGAAGAAGCTTGTGGGGAGTTCTACTGCATTGCAATTTCTCTCCGTCGCTGAGGACCTGTTTGGGCCTCTCTGGTTTATATTAGTTGGCTAAGGTCATCACAAATGACTACAGACTGGGTGGCTTAAACAACAGAAATCTATCTGTTGTCTTGAAATTCTGGGGGCTGTGAATCCAAGATCAAGGTGCTGTTGGATTGGGTTGTGGTGAGACCTTCTTCCCATCTTCTCACTGTGTCCTTATTTGTCCTTTCCCTGGTGAATTCAAGCTGGGTGAATAGAAGTTTCCTGGGACTGACATCTTTAATGTGAACTGCATGTAAAACAACACATCTTGTTTAGTTGTATCGACTATTTGATTTCACTGCGAAGGAGAGAAAACAGCTAAGATTTGCTCAGAGGTTACATGGGCTGGGTACTCTGCTGTGAGTTTCTTTACAAATCTTCTCACTCCACTCTTACTCCACTATGAGAGAAGTACTATGCTTATCCTCTTTCTACTGATAAGGAAACTCGAGGCTTAAAGATGGTAAATATATTGATTGATTCAAGGTCTCACAGGTTAAAAAAAAATGCCTTAAGGAGGAAATAAAAGTGGCTTGAGGCCTTCTATTAGGTTTAGAGATAATAATATTAACAACAATAATGACTTACTGAATGCTTACTATGTATCAGTTATGGTTCTAAGCACTTTTTGTGTATTAATTTCTGTAATTTTCACCTTCACTCTGAGAGATAGGTGCAGTTCTGATCATCTCTGTATTTTAATTGAGGAAACTGAGGAGGAGAGTTGAAGTAATTTGTCCTGTACCATCCAGTAACACAGGCAGAGCGAGGTGTTGAACCCCAGCCGTCTAGCTCCAGGGCACTTTCTCATGACCTGTGGTTACAGGATCCACACCAGGGTGAGAAAAGTCCAGCTGATTTCATGTCATCTGCCTCTTCTCCAGTCTACTCTTATCTTACTAATTCAGGGAAATATGTACTTCAGGTGAAACCAATTCATAATAGATACCAAAGGATGTTTATGGATAAAAGTAAGTCACAAAAGTACAATGTGGGGGATGTGCTGGACAAAGTGTGTGTGTGTTTGCAACCATGATTGCATTGATTTGCCATTGCAATAGAGCTGATGGGGTTTCTGTATGTAAAAATGTGTCAGGCTGCTTTTTGTACTATATTCTTTTTCCTATTAGCTGCCTCCCTGAGTCATTCCCCCAACGTCAGTCCAAACTCTGGGGTGGGGAGAATTGCCCTCGCTCATCTTATACTGGAAATTGTTCTGCATGTAGTAATGTTGCTGCTGCTGCTGCTGCTGCTGCTAAGTTGCTTCAGTCGCGTCCAACTCTGTGTGACCCCATAGATGGCAGCCCACCAGGCTCCCCAGTGCTAATGACCAATCCACAGGACATCTAAGTGGCGATTGTGTGGGTGTGGAAGGGAGGGGCAGCTTAGACCTCAGCCTGAGAGTTGATGTGCTTTGGGAGTGAGGGCAGGGCTGAATCTGAAGCAGTGTTTCACCAACTATGTGCCCATCAATCACCTTGGGATCTTGATAAAATGCAGACTCTGATTCAGTGGGGCTGGGATGGGGCCCATGATTTGACATTTCTAAAAACTCCTAGTTGATGCTGATGCTGCTGGTGCAAGGACCACATCTGGAGAAGCAAAGTCTACCTGTTATAGACAGAATAGATGCTGAGTACCACTTCTAACAGACAGGCTAGTGACCTTTAGAGCAGCTGATGGAAGAAAGAAGAGCAGATGAGCCAAAATGTAGCAAAAGCCAAGCCATTTTGCCGATTTTTCTCACCCATGACAGCTCCCAGAGCTACTGAGTAGCGTGGGATAATAATTGATATTGTTGAGGGGCTAACTTTCTTTTGAAAATAAGTCGTTATCTTCTGGATTATACACTGAATAAATTTGGAAGGTGTGAAATATCTGTTAAAAATATTTCCATCAAAATTTCTACATTAAAAACAAAAAGTGAGAGTTGCAGGTAGTCAACATCTGTTGGAAAGAAAAAAATACCTCTGTAGATTTCCCAAAGGATTAGGTCAATAAAGTGTTATTTAAACCTGTAAAGCCATGTGTTAAGGTCTTGTGGTGCCATGGGTTCTGAGCGGTGAGATAAAATTTCAAGAAAACAACAGATGTTCCTCCCTTTCTTCAATTTGCTGGTTGTTCCCAGATCGCTCACCCATTGAGCCATCCATGGTTCTGGGAGATGGTGGGTTCAGATCAGACAAGTTTCTGAATAGAGTTAACTATTTTGAAAACTTCCAGTAATAGAGCTAGAGCCAAGATTTGGAGAGAAAAAGTTTTTTGAATTTTTAGAGAATGAGGAAGTATTCAGTATGATGGAAGAGCCTGTTTTGCCTCCTAAGGAATATTCAGTGGTGTGTGACTCATTGGTACAGGAGGATGCTCAAGGCAGACAGGGAAGCTTTGACTCTAGTATTTCAGCAGTTTGGTGGCAGTGGGGTCAGATATGCCTATGAACCAAGATTCAATAGGACAAGAACACTGTCATAGATGTCAGCACGCCATGGGCCCATATGGAGGAGGAGGAGGCAGGGACCCCTCACGCTGCATTGTAAACCTCCACGCCCCAGAAACTAAGCTCACCTCCAAGGAGAGGGCCAGTGAGTGGGGTAAAACATTATATTGACTATTTACCCAAAGAAAAGTCTGAGGAAAAACCCAGAAGAGAAAGGTCTACCTTGAAATGTAAAATTTTAGATTCTTTCAACCAGTAAAAATTAGGGTTTGAGTATAAAATAAATTATTGCAAAATATTTTCATTTCTACATACTCAAGTTGGTGACTTTAAATCTTGTGCCTGCACTAGAATTTGGTAGTCTGAATAAAGTAACTGCTAAATAAATCCCCATTTGTATCCAATGGATTTTTATTGAATTCCTAGTATATGCCAACCACCATTCTAGGTGCTGGAGAGATAGCAGTGAACAAAATTAAGTTTCTTCTCCTTTGGGTGAGAGGAACAGATTAAGTAAAAAAAAAAAAAAAATCTATATGCCAGGTGTTGAATTCTGTGAAGAAAAGTCAAGTAAGGTGAGTATAGATTGTGCACATGATGTGGGTCCTTGTGTTGTATGGGCGGGGGAATGTCTGAATGTGTGTGTGTGTGTGTCTGCTGGATGTTCTCTTGTACAATTTTCCATCAGCTGATCTGGGAAAACCACATAGAAAATTATTGTCTTTATTTTGGAAAAACCAAACCTCTCTTTTGGGGAAAGTATTCCAGGCAAAAAACCCAGCAAATGTCAAGGTTTGAGTGGACTTGAATGAGTGAATGACTCTGCTGCTGCTGCTGCTGCTAAGTCGCTTCAGTCATGTCCAACTCTGCGCGATCCCACAGGCGGCAGCCCACCAGGCTCCCCCGTCCCTGGGATTCTCCAGGCAAGAACACTGGAGTGGGTTGCCATTTCCTTTTCCAATGCATGAAAGTGAAAAGTGAAAGTGAAGTCACTCAGTCGTGTCTGACTCTTAGCAACCCCATGGACTGCAGCCTACCAGGCTCCTCCATCCATGGGATTTTCCAGGCGAGAGTCCTGGAGTGGGTTGCCATTGTCTTCTCCCGTGAATGACTACTTTCCTTAAAAAACATCACTAATTCCCCATTCTCCCAAATTTATTGTTTGGTTTTTCCTATTTTTGAACTTTGTACATTTTCTCCTGTGACTTGTTTTTTTCCCCTTGCTTAGTATAAAGTTTTGAGTTTCCTTCATAGTGACATGTTGCTGTAGTTCACCGATTTTCCTTACTGCATCCTATTCCATTGAATGATCTCACCACCCTTTATCCATTCTGTGGTCAGCGATCTTTTGGGTGGTTTTCTGTTTGTTTACTACTATAAAGAATCCCGCTATAAAGTACGTTCTTGTGTATTTTTCATGCAAAAGTTTCTCTTTAATGCTCTGCCCCTAGAGCCTTCATGGCATACACTGAAATAGATGGTATTTGTTTAGCACATTGGGGTGAGCTGGAGGGGGGTTGGGGGCACCTTCACAGGTATTCCCTGGTGGCTCAGAAGGTAAAGTGTCTGCCTGCAATGTGGGAGACCTGGGTTCAATCCCTGGGTTGGGAAGATCCCCTGGAGAAGGAAATGGCAACCTACTCTAGTACTCTTGCCTGGAAAATTCCATGGACAGAGTAGCCTTGAAGGCTGTAGTCCATGGGGTCGCAAAGAGTTGGACACGACTGAGCGACTTCACTTCACTTCACAGGTATTGGTGAAAAAAGAACTATTTTTATGTTTCACAGTTATGTTAAGCATTAATTTTTTAAATATTTCATAATCATTTTAGGAAAAAGTGTAACACTTCCGCATACAATCTTTTCACATTTTTTAAAAAGAGAAACTTGAGATTTCCTCCTTAAATATACTTTTCTAAAAAAAATCAAGTTTTCTGCATGAAATAGTTACGTGCAATTGTGATCAAGATTTTAAATGATGACCTCTTTAAATTTTGATAGTCATCATGGACAAAAGCCATTACTCTCAAGGTTGGGAATAAAATTTTAAAATACATAATAATAATTCAAGAAGGATACTTGAAGAATCAAATGGCTTTTTTTTTTTCTTTCACTGACAAATGTTAGGTTGAAAAAATCCCTTGATAATGGGACTTCCCTGGCAGTCCAGTGGCAAAGACTTTGCCTTCCAATACAGGGCGTCCCGGTTTGATCCCTGGTTGGGGAGCTAAGATCCCACATGCCTTGCAGCCAGAACAAACAAACATAGCAAAATGAAGCAATATTGTAACAAATCAAATAAAGACTTTAAAAAATTGTTCACATAAAAAAAGGGGGTTCTTTCTAAAAAAATTAAAAATGCCTTGATAATGCAACTGGATTTCAAATTCAATTGGGATTTTTTATATCAGCTGTTGCAAAATTGGGGTTTCCCAGGTGGTGTTAGAGGTAAAGAAATCGCCTGCCAATGGAGGAGACATAAGAGATGTGGGTTTGCTCCCTGAGTCTGGAAGATCCCCTGGAGAAGAAAATGACCACTCACTGCAGTATTCTTGCTGGAGAATCCCACCGACAGAGGGCTGCATTCCATAGGTTTGCAAAGAGTTGGACATGACTGAAGCAAGTTAGGACAATTGCAAAATAATGAGGAAACACTTATTTGCTGTGGAGGCCTGTCTAGTCAGAGCAGTCCCCCTATAGCTATATGGACGTCATAAAAGAGAACATCAGCTACAATCCTATACTTGTCCCCTCCTGGGAGTCCTGCCCCACAACACAGAAAGGCCCATCCCCATTTTGTACAGTTTGAGCCAAACTACCTGACTGTGTGTAAAAAGTTCATGTCTGTGCCTTGGGCAAGTAAGGCTACTGGAGGACTTTACTTATTTTGTGACCTAAGAGGTAGACATCCAGAGTGGAGAGGACCCCTCTCCTGGAGGAAATGCCTATGGGAGGGAAGCTTGTGTGGGGTTTTGCTCACCACGCTCACATCCTGCCAGATGGCTTACCACATCTGGGCCTCCTCCACTTCAGCATCCTCTGAGGTGCAATCAGAGGTCACAAGCAGGGGGTTCCACTGGCTTGACTGCATGTGGGAATCATCTGAATGTTTTAAGATACTGATCCCTTGGTCTCACCCCTAGAGATTCTCATTTAATTAGTCTGGGTGCAGTCTGGGCACAGGATTTCTAAAAGCATGCCAGGTGACGGTGACATGCAGCAAATTTGGGGATCCACTCTAAGGAGTGGACTTAGGTTGTAGGGTTGTGGGTTTTCAGTTCTTCTTGGCAATACCTAGTTGTGTTACAAATGGTGATACCCAGTCACCTCCCTCCAGCAGCACATCTGAGTCCCAGATCATTGCTGTTTAGCCATGCTTCATAGTTTATCAACTTGGTGGGTATGAAATAGCATTTTATTGTGATTTTAACTTGCATTGTCTTGTCTTCTCACAACATTGAGTATACTTTCATATGTTAGTGAAAGTCTTCTCTTCTGTAAGATACCTGTTCAGAATTTTGCTCATTTTTTTTTGTTAGTCTGTTTGCTTTTTTCTTATTGATTTATGGACATTCTTTTATACTGGACATGAATCTTTTGCCAGTTAAATGTATTATAAATCTCTTTCCCCAGATGGTGCCTATCTTTTCAATATTTTATGCTATCTTAATGAGCAGAAGTGCTTAATTTTATGTAGTTGAAAACAATAGCTTTCAAAAAATAGTTTCTTTAAAAAAGTCTCCTCTAAGACCATAATGATATTCTCATATGCTTTTCTTCTAAAACATTAAAATTTTTACTTTTCATGTTTAAGCCTTTAATTTATTTCTATCTAGATTGATTTTTTTTATAAAGTAGGGAAGGAGGGCTCTGTTTTCATTTCCTTCCCATGGGGGTCATCAATGGCCCCAACATCATTAGTAATATATTCATTCTTTCTCCACTGATCTGCAATAGCCTATCTCTCAAGTCAAGGGATAAGCTATTGTATGTCAAATCCCATGACGCACATGATTCAAATTTGTGCTTCAGAAAGATTATAAATATCATTAGCTCTCGCATATTCACTACTGTTCTTGTCCTCACAAAAATCATATGAAGAAGTATTCTTTCTCACGTGCTTTTTAGCAATGGCAAAACAGGCTCAGAGAGGTTGTCAGCAGTCCAAGGTCACACAGCCAGGGTTGAAATGCAGGCTGGCTCCAGAATCTGTGCCTTGACCACTGTGCTTGCTGTGCTGCCTCTGTAAATGACTACACATTCTGAACCTTTTCAGCTCCTCACTCATAATTAGTAATCATTAGTGCCTCTACTGTATTGATAAATGACATAGAAGTTTAAATACACAGATTAGGAAACATAAGATAGATGATTCCTAAATGATGCCCTTTAAAGAACCACTCTATTTTTAAGCATTCAAAAACAGAACCCAAGAAATCTACAGAGGCCTTCAGTTCTCCAAGTCTCTATTCTCAGAGTCTCCTAACGACTGTAAACAGCCTGTCACTCAAGCTGGCAGGTCACTGAGTCCACAGATATGCCTCCCTCTGCCAAGTTCACCTTGAGAGTTAACACTGCAGGTCTTGGTTATTTTCAAAACCTGAAAACAAAAAATCATCCTCTGTTTTAAAAAAGAAAACAACTTAGAGAAGACCTGGTTCTTCTAAGCACTAACTGGGCCCAAGAGGCTGGGGACTGAGTGGGGTGCGATGGGGCAGGGTGGACCAGATGTCAGAGGGGAGGCAGGACTTTGGTCAAAGGCACCCACTGGGCTGAGACCAGGTCTCTTCTGCTGGAGGGGTCGGTTAGAGGCCCACTGAAGTCAGAGCATAAGGAACAGCTGTTTCTCCTTTCTGAAAGCTGGCAAACAAGTAAATTGATCTGAGACCAGAGGGCTTTTGTGTGTGATAATTGGGTTCTCCTGCAAACAAGCTGGCGGGCAACATTGGCTGTTGGCAATCCTAAGGACCTTTTTGGATGACTATAGAAAAAATTGCCAAATGGCTCTAAAATAGCTGTGTATTCTGACATCTTCATCAGTCTTTTTCTGAACATTGTTTCCAGAAGAAAATACATGCAATGATACTGATGTCTACGAAGCCTTTTACCCCAGTGCCTTGAAGAGACCAGGCGCTGTCTACCTGTCTCCATCTTCCACGTCAGCTCCAGGGGAGACCTGGTTCACAGATGTTGGAATCCCAGCTCATTTTGCATTATCTTTGTTGACACCAATTGCTGCCAGTGCTGGTGGGTAGACAAGAGTTGAGTATTTAATGCCTTTCTGTCTCCACTCCCACTTTCCCCAGATAAGAAACAATCACACATAAACAAACCCATCCAAATGTCAAGCATGAAACAAAAGTTAAAATTCCAGATCTTTCTGGGAATCACCATTCCTAAAGATGGGGTGAAAATAACAAGCTTTTGTTCTACAAATGGATGGATTTTTTTACATCAAAATTCCTGAAGACTGGGAAAAGATGCGTTCTTTCTTTCGTATATTTTTCCATGAGGCTGAAAATTAATGGTTCTCTACATAATTCCTTTATGTAGGGAGCAAAGGATTTGGGGAAGAAGAAATGGGACTGGATGTGGGATTCGCATAATAGTTGGTTGCTGTTGGGGAGAGGATTCCTGCTCATCACTAATAAGAAGGAAGTGAGTGGGCCATGGGTCCCACTCTGATTTCCTTGGGTAGATGAATTTAATGTAATTTTGTTCTTTGTCAAGGCAATTAATTAGAGGCTTAACTAAATATGATTTGATTGTCTTATGTTTCAGATTATTTGAAAATTCAAAAATCTCTTATAAAACAGATTATGCATTTTGGTCAGAAAAATGTACACTGTGTCTGTCTATCTGAGGCCCTTCTGTTCAAAAGCCTGAGGGTGGGCTTGTCCAGGACCTGCTGGGCAGTTAAGGTCAGGATCAGCACAACATTGCCAAAACAACCTTTTCTTCTCCTGGGTGAAGGTGTCGACTAAAGCAACGGGGTGGGGTGGGGCGGGGGTGAGGCCGTTTGTAATGAGAAAGTTAGTAAAGAGAGCAGGAGTAGCCTGAGGGGTGAGCCATGGCTCAAGAGACCTCAGCAACACCTGGGGACTCAGGAGATCCATGGGTTTAGTGGGAAGAAGAGAGGGCTCCTGGTTTGAAACCCTTTTCTCATGAGCCATACATGTTCTCTCTAAGAGAGGAGAGTCGTGCATATCCTGTGTTGCCTTTGTCATTCCATCACTTTAACAAAAATGTACAAAACCATTTACTCTGAAGACATGGAAACCCAGAGAAGTTAGACAAATTGTCCTAAGAAGAACAAGCTGTTGATGGCAGAGCCAAGTCTTAGAAACTGAGTCTTAGGACTCCTGATACAAGGTTACCTCCAGCTCCATACTGCTGAGTGCTAAGTGCCTTGTGCTTTTAAGCCATTTTGCTGTAGGAGCTTAGCCTTTATACCAAGAAGCGACCAACGTATTTTGGTGGCTGGAGACAGGGAGGACAAAAGAACATATAATAAAGGTAATATTTCTTTTCTTAGTAGACTTCAGAGCTAGGCAGAAGGGACTGGGGAATAAATAACTTAAAAACTATGAGACATGTTGAAACCCACTTCTTCCTGATCTACGAAGCTAGCCTCTGTGACTAGACACAAGGCTTCCACCTGCCTTGTTTCCTCCGGGTAGTTTTCTCTATGATTCTTTCTGCTGAAATAAAGATGCTTCTTACCCAGTCCAGTGGTACTTAATGCAAATATGTGAATTTGAAATAGTGTGGCCTGGAAGTAATAACAAAGTCTCGGTTGGTTACTCAAGTATGAAAAAAAAGCTATCAATTCCTCAAATTAAAAACAAATTCACACAATTTCAAAGCAGGGGGCCTATATGAATTGCATCTTGCGTTCACATTCTTGCCAGGCGACAATGTCACTTTAGCTGCTTAATGGAAATACCCTGCACGCTCAAGAATGTCTGCAAGGAGTTTTCATCCATTTTGCACTATTATTTTAATATTCATTGCTACTTAAACATCTAAAACTCTCTGTATCACATAACAGTATCATCGAAGATGTCACTGTCATATTGCTTGTGCAAGTGCTGAAAATCAGTAACTTTGCAATGAAAGGTACATAAAAAGCTACTACATGAACCAAATGATCACTGAGATGGGCCAGGCAGTAACTATAGTGAGTCTCCAAAGAAAAATACTAGACAAGATACTGAGAAAAAGAAAAAGAGGAAACATTAACAAACTAAGTGATAAATATATTTTGAGATAATAGTCCCTCCACCTTGCCCTCAACTATTGTTTTTCCTTTAGAAAAATTACTTATGAAAGTTTCATATCATATGAGGTTTTTAGGATGTATTTTTGACACAAATAAGGATACATTGTACCTAAGCGTTATGGGTTAAGCTGTGTACCTTGCAATAAGTGTTGGTTGTCCTATCCTCCAGGACCTGTGAATGTGATCTTACGTGGCAATGGGGTCTTTGCAGATGATCAAATTGAGATGAGGTCCTTAGGACAGTCCCTAACCCAGTATGACTGGTGTCCTTATAAATGGGGAGATCTGGATGCACAGACAGATGTGTACAGAAGGAAGGTGATATGAAGACACAGGTTGAATGCCATGTGCAAGCCAAGGCGTACCTGAGGGTACACAAGCAGGGGGAGGGGCATGGGGCAGGTTGTCCCTCACAGCCCGCAAAGGGCAGCAAGCCTGCTGGCATCTTGATTTCAGACTTCTGGCCTCCAGAACAGGGAGGTAATAAATTTCTGTGGCTTAAGCCACTCAGCTTTTGACACTTTGTTATGGCAGCCCTAGCAAACTAATGCACTGACAGCTGTACTGCTCAGTCGTGTCCGTCTCTTTGTGACCCTGGGACTGTAGCCCACCAGGCTCCTCTGTCCACAGGATTGTCCAAGCAAGAATACTGGAGCGGGTTGCCGTTTCCTCCTCCAGGGCATCTTCCCAATCCAGGGATCAAGCCACATCTCCTGAGGCTCCTGCATCGGGAGGAGGATTCTTTACCACTAGTGCCACCTGGGAAGCCCCAGTGCCCTGACTGATCTTTGTTTAAAGGTCAGTTTTGCAGAGGGCACAGAGGTTCCTGGACCATAAAGAAGGCTGAGCGCTGAAGAATTGATGCTTTTGAACTGTGGTGTTGGAGAAGACTCTTGAGAGTCCCTTGGACTGCAAGGAGATCCAACCAGTCCATTCTAAAGGAGATCAGTCCTGGGTGTTCTCTGGAAGGACTGATGCTAAAGCTGAAACTCCAGTACTTTGGCCACCTGATGCGAAGAGTTGACTCATTGGAAAAGACTCTGATGCTTGGAGGGATTGGGGGCAGGAGGAGAAGGGGACGACAGAGGATGAGATGACTGGATGGCATCACTGACTCAATGGAAATGTGAGTTTGCATAAACTCCAGGAGTTGTTGATGTACGTGGAGGCCTGGTATGCTGCAATCCATGGGGTCACAAAGAGTTGAACATGACTGAGTGACTGAACTGAACTGAACAAATGTTCCCAGTGTTTGGGCCAATGGAGGACCCTGAGGAATTCCTACCTGTTAGGTTACAGTCCCGAAGGGGAAGCCTTTTCTTTCTCACAAGTCATTTACGTGTCAGTGTGACTAGTCCATCAGATACACTTCTTGGAGGCTGATTGACTTTACGGGGAAAGGGAGGCTCTTAACTGGGGTGAGCACATGTGAGCGGGAATTTGGAGCACTGCCCGGATGACCATGCACACATCCTACATCTGACTCACACTTATAATAGAGCTGGAGTACACTGGTGGAAACAATCAGGAAACTGAAGTTTGCCTAGGAAGGTCAGAGGCAGTATCAATGACCTGCATTTGGGTCAAGAGCCAGGTGTGTACAGGTACAGAAGAGCATGGCTAGATGGGGAGGAGAGGGCAGAGGTGGGCAGGTTGAAGGGAGGAGTTGAGGCTGAGGCAGTGAGGGGGGGTGCAGCAGGCGGCATCACAGCCTGAAGTGTGGCACAGAGGTGGTACCCCAAGGGGGATGAGGCTGGAATTGCTGGTGGACAAACACTGGGTCGGCAGGGATGCAAACGGAAATGCTTCTGTCTGTGCTTGGCCAAAGGTGAGTGCAGTGTCAACCAAGGTAGAAGGGAGGGAAAAAGACAGCCTGGGCTGTCCGCACTGAGCAATTCTGGAGTTACGTGTCTAATTATTCCCAGAACAAGATGGTTTCTTGGGATGATGCATAGTTCTTATGCAGGTTGGTGATTTTGGAGATAAAATCAAGTGTCAGGCTGCTGTTATTTCTGAAGCAGAAGTGTCTAATGAGGACTCTGTGCTCAGAATACAAAAGAGAGTTATCAAAGAGGCTGCTATACAGATGGATCTCCTGATCCAGGAACAGCTCAGACCATTTCTAATGTAGCAGGCCCTAAGTTTTTGCTTCCATTTCTTCCGTGGTCTTCGTCTCTCCCCCAGCCCTTATAGGAGCAAGTATGGAGGCAAGCAGACGTGTCGTGGGACAGAGGGTTATGTGTCTTTCGGGGAGGGTAGCCATGACAATCACAATAATAGTAGTGGGAATCGGGGTCAAGGATATTTCCTGAGAACTTTGCCAGTCCTGTGCCTGGCCCTGGACTAGGTATGTTGATTCTCACTGTCATCATGCAAGGAAACTCTTACTATTCCTTCCCCATAGACAAGAAGGCAGTGTTTCCCAGGCATTAAATAAATATTCTATGCTGCACAGACGGTAAGTAATGGACTATAATAATATAAGATATTATAGTAACATATAGGAAATAGAATCTGTGGCCTGGGTTTTTGTCATCACAGGTGTCAGCATAAAGAGACATGAGCCACACTAGTCCCTTACCACAAGCTGTGACGGGGTTGGAGAGTAAAGCTCACAGGACAGCTGGCTCTGTTTTTCCTAGCGAGGTCTAAATGAGAAGAAAAGTAGAAGTAGAGTGTGTAAGTTTGGGGGACAAAAAAAGGCAAGGCAATGGCAGTTGCACAAATGAAGTTCATGTTCTGGTCCTCTTGTTCTGACTGTGACTTGCTGTTCCTGTAGGCTGAAGCTCTCAGGTCATCCTGATGAAATTTCAGAAACGGTCCCTTTGCCCATTATTTAAGACAAATTAGAGAGGAACATTTCCTTATCAAACACTGTTTTAGGGATGTTGCTTGCATTTGAGTTCCTCTTTTGCCCCATTCCTCAGCTGCCAAATGCTGGCCGAGTTTCGGCAACACTGGCTTGGGCAGTATTAGGCTGTCATTTGGGTGATAAAGGGGAGGGAGTCTAGCTTAAGCATATGTTCTCCAGCACCTCCAGGAGCATTCTGGCAGCTAGAACTATGAGGAATGATTAGGCTGGTAGTGAAGTTAGACTATAGAACTTGGCTGAGGTCAAGCTGGGCCTGAAGGGTGGCCTACAAGAGGCCATCTGAAGGTTAAGATGATGCAGTTGAGTGGAGGCCCAGAGGAAACCAGTCGGGGGCTCCCTGCTTGAGCTGCAGAAACAGCCCCGTGTCAGGGAGAGAGTCTGAAGGGCGGGTGGCAAAGCAATGGCAAGGACCTGGGCCAATGTCCTCTGTGGCGAGCCATGAACTGATTCTTCCTCTGGCCAGCCAGAGCCACTCTGTAAACACTTGTACTGTAGGCTGCTGTATTAGTTTCCTGAGGCTTTGTAAAAGTGATCTGAAGCTTGGTGGCTTAGAACAGATGTTTACTTTCTCATGCTGATTTTCTGCGGGCCAGTTGAGGGTCCTCCCCTGCCTCGGCTAGCTGCTGGTGGCCGTCAGCCCTCCTTGGCCTCTGTGGCCTGCATCTCTCCAACCTCTGCCTGTGTGGGCACAGTCCCTTCTCCTCTTCGTGTGTCATCTCTCCTGTCTCTTATAAGAATACCCATCACTGGATTTAGGACCTACCTGAGTAATCCAGAATGATCTCATCTCAAGATTTTTAAGTATTTTTGCAACGAACCTTTTTTGAAATAAGGTAACATTTCCAGGTTCTGAGCTTGAAGAAATGGATAAGTCTTTTGGGGCCCACAATTCAATGCATCATAGATGCCAAAAGAGAGAACTATGAGGACTTATATCTTTGGTGTTTAAAAATAGATTAAAAAAAAGCTTCCATGTCACATGTATTGCCTGGGGTTCAATTTGTGGGTGGCATTTAGAGGCCAAACTTCAGAATGGCTTTTAGCCAAAACTATGCTCCTGGGTGACCTGTAGGGGACTATTCTCTCTCTGGAGCCTCCCAATATAATCTACAGCTTCTGCTCTGCCTCTTCCCTTCATCCCATGGTGGGCACATTAGGATCAGTAACTATTAAGAATGGAAGGGTCTTCAGAGACCATAAAGAAGGCTGACCACTGAAGAACAGATGGTTTCAAACTGTGGTGTTGGAGAAGACTCTTGATAGCCCCTTGGACTGCAAGGAGATCCAACCAGTCAATCTTAAAGGAAATCAACCCTGAATATTCATTGGAAGGACTGATGCTGAAGTTGAAGCTCCAACCCTTTGGCTACCTGATTTGAAGAACGGACTCATTGGAAAAGACTCTGATGTTGGGAAAGAGTGAAGGCAGGAGGAGAAGAGAGCAACAGAGGATGAGATGGTTGAATGGCATCATCAACTCAATGGACATGAGTTTGTGCAAACTCCAGAAGACAGTGAAGGACAGGAAAGCCTGGCGTGCTGCAGTTCATGGAGTTGCAAAGGGTCAGACACAACTGAGCGACTGAACAACAGCAATCAGAGACCATTTGAGTACAAATGTTTAGCACAACTATAACCAGCTCTACCCTGGTCAGTTCAGATCAGTTTCTCAGTCGTGTCCGACTCTTTGTGACCCCATGGACTGCAGCACACCAGCCTTTCCTGTCCATCACCAACTTGTGGAGCTTGCTCAAACTTAGGTCCATCAAGTCGGTGATGCCATGCAACCATCTCATACACTGTCCTCCTCTTCTCCTCCTGCCCTCAATCTTTACCAGCATCAAAGTCTTTTCAAGTGAGTCAGCTCTTTGCATCAGGTGGCCAAAGTATTGGAGTTTCAGCCTCAGCCTCAGTCCTTCCAATGAACATTCAGGACTGATTTCCTTTAGGATGGACTGGCTGGATCTCTTTGCAGTCCAAGGGACTCTCAAGAGTCTTCTCCAACACCACAGTTCAAAAGCATCAATTCTTGGGCGCTCAGCTTGCTTTATAGGCCAACTCTCACATCCATGCATGACTGCTGGAAAAACCATAGCCTTGACTGGATGGACCTTTGTCGGTAAAGCAATGATCATCTATTTATTATGACACGAGGTGGCGATAGTGGTAAAGAAGCCACCTGCCAGTGAAGACGTAAGAGATACTGGTTGGATTCCTGGGTCAGGAAGATCCCCGGGAGGCGGGCATGGCTCCCCATTCCAGTGTTCTTGCCTGGAGAATGGGGTCACAAAGAGTTGGGTAAGACTGAAGGACTAATCACATCATGACACCAGCCCAACTGGAGCCTCAGATTCCCCAGGCCAGTCCTCAGCCACCGCCAAGGGTTAGAGTTAGCACCCGAAGGGAAACTTCTTTGCCATCTCTGACCTGAAACAAGCCTCATTTTCTGAATAAGGAAACTGAGACCCAAGGAAGAGGTAAGAACTGATAAAAGTGGTACTCTATGCAAGGGGTACTTCAACACTTCATTTCCCATCTTAAAAAAAAAGATCCGATTAAAAATCCCTAGATTCTCCAGTTGTGATTTTTTTTCATCTTCATAACACCTAGGTGTTGACCTGATTTTCTTTTTGTTTTTTTAATGGCTTCCTACTCCCTGCAGACACATGGAACCTGTCACCCTACCAATGTGACTTATAACATTTTGCACATCCATTCTGCTCGGCAGCTTCCAGGCCCCATCTGCTAACTAATATAAAACAAAATTTATATTAAATGGTATATTAGAAAAATCATCACAGCCTAAATTGAACACCATTTGTCAGGAAACAGTGCATATATTGCCAATTTTGCTTCTGATTCTTGGCTTGGGCCCATCTGAGTTCTAGGTGGGAAGAGGACAGTCCCCCATTGTTCCCTGCAGTGTTGTCCCTGACAACTCCATTTCCTAGAACAATTTTCACCTTGAGGCTGAGTGGCTGAGATGCTGACCTCCTTAGTAATTTAAATTGGCCTTTTTTTAGACCTAATGTTAGAAAAGAACAGCCCTAAAACATCACATTCAACTCAGTTTCTCCTTTAGTTCTTGGACTGCTACGTCTGGGGAAAATTAGCAGTGACAGCTTGGGCAAAGGGTTAAGAGAAAAGAAATGAAGCTGTAAAATTAGAATCAATATTTAACTTGGTTTCTTTGCTTCTTAGGGACTTGTTCATTTGACACATGGGATGAAGGAACATTGATGGGGGGTGTGAGGTAGAAGGGACTGCAGTTTTCAATGACGGAGGGGCCATGTACAATACTCCATGTTAGGTGCACAATAACTAGCTAGGATAGCTGTTCTTCCACCCGCTCAACAGAGCGGGAAACTAAAAGCGGAAAAGTTTGTTATTTGCCCAACATCAGTTAGTAAATGGCAAATGAAGTAATGGATTTCCAGTGTTTTCTTCTAATTAAGTAAGGTATACCAAGAGGAATCTAGGGGCTGTTTTCCTTCTTGCATATGGCATTTCTCATCTAGGACTAAATGAAATGTGACCAGTCGTTGAAAGGAGGAGTCGGGGAAGACTTCATTGCAGGTTGAGAGCTGAGATGTGGTACAGATATGAGAGGACAGTTAATGAAGTGTATTCCCTTCATTCATCCCAAACTGGAGTTTGTTGATTTCCTGAACACGTTCGTGAGCTCTTCTGATAATCTGAATTTTGCTAATTTCACTGGCATTGTTTGTTACATTTCCATTATATTTTGAGTGACTATTAGGGCTACTGTAGTAGGTGCTTGGCAATAGCTAAGATTAAATATCTCATTTAGCCCTCACAACAAGTTGCGGTGGATGGAGTAAGTACTGTCATTTCCACTCCATAGCTCAGGAAACTAATGCAGAAAGTTACATAGTTTTTCCCAAGTCCCAGTCCTCGGGCAGAGTGGGATTTACCTCCAAGGTTATGACTCTCCAGTGTGTTCTAGGTAATACCCTCTGGTTTGAAGCTCCACTGAAGGCAGGAAGAGTGGCTTGATTTTGTTTGTTTGTAAGTTTCCCTGTAATTGGAGAATAATGTCTCATCAGTGAGTCCCTTTCTTTGTTCCTTGCTGCCTTTGTCCTTTTAATATCCACAGTCCTGACTCATTCCACTTTGATTTGGATTTCAACCAATTGAAATCTAATCCCTGACCCTCTTAGCTAGGATAGAACATCAAATATTAACCCTCCAGGGAAAGTGTTTTAAAAAGAAGACTCTGAAAGGGCAAAAGGCCTTTAAGATTCAGATGCTCTAACAAAAGCTGAAGCAGGCTGATGGGAAGATGCTTTTGAGAGGAAAGATCTCAGAGCTTGAGAACAGGTAGAGAAAAAGGTGTGGCTCATGGTCCTGCAGCATTGCCACAATTTGGGAGCTCATTAGAAATGCAGAATGTGGGGTCCACACTTCCACAGGATCACCAGGTGATCTGGGAGGACGTCCACTACAGTTTGGCAAGTACTGGTCTAATCCATACTCTGACTTTGTCTGAACTTAGGGAATGGGCTGGGCTCAGAGCTCGAACTTAAAAGGTGAATTTGAACCATCTTTTTCAGGTGATCAGGCAAGAGGGAACTACAGGCAAGGACAGCAGAAAATCAGATGTAGGCCTACAGGAGCCGGCAGTTTGTCGGGAAACACAGCCGACTGATTCAAAACCGAATAAAGGGGCCAACCTCATCGTGTGGTGGATGAGTTAGCAAAAATCTACCCATCAAATCCAGTCCACAGTGTTTTAGCTTTAGATAAGCAATTTCTAGCTTTCCCCCCATGAGGGTAAATGTAAAATAGTCTAAAATTTGTATAGCAGTTGGTGAGTTGGCCAGATCCCTTTTCCTCTGGGAGCCAGTGCATTCATTCCTCTCACAGCTCAGTTCATGAATTAACTATTTCCCCTGGAATTGAAATTGCAAGAGCTTCGCTGAGCAAAAAGCAATTTTGTTCTCCCCTGATTTTTTTCTAAGTGCAGGTTTGCTTGAAGCTCCATGCCACCCTGCTCTGCAGACATGCTCCAAGCTGACCTGTTCCTCTCTCCCCACAATGTCATCTCACAGATAAATCAGAGCTTAAGAATCAGAAGAAAAACCACCCTTAGAATTTGGCATTTTCTCGGCTTATCACACTGAGTTCTTGGCAAATCTTTTAAACTTTAAGTGTTTAAAATTTTCTGTAATATAATATCATTTACCTTGCCATCTTCTCTAGGGGGTGAAGGTTAATGAGATGATGCAGCTGCTTTAATGTCCTGGGGAGAAAAAGAAGCCTATAAATTTATCACAGACAATGATGAGAACAAGATTTTTAAAGAAAGGATAAATCATTAACACAATTACAAATCTTCATTAACCATGCTATGTCCAGGCTGGTCTCATTTACAAGTGTGGCCATCGAGGTTATTCTGATGAGAAAGGGCTTAGAGAAGGTTTTATCTCTAGCACAGAGGATCCTTTCCTTCTCCTATCGCACACTTTGTAATGTGTCCCCATTGCCTTCCAACATCCCAAAACTTCCATTTTTGTGTTCTGACCTTTGTTTACCTCTTCAAGCTCAATTTTTATCACTGCCTATCTCTCCTTTCACTGTAAGACTATTTTCTGTTCTTTCACACACCAGGCTCCCTCTTTCTCTCTCTCTCTCCCTTCAGGGTAATTTCTTAATGACATTTACTATTCTCTATGGTCGGAATACTCTTCTTCTCTCAGCTTCTCAACATCATCACCTGGGCCAATCCACAGGGCCCCTTTGGGCTCAGCTGCCTCCTCAGGGAAATCTCTTAGGATCTCCCAAGCTAGGGTAGAGAGAGGGTTGCACATGATTCCCCTGCATCAGGGATTTAAACCCTTTCTAGTAATTCCCTGCTTATTCACCATTCTCTCTCTCCAGACTAGTGGCTCTCAGCTGTGGTGGCACATTTCGTGGGATATCTGAGGACATTTTGAAACTGCAGACATACAGATCACAGGCTAAGGAAATTACAAGCTCTTGGAGTCAGATTCAGGTATCAGCTCTCCTGACGATTCCAGGGTACAAGTCAGTTTGAGAACAACTGTTACGTTTACACTATGTTGGAGCTCAGATGCATCTGACTCTTTGCCATCTCATGGACTGTAGCCCACCAGGCTCCTCTGTCCATGGGATTCTCCAGGCAAGAACACTGGAATGGGTTGCCATTTCCTCTTCCAGGGGATTTTCCTAACCCAGGGACTGAACTCGAGTCTCTTGTCTCCTGCACTGGCGGGTGAGAACCACCTGAGAACCACCATAGTGAGTGAAGTCACTCAGTCGCGTCCGACTCTTTGCAGTTCCATGGACTGTAGTCCACCAGGCTTCTCTGTCCATGGGATTTTCCAGGCAAGAGTACTGGAGTGCGTTGCCATTTCCTTCTCCAGGGGATCTTCCTGACCCAGGGATTGAACCCAGGTCTCCTGCATTGCAGGCAGACGCTTTACCCTCTGAGCCACCAGGGAAGCCCATACTGAGCTGTAAAATCCCAAGAGTGGAGAGGGCCACCACAATTGCCATAATGTTTGGTATGTAACTGGCATGCAATAGAATCTGCTGAATGAAAGAATGAATGAGGTGTTTAGTCTCAGTTTTGCAGATCCTAAACTTTGGCTCCTGTGTCACCACCAGAGGATCAGGTTGTTAGGTACCTGAGGTTCTAAGATTCATATTCAATGGAACCCAATTAATTTCATTTTTAGGAAATGCAACCAAATCAACCAGATACTTTTATCACCTTTCCTCTCCTGTTCCCAATCATGAGCTCATTCTTTTCCCAGTATGAAAGTCTCCTTAGAAAATCAGCTTAAGATTAGATAAGAAAAGGGAAGGAAGGTGAAGGTCTTACAGGATATTTTTATTTGGCTGGGATGCTGATAAACATCAACTTTCTACTATAGAAATTCCATGGATATGCTTGGTATTTGAGATAATTTATCTGGAGGGGCTTTGAGACCATAAAAACAGTATTGTTGTTAGTATTACTGCATTTCACTTATTCCCGTAACAAATATTTGGAGGGCCTTTATGATTGCACTAGATAATAGGAGTATAAAATAGAAAAAGGGCTGTTGCTGCTTCTATGGGGAGAGCATGCTAAAGTGTCCTCAGAAAGGGTCGTTGGCACCCAGGGTGGTGAATCCAGGAACTCAGAGAAAGTGAGTGCTGTCCAGCTATGTCTTCTCCTGGAAGGTTAGTATTGTAAGGGGAGAAGCCATCCTACTGGTGTGCATTTCATCAAGGACTCACACAGTAATTATATCCATTACTAAGATAAATAAATTATGAGCCATTTGGTAGTTTGAATGCTTGAGTTCCAGGTACTAGAAAACCAAATAGATTCGCTTAAGTACAAAAAGATTTAGTTGAGGGATCAGGGTAGTTCAGAAAGTCAAAACCAATATCGGTAAAAAACCGCAACATAAAAGCAGAGCCTTAGGAGTGCTGTACCTAGGGCTCTTCTGAGGACATTTATTTTTATTTTTTTTAATTATGAACGCATGGTAACACAATTACAGGAGACTTGGAAAATGCAGAGCAAATTTACATATAGTCCCACTATATATTGCCATTATTTTTAAGTAAGTAAGATTTTGAGTTTGAGATTCAATATCATATTCTCAAAAATTAACAGAATGAATATACAGAGAAGTAGAGGATTACAGCACACCTGAAAAGCACTATGAACCAATTCAACATAATTAAGATGTATACAATTTTCATACAACAGTAGGATACAAATTCTATTTCAGTTCCCATAGGCTGTAAACTAGGAGACATTGGAATATATCCAGGGACACTAAACAAGGTGCAAAAATGGCATGGTGTAAAGGTATTGAAATCACACAGAGTCTGTTCTCTTATCACTATGAAATTATAATTATGTTAGAAATCAACATCAAAAGATATCTGAAAGTAGCCTGCATATTTTCAAGTGTAATGTGACGCTTTCTTCTGAAGTCTTTTGAGACTGGGAACTTGGGCCCCCTTGGTGTCACTCACCTCTTCTTCTCTTGTTTGTAACAAAGTCCTTCTTTCCTCCTACAGGTGGGCTTGGACAGGCAGTGGGCCCAGAGGCAGCAGAGGGCTCTGGACTCACATTTTCCCAGTCTTACCTCCAGAGTGGAAAGGGCTGTCTCTGCTAAGGTCAACACACACGTTCCATGGGAAGGACTCCAATTTTCCAGGATGAAGATGTTAAAACCCCCCGACTAGTCACAGAGACAGAGTACAGGTGTTACCTGTATGAGGACCAGAGTGCGGGTCCTCAGATAAGGCTGATGATCGTCTCAGAACAATACCACCTGCAGGCATGTGGTCATCAAAGGAGACTCCTGAGTCAATCAGATAGTGTTTCCAAACTGTGGGAAACAGGATTCACAGGCTGAGGCTATTATTAATCTGTTATTGCAGATCTTTAGGAAAGGAACAAGGAGTTCTACTTGCCTCTCTGTAGGCGATTACAATTACAGTTGTTGGGGGAGTGTGTAATTTCCTTGGTTCTGTCTCTTCACAACAAAAATTTGAAGTGACGGACATTAAAGCCCTCGGTGCATCACAGCTCTTAGACAGTGTTACAGCTCCATGTATGCTCAGTTTTATTTAGAAAATAAAGGAAAATACATCCTCAAGGCGTGAGGGCATGCTGACCCAAAAGACGTGAAGAGGAGAGGGACAGAGAGGGACCACGCATGCGCACACGGAAGAGCGCCCCTTCCCGCCCCCAGCCCTTTGGCTCCTCTTTCTATATGTTCTTTCCTCCCCCTGGGCCTGCCCTATGTAAAGTGAGCTAGCCAGGAGTGCTGTTTGTTCTGCCTGAGGTCCTCACTCTGGTCATTGGACCTTCCTTTGTTCTATTTTCGCAGGCTTTTCCCTTCCTTGTCTTTTAGCCACCTCCATTCTGGACTCCTTTTTCCTATTCTAACTACCTAACACAATGAAGGAGCATGTAACTTTTGCAAACCCTAGACTCAAAGTCCATCTGTTTAGAAATTGTGCTGACTTACTTTAATGGTTCCAGCAAAATTAGGATGACATTTATTTCATAGTGTCCCAAATCTGGTAAGGTGAGTTATGATCATACCTTTGGGCCTGAGTGAAATAGCAAGAGGGTAGAGATGACACTCCTACGCTGGAAAGCCATTTCAGTATTGACAGAGTTTTGGTTGCTTTGAAGGCCATGACCTGCTGACTGGGGCTCCCTGCAGGTCTGCAGCTGAAGAAGCCCTTCTTTATCCAGGAGTGCAGGTGCTATTTACTTATCACCTGGTACTTCATTTAATAAAGGATAGGAGAGTGATACTCTTGAACAAGTTTTTATTTCTTATTGTCCTGAAGCTTCCATTTTAATGCAAGCAAATGACTTCAACACGACCTTGCTCATAACAAAGTGTTTGGCTGGTCTTAGACTGGAAATGTTTCCATGGTTCTTTCTGATGGTTCAGAGATTCCAGAAGCAAGGCAGAGAGTGCATGTCACTCAAAGTGGAGGACTGGTCTAGGCCTCTGGGAAGAAACATCTTGTGGGAGCTGGGATATTGGAGGAAGAAATGACAGGGAAGGGATGATGTTCCTGAAGGCTTTCATAAGGCTGATGGATGGAAATTGTGATTGGCAAAAATGATATGAAAGCAGAGCTCACTGAATCCAGCTCATATGAAGCCAAATGGATTAGACAGAGTGGGGACAGTGCAGAGAGAGCAGATTTTTACAGAACCAGGATAGATTCAGAACAGGTCCAGGATCCTGGCAGAGGAGGAACAAAGCAAGACCCCCAAAAGGAGTTGAGATTCAGGTCAAAAGAGTCTGAATAGAACTGAAGAGGCTGAATAGAGCTGCCAGTGGGAGGGCTGAGTCAAGAATACCAATGATAGTTGGGCATATCACCGGGCTGGGAAAAGGGGGTGGGGGCAGAAGGCTTTACTTTCTCAATTGTCTGGTCCCAGGCTAGTAACTCAGGAAGATACAATGACAGGAGCATTCTTATAGCTCATTTTAAATAGGACTGCCTTTCTGCTGCACAGCCTTCACAGACAAAAGGTTCACATACAAATTGTTACTGAGCATTTGCCACATTTTAAATAGGGTTCTTTGGTGAAGCCACAGTTCAGGGTAGCAACAATTTTTCTAATTGCTATTTAAACAAACACTGCATCTCTGTTTTTGCCCTCTGCTAGCATAATTGCTCTGGAGGGGGCAAATTTTTTTTTTTTTTTTTTTTTGCGTAAGCAAATGAATTAATATATCTGTGGTTCTATTGAGTGCAGTGCTCCCTCCTACCACCCAGAGACACAGGGTTTGGAAGCAAAGGACAGAATATAGAGAACTGAGTGGTTTTGCATGAGAAATTGAGTTGAATTCAGAGTTTGCGACGACAGAGAGAGGAAGGGGTATGGGAGGAAAGGGAATCAGCTGAGCATGTGACATGAGGCTAGGCTTCAGGGAAAAGTGAAAAGCAGCAAAAACCCTTAACCTGGCCCTCCTGATGGGGGGACTGGCCAGGGGACTTCTAGAAACAGCAATGGCCATCCTTCAGTTGTCTTACTTTATTGAAAATATTACTTCAAGAGTAAGATGTTAAAGTGCATGACATTTTAAAGCCATAAAGGAAAACAGTGTTTATAAGTTTGATTAAAAAAAAAATTCATTTTCATTCATGTCCTTTGGTGCTCTGTAACGTAAGCCCCTTTCCAACCATTGCCCCAGGATCTTTGGTCCAAGGCATCCCAGGTGGCACAGTGGTAAAGAATCTGATCTGCCAGTGCAGGAGATGCAGAAGACATGGGTTCGATCCTCTGGTTAGGAAGAGCCCATGGAGTAGGAAATGGCAACCCACTCCAGTATTCTTGCCTGGAAAGTTCCGTGGACACTGGAATCTGGCAGGCTACAGTCCTTTGGGTTGCAAAGGGTCAGACAAGCAAAGAACAACTGAGCATGCATGCACGCACACATTATGCAGGGGGTTTTGTGAGAATCAAGGAAGCAAGGGTCATATTCCATGTTTGGCCCATGTTTGGCCTATATTGGGTGCAGAGAAGGGAGCATCAGCAAACGAGGAGAGAAGGATGAGAGGATCTGGCAGCGCAGGAAGTCAGAGCAAGTTAATGCCTAAGAGAAATGTGGGAGGCAGAGATTTCCCATCCATTGGGGAAGTGCCTTGATGCACTTTTTCTTGCTTTGTATTATTTTTGAAAGATATTTCAACCTTTTGTAAATGAAAAGTTTAAACATCCTGAAATATTGAGAGAATAGCACTCCGACCTTCTTATGCCATACATAGAGTCAAGAATTACTGACAGCCACGACTGCTTTATACATCTTTTCTATGTTGTCATTTAGTCGCTCAGTCCTGTCCAACTCGTTGTCACCCCATGGACGGTAGCCTGACAGGCTCCTCTGTTCATGGGATTCTCCGGGCAAGAATACTGGAGTGGGTTGCCATTTCCTCCTCCAGGGATCTTCCTGACCCAGGGATTGAACCCGAGTCTCTCATATCTCCTGCACTGGCACTTTGCTTTACCTTTCTTTTCCTACTATTTCTAATTAAGCATATACATTTGATGCAACATGTATATGTCACATATGTACATGGGGCTGTGTATGTACATGGGAGTGCAAAGGGAGTTTATTTGTAAGCAATGGTGAAACAACACAGAGGTATCCTGGCAAAACCATGCATGCTGCCGAATGCTACCACATTGCCTGGCCACACAATAGATTTAATCCAGGGGTTTATTCCAGGCCCTTCTTTGCTGCAGGTACTCTTTAAACCACATATTCTAAATGAAGCCTTGATAGGTGGGCAGCCACCTGGATGAAATTTCTCATTTCAAAACTGAAAATAAGATGTGTTGTGGTGTCAACAGCAGAAGCAGACGACTTTCTAAGTGTTTTACATTCAGGCCAGGTCAGGTCTATCAAGCCTTTTGCCTCAAGCATTTGGCAGGGAAAATGTTTCAGTGTGAGCACAGGGAGGACAGGAATTTCACCAACTTGCCAGAGACCACAGTTGAGAGGTATGGAAGGTGCGTCACTTGACTGTCTCACCCCAGAGAAGCTCCCGCGATCTGCTTCTGGTTGGCAGGGCACTCACTTTGGTTTGTCATTATACACTCATCAGTGTGATTACATTTTCCTGTGAGACCACAAGCTCAAAGAAGAAGACAGAGACTCTGTCTAGCACAGTGCTTGGCACACAAAAGACTTTCCATCGTCAGAAGGAGGAAAATGGATATTTGCTCACTACATATTTATGAGTTCCTGTCAACTGAATGCTAAGTAGACAACAAATGTATCATTATCAAATGTAGCTAGAGAAGAACAAAAATGTTTGAATAATTTGGATCTGTAAATTTTGTTTCATGCTCTAATTAATCTTTCTCCTCTAAATTGATATTTTAAATAAATCCTTTTATTTGGATTTTGAGTTTGCTTTCTGTGGTGCTTCAATAACAATCTTGCATACAATTGAGATATGTATGTGCAATAAAAGAACGACACTGTGAGTTTTAATATTTTGCAAGACATTAAGCAGAGGTTGCCCTTTTAAAAAACAAAATATTTGATTATGAACAAACATCTATTTTCTAAATGGTAGCGCAGTTAAAGTTTTTTTTTGTAGAAGGACATGAAATAAATGAAAAGAGAAGGTAAAAGCATGAATTGACCAAGAATCACTCAGAAGCCAAAGGAAACTAAACGTAGGGAACAAAGGGTATGATTTGAGCATGAAAAATTTCTTGAATTCACTGAATACATGCTGAACTGGAAATGGAAGAATAACATGAATAAAGCTTCATTGACGAAATACGAGTTATTGAAATAGATAGAAAAGGCAGGGTATGAGATCAAATACAATTCACTTGTGCTGAAAAACAATGTTAGTGGCAATGTTTCATACTATGCTTAATATAAAATAAGTCATTATTTGAAAAGAAGAAAGCAAGCTCACCTTATTACATCACATCAATAATGCATTTTCTGGAAGCTCATCATGGTTCTTTCCATAAAGGCCAGATAACACAAAGAAATCATCTTTTATGTCTGTTTCTGCCTTCCTGCCTAGAAGGGTTCATTTCATTATTCTGTTTTGGCTCAACCTATCAAAATTCTCAAGGAGTTTCAGTGCAGATGAATCCAGGCACTCTACATGTAGCCATCTAAAATAATTCAAGACAAAAATAAAAAGTAAAATAAACAACCTGTGTCTATTAATGGTTCCACTCTCAACCTCATCCTCAGAGCAAGGTGCTTTTTATTTTAACAATCCAGATAATTAGCGCATATTTTCACTTAGCTTTGACTTTACATAAGTGGCTGTAGAGTACAAATGTTCTTTTATTCTGTAATTTTTAGCACTTACTACATGCCAGGTGCTATCAAGGGTGATCCAAATTCCTAAATTCTTGGTCCTTTTAGCTGGAAAAAGGGAGCAGTAAAGCATATTTCCTTGGAAATGAACAGAAATCACTCTGTCATTTTTGAGATTGCACCCAAGCACTGCATTTCAGACTCTTTTGTTGACTATGATGGCCACTCCATTTCTTCTAAGGGATTCTTGCCCACAGTAGTAGATATAATGGTCATCTGAGTTAAATTTGCCCATTTCAGTCCACTTTAGTTCACTGATTCCTAAAATGTCGATGATCACTCTTGCCATCTCCTATTTGACCACTTCCAATTTGCCTTGAATCATGGACCTAACATTGCAGGTTCCTGTGCAATATTGTTCTTTATAACATCGGACTTTACTTCCTGTGCCAGTCACATCCACAACTGGGTGCTGTTTTGGCTAAGGCTCTGTCTCTGCATTCTTTGTGAGTCATTTCTTCACTCTTCTCCAGTAGCATATTGGACACCTACTGATCTGGGGAGTTCATCTTTTAGTGTCATATCTTTTTGCCTTTTCATATGTTCATGGAGTTCTCAAGGCAAGAATACAGAAGTGGTTTGCCATTCTCTTCTCCAGGGGACCACGTTTTGTCAGAACTCTCCACCATGACCCGTCTGTCTTGGGTGGCCCTACACAGCATGGCTCATAGTTTCATTGAGTTAGACAAGGCTGTGGTCCATGTGATCAGTTTGATTAGGTTTCTGTGATTGTGGTTTTCATGCTGTCTGCCCTCTGAAGGATAAGGATGAGAGGCATATGGAAGCTTCCTAATGGGAGAGATTGACTATGAGGGAAACTGGGTTTTGTTCAGATCGATGGGGCCATGCTCAGTAAATCTTTAATCCAATTTTCTGTTGATGGGTGAGGCAGTGTTCCCTCCCAGTTGTTTGAACTCAGAGCAAACTATGGTGGAGGAAATTTTCATTCCAATCCCAAAGAAAGGCAATGCCAAAGAATGTTCAAACTACCACACAATTGCACTCATCTCATACACTAGCAAAGTAATGCTCAAAATTCTCCAAGCCAGGCTTCAACAGTACATGAACATTGAACTTCCAGATGTTCAAGCTGGATTTAGAAAAGGCAGAGGAACCAGAGATCAAATTGCTAACATCCATTGGATCATCAAAAAAGCAAGAAAGTTCCAGAAAAACATTTACTTCTGCTTTACCAAGTATGCCAAAGCTTTTGACTGTGTGGATCACAACAGACTATGGAAACTTCTTCAAGAGATGGGAATACCAGACCACCTGATCTGCCTCCTGAGAAATCTGTATGCAGGTCAAGAAGCAACAGTTAGAACTGGACAAATGGGACAACAGGCTGGTTCCAAATCAGGAAAGATGTCAAGTCTGTCTATTGTCACCCTGCTTATTTAACTTATATGCAGAGTACATCATGAGATATGCTGGGCTTATGAAGCACAAGCTAGAATCAAGATTGTTGGGAGAAACATCAATAAATTCAGATATGCAGATGACACCACTCTTATGGTAGAAAGTGAAGACGAACTAAAGAGCCTCTTGATGAAAGTGAAAGAGGAGAGTGGAAAAGTTGGCTTAAAACTCAACATTCAGAAAACAAAGATCATGGCATCTGGTCCCATCACTTCATGGGAAATAGATGGGGAAACAATGGAAACAGTGAGAGATATTATTTTGGTGGGCTCCAAAATCACTACAGATGGTGACTGCTGCCATGAAATTAAAAGACACTTGCTCCTTGGAAGAAAATCTATGACCAACCTAGACAGCATATTAAGAAGCAGAGACATTACTTTGCCAACAAAGGTCTGTCTTGTCAAAGCTATGGTTTTTCCAGTGGTCATGTATAGATGTGAGAGTTGGTCTACAAAGAAAGCTGAATGCCAAAGAATTAATGCTTTGAACTGTGGTGCTGGAGAAGACTCTTGAAAGTCCCTTGGACAGCAAGGAGATCAAACCAGTCAGTCCTAATGGAAATCAGTCTGAATATTCATTGGAAGGACTGATGCTGAAGCTGAAACTCCAATACTTTGGCCACCTGATGTGAAGAACTAACTCATTGGAAAAGACCCTGATGCTGGGAAAGTTTGAAGGTGGGAGCAGAAGGAGACAACAGAAGATGAGATTTTGGATGGCATCACTGGTTCTATGGACATGAATCTGAGCAAGCTCCAGGAGTTGGTGATGGACAGGGAAGCCTGGTGTGCTGCAGTTCATGGGGTCACCAAGAGTCAGACATGACTGAGCAACTGAACTGAATTGAATGCTTATTTCATAAACCTCAGTTGGTATTCAATGAGATGAAGTACATGAGGTGTCCACAGTAAGATATGATACACAGAGGCTGGTTCCATTCATTCTCTTACTCATTCTTAATCTCTTTTGACAACAATAACTGTTGATCACTGATTAGGTGTTTCCCAATAGGAATTTAGAATCAAATATGTGAGAAAAACAAGCAAACAAAAAATAGTGTGTGAGTAATACATGAACTGTGAACTTCCTGATGTTCAAGCTGGTTTTAGAAAATGCAGAGGAACAGAGATCAAATTGCCAACATCTGCTGGATCATGGAAAAAGCAAAAGAGTTCCAGAAAAACATCTATTTCTGCTTTATTGACTATGCCAAAGCCTTTGACTGTGTGGATCACAATAAACTGTGGAAAATTCTGAGAGAGATGGGAATACCAGACCACCTGACCTGCCTCTTGAGAAATCTGTATGCAGGTCAGGAAGCAGCAGTTAGAACTGGACATGGAACAACAGTCTGGTTTCAAACAGGAAAAGGAGTATGTCAAGGCTGTATATTGTCACCCTGCTTATTTAACTTCTATGCAGAGTACATCATGAGAAACGCTGGGCTGGAAGAAACACAAGCTGCAATCAAGATTTCTGGGAGAAATATCAATAACCTCAGATATGCAGATGACACCACCCTTATGGCAGAAAGTGAAGAGGAACTAAAAAGCCTCTTGATGAAAGTGAAAGAGGAGGGTGAAAAAGTTGGCTTAAAGCTCAACATTCAGAAAACAAAGATCTTGGCATCCGGTCCCATCACTTCACGGGAAATAGATGGGGAAACAGTGGAAACAGTGTCAGAGTTTATCTTTTTGGGCTCCAAAATCACTACAGATGGTGACTACAGCCATGAAATTAAGAGACGCTTACTCCTTGGAAGAAAAGTTATGATCAACCTAGATAGCATATTCAAAAGCAGAGACATTACCTTGCCGACTAAGGTCCGTCTAGTCAAGACTATGGTTTTTCCAGTAGTCATGAATGGATGTGAGAGTTGGACTCTGAAGTCCAACTGTGGTGTTGGAGAAGACTCTTGAGAGTCCCTTGGACTGCAAGGAGATCCAACCAGTCCATTCATTATGAAGGAGATCAACCCTGGGATTTCCTTGGAAGGAATGATGCTGAAGCTGAAACTCCAGTACTTTGGCCACCTCATGCAGAGTTGACTCATTGGAAAAGACTTTGATGCTGGGAGGGATTGGGGGCAGGAGGAGAAGGGGACAACGGAGGATGAGATGGCTGGATGGCATCACGGACTCGATGGACCTGAGTCTGAGTGAACTCTGGGAGTTGGTGATGGACAGGGAGGCCTGGCGTGCTGCGATTCATGGGGTCGCAAAGAGCTGGACGTGACTGAGCGACCGAACTGAGTGAATGCAACGGTGTAGCTATGTGCAGGTCACCTGACCCACCAAGCTGGGTGCTGAAGGTGAGGGGGTGTGAGTGCTCTAGTAAAAAAAGTTGTGAGAAGTCGAGAAGGTGCATGTGGGCAGGAGCAATTGCCCCGAGAGTGAGAGTGAGCTTTGCTGTGTTCAGAGTACTGAAAGTCATTCTGTCCAGCCCTGGACTGTGGTAGAGGAGATAGTAAGAGAGACCTCTCATTTAAATAAAGGTCAGATGATGAAGAAATGGGCTTCCCCAGCAACTCAGTGATAAAGAATCTGCCTGTAATAAAGGAGACTCAGCTTCATTCCCAGGGTCAGGAAGATCCTCTGGAGGGCATGTCACCCCACTCCAGTATTCTTGCTTGGAGAATCCCATGGACAGAAAAGCCTGGTGGGCTATGGTCTTTAGGGTCACAAAGAGTTGGACACATCTGAAGCAACAGAGCTGATGAAGAAATACATTCCTTCTAACGAAATTTGAACTAATTTATGAGGGCAGTAGAGAGCCTCTCAAGAGTTGTTTAAAAAGGCAAACAAACAAACAAACTAGTATTGCTTGTTTGCAGAAGTTATACCTCTTCATTAAAGGGAAAAACAGAAAAGTTTATAAGTGAAAACATAAATGAAAAGCCTCTACAGTCCTCTGATTATGAGATAACCATCAACTATATTCTGGTGTAACATTACTGATGATTGAGACAGTACAGTTTATTGTTTTTGATCTTGTTATTAATGTTGCATATTACTTGTAAAAAGAAATTAGATAACCGAAACAAATTAAAATGAACAAAAAACTTTCTTCCCATAGCTACATTCAACAGCTCATGTAATATATTATATATATTATTTGCACACTGAAAAGGTCCAGCTTTTCTCATACCAGTCATATATGTCTGCACCTCAGCCACTGATGTCATCAGGTTTTTTAATAGTTAACAGTTTTATAGATAAGACATGGTAACTCATTATTGTCAATTGCATTCCTTTGCTTAATAATGAAGTTAAGCATATTTTCAAGTACCAGTTGGTTAGTTTTCTCTTCTCTTCCAAACTGTGTTAATGAAACTTTGCCATGTATTGTATTAATTATTCTCTTATTAATTCTTTTTAAGGAGATTTACCATTTGTAGTATACGCTGAAAATGTTTGTATTAGTAAATAGTCTTGTGTCAAATTACGTTCATGGATATTTTGTTGCCTGGAAGCTACAGCAAAAAAGTTTTCAACATTTCAATAACTGAATTCATCAATCTTTTCTTTATGCTCCTTTAGGCTCAAGGTATTGGTCTTAGAAAGGCATGATTGCCTGAGTATTACCCATGATTTATCCTGGCAATTGCATTTTTTATCCACGTGGAATTTGTATTTATGTAATGTGTAATGGAAACCTTTAGTTTTCTTCCCCCACCACGTTCCACCCTGCTTAGCCACCATCACCATATGTGTTGACCAATCCAACATTTCATCCTTCAGGATACAGGACGCTTGGGGCCGGTGCACTGGGATGACCCAGAGGGATGGTACGGCGAGGGAGGTGGGAGGGGGATTCAGGATGGGGAACACATGTACACCCGTGGAGATTCATGTTGATGTATGGCAAAACCAATACAATACTGTAAAATTTTAAATAATAGTAATAAAATACCATTCATGGCTGATGCTGTCATTACTATTTACAACCAATTCTCATGCTTTTCTGGACTAGTGGAACCCAATTGTTGGGAGCAATGGGCCCATGTTTCCTCGCAGCTGACCATGTGGGTCAGAGAGCAGAACAACTGAGGTTTCCAGGACGGCTCACATTTTCTCAAGTGGTGGTCTCACTGGAAGGTGTTTCACCTCTTCTCTTTCTTGTTCCTGGAATGTGAGGTGGATCCTGTCAGTCAGTGGGTCAGCCATCTTCCCACTTTGGGGGCAAATGTGGTTGGTGAGGATGGTGGGGCAGGAGGTCAGAGAAGTCTGACCCCAGGCGACTTTCTCCAGTAATCATTCTAGCTCTAGACATCTTCAGCGTGAGAAACCCAAATTCCTCTTTGGTGAATTCCCCATAATTGGATTTTAGTTTCATTCAGCCAAATTTATGTTAACTGATAAATCATTTTTGTATTATAATTATTTTATATGCACTAGAGGGTGTGTCAAGGCCTTCTAATATGTGTCATGGATCTGCACGCCCTGTGTTATTCTGAAAGTGTGCGTACGTGTGCTCAGTTGCTTCAGTTGTGTCCTACTCTTTGCAGTCTTATGGACTGCAGCCCGCCAGGCTCCACTGTCCATGGGATTCTCCAAGCAAGAATACTGGGGTGAGTAGCCATGCCCTCCTCCAGGGGATCTTCCCAACTCAGGGATTAAACCCACATCTCCTGCATTGCACGTCGATTCTTTACTGCTAAGCCACCGTGAATGCCCGTACAACCATACAACCCAGGCCAATTAGACAGATCCAAAATAACCTGGCTTCTTATCACAACTGCCCTGTGAATGTTACAACCTTTCTTTCCTCCAAATTGAACCTAATCTCATGTGAAAACAGTTACTGTGGGAGAACCAGAAGTCTGGCCGTGTGGCCAAAAGTAAAGTGAAAGCAGGAAATTCTGTGCCTCCCAGTGGGCTTCTCTGCTTTTCTTAGTCTTGCTTTCTGAGTCCTTGTTTTTCCGGTGATCCATTTGCTCTCAGTAGGTTTGAATACACCATTTGAAGTTTTTTGGTGCCCACTACAATGCTAATCTGCTTTTTCCTCAAAGGAGCTCTTAACAGACCCTTGTCCCAGGCCTCAGAGGCCTCCATACAACCTTCTCTTGGTTTGACCATCACATCGTGCTACTTCAGGGTGATAAACTAGCTGCCTTGTCACCAGCAGTTCTGGTTGGGTCGGGTGAGTTCTGTAAGGAACCGTCCTGGTGCTGCTGGCTTTGCCCCATCAGCCCACTTGCTTTTCTTATACTGCATTTCTTTACATAACTTGATATTCGTTTCGTCAGATTCATGTTGTCTCTCCAGCTATCTGAACCTTCGTTTATGTCCCTCACTGGAGCTGAAACATTTTATTCAGGTCCATGATATTTCTTTTGTTTCTTTCCTATTTTTTGTGGTTATTGAATATTGGAAAAAATTTCCATTTCCTAATAGCTTTTTGTTGTTGTTAGTATACTTTTGATCTTTTCTTTGGTGATTACCTTATTGAACATTCTTATGATTTCAACATTTACTGGTTGGCTCCTTTGAATTCTTTTCCTGATAACCAGTCGTTATAAACTAACACTATATTATTTTTTCCTCCTGTATTTGTACCTGTTATTTCTTTTCTTGCATCAGTACCCTAGGTGGGAATATATAAGCATTCTTATATAAACGTACTTTTTTCTTTTCTTCTGACTTTAGCAAAAATGCCTCTAATCCATCATTCTGAAATTTTATGTTGCCTCTTAGTTTTGAGGTACTCTCTGGTTTCTGGTTTTCCAAAGTTATTCAGAAAAATGAACTTTGAATTTCATTATTCCTTGTTGTACCATCTATCAAAATAATCACCTGCTTTCCCTCTCTCCTCTATTGACAGTGTTGAGTATTTTTCAAACTGAGTTATTAAGACATTACTTTGAACATTAAAGAAGATTTTATAATCAAGTAAATTTGGAAAGACTGAAGACAGTTGCTCCTTCATGTATATGAACAAATTAAAGGCACTGAGAAGACTCGCAACCAGGAAATTTCTTTGACCTTTTCAGACCTTTCCCTATTTGAAATCAGCTCTTCCCCCTTTTCTTATCCAGTCACCTTAGATTCCACCAGACATTGAGAAATGCTCAAGTAGTTAATAAATTTAATTGAAATTATAATATTGATAACTGAATTTCTGAAATGTACAGTAATGTTGTATGCATGCTCAGTCACTTCTGTCGTGTCTGACTCTTTGTGACCCCATGGACTGTATCATCAGGCTCCTCTGTCCATGGGATTCTCCAGGCAAGAATACTGGAGTGAGTTGCCATACCCTCCTCCAGGGGATCCTCCTGACCCAAGGATGAAGCCGGCGTCTCTTATGTCTCCTGCATTGGCAGGTGGGCTCTTTATCACTAGCACCACCTGGGAAGCCCTTAGCCCTTAGTACTGTTAGATTTTCTATTTTTCTTTAGGGCTTGTGAATTAACATTAATAACATTAAGATTCAGTTCAGTTCAGTTCCGTCGTTCAGTTGTGTCTGATTCTGTGCAACCCCATGGACTGCAGCACACCAGGCCTCCTTGTCCATCACCAAATCCCAGAGTCCACCCAAACCCATGTCCATTGTGTCGGTGATGCCATCCAACCATTTCATCCTCTGTTGACCCCTTCTCCTCCTGCCCTCAATCTTTCCCAACATCAGGGTCTTTTCAAATGAGTCAACTCTTTGCATGAGGTGGCCAAAGTATTGGAGTTTCAGCTTTAATGAACACCCATGTCTGATCTCCTTTAGATGGACTGGTTGGATCTCCTTGCAGTCCAAGGGACTCTCAAGAGTCTTCTCCAACACCACAGTACAAAAGCATCAATTCTTTGGTGTTCAGCTTTCTTTATAGTCCAACTCAAACATCCATATATGACTACTGGAAAAACCATAGCCTAGACTAGATAGACCTTTGTCAGCAAAGTAATGTCTCTGCTTTTGAATATGCTATACAGGTTGGTCATAACTTTCCTTCCAAGGAGCAAGCATCCTTTAATTTCATAGCTGCAATCACCATCCACAGTGATTTTGGAGCCCAGAAAAATAAAGTCTGAAGCTGTTTCCACTGTTTCCCCATCTATTTGCCATGAAGTGATGGGACCAGATGCCATGATCTCAGTTTTCTGAATGTTGAGCTTTAAGCCAACATTTTCACTCTCCTCTTTCAATTTCATCAAGAAGCTCTTTAGTTCTTCTTCACTTTCTGCCATAAGGGTGGTAAGGTTATTGATATTTCTCCCAGCAATCTTGATTCCAGGTTGTGCTTCCTCCAGCCCAGCGTTTCTCATGATGTACTCTGCATAAAAGTTAAATAAGCAAGGTGACAATATATAGCCTTGATGTACTCCTTTTCCTATTTGAAATCAGTCTGTTTCTAACTGTTGCTTCCTGACCTGCATACAGGTTTCTCAAGAGGCAGGTCAGGTGGTCTGGTATTCCCATCTCTTTCAGAATTTTCCACGGTTTATTGTGATCCACCCAGTCAAAAAGACTTTGACATAGTCAATAAAGCAGAAATAGATGTTTTTCTGGAACTCTCTTGCTTTTTCCATGATCCAGCAGATGTTGGCAATTTGATCTCTGGTTCTTCTGCTTTTTCTAAAACCAGCTTGAACGTCAGGATGTTCACGGTTCACGTATTGCTGATGCCTGGCTTGGAGAATTTTGAACATTGCTTTACTAGCGTGTGAGATGAGTGCAATTGTGCGGTAATTTGAGAATTCTTTGGCATTGCCTTTCTTTGGAATTGGAATAAAAACTGACCTTTTCCAGTCCTGTGGCCACTGCTGAGTATTCCAAATTTGCTGGCATATTGAATGCAGCACTTTCACAGCATCATCTTTTAGGATGTGAAATAGCTCAACTAGAATTCCATCACCTCCACTAGCTTTATTCGTAGTGATGCTTCCGAAGGCCCATCTGACTTCACATTTCATGATGTCTGGCTCTAGGTGAGTGTGAGCGATCATACCTTCATGATTATCTGGGTCATGAAGATCTTTTTTGTACAGTTCTTCTGTGTATTCTTGCCACCTCTTCTTAATATCTTCTGCTTCTGTTAGATCCATACCATTTCTGTCCTTTATTGAGCCCATTTTTGCATGAAATGTTCCCTTGTTGTCTCTAATTTTCTTGAAGAGATCTCTAGTCTTTCCCATTCTATTGTTTTCCTCTATTTCTTTGCATCAATAGCTGAGGAAGCCTTTCTTATCTCTCCTTGCTATTCTTTGGAACTCTGCATTCAAAAGGGTATCTTTCCTTTACTCTTTTGCCTTTCGCCTCTCTTCTTTTCACAGCTATTTTTAAGGCCTCCTCAGACAGCTATTTTTCTTTTTTGCATTTCTTTTTCTTGTGGATGGTCTTGATCCCTGTCTCCTGTACAATGTCACAAAGCTTTGTCCATAGTTCCTCAGGTACTCTGTCTATCAGATCTGGTCCTTTATATCTATTTCTCACTTCCACTGTATAATCATAAGGGATTTGATTTAGGTCATACCTGAATGATCTAGTGGTTTTCCCCACTTTCTTCAATTTAATTCTCAATTTGGCAATAAAGAGTTCATGATCTCAGCCACAATCAGCTCCCAGTCTTGTTTTTGCTGACTATATAGAGCTTCTCCATCTTTGGCTGCAGAGAATATAATCAATCTGATATTGGTGTTGACCATCTGGTGATGTCCATGTGTAGAGTCTTCTCTTGTGTTGTTGGAAGAGGGTGTTTACTGTGACAGGTGCATTCTCTTGGACGAACTCTGTTAGCCTTTGCCCTGCTTCACTCTTACTCCAAGGCCAAATTTGCCTGTTACTCCAGGTGTTTCTTGATTTCCTACTTTTGCATTCTAGTTCCCTATAATGAAAAGGACATCTTTTTTGGGTGTTAATTCTAGAAGATCTTGTAGGTCTTCATAGAACCGTTCAGCTTCTGCTTCTTCAGCATTACTGTTTGGGGCATAGGCTTGGATTACCATGATATTGAATGGTTTGCTTTGGAAATTAACAGAGATCATTCTGTCATTTTTGAGATTGCATCCAAGTACTGCATTTCAGACTCTTCTGTTGACTATGATGGCTACTCCATTTCTTCTAATGGATTTCTGCCCGCAGTAGTAGATATAATGGTCATCTGAGTTAAATTCACCCATTCCAGTCCATCTTAGTGTGCTAATTCCTAGAATGTCAATGTTCACTCTTGCCATCTCCTATTTGACCACTTCCAATTTGCCTTGATTCATGGACCTACCATTCCAGGTTTCTATGCAATATTGCTCTTTACAGCATCTAACCTTCCTTCTATCAACAGTCCCATCCACAACTGGGTGTTGTTTTTGCTTTGGCTCCATCCTTTCATTCTTTCCGGAGTTATTTCTCCCCTGATCTCCAGTAGCATATTGTGCACTCACCTGACCTGGGGAGTTCACCTTTCAGTATCCTATCATTTGCCTCTTCATACAGTTCATGGGGTTCTCAAGTTAAGAATACTGAAGTGGTTTGCCATTCCCTTCTCCAGTGGACTACATTCTGTCAGATCTCTCCACCATGACCTGGCCATCTTGGGTGGCCCCACACGGCATGGCTTAGTTTCATTGAGTTAGACAACACTGTGGTCCATGTGATCAGATTGGCTAGTTGTCTGTGATTGTGGTTTCAGTCTTTCTGCCCTCTGATGCCTTCTCTCAGTGCCTACCGTCTTACTTGGGTTTCTCTTACCTTGGACGTGGGGTATCTCTTCAGTGCTGCTCTAGCAAAGCACAGCCACTGCTCCTTACCTTGGACATGGGGTAGCTCCTCTATGCTGTGCTCGGGATGCAGTAGGTTTTGGTTTTACCCTCTATGTTATTACTATTAGAGTTAGTAATCAGGATTATGTGAGCTTTTTAACATTAGTAAGGAAGATTTTTAAGTTCAAAAGAAATCTAAACAGCAAGGACATATTTTTCTTTAAGATCTGAGCAAACTTGCCTGAGAAATGATCCCTGGGGGCAGCTGCTTCTATGTTTTGACAGCTTCATCTTTTTCTTCCATGATTATTGGTCAGTTTGGGTTTTTGTTTTTTTTTTTTCTTGTTTTAATTTGGTTTCTTGTTTTTCCTAAAAGGTCATCAATATCAATGAAATTTTCAGTAATTATATGTGAGAACTTTCACTTTTGAGTCTTCTCATTCTACTCAGACACTGCCACTCTGCTTACCAGGAGCTGCTGCTGCTGCTGAGTTGCTTCAGTCATGTCCGACTCAGTGCAACCCCATAGACAGCAGCCCACCAGGCTCCCCAGTCCCTGGGATTCTCCAGGCAAAAACACTGGAGTGGGTTGCCATTTCCTTCTCCAATGCACAAAAGTAAAAAGTGAAAGTGAAGGCGCTCCAACTCTTAGCGACCCTATGGACTGAAGCTTGCCAGGCTCCTCCATACATGGGATTTTCCAGGCAAGAATGCTGGAGTGGGGTGCCATCGCCTTCTCTGGCTTACCAGGAGACACCTCACTAAATGGTTTTGATAGTGTATCATTCTGAAAATGGAGGTAAAGGAAAAAAACAGGAAGATGAACAAAGAGGAAGAATAAGATGGACTTTTTAATTAACGATGTTGACAAAACTAGATACCTATTTGGAAAGAGACCAATCTATTCTTCTACTATGTACTAACATAAATTTAAATTTATTATAAAGTTAAATGTGAAAAGTTATTTAAACACTAGAAGAAAACATGGATGAAGTCCTTTATGGACTAGGAATGTGGAATACTTTTCCACTTATGACTCAAATTCCAGAAGCAACTTTTACATGATAAAGAAAGTAAAAAGACAAATGACTGACCTGGAAAAATACTTCAACTTTTTTATCACCTCATGTATAAAGGACTTCTAGAATAGAAAGGGAAAATATTTAGAAAAAAATTAAAGTAATGCAAATGGTCCTGAAGTGTGAGAAAAGATGATCAATCTTACTCAGAATATGAGATATGTAATTTAAATTTCACTGAGGTATCATTTCTCACATAGCAGACTGGTAAAAATCCAAAAGTTTGACAGCATGCATTGTCAGCAGGCTGAGAGAAAACAAAAATTCTCATTCACTGTTGGTGATATTTAGAAAAAATTACATATGCATTTACCCTTTAACTCAGCCATCCTATTGTTAATAATCTATCCAGAAAATACCAGTAAAGAATCTGCCTGCAATGTAGGACACCACCTGCAGTGTAAGAGACCCAGGATCCCCTGAAGAAGGAAATAGCACCCACTCCAGTGTTCCTGCCTGGGAAATGGCATGGACAGAGGAGCCTGGCAGGCTGCAGGCCATGGGGTCACAAGAGTTGCAGACAACTGAGCAACTAAACCACCACCAGAAAACACACTAGTAAAAAAATGAAAAGAAAATATAGTGCAGACTATTTATTGCAGCACTGTCTCTAATAGTAAAAGCTTCGAACCAGCCAAACATAGGTAGTAGAGGCATAAGTCCTAGTAGATCAGGACACGGAGGACCAAGCAACATAAAAAATTGTGAAAGCTCCCCGTGTATCACTAAAAGGGGATCTAGAATTTTTCATGTAATGAAAACAAGCAGTCTGGAGTCAAGCTTATAAACTATGCTACGTTTTACCTAATAAAGAAGAGGATACAAATATATGTATACATTTGCTTATATATAAAAACCAATCACTGCAGAGGGTGATTACAGCCATGAAATTAAAAGACGCTTACTCCTTGGAAGGGAAGTAATGACCAACCTAGATAGCATATTCGAAAGCAGAGACATTACTTTGCCAACAAAGGTCCATCTAGTCAAGGCTATGGTTTTTCCAGTGGTCATGTATGGATGTGAGAGTCAGACTGTGAAGAAAGCTAAGCACCAAAGAATTGATGCTTTTGAACTGTAGTGCTGGAGAAGACTCTTGAGAGTCCCTAGGCCTGCAAGGAGATCCAACCAATCCATTCTGAAGGAGATCCACCCTGGGATTTATTTGGAAGGAATGATGCTAAAGCTGAAGCCCCAGTACTTTGGCCACCTCATGCGAAGAGTTGACTCATTGGAAAAGACTTTGATGCTGGGAGGGATTGGGGGCAGGAGGAGAAGGGGACGACTGAGGATGAGATGGCTGGATGGCATCACTGACTCGATGGACATGAATTTGAGTGAACTCCAGGAGATGGTGATAAACAGGGAAACCTGGCGTGCTGCAATTCATGGGGTTACAAAGAGTTGGACACAACTGAGCGACTGAACTGAACTGAAAAACCAACGGAAGGATAAATCTAAGAATATCTGTCTCTAGGGGGGAGCAAGAAAATAGATTGGAAGGAACAAAGACAGAAGGTAGAATTCTTTACATGTATTTTATTTAGTGGACTTTATTTGGAATCATGTATATTCTTTACATTATTATGAACAAAATGAAGTTGAAGTCTAAAAGGCAAAATCACACAAATGAAACTGTGTATTGAGTTGGTGGTTTTGCCAATAAGAGTAAAATTATTTCAACTAGTTGTAAAACATGGTAATTTGATACATGCACATATATGTATATATACACACTGCTGCTACTGCTGCTGCTAAGTCACTTCAGTTATGTCTGACTCTGTGCGACCCCAGAGATGGCAGCCCACCAGGCTCCCTCGTCCCTGGGATTCTCCAGGCAGGAACACTGGACTGGGTTGCCATTTCCCTCTCCAATGCATGAAAGTGAAAAGTGAAAGTGAAGTCGTTCAGTCGTGCCCAACTCTTAGTGACTCCATGGACTGCAGCCTTCCAGGCTACTCCGTCCATGGGATTTTTCCAGGCAAGAGTGGGGTGCCATTGCAACCTGGGATTGAACCCAGGTCTCCCACATTGCAGGCAGATTCTCTACCAGCTGAGCCACAAGGGAAGCCCAAGAATACTGGAGTGGATAGCCTATCCCTTCTCCAGAGGGTCTTTCTATATACACACTAGGATAAAGTAAATAAGCAATTATGTTAATGTGGTTAAGAGTTAATATTTAAAATCAAAGAAATTGTGTAAAAACCCATAGGCCAAAATTTGAATTGGAGATAATACAAACTTTATAAAAACCTGGGATTCTCCAGGCAAGAAATTAAAATTACATATTTTAATTTTATAAAATTACATATTTTCTAAGTTTATCCACTGAAAAAGATTAGAAAAAATTATTAACTCAGAGCAAAGATCATCCCAAACATCCAGACAGTAGTCCCTAAATACTCATTTCCATAAATGGAACAAGAGCTCTTTGGAGAGATGGCTGATACCAGGTCTGTGGCAGCAAATGTACAAAATTAGCCTGAAACTTCAATCTTGAAAGTAAGGAGAAAATTGAAAATCACTGGAGCCATATCAAAAGGACTCAAGAGGCAACTTGAATTGGCTTCCATTTTGTCTCAAAAATGGAATAATTGAGCCATCAATAGGGATAATAATACAAGAACTGAAGCACATCGAACATGCTTAAACCCATGAGTTCATAATACTTTGCAGGAAAACAAACAAACTTGTGATCGCTGTTAGAAGATGCTCAGGAATCAGTTCATTCTGAGCACTGAACAAAAGAAAAGCAATTATCCTGTAATTGGTATACAAACCCTAATAAAGACTATATACACACACATATTCAACTTCATTGATAGAAAATATTCTTTATAAAAGAGTTTTAAATGAAAATGCAGAAAAAATGACAAAATTAGAATATCAACATTTCACAACCCCTAATGAAAACTGAATCTAGGCAAAGACTATTAAAATCATTTGGTGAACAGGTAATAAAATCTTTATTGCGGACTGCTCAGGTGGGCAACTCTTGGATCTACTGATCAATTTTAACATAACAAAAAAGAGACAATCAGATACTCTGTGACTCTTAAAGTGCTGTAAAAGAAAGTACAAAACACGAGCTATGAAGTAGAATAGCCAAACGTTTAAAACAAACCTATGAAGCCTACAACTGTACAGGCAACACAAGGGATAGAAAAGCATGTTAAACAGCACCCTAGCGTCGTATCAGCGAAAAACAGTAAATGAGAGACTTTACAGAACAAATAATCCGCTTCTTCAAAAGATAAATAAAATAAAAACACAAATAAAATTACAAAGGAGAGGGGAACTATTGGTTAAAAGAGATGTAAGGGATGTATCAGGGCTTCCCTAGTGGCTCAGTGGTCAAGAATCTGCCGGCAAAGGAGACATGGGTCCAATCCCTGGGTCAGGAAGACCCCCTGGAGGAGGGGATGGCAACCCACACCAGTATTCTTGCCTGGAGAATCCCCATGGACAGAGGAGCCTGGAGGCTACAGTCCATAGGGTCGCAGAGTCAGACACGACTGAAATGACTTAGCACACACACATGCATATAAGAGATATATCAACCAATGCAAGATATGGACTCTGGACTTTGCTTCTAATGGGCCAACTGTAAAAACAAACAAACAATAACAACACAGAAACAACCAACCAACTAGCCAACCAACCAATAAGCAGTAAAGACATTTCTGTGATATGAGATTAGAGTATGTAGTAAGATACTAAGGAATTATAATTTTTTAAGTACAACAATGGTATTGTGATTATGTTAAAAAGAAGAGTAATTATCATTAAGACTGTCACATTCGTGGATGAAATAATGTAATACCAGTGATTTGCTTCAAAATAATCTAGTGTTATGGGCTTCCCTGGTGGCTCAGAGGTTAAAGCGTCTGCCTGCAATGCGGGAGACCTGGGTTTGATCCCTGGGTCGGGAAGATCCACTGGAGAAGGAAATGGCAACCCACTCTAGTATTCTTGACTGGAAAATCCCATGAGTGGAGGTGCCTGGTGGGCTACAGTTCATGGGGTTGCAAAGAGTTGGACATGACTGAGCAAGCGACTTAACTTATGGGAGAAATGGTGGGGGTATAAATGGAAGATTTTTCATGTATTTAAAACAATTGAAGTTTGAGCCATGGGTGCATAGACTTATTGTATTAGTCTTTCTACTTTTGTATTTATTTGGAGTTTTCCATTGTTTGGAACAAACAAACAAAATTTAGAGGGCTTGTCTATGCTGAGGCCAAACAGCTTTCTTAGGCAATGTCTCTAGAGGCATATAACATATCAGCTTTAGTTTTAGATGCACATAACAGGCATCTCCTTATTTTTGCCTATTCAAATCTGGTTGTTTGTTCAGTTAGCTAAGAACTTATTTCAGTGATTAATTAACACACATTCTTATTTGCCTTCTACTTCAATTCTTTCTACTGTAGCACTAAGCAAATTTAAAAAAAATCAGCATTTTATTCCAGCTACAGTTCTCTCTTCTAAATCACTATGTATAAAACATGTCCTCATAAGTCCCCATTAATTTTGCCTGTCTACGGCTGCCTGCATGTCATAGGACCCTTCTTTTCATGCACTAGTTTCTTTAACAGGAATTAATATATAGAACACAATGCTTGCTATACATCCCAGACTGACCTTCAGAACAGAGAATAAACAGAATTACATCCTTCCCTTCAAGGAAATGGCATAGGCAAAATGCCTGGCCTATCACCTGAGAGCTATGGGTGGTGATGCCCTTCCCCTTCTGTGTGCCTGCTGTTGTTCAGAAGGGCAGGCTACATAGTCATAGAACAGAAAGAACAGCTCACATTATCCTGGGTGGTGTATGCATGCTGCCACCAGACAACGTAGTACGTAACATGTGTTATTGTGTTTTTAGTTGCTCAGTTGTGTCTGACTCTTTGTGACCCCATTGACTGCAGCCTGCCAGCCTCCTCCATCCATGGGATTTCCAGGCAAGAATACTGGAGTTGGTTGCCAGTTCCTTTTCCATATGTAACATAGGTTTAACCTAAGGATTGACCATAAGGTATCTGAAAAGCATCCTTGATTTTCCCTAAGACCCTGGCTGTTCTCCTCACTGTTCCAGTGAATTCCCTTGTTATGGGGACATTTTAGCATCACCCAAGGGGGTTGAAGGCTGAGCGCCAAAGAATTGATGCTTTTGAACTGTGGTGTTGGAGAAGACTCTTGAGAGTCCCTTGGACTGTAAGGAGATCCAACCAGTCCATTCTGAAGGAGATCAGCCCTGGAATTTCTTTGGAAGGAATGATGCTAAAGCTGAAACTCCAGTATTTTGGCCACCTCATGCAAAGAGTTGACTCATTGAAAAAGACTTTGATGCTGGGAGGGATTGGGGGCAGGAAGAGAAGGGGACGACCGAGGATGAGATGGCTGGATGGCATCACTGACTCGATGGACGTGAGTGTGAGTGAATTCTGGGAGTTGGTGATGGACAGGGAGGCCTGGCATGCTGCGATTCATGGGGTCACAAAGAGTCGGACCCGACTGAGCGATTGAACTGAACTGAACTGAGGGGGGTTGAGGCTTAGGAATGTTTATGAGAATGATTCTTTTTAGTGGGTCATTACCAATACTTTTGACTTCCCAGATGGCTCAGTGGGTAAAGAACCTGCCTGCAATGCAGGAGATGCTGGAGATTTGGGTTCAATTCTTGGGTTGGGAAGATCCCCTGGAGAAGGGAATGCCAATCCACTCTAGTATTCTTGCCTGGAGAATCCCATGGATGGAGGAACCTGGCAGGCTACAGTCCATAGGGTCACAAAGAGTCAGACACGACTAAAGCAAGTTAGCACTTGCAGCACACCAATACTTTATTCATTCAACAAATGCACGCCTGCCTACCATGTGCCTGGCACTGTAGTCAGTGAGGTGACATAAAGGAGAAGAAAACAAAGCCTTTATTGTTCTATAACTTATGGTGTTGAGGATAAGGCAGATGTTTATCAAATACATACACACACACACACACACACACACACACACACATAAATATATAAATTGTAACTTGTGACAAGTTAAAGAAAAGGTATACTTTCTGTTTTTAGAGTGTGTAGCATGGGAACCCAATTCTCCTAAGCAGTTGACTGAGATCTGAAGGCTGCACAGGACTTAACTAAGAGGTGAGACTGTGCAGAGACTGGGATGAGGGAAGAGTCCCTAGGAGGTGACAGGCAACGTGGCAGAGTGTGTATTAAAGAAGTTGAGACGGGGACCACAGCATCTGTAAAGACATTGCGGCAGAGAACAGGGGGCAAGCACCTGGAGGGGCCACGCCAGGCATTACCTACAATTGCAAATTATAGGTAACTCTAACCTGGGAAATACATGCAGACCATAACACAAAGATAACCAACTCAGCTTGGTTGTTAAATACTCACTGAAATGAGGGAATGTTGTGGGCTGATAAACAGAGCGGCTGGCAGGAGAGAAAGATGGAGTTTTAAGAGAGCAACATGCATTCCGGCGAATGCTTTTTCACTCATCTCTGTTTGCCCGGAAACCCTCTGTTTCCTTCTCTTTTTAGTTTTGAGAAGCAGGTTACTAAGATTCTATAGAAAAATCTAAGTCATTGTTCTTCCAGGAGAAGAGAGATAGTGATACTTTCTTTAAGGCATCAAAATATATGTTAGATCCAAATCAAAATAGAAAAGTGGATTTCAGAGTTATCTCAGGCATGGGGCCAAAAATCAGGTTGAGATAAGGAAAGAGGGCTGAACCAAAATAATCTAGGAATCCAGGGTTTACTGTGTGTTTGAATGAATGAATGGACGCTGTTAAGAACTTTATATGTATATAGTATTTATAATGTATTTATATGTATAATACACACCACACATATAGTTTCTTTAAATTCCCCTAACAGCTCATTGTAGTTGTTATTTTTACCAAAATTTTACCAATCAGGAAAGGTAGCTTATTCAGGTTACCAGGTTAAATATGTGTAATTTTTTTTTACTAAACTTCATAGGCACAAGGATTGCATAAGCTTTCTTAGCTGTTTTGTCATCCTTGCCCATACTGTCCATTTGGCTTGGTACAGTGCTTGGCCCTTGCCTTGCACCCTGTATGAGCTAACAGCCCACATTGCCCAGTGTCATGCTAATGAGAACAAATGTCCTCCTCTGCCAAGGCCAGTCAGGAAGCAGGTCTTTGTGTTCTCACAGTACAGACACTTCTCCTGTGTGCAGAAGTGGCTGCATTTTTTGTAGATCTTGCTTTGCAAAGCTGTAGTTTTTCCCTTGGGTCCTCCCATGTATATGCAGGACAGGTTCTGTTTATGAGTCTTTTATCATCAATTTTTTATTAGACTTTCATATCTTTGGTGAGTTGTTTAGATTACAGGCTGAAAAGCTTATTTTTTAAGCTGAAGTCAAGCCAGCATATTATCCACCCCCCCTAAAGTGTCTTTTATTAAAAACAAAACACACAGGCCTCACAGGGAAAAAATTCTTTGTGCCGACAGACCCATCAAGGTCTTATTGTGTATTAGAAGTGAGGCACTGTTTCTCCAGGCAGCATCCTCCTGGATGCCCCTGGTCTCCTTGGAGACCACCAAGAGGAGAAAAGCAATGTGAAAGTCATGGGAGCTTCATGGGCAGTGGAATAACAAAGGCTGATTGCAGCCTCCTCAGGTGAGGAGCGGCCCAGAGGAAGAGCCCAGAGGAACAGCATGATTCAGACCCAGGAGCAGTATATAATTTTGACTTTACCACTGACTGGCTAAGGAGATTCTGCAAATCACTGAATTCTTTATGATGCAGCTGCCTCATCTAAAAGCTAAAAACAAAAGATATTGTTTCATCTTTCTTAAGCATGGTTTATTAAAACTCTTAAAAGATATATTTTCCAAGTGATTAAATTTGCACACTCCACAAAGGATTCCAAGAGTTTGGTAGTCATTAGTCAATTTAATATTGGCTGCTCTGAACCACGTGTGTAAAACAATCCTTAGCTGAGATGAGCTCATGTATTTGAAACACTTACCAAGTAATCAAAGTGTAAACACACTGGTACCCAGTAAACATTTCCTATATAATTGTTAATATTGTAAGACAGAGCATGATGCAATGATTTTTATAAACTACATGGTTTGCAAACAGACAAGCCTGGGTTAGATTCTTAGTCTGCCCGCATTTATGTGGGTGTGTGTTCAGCCACTTTAGTTGTAGCTGACTCTTTGTAACCCTGTTGACTGCAGCCCACCAGGTTCCTCTGTCCATGGGATTCTCCAGGCCAGAATACTGGAGTGGATGGCCATGCTGTCCTCCAGGGGATCTTCCTAAGCCAGGGATGGAACCTGCATCCCTTGAGTCTCCTTCATTGCAGTTGGATTCTTTTCCACTGAGCCACCAAAGAAGCCCCCATTTAACCTTGGTACAATAATAAACCTTGCTGCTTGAACACTTTTTTAAGTGGAGAAATCATTCTATTGTGAGCAGTTACTATGCAAAGTACTTAGTGCAGTGTCTGAGGCATAGAAAGTGCTCAAGAAATAGTGGCTTCTTTCTAAATATTCATGCACCCATCCATTATGTGTCTATATCTACAGTGTAGCTTATCATATTCTGTAAAACCTGGTTCTCTGAGACCTAATCACTTTGGAAATATTGACTCACTGAATTCATAGAGCTGCATCCCAAATTTAACCATTTTCCAAAGAAAAATATTAAGATGAGAATATGTAACAAAAACACCTCCTCTTTTCCTTGAAAGACTACCCGCTTGGAAAATTCAGGGCTCTGTGCCTGCATAGCGCTGTGGAGTGCATAAACGGTAATAGTTGCAGTATTTTGGATAATTATTAACATGTATCATCTCTGCTTCTTTGCACCACTATCTGTTTTCTGCTATAAATCTGGATGTTTTATTTTTCATTCGTGGTAGTAATTTGGCCCAGCATCTTTGGAGTTTAGTGTTTTACTCTTACTGAATTACATTATTACTGAATTACTCTTACTGAATTATCAGTGAGAAAAAGCATTGGAATTCCTGGTGCCCTAAATGTCTGAAATCAATTTATAATGCTGGGACAAATCCCCATGCTCAGCACATAGTAACTGTTACTGTTCTCTTTCCCCTCTAACCTAATTCGCTTGTCAAGGAAGGATATGTAGTGTGATTTAAGCAAAAGGATGATTATCTGAATAGGTGGAATCTCATCACAGCCAGCATAATGGCCTGTCACACTTGCTTGGTTCTATCTGGAATCTGTGTAAATGGGTCTATATTGCTATTATATATAATGTACTTGATTTAAAAACATTTCCACAGAGGATTTCCTGCAAGTGCCTGCTCTTTTCTTTCCTTAACTTTATTAATCAGTACTCTCTCTCTGATTTTTACATATTAAAATTAAATTAAACTAAAATAAATTAAACTCTTATTGGAACAACAAAATTTATCTGTCCTGAGGCTATCAGATTTTCAGATCCTGAAATTTCTACAAATACTTTACAGAGTTTATCACAGTAAAAAACTCTTGCATTTTAATACTGCTCTAGCATTAATGCTAAATTTAAAAATAACATTAGGTTTGATATTAGTATTGAAGTCAGCACCTATTTAGCAGAACTATGTGTACATAACAAAACAGAGCACTACTTACTAATAACAAGGTAACTAAAACATGGGTTTTGACGTCAATGAATATAGAATCCTGGGGGTGTGTCTGTGTGTTAGTCGCTCAGTCATCTCCAACTCTGCTACCCCACGGACTGTAGCTCGTCAGCCTCCTCTGTCCATGGAATTCTCTAGGCAAGAAAACTGTAGTGGGTTGCCATTCCCTTCTCCAGGGAATATTCCCAACCCAGGGATTGAACCTGGGTCTCCCACATTGCAGGCAGATTTTTTACTGTCTGAGCCACCAGGGAGCTTCAAATCCTATAGCTAATTAAAAATTCTAAAAAGTCATGTCAACTGCATCTGCTAGTGTAGAATTCTTTTAATGGTATTTTTATCATTGGCTCAGCAAAGTATTTTCCCTCTAGGCTATCTAATTCTGAAAGCACACAGAATATTAGAAGCTAAAATATTTGATAAAATGAGTTTCAAATGATATAATCTCATGTACAGAAATGTGGTTAAACATATTGTGTAAAGATATTAGTAATTAAAATGAAAGTCATAAATTAAAAAGATGAATTTTGCTGATGGAGCTAAAGATTATACCTGCAATATAGACTATAAGGCTAAAAGTAAAATACTCTATTGCTTAGTTTAATGATTAAATAGACGTCAGTAGGTTTAATCCCTTTAGCAAACTGAGAATGAACTCATATTTACAAGAAAATCACGACTCATCCAGTTGATCTCTTGCTATCTGTTGTACTATCTTGAAGATGAGAAAAAGAAAAAAAGTTGCTTTTAAGTTCAGACTATATCTGATAACTCTGTATTGTATAATTGAAATTTATTAAGAGAGTAGAACTTAAATGTTCTCAGTCCCCTGTCCCAAGAAGAAAAGAAAAGATGAATAAGTGAAGTGATGGATATAGATGTGTTAATTAACTAGACGAGGAAAATCCTTTCATGATGTATACATTTATCAAATATTTTAATTATATTAAAATTTTATATGTCAATTATGTCTGAATAAATGGAAATTAGAAAAAACAGTTCAGACCTTCATTTAATAATGTAACAGTTTTAAAATAATGTAATAGCTTTAAAACCATCAATTAATGGCTTTCTATTTTTTATTAGAAATCCTGAGCACCTGTGCTGTTTCCTACCCCCTAATCCTCTGCCAGAGACTTTTGAGTTGGGGAAGGAGATTTTAAAAGATAACATTTTTTAAAGGTTTTAGAAGATACAGCAACATTTCTTGCTCCACAATAAAATAATTAAATGAGAATTTCTGAGAAGTTGCCAAGAACAACCAAGAAAGATGTTGCTTTTTATGCAGAGTACTTATTGAAGAATAGCTTCACATCTTAGTCAATGAGCAGATTCTTATTAGTTATTTAGGTTTATCTGGCAGCTATTCTCTGAAGGGCTCATTAGAGGAAATTACTCCAAGATCATATACATTTACAGGCATTTTATTTATCCCTATGTTTACTTTCATATTTTTTCAGATTTTTACCCATAATTGTGTCTTGAATCTAGTCACATTTCTCTGTCCATACTACCATAAACTTAATCCAGACTATCAGTCTTTCACTTAGCTGAGTGGCATTGCCTGTAACCTGGGTTTCCCATCTCCACTTTTGCCTGCTCCATCTGTTCTCTATCCCACTGTCTCATGATGACTCTTCTGCAAACAAGCCAGCTGGGATTTTGGTAAAGATGATGCTGAATTCATAGATCAGTTTGGGGAGTATTATCATCTTAATCGGAGAAGGCAATGGCACCCCACTCCAGTACTCTTGCCTGGAAAATCCCATGGACAGAGGAGCCTGGAAGACTGTAGTCCATGGGGTCGCTAGGAGTCGGACACGACTGAGCAACTTCACTTTCACTTTTCACTTTCATGCATTGCAAAAGGAAATGGCAACCCACTCCAGTGTTCTTGCCTGGAGAATCCGAGGGACTGGGGAGCCTGGTGGGCTGCCGTCTATGGGGTCACACAGAGTCGGACACGACTGAAGAGACTTAGCAGTAGCAGCATCATCTTAATACTACTAGGTCTCTGATCCATGAACATGAATATATTTCCATTTATTTAGGTTTTTTTCTAATTTCTTTCAGTGATGCTTTATAGTTTTAGCAGTGCAAGTATTGCAATTCTTTTGTTAATCCTACACCTAAATATTTTATTCTTTTTGATGCTATTTAGTGAAATTGCATTTTTAAATTTCATTCTTAGATTGTTCATTGTTGCTATTGAAATAAAATTGATTTTTATAGGTTGATCTTAACTCATTAATTAGTGGGTAAAGGGATAGTGCCATTTGAAACTAGAGTTAGTTTTACTTCTTTCTTTGTAATCTGGATGTCTTTTACTTCTCTTCCTTGTCTAATTGCTTGGTCTAGAACCTTCAGTACAATGTTAAGAGAGGGTCAGCCATGTTTTGTTCCTGACCTTAGAGGGAAATAACCCTGATAGCTCAGCTGGTAAAGAATCCGCCTGTAATGCGGGAGACCCCAGTTCAATTCCTGGGTCAGAAAGATCCCCTGGAGAAGGGAAAGGCTACCCACTCCAATATTCTTAGGTTTTCCTTGTGGCTCAGCTGGTAAAGAATCCTCCTGCAATGTAAGAGACCTGGGTTCAATCCCTGGGTTGGGAAGATCCCTTGGAGAAGGGAAAGACAACCCACTCCAGTATTCTGGCCTGGAGAATTCCATGGACTAATCAGTCCATGGGGTCACAAAGAGTTGGACATGACTGAGCGACTTTCACGTTTAGAGGGAAAGACTTCAGCGCCACCATTAAGTGTCGTATTAGCTGTGAGATTTTTGTAGATGCTGTGTATCAGAGAGAATTCCTTTTTATTTGCAGCTATTTTTTTTTTCATGAAAACATGTTGAATATCATCAAATGTTTTTTCTAAGTATATTGAGATTACCATGATAGCTGCAGGGGATTGGATCCAGAACATCCACAGATACCAAAATCTAGTCATGCTCAAATCTCTTGTATTGAGTAGTATAACAGGGTCTGTCCTCCATACTTGGGATTCTGTATACATAGATCCAACCAACCTTGAAATACGACCTGTGGTTTTTGCATCTGAGGATGTGGAACCAGCAGTTACAAAGGGCTGACTATAGATTTTGTCCTTTTTCCTTCCATTCTTCAGATTATGTAATCTCTATCAGTCTATTCTTTCTTCTGACAGTTCAAATCAGTTGGACCAATTCAGTGAATTTTAATTTAAGTTATTGTACTTTTCAACTCCACAATTTCCATTTAGTTATTTGTCATACCTTTTGACATTCTTTATTTGGTGAGACATTGGCATCACTTTTTTTTAACTTCTATAACATGCTTCTTTATAATGGCTGCCTTCAAGCCCTCAAAGGTAAATTTTGTTGTCCACTCTTTTTTTCTGTTTATGGGCAAAAATTTCTTGTTTATTTTTATGTCTCATCCTTTCTTTGTTCTTGAAAATCGGACAGTTTCAATAATATATCATTGCAAACATGAATATCAGTTTGTCTCCTCCCCCACCTTCTTTGATATTCTTATCGTTTGCTTGTGTATTTGTTTGATCACTAATTTAGTGACATGGCTGGACTAGTTCAGTGAAGTCTGTTTCCCAGGCAATGTGCGTGCTCAGATGTCACTCCCTAAAGGGCGCAGCTTTGCATATGTGCAGTTTCACAGACCTCCTTCCTCAGAGATGTTTATGGTTTTAACTGGTTCTCTGTTTCTTTCCCTTAACCCCCTGTTAAGCTTCAGGCTGGTTATTGTACTTAGCTATTAGCCTCAACTATTTGCCAGCTGGTTTCTCTATTGTTTTTGACAACACTCTGGGGCATAAACTGCTCCATAGTCTGATTCAATTAGAGTTGGGCCTCTTTGCAGACATAACTTTGAGGCCTCAGGAGAGCTCTTCTTAGCTAGCTTGTTCTCAGATTCTCTCTGCTACACTTCTAGTCATTCTATGATTTTTCTTGTTGCTATCAAGGAGACGTCTCTTAATTGCTCACCTCCAATAACTCTTTTGCTTTTATCAATGCCCTTGAGCTTGAACGTCCCCTTGCTCTGTGACAAAGAGATGCCTTGACAGATATCTCTATTTAAATTTACATTACCTGTCACTCTCTCTTCATTTGCCCTACTATATTTTTCTTCATAGCCCTTACACAGACTTGACATTAGATTACATATTTGTTTATCTTATTGTCTGTCTCCTCCATGATAATATAAGCTCCCTGAGGGCAGCTTACTGCTATATACACAGTTTATATACCATACACGTAGTTCCAATAATTCCATCTAACACTCAGTAGGCATATGAAATAATGGTTGGATAAGCAATTTAGTGAATAATGAAGGAATACATACATCAATAAACACCACTACCCAATGAAAGGAAAAGGGAAAATTTGCAGTGAAAGTCAAGTCTTTGCATACGGATGACTATTCAGAAAATCTTTGAAGTCACTGATCAAAAAAAAAAACAAACCATGTTGAGAAAATGAAAACTATAATGGGATGAGTAGGACTAATGCTCTAAATGAAGATGAATTCAATAATAATGATGATATTACTAATGACAATAACAATACATGAACTAATGTGAATAGAAACTCTTGCTTATAGAAGACTGAGTCCTGTGCTATGTTTGAATCCAAGATTTGATTTAATACAATGATACTTTGAAGGAGGTACTACTTTGCAGATGTGTATACTGAGCACAGGAAGAATAAGGAGTAAGGAAGTCAAGAAACACCTGGAGTAACCGGCAAATTTGGCCTTGGAATACGGAATGAAGCAGGGCAAAGACTAATAGAGTTTTGCCAAGAAAACGCACTGGTCATAGCAAATACCCTCTTCCAACAACACGAGAGAAGACTCTATACATGGACATCACCAGATGGTCAACACCGAAATCAGATTGATTATATTCTCTGCAGCAAAAGATGGAGAAGCTCTATACAGTCAACAAAAACAAGACCAGGAGCTGACTGTGGCTCAGATCATGAACTCCTTATTACCAAATTCAGACTCAGATTGAAGAAAGTAGGGAAAACTGCATTCAGGTATGACCTAAATCAAATCCCTTATGATTATACACTGGAAGTGAGAAATAGATTTAAGGGTCTAGATCTGATAGATAGAGAGTCTGATGAACTATGGAATGAGGTTCGTGACATTGTACAGGAGACAGGAATCAAGACCATCCCCATGGAAAAGAAATGCAAAAAAGCAAAATTGCTGTCTGGGGAAGGCTTACAAATAGTTGTGAAAAGAAGAGAAGTGAAAAGCCAAGGAGAAAAGGAAAGGTATAAGCATCTGAATGCAGAGTCCAAAAAATAGCAAGAAGAGATAAGAAAGCCTTCTTCAGCGATCAATGCAAAGAAATAGAGGAAAAGAACAGAATGGGAGAGACTAGAGATCTCTTCAAGAAAATTAGAGATACCAAGGGAACATTTCATGCAAAGATGGGCTCGATAAAGGACAGAAATGGTCTGGACCTAACAGAAGCAGAAGATATTAAGAAGAGGTGGCAAGAATACACAGAAGAACTGTACAAAGAAGATCTTCACAACCCAGATAATCACGATGGTGTGATCACTCATCTAGAACCAGACATCCTGGAATGTGAAGTCAAGTGGGCCTTAGAAAGCATCACTACGAACAAAGCTAGTGGAGGTGATAGAATTCCAGTAGAGCTATGTCAAATCCTGAAAGATGATGCTGTGAAAGTGCTGCATTCAATATGCCAGCAAATTTGGAAAACTCAGCAGTGGCCACAGGACTGGAAAAGGTCAGTTTTCATTCCAATCCCAAAGAAAGGCAATGTCAAAGAATGCTCAAACTACCGCACAATTGCACTCATCTCACACACTAGCAAAGTAGTGCTCAAAATTCTCCAAGCCAGGCTTCAACAATACGTGAACCGTGAACTTCCAGATGTTCAAACTGGTTTTAGAAAAGGCAGAGGAACCAGAGATCAAATTGCCAACATCTGCTGGATCATAGAAAAAACAAGAGAGTTCCAGAAAAACATCTATTTCTGCTTTATTGACTATGCCAAAGCCTTTGACTGTGTGGATCACAATAAACTGAAAAATTCTGAAAGAGATGGGAATACCAGACCACCTGACCTGCGTCTTGAGAAATCTGTATGCAGGCCAGGAAGCAACAGTTAGAACTGGACATGGAACAACAGACTGGTTCCAAATAGGAAAAGGAGTATGTCAAGGCTGTATATTGTCACTCTGATTATTTAACTTCTATGCAGAGTATATCATGAGAAACACTGGGCTGGAAGAAACACAAGCTGAAATCAAGATTGCCAGGAGAAATATCAATAACCTCAGATAGGCAGATGACACCACCCTTATGGCAGAAAGTGAAGAGGAGCTAAAAAGCCTCTTGATGAAAGTGAAAGTGGAGAGTGAAAAAGTTTGCTTAAAGCTCAACATTCAGAAAACGAAGATCATGGCATCCGGTCCCATCACTTCATGGGAAATAGATGGGGAAACAGTGGAAACAGTGTCAGAATTTATTTTTGGGGGCTCCAAAATCACTGCAGATGGTGATTGCAGCCATGAAATTAAAAGACACTTACTCCTTGGAAGAAAAGTTATGACCAACCTAGATAGCATATTCAAAAGCAGAGACATTGCTTTGCCGACTAAGGTCTGTCTAGTCAAGGCTATGGTTTTTCCAGTAGTCATGTATGGATGTGAGAGTCGAACTGTGAAGAAAGCTGAGCGCCAAAGAATTGATGTTTTTGAACTGTGGTGTTGGAGAAGACTCTTGAGAGTCCCTTGGACTGCAAGGAGATCCAACCAGTCCATTCTGAAGGAGATCAGCCCTGGGTATTCTTTGGAAGGAGTGATGCTAAAGCTGAAGCTCCAGTACTTTGGCCACCTCATGAGAAGAGCTGACTCACTGGAAAAGACTGTGATGCTGGGAGGGATTGGGGGCAGCAGGAGAAGGGAACGACCTAGGATGAGATGGCTGGATGGCATCACTGACTCAATGGACGTGAGTCTGAGTGAACTCCGGGAGTTGGTGATGGACAGGGAGGACTGGCATGCTCCGATTCATGGGGTTTCAAAGAGTCAGACACGACTGAGAGACTGGACTGAACTGAACTGAACTGACAGGAAAGTAATACAACTAGCAAATGGAAAAATTGGGAGTCCAGACCAGTGGTTAAGTTTCAGAGCCTATTTTATCAAACAAGCTAAAGTGATTGTATGCTTAAACATACATGATATTAGGAATTAAGGACATGGTAAAAAAATTTTTTAAAGAAATAAACCCAAAATCTTCATAGATCCAAGAGCTGTGGTTAAAAGTGAGGCCATGTTACTATTAATTGTCAAATTATTTTGGCTTATTACCTTGTTTCTTGGAGTATGACCCTGGTCCCGGGTGAAGTTAGCTTCCTGCAGTCTCCCCACAAAAGTTCTGAGGAACCCCCACAAAGTCTCTCATTTGTCTCACAATAATTAGAAGTGCATTTCAGGTATTGCCACTTTTCTGCACATGTGTCCAGCGGGCTTACACCACTTCCTGGTGGGCCTCCTGGTCTCCGTGGGTGTGCAGTCACTACTCTTGGCCCCCATCATCAATGCACTAGTTCACAGGTCTAGAATCACCATAGTTAATGGGCTCTGAGCAGACGTGAGGATCATGCTCATGTTACTCACTCTGTGTTGCATTTTATCTATGGTCTGAGAAGCCAAGCGACCCTACCCATTCCCCAGTCTGAAAGTGTTTCTTGTAAAAAGAGATTTTAGCCTCTACAAATTTAAAACTGGGCCCATGGACTCAGTCTTGGGAAGATGCTTGAAACTGTTTCCATCATTCCTTTTTAAACCCTTATGTATTCATATAAACCTGCCTGATAGCATCCTTTCTTCTCTTAAACCAAAGCCAAACTGCTAGCATGAATGGATCTCTGTGAACTGATACTATTTACACACTAGTTTCTAATTATCATCAGACACTGTTGAATTCCAGCATGGTGCAGCCTCAGCTTAAATTGGTTGCTCCTGTTTGTCTTCAAAGTTGCTGCTCCTGACATTACATTTCAATTTTGTATCTGGTTAATTTTCCAACTTGTGTGTTACGTTAAGTTTGTGGACCATGGGAAGAAACTAGAAAATACAAAATGGAGGCACATTGCTTGTCCCTTCTGGGATTCTAGTCTCCAAAACTCTTATCTGGACACTCCTGTCCAGAACGGATTACAGAATATGCAAATGACCACTTGGGGAAATGCCTCAGGCTAGAGCCAAGGGATTGCAAGAATGTCAAGTTTCCTTACATTGCAGTGGGAGAGAGCGGTGTCTTAACTCTAAAAAATTAGAGCAGTTGTCAGCTCTGATGGTATAGCGTGGTGAAAACTGTATACTCTGAAGTCAGACACACCTGGATTATAGTCCTGATTCTTTCACTTCAGTTGATTTCAGCAAACATGCACCGAGTACTTATGCTATGTTTCAGCCACTACTAGGTACTGGGCTGCTTCCCTGGTGGCTCAGACAGTAAAGAATCTGCCAGCAACGCAGGAGACCTGGGATCCATCCTTGGGTTAGGAAGATCCGCTGGAGAAGGGAATAGCAATCCACTCCAGGGTTCTTACCTGGAGAATTTCCCATGGACAGAGGAGCCTGGTGGACTAGGGTCCATGGGGATGCAAAGAGTTGGATATGACTGAGTGCCTAACAGTTTCACTAGGTACTAGTGACAGAGATGAATAAACTATTATCCTGAAATTATACAGTTCAAAGTCTAGATGGGGCGAAACACCTAAAAACAGAAAAAAATAGATAAAAAGATGTACTAGGTCAAGTGTAGTACAAAGATATCTATTGCTGGAAATTAGATCAAGTTCATTGTTCTTAAGCCTCAGTTGAATCTTTCATCTATAAAATTGATCATAATAATTTAAAAGATCATATTAAGCCTTGGAAAAAATATATCTATACACATGTGAGCATGCGTGCCAAGTTGCTTCAGTCGTGTCCAACTCTTTGCAACTCTAACTGTAGCCCACCAGGCTCCTCTGTCCATGGGATTCTCCAGGCAAGAATACTGGAATGGGTTGCCATGTCCTCCTTCAGGGGATCTTCACCACTCAGGGATCGAACCCATGTCTCCTACGTGTTCTGCACTGGCAGGCAGGTTCTTTACCACTATTGCCACCTGGGAAGTCCATGTATACACATACACACACAAACACACACACAAAGACAGAATAAGATGGAGAGTAAGTGATAAAGCAAAACCTTACATCTTTATCAAGATTTGCCTTTTATTAACAAAGTTAAATAACCTCTTCAAACTACTGCTGTAAGTTGAAGGATGTAGCACTTGCATCTCTTTTTTCTTCTGTCCAAAATTTCATTGACAGATCTGAAACATGCACTTCAAAAGAAAAATTTCCAACAGCAGTAGAAAAAAATGAAATTCTGCTATAAGTAGAGCAGAAGTCTTGAGATATTGCAGTTATGAATCAGAGCTAAAGGAATACAACACAAAATACAGGTTGGAGCAAAATAGATGAGATTATTTCCTCTCCAAAGAAATCCAGAAAAAATTTAAAGTCACGGTCAACAAATGCAACCAAAGCAACCATTGGCCTAATTGATTGAAGGTCTTCAAAATAGCTGGGCTAGTTGGGGCTTGCTGCTTCTCTACTTACACTGCCCACCAGTGAGTTCCCTGGGGAGACCGGGTTGGACTAAGAGGCAGGGCAGAGGTGGAGATAAGGTTCTACCCTTGGGTGATAGCTGGGAATTAAAAATGGAAAAGGAGCAATCGACACCAAGCTTTACCCCTAGATGAAAGCCAAGGGAGGATTTTCTACCAAGAAAGTCTTGACTCAGAGATTCCCAGACAAGCATTTGGTTGATAGGAGGATACGAGAGTCCTACTCTGCTCACTTGGCCTTCTGCCCGCTCTAGCCAAGCTCTTCCCCTGTCCCTTCTCTCGACAAACACCATGAGTCCATGATCAGGGCTTCTAGTCACAACAAAGGAATGAGAACTCTTTGGGGGAATGAAAATAGACCTGTGACCAACAGGGTTTTAAGTCTAAACCCTCAACTCAAAGTAGGAGCATAGAGTTCTAAATCTTCAACATTTCAATAAGACTAATAGTGTGAAACAGGTTTCAGGGGTTAGTTCTGACGCTACACAAAAAGATAATTCTCTGACTCATGACCACTATCAGCAAAGCTGGTGTTTGATCTGTGTTTCAGGAGCTAAAAGCGAAGAAGGGGTCCAGGCAGGTTTTAGTATTAATTGGATAGGCTTTATATTCCATAGATGTAATTTTTTTCATACTATTTCCTTCTCTGTGTTAAGGCTTTATGGCTAGCCAAGAGAACGAGAGCCTGAAAGTGCTTCCCAATGTGAATGTAAATGTGAATCAGCCACCACCATCCATGGCTCACAATTCTTTTCTAAGATCAGCTGGGCAGTTTATGCAAAAGGCCTTGTAGGGAGAGTTATTTCTAAATGTCTTCTGGTGGATGGCTGAATAAGAAACTGGATCTCAGCTTTCCAGTGTCTGGTACCTACTGAGGAGAAGAAAAAGGCAATCTCCAACTCTCTGCTCTGCTGGGGCTCATAACCCACAGTGGATATAAAATGCAGATGTTGTTTTATTAGAGAAACTGTTAATTTTATGACAGCAACTCTGAACTATTTAAATGGTAAACAAAACAAAACAAAACAAAAAACCTCATACAGGAGTTTGCCACAGTTTCACACCCCAGCCTGACGCTTCTGTAAATGCTATGGGAGCACGCTGTGAGATCGTTAAAACGGAGCTGGCTCTGAGTGTTTTCCCAACGAGCCACCTGCGAAAACCAGCCAAGTTGGCTCAGACAGTAAAGCGTCTGTCTACAATGCGGGAGACCCGGGTTCGATCCTTGGGTTGGGAAGATCCCCTGGAGAAGGAAAAGGCAATCCACTCCAGGACTATTGCCTGGAAAATCCCATGGACAGAGGAGCCTGGTAGGCTACAGTCCATGGGGTCGCAAAGAGTCGGACATGACTGAGAGACTTCACTTAGAGACTTATCTGAACCTATGACCCAAGATAGAACTTATCTGAAAGTACCCTCTCTGATGAGATTAACGCATGCTTCCCCCTTAGACTGCTTATGTGAATAAAGGTGGGGTTTTTGTGTGTTTGTTTTTTAATGACAGAGCTCTCTTAAATTATCATGTGCTGTGCTCAGTCACTCGGTACTCTTTGTGACCCCATGAACTGTAGCCCACCAGGCTCCTCTGTCCATGGGATTTTCCAGGCAAGAATACTGGAGTGGGTTGCCATTTCCTTCTCCTAAATTATGATAGATAATTTTAAAAGACATTTACTATTTGGCGGGTGGGAAGGAAGCATGAACAGCCAAGATGGGGTTCAGTTTTATTTTGGCACATTTTAAGAAAAGGAATGGGAAATTGATCAGGGAATAAACTTCAAAACCTCTAAAGGTATGAGTTTCTAAAGGCTTATATATAATGAGATCATTTTGTTTGTGATGACTCAATTAAGGTAAGTATAGTTGGTTGATTTAGCAAGACCCCAAAATTTAAAATGGATGAGTTAACAATTTAAAACTTATTTCAGAACAAAGTGTCCTTTCAAGATTATAACTGGCGACAATTTGCCATCAATCAGACTAATTAATCTCCTGAGAGGCCTGGGAGACTTTATGCATCATGGGAGGCTAGAGAACAGTGATGAAGCCCACTATGTACCAACTGAACAGATGTACAGTTCAGTTCAGTGCTCAATCATGTCCAGCTCTTTGCAACCGAATGAAACTGCAGCACACCAGGCCTCCCTGTCCATCACCAACTCCTGGAGTTTACTCAGATTCATGTCCATTGAGTTGGTGATATCATCCAACCATCTTATCCTCTGTTGTTGCCTTCTCCTCCAGCCTTCAATCTTGGTCAGCATCAAGGTCTTTTCCAATGAGTCAGCTCTTCACATCAGGTGGCCAAAGTATTGGAGTTTCAGCTTCAACATCAATCCTTCCAATGAACACCCAGGACTGATTTCCTTTAGGATGGACTGGTTCGATCTCCTTGCAGTCCAAGGGACTCTCAAGAGTCTTCTCCAACACCACAGTTCAAAAGCATCAATTCTTATGCACTCAGCTTGCTTTATAGTCCAAATCTCACATCCATACATGACTACTGAAAAAAGCATAGCTTTGACAAGACAGACATTTGTTGGCAAAATAATGTTTCTGCTTTTTAATATGTTGTCTAGGTTTATCGTAGCTTTTCTACCAAGGAGTGAGCGTGTTTTAATTTCATGGCTGCAGTCACCATCTGCAGTGATTTTGGAACCCAAAAAATAAAGTCTGCCACTGTTTCCACAGTTTCCCCATCGATTTCCCATGAAGTGTTGGGACCAGATGCCATAATCTTAGTTTTCTGAATGTTGAGCTTTAAGTCAACTTTTTCACTCTCCTTTTTCACTTTCATCAAGAGGCTTTTTAGCTCCTCTTCACTTTCTGCCATAAGGGTGGTGTCATCTGCATATCTGAGGTTATTGATATTTCTCCTGGCAATCTTGATTCCAGTTTGTGCTTCATCCAGCCCAGTGTTTCTCATGATGTACTCTGCATATAAGTTAAATAAGCAGGGTGACAATATACAGCCTTGACGTACTCCTTTCCCAATTTGGAACCAGTCTTTTGTTCCATGTCAAGTTCTAACTGTTGCTTCTTCACCTGCATACAGATTTCTCAGGAGGCAGGTCAGGTGGCCTGGTATTCCCATCTCTTTCAGAATTTTCCACAGTTTATGGTGATCCACATTGGTGGCTCAGACGATAAAGTGTCTGTCTACAATGCGGGAGACCCGGGTTCGATCCCTGTGTTGGGAAGATCCGCTGGAGAAGGAAATGGCAATCCACTCCAGTACTATTGCCTGGAAAATCCCATGGACAGAGGAGCCTGGTAGGCTACAGTCCATGGGGTTGCAAAGAGTCGGACACGACTGAGCGACTTCAATCACTCACTCACATAGTCAAAGGCTTTGGCATAGTCAATAAAGCAGAAATAGATGTTTTTCTGGAACTCTCTTGCTTTGTTGATGATCCAGCGGATGTTGGCAATTTGATCTCTGGCTCCTCTGCCTTTTCTAAAACCAGTTTGAACATCTGGAAGTTCATGGTTCATGTACTGTTGAAGCCTGGCTTGGAGAATTTTGAGCACTACTTTGCTAGTGTGTGAGATGAGTGCAATTGTGCGGTAGTTTGAGCATTCTTTGACATTGCCTCTCTTTGAGATTGAAATGAAAACTAACCTTTACCAGTCCTGTGGCCACTGCTGAGTTTTCCAAATTTGCTGGCCTATTGAGTGCAACATTTTCACAGCATCATCTTTTAGGATTTAAAATAATTCAACTGGAATTCTGTCACCTCCACTAGCTTTGTTCGTAGTGATGCTTTCTAAGGCCCACTTGACTTCACATTCCAGGATGTCTGGCTCTAGGTGAATCACACCATAATGATTATCTGGGACATGAAGATCTTTTTTGTACAGTTCTTCTGTGTATTCTTACCACCTCTTCTTAATATCTTCTGCTTCTGTTAGGTCCATACCATTTCTGCCCTTTATTGAGCCCATCTTTGCATGAAATGTTCCCTTGGTAGCTCTAATTTTCCTGAAGAGCTCTCTAGTCTTTTCCATTCTATTGTTTTCCTCTATTTCTTTGCAGTGATTGGTGAGGAAGGCTTTATCTCTCCTTGCTATTCTTTGGAACTCTGCATTCAAATGGATTTATCTTTCCTTTTCTCCTTTGTTTTTCGCTTCTCTTCTTTTCACAGCTATTTGTAAGGCCTCCTCAGACAGCTATTTTGCTTTTTTGCATTTCTTTTTCTTGCGGATGGTCTTGATCCCTGTCTCCTATACAATGTCACGAACCTTTGTCCATAGTTCATCAGGCAGTCTATCAAATCTTGTCCCCTAAATCTATTTCTTACTTCTACTTTATAGTCATAAGGGATTTGATTTAGGTCATACCTGAATGGTCTAGTGGTTTTCCCCACTTTCTTCAATTTAATTCTCAATTTGTCAATAAGGAGTTCATGATCTCAGCCAAAGTCAGCTCCCAGTCTTGTTTTTGCTGACTGTATAGAGCTTTTCCATCTTTGGATACAAAGAATATAATCAATCTGCTTTCAGTGTTGACCATCTGGTGATGTCTATGTGTAGAGTCTTCTTTTGTGTTGTTAATAGAGTTTTGCCAAGAGAAAGCACTGGGAGCCTTTAAGTTGAAGGAAAAACTTGAAAAGTGTTAGGACCAATATTTATTCTAGTAAAATTATTAAACTAGAGGTTCTACCTATTTTATATGCTCAAAGATAATGCAGAGGAAGGAAAAAATGAACCAAATAAACTCAGAAGATCTATACCTACTCTCCCACAATTTCCCTGGGCAAGAAGTCAGAAAGGCAGTGCTTTAGTGAAATATTCAACGTACCAGATTTTGTATTATAGTCTCCAAAACTGCTTCAACATATGTTTGCCTTAGAACCCTGCATCTAACTACAATTATTTCAAGACTTTCTGTAGGTCCAGTGGTTAAGACTCCATGCTTCCAATACAAGGGACATAGGTTCAATTCCTGATTGGGGGACTAAGATCCTTCATGCTGAACGTGGCTATAAAAGAAAAATAAATTTAAAAATTAAGATTAAAAATATTTTTTTAAAAATGACATAAAAAAGAAACATCATATAACTACACTTGTTTCTGTTAGTAGCAGAAGGCCACTACCTATGGCCCACAGACCAAACCTGGTATGCTGCCTGTTTCTATAAACTCAGTTTTAGTGGACCACAGTCATGTGTATTTTCCATGACTGCTTTTCACTTGGGAGGCACATTTGGGTAGTTTTAGCAGAGCTTATATGCCCTGCATAGTCTAAAATATGTACTATTTGGCCATCTTCAGAAAAAGCTGGTTGACCCCAGACTAAAGCATCCCAAACCATGATACATGCTTCGTGAAGATGCTCATTCAAAATAGGACACAGAGTGGTGAGTAATAAAGGCCACAAAAGATGAGTGCATCAGTACAGATAAAACTCAACTCAAACTACATTCACCTTTGTTGTGAGTCTGTGCAGTGGAGAACCTAAGCCTACTGGGGTCACTATTGTGACGCTGGCCCTGTTATGGGGTGTGCTCACAGGTAATGACAGTCTGTTGGCACCACGGCCATAGGAGGTTTAATTCTCTGTATATCTATATAGTTGTGATGCAGCATTAGCTGGTGGGAGACCAGCCTGTACCACTGAAGATCTGTGTCCTTGATGAACATCCTTTTTCACAAGTCTCGCTGGAGCTGGTGCCCAACCGTCCTTTCGGCATCATCATATCAGGATAAAGGCTGACCAGGAACGAAGGTATACCATTTAGATTTATGTTTTCAAAAGGTGAAATATTTAATGACTAGAAAAGAAATGTGATTTTCTATAGTTATCCTAGGGTCACTCCTCTTTAAAGCAAAGTTCTTGATGAGAGTGACATCAACACAGTGGTGGCAAGAGTCCTTCCCTTTTTCTCTTCTTTTGGTTCACAATTAACCAGACATCCATGATCCAACAGAAGTGCTCAGTAACACCAAGACACCTGAGAGATCCGCCCACCTGAGGGAAGTGAGTGGCTAGAACTTCAGAGGGAGAGATCCTGGGGAATCAGTCTACTGATCCCCACTTGCCACCACAAGGAGCAAGGCAACCTGGAGGGTGCAGACCTGGGCACTCATGGGAGACAGAGAAGTTGTGGAGGTTCAGCCCGCCTGACAGGAGAAATCAGCAATCCATGGAACAGGAGTTTGGAGGAGGTGCAAAGTGAGTGTGTAGTGTGCAGACTCAGGCCAGTTAAGAGAAAACAAAACCTTGCGTTACAGCACCATCTTCTGGAAAGCAAAAGAAAGGTTTCTGATGGCTGGATGGTTGATTTGCACTTCTCTTGTAATTTGTATTGCTGAGAATCTTTTTTTTTTTTTACATTGAGCTGCATGAACTGTTTGTGGTTTTTTTTTTTTTTTTTTTTTTTGATTAACCCATTGTCAGTCACAAGTTTTGGAAGTATTTTCTCCCATTCTGTAAATTGTCTTTTAATTGTGTTTAATAATTTAGAAATTTCATTGATAAAAAGTAATAAAATTAAGGAAGTCTTATATCTTTCTCCTCACTTAACCAATTAAGCATGTACACTGTGATCAAAAGTGTGTGTCTATAGCATATGTAATAAAAACTGGAGAGAAAATACCAAACAATAATTATTATTTATGATCATGGAAATATGAGTGAATTTCCTTTCCCTTTGTGTTTTTCTGTAGTTAAAAGAAATATTCTGTAGTAAACACATAATGCCTTTTCAATCCAAAAACATTAAAAAATTAACATTTGGGTTTCTTTTTGTACCATTGGAGGGCACATTTGTCCCTTCATTTTTTTGACTTCAGCCTACTGTCCCCACTCCTCAGTTTCTATAATTTCCAATATCTTTTTTTAAATTTTTACTTTATTTTACTTTACAATACTGTATTGGTTTGGCCATACATCAACATGAATCCACCACGGGTGTACATGAGTTCCCAATCCTGAACCCCCCTCCCACCTCCCTCCCCATACCATCCCTCTGGGTCATCCCAGTGCACCAGCCCCAAGCATCCTGTACCCTACATCAAACCTAGACTGGCGATTCGTTTCTTACATGATATTATACATGTTTCAATGCCATTCTCCCAAAACATCCCACCCTCTCCCTCTCCCACAGAGTCCAAAAGTCTGTTCTATACATCTGTGTCTCTTTTCCTGTCTCGCATACAGGGTTATCATTACCATCTTTCTAAATTCCATATATATGTGTTAGTATACTGTATTGGTGTTTTTCTTTCTGGCTTACTTCACTCTGTATAATCGGCTCCAGTTTCATCCACCTGATTAGAACTGATTCAAATGTATTCTTTTTAATGGCTGAGTAATACTGCATTGTGTATATGCACCACAGCTTTCTTATCCATTTGTCTGCTGATGGACATCTAGGTTGCTTCCATGTCCTGGCTATTATAAACAGTGCTGTGATGAACATTGGTGTACACGTGTCTCTTTCAATTCTGGTTTCCTCGGTGTGTATGCCCAGCAGTGGGATTGCTGGGTCATAAGGCAGTTCTATTTGCAATTTTTTAAGGAATCTCCACACTGCTGTCCATAGTGGCTGTACTAGTTTGCATTCCCACCAACAGTGTAAGAGTCTTCCCTTTTCTCCACACCCTCTCCAGCATTTATTGCTTGTAGACTTTTTGATTGCAGCCATTCTGACTTGTGTGAAATGGTACCTCATTGTGGTCTTGATTTGCATTTCTCTGATAATGAGTGATGTTGAGCATCTTTTCATGAGTTTGTTAGCCGTCTGTATGTCTTCTTTGGAGAAATGTCTATTTCGTTCTTTGGCCTATTTTTTGATTGGGTCGTTTATTTTTCTGGAATTGAGCTGCAGGAGTTGCTTGTATATTTTTGAGATTAGTTGTTTGTCAGTTGCTTCAATTGCTATTCTTTTCTCCCATTCAGAAGGCTGTCTTTTCACCTTGCTTAGAGTTTCCTTTGTTGTGAAGAAGCTTTTAATTTTAATTAGGTCCCATTTGTTTATTTTTGCTTTTATTTCCAGAATTCTGGGAGGTGGGTCATAGAGGATCCTGCTGTGATTTATGTTGGGGAGTGTTTTGCCTATGTTCTCCTCTAGGAGTTTTATAGTTTCTGGTCTTACGTTTAGATCTTTAATTCATTTTGAGTTTATTTTTGTGTATGGTGTTAGAAAGTGTTCTAGTTTCATTCTTTCACAAGTGGTTGATCAGTTTTCCCAGCGCCACTTGTTAAAGAGATTGTCTTTAATCCATTGTATATTCTTGCCTCCTTCATCGAAGATAAGGTGTCCATAGGTGTGTGGATTTATTTCTGGACTTTCTATTTTGTTCCATTGATCTATATTTCTGTCTTTGTGCCAGTACCATACTGTCTTGATGACTGTGGCTTTGTGGTAGAGTCTGAAGTCAGGCAGGTTGATTCCTCCAGTTCCATTCTTCTTTCCCAAGATTGCTTTGACTATTCAAGGTTTTTTTGTATTTCCATACAAATTGTGAAATTATTTGTTCTAGCTCTGTGAAAAATGCCGCTGGTAGCTTGATAGTGATTGCATTGAATCTGTAGATTGCTTTGGACAAAGTATAGTTTTATATGACTTGGATTTTTAAGGAAGAAATATATTTTAATATTTTTCTTACTTCTCAGTTATAAATGATAAGAATGCTAATAGTTTAAAGTCAGGAAGGTTGATTCCTCCAGTTCCATTTTTCTTTCTCAAGATTGCTTTGGCTCTTTGGGGTCTTTTGTGTTTCTACACAAATTGTGAAATTTTTTGTTCTACTTCTGTGAAAAATACCATTGGTAGTTTGTTAAGGATTGCATTCAATCTTTAAATTGCTTGGATAGCACGTCATTTTCACAATATTGATTCTTCCAATCCAAGAGCACGGTATATCTCTCTGTTTGTGTTATCTTTCATTTCTATCTTCTGTGCCTCTGGTGGTAGGTGGCCCTCAGGTATCTATTCCCTGCGCAGACAGGAAGGGGCAAAAGTAGCAGCTTACTAAGGCTCACTTGCACAGTTGGGCTGGGGAGAGGAAGGGATGTGGCAGACACAGTTAGGGTGTGTGGGGAGTGCCCACTGCGGCTGAGACCTGCAGGAAGTTGCCACAGTTTGAGACAGGTTGTGCGCTTCCCCAGGGGAGTTGGCCCTGTATTGTGGATCCCTCAACAGAGCAGAGCCATTAACAATAAAATAAACCTTAACCAATACCCAAGTATGAAAACAATTTTTAGCACAGCACAGGCATGCCTTTACACAAAGATTCGATAAAGCCAAAGGAACTAAGCAATCAGAAATCCTTCCTATTTACCAAAACATTACATGCAATGTTTTGTAAAATATTTTTATTTTGTGGGTTTTTTTTTCAAATATTTTATGGACAGTGTCATTTAATCCAGAAAAGCTTTCAGGAAATCCATTTATTGTTTGCTTCATTGATTGTGCCTTGGTGTCAGACCTAAGAAACCACTAAAATAGACAAGGTCATGAAGATATGTGTTTCCTCATGGATTTGGAAACAATTTCCAGTATAAGATTGAGTAAGAGTGGTTTAAGGCACCATCTTGACCTTATTTTTTTATCCCATGTAGGATGGTGCACAAGCAGACGACAGGTTCCCCAGCAAAGGCAGAATCAAACCTAACAGGCAGCTTCTGGAACTCTGCTGTTAAGTGGCCTGGTACCATGCAAGTATTTGTTGACTAAATTAATAAATTTATCCTTCAAGCAAAAAACGTGCTCTGGAGATACAGCTACCAAAATGGAGAATTGAAACAAATATAGTAAGTAAACAGAAAACTTGGGAAGATTAAAAAAAAAAAAACAAACAAACCGTGAAACTTTGGGGGCTGCTGAAGGAAAGGTCTAGGACTTCCCTGGTGGCTCAGTGGTAAAGAATCAGCCTGCAATGCAGGAGACCTGGGTTCGATCCCTGGGTCGGGACGATCCCCTGGAGGAGGGCGTGGCAACTCACTCTAGTACTCTGGCCTAGAGAATCCCATGGACAGAGGAGCCTGGCAGGTGGCAGACCATAGGGTCGCACAGAGTCAGACACCACTGAAGCAACTAAGCAGCAGCAGCAAAGGAAAGGTCTGTTGCAACTGTTACTTAAACGTCTCTGGCAAGAGCTGGCCATTCTCAAGGAAACTCACTGAAACTCTCCCCTGAGGATTATTAGGTAACCAAGGAAAGCATCATTGATGATAAGCTCCAGGTTAGTGCTTGATCAAATGGGGTGGTTTCCTGGAACTGAAAAAGCCAAATCTACCTTCAGCTACAAGGGATAAGAACAGAAGACAAAGCCAAACAGGAGCTAGGTATATGTAGAAATGGATGGTGAGGCAAGAAGTTAAGGTTAAGATCAAGAGAAGAAAGCCCAAGGCTGTTTTTTTTTTTTTTTTTTTTAACAGTGTGGGAATATGTGAATCTTAGATTAGGTGCTGGCCTGGTTTAGCCTAGAATAAAGGATTTTGGTGATCCAGTTACTAGATCTGTCTGTGGGGGGTGTGTGTGTTTGAAATGTATTGATGAATAAACACACTGAAAACTAAAATTCTTCACCCGTGTTCTAAGACTTCCTGCCTAAGTGAAAACACCCTTAGATTTCTTATCTATTTATAGGAGTGTGGTCTCCTACAGTGCAAGGGCTGATGCTCTGCTTCTAGAAAAACAAGTTCTGTTTTAAAAATGGCACCATGAAGCTTGTTTCCTCTGAATTACATAGGCCTTGAATCCAGTTTCCTTCTGAGAGGAAGTACAGATTTGAGGTACATTTATATTTCCTCATAAAATTCATTGGTCACCCTAGCAACTGTCCTGAAATGCCTTATAATATCCTGACATGCAGACAAATAGAACTCATGCTATGGGAAGCCAAGTGAGTGTTATTGTTATGCCAACAACAGAAGTATTAACAGCGTGGACTTCAGGGTGGGCCATCAGTTTCATTATCAAGGGCATGAGCATCATCATCCTCCCTATGGTTGTTATCATCATTATCTGCTCACATAACTGCATTTCTTCACAGGTGGTAACCTTTTCTGTGTAAGTATAGTGTCTGAATGCATTAACCTGTGAAAATCTTGAGACTTTGCATGGATGGGGACGTTTGATGGTCCCCATTTCAGAACAGTCTCTATGTAGAGTCATGGAATACCTTACAGGGAAAACACTGGTTTAGACAAAGTTCATACACATTATAAAACAAATTAAAATTCTATAGCAGGGGTCTAGGCAATTAGCCCATTGTCTTATTTAGCAAGATGAGGCTCAGAGAGTCTGGATGTTTTTTGCTGAGGGCACTCAGCTTACTACGTGAAACGGAGGAACTTGAACGCAGATGAACCTCCAAATCGTTGTGTTCTACTGTGAGTACAGACTCCACAGGCTAATTCATGTGGCTGGAAGGTTAAGCTGAGTGAGGAATATTTTGGATAAGATATCAGAATGAAGATAAAAATATTCATTACACAAAGTTTATGTGGTTTTCATGCAGGCATTTAGCAAGCTCGCTGCTGGCCACATAGGCATTCTGGAAACACAGGCTGTGTGATATTTGGAGAAGAGCTCTAACTGAAGGACATACATGAATGGACTGGTGCCCAGCTGGAAGTTTTCAGGTGGCTGATGAAGGCCTTGAACTTCAATTCTGTTCTGTTGGACATCTTGAAAGATGATGCAGTGGTCAGATTTAGGATCCAAAAGAAAAGGTGTGGAAAACCCTGGAGCAAAGTAAAGTTTAATAAAGATCAATGCAAGGATCTTCTCTTGGGTCTAAAAGCACAAGACGGTTAGAAGATATGTTTGTAGGCAGCTCTTAAAGAAAGCACCATGTATTGTTTCACAGGATAGAGCACAATGACGGCACTGGGTGTCATCTGGATAAACTCTGAAAAAGAAGTTAAATAAACTGAAGGGTATTGAAGGAAGTGTGGCCAGGAGGGTGGAGAAACTCAAAGCCACCTCAGACGAGTATTGTTTTAACAGAACACAGCTCCAGGCATTGAGAAGACAGACTGGACTAGTCTACTGTCATCAGTATTTACAGCACTGTCATATAGAAAAGGGTTAAGCTTTTTCTCTGTGGTATAAGGGGAACTGAACATGTGGGTAGATGGCATAGTGAGACAGTTCAGCTTGTGAGTAATGAGTAACTTTAAATGTCAGAGCTGTCAATGAACAACTAGTCTGGATGATTGCTTGGAAGATGTTTCTAGTATCAGTGCATATCTTCAAACACTGAAATTCTCTGCTTCATAGATCCATCCTCTGCTCTTTAAATACTTGACATTTTATCACCAGCCTCATTTTTTTAGGGGATGCCAATATTGGAAATCATTCTTTTTATGCGATTAAGATGATTTCCGAAAATTTGCAGCGGAGCTCAGCTAGAGTTTACTTTGCATACTGATGTAATAGGTAAGAGCTGGAAGCTAACAAAAGCCACATGCAACTTTTTTCTTGGCGAAGAGGTAAAAGTCGCTCAGTCGTGTCTGACTCTGTGACCCCATGGACTCTATAGTCCATGGAGTTCTCCAGGCCAGAATACTGGAGTGGGTAGCCTTTCCCTCCTCCAGGGGATCTTCCCAACCCAGGGATCGAAAACAGGTGTCCCACCCTGCAAGTGGATTCTTTACCAGCTGAGCCACAAGGGAATGAGCTTTAAATATGGGTTTGGAACTAATTGTTCTGATATTTATTTCAGTGGAGATGAAGAACTGATCACACATATTTCAAAAAAAAAGGAAAGAGAGAGAGAAACATTTCCAATATTTCCCATTAAAGCATGATGTTTGCTATAAGATGCTGTAAACATTTTTTTATTTTTAGTTTGTAGGTTTTCTTTTTTAAAATCATAGATAGATGTTGAATTTTACTGAATGATTTTTCTGCCTCTATTTAAGATGATTATGATTCTTTAATCTGTTTATTTGGTAAATTGCCTTTATAGATTTTCACATGTTATACCATTTTGCTCTCCTGGAATAATTGTCCCCTGGCCATAATGTATTATCATTTTTATATATCACTGGATTTGCTAGTATTTTGAGAGTTTTGTTCTATATAGATAAGAAAGTAGTTTCCCTTATGCACTTTAGTGTAATGTTCTTACCAATATTCGCTACCAACGTAATGATGACCTCAAAAGATGACTTGGGAAGTTTTCCTCTTTTTCTGTCTCTGGAATAGTGTATGTAAGATTGATTTCATTTCTAAATGTTTGGAGGAATTCACTAGTAAAACTACCAGGCTTGGAAATTTTTTTTCAAAGCATTTTAGTTACAGATTCAATTTCTTTACTACATATTAAACTGTTCATATTTTATCCTTCTTCTTGTGGCATTTCAGCAGTTTTGGAAAATTATGACATTTTAAACCTTTTAATTATTTTATTGAAATTGTTACCCTGAAACTTTTATGACAGTCTCTTGTTTTCATTTTCTTAACTGTGGGATCTATACTTAAATCTCTCCTTTGAAAAAACTCATTCTTGATACTGGTGTTTTATGACCTCTTTACTTTCTTCTTGACCTGTTTTTCAGGGATTTATCAGATTTTAAAACCAACTTTTAAAAAAAAAATCAACTTTTAGATTGATTTCCTCTAGTGCATGTTTGTTTTATATTTTAGTGACTTTTGTTTTTATTTTTATTATTTGTTTCCATTTGCTCTCTGTAGATTTATTTTAACTCATGGAGCTGGATGCTTAGAGAATTCATTTTCAGCTTCATTCCTACTGTAAGCATTTAAGTATGGTGTTAGTTGTGTTCTGAAATATTTGACAAATTTAGTTTTAATTACCATTCAAAGAAAAATTTGCTGATTTTCATTGTATTCATTTTTTTAGCTTTGAATTATTTAAAAGTAATTATATCAAGTAATTTTCAAACATGAGAAGATTTTAATATTACCTTTTTTATTGATTTCTAACCTAATTGTACTATTGTCAGAAAATGTACTCTGCATAATTTTAGTTTTTAGAACTTTGTTGAGATTTGTCTTATACCTATCACTTAGCTAATTGATATTTGATATGAATTTTGCTTTTGCTGGGTATAGAGTATGTAAATTAGGTCATTTATTGATGGCATTGTTAAAAATCTGTTATATTCACATGGAATTAATGTCTTCTTGGTCTATCAATTACTAAGAGATAGCTGTTAAAATCTCCCTATGATAATGGGTTTGTCCATTTTCTTTTTAGTTGTGTCATATTTCCTTTAGTTGTGTCATTATATATTTAGAAACTGCACTATTAAGTGCAATAAACTTAGAATTGTAATATTTTAGAAAGATCGTGCCATTCGTTATAATGAAATTCTTATTGTTTATTGCCAATAATGTCTCTTACCTTATTATCTAACTTCTCTCTATAGAAATATATAGCTATACTGAATTTCTTTAAAATACTTTTTTATTTTACATATATTTTATCTTTTATTTTAGATTTTTTTGTGTTGCTGCATTTTAGGTGTGTCTCTCTTAATCAACATTAAGTTGCATGTGGTTTTTTCATCTGATCTAAAAATTTTAGTTTTTGACTGCTCACTTATTTACATATTATATTAAGGGTTTTAAAGTTACCCTCTTACCCTTCATTTCATACTTGTCAACCCATTCTCGATGTCTTTTCCTTTGCTTTGAGCATTTTTTTGGATTAATATTTTTATGATTTCTTCTATATTATCTTGTTAATTATATGTTCTATTGTTATTCTTTTAGTGGCTACCCCAGAGATTACAATGAGTATTCTAGACTGACTACAATTTGAAATAAATTAGTGTTTTTACCACCACCAAGAAGATGCAGAGGTGTTAGGACACTTTCATTGAATTTAGCTTCTTCTCATGTTTTATTCTAATATTGTCATGTATGTTGGTTCTCAGACTTCCCAGGTGGCTCAGTTGTAAAGAATTGTCCTGCCCATGCAAGAGACGTGGGTTTGATCCCTGGGTCAGGATGATCTTGCATCGGGGGAGATCCCCTGGGTAGAAGATGGCAACCCACTCCAGTATTCTTGCCTGGGAAATTCCATGGACAGAGGAGCCTGGCAGGGTACAGTCCATGGGGTTGTGAAGAGTCAGACACGACTGAACAACTGAGCACATATTTTGTTTTCTCTATATTTTGAAACACACAAAGCATTATAATTATTGTTACCATATATCTTCAAATTTTATTTAGGTTTACCCATATTTACTCCTTGTTCTGCTTCTTCCTTTCTACATGCAGTACTGACTTCCATCTTGGATACACTTTTGCTCTTCGTGAACAACTCCTGCTCATTCCCTTAGCAGGTTATAAATGTCTGCAGGTTTTAAATTACCTCAATTTTGATTGATCCAGAAATGTTATATATTGCCTTCAAGATAATTAATATATTCATCGAATAAGGAGTTTTAAATTGGTAGTAATTTTCTTTCATAGTTTTGAAGGTGTTCTTTCCTTTCTTTTGGGTTTCATTGTAGAGAAGTTTATTTTTACTTTTATTGTTGCTCTTTAAAAAATAATTTTCCCCTTCAAATTGATTTTAAGATTGTTTGATTTTGGTTTTGGTTGTTAGCAATTTTTCTAGATACAACTAGGTGCAAAGTTTCTTCATTTCTGCCCTGCTTGAAGTACATAATGCTTCTGAAGTCTATGTGTTTTTAAAATTATTTAATATTTAAATTTATTACCTCTTTAAACATTGTTTCTGCCCAATTCTTTCCTCTCTTTCTTAGGACACCAATTATGGGGATGCTAGAACATTTCTGTTTGTCTTTTACATTTAAAAAACACCTTTTCCTGTGTCTTTTTTCTGCTTCCCTGTTCTTCAGCCTGATGTTTTCTATTGAACTAATTTTCGTCTTCTGGGTCTAATTTTCTCTTAGTCCCTACAAGTTGGGTATTTAATTTTAGCTATCTTATCTTTTAATTTCAAATTTTCCATTTGATTTTAAGAGATAGATTCCAGTATAAAATATAAATCCTCTATATTTTACCTAATTTCTTCTGGCTATTGATCACAGTTGAAGTCCCTCAATCCTTTATCTCCTTGCGCATCTGTTTCTATCTTCTATTTATTTTCATGATTTTGGTTATTTAATCTTATCTTCTGACATGCCTATTAATATTTATTGAAATTTGGACATTGTGCGTAAAATATCTGAGAGCAAACTTGTTGATCTGGATGTAGATGTAGGCTGTTATAGTGGTGCTAAATTCCCTAATCTGCTCAATGATTATCTAATTACTGCACCTACTGATTTAGTACCTTGGGAGAAGGAAAAGGCAACCTACTCCAGTATCCTTGCCTGGGAAATCCCATGGATAGAGGAGTCTGATGGGCTATAGTTCATGGGGTCACAAAAGAGTCTGACACGACTTAGCAACTAAACAATAACAACTAATTTAGTTGATTTAAATTGAACTTCAATCTTGTGATGGCACAGTATTTCTAGTTAATGCCTTCTCCTGAGATATAGCCGTGCAGGGGTTCCACCTGCAACCTAGGGTGACTATAAAGGTACCACCTCCTTGGTAATTTCTAGGCTCTAATTTTGCTCCCTAACCCAAGTATCCTTCACTTCTGAGCTTCCTAGCTACCCCTTCCTGCTTGATTTTTCTGCTTCTGAGTAGCCAGTTACAAACAGGAGCGCCTTGAGTAAAAAGAGAATAAAAAATGAGGGTCACCTTTTGTATTTCTCTTCTTCTGGGGATTTGGTTTCTTCAGGTTCTCACTGCCTGGCCAGCTTTCTGAAGTGTTGAAACCAATAAACTTATATTCTATCCTTTTTTTTTTAGGCTGTTCTCAGAGGGTGAGTTTATCTAAAACAGTCTTCTCTACCATTACTGAAAATTGAAATTTCTCCAGCATGAGTTATTTTGAAGCATATAACATTTTTATTCCTGTGACACAAATGGTGCACACCTGCTGAAGCTGAAGATTTTCCAGATGTAAAATATTTCCCTTGTGATTGAAAAAAAACAAAATCAGGTGTATTTGTAGCATTATGTTTGAAATTAGAAATGTGAACAATAAGAAGAACTGAAAAATGTTTGCCTAAAATATTAGTGTTCCAACACTGCAAAGGACACCAGAAATTATATGAAATAACCAAACTCATAATTCTAATTAGGGCCTTTAAAGTAGAGAAAACTCAGGGATGGTACAAGTTTGATGCTCCCATAATTTTTTTAAATAGAGAAATGTCAAATTAGAGTTTAAAAATTGGAGTCATGTTTAAAATATTGATATTTAATAAATTAGCATTTTAAATTCACAGATATCTATATATTATTATATGATTTACAAGATATAGTATTTATAAAATATTAATTTACAGGTTTGATATCTGGTTCGGGAAGATCCCCTGGAGAAGGAAATAGCAACCCACTCCAGTATTCTTGCCTGGATAATTTCATGAACAGAGGAACCTGGCAGGCTATGCAGTCCATGACATTGCAAAGAGTTGAACACAACTGAGAATGCACACACACATAGTGTGGCATAAAATGACAGGCAAGTTAGAGCAGTTTGAGGAACTTACATACTTTCAATATTGGCAACATAGCTTTATGATTGTATGTATGGTTTCTGATGAGGATAATGTTAAGGGTCTAAAAAATGAGGCTGTGAACAGACACACTTCCCTCTTCTGACATTTTATAGACTATCATTCTAATATTTTCTTTCTTAACTCTAATTAAATGAGCTGAAGTTAGTGTCATATTGTAGTCAATATTATATACAATGACAGAGATAATCACTGAAATACATTATGAGAGTAGTAATCCCACAGCACAGAATTCATCTCTTCTTTTCAGTTTTGATAATATCACTGTCTTCCCCCACTTCCCATTCTCTACAAAATTCAGTTTGAATGCTTTTAAAAAATGGATTCTCATAGTAGTCCTAAAACCTTAAAAAATATTTGACAGTTGGCCTTCCTGTAATTTTGCAACTTGGTGTTCATCTTTAAGAACTTGGTTTTTCAATACTAATGTGTCTGAAATGATCTTGAGGTTTTGTGGTTGCTGGTGATTCTCTGCAGAACTTAAAACACTAGCTTCCTTTTGTTTGGTGAACTGTCTAGGCTGTGTGAGTGCTTGCAGGCCAGGGAAATGCCCAGGAAGCCTTGTTATTAAAAAAGAATTCTATTTGGAAGTCTGTCAGGTGGCCCAACTCTGCACATTTCCCTGGGAAATCTGTCTTATTCAGGTAAGTGCAAAAGGTTTGAGCTGGGGGGCATGTATATGGAGGTCACCCATAAAGAGAGCATGCTGGACTTGCCAACGCTGTTCAAATTCAGAATCTCCACACAGTCTTACTGTAGAAAAACAAGTTTATTTACACTGACCACAACTCCTCATTTTAGAAAGAATTGATCTGTTCTTCTTGTGTAGTACACATGATGCTGAGTGTGACACTCAATTTTTATTAGGGCTTAAATATGAACAAAAATGTTCTCAGAATGTGTCAGAAAAAAAAAAAAGAATTCTGGCTAAAAACATCATATAAGAAGTCTTTAAGGAATCTGGTATTGTTTTCAAATAGTATTCAAATGTTTATCTTTGAAGCAGTTTAGTATTTTTATTATGAAAATCTTTAAACTCTATCATTGGTAATATTGTCATACATACTTTGAAACCATTCTGGCAACCCTAACTGATAGAAGAAATCAGTAGTAATTAGGTACTTTGAAATTTCTAAAAGAATATATTCAAAATAGCACATGTGATTTTGTAATAATAGTTATCATAATTCTTTGTATTTCATGTTTATAGTACTACATTACAGAAGAATCTGAAAATAACCTTAAAAATCAGTTAATTAGAAGTTAACAATAGCATATGTTCAAGTATTTTGCTTTAAGTAAATTCCTTCCATACCATTATTTCTGTTTACAAAAAGTATTACATTTCAAACATGTGGTATAGAAAATATTCAAAGTAAAAAAACAAGTAACACACTATCTGAGTTTGAGAGCTTAGTCTTGCTTCTTTAACAAATTTGTGAGGATTTTGGGTAGGTCACTAAGTTCTCTGGATTTCAACTTCCTGAAAAATGTCCAATTATTTATCTAGGAAATTATTTATTAAGTACTCCAAATATACAATTTCTTGTTTTCTTTTTATTGGGTTTAATTCAATCAATAAGTTAGTCAATATTTTAATTATCAACAGGAGTAATGAGAGACCAATGGATGAGAAATCAAGTATGAATCAGGTATGAATCCTAGTCCTCTATTTTATAGTAACTGGCTGAGTGATTTGAAAAATATTTTCTAACCATTTGGGAGCAAGGATTAGCAATTTTTTTTCTATAGGGACTAGAAAGTGAATAATTTAGGTTCTGCAAGTCAATAGGTAAAATTGAAGATAATGTACAGACTCTTACATAACTGTTTAAAATGTAACTATTTGAAAATGTAAAAGCCATTCTTATGTCAGGCTTTAAAGAAGGAGAAATGTACCAGATCTGGCTTCAAGGCCATAATTTTCCAGTTCTGATTCTTGGGAATGATTTTTAACATTTATAAAATGGAAGATACAGACTTACTCATGTGACCCCAAAGGAGTTCATGAATGATACTTTAAGGTAGTTCACCAATCCCCTAACATTGTATACAAAAATCTGAGTGTTTGTAAGTATGTATTTTTTTAATGGGAAACAAACTTCCACAGATTTCCTTAAGAGCAGGAAATCATTCTTTTAGGATGATTTTTTTAAAAAAATCTTTGTATTCTGGAATGGAACTTCCCAGGTGGCACAGTGGTAAAGAATCCACCTGCCAATGCAGGAAGCACAAGAGATGCAGTTTCGATCCCAGGGTGAAGAAGATACCAGGAGTAGTAAATGGCAACATACTCCAGTATTCTTACCTGGGAAGTCCCGTGAACAGAGAAGCCTGCTGGGCTCCAGTCCATGGAGTCGCCTGACTGGAATCGGAACCAACCGAGTAACTGAGCACACATTCTGGAATGGTGTTTGTGACATACTGACTATTCAACATCTCTGGAATGAGTATATAAATGAATGAAAGGATGAATGAATGGAAAGTTAAAGACACCATCATTGAGATTATGTAGCATAGATACTGAAGGCTTAGAGCCCCAAATGCTCTAAAAACAGTAGTTGCTAAATCCAAAGATTGCCTTTTCTTTTGAATTTGGATGTAACTGGGATTTCAAAATACTTGGTCAACTAAAGTTTGCAGTTCCTGAAGATTATGTCATTTTTTAAAAAGAGTGAAGTTGGTTGAATTTAATTGACACATTATAGGTTTTCCCTGTAACCTAGCCTCTGGGATCGGGGAACTGGAGAATGTTTTGTTAATGAATAGTGGCACTCTTGGCATCAGGCAGGAGACTGCACTGGCTGGAGCGCTACACATAAAAACGGAAGGTTTTCCTGGGCAATTCAAAAATCAGACCTAATAGAATTTAGGATAGCACTCTGCTCCTTGACAGAGAAGTTCAGTCTGGCCCTCAGTGCCTGGTTAACTGATGGCACCAAATTCTGAGCTCCGTTGGCTGGGGAGTCCCCACAGCTACCTGGAGTGGGAAATGGCTTGAGATCCAAACATCCCTCTCTTCTCTCTGTATGAATAATTTCATTTTCTGAAAGAGCAATTCAATCTACAATAGCTGGTTTACTGTTCATTCATTTCTTTAGGGAAATTTAAATTCTAAGATTGAAAAGAATGTAAGAAATGCTTACTGAAAAACCTACACAGCTTTGTATAATCTGGTACTATGCCTGAAACATCCTTATTCAAAGAGTGCACCCCCCCTCCTCCCCTGCCTACACTATCCCTCCACCTCAGAAACAGCAACTCGCAGTTTACTTTGTGGTGTGTTTACATACTGCGCCTGTGCAGTATCTGTGTATTCAAGGGTACCATGGTTAGGTAGCATCACTGACTCAATGGACATGAGTTTGAGCAAACCCCAGGAGATAGTGAAGGACAAGGAAGCCTGGCATGCCCAGTCCATGGGGTTGCAAAGAGTTGGATATGACTTCGCTATGGAACAACAATAATAATTTGCTCAACTACGTAGAGGTTGTGCTTGAGTCATGTCCCGGGATCTGTTAGGGGTTAAGATTAGTCCCAGACAGAGTCCAAAAACCAAGGCCTTCATGCGTGCAATCACAAATACATAACTCATTACTGTTCTTGGTCCAAGGTCCCACTTAAACGATGACAGGACGCTCAGTCTCTTCTTGAGGATCTCTGAGACCTGGTTTACATACTCTACAAATCCGAGACCGAGGGTGTCCCTCACTCTTACTGCCCTCCGGTCTGTCTGTGGGCCATCTCCCCACTTGTCTGGTCTGCTTTATTCCAACAGGTAGACAAGGCCCTTCCGATTCCCTCTCGCACACAACTAACTTGAATCCATGACACCCTTTGTTGGGACAAACTCTTGCTGGGACCAGATAATCAGTATTTTAGGTGTTGTGGGCCATACAATCTCTGTTGTAACTACTTCATTCTCCAGTTGTAGTATAAAAACAGTCAGAGAAGATATATAAATAAATAAGCATTCCTGTGATCAGATAAAAACTTTGCACACATGGCTGGCCCATGGGCTATAGTTTGCTGGCCCATGAACTATATTGAAGGCTTGATAATAGCTTAAGAAATTACAATGTTTTAGACAGAAATGAACAATTCCAAACCTAGGGAGTACCTTCTTCCCGATAGCCATTCTCATTAGTCCTTGTTTGAGGCCATGCTGCTGGGGCCTACTTATAATCCCAGGCAGAGGTCTTCTCTCTTCTTTATCCTTACAACCACAAATCAAGTCACTTCCTTCCTGCATTAATCACCAGCTCAGTTCAGTTCAGTTCAGTCGCTCCATCATGTCCGACTCTTTGCGACCCCATGAATCGCAGCACGCCAGGCCTCCCTGTCCATCAACAACTCCCGGGGTTCACTCAAACTCATGTGCATTGAGTCAGTGATGCCATCCAGCCCTCTCATCCTCTGTCGTCCCCTTCTCCTCCTGCCCCCAACAGCATCAGGGTCTTTTCCAATGAGTCAACTCTTTGCATAAGGTGGCTAAAGTATTGGAGTTTCAGCCTCAGCATCAGTCCTTCCAATGAATACCCAGGACTGATTTCTTTCAGGATGGATTCGTTGAATCTCCTTGCAGTCTAAGGGACTCGCAAGAGTCTTCTCCAGTACCACAGTTCAAAAGCATCAATTCTTCGGTGCTCAGCTTTCTTCACAGTCCAACTCTCACATCCATACATGACCACTGGGAAAACCATAGCCTTGACTAGATGGACCTTTGATGGCAAATTAATGACTCTGCTTTTTGATATTCTATCTAGGTTGGTCATAACTATCCTTCTAAGGAGCAAGCGACTTTTAATTCATGGCTGCAATTACCATCTGCAGTGATTCTGGAGCCCCCCCAAAATAAAGTCGGACACTGTTTCCCCATCTATTTGCCACAAAGTGATGGGACCAGATGCCATGATCTTAGTTTTCTGAATGTTGAGCTTTAAGCCAACTTTTTCTCTCTCCTCTTTCACTTTCATCAAGAAGCTCTTTAGTTCCTTCTCACTTTCTGCCGTAAGGGTGGTGTCATCTGCATATCTGAGGTTATTGATATTTTTCCCGGCAATCTTGATTCCAGCTTGTGCTTCTGCCAGCCCAGTGTTTCTCATGATGTATTCTGCATATAAGTTAAATAATCAGGGTGACTATATTCAGCCTTGACATACTCCTTTTCTTATTTGGAACCAGTCTGTTGTTCCATGTCCAGTTCTAACTGTTGCTTCCTGACCTGCATATAGGTTTCTCAAGTGGCAGGTCAGGTGGTCTGGTATTCCCATCTCTTTCAGAATTTTCCAAGTTTATTGTGATCCACACAGTTAAAGGCTTTGGCATAGTCAATAAAGCAGAAATAGATGTTTTTCTGGAACTCTCTTGCTTTTTTGACCATCTATCGGATGTTGGCAATTTGATCTCTGATTCCTCTGCCTTTTCTAAAACCAGCTTGAAGGAAGTTCATGGTTCATGTATTGCTGAAGCCTGGCTTGGAGAACGTTGAGCATTACTTTACTAGCATGTGAGATGAGTGCAATTGTGCGGTAGTTTGAGCATTCTTTGGCATTGCCTTTCTTTGGGATTGGAATGAAAACTGACCTTTTCCAGTCCTGTGGCCACTGCTGAGTTTTCCAAATTTGCTGGCATATTGAATGCACAGTTTCACAACATCATCTTTTAGGATTTGAAGTAGCTCAACTGGAATTCCATCACCTCCACTAGCTTTGTTCGTAGTGATGCTTCCTAAGGCCCACTTGACTTCACATTCCAGGATGTCTGGCTCTAGGTGAGGGATCACACCATCATGATTATCTGGGTCGTGAAGATCTTTTTTGTATAGTTCTTCTGTGTATTCTTGCCACCTCTTCTTAATATCTTCTGCTTCTGTTAGGCCCATACCATTTCTGTCCTTTATCGAGCCCATCTTTGCATGAAATGTTGCCTTGGTATCTCTAATTTTCTTGAAGAGATCTCTAGTCTCTCCCATTCTGTTCTTTTCCTCTATTTCTTTGCATTGATCTTGAGGAAGGCTTTCTTATCTCTCCTTGCTATTCTTTGGAACTCTGCATTCAAATGGGAATATTTTTCCTTTTCTCCTTTGCTTTTCACTTCCCTTCTTTTCACAGCTATTTGTAAGGCCTCCTCTGACAGCTATTTTGCTTTTTTGCATTTCTTTTCCATGGGGATCGTCTTGATCCCTGTCTCCTGTACAATGTCACGAACCTCCGTCCATAATTCATCAGGTACTCTGTCTATCAGATCTAGTCCCTTAAATCTATTTCTCACTTTCAGTGTATAATCGTAAGGGATTTGATTTAGGTCATGCCTGAATGATCTAGTGGTTTTCCCTACTTTCTTCAATTTAAGTCTGAATTTGGCAATAAGGAGTTCATGATCTGAGCCACAGTCAGCTCCCGGTCTTGTTTTTGCTGACTGTATAGATCTTCTCCATTTTTGGCTGCAAAGAATATAATCAATCTGATTTCAGTGTTGACCATCTGGTGATGTCCATGTGTAGAGTCTTCCCTTGTGTTGTTGGAAGAGGGTGTTTGCTATGACCAGTGCGTTTTCTTGGCAAAACTCTATTAGCCCTGACCCTGCTTCATTAGGTATTCCAAGGCCAAATTTGCCATTACTCCAGGTGTTTCTTGACTTCCTACTTTTGCATTCCAGTCCCCTATAATGAAAAGGACATCTTTTGGGGGTGTTAGTTCTAAAAGGTCTTGTAGGTCTTCATAGAACTGTTCAATTTCAGGTTTTTAAGCATTACTGGTTGGGGCATAGGCTTGGATCACTGTGATATTGAATCCCCACGTCCAAGGAGTGGTGGCTGCGCGGTGCAAGAGGGCTGAGAGGAGCTACTTCACGTTCAGGGTCAGGAGGGGCAAACTAGTCCAAGGTAAGGAGCAGCGGCTGTGCTTTGTTGGTGCAGCTGTGAAGAGATAGCCCACGTCCAAGGCAAGAGAAACCCAAGTGAGATGGTAGGTGTTGTGAGAGGGCATCAGAGAGCAGACACACTGAAACCATAATCACAGAAAACTAGCCAATCTGATCACACGGACCACAGCCTTGTCTAACTCAATGAAACTAAGCCATGCCGTGTGCAGCCACCCATGATGGATATGTCATGCTGGAGAGATCTGACAGGATGTTGTCCCCTGGAGAAGGGAATGGCATACCACTTCAGTATTCTTGCCTTGAGAACCCCATGAACAGGATGAAAAGGCAAAATGATAGGATACAGAAAGAGGAACTCCTCAGGTTGGTAAGAGCCCAATATGCTACAGGAGATCAGTGAAGAAATAACTCCAGAAGAATGAAGGGATGGAGCCAAAGCAAAATCAATACCCAGTTGTGGATGTGACTGGTGATAGAAGCAAGGTCCAGTGCTGTAAAAGGAAATATTGCATAGAAACCTGGAATGTCAGGTCCATGAATCAAGGGAAATTGGAAGTGGTCAAACAAGAGATGGCAAGAGTGAAGGTCGACATTCTAGGAATCAGCAAAGTAAAATGGACTGAATGGATGAATTTAATTCAGATGATCATTATATCTACTACCATGGGCAGGAATCCCTTAGAAGAAAAGGAGTAGCCATCATGGTCAACAAAAGAGTCCAAAATGCAGTACTTGGATGCAGTCTTAAAAACGACTGAAAGATCTCTGTTCGTTTCCAAGGCAAATCATTCAGTATCACAGTGATCCAAGCCTATGCCCCAATCCCCAGGTAGAGGATGTGAAAAATTAGTTCATATCATAATCATCTCTGAAGAGCAAGTCCCATTGAACAGAACTGTGGTCCATCTAGGTCTGAAGCATGTTCAGGACTCACAGTGGCACTTACCTTCCATTTGTACAGCTAAAAGACTCACCAAAATTTTGCTTTCTTGATTAAAATCACAGTCTGCCCTAAAAACTCTTTTCATAATTTTTCTTACAATTTTGGTAAAGTATACATAACAGAAAAATTACCATTTTCACTATTTTTATATGTACAGTTCACTGGCATTAAGTACGGTCATTGCAACTAACACTCTCCAGATCTTTTTCATCATCCCAAGCAGAAACTCTATGCCTTTTAAACAATAACTTCCCATTCCTCCCTGCCCTGGCCCTTGGTAACCACCATTTTATTTTATGTTTCTTTGAGTTTGACTATTCAAAGTTATTCACATAAATGGAACCATAATATCTGTTCTTTTGTGTGAAAAGCAAATTCTGGCTTGTATTCTTAAAATTACATAAAAAAGTAAACTACCTGTCTATTCTGGCTTCCAGCTTTCTCTTGACTAGAAATATCAGGGACTAGAGAACCCCTGACTCTATCAGTCAGTTCAGTCACTCAGTAATGTCCGACTCTTTGCAACCCCAGGACTGCAGCATGCCAGGCCTCCCTGTCCATCACTAACTCCCAGAGCTTGCTCAAACTCATGTCCATCCAGCTGGTGATGCCATCCAATCATCTCATCCTCTGTCGTCCCCTTCTCCTCCTGCCTTCAATCTTTCTCAGCATCAGGGAGTTTTCCAATGAGTCAGTTTTTTGCATCAGGTGGCCAAATTATTGGAACTTCAGCTTCAGCATCTGACCTTTCAATGAATATTCAGAACTGATTTCTTTTAAGATTAACTGGTTTGATCTTATTATTGTCCAAGGGACTCTCAAGAGTCTTTTCCAACAGCACAGTTCAAATGAATCAATTCTTTGGCATTCAGCTTCCTGTTTGGTCCAACTCTCACATCGATACATGACTAATGGAAAAACCATAGCTTTGACTAAACAGACCTTTGTTGGCAAAGTGATGTTTCTGATTTTTAATATGCTGTCTAGGTTGGTCACAGCTTTTCTTCCAAGAAGCAAGCATCTTTTTATTTCATGGCTGCAGTCACCATCAGTAGTGATTTTGGAGCCCAAGAAAAGAAAGTCTGTCACTGTTTCCATTGTTTCCCCATCTATTTGCCATGAAGTGATGGGAGTCCCATGATCTTTGTTTTTTGAATGTTGAGTTTTAAGCCAGCTTTTCACTTTCCTCTTTCACTTTCATCAAGAGGCTCTTTAGTTCCTCTTTGCTTTCTACCATAAGGATGGTGTCATCTGCATATCTGAGGTTATTGATTGATATTTCTTCTGGTAATCTTGATTCTGGCTTGTGCTTCATTGAGCCTGACAGTTCTCATGACGTACACTGCATAGAAAAGTTAAATAAACAGGATGGCAATATACAGTCTTGATGTACTCCTTTCCCAAGTTGGAACAAGTCCATTGCTCCATGTCCAGTTCTAACTGTTGCTTCTTGATCTGCATACAGATTTCTCAGGAGGCAGGGAAGATGGTTTGGCTCTATACTTTTCATGAGTTATATCCCAGTATTCTCCTGTTTGTTTCCTCAGCATCAACAATTAGGACATCTCATTTTCCCCAAAATGCAAGTGGCACATTACATTCTTTGGAATATTGGGATCCATAACTTTAATGCCACCAAATGGCAATGGTTTTAGGAGCTCTGTGAACCAGGGGCGGAGTAATGTGTTTATTTATTATTTCACAGCAGGTACAGTGGTACTTATGATTAATTCATCATGGACTGCATAAGATTATTTTAGTGTAGGTCTTATCTTTCCCTACACTGTAATCTCTTTGCAAAGTCATGACCATATCTAATGAAGATTATTCTATGCAAGGAGTTAATTTAGAGAAACTTTAGTTGGGATTTGAACATAAATTCAAGAATTAAGAAAAAACTGCCACATTCATCAGTTACCTCCTTCCTTTCTCCCCTTCTCTCAATCTCTTTCTGTCCATGCTCCTTTAAACATAATCTACCCTATAAACGGGCTTCCCAGGTGGCTCAATGGCAGAGAATTCACCTGCCAATGCAGCAAATGTGGGAGATGTGGATTTGATCCATGGGTTGGGAAGATCCCCTGGAGAAGGAAATGTCTATCCACTCCAGTATTCTTGCCTGGAGAATCCATGGACAGAGGAGCCTGGCGGACTCTAGTCCATGGGATTGCAAAAGAGTCGGACACTACTTAGTAACCAAACAATACAATACCCTATAAACATCTCTACCAAGAGGAATATTGTTGAATTGGTCTGTTTCAGATCTCTTCCCATGAAGAAAATTTGATGTAAAATTCTTTAGTTTCTCTTGAGTTTTTAGGAAAAAATGTAACAAAAATATAGGAATTATATCTACTTCACTCTTTATACTATTGTGGAAAGAAAGACAAACAGATATATTCAAACATTTGTTTATGTTCTCTGCTTTCCAGGAGGCAACAATATAGCTGGAAAGACACAATTTATCCATGTGAAAAAATGCAAAGGTCATAAGTCATTATGAGTCAAGCCATCAGTGGTTTGACTGATCTACCTGGGTGACTATGAAGGCTTGTGGATAGGTGGTTGAGTCTTTCTTATTTCATATTCCTGATCTTGTATTTTAAGTGCTAATAGCAAAGACATAACCCACAGCTGCTCCAAGGGGTTAAGTCTAAGGGAAAGAGGAATAGAGAAGGTTCTAAGATGTTCAGAAAGACAATCTATGCATCCTGGCCCCATGCCCAACATGGTGTAATACATACAAGAGAGGCTAACACAGGGGAAGACAAAGGCTTTATTCTTCACTACATTGGCTTTCTTTAGAAAAGACAGTGATTCTCTCTGCCATTATACACTTCTAAGTGACACACACATCTGCCATGCCCCAGACCCAGATGACTCAGTGGTAAGGAATCCTCCTGCCAATATAGTTCAATCCCTGGGCTGGGAAGATCCCCTGGAGAAGGAAATGGCAACCCACTCCAGTGTTCTTGCCTGGGAAATCCCATGGACAGAGGAAACTGGCGGGCTATGATCCAGGGGGTTGCAAAGAGTCAAGCACAACTTAACATACACACAGTGAAGAGACCTAGTCAACTTCAACAGTCCTCAGCTTCTGTGTCAGTAAAAGGTAGATCACAATATCTAACTCAAATGAGAATTATGAAAAAAAAAAAAAACACTTAAAATGCCTGACATAGTATTATTCAATAATTATTAATTTTCTTCCCTATAACCACCACTGTACACTTTATAGTTTTTAAAGTACAAATAAAACAAACTGACATTATTCCCATCTCACTGTCCCATCTGTCAGTGACTTTCAGCCAAAGACCATAGGGACACCTGTAGCTGGACAACTTGAGTTTATGATTCACTGCAGGGAGGGGAAGGTCTAAGGATCTGTGGGGTTCACTCTATACTGGATGCTGTCAGAAAGCAGAAACAATTTTATGCTCAGCGAGGAAAAGGAAGCCATTAATTTTTAACCAGGAAAGGGGGGTATTTGTCATTTTATGGCTAGTCCTGTGACCTTGTGTTTGCCTGTGCTTAGACAAAATTACACAGGGACCTTGTTTTGTCTCATTTTATCAGAGCAACTATACTCAGGTACTTTCTTCTGAGATGAAACAGAATGTAGGGGAGAAGTTGATATTTACTTAAATATTTATTTAAATGAAGAGATCGAACATTTGGCAGGTACTTTCAGCATCAGGCCTAGCTTTAATCTTCCCAACAGTCTCACATGTATATTATCTACATAAGGTGGGATATGAAGCCAGAGCTAGCTGAATTCTAACTACAGAAACTTCTAGTCTGATGTGTTGCTGCCTTATTGAGCTGTGCTTTGGACATCATTGGATTTCATGAATAAATTCCTGTCCATCACTCTCAATGGATCACCTTCAACTTTACTTCCAACAGAAAAGATCCTTTTTATCTATAATCAGAGACTGGCAGCACTTTTTGTTGTTGTAAAAAGATAGATAGCAAATATTTTGAGTTTTGTAGGCTAATTTGGTCCCTATCAAGACTACTCAACTGCCATTGTCACAGGAAAGAGCCATAGACCACACGTGAACAGATGCATGTTTAACTCTGAAAATTTGGGTTAGGGTGAATGTGGAAACTGACATTCAGTAACATCATAGCATCTGAAGAAGATTGCATGTCCACTCAACCTCCAGTTCCCTTTTTATAGATTCCTCTTTTGGCAAGGCATAACATAGTGTCTGAGTTAAAAACAATGATCACCTACCATCAGCATATCAGACTGTCTTCATTTTTGGGTGGAAAGATGGGGTGAGGCACATCTCAGGAGATGTTCTACTCAATCTTCCCAAGCATATGTGATGTCACTGCTCTGGTGAAAAGAGATTTTTTTATTAGAATCTCCCATTCTTCAAATGTGCAGAAAAATGCAGGTGTGTATGGGTAACTGACACATATATTTTTATAATTTCATACTTAAAATTGCATATCGCACAATGATATTTTTCAGGTAAATTGAAACAGTACTATAATTTATATATTCATTTATATTGTTTATCTAGATCCTACATATTTCTATGATATTGCCTAATAGGCAACATTGTTTTTTATAGAGGAGTCCAACCTATGTTCTCCTCCCAAAAAGCTTAATTTACAATGCCTCTGCCCCAGGAAATCTATGAATAACCTAGCCTGGGTGCTTCATCCTTCCTGTTTAACCAGGATTTGTACCTTCCGTTTAAAGTACAAATAAAACAGACTGAAGCAAATATGGACCCCAGTGATGCATGAAACTGTATCATTGTGATGGGACATTCTTATAGTATATATACTTCTAAGAGTTCCATTTGAAAATTAGGGACAATAAATCTCACAATTCACTTTTAATTAGGTAAGTTAAAAATAAGTCCTCTAAGCGCTCAAAATGGAGTACGGCAGAAAGAGAATGTATTAATATTTTCCCTGATAAGCCCTGTCATCTCAACTCTCTTTTAGTTTATCCCCACCTAGAGTTGCCAAATTTAGAAAATAAAATTCAGGACTCCCTGTTAAATCTGAATTTCAGATAAATGTCAATGGTTTTTTTTTTTTTTTTTAGTATAGGTATATCCCATATATTGCATGGGATACATATACAAAAATAATTATCTGTTACTTATCTGGATTTTAAATCTGAGTACTCTGTATTTTATCTGTCAGCTCTACACACAAATCCTTAAGGTTCAGTTTTCACATAGTGAGTTTTCTGATTTGACAGAATTTGATTCAATTTCCTGTTCAGCCACATAAGAGCACTTAAGCAACCTATTAATACTTAGCCTGGAAGTAGTAATTCTCATTGTGAAGAGTTATCATAAGGATTGCAAGGAGAGAGTGGAAATAAACCACACGCGTGAGGGCCAGGAATAAACAGTTGTTCGACAAGGATTGCCCAAATGTTTATTTCCTTTTCTTCCTTGAACTTTTTTCTCTTCTTCCCCAATTTTTCTGAAAAGAATTAGGTGCTACTCTCTAATAGACTGTACCTATTTCATACAGCATTTATTATATATGACTTACAGCCTATTTTATAATGATAATGGATACATTAACTTTTTTCTTCCATCCCTTCCTTTCTTACTTTTTATTTCTTTAGAGTTTGCCAGGTATAGCATTTTAATTTTTTTTTCTTTTAAGTTTTCCAGGCCCTTTTATTTAAGATGTATCTAAATAATGGATTCGAATGGATTTTTTTTAATTTTTATTTTTACTTTGTTTTACTTTACAATACTGTATTGGTTTTGCCATACATTGACATGAATCCGCCACGGGTGTACATGAGTTCCCAAACATGAACCCCCCTCCCACCTCCCACCCCATATCATCTCTCTGGATCCTCTCCGTGCACCAGCCCCAAGCATCCTGTATCCTGCATCAAACATAGACTGGCGATTCATTTCTTACATGATAGTATACATGTTTCAATGCCATTCTCCCAAGGAATTTAGAAAGATGGTAATGATGGCTCTGTATGTGAGACAGCAAAAGAGACTCAGATGTGTAGAGCGGACTTTTGGACTCGAATGGATTTTTAAATATAAATCTGAGAATCTTTTTTGACTGTGAACTTTGGTCTACTTAAATGAATTATTAATGAAATGTGCATCTAGTTCTACCTTTAAATTTTTTGTTATCTATTTGTACACCGTGTTGTAGGTTTCATTTTTTGCCCCTTCCTTCCTTCTTCCTTTCTTTCCTTCTCTCCTATGTTCTTTTCTTTTGGACTAGCTGAATTTGCTTTTTCTTCACTTCATTTTCCCCCATTACTAGTTTGGAAGATAAGCATTCTATTTTTACTATTCCAGTGTTGTTAAAGAATTATGAACTTCCATGTAGTTCAAAAACCCTGGAATAAAACAATGTCTTACTTTCATCCTAAGTAATACACAGATCTTAGAACACATTGACAGAGAACCCCCTCCCAATTTGTATTTTTGTATGTAAAACTTCAGTGATGTCATTACCCAATATTTTAGTATTGTCTTGTATTTTTATCCAATAGATATCTTTAATATTGTTATTTTATACAGAATCTGATTAGTCTTGCCATATATTTAGTTTCTTTGATTAACATTCTTTTCCACTGTAACTTAGACTTTCCTTCTTGTATAACTTCATTTCTTTCTTAAATATATCCTATACATGTTCCTTTAGAAAGAATATATTGGTGTTACTCTCTTTCAATTTTCATTTGTACAAAAGGTCTTTTTCTTGTCCACATTCTTGAAAGACAAGTTTGCTGTGTATGCTTTGTAGGTTGATGGTTACTTTCACTCACCATTCAAGGTAATATCATATCATATTCTTGCCTCCACTGCTGCTTTAAAAAACCCACCTATCTCTGTAAAAACTTTTCTTTTTAGGTGATCCATTCTTTCTAACTGGCTGCCTTAAAGATCAGCATATCTTTTTCTTTAGTATTCTGCAGTTTCACTAGGCTGTGTCTAGGTATGGGTTTCTTCTTATTCACCGTGCTTAAGATTTTTTGACCTTACTGAACCTGACAGTCAATGTTTTTCATCAAATCTGGAAAATTCTCAGCCATTATCACTGACAAAATTGCCCTTACTTTGCTCTCTATCGTTTCTTCTGGAACAAATTTAACCTCTATGTCACTTCTCTTTTGTGCTAAGGAAAGCATACAATGGGCTTGCTCTTATTATTTTCCTTTCTGAGCTGCATTCTGAGAAAGTTTTTTTCATATCTATTTTAGAGCTCACCAATTTTTATTTTCTTTGTCAAATATGTCTTTTGAGATTCTGCTTCTATTGATATATGTTTCATTTTCAAAATAGATTTTCAGTTATTTGGCAAACTCCATAATCAATATTTTAAAATCACTTATGTTAAAGATTTTATTTGTTTATATATTTATATTTGCATTGGCATTTGTGTCTGCCATGTGGTTTTTAGCCAGATATCCAGAAACCCTAGGCCAGTTTGAAAACTGCTTATACCGGCCTTTCTTCAGTTTGCTGGGAAAACACTGAAGGAGGGGATAAAGTGAGCTTCTGGACTTGTTAAATCTAATTTAAAATGACAAAAAAATGAAAGTCTGATAGAAAAGAAATGAAACCCTGAGGTTGGGAATTCAATTTGAGATTGAGACAGTGGTGTTCATTCTTGGATGCCCATTGGAAATATCTGAAGAGCATTGAAAAAATATGGATACCTAGGCCCCTTCCCAGAAGTAAAAACCATGCATTAGTGTTTTCCAAAAACTTTCAGGCAATTCTACCATGCAGCCAGCATTGATGCATAAACCAGAGTATCATGGAAATAACAACACTCTAGGTGTTCCAAACAGGGAGGAACTTAATATAGAGGATGAGAGGCTGCAACAGCATTGGAAGGGCTGTAAGAATAAAGATTAGAAGCAGTTGCTGATTTTTTTTTTGAAATCAGGAGGTACAGGAATCTCACGAAAGCACCACTGAAAACTACAGCTATGCATGATCCAAGGAGGGTTATTCAGAGGAAGACTGAGACCCTTCATTAGCAGGGTTTATCTACTCTTGTCTAAGTCCTCAGGCTGGATGTTGTTGACACAGGAAGAGTCATGGCGTGTCTTCCATTTCACCTTCAGATTGCCATGGGGATACTTACTACTGGTGGCATCTAACACTAAACCCTCTGGTCAGAGACCCCAAAGGATGCAGAGAAGGGGGGAAATGGTGCAATTCTGTCAACAGATTGAGAATCACTGGTTTGGGATCGGTGAACCTCCAAAATTCAGAACTCAAAGGGACTCGAGCCTGTCAGTAACTCTGAATATCAGAATGCTTGTAAAAGATCCATGAAGGCAGTTTGAGGTTAAACTGCCTCAGTGGAGAGAAATTTTCTCAATCCTCCAGATTTCTGTAAGTACTAAGAGGAAGTGGAAATATTTTTTACCACCGTACAGTGCCTTTAACTTTTCCAACAGTGCTAAAGAATTCACAAATGAATCATGAAAAGAATCTATAAGAAGAGTCTTAGTCACATGAATCAAAAGCTATACTTTACAGAGACAGCTGAATCTGGTATTCAAATGGAGAGGTTTAAAGATGGAGACCATGAAAACGCAACTATTAATAAAAGGAAAATGCATCTTTGTTTTTCATGCCATTGCCTCTTAATAAGCAGGTTACAGAGTGAATATTATACGGCTATTTTCTTTCTTTCTTTTTTTTTACATAAATATTATAGGCCATATCGCTCAGTCATGTCCAACTCTTTGCAATCTCATGGACTGTACAGTCCATGGAATTCTCCAGGCCAGAATACTGGAGTGAGTAGCCTTTCCCTTCTCCAGGGGATCTTCCCAAATCAGGGATTGAACCCTGGTCTTCCACATTGCAGGCGGATTCTTTACCAGCTGAGCCACAAGGGAAGCCCAAGAATACTGGAGAGGGTAGCCTATCCCTTCTCCAGCAGATCTTCCTGACCCAGGAATTGAACCAGGGTCTCCTGCATTGCAGGCAAATTCTTTACCAACCGAGTATCAGGGAAACCCAGGCTGGCATGGGTTAAGAAAAATTTTAAAAAGCTGTGGTGGTTCTTCTCCTGTTCCCTCTTTCTGAGAGTAACCACTCGCTTGGTGTGTTCCCTAGTTCTCTATCATGGCTATGACCTCTTCCTCTTTCTCTCCTACACTTCCTCAACCTTCTTCTCTTCTTCCTGTTGTCTCCTTCCTGTTAAAGTGTCTGATAGTGGAGCCAGCCAGAGATGTGGTCAGATCTGTATGGGGTTTATCAGAGGTGGGGTCAGCTCAGACTCTGTGCCTATGGGGAAAATATCACGCTAGAGTTAGACAGCTGGTACCTCCTAGACCATCTCCTGTCATAACAATATTGAATGCACATTGTGTGTCAAGATGTGCTTAGAACCATGATTTGTACCTACTTAGTACCTTGTATATCACTATTACTAAAATGTTCACAAAAGCTTTACGAAGTGAATAATCTTACTATTCCCATTTTATGCATGAAGAATCTGTAGGTTTTAAACAGATTGAATAACTTGCTCAATTTCAAGTGGCTAACATCCTAAAAGATGCTTACTCCTTGCAGGAAAATTTATGACCAACCTAGAGAGAATGTTATAAGGCAGAAACATTACTTTGCCAACAAAAGTCCATCTAGTCAAAGCTATGGTTTTTCCAGTAGTCATGTATGGATATGAGAGTTGGACTATAAAGAAAGCTGAGCTCTGAAGAACTGATGTTTGTGAATTGTGGTGTTTGAGAAGGGACTCTGTATTATACATTGTGTCCCTTGGACAGCAAAGAGATCCAACCAGTCCATCTTAAAGGAAGTCAGTCCTGAATATTCATTGGAAGGACTGATGCTGAAGCTGAAACTCCAATACTGTGGCCACCTGATGTGAAGAACTGACTCATTTGAAAAGACCCTGATGCTGGAAAAGATTGAAGGCAGGAGGAGAAGGGGAAGACAGAGGATGAGATGGTTGGATGGCATCACCAACTGGATGGACATGAGTCTGAGCAAGCTCTGGGAGTTGGTGATGGACAGGAAGGCCTGGTATGCCTCAGTCCATGGGGTCACAAAGAGTCGGACATAACTGAGTGGCTGAACTGAACTGAACATCCTGATCAAGTGGTGAGCATCCCAGTGTGTTCTGAGTTTTCCTGATTATGTGTATGCTTCCAGTTCTGCCACTATAATTTAAGAACGACACTGGCAAACTAGAATGTCCAAATCATCTTGCCATATGAGGAGGTGCTGGAAACCATCACCTTTATCACATATATGGAGTGCGGTGTCTATTCCTAATCTTATGATGTGTTTTATGTAGACTATCCCCATGCAAGTAAAATATTTAGAGCAATAGCTTTGTGAAATATGTAATATTATAATCTTCCAACTGACAGATAAGGAAAATGAGGTATGGGGATATTAATTAAGTGGCCCAAGATGGCCGAGCTAGCGAATAATAAAGCCAGGACTTCAGTGTCAAAGCTTATAATCCCACATTATGCTGGAAACCTTAGTTACTTGTCTGAATAAGAAGAGATGACAGCATACAGAAGTTGAGAGAAAAGGCAGATGACAGGAATATTCAGTTGATGAAAAATATAATTTTAAAAGGAAAAGTACTTTTTTCAGTGCTAACTTCCCTTCTGTATCTTATGAAAATTACTGTTCTCCCTCTTCTCCCCTTTTTGTTCTTAAACAAAGTGAAAGTGACACCTCAAAGAAAATAGGAAAAATGTTTATGTTGTAAAGATCCCCAAAATAGAACTATGACTATAGTGGGGTTGTTAGAGGAAGGTAGATTTCTGTTCAATATAATAAAGAACGTTACAGCTATTATTTTTATCTAACAATACAACAGACTGTCTTAAAAAATGTGAATTTTATGAAGCTGAAAGTATCTTTGTGGATATGAAAGAAATTTCTTAAATTGAAAACATACACTTTGGAAAGTGTATGACCTCTTAGATAATATGAGACCTCTGAGATGCTTTGGATCTAGAAGTTAGCTCATTTAAACCATCACTGAAGCCCAGTAGATTTAAGAATGCAATTTTATACGTGGCCATATTGAAGCATGATGAGGAAAAATGGCTGAACCTAGGTAAAGGGCTAATTTAGTCATTGAACTGAGCTCTGATCTAGTCTTTTATTCCATCAGCAATTTTTGTCCAGTTGTTTCCTAACAAATTACTTGGCAAAAAAGCTGGCCAAATGCAGTCTGTGTTCCAATTATACACAGAGTTGCTGTTCTTCCTAAATTTATTTTTGTGCTAAGAGACACATTTCTTCCTCCACAGCTTAATGGGAGTTCTAACAGTGTGGTGACAAAGGAAGGTATCATCCCCAGGGAGTAGTGAAAGCTAAAAGTGCCCTCCTAAGACCTGGAAAAATGAGTAAATGATGTCATGTCTGAGCAGAACTCAGTGTTGCAGGAGAGGCATGAGTCCCTCTTGGGAACAGGTGATGACTTCAGGAAACTGGTGATGCAGAACAGGAGGACAGGTGCAGGGCCTGACCCCAGATAGACAGGATCCTATCTTTGTATAACCTTTGGCTTCATTATACAAGAGGGTTTGCACAGAAACAAAATGTCAAAGTCCAAATGCCTTGCTTAAAGTACTCATTCAAAAAAATAATAATAATAATGGCAGTTTTCATGGATTACACTGTATGCTCAGGTATGGTGTCTTACCCACATCTTGTCAACATTTTATATTATGTATACAAAGGAATGAGTTAGACAAGGCTATGGTCCTAGTGTGATTAGTCTAACTCAATGAAACTAAACCATGCCTGGGGGCAACCCAAGACGGGCTGGTCATGGTGGAGAGAGCTGACAGAATGTGGTCCACTGGAGAAGGGAATGACAAACCACTTTGGTATTCTTGCCTTGAGAACCCCATGAACAGTATGAAAAGGCAAAATGGTAGGATACTGAAAGAGGGACTCCCCAGGTCGGTAGGTGCCCAATATGCTACTGGAGGTCAGTGGAGAAATAACTCCAGAAAGAATGCAGGGATGGAGCCAAAGGAAAAACAACACCCAGCTGTGGATGTGACTGGTGATAGAAGCAAGGTCTGATGCTGTAAAGAGCAATATTGCATAGGAACCTGGAATGTCAGGTCCATGAATCAAGGCAAACTGGAAGTGGTCAAACAAGAGATGGCAAGGGTGAACGTCGACATTCTAGGAATCAGCGAACTAAAATGGACTGGAATGGGTGAATTTAACTCAAATGACCATTATATCTACTACTGTGGGCAGGAATCCTTTAGAAGAAATGGAGTAGCCATCATTGTCAACAAAAGAGTCTGAAATGCAGTACTTGGATGCAATCTCAAAAACGACAGAATGATCTCTGTTCATCTCCAAGGCAAACCATTCGATATCACAGTAATCGAAGTCTATGCCCCAACCAGTAATGCTGAAGAAGCTGAAGATGAACGGTTCTATGAAGACCTACAAGACCTTTTAGATCTAACACCCACAAAAGATGTCCTTTTCATTATAGGACACTGGAATGCAAAAGTAGGAAGTCAAGAAACACCTGGAGTAACAGGCAAATTTGGCCTTGGAGTACAGAATGAAGCAGGGCAAAGACTAATAGAGTTTTGCCAAGAAAACGCACTGGTCATAGCAAACACCCTCTTCCAACAACACAAGAGAAGACTCTACACATGGACATCACCAGATGGTCAACACCGATATCAGATTGATTATATTCTCTGCAGCCAAAGATGGAGAAGCTCTATACAGTCAACAAAAACAAGACCAGGAGCTGACTGTGGCTCAGATCATGAACTCCTTATTACCAAATTCAGGCTTAAATTGAAGAAAGTAGGGAAAACCGCTAGACCATTCAGGTATGACCTAAATCAAATCCCTTATGAAGTGAAAATAGATTTTAGGGCCAAGATCTGATAGATAGAGTGCCTGATGAACTACGGAATGAGGTTCGTGACATTGTACAGGAGACAGGGATCAAGACCATTCCCATGGAAAAGAAATGCAAAAAAGCAAAATGGCTGTCTGGGGAAGCCTTATAAATAGCTGTGAAAAGAAGAGAAGCGAAAAGCCAAGAAAAGGAAAGATATAAGCATCTGAATGCAGAGTTCCAACGAATAGCAAGGAGAAATAAGAAAGCCTTCCTCAAGATCAATGCAAAGAAATAGAGGAAAAGAACAGAATGGGAAAGACTAGTGATCTCTTCAAGAAAATTAGAGATACCAAGGGAACATTTCATGCAAAGATGGGCTCGATAAAGGACAGAAATGGTCTGGACCTAACAGAAGCAGAAGATATTAAGAAGAGGTGGCAAGAATACACAGAAGAACTGTACAAAAAAGATCTTCACGACCCGGATAATCACGATGGTGTGATCACTCATCTAGAGCCAGACATCCTGGAATGTGAAGTCAAGTGGGCCTTAGAAAGCACCACTACGAACAAAGCTAGTGGAGGTGATGGAATTCCAGTGGAGCTATTTCAAATCCTGAAAGATGATGCTGTGAAACTGTGCACTCAATATACCACCAAATTTGGAAAACTCAGCAGTGGCCACAGGACTGGAAAAAGTCAGTTTTCGTTCCAATCCCAAAGAAAGGCAATGCCAAAGAATGCTCAAACTACCGCACAATTGCACTCATCTCACATGCTAGTAAAGTAATGCTCAAAATTCTCCAAGCCAGGCTTCAGCAATACGTGAACCATGAACTTCCTGATGTTCAAGCTGGTTTTAGAAAAGGCAGAGGAATCAGAGATCAAATTGCCAACATCTGCTGGATCATGGAAAAAGCAAGAGAGTTCCAGAAAAACATCTATTTCTGCTCTATTGACTATGCCAAAGCCTTTGACTGTGTGGATCACAATAAACTGTGGAAAATTCTGAAAGAGATGGGAATACCAGACGACCTGAGCTGCCTCTTGAGATATCTGTATGTAGGCCAGGAAGCAACAGTTAGAACTGGACATGGAACAACAGACTGGTTCCAAATAGGAAAAGGAGTACGTCAAGGCTGTATATTGTCACCCTGCTTATTTAACTTCTATGCAGAGTACATTATGAGAAACACTGGGCTGGAAGAAACACAAGCTGGAATCAAGATTGCCAGGAGAAATATCAATAACCTCAGATATGCAGATGACACCACCCTTATGGCAGAAAGTGAAGAGGAACTAAAAAGCTTCTTGATGAAAGTGAAAGAGGAGAGTGAAAAAGTTGGCTTAAAGCTCAACATTCAGAAAACGAAGATCATGGCATCCAGTCCCATCACTTCATGGGAAATAGATGGGGAAACAGTGGCTGACTTTATTTTTCTGGGCTCCAAAATCACTGCAGATGGTGATTGCAGCCTTGAAATTAAAAGACGTTTACTCCTTAAGAAAAGTTATGACCAACCTAGATAGTATATTCAAAAGCAGAGACATTACTTTGCCAACTAAGGTCCGTCTAGTCAAGGCTACGGTTTTTCCAGTGGTCATGTATGGAGTGAGAGTTGGACTGTGAAGAAGGCTGAGTGCCGAAGAATTGATGCTTTTGAACTGTGGTGTTGGAGAAGACTCTTGAGAGTCCCTTGGACTGCAAGGAGATCCAACCAGTCCATTCTGACGGAGATCAGCCCTGGGATTTCTTTGGAAGGAATGATGGTAAAGCTGAAACTCCAGTACTTTGGCCACCTCATGCGAAGAGTTGACTCATTGGAAAAGACTTTGATGCTGGGAGGGATTGGGGGCAGGAGGAGAAGGGAACGACCGAGGATGAGATGGCTGGATGGCATCACTGACTCCATGGACACGAGTCTGAGCGAACTCCGGGAGTTGGTGATGGACAGGGAGGCCTGACGAGCTGCGATTCATAGGGTCGCAAAGAGTCGGACACGACTGAGCGACTGAACTGAACATACAAAGGAAGCTGAGAACTTAAAGGCTTATAAAGACTGTATTATACATTGTTTGTTTTTTATCTTCAAAATGACCTTGAGATAGAGCTGTTATTGTGGTTTTAACTAAGCTAAAGAAAGCTATATATAGATGTAGAAAACATAGGGGCTATTCTGAGTATATCTAAAGCCGTTGTTTGGGTCTGTCACCACAGTCACTATCATCAGGCAGCTAAGAAATACAGGGAAAACTAGAAGGTCCCACTATATAGCACAGGGAACTATAGTCAATATCTTGTGATCAATCATAATGGAAAAGAATATGAAAAAGAATGTATGTATATGTGTATATAGATATATACCTGTATATAAGGAAATGGCAACCCACTCCAGTGTTCTTGCCTGGAGAATGCCAGGGATGCGGGAGCCTGGTGGGCTGCCGTCTATGGGGTTGCACAGAGTCGGACACGACTGAAGCGACGCAGCAGCAGCAGCATAAAAAATGAATCATTTTTCTATACAGCAGAAATTAACTCATTGTAAATCAACTATACCTCAATACATTAAAAAATTTATTTTTAAGAAATTGAAATGAGAATGGAAAATAAAGAAATACAGGGCAATTTTACATGATGGAGGAATTACTAGAAGAACTAATGGTTTTAAAATACTTTTGTAATAATGAAACTTATATTCATATTACTGAAGAAAATTTGGCAAACACTAAAAAAATTTGCAGACAGGGAAATAAATAGTATTCATGATCTACTTTCCCAAAGCAATTGCTCAAATATTTGATAAAATCACTTTCAATAAATACATTTATTTAGATAATACAGTAGAGATCATAGTGTATAAACAGTCATTTATCACAGGAATTTTCTATTTCATTTAATATTTCTTTATGCACATTATTTTAGTGACACAGTAGGTCAGAGGTATGTAGCAGAATTAACTTTTTGTTAGCAAGTCTCTTCGCATCTAGTGTGTACACTTTGCACACATTGCTGGTATTGCTCTTAGTAATTCCTAGCAGAGGGTTTAAGGCCTCAAAGAGCGTTACTGCTATTCATGAACTTGCCATACACTGCCAAATGGATTTCTAGAAATGTGGTCTCCATTTCAACTCTAATGAGCAGTGTTACCTTATCTTTGCCAGCACTTTGTCACAATATTTCACTTCACTGGATGAAGAAGATCTTATTGCTGTGTTGGTTTTCACTGATGGCAATGATTTTCAAATACCTTGTCAATACAGCTCACTCAAAACACAGATAAAAGTATCTGTGAAGGGCAGTCTTGAACTAGATGTTTCCTGAACTTCCTGGTGAAGTTCAGACAATCACGTCACCCCCCACTGGGCATGGGTGTGGATATTGAGCGCAAGATCAGGGGCGCACAGTGGCAGGGACTCCAGTGTGTCTGTGAGCTGGCCTCTCCTCCCTCCACCAGGAGTGTTTTTTATCAAGTGAACAGTCACTGAATGCCTGTTATGTGCTCAGCAGGCTTGCACTAAGCTGCATTTTTTTCATAGCACAGATTGTATTCACAAAGCTCTCTCTTCAGAGGACAAAGCAGGGATGCACTCCTAGAGAGAAGCTGAGAGTACTTGGTGATCTGGAGGGAGCCCCACTGGCAATGTTTCCTTTGGAGGCCTTGGATTTTATTGTATTCACTCCTCATCAGAGAAAATGGGAAAATATATCTATCTTTCACCATCGTTTGTCTTTTTTAAAGGAAATGTTTTCTGTCTTTATTTTTTTCTTTTCAGATTACTAATTAAAAGTGTCTTTATGGAAAATTTCAATCATACCTCACAGTGAATCCATATAATCATTGCCTAGCTATGCTTAGCTATGGTGATGCAACTCACAGCTACTCTGGTTTGGTTTATTCCACTTCCCCTGAAACTGGATCATTTTGAAGAAAACCCCAGAAAAATCCCCAAAGTAAAATCATCTTATCCATAAATATTTTGGTATGTATCTGTAAAAGATAAGAGCTCTGTTAAAAAGAAAAAACAAAAACATAACCATAATACTATCATTTTGCCCCCATATAATTCTTTAATATTGTCAAATAGCCAGTTACCACTCACATTTTTTTTCTACACAACCTTTCTCTGCATCTCTGGATAATGTATCTGGTTATGAATCAAAACTATTTTTTAAAAAACCCATAAACTTGATACCTGAAAGATAGCAAAGAATAGTTGTCTTTCTGGTGGCAATACGTGAGCAGATAGGGACATTACTTTTAAAAATAAGACACCTATTAAAGACATTGTGTTTGGCTAGACATTGCCAGCAAAATGTTGTGTGATAAGTCATCTCAAGACTCAGAAACATTACGAGCAAGTGTTTATCCTTTTGGAACTGTGTATTGGCTAAGGGTCAACCAACTGGTCTAGGCCCAGCTGGTTGGCTTTCCAAATCTCACTTGATCTTGCTCCAGCATCTGTGTCTGCTGCCTGAGGCTGGACTCTGGTTTAGCTCCACTTTCTATATCTCTCATTCTCCTCCTGGGACCAGGTACTAGGCCAGCATGCTCTTCTCAGGGTAATGGCAGAGCCATGGGGATGGGCAGAAATACCAACTCTTAAGGTCTAAGTGAGAAACTCTCACACTGCCATTTCCGCCTTAGTCTTTGGGCCAAAGCAAGTCCCTTGGCCAAATGCAAAGCCAAGGGAGCTGTTTCTGTGGTGGGAAGGACTGCAAAGTCACACTTCAGAAGGTGTGCATACAGGGAAGGGTGAAGAACTGGGCAAAAGTGCCCTGTCACAAATATATACAGTTGTTATGCCCAGAGTCTGAGTCCCCAAAACTGAGAGAATAAGACGTCCACAGCAATGCAAAAGCATAGAGGGGTTTATTACCAGCTCGAGCCAGGACCCATGTTTCATCCAGCACAGTGGAATCAGACAAAGGCCCCGAGCTCTGAATCACATATACTTTTATGCAGATGGTTCTTTGTTTCTGTAACAGCATAGCTGATTGGTTAAACCGTATGTGCGCGAGGGGCTTTTAAACCTTGCATCCCTATCCGGATTGGCTCAGGTCTGGCACGGGCTGGGGGCTACGGGGATTTTTTTCTGATTGGTCGAGCTACACTGCCTGCAGGAATTCCCAGAGCCTCAGCTTTTCTCAGGCCTAGCCCGCCCCTTAGAGTCTGTCCTGGCTTCAGTTTGGTCCTAACATAGTATGATACCAATCAAGTCAAACAACATTACATATAAGAAAATTCAGATAAAATACCATTAGATTTTGATGCTAATTTATAATGCTTTCTTATGGATAAACTGTTGAAAAAAATCACACACACATTAACTTTAGCCAGGGTCTCCAAGGCATATCTCGCAGGTCTTGTTTAGATTTCTCTTCCTTTTTTGCTGTCCAGACTCTTCTAAGTGTTCTTCTGGATTTTAAGTGGTTCCAATGTTAAACGTGTCTCTGTTGAGCCTTATTACTTAATGAAAGTTCCCAGACTCTATATGTGCAATTGTTCCGTCACTTTAAATATGTCATCTTCAATATATGTTGCTAAAGAACCTTTAATTCACTGTGCAAAATACCCATTAATTACATATTTATGTGATTGAAACCTTCTTTCTCCACGTGACTATTCTGTGTCATTTCAGCTACCATTTATTAAGAAGTTCTTAATGCAAGCCTCTAAACTGGACCCTTTACATCTCTTTATTGTTTCATTTAACAATTCTGCAATGTTGTTAGTATAATCTCCATTACACAGAGGAACTGAACCCAGAGAGATTAAATAAATTGTTTAAGTTCAAATTGATAATTTTATAGTATCAGATTTAACATACGGTCATTTTTGGCCACAAAGCCAATGGTTTTTCTACTATTTTCTGCATGTCTTTTGTTTCACCCTCTTCTTCCCTCCTGGACCTGAGTTTCTAGATTTTCCTCTGTGATACAGTGAGGAATAGGTTTTATGGCAGGTATTCTGGTGGCAAATGTTGGTAGGATCATTTTTTACTCTCTTGAGAGCCTATGGTTTTGGCAGGGCATGTGTTATTATTTTCTATAAAGCTGAAGGTGTATTTTAAAGTGAAGAGATGTACACAGCCAACAAGTGGCAGCGCCAGGACCCAGACTCAGGCTATTTTTCTCCTATATCCTGTAATTTATTACATTTAATTATGATCATTAAAAGAGTGATAGTTTATAGTTTTGCTAATGGAACTAACAAGTTAACTTGACTATTTAGAACTATATTTTCTTTTAAGGCTCTAAAAGAATTCAGGAATAAAAACAGAGTTTTTCTCACATTACGACAAAATAAAAGGTAAGTTGGTAGAAGATGATTGCTATGTAGGCTTACAGGCTGCTGGCTTCCCTGATAACTCAGCTGGTAAAGAATCCACCTGCAATGCAGGAGACCTGGGTTCGATCCCTAGGTTGGGAAGATCCTCTGGAGAAGGGAACGGCTACCCACTCCAGTATTCTGGCCTAGAGAATTCCATGGACTGTATAGTCCATGAGATTGCAAAAAGTCGGACACGACTGAGCGACTTTCACTTTCTTTCCCTTTACAGGCTACTAGATTCTAGAGTATTAGGTTTGTAATAGGAGTTTTGGAACTTCTGGTAACTAATTGCTGGTTTTACAACTTCTTAGGCAGTTCAGGTTAAACAATAATCCAAATAGAAGCAAACTTGAATTTATCCAAATATCCTTGAGTAAATCAAACCGAAGTTTCTTCCTGTACATTATCCTTATTGTACTTTTTACTGCAAAGATCTAATTCAAGAAATTGAGAGTTTATATTTCTTTGTGTCTTAACCTGCCCTTTGTGTAGCAAATACTGTTACACCATGGTTTGTTGTGTAGAAATAGGATATAACTCATTAGGTTATTTGCAATGGTTTCACATTAATCTGTGTCTCAAGCACTAGGAGTCCCCAAAATAATAGAGTTCTGGTTTGGGTTAGTTGTCTCCTCATGAAAGTTGGAGGAAGAAGTTTCATTCCTAAGTATTATTTATTTTTATTCTGAGTTCTTCAGAACATGCTGTTATAAGAATTTTGAGTTATTGATATATTTCAGGGTTTTACTGTTTTTTGTTTGTTTGTTGTTTTGGAAAAAGACCTCTAGATAGAAAAGAACGGGAAACTAATGAGGTTTATAGGGTGGCCACTGAGGGTTAAGGCACGTGCTGAGTGCTTTACATACTTTATCTCATTATTGGTTCCATATTACAGATGAGGAAATGCTGTAGTAACAGTTTTATGAAGGCACACTAGATAAAACTTTAACTTCTTTAATTACCAGATTTTAGTGGTACAAAATTTGATTAGGGGATCTTCTGGTTTTTTTTTTTTTCCTATTAGAACTTATTTCACATACCAGATAGCTAAATGTCTACTGCCAAGCCACCACTTAATCAGTATCAAGAGCCTAAAATATGTTGATTTCTGTTATGGTAGTAAAATGACTGTAACACTTCTAAGTCTCAAATATATTCACTCTACTTTGTAAAAAAAAAAAAAAACAAAAAAACAGAATTTGGAGACTTCCCTGTCAGTCCAATGGTTAGGAGTCCACGCTTCCACTGCAGGGGGCATGGGTTTGATCCCTGGTCAGGGAACTAAGATCCTGCAAACCGCATGCTACGGTAAAACACTCTCACACACACACACGAAGATTTGCATTTTCCCCGAAGGAATCTTGAAAGTCTTTCTGAGTGGACCATCTGAGTCATGTGTTCATATTGAATCAATTATTTTAATTAGGTATAAGGTGAGGAATGAAATATACCACTCAGTTTACCTTAACCCAAGTTTAGTATCCCATCATGAAGTTGAGGCATGAAGTGAACATCTTGAGAACGACACAGATGCTGAAATGGAAATGATGGGCTTTGAGGAATGCAGAAATGAAGTCTGAGGAGGCAGGCAAACACCACTGTCCACAAATCATTTATCCTTTTGATGAACCATGGAGACAGCAGTCTTGCTAAGAACCAAGGCAGAAGCTGAAAAGACTTAGACACAGCTCCTGCCCTGGGAGGTCTATATTTTATTAGAGAGAGGGAGGAGTTAAATTAATAACTATAATCAAACCTTGAGATGATGTGAAACAAAAGTGGTACAACCAACTATTAGAGTGGGAAAAATTCCTCGGGAAGGAATATGGAAAATTCTTAAAGAAGTGAAAAATTACCTAGAGCATAAAGGAGTAGTTAGAACTTTTGGGGGGACCATGTTTAATATATTGCTGAGAGAAACTGGGACACAAGGGGAAAAATAAGTTTTATTAGGGAATAGGATGGACAGAGATTAAAGGAAATAATATTCAGGGCTTTGGTAGAAAATGTAGCACCCTAAAGAACAAAAATTACTTTATTTCACTGTTTTATTTGGGTCTGTTTCCTCAGTATGGGTGGTAAAAAAAAAATATAGCGTGTGATCAAAAGTATCATTTCTTGCTGGCTGAAAATGGCAACTTCTGTATTCTCAGGTGAGTTTGTTCTGTTGCTCAGGAATCCGCCTACCACAGAGCAAGTTTTTCTTTCAGTTTACATAATTCCCTTCTAAAGAATTTCTATTTCTGAATGAAGTTTCAACTTCATTTACTTGGATCTCATTTGTTATAAAAGAGGACATAACGTTGCTGACCTTTCAACGAGGTTTTCAACTCAAACTCTTTGTATCTGAGCATTAAAGGAAAGGTTTCCCCTTACAGTCTAGAGATGCATAGGTGCCTCCCAGGAAGCCAAGCCCATTGTGACCATTTATTAGGGTACAGCTCTATATAAGGTGTCCAGGAAGATATGTGGAAAGTGCCTTAGCCAGAGAACCTCAATTTTCTGTGATGGATATTATCAAAATGGAGCAAGGCCACGTGCAAACTATGAATGTTTCTGATTACAGACAGATCTTTCTAATTGTGGGTTTCTCTAAGATTAAAATTTATATCATTTTTAAAACACATAATAACTGTCAGCAGGGAATGTAGGCTTGGAAAATGTGGACTGAGGCTTGAGAGAAGAATGAGTAGCTGCTTTCAGAGCTATGAAAGGAAAAAGCTATGCATCTTTCTTCTAGTCTAAAGCATATGGTCTAAAACAAACTAATAAAAGAGAAATACAAGTATATCTCTTACTGTCACCACCCTTCTCTCCAAAAGTAAATTGCATTGAGGACATCTCTAAACAGCCAAGACTAGAAAATCACAATCTATGGAGGTTGGGTGTTTGCTGGTTGACACATTCAGGCCGTAATGGAGAGGACCGTGCTGTGTTTCTTAACAAACCCTTCAAAGTGTGGTGTTTGTTCTTTGTGGTTCTGGCAGTTCGATCCCTTGAAATTTCCAGTCTCCTTCTCCTTTCATCTTCTCTCTTTCTCTGCAAAATCCTTTCCATCCTTAAGTTCCATTTTAAAAGCAGTCTCTTCTGTGAAGCCTCCCTTGGTTCCTCCTTTTCCTAGTGTGCCTTGTTCTCCCCCCACCACTGTGCCCTCAAGGCACTATTTCATTCCATCTGCATGTATTTCTGCTACACATATCTGTCTCTTGCACTAGGGTATAAGGTACTCAAGGCAAGGCCTGTGTTTCTTTTTACTTTATTTTCCCTCCTTCATTACTATATAATCTTTATACATCTCTTGGGAAAACATATGCATCTTAAATATAATTACTCAAAGACAATAACTATACTAGGAAATGGGTCCCCTGGTCTCACAGCTTTGTAATGTATTCCTTCTTCTCTCAGGGATAAAATATATCAATTATATTGAAAGTTTCCACCATTGAAAAATTTGTACCTAGTAAGGGAGATCAGGAGTCTTAAATTCAACAAATAGTCAACAAAATATTTAATGTTTAGTATGGACCTAGCATCATACTCAGAGAAGGCAATGGCAACCCGCTCCGGTACTCTTGCCTGGAAAATCCCATGGATGGAGGAGCCTGGTGGGCTGCCATCTATGGGGTCGCACGGAGTCGGACATGACTGAAGCGACTTAGCAGCAGAAGCAGCAGCAGTAGCAGCAGCAGCAGCAGCGTCATACTAGTAATGAACTAAACAGTTATGATCACTGCCTCATGGAGATCCTTGTCTAATGATCAATCAGTATAGAAATTAACAAATAACTAGAATTTAGGCGTTGCATTAAGTGCTATGAAGAAAGTGAGTGGTGATTCTGGATAAAATAGAAGCTTCAGAGGAATTGTGAGTTAGAAAGTCTATTCTGCTGGTAAACCTGAGTTGAGATGAGCAGAGTGACAACCATTCAGGGAACTTCTTGAAAGAGCCACCAGTAGGCAAAGGAAACAGGATATTTGCCAACCAGTACCTCATCTGCACAAACCTTGGCTCTTCTGAAGTCCCAAGGGTAATAGAGAATACAAAGATATCACTGACTCATAGAACCTTATGGAATTTTTTGAAGTCTTGGATACCCACCAACAGCATGGAATTTGAAGATATAGTATCTTAAGCAGAGCTTAGTTTCGTAATCTTCTTTTATTTTAAACTTCTCTGGTAAGTAGTATGTGCGTTTTTGTGTGTGTGTTGGGGTTGGGGTACAATACAGAGACATGCAAAGTATACTATTTGTAAACAAGGAGTTTCATCAAATGTTCCTAACTTTATTCTGTAATCTGTGAAGGCAGTGGTGTGGAACATAGTCAGTTTGCACTTGAAAATGTTCGCACAGATCCGGGTGGTTCTAACATTATAGACTCAGAGGTTCAGCTACAATTCAGTTTGTCTTCTCCTGTACCAAATAATGTACCAAAATAATACCCTATATCCTGGTGGTGACATAACAAATCACCACAATCTTTGTGACTTAAAACAACAAAATGTATTCTAACACAGGTCTGGAGCTAGAAGTCTAAAATCAAAGGCCCAAAATACAAACAAGATAAATAAAATCAGAGGCCCACAGGGCTGCACTTTCCTTGAAGGCTCTTTGGGAAAATCTCCCCTTGCTTCTTCCAGTATTAGAGGCTCCAGGAATTCCTTTGCTTGTGGTTGTATAAGTCCAACCTCTGTCTCTGTCTTCACATGAGCTTCCCTTCCTTTTTCTGTGTGTCTCTCTTCTGTGCATCTTTTTAAAAGACACTTGTCATTGGATTTAGGGCCCACGTGGATAATCCAGGATGATCTCAACCTTATCTTGAGACCCCTAATTTCATTACATCTACAAGAATTCTTTCTCCAAATAAGGTCACATTCGTAGGTTTCTGAGATACTAATTGAATGTATCCTTCTGGGTGCTGGCCATCATTCTACCTCACTACACCATCTTATTCAGAAAATATGGGAAAGGCATTTCTATTTTTATTGTACATAGCTATATATTTATATAAGAATATAAAAGATAATCCACAATACTAGCATGTTATCTGAGATGAAGAAGCATCATCCAGGGGGAAAATATTGAGGACAAGTCAATGACACAGGTTTTGGGTCTCTGGTGAATGCTTTCCCCTGTTGGTCATTCACAGAACTTGAAGGTCCAAGTCCTTTTTGAGCATTCTGTCTTAAGAATAATTCTTCAGCCAGAATCCAGAGAAGCTGCTGATACCGGTATTTGGTAGCTTTAAGAAGCTGAAGGGTGAGCTTCCCTGGTGGTTTCAGTGGTAAAGAATCCAAATGCCAATTCAAGAAACATGGGTTCAATCCCTGATCCGGGAGGATCCCACATGCCTTGGAGAACTAAGCCTGTGCGCCTCAACTACCCAGTCTGTGCTCTGGAGCTGGGAGCTGCAACTGCTGAAGCCCACACATCCTAGAACCCACACCTCACAAAAGAAATGTCATCCCCATGAGAAACCCGTGCACCACAACTAGAGAAAAAGCCTTTGCAGCAGGGAAGAACCGGCACAGCTAAAAAAGTAAGAAAGAAGCCGAAGGGTGAACCAGAAGCCTAGAGAGAAATGCCTTTGGCTGTTTGGTAGTTAGACCCTCACAAGGTAGTTCTGTTGTCTGAGCCTAAAGCGGAAGTCTGGTGAGTTAAAGAGATGGAAACTGAAAAAGCCAGATCTTTGTTAAATTATAGACTCTCAGAATTGGTCATTTTATCTTATCAGATTCGGTGATGAGTTTTCTGTACAACAATCTGTCAACAAGCTTTCCAATCCATGTTTAAATATCTGGCACTTCTTGTTTCATCTGGTACTATGGTTAGGTGTTTCTTCCACCCACTCATTTTAATTCTAACATGGATTTCACCCTGTGTTTCATAATGAACAAGCTGGTCCTCCTCTTCCTGTATAAAGGACCAAAACTTTCTTAGCAACTTAGTTCCTCTCTTCGAAAATATTGAAACTTACCCTTTACCACCTGTATCCGCGAGTCATGAATCACTTTTGTTAAGAAGGGACTAAATTGTCTAATCTTAGAATTCACCTTGGCTGTGGTGAGAACATGCTGTTCAGAGGCAGCTGGGTAGCAAACCAAAAATAAAGGAGTTGGGGAAGCTGAGAATTAGGTGGGAAACTGAGGAAGTAAATGGTACCTCCTCCAACTCTGGGATTCCTGTAAGAAATTACTTCAGCCCCTGTTGGGTGGGATAGCAGAAAAACTTTGAAGGAAAGAGGTACGGGAGTAAGTGCATGGCACAAACTTGAATTCTTCCAGAGATTCTATTAGGAATAAAGCAACGATGAGGGGAAGCAGAAGCAGCCCTTGGAATCAGGCAGAGTCTTTCCTGCTGAGCCACACCAGGGAAGCCCTCATCATCAGGCAAGAGTACCCAGATCCTAGACCTCTTGGGAGGATTATAATTGATATAAATGACTTTTCCATCATAGTGCCAGGAACCGAGGAAGACCTGAGGACGTGGCAGCTATGTTATTGACAAACTGTTCTAGAATCAACACTCTCGTTGTTGATGAGGAAGCATAGACCCAGAGACACCTGGGGCTGAAAATGAGAGAAGGGAGAGCCGCAGCAGATTGGTCTGGCTAATTTCTCAGTAGTTTTGACTTGTGGAAAGCCTTACTGCTCTAAGATATTTCACATTCACCTTGGAGGTATGGTGCCTTCCATCTGTAGCTGTTGATGAGTTCTCAAATGAAAAGCTATCTTTCTCTTAATAAAGAGGCTCAACATTCTCTTAAGTCATTTCCCACTCCCAGTCTCCCCAGGTGTTCTGTTGGGATGGCATCTTGATTTGTTGACAGACTACATTGAGCTCCAAGACAAAGGTCAATGATTTTTCCAAAGCTCTATTTAGATGAGACACCAAGACAAGATTTGAACAGGAGAATACCTGTAGAACTTCTGGAATGCTTTTCTTGTTGGCTTAGCTCACTGAGGGCTCAGGGTATGATTTCAAGTGGCAATGAATTACTTGAGGATAGCATTTTATCCAAAGCTCCTCACTTAGTCCATTATAGGATTCCGCCAACAAAAACAACAAATAAAGATTGCTGGCTGATTGGAATCATTTAGATAAAATATATTAAAAAAAAACCTGCTTAATAGAAACAGCTTAAATTAGAAAGCAGGAATAAACTTTTTACTTTAAATGAATATTTTGTCAAAAAAAAGGTCAATGTAAAACAATTTGACACTATAAATATAAATCCATAAATATTTTCATGTCATACAACCACTGTTTTCTTGGATACCAGGGAAAAAATCCAAAACATGTAAAATACTTAATTCACAAAAATGTTCATCATAGAAGTATTTATAGCAACAATAAATTGGAAATGTCCCACTGCTGAAAATTTAGTTAGATAACATTGAAGATGACCACTTGATGGGATGTTACACAGTCATTTAAAAGTACAGAAGCTTAAAGGCTAAGTCCTTTCATATATCACTAGTGAAAAATATATGCTGAAAATTGAGGTACAATATCATTATACTATCTCACTAACAGAGATGCAGAGAAAGATCCCAGCAGAAAATATACTAAAATAGTCAAGAGAGTGGAAAAATTCTGTTCATCTACTTTTCCTTTAGTTTTTTCTTTTAGTTTAGTTGCCTCTTTTTGTAATAAAACAAGACAAACATACCAAAAAAAGAAAAGGAAATAAGATAGTTATTATGAAGGAAAAAGATAACGGGGAGGGTGAACAAGTAGATAGTTAAGCACAACATGGTCCGAGCAGCGCAAAAAAGAAGACAGCCTACTTGTGATACTCTTGATGAAACAGCATGAATCATGTGAAACGAAAATGTGAAAAACAGCCTCTTTAGTGATATCCCATGCTTCCTCTGTTTCAGTTCTTCACTGGGCTCAGTGGGAGCTTCCGGTGTGGAAATCACTAACATGGCTGCCTACGAAGTTTTGTCTATTGGAAGTCGCCCTTCCTTGCCTGACAGGTTGTTCCTGTCTTTGTGAGTGGAGTGGATTAAGTCGACCAGACTCCGTAGTGAGACAAGAGGAAGATCATCACTGCAATGGGCATACAGCAGTTCCAGGAACACTCTCCCACAGAGTTAACATTTCCTGAGAACAAACAATTATTGGGCAAGAAAGTCTTAGTATCTCTTTTAAGCAAAGATTTCCAGGAGGTGAGGGACATATGTGAGGGTCAGAATTCATAGCACATTTTAGTAACTATAGATATGAGAAAAGCTCCCCCTGGGAATGGAAAGAACTCACAGAGTGCTTCTTATTTTGTGGACAGCAGGTGGTAGAATAGCATGCTGAGGTGACTTGCAGGCACTGTGGCCCTTACTTGTACAAACACAAAGACTCTTTCAGTCTCATGGGGATTCTATCTCAGCTTTCGCTTCTCTTATGGGTCACCGGAAGTTAACAAGTCAGGAGCAAGGTTTAACTCCTCAAGTGAGTGCAAAAATAATAGCTCAACCCAGAATGCTGTTATTGTTTGAAACGATTTTTTCATTCGAGAAGCTGCAGATTTATAACTTTACTTAAAATTGCCTAAGCAGGCTTTTCTTTTCTTCAGTTTTAGTTGAAGAGTTAGGAAATTCCTTTCAAACTTCAGAAATAGGATAAGTAAAGGAAAATGACCACGAAAGAGGGAATCTGAGGGGAAAAAATAGGGGTGGAGTGACTGTTTAATATGTTATGTAGGCATATAATTCTTTCAAATGGCTTTCTTTGGAGTTTACTGTATCTATTTTTTTGTTTCCCACCTTTTTTCTGATATTTCAGCAAGTGTTTTTTTAGCTACCCTGAGGTAGTTAGTTCTTAATATGGAGCTGTCATTACAGAGTCTTTTCTCAAAATGCTTTGGATAAAATGCTGCTTGATTTTCATGATTAAAATGAACGTTCCTATTTGGTTTCAATAGAAAGAACAAAGCGTAATTTGTTCTAAAGCTGAACGTGGTTCAGTAAAGAATCTGCCTGTGGTGCAGGAGACCTGGATTTGATCTCTGGATCAGGAAGATACCCTGGAAAAGACAACGGCAAGTCTAGTATTCTTTGGAGAATTCCTTGGACAGAGGAGGCTGGCGGGCTACAATCCATGGAGTCACAAAGAATCAGACACAACTAAGCTACTAACGCCTTCACTTTCAAAGGTGTCTCAAAGGCAGGGAAGCCATCAGTCCACCAATGGCCTTTTCTCCCTCTCTGCCTCTTCTAGCTGGAGCTGAATATTCACTGTGACTCCTAACAGGTATCCTTGAAGAGGGGTATATGGGGATGGGCCTAAAGCATGGCTCTGCCACAAAGACTCTGCCTTTCACCTCCCTGGGCCTCTGGGGTCCTGTTCCAATGATGTTGTGTCATGGGATTGGTTCTGGACTGGAATAGGGAAACTAGGGTTTAGCTAGTGACTCCTGAGTTAGGTAAGGAAGGTCCTGGCAGTGTTTTCTTCCGTTTAATGGTGCGCTGGACACAACAGCCTCTAGGTTTCTCCTGTGTTAAGATTTCGTGATTTTTGTCTTCTGATCCTTGGTAGAGGTGTTCCTCTGGGCCTAAAGACACAGTGGTAACTCATACAGCTTTTGTGGATCTTTTCTTTCCAGAAGGGTGCAAATGTGGGTGTGGAGGGTGACAAGGAAAAAGTGAGATGCCAATGATGAGTGCTCTGAAGAAATGACTATGGTTGCTTTCTCATACTGAATGATCAGGAAGCTGAATCGCCCACAGTCCCTTCCATTCAGTGGGCAGCAGCAGAAGCTGGTGATTCAGAGATGGAGTGGGAAGCAGAGAGGAATGAATAAGGTCTGGGGGACGAGGCCTTTTATCACGAGCCTGGCCAGGTCACCCAGAGTTCTTAGTTACAGACACAGGAACCACTGTGGGTCACTTCACTACTCTGCTCCCGACCTTAAGGCAGCCACTTAGCACCACCAATCCTCTGTATTAATTCTTGCCTGCCAATGCAGGAAAGGTAAGAGACGTGAGTTCAGTCCCTGCATCAGGAAGATTGTCTGGAGTAGGAAATGGCACCCTACTCTGGTATTCTTACCTGGAAAATTCTATGGGCAGCCCAACAGGCTACAGTCTATGGGGTTGCAAAAGTGTCAGACATAACTGAGTGAATGAACACACACACACACACACATACACACACACTTTTATTTTGGGTTACTACTATTGTATTTCTTATGGTAACATTGATTTATGACATCATACAAGTGTTATGTGTACAACATTGTTTTTACTTGATTATATTTCTACCACCGTGACCACCACCAAAAGTTTAGCTTCCATTTGTTACCATACATTTGATCCCCTTTATCCAGTTTACCCTCTCCTTCACACTTTCCCCACTGTTAACCACTATTCTGCTCTCTGTATCTATATGTTTATTTTGGTTTGTTTGGTTTGTTCATTTGCTGTGCTTGTTTTTTATATTCTACAAGACATATATTCCTAACTCTTCAACTAATGAGGGAAATTATATATTTGTCTTTCTGGGTCTGACTTATTTGGCTAAGCATAATATTTTCAAGATCCATTCACGTTGTCCCAAATGGCAAAATTTCATCTTTTTTATGGCTGTGTAGTATATGGCAGCCCACTCCAGTGTTCTTGCCTGGAGAATCCCAGGGACGGGGGAGCCTAATGGGCTGCCGTCTATGGGGTCGCACAGAGTCGGACACGACTGAAGTGACTTAGCAGCAGCAGCAGCAGCAGTATTCATACACACACACACACACACACACACATCTTCATTCATTGATTTGTTAATGGGCTCTGAGGTTGTTTCCATATCTTGACTATTGCAAACAATGCTGTGATGAACACATAGGTGCATATATTTTTTTCAAGTAAGTGTTTTTCATATTCTTTGGATAAATACCCAGAAGTGGGATAGTTAGATCATACTATAGTTCTATTCTTAAGTTTTTGAGGAATCTCCATACTATTTTCCATAGTAGCTGTAGTAATTTATATTCTCACCAATTGTGTGACTGACGCTTTAGCTGAAGCTCCAATAATTTGGCCATCTGATGCAAAGAACAGACTCATTAGAAAAGACCTCGATCCTGGGAAAGATTGAAGGCAGGAAGAGAAGGGGGTAACAGAGGATGAGATGGTTGGATGGCATCACTGACTCAATGAACGTGAGTTTGAGCAACCTCCGAGATATTGTGAAAGACTGGGAAGTCTGGTGTGCTGCAGTCCACGGGATCACAAAGAGGTGGGCACAACTCAGTGACAACCAATAGTGTACCAGGGTTCCCTTTTACCCACATCCTCTACGACAGTGTTATTTCTTGCTTTCTTGATAATAGCCATTGTAACAGCTGAGAGTGACTTTGGTCTCCCTTCATTTTGAGCCTATGTTTGTTGTTAGAGCTGGGGGAGGCATATAATTCTGTCTTATCTTTAAATCCACCCAGTCACTGTGTGTCTTGCTTGAATTCAATCCATTCATATTTAGTGTGCTGATTGATAAAAGAGGACTTAGTACTGCCATTTTATCTTTTGTTTCATGGTTGCTCTATATCTCCATTGTTTCTTTTTCCTTGTGTTTCTGTCTGTCACTTTGGCTTGATGGCTTTTTAAGAACGTTTACTTCAGTTTCCTCTTTTTCTGTTTCATGTCTCTGCTCTAGACGTATGTTGTATGGTTGTCATGACGTTTGTACAAAATGTCTCATAGATAACAGTCCATTTTTGTTGATAGTATCTTATCTTCATTTATCTATGAGATCCATCCTTCTTTTTTCTTTTTATTGTCTCAAATTATCACTTTTTATGCATTTTTAATCCAAATTGAAGTAGCTATCATTATTCTTTCCGGCTTTTCTTCTCTTAAAACTTCATGCTTGAATAAAGTACTCAAAAACATATGCTGATATAGAGTTGCAATTTTCTAATTCTATTTACCACCTTACTCAAATGTCTATGTATTTTTGCCTTTTTGTTTGTGATAGAAAAGCTCCTATCAATATTTTTTATAAAGCTGGTCGCTCAGTCGTGTTCAACTCCTGGCGAACACATGGACTATCACCCACCAGGCTTCTCTGTCCATGGAATTCTCCAGGCAAGAATACTGGAGTGGGTTGCCATTTCCTCTTCCAGGGGACTTTCCTGACCCAGCAATGGAACCCGGGTCTCCCACATTGCAAGCAGATTCTTTACCATCTGAGCCACCAGGAAAGCCCCATAAAGCAGGTCAGGTGTTGATGAACTCCCTCAGCTTTTGTTCATCTGGGAAAATCTTTATTTCTCCTTTGTATCTGAATGACAATTTTGCTGAGAGTATTCTTGGATGACAATTTTTATCTTTCAGCATTTTGAGAATATCATCCCAGTCCCTCCTGGCCAGCAAAGTTTCTGCTGAGAAATTTGTTGATTGCCTAAAGGGAGTTTCTTTTTTAGATTAGTTTCTTTTTATTTTTTACTGGCTTCCTTTAAAATTCTTTTTTTGTTGTTGACTTTTGATAGTTTTAATATATTGCGTCTTGGAGAAGGTCTTTTTCTGTTAAACTAAGTAGATATTCTTGCAGTGGCAACCCACTCCAGTACTCTTGCCTGGAAAATCCCGCGGCGGAGGCTGTAGTCCATGGGGTCACTAAGAGTTGGACATGACTGAATGACTTCACTTTCACTTTTCACTTTCATGCATTGGAGAAGGAAATGGCAACCCACTCCAGGGTTCTTGCCTGGAGAATCCCAGGGACGGGGAAGCCTGGTGGGCAGCTATTTATGGAGTTGCACAGAGTCAGACACGACTAAAGCGACTTAGCAGCAGCAGCAGCAATTAGATATTCTTTTAGCATCACAGTCTTGTATATCCAGTCCCTTCCCCAAGTTTGGGAAATTCTCAGCTATTATTTCTTTAAATATTCACTCTCTTCTCCTTCTAGGATGTATACCCATTACCCTAATGTTGCCCCTCCTAAAAGAGTCGGAATATTCTTGGAGAATTTCTTCATTTTGGGGGAATCTCAATGTTCTTTCCTCTTCTATCTGTATCATTCCTAGATTTCTATTTTTGAGCTCACTAGTTCCCTCTTCTGTATGGTCCACTCTATTTCTAATGCTTTCTAATGTATTCTTCATCTTATTTATTGAGGTCTTTAGCTCCAGAATTTCTGTTTGGTTATTTTTTAGAGTTTCAGTCTCTTTGGTAAACTTTTCCCTCTGATTATTAGTTTTATTCCTAAGCTCAATGAACTGCCTTTCTGACTTTTCTTGTAGCTCATTGAGTTTCTTCATAATAGTTTTTGTTTTAATTCTCTTATCAGTTAGATCACAATCTTATGTGACGTAAAGTCTGGTTTCTGGAGAATTGCCATTTTCTTTTTCTAGTACCATGTTACTTTGGTTCTTCATGCTGCTTGATGACTTGTTCCTTTGCTGGTGCATCTGAACTATTCAACATCTTTCTTTAGGTAAAGTCCCTTTTTTTTTTTTTTTTTTAACTTGTCTCTAAGAATTATCCAAACAGTCCATCCTAAAGGAGATCAGTCCTGGGTATTCTTTGGAAGAACTGATGCTAAAGCTGAAACTCCAGTACTTTGGCCACCTGATGCGAAGAGCTGATTCATTGGAAAAGACCCTGATGCTGGGAAAGATTGAGGGCAGGAGAAGGTGACGACAGAGGATAAGATGGCTGGATGGCATCACCGACTCAATGGACATGGGTTTGAGTGGACTCCGGGAGTTGGTGATGGACAGGGAGGCCTGGCGTGTTGCGGTTCATGGGGTCGCAAAGAGTCGGACAGGACTGACTGAACTGAACTGAACTGAAGAACTCAGCGGGTGGAACTAGAAATTAGAGGCCTTTCTTTTGCGTTCCAGTAGGTGGCGCCATACCACGATTTTGGTTTCTTTTACCTGCGCTGCCTCTGGTTAAATTTGAGAATCGGCACTTTTCACCTTTCAGGGCCTCTGTCAAAGGGACGGCCCAGGGCCCTCATTATCACTCCAGGATGGATCAGTGGTGCCTTGTTGCTGCTGGTGTCACTGGCATGACTGGCTGGGGCACCAGACAGTGGGCTCTTCCACCAAGCTCAGGATCTTTTGGGTTGTGGGCTCCTGAAGCACAGGGGAAGGGGAAGGTGATAGGGAGCTGGGTGGTGCAGGCACCTCGGCCATGTCTGGCTTTGTCAGGTTCGTAGGCTCTGCTGCTGCAGGCAGAGGGTGTCATGGGTGTCTCTGTGACAAGGGACCCATTTTCCTGTGGCTGTGTTTGCACGGTGGCTGGGAGGCTCTTGCTGTCTGCACCTCCTCCTCAGCTGCTGTGGCTGGTGAGCTGGGATTGCAGGCGCCATCTCCACTGTGTTTCTGGTTCTCCCTCCTCTGTTTGTTCTAGTCCACCCATGTTTAGATACAGATAATGTGGAATGCCCCAGCACCCTGGTACGTTGGGCAGAGACACCTTTGTTGAGTTGTGGACTTTTTACTGGTTGTTGCTTGAAGGGGAGAAACAAAGAGAGCATTTCACATCACTGTGATGCTGGTGTCACTCCCCCACTACTTTGTTTTTGGTAGCCCACATATCTTTTTTCATTTTTAGAATATACATTACTCATTCAAGGAAAATCTGAGAGAGGTAAACTTTCTCAGTGTATATGTATTAGAATACATGCTTCCTTTTCTCTCCATCTCAAATGGTAGTTTGGTTGAAAGCAGACTTCTAAATTCAAAATTGTCTTTCAAAGCCATTCAAATGTTTTCTCCAGCATTCAATATGTCCAAAGTCTGATGTTGATTTGTCTTAAAACCTTTTATAATGCATCTGGGTTTTTTCCCCCTCTATGAGAATTTTTAGTATGTTTCATTTCATTCCTTCAACAATTATTGATATTTATTAGGAAGGTATTATATGCAAAGCACTATTTCCAGTGCTGGAGGTAAAAAAGTGAACAAAACAGAATTTCTTGTCCTTCAGGAGTCTGAATCATAGGGGAGGGAGCAAGAAGGCAAAGAAACAAACAACAAAAACGTATGGCATGTCAGCGATAAAGGCTGTGGAGAATAAAAGAATAAAAAGAGAACGAGGTGTGCTGGGTAGAAGAGGTCAAGTGTTGATATTTTAAATAGAAAGGAAAGGAATCAATGAAGCAGCTTTGGTCAGAGATGTGATGAGGGTGAAGGCGCGAGTTGTGCAGATATTTGAGGAGAGAACACTCCTAAAGAGGAAACTTCATGTGCAAAGACCCTGAGGTGGGAACATATCAGGGAAGCTTGAGGGAAAGCAAACAGCCCATTATGTTTACTTGGAATTCACCAAGAGAAGGGAGAGTTACAGGAGATAACATCAAAGAAAGAGAGGATGGGGGGAGAGGGTTAATATGCTCCTGTAGGGCATATTAGGCATTTTCCAAATTTTGACTTGACTCTGGGAAAAATGAGAGGCCATCAGAGTTGTGATGAGACGAACAACCCCTTCGTTGTTATATTTTGAATTATATTTTGAAAGATTACCTCAGTTGCTCAGCAGGAATAGACTATGTTGTTGTTGTTTAGTTATTAAATAGTGTTCAACTTTTTTGTGACTCCATGGACTGCTAGTTTCCTCTGTTCACGGGATTTTCCAGGCAAGAATACTGGAGTGGGTTGCCACTGCCTTCTCCAGGGGATCTCCCCGACCCAGGGGCTGAACCCGTATCTTCTGCACTGGCAGCCAGGTTCTTTACCACTGAGCCACCTTGGAAGCCTGGGGAATAGACTATAGGGGAGGCAAAAGTAAAAGAAGGGAGAATCCACAAATTTGTTATAATATTCCTAGTGGAACGCGATGTGGTTTGAATTACAGTTGTTTTAGCAATGTAAGTGGTGAAGAGAAGACACAACTTAGACTTATTTTTTTTTCATTTTTCAACATAGAAAAATTTTGTATTTCTAAAAACCTTATACAAATGGTTCAAAGGACTCCAACATATCCTTAACCCAGTTTCCCAGTTGTAACATTTATCACATTTGCTTTTCACTTTTTACATACATATATTACAATATTTTGACCCTTTTGGAAATAAGTTGAAGATATGATACTTTTATCTCTGTGACATGCAGTATATGCTTCCTAAGAATAGTACATTCTCTTATATAACCACATACAGTGACCAAAGTCAGGAAAGCAACACTGATGCAATTCTGTTACTTAATCTATACATTCTGTTCAGATTTTGTCAATTGTCCCAGGAATGTCCTTTATAAAAAAAAAATCTGGTCCAGGGATCCTATGATAATTATTTTGAAGAAAAGACGATAGGACTGGAGACCAGTTTGGGGAGAAAAAGAGGAATCTAGGATGACTTTAAGGTTTTCACTCAGGCAGTAGAGAGTGGAGTTACTATCACCTAAGACTGGAAGGACTTTGAAAGTCACAAGTTTATATGTATGTCTGGGAGGTGGGGAAGAAAGGTATAGGAGTTCAGCTTTGGATATACTAAATTTGAGATGTTTATTAGACATCCACGTGGATACACAAGTGTGCTGTTCTTTGTGGTTTAAAATTCCATCTTGATGTCTCTAAACGTGAGTCTTTTTTATTAATTCAGCTCAGTACTGGGTAAAAGCCTTTAAAGAGGTCATCTTTTTTATTGTAGGAGATGGTCTTCAATTATTTGAGCGTCCCATTCCATTCTGCTCTCTCCAAACAATGCTGGAATTTTAGATTTATCCTAAGTGCTTTGTAGCATTCCCTTTCAGTAATCTCTCTTGGCTACTTTTTGTTCCATCTGTGAGAATCTTTCTGAACATTTTTATAAGCTCACCAATTGTGTTTCTGCTACATCTTTTATTCAGTAACTGTAATAGAATTTCTTTCACATCATTTTCTTCTTACTGAGGGTATTGATTACATTTAAAGTTACGTTTCATCCTTTGTCCTTTTAGCCAGCTAGCTAGTCTGTTAGTTCATTTGCCTGAGGAGTTTGATTTTTTTTTTAAGTGGCATTTGTTTTCTTTAAACATTAGTGATTATTCCTGTCTTTTTATTGTTGATTTGACATATAGATGTCATTACTCGCTAACTGATACACCTGAAGTATACAATGTCCTCTCAACCCCTAGAGTCTTCAATTTTTGTTTAGTTTGGGGGTTAATCTTCCCAGGTGGTATCAACTTGTACCAGTCCATGTATCATTTAAACTTAATCAGCATAATAGCCTACTATGGTATCAATTTTTTGTCCTGACTTCCCCCAATCCTTCCTTCATTCTGTTGCCAAAAGTAAGCTTTTTCAATTGAAATATTAAAATGTTGATATTTAAAATTTTGAATCTCTTATAATTTTCAGGATACAGTAGGAAATCCTCAGAGTGGGAACATGTTTATTTGGTAGGCCTCATCTATAGATATTCACTTATTTTTCTACTCATTTACTAATGTTCCTGGCATATCAGATTATTGGTATTTTCCTGAACATGCATCCATGCCTTCTCTAAGACTCTTGTCTTCACCCAGAGTGCTCTACTTCTTCCTCTCTGCATCTAGAACTTCAGCACATCCTTCAGGATCCGGCACCTGGTATATATCTGGGCCCCAGCATTATCCATTGCTATATTTTGATGCCTCCACTTTCCACTATTTGTTAAATACATTACTCCCCTTTCCTGATTCTTGTGGCATTTTAAATGTACCTGTAGGTGTTGTTGTATTGACAAATAATTTATGTACCACTTTCTCCCCTTCCAGACAAAAGGAGATTTAAATGCAGGGAGGGATGGGATATGTTTTATTAATCTCAGAATATTAACTACCTACTATATGAAAGATGCTTTAAATGATGTGATTTGTTTATTAAATGAAGTGAAAAATCCCAAAGTAGATTCTAGATGCTCTTCTTGAAAGGAGGGGTGGTCCTGAGACCTGTAATCTATGCACTCATGAGGAAATAGATTGCCTAATGCCATTTTGTAGGACTCTACATTTTTTTTTTTTTTTAGGATTCTCATTTCATAGACTGGCCTCTGATATTAGTTCTATCATGGATTCCTTATCAAACAGCCACAGAAGCCACTTCTTGTCTCGCTGCTAATACTGAGGTAGTCTTCCATCCAAGGGCATTGACCACTTGGCCACCAGGGAGTTCCCCCAAATTAGGAGAATGAGAGAAGGCAGAGACTGGAGTTTGAGGTCCAGCTGTACTTCAGGGGTCAATCACAGAGATAAAGAAGAGCTCACTGTCCAAGGTAAGGAGGTTCCCAGAGGGCCAGGGAGGTGGTCCTGCTCTTAGGAGACTGTGCTCTGGGCCATATTTATTCTAAGATCCTGACATCAGCTATGGAATTAGATCCAAATTTGGTCCTTCCAAAGGTATGCTTAATAAGGTCAAGGTGGTTTTTCTACCCTTATCTCCCATTCAGTTAAAAACTCATGCTTACTATAAAAAATATCTTATTAGTTCTGAAAGAAATTCAACATTAAAAACAGATACACAGATGCCTAAAATAAAGAATTAAAATGAGAATTAAAGAAGAAACAAACAAACAAAAAAGGAATGAGATGCTTAGCTGAAGCAAGAAAACAGCTGAGAATGTATAAGGGGGTGGAGGGTGGGGGCCTGAATGATAAAGAATCTGGTTTGGACCTCAGAAATGTTCAGGAGAGAATGAACAGGGTAGACTATTCGGGCAAGGGGAAACACAGTGAAGACATATGGGTGACATATCTGAATAACAGCAGCAAATAAGCGCTATAGATATTGCTCTAGAAACTTCCCTGGCTCCTTGGATTTACAAATGGATCATCTCCATGGAAACATAAACTATATCCCTTACTTTCTTTCAGGTATTACAAAGGTCAACTGCACTCTTTTGTAACCAGTTCATATTATATTAGACAATCAACTGGGTAAATCATTATATTTGTATTATTTCCAGGTATAAAAACTCTGATGCCCGGAAAATACTAGTTAGCTCAAGGCCTGTAAGTGATGATGGCATGGCTGGCTGGGATTCTTAGAGCCTGCCACCTTCTTCTTCTTCTCTCCCTCTGCCTTCTTCTCCTTATTCTTTTCATTTTTCCTGTTGCTTCTCTGTCCTTCTGTCCCCCATTTTCTAGATTTCTCCCTTTATCTTTCACAACCTCATTCAATCATTGCAGGTATACTTGCCACTTGTGCGTGTGTGCCTAATAAGTCGCTGCAGTTGTGTCTGACTCCGCAGCCCCATAGGCTGTAGCCCACCAGGCTCCTCTGTCCATGGGGATTCTCCATGCAAGAATACTGGAGTGGGTTGCCATGCCCTCCTCCAGGGAACCTTCCTAACCCGGGATTGAACCCATGTCTCCTAGTTCCTGCACTGCAGGGAGATTCTTTACCACTTAGCCACTGGTTACCATGCAGTAAGTTATTGGGCTGAGGCTCACATTACTTTTTTCTGCAAGAATTGGGGGTGAGGTGGAGTTCTTTTTAAAGGACTTAATTTAAGTACTCCTTTAAAGGAGTTAATTTGAGCTAGAGCTCCTAACTGATAATAACCAGTATGTCTCAGACATTTGATCTGGCTCCCTTCTGTGTTCCAGGTGCATCCTCTTCAAAATGTCTTTGTCCCAAAGCACAGGGCAAATTTCCAAACCTGAGCCCGAACACTTAAAAATCCAAACACACAGCATCTAAACTTGACATTCAGGGAAAGAGACAGCTTCTCAGTTAGTAAGAGACTATGCGCTGTCTGTAGGGGTTTGTCAAACCTCGCTTGGCGAGTTCTGCACGTAACGCACATCGAAGCCCTTGGCTGAGCTTGCTCTTGAGTGAGCACTGTGACTGTGGGTGCTGGTTCGGTTGTTCCAGGTCCCCAGGTACTGTCTTCCAGGCTCATCTGTCACAGATCTCACTGCTTCTCTCAGCCATCCTCTCGATTTTCCCCATGTAGGGACTGTTCTGACTAGCAAGCTATTGCTCTGTAGTGAGGCACTGGAAACATTCCTGAATGGCATTTACTATTTTCGTGTGTGCTCAAGTTTTTGAAATGAAGGCATTTCTTTCTAAGACTTTTAAGCTTTGAAATTCCAATTTTGTGCAAAAACTTGAGATACCCCCACTCTTTGTGGGTATCCAACTCTAACACATAAAGTAATAGATGAGGAAAGATTTAATTGTCCATGTTCAAACAGATCTGTTTACTTTGTTTAAACTGATGTTGTTATTGAAGTAAACTGTAGAAAGAAATTTGACATAAGAAAAATATGACATTGCTCATAATGCTAGTGAGAACTTGTCTGCAGGTTTCAATATTTCAGCTTCCATTTGCAGAATAATTCCCTAATGTAATATTCATAAAACAGTGCTATTCATCCAGGTGCCCATCTCTTCTCAAGCATCGGGATATTGTGAACATGTGGCATGACCCTGTCCCTGCACTGGTGCGGAAGGGACTCACAGTGTGGTACTGGACATACACAGTCATGGCTACAAGCGAGTCATGCATGTGGGAAACTTAAGGGTTTCTCTTAGTTCTTAGAAAGGAAGAAGGAAAGGAGAAAGAACTTTTTTATGCTAACTAATTTAAAATGTCTGTTAATCACTGGAGTAATATCCCACATGCACAGGAATACTTCTTGGACACATTGCTTTTTTTTTCTTCCGGGAAGAAACTGAGCCCAAATCCATATCTGATCTCCCTTACTACCTGTGACTCTCAAAAGCCTTTACTGCTTCATTGTCATCTTTCTCTAGGCTCCATTCTAGTTCTGTTTGGCTTTCAAAAGCCAATGAGTCATCCTGGTGGTAGAGAACAATCCTGTGGAATGGAGCAGTCTTCAAGAGAACAAAAAACAGAAAGTGCCATGGAGGAGGGGGGCAAAGAGGAAGAGAGTTTTAAAAAAGAAGAACATGCTCTAGGAAGAAAGAGCCTTTAAACGTCTCTTCTCATTCTGTTACCATAGTGGAGCTGGGTTCCTTGGCAGCGAAGTGAATGAGAGAGTGTCCCCTGCAGGCAGACTGAGAGAGTGCATGGCACAGCTTAGCTGAAAGAATGATAGGGCAGAGTGCAGCAGCTGCCAACTAAGGCAGACCATCTGGGGGTCTTGCACAATACCTGATGAGCGCGAATGCAAAAATGCTTAACAAAATATTAGCAAACTAAATTCAATAGTACATTGAAAGAATCATACATCATGGCCAAGTGAAATTTATCCCTCTATGCAAGAATGGTTCAATATACAAAAAAACCAATCTATGTGATACACCTTATGAGGGATAGAAATCACACGATCATCTCAAGAGATGCAGAAAAAGCATTTGATAAAATTCAACACATTTTCATGATAAAAACTATCAAAAAATTATGTGTAGAGGGAACTTAACACAATAAATGCCACATATGAAAAATGCGGAGCTAAAATCAGACTCACTGGTGAAGAGCTGAAATCTTTTCCTCTAAGATCTAGAACAAGGCAAGGATGCCTATTTTTGCTGTTTCTATTCAGCATAGTAGTGAAATTAAAGAGAAACTTTAAAAGCAATTAAAAGAAATAAAAAGATCAAGGAAAAGAAACAAAAAAGCATATAAATTGGAAAGAAGTAAAATTGTCTGTTTGCAGATAATGTTACCTTATATGTAGAGAACTGTAAAGATTCTACAGAAAACCCTGCTAGAACTAATCAATGAATTCATTAATGTTACACTATACAAAATCAACATACAAAAAGTCAGTTGAATTTCAATAAGCTAATAATAAAATACTGAAACAGAAATTAAGGAAACAATCCCATTAACAATAGCAGGAAAAAAAATGGAATAAAATAGGAATAAACTTAACCAAGGGGGTAAAAAACTTGTGCACTGAAAATTATACAACAGTAACGAAAGAAATTAAAGCAGAGAGAAATAAGTGGAAATATTCTGCATTCATAGATTAAAAGATTTAATATTATTAAAATTACTACCTATGGTAATCCATACTAGTATAAGTGATCTGCAGACTTAATACAATCTCCATCAAAATCTCAGTGGCATTTTTTTACATAAAAAGAAAAAAGTCCTAAAACCCATATGAAACAACAAAAGACTCTGAGTAGCCAAAGTCATTTTGAGCAAGAAGAACAAAGCTGGAGGCAACAGACTTTCTGATTTCAAAATGTATGACAAAGCTACCATACAAAGCTGTAATACAAACATATTACAATGTAATGCAAATAGTATACTACCGGCAAATAAGCAGACACATAGAGCAGAATAGAGAGCCTAGAAATAAACCCATGCATGCATATCAACTGATCTGTGACAGCAATACTCGATGGGAAAAGGGTAGCTCTCTTTAATAAATGGTCTTGGAAAACCGAATTCAAAAGAATGAAATTGAAGCCTCATCTTCTACTACATACAAAAGTTAACTCAAAATGGATTAAAGACTGAATTGTAAGACCTGAAACCACGAAACTCCTAGAAGAAAACATATGGTAAAAGCCTCTTGACATTGGCCTCGGAAAAGAATTCTTGGATGTGACATCAAAAGCACAGACAACAAGAGCAAAAATAAACAAGTGGAATTATGTTACACTAAAAGGTATCTGCACAGCAAGGGAAGCCATCAACAAAACGACAAGGCAGAGACTGTGGGGAAGGGCAAACAGGGAAGTGTTAGCCAAAGGGTACAACATTTTAGTTATACAGGATGAATAAATCCTAGAAATCTGTAAAGCATAGAGACTATAGCTAGCGATACTGTATTGTAGTCTTAAAAATTTGCTAAGGGGATAGATCTTATGTTAAGTTTTCATGAATAATAATAAGTAAAGAAGGCAGGATGATTTTTTTAATTGGAGGATAATTAGTTTACAGTATTGTGATGGTTTTTGCCATACATCAACATGAATCGGCATTAGGTATACATATGTCCCCTCCCTGTGAACCCTGCTCCCACTCCACTCCTCATTCAACCCCTCTGGGTTGTCACAGAGCACTGGCTTTGGGCTCCCTGGGTCATACATGGAATCCACACTGGCTATCAATTTTACATATGGTAATGTTATGCTTCAATGCTATTCTCCCAAATCATCCCACTGCCTAATACCTTCACTGTGTCCAAAATGTCTCTGTCCTCTTTGCTGCCCTGCAAGTAGGATCATCAATACTATCTTTCTAGATTCCATATATATGTGTTAATATATGATATTTGTCTTTCTATTTCTGACTTATTTCACTCTGTATGATAGACTCTAAGTTCAGCCACCTCATCCACCTTAGAACAGACTCAAATGTGTTCCTTTTCATAGCTGAGTAATATGCACCACAACTTTGTTATCCATTCATCTGCCAACTGACATCATAGGTTTCTTCCATCTCCTCGCTGTTGTAAAGAGTGCTGCAATGAACACTAGGGTACATGAGTCTTTTTCAATCCTGGTTTCCTCAGGATACATGCCCAGTAGTGGGATTGCTCGGTCATATGGAAATTTTTGAAGGTGATGGACCAGCTTATGGCATGGATGATGATTGTGGTATATACTTATCTTTAAATTCATTGACTTGTATACATGAATGTGTATAGCTTTTGTATGTCAATCATACTTCAATAAAATCTTTTTTAAAAAAAAAAGAGCAATGGAAAGAAAACTAAGTGGGTAAATATAAATGTCTATTGATTATTAACCATACAATACAATGATAATATATTGTGGAGTTTAAAATGTATGCAGAATTAAAATATATAACAATAAAATAGAAGTAGAGAGCAAATGGAATTAAAATGTTCTGAATTTGTATCAATAGGAGGGAAGTGACTAGAGTAATAATTTATATTAGGCTTGTTGTTTGGTTGCTAAGTTGTGTTCGACTATTTGCCACCCCATGTACTCACCAGGTTTTTCTGTCCATGGAATTCTCCAGGCAAGAATACTGGAGTGGGTTGCCATTTCCTTCTCCAGGGGACCTTCCTGACCTGGGGCTCAAACCTGTTTCTCCTGAATTGGCAGGCAGATTCTTTACTGCTGAACCACCAGGGAAGCCCATAATAGGTAAAAGGAAGCATGCTATATCTCTAGGGTTATTACTACAAAAAAAGGAGAAAAATATATAACTAAGAAGTTAATAGAGGAGGAAGGGATGAAATAAAACATACTTGAATAATCCAAAGGAAGGCAGAGAAAGAGGGAAAGAGACATTACATGGATGGTTGAGTCAAACAGAAAATAAAATTAAGATGATATATTAGACACAACTTCAATCAGAAGTTCCGTCAAATGTAAATAAACAGTTGAAATAAGAAGAGCTGTTAGACTGAATCTAAGAAACAAGACCCAACTATATGATATTTACAAAGACACATTTTAAATGTTAGAACCATAAAGGTTTACAAATAAAAAGATAGCAAAAAGATATAAAGTACAAATAAATACTTAACCAAAAAAAGGCTTTGCATATTATAGAAAGTAGATATTAAGGAAGAATAATTTTGGAAATAAAGGGGACATTTTATGATTAATATATACAATCACTATTTTAAACTTTTATGGTCTAATAACATAGTGTAGAAACATATGAAATAAAAGTGGATGGAATGAAAAGAATACTGCACAATCTATAATAAGAATATAAATCTTAACAAATCACTCTCAATTGCTGCTAGAATTGGGAGACAGAAACCCCCCACAAAACAGTGTATATATGAAAGATTTAGATAATAAAAATAAATTTCATCTCAGTTGAATACCTAGAATACTGAAAGAAATAACCTCAACTGTACACAAAGTCTTTTAGAAAATGGTAAATGAGAGAACATTTCTAAGCTCATTTAATGAGACCAGCAAAACCTTTTTATACCTGTAAGGGCATTGAGGAGAGAATTATAGATCAATCCCTCTCATAAGAGAAGCAAAATTCTATACAAAATACTAACACTTCAAATTAGCTGATATATTAATGAAGTTCATATGTAACATCAAAGTGTGTGTTAGTTGCTCAGTTGTGTCTGACTCTTTGTGACCCTATGCTCTGTAGGTCACCAGGTTCCTCTGTCTATGGTGTTCCCTGGACAAGAATACTGGAGTGGGTCGCCATACCCTTCTCCAGGGGATCTTCCCAACCCAGGAATTGAACCCTGCTTCAAAATGGGTTTTATTCCAGCTTCACAAGTATGGAACATGTACAAATCAATCACCAATCCACCACACTAAACAAAAAAGGGAGAAATATCATATGATTATCTCGAGCAATATTTTTTAAAAAAACATACAAAACACTTCTATATAGAAAATCATAACAAGTCATTGAGACAAATTAAAGAAGATGTAAAAACATGGAGGGATACATTATGTTTAGTGATTAGAAGATTCAGTGTTGAAAAGCTATTACTATCTGTTTAAAGCTATCAGTATGTATACTTTTAATGTAAATTCATTAAAAACACCAGAAGTTTTATGAATCAGATTTTAGAACTTGTATGGAAATGCAGAATATCAAGTATATCTCAGGGAATCTTATGGAAAAGAAAGTTAAAAAAATTAGACTACCTGATATGAAAATTTACTATACCACAATAGTGATTTAAACAGTGTGGTTCTGGCACATATGTAGATCAACAAACCAGCAGAATATATCAGAGAGTTAAAAAAGGTCTAAATTGACTCATATGTGGTCACCTGATTTATGACACAGTTTAGTGAGGGTGGGAATGATATTTCCAATGAATGATTCTGAGTCAATTGCTTATCCATGTGGGAAAAAATAATCATGGCTCCTACCTTACGTTATATTAAAAAATCACTTCTAGATAAACTGCGTATGTTAAAAAAAGAAGAAGGTGAAAATACTAGTATACTAGGTTAAGATAGTATACTATCCTTATTACTTCTGAGTAGCCAGGCTCCTTACCAGGACATGAAGGTGCTGACTCTGAAGGTGCTGACTCTGTTAAATTACCAATTTAACAAACTGGTAATACCAAAAAGTAGATACTCTGTTCATCACAAGATACGTATTAAGAAGGTAAAAGGGAAGTGGAAGAAGATATTTATAATGCATATCTCTAATAAAGGAGTGATATCTAGGCTACATAAAGACTACTACCAATCAATAAAAAAGAGGCAGACTACCGAATAGAAATATGGTGAAAGATTTCAACAGGCACTTCACAAAACAGAATATCTAAGTGTCCCACAGATACATATGAATGTGCTCATCTTTATTATTCAGTAAGCTACATGCAGATCAAAACCACAGTGAAATACAACGACATCTACTACAGTGGAAAAAATTAAAAGGACAGAAAATTCTGAATATTCTGGAGACTGTGGAGCACTGAAACTCTCCTGTACTGTTAATGAGAATTTATATCAGAAACTTTCTGGGTTTCACTAAAACAGAACAAATACACACCCTACAATCCATCAGTTACATATTTAGGTAAATTCCCAACAGAATTTGGGAATTTATTTATTTTCACAAAAGATGAAATGCATAGTTATTTTCACAAAAGAAATTTATGAGAATGTTCAAAGTAGCATTATTTATTTATTTATTTTTATTTTATATTGGAGTAGAGTTGATTTACAATGTTGTGGTAGTTTCAGGGGTACAGGAAAGTCCCACTCCAGTTTTCTTGCTGGAAAATCCCATGGATGGAGGAGCCTGGTAGGCTGCAGTCTATGGAGTCGCAAAGAGTCGGACACAACTGAGCGACTTCAGTTTCACTGTTCACTTTCATGCATTGGAGAAGGAAATGGCAACCCACTCCAGTGTTCTTGCCTGGAGAATCCCAGGGACGGCAGAGCCTGGTGGGCTGCCGTCTATGGGGTTGCACAGAGTTGGACCCAACTGAAGTGACTTAGCAGCAGCAGCAGCAGCATACTTATATCTGGCTTCCCAGGTGGTGCTAGTAGTAAAGAACCCGCCTGCCAATGCAGGATACTTAAGAGGTGCTGGTTTGATCCTTGGGTCAGGAAGATACCCTGGAGGAGGAAATGGCAACCCACTCCAGTATTCTTTCCTGGAAATTCCATGGACAGAGAAGTCTGATGGGCTACATACAGTCCATGGGATTGCAAAGAGTCGGACACAACTAAAGCGACTTAGCACAGACATATATATCTATTCTTTTTCAGATTCTTTTCCCATATAGGTTATTACAGAGTATTAAGTAGAGTTCCCTGTGCTATACAGTAGATCCTTGTTGATTATCTATTTTATATGTAGTACTGTGTATATGTGAATCACAAACTCCTAATTTATCCCCCACACTCACCTTTCCCCTTTGGTAACCATAAGTTTATTTTTTAAGTCTGTGAGTTTATTTCTGTTTTGTAAATAAGTTCATTTGTATCATTTTTCAGATTTCACATATAAGTGAAATCCTATGATATTTGTCTTTGTCTGAACTACTTCATTTGATATGATAATGTCTAGGTCCATCCATGTTGCTGTAAATGGCATTAATTCATTCCTTCTTTGGCTGATAATATTCCATTGTATATATATGTACCACATATTCTTTATCCACTCATTTGTTAATGGACGTTTAGGTTACTTCCGTATCTTGGCTATTGTAAATAGTGCTGCAATGAACACTGAGGTGCATGTATCTTTTAGAAGTATGGTTTGCTCTGGATGCATGCCCAGGAGCGGGATTTCTGGATCATATGGTAGCTTTATTTTTTTTTTTTTAAGGAACCCCCCATAGTGTTCTCCCTAGTGGCTGTAACAATTTACATTCTCACTAATGGTATAGGATGGTTCCCTTTTCTCCACACCCTCATGTGCTTTTTGGCCATCTATATACTTTCTTTGGAGAAATGTCTGTTTAGATCTCCTGCGTATTTTTTATTTTTTTATATTGAGCTGCATGAGCTTTGTATATTTTGGAGATTAATCCCTTGTTGGTTGCATTGTTTGCAAATATTTTCTGCCATTCTCTGGGTTGTCTTTTCATTGCTTATGGTTTATAGTGTTATTTATAATAGCTCTATAAGTGGAAATACTGCTATTGTCCATCAACAATAGAATGGGTAAATTGTGAAATATTCATGCAATGATATAAAGAAAACTATACACATGAATGAATCTTAAAGCATAATGCTGAGTGCACTAAACTAGATACACACAAAAAAGGACACTGAATTTATATAAAAATCAAAGTAGACAAACCTATTATATGGTTTTAGCTGTCAGGATACTGATTGTCTTTGGTGAGGGTAAGGTTAAAATTCATTGAACTATATACCTATATCTGAGCACTGTACTATAAGTATGTTAGTTTTCAATGATAATGTTTACATTAATTTAAATAACTTCATTAGATTATATGAATACAAAGGAAAACTCAGTTCTTCCCTCCTCAATCTTGTTTGGAAGGCAGAAATGTAACTGAGTGACACAGTAGAGGTAAGCATGATTGGTATGTTCCATGGGACAAAGGGGGATTACATACAACCTGAATTGAGAATGGAGATTAGTAAGGCTTCCTGGGGGAAACGATGACTCAATTGATCCTTAGAATAGGAATTAACAAGGTATATCATAGTTGTTACCTGCAGACAATAGAACCCACTTCAGCTGGTCTAAGCAGAAGGTGTTTATTAGAAGGCAACAAGTTACAAAATATCATGGAATATCTGGGAACCAGGCTGGGCTGCTACAAAGACATGATCCATATAGACAGAGAAAAATACCTCAATATTCAATATCCATGAAATTAATAGCAGAAACATCACTGACTCTATTGCTTTCTGAAGTCCATGATATATAGTACTGGATTCCTATGCCACTAGTGTCTCAGAGAAATCAGACATTTCTACTACTGTCTTGCCAAATAACCTAATCTCTCTATACAGTGACATCCTTCACTTTTGCCTCCAAGTTTTGCAGTAGTGCAACAAACTAGTAGAAACTAGCTCACTTACAAGCACTATAACTGTACAGAAATTTTCTGACAGACCAGAAAGTGTTGGAATGGATGTTGAATGAGCTAATGCATGGCATCTGCTGTAAATCAAGTAAAAGGAATAGGAAAGTAAGAAATCCAAAAAGAAGGAAGGGCAGCTTTAAAGATATGTTGGCATACAGCTATGTGAGTAGAACCAAATATCTTCATGGCCTCCCCTCCTTCTTACGTTAGAAGCTGCGCAACTTGCTTCTCTATGACGCAGGAGTTTGTATATTTCTGAGTGTGTGTGTGTGTGTGTGTGTGTGTGTGTGTGTGTGTAAAACTCTGGAGAACTTGGTAAATGATATCCAGACTAAGGCTTAGTTTCTTCATTTGAAAATCAGTATAGTGATACATACTGATACACAAAGCCCAGGACTGCTTTGAGGGTTAAATGAGCCCACGTTCAGGTAAGCATCTCATGTAGTACCTGATATATACAAGAGATGTAATATAAACTTCTTTTATCTGAAAGAGAGAGATTATGGCAGTTGGTGAGAAAGGAGGACTTGAGACGGATGGTGTGTAACTGATCGTATTTTCTCCTTTTAGAAGCTGAAACTTCTAGGCAAATAACTGGAAAAAAAAAATGACAAGCAGAGCTTACGATGGCACATTCCTCCTTGATTCAGATACGAACAAAATATAATTTCACATCTACCTGATGGAACTACTTTTCTACAGAGAAAAATAAAAGGTGAGTGCAGAGATTACACATTACAGAGAGCCAGTAAAACAGGAGGCAAGCTTTAATGTCGGTTACATGGAAATCCTATTCCATACCCAGGAAAGCAGAGGCTCTCTGGGGCCAGGTTATTATTATTTTTTAATTAGTCCTATTGAGCTATAAGTTATATGCAAGAAAATTCACCAATTTTAAGTGTACAGATCATTGAGCTTTGACAAATAACTACAACACAATATAAAATGTCCCATCATCCCGTGATTTCCCCCAGGCTCCTCTGAAGTAAATCCCTTCACCTGCAAACTGGGCCCTGAGCTACACTGATCCTTCTAACATATTGGTTTTGATTTTCTAGAAAAAGAAATCATTTAATATGTAGTCTTTTGTGGCTGGCATCTTTTATTTAGTGTGGTGTTCTCCACTTTATCACTTTCCCTCTAAAGAGCCTTTCTATACCTATTTCCCTAATTATCTTTCCCCCTCTTATGAAATTTTAATACCATAGATATACTTTTTGTGTGTTTATATACTACATGTATACCTGCATTTTATACACTAAAAATAAGATTTTTCACACCCCCAGAACAAACATTTTTCCCCTTGGAGCCAATATTGCCCAATTGAGAATACGTGATTTAGTATGATGCTTTTTTGATTCATCAGTATTATATCAGCAGTTGGTTCATTTTTATTGCTTTGTAAGTTTGATTGTATGAAGAGACATTCAAGAATGAATAGAATAATTATGAATGTGTTACAAAGGTCAGGTATTAGCCACATAATTCAACTACTATTCTCCCTTAACTTTGATGCTTGTTGTCCCTGGTATTAGTAAACAGACCTCTCTTATCAAACAGTTGTTCAAGCAAGAAATCTAGGAGTGATTGAGGTACTTCCTTTCCCTTCATTTCTCCATATACAATTAATGTCAAATCCTGTCAATCTAACCTCTAGATTATTTGTTGAATCTGGTCTCAAGGGATTGGATTTTGCTATAACCCAGAACATGCTAAACATGTTAATAATTTTGATTTTTACCTTCAAAGAAATGGGAGGCCACTGAAGGAATTTAAATAAGAAAGTGCAGTGACTTGATTAGCGTGATTAAAAATTAATACATCTTTTATTTAGTAAATAGCAACTTAGATGTAGATAATAATTAAATCACATTCCAGGTGGTACAGTGATTAAGAATCCACCTCCCAAAGCAAGAGACGGGAAAAATGGGGGTTCAGTCCCTGGGTCAGGAAGATCCCCTGGAGGAGGAAATGGCAAACAGTATTCTTGATCACATGGACCACAGCCTTGTCTAACTCAATGAAACTAAGCCATGCCATGTGGGGCCACCCAAGACGGGTGAGTCATGGTGGAGAGGTCTGACAGAATGTGGTCCACTGGAGAAGGGAATGGCAAACCACTTCAGTATTCTTGCCTTGAGAACCCCATGAACAGTATGAAAAGGCAAAATGATAGGATACAGAAAGAGGAACTCCCCAGGTTGGTAAATGCCTAATATGCTACTGGAGATCAGTGGAGAAATAACTCCAGAAAGAATGAAGGGATGGAGCCAAAGCAAAACCAATGCCCAGTTGTGGATGTAACTGGTGATAGAAGCAAGGTTTGATGCTGTAAAGAGCAATATTGCATAGGAACCTGGAATGTTAGGTCCATGAATCAAGGCAAATTGGAAGTGGTCAAACAGGAGGTGGCAAGAGTGAACGTCAACATTCTAGGAATCAGCAAACTAAAATGGACTGGAATGGGTGAATTTACCTCAGATGACCATTACATCTACTAGTGTGGGCGGGAATCCCTTAAAAGAAATGGAGTAGCCATCATGGTCAAGAAAAGAGTCCAAAATGCAGTACTTGCATGCAATCTCAAAAACGACAGAATGATCTCTGTTCATGTCCAAGGCAAACCATTCAATATCACCATAATCCAAGCCTATGCCCTAACTCCTAACGCTGAAGAAGCTGAGGTTGAACGGTTCTATGAAGACCTACAAGACCTTTTAGAACTAACTGCCAAAAAAGATGTCCTTTTCAATACAGGGGACTGGAATGCAAAAGTAGGAAGTCAAACACTTGGAGTAACAGATAAATTCGGCCTTGGAATGTGGAATGAAGCAATAGAGTTTTACCAAGAGGATGCACTGGTCATAGCAAACACCCTCTTCCACCAACACAAGAGAAGACTCTACACATGGACATCACCAGATGGTCAACACCAAAAACAGATTGATTATATCCTTTGCAGCTAAAGATGGAGAAGCTCTATACAGTCAGCAAATACAAGACCGGGAGCTGACTGTGGCTCAGATCATGAACTCCTTATTGCCAAATTCAGACTTAAATTGAACAAAGTAGGGAAAACCGCTAGACCATTCAGTTCAGTTCAGTTCAGTCCCTCAGTCGTGTCTTACTTTTTGCGACGCCATGAATTGAAGCACGCCAGGCCTCCCTGTCCATCACCAACTCCTGGAGTTCACTCAGACTCACGATCATTGATGTGGTGATGCCATCCAGCCATCTCATCCTCTATCGTCACCTTCTCCTCCTGTCCCCAATCTCTCCCAGCATCAGAGTCTTTTCCAATGAGTCAATTCTTTGCATGAGGTGGCCAAAGTACTGGAGTTTCAGCTTTAACATCATTCCTTCCAAAGAACACCGAGGGCTGATATCCTTCAGAATGGATTGGTTGGATCTCCTTGCAGTCCAAGGGACTCTCAAGAGTCTTCTCCAACACCACAGTTCAAAAACATCAATTCTTTGGCACTCAGCTTTCTTTATAGTCCAACTCTCACATCCATACATGACCACTGGAAAAACCATAGCCTTGACTAGATGGACCTTTGTTGGCAAAGTAATATCTCTGCTTTTGAATATGCTGTCTAGATTGGTCATAACTTTCCTTCCAAGGAGTAAGGGTCTTTTAATTTCATGACTGCAATCACCATCTGCAGTGATTTTGGAGCCCCCAAAAATAAAGTCTGACACTGTTTCCACTGTTTCCCCATCTATTTGCCCCAAAGTGATGGGACCGGATGCCATTATCTTCATTTTCTGAATGTTGAGCTTTATCCTTGGAAGAAAAGTTATGATCAACCTAGATAGCATATTCAAAAGCAGAGACATTACTTTGCCAACTAAGGTCTGTCTAGTCAAGGCTATGGTTTTTCCTGTGGTCATGTATGGATGTGAGAGTTGGACTGTGAAGAAGGCTGAGCGCCGAAGAATTGATGCTTTTGAACTGTGGTGTTGGAGAAGACTCTTGAGAGTCCCTTGGACTGCAAGGAGATCCAACCAGTCCATTCTGAAGGAGATCGGCCCTGGGATTTCTTTGGAAGGAATGATGGTAAAGCTGAAACTCCAGTACTTTGGCCACCTCATGGGAAGAGTTGACCCATTGGAAAAGACTCTGATGCTGGGAGGGATTGAGGGCAGGAGGAGAAGGGGACAACAGAGGATGAGATGGCTGGATGGCATCACAGACTCGATGGACGTGAGTCTGAGTGACCTCTGGGAGATGGTGATGGACAGGAAGGCCTGGTGTGCTGCGATTCATGGGGTCGCAGAGAGTCGGACATGACTGAGCGACTGAACTGAACTGAACTGAAGCCAACTTTTTCACTCTCCTCTTGCACTTTCATCAAGAGGCTTTTTAGTTCCTCTTCGCTTTCTGCCATAAGGGTGGTGTCATCAGCATATCTGAGGTTATTGATATTTTTCCCGGCAATCTTGATTCCAGCTTGTGTTTCTTCCAGTCCAGCATTTCTCATGATGTACTCTGCATAGAAGTTAAATAAGCAGGGTGACAATATACAGCCTTGACATACTTCTTTTCCTATTTGGAACCAGTCTGGTGTTCCATGTCCAGTTCTAACTGTTGCTTCCTGACCTGCATATAGGTTTCTCAAGAGGCAGGTCAGGTGGTCTGGTATTCCGGTCTCTTTCAGAATTTTCCACAGTCTACTTTGATCCACACAGTCAAAGGCTTTGGCATAGTAAATAAAGCAGAAAAAGATATTTTTCTAGAACTCTCTTGCTTTTTCAGGTATGCCCTAAATCAAATCCCTGATGATTATACAGTGGAAGTGAGAAATAGATTTAGGGGACTAGATCTGATAGACAGCGTGCCTGATGAACTGTGGACGGAGGTTCGTGACATTGTACAGGAGACAGGGATCAAGACCATCCCCATGGAAAAGAAATGCAAAAAAGCAGAATGGCTGTCTGGGGAGGCCTTACAAATAGCTGTGAAAAGAAGACAAGCAAAAAGCAAAGGAGAAAAGGAAAGATATAAGCATCAGAATGCAGAGTTCCAAAGAATAGCAAGGAGAGATAAGAAAGCTTACTTCAGTGATCAATGCAAAGAAATAGAGGAATACAACAGAATGGGAAAGGCCAGAGATCTCTTCAAGAAAATTAGAGATACCAAGAGAACATTTCATGCTAATATGTGCTCGAAAAAGGACAGAAATGGTATGGACCTAACAGAAGCAGAAGATATTAAGAAGAGGTGGCAAGAATACACAGAAAAACTGTACAGAAAAAATTTTCACAACCCAGATAATCACAATGGTGTGATCATTCACCTAGAGCCAGACATCCTGGAATGTGAAGTCAAGTGGGCCTTAGAAAGCATTGCTATGAACAAAGCTAGTGGAGATGATGGAATTCCAGTTGAGCTATTTCAAATCCTGAAAGATGATGCTGTGAAAGTGCTACACTCGATATGCCAGCAAATTTGGAAAACTCAGCAGTGGCCACAGGACTAGAAAAGGTCAGTTTTCATTCCAATCCCAAAGAAAGGCAATGCCAAAGAATGCTCAAACTACCGCACAATTGCACTCATCTCACACGCTACTAAAGTAATGCTCAAAATTCTCCAAGCCAGGCTTCAGCAATACATGAACCGTGAACTTCCTGATGTTGAAGCTGGTTTTAAAAAAGGCAGAGGAACCAGAGATCAAATTGCCATCATCTGCTGGATCATGGAAAAAGCAAGAGAGTTCCAGAAAAACATCTATTTCTGCTTTATTGACTATGCCAAATCCTTTGACTGTGTGGATCATAGTAAACTGTGGAAAATTCTGAAAGAGATGGGAACATCCAACCACCTGACCTGCCTCTTAAGAAACCTGTATGCAGGTCAGGAAGCAACAGTTAGAACTAGACACACAACAACAGACTGGTTCCAAATAGGAAAAGGAGTACACCAAGGCTGCATATTGTCACCCTACTAATTTAACTTATATGCAGAGTACATCATGAGAAACTTTGGGCTGGAAGAAGCACAAGCTGGAATCAAGATTGCTAGGAGAAATATCAATAACCTCAGATATGCAGATAACACCACTCTTATGGCAGAAAGTGAGGAGAAACTAAAAAGCCTCTTGATGAAAGTAAAAGAGGAGAGTGAAAAAGTTGGCTTAAAGCTCAACATTCAGAAAACTAAGATCATGGCATCTGGTCCCATCACTTCATGGGAAATAGATGGGGAAACAGTGGAAACAATGTCAGACTTTATTTTTTTGGCTCCAAAATCACTGTAGATAGTGAGCGCAACCATGAAATTAAAAGACGGTTACTCCTTGGGAGGAAAGTTATGCCCAACCTAGATAGCATGTTCAAAAGCAGAGACATTATTTTGCCAACAAAGGTCCGTCTAGTCAAGACTATGGTTTTTCCAGTGGTCTTGTATGGATGTGTGAGTTGGACTGTGAAGAAAGCTGAGTGCCGAAGAATTGATGCTTTTGAACTGTGGTGTTGGAGAAGACTCTTGAGAGTCCCTTAGAGTGCAAGGAGATCCAACCAGTCCATGCTAAAGGAGCTCAGTCCTGGGTATTCTTTGGAAGGAATGATGTTAAAGCTGAAACTGGTTAAAGCTGAAACTCCAGTACTCTGGCCGCTTCATGCAAGGAGTTGACTCATTGGAAAAGACTCTGATGCTGGGAAGGTTGGGGGCAGGTGGAGAAGGGGATGACAGAGGATGAGATGGCTGGATGGCATCACTGACTCGATGGATGTGAGTTTGAGTGAACTCCGGGAGTTGGTGATGGACAGGGAGGCCTGTCATGCTGAGATTCATGGAATCACAAAGAGTCAGACACGACCGAGCGACTCAACTGAACTGAACTGATAGGAAAATTGGGAGACATGCTATGGTCTCAGGGGGGCCCATGATAAGATCTTAGTCAAGCACTCACTATTCGACGATTATGTAACTGTGATGAGAAATTCAGATAAATCCTCCTATTTCTTGCTGCTACCTTGATTTAGTCTTTTTCCTTTTCACCAAACAAATAATATCTTTAAAAAAATAAAGTATAAATATTCTTGGATCACTTGCTGATGAGTTGGAAGGAATTAGAGAATTAAATGATACTTAAAGGAAAAAAACATTTTGTGTACTTAATGCATCCACTTTGCTTTCTGTCCGTCTTAGGATATTACCCGCCCCCCTCCCCCAGTTGTTACTGCAATACCAGTGTCTATGTATCAACTTCAAATGGTCCGAAATCAAGCTTTATGCAAATAGTTTTGACTATGTAGATATACATGTATCTCTGAGGGCCTCTTGAAGTGGTCTTTAACCTATTAAAGGTCAAGAATCAATAACTTACTGTGTTTTCAGTGTAGAGTCCCCAGAAATGCATATGACAATAGTTCTCATTCTTAAGGCATATAAGGTTTACATCATGTAAACAGAAAAATGACAAAGTCACCCTGCCAGTTTAATGGAAACAAAATATGAACGAAATTCTGGAAGCTTGTTAGTTACACGGGTGCTTTATCTCTTCCAGGTGACTTCTGAAGCATGGCTGCCCACAATACTTCCACCTGCAATGACCCTATATTGACACCCCATTTAACCAGGCTCTACTTTGTAGTGCTTATTGGAGGGCTGATGGGCATCATCTCCATTTTGTTCCTGCTTGTGAAAATGAACACCCGGTCTGTGACCACCACAGCAGTCATTAACCTGGTGGTGGTCCACAGTGTTTTTCTGCTCACAGTGCCTTTTCGCTTGACCTACCTCATCAAGCACACTTGGACATTTGGGTTGTCCTTCTGCAGATTTGTGAGTGCCATGCTGCACATCCACATGTACCTCACATTCCTGTTCTACATGGTGATTCTAGTCATCAGGTTCCTCATTTTCTTCAAGCACAAGGACAAAGTGGAATTCTACAGAAAACTACATGCTGTGGCTGCCAGTACTGCCGTGTGGCTACTGGTGATTATCATTGTGGTACCCCTGGTTGTTTCTCAGTATGGAATTCGTGAGGGCTACGACAGCCACCACTGTTTCAAATTCCACAAGGAACTTACTCATGCATATGTGCAAGTCATCAATTATATGATAGTCGCTATTGTCATAGTCATCGCAGTGATTCTCTTGGTCCTCCAGATCATCATCATTGTGTTGATGGCACGGAAGCTCGGACACTCCTTACTGTCCCATCAAGAGTTCTGGGCTCAGTTGAAAAATCTGCTTTTTATAGGAGTCATCCTTATTTGCTTCCTTCCCTACCAGTGCTTTCGGATTTATTACCTGTACACTGTGGCAAACTCAAGAGACTGTAACTACAATGTTGCATTTTATAATGAAATCTTCTTGAGTATAACAGCGATTAGCTGCTTTGATTTGCTGCTTTTTGTTCTTGGGGGAAGCCACTGGTTTCGGCAAAAGATAATTGACCTATGGAATTGTCTTCTATGCCATTAGCCACAGACTACAGTATTCAACATTACCTCCTTAATATTGACAGTAAAAACAGGAATGGCTATTTCATTACTCGATTAAAACCATGTCTTGATGCAACCAAACAAAAGGACTGTAAAATGTCAGAGCATTCATTTCAGCCTTTGTTTAATTCTTATCATCTCTCAATGATACATATACACAGACTAGTGATGTTCAATCTACCTGGAGTTGCAATACTGCATTATTTTCCAATATAAAATGTCTACTTGGCCCATCCAGGTACTATGGGTCCAGTGGTTTCTGAGTTTTACCTTATTTTAATTTCCTCAGTTTGAAACATGGCCTTTCCTTAGGTTTTGAACTGGACTCAGCCCTCTAATTCTTTTCATTCCCTTTGCTGCTGCTGCTGCTAAGTCGCTTCAGTCATGTCTGACTCTGTGCGACCCCATAGACGGCAGCCCACCAGGCTCCCCCATCCCTGGGATTCTCTAGGCAAGAATACTGGAGTAGGTTGCCATTTCCTTCTCCAATGCATGAAAGTGAAAAGTCAAAGTGAAGTCGCTCAGTTGTGTCCGACTCTTCACGACCCCATGGACTGCGGCCTACCAGGCTCCTCCGTCCATGGGATTTTCCAGGCAAGAGTACTGGAGTGGGGTGCCATTGCCTTCTCCAAAACTTAGGTAAATTAATCCTAGTCATGATTCTACATCAAAGACAACAAACTTCACTTGGCTAACCAGATGAGATGACCATTCAACTCAAACCCTCACACACACACACACACACACACACACACACACACACACACACACACAGATGAGGGGGGAGAATAGTATTAAAAAAAAACAAAAAAACTTTTTTAGATTATCAAAACTCTGATGAGAAGTCACTAACCTAGACATCAAGAGAAACAGAACTCTTTGTGACTAAACAAGGTACCTAGATTTGTCTTTTGAAAGATAAGTTGTAAGAATGAGATCACTTTCCTCAATATCTCCAAAAATCATTTAAAAACTTACTGAATATATCTAAATAATGGTGAAACTGTAACTTAGAGAATAACCCTGACCAATATGCTGCTAGGCATAAAAATTAGTTCCCAAGAGAAGTGATTAAATCTCCCCCCTTTCTGTTTTTTGAAGGATTTCTAGTTGTCTTGGGCCACAATTTCGATTTTCCTTGGAGACAGAAAGTTATACTGAAATTTTAGAGTTCCCTTCCTCCCTTAGTTATGCGTCTTTAAATAAATGAAAACAATATCCTAAAAAAAAGAACTTCTGAGAAATACATAGAAAAACCATTAAGCTAGACTATGAGATTAGACTGCTAAATTGAAACATACGACTATGGATTTTTCCCCTCATGCTCACATTTCTACTATTTCCCTCAAAGTTTCACAGTCTTGCCACTTAGCAAAGAACTGATCCTGTTTCCTATTTGATCCTTCAAAATCTGAAGTGATTCTGGGTAGGAAGAGAAGAAATGAGTGAATTAAAGTAATTTTTTTCTTCTCCCAGCAAGGTAAATGTTTAGGATTTAAAGATTTTTCTTTATTTGTTATACCCTCTGCATTCACAAATTCACCAAATGAATAAGAGATATCCTTGTGAGGTTTATGATCACTGAAATTGCTGAGTCATAGAAATTAATTTTGAGGAAGAAAAGTGACAACATACTGCACAGATGACTTACTCAAATTTTTTTCCTGTTTTACATTTTCTCTTATCCATCTTTTTTTTTCTTTCTAAGTTATAATTATTTAAAAAATTAAAAAATTATTTATGAGAATTACATTGTTTCTCTCCTTGCATATCCAAGTCTTACTATCATAATGTCTTGTTAGCTTGTAGATTGTATTAATATTATAGTTTCTTTCAGTCTTTAAGTATGTTGAGGTCAGGCAATTATGCTTTTTTCTGTATTATCATATATTATAATAAAGAGCCTGTTTTATGGGCCTATAAGAAATGCTATCCCAAATATAGAAATGCAATATATAAAATGTCTTATTCATTAATATTTACAAAATAAACAAAAATTTCAGTTTGTCGGTTCTTTGTCTCTAACTGCTTTGAAAGTGAATCTCATGCAGGAGTAGGAGTGACATTGGCCTCTCAGGCTACTTCTGGATATCACAATTATAAAAGAGTACTACTGGCATTTGATGACTGGGATTAGAGGCTAGCCTTGCACTCAATTAAAAATTATAAAGGTGTGCAGCCTTGCACACCTTGCCTTGCACACAATTAAAAATTATCCAGTCCGTGAAGACTACCCTGATTGTCCAGTGGCTAAGATGCCATGCTCCCAATGCAGGGGGCCCAAGATAGATTCCACATACCACAACGAAGACCCAATACAGCCAAAGAAAGAAATATTAAAAAGAAAATTATCAGGTCTTACTCAGTACTAGATTGTTCTTCAAGACATTCATGAAATAAAACACATGATCATAATAATTGGAGCAGTTACTTAGGTTTTATTCACTTCACATAAACACATAGTATTTGTGGTATGGTATGAGGTTAATTTTTCAAAATTTCCAGAAGCATAGCTACCATGGATATTGAGGAAAGATTTTATTCTGTTTTCCTCAGAACTTTACCAAGAGTTGTTCATACTTTTGGAAAATCATATTGTCAATGGAAATACCATCTATGACATTAATATACAACACACACACCTATAAACAACATTTGTAGTTGTATTCAGGTAGATATTAAATACAGGTGCCAACATCAGACTGCCTAATTTGTCTCCTTTGAGATCATGTCTGAGCATTTACACACTGAAATACGTATCTTTTATTGCAAATAACTTTCTCTTTCATTGCTCATTTATGTTACACTTAGAACATTATATATATATATATATATATATATATATATATATATATATATATATGGGTTACATATATATATATATGGATTGTATTATGGGTTGTATTATCGGTGAATTTTATTTTAGAATGGTAAAAGTACTGCTAAATATTTGCAATAAAATTAAGACATTGGGTCTGCAAGAATAGGCTGAGCGCCAAAGAATTGATGCTTTTGAACTGTGGTGTTGGAGAAGACTTTTGAGAGTCCCTTGGACTGCAAGGAGACCCAACGAGTCCATTCTGAAGGAGATCAGCCCTGGGATTTCTTTGGAAGGAATGATGCTAAAGCTGAAATCCAGTACTTTGGCCACCTCATGCAAAGAGTTGACTCATTGGAAAAGACTTTGATGCTGGGAGGGATTGGGGGCAGGAGGAGAAGGGGACGACAGAGGACGAGATGGCTGGATGGCATCACTGACTCGATGGACATGAGTCTGAGTGAACTATGGGAGTTGGTGATGGACAGGGAGGCCTGGCGTGCTGTGATTCACGGGGTCGCAAAGAGTCGGACACGACTGAGCGACTGAATTGAACTGAACTGAACTGAACTACCACAAATAGCATCAGTTTAAAAGGAAAGTGAAAGTGAAGTCGTTTAGTCGTGTCTGACTTTTTGTGACCCCGTGGACTGTAGCCCACCACGCTCCTCTGTGCATGGGATTCTCCAGGCAAGAATACTGGAGTGGGTTGCCATTTCCTTCTCCAGGGGATCTTCCCAACTCAGGGATCGAACCCAGGTCTCCTGGATTGCAGGCAGACGCTTTGACCTCTGAGCCACCAGGGAAGCCGAAGTTTAAAAGGGAGCATTGCCAATTATGCCATTATGAACTAGAAAAATACTCCTATATTTTGGAAATAACCTCAGTGTTATTCAATTGTGTTTTTCTTCCTACATCAAGTGGCATGTGGAATTTCCCCAACCAGAGGAAGACCTTTCCTGGTGGCTCAGATGGTAAAGAGCTTGCCTGCAATGCAGGAGACCCAGGTTTGATCTCTGGGTCAGGAAGATCCCCTGGAGAAGGAAATGGCAACCCACTCCCGTATTCTTGCCTGGAAAATCCCATGGACAGAGGAGCCTGGCAGATTACAGTTCACAATATTGTAAAGAGTTGGACTTGACTGAGAGAACCAGGGGGACCAGGGATCAAATCCATGCCCTCTTCAGTAGAAACACAGACTTAAGCACTGGACCACCAGGGAAGTGCAGAGTGATTCAATTCTAAATTATTTTTTTTTATTACTGTAGTGATTAAAAAAGTAAATACAATTTCCAGGAGAATACAAAAAGAATATATATGTATTTCTTCCGTTTTGATATGACAAAGGCATTTCCCTGAACTGCATAACTTCCAGATTGGCTCATGATCAGTATCTAAGATTTTGAACCCATGGATAATGGTAATTTTTTTTTTAATGAAATGAATTTTGTTTGAATTGATTCAAAAAGTGCTGAAAATCTTCAAATCTTTCTCAAATCCATCTGAGTGGGACTGCCATTAAAGCTGCAGTCCAAGATTAATATGGCAGTTCTTCGGAAGGCAGTTCAGTTCAGTTCAGTTGCTCAGTTGTGTCCGACTCTTTGCGACCCCATGAACTGCAGCACGCCAGGCCTCCCTGTCCATCACCAACTCCCGGAGTTCACTCAAACTCATGTCAATCAAGTCGGTGATGCCATCCAGCCATCTCATCCTCTGTCGTCCCCTTCTCCTGTCCCCAATCCCTCCCAGCATCAGGGTCTTTTCCAATGAGTTAACTTTTGGCATGAGGTGACCAAAGTACTGGAGTTTCAGCTTTAGCATCAGTCCTTCCAAAGAACACCCAGGACTGAGCTCCTTTAGGATGGACTGGTTGGATTTCCTTGCAGTCCAAGGGACTCTCAAAAGTCTTCTCCAACACCACAGTTCAAAAGCATCAATTCTTCGGCACTCAGCTTTCTTCACAGTCCAACTCTCGCATCTATACATGACCACTGGAAAAACCACAGCCTTGACTAGACGGACCTTTGTTGGCAAAGTAATGTCTCTGCTTTTGAATATGCTGTCTAGTTTGGTCATAACTTTCCTTCCAAGGATTAAGCGTCTTTTAATTTCATGGCTGCAGTCACCATCTGCAGTGATTTTGGAGCCCCAAAAATAAAATCTGACACTGTTTCCACTGTTTCCCCATCTATTTGCCATGAAGTGATGGGACCAGATGCCATGATCTTAGTTTTCTGAATGTTGAGCTTTAAGCCAACTTTTTCACTCTCCACTTTCACTTTCATCAAGAGGCTCTTTAGTTCCTCTTCACTTTCTGCCATAAGGGTGGTGTCATCTGCATATCTGAGGGTATTGATATTTCTCCCAGGTAAAACCTCTTCAATTAGCAGCTCTTGAGGGTGTGAGGTCAATGAGGTGAATGTTTGCAAAACTGTCATTTCTTAGATTTGGTAGATTTTGCCCACTCAACCTCTAATGAAATAAGGCATAGACCAAGGACTCTCATACCTACTGGGGCTGACGGGAACAAGGAAACTTTGCTTGGAATGAAAAGTGAAAGTGAAAGTTGCTCAGTCGTGTCCCACTATTTGTGACCCTATGGACTATAGAGTCCATGGGATTCTCCAGGCCAGTTTACTGGAATGGGTAGCCTTTTCCTTCTCCAGGGGATCTTCCCAACCCAGGGACTGAACCCAGGTCTCTGGCATTGCCGGCAGATTCTTTACTAGCTGAGCCACAAGAGAAGCTCAAGAATACTGGAGTGGGTTACCTATTCCTTCTCCAGCATATCTTCCTGACCCAGGAATTGAACTGGGATTTCCTGCATTGCAGGTGGTTACTTTTCCAGCTGAGCTATGAGGGAAGCCCCCAGCTTGGAACAGTAGCTGACTAAAGCACTTTGAAAACAGCAAAAAAACCTTATGGTAAAGGGGCATGGCAATGATGAATTCACTTGAGTAAAGCTGCAAAATCTCAGAAGGCCAAAGAGCATCTACAGATACCAGAAACCGGGCCTTGGCCAGGGAACCTGAGAAGGATTTTGGTCTTGGGCATGGCTGACCATCGTTCCATTTCTGTGACAGAACCAGAATGCCAGGCATTTACCAAAATAAAACTCAGGAAAATGAGCAAGTTCTATTTTCCGAAGGGATATACATGTCAAATGGAACTTCCAGAGATAGAAGTTGGGCCCCAGTGTCAAACTGTACATGATGGAGGCTTCAACATGAGACACATTGTAAAAGAAATAGCAATCAAAAAGTATGCCCTTTGTAATAAGGATGTAAAAACAGACGCATAGATCAATGGAGGAGAATGAAGAGCCCCCAAATAAACCAGTGCATATATAGTCAATTACTTTATGACAAGGTGCCAAGAATATACAATGGAGAAAGAATAGTCTCCTCAATAAATGTTATTGGGAAAACTGAAAAAACCAAATGCAAAAGCATGAAACGGGACGCCTATATTGTACATATGCAAAAATAAACTCAAAATGAAATAAAGACGGATTCAAGATCTGAAACTGTAAAACATCTAGAAGAAAACATAAGGAGCAAGATGCTTGAGAGAGGTCTTGGCAAAGATTTTTTTGGATTTGTCACCAAAGGCAAAGGCAATAAAAACAAAAATAAATAAGTGGGACTTCATCAAAACCAGAAAGCTTCTGTACTGAGAAAGAAACCAGCAATAAGATGAGAAGTTTCAGGATGAAGAAAATATTTGCATATATTTACATATATCTAATAAGGGGTTAATATCCAAAACAAAGTACTCACACAGCTCAATAGCAAAAACTCAAACAATTCAATTAAAAAATGGATAGACGAAGTGAATAGACATTTTTCCAAAGGAGACATACAAATGACTAACAAGTATATGAAAAATTCTCAGCATCACTAATTATCAGGGAAATGCAACCAAAACCATAATTAAATATTGCCTCACATTGTTCACTTTCACTTTTCACTTTCATGCATTGGAGAAGGAAATGGCAACCCACTCCAGTGTTCTTGCCTGGAGAATCCCAGGGACGGGGGAGCCTGGTGGGCTGCCGTCTACGGGGTTGCACAGAGTCAGACACGACTGAAGCGACTTAGCAGCAGCAGCAGCAGCACATTGTTAGAATGGCTTTCATAAAAAAAGAATAACAAATGTTAAGGATGTCAAGAAAAAAAGAACTCTTGTGCATTGTTGAAGGGATTGTAAATTGACATATCCACTATGGGAAATAGAATGCAGATTCCTCAAAAATGAAAATGGAACTATTGGATGCAGCAATCTAATTACTGATTTTTAATATCTAAAGAAACTGAAAACAAGATCTTAAAGAGGTATTTGTACTCCCATGCTCATTGCAGCATTATTCAGTGACAGCCAAGATATAAAACAACCTTAGTGTCCATCAACATATGAATGGATAAAGATGTATCATATACATATACTTATATGTGTGTACGTTTACAGGGACTAGGATGGTGGGGAAAATAGAAATATTGGTCAGAGGGTACATATTTGCAGTTATGTGAGTATGAATAAGTTTAGAGTTCCAAGGTACAGGTATGATGACTATACTTAATACTGTATTAAACAGTGGAAATATGCTGAGTATAAATTTCAGGTGTACTTGTCACACACAAAACATGATAACTATGCTATTAATACTAGCTCGATTATAGTAATCATTTCACTATGTATATGTATATCAAATTTCATGTTATATACCTTAATATATTTAACTTTTATTTAAAAAATTTTAATTATAGGATTAGCTTTTAACTTCTGTCATTTTGAAAATACTATGTACAAAATTTTTCAAAAGGAAAAGCCAAACATGTTCTTTAACACTAGATGGCAGCCAAAAGTAGCAACTTGCATCTGCTTTTCAAAGCTTTGTTACTTGAGTCTGAAGCTTACTTTTAAAAAGGGGTGGGGTTGAGAAAAAAAAACAAAATGAAATAATAACAGTGTTATATGGCTTTTGAAACTGTGCTGGATTCTCAGGTTTTTTTTTTTTTTTTAATTAAAAGGGATATTTCAGAGTAACTTCCTGTGGGAAGTAGACTGAAAAGATATTAAAATATATCTCTTTAGCTATAAGAGCAAAAATAATACTAAAAGCAAATATTTTGGCTTAGGTCATAGAGATTTTCATGCTTTATTTCAAGAACAGTTGTTGTTGTTGTTCAGTTGCCCAGTCGTGTCTGACTCTGCCACACCATGGACTCCGGGTCCCTCACTGTCTCCCAGAGATTGCCCAAGTTCATGCTCATTGCATCGGTGATGCTCTCCAGCCCTCTTATCCTCTGATGCCCTCTTCTCCTTCTGCCCTCAATCTTTCCCAGAATCAGGGACTTTTGCAATGAGTTGTCTGTTTGTATCAGATAACCAAAATACTGGAGCTTCAGCTTCAGCATCAGTCCTTCCAGTGAATAATCAGGGTTGATCTCCTTTAAGATTGACTGGTTTGATCTCCTTGCTGTCCAAGGGATTTTGAGAACTCTTCTCCAGCATCACTGTTCAAAGGCATCAATTCTTTGCTGTTCTGCCTTCTTTACAGTCCAGCTCTCACAACCATATAGTAGCTGCAACTAATTTTTGAACCCAGATTTTGTTGATTCTTGCAAATAATTTGTAAAATACACAGTCGTTTTTATAGAGGATAGAGATTTAGGTGACCTATTATTATTTTTTAATCACTGCAATTTGCATAGTATTTGAATATCTTTAACACAAGATTCCAGGAAAATTCCCTACGTCTTAAATCCTGAAAAGGCTGGAGCATATGAGGAAAAGTATCTTACTGATCTTCCCTTTCAATGACAACCTTTGATTAGTTCAGGGAAACTTTTATTCTTCTAACTTGTAAATGGTGTGATGGAGTATTTCTCCAAATTCTATGCTGTATGATTTATAATGGCTGAAACCTATATCAACCAAAAATTAAAAAAAAAAAACTAGGAAAGAGAAAGCAAATTAATTTTATCCTCTCTGGCCCAAGTTTGCATGTGTGGTGTCCATTGGGTACCAAGGAAAGAGAAGTGCTTATGAGGATTACTGATGTGAAAACTTATTTTGTGTTGTTTTAATAATCTCAAGCATTCTCAAAAGTTATAAATAGAACACAAATAGCTTCTTTTTCTGAACCATTTCAGGATAAGTTGCTGACCTGATGCCCCATCTTCCTAATATTTTAGTGTGAATTTCCCACAAGTAAGACTTTTGTCTCCTATAAGTCATTCTACAACCTTAATACAAAATCAGGAAATTAATGTTGATTTATTCATTACAATCTAATCCACACATCCCATTTAATTATCATATTTCCTCAGTCACTTCCACTCTGGAGCAGTTCTTCAATCTTTCCTTGCCTTCCATGAACTTAGCACAAACAAGAATTTTTTTGTAGTTTGCCCCTCAGTTTAGATTTGTCTCATGATTTAGTTCAGTTCAGTCAACTCAGTCATGTCCGACTCTTGTGACCCCATGGTCTGCAGCATGCCAGACTTTCTTGTTCATCACCAACTCCTGGAATTTACTCAAACTCATATCCATCAAGTCGGTGATGCCATCCAATCATTTCATCCTCTGTCGTCCCCTTCTCCTGCCCTCAATCTTTCCCAGATTCAGGGTCTTTTCCCATGAGTCAGTTCTTCACATCAGGTGGCCAAAGTATTGGAGTTTCAGCTTCAGCATCAGTCCTTCCAATGAATAATCAGGACTGATCTCCTTTAGGATGGACTGGTTGGATCTCCTTGCAGTCCAAGGGACTCTCAAGAGTCTTCTCCAACACCACAGTTCAAAAGGATCAATTCTTCGGTGCTCAGCTTTCTTTATAGTCCAACTCTCACATCCATACATGACTACTGGAAAAACCATAGCTTTGACTAGACAGACCTTTGTTGGCAAAGTAATGCCTCTGCTTTTTAATAAGCTGTCTACATTGGTCATAACTTTTCTTCCAAGGAGCAAGTGTCTTTTAATTTCATGGCTGCAGTCACCATCTGCAGTGATTTTAGAGCCCCCAAAATAAAGTCTGCCACTGTTTCCATTGTTGCCCCATCTATTTACCATGAACTGATGGGACTGGATGCCATGATCTTAGTTTGCTGAATGTTGAGTTTTAAGCCAACTTTTTCACTCTCCTCTTTCACTTTCATCAGGAAGCTCTTTAGTTCTTCCTCGCTTTCTGCCATAAGGGTGGTGTCATCTGCATATCTGAGGTTATTGATATTTCTCCCAGAAATCTTGATTCCAGCTTGTGCTTTATCCAGCCCAGCGTTTCTCATGATGTTCTCTGCATATAAGTTAAATAATCAGGGTGACTATATACAGCCTTGACATACTACTTTTCCTATTTGGAACCACTCTGTTTTTCCATGTCCAATTCTGACTGTTGCTTCTTGACCTGCATACAGGTTTCTCAAGAGGCAGGTCAGGTGGTCTGATAGTCCCATCTCTTTCAGAATTTTCCACAGTTTATTGTGATCTGCACAGTCAAAGGCTTTGGCATAGTTGATAAAGGAGAAGTCGATGTTTTTTGAAACTCTCTTGCTTTTTCAATAATCCCACAGATGTTGGCAAATTATTCTCTGGTTCCTCTGTCTTTTCTAAATCCAGCTAGAATATCTGAAAGTTCACAGTTCACATACTGTTGAATCCTGATTTGGAGAATTTTGAGCATTACTTTGCTAGCATGTGCGATGAGTGCAATTGTGTGGTTTTTTGAAGATTCGTTGGCATTGCCTTTTTTGGGATTGGAATGAAAACTGACCTTTTCCAGTCCTGTGGCCACTGCTGCGTTTTCCAAATTTGCTGGTGTATTGAGTGCAGCACCTTCACAGCAGCATCTTTTAGGATTTGAAGATGATGACTAGATTAGATTCAGATTACCTATCTTTGGTGGTAATATCACAGAAGTGATGTTGTTTTCTCATTATATCTCATGAGGTTGTCCTTAACATTAATCTGTCCCATTACTGATGATATTCACTTTGATCACTTAATGAAGGTGGTGTCAGATTTCCTCAATGTGAAGTTCTTTTTTCTTTGTTGTAAGTATTTTGTGGGGAAGTATTTTGAACCTATGGGTCATTCTATTCCTCATCAAACACTGGCCAACTATCATGAAAATATGCTCACTATCACTGTTGTAGAGAAGTCAATTCTGACTTTATGTTGAAACTGTTTCTTTCACTTGGTTTTCATTGCTTTTGTTATTATGTAGTGAAAGTCACTCAGTCGTGTCCGACTCTTGCGACTCCATGGACTGTAGCCCACAAGGTTCCTCTGTCCATGGGATTCTCCAGGCAAGAATACTGCAGTGGGTTGCCATTTCCTTCCCCAAAGGTGATCAGCTTAAGTCAGGTTTAAATCCCTTATGAGTTTACTGATGGCATTTTGTTGATGCTGATCACCACAATTCTTTCTTTGAACTACCATACTACAATGCCCTGTAATTTTTTTTTTTTTTAAGGAGTCAGGTGTTTAAAAATGGACTCATTTGTTAGTTTCTTAAGACTATTCCACATAATGTTACTAGTGGGCTAATGATGCAATTCAGCTTGCCACCCTGCCAGGCCACTCTCCAAAGCAAGTTGCTTTATAGAACTTTCCCAACTGTGTGAGAATTTTGGAGTTAACTAGCAACAAGCCCGAAAATTTGGTTATGTATGTAAGTACAAAGCTGGTTCATCAAATCCCTGTTCTGGCCCTCAACCTAGTGCATTTTAACTAAGGTGTCATCTACCTCCTTCTTAACGTTTATGAGATACTTGAAAAAGTGACGTCCAGCCACTCCTTGGAGATGGTTCCCTTCTTCAGACCCTGGGCTGCTGAAGGGCTCAGGAACCTCGTGGTCCTGGGCTCCATTACCAGAGTCTTTACAACCTTCCAGAACCTCCATGTTCCCCTTTTCCTCACTCCTTTCATCCTCCGTGGGTTCTGGGTTTTCCTTCTGGGAAAGCGAGTCCTGGCTGGGGCATGGCCCCCCACAGTGGCAGACTTGCTTTCTGGTGGAGCAGGGCCCCCCAGGGCACTCTCCTGGGGACCTGGGCAACATCCTGGCTACTGCCAGACTCTTTGGGGGGAGACTTTTTCTCTTCCAAGGCTTTGATCAAGTTCTTGGGAGCTAGGGGCTCTTCTCTCAGTTTTCTCACTTGGTCTCTTTTCTTCCTCCTTAAGTGAATCCAGGAGATTTCTGTGGCTGTTAGGAAAAGGCTGATTTCCTCCTTTCCACAGGGAACTCATTTATGCTGTACCTTTAGATCAGTGAGGATTTTTTCAATCCATATTGTCACAACCATGATGCCTTCCACTGTCTCAGGGCCCAGAGATGATGCTTTGAGGGCTAGTTCTTTCATTACAGACCCCAGGACTACAAACATAATATTATAATCACACATAACAGCCTGCCTCAGAGGACTCTGCCCCTCAGCCTGACTGTAAATACAAGTGGCTTTGTTCAGTTCATGGAGAGATAATCTGACTCTGTCCACCTGTGAAAGCTACAACAGAAAGAAGAGATTAACAAGCTACTTCCAATCCTGGAGATGTTTTGGAAAACCGAAGACTCTTTCATTTTACTTCCCCACTCCCTCTCCCTCTGTAGGCTGCCTTTCGACTTTAGTTCCTCATATCTTCTCTCTCTCTCTGACTCTATAGAAGAATCTGGCATCCAGACACCAACAAGATGGTTACTCTGAGACATAAGTCTGCCATCTTCTTCTTCAGCCAGCTTTAGAAATAAAGTCGTATGCCTTGCCCCAATATCTCAGTCTCTTGGATTCATTGGCCTGTAGTGGAGCAAACAGAGCAAGCTTGGACTTGGTAACACCACTAGCATTCAAGTAAAAGCAAATAAGATAACAAAAGTTTTTATTGTAAGGCTTTTTTGAAGTTAGATAAAAGTCTCTTGATGATGAAGGTGAAAGTCAACATTGTTAAAAGGCTTTATTAGTACTGCTTTTTGGAGTGCAATTTGGAAATAATAAAATAAGTTTTAAAGGTATACATTTCTTGGTATACATTTATAATTCTATTATATGTTGGTCCTTAAAAAAATGTGCCTGTCAATGCAGGAATTCTATGACTTAACTGAAAACAAATCGACGTATATGTTTTAACTTAGAAGAAGACCTCCATAATACTAAGTAGGGGAAAACAAGTTGGATCCCTTCTCCATACCTCATGCTGTATCTAGTCTTTCAGTGGATCCTGTGAAAATATATCCTGAATCCAACTACTTCTTATCATCCTCACTATTCATTTCAGTTCAGTTCAGTCACTCAGTCGTGTCTGACTCTTTGCAACCCCATGGATTGCAGCATGCCAGGCTTCCCTGTCTATCACCAACTCCCAGAGCTTGCTCAAACTCATGTCCATTGAGTTGGTGATGCCTTCTGTTGGGGGAGTGTGTAATTTTCTCGGTTCTGTCTCACCACAGCAAAAATATGAAGCGAGGGAGGAATCCCTGTTAGGCTCAGTTTTATTCAGATAAACAGGATAGTACACTCTCAAGGCGAGAGGGTGGGTCAACCCAAAAGACAAGAGAAGAGAGGCTTCAATCCTTCTAGCCTTTCTCTTTTTATACCTTTGTCTCCTCCCCCTTTGGCCTGCCCTATGTAAATTGGGCTAGCCAGGAGGGCTATTTGTTTTACCTGAGATCCTCACTCCTGTCCTTAGACCTTCCTTTGTTCTATTTTCGCTAGTTTTTCCGTTTTTTTGTCTTTTAGCCACCACCATTTTGGACTCCTTTTTCCTATTGTAACTAACTAACACATCCAACCATCTCATCCTCTTTCATCCCCTTCTCCTCCTGCCTTCATTCTTTCCCAGCTTCAGGGTCTTTTCTAATTAGTCAGTTCTTCCCATCAGGTGGCCAAAGTATTGGAGTTTCATCTTCAGCATCAGTTCTTCCAATGAATCTTCAGGATTGATTTCCTTTAAGACTCACTGCTTTGATCCCCTTGCAGTCAAAGGGACTCTCAGGAGTCTTATCTAACACCCCAGTTCAAAATCCTCACTATTATCCTGTGCCATCGAGGGTCCAGCAAGATATACGTGGCTCCTTAAAATCAGGTAATTTGAGGAGTATATATTGAAAAGACTGTTTAAAGATATGAGTACAATTTAGGAAACTCCACAAGGGTTAGTATAAAATCTTGGGATTAGCAGCAGTGCAGAACCCTAACACTATAGTCTAAAGGGGCGACTGATGGGAGATGTTATAGAACCGGGAGAGAGCAGATATTTGGAGAGGGTTGCCCAGGAAGAGCTATGGTAGAAGAACAGCCAAACTCCTGTGACCCTGAGGGAGTGAATCTGGAGAATAAGAACCTTCCTCACTCTCCTCCTGCTCTCCAGTTTCAGACAGTATCTTCTGCTGACTGAATCAAACCAGTCTTCTGGGGACAGAACACCCATGAAGGATTGAAAGGAGATGGAAATGCAAACAGAAAATATCCAGCACACATCCTAATCCAGGTATAGCCTTCTAACTGCTCTTAATTGTTCTCAGGGCTTTCTTACTTGCCCCTATTGTCATTTAAGGAGTAGGTAGAGGATTTTTTTATTTTGCAAAAGAATACTCAAACTACCCCACAATTGCACTCATCTCACACACTAGCAAAGTAATGCTCAAAATTCTCTAAGCCAGAATTCAACAATACATGAACCATGAATTTCTAGATGTTCAAGCTGGTTTTAGAAAAGGCAGAGGAACCAGAGATCAAATTGCCAACATCCGATGGATCATCAGCAAAGCAAGAGAGTTCCAGAAAATCATCTATTTCTGCCTTATTGACTATGCTGTACTGAAAGGAATCCTTCATTTCTCTGCTCAAAAATTTTTAAAAGTGTCTCATCGCAGAATAAAACCCAAAGATATCAGCCATCTCTCCAATGTCATTTCCAACCATTCTTCTTGAGGTCAATCTCAGTTCAGTTCAGTCGCTCAGTCATGTCCGACTCCTTGTGACCCCATGAATCACAGCACGCCAGGCCTCCCTGTCCATCACCAACTCCCGGAGTTCACTCAGACTCACGTCCATCAAGTCGGTGCTGCCATCCAGCCATCTCATCCTCTGTCGTCCCCTTCTCCTCCTGCCCCCAATCTCTCCCAACATCAGTCTTTTCTAATGAGTCAACTCTTCGCATGAGGTGGCCAAAGTACTGGAGTTTCAGCTTTAGCATCAGTCCTTCCAAAGAACACCCAGGACTGATCTCCTTCAGAATGGACTGGTTGGATCTCCTTGCAGTCCAAGGGACTCTCAAGAGTCTTCTCCAACACCACAGTTCAAAGCATCAATTCTTCGCTGATCAGCTTTCTTCACAGTCCAACTCTCACATCCATACATGACTACTGGAAAAAGCATAGCCTTGACTAGACGGACCTTTGTTGGCAAAGTAATGTCTCTGCTTTTGAATATGCTGTCTAGGTTGGTCATAACTTTCCTTCCAAGGAGTAAGCGTCTTCTAATTTCATGGCTGCAATCACCATCTGCAGTGATTTTGGAGCCCCCCAAAATAAAGTCTGACACTGTTTCCACTGTTTCCCCATCTGTTTCCCATGAAGTGATGGGACCAGATGCCATGATCTTAGTTTTCTGAATGTTGAGCTTTAAGCCAACTTTTTCACTCTCCTCTTTCACTTTCATCAAGAGGCTTTTTAGTTCCCCTTCACTTTCTGTCATAAGGGTGGTGTCATCTGCATATCTGAGGTTACTGATATTTCTCCCAGCACTCTTGATTCCAGCTTGTGCTTCTTCCAGCCCAGCGTTTCTCATGATGTACTCTGCATATAAGTTAAGTAGGCAGGGTGACAATATACAGCCTTGATGTACTCCTTTTCCTATTTGGAACCAGTCTGTTGTTCCGTGTTCAGTTCTAACTGTTGCTTCCTGCCCTGCATATAGGTTTCTCAAGAGGCAGGTCAAGTGGTCTGCTATTCCCATTTCTTTCAGAATTTTCCAAGTTTATTGTGATACACACAGTCAAAGGCTTTTGCATAGTCAATAGAGCAGAAATAGATGTTTTTCTGGAACTCTCTTGCTTTTTTGATGATCCAAAGGATGTTGGCAATTTAATCTCTGGTTCCCCTGCCTTTTCTAAAACCAGCTTTAACATCTGGAAGTTCACGGTTCACATATTGCTGAAGCCTGGCTTGGAGAATTTTGAGCATAACTTTACTAGCATGTGAGATGAGTGCAATTGTGTGGTAGTTTGAGCATTCTTTGGCATTGCCTTTCTTTGGGATTGGAATGAAAACTGACCTTTTCCAGTCGTGTGGCCACTGCTGAGTTTTCCAAATTTGCTGGCATATTGAGTGCAGCCCTTTCATAGCATCATCTTTCAGGATTTGAAATAGATCAACTGGAATTCCATCACCTCCACTAGCTTTGTTTGTAGTGATGCTTTCTAAGGCCCACTTGACTTCACATTCGAGGATGTCAGGCTCTAGGTGAGTGATCACAACATTGTGATTATCTGGGTTGTGAAGATCTTTTTTGTATAGTTCTTCTGTGTATTCTTGCCACCTCTTCTTAATATCTTCTGCTTCTGTTAGGTCCATACCATTTCTGTCCTTTATCAAGCCCATCTTAGCATGAAATATTCTCTTAGTATCTCTAATTTTCTTGAAGAGATCTGTAGTCTTTCTCATTCTGTTCTTTTCCTCTATTTCTTTTCACTGGTCACTGAGGATGGCTTTCTTATCTCTTCTTGCTATTTTTTGGAACTCTGCATTCAAATGAGAATATCTTTCCTTTTCTCCTTTGCTTTTCATTTCTCTTCTTTTCACAGCTATTTGTAAGGCCTCCCCAGATAGCCATTTTGCTTTTTTGCATTTCTTTTCCATGGAGATGGTCTTGATCCCTGTCTCCTGTACAATATCATGAACCTCCGTCCATAGTTCATCAGGCACTCTATATATCAGATCTAGTTCCTTAAATCTATTTCTCACTTTCAATGTATAATCATAAGGGATTTGATTTAGGCCATACCTGAATGGTCTGGTGGTTTTCCCTACTTTCTTCAATTTAAGTCTGAATTTGGCAATAAGGAGTTCATGATATGAGCCATAGTCAGCTCTTGGTCTTGCTTTTGCTAACTGTATGGAGCTTCTCCATCTTGGCTGAAAAGAATATAATCCATCTGATTTCCATGTTGACCATCTGGTGATGTCTATGTGTAGAGTCTTCTCTTGCGTTGTTGGAAGAGGGTATTTGCTATGACCAGTGCATTCTCTTTGCAAAACTCTATTAGCCTTTGCCCTGCTTCATTCCGTACTCCAAGGGCAAATTTGCCTGTTACTCCAGGTGTTTCTTGACTTCCTACTTTTGCATTCCAGTCCCCTATAATGGAAAGGACATCTTTTTTGGGTGTTAGTTCTAAAAGGTCTTGTAGGTCTTCATAGAACCGTTCAACTTCAGCTTATTCAGCATTATGGGTCGGGGCATAGGCTTGGGTTACCGTGATATTGAATGGTTTGCCTTGGAAACGAACAGAGATCATTCTGTCGTTTTTGAGATGGCATCCAAGTACTGCATTTTGGACTCTTTTGTTGACCATGATGGCTACTCCATTTCTTCTAAGGGATTCCTGCCGACAGTAGTAGATATAATGGTTATCTGAGTTAAATTCACCCATTCCAGTCTATTTTAGTTCACTGTTTCCTAGAATGTCAACATTCACTCTTGCCATCTCCTGTTTGACCACTTCCAATTGCTCTGATTCATGGACCTGCCTTCCAAGTTCCTATGCAATATTGCTCTTTACAGCATCCAACCTTGCTTCTATCACCAGTCACATCCACAACTGGGTATTGTTTTTGCTTTGGCTCCATCTCTTCATTCTTTGTGGAGTTATTTCTCCACTGATATCCAGTAGCATATTGGGTACCCACTTACCTGGGGAGATCCTCTTTCAGTATCCTATCATTTTGACTTTTCATACTGTTCATAGGGTTCTCAAGGCAAGAATACCAAAGTGGTTTGCCATTCCCTTCTCCAGTGGACCACATTCTGTCAGACCTCTCCACCATGCCCGCCCATCTTGGGTGGCCCCACAGGGTATGGCTTAGTTTCACTGAGTTAGAAAAGGCTGTGGTCCTAGTGTGATTAGATTGACTAGTTTTCTGTGATTGTGGTTTCAGTGTGTCTGGCCTCTGATGCCCTCTTGCAACACCTACCATCTTACTTGGGTTTCTCTTACCTTGGACGTGGGGTATCTCTTCATGGCTGCTCCAGCAAATTGCAGCCACTGCTCCTTACCTTGGATGAAGGTTATCTCCTCACTGCTGCCCCTCCTGACCTTGAACTTGGAGTAGCTCCTCTCAGTCCTCCTGCGCCCGCACAGCCGCCCCTTGCTGGACATGGGGTAGCTCCTCTCCACTGCTCCTGCGCTGTCACAGCCGGGCATTCACGACCACCTCCCCTGACCTTGGACGCGGGGTAGCTCCTCTTGGCTGCCGCCCCAATCTTATGCTATTCCTTGAATTTACCCATTAAGTTCCAGCCTCAAGATTTTAGACTTGCTGTTCCTGCCTGTAATATTCTCTCTCCAGATATTTCCATGGATTTTGAAAGTTTTTTAAATTAAAAAGATATTTTACTTATAAACATTTAAAAAATTTTACATAATTTTCAAGATTTCTATTTGCAGTTATTAAAAAATATTGGCTATATTCACTGTTTTGTTCAATACATCCTTGAGCTTGTCTTACATCCAATAGTTTGTACCTCCCACTCCTTTCCCTCTCCCCAGCTCCCCACTGATAACCACTATTTTGTTCTTCTCTCTTCAGATTGAATGTAAGCTTTAAAAGGGGAGGAAATGTTTTTCTGGTTTGTTTACTGTTACAAACCTAGAATACAGAATAGTTCTCAGCAATACATGCTCATCAAGTATCTGTTAATAAAGAAATGGATAAATTAATGAATCCTCCAGAGCACAGGTCTAAGCAAGAGTTTTTGCAATGAATACAAATAATCCACAATATACTTTTTGATATATACCTAAACAACTAAAAATAATAGCTTTTAAATTAAAGTTTTTATTGAATTACAATGTAATTATGTCACAAAACAATTTGGTTTGTTCAATGGGTAAAATATTTTTATATCTTAGTAACCTCAAGGGATAAAATAGATTTTCTATCATTTTTCCAACAATGGTTGCTAAATACAAACCACTCTACTATTGACATGGGACTTTGCGAATCTAGAGAAATCAACACTTTTTAAAATGGTCATTATTATTAACTGATTTATGAACTTATATAGATTTCGAGCTTTGGGATAGATATAATTTGTTTATAAGCCATTTTCTTTAAAAAGTCTCCTCTGTAGTCAATGACTTTTGTTAAAACCATAGAAAAGATTTTAAAAATTGACCTTCTGAGCTAATAAAAGGCTGGAAGTTTAACTCATGCAACTCAGTTTCCTTTCAGTGGGCATATAAACACCATTTTATTTTCTTCATTAATCTGAACAATTTTGATAGTACCACCATAAAGTTAAATGAAAAGAGCTCACTTTTTAGAAGCATGGCATCCATGTGCGGCTCAGAGTGATTTTTAATATGCCCCAAGGAGATGATCCTTTAATGGCAACTATTTCTCGACACTATTTTTGTTTAATGAGAATGATCTTGCTTGAGCAAGAAAGGAATCGATGACTTTAGATATTGACTGTATTTTCTGTTGCTATACAATTATTCTTCATTAAAGAATAAAAAGGAAGATTAAAATCTCACAATAAACATATTCAATTACTTTACATATAGTTTTCAATTAAGTTCTCAACAAGCCAAATTAGGTATTAGGCTTTTACTAAAAGTAATTTATGATCCAGGATATTCTTTTCAAAGCACTAGAGATTTGATTAAATATAGCACTCATTTTTATTTGTATGTTCATCTTTGTTGCATTGATTATGATCCTCTCGGCTAAAGCAGCTTGCAAAGCTCAGTGTAACTTTTAAGTTGCAGAGGGCTCCACAGGTATCCAACATAAAGCCTTTTAAACTGGGAAAGGTCATTCATTCCAATCCCAAAGAAGGGCAGTGCCAAAGAATGTTCAAACTACCAAACAACTGGTTTGCATGCTAAAGTAAGGTTATGCTCAAAATCCTTCAAGCTAGGCTTCAGCAGTATGTGAACCAAGAACTTCTAGATGTACAAGCTGGATTTAGAAAGGCAGAGGAACCAGAGATCATATTGCCAACATTCGTCGGATTATAGAGAAAGCAAGGGAATTCCAGAAAAACACGTTCTTCTGCTTCATGGAGTACATGAAAGACTTTGACTGCATGGATCACAACAAACTTTGGAAAATTCTTTAAGATATAGGAATACCAGACCATCTTAACTGTCTCCTGAGAAACCTGTATTTGGGTTAAGAAGCAAAGGTTAGAACCTCACATGGAACAACAGACAGGTTCAAAATTGGGAAAGGAGTATGAAAAGGCTGGATACTGTCACCCTGTTTATTTAACTTAATATTCAGAGTGCATCATGTGAAATGATTAATCATAATCTGGAATCAAGATTACTGGGAGAAATATCAACAACCTCAGATATGCAGATGATATCACCCTAAAGGCAGAAAGTGAAGAGGAACTAAAAGACTCTTGATGAGGGTGAAAGAGGAGAATGAAAAAGTTGGCTTAAAGCTCAACATTCAAAAAACTAAGATCATGGCATCTGGTCCCATCACTTCATGGCAAACAGAAGGGGGAAAAGTGGAAATAGTGACAGGTTTTCTTTTCTTGGGCTCCAAAATCACTGTGGTGACTGCAGCCATGAAATTAAAAGACTCTTGCTCCTTGGAAGAAGAGTTATGACCAACCTAGATAGCATATCAAAAAGGAAAGACATCACTTTGTCAACATAGGCCCGCATAGTCAAAGCTATGGTTTTTCAGCAGTCATATATGGATGTGAGAGTTGAACCATAAAGAAGGCTGAGTGCTAAAGAGTTGATGCTTTTGAACTGTGGTGCGGGAGAAGACTCTTGAGAGTCTCTTTGTTAGTAAGGAGACCAAACCAGTCAATCCTAAAGGAAATTAACCCTGAAGATTCATTGAAAGGATTGATGCTGAGGCTGAAGCTCCAATTCTTTGGCCACCTGATGAGAAGAGCTGACTCACTGGAAGACACCGATGCTGGGAAAGACTGAAGGCAAAAGCAGAAGGGGGCAGCAGAGAACGAGATAGTTAGATAGTATCACCCACTTAATGGATATGAATCTGAGCAAACTCCAGGAGATAGTGAAGGACAGAGAAGCCTGGAGTGCTCTAGTCCATGGGATTGCAAACAGTTGGACACAACTTAGCAACTAAACAACAGCAAGAGAGATTCTTTCAGAAGAAAATGCCCTATCACAGATTCATTCAATCACAAGGTATGTTAAAAATCATTCTAAAATCTGAGCTAGCTTAGTACGTTTTCCAGCCATAACCTCACAGCTCAACACTTGCATTGCTACTCTAACATTTCCTTATACATGAAGATGCTTTTATTTTCTCTTCAAGATAATACTGAATAATCTAACCTGTTCATTATAGCACCTTGAATGTAAAAACAAGTCAGAATTAACTGAAGACCAGAAAGTGTCAATCACCTTAAACTCAAATAGCTGTGTTGTCAAGAACTTTTATAATTTTTAGAAATTATAGTCTCATTCTCGCACTGTGGAGAGGAACAAACTTTCTTAGGATATACTACTTAATATGGCAGATTTGCTGGTGGCATTTTTCCAGATTCTTTCTCACCTAGTCTGAAATATTACAGCCATATTTATGAGGCCAGATAATAGAGATGTTTGCCTCTATTTATACAAGTCATTTTTCTGGTTATCTTCTCTGTGTCACAATCCCAAACTTAGTGGTTTAAAACAAACATTTTATGTACTTACAATATCATTGGTCAGGTATTCAGGTATGGCTTAACTACTGTTCCAATGTCACTGACTTAAGTCACTTAGTGAATTCAGCTGGTGGATAGGCTGGTCTAGAGGGTTCAAGATGGCTTCACTTCATGTCTGGTGCCTTGGTAGGTATGGCTACAACGGAGGCTCAGATTATTGACTAAAGTATCTTCACATAGCTTCTAGAGCATAATAAGCTCAGAGAAATCTGCCTTCTTACATAGTAACTTGTTTCCCCAAGAATGAGTGTTGCAAGAGGCCCAGACAGAAGCAGGACTTTTTATAATCTACTTTTGAATATTCCAGAACATCACTTCTATCACATTTTATTCATCAAGCAAGTCATTAAGGCTAGCCCAAAATCAAAGAAGAAAAGGAATGTGCTCTTTCCTCTGTCTGTTGATGGGAGTATGGCATGCTTGTATAGGGAAAGAAGAAATTGACGGCAGCCCTCTACCATCATGACAGTACTGGAATCATGATGACTATGGTCCAACACCAAGCAGCTCATCACCAAAAGACTACTTTACAAAAAAAAAAAAAAGTGTCTTTAAAATACTGCAATCTGTAGCAGCCAGGATCTGTAACTTTCAGTTCTAGGCCTGAACTATCTACTAGTATTTTTGATAATAAATTAATCCAGCCAAGGATATCCAAGACACATATGATTTGAATTTTATTTGTTAGTTTTTTCATCCCAGTGATAGTTTTGAGACTTTGTTAAATAAAACTTTGTAAGATATTCCAGGTAAACATACACATAGGAAAGCACAATACATTGCAAACCAGAGCTAACGGTAAATCACGACACTTAAGCCAGCATGCGATATACTTCATTACTGGATCTTATTTTCCTACATGAAAAGAATATTAAAGATGGTCCTTGACTCAAGGGTTGCTTAATAACTGGAATAAAAGAGGGATAGATATCATTACAGGTCCTATAGACATTAAAAAGGTAATTTTGTGAACACCTATATGCCAATAAATTTGACAACTTAAATGAATTGAAGTCTTTGAAAAACATGATTTACCAAAACTAGTACAAGATCACAAAGAAAACCTGAATACCCTTGTTTCTATTTAAAAAATTGAATTTGTTTTCAAAAACTTTTCCACAAAGGAAACTTCAGGTCCAGGTTATTTTGCTGGTAAAGTCTATCAAGTATTTAAGGAAGAAAATGAGACAATCCATCATGAAAATGAACAATCTTCTAAATAAAGGACATTGAAAGAATGGGTAAAAACAAAGTAAAATAAAAAAGTGTTTAAAAATAAGTGTGAAACAAATTTTCCATAGGTTCTCTATAAATCCCCCATTGGAAATGAGATAAAACAAGTTTAGGAGGAAAAGATAATCAAAACAAACTTGCTAGAGACATATCTTAGAAAAAACAGTTCCAACATGTATTTTGTTTCATTTTTGTCTTACTTAAAAAACACAAACTGCCAGAGTTTATGTGGAATTTGATGCTACATTTAAAACAACAACAACAGACATATTGCTAAGACAAAGCAGTTGAATTGAATTATTCCATAAAATGAATTGACATAAAATTTAGGAAGATCAGTAAATGAAGTGTGGTGGTGTTACTCATGTTATGATGTGACATTAAGAAAATCCATATTGAACGTAGAACTTGTTATACAGTGTGAAGTAAGTCAGAAAGAGAAAAACAAAAATGGTGTATTAATGCATATACTTCCCTGGTGGCTCAGACATTAAAGCTTCTGTCTATGATGCAGGAGACTGGGGTTCGATCCCTGGGTTGGGAAGATCCCTTGGAGAAGGAAATGCCAATTCACTCCAGTACTATTGCCTGGAAAATCCCATGGACAGAGGAGCCTGGTAGGCTACAGTCCATGGGGTCATAAAGAGTTGGACATGACTGAGCGACTTCACGTTCACGTTCTATATGGAATATAGAAAAATGGTATTGATGAAGAAATTTGCAGGGAAGGAATGGAGATGCAGATGCAGAGAACAGACTTGTGGACACAGTGAGGGAAGGAGAGAGTGGGGCAGATGGAGAAAATAGCATCGACATATTTGTATCACCATATGTAAAACTGATAGCTGGTGAGAAGTTGCTATATAACACAGGGAACCCAGCTTGGTGCTCTGTGATGATCTCAAGGGGTGGGGTTGGGGGAGGAGAGGGAGGCTCCATGGGGAGGGGAAATATGTATAATTATGGCTCATTTGTGTTGTGGTAAGGGAGAAACCAATGCAACATTGTAAACCAATTTTCCTCAAATTACAAAATAAATGAAAAAAAAAAGAAAATCCATATTGCATTAAAGTGTAGTGAAAACCACTTTTCATGTCTAAATAGATGAGTATGGTTCCCCAAACAATCATAAACAGTAAATATGTGTTGCCTCGAGGGAGTTAGCAGCAAACATCCTATGGCAATAAGATCAAAGGTCAGTTTCTAAGTCTCAAAGTATACTTGTTTCACTCCCTGTTCAATCATGAAAATTGTGACTAATTAAAATATTTATAAATACTTCTAGAAATAATATATCTGTGAAGGTACAGAATAAAATACAGCTGGAGCTTAAACTTTATAAGATAAAATCCAAATCAAGAGAGAAATCATTCAGAATGAAGATAACTGTCTAGAAAAATATGAAAGGTTTGCCTTAGAAGTTTCCAATTAGGGCATTCCTTGGTTGCCCCGTGGTTAGGACTTGGTGCTTTCACTGCCATGGCCCATGTTCAATCCCTGGTCAGAGAAGTTAGATCCTGCAAGCTTCTCAGTGTGGCCAAAAATAAAGTTTTATTCAATTAGAATTTAGATAAGTCCAATTAAGGAAAATTTAGGAGTAGCCAATAAGTCACCTATAGTATCCTTGGGTTTTACACTTTCAAATTTTGTTTATTTTGTAAACATTGTATATAATGCCTTTGAAAACAGAAGTCTTGGAGTAAATATTTTGTGACTTTCTGAGTAATGCCTTAAATTTTTCAGTTCCAACTGATAGTCATATTTTTAAACTATCTGAAATGTCTTTACTCCCATTTAAATCTTTTCTAAGATTTTCATCTCTTTTGATATTCTAATTTCTATAGCCTCTTCTTTATTTGCTGTTAAAAGGTAAATCTGAGATATACATCATAGCAAAAAAAAAAGCCAGGACAGTTACCTAATAAGCTTTCAGATTGAGTAACTTAACATTTCTATTAAGTTATATGGTATTTAAAAGGTAACTAGACCCAAGTATAATGCAATATATTTTATCAGTCATCTACCATTCAAATATTGCCACAAGCATGGCATATTATTTTCCCTGCAGTTTAATTGAGGGTTTACTAGGGGTTGAAGGTCTTCAGATTATGATATCCCAAAATATACCACTTTGATTAAGGATTGTTTTGAGCTGCAGACAATTGAGAGGAAGCAGATATGAAAAAAAAAAAAAAAACAACAAAAACCTGTCTTCTTTATTTCTGCTAGGAAGGGCAGGATGATTCTTAATCATCAGAGACAACTCCAGAACTCTTATCAGCATCAGAGGAATCTATAAAACAAAACTTACTTAAAGAGCCTTTGCCTGCCATTATGTGACTGGTGATAGAAGCAAGGTCCGATGCTGTAAAGAGAAATATTGCATAGGAACCTGGAATGTTAGGTCTATGAATAAAGGCAATTGAAAGTGTTCAAACAGGAGACAGCAAGAGTGAACATCGACATTCTAGGAATCAGCGAACTAAAATGGACTGGGATGGGTGGATTTAACTCAGATGACCATTTTATCTACTACTGTGGGCAAGAATCCCTTAGAACAAATGGAGTAGCCATCATGGTCAACAAAAGAGTCCAAAATGCAGTACTTGGATGCAATCTCAAAAATAACAGATGATCTCTGTTCATTTCCAAGGCAACCCATTCAATATCATGGTAACCCAAGCCTATGCCCCATTAATCCTAGTAAAGATGAAGAAGTTGAAGTCGAATGGTTCTATGAAGACCTACAAGACCTTTTAGACCTAACACTCCAAAAAGATGTCCTTTTCATTATAGGACACTGGAATGCAAAAGTAGGAAGTCAAGAAACACCTGGAGTAACAGGCAACTTTGCCCTTGGAGTACAGAATGAAGCAGGGCAAAGACTAATAGAGTTTTGCCAAGAGAACGCACTGGACATAGCAAACACCCTCTTCCAACAATGCAAGAGAAGATTGTACACATGCACATCACCAGATGGTCAACATGGAAATCGGATTGATTATATTCTTTGCAGCCAAAGATGGAGAAGCTCCATATAGTCAGCAAAAACAAGACCGGGAGGTAACTGTGGCTCAGATCATGAACTCCTTATTGCCAAATTCAGACTTAAATTCAAGAAAGTAGGGAAAACCACTAGACCATTCAGGTATGGCCTAAATCAAATCCCTTATGATTATACATTGGAAGTGAGAAATAGATTTAAGGGACTAGATCTGATAGAGTGCCTGATGAACTATGGATGGAGGTTCATGGCATTGTACAGAAGACAGGGATCAAGACCATCCCCATGGAAAAGAAATGCAAAAAAGCAAAATGGCTGTCTGGGGAGGCCTTACAAATAGCTGTGAAAAGAAGACAAGCAAAAAGCAAAGGAGAAAAGGAAAGATATAAGCATCAGAATGCAGAGTTCCAAAGAATAGCAAGGAGAGATAAGAAAGCTTACTTCAGTGATCAGTGCAAAGAAATAGAGGAAAACATCAGACTGGGAAAGACGAGAGATCTCTTGAAGAAAATTAGAGATACCAAAGGAAAATTTCATGCAAAGATGGGCTTGATAAAGGACAAAAATAGTATGGACCTAACAGAAACAGAAGATATTAAGAAGAGATGGCAAGAATACACAGAAGAACTATACAAAAAAGATCTTCACAACCAAGATAATCACGATGGTGTGATCAATCACCTAGAGCCAGACATCCTGGAATGTGGAGTCAAGTGGGCCTTAGAAAACATCACTACAAACAAAGCTAGTGGAGGTGATGGAATTCCAGTTGATCTATTTCAAATCCTGAAAGATGATGCTGGGAAAGTGCTGCACTCTATATGTCAGCAAATTTAGAAAACTCAGCAGTGGCCACAGGACTGGAAAAGGTCAGTTTTCATTCCAATCCCAAAGAAAGGCAATGCCAAAGAATGCTCAGACTACTGCACAATTGCACGCATCTGCCTAGAAATTCCCATGGGCAGAGGAGCCTGGTGGGTTGCAGTCCGTGGGGTCACGAAGAGTTGGACAGGACTAAACGACTTCACTTTCACTTTTCACTTTCATTCATTGGAGAAAGAAATGACAACCCACTCCAGTGTTCTTGCCTGGAGAATCCCAGGGATGGGGGAGCCTGGTGGGCTGCCGTCTTATGGAGTCACACAGAGTCGGACAAGACTCAAGTGACTTAGCAGCACACGCTAGTAAAGTAATGCTCTAAATTCTCCAAGCCAGGCTTCAGCAATATGTGAACTGTGAACTTCCAGATGTTCAAGCTAGCTTTAGAAAAGGCAGAGGAACCAGAGATCAAATTGCCAACATCCGATGGATCATCAACAAAGCAAGAGAGCTGCAGAAAAACATCTATTTCTGTTTTATTGACTATGCCAAAGCCTTTGACTGTGTGGATCACAATAAACTTGGAAAATTCTGAAAGAGATGGGAATACCAGACGACCTGACCTGCCTCTTGAGAAACCTGTATGCAGGTCAGGAAGCAACAGTTAGAACTGGACATGGAACAACAGACTGGTTCCAAATAGGAAAAGGAGTACATCAAGGCTGTATATTGTCACCCTGCTTATTTAACTTCTATGCAGAGTACATCATGAGAAACGCTGGGCTGGAAGAAGCACAAGCTGGAATCAAGAGTGCTGGGAGAAGTATCAATAACATCAGATATGCTGATGACACCACCCTTATGGCAGAAAGTGAAGAGGAACTAAAGAGCCTCTTGATGAAAGTGAAAGAAGAGAGTGAAAAAGTTTGCTTAAAGCTCAACATTCAGAAAACGAAGATCATGGCATCCAGTCCCATCACTTCATGGCAAATAGATGGAGAAACAGTGGAAACAGTGTCAAGCTTTATTTTTTGGGAGCTCCAAAATCACTGCATATAGTGATTGCAGCCATGAAATTAAAAGATGCTTACTCCTTGGAAGGAAAGTTATGACCAACCTAGATAGCATATTGAAAAGCAGAGACATTACTTTGCCAACAAAGGTCCATCTAGTCAAGGCTATGGTTTTTCCAGTAGTCTTGTATGGATGTGAGAGTTGGACTGTGAAGAAAGCTAAGCGGTGAAGAATTGATTCTTTGAACTGTGGTGTTGGAGAAGACTCTTGAGGGTCCCTTGGACTGCAAGGAGATCCAACCAGTCCATTCTGAAGGAGATCAGTCCTGGGTGTTCATTGGAAGGACTGATATTGAAGCTGAAACTCCAATATTTTGGCCACCTCATGCGAAGAGCTGACTCATTGGAAAAGACCCTGATGCTGGGAGGGATTGGGGCAGGAGGAGAAGGGGACAACAGAGGATGAGATGGCTGGATGGCATCACTGACTCGATGGACATGAGTCTGGGTAAACTCTGGGAGTTGGTGATGGACAGGAAGGCCTGGCATGCTGTGATTCATGGGGTGGCAAAGAGTCAGACAGGATTGAACAACTGATCTGAACTGAACTGATTCTCTCCTGGAAGATGTGACTTTTTTTTTTTTTTTAAATCTTATTTTGTGTTGGTGTATAGCCGATTAACAATGTTGTGTTACTTTCAGATGAAGAGTGAAGGGACTCAGCCATACATGAAGTATCCATTCTCCTTTAAACTCTTCTCCCATTCAGGATGCCACATAACATTGAGCAGAGTTCTGTGTACTATACAGTAGGTCCTTGTTGGTTATCCATTTTAAATATAGCAGTGTGTACATGTCTGCCCCCTACTCCCTAGCTAACCCTTTCCCCCGTTGCTTCCCCCTCAGTCATAAGTTAGTTCTTTAGTCTGGTAGTCTGTTTCTGTTTTGTAAATAAGTTCATTTGTATCATTTTTAAGATTCCATCTGTAAGGGATGCCATATGATATTTCTCCTTCTCTGACCTACTTCACCAACATGACACTCTATAGGTCTATCCATGTTGCTGCAAATGGCATTATTTCATTCTTTTATTTTTTAATTTTTATTTTTACTTCATTTTACTTTACAATACTGTATTGGTTTTGCCATACATCGACATGTATCCACCACGGGTGTACATGCGTTCCCGAACATGAACCCCCCTCCCACCTCCCTCCCCATAACATCTCCCCAGGTCATCCCTGTGCACCAGCCCCAAGCATGCTGTATCCTGCATCAGACATAGACTGGCGGTTCATTTCTTACATGATAGTATACATGTTTCAATGCCATTCTCCCAAATCATCCCACCCTCTCCCTCTCCCTCAGAGTCCAAAATTCTGCTCTACACACCTGTGTCTCTTTTGCTGTCCCGCACACAGGGTCATCATTTCCATCTTTCCAAACTCCAAATATATGTGTTAGTATACTGTACTGGTGCTTTTCTTTCTGGCTTACTTCACTCTGTATAATCGGCTCCAGTTTCATCCATCTCATTAGAACTGATTCAAATGTATTCTTTTTAATGGCTGAGTAATACTCCATTGTGTATATGTACCACAGCTTTCTTATCCATTCATCTGCTGATGGACATCTAGGTTGTTTCCATGTCCTGGCTATTATAAACAGTGCTGCAATGAACATTGGGGTCCATGTGTCTCTTTTAATTCTGGTTTCCTCGGTGTGTATGCCCAGCAGTGGAATTGCTGGGTCATAAGGCAGTTCTATTTGCAATTTTTTAAGGAATCTCCACACTGTTCTCCATAGTGGCTGTCTGAGTAATATTCCTATATATATATATATATATATATATATATATATGCTATATCTGTCCACAGACAGAGGATTGGATCAAAGTCATCTAGTCAAAGCTACGGTTTTTCCAGTGGTCATGTATGGATGTGAGAGTTGGACTACAAAGAAGGCTGAACACTGAAGAATTGGTGCTTTTGAACTGAGGTGTTGGAGAAGATGCTTGAGAGTTCCTTGGAGTACAAGGAGATCAAACCAGTCAATCCTAAAGGAAATCAGTCCTGAATAGTCATTAGAAGGACTGATGCTGAAGCTGAAACTCCAATACTTTGGCCACCTGGTGGGAAGAACTGACTTATTGGAAAAGACCTTGATGCTGGGAGGGATTGGCGGCAGGAAGAGAAGGGGAAGACAGAGGATGAGATGGTTGGATGACATCACCGACTCAATGGACATGAGTTTGAGTAAACCCCAGGAGTTGGTGATGAACAGGGAGGCCTGGCGTGCTGCAGTCCATAGGGTCACAAAGAGTTGGATATGACTGAGTGACTGAACTGAACTGTTGATGGACATTTAGTTTGTTTCTATCTTGGCTATTGTAAACAGTGCTGCAATGAACATTGGGGCGGATGTATACTTTTGGGTCATGTTTTTCTCTGGGTATATGCCCAGGAGTGGGATTGCAGGGTCATATGGTAGCTCTTCCAAGGAGTAAGCATCTTTTAATTTCATGGCTGCAGTCACCATCTGCAGTGATGACATTACTTTGCCGACTAAGGTCCGTCTAGTCAAGGCTATGGTTTTTCCAGTAGTCATGTATGGATTTGAGAGTTGGACTGTGAAGAAAGCTGAGCGCTGAAGAATTGATGCTTTTGAACTGTGGTGTTGGAGAAGACTCTTGAGAGTCCCTTGGACTGCAAGGAGATCCAACTAGTCCATTCTGAAGGAGATCAGCCCTGGGACTTCTTTGGAAGGAATGATGCTAAAGCTGAAACTCCAGTACTTTGGCCACCTCATGCAAAGAGTTGACTCATTGGAAAAGACTGATGCTGGGAGGGATTGGGGGCAGGAGGAGAAGGGGACAACAGAGGATGAGATGGCTGGATGGCATCACTGACTTGATGAACGTGAATCTGAGTGAACTCCTGGAGTTGATAATAGACAGGGAGGCCTGGCGAGCTGTGATTCATGGGGTCACAAAGAGTCGGACACGACTGAGCGACTGAACTGAACTGAACTGAACTGATGGTAGCTCTATTTTCAGTTTTTCAAGGAACCTCCTTAATGTTCTCCATAGTGGCTGCACCAGTTTATATTCCCATCAACGGTATAGAAGTGTTTCTTTCTCTCCACACCCTCTCCAGCATTTATTGTTTGTGAATTTTTTGATGATAGCCATTCTGACTATTGTGTGGAGATATCCCATTGTGATTTTGACTTGCATTTAAAAGTTGACATTTAAACCTGTTCTTCAGTGATACATAGGGCCAACCAAACCCCCCACCCTACCCCCCAGGAAGTTCTGGTTCAGTTCTTTCCAGATTAACAAAAAGAAGACAAAAGACAGATTGTAACAGGAGGGAAATGGGCAGCGTACAACTTTTGAAAGAATGACATAGCCCAAGGACACAACATAAACCGATTAGAATCAAATGAGTCCTGAGATGGCTGGCTAGTGACAACTTTGATTAGACCTTGATCCTCAATCAGCAAGCTAAATGACAAACCCAGAGGTGCCAGGCTTTCCTCCTAGCTAAGTAGGTAAAGAATCTGCCTGCAATGCTGGGGACCCGGGTTCCAATCCTGGGTTAGGAAGTTCCCCTGGAGAAGGAAATGGCAATCCACTCCAGTATTCTTGCCTGGAGAATCCATGGACAGAGGAGACCAGCAGGCTAGGGCCATGGAGTCACAAGAGTCAGACATGACTTAGTGACTAAACCATCAGAGGTTCCATGACAGTTCCAAGGCACTGTCAAAAGACCAAGCAGTGGGCAGTGGCCCAATTCCTAGAAATCTCCACCCCTTCCCCAAAATAGTTGGAATAATCCTCCCACTCACTAGCATGTTAAATTACCCAGCCTATAAAAAGTAACAGCCACATTCCTCTGCCACCTGACTTACCCTCTGTGATGGCCCACACTTTGTCTGCTTTGAATCTGAACAAATCCACTTCTTACTTTGTCTCTCACTGAACTCTTTCTGTGATGAGGAATCAAGAACCTGAGCTCATTAGGTCCTGAAACCAGGTATTGAGTGTTTTGGCTGGTTAGAGTCTCAGCCAGATGGGTTCAAGTCCCAGGCAGGCTTTTGTCCAGGTTCAAGTCCCAGCACATGTGTTCAAGTCCCAATCTGAGGTAAATGGTTTCAATATCAAAGTATTTCCCTTTGCTCTTTATCACTGAGAATTAATGATACTAAACAGGTGAACTGAAAGTTGATATGCTGCAGGATGTTTCAAACCTCCATAGCACCAAATTTTAACAAGACAAAATAAATATCTCTTTAACATATAGGACCACCAGAACTTACACAGGACTGGGGAAACAGACTCTGGGAGGGCACAAACAGAACCTTGTGTGCACCAGGACCCAGGAGACAGGAGTGGTGCTGCCACAAAAGACTGACTCAGACTTACCCGTGAGTGTCCAGGAGTCTCTGGCAGAGGTGTGGGTCAGTGGTGGACTGCTGCAGGGTTGGGGGCACTGACTGTAGCAGTGCCTGCATGGGATCTTCATTATCTCCACAATAGTTTGCCCCCATGTAAATAACAGGGAGGGAACACAGCCCCAACCATCAAAAGAAAATTGGATTAAAGATTTACTAAGGATGGCCCCGCCCATCAAAACAAGACCCAGTTTTCCCCTTAGTCAGTCTCTCCCTTCAGGAAGCTTCCATAAGCCTCTTATCCTTCTCCATTAGAGGGCAAACAGACTGAAAACGACAGTCACAGAAAACTAACCAGTCTAATTACATGGACCACAGCCTTGTCTACATCAGTGAAACTATGAGTCATGCCAGGTAGGGCCACCCAAAATGGACGGGTCATGATAGAGAGTTATGACAAAACATGGTCCACTGGAGAAGGGAATGGAAAACCACTTCAGTATTCTTTTCTTGAGAATCCCATGAACAGAATGAAAAGGCAATAAGATAGGACACTAAAAGATGAACTCCCCAGGTCAGTAGGTGCCCAATATGCTACTGGAGATCAGTGGAAAACTAACTCCGGAAAGAGTGAAGAGACGAAGCCAAAACAAAAACACCAGTTGTGCATGTGACTGTGATGAGAGCAAAGTCCAGTGCTCTAAAGAGCAATATTGCATTGGAACCTGGAATATGTTAGGTCCATGAATCAAGGCAAATTGGAAGTGGTCAAACAGGAGATGGCAAGAGTCAATGTCGACATTTTAGGAATCAGCAAACTAAAATGGACTGGAATGGATGAATTTAACTGAGATGACCATTATATCTACTACTGTGGGCAAGAATCCCTTAGAAGAAATGGAGTGGCCACCATACTCAACAAGAGTCCGAAATACAGTACTTGGATGCAATCTCAAAAATTACAGAATGATCTCGGTTCATTTCCAAGGCAAACCATTCAAAACAGTAATCCAAGTCTATGTATGCCATGGCCAGTAACGCTGAAGAAGCTGAAGTTGAACGGTTGTATGAAGACCTACAAGACCTTCTAGAACTAACACCCAAAAAAGATGTCCTTTTCATTATAGAGGACTGGAATGCAAAAGGAAGAAATAAAGAAATACCTGGAGTAATGTGCAAATCTGGCCTTGGAGTACAGAATGAAACAGGGCAAAGGCTAACAGAGTTTTGCCAAGAGAACACACTGGTCATAGCAAACACCCTCTTCCAACAATACAAGAGAAGATTCTACACATGGACATCACCAGGTGGTCAATACCAATTGATTATATTCTTTGCAGTCAAAGATGGAGAAGTTCCATACAGTCACCAAAAACAAGACTGGGAGCTGACTGTGGCTCAGAACATAAACTCCTTATTGGAAAATGCAGACTTAAATTGAAGAAAGTAGGGAAAACCACTAGACCATTCATGTATGAAAAGAAAGAAAGAAAGAAAGAAAGAAAGTGAAGTCGCTCAGCCGTGTCTGACTCTTTCTGACCCCATGGACTGCCTTCCTTTTCTAGGCAAGAATACTGGAGCAGGTTGCCATTTCCTTCTCCAGGAGATCTTCCCAACACAGGGATTGAACCCGGGTCTCCTGCATTGTAGGCAGATGCTTTACCATCTGAGCCATGTAGACCTAAATAAAATCCCTTATGACAATACAGTGGAAGTGACAAATAGATTCAAGGGATTAGATCTGATAGAGTGCCTGAAGAACTACAGACAGAGGTTCATGACATTGTACAGGAGGCAGTGATCAAGACCATCCCCGAGAAAAAGAAATGCAAAAAGGTAAAATGGTTGTCTGAGGAGGCCTTACAAATAGCTATGAAAAGAAGAGAAGTGAAAGGTGAAGGAGAAAAGGAAAGATATACCCATTTGAATGCAGAGTTCCAAAGAATAGCAAGGAGAGATAAGAAAGCCTTCTTCAGTGATCAGTGCAAAGAAACAGAAGAAAACAATAGAATGGGATTAGAGATCTCTTCAAGAAAATTAGAGATACCAAGGGAAATTTTCATGCAAAGATGGGCATAATAAAGGACAGGAATGGTACGGACCTAATAGAAGCTGAATATATTAAGAAGAGGTGGCAAGAATACACGGAAGAACTATACAAAAAAGATCTTCACGACCCAGATAATCATGATGGTGTGATCACTCACCTAGTGTCAAACATCCTGGAATGTGAAGTCAAGTGGGCCTTAGGAAGCATCACTATGAACAAAGCTAGTGGAGGTGAGAGAATTCCAGTTGACCTATTTCAAATCCTGAAATATGATGCTGGGAAAGTGCTGCTCTCAATATGTCAGCAAATTTGGAAAACTCAGCAGTGGCCACAGGAGTGGAAAATGTCAGTTTTCATTCCAAGAAAGGCAATGCCAAAGAATGCTCAGGCTACCACACAATTGCACTCATCTCACATGCTAGTAAAGTAATGCTCAAAATTCTCCAGTACATGAACAGTGAACTTCCAGATATTTAAGCTGGATATAGAAAAGGCAGAGGAACCAGAGGTCAAATTGCCATCATCCGCTGGATCATCGAAAAAGCAAGAGAGTTCCAGAAAAACATCTATTTCTGCTTTATTGACGATGCCAAAGCCTTTGACTGTGTGCATTACAATAAACTGTGCCATCTCTGAAATAGATGGCAATACAAGACCACCTGACCTGCCTCTTGAGAAATCTGTTTGCAAATCAAGAAGCAACAGTTAGAACTGGACATGGAACAACAGACTGGTTCCAAATCGGGAAAGGAGTACGTCAAGGCTGTGTATTTGTCACCCCGCTTATTTAACTTATATGCAGAGTACATCATGAGAAATGCTGGGCTGGATGAAGCAAAAGCTGAAATCGAGATTGCCAGGAGAAATATCAATAACCTCAGATATGCAGATGACACCACCCTTATGGCAGAAAGTGAAGAAGAACTAAAGAACCTCCTGATGAAAGTGAAAGAGGAGAATGAAAAAGTTGGCTTACTCAGCATTCAGAAAACTAAGATCATGTCATCTGGTCTCATTATTTCATGGCAAATAGATGGGGAATCAGTGGAAACAGTAACAGACTTTATTTTTTGTGTGTGTGCCAAATTACTGCAGATGGTGACTGCAGCCATGAAATTGAAAGATGCTTGCTTCTTGGACACAAAGTTATGACTAACCTAGACAGCTTATTAAAAAGCGAGACATTACTTTGCCAACAAAGGTCTGTCTAGCCAAAGCTATGGTTTTTCCTGCAGTCATGTATGGATGTGAGAGTTGGACTATAAAGAAAGCTGAGCACCAAAGAACTGATGCTTTTAAACTGTGCTGTTGGAGAAGACTGTTGAGAGTCTTTTGGACTACAAGGAGATCCAACCAGTTCATCCTAAAGGAAATCAGTCTTGAATATTCATTGGAAGGACTGATGCTGAAGCTTCAATATTTTGGCCACCTGATGTGAAGAACTGACTCATTGGAAAAGACCCCAATGCTGGGAAAGATTAAAGGCAGAAGGAGAAGGGGACGACAGAGGATGAAATGTTTTTACTGCATCACCAACTCAATGGACATGAGTTTGAATAAACTCTGGGAGTTGGCAATGGACAGGGAGGCCTGGCGTGCTGCAGTCCATGGGGCAGCCAAGAGTGGGACAGGACTGAGCAACTGAGCTGAAATGAATTAACATATTACTTGATGTTCCAAAAGGGAATAGATGAATGCTTTCTTATTTAATGACTTTCTGGGGATTATTTGAATGATTAGAATGCTATCTTTTGCCTTTCTCTCTTCACTTCCCTGCAAATTTCTTCTCATAGTTTAATATCACATCACTGAATTAACTATTTTTCTGTGGCTTAGATATGTTCTAGTCTCATATCAGTGACTGTATTTTCACCTAGACTAAGCAAGGTTGAATGCTCAATAAAATTAATGTCATTTCACATTTATGATATTCTAGTCCACTGTGCATATTTAAAAACCATGTCTTTTTATTAATGGAATTCCTGAACCATGGACTGAAAAAAAATAAAGACTAGGCTTCCTCTGAAATTGGCTCCTGCTCTATTGCTTCTCGTTTTGAATTATATTTCAGTAATCAAGAAACAAACAAATTGAACTTACACAGTATTTTATAACAATAAAAAGTAATACTTATTTAATATTTAATTTACCTGACATTCTATATAGCAATGTTCTACTTGAACATTAAAATTTATATTTCATAAAATATGAAATAACACTGGCCTAAAACTCATAATAATTCTGTGTAGAATTTACACAGCCTGCTTTTGGATATGGGTAAATTTTTCTTTCAATTCAAGTTCTATTCCTGATTAATTAAAATCACAAACCTGAACTGGTGTTTTTTGTATACTCAAGTCTAGAATAGTAGCGTTCCCATCTCTATGTTTCAAGATTTTTAGAAAACAAAATATGTAGAGAGTCCTATACCTTTCTAAAAAAATGGCACAATGTAAAATGTAAGGCATGTTGCCCTGAGCAGTGCCATTTAAATTTCTGAAATCATTCCCTCCTTCCTAATTTAACAGGAATAATGGGTTCTCTTTCCAGAAAAAAGCCTGCACACAAAATTTTGCATTCAATTTTAGGGTATTCTCTAGTGACTTTCCTAGGGGCTTCCAAAAAGACCTCTAAGGTACAAAACACTAGTTGGAAGGACTGTTTCTTTGCCTTTACTAGGTACTGTTTATAGCATGCTATAAAAGATTTAAAGTAGTTTATTTACCTTACAATTCACGTTAATAATTTAACAGAGCCTGCTTGAATAGTGGAGTAATAATACACTCATGGAGCTACAAATTAGTTAATTTATTTGGTAGTTGTCTCACTGTGGAGCTAGAATTAGACCTGGCAAATAGCTCCTTAAATATGGTTTAGCAGGTGCTGTTATTCACTTAACAAATATTTATGGCGCTTCTACTATGTACTTGGAATTGTGCTAGGCAATGAAGTAAAAAAACTTGTAAAACACACACACACACTCACACTAAGGATATGAAAACTTACATTGGGGTTATGAAGACAAGAGCAATAATGATACTAGAAGATAGGTATTATCATAGGGTAAGTAAAGATGTCTAATACAGTAAATAAGAAGGGCATCTGGAAGAGCAAATGAAGGCTTTCCAAATAAAATAAGGAACAGTTGAGTTCTGAAGGATGAATAGGAGTGAGCCCATACCTCTGACACATTTGCATAAAAGTCAGCTTTCTATGAGAACTGTTACAAAAACAGCTGTCCTTCATTTCCTGCTCCCTGGAGTTAATATCTTCCAGTGATACATACAGACTCTGTGTATTTATCTATGTATCTCAAAATTAACTATTTAATTTGCATTTCAAAGAGTTTGAATTTAGGTATTATCTTTTGATATCCTACTGATGAAGATTTTGTTCTCTTTAATCGCTTTATCTTCCAATCCTTTGCTCCTGGCCTTAGCACAAACCTATGCACAGGTACACACATCCTCCCATGCCATACCTCATCTTCCCATTTTGTCAGTATTTATATTATGCTTACATTATTTTGACCATGTAAATACAGTTATGTTGAGGGAGGAAAGGAACAGGCCGAGCTGACTCCATCTTGAAAAAGAGGAAAACTCCCCTTGCACTTTCAGTGAGCTTTGGACTATGTGACTAGTAGCCACAGGGATAACATACCTACAGCTAAACTGGCCTCCCAGACTGATAAACACCAGATTCCATACCAAGATTTTCCATTGCCAAGAAGAATGTAATCCCCTATGTAGTCAATCACCTCTGTAATCTTTATGGCACCCACTGGTGTAGGCTACAATATATAATCAGCTGACCCTTCTGATTATGAATCTGGCTGTAACCTGATTGTATCTCCTTTTAACACTTTCCAGGCTAGGTTTAAGGAATTTGGGGATGTGAGCTTGAGCAGTATACTTAAGATATAAAAGATTTTCACAAAAGTCAGTTGGGGTCCTTGGCTAAGAGGAGACTCTGCCTTGGGCCCGCCAGTGTAATAAACTGCACTCCACTATCTGCATTGTGAACTTCCAGATATTCAAGCTGGTTTTAGAAAAGGCAGAGGAACCAGAGATCAAATTGCCAACATCCGATGGATTATCAAAAAAGCAACAGAGTTCCAGAAAAACATCTATTTCTGCTTTATTGACTGTCCTAAAGCCTTTGACTGTGTGGATCACAATAAACTGTGGAAAATTCTGAAAGAGATGGGAATACAAGACAACCTGATCTGCCTCTTGAGAAACCTGTTGCAGGTCAGGAAGCAACAGTTAGAACTGGACATGGAACAACAGACTGGTTCCAAATAGGAAAAGGAGTACATCAAGGCTGTGTATTGTCACCCTGCTTATTTAACTTACATGCAGAGTACATCATGAGAAACGCTGGGCTGGAGGAAGCACAAGCTGGAATCAAGATTGCCGGGAGAAATATCAATAACCTCAGATATGCAGATGACACCACCCTTATGGCAGAAAGTGAAGAGGAACTAAAGAGCCTCTTGATGAAAGTGAAAGAGGAGAGTGAAAAAGTTGGCTTAAAGGTCAACATTCAGAAACTAAGATCATGTCATCTTGTTCCATCACTTCATGGCAAATAGATGGGGAAACAGTGGAAACAGTGGCTGACTTTATTTTTCTGGGCTCCAAAATCACTGCAGATGGTGATTGCAGCCATGAAATTAAAAGACGCTTACTCCTTGGAAGGAAAGTTATGACCAACCTAGATAGCATATTGAAAAGCAGAGACATTACTTTGCCAACAAAGGTCTGTCTAGTCAAGGCTATGGTTTTTCCGGTGGTCATGTATGGATGTGACAGTCGGACTGTGAAGAAAGCTGAGTGCCGAAGAACTGATGTTTTTGAACTGTGGTGCTGGAGAAGACTCTTGAGAGTTCCTTGGACTGCAAGGAGATCCAACCAGTCCATCCTAAAGCAGATCAGTCCTGGGTGTTCACTGGAAGGACTGATACTGAAGCTGAAACTCCAATACTTTGGCCACCTGATGTGAAGAGCTGACTCATTGGAAAAGACCCTGATGCTGGGAAAGATTGAGGGAGGGCAGGAGGAGAAGGGGATGACAGAGGATGAGATGGCTGGATGGCATCACCGACTTGATGGACATGGGTTTGGATGGACTCTGGGAGTTGGTGATGGACCGGGAAGCCTGGCGTGCTGCAATTCATGGGGTCGCAAAGAGTCAGACACAACTGTGACTGAACTGAACTGAACTGATCTGCATTGTCCTTTTGAGTGAGTTTGTTTCCCGGAACGGGTGGCTACAACAATGTACCAAGATACAATGGCCTAATCTTTGCTACCCATTTTGCATCAATATTTGTCTGATTTGTATGTTGTTCTCCCTGTACTTAGTATTTTGTCATCTCTAAATGCTACCATAGATATGTAAGTTTCCTCTGAAGATGTTCAACACATTATTCTATCAATGTTCATCTGTCTTTGAGCTATCTGACCTACTCCAATTTGTATCGGTGGCTCTCTAGGTCTGTAGTCCAGTTGTCACGTTGGAACTGCCCTTCACCAACAACTTGGGATTTCAGTTGAATGAGAAATTATCATCTAGGAAACCATTCTAGATTTGATTTTCTTTTATGGCCTAATTTCCCTAGGATACATTTTCCAATGTCTTCCTTGGAAAGGATACAGAGGCGGCAATATTTTGAGACTCTTGATATAAAATTGAGGGTAACAGGCAGGAAGGCTAGAGGTCTCCAAACAGAGGAAATAGGCTGCAAATGTCAGACATTTTTTAATCTCTCTCTTTAGCAGCAGGAGGAAACAAACAAATGTTAAAGAGTTTTTCCCCTTCTCTATACAAATTTAAAAAGAGGTTTCCCTTAAAATTCTGTGTTGCCATGATGACACCTGGCTCCACCAGATCTTAACTTTTCTCAAACCTTGAGCTAAACAATGCGTTTTTCTTATTGTCTTAAGCTATGTTAAGGAAGGGAAGGGACTTTGTGACCTCATGGAGTAGGCTACAGTCCATGCGATTTTCCAGGCAAGAATACTGGAGTGGGTTGCCATTTCCTTCTCCAGGGGATCTTCCCAACCCAGGGATCGAACCCAGGTCTCCTGCATTGTAGGCAGACGCTTTACCCACTGAGCCACCAGGGAACTATGTATTTGCCCTAGACTGTGTCAAGTCAGTTCCACCTAAGATTCAGAACTGACTTGACAAACCAGTATGTTTACTCATACATTGTTCTCCTAATCTATGTTAATGAAACTCCGTATTTACTTGGAAACCTGCCTTTCTTCAAGATTCATGTCAACTGCTTTATGGCCTGGGATAACTCAGCTGGTGCTAATGTTATCTCAAAATGCATGTTGTGGGTGAGGGGCCTGGTGCCACTCAGTTTTGAGTTTTGAGACATCTCCTTTCTATAATTAACAGCTTGCTAGTAGCTATGTAACATTCAGCTAAAGACTAGCTGGGAGGCACCCTCTCTGCTTCCTTCTGATGTCTATGTCAGAAGCTTTCTCTATCTCTTTTATACTTTAAAGAAAAAATTATTACACAAAAGCTCTGAGCGATCAAGCCTCATCTCTGGCTCCGGATTGAATTCTTCTCCGGAGGCCAAGAATCCCGGCATCTTCGTGGTTTAGCAATGACCTTTCACCTTGGAGGATCATCTGGGATTCTTCAGGACAAGGTAAGGATGCTTGGAGCTCTAGTTCTTTGTTCTTCCAGCAAACACGTTTTCTGCTGTACTTTACTAACTCTAAGGTGTGCTTGTGTGAATGAATGATATGCCCTGGGCAAAGCAAGTGAGCCGCCCGCTCTGCTGTTTTGAATGAGATGCCTCATAATTACTGAAGGCAGCCTCAAAAAGGGGCGCCTCGTTGGAGGTTTATACCGACCTGCCAATGCCAAGGACATCCAACCTCCCTGTGAGGGGAGCAACCAGAAATGGGCAAAGCGTGTGGACCGAACACTCCTTTCTCGGTCAAGCTTTCCGGTCTCTTTGACACTTTCATAACTTCTTGGGAATTAGAACTACTAACCTCATCTGTCGGATCATAGATTTTCAAGGGATTTGCTGTCCATGATGTTACTGTGTACTATCACTTACGTCCCAAACTTGGATTGGTAGTCCGGAAGTGCCCAGCCTTGCTAAGAATCCAAATTCAGAAGCTAGATGGAGCTCAAGCTCCAAGAGCATCTCTCAGGTTAAAGGTTACTCAGATAGGAAGTACAGCAGGCTTCTTCCTTTGGTAACACTAGCTCTTAGTGGGACCAGAGGAGGCTCTCCAGTAACTTCTGTCCCAACTACTCAGATATTCTTTCTGTGGAATCTGTGGGAATGAACTGAAGGACTGGGCCTAATAACTCAAGGAAAAAAAATCACATTTTCCTGACTGGCCAGCCCTTCACCATCTCTTTTGCTATCACTTATACTCGTGTGGTGACGCTTGGAACGAACATTGTGGTTTTATGTTTGTATCGGTCTTGTTGTGGTAAGGAATATACTCAGGGTCACACACTGGCACTCAGGTGACAAATGTTTTCCCCAGTGATCTTAGCTTGGGAGGCATTCTGGAAAGTTACTTTGATTGCACCTTGTGTGACATCAGAGGCAAGCAAGTTTTTAACGGTGAGAAACTGGACATTGGTCTGGGACACCATCAGGTCTACCCCTGGTGCATCTCAACCCCATCTTGGTCGTAGATCCGGGAATTTCCCTGGGAATAGAGAAGTGGGCCAGTCTGTTACTACAAGCTCAAGGAGAGACATGAAACTGAAATGTGCTAGCAAGTGGGAAAATGATATGCAAAATGTCATCCTCATTTGGCTCTTATTTTACTGCTGCAGAGAGCTAAAGAAGTTTGTGACCTGCTCCCCCCTACCCCATTCCACCCCACTTTAGCCACTTACTAAAAAGGGAAATTGCCCCTTTTCAGAGAGTTAGTGAGGAGGGTAGCTATTGTTCTGCCTAGCACAGTGCCTAACTTCAAATCCAAGTTTGCATGCTCAGTCACTTCAGTCGTGTATGATTCTTGGCGACACCATGGACTGTAGTTCCCCAGGCTGGTCAGTTCATGAGATTCTCCAGGCAAGAATACTGGAGTGGGTTATCATTTCCTTCTTTAGTTACTTTAATAAGCCTAACAGTCTTCTGTCATTTCAACTAAAATATGTAATTTTAAATTCTGAAACATTTAAAAAAATAGACCTGTACCTATTATTTAAATGGGTAACAAAATTTGTCATCTTTATTCAGCTCCTCACTTTTCTCTTTTAAAGGAATAACATATAAAGTCTCTCCACTATCACCCCTTCTTGCCTCCTGAGAAGTAATCATTATCCTGAAGTTGGTGTGTTTATGCTGGAATGTAAACATAAGCACCATGTTACTGTTTTGTGTATTTTAAAAATTTAATTAAGTAGTAGACTGTTCCCTGGGTTGGGAAGATCCCCTGGAGGACATGGCAACCCACTCCAGCATTCTTGCCTGGAGAATTCCTACGGACAGAGGAGCCTGGTGGGGTAGTCCACCAGGTCGCAAGATTTGGACACAACTGAGGGACTAAGCACAGCACAGCACATAGTAGACTGTTGTCAGACGTTTTGCAATTTACCTTTTTCACATAATTTGAGCAGTCATGTTGATGCATGTACATGTAGTTCATTCAACTACTACTGTATAACAGTCTATTTTGGTTTATAGAGGTGTTTCGGATTTTTTCTTTTTCAGTGAAGCATGAGATGGGATCCTCACCTTGGGAGAGTAGGAAGGGGTAGTAGGAGGCGAAGGCAGCAGTGTGAGGGAGAATCAGACACGAGGTATGAACTCACTTGAGAAATACAATAATGCTGCTGGGTCCACTTGGGGTTTCTGGATATGAATGTGGAATTAAGCCTGTCCATTGACGTGATCTTCTCCAGCTAAGTCTAACTACTCTGATGTAGCAAAAGGCAGACAGGCATTTGAATTCAACGAGATGGAGTTTAGGCAAGTGAGAACCGTAGACAGGGAATCAATACTGTTTAAGGTTTCACTGGAGAGCAGTTATGATGGTTCACAGCATCAGAGTAAGGATGGAGGTGAACACAGAAGGGGGATAGTGTTGGTTTTCTATTGCTACCTGTAACAGTTAATGTGTCAACCTGGCTGAGCCACAGAGTGCTGAGATATTTGGTTAAATGTTATTCTGGGTCAATCTGTGTGTGTTTCTGAGTGAGATTAACATTTCAATGAGTAGACAGAGTAAAGCAGATTGCCCTCCCCAATATAGGTAGGCCTCATTCCCTGGTGGTTCAGACTGTAAAGAATCTGCCTGCAACGCGGGAGACCTGGGTTCAATCCTTCATGGAAAAGGTTGGTTGCAATGCGAGATGTTCCAAAAACTATGCTAAAGAATAGAAGCTGGTGGTCAGAATGAAGAGCTTGAAGTTGACAATTGTCAAAGCGGATTCAAGTACTGGAAATGACAAAGGTCTACAACTTACCATGGAAATGAGGTGGCTGAGAAGGAATGGAGGAAAAGTTCACTGGAAATAAGGTGGTCAAGCAACCAAAAAAACAGAGGGTGGTGAATAGGTTAAAAGTGATAAATGAAACAGACCATTCCTTGAAGAAAGTTTCTCTAACACAAATGCATCTTGGTCAATATCTCCACCCTCACCCTTCTCTATAGCTTTTTCCCTGACAGCTGTTTTAACCCACTCACCTCATCCACAGAAAAACAAAATAGTGTAATCTAAAAAAGAAAAAAGCATGTACTTGAACACCAAATTAGTTGACAGAACTGTTCAATTTAGCTAGTAATAGTAAAATTAATCTGCACATCAATATTCCAACTCTTGATGGATGACATTTTTTCCAAGATCGAAAGTATGCAGAAAAATTTCCTGCTTGATGTTTAGATCAATGCCATGTATTATTTATGATGAAATCTTTTTAAATTTGACTTACCAATCACCCTGAAGTGTAGGCATGAAGATAGACAGCTTAGACTTAATATCCTTTCTAATTATCTGGGATAGAAAAGAGGAAATAGTTTGTGGTGGGGATAGACTTCGACAACAAAAATCAATTAATAGGTGGCATAGCACGTAACTGGTAAATTGTACTGTCCACTGGAAACATAGAATGTTTCAAAGACTATATGAAGATCAATATCCTTCCCTAAACATTCTCAAGGTATGAAGACATATTTGTTAAGAAGGTTATTTTAAATAATAAGAAATTCTAAGGAGGCAAATTCAGAATATTCATCCAAACCTTTATTGAGTGAATATTACATTATCAATGAAATAGAAGTGAAGATGAGCCCTGGCTATGAAGCCAGGGATGCTCTCTCTTGTCTGCTTTTACTTTTTACTTCATCACATTACCTTCCCCCATCCCACGTTAACACGTCTCTTTGATCCTTAAAAGCTGTACTTTCATTTATTCAATTAACACTAGAATTAAAAAAAAAAAAAAAGCATAGTGAAGTTGAACAGAAAGCCATAACATCATGATATTAAAAAAAGGATAAACAAAACCAACTATACTTCAATAAAAATTAATTTAAAAAACATGTAAGTACTGCTACAGTGTTATAATACAAACCCTGTAGAAACAAAGAAAAAACAATTTTGATTGGTAAAAGGGATGATATTCCCACAAAGCTGAAATGTAATTTTAACTGGTTGAATTTAAAGAATAAAATAAGCAGAAAGACAAAGTCAGCATGTTTGAGAAATGCTAAGAATTCGAGTATGGCTAGAACACAGGATGAACAGAATCACAGAGGATTATATACATGATGGAAACAAGTTTTGCTTTATTCTGTAAGTATTAAAGGGTGATTATCGATTTCTGAGCTAGGAAATTTAAGTGGTACACAGGTGATATAGCTAGATGTAGAGTTTAGGTAAAAAACTTAACAGTAGACTCCAGGAAGATACAAAAGCAGAGATCCAAAATATAGGTACTGTTAGTCAAGAAGTTCCTATAATAATCCAAGTAAGAAACAAAGTTGGTCAAAACCCCCAAATAAAATTTAATAGTTAACTGAGTTAGGCTGGAACATTCTGAACAGAATATACGAGAGTATCTTAGATACTTGTAATATAGTAGTTTAAAGAAATACAACTAGTTTAAATTATTCCTGCTGCTGCTGCTAAGTCGCTTCAGTCGTGTCTGACTCTGTGCAACCCCATAGACAGTAGCCACCAGGCTCCCCCGTCCCTGGGATTCTCCAGGCACAAACAGTGGAATGGGTTGCCATTTCCTTCTCCAATGCATGAAAGTGAAAAGGGAAAGTGAAGTCGCTCAGTCGTGTCAGACTCTTAGCGACCCCATGGACTGCATGCAGCCTACCAGGCTCCTCCGGAGTGGGGTGCCACTGCCTTCTCCTAAATTATTCCTGAGTAAACTATAAATAGAAAATAACTATAATGTACAACACTTTATAATGACTTAAAAGGGCTATTTACATTATGTATTTTAATTATCAAAACAGAACTTAATATATCAACTTTATTAATTATATGTACATAATTTATGCAAAAATGTTACATTCCCCCCCCATGGTTATAAGGACACCTCTGATCAACTTTTTTATAATTAGCTGACACACATTCATATAATACTAATTAATTTTATTAGCCTAAAAAACTAAATGAAATATAACCCCAAGTAATCGACTTAGAAAAACAATTAAAATACTATCTGCTGTGTAGTCAATTATTTATTGAGCACGTCCTATTTTTCAGCACCAAAACACATTTATTACCTCACAGAAATCAAAAAAACCACCCTTCCTCTCTTTCTTAGTTGTCTCCCTAAGGTCATTACCATGTGCGCGTGCTCAGTCGCGTCCAGCTGTTTGCAACCCCATGGGCTGTAGCCTATCAGGCTACTCTGTTCAAGGAATTTTTTAGGCAAGAATACTGGAGTGGGTTGTCATTTCCTACTTCAGGGGATCTTTCCAACCCAGGGATCAACCTGCATCTCCTGAACTGGCAGGCAGATTCTTCATCATTGCACCACCTGGAAGGCCATGGTCATCACCACCTATCTATAATTTCTTTTAATACAATACATGTTAAGTGGCAAGGTATAAGAATTAATCTATTATTCTGGAATTTTAAAATGACACATACACACATTTAAAGGTTATACATTTTAAACATATACAAACTGTTAATTCCTAAAAAATATTTAAAAAATTAACCTCATTGAAATTTTTGGTTTATAAAAATAACTTTATTGCAGGGTGTCAAGTTTAAATAATTGTGTATTATGATGGTCAGCTACATAGAAGATATTCTTTCAAGTTTAAAGTACCTCTCCTAAAAATTAGGCCAATGGTTGATTCCTTATTTTAGTTCAACTGGAATAAAACCTAACAGGAGTATTTTCCGGTAAAATACAAAAACTATTAGTCGCTCAGTCATGTCCAACTCTTTGTGACCCCATGAACTGCAGACCTCCAGGCTCCTCTCTGTTCATGGGATTCTCTAGGCAAGAATACTGGAGTGGGTTGCCATTCCCTTCTCCAGGGGATCTTCACGACCCAGGGATCAAACCTGGCTCTCCTGCATTGCAGGTGGATTCTTTACTGCTTGAGCCATCAGGGAAGCTGTATAATACAAAAAATTACAGCCCAAAGGTCAAGCAACACAGAATTTAATACATATTGGGAAGAATTTAACAGGTAATAGTAGAAAATTCTAGCATCTACTTTTGTGTAAGATTATCATACAGAAAACTTTTTCTATTAAAAGTATCTTCTAGAAAGGGAAGAAACTATAAAGAAACAGACTCTGTAAGATCTAGTTAAGTGCCCTCCTTCTACAAATTAAGAGACTGGGACTCAATCTTAATAAGTAACTTGTCCAAGACACACCTCAGTGGTACAATCAGGACTGATTCTGGAACCTGACTTCTATTCTGGGCTCTTGTTTACCATATCTGTGTTCTCATTTTACGACTGAATTATATTACTTATTCACTATGTTTTTACTTTAAATTTGGAAAATTAACAAGCAATGAAATGTCATCTACCCAACAACTCGAGTTGTTTTCAAAAAATGAGCATAATAATAATAGGATGCAGTTCATAACATTAGAGCACTTGCTTAGCTTCATTAAGGTTAAGAACTTTACACAGGAAAAAGTTCACTTTACACAGAATTTGGTTTGGCTAACAGAAATCTTACATGAAAGTCACACACTTGGAAACCTCTTAATCTATATCATAGTAACTTCATACGTTGTGAAATGGTTTTCTATAATCTTGACATTTTCTTCAGATAGCCAGTTTTCCTGTTTTAGCTGCCTTATAAGAGCTTCCAAAGACTTCAATCTCCCTAGAGTTTGTTGTTCCTGTAACTCAAGAAGAGTTATCTTTGAATGTAGTTTAGACACTTTCTGCCACAGATGTTCCTTATTTACATCTTGTCTGCAGTAAGAATGCTCAGTCTGTAAAACTTCTGTCTCATAGTCTACATCCTTGTATGAGTCTTCAATGTCTATATCTTCTTCCATTTCCACTGTTTCTTTGGGGGCAGGTATAAAAGAACTAATTGCAGGTTTGGAATTTTCTGTAGGTACAAAAATGGCAATAATGGATTCTTTATCTGTGTTTAATTCTTCAACTGTTTGAGTAACTGTGCGGAATATGAATGGATTTTCCTGTGCTGACTTAATTTCCACAGAATTATTTGTAAAGTGTGGGTTAGCAAGATGATTAGTAGTTATTTCAATCACTTCTTGGGTTTCTAAAGGCTGCTGAATACCCTCTAAATTTGAAGTTGTCAAAGTAATAGTTGTAGAACTTAGATTCTCAAATGATGTGTGAAAACCACCTATACCCATGTCTTGGTTAACTGATGTTTCCAAGGTAGATTCTGGTTTTCTGGTATCTTGTTTAACTAGACTAAGAGTTAATATGTTACTTTGCCCACTTTCTGCTTTTGGATCTGGTGGCTTTACCAAGGCAGATGATTCAAGTAATTCTGCATGTTCAGGGAGGAGATCTGTATTAACTGGATGCTTCTTTGGCTCATTTGATGCAAAAGATTCTTCTGACTTGGCTTTTAGGCATACTTCTTTCTCACTTTTCAATTTTTTCTTCTGAGATTTTTTTTTGGAAGGATCTTTCTCCTATAAAATAACATTTTCAAATTCTAAAAAAGATGTCCTTACTAGGCTTTATCCTCTTATTAGATAGTGCTGACTATTTCAGTACAACTTTTAGTAGTATACTGGCCAAACAAATTTATTCAGTTAAAAAATGTTTTCAGCTCAAAATATACGTGAAAGCATTTTTTAAAAAAAATTATGCATAATCAATATATGAAGAAAAATCTCAGATCATTCACAAGACTAGTAAAAAAATCTTAGATCATTAATTTACATTAAAAACTCAACCTGATAATTTATGTATGTGTTATCTTTGGCTCCTCTTAAGCTATGCTTCAGAATGGTTTATTAAAAAATTATCACTTTCAGTAAAAGTACACATTAGTTTTCCTTTCTCAAGTATTTGTTTTCCCAACAGTTATTTTTCACTCTCCTCCCCTCTTCCTGACTACCTGCCACCCTGCAATCTGCCACCATACTCAGTATTAGCCCCTTCTCCCCTACTCCCTGCCTCCAATACCTGATTGTCTTCAGGCAAAGAAAATATTGTTGGAATTGCAGTTTGTTTCAAATAGCGAATACCCCATCTGATGTCAAGAGAGTCAGGAGTAAAATGGTCACTACACAGGAACTGGTATTTACTTGGAACCCATGAATCTCGTTTCATATTCTTTAACCATTTTTCAAGTCTTTCTTTGTCATGGAGAGGAAATCTGAAATTAAAAAAAGGAAAATTTTGCTATATTTTAACAATAATGCCAGACTCCAGGCCTGTATATAGGGGTAACCTAAGGGCCACAAAAACAAGACAACCATTCCCACCATACAACAGCATCTTCATGACAACTACTGTCATATCATCTCTGCAGCAAAGAAAGCTAAGATATGAGATGTGTAGCCAAAGCTTTTGTTCGAGAAGACTGGTTTGTAAAACATAACCCAGGGTCCCTTCAAGTAAGACATGTTACTACAAAGGATAAAGTCTATTCATATTTTCTATGGATTATGTTTCTTTTTCATTCTGTTGTATAGTCTGTAGAACTAGGGAAGAGTTTTGTTAACTAAAAAGTCCTATTCAAATATACTTCATAGTAATATAACCATTTCCTGTCTATAAAAAGAATTAAACCTAAGGCTTTTATATTAATATTTTTAAAATAAGGAGATGTTAATTCAAAAAATGGTTTAGCTAACATAAAATGAATACTGTATCTTATAAAACTACTAATATTCCATTCTCTTTACTGAAATCAGCCTCAATTCCAACCATCTGTAATCTAGCCCAACATTTCTAGTCTTCTTTAGCCAGTGGTTTGGGAACTCTAAAATTCAAGTATTCAAGTTCTGAAAGTGAACTAAACATGTTAAGAGGGCAGACTCATATTTTATAATAGGAGACAAATAGAAAAGACAGAGAAAGGCAAGAGAGCTCTTTATATATGTTGTTGTTGTACCAAATAGCCTGGATATTCAGAGTTGGCTCTAACACACTACATGTTTTAGGGTAAAATTTGGACTTGCTGCAGAATTTGACAGAAAACTTTATTCTACCAGTGTAAACAGGTTTGCATTAAACAACAGTGATTAGTATTTTTTTTGAAAATTTTATAGGAACACAGGCCAAGACACATATTATATAATAATTTCCTATTTTTAAAAGGGAGTAACAAAAGGTTCTCATACAAGAAGCAGCTGTTAAACATTTCTCCCAATTACAACCATTTATGCTTTGCAGTAAAGATTTTATAAAAAATAAATACTGATAACTTAGTAAGATGCTAGATGAAAAGAGTCTGGGTGCTTTGTAGAAAATAATTTTTAATGCTGATATCATTCCATAGGAAAAAAAATCATATTATCTGCTTTTGGAAGTTTTTTTTACCATTGATACAATATTCATACACAGTTTGAAAAGTTTTTAACCTTACATGTATCAGTAACTTATATTATAAATATGATAAGCATAATGAGTAAAGGCATTTAGTGGCAAAAAGAATTTTACTTTCAGAGGACTTAGAATAATCACTGCTATAAACTGAGCACTATATTCATTGAATTTCCTAATTAATATAAATTTATTTTGCAGAACGCGACAGTGTCAGTAAGAAAATTCTTCAAGTTGGATGCTATTAGGGGACTGAACACATGAAATTTTAAAAAATCAATAAAAAGTTCCATTTCCAGTAAATTCACATTTTGAGGAATAAAAATCTATAATTGACTTTCTCTGGCATTATTATTTTTCTCTCCTTAAAAATAATAACTATGCAGTTCACAAGACTAAAGAAGTCCTAGTCTGAGGTTATGAGCCCCCCAAATCCAAGGCCAAATAAATATGGGAAATATGGTGTTAAGTTCAACATGATTCTTTGCTACAAACCTCCTCAGAGCCAGTGATATTCATATACCAGAGTATGTTTATCCCCCTAAAACATCTCTGCAACCTGTGGAAGGGCTTCAAGGAAGATAATTCTGGAAATATGGCACATACTTCTCTATTGTTCCAAATAAAAATGAGTACTTTTGGGGTTCCACAAAAAAATATTTCGTGGCTATAGTTATTTGGAATACATACAGTAATTTGGAATAAAGTGGAATATTCCCTACTTTTCCAGAGTTCGCTTTCTGCCACTTCACTTTTAGGAAAAGTTAGGTCTAACAGGTATTACGGCCCAAACAAAATTTTCGCTTTTACGAAATAAAACCAATTGCTTCCTCGCTTAGAAAAGGCTTCCTAGGAACGCTCTACGTTGGGAGAGGGGGGAAAATCTGTTAGCCCTTACTTACCTGCTCCCTGTACGAATGAAGAATTATCTAGAGCCCTGAGCAGGTGACAGATTATAATTCCGCCTCCGCCACAAAACTTTCAAGATAAGTTACCTGATCTTTTCTGAAAAGCCTCAGTTTTCTCAGGAGAAAATGGAGTAACATCTACGCGACCTAACTCACAGGAGGTGTAAGATAAACTTGGAGGGCACCTTCCCATTCGGCACGTTTGATGCACCTGAAGTGATTCCGTTCAGTTCAGTCGCTCAGTCGTGTCCGACTCTTTGCGACCCCATGAATTGCAGCAGGCCAGGCCTCCCTGTCCATCACCAACTCTCGGACTTCACTCAAACTCACGTCCACTAGCGTTGTTCAATGAAATGAGGTCAGGGGAGGTTGGGAAACGCTCTGAAAACCAGAAGTATCGCTCAAACTTTACCGCTTAAAATGCCGTTAATACCCTCAACAGACCCCTAAGGCTCGCCACACGCCCAGCGTCCTCCCTAGAAATGTCAGAACATTTCCAGATAGACTCAACTCGCGCCTTCGCGCCTTCCTCCTGCGCAGAAATCAAACACTCCCGGAGAACCGAGGACAAATTTACAGAGCAGACAGGAGAGACGCCAAACCCTAACCCCAAACGCCACACTACAGCGACCCAAAGGCAAGCTGAAGCTTCCGCGTTAGGGGCAACTTACGGGTAAAAACTAAGCTTCCGCTCTTTGTTATTTCGTCCCCGGCGGTTCTTACAGCAAATCGCTGCGCAATAGCGGGGCATCGCTGCAGCGCAGCCACACGAGACCCAAGCCGCCAAGGGGCACAGGATGGACTTCCTCACCGAGGCGGAGCTGCAGGTCCTTGCTGCCCGAGGTAACGCGCCTGCGCCAGGCGAGGTGGAGTGGAAAGACTCGGCAACCCTGCACTCACTTCCGTTTCCGCCGGCTTCGGCTCGGCCCTTTCGGGGGTTGGAGCCGGAAGTGACGCATGGGCTGATCAGCAACAACAGTTTTCCACGTGCGCGTAGGGCGCCAGGGTCAGGTGGGGAGGCGGGAGCCAATAGAAAAGCGTTTCGTGTAGGTCTTCTCCAGAGGTTTAGGCGCCCGCAGCAACCGGCCAGCCACTGGGGAGCGGGCTGTGCGAGAAGGTGGTTGTGAGAGGCGTGTGAGGTCGGCGGACAGGAGGCAGTGGGCCCGTATCGGCTCACGGAAGCTGCTGAGGCCGGGGTGAAGGCCGAGCCGAGCGGCCGTGTGGAGTCGCTGGTTAGTGTCGTCGGTCAGGAGCGGCAGCAGCTGGAGGTTGCGGACGAGAGACGAGGCCGAGGTCTCGGGGAGGGGGGTTAGGCCTCGGTGTCCGCTTCGACCGCCGCTAGGGCTTCGGGCTGCCCGGTGTTCTTGAGGAAAATAATAGGGGAAAGGTGATGGCAGAAACACAGCGTAGTGCGGTTTGTCGTGGGGTTGTGCTGCTGGCTTTCTCGGGCGTTGGGCAGCTCCTCTCAGACCCCGGGTGGGACTCCGAGCCCTTCAACCCAATGGCTGCATCTGGTCTGCTAGGGAGAGTATGGGTGAGGGCTGACGGTCTAGCCCAAGCAGTCACCGGCTCTGGGGAGAGAGACCCCCGGGACTGTCTGCCGGGTCCCTCTTAGGAATGAGGAGTCAGTATAAGGCAGTCAGTCTTCTAGGAAAGTACGGGATATTCACCTTGAAACTGAAATGAAGTTTATTAAACCAGGAAGGTACCTCTCTGCCAGTGTTAGACCCGCCCTTTGGCAACGGCCGCAGTACATGCTCGGTTTGTGTTCGTTTAACCAGGAGTCTGTACTTGATCCTTGGTACCCGTGACTGTGACTAACTCTCTGGAAAGAAGTGATCTGTCTGCTAATTACGCTCCAAACGGGCCACAGGAGAGGAAGGCAGGCAGTTTCCACAAACGAGAGTGTCTTTCGTCAGACGTGTTATATTCAAAAAACAGGATCAGTTCTTTTTGAATCGCGAACCATTTAATCTGTAGTCTCGAGAATTCCAAGTTGTAGTCTAGGTGGAAACTTCTTTGAGGTTAGAGAAATAGTTTAATGACTCCTGAGAAGTTTGAAAGTAAGTTTACCTTATCTGTAGTACAAACAATGAAAGTTCATTTTTTTTTTGGCAACCTTAGCAGAAATCCTAAATTTTGTTAATTACTAGTTTTTACAAAACATATATCCATGCTTTTCTATTAAATGTTTGAGCTCTTACAGTTTTTTTTTTTTTTTAAAGAGATTACGTTCTGTTGTGAGTTTTCAATATTATTGTGATATTGAGATTCTCTAAGTGCAATCCTTGGCTCCTTTTACCGAAATGAAAACTGAAAATTTCTTTGTTGCCGTTGAGTCACTAAGTTGTGTCGGACTCTTTTGCAACTCCGTGGACTGTCGCCTACCACACTTCTCTCTGCCCATAGGATTTTCCAGGCAAGAATTGTGGTGTGGGTTGCCGTTTTCTTCTCCGGGTTCTTCCCGACCCAGGAATTGAACCTGCGTCTTCTGCTTCGCAGGTTGATTCTTTACCACTGAGCCATCTGGGAAGCCTGTTTCTTAGGGAGGGAAGATTACTACTAATTTAGACATAAGGAGCTATTTACCTTGGTAATGAACATTTTTCCCGTTCAATTTCTTTAACCCCCTTTAGAATATACATCGGAGAAGGCAATGGCAACCAACTCCAGTACTCTTGCCTGGAAAATCCCATGGGCGGAGGAGCCTGGTAGGCTGCAGTCCATTGGGTCGGGAAGAGTCGGACACGACTGAGCGACTTCACTTTCATGCATTGGAGAAGGAAATGGCAACCCACTCCAGTGTTCTTGCCTGGAGAATACCAGGGACAGGGGAGCCTGGTGAGCTGCCATCTATGGGGTCGCACAGAGTCGGACACGACTGAAGAGACTTAGCAGCAGCAGCAGCAGCAGAATATACATTCTTGAATATTAGGATTCTTTCAGAAAGTGTTTTGATTTTCCACCCTTTTTACAAGGCTTGCATGTAATGAGGCTTTGATAGTAACTGATCAAATATCTGTTATTGAATATTTTTGTATCTGTTTATGGCCAGAGTGTTAGTGGAAAGGCAAAGCCATGAAAGATTGTTCTCAATTTGGTTGAATTATATTTGCTTTCAAGACGATTACTACCAATTAAGGGAGTGTAAAGCCTGTACAAATTAAATAACATGGAAACAAGTACAAGATACACTATATAGGCTTAACATTTTGGTACTGCATTAGTGTACTTTAAATCCTAAAAGCTCACTCAGTTCCTTTTAAAAGAAGAATCTAAAGATTAGTTCCATAATTTTTTTTCTTTTCTTTTTTAGGATATTGAAATGGCTACTCCCCAATCAGTTTTCATCTTTGCAATCTGCATTTTAATGATAACAGAATTAATTTTGGCTTCCAAAAGTTACTATGATATCTTAGGTGTGCCAAAGTCGGCCTCAGAGCGCCAAGTCAAGAAGGCCTTTCACAAGTTGGCCATGAAATACCATCCTGATAAAAATAAGAGCCCTGATGCTGAAGCAAAATTCAGAGAGATTGCAGAAGGTATGTAAATGACTATCTCCAAGGTCTCAAAGGTATTAAGTAGTAAAGGAAAAATGATAGGTAAGAAGTTTGTATATATTTGAAGGTTTTGTTGGAGATGAGAGGTAAAGTGGATGTATACGTAAATGTAGTGAGAGTCTCAAGGGTGTTTTCTTATAACATTTTGATCCTGGATGTATGGAAGTATATACTTTTTTGGCATTCAGATCTAAAAATGTTGAAAATGTATTACTTCATTCTTTTATTATTTATAAAATTGCTTATTGTTTCTTAACATAGAACAGGGAACTTTAGATACTTCAAATTAAAAGTTTTTATGAAATACGGAGATTAAATATAAAACTTGAGCATAAAGAAATTAAATAGATTTTAAGTGCCGTTTTTTTTTTTTTTCTTCCTCACTTGGTCTACATCCCAAAGCCACATTTGTCTTTAAAGGAAAAGTGTTAAACAAGTTTTGATTTAATACTAATTCTGAAACAGATTGCATCTCCTGAGCATTCAGTAGTTAATTGTTGGGTGGTGGTAACTGGGAGTTGGAGTTAAACATTTACTTCAGCTAGTAAGGAGGTGAAAAATCTGAATTCCTCTTAATTTGCTCATTAAATTCTTTAATGCAAGTGGTGACTTTACACAAATAGTATGAAGAATAACTCTGAAATTGTTGCCCATATAATTATTTTTAGTAATGGTAGCATTTATTTAACATTTATTGTATAGATACTAGAGGCAGGTATTGTGCTAACTGCTGATAGCATACAGTGGATAAGACAAAAAGTCACTGCCTTTTGTGACTCTTAACTTTATTCTTATGCTTGTAGGCTTTGGTTTTATTTGTGCTGTGAAATCTTTTCTAAAATAGATAAATTTAAAAGGCTTGGATATATGTAATTTCGTTTCTCTTCAGTTACTAAAGTATTTTTATTTCTTTTCAGCATATGAAACTCTCTCAGATGCTAATAGGCGGAAAGAATATGATACAGTTGGACATAATGCTTTTACTAATGGTAAAGGACAAAGAGCTAGTGGAAGTCCTTTTGAGCACTCGTTTAACTTCAATTTTGATGACTTATTTAAGGATTTTGATTTTTTTGGTCAAAACCAAAATACTCGGTCCAAGAAGCATTTTGAAAATCACTTCCAGACACGCCAGGATGGTTCCAGTAGACAAAGGCACCATTTCCAGGAGTTTTCTTTTGGAGGTGGTTTGTTTGATGACATGTTTGAAGATATGGAGAAAATGTTTTCTTTTAGTGGTTTTGACACCACCAACAATCGACATACAGTACAGACTGAAAATAGATTCCATGGATCCAGCAAGCACTGTAGGACTGTCACTCAACGAAGAGGAAATATGGTTACTACATACACTGACTGTTCAGGACAGTAGTTGGTTCTTTTTCTGTTCTCATTAAACCCAATTAGTTGACTCCTCTTCAGTATCTTTGATGCAGAAAGAATTTTTTTGTGAACTATTTTGACAAGTGCATGATTTCACTTAATATAGCTATTAAATATATTTAAATTGTTTTTGACAATTCAGCAACATTTAATTAGGAGACCAATAGCTAATTAATTTCCCTGATTAGAAAAGGTTCTTTACAAAAAGATACTATAATTCTGCCTGGTCTTTTTTTCTCTACTTGTCCTTGGGCTTATTAACATGACCAGTATCATTACCAAGGAAAGAATTGACTTTGCCTGATAAATATTTAAAGGTTAAACTTTAAAAGTTATTCTAGATTTAAATTGTGTGAACATGAATTATTTTTGGGGAGTGAAACCTTTGCTAATTTAAAATTGCATGCTCTGTGGCATCTCTGACTTAGATTGCAAAATATATGTGAAACTATAATTCAGTTGTTCAGCAAAGGATGACAAGCAGTATCTTGTTTAATTTCCACTGAAAGCTTGAAAAAAGTATGGTTTAATAACCATGCAGAAGAATTCAAGTAAAGAAAATGATTGTGTTGCTCATAGTCTTGTTTAACACCAAAAGACAGTTGAAAACTTCAGAAGTATTGCCAAGAGATTGTTATCTGTTTGATCCCTGGCTAATGATTTTGTAGTGTTGAAGTCATAGCTGTTTTACACATCTTTTCACATTTCTTTCTTAGTTGGCCCTCTCGATCTTAGTGTCGATTTATGTATTTTTGTGTGTATGTGGTTTTTCTTCTTTGCACTCATCTTTAGAGATTGACTAATACCTCATTCTGTTTATAAAAACAGCCAGTAATTTCTGTGCAACCTTATTATGTGCAATATTTTTAAATCCTAAGAAATGTGTGCTTTTGTTTTCAGATGGAATTATTTCTTTAGTTCTGCACTTGTTCCATGTTGTACTCCATATGAGTACTAATCCTATGGATACATATTAAAACTAGTAAATATCTCATACAGCTTTGTGAGTGAGAGAAATATAATATTTACAATATGATCTCTTGTCATTCTTAAAAGTTTATTCTGCAGTTGGAGGGTATATAAGCAATTGAGCTGCTAATACTGATCATAGACTGTATTCTAGAAGTTTGAAGATTTTGTTAATTTTGGTATATTTGCTTGCTAGGAGCAAGTATTCTTGCCACTGGTTTGTTCCGCTTCAGGCTTGGTTGGGAAAAAGACTGCATGAACCTATATTTGTTAGTAATCGTCTTTAATTTGAAACCTGCAAAGACAATGAATATATTTATGTACCTTTATTAGTTCGTAAAAGTTATACATACTACTTTCATTTGATAATAAGAAAATCGCCTGCCTTGAATTTTGGTCTAAAAATTCTCTGTGGCCTATTAAACAGAAAAAGTAAGGCAAAAAAATAAGACCCCCCCCCATGAGTCATACACACTTATGATACAAGCTAAATATAAAGAAAGATGCTTAGATAATCTATAGGTATGTGTGTGTGAGTAATTAGCTGTGTAAGCAACTAGAAATTAGAGCAGTAATCAGTATAACAGTTTCCTCCATAATTTAGAATTTTTTTCTTCATAGTTTGTATAGGTTGAATGTACAAAGAGAACAGTGAACTCCTGTAGTTATGCATGACCAATATGATAGCTTAATCTTTACTCCCTATATAAGTCAACACAAAATCTGTCACCTTTTTTGCTTCTGCATAAAATAGTGACATAACATGACTTTATTTTTCTTGAGCTAACGTGTAATTCTTCAAGTTTGGGGATTGAGTATGTCTTGCATTGGGTACTGTAGTGCATGTGGTAGGTTTGAAGTTCTTTTGGTGCTCTAAATTGGTAGGCAGTTTTGTGCTCTAAATTTCAAATCCAATTCTGAGATCAGTTCCATGAAAATTTAGGTTGCCTAAGGTCAGTTAAGAATTTATACATTCATGAAGTAGTTATTTTAATTTTTCTAAATAAAAAGCACACTAGGGGAAATGGTGCAATAGCACTCCACTCCAGTACCCTTGCCTGGAAAATCCCATGGGCGGAGGAGCCTAGTGGGCTGCAGTCCATGGGGTTGTGAAGAGTTGGACAGACTGAGCGACTTCACTTTCACTTTTCACTTTCCTGCATTGGAGAAGGAAATGGCAACCCACTCCAGTGTTCTTGCCTGGAGAATCCCAGGGATGGGGGAACCTGGTGGGCTGCCGTCTATGGGGTCGCAGAGTCTGACACGACTGAAGCAACTTAGCAGCAGCAGCAGGGGAAAATGAGACCACTGTTGAACAGAATACAGAAATTTATCAGCAGTAGGTCTCTAAAGTTTATATTGTTCATGTTAATGCTGGCACCTTTAGTTCCATGTGACATACTGAATAAAGTCACTCATGGTTGTTTCCTGCTTTGGTTCCAATGACAAAATATAATGAAGCCATAGTTCAGTCACTCAGTTGTGTTCGACTCTGCGACCCCATGGACTGCAGCATGCCAGGCTTCTGTGTCCAGCACCAACTCCCAGAGCTTGCTCAAACTCAAGCCCATTGAGTTGTTGATGCCATCCAACCATTTCATCCTGTGTCGTCCCCTTCTGCCTTCAATCTTTCCCAGCATCAGGGTCTTTTCAAATGAGTCAGTTCTTTGCATCAGGTGGCCAAAGTATTGGCGTTTGAGCATCAGTCCTTCCAATGAATATTAAGGACTGATTTCCTTTAGGATGGACTGGTTGAATCTCCTTGCCGTCCAAGGGACTCTCAAGAGTCGCTTCCAACACCACAGTTCAAAATTATCAATTCTTCTGCGCTCAGCTTTATAGTCCAACTCTCACATCCATACATGACTACTGGAAAAACCATAGCTTTAACTAGATGGACCTTTGTTGGCAAAGTAATGTCTCTGCTTTTCAATATGCTGTCTATGTTGGTTATAGCTTTTCTTCCACAGAGTAAGTGTCTTTTAATTTCAAGGCTGCAGTCACCATCTGCAGTGATTTTAGAGCTCCCCAAAATAGTCTCTGCATTGTTTCCCCATCTATTTGCATGAAGTGATGGGACCAGATACCATGAACTTAGTTTTCTGAATGTTGAGTTGTAAGCCAACTTTTTCACTCATCTTTCATTTTCATCGGAGGCTTTTTAGTTCTTTGCTTTCTGCCATAAGAGTGGTGTCATCTGCGTATCTGAGGTTACTGATGTTTCTCCCAGCAATCTTTATTCCAGCTTGTGTTTCATCGAGCCTGGCATTTCGCATGATGTACTCTGTATATAAGGTAAATAAGCAGGTAACAGTATACAGCCTTGAGGACTCCTTTCCTGATTTGGAACCAGTCTGTTGTTCCATGTCCAGTTCTAAGTTACTTCTTGACCTGCATACAGATTTCTCAGGAGGCATATAAGGTGGTCTGGCTTTCCCATCTTTTTCAGAACTTTCCAGAGTTTATTGTGATCCACACAGTTAAAGGCTTTGGTGTAGTCAATAAAGCAGAAGTAGATGTTTTTCTGGAACTTTCTTGCTTTTTCAGTGATCCAACGGATGTTGGCAATTTGATCTCTGGTTCCTCTGCCTTTTTTTGAATATCGAAGTTCACGGTTCACGTACTGTTGAATCCTGGCTTGGAGAATTTTGAGCACTACTTTGCTAGCGTGTGAGATGAGTGCAGTTGTGCAGTAGTTTGAACATTCTTTGGCATTGCCCTTCTTTGGGATTGTAATTAAAACTGATCTTTTCCAGTCCTGTGGCCACTGCTGAGTTCTCCAAATTTGCTGGCATATTGAGTGCAGCACTTTCACAGCATCATCTTTTAGGATTCAAAATAATTCAACTGGAATTCCATCACCTGCACTAGCTTTGTTCATAGTGATGCTTCCTAAGGTCCGGTTGACTGCATTTCAGGATGTCTGTTTCTAGCTGAGTGATCACACCATTGTGGTTGTCTGGGTCATGAAGATCTTTTTTGTATAGTTCTGTGTATTCTTGCCACCTCCTCTTAATATCTTCTGCTTCTGTTAGGTCCATACCATTTCTGTCCTTTATCAAGCCCATCTTTGCATGAAATGTTCCCTTGGTATCTCTAATTTCCTTGAAGAGATCTCTAATTTCCTTGAAGAGATCTCTAGACTTTCCCATTCTGTTGTTTTCCTCTATTTCTTTGGACTGATCATTGAGGAAGGCTTTTTTATCTCCTTGCTATTCTTTGGAACTCTACATTTAAATGGGTATATCTTTCATTTTCTCCATTGCCTTTAGCTTCCCTTCTTTTCTCAGCTAATTGTAAGGTCTCCTCAGACAACCATTTTGCCTTATGCATTTTTTTCTTGAGGATGGTCGCTACCTCCTGTACAATGTCATAAACTTCAGTCCATAGTTCTTCAGGCACTCTCTATCAGATCTAATCTAAATGAAGCCATAAACATGCTTATAAGGTAACATCCAGGAGTTTTGAGGCATGATTATAAAAGAAGGGGTATAGGGCAAAGAGGTTGAATTGAGAGGTAAATCCGAGAACCATAGTTAAGGTGTTGGAGAAGCTTTTAAGTCTCAGATTTTTAGGAAGAAATGGGCCAGAGCTCAATTATGTTAATTCATTGAACTGCATTGGGAACCCTTCCCCTTTTGCCTTCAGGTAGACTATTGACAGCTTTTTCTTAAGGTCAGAGACTTAATGTAACTCTTCAAAGAAAAAGATTATTTCTGGGCAGGCTCCCCAGTTGTGGGCATTGAGATGACATGATAGGTTGACCAGAGGTGAATTTTCACGTGGTGGTGGAGAGGGTGGTGGTGAATAATACTAACACTCCACTCCCAGAGTAAATAAAACCTTATTTTGACGTGTAGGGAGCAATACTTTCTGCATCCTGACTACATACTTACCTGCAGTTGCCTGCAGGTTGAAATACCCTGACAACTTACAAGAAACTGTAGCTCCTACTGAAAAAGGAGCTGTAATGCAGGCATACATTACTGTTGAAGAAACTGTTTTTCTCATCTGTGCAAATTGAATTCCTTCATAAACACATACATATGCTCAAGGAATTCAGACATTTAAGGAAAACCAATGGTAGGGAATAGAAGCCTGGACATTGAACCCTGTATTTACTGATTGTCTCTGTAGGCCTCATTGAGAAGGTGAATTTACAGACTTGAGTTACGTGTATGAAAGATGGAAATGTGTAACAAGTTCTAGGAAAAGTGAAGAAGCCAGTATAGCTGGAGGTCACTGATAAGACGAAGTAGTTGGAGATAAGTCTATAAAGATAGTGAGGTAGGTGGCCAGGACAGAGCCTGCAGGGCTTTGTCAGCTTTTGTAAAGATTTGACATTGGAATGTGATAGCTGAGTTTTGAGCAAATAAATGAGTATCTTTCATAGATTTTAGAAGGATCATACTGGCTGCTGTGTTGATAGTAGACGATAGAGGGGCAATGGTGGAGTAGAGAGATCAGTTAGACTGTTTGCATATTCCTGGATGAGAAATTAATGCAGCTCACACACTGCACCAGTGGGAATGGTTGCAAGCAGTTGCCAGTAGGATTTGTTTAACAATTGGATATAGGCGTGAAAGAGGATAAAAAGATTATTCCAAGCTTAGTGTTTAGAGAACCAGGACAGTTGTCGTTAACTTAAGATGGGGAAAGCTGCAAGAAGACATTTAAAGGGAAAGATGGAAAGTTCAGTTGGACATACAATTTTGAAATAATGTATATACAGGCTTAGAGATAGGCCTGGAATTTGGAGAGAGCTGAGCTGAAGATGTATATTTTTGAATTGTCAAAATATAGGGAATATTTTAAACCACAAGTCTAAAATCACCAAGGGAGTATTTATAGATATAAAAAGAAACAGTCAAAGAACTAAGCCCTTAAGTGCTCTAAAATTAAAGGCAAAACAGCCCCTCCCCTCCCCCCAAAAGCATGAGGAGAAAATGAGAAATACAGAAAGATATCTCAGAAGAGGCAGCCAGTGAGTTAGGAGTTTTGTGTCTTGGGAGAAAGTGAAAAAAAGTTTATCAAGAAGTAGAAAATGGGGCTTCCCTAGTAGCTCAGAGGTGAAGAATCTGCCAATGCAGGAGACACAGGTTTGATCCCTGATCTAGGAAGATCCTGCATGCCACAGAGCAACACAGCCCATGTGCCACAACTACTGAGCCTGTGCTCTAGAGCCTGAGTCGCACACCAGTCTCAGTAGTTGGAGCACGTGGGCTCATAGTTGCAGTGCCCAGGTCTAGGGCACACAGTCTCAGCAGCTGTGGCTCGAGGGCCCTAGAGCTCATGGGCTCCAGTAGTTGGGGCACTAGGGCTTAGCTGCTTCATATCGAATCCATGTCCCCTGCACAGGCAAGTGGATTCTTAACCACTGGACCACCAGGGAAGCCTCACCATTAGAGATTTTTAAAGAAGACTGGGCTTTTCTCTTTGTACCCTGAACTGATAGCTGAATTTTTCAGTTAGGAACCAACTTCATCTTAAATGTTACAGAATCTTGGCATTGGTAGGTTTAATGTTTGTGGTTTCAACTATTTGGGACAAACTCCAAACTTCTATAGTATAAGAATTTGTGATTTTTTTGAGGTATAAAATGGAATTCCATACCATACTAGTGTATTACTAGGTAGTAAGTAGACTAGCCACCTATCCAGTATCTACAAATCAAAATATCTTTGAATAGCTTGTATTTATCATTGTGTAGGCATTTAAAGAAGGAAATCATATGCTAATGGTGTTCACTAAATTAGAGAGATAAGTCTCCTTCTTCAAAGTTGAGGCTATTATATTCTTTTTCATGTGAAGATTGGTTGCTACCATGAGCCATTTACCAGATCAAGTCTTTTGTACCCACTGTGTTCTATTCTGCCCCATCCTGCCTCTGTCAAACCTCAATTTCCCTCATTTATTTGAATACCTGTTTTGAATTTTAACTACTGGCCTGGAGGGAGTCAAATCTACACCTGCAAACTCATTGTTTTCACCTTCCCTCCACCAATCTATGCTGCTGACATCTCAAAGATGCTTCATGGTAGTCTTTTTTGGGTTATGACATATTATATAATTATCACTCACTAAATTAGCAGCTTAAAAAAACTTTCCACTATTTAATTTTTTAAACTTAATTTCTTATTATTCAAATATAATTTCAAGTAATAATGACCACTTGAAAAATTACATGTGTGATTACACATATTAGGGAAAAGTCATTAAAATCATTTGCTGGTATTTTACAGTTTACTTTTAGTGACAATGAAATGTGTTAATATGTTGGTATTAAAAGAGCAGTAACATTTTCTTGTTTTAAATGAATTTTACTATTTTCTAAATTATGTTTCATAATTAGAAATGGAATGAATTGGTGTTTGCTAATGCATAATTATTTGGTTATTTGTATTCATTCTTATAATTTAGATAATACTGATTCACATCAGGAATATAGACCCACATACATTAGAGATGTAAGATACAGAGAAAAACATTTTTCTTTCCTTTTCAGAGAGGGTTTTTGTTCCTTCACTCCGTTTCTTGTAGGTAGACGTGCTATGTTAGTTGGAATAGGCTAATCTACACTGTAATAATATATCAGTCACATTCATTTTCTTAAATATTGGAATAATATCAAAATAAATATGCCTAATGACCGTATTACTTAATGCTATATTTAAAAAAAAGAATAGCTGTAAACTGTGTTATTTGTGTGTTCAATGAAAATAAGTATGGGAAACACTAGTTTTCTTGATTCCCCTGAAGTGGAAGTGAAAGTGAAGTCGCTCAGCCGTGTCCCGACTCTTTGCACCCCGTGGACTGTAGCCCACCGGGCTCCTCCATGCATGAGATTCTCCAGGCAAGAATAACTGGAGTGGGTTGCCATTTCCTTCTCCAGGGAATCTTCCCTACCCAGGGATTGAACCCAGGTCTGCCGCATTGCAGGCAGACCCTTTAACCTCTGAGCCACCAGGGAATCCTGTATTCCCCTAAGACTTCTCAATTTTTTTTTTTACATGCATAGCTCTGAGAAGCAAATACAGTTTGAAGCATTTCTAAACCTATGATCAAACAAACCCTTTTTCTAGGAGCATCTCTCTGGACCAATTAAGTAAAAGAATTCCATGTAACACTCTGGAAACTCTGGACTACCAATACCTTTAAATCTAATAAGAACACACTTTTGTGGAAAAGGCAAACTTTTAAAAACTTTAAAAGTTTTCCATAAATAAGTGTTAGGATTAGTGTCCCTTATAGCACTACTATGGGCAGTAGAGAAAATTTATTAGAAGAGTGATTTGAAGAGACAGTCATGTCATTGAAAGTGTAAAGCACATGTGTATAGTATTACTTTGCTCTTCTTTGTTATAAACATTACAAAGCTCTGGATTAACGTTAGATTTTGGTCATCAAGATAGAATACATATGCTTAAGAGATACATTATACATAGTAATGCACCTTAAGGGATCCAAGCCTAAAAGTCCTCTTTTTCTTATTCTCAGAATGCCCACTGACATCTCTGTGTTGGTTTGCCACCTGGAAAATGACATTAAAAATATGCATATAATAAACTAGTATTGGAGAAAATTCAGTATCAGAAAATTCACCTGGATGAAAAAAAAAAAAACGCAAAGATAAATGCATCCATGCTCATTCATAGCTGGCAATTTTCTTTCTTCATTGAGAAAATGGAAGAATTCTGAAAAGAACTCCCCGAGTTTCCCATCATCTTCCAATAGAGGTTGCTCCACTTCCTCTGCCTTTCTAGGAGCCCACCATCATCAGTAAACTCCTTGTGTTCCCTCCTAAAGCCAACTCCTCCACCATAGACTGGATCACATCTCTCAGAACATTCAAAAATATTCTTCAGAAACTCTTCCTTCTTGTTCCTGTTATCAGTTTTTTGCTTTCCATTCTATAATTCCTACCAGGAAACAAACCTATTGCTGCTGCTGCTGCTGCTGCTGCTGCTAAGTCCCTTCAGTCGTGTCTAACTCTGTGTGACCCCGTGCGACCCCACCAGGCTCCTTTGTCTATGGGGTTTTCCAGGCAAGAGTACCGGAGTAGGGTGCCATTGCCTTCTCCAAACCTACTGCTAGTTCTATGTTAAAAAAAATTTTTCTCTTGACTCTACTTTTCCAACCAGTTGCTGTCTCATTTCTTTGCTCATCTTTGTATCGAGACTTCTTCAAAGAGTTTCCATTCCCACCAGAACTCTCTACCAGAACTACTCTCATCAGGGTTGCTGATGAGCTCCACATTGCATATCAATGTCAAATAACAAATAAATTGGCCATTTTTCAGGCCTCATCTTACACACAGTTCAACATTCTCTTCCTTAATATATATCTTGGCTGAACTCCCAGAACACCAAACTCTTGGTTTTTCTTATCCCTCATTGATTGCTTCTTAGTTTTCTTTGCTGATTCTTCTCTTCTTTGTGTCTTCTCAGTCTTGGTTCTTCCCTCTTCTCTTTCTTCTTCTTCCCTCTTTTTCTTCTTCCCTTCCCCTTTCATCTGTTACCTCTCTTCTCTTCCTCTTTTTGTGATTTTAAAGTCATCGGTACAACTGCCACTTTCAAATTTCTGTCTCTAGGCCAACTCTTTCTCCTAAACTCCGATTTATATATTCAACTATCTACAGCTCTCTTCAGCATATCTAAAATAGAATTCAAGATATTCCAACTCAAGTCTGCTTCATCTCAGCTGATTTTCAATCCATCCTTCCAGGTGCTCAGGTTGATTCTTGGTTTCTTTCTTGCTCTTGCAATCCCACCACATAGCCAATTCTACTGGCCATATCTTCAGAATATTTTCAGAATCTCACAACTTTTTATCACCCTAATATTAATAACACTATCATCTCTCCCATGAACTAGTGGGGTCAAAGTGTTGACTAAAAAAGATGTACAGCTTGGAGTTGCAAGTTAAGTTTTAGTTGGGGCAAAATGAGGACTGCAGCCTGGAAAGCAGCATCTCAGATAGCTCTGAGTGACTGCTCCAAAGCGGCAGTGGGTGAAGGTCAATATATAAGGTTTTGGTGAAGAGGGAGTTCAATACCATGAAGCCCTCAGTTTGCAAAAGATTTGTTGTTGTTGTTGTTAGTCATGAGAATCTGATGTAATCATGAAGGGATTTAGTACTTCTCTAGATATGAGGAGATGGAAGGATTGAGATAATAAAATCTGTTCCTAAAAACATCCAACTATCCAAAGACCTTTCCCACTAGGGATCCAATCAGTCAATCCTAAAGGAAATCAGTCCTGAATATTCATTGGAAGGACTGATGCTGAGGCTGAAACTCCAATACTTTGGCCACCTGATGCAAAGAACTAACTCATTGGAAAAGCCCCTGATGTGGGAAAGATTGAAGGTGGGAGGAGAAGGGGATGACAGAGGATAAGATGGTTGGATGGCATCACTGACTCGATGGACATGAGTTTGACCAAGCTCCGAGAGTTGGTGATGGACAGGGAAGCCAAGTGTGCTGCAGTCCATGGGGTTGCAAAGAGTCGGACATTGCTGAGCAACTGAACTGTCCTACTAGATTCCCTGGAGCACAGAGTGCCTCACTCCACCCTGAAATCCCTCAGGGATTGTTGAAGGTCAACAGCCATAGCAGCCCTGGGTTCATTCTTCATAGAGGTAGATGGCAAATGCCTTGTTGTTCAGTCATTTGCAATGCTCTTGGTAAGTGCCAGTTTGTAGTTGAAAAAGGTATATTTTCATCCTTTTTTCCTTATAGTGTGTCATCAAATCAGCAACTAAGATTATTCTTTTAAAAGGTAAGTCTGAACTTGATATTTCTCTGCCTAAAGTTTTCTATTTACTCCATTCTCATTCTCAGTAGAAGCTAGTTGTTGTTTAGTGGCTCAGCCATGTCCTACTCTTTGTGACCCAATGGACTGTAGCCTGCCAGGGTCCTCTGTCCATGGAATTTCCCAGGCAAGAATACTGGAGAGGGTTGCCATTACCTTCTCCAACAGTAGAAGCTAAATCCTTTATAACTGTCCACGAGGTCATATACAATCAGCCCACCCTCTTCCTTAACTCACTAATTTTATCTTCTACTCCTTTTCCCCTTGTTCACTCTGCTCCTGCCAGGCTGGGCTTCTTAATCTTTCAGGAACATGCCAGGCACACTTCCTCCTTAGGGCTTTTGCACTAGCACTTTCCTCTCTTTGGAACACTCTTCTACCATATGGTTGACGCTTTCACCTCCTTTCATTCTTGGCTCAAAGTTACCATTTCATTGGAACCTCCTGGGTCATCCTATTTAATACTATGAAGTATTCCTCCTCCACCTTCCCCATTCTTTTCATCTTTTTTTTTTTTCATTTAAAAAAAAATGCCCTCTTATTTGTTTACTTATTATGTTGTCACTTTTCTTCTTGATAGAATTTAAGTTCCATGAGGATAGGAATCTTTGTTTTGTTCACTCATGTGTCTTATGTACCTAGGTCTGTGGCGGGCATAGATTGGACACTCAATATTTACTGAATGAATGAATTAGACATCTCAATAAGATGGCATATCACAGCAATTTGATTTTTGGAAACATTGCAGTATCTTTCATTTATCTCTTAGAAAGGGGTTAATCTGAATAGGGACATTTTGATTATACCAGATAAATGACATCTGTTCATAAAAACATTGAGAATCTAATGTAGTCATCCAGCAGATTTTTTTGCCAAATGATAACATCTCTTTTGCTAGTAGTTTTTTCTCATTATTTTTCTTTCAGACATTATAGTGTTAGAAAGTAATACCCTGTTCAAATACCATCGTCTCAGCTGTCAGAGATAATATCTCATAAGAAATTATTTTTGAAAGGAGACAAAATTAGTTTATATATTGATACTAGTGGATCTTTAGATACTCAGAAAACTAGGACATGTCTCCTCACTTATAAGAAGATCAAAGACGAACTTTAAAGGAAATTTTACTGAGCTAAGAAGTTAAAATCAGCTGTTAACTCTTTTTATATAGACACTCATTACTGAATGGGGATATGTGAGCTTTTCTTTCAAAAACTTTGAAAATGATATCTCTTCCTTCTTGAAACCCCTTTGAGCTGTGTGCACAGGGACATAAACGTGCAATTTAAATTTTACTTTAAAGCTATAATAATGATGTACTGAAAATATCCCCTAACGGTTGCCTCCTGACCTGCATACAGGTTTCTCAAGAGGCAGGTCAGGTGGTCTGGTATTCCCATCTCTTTCAGAATTTTCCACAGTTTATTGTGATCAACATACTCAAAGGCTTTGGCAGAGTCAATAAAGCAGAAATAGATATTTTTCTGGAACTCTCTTGCTTTTTCCATGATCCAGCGGATGATGGCAATTTGATCTCTCGTTCCTCTGCCTTTTTTAAAACCAGCTTGAACATCTGGAAGTTCACGGTTCATGTATTGCTGAAGCCTGGCTTGGAGAATTTTGAGCATTACTTTACTAGCGTGTGAGATGAATGGAATTGTGTGGTAGTTTGAGCATTCTTTGGCATTGCCTTTCTTTGGGATTGGAATGAAAACTGACCTTTTCCAGTCCTGTGGCCACTGCTGAGTTTTCCACATTTGCTGGCATATTGAGTGTAGCACTTTCACAGCATCATCTTTCTGGATTTGAAATAGATCAACTGGAATTTCATCACCTCCACTAGCTTTGTTTGTAGTGATGCTTTCTAAGGCCCACTTGACTTCACATTCCAGGATGTCTGGCTCTAGATGAGTGATCACACCATCATGATTATCTGGGTCATGAAGATCTATTTTGTACAGTTCTTCTATGTATTCTTGCCACCTCTTCTTAATATCTTCTGCTTCTGTTAGGTCCATACCATTTCTGTCCTTTATCGAGCCCATCTTTGCATGAAATGTTCCCTTGGTATCTCTAATTTTCTTGAAGAGATCTCTCATCTTTCCCATTCTGTTGTTTTCCTCTATTTCTTTACATTGATCGCTGAGGAAGGCTTTCTTATCTCTCCTTGCTATTCTTTGGAGCTCTGCATTCTGATGCTTATATCTTTCCTTTTCTCCTTTGCTTTTCATTTCTCTTCTTTTCACAGCTATTTGTAAGGCCTCCCCAGACAGCCATTTTGCTTTTTTGCATTTCTTTTCCATGGGGATGGTCTTGATCCCTGTCTCCTGTACAATGTCATGAACCTCCATCCTTATTTAACTTATTTAACTCCGTGCTTATTTAACTTATATGCAGAGTACATCATGAGAAACGCTGGACTGGAAGAAGCACAAGCTGGAATCAAGAGTGCTGGGAGAAATATCAATAACCTCAGATATGCAGATGAGACCACCCTTATGGCAAAAAGTGAAGAGGAACTAAAAAGCCTCTTGATGAAAGTGAAAGAGGAGAGTGAAAAAGTTGGCTTAAAGCTCAACATTCAGAAAACGAAGATCATGGCATCTGGTCCCATCACTTCATGGGAAATAGATGGGGAAACAGTGGAAACAGTGTCAGACTTTATTTTTTTGGGTTCCAAAATCACTGCAGATGGTGACTGCAGCCATGAAATTAAAAGACGCTTACTCTTTGGAAGAAAAGTTATGACCAACCTAGATAGCATATTCAAAAGCAGAGACATTACTTTGCCAACAAGGTCCATCTAGTCAAGGCTATGGTTTTTCCAGTGGTCATGTATGGATGTGAGAGTTGGACTGTGAAGAAAGCTTAGCACTGAAGAATTGATGCTTTTGAACTGTGGTGTTGGAGAAGACTCTTGAGAGTCCCTTGGACTGCAAGGAGATCCAACCAGTCCATTCTGAAGGAGATCAGCCCTGGGATTTCTTTGGAAGAAATGATCCTGAAGCTGAAACTCCAGTACTTTGGCCACCTCATGCGAAGAGTTGACTCATTGGAAAAGACTCTGATGCTGGGAGGGATTGGGGGCGGGAGGAGAAGGGGACAACAGAGGATGAGATGGCTGGATGGCATCACTGACTTGATGGACGTGAGTCTGAGTGAACTCCAGGTGTTGGTGATGGACAGGGAGGCCTGGTATGCTGTGATTCATGGGGTCACAAAGAGTTGGACACAACTGCACGACTGAACTGAACTGAAAATATCCCCTACTTGGTAATTAGAAATAAAAAAAAGAATTCTATCTCTTTCAACACTTCTGGAAAATTTTAAAATTGATCATAAAAGAAGTCAAAGGAAATCTTAGTGAATTCATGTTTGGAAAATTTATAGGATGTGCTTTTAGCTTAGATTGTTAATAGGAAAGATGATGTCAACCTCATGCTTCCAAGTGCTACATTATGGAAACAGAGAAAGGGCTTCCATGGAAGAAGCTTAGATAAACAGATCCAGAGTCATTTATCCCTGGATCCCACTATGCCTAAAGCTGATACTTCTCCTGGGGTCTTCATTATGTGAAACAAACAAACAAACAAAAGTCTTCTTTTTATATTAGTTAGACTGAGGTAGTTGAGGTCTAGCAGCTGTCACACAAATCCTTCACTGAGTGTCAGTAGCAATGAGGAACCACATTGGATTGTTCCAGAGAAGGAAAGGGGAGGATAGGAAGACAAAAAAAGTGTGTGTGTGTGTGTGTGTGTGTGTGTGTGTTTGTGTGTGAAAGTTGCTCAGTCGTGTCTGGCTCTTTTGCTTAGATAAAAAGGTGAATGTGTGCTGGCCTCATGCAGAGAAGGATCCTCTGAGGCTGGAAGGTAGCAACTGTGGCAGATTAAAGATGGCAGAACTTCCCCTCCCACTTGGTTGTCCTGGAAGACTTCATGGAGACAGCACATGTAGGTCTGTGGTTTGATCCCCTTAATAATGTCATTAAGTCTCAGTCTCAATGGCATTATTGTAAGCCCTGTGACCAGTTCTGCAGTCAATGTAGACTGCTTCCCCAAAATTGTGCTGAGGCATGACAGGGTTAACCAGTTGCCCCAATATGCTATCAAATATTTTCATTTTCACTGAGTTTCCTGATGTAAAAAAGAGGTTTGAAAGCCTAGAGAGGATTACATCGTGGGTCTTCTCTCATAGTGTCTGTAGCAGATAGAATAATGGCCTTCCCAAAATGTTCATGTTAATTCCCAGAACCCATTAATATGCTCAGGTAGGGGACAAGGGAAGATTAAGGTTGAAGATTGAATTACCATTGTTAATCATCTGACTTTTACCTAAGGATGTTTCCTGGATTATCAAGGAGGGCCTAACACAATCACAAGGGTCTTTGAATGGGTCAGAGGGAAGCAGAAGAGTAAGAATCTGAGACATGGTGTTCTGAAAAAGACTCAATTTGTCATTGCTGGCTTTGAAGGTGGAGCAAAGGGCTACTCATCAAGGAATGAAGGCAGTTTCTACAAGGTTTGAAAAAGGCAAGAAAATGGATTCTCCCCTAGAGTCTCCAGACTGGAACACAGGCCTGCCAACTCCTTGATTTTAACTCAGTAAAGCTTGTTTCAGACTTCTAACCTCTGGAACTACAAGATAATAGATTTGTGTTTTTAAACTACTAAATTTGTGGTAATTTGTTCCAGCTACAGTAGGAAAATAAGACAGGGTCCCATAGAGGACAGAGGCTCAGTGCTTGGTGGAAAAATAAAGCAGCAGAAGGTGGATGATGAAGACAGATGTGACTAAGGGCCAGGCCTGCCCCACTTTGCTGTCACTATCTGTGTCCTGGGATTCTCATACAGTTCTCAGAGGATGGCAAGGTGCACCAGTAACGGTATTTACCATCCCATCAGCAGGTAGGTGGGAGATCCAAACCAGATTTAATTTTATTTGGAAAATGATGTACTTGTATCAGAAAATCATGGAACAATGAAAATGTTATCAATTGTATAACATCAATTTTGAATTTTGTTCATTTATACTCTTTTGAAGTCACTTTTTGGACTGATCACTAGTGTCAAGTCTTTACAACTGTGTCCATAAAACCCCTAATTGTGCTTTTCCTGGAGGATTTCTACTGGAGGAAGTTCATGCATTTCTCACTTTTGACATTATTTTTACCAGCAGTAGCACTATTCCATCTTTGTTAATAATCATAGCCAAACTTTTATGAGTTCGTTTTTTCCCTCGTGGCTCAGATGGTAAACAGTCAGCCTGGAATGCAGGAGACCCGGATTCGGTACCTGGGTCAGGAAGATCCCCTGGAGAAGGAAATGGCAACCCACTCCAGTACTCTTGCCTGGAAAATCCCATGGATGGAGGAGCCTGGCAGGCTACAGTCCGTGGGGTTGAAAAGAGTGACTTCGTTTTCTCTCTTTTCCTTTTTCAACTTGCACCCACTTTGAGCAGTAGCCAACTAGTTACAAATCTCATCTCTTCTATTTTTATTTTTTTTTTGCCTTGAGGCATGTGGGCTATTGGTTCCCCACCCAGGAATCCAACCCTCACCCCATGCAGTAGATGTGCTAGGTCTTAACCAGCAGCAGGGTGGACCAGCAGGGAATTCCCTCATTTCTTCTATTCTTGGCCTGTCTCTCCCACCTCAGTGAATGCTCTTAGGCCCAAGCTCTCCCTCTTCCATCCTCATTTCTGAAGACATCCTGTTGTTATCTTAAAAGGTACTGCTGCTGGTGCGGCTGCTGCTAAGTCGCTTCAGTCGTGTCCAGCTCTGTGCGACCCCATAGACGGCAGCCCACCAGGCTCCCCAATCCCTGGGATTCTCCAGGCAAGAATATTGGAGTGGGTTTCCATTTCCTTCTCCAGTGCATGAAAGTGAAAAGTGAAAGTGAAGTCACTCAGTCGTGTCCGACTCTTAGTGACCCCATGGACTGCAGCCCAACAGGCTCCTCCATCCATGGGATTTTCCAGGCAAGAATACTGGAGTGGGGTGCTATTGCCTTCTCCGTAAAAGGCACTAATCATCATGAAAGATCATGAATCTATCCTCTCTTAGGATTCTAACTAGTCTTCATATTCTTTAAAGCCCACCCATTTTCTGACCTTTACATACTTTATTTTCTTCTGTTAAGCGACTAAGCGTGTATGCATCATTTGCCTATCAGCTTCTCAAATTTTTAAATTGATTTGAAACAGCTTCTGCAGTTTCTGTTATATAATTAAAATGCAAAAGCAATTCAATGTCATTTCAGATGGAAACATATTACCAATTGGGTTGATAAGCTCATATATCGGTGATACCAAGTCACATCTTTTTGCTTTTCCCAAATACTTTGAATAATGATAAGAACTCTCAGACATTTAATTTTACTTATTGACTATGTCTTGGGTGATCAGGTGCTATTTTTCATATATTTTAAAGTATTCAATATTTTCCACATTAAACTGTAACGTATAGAGTAACTTTGCAGTCTTTATTCTTGCTATTATTTCTTATAAAAAGCAATTGACATATATTGATTGAATTGTAGTTTAAAATGTAGTTTTCATTTTAATTAGATGGATTAAAAAATATATTTCATCCAAAGGTGAAAAGACTTTCTTCAAAATGATTGTATGTTTCATTTTTCCCCACTATTATTAGAAAAGAGAAAAAAAATTACCTTTATTCTACTTAACCTACTGCCTGAAGGACAGATTTTTTTTCATTTATTTTCACTGATGCATTAGTATTTGTGATACAGCAGAAGCTGGAACATTACAAATGTTTGTAATTGTTTGCTTTGCTGTAGGGAATATAATGTTGTTAATATCTATTACTGGACTAAATGAATGAATTAAGTAGCCAGAAACAAATATGATTGTCAAGCATGATTTAGTTGGCATATAGCTTTAACAGCTGCCAAATTTAATATGGAGGGTGGAGGAGGGTTTCATAACATTTGCAAATAACATTTGCAATGTCAGACACCTTCACTTTTCCACTAGATGGAGGCCTTGCTTTGCTTTAAAGCCATGGACTGCCTGGGTGCTGCAGTGTGTTGTAAAAATGAATAACATCCTACGGGTTTTTCTTTTTCCTTCTGTGTTCCATTGCTCTATTTTAATTGTTAGCTATCATCTGTGCCTTGTGCAAGCTTTTAGCCTTTAGAGTGGGCCATAGAGAATGAGAGGATTAAGTCAGAAGCGGGGAGAGCAGGAAAATCAGAGGTTAAAACTGGCTCTACCACAAGTTGCACTATGAGGAAGCTGAGATTTTCCTTTATTTCCTCCCATTTTGCTCATCAGTATCCACTACCCTGCTTTTGGACACACAGGATACATGAGGCCTCACTTCCTTGGGCATTCCTGATATATTTATCAGGACACCTTTTCAGTGTCTTGTTTCTTCATAAGGATTTTGATTCATATTTTGGTTCTTCTAATACTGTACTCATTGTTCCTACTCACTGTTCCTTCTGCACTAGAAACTTTCACACCAACCATTTCATCTCATTCTCACCAGAATTCTATGAGGGCAAAGGTTATGGGCCATCTCTCAGCCAGGTGGCTGTTAGCTATTCCGGCACTGTAATTTGCTAAAAGATTTTCCAAACTGATGTGTCATGGCTGTTTCCACAATGTTTCAATGTGTTCAATAAACTTGGAGAACATGGTGATAGACACTATAAAGAACCATGTATTTATTGCAGAATTTCCCTGAGTCTTTAACAATGACTGGCTGTGAGAAGTCTTCACTCTCTCACCTATTAATAATATTTCTGCTCCATGAGGGTGCTGGTCTTTCTTATGCGTCTGGTGTCTAACGTCTTTCAGGTATAGAACATTCTTCTTGGAGATCAACTGTCCTCATTAAAAATATTACTTGAGGTAACTCTAGCTCTAGCATCCTCATGGAATTATGAGGAAGAAAGGGATTAGAAGTTAGTGAGATCTCTAGGAGAGCAGATAAAACTTTGCCATCCTGGCAGTGAGTAGGATGGAAGCTACCAGCTGCAGCATCTCTTTCATTGCATGTGTATTAAAAAGTGAGTACCTCCTGGTACTTCACCAGGTTTAGACCAGTGGTGTTATAGAGGAGAATTCTGCTCTATCACCAGTTCCTGGATTATGGATTATGTCTTTCATTTGCTCCAAGTTGTCTCATCTAATGGTTCATATTTATTGGAGATCATGAATATTAAAACATACCTTTTAATCTAAAGGTTACATTGTATAATATATTAATAAATACCAATGTTTCAGTAAATTAAATATTCCATGTCACAGTGGGGCTCGTAGACCCGGGGAAAATTAAGCCACAACTTTCACAATTCTCCAAGGATAAGGATCTGCAGAGCTCTGCCAGCAGAAACGCTGGAGTCAGCCTCAGATGAGACCTGATAGTGTTACCCCACTGATTACCTGACTTGGTGCTGTCCCCAACTCCCTGGCTCTTTTCCTCTCTTTCAGTGATTTTTTTAATCACAGGGACCTCTTGACTGTCTTTGGCCTTGACCTTTGGTCAGTGCCTAGTAGCTCAGTCGGTAAAGAGTTCGCCTGCAATGCAGGATCCCTGGGTCAGGAAAATCGCCTGGAGGAGGAAATGGCAACCCACTCCAGTATTTTTGCCTGGTAAATCCCATGGACAGAGGAGTCTGGCGGGCTACAGTTCATGGGATCCCAAGACTTGAACACGACTTAGCGACTAGCCACCAATGTAGTCACATATCTCGTTGACTGAATCTTGAGACAAAAGATTGAGATTTTGAGTCCTTCTTTCCTCAGAAGACCTCTATGCTGCTTACACAAATTTGTTATCTTCCAGCATCCTTCAGGAGTTTCCCCTACTGTTATTTGCCACACACGTGCCCCACCTCCCCCTCCCCATAACCTACTTGTGTGTTATTTATTTCACTTCTGCATCATTGAACATCTAATTGAAAGTCCAAAACAAGCAAACAGAAACCTCTTAGAACACTAAATGCAGCTCTTGCTTTTGCTTCAGAGGAAGGCAGAGGCTTCAAAGGCTGGTAGCAACACAGTAGATATTGAGTACTACCTGCAAAGGGCAGATGTGCTAAGGCAAGATGAAGTTTGGTTCTGACCCCATTTTCCAATGCCCACCTCTTGACTGGGAACTGGGAACTAGGGGGCTGAGCAAGAAGTTGAACGGAAGCCATTGGAGGAGTCCCTCAGCACCAAGAGAACTACAGAGAAGAGGTGCTGTGTGTGAGTGCATGTGTGTTTCTCATGAGGAGCGATCTCAGAAGAGTCTACCAAAGCCTTTCACAAAGCAGTTCTCTTTGGCCATCTGCTCAACTTATTGAGCTCCAAGGCAAAAAAGACAGCTGGACCCAGACTTTCCTTCCCACTCATCCTTCTCCTCTCACTTTGGTCTCCCTTGAAGGGCCCCAGAGGGTAATAGCAACCACAGCAAGGAAGATGAAGTGTTCCACCATATCCTGGGCTTCCCACTCCACGTTTTCTGATCTTAGGGCTGTTTAACCTGCAAATGGAACAAGTAGGGGCTGGGGTGGGACTGGAGGAAGTAAAACTGAATAAAGAGTAAAGTTTTAGTATTGAATTTGGCAAGATATTCTATTGCCCAAAATGCTTGGAGGGGTTAAATATATATAATATAAAATTTACCATTTTAATCATGTAAAAGTGTACAGTTCAGTGACATTAAGTACATTCACATTGTTGTGCAACTGTCACCACTATCCATCTCCAGAACTTGTTCTTCATCTAAACTCTATACCCATTAAATGATAACACCCCATTCCCCTTCCTACAACCTTTAGTAATCACTATTCTGTCTGTCTCTGTGATTTGACTATTTGGGTATACTCTGTATAAGTGAAATCATATAGTATTTGACCTTTTGTGAATGACTTATTTCACTTAGTATAATGTCTTCAAGCTTCATCCATGTTGTAGCTTGTGTCAGAACTTCCTTTTTAAGGCTGAATAACATTCCATCATATGTATATACCACAAGTTCATCTGTTGGTAAATACCTGGGTTGCTTTCACTTTTGGTTGTTGTGAATAATGCTACTATGAACATTGGCCTACTGTTGAGTTCCTGGTTTTGATTCTTTTGGGTATATACCTAGGATTGAAATTGCTGAGTCATACAGTAATTCTGTTTAATTTCTTGTGTAATTGCCAAGCTGTTTTTCTCTGCAGCTGCACCACCTTACATTGCTACCAGCAAAAAAAGCACAAAGATTCCAATTTCTCCACATCCTCACCAACAAGACCTTTTCTTATCTATACTGACATGAATATCTGCAGGATCAGCCCATAATTTTCTTCAAGGACTCAGAAGAGCAAGTTATGAGTGTGAAGGATTGAGTGGAGTGTAACAAGGCAGGACCCTATGGGGTCTTCCCAGAACAGACGCTTCCCCTCAAGTCCTCTGCTGTTTCTCTTCTCCTAAGTACCTAAGATTGTTGAAATGTTGTAGTCATTGTTATGTCTGACTCTCTTTGTGTACCTTTGCATAATCTTTGCATATTACCTTAGTACCTAAGATAATAGTATCTAATGCACATTTCCTGAGTTGTTTCACAGAAACTAAAGTCCCCACCAAATGGAAGATGTTAGCTACTTGATGACAGTGTACATAGCCTGCAGGCCTATTGGAAACTAAGGATTGATAATGTTAACCCCTGTGACACCGCCCTGTTAGCTTATAATCAACCAATCAGGGAATTGTACACAAGTTGATCACTGACCCTGGGACTCCCTTCCCTCATCTGGCCTTTGAAAATGCTTCCCAGAATCCCATGGGGAACTCAGGTGTTTTGAGCACTAGCTGCTCTGGAGTCCTTGCTTGGTGCCCTGAAATAAACACTACAGTGTTAGTAAACAGGCTTCATTGGGGAGAAGACCCAAGTTTTGATTTGATAACCCCAGTGGCTCAGTGGTAAAGAATCTGTCTGAAATGCAGGAAATATGGGTTCAACCCCTGGGCCAGAAAGATCCCCTACAGAAGGAAATGGCAATCATTCCAGTATTCTTGCCAGGAAATCCTGTGGACAGAGGAGCCACAAAAGTTGGACATGACTGAGTGACTAAACCTCAACCTTAGTTGAGGTTAGCTACTTTTTACTGCTCTCTGCACCCTATGGGGCCTGGTTTGGAAGCAGTCAGATGGCACTGACTATTAGGAAGTAGCTGAAGCTGGTTCAGTTTCCTCCGTCAACAAAATCCTAAGGCACTGGCTTTTCTCCTTAGCAACTAAGAACAAAGGGCTTCCCTGTTGGTCCAGTGGCTTAGGCTCCAAGAGCCCAATTCAAAGGGTTTCAGCCTTGGTCAGGGAGAGAAATCCCAGATGCTGCAAGAGTTCCCATGCTGCAGTTTAAAGATCCTGCATGCCTCAATGAAGATGGAAAATTCCACATGCTGTAACTAATAGTCAAATAAATGAATACAAATAAATATTAGGGAAAAAAAAAAAACCCTGAGAATGTGGAGGGTCCAGAGCTCTGGGCCATATTCCACCTCTTTTTATCTTCTGTGCCTACAGTTGGGCAAAGTGAGTAAAACCAAGGCCTGCAAATGAGTTCTTTATTTTGTACAGATTTGTCCTTTTTATTCTTCTCAAAAATCAGTATGAAAAGATGGGAAGAGTTATAGAGCCAGACCTTCACAAACTCAGAAATTATTAACTCTCATTTGCAAGCGGTTAATTTTTGTCTTCTTTTATCATATGGCTAGTTTTGTGGTCAGAATGAAGACTACTTAAACCTGCAACATAAATGTTCATGGATTCTCTTCCTTTCATTGTCCAATTTTGTCTTCCTTGGGCTTCCTATCGAGCACAGTGGCACATAGGTGCCATCTCCTATTTCCTCAGCTTTATCAATGGTAGAAATTAGTCCTAAATTAGCCCTTTTTATGAGCTTACTAACTTCTCATAAAATGTGTTGATAAACTTCTACAGCCATGGTCCACATTTAAGCAATAAAACTTAGATAAAATGAGCCTTTTCTGGCATTAATAACTGAATGAAGTAGGTAAGGGCCTCAGGTGAAACCAAGGGTCCCCTATCTAGCATTAACCAGCAACATTAATTCATAATCCTAGCAATTATCCTTAGCACTTTGCAAGCATTAACTAGACCTTATACGCTCTTGTGAGGCAGATATTGTTTACTCTATTTTTACAGATGAGGAAATGACCTTAAAAAGACTAAGAAGCAAGTTGCTTAGAGAGTATCTGACTATATTTCTGATTTTCCAAGTTATATGGTGGGGAAAAAAACAGGGACAAATAGATGGTTTCTCTTTCTCTACCTTTCCTTCCTCAACTAAAAGGCTAATTGGAATTTCAAAAAATATTTTTGAAACAACATTATTGTTGTTTATTATTTCCTTTTTGTCCAGGTCTTTGAAGAATTTAGAAATCAAGAAAAATCTCTTTCTGTAATTAAAATGTGAAGACAAAAGCTATTTGTAGCAGAAAAACATCCCGTTAATGTGATTTCCTTGTGGTGGATTGACAAGTTCAAAGCAGGAATGTATGTTGCCATGGCCACCAGATCATATTTGCTCTGCTGGTTCATTTGACTAAGCTGCTGAAGGAGAAGGGTAGCATTCAACCAGGAATCACTGAGCATTGTTAGGATAGATCTGTAATTTTTATGTAATACTTTCTCTTTATAGATCTACACAGATCACAGCTGCAAACTGTTTACAGTCACTTTGGGGGCAAAGTTTTCAGAATCTCACAGGAATATAAGCTGCAGAAGGGGGCACAGGAGGATGCCTTTCCTCCCTTCCCAAACATCTCACCCATAACAGACTATAAATAAATATTTGTCAAAAAGATGGGGGATGGATGAAAGGATGACTCATTATCAGGCACCAGCTGCCTGAGTTAAACTTTGGGTTGATGGGGAGGGAGGTTGGGAAAAGAAGTTGCCATAAAAAAGAAAAGGGAGGGAAAGGGGGATGCCAGGAGAAAGAAGGAAGCAGACATTCTGGAGTGGTTTGTAATCTTTTGGACACAGGGGGTGCAGAATGAAAGCTCTCCTTCTGCAGTGACAGAGGAAGAGAGATTAAGAGCAAGTGAGAGACACTTCCTAAGACCACTGAAGTCAAATACACAAAAAACAGTTAAATATTATGAGCCCAACGATGCTCCCCACCTCCTCCTCTCTTCTTTCACTAGGTTTACAGGGTCTGATAGTAAGCGAGAAAAGGATGGAGGCTTCTCTGGAGGGACAGGAGTGGTTCCCTGCTGCTGAGCCAGAGTATGAAGTTTTGCTTCATTTGTTTCCACTTATCAGGGCTAGGTGACTTTCATTTTGAATTATGCATTTTCCTTGCCTGATAAATGAAGCTTCTTGCTAAGGCCTTTGGATCAGGAAAGGCTTCTGTTCCTCATATGCAGCAGCAAGCGTTCGCAATGTGAAATGATGGTTCTGGAACAGCAGTGGAAGTAGCAATATTTCATGGTGGTTTTCTCCCTCCCTTCTCTCTGTGTTCAGCATTGTCTAAGCAAATTCTGGTAGTGTCTTTTGTGTCTGCACGATGCTTAAGTAAGCAAAAGGCAGGATAAAGTAAATGTCTTCCAAATCTTCATTTATCATGAACACAGACTGTAGTTTCAGCTCTTCTGCTCGATACAAGTAAGCTGACAGATGTTTATCATCTGCAGTAAATCTTATGACTGACGTAGCTGTTGAATTTGTACCTCTGTTTTTCCTGGGGAGGGATAAATTGTGACATAAAATCATTTGGTATTAATGCTCCCTGTCCTTTCTGCTTCACTCCTTCAATTTAGCTCCAAGGCACACATTTTCAGAGCTCTAGACGCTAGAGGGCTAATGGCTGGGCTATCCTAAGGTTTGGGGTATCCTGGTCTCAATTATCTGTTGAATTCCAGATTATTTTTCTCCTTTTTCCTCAACTTCCTTAACCACCACCTGCCACCAGTTACATCCTTTTCTCAGTTATTCCTTGACCCTTGCAGGTAACTGTTTGATCACATACTAATTCATGTGCTCTGCTTAGTCACTCAGCTGTGTTCGACTCTTTGCAACCCCATGGACTCTAGTCCACCAAGTTCCTCTGTCCATAGGGATTCTCCAGGCAAGAATATCAGAGTTGCCAAGAATACTGGTTGCCATGTCCTCCTCCAGGGGATCTTCCCAACCCAGGAATCAAACCCAGATCTCCCACATTGCAGGCAGATTCTTTACTGTCTGAGCCACCAGGGAAGGCCATAGTAATGCATAACAAGTATTAATGGATGATAATATTAATAGAAAGGAGTATAATTTCTCAAATGTTTCCACTAAAATCTTAAATTCACTACAGTGAATGAACAACTCTAATGGGGCTGAGGGATGTAGGGTGAAAGGCAGGGGTGTAAGGCCGAGGTAAGAAAAGCAAGAGAGAAATTGCTTTAAAAATCTTTTAAGTTATTTATCATTTAGGTTACTTAATGCTCCTGGCTTCCTTGGTAGCTCAGAGGTGAAGAATCCACTTGCAATGCAAGAGACCCAGACTTGATTCCTAGGTGGGGAAGATCCCCTGGAGGAGGAAATAGCAATCCACTCTAGTATTCTTGCCTGGAAAATTCCACGGACTGAGGAGCCTGGCTGGCTATAGTCCATGGGTTCACAAAAGAGTCGGACACGACTTAGACACTAAACAATGCGGTAGCCTATCTGAAATTCCCAGCAGAAACACTCTATACATACCTTGTCCATCCTGTGTGTGTGACTGTGTGTGTGTGTACACATGCTCAGTTGTGTCTCACTCGTTGCAACCTTTTGGACTGTAGCCTGTCAGGCTCCTCCGTCCATGGGATTCTCCAGGCAAGAATACTGGAGTGGATTGCCATTTCCTTCTCCAAGGGATTTTCCTGACCATCATGTGCTTTTGCAAACTTCCAGCACACTGCTGTGTATTTTTGAATGTGAGTAGGGGTAAATCTTTAATTCAGATGAGTAAAATTCTGTTATCATTTATGTCATCCTTTAAGCATTCTTATTAATATTAATACAGTATAAAAGTAATATTTTTTTAACTTCAAATAATAGAGGAGAATATCAAGAAAAATGCCCCCTCTTCTAATTTCATTCTTTTTGGAGAAAATCACTAATAATAATTTGCTGGCTATTTTTTTCAAGTAAGTGCATATCATTATATGATCTAGAATGTATTATAAATTATTTAATTGTGCCTGTGTTTTAGCTTTAATCAATACCTTAGAGCTGATTAGTTAATCTTTGATATATCCTAATCAAGGTTAGGGTTCAAGGATTGGTCAGTTACCACTGAAGTTCTAATCAGAAGGCCCTACACTGGAGAAACTAGTTCTCCAGTGGTTTATTTTTTATTTTTTAAATTAAAAACCAATTTTTTTTGGTACCCTAGGTGGGACTCAAGTATTTATTTTTTAGCATAATGGACATTAGAAATAATATTCCCTTAGTAAGATTATTACTGTTTGAAATATGTGAATTGATTAGAAATATTATATTGGGTTCCCCAGTGGCTCATGAAGGAGACCTGGCTTTGCTCTCTGGGTCAGGAAGATCACCTGAAGAAGGGAATGGCAAACCACTCCAGTACCCTTGCCTGGAGAGTTCCATGGACAGAGGTGCTTTGCGGGCTACACCCGCAATGTCACAAAGAGTTGGACATGACTGAGTGACTAACAATTTCTTTTACTAGGTTTAGGATTTTATTCTGTCCTGTGGGACAATTCTTTGAGCTAAGAGAAGTAAGTGTGATTTTATTTGTACCTACTAATAAATCTTTGTCTTCTGAGCTAACGTTCTTGTGAGACCTGCTTTTGTTGTACCAGATACCCACAGTGGGGGCAGTTGTGGAAGAAGAATCCTTTACTATCACCTGCTTCTAACCTTTAGAGCCTACCATTCTCTATGAAAAAGAACCTATGATTGTGAACAAATGGGACTGGGTCAGTTCCCAGCACATCTGTGTATGTGCTTAGATGCTCAGTTGTGTCTGACTCTTTTTGACTCCCTGGACTGTAGCCCTCCAGCCTCCTCTGTCCATGGGGATTCTCCAGGCAAGATACTGGAGTGGGTTGCCATGCCCTCCTCCATGGATCTTTCCAACCCAGGGATCGAATCCAGGTCTCCCGCATTGCAGGCAGATTCCTTACCATCTGAGCCACCAGAGAAGCCCCAACACTTGTATAATAATATAAATAAATGATAAGTAAATAGATTTAAAGTATATACTCATAAAAAAAAAAAGAAATGGGGTCATAAATATATACTCTTTGCTCGAGATTGTTTACTGCTGTTGAAAGTGAAAGTTGCTCAGTCATGTCTGACTCTTTGCGACCCCATGGACTAAACTATTCATGGAATTCTCCAGGCCAGAATACTGGAGTGGGTAGCCTTTCCCTTCTCCAGGGGATCTTCCCAACCCAGGGATCAAACCCAGGTCTCCCGCATTGCAGGTGAATTCAACTGCTGTTGAATGAATTCTAATCTTAGGAATTTGGGGTACCTGAAGGATATTAATGAAAGAGATCTGGGGGTAAGATGGGCTTTTACAAATCTTGTTAAATTTCTATCACATAAGTGCATATTTGTCCTGCTAATGACTTGAGTTATCTTTCCAGCTCAGGCTAGGTATTTTAAACTATTTACTTATTTTCTGATTTTAATAGTAAACTACATTAGCCATGGAAAGATTGAAAAAATACAGAAGAAATAAAAATAATCTCTAATGGTCTAATTTGGATATAACTGTGTTATTGACAATTTGGTGTGTTTCCTTCCAGTGTTGGTATGTATGTGTGTGTATACATCTGTACAGATATACATATAAATAAAATCACACTGGAAGTAGTTTTGTGTTATATTTCTTTCACTTAGCATTATATAGTGAACATTTTTGCAAACCATTAAAATGACTGAAAGCATAATTCTATAATTGTCTAATAGTTATAGATGGACCATAGCTAAATCATTTCCCTGTCATTGGATGCTTACATATCTAGATTTTTGTTTTAATATTATCATATTGTGACATATTTTAGACATAAAGCTTTGCCCTAATTTCTGAGACTAGATTCTTGTGTATAGTTTGGAAACCACAGTTTATACATGACCTATTTAATCTCACTCACCTGTTATCCTACAAAAATAAACAAAAACTCTGTGACCTCATACTCTGTCATTTAGAAATATTTGAGAGGCTTTTAGAGAAAAAAATTAGAATGTTCTAAGGAAGGGTACTGTTGGTGTTGCAAGTTATGCTTTTGTTTTGAAAAATGAAAAAGCCACTTTATTTTCTAACGATTAGTTTAGGAAGCATGGGTTTAGGATTCTAGTCTGACATAACCATCAGAATAGCTCCTTGCCCAGCAACATTCTCTCCCAGTGGATCTGGGCTGTCCTGCCATTACAGTGCCATCTAAAGCGCCAGCCCTCAACCACTGTGTGCAAATGGTTCCTCCCTTCTTCATTTCTGGTTTTCTTTTCTTTTTTTTTTTTTTTTTAGGGGAAACAAACATTTCAAGCTTTTGTGTGGCCTCCAGCAGGTGCTAGTGGCATTCAGGGAGCATGCCAGCCTCAAGCTCTACAAAGGAGGAGTGAGGTGGGGCTAGCCATCTTGCTTAGCTGAGAAGCAGAGAGAATTCACAGCTGTTCACTGCTAGCCCTCTCATCTCAGGAGTCTGTGAAGTGGCACTTTCCATGGACTCAAAGTAGATATTAGGAAAATTTTTGGAGTCTTCTCACCCTGGAAACTGCTAATTAAAGTGCCATCAGGATGCTTGCATTGGCTCTGAGCTGGTTACACATACATTTTAAAGAACTGACCTCTCCCCTTTCTGTCTCTTGTACCCTATTGTGAATGCTCTGGGTGGTCAGCAAATAATAACTGATAATGACACTCTCTTATTCTTTCAGACCTCTACAGAAATGCAAATCGTTGCCTTCAGAAGAAAACACACAGGCATATGAATTTTTATGTGAGCAGGGATTACCAGTGAGTCATGCTTGATGTTGTTGTATAAACTATTCAGGTGGGAAGGCTAACACTGTAATACGAGAACACGATGGGGAGTGTCTTTTTTTCCTGAATGTTCAATTATCAGAGAGCATACAGTACACACAAGTCCCAATCCACAAAAACAGACAATTACATAAAATGTATGCCAAAATCTCCACAGGGAGGAAAGCTAAAGTCTTCAAAATCAAATGGTTATCACAATGCAGAAGAGAAAAAATCTGGAAGGTGGTAAGCAGAGTTAATACCTGAGGGGGAGCCAAAACTCATGCAGATGTGTGTTATTTATGCCCTTAATTGTTATTTCCAGTAGGTTCCTGGCTGCCAGTGCACATGAGTTAAGTGCTGTAAAATAACAGATGTCACACATCACAAGAACAATAGGGAGTCAACATAAACAGCAGCATAAATCTGGTTACCTTAGGTACCAGGGAAAAAAAGAGAACATACAGAAAAACGGATGAGCCTGTGGCTGTAATTTATAAAACAAAAGATCCCATACAAATATGTTCTACACTAATTATATACATGCACCAAATACACTAAGAGACAAGTCATCTTGGAATAAAACCTATTTGGGTAACAAAGTTTCCGTTCATTCTTAAAAGGACAAAAGAAAGGGGAGAAAGAGAATGAATGAGAGGGAACAGAGAAAAAGAACCAAGTCAGCCAGTGGCATTTTGTAGGGAAAGCCTTGTGGGATGTAAGAAAAAGACCAAGAAGAACTGGGATGTAAATTTGAAAACGTCATTAATGATCCGGCAGAGAGATGTTCCAATAAGGCTTACAGTCTAGCACCAAATAGTGATGCTGAGAACACTACAGACTGAGATAGTTTACCAAGGCTTAAGGGAGCTCAGAGGCTTGAACCAAAAAACAGGAAAAAAAATACAGGATACAACTGAGAAAAGTGAACACAAACACACCTGGGGAACAGAATCTTAAGTAAAGATACCTATTTGGAGAAAACCTGTGTAAAGCCTGGATGTGGCGTGAAAGCAGTTAGCAAATACTATTAGAATTGCAAGGTATTACAACAGCTCCAAAAGGTGAGAGTTCCCTCTTGGGGTTTTTAATGTAGAGGTGTCTCATTATGAAGCATTGACAAAGGAGCTTATGTCCCTCTTTACTAACAGAGCAAGGTCTTCACTACACAGCTGACTGAATGAACCTTGTTCACGGTACAGAGTGCACTGGGGTCATGTGAATATGCACACGTGGCCAGAACTGTCCTGATTCTATCATTTCTAGCCAAACAATTTAACAGAAATTTGAATATACCAACCTATAATTTTCAGAACTTAAGGAACTGTGTAAGAATAATAGCATTTACTAAATACCAGGCATTGTTGTGAGCACTGTACATATTTAACTAAATCCTCATAACCCCCCAAATAAGTGCAATTGTTCTCCTTGTTGTTGGATGGGGAAACCAGGGTGCAGAGCTTAATGAAATATCCCAAAGTCATAAATGTTAATAAGTGGTGATTCTGGAATCAAACCCAGGAAGGTTGTCCCCCAAGTTCATGTCCTTTCAGCACTACACAGAACTTCTGTCGGCGGGTAGAAAAGGAGGCTTACTTCATAATTCCTATCAGTTTGACAGATAAACTTTATCTCTGAACTGGACTGGAAAGACTGACAATCTAGGCCCAGCCTATGACATTCATCCTCCTGTATGCCTGTGTGTTACCTCACTCCCAAATATGCAGTTCCCCTTCCAAAGGTGATCTAAATGGTCTGCCAAGATATAAGTCAAAGATTAAAGTTTGTGCTCCAGCACCTGGATCGTTTTCATCTTGGCCCACGGAGCTGCAATGGTCTTCCAGAGACATAAACATACTGGAGACTGTGAAGAGCCTTATAGATCAAAATATCCCTTGTGACTTTAGTCATTGAGTTGAGAAATTAAAACTAGTTAATTTTAGAGTGTTATTAAAAGTAATTGAATTTATACAATTTTTGAAACACTCCAAGCAAGCATACATAAGCATGTATTATTTATGAAACATTGGTTTCTTTGCAGACACTCTTTGTCACCCTGGAATTGTGAAGTACAGATAGTTGACCCCATGACAGTGTTGTGAAGGAATCAATAAAATTGTACCAAAGAATCCTGGGCTGCCATGGTTCTATTCTGCTTTCCTTCCCATCTAGAGTCTCCCACCATGAGTCAGGACTTTTTATTAGACAACAGAAGCACACTGCCTCTGAAAGAGCATCTTCATCCAAACCCTTGTGCAAGGACTTCTTTAGCAGTTCAGTGTTTAAGACTTCACCTCCCGATGCAGGGGATGCAGGTCCACTCCCTGGCCAGGGAGCTAAGATCCCACATGACTCGCAGCCGAAAAAACAAATCAAAGACAGAAGCAGTATTGTAACAAATTCAATAAAGACTTTAAAAATGGGCCACAGTTAAAAAAAAAAAAAAAAAACTTAAAAAAATCCATGTGCAGAGCATGGTGAGTGTCTTGTAACTGATCACATTCCCCTCCCTGTGTTGGCACCTGGGAATCTCAGAGTTCTAACCCAGCCTTAACAAATGTTGCTCTTTATTCTCTTACCATCTTCCCTATTCTTAATGTTTGTTTAATTTCTCGACTTATCTATTATTTTACTGTTATGGGCTGAATTGCTGCTGCCACTGCCAAGTTGCTTTAGTCGTGTCTGACTCTTAGCGACACTATGGACTGCAGCCTACCAGGCTCCTCTGTCCGTGGAATTTTCCAGGCAAGAGTACTGGAGTGGGTTGCCATTGCCTTCTCCGACTAAAATTTGTATGTTGACATCATAACTTGTACCTCAGACTGGGACTACGTTTGAAGAGAGAATCTTTAAAGAGGTAATTAACTTAAAATGAGGTCATTAGGGTGGTCCCCAATCCAATACGACTGGTGTCCTTTTAAGAGGAAATTTTTACACAAATGTGTAGAAGGAAGACCATGTCAAGTTCACAGAGAGAAGATGGCCATCTACAAGCCAAATAAGGAGAAAGTAATCTGAGTTGTGAGAAAGTAAATTTCTGTGGTTTAAACCTTCCAATCTGTGGTGCTTATGTCTGCCTCTTATGGACTAAATTATGCCTCCCAAAGCCAGGAAGACAGGCCCTACCAGAAACCAGTTCTGATGGCACCTTGATCTTGAATGTCAAGCCTCAAGAACTATGAGAAAGTTAAATTCTGCTCATAATTAAATTCTGCCTTTGTTTCTCTGAGTGGGGCTTAGGAGTAAAGTCAATGGAAATGAATACTGCTTTTGAGAAGAATAGGGCAGATGGACCAGAAAACTGAGTCTGTCTGAGCTCCCCCTGGGCACTGCTGTGTTTGGGGTTTTTCTGCCATTCAGTGCAATGGGCTGAATATTTGTGTTTCCCCAGATTCGTATGTTGAAATCCTAACCCTCAGTGTAGTGGCATAAGGAGGTGGCATCTTTGGGAGATAATTGGGTCTCAAGCCCTTATGAATGGGGAGAGTGTCCTCATAAAAGAGGCTTTTGCTCTCTTTTTAGCCATGTGAGGATACAAGGTGCAGTTGGCAGTCTGCAGCCTGGACAAAGTTTCTCATTAGAACCCGCCCATAATGGTCCACTGATCTAGGGCTTCCAACCTCCAGAACTGTGAGAAATAATTATCTGTTGTTTATAAGTCAAGCCACATAGCCTGCAGTACTTTGTTACAGCAGCCCAAACTAAGGCACACAGGAACTGCCTGAACTTAGCTTCTTCAACTCATGCACGGGAACCTTAGCCATGAGCCAGCCAGGGATAATCCAAAAAGACTTGTTTTAGTGTGAATCTGTTGCCAGCCACATCCACCCTGAGCCAGAGTGTCTCAATCACTAGAAAAATCTTCTTTGGGACTGGGAGAATTGAAGATTAGATAGACTTCAGGCTTGGTACTGCTTATTGATTCTTTCACTTCATCTGAGAAATATCTTTCCCCCTTTCAAGAGACTGAGATTGAATTCTCAATTCAGTAGGCTTATGTGATGAGGGTCAAAAGGATTATGCTCAACATTTTATCCTTGCTTCATGTCTCCTGGCTCATGCAGAGATCATCCAGAGTGAGAGGCTGGAAATAAGTTGATAGAATTAAAATGTAGCATGTGGCTTATCCAGAGAAAAATAAGCTCTAAGACAGAATCGTGTACCTAATTTTGTCTACTACAGGTGTCTTCAATCAGTCAAGTGAGATATCTGATATAGGTGCATGCATGCTCAGTCCTGACTCTTTGTGATCCCATGGACTGTAGCCCACCAAGCTCCTCTGTCCATGGAATTTTCCATGCGAGAATACTGGATGGGTTGCCATTTCCTATTCCAGGGGATCTTTCTGACCCAGGGACTGAATGCATGTCTCCTGTGTCTCCTGCATTGGCAGGTGTATTCTTTGCCACTGAGCCTCCTGGAAAGCCCCACTTGATATAGGTATTTAAGTATAATCATACTTAGACTCATTATTTAGTTGTATGTATTTATTATTTAGTATATATAAAGATTTATTATATATATAGTATAGAAAGAAAGAGAGGGAATGAGAGAGAGAAATGAGAATTTATTGGAGGGATTCATTACAGAATATACTGACTTAGACATGTGATGGCTTCTACACAATAACAGGGTAGAAACAGAAAGCAGGGCAGGCAGATAGGTCTCCAGGCAATGGAAACTGTCTAGCTATCTTTTACAGGCTCTGCTCCTGGAATGAATGTGACCCAAACTTAATTTATTTACTTATTTGAACTATCTTTGAATTACTCTTCTCAGTGTTCAAAGTCCATGGAGAGAGGGTTGCATTTCATGAGTTGGTGCCACTTCTGATTGGGGTAAGGTACAGTTCGACTAAGACTTTACAAAGAGGTGAAGAAGCAATTTTTCTAAAAGGAGTTAGGCTAACATAAGAAAGAGGGAATTAATCCTTTTTAGCAGAACAATAATAACAATAATGACAACAAATGTCAACTAGCTTCTAAATCCTTCTTGCTTCTTCAGAGCTGGGGATCCATCCAGGGTGACTCCTTCCAATGTATTTAAGGCTGTTCTTGGCACCCTGTCTGAGATGATGAATACCTCTTGCTTTGAAATCTGCATACCTGATCATGTAGAGTTGTTAGCGTTATTTAAGCTCTGGCCCAGAGCATAACTTTAAGGATTTAACTACCATCTGCTGATGTTCAGGGCATAGTGCCTTATTTTCCAGCTGCTCTGAGCAGCATGTGGGATCTTAGTTCCTTCATCAGGGTTGGAACCTGTACCCTCTGCATTTGAAGTGAAGAGTCATAACCTCTGGAAACCCAGACCAGTTCCCCAGGGCACAGTGTCTCATTACTGTCTTCCCCACTGCACTGGATGCCTACTTTGCTAGTCTGTGAAGGAAGGAAGCAGGGCTCCATGAAGCTGCCGCTCTGCATCTTACCTTGTGTCTGTGTACTTGCAGCTGGCTGCTCTCCTGTCGGACAATGAGACTACTCTGCCCCAGGGCTAGGTGACAGAGTTTTCAACTCCTCTTGCTGGGAATGGAATTTAGTTCTGGCTTAGTCACAGCCTGCCCACATCATGAAGGCTAGCGGATGTTACTTAGAGAAGGAAGAAGATTCTGAGAGTTCATAGTACTCCTAGGAATGATTTTAGTCAAATTAATTAGCTGTCACTTTGAAGGGAGGGGAGGCACAGTAGTGATAAACTGTGGGTGGCTAGGTACTAGCAGGAAGTGTACAGGAAGGCTGTCTTCACAGGTCCCCAAGCAGCCCCAGGAATGCAGGGGTCTGGAATGGTAGGGCTTCCTCTAGTCACTGTCAGTTTTATGTTCATTCTCACCCGTCAGCATTACACCTCCCTCAATAAGTATCCAGAATCCTCATGCTCTTTTTCAGTTCCTGTTAGAGCAGACAAAAGATAGCTTAATAAACACCAACACATACTAAGGTGCTAAGAACTGGGTGAACTGCTCTTCCAAGGGGAAACTGCACTTTTAAATGGTAGAGAGATTTATAACACAATGGAATCAATTCTTTCTGTGGAATTTAATTAACATAGTAGTGGAGAAGGCAATGGCACCCCACTCCAGTACTCTTGCCTGGAAAATCCCATGGGTGGGGGAGACTGGTAGGCTGCAGTCCATGGGGTTGCGAAGAGTCGGACACGACTGAGCGACTTCACTTTCACTTTTCACTTTCATGCACTGGAGAAGGAAATGGCAACCCACTCCAGTGTTCTTGCGTGGAGAATCCCAGGGATGGGGGAGCCTGGTAGGAGCCCGTCTATGGGGTTGCACAGAGTTGGACATGACTCAAGCGACTTAGCAGCAGCAGTGGGGAAAATATCATTGGAAAATGGGGGTCTTCTTTATATCTTTAGAAACGTACCTTATTGACCATTTCCTGATTCTGAACATGTGCACCTTTAGTTGGGGGCCATGTAGCTATTGTGAAGAGAGGAAAATAACACTGATCAAGAAAAGGGGCCCAGGGCTTCCCTGGTGGTCCAGTGGTTAAAAATCTGCCTTGCAACACAAGGGACACAGGTCCCATCCCTGGTCTGGGGAGATCCCACATGCCACAAGGAAACTAAGCTTGTGTGCACCACTAATGAACCTGCGCTCTGGACCTATGAGCCTCAGCTACTGACGCCCGTGCACCCTAGAGTTTGTGCTCCACAACAAGAACAGCCACCACAATAAGAAACCTGTGCACCACAACAAAGACCCAGGACAGCCAAAAATGAATTAAAACAAAAAAAGAAAGAATGAAAGAAAATGGTTCCCAGCTCACTTTGGCTGCAAACAAGTTCTGTGCTTCAAGGGAAGGGCTAGTGGGAGAAAACCTGAAAAAGCTGATTTAAATGGCATTTAGCTAACAAAACACCTTTCTTACCTCTCCTTAATCCCAGGAGAGATCACACTTTTTATAATCATACAACAGACCAAACCGTCAATATAATCTTAGAAAACCTATGAAGATAAGCCATAAAAACTAGCTAAGGGCAATGATTATACTTCAACTTATTTGTTGAAGTATAATCCACCTTTACTTATTCAATTCTTTTAGCAAATATTTATCGAGTGCCTACTATTTGCCAACATCTGCTGGATCATCGAAAAAGTAACAGAGTTCCAGAAAAACATCTATTTCTGCTTTATTGACTATGCCAAAGCCTTTGACTGTGTGGATCACAATAAACTGTGGAAAATTCTGAAAGAGATGGGAATACCAGACTACCTGACCTGCCTCTTGAGAAATGTGTATGTAGGTCAGGGATCAACAGTTAGAACTGGACACGGAACAACAGACTGGTTCCAAATAGGAAAAGGAGTATGTCAAGGCTGTATGTTGTCACCCTGCTTATTTAACTTATATGCAGAGTACATCATGAGAAATGTTGGGCTGGAAGAAGCACAAGCTGGAATCAAGATTCCTGGAAGAAATATCAATAACCTCAGATATGCAGATGACACCACCCTTATGGCAGAAAGTGAAGAAGAACTAAAGAGCCTCTTGATGAAAGTGAAAGAGGAGAGTGAAAAAGTTGGCTTAAAACTCAACACTCAGAAAACTAAGATCATGTCATCCAGTCCCATCACTTCATGGCAAATAGATGGGGAAACAGTGGAAGCAATGTCAGACTTTATTTTGGGGGGCTCCAAAATCACTGCAGATGGTGACTGCAATGAAATTAAAAGATGCTTACTCCTTAGAAGGAAAGTTATGACCAACCTAGATAGCATATTCAAAAGCAGAGACATTACTTTTCCAACAAAGGTCCATCTAGTCAAGGTTATGGTTTTTCCGGTGGTCATGTATGGATGTGAGAGTTGGACTGTGAAGAATGCTGAGCGCTGAAGAATTGATGCTTTTGAACTGTGGTGTTGGAGAAGACTCTTGAGAGTCCTTTGGACAGCAAGGAGATCCAATCTGTCCATCCTAAAGGAAATCAGTCCTGAATATTGCTTGTAAATACTTGTGTTAAAACTGAAACTCCAGTACTTCGGTTACCTGATGCGAAGAGCTGTCTCATTTGAAAAGACCCTGAATCTGGGAAAGTTTGAAGGTGGGAGGAGAAGGGGACGACAGAGGGTGAGATAGTTTGATGGCATCACTGACTCAATGGACATGATTTTGAGTAAACTCTGGGCGTTGGTGACGGACAGGGAGGCATGGCGTGCTGTGGTCCATTGGGTAGCAAAGAGTCGGACATGACTGAGCGACTGAACTGAACTATTTTCCAGGCACTATGCTAGATGTTAATGATTCTATATGATTAAGTTATAGTTCCTCTGCTTAGAGAGCTGAGAGTCTAGTGAAAGAGACAGATGGGCACACAATAGTTTTAAAACGATATGTGAAGTGCATTCTTAGCTGTAAAAGTAAATTGCTCATATATTGAAGAGAAAGAACTAATTTTGTCTAGCTTAGACACACTCTGGCATTTGAGCTGGTCCTTCAAGGACAAGAAGGTTTCTGAGTATCTCATTAGCTCAGCATCCTGAATATAGCAGTTTAATAAATGTCATTGTCTAACAGTCTCCAAGACGGAGGAAACTAGAATTCCTTGAAAGTCGAGTTCGTTGTTGGTTCTCTCAGTTTTTGGTTGGACTGAGGTCGAACCAGTTCATCTCATTCATGGAACCCCTGTGTGGTTCTAGTGTGGTGTGATTTGATCACATCATCAAGGTTCCTTAGGTTATCATACAGATACCAAAGGAAGATAGGAGTTGAAAACTGGATGTATCATAGATGCCAACACACTTAGGTGTTGAAATTGTCATTTCTCTCTCTCTCTCTCTTTTTTGTTCTTTCACTTTTTTATTTTTAAGTTCTCAGTCTTGAAACCACTCTCATAACCCCAGTAATTTAGCCCAAGTTCATTCTGATGAGTGAATGAAATGTGTTGCTGTCATGGCACTTAAACTGCCACAGCTCTAGAGCTGCAAATTTTAGATTTTATAATGAAATTTTGATTAAACTGGGCTTTCTCCCCCCCCTAGCGATAGCTGTCTGTTAAGTAGTACAGTATTTACAAAATAAATGGTGAGAAGCCCACCACACCTTCTCTGTGTAGTTTTAGTGACTTCATTTTTAACTGTAACAATCATATTATTCTGAACTATTGAATTTCTTTTTTTCAGGCACTTTAAAAAACTAACAATTGAATGGTTGAAAAAATTTATTGATTGGCTGCTCCTATCAGTTGTTTTTGTCTGTATCTAGATAACGACTTTTATCTAGGTGAAAAGTACAAATTCTACAAACTATCAGGTATTTCAAAAGGATACAGAAACAATGAGAGGAATGAATCTGTCAATTTCTATTAAACTTGATACTGGGTATTAATAAGCTTTTGCTGTTGACTATCAGGGATTCTTTTCGATGTCAAAAACAGTAAAATTTTAATTTTCACCACAAGGGGGAAGTAGAACACTAAAATTGTAATGAAATGGCGGCTAATGAAAAATGTAGTGCATTTGTGTTAAGAAGAAACGTAATCTGTTGCACAAAAAATGAGAACTTAAAAAAAATAGTTGACTAGAATTTAGTAATCTTTGTGGCTTCATATTCACATTAATTTCAGCCCCTTCATATATATGTGTGTGTGTATATATATATATATATATATATAATATTTTTAAAGAATATTTTGAAAGCTGAAATCTCTTTTTCAATAACTTTATGTAGTTTTAGTTGTGGTTGTGCTGAGTCTTCACCGCAGCGGGCTTGTCTCTAGTTGTGGCAGTTGGGGGCTACTCTCTAGTCGTGGTGTGTGGACTTCTCTTATTGTGGAGGCATCTCTTATGGAGGAGCACAGACTCTAAGAGGCACACAGGCTTCAGTAATTGTGGTTTCCAGGCTTTAGAGCGCAGGCTCAGTAGTTGTGGCCCACTGGGCATAATTGCTCCTCGGCATGTGGGATATCCCCAGACCAGGGACTGAACCTCTGTCTCCTGCCTTGGTAGGTGGATTCTTCACCACTGAGCCACTACAGAAGCCTTAGTCTCTTTATATTTTGTAAATTTTCTACAAATTTCACCTTTGAGCTAAATATATGGCTTATGAAATGGACAAAGAAAAGAAATAATAATTATCAGCGATGGGAAATACTTCACTTTTTATCTTGAATGATAGCATGTAAATTCTCAAATATTTTGGGGATGATGATCAATTTTTTTTTTTTTAATGGCTCGCTGGGAAGTATATATTTTTGAGGTTGCAACATCAATGGAAAATAGATCAGCCAAAGTGGCTGAATAATATGGTTTAGTGTTTAAACAGAGCCTACATTTCTTTGAAAAGGTAAATGTTTAATCTGTTTTTCTGGCCTTGCTTGTAGTTCAGGCAAGCCTTCTAATTCTTGTCAAATCTGATTACAGATTCTCTTCCTTCAAGAAACATTTCTGATCTCATTCCACCTGAAACAGATGACTTTTCTTTAGTGTGCCTCAGAATCCCCTGGAAAAGTTCTGAAAACAGATTGTAGGGTTCTTCCCCCAGAGTTTCTGGTTTGGTAAGTCTGGACAGGGCCTGGAGAATATGTACTTCCAGCAAGTGCCAGGTGGTGCTGATGCTGCGAGTCTGAGATCACTCTTGGGGAACCATAGTTCAACATGTATTCATTCGGTTTATGCTTTCAAATATTGTCACAGCAAAGCCTAAAGAATGTTACCCATTTGTTATGCTGGAATTTGGTTTGGCTCAATATTGTTTGAAACCAAGTGGCTGTTGACAGTGGCTCAGGAAGTTTTCTCAGCTCTGCAGTTGGATATATTTATTAGGATTTGATGTGAATACTGTCCCACATCTTTGGGCATACTGGTTAATCAAGATATTTTGTGTGTCTATGCTGTGTTTTTCTGAGCGCACTTGAAGTCACTTGAAGAGGGCTGGACCTGCCTTTTGTCCTGTGATTGCCCTTAGAGGCCCCTAAAGCTAATTACAGTGTTTGTTCTATAGCATGTGTCTCAGCTCAGTTCAGTTCAGTCGCTCAGTCATGTCAGACTCTTTGCGACCCCATGAATCGCAGCACGCCAGACCTCCCTGTCCATCACCAACTCCCGGAGTTCACTCAGACTCACGTCCATCGAGTCAGTGATGCCACCCAGCCATCTCATCCTCTGTCATCCCCTTCTCCTCCTGCCCCCAATCCCTCCCAGCATCAGAGTCTTTTCCAATGAGTCAACTCTTCGCATGAGGTGTCCAAAGTACTGGAGTTTCAGCTTTAGCATCATTCCTTCCAAAGAAATCCCAGGGCTGATCTCCTTCAGAATGGACTGGTTGGATCTCCTTGCAGTCCAAGGGACTCTCAAGAGTCTTCTCCAACACCACAGTTCAAAAGCATCAATTTTTTTGTGCTCTGCCTTCTTCACAGTCCAAGCATATGTCTACCTAAACCCTAACAACTGAAGAAAAGTTGAAATATCAGTTCATAGGCTACTTAGACAGTAATTCTTGCCAGAAACACTAATACTGATATAAAGTGAGCATTAGGGAAGGATTTAGTCTGAGTCTTTCAGCTTTTCTATCTATAATCATTAGTTAAGTGAAAATCCTTAATTGTCCATATTTCTTTTTTTTTTTTTGCCTCAGTGAAAGAAAAACATGAGCCAAAACTGTGCTGAGTATCAATAGACTTCTAATTGTTTTGATCATGGGTTTAGTGGGTAAATTATAGTCATGTCGTCTTTAGCCTTCCAGAGTAAGATGAAAATAGTCACACTTCTGATTCACTTTATTGTAAAGCAGAAATAAACACAACATTGTAAAGCAATTCTACTTCAGTTTAAAAAAAATAGCCACATTTACCTAAACAGATCCATTTTTAAATATAAAGTGCTATAAATATATTTAGTAAAGAGAATCAATTCCATATTATAGATTTGACAGGTCAGAGCTGTTTTACAAACCACACTTCTAGAAATAGAGGAATTGTAAGTAGAAATGCATGGATCCACTGAGGACAATATAACACAATGGCAACTGCTTAAAGATACTGAAGATTAAAGCTGGCTATTTACCAGCATGGCATAATGGGTGTAAGACTTTATATGGCACATGTTCTAATTGCTTAACAAATCAACACAGGAAATGCGATTAATCTGGTAGGTACACTCTACCACAGATGCTTTGATTCACAGTAAGTAACACATCCTTCAGAGGTTCTAGAAGTATGTGTAATCCCTGCAAAACAAACTGAGATTCCAGTTTCTAAATCATCACTGTCTTCTCTCTAGCCTTGGTGAAAGTACAGGATATCCCACAGGTTGTATGACGGTACTGGATTCTCTAATATTCCAATTCTAGCTTCAGGGCACAGAATAAAAAGGATTCTTTTGTGAGGGCCACTGTGAGAGTGTTTACAAAATGTTTTGAGCTCCTCAAATGAAGGCCTGATATTCCACATGCTGGTATGTTCTTTAAGCAAGATTTTGGATTTTTTTTCAAGTGAAGAGTTCTGTTTGACGTGCAGAATTTGCTCTTGAATGATCCGTGCTTACCAAAATGGCTATTTCCAGTTACCCCTTTCTGATGGTGGCTTGTAAATACAGGTGGTTAAAGCTGCTGGGTGAGGCTGAGCACAGGCTTCTGAAGCAGCATCACACACCTACCTGCTGTCCTGGCTGTAGGGTTCCACAGCTTAAACACTGTCCACTGGCTGCTTTTGCCCCTCCCTTGATGTTTGGCTGATTCATTTCAGTTTCATGCTCATTTTTGCTATTTCTTTTCTTCAGCCAGTGCTCCTAAGGGGTTCTGGCAAAAGCACGGACCATGAAGTTATATTGCCTGGATTTGTCTCTGATTCCACCACTGGCTTTCTGAGTCTCAGTTTTCTCTGTTTCTAACATGGGGATGCATTGCACGCATGATAAGTTGCTCAGTCGTGTCTGTCTCTTTCCGACTATTTGGACCATAGCCCGCCAGGCTCCTCTTGTCCATGGGATTCTTTAGGGGAGAATACTGGAGTGGGTTGCTATGCCCTCCTGCAGGGGATCTTCCTGACCCAGGGATGGAACTCATGTCTCTTATGTCTCCTGCATTGGCAGGTGGGTTCTTTACCACTAGTGTGCCACATGGGAAGCTCACAATCAAAGGTCGTTGTCAAGATTTGCTGAGATAGGGGACTTTCCTGGGGGTCCAGAGGCTAAGACTCTGCTCTCCCAATGAAGAGGGCCCACGTTCAATCTCTGGTCATGGAACTAAATCTCACATACCACAAGTAAGGATTTCACATGCCCAAAGATCAAAGATCCCACATAATGCAACTAAGACCTGGTGCAGCCAAATAAATAAATTTTTTTTAATGTTAAAAAATATTTGCTGAGCTAAACACAATTCTTGACAAATATTTGTGCTCACCATATGCCAGTTGTTGTTATGACTAATTAGGTAGTGTTGTTTTTAGCTCCACCCTCTGTTACTTTGGCTGCATGATCTGTGCTGCTTTCTCCTGCTTAATTCTGTGGCACTGATGTCCTGTCCAGCTTTTCTTGAGCTGAGTGCATCCTCTGCTTGTCTTATAGTCCCCGTGCTTCCTCTCTTGGGGTTAGGAGAGCCTCTGCTTTCCTATTATCACCAATATCGCTATGCTTCCATCTCAGATAACAGCAAGCATTCCTCAGATTTCATCACATAAAGGACCAAATGGGCAGTGGAATTGACTCATTGGTTTTGTCATCTGAATAAACACATGATCACCTCCTGAAAGATTTGGCTTTAGAAATCATTATTCATGGGATTTGCCTAGTGATCCAGTGGCAAAGAATCTATGTTCTAATGTAGAGGATGTGAGTCCAACCTCTGGTTGGGGAACTAAGATCCCATATGTTGTGAGGCAACTAAACTTGTGCACTGCAACTGCTGAGCCCAGCTCCTCTAGAGAGCCTGTGGGCTGCAACAAGAAAAGCCGTTGCACCACAGTGAAGAACCAGCACAGTCAAATAATAATAAAATTTAAAAAAGAAGTAACCAATATTCCCTATCACTGTGGTTAAAGTGACTGAATGGATTGGCTATTGTCCCACTCACCACTCATTGATTAGTTGCTGGTATGACCTCAGAATTCTTATTTTGTGAGCAATTATTTCAACCCCAGCAAAGTAGACATAAACTTCTTTTGTCTCCAGGCAAATTTTAGGTGTAACCATTATGTGTTTTAGCTTTATGTGTTTTAATTGTATGCCTTCTTTTAGAGAAACCTCATTCAGCTTGAAATATTTTCTGTACCCTAAAGCCAGCTCATTTTGCTATTCTATAGGTCAGAGAGATCAGGCTTCTGGGGTCTGGAATAGGCAGGCGCCAAAGCTCAGAGAATTAATTTCCTGCTCATACAAAACTAATGGATGGAGGATTTCCTTCTTGTGAGGCTTTGTAGGACAAATTTTGGCACTCTAAAGAATTGGCAGGGATAAAAGTAGGGTCAAATAATGAAGAAAATTGTACACTGTGAACAAAAGAGCTTAAAAAAAGATTTTTACCTATGGAATAAGGTATAGTGATGCGGTTCTATTTTCAGATGACTCAATCTTAGCTTGTCCTTCAACAATAAGTAAATGAGGAACTTCAATCTACATTAATGTGAATACCTGTGCTATATCACTGTAACCAATAGTTTGTTCTTTTGTCCCACGAATGAGCTGAACACAGAACCTTACTTCAATATAAAATGTACCGATTTTGTTGGATCCTATTGCATTCTCATGCTGTTAAAAAGTCTTTTCATGTTCAAATTCCACTGTGTTTTCAACGTCAGATTTTTTTCTTTCAAAAGGAAAAGGGTCCCCTGTGGAAGTTTATGAAAGCTGACACATTTTCTTGTAAAATATCCTTCTGAGACCATATGGTTTATTGGTAAGCACATATTTTTGGACCTTTTAAAATAAGTATTATGAAATTAATATGAGATATTTTTAGAAAAGTGAATGCTATTGACTCAGTAGGGCAGAATGCCTGTCTTCTTTGTGGCTGTTACTCTTTATAATTCTCTGTAAAAGGCATTTGCAGATAATTAAAAAAGGTATTTGGAGCAAAAATACGTATCAAAAGAGGTTATATAACACATGCATGGCAGCCAGTTGTCAAAATTAAATATACCCATTTCTCCCCACCCCAAAGCCATTAGATCTATTACCACCTAATTGCTTGGAAAATTCATTTTCTTTTTCTCAAATCACAGCCTTAATTGAGGTCTGAAAGCTCACCAAGTGCCTCTTAAATCAGTAAACCTTTTTTTTTTTTTTAGTTCTTCTATAATTTATCTTTGTGGCTGAGGGCATTTTTTTTTTTTTTTCTTTGAGACAGTTACGGCAGTCAGAACCAGGAGAAAAACCTCTTACTTTGAGAAATAAGAAAACCTGTCTCATGTTTCTGATAATGTTCGTTGAGGCCAAGAGTTCACAGCAAAGTGAATAGATATTGATGCAAGCATTTTATTTAATCACACTGAAGCCAAAAGATTTTTAACACGTTTATGTGAGTATTTTGTTCTCAATGTCAAGGTGAGAAACACAAATCTCTCTTTCATTCTGGCTATGGAAATCTGCCCTTCATGTAGCAATCATCAAGAGTGCCATATGCAATATTGCAGAGCAATTATTCTCCAATTAAAAAAATTTTAAAAAAGTACCATATGTACTCTTACATGTTATACGCTTATTCCTTATATACTTGTTCCTTATTATGTAAACCCTGAAGAATGTACACGACAAGAAATAATATTCTATGCATTTTGCAGATTTTTAAAAAAATTTATTTTTATTTAAGTATAGTTGAATTACAATATTGTGTTAACTACTGCTATACAACAAAATGACTCAAATACACACACACACACACACACACACACACATATGGACTTCTCTGGTACCTCATACAGTAAAGCGTCTGTCTACAATGTGGGAGACCCAGGTTCGATCCCTGGGTTGGGAAGATGCCTTGGAGAAGGAAATGGCTATCCATTCTAGTACTATCTCCTGGAAAATCCCATGGACAGAGGAGTCTGGTAGGCTACAGTCCATGGGGTTGCAAAGAGTTGGACACGACTGAGCGACTTTACTTCTTATACACATGTATATACACACATTCTTTTTCATATCCTTTACCATTATGGTTTATCACAGGCTATTTTGCTACACAGTAAGACTTTGTTGTTAATCCATTCTGTATATAACAGCTCAGATCTACAAAATAAACCAAAGATAAAAATTATTTCTTGAGATTAACCTGACATAAGAAATAATTTTCAGGTTTGATTTATGACATATCAAGCATCAATGATGACTAGAATATCTAAATTGGTATCTGAAACTAGAATTAATTTAAAAAAATCATTTTATTTTATTTTATTTTTTTACTTTACAATATTGTATTGGTTTTGCCATACATTGACATGAATCCGCCACAGGTGTACATGAGTTCCCAGCCCTGAACCCCCCTCCCACCACCCTCCCCATATCATCTCTCTGGGTCATCCCAGTGCACCAGCCCCAAGCATCCTGTATCCTGTATTGAACCTAGACTGGCGATTCGTTTCTTACATGATAGCATACATGTTTCAATGCCATTCTCCCAAAACATCCCACCCTCTCCCTCTCCCTCTGAGTCCAAAAGTCTGTTCTTTACATCTGTGTCTCTTTTGCTGTCTCGCATACAGGGTTATCATTACCATCATTCTAAATTCCATATATATGTGTTAGTATACTGTATCGGTGTTTTTCTTTCTGGCTTACTTCACTCTGTATAATCGGCTCCAGTTTCATCCACCTCATTAGAATTACTCAAATGTATTCTTTTTAATGGCTGAGTAATACTCCATTGTGTATAGGTACCACAGCTTTCTTATCCATTCATCTGCTGATGGACATCTAGGTTGCTTCCATGTCCTGGCTATTATAAACAATGCTGCGATGAACATTGGGGTACACGTGTCTCTTTCAATTCTGGTTTCCTCGGTGTGTATGCCCAGCAGTGGAATTGCTGGGTCATATGGCAGTTCTATTTGCAATTTTTTAAGGAATCTCCACACTGTTCTCCATAGTGGCTGTACTAGTTTGCATTCCCACCAACAGTGTAAGAGGGTTCCCTTTTCTCCACACCTTCTCCAGCATTTATTGCTTGTAGACTTTTGGATCGCAGCCATTCTGACTGGTGTGGAATGGTACCTCATTGTGGTCTTGATTTGCATTTCTCTGATAATGAGTGATGTTGAGCATCTTTTCATGTGTTTGTTAGCCATCCGTATGTCTTCTTTGGAGAAATGTCTATTTAGTTCTTTGGCCCATTTTTTGATTGGGTCATTTATTTTTCTGGAATTGAGCTGCATAAGTTGCTTGTATATTTTTGAGGTTAGTTTTCAGTTGCTTCAATTGCTATTATTTTACCCCATTCAGAGGGCTGTCTTTTCACCTTGCTTATAGTTTCCTTTGTTGTGCAGAAGCTTTTAATTTTAATTAGATTTCTCCAGTTCCATTTGTTTATTTTTGCTTTTATTTCCAGTATTCTGGGAGGTGGATCACAGAGGATCCTGCTGTGATTTATGTCGGAGAGTGTTTTGCCTATGTTCTTCTCTAGGAGTTTTATAGTTTCTGGTTTTGCATTTAGATCTTTAATCCATTCTGAGTTTATTTTTGTGAATGGTGTTAGAAAGTGTTCTAGTTTCATTCTTTCACAAGTGGTTGACCAGTTTTCCCAGCACCACTTGTTAAAGAGATTGTCTTTAATCCATTGTATATTCTTGCCTCCTTTATTGAAGATAAGGTGTCCATAGGTGTGTGGATTTATCTCTGGGCTTTCTATTTTGTTCCATTGATCTATATTTCTGTCTTTGTGCCAGTACCATACTGTCTTGATGACTGTGGCTTTGTAGTAGAGCCTGAAGTCAGGCAGGTTGATTCCTCCAGTTCCATTCTTCTTTTTCAAGATTGCTTTGGCTATTCGAGGTTTTTTGTATTTCCATACAAATTGTGAAATTATTTGTTCTAGCTCTGTGAAAAATGCCGCTGGTAGCTTGATAGGGATTGCATTCAATCTGTAGATTGCTTTGGGTAGTATACTCATTTTCACTATATTTATTCTTCCGATCCATGAACATGGTATATGAAATAGATGAGAATAAGTGTGACTTTAAAAATGAATATAGAAGTAATCATTCAGTTTAGGCTTGTTAGTTTAAGGAATTATTTTGGGAAGCTACAGACAAATTTGAAAAAATAAATATTTTTCAAAAATATTTTTAAAAATCCAGTGTCAGAATTGTTTAAAAGTTAGTTTATGACCTGGTTTGCCTTATTACTTTATTTTTTTAAGAATTTTAAGAATTTATTTGAGCAAAATGAATCAATTGGAATTGGGCAGTGTCAAACCTTTTCCTACTGTTCATGGGGTTCTCAAGGCAAGAATGCTGAAGTGGTTTGCCATTCCCTTCTCCAGTGGACCACATTTTGTCAGAACTCTCCAAGACCTGTATGACTTGGGTGGCCCTACACTGTATGGCTTATAGTTTCATTGAGTTAGACAAGGCTGTGATCCATGTGATCAGTTTTGGTTAGTTTTCTGTGATTGTGGTTTCCATCCTGTCTGCCTTCTGATGGATGAAGAGGGTTGTGGAAGCTTCCAGATGGGAGGGATGGCTGTGGGGGTAAACTGGGTCTTGCTCTGGTGGGCGGGACTATGCTCAGAAAATCTTTAACCCAATTTTCTGCTGATGGGTGGGGCTGTGTTACCACCCTTTAGGGGTGGTAAGGGTATGGTAGGGATAATGGCAGTAATGGAGACCTCCTTCAAAAGGAGCATGCCGAAGCTCCCAGGACTGTTGTATTTAGTGCCCCTGACCACAGCATGCCGCTGTCAACCCATGCCTCTGCTGGAGACTCCTGGACCCTCACAGGCAAGTCTGGCTCGTCTCTTGTGGGTCCTGGTGTACCCAATGTTTTGTTTGTGCCCTCCAAGAGTTGGTTTCCCTAGTCTGTGGAAGTTCTGTAATCAAATCCCACTGACCTTCAAATTCCCTGGGGATTCTTAGTCCCTTTGCTGGATCCCCAGGTTGGGAAATCTGCTGTGGGCCCTAGAACTTTTGCCTTCTTTGATTGTTCTCCAGTTTGTAGATTGTCTGCTTGGTGGCTCTATGGTAGGGCTAATGGCAACCTCCTCCAAGAGTGCTTATGCCACATGCCACACATCCCAGGTCTGCTGCAGCCAGAGCCCCGTCCCTGCAGTGGGCTACTGCTGACACGTGTCTCCTCAGGAGACACTCAGACACTCAAAGGCAGGCCTGGCTTAGTCTCTTGTGGAGGTCACTGCTCCTTTCCCTGGATCCTGGTTGTCCATAAGGATTTGTTTGCACCCTCTGAGCATCTCTGACAGGAATGAGGTTTGATTCTAAATGTGATTTCACCCCTCCTACCGTCTTGTTGGGGCTGGATGCAGGGTATCTTTTTTTGGTGGGATCCAACATTTTCCAGTTGATGGTTGTTCAGTAGCTAGTTGCGTTTTTTCCAGCACAAGCTGGAATCAAGATTGCTGGGAGAAATATCAATAATTTCAGATATGCAGATGATACCACTCTAATGGCAGAAAGTGAAGATAAACTGAAGAACCAAACAGCCTCTTGATGAAGGTGAAAGAGTAGAGTGAGAAAGCTGGCTTAAAACTCAACATTCAAACGTCAAAGATCATGGCATCCAGTCTCATCACTTCATGGCAAATAGATGGAGAAACAATGGAAACAATGACAGACTTGGGCTCCAAAATCACTGCAGATGGTGACTGTAGCCATGAAATTAAAATATGCTTATTCCTTAGAAGAAAAGCTACTACAAACCCAGATAGTGTAATAAAAAGCAGATATTACTTTGCCAACAAAGGCCCATCTAGTCAAAGCTACAGTTTTGGCCAGTAGTCATGTAAGGATGAGAGTTGGACCATAAAGAAAGCTGAGCACCAAAGAATTGATGCTTTTGAACTGTGATGTTAGAGAAGACTCTTGATAGTCTCTTGGACTGCAAGGAAATCAAACCAGCCAATCCTAAAGGAAAAAAATCCATCCTGAATATTCATTGGAAAGACTGATGCTGAAGCTAAGGCTCCAATACTTTGGCCACCTGATGCAAAGACCTGAATCATTACAAAAGACCCTGATACTGGGAAAGATTGATGGCAGGAGAAGGGGACAATAGAGGATGAGATGGATGGCATCACTGATTCAATGTACATGAGCTTGAGCAAACTCCAGGAGTTGAAGAACAAGGAAGCCTGGGGTGCTGCAGTACATGGGGTCATAAAGAGTCAGACATGACTGAATGACTGAAAAACAAGTGTCAAATGAAAAGTGGTTTGGAGCTCAGGGAGATAGTTTTCTAGGGAAAAGGGAGAAGTTAAAGAAATTATTGATTGGTTACAGCAAAAAGCTTATTTGACTGTTTATAATTGGTGTCCTTAGTGTTTTGATTTCATTACCTTGAGGTATTTACAAGCTTAGATTTTGGTTTGCTTAAACAGCCCACTAAGGCATTACAGCTACATCAGTTTAATGGCCTCCATGTTTAATTAATTAAACAATTCTTCCCTTTTGGTCATCCTCTGATACATGAGATATTGACCAAAAATGTAGTGTTAGTGTCACTCTCAGTCACCATCAGATCTAAGCTGCTCTTGTCTCATTGTGAAACTCATAGGTTATGGTGTCAGATCTGTGGAAGAGATTGTTTCTGCTGTTCATCTTGATGGTTCTCAAGCATACTGAGAACTTACTGAGTTCATCTAATGAACTCTTGGTGACTGTGGACATTCATTTAAGCCTTTTGGGAGAACATAGTGCACCAGGGACACTTCAAGGATAGCTATTAGGAGCATAATACCAAGACACTGATGTATACTCCTTAGACAGAGCCCCCATGAACCAAACCAGTTGTTAGCAATTAAATTAAGGAATGTACCTGAAGGGGCAACAGCCTGTTTTAGTCAAGCAGTTTATTTATTTCCTCTATTTTCTACAATACCAGAGGTGTTGATCCAGGTAGAGCAGAAGGTATTTGCTATGGCACAGGCTCTTCTTTGTTCAGCCAAAAGCAATTCTATTACCTAAAACCACTTTAGCAAGAAAATATAGGCACTTTTGTTGTGCAGCTATGTGCTTAGCAGTAGATTCAGCAATAGGTGCCAAATTTAAGCAGCTCTGTTTTCTCATGCATTAACAGAGAGAAAAACTAAGTTGTGAAAAGGCAAAAGAAATCAAGCTTTTATACTGAATGAGGATCTTGACCTCTGAATTTTGGGAGAGCTGTCTATCTTAGGATGCCATCTGCTTCTGAGGAGGAACTTCCCAAGACGATTTTAATTTTAGATCTCTAGCTAATGTGCAGTCCAAGAGTCTAGAGAGCCCATTTTAACTGGGAGATGTGGACCCAAAGTTCAGGTTCTTGAAGTTTGGCTGCTTTCTGGGTTATTAGGTATATCTGGTATAGTCTTGCCAGAGAGGTTCAACGGAAGTCTTTGTTTATAAGGATATCAACTCAGAAAGGGTGGGAGAAAACTGAGAATGTTAGTCTGGAGACTTGTAGCCAGATATTTGAGGATACTGGAAGAATCAGGATCTAGTTTCGTTTACAGATATATAACAAAACCTCAAAGACAATAAATGGAACTAGAATCTGATATCCACAAAATTGTATTATAATTTTCTACTGAAATATATATTTTTTCCCCCTCACAATCACCCTCAATTCTGTAACAGAGAAAATATGAGCTTATCTGACTTTTAGTGAATCTAGGTAGAATCAAAGTATCATATTCAGTGCTTATAACTCTAAAGACATGCCTACTGTAATTAAGCCAACAAAATTTAGCTTTTATCTCAGATCATGTGAACTTGAAAAACGTTTGGGTTAGTTTCTATATTTCTGAGAGAACACGATTAATTTAAAATTTTGTCTTCAAGTAAATTAAATAGAACTCTTGACAAATTAGTTTTGGCAATATCATCCAGAGGCAGAAAAATTTCACACAACTATAACATACATACAAAGGCATATAGACACATTGATTTTATGATTTTTGCTTTAAAATGTTATCCATGAGGTGCAACAGTGCAAACTGGTTTATAAAAGAATGGCTGGTTGTATTTCTGGCAGAAAGAATAAGTTAAGATTACATGTCAGATGGCTAAAACTTTTATTGATATTTGTGAAAAAGGCTTGAGACTTTTCATTTACCTTGTTTCCAAATAGTTTAATTTATTTTTTCTCTGATAAAAATTCTTTCATAAATTTGCATTTCAAGAGATGGAGCTGGGTTCCTAAGGAAGACCAGGTAGAATATTTACATCTCAAAGGACAGATAAAGGCTGTACATTTCTCCAAAAGGACTTTTGTTTCCAAAACTCAGATGTTTTACAACATCTACAAGCCTTTTGAGATAGATAGGGAAGTTGGGGGGATTGGTAAAAAGGTAGGTAGACTTTGAATTGTTGCTAGAGCTGCATTTTTGTTCTGGTAAAGACTCAGTTGTAAGACAAGTACAATTGTTTTAATTCCTCAAAGAATTGGGTTGTAACCTAAATAATTTCAAGATTCTGACCCCACCATCCAATCTTGCATTATTCTCAATTTCCTCTTTCATTTCTGGGAGAAGATTTCCAACAAAAATGGAAATCACAAGACTCCTATATTCTATATCTAGAGCCATATTTCTTTGGAATGTTTAGTAATCCTTCCACAATGGCTTCAGAATGGTTTTTTTTCCCCCCTCTGGGTGCGTAGTTTCATTTTAGCTTAGTTCAGTTCAGTTCAGTCGCTCAGTTGTGTCCAACTCTTTGCGACCCCATGGACTGCAGCACGCCAGGCCTCCCTGTCCATCAATAACTCCCAGAATTTACTCAAACTCATGTCCATTGAGTCGGTGATGCCATCCAATCATCTCATCCTCTGTCATCCCCTTCTCTTCCTCCAACAACACAGGTCAAAAGCATCAATTCTCTGGCACTCAGCTTTCTTTATAGTCCAACTCTAACATCCATACATGACTACTGGAAAAACCATAGCCTTGACTAGATGGACCTTTGTTGGCAAAGTAATGGCTCTGCTTTTTAGCTTAGTAGACAAGGTCTAAAAAACAGTTCTTATCAGACTCTGAATGTCAGCTTTCAATTAGGTCAATTTCTGATCAGAGAACTACTTTAAAAAATAATCCTCTTAAATATATTGTCTCACATTTTACCTGAGACAGAGAGTAAATATTCTTGACAGGGGTTCCCCAGGTGACTCAGTGGTAAAGAATCCACCTGCCAATGCAGGAGACACAAGAAATGCAGATTCAACCCCTAGGTTGGGAAGATCCCCTGGAGGAGGAAATGACAACCCACTCCAGTATTCTAGTCTGGAAAATCCCATGGACTGAGGAGCCTGGTGGGCTACCATCTGTGGAGTCACAAAGAGACACAACCGAGCGACTAGGCACAGCACAGCTCAACACAGCACGTGGACACAAGAGGGGTCTCCAATGAAATGCAAACGTTACTCCCCTTCTGAGATCTATAGCCACTCCCAAAGATAACTGAAAGAATGACTTAGACAATTCCCTTGAGAGCTGGGGATAGTTGTTAGGACCCTAGCTGCAAATGGAGTACAACCCAAATTTGTATCTGGCCATATTTTGGGGCCCTGCAACCTGATGGTAGCCAGGCCAACCTCTCAGGATACACAGTGAGACAAGAAGGCAATAGCTGCCCCTGGGAGAGGAAAGGTCAAGAATCAATATTTTTCCTTGCCAATCTTAATTTGGGGAAAAAGGAACTATGTAAAATTTTAGCTTCTTCTTTTGTTGACTTAAAAAATAGTCACAATCTAAAAGTTGAGTCAGTAAATTCAAGTAGAAGCATGCAAGCAAATTCACAGGCACAGAGGATCCATGTTTAAAACAGTTAAGGTAGCTATGATGCAACACCAACAATCTGAATGGCCCTGACACACTCAAAATATAATCTTAATTATTCAATGAAATCCTAAAGCAAACTCTTGCTAGTCTTGGTATACTGCTAAACACTGAAGTAGCAAGCTTTTCCCATGGTTTTAGCTTAGTTCAAAGAATTTTTACACTGTTAAGTAAGAAAAAAATTAAAGTATTGCCCCTTTTAAAATTTATATAGACATTTAATTAGCTTTATTTACAGAGCAGGAATTTTTTTCAGTCTCCAATGATGCCTAGATAACATCACTAAGCAAGAATGCCAGTTTAAAAGAAATCTATGCCATGTTCATGCGTTCTCAGTCTTGTCTGACTCTTGGTGATCCCATACTGTCTGTGGAATTTTCCAGGCAAGAATACTGCAGTGGGTTGCCAGTTCCTCCTCCAGAAGTTGAGAGTTATGTTTTATTTGGTGGGAAGTTTTAGAATTTCAAGCCTGGGAAACAGCATCTCAAGTAACCCTGAGAGAACTGCTCTGAGGGGAGGAGTGAAGGAGCCAGAATATATAGAAGTTTTGCACAAATGGCAGGTAATCTGAACATCAAAATATTATTGTTCTGCCCATAGCCAAAATGACACCAGCTTAGAAGTTGCCTAAATTCTAAAAGTTGTGGAGGCTGGTCTGGAAGCTGCTGAAAGAGAGCAGTGAGGAAGAAGTACGGTAGATATCACTAAAAGACTCTGGGAGGATGGGATCCAAAAGCACATGATACAGGAGGGCCAAGGAAAGCTCCCTGATGTTCAGGATGAAACCAAAGTCATGTTCCACTACCAGACTCTTTGCAATGACAAGGAGAACACCATGCTGGATGATGGCCAGCCATGCAGCAAACCAGGGGGCTCATCATCGGCAAGAAGTTTAAGCTGCCCCTGTGAGAGCCCATCCTGCACACCATGTGGGAGGGGGAGATTGCTCAGTTCTGCTGTGATGTCAAGCATGTGGTCCTATATCTGCTGTTGGCCAAGAGTTTACTTAACATCGCAGCCAGCAAGGACCTCCTGGAGGGCATCACTCAGATGCAGGAGCACAATTCCCTGGGCCATGCTGATCTGGATACCCTGCAGCAGAAGGCCCAGCCTCTCATCTTTGACATCGAGATGCTTAGGTGGAGAATCCTGGCACATATCAGCAGGACCCCTGGGCAATGACAGTTGAGGAGAAAGCAAAGGAATGCTAGTCATCCACCAGGAGGGCAACTGGTTGTACCTCGAAGGTCATGTGAAGGAGGCTGCTGCCAAGTACTACGAGGCCATCGCCTGTGTCAAGAACCTTCAGATGAAAGAACAGCCTGAGTCCCTTGACAGAATCCAGTTGGATCAGCACATCACACTGCTGTTGCTCAACTACTGTTAGTGCAAGCTGATGGTGGAAGAGTATCAGAAGTGCTAGACCATTGCTCCTCCATCCTCAATAAGTGTGATGACAATGTCAAGGCCTACTTCAAGTACAGCAAGGTACATGCAGCAGTGTGGAACACTCAAGAGGCCCAGGCTGACTTTGCCAACGTGCTGGAGCTGAGACCCACCCTGGCAACTATGGTGAGCCCTGAGCTGTGGATCTAGGTGCAGATCTAGCTGTGAGCTGTGCCTCTAAGAGGAGATCCCTCAGAAAGATAAGGGGGATAAGGCCTGCTTCTGGCACATCTTCTGCCACTGACAGGGCCCTGCTGGTGTGGTCATCCTGTCTGGCCTGCTGCTGCTGCTGATAGCCCATCCACCCCTACTAACCCATGCTTCTCTGTATGTGTGCTAAGTCACTTCAGGCATGTCTGACTCTTTGCCACCCCATGAACTGTAGCCCACTAGGCACCTATGTCCATGGGATCCTCCAGGCAAGAATGCTGGAGTGGGTTGCTGTTCCCTCTCCAGGGGATTTTCCCGACCCAAGGATTGAACCTGGATCTCACGTCTCCTGCAGTGGTAGATGGGTTCTTTACCACTAGTGCTACCTTAACTCCACTTACCACTAGCTCTTCTCTGTATATAAAGGCCTTATTTATCTCTTAAAAAAAATTATTGTTAAAGAAAACCAGATATCCCAAGTTAAGGAATTTAGTGCTCATCTATGTATGGGAAGCTGCAAGAATCTGGCTCACTGAAATCATTCCTTTCATAGTCACCTCACCTGGTACCCTATGTTTTTCACATTCTGAGCTCCTTTGGAGCTTACTATAGGGAGTGGCTACAATCTGATGGCTAGTAGGTAGGTGTTCTTCCTGAGTGCCCTTACGACTCACCAGCTCACATTGGAGTGCTGTAATTGCTGATAACTGTGAATCCCTGTCTACTGATATGGCAGGAAATATTTATTTCACACTAGGCACCACAGAGAGAGATCTAGGGGAGCTGACTTTGGTGAGAATTTTCATCCTTTGCTGACCTCTGCAGTTTTCCCAGTATCCCATTTGCAGGTCTCATCCTGGTCACCAGAAACTATAAAGGAAAAAAAATAGTTTCCCCTCTATCCTTTTTAGTAAGTGCCTGAGTGAAACTCCTTTGTCTCGAGGGCAACTATGTAAATGGATAAGCCTATCTAAGATGATTATAGAAGTGGAGAGCACAGGGAAAAAAAAGATACTTTAGACATAGCATTTTCCACACATTTTCGACAATTAACAATATCCATAATATACCCCACGTCCAAGGTAAGAGAAACCCAAGTAAGATGGCAGGTGTTGCAAGAGGGTATCAGAAACAAACACAATGAAATCATAAAAACAGAAAACTAGCCAATCTAATCACACAGACTACAGCCTTGTCTAAATCAATGAAACTAAGCCACACCACGTGGGGCCACCCTAGACAGATGGGTCATGGTGGAGAGGTCTGACAGAATGTGGTCCACTGGAGAAGCGAATGGCAAGCCACTTCAGTATTCTTGCCTTGAGAACCCATGAACAGTATGAAAAGGCAAAATGGTAGGATATGGAAAGAGGGACTCCCCAGGTCGGTAAGTGCCCAATATACTGCTGGAGATCAGTGGAGAAATAACTCCAGAAAGAATGAAAGGATGGAGCCAAAGCAAAAACAATACCCAGTTGTGGATGGGACTGGTGATAGAAGCAAGGTCCAGTGCTGTAAAGAGCAATATTGCATAGGAACCTGCAATGTCAGGTCCATGAATCAAGGCAAATTGGAAGTGGTCAAACAGGAGATGGCAAGAGTGAACGTCGACATTCTAGGAATCAGCGAACTAAAATGGACTGGAATGGCTGAATTTAACTCAGATGACCGTTATATCTACTACTGTGGGCAGAAATTCCTTAAAAGAAATGGAGTAGCCATCATGGTCAACAAAAGAGTCTAAAATGCAGTGCTTGGATGCAATCTCAAAAACGACAGAATGATCTCTGTTCATTTCCAAGGAAACAATTCAGTATCATGGTAATTCAAGCCTATGCCCCAACCAGTAACGCTGAAGAAGCTGTTGAACGGTTCTACGAAGACCTACAAGCCCTTTTAGACCTAACACCCCAAAAAGATGTCCTTTTCGTTATAGGAGACTGGAATGCAAACGTAGGAAGTCAAGAAACACCTGGAGTAACAGGCAACTTTGCCCTTGGAGTACAGAATGAAGCAGGGCAAAGGCTAATAGAGTTTTGCCAAAAGAACGCACTGGACATAGCAAACACCCTCTTCCAACAACACAAGAGAAGATTCTACACATGGACATCACCAGATGGTCAACACCGAAATCAGACTGATTATATTCTTTGCAATCAGAGATGGAGAAGCTCTATACAGTCAACAAAAACAAGACCAGGAGCTGACTGTGGCTCAGATCATGAACTCCTTATTGCCAAATTCAGACTTAAATTGAAGAATGTAGGGGAAACCACTAGACCATTCAGGTATGACCTAAATCAAATCCCTTATGATTATAAAGTGGCAGTGAGAAATAGCCTTAAGGGACGAGATCTGATAGATAGAGTGCCTGATGAACTATGGATGGAGGTTTGGACATTGTACAGAAGACAGGGATCAAGACCATCCCCATGGAAAAGAACTGCAAAAAAGCAAAGTGTCTGTCTGAGGATGCCTTACAAATAGCTGTGAAAAGAAGAGAAGCAAAAAGCAAAGGAGAAAAGGAAAAATATAAGCATCTTAATGCAGAGTTCCAAAGAATAGCAAGGAGAGATAAGCAAGCCTTCCTCAACGATCAATGCAAAGAAATAGAGGAAAACAACAGAATGGAAAAGACTAGAGATCTCTTCGAGAAAATTAGAGATATGAAGGGAACATTTCATGCAAAGATGGGCTTGATAAAGGACAGAAATGGTATGGACCTAACAGAAGCAGAATATATTAAGAAGAGGTGGCAAGAATACACAGAAGACATGTACAAAAAAGATCTTCATGACCAAGATAGTCATGATGGTGTGATCACTCACGTAGAGCCAGACATCCTGGAATGTGAAGTCAAGTGGGCCTTAGAAAGCATCACTATGAACAAAGCTAGTGGAGATGATGGAATTCCAGTTGAGCTATTTCAAATCCTGAAAGATGATGCTGTGAAAGTGCTGCTCTCAATATGCCAGCAAATTTGGAAAACTCAGCAGTGGCCACAGGACTGGAAAAGGTCAGTTTTCATTCCAATCCCAAAGAAAGGCAATGCCAAAGAATGCTCAAACTACTGCACAATTGCACTGATCTCACACGCTAGTAAAGTAATGCTCAAAATTCTCCAAGCCAGGCTTCAGCAATACATGAGCCGTGAAATTCCAGATGTTCAAGCTGGTTTTAGAAAAGACAGAGGAACCAGAGATCAAATTGCCAACATCCACTGGATCATCGAGAAAACAAGAGAGTTCCAGAAAAACGTTTATTTCTGCTTTATTGACTATGTGGATCACAATAAACTGTGGAAAATTCTGAAAGAGATGGGAATACCAGACCACCTAACCTGCCTCTTGAGAAACCTATATGCAGGTCAGGAAACAACATTTAGAACTGGACATGGAACAACAGACTGGTTCCAAATAGGAAAAGGAGTATGTCAAGGCTGTATATTGTCACCCTGCTTATTTAACTTATATGTAGAATACATCATGTGGAGAAGGCAATGGCACCCCACTCCAGTGTTCTGGCCTGGAGAATCCCAGGGACGGCAGAGCCTGGTGGGCTGCCGTCTATGGGGTCGCACAGAGTCGGACACGACTGAAGCAACTTAGCAGCAGCAGCAGCAGAATACATCACGAGAAACGCTGGGCTGGAAAAAGCACAAGCTGGAATCAAGACTGCCGGAAGAAATAGCAATAACCTCAGATATGCAGATGACACCACCCTTATGGCAGAAAGTGAAGAGGAACTAAAAAGCCTCTTGATGAAAGTGAAAGAGGAGAGTGAAAAAGTTGGCTTAAAGCTCAACATTCAGAAAACTAAGATCATGGTATCTGGTCCCATCACTTCATGGCAAATAGATGGGGAAACAGTGGAAACAGTGTCAGACTTTTTTTTGGGAGGCTTCAAAATCACTGCAGGTGGTGACTGCAGCCATGAAATTAAAAGACACTTACTCCTTGGAGGGAAAGTTATGACCAACTTGGATAGCATATTAAAAAGTAGAGACATTACTTTGCTGACTAAGGTCCATCTAGTCAAGGCTATGGTTTTTCCAGAAGTCATGTATGGATGTAAGAGTTGGACTGTGAAGAAAGCTGAGCGCTGAAGAATTGATGCTTTTGAATTGTGGTGTTGGAAAAGACTCTTGAGAGTCCTTAGACTGCAAGGAGATCTAACCAATCCATCCTAAAGGATCTCAGTCCTTGATGTTCATTGGAAGGACTGATGCTAAAGCTGAAACTCCAATACTTTGGCCACCTGATGCGAAGAGTTGACTCATTGGAAAAGACCCTGATGCTGGGAAAGATTGAGGGCAGGAGGAGAAGGGGATGAGAGAGGATGAGATGGCTGGATGGCATCACCGACTCGATGGACATGAGTTTGGGTAAACTCTGGGAGTTGGTGATGCACAGGGAGGCCTGGTATGCTGTGATTCATGGGGTCGCAAAGAGTCGGACATGACTGAGCGACTGAAGTGAACTGACCTGAAGATGATTAAAACTTCTCTACTGGTGTACACAGTAATTCAATATTATATTTGGTAAAGTTAACCTACTTGCTTAGCCTCAAAACAATTTTACTCACCTGAGGCCTCACACTGCACTCAATCCAGTTTTAAATTGGACCCAGTCCTGATTATCTCCCATTTCTAAGCTGAACTTAGTCTGATCCAAGACCCAATCTAACTCTGCACAACTTCTGGACCCTATCCAGAAAAACAAATGCTCAAATAGTCTGAAAGCTCATAATTCAAAAGCTGTGGATCTTGGATCCAGGATCCAGAAAGGACTTACCAATCATTTCCAGAGACAGTGAAATCAGGGGCTCACGCAGTCCTATGCCTGGTTGCTCATTGCTTTGGGGGCCATTGGGTGTCTCCTTTGGTTCCCTTTTTGGACCCCAGAACTGTTAAAAGATGAACAGGTGCATATTTAAAAATATAAGAAATTGCACAAAAATGGAGTCCATTTGGGCAATGCCAAACTGGAAATGGTCAGACGTGTGCCCTATTACTGTAGTTACATTTTTATTATTGAAAGCAAGGCCCTGTAGGGGTTCCTGGGCACAGGGAGACTGTCTGTTCCACCTCCATAACCTTCCCTGAGTTTTGAAGGGCAGATTAAAACAGTTGCTAATCCAGGAAAGGAAAGGATTCAGAGTCATGGGAGGAGCAGCCAAGAAACAGTACAGCTTTGGGGCGGGGTCCTAGTTCTACCTCAAAGGACACACATAACAATATCCTTAATCCCATTTATAGAATTAAAACCCAACAATGGAAGGTGTCAGCATTCTCCATATGGGAGAAGACCACCTGAGGCCAGACTAATGGAACCACAGAAGCTCATTAATAAGATTAATTGAAGCCAGGTTAAAGGAGGGCTGGCCCTGCTCACACCCTAATCTTATCTGCAACCTTGCCCTTGAATTATTGCTATAAAATTCTTCCTCAGATCCTCCCTAGCTGGGAAACAGCTTTCAAGGGCAGGAGCCCTTTGTATCCCCTTTAACTTGGCATAACAATAAAGCTATTCTTTTCTACTTCACCCAAAACTCCATCTCTCAGATTCCATTATGCACCTGTGTGCAGAGAGGCTGAGCTTTCATCATCACTACTGATGGTATTGCCCTGTTTAGTTCACTCACTCTAGTCATCAAACTTGACTCAAGAACCTGAATTTTTGTTAGTAGAGAAATTTACAAAGACGTGGTGTAAGTAATTCCAAAGTACTCTATTCAGCAGCATCCTCTCTGGAATGGCTATGTGTCTCCTCTTCCACCCCAGGATAACTTAGATTTAAAAGTGGGAAGAAGGAAACTCAGTGATTAATATAAATCACTTTTATGTAATCTTCACCAAAGTCTTACCTTGTCATCTAGATGAGGAAGAGGAATCAAAATGTTTAAGTGATTTAAATCCCTTAGAACTAATGTAGAATTGGGACTTATCTGGCACTGGAGTTCTTCTCTTTCTTATACTCCCTATTATTTCCTTCCATGGTGACAACCTCATTTTGGAATGATAAGTTCTGTTGCGTTTGTGAAAGTTTACATTACTTTTTAATTATGTCACAAGCATTATCTATGTAAGCCTGGGCGAGTGCATAGGAGACATTTTCTAATAATCTGTTTGTGATTATGTGGCTTTGAGCAATGAGGAAAGGGAAAGAAATGCAATTTTTTATGCATAGCAAGCACTGTGATAGGAAGCCAAATAAAATTGGGTACTGTTGACAGTAATGATGTTTTACCTCCTAGTGTTATGAAAATTTGCCTCAATAAACAAGATCAAACAAATGAGCCAATAAGAAGGAAGCCTCTTTTCTAACAAGCAGGCTTTAAGGGAAAGTAAGCCAATGAGAAGTGAGTTTCTAGTGTGAATGTAAAAACTTTGGGGAAGATGAAACAGAAAGGATTCAGGCCTCTACTTAAAATGATGAGCTTGAAGACAAAAGAATCCATATGAAGTACTGGTTTCAGCATGAAAAGTTTAGGTGGTATGCATCCTGCTTGCTTAAATGATTTGACTTTTGGAAAAACAGAAGCAGGAGATATGTAACAATCTACATGTAGTTCAAATGAATAAAGCTTGCAAGTATCATCAAAAAAGTCTAACATGCATTCACTACTTACTATGTACCAGGTAGGGTAACCAAATCATTCTGGTTTGCCCAGGACTTCTCAGCTTTAGCTTTTTCTGGTGGCTCAGATAGTAAAGCATCTTCCTGCAGTACAGGAGACTGGGGTTCAATTCCCGGGTTAGGAAGATCCCCTGGAGGAGGGAACTGTAACCCACTCCACTATTCTTGCCAGGAGGACTCCACAGACAGAGGAGCCTGGTGGGTTACGGTCTATGGGGTCACAACAAATTGGACATGACTGAGTGATTAACACTTCATTTGCTCATTAAAGCTTTAGCATTGAAAATTCTGCATCCTGGGACCATTTCAATACTAAAAAAACAGAATGATTGGTCACTGATGCCAGGTTCTGTTCTAAACATTTTCTATTTAGTAACACATTTAATCTTCACTAGACCTCTGTGAGGGAGGCACGATTATCATCCCGGTTTTACAGGTGAAGGAAATGCTTGCAAAGAGAGGCTAAAAAATATCCCTATCCAGGCCCTACCTAGACTCTGGTTGTTTTTCAAAAGTTCCCCAGGTGGTGTAAATATGAAGCCAGGAGTTTGGCCCTGAACCAGATCAGTAATTCCATAATGAGGGACTATGACCTGAAATTGCTGAACATCCTTTTTGTGTCTGTTGTAAACAGGAACCCAGGACACAGAGGGCATAGTGACATGGCTTAGTGGAGACTGTTGCCCCACACTTCTAAGTGGTAATAGCCACCTAGAACAAGTGCTGAGTTGGGTCTGACATCATCTTTCTGGAAGGAAACTCAGGCCTACAGGTGCAAGTTAAATATTTGTCAGACTAAGCTTGTTACAAGTATCCACATCACCAAGAGGAGGTAGTTACTTCAAGAAAGGAAGGGATCATCTCTTAGTAGGTATTCTAAAGGAAGTTCTTTACTTTTGCCAAAGTGTTAGTTGCTCAGTCCTGTTCGACTCTTTTCGACCCCATGGACTATAGCTAGCCACGTTTGCAATAGGGTAATACCTGATCTGCAAGCACTGTGGACATAACTTGCTTAGGGAAGTGACACTTTGTCTCTCACCATTCTTTCGACTTCACTTACAGCAAACCTCAGCTCTCTTACTATTGGATTGAGTGTTCATTGTCTGTTTGATATGGCCTTCCTCCAATTGAAATGTATACATTTGTACAGGCTCTAGGATTTTATTTTTGCTTCTGTCCTCATTTGCACTAATGAATGCCTGCTGCGGTAGCATGGGTACCATCTCCTGGTGGTCACGTGGAACCAGCCCTTGCTGAGCCTGGGAAGGGCTGGCCAGGCTCTTCTCTTTGCTGCTTTGCCCACCTGGAATGCTTCTATTTTTCAGCTCAATTTACCAGCTCGTGCCCACCTAGGCTCAACAAAGGCTGAGTGAAGGCAAGATGCCCTGCTTTCTGCAGCTTTTGTTGGTCTCCTTGTCTTTTGATGTTGATTGAGAGCTGCCTTATTCTGAGAGGAGCCCTTTGCCTCTCTCTGACTTCCTACCTCTCCCACCTTCTCTGAGGATTTAAATAGATCATAGGCAGAAGTTAATTGAAGATAAAAGTTTACAGTTAAGCCGGCAGGTTGTAGCACAATATCTATATAATCTAAAGTAACTGGGGCTCTCTCAGGGTCATTGAAATGAACAGAGGTATTCTTCCAATGCATTTTTAAAATGTAGATAAATTGTGTGTCATATAAAATGCATTATAAAAGGTTCCAATTGAGTCATTGGATTAAATGAACCTTTCAACACCTTTCACAGGAAAGGAGATTGTATTTGGTGTGATGAAATAGTCACTGCTTGGCTTCACGCTTAGGTGATGCAGTGATCATCAGGGAAGAATTTACTTAAAACAAAAAAAAAAATAAAAGAAATAAACTAATGAATCCCTGACTTTGTATCAGATATTATTATTTTAAAAATCATATCTTCCAAGATATTCTCAGGAAGAAAAATGATATTTAAAAGCTCTTCTGTCCTTTGACCCATTATTAAGATAGTATCTAATCCTCCCCAATACCAAATATCCACTACGGCCTATTTAAAAATTGATTACTCATGTGCTAAAAGCTGTCTGGATTTCTCTCATCCCTTCAGTAGCAAGTGTTATGTAAATTCTGCTAAGGATAAGATTAACAGGAAGCCAGAAGCCAATCTCTGACCAGTGAACTAATGCAGAAGAATGAGAACAGTTATGATTAGTATATTAGCAAGGGTTTAATTCTCTTCATTCTTTGGTTATCTTTATTCTGAAGCTATGTTTTAGAATACTATTTAAGAGCTCCAGTTTGAAATCCACTTAGATTGTCTCCTATTTGGACAAGAGTTTAAGGTCATTTTTAGAGATACTTCATTTCATTTGAATAACATCGTACTATTACCTTTATAGAGAATAACTAATGAGAGACTATTGGAAGGTGGAGATATTGAATACTATCCTTCAAACTGAGCAGGAACTTTAAGGCTGAAAACAGAGAAGCAGGCAACTTCATGAAGGGCAGTTATGAAGTTTACTGTGGATAACTAACATACAGGCAAGACTGAGCTGAGAGTGATCCAGAGACGTACCCTAAAAGGGGTATGTGCATGCTAAGTCGCTTCAGTGGTATCTGACCCTTCGCAACCCTATGGACTATAGCCTGCCAGGTTCCTCTGTCCAGGGGATTTTCCAGACAAGAATAGTGGAGTGGGTTGCCATGCCTCCTCCAGGGGATCTTCCTGACCCAGTACAGAGGGATTTAAAGGGGCCAAAGCTAAAAATAGGATCTGATTGCTAAGGAAGAAGCACATCTGCATGACAAGAACCAGGGGGTTTTCCTTCCACTGAGGGTCTCATGATCCTTAACCTTCTGGTTTTCATATCAAATAAAGGCAAGGGTAAAAGCTGATAAGGCTTGGATGAATTTCTTATGAGGATGCTAACGCTCAGCCACTCAGAAGGGAAGGCATGGTGACAAAAGGAGGAGCTGACAAAAGTGTGGGCCAGCCACACAGAGACATCCCTAATCTTACACTGCTTAAATCCCAAAGTCCACTTCTCTCATGCCTTTGGCTACCCTCATTTCACTGGCAGACTCTTTTTGTGTCTTGATCTTCCCACTGATTAGTGTGTGGCATCCTTAATTGCTTTTCAATTTAAAGGTAATATTTTTTTCAAGTTTTCTTCTTCCTCACTTGTATATCTGTACCATGATTTTTTTCTTAATATTTAAAATATCTAAGTGTATATTGTCACCCTGCTTATTTAACTTATATGCAGAGTACATTATGAGAAAACGCTGGGCTGGAAGAAGCACAAGCTGGAATCAAGATTGCCAGGAGAAATAGCAATAACCTCAGATATGCACATAACACCACCCTTATGGCAGAAAGTGAAGAGGAAATAAAAAACCTCTTGAAGAAAGTGAAAGAGGAGAGTGAAAAAGTTGGCTTAACGTTCAACATTCAGAAAATGAAGATCATGGCATCTGATCCCGTCACTTCATGGGAAATAGATGGGGAAACAGTGGAAACAGTGTCAGACTTTATCTTTTTGGGCTCCAAACGGCAGATGGTGACTGCAGCCATGAAATTAAAAGATGCTTACTCCTTGGAAGAAGAGTTATGACCAAACTAGACAGCATATTGAAAAGCAGAGACATTATTTTGCCAACAAAGGTCCGTCTAGTCAAGGCTATGGTTTTTCCAGTGGTCAAGTATGGATGTGAGAGTTGGACTGTGAAGAAAGTTGAGCGCCGAAGAATTGACGCTTTTGAACTGTGGTGTTGGAGAAGACTCTTGAGAGTCCCTTGGACTGCAAGGAGATCCAACCAGTCCATTCTAAAGGAGATCAGCCTTGGGATGTCTTTGGAAGGAATGATGCTAAAGCTGAAACTCCAGTACTTTGGCCACCTCATGCGAAGAGTTGACTCACTGGAAAAGACTCTGATGCTGGGAGGGATTGGGGGCAGGAGGAAAAGGGGACGAGAGAGGATGAGATGGCTGGATGGCATCACGGACTCGATGGACATGAGTCTGAGTGAACTCCGGGAGTTGGTGATGGACGGGGAGGCCTGGCGTGCTGTGATTCATGGGGTCGCAAAGAGTTGGACATGACTGAGTGACTGAACTGAACTGAACTGAACTGAGGGGACTTGCACCTGCTAAATGATGCCCTTGGATGGTAATGATGATAAACTAAGAGAAGTAAGAAATCAAATTTATATATGTTAAAATAGTTACAAGAAACATTGAAATCTTTGTATACAATTTATATTATCATGTATAGCAGAGCTTCTTGAAAACAGTATCATAGATGCTAAAAAGTAAAAATTTATAAGTATATATTTTTTCTTCTTGGAATCTTCCATTCAAATTTTTATTGAGCAACTACACTGTACTTCATACTGACTTTAGCAACCCCAAGCAGTCTTTTTATTTCCATCTTGGATAGAATCCTAGATTTTCTTGCAAGCCCCAGGGGTGAAGTGGAAGAGTAAATTATTAATAGTAAATTATTCTGGCATGCCAAGAGTCGCTGTCGCAGAGTGGAGGTGACCTTGCAGCTGAGTATCACATGATAGACCACTGTGCAAGGACCAGATGTTCATTGAGAGATAAGATGGGCTTAAACGGAATGAGGCTTTAAGGAGACCAAAAGAGGTCAGGTCGTAAATCCTACCAGCTGCCAAACTTAACAGCAGATGCCAGAAGAACATCCCGGGACAGGCCCAGTGGTACTTCTGTGTTTGTTAGTCCAGAGAAAAGCATAAGGACAGAGAATATAAATCCCAGACCTCCCTGCTCTACTGTCAAGAGGGCATAGGAAACACACCTCATATACCCAGATGTCTCTTTGGGAATGAGAAGGCTGAGAGAGAGAGCATCGGAAAGACTAGACATTTATCCAAAACAACACCGAGTTCCCTAGAGAGAATTAGATTGATTAATAAGAGAAGAATAAACTCAGTTTTTATCACCACTCAGCAGGTGGGTGCTAATGACGAAGATTAGATTGGTTACAGACAAAGAAGCTGAATTTTCTCTACACATTCTTGTGCAGTGAGGGAAATTTGGGAACCCTCTGTTGTGTGTGTGTGTGTACATCTATTGTTCAGGGAAGATCCCATTTCAAAACCCAAAGAGGAAGTAATGAATATAGAAGGAAAAATTTAGAACTGGTTGTGGGTGGTTCTGGCAAGGAGTGACCAGCATTCCCCATCGTTATTCATGAGCATTGCCAAAATAGAATGAAACAAGGGCTAACCAGAAATAAATGCAACACCCAAAGAGAGTATGATCAACACAGTTTGGGGAATTATGAATGACTTTATTCAAGAAGTGGTCTTTGAGGTGTATCCTGAAAGATGAATAGAATTTCAGAAGGAGACTGTTCAAGGGCTCCAAAGCAAGGGAGTATGAAGCATGCTTAGTGAAAAACGAAATGTCCAGTTTATGCAGGATGTAGAGAACATGGATGGAAGCAGCTGACAAGCATGGCTGAAGAGCCAGTGTGGGGCCAGGCTGGGAGACCAAGGCATTGGGCTCTGCAAGTGACTTTTGTTCACCTTATTCTCCTGCTGAAACTTCTCAGTTCTTATGCATGTTCAGTCACTGCAGTTGTGTCTGACTCTTTGGGACCTTAATAACTGTAGCTCACTGGGCCTCTCTGTCCATGGGATTCTCCAGGAAAGAATACTGGAGTAGGTTGCCATGCCCTCCTCCAGAGGATCTTCCTGATCCAGGGATCAAACACACATCTCTTGGTTCTCTTGCATTGGAAGGCAGGTTCTTTATCACAAGCACCACTTCGGGAGCCCATAGACAACAACTTCATATCCTAGAATGGGTTTAATAATGTATCCTGCCAGATGTTCTATGGAAAAAGTGGTTCCAGGTCAAATAAATCTGGCAAATGTCTTACATCAAATTCTCCTCTTGGAGAGTCATAATACACATTTGTATATTAAAAGCTCTGAGAAATCCTGTGGTAAAGAAGTCCTCTTATTATTAATTATTTTAACCCAGCATTTCCTGGATTTTATTAGATCTAGAAGCCTTTTTTGTTTGTTTTTAAACATCAACTCCACTTTTTTTTTTTTTTTAACCTCCTTTAAAAGTAGAGGAGGCTTTTCCTTTTGGACTTAAAATTCTCTAATTACTCATATAAAAATTGCAAACTCTTCATGATCTGGTCCTCTTTGTGCAATGAATTTCCTTTGCACTAGCATTTTCTGAGCTACTGTATTTCTAAAGATTTACCTATTTTCTCTTCTTTAGAAACTTTGTTCTTTGCTGAACAGGGAAGAGCCTATTGATAATTTTAGGTGGGGCTCCACTGCACTTTTTATTGTGTATATTTACCATGAGTAATTTTCTTTCCTGTTCTTTAGTCCCTTGAGAATAGAATGTACATCTTAATTTCTATATTTCCATCATCTGAGATAGTGTCTGACATGGCAAAGACTCAATTTATGTTAAATAAGTGAATAATTCCACCTGGTCTCTACAAATTGTTCTGGCAGAGGTATGGGTGATGAATTTGAAAAGAAAAGAAAGTGGAGGCAAAGAGACTCGTGGGAACCCATTGCAGTTGTAAGAGAGAACTTCGACCTGAACTACAGTAATTGCAATGGGGATGAAAGAGTGGGGCTAAGTTTTATTGAGCACCTGTTATATGCCAGGCACTAAACAAGCTGTTTGCACATCTTTATCTGATCCTCACCAGCACCTGTTTTATACAGGTCAATCAAAAGAGTACTCAATTACACTGCTCTCTCCTGGGAAGCCTCCGAGGGCTTGTCTGTCAACAGTTCTCTCAGCAGATGTAACTGCTGAGTCCCTGTGACCTGACCGTGGTAGCCACATGAGTGTATCGAGAGGAGCATCAGCCTCCAAGGCAGCCATCCACAGGCTGAACAGTGGTCTATGAGATGGGGACCAAAATCTGCGCAAAAGCAGAGTTTTATTCTGATTAAGAATTTGATCAAACCTTGTGTTTTAGGCAGCTTAAAAATGAAACAAATGTACAAGAAAGGATGCAGTGAGTAGTGGAAGCGGCTGAAAAGAAATACACAAAGAAATTGCCTTAGAATGAAGGCAATAATAGAAGTAGGAAGTTAACAGGAGTCATAACATGAGGAGTAGAGAGAAATTAGTTGGTAGTTGAATAGAAGGAAGGACTTCCTTGGTGGCTTAGTTGGTAAAGAATCCACCTACAATGCAGGAGACCAGGGTTCAGTTCCTGGGTCGGGAAGATCCCCTAGAGAAGGAAACGGTTACCCACTCCCATATTCTTGCTTGGGAAATCCCATGTACAGAGGAGCCTGGAGAGCTACAGTCCATGGGATGGCTAAGAGCTGGACATGACTTACAACCAAACCACCACCACCCAAACTAGAAGAAAGCAGGTGGATAAAAGGAGAGAGAGATTGTCATCATTTTGCAGAGGTGCTAGTGTTAGGAGAAATGAACTCTCATCTTCAGGTGAATCTGAGTCCTGATGGACCCTCAGAACAGTACCTGCCCTGTTCTGAGTGATGATGAACAACGTGCTGATTATCAGGATGGTGACAGACAGTTTCCTTTTCATCTTTATAGTATCTTCATAATATTCTGTGGTAATTGGAACGTACCTTATTTTCTTAAACCCGAGAGAGCCCAGCACAGCATTATCATTCTAATTTTTGTTGTAAGGAAACCAAGGCAGAAAGAGACTAGCTATTTTGCTTAAGTTCATAAAACTAGTAAGCACTGGAGTCAGGAGCAGAAGCCAGATTTGTCTGAGTTGGAGCTGATATTATATCTAATTCAATACAAAGTTTTGCCAGCTGGAAGGCAGAGAATGAATTCAAAAAACACTGCAGAATTAGCATCCATGGTGCTTGGTGACCTAGTAACTGTTTCATTTGCATATCATTACACAAAAGGTCTTAGAATGTTTTTTCCTCTTCCCCCACATTTTTCTTTTAACCTCCATTTGTGCTGTGGGAAGGTGACACAGAATCACAGACTCAAAGTGCTGTGATGCTGGTGAGTCCGATTCTTTTTGCTATTTTTAAAAAATTTCTGAAACACTTGTGAATTTACTTTGGCTTAACAGCAGAGACTTCTTAAATATAATAATTCTTGATTTTGGGTACTGATGAAAAGAGAAAGCTTTCCTGCTGCTCACCAGTCTAGATTGAAGACCGAAGCACAGCACGCACCCTCATGGAGTTCACAAAAATGTTCCTTGCTCTCCACCACTGCAATAAGCATTTTTGTTATTGTTGACAAATCCTGGCCTAACCCTTGTTCTGCTTTCAGAAAGGATTCCACTAGCCTTCCTCTGAGGAGACTTTCAAGTGAATTTTATTCATTCTGTCTCTACAAATTTAAAGACAAATGAACAAGACACAGGTGGTCTGAAGTTTATCCTGTATCAGTTCAGTTCAGTTCAGTCTCTCAGTCATGTCTGACTCATTAAAATATATTTGAGGGGAGTGGGGATGGCATGAAGGAGATTGGGGTAAGCAGTATGCCTTCTATAGTGTTATGTGAGGGAAAATGGGGACCAAGACAGCATCTGTCCTTCCTAATACATCATAAGCTCCACAAAGTCAGGGACCAGGTCTTTTTTTGTTCATCACTATATTTCCATCTCTGGTGTAGTGTCTGCTGCCTGTTATGGAATGAATTGTGTCCTGCCGAAATTCATATGCTGGAATCCTAATCCTCAAGGTGACAGTATTGGGAGATGGAGCTTTGACAGAGAGAGGTGGTGAAGATGAATTCGTAAGGGAGACCAGAGATCTCTCTTTCTCCAGCACAGAGGAAAAGCCATATGAAGACACAATGAGAAGGCGGTCCTCTGCAAGCCAGGAAAAGGGGTCTCACTAGAAACTCACCCTAACAGAACATTGACCCTGGACTTCTAATCTCCAGAACTGTGAGAAAATACATTTCTGTGGTTTAAGCCACCTTGTTTGTGGTGTTTTGTTATGGCAGCCTGCACAGATTAACTCACTATCGAAGAAATAGTTTTGGAAAGGAGAGGAAGGGAAAAAGGCAGATAGTAGAAGAGAGCTGACTTTTCAACTGACAAAATTATATGGTCTTTGGTAAATCATTGTAAATGTCTCTACTTGAGCCTCTATTTCCTAGTAGACAAAATATAGATGAAAAATGAGAGCACATTTTAGGGTCATGTGGAGGAGTAAGTAGGAGAGTGTATGTAACCTACACGCTACTGTTCAAGTACTAGTTGCTCTCATTTAAGAAACTATTTTCCCCCAAATATCAGTCGTTTCAGCAAAGGGACCAACTCCGATTTTTTACTGTAAATTAATGAGGACTTCTAGACTGCAAGGCCTAGAAGCACTCTTTATTTTTTGACTATGGAAATAATGAACAAAGTCTGTATTTAAATGAGAAAATAAAAAAATTTAGGGAATAAAAAAATGTAGTTGCTATCTTTATTCAACCTCTCTAGCTGTTTCTTTCCATGCCTTTCAAAAAATAGTACGTATATAAATAAGCAAAGCCTGTCACATCTTCTCAACTCCCTTATATTTTAGTGGTATCACCCTAAAATTTGTATAGCCCTCTCAGCATTTACATGCTGTAAATGCTATTCACAAGTGAGGGGTAGTGCAAGCAATTCTTTGTTATCTGGTATTACTGTCTTCCTCCTGTTCCTAAATCCTTTAAAAAGGAATAAAAGCAATGAAAAAGATTGCCAAGTGCTACCAAACTGTCAGTAGACTTTTAGTGAAACCTTATGTGTTGCAAGAAGTGGTGTCCTAGAATGACCTTGTACTGGTGTGTGATAGCCAACCCTTGTATTTTCGACATCTCTTTCCAACTTGATGCCATGATGGCACACTGATAGCTTGAAATTAGTCATATAGGCTTACTTATACCTTAGCAAATGCTAGGAACCTTGGCTTTCACACCCTCTCCCTTGAAGACCGACTGTTGTAAAACATTTATCAGCAGACAAAAAGTGACTGTAAGTGACCCTCAGGCCCACTCAGGGTGGCCTGGACAATGAGCCAGCTGAGACCTGAAACAGCCTGTCTCTCGAGGGGGATGGTGAGTGAGGAGTGTACAAACTCAGCTTCCATGGGAATTTGGGCTTCCTCTTTCCAGAAGAGGGAAAGCACCAACTTGTGTGCTCTGGAAGTCTCTAAAGCTTGGTGTTTGCAGATAAATACCATACAGGTCTGATAGGCCAAAACAGACAGCCTGGGGCTGGCAGCCTGTATAGTCCTTCATTGCTTTCTCTATTGATCCTGTTAAAAAGACAGAATAGCACAGTACCAGGCTCTGCACTGGAACACAACCCCCTCCCCTCCCCCCACACCAACCCCATGCCATCCCCTCAGCAGAGCCCTGGCCTTAGTGTGACTTCCTGTGAAGTAATGGGGGCCATGCCATCTAGCACTGTGCAGTCTGTCCTGCAGTCTGGTGCTTGTGAGATGGGACACAAAGACCAGCAACAGAAAGAAAGCAAGCAAACCAGAAAACAAAACAAAAACCCTAACAACTTTGAAAGCTATGGTAATGGAACCTAGTCATCCACATAGCACCCAGTTAATTTGGGAATAAGTACTTAAAGTTCCCTGGCATTCCAATGGGTAGGATTCCATGCTTCCACTGCAGGGGGCCTGGATTCAATCTCTGGTCAGGGAACTAAGATTCTGCATGCCATGTGACAGGCCAATAAATAAAAGTTGTTTGCTTATTCAATTTTTCTTATTTGTTATTTGCTTTTGAACCATTTCACACATTTGCTCAGGCAGGGAGGGTTCTTTTGCAACGTGATGAAGTTGCATGGGTCCCGAATCCAGTTTCAAGAAATGATGATATCAGTTCACTGAGGAAAGATGAGATTCTGCAGGAACTGACTTTAAGCTATGAGGTCTCATTGTTTTATTCATAAAACAAGTGCTAACTTATTAATATTCAGTGGGGATTTACCTTTTTTGGTAAATAAGGTCACTAGAGAACACTTATCTAAAATAGCTCTTTGTGTTATCAAACTTCCCTGGAATCCAAGTTGCTAATCAAAAAATTGTGAGGTAAGAATGAATATACGAGATAATGGTAAAATAAATTGAGTAGGCCTGAAGGATATTTCTTTCAGATTGTGGCAAAAACTAGAGAAATCACTCCTGCTTTACTGCTGACTACATATATCTAATGACTTGTATTGCAGGTCTCTCTGAATAAACCCCAACTCATTATTATTCATCCACTTTCTGTTTTCTAAACTTCATACTGAGTGCCACATCATTTTGTTTGCATTTATTATGAGAAGGTGGTTATCCAGGTTATAAAAGGTCAAAGCTCAGGCTACAGTAATATTCTATTTGGATTGGAGCCCTTAAGGAAATTTAGAAACACTGTAGTCTCCTGCACAACTCATTTCAAAGTGTCTCTCAAGTGTCACTCCTTCAGAAGGCTAATCACATCCCTTCAATATTAATTAATATAAACTTCAATTTTTCAGAGAATGGCTTTTCTGATTTTGTTCCCAATTTCTCTGAGTGACTTGGAGTATATTATGCACTAATTATTAAAAAATTCAAGGGGACCAAAAATACCATCTTCTCTTTCCTTTACTGGGGCTCATCTGAGACTGGGATTATAGTGATAATCTTGCATATATGTGTGACAATTAGTATGTGTTTAGGCTTTTAAAATTTTTACCAAAATGAATAAGAGAATCTGAAATAAATGTGTCAGTGTATTACAGTAATACACAAAATCACTTGGAAAAATGAAAATCTAAGAAAAATAAAAGCATCCATCCCATAATTTCCCTCAAAATTCTTCTGGCAGCAACTCTACTTTGGCTCCAGCTCAGACTGCTAACACTATTAGGAAGTGAATTCCACCCTGATTCAACCCCAGTTGTGTATTTTACGGTGCCAGAGGGTTTTACTCTCTTGGATTCCTAAAATCAAGATGTGCTACTTTCTGTATGATATGTGAACCACTACCTTCAAAGAAACACTGTTACAGCTTGTTTTCCCAGTGTTTGTCAGTTTTAAATTTGTACATGCACAATCTGAACATAAATAAAAGAATATGTCTGCCACTAATGACTAGATTTGGTAGCAAACATTAATTTTTTTAGGCTATTCTTTAAGGATCATAAATAGGAATTTAAACTTTTTTGAAAGACACATCAGAACTCACCTTCACCTCCTGGATAAACTTCAGTTTGATGCAGTAAATTCTGTGCTTGATTCATATTAAGACTGTAAATCTTCTTGAAAACTCTTAATTAAAAAAAAATACATTGTTATTTTAATGGGGCAAAAATTCCAAGTTAGAAGTCTGTTTTTTTAAAGAAAATGATTTTGATTTTGAGAAATGAAACAGTCCTGTCATTTGGGAGATCAATCTATCATATTTCTCAATGAGAAAAGTACAGGTTTTCTTAAACATGTCCCTTTTGGAATTAGTGGCAAATTGATGTCTTTGTTTCTTAATGCCGAAGTCAGACTGGTATAGGCAAAATGGCTCCTGCATTGTATGCCTCTTTTCTCTTCCTTAAAATGCTGGGCCAGATTAAAACTTAAAAATGAGAGTCAAGAAAATAATTATACCCTGCTCATTGTTCTTGCCAGAGGGGGAGTTGTAAGTAAACAAAGGAGAACCCAGAGCTTTGAAGCTATAATAGGATTTCTCTTGTGTGTTTTTCCCTTTTTGTATAGACATTAGTTGAGGCAAATCTCATTTTACTTAATAACTGCCTGGATTAAGGAAGCTTTTGAAGATACTAATTTACATAAAATAAGCTTATTTGAATAATTGGTGCTAGTTTGCATATTGAAAACAAAACATACATCTGCAATTTTATAAAAGATTTGGGTTTGATTGGCATTGCCTCAGGTATTTCTTCTTATATCAATGAAATTAAAGTTTCCTTACTATGTTTATGTATCAGTGGAGAGGGCTGAAGGGAAATTTACATACAAATAAATTCTTTGCTAACTAATTACTAAGCACTTGCCTAAAAGTCTGTACTGCTTAAACTTGAAATATGAAAGTATAGTTCAGATTAATTCCTCTGAAACTAAGGATTTAATGTTTACCTTTTTTAAATCGTAAAAGGTGTTAACAGTGTTTAATGGCAAAACTGGATACAAAATAAGAATTACTTTATATCTGAAAGTAAAATAATTTTTGTAATAATCAAATAAAATTGCATAAAAAGTGTTTCACTCAATTTCATGAAAGAACTAAAAGGTAATAATAGTCTATGTCTAGAGTTTCATATCATTTGGGCAGAGGGTTCTGAGCTTTTGCTGTAAACAGCACTTTTAGTATCTGGTAATTTTTTCACTGGGTTTCTCTGGTGGCTCAGTGGTAAAGATTCTGACTGCCAATGCAGGAGATGCAGATTCAATCCCTGGGCAGGGAAGATCCCTTGGAGAAGAAAATGGCAGCCCACTCTAGTGTTCTTTCCTGGGAAATCCCATGAACAAAGAAGCCTGGTGGGCTACAGTCCTCGAGACTCAGAATAAAGAATCAAAGCTACTCCATTTTGTAAGGTTCCGGGAAAAGAGCCTTTGAAAATCCCCTGACCTCACCCCACCACCTGCGAACCAATCAGAACCCTTGGCCAGCCCGGGGAAATTTGAGTCAAGCCCGGGAAAGGAGAACCAATCAGAACTCAACACCTAACCCTTCACCAGAAGGTGACCAATCAGACCCGGAGACTCCCGTTTTTTGAATTTTTCGTGCGATAATACCCTATGTAAGCAATGTAACCCAGAGCTCAGGGCTCCTCCCTATAGCTGCTGCGTCGGTATCGGTGGGAGCCCCAGCTCGAGGTTGGTAATAAAAACTCTCTTGCTTTTGCATCGGATATCGGCTCCCTGGTGGTCATTGGGAGATTTCACGACTTGGGCATAACAAGAAGAATTCGACACAACTTACTGACTAAATAACAATTATTTTTCACTGCATCTTTAGGCCAAAAGACTCATTTAGTAGATCTACATATTGAGCATTTAGGTACAAATAACTTAAGGATTTATATCCTAACATCACAGAAGCTGGTTGGAAAAACAATATTGTTTTTTTCAAAAAAAACAATGTTTTTTTCATTCTTAAATATCCAGTTATTTACTATCGTGTGCATGCTAAATTACTACAGCTGCGTCTGACTCTATGCTACCCTGTGGACTGTAGCCCTCCAGGCTCCTCTGTCCATGGGATTCTCCAGGCAGGAATACTGGAGTGGGTTGCCATGCCTTCTTCCAAGGGATCTTCCTGACCGCAGGGATATTTCATGTCCCCTGCATTGACAGGCAGATTTTTTGCCACTAGCACCACCCAGGAAGCCTTCCTATTGCCGAATTCAGACTTAAATTGAAGAAAGTAGGGAAAACCACTAGACCATTCAGGTATGACCTAAATCAAACCCCTTAAAATTATACAGTGGAAGTGACAAATAGATTCAAGGGGTTAGATCTGATAGAGTGCCTGAAGAACTATGGATGGAGGTTCTTGACATTGTACAGGGGGCAGGGATCAAGACCATCCCCAAAGAAAAGAAATGCAAAAAGGCAAAATGGTTGTCTGAAGGGACCTGACAAATAGTTGTGAATAGAAGAGGAGTGAAAGGCAAATGAGAAAAGGAAAGATATACCCATTCAACTGCAGAGTTCCAAAGAATAGCAAGGAGAGATAAGAAAGCTTTTGTCAGTGATCAATGCAAAGAAATAGAGGAAACAATAGAATGGGAAAGACTAGAGATCTCTTCAAGAAAATTAGAGATACCAAGGGAACATTTCATGCAAAGATGGGCTCAATAAAGGACAGAAATGGTATGGACCTAACAGAAGCAGAAGATATTAAGAAGAGGTGGCAAGAATACACAGAACTATACAAAAAAGATCTTCATGACCCAGATAATCACGATGGTGTGGTCACTCACCTTGAGCCAGACATCCTGGAATGTGAAGTCAAGTGGGCCTTAGAAAGCATCACTATGAACAAAGCTAGTGGAGGTGATGGAATTCCAGTTGAGCTACTTCAAATCCTAAAAGATAATGTTGTGAAACTGTGCACTCAATATGCCAGCAAATTTGGAAAACTCAGCAGTGGCCACAGGACTGGAAAAGGTCAGTTTTCATTCCAATCCCAAAGAAAGGCAATGCCAAAGAATGCTCAAAGTACCGCACAATTGCACTCATCTCACACTCTAGTAAAATAATGCTCAAAGTTCTCCAAGCCAGGCTTCAGCAATACGTGAACTGTGAACTTCCTGATGTTCAAGCCGGTTTTAAAAAAGGCAGAGGAACCAGAGATCAAATTGCCAACATCCGATGGATTATCAAAAAAGCAACAGAGTTCCAGAAAAACATCTATTTCTGCTTTATTGACTATGCCAAAGCCTTTGACTGTGTGGATCACAATAAACTGTGGAAAATTCTGAAAGAGATGGGAATACCAGACCACCTGACCTGCCTCTTGAGAAATCTGTATGCAGGTCAGGAAGCAACAGTTAGAACTGGACATGGAACAACAGACTGGTTCCAAATAGGAAAAGGAGTATGTCAAGGCTGTATATTGTCACCCTGCTTATTTAACTTATATGCAGAGTACATCAGGAGAAACGCTGGACTGGAAGAAACACAAGCTGGAATCAAGATTGCTGGGAAAAATATCAATAACCTCAGATATGCAGATGACACCACCCTTACGGCAGAAAGTGAAGAGGAACTAAAAAGCCTCTTGATGAAGGTGAAAGAGGATAGTGAAACAGTTGGCTTAAAGCTCAACATTCAGAAAACAAAGATCATGGCATCCGGTCTCATCACTTCATGGGAAATAGATGGGGAAACAGTGTCAGACTTTATTTTTTGGGCTCCAAAATCACTGCAGATGGTGATTGCAGCCATGAAATTAAAAGATGCTTACTCTTTGGAAGAAAAGTTATGACCAACCTAGGTAGTATATTCAAAAGCAGAGACATGACTTTGCCGACTAATGTCTTCTAGTCAAGGCTATGGTTTTTCCATTGGTCATGTATGGATGTGAGAGTTGGACCGTGAAGAAGGCTGAGCGCCGAAAAACTGACGCTTTTGAACTGTGGTGTTGGAGAGAAGACTCTTGAGAGTCCCTTGGACTGCAAGGAGATCCAACCAGTCCATTCTGAAGATCAGCCCTGGGATTGCTTTGGAAGGAATGATGGTAAAGCTGAAACTCCAGTACTTTGGCCACCTCATGCGAAGAGTTGACTCATTGGAAAATACTCTGATGCTGGGAGGGATTGGGGGTAGGAGGAGAAGGGGATGACAGAGGATGAGATGGCTGGATGGCATCACGGACTCGATGGACATGAGTCTGAGTGAACTCTGGGAGATGGTGATGGACCGGGAGGCCTGGCGTGCTGTGATTCACGGGGTCGCAAAGAGTCGGACACGACTGAGTGACTGAACTGAACTGGACTGAGGCTTCAATAGTACATGAACCATGAACTTCCAGATATTCAAGCTGGATTTAGGAAAGGTAGAGGAACCAGAGATCAAATTGCCCACATCCGTTGGATCATCAAAACAGCAAGAGTTCCAGAAAAACATCTACTTCTACGTTATTGATTATGCCAGAGGTTTTGACTGTGTCTGGTATTCCGATTTCTTTAAGAATTTTTCAGTTTGTTGTGATCCACACAGTCAAAGCTGTATATTGTCACCCTGCTTATTTAAATTATATGCAGAGTACATCATGAGAAATGCTGGGCTGGAGGAAGCCCAAGCTGAAATCAAGATTGCTGGGAGAAATATCAATCACCTCAGATATGCAGATGAAACCCTTATGGCAGAAAGTGAAGAAGAACTAAAGAGCCTCTTGATGAAAGTAAAAGAGGAGAGTAAAAATATTGGCTTAAAACTCAACATTCAGAAAACTATGACCATGGCATGTGGTCCCATCACTTCATGGAAATAGATGGGGAAACAGTGGAAACAGTGACAGCCTTAATTTTTGGCTTCCAAAATCACTGCAGATGGTGATTACAGCCATGAAATTAAAAGACGCTTACTTCTTGGCAGGAAAGTTATGACCAGCCTAGATAGCATATTAAAAAACAGAGACAGTACTTTGCCAACAAAGGTCCATCTAGTCAAAGCTATGGTTTTTCCAGTGGTCATGTATGGATGTGAGAGTTACACTATAAAGAAAGCTGAGCTCTGAAGAATGATGCTTTTGAATTGTGGTGTTGGAGAAGACACTTGAGAGTCACTTGAACAGCAAGGAGATCCAACCAGTCAATCCTAAAGGAAATCAGTCCTGAATATTCATTGGAAGGACTGATGCTGAGGCTGAAACTCCAATACTTTGGCCACCTGATGTGAAGAACTGACTCATTTGAAAAGACCCTGATGCTGGGAAATATTGAAGGGAGGAGGAGAAGGGGAAGGCAGAGGATGAGATGGTTGGATGACATCACCGACTCAATGGACATGAGTTTGAATAAACTCCAGGAGTTGGTGATTGATGGACAGGGAGACCTGCCATGCTCCAGTCCATTGGGTCACAAAGAGTCAGACATGAATGAGTGGCTGAACTGAACTGATGTGTATAATTGTGCCACTTTACAGATTCTCAAACCATGGAGTAAAGTGGACCTACTGTTCTCATTTCTTGTTTTATATTGATTTTTTTTTTTTTTTTTAGTTCTTGATTTGTATCCCAGTAACTGCTAAAAATATTTCACAAAGATATGACATCATTGCAATATAGACATATATTAAATCATTATGTTGTACACCTAAAGGGGTTTCCCAGGCAAAGAATTCACCAGCAGGAGATGCAGGAGAGGCAGGTTTGACCCCTGGGTCAGGAAGATCCCCTGGAGTAGGAAATGGCAACCTGCTCCATGTTGTGGAGAAATATATGCCTGGGAAATTCTATGGACAGAAGTACCTGGTTGGCTACAGTCCAGGAGGTTGCAAAGAGTCAGAGATGACTGGAGCAACCAAGCACGCACTTGTGTACACCTAAAACTAATACAGTTCATGTTAATTATAATACTAATATATTAATTGTATCTAAGTAAAACTTCAAAAGAATATGACATCAAAAGGCATGTATATGTTGAAACTGAACTACCTCAGAGCTGTTTTCTGCATGTATCTGACAGATGTCACTGTGTTTCCTTTGAAAATTAAAATATCCTATGGCACCCTTATTAATTTTCTGTGGCTCCCATGGGTGGCTCTGGAATTTGAGAAGGGCAGTATTTAGGACAATATATTTTTGAAAGTTTTATAATTCACCTAATAGTTTAACTATCTAAAGCTACATTTCTTGTTAGCGTTCTCATTTCTTGAACTGACTGATAGTCATTAACTACTCAAGGAGGTATTGGCTGTATTCATATTCTCAATAAGAATCCATCTGTAATAATGATTACAATCTATTTCAGGAATAATGACAAGGTTTTGCATGATAAAAATTTGTTGGAAATGTTGACTTATTTTAACTTTCCAGAGAAGCAGTATATAAGCAGCCTTTCAAAGGATCAGAAACTGGGATGGATCCAGTGGTAGAATGGAATAAATGACCAGATGAAAAAGGGATACTAGAAATCTCCATGCCATTGCTGTCTTCTGCTTTGTTTGGAATTTCCATCCTTGTAATCACTCTTTCAGGAATACAGGAAACAAAAAGCATGGGTTCAGACAGTGTTAAACATCCCATCTTGGGGAACAGTGGAGAAGAACACAGTGGACTTGGTGTTCTACCTGTATTGTTACCTGCACTTGAGTATCAGTTCAGTTCAGTCACTCAGTCGTGTCTAACTCTTTGCCACTCCATGGTCTGCAGCATGCCAGACTTCTCTGTCTATCACCAACTTCTAGAGTTTGCTCAAACTCATGTCCATCGACTTGGTGATGCTATCCAACCATCTCATCCTCTGTCTTCCACTTCTCCTCCTGCCTTCAATCTTTCCCAGCATCAGGGTCTTTTCTAATGAGTCAGTTCTTTGCATCAGGTGGCCAAAGTATTGGCGTTTCAGCTTCAGCATCAGTCCTTCCAATGAACACTCAGGATTGATTTCCTTTAGGATTGACAGGTTTGATCTCCTTGCAGTCCAAAGGACTCTCTGTGATGTTCTTCAACATCACAGTTCAAAAGCAGCATTTTTTTGGTGCTCAGCTTTCTTTATAGTCCAACTTTCACGTCCATGCATGACTACTGGAAAAATTGACTGTAGAACTTCAAGAGAGTCATGAGGACTGGATGGAGGACAGGTGAAATTTAAATTGCAGACTTAGATTTAGAGTGGATCAAACATAAAACAGGCAGAAGGAACATGAGGGCAAGAATAAGCTTTAGGTTAAGGGAGGATGGAAGGAAGTGTTATCTACACATTAAGCATGCCCATTCAAATAGGGGACACTGGATTAGGAGAGGATCAGCCATTTCCAGTTGGTCGTGAAACAATTCCATTGACTAGCCCTTAAATTCTTGACTCTTAGAACTAATAGTGTGATAGATATTCTCATACATAGATCTTTGTGCACATCTGTGATATTCCCTTAAGACAAAGTTATAGAATTGCTAGATCATGGAATATATGTATGTTAAGACTTTTGGTATGCTCTGTCAAAGTATTCCTCAGAAAGGTAGTAACAATGCAAGGTCCACCATCAATGTATGAATATGGACACCAGAAATGGCAAGTTCCATTTTTTTTGGCAAGCTCCACTTAGGAGAGTTAGGGCTTCCCAGGTGGTGTTAGTGGTAAAGAACCTGCCTGCCAATGCGGGAGATGCAAGGGACTCTGATTCCATCCCTTGGTTGGGAAGATCTCTTGGAGGAGAAAAATGGCAACCCTCTCCAGTATTCTTCCCTGGAGAATCCAATGGACAGAGGAGCCTGGTGGGCTACAGTCTGTAGGAATGCAAAGAGTTGGACACAACTGAGGCAACTTAGCATGCACTTAGAAGAGTTATATCTGTACATAGCCATGAATGGGGATTCTTAAGGCCAGAAGTTGATTCACTGACAAACACTAGATTTATAATACAAATTTAAAAAATAAGCAAGATAGACTAAGAATGTGGGTTTCTGAATTCTGCCCAGCATCTGTGAATACTCCACAGTGATATTCTGGGTACAAGCTCTAATTTCTCAAGAATGGAGGTATACCAAGCCAGAGTGGCTGAAGGAGTAGTCTGTCTCTGGTTTGGTCTGGATATTTTTACTTTGATTAACAAGACCTTTAAAAATGACCCCATTAGTTTTGCTAAAAAAATCTTACCTTCTTTATAAATTTTCCTATCCTTGTGAATAGAACTACCACCTCCACATCTGGCCAAGCCAAACCCGGGAATAATATAAAAATACCACTTTAACCCCACACAGCCCCAGCAGACAATAGTTTTTAACAATTACTATTAATTCTATTCAATTAATATCTTCCAAACATACCCCAATTCGAGGGCTGTTCTTTCTACCTTTGTAATTTCTTGCTCCCTAATGTTCTTGCTACCCTTGACCTTATATTGACACTAGAGTGGAACCTATAAACTGTGTGTCAGATCATGTCTGTTCTTGCTCAGGATTTTTTGGTATTATTGCCTACAGAATAGAAACTAAAACTTAGCCTTACAGGATCCTATTATCCATAAAGCCCATTGTTATGTCACTTAGGTGGTGTCACCAAACACCCACGTACTGGTCATGGTTTTCATCCTGAACCTTTTGCCTTCAGCCATTTGAGGGGCCATAACCTGACTTGGGCCTTATTCTTCATGCTTTTGGTGCATGATTTATCTTCTTAGGCACAGCTGCCCTTTCACTTTCCCATCTCTTGCTCAGCACAATATCTCTGGCTTTGACCTCTTGGTGGCTCAGATGGTAAAGAATCTGTTTGCAGTATGGGAGACCCAGGTTCAATTTCTGGGTCAGGAAGATCCCCTGGAGAAGGGAATGGCTACTCACTCCAGTATTCTTGCCTGGAGAACCCCAAAGACAAAGGAGCCTGGTGGGCTACAGTCCATGGGTTTGCAAAGAGTTGGACATGACTGAGCAAATGACACTTTACTTCCTTCACTTCATGCTGCCCTGCTACTATTGAGAATCTCCCCCTTTCCTGGTTGCTACTGTGGAAATAAAGACATCAGTGTTCTACTAGCATCAGTACAAGATTTCAGAGCAAAACTCTGTCCAGAGCTGGCCCACAGCCTAGGGAGGGCAAAACTTGCCAGAAGGGGTTCATTTGCTTGAACTTCAGGATTAAGAGTCTCAAAAACTCTTAGCACCAAAACTAAGGCCTGCCCTGTTTGTCAGAGGCAATGTTCCATCTCAAAATTCTGTCTCATTTGTGGTTTTTCCAAGAAAGCAATCATACGAGTGCTGTAGAGAGAATGAAGTTTTTAATAGAACTCCTTCTGCAGATTTATAAAGAATGGTATCTATTTGCTAAATTATTTGTAATTGAGAAATGGCTTCTGATTTGAAAAAGCAGGAAAGCACTACATCCTGAGTGAATCTTCATCTGCTGATAAGTAATAAGGTGACAGCTGAATTAAGCTGGCTAGTCTAATTTTAATATTTTCTATGCTGAAATGTAATTGGTTAATGAAAAGAAACAAAAACATTGCTGACATAATTAATATGGACACATATATTTATCTTACTAATATACTTCATAATGTTTCTGATTAAAGGAAATATACAAAGTAAGTTTTAAGAAAATAAGAATTGACATTACTGTTATTTACTGAAATAATTTGACTAAAATATTTATAGTTGACTTATTGAGTCTAAGGTGCTTTGCTGCCAATTACATCATGTTTGATTACCTTTTGCATGAAAATAATAAATTTTCTTTTGTGCATGGAAAATGAATACATATAGTAAAATAAAAGAGTGCTGTGAAATGTGTAAGTAGGCCTTACATGAATCAGACTTGCATTTATATCTTTGTTATAGTTTTTAAAATTATGATATGTAGCATTTTGAAGTTAGAAAAGCTTTTATTGGCCTTCAGTCATACGGCGTACGAAGAGATGAGGATGATTTAATTGGGAAAGTGTCTGAGCTCCAGGCAGAATTGTAGTGCCTATTTTGTCAGGGAGGCATGTGGCGGAAGGGCATAAAGGAGTCTCAGAATGGAGAGAGGAGGCAGTAGTCATGTGGACTCAAATCCCAGACAGACCATAAAGAGATGTTCTCAAATATATGCAAATGTATGACCTACATTGTCATTGAATATCGAATAGATCCAGATTAACACTTAATAAAACATCAAAGAGTAAGAGATTCCGTTTTTTCTTGGATAAAGAGAGAAAATATTTATGTTTAGGCGCACGCTATGAAAAACGTTGTGAACTTTATCCAGATTGAAATTACTGCCTCTCACTAAGAAAAGCTTTCACTGACACCCCATCTTGAGTAATAGCAAACATATTGTAAAACCCATCCAACTGATAAATAGTTTTTGGCTTTTAGGAGCATTTTCAATAACATAAAGAGATTAGAGTGAAGTGGAAGGGAGGCCATCTGTTTCAGTGTTGAATTTTAATTTTCCATTATTAATATAATAATTAGCAACTGATAATTATTCCAGATAAAAAGCTGTGTTCGTAAATATTTAAAATGAGACCAGTGGGTGGGTGGATTGGATACCTTTGAGGTGATTTGGATCAATGAAACTAGAATTTAGTGGTTATATGGTTTGTGTTTCTTGTTAAATCCTGGAATGGTACTGGCATATAGAATGGCGTTAAATTAATTTCTTTTTTCACTCTTGTTTTCATGTAATTTCCCACACTATACCCTTTGCTATAAAACATGCCATGTTCAATTAAGGTATGCTAGTATGTTGAAGTATTTTTCAACAACTCTGTTGAAATCTCATGAATGAGGTCAGCTCACAGGGTCAAACTAATACATGCTAAATGCTTGTATGTAATTTTTTAGCTTGAGACAGGCTCAGAGGCATTTTTTTGACGAACTCCTGAGAACTATTGATTCTTCAACAACCTTGACAGAATAGGCTTTTTGAGAATAAAATACGTCCTGCTTCATTCCTTTCCTTTAGCTCATTTTAAGTAGCATCTTATAACAATCCTAATTTTAAAGTTACTTCTATTCACCCAATGAAAGTAACGTGTTTCTCTTGATTCTTTTGGTTCCTGAGTCTTTAAATTGCTTTAAGTTATTTTCTCAAACTGTCACTGTTAAGTTAATCATGCACATTTGCTTTGCCTTATGCTAGGATGGAATTTACCAACTTCTTTGCATGATCCTGTTGTACTGATACACTTAACATCTGTCATAAATGATTTATTAAGATTTAGTGAAAATTATATTTCAACATATTTAAGGAGCAAACTTCACTGAAAACAAATGTTTGACACACGTTTCAGTACTCTCCAAGCCTTTCTAATTATAATTAAGATATAATTTCATTTCATTATTATTTGGAGACCCAAGCTGTCACAATTTATCTTTTCTTTTATGCAGCATTTCCCACTTAAATACATTCAGGCAACTTTCATTTCATCCAGATAAGCACAGGATTTGGTGGCAATTTCTTTTTCAGAACAAATACATGTTTCAGAGTATAGAAGATTTTGTGATTTTCAAAGTAATAAGCCAAGTTTACAAATTTAACCCAATAGATGGAACACATAGACACACACACAAAATTTGATGCTCATTTTTTAAAAAATATTGCTCACACCAGAACTTATTTTATCCAAACATATACAATCACTTGGGTCACTGAAGCTAATGTAGTAAGTCCAACCTTTTATGTTAAAGCATTAACTTAGTGGATTATTATGTCTCCTCTGAATAAACAGTGCTCTTGAGACTGTTTCAGCCTGTGAGTTCAATAAATTTACTAACGGCCCCCTCACCTCAAAAGTATTAGGTTTAAATAGAGTTCAACTCTCTCAGGACATCAGTCTCACCAACACAAAAGCAAACTTTGTAAGGGTCACCCATTGCCTTTCTTTTGCCAGGCTTCCCTTCCTTCATCGACCATGCTCTTACTTGTTTTGGGAGACTTTGTGACTAAGGAGACAAGTCTTACACTTATATTTTGTAAGATTTGTAAATTTAATTCGATAATTAGTGACTAGAATAGGCTGCCATGTCCCAATGCCAAAAGCTCATTTAACTTTGGACAACTCAATTTCTTGGAGCCTGAGTGTCCTCATTCTTACAATAAGGGTAGACTTTATATACGTTTGTGGGTAAAGGAATATCTTTGGAACCACTATGGAGGGGTGGGTAATGGGGACAACTGAAACAGGGTCAGGTCCATTAAACACTCAGCACATATTAGCTATTATTATTATTAAAATAAATTTGTAACAATTTTCCATTGTCAGAGTATGGACAGCACAAAATTGCTATACCAAGGCAGAATACAAAAAACACAGGATAGAGGCTTATATTAGAAAGCAGCCCTATTTCAGTACTAATAAATGAAATGTCATAGGTTTGGTGGCATTTTTTTTTAAAGAGCACACCAAAAGAAACATTTATAAAAATCCTTCAATAAATGTTTGTTGCCAAGCATACTTGAAAAATCATCAGAGAGACTGAATATAATCTACAATCTTTTTTTTTTTTTTAAAGCAAGATTTCAATCTGGAAGTCCATGAATGAGATTTTCTCCTCCATGTATTTTGCTTGACTGTCAGGATGGTTTTAAAAATTAGTCTGAAATGAAATGAACTGATCAAAACTTGTGGGATGCTGTGAAGGCAGTGCTTAGAGTGAAATTTATAGCACTGAATACTTATGTTAGAAAAGAAGAAAAATTTTAAATTATTAATCTAAGATTCCACCTCAGTACACTAGAAAGAGAAGAGCAAATTAAAGCCAAAATAAGCATAACAACAGAAAAGCATTAGAGCATAAATAAAGTTGAAAATGAGAAATCGATAGAGAAAATCAAACCAAAAGCTGGTTCTTAGACAAGGTTAATACAATTGATAAGCCTCTAGCCAGTCTATGAAAAGAAAAATTAAGATGCACATTACTAATATCAGATGTGAAAGAGAGGACATGACTAGAAATCCCATGAAAATTAATATAATAAAGATAATAAAATAATACTATGAATAACTCTTGGCTCGCTAATTTGACTCGCTAATTTGGCTCCTAGATTAAATGGACCTATTTCTTAAAACACCCAATTTGCTAATACTTAGACAAGAAGAAATAGATAATCTAAATAGGCTCATATTTATTAAAGAAAAAATCAATAATTAATAACCTTCCAACACAGAAAGCACTAGGCCCAGATGGACTTACCAGCAAATTCTACCAAACATTCAAGGAAGAAATTATACCAATTCTCTATGATCTCTTTCAGAAGACAGAAGCGGAAAGAATACTTCCTAACTCATTATATGAGAGCAGAAAAAACAAACTGCAGAATAGTCTTTCTCGTGAACATATATGCAATAATCCTCAACAAAATATTAGCAATTGAATCCAACAACGTACACAAAGGATTACTTATCATGACAAACTGGAATTTATCCCGTGTTTGCAAGCCTGGTTCAGCATTCAAAAATCAATGTAATCCATCACTTTAACAGACTAAAAACAAAATATCACATGATCATATCAATAGATGCAAGAAAAGCATTTGACAAAATCCAACATCTGTTCATGATAAAAATACTGTAAATTATGCCTGGGGAGGAACTTTCTCCACTTTGTAAAGACTGTCTACAAAAACCTTCAGCTAATGTCATATGCAGTAGTGAGAAACTCAAAGTTTTCCCGCTAAGATAAGGTACAAGGCATGGACATCTCCCTCTCATCACTCCTTTTAACATCATACTGGAAGTCGTGGCTACTAAAATAAGGCAGGAAAATGAAAGGTATACAGACTGGGAAGGAAGACATAGATTTTCTTTTGTTCATAAATGATGTGATTGTCTATGTAAAACATCCAAAAGAACTTGATATAAACCTAAAACTATTCTAAAAGAAAGGTTTTAAAAAATACCTCCATAATATAAATAGTCCATCTTTCATGATAAAAAAATGAATTTGATTACTTTACTCCAGTTTGTTAAACACTCCACTGGTCTCCAATACTTAAAATTTGGCAAGGTTTATAACCGCATATACCTGTAGGGGATTTGTAGCTTACTGAGTTCATGCTCTCTGAGAATCAAGCATTCGTATTGGCGGTGGTGCTGTGCTCAGCTGTGCCCAGCTCTTTTCACTTCCATTGCCTATGGCCCACCAGGCTCCTCTGTCAAAATTTTCCAGGCAAGAATACTGGAGTGGATTGCCATCTCCTATTCCAGGGGATCTTCCTGACCCAGGGATGGGACCCACATCTCTGTCATCTCCTGCATTGGTAGGCAGATTCTTTACCACTTCACCACCCAGGAAGCCCTAAGCATTTGTATTAAGGGTCCTTTTATCCTATCACAGAGATGTGTATGAAAAGAATGATGCTCAGCACCAACAGAATGCCTTGCTAAATTAGGAAGAATTTTCCACAGCAAACCAGAGAGAACACTCCTTTAGCTATGGCTTAGTATTTCCATTTTTGAGGGGGAACTAGAACTTACTGCAGAATCTTCTCTGTGGAGTATCTACAGATGCTTAGAAATATTCATTGGGGCTTCCACAATGGCTCAGCAGGTGAAGAATCCACCTGCAATGCAGGAGACACAGGAGCTGCAATTTGATCCCTGGGTTGGGAAGATGTCCTGAGGAGGAAACTCACTCCAGTATCTTTGCCTGAAAAAAATCTCATGAACAGAAGAGCCTGGTGGGCTATAGTCCAAAGGGTTGCAAAGAGTCGGACATGACTGAATTACTAAGCATGCACGCAATTTTTAAATTAACATTATTAGTAAACTTTACCTAATTTTTACTTTTTAGTGTAAATCTAGTGCTTCTCAGTGAATTGACTTCTGGCCTTTAAAAGGTGGCCAAATCCCTCTTCATTGTCACTGTCCTGGGTGGACCATGCCTGAAGATTCCAATGCTATTTCTAGTGTTCATTCTCATACTGATGGTAGACTTTCTATTGTTACTACCTTTCTGAGGAATCCTTTGGAAAGTGTATCAAAAGTTTTAACACACTTATAATCTAGAACCTAGCAATTCTCTTTCTAGAAATTTGTCATGTGGAAATTATATATCTTGTACACAAAAAATATTTTTGAGTTTGTCTATTACACTATTAGTTAAGAGTGAAAAATCAGTTGAGTGAAAAATCAGAAAAATCTAAAGGTCCCCAAATGAGTATTTGTTAAATAAATTCTAGTTTGGTAATTTGGAATTTTCTTCAGCCATTCGAAATCTTTATTAAAATATTTAGTAATATGGAGAAAATATGTATAGCTAAATATTCCAAGAAAGAAGAATATTATAAAATAATGTATATGCTATGGTTTCATTGGGCTCCCTGGTGGTTCAGACAAGTAGAGAATCTGCCTGCAATGCGGGAGACCTGGGTTCCATCCCTGGACTGGGAAAATCCCTTGGAGGAGTCCATGGCAGCCCACTTCAGTTACTCTTGCCTGGAGGATTCCCATGAACAGAGGAGCCTGGTGGGCTATAGTCCATGGGATTGCAAAGAGTCAGACACGACTGAGCTATTAAGCACACACACACATATGGTTTCATTAGAGTCTTTATAAAAGCAAAAATAGAGCCACAGAATAAGTTTAGAAAAGTGTCCCAAAATGTTAACAGTGGTTCTTTGGGTGGTAGGGATATGGTTGATTTTTCTTTCTTTTATGTGCTTTGCTACATTTTCTAAATTTTATTGTTTTGTAATGAGATTAATAATAAAAATATTTTAAGAGGTATTCTAACGCTCTGATGGTTCAAACTAGGCGAGCAGTACCCCTTAAAGACTAGTTTCTGTCTATGCCCCCTGCCTGAACCAGAGGACTTGGGCATCAGATCTCTGGAGGGCTTTTTCATCAACATGGCCTAATTCTCTGATTTTAAGATAATCATGACTTGTAGATCTCTTGTCTTCTCAAGCAGCTTTTCAATTGAAGAGGAATTGGAAGCGTTTCACTGTCAGAGCTAATGGTCCATACCGGTATGGCTACCCTGTAGAATAATAATGCTTTTATGGAGAACATTCTCTGCTACCCTGTGATGGTTAAGTGTGGGACTGTTCTCTTCATTTCAGGAGAAGTGGCTCTAATTTAATTCTTCTGAATGATATTGCAGTGAATGGATATTTGTTCTTAGAAGGATCTTTTTAATAGGATCATTGCCTTGAAGCAATGTTCCCTTGGAAATTGCTTGATGTCTGTCTGGGCAGCAGGAGTATTAGGATTTTTAGAAATTGGGTACATGTGAATTCATATTGACATGGCTGAAGACAAAACAAATAAGAGAAATACATTCATATCCTAAAAACTCAAATTAAATTAAAACATATAACTGTATTTTTCAGAATAAGGAGATAATGAGAAGAAACATTTAATTATTGTAATTCTTTCAAATGTTCACATGGGAAAATACACTAACTAAAATATACAATTCCCGAGTTCACACTAGTTTTCAAATTCTTTCTTAGCCTCTATGCTCTGGATTATATGAAGAAATTAACATATGTCACTGCAAAGTTGCTTTCTTGGCACATGAGCCCTTGCATATATGAGGGATGTGGGAAAATAAATTAATATAAAACTATTAACATCTAGTGCTTTTATGGATATTGTGAAAGGAATAAAAGAAGGGTAACATGTATTAGATGGCATAAACAGATTGTATAAGAGATACAAAACATCATTTTGGTTAATGTGTTCAGACCATGATCTATAGCCAGTAAACATACCTGTTAAGCATTTAAGGAGATGTTGGAGAACATTTGCTTCATTGTCTTGAATGATCAGTGTGCATGTGTATCAGGGGACAGGCAATGGGGCTTGAGCAGATAAGAAATCAATTCTAGAGTATTCTCAGAGTGCCCAAATCCCACTCTACCCTAAACAGTAGTATCAAAATTGATGGAGGAGAAGGGGGTCCAATGGTTATGTGAATTTTGAAAAATTCCCAGATTCCTGCTTAAAAACCCAGCTGTTTAGCTGTCTATAGTTATGAATGAAAACATCAGTGAAGTTAAGTGGCATGATATAAAATTGCCAGACTAGTTTTTGAGAAAACTGAGATTGGTGGATGAAGTATTTAATTTTTAATATAAAAATTAGAAGAGAGGGGTAGGATAAAAGCCTGAATGGATTGAACAAACAGTTTCTAAAATTGCTTTACATGCTCTGCCCCCATTTCAATCCAATGCTTTACTTGTCACCTATTGATGGATTCAGTTACCATGACTGTTACTGACTCAACTCTGTGTCATAGCTGCCCCTTTGGTAAAGAAATGAGTTATCTTTGAGAAAGTGCTCTCTATGATGTCAAGTTGGAAACCTAATTGTAGGGGCTAAAGTATGTGGAAATGAGCAAAAAGGGACAAACAAAGATAGACTATTGTTTCTAGAAGTTATCACTAAAGAAGAGTGATAGTGCTAGTTGAGTACTAGAGAAAGAATAAAACCCTCTATGAGGGTGTGGCCAAAAAAAAATTCATGGCTAAAGTTGTAGAATCTTTCTACATGATGTTGATACTATATATGAAATTACCTTCAGATTTTTGCTGCAATAACACTGCATAACAAATGATTCTAAAATCTAGTGGCTTTCAATAACAAGCATATATATCTTTCTAATGGGCTTGTAGGTCATATCTGACTGTGGGCTCTTCTGGGCTTGGCTGGGCTTTGGTGCTGTAGTGGAGTTGACTCTAGATGAAGGTGTGAAAAATTTACCTGTGCTAACAGAAAGGAAGGTGGAATAAATGTAGCCATCTGTCTAGTCAAACTATGATTTTTCCAGTAGTCATGTATGGATGTGAGTTGGACTGTAAATAAAGCTGAGCACTGAAGAACTGATGCTTTTGAACTGTGGTATTGAAGTAGATGCTTGAGAGTCCCTTGGAGTGCAAGGAGATCCAACCAGTCCATCCTAAAGGAAATCAGTCCTGAATATTCATTGGAAGGACTGATGCTGAAGCTGAAACTCCAATACTTTGGTCACCTGATGCGAAGAACTAACTCATTGGAAAAGACCACGATGCTGGTAAAGATTGAAGGCAGGAGGAGAAGGGGACAACAAAGGATGAGATGGTTGGATGGCACCACCAACTGGATGGACATGAGTTTGAGCAAGCTCTGGGAGTTGGTGATGGACAGGGAAGCCTGGCATGCTGCAGTCCACACGGTCGAAAAGTCAGACACGACCGAGCAACTGAACTGAACTAAACTGTTGATGGAAGTGATGGCAATAGTATTTGGAGCTGTTTATCCTTCTCTCAGAGATACAAGAAGCAAAGTTGAGAGTTAAGATGAGAATGTGCTGGAATTTTGAGGTGAAAGAAAATGTAATTAAGTGCAGTAGACAAATGCAGTCTATTCACTGGACAGCACTAAAGATCTTTGCAATTAGTGATCATGATTTAAAGATACAGCAAATTGTTTTTCTCCAGCCCCTCGGCTTCATGGGTATCAACAGAGCAGGCGGTCAGTTGGTTTTAACTATGATTAAAATTTGCCAAGTGAGATCTATGAGATAAGAAGACAAGAGAGTTGAGGGAGAAAAGGGAGTTGAGGTTTTGTGCAAAAGAGGAATAATGGATTGTGGATTCTAAACTACACAAGAAGAATATTATCTATATGAACAGGATGTGGGAAAAAGTCTTTGTTGGGAATGAGATATTAGAGGAAAGAGGTAGAAGGGCAAGAGGTGGTGGTGGGAGAGCAGGGTGCCTGCAGTTGAACTTATGAGGGAATTGCTATTATTGGTAACGAGAAGGTAAATGGGTTAAGTGGCAGACAAGATCATTGGAGATGAGCTCAAATGGACTGGAAGGATCACCAGGGGAGATATTGAAATCACCAAGAATAATGACAAGTAGAGTTCTGGAACTGACAGTGAGTTAGGAGCTTAAGTCTTCAAGGAATGGGAAAGGACCTGGGTCTGTACATAATTGCAACAAGGAGGGGTTGCTGCAACAAGGGTTGATACTCTGATGAGTTGAAGGGAAGCCACAGCTTGGGGGAGGGCCAGGTCAAGTTGAGTATATTCGTGATACAAGGGATTTTGCTGGTGATTGATTAGGGGTTCCTGGGGAATTTGGGGATAGGTTGGAGATGTTTCTAAAAGGATAAGTCCACAACTATCTGAGAAGAGATGAAGGCATTTCTACGGAAGGAGTGGGGATAGGCTTTTTGAGGTGATCAACAAATCAGAAATAGGAGGCTGTCTGAGTTACAAGGCATTGAGACAGTCATAGTTGGTGTAGTGAGGGATCAGAGTTGGTTATTACTCATAGCACATCAATTTGGACACCTTTCTCTTCATGTCAAGGATAATATGGAAGTGGAAGAAGAGGGGTTTTATCTAGTTCTTATAGAGCTCCAGGCCATGGAATTACGGTGGTGTGGTGTGTGTGGCTGAGGTAATATCTAATGTTAGAATCATCTCGCAAAATCAGTTAACCAAGGCTGTGTTTTCAGGGTCTCTAGGTTTAAAACATGGAGCTCTTTTCCCCCTCATCATAATGCTTTTTTTTTTTTTTCTGATTATGTCATAAAACCCATAGGTTAGTAGCCATGGCAATTGAGTTTAAAAAAAGAAAAGCAACAAAAAACAAGTATTGAGAGCATGCATACAAGACAGACTTATAGGACTAGTTTATCTAATTTAACTGTTAATCTATCCATTTTTTATTTACTGTGTGGGAATATGGTTGGGTATGATGCTGTTAGAACTCAAATTTCCTAGAAGATAGAAAATGTACCTAAAATATTTAATATGAAAAGAACAAATTAGGGCCATCTATCCCCTTCTTTCTGTTTCTGTAATCTGGTGAGTTGTCTTTTTTTTTTTTTTTTTAAGATAGTCTTCATGGGGTTTTTCATAAGATCCTGCAGAATAATAGGCTTGAAGAAGATTAATTTTACATATTTCATGTTGCAAAATCCTCTTTCTCCCAATTCGGAGATAGAAAAAATTGATAAGGTCAATTGGCTGTTTTACAAAAGGAATTTCCCTTATTTTGTTTAACAAATAGAGCATAAATATACTTCATTTTTACAAAGTACACTTTTACAGTTACTTTACTTACAATGGTTAATTTTATGATAGAATTTAAACTTTTTGCCAACTTTAATTTATGATGTTAAAGTGTTACATTTGAGTACTTTGCTTAATTGGCTTCCAGAGAATGACAGACGGGCATGGCTTACGTTAATCAGTTCTGAATCTCTATGGCAAATTTTCTTTTACCTTATTAATTTTATGCTTAGGGGCTGTCAGGAAATAGTATAAAGGCCTTTGGGAATCCCACATTTTAGAGAAGCAAAGTGTGGAAAGATAATAAACTATAGCTCCTTGACACTTATGCTTCTCTACGTTGAAATTCTTGAATAATTATACCTTTACTGGTGGAGAAGCATCACTCTACTGTATTCAAAAATGAAATATATTTCAGGTCATCAACAACCATCTTTTATTTTGGAGTCTTGGGATGGTGGTTGCAAACACCTCATTCATTTGTTCCTTTGTTTTTTCTGAGGGAAACCATATCAGATTTTGATTTGTTCTAGACATTCAATGGAGACAAAAGTGACCACTCGCAAGAGAGTAGAACTAACTGCCTTAGTCCATTTAGGCTGCTATAACCAAATACTGCAGACTAGGTAGTTTGTAAACAATAAAAATTTATTTACATGAGGAATTTTTTTAAAAAAGAATTGAACTCATAGAAACGTAGAATGGTGGCAGTCAGTGGGCAGGGGTGAGGGAAAGAGAAAAGTTGGTAAAAGGGTACAATTTTTCAGTTAGAAGAGAAATAAGATCTGAGAATCGAATATATAACTGTGACTATTGTTGGTAATACTGTACTGTATGGTTTCCCCTGGTGGCTTAGTGGTAAAGGACCTGCCTGCCAATGCAGGAGATGTTGGTTTTGTCCCTCATCTGGAAAGATCCCCTGGAGAAGAAAATGGCAACCCACTCTAGTATTCTTGCCTCAAAAATCCCATGGACAGAGAAGCCTGGTGGGCTACAGTCCATGGGATTGCAAAAGAGTTAGATATGACTTAGAAACTAAACAACTGTATTATAAATTGAAATGTGATATGAGTGGAACTTGTGTTCTCACACACACACAAAAGATATGTGGGGTGATAGATTAAATTCAATGGTGAGGATCATTTTACAAGGTGTATGTATCAAAGCACCATCGTTATACATTTTAAATGTATTATAGTTTTGTCAATTATACCTCAGTAAAGAATAAAAAGTGAAAAATGTATTGATAGTGGTGATGACTATACCACTATCATTCAATTCTGAATATAAAAATCTAATTGTGCACTTTAAAACGGTGAACTTTATGGCACGCAAATTATATTTCAGGTAAAAAATTTACAGAGGAAACAAATATTTATATTTGCTTTATTCAAGGCATTGATGGTGCTGGGGATTCATTAGTGAATGAATAAAGAGAGTGGAGCTTGATTCTAATGCGAGAAATTCTGGTGGACTTCATAGTTCAAAGTGTCAGCATGAGGTGGGGTGGGGTGAGTGTGGGGTGAGTGGAATGGGTTGCCATTTCCTTCTCCAGGGGGACACGGGTAGGGGAGATGAAAAAGACCTAACAAAATTGTGGGTGGGGGGAAAGGAATCAGGAGAGGAAAATGGAGCTAAAAAACTGGTAAAAAGGATTTTTTCTTGGGAGAAAATACTTTTTTTTTTTTTCTAAAACAGAAAAAACAACAAACAAAAAAGCAAAATATAGGCTTAGCGTTTATAAAATTTTTAGGTAAAAGTACAAGAACTTCTTGGTGTTTCTGTTGGGTGGTGTTATATCTGTAAAGAGTGGTGGAATTTAATTCTTATATTGAATTACCTTGTGTGCAAATAGGAGAAGATATCCGTTTTATAGTCACAGGACTTTAGCACACTTCACCCTTCTAGAGTCTAGGCATTTAGCGCTCCTGGTCACAGGTGGAAATTTCTACCTGGGTAGCTGTCTAGGACAAGTCTATCCTTACCACCACAGCAACCGACACACGATTTCCAGCCTGCTACTTGGTCTTATTTTTAAGTTGTAAAAATAAGTTGTAAATTTCTGCAGAAATGACCTCTGCATTTTCAAGTGCCCTGTGTCCATGCTTTCATAATAGCTCAATAAATATTTGATGCATGATCAGTTTGTTAACAGCTACTTCATTTCCAGAAGAAGAATGAATGTGAGTTGCCAGGGTATGTATTCTACCTAGTACTTCAGTTAGTAGGGGGGTAAGAGTTGACTCACTGGAAAACACTCTGATGCTGGGAGGGATTGGGGGCAGGAGGAGAAGGGGACGCAGAGGATGAGATGGCTGGATGGCATCACTGAATCGATGGATGTGAGTCTGAGTGAAGTCCGGGAGTTGGTGATGGACAGGGAGGCCTGGCATGCTGCGATTCATGGTGTCACAAAGAGTCGAACTCAACTGAGCGATTGAACTGAACTGAACTGAACTGAAAGCAGAGTATTGTACCTTTTATTTAAGCTTATAGTTACACAGTGCAACCTTGTGATTAAGTGGGGAGGTAGGTAGGAAGGGAGGCTCCTGGGTGGAAATATCCTAAAAATCCACAAGAGGGAGATATATTGCCATTGAAGTAGAGTGTAGCTAATGAGATACCAATCCCTAACTTTTCAGAGCACAATATTTTACGATATTTCCCTAGTTGAAAATAGGAAAAGGGTAGGCTTTCTCAAGTTTGGCTTTTCAGTTTTCTTCTGGGATGGGAGATTAGATTTAGGAATTCTCAGTTATTTGTAGAGTCTTGGAACATGCATGATATGTCAAGGTTTATGATGCATCAACAGCTTTGATGAGCACATTTAAAGGCTTTAAGGATGTTTTTGACCTGATTGTGGCTCTTTCAAGGACGGATTGCAAATATGCCTTTTCTCTACTTCCTCTTTTCATTTCTTTGGTGGTGGCAGTGGGGAGTCAGTGCTGGCCAGATTGGGTTTTATTTATTTATTTATTTTTAATAATAATAAAAAAAAAGACTTATTTATTTGCTTCCCTATTTATTTACTTTTGGCTGCCCCGGGTCTTCGCTGTTGTGTGTGGGCTTTCTCTAGCTGCAGCTGGGGACTACTCTCCAGTGGAGGTGCACAGGCGTCTCATTGCAGTGGCTGCTGTTGTTGCAGAGTGTGGGCCTTAGGCCGCAGGCTTAGTAGTTGTGGCTCCTGGGCTCTCTAGAGTGGGTGCATAGTTGTGGCGTGTGGGCTTAGTTGCTCTGCAGCACATGGGATCTTCCTGGATCAGGGATCGATCCTGTGTCCTCTGCATTGACAGGTGGATTCTTAACCACTAGACCACCAGGGGAGTCCCCAGATTGGGTTTTACATTCTTACTGAGAAGTGCCCTCATGACTCTCACTGTCTCCTTTGGGCAAGATGTGTCAGCAGAATGAATCATCTTGGTTTGCAGTGGCCTTTACCTACCAAGAGGCAGAGCTGAGCTCTAGGTAGCTATAGAAGAGGAATGAAAGGAAACTTAAATAAAGTAGCATATATTTGTACTTTGAAATTCATCCTCTTTAGCTGACCTCCACATGTTTATGTGGTCAATGGGGCAGAAACCCTTTGTTTCAAAAGAAATGCTTGCAACATATTACTAGGTTACTTACAAGTTTTATTTGCTTTCTTTTAAGAAAAAAAACATTTTTTTAAATTTTAAAATGATATGTGCTAATGATACTGTTAGTGTTTGGCTCTCTTGAAGACTCCCTAATTCTTAAACCTATTTCTTCCTTTATTTTCCCACTTCCTTTTATAGCTTCCTATGCTCAATATTCTTTGAGTGATCTTTTCCTTCCTCCCACATCATTGCTGTCCAGGGTTACATCTGTGGTCAGTCTCTTTAATGAATGCTCTGTTGGGTACAGGTGGAGAGCAGAAGCTGGGTTCATATTCCCGCTCCAGCACTGTGTGTGGCCTTGGGCAAGTTGCTTAAATCGTGAGTCTTGGCTCACAAACCACAAAGTGGGGATAATGATAAAATAAACCTCACTGGATTTATGTGAGAATGAGATCAGTTAATACATGCAAAGGGCTTAGAACAGGGTCAGGCACATCGGAAACACTCTTTCACGGTTGGCCATTATCATTGCTTTTGTTTATTATTGTTTACTGTTAATCTCATCCACCAGAGACTCTCCTTGCAGCAGCTCATACACCCAAAATCTCAAGCGTTCCCTTTATATCTTTTATGAGCTCTAGACACATTTCCTAGCACTTTCTGGACAGTTTTGCAGGGGCTGCCCACAGGGTATCTCAAACAACATGCTTAGAAGTGAACTCATTATCTGCCACTCACCACTCCCTGCAAACCTGCTTCCTCTATTCCCTCTTTTAGTCAACAGGTCGTTTCTTGTCTCATACCTGAAGCCACGAAACAATGAGTTATCCTTGCCGTCAATTCTTTACCTCCAACTCATTGGATTACCAAGTTATGTCAATGCCCCTGTTTAAACTTCATCTGCACTCAAGCCCTTTATTACTACAGGGACCTTGAACCTATCTCTTTGCCCTTACTCATACTACTTTGTTCTTTCCACTTCATCCAGAATGGTATTTTACAAATAAAAATCTGATCCCTTACCTCCTCAGATTAAAATTTTCCATGTTTTTCCTAGCTTTCAAAGTTATATGTAGTCTGACTCACAAGATCTTTCATTCCCTGGCCCTTGCTTGGCTCACTGTGCTGAGCTATTGCTTCTCTTTGTCACGCAGAAAGTGTTTGCATTTTGTCCTGGGAACATAAAGAAGAAACCTCATTAACCATGCAGCAGAGAAGGATTAGTATCTAAATACCTGTGTTTAATAGAGATCCTAGCATTTAGTAAGTATTAAATATATGTCAATATTTTTTATGAATAAAATCTGGACTCTATGAATGGGAGTACTTTCTTGCTCATGACTTTAAAACTGTCCTCAATGTGTTGATTGGACTCAGCATGTTCCTCAGCATAATTAAAATGTGAGAAATGTTTCTAGCACATCAGTAATATAGACATTTTCAAATAATGTCTAAGGAAATGCAAACTCAAACTTACAAATAGCTGTTTACATAAACACCACTCAGAGGTGCATTTTCTCCTTAATGCATGTGTATAGCTTCCATTAACGTCCTTTGCCTGGGTGTTTAGCTTTTATTTTTATGTTTGTTGTATAAATCTGAGACTTGACACTTTAATGGAAAGATCTTGGTTTGTGATGACATCATATCAAATGTAAAATAGAGATGGTCGCATTGTTTGGAAAACTTTCATCTGAGAATGTTTATCTGTAAACTTGAAGAAAAATTATTTTAAGCCAGTGACAGTCTGCTTCTCAAAGGAACCTCTTCCAGTTCATAGGTCCTGCATGCTGCCTTCACCCCTCCAAATTGTATTTCCAGATAATTTCTTGTGGGTAGCTATAGAGAAAATGGCTTATGATTGCCCAAGTCCACTGAAAAGGCAAAGGGCTCAACTGGAGAGAAATGCAAGAATACAGTATGGCTGCTAGAGGAAGGGGCTGATGTGCTGCAGGGAAGGAATGAGGGAGAACCGGTCAGGAGAAGGACTAGACTAGTTCATTTTATTATTATTATTGGTGTAATGTTTGGCATATAGTTGGTATTTGAGAAACCAGTTTGGTGAGACTTTGTTTCACATCCTGTAATCTAAACCTTTTCATGCTAACTTCAGGCAAGTTAGAGGTTTGAATGTGACAGAGTTTCCTGGGTTTCCTTATGTTCTGAAATTCTGAAAAATTGGAGGTGGGCATAAATCTTGAGGCTTCTCTCAATTCTCTTTCAGGCCTCGCTGAGAAAGGATGTGGCTATTGGATCCTGTTTGTCATAAATGGAAGTCTGGAACCCTGCAGTCTCCCTAAGTTGTCTTCACTCACTTCCCACCCCAGCTATCTATAGTATTTAGCAACTGCCCTGATGATTGATGTGTGGCTTTGACCTTCATGCTGAACTGTGACCATGACTTTTTATTCTAGTACTTTGTTTGCTGGATCAGACAAAGGCTGAGAGTTTATTATCTCAGGATAATACCGCTTGAACCTCAGTGGCTACTTCAAGGATCGTAGAATTTTAAGCTGAAATTTAGATCATTGTCCCCTTATTAGAGAGGCGGACACAGGCTCACAGACGGGACTTTCCTTGCTCGAGATGGCTTTAGTGACAGAACTAGTCTGGGAGCTCATTTACCTAATTTCCAGCACAGACTTTTCCTCCCTTGCTCCATTCCATGTATTTCTCATTCTCTCTCTTTCTTCCGTTTCTTCTTCCTTTCTCCCTTCTATTTTATTTTTGTCATGTGGGAACACTGTCATAGCATAGAAGACAATTTTTTTATATCATAAAAGTCCTAACAAGCATCTCTTAAATGACCACCTGATATTATTCAAAGCATAAAAAGATGGAGTTTATTTTTTAAGTGTTTTATTCACTATTTCTTGTGTGCTTGGTCGTGTTCAACTCTTTGCAACCCTTTGGACTGTAGCCCACCAGGCTTCTCTGTTCACGGGATTTTTCAGGCAAGAATACTGGGGTGGGTAGCCATTTTCTCTTCCAGGGGATCGTCCTGCCCCAGGGATTGAACCTGGGTCTTCTGTGTCTCCCACATTGGAGGTGGATTCTTTACCACTCAGGCACCGGGGAAGCCTTTATTCACTGGTGTGTGTGTGTGTGTGTGTGTGTGTGTCACTGGTGTGTGTGTGTGTGTGTATGTGCCCGCGCGCATGCGCCACAGGTTTCTGTTTATCAGAGAACTGAGTCCTGATAGTTTTGCTTTCAGATTGCTCAGTGATATTGGTTTGTTCTCCTTTTCGGTTCATTTTTTTGTAGCTGGTGCTCTGGTAAGGGCAACTCATCGTTTTGTTCTTAGTTCAGCCTGCTCTCTCGTGTCCCTTAATATCACTGTGATACTTCTTTCTGCTGACAGTTAGACATTAATGGCAGTAATTACTTTTCTTTTTAATTTAAAAATGTTCCAAACATACAAGAGATAGTAATAGAAATCCATATTTTCCACCATCCAGATTTAGTTCATATTAACATTTTGCCATAACTTCTTCAGATACTTTTAATGAAATACAATACTTCAGATACATCAGAAAGCCCTTTAACCCCCAAATGTTCTCAGGAATAAGTATTGTTAACGTGCACCCACTTCTTTATATTATGTCTCCAAAAACACTGTGTTTTTAAAAATTCATGTGAATGGAATCACTGTGTATGTGCTTTTTTGCAACTTTTCTTTACTCAAAATTACTTTCTTTAGATATATTCATATAGATACAGCAGTTTGTTTTTATGGATCCTGTTATGTATATTAATTTATGAAAAACATCATAATTCACCTATCTTTTCCACTGTTCCTAGATATTAAAACTACATTCAATTTTTTCTACTATAAACCATGCTGCAGTGAACATCTTTGCCTATATTTTTTATGGATCTATGTGGGACAGTCTGTCTGTTATCCACTTAAGAATGAAAATTTTAACACCTGTGGCAGATTTATGTTGATGCATGGCAAAACCAATACAATATTGTAAAGTAATTAGCCTCCAATTAAAATAAATAAATTTATATTAAAAAAAGAGAATGAAAATTTTGGCTTATACCTTATATCTAATTTTGCTAAATGTGCTGAATTATTCCCCCAAGTGGCTTTCCAGTGGTCACTCTTCCCAGCAGTCCATAAAAGTTCACGTTTCCCTGCATCCTCTGTTGCAGTAACTGAATGCTGTTCTCCGATAACTTTCTGCTCTCTGCCTTCTAAGGCATATGGTGGCCTCATACTCTCCCACACCCTTCGAAGTTAGGCAGAGCCAGGAGATTGTTTCAGGCAATGAAATGTGAGCAGAGCCATAAGGGCCAGTGAGGCATTCATCACATTCTCTGGACTCTGCCTCAGTGAACTCTAATGATCCACACGGTGAGGACTTACTGGGTTGCAGTGAGGATGATACGGAATATAAAGCCTCCAGTTGACTGAACAGTAAATGTTAACTATGAATTATAAACAAATCATTGATGTTTTGTATCAGAGATTGGAAAACCATATACTGTTGGCCAAGTCTGATCCACTGCCAATTTCCATAAAGTTTTATTGGAACACAGTCATGCCCCTGTATGTATGCCTCATCTAGACAGAGTTGAGGAGTTTAGACAGAAACCAGATGAAATTAAAACATAAAATTCAATAATTTTTATTAGCTATATAGAGTTTGTAATCATCACTAAAATCCAGTTTAAAGCAATTTCATCACCTCCAAAAGTTCTCTTGTGCCCATTTCTAATCAGTCCTTTACTCCCATTCCTAGACCCAGACAACCACTAGACTGCTTTCTGTCTGTATGACTTTTTCATTTCTGGACATTTTGTACTTTTGGAATCATGCAAGTCTAAGTGGAATCATGTAATCTTTTGCATTTGTCTTGTTGCATTTAGCATAATGTTTTTGAGATTCATCCTTGTTTTAGAACAAATCAATGGATTTGTTCCTCTTCATTGCTGAATAGTATTCCATTATATGGTAATTTTACAGTTTGTTTATCCATCCACAAGCTGATGGAAATTTGATTTGTTTCTACTTTGGCTATTATCAGTGTTGTTATAAACATTCATGCATATGTCTATATATGGACATATGTTTTAAATGGGTGAATTTCTGGGAGTGGAATTCCTGCATAAGATGGCAAGTTTATATTTCACTCTTAAAAGAAACTGCCAAACTGTTTTCCAAAATACCTGTGCATTTCACATTCCCACCAACCACGTATGAGAATTCCAGTTTTTCCACATCCTCACCAACATTTGATGTTATCTGTCCTTTTGATTACAGCCATTCTTGTGGGTGCACAATAGTATCTCATTGTGATTTTAATTTTCATTTCACTAATTACTAATGATGTTGAGCAATTTTTCATGTGACTATTAACCATTCATGTTATTTTATTTATGAAATACCTATTCAAATATTTTGTCATTTTAAAATTAGGTTGTTTTTCCTTATTATTTAATTAAAAGATCTTTATGTATATTCTGAGTACAAGTCATTTACTAGATGTATGATTTGCAAATAATTTCTCCTAGTCTGTGTCTCTTCATTTTTTTTTAATAATGTTTTTTGAAATGTGAAAGACTTTAATTTTGATGAAGTCCAGCTTATAATTTTTCTCTTTTATAGATCATGTTTTTGGTGTTGCTTCTAAGAACTATTTGCTCAACTCAAGGTCATGACAAATATCTTCCATATTTTCTTTTAAAAATTGCAAAATTTTAGCTTTTACATTTAGGTCTATGATACATTTTGAGTTGATGTTTGTATATGGCAACCCTAGTGGCTCTTACTTCATACCTTTTGGAGTGACTGGTGGAGGGGAAGGGAGTATCAGGGGTGAAAAACTGGTGCCTTCGAGTTTGATTTAAAAGAAAAAAGGAGGCCAGTCAGAAGACAGAGAACTTTTTCTCCAACTTTCCAAATATGAAAATAAGAAAGATTTTAAGTATGAAAATATATTCCTTCTGTGAAAAATACATTTTAAAACATTATCAGTGTTTATATTGCAAGCAAGAAATGAGCGCTTATTCCTCTTATGTGCATAAAGTTGTGGATGTTTGAAAAGAAACTAACTGAAGCTTGTGCACCCTTATCTTTCCTTCCTGTTTTATGGACTTCAAGAGCATTAGGCAAGTCCAGAGAGACTTAAGTTTTCTTCAAAGATTTCAGGACATAATTCAACTCAGCAAGGAACACTTTCATAATTCTTTCATAAAATGAGGGGAACAGGGAACGTCTTTGAGTAGGACTAACACTGCTCTCTGTAGAGATTTAATTGTATACATGGAGATAAGCTTGTTTTTCTTTCTAGCTGCAGCAACCTGGGAACAGAGTGGGAAGTTACACTGCACTTACTTAGCTGCAGAATTATGCAGTTATGAGTCTGTATTTCCCCCACTGTCCCTACCACAACCCAAAGGGGTCAAAAGTAACAATAGCAACATCCAGAGATCGTCATAATCTCCCTCCACCAGGAAAATGCTCTATCTCCCACTCATTGCATGTTGCTTTCCTGCTGGGCAGAGTCCCTGGTGCTGGCCCCGCCTTCCACAAAATTTTCTTGTGTTTGGTGTTGCTCTGCTAGCCAGAGTGGATTTCATGGTCAAGGGCTGTCTTGTAGGCTCCTCCACAAACCCACAGGCCTTGGATTCAAACAGTCCAGCAGACTTGGCTTGAATCCTGGATTTCTTAATGGCTCCTAGTGGCTCAGATGGTAAAGAATCTACCTGCAATGTGGGAGACCCTGGTTCTATCCCTGGGTTGGGAAGATCCCATGGAGAAGGAAATGGCAATCCATTCCAGTATTCTTGTCTGGAGAATTACATGGATGGAGGAGCCTTGTGGGCTACAGTCCGTGGGGTCACAAAGAGTTGGACACGACTGAGTGACTAACACACACCATGACTGTGGACAAATCATTTGCCTTTTTCTTTGGCTGCACAGCACAGCAATTGAGATCTTAGTTCCCTGTCCTGGCCTCCTGCAGTGGAAGCACAGAGTCTTAACGACTTGGACCACCCAGGAAATCCCCATTTGCCCTTTTTGAGCTTCAGTTTCCTCTTCTTTAAACAGGAAATAGTAACACCCAATCTTCAGGATGTCTATGTGGATTAGAGACAATAGGAAGCACCTAACACAGTGCCTACCTTGGTATAACATTTCTTAGCATCACTCATCTTTTTGAGTACATACCAGAAATGGTAGCCCCCTCAAAATCCAAAACAAAACAAAGAACTAGTGGCAGTATTTCAAGTACATTTTCTCTTTCTTCCCCCTTCCCCTTTCCTCCTCTTCTTTCTTCCTCCTCTCCCTTACCTTGTGACAAATGTCATCAGTGTTGCAGATGTTTTGATGAGGACCTATGTGCTCTGAATATGAGCCACCATCATTGTCATAAAAACCTCTCCTTGTTGGCTAGCCATTCCTGTCACCAACTCTACCATCCTGCGAGCCTAGAGAGGGAGCTTACCTATTAGAACTAGCAATGTCTTTCATTTCAGTGTAGTGTTGGCTGAATGTTGCCAGGGTTGTGAGGAATAAGACTTTAGAGTACAGTTTGGGAGAATTCAATGTATCAGCCCTCTGGATATAGCCTCTTTGCTACTGCTGCAAACCCCAGTTCAAGCCACCATGTCTCTCCTGGCCAGGAGTCTCCTTACTGCTGTTTCTGCTACTACATTTGAACTCTATAATGTATACTATATTTTGCAGCCAGAGAGATCTTAAAACATAAATCACAGCATGCATTATCCTACATAAAACCTTCTAATTGCTTCCCATTGCTCTTAACATAAAATTCAAACACTTTATCATACTTTTACAAAGTCCTATATATCCTGGCCACACTAAGGTCTTTGCCATCATCCACTACTTATATTTGCTGTGCTCTAACCACACTGAATATCTTTTTGTTCTTTAGCCAAGTTAAAATTAGTATTTTCACATGTGCCATTTCCTTTGCCTAGAATCCTCTTACCCCATGTCTTTCATGGCTATCTTTTTTTCTTTTATTTAGATTAAGCTCAATTGCCATGTCTGCAGAGGGGCCTTTCCCTAATGCCTGATCTAAAGAGGTGTCACCAATCCCCTAGTCTTTTGCTATTGCACTATCAATGTTTTAGTTATGAATTTATGTTTGTATTTGTGTTTTATTTGTTTGGTGTTGGTCTCCCCTAACTACTATGCTAGATTCAAGAAAAAGAGACATTCTCTGTCTTCTTCACCCCTTTATCATTAGTGTATAGAACACCGCCTGAGACATAAAGGACTCTCAATAAACATTTGTTAAGTGAATAAACAGATATCCATCCAGAAACAATTTCTCCCCTTCAGAAAGCACTTCTGACCACTTCCAACTGCTCAAATGTTTTGCTCCATGATTTCTCTCTCTTGCCTTTGAGGAACATCCCTTCGCCCTCCCCTGGAGAGGAGTTCCTAGTGGAGAGTGGTCTTGTTCTTTTGAAATCTGGGTAAGGTACTTCCTGTCCGTAGTCTGAATTCTTGTAAATAGTGACAGTCTGGTGTTCGATGAATTTGGATGTCAAAGACAGAATGTTGAGCTGTGGAAATCAGTTGGGTTAGTCAAGAACACATAGCTAAGGCATGGAGCAAAACTAGGCATTGGGATTTTGACTGGTGGGAAGCTGTGCTCAAGAAACCATGCTGTGAGATGGCCCAGGGAGAGTGGTATAGATGAATTCTAGATTGGGACTATGGATTCCTGGGGCCATTTCTTATGGTAGCAGAGCATGTATTTAATGTGGCCCATCTAGATTTGTTTAAGGAATTCTAATGCTGTTTATAGAGTCCAAGACTCCTTTGGAGGACCTGCCTCAGTCAAGTTTTTCATGCTCCCTCTGTATCTTCCTTTCTGAGGAAGGCTGCCGTAATCCTTCCCACAGTTATACCTTTACCGTTCTCTAAAGTACTCTCCAAATATTATGGCCTTGGAACAGTGGAGAAATGAGATATTTTATAATCAGATTTTCAAGAGTGAGCCTTGGACTCAGTTTTCAGGCACACAGTCTTTTGGTCCAACCATTGCTTGTTTGTGAGACATCTTTGCCTGCCATCTATGCTGCTAAGTCACTTCAGTCGTGTCTGACTCTGTGCTACCCCATAGATGGCAGCCTGCCAGGCTCCCCTGTCCCTGGGATTCTCCAGGCAAGAACACTGGAGTGGGTTGCCATTTCCTTCTCCAATGCATGAAAGTGAAAAGCGAAAGTGAAGTCGCTCAGTTGTGTCCGACTCTTAGTGACCCCATGGACTGCAGCCCACCAGGCTCCTCCATCCATGGGAGTTTCCAGGCAAGAATATTGGAGTGGGGTGCCATTGGTTATTTGAGGCAATACACAGAGATGTCCCTCAAGAAAATGCAGTACATATAAATCTGAGCTAGCTGAACTCTAATATATACAGTAGAGGTGGCTATATTACAAAACAAAAAATAGCAGCTACCACTGATGATTCCAAATAATATTTAATTAAAAGCAATAAGATCATCCCACACATTTATGGCATAAAATAAAGAACATGTATTTTTTTAAAAGCCATCATTTCTCCTCAAGACTTTGCCATATAGAGTATAAATTTTGGTTGGAGTCATTGTTTGGTAAAGCCATTGTTTGTTCAAGACAGCAGTAGAGACATCAATTTCCCTCAATTTTCACACAAAAAAGTATCACTCGGAAGTCATGACTCCCCAAAACTACCTTCTCTGCACGAGGCATTGTCATTTGTGCTTGCTATAACCATGGTTTGTGCGGTTATGCCTGTCCATGGGGAAATAGACAGAATAGCTGATTTCTTACAAATGTGGCTGAGGCTTCATAAATCAAGTCTTGCTTTTTGAATAACAGTCATACCTCTTATTTCAAATCAAAAGCCCAGCAGGTTTTTAACTTCACCAATTTTCTTGATGAGAAAGAAGCTAAACAATAATGTGTCTGTAAAAGTATGAGCAAGAACTGTTACCCCAGAGTTTTGCAGAAATGGAAAGATGCAAGAACACTGAATTTTTTTTTTGTTTTGTTTTGTTTTTGACATGTTGGGAAAGTCTGTAGACAATTTTGGGTGTGAAAAAAATTGACTAAGAAGTGTAAATGTGCTCTGCTGTTCTGGCCTCAGAAACATGTTTGTACTTCATTTTAACCTCTCTCTCCTCTATTTTATAAAGACTTTGTTTTCTGACTATAACGTGGCTGGGATTCTCCAGGCATGACTGTATTAGAATTAGATTAGTAAAAAAGAAAATTACACCAAGAAAAAAACTAAAATAGAATATCATTAGTTACTGTTAATATTCTAATAGTTACTTATATTCATTCAAATGAAAATTCATATAGGATTTGAAAATGACCATGGAGGAGAAAGATTGTTTTTATAATGAAGAAAATATCCACTTAAACCCACTCCAGCATTCCTGCCTGGGAAATCCCATGGACAGAGGAACTTGGCAGGCTACAGTCCATGGGGTTGTAAAAGAGTCGGACACGACTTAGCAACCAAACAACAACAAAACCTCCCAAATTTCCTAAATAATTGATAGAAATTTAACCATGTATTTTCTCTGAGGTAATAGGTTGAGAAAGCGTTTCAGTCGATATATCTAATCATATCCCACAGAGTTCTCTAAAAAATGTTGAAGAATTCTGGAAACCTTCTGGAATCATTACTGTTTTTTTTTTTTTTCTTTACTAGTGTTTATTAATATGCATTTACAAATTAGGAGAAATAATTGATCTCTTCCTTGGGATCAACCTACTACAACTATTTAAAAGCAGTGGATCCATATAATCTGAGGATTAGAAATAGCAGGTGTTGGAAAAGAGGGAACAGTTGTTGTTTTTTAAAAATATTCTTTCTTCCTTTCTTTCTTTCTGTATTGGGTCTTCATTGCTGTGTGTGGGCCTTCTCTTGTTGCGGTGACTTCTCCCATTGCAGAGCTCAGGCTCTTGAGCGTTGACTCAGTAGTTGTGGCACACAGGCTTAGTTGCCCTGTGGCACGTGGGATCTTCCTAGATTTGGGATTGAACCCATGTCCCCTTAAGATTATTTTTTATCTGCTGCCCATTGGAATTAACTGGGAAGTTAACAAATCTCAGTGTTAAGCCCATGTGCGTGCTCAGTCACTTCAGTCATGTCCAACTCTTTGTGTCCCTCTGGATGTAGCCCACCAGGCTCCTCTGTCCATGGGATTCTCCAGGCAAGAATACTGAAGTTGGTTGTCATGCCCTCTCCAGGGGGTCTTCCCAACCAGGGACTGAACCCTCTTCTCTTATACCTCCTGCCTTAGTGGGCATGTTCTTTACCACTAGCACAAGCTGGAAAGCCCCAAGCCCACACCTCAGATCAATTAAATCAGAACCTAAATAGACGCAAATCAAGGTAATTCCAGTGTGCAGCCAAAGTTGAGAACCACTGCTTTGAGAGACTCTATTTAAACAGCCCACTTGAATTCTCCCTTCTTTGAATTCTTTTTGCTTAACCTATTTTCACATGCCTTTTTTTTTTTTAACTTGAAAAATATGCCGCCTGTGGTCATGAGGTGTGTCTTAAAAGAGTTTTATGTATAATTAGTTAAACAACCTCTGATATAAATACTTTCTATAATTATTGGGCTGCAGTCTATCATATTTATAATGAACCATTCTTTCTTCTCCTAGATTGCTTAAATATGTTTCAAAATTGTTAAGATACAATCCACATTCCTTATAATCTAGTAATCCTAATCTGTCATCTTTGGCACAGAGTATATGGGAGAATATGTTTCTGTGTGTGTGCATGAATGAATATACACATAAATTAAATTCTGCTGGAATGCCAAAAAAGAAAGAAAAGAAAGTCACTCACTCGTGTCTGACTCTTTGCGACCCCATAGACTGTAGGCTACTGGGCTCCTCCGTCCATGGGATTTTCCAGGCAAGAATACTGGAGTGGGTTGCCATTTCCTTCTCCAGGGGAATTTCCCGACCCAGGGATTAAACCCCGGTCTCCCACATTATAGGCGGACGCTTTACCATCTGAGCCACAAGGGAAGCCACAAGGGAAATGCCAAAGCAGCATATTAAATAGGAGAAGGAAAGCTGATTTAACTATCCTGTATTACTGACAGCCACTTTTCCTGATCTTATTTTTTTCTACTCAGTACAATAAGAGGCTTAAGTTTTTATTAAAATGTATAAATATGCATCATCAGTATATCTTTTAATTCCTAGGATAATATCTTAGATGAGTTAGGTTGGTGATTTAACTATACAGTATGCCATTATATCCAAATTTGAAAACAAAGATTACAACATCCATATTTCATATATGGACCAAATAAGACTCTAGACTCTTAATGAAAATATCTGTCTCTAGATTTCAGCCGAGCTCAAATGAGTTCAGATGGTGATGTGACCTACCTGTCTCTTGATTAGCGTAAAAGGAAAAGTTGAACAAACGTTTTTGAAAGAATCTCCCACTTTCACACTTTGCTCTGAATACAGAATCAAGCTTTTAAGTGTATAAGTACAATGACATTTAAGTCTTAACAGCTAACCAGGGCATTGAGTGAGCAAATGCAGCTCAACCTAGTGGTTCCTCTTTTCAACTTTGTTTTCATTTTTCTTTCTTTTTTCTCCTTTAGCATGAGTCATGGTGAATCATAGTTGTTTGAAAAGCTACAGGATTAACAATTTATGATTTTCATTATATAAGCTGGGGGTATTTATCATTTTTATGATATGGGAACCCTAATAAAATATTTCTGCTTTATTGACTATGCCAAAGCCTTTGACTGTGTGGATCACAATAAACTGTGGAAATTCTGAAAGAGATGGGAATACCAGACCACCTGACCTGCCTCTTGAGAAACCTGTATGCAGGTCAGGAAACAACAGTTAGAACTGGACATGGAACAACAGACTGGTTCCAAATAGGAAAAGGTGTGTGTCAAGGCTGTATATTGTCACCCTGCCTACTTAACTTATATGCAGAGTACATCATGAGAAATGCTGGACTGGAAGAAACACAAGCTGGAATCAAGATTGCCGGGAGAAATATCAATAACCTCAGATATGCAGATGACACCACCCTTATGGCAGAAAGTGCAGAAGAACTAAAGAGCCTCTTGATGAAAGTGAAAGAGGAGAGTGAAAAAGTTGGCTTAAAGCTCAACATTCAGAAAACGAAGATCATGGCATCTGGTCCCATCACTTCATGGGAAATAGATGGGGAAACAGTGGAAACAGTGTCAGACTTTATTTTTCTGGGCTCCAAAATCACTGCAGATGGTGATTGCAGCCATGAAATTAAAAGACGCTTACTCCTTGGAAGGAAAGTTATGACCAACCTAGATAGCATATTGAAAAGCAGAGACATTACTTTGCCAACAAAGGTCCATCTAGTCAAGGTTATGGTTTTTCCATTGGTCATGTATGGATGTAAGAGTTGGACTGTGAAGAAAGCTAAGAACCAAAGAATTGACGCTTTTGAAGTGTGGTGTTGGAGAAGACTCTTGAGGGTCCCTTGGACTGCAAGGAGATCCAACCAGTCCATCCTAGAGGAGATCAATCCTGGGTGTTCATTGGAAGGACTGATGTTGAAGTAGAAACTCCAATACTTTGGCCACCTGATATGAAGAGGTGGCTCATTGGAAAAGACCCTGATGCTGGGAAAGATTGAGGGCAGGGGGAAAAGGGGATGACAGAGGATGAGATGGTTGGATGGCATCACTGACTCAATGGACATGGGGTTGGGTGGACTCCGGGAGTTGGTGATGGACAGGGAGGCCTGGCGTTCTGTGGTTCATGGGGTCGCAAGGAGTCGGACATGACTGAGTGACTGAAATGAACTGAATAAAATTAATTTTATTTTTATTTTATTGTATATTTATTTTATTTTAATTCATAAAATAAAAATCCAATTAAGATTTTTCAAAATTAATTAACTGGAAGATTCTATTGTTCTTCCTTGTAAAGTTTTGTCTGAGAAGCTGGCACTTCTCATTTTTCTATCTACCATGACTTAGTTGCTATAAAATAATGTCAGAGCCTGCTGTTAAGGAATGAAGAGGTTATAGAACTTTGAATTGCTCACACATGACTATGATAAACTGTTTTAACCTTTAACTGCTCTGTGTTACTTCTCACACACTAAAGAATAGCTAAATCCAGGTTGGTTTCAGAAAGGACTCCACTTTATTCCTGAAAGAAGCGATTATGAGTGAATGCTTTTAAACTTAACAATTATGAATATTATCATCCGATGTCAGGCAATACCTATTGTATATGGATTCCCTTTATGATAAAGTTTGACATTTAGTGCTAGAACTGAGTACACCTTTTCTTAAAGTCAGGCTTTCTCAGGAGTCACTTCTCTGGCTCATTCCAGGAGGAGGCACCTTGAGGAACACTGTGTTCTCTCACATCTCTATATCGCATGCAATAGCACTCTTGCTGATTAGAGGTAATTTGACAAATGGAATTAAAAAGGTATTATTAAAACAGCTAGCACAAATGCAACACCAGAAATTCCGGACACCTACAGAAACAACTTCTTAAATTCATTCTTTGATAATGTGTATTTGACATTTTAGATTTTGAGCAGCTCCTGAGTGAGAAAAGAATTGGAACAGAGACAATATGCTTTGTAGGGTTTCGTTTAGTTAGATGCGTCTAGATAGCCATGTTCGGAGAAGGCAATGGCACCCCACTCCAGTACTCTTGCCTGGGAAATCCATGGACAGAAGAGTCTGGTAGGCTGCAGTCCATGGGGTTGCGAAGAGTCAGACACTACTGAGTGACTTCACTTTCATTTTTTACCTTCATGCATTGGAGAAGGAAATGGCAACCCACTCCAGTGTTCTTGCCTGGAGAATCCCAGGGACGGGGAGGCCTAGTGGGCTGCTGTCTATGGGGTCACACAGAGTCAGACACAACTGAAGCGACTTAGCAGCAGCAGATAGCCATGTTAGAGTCTATTCTAGGAGCTTCATGGCAATGAGGAACACTGAGGAGTAGAGACACTGTATGCTAATAGTGATTGCATCATCACCCTTTTCAAGTGTTGAGGTCAGTTTGATTTAAAGAAATAAGTGGGGCTTTTTGTTTATTCTTTTTGCTTTTTGTTCTTTGTCTGAATTATTCTGGTTTCAATAAAGAGAGACCCTTCTCAAGTGTGCTGAGCAAAGTAGACTGTTCTCTGAGAGCAGGAGTCACAGGAGGTCTGATGTCATAGTTCTAGATACAAGGCTCCCCATGAACTTTAGTGGCAGGAGCATGGGGACTCAGTTGCACTGCAAAGGACTACATCTTTCTGTCCCCTTGTCCATCAGCTGCAGAGCAGAGGGAATCAATGATCTACTGTCCTCTCAGCAGGGGCAACAGGTAGGAAATGTTTCCTTGATAATACAGATGTGATATTGTCACAAAATACATTGTTACCAAAAATGTTACTGGAAGCAAAGGAGAAATGAATCCACAGGAGAAGTGTTTTGGGGAGAAGATGTCAAATTCAGGTTTGCCTCTACTGAACAAGAGGTGACTGCAGATATCCAAGAGCACATATGTAGAAGTGATTTGTTTGGTTGAATCTGAAGCTCAGGGCAGAGGGTAGAGCTCTAGAACTAGTTTTGGTTGTCATTAGCACATAAGTGAGAGTTCAAATTATTATGAGACTACCTGAAAAGAGTTTATGGTGAAAAAGGTGATTATGCAGAAAAATAATGAGAGAATAAAACCCTGCAGAACATCAACATTTAAGGAACAGGTACAAGAGAAGTAAATATACTCATATAGGAGATAGTAACACAATAGAGGTAAACCTTGAAGAGAATGATGTCATGGAAACCAAGGATATGCAATTTTAGAAAGGACTGAGTCTCAGTCATTCTCAGATAGGAAAGAAAAGGCTAAAAAAAACAGGAATAGAGAATTGATAGATTTGACAAGATGGAGGTCACTGGTTGCCATTTCCAGAGCAATTTTTGTAGAGGTGAAGCAAGTGTGTGATGCACAGGAGGTGAAAACCAGCTTTTCGTGGTTGAGAGAATATAGGAATGGGAGGCAAGGATGCCAAGGTAGTTGGAGAAGAGGATTCTTCAGAAGTAGCTGAAAAATGACAAACAAAATCAGCACAGGGTTAGAGATCAGGCCTGGGCCAAGAAGAGACCCTTTTTGAGGATAGAAGAAATCTGAGCATGTTTATCAGCTCGAGGTGGGAGACTGGAGGTTGCAAAAGGACTGGAAGTTTGAGGGACTTCCCTGGTGGTCCAGTGATTAAGAACCCCCCTGGCAATGCAAGGGACACAGATTTGATCCACGGTCCAAAAAGATCCCACATGTTGATGAGCAACAAAGCCCGTGTGCGCCACACCTACTGACTCTACACTCTAGAGCGCTAGCACAGCAATGAAGAGTAGCCCCAGCCCACTGCAACTAGAGGAAGCCTGAGGAGAGCAATGAGGTTCAAGAAGGATGGGACGTGGGAATGCCTATGGCTGATTCATAGTGATTTATGGCAGAAACCAACACAATAAAGCAATTATCCTCTAATTAAAAATAAATGAATTAAAAAAATACCTACAATTATTTTTTTAAAAGTTAAAAAAAAATGGTACTAAAGAAGCCAAGAGAAAAAAAAAATATGGAAGAAGATTTCACTTTGATAGGCAGTTGCCGGTGACAGCTTGGCAACTCTGTGAGCTGGATACTAGTTAAGTAACTATGAAGATATTTGCAAACAAGCATAGTGTCTAATTCTTAAACTAATTTATTAAATCATTGCTCTCTGTGCCAAGACTTTCTGTCTCTGATCTCTTATTATAAGTGATGGAATTTCTCTTTCTTTGCCTTTTTCGGATCTGTAGTAGAATTCAAACACCATTGCTACTGGCACAAGGATATCAGGAACAAGTGAAATCCTCTGATAATTCATTATAAACTATTTTAAGACTATCTTTAACCATTTGGATCTGCCTAGTATCTTCAGTTCAGTTCAGTTCAGTTGCTCAGTCATCTCCGACTCTTTGCGACCCCATGAATTGCAGCACGCCAGGCCTCCCTGTCCATCACCAACTCCTGGAGTTCACTCAGACTTACATCCATTGAGTCAGTGATGCCATCCAGCCATCTCATCCTCTGTCATCCTCTTCTCCTCCTGCCCCCAATCCCTCCCAGCATCAGAGTCTTTTCCAATGAGTCAACTCTTCGCATGAGGTGCCCAAAGTACTGGAGTTTCAGCTTCAGCATCATTCCTTTCAAAGAAACCCCAGGGCTGATCTCCTTCAGAATGGACTGGTTGGATCTCCTTACAGTCCAAGGGACCCTCAAGAGTCTTCTCCAACACCACAGTTCAAAAGCATCAATTCTTCAGTGTTTAGCTTTCTTCATAGTCCAACTCTCACATCCATACATGACCACTGGAAAAACCATAGCCTTGACTAGATGGACCTTAGTTGGCAATGTCTCTGCTTTTGAATACGCACTGACATGTTTTTTCTCCATTTACTTTACAATTTACCCCCAGGAAAAAATGCTAATGAGAAAAAATTCTGACATTCTTTCAACAAAAATATTTAACAAAATACTGTCTAACTCTCCCAACTCCAACCAGAAGACTGAAGTAGCCTATGCAACTAGAAAATTCAAGAAAAAGTTTTTGTGATCGGGAACTTTCTGCCATTTAAAAGGTTGTAACCATTTCCTTATGACATTGCTGATTCCAGACTTGCCTTTCTATTGCCAATGGAGCTTAGTCACTCGTGTCAGCAGGGAAAGAAAACAGAGTTAGGGTCTCAGAAAGACATAGCATGGGACATTTATACAGAATGAATTAAGGGAATATAGCCATATGCCATCTGCTACAAAATAATTTATAATCTCAGCACAGATTCCTGATACTGCACCTTGAATTCCTTGATACATGAAGTCAGATATAACAGTTAATTATTTTTTGAAGTGTTTGTCATTAACAGCCCCACTCAGCTGTGCATGTTGTGATCAAAGCTCTAAGGATATCTGTAGACTCATAACAGCAAACATCTCTTTCTGTTCAAGCAGAGAAAAAGAACTCTGTAGCTCAAGCTGACATCCCGGTAAGACCCAGAATGTTTCGTATCTGCTTTATTTGGTGCCTCTGACTTGAAAAAAATCAATGACAAATATATGCATTTTTACCACTGGGAAACTTTATATAGTTCCTCTTTTTAATTCAAGGACTACTCACAATTAAAATTTTAAACTGGGGAAAGATAAAAATCTAAAGTAATATTTGAGAGGGAGCAGAAACTGCTGAGGGTAAGAGAGGCAAATAATAAAGCCATGAAAATATCCTGCAATGGTCTGAAGAGGAGGACAGATCGAAAAGAGGTTTGTGAATCAAATGAACAGGTTGGAGTCAGGCAGTGATGTTTGAATCTAGGTGTGGGCACTTGGCAGCCCTGTGCACTAGATGAAATACTTGGGTCTATAAACTCCACTTTGCCCAGCTATAAGTGGGTTTCTGTGAGTTTTAAATTAAACATGAAGTGATAAGTGTGATGCCCAGCACAGGGGAGATGCTTAATAAATGTCAGTCATCATAATTAAAAAGGGATACCTAAGGGATGTATGAAATGGAAAATGGGTTTGATGAATACACACAGAATTGTTTGTTAGAAATAAGCAGAGAACTATGGCTAGACTGAGGAACTGCAGTTGTCCTCTGAGTCGCGGAAGCTAATCACTTGGGCACATGCTCACTTTTCTTTTACAAGAAATGCTCCAGGTTAGTTTCAGGACAAAGGACAGTGGCTAGACAGGAGAGTTAAAAAAAATGCATATATTCCCAGACTACTTCACATCCTTGCCCCTCTCCAACTTAAATGTCATTGAATAGGGCTGGGGTAAGATCTTGAAATCTGTTCATTCAACGTGATCCTCAGAGAGTCTGATTACTTAGTCCAGAAACTACTGGGTTAGGAAATGAGGCTGAGAAGGAAAAGATAGATTAGAAAATCTCTGGCAATGATTAAAAAAAAAAAAAAATCTGGGGGCTTTGAAGCCCTCTGAAATCTGACATGAAGATCCTTTAAAAAATGCAGCCTGTACCTCAAAAAAATTTGCATATATTTCAAAGTGCTCACTTACCTCTGAAGCTCAGCCACACCAGGCTAAAGAAAACCCACTGTAAGTCATTATGGAAACAGAACTCTGTGGCGCAGATAACAACTAGTCAAATAAAAGAATTCCTTCCATGGGTTCCTAGTGGGTTGTGACAGGGACAGCTAGCCTTTCATCAGAAACTTGTGTCCTTATTACAGTGTAAAACTTGCTGAGAAGCAACTACATCTGTCTCAGCCTCCCTCACATCTAGGTGTGGCCATGCCAGTGGCCTTGCCAATGAAATATGAACAGCGGTGACATGTGTACCTTGCAGGAAAAGAGGGTCAAAAATGAGGCACACCCTCTCCATCGCCTCTTTTTTCTCACTTACTGGCTGGATGAACACCCCTGGGGTTACCTGGGAGACCACTGCTGAAAACGGAAGAGCAGGAAACTGGATGGAGGCTGGGTCTTGAAACACTGCTCAAAGGAATGCTGGCAGCTGATCAGCAGCATCCACTTTTCCCTTACATTAAAGATAGATAAATTTATGCATTCAGCACACAATGATTTCAGGGTTTCTTGTTTTAAAAGCTGCCCATGTCATCTCAACTAACCATTGTCAGTTTTTCGAACTGTGTACAGGATTGAGCCCCAGACCACCCCTAGGGAGATAAGTAGCAAGTGTATAGCCTTCTGGTATAGGTCAAGAGGTTCAATTTCCTCTGCTGTGGGCAGTGAATTTCATAGATGTTGTACTGGGAAGTAGAGCAGTGAACAAAGATGATTTTGCTCTATAAGGCAATGGTAGAACTAGTCAGTTATTTATTTCCCTGGATCCTCTCCTCCTAGTACACGCTGATTTCAGCTTAGTGTGTCTTATCCTGGCAGGAAGGTTAATACCAATCTCAGGTCTAATGTATGTATGTTTGGGGTGAGGGTGGGGACCCTTCCCTGCTTCTATCATCAGCTTACTCTCTGCATTTTAGGTGTCCCATTTAGAAAATGGCAATGATTCTCTTTGTTTCCTAGGTATATGTTTTGGGAGCTGAAAGAAAGGTTCAGTGCCATTTTAGCAGAGACTGTTAGATGTTCCCCAAGTTCTCATTCTCCTTTTTTTCATGAACACATAGCTGGCTCATTTTCCAGCTTCCTTTGCATCCCATTTGGGATAGCGATGTGTCTGAGTTCTAGCTCATACAACGTGAGTAGAAGTGATTCATGCCACATTTCTTTCTGCCTTTGAAAAATCTTCCATCCTAGTTTTGCTTTTTAGCTGGCTGGGAGGGAAATGACCATGATAGCCTTGGAAGCTACACACTGAAGATGGCAAAGCTTCTGTCACTTTCAGTTCAGTTCAGTTCATTTCAGTCGCCCAGTCGTGTCCAACTCTTTGCGACGCCATGAATCGCAGCACACCAGGCCTCCCTGTCCATCACCAACTCCCGCAGTTCACTCAGACTCACGTCCATAGAGTCAGTGATGCCATCTAGCCATCTCATCCTCTGTCATCCCCTTCTCCTCCTGCCCCCAATCCCTCCCAGCATCAGAGTCTTTTCCAATGAGACAACTCTTCCCATGAGGTGCCCAAAGTACTAGAGTTTCAGCTTTAGCATCATTCCTTCCAAAGCAATCCCAGGGCTGGTCTCCTTCAGAATGGACTGGTTGGATCGCCTTGCAGTCCAAGGGACTCTCAAGAGTCTTCTCCAACACCACAGTTCAAAAGCATCAATTCTTCAGCGCTCAGCCTTCTTCACAGTCCAACTCTCACATCCATACATGACCACAGGAAAAACCATAGCCTTGACCAGACGGACTTTAGTCGGCAAAGTAATGTCTCTGCTTTTGAATATACTATCTAGGTTGGTCATAACTTTTCTTCCAAGGAGTAAAAATTTCATGGCTGCAATCGCCAACTGCAGTAATTTTGGAGCCCCCCAAAATAAAGTCTGACACTGTTTGCACTGTTTCCCCATCTATTTCCCATGAAGTGATGGGACCAGATGCCATGATCTTCGTTTTCTGAATGTTGAGCTTTAAGCCAACTTTTTCACTCTCCACTTTCACTTTCATAAAGGGGCCTTTTAGTTCCTCTTCACTTTCTGCCATAAGGGTGGTGTCATCTGCATATCTGACACTTTAGGTCCCTAAATAACTGTGAGGGCAGCCCCTGATCCGATCAGCTGCAGCAAGAAACAAACAGCAAGAAATAAAATCCTATTGAGTTTGAAGCAATACATATTTTGGCAGCTAATATTTCTCCAACCAACATAAGTAAGTAAGTAAAGTCACTCAGTCGTGTCCGACTCTTTGTGATCCCGTGGACTGCAGCCCACCAGGCTCCGCAGTCCATGGGATTCTCCAGGCAAGAATACTGGAGTGGGGTGCCATTTCCTTCTCCAGGGGAATCTTCCCAACCCAGGGATCGAACCCGGGTCTCCCACATTGGAGGCAGACGCTCTAACCTCTGAGCCACCAGGGAAGCCCAATATAGTTGACTAAACTTCAGATCATGTATGCCTCCCAAATATCCTTAAGAAGTTCATAAATTAACAAACATATATAAATATATATATGCATATATGTATATATAGGCTTCCCTGGTGGCTCAGCAGTAAAGAATTCACCTGCCAATGAAGGAGATGCAGGAGATGCATGTTCGATCTCTGGGTTGAGATGACCCCCTGGAGGAAGAAATGGCAACCCACTTCAGTATTCTTGCCTGGATAATCCCATGGACAGAGGAGCCTGGTGCGCTACAGTCCACCAGGGGAGTTGCAAAGAGTTAGACATGACTTAGTGACTAAAACAATATATATACAATGTATATATTAGATACATAAGATCTTTATACATGCAGCACACACAAACACCCATATATGCAAAAGGAAATCATTGATGATGTTTCAAATGGAATAATGAATATGATGATAAATAACACTGGACAAATACTCTGGGGATCTGATTTGAGTTGTAAGATATTTGACACTGGGAGATCCCTTACCTAACTTGGATTCAGTTCAGTTCAGTTCAGTTCAGTTCAGTCGCTCAGTCGTGTCTGACTCTTTGCGCATGAATTGCAGCACACCAGGCCTCCCTGTCCATCACCAACTCCCGCAGTTCACTCAGACTCACGTCCACTGAGTCAGTGATGTCATCCAGCCATCTCATCCTCAGTCGTCCCCTTCTCCTCCTGCCCCCAATCCTCACAGCATCAGAGTCTTTTCCAATGAGTCAACTCTTTGCATGAGGTGGCCAAAGTATTGGAGTTTCAGCTTTAGCATCATTCCTTCCAAAGCAATCCCAGGGTTGATCTCCTTTAGAATGGACTGGTTAGATCTCCTTGCAGTCCAAGGGACTCTCAAGTCTTCTTCAACACCACAGTTCAAAAGCATCAATTCTTCAGCGCTCAGCCTTCTTCACAGTCCAACTCTCACATCCATACATGACAACAGGAAAAACCATAGCCTTGACTAGACGGACCTTTGTTGGCAAAATAATGTCTCTGCTCTTCAACATGCTATCTAGGTTGGTCATAACTTTTCTTCCAAGAAGTAAGCGTCTTTTAATTTCTTGGCTGCAGTCACCATCTGCAGAGATTTTGGGGCCCCCCCCAAAAATAAAGTCTGACACTGTTTCCTCATCTATTTCCCATGAAGTGATGGGGCCAGATGCCATGATCCTAGTTTTCTGAATGTTGAGCTTTAAGCCAACTTTTTCACTCTCCTCTTTCACTTTCATCAAGAGGCTTTTTAGTTCCTCTTCACTTTCTACCATAAGGGTGGTGTCATCTGCGTATCTGAGGTTATTGATATTTCTCCCAGCAATCTTGATTCCAGCTTGTGCTTCTTCCAGCCCAGCATTTCTCCTGATGTACTCTGCATATAAGTTAAATAAGCAGGGTGACAATATACAGCCTTGATGTACTCCTTTTCATATTTGGAACCAGTCTGTTGTTCCATGTCCAGTTCTAACTGTTGCTTCCTGACCTGCATACAAATTTCTCAAGAGGCAGGTTAGGTGGTCTGGTATTCCCATCTCTTTCAGAATTTTCCACAGTTTATTGTGATCCACACAGTCAAAGGCTTTGGCATAGTCACTAAAGCAGAACAGATGTTTTTGTGGAACTCTCTTGCTTTTTCGATGATCCAGCGGATGTTGGCAATTTGATCTCTGGTTCCTCTTAGGACCCTGTTAATTAATGGAAAGTAAAGGGGTGGCTTTGAAATAGAAGTGGCTTTCATAGTTTTCTTTTTCATTTTTTATCAGTGATTTGCTTGCTCAAATTAAAATCTGATGGAAATTAGTTCAGAATTGCTTGTTTTGAAATGATGGTAATGGGTGAAGGGCTGAATTCCTTCAGATTAGGGAAGGTTCTGCAGAAGCTTCCTAGGGCCACTCAGAACAGAATATGGACCATTTTTAGTTAGATGAACTTTTAAAGTTTCTTTAGGATAGAACACGCTCTCATCCTCTTGGGAAAACACAACAAGTTTTTCCATTTTGCTTTTCTGTATTTAGTTGACAAATAACACTAAATTCTGCTTCCACTTTCTGTTTTGATTAATAGTAACTTAACTGACTAAACTGATGGGAATCCAGTAATATTTTACCTTCCTTTCTAAGAGACCTGCATTAGAAAACATTGCTCCCAGGAGTCTGACCAAATTGCAATCTAGGATCTCTGTGAATATACTTGTAATTACTTTTGTGGAAGAATCTTTGATATCTGCTTTTGATGATAAAACTATTGTCACTGTCCCTTAGAGCTTTGAGTTGAATTTTGTTCCTAACTCTGTATGTGTGCATTTGTGCTCTGTGAGTATATGTGCATGTGTGTGTGTATAATGACCAATATCTATAGAAAAGATCAATAAGACCTTTGATGAAGGTCTTCTTTCAGCTCTATAGGGAAATCTATTCATTTGCTAGTGTATGATTTTAAACCTTATTCTAAAGTATTGTTAAACAAAACAAAATATTGACTGATTTTTTCAGTGAGCATTTCAGCAGGAAACAGATGGGATACTTAAAGGGAATAATAAATAAAGGCCCATATGTGGAGCAAGGCATAGCACAGTAAGTGTGTGTGTGTGTGTGTGTGTGTGTTAGTCGCTCAGTTGTGTCCGACTCTGTGACTCCATGGATTGTAGCCCACCAGGCTCCTCTGTCCATGGAATGCCATTCCCTTCCCTAGGGGATCTTCCGGACCCAGGAATTGAACCTGGGTCTCCTGCATTGCAGGCAGATTATTTACTGTCTGAGCCACCAGGGAAATCCAGCATTGTAAGTACCGGAGAGCTAGTAACAGTTGGAGTGTCATCAGCCAAAAAGGTGGGATAATTACAAGAACCTGGAGATAGAAAGCTGTCTGGAGAAGGCTGTCTGAAAGGAGTTGTGACTTGCGGTTGAGGGATATTGCTAACCCACAGCTATGCAGCAGGAAGAGAATAGGGAGAGAAATAACCCAATTTTCCTCTGCTCCTTCTCTTCCATCTGTAGGGAATTCACAGTAACCACGCTCAATGGAAACCAGAGGGCAAATGAGTCTATTTACATAATTCATGCCTGTCAGCCTATGGGGTCTGGAGTACTGAAGAGAAAGGTAGAGACTTGATTTGGAAGGGCAAACGCAATAGCCAGCCCACTGACCATGGGTCATGGTTGTGAAATTCAAGAGTATTTGTAAATATTAGAGTCATTAATGCTCATGGTTAGAGAACTAATCATTTATTTGAGGTGCTCTACCATATATAAGACTATTCTTAATTATAAAAATATAAAAACTCTGATTCTCTGTCTAAGGATCCCCATGTGGCTATTTAAATTTAAGACTAGTTGAAATGAAATAAAGTTATAAATTCAGTTCCTCAGTTTCAGCAGTCAAATTTCAAGTGCTCACTAGCTTCATGTGGCTGACAGCTGCTGTACTGAACAGTACAGACAGAGGGCATTTCCACCATTGCTGAAAGTTTTGTTAGATAACACTATTCTAGTTAATTCATTTCTCATTGTCCAGTATCTTTACTCAAAAAGAAAATAAAATGATTTCTGGAATTATTCATTTTTTTCTGAACTCTTAGATCCTAAAAGTAGTATTAGTGTCAGATTTTAAAATATCTTATTCTGAATGAGTTAGTTATTTGGGTGCATGCAAAAAAAAAAAAAAAAAAAAAAAAAAAAAACACCAAAAAACAAAACAGCTCTGGCCAACTTAGGGAAAAAGGAATATATTGGCAGGATCTTTAAGAATCCTAATTTCAATTTACCTAGAAGTGGGATTGCTGGATCATATGGTAATTTAATGTTTAATTTTTTGAGGAACAGCCACACTATTATCCATCATGGCTATACCATGTTGTTAATACTTTCCCAGCAGTAGCATACAAGTGTTCTAATTTCTCCATATTCTTTATAGCATTTCTCTTTATCTCCTTTTTTTTTTTTGATAATTGCCACCCTAACAGATATGAGAGTTTATTGTGATATTTGACTTGAATTCTGTGATCATTAGTGATATTGAGCACCTTTTCTATACCTTTGTGACCATTCAAATGTCTTCTTTGGGAAAATTTCTATTCAAGTTCTTTACCCATTTATTAAGTCAAGTTCTTAGTTTTTATCACTAAGCATGATTATTAAAAAAAAAAATGTTCCAGGGAATTACCTGGGTTCCAGCTGTTATCCTTGAACCCATTTAATTGTAGTAACTACTTCAGGATCTTGGTCAACGCTGTAACACCCACTTTTGCCTATTTTCCCAATGGCAAGAGGATCCCTGCTCTGTCAGTAGCAGTCTCAGCTTTCATTTTGGTGAATTGTTGTTGGATGCCTGTTGTAGAAATTCCTTCCTTGTATAGCAATTTGCTCTTTTCTGTGGTGAAAATCTCTAAACCACTTAAATATGTGGGGTAGGAACAAAACACATTGTGGGTGGATCATTATGTGTGATTGGAAGTAAACTTTCCAAACACAGTTTGACTTTTAAAAGGCAATGAAAATTTTAAGAACTGGGGTGAGATGATCAGCTTTGTGTTTAGAAAGTAGGACTGTATTTAATTTGCTCTATGAATTATTCTGTTTAGTTAGTTGATCGGCACATCTCAAAGTAAGATTTACATTCACTCTGCCAGTTCCCTGGAGCTGATACCAATCTGTAGCTACCATAAGTTAAAGTTTTCTCTTGAGGATTTTTCTCAGATCATTCAGAGAGTGTGAACTCAGATTGTAAATGAGGTTTAGGAATGGCTTATGGTTGTGAATTACTAGGGTAAATACATATTTTTTTTTCCCTTCCAAGAGATGAGTTTCTTTGGCACAGATGAGTTTCTTTTCTGCTCCATTCTGTGTGGTGGGGTTTATGTCTCACTCACCCATATACAGTGAGTGCAGCAGGGACCACTTATGGAATTACCCATCTTGAGGTGCCCTGGACTTCATGTCAGACCCCCTACTTTCTAAGCAGGTGTCAAATAGATGCTCAAGGTCACACAAGTTCAATAAAAACCTTTGGGTCAAAAGTCAGCCTTGGTTCTTTTCACTTCCTAGAGCCTCTGGTCACTTTTAAGACTTGACATCTTTATACTTTTTTGTTATCTCAGTGATGCATTTAAAAATAATTCAAATATTTTATCTGATATTTTGTTTTATTCAAACAGGTTATTCAGTGTATCTAATCTGTCTTACTGTCTCCTACCTTTATTTCAAAGGTAAAGAAACATAGATTCAGTGTTACCATGACTTTCCTACGATCATACAGTTCTTTTGAACAAACGCATATGCACTATTAGATATTAATTTTAAGACAAGACAATCAGACTTTCTGACAATGCCTGGAACCTTGCTTTTACCTCTGTACTTAAAAGATCAATGTCTTAATCAAAGTTTATTTGACTGTACAACATAGAACCTATTAATAATATGTTAAGCCAAAAGGAAGATTTGGGTGGTCTTACAGAAACGCTGGGCTGGAAGAAGCACAAGCTGGAATCAAGATTGCCAGAAGAAATATTAATAACCTCAGATATGCAGATGACACCACCCTTATGGCAGAAAGTGAAGAGGAGCTAAAAAGCCTCTTGATGAAAGTGAAAGAGGAGAGTGAAAAAGTTGGCTTAAAGCTCAACATTCAGAAAACAAAGATCATGGCATCTGGTCCCATCACTTCATGGGAAATAGATGGGGAAACAGTGGAAACAGTGTCAGACTTTTTTTGGGGAGGCTTCAAAATCACTGCAGATGGTGGTTGCAGCCATGAAATTAAAAGACGCTTACTCCTTGGAAGGAAAGTTATGACCAACCTAGATACCATATTGAAAAAGAGAGACATTACTTTGCCAACAAAGGTCCGTCTAGTCAAGGCTATGGTTTTTCCAGTAGTCATGTATGGATGTGAAAGTTGGACTGTGAAGAAAGCTGAGTGCCAAAGAATTGACGCTTTTGAACTGTGGTGTTGGAGAAGACCACTTGAGAGTGCCTTGGACTGCAAGGAGATCCAACCAGTCCATTCTAAAGGAGATCAGCCCTGGGTATTTTTTGGAAGGACTGATGCTAAAGCTGAAACTCCAATACTTTGGCCACCTCATGAGAAGAGTTGACTCATTGGAAAAGACTCTGATGCTGGTGGGGATTGGGGGCAGGAGAAGAAGGGGACGACAGAGGATGAGATGGCTGGATGGCATTACTGACTCGATGGACATGAGTTTGGGTGAACTCCGGGAGTTGGTGATGGACAGGGAGGCCTGGCGTGCTGTAATTCATGGGGTCGCAAAGAGTCGGACATGACTGAGCGGCTGAACTGAACTGAACTGAACAGTCCCTGGTGGCTCAGATGGTAAAGAATCCACCTGCAATGCAGGAGACATGGGTTGGATCCTGTATCAGGAAGATCCTCTGGAGAAGGAAATGGCAATCCACTCCTGTATTCTTGCCTGGAGAATCCCATGCACAGAGGAGCCTGGCAGGCTATGAATTTAAGGCAGTTGTTTTTTCTGAGTTTTCCACCCAACAGAGTCTCCAGTCTTTACAATTCTCTTGTGCTCAGTTTATTCTCTTAATGTTAACTGACCTTTTGTACTTCATTTCACATAAGGTGAAAAATAACCATTCTAATCCCTTTTAAGTTATCTCACAACTAAAATATTCAACAGAGACAGACTAAAGTATCCCAGTTCTAACTTCAAAATAATGATCCAAGTGAGATGATATAATTGGTTCAGTGTGGGTATTTTCTTCCAGTTAGCTTTGGCTACAGTGTCATCTTGAGGTATGATAGCAGAATTTCTGAGAGTGAAGTATGGACGTATTATTTAAAAAGAGAAAATGAGGAAATGATAAAATAATATATATCCATCTTTAGTGCTTCTAGCAAAAGAAAGAAACAGATAAATAAAATTTTTACTCTGGAATTTTGTAGCATGCCAATAATTTGGGCACCTAAAATAACAGAATGGCTTGTTTCTCCTTTTGTTATATAAGACAGACACACACACAAAATTTGTCTTCATACTAACTCTTTGTTTATGTAATACGCTTGTTAGCGTGATATTTATTTCCTTTCCAGGCCAGTCCAAAAGTCACTAAATGTGGTTTAATGCTTTGTTCCAGCCAGTGTGTGCCAGATATAGGATGCAAAAGAATGACCTTTTGGAGTCTGACTCCTTATAGAGAATGGTTGCCAAAAAGAAGTCAGCTAATAGGTAGATTTAATGAATGGGACAATCCATCGTGAATAGGACAAGACAGACTTGAAACTGCTACTGATTGTGAGCCTATTTCAGATGCTTTATTTAACTAAGAGTTCGTAGAATCAGCTATTTTCTTGGTTTATTTTATTTCTGCCAATCTGAAATAAACACTCTTTTGAATATTGGGTAGAGAAAAAAGAAGATGATGTAAATTGTGTGTATGTGTGTGTGTATGTTTTCTGCAGGAAGGGGAATTATTTTAAACAGTTAAGGGAAATATCTTCTAAGAATTAGAAAACTAGATTCTCAGGAGATTTGAGAATATACATTTTAAATGTATATATAAATGTCATGCAAAGAACAAAAAAATAAGTCGTATATTTGGAAGCTATTTTGAGATTAAGAACAATTCTTAGAGAAATACTATGGGAGTTATTGAAAGTCTAAGGTCAAACATACATCTAAACAAGATTGAAGAAGGGTGAAGACAAACTTGAATGTATCTCTCTTTCTAGTCCCAAAGAATGGTAAATGTGTTGTAGAGAATTGGAAAAGAAATGAAACAACTTAAATTGGATGCAGTTTTTGTTGGGAAAATACTCTGTTTACCAACTAATACTGCCCAAGTTTCTAGTAGTTGCTGATTTTGAATTTGTCAATCAAATCAATTGTGGATTCCCTAGGCTTTGAATCACATTGTGATGACCATCAAAATATACAATAAACCCATCTTGCACATTTTGAATTGAGCTACAGAAGGGGTTTTTCCTGAGTAACTGGTTTTTTTTTTTTTTTTGGTGTTTATGTGATGTAGCTCTCCTAAAACAAGCTTAGGATAGTTTATATTCTGGGAAATAGCTCTGACTTCCAGCCCCACCCCTCCCCCCACCGATATCATTTTAGGAGATAATCAACAAGAGTATTTTTGAGAGCTTATAAACCTTTCTAAGCAGTCAAGTACTGTATTATTCACCAGCGTAAATACCACTCTTAACTATGGTAGTGTCTGGCACAATATATGTGCTCAATTATTATTTGTAGGATGAGTGGACAAGGTACATGTCCTATTGGTTTTAAAGAGAATAAATGACATGATATACTATCTTAGATTTTTCATTTAATTTTGCAGGATATAATCAGGTGAATAAAATAAAAATAAATGATATCAAATTGATTTGTAATTCAGGCTTGGAAATCCAGGAGTTTCTGGGTCATAAAATAATGGTTAAGGTTGAATCTACATAATCTACATTAACTGCTGGTTTGTCCCTGAAAACTTGTCCAGGGCTCACTGACATTAAAGAGAGCAAGAATTATGAACTGCAGCCTACCTAGACATATAATTTATCTCTTTTCATATGGCATTTACCTTGAATAGTGATGAGTACATTAAAAATATCATAAATAATGTCATAGAAGCCTGTTTTACTTTGAAATTTTAAAATTGAAAACTTAGGGGAGAAAGGACACAATAGTGGGATGAATTCAGCTGTGTACTAATATCTTTTGGTAAAATTAAAATAAAATTTTAATTATAAAGGAGACTGCTACACATTTTTTTATATAAATGGAAAAAACGTCAACTGGTAATTTGGGGTATTTTGCTCTTGGTAGTCTGCTAGGTTGAACTGTTAAAATGTGGGAATAATTCTTCTTTGAATTCCTAAGATCTAACATAAAGTCTGGCCTCTCTCCCTCAAAAATGGAGTTGATAATAGTCAACACTAAGCTAATCAGATAATCCTGTGAATTTAGTTGAGAACCCACCCATTAAGACCTTTATGGACAGCATATGAGTGAAAGTATTTCAGACTTCTTCAGAAATCCACTTCAGACTTCTTCCTTTTCACTAATGAGATGTTACAATGCAGTGTTGCTTTAAAAACCATTTGAACAGCAAAAAAAAAAAAAAGTCACTGAAATTATTATATAAAAATTCTATTTTCTACAGGGGCCAAAGGACAAAGCATTAGGGAATGAGGCTGAAATTTCAGCTTTCAATTGACTGTATCCTGAAACATGAGGCAATACATCTTTTGTTGACTAAGGTAATATGTAAGATGAAATACCTTTTACAGAATCCATCTTGAAAAGTATAAGCCAATGACAGCAATCAGTTCTTTTTCAAGAAGTGATAAGGACATAGTTAAAAGCTTTAATGTTGATGAGAAATGGGCTTGCTGGTGCTTTAGGGGACAGAATGTGTTATTAGCAGGAAAAAAGGCGTTAAGTTTTCAGGAAAATTTTAAGTGCAATGGGATGTCATTGAAACAAACTGTTAAGGAATGTTAAATCTCTGGTTAGAGCAATAGGTTCAAATATTATTTCTCCCCGGCTCCTCTTTGCTGTCCCTATAGATTAAGTGATACTTGGTTTTATAATTACTCACTTCTCTCTTGCACATGTGCCATTGACCTCTGTATCCAGCTTTGACTTCTCCACCTGAGAGGTGGAGAATCATAGATACACCTTGAGAATCATAGATACACAGTCCTAGTGGGCATCTTCACTTGGGTGTCACACACAGCCTGAAACTAGTATCACCGTTTTCTTCTTTTTCCCCAGCACTACCCAGCAATGGTGACTCTTCTAGTATTAATGATATCACCATTTATCCAGTTGCTTGAGACAGAAAAACTGTTTGCAGTGCTTTTGTGAAAAGCAGAAAGTGTTGACATTCCTCTGTGCATACACAGATTCTACTCATAGGAAAGCTCAGGTTGGATTACAGCTCCCATTTCCCTCCTCAATTTGGAGCATGACATGCATAAAAATAGGGAACAATCCTCAGTCTAGATTTTTCTGCTTTTTAACCTATATCTGATCAGATTTCAACACCCGAATATCCTTGAATCTGCAACTCCTCTATCTCCTCTGTATCTTTGAATCTGTAACCTCTCTGCTTGTCTATTAAACTAAATATTTAATATTGAAAAGTGTGTTATGTATGCATGTTTACTGTATGTAATAATATAGAAAACATCAGTGAACACACCACCTTCCCAAGAACCAGAACGTTATTGGTATTTTGCTCTGTGCTTTTTGATTCTTACTTATTATTTAAACTATGGCTAAAGCTGCCTAGTCTCATTTCAACTCCCCAATATGCCCACATCCAACTACATAACACATAACCTTACATCTAACCATTTCACTCCCCTGCCTAAAACTTTTCTATATATTTCCATTCCTTAAAAAAGAACCCCTAAATTTCCCAGTATGGCAGAGAAAGGTGTTCAAGTTCTATCCCCTATAGGGCAAAAGCTTCATTTTTGGCTGCTTCATAGTTTAGACAGCAGTAAAGTGGTTCCCCAGATGGCTCACTCCACTGTTTTCTCTGCATGAATCACCACTTCTTCTATTGTGTCCAGTCAATTCTTTCCAATTTTATTGAATTATCTCTGAGTCTGTCTCCCTTCCTAGACTGCGAGCTATTTGAAGCTAACAAAGATATCTCATTTATTTTTTATTTCTAATCCAGTTTCTGGATCACTGCCGGGTTTCAAATATTTGAATCAAAATGATTAGGAAGGAAGATTATCTTAATATTTTGGGGGGTGATATCAAATCTTTATTCTATATCTTTGTTTTAATTTTAACTGGTCATCTAGACATTTGTTATGGATGTCTTTAAATATACATTTTCTACTTCTTTTCCGTCATATAGACATTGCCTCTGAATTACCTTACAGAAGTTTCTTAATGTGAATCAGGGACTCTGACAGTTAAAATGTCAGACAGTAGTGTTGATTTTATCCTCCACTCCAGCATAATTACATGAGTGAACCCAAAGGATTTGGTTGGGATCACATAAACTCAGCCTACCTGACTGTTGTCTCAGGACACTCCATGGTAGGTTTTAGAAGTTTCCTTAGCACCCACATGTCTTCTCTTTTTTTCCTTCTGTGATCTCTGGCATATCCCTCTTCCCATTCCTGATCCCTACCCTACTGTTTAGGGTCAGCTGAGACACCCATCAGCTCTGTGCTCATAGAGCAGTTTAATTTGTTACAGTTTTTCCTCCTCCTTCTGACTTCAAACCTGCTCTTCTTCCAGGGCCGCCATTTTTTTACTGGCTGTCAGGGTGGAGGCAATCTCATTATACAAATTCAATTAGTATATGAATAACTGTTGTTTAACTCCATCTGTGGAGTTTCTCAAGTATTAAGTTTTAAAGGATACTTTTCACCTTAAAGAAGCTTGAATGATGTTTTGTATTTAGAGGTAAGTGTATCTTGATATTTCCCTAAGCATACCAAACAATGCACGTGCCTATTGCTTTTCCCACAAATCAGCCTTGCTTAGATGTAAAACTATTCAAGTTGATCCCTTTATAAAGAAAACTTTATAACTATTATTTAACTGCAAAGTCAAACAGAGGTACAGAGCCTTTAAAAATCACCTTGGGTGATTGTTATCTGTGGATGTCAGCCATAAGAGCAAAGTTTTATCAGGCATCATTGGGCTTTCCTGGTGGCTCAGCAGTAAAGAATCCGCCTGCAATGCAGGAGCCATAGGAGATGAGTATTCAGACTCTGGGTGGGAAGATATCCTGGAGGAGGAAATGGCAACCCAACCCACTCCAGTATTCTTGCCTGGAAAATTCCATGGACAGAGGAGCCTGCGGGCTATCAGTCCATGGAGTCGCAGGAGTTGGACACAACTGAACAACTAAATCACCACCAACACCACACTTACAAGACACAGGTTTAGCTTTTGACCTCCCTTTCCATCTCTACAGCAATCGCATACTATGAAAAAGCTTGGTTACAAATGTGGTCTATCCTTTATTCTTCAGTCCTAATGCATATCATGATGGGACAGGATGTTTGAAAACTTTAGTACATTCTTCAAAGTGACAATTTGTTGGGAATCCCCGAAGAATGGATGCTTTTGAACTGTGGTGTTGGAGAAGACTCTTGAGAGTCCCTTGGACTGCAAGGAGATCCAACCAGTCCATCTTAAAGGAGATCAGTCCCGAATATTCACTGGAAGGACTGATGCTGAAGTGGAAGCTCCAATACTTTGGCCACCAGATGTGGAGAACTGACTCATTGGAAAAGACCTTGATGCTGGAAAAGACTGAAAATGGGAGGAGAAGGGGATGATAGACGATGAGATGGTTGGATGGCATCACTTACCCTATAGACATGAGTTTGAGTAAGCTCTGGGAGTTGGTGACGGACAGGGAAGCCTGGTGTGCTTCAGTCCATGGGGTTGCAAAGAGTCGGACACAACTGAGCAACTGAACTCAACTGAACTAAACTGATACTATTTTTAGGGCAGTGTGCAATGAATAAGACATGATTCCTGTCCTCACAGAACTTATCAGAGGTCCTCATGCCCAGATAGAGGGCAGGATGTGATAAATAGTATATAGAAGGTAAAATAGCCTCCCAAGTTTACAGGAGAAGATTAATTCTGTTTGGCAAAGACTGAAAAGATTTTTCTAAGGAATGGCATCTGAAGAATAGCTATAATCTCAAAATGTAGAGTTATTGGACAATGGTGTTCCAGATAAAGGGAGGAGTATGAGCCAAAGTACAAAGGCAAGGAGGGCAAGGAGGTAGAAGGATTTCAATGGCAGAGAGTTAGACACCTTGTCTACTACTTAAAGTTTTGACTGAGAAACATTCTCAGTGCATGACAGCTCCTTTGTTATTCTTGGAAAAATAATTTAAGCTTGCTCCTTTTGCTACATAACATTCTTACAATTCAGTTGTTCATCTTCAATTGGTTTGATTTTAGGGGAAATAAAAATCTCTTTCTTATCAACTAATAGGAAAATTTTTCTTATTTTGTTATTTAAATATGACATTTTAAAACTTCATGTGGTTAGGACTCCATGCTTTCAGCATGGGTTCGATGACTGCCAAGGAAACTAAGATCCTGCATGCCACAGGGCCAAAAAAAGCACCCCCAAACCCTTAGTTTTCTCACCCTTGTTTTCCATTACCCTATTGCCAATTACCATCATCTTTCTCCCAAACTTCTACAAAAGTTCCCTAATTCATCTGCCTGCTTCCAGGCACAGCCTCACGCCTGTAATCCTTAAACCACACGGCAGCAAGAAAGATGGTTTTAAATTTTGATTAAATTAAGTGTGAACCCATAGGGACTCCCATGAGTTGTGTATTCTGGAAGATGACATAGTGGTGGCAATACCAGTTATAAACCCCCCTGAACTCTTACACAAAATGTCAGTGTTGTTTCTCCCAGTCTCCAAGGAAGTGTGATCACTGGAAAGTGCAGGAACTGCTGAAGCCAGAAGTTTTTCTAAGCATGGATTTGTGATATATGTTCCTGGGAGTCACCCTCTCATGGGCTGACTTATATGCTGCTGCCAGAGATAAGGGGAAGTGTGCCATAGCCTTATCAGTTCTTATAGTAGCTTTGCTTGTAATGGTGTGATTAAGCCATTGTTTGGGCGAAAACACCTTAACATCGAATTGAGCTGTCAGGGATTTGCTGGTAATGTAGCAATTTTTCAGACAGGGTTCTGGTGCTTTCTGATAACATCACCGCTTTGTATCTAATTAATACTACTGCTAGGTGAGTGGTGTTTCTGAGGTGAACTTTGACTACTTCAGAAGTCTGGGATTGGGGAGAGAGGTGACATTTTCTCAAACGTCTGAATTTGGTTTTCTCTGTTTTTTCCTCCTCCCCTAAACTGGTCTTCATAGCCCTACTATTGTTACTCTTTATGATAAAAAGCACAAGCAATAACCCGTCCTCCCCCAAGTAAATATAAAACTATTTCCAGTTGGAGTTTTTTTTGTAATTAAAATAATCCTTTTATTTTATATTAGAGTATAGCTGACTAACAATGTTGTGATAGTTTCAGGTGGACAGCAAAAGGATTCAGCCGTACGTATAGATGCATCCATTCTCCCCCAAATTCCCCTCCCATCTAGGCTGTCACATAACATTGAACAGTTTCATCTGCTGTATAGTAGGTCCTTGTTGTTTACCCATTTAAAATATTAATACAGCAGTGTGCACATGTCCATCCCATCCCAAACTCCCTAACTATCCCTTTGCCCCATCCTTACCTGCTGGCAACCGTAAATTTGTTCTTTAAGTTGGTGGGTCTGTTTCTGTTTTGTATATGAGTTCATTTGTATCACTTCTTTTTAGATAACTCATATAAAGGATGTCATACGATATTTCTCCTTCTCTATCTGATTTCACTCAGTATGATAATATCTAGGTCCAGAATGAGTGGTTTTAAGGAAATAAATAAGCGATATTGAGGCACTCAGGAACTAGCAACAAGGGATGCCATCTGAGGCCCCAGGCTTGAAGAGAAATAGTATCATTTGAGCCTTCCGAGAGTTGGAGCTTTGGAGAGGGGATCAATTAATATTAATTGCAGTATTGGAGGAATGTAACTGGTAGAAATATAGCCTAAAGCATAGACCATAAGGGTAGAAAAACTATGACTTCTCTCTCCTCCCAACATCTGTTTTCCAATGGCCAATGGCCAATGGCCAAGCCTTACTTAAGCTCAGCCACGAAGGATCTCAAGCACCCTGGTCCATTGGACCAGTGACAGAGCAGGAAGAAGAAGAGCTAAGAACAAATTTATGGCACTAAATGAACAATAACCACAACATTTCTAATTTTCAGCTGTACTATTGTTTCCTGAAATGTGCTCCAGTTATCTGAAGGGGTTTACAATTTTTTCTAAACAATGGTTAAAGTCGTTTTGTGGGGTCATGTCAAAAAGGCCAGTGACAAACAGCATTACAAGTCTAAGTTTGGAAACTGCTAGTTCATAAAAAATAATCCATGCCTGCATTTTTGGCTGTACCACTGAGTATGATGAACAGGGGCCTGGAAACTGTGGGCTCTGGCTATACCACCAAATAAGCAAGTCTCTGTGACTCTTCCTCATACATGAGGAAGATTATTGTTCTAACCTGTGAAGGTCACTATTACCACTACTGAATCACAGATAACTTCCGTAATATATGCTTAGGAAAGGCAAATCCACAGCCCTGAATGTATGTAATAATGAAAACCATTTAGATGTGATTTTAGTTTTATCACTGTTTGGGATTATCCATAACATCACAGCAAGGTTAGTTGGAAGCTGACATAAGCACAGATGTCCTTTGTACAAAGTCTGCTATAGCTTTGTGATATGAAATTAAATGCAAGTATTTGGAACCAATGAAAAGCTGAAACATGAGAGAATGCTAGAATTCCAATACTGCAGAGATGGCTATGTTTTTTATTTTTGCTTCCCTTAGAATACATGCCTGCAAATTAGCATCCACTGAAGGTCAAAGAAAATAATGGTAAAGCCATTGACTGTTTTCCATGTGGTCTACTCTCTCAGATTAGATTTGGGTCTTCGTCTCTTTCTTTTCATGGGGCAAGGATTTATTTTCCTCCTAGGCAGCACTTCTCTGTTTTATTTGCCCCTTTCCATATTCAGCTTCCTTCATTCTCTTTCTAATTCTATGTTTCTTATTCTCATGCTTCTTCCTTAAGAGCAGCCATAGTTTGGCATGTGTATGTGGTAGAGGCTGAAGGGGCTTCCCTTGTGACTCAGATGGTATAGAATTTGCCTGCAATTCAGGAGACCCAGGTTCAATCCCTATGTCAGGAAGTTCCCTGGAGGAGAAAATGGTAACCCACTCCACTATTCTTGCCTGGGAAATCCCATGGACAGGGGAGCCTGGCGGGCTAAAGTCCATGGAGTCACAAAGAGTCAGATACGATTAAGCAAATAAGGCTTTCACTTTACTTTCTTTCAGAGGTTGAGGAGTTCTTAAGAACTGTAAAATACAGAGGAAGAAAGCAAGCAGCCAAGGGGATGGATTGGTATTTACTGATACCAAAAGTTATGGGAGTTGCCTATTAAGAGAAAAGTTGGCTTTAAGGTATAAAGAGGCATGTCTGGCACATCTCTTGTTCTCAGAATTGTAGGGGATAAGGTATATATTTATTAATCACTAAGAATCAGGCTTAGATGACCTTCTTTCTACTCCCCTCAAGCCACTTCTCTTTCTGTAGCATCTCAAAAGATGACACCCTGATGTACGATATAGGATTGTAGGTGTCACGCTCCCTAAATCATCACACTCAATCCACCATGCCATCTGGCAGAATTCTGTTGATTTCATTTTCCAAATATCTTGATGTGTTATTCATTCATTGGCTTGTTCATTCACTCAGCAAGTATTGAAGTGTCAAGTACTGTGCTAGATTCTGGATCAAAAGATGAGTAAGTCTTCATGATCTTGACCTCACAGTGCTGATAATGTAGTGTGAAGGAAAAATAAATAAATACACAAATGCACATTTGCAAATTGCTATAGCATAAGATGCTGTGTTAGAGAATAAGGGAGGAGGAACCTAATTTTAAAAGAATAATTAGTTAAGACCTCCCTGAGAAGGTGATATTCAGGATGAGGCATGGAAAGTGAGAAGGACCCAATCATGCAAGAATTGGTGCATCAGATACCAGAGGGTGCTAGAGTGCTGGTAGAGAGCTGTGTGAAGGTTCTGAAGAGAGAAAAAGCATGATTTGAAGAACTGACTTGAGATAAATGGTTAAAGGGCTATAGTTTGCATGCATACTAGTCATGTCTGACTCTCTGTGACTCAGTGGGTTGTAGCCTGCCAGGCTCCTCTGTCCATGCAATTCTCCAGGCAAGAATACTGGAGTGGATTCCCATGCCCTCCTCCAGGGGAGCTTCCCAATCCAGGGATTGAACCTGTGTCTCTTATGTCTCCTGCATTGGCAGGCAGGTTCTTACCACTAGCACCTCCTGGGAAGCCCTGATTAAATGTGTCCTCCCAAATTCGAATGTTGAAATCCTAACCCCAATATGCTGGTATTTGGAAGTGAGATTTGGGGGAGATGGTTAGTTCTTGAGGATAGGCCCTCATAAATGGGATTAGTGCTCTTATGGAAGAGACCCTAGAGAACTTCCTTGCTGCTTTTACACTGTGAAGACACAGTGAAAAGATGATAATCCATGAACCAGTAAGTGTGCTCTCCCTAGAGACTGCATCTGCCAGCACTTTGGTCTTAAACTTCCCATCCTCCAGAACTGTGAGAAATACACGTCTGTTTTATCAGCCATTCACTCTACAAGTTCTGTTATAGCAGCCTGAATGGACTGAGACAGAAAGGCTCAGAAAGTAGTAGACCGAAGCAGGATTAGGAGTTGGTGTTTTATTTTCATTGCAGTGGAAAGTCATTGAAAATTGGGGAGTGACATGATCAGTCTCACATTTCAAAAAGATATTTCTGGTTATTTGGTAGACAGTGGATTTGAGGGTATCAGGAGTAAGGACAGAGAAATCCAGTTCAGAGCTAACACACTGTCAAGGTGAAAGAGGTCAAGGTCACCACTGTGACTTGTAATAATTCTGGTAGCAGTATAAGAAGGAACTAAATCGCTTTGATATGGAGTACTCTGTGCCATGGCACCCAGATGCCCCTTCCAGGACTGAGGTGCTCATTTCTCCCAGAGCTACAAGTATTTGCTGCTAACAGCTTAGAGCTTAGTTGATCTCCAGGACTTGTCCTTTGCCCAACAGAAATGCCTCACTCAAGATCATGCCTCTGAGTTACAATGAGGGGGGAAGATAAGGTTCTTGCTTTAATTTGGGATAACTCTGAAAGGCCATTCTGAGTTTCCTGGGGAACTGGCTGAGCCCTCTATGCAGCTGCACTTTCAGTTCAACCTTCACTTTTATCCATTCTGCTTCCCTATTCTCCTACAAATCTGTCCTGAGCCATTCCCAGTTGACTTCTTGCCTGTAAATCTTATCTGAATCTGTTTCTAACCTTAATCAAGAAAGTCAGAAATCAAATTTGAAGGCAGAATTAATGAAATTTATGAACAGAGCAGAGAAGAGTGAATATGGGGGGGAGGCAAAATAAGAAAAATTAGAAGAATCTGTTATATCTCCAAGGTTTCTGACCTCCACATCTAGCAGCATGTGTCTTTTTTTGACTGGAAAGACTGAAAATCATCAGTAGGGCTTTAAATATGTTTTGCTTTAGAAGACGCCATGATTTGCCTGTTTAGGAAGGAAATGTCAGGTATGGAGTTGATGCATGAGCTGTTACATTCTTCAGATCCCCACTGACACCTCCCTTTGTCCACTCTGACCTGGAGTTCTGTGACAGCTCCTAACTTGTCTTCCTGGTTGTAATCAAGTCCCTATTAAACCGTTTTACATTCTTTATTTACAGCAATATTATAAAACTTCATAATTTACATTTCACACTTAAAATGCTTTCATGATTTCCTGTTGCCCTGATATATATAAAGTCCAGATCCTTAATTCAGTTTGTAAGATCTGCCACGTGGACACGTTTCATAGTGTTGCCCTCCTGTCTTTTCCTTTCCCTCTTTCATATGTGTCACTCTGATTATTTTATGCCTTAACGCACCATGTTTTGTCTTATCTCAGGAAATTTGCACATGTGCCCAAACAGTGCACATTTGTAGAACGCCCTCTGACTGAGCTGTTCTTAGCACTCCCCACTGTTCTTTCAAAGGGTTAACTCCTAACCATCTTTTAGCGTAAATGTTAGCTCCTCAGGAAGAACTCTGTCCTAACAGGCCCCCTGTGACATATTTTCAGAGATCACTGCTGCTGCTGCTTGAGTCACTTCAGTCATGTCCAACTCTGTGTGACCCCATAGACGGCAGCCCACCAGGCTCCTCCGTCCAGGGGGAATTTTCCAGGTAAGAGTACTGGAGTGGGTTGCCATTTCAGAGATCACTATACTATGCTAATTATAATCCTCATTCTATGTTTCTGAGCTTGGGTTTTTTTTTTTTTTTTTTAATCTTTCATGTGGTCTCTTCTTCAATGCTTGTAGAAAGTAATTTATTTCTGTATTTGGAAATAGAAAAGTCTAGCTAGATATATACAATTCTGTTCAGTTTTTCCATAGAATCCTGCCCCTTCTCTTGGTCTCCTTTTATCACAAAATAAAAAAGGACTCAAAAATACAAAAAAAAAAAAAAAAAAAAAAAGGACTACTCCCCAACCTTAGAGTGTAGGTTTCTATTGAAATTGGCTTCTAGGTCAGATAAAAGTTAATGAACTTGTCTCTTTACAATTCTCGATCTCTCCTCCAGTATCCTACCCTGGTCACAGACACAGTAGAACTGGGAATCCTAATAACAGATCTCCTTCCTTGCCCAACTAAGGCCATCTAGGTGGAAGGGGGCACTGCCAGCTTCTTCTTGCTTTGATCTTCTTTGCTTATTTTTTCATGAATATATCATCCTGCCTACAAGTTTCCCAAAGTTCTCCTTACTTATATTTTGAAGGCACACCGCCTTGTCTATATAAGGCTCTCTGGTTATAATGTATCCACCTTTGAGGAGTGCTATCCACTACTTTGCCAACAAAGGTCCGTCTAGTCAAGGCTATGGTTTCTCCAGTGGTCATGTATGGATGTGAGAGTTGGACTGTGAAGAAAGCTGAGCACCGAAGAACTGATGCTTTTGAAGTGTGGTGTTGGAGAAGACTCTTGAGAGTCCCTTGGACTGCAAGGAGATCCAACCAGTCCATTCTGAAGGAGATCAGCCCTGCATGTTCTTTGGAAGGAACGATGCTAAAGCTGAAACTCTAGTACTTTGGCCACCTCATGCGAAGAGTTGACTCACTGGAAAAGACTCTGATGCTGGGAGGGATTGGGGGCAGGAGGAAAAGGGGATGACAGAGGATGAGATGGCTGGATGGCATCACTGACTCGATGGATGTGAGTCTGAGTGAACTCCGGGAGTTGGTGATGGACAGGGAAGCCTGGCGTGCTGCGATTCTTGGGGTCGCAAAGAGTCGGACATGACTGAGCGACTGAACTGAACTGAAGTGATCCTCTCTCTTTCACTGCACGTTGTTGTCGCTGTTGGCTTTGTCACTTAGGGCTGCCACTACAAATACCATAGACTAGGTGGCTTAAACAAAGCATTTTTCCCCCTCAAAGTTCTGAAGTCTGGGAAGTCCGAGATTGAGGTTCTGGCAGGATTCAGTTTCTAGTAAGTTCTCTCTTCCAGGTTTGCAGACATTCTGCTGTATTGTCACATGACAGGAAGAGAGAGGGGGCAGGGATCTGTCTTCTTTTCAAAAGGTCACAGTCTCACCCTTATGACCTCATTTAACCTTAATTGCCCTCTGAAGATTTTATCTCCAGGGACTTACATTGGGAATTAAGGCCCCAACATATGAAATTTGAAGGGGCACAATTCAATCTATAGGAGCTATTTTAAATATTCTACATTCTGCAAGTTCACTTGCATGAAGGCAAGGGTACTACCTTTGTATTTGGCAGTGTCTTGCAGAATCCTGACATACAATGACAGCAAAGGAAACTCTGACTCCTTGAAGAGACTGGACATTTCTAGTTGACTGACTGAATTTTCCTTGGGGGAAGATCCTTTACCACTTTAGACCTAAAGTTTTCCATCAGAAAAATGAGAGGTTGAATTCTGATCACTAAGATTTGACCTGAACCTTAGAATCTGTAATTTTCCTTGCCTGAGGGAAATCACTTTAGCTTGCTTCATAGAGATTTTTATGCCCTTCTAAGGACTCAGCAAGGATCTACTAAATGATGTATAAGGGGCTGTTTGGGATACCAAAGGAGAATTTAGTAAAAGGTACTTAACAGCTCACTTCCTACATCTCCCTCATTTTTGCCCAAGAAGTTCATAGAGAATACCAGCTCTCTTTGTTTTGGATGCTGCTATGCTAAAGTAATATAATACTATTAATTTTCATCTATAACTGAGTAATATGAAATTTCGAATCCAGCTATGCTGTTAACTATAGTTGAAAAATCATTTTTATTCTTCACAAATGTTGAGTGTCAGATATATTTCTTTCCAATCATTTTTCATTCTTTGATGAATATTTTCAATATACAATTCCACTGTGTGTCTTTTTTATTATTAGTTTGGTGCTTTGAGGCATTCCTGACTGTAGAGTTACTTTATTTTACCTGGATGATGGTCTCATATGTTGGTATAACTTCTACTCTGAATGGAGTGGGTGAGTTCAAGAAATACAGATTCAATATGACCTTCTCTCTGCAACTTTGGATTCTGCATGAACCTATACCTGATGATCTGAAAGTGAAATTCTCCTCCAAATCTGGTTAGATGGCTGTTATTTTTGGAGAAGTAGAACGTGTTCTGTTATCCCCACTCCCACACCCCTCATTAATAGTATGACTTTGCTAATGGGGACATAAGTTCCAACTTTCTAACACTTGTGCAGTACATGGGAACCATATGATAAATCCTAGTATTATTAATAGAACCTCATTCCCCTCATATGCCATCGTATACAGAGAGACATTAGGATGAACAGAATGACTTCTAAAATGAATTGTAAAATCTATGCTATTCTATGGCTCAAGATAAAACAAAAGAGTACATATGCAGATTTGCACTCTTTCTCTCTAAGGTAGCCTGTATTTATTCATTCACTATGGATCCCTTCTTGGAAGGACTGATGTTTAAGCTAAGATTCCAATACTTTGGCCACCTGATGAGAAGAACTGACTCAGTGGAAAAGACCCTGATGATGGGAAAGATTGAACGTGGGAGGAGAAGGGGACGACAGAGGATGAGATGGTTGGATGGCATCACTGATGCCATGAGTTTGAGTAAGCTCTGGGAGTTGGTGATGGACAGGGAAGCCTGGCGTGCCACAGTCCATGGGGTCACAAAGAGTAGGACATGACTGAGCAACTGAACTGAACTGATGGATCCTTTCATGCATCTTTATCTTTTTTCTGTAACTACTCAATATTTGATTTTGAAATTATTCTCCTTTCTTTTCCCTAATTCAAAAATCTGTGATTTGTACATGGATGGCTTTTTAGAGGGCATCTCTTTGGCTATCTTAATTATCTGTATATAAATTGTTTCAAGATGAACATTCTGGATCATGCCCTAACAGGAAAGTTTTTTTTTTTCCTTACTAATAGGAAATATAAAGTCTATGTACATTTGGATTTATAATGTAGATTTTCTGATGTACTATTACAGTTCAACAGCAGTTACATAGGCATGGAATAAGAGGACTATATTAGGAAGAATCCAGATGCTATGTAAGAACAGAATGAAGGATATAAATAAAACAGAATTCCCAGTGGTAAAGAATCTGCCTGCCAATGCAGGAGACATTGGTTCTATCCCTGGTCCAGAAAGATCTCACATGCTGTGGAGCAACTAAGCCCATGCAGCATAACTACTGAGCCTGTGCTCCAGAGCCTGTGCTCCAGAGCCTGGGAGCTGCAACTCATGGGCCCATGTGCCACAACTACTGAAGCATGGGTGCCCTAGAGTCTGGGCTGTACAATAAGAGAAGCTACCACAATAACAAGCCCAAGCACTGCAACGAGAGAGTAACCCCCACTTGCTGCAACTAGAAGAAAGCCTGAGCAGCAACGAAGGCCTGGCCTAGCCCCAACTAACTAACTAAATAAATAAAAATTAAAAAAACAAAACCCAGAATTAGCAGTAGAATGAGTTTTCCATGTACACCATAAGTGAACAACAGTGGAACCCAAGAAGGTTCCTATTACTCAGGTGTGCGGTGCTTCTTTGGGTTGAAGCATTCTGTTGTACAGGTTTCATTAGCATCACAGTCTTCAGCTCCTCTCATAACACCTACATGCAGCTGAGTACCCCCCTGGGCCTCTCAGCATCTGCCATGTGTGCATCACTGATCAGAGCCAGGTTTTCATTGCCTTTTGAGTTCCTACTCCTCAGTTCAGCTTGAGAAGGGAGGCACTGTGCACAGAGGCAGAGAGTAAACAGTGTTTGGAGGAAATGCTGGATCAAAAGTCCTGTCATCCTTTGTCTTCACAGAGTATGAATGACAAGGGCAGGCTCACCGAGGGGTTACCTAACTTTCCCAGTCCATGAGTAAGCTGGCATGCACGCCCAGAGATGAACTATGCTTCTTTTGCAGAGCCTGCGCTCATCACTCTGTGCTGTCAGCGATGACACCAATTAGTGTCACTTTTAATGGTGGCTCTTGAGACCCAAAGGAGACCAGTATTTTGGCTACTGAAATATTTCTGAGTTTCTATTCAAATGTTAAGAAAAACAGACATTCTTCTTGAGTTTGTTGATGTGGATGGAGAGTGAGTGAGTTAGTCACTTGACTACCATAAGCAATATTTTTGTCCATGCATGGTTGATACTTTATTGGGGGGGGGGGTAGTTTTACAGGCTTGTAGACTTCTATGGTCTGTATCTGCATATGAGGTAAAGTGCATTCTCTCACTTTTTGGTGCAAATGATGGCACTCATTTGGAATACGTTTCCAGGAGTGGTACTGTATTGTGCTGAGCGGTTAACTCATTTTAGACAGATCATTTTCCAAATTATCTGGGCAGAATATATATGCAGTCTGTAACCACCAGAAAAGGGGCTTTGTATTTCTGTGCCTTCTTAGAAAGCTATTCTAAATTACAGTTAGCTGATGTGTTCTTAATATGGCCTGATTCTCTTTGGTAAGGAGGTCCTTGGCCTGCACTTATCTTTTTTCATGTTTCCTTTCCTTTAATTATCCTTCTGTTTAAGGAAGGAACTGAACGGCCCATGTGGAAAAAAATGGAGAGCATTATCTCTATCCAGCACAAATTTCACGTCAAGGCTGATAATCCAGGAGCACAGAAATGGTTACAACTATAACCTAACACAGAAAAACACTTTTTAAAGCAGAGATTCAATATTCGGGATGAGAACTAGTTCAAGCCATGAAGGAAGTTTACCCTTGCAAGTCAAGTTGATATAGAAAACTGACTAGGCATTAAAAAATCCACGAGTTTTTCTTTGAGTGTAAAAAATAATGTAAATTGTTATTTCCTGGGGGGAAGGGGAGCTACCGCTGTTTTATCTGCCAAATTTAGGATGGTGATTATCAAACATTTGTCTCTTTACAGTAATATTATATAAAATTGACAACATGGTCTGCTTTTAAATTGTAGAAACAGAATAGATGATTGTGTAAAGACCTAAAAGGAGTCAGATAACATTTGCATTTTATCATATGATGTATCATTCTCCCTTTCCACAGGTTGTGGCAGATTCTAGAAGGGCTTGTTGCGTTGTCTTGGCGTGACAGGCTTCCCCTGTTTTACTGCTGTCATTGGTGAGCATGACATGCTTCTCAAGAATTCTGACTTCTGCAGAGGAGCGTAATTTGGGTCTTAGGATGGAATTTCAAGTTTTGAACTAAAAAGCTTTAAGAAAGACATCTTACCATAGTTTTCTTTAAATATAAAAATGAGGTTAAGTATTTATCTGTACTTTGAAGCAAACACCAAAAGCTGTGTTGGGGAATCATATAACATTACAGGGAAAAAATGGAAAGAACATAGTAAATGCTCATTTTCATATTAACTTAAACATGAAATGCTTTTATATGTTTGTTTTATATGTATACTTTTATAAGTTTTTATATATAAATAAATATATAAATAAAACATATATATGCATATAATTTTCACGGCAGTGCTTTAAATATCTATATAATTCTGCTAATAGTACCATTGAGATCTCATAGGAGTTAACTCATGGAGGACTCCCATTTAAGTCACATAGGAATTAACAGTATCTACTGACATCTACTGATAACTAATGCAACTCATATATATATATATGTGTGTGTGTACATATATATATATATATATACACATCCAGGAAGATGAAGGAGGGTTTGCCAGAGGCAGGGCAGGAAGGAGTGAGAATGATAATGAGGAGAGATTGGTATCAACTTCTCCTTCCAAGGACTAAAACTGTGAGCTCCTAGAGAGGGGTTGAAGAAGCAGCTGAGAGAACTGTTTGATTTTATGAAGTTCTGGGTACAGGCAGAATTTTCAGATATTGGTACTAAAGAGTGACCTGGTACTGAGGGGAGAAGACCACTAATATTCTTATACTTTGAAGGGCTGAAGCAGATACTGTCCCCAGCATCTGAGAGGCTTTGTGGGCAGCACACCGGGCTGGACCTTGGCATGTACTTGCTGCTGCCCCCTTTGACCCCCGGGTGCTGGCGACCTGGACCAGAGCACCAGAGTGGGAGGGGCAGCGTGCTGACCAGTGTTGGCCTCTACGACCCCAGGACTCCCAGCGCAGGTGGCAAAGCAGCCACCTGGGTACTTAGCCAGTGCAAAGACTGCTCACGTGGACGCCTGGACCAAGGGCCGCGAGGACAAAAGCGAAAGCTCAGCCGACAAGGCCGAAGAGCCCTAATCTGTGCGTAAGTCGAGCCTCCAATAGTCCGAACTGGGAAGGCCAGTGCGAATGGGTGAGAGGCCAAGGTCACAGGTGGAAGAATTACAGCGGGCCCAGGCCCAGGGCCCCTGTGGTCCCTGAGCCGCCACGGGCGACCTGCCACCAGAGGGCGCCCCCGCCAGCCCCGGGTTAGACACGTACAGGTGCCAGCTCTTTTCTGAAACTGGCCCCCAAGATCCTCTCGGGCTCCGGAAGCCCGTTTGCTGGAAAGAGTTCGGCCCACTAGGGTGAGCCAGACTCTGGGTTCCTGAAAGATGTTTTTAAAGGCTTTGCCCCCACGACCTCCCCCTTTCGCCAGTCGTGTTAAGCTGGAATCGAGCGTCTTCCTGCACCCCATCTTCCCAGTGCAATATTTAAGGGCCTCATGCAGAATCGGAAACTTGGGGGAAGAAGTTTGGGTGTTTTTTTCTTTTCTTTCTCTCTGTCTCCTTGTCCCTCCTCCCCTCTCTTTTTTAAAAGTAATACTTTCTTTAAAACATATAAATTGTTTATAACCATCACCAGAAGCAAGGGTGGACTGAGCAGCCTCCAAGGGTCAGTGCACCATGATGAGGCTGTCTCTGTGTCTTTTTCATTTTGTTTTAAAAACCATAATTAGTGAGATTTTTCTTCAGCCGCCAGTGTCAGCCTTGAAGCAGAGGGCTGCAGCCCTTAGTGCTTGTAAAATAAGGAAGAATACACAGTGTGCTGTGGTTGGGTGTTTTCCCCTTCCTTTGAGAATCTTCTTTTGTAAAAGCGAAAGTCAATACTTTTTAAAAACGGAAATTTGTGGTGAAGCTGGAACCCTTCTCTTGGAATATTCAGCCTAACAACCTCATGGGACTAGGAATTCACCCCAAATTTTAATTTGCCATTCAGCCAAGGTTTTAAAGAAAAATTGTTCCCTAACGAAGACTATAATGAAGATGTCAGTACTATTTTGGAGATGAAAATTGATGGCGCAGATATCTATATATTGTACTGTATTTTTACAGTGATCGTCACTGTATGACTCTGTTCCACCCTCTTTCTGTACTCCATGTCTGTCTTCCGGAAATGTCACCTGCTCTTTCTCTTGTGGTCTTTTATTTATTTATTTGGTCTTAGCTGCAGCACTCAGGATCTTTGTTGAGGCGCATGGGTTTCTCTCTAGTTGTGGAGCCCTAGGCTCCAGAGTGTGCGGGCTTAGTTGCCCTGCAGCATGGCAGATCTTAGTTCCCAGACCAGGAATCGAACCTATGTCCCCTGGATTGGAAGGCGGATTCTTAACCAGGGAAGTCCCCCTCTCCTGTGATCTCTTAGTCAAATAATTGCCATCAAAGGATGCCATTACTTAAGAAAAAAAGAAATATTATATATACATATATTAATGATTTAAAATTACATAGGTGTCCAGTAGAAATCTAAAGTTATAGTAAAAATTTATAATAACTGTCAAAAATAAGGAGAGGCTAGAAAAATAGTATTAATAAGTTGTCTTTATATTTTATACCAGAGAGTCAGATTTCACAGATCAAGAGATTTTAATATAAGCATATTTTTAAATATTAAAGAACTAACTACTAGAAGAGCTGAAACAAAAATGTTAAAAGTGATCAACTTTTGAAAGCCAGAGTTCAGATTGGAAAAGGTGGATTGGGGAATACTACTTTCCATTTAAAAGGCCTATTATAGAATTTTATTTTTATGAACAAGTGCAAATATTACTTTGTTATATATTTAGAAATTAGAATATCCAGAATCTAGAATATGCTTACTAAATATTCCTTTCCACATCTATGTTCTTTATATAAGTCTCTGAGCAAACATTTCTTCAAGTCAGTCCTTAGAGTTACTCCTTTGACTTCTGAGTTTTAGTTCTGTGACTCTCAAATTTTCCTGTGCATTTAATCTCCTGAGGGATCCTATTGAAATGCAGATTCTGATTCAGTGGAGCTGAGGTGGGGCCTAACATTTTTTGCATTTCTAACAAGCTCCCAGGTGACAGATGCTCCTGATCTGTGAATTGCATTTTGAATAGAAAGAATCTCCTGGATATCTCCCTCCACCATCCACAAGTTGTATTTTCCTGCTTCTTTGCATGTGACTTTTGATTGGATACAGATATGGTGAACGTTACCTTGTTGCATGCTGAATATTGTCACTTGTTTATTAATATAAATATTCTTGAATTTTGTTCTGGGATGCAGCTAAGTAACTTGGAAACAAGTTTGATTCTTTTGAGGTGTCGGTGGATCCAGAGCAGTCTTTATTTAGTCTGGGGATAATTGTATTCACTTCCCTGGTATCTCAGCTGGTAAAGAATCCACCTGCAATACAGGAGACCTGGGTTCAATCCTTTGGTTGGTAAGGTCCCCTGGTCTCCAGTATTCTGATCTGGAGAATTCCATGGACTGTACAGTCCATGGGGTCACAAAGAGTCGGAAACGACTGAGTGACTTAAAAATAGAAAAAAGAACTGAGATGATACTCTTTTACATTCTCCATCACTTAGGGAGTTTTCACTCCGGCTGTTGGGAGCACAAATTACTCCTTGCCCTTTGTGAGCCCCAGGGGGGCTTCTTTTCTCTGCCTTTGGTGATTTCTTCGTACACATGCACTGATCAGTACTCAGTTGATGACTGGAGGAGAATTCTCTCCAGACTCTGGAGTTCTTTTTCTGCGTCATTTCCTACTGTCCTTTCCTCTGCCTTGCAAACTCTAAATGCTTAGATTTCTCAACTGTATCTCGTTAACTTAGGGGGACTGATGGCTCTTCCTGGGTTCTTCTCTTTGCAGACTGGAAATTCTTGCAGGCACTTTGTCCCCCCTCTCTCAGAGATCACTGTTCTACACTGCCTGATGTCCAAATGTCTTAAAAACGTTGTATTCCTGTACTTTTTTTTTTATTGTTATAGTTATTTTGGGCATGGTATTAAATTTGGTTCATTACTCTGTCTTGGCCACATGCAGAAGTTCCTAGATGCTATTTTCTATCCCAATTGGCTTTGCTTATTTAGCTTAGTATCAAGAACCATGAAGAGTCTGAGATTTCACCCAGACTGCAGAATAACAAGTTAGTCGCCCTCTGTTTTAAAATGCTGGTAGAAGACAGGAGACTCCTGGATTAGAAACAAAGGATTTATTATTCTGGGCAGATCAAGAAACTTGAACTTCCTGTTCTTATTGGTTTCCTTTGTCCCCTAAGTCCTGTGGTGTGACATGAAATGATCTAGATACAAGGTATATAGAGAGTGGATCTGTGATAGCTGAGGAATCCTGAGTCTCAGTGTTATGAAGAAGATGCTAGCCAGTTTGCCAAAATTTGTTCCAGAGGGAGAGACTTTTCAAATTATTCTTGTCACTAAAGACCTCTATTTTCTGCACAGAGGGAGACATTATCTCTTTCTTTTAAGACTGTTTGCCATGCAGACATTCTTGGAAATACAGGGCAGACTAAAGTTGTCACAACACATGTTGAAGCTATGGAAAACAGCTCCTCAACACTGAGCTTTGCTAAGTGACCTGGCTGAGTGCTTTTTGTACTGTGGTTATCTCAATTATTTTTTATTAGGTACTGAGAGATGCAGAATACCTATGCAGGATGACTTAAATAAGGGCCGGACTAGCTTTACAATGAATAGCTTTTAGTACATACACATTAATTATTTAGTGTATGCTCAATTTCAACAAATTGGATTTTTTCTAAGCATTAGAAAGCACGAAAAGTACTCACTTTTTCAAGGAAAATTGCCAAGCGAGATAGGTTTCTGCATTTTTAACATAGATATTGGATCTCAGCTTTACTGTGGGCACATATTCCCAATGCACATTCAATGCTAGCTTATTGAACTTCTTCAATAAGGTATAATAGTGTTTTTGAGCATGTGAAAGGATTATTTCCAATTTAAATTTTATATGTCTCCTTATCAAGCTGGTTACTCACTAAACTGGAAAGGTAAAGCTATGAGAGTTAAGTCCACTAGGTACAGTGAAGATCTTGTTCTTTCTTCGGAGAATTTCTTGGGTTTTGATAATATGGTGCATGTGATGCTGTCTGAAAGAGTCTAAGTATGTGAAACAAACAGTAGATATGCTACAGTCAGCCGTGGTTAAAGAAACAGACTTCCCTCATAGCTCAGTTGGTAAAGAATCTGCTTGCAGTGCAGGAGACCTGGGTTCGATCCCTGGGTTGGGAAGATCCCCTGGAGAAAGAAATGGCAACCTACTCCAGTATTCTTGCCTGGAGAATCTCATGGACAGAGGAGCCTGGCAGGCTACAATCCATGGGGTTGCAAGAGTCAGACACGACTTAGGGACTAAAGAGAGAAAGAGAGAAAGAAACAGAGCTGATAATATTAGCTATATTATTTGGCAAAATCCCATAGGAAACTAGGAGTATCAGGCAAAACTATCTTGACAATGTCCTAAGCAAGTTAATAGAAGCCACTCAAAGGCTTCGTTGGCTTATAGAACAATTTAAACACATTGCATTCTCTAAGGAGGCAGGTTTTATCAGGTATTCAGATCAAACTCATGACAGGTAAAAACGCTGTGCTCATTGCATGGCTTAATGTAAGAGCAGAATGAGAAGTGCTAATATTTAATATTTATAAATGACTTCAAGTGTTAGTTTGTGTCTGTCTGACTTGTAATTGGATCTAAAGTTTTTTGTGGGTGGCATCAGAGAAGTCTGTAATTCCATATCAGCAGGAGCTCTCACTTTATGTGACACAAGGGGATTCTTGCAGAAGCCTGTGAATCTGCGTAAAATTTTCTGTGCACGGATGTGTTGCATTTTAGGAGGGGAGAAGCTCAATAACTTTCATTAGATTCTTGAAGGATCAGTGAAGATTAACCAAGGAATAACTCAGAGATATTTAGCTGGGTATTTTTCTATTCTCAAAGTCATTTGGAAGGAAAATTGTACACTGAAATGTTGGGGAGACTTGGTAAACTGAGTCAAGAAACAAAGGAAAAAATCAAGATTAAAAGAGAGAGGGGTGAGGGTAATTAAACAAGAGCGATAACTATAGTTAATCCGAGAAAAAACATTTTTGCATTTTTTCAGTAAAATAATTATCTGGCAAGTAGTAGAGAAGTTAGGCTGGAATTTGTTTGTTTGTTTTGTTTTGAGATGGCCAACCATCAAAGAAAACCATTTTAGTTGTTGATAAATTCTCCAGAAAACCTTGAGCGTTCTGGTAACATATACACATGACAGGTTTCTCTCTTCACATGCCATCCGTCAGCACCTTCACCATAGTTAAGCTAGTTTAACCTCATTTCCCTTAGAATTTCTCATAGGTCAAGTTGAACAAAACCCCAAGAGAGAATCACATGGCAGAAAAACCACACAAAATCTTTCCTGAGTGATGAGCCCTACCTCTAATAGTCAAACTCTTAAATTAGTTCTATTTTTATGCTTCTTTCAAGATGAAGTCACTTTATTACTTCAGAATTATGGACCAAATTTTGGACATGCATTTCGGACTCTGTTAGCTTAGAAACAACTGAATTATCATTTCCTCAAACTGTATTTCATATGAGAAGCATAACTCCAGAGCATATGTTTTATTATCAGTCACAATGCAAAGCAATTTCATGTTACTAGGAAAATTGCCAAGGATGATTAAAGGCAACTTAATAATTAATTGGCTTATCAGAATCCTTTTTCTCAACATTCCGAAGCTATATATTGGCCTAATTATGCCCAGGAAGTTGATCTCAGACTATCATTATTTCTTTACTCTGTTTTAAAACATTGTTGTCAAAACCTGATTAGAGAGAGGAAAGATATAAAATGATGTGGAATTCTATTTTAAATTAGCATTATCCTGGCTTGTACCGTAGGTCCCCTTTCTAATATCCTGCCTCAGGACTTTAGGACATGCTTTTCTGTTGGCTACATAATCACTTTCAGCAGTTTGCTCCAAAATTTTCTCCTTTAAGGTGTTTTCTTAGTTACTCTGAAAAATATTAATCTGTATTATCTCAGATTTAATTATTTAAAATATTACCTATGTTTTTCTCTCCTCCATGGTGCTTTAGTTTTCTTCAGGGCACTTCCCTGTTGTATTCCAGATCCATTTTTGTCTGTATTCTTCCCTGGATTGAAAGAAAACTTAGCAAAGGCATCTTTGCTATTAAATCTCTTGCTTCCAGAATGGTGCCCAGAACACCGAAGTTCCCGATTATTCATTAGGAGAATGAACATGTAGATTTTTATGCAAATATTTTGGAATAGTTTCTTTAGATGGATTGTATAGTTGTCCTTCAACTGTACCAAAAATAATGAAACTTCTTTGACTCTGTTAAATACAGAGTATATTGCCTTGCTCTAGGAGCAGTTTCTAAAAGGTTAGATTTTATGTTTAGCACTTATTAGAAGGAACAGCTGAATATCAATAGCATAATCTTAGCTGTCATGCATGAGTGCTAAGTCACTTCAGTCATGTCTGAATCTTTGCAACCCGATGGACTATAGCCCACCAGGCTCCTCTGTCCATGGAATTCTCCAGGCAAGCATACTGGAGGGGTTGCCATGCCCTCCTCCAAAGGATCTTCCCAACCCAGGGATCGAACCTGAGTCTCTTATGCCTCCTGCATTGGCAGGCACATTGCTTACCACTAGCACCACCTGGGAAGCCTTTATAAAATATAATTAGTCGTTTCTTCACTTAGTAATTTAAAATTTTATCTTTTGGTTTTTAAATGGTCTTTTTTTTCCTGTTATCTTGCATGGAGATGTGGGGTCCTGACCTGTCACTAGGAAAGATTAAGGATCAAATATCTGACTTACCTATTTATCATTTTACCCCACATAATCCCAAAGTCAAGATACGATCCATACAAAGAGTATGGAAGAAATTAGAAATCATACAAAATGTGAGGGAAAGGATGGTGTGAGTAGCTAAAAGTGAAAGTTACTGCAGTTGTTCATTATTTATATCCTTTGATTACAGAAATTCAATAGCTAAATTTAGGATTCAAGATTTTAATCAACTCAATTTAGGTGTTCAAAATTTATATTCCACCTACATCTTTCTGGTGGTCTGTTTCACTTTTGTTCTTAAATATCACATTTTGTGATAATCTTTAAATTACTTCAGGACTTACTTGAAATACATAGGGCCCAGAGTCAACTAAAAAAAACAATTGTGAGCTTCATTTTTAGAAGAGCCATATATATAACCCTGTATTGCCTCTTTTAGTATTCATGGTGATAGTTGTAGATTAATTTATTATCATCTCAATGTAGAAAATGAACCAATATCTTTACAATATAGAGTCAAAATCATTTTACAGCTATTTTTAATCTAAAAGTCTCAATGTTGAGCAGAGATTTTCTTATTATCAACCTTTGTCCTTCTTTCTGATGAAATGGGATAAAAGTTGAAAGAAGATAATTGAGGAAACAGTTAAAAATGAGTTAGAAGTACTGATCCCAATGGTCTTAGCCTACTATCAAGGTTTGCTGCTGAAATTTTTTCCATTACCTGTCATCAAGAAGATGAGAAGTATGGGCCCTATAAATTATGTTGCAGAGCAATTGCAGTAGAAAAATGGCAGCCATTATTTTATCAAATTACTTTTCATCTACAAGACTGCTCTCCTTGCTGCCACTATTGTAAATTAGGTGGTAACGTTTGAGAGAGAGTTGTTACTTAGTTTCTAATCTCTACTGCTATCGGTGACAAAATAAGTTTGTCTTTTAAATAAATCTCAGACCCCTCTGAGTACTTTGTGGTTTGGGCTCTTGTTCTTATTTGGTGCTAATACATTCTCATGATAAAAAAAAAAACAAATTAAAGGAATATTTTATTTCATTAGTATTGTGGGGCTGTGAGTTAGCTAAGAAATGTTATTAACTTGAACAATGGTTAATTTAACATATAGCACTTAAATTTCTTGATATTCCAACTTTCAACTGCAGTTTCTTCATTGAGCTAAAATTGTAACCTCTGACATAGACTTCTGTATGTTTCAGTAGTTTTCATAAATATTATTCAACTATGGATGGGGTTGTGGTTTGGCAGAAAAAAAATCCTAATATATGTTTGGGGTCTATGATATGTTATTTGTTTTATCTTTCTGGTGCCTATAGTTCAGTACCTTGTAGATACCTGGTAAACTATAGGTATGATTACATGAATTTTATAGACAAACCAAATCATACGACTTCAAAAAGGAAGAATCAAGACTGGTCAGAATCTAAAGCTGTGTTCTTGTACTACCCCATATTATTCACACACTGTTTTTTTTTTTTTTTTTAAATTGGGAACTATGGGAAAGGCAGGGACAATTATACTTCTTTAGTATGAAGAGGATTGAACATGTCTTCCAGAGGGTGTACTGTTTAGGAGGCAAGATGATGCATAGAAACAGTCCTGAAACTGTAGTTTTGGAACTCAAATCCTTGATTTAGGCTCTAAATAGCCATATTGGTGAACAAATAATTTAACTGGAAAGAGATCTCATTTTCCTTCTGGCAAATGAAGGAATTGGTTTCGATATTTTAAGTTCTATTCCATGCCTTGCTTACTTTGATTCTTTGATGTTGATAGATTATTATTGCCGTAACTATCTTGATTTTTAAATGAAGAGAGAAAATGCCTTAGAATGAGTTTATGAAAGCACAAAGGGGATTCTTGTGTACTTAAAAAAAGGTTGTAATCAGAGGTCATAGAAACACCATCTTTAGGATTTTTAAAAATTTGAAGGACCTACTTTATTTTAGTGTCTTGGGAGTGAAAAAAAATCACGCATCAACAATTATGTTTCTGAGTCCTTTCTGTGTGCAAAGCACTATGATATAAGATATAATGACCTTCAGGAAAACTTTGATCTAGTAAGGGAGATACATGTGTAAACGTTAGTAGAATATAGTATTTGTACAACACTCTACAATAGGATCTAATCATACTTTTAGTTGTCAAAGGAATGACTTAGAAACCCAACAATAATTCAGAATAGCTCTCTTTTTACTTACTTGCTTAAACCACATGAAAGGCATTACATAATCTAAAGCAATACTTTAAATATTTCCTTTGTCACCCATCCATTTTCCTCACACAGTCTCAGCTCTATGCCTCTTTCTCTCCAAGGTTTGCCAAATCACACCCCTGCACACCTTATGTCTTTTCTCTTCTTTTTCCTCATTCTCTCTTATGTACTGATTTTGAAAGACAAGATCCAGAAGAACCAATCTGGCAGGAGAAAATCAGTCTCTGAAAGTAGAGAAGGAAAAGAAACCAAGCCAGCAAACACGGAATCCTCCTACAGGGGTCTTTAATAGTTACACCTTGATTTTTCTGGCTTGCTTCCCTCCCCTTCCCTTCTGTTTTCTTTCTCTTTGGTATATAACTTCTTCCTGTGGGGAATACTGTCAGGGAGTCCGTGGGGCTTACCAGGTGGCCACAGTGATAGATGGGCTCCAGCACTGGCCATCAAACTCCCTCATTCCCCTGACAAAATGAGCGGTTCAAGGACATACACGTGTCCAAAACTGGGTCAGTCAGACGCCCTCCTGGAGATTGGTTGCGGACTCTTTCTTGCTCTGTGTATCACTAGCTATAAGGGTCATAGTGTGGAATTGCCAGCATTCATTTTCCTTCATTTCCTTGGTTGCATTTAATAGGTTGCCTGGAGAATGAAGCTGACCAAGGAGGAGGGCAGAGCTAAAGATGCGGAGGAAAACACATGGCTGGCAGCACGAGCCTGGGGGTCTAACAGTGTCTGAGGCTGATGCGCCTCTGAATTCTCCAGTTACATGAGTTAATAAATCCCAGAGTTTGTTTTCTTTTCAGCTAGTTTAAGTTGATTTTTTTCCCTCTTAAAATGGAAGGAGCTGTGTATAACACACATCTTCAGTAGTCTTTGTGGGAATATTCACATATGAATAATTATTGTCCAGTAATATTTTCCATGGATTAGTCTTTATTAGTCCAGAGCATCTAAATATTTTTATATCTCAAGTTCCCATCCTACTTGCTTAACTAATAGGGCTCTATTTACTTTCAGTGTCTCTTCTCCCTTTTCTTATGTTGAGATTATATATAATACATATCTCTCAGGTTCCTCTGTAGAAGCTGTGAAGTAGACCCCACCTTAGTTCATTGTAGTACCTTCTTCCAGACTTTGGGACTGAGGAATGGTTAACATCTCAAAGAGCAAACTGCTGTTCTTGGTATTTAATCCCTGGTAGCTCAGCTGGTAAAGAACCCACCTGCAATGCAGGAGACCCCTGGTTGATTCCTGGGCTGGGAAGATCCCTGGAGAAGGAATAGGCTGCCCACTACAATATTCTTGGGAATCCCTGGTGGCTCAGAAGGTAAAGAATCTGCCTGCAATGTGGGAGACCTGGGTTGGGAAGATTCCCTGGGGGAGAGCATGCAACTTACTCCAGTATTCTTGCCTGGAGAATCCCATGGCCAAAGGAGCCTGGCCAACTGCAGTCTATAGAGTCGCAGAGTTGGACACAACTGAGCAACTAATCTCAGCACCTCATGACCAGTATTTTAACTCTAGACGTGAAAAGGAACATGGGAAACCTGTCTTTGAATAGAGCCAGAAACAAGGCTTCTAGTCCAATCACATTAGATCTGTAATCCCCTGGGAGGGGATGGTGTTATAACTATATCCTTACTGCTTAAGACCCATTCTAATTTACTAGAACCAAATTAACAGGCTCAGTCTTAACCAAGGTGCCCTGGCTTATTCTGGAGGGCTTACTGACCATGGTCAGAAGAATCAGCCTAGCTCCACCTACTGAGATCTCATCTGTTAGGATTCATCTTCAAGGGAAAGAGATATACTTTCTGTACTTTCAGCTTCCAAGAGCACCCAGCTGCATTAGTCTGCTGGCTAGAGATCAGCTAGTTATCTCAATTTTTATTAGATTCACTGTTCAGAGTTAATGTTTTTAGCTTGAGTTTCTGGAAGATTTGTGATGCCACTGTGTGAAATAGAAAATATAGAGATGGTGTAACCTATTTTGGTGGCTGAGACAGGGATAACATTATCTTGAGGCATATGGAGTCTAAGTTATCAGATAGGTGTGCATGTGGGAATACCATGCCAGGGCTGGAAAGGCTGACCTGAAATTTAGTAGAGAGGCTCTAAATTTCAGTGAAGAGAGTGAGGGAAACTGCTGGGGGAGACATGCTTACAAGAGGAGGAGAGCTTCAGATGAGCTTCACTGTGATGCCAGCTGGTGATCCTCAGACCAGGGTACAAAGAGATTTTCTAAGGAGTACACTGGTGGGTCATTTTAGGGGAACCATTTTCCAGAGAATTGCCTTCCCAGGTGGCGCTAGTGGTAAAGAATCCACCTGCCAACGCAGGAGATGCAGGAGGTGACGGTTCTATCCCTGGGTGGGAAAGATCCCCTGGAGAAGGAAATGGCAACCCACTCCAATATTCTTGGCTGGGAAATCCCATGGACCGAGGAGCCTGGCGGGCTACAGTCCATGGGGTCACAAAGAGTCAGACGTGACTGAGTGAGCGTGCAAGAATGTACTGTTTTCAAAAACTGATTTACCTCAGAAGTTATCTGAGGTGAATATTCCCTTTGTGACCGCCTCTTCTACAAAACCTCTCTGCCCAAATTATAGAAGAAAAACCTACCTTCACCTATCAGGAATCTTATTATGAGACTTGACCTTGGGACTTCAAAGCCTGTAGAGCCACAGGCAGAGGGACAGTTCAGTGAGTCCTCTAATCAAGACATGGTAAATTTCCCCTTCTCATTAAGATGTATAGGCCCAATAAAGTTCCCTTTTTCATATTTACAATTTTGCTTTCTATTTAATATTTATATGCTTTTGTATATTTGTGTTCATCTTTTAAATTTATGTTATTTTGTTCATTTTACATCAATACTAATTTTAATAAATTATTAATTCAAAGAAAATGTATAGCCTTGTGTTCATAGAATACTAAAATTCCTATATTTTGTTGTGGAGAATTATGATAAGGTGATAATGAACAACTTTCAAGTATAAAAATGTATATAAAAATTACAAGCTGTGGGGACACAGGAGGAGGAATATGAAATTCGAGGAAAAGAAACAGAATTTTCCCTAGGATCCACAAACAAAAATATTTGAACTACTTGAACATTAATGTGAGCAGTGTCTTAGTGACAAACGTCTGACAGGAAGCCAAGTGCTTAGATTCTTATACTCTAACTGGCTTCTTAGAATCTATTTTAGAGCCTTAATTTATGCATTTATTCTTTTGTAGCTCCTTTGGGCCTTCCCTTGGGAAAAATCAGGAATATCAATGGTCATCTCGTTCATTCACTTTCGAGCCTAAATAATCTTTCCAATCCTCTGAAAAAGTTCATCTTTCCTTCTGTCTGTTCTTTTGTCCTTTTCTCCACTCTTTTCCTTCTTTACATGGATACACTTATAAAATGAAATTTTTTATACCAAGGGTTTATGATAAATGTTGAGGTTGTAACTGGTGAAGAAAATAAGTTCCTGACTTTTCTGAGCCTACAGTCTAGTGGAAAATATAGACAATGAAATAAGCATTTTTGTAAAGTGCAAGGGCTATAACCAGGAATATATAGGATATTATTCTGCTTCCCTGGTGGCTCTGTTGGTAAAGAGTCTACCTGCAATGTGGCAGTCCCTAAGTCAGAAAGAGTCCCTGGAGAAGGAAATGGCAACCCACTCCAGTGTTCTTGCCTAGAGAATTCCATGGACAGAGGAGCCTGGTAGGTTATGTCCATGAGGTCACAAAGAGTCGGACACAGCTGAGTGACTAACACTTTCACTTGTCAAGTTCATACACTACTTTGTTTTTTCTTTCCCAGCTCTGCCCTATCGAGGATCAAGACAGATAAACTTCTAGGGCTCATAGAACCTATATTCTATTTAAAAGGTAGAGACAGAGTAAACAAACAATAGAGGAAATGAGTAGGCTAAATTTCAGATAATAATGAATGCTATGTAGAAAAACAGGATGATTCAGTCATTCATTATTAAAATTTAGTGTGTTAGTGCTTAGTATTAAGCACTAAGTATTTAGTGCTTAGTATTTTCTTTGCACTGGTCTAAGTGCTGTACATACAGACAAGACAAGACGTTGTCTCTTTTCTCACAGAGCTTGCATGTATTTCTGGGGAAAGAAAGAATACACAAGCAAGAATGTGTAATAGGACGTCAGATAGTGATAAGGATTATAAAATGAAATAATAAAAGAAAAAGGGAAAGAGTGTGGAGAAGTGTGTTTTTGATAAATGGTGGTGAGGGAAATGACAAGTGAGCCAAATTCTGCTTGAAGTGAGGGAACAACTCATGCAAATATCTGGGGAAATTTTGTTCCGGGTAGAGGAAGCTGCAAGTGAAAAGATTATGAGGCCAGGAGCATGCATCACATGTTGAAGGAACAGCAAGGAGGCCAGCATGGCTGGAGCGGAGAGAAGCACTGACAGCAGCGAGGATGGAGGGAGTCAGGGGTCAGACCACAAAGCTCTGCAGATCATGGTGAAGAGGATTTTATTGGATCAGAAGCAACTATAGAATTTGAGCAGGGAGTGGGGTGTTCTGGTTTATATTTTCAAGAGATCACCATGATTTTGTTCCTTTTGTTAGCATATATGAGCTTGATGATGACTTTAGCATGTTTCATCTGAAAAGGTTATTTGAGCTGGATACCAAAGCTGTGATCTGAAGGATGAGAAGAACTTACCCAGATGTTGAGGAGAAGTTATTGTGTTGTATATAAAGACACTAGTGAGAGCTGAAATCTGAAGATGAGTGAAGCATGTGCTCTTCACAAGTCTGGGAAACATTCATTCGGTCTGAAGTCCAGAGTACAAAGGCAGAACTATGAAAGAGGAGGTTGAAAATGTTTATTGAAGGAGTTTGGATTCTGTTCTAAAGGCAGTGGAATGTTTTGAAGACTTTTAAGTAGGGGAATATAGGGCAGTTCTGTACTTTGAATGGTTTGCTTAGGCTGTTGGAGAGGCACTGGAGACAGGAGATCATGTAGGAAGAAGGTGCAGAAGTAACTCAGGTGGAGGGGCGGATTATAATCATACTTTATGTGAATATTTCTTGGAGCTATTGATATTCTCCATTAATTTTGGAATGCTGTGTTTGTTGAATAGGTCTTGCCCATACAGAGTCAAACCACCATCTTGGAACTTCCATACAGGACAAATTTAATTCTGTTTTTACGTGGCAGTCCTTCCTAGTTTTAAGGCAGCCAATAGTGTCTTTTTCCCCCTCTATTTCCATCCAGCATGTGGGAATTTTTTTCTTGTGATTGAATGTCCCAAATTTCTTTAGTTCATGAGAGTTGAGTATTCCCCACATGACACAACTCTTTTTCCCTTCCCAATATCTTGTTCATTTTTATCTTGATCAATTCTTGTCAGCTAGTGACCCTCTCAGACTGTGCAACCCTACTTTTATCAGCATAGTAAAAAGAGCAATTATTTCTTCCCTTTTTATAATCATATATTCTACAAATATTAACTGTCCTCGAAAGCAATAAAATAAGTTCTAAAAAATTTTTGCAGTGCTTGTACAATACCACTGACCCTGCAGTCAACCAAAATCTCATTTTCACTTCAGTTATTTTACCATTAAACCTGAGTTTGGAGGAGGAAATGGCAAGCCACTCTAGTATTCTTGCCTGGAAAATCCCATGGGTGGACAGAGGAGCCTGGCAAGCTACAGTCCCTGGGGATCGTAATGAGTTGGATTCTGGCTGTGTGATAACATAGATGCAGGGGACCAGGGTGGAAATAGTGTATCCAAAGGCTTTTATATTAATCAGATGAGAGAAGATGGAAGCTTTATCCAGGGTATTAACAATAGAAATAGAGAAAAAGTGGTATAATTGTAGATATATTTTGAAGGAAAATCCACTCCATATTTTGCATCCTCTGAAAAATGTAGGTAATCAATGACATGAAGAGTCTGTCTTTGCTATATTGTCTCAAGTGACTGGCTCATATTCAGTTGCTACCACATGGGAGAAGGAAATGGCCACCTACTCCAGTATTCTTGCCTGGAAAATCCAATGGACAGAGGAGCCTGGTGGGCTGCTATCCATAGGGTCGCACAGAGTTGGACATGACTGAACTGATTTAGCATGCATGCATGCATTGGAGAAGGAAGTGGCAACCCACTCCAGTATTCTTGCCTGGAGAATCCCAGGGATAGAGGAGCCTGGTGGGCTGCTGTTTATGGGGTCACACAGAGTCGGACATGACTGAAGTGACTTAGCAGCAGCAGCAGCAGTACATCATTCCGGTTGAAACCTTTAATTCTGTGCATATTTTACATGCCCATGAACAGACTGTGTCAGAATAATTGACTCCTGTGGTAGGTTGCAAGTGTGTAACTTTAAAATACCAGGCATATGCTTTATATTTTGGTGTGTTTCACCTTTGTTTTATTGATCTAAAGTGTGTCGTGAGACTATTACTGTCACCTTCAAATTTCATTAAATCACTCATATTATAATAAACGACATTGACAAAGGGGCTGGTTGTGCTTTGTGTTTTTTATAGGATTCATAGGAAATGTCATCATGATTATGTCTTTTTGCTAAAAGGGATTTTCAAGAACTGCTTCACATTTATAGAGAAGATGACGGCCCCCTCCCATCTGAAACTTAACCTCTCAACTCCATGCCTATGAATCCTGTTGCGTTTGCTCCACAGATACTCATTTCTTTAACATACTGTGATCTCAGATTTCGGTGTTCTGTCTGTAAGTCCTGGTGAGACAATGTCAGCTTGTCTTGTGCCCATTCATCTGCACACTGAATGATAGCTTTACTCTTTTTGAATGGTAGCAGAGTGAGAGGTCACTCTACCTGGCCATGCTGCCAACTGAAATGCTTAGTGTGTTTTCAAATCTTGGGTTGTTAGAGCCAAAGAAACTTCATAAATCAGTTCATCTGTTCTCTTATAGATGTGGAAAATGAGAGTAGAATAGCTAAGAAGAAACTTCTTTCTTTTCTTTTCTCTTTTTAACCATTACAGACAAGAAGGTGTATATTTTAAAAAAATGCCATTATCTGCAGTTGAAGAGTGAATACTTTAACAAGAAATATTGTCAAAAATGACTGAAGTCACTCTAGGGTCAAAGTCATGGTGTTAGAAATATGGTGTGCAAAATTACCTTCAGAGCAACAGCCTGAGGGGCCCCTAAGAGATGTGTCTCTTGTGGGTGGATATGTCTCCATCTTAACCTCAGCAACGATTGTATTAAAGAGAGAGGAAAGTAGTGTCTTGTTTCTTCTTGGAGGGCAAATCATCTTAGTTACTTACAATTATTTTTAAAGGGCTACCCTATTAATAACAGTTAATAAAACTTTGGGGGATGAAAGCCACATTAGTAACCAGTTAATGCCAGGGGAAGATAGCGTGTACTAACATCTTTCTCCAGTGGGACACTTAAACTCACATTATGTCTTAAAGCAGTTCATACATGCCTTCTTTTTAGTCACCAGCTGAGCACCAATTTTATTTTCTCAGATATTTCTAGGCTGTGAGAGGTGTCTGCCTAAGAGGAAATCCAGAGGCTGTTCCTAGGATGAGGTGAAAATTGATTCTGAGAGGAAAAACAATAGACATTCCCTGTAATGAGTGGGGTAGGGGAAGGCGGTGGAGAGTGCAAAGGGATTTCATGAGGGCTTCTTTATGATTGAACCAAAGTTTCTCTACCAACCAAATTTGCTTTACAAATCAGGATGTTATAGAGAGATGGAGCAGAACTGTAAACTTTTCAGTGTCCAAGGCATCAATTCCTGGCTTTTTATTTCTTAAAACCCACATTTCTAGGTCAAAGTTTAAATGTCTTTCTGGAATAGTCCCTTTCACGTTTCCACGCTGTCCCTGCAATAAGACCTCTTGCTGCATGCTTCATGGTGCACACACAGACTTGCTTCACTTCTAGATGGAGAGGGAGGCTCAGAGAGAGACAGAGAAGAGGAAGCCACAGGTTTTCAACCCTGTGGACAGTTTTGTGTATTCCTATGGGAACGTGTGGTTATGGGGAATATTGCCTGCAAGATGCTGCATCAGTATACTATGTAGGTGAGAGAGCATCTTAGAAGAAAAATAGAATTCTGTGCTCTTCACAATGATCAGGCTTAAGGGAGAATATGAGGATGTGAGTAGGTTAACTGTGGACAATGAACATCCACTCACGTTGAGAGAAGTCCATCAAGGCTTCTCCCAACCTCATATCCTTAGCTGCATTGGAGTGTCTCTTATTCCTGGAACGTGCCGTGCAGTTTCACCCCATGTAGTGTGAGTATTCCCCCTCCTGTCCCAGCAAACCCGTCAACTACCTCACTCCAGCTATCAACAATGCTTTTCCTTAAAGGTTCTGTGAACACTCCTCCTCCTTGAAGTCTGTCCTTTTGCATTTAAGCTGTTGGCCAGATTGAGTTGGTCAGAATACTTCTGTGGATTTGTTTCTAACTAGAGTTTGAAGATGAAGTTTTGTGTTTTTTTGGTTCATCTGATTTCCCCCCTAAGTTAGAGGGTGTTAAGGTGTAAGGTAGGACTTTTAGCTACTAATTCATAGCCATCTGAAGAAGACGGTCTGAGAGAGTGAAGTAACCTACAAAGAGAAGTGGAAAAAAGAGAAAAGTGTTTTCTTGTCAGTGTTTGAGAGCTTTCTTTTTGGTTTATAAAGATAGACTCTGTTCTCCCTTTCTATGGTTTATTTACATGAACTAATGTGTGTGTGTGTTTAAAAGTTTAATATAATTTGATGAGTTTCTGCCATTTGCAACTGAAGAATTTTGATCAACACGAGTACCTTGGAGGAATCAGGGACATAATCTCTAAATTTAACAAGTGGTCACTTTGTCATCAGTGGAAGAATGGAATGAAAAAGGATTATAAGAAAGAGTAGTGATATGGTTGAATTTTAAGAGAATTATTGCGGTTTTTGTAAATAACATTTACTAATAAACTTCTAGTGACTCAGAATTATTCTACTCATGTATTTGAAAATGTTTTAAAATAACAAAATTTTAAATGATGCTTATTCCAGGTTTTGTTAGAAATGAGACACCTAATCTATAGCCTTCTAAGCATTATGTTTGTCTGATATTGAAAAATCTGACATTATTATTTAATGCACATGGGCATATTTATATGCATAAGAAATTTAAGTGGAAAATCATTAGGTTTTGCTGTATTATTGATTTCTAGTTTCTGTAGTGAATTAAAAGTTACTGATTTTTAAACTCAGAAATAAAACCTCATATACTGGTGCTTTTTATGCTAAAAAAAGAGAGAGAGAGAGATTATTTTTAGTTTTGCTTTCAAACTAGTGAATTCCTTGTAGGTTGGTGAAAAAATGAAAAATCATAATTTGGTGGATTAAAAGTAGTGTATATTTTCATCACTTTTGGACACATAGAGTGACTTATTTTATGATTTGCTAAAGTTGTAGAAGTTTTCTGACCTTTTCTAAAGCAAAAATTGTGTGCCACTTTTGCAAACTTCTCTTTATATTTGGATCTGTCTAAAGCTACTTTTGAGAACTAGAGAATTCTGATCAAGAATTCTGTTTTTCCCTGAAAAACTTCCTTCAATATCTGATTTGGATGATGTGATGGAGATTATCTTTGTTCCTACTTAGATAAGTTGAAATTGCCTCAAGGCTTTGAAGTTCTGAGATTTAAAGAGAAGATGAAATACAAATACATATGTGCTGTTTTCATATGGAAATAATATTCTGAATGAGAAGTAACTTCTTTGTTGGCATACAGTGGGTCTTATAAAATAAATTAAAAAGCCTTTGGAGAACAGGCTGCATGCTTTTCTGTTAACTTCTCTAAGATACATTGTTAAATAAGTATAAACCAAAAACTTCCAGGGTTTTAAAGAGTAAATGATATTTTCATTAAATTTTTAGCGCTTAAGAATTTGAAGGTTGTGTTTATTTCTATGTTTAAAGTGTGTCTATTTCATTTGAGTTCTAGTGTTTTTTGTTAATAGCTTTGTATTTTATTATTTCTGATTATTAATGCTATAAATATTCATAGTAAAAAAAAAAATCACGTAATATAGAAAGGTAGTTTGAAAATTACTTATAACCGTTCCACTCAGACTTAACCACTATTAGCCTTTTAGAATTTATCCTTTCATCCTTCACCTGTCTGTATGAATCTTTGTGGGCACAACTTAATCTGTGTATCACAGACCATTCTGTGGGTGTCTTCAGTGGGCCTATTTGACTGGCTTCTCTTTCTTCATTGAGATTTCTCTTTTTTTATATGCTTTACTCCATTCTATCTGTAAGGGATTTCCTATCTTTTATTTTTGATTTTTTACCCCTCATCTCTCTATCACACACACTCTCACTGTTTTTCACATTCCTTGTATACAGAGTCATACATATGTAGTGTGAGTGAGTCTCTGTATATGATGTGAATGTGCATATGTATGTATATATATATAGATATGTCAAAATAGGACCATAGGATACATGCAGCCTTATAATTAAAATATTTTTTGTAACAATAAATATATAGCCAAAGCTCTTTTTTTTAAAAGATATTTTTAATGTGGACCATTTTTAAAGTCTTTATTGAATTTGTTACAATATCATGCCTGTTTTTATAGTTTGGTTTTTTGACTGCAAGGCATGTGGGATCTCAGCTCCCTGACCAGGGATGGAATCCACACCCCCTGTATTGATTGGAAGGCGATCACCAGGGAAGTCCACCACCAGGGAAGTCTCAAAGATCCATTTTTAATGACTGAATAGTATTCTGTGGTATGGTGTGGGCTAGATTTAATTTATTTATCCAGTCCTTTCAAATAATTTCTTTTGGACATTTAGGTTGTTTCCAATTTTTTGTTTGTTACCATATTTAGTTTTCTTAATGCACATTTTTACATATTTGTAAAATCATTTCTTAGTAACTGCAATTTTAATATTAATTACTGCTAATAATCCTTACTATAAATTTCCTTAATTTAGATGATGTAAATTATGTAAACTTAGAAATTCACTATTAGGCTAAAGTCAATACAGTTTTTATAAGATTTCTTGGGAAAGCTCAATTTTTTTTTAAACAAAACATTACAAGATGCCAGCAACTCTTGGTGGAGTGTGGTTTTATATTGCTGTTGGACGTATCTAACAGTGTATTTTCTGATGGGTATGTCCTGAGCTCTCATCTCTGTGATCAACAGGAGGAGTGTTTTGAGAAAACCAGTTAGGGTTATGGCTGTTGTTTGTGATCCAAAGAGCAGAATCAAGCTACATATTCACAGAGCAGGAATGAGACTCACTACCCTGCCCTTACTTGGATCAATCATACTCTTTGCTCAACAACAGCAGGCTCTCATGTTAAGTTTTGCCTCCTTTTCTTTAGTTCTTTGTCTAAATAAGCTCTAAGCTACTTAAGACAGGAGCTTTGTTTTCACTGTGTTGTTTTGTAAAATGCCATATGCACAGATGACATTTTGTAGATAATAAAAAAGCAGTGATTATAGGCTGTTGGTAGTCCTCTGTTGATATCCTTGCTGGTAACAATACACTAAGATATCACTTGACATACTATTGAGTTAACAGAAACTGTTGTGTTGGTTTTTACTGCTGCTAAAAGCAGGGAGAATATTGATTTTAATCAGAAAGAGCAGGGAGAAATTTCTTTGACATGTGTTTTTCACTTGATCTTTGAGAATGTCATGAAAAAATAGAGTAAATAATAATCTATGTGAGTTTCTTTCAAAAGAGCCGAAAGGTTGTTTGAAAATAAGTGACCCAAGAATAGAGATTTCATTTCAGAAATGAAATGTTTAATCAGCCATCTCAGAATGAAATCTCACATGACAAAAATAAGCCTTTCATTGGCATATTACATAATTATACTTTTAGTCATGCTGTGATTGAAATATAAAGGAACATGGTTTAACGTGTTAATAACTTTAATATTTATGTAGTTATTCATTCAACAAATAAACAGTGATCACCTCCAATAAGGCTGTTGTTGTCCTAGGTCCTGGGGTCACACTACAGAACAAAGCAAAGCCTTTCCCTTAGTGGAGTTTGGATTCTAGAGAAGGAATAGATACAATAAAAAATGATGTAGTGTGTCAAGTAGCAGTAAGTACCATGGAAAAAGAAAACAGAACAGAATGGGGAATGTGGATGGTAGTAGCATTTTACACATTGCAGTTGGGGAAGACACCCTGGAGACCTAAAAAAGGGACAAATGAGCCATATTTGTATTTGTTGGCAGAGTGTTCCAGGCAGAAGGAAGAGCAAGATCAAATGCCCTGAGTTAGGAGTATGCTCCAGAGATAGCAAGGAGGCCTTTACTGCTAGGAAAGTAACAGATATCAGCAAGGAAGTGGGAAGAGTCAGATCTTCTAGGGCCTTGGAGGCCGTTATATGACTTTGGCTTTTACTTTGAGCGAGATGGAAGTGAATAGAAAGTCATAATCATGAAAAGTGATCTTATTTCCTTTTAAAGGGATTAGTCTGGATGCTATAAGAAAAACTGTCAAGGTGCCAAAATGCAGAAATGCTGTAGTAAGCTAGTTCATATCCAGACAATGGGAGATAATGGTTTGGATCAGGGCAATAGCAATAGAAGATGTGAAAAGTGCATCAATTTTTGCCTTGTTTTGGAGATAAGGGTGACAGAATATCCTGATGGATTTGATGTTGAGTATGAAATAAAGCAAGCAAAGATGTTTCCAAGGTTTTGGGCCTGAGCAATCCAGAAGGGTAAGGCTGAAGAAAAGAGAGTTCGGTAGGGAATGCGGCAGTTCATTTTGGGATAAATCCAGTGTGGACATTACAGATGAGTATTTAGTTCCAAGAAAAAGGTCATAACTGGACACGTAGATTTGGAAGTTGTCAAGATAAAGTTGATATTTAATACCATTAAATATAAGAAACTGGAAGAGATCATTTAGGGAGTAATTTAGACAGAGAAGTTCTGGACCCAAGGCTTGGGATGTTTCCAGGGTTAGAGGTTGGAGGGATCCACAGTAAAGGCTGAGAAGGGGTGAGATTGTGAGGGACAAGGGAACCAAAAGGGTGGTCTTTCAGGGGCCGGGTGAGGTAACTTCTTCAGGAAGGAGGGAGGGTGCATGGTGTCAGAAGCAACGATAGGTCTATGAAATAAGGACAGAGTTGGCAACTGGGAGACATTGTTGACCATTTCGTGAGTTATTCAGAGGCATATTAATAGAAAAGGCTTTCTGGAGGGAGTTTAAAAGAAAATTTAAGGACTTCCCTGGTGGTACAGTGGATAAGGAATCCTCCTGCCAATGTAGGAGGCACGGGAAGATCCCACATGCTGTGAAGCAACTAAGCCTCTGCAGCACAACCACTGAGCCTGTGCTCTAGAGGCTGCAAGCTGCAACTACTGAAACCCGTGGGCCCTGGGGCCCGTGCTCTGCAACAGGAGAAACCACTGCAGTGAGAAGCCGGCACACCACAACTAGAGAAAACCCGTATGTGGCAACAAAGACAAAGCAGCCAAAAATAGAATTAATTAATTAATTAATTTAAAAATGTATAGAAAAAAAGAGACAATTAAAAAAAAAAAAAAAAGAGGCAACAGTATAAGTAACTCTTTAGGAGTTTTGCTCTAAACAGGAAATGGTACTGTTGTCCCAACCGTGTTGAATGGGTAACCAGGCAGCGTACATGCCAGGCTGGCTGGAGCAGTGTTTGCTGGGAAAAGCTCGAAGGGGCAGAGCCAGTGTCCGATGCATGAGCCCCCGCTGCCCATAACATTTAGGGCAGTGCACAGAGAACCAGCAGGGCTGAGTGTCAGGCTCCAGGAGAGAAATTCTGACACTAGGCGGTAGGGCTTTAAAGCTGCACTAGCTCCTCTTCTGATGTAAGTAGGGGCCAATTTCAGCCCAATTCCTTAAATCCCTGCCTTAATTGCTAACAGGGCTGAGGTTCAAGTTCTGGCTGACCAGGGTTGAATATAATAAGTACTAGCTCCCCAGTTTCCATAGGAGCTCTATCAGAAAACAAATTCTTTTCTAGGACCCCAGGCTAAAGAAGATTAGTTCTGATAAGGTGAGCCTTATTTCTTAGTAACAAGAGAAGCAGGAAAATGTATAGGAAGGCTTTTCTTAACTTCTTTCTTCCTCCCTTCTCTCCTTTTCCTTCTCTTCCTCCTTTCCCTCCTTTTCCTTCTCTTCCTCCCTTCCCTCATTCTCTTCCTTGCTTCTTTTCTTCGGTGTACAATATTATAGCTTTTTATACTCTAGCAGAGAGGAAAGACCATTGAGAATGTAGGGGAAATAGTCATTGGAGTGATTGCTATTGAGAAGATAAGAGGATTACCAGTCAGTGTAGGTGGAGGGCTTGGCCTTTGTGAGAGGAATGGATAGCACATCCTCAAAGCAGGATGGGTAAGCCCAGATGTGCTTGTGCTGCGGTCAGAGCTTGTGGACATTCTTTTAGGACTGCTTCTAATTTCTCAGTGAAAGGTGAACTTGCATCAGCAGCAATGAGTGAGAAGCAGCTGTTGGAGTGTCTGTAACAATGTGTGATTAACAACCTCATTTTCCCAGTGAAAACAAATTTTAAAATTAGCTACATGCTCTAAAAAAAAGAAACTACTTTCCCTTCTCTTACCCAGGATTGAACTTTGTGTATTTTTGGTGGACAGTCTTGGTTAAATCTGTTTAAATATACTGTGCTGTGCTTAGACTCTCAGTCCTGCCCTGCTCTTTGCGTCTCCATGGACTGTGCCTGCCAGGCTCCCCAGTCCATGGAATTCTCCAGGCAAGAATACTAGAGTGGGTTGCCATGGCCTCCAGGGGATCTTCCCAACCCAGGGATCGAATCCAGGTCTCCCACATTGTGGACAGATTCTTTCAGGCTGAGCCACCAGGGAAAAATTTGTTTAGCTTTTGGTCAAATATTTATTTCTATGGGCTGCTTTTTTATTTAAAAAAAAATCTCTTTTTTAAGTGTTCTGTGATTTGAGTCATGTTAGATGATTCTGTAAGCATAACACAGAAATAAGCAAAATGTACTTGGGCTTCTATGGCACATGTGCAGAAGAATCTGTACTTATTAAGCTTACAAATATGTTTAAAATTCACTAACCTTCATGTGGCTCCCAGCAAGCAAAAACATGACATTTGAAACTGTGTCTTCATAGCCTTCTCAGGGCACCGGATGATTGACACATTCTAACCTACTTATAACCATGAGACCGAACCAGTTATTCACGTAAGTTTTTTCCCCTGCATTTGGAGCTTTAGATAATTGGATTAAATTATAGCAAAAAATAAGTCAGGCCCGCTATACTTGCACTCTCTCAACTGGCAGGAGACTGACTATTTTGGTAAAATGAATACATTTTGCATATGTCATTATTAGGTGTTACTCTTGAAAAAGCAAGCAAAAATCTCCTATTTTAAAGCAAATAAAATAACATAATAACTGGACTCCATAATCCTTGGTGTCCTCAGGTTTAATATGAAGGTCAAGCTAACATTGCAGTAAATGGTGCTATATATACTCATGCTTTAGTTGCTAAGTTGTGTCTGACTCTTTGCAGCCCTGTGGAATATAGCCTACCAGGCTTCTCTGTTCATGGATTGCGCAGGCAAAAATACTGGAGTGGGTTGCCATTTCCTTCTCTAAGAGATCTTCCTAACCCAGGAATCAAACTCTCATCTCCTGTGTCTCCTGCGTTGGCAGGCGGATTCTTTACCATTGAGCCACCAGGGAAGCCAAATGATCCCGTTAAAGTCAAGTGTTAGTCACTCAGTCATGTCCGACTCTTTATGACTCCCATGGACTGTAGCTTACCAGGTTTCTCTGTCCGTGAGTAAGGTTCTCCAGGCAAGAATACTGGAGTGGGTTGCCATTCCCTTCTCCAGGAGATCTTCCCAACCCAGGGATCAAACCCAGGTTTCCCACATTGCAGGTGGATTCTTTACCACCTGAGCTACCAGGGAAGCCTTAATTATCCTATCAGTTCAGTTCAGTTCAGTCGATTTTATACGATTCTATATGATCCTGTAGACACATCCAATTATAAAATTTTATGATCTCAAAAGAATTTTAGCAAGGGAGCCATTTGTAGCTAAGTTATTAACCTAGGTGATGCCATCCACTAGGGGATCTTTCCAACATACCTGTGGTTGTTTCCTCTCACAATAGCGTTTCCTTAGTTCCTTTGAGATGAACCTGCCATTTTACTTCAAGTTGTTAAGGTGGCTCAAATGGAATCAGAGGACTTATTTCAAGCCTCATGTATTTCTAAATGACAGGAGTCTGAAGGGAGAATTTTCCTGGAACTTGTTAAAAATGTAAATTTCCAGGGCTATGAAACTGGTCTTAGAAATCTTCATTTTAGTAAGCATTCAAATAGTTCTGAGGTCAGCAGCTGATGAAACACTTTGGAACACAGCCCTGGTTATCACATAGAAATTACATAATTATGTATACTTGCCTAATTTAGTGAGATTGGACATGAGAACTCAACTGCCATAAGGTTTAGCTGAAAATCAAAAGATGATGAAAATTATCAAAGGGAATGGAAATTAAAAGACAGTGTAATAGGACTCCTACCGATAATTGCCAGGTTGTCATGATGATGAGAAGAAGCTGAACGTCATAGAAGTTTATAAAATATTATAATGAGAGATGTCTTAAAAAATTCATTTAATATGCAAGCTTTGGAGTTAGTTGGGAGAACTCATGCATGGAATGCCAGGAAGTAACACATCATGATGTTAAAACAAATGAAGAGAGGTTATAAATCAGACTAGCTCTATCTTCTGTAGTCCATGGAATTCTCCAGGACAGAATACTGGAGTGGGTAGCCATTCCCTTCTCCAGGGGATCTTCCCAACTCAGGGATCAAACCCAGGTCTGCCATATTGTGGGTGGATTCTTTACCAGCTGAGCCACCAGGGAAGTCCACGAATACTGGAGTGGGTAGCCAATCCCTTCTGCAGTGGATCTTCCTGACCCAGGAATAGAACTGGGGTCTTCTGCATTGCAGGCAGATTCTTTACCAGCTGAGCTACCAGGGAAGCCCCTTATCTTCTGTTAGTCATTCCAAAGTGATGAAGAATAGCAGCCACTGAAAACAGGGCCTTTGCATCTGTAACATAAGCTAACATACATAGTTTTATACATCAATCCTTGAAATCTATCTTGAATCCAGAAAACTGTTATGTTGGAAGTTAAGAACCCTGTTGAATTATGCTGGTAAATTTTATTTCTTTCTCTTTTCCTTCCTTCATCCCCTCCTTCCTTTTATCCCCTTTCTCTCTCTTTATTGCTTTCTCTCTTTCTCAATACCTGTCTCAGTTTCCCTTTTTTTAAAAAAAAATCTGAATCTTATGTGTGTATTGTATAGTCAGGGAAAAGACTTGTCCATTATTTTGTCTTTTAAAAAGTTGTTTTAACATTTAAAAAAATTATAAGCTCCACACAGGTAAAGAATATGACAAATGCATTTTAGAAACCCTTAATATTTTCCACTGTAACTGATAATATTAGAGTTGCAGCCAGTATTTTGATGAGCTCTCTGCTGTTCCTCTGCTCAAAGTGTACTTCTCATTTTCTTCCTTGGGGTGAAATACTGGTAGTTCTTTGAGATTTAATTAAAGCTTTAGTTTCTTTGGAAGTATCCCCAGTCACCATCCTTAAGTCTCTCCATACCCACCAATTAAGTGCTTTTTCATTTGAGTTTTCATAAAAATTTGATCATGCATGCCTGCTAAGGTGCTTCAGTTGTGCCCAACTCTTTGTGATCCTATGGACTATAGCCAGACTCCTGGCTCCTCTGTCCATGGGATTCTCCAGGCAAGAATATAGAGTAGATTGCCATGCCCTCCTCCAGGGGATCTTCCCAACCCAGGGATCAAACCCACATCTCTTGTTTCTCCTGCACTGGCAGGAGGGTTCTTTACCACTAGCACCAACTGGGCAGCCCCAATAATTTGATTATGCTACCTATCAATTTGTGACCTCCTTAAGTAGGGTACTGGAGATGCTACTGGAGATCAGTGGAGAAATAACCCCAGAAAGAATGAAAAGATGGAGCCAAAGCAAAAACAACACCCAGTTGTGGATGTGACTGGTGATGGAAGTTAAATCCAATGCTGTAAAGAGCAATATTGCATAGGAACCTGGAATGTTAGGTCCATGCTGCTGCTGCTGCTGCTGCTGCTAAGTCGCTTCAGTCGTGTCCGGCTCTGTGCGACCCCATGGACTGCACCCTACCAGGCTCCCCTGTCCCTGGGACTCTCCAGGAAAGAACACTGGAGTGTGTTGCCATTTCCTTCTCCAATGCATGAAAGTGAAATGTGAAAGTGAAGCCACTCAGTCGTATCTGACTCTGTGCGACCCCATGGACTGCAGCCCACCAGGCTCCTCCATCCATGGGATTTTCCAGGCAAGAGTACTGGAGTGGGGTGCCATTGCCTTCTCCATAGGTCCATGAATCAAGGCAAATTGGAAGTGGTCAAACAGGAGATGGCAAGAATGAACATCAACATTTTAGGAATCAGTGAACTAAAATGGACTGCAATGGGTGAATTTAACTCAGATGACCATTATATCAACTACTGTGGGCAAGAATCCCCTAGAAGAAATGGAGTAGCCATCATAGTAAACAAAAGAGTCTGAAATGCAGTACTTGGATGCAATCTCAAAAACGACGGAATGGTCTCTGTTCATTTCCAAGGCAAACATTCAGTATCACAGTAATCCAAGTCTATGCCCTGACCAGTAATGCTGAAGAAGCTGAAGTTGAACAGTTCAATGAAGACCTACAAGACCTTCTAGAACTAACACCCAAAAAAGATGTCCTTTTCATCATAAGGAGTGGAATGCAAAAGTAGGAAGTCAAGAAATACCTGGAGTAACAGGCAAACCTGGCCTTGGAGTACAGAATGAAGCAAGACAAAGGCTACTAGAGTGTGTGCCAAGAGAACACACTGGTCATAGCAAATATCCTCTTCCAAGAACACAAGAGAAGACTCTACACACGGACATCACCAGATGGTCAACACTGAAATCAGATTGATTATATTCTTTGCAGCCAAAGATGGAGAAGCTCTATACAGTCAGCAAAAACAAGACCAGGAGCTGACTGTTACTCAGAACATGGACTCCTTATTGCCAAATTCAGACTTAAATTGAAAAAAATAAGGAAACCCTCTAGACCATGCAGGTATGAACTAAATCAAATCCCTTATGATTATACAGTAGAAGTGACAAGTAGATTAAAGGGATTAGATTTGATAGAGTGCCTGAAGAACTATGGATGGAGGTTCATGTCATTGTACAGGAGGCAGTGATCAAGACCATCCCCAAGAAAAAGAAATGCAAAAGGCAAAATGGTTGTCTGAGGAGGCCTTACAAGTAGCTGTGAAAAGAAGAGACATGAAAGGCAAAGGAGAAAAGGAAAGATATACCCATTTGAATGCAGAGTTCCAAAGAATATCAAGGAGAGATAAGAAAACCTTCCTCCATGTCAATGTATGGCAAAAACCACTACAATATTGTAAAGAAAATAGCCTCCAAATAAAATAAATTAATTAATTTAAAAAAAGAAAGAAAGCTTCCCTCAGTGATCAATGCAAAGGAATAGAGGAAAACAATAGAATGGGAAAGACTAAAGATCTCTTCAAGAAAATTAGAGTTACCAAGGGAACATTTCATGCAAAGATGAGCTCAATAAAGGACAGAAAAGGTATGGACCTAACAGAAGCAGGAGATATTAAAAAGAGATGGCAAGAATACACAGAAGAACTATACAAAAAAGATCTTCATGATCTAGATAACCATAATGGTGTGATCACTCACCTAGAACCAGATATACTGGAATGAGAAGTCAAGTGGGCCTTAGAAAGCATCACTATGAACAAAGCTTAGTAGAGGTGATAGAATTCCAGTTGAGCTGTTTCAAATCCTAAAAGATGATGCTGTGAAAGTGCTGCACTCAATATGCCAGCAAATTTGGAAAACTCAGCAGTGGCCACAGGACTGGAAAAGGTCAGTTTTCATTCCAATCCAAAGAAAGGCAATGCCAAAGAATGCTCAAACAACTGCACAATTGCACTCATCTCACACACTATCAAAGTAATGCTCAAATTCTCCAAGCCAGGCTTCAACAGTACGTGAACTGTGAACTTCCAGATGTTCAAGCTAGGTTTAGAAAAGGCAGAGGAACCAAAGATCAAATTGCCAACATCTGCTGGATCATCAAAAAAGCAAGAGAGTTCAAGAAAAATATCTACTTTTGCTTTATTGACTATGCCAAAGACTTTGACTGTGTGGATTGAACAAACTGTGGAAAATTCTTCAAGAGATGAGAATACCAAACCACTTGACCTGGCTCCTCAGAAATCTGTATGCGGGTCAAGAAGCAACAGTTAAAACTGGACATGGAACAACAGACTGGTTCCAAATAGGAAAAGGAGTACTTCAAGGCTGTATATTGTCACCCTGCTTATTTAACTTCTATGCAGAGTACATCGTGAGAAGTGCCATGCTGGATGAAGCACAAGCTGGAATCAAGATTGCTAGGAGAGATATAAATAACCTCAGATATGCAGAAGCCACCACCCTTATGGCAGAAAGTGAAGAAGAACTAAAGATTCTCTTGATGAAAGTGAAAAAGGAGAGTAAAAAAGTTGGCTTAAATCTTAACGTTCAGAAAACTAAGATCCTGGCATACGGTCCCATCACTTCATGGCAAATAGGTGGGGAAACAATGGAAACAGTGACAGACTTTATTTTCTTGGGCTCCAAAACAACTGCAGATGGTGACTGCAGCCATGAAATTAAAAGAAGCTTTCTACTTGAAAGAAAAGTTATGACCAACCTGGACAGCATATTAAAGAGCAGAGACATCACTTTGCCAACAAAGGTCTGTCTGGTCAAAACTATGGTTTTTCCAGTAGTCATATATGGATGTGAGAGTTGGACTATAAAGAAAGTTGAGTTGTGAAAAATTGATGCTTTCGAACTGTGGTATTGGAGAAGACTCTTGAGAATCCCTTGGACTACAAGAAGATCTGACCAGTCCATCCTAAAGGAAATCAATCCTGAATATTCATTGGAAGGACTGATGCTGAAGCTGAATCTCCAATACTTTGACCACCTGATGTGAAGAACTGACTCATTGGAAAAGACCCTGATGCTGGGAAAGATTGAAGGCGGGAAGAGAAAGGGATGACTGAGAATGAGATGGTTGGATGGCATCACTGACTCAATGGAGATGAGTTTGAGTAAACTCCTGAAGTTGGTAATGGACCGGGAATCCTGGCGAGCTGCAGTCCACATGGTCGCAAAGTGTTGGACACGACGGAGAGACTGAACTGAACTCAACTCAACTAAGTAGGGTAAGTATAATCTCTTAAATTTTGGGTCAATTTTGCTGATATAAGTATTAAGAGGTCCCCCTTTCACTCTCCAAAGTGTCCCTGTTTGAGCAGTAGAGGAGATGTCCATCCTATGGTGAAGAACTTTTCACCTTCAGTACTATCTGTTATCTGTTACATACTGCTGCTACTGCTGCTAAGTCGCTTCAGTCATGTCCGACTCTGTGTGACCCCATAGACAGCAGCCCACCAGGCTCCGCCATCCTTGGGATTCTCCAGGCAAGAACACTGGAGTGGGTTGCCATTTCCTTCTCCAATGCATTAAAGTGAAAAGTGAAAGTGAAGTCTCTCAGTCGTGTCCAACTCTTAGCGACCTCATGGACTGCAGCCTACCAGGCTCCTCCCTCCATGGGAGTTTCCAGGCAAGGGTACTGGAGTGGGGTGCCATTGCCTTCTCCAATCTGTTACATGGAGGTATTCAATTAGAGTTTGTCAATGAGTTTGAATTGAGTTTTATCATTTATTGGCAGGAAAAACTGTTAGGGGCTTGGCAGAAATCATCAGGTATTTATAGGTATTATTATGTGTATCTACTATTTATAGGTCTTAATGTTCAAAGACAGCCAGAGTAGGATCCCATGAAGCCATTAATTACTCTGAAGAAGGCAGAGATAACTTGAATCAGACTTGAGGAATTGGCTCGTATTCTAGTCCAATGATTTCTAATGGTTGACTCGGAAACATCCACAGGACAGTAAATACCCTTGAAGATACTCTTACTGTTTCATGGCAAAAAAGAAAAAATAAGGTGCAAGTAGTGAGTTAAAATTAAATGCGTTTATTAGATTGATCTTCATTTTAGGGTTATATCCAGTGTTAGACTATTGTTTGCATGTTAGATTTTCTTTTTCTGAATCAATGGTAATTAAAAAGAACTTTCCTTATCAAAATAGTTGGCATGCCTCAAGTCTGGCAAACATTGACTAAGCAAACGGGCTGTGGATGGAAGGGGCTATCTGGACTCACAAGATAAGAATAATTAAAGGGCTTACACCTGCCAGTGGTGGAAAGACTCATGACTATCCATTCTAGAAAATGAGATGGATAATATCTTTTTTTTCCCATCACTTTATCCTCAGGAGTTACACAGCCTCATATGCATTAAGTGTTCAATGATTTTTTATTTAAATAAATCCAAAAGTTCCATGAATAAATCACTTGCTGAAAACATCTGAAGTGACCCAACCTGGTAAACAGATAAGTTAGTTATGCCCTGCTGGTTATTTCCATGACTAGGAATCAATGACTCCATCAGTTGCTGCTTCTTTGGTTAAAGTTTTAGCTAAAGATTCAATGTTTTTGTGTGTGGACTATTATAATGGTTTCCTTTTTTTTCATTTTTGAAATAAATAATTGTTAAAATACATTAAGATTTAACATCTTAGCCATTTTTAACTGTGCAGTTCAATGGATTCCAAATATATTCACACTGTTGTCCTCTCATCACTCCTGTCCATCCACAGAACACTTTTTATCTTGAAACTTTATATCAACTAGACAACAATTTTCCCCATTCCCTCCTTTCCCAGCCCTGGTGACCATTGTTCTACTTTCTGTCTCTGTGAACTGACTACTCTAAGTACTAGATGTAAGTGGAATCATACAGTATTTGCCCTTTGTGTCTGATGTATTTCACTTAGTGTATTCTCAAAGTTCTCATGCTGTAGCATGTTTCAGAAGTTCCTTCTTTTTTAAGGCTGAATTATATATATATATCACATTTTGTTTACCCACTCATCTGTTGATAGGTAAGTTGAATTGCTTCCATCTTTTAGTTACTGCAAGTAATGCTGGCATGAACACGACTTTACAAATATCTCATTGAGTACCTAGCCTATTCTTTTGGGTATATACCCTAAAGTAGAATTACTGGATTATATGGTAATTTTCTTTGTAAGGTTTTGAAGAATCACCCTACTGTTTTCCATAGTAGCTGCATGGGTTTTACATTTCCATCAATAGTGCACAATGGTTACAATTTCTATACATGCTTGCTAATAATTGTCATTTTCTGGATTTCTGGTAGTAGCCATCAAAATGCATATGATGTCATGGCCTCTGTCTCCAGGACTTTTCTCTAGAGGGTTTTTTCTTACCTGTAAATCTGACTAAGTCAAATCTATTGATGACTCTCCAATTTCTTTTGTTTTAAATTCTAAGCTTCTTAATATGCTAACCTCTCAGGTCTAATTTCTATCCACCCTATAATCTAGTCATAATGACATATTTGCTCTTCTGTATACTTATTGTCCGGAGAAGGCAATGGCACCCCACTCCAGTACTCTTGCCTGGAAAATCCCATGGACGGAGGAGCCTGGTAGGCTGCAGTCAATGGGGTCGTGAAGAGTCGGATACGACTGAGCAACTTCACTTTCACTTTTCACTTTCATGCATTGGAGAAGGAAATGGCAACACACTCCAGTGTTCTTGCCTGGAGAATCCCAGGGATGGGGGAGCCTGGTGGGCTGCAGTCCATGGGATCGTGAAAAGTCGGACACAACTGAAGCGATTTAGCAGCAGCAGCAGCATACTTATTGTCTGCTTTCAAGTCCCCATGACATTTTACTAGTGATTTCTGCAGCATGTAGTGCTTTAATTCCATGGTTCCCAAATTTGGTTTCTTATCTTTGTGCCTTTTCCCTAATTAAGAATTCCATGTGTACTGTTACTTTCCTAAGACTTTTAAATTTGCACACATTTTAAACAGTTCACTTTAAAAACTTTAGCCTTATTCTAAACAACAAAAAAATTCATGAAATATTGGGTTTAATAAGTTGATTGTATTAATTCTTAACATATCTTAACAAATATACTACTATTAAATTTTTAAAAAGTCTGTCTACATATCACCAAAAATTCATCTTGAATACCACCAGTGATGTGTGTACCACACTTTGTGAAAGACTTTGCTAACCCACCTTCCCTAGTCCATCAAATCATCTCTGACTCATCCTTAGGATGAGCTCATGCATTGCTGTATGTCATGTAGGGAGTCATGGTGCTGGCTCTGGAGGTAGATGAGAGGGTTCAATTTCTGACCTCCCACTCACTAATTATATGACCTTGGACATGTTATTGAATGTCCAGTTAAGCTCCCGTTTCCTCTTTTGCAAAAAAGGGTAATAATAATTCCTACCTGAAGAGTTTTGAGATATTATTAGGATAATGCATGAAGAATTCAGCATTTTTTGGCTCTTCTAGGTCTCCTTTTGTGTTCCATATCATTAAAAGATGATCAACATTCTTTTAAGACTTTTTGTTTTGTATTGGAGTATCGCTGATTAACAGTGCTGTAATAGGGACTTTCCTGGTGGTCTAGTGGCTAAGAATCTGCCTGCCAATGCAAGGGATGTGGGTTCAATCCCTGGTCAGGGAAGATTCCACATGTCTCGGGGCAACTAAGCCCATATGTCACAATCACTGCGACTGTGCTCTACGGTCCATGCTCCACAGCGAGAGAAGCCACCACAATGAGAAGCACATGCACTGCAGCTAGAGAAAGGCAGCATGCAGCAATGAAGACCCAGTTCAGCCATAAATAACTAAATCTTAAAAATTAAGCAGCTTAGGGCAGCAAGTGTTTTAAAAAAACCAACCAAAAACAATGTTGTAATAGGTGGACAGTGAACAAAGGGACTCAGCCATACATATACATGTATCCATTCTTCCCCAAACTCCCCTTCCATTGAGTCTCCCACATGACATTGAGCTAAGTTCCCTGGAAAAATGATCAACATTTGCTTTAGTACACTCATTCAAAGGTATTCCCCCTGCTCCACCACACACACGCAAAGAAAGGTACAAAGTTATCCCATTAGGAAATTAATGAAAACAAAAGTAAAGTGGAATCTATCCAGACTATGCTTTCATGATTAGTCTAGTACAAGTCAAGTAATTGCAATCTTTTGACCCTAAGTTTTCTGGGTCCCTAAATTATATTTTATATGGGATGTCTAGTTGACCTCGATGTTTTTCCCTACCTGTTTCAGTCAACATCTGCAGGATTTTAATGTAACTCAAAGTGGGATAGAGGCAAAGGGGTGTTTTCAATAGCTGCTTCTTCCTGTATAATCTCACTGGTGTCAAAGTAAACCGCAAAAGACAGAACATTTATTTTAATTTCATGTCCAGAACACAATAACAGCTGTAGAAATTGGTTCCATTTCTCAGTCGCATTCCTTTCTAAGGCTCTTATGTCCTGGTGAGATTTTTCACTGTTACGTTCTCTAGATCCTGAAGGCTTCCTGTGTACTTGGGACTGTCCATTTCTTTACTTTTTTGTCGTCAGAAATGCAAGTTTTTCATTTACCTTTTCTGTGAAAATCCCTTGTGCACAGAAACTCAAGGAAGAGGAGGAAAAAAATATAGGAGGAAAAAGGGGGAGAAAAAAAGAAAACCAACTAAGAGATGCCTGAAAGCCTGTACTTCTGAAACTGACATTTAACTGAAGAACCGGCTTTCTTGTTATATGCAAATAGCTTTGTCTGTATTTCTTAGATAGTAAGTCTCTGGAGCAGAAACCATACCTCTGCCTTCCCTGGTATTGTGCCAGGTACAGTGTGAGCATTCTATAAACAGGAATACCGTATTTTCAACTTCAAATCTGAGGATTCTCTTTGCAATATAAGAGAGACTCAATAAGAAAAATGCCAGTTTTTCTTTCTACCGGATCTGTTTCAGTCATAAGCATAGAGTAAAAAAAGAGATTTACTAAGTAATTATTCCATATCAATAAAAGAAAGATGGACATAGTTTTCTTTTGAAATGTTTTTTGTCTTAAGCTATTAAAAATATAAAGATTGTTCTTTAGTAACTGTTAGCATATTCATGCATCCAAGACTTTTATCTTACAACCTGATGAACTTCTAGCATTTAACCCATGTGAACTTGGCATTTAAGACGGAGTAGGTGGTATAGTAGTGATACTTTGAAACTTCAGGGATAGTTACTACTTTTCAGTTGTCTGCTTTCAAGTTCTTATGATCCTTTCAGAGACAGACCTTTTAATCTTCAAACAATATTTTATATTTAAAAAACTATTTAAGCTGTTTGTCAGTAATGCTCATTAAATGGAAGGTCATATCATTTGGCAGAAAATATGAAGAACAGATTATACACGCATGTTTACTGAAGTATTTAAATTATATTCTTAAAGAAGGGTGGGAGTTTAGTTTGGTAAATTAATTCTTAGCGCTCTTAGCTAAAATTAATTAATTCTAGCAAAAAAAAAAAAGATTTCTTAAATACAAAGAGTTAGGTCACTGTCCCTTTTCTATTGATTGATTTCTTCACAATTTCTACCAAAAGTTGTGGTGTATCAGAAGAAACTTTTGTTTTCATGTTGTCATTGCAAAATGTTTTAACAATTTTTATTTAAAACAATTAACCTTTCTTGAGCAGCAGAAGAGATTTAATTGTATATTTCCACAAGAACCATAATCCAATTTCATAAAATAAAATTAAATAAAGCAAATAATTTGGGACTTCCTTGGTGGCCCAGTGGTTAGGACTTGGTGTTTTCACAACCATAGCCCTGGGTTCAATCCCTGATTTGGGAACTAATTAAGATCCTGCAAGCTGTGTAGTGGTACACCCCTTCCCACCGCCCCAACCCCCCATGCAAAAAAGAAAAGTAAATAGGTTGACTTTTAGAGTACCTGCAAAAGAAGGCATCTTCAGCAATGAATATGTGAATGATGTGGTGGGATGTGGGGTACCATTACATTGGGAAATGCAAACTGCCAAAGATTTCTGATTATTAACCTGAATGAAAAAGAGTAAAATATAATGTATACATAATTTTTATGGGAAGAGCAAAGTTGCTTTAAGTATGATTTTATTCCTTGCTGGCATGTTTCTTCCTCTTTTAAATAATAAATGTACCGATCTGAATCCTTTAACACTGGCTTACTGTACAGTTCAATTCAGTCGCTCAGTCGTGTCTGACTCTTTTTGACCCCATGGACTGCAGCGTGCCAGGCTTCCTTGTCCATCACCAACTCCCGAAGCCTGCTCAAACTCATGTCCATAGAGTTGGTAATGCCATCCAACCATCTCAAACTCTGTAGTCCCCTTTTCCTCCTGCCTTCAATCTTTCCCAGCATCAGCGTCTTTTCAAATATTCTCCGCATCAAGTGGCCAAAGTATTGGAGTTTCAGCCTCAGCATCAGTCTTTCCAATGAATATTCAGGACTGATTTCCTTTAAGATTGACAGGTTTGATCTCCTTTCAGTCCAAGGGACTCTCAAGAGCTTTGTCCAACACCACAGTTCAAAAGCATCAATTCTTTGGCACTCAGCTTTCCTTATAGTTCAACTCTCACATCCATACATGACTACTGGAAAAACCATAGCTTTGACCAGACAGACCTTTGATGGCAAAGTATTGTCTCTGATTTGGCTTACTGTACAGAGAACTGAAAATGTATGTTGGGAGAAGTTTGGTTATTTTGAAACACACTCAGGATCTGGGTCAGTTTTTAGCCCAAACTTGGATAAGACCAGGATGTGGGCTGCATGGAGCTCAGGTTGTTCTAACAGCAGATACAGGCTGTAGTTGAAATTTGGTGGTAGCAAAGATTAAAAGAAAACCTTTCTAGAGTGTTTCTGTAAGATTGATAGAGATTATAGATTAGTAGCTACCAACAGTGGCTGAGGAATAAATAATCAAAACTGTTAGAGAATCAGTGGTTAGTGACACAGGGAAGTCCTGGATTAGTGGGTCACAGAATGGCTCAATTCAGAAGCATGTCAAGGTCTTGAATGAGTAATTGACAGGGATCTCTAACTCAGTGGCAGAGCATTGCTGCACTGAGCAGGTATTTCCCCACAAATTTGCAAACACACTGTCCTACTATTCTAGGACAATGGAGTTTATTTCAAGTGGATGTCAAAACCAAGCTATTCTCTCTTGGAAGGAAAGGCAGGAGAACCTCACTGTTTCAGTTGTGAGGACTGGTTTGGCCCAAACTTTTAAAATATTAGAATATTGCAAGTATTAATTATTCAATGTGAAAAATCATTTTCACATTACACACTGTTTATAAAATATAGTGGCTTTAAAATCAGCTATAGGACTTCCCTGGTGGTCCAGCAGTTAAGAGTCCTCCTGCCAATGCAGGGAAGTGGGTTCGATCCCCAGTCTGGGAAGATTCCACGTGCTGTGGGATACACCTGTAGCTTAGTTGCCTCACAACAACTGTGCCACAGCTCCTGAAGGCAACGAGCCTAGAGTCTGTTGTCCGTGACCGGAGAAGCCACCACAGTGAGAAGCTGTGTACCTTAACGAGGAGTAGCCCCCACTCACGCCACTAGAGAAAGCCCACAGGCAGCAATGAATACCCAGCACTACCAAAAATAAATACATAAATGAGTTAATTTAAAAAACCAGCTCTAAAGCTTGTCTTCCTCTCTCTCTAGCTACACAGTGGAGAAAGGAAAGTACCAGCTCCTTGCTGTTTTTTGGCGTGGAGAGTGATCTGAGTGGTGATGATGGATTATTTTAGATTATCAACTGAAGGGTCTTCTCACAGGCAAAGGGAGAGGGCTGTCAATTGTATTTCAGCTTTTTCTTCCAAGTCATTTTGTAAGATTAGATCTCTCACAGCTGAATGACAGAATTAATGACACTGTATAATAATGTTTGGATATAATAAATGATGCCAAATGAAATTTCTGTCATCCAGTTTGGCAGATTTGAGGCTGACCATTATTCTCTAGTGAAAACATGAAAAGTGCAAATAGAGTCTTAATGAAGTGACTTGCTCAGAAGTAATAAAAGCTTGGCTAAAGCTTAGCTTCCACCTCAGAGTCAATAATATGTTAACTGAGTCAGAGTGTGAAGCAAAACAGAACTTATGAGTTCTCTCCTAGCTTGGTTACCTGTTTGAGAGCAGCAGGGAGATTAACGGCACTGAGTAACACTGATAGAAGGAGAAGGCAATGGCATCCCACTCCAGTACTCTTGCCTGGAAAATCCCATGGACAGATGAGCCTGGTAGGCTGCAGTCCATGGGGTCGCAAAGAGTCGGACACTACTGAGTGACTTCACTTTCACTTTTCACTTCCATGCATTGGAGAAGGAAATGGCAACCCACTCCAGTGTTCTTGCCTGGAGAATCCCAGGGACAGGGGAGCCTTGGGGGCTGCCGTCTATGGGGTCGCACAGAGTGGGACACGAATGAAGTGACTTAGCAGTAGCAGCAGCAACACTGACAGAACCTCTACTATATGGAGTATACAAAAGTGGACACAAAGCGAAATCAGGCACAGTACCTTTGTCAAATAATTTACCATCTTCGGGGAAGGGAAAAAACCTAAATACAAATGACTAGTAATAAGGAAGAATGTGATGATTAATGAAGAACTTTTAGGAAGAGACTGGGAGACGTGGAGGTCATTACGATGCTGGAAATGACATAAAAGAAAATACACCGTGAAGATTTGTGGTTGCTATTCCTTATAAATTATTTACCAAGTATATAATGTTGGTGTGGAAAATCTGTAGGTTTCTTGCATTTACCCTGTCTCTTCAATCTAACCCCAGAATAGAGGGATGAGAATTTAATTGGTTAAATTTCAGAGATTATTTGGGAAATATTTGCCAGAGGGTAGGGGCATTGCACGTTGATAAAAAAAAAATATATATATATATATATATCTGTCTCACATTTTCTCCTTTTTGCCTAATACAGTTGAAGTGATAAACTGATCCAAGCTATACTGTCAGAAAAATCCTGATAACATTTCATCATATATTCCTTTTTTTTTTTTTTTAGCCAAAAAACTTTGACCAGCCATGCAGAGGTAACTCTGCATTCCTTATTTCTCTGGTTTTTTAGCCAGGTCTGACTTAAAACTATGGCAAAAATCTGTCTAGCTGAACTTGGAGTAAACCCTTGGAGCAAATTCCTTTTGTTCTATCTATTCCAGGATTTTGGAATGTGTGTTGGATATGGCTTTCTGTGTACTGCAGTAATAAGATCCTTAGTTGGGTCTGGGGATGGTGGGAAAACAGACACTGCATCTTTTAAAATGACCAGTATGGTTTTCTCTGGTTGGGTGAAGGCATATGGTGGAGACCTATGTTTGAAAACAATGTGCTTCATAGCAAGATAGTTTTTATGTTGGATGATGCACCTAATGTGGGGACCTCGAACTGTAAAGAGAGCTGTGTAGAGCTAGAAGAACAAGAAGCTGCACTTTGCAAGGCTGTGCATCTAAAAAAATTTTTTTTTTTTTTTCGCCACAGGGCATGAGTTGTGGAATCTTAGTTACCAGACTAGGGTTTGAACTCAGGCCCTCACAGTGAAAGTACCAACTTTCAGTGAAGGCTCCACACTGAAAGCACCAAGTCCTAAACACTGAACTGCCAGGTAATTCCCCAAGGCTGTGCAATTCTAAGGGATGTTAAAAGCTCTTAAAGTATAAAGCACTATACAGTTGTCTGTTATAAAGCTGGAGTAGTTTGCCATTTCCTCCTCCAGAGGATCTTTCCAACTCAGGAACTGAACCCACATCTGGTGTCTCCTGCATTGGCAGGCAGATGTTTTACCACCAAGCCATTTGGGAAACGTGGTAACAAATATGCTATATCAGCAGTAAAAAATCTTTATCTTAATTTTATTATAATGCTTCTTAGAAATATTAGTAAGGTTTTGATTGTATAAAAGTGGTTATATTATTAGGCCAAAAGTACTTAGGAATAGAGGGCTTCCCAGATGGGTCTCAGCGGTAAAGAATCCTGCTCATGCAGGCAACACAGGTTCGATCCCTGGGTTGGGACGATACACTGGAGAAGGAATGTTAACCCATGAAATGTTAACCCATTCCAGTATTCTTGCCTGGAAAGTCCCATGAACAGCGGAGCCTGGTGGGCTACAATCCAGGGGTCGCAAAGAGTCGGAAATTATTGAGTGACTGAGAATGCACATACTCAGGAATAATCACATTCTGCCCTAAATTAGAGCTGCCCCTCCCTGTTGTCCTAAGAAAGATATACACATAAGGAACATAGACTCAAAGAAACACTTTATTTAGGCTGAAATTGTGCCTAAAATTCCAACAGAATACTTATGACCTGAACTTTTTCCTTGTCTCCTAATCCAGATTTGAGGGCATACTGTGCTTCTACAGGGAAAGATAAAACATGGACAAAAGCATGTATGAGAATGAAGAAATGGCCACATTTATAGGCCACTTCATTTTTTCATTCATTTAAATAGTGTGACCCTGTTCACCAGTAAATATTGCTAACTTCTGTCCTGGAATCAGATGACCATTCTTCTTTAAGGGGAGGGAGTTTATCACTCTGGAATTCAGTTCTTTAGTTGTCTGGAGGTTTTGTTCTCTGAAGGCTCACAAAATGTTATAATTTTGTATACTGTCCAGTTTTTTCTTCTGTGGGTTGGAATTCAATGACTGAAATTTTTGGTATTTAGATAATAAGTAAATATCTAAGTTTCCCTAAGCAGAAATTTATGAAAACTTTGGGTGTTGAACTTCAAAACCCACTTTCCCTCCATTATAGCACACTAAATTAGTAAACTCTTCAAAGATCTGGGATAATGTTAGTAAGTTATTTTTATATAGGGTTTTTCCAGTTAAGAATACTTCAGTTTTTATACTTAGTAGCTGACTGAATCCTTGTAGTTTTTTTATTCACACATTATTAAGGACCTTAGTTTATAGGTAAGAAAAATCACAATTTGATGACTTAATCCAGCAACTAATAAGACTGAAACCTGCTTCCAAAGCACATAGAGCTTATATATCAATGTGGATATTTTAAATGGATATAGCCATATTGACTCTTTAAATGTTGAGTTTACTCCCTGAATGATAAATTAATTAGTGAGAAGTTTAGTACCTGAAAAGGAAAACTAATTAGTGAGAAATGACACTTAATCCAAGGTTTATTAATTCTTGAGCCACTATCAGCCATCAATATCATTCCTTCCTTTAGATGAAAGTCAAATGGATGATGAGATTTGAAACTGTACCATTATATTAGAAAAAAAAAAGATAGAAGATTTTGCTGTTCTTATAATGAGCAAAAACTGCTTCAGAAATAAAGTCAACATATCTTTCCGAGCATTTTTATATCAGTGGGAGACCATTATTAGAATACAAATTAGTATTTTATTCATATTATCATTTACACATGCCATCTTTAATAATCCATGTACAGTTATACTGAAAAACAAAAAAAAAGGCATATAAAATTCATCTTTAAGATAAGGCAAACATTATTTGTGAAAAGTATAGATATTTTAGACACTAAGATTTATAGGATTTAAAGTTGGGGCATAGCTCAGTTGGTAAAGAATCTGCCTGCAATGCAGGAGACCCCGGTTCGATTCTTGGATTGGGGAGATCCACTGGAAAAGGAATAGGCTACCCACTCCAGTATTCTTGGGCTTCCCTCATGGCTCAGCTGGTAAAGAATCCGCCTGCAATGAAGGAGACCTGGGTTCGATCCCTGGGTTGGGAGAAAGGAAAGGCTACCCACTCCAGTACTCTGGCCTGGAGAATTCTATGGACTGTATAGTACATGGGGTCACAAAGAGTCAGACATGACTGAGTGACTTTCACTTTCATTTTCAAAGTTGGGGCAAGTGGATTCATAACTAGATATATGGGATAGGACAACTTTGGATAGGATGTTCTTCCTAGTGTATCTTTTAAGGGAAAAGCATTCTATTCCTAAAAATTGGTCCAAAGTCATATAAAGAGAAATGGTAAAGTACTGAATTTATAATGTGGGAAAATTCTACCCCAGATACCTTTTTTTATACTTTAATAAGTTTCAAGTCAAGATCCTAGAAATAATTAAGAACTAGAAGCATGTAGTAAGATTTCAAAAAAAAAAAAACAAAACATAAACCTTATTTGTCTTAAAGTATATTCTAGCTGCCTAAATCCTTGCCATTGAAATAGGTTTAATGCATTTCTTCTAGATGGAAATGTCAGCTTTTATCTGGTGGAGGAAAAATAAGTAAGTAAGTTAGGTTAGCGATTTCTCATCTTGCAGAAAGGATTGCAATGAGAGAATGATTGTGGTCAGATGAGCTTGTATAGCAGGTAGATCAGAAAGGGTGTAGAGTTCATGACATTTCCTGTGAGAGTAATTGCAATAAACATGAAGATGCTGGGCATATGAGAGAAGAGCATGGTAGATGAGTAAAGATTTCAACTCTCCATAATTTATCTCAGAAACTTAATATAGAATGTACTTGCTTATATGGATAATGTCTAGTCCTTGTTAAGGCTTCCCTGCTGATTTAGTGGTAAAGATTCTGCATGTCAATGCAAGAGAAACAGATTTGATCCCTGGTCCAGAAAGATCCTCTGGAGGAGGAAATGGCAACCCACTTCAGTATTCTTGCCTGGAGAAACCCCTGGAGCCTGGCAGGCTACAGTCCATGGAGTCACAAAAAGTGGACACAACTTAGTGACTGAAGAGCAACAACTCCTCGTTAACATCAACTCAGAGAAGGTACACTTAACAAATATCCGTCATGTATGAGGCACTACTTTGGGAACAACAGAATGTAAAAAATAAGACACTTTAGCTGATTTACATTGCTGTACAGCAGAAACTAACACAACATTGTAAAAAAATTATACTCCAATTAAAAATAAATTTTAAAAATATAAATCATTTCACCTTTATGGAGTCTCTGATCTATTTGAAGATACAGATATCAGGTTACAGAAAAAAAGCAAAGAGGCAATAGCAAAGATCAGTTCAGTTCAGTCGCTCAGTCGTATCTGGCTCTTTGCGACCACATGGACTACAGCGTGCCAGGCTTCCCTGTCCATCACCAACTCCTGGAGTTTACTCAAACTCATCTCCATTGAGTCGGTGATGCCATCCAAACATCTCATCCTCTCTCATCCCCTTCTCCTCCTGCCTTCAATCTTTCCTAGCATCAGGGTCTTTACCAGTGAGTCAGTTCTTCACATCACGTGGCCAAAATATTGGAGTTTCAGCTTTAGCGTCAGTCCTTCCAACGAATATTCAGTACTGATTTCCTTTAGGATGGACTGGTTGGATATCCTTGCAGTCCAAGGGACTCTCAAGAGTCTTCTCCAACACCACAGTTCAAAAGCATCAATTTTTCACAACTCAACTTTCTTTATAGTCCAACTCTCACATCCATACATGACTACTGGAAAAACCATAGCTTTGACTAGATGGACCTTTGTTGGCAAAGTAATGTCTCTGCTGTTTAATATGCTATCTAGGTTGGTCATAGCTTTTCTTCCAAGGAGCAAGCGTCTTTTAATTCCATAGCTGCAGTTACCATCTGCAGTGATTTTGGAGCCCGCCTCCCCAACCAAATAAAGTCTGTCACTGTTTCCATGTTTCCCCATCTATTTCCCATGAAGCAATGGGACTGGATGCCATGCTCTTAGTTTACTGAATGTTGAGTTTTAAGCCACCTTTTTCACTCTCCTCTTTCACTTTCATCAAGAGGCTCTTTAGTTCTTCTTCACTTTCTGCCATAAGGGTGGTGTCATCTGCATATCTGAGGTTATTGATATTTGTCCCACCAATGTTGATTCCAGCTTGTGCTTCATCCAGCCTGGGATTCCACATGATATACTCTGCATGTAACTTAAATAAGCAGGGTGACAATATTCAGCCTTGACGTACTCCTTTTCCTATTTGGAACCAGTCTGTTGTTCCATGTCCAGTTCTAACTGTTGCTTCTTGACCTGTGTACAGAGTTCTCAGGAGGCAGGTCAGATGGTCTGGTCTTCCCATCTCTTTAAGAATTTTCCACAGTTTGTTGTTATCTACACAGTCAAAGGCTTTGGGGTAGTCAATAAAGCAGAAGAGGATATTTTTCTGGAACTCTCTTGATTTTTTGATGATCCAACAGATGTTGGCAATTTGATCTCTGGTTCCTCTGCCTTTTCTAAACCCAGCTTGAACATCTGGAAGTTCATGGTTCACATGGTTAAAGCTTGGAGAATTTTGAGCATTACTTTGCTAGCATGTGATATGAATATCCACAAAAAGAACTGAGAAAGCTCCCTGAGTTTTAAAGGAGAGTGCTATATACAATTCCTTTGTTGTTGTTATTGTTCAGTCACTAAGTCATGTCTGACACTCTGTGACCCCATGGATTATAGTCTGCTAGGCTCTTGTCCATGAGGGTCTCCAGGCAAGAATACTGGAGTGGATTGCCATTTCCCTCTCCAGGAGGTCTTCTCAGGCCAGGGATTGAACCCGTGTCTCCTGTATTGGCAGATGGATTCTTTACCACTGAGCCACCAGGGAAGCCCATATAATTCCTAGAATAAGATAGTTGGGACCAAATTCCAATGAGCAAGTAGGATTTGAAATGGACTGAGAAAGTTTGGAAGAATGGAATGCAGGGGTCATCTTTCAAAGGGAGTTATTTGGAAAAAGCACAGTATAAGAGGAGGAAATAAAATTGTCTGGAGCAGATGATTCTCAGTGGAGAAAGATGGAAGATTAGTCAGAAGATTTGGGTTTCCCTGGTGGCTCAGTAAAGAATCCACCTGCCAATGCAGGAGGTGTGAGTACGATCCCTGTGCCAGGAAGATCCCCCGGGGAAGGAAATGGCAGCCAACCCCAGAATTCTTGCCTGGAAAATTCCATGCAGACTGACACACTACAGTTCATGGGATCCCAAAAGAGTCAGACACGACTTAGTGACTGAACAGCAACAATTTGGGATAGGAATGGATTGTGTGGTCCCCTGCTCATATCCCTCTTGATCTATTCACTAAATGCTGATACTGCCTTGGTCTCCAACCTGAAACCCACTTTCACTTTACATAATCTCCCTAGGGACTCACTTCTAGTCCTAAGATTTCAGTTATGAAGAATAGATGTTGAAAATTTTCAAGCTTTCTGTGTTGCTAGACTCCAAGCTACTATATACAATTGCTTATCAGACTTCTTAACATAAATATCTTCCATCTATTAGACTAATGAATTCCAACTTGATTTTCCTAATTTCGCTCAACACCCTCTCCAAACTCTTTCTCCTTCTATAATCTTGTCTTCTCTGCTTATTACTTGAATGGGCTTTGCATAAGATGCTAAAGCTTTTTGTACCTTGCTTGCTACATTTGAAAACATAGGGATAAAGTTATTGTTATTTTTAGGAGTTTCTGGGAGGACAAAAACAGTCAAAATAGGCAAAATATGCAAAACTGTAAGAACAGTGCTTAGCACATAATAAAGCCCCAACAAATATATATGTGGGGCACCCCCCCCCCCCACCCATATATATTTGGCTATCTAGCCTGGTTGTTTCATTACTTTTCTCTCAGTATTTAATTGGTCACAAAGTGCAATCACATGTGCTTCTCCAGTTCCTTTTGTCAATCACCCCTGGTGCGGCCTCAGTCCAGATGTGCGTTACTTCTCAACTGTATTGTTGAGATAATTATACTAAACTGAAAATGGTCTTCCTGTCTCCAGTTTTGCTTCTCTTGCCTCTGATTTCCAAAATGCCACTATTGTGACCTTTTGAAACTGCACTAAACCAAATGCTTCAAGAAAAGCGAGCTTCATTCATAATGAGACCCAAATTTCCTTGAATCACGCTAGGTGCTACATGATCTGGCCCCTGACTGCCTCTTTGGCTCTCTTTCCCACCATTTTCTGAGCTACTGATGCTTCAGATATATCAAATATCCCTTGCTCTTTACATTTTTACAAATGCAATTTTTTTCCGGTCTTTAAGTCCATTCTTTAATCCTTTTTCTTCTCTTATCCAGTCTTCCCTTCTTTTTCATGACACAATGAGAAACTTTGTCTTCCTAAATGTGGTTCTTTTCAACTGAGTCTGGGTTGGTAGATGTATCAAGAAAACAGCATGCTCAAAGTTGTTCATTTAAGGAGGGTTTAATATAGGGATTATTTACAAAAGTGTAGATATGATTAAGGGAAACCCACAAGAGATAGTGCAGGAACACAGGACTAGCAGCATCTGGGAGTCATAATGACTCCTAGGTCTGACAGGACAGGAGGTGGTAGTGGTGACCCCAGAAGGGACCACCTCACAGGAGATGTGGTCCGTTGCACAACCTGCGGCTACCTCTCAAGGAGGAATTTGGAGATAAATACCTATCCTTGGTATTCTTGCACTCTCTGCCCTTTGTTCAACATTTCCCATTGTCTGTACCCCACTGGGAGCCAGTTGGTAAGGGTGTTGAAATAGCCATAAGGCCCACCTCCTGGCAGCATCATGGAGGAAGGATGGAAACCAGATCTGCAAGTATAACTGAAGAACTTTCAACAGAGGTGCTCCCCTCTGCAGTCCCCGGTATCCAGAACACACCTTTATTATCATAAAACTTAACACATTGTATTGACTAAATATCCACTTTTGTCATCAATTGAGTTTTTGACCATACAGGCTACCTTTATGTTTTCTCAGCATTCAGCCAGGGATCCGTATGTTAACATGTGCGTGAATGAATGGGTGAGTGAATGTCAATGTCAAGGTAAGGTCTGTGCCATATAAAACAGGGGAATCATAACAGTTTGAAGCTGCTTATCTGCTTCACCCTCTAGAACTCTAGATTTCTGCTATAATCCAGGCATTCTTGTTAAGACATGATGCCTATTTCTCTTTTGTGTGGTATGTAAATGAGTGCAAGTGCATACATGTAGTATTTATTTCATAATTTTTAAAAGTGATGATGGGTCAGGCAAATACCAGACAATTCACAAGCTTGAGACAAATAGGAGAAAACAATTTCTCTAAGAAAATGATCTCCATTTAGTCATTTATTCACTTGATTTAACCCCATGCTGCTATTAGTTATGCAGGGAAATAGTGTTTTAATGACTCTTCAGAAAATGTTCACCACAGGAAGAAATACTGTATGACTGGAATGGACTAAGAGGATATTTATCTCTCTGTGCATTTTGTGGATCTCAATGCTATCACACCTATGTGCTCCAAGAAAGATATGACAGTAGACCAGCTGTTAATAACAAAGGTATTTATAATTCATATGAAAATTAGGACTTCAGAAGAGCAAAGTCCTTTTAAATATATTATCTGGTCTAAATATCAAATAGAAATTACCTAATCTACTCCTTATATTAACCACTATGACTATGATGGTAATTAAAGGTAATTTAGAAAATAATATAAAGTGTTAATAATGTAATTCAGTCTCAGCTTTTTTAAATGCAGTACTCTCATCAAAAAAGTAATGCTAACTTGTGATAATTATGATCATCCCAACTTCTTTTGTAACAAGAAAATCAAGTTTTTAAAAGACTGAAGGAGACATAGTCTTAGAGATTATAGTTTAATGGAAATCACTTTCTTTTTAGATGCAGAGATAGGACCCTTGTTTATGAATTTCCAAGCCTAAATTTCTTATACTACATCATGCATCTCCTTAATGTTCGGCATTAATGAGGTAAGACATCATCTAAAATTAGGCAGTCAATCCCCCATGGCATTTGACGTGGGGGCTGGGATTTCTGGAGAGTCAAGGACCTTATTACAGAATACAGTGATTCATTTAATAGGAGCTTTCCTACAGAATATGGAAGCCCAGATCCATTTATAAACTACAGAACTAGAAAAGGTCTCTGCTAAGGAAATTTTGTGGGCAAATGGTTGTAAGATGGCATCATTAATTATTTCCCTCATTAATGCCTTGTCAAAGGAAAGCAGAAGTGGTGTTTTTATTGTTTTGGGGAAAATAGTTTTGCTTACTTTCTATTTTCATAAACAAGGAGAACCATTTTTTTCCCTAAAGTATTTTCTTATAATGGTAACTTTTAATGAGAATTTTATTAATTCTCTTTTGCTGATTATACTGAATGTTACCTCCCCATGTTTTCATAGCTGAGATTTACTATTTTTTCCCCTGTTTCTAACCTCTTCCATAATCATTTATATTAGTTTGAAAGCTGAATAAAAGGAAAAATGAACTAAGACTCCACTATTCACTTGATTAAACGGGACCCATTTATTCTCTTATCATGGATGTGAACTTATCATCTAAAATCTCATCATCATTTGTTTCTATCTTCTCTTTGTTTCTGGTTGCTGAATGAGAATCTTTGAGACTTGGAGCCATTTTTTGATGTTAATCCTTAAAAAACCAGTATTAATCTTTGTCATTTATGACAGGTCCTGACATTAGGAGTGCTGAGTGCCAATTTGGAGAAAATAGATATAATATTATCTGAGCCATTTCTCCCATCTGGCAAGCATTAAGGATCTCTGCTAAAATAAGAAGGGATTCCTTCCAGCATAGGGAGTGTTATCTCTAACCCTGAATTTTGCCTTCAGTTTCAGAGTAAGATTATCTGACTCCATCTGGATTTTCCTCAACAGCTTTTTGAACCTCCCTTGACTCTTCCTCCCCAGACTTGCTTTTTCATTACTTTGCACACTTCAGTAGCATTGAAAGTATGGCCCCAGTATGGGTGATAGGAGTGACTAAAGAAGAAATTCTCAGTAGTGTCCAGCTCTTTGTGGTCCTACAGACCACTGCCTACCAGGCCCCTCTGTCCATGGAATTCTCCAGGCAAGAATACCGGAGTGGATTGCCATATCCTCCTTCAGGGGAATCTTCCTGACCCAGGGATCGAACCCACATCTCCTGTGTTGCAGGTAAATTCTCTACCATCGGAGCCACCAAAGAAGAGACAAAACAGGTGAAAGACCGAAGATGTGTGTCTCATAGAGGGAAGTTTGTGCTCTGTGTGAAGGGAGCCTTTGAAATTTTCTTCTAAGTTATTCTATGAAATAATTAGGAACAGAGAGGGGCTCAGCTTCAGTAACATTTGAATAAGCATTTGGAGAGTTTTCAGAGATAGCCTTAGATGCCTGCTGTTGGTGAAAGTAAATCCCGTGTCATAAATCATACCAGTTTATTAGTAGTAGGTGGGATAAATCCTGTGGTAAGTGAAGAGAGGCTTAATGAGAGAGTGCTTGATTCCTAAAGTATCTGAGAGAGACACAAAAGAGAGCTGTAAATAAAAGGCCTGGTGAGAAATAGAGGCGGGAGGGTACTGGTGAGGTGCCACACTCTGAGACAAGAGGTATCTGCCACTAAACACCTTGATTTGGGGACTTGGATTACTGGGCATTGCAAACATAGTGAGTTGTGTGTCTGAAAAGATTATAAAAAATAATTGCCTGTAAAAGATCAGCTTTTTTTTTTTTTTTTTTTAAAGTATTTATCCTGGGCTCCTAGCATCTGCAAGCTAAGTTTGTTCCTCTGAAAATATTGGGAGACTGGCAAGAGACGAAGGGAAAACCAGGTTATAAAATGAGAGTTCTGTTCCTCTTAAAGACGCCATATTCACTCTTCTTAGGATCTAGTCTTATTTTCCAGCTCTCTCATATCTGCAGAACTTTCCTCTTCACTGGCCTTTGCCAGCTTGTCCATGTATAAAAATGTCCACATACTAAGAATTATTACAGCTTCCCTGGATCTTGAGTCCCCCTGGTGCTTAATATCGTCCCTATTCTCTGCAGTCGAATTTGAAAGAAAAGTCCATACTCACTTCAGTCTTCCTCAGCTAGGCTGGGATTCTCAATTCTCATTCCCATCCATCACTTTACAGAAGCTAGCTTCTCAAAGGTTACTGACAGTCTCCCACCTGCCCTATCTAATGGCTTCTTTTCAGCAGTTATCCTCTAGGACTTCTGCGGCATTTCAGACAAAGCACCCTTTGGCTTCTGAATCACAACTTTCTTCTCCCATATTCCTCTTAATTTTTTTTTTAACCGTTTTTAAAAATCAGTCTCCTTTTAGGTTTTTTTTTTTTTTTCCTTTCGGTAGCTTGTAAATATTGATATCACCAAAGTTTGAATTTTGAATTCTTTCTTTCTTTCTTTTTTTTTTTTTTTTTTTTACTATTTTCATTCTTTTATTTATTGCCATGGCCTCAACTGTTGCTGATTTCTACAAACCTTTGTCTCCAGCCCAGACCTTGTGTCTGAGTTGCCAATTATTGCCTTCACCTAGTGGCTGTAATGCCTCTCAAAGGTCACATAGCTAACTACTATTCTCTGGTAAACTTTTGCTTCCTCTTCTGCACTTTCAAACCCTCTTAATAGAATTACTTTGAAGTCAGCCCCTCTGGAAACTTTGCCATCTTTGATTCCTATTTCTCACAGCTCCAGGAACTGATCCATGTCTAGTTGATAGTATGTCAAAACTAACTTTGAAATTTCCTTTTTCTTCTTTCATTTACTCTGCCATTCCCCTCATTTGACTTTCCCATTTCTCAACTACTTCAGTCAAATATCCTCCTAATAATATTTCGTCTTCAGCCATCTCAGTTCCTCTCCACGCTTCTTCTAAACTTTCTCGGATATCTTTCTCTTATCATGTCTATTTTCTTCTTAAAACAGTAATTGCCAAGAACATTAAATTAATTAGTATGGCTTTAAGGCCCATGATAATTTTTTGCCATCTGTTTCATGGTGATCCAAATCTGTTGAGAAGAGTTTGGACGCTCTCTTTTGTCGTAAAGGGAAGGAGTGCTGATTGTGCTTAATTCTGTTACTTAGAGATTGTTTTATGCAAATCCCAGGCTGCAGTAGAACAAAACAACTCCTCTAAAGAAATTCCAAAGAGGAGCTATGTGCATGGACAAGTTAATATGTATAGTCAAGTGTTAAGGCAATGCCATCCTGAAAAGTTAAGTCCCCATTAACAGTTGAGTATGAAGTAAAGAAAAGAAATTTGGAAAGAGGGAAAAAATGAAGGTGTTTGTTATTAAAATAATCTTTTTGAGGGGTACTTTCCTGGTGGTCCAGTGGTTAAGACTCTTTGCTCTCATTCCAGGAGACCCCAGTTCGATCTCTGGTCAGGTAACTAGATCTCACATGCTGCAACTGAAAGATCTTGCATGCCTCAATGAAAACCTGGTGCAGTCAAATAAGTAAATAAAAATAAGTAGCTTTTTTAAAAATCTTTTTTTGACAACAAAAGCAAAGGCAGTGAAAGCAAAAATAAACAAATGAGACCATCAGTTCAGTTAGTTCAGTTCAATTGCTCAGTCGTGTCCGACTCTTTGCAACTCCATGGACTGCAGCACACCAAGCTTCCCTGTTCATCACCAACCCCCAGAGCTTGCTCAAACTCATGTCCATCGAGTTGGTGATGCCATCCAACCATCTCATCCTGTGTTGTCCCCTTCTCCTTCTGCCTTTAATCTTTCCCAGCATTAGGGTCTTTTCCAGAGATTCAGTTCCTTTATCAAACTAAAAACTTCTGCACACTAAGGGAAACCATCAACAAAATTATAAAGCAATTACAGAATGAGAGAAGATATTTGCAAATTGTATATCTGATAAGAGATTCATATAAAAGTAGGTAAAGACAATTTAATAACAGGAAAAAAAAATCAGTAGCCTGATGGACAGCTCACTAATGTTCCATAGAAAATGTAGCCTTACTTGAATAAAACTTAATTCCCTCTTTTTCTCACACCTTCCACCTATCTTTGCTCCTCAAGCTTGGTGGATGGCATCACTACTTAACTTTCTAAGTCAGAAATTTGGGGATTATCCCAGATTTTTCCATTCCCTTTTATTCCACATCCAACTGGTCAGCAAATCTTATTCAATCGTTTCCTTAGGATTTCTAAAATGGTCACATTTTCCCACATTATTCTAACTGCTTTTGTTTAGGCCTATATCCTTTCTTGTCTTGAAAATTGTAGCAGCCTCAGTCACTTTGTTTGCATATTATGGAGTGGTCCCTCCTACCCTCCTTTCCTCCTTTGTTTTATATACAAAACATATAAGGAATGAAATAAAAATTCTCCTTCTGAAATCCTTTCAGTGGTTGAATCAAGTCTGTAGTCATTGAGTCATGGCTTTGATTTTGCTCTGTGAGGTGGTTTGGGGAAATAGTCGTGTTTTTGGATTGTGCCTCTAGGGAAAATTAAAGCATCTTGATTGGATAGAATCTGGAAGAGAGAAGAGTCCAAGAGCTTGTTCTGCCATTTTCTTAAAGTGACAAAAACCATCAGCCCACCCATGGAGAGACTAGACTGCATATGTCTTAAAATGGACATGAGTTTGAGGAAACTGGGAGGTAGTGAAGGACAGAGAAGCTTGGAGTGCTGCAGTCCGTGGGGTCTCAAAGTGTCAGGCATGACTTAGCAACTGAACAGCAGCAACGTCTTAAAAACTCTCTCCAAGTCGTACACTTCATCTCTGCATCTTCTCCATTTTTGTCTCTCCATCTTCATCTCTCCATGTCTTACTTTTTTGCTCATACTTCTTGGAGAAGCTAACTCTAATAGGACTGATGGCCAACCTGTTTGGCAGCAGATGAAGCAGTAAGAAAACTTTCAGAAGAACTTTTGCCACTGTTCATTGTATTATCTTCTTGTTTTCCTTCTTAATTTTCTTGTTGTTAGATAGAAGGAAACAAGTTTAATAGTTTTCCACATTCATATAATGACTGACTAAGAGTTGCTTGATTGCTAAAAATGACTAATTTGCTTATTTGTGATTTTCTGTCCAAGCTGCATGGATTCTGAGTCTTCTTAGCCAACTCTGATTAAATTAGATAGATGAGTTTACCCCCAGAATCCAGTGAACTCTGTCTTCCACACAGTCTTCCATGACTTTAGCGAGGCTCATAGGATCCCTGAGTTCTTCTCCATGGAGAGTGATATTTCTAAAATTCCAATCCAGTATTATCACTTTTTCTTTTCCTGAAAATCCTTCAAAGGCAACTGATTACATTTAGTGTAAAATTTATGTTGAATGATTTGTAACATGCCATGATCTCCCCTACTTGTTATGTTCTACCTTCCATTACTTCCAGCCAAGTTCCACCCTTTCTCTGTTTCCTTGCATTACTTCATCTATTTCTTCCCTATTAAAAACCATGGTCATGAGAGTATAAAGCAGTGGAATGGTAAACTGGGAGATTGGATTGACATATACACACTGCTATATATAAAAGATAACTAATAAGGACCTAGTGTATAGAACAGGGGGTGCTTCTTGATACTCTGTAATGGCCTATAGGGAAAAGAATCTAAAAGAGAGTGGAGATATATATATGTGTAACAGATTCACTTTGCTGTATACCTGAAACTAAACCAGCATTGTAAATCAACTGTAGTCCAATCAAAAATTTTTTTTAAAAAGCGCCAATGTGATCTGGTCAGGGAGGACTTTTCTCATTATTATTACTTCCTGCCCCGCTTCCTGCCCAATCTGGGTTAGGTAACTGCCCCCATCCCCACAGGTCATTCTCATGAAAAGGACCCAGTGCTTACCTTTGCCTTAGCATTAGTGCATTTGTCTCATGATCCAGCAGACTGAGAAGTTCCAATGTCAAATTTGTGACTTATTTGGCTTTGTTCTCCTGGGAGTAATATAGCGCCTGGGGTTTAGCAGTATTGAATGTATCTTCGGTGACTAAAATTAAGAACCAAGTACAGCTCCATGGGGATTTTGCTTTTAGTGAAATTGCTAACTTTCTCAACCATTCTTGCAAATGGAAGTACTGGTCTTCCACCAACAGAGAAATATTTTTTAGTTTGTGACATATCCTATGGAGAATTCCTTGATGGTTTAAGGTGGCCTAAATACTTCACGTATTATATACTTTTGAGGGGAGAAATTGTCCATTTAAACCATGGTATCTAAAAGGCCTTATGAAGAATGGCTCTTTAACCTGACTATGAGTTCTCAGTAACTATTTTCAGAGACTTTGATTTGGGCTGGCCTCTTAGAGAAGAGAGGAATGATTTACAGGGGACTCGAAGCTCCTTGGTTCACTTAGGGTGGGTTTGGATCAAGTCCAAACTTCTGCCTATCTTTTGTATAAGCAGACATTTTCATATGTTCCCAGAATAGACACCAAGCTTTGATTAATTTAATTGTCCTCATTGAAACGATGGAATTGATTCTAGGACATTTTTGCCAGGTACGCATGGACCACCAATACAGGAAGAGGGAGGACACAGAACAGTGCCCTTCCTCTCTCACAATGCTGTCTTATTCTCACTCTGTCAACCTTAAATGAAAGCTCTTTTAGTTGAAGTAAACAATCTTGCCAGCGTTCGTGTGGACCCCAAATGCCGGATTTATTGTCTTTTTTGGGAATGTCTTAAAACAGCAGTGGGCACAAAAGTCTCTCAGTGAGAACACAGAAGTGATGAGCTGAATCTGCCACTAGATGTCATTGCATCTTCAAACAAATGGCTTTAAAGATCATTTCAGTAAAAGCTCGCTTCAAACCTCAGATTTTTGTGTTCTTTTCCATGGCATCAATGGAGTAAGTAATAAAGCTATCATTCACTTTTAACACATTTGCCCTATTTAGATTTTGGAATTTATTTTGCTTTATCCAGCCCGTTGCATTGTGAACTGGTGCTTACAATGCGTGAATGGTACTTTTCATAATGCAATACTGATCTTGTCTTCACTTAAGAAGATGTGAAAACTATTCAGAAGCACAAAACAATATATATTTAATAGCCTTTCCATTACAGAAAGCTAATAAAAATTCAAATATGAATAGATTTTGCTGGGGAAATTGCATTTCCATTTCTTTTGGGAAAAATGGGTACTTTATTTTTTATGTTCTTTTGTAAATGACTACTAAACTGCGTAACTTCTATGCATTCTAGAGTTGTGCATCAGCTTTATCAATTTTTTAAAAATATAAGTGCTACTAAATTATTGTTATCAATTATACTTTTCAATATGAACTCTTAATATTGTCCTAGTCATACTTCACCAAAGGGGGGTTGTACATGGACCTGTTTTTTGTTTTTTGTTTTTTTAAGAAAAACAACAAACCCCAAACAAAACCAAGGTAAGATTGAGTATAGCAAAAGGTAATCAGTAAAGCATAACAATTGCACACTTCCATGTTTTATAATCTCTGATCAAAGCAGGAGTAACAGTTACAGTTGCATATCTAAATAATAGGCTTTCAAAATCTCAAGCCAAACTTGATGTCATTATAAATTGGTATATGCTCTTTGTTTATATTTTTTTGAAAAGATTATTAATAATTGAAATTTCTTGTAAAGGACTGATGTTTAGAACCAGAAATCTTATTTTCTATCCAGTGCATATATCCTATCTTTCTACCCATTTCTCTGGTATAAAGTAGAAAATTTCAGATTTAAATATGCAAATGATCTTCCTTCCTACCATTGACCTATCAAATATATCTCATTTATACACTGTTGTCAGTAGAGAGGCTTTTTTTTTTTTTTTGGAACAGCCAATTCATCCTGCTGGTAAAACTTCTGTAATATACATACTAAAGCAAGATAAGGATTATGTTATGTGTGGATGTGTTTATTGGCTCAGCCATGTCTGACTCTTTGCAACCCCATAGACTGTAGCCCTGTCAGGCTCCTCTGTCTGGAATTTTCCAGGAAAGAATACAGGAGGAGGTTGCCATTTCCTCCTCCAGGGGATCTTCCCCATCCAGGGATCAAACCCACATCTCTTGCATCTCCTGCATTGGCAGGCAGGTTCTTGATCAGTGTGCCACCCGCGAAGCCCATTTTGTGTGGGTATTGCTCAATAATTCTTCACAACCACTAGTGAAGTTGATTAAACTTTCACTGGGTAAACCCTGCCTAAGCCTCTCCTGAGAACCTGCCCTCTGAGGCTGCTTCTAAGATGCTGAAATAAGTAATACTTTCTCCTTACTGTTGCCAGGTCAGGAGAAGCACTGGAGATGTTCACTGTGGAAGTAAAAGTATTTAAGGTTGAAAAACTTCACCCATAATAAGAGACAAATGGTTGACAAATAAAAGTTTACAAATGAGCAAAGATGGCTAAGATTGTACACCGTGTCACTGTCATCCTGGTATCAATGGTGCCAAGGACAGAGAGGAGGCTGGATAAACATTTACTGAGTTAAATTATAAGAAGAAATTTTAAAAGCATGCAGAAGTTTATTTATTACTGTATGAGGTATGTGTTCTTGTGGATATAGAATTACGCTGTCTTTTGAACAACAAAAAAATCATGTAGTAAAATACATACCCTGATGTATATGTTTGGATTTGTGTCTCCCAGAGTGGTTGATTTTTAGTGATGGTTTGTTGGTCATACTCTCATCTTGTCTGTCTTGGTCACTTGCATTTATTGCAAAATAGGGGGCTATGGTTTGGGGATACATTCTACTTTGTAAGGACAGAGAAAGGTAAAGAGAGAGGGCCTCAGAAAGAGAAAAGGACTTTGCACTTGCAAGGAAGTTCACTTGGATTCAAGATGTAGGTACTAGCCTAGAAACAGACTGAAGTTGAGTTATCTACCACATGAAAATGAAGACCGTAGCTTCTGCTTCTTTAATGCATTTCTCTAGCCACCATGGTGGTTGGTCAACTCTTGGGTATAGAAATGCTAGCGTTCTATGAGGTCATTACTCTCCTACAATCATGCGACACCTATTGTAGTTACATGTAGTTGCCCTGAATGTTTCTTATGGGACACCTATTGTCTACTTCTGTACCTCTGCTCTAGATTGGAGACTTCCAAAAATTGATTATTGTCTCATTCAGACATGACTGTCTTTTAGATCTGCCTGGAAAATTAAATACAAAAGGCTCAGATGTGTTTACACATATGAAGTTATAAAGGGAGAGGTTCCTGTCTAGTAAATCTAAGGATAGAATCCCAAGTACTTTTCTAGATATCCATATATGAGGTGTTCTGAAGGCAGATTTCATTTAGAATAGTAGGCAGCACTAGCTAACAGCTCTGGTACAGCTGTTTTAAGCAGAGCGTAACTGGGCTCAGGGGCAGACTTGGTCATTGAAACCTTCTTCCATTACAACGTGGTGATCGTCACGACTTAATCTCCTTATTACAAACTTTCTTCATCTGGTGCAAACTGGGGGTAATATTACCAATATCTGGGTGCTGCTGTGAGTCTTCAATAAAATAACACATAAATTTAAAACAGCACCTGCTATTAATACATACTAATATTCAGTCTTAGTTACTGCTATTTTTATTATTCTGATATTGGATTTCTGCCTACTAATTCCTTTGAAAAATGGGACAGTTTTCTTCAACTAAGAAAGTTTGAAACCTACCAATCTTGACTATTACTATATGAAAATTCTCTTCTCTCTGCTCAAAGCATTTTGCCTAGTAAATTGGAGTGGGCTCCACAGATCAGAGCAATGAAGCGCTCAGGTCAGTGCTGCATGAACCCTGATGAATTGTTCTTTGATGAGTTGTCATTTTCTATTCTTGAAAGGGGCATTAAGAATTTATAACAATGGTCTAGTTGCATTACCATTTGGACAGTGTGTTTATGCTAATTTCTACTGCCAATCCTAATTACCAGCAGTTAAATTCATTAAAAAATAATTTTTTTCAGACTCTTTTCTGATTCACCTTGTTTCTTAGAATATCTCAATTTCCTTTTGGTTCACTTGCCACAAGTATCACATGATTTATTCACCAAGCAGTATAAATCAGAGGTGCCTTTCCTTTTTCACCAGTCAGTTACTGAGTGCTTCTGGATGCTTCATGGGTATCCAAAAATTTTCCCATAAAACCTTGGAGGTCATCTAGTCCAACAGGTCACATATGATAGAGTTATTTTTGTACGCTGAGTGACAAGTGGTTCTCTGTCTGTTTCATGAAGGCTAGATTCTTGCCTGGGACTAGCTTATATTATAGTTACTGACACATAATACAGAACTAAATAAAGGTACAAAGCTTTCACATTTTTCAATCTGGTAAGTCAAGCACACAAATACTACTGATTTGTCCAAGTCACAAACTAAGTAATAGTAGGATTGAGAACAGAATTAAGGTGCCTAGCTCCTAAAATACAACTTTATCACAACACTGCTTTCCTCAGAGCCATTTCTTCTTTTAAAAAGTGCTGTGAATAATGATTCAATATTTAGCTAGGCAATAAAACTAAACTCGGTTTAATGAAAAGAACACTTGTTTTCGTGGTCAGAAGTCATGGAGAAGAGGTCAGGCTTTGCCTTTGAACAGTTGTGTGAATGCTGTCAGCTTCCTTATCAGCTTCAATTTCCTTCACCTATAAATTCAAGGTTACAATTCTTGCCTTGTCCACCATGTCAGCTAGCTAATCCAGTGAAGTTATTCTTGGGTAACTCTTACTTTGCTCAGACTCTTTTGTAGAAGGCAAGGTTTCTAGATTTAGGAATATTTTCTTCCTTAGCTCATCTTCTCCCAGTCATGCAGAACTACTTACATCCTGGAGAAGAACAAAATTCTTCACCTCACATATCTTGCCAGACCTCAGTACAGGCTATTGAAAGAGATAGAATAGCCTATGTAGCAGGAACAAATCTCCATCTACAAATTCAGTCTTCCAAGAGATACCTCTGGTAGAAAGTGCTAATTGTTCTCCTATATTTATTCTCCTTTCCTCTCAGAAATGGAACTCTGTAAATGGCTGCTCATGGTCTCTACATTTCCTTGACTACTGGAAATATTCCTGTGACTCCAGTCTGGCCAGTGGAACATAAAAACACAAGTGATCTGTGAAACTTCTGGGAGGGAGTGTCCTTTCCTCTTGATTTTCCCTTTCTGTCTGTCTGTAATATGTGTGTGTGTGCTAAGTCACTTCAGTTGTGTCCAACTCTTTGTGGCCCTATGAACTGTAGGGCCCTATGGAGCCAGGCTCCTTTGTCCATGGATTCTCCAGACAAGAATACTGGAGTGGGTTGCCATGCCCTTCTCCAGGGGATCTTCCCAACCCAGGGATCAAACCTGGGTCTCCCACATTACAGGATGATTCTTTATAGTCTGAGCCACCAGGGAAGCCCTCTGTAATATGAATGTCTATAAGTTTTAACTCAGTCATCCCAACAAAAATTGAAACATATACTATTAGTATTTTCACTCAGCTGGTGAAGGATTTCAGGCACTGAAGGACCAGGAGTGTTATCCCAAGTCATATACTTCTGACGGAGTCAGGTTTCTCATTCAGAAAGTGTAGCTCTTCAGACCATTTGTACAACTACTGCTTCCCCTGAAAGGAAAATGGAATTACACTGTTCCAGTTCTTCCTGAGGGACTGCAGGGAAACGTGACTATAATTATCCTTGAGTGTCCCCTCCCCAAGTTTCATATACATTAGTAAAATTTCAGATAGGCCTTGATGGTCACTGGTCACCTTTCTACCATGGGTATAACTGAAATGTCCATTATTAAGAGTAAATTTTTGGAAATGTTGACTAGGGCATAGAAGGCTTTACATATTTTCAGCCCAAAAAGAGAGACAAGAAGAAAATTTAAAAGGAGAAAAGCCTAGAATACAGTTGTTAGACCCATTAGAATTAACATTTCAAGAGGAATGAAACTGTACCTGTTCTGCTTCCCATAGCCCTGACATTAAGCCGTTATCTTATAATTTTATAATAATAATAAAAAAAACCTGCTTTCCTCCCTCCATTCAAGAAAATAGTAAAAGTGACTGTTCCTTTGTTGAGAGAAGTTTGTGGGAGGACTTTATGGGTTTTGTTTTGAAAGCTCAAGTCCAGTGGGATTTGAGGTGAGAGAAATTTCTTCCATGTTAAAGGAGATTGTTAGACACCATTAAGGAGTAGAGAGAGGAGTGTGAATCAGTGAACAAAGCTAGAGGTTTATGTTGTTTTATGATTTCAGTTTAGGGGGAAGGTCAGGGTAAAGTCTGAGGGTTTCATGCTGCAAATAAAATATTATATGATAAGGGAAGTAATTCTTAACTATAAAAAAACCTAAATTTATCTTTGAAGTTTAGAAGCTGTAAGGCAAGGAGCGTGAGTGATGTTCAGTGATAGTCAGCCAAGCAACTCTGAATTCACGTGGTCCTGCCTGAACTTCCCACCCACCTGTACTTAAAACTCAGTTATACTTCTTTACTTGTCACCTTGGCTGGGGACAGTAAGGTCTGTTGTATGGATACTCTATCTGTCCCCCACAATAAGCCTGATGATTTGGGACTGCTTAGAGATTGAAAGAAGGAGAAGGCAATGGTACCCCACTCCAGTACTCTTGCCTGGAAAATCCCATGGACGGAGGGGCCTGGTAAGCTGCAGTCCATGGGGTCGCTAAGAGTCAGACACGACTGAGCGACTTCACTTTCACTTTTCTCTTTCATGCATTGGAGAAGGAAATGGCAACCCACTCCAATATTCTTGCCTGGAGAATCCCAGGGATGGGGGAGCCTGGTGGGCTGCCGTCTATGGGGTCACTCAGAGTCGGACACGACTGAAGTGACTTAGCTGCAGCAGAGATTGAAAGAAAGTGGAACCACAGGAATTTCTCTCCCACCAACATGCCTTACCCTTTCAATTAGATAACTCTACCTTTCCCATGCCATTCTTGGATTATGGGGCTCTGATCAGTCCAGAAGACCCATGTAGGATCCAGTTTCCTTGAAGTTTAATGTGACCGTGGATGATAATACCACTCCCTGACCAAGGGCTCATAATTCAGCCCAGGTCATCTTTTTTTTTTTTTTTCTCCAAACCTTATTCTTCCCACAGTGCTAAACTTCTGAAAATAAAGCCCAGATTACCCTGATGTGAACTTCTCCTGAAAAAAACCAACAAGGAGCCTGCTGTCTGCTTTTAAAGCAAAAGAAGGGAAAGGGAATGTAAGGCAAACCATTGAAATTATCCTGATCCATGTATATCATGCATACACATATTTTATCTGAAGACTAAAAAGAGACAAATGAGAATCCAGCAAAACAATCAGTCTTCCAAATGTTCATCTGCCTCATGACCATCGAAGGCTTGGCTGGTGAGTCTTTGTCCCCTCAGTTGCCCATCAGAAGCCTTTGCCATGTGGGTCATTTCCAGTCTGTCAGAATCCACAGTCAGCATCTCTTGCTTGCCAAGAAACCTGCACTTAGTTTCCTCTGGAATACCTGACCTTAGCTCATCTTCATTGCATTCTTTGTTGCCCAAATTCCAGGAGGCCCACTGCTGGCAAATAACTCACCTTTCATCTTGTGCTAGGGAACAGTGATGTCCTTTTAGTTGTTTTCCTCAGGCATGACTATTTATCTATCTTTTCTCTGTACAATGGCTGGCATCACTTGCCAATCTGCATTCCAAAATTCCCTCACGTAAAACTCGACTCAGAAAGCATTTTATGAAGCATGTAAGACTCTATAAGTGGGCAGGGTTCCCCCCTACCCCTGGATTAAATAAAACAAGTGTATTCACTAAAATTTGATTTTCTTAAATAGTTGTACTCAAGAAAATCAATTTTAAATGAAGGAGGATAAAACAAGCAAATGATTTTGGATCTTTTCTCTACAGCTATAGAAATTGATGTTCCTTGTTCTTTTTATACTTTTTATGTTGGAACTACTTGTAGCATATGGAGTCCAGGGTATTTTGTGTGAATGTATTCTTGGCTCCAGTCCCACGAAAAAACTCAGAAAAATCTTTCCATCAGATATTCCAGAAAATTGCCACAACTGGTGGCACGACGGACAGTTGTCAACTGGTTGTCCAACTGGCACCAGTTCATTTGAGATTGAGCGTGAGAGGTTTAAACACTAATATCTTTGAGCTGCTGAAACACTGTGTCACACTGAAAGGAGGCTTGCTTTTAGCTGTAAATCCAATCACAAAGTTACATTTTCCTCCAAAAAGAATGAACAGAATCAAATCCTTCCATTATCACAAGGTAACTGAAGAATGCAAAACACAATTGAGGCCTTCCCTGGTGGTCCAATGGTTAAGAATCTGCCTTCTAATTCAGGGGACACAAACTAAGATCGCACATGCCTCCGGGCAACTAAGCCCCCTGCGCTGCAACTAAAACTCAGTGCAACCATGGAGAATGAGGTCTTAAATAGGTAGGGAGTAAAGTGAAGCTAAGCCTGGCCTCTGTCTCATGACGAATAAAGGTATGATAGGAGGGAAGGGCTTGTGAACTAAACTTTGAGCCTGACCTTGAAAGTACTAATGAATTTGGACTAATAACACAATATAAAAATTTACTGAAGTGAAATTTTGAGCCTGATCTTGAAAGAACTTATGAATTTGGGTGAGTGGATAAGCAAAGTTTGGAGGTAACAATGACCAAGAAGCAGAAATCTGCAGCATTTCCCTTTGTGCAGATGAAGCATTCTCCATTATTATGGTTATTGCGGTTATTGCTTTTAGGCATCTCAGATAGTTTTAACTTATTTTTAGAAATACTGTCACAGCTTTATCTTTATTGTGACCAGATGTGAGCAGATTCAAAGCAATTGGAATTGTTTAGAAATATTAGAGTTTGTGTAAAAAAGATACATCAGACAGAGGTGGACCGTTTTAGATTTTAAGCAAGAACAGAACACTTTTTGCACAAAATGACAAAAAGAAGAAACAAATAAAAATACTTATAAGAATAAATGTAATTTATGTATCTATTAAATACAGTATTATTAGCTTATTAAGTTGCTTCAAATGCCTGCTGCTGCTGCTGCTAAGTCACTTCAGTCGTGTCCGACTCTGTGTGACCCCATAGATGGCAACCCACCAGGCTCCCCCATCCCTGGGATTCTCTAGGCAAGAACACCAGAGTGGGTTGCCATTTCCTTCTCCAGTGCATGAAAGTGAAAAGTGAAAGTGAAGTTGCTCAGTCGTGTCTGACTTCAAATGCCTATTTTCTATAAAATCATGAACTTGTACGCTAATGCCATCTATTTTTAGTCATTAGTTCACCCTTCTCTATGAGAGGTGAGAGCCTCATAAAGCATTAGCATTACATGGACCTAAGAGGTAATTGAATTCAAGCTTTGCATTCTGCAAATGACAAAGCAGAGACTTAGAGAAACAGTGATCTTCCCAAGGTCACGCAACTGGTTAGCATTGAAGCTGAAGCTAGAATTCTGATCTGACGCTTAGGTCATGATGTGCTTGTTTTCCTAATATTCTCCAAGATGGCCTTTATGGCAAGACTTGGAAGTCAACTTCTTAAATATCTGGTACTAATTATATCATGCATTATACACAAACAGAATGGTGTTATAAATCACAAGAAGACCTTATAAACTAAATAAATCATAAACAGAATTTAATTTTTGTTACATGACTCAGGGAGATTGACATTAGAGGCAAAGATGAAGAATTATGGGCTTATTTTAGGGAGACTTGAGTTTATGAATAAAAATGTAACTTGATAAGTAGTAAGTCATGGTAGATTCTTCATCTAGGAGTGATGTGATCAATGTGGTCTTCTAGGAAGATTATTCCATTATGTCTGGATATTGGCAAATAGGTTGACACCAAGAGAAAGAGAATGAGGTTTCTGAGCTAATCCATAACTGGCGTGAACAGGTACCCTTCAAGTGATGATGGAGGCTCTGGATCACTCTTCATTTAGTGTCTGAGTCTATTTAGGCTGCTATGACATAGTACCATAGACTGAGTGGCTTACACAGTAAACTAATTTTTCACAGTTCTCGAGACTAGGAAATCCAAGACTCAGGCACTGGCAGATGCTCTGTTTGCTGAAAGCCCACTTCCTAGTTCATAATAGTCATCTTCTCGCTGTCTTCACATGGCAGAAAGGGCAAGGGGGCTTTCTGGAGTCTCTCTTAGGAGGGCACTAATCCCAATCATGGGGACTCTGACCTCAAAACCTAATCACTTCTCCCAGGCTCCACCTCCAAATACCATCCATGGGAGGTTGCTCTGCTGAACTGTGCTTAGTTGCTCAGTTGTGTCTGATTCTGTGCGACCCCATGGGCTGTAGTCTGCCAGGCTCCTCTGTCTATGGGGATTCTCCAGGCAAGAATACTGGAGTAGGTTACCATGCCCTCCTCCAGGCAATCTTTCCAACCCAGGGATTGATCCCAGGGCTTCTGCATCGCAGGTGGATTCTTTACCGTCTGAGCCACCAGGGAAGCCCATGAATACTGGCATGGGTAGCTTCTCTAGGCAAACTTCCTGACCCAGGAATCAAGCTGGGGTTTCCTGCATTGCAGGCAGATTCTCTACCAGCTGAGCTACCAGGGAAGCCCATGTGGGATATTAGGTTTCAACAAATAAATTTTGAAGGGACACAAACACTGTCCATAGCAATTAGTGACTGAATAACATCAATAATGAGGAAAGACAGAAAATTATCATGGTTGCTAACCAAGGCTTTCTGAAATCAATGGAAGTTTAAAAAATGCAGCTACTTAAGCTTCAAATTTTGTGATTCTGATTTTGTCCTGGGTGAATCTTGTCTCTATAGGTAACAATGTATATGAAATGGCAAATGAAAGCGTTTTAAGGGGGCTATAGAAAAAAAACTGACTTTTTAAAAAGCAGATGTAGAGATTCTTAGCTATAAAATCAAGTTTATTTTTCTTCCTTGAAAAGTTACTTAGTTAGTTAAATAAATGGGTGACTCACTGGGTAAAGAATCCACCTGCAATGCAGGAGACATTAGTTCATTCTCTGGGGGTTGGGACCGGATGCCATGATCTTCGTTTTCTGAATGTTGAGGTTTAAGCCAACTTTTTCACTCTCCTCTTTCACTTTCATCAAGAGGCTTTTTAGCTCCTCTTCACTTTCTGCCATAAGGGTGGTGTCATCTGCATATCTGAGATTATTCATATTTCTCTTGGCAATCTTGATTCCAGCTTGTGTTTCTTCCAGGGATTCTCATGATGTACTCTGCATATAAGTTAAATAAGCAGGGTGACAATATACAGCGAAAAAGTTGGCTTGAAGCTCAACATTCAGAAAACGAAGATCATGGCATCCGGTCCCATCACTTCATGGGAAATAGATGGGGAAATAGTAGAAATAGTGTCAGACTTTATTTTTTGGGGCTCCTAAATCACTGCAGATGGTGACTGCAGCCATGAAATTAAAAGACACTTACTCCTTGGAAGAAAAGTTATGACCAACCTAGATAGCATATTCAAAAGCAGAGACATTACTTTGCCAACTAAGGTCTGTCTAGTCAAGGCTATGGTTTTTCCTGTGGTCATGTATGGATGTGAGAGTTGGACTGTGAAGAAGGCTGAGTGCCAAAGAATTGATGCTTTTGAACTGTGGTGTTGGAGAAGACTCCTGAGAGTCCCTTGGACTGCAAGGAGATCCAACCAGTCCATTCTGAAGGAGATCAACCCTGGGATTTCTTTGGAAGGAATGATGCTAAAGCTGAAGCTCCAGTACTTTGGCCACCTCATGTGAAGAGTTGACTCATTGGAAAAGACTCTGATGCTGGGAGGAGGAGAAGGGGACAACTGAGGATGAGATGGCTGGGTGGCATCACGAACTTGATGGATGTGAGTCTGAGTGGACTCCGGGAGATGGTGATGGACAGGGAGGCCTGGCGTGCTGCGATTCATGGGGTCGCAAAGAGTCGGACACGACTGAGCGACTGAACTGAACTGGGTTGGGAAGATCCCCTGAAGGAGGGCATGGCAACCCACTCCAGTATTCTTGCCTGAAGAATCCTATGGCAGAGGAGCCTGGCAGGATATAGTTCATAGGGTCAAAAAAAGTCAAACACAACTGAAGCTACTGAGCATACACAGTATATTACTAATTAATGATGAAGGTGTGTATCCCCTATAGATAACTAAGGTTAGACCCAAACTTTCTTGCCCTGACTTCCTAATATAAGCGTTTGGAAATAAGTAAATATTACAAATTCATGGATTATTCACTTTCAGGTATCCTTGTATTTTTATTTTACCATTTTTTTAAATTCTCATTTTTCATTCTCTTTCTCAAGAACTTTTGTACTGTCTGGTTTCCCTTTTAATACAGACCACTCTGTCTATACTCAGGCTTCTTTCTACAGATGGAGTCCTTTGAGAGAAAGGATGAAAAGGGAATTAATGGTGCCAAACCTCCTATCTGAGTGAGAAGACAAAGGGATTATGGTTATTTGTCTTTAGAGAAACAATGTGGTAGGATTTGTTTGAAAGTGGAATCCTGCCTCTTTCTGCTCTGCTTTCTTGGTCTACTTCAGATATTCCAATCTGAAAGTCCTGCTATAAAAATGGAAAAATTCATTAAGATTTTTAAATGCCATTCACTGTTTTGCATTTCAATGTTGTATAAATCTTAGCCTTGACATTGTAAACTCCAAAAGCACAGGCTGAAGATTCATGAATTCATGTTTTCATCCTGGACACCTCTGAACTCTAAATTTGTGTACTGAACCATCTACTCAGCATCACCGCTTGCATATGTAGCAGGGATCTCCTTTAAATGTATTCATAACTGAGCTTGTCAATTTTCCCTCAAAGACTATCTGTCCCACCCAGCCTTCCCCATTTTAACTACTTACAACTCTCTTATTATGGTTCCTTGAGGGTAAAACTCCCAAAACAAGACCCCGTTGTCACTCTCAACTAGTTTCTTTCACTCAATTTTCACATCTAATTTGTCAGCAAATCCCAGTCACTGTATCTTCAAAATATATCTTGGCTTCCAGCTATGATGGGCTGGCTTGGAGTTAACCAGTCCTCTCCCTGAGAGCAACTAGAACATCTGAATAAAATATAGAAAAACATCTGCCAGAAGGCTTTGTATGGTTTCCAAGGCAGCCAAAATTTGAGCAGTCATAATCCTAGAATAAAAAGAATTGCAAAGAAGTGAGATTTACCTTCTAAGCACTTTTGCCCAATGAGGCAGTGCTGGCCAGGAGTTAGAGAAGCTGAACAGAGAGTAGTTATCGGAAATCTGACCGTACTGGGAGATAAAAACTGGAGTATAAAGTCTGCTAAGTGAATGGGCCCAGGTTCTCCGTTTAGAGCTCTAAATGGCAACACACAAGAAGTAAGGGCAAATCAGAAATAGTTCAGCTTGAGGAATATTGAAACTTTTATCCCAATCAGCTTAAGCCCTGACTTGGTTAATGTTTCTGCTCCTATTCAAAACTACCTTCTAGAAGCTTGAGAAAAGCATTTTAGAGGAAGAACTGCCCTTTCAGTGTCTCTACAATTTTCCTGTCCAATGCCCTGAATTATTACTAGATAGGACCTTGGGAAAGAGTAGACAATAAAAATACTCACAGGTGATTCAGATATTGGAATTTAAAATAACTAAAAATTATGTTCAAGAAAAATTGATGACAGAATGGGGAGTTTCATTGGAAAGCTGAAATCTATAATAAAGAATAAGTGGAAATTCAAAAACCAAAAATCATCCTTTTCTGATGTGATAATTTTTTAAATGTCTTCTCTATTTTTCTTGATAAATCAGAAGTTTTTCAATTTTGTTAGTCATCTCAAAGAACAAAGTTCAGGTTTTATTGATTAGAGAAATAGTTTTGTTTCCAGGAGGCAGCTGTAGATAATCTAATAAACCATTCTAAGATTCAGTTTTTCACATCTTGAAAATGCACATTTTAGCTTAAATGAGTGTTTATTGAACTTCAATAAATTGAACTTCAGTAAAATGTTAGGGGCTTCCCAGGTGGCGCTATTGGTAAAGAACCGGCCTGCCAACAGAAGACATAAGAGACATGAGTTCAATCCCTGGGTCAGGAACATCCCCTGGAGAAGGACATAGCAACCCACTCCAGTATTCTTGCTGGAGAATCCCTCCCATGGACAGAGGAGCTTGGCGGGCTACAGTCTATGGGGTCACAAAGAGTTTGACACTACTGAAACAATTTAGCATGCATGCAGTAATGTTGATTTTTGACTTGTGAAGAGAATACCTTTGTGGGGATGTGTCATACACAGGTGGAACTACAGAGCTGGCTGAGTTTAGGAGAAAAGTCCAAGCTAGAATGGGTTATCAGCCAAGAAGGGGCAGTTGTAGCTAAGAGGGTGCATAGGATCACCAAAAAGAAAGGGAAGAGACAGAAGAGGGAACGTGAAAGGGATAGAAATGCAGATTCCTGAAGCTGAGCGTTTGAACCAGCTTTCTTTATAAATTCCAGAGCTTGATCACCAGCCAAACTATTAATGAGACAAAATAAACAGCCCCCTTTCCCCTGCAAAATAAAACAGCTTATGTTTTACTAAACAATCTTCTCCTTTTTGAAATCTTTTCCAACAGAAGGTATATGTTGATGTATTTAGTATGAATGAATGACATATGCTTCAAAAAGTGGGGTTCTTGAGCAATGTTAAAAAAGAAAGAATGGTTTTTAAAGATCTAGTGAAAAGCTAGAATTATGCATTCTTATTCTCTGGGATCAATTAATATAGAGACAAAGACCTGAAGTTTAGATGACTCTAAAGGATGTGGTGACACCAGAGCATTGGAAGGGTCCCATGGAGCGTTGATTTTAAAGTACGTGTTGGGTTCCTTGGAATATATCAGAACATCTATTAAAGGTATATATTTATCAAAATTGTAATGTTCTCAGGTCTTCTGTTTCAATCATTGGGCAAATCATATCTATGTCTTGGCCAAGATTGAGTGCTTTTAATTTCTTGAGCATATTGACCATAGATACTATGTGAACCTGATGACATGTTAGTCAATGGCCTATAATCTCAAATTGAAAACTGTGCTGATCTGGCATGCTGTGTAAGAAATTTCATCTCCCTGGTATTATCAAAATCCTGACACGCTTTTAATAAATTGTTAAAATTAACTACAACACTTGCCTTAGTATACACATTGCCTTATAATTTACAATGTATTTGCCATGCTGAAAGATTGATTTTTAGATAGGTCTTGCTTGTCTGGGGAAAAAAATGTCATTCTGTTTTATGGAATAAAACAAGATTCCACAAGACACATTCAGTTAAAATGAAGCAAAAACTGCAGTGTTTGAGAATGGTAATGCCTTGTGTTATCTGGATTTATTGATCAAAATAAAATCAGTGTTCCATTTCAAATTTGCCTGCAGCAGCATGCTCTTTGCAACAGCCTCAATTTTTTGAAGTTTCCCACTGTACCCCCTATGACCCCCACTAACCGCTTTTGAGCATAAAAAAATTGCAGAATTGCATGCTAACTGAGAGATTATTGAGTTGCTTTCTATAAAGTTAAGATAGAAGTGAGCCAATGAATTAAAAACTTGTAGGTAGAAGAGCTTTTGAAAGGTGCTTTCTTCATAACTGAAATTACAAGAAGTTTTTATTGAACTCAACAGGTTAGATTTGAATAAAACCTAATTTTACATTAAAAATTATAGCCTGAGAGACTATGGAAAATGCTCTCTCATATAGACTCTTAAAATGTTTTCTTTGGTGAGGAGTTATGTACACAAGTTATTGATTTTAAACTCAACTAAATAAGAACCAGGGCTTCCCAGGTGGCTCAGACAGTAAAGAATCTGCCTGCAATGCAGGAGACCTGGGTTTGATCCCTGAGTCAGGTGGATTGCCTGGAGGAAGGCATGACAACCTACTCCAGTATTCTTGCCTGGAGAATCCCTATGGACAGAAGAGCCTGGTGAGCTACACTCCATGGGGTCTCAAAGAGTCGGACACTACCGAGCAACTAGGCCCAGCACATATATGTGCTGGGCAGGGGCTGCGTGTAGGTCCGGGGCTCTGTTGGTATGCTTAGGTAATAATGTAACCAGTCTTCTATGGAAATGAAAGAAAAATAATACTAAAAGTGAACTAGAATACCATGCTGTGAGCCATTATGCAAAATCACTAGGGCCAGAACAATTCTATTTGACTTACAAATCACTTATGCCCAGAAGGAACGTGGAAATAAAGTTTCTGGGAGCTGGAATGCTAATTTTCTACTTTGGCTCTTCAGCTGGAACTGTCCAAATGACTTCCAGGACTGAAATTCCTTTTACATTGCTTCTCTTTAATAGCTGAGTAATATTCCGTTGTTCCACAGCTTTCTTATCCATTCATCTGCTAATGGGCATCTAGGTGGCTTCCATGACCTAGCTATTGTAAACTTCAGTGAAAGCAGGTTGGCAGTGACTAACATGGATTATCCTCTGATGTCATAAGTAGTGACAGACCCTTCTGCGTAAGATCACAATGGGGGAGAAAGTGGGAATATTTCTTAGGTCCTTGCTCTGGAATGGAAAGTGATTTCTATTAGTTCCTGAGAGCAAGAGTTAGACTCTGATGTGTGTGATGATTATCCAGGCAGCTTCTTATTAAAGCAGATGTCAGAACCATAGCCCCAGAGATTCTGGCTTAGTAGGTCTGGGCCTAAGGCTTCTCTCTGTATTTTTAAGAAGCTTCACTGATAAATTTGGTGCACAGTAAAGTTTGAGAACAATTGCTGTCAAACCTAGGTAAAAGAAAGGAAGCAGTTGTCGGGTTAAAACCCAGTATCTTGTTAACCTACAATTTCATTATTGTATATCAACTGTGTGCAAACATATTTTTCAGTTGTGTCTTTCAACAAATACTTTATGAATATCTACTTTGTACTGAGATTTTTTCTAGAAGACGGGCACAGATGAAAAGAATAAGAAACCATCATTTCCTTGGGCAGCTCAGTTGGGTGGACAGAATAGGTAAAGATATATTACAGTGACAAGGTAAAGAACCTGCCTGCCAATGCAGGAGACATAAGAGACACAGGTTCAATCCCTGGGTCTGGAAGATCCCCTGGAGGAGGGCATGGCAACCCGTTCCAGTACTCTTGCCTGGAGAATCCTATAGCCAGAGGAATCTGGTGGGCTACACTCCATGGGGTCACAAAGAGTTAGACATGACTGAGTCAACTTAGCATGCATGCTCCACAGTGACAAATGTATTATAAATAGAAAAAAATCTATAAAATAAAGGCACATAGAAGGAAATTATATATTCTGGGGATATAAATGAAGAGTTTCCAGAGGAAGTGATACACAAACAGGATTTTGAAGAATGTATTGGTATGTTCTGAATGGATTAGGGCAGAAAAAGTAATCTGGAAAGAAGTATTAGTTTAGGAATTCCTTAGATGTCCAGTAGTTAGGACTTTGTGCTTCCAATGCAGGGGGCACGAGTTTGGTCCCAGGTTGGAGAACTAAGATCCCACAAGCCTCATGGCATGGCCAAAAAAAAAAAAAAAAGTAAGAAAGAAAGCTAGAAGGAAGTGCTAGTTTATACACGCTGCTCCTGCTGCTGCTGCTAAGTCATTTCAGTTGTGTCCGACTCTGTGTGACCCCATAGACGGCAGCCTACCAGGCTCCCCCGTCCCTGGGATTCTCCAGGCAAGAATACGAGAGTGGGTTGCCATTTCCTTCTCCAATGCATGAAAGTGAAAAGTGAAAGTGAAGTCACTCAGTTGTGTCCGACTCTTAGCGACCCCATGGGCTGCAGCCCACCAGACTCCTCCGTCCATGGGATTTTCCAGGCAAGAGTACTGGAGTGGGGTGCCATTGCCTTCTCCGAGTTTATACATAGGCATGAGTTATACTGCTTGAGTAGCTGCAAGTAGTTTAAGTGGAATGATAAGATGTAAGGGAAAGAAATGTAATCGATGAGTCTGGAGACGTAGGTAGGAAATAGACCATAAAAGTTCTTCTATTTCATACTAAATATCTTAGTTTTTAAAAATCCATTATATCAGTAGTTTTTTAAGCTTTACTAGGTCATGGATTTTTCTGGGATACTTTTCCAGGAAGTTTCACTTACTCATTTAAAAACTTTTGCATCTGATTTCAGGGAGTCATAGACAAAGCATTGCCAGTATAGATCATGCCTAAAGAGACTTACGTGATCAGGTCTGCGCTTCAGAGTCATTGCTCTAGTCAGTATCAGGTTAGCAGCTGGACTGGGTTAGGAAAGGCCAGCTTAGAGACAAGGGAAATGAGTTAGGAGGGAGGGCAATAGAAATGAGAGGGAGAGTCAAGATTATTGAAATTGGAGATCATTGTTTATACAGGGGAAGGAATGAGTGGAAGACCTCTCCAAGCTTTCAGACTAGGCTTTTGATTATGTGGAAGTGTTCTCAAATACAGTGGGGAATATGAGAAGATTTGCAAATAATGATTTGTTTTGCACATTTTAAGTTTGATACAGCACATGTTTCAGAAACAGTTGTACTCACGTATCTGTTGCTCATAGGAGAGATCAGTGTAACAGATACAGTTGTGGCCCAGCTAAATCTTCCCCATATTTCTTCCTTGCTGGTAGAGGTCTGACTTTGCATCCTCATCCTTCTTTGTGGAGCCATGTGCTTTGGGAAGTTGAGTCCAACCTCAGCCTCAACAAAGGTTTCTGAGAAGCCTCTCAGCTTGCATAGTCTCTTCTGGTCATAGTGATACCAATTCCTGCCGCCAGTCATTTGCTTAGGAAGTGGCTGGTGATTGAGTTCTGGTCAATGAGAAATAGAGGGGTATTTTCTGGGCCCTGCTGAGAGAGTTCCTTAATGCTTACATGGCCAGATGTGTGAGAAGATGCAGCCATCTTGAACCCATGTAGTATGCTAGCCAAAGGGCTGAGAATGGCTTTTCTTTTTTTAAAAATATGAATTTATTTATTTTAATTTGAGGCTAATTACTTTACAATATTGTAGTGGTTTTGCCATACATTGACTTGAATCCGCCACAGGTGTACATGTGTTTCCCATCCTAAGACCCCCTCCCACCTCCTTCCCCATCCCATCCGTCTGGGTCATTCCAGTGCACCAGCCCTGAGCACGCTGTCTCATGCATTAAAACCTGGACTGGCAATTCGTTTCACATATGATAATATACTTGTTTCAATGCCATTCTCCCAAATCATCCCACCCTCGCCCTCTCCCACAGAGTCCAAACGACTGTTCTATATATCTGTGTCTGCTTTGCTGTCTCACATATAGGGTTATCATTACCATCTTTCTAAATCCCACATATATGCGTTCAGTTCAGTTCAGTCGCTCAGTCATGTCCGACTCTTTGCGACCCCATGAATCTCAGCACACCAGGCGTCCCTGTCCATCACCAACTCCCGGAGTTCACTCAGACTCACGTCCATGGAGTCAGTGATGCCACCCAGCCATCTCATCCTCTGTCATCCCCTTCTCCTCCTGCCCCCAATCCCTCCCAGCATCAGAGTCTTTTCCAACGAATCAACTCTTTGCATGAGGTGGCCAAAGTATTGGAGTTTCAGCTTTAGCATCATTCCTTCCAAAGAAACGCCAGGGTTGATCTCCTTCAGAATAGATTGGTTGGATCTCCTTGCTGCGGGGGACCGCCCGTAAAGGGTTAAGTCTTGGGAGCTGCTCGGCAGATATGCAGAGCCTTAGGCACGTTCCTAAGCTCCCTGTCCCGCCACCCTCAAGAATTTTTATAGCCCTTAAAGCCCCAAGATGTCTTGTTTCTGCAACATGTAAGACAGATAATCTTATAGTGCTCTGTACACAATGGTAAGGGTCTGGTGATTGTATCCTGAGGTTAAAAAATAATCCTGTGCATGTCTTAAGTCACGTATTTTATCCTATAAATATTGTAGCCTAATAAAGAAAGGCATCAGCCATTTGTGGTCTGATCCTCTCAACCCCATCTTTTGTCTCTATCTCTTATTTTTCTTAGCGGGGACACTCCGTTCTCTCCCTGTGCAGGTGCAACTCTTGCTTGTGCTGGCCGCGGCACCTTGCAGTCCAAAAGACTCTAGAGTCTTCTCCAACACCACAGTTCAAAAGCATCAATTCTTCGGCACTCAGCCTTCTTCACAGTCCAACTCTCACATCCATACATGACCACAGGAAAAACCATAGCCTTGACTAGACGGACCTTAGTTGGCAAAGTAATGTCTCTGCTTTTGAATATGCTATCTGGGTTGGTCATAACTTTTCTTCCAAGAAGTAAGCATCTTTTAATTTCATGGCTGCAGTCACCATCTGCAGTGATTTTGGAGCCCCCAAAAATAAAGTTTGATACTGTTTCCACTGTTTCCCCATCTATTTCCCATGAAGCCAACTTTAAGCCAACTTTTTCACTCTCCTCTTTCACTTTCATCAGGAGGCTTTTTAGCTCCTCTTCACTCTCTGCCATAAGGGTGGTGTCATCTGCATATCTGAGGTTATTGATATTTCTCCCAGCAATCTTGATTCCAGCTTGTGTTTCTTCCAGTCCAGCATTTCTCATGATGTACTCTGCATAGAAGTTAAATAAGCAGGGTGACAATATACAGCCTTGACGTACTCCTTTTCCTATTTGAAACCAGTCTGTTCCATGTCCAGTTCTAACTGCTGCTTCCTGACCTGCATACAGATTTCTCAAGAGGCAGGTCAGGTGGTCTGATATTCCCATCTCTTTCAGAATTTTCCACAGTTTATTGTGATCCACACAGTCAAAGGCTTTGGCATAGTCAATAAAGCAGAAATAAATATTTTTCTGGAACTCTCTTGCTTTTTCCATGATCCAGCAGATGTTGGCAATTTGATCTCTGGTTCCTCTGCCTTTTCTTTTTTTTTTTTTTTCCTCTGCCTTTTCTAAAACCAGCTTGAACATCAGGAAGTTCACGGTTCACGTATTGCTGAAGCCTGGCTTGAAGAATTTTGAGCATTACTTTACTAGCATGTGAGATGAGTGCAATTGTGAGGTAGTTTGAGCATTCTTTGGCATTGCCTTTCTTTGGGATTGGAATGAAAACTGACCTTTTCCAGTCCTATGGCCACTGCTGAGTTTTCCACATTTGCTGGCATATTGAGTGCAGCACTTTCACAGCATCATCTTTCAGGATTTGAATTAGCTCCACTGGAATTCCATCACCTCCACTAGCTTTGTTCATAGTGATGCTTTCTAAGGCCCACTTGACTTCACATTCCAGGATGTCTGGCTCTAGATGAGTGATCACACCATCGTTATTATCCAAGTCATGAAGATCTTTTTTGTACAGTTCTGTGTATTCTTGCCACCTCTTCTTAATATCTTCTGCTTCTGTTAGGTCCATACAATTTCTGTCCTTTATCGAGCCCATCTTTGCATGAAATGTTGCCTTGGTATCTCTAATTTTCTTGAAGAGAACTCTAGTCTTTCCCATTCTGTTGTTTTCCTCTATTTCTTTGCATTGATCACTAAAGAAGGCTTTCTTATCTCTTCTTGCTATTCTTTGGAACTCTGCATTCAGATGCTTATATCTTTCCTTTCTCCTTTGATTTTCACCTCTCTTCTTTTCACAGCTATTTGTAAGTCTTCCCCAGACAACCATTTTGCTTTTTGGCATTTCTTTTCCATGGGGATGGTCTTGATCCCTGTCTCCTGTACAATGTCACAAACCTCATTCCATAGTTCATCAGGCACTCTATCTATCAGATCCAGGCCCTTAAATCTATTCTCACTTCCATGTATAATCATAAGGGATTTTATTTAGGTCATACCTGAATGGTCTAGCGGTTTTCCCTACTTTCTTCAGTTTAAGTCTGGCTGTGCGGGCGCAGGAGGGCCTAGCGGAGCTATCCCACATTGAGGTCAGGAAGGGTGGCGGTGAGGAGATACCCTTTGTCCAAGGTAAAGAGCAGTGGCTGCGCTTTGCTGGAGCAGCCGTGAAGAGATACCCCACACGCAAGGTAAGAGAAACCCAAGTAAGATGGTAGGTGTTGCAAGAGGGCATCAGAGGGCAGACATATTGAAACCATACTCACAGAAAACTAGTGAATCTAATCACACTAGGACCACAGCCTTGTCTAACTCAGTGAAACTAAGCCATGCCCATGGGGCAACCCAAGACGGGTGGGTCATGGTGGAGATGTCTGACAGAATGTGGTCCACTGGAGAAGGGAATGGCAAACCACTTCAGTATTCTTGCCTTGAGAACCCCATGAACAGTATGAAAAGGCAAAATGATAGAATACTGAAAGAGGAACTCCCCAGGTCAGTAGGTGCCCAATATGCTACTGGAGATCAGTGGAGAAATAACTCCAGAAAGAATGAAGGGATGGAGCCAAAGCAAAAACAATACCCAGTTGTGGATGTGACTGGTGATAGAAGCAAGGGCCAATGCTGTAAAGAACAATATTGCATAGGAACCTGGAACGTTAGGTCCATGAATCAGGGCAAATTGGAAGTGGTCAAACAGGAGATGGCAAGAGTGAACGTTGACACTCTAGGAATCAGTGAACTAAAATGGACTGGAATGGGTGAATTTAACTCAGATGACCATTATATCTACTACTGCGGGCAGGAATCCCTCAGAAGAAATGGAGTAGCCATCATGGTCAACAAAAGAGTCTGAAATGCAGTACTTGGATGCAATTTCAAAAATGACAGAATGATCCCTGTTTGTTTCCAAGGCAAACCATTCAATATCACAGTTATCCAAGTCTATGCCCCAACCAGTAACGCTGAAGAAGCTGAAGTTGAACGGTTCTATGAAGACCTACAAGACCTTTTAGAACTAACACCCACAAAAGATGTCCTTTTCATTATAGGGGACTGGAAAGCAAAAGTAGGAAGTCAAGAAACACCTGGAGTAACAGGCAAATTTGGCCTTGGAATGTGGAATGAAGCAGGGCAAAGACTAATAGAGTTTTGCCAAGAAAATGCACTGGTCGTAGCAAACACCCTCTTCCAACAACACAAGAGAAGACTCTACACATGGACATCACCAGATGGTCAACACCAAAATCATATTGATTATATCCTTTGCAGCAAAGATGGAGAAGCTCTATACAGTCAAGAAAAACAAGACCAGGAGCTGACTGTGGCTCAGATCATATATGCATTAGTATACTGCATTGGTTTTTTTCTTTCTGGCTGACTTCACCCTGTATAATAGGCTCCAGTTTCATTCACCTCATTAAAACTGATTCAAATGTATTCTTTTTAGTGGCTGAGTAATACTCCATTGTGTATATGTACCACAGCTTTCTTATCCATTCATCTGCTAATGGACATCTAGGTTGCTTCCATGTCCTGGCTATTATAAACAGTGCTGTGATGAACATTGGGGTGCACATGTCTCTTTCAGTTCTGGTTTACTCAGTGTGTGTGCCCAGCAGTGGGATTGCTGGGTCACATGGCAGTTCTATTTCCAGTTTTTTAAGGAATCTCCACACTGTTCTCCATACTGTCTGTCCTAGTTTGCATTCCTACCAACAGTGTAAGAAGGTTCCCTTTTCTCTGCACCCTCACCAGCATTTATTGCTTGTAGACTTTTGGATAGCAGCCTGAGAATAGCTGTTCTGCTGCTTGTAATCAAAATTATCCTAAATTTGAGATTTGAAATCTATCATCTTTCTAAAATTTATCATGGTAAAAAAAACACATGTGTTTTCTGTCATCTTAACATTTTTAAGTGTACAGTTCAGCAGTGTTAAATATGTTCACAATGTTGTGAAGCAGATCTCCAGAACTTTCCATCTTGCAAATATGAAACTTTATATTCATTAAACTGGCACTCCCTCTCCCTCCTTCCCCTAGACCCTGGCAACCACTGTGGAATTTTTGTTAATAAGTTGTAATTAAAACTATGAGGGGGAATAAAACTCTACCTGAAGAGAATGTGATAGTTGGAATACTGGCATTTTAGGAAGGAAGCGGAGAAGAGCTCCACAAAGGAGATGGAGAAAGACTAACAGGAGATAGAATGAGAAGTCGTAGCATACAAGTCCATGAGACCTGAAAGGGGAGGGGCTTTGGGGGAATGGAGTAGTTTGCATGCTGAGTGTTACAGAAAGATGTATTAAAGTGAAGTCTAAAAATTTCAACACTATTTTGCAATTAGGAAGTCATAGGTAATGTACTCAAGACCCATCTTGGTAGAGTCAAGAGGTCAGAAGCCAGAGTGAAGAATAAATAGAATTAAAGAAATAGGAGACAATTTCCAGCAAGTAAGAAAGCCACACAAATCTCCATTTTCCTCAAACAATAAGGTTCAAACTTACTCCTTTAACATGCTGTGAATATTTGCTCTTTTCAGCTGGATAGTGTCCAGAACATTGCCACAGAGATGAGAGCAAAGCAGAACCTTCAGTCCTGTTTATCCTTCTGCTGCCTAAATGAGTACATATACTCTAGAGGAGCTTTGGTGGTTTGCCAGCAATTGTTTATCTTTGTTGGCCCTGTGGCTATGAATTGTTTTATTCTTACATGGGGGTCTGGAAAGAGGTATTGTTTCTTGGAAAGGTTTACATTTACCCAGGAGAGGGACCTAATTTATTATTGTTAAAATTAATTAATTTATTTTAATTGGAGACTAATTACTTTACAATATTGTGGTGGTTTTTGCCACACACTGACATGAATCAGCCATGGGTGTACATGTGTTCCCCATCCTGAACTCCCCTCCCACCTCCCTCCCCATCACATCCCTCTGGGTCATCCCAGTGCACCAGCCCTAAGCCTCATGCATACCTTGTCTCATGCATCGAACCTGGACTGGCAATCTGTTTCACATATGATCATATACATGTTTAAATGCTATTCTCTCAAATCACCCCACCATCGCCTTCTCCCAGAGTCCAAAAGACTGTTCTTTATATCTATATCTCTTTTGCTGTCTCACATATAGGGTCATTGTTACCATCTTTCTAAAGTCCATATATGTGCATTAATATACTGTATTGGTGTTTTTCTTTCTGATTCACTTCACTCTGTATAATAGGCTCCAGTTTCATCCACCTCATTAGAACTGATTCAAATGTATTCTTTTTAATGGCTGAGTAATACTCCATTGTGTATATGTACCACAGCTTTCTTATCCATTCATCTGCTGATGGACATCTAGGTTGCTTCCATGTCGTGGCTACTGTAAACAGTGCTGTGATGAACATTGGGGTACATGTGTCCCTTTCAATTCTGGTTTCCTCGGTGTGTATGCCCAGCAGTGGGATTGCTGTGTCATATGGCAGTTTTATTTCCAGTTTTTTAAGGAATTCCCACACTGTTCTCCATAGTGGCTGTACTAGTTTGCATTCCCACCAACAGTGTAAGAGGGTTCCCTTTTCTCCGCACCCTCTCCAGCATTTATTGTTTGTAGACTTTTTGATGGCAGCTATTTTAACTGGAGTGAGATGATACCTTATTGTGGTTTTGACTTGCATTTCTCTGATAATAAGTGATGTTGAGCATCTTTTCATGTGTTTGTTAGTCATCTGTATGTCTTCTTTAGAGAAATATCTGTTTAGTTTTTTGGCCCATTTTTTGATTGGGTCATTTATTTTTCTGGAATTGAGCTGCAGGAGCTGCTTGTATATATTTGAGGTTAATTCTTTGTCAGTTGAAAAGCATATATTTTTCTAGAACTCCCTTGCTTTCTCCACGACCCTGCGAATGTTGGTGATTTGATCTCTGGTTCCCCTGCCTCTTCGAAATTCAGCTTATGCTTCTGTAAATTCTTGGTTCACATACTGCTGAAGCCTAGATTGAAGGATTTTGAGCAAAACCTTGCTATATTTTTGAGATTAATTCTTTGTCAGTTGCTTCATTTGCTATTCTTTTCTCCCATTCTGAAGGCTGTCTTTTCACCTTGCTTATAGTTTCCTTTATTGTGTAAAAGCTTTTAAGTTTAATTAGGTCCATTTGTTTATTTTTGCTTTTATTTCCATTACTCTGGGAGATGGGTCATAGAGGATCCTGCTGTGATTTATGTCAGAGAATGTTTTGCCTATGTTTTCCTCTAGGAGTTTTATAGTTTCTGGTCTTACATTTAGATCTTTAATCCATTTTGAGTTTATTTTTGTGTGTGTGGTTAGAAAGTGTTTTAGTTTCATTCTTTTACAAGTGGTTGACCAGTTTTCCCAGCACCACTTGTTAAAGAGATTGTCTTTTCTCCACTGTATAGTCTTGCCTCCTTTGTCAAAGATAAGGTGTCCATAGGTGTGTGGATTTATCTCTGGGCTTTCTATTTTGTTCCATTGATCTATATTTCTGTCTTTATTCCAGTACCACACTGTCTTGTTGACTGTAGCTTTGTAGTATAGTCTGAAGTCAGGCAATTGATTCCTCCAGTTCCATTCTTCTTTCTCAAGATTGCTTTGGCTATTCGAGGTTTTTTTGTATTTCCGTACAAATTGTGAAATTATTTGTTCGTGTTCTTGAAAAATGCCATTGGTAGCTTGATAGAGATTGCATTGAATCTACAGATTGTTTTGGGTAGTATACTCATTTTCACTATATTGATTCTTCTGATCCATCTATTTGTGTCATCTTTGATTTCTTTCATCAGTGTTTTATAGTTTTCTATATATAGGTCTTTTGTTTCTTTAAATAGATTTATTACTAAGTATTTCATTCTTTTTGTTGCAATAGTGAATGGAATTGTATCTTTAATTTCTCTTTCTGTTTTCTCATTGTTAGTGTATAGGAATGCAAGGGATATCTATGTGTTAATTTTGTATCCTCCAACTTTACTGTATTCTTTGATTAGCTCTAGTAATTTTCCAGTAGAATCTTTAGGGTTTTCTATGTAGAGGATCATGTCATCTATAGTGAGAGTTTTACTTCTTCTTTTCCAGTCTGGATTCCTTTTATTTCTTTTTCTTCTCAGATTGCTGTGGCTAAAACTTCCAAAACTATGTTGAATAGTAGTGGTGAGAGTGGGCACCCTTGTCTTGTTCCTGACTTAAGGGGAAATGCTTTCAATTTTTCACCATTGAGGATAATGTTTACTGTGGGCTTATCATATATGGCTTTTATTATGTTGAGGTATGTTCCTTCTATTTCTGCTTTCTGGAGGGTTTTTATCATAAATGGATGTTGAATTTTGTCAAAGGCTTTCTCTGCATCTATTGAGATAATCATATGGTTTTTACCTTTCAATTTGTTAATGTGATATATCACATTGATTGATCTGTGGATATTAAAGAATCCTTGCATCCTTGGGATAATGCCCACTGGTCATGATGTATGATCTTTTTAATATGTTGTTGGATTCTGTTTGCCAGAATTTTGTTAAGGATTTTTGCATCCATGTGCATCAGTAATATTGGCCTGTAGTTTTCTTTTTTTGTGGCATTTTTGTCAGGTTTTGGTATGAGGGTGATGGTGGCCTCATAGAATGAGTTTGGAAGTTTACCTTCCTCTGCAGTTTTCTGGAAGAGCTTGAGTAGGATAGGTGTTAGCTCTTCTCTAAAGTTTTGGTAGAATTCAGCTGTGAAGCCATCTGGTCCTGGGCTTTTGTTTGCTGGAAGATTTCTGATTACAGTTTCGATTTCTGTGCTTGTGATGGGTCTGTTAAGATTTTCTATTTCTTCCTGGTTTGGTTTTGGAAAGTTATACTTTTGTAAGAATTTGTCCATTTCTTCCAAGTTGTCCATTTTACTGGCATATATTTGCTGATAGTAGTCTCTTATGATCCTTTGCATTTCTGTGTTGTCTGTAGTGATTTATCCATTTTAATTTCCAATTTTGTTGATTTTATTCTTCTCCCTTTTTTTCTTGATGAGTCTGGCTAATGGTTTGTCTATTTTATTTATCTTGTCAAAGAACCAGCTTTTAGCTTTGTTGATTTTTGGCATGGTTTCCTTTGTTTCTTTTTTATTTATTTCTGCCTTAATTTTTATGATTTCTTTCCTTCTACTAACCCTGGGGTTCTTCATTTCTTCCTTTTCTAGTTGCTTTAAGTATGGAGTTAGGTTATTTATTTGATTTTTCTCTTGTTTTTTGAGGTAAGCTTGTATTGTTATGAACCTTCCCCTTAGCACTTCTTTTACTGAATCCAATAAGTTTTGGCTTGTTGTGTTTTCATTTTCATTTGCTTCTATGCATATTTTGATTTCTTTTTTTATTTCTTCTGTGATTTGTTGGTTATTCAGATGTGTGTTGTTTAGCCTCCATAAGTTTGCATTTTTAATAGTTTTTTTCCTGTAGTTGACATCCAATCTTATCACACTGTGATAAGAAAAAGTGCTTGGAATTATTTCAGTTTTTTTGGATTTGCCAAGGCTAGATTTATGGCCCAGGATGTGATCTATCCTGGAGAAGGTTCCATGTGAACTTGAGAAAAAGGTGAAATTCATTTTTTTGGAGTGAAATGTCTTGTAGATGTGAATTAAATCTAACTGGTCCATTGTATCACTTAAAGTTTGTGTTTTCTTGCTAATTTTCTGTTTAGTTGATCTATCCATAGGTGTGAGTAGGGATATTAAAGTCTCCCACTATTATTGTGTTACTGCTAATTTCCCCTTTCATACTTGTTAGCTTTTGCCTTACATATTGTGGTGCTCCTATGTTGGGTGCACATATATTTATAATTGTTATATTTTCTTCTTGGATTGATCCTTTGATCATTATATAGTGTCCTTCTTTGTCTCTTTTCACAGCCTTTATTTCAAAGTCTATTTTATCTGATATGAGGATTGCTATCCCTGCTTTCTTTTGGTCTCCATTTGTGTGAAATATCTTTTTCTAGCCTTTCAATTTCAGTCTGTATGTGTCCCTTATTTTGAGGTGGGTTTCTTGACAGCATATATAGGTGTCTTGGTTTTATATCCATACAGCCAGTCTTTGTGTTTTGGTTGGGGCATTCAACCCATTTACATTTAAGGTAATTATTGATAAGTATGATCTCATTGCCATTTACTTTGTTGTTTTCAGTTTGAGTTTATACACCTTTTCTGTGTTTCCTGTCTAGAGAAGATACTCTAGCATTTGTTGAGGAGCTGGTTTGGTGGTGCTGAATTCTCTCAGCTTTTGGTTGTCTGTAAAGCTTTTGTGTTCTTGCCTGGAGAATCCCAGGGATGGGGCAGCCTGGTGGGCTGCCGTCTATGGGGTCGCACAGAGTCGGACACGACTGAAGCGGCTTAGCTGCAGCAGCAGCAGCAAAGTTTTTGATTTCTCCTTCATATCTGAATGAGATCTTTGCTGGGTACAGTAATCTGGGTTTTAGGTTTTTCTCTTTCATCACTTTAAGTATGTCCTGCCATTCCCTTCTGGCCTGAAGAGTTTCTATTGGAAGATCAACTGTTATCCTTATGGGAATCCCCTTGTGTGTTATTTGTTGTTTTTCCCTTGCTGCTTTTAGTGTTTGTTCTTTGTGTTTGATCTTTGTTAATTTGATTAATATGTGTCTTGAGGTGTTTCGCCTTGGGCTTATCTGTTTGGGACTCTCTGGGTTTCTTGGACTTGGGTGGCTATTTCCTTCCCCATTTTAGGGAAGTTTTCAACTATTATCTCCTCAAGTATTTTCTCATGGCCTTTCTTTTTGTCTTCTTCTTCTGGGACTCCTATGATTCGAATGTTGGGGTGTTTAACATTGTCCCAGAGGTCTCTGAGGTTGTCCTCATTTCTTTTAATTCTTTTTTTTTCCCCTCTCTGCATTATTTATTTCCACCATTCTATCTTCTGCCTCACTTATCCTATCTTCTGCCTCATTTATTCTACTGCTGGTTCCCTCCAGAGTGTTTTTTATCTCAGTATTGCATTATTCATTATTGATTGACTTTATTTCTTCTAGGTCCTTGTTAAACATTTCTTGCATCTTTTCAATCCTTGTCTCCAGGCTATTTATCTGTAACTCCATTTTGTTTTCAAGATTTTGGACCATTTTTACCATTATTATTCTGAATTCTCTTTCAGGCAGACTCACTATCTCTTCCTCTTTTGTTTGGTTTGGTGGGCATTTATCATGTTCCTTTACGTGCTGAATATTTCTCTGTCTTTTCATCCTGTTAGATTTCTGTATTCAGGGTGGCCTTCCCATATTCTGGCAGTTTGTGGAGTTTTCTTTATTGTGGAGGTTCCTCCTTGTGGGTGAGTTTGGATGAGTGGCTTGCCAAGGTTTCCTGGTTAGGGAAGCTTACATTGGTGTTCTGGTGGGTGGAGCTGGGTCTCTTCTCTCTGGAGTGCAATGAAGTGTCCAGTAGTGAGTTTTGAGGTATCTGTGGGTTTCATGTGACTTTGGGCAGCCTGTATATTAATGCTCAAGGCTATGTTCCTGCATTGCTGGAGAATTGGCATGGTATGTCTTGCTCTGGAACTTGTTGGCTCTTGGGTTGAGCTTGGTTTCAGTGTAGGTGTCGAGGCTTTTGGATGAGCTCTTGTTGAATAATGTTCCCTGGATTCAGGAGTTTTCTGATGTTCTCAAGTTTTAGATTTAAGCCTCCTGACTCTGGTTTTCAGTCTTATTCTTACAGTAGCCTCAAGACTTCTCCATCCATACCGCATCAATGATAAAACATCTATGTTAATGGAGAAAAGATTCTCCACAGTAAGGAACACCCAGAGAGGTTCACAGAGTTACATGGAGAAGAGAAGAGGGAGGAGGGAAATAGAGGTGAACAGGAGGAGAAGAGGGAGAATCAAAAGGGGAGAGAGCAATTTAGTCAGTAATCAATTCCCTATGTGCTCTCCACAGCCTGAAACACCCAGAGAGGAAGGAGATAGAGGTGACTAGGAGGAGAAGAGGAAGGTCAAAAGGGGAGAGACAGATCTGGTCAGTAATCAGTTCCCTAAGTGTTCTACACAGTCCTGAATATCCAAAGAGATTCACATAGTTGGGTAGAGAAGAGAAGGGGGAGGGAGGAGATAGAGATGACCTGGGGGAGAAAAAGGAGAGTCAAAAGGGGGAGAGGGAAATCAAGCCAGTAACCACACTAAGTAAAAATGGATACTGAAAATTGGATTCTTAAAGGTACAAAATTGGTAACAAGTACCAAAAAGAAAAGACTAAAAATCTAGAGTAGAGGTTAAACTCTTAAAAACACAATATTAAAAAACAAAACAAAATCACAAAAATTATAAAAAATGTATATGAAATTTACTTTAAAAATAGGGTCTTTTCTTTTGCAAGGTAATAGTAGGTTATAAAAATGAAAATTAAAGGAGTAATAAAGGACTTAAAAATTTAAAAAATTTTAAAAAATGATAATAGTAAAATACATCTATGAATTCCTCTGGAGTTGTGGGCAGTGTGGGGTCAGTTCAGTTTCAGATAGTTCCTTGTTCCAGCTTATACTTCTTCTCGAGGTCTATAAGCCCCTTCCAATGTAGACGGTATTTACTACAGGGTTTTAATCTGTTGCACCTGTCACTTCCAATGCGGTTCTCTCTGTTTATGGTGGCTTCTTCTGTTTCCAAGTCTTTTCAGTGTCTAATTTCCACCCTGACACAAGGGGGCGAAGATGGTCACTTACTTAGACTCACTTGTTCAGTTGTGCTGTGGGGAGGGAGGAACACTGCAAACAAATATCACTGGCATGTGTGGGGAGTGCTCTCAGTGTCTGAGCCACACTGAGTTTGCCCCTGCTCACGGCGTGTGTGCTTTCCTGGTCTACACTGCTCAGACTCCAGGTTGCTCTACAGGGGAACTGTCTAAAGTGGGCCCTGTGTTGTGTGCACTTCCCAAGTCTAAGCTGCTCAGGTTCAGGTTCTCGGGTATGCCACAAAGGCACAGACTCAGTTGGGCCTGGGTTTTGTGCCCTTCCTAGGTCTGAGCAGCTCAGGCGACCAGGTGCTTGGCAAGCGCACTCTCCCCAGGTGGGGCAGCATATCTTATCACCTCCCCCATCCCAGCTGCTCAGTTTCCTGGGTGCGCAGTAGGAGAATCATCTCAGGGGTGCTGTGTGGCTCCCCTGCGAGAGTGCCAGAGGGACCTAATTTAAACACTCTTAGTTTTAGAACTACATGCCTTAAGAGACATGTTTGGGGTTCCCTGGTAACTCAGTGACCAATGCAGGAGACACAAGTTTGATCCTGAATCCAGGAAGATCCCACATATCTCAGGGAAACTAAGCCTGTGCATGGCAACTACTGAACCCATGTGCTGCAACTACTGAAGCCCAGGCAAGTTGGAGTCTGTGATTTCAGGGACAGAAGCCACTGCAATGAGAAGTTCCTGCACCGCGACTGGAGAGCAGTCCGTGCTAACTGTAACTAGAGAAAAGCCCATGCAGCAACAAAGACCCAGAACAGCCAAAAATAAGAGGTAAATAAACAGACTTATTTGGTCCTCTGTCCAGCACTGCTTACAGCACAGTATGGTCTGCTTTAAATTCAAAGCAGCTTCATTGTTAGTGTTTATTTCCCTATATTAGTTTAGGTAAAAAATATGTTAGTATTGTGCAGCAACAAAGGTCATTTTGTTCTCCACAATTTTTTCTTCTATGTTTATGAAAGTGGATATTTCAACAAAAGGTTGCCATCTGTTTAACTGTAACCCCAAGTGGTTGAGCTGCCAGGTTAGTGGGCTAATACCATTCATCCTCTGAAATTCTGTAAATTGAAAGCATTTATAGTAGATTCTTAGATATCCTCAGGGCTAACGTACAACATGACTAGGTTGTGGCTTCCCCAGGCTTGACCAAAATGAATTGTTTTTATTTTCTCTTAAAAAGATTAGTGAGTGAAGCTGATCTTATTAGTGAGTGAAGATGATCTTAACTCCCACAGAATTAGTGTATTCAAATAACACATATATATATATTTCTAAGAAATTCTGAAAATAAAACTTGGATGTTGTAAGTATCTCATTTAGTCATTGAATACGTGTTCAATGAGTAAATCAAGCATCTACCATACATAAGACACTGAAGTGATGTCTGTTTAAAAGGATACTATGTAGCAACTCAAAAAGTTGTTTGAAAAATGACTCTTATTTTTTGAAAGTCAATTTTCATATGTTGAGGTTTTGAGTGGGTATGGGAATAATGTATGGGGCTTCCCAGGTTGTGCTAGTGGTAAAGAACTTGCCTGCCAATGCAGGAGACAGAAGAGATGTGGGTTTGATCCCTGGGTCGGGAAGATCCCCTGGAAGAGGGCATGGCAACCCACTCCAATATTCTTGCCTGGAGAATCCCCATGGACAGAGAAGCCTGTGGGCTATGGTCCGTGGGATGGCAAATAGTGGGACATGACTGAAGCGACTTAGCATGCATGCATGGGAATAATATGTATGGTTAGTGGCTCTACCCTGCCAGAAAATATTTATCTTTCCTCCTATTTCAAATATTGCATATGGATATGAGTTATTCTCCTGATTGTCAATGAAAATTCAGAAGGTAAATCTAGAGACCAAAGTGTTAAGATATTAAAATATGCTGCATTACTTGGTAGAAGTGTGAATAGAACCAGCTTTGAAATGTTGCATAAAGAAAAAAAAAACCCTTGGATATGCATGAATGTTGGGTGTTTTCAAGGAATAAAATGTCTTGAAAACAACTTGCAGTAAATATCAATTAAATTCCACAGTGATAGACATATGTTTATATGATAAAGAAAAATTGGGGGGAAACAAACCATCCTGAGCTTCTGAATAATTAAATGAGACCATTTCAATGTTCTACCAGTATTGTGGAGTTCAATAAAAAGACAGCAACTATGAACAAAGCTGTTCCATTTTTATTTTGCTTCTTTGTGTCAGGATATATACTGGAATCAAATCTGAGATATCTGTTTATTCATTGACCTGATTCTCAAAATGTCTCAAATGTAAAATTTCTTGTTGGTGTTTAGTCCCTGTGGATTCCTACAGATTTGAAGATTTAATTACCTGCGTTTTCACTGTATGACGTGGTCAGCCCGTGAAGTCAGCTCTCAGCTGATAATCACCTAGGAGGAGGAACTGCTGGTTTTTATCCTGATGATTTTAATTATCTCTGGTAGCTCGAGAAATAGTAAGTCTATCTAAAGTTGTTGCTAACAAGAATTTTTGACAGCAGGAAAGACAGGGAATAAATTTCAGAAAGTGTAAGAATGCCCAGATAGAAGAAAGATGCTATTCACAAATGAATGAATTAATGGAGAATAGGACTATAATTAGATTTCTCTCTTCTTCTTCCTTTAAATTCCCAGGATAACCAATTTAGTCTGGAAAGGCCTTCCCTGGACCATAGGCATTTTTCTCTTCAATTTTGATGTTGGTGACCTACTAAAAAAAAGACACAAAACAAAAAAAACACTAAGTGTTTCAAACTAAATAGGCCTGCAGGTTGACTTCAGTTTATAGGTCACCAATTTCCACCAATTTCTGCTTCAGACTTTCTTCAATATGTTAACTGAAGTGATCATTCTCTCTTTCAAAAGCATTTAAAAATTATTGTCTGTGCAATTCGTTTTGAAATTAATCATGACTGCCCCATGACATCTTTCCTATTATGTCTTGAGTTGCCGTTTAATATTTTATGGCTGTGAAATTTTTCACTTGCCTTGAGACTCTAATCAATTAACTTCTATGCAGAAGTGCAGAAGATGTGTGTCTTATATTTCTTTGTATTTCCTCTAGTGCCAAGTATAATGATCTCTCAAAGAATTAATGTTAATTTTATTTCATAAAGATCCACAACATTCCAAGTCTATATTTACTTTTTCTATAAGAGTACTAAAATGACAGAAAATTAGATATAATCAGTTCATATTCATGGGGTGATATTCATTTCTCCCTGGAAATGGCTGCAGAATTTGTAAAAAGACAGAAATTGTTGTTGTTGTTTAGTCTCAACGTTCTCTTTTGCAACCCCATAGACTAGCCTGCCAAGCTCCTCTGACCATGGGATTTCCCAGGCAAAGAGTACTGGAGTGGGTTGCCATTTCCTTCTCCAGGGTATCTTCCCAACTCAGGGATGGAACCCTGGTCTCCTGTGGCTCCTGCATCAGCAGGCTGATTCTTTACACTGTGCTACCTGGGAAGTTCCATTTGTAAGGAAAATCAGAAAAATCTCACAAGTGCTTCAGTTGTACCACCGGGGAAAGTGCCTCCCCCTTTCCTTTTTCCTGCACTGAAGGGTGAGCAGATGGAGGAAAACAGATGAGCAGATGAAGAGAAGAAGCACCATATCAGGAGCTTTGCATACCCATCTCTTTAATTCTCAAAGGTCCAAGAAGAGCAATTCATATCCCCCTCTTACAGATGGGAAACTGAGAGGTACAGAGGTGATATTTTCTACAAGACCACACAGCTGCTATTAGGGTTTGGATTATAATTCTGTTTTGTTCTTGCAAATGTGGGCCACCTCTCTCAGCCAGGCAGCTTCTACTAGAAGAAGCCAGGTCATTTTAAATGTTGCATATGAAAGGGCCCTGGGAAAAGGTCAGCAAAATGTCTAAGTTGTGAAGTAGTCTTAGTTTAGCGGATCCTTCCTTTCTTATCAGCTCTCTTCTTGCATGCTGCTGGCTTCAGTTTGCTCATGCTTATCTAGGCTGGGAGAATCCAACTGCTGCTCCAGAGCTCCCCAGCCCAGAGCACACAGCCTGGAATCTAATCTAGATCTTTGTGCTGTGCTTAGGTGCTCAGTTGTGTCCGACTCTTTGAGACCCCAGGAAATGTAATCTGCCAGGCTCCTCGTCCATGGGGATTCTCCAGGCAAGAATACTAGAGTGGGTTGCCATGCCCTCCTCCAGGGGATCTTCCCAACCCAGGAATTGAACTGGGGTCTCCTGCATTGCAGGCAGATTCTTTACCAGCTTGGTTGCATTCTCATTAAGATATTAGTTCCTTATCTCACTTGTTGTTCAGTCGCTAAGTTGTGTGTCTTTGAGACCTCATGGACTGCAGCACGCCAGGCTTGCCTGTTCTTCACTATTTCCCTGAATTTGCTCAAACTCATGTCTGTTGAGTCACTGATGCCATCCAACCATCTCATCCTTTGTCGTCTGCTTCTCCTCCTGGTCTGAATCTCTCCCAGCATACATTCTCAACTTGGCATCAGGTGGCCAAAGTATTGGAGTTTCAGCTTCAGCATCAGTCCTTCCAGTGAATACTCAGGGTTGACTGTCTTTAGGATTAACTGGTTTGATCTCTTTGCTGTTCAAGGGAATCTCAAGAGTCTTCTTCAGCACCACAGTTCAAAAGCATCACTTCTTTGGGCACTCAGCCTTCTCATTACTGTTTGCTAAGTCAATCTGCATTTACACATTAATGGCCATTGAAGGACTAATGCCATTCTTCCAGATAACACTGATCAACAGAGGCTCATAGGTATTATTAGAAGTTTTGGATTTGGTGGGAGTCATAAATGGGGGAAGTAATGTCGTTTACAGAGAAAGCAATGGCACCCCACTCGAGTACTCTTGCCTGGAAAATCCCATGGATGGAGGAGCCTGGTAGGCTGTAGTCCATGGGGTCACTAAGAGTCGGACATGACTAAGTGACTTCCCTTTCACTTTTCACTTTTATGTCTTGGAGAAGGAAATGGCAACCCACTCCAGTGTTCTTGCCTGGAGAATCCCAAGGACGGCAGAGCCTGGTGGGCTTCCATCTATGGGGTTGCACAGAGTCGGACACGACTGAAGCGACTTAGCAGCAGCAGCAATGTCATTTAGGAGTTCTTCATTTCCATATCCTGACAAGTTCTGTGATAGACTTATCTGAAGGGTGAAATGCTTTCTATATTACATACTCCTTTATGTTATTTATTCTTAAACAATGGAAACTACTTGAAGCCAACCAAAAAGCGTTTCAGAATTTATATTTAGTTAGGGAACTCCTACAGTAGTGTATTTCAAGTTATGTATTATAACTTCTGTGATCTCTGAAAACATTCTTCTATGTGATTTTGAAATCACATACTACCTGCTATGAAGATGTAGTATTGAGCTCCAAAATCACTGTGTTTAGTGACTGTAGTCACGCAATTAAAAGACACTTGCTCTGTGAAAGAAAAGCTATGACAAATCTAGACAGCATATTTAAAAGCAGACACATTACTTTGCTGACAAAGGTTTGTGTAGTCAAAGTTATGGTTTTTCTAGTAGTCATGTGTGGATGTGACAGCTGGACAATAAAATAGTCTGAACACTGAAGAATTGATGCCTTTGGACTGTGGTGCTGGAGAAGACTTTTGAGAGTCCCTTGAGCTGCAAGGAGATCAGACTAGTCAATCCTAAAGGGTATCAACCGTGAATATTCATTGGAAGGATTGATGCTGAGGCTGAAGCTCCAGTACTTGGCCACCTAATGCAAAGAGCTGACTCGTTGGAAAAGACCCTGATGCTGGGAAGGTTTGAAGGCAGGGGAGAAGGGAATGACAGAGGATGAGATGGTTGGATGGCATCACCAACTCAATGGGCATGAGTTTGAGCAAGCTCCGGGAGATGGTGAAGGACAGGGAAGCTTGGTGTGCTGCTGTCTACAAGGTGGCAGAGAGTTGGACATGACTGAACAACTCAATTGCACTCATCTCACATGCTAGTAAAGTAATGCTCAAAATTCTCCAAGCCAGGCTTCAGCAATACGTGAACCATGAACTTTCTGATGTTTTAGAAAAGGCAGAGGAACCAGAGATCAAAAATTGCCAACATCCGCTGGATCATGGAAAAAACAAGAGAGTTCCAGAAAAACATCTATTTCTGCTTTAATGACTATGCCAAAGCCTTTGACTGTGTGGATCACAGTAGTATGCAGGTCAGGAAGCAACAGTTAGAACTGGACATGGAACAACAGACTGGTTTCAAACAGGAAAAGGAGTGCGTCAAGGCTGTATATTGTCACCCTGCTTATTTAACTTCTATGCAGAGTACATCATGAGAAATGCTGGACTGGAAGAAACACAAGCTGGAATCAAGATTGTTGGGAGAAATATCAATAACCTCAGATATGCAGATGACACCACCCTTATGGCAGAAAGTGAAGAGGAACTAAAAGCCTCTTGATGAAAGTGAAAGTGGAGAGTGAAAAAGTTGGCTTAAAGCTCAACATTCAGAAAATGATCATGGCATCTGATCCCATCACTTCATGGGAAATAGATGGGGAAACAGTGGAAACCGTGTCAGACTTTATTTATTTGGGCTCCAAAATCACTGCAGATGGTGATTGCAGCCATGAAATTAAGAGACGCTTACTCCTTGGAAGAAAAGTTATGAGCAACCTAGATAGCATATTCAAAAGCAGAGACATTACTTTGCCGACTAAGGTCCGTCTAGTCAAGGCTATGGTTTTTCCTGTGGTCATGTATGGACGTGAGAGTTGGACTGTGAAGAAGGCTGAGCACCGAAGAATTGATGCTTTTGAACTGTGGTGTTGGAGAAGGCTCTTGAGAGTCCCTTGGACTGCAAGGAGATCCAACCAGTCCATCCTGAAGGAGATAAACCCTGGGATTTCTTTGGAAGGAATGATGCCAAAGCTGAAACTCCAGTACCATGGCCACCTCATGTGAAGAGTTGACTCATTGGAAAAGACTCTGATGCTGGGAGGGACTGGGGGCAGGAAGAGAAGGGGACGACAGAGGATGAGATGGCTGGATGGCATCAGTGACTCAACAGACATGAGTTTGAGCAAATTCAGGGAGATGTGAAGGAAGGGAAGCCTGGCGTGCTGCGATTCATGGGGTTGCAAAGAGTCGGACACGACTGAGCGACTGAATTGAACTGAACTGAACTGAACTGAGCAACTGCACGACAACAACAAACGTGATTCCACATTGTCAAACTGAGAAATTCATTTAAATAAGTAGATCATCTGCTTACACAATATCAAGCAGTTATTTCACTGAACACATTATGGGAATATTGTACTTGCCCCATTTTAAGGGAATTGCCTCTAAAGTAAGCACTTGGAAAGTTTCTTATAAACCAGTATTTTTGAAAGTATGATCCTACATCAGAATCACAGAGGTGCTTCCTAAAAATGGTAGTTCCCAGACCCAGTGAATCAGAACCTCCAAGACACTATATATTTTTTAAAAAACCTTACTTTAGGTTGGTGAGGAGCTCAAAAGATTTCTTGGGGAATCTTTTATAATTAAGGTAAATCACTTCCTGAAAAAGTACATTGTTTCTAGTTAATTCAGCTGCTCATATGTGCCAAATTCATTTGAAGGTAAAACTATTCCCACTAGAGAAAGATATAATACCAAAAAAATAAAAAAGTCACTGGGTCACCAAAGCCAAAGTGAATCTGCACACTTCTCTGGGGGTACATTAAGTACAAGTGGAGTACACTACACTCTTTATGCCAGGTAAAACCATCATAAATGTGCTTCATCTTCTAACATTTCCAGAGAATAACTATACAAACAGATTCTGTACAAAGAATGAAAATGTGCACCGTTCCCAGTTGGCAATCAGTTAGTTGTGCAATCACTTTAAAACCACATGTAAAGACTGTTTTATGTCCTAAAATTACTGTTCTGCTTCTTTTTATGTCCATTCTCTCTTTTCCTATTTTTATTTCTATGGAAGGTAGCTTTTTTAGGAAAACCAATTGTATATGAGTTAACTTTTTGAGCAGACTCCTTTCTAGGAATACCACAGTGTTTCTGCTTTGGTCTTCTTTCATTGGAGAATAACTGGTTCATGAGTCAGAAGAGTTTGGTCCTGGTTTTGTAGGCTAATGAATTGTGCAGTCTTGCCACGTCTATCTGTACAGTGGAGAAGGCTGCAATGGCTGATTTCTGATATCTCTTCCATCTGTATGATGGGAAAAGAGCAGAGGCAGTCCTTGTCTGTGTTTTCCCTGGTAAATATTAATTTCTAAGGGATCTTTTCTACTTTTGCTGTGAAATAATATGCACATTTCTCCTAAGAGAAGACACAGAAACAAAACATAAAATGGATCATTTCTATTTAAATTGCTTAAGAAAGATGGAAATTACTCACTTATTTAAGTGAATCAACATTTTCTTTTGGAATCCAGTGTGTCATCATGCATTTCTTAAGTTAATCACTTCAAAAAAAAAATGGCTCTGGAGTTGAGGAGGCCAAAGTTAGCAAAACAAGGTACTTTACAAAAGTAATCCCATTAAGGCATAGCTGCTTAACTTAGTGGTTCCTTGCTAAAATGAGCTTTGTCAGCATTTCAGAACAAATCAACTAGAAATTAAGAACTGACATGCTCTTAATTCTCTCTTGCCCCTTGTTCTTTTTTTTGACAAGCGGCCTCAATATTTTTGAATATATGCATCTAATCATTAAAAAACTCAGTATGCATTCCCCAAATACATATTTATATATGTATTTATAAGTTATATGTATACATGTGCTATGCTCAGTCACTTCAGTCATGTCTGGCTTTTTGTGAACCCATGGACTGTAGCCTGCCAGGCTCCTCTGTCCATGGGATTCTCCAGGCAAGAATACTAGAATGGGTGGCTATTTTCTTCTCCAATATCTATACATACAAATATATATATATATATATATATATATATATATATATATATATATACTATCTCTAGTTACTATCTCAAGGAATAATGTGCAATTAAAAGAAGTTCATTATTAGAGAATACTTTGGAAGTATTTAAAGTATTTAAAGTCTTTTGGAAGACTTTAAATGATTTATAATTGAGGGGATTGACATAGATCCACATATGATTAAATCATTGTTGTTTTTAATTTATAACACAGCAAATAATTCATATTAAGCATAGATGTGCTAACTCTGTCACTTTATTTTTTATCTGCTTGAACTCGCATCATTAGTTTTATCTTTGATCTGAGGTTCTTTGCAGAGATATTTTTAGAAGCCCTGTGACCATGCTGAGATTTAGTTTTGTTGAAAACCTGATAAATATAGGCTGTAGATCTATCTAACTAGGCATACACAATCTGTAATTCATTGCAATATGTTGAAATCTAAGGAACCAGTGAGAAGGGCAAGTTGGAGGAAGTCTCGCCCTTCCTTCCATATCCTGTGTGGACCATATGTCACATGTGACTCTCTGACGTATGGATTGAAGGTGGAAACCCAGGATCATTCAACAGTAAATATTAGTAAAGCTTAATTGCCTTTTTCTATTTCTAGAATAAGATAAGTGGAATTTCAATATTTTCTTCCCACATCTTACTTCCAAAAATTACAGCTTTAGTGGCAGAGTAGCATGGACAAGCTGTGTAGCAAATGAAAGGTGATTTTTTGAGTCATAATAAGTAGCAAGGATGTAACTGTTGTTGAGTTAATGAAGTATATTTCCCTTTCCCTCCCTTGTGTTCCCGATAGTCAGGAGTGATGAAGTTGATATTAATTGAGGTGGGAAGAGAAGAAAGAAAGAATGTGTTTGTCATGACCAGCTTTCCCTAATCATACGCTACTGTATGAGTTTGCATCTACAGCTTCTTCTATGGCCTGTGGTCTTCTTAATAGGAATTATTATCCACTGAGACAGAAACACTACGGTATCTGTCCTTAGGGCTTTAAAGTTAGTTCAAGTACAAATTGCCCATTTTTCTTAGGTATTATATTCTTTTCCACAGGGGTGAGAAAGAAATGTAATGCCATTGAAACAGAATATGCTACAAAGCCTTTACATCATGATTAATATAGTTGCCCAACTGCCTGCTTTGACAGTTGGGAGGCATGCATATTTTCCTTCTGTCTTTTTCAAGTCTCAGTTGTTCTCTGGGGCATGTTGTGGGATATATAAAGCTAAGTTGTGCACACTGATGGTGCTTTTGCCCTGAATAAATATGTGCAGTCTGCCCACATGTTTTCTGTGTAGATTCTCCTGGTGATCTCATGGCTGCTTTTTAGTGCTGTACTTAACTTTCTCTAGTGTGAACATTCTCTCTTCAAATGCATTTGGCACTTGCTTATAGCAGAGTTAACTGAAAATAGTGCATTTTTCCAGGCGATGATTTGCTTTGATCATGAAGGAACATTTCCTGGGATCACTCTGAGATAGCTTGAAAAGAAAAATGATTATTGCAAACACAGTTTTGATGTCCACCTTTAGATACGCACTTCATAAATGACTACTGTATACTTAAAATATGTCCAAGGTACATAAAGTCAGGAGAGAAGTTTATCTTATTTTTAGAACCTGGAAATCTTTAGAGCTAAATAATAAAAAGAAAAAGTGGAAGGGTCTGACATTTTATAACCATTCAATGTTGAAAAAGAATACTTACAACTCAGTCTCTAGTACTGTCATTTTCAAAAAGGGAGTAGAGGAAAACCTGCCAGGAAAACACACTGCCATGTTATCTGTGAGAAAACCAAGAAGTGAAATTATAAACTCCATGCTTCTAATTAGACTCGCTTATTTAAAATCGATTTTTAAATTTAAATTACATAAGCAATATTCTTCTTGTAAAAAAAAGAAATTAAAAAAATTGTTTCTCTACTCTTCCCACAGACCATCTGCCTCCCCAAATCCTGTACCTAGACTCTCCAAAAGGAATTGTTATTAACCATTATTGTGAATTTCTTGAACACATATGTAGGCATTTTTGATTGATATAGACATGCATGTGAGGAAATGCATGCGCACACAGAGTCTAGTGATCTCAGACCCATGCACAGTTTTATAGAGCAGTAGGGTTCCTGGAAAGAATCAACACAAACACAATATAGGTTACCTTCCACATGGATGTATACTTCATGCACCATGCAAAGGCACTGATTCTCCATGTTCATTTAATTTCCTAGATTCATGTCATGCCTTTGACCAAGGTTTCTTCCAGGTTTCCGATGATTTCATGCAGCTATTGCCTAGTCCTTTCCAGATTACACTTAGGTCTAACGTGTCCTTCATGATATCAAATGCTTCCCTTAGTTCTCAATTACTGAGTGAGATTTCCCTAGATTTCTTTCACTGTTCTCTCAAAGCCCTTAGTGCATCTCCCAAACTTGTATTTTCAGCAGTAGTGAAAACTTTTCCCTTTGCGACAGGTCCAGCTCTGTCATTAACAAGCTTTCAATGAGGTGAATTTAATTTATTTGCTCATCCAAAGACAAATGGCAGAAAGACAGATCATTATACAGCAAATAATGGAAGATACAGACCTCACCCAGTTTATGCCATAGACCTCACTGAGTCCATTTGTACTCTAGGTACTCACAAGTTGGAAGTACAGTTGGGTAAGAAGATACTGTCACTGACTGAGAGCATATAAAATAGATCACGAGAAAAACATATATATTCTATTTACCTGCCTGTTGTCTATCTATAGTATAACAACCAGCATTAAATTTAATGCCATCAAACTGGTCCTAATCTTCAAAACCTCTGGGAACAAGAATTTGGACAGAATAAAGTGTTGGTGGCTTGTCTTTGCTGCATGAGGTCTAGGACCTCGGCTGAAAAGAAGGGTGGGGCTTATATCAAGAGCCATATTAGCTCAGATGTTAAGTAGTTAATGCTGGATGTTTACTGGGCCTCAGCTTGGTTGTCAGCCCAAACATCTGTAGATGGCCTCTTCATGTGGCCTTGGCTTCCTCAGAACAGAAGCTGGGTTTGATAATAAATATCCCAAGATACCAGATACCAGAAAGTGGAAACATTTTTCTCATAACCTGAGTCCACAAACTGGGTAGTGTCACTCTCATCCTATTCTGCTAGTAGAACAGAGACAAAGCCTAGATTCAAAGAGGAGGAAATAGACCTCATTTTCCTATGGGAAGAAGGTTAAAAAAAATTGTGGGACTAACAAATAAACAACCTTTTATTTGTATCTATATGTCTACAAAATTTAATGAGTATATGAACATACATATCTTTAAGTAGTAAACTTTTAATGATATCCTTATCATACATGTGCATTCTTCTTGGCAGAGGTGGGTTTACTGTGAATACAGTGAAGTAGAAGCTTTAGGATGCATCACTTGCTTGGTGCTCTGAATGCTGAGAGGTGTGGAGGATTTCTGGTGCAAGAGGATATCAGGATGCAAACAGAAAACATTTTTACATGAGTATTTCTGCTGGTTTTCCTAAAGAAAGCTTATAAAAAAAGAAGGGACCTGATTTCTAAGACTCCTATAATTTGGTTTAAATTTTTTTTCTTATTATAGATATTCACTTTTGTAACAATTTTGAATTTATTTTGCTATGTTCTTTTTCTTAAAGATGCTGTCTTTAAGACAGCATTAAGTGACTTAAGTTTCTGACCTCACAAAGCCTAATCTGCCTCTATTTCTGGGAAAAATTTCTATAAATGAAGTTGCTAAGTCATAGGTCTGCTTATTTGAAATGTAGATAATAATAATAATGATAGCTAACATTAGAGTTTTTGTGTCAGATACAATTCTAATTACTTTGTATATGCTTGTACATATGCTTGTATACATATATAAGCATTTGTATAATGCTAAGTATATGATATGCTTATACTATAAATATTATTATTTCCATTTATAGTTGAAGAAATTGATACAGGATTGTCACAATTTCACCAATTCTTCAAGTATTAATAGAAATGAAAGTGACTGAATATTACTGAATATTTTAATTCTTAAAGAAATCTGAGAATTAAAGTATTTTAGTTTACATTTCTTGTCATGAGAGACTTTGGACCTATGTGTATTGGTTAGCTATACTCTGAATTGTAACTGGTCTTATTTTTAACTCTTTCAAAATCCTGGATGCCTGGAGATGTTGGGTTTATGTGAATTCAGATAGACTCCACTGGTATTAAACAGCCCACTGGATCAATTCAATGCAGAAATGCCACCTAAAGATACAACAGCAATATTCAGAGTTGTGGCAAATGAAACTGCTGGGTCAGGCATGTTGTTTGTTATCATCTAGATTCATTCTGAGAGCATACCCTTATACAAGAAGAGAAGATTGAAAATACAGAGAAGAGTTCTGGAACAATATGGCAGCCATTTGATATGAATAACAGTTTCCATATATGAGTTACTTTTAGGCTCCAGTTTTCAAAATGTCCCACTCATTGTGAGAAGTAATAAACTAAAGGGACCCTAATGAGACCTGAGAATCATGAGACCACAGGGTGGATCCAGAGGTATTCAGTTTGGCAATTTTCTCCAGAGACAAAGTGGCCATCAAGAAGAAGTGACAGCTAAAATCACTAATAAAGCCAGAGTTCTTTGGAGAAGGGTAGAAGTGACTAGTGAAAACAATGAGCTGTAGAAAGTGTGATTGGTGAAGACCCTTAGAGAATATACCTGTCAGTCTTGGGGACTGAGAAGAAGCCTTGACTTTGAAAAGAGAACCCGAAGTAGCATGAGATCAGTGTCACCTCACCATGTGGGCACCATGAAGTCCCCTGCTCTCAGAGCCAACTCACTCTGCACCAAATGTAGCAGATGAAATAATTCTAGAATGTCCCAGGTAGACACAGACATTTCCAAACCCCTTGTTCAGTTGAGTGCGATCTGTGTAACTATAAAGAGGCAGAGGTAGAAGCAACATGAAGAGTAGCGGTGGCAGAAGCGTAGACATAGAAGTAGCAGCAGAAGCAATTCAGGCAGATATTTTTATATATTACAGTTTGGAATTAAGTGAATTCAAAAACAACCTGCAGCTAGGACAAACCTACAGATGGTTGCTTCAAATACCTTTTTTTGTTGTTTGAAAACAAGATAAGCTATAATTTATTAAGCATAAATAGATAAGCACTGCTAAAAGCTACCCTGTGAGCCAACTGAAAATATGTAATCAGCAAAAGAAATGTTTTGGAACTCAAAAGTTGATTATGTCAAAGATAACTTACTTTTAAGACTAGCCCTCTATTTTACTTGTGGTTAGAAGTAAAATTGGAGTTTATTTTCCCATGTTATTCATTATATTAGTTCTTAATTCAATTTTTTTACAAAAATTTCTATCAAGTAAAAGTCATTAAAGTAAGGAAGTAAGAACATTATATGGAATCCTTAAATTTTTATTTTTATTTCCATCTGTTGTGGGAGGAGATCCAATTGTCTCCTCAGCCTTAAGTCACAAAAGTAGGAGTTAGAAAACTGACCTTTGAAAGGAGACTGCTTTTCAGATGTGAATATTGCAACATAACCTGAATCTCACATGGGCATTATGAAACATTTCACACGTTCACCATGTTCACAGCATTCTGGACGTCTCCTAATAATGTCTCATCTGCTATATCTGTGGCCTGAAAATTAATGTTAGAATTAAAACTAGACAATGCCTCAACTTTCTGACTACACTATGCTTGTTGCCAAAGAAGTAAGTAAAATACATAAAATGGGAGAAACTCAATTTTTAAAATAATCATCTTAAAATTATTACAACTGTTTCCCAGTGTAATATATTTCAGCTCTCCTATAGTATTACTGAAGAATGTTAATAGTCTCTACTTAATATCTTACTAGTAGCCTCCTACACTCTTAACTTTTGCAAATTATCTTCTGCACTGCATTTTCTATTCTACATTCCTTCAAAAGTAGCAATTTACTTATCTTTAACACAATGATGGATTTTATATAATTAAAAGGTAATTTATTAGAAATCTATTTGGACTGTAAGTCACTTACTGTAGTTTGACCCATGAAAATAATCTTCATATTTTATTTATTTTTTATTTCCTCTTTGAATGTATTCCAGTATGATAAGCAGACAGTTCCTTTGGCTGTATTAATATGTATGGCCTTCTCTGGGTAGGTTTAGTTTCTTCAAATTTATAGTGGTAGCTGGCATTAGGAATGGAATAAACAGGTCTGCTTAGCTCTGCAGAAAATAAAATAAAGTGTAATTTCATCAACTTTCTTTTTAGTTGTCAGCTCTAAATGCAGCTCTCATGTTGCAAGGTTAGTGTTAGGCTGACATTAAATCATCATCTATGGCTATAGCTGAAATGCACTGAATTATGTATTTAAATGTACTCACACATTATCTCCATATAGAATAAAACAAAGTAATCAGATTTCCATTTTATTTCTCTGCCAGACCCTACAGTATTATTTTGCACTCACTGGAGGGAATTTGGCAATGTGTTATTCTCCTCAGGCCTGTTTCACATGATAGCAATTCAACTGAAGTGCAGTGTAAAAGTATTTATTAAAAGCTATTCCCCTCTGGCACTTGGAAATGAAAGACAATAGGGGTATGTTGTTTTGCTTTCTGGGGAGGGTTCACATTTTGTGAGTTGATGAAAAAGTTCCATGTATCACACCTTTAAATAAATATCTGTGCTTGCCCCTGGAGACAAAAGTAGCAGGAATTTTCAAAAGTTCTTAAGAAGCTTAAAAAAGTAATGCCTAGTACCTTGGAATAAGGAAGGAGACAGTTTAAGTGTCCAGTCTTGCCCATCTTTTTATGTTAGCGTCTGTCCTCTCCACCTGAAGGCTTAGTCCATTTCATTGACCCATCATCATTTCTCATCACTACCTCCCAGCATCTAAGACCATAACAATTATTGGATGTGTATATAAGTCTCTGCCCACTCACCTTGAAATGCAGAATTAGTCTTGTTGACAGAACCAAAATTCCAAGGATGCCGGCTGCAAGCAGTACATATACGTCCATTGAATCGCCTATTTCCTCTCATGGAATTGTTCAGGCCACCTGATGGTCTTTGGCTTCTGTTTCTCTGGCTTGTTCTTCCTTGGGTCCTTGCCATGTCCTTTTGACAAGAATAATACACACAGCTCTCTGTTCCCTGACTACTGAAAATACTCTTGGAACCAACTCAGCTTCAACCAACATGTGCTCTGAATTTCTGTTGCAGTACTCTATATGTTGGCTTGGACTGCAGTACCTGGTTGAACCAAGTGTGAGTCTTTCTAGCACTGGGATGATGAACATCAGACCAAACGTCATCTTCAGTAGTTGGCACTATACCTGGGTTGGTGGCATTTGAATTTACTACCTATTCTTTTCTGTCCTGATTTCTTCCTCCTCACAATCAGCTGGCACTGTCCTAAATGCCTCTTAGTTGAGCCTACCTTATAGCCACCTGAGATACTGAGAAATGATTCATGCTTGGTAATGTATTCACTTTACAGTGGTTTAGCATCCTTGATAAGTTAGTGTTTCAGTATCTACTAAATGATTAGTTTGGAGAAGGCAATGGCACCCTACTCCAGTACTCTTGCCTGGAAAATCCCATGGATGGTGGAGCCTGGTAGGCTGCAGTCCATGGGGTCGCAAAGAGTTGGACATGACTGAACGACTTCACTTTCACTGTTCCCTTTCATGCATTGGAGAAGGAAATGGCAACCCACTCCAGTGTTCTTGCCTGGAGAATCCCAAGGACGGCGGACCCCTGCCGTCTATGGGGTCGCACAGAGTCGGCCACGACTGACGCGACTTAGCAGCAGTAGCAGCAAATGATTAGTTAAAACCATGTAATTAAAAAAGCTCTCATTTATTATGCTTTTAAACTAGTGATTATTTATCTCTCTTCTGTCAAAAATTTTGCTTTTCTTTCATTTTAAAAAAAGTAACAAATTTAAACAGGGAGGGAAGACTTTGTATTCAAGGCTATTGCAGTAAGAGAGAGAGACCAGAACTCAGTCTGAGCTCCACCCCACCAAAAGCAAAGGTTGTGGGAGTTTTTAAAGACTGAGGTAAGTGAGAGAACATAGGCCATCTGAGTTTGTTAGATGATTGGCTTTACCCAGAGGAAAAGTAAATTCTCTTGTGTCTTTAAGGCAGGAGATAATTTATGTATTTATTTATCTATTTACTTTCGGTTGGGCTGCGTCTTCGCTGCTACATGGGCTTTCTCTAGTTGCGGCAGATTGGGGCTACTCTCTGCTGCGGAGCGTGGGCTTCTCACTGCGGTGCCTTCTCTTACTAGGTGCGGAGCACCAGTAGGCTCTAGGCACGAGGGCTTCCGTAGTTGTAGCACACAGGCTCAGTTGCTTCGCGGCATGTGGAATCTTCCCAGACCAGTGATGGAACCCGTGTCCCCTGCGTTGAGGAAGATTCCTTACCACTGGACCTCTAGGGAAACCTGAGACAGGAGACAGTTTTAATACTTGAAGCAAGTTTGGCACACAGGGGTTAGTCTCCTATGTCTCCACAGAAATAGAAAGTTGGGACACTATTTCCCCTGATGTTTACCTTTTGAAGAGATGGCTCCTAGGCCCTAGAGAAAGAGATTTCTGGGTTTAAAACCATCAAGAGGCTTTGAAAAGATTTACATACATCTCAGTGGGGCAGGGAAAGAATTTACAATGAGAAGTTCTCTCTAGTATATGCTCTAAGAACAGGAGGGCCAGAGGAAACCTATCTGAAGTTTAGTCAAGCTGAGAACAGTAGGCAGTCTTGTTTGCTTCCTGTCTCTCTCCTCCCCATCCCCTCTCCTCCCTTCCTCTCCCTCTCCTTCTTTTTTTTTTTCTTTTTCTGTTCTTCACGCTTGTCTAATCACCTCCCTTTTCTTCCAAGGGATTATTTATTTAACATGTAATGATAAGCTTATTTTATTAAATTTCCCCATCAGTACCCTGTATCTTTTCAAAGTTGTTTGTGTATTACATTAATAGTGCAAAAGAAGTATGAAAAACATTTTACACATCCTCAGCATGATTGTTTATCACAATAAATAATTTTCATGTCATGTTTTAAGAAAATGATTATTTCTTACCGTGGACAAACTCTATGTTATCGACGTGGATATATTACAAAGCTATGTTCTCAGAGAAAATCACCTCAACTTGTGGACTGAATTTAAGATTTTGGATTTCTTATACTGTCTCACTTTGAGAACCATTTCTGTAGAACAGAACATGTTTTTTTTTTTTTTTGTTAAATATGTAGTTATTTAAAACATCTAAAACATACATGTATTCTGTTACTTGTTTGTCCCCCATTCATCCACTCCTCAGACAGGCACTGACAACCCATTATTCTTCATTAAGCTTCTATAACTTGGCCTTTTCCCATGTTCTTTTATTTTCCTTTTGAAACATCTCTAATCCTAATGGAGATTTCACTGTCCAACTTGTTTCATAGTCCTGAATCTTTATTTCCTTCCTTCATGTACTCAATTTTCAGGAAGTCCTTCCAATCAGGAAGTCCTCATTTTTATATAATAATTTCTTAGAGCTAAGAATCCTTTTAAATTATGTCCAGTTAAATCCTGTATATTAGATTTGTCTGTTAAAGTCTTTTTCATTTTTATTTTGTAGAATATCAGTTTACTTATTGTTATTTTTTTTGTCTGATTCTGTAAAAATTTTCCTTTGCTTATTAGTTAGGAAACTCCCTGCATTTCTCCACGCTGTGAACTCTATAATGTGAGCTATGAATTGGCAAATTTGCCACATTTTTAAATGCTTTTTTAAATTTCTAATCTATTTCCTAGTAAATTAATTTTTCACTAATTCTCAGTTTTCAGAGAAATTGTTTTCTCCATGTTAATGCTGATATACGTTATGTGAATATACTTGAACATAATATTCCTTGTGTGAATTTGCTATTCATTTTGTGACTACACTACTTCTTAAACACTGAATAATGAGTATTGGTGGTGGTGATTTAGTCACAAAGTCATGTCCAACTCTTGCAGTCCCATGGACTGTAGCCTGCCAGGCTCTTCTGTCCATGGGATTTCCCAGGCAAGAATACTGGAGCAGGTTGCCATCTGCTTCTCCAGGGAATCTTCCTGATGCAGGGATTGAACCAGTGTCTCCAGCATTGGCAGGTGGACTTTTTTTACCACTTAGCCACCAGAGAAGTTCATCTCTATTGGATGCTATAATGAGCAATAGAAAATATGAAAATGTTTCTAAAGACACACCAAATTAGTGAACCAGTTTTATGAATATCCCAGTAAAGGCATCCAATTTTAATCTGAATTTTTTCAACACCTGTATGCCAAGCACTGTTTTTGGTAATAGGAATACAGGAGTGAATCAAAGAAGAAAGTCTTTGCGGTCTAAAGATTGCTCTGTGCACCTTTCGGTGATGTGGACAATACACCAATAACAAACTGTGTAGTATCTTTCTCATTCTTTCTGGTAACGTTTTGCATATGACTCACTTTGTTTTTAGATCTTGCCAGAAATCTTAAGTAGTGATAAGAGATACGAAATAATTGGAACCTATAAGGGGAAAGAAACTGGAACTTTATGAAATCCTTATGGAATGCACCATGGATTGGGGCCATCAAAGAAAGACACTTTCTAGAAGTCAGTTGCATTCTTTGATGACTAAGAATGTTTTATTTCTGATGAATGACTGCATGAATAACTAGTTAATTCATATTTGAACTATGTCATGCATTTAATACAGTCTCTCAGGAAACTTCCTATAGAGACACAGAACTTCAGATCCAAGTACTAACAAGGTAAAGGAAAATATCTCAGGTTTTCAAAGATTTCAAAGGCAGGAAAGGAAGCCAGGTTGAAAGAAGAAGGGGGAGGAGGCAGGAGAGGGGGGCAAAGGGATGGCCTTACAGACGTTTCCTGCCATCTGCAGATACCCAGGCGTTATGGGACTTTACCCTGGGCCTCCAGAGAAGGGAGGACTGGAACTCGGCCCTACCAGAAATCAGACCAGACCAGAACTAGAATTAGAGCTCTCTGCCAAGAGAGATGATCAGTCTCCAATCCTCAGCTCAGGCTGAGGCCGTTTGACCAGATTCCTGTGTCCAGGACTGGGGGACTAGAAAATGGAGAAGGATAGGAAGGGTGAAGGAGAGGAAAGAGAGAGGGAAGGGGAGAGAGGTCAATAAAGTCTCTTGTTCCTTACTGGTCCGGCCACTCTGGCCAGTTGTCTGCGTTAGGAGGAGACCAGGGACAAAAGGGTCCCAGTTGCAGCCACTGGGTCTGGTCCATTGGCAGGCAAGCTGGCCCCTGAGTACCCCGAGTGGTCACGATGTCAGTCTTAGCAAAGAAGAATCTCGCCAGAGTCACCATTTGTTGCAGGAAGGGGGACACCTTCCAGGGCCGGAAACTGGGCTCTTGTTTAACACGTGGAAATGAATTGTCCAAGGAGACACATGTGCTGACAAAGCAAGTGATTTTATTGGGAAAGGGCACCCGGGTGGAGAGCAGTAGGGTAAGGAAGCCCAGGAGAACAGGTCTGCTGCGTGGCTCGCAGTCTGGAAAATCTCATGGGCGGAGGAGCCTGGTAGGCTGCAGTCTGTGGGGTCAGGAAGAGTTGGACATGACTGAGCGACTTTACTTTCACTTTTCACTTTCAAGCATTGGAGAAGGAAATGGCAACCCACTCCAGTGTTCTTGCCTGGAGAATCCCAGGGACAGGGGAGCCTGGTGGGCTGCCATCTATGGGGTTGCACAGAGTTGGACATGACTTAAGCGACTTAGCAGCATGCATTTAATGAAGAAGTGAAGCCTGAAGGAATTATTTTTTAAAGAATGTGAATTCTTTATGATATAGTTACCAGTTGCTTCATACCATAGCATATTTGTAACTCTTGACATCCTTACTTCCTTTACTTCCTTCTGGATATTCTGACTTCTCCTTTGAACCCCTTTCAGTCTTCTGCTATTTCATCTAAATTCCAAGTTCTGTTGTATTAATTTTTTCCCCTTCATTTTTGCTTTTGAGGCTTAGTTCCTGTGTTTTCTTTTGATGTAAATAATAACAATAGGCTGTTGGTTGAATATTTTTCAGGCTTATTAATATATATTATGCCTTTTGTTAACATTTTTTTCAGTTGTTCCTTAGAATTTCCTTTTGTAACTACCTTCTGGCAGGGGTAGAAAGAGATGGCATAGTGATCCAGGCTTTAAAGTGAGGACAAGTGCATGGGAGAAAAATATCATTAAAAATATTACTAGATCGGACCATTACTTTTTTCCCCATAATTTATTCTTATTACTCTATAATATCAAGACTATTAAAAGTCATGTTAAATGATTTAAAGATAATCCTAAATTTGAAGAAATAAATAGCATTAAGAGAAATGGATCATTACAGTGAGGATTGACTCAAAACATGACATTGTTATTTGAAAAAGATTGTCAAGGAAGAGGGCAACATCCTTCAAAAACAAGAGGAGATTAAGAGCAAGCTTGGTCCAGAGAAGGGAACTATTAGGGACTAATGTTGGTCATTATTGATGTAGGACATTACAAGTGTGCTTCCGGTTTCTAGTTATATAAAAAAATTAGGTAATAAATGATAAATGTGAAGAAGGCATACATCCAAGATGACATTACTAAGAAAATCATTCTAGCATCACTCTATAGATATTTCATTTAGATAAAACAAATATTAGATGGAGTGAATGTTACTGCTTTTGAAGGAAAACTTCCAAGATACATTAGTTGGATTTAATGTCTGGCTGTGTTTTGAGAAACAGTGATGAAAACATGGATTGAACTTAATGTATACTTAAACAAAATTTTCTCATGTTCAGATAAAACAGAAACATCTGAGAAAGTTACATATTTTTCATTTTCTCTCAACATTCTTTAATTTAGTCACTCATCCATTCACTCAATCCTTTGTTGTGTTCCTGTTGTGTGCTAGACACCGAAAGAAATGATTCAAGACTAAGACCTTGACAAAATAGAAGTAAGCCTCAAGAACTTACTCTAGAATAAATTGGGATTTTCTAGAGGGAAAAGTATTTAGTAATATTCTAGAGATCAGCTATTTTAAGAAAATATCTAAATGTTTAGTAAAGGAAATGATATTGGTGTCTCCATTTAATCATATGCTGCTTTGATGATGATCTTTATAACCCCTATATGTTCTGTTCTTCAATTAAGCTGTAGATTCCTTAACAAAAAGAATCAACTTCCATACTTTGTGAAAAAACAAAAAAAAACAAAAAAAACAACAGTTGGCACACTTTCTGGGATGTAGTAAAGGTCAACATCTGCTTGCTAAATAAATAAGTCCAAGCTCTGGACACATTGCTGGTTAACAAGCAAGTCGTGACTTAGTTCTTTTCAAAAAGTATAGCAGTTTTTGATTTGCCTTTTTCCCAGACCCACCACTGAAATTGTATAGAATTTAAATATATCTTTAATTCTGGAGAAGCCTTGTAACACTGCACTCTAACCCATAAACAGGGTGAAAGCACTGCAATTTAAAAAGAAAATAGACTATAGGAATTATCTTAATAATTAAATCTAAATCTTGATCTTATGTCTTTAAATCACTGTAGGCAAGAGTATAATAAAGTTAGAGAGGACAAGACTGAAGAGTTTAAAACTATGAATATACCACATTAACCCAAAGGATTAGGGAGAAAAAACACTGAGAACAAATATTATATTTAAGGATACAAATATTTTCCATATTAACTCCAGATTTTTCAGCTCCTTACTAAAGTATTTTCTCCTAACTTATTTATGGAATAGGCAAAATGTAAATGTCTTTAAAAATAATATGAGAAAGATTCTAAAGATGATAATAAAATATTCTCATGTTTCCTCCAGTACAAAGATATTTTTACTGATAAAATGGTGATTTACCATAAGATGATTTTCAGTCTTTGTTAACGTATAGAATAAATGATGTGGCTTTTAGAGTCTTGCAGTCTTTCATTTATCAACCCAAGAAGCTAATGAAAGTTTGCCTAAACTTTCCCATATTAAAAGAACAGATTTAAACTTTTCTCATATTAGTATAAATTAGATGACTTTTGTCCTTGCCTGAAGTGACAATGCCAATGTCTGAAGCTTACATCTTTCATGACTGTCATCTAATTAGGATGCAGGACAGCTTTAAAGGTCTCATCTGTAATCCACCATTCTGGACTACATCCACTGTTAGCGCTCCTGTCAATCACCACAGGGCCCCAAGCTACATTTCCCCAAACCTATGATAAGCATAATTTCCATGAGCATCAACAGCAGGAGGTAAAAAAGCCACCTTTTTATATTTCAGAATTTAAAGTAAATCTGATAACTGTACTCCTGTGGAGTCTTCAATCTATTGCTCCTGAACAGATACCATCTTTATTAGAACTGAAAGATCATCAGAGAAGCACTCTTGATGTTTCTTGTTTATATCCATGTGTAGAACTAGGAACTGTGTATTTTGGAGAGAAGCAGTTTTTTTATTAGTGATTTTTCCTAAGTCCTGGGAATATACTGACTTCATTTATGGTCTCCCTGTCTAGCTCTCCACTCTTCCTCTCTCTTCCCAGCTTTCCCAAGTCCTCATGAGAGGGGCAAGTACCACAAGACCAGGTCTCTTCTCATTCCCTCCATCTCATTCCAGCCTTTCCCTATTCACTCCCCACAGACTTTACATCCTGCACCTTCAGTTTTTCTGATAACATTGAGCCTTTTAATTGATTTTGTCTCAGTTCAGTTCAGTTGCTCAGTTGTGTCCAACTCTTTGAGACCCCATGGACTGGAGCATGACAGGCCTCCCTGTCCATCACCAACTCTCTGAGTTTACTCAAACTCATGTCCATCGCATCGGTGATGCCATCCAACCATCTTATCCTCTGTCGTCCCCTTTTCCTCCTGCCTTCAATCTTTCCCAGCATCAGGGTCTTTTTCAATGAGTCAGTTCTTTGCATCAGGTGGCCAAAGTATTGGAGTTTCGGCTTCAGTAGCAGTCTTTCCAGTGAATATTTAGGACTGATTTCCTTTAGGATGGACTGGTTGGATTTCCTTGCAGTTCAAGAACTCTCAAGAGTCTTCTCTAGCACCACAGTTCAAAAGCATCAATTCTTCAGCACTCAGCTTTCTTTATAGTCCAACTCTCACATCCATACATGACTACTGGAAAAAAGCTTTGACTAGACGGACCCTTGGTACAGTATTGTCTCTGCTTTTTAATAGGCTGTCTAGGCTGGTCATAGCTTTTCTTAGAAGGAGCAAGTATCTTTTAATTTCATGGCTGCAGTTACCATCTGCAGTGATTTTGAAGCCCAAGAAAATAAAGTCTCTCACTGTTTCCATTGTTTCCTCATCTGTTTGGCTTGAAGTGATGGGACTGGATGCCATGATCTTAGTTTTCTGAATGTTGAGTTTTAAGTCAACTTTTAAACTCTCCTCTTTCACTTTCATCAAGAGGCTCTTTAGTTCTTCTTTGCTTTCTGCCATAAGGGTCATATCATCTGCATACCTGAGGTTATTGATAGTTCTCCCGGCAATCTTGATTCCAGCTTGTGCTTCATCCAGCCTGACATTTTGCATGATATACTCCACATATAAGTTAAATAAGCAGGGTGATTTTGTCTACCATGTTCTTATTTAACTGGAATTTATTAGTAAGTCTGAGTCATTAGTGAAGTTTATTTGAAAAACTTCCCTCCAAACCTTTGATTGGGACTGTTCATTCTTTCACCTCTCTGTGTCTTAGAAACTGGGGTCAGTGTTTTCCAGAGAGTTTCACTCCCAAAATATGAATGGAAAGATATCTGCTCTTCAGATTCCCTGGGTTATATCACCTTTCAGTAGTCTCTAGGTCTTTCCTCTTAAAAGATGTTGAAAAATTTAATACCTGATGGTGTTTCTTTGTCCTCATTCCATGTGACCTAAGTGTCTATAGGGAAGACCCACCAAACACTCCAGACACTCTTCAAACAAAATTTACTGCCACTTGATTTCCACCACTCATGCCCAGGACAACTGTCTGGGCCCCGTCATCCTCTAGCTCTAATCTATTTCAGAAAACCAAATCTTTGAATTCCCAGTTTCATTTCTTGCCACCGTAGTATGCCTCTCTTTTCTGCATTGAGATCTCCTCAAGATCTCTAGGTTCTCTTGCTTCTCAAAATGAGTTTGGTGGAACCGCAGTGGTGTTGGCCTCACTTGAGAGTCCCTCCCCAAATTTAATCCACAGTTTAACAAGATCCCCAGGTGCTTTGTATGTACATACAAGTCTGAAAAGAACTGTTCTATCACTTTCAGATTTTCCTCAAAACCATATGGTACTGGCATAAAAGACAGGCACATAGATCCATTGAACAGAACGAAGGCCTGGATGGTAACTCTCACGTACATAGGCAACTAATTTATGAAAGGTTGCCTAAAACATACCATGGATCAAGGATCGTCTCTATAATATATGGTGTTGGGAAAGATGGATGTCCACATGCAGAGGAATGAAACTTCATTTTGCAGAGGAAAATGGCATTTTGTGAACGCCATCCACAAAAATTAACTTGAAATGGACCAGAGATTTAAAATATAAGATTTGAAACTATAAAACTTGTAGAAGAAAACATTGGGAAAATGATTCTAGCAGTCTTTACTCCCTTTCCCAACTATCCTGGGTATCAAGGTTAAATATTTTGGTTTGTTCATCACTAACATACCTGCCACTGTATCTATTGGCCAATCCTCTCCTTAGACCACTCAAGCTGCCCTCTTTATCCACTACTGTGCCCAGGCTACTGAGGCCTGCTGGAGCAAATGACCTAACTGAACTGACACCGTTGCTTAGTCGTGGTTGATGACTTCAGTTGGAGCCCAAGAAGGTTTAGTGCTCTTAATGCTCTCAGAAGAGCATCGCTCTTTTCAGCTTTTGGAAAGTGCATACTCTCCTCAGAGGTCTTACTGTATTATCTTCAAACTCATTCACTTTCACTCTCTCCTTTTTTTGCTTATAAAACTCCTACCTCATATTTAGAGTGAATGGGATTCTTCTGCCATGAGCAATCTTAATATCTTGCCTAAACCTCTGAACATCTGTTTTCAGTCCTCTTCTCCCCTTCTTTCCTTTTGTCTCCGAGGAAGTATTTTTTCAAGGTGTAAGATTTCACATACATTATACTGATTCCAGGACTTCCACTTAACCACTGCCCCCTCCTTTTAATGAATAGATTTTTTATTCTGGGATAATTTTATATTCAGAAAAGTTGCAAAGATTGTACATATACCCCATATAGTAGTCTCAAAGCGTGGGGCCTTACTTGGAAATAAGGTCTTTGCAGATATAAATAAGTTAAGGATCTTGAGAGCTTATCCTGGATGTGGGTGGGTCCTAAATCCAACATGTGTCCTTATAAGAGTAATTTGTTCCTGGAATTTCTTTTAACACCCTATTAGGAGGAAAAGTCTTGTGCTTTTATCATTAACGTTTATATGATACCTTAGAATTTTAACAACACTTTCCTTTACAGTCTCTTTTGATCCTATTTCAAAGGCTATTATTATCCCCACTTTGCAAATAAGCAAATTGAAATTCACAGAACTCATGCTTTCTCTAATATTTCCAAAATACAGTACAGTAGGGCCTCAAATCCTGATTTGACTTAAAATCCTATCTATTAGTACTTCTCAACTCAGAGAAACCAGATCCTGATGACATAACCTGAATCCTGGAAAATAGCATCTAAACTAAAATTACATAGGTTAGGTGTCCCTCATATACAAAAGCAAGTATTTCACCAGGAGCTACTTTAAGTCACCTTTCTGTCATCTGAGGAGATAATTGCAATGAAAATATTCTGATCAGATGTAGCCTTAAGATTTTGATTTTGTGGTTGATGAATAGTCACAAGTGTGGTTTATAAAGTTGTCTGAATGTATGTCTCAGTTCTTAGTATAGAAGAGGAAAAGACAGAAGCATTGTCATGCATCTCATTGTCTTTGCTACAGAAAAGAATTAACCATGAAGTGAGTGTTGTCTTTTTCAAGAGAATTGTCATTGTTCAGTTCAGTTCAGTTGCTCAGTTGTGTCCAACTATTTGCAACCCCATGGGCTGCAGCATGCCAGGCCTCCATGTCCATCACCAACTCCCGGAGTTTACTCGAACTCATGTCCATTGAGTCAGTGATGCCATCCAAGCATCTCATCCTCTGTCATCCCCTTCTCCTCCAGCCTTCAGTCTTTCCCAGCATCAGGGTCTTTTTCAATGACTCAGTTGTTTGCTTTCAAGTGGCCAAAGCACGGGAGTTTCAGCTTCAGCATCAGTCCTTCAAATGAATATTCAGGACTAATTTCCTTTAGGATGGACTGGTTGGATCTCCTTGCAGTCCAAGGGACTCTCAAGAGTCTTCTCCAACACCACAGTTCAAAAGCATCAATTCTTCAGTGCTCAGCTTTCTTTATAGTCCTACTCTCACATCTATACAAGACTACTGGAAAAACCGTAGCTTTGACTAGATGGACCTTTGCTGGGAAAGTATTGTTTCTACTTTTTAATCTGCTGTTTAGGTTGGTCATAATTTTCCTTCCAAGGAGTAAGCGTCTTTTAATTTCATGGTTGCATTCACCACCTGCAGTGATTTTGGAGCCAAAAAAATAAAGTCTGTCACTGTTTCCATTGCTTCCCCATCTACTTGCCATGAGCTGATGGGACCAGATCTGATAGATAGAGTGCCTGATGAATTATGGACAGGATTTATTGTACAGGAGACAGCGATCAAGACCATCCCCATGGTAAAGAAATGCAAAAAAAGCAAAATGGCTGTCTGAGGAGGCCTTAGGAGTAGCTGTGAAAAGAAGAGAAGTGAAAAGCAAAAGAGAAAAGGAAAGATATAAGCATCTGAATGCAGAGTTCCAGAAAATAGCAAGGAGAGATAAGAAAGCCTTCTTCAGCAATCAATGCAAAGAAATAGAAGGAAACAACAGAATGGGAAAGACTAGAGATCTCTTTAAGAAAATTAGAGATACCAAGGGAACATTTCATGCAAAGATGGGCTCGATAAAGGACAGAAATGGTCTGGACCTAACAGAAGCAGAAGATATTAAGAAGAGGTGGCAAGAATACACAGAATTGTACAAAAAAGATCTTCATGACCAAGATAATCACGATGGTGTGATCACTCACCTAGAGCCAGATATCCTGGATTCTGAAGTCAAGTGGGCCTTAGAAAGCATCACTATGAACAAAGCTAGTGGAGGTGATGGCATTCCAGTAGAGCTATTTCAAATCCTGAAAGATGATGCTGTGAAAGTGCTGCAGTCAATATGCCAGCAAATGTGGAAAACTCAGCAGTGGCCACAGGACTGGAAAAGGTCAGTTTTCATTCCAATCCCAAAGAAAGGCAATGCCAAAGAATGCTCAAACTACTGCACAATTGCACTCATCGCATATGCTAGTAAAGTAATGCTCAAAATTCTTCAAGCCAGGCTTCAACAGTACGTGAACCGTGAACTTCCAGATGTTCAAGCAGATTTTAGAAAAGGCAGAGGAACCAGAGATCAAATTGCCAACATCCACTGGATCATCAAAAAAGCAAGAGAGTTTCAGAAAACATCTATTTCTGCTTTATTGACTATGCCAAAGCCTTTGGCTCTGTGGATCACAATAAACTGGAAAATTCTGAAGGAGATGAGAATCTCAGACCACCTGACCTGCCTCTTGAGATATCTGTATGCAGGTCAGGAAGCAACAGTTAGAACTGGACATGGAACAAAAGACTGCTTCCAAATAGGAAAAGGAGTACAAGGCTGTATATTGTCACCCTGCTCATTTAACTTCTGTGCAGAGAACATCATGAGAAACGCTGGTCTGGAAGAAGCACAAGCTGGAATCAAGATTGCTGGGAGAAATATCAGTAACCTCAGATATACAGATGACATCACCCTTATGGCAGAAAGTGAAGAGGAACTAAAAGCCTCTTGATGAAAGTGAAAGTGGAGAGTGGAAAAGTTGGCTTAAAGCTCAACATTCCGAAAACGAAGATCATGGCATCTGGTCCCATCACTTCATTGGAAATAAAGGGGGAAACAGTGGAAACAGTGTCAGACTTTATTTTTTTGGGCTCCAAAATCACTGCAGATGGTTATTACAGCCATGAAATTAAAAGATGCTTACTCCTTGGAAGAAAAGTTATGACCAACCTAGATAGCATATTGAAAACCAGAGACATTACTTTGTCAACAAATGTCCATCTAGCCCAGGCTATGGTTTTTCCTGTGGTCATGTATGGATGTTAGAGTTGGACTGTGAAGAAGGCTGAGTGCCGAAAAATTGATGTTTTTGAACTGTGGTGTTGGAGAAGACTCTTGAGAGTCCCTTGGACTGCAAGAAGATCCAACCAATCCATTCTGAAGGAGATAAACCCTGGGATTGCTTTGGAAGGAATGATGCTAAAGCTGAAACTCCAGTACTTTGGCCACCTCATGTGAAGCGTTGACTCATTGGAAAAGACTCTGCTGCTGGGAGGGATTGGGGGCAGGAGGAGAAGGGGACGACAGAGGATGAGATGGCTGGGTGGCATCACTGACTCGATGGACGTGAGTCTGAGTGAACTCTGGGAGTTGGTGATAGACAGGGAGGCCTGGCATGCTGCGATTCATGGGGTCGCAGAGTCGGACACGACTGAGCGACTGAACTGAACTGAACTGAACTGATGGGACCAGTTGCTGTGATCTTAGATTTCTGAGTGTCGAGTTTTAAGTCAACTTTTTAACTCTCCTCTTTCATTTTCATCAAGAGGCTTTTTAGTTCTTCTCTACTTTCTGCCATAAAGATGGTGTCATTTCCATATCTGAGGTTTTTTATATTTCTCCCAGTAATCTTGATTCCAGCTTGTGCTTAATCCAGCCTGGCATTTCACATGATGTACTCTGCATATAAGTTAAATAAGCAGGTTTACAATATACGACCTTGACATACTCCTTTTCTGATTTGGAAGCAGTCTTTTGTTTCATGTCCATTTCTAACTGTTGCTTCCTGACCTGCATGCAGATTTCTCAGGAGGCAAGTAAGGCAGTCTGGTATTCCCATCTCTTGAAGAATTTCCACAGTTTATTGTTATCCACACAGTCAAAGGCTTTGATACAGTCAAAGCAAGAGTAGATGTTTTTCTGGAACTCTCTTGCTTTATTGATGATCCAAAGGATGTTGGCACTTTGATCTCTGGTTCCTCTGCCTTTCCTAAATCCAGCTTGAACATCTGGAAGTTCATGGTTCACATACTGTTGAAGCCTGGCTTGGAGAATTTTGAGAATTACTTTGCTAGTGTGTGAGATGAGTGTAATTGTGTAGTAGTTTGAGCATTCTTTGGCATATCCTTTCTTTGGGATTGGAATGAAAACTGACCTTTTCCAGTCCTGTGGCCACTGCTGAGTTTTCCAAATTTGCTGGCATATTGAGTGCAGCAGTTTCACAGAATGATCTTTTAGGATTTGAAATAGCTCAACTTGAATTTCATCACCTCCACTAGCTTTGTTCATAGTGATGCTTCCTAAGGCCCACTTAACTTTGTATTTCAGGATGTCTGGCTTTAGGTGAGTGATCATACCATTGTGGTTATCTGAGTTGTGAAGATCTTTTTTGTATAGTTCTGTGTATTCTTGTCACCTCTTCTTAATATGTTCCACTTCTGTTAGGTCCATACCATTTCTGTCCTTTATTGTGCTTATCTTTGTGTGAAATGTTCTCTTTTTATCTCTAATTTTCTTGAAGTGAAATGCTGCTACACTCATATTTTCTTGAGTGTTTTTATTTCAACCAATTTTAGAAGTTGAATATACATATAATAGCGTAAATATATTAGTAATGGCTTAGGCGTATTACTCGCTTCCCTGGTAGCTCAGCAGTAAAGAATCAGCCTGCCAATGCAGGAGACATGGGTTTAATCCCTGGATGGTAAGATCCCCAAAGAGCAACCCACTCCATTATTCTTGCCAGGATAATCCCAAGGACAGAGGAGCCTGGCGGGCTACACTCAATGGGTCGCATTAAGGTGGGCATGACTTAGCAGGCAAGCACAGAGAACTAGATGTATTAAAAAACACTTTTTTTTTTTAAACACATAGTGATCACCGCTGAAATTAGGGCTTTCAGAAACAAGTAAGACAAGCCAGTCCTGCCTTCTTCTCCCTCATTGGAACTGACTCCGTTCCTCATTGCCCATTTGTGTCTCCCTGAACAGTAGGTAAATAGTCCTAGCAAAATGGGAGTAAGATTCACAAGGTAAGCCTTTTGATTACTAAATGGCTTAGCTCATTTACAGAATTTCTTACTCTACTAATTGCAGCAGAGTGGTAGCCTGGTATATAACCCTAGGGTCTGGGGCCAAAATTGCCCTCAGCATGTGGTCTCTATGGCTTGATTTAATCTAAGTAATTCAGAAGTAAATTAGCCTCTTTGAAGTTTATTGTGTTTGTTTTCTTTATTTGTTTTCAGAGGGAGGGGAATTTGCATCCTAATCTTCAGAGAGAAATATTTTGTTTTATAAACATTTTACTCTGTAAAAAGAAATTAATGTTTTTGGATTCTAAATCAATTCTGATATTCTCATGCGTTTAAATTGACTCTCAGAATATCCATAGGTGACGCTAGGAGGTCAGAGTTCAAGTAGCACTAGTGTCCTCCATGGCCTCCGTTGTGTAAGTGATCCTCCTCCTTTGGCTACCCAAACCGTCGTCTCTAAAACCTGGTAAGTTGTGGGTTTTAGTTGGAGCTGATGTTCTTAAATTCTTGTTCTTTTAAGTCTTACTGTAAAAATGAATCTTTGTTCATTTATTTTGTAGAATAGAATTCATAACTGATCCAGCCCTTACACTATAATTCTAACACCGTTTCATATGGTATTTGTAGTGAAATGTAATAGAAATAAAAGTTCCAAAATATCATTTTAAAATGTTGCCCATGCATATTGATTTTGTAAGAGTAAATCAAAATAACAATGAAACAAACTAAATTTTCAATATTCTTAAATGTCATCAACTAAAGAAAAATGATTAAGCACAAATTTAACAAGTAAACTGAATGTGACTGTGACTGTGAAGTCGCTCAGTCGTATCGGACTCTTTGTGATCCCATGGACTGTAGCCTACCAGGCTCCTCCGTCCATGGTATGTTTCAGGCAAAAGTACTGGAGTGGGTTGCCATTTAATAAATGCTACTAAAAACAGTGTAGTAGAAAGTCCCGAAGTTTTAAATTCAAATTAATATCTTTTCAGATATCAGCACTATTACTTTCTGGCCTTGTTTCCTTGAAGTAATTAAATTTATGTGAATAAGACTTTGTATATGAAAAATGAAGATGATAATACATATCAACGAGGTTGTCATGAAGTTAAAAATAATATGTGTAAAATATGTGACACATCTTAGGACTCAATAAATGTAATTATTATTATCACAATGATTTTTAGTGCTTTTGTTTCATGTTTTTACACTGTGACTGAAATTGCATTAATTAACCCTGCTATATATATATATATATACATATATATATATATATATATATAGAGAGAGAGAGAGAGAGAGAGAGAGAGAGAGAGAGAGAAGGAAATGGCAACCCACTCCAGTACTCTTGCCTGGAGAATCCCATGGAGGGAAGAGCCTGGTAGGCTATAGTCCATGGGGTGGCAAAGAGTCAGACATGACTGAGCGATTTCATTTTCACTTTCATATATATATATATATCATCAAGTAAGTTCAAAACATCCTTCCCATAAATATATTTATAACAATACAAGAATAGAAACATCAATAGAATGATTTATTACACCAAAGAATAAAGGTATATGTGCATACTAATAAAAATATACTTAGGAGAAATTAAGAAGCTGACAAAATATAATTAATTACAGACATTTTCAAGAGCTATCACAGTCTTTGTCACAAGTGAATTTTTATGAAAAAAACTCAGTCTATGTCCATGGTAGGACCTCTGGCAGGCACGGTCTTCCCTGTAGAATACTCCTTCGTTCATTTCAGTCTAAACAGACATTCAAGACCTATCAGTATACTTTGGTATTCTGAGTTGATTGCTTTTATTATTTTTAGTTATTTTTAGGCATTTTTTCCACTTCCACTTGTGAAGATAACTTTTTCATAAGAATTTAAAAAATTTATTTATTTATTTATTTAGGTTGTGGGTCTTTGCTGTCGTGTGAGCTTTCTTTAGTTGCAAAGAGCTAGGGCTACTCTGTAGTCGCAGTGTGCAGGCGGGCTTCTCATTGTGGCGGCTCCTCTTATTGCGGAGCACAGACTCTAGGGTGTGTGGGCTCCAGTAGTTGCAGTTCCTGGGCTCTAGAGCACAGGCTCAGTAGTTGTGGCACATGGGCTTTGTCGCTCCAGGGAATGTGGGATCCTCCCCACCCAGGTATCAAACTACCCGCATTGGCAGGTAGATTCTTTACCACTGAGTCACCAGGGAAGCCCTTTCATAAGAATTTTGATTCGCTGTCAGTACATTCCCTTCCAGACAAGCTCATAGGACCACCCTGCCCCCACATCAAATTAGCATTAGAGAGAAATTCTGTATCAGAAATCAATGGCATAGCTACCATGAGGGTATCATCATAATCATTACATGAATGTGCCCATTGCCTATTTGTATTGCTTTTAGAGACTTTTGGAATTATCACTCTGGGTTATAGAGTGTTAAACTCAGATAAACTCAGGCAAGGAGATGCCAACTTTGCTTGGGAAGCAACTTACATCTGATGGGTTCTCAGTGGACATGGTATTAGTAGTGAATCCAGATTTTGATATATTTACTTTAAAAGTCCATTCTTATTAAATATTTGTTACCTTTTCTTCAGGTTAAATTTTTTCAGTATTCTTACAATGTTTTAAAACTCATTTTTTAAGGCTTTAATTAGCTTTGTGTTTTTCTGAACCTTTTTTGATTTCTGACCCAAAGAACATCTACTCTGAGGAATTTTAAAATCCCTGAATCTAATCTTTGCTCTCTGCTTATCTATCTTCTCAAGCCCTGTTTTGGGTTCTTCTGGCACTTTTGCCTTTTTACTTCTAAATCCAATTCCTATACAGGTTTGTTTTTCTTTGGTTCTTGACAAAACATTCTGTTTGCATCAAGGTGTTATCAAATAAGGCTAAACCCATATATAAATAAATCAGGTTTCTTGAACATTCAAGGGGATGTGGCATTAGGGGAATATGCTTATTCACTTATGGGGTTTCTCAGGAAGCACATCTGGTTTGCTGATTTATAGCACTGACCCAAACCTAGGTACTCCATTCTAGAAAGAATTTCACCTTTACTAAGGGAAAAGGGAACATTTTACTTTTGTAAATACAACTGGAGATAGTACATATAAACTATTAACAGTATTTTGTTCTCACAGGGTATGCAGTATTTTTCAGGCTTAATTTGAGATAAGTCAAGGTGGATAAGGTATTAAACAATAAACTGAATACTTTTCTTACCAACTCTTTTAATTTAACCTCCCCAGAAACCTACAATGACTTTCTGTTTCTCTATTTCATTTTCTATCTCTCTAATCTCTCTTCCATTACCCTGGAGACAGTTTCTCAGCTCCATACCTCTGGACATCATTGTTGATTCAAAACTTAAATATTTTAAACAAAGTTCCAATACATTTATGTTTGTCTGGTTTATTCCACAAATGGGCACACTTAGATTTTTGGAAGGCACAAAATGCACACTTGTGCTTTTGTACCTTCAAAATATATCCAGAATGCAGCTAATTCTCGTCACATTCTTTGCTTCATTGCTATCCCCACCTTCAAGCCACCATCATCTCTCTCCTGGATAATTGCATTACCCCTAATAGGCCTCCTTACATTTATGATGCCCACCCCATCACTGTCATTCTCCACACAGCAAGTTGTATGAACCTTTTAAAATATAAGCCAGATCCCATTACTCCTCTGCTCAAAACCCTTCCATGGTGGCCCATGTCAGTTGAATAAATGCAAAAGTCCATATAATTGCTTACAATGCTCTTCATCATCTTGCTTCTCTTTGACATCATTTCTTACCCCCTCCCATGTTCTCTCCACTTCAGTCACACTGGTCTATTTATCTCAACCAAGCACATCAAGTGTTGACCTGCTTCAAAGTCTTTGCATTGCTGTCCCCTCTGCCTACGTATCTGTAGGACTCATTAGATCACCTCTCTTGGGTATCTATACAAATACCAGTGAGGTCTTCCCAAACAACTCAAAGTAAAAAGTATAACACTTACTGCACTGCCTAGCCCCATCCTTGCTTAATTTCCCCCCTCACAAATTTATCACCAAATGACACACTATATATTTTCCTTTTTCCCCCATTCTCCTCATAGAATGTAAGCTCTATGAGAGCAGGGTTATTTGTTTTGTTCACTGCTATAGCAAAGTGCCTCATACATAGAGGCAGTCAATGAATACTATTAAATAGGTATGTCAATGTATAAATAAATGCCTATCATGTTAATACTCTGTTTGTTTGATAAAAGGCACTGGGTGAGATCATGTTGTGCAATGAGGAAGAGTCAGACATATTTCTTAGAAAATTTTAAATTGGTAATGATAGAGTCACAATTTTTGAAGTATGGACACATTTTGATCTATGTTAGATGTTTAAAATATGGACTTCCCTGGTGGCTCAGATGGTAAAGTGTCTGCCTGCAATGCAGGAGACCTGGGTTTAATCCCTGAGTTGGGAAGATCCCCTGGAGAAGGAAATGGCAACCCACTCCAGTACTCTTGCCTGGAAAATCCCATGGACAGAGGAGCCTGGTAGGCTATAGTCCATGGGGTCACAAAGAATTGGACACATACACTGGGTTACATATTTTGATCTTTAGACAATTTCTAAGGACAAACTTTTTCAACCAAACAACTAGTTACCAAAATAAATATAGAATCATGAGAACTCTAAGCTTTTTCTCTATTTGTGGCTATTTAGTTCAATTAAAAATGGTCTCAGTATCACATATGCTTTAGAAATTTCCAGATGCTGGAAATCAGCTTATTGATACATAACTTAACTATTTTCTCAGCTCCTAAAGAGAATAATCAGTGAGAATAAAATATGGGGACTTGGGGGTCTCTCTAGTCCTAAATCAGAGGGATTACTTAGGGAAGTAATTCTTGGTCCTGTGAGGTCACTGAGTGTCAAGAACATATTGGGGTTGGATACAATGATGCTGATAATAAAAATAACAATATCTAGAAGCTAATACCTATTGAAGCTCACTATGTGCAGGTGCTATTCTAAGTGGTTGCTTGTATCAATGTATTTGATCTTTACAAGAACCCTATAAAGCAAGTGTTATTATTTCCACTTTATAAATTAAAAAACTCAAATTTGAAGAGGTTAGATAACTAGCCCAAGTCACACAGAAAACATTAATGGCAGAGATGGAATTTGAATGCTTGAATTCAGAGTCCTCTGTTTCTTTTTAAATTTTTATTTATTTTTTAACACCAAAAACATTTTGTATTGGGGTGTAGCTGATTAACAATGTTATGGTACTTTCAGTTCAGTTCAGTTCAGTTTAGTTGCTCAGTCACATCCAACTATTTGCGACCCCATGGACTGCAGCAAACCAGGCTTCCCTGTCCATCACCAACTTCTGGAGCTTGCTCAAACTCATGTCCATCGAGTCAGTGATGCCTTCCAACCATCTCATCCCCTTCTCCTGACTTCAATCTTTCCCAGCATCAGAGTCTTTTCCAATGAGTCAGTTCATCCCATCAGGTGACCAAAGTATTGGAGCTTCAACTTCAGTGTCAGTCCTTCCAGTGAATAATCAGGACTGATTTCCTTTAGGATTGACTGGTTGGATCTCCTTGCAGTCCAAGGCACTCTCAAGAGTCTTCTCTAGCACCACAGTTCAAAAGCATCAATTCTTTGGCACTCAGCTTTCTTTATTCAGGTAAACAACAAAGGGACTCAGCCAACATATATATGTATCCATTCTCCCTCCAGAGCCCTCTCTTTCTTAATCTCCATGCTCTATCTGCCGATCACCTACCTGGAGCATAAGCAGAACTCTGAAATAGTGTGGGCGCATGCTGATGTGCATATGTATGTATGAGTTGACAGCGAGGATAGTAGAAAGTGAAGGTGATCACAGCTCTGAAGTGAGTGAAGTTGAGGAAATAATATCGTTAAGCTTTACACATGTTCCTTCACTTTATCAGCATAGTAACTTGTATGAGAGAACATTTTCACTTCTTTTTTAATAGATGAGTTATCAAAGGATCAGAGAAATGAGAGTCTCACTTTTGGATAAGGCTTGTTCAGGCAGTAGCAATGAGACTGGGAGGAAATTGTCGCTCCTCTCCTCAAGGGTGAAACTGACAGCTCTCATGGAGGAATACAGTAAGGCATCCTGTCTCCCCTGCCGAGATCCTGTGTACAAGGTATCTGTGTCTTCCCTCTGTGGTTGTGAGAACTCAGCCAAGAGAAGACTGGGTCAGTCTAGGGCTATATATTCTGGGGCTAGAGTTGCCAAGTATTGTATGGAAAATACTTATCTTGAAGATTACTTGTTGTTCTTTGAAATTCAGATTGGGTGTTGTGGTTTTTGTTGTTTTTCACTCAATCTCCCAACTCTACTTGTGGTTTCTATGCCCCTGTCAGAAGTGCTGAGTAGATCATAAGAACAGAGAGGCATTGCCTTGGACTTTGTGAATCCCCATATGGATTCAGCAACTGTTCATTTATTCTTACATCGTTGACAGAAACAATGATTACCTACCAGGGTCAGGCAGCGTGGTAGGCTCTGAACAAGACTTGTGAACGCTCACTCCTAGGGTTTACAGTCTCTAGTTATAGAAGTTCTCAAATTTTAGTGTGTATTAAGATCACTTGGGAAGCTTGTTTAAAAAATTCTGGTTCTTTGTCTCATCCCTAGAGATTATGACTAAGGGTAAACCCTGGAATTTGGTTTCTTAATGAACACTCCAGGTTATCTTGAGATGGATGGTTCCAGGAGTATACTTCGATAAGTACTGGTCTAGTAGATGGAAGGAGACTTCATCTAGGAATTACAAGTAAGAAATACTCTTGAGTAAGATTTGTATGCTGGCATATTATTGTGTGATTTGAGTTTCTCTGGTGGCTAGTCAGTAGAGACCACCTGCAATGCAGAAGACCTGGGTTCAATCTCTGCTTTGGGAAGACTTCTTGCAGAAGGAAATGGCAACACACTTCAGTGTTCTTGTCTGGGAAATCCCATGGACAGAGGAGCCTGGTGGGCTAGAGTCTATGGGGTCACATGAATCAGACACAACTTAGCGACCAAACCACCACCACCATCAAGGTGTTAAGGGCTACAGTTCAGGGGATTGCAAAGAGTCAAACTTGAATGAGCACACAACTCACACAAGGTGTTAATGCAGGTTAAAGAACAGTATTGTATTCTATACATTACTTTTTTTTTTTTTTTAAAAGGAAGTGTCATCTGATAAGATATAACTAAGAGTGCTAGAAGTGGGAATTGGCTCGTGAATAGAGAGATTGTCCCCAGGATTCAGATCAAAGCTTGAAGTCCAGTGAAATATGACATTCTTATAAAGTAGCTTAGACCTCTTGAGCCACAGTCAGTTCTAAGCTATGGTTATATATGAAAGCCTTGTTTTTGGAAGGAAAAGGTTCACTGTGTTTCACAGGGTTAAAGAAAGGACCTATACTTACACTTTTCCAAATCAGTTCTCTCTTTCAACAGAATGTTTGTGGTACTAATATGGTATGTGCACACATTTCTGTATTCATTGTTGAACACCCTGACTGCTGAATCCTCTCTGCAAAGTCAAGTCAAAGCAGTGAGCATTCTGGGAGGGATGCCAACAACAAATTGTAGTAATCCAGCCTTGTTGTTATAAAAGCATGAATCAAAAACTCAGCTTCTTGCTGAGACAGCAATCATCTTAACCTTGTTATACTCTTGAGATGGTAATATGAGGTCTTATCAATATGGTTGATATGACTCTCAAAGGACGGCTGAGGGTCAAAAATGGCAGAATTTATCATGGAGAATATTGCTTTGGTGGGATGTCCAGCTATAGAATTGTGACTACCTATTAAATCCTCTATGAAGTGAGAAATATATGGTCCCCTGCCTGCAGGATAAGAGAAGGGGAGGGAAGTGGAATCAAAAGTAAAATAAAACTGGTCAAATGAGATGAAAGTCTGATATCTTAATTTTCAGCTGTAGGCATCAGTGTTTGAAATTACCCCTTAGGCAGCTTCTGATTGAATGGGGGTAGTTCCATGCCATGGAAGATTAAAGGCTTTCTGGGTGGCTGTATTTTAAATGATGAAATCTTTTCAGAGAGATTTTATTTTTGTAATCAAGTCTGGGCTGCGTTCACACGAAAGCAAATTATAGGTGACCTAGATAATTAATACCATTTAAATGAGTGTACAAAACAAACCTACTATGATTTATAGTTTCTATTTTTTATCTGAAATTTATATCTAGAAAAAAAATTTCATAGAAGCTTCTTAGAAAGAAGTCAAACCAAGATTGATACCAAGAAGACAGAGATTTCTTTAGGAATATCATTAGTATTCAGTTCTAGCCTCGTGTCCTCCAGGAGGAAGGGAAATGTACAGAGTGTTCGAAAGCCTGAGCTTTGAAGTGAGAAAGACCTGAACATGAATCACAACGTTGTCACTTCCAAGTTGTGAGACCTTGAGCAAGTTACTTAACCTCTCTGTGCCTTGGTTTTATTAGCTATAAAATGCAGGTAAGATCAGTACTTGCTTCATCAAGTCTCTGTGAGGGTGAAATGGGATAATACATGCAAAATGCTCTCTTCCATGTCTGGTACATGGTATGCTCTGTATAAATGTTAGCAGTGGGGAATCTGAGACTCCACCTCCCCTCAAAATTGCACCTCTCTTTTCCTACCCAGGTTATGAATAATTGGGAATTTTAGAAAAAGTAAAGAAACAGGCAAAATATTACCTTATGAATCATAGAGAAATGTTGGAGAATGCAGTCTAGTTTGAAAGACAAATTGTCCTGCTAAATGTACTCCAGAATTAAGTAGACTCAACCTACCTATTATAGCAGTACCCCTGGGCCAACCATCCCATGGAAAGAAGAAAAAGAGCAGAATATATTTGTCTTTACAGGAAGGTCTTTTCAAGAATGGCAAAAGTGGACTGAGCATGCCCATATATCCATCTTTCAGTAAGCAAAGACATCATTCTATATTACCAGGGCCGAGTGATTAAAAGGTCAGAAGTGAAGGGGTGTGTTGTATAAAACTTTTCTTCATAAAAACAAAGACTGAAGAGAGGATGTTCCTGATCTAACATAAAATGTCATCATCATCATCAATAATTCATTTCTATCATACTTGCATTCATTCAGTGTTACCTCCTAACTATGTTTTCAAGTCATACCGTGGCTGTATTAGTTTCCTACCACAAACTTAGTAGCTAAGACAATACAAATTTTTTCTCATACAGTCTGAAGGTTGGAAGTCCATAATCAGTCTTGGTAGACTGAAGTCAAGACATTGGTATAGCTTATTTTTGTGGAGACTCTGAGGGAAGAAGCGTTTTTCAGCTTGTAGAGGACACCTGCTTGTGACTTGCTCTTTGCATCATTCCAACCTCTTGCTTCCATCCCCACATCTCCTACTACTCTCTCTTTGACAGTTTTCTCTCCCTCTTATAAGAACTTATGTAATTATACTGCACCTACCCATATAATCCAGTATAAACTCCTATTTCAGAATTATCAATCACATGTGCAAAGTCCCTTTTGCCATGTAAGGCAATAAAGTTGAAGGTTTCATGGACACGGATTTTTGAGAGGAGTCATTATTGAGCCTAGCAGAATGACATTTTGAATATTTCATTTTGCCATGTAGATTTATCTTATTACTGTATACAGTATTCTTTCTAATGTTTCCTGAATCAGGTTGTAGGTTTCTTAAGGACAGATATCAAATCTTCCTTTTTTCAAAAATATTTTTTACTTTTTTTCTATTTACTACTTCATTATATCATGTTTTCAAAGTAAAACAATGCTCATAATAGGCACTCAGTAAAGCCTACCAATTTACTATTTTTTTTTTCTCTTTTCAGTGTCCTTTAATAAGCCATAATGGAAAAGAATATGAAACTTATATATATATATATATATATATACACATATATATATATACATGTAGATTGAATTACTTTGCTGTACAGTAGAAACTAACCCAACATTATAAATAACCCATCATTATAAATCATTATAAACAAAATTTTTTAAAACGATAAATACTTATTATAGGTGTGTTCATGAATGCATAGTCCCTTCAGTCATGTCCGACTCTTTGAAATCCTTGACTGTAGCCCAGTAGGCACCTTTGTTCATGGGATTCTCCAGGCAAGAATACTGATGTGGGTTGCCATGCCCTCTTCTAGGGGATCTTCCTGACCCAGGGGTCCAACATGCTTCTCCTGTGGCTCTTGCATTGCAAACAGATACTGTACCCAATTTACTATTGAATCAGTCTTCAGAATGGAGGCATGGGTCTGGCCTACACATGTTCCAAGAGAAAAAAAATCTTAGCTTTGACTTTTGATTCTATGTTCAGACTACATAAGAAACAATGTAGAGTGAAGCATTAGAATATATTAATAATTTTTTTCCCAGAATTCTCACAGTTGGACTGTAGACAGGCTTTGAGACAGACAGTAAAGTGTTAAGGTTTACCAGAAATACATGCGATTATTCCTGCCACACTTTCCTTCCTTCTGATATAGAAGAGAAATATTGCAATTCTTGTGAGCAGATGTGAAAACTTACACTGCACAATTTAACCTGCTCTCCCCATTAAATTTTAGAGGGAGAAGGATTACTATACAATGGAATTTGTGTATAAGTTTTGCTGCAATGGTTAATAAGTGTACCATGACTTGAAATGAATTCAGACACAAAATAATTTTCTCAGACATAGGTACATCTCAAATGCGTGATTGTTCATCATTTACGGGTTGAATTAGAAAATTATGGAGACCAATATGTAATTTTAAGGTATTTAATTTACATTAATAGATATCTAAATGAACCACAGAATTAACTTTGAAACCTATAGTCCGATTCATAACCATAATTTTAAAAGTTAGTGATGCTATATCATAGCCTTGCATGTGATATTTTGATACATTATTAAGACAAAAGATTATCTTTGTGCCTAGCTCTCAAAATTTGCAATTGACCTTTTGTATCTGACCTATGCTGCCTTTGTATCTTTTCTCTCCCTCCTTGAATTTTCCTCTCTAGAATGGTAGAATCTGAATTGCAGAACTGGAAAGGGCCCTAGAGTCCATCTTGTCAATTTGAACATTTTACAATTGAGGCCACAGTTCTAGAAACTTTAACTGACTTGCTTAAGGTCACACAGCTACTGGCAGAGCTTTATTAAAAACTCAGTTCTCCCAACTCCCTGTAAAAATGTCCCTTTCTCTGTTTAGGTAAGATAATTTAGGAGAAATATTCTAGTGGGAAAGCAATGGAGAGTGAGAGGATTCCAGAAATATTGTTGCTTAAAGGAGACTTAGTTCTCAGTCACCTACTTTCTAGAGCTTATCATCTGTTAGAGCAAGAGGAAGAAGGATATATCTATTTGGGGTTGAAAATAAGGCCAATATGAAGGTCTAATTTAGATAGAGTGATGGTGAATCACTTCACCCATCTGTGTGAAAGGAGCTCCTAAGAACTAAGATCATTTCCTATGACCCAGAGGAAATATTATAATAAAGGTATGACTAAGAGATACAAGGAAATCACAAAAAGAAAAAGGAAAAAGAAAGCAGGTGTAGCAATAGTAAGAGCTATGTTAATCATAGCAAAAGAGGTATGGAAAGTTGAAAGTAGTAATCAAGATAGGGGAATTTTACAATAGTAAATTGATAAATGGGACAGTTTATGAAAAATCTGGAAACCAAACAGCAAAAGTGCCTGAAGACCACATAATAGCTAAATATGGCTGATTCATCTTGAGATTTGACAGAAAACAGCAAAATTTTGTAAAACAATTATCCTTCAATAAAAAATAAGTAAATAAAAAAGATATTTTGACAAATAATTGTTTTTGGCTGTGCCGAGCCGCATGTGGCATCCTGGTTCCCTGACCAGGGTTCAAACTGGTATCCTTTACCCTGGGAGCATGAAGTCCTAACCACTGGACCACCAGGGACATTCCTTGACAAAATTTTAAAAGCAGGATTTTTATAGACTATTGCCTCTGATAATGTTCAAATGAGACAATAAGATGGTAATTTTCTTTTCTCCCCCAACCCCCAACCTACTTGGAAATTAAGAATACACTCTTGGCAGGCCCGTGATAAACTGTCTTTAAAAATAGTAAAAAATGATGAATATCAAAACCTACAGAACAGCAAAAATGCAGAGAGAAAACTCAAGGCTTTAAAATCCTGTGATAAGTGGTAAAGTAAAAGGGAAAGGGATGGAAGATATTTTGAAATGCCAAAGAAAATTATTGATTTCCCAGCAAAGTAAACATACCAAAATTGATAAAGAAGTAGGGATTTAGAAAAAAATAATTATGACTGAAGAAGCGAGAAAGGTGATGAAAGTTATATCATTTAAAGAAAGCTTTGTGGACCCTTACATATTTGCTGGTGAAGATGTGAACTGATGCAGGCATTAAGGAAAGGAGTGATGGTTTCTCAAATAATTAAACATAGATCAAATGATTCAGCAGTCTCCCTCTTAGGTATATACCCCCAAGAACTAAAAGCAGGGACTCAGGCAAAATTGTATACCCGTGTTCACAGCAGCTTTATTCATCATAGCCGAAAGATGAAAACAAACTCAATTCCATCAACAGATCAATGGATAAACTAAATTGGTACATATAAGAATTCAATGCAATTTTAATTAGACTCTAGAGGATTTTATTTTGTGGGGGATTTAATAAATTTTCAAATATGAAATAATAAATGCCTGAGAATATTTATGAAGAGTATAAAGAAGAGCTGGGATAAACTACTTATTTATCACTATTAGAAATACAATAGTCATTGTAATAAAATAAATTTCTATTGTTTTAAGCCATGAAGTTTGTGATAATTTGTTCCAGCAGCCCTAGGAAACGGATACGGGTACTAAATATTTACATCAATGGAATTTTTCTGTGAATTCCAGTATGTAAAAGAGCTAGTCTGAACTGCTCTGGCTCTTGAATAGGGCTCCCTACCCCACCTTCCCCATCTCTGTGTCACCACAGAAGCAGAAGGCCTGCTGGTTGCACAGCTGGAACACCACTGATTGAGCCCAAACCCTTCTCTGTACAGATGAGAAGAATGAAGCTTGGAGAGTGCCTCTCACCTTTGGACAAGCTAAGCAAACTCAGCAGGCTTTATGCCTGTTTCTTAATTTATCCCTTGGAAGGCCTGGGGTCGTTTAGAGTTCTTTACCACAGTGAGTGTAGTTCAGTCAGTTCTTCTCTCAGCAGGACTTTGATAACGCTTTTTTTTTTCTTTTAGCTTTTTATAAATGCATTTTGCTCCCAGATAATCATTTTTTGCTGTTTCATTTTTTCCTATGTTTCATTTCTTTCAATTTTGCATAACCCACCCAAGAAACCCAGTTTCATGCTGTAGATCTCTAGATATGCATCTTTCACTGGAAATATGTCTCCCAGATGAATTCTTAATTCTATGTCTCTGATCCATCATATGACCAAACTGAGCTGAGAATTCCCCTTACATCACCACATGCAAAAAGCCCAGGATGGAGAAATGGTTGAGAAGGCAGGGTCTTGAGGGTGCAGAAAGAATGAGTGTACCCTGTGTGAAGTCAGGGAAGAGAGAAAAAAATGCTGAGTAACTGCAGTTAAGGTTCCATGTCACACGATGTGCCACAGGATTCCTGCAGAGAGAGGTAGACATTTTCCCCAACCCGGATGCCTCTTTATTCCAACCAAAAAAGAATTTTTCACCCTCCTCAAAACAGCAAAACAAGACTACTGAGGCTGCAAAGCTTCATTGAGCTAGATGAAGTGGGGAGACATGAGAAGGAACACTTTTGGGTGAGATCATAGCTATCATCTTGCAGAACTTAGAAGGATGTCTTCCAGTGTTTGAACTCAAGATAATGTCTTGTGCATTGGAGAACAGAGTTAACTAAAGCTGAAGAAAAAGCTTTTAAAGTCCTTCTATTTGACTTTTCAGCAATCTCATAGATATTCTGAGAAGTCTGAACAGTAGTTTTAAAAAACCATGATTGTTACATATTGGCATAGGATATGCAGAAAGCTTGGTATGAAGAAACAATGCAAAATCAGGATGACCAATACACAAATAAACATAAAAACAAATGGGGTGGAACTTTTTTCTATTTATCTCAGTTAAGGAGAGTTGAAAAAGTTGGCTTAAAGCTCAACATTCAGAAAACGAAGATCATGGCATCTGGTCCCATCACTTCATGGGAAATAGATGGGGAAACAGTGGAAACAGTGTCAGACTTTATTTTTTTGGGCTCCAAAATCACTGCAGATGGTGACTGCAGCCATGAAATTAAAAGACGCTTACTCCTTGGAAGAAAAGTTATGACCAACCTAGATAGCATATTGAAAAGCAGAGACATTACTTTGCTGACTGAGGTCCATCTAGTCAAGGCTATGGTTTTTCCAGTGGTCATGTATGGATGTGAGAGTTGGACTGTGAAGAAGGCTGAGCACCGAAGAATTGATGCTTTTGAACTGTGGTGTTGGAGAAGACTCTTGAGAGTCCCTTGGACTGCAAGGAGATCCAACCAGTCCATTCTGAAGGAGATCAAACCTGGGATTTCTTTGGAAGGACTGATGCTAAAGCTGAAACTCCAGTACTTTGGGCACCTCATGCGAACAGTTGACTCATTGGAAAAGACCTTGATGCTGGGAGGGATTGGGGGCAGGAGGAGGTGACGACAGAGGATGAGATGGCTTGATGGCTTCACTGACTCGACGGACGTGAATCTGAGTGAACTCCAGGAGTTGGTGATGGACGGGGAGGCCTGGCGTGCTGTGATTCATGGGGTTGCAAAGAGTCGGACATGACTGAGCGACTGAACTGAACTGAAGGGCTTTATATATTTATAATGAGGAAGTATATAGATGATACCATAATTACACTGGATCTATTTGTAGTTTTTAATATATATAAAAATCATATCTGATAAACTGTTTACAATTTATGTTTCATTTTACAATGTGGGCTCAATCCATTTTGTTGAATTTTTATGTAGCATAGATATGTCTCAAATACTGCACAGGATACAATTCTGCTAATTTTTAAAAAATATTTATATGAAATTCAAACAACAGGGTGTTCTATGTTTTTATTTGCTATATCTGGCAACCCTATTCTAAGAAGTTATTTGTGTCTTAAGACAGAGAACTTTCCTACTCCTTAGGTCTAAATGAAATTGGTGTTAACCTCACTGATTCTATCCTGTTGAAGTCTCAAGGGATCTTCCACACTTTTGGCAAATTTGCAGGGAATTTTCACTTGCAGATCTCTCCATGTCTTTGGGCTCCTGCACCCTTGCATACTGTACCTGTCTTACAGCTCCTCAGTCTACATGATGCCCAGCCCTTTCTTCATTCTTCAGGGACAGCCCCTGCACACATTGCTACCAGCGCCCACCAGTGCTCCAGGAATTTGAACTTTTGTTTATCTAGTGGATGGATCGTCAATGAGAGGCGGTGCTAGCCCTCATTCCTTCCCCTTCTTTCATCCTCTGTACTCAAATCCCTTCTTCCTGGCAGCCTTTAGATAGCTAAATTCTTCACTGTAACTTTGAGGTCAGCCTCTTAGGCCTTGATGCTAGAAATCAAGAGGGGAAAGGAGTTCACCTTCTACTCTAAAAAACTAAAACATTTTTCCCAAGGGAGACTGATCTCTCTTGAGGTGGAATTCTGCTACCAGCTGTGAAGGTAATGCATTTTCTCCATCTTATTACATATTTATTATAAGTGTAAAAGCAGGTCTACGAGAAAAGCTGGTTCAGTAATATGTTACATTGGAAAAATCAGTGTGAATTCATGTCCTTAAAAGACTTATTTTCTGGCTCTATCATTATTATAAATGGCCCAACAGCAGGGGCACTAGTCTCATTTATTATCAACCCTCATGTATTCCCCTAGCACACAAATTTTGATCGCTGGAGGGTAGATGACTCCGTGTCTGGTGCAAAGACAAAATGAGATGGATTCAAAACAACAAGCTGCTTCTTGAAACCTCAGAGGTAGAGCTTCAACGACAGAAGAGCCAGCAAATAACGACAGAAGTAATAATGCTAATGATTAAATTGGAACAAGTTAAGCCTGCAAAAAGCATGAGTTCACCGTAATACTCAAAAGAGGAAATATGAACTGTGCAAAGAGGTACTTGTAATATGGAAAAGAATGTAGGATCTTTACATGTTTATCAATTTAAACAAGTAGGAAAATGTTGACACATGACATTTTATTCTCTTTGTTTAGCATATATTTCCATATATTTAGCACATATACTCATTTGTTTAAAAAAGAAAAAAGAATTAAGGTAAATAAATGAACCAATATGACAGGATTTCTGTGCAATAAGGTAGATGTTTTTCTTGACATAGAAAGGACCAGGAAAATACCAAATACTAACAGATGCTTCAGAATTAATGGTGTTATATAATAATAACTTACAGGGTTGTTAACATTGATTACAACTATGGCATATAGGCGTACACAATGGCCATTACAAAATGCGATGCTCCAAAATTATAAATGATCCAAATGTTTTAAGAAGCAAAAGCACAAAAATTCAATCCTTCATCTCCTAGGAGATGAAGTATCTACTTATTATGAATAAAACTTTATTAATTTTTATAAACTACTAATAAGAAATAGATATATTTCAATTCTTGAAACAAACCAGGTCAGTGATTCATAATATCAAGGCAATAGCATAGGGGATTCTGGCTATGAGAAGCTTTGAGAAAGCAAAGTCATCAAAAGTTAAGATTTATATTAAAGTCAGGGATACATGGGTATCAGGATGTGATGATTGAATGTCTGATATCAAAGGGCAACCAACCTATTGCAGAGACAGAAGTTTGCTTTATCGTGAACCATACACCAAGTCCAGTCCCACACTGCAAATGTAAATGACTGGCCGAAAACCTGGATTCTGGTATTTTAAGTTAGCATTGTCTTTCTTTTGGACCTGGAAAAAAAATTTTTTTAATCCCTGTGAAGATTGTAAACTTTGGTTCTGGTAAAGCTTCATAAAACTTAGGAAGGTATAAAAATTAGAACCCTGAAAAGATGTAAAATTAAGAATTAAAGCACATTTCCTTTATGGTATTAGCACTTTTGCTGCCACTTTTAAGGTTTGGGGCATTATAAATCATTGTGTTTCTGTATGTTTTGTTTATTATTTAGAGTATTTAAAGTATCCAAAAGATTCAGTCACACTAATTTGCCAACTGCACTTCAAATGTTTAAGTAAGTCGTTCACTCAGTCCTGTCTGACTCTTTGTGACCACATGGACTGCAGGCTGCCAAGCGCCTCTGTTCATGGAATTTTCCAGGCAAAACTATTGCAGTGGCTTGCCATTTCCTATTCCAGGAGATCTTCCTGATCCAGAGATCGAACCCTCATCTTCTGTGTCTCCTGCAGTGGCAGGCTGATTCTTTGCCTCTAGCACCACCTGGGAAGCCCTTCAAATTGTTTAAAGGAATTTAATTAATCAATCTTAGAATTAAATGCCCACAAAAAATGGATTTTCTAAGTTTTGCTTTTTAGATACGTGAATTTAAAGAATTAAACATTGAGTAATAGGAGCCATTACAGCTGAACTAAAATAGTTCATGAGTTGTAATTATACAATAACTTTATTTTTGTCTTTTGCTGTTTTTTTAAGCCTATTCTATAAGGCTAGTTCCTCTCCTGTGTCTGTTAAAAATAAGAGCCACATCTGTCGTTCTTCTAGTTATGGTTGCCTTAAGTTTAGACACAATCTTTAGTTCATAATTAAAACGTCTATTCTCATGTCCTAATCAAAATTCTAAACTTAAATTTGAGATTTCTGTCTATTCCTAACTTGAGCAAGACTGGAATCCTACAACTGGGAAAAGACATGATCACTTGCCTCCCTAGCATTTCCATTTTTCCTCTTCATCCCCTTACCTTGATCTGGCTAACTACCCTTCTGACCACTTTGTAGTCAGGGTATTGAAGGGTAGAGCAAAACAAAGATAGGAGAGTCTCAACTGACTGATACTATCATTGGCTGGTTCATGCTCTCTCAGACCAGTAGGAGATTAAAGAAGGCTCCTTCTCTTTTAAGTGTACTTTAGAAACCTTCCCCTATCCAGTTATGGGGACATCTTACCTGAAGTTCTTTTGATGATGCCAAGTGCATCTCTATTTTGCTTTCTCAGCCCTTTAACATTTCTTGTTATCTTCAAATTCTCTCTGTTATGGTCAACTGCCATGTGGTTTTCTTGGTTGAGTCTTAAGATGACCTCACATTAGGTTTCCTATGTGTGTGACCTTCACATCTGGTCCATGGAAAGCATTCAGGCAGGATTTATTCTGAGTCTAAATTTATAAGCCAGCACGAACTCTTTTGCTGCATTGTCAAAACAGCAAGCTAACTTCTCTCTCACCCTTTAGATTTCTTACCTGTGACTAAGTAACTTGTCCATTGTGTCTCCAGACTGCATGTGACATGTACCAAGCCCTCCAAGTGGTCTTGAAACCACTCATTACATTCTCACTTCCCTTTGGGAACAATGGGTGGCATAGTTCTCCCTCCAAGTTTTCTTGGAATATGCCACTCTTGATCTGTTTAAATCCTTCTGGTGAGTTTGTGGTTAAAGAACATGTGAATAGTTTCCTAAAATCTCCTTTTGAATTCTGTTTATGGTCTAGTGCCTCCTTTGGAATACAGTACCTATTATATGATTCTATTTTGGCCAAACTTCCATTTTAATACGTAGTAATATAAGATACAAATTTTAATGAGTGTTCTGCTCCACGCACAATTTTGTCTTCATCAGAGATGTTTATAACAGTAAAGCTTTGAGCTAAAGGACTTTGGGTATTGTAAACAACTGTCAATAGCTACATAAACTGGGTAAACCTCCAAGTTAGAGCTACAGTTAATATTAAGGAACATGGAGAAAATTAGCAACCCCTGCTTAGTGAACACGGCTTGAGTAAGACTTTTTCCTAATGTTCATTAGTGTGGTCTTTTATGTTTCCAATTAAATTATTAGTACTGAGAGATCAAGTCAGAGCTACTTATGAACTTTTCATTGGTGGGGGATCATAGGTCTTAGTTGTTAATTATCAGCACAGGAGTACTCCTGTTTCCTTAGGTCTGTAATGGAAATCTTGGCTTGAAGCCTTAGCACCTTTACTATTAGAAAGGAACCCTGAGGTATCAGGTGATTTCTTTCCATTTTCAAAAGCATTTATGGGCACCAAATAGATTATTTTCCTTGAAGATTATTTTATCAGTATTTAATAATCTTTATTTCAGAATCTCCTTGGTTGTTTTATTTTGTTTTTTTTAATGTGAAGATTTCTAGTCCCCATTCCACATAGATCAGTAAAACTCTGATGGATCCCAGGGGTGAGCATTTTAAATTAGGACTGAAGCTGATCTAAGGGATATACTAACAGAATTCTTTCACGAAAAGTCCATGGACCTAAAGAGGCAGACATGCCACCTCTCATTCCCCTGTCACAACTACATACAACAGACTGAAAAACGTCCCCCACTTGTTCAGTATAACTCTATCCAGAAAGTTATTTGCCCCTGAAGTTGCCCCTCCCTTTTTTCAATGTTAGAGGCACAGGGCAGAAACTGACCCCAAGAAAATATCCCTGAGGAAGACACCACTTTAAATTATCCTCTTTGGGCAGTTGGATAAGGAACCTAAGCTGGGGAAAATCATTTATCTTCTCTTCTGACTTTACTCTCAGATCTCATTGATGTTTCTGTCTTGTTTAATATTAGCCATGACAGGTAAGTTTTGCAGATGTAATTGTTCATAAAGCCAGTGTTGATGTCCATCATTGACTCAGCATCATGGGAAAAAGGACTCTGGATACATCAGCAATTACCCTGTGTGCCTTCCATCTGATGTGGAATCAATGGTATGTGAATCTCACAGTCTTTATCTTCTGAGACACAGATGTTAGTAGCTTTGACTTATTTTTCATTGCTTTGACAATCTGTCATAGACTGTGAAGCAATTTTAATTCTGTGATGCCAAACAGAAACTGCCTGAGAGTTGGGGCGATCTGAAAACAATCTGGCATCTAGTCAGTCTAAGAAAGCCATCATGGACCACAAAGTGATTGCTCCATTTGGGTATGTTCCCTTATATGTTTTTGCTTCTGTGCCAACCTATTACTTTATCCACCACACATGGGTACATTATCTTCTTCCTCATTTTTACCTAGGCACTGCCCCTACCCTTCAGCAGCTCTTTCATGCTAGTCACTTTCCCTGTTGACAGAAGGTAAAGTCCACTCAGTTCTGTCCCCTAAGACAGAAGAGTTAGTCTTTTGCTTAGTTATTTACTCTGGGAGGGCTTGGCCCTTCTACTTGGCCACACTGAACAAGCAAGATGGCCTGTGGAGCCAACCAGCCACATGCCGAGTTTCCAACGGCTCCTATCACTTCCGACTCAATGAAACATTATGCTCCAGGGGTAGACTCTGGCATTCTAGGCATCTGGCTGCCAGGTGATAGGTTCAGAGTGCATGGGTGTTAACTCCCTGGGAAATAAGTCAGGAGGAAGCAGGCAGAGCCATTCCTTTACCTCTTACCTTTCATCAGCTATTTCAAGGCACAGCTTCTCTTTGCCTCTGGTCCAAAGAAGAGTCACGTTCTAAGTAGCCAGGCTTGCTAAACATTCTACACTTATTTTCTGCGGCTGACAGAGAAGTGATAGGGAGCACACAGTGACTCATTTCATATTGGTTTAGAGCCTTTTTTGCTGACTTTCCTTTTTACCCTTGTTTTGCACCTCCCAAGTAAAGGATCTGCACTTTAATTCTTGTCTCAGGCTCCTCTTTCACCCTGGCTAAGATGTGTGGCAGTTGTAATAGCCTGGGTCTTTGGAGTGGGTTGTATACTTTTCACAGCATCTAGGGTGTTTTCTGATTTATAGCCCGGGTAAGCAAAAGCAAACCTCTGGAGTGTCTACTTTGATTTGCAAAAATATTCTTATGGCTAAATGTAACACAATGCACACACATACATTAGAATTTATTTCTAATCATGAAACACTGAAATAAATAATTTCTTGATTTTCATTAGTTGTAAGGAGGGAAACGTGTGCTCTAAGTGGTAAATATAATCAGGTCCTTTATTTCTGTATCAAGATTTCATTTCCAATGAGTGGTTTTGGTATATTTTGTGTTGTCCTTGATGTTCCTGGCACTGTACAAAGGTACAGGTAGTTACCTCAGCACTCCCTTTTCTTCTCCTGATTGAAATCTCACATAAAGTGTTCCTCTTTGTATTGAAAAGAAGGAAAATTGAGCAACCGACAAGTTATAAACCTGATTTTCTCCTTAAATAGAACTTTGGTGTTTTTAAGAACTGCAACTGATGGACCTAACAGAATACAATAGCAACTTTCAAAAGAGTAATTTTTGTCTGCAGGGACTCTGGAGCATAAAAAAATTGAATGATCTTTTATCACAAAGAAAGTAATATTTTAGGCAAAAGGTTAAAGGCTGGGGAGAGGGTAATTCTGCCTTGTAATTACATCAAATTTGACATGTAGTTACAAGATCACACTTCTAAAAGATGTCTTTTCTATTTCTCTTTAACTCTTGGAAATATTTGCCAGTTTTAAGTGAATTGCATTTCATACCCACTAAAAATCAATGAAAACATGTGCATTGATCAACTTTAACCATTGAGCTTGATTGTTCTATTGTATAATCATTCCAATAATGGTGTTTTTAGAGAAAGCAATGAGTTAGCTTTTATTTTCTTTCAGTCTTGAAGCAGAAACAGGCCAATAAAAAGGTAAGTGACAGGATTTGAAAATTGAGAGTTTCTACATTTCAACCTCAGACTATCACAAACGACAAGAGCTGGGCTTCATCTGGCCCCTTATGTCTGATGTAGACACATGCATGCCCACGTACATTTGTTTTTACAGAAATATGTCACCTGTTGTTTTCACAGAACTCCCCAAAGGGAAAGCCCAGTTGGAGGTACTAAACTAATTGGATCCCCAGGGCTTGCTCAGATCCCTTTCCTGGTATGTTTATAGCTACATTCTTGTTGACTTTCTGAAAATTGAAAACCTGGGTTAAGTTTTTACCTGCTTAGTTGTTTTTTTTTTCTTTAAACCTCATTATGCTGAACAAAGTTGATTTTTATTTTTTAGAAATGAACTTATTTTACATCATTGTTTTTCCTTTACAAAATCAATTCTGTTTTTTAGTAGGATAATATCTGGCATGATTTTATCTTTACCCTTAGAAATCTGTCTAAAAGTCTACTAAATTTGCCCCTATCTAACAAGGCTCCCACATTGTATAGGGAGTGCTTTCCATTTAAATACACGACTCATGTAATTAGAACACATGGGATAGAAAGTGAAACTTTTAAAGTTTTAAAATTTATTGTGTTTCCCATTTCAGAAGAAAGTCCTTTTTCTAAAATAAAATTGGAGAAATTGTTGGTGTTCTTTAATAATGTCAAAGAATGATGTGAAAAATATACTACCCAAGGAAAGACAGTATAGAGGGAGAGATTATCCTCTTTTATTACTGATTCCTACCAGAGAAAACTTTAATAAAGGAGATGTTTACCTTCCTGAAAATGGGATGAATCACTGCAGCTACCTAATAAAAGAAAACAGAAGAAAAGAAGTAAGGTTCTGCTGTTATTTTTCCCTCTTAAGGCAGAACATCTTTCTGTTTGATTATTTTTAGATAAGGAGCTTTGAAATCTTGGATAATGAAGTATTCTCTCTGTGGGTGATTCTGTCCATAGATGATTCTTTAGTAAACTTTTGGAAAATACTTGTGGGGACCATGTTGAGGCTCACCATTCCCCACCTCCCTGAGATAAGGAAGGAGTCACGATATTTTGGACATGATACTATCAGAAAGTCATATCTTATGAGTTACTTGGAAAATTCAATATACATAAAATGTATGTTATTTATTTAGCAACTCTAATGAGATGAAAAATGTCCCAACATGAAGTTAGAACTATAATACATACTTAGTTCATTTGTGTGTTATCCAAATATTTGCATGATTTTCTAAAGCAAGACTTGCAAATTCAGTGACATTTTTAAGAGGCTGCAGTATGATAGGCTACTATTTTGAATGTCCAAGTATGGCATCTATTACTTACAATTATGAATTATCATGAACTGAGTAATTGAATATACTCAAATGAAGCAAGCATCTTTCATGTGCAGTATTATTGTTACCAGTTTAACAGAAACTTTTGCAACTGTTTTGAAAATCAGTTTTAGTAGAGAAGATCAAATAACTTTGTTTCTATTTGCTGCTAAAGTCTTACTAGTCTCAATAGACTCTGAACCCAAATAATCAAAGAAGTTGATTTAATATGCTTAAAAAAAAACTCTGATGGTAAATATCTAATCATTGAAATTTTTGTTTAAATTCCTTTGCTTAAATTTGTGCTTAAATTGATAGTAACATTCTCTTTTCACTTTATTTCAGTGGCTCTATAAGTCATGTAAATAATGGAAATATTGGGTAGAATGAGCATAAAATAATTTTTTCCAGTTATTACCACTTCGGCAATTTTGTATGTGTGTATCAGCTGCTGTACTTGGAATATATTAGGAGGACACAGTATAATAGACATAATTTAGGTTTCTATGATATTTGCCTTTAAAGTATTCAAGAACTAAAATGAACAGATTTTTTTGCTCTTTGCTGCTTTTTTCAACCTTCAGGATAGTCTTACAGATGTTTGGGCAATATTGATCTGATACACATATGTAAGGTGAATGTCACCATTCTATGAATCATTTATAGTCCAACATCTGAATATATGTAGTCATTTGAACCACCAGGTGTGAATATCTGTTATTAAATTACAATAGTTGAAGTAATGATGTGGTATAGAACAAGAATCTAAAATTGGTGAAAATAAATAGAAAGACCTGTGACAAAAAGTCTGAGACATATTCAGTATCAGTATGATAGAAGTGATAGCTTAATTATTTGGAAAATGAAAGACTACTCAGTAATAATGTTCTAACAATTGATTAATTACTCGGTTGAAAAGTGATGGAAATGTGTTTCTATTTTGTATTCTATTCCAAAATGCATTAAATATTTAAACATAAAAATGAAATCAAAGAACTAGATGAAAATGGAACTGAGTATGTTATCTAAAATGCAAATGTAAATCAAAGAGATGCATATTAGAAGAATGAAATGTCACTCTTTCTTATCAAATTTGCAAAGCCTTTAATAAACTTTTTTTTTCTTTCTTTTTTTTTTTTTAACAAACATGCACTGCTGGAGGACTAGAACTTGGTGTGGTGTTCCTGTTAGGCAATTTGACCTTGTCCTTTAAAGAGTGAAACTATCATTTAAATGGAAATAGAAACTGTATCTGATATGTTTATTACATGTACCTAGTGTTAACATTAATTAACAACTGATCATTACATTTTTATGTATTTCCAAATGTCTCTCAATAAGTATGTTTGTGTTAAATAGGAAAAAAATTAATATTTAATATTAGTTTTTAATATTTAAGGTATACAGTTCATGAATGGCTTCAGGATTAGAACCCCAGGTTATATAGATACATCAGATTCTATGTATCTGATTTAAAATAATCACTTCTATTTTAAATTGCTTCTCTAGATCTTAGGCTTCCCACATGGCCCTAGCGATAGAGAATCCGCCAACAAATGCAGAAGATGCGAAAGGTGTGTGTTCGATCCCTGGGTTGGGAAGATCCACTGGAGAAGGAAATGGCAACCCACTCCAGTATTCTTGCCTGAAGAATTCCATGGACAGAGGAGCCTGGTGGGCTACAGTCTGGTGGGTCACAAAGATTCATACATGACTAAGCCACTGAGCACATCTAGATTTTGATTCACAAGTCAGTTGAAAAGTAAAACAAATATTCTGGATAAAAACACATGGAGGTCATTGGATCCATGTGCCTGGTGTTAATATGTTTAGACAGACATGAAAATGTTTCTGGATAAGAACTTGAGGAAATATAAACTTTGATGTCTTGCTTTATAAACTCTAGAAACTAGTGTATTATGTGTCTCAGTTGTTCAAATTAGGTTAAACATTTTCTGAAAAAAAATTTTTTTAAATTTTGCCAACCTCCAGGCTTTTGTTCCTCCTGATTCAGTCTTAATGCATCTGGCTCCTGGAAAACACCTTCTCATCTTTTAAAGTCCTGCCAGTCCTCTCTTTCCTAAAAGGCATCACCTCCTCACTTGGGTTGAATTGGCTACCACCTCTCCTTGTAGTTTGCATGTGAGTTTTGTACTAAATGTTAAGCTCGATGAGTGCATGGAGTATGTCAAATTCATCTCTCCTGCCCCAGAAACTGATGTAGTGTCTGGTAGATGGCCAAAAGAATATTGGTTGAATGAGTTAATAAAAATAACACATCATGGTCACATCTAGGGGTTTTGAAGGCTATTGGCTGGATCAGTAGAATATGAGAGAAGGCATTTATAAATTGTTGATCTTTTCATTTGGTAATTTACTCTAGAATATCAGAAATATCATGGATAATCTATAAAAAGTTCAAAAGCATGAATTAATAATCAAAATCTCAGAGGAGACTAAATAACATGGAAACAGATTATGATTAAAGCATATTAAGTGGCAGCATAAATGAAGCATGTTAAGATTTAAAGCAAAGAAGAACTGAAGTAAGGATGTATTAAAAGCTATGTTTCGTCAGCTCAGCAGCGCTTGCCTATAAACCAGTGCTGCCTTCAGAGTTCTCTTCTAGAAATTAGTTAGTAAATCATCACTCTGATAGTCATAGCTCTTAGTACATTTCTCCAAATGACTGAGCTTAAACATAAACTTCGAGCCTTCTGATTTATAATCCTTGTGTTTTTATTAATCACCTCCCCAGGTTTGCCATATTTAATTTACAATATTAAACTAAAGAAACTAGCCCCATTTCTTAATGAATTCACTGCTATAAACTCTACTAATTTGTGTTGTGTGTTAGTCGCTCAGTCGTGCCCGACTCTTTGTGACCCCATGGACTGCAATCCACCAGGTTCCTCTGTCCATGAGATTTTGCAGGCAAGGATACTGGAGTGGGTTGCCACTTCCTTCTCCAATAAACTCTACTAATAGAATCACCAAAAATCGTATCAGTGTGCCAAAAGGATGCCAAATTTACCAACTGAATTTTCTGATTTCTTAAGTTGACCTGAGGGATTCATAATAATGCAAGGTAGTATTCATTCATTCCTTTATTCATTCATACCTGCTGTATCAGTCTTATCAGGCTTCCATAAGAAAATGCCACAGATTGGGTGGCTTAACAACATATATTTATGTTATAGCGTTGCTGTAAACACAGATGCACGATTACATTAACATGAAAACTCTTTTAAATTTCTCACTATTCTCTATATGAAATTCTACATGAACATAACTTTCAGACGTTATTTAAGAAAAATTGCCTTGAAGAATTGATTCCTTTTCCTCCTGACTGTCAGGAACTTCAGAACCAAATATGAAACATGATCACAACACCTATGTTTTCTCTTCTAGGAGGTGCATTTGTATTATTCTCTCATTCTATTGTTTATATTTTATTATTTTATTGATTTCAAACTGTCAGAAGACTCTTGTAAAAAGAAGCATGAAGTAAATAAATCTTTTTTTTTGATCCTAGACTTTATGAACATTTTAATAGCTTTTTAGCAGCTGATTTGATTTTATATTACTTCTGATATTTCATGATAGCCTCAAGCCTGTTTTTGATATTTTCTTTTTTATATTTAAAATATGTCCAGAAACTGCTGTAAAAAACCTTGCATATACTGATACTCCAGAATAGCACATCCATTAACACTTGTCAAGCAAAGATTTCACTGGAGAAAGTTCAACCTGCAAAGAAGGCCTTATTTGAGACCTGTTCAACCGGAAATAAGTCTGAGTAGGAGTTGTGTTTTGTTTTTTTTAAGATTTGAGGTGATGCTGAGAGTTCCTTAGCCATCTGTGTTTGTTAGTCTTTGCTTTACCCCAAAGAGTAGCAGTCTTCATAAGGTGATTTTACAACTGGAGCAAGGTGCCCAGGAAAGTTAGGGTGTTAGGCTCTCAAAGAAATTGGAGGGCAGGGGTTCTGTCTTCCTCAGTGTTTGCATTTCAAAGAGATGACTTCCAGTTCCTTGAGAAAGACATTCCTGACTTATAAAATGGCCAGAGGCTTTCAAAAATTTTTACATCTTAAAGGGGCAGAGAAAGAATTGACAATTTTTCTAAAGTAAGTGCTCTTGGAAAAGAGCAATGAGGGCCCAGAGTCTAGAAGAAGTCTGTCTAAATTTAGTCAAACTGAGGGAAACTTTAAGAACTTCTTAACCTGAGTAAAGTTGGGAAAAATCAGGTTGGTTCTAACATGACTGGTTTTTCTCTGCACTAACACAGAAATCTAAATCTAGGTTCCTTTATATATGAAACTGCCACATACTTGGCAGTTTGGATTATCTGCTTTGATCATGTTTCAATATCATGTGATGATGGTACCACAATGAAAGATATTTAATGGGAATTCTATAAAGATTTCGCTTATATTTCAATGCAAAAGGAAGTCCTCCATAACTATATGAGAAAAGATTTCAGCATTTTACAATCCAACATAACTACCTCCTTCATATAATAACAATCTGTCAAAAATAAATTTCTCACTCAAGCTGAAAACAAATAAAAAGAAGACAGCAAGAAACAGTAGCTGTAGGAATGAAACTGATTTATTATTTTACTGAATGATCACTTCAGGAAGCAATAGGGGCTTGGAGTGATTTCTCTGATATTGGGTGGTTTTGTCTTGTGGGGAAGCCTATGTGAAAATGGCAAGCCTTTAGGAACTGAAATGATACCAAACAATGTCCATTTTCATCTTTTTTTTAATTGTTGTTAATTTCTGTTGACAAAAATGACAGAGTTGTTTAAACAAAGGCCAGATGTGAATATTTTGGAAGGAAGAACAAATTTTCCATAATTCATCATTGCTTAGTTTTTACTTTTGAGAAATTTCAGAATACAAGGCAAAAAGAAAACAGTTGTTTCATAAAAGGTGAACAAACAAACAAAAATCTGTTGGACATAGTAGGTCATTGCAGAGGAACTAAAAATGTTAAATGGAGAAAAGAAATATTTTCGAGGCTGAATTAAAATGTGGTGCAATTTTTAAGGCCAGTTTTCCTTCTGAATAATTGGTTCAATTTGGTGAAGCCGTATTAGGACTCAGGTCAGAACTTTTTTTTTTTTTTTTTTTTCATGTAATTGCCTCATATATCCTTAAGAGACATCATATAGAAAACTAATGAAACATATTTACCCCAGATGGCAATGCTAAGTTCCTTAAGCAAAATTCAGGAATCAGATTTTACATGACACAGTTATATAAAGTGGAAAGAACATTCTATGTTGTTTTTTCCCTCATGGGAAATGTCCATTTTAGATTTTTATCTCATGTTCTCTCCCGTCTAAGATTCTACTCAGATGTAAGGCAATAAAGAAAATAAATAATAATAGATTACTGAACAATGTCTAATATGGAACAGAGCCTTTTCACAAACATCCGCTGGTTCATTCTGTGTGGGTGATCAGACACTTCATGCATGGTCAATTGCTCAGTCGTGTCCAATTCTTTTAAGATCCCATGGACTGCAGCTTGCCAAGCTCCTCTGTTCATGGGAGTTTCCAGGCAAGGATGCTGGACTGGTTGCCATTTCCTCCCCCAGGGGATCTACCCTCCTCCAGGGGATCCTTCCGACCCAGGGATTGAATCTACATCTCCTATATCTCCTGCAAGTAGATTCTTTTACCACTGAGCCTCCTGGGAAGCCCCATGGACAATTCAATCATTATCAAACAAAAAGGCAGCATTTCCTCTCGTGATTAATCATTTGGGCCTTTGCAAGCATCAGAGAAGGCCTCTGAGATATTTGTTCTCTAAGAACTCCTGACGTTGGCTCTACTATTGTATTAATACAATAGTCCCAATGTTCTTGGACTTCTCTGATGGCTCAGATGGTAAAGTGTCTGCCTACAATATGGGAGACCAGAGTTCAATCCCTGGATTGGGAAGATCTCCTGGAGAAGGAAATGGCAACGCACTCCAATATTCCTGCCTGGAGAATCCCATGGATGGAGGAGCCTGATAGGCTATAGTTCATGGGGTCGCGAAGAGTTGGACACGACTGAACACCTTCACTTTCTTTCTTTCAGTTTCTTAGTATTTTTCATGGTTTCCAATTGCTCTTTACATGGTGAAAGTGATTAAACTCACAATCTTTCTTCTCATTTCCACCCATACCCCACCCTTTTTGCTCATTCCCTTTGGTTTCCATTTGATAGGTTCTCTGTGGCATTTGGTAGGTGAGTCAGTCCCAGTTTAATCAGAAATCTCTTCTAAATATAGGATTGTGAGGTCTTCCCAAAATTAGCAACTGCAAACTCCAAAACTAATCATTCCTTATATGATAGTTGCTGAACAATAATTTAATTTGAGGCTTTGTTCTGGCGATCTGTGTCTCTGGGATCACCCATTCTTCCTATCCATTATATTCTAGGTGGCCTTCTTTGAGTCACAATTCAAGCCCTACTTTGGTATTTCTGAGGTTACCTCAGATCTCTCACATACATGCATACTACATTTTCTTAATAGCAACTTGTGTAACTAACTTCTTAATTGTATATTCAGTGCTATCTAAATGAAAAAGTGATAATCTCACTGAGAAAATAATATCAGGAGAAATAGACTCTATAAAAATGAGCAAGTGGACAATAATAATTTAGGGAATACTTTTTCCTCTCTCTAATTTTTCATGTAATACAACTTCAATACAAGTTGTAATACAACTTCAGGGAAAGGAAGCAAAAAATTAGATCTGTATATCATAAAACCTTTGTTTTAAATCCACTTTCTAGGAAGTAGTCTTCAGTGTAGACTTATTTTTTAAAATAAGACTTTAAAATTTTGTTTTTGTTCAGGATGATGACTGAGTTTAAGGAAGCTAAAATAATATGTGACTACCTGTTGCGTGTGCTACCTGTAATTACGTTAGCACATGTGCTGTAATTTTTTTTTCTTTTTAGTAAAGGAGAAGTAGGTATAAAACTCTAATCAAAAGATGAAAACATTTTCTGAGATTTCCATGATACTTAGCGTCAGATAGCCAGCTCTACTTTGTTTTCGGAGGACTGCAGGAGGTGGTCAACTGAGCATGTTAAGTGACCTACCTAGCTGTAACCAAAGCCTTTCAAAACTTCTCTCCAGGAGAAGCATGTTTTCTCTATTACTTTGCTACATTAAAGGAAGCCCCTTAGCAGTCCTAGTTCTGGCCTGATACTTTTTAATAGTCTTAGGTCAGACACAAAGACAAAGAGATTTGACCCAGCAGTGTGAAGATGTCAAATGGGGGATTATCGTGTTGAACAGAGATAGAGAAGAAAGTAAGGATGTCTTTCCCCTAAAGCTCCAAAACTTGGGCTTAAATCTTGTGCCCCATGAAGTACGTGGCTCTGGCTCACTGAAGCTGAAATTCAGTGAGTTGCAGGGCAGATCTTGACCATGTTTGTGTAAAAGATCATAGGTTATGCAGTAATCCATGAGTTAGTGGAGAAGAGATAGCAAGGAAGCAATGATTAGAGACTATCCAAACATGTTACAAGTGGGAATGTTAACATTTCAAGGAGCAACATGCAGAGTCTCATGTAATCACAGCTTTCATTTACTTGCATTTTTCTTTCTAATAATTCCCCATGTGATTATTAAGTGTCTTCTGTGTGCCAGTTGAAATATAAAAGGCACGTTTCTCTGAAGATATCATTTTGTGGTTGAAATGCCAAGGATTATGTTCAATAAATTAATGGGGAAATATTAAAAAATTAGATATCAAGTATTAGGTAATGATGTAATGACTCAGAGAAAGAAAGAGGCTGCAGCCTTTGGGGATTTGATGTGTGTGTGTGTGTGTGTGTGTGTGTGTGTGTGTGTGTGTGTGTGTGTGTGTGTGTGGCTGTCTGTGTCTGTGTACCAGATATTGCAGTGGGTACAGGAATACTTACAGGTTCATTAATGCTCTGAAATTGTATCAATAACTCGGGGTATATATACACATTTTATGGGCTTTCCAGGTAGCTAGAGGTAAAGAACTTGCCTGCTAATGCAGGAGACATGAAATGTGGGTTCAGTCCTTGGTTGGGAAGATACCCTGGAGGAGGTCATAGCAACCCACCGCAGTATTCTTGCTTGGAGGACAGAGGAGCCTAGCAGGCTACCGTCCATAGGGTCACAAAGAGTCGGATACAATTGAGGAGACTTAGAATGCAGGCACTCACACTTTTTCGAGACACATTTTTCTGTGAAAGATTATCCATAACTTCTTGATTCAAATTCTCAAAGTAATCTAGTAAAAAATGCTAAGAACTAACTACTGCTTTAGAGCCATCTGGTTTTAGAAAGTTCTAAATAAACTACTGGGAAGGAGAATATTTTAATTTGACAAATAAAGAGTTATATTGTCCCATTTTTATTTTAAACATTATCTGATATTTCAGGAATCAATTATGTAGGTATAGATTAGAGTACTAAGTATAATTTATAACAGTTATAAGGATTAAATAAGGTGTTCAATAAATACAAGCTCCATTTCCAACCACTCATATTTGCCTTTTTGGAGAATAGCTTGTAATACTTCTATGTGTGTCTCTGTCATTTGGGTCAGTGCCTCTTTGTAGATAGTCAAATCATGTTTGTTTGAATTTGGCTAATAGGTTGATCTGAAAAATGGAGTAATTAATTATGTTACTTGTTTTGATGAATCATCTTATGCTTAAATCCCTCCTGAGACTAGTTTTGTCTATTTGGGATCTTTGGTAATTTAACCTGTTTCTGAGTAACAGGTGGAGAAAAGTGGAAAAGGTAAACTGATATTGCAGTGGTTCAGTTCAGTTCAGTCACTCAGTTGTAGCCAACTCTTTGTGACCCCATGGACTGGACCACACCAGGCTTCCCTGCCCATCACCAACTCCAGGAGTTTACTCAAACTCCTGTCTATTAAGTCAGTGATGCCATCCAACCATCTCATCCTCTGTCGACCCCTTCTCCTCCCACCTTCAATCTTTCCCATCATCAAGGTCTTTCCCAGTGAGTCAGTTCTTCGCATCAGGTGGTCGAAGTATTGGAGTTTCAGCTTCAGCATCAGTCCTTCCAATGAATATTCAGGACTGATTTCCCTCAGGGTTGACCAGCTTGATCTCCTTACAGTCCAAGGGACTCTCAAGAGTCTTCTCCAACACCACAGTTCAAAAGCATTAATTCTTCAGTGCTCAGCTTTCTCTATAGACCAACTCTCACATCCACACATGACTACTGGAAAAACCATAGTTTTGACTAGATGGGCCTTTGTTGGCAAAGTAATGTTTCTGCTTTTAAATATGCTGTCTAGGTTTGTCATAGCTTTTCTTCCAAGAAGCAAGCATCTTTTAATTTCATGGGTGCAGTCACCATCAGTAGTGATTTTGGAACCCAAGAAAATAAAGTCTGTCACTGTTTCCATTGTTTCCCCATCTAGTTGCCATGAGGTGATGGGGCTGGATGTGATGATTTATTATATCAATTTATTATACAAAATAGATTCTCACACAATTAAGAAAGTTCTAGGACCCACAAGAGATTTCCCAACCTGGGAATCTGGCAAAGGGACTGAGAACTCCCAGGGAATTTGACTTCAGAGACCAGTGGGTTTTAATTACAGAACTTACACAGGGTTGGGAAATACACTCTTGGAGGGCAGAAACAAAACCTTCTGTGCAACAGGACCCAGGAAAAAGGAGCAGTGACCCCAGAAGAGACTGACCCAGACTTGCCTGTGAGCATCTAGGAGTCTCTGGCAGAGGTGTGGGTTGGCAGTGGCCTGCTGCAGGGTCTGGGGCACTGAGTGTGGCAGTCTGTGCACAGGCCCTTTTGAAGGAGGTTGCCATTATCTTCATTACTTCCACCATAGTTTGGTCTCAGGTCAAACAAAAGGGAGGGAACACAGCCCTGCAAATCAACAGAAAATTAGATTAAAGATTTACTGATCATGGCCCCACTCATCATTACAAGACCCAGTTTCCCCCACAGTCAGTCTCTCCCATCAGGAAGCTTCTATAAGCCTCTTATCTTTATCCATCAGAGGGCAGACAGAATGAAAACCACATTCACGGAAAACTAATCAAACTGGTCACATCTACCACAGCCTTGTCTAACTCAATGAAACTATGAACCATGCCATGTAGGGCCACCCAAGACGAACGGGTCATGGTGGAGATTTCTGACAAAGCATGGTCCACTGGAGAAGGGAATGGCAATTTACTTCAGTATTCTTACCTTGAGATCCCCATGAACAGTATGAAAAGGCAAAAAGATATTGCAATGGTAGGCAGAAATATTGTTTCACTGCCCAGAGTTCTCTTATTCATCCTTTCTCCACCCAAATACTATTCAACAAGTGAATAGTTTAAAATGAAATCAAAGGCATCTTGAAAAGGAAAACTAATTCATTTTTATAGTCTGTGGAGTATGTTTGTGGGAGTTGGAAAACCATACTGCCCACATTAATTAATTCCTTCCTCTACACATTCTCCCTGGTGGCTCAGATGGTAAAGCATCTGCCTGCAATGCAGGAGCCCCGGGTTCCATCTCTGGGTCAGAAAGATCCCCTGGAGAAGGAAACGGCAACCCACTCCAGTACTCTTGCCTGGAAAATCCCATGGATGGAGAAGCCTGGTAGGCTACAATTCATGGGATAGCAGAGTTGGACACTACTGAGCGACTTCATTTTCTTTCTTTTTTCTTTTTTACACCTTCTGCCATATTTGGTCAACTTATCCAAGCCAGTGCCTTGCTTACAGTTTCTCCAGTTTATTGGTCTGGGGGATTTTGTGGTAGTAAAAGAAAAGAAAAGAAAAGAATAGGTTGTGCTTTTAACACAGCTGGTTTTATTTATCTTTAATGTGGGAGATTTGAGCTAGCCACAAATGGGTGAAGGAAGCATATAGCAACAATCAAAAGTCAAGTGAATATTGCCTGAAAATATAGGATGAAGTCTGCTGAAGATTAGACGAAAAGATGTGCTAAACTTATGAGAGATGTCTTACATCCCACACTCATAACTTTACCATCATTTTAAGTATTCTGAATTTCCAGGAAATTATGGTTGAATTTTTTACATGAGAACTAGTCTCAAGTTCTATGTGCTTTAGATTGCTGCTGCTGCTGCTAAGTCACTTCAGTCATGTCCGACTCTGTGTGACCCCATAGACGGCAGCCCACCACGCTCCCTTGTCCCTGGGATTCTCCAGGTAAGAACACTGGAGTGGGTTGCCATTTCTTTCTCCAATGCATGAAAGTGAAAAGTGAAAGTGAAGATGCTCAGTCATATCCGACTCTTAGCGACCCCATGGACTGCAGCCTACCAGGCTCCTCTGTTCATGGGATTTTCCAGGCAAGGGTACTGGAGTGGGGTGCCATTGCCTTCTCCGGTGCTTTAGATTAGGGAGAAGCAAAACAACAACAGAAAACAGTGCCCTGTTATCTTTGGAAGCTTCATTGAGTTTACCTAATATCATGATAAGTGCCTAGATAGTTTTATGTCATTTATGTAATTCTACATCTCAGTCATTAATAAGAACCGCATAGCAATGGGAGACTATGAAAATTAGTTTTGCAGTAAGATAGAAAATGTAGGCATTTGAATTACCAACATTTAATATAGGGTATTGGATAGATGTCCTCTTGCTGCTGCTGCTGCTGCTGCTGCTGCGAATTTGCTTCAGTCGTGTCTGACTCTGTGTGACCCCAGAGATGGCAGCCCACCTGGGAATATTAAATAAAAAGAATTAGCAACATAGAGGCTAACAATAATAAACAGTTGGGTTAAATGGCTGTACAGTTGTCTCCAAAATTGGTCAAAGCATCCACACTATTTCTATTAGAAATTAGACTTGTCACTTTTCTTTTTTAAAAAAGAATACAGGGTGCATTAAATTTTTTTTAATGAATTAATTTATTGGCTGTGCTAGGTCTTCATTGCAGTGAGCAGGGGCTACTCTTTAGTTATGGTGGCCTCTCCTTGTGGTGGCTTCTCTTGTCGCAGAGCATGGGCTCTGGGGCAGTCAGGCTTCAGTAGTTACAGCACATGGACTCAGCAGTTGCAGCTCCCAGGTTCTAGTCACAGTGGTGGCATGCAGGCTTAGTTGCTCTGTGGCATGTGGGATCTTCCCGTGTCTCCTGCGTTGGCAGGTGGATTCTTTAACACTGTGAGCCCCCAGGGAAGCCCCGGCTTGTCATTCTTAATTATAGGGATAGACTCAATGCTTATTCACAATTTTTTGAGTATATGAATGATCAAATACAAATAAAAACTTCCTAAAATTTCCACTAGTAGAATGGAATTATCTTGCTTCTGGTCATAAAGAGGAAGAACTATGAACGTGTACAGCCAATATGAAAAAAGATTTAGCAGAAAGGTATACAGTGAGCTATGAAGACGAGGGTGTGGTGGCAGTGTTTCTGTGAGTGATTCATTTATTAATAGAGCCTTGTTTCATGTGATGAGTGTTGATAAATAGCTTCATTCCAAAGAGAAAAAAAAGTAATTTTTAATGGATTTATTGAATCTCTATATTTCAAACAATTTTTAAAATAAATTATATATATTTCATATAAGAATGAATAAGCCTGTGTATGAATAATACACAGTCCCATGCAGGTGTATCTTGGGGATGAATTAAGCAAATGAAAGAATCGGATTAGAATATAATGAAATCAGAGAGAGAAAAAAAAGAAAGCTTTTGAACATATTGAATGCAATGGCAAGCATGTAGATTTTTGAAGTAGGTGAGTTCATGTTCTGCTCACTAAACCTTGGTTTAAAATGAAACATATTATTGCCTAATTCATATAACTTTTAATATTTAGTAACATAATGTATGTAAAGTACATTGTACAGACTTGAGCATGTAAAGATGCTCAGTAAGTGCCAGTGCTTACCCATATTGCCTTCATAGTGTGAAGTAACTTGCTTTTTCCAAGTGGATTTTATGGCTCAGTGGTTTAGCTGGTTCATATATTTTCTCTGATTCATTGGAAAATGCCAGCTGGAAGGATCTGGTCACAGATTGGGACAGATAAAGCTGACTATTCACTTTTCCTCCTGTGTGGAAATCTATGCCATCACAAGTCATTATTAGGAAAATATAGAAATAAGATTGCTGTTTCTAAAATCATTAAAATATATCTTTTATTTTTGCAAATTAAAATCTTTTGGGGGGTTTGCTTTCTTTGTATTATTATTTTAGCTTTAAGCAAGTGAAAGAGGCAGATATACTTTAATATAGATTTTAATGACATGGATGATTTCTGTAAAGCTAATGTGCTTGCTTGAACCCTCTTTTTTCCTGTTGTATCAAGGGATAAGCACTTTTAGTGTTTATGAGGTTCAGTCTTACTTACTATAAAAGCTAGATTTTCCATCTTGTTGAAGACACCTCACTTCTTTCCTACGTAGAGAGAATCTAATAAAGTGACCTCACATTTCAGCACAAGAGATTACTTCATAATCACTTCACAATTAATAAAAAACAAAATGTCCCTCTTCAAACTGAGCAGAAGTTACCTTATTCCATAGTTTATTTTTGCATATTCTAGCTTACGTATTTCTGGTAACATGATTATCAATATTATCACAGAGCAGAAAATTAAATATAATTACAGTACAGAATTAAAAGTATTTAGATCTATATATGAGTTTTTGTGGGGTGTTTTCAGTTTATTTTGTTTTCATTTTATCTTTTAAACAAATTTTAATTGTTATTTTAAAAAAACACACACAATTTGCCATCTTACCATTTTCAAGTGTACAGTACAGTAGTGTTAAGTATCACAATGTTTGTCAGCAGCTTTCCATAACTTTTCATCTCGCAAAACTGAAACTCTATACTCATTAAATAATATCTCCCTATTTCTTCTTCCTGCAGTCCCTAGTAGCCACCATTCTACTTTATGTTTCTATGAATCTGACAACCTTAAATATAGATGAGTGGAATCACATGGTGTTTGTCTTTAAAAAACAAAAACAAAAACTAGTAAGCCCAAATTTTTAAAGTTGATAAGAAAAACTTCAAAATACTTTGCTTAACAACTCACATGTAATTGTTTGATGACTATATCAATGCACAGTACTGGGCAATAGCTATTTTCATCCCAATTTAAAGATATTTTAAAGTATGCTTACATTTGTATCAAACTATTTATATTTCTAGATTTAATATATGATGTTAAGAAAGTATGGGTTGCTAATACTATATATTTTTGTGTAAATAGTCCTTAAATATACAAAGCATCTATTTATAAAAAATTGTTTCTTTATAATTTTAAAATAATTTTTCTACTTAAAGATGTCTTTACACTGAAATCTATTGGCACTAATTGAATAGAGTTTACTGATAAAATGAAAATATATAAATTTCTTTATAATAGTAGAATAAATAGAGATACAAAAAATTGGGCTTCACAATTCTATTTAAGATTAAGTGGTAATATATTTGAAATATATAGAAATAACAAATTGCTGTGTTGTGTAAGAGGGCTAAGGTGCTTGGACAATTATACTTCAAAAATAAACAAGCAAACTCATTAAAAAAAGATCAAATTTAAACTTCACATTATAAGATAAACAAATACTAGGAATATAGTGTACAACATGATTAATTAATACTGCTGTATGTTATACATAAAATTTAAGAGAGTAAATTCCAAGAGTTTTTGTGACAAGAAAAAATCTTGTTTTTTTTTTTTTCTTTTATTTTGTATCTATATGAGATGATAATCACTAAACTTACTGTGGTAATCATTACATGATATATATAAATCAAATATTTATGCTGTATCCCTTAAATTTATACAGAGCTATATGTCAATTATATTTCAATAAAACTGGAAGAAAAAAAATAATAAGAAATTATAAGATTTGAAAATCAATCATTTGAAGTTTATATTTCTCTATTGTAACTCAGAGTCAGAGGACATACTTTGCAAAACAAAACAAAGCAAGGGGACTTCTCTGGTGGTCCAGGAGTTAAGACTCTGTGCTACCAATGTAGGGGAGCACGGGTTCATCCCCTAGTTGGGAAACTAAGATCCCACATGCCACGCAGCCAGGAAAAAAAAAAAAAAAGCAAAACATCAATTTTTCAGACATTTTCTGTAAATAAAATCACTAATGTTAAAGAAAACCCAAGTCAAATTATTTGTAAGTACTATTACCTAAACAGACATTTATGAAAATAACCATTCTGTGAATTTCTAAAAGGCCAGCTTATGTCTAATTTGTGTTATAGACCAAAGCACCATATCTCTAGCTGTACTTCAAGTATATTTTCTTTTATAAGGATAGCCCCTTACAGCAAAGGAGATCAACTTGTAGATTACCCAGCTATGTCTGTGCACAGAATACTGGCTCCTCTTAATAACAAAAGTAAAGCGTGTATTACATTACTAGTGGCGCTCTATCACCTTTATTTTATTTTTGCACAAAAGTATTCTGTGATGTTGCAGATTTTGAAAACAGTAAATCAAGGCACAGTTGTTTCATATTCAGTAACAGACAATAACACCGGGTCAACATTTTTAGTAACTTGAAAAATATATAGGTAGCGTTTGATTATATGTAGATTTTTTATGTCTCTTACAGTATCATTGAAATTTGATAAAAATGACAAGAAAATCCAGACAAGGTTATAGTTCATTTGAAAACGTAACAGCCATCTGGTCAGGCATTTACTCGTATAACCTGAAGAAAGTCTACAGGTGATGACAAATGGCTCCAAGATCCTTTCCTCTCTGAGTAAATGAAGCAGAAACACCACCCAGGGAAGCCCCAGTTGACAGTGATGGAAATGCTCACAGGCTGCCAAGGATAAAACAACAGCTGAAGCAAATGTAATGGAAGAGCTCAAGAGAGGTGTGTGCTAGGGACTAGAGAACTTTGCTGAAGCAACTAGCAGGATGGACTGAATGTAAGTAAAAGTCTCTAGCTAGTGTTCTATTCCGGAGAAGGCAATGGCACCCCACTCCAGTATTCTTGCCTATAGAATCCCTAGGGACAGAGGAGCCTGGTGGGCTGCAGTCCATGGGGTCGCTAAGAGTCAGACATGACTGAGCAACTTCACTTTCACGTTTCGCTTTCATGCATTGCAGAAGGAAATGGCAACTCACTCCAGCGTTATTGCCTGGAGAATCCCAGGGACAGCGGAGCCTGGTGGGCTGCCGTCTATGGGGTCGCACAGAGTCAGACACGACTGAAGCAGCAGCAGCAGCAGCAGCAGCAGTGTTCTATTCAGATGGTATATTCATATGCATGAGGAGGAGCAATGGGCTGATGATGATGCAGTCATGCATGTGGAGATAGGATGGAAATGAGCAGTGTTTCAAGGTGCAGATCTTTTTTAGCAGGACCTGATACAGAGAAGCAAATGATGAGCATGTAAAAATGGTTTGTAGGATTGAGACTGGAATTCGTTACAGAGGAGGAGAACTGATGTGAGACATCTTCCACTGAAGACTGGTGGTGGGGAAAAGGAAATTAAAATAGTTTGCAGAATGAAGGCAATGATTTTGGTTTGTTTGTTTATAGGTAAAGAGTTAGTGGAAATGGTGGTCGACTGAGAGAGGGGACAAGGGTTTAAGGAGACAAATCAAAAGCAAAAATTTTAGAGAAAGTTTGGAGTACAGCTGAGATTTTATCTTTTCCCGGGCATCGTTGCATAGACTAAGGCCAACCATCTGTCAGAAAAGGAGAAGAAAGTATTTGAGATGGTGACATTGCTGATAGGGAATGTCAGTAGAGGAGACACATTTTAATTCACAGCTTTGCTCATAGATTGACTTTTTAAAGGAACTAAGAAAGGAGTAAGGGCTGAAAGTATCCATGGAGCTGCAGAGGTTAATCATATGTGTAGGTACTAAAGGGCTTCCCAGGTGGCTCAGTGGTAAAGAATCCACCTGCCAATGCAGGAGTGAAGTGAAGTGAAGCGAAGTTAAATGACGTCGCTCAGTCGTGCCCGACTCTGCGACCCCGTGGACTGTAGCTTACAAGGCTCCTCTGTCCATTGAATTTTCCAGGCAAGAGTACTGGAGTGGGTTGCCATTTCCTTCTCCAGGGGATCTTCCCGACCCAGGGATCGAACCCAGGTCTCCCGCATTGCGGGCAGACGCTTTACCGACTTCCCTGGTGGCTCAGATGGTAAAGCGTCTGTCTACAATGTGGGAGACCTGGGTTCGATCCCTGGGTCGGGAAGATCCCCTGGAGAAGGAAATGGCAATCCACTCCAGTACTATTGCCTGGAAAATCCCATGGACTGTAGCCTACCAGGCTCCTCTGTCCATGGGGTCGCAAAGAGTCGGACACAATTGAACGACTTCACTTCACTCAATGCAGGAGACATGAGTTCAATCCCTGGGTTGGGAAGATCCCCTAGAGAAAGAAATGGCAACCCACTCCAGTATTCTTGCCTGGGAAATCAGGTGGACAGAGGAGCCTGGTGGGCTACAGTTCATGGGGTTGCAAGAGTTGGGCATGACTAAGCCCATGTACACAGCACGCCCTGCACTAAAGACAGACTCCTCTTCCTATGAATGTCTAGTGACTACAGAACAGTTTCCTGTATAACAGGTATTCAGCATTTTCTCATTTAAATCTCACAACAGCCTTTTGCAGGAAATAACAATACTCTCTCAAATTTATATTGAGGAATCCAAGTCTCAGGAAGGTTAAGTAAGTTGAAGGCAGTTATCTAGGTAGCAAGTGTCACAGTTGGGATCCAATCCAGGTTTGTCTGCCTGGGAATGCTCACTTTTAAATATATGTGACAGGATTAAAGCAGACTTTTCTGGCTTAATTTGATGTGTGTGTGTGTGTGTGTGTGTGTGTGTATGAGAGAGAGAGAGAGAGAGAGAGAGAGAGGAGAGAGAGAGAAAGTATGGAAAAGGGATTCTTTATCATAAATGAATTTTCTTTTCCACTTAATTAAAAGCTCCTTGTGTATAGGGACCCTGACCTCATTTGTGTTAAGTGGATCGTCTTTATTTCTAAACTGCAAGCTCTTTCTAAATTTTTTTCTTTACAAGAGGTATATCTAAGCACTTATTTTCACAAAATATTAATCGAGAAGGCATTTTTTATTCTAAGTAATAAAGACGCACACCCTTCACCTTGGATTTCAGAGTAAACCGGAGAGAGAGCGCATACCTGCATATGGACTGTCTGTATGCTTTTCATGTTGTCATTGGGTTTAGAGGGCATTTTATGACCTTGAGTGGCACTTATGTTGGATTTTGAGTATGGAAAAAACCACAGGGGTATCTGTTTTCCAATACCCATGTCATTATATAAGTTAAATGCTACCAAGAAAATAGAGTCCATTTTGCTTTACTTAGAGCCTATTTAGAATTTGTCAAATGCTCCATACATAAATAACCTGGAGAAGTTAGTCACAAAGGACTTTCAGGTACTTTAAAAAATTACTCTCCCCCCACGCTACCCTAGCTCTTTCATATCTCTATTGAAATGTTCTTAGGGATCTCATGTCCCAGACCAGCGTCAAAGTCAAAATCCCATTTTGCAAGGGATATAAATCTCTGAATTTGAAATAGCTTTTGAAAATGTTTGGAGTTTTAATTTCATACTTGCCTAATTTTAATGTGGGTCAAGAAAATGGTATGGCAAATGCAACTGGTAGTTGGAATAATGGGAAAACATTACCAAGGAGCCCAAGAAAAAGAGAGAGAGCATTAATAATGTATTTTGAACCCCTATGTGAAGAAGAGAAATAATTTGTTTTAACTAATAAAACTACTTTATTTTGAGGTTAATTGCCATGTTATTAACTGAAACGCATGATTGTTACTAATTACATATTTTCAACCCACCTTTTATTTACCTGCCACTGCTTTACTTTATCAGAATTTGCTGCTCTGATTTTAATGGCCCACTACTTCTTTCTTTCCTCTTCAAGGTTCTTTGTACTTTTGTTTTAACAGTGGAATCGCTGGCAAGGCTTGCCCTCATTTGTACTTCATCCTTTCTGTTCTTTTTACAGTCTCCTTCCCCTCTCCCATTGAAACCTCCTAAGGACTTTGAAGCTAATTTATAGTGATACTTTCACTGCTCTACTTATTAAGGAGTAATAGGTGATGATAAGTGTACTCTACAACAGTGTGAGCCTGTTGAAATCAGTGCTCTCTTATTAGCTGTTTATTCTCAATTTAATAAAGTTGATTGACTTATAAAATTTGGTGGATAAAATGTTTTCCAACCAAGTTAACTTCTCAATTATTTCACTGTAATTTTCATGTACAATTCTTGCTGTGGATTTCAAGGTGATCTTGCTTTTTAGTGAGAGATGGTTGATCAAATCATACAAGTTTATGCCTACAAGATAGTCAGTTCAGTTCAGTCGCTCAGTCGTGGCCAACTCTTTGTGACCCCATGGACTGCAGCATGACAGGCGTCCCTGTCCATCACCAATTCCTGGAGCTTGCTCAAACTCATGTCTGTGGAGTCAGTGATGCCATCCAGCCATCTCATCCTCTGTCGTCCCCTTCTCCTCCTGCCTTCAGTCTTTCCCAGCATCAAGGTCTTTCCCAGTGAGTCAGTTCTTTGCATCAGGTGGTCAAAGTATTGGAGCTTCAGCTTCAGCATCAGTCCTTCCAATGAATATTCAGGACTGATTTCCTTTAGGATGGACTGGTTGGATCCCCTTGCAGTCCAAGGGAGTCTCAAGAGTCTTCTCCAACACCACATTTCAAAAGCATCTATTCTTCAGTGCTCAGCTTTCTTTATGGTCCAACTCTCACATCCATACATGACTACTGGAAAAACAATGGCTTTGACTAAATGGACCTTTGTTGGCAAAGTAATGTCTCTGCTTTTAAATATGATGTCTAAATTTGTCATAGCTTTTCTTCCAAGGAGGTACTACAAGATAGTATCAAGACCTTATAGAATTACTGTTGTTAACAAATTTGGATTCACTAGGATAATAACTACCAATCAATCCTTATAAGGGAAGAACACAGAAGTTTATTGATTCCATGATAACTCAGAACAGCACATTGCTTCTCTGTCTTCTACTCAGGAGAGACATTGTTTCTTACTGGAATTCTCTCTCTACAATGAGATTATGGGGCCATTTTCCCTTCCACTTCTTGGGTACAGAGGCTGGTTATGAAGATTAGACCCATTGGAGGGTCCACCATGTGTGTCAGTGACAATCAACAGGGCTGTCATGCTCATTCTCACTCTGAAAACCCTTTGCCAGATCACTGTTTCAGGAAATTCAACTAAGGGAGAGCTGTGTTGATAATGATTACTCCCGCTACATCTATATTAACATTCTGTGTACACCACTCTCTTAAGAATATGAACTAAATACTGAAGGGTGATTCCTTAATCTCATAGTGCCCCAAATAACCACTCCTAAATCTCTAAACCTACAATATCTGTATATCAAAATAACAGTTTCTCCTAAAATGCCAGTCAACTAAGTTTGCAAGTAATTTCAAGTCTTCCTGAGAATATTTTTGTTGGCTTCTTCTTGCTCTAACATGAAAGCAATAAATCCAGATTCCCTGTTTCTCTTTTTTCCGGAAGCTAGCCTATGTCTTCAAAGAAGCCAGAGAGTATAATTGTTCAAGGTGACATTTTCTTGTCTACCGCTTCACCCTAATTCCTAGCATGGGTTCTATGTAAATAATTGGCTCCCCTTTCTTTCTGATTTGAGAGAATTTTTATCTTTCTTTGTGCTTTTTGTCACTTTGTAGTACCTCCTATAGCTTCTTCACTTTCCTCCTGAGTTTCTGGACTTCTTTGTGTTTTCCTGTTGTCTCTTTATCTTACAGATTTTCTCTGCAAAGTATTTAGTGATTGGGCATTCAGGGAATCATTTAAAACCAACATTTACTTTTGGGTGTAGCTTTGGTTCATTAGCTAATCGATGTAGTTGCCTAGTGTAAAGTCTACATCGTTTCTGCTTTTGGCCCAGTGAGTAAGTTTCAATTTTCAGAAAAGGTTAATTTCAGAAGATGTAAGAGCCATAGGGTTAGCTTGTTTGACACTTTGTGTGCTAAGTTACTTCAGCTGTATCTGACTCTTTCTGACCCACTGGACTGCAGCGTACCAGGCTCCTCTGTCCATAGGTTTCTCCAGGCAAGAAAACTGGAGTGGGTGGTCATGCTCTCCTCCTGGGGATCTTTCCCATTTGACACTTTGGTTCAGTCGCTAAGTCGTGTCCAACCCTTGCAACCCCATGGACTGTAGTCTGCCAGACTTCTCTGTCCAAGGGATTTTCCAGGCAAGAATATTGGAGTGGGTTGCCATTTCCTTCTTCAATTTGACACTTTACTTCTGGCTAAAAGATATAACTATAGCTATTCCTGTAAATGTAATATATGAAAATTATGATTAAAAGTAGTTCACCTTAATATAGTGCTTCATTGTCAGAGTGATATTTATTCATTGTTTACCACCTCCCTACTGCTTCCTGCCCCATCCCAGACAGACACAGATACATATCCAGAAGCAGTTATGACTACTGGTTATTTTTGTGAATTCTGAGATGTTGGTATTGTTCATAACATAGAGAAAGAGCATGATGGATTTAGTTTCAGAAATCAAGTGTGAGGCTTATATCTGTTACTTAGCAGTGCAACTTTGAGCAAGGCGGTAAATGATACTGGGCTTCAATTTCCTTGACTAAAATCAGGGTCGTGGGTGTTCTGCCTACATTATAGGACTGCTCTTTCTGTTAGATGAGACTTTTTGTGCTAGCATCTCATGAATTTCATGGCTTATTCTAAAAGATTTGACCACTAAGGTGCTGTAAATTCCAGTGTTCCCATATTGCCATTGCTTGGGGATGGTGAAAGTGTGTCATCCCTTAATGAGAGGAGAAGTAGGTTGATTTGTCCTACTTTTAGCTATAAAACAAATCCATAACAGCCTGAGGCTTTTATTCTACTGCTAATTCTACTCATGGATTTCATAGCTTTGCAAAAGTCCAAGTTTTATAAAAGTCCATAGCATTACTTTGAGGCTTTAAAAGTCATGTTTTAAAAACACATCTCCTTCTTTCTAGCACCATTGCTTCCATTCTGAAGCCCAAAGTCTTTTTCGGCTTAGTTGAATAAATTACCCTTATTTTCAACTAACACTATTGAAACGTAATATCCTCTGTTTTTTTGCAAATTATTGGGGGAATAAAGGATGAAAGACAATCACTGATTATCAAGGGGCTTGCACTGGCATGAATGACTGGAAAATCATTAAAATAAAATATAGTAATTTCTAAGAGAGATGAACATAGGATTCTATTAAAGAAAGAAAACAACTAGCATAAGTTTGGCACATAGATATCAATTAACATAGGCTTAATTATGGACAGAATGTGGTGGGGAAACTAAGTGATATGAGATGGGAGTCCTAAATAATTAACATGTGTTGTGCAGGGCAGGGAGAGAAGAGCTCAGTCCATTTTAGAGAAAAGCATCCACAAAGGTGCAGAAGCAAGAGAGTACAGTCTTCTTGGTAAACAACAAATGGAATATGCTGGAATGGAGTATTGGCACAGGAAAGTAGCTAGAAGTATTTATTAATCAAGGTTCTCCAGAAACACAGAACCAGTAAGATATACAGTAGCCCCTAGCCCGTTATCTGCAAGGGATATGTTCTAAGACCCCACTGAATGCCTGAATTTGTGGATAGAATCAAACACTATCCTTGAAAGATATTTGGTTCTGTTCAAAAGGTCATCGTTGATCCTGTTCAAAAACTCCATAGAACATTTGGTCCATGCCAAAAGATCCTTGAAATCTGATCCAGTGCAAAACACCTATAAGACATTTGTTCCACATGAAAATATCCTTGAAATTTGATGTTATCTAAAATATCCTTGAGAATATGTGTTTCATGGCAAATGGTTTTGGATAGATAAATAAGTGTGTATGTGTGTGTGTGTGTGTGTGTGTGTGTGTGTGCATACAATACTAAAGGGATATACACAATACTAGAGGAAATCCGGAGAAGGCCATGGCACCCCACTCCAGTACTCTTGCCTGGAAAATCCCATGGACGGAGGAGCCTGGTAGGCTGCAGTCCATGGGGTCGCTCAGAGTTGGACAGGACTGAATGACTTCACTTTTACTTTTCACCTTCACGCATTGGAGAAGGAAATGACAACCCACTCCAGTGTTCTTGCCTGGAGAATCCCAGGGACAGCAGAGCCTGGTGGGCTGCTGTCTATGGGGTCACACAGAGTCGGACACGACTGAAGTGACTTAGCAGCAGCAGCAGCAGCAGCAGCAGCTTTTGTTCTTGGAGAAGGAAATGGCAACCCACTCCAGTGTTCTTGCCTGGAGAATCCCAGGGATGGGGGAACCTGGTGGGCTGCCATCTATGGGGTCGCACAGAGTTGGACACGACTGAAGTGACTTAGCAGTAGCAAAGAAAATCAACCTTAGGTATTCATTGAAAGGACTAATGCTGAAGCTGAAGCTCCAATACTTTGGCCACCTGATAAGAACTGACTCATTGGAAAAGACCCTGATGCAGGGAAAGATTGAGGGCAGGAGAAGGGGGTGATAGAGGATGAGTTGGTTGGATGGCATCATTGACCCAATGGACGTGAGTTTGAGCAAACTGCAGGAGATAGTGAAGGACAGAGAAGCCTGCCATGCTGCAGTCCATGGGGTTAAGAGTTGGACATGACTGAGCAACTGAACAACAACAATATATATAGTAGTCTCCTCTTATCCATGGTTTTGTTTTCCATGGTTTCAGGTACCTGAGGTCAACTGTGGCCCCAAAATATTAAATGAATAATTCCAGAGATAAATAATTTATAAAGGTTAAATCTGTCCACTTATCTGAGTAGTGTGTTGGAATCTTGCATTGTCTTGCTCTGTCCCACTCAGGATGTGAACCATTCCTTTGTCCAGAGTATCTTGCTTATTAGTTACTCAGTAGCCATCTCAGTTATTATATTGACTGTTGTAGTATCACAGTGCTTGTGTTCAGCTGACCCTTATTTTACTTCAAAATAGCCCTGAAGTGCAAGAGTAGTGATGCTAACAATTTAGATATGCCAAAGAGAAGACATAAAGTACTTCCTTTAAATGAAAAGGTAAAAATTCTTAAAAGAAAAGAAAAAAACATGTATTCTGAGGTTGCGAAGATCTCTGGAAAGAACAAATCTATCAATAAAATTGTAAAGAAGGGAAAAAAAATCAAGTTAGTTTTCCTGTCACACCTCAAACTATGAAAATTACAGCCACCGTGTGTGATTCTCTCTCTCTCCCTGTCTATATATAGGGAGAGAGAGAGAAATTGTGATTTTAGGAATTGGCTCATGTAGTTACGGAAACAGAGAAGTTCCACAGTCTACTATTTGTAAGTTGGAGAACTAGGAAAGTCAATGGCATAATTACTCTGAGTTCAAAATCCTGAGAACTGAAGGGCCAATGGTGTGAGTTCTGGTCTGAGTCTGAAAGCCAAGACAAAGAATGCGATGTCTAAGTGTAGAAGAGATGAATGTCCCAGCTCAAACGCAGAGAGAAAATTCATCCTTCCTCATCCCTTTGGCTCTCTTCAGGCCCTCCACAAATTGGATGATGCTGACCTGCATTGGTGAGTATGATCTTCTTTACTCAGTCTACTAATTTAAATGCTAATAATTTCCAGAGACGGTCTCATAAACACTGCCAGAAATAATGCTGTACCAGCTATCTGAGCATCCTTTAGCCCAATGAGGATGACTCATAAAATTAGCCATCACAAGATGATAGTGCAGAGGTGAGCAAGGACCAGATCAAGAAAGAAATGTATGCTATCCTGAAGGATTTAACTTTTCTCCTAAAGATGATAAAAACCATTTAATAATTTAATGTAGAGGAGTTATGCAATCAGATTTATGTTTAATGAAGAGTCCTGTAACAACAGTGTAAAAGATGATAGTTTATTGGTAGAGGGGTTTACCAAAGTCAGCAAAGCAGATTAGGAGTATTCTTGTTGTTCAGTCACTAAGTTGTGTTCAACTCTTTGCGACCCCATGGACTGCAGCATGGCAGGCTTCCCTGTCCTTCACTATCTCCTGCAGTTTGCTCAAACTCATGTCCATCGAGTCAGTGATGCCATCCAACCATCTCATCCTCTGTCACCCACTTTTCCTCTTGCCCTCAATCCTTCTCAGCATCAGAATCTTTTCCAGTAAGTTGGCTCTTCCCATCAGGTGACCAAAGTATTGGAGATTCAACTTCAGCATCAGTCCTTCTAATGAATATTCAGAGTTGATTTCCTTCAGGATTGACTAGTTTGATATCCTTGTTGTCCAAGGGACTCTCAAGAGTCTTCAACAGCACAGGTTCAAAAGCATCACTTCTTCAGTGCTCAGCCTTCTTTATGGACTAACTCGCATTCATACATGACTACTGGAAAAATCATAGCTTTGACTATATTGGCCTTTGTCAGTAAAATTATGTCTCTGCTTTTTAATACTCTGTCTAGGTTTGTCACAGGAGTATTGTATTCACCCTGATAACAAATCTTGAGGAACTAAAGAGCAAAATCCAAGCATGTTGTGACTTTCAATAAATATTTTTTGAAGAAATGAATTGATCACATCTTAGATGTTCATTGAGCCAATGAGCGAAAGATACCTAGTTTACCCCTGTTCCAGGTTTTAGTGTAGAAATCTGCCATGAGAGAGAGAGAGCAAGTGAGTATGCTTCAGTAATCAATGCTTTAGTACAGAGCAACACTAATCAATATTTCACCAGGGCACCTTTGAATGGATACTGTATCAGGAGGATGGTGTGTGTGCATGCACGTGTACTCGTGTGTTTGTGTTACTGCATGTATATGTGTGCATGCCTGTATATCCAAGCTGACTGGGAATGGGGAGAGGACTAGATAATTTAGTCAGCAAGAAAGAATGTGAACCCAGGCAAGCTTTATGTTAATTGTAAAACTTCATAAAGTAAGAAGGATTATATCAGTAGAGGTGACTCATAGTTAAATGAGGTTTTTCATCCATAAGACATTTATCAATAACGAATGCTGTGCTTACAAATGAAGTCAAGTAATGCACTAACAACATAATTATAATGATTCTAGCTGTGACAAAAGGGATGCATAGATTCCAACCTAAGCACATAAAAATCTTCAATACATGACATTGTCTCAAAAGAATCGTTGATGGAGTTGCATGGGTAGTTAGTTGCAATGGCAGGCCTATTATTTATCAGACATTTATAAGAAAATAGCCCACTACCATCACATTTGAATACATCCTTACTAAATGCTGCAATTTATATCTTTTTTTGTAGGGAAATAATCTATTTCATTTGTCCTTCTCAGTAGTTTTGGGATTTCTTTGGGTTTGGAGTGGAGTTGCTGATCAAGTAGGTTGTGTAGAATTGAAAATTTAGAAAAGAAAGGACATCAGACTGGCAGATACAGATGTGATTTATAGACGGAGACAAAAGTTGGAGTGGAAATTAAAATTCTTCTAAGTTGTATTATATGTTTTAAATAGAGTGCAATTTCTATGAACTAGAAGAAAAAATCAATATAACAAGAGTTTGAAATGTAAGGAAATGCTTAACCAGCACATGCTCCCTTGGTTACCCTGACCCTCTCCTTTCTGAGGTTGAAAAAGTGATGTGGAGCCATGAAAGAACACTGATTTCTCCCAGGGAAATGCTGTGAGATAAAGAACTGCTTAACAGTTCAGACTAATACATTGCTGTGTATGAGAATTCAATATCCCCAGGCTTTGTAAATGAAAGGAAGTTTTAATATCAGCCTATAGGATTTTTCAGTCACATTTTTAAATTTTAGAACATGTGGAATTCAATATGCATGGATTCAATAAAAGCACATGTCACTGCATTTCAGATATAATGAAGCAAAAGGAGCAATGTTTCCATGCGCAAAAGTCTTCGACTTATATTTCATCAAAAATTATATTACATTTGGCTGTGGTACTACATGCATTTATCCCTAAACATTATATTGGAAGAAATATATTTTCTCTTCCCTTTCCAAGTATAAGTTCCATTGTAAAGGTTTTATAGAGCTTAAAATCAGACTTGTAACATTTTCACCACAAAGCAAGTATTTTATTCGTTTTAATCACTCTAACATATGTAATAAAATAATATCTTGGAACTTCTCATTATTACATAAATGATCCTGCTAATAGAAGAGGAGACTTGAATTCTTATGAAATTACACAAGGAGTATTTTAAGAACACTTACAGAGTTTGTTTCCTGGAGTGCCTTGACAGTTTTCTTCAGAACTGCTCCTTTGCAAAGAAAGTAGTAATTGTTACAGCTTTCCCCATGAAGCATACAGTTTCTCAAATGTGCCCTGCACAGGTATATTTTAAGAAACGTTTCAATTTGGTTACATAATTTAAGCCTTTGCTAGCCCCACAGTGATGATAACATTGAAAAATACCTTACTATGCTGCATGTTCTCCTACTGTTAACATTTTATCACAAACTGCTAGTTTGCTAGAGATTAGCTGCTAAAATGCTCTCCTGATTAATGTGCTAATTAATTAATGCAACTGCTAAATTGTACTGCTGATTAAAATGTACCACACAGAGAACTGAAAAAACTAAACAATTAGTCACTTCTAGGTGCTTTTTACCCTAAAAAAACCCCCTCAGATACAGAGTGGTATAGGCAGATCTATGGCTGATTTATTGGAGCAACTGGAAGGTGTTTGATTCAGGTCTCCTGTTCTTTTTTCTCAGTTCTGAAATTGACTTCATGTCCCAAGCTCAAAGATGAGGCATAAAGAAGAATTAGGACAAACTTTTCTTTTTTCCTAGCAGATTATTTTCCCTAGGGTGTCTCAGGGACTGTTCATATTCCATCCACGTAGTGAGCCTTTGTTAACATTTTAGTTATTTACTCTGTCTAGTATTTTTCTCATGCACATACACTGCGTATGTTCATATTTTACATTTACGTTCAGGATGTAAATGCAGTTTAACATCTTGCTTTTCTCTTAGCTATGTATCATGAACATTTCCCCATACAATTAAAAACTGATGTCATTATTAAGGATTCATGCTGCTGCTGCTAAGTCCCTTCAGTCATGTCCGACTCTGTGCGACCCCATAGATGGCAGCCCACCAGGCTGCCCCGTCCCTGGGATTCTCCAGGCAAGAACACTGGAGTGGGTAGCTGTTTCCTTCTCCAATGCATGAAAGTGAAAAGTGAAAGTGAAGTCGCTCAGTCCTGTCTGACTCTTCACGACCCCACGGACTGCAGCCTACCAGGCTCCTCTGTCCATGGGATTCTCCAGTCAAGAATACTAGAGTGGGTTGCCATTGCCTTCTCCATAATATTCCGTTATTTGAATACATTGCATTTTTATAATATCATAATATGTGACATAAGGGAAGAAGCCCAGGGACTGGATTCAGTTTGGACACCCTATGCTGCTGCTGAGTCAATTCAGTCATGTCCGACTCTGTGAGACCCCATAGACAGCAGCCCACCAGGATGCCCCATCCCTGGGATTCTCCAGGCAAGAACACTGGAGTGAGTTGCCATTTCCTTCTCCAATGCATGAAAGTGAAAAGTGAAAGTGAAGTCGCTCAGTCGTGTCCGGCCCTCAGCCTTCCAGGCTCCTCCGTCCATGGGATTTTCCAGGCAAGAGTACTGGAGTGGAGTGCCATTGCCTTTTCTGGACACCCTATATTAAGCCCCAAAATGTAAAGGCATTATCATTGCTTTCTGTAAGCTTACAGTCTGAACTTCTCTTCCAGAGGACTCAAAGACTAACTCAGCTAAATTTGCGGCAGGGAGTCGACCTCTGTTTTATCTTACTGCCTTGTGCCCTAAATTAGAATTGGGGCTGGAATCTGATGGGATAACTGAATGTACTAAAGTTATACTCTTTGTTGACACAAGGTTCTTATCTATTTCCTATTTCCTCAGCACTTGGAGAAGGAAAATATATGTTGTGGAATGTTGAAGAGCTTATTATAAGGAAAAAATAACCCTAGAGATAACTTAAATATTTTCTTTAGTCTTGTTGCTTCCTCAGACTGGTGACACTACTGTATATATTTCAGGAGTATGATATCCAAATAAAATGAGAGACTATTGCTGGTGCCCTTGTTTAGCACTGACAAGACTGGGCTCACACTGAAGCCCTACATGGTTGTTTTCAATACACAGATTTACACTTTCTTTTAACTGATGAATGAGTTATTCACTATGCCTGCTCTTCACCTGGTCGAGATCTGACTGCACCGAGGAGCTGAGTATAAGTGAAGATATGCATGACTCAGCCTAATTTGATGAATGGGTTGCTTGATGCCAAAGTGGCTCAGAGGGGATCACTTTGGATTAGAAGGGGATAGTTATGGGGCACTGCCACCTGCAATTTTGTTCATGGCTTTGCTTGAGTTTACAGCTGAGCTTTGGGCTGAAAAGCTCTTAAACATGATTTATCAACAGCTTCAGAAGTCTCCATGGGGTCTGCACTAATTCAACCAGGACTTTCTGCTACTGAAAAGAATTTAAGCACCACTTTCCAGGGGTATCTATGACCTTCACAGATCAATTTAACGGGTCACTTCAAAGTTAAAAAACAAAAAGTATTTCCAAAGCCACTAAAGTATTCTTAATTTACACTGCAGTCTCATTCATAGGGTAACACATCATACGAGGTAGAATTTTCTTTCTTCCTATTTTCTGTGATATGATTTCTGTCACAGGTTTCTTTTAATGGGAAGTCACTTTCTAGGGTTATAAAATCTACACATAAAACCAGAGCTTCATTTTAGGCAAGGCCAGGGTTCCATGTGAGACAATAGAGGACTTCAACCAAGTTACTGCCAGTGAGGGCATTAGGTAATTCATTGTGTTTTTGACTCTGTGACTTCCTTTAATTATAAAGGGGCAATGCTGCTGTTTTAGGTAAGGGCAGGATGAAACTATTCAGCTAACAAATTTGAATGCTAATAGTTTGAATTTATTTTATTAAATGCTCCAATATTCCTTGAATGAATATATTTTAGAAAATGAAGTATCCTGTGGGGGTTAATTTCATCATAAATCAAAGATACTTTTTTTTTTTTTTTTTTTAGCACCTTGCATTTGTATGAAGCTTTTTTCTACTTCAAAGTACTCTTCTCATATAAGTCTTCTGGCAACTATATGAAATAAATAGGTCAAGGAAAAAGTGTTTTTTTTTTTTTTTTTCTTACCACTGGAAAGAAAAGAAAGCTGAGAAATCTTTTGAATGACTTTTTCTGGTAAAAGAACCTAGTTCTTCAATGATTTGAATTTACATAATGACTTGAATTCCAATAATCAGAGCTTTTAGGAAAAGGTCAAAGTCAAAAACACCTTGGGACTTATTCTATCTTCTTTATCTTTGAAAATCTTAACAAAAGACTCTTCTGAGTATATGGGAGGTTGACTCAGTGATCAGCTCTCTTCTATTAAGGCATCTTTGGACCAAAGAGGAACTGTTCCTCTAGTGATGCGTGATGAGGGAGACACTTTAATTATATGCATCAGTTTCCTTTCTGCATCTATGTATCAGTCAGGATAGGGTGGGTTATTCTGCAGTAAAATCAACCCCAAATTTTAGGCCCTGATAGTAATAAATGCTCTGTGTCCATGTCAAGGCAGCTCTGGCTCTGCTTCCTTTTTTCTTTACTCTGTCCTTCATGCTATTGGAACAGTTTCTATGTGTAACTCTATCTCAGGCAGAGAGAAACTAGACATTAATATATAATCTTCCTTTTAAAGTTCTGGTTGAAAGTGACTGCATTTTACTGTTGAAAAGAAGTCACATGGCCAGGTTGATGCCAATGATAGAAGGATGTATTATGCTGTTGCTGGGAATAGAAGCTAATAATTGTTCATATTAAATGTTCATATTAAATCTACCGTAATCTTGAGGGACTTCCCTGGTGGTCCACTGGCTAAGACTGCAGGCTCCCAATGTGGCTGGCCTAGGTTTGATCCCTGATTAGGGAATTAGATCCTACATTGCCATGACTTAAAGAGTTCGCATTCAACAAGGATGATCGAAGATCCTGAGTGCTGCAAATGAGACCTGACACAGCCAAATAAATATTTTTTAGAAAATCTATTGTAATCTTGAAAAGGTCATTATGAAATGGGAGAATGGCTTTGATCAAGTTTTAAGAAGCAACATTTTGACTTTTACTTCCAGATCCGATAGAATGGCTTGTTATAAACCAGTGGTTCTGGTAAGAATAACTAGAACAGCTGAATTAAAACAAACAAACAAACAAACAAAAAAACTTTAAGGAGGTCAGAGTCTTTCAAGCCACTGGGACTGATAGTCCAAAATCATGCAGCGAAGAAAAGCTGACTGAGTTGGGCTGGCATTCATTGCTTTCTGCTAGAGGGCATTTGCTGATTCTTAAGAAGCACACAGTAAGAGGCTAAGAAGCCAGGGGGAGGTCAGATAAGGTGGTTGAGAAGCAAGCAGAGTTTAAAATAATCTTATGGGACTACAGATACAGAAATTGGAGCTAGAGAGTGCTGAAGCATCTAAGACTTGAGAGCCCATGGTTATGGATAGGAAAGTGAAAATGGAAGTGAAGTTGCTCAGTCCTGTCTGACTCATTGTGACCCCATGGACTGTAGCCTACCAGGCTCCTCCGTCCATGGGATTCTCCAGGCAAGAGTACTGGAGTGGGTTGCCATATCCTTTTCCAGGGGATCTTCCCAACCCAAGGATCAAACCCGGGTCTCCCACATTCCAGGCAGATGCTTTGACCTCTGAGCCACAAGGGAAGCCCAGGAGAGGAGGGAGATATAAAAGAAGAGAGCCTACAATCTGCAGAAGTTTTTCCCTTGGGTCATTTGGTGAGTCTTGAACTGCACAGGGCAAGAAGATTAGAAACCAAGACAATAATCACTAAAAAGATAAGCAGAACAGAGTTTTTAATAGAAATAATAGAAGTGTAAAGAAAATTAAATAATATCTTTAAAAGTATGGAGAAAAAAAAATGGTTGCTTATTTTAATGTCTGAACTAACCTCTGTCTAACTAATGTCTAACTAACTAACTAATGTCTAACTAAAAATAACCTTTAAAGGATAAAGGCATTTCTGTGACAGCAAAAGCTGAGAGAATTTGTTGCCAGTGGACTTGCATTAAAGTATACATGAAAGAAGTCCCTTTAGGGAGAAGAAAAATGATACCAAAACAAAAAATTGGGAAAAGCAAGAGGAAAAATGGAGAAGGTGGAAAGGTGAGTAAACCTAAAGTGAAAATTGACAGTGAAAATAACAATATTGGGTTTGTCAAAAAGTTTCTTCAGATTTTTCCATGTTATGGAAAAACCCAAATAAATTTTTAGGCCAACTTAGGGAATGATGCTGAAGCTGAAACTCCAGTACTGTGGCCACCTCATGCGAAGAGTTGACTCCATTGGAAAAGACTCTGATGCTGGGAGGGATTGGGGGCAGAAGGAGAAGGGGACGACAGAGGATGAGATGGCTGGATGGCATCACTGACTTGATGGACATGAGTCTGAGTGAACTCCGGGAGTTGGTGATGGACAGGGAGGCCTGGCGTGCTGTGATTCATGGGGTCGCAAAGAGTCGGACATGACTGAGCGACTGAACTGAACTGAACTGAAATATAAATAATGTCTCATGGTAGTTAACCATATATTGAATTAAAGTTGATGACAATAATTACACAGAAGGTAAGAGAGAGGAAAATAAAATTAAAATATTCTAAGGACCTATCATAATCTGGAGGAGATAAAACTCTAACTTATATTACATTTTAATAAAATAAGGATGCTTGTTGCACTCTCTAATGTCAGTACAAGTAAAAGAAGTATAATTTGTTATGCATTTTTTTGCAAAAAGAAAGAAAGAAAGATAGAAAATGTGGAAAAATTAGAAGTGAAGAGTGAGATGGTAGATTTAAATCTAAGTATAGACACAACTGAGCGACTGAACTGAACTGATAGAAATGATTGGGTTTCCTGGTAGCTCAGGCTGGTAAAGAATGCAATGCAGGAGACCCTGGTTCAATTCCTGGGTTGGGAAGATCCCCTGGAGAAGGGATAGGCTACCTACTCCAGTATCTTGGCTTTCCCTAGTGGCTCAGATGGTAAAGAATCCACCTGAAGTGTGGGAGACCTGGATTTGATCCCTGGATTGGGAAGATCCCTTGGAAGAGGACATAGCAACCCACTCCAGTATTCTTTCCTGGAGAATCCACGTGGACAGAGGAGCCTGGCAGTCTGTAATCCATGGAGTTGCAAAGAGCTGGGCATGACTGAGTTATGAGCATGTAAGAATTATTACATTAAGTGGAAGCAAAATAAAATTTCCCACTGAAAGTTGAAAAGTAAAACACATCTATAAGCTATTTGAAAAAAATGCACCCTAAATAAAAAGAAATGTTGAAACAGAAATGTTGAAAATCAAATGTTAGGAAACATTATAATATATAAATAGAAGTCCAAAAGTGCTTTATAACTAAATTAATATCAGACTCATCGTGAGTTATTAAGAAAGTTTAAATATATTTTAAAGTACTAAATCATAGAGAGTGTTTCCTTTGATTATATTTGAATTAAGTCTAGGATTCAATTACAACGTAACTGGAAACTACTCAAAAATTTGAGAACAAGCAACACAATTTTTAAAAAGAACAAAATTATAAGTAAAAAATAAGCTACAATGGAATAAAAAAGATATGTTTTATTAACCTATGAAAACAAAAGTCATACAGATGCAGGACTGTCAAAACAACAAAGCCTTATATTCATATCTTAAAGACAGAGAGCTGCACACATGCAATCATTTATTTTGTGTAGAGGTGACAAAGCATACAGGGAGGAAAGTATGAGTTTTCCTAGAAACTGATAAATTCAATAAATTGGACATCTATATGAAAGAAAAATATCCTCACATACTTGCATGCTTGTGCTTAGTCATTCAGTCATATGTGACTCTTTGTGACTCCATGGATGGTAGCCTGCCAGGTTAGAATTTTCCAGGCAAAAATACTGGGGTGGGTTGCCTTTTCCTACTCCAGGAGAGCTTCCTGATCCAGGGATTGAACCCACATCTCTTGTGCCTCCTGCTTTGGCAAGCAGTCTTCACCACTGGGACACCTGGGAAGCCTCACCTCACATATAGATACAGTCAAATTTCAGTTAAATGTAAAATAAAAACAATAAAACTTCTAGAGGAGGGCCTAAAAAAATATTTTATAATACAAATACCATCCCAAAGACACAAGCAAAAAGGGCAAAATTATAATTTGGACTATTCTAATTTTAAGAAAGAGGATCAAATACATTTAAAAAGTCAAGTCAAAGAGTTGGAGAATATATTTTTTATATATATAGAATATATGTATATTTATATTTATTCATAGGGTTTAGGATATACAAAGAATCCCTACAAATCCATAAGAAAAGAACCACAAGGAAAAGATGGAAAAATACCTGTACAAACATTTCACAGAGGATACTCAAATTGTCATAAACATATGAAAAGATATTTACTCTCATTAGTAATCAAGGACATTCAAATTAAAGCTAAAATATGATAATACTACACACCCATCAGAATGGTTGAAATTTAAAAGATAGGATCAATTTTGATGAGAATGTAGAGATAGGGAAACTCTTACACACTGGGATATAAAGTAATACAACTTATCTGAAAAATTGCTTGGCAGAATTTATGCACCATTTGACCAACACTTTTATTCTTATATCCAACAGAAATATGTATGTATAGAAACCAAAAGACTTATTCAAGAAGATTTCTAGCAGGATTATTTGTCATTGTCCCAAGTTGAAAACAACCTGAATGTTCATCAGCTGTAGAATGTATAAATAAATTGTGATATAAGCATGCAAAAAAATACCACGGATTGATAAAAATGAATAAGTAAGGATAAATCTTACCTAATTAATATTAATTAAAAAAATTTGATGGCAGAATGAACCATTCAACAGTGATGGAAATTAGAGTAATTGTTACCTTTGGGGAAAAAGTATAAAAATTAGGTGGGGTCACAGGTAGCTTGGGGTGCTGCTATTGTCCTATTTCTTGATCTGTGACTTGGTTACACAGCGGTGTTAATTTTGCTAAAACTCATTGAGCCACATGCTTGTTTATGTGATACCTAATTGAGATTTTTACCTAAAAGAAGAATCAATGTTTTGGCTTGGAGAAACACCTTTTTTAGAACTATTTGGTGACAAATGGAGAGAGGGTTTTATGTAGAATGTGATTCAGATTCCCTTTCTCATGTTATTCCTTTCTTTTGCTCTGGAAGTAGAAGCTTATTTATTTTCCCCTTCCGTTACCACAAGTGTGGCAAGTTCAGAATAGATGGTAGCTTCTTTTCTCCAGATTAATTTATCTTTCTGAAAATCACCCAGATTGATGCCTTGGGATGTATTTGGGATGTCCATGGAAAAATCAGATATCAAAATGAAAAAGGCATAAAATGAACGAGCTTCTTTTCATGTTGTGACTTTTAAGAATGCGACTATGATCAGCCAGTTTTAGAGGTAGAATCTTCTAGGAATGGCAGAGGAGAAAAATATCACAGCAGAAATGCCAATGCTCTAAGTGTATGTATTGGTAGAGTGAGCAGACATCAAGGGAAAAGAAGTAAAGGATGACAAAGTATTCTGAGATTTGGTTTCTCTAGTGCTGAAACTGCAAACAGATGAAAGGACAAAATCTCATTTTATTTCTGGGTGAATCATGTTCTCTACCATGGTTCTGTAACAAATCCTGCATCCAATTTCTATTTGAAATAACCACCTAGTGAGGACTTTGCTGGTATGGTCACTTGCTTAAGGAGGTCTTATGTGTAGCCTGCCGGCTGGCAGGAACAAGACAGGGGCAGAAAACACAGGCAGAGGGCTCTCTGAGGCAGAAGGGGCAGAGCCTGACAGAGTGGGTAGAGAATGAAGCATTTTTGTGTTATCACCTTATAAGAATTTACATTGCTATCATTCTGCTTTTGTTGTATCTTTGAACTTTATTTTTTATATTCTGAGAAAAATACAGTATATTTTATGTGGTATCTAGAATGATTGCAATATGATAAATGCACTAAGAAGCAGCTATTAATATTTATTTTGGGACAAGGCTAAAGATGTCTGGCAGCCAGGCTTGCCTGTCTATTTAGTGGTTCTTTTCAGTATCAAAAATGCCTCAGTATGGGGCTTCCTTGGTGGTCCAGTGGTTAAGACTTCTACTTCCAATGCAGGGGGTGCAGGTTCGATCTTTGGTCAGGGAGCTAAGATCCCACATGCCTCATGGCCAAAAAAACCAAAACATAAAACAGAAACAATATTGGAATAAATTCAATAAAACCTTTAAAAATGGTCCATGTTAAAAACATCTTTATAAAAGTCCTGGTTTGTTCAGTAAAGTATATGCTCACCCTACGTCAACCTTATTGATTTTGAATATGGACTTAGGACTCAATAGGTGATTGTTCTGCTAAATCAGAAAAGATGTAAGCTATATTTTAAAGCTAAAAAAAAAAAAACCCTTCCTAAGAAACAAAAGCCAACTCATTTTAATGGGAAAATAGAGGGATTTTTTGCTTAAGTAATAGTCACATCTACATGTGTTCCATCACATAGATTCTAAGACTCTGTACGTCTAGAAATACACAGCTGTTGGCCTTCCTAGCAAAGGGAAGCCATTTGCATATCAAATTTATATAAGCTTTATATGATGGTGGGTATCTTAAGATGTGAAGATAGATAATTGATGAAAAGCAAAAGGCAAGCTGGACAAGAAGACCCTCATATGTCCAATATTCCTTTGTTAATTTACGAAACTCTACTTATTGTATATGTTAACTTGTTTGATCCAGTATACAACCTGAGTTACACCCAAATGGCCTAAGACTTTGAAAAGGTTACATTTGGACATATGGAGTGTTCTCAGATGAGATTTGGCTACTATTGTATGCTTCTATTTACTTCCTTTCATCAGAAGCAAAAATAGAACACCTGTACGAGATCAGCCCTGGGATTTCTTTGAAAGGAATGATGCTAAAGCTGAAACTCCAGTACTTTGGCCACCTCATGCGAAGAGTTGACTCACTGGAAAAGACTCTGATGCTGGGAGGGGTTGGGGGCAGGAGGAGAAGGGGACAACAGAGAATGAGATGGCTGGATGGCATCACTGACTCGATGGACGTGAGTCTGAGTGAACTCCGGGAGTTGGTGATGGACAGGGAGGCCTGGTGTGCTGCGATTCATGGGGTCGCAAAGAGTTGGACAGGACTGAGCAACTGAACTGAACTGATAGAGAATGTTTATATAGAAACAAAAGTGATTATGGCTTATCAGATGCCTCTCCTCCCTGTTTTACTCCTTCCAAATTTTTCACTGTTTGGGGTTTTATTCAATAGCTATTGACAGTCTATTGTGCTCATGTAGTTTTAGTTGCTCAGTTGTGTCTGACTCTTTGTGACCTCATGGACTGTAACCCACCAGATTCCTCAGTCCATGGAATTCTCCAGGGAAGAATACTGGAATGGGTTGCCATTTCCTTCTTCAGGGGATCTTCCCAACCCATGTATCGAACCCAGGTCTCTCACATTGCAGGCAGGCTCTTTACCATCTGAGCCACCAGGGAAGCCCTTGCCTATGGAAATCCAGGTATGCACCCTTTCACTGCAGGACTCAAAGTAACAAGGACAGTGTCAGAGGTTGCCTTTTGGTGTGGAGGAGGAAGGCAGGAGCCCTGATTGTTACTCTTGGTTTGGCTAATTTGTAAACTACTGCCTCTGTTTCTGCTTTTCTTCTCCCTGAGCTGACTAGTCTACTTACTGAAAGAGGATTTTTATGTTGGAGAAGAGGTGCAAGGTTTTATTAGAGCTAGAGTTCCATTTTATGCACATGTAGAGGGAGGAAATCTCACTGCTGAGCACGCATAGATACCCTTACACTCCTGCATTTATGCACATACACAGACTCCAAACACTTGCCTTATAAAAATGCAGTGTGTAAAGAGGCGTTTGGTGCTCATACTCCATTTATGCTTAGGAATTCATTTGACTTTAAGTTTAAAAACATGGCTTGTTGCAGTATTATGGCAGTGCCAATTACTGCCTCAAAGCATAGCTTATTTTGTATGCAAAATAGAAACCAAGTTCAAAAAGAGAAACCAAGCTCAAAAATCTGCAGTTGCAGCTAGCTAACTTCTTCCAGTCTTTCCTCCTCTAAATTCCTCTTCTGGATCCAAGCAGAAGTTGAAAGCACCATTTCACTGGCGTTCTTGCATGCTCAGTTGAGTCCAACTCTTTGCGACCCTATGGACCGTAGCCCTCCAGACTCCTCTGTCTGTGGGATTATCTCAGCAAGAATACTGGAGTGGGTTGCCATTTCCTCCTCAGAGGATCTTCCCGGCCTGGGGATCGAACCTGAATCTACTGCCTTGGCCATCACATTCTTTACCACTGCACTACCTGGGAAACCCCTCTCAGGGGCTTACTGCATGTATAATACTGATTTTCTTCTAATTTGACTTAGATGGGGAAAACAAGGTGAAACTTTTAAACTAACTTTTAATCGGAAATTTAAATGGGAAAAAGAAGAAGAAGAAAAGCACTGAAATGGATGAACCTTAAAAAAAAAACCCTCGTGTTTCTAATCATAACCAAAGGTGACCACAAAGGCACTGGGCAGGCAGAGCTCGGGCAACTGGTAGGCCTGGTCTCTTTATCAGTCTTACCTCATCATCTTGGGTAGTCCTGGCTGGAGATGGACTGCTAGCCCTTTCTTCCATCCTTGCCCCTTTCTTTATATTCATTTTCCTTCTCTCAGTCACCTAACTTAATAGGGAAAATGAAAACCATGGACAGGGATATCATCCCAGAAAGATCCTTCTTTCTTTTCCAGTGAAGAACTTAGAGCCATCCATTCTTAATTTTAAATACATGCTTATTGTAGGAAATTCATAAAGTAAACTGTAGAAAAAGAATAATAATTTACATTCAAAATAATCATCATTAACATTTCAAGAAACAATCTGTAATATGATGATCAGGTTCTCGGTCAATGAACATTATTAAAATACATTATTTAAATAGACTTTCATTCTATTATGCTGATGTTTTATAATTTAAAGTATAATTGTTAGATATTAATATGATATCTAATTAATAGTATTGCTAATTTCTGTTAAAAATGATGACACTATAAATATCCTTATATAAAATATTTGGACTTTTCAGAGGTATATTACCTAAGTATATTCCAGACAGGTAATATTAATTCATTTCCTACTAAGTGTATGGCACTTATATGATAGGTCAGTACTGCCATATTTTTAGAAAAACTTACTACTGTTCATAAGATATTTAACCATTTGATAGGTTAAAGAACACATGCTTTCATTTTGAGAGAAGAGCATTAAAAAAAATTTCTATTGTCTTCTTGCTCTATGAATTTCTGTGCTCATTCAAAAAAATAGAATCCATGTTTACCTCTTAGTATATTCTTTACTTCTTTTCATAGCTTTAATTGGTCCTTCTTTTCTTTTGTCCTTCCTACCTCTCTCTCTCTCTTTCTCTAAGATAAATAGATATCACTGGAAATACTTTTTAAAATTTGTAAAATTGTGCTTCCGAGATAAAGACTTTCTGTTGACTTTGATTTACAATTTGGAGTAGGTTTATAGTGCATGTCCCCCTTAAGTTACAAAATATTTCCTCTTCAATGTGTAAAAGAAAGAAAAAGATTGAAACTCAACAGTGGCTTAATTTTTTTTCTTTTAAAACACCTGTTTTCTTGTTCCCTGATATTAGACCTAATAGTTCTTATGATGGAAAGATTTGCTTTTTCCCTTTCTTTTCTGCCTGCTTTGATTTATGCTGAATTAATACAGTACTTGGATTCAGTAGTGCCTGCATTAATGAATACCCTAAAAGCAATGACACTTAACACTCCATAATGCAAGATAGAAGACACTGAAATACAGTCCAGTCTGTGAAATTTTTCTCTGATGTAGCATCTACCATAAGCTACTGTTTTCTGAGTTTACCTATTTTGTTAGTAAAGGTGTTGGAGAAAGTTAGTTGATTTTTCTGACCTTAGATTTCTCAGACACAAAATGTGGATCTCTATTGGGCATGAAGTTTTGTTTTGTTTTCCCCTAACTCTGTAATGTAATTGTAGGTCCACAAACAATTGTAAGAAATAATACCAAGCAATCTGGTATATCTTTCACCTATATAACAGCAACACCTTGCATATCTGTAGCACAGCATCACAACCAGGAAACTGACGCTGATCCAATTCACTGACCTCATTCAGATTTCACCAGGTTTACGTGTATGTGTGTATCTTTTTCTATGCAAGCTGGCAGTTTTTTAATTACCTGGCACCTGCCTACCCTGTGGTTGTTGAGAACTAACTGCTTAATAATAATCTTTGCCTAGCTAGCCTTTTTTCTCCCTTTTCTTCAGATAAGAACCTCTGGGAACTCTTCAGCTTTGATCCTTATCACAGGTCAAGTGATGATTTGTTCAGTGCTACAGAACTCACACATCATACCCTACTCCCAGGCATCTCATAGAAGGAGCTCAGGGTTGTTTAGTGGCAGTGCTAGGGCTTAACCCCAAATCAAATCCTCTGACTCCTTCCAATATAGTACTTGTTTTTCAAAGTTGTTAGAACATAAGAATCCTCTGAGGCAGTGATTCTCACACTTAAGTGTATGTAAAAATAACACTTCGCTGGCAAAGGTCAGTGTAGTCAAAGCTATGGTTTTTCTAGTAGTCGTGTATAGATGTGAGAGTTGGATCATAAAGACTGCTGGGCACTGAAGAATTGATGCTTTTGAACTATTGGTGTCGGAGAAGACTCTTGAGAGTCCCTTGGACTGCAAGGAGATCAAACCAGTCAATCCTAAAGGAAATCAACCATGAATATTCATTGGAAGGTCTGATGCTGAAGCTGAAGCTTCCATATTTAGGCCACCGGAAGTGAAGAACCTGCTCATTGGAAAAGACCCTGATGCTGGGAAAGACTGAAGGTAGGAGAAGAAAGGGCTGATAGGGGATGAGATGGTTGGATGCCATCACTGACTCAAAGAACATAAATTTGAACAAACTCCAGGAGATAGTGAAGGACAGGTAAGCCTGATGTGCTGCAGTTCATGGGGTCTCAAAGAGTCAGACAAACGTAGTGACTTAACAACAACAAAAATTCTGGAAATTGAAAGTGAAAGTTGCTTAGTTGTATCTGACTTTTTGTGGCCCCATGGACTATACAGTCCATGGAATTCTCCAGGCCAGAATATTGGAGTGGGTAAGCTTTCCCTTCTCCAGGGGATCTTCCCAACCCAGGGGTCAAACCCAGGTCTCCTGCATTGCAGGCAGATTCCTTACCTGCCAAGCCACAAGGGAAGCCCAAGAATACTGGAGCGGGTAGCCCATCCCTTCTCCAGGAGATCTTCCTGACCCAGGAATCGAACCAGGGTTTCCTGCATTGCAGGTAGATTCTTTACCAACTGAGCTATCAGAGAAAGATACCCAGGGATTCTGTTATATTACCAATTTGGATTCAACAGGTCTGGAGTGCAGCCCGATATTCTGCATTTCTAATAACTCTCTAGGTGATGCTGTCTACTGCTGATCCACCACCAATACCTTATGTTGTAAGAATCTCAACACTTGCTAAAAATTCTGATTTCTAGTGTCTTCTTCCCAACATTCTAGTTTAAGAGAGCTAGAGTGAAGTCCAGGCCTTCATATTTTTATCTAATATCCCAGCCAATTCTCAGGATAAATTCCTTTTGTCAAACACTGAGTATCATTTATACCATCTCCATTCAAAGTTCTGATACTCCCAGTTCCTTTTAAGCAGACGCATGTTATTTACCTTAATATTGTGGCTCAGAGATTTGGTGCAGTCAGTTTCCTGCCCCCCCCCCCCCCCACTTTTTTCATTGTTTTGTTTTGCTTGGCTTTCATTTTTTGGCCCCAAATCCTGAAGTAGAATTTGACTCTTTTGCTGAATGTTTAGTTCCACTTATAAGAGCTTTAAGGTTTTAAAATAATTTCAGTGCCATTCCATTTGGCATACAGAGATTTTATCAGTGCTTTAGAAAGTCCTCCCAAACCTGTATATAACAGCTCTTTTTCTGATCTAAATAAATAACACATTGGACATGCAACCAGAAATTTTTTATCATCTCTGAATTTACTCTTCTCAGGTCCAGATAAAAAAGTGGTGCTTAATCCCCTGAAGATATAGACAGTTATGTGAGCTGGTCGTATTGATAAAAGAGAATCATGGCCAGAGAGGTATGGCTAGGTTCAGCTGTAAAAGTTGAAGCTGTATAAATCATCAAGTAACATGGGAATTGGAAAATATCATTATAAACAACTTATGTGAACCCCTGATGTTTTAAATTAGCCATGAAATGTGACTTGCTTTGTAATATTTCAGAGCTTCTGAAAATCCCAGCTTTTAAATCGAAATTTTCCTATTTGGCAGCAAAACAGCAGGCTTACAAAATAATTTACAACCATTTACTTTGTTAGTTATCCCTTTTAGGAAACCCTTGAGGGGAGGAAAACAGTATTAATCCCCATTTTATGGATGATGGGATTGGGGTATTAAGAAGACTCAAAGTTTTGATTTAGCCAACATTGCATTTTTTAGTCTCAGTCCAAAGCCCTCGTCTCTATTTATGCCAGAGTGCCTGCCCTTATTATTTTGGTTTATCTTGATAAAGAACACAGACTCAATTTTCAAAATTCAATGTAAATCACTTAGAAAAATTAGGGTAAATATAGCAGCATTGCTTTATCAGATAGATAGACTAAGTTTAGCTTTGCACAGCTGTTTTATTTTATAATTGATATGAATTTTAACATTTGTGCATCTTCTCCAAACAATTGCTGTTTTAGGACTACTATTTTATTTTTTTGTGGATACCCAAGAGCACTTTGGGCTTCCCTGGTGGCTCAGCTAGTAAAGAATCTGCTTGCAATGTGAGAGACCTGGGTTCAATCCCTAGGTTGGGAAGATCCTCTAGAGAAGGAAACAGCTACCTACTCCCTCATTCTGGTCTGGAGAATTCCATGGACTGTATAGTCCATGGGGTCGCAAAGAGTCAGACACGACTGAGTGACTTTCACTGTAAGAGCACTTTATTGTCCTCAGTGAAAGAAATTCAGAGACCTTACGCATTTTAAAAATCAGAAAAAACATTTTAAAATAAGTTCCCTACCTCTTTCCTCCCTTTCAGTTTTATATTACACTGACTCTTGACCACTAAAAATACATCAGCCTCTGTCTTCTCAGATTGGTCATTGAGAGGGTTTCTTCTTCTAAAATTTGTTAAGCATATCTGCTTGTTTTATTCCTTATGCATTGGGGTATAGCTGATTAGCAATGTTGTGATAGTTTCAGGTGAACAGCGAAGGGACTCAGCCATACATATACATGTATACATTCTCCCCCAAACTCCCCTCCCATCCAGGCTGCCACATAACATCACATAGAAATCCATGAGCTATACAATAGGCTCTTGGTTATCCATTTTAAACATAGAAGTGTGTTTATGTCCATCTCAAACTCCCTAACTATCCCTCCCCACTGGCAACCCTAAGTTTGTTCTCTAAGTCTGTGAGTCTCTTCTGTTTTGTAAGCATGTTCATCTGTGTGTGTGTGTGTGTGTATATATATATATATATTTATATATATATATTTATTTATTTATATATATAAAGATTCCACATATAAGGTATGTCATACACTATTTCTCCTTCTCTGTCTGACTTGCTTCACTAGGAGAAGACGTAGGCAGAACACTCTCAGACATAAATTGCATCGATATCTTTTTCCATCCATTTCCCAGAATAATGGAAATAAAAACAAAAATAAACAAATGAAACCTACTTAAATTCAAACCTTTGTTTATTGTTTAAAGGAAACAATAAACAAAACAAAAAGACAAACCATAGATTGGGAGAAAATATTTGCAAGTCATCTGACCAACAAAGGATTAGACTCCAAAATTTACAAACAGCTCATGATGCTTAACAGCATCAAAACAAGCAACCCAATCAATAAATGGGCATAAGATCTAAATAGATATTTCTCTAAAGACATATAGATGGCCAAGAGGCACTGAAAAGATGTTCAACATTACTAATTATTAAGGAAATGCAAATCAAAACTGCAATTGGATATCACCTCACACAAGCCAGAATGGCTATCAGCAAAAAATCCACAAACAATAAATGCTGGAGAGGGTGTGGAGAGAGGGTATCCCTCCAACACTATTTAGTGGGAATGTAAATTGGTATAGCCACTATGGAGACTAGCATGGAGGTTCCTTTAAAAACTAAAAATAGAGCTAGCATATGACCCTGCAATCCCACCCCTGGGCATACATCTGGAGAAAAACATGATCTAATGTTCATGTTCAGCCCAGTGTTCATTGCAGCACTATCTACAATAGCCAAGATGTAGAAGCAACTTAAATGTCCATTGGCAGAGGAATGAATAAAAAAGATGTGGTACCTAAATAGAATAGAATAAGAATGAAATAATGCCATTTGCAGCAACATGGATGGACCTAGAGATTCTCATACTAAGGACTACTAATTTAGAGGAGTTTATCACAGTCATTTTCAACGTCAAGTAAAACAGAATTCATTGCATTTCTAATTAAAGTATGTATCTGTACATTGTGAATGATGCTGCCAAATTCCCTGAGCAGTTTGTTCTTTAATAAAATATGCATTTTGCTTTGGTGTTCTATTTTTGAGAAACACTCTTACATACAGATATTTAAAAAAAAAAGAAATTTTACTCTACCCTTGTGATTCTATAGAGTAGATCTTAGAAGCTGAGGTCAGTGACGCTCCCTCAGAAGCTGAAGGAACTCTTTTTCAGAGGCAGGAAGAGAGCCTATTTGTTACGGCTTTTGCTTCAGTTCTCTTTCTATGGCACAGAAACAACTGAAAGCAATACAGTGGTCATCCTCCTCACTCCTGCCTTCTGTACGTGTTTCGTTGACTTAGTTTGCATAGTTGTTTCCCCAAGTGTGGTGCCCAGGCAGTCGACATCAGCATCACCTTAAGTTCCTGAATAAAAGGAAGATACCTGTAGTTTGCAAGCAGAAGATTTGGGGGCAGTCTTGGGAATCTGCACTTTAACAGGATCTCCAGGTGATTCTCGTGCTTACTAAAATCTGAGATCCATGGAATAAGAGTGAGAGGCTTGATTCACATCTATCGTAGAAGCTGCTCTACTGCTCATGGAAACTGACATCTGTGAGTAACTGGGATTGCTGTGTTTCTCTGCAGAGTGAACTTTTTTCTCAGTGTCTTCACTTACTTTCTTACTAAAATAGCCTACATCTAGCAAAACTGTTTGAACACTGCAAGCAATCCAGATTAACAAGATGCTTGAATGTTCCTGGAATCTTCTCACATAACATTTTGACTTAGGTAGGTGGGCTTCTACCAAGGAAATCTTGCTGTTCAGGCTAAACGCTAGGACTATTGTTAGATTTATTCCTCCTAATGGGCTCTCTGGTAGTGGATAATGGTGACAGAACGCCTGTGCTTGCTATAGAGGGGGCAGCAAATTGGCTGGGCAGTTTGCTTTAACTATCTACACCTTAATTACTTTCCTATTTCAAGTGCTAAATTTGACATCTCCGTTAAACTTCATAAACATTTTAGTGAATATAGAGCTCCGTTATACAATAACCCGGAACTAATGGTGGCATAAAATGTAAAAGGCCACTCTGAGGTCTCTCTTGTTTCCTTACATCTTACCACATGTAGTATGTAGCATTTGACCTTTAAAGAGAGCATGTTCTGGTTGTCTGGAATAGTATACCAAGTGAAGAAACGTTGTAAGGTATAATGTGCTAGATAAATATAACACAACATTATTAACATCATTGTCAAGAGAAGTGATATCAAATGAAGTTCTCTTGTTTAGATTTGTTTAAATAGCTAGAGCAAGGCACTTTTCAAAATTTTTTTCTTAAATCCAGATTCCATAGTTTTGAAATATTGTATGCTGATGTAATGTCCTGTTTTTAAATTTTCTAAGAGCCCTTCATAAAGAAAACTCTGTCATCTCTATTTCCATTGCTGCTTACATACACACATACATATATATATATGTATATATATATATGTATGTATGGTGAGAGAGAGAGAAACAGACAGAGAAAGAATAGATAAGATGAGGAAGGAACAAAAAGAGGGAGAGGAGGAGAGATGGAATAGGCAAGTGGTTGAGAGAGCATCCTGTCAATTACTGTGGCTGTGATTCCTTGATCCTGAGCAAAGAAGGACCTTATCTGGTATTCAGAGGAACTGAATTATCAAGTAAGTAACTAACTAAATAAATCACAAAAATCATAACTAGTTTTCACAGTCAAAGGTGATTTAATATCCACTTGGCCCTCAGTTAGTTTCATGAATTATTCATGTATCCCTTTGGGTACTACCTCTAGTTGATCAAGTTATATGGCATTGCTGATATGAACACTATTATGCTTGGCTTGTAAAAGCCAGTAAATTGAATGCAGTTTATGAGAGGAATGCTAAAGGTGGCTGTGATAAATCTAAAAAGTTATTTCAGTTCATTTTAAAAGCCTCTGAAATATAAATAACTCTAGTGTGAATGGTAGGGCACTTATCCTATCTGGTTTCTTTGTTTGTTAATGACTGTGAAAGTTCAGTCTCACCTGCAGAGTCATAAAAGTTTATAAATAATAACAGTACATGAACAGCCTCTCTGCCAATATTAAAATTCCTTGACCATGTCTTATTTTATTGATCCTACCCTCTAAATGTTCTATTAGAGGAAAAATTTGGATTACGGATATTTAACAAGATTTGAGGAGAAATTATTATTAATATATTTACCAGCTGAGTTTAATTTTTACAAGGGAAAATCTACATTAAAAAGGCTAAAGCTTAGCTTTATTTGTATGCACTGAGGAACAGTTGAAAAGGAAGGGTGTTTTGAAGTTTGGACAACTCGATAGATCACTGGAGGGAGCTCTAACTTCATGACAAAACCAGAACTGAACTGTTTTTTTCTTCTTAAATTTCATGTACAGCCACCACAACCACCCCCTCATAAAAATCAATAATAAATATGAAAAGTGCCAGAAAAGAAAAACGTGTTTGGGGGGCATCGCACGTCACATTTGCTTGCAAATAAAGACAGAACAACTATTCAGAACTGGCAATCCTTAAGTCAAAAACACAAGACCATATGTAGTGAGAGTTGCAGTGTATACTTTGTATGAAAAGTACTTTGAACAATATGATTTAAAACTGTCCCGACCACCACATTTCACCCTCACTATAATAGTGTAAATCCACAGTGATATCACTCTTAAAGCCAGCTATGCAAAATCTGGCTTTGGTGTTCACAGAATCCAGACAACAAGCTCTTGAGTACTTTATATGGGAGGAGACTTTGTAAAAGTGTAGTTGACATCTTGGGCCCATTCTTAGAGACAACACAACTGTGCCTGTGTTGAACCAGCTTTATGAAGGATACTTGCATTCATTTTTCAGAGGTTAAATGGTGTGCTTGACAGCCCTCTAGATAGGGAACCAGAATACCCAGATTTTCATCACTGCTGAACTCCTAACTATAGGTGAGCTTGGAGGCTTTGTCATCTTCATATTCCTGTTGACACAGAAATATGAAAAGATTGAACTAAATGATTTCTGAAGTCCCTTCTAATTTTTAAGCTATGATCATCAGGCTAAAATTGTTTATTTGCTTTTTCAGTGCAAACTGACTTTGATTATGGTATATGTGAATAGAGAGTGATATTTAGAGTTTTGTTCTATCATCTAGAATCCCCCTAAATTCTTTGTCTATCTTAGAAAGCTAAGAGTTTTCCTCTCCCTTCCTGCTTATATACCCTTTCTTCTCCCATTGCTTACCTGGTCCCTTTATAAACTGGCTCAAGCTAAGAAGAAAATCTGTAACAGTATTCTGAAAAATGACTCTTTTCATATCTTCAGTATCAGACCCAACCTGGTAGGAATTCTGAGGACCTTAGCTGGGTCTTCTGGCAAGGATTTGTTTAATGAAGGTGTTACCTTTAGCCAGTACATAATTTGCAAGACCCAACGCAGAATGAAAATGCATCTCATAGATCATAAGACTGGGTTTGACTCTAAAACTATTATCTATGGGAAAAAAATTCACTACAAATAAGATACACTAAAAACCAAGCCACTTCTGCCAACTTATTTTTTTAAAGGTGAGAAATCGTTTCAACAAAGAAGCTGTGATTATATTTGGGCCAGATCCTTAGAAGGATAATTAGTTAAATAGTTTTGGAAAAAAGCACTGTAGAAAGGGGAAGTGTTGAAATCATATGATAATTTTGTTTATACCAATTAAAAATTTCAATCTGAGAAGCTGTAATGGTTTCTTCCAAGTAGTTTCAAGAAACTGGAAAGCCAGCTGGAAATATAAACAGTGGCACAAAGACTGACAAGAAATTTCCTGGAGGGGTTGCCAAAGTGTAGGAGAAAGCTGCTTTCAAAGGACTAGAAGTATTGGTTTACCTCTGCTACCCAAAGTCTTAAAGTCTGTAATTATTCAACTGTGTAATTTATTGGTATTTTCCCCTAACATTTTGGTTTTGTCTGATTCTATTATTCTAATAGGAAGAAAATTATCTTGGTAATACATGCACTATATTGTGAACTTTGATGGGATATTTGTGGTTTCAAAACAATTTTGAGGCTTTTTTCCCCCTTCAACAGTAGCCATTATTCAGCATTGACTGACTTTATAACAAGGTTCCTTGGCATTCATTTTTATTTCGCTCAAAGGTGCAGGTAAATCATGTTAATATTTTAGGTAGCATCTTGTGATTTGCATTGGCTGAGATCTGGAACAAGATAATTCATAGCCCTGAATTTGTTTTCTCCTCTACACGGCACAACTTGCTGGCATCCTGACTGCTTCGGAGACGTACCATCATCTTTGTGGTGGAGTTTCAGAAGGCTTTCCTCCAGTCAGCTGTGAGTGATCAGTTTGCATGAGTGTTCCTGCTGCCCTCTCTCTCTCTTCCCCAGGTGCTGAGGCTCCTACTCCTCCCTTCATCTGTGGACAGAAACGTATACTTTTGGACTTTCAAGTTTGCCTTCTCTTGCAATAGTCCTCTCTCTCTCTTGAATTAAAAACTAGCTGATCTACTGAACTAAGTTTTATTAGTTTGTCTACTAGTCAATGACTGTACACATAGGTACCCTTTTAAGTACTACAACTGCCTCTCCGTTGAGCCTGCTGCTATCTGAAAATTTAAGCCATGTGAGAGTCTGAAATGTAGAATTCTGTCATGGGGAAGGCCAGGAGGAGAGTTGACTTGGGTAAGGAGTGATGTATTGTGACCTTAAAATATTGAAGTTGCTTAATTTCTAAGGTAAAGGCAATCTTATTTTTTTAGATACTATATCTATCCCTTTGAGAGTAAGTGTGTTAGTTAACCAAAGATAATTTAGAGAAGCTTAAATTTGGAAACCGGAATAGGGGCTTTAATTATGACCTTTGCACTCAATTCACAATGAAAGTAGATTGAACTTAAACTTCCCAATACCATAGCTTTCAGGGCTAATGCTTTAGAATAAACTTAAAAGGAAACTGTTCCATGCTGAAATCCATTAGTTATTTCTTTAGCAAACTCTCTTCAGTAGGGTCCCTTTAGCCTCCATTTCCTGATTCTGCTGTAGTTTATGGTGTTAGGACTAGATCCCAAAGAACACTGTGGAATACAGTCTGAAAAAGCACTTTTTAAATCTACACTATTAAAAGAAAAAATGACTGGAGGAAAAAACAAGGTAATTATAACAACATAATAATGCAGAGAATATAGCCTACAACGAAGTAATTTCAGTTATCATCATTATTAGCACAGTTTTTAGAAGTCATTAATTGCTGAACTTCTAAATGTTTTGTTTATTATGATAAAAATATTTTTATTCATGCAAAGGATGCCATCAAATCAGTGTCGTGCAGGTGATGAGGAATTACTTTTCTCATGATCACAAGATCTTCCCTTAGGTATGCTGTAGAGAGATATTTCACTTACAGCTAAAATCTACCCAATTGCCTAAGGAAACAAAGGACATTTCTGCCCAGGGATTTGGTTTATATTTTTAATTTGGAATGATTTCATTTACTTATTATTTTATTTTCTGGGGAGCTTAACTCGTAGCATGCAGAATCTTCCTGGACGAGGAACTGAACTCATGCCCCCTGCAGTGGAAGCAAAGAATTTTAACTGCTGGACCACCAAGGAAGTCCAAATTTGGAATAAATTTTTATTTATTTATTTATTTGTTTATTTTTATTTTTGGCTGCTCTAGGTCTTTGTTGCTATATGAGGGCTTTCTCTAGTTGCAGCAAGTAGGGGATACTGTTTGTTTCAGAGTCCAGGCTCTAGGGTGCACAGCCTTCAGTGGTTGCAGTACATGGGCTCAGTAGTTTTGGCTGCCAGCCTCTAAAGTACCAGCTCAGTAGTTGTGGCGCAGGGGCTTAGCTGCTCTGCAGCAGATGGGATCATTCAGGACCAGGGATGGGCCTGCTTTGGCAGGCCGATTCTTAACCACTAGGCCACCAGGGAAGTCTCTGGAATAATTTTAGACTTACAGAAAATTTGCAAAACTATATAGCGTAGCCAATTCCTGAATGCCCTTCACCCAGCTTCACATTCATAGTACAATGATCAAAACTAGGAAATTAATACTGGAAAATCTGATTAGCTAAATTATAGATGGTATTTGAATCCCAACAATTTTCCCATTCATTTCCTTTTTTTTTCTTTTTGCCACAGTATCCAATCGGGAATCTCATATTGCATTCAATTGTCAAATCTACTTAGTCTCTCCAGATGTGTAAAACTTTCCTCAGTCTTTCCTTGTCTTTCTTGATCAGTCATATTTCAAACAGGATTTATTCAGAAGTTATTTATTTGAGTTGAGTAATAATGAAAGAAAAGAAAAATTCCTGACATTTGTGAACATTAAGAGGAAGATGATATATTTTCTTAGAAACCTTTCAAATTATTAGAGTATGCTTTGCTAATTTTAAATGCATGTATTTAAAATTATGAGTTAAAATCTAGATGATAAAATATTTTAAAAATATTTCTGAAAGAAAAAATGTTATCTACATATTGCTGGTTTGTTTTGTTTTGCTTTGTAATGACCTGTCTTGAGCAGTTCAAATCTAAAATAAAACTCTTTTAGGAGTGGTTTTTGGATTTACAATTTAGAAGAATTTTTGCAGAAAAGGAATTAGTATAATTGCTTTATGGCCTCAGAAGCTTAAATTAGAAAGAAATTATATTAATTATATGGTATATATCTGACAATTTTACTACTTTAAATAGTTTAAAATAAAATTCAGAGTAGTGTAGTCAAATTCTGAATGTAAATACTTGTATATATTCTATGTTCCTAACTTAAGTTTAAGTTACAGAAAGCATTATTTATAAATATAATTATATATATATATACATGCATATATATATACAGTCTGTATGTATATGCATGCTTGTTTGTATAATTCTCTGCAGCATTGTGGAATGTATTTTTGAGAGCACATGAAAAAAAAATACATGTTCTTCAATAAGAGCCATTTCATGTAACCTAAATGCACTATTTCATCACCTTGGATAATGAGCAGAAGTCACAATTCTTTTTAAAATAAAGGTTATGACTGCCCTCCCACCTTATCACTCAAACTTATGTCTTCTCTTTGCCCCAAGGACAGCTCTCAGAGCATTCTGAATCCTGAGGGGGCTCACCCATAGTTCAGCCCCAATGTGTCCTCACTCTCACTGGTGTCCAGAGTCTAGGTGTGGCCCCTTTAATCAGAAGAGTGCCCAGGTATAACCTTAGGCCAAAGCTTGGGATTGTATCACCTAACTGTCAAGCTGGGGACTCGCTACACCACTCCTGAAAGGCGCAGCATTCACAGCCAACAGAGCAGTTTCTCCGTTCCTAAGGCATCATCTGAAGGGCCGCACCTGGTTTCCAGGACCTTGCAGGAGGAGAACCCAAGGACAAACCACGGCCACAGTGTGCCTCCTTTGTGTCGGGTGGTTTCCTGATGTCTGCTGACATCTCTGTCTACTTGGTGTTCGCTGACAGTAGCACTGTTTCTTGAGGTCTGTGTTTGCATGTGTGGAGGGGGTTGCTGAGCTGGAGAGAAGAAAGCCTTCTCTTACCGAGCTATGCTTACTGTGCTCACCCTCACTGGTATTCAGCTGAGTGTCTGGCACTGTTACCTGCGCTGTTCTGATACTCAGAAGAGTGGCATAGCAAGGCTAGATATGTTACAAGGAGTTTCAGAGGCAGCTATGGGGCCCATGGATTACAGGAACATGGTCTATTCAGCAGAAAAAAATATCCAGGTTTGTCAGACATGTGCATCTTTTTAAAAATAATATTCATATATATATATTTGAGGTATAGTTGATTTTCAATGTTGGTTAGTTTCAGGTGTACAGCAAAGCATATATACACATATATACATATATATACATATATATGTATATATTTGCTTTTCCCAGATTATTTTCCATTATAGTTTATTATTAGCTATCAAATGTAGCTTGTGATATTCTGTGATATAGGTCCTTGATATTTCTCTATTTTATATATAGTAGTGTGCATCTGTTACTCCCAAACTCCTACTTTATCCTTCCTTCCCCTTTCCCCTTTGGTACCTATAAGTTTGTTTTCTATATCTGTGCATCTGTAAAAAGTTCATTTGTATCATTTTTAGATATATGTATTCCACCTATAAGTGATATCGTATATTTATCTTTCTCTGTCTCACTTACTTCACTTAGTCCCTAGGTCCAGCCATGTTCCTGCAAATGGCATTATTTCTTTTTTTTTATAGCTGAGTAATATCCCTTTGTATATATGTACCACATCTTCTTTATCTATTCCTCTGTCGATGGACATTTAGGTTGCTTCCGTGTCCTGGTTTTTGTAAATTGTGCTGCTATGAACATTGGGATGCATGTATCGTTTCAAATTAGAGTTTTCAGACATGTTCATCCTTTTAATGATAAATTTTAACCTCTTTGGGTCTCTTTTTCTTATCTGAAGGGGAGGAGCTTAGCATATATTGGTTTCAGACCTTAAAATATGTCTATATGACAGCATCTGCCATCTAAGGAACTTACACACACACACAAACACACACATACAAGTACAGAGAGCTGGACTGATACTATAAATAATGTTGGTTACTTGATTGTGAGCAGGTTGTGCTGACCACAACCCAGTATGTGAGAGTTCATTTGAAACAAAAGTGCCCTGCAGCCAATTATAGGGAAGGAGCAAATCTTGAAAGAGGGATTAGTTCTTCAAATCACCACTGTTCAGTCAGTGATCCAGATTTTTTACATTGGAAGAGCCAAGGAAAATAGTCGCATTGGAATGGGGGGAAGAGGGAAGGGAGGCAAGATCTCTTGAAGGTGCATTTACAGAGCGTCTTCCTCCTCCTTCACCTTCTTCTTTGATTCTTAAAGAGAATAGATACTGGGAATGTATATCTTGGGAATAGATACTGAAGAAATAGAATATATGGTGGCAGAAACATCCTGTCCCTCAAGGGACCTCTTGGTAATCCCAAACCACAATGTAATCTCTCTGCTTACTTTACACACAGAAGTAATTGTTGAATTTCTCTGCAGCTTGAAAGTTTTTACAATTAAGTATGAAATTTTATTGGAGTAGAAACAAAACCAGGATGTAAGCTTCAGGAGGGCAAAAATTTTGTCTTTGATCTTTGCTGTATTTCAAATTCTTGGAATAGTGTATGATCCATAGTAAAAACTGAATATTCTTGAATGAACTTGTATATTTAGAAATAAATTGGTTAAATTAGTCAAATGCATTTTCTAATTCATTACTGAAAATTTTTACAATAAACTATTTTGCAGTCATTAGGATAGTTTATACCATTATCGTATTGTCATAGAAAAGTATTTATGCTATAGTGAAAGATAAGTAAATGTCTTATTTGTTTAAGACACCTATGTATATTTATGTGTCATAAATATGTGTATATATTTGTAAATTACTTTTAAAAATGTCTATTACTTAAAAATTGTAAAAAAAAAAATGATTTGGAAGAATGGCATTGAAACATGTATACTATCAGGTAAGAAACGAATCGCCAGTCTATGTTCGATACAGGATACAGGATACTTGGGGCTGGTGCACGGGGATGACCCAGAGAGATGCTATGGGGTAGGAGGTGGGAGGGGGTTCAGGATTGGGAACTCATGTACACCCGTGGCTGATTCATGTCAATGTATGGCAAAACCAATACAGTATTATAAAGCAAAATAAAGTGAAAATAAAAATAAAAAAATTGTATATGTGCATATATATATGCAAAAGTCATAAGCTTGAATATAAATACATAAAATATTTTTAGGTGATAGAATTCTGATTAGTTGAATGTAGCTAGTGGAATTCAAGTGCAATCAATAGTGGTGATTTAAAAAATTAACGGTAGTTGGAAAAAAGAACAATGGTTGAATGTCAAAGCTCAGTATTAATTGTATTAATATTTTGTTGTTGTTTAGTCGCTAAGTCATGTCTGACCCTTGCGACACCATGGACTGTAGCCTGCCAGGCTCCTCTGTCCACGGGATTTTCCAGGTAAGAATACTGGAGTGGGTTGCCATTTCCTTCTCCCAACCAGAGGACTCTTCCCTACCCAGGGATCAAACTCACATCTCCTGCTTGACAGGCAGATTCTTCACAGCTGAGCCACCAGGGAAGCCCAGTTACTGAAACTGAACCATACCAGTTATAGAAGTATTGGAAATTATACCAGTTATAGAAGTAGTGGAAATTTAACCAGTGGTAGAAATATTGGAAATTATGGTATTAAACAAACAAACAAACAAACACGCTTACTTCTGTATTTGAACAAGTTACAAAAAATATACAAATGAACAAATGATATTGAAAGAATTATCGACTTTTTTCCCCCAAGCTAAGAAATTTCTACTTGGTAAAGATAGAGCATTATCGTATAGATAGTGTTAAATCAGTCACATTATTCCTCTAATGGCTAAGATGAATAACAGCAGAGATTTTCAAGGTGCCCTGTGCATAAAGCAAATATTGCATACTGTTTGGCTTACATATATTGGCACCCCACTCCAGTACTCCTGCCTGGAAGATCCCATGGACAGAGGAGCCTGGTAGGCTGCAGTTCATGGGTTCGCAGAGGGTCGGACACGACTGAGCGACTTCATTTTCACTTTTCACTGTCATGCGTTGGAGAAGGAAATGGCAACCCACTCCAGTGTTTTTGCCTGGAGAATCCCAAGGACAGGGGAGCCTGGTGGGCTGCCGTCTATGGGGTCACACAGAGTCGAACACGACTGAAGCGACTTAGCATGTTTGTCTTAAACCCCATCTCGCTTATAGATCATGGAATATGATATCAACAAGATAGGCAGCTAATAAATGCTCATTGAGTGAACTCTTGATTGTCTGGGTTAAATGGGAAACAGATAATCAAAAGCAGTGGTGACTGAAATGACAGTAGCAGTACTGTGGACCCAAACTTTGTGTGGTGGTACAGACAGATTCAAAAGTTCCTCACCTTTCCCTGGCTTTTGAAAACTGATTCTTCTATAACTTTTATCTGTGCCTAAATTTAAATTGCTTTGCCTTTCATTCATTTTGGTAATAAAAGCTTTGTTTTTTTTCCACCCCTGTAAGTTAAAGCTATCAGTAGGTGAAGTAAAACCCTAATTCTGTCTTGCCCTCTAGTGCCATCAGTAGTTACTAGAGTTTTATGTATCTTTTCATCATTGTATTGAATTTTTAGAATTGCTTTCTCAGTGCGGTTGTAAGGCTTTGAAAATTCTCTTTGTAGAGTTAGTGATTTGGTAACATATTTTGAGTGAAGTTGTGGAGTCTATGAATAAATAGAGCAGAAGAGAAGAAAAAGATATAGATTGCATCTAAGGATGTTAAAATGCAATTTTACCTTTTTCTCTGAAAACAGGCTTCTGCCTTCAGTTTCTACATTTGAATGAGGTACATGGAAAACAGCTACTTTTAAGAAAAAGGTTCACTTGATTGTTCTTTCTTTTTCTTCATTTCTTCTTTCCTTTAAAAAAATTTAATAGAGGCAATCTTTTCCAAAAGTTGATGTTGAAATAAATACTGCACTTTCTTCTTATGGTGGTTTGAATCAGTGCTTCAAATGGGTAAAAAAGAAATTTGCACTCCATCTTCTTGCATTTTTGCAGCTTCATTTGCATAAATGTGCAATTTATGTAGGGGGTGATGTACTGTATTGAGAAATTCAGAGACAGCTTCCAGGGCCATCTTGCAGGGAAGCTGTGCTGAACCTGAAATTTAATTTAAATATTTCATTTCATTATCATAGATTGCAACATTGGTAGTAAACTCTCCCTCCTTTAGAATCAGCCCTAATCCAATCCATGAAAATTCAATTGCCCTGTCATTCTTAGTCTGAGACATTTTGTGACTGAAAGCAGGGAACTGCTAGCTTTGTAATGGAACTTGTCTGAAAGAACGCTTTTGACATCTTCCCTAGAAGGAAGAGTCTTCAACTTAGAAATTTAAGTAATAGAATTTGATTTAATTAACTAAAAAATTGTGCTTATTAATGTCCTCCTGCTACCTCGGCAGATGTAAATGCAAGTCAATGGGCATCTTTCATTTTCCACTAATCTTTTAAAAACTAGTCATTTTTGTTGAATCTGAAAGTGTGTTCAGCCCTGTGACTCCATGGACTGTAACCCATCAGGGTCCTCTGTCCATGGAATTCTCTAGGGAGGAATACTGGAGTCGGTAGCCATTCCCTTCTCCAGGAGATCTTCCTGGCCCAGGGATCAAACCCAGGTCTGCTCATTGCAGGTAAATTCTTCACCATCGGAGCCGCCAGGAAAGCCCTTTGTTAAGTTAGTTGCTGCAATTGACTACTGATTTTGCCTCTCCATTGACATCATTGAAATCAGCAGCACATGCTGGTGATTAATAACTAGGTTGTTACTCAGAAAAAATGTTCCTCTTTGTTAATAATGATTATGAAAAACTTCTTATAAATATAATTTCTAGAGACTCTCCTGGTGGTTAAGGCTCTGCCTCCAGTGCAGGGAGCATGGGTTTCATCCTTGGTCAGGAATTGAAATCCTGCATGGAGTAGCAAAATATATATATATATATATATATATATATATATATATATATACACTTTACATATGTATATATATATAATATATTATTTCTAGAAATACATGCATAGTTATTAGCTAGGGTTGTAGGCATTATTAGAATCATGAGGATGTCAAGACTGCAAAAATACATTATGATTTCCTTGAGGTGGTAAAAACCACCATTCCAATTATTGTTTGTGATTAATGTATTAGGAGACTGTGGCTTTCTCCATGCTCATCCTCATTTTGGTATATCTATGGATATTATCAGGTCCTTTTTGGAAATAATATTTTAACCCCTAAGAGTAATTCTGATCCAAAGAGAATGATTTGAAGGTGATGAAGTCATTGTGTTTGTCAAACATGCCTAGTTGCTTATAGTTCAAAGACTGTATTAATGGCACATCAAATAGTCCATCAATGAAATAAATGCATGCTCACACATAAGAATATGCTTATATCCCTGCCACTCTTACATATAAATGCAGTATATATGATATATAATTTGGGAAAAAAATAACTTTTTCTCTTCTCTACTTTAACAAGCTAAATTGTGTCTTTTAAGTTTAGAATTGGATAGGTTGTGTCATCACCCTCATCTTGGACCCTGCAATTTCCATAAACCTCTTCTCATCTGGGTTTGAACAGAGAACATATTGATGGATTTAATATTCAATCCCAAAAAGATCCCAGGGGAACAACTGCAGTCAGAATAGACATGGAGCTAACGAGTGTGCTTAGCTTTCCTCCTTTGACGGATCAGGGCCTATTTGGTCACATGGAGGTTGTTAGCCATGGAAAGCAAATTCCCTCACTGTCTTTGTTGGGAATGGATTCTGACTGCATATTTATGACATTGAAGTTCCAATGTGAGTTGCATCTCATTCCTTCTGAGTTTGGGCTTCCTTTCTGCTGACAGTGTTCATATTAAGTTTGGGAAGTATTTGCCATTTGCATTGTTTTAACTTCTGTTTTTTAATTACTTTTATTGCCACATAATCTTGATATTTATGGGCAACTTTTAAATGAGTTATAAATGGCTGGAATTATGAAGTAATAAAAATAAATGAAAACTGCTTCATATTTTAATTATTTTTAATTTGGCCTCAGCGATAAAGGAAGATGAGGATGTACCAAAGGGGTCAGAGCTTGGAAGGAGGTAACAGTTTCTGCCTTACAGTTCTGTTTTCCCCCAAGTGAAAAGTAGAATGTATCATAGAAGGCTTACGACTCATGGACTGTGTTTGATTGAGCAGGCTTACTGTACACATCCACACTCATGAACAATATTTTATTGAAAGGGGTTAAGAACAGATGAAGGCCACAGTCATGAACATACGTATATAAAATCATCCTCAAAAGTTGATATTAAGTTTCTTAAGAAACTCATACTTTATCATGAAAAACAATATATGTACAAAAAATAAAATCCCAGAGCAATATTGGTACTCTATTTACAATTACTAATGGCTTGGTAAAAAAAAAAGTACTAAAGGAATTCAGAAACTGGACAAATAATTGTGATCTGGTGTTATTCAGAATATACTCTTGAGAAAGCTAAGGATTGCTCTGTATCTGAAAATATTTGTTAAGGGAAAGGAGAATAGGACACTTCAGCTAGAGAATAAACTTGTAGATATAAAGACTTCAGTGTATCAAAGAATAATATGGAAGTTTCTTAAAATGCAAGGGAAGATGAACTTAAGGCATAGCAAATTAGTGCTAATACAAATAATACTGACAAAGAGCCAGTATTTACTGAATGGTTGCTATGGCCCAAAGTATTGTGCTAAGTACATTACATGGGTTCTCTCTTGTAACCCATTTTTAAAGATATACAGCAACATACTGAAAGACTTCATAGTTACGTTTGAGCCCCTTGGCAACAGGAACTAATGTAAATCTTAAAATATTCAGTGATTTGATTTGGATGAGTGGATGTGAGATGGAAAAAAAAGACAAGAAGAACAGCTGACAGATTACTCTGAAGGTTTGAGTATTAATGAATTGTACCATTCTGCATGAAAATAGTGGATTTATCCAATGATGTGCTGGTAAATATTTAACAGTTGACTCTCTAGGGGGAAAAGCCCTGATTTGCTAATTTGCCCACTTTCTGTGGTGTAAATACTTTCACAATGACTGAATTCAAGCTGCCAATTCAAGATTAACTGGCTCACCAGACTCCTGACATTCACAACTGGCTTTTGCCAGTAAGTATGAGCTGGCTCTGAACACCATCAAGTTATTCTCAGACATCTAGAGACTGAAGGACAAGTGACTCTTGGGTGGTTTGGCTATGTGGAATAGAAGAGACTGTATCAAAAGTGGAATCCAGTTTTATAGCTTGAGGGAATGAGAGCCTAGGTGTCCCTGCCTTCTAGGAGGACAAGTCCAGCTGTACCTAAACTAGACAAGACTCACATAGAGACCTAACTGTTGTATTTCCTTCAGGAAAGTGTCTGAGAGTTTTACTTGCTTGGAGGAGAAAGCTTTCTGCCCAAGATGACTAGGGAAAGCACATGATACTGGGGCAATGAGAGGAGGGTGTGGCGCATGTTCTTTGGTCCAGTTCAAAGATTAAGTCTGAGTCATCAAAGTAGAGAGGCTAGAGACTGATTTGAGAGGATTCCTTTTCACTGAAGGATCCCATGAAACATGTTATCTGCTTCTCCTGGAGGAGGGGTATTGTATACAATAGGGGAAAGGATCATTCTTTGCAGCTGTGCACCTCCCTGTGGCACTGTGAGAGCTTCAGAGACATGGGACACTTTCTAGAGAGTCTGGGAGATGTTTAAGGGACTTGCAGAAACTCTTAATCAACATGAAGTCCTGTCTTTGCAGATATGAATTGAAATTTGAATATTAACAAATCATGCACGTTTGTACCCAAAGGTTTCTGAAGACTGGGAAATTTGGACCAGGGAGAAAGAAGTGGGGAATTTAAGATGGCAAAAGGTGAGCACAAACCTAATCATGCTATATATGAGATGATAGCTGAGAAAATTTGTCCTGTAATGCAACTGAAGCTCTAGAGGAAAGACTAGAAATAAGGAAGGGAAATGGGAACTGTCAACCAAAAGATGGGATTCAAATCAAGGAGAGTGGAGAAAGACCAGATTGTTTCTGACGAAGCCCATAAGAACATTCATAATCATAACATTTTAGGTGAAACCAATACATTTCAGCCAGGCTACAATTCTGAGTGTGTTTTGTAGATAAATTCGTTTTCCCCAGCTGTGCCTTAGAAACAAACATTTCTGTGCCCTGCTCATTAGGTTACAGATCTTCATGGGTTCCTAAATTCCTCCTGACATTTTTGGTAAGCAAAATTGGGCAACAGGCATGCCATCCCTGTACTAAATAGTCCATGTGCCAGGATAGAATGAATGCTTCTGTCTTTCTACTGTCCAAAAACTTCACAATGCATTGTGTCCTGGCTTTTATTGTGTTTGAGCACCAGGGATGATATAATTTCCTTATTCCTTTCAAGGAATTGCTTACTCCTTAGTATTTTTCTCCTTGCCCTGAGTAGAGCTCAGAACTAAAAACTTACATCTTTCTTTTCCTTCCCCCTTTCAGCAATTATTACCAATACACAACTTTTCCTAAATGTCCCAACCCCGAACGATTACTATAACTCTCTTTCTTCTTGCCAGCCAACTTCTCAATGTCTGATTAATGTGTTTGGCTTAAAATTTGTATTTCCCTTTCAGTCTTCTGCTAAAAGTGTGATGTGAGACCACATACACATACACACATATTCACCCATAGAGTTACAGCTGAAGTGGTTAGACTTAAAATTCCATGGACAGAGGAGCCTGGTGGGCTACAGTCCGTGGGGGTCATGAAGCTGACACAACTGAGCATGTCCAAGTGTTATTATATAAAGACAATGGAGAAAAATAGTGGTTCAGTTCAGTTCAGTTCAGTTTAGTTGCTCAGTCGTGTTCAACTCTTTGCGACCCCATGAATCGCAGCACACCAGGCCTCCCTGTCCATCACCAACTCCCGGAGTTCACTCAAACTCATGTCCATCGAGTTGGTGATGCCATCCAGCCATCTCATCCTCTGTTGTCCCCTTCTCCTCCGTGTTAGTTAGACTATATTTATCTTTATCAATCTTATCTCTGAAACCCGTGGCTTCTGACCACTGAATTTATGCTTTAAAGTTAAAAATATTGAGAAGAATAAATAAAATTTCAAGATGCATAAATTTGATAGCTAGATTCATTACATTTTCACCTTCACACTTGTTTCTTTACTTTCACATTTCATTTCTTTAGGTTTTAAGATTTTTGTTTTCATTTTTGTTGGACTTACAAAGGAAATATGTTTTCTTTATTTATTGATATGTCCTTCTAAAGATTTTAAATTTTGCTCAGCCTCTTACCATTATTCCAAATTGTGAGAATGATCTCAATTTTTGCTTTATGATTTAGAGGTTTGCTTCTTCCTTTTCCCATATCCTTACATTTTAATTTCATGATTTCCCCCATATTTATTTCTTTAAATTATATAGTTCATGCCCTTATTTCTAAACATTATTTTTTATTTCTACCTTCCTTAGTTTGGCTTCAAGTTCCTTATTTTCTCTGCTTCCATCTTTCCCACTCAACTGGTTTCTTTTGGGTATAAACATTTTCAGTTTTCTCCCATCTGCAGAAATATCCTTTCTCTTGAGACTATCAACACTTTGCACATTAACCCATTTTTCTTTCTTTAAGCCAAACATCTTATGAGTAGTCTGGCTTCATCATTACCATTTTTCCTACTTTCTCAAATTCCTTAAGTTTTTACAGTCTGGTTTTATGCTCCTATCACATTACATAAATAAGTTAAAAAATAAGGAAGCAAGAAAATATATAAACAAATACTCTTTTGGATATTATAATGAGCTCCTAATAACCAATCAATGCCATTTCTAGTCCTTGTTTCCTTTATCTCTAGAGTTGTAGGATTTGACACTATAAAATATCCCAGTTATCTCTCGAATCCTTTCCCCACTAGATTCTGCAAGTCAGTTCTAGCTTGGCTTCCTTTCTGTTTCTCTGATCATGACACACACTTTGTCTTCCTGTCTCATATGCATCTTCAGTGGGATCAATTCTTTGGCTCTTTTTTTCTCTCTCTTTCATTTAGTTAAACAATGTTTCATTTGGTAAATGAATGCTTACTAGCACATATTATCTGCAAGAGTACTAAGGATGCCTTAGGGTACCTATGTGGTCCTATTTGAGGACAATGAAAAGCTATCTTGTTCAAAGAAATCTTGAGAGGCTTCTAGGGCCTTTCATTAGGTGTAAAATTTCCTTGCTGCTTTTGGCTGAGGAATTTATGATTCTTGTCAGGAAATGCAAAAAATATTCTCCAGTAGGCCTCATACATTGTCAGCTATGACTTTAGTTGAAATGGAAAAAACAGATGGTCAGATTATCTAATAGAACACAGATACAGAGGTGTATCTGATACACAAATAAAAGACAGGTATATTTTAATGAGGTAAGAGAGAAAGATGAGAGAATATTGGGTTTTAAGAGGTACTCCCTGAAAAGGCAAACCAGTGGTTTGTTCCCCTGGCTGGCCATGGAAAGACTTAACTTAAAAAACACAAAATAAATACTATAAATAAATGCATTCAACTGAGTAAGCATAGCATTTTGGAAACAAGAGTTCTTTGCAGAATATACTTTCCCACTACTGTTTTTATTTTTCCTTGTGAATACTCTCATGGTTCTCAATAAATGAATCTGATTCACAAGAGACCAGCTCCCTAGTGGTGACTCATCTAATTAAGAATAATAGTAAAAATCTCCATTAAAGCCTTTACTCTGGGAAAATCATTAGGAAACAACTAGAGTGACAGGTCTTTTCTTCCCAGTTCAAGTGTTTCCTTTTACTCTCATGCATGATTATAATTACTCCTTGATATCCTACTAGATATCTCTGGATGACCAAAAACTACTCTGTAATATAGATGATTTACTAGGCTAACACAAAAGGTGATTTTTGCATATCAATGGAAAATGATATAGATTTAACCCCTGTCATGTCTAATAAATATGACCTGGAATTTGGTAGTCTTGGAAGATGTTTTTAAAAATATGTATGTATTTTTTAAAAAATCAAAGAACTGTGATAATATAAACACTTTATTTTATAGTATTAATTGAAAACTACCAGCTTCAGAGTATTTTCTTCATTTTAAACTTGTCTCCTGTTCATACTGTTTCACCATAGAGTCACCAGTGTGGTTTTACTGTTAGAAAATCTCTGTTATGTGTGGTTCTTACTCTGATATTTATGTGGAGATTTTGAGACTGCATACCCCAGTATCCTTACCTTGGACGAGTGGTATCTCCTCACAGCTGCCTCTCCTGACCATGAACATGGAGTAGCTCCACTCCACCCTCCTGCACCCGCACAGCTGCCACTCCTTGGATGTGGGTTGGCAGGTGCCCAATATGCTACTGGAGATCAGTGGAGAAATAACTCCAGAAAGAATGAAGGGATGGAGCCAAAGCAAAAACAATACCCAGTTGTGGATGTGACTGGTGATAGAAGCAAGGTCCAATGCTCTAAGGATCAATATTGCATAGTAACCTGGAATGTCAGGTCCATGAATCAAGGCAAATTGGAAGTGTTCAAACAGGAGATGGCAAGAGTGAACGTTGACATTCTAGGGATCAGTGAACTAAAATGGACTGGAATGGGTGAACTTAACACAGATGACCATTATACCTACTACTGTGGGCAGGAATCCCTTAGAAGAAATGGAGTAGCCATCATGGTCAAGAAAAGAGTCTGAAATGCAGTACTTGAATGCAATCTCAAAAACAACAGAATGATCTCTGTTCCTTTCCAAGGCAAACCATTCAATATCAGAGTAATCCAAGTCTATGCCCCAAACAGTAACGCTGAAGAAGCTGAAGTTGAACAGTTCTGTGAAGACCTACAAGACCTTTTAGAACTAACACCGAAAAAAGTTGTCCTTTTCATTATAGGGGACTGGAATGCAAAAGGAGGAAGTCAAGAAACACCTGGATAACAGGTAAATTTGGCCTAGGAGTATGCAATGAAGTAGGGAAAAGGCTAATAGAGGTTTTCCAAGAGAACGCACTGGTCATAGCAAACACCCTCTTCCAACAACACAAGAGAAGACTCTACACATGGACATCACCAGATGGTCAACACTGAAAACAGATTGATTATATTCTTTGCAGCCAAACATGGAGAAGCTCTATACAGTCAGCAAAAATAAGACCAGGAGCTGACTGTGGCTCAGATCATGAACTCCTTATTGCCAAATTCAGGCTTAAATTGAAGTAGGGAAAACCACTACACCATTCATGTATGACCGAAATCAAATCCCTTATGATTATAGAGTGGAAGTGAGAAATACATTTAATGGACTAGATCTGATAGACAGAGTGCCTGACGAACTATGGATGGAGGTTTGTGACAATGTACAGGAGACAGGGATCAAGACCATCCCCATGGAAAAGAAATGCAAAAAAGCAAAGTGGCTGTCTGAGGAGGACTTACAAATAGCTGCGAAAAGAAGTGAAGCAAAAAGCAAAGGAGAAAAAGGAAAGATATAAGCATCTGAATGCAGAGTTACAGAAAATAGCAAGAAGAGATAAGAAAGCCTTCTTCAGTGATCAATGCAAAGAAATAGAGGCAAACAACAGAATGGCAAAGACTAGAGTTCTCTTCAAGAAAATTAGAGATACCAAGGGAACATTTCATGCAAAGATGGGCTCAATAAAGGATAGAAATAGTATGGACCTAACAGAAACAGGAGATATTAAGAAGAGGTGGCAAGAATACACAGAAGAACTGTACAAAAAAGAGCTTCACGACCAAGATAATCACGATGGTATGATCACTCACATAGATCCAGACGTCCTGGAATGTGAAGTCAAGTGGGCCTTAGAAAGCATCACTATGAACTAAGCTAGTGGAGGCAGTGGAATTCCAGTTGAGCTATTTCAAATCCTGAAAGATGATGCTGTGAAAATGCTGCACTTAATATGCCAGCAACTTTGGAAAACTCAGCAGTGGCCACAGGACTGGAAAAGGTCAGTTTCCATTCCAATCCCAAAGAAAGGCAATGCCAAAGAATGCTCAAACTACCGCACAGTTGCACTCATCGCACATGCTAGTAAAGTAATGCTCAAAATTCCCCAAGCCAGGCTTCAGCAATTTGGGAACTGTGAACTTTGAGATGTTCAAGCTGGTTTTAGAAAAGTCAGAGGAACCAGAGATCAAATTGCCAACATCCACTGGATCATGGAAAAAGCAAGAGAGTTTCAGAAAAACATCTATTTCTGCTTTATTGACTATGCCAAAGCCTTTGACTGTGTGGATCACAATAAACTGTGGAAAATTCTGAAAGAGATGAAAATACCAGACCACCTAACTTGCCTCTTGAGAAACCTGTATGCAGGTCAGGAAGCAACAGTTAGAACTGGACATGGAACAACAGACTGGTTCCAAATAGGAAAAGGAGTATGTCAGGGCTGTATACTGTCACCCTGCTTATTTAACTTATATGCAAAGTACATCATGAGAAACGCTGGGCTAGAAGAAGCACAAGCTGGAATCAAGATTGCTGGGAGAAATATCAATAACCTCAGATATGCAGATGACACCACCCTTATGGCAGAAAGTGAAAAGGAACAAAAAGCCTCTTGATGAAAGTGAAAGAGGAGAGTGACAAAGCTGGCTTAAAGCTCAACATTCAGAAAACGAAGATCATGCATCTGGTCCCATCACTTCATGGCAAATAGATGGGGAAACAGTGGAAACAGTGTCAGACTTCATTTTTGGGGGCTCCAAAGTCACTGCAGATTATGATTGCAGCCATGAAATTAAAAGATGCCTATTCCTTAGAAGGAAATTTATGACCAACCTAGATAGCATATTCAAAAGCAGAGACATTACTTTGCCAACAAAGGTCCATCTAGTCAAGGCTATGGGTTTTCCAGTGGTCACGTGTGGATGTGATATTTGGACTGTGAAGAAAGCTGAGTGTTGAAGAATTGATGCTTTGAACTGTGGTGTTGGAGAAGACTCTTGAGAGTCCCTTGGACTGCAAGGAGACCCAACCCGTCCACCCTAAGGAGATCAGTCCTGGGTGTTCATTGGAAGGACTGATGCTAAAGCTGAAACTCCAATACTTTGGCCTCCTCCTCCAAGAGTTGACTCACTGGAAAAGACGCTGATGCTGGGAGAGATTGGGGGCAGGAGGAGAAGGGGACAACAGAGGATGAGATGGCTGGATGGCATCACCAACTCGATGGACATGAGCTTGAGTGAACTCCGGGTGTTGGTGATAGACAAGGAGACCTGGCGTGCTGTGATTCATGCGGTCACAAAGAATCAGACACGACTGCGTGACTGACCTGACTGACTGGTCCCAGCATCTGCCTCCTTGACTATATGCATATGAATTTTTTAATATAACTTTATTTATTTTATTTGGAGGTTAATTACTTTACAATATTGTATTGGTTTTGCCATACATCAACATGAATCTGTCACAGGTGTACACGTGTTCCCCATCCTGAACCTCCTTCCCACCTCCCTCCCTGTACCATCCCTCTGGGTCATCCCAGTGCACCAGCCCCAAGCATCCTGTATCCTGCATTGAACCTGGACTGGTGGTTCATTTCATATATGATATGATACATGTTTCAATGCCATTCTCCCAAATCATCCCACCCTCTCCCTCTTCCACAGAGTCAAACAGACTGTTCTATACATCTGTGTCTCTTTTGCTGTCTTGCATACAGGGTTATCATTACCATCTTTCTAAATTCCATATATATGCATTAGTATACTGTACTGGTGTTTTTCTTTCTGGCTTACTTCACTCTGTAGAATAGGCTCCAGTTTCATCCACCTCATTAGAACTGATTCAAATGTATTCTTTTTTAATGGCTGAGTAATACTCCATTGTGTATATGTACCACAGCTTTCTCATCCATTCATATACTGATGGACATCTAGGTTGCTTCCATGTCCTGGCTATTATAAACAGTACTGCAATGAACACTGGGGTACACGAGTCTCTTTCAATTCTGGTTTCCTTGCTGTGTATGCCCAGCAGTGGGATTGCTGGGTCATAAGGCAGTCCTATTTCCAGTTTTTTAAGGAATCTCCACACTGTTCTCCATAGTGGCTGTACTAGTTTGCATTCCCACCAATAGTGTAAGAAGGTTTCCTTTTCTCCACACCCTCCTCAGCATTTATTGCTTGTAAACTTGGATCGCAGCCATTCTGACTGTGAAATGGTACCTCATTGTGGTCTTGATTTGCATTTCTCTTATAATGAGTGATGTTGAGCATCTTTTCATGTGTTTGTTAGCCATCTGTATGTCTTCTTTGGAGAAATGTCTGTTTAGTTCTTTGGCCCATTTTTTGATTGAGTCATTTATTTTTCTGGAATTGAGCTGCATAAGTTGCTTGTATATTTTTGAGGTTAGTTGTTTTTCAGTTGCTTCATTTACTATTATTTTCTCCCATTCTGAAGGCTGTCTTTTCATCTTGCTTAGAGTTTCCTTTGTTGTGCAGAAGCTTTTAAGTTTAATTAGGTCCCATTTGTTTATTTTTGCTTTTATTTCCAATATCCTGGGAGGTTGGTCATAGAGGATCCTGCTGTGATTTATGTCAAAGAGTGTTTTGCCTATGTTCTCCTCTAGGAGTTTTATAGTTTCTGGTCTTATGTTTAGATCTTTAATCCAGTTTGAATTTGTTTTTGTGTATGGTGTTAGAAAGTGTTCTAGTTTCATTCTTTTACAAGTGGTTGACCAGTTTTCTCAGCACCACTTGTAAAAGAGATTGTCTTTTCTCTATTGTATATTTTTGCCTCCTTTGTCAAAGATAAGGTGTCCATAGGCGTGTGGATTTGTCTCTAGGCTTTCTATTTTGTTCCATTGATCTATATTTCTGTCTTTGTGCCAGTACCATACTGTATGTCTTGATGACTGTGACTTTGTAGTAGAGCCTGAAGTCAGGCAGGTTTTTTCCAGTTCCATTCTTCTTTCTCAAGATTTCTTTGGCTATTCGAGGTTTTGTTGTATTTCCATACAAATTGTGAAATTATTTGTTCTAGCTCTGTGAAAAATATCTTTGGTGGCTTGATAGGGATTACATTGAATCTATAGATTGCTTTGGGTAGTATACTCGTTTTCACTATATTGATTCTTATGATCCATGAACATGGTATATTTCTCCATCTGTTAGTGTCCTCTTTGATTTCTTTCACTAGTGTTTTATAGTTTTCTATATATAGGTCTTTAGTTTCTTTAGGTAGATATATTTCTAAGTATTTTATTCTTTTCATTGCAATGGTGAATGGAATTGTTTCCTTAATTTCTCTTTCTGTTTTCTCATTATTACTGTACAGGAATGCAAGGGATTTCTGTGTGTTGATCTTATATCCTGAAACTTTACTATATTCATTGATTAGCTCTAGTAATTTTCTGGTGGAGTCTTTAGGGTTTTCTATGTAGAGGATACAATAGGCCAGTTAGACCTAATTGATATCTATAGGACATTTCACCCCAAGACAATGAATTTCACCTTTTTCTCAAGAGCACACGGAACCTTCACCAGGATAGATCACATCCTGGGCCATAAATCTAGCCTTGGTAAATTCAAAAAAAATTGAAATCTTTCCAAGCATCTTTTCTGAGCCCAATGCAGTAAGATTAGATCTCAATTACAGGAGAAATTCTATTAAAAATTCCAACATATGCAGGCTGAACAACATGCTGCTGAATAACCAACAAATCACAGAAAAAATCAAAAAAGAAATCAAAATATGCATAGAAATGAATGAAAATGAAAACACACCAACCCAAAACCTGTGGGACACTGTAAAAGCAGTGCTAAGGGGAAGGTTCATAGCAACACAGGCATACCTCAAGAAACAAGAAAAAAGTCAAATAAATAACCTAACTCTATATCTAAAGCAACTAGAATAGGAAGAAATGAAGAACCCCATGGTTAGGAGAAGGAAAGAAATCTTAAAAATTAAGCCAGAAATAAATGCAAAAGAAACAAAAGAGACCATAGCAAAATTTAACAAAGCCAAAAACTGGTTCTTTGAAAGGATAAATAAAATTGACAAACCATTAGCCAGACTCATCAAGAAACAAAGGGAGAAAAATCAAATCAACAAAATTAGAAATGAAAATAGAGAGATCACAAGAGACAATACAGAAATACAAAGGATCATAAGAGACTACTATCAGCAATTATATGCCAATAAAATGGACAAATTGGAAGAAATGGACAAATTCTTAGAAAAGAACAACTTTCCAAAACTGAACCAAGAAGAAATAGAAAATCTTAACAGACCCATCACAAGCACAGAAATTGAAACTGTAATCAGAAATCTTCCAGCAAACAAAAGCCCAGGTCCAGATGGCTTCACAGCTGAATTCTACCAAAAATTTAGAGAAGAGCTAACACCTATCCTATTCAAACTCTTCTAGAAAATTGCAGAGGAAGGTAAACTTCCAAACTCATTCTATGAGGCCACCATCACCCTGATACTAAAACCTGAGAAATATGCCGCAAAACTGAAAAACTACAGGCCAATATCACTGATGAACATAGATACAAAAATTCTTTACAAAATTCTAGCAATCAGAATCCAACAATACATTAAAAAGATCATACACCATGACCAAGTGGGCTTTCTCCCAGGGATGCAAGGATTCTTCAATATCCGCAAATCAATCAATGTAATTCACCACATTAACAAATTGAAAAATAAAAGCCATATGATTATCTCAATAGATGCAGAGAAAGCCTTTGACAAAATTCAACATCCATTTATGATAAAAACTCTCCAGAAAGCAGGAATAGAAGGAACATACCTCAACATAATAAAAGCTATATATGACAAACCCACAGCAAACATTATCCTCAATGGTGAAAAATTGAAAGCATTTCCCCTAAAGTCAGGAACAAGACAAGGGTGCCCACTCTCACCACTACTATTCAACATAGTTTTGGAAGTTTTAGTCACAGCAATCAGAGCAGAAAAAGAAATAAAAGGAATCCAAATTGGAAAAGAAGAAGTAAAACTCTGACTGTTTGCAGATGCATACGAAATTTAATAGAACCTAGTCAATCCTTACCAAAGTAACAATTTATCTTCTGCTTTCTATATTTAAGGAGAGTAATGCGTTTCAGAAATCTGTATGCAGGTCAGAAAGCAACAGTTAGAACTGGTCATGGAACAACAGACTGGTTCCAAATAGGAAAAGGAGTATGTCAAGGCTGTATACTGTCACCCTGCTTATTTAACTTATATGCAGAGTACATCATGAGAAATGCTGGACTGGAAGAAACACAAGCTGGAATCAAGATTGCCGGGAGAAATATCCATAACCTCAGATATGCAGATGACACCACCCTTATGGCAGAAAGTGAAGAGGAACTAAAAAGCCTCTTGATGAAAGTGAAAGAGGAGAGTGAAAAAGTTGGCTTAAAGCTCAACATTCAGAAAATGAAGATCATGGCATCTGGTCCCATCACTTAATGGGAAATAGAGGGGGAAACAGTGGAAACAGTGTCAGACTTTATTGTTTTGGGCTCCAAAATCACTGCAGGTGGTGATTGCAGCGATGAAATTAAAAGACACTTACTCCTTGGAAGAAAAGTTATGACCAACCTAGATAGCATATTCAAAAGCAGAGACATTACTTTGCCGACTAAGGTCCATCTAGTCCAGGCTATGGTTTTTCCTGTGGTCATGTGTGGATGTGAGAGTTGGACTGTGAAGAAAGCTGAGCACCGAAGGATTGATGCGTTTGAACTGTGGTGTTGGAGAAGACTCTTGAGAGTCCCTTAAACTACAAGCAGACCCAACCCATCCATTCTGAAGGAGATCAGCCCTGGGATTTCTTTGGAAGGAATGATGCTAAAGCTAAACTCCAGTACTTTGGCCACCTCATGAGAAGAGTTGACTCATTGGAAAAGACTCTGATGCTGGGAGGGATTGGGGGCAGGAGGAGAAGGGGACGACCGAGGATGAGATGGCTGGATGGCATCACTGACTCGATGGACGTGAGTCTGTGTGAACTCCAGGAGTTGGTGATGGACAGGAAGGCCTGGCGTGCTGTGATTCATGGGGTCACAAAGAGTCCGACATGACTGAGCAACTGAACTGAACTGAACTGAACGCATTTGAAGAACATCAATAAGTAAAGAGCCTTCCTGAACAATCACAAGGATATTAATTATTTAAGGACTATTCATAAAAGTACTCCTAAAAGAACAAATGTTTTAGCAGTGCCAGTAAACCCAGCAAGGGTTAGTTTGCAGATGATGCTACTTCTGGCATTTGTGGTTCTGTGATGACTATAACTTCTGTTCATATACCTTTGCCATGACAGCACCTTCTCTATGCCAACCACTTGGATGTCCAGAGCTTCCTAGAGTAAACTGGGTAGCCTCTATGCCCGTAATTTTCTCACTTTCCTTCTATCCCAGATTTACTGTTTTTGTGAGAGTCTTTCTTTCTGTGGGAGAGAGGTGTGAATTTGTGGCACTTGTACGATGACTGTTAAAAGGACATCACAGTTTCCAAATAACATTCATGGATTTGGCTTCAACCACTTAAAGGAGTTTCAGGTATTATCATAGGCTAGTAAGAGAGATGCTTTGGGCATGGGATCTTTCTTATCACTTTTGATTTCGAATTTCCAAATATTTAAAGACATTTAGACACTGATTTGAAGACATAAAATAATTTAATGCTTTTTGAAAACCTTTTATGTAAGTCATAAGGACTACAGGGTGAGTTTTTATATGTTAAACTTTATTGAGTTGTAATTGACATTCAATAAAAGGCACGTGTTTAAAGTGAACAACTTGATAAGTTCTGACACATCTGTATACCCATAAAATCATCATCACTGTCAAGATAGTGAACATATCCATTCCCCATTGTTTTCTCATGCTTCTTTATATAAAACTCTATTTTTTACACTATCTTATCATTTCTGTCCTACCTCCTACCCACAACCAAATAGTCACTGGTTTGAAAAGCTAAAAGTTTTTCAAACCAGACTATCCTTTGTGATCAACACACTTAAAAAAAATAATGAGAATCTCAACACAAGTGTACCATTTAAAATTGAATAATTTGTCCTCATCAAATTGGTTATATCTGGGTCTGCCATTCATGAGAAGGGTTATTCTAGAGCACCCCTATGAATGGTACTGTGAATGGTGATTTCAACAGTTTAGTGGTAAAAAGAAATGAGAAGAAAAAAGAATTGCTGCTGACCCTAAAGCTTGCATCATAGTTTCTCCTGGTGTTTGCAACTCTGGCTGTGCATTAGAATTGCTCAGGGAGCTTTAAAAATGTAGAGGCCTGGGTCCCATTTGAGCCTAGTTAAATTAGAATCTTTGGAAGGGGCTGAGTCTTTGGATTCATAAGTAGTATTTAAAACTTCTCAGATGATTCAGATATGCAGTACGAGTTTAGAATCATTGCTGATGTTTTACTCATAACTTAGTGTTCTTTTTCAAGAAGTAATTTCACGTTTCATTTTCTTTAGAAGTTCACTCAGAATTGATCATTCTGTATTACTATTTTCTCCTAGGGAGTTGTCTTGCTCTGGTCAAAAAGTGTTTCCTCAAGAAAAAGTAAGTGGTTGTTGCTTACAAATGATTGTGATTTATCCTCCTGCGTTATGTCTTTGTTGTTCAGTTGCCAAGTTGTGTCTGACTCTTTGCAACCCCATGGACTGCAGCATACCAGGCCTCTCTGTCACTCACCATCTCCCAAAGTTTGCCCAAGTTCATGTCCATTGCATCAGTGATGCCATCCAGTCATCTCATCCTCTGATGCTTCAGCATCAGTCCTTCCAACAAGTATTCAGTGTTAATTTCCCTTAAGATTGACTGGTTTGATCTCCTTGCTGTCCAAGGGACTCTCAGGAGTCTTCTCCAGCACCACAGATCAAAGGCATCAATTCTTTGGTGCTCTGCCTTCTTCAGCACTATAAAAAGCTACACATTCTAATCAAATTCTACTGTGTTCTATGATCAATTTTACCTTTCATTTACCATTTTCTATTTCAATATGCATGAGGGACCACAGAAAAATCTGAAATGTTTAGGAATCAAGCTACTTCCCCCTTCCCTCTTGGCTCTTCTCCCTCTTTTCAATCTCCTACTTCTTAAAGTGGCTCATGGCTCTTCATTCTGTCCCATCCCTGGGTCTTTCCTCTCTGCTGTCATACTTATCCTTCATGCCAGGAAAAAAATCCCTACCCTTTTTCCTATTTTTAATGTCTACCGGTTGCTAGATATCTTTTCAAATACATATATTTATGTCAATGCTGCCAATATCTAAATATGGTATCTCAGGAAAGCTACTATTATATTAATTTCAGCCTTTCACTGATGTTGCCAGGACCTAAAGAACTAATTTAATTGTTTAATCATACATTTTATTTATTTTTTATTGAAGTATAGCTGATTGATAATGTTGTATTAGTTTCTTGTGTACAGCAAAGTGATTCAGTTATACACATCATATATATATATCTTTTATATCACATATATATCATATATATCATATCATGTATATATCATATCATATATATATCATATACATATATCTTTTTCAGATCTTTTCCATTATTGTTTACTACAAAATACTGAATATAGTACTCTGTGCTATACAGTAGGACCTTTTGCTTATCTATTTTATATATAGTAGTTTGTGTCTGCTAAAGCCGAAATTCCAATACTTTGGCCACCTGATGCAAAGAGCCAAATCATTAGAAAAGTCCCTGATGTTGGGAAAGATTGAGGGCAGGAGGAGAAGAGAATGGCAGAAAATGAGATGGTTGGATGGCATCACTGACTCGATGGACATGAGTTTGAGCAGGTTCTGGGAGATGATGAAGGATAAGGATGCCTGGCGTGCTACAGTCCATGGGGTCACAAAGAATCAGACATGACTTAGTGGCTGAACAACAAATATCTGCTAATCCCAAACTCCTGATTTATCCCTTCCTCCCCCATCCCCACTTTCCACTTTGGGAATCATAAATTTGTTTTCCAGACCTAACAGTATAGTGGGAACTTCCTGTGTTGTGGTTCAGGCTGGTGGGCATAAAATTTGAGGACAGGTATGCCAGCCTGTGGCTTCCATATCATACCATGGACCAGACTTACCTTGTACCTCTGCAAACAAACAAACAAATAAAATATCCTACTCTGTTGATATCATCACCTTCTCAGGACATTAAGGGACTTTGGTGTGCTTGTCTCTGAGGAAAAGAAAGATCTGAGTGATACTGAAGCACTGATCCTTCACTATGAATTAATGATACAATGCCATTTTTTCAAAGTACTTCTCTGACTGTGGTGCAACAGGAAAACATCTCTGCTCAATAACCCTTGAATACCAACTTCCATTTGTGAGGTTAGTGGGTGTTTTGGCAGATTGGGCTCTAAATTAAAGATGTAGAGATGGATTTTTCTCAAAGGATTTTAGAATTTTGTGGATTTTTTCCCTCTCATCTCTGTTTAGCTTCAGATATTTCTTAAATGCAGTTTGTAGAAAAAAGGCATCTCACTATTGCATATCATTCATGATAGATTATATCAGAAGGATTTTTATTGTCCATATTACATCCTCACTTCTAGAAGTCAAAACTGCATTTAAAGTAATCCAGCGAAAGGTAACTGCAATATTATATGTTTATGAATCAGAAGCTAGTCTTTTATATTTGCCTTGTTTCCTTCAGGATAATTTTATTAGCACATATAAAAGTAGCTAAGAGGTAAAACACTCTTCTTTTGTTTATATGTAACTTGGGAAACATTTTTACTGCTGACCATAAATTGAAAAACTGTGGTAACCATGATTAAATCAGTTTAACATGGAAATGTTTTTTGGGCACCTGTGACATACATAGCACTCTGATAAAGATGTGGATATATAATACATTATACCTAATTGGTATGATTAAGTTAAAATGTATTAGGGGAAACTGTGGATACAATTATGATTGGAATAAACCTTTGTTATGATTTGTTGTTGTTGTTTAATTGCTAAGTTATGTATAACTCTTTTGAAACCCCATGGACTGTAGCCCACCAGGCTCCTCTGTCCATAAGAATTCCCTGGCAGAAATACTGGAGAGGGCTGCCATTTCCTTCTCCAGGGTATCTTCCTGACCCAGGGATTGAAATGGGTCTCCTACCAGAGCCACAGTAGAACTAATAATTTTTTGTGTATTTAGCGTCAGTAAAATTTCCACAAACTCAAGCACTTAAGGAAGCTTTCAAAATGCCTTATTTGTCAATGGGAGTAAAAGGAATAAAACCAGAAAAAGATGATATAAAAGTTAAGGCACCTGGGCAAGCTTACAGCTACCTAGTACTCTTGGGTAATTGATGAGTAACGGCTTTAAGTTTCTTGAGAGCTAAAGGCCTCACAATTTTTATTTTCTTGTGAAAGAAAAGACTCAATTTATCTATGAGACAAAGATATTTTTATGACAGGGCACTAAAACAGAAATATATCTCAAAGTTCTCAGTAGAGTGAATATCGTACTGGCTAATAAAATCAACCACAGTCATAAACAGCAGGAAAAGTAGGTCGACAAAAACGGTTCTAGATTAGGACCACCCATCTAAGGGACTAAGGGCACTGTTTACACTAAAGAAAGATTTATATCAAGAGTTGAGTTCATATTATACAGACATTTTTCAGTTAAAATTATATCATAAAATATTACACATATTTGAAATAAATTTAAACAAGTAAAATTATCCCTTTTCTTTTATTCTCAACCCTCAGTTGTATATCATGTAAGTAATCTTTTTAACCCTATAGGTTTATACTGCTGGCAGTTGGCCTCAAAACACTAAATACTGTTCTCATACAGCTATTTATTCATTCAATAATTTGGATAAAATCTAATATCTTCCCACTATGACAGAAGAGATTTACTATCCCCTCTCTTCCTCTTCTTCCAATTTGATTTGTTAATTACTAATTTTTATTTCTGCTACATAATTAGAAGAACTAACACTCTAAAATTTGTGAATCACTAATACTGGACTCCTGTAACTTATAATATTGTACAGCAACTATACGTCAACTAAAATAACACTAACCCTTGATTCTTTAGATCAATATATATTGGAGTGTCTCTTGAATCTCAACATTACAAAGTGAGGAATTTGGACTTTCTACTCATCTGTCAAATTCTGCCATAAACTCCAATTCTATTGTTACGGCATTACTTACACAAATAGGCCACATTTAGTGGCCTAAGAAAATATTTTCTTAGGCCACTAAACCAGTGCTGCTAGAAGAAACTGTTCCAAGTGCCATGATAAAATTCACTTTTTTCACACCATAGCAACTGCCCAAATTATGCCATATTTTACATTTGTTCATTGTTGAATCATGAGTTTAATACACAGCCTTTTGCTTTCCTAATTGTCTTTTCTTTTCCTTTGTCAAATATCCCTTCATTTTACCATTAAGATTCTACATAGTTTGTGTAATCCCAGTCATATCTACTTTCTTCTTGAAGAGTATCTTTGATCTTTCTGACTTTCTGTTCTAACAAAGAAAAACTGCTTTCTAAAACACTTGCTCCACTGTCACACTGAGACTTCTTTTTAATGTATTCTGGATAGTTATTTTGATTCCCAATACTTCCCTTTTTTTGGATCTTCTTTTCATTTTGTTGGCATTCTCCTATTTCTTTTTTGGAAATGAGCCTGGGAAATAATGTGTTGTCTTTTGCTTATCTATAAAGTCTTAATTTGCCTTCAAATTTGTTTCAGCTATGTATGAAAATCTAGGTTTAAATAATTTTGGCTCAAAATGTTGAAAGCTTTTCTTAATTGTCTCAATTGTCATCTCATGTTCAGTGAGCTTTGCCAATTAATGACTGAATTCTGCAGTGCCAGCTTTTACTTTAGAGTTTCTTTAAATTGTACCATCTAGTATTTGACATACTGTTGAGAGGAAACACATCTGTAGAACTTTAGAATCAGATTTACATTTTCTCTTAAAGAAAAGGCCAAACAATAATTAACCTTTTCTGTTTTTCAGAAAGGAGCTTAAGTTATAATCAGGTAGTTTCCAAGTGTTTCCTGAGATCTCTCGGTTATGTGTCCCATAATGTGGAAAATTCTCAATGTTTTTAAGAAATACAATTATACACCTGAAGCAATTCAAATAGTTTAAAGCATTTCCTTCTTTGGACTTGATACTTTATCATGAGATGTTTGAATTTGTTAATGTTAGCTAATTCTGAAGGCAACTGTAAGAGTGACAAGAAACGCCCTATAAGAATAAAATTAACCTAAACAAAAGCGTACGTGCCTGAATTAGTAAGTGAGCACCAAAAAAGCCAATTAATGTGTTTTATCCTTAAAATGTCCTATTTGTTCTTTTACAGTAATAGTCTTTTACAGCAGTGTTTTCTTGTCGTTTTGTTTCACTCTTCGAGAACTTCCCTAGCTAAAACTATTTCCTGACTCTGACTCTTTGTTAACTTCAGTTACTCAATTGGCCAACTCCTGCCTTTGAAATCCAACTGCTAAAGCTGCATCTTGGAGAAGGAAATGGCAACCCACTCCATTATTCTTGCCTGGAAAACCCCATGCACAGAGGAGCCTGGTGGGCTACAGTCCATGGGGTCCCAACAAGTCGGACACGACTGACCACGCAGGCAAAGTCATGTGTAAGCTTAGCACTGAGTGCTCCTGACTCATCAGAGAACCAAAAGGAAACATGAGGATTTCTAATGGCTTCTAAGCCATTAGAGGAGATCATCGAGTATCATAAAAATCTATAGTTCAGAAGCTAGCAGAAACTTTCAGTATTCTCTAGTCCCTTTTCTGAAGGAATTGAATCACAGCAAAGTTTACAATGTCTTAAAGTTACAGGATTCATTAGATGGGACTACTGAATGTAGTTTTGCAGATATGCACAGCAAATTCTAGGAGGTGACTCTCACTTCTGTAGGCTACAAAAATGCCACCCATGGACTTGTTCAGTGTTGTTTGGATCTTCTCAGCAGTTGAGTCAATGGCAGAAGCCAGGTGACCCCACCCTTAGCTCAATGCTCTTTTCATTCCACTGTGACACTGATACACAATGAAATATATATACACGTACTTGAATGTGGGTTTGTGATCTTTTGGGCTTTCAGAGCCTAACTTTGTTAATTATAAAAACCAAAATAATAATAATAATAATAAAACTTAAAATGAAAATAAATAAATAAATAAATAAACAAAAAAAAACCAAAAAAAAAAAAAAACCCTTATGACATTTTAAATGTATAAAGGATAAAAGATTATAAGCCAAGCTCTCTCAACATGTTGATGTAGCAAAAGGTTTCAGAATGAACTGAAGGGCTTGTTGGAATATAAAGCCAACTTATTATTTGTGATAAAATTTGAATGTAAATAGAGTTAAGGCTAGGATGACAATAAAAATATTATGTGAGCACTTTGTTGTAGTAACTTTTTCTTCATTAAAACATGAAAGAGACTAAGATGTGAGGAAAATCTGTCAGACCAACATGACAGCAGCTCCTCAAATACATGCCAAGTTGACAATTTTGGATTTTTAAGGTGATATTGACATCAAACATTTACTCTACTTTTAGAATTAAGACAAACATAGAGAATAGTTCAGATAAAACATATATAAAAATATACATCAGATCAAACATATTGCATAATGTTTTTCTTCGGTCCTATGGTCCTGGCACAGAATATGCTCTGCACCACGTTTAGGGCCAGTATGTGATATTGACAGTGGTTGACAGAAGCTGTCCGCATCAGGCTATTGTCAAAAGTATACTGTGGACATACAGCTAGATCAAGGGTAGTTAGCAGGCAGCAGTTGTTCTCTGACCTTAATTTTTTTTTTTAAGTATTTTTTTTTTTAGGTAAACTGCTTTGCTTCCTCTATCCTTTTATAGCTTCTCACTTTTTAGCTTTTCAACTTCTCTGCTAATGTAAGAGGAAAAGAAACAGATAACTTTTCTCCTATCTATGAGTGTTCTTTTTCTCTCTTTCATCCTTGTGAATTTCACAAAGCCTCCTCTGATTAGGTGGAAAAGAGGTGTGAAGTTTTTTCTTCAAACACACCTATGCTAGAAAAACTAAAAATATACTCAGCAGAATATATCTGTTCGAAATACACTTGAATATATTCTTTTGGTGGCAAAAGTACTTGTTTTCCATTTTTTATATCTTAACTATATGCCAAGCCATTTAAAATCATTATGGCTTGGAGTTCATAATTGTAGGGGAATAAGAATTTTATACTTGATCCAATGAATTCACACTGAGATCAGAGTCCTAAAGAGACATTTGGCCATTTGTATAAAGAAGCAGGCAGTTTGGTTTCTATAAAATTTAAGTAGACTCTGTCCTCTCTGTTTTAAAGCAGTATTTTAAAATTTTGGCAGCAAATATATGAAGATCTTCTTTTGGTTCATTCCTGACAAATGCATTTTTCTACCCAGTCAGAAAGTCATGCATATTAAAAGGCTTTTCATTTACTTTTGTTTTTCCTAAAAAGATGTAGGTTTGGTTTGCTCAAAACTATCTTCTATTTGTCCATTTTATCGGCAAGTGCTTTTTTAAAAAAAAAAACTTTCTCAAGGACCTTGACTGATGTTAAGTGCAAACTGTGAATAATTTGTTAAAAAATTTCTTTGTTCTCCAGAGTGTTAAGAGATTAATATGGTAGTAGAACAGTATACTTGTATGTTTGTAATTGGCCCTTATTGTTAAGATCTCTTTGGTGACACTATTCTCTAACTAGAGTGTCTTGAAAAGAGAAATATTAAAGAACTTGTGAATTTTCAGGGCAAGATAATTTTCATTCTGAAAGTTACCAGCACATGCTCAAGAATTTCTGTCTGCTAGCCTAGGGCTATGGAACGTCCTCTCTTTTCAATTGAGGACAACCACTGAATTAGCCTCCTTTTATGTTCTGTAGGTTTAAAGCTCTTTTATTTCAAAAGGCCTTTGGCATGGTACACTGACTTTATGTTTGATTTTTATTACTGATTTTAATTGCTTCTGCAGTTGTATATATTTTTGGTACTCTAACTATATTGTTCCTTGTAAAATACCTGAAGTATTTTCTAAGAGCCAGATATTTTATGAATTGTTTTCCATGTGTAATTAAATAATACATAATCTTTATGTTACAGACTCCAGCTTCCTAAAAATTTTAAGGTAAATGCAAGGTATATGTTATAGATTTGAGAAAAAAAAAATTTAAGTAACAAATCTTTTTCTCAAATATTCTCTGCCACAGAGTTGATGTAAGTGAAATAAAACAATCATGTTTTAGAAAGCACATTAATTATTTCTACATGTCTTTTGGGGACATCCTGATTTTTCATTCTAGAAATGACTTAGCTTTGTATTTTAAGATGACTTAGATGTTACAACTACTTTCGTGTGTAGTATGTAAATGAAAACTTAAAATTCTTGGTTGAAATGTAAAATTTAACAAAGAACTTTTAAGTGTATCCAATCAAAAAATATATATACATAGCAACTCCTTATTTACAATGGGATGCTATAAATTTAGTCTGTGACTGTTATAAATCTTATTAAAATAGATTTCACTAGCTATTTTCAAATATAGCTCTACTATCCTAAATATTTTGATTGAATCAATAGTAGCCAAACATGATGTAGTCATGAGATTTTTCTATCAGATTGAACACACTTCTTTAAAATTACCTTATAAATATCGTGAGCAGGTATTGGCCCTGCTCCTGGTCTAGGCAAACAATCTGTAGTAAATCAAGTTGACTGATTCTCCCAAGTCCTCCCGAGTTCTCTTTATTTTATTAGAGAGCTTTTATAAAAGCTCAACAATATTCAAATTTTTTTAATGTAAATGACCTGTGATTACAAGCTCCATGCATGCATATTTTTCATAGCAATATATAATTATAATTTCTGTTGCCATGTGGACAGATCTTTCTCCACTCTTTGGGATAGTGGCTGAGTGCAGAGGGAAAAAGAAAAGAAGAAAAAGCTGACTTTCTTATTTGGTGGGAGTTTGGGGCTTAGGGAAAAGTATCTATAAGGGATCCCTGAGCCTTGTCTTCACTTAGGTGTTATTGGTAATTTTAATTTTATTTTATGTGCACTGAGTAATTTGTGTTGAGAAGCACAGTATAATATTGGGTCAAGATGGGACAATAGATCATTCTACCTGGGTTAACATCCATGTATTCTCCCAATATTACTGGAAATATTATTTAAAAATTACACAGGTTATTTACATAAATGAATTCCATTTCACAGATTAGAAGTGCACAAAATTAAGATTATTTATGCCTCCATTAAAAACTATGGGGAAACCAATTCTTGTCCTTAGAGCCTTAGGTATTGCAATTAAGAATTAATTTTTCCATATTACCATTAGGAACACATTGTAAGCCTTTTCCAAATTTGCATAGTACATTTATGGGACATTACTCAGTGTATTCACTTAACACTAAAAATGTAATGAGGTGAATTTGCATATTTTTCATTAGTTGAAGTTCTTGTGTTTCTCCAAGGTTGACTTAATACAATGTATATAGTTTGCCCAGCTCTCCCATATTCAAAAATGTTGAAGTAATGAAATTTGAGAAGTCTTCCTATTACTCATTTACTTACTGGTATGATTGTTTAGATAATCATAACACTTATAACTCAAAGAAAAGTCTTTAAATTTTAAATTCAAAAGCAATCTCCTGGAAAACATTGCTAGAGCTTCTGCAATAGTCAGTTCCTTACATGATGTATTCCTTTGGGAAATTCTTCCCACTTCTGACTTTTATGAGTCTTCACTTTGCTGCTTCTTCTACTCCTTTGGCTATTTCTTTTTCCCTTTTTGTACTTCATTCTGAAACCCCAAGACTTATCTCTTAGTCCTCTCTTTCTTACTCAGCATGCTCAGGTCAGAGTTCTCCTCAGGCCATGGATTTAGTGGCCATCATTTCATTCTCAGCTGTAGTCACCTCCCGAACTCAAGTCTGACCTCTGGAAGAGATGCTAGAATCCAACACAATTATCTGTTCATTCTTCCCTAGTACCCCGGTGAAATTTTCTATTTCCTTTCTCTGTCAGTGTTATTTTTACTTTTTTGGCTCCCAGGGATGAAATTCCAGATATTCCTTGCATTTTCTTTATCCTCAGTGCACACATTCAGTACCCCAATTTAGTTGATCATTCCTATATTATGTCTTCCTAATCAAATTATTTCTTCTATTGTCTTATTTCTACTTTAGTCTGAAATTTAAGTATTGCCTAAATTATCTCAAAGATTCCATTCCATCTTCTTTATTTTTTTAAATATAAATTTATTTATTTTCATTGGAGGTTAATTACTTTACAATATTGTATTGGTTTTGCCATACATCAACATGAATCCGCCACAGGTATACACGTGTTCCCCATCCTGAACCATTCCATCTTCTTTATTTTACACATTGCAAAACAAAACAAACCCAACTTTGTGTGTGTCACTCACAAAAACCTTAATTGATGTTTGAAGGTTATCTGGAGATTTAACTCTTTGTCCCTTCCTTCCCAACAGCCCCAGTCCTTACCCCCACACACCATCACTAGAACACTGTTTATAAAATAAAGGAAAGCCTGGATTTGATCCAAAAAACTTGCCAAGGGTGCCATTAGATACCAGAAAAATTCAAGAAATCGTTTCTGTTTAATTCAGTTGACCAAAACTGTGGGCAAACTCAAGGACCAGTTATGCCTTCCTATACTGAGGAAATTGAAAAACAACAACAACAACCACTAGGATGCCTATTCAGGAGACCTTTGTAGAGTCCAGGGATTCTTTCTAACTTTAGGGTTTAAGATTGGATCAAGGACAAGATGCGGAGCGACTGGAGACCATACCACTTGGTATTTTGTTTTCTGGGGTTAATTAGCAATAGAAAGCCACAATACTATGAACTGCAGGGCCCATGAGGTAGCTACATGTACTGAGCAGAGAACAAGTAACACAGTGGAGTTTTCATGATTCAGCACTAGCAAGGAGGCGTTTCTTCCTTCACTATTTAAAATGACAGCAATGACTCAGTTTAAAGTAAAATATAGTCGAATTCTGAATAAAGATGATGATAATAAACAGAAAATACACATAACAATTTTTATATATTTGAGGAGTTTGGTGCCTGCCTCAATCCACATGATTCTGTACTATTCCATGAGGTAGCATGCTTGTATATTTTCAAAATCCCTTCTAGAAATGCTAAAAATGAGCTTACAGATATGGGTCAAACTAAGGCCTATTGTAGAATAGGAAGTAGTTGGACTTGGGAGTCTGACAGAAGGATTCAAATGTTGTCTCTGCCACTTAACTTCTCTGAGACTTTTAATCCTAATTTGTTAAATGGCAACAAGAATCGTTCCCTCTAGAAGCACTGTGAGGTTCAGTGAGATAATTATGAAAGAACTTGCCCTCAAAGGATGCTTTCCACCATCTTCACCTCGCATTTTCCAGAGGAATTTCTTATAACATTTTAACAATAGTTGGTTCCATGTTGTAAATGTACCTTTCTTTCCTAATCAATAATTATTAGCTTCACAAAACAATTTGAAGTGTACGTTTAAGTTATAATCTCCCCTGGGGCACTGCATAGCTTGTTGTTCAACAAAGACGCAGAAAGCAGAAGAGTCCAAACTTCAGTCAGTTGCATGATTGTCAATAGCAAACCAATGAGGAATGATGATAGAGTTTATCTGCACTGATAATTCAGGTCTGTGAAAACTTATTCTGTAATTTATAAATATTCAATTGACATGTGATTTTTAGGCACATACATTGACTGAAGTGAGGTGACTCTATGCAGGAATTCAAGCATGGTTAACCTTCATGCGCGTCCTCTGAAGACTTTATTGGGGTTTGCTAATTGGCCCTTTTAAAATTATGACACTTCTCATCAACTAATAATCAGTGAACATTCTTGTACATTCTGTTCTCTTCTAAGCTCCAGAGCATCTGGCTCTGAGATATGCTGTTATAAAATGCCTGATAAAAGTTTATGTGCCCTCGTTGTAAACTGTAAAAGTTTTTGGTAAAAAGAGGGAATAGAATCTAGTATGAATAGCCTATGAAAGAGAAGCCTTCTTTTGTAGCTCAGTTGGTTCAGCACCTATCTGCAATGCAGGAGACCTGGGTTCAATTCCTGGGTCAGGAAGATCCTCTGGAGAAGGAAATGGCACCCCACTCCAGTATTCTTGTCTGGAGAATCCCATGGACAGAGGAGCCTGGTGGGCCTCAGTCCATAGGGTTGCAAGGGTTGGACATGACTTAGCAACTAAAAAACCACCATGAAACAGAAAATACTGGGAATTATCATTCTTTTTTATGATTTGAATAAATAAATGGAATTGATTATATGAAAGATTAAAAAGTTTTCCTAGAAATAAAATATACAGTTCTGAGCAACTTAGTCTTCATGTTGTTGTTGTTTAGTTGCTAAGTCATGTCCAACTCTTTTGCGGCCCCAAGGACTGTCACCCACCAGGCTCTCCTGTGTATGGGGTTTCTCAGGCAAAAATACTGAAATGGGTTGCCATTTCCTTCTCCAGGGGATCTTCCTGACCCAGGGATTGAACCCACATCTCCTGCATTGTGGGTGGATTCCTTACCACTGAGCCACCTGGGAAACATCAATCTTCACGTACTACTGGTTTAAAACTAAAACAAACAAAAAGTTTTAAAATAACATGCTTTTTGCAGTTCTTGCCTGCACTGATGGAACAATTCTTTCAAAATTAGAAGATTCTGGGTCCACATTTTCTCTTACTTTCCTCCTTCTCTTTCTAAATACTGTGAAATAAGGAAACAAAGGTTATAATTTTAGATAGAACCAAAAGTATAAAGCTAAGAACTCACTGAAAAATTATTTAAATATAAGGCATTAGAGTATACAGTCTAGGTTCAATAATAAGTTTATAAGAATTGAAAAATATTAAAACCAAGTAAAAATAGAAAGGCATTTAAGTGGATAGAAGAGAGGAAATAGAAAATTGGAAAATAAAACAGAGCCCAAACCTTACCCTTTGATGAAGGAGGAACTGAAGTTTTAAGAAATCAATCTCTGATCTTGATGTTTGGAAACAAATGAAATGTTGGTTTATATATCAATTTATTCATTAAAAAAACTTTTGATGTTGAAGATGATATTGTAAAATAAAATTATCTCAAGTTTCTTTAAGGAGTTACAGCTCTTCTCAGAGTCAAAAAGATTGGTTCTTAGTAATGGGAGCCTTAAATACTTAAAATTGCTAAAAGATTAGGATATACTTTTAAGTCAAAAAAATGTTTTTTCTTTTAACCAAGGCAGCCAACTAAGAAAATTACTAGCCTTAAATATTCATGAATTCAAAGGGAAACTGAGAGAGTTCCTCCAGTTAGTATATTAGACTAAATTGCTGTGGGAAACCCTCCTTCAGCAAATACATTTTGGGTAAAATATAAACAAACATAGGCAAAAAAGTTAAATATAAAACTGGGCTTGAAACAGAAGAAGAAGGAGATGGAAGAAGAGGAGGGGAAGGAGAAGGCTCCTCTGTCCACATCTCCTAGGGAACAATAATAGAATGGGTTGCCATTTATTTCTTCAGGGGATCTTTCTGACCCAGGGATTAAACACCTGCATTGGCAGGTGAATTCTTTACCACTGAGCCACCTGCGAAGCCCAGAAAGATGAGTGGGATGCAAAAAACAATACTGAAAAATAAATTGACAAGTGTATTGTATTGTTAAGATTAAATACACACTAGCACTCTGAAAAAGCTAACTTGAGAGAAGTTTATAGAGGAATCAAAAATCAAACTGAAATAGTTTAAGAAGTGACATAGGATAGATTGAAGTAAAAGCATCTTAAATTCCTTTAATTTCTTTTGAGGTGTATAAATTAAAAAATAAATTTATTGAATCTCTGTTTATAATACTTAACAACAGAATTAATCCTTCATTAAAAAATAGATTAAAAGCATTGTCTATTTCTATAATTGATAATATATAGTTACTAAAATTAATGAAATAGATGAGTACTGATGTGGCTCAATCTCAAAATCTAATGATGAATGGAAACAGCCAGTTGCAAATAGATACTTCATGAATGGTAGCCTTATGTAAACTTTTAAAACAATACCAACCTATCCTGTGTGTTACACATTCTATTTATTTTAAATGGACATGTTGTACATTTTTATACGTACAGTGAAATGAGAAATTGGCCTTGGAATACTTACTGATATTTTTCTGTTGTTGTCCTTGTGGGTGTTGTTCGTTTGGGGAAAAAACAAATGTAGGCAGTTTATCTGGTTTGGACAACTTGCCTCCAGAATCAGTTCTCTGAAGCAAGATAGCACAGTGGGAAAAGACAGAATATTCTTGACAAAATTGATGCCATAGTGAGTTAAACTTCTGCTATAAAAGAGGCCTTGATAAGTTTTGATATTACACAGTGATATCCCAGTGTGTGCAGAGATTTCCAAATTTATACCTGCAGATGAAAAGATGCAAAATGATATGCAACTTGGGAAACTAAAATATTTCAAGATCTATGATTGCTTCAAACAAGCGTAGATTTTACTGTATTTATCTCCTCAGTGGAAACCGTCTAAAAGCAAAGGTGAAAGGAGAGTGAAAAAACTGACTTGAAACTAAGCATTCAAAAAGCTAAGATTGTCGCATCTGGTCCCATCACTTCACAGAAAATAGAAGGGGAAAAGGTGGAAATAGTGATAGATTTTATTTTCTTGGGCCCCAAAATCACTGCGGACAGTGACTGCAGCCATAAAAACAAAAGATGCTTTTTTTCATTGTAAGGAAATCTATGACAAACGTTGACAGTGTATTTTCATGTAAGCAATGCAAACTGTAATTCCAATGTAGATTGTTATATTCTTTATAGACTTTCATGGAGTTACTATTACTATAAAGGAATGTCATAGTTGCATGATAAATACATTTTTGATGTTATTTGTATGTAGTAGTGTTGTTGAACTATGTCCTATCTGGTTATTTTGATAAATCTGTATGCCTTCTTATAAAAAAATTCTAGAAAAGATCAAAATAATTTATAATAAATATGTTCAAAAATCTATTTAAAGAAAATGATCTAAAGCATCTACTTATGATAATGGACATCCAAGTGAGGCAGAGGTCAGATGACTTTACAGCATGTTTTTCCCTTATATTCTGAGACTAATGCTCCCTGACATGTGAAAAAATAAATTTAAATAAATTTAAAAGGCACAATAAATTAAAATAAGAATTTATCAGGATATTTTAAATAATTATCCAAATATATGCTATTAAACTATCAAAATACTTTAATATCTTTGGTGATATCTTGTGGGTTTTTTTTTCAGTGCTGAAAGTTTATTTTATTAATTGTTTTGGTAACAGATCTGGTTTTATTGCAAATGTGTTCTCTTTCTGAGCTGTTTCTCTCTCTAAACTGTGGTAAGAACACTTCACATGCGAACTGTCCTCTTAAATTTGTAAGTGAACAATACAACATTGTTAACTACAGATATACTGTTTTACAGCAGATCTCTAGTGATACTTTTATTTTTCAGAATGCATTTATCACTCACTTGAAAAGCTTCAGAAACATTCATTCTCTGAAATGAAATTTACATGTGTTAGAGGATTAAGGTCTAAAATCAGGCACTCCATAAACAAATTACCGCTTTTTTCTTCTTTTTTTGATTACAACTTTACTTTCTAAGTTTATCTCCCTTTCATTTTTCCTTCACATGAAGCCTCAACTCCAACTAAGTCAGCTCACAGGTTGAACAGACACTCATGGAATACCTGTTCTACGTCAGACCCCGGGGTAGGTTTTGGAAAAGTAAAGAGATGAGAAAGATTCAGTCTCTGCCCTAGAGGGTGTCACAGGGGAAGGCAAACATGCAGCTAGTTATAATGACAGTGTGATAAATGATAAAACAAAAATATGCATAAGGTGCTGTGAGAGATGTGATAACAATTAATTCTGCCTAGAGGTGGTGAGAAGAGGACATGACTAGAAATGCAATTGAAAACTCTATAAATTTAAGTGTCATAGGGATAGTATATTTATATCTATTATAATGAAGACCTTCTATCTACTTCTCTATGTCTGGCCAGTAAGTGGGTAAAATGTGTGTCAGCTAGGAAAGAAGTGAAAGAGAATAAAAAGCCTATTCCTACTCCCTCCCAGGAGAAACAGGAAGACAAGGAGATTAGACTTCAGACCTAATCCACTCTAAATCCAGAATTGATCTACAAGGCTGGAGGGCCATAAAACATGCAAATTGGTATCAAATCTCTTGAGAACATCAGGATCATGTCCTACTATGAACTCATAACCTGATATTTGGCATGAGGTCACTTCCAACATCATACCAGAGTAGCCAAAAAGTTTGGCATTAGGAGACGGCAATGCAGATAGTCCTTAGGGAAATGTCTATGCTCTTCTCACTCTGTACATAGTGCAAAGGAGTTAAAAATTCCTAGTGTCCTGGCACAGAGAAGGCAATGGCAACCCACTCCAGTACCCTTGCCTGGAAAATCTCATGGGCGGATGAGCCTGGTAGGCTGCAGTCCATGGGGTCGCTAAGAGTTGGACACGGCTGAGTGACTTCACTTTCACTTTTCACTTTCACGCATTGGAGAAGGAAATGGCAACCCACTCCAGTGGTCTTGCCTGGAGAATCCCAGGGATGGGGGAACCTGGTGGGCTTCCGTCTATGGGGTCACACAATCGGACATGACTGAAGTGACTTAGCAGCAGCAGCTGCAGTGTCCTGGCAACAGGGAATGGAAGTCTGAGAATACCTGTAGATGGACAGAGACCTAGGATTAGAACACAGGATGAGCTCCGGCTGTACATCAGGCTAGGGGTGTGTGGGAAAGATTTGATCATTTATGTAAGATAAAGTATTTGCGGTCTTCCTTGAGTTGTGGTGTCTAAATGGTAAACATTTGGCTCTCAGACCATATATTCTTCCTACTGAAGATACAGTTCTTTGTTGCCCTTGATTCAGTGCTCATACTGCTTCCAGAGAAAACATACTCTATCCTCACAGAAGATTGTCTCCAAGACAGTCCTTCAACTGTGTGTAAAGGGGCTGCTCAGATGCTTTCTCAGGGCAGCTGCTTCTGGGTGCTACAGTATATCTCATGCTGACAAATCGATCATCCTGTGAGTCTGAGACAGTGGTACTTCATGGTTGTTAAGACGGGACAATTAGAAATCTCTAAATGGAGGCTTCCCTTGTGGCTTAGCTGGTAAAGAATCTGCCTACAATGCAGGAAAGCTGAGTTTGATCCCTGGGTTGGGAAGATCCCTGGAGAAGGGAAAGTCTACCACTACAGTATTCTGGCCTAGAGAATTCCATCAACGATATAGTCCATGGGTCGCAAAGAGTCGGACATGACTGAGCAACTAAACAACAACAATCACTGTCAAAGAACAAGATACAGTTACATGTATTGCTGTAAAAGTATTGCTAAGATATACTATTAAATAAAAAACAGCAAGTTTCAGAATAGCATATAAATCATGATACCATTGATGTTACAAACTTGTGCTTACATATCCGTGTGGCATCAATGCACAAAAAGTTCTGGGACACACACCACCAAACCATTAACAATGGTATTTAAAGGGGAGAGAGATAGGATTGGGAATGGCGTTTATTGGGGGAAGTGGGGAGACAGTGTGGGATTTTAAACTTGTACTCTGTAAATTATTGAATTGTGAAAATATATTCAAGTATTTCTTCTGTAAAAAAATACAGACTTTAAAATTTGAAAATGTATTAATGTACCAGGGAATGTTAATTAAAGGATTAAAGGCCTGGAGGGGTTTCTAGCACTTACTTAAGACCTCTCTCCAAAGACATATTTTTAGCACTAATTATCTCTCCCTGTTTCGTACCATCTAATCCTGTGCTTCTTTAAACTATTATTTTGTTTTTAACTTTTGTGTGTCCTGATTCCCACTTGATTACAAGTTCTTTGAGTTAAGAAACATGAGCTTCTCAAATAATTTATCTACCCCTCTCCCTTATACCCTCTCACTCCTTTTCAGGGTTCACAAGCCATGGGTGTGGGAGATACTCTAAGTATTCATTAGATGAAAAATTATGTTTAAAACATTCCATGTAGTGCAGTCTCTACATTACCCTTTAATCCCTTCCATTAGTGTATAATTTAATACTTTAAAATCCATTTGGTATATGCTACCCCATTTGATCTCACGTTAACATCAAGTTCTAGACAGTGCAGGTGATATTTTACTGTTTTCTCACTTTTGAGGAGAAAGAAGTGAATTTAAAGGTTACTTGACCAACTAAATGAGAGTTTGGAATGAACCTGAGTCTTTTGACAATCTAACAGTTATTCTCATTTAACAATTTTGTCAGTGTAGTGTGCACAGACATATATTATTTACACAGACCAGGCTACTTGAAACTCAAAATACATAATAAGGAATTGAAGTAAACTGCCTGATTTTCTGTAAAAGAAAACATCATATTCAGAATGTGATTGCTTTTTAACAATAGCTAAGACTAAACAAATGATACTGTGAAATTTATATGGCAAAAATTTTTGCCCAATCTATGAACAGAGAAAGACATTGGAGTTGTATAATTGCTCAGTATTGCAAGGCAGAATGATACCATCTGTCAAAGGAAACATCCACGTGAAATTAAGACTGTGCTGCCCTATGCTTTCTGTATGAACAAACCACCAAAACTGATCCTCCTAATTCACTCTTTGTCAGGCATGGTGGATGTAGAGTTTGGGCTGCGGCTAGAGTTGTCTCCTCTCCCCTGGGATTCCTCAATCTCCTTAGCCACCACTTGGAGGTCTAGTCTTCTTGTGATATGAAATTTTCTTCTAATTGATCTAGAGAGCATTTGGCTTTATTGTGAGTTGAGAAAGGAGAATGCACATCACTGGACAGGCATCAAGATCAAACATTTACAAAACTCCAGCACACTTATATGGACCAGAATTATCACCTCCAAGTCAACTGCCAGTGTAATACTATACTAAAAGTATCGCTGTTTCTCTCTCTCTCTTTTTTGTTTTTTGCTCTAAGTTGCTTCAAAGTAAAACTTTTTATGCCATGCTGCAGGGAGGGGATGTGATGGAAAACATAATATAGGAAATATATGTTTCCTATATCTGCTTTATTTCCCATAATCTCATAGTTGACACTAAAGAAATGCATAGGAAAATATTATAAATGTATTCTTATTTATAGAATCAAAAGTGTTTAGTATTTGAGTTTAGAATAGAACTATTTTGGGAGGAGGGACTCTTTAAATATGAATGTATTTTATATAACAGAATAGATAACAAGGTGGCCTACAATAAATTATTAAAAATTATTTTTTTCCTTTTGAACTTAAAGAAACACACGTGAATTCCTCACATCTCTGGGTTTGGACCAGGACTACATAACAATTGCCTAAGACTCTTTTTTTTTTAACCAATGGGTAGCTGACACTGTAAGCAGTGAGGAAGACAGAATTGTTACCAAGATCTCTAAGGGGTATGTTGTTTGAGTGATTTAATTTCATTCCAATGAAGGTGAAATGCGTTAAGTTCTGGTTGCTAGAATGTCAGTAGAGGTGATCTGCTTGTGGGCCCTAAAATTCTCCCACCATGCAGCATCACTTCAGCATCTTTTTTATTCTGGTTGTTGAGGCAGAGATGAACTGAGGAATAACCATGGAAGGCACATGATAAAGATCTCAGGGGCTGGATAGTTCTGACTTCCTGAATAACTGTGGAGGAAGGCTGTCTTGCATACTCTTCACTCACCGTATGGTGTTAATAAAGCAAGAAATACAATTTTATTCTGTTACAGTTATTATGTGTGTATGTTGCAGTGGTGAGCTTACCTTAATTCAGAGAGCAAAGGATTTTCTAAGGAGGTGACAGTAAGTAGAGATTTAAAGAGTAAGAACTGTCTTAATTGCTGGGGACACTAGGAAAGAGGAAGAGAAAGAAGGAGGTAGGGAGGGAGAGCGAAAGAGAGAGAAAGAGAGATAGAGACAGAGAAACTTTCCAGAATGACTTTTTGACTTTTGGGAACTTAACTCCAATTATTTACAAACATGTACTGCATGATCCAGTCAAACTAGTCTGTTTGTCAAATCATTGAACATATCTCTACTTGAGCTTGCTACATAACTCTCTTTCCCTAATATCAAATTTTCATGGATCTTTCCTAATTCAAATGTGATATTTTCTATGAAGCAATTATCCCAGCTGAAATTGACCTTTTTTTTTTTTTCTCTTCTCAGTTTTGGCAATTTGAATCTTTTATTAGAAAACACAACTCAGGAGATTAAACTTGAAAGAAAGAAGTTAACTTAGAATAATATCTATCTATATCTATATAGTTTTAACCACGGTAAAAATAAAGAGATCAGTAGTCTTAAATATATAGGCTAGTGTCAGAATTCTCAACTATCATTTCTTTGGAGAATAAATGAAATTCTAAAACATTTTCAATTACTTGGTGAACGAAATAGTGGTACAGAAATATCATAAGCCACAGGGCTTCCATCCTAGCTCAGTGGTAAGGAATATTCCTGCCAATGCAGGAGGCTAAGGTTTGATCCCTAGGTAGGGAAGATACCCTGGAGAAGAAAATGGCAACCCACTCCAGTATTCTTGCCTGGAAAATTCCATGGACAGAGGAGCTGGGAGGGCTAGAGTCCATAAGGTCTCAGAGTCAGACATGACTTACCGACTAAACAAAAACATCCATAAGTCACAGAATATATCACCTACCTCACATGTATCCTTTCCTGAACCCATCTTCTTCCTTCTTGGGGGAAAGTCATCTTTAATTTTCAATAATTATTTTCTTGCTTCTTTATGTTTAACCTCTTATGTCTGCATACCTAAACACGATACTTTGGTTTTGTCAATTTTTAAACATCACCCAAATGAAGTTACGATGTGTGATTTAGTCACTAAGAAATGTCTGACTCTTTATGACCCCATGACTATAGTCCATCAGGCTCCTCTGTCCATGGGATTTCCCAGGCAAGAATACAGGAGTGGGTTGCTATTTTCTTCTCCAGAGGATCTTCCTGACCCAGGGAGCGAACCTGGGTCATCTGCATTACAGGCAGTCTCTAGTACTGCAGGCAGATTCTTTCCCAACTGAGCCACTGGCTCAGTTCAGTTCAGTTCATTTGCTCAGTTGTGTCCGACTGTTTGTGACCCCATGAATCGCAGCATGCCGGGCCTCCCTGTCTATCACCAACTCCCAGAGTTCACTCAAACTCATGTCCATAAAGTCAGTGATGCCATCCAGCCATCTCATCCTCTGTCGTCCCCTTCTCCTCCTGCCCCCAATCCCTCCCAGCATCAGAGTCTTTTCCAATGAGTCAACTCTTCTCATGAGGTGGCCAAAGTGCTGGAGTTTCAGCTTTAGCATCATTCCTTCCAAAGAAATCCCAGGGCTGATCTCCTTCAGAATGGACTGGTTGGATCTCCTTGCAGTCCAAGGGACTCTCAAGAGTCTTCTCCAACACCACAGTTCAAAAGCATCAATTCTTTGGTGCTCAGCTTTCTTCACAGTCCAACTCTCACATCCACACATGACCACTGGAAAAACCATAGCCTTGACTAGATGGACCATTGCTGGCAAAGTAATGTTGCTGCTTTTCAACATGCTATCTAGGTTGGTCATAACTTTTCTTCCAAGGAGCAAACGTCTTTTAATTTCATGGCTGCAATCACCATCTGCAGTGATTTTGGAGCCCAGAAAAATAAAGTCAGCCACTGTGTCCACTGTTTGCCCATCTATTTCCCATGAAGTGATGGGACCAAATGCCATGATCTTCATTTTCTGAATGTTGAGCTTTAAGCCAACTTTTTTGCTCTCCACTTTCACTTTCATCAAGGGGCTTTTTAGCTCCTCTTCACTTTCTGCCATAAGGGTGGTGTCATCTGCATATCTGAGGTGATTGATATTTCTCCCAGCAATCTTGATTCCAGCTTGTGCTTCTTCCAACCCAGCGTTTCTCATGATGTACTCTGCGTAGAAGTTAAATAAGCAGGGTGACAATATACAGCCTTGATGTACTCCTTTTCCTATTTGGAACCAGTCTGTTATTCCATGTCCAGTTCTAACTGTTGCTTCCTGACCTGCATATAGGTTTCTCAAGAGGCGGGTCAGGTGATCTGATATTCCTATCTCTTTCAGAATCTTCCAGAGATAATTGTGATCCACGCACTCAAAGGCTTTGGCATAGTCAATAAAGCAGGAATAGATGTTTTTCTGGAACTCTCTTGGTTTTTCCATGATCCAGCGGATGTTGGCAATTTGAGATCTGGTTCCTCTGCCTTTTCTAAAACCAGCTTGAACATCTAGAATTTCATGGTTCACGTATTGCTGAAGCCTGGCTTGGAGAATTTGAGCATTTCCTAGTGTGTGAGATGAGTGCAACTGTGTGGTAGTTTGAGCATTCTTTGGCATTGCCTTTCTTTGGGATTGGAATGAAAACTGACCTTTTGCAGTTCCGTGGCCACTGCTGAGTTTTCCACATTTGCTGGCATACTGAGTACAGCACTTTCACAGCATCATCTTTCAGGATTTGAAATAGCTCCAATGGAATTCCATTGCCTCCACTAGCTTTGTTCATAGTGATGCTTTTTAAGGCCCACTTGACTTCACATTCCAGGATGTCTGGATCTATGTGAGTGATCACACCATCTTGATTATTTTGGTCATGAAGATCTTTTTTGTACAGTTCTTCTGTGTATTCCTGACACCTCTTCTTAATACTTTCTACTTCTGTTAGGTCCATACCATTTCTGCCCTTTATCGAGCCCATCTTTGCATGAAATGTTCCCTTGGTATCTCTAATTTTCTTGAAGAGATCTCTAGTCTTTCCCATTCTGTTGTTTTCCTCTATTTCTTTGCATAGATTGCTGAGGAAGGCTTTCTTATCTCCTCTTGCTATTCTTTGGAAATCTGCATTCAGATGCTTATATCTTTCCTTTTCTCCTTTGCTTTTTGCTTCTCTTCGTTTCACAGCTATTTGTAAGGCCTCCTCAGACAGCCATTTTGCTTTTTTGCATTTCTTTTCCATGGGGATGGTCTTGATCCCTGTCTCCTATACAATGTCATGAACCTCAGTCCATAGTTCACCAGGTACTCTATCTATCAGATCTAGGCCCTTAAATCTATTTCTCACTTCCACTGTATAATCATAAAGGATTTGATTTAGGTCCTACATGAATGGTCTAGTGGTTTTCCCCACTTTCTTCAATTTCAGTCTGAATTTGGCAATAAGGAGTTCACGATCTGAGCCACAGTCAGTTCCTGGTCTTGTTTTTGTTGACTATATAGAGCTTCTCCATCTTTGGCTGCAAAGAATATAATCAATCTGATTTCGGTGTTGACCATCTGGTGATGTCCACGTGTAGCGTCTTCTCTTGTGTTGTTGGAAGAGGGTGTTTGCTATGACCAGTGCATTTTCTTGGCAAAACTCTATTAGTCTTTGCCCCGCTTCATTCCACATTCCAAGGCCAAATTTGCCTGTTACTCTAGGTGTTTCTTGACTTCCTACTTTTGCATTCCAGTCCCCTATAATGAAAAAGACATCTTTTTTGGCAGTTAGTTCTAAAAGGTCTTGTAGGTCTTCATAGAACCGTTTAACTTCAGCTTCTTCAGCGTTACTGGTTAGAGCATAGACTTGGATTACTCTGATATTGAATGATTTGCCTTGGAAATGAACAGAGACCATTCTGTCATTTTTGAGATTGCATCCAAGTACAGCGTTTCGGACTCTTTTGTTGACCATGATGGCTACTCCATTTCTTCTAAGGGATTCCTGCCCACAGTAGTAGGTATAATGGTCATCTGTGTTAAATTCACCCATTCCAGTCCATTTTAGTTCGCTGATTCCTAGAATGTCGACGTTCACTCTTGCCATCTCCTGTTTGACCACTTCCAATTTGCATCTTGACACTTGATTCATGGACCTAACATTCCAGGTTCCTATGCAATATTGCTCTTTACAGCATTGGACCTTGCTTCTATCACCAGTCACATCCACAACTGGGCATTGTTTTTGCTTTGGCTATATCTCTTCATTCTTTCTGGAGTTATTTCTCCACTGATCTCCAGTAGCATATTAGGCACCTACTGATCTGGGGAGTTTCTCTTTCAGTATCCTATCATTTTGCCTTTCTTACTGTTCATGGGGTTCTCAAGGCAAGAATACTGAAGTGGTTTGCCATTCCTTTCTCCAGTGGACCACATTCTGTCAGACCTCTCCAGCATGACCCGCCCATCTTGGGTTGCCCTGTGGGCATGGCTTAGTTTCATTGAGTTAGACAAGGCTGTGGTCCTAGTGTGATTAGATTGACTAGTTTTCTATGAGTATGGTTTCAGTGTGTCTGCCCTCTGATGCCCTCTTGAAACACCTACCATCTTACTTGGGTTTCTCTTACCTTGGGCGTGGGGTATCTCTTCACGGCTGCTCCAGCATAGGGCAACCGCTGCTCCTTACCTTGGATGATGGGTATCTCCTCACTGCCGCCCCTCCTGACCACACGGAATAGCTCCACTCGGCCCTCCTGCGCCCAGGCAGGGCAGACACTGCTCCTTGGACGTGGGAGCGGTGGCTGCCTGGCCTCCACCCGGGCCTTGGGCATGGTTAGCTCCTCCCGGCTGCCGCCCCTGACCTCGGACGTGGGGTAACTCCTCTTGGCTGTTGCCCCTCAGGCATGGGGTCCTTCTGGATTCTGCCCCTGACCTCGGACGTGGGGTAGTTCCTCTTGGCTGCTGCCCCTCAGGCATGGGGTCCTTCCGGATTCTGCCCCTGACCTCGGACGTGGGGTAGCTCCTCTTGGCTGCTGCCCCTCAGGCATGGGGTCCTTCCGGCATCTGCCCCTGACCTCAGACATGGGGTAGCTCCTCTTAGCCGCTCTGTATGCGCCATCGCAGATATCAGATATGGTTGCAGAGCCACTGGGGGAAGCCCACAAATGAAGTCATACTGTCTACATAATGACTTATTTCATTCATTCAGCATATTATGCTCACTGTATTTAGCAGTAGCTTATTTATTTTCAGTATTGTATAGTGTTCCATTTTATGCCATTATTTCCCCATTCTAATTTTCATGGATATTTGGGTTATAGCCTATATAGAACTATAATGAAGAATGAGCAATAAAAACTCTTTTATATGTCATTTGGTGCACATGTGCATGAGTTTCTCTATGATTATACCTAGGATGAGAACTACAGGGTCATATACTATAAACATTTTCAATTTTACTGGATAATGGCAAATGATTTTCCACAGGGATTGTACCAAATGATGCTCATACTTGTAACTCATATGAGTTGGAATTATTAGATTTCTGAATTTATTCAATCAGATGAATGTGAAATAGGTTGATTTTCATTTTTTCCAATAAACATCTATTTACAAACTTCTTCCTTTTGAAGTATCCATTAATCTTTCCCCATTTCTACTAGATCTCTAGAGAGTATATCTTTTGATTCTAGACATTATATATATATCATGGATACCAATCCATTGTCAGTGTCGAGGAGAAAGAAATTTTCCTCTACCCTTGTTCTTTTGGCTGGTCTAAGAATTAAATTGACATGGGACAGATTAATAGGAGAAAATTAAACAAAAGTCTTGTAACAAGTATACATGGAAGAGACCCAGGAAAACTGAGTAACTCATTAAAATGGTTTAATCCCTCACCTTAAATACCATCTTCAATTACAGAGAAGGTCAAGGTTTCTTCAAAGCCTTTTGAGCCTTGATTGTTTATAGCTTGAAATAATCTATGTGCCAAAGAGACATTTAGAGTGGCAAATTTTGCTTCTTTACACCAGTTAAATATCATGTAAATATATTCTCCTGTTTTGCAATTTCTTTTATTTCTCTAGATATATTCTGACAAACACAAATTCTTTTTAAAGTGGTAAGTTTAGGTTTCTTTGGTATTAAGAGTTCCTTCACTGCCACAAGTAATGAAAATATTCACTTGTATTATCTTCTGAAAGCTTTATAATTTTGTCATTTTCATTTAGTCAATCAGTTTCGTTCAGTCACTCAATAGTGTCCAACTCTTTGCAACCCCCTAGACTTCAGCACGCCAGGCCTACCTGTCCATCACCAACTCCTGGAGTTTACTCAAACTCATGCCCATTGAGTCAGTGATGCCATCCAACCATCTCATCCTCTGTCGTCCCCTTCTTCTCCTTCCCTCAATCTTTCCCAGCATCAGGGTCTTTTCAAATGAGTCAGCTCTTCGCATCAGGTGGCCAAAGAGTTGGAGTTTCAGCTTCAGCATCAGTCCTTCCAATGAATATTCAGGACTGATTTCCTTTAAGATGGACAGGTTGGATCTCCTTGCAGTCCAAGGGACTCTCAAGTGTCTTCTCCAACACAATAGTTCAAAAGTATCAATTCTTCAGCACTCAGCTTCTTTATAGTCCAACTCTCATATCCATATATGACTACTGGAAAAACCATAGGTTTGAATAGACAGACCTTTGTTGGCAAAGTAACATCTCTGCTTTTTAATATACTGTCTAGGTTGGTCATAACTTTTCTTCCAAGGAGCAAGTGTCTTTTAATTTCATGGCTGCAGTCACCATCTGCAGTGATCTCAAGCGGCTCTTTAGTTCTCCTTCATTTTCTGCCATAAGGGTGGTGTCATCTGCACATCTGAGGTTACTGATATTTCTCCTGGCCATCTTGATTCCAGCTTGTGCTTCATCCAGTCCAGCATTTCTCATGATGTACTCTGCATATAAGTTAAATCACCAGGGTGACAATATACAGCCTTGATGTATTCCTTTCCTGATTTGGAGCCAATCTGTTGTTCCATGTCCAATTCTAACTGTTGCTTCTTGACTTGCATACAGATTTCTCAGGAGGCAGGTCAGGTGGTCTGGTATTCCCATCTTGTTAAGAATTTTCCACAGTTTGTGGTGATCCACACAGTTAAAGGCTTTGGCATAGTCAATAAAGTAGAAGTAGATATTCTTCTGGAACTCACTTGCTTTTTCAATAATTTATCAAAAATTAATTGTTTTGTGGACAGGATAAGTTAGAAATCAAATTAATTTTTTTTTTACATGTATACAAAGGTAACCTAGTAACATTTCCTGAAAAAAAAAATCTGTTTTTTCCTTGCTAATCTTGAATGCTAACATTTAACAAATATTTACATATGCATGGGTTTATTTCTGGACTCTCTATTAAGTTGCATTGATTTATTTTCCTATTGTTGAGCCAATAGCCACACTGTTAAGACAGTGTAGCTAATAGAGCAATAATATTCCTTATTTTTCTTTTTTCTTAAAGTGTATTTTGACTATTCTGACCTTTATTTTTTCATGCCATTTTCAGAGTTGACAAAAATGCTGACTCCATTGAATCTATAGATCTCTTTGGAAATGTTTGGCATCTTTGCCACACTGAATTTTGCTATTGTAAGTTGGAAAAATCTGCTACCCCAAAATGTCTGTTTGGCATATAGATTATTTCAAGCTGAAACAATCAAAGTCAAAAAGACTTGAAAAACCTGACTTTCTCTCTAACTACCTAAAGATTGTAGACAGAGGACCTATTCTAGGAAGGGAGATACCACCATAGACAACTATAGTATGAGCTAGGTGTGCAAACAGAGAGGAACCTAGCAGATCTGTTTGTAAAATTCTCTTCTGTGTCCCATTATTTCTGCATGACTAACAGACATTTGTTTACTAGACATTTGTTTTTCCATCTCATGTCAATTGCCTTCTTTCCCTTTGAGGTCCCAAACCACTGCCTTCAACATCCTCTCTTGTATATAACTGATAATGGTATTAAAGGTGAAGGCCTAGGTATTTTGGACTTCCCAGGTGGTACTAGCGGTAAAGAACCTGCCTGCCAATGTAGGAGATATAAGAGACGTGGGTTCAATCCCTAGGTCAGTAATATCCTCTGGAAGAAGGCATGGCAACCCACTCCAGTATTTTTTCCTGGAGAATCCCATGGATAGAGCAGCCTGGTGGGCTACAAACCATGGGGTCACAAAGGGTCAGATATGACTGAAGCAACTTAACACACATGCACTTAGCCATATTGGTGAGTTACTCAGTTTTCCTGGGTCTCTCCCATGTATACATATTATAAAATTTTTGTTTAATTTCATCCTATTCATCAGTCTAATGTCAATTTAATTCTTAGATCAGCCAGAAGAACCTGAAAGAGTAGAGGAACATTTCTTCCTCTGCCACATAATCCATTTGTTTTATGTCACTTTTAATTACCTGTTCTTTATTGTAAGATATTGTGTCTCCATTTACTAAAGAACTCATCAGAAAACCTATTCTAGGAAGTGTGTGTGATCATATGTTTCCAGAGAGTCTTTCCATCTGACCTCAGAGAAAAGAAAAACATCAAAACTCTATTGCTGTTAGTCTCTCTCTTCACTATTTAATAGTTCTTCATTTTGATAGAGTTTTTAATTCATTAGATTGTGTTTTACCAGTGAGAATGGTTCTGTCTTAAAGGGAAATGCTCAAGTGAATCATGGTTTCCTGACCACATTTTTCTATCAATAATTTCTGATAAAGCTAGTTGCCATTATATTTCTGAATCCAGCTCCATTTCTGTGCAGTTTATTGGGTAAATAGAGTCTGAGTCTACTGGTCTGCTGGGCCATAGTAATAAGAAGATTCAATTGAGTCTAGACTTGAGTCACATTCTCCAAACCATCTTTTACTAAGCAGCCTTGTATTTTGTAGGTTTATAGGAAACTTGCCCAATCAATGTTTCTTCCAATACTCTTCTCCCCATTTGGATATTAGTCAAATGAATATGGAAATCCAGAGGGTAAAGGTAGAATTCAAGAACTAAACTGTTCTTAAGCATTAATGCTAACACTTTCACAGAACAAGTTATACCTTTATATAATTACAGCCAGGGCTTCCCAAGTGGCACTAACATTATTATTTAAAAGAATCATTTTAATATTGTATTAAAGTAAAAATATGGCCTTCTTTTCTTTCTACTGAATATTAATATTATTTATTTTTTAAGCATAAAGGTGACTGTTACAGCTAAATAGTATAAAATAATCACAAATGTAAAAATTAGATGCCTTTTCAAATTTGTACCACATTGAGGCTATTTGCCTAATACAATGAGCATAAATCAATGCAAAAGAAGTAATCATGATAATAATTATTAACATGATATGCATTTTTCAAAGCAATATGGTTTTCAAGTCACTTAAGTGTTCATGTCTCCTGTGTTCATCACAAGCTATATTTTCATGGGTACAGAAAATGTTTTTTATTTCCATTTTCTACTCAAATATCCAGATGATAACATTCTAATGGCAGAAAGAGAAGAGGAACCAAAGAGCCTCTTGAAGAGGGTGAAAGAGGGGAGTGAAAAAGCTGGCTTAAAACTCAAAATTCAAACTATAGGCTCATGGCATCTTGTCCCATCACTTCATGGCAAATAGAAGGGGAAAAAGTAGAAGCAGTGACAGATTTTATTTTCTTGGGCTCCAAAATCACTGCAGATGATGACTGCAGCCATGAAATTAGAAGACACTTGCTCCTTGAAAGTAAAGTTATGACAAACCTAGACAGCATATTGAAAAGCAGAGACATCACTTGGCTGACAAAGGTTTGTATAGTCAAAGCTATAGTTTTTCCAGTAGCCATGTATGGATGTGAGAGTTGGACCATTAAGAAGGCTGAGTGCCACTGAATTGATGCTTTTTTACTGTAGTGCTGGAGAAGACTCTTGAGCATCCGTTGGACAGCAAGGAGATCAAACTAGTCTATCTTAAAGGTAATCAACCCTGAATATTCTTTGGAAGGACTGATGCTGAAGATGAAGCTCCAGTACATTGGCCACCTGATGGAAAGAGCTGACTCATTGGAAAAGACCCTGGTGCTGGGAATGATTGAAAGCAGAAGGAGAAGGGAGCTACAGAAGATGAGATGGTTAGGTAGCATCAACAACTCAGTGGACATGAATCTAAGCAAACTCTAGGAAATAGTGAAGAACAGGGGTGCCTGGTGAGCTAAAGTCCATGGGGTTGCAAAGAGTGGTTGCATGACTCAGCTAGTGAACAACAAAAAGAGCCTACATCCCATGAATTGTTGACTTGACTTGACTTTCTCGCAACAATCTGGAACAAATCTGAAGAACCATTCCACCTTCAGAGCTCTTTGAGGCATTTAGTTTTGACCATTGTTGAAACTACATTTCATCCCATCTTTCCCCTCTGCCTAAATTGCTTTCTTTTCTCCCCTTCCACACATGTGATTCTAAAAGCACTTCTCAACAAATTTTATGAATGCCAATATCTAGTTCAGATATACTTCCCATGGCTCTTAACTTGTAACATCTTACTCTAGTTTTCTATGAAATTCTGAACCAGAATTTTATGTGCGACCACACTTGATAGATGACTAATTGACAATGTTGGAAACCACAAGATAGATTTAAATCTCCTTAGATACCATGTTTTACATTAGTGAACACAAGCCCTGTGTTTGTTTTCTCAAATGTTCATTCATTGATAATACTTCTACCCTTTGGCAGTCAAGTTTCAAGATAATAAATTTATGCCACTTAAGTAGCAAAAGTGAATGGGAAGGTGGGAAAGTGAAAAAGGAGAAATGAAATACAAAATTAGGGGATGTAGAGAGAGCCGGTGTACTTTTATAAAACAAAAATGTTTCCTTGTTGTCATGTAGAGTCTGCGTTTTTTTCCCCCAGAAGTTAAGTTCTGCAAACATATTCTGTTCTTCCTTCCTGTAAACTCTCACCTGCAGCAGTGGGGAATGCTACAACAAGCTACTCTGATGAGAGTAAATCCTATTTCGCTATAGTTTTAAGTGCTCTTCTGGCATAACTATATCCATGTAGTCAACTGTGGATAGAAATTTACCATAGACATGTGTTGGGGGGAGTTTGTAATTTCCTCTGTCTGTCTCGCTGCAACAAAAGTTTGAAGCGATGGACAGACCACTGTTACAGCTCCATGTTACAGTTCAGTTTTATTTCTCAAGCAAATGAAAATATATCTTCCAGGCATGAGTGTGGGTGGACCCAAAAGATGTGAATAGAGGCCAGAGGCTCAATTTTGGCTCCTCTTTTTATAGTTTTTTCTCCTTTCCCTGAGCCTGTCCTGTGTAAATTGGGCTAGCCAGGAGGGCTGTTTGTTTTACCTCAGGTTCTTGCTCCAGTCTTCAGACCTTCCTTTGTTCTATTTTCGTGGGCTTTTCCCTTCTTTGTCTTTTAGCCACCACCATTCTGGACTCCCTTTTCCTATTCTAACTACCTAGTACATGGAAATGCATTGTTCTGAGTTAGGAGATGGAAGGCGTGACTTTCAGTTAAACACAACATGGAAGGCCTACCTCGTCCATGTCCTTCCATGTCCATCTCTTGTCTATAGTGCTCTTCAAACTGGAGAATGTGAACATGTTGGTGAGTAAAGATGTGTACACCTGCAGGTAAATCATCTTTCTGTGCTATGAATTTTTCTCAACATTTTGGAAAATGTCTCATTTTTATCCTCTTTTAAGTTTTCTTTTTTTTTTTTTTTGTCACACTGTGCCTTCACAAGCAAATTATAAGAATATCACATTTCCATTTTGGTGAACTTCCATTTTGTCTCAAAAGTCTGGAGCGTAGAAACAATGCGTACACAGTGATTGGAAAAGTACAGTAGTTTTGTATTCTGGAAAGACCTAGTGCTATTAGGACAAGAGTAATGTGAATATTGCACCCCAAACAAAATGTACTAAAGTCATCAGTCTTCAGATTGACATACAGAAAGGAAATAGAAAGTCTATGATGCCAAGGAAGGAAGTTCATGGAAAGAATGAAGTATATGAAAATGCACACAATTTGTTTGTTGAAAAAATTAGCTTCCTCAAGTCAGTTAAATACCTTTCTTTTGAAATATGTCTGTGAAGACATGTTAATTTGCACCATGCTTAATGATAAAAAACCCAAAAACGTGTGAACACATTTTTATCAATAAATGTGTGAATTTTATAAAGCATCATACCATCTAGGGAAAAAATGTATCTAGAGAGATCTGTGCACAGATGGAGTCAAATCATGACAGACAAAACATTATGTCCTATGCATGTACCTGCAGCCACTTCATTATCCATGACAAATCAGTAAGGAAATCATAAGGCCATCTTTTTGTTGCAGTTTGTTTATTAAGAGGGAAAAAATGGTGAATAGCATTAAAATGACTTTATTTAAAAGTATAAAAAGCTGTTTATCAGTTTTTTTAAGTTCACGTCTTATTATCTATTTCCCTTTGCTGAGGGAAAGGCACTTTAATAAAGGGTAAGAATAAAGGGTAAGAATCTGTCTACATGAATTATTAGTTTGTTGTTAAATTTATTGAAAAGAGTGTATCACAATGTTTGCTTATATAGCAATTTTTTTCAAGACTAAATGCTTATAATCAATTAACTGCAAGGCAAAAATTGAATGATTTAACTGCTTACTGCAAAATGGCTGCTGTGAAATTGATGCTTGAGATTTGGATGAGAAGTTAATTGTTGAGAAAATGACTCATTTTAGATTCTTAGTCTATTTGGATGGAATGAAAATGAGAACATTAACAGCAAAGGACACCAACTGTAATCTTTCTTTACTGAAAAAGACCTTTCTGCAAATTTTTCCTTTGAGATATTAATAGAACCAGATTGGTAGATTGGAGATATTTTCATCCCCGCACCTGAAAATCATTGCTTTGACATTTCCAAAAGACATAGTTAATGAAATTTCCATTGACAAAAATCCCCAAACTTTGCACTTTCCCACTTCTTCAGTGGCTTTCTGGAAGTTGTCTCTCATGGTAATTACCAGAGTTGATAAAAAAGAAAACAAAATGGTGCAAATTGTATTCTCTTATTAGGTAGGAATGAAATCTCATGACATGTGACCCTGAGACTAATGGGAAATTGTATAAAAGATGTCATCTCTGTTTCAAGTTAATTTGCCAGAGTTGACAAATTCAATGTGATTGGATTATTCATAATCAATAAGATATAAAAAATACTTTGAGAGCTATTGCTTAGCCAATTGGAAAATAATTAAAATGAGAAAGGGGATTCCCTGGTGGCTCAGACGTTAAAGAGTATGCCTGGAATGTGGGAGACCTGGGTTCGATCCCTGGGTCAGGAAGATCCCCTGGAGAAGGAAATGGCAACCCACTCCAGTATTCTTGCCTGGAGAATCCCATGGATGGAGGAGCCTGGTGGTCTACCGTCCACGGGGTCGCAGAGTCGGACACGACTGAGCGACTTCACTCGCTTGCTTAGAAAGAAGCTAGGCATTGTGATAACTATTCTAGATCTAACTGAAAACAAATGGTCTTTGCCTTCATGGTCATTAAAATAAACAAATATAAAACAGACTCTGCTGCTCATTCATTCGGTTGTGTCTGACTCTTTGCAACCCCATGGACTGTAGGCCCCAAGACTCCTCTATCCATGGAAGTTTTCAGGCAAGCCCACATATAACAAACTGCACTGCTAAATTTTGCTGAGTTTTAAAAAGAGATTGTTTTCAAGGAAATTTTAAGTTGATAGAGCATTGTTTTAGGCTCTATCTCCAAATTGTATTAACAGGTACATATACATTAAATATGGGCTTCCTGCATAGCTCAGCTGGTAAAGAATCCTCTTACACTGCAGGTAGACCTGGGTTCAATCCCTGGGTTTGGAAGATCCCCTGGAGGAGGCATGGCAACCCACTCCAGTATGTAGTGTATTTTGAGGCCTTTTCGTTGAGGAATTAAAGCTCAATTTGTGAAAAAGTTTAAACACTCAACTTCTTCTTTAAGGGAAAATATTTTTTTTAGAGTAAATAATTGGTTAGACTCTGAAGGAAACCTTATTGTCAGAGTAGTCAGATGAAATTAAGACAAGATAAGAAAGGAAAGCAATTATGTGGGGGGACATGAATCTTCACCAGGACGATGCCAGTGCTTCCATGGGAAGATGCCCCTAAGGATGTGTTACAGGAATTAACAAAGTGACTAGAGTCCTGACAGCGTCACTGAAATGAGGGCATTGTTTTTTCAGAGACTCTAGTGCTAAAATATTTGAATGTAAAAGATCTGCTAAGTTAAAAAATCTCATCTCTCTAATTGCTTTTGTTAGCACAGTTCAGTGATAACGTGATGTTCCATTGGTGTCTAAAATGAGAAAGTGCCAAAGAGGAATTCCAAAAATGGAAGGTCAGTGTGTGGGAGTAATCAGATGAGGTTTCTTGGGGGAGGTGATACTTTTGGAAGATCCAGTAAACGTGGAGTTCAGATGGAGACTGGGATACTCCTCAGAGGTTCAAACTTCTTCCTTGATTAAGAGAAGCAGTAGACTAGGTTATGCTGAAGTAGTATGAATGCTGCTTATCAGTTCAGTTCAGTTCAGTTCAGTCACTCAGATGGGCCGACTCTGCGACCCCATGAACTGCAGCACGCAGGGCTCCCTGTCCATCACCAACTGCCAGATACATTAGCCAATTTTAAGAGGTTTGTATACTGTCATAATTACTCACATCACCTAAATTATGTTGATTGAATTCAATATGACACCACCCTTATGGCAGAAAGTGATGAAGAACTAAAGAGCCTCTTGATGAAAGTGAAAGAGGAGAGTGAACAAGTTGGTTTAAAGCTCAACATTCAGAAAACTAAGATTGTGGCATCTGGTCCCATCACTTCATGGCAAATAGATGGGGAAACAGTGGAAACAGTGGCTAACTTTATTTTTTTGGGCTCCAAAATCACTGCAGATGGTGATTGCAGCCATGAAATTAAAGGACACTTACTCTTTATGAGGAAAGTCATGACCAACCTAGACAGCATATTAAAAAGCAGAGACATTACTTTGTCAACAAAGGTCCATCTAGTCAAGGCTATGGTTTTTCCAGTTGTCATGTATGGATGTGAGAGTTGGACTATAAAGAAAGCTGAGCATCGAAGAATTGATGCTTTTGAACTGTGGTGTTGGAGAAGACTCTTGAGAGTCCCTTGGACTGCAAGGAGATCCAACCAGTCCATCCTAAAGATCAGTCCTGGGTGTTCATTGGAAGGACTGATGCTGAAGCTGAAATTCCAGTACTTTGGCCACCTGATGCAAAGAGGTGACTCATTTGAAAAGACCCTTATGCTGGGAAAGATTGAGGGCAGGAGGAGAAGGGGATGACAGAGGATGAGATGATTGGATGGCATCACCGACTCAATGGACATGGTTTTGGGTAGACTCCAAAGCAGTTGGTGATGGACAGGGAGGCCTGGCGTGCTATCGTTCACGGGGTCGCAAAGAACTGGACACAACTGAGCGACTGAACTGAACTGAATTCAATAAACTTATGATATACAAGTGCATTCACATTTCTACAATCTCAAAAATACAGCACAGTACAAGGTGGCATTATGAATTCATATTTAACTGACTCTTCAAGAACTGAACTTCAAAATGTGCCTATTAAAAATTTTAATTAAACTACTACTAGGAGAGAAATTCACTTCATAAATAAATCATTCTTTTTAATGGAAAGCTTTTCATGTTGATTACTACTTAAAGTTAACTTGAAGTAGAGAGCAGTGAAGAAAACACTTCTTTTGCCTTCTAAACTGGATTTGTTTAAGTCTATCTGTGTGAACACTCTCACTTAGGTTAATAATTATAATTTTTAAAAAGTGTCATGTAGTGATTGTCAAGGGATGAAGAGAGAGGGAAATTGGGGCTGACTGCAAACAGTGTTGCTTTTGGGGGATGATAAAAAATGTTCTGATGATGAATAACATAGTGAATATAATAAAAATCATTTGAATTCATATGCTGTACTGCTGCTAAGTCGCTTCAGTTATGTTCGACTCTATGTGACCCCATAGATGGCAGCCCACCACACTCCCCTGTCCCTGGGATTCTCCAGGCAAGAACACTGGAGTGGGTTGCCATTTCCTGCTCCAGTGCGTGAAAGTGAAAAGTGAAAGTGAAGTTGCTCAGGTGTGTCCGACTCTTCGAGACCCCATGGACTGCAGCCTACCAGGCTCCTCCTTCCATCGGGTTTTCCAGGCAAGAGTACTGGAATGGGTTGCCATTGCCTTCTCCTGAATTCATATGAGGTTGGTAAAATTCTTTAAATCTATCGGTCTCATCCTATTGTAATTAATGGAATTTTGTTACTGTCTCAAATTTTTAATAATTATAGTTTAATTCTGGCCTTCTGTTTACTCTTGAATCAATATGATAATAATTTTCTTGCAAATTGTTCTTTCAGTATAATTTTCAATTTTATTGGCATAATTTTTCCATATATTTTCTTTCAATATGTTCAGATCCCTGCTCTGTTTATACTATGTCTCCTTTAACATTCTAAAACCTAAAAAAAAAAAAGATTGTTAATACTGTCGATCAATCTCGTCTCTTTTATTTTTAGTATTTTTAAATAATAAAATAATCTATTTTAAATAATAAAAATACTAATAATATTTTAAAATAATAAAATAATAATCTATTTTTATGATATCTAGTCTCCCTACTTAAAAAATAGTTTTTACTCTTACCGCTATAATCTTTTTATCCTCAGATTTTTTCCTCTTGTTCTGTCTTTAGCTTCTTGATTTGGACACTTAGCTCATTGGTTTTTAATCTTAACTTATTTTATGTGTACCAAAATTAAGCATTTTTTTCTTTGTACTGCTTTTGAGGCATTTACACATTTTAATCTCTATTGCTTTCATTTTTAACAGTCAGAGATTCGCTCAGTTATGCCTGACTCTTTGCGACCCCACAGACTGCAACCTGCCAGGTTCCTCTGTCAGTGAAATTCTCCAGGCAAGAATACTGGAATGATTTGCCATTTTCCTTTCCAGGGGATCTTTCCAACCCAGGGATCAAACCTATGTCTCCCATATTGCAGGCAGCTTCTTTACCATCTGAGTCATTCTTATGCACTTCCATTTCATAAATTTCATTCTAATTTAGTCTTTGGGCAGTAGATTATTCAGAAATGTATTTTCAGTATTTTATGTGCCTGTCTGTGTGTGTGTCCTATTTTGACATTTTATTATAATGAGGTGGGAGAAAATAGTTTATATAAGATATTCTCTTGTATGTAGGCATTCTTTTGTGGTTGAAAGGATTTCTTCTCTTTTTTGTTCCATGAATGTGAGTTATGTGTTTATAAAATATAGTTTAATAATTTCACCTTTTATATTTTCAATGATCATTACTGTTTGGTATTCAGTTCCTATGGAATATATCTGTAAAATCCCTGTGTTTATAGATTTGTCAATTTCTTTTTTTGCTTATGTTATTTTTTGTCTAATAATATGCTTTTAAAAGTGAATAGACATATTTTAAAACACATTTTAGTCTTAAAGGTATTTAAAGCTATTCTATTACATAATAATGCATGGGACTAAAAAGAAAGCACTAGTCTATTATTTTCATGGTATTGTTATGTTATCTACAAGGTCTGTTAACTTTATCCTGTCCTATTAATCCTCATTATGAATTTATTTTTAAAGTCTGTAATTAAATAGATTTAACAACATGTTTGCTGCTGTTTAGTCACCAAGTCATGTCCAACTCTCTTGCAACCCCATGGTCTGTAGCCCACTAGGTTCCTCTGTCCATAGGATTTTCCAAACAAGTATACTGGAGTGGGTTGCCATTTCCTTCTCCACGACAAACATATGTACCAATTTCTATATTCACTAATATTTTGTATCTTACTTTTGGGGTTACTTTCCTTCTTTTTTTCTTCTTTCTTTCCAAAACATCTACTTAAGACTATATATAAATAAACATATATTATACATAATAGTATGGCTTGCAATGGGGCTTCTCAGGTGGCTCAGTGGTTATGAGTCTGCCTGCTAATGCAGGAGACACAAGTTCAATCCCAGGGTCAGGAAGATCCCCAGAAGACGGAAATGGCAACCCACTCCAGTGTTCTTGCCCGGGAAATTCCATGGAAAGAGGAGCCTGGCTGGTTACAGTCCCTGAGGTTGCAAAAGAGTCAGATATGGCTTAGCGACTAAACAACTACAAACCAAACATGGCTTAGGGTGACAGACCAATATTAACATAATAGCCACGTTATAACAAGTTAGTAAATTATAGATATTCTGGAAAAATGAGAGCAGAAGGCCAGAGATTAAGGCAGGTTACATTTTTTAAACATGATAGTCATGATTCACTGCGAATACAATGTTTTTAAGACGTTTAAGCAAAAACTTGAAAAAAGTGAGAGAGTGAACTTTGCAAACATTAGAAAGAAAAACATTCCTGGCAGAGAGATAATAGCTAATGGAAATATCCATGGTGCAAACTTGCCTGCAGTATATGAAAAAACTGTACAAAACAAAACATGGAGGGTTGTGTGGCTGGAGCACATAGAGGGAAGGAGAAAGGAGATGAGATTAGAGAAGAAATAGATCAGATCATGTGGGGTTTGTAAGCCATTACATGGACTGTGGGCTTTTGCTGTGAGTGAGATGATGAGTCGTTTTGGGACTGAGCAAAGCTCATATACCTTTTTAATGATGATTCTGGCTGTTGAGTGACCTGGTTGTAGGAAGGCAAGAACAGAAACAGGAAAACTAGTTGGAAGATGGAGAGGGCCCTGACTGTGTCCCCAAGTTCATATGCTGAAATCTTAACCCCCAAAATGATAGTGTTTGGAGGAGTGATCTTTGGGTGGTGCTTATGTCTTGAGAGTGGAGTCTTCATGAATTGCATTAGTGCCTTAGAATCAAGACACCCCAGAAATCCCTAGCTTTTCTACTCTGTGAGGGCACAGTGAGCAGTTTTCAGCTGTGAACCGGGAAGAGCACCCTCACCAGACGCAGCCATGTTAGCACCTCAGTCTCCAGAACTGTGAAAAATAAATTTCTGGTTTTTATAAGATACCCAGTCTGTTTTATTTTGTTATAGCAGCCTGAATGGACCGAGACAAGGATAATTACCATGATCTAAATAAGAGATGTTGACTGGACAAGATCTATAGCTTTGAGGATGGGGAGTGTCCATTTCTGGATAGCTTTTGAAAACACACACACACACACACAGCAGGTTTGTTTCTCCATTTAATAAGGAAATCATTATGGCTATAAGAAGAGATCCTGGTGATAACTGGCTTGTGGTGGGTAGTTACAGTAATGCAAGTTTATAGAGGATAACTGTGCTACTGAATATCTACCAAAACATACTTCATATCTAAACAATTTTATTGAAACTCTTGCTTAAACAAACTCAAAGAGTTGAAACGTTGTAGCTCACAACTTCTGCTAGTTCCAGGAATGACAGGTCTGTTTGCTCTGTTGTGCCACTAATTAGAAATGACCCTACAATATTAAGTAATTAAAAATAATAATAAAGGTAAATAAATAAGAATATAAAAATTAGGATATATAAAATAAATAATATGAATACTTTCAAAATTACTTTAAAATTAACTTTGAAGTTTATTTATATTTTGTGCTGTCTGTGTCTGTTGACCCCACCAGAGAGAGTTTGTTAAGAGAGCTTGCTACAATATGCATAACATGAATAAATGAGGTTTTAAAATTTAATTGTCATATAGATCACATGAAAAGCCATGAGTATGGATAATACTGTGTAGCCATGTTAAAAATATAGCCACAGTATCTAGACATAAAATAAAGATAATTGCTTTCTTGTGGCAAGGAATATGAAATACAGAAAATGGACATCCATCTTTTACAAAGATCACCGAGAGTCATAATTACTATGGGTATATAAACCTGCATTTCATTAACAGTGCATTTGAGTGAATATAACTTCTGAAGAAACATTACCTACAAAGTCCAGGTCAGATTGAGGAGGATAAAAACATTATATAAGATAATTAGTTCAGCAGCTTTGGTCTTCATGATTAAGACATACAGCCAGCATGTAGCAGACAAGGGGCAAGAGATCAGAAAGCCCAGCATTGTGCTGGTGAGTATTCAATAATTAGCACAGTGGGAAAAAATACTGATTTTTAATATGGAAAAAAGTTTTACAATACTTACAGATTTCCATGATGTAAATACTCCTATTGTGGCCGATTTCAAGCTACCAAACAGATGTCACTAAAAACGGTGTTAGAAAGACTTGGCCCCAATTAAGCCTTGCAAGCCCATGCAGGTCAGTTTCAGTGTGCCTCTTCCTAGGCTTATTATCATCAAATAACCATGAGAGTTTGAATAACCTTGAGCTTTCTCACATAAAATCAAGAGGTTGGACAAATTATTTTATAATGCCCTTTCCAAATTTATCATTTTCTTTAAAAGCAGGTTGTGAGATGATTTTGTCTCCTTAAATAAAATATAGATAGAATATCCCCACTTAAAAGTCCTATGTACAACTACAGGTGGAAGTAATGGTACAAGTCCACTTTTTCCATTAATTGCTGTTTTCATACCCTTATCTTTAAATAGAGGGACAGATTTCACAGTGTCATGTAGATGAACTGGCATTCAGTAAGTAAAATGATTCCAATTCGATGAAATTCTTTTAATTCCAATTGTTATACTATCAATGATAATAATCCAAAGAGACACTCTATTGGTAGTAGAAAATATGTTTCTCTTTTAGTCTTCATACAACTAAATTCTGTGCACAGCTGTGGTAAGCCTGTAAGATTCTACCTCTTCATATTCATACCCTTTTGCAATTTCCTTTCTTTGAATATGAGCTTGCTCTTGTGGATGGAATTCAGCAATATTGTTGAATATTGCTTCCCTAGTTAGGTTATGCAAAGACTATGGCTTCCATCTTGCATGCCCTCCATTGCTCTCACTGGCTCTTTCAGGGAAGCTTTCAGGTGACTGCCCCCTTAGCCATCTTAACAGACCTTTCCCAAGTAACCTAAGACAATCACGCGGTTTAGCCCTCCCAGATTCTTCTCAACACTCAGAAACTAAGACAATAAAACCTATTTATTTTAAAGTTGTAGATTGTTGTTCAGATGAGATCATTTCTACAGATGTATTTTCAAGACTGTCTTCTCTGTCATCTTCATTCTATTATTCAGTTTCCCAGTGAATTTTCTGTTTTGGTTATTGTATATTTCAGTTATGAAACTTCCATTTGTTTTTCCTTATGTCTTCTACTTATTTGCTGAAAATTAAACTTTTTTCATTATTTGTGGAGTATCCCTGATAATTGGAGCATTAGTTTAATAACTACATTAAAGTCTTTTCAGATATTTTCAACATCTGTGTTATTTTGTTGTCAGAATTGGTTGATTGTTTTTTTCTCCCGAGGTTGAAATTTTTCTAGTTTCCCAAGTGGAAAAGAGTTTTGGCCTGTTTCTTGCAAATTTTGAATGTTATGCTATAACCTTCCTGGTTCACTTTAAAACCCAAGGAAAAATGTTGACATTTCTGTTTTAGTAGGCAGTCAACATGGTTAGTTTTATACTGAAAGTTCCAACATGCTTTTTGTGAGCTGTGGTTCCAATTTCAGTTTAGCTTTCAAAGACTTTGTTGTGCTCTTTGAATCTGTCCCTTATGAGTGGTCCCACTAGTAGTTTGGGACCTAGCTGGTAGTTTATTTGTTAGTTCTGTTCTCAATAGTTTTGATAAACTGATCAGGAGTGGATCTACATGGGCACAACTTAGTGATGAGCCCAGGAACTCATAAACAACTTTACACAGTTTCTTTTCTAAGCCCTGCCCTCTGTCTAACCTCCCTCGGACTTCCTTTTTCAGTTTTTCACCCAGGAAGCGGAGGTTTAAATTCCTCCTCTCTGCCACCCAATTCTACAGCTGTGCAGCATTCAGGCCAGATGGCAAGAGTCCAAAGGGTGAAAAATGTTCAACTCAGTATAGAAATGGTGGTTGTTCAAAAGCTCATCTTATTACTTATTGTACCTGCTACCACGTGTTTTTCAGGGTCCTTGAATAGTTACTTCATTCATTATACCCATTTTTATAGTTGCAGTTAATGTGAGGGTATGTACTTAAGAGAGTTGTTATGTGTTTAACTCTTGTGCAGAACAAGAATTCCTGTTCATTTGTTTTTAGCATAAGTATTGATACAGATTTATTTAAATTTATCCAGTACAGGGATATGAATTAAAGAGGAACATATGTCTTCTTCCTAGATGTTATTATCTGGAATAATTCTTGCTTTTACTATTGTATATTAACACTCTACATAAAATTTTTCAGTGAGAATGAACACATGTTGATTGCAGAAAATTTGGAAATATAGAAAGATGTAAGTTTGATTAGAAACTAAACCCTATCTTACTCCAATCAGTCGGTGATAATAATACTGTTTACTTTTTCCTTTTACCTTTATAATACATGTACATGTTCATCTTTTTACAAAAAATAAATAGCACCATACTCATAGAATCTTTTCATTTTATAATTCATTATAAGTGGTATTTGTATTATAAAAGTTTAATAGCTGGATAATATTCTACTATATGAAAGCATATTATAATACACTCACATTTTCTGAATATTCTGCTACAAAGTATATACTTTCTATAACCTGCAGTTCCTCACAAAGTATTTTTCACACAAGTGTATATGTCTGGTTGTTAAAAATGAATAACAAATATGATATAAACAGTCTAATAAAAGACATCAAACAGTTTTGGACACTAGTATATCATTAACTCTTCCTAATTACTTTGAAAATTTCTTATTAATCCTAAACTTTTGGATTTTATGATTCCTTTCTTTTTTTCTTTACAGCTGTTTAGGGAAGAGTGGGTTAAGGATAAGATAAGCTATTGCTTTGCAAGTTTTTATGGTTCTAGGAGAAGAGAATTTATTTTGTCCATTAAAAAGTTAGCTACCTGGCATGACTTTACATACACAACACACACACACACACACACACGCTTTAAGAAAATAATGTTTGCTTTAGTAGATATGTGGGAGAGAGTATACACTATGATTTGTGTTTCTGTGCAAATGGAAATGGAAGAAAAGAAAAAATCTCTGAGTCAAATATATTTGCTTATACTTATAGCTTCCATTAGACAAGTGTCAGAACTGCATGGGTATATAGCAAGTGTGGATGAACCTAAGTACATCTAGCAAAATTGTAAACTAAAAAATAGCAAACCCCTTATTAATTTGATAGATTCCACAATAACAGTACTCATAGCCCATTTACATAATCATAGCTTCATTTTAATTTTTAGGAGAGCTATTTCAAAGACATTCCGTTACAATATCACTGTAATGTACAAAGATATTATTGTTACCTATGAAATGATTTAAGTGCTTGAATTACAGTATGTATTCCATTTTGAAACTTATGTAACTTTGCAGTAAATAATATAGCATATTATTATTTTAAAAAATTGTTATCAATTTTATTAGATAATTTTATTTTGATTTTCTATGGTTTTTGAAAAAGGTAATCACATTTAACAGGGAATATTATTCATCATATTGAAAGGAGTTATATTTTTTCATGATTTCTAGATAATAATATAAAGGCCTTTAAATATAAAATAAATAATAGAAAGAAATAAAATGTAAAATACATTGCTGTAAAATAGCTAATAGTTAAAATAAAATTTTATACTATTCAAAAAACTACACAAAATTAACAAAATTTATATCACAATTCAGGTAAATTAGATTTCTTATTCATTTTTAGACTGTCCAACAAGCCCTGTGGTGAGAAATTTTAAGTTGTCAGCTTTAGAGTAAAGGTTATGTTTTATATTTGGTGACTTTTGTCAATTTCAGCTAAGGCCCTTACACTTCCCTAATGTAAAGTAGTATTTTTGCATTTTTATATACCCTAATTCACTTACAACTGACAAATGGCATATCTTGGATTGACAAAGATATGCATGAAGCAGATGTCAGAAGATGGGAATGATTACAGTATGGAGTACCTCTTTTGTAAAATATATGAGTTAATCCACCAGTCATGAAACTGAAAGACTGAAAAAAGCTTTCTTTGTGTATAATGTTGGCAGGTGTCATGAAACTTTCACCAAACAAGATTATTAATTCATGACCTATTTTCTCCATTGCCATTGCTGTAGCATCTTTTTCAGAAAGGACATCCACTTCCAACAGGCAGACCTTCAAATAATGCATGGGGTATGAAGTAAATGCAAATCTGCATTACAAATTTCAAAGCAAATACTGCTCTTGACAACCTGATGCCTATCTTCCCAGGTTAAAGCTTTCCAAGTTCTGATGGATGGTTTCAACAACCTTGCATTTACCTTAAAACCCATATTGTTCCAAAACTTGGCTGGCAACTCATGGAAGAGAAACATACTTTTCTTGAAAATGAATTGTATCTTTTACAGCAGGCATGTGTACTAAGTCACTTCAGTCCTGTCTCATTCTTTGTGACCCCGTTAACTGTAGCCCACCAGGCTCCTCTGTCCATGGGATTCTCCAAGCAAGAATACTGGAGTGGGTTGCCATTTCCTTCTCCAGGGGATCTTCCCAACCCAGGGATCAAACCCATGTCTCCTGCATTGGCAGGTAGGTTCTTTACTGCTGAGCAACCTGGTAACTGTGATTTAGCATCTGTCGGTGACCTATGTTAGAGGAATTTCTGGAAAATCGTTCTATCAACTTTTCTGCTGTGTTATTGAAGATGTTATGTGTTAATCATATTATTCACTGACTTCTTTTTGAGGTCTTTGGTCTTAGTTGTGATTTTCTTGAGCATTTGGTTTACTTGTGCCTTATAATACTAAATCTTTCATCTAATTTTCCCTTTTTGTGTGGGAAAAGAATCTTCCCTATCACTCTTAACAAATGTATAACATTATAGCATGCTTCCTAAAAAAATTAACTTATTTCCTAAGTACATCTTACTATTGTAAATCTTAAGTTTTTATTTTGACTAATTTTTCCTGAAGTGTATATTAGGTTATTTTCTTTGATTTTGCTATATCATTGTAAACTACCTCAAATCATTTCAGACCAAGGTAGGATACTATAATGTACACCTTAAGATGAAATTCAAGTTACTTTGCAATCTAAATCCAATTTACTTTTCAAATGTTAAATCTAAGAGCATCTTTATAACCATTGATTGTAAACAGGTTTGTCACCTCCACGTCCCTGTACAAACCAGGTTCATTTTCATTTGGTCTGCATTGAAAATGCCTTCTTTTCACATCTACCCATCAAAATATTACCTTTCAAGATCAATTTCTTATTATACCTTGTCACAACATTTTCCTAATGATGAATGTGTGGCGTTTATTCACTTAACCATTCATCTAAATCTTGACATTGTTCTCACTCCTGATTGATAAGTCATATACCTTCTTAGTATATTAGTACCAAGATTTTTTCAGGTAAATAATGAATTCCTAAAAGTGAGGAGATGAGTTGTGTCTAGAACCTGTAATATTTTGCATTCTGTTACATTTATTGAAGGCATGAACATTAATAAAATAATAAATCAACTTATATGATGAAATCAAAGCATTAACTTGGACTGAGAGGCCAAAGCAGATTTTGACACAGTAGCATAAGTTCACTGAAAACTCTGAAGTATTAATTATTGTAATACCTAAGATTTCTATATATTGAGCAGTAACTTGGGTCTTTAACAGAATTCTTCAATTTTTCCTTATATTTTATTTCATTCCATCTCTTTATAAAATTGGTGATGGCTGTATATGCTCTGAGTTTTTTCTGGAGTGAAGAAACTTAGGCAAGAATCCTGTCTGAATTCAGCAGTGACATTAGGGTTTACACTGAGGGTCAGGCTATTGATCTGTGACAATTTACAGGGTTCATGGCTTGGGTGACATAGAAAGATGAGTCATTATGATTCTCCTGGATGATGACCAATGGTGAAGTCAACAAGGTTCAGATAAGGCAACCCAAGTGAAGCTGTTGATTTTCAAATAATATATTCTTATACCTTATACAGGAGGTAGAATAAAGAATGGGACATATTTGGAAGCTCAGAAAGTCACAAAATAATTTCCCTCCACTCTAAATGACTGCCATCTTCTTGCATGCTGTGACAATTTTCTATTCCAAACACATAGTTCACTAACCATTCATACTACATTCCTTGAGGGGTTTTGTTTTTGAGGGTTCCCTTTTTTCTTTCCTTTCTTGTTTTTTCAGAGTAGATAGTAGCATGCTGTTGATAAAACACTTGAACTCCTGCTGTTAAAATTGTTAGGTTCTGTTCAGTGGAGTGAAATAATGTTCTGCCATTTGTTCCCAGGTACTGAGGCTGCTGCTGAAATGTACAAATCAGTGCTCTAATGTGGGTAGAGAATAGTTCTTTGTAGGGTTTAAGGCAGTGCAAAGGGGAGCTGTCTCACCTCTTTGCTTGTGGGAGGTTAACTGGCTTGTTTCACTGCTGAGACTTCCCTTCTTCAAAATTCTTAGGTACTAACACATAGATCACTACAGGTTCTTCTTAAAAAATTTCCCTTATGTATACCCCCCAACACCCACATGCAAAACTTGCATTGTCAATAACACGGTAACTCCCAAGGTTGCTAGATCCGACTTCTGAGAAGAGTTTAAAGTGCTTTAATCTGTCACTTAATTAATACGGATATTCTGAATGATCAGTGTTCAATGTATCTTATTTTTACTTCAGAGAAGTTTCACTCAACTTCTTTCTTGACTTTTTAATTTCCTACATTTTGAAAGCAAGTTCTTTTCAAACCAAAGTAAGCTTAACTAAGTTATAACTTTTTATCAATTTATTTTATCTAGAAGATTTGATGTTCTGAATTTATTGGAGCCAATGATGGGTGATCTGTTCTAAGCAGACTGTACACATTCACACCCAGTGGGACACATTTACTGTTAATGGCACACTCTTTTAAGATAGTTGTTTTCTATCTGGAAGGGACTTCCCTGGTGGCTCAGATGGTAAAACATCTGCCTACAACACAGGAGACCTGGTTCGATCCCTGGGTCGGGAAGATCCCCTGGAGAAGGAAATGGCAACCCACTTCAGTTCTCTTTCCTGGAAAATACCAGAGACGAAGGATCCTGGTAGGCTACATGGGGTTGCAAAGAGTCAAACATGACTGAGTGACTTCACTTTCTTCCCTTTTCTCTCTGGGACATACTCTCCCACTACCAACTAACATTACTAAACTTTTTTTGAATGAAATAATCCTCTCATGGGTAATATCTCATTTTGCACATTCAAAGATATTCCCTTATCTTGGGACTTCCTTGGTGGTCCAGTGGTTAAGAATCCACCTTTCAAAGCAGGGGACTTGGGTTTGATCCCTAGTCAGGGAAGTAAGATCTCACAGGCTGCAGGGCAACTAAGCCTGAGTGCCACAACTAACCAGACTTCACACTACAACTAGAGAAGCTAGTGCTTCACAATGAAGACACAGCATAGCCAAAGTAAAACAAACAAGCAAACAAAAACAAAGATATTCCCTGTATCTTTACAATAACATTTTTTTCCACTCATCATCATATATCTATTAGGCACTTAGCACTTGTCAGCAATTCTGATAAGCCTCAATGTTACAAATTTAAATCAAATAAAACTCTTGCTTCTGAAAAGTTAATAAGGTGGTGTATAAAGTCACAAATGCCAATAGACCACTACTGCGTTCATGCCACTTGCTCTAGGTGTTCTACAAGCGGTCAATGATGATGTTCTTATTTGCATAGCATATAAGGCTAGGCTGTACACAAACTTCATATCTCTGGGTATATTTTAAAGAAAATCACTGAAATATAACTATTACATAAGGTGAAATTTTGGTGCTGTACTGCTGATCAGTTTTTGCTCTAATTGATTGGATTGAATTGAAATCAAAAGTTCAAAGACCAAGATTATGGAGCTATTTTGCTCTGCTTATATCAGCCACAAATACCTACTGTCTCAACAGACATATACGCATATCAGAAATGTGTTTCCAGGTGTCAGTAGAAAATGTGACCACTTTTTATGTCTTTAGAGGCCTAAGAGTTGGGAGTAGAGGACTTGATTCTAAATGTCAATTCCAAGAAGAGATTATATACAATCTTTTTAAAGTGCTTATGTTGGTGCAAATCCCCATGAATATGACCTATTTATGAGTAAAAGAAATCCTCTTTGAGAAATTTCTTACAATGATGCTTTTCCACTTAAGGATTACCCATCCTTTTTATTTATCTTTGTTGCTTATTGCATATCGAGATTGCCTTTCTTTGCGATTTACTTCTTTTCCCCAAATGCTCTTATTTTAAAGACCTAAGAATGAGACTGCAGATGAGAATTGAACTGATATTGCAACTACAAAGAGAAAAAAATACCTCAGATTTTATCATAACTCTAAAAGCATATTTTAAACCCTGGAACACATTTGAGAATAAAAAGTTTAAATTCACACCTCTCAATACATATATAGTTAAGTATCATCTATTGTTAGTGTTTCTTAATTTGCCATTACTTGCTCTCAGCTATGTGTTAAGAGAGATCTCAATCTTTTATCACGTGTCCCCTAACTGGGTTTCATGAATTCCAAGGATGAGGTGGCTGGAACACCTGCTCAGACTGACAGAAATGCAGCACATGGCTTAGGAAATTGGTGCTGATCTGGACATTATAAATTCCCTCTCCTCCTTTTGGCCTTTTTCTCTTTAATGACACAGTCTAGGTCAATGGTAGAGATAGAAAATAATAACAAGAAAAAATTTAAGAGGAATTTTTAAACTTCTCTTCCCCTACAAGCTACTTTGAAAACTCTCTTTCCTATTCCTATTTCAGAATAATTTAAGCTCCGTTTCTTTACATCTCAAAAACATATTCTAGCATGATGGTTTCAATGAATGGCTTGGTAGATGGTGTTTATGATAACTACGCTGTAGGTTCTAAGGCAATGGGTCAGAATGAATCACTCAAAATTGTGTCCACTGAATCTTCTGTTTAGTACAGCTCTTCTCGGTCATATTAGGTCCTTTTCAAAAGTGAATTTTCTACTCTTGGCAAAAGGAATTTGCCTCCTAAAATCCAGACCACTTTGGGGTGTTGAGTGACAGTCTCATACAGTACGACTGTCATCTTGCCTGCTTGGCTTTCCTTACTCAAACGTCTCTCTTTCAGGAGTTCAACACAAGTGGCTGGATGATGGTGAGATGTTAGTATTCCTGGATACATTCTAGTATCTTATCCAGACTCCTCAGGATGCTAAGGTTTCTCATCAAAACTTCAGTGGGTCTCTTTGAAAACTTTATGTAATTATGTTATAGCAGAAGAGTTATAAATAAAACTATAATAACATGATTTGTTTGCATCATGTCTTTTCATTTACAAAGTATTCCAACATAGATTTGGTCCTCGCAATCATTTCATTAGTTAAGTAGGGGTGTATTATTTATATCCATTTTCCAGATGACACTAGTGGTTGTGACAAGTTTAAGGTCATAAAATTTCTAAGCAGAAGGCTGACACTGTCTCCATTAAGAGGTTATTTTATTATATAGACCAAATCTAACAAATAAACCCTTGAAGAGGAGTAGGTAATTCATATCAAATTATTTTTGGGTTTCCCTTGTGGCTCAGAGGTAAAGAATGTTCCATAATACAGGAGATTCAGATTCAACCCCTGGGTTGGCAAGATGCCCTGGAGAATGAAATAGCAACTGACTCCATTATTCTTGCCTGGGAAATCCTATGCACAGAGGAGCCTGGTGGGCTACAGTCCATGGGGTCACCAAAGAATAGGACATGACTTAGCGACTAAATCACCACCACCAAAATCTGCATCACTAGCCACTGAAAATGAGTGTTGATGAGACAAGCTGTGATTCATCTCATTTCCCTGAGTGTGGAAGAAGCTTCTTTTTATAGTGGGATTATAAAAAATGCAGCTTCTAAACAAATACTTGAACGCTATTGATTTAGAGATAAGGAAAAAAGGCACTTTGTAAAGGATGAGAGATGAAAATACTTGCATAACATTTACAAAATAAGCAAAAAAGAAAAAAAGAAAACTAGATAACCCAAAAAACCTTAGAGGATAAAGGGAGGAAAAAAAGTTATACTAGGCACACATGTATCCCATCAGAACTGAAATGTGATTCGTGTATAAAAATAGTTCCATCTTCACTCCCAGCTTGTTCCCATAGAATGTGGGTCACCAGGATTATCAGGACAAATTAGCGTCAGCTTCTGCATCACACAGCCCAGTAAGCCTCAGTGGCATCAGGTAGCAGGAACTGTGTGTTAGTGTGTTAGTCGCTCAGTCCTGCCCAACTCTTTGCGGCCCCATGGACTGCAATCCACCAGGTTCCTCTGTCCATGAGATTTTCCAGGCAAGGATACTGGAGTGGGTTGCCATTTCCTTCTCTAGGGGATCTTCCCAACCCAGGGATCGAACCCAGGTCTCCTGCACTGCAGGCAAATTCTTTACCAACTGAGCTACAAGGGAGGTTCCATCAAACTCTGGGGAAGAACATGTGCGAGGAGGGAGGAATAACAATGAGGACTAGGAAATTCCTTGTTAGTCTCTTGTGTAAAAGAAATCTTGTTGCACAGAGAATACAAGGTTTGGAGGGAGCTTTGAGCCTCTGTTAACACTGAGAACATCTCTTAGATTAGAGTTGGTGTCCAGGATAGAGAGGGGATACTAATAAATATCGCTGCTACCTACAGTTTGGCTCTAAAGAGAACAAAAAATAGTGCTTTAGAATAATAAATAAACATTTAGCTTTTTTTTCCTTATGGTTTTTTGTTATTCTCCTAAAAAGAGGCAGGTAATAAAAATGTATTCAGAAATTTTTCGAATAAATTTGTATGTTAGCTGCAGAATGACTGCCACATTTGGAAGTTTTTTGAGGTTGACTTAATCGAGAGCAGCTATCACAGCATCTCCCCAAATCTCCTAAATGCCAGGGGTGGAAATGCTGAATTGGAGTAGATAGCATCTTTGACTGATACAAGGAGAACAGGTAGTAAGCTAACAAGACAAAAGAAAAATAAAGGAAAAAAAAATATATATATATTCACTGAGCATAATATGTAGTGGGTTCCCACACTGTGCCGTGGCCCTGAGAGAGCTCATTGTTAAATTTTCAAGAATTTTTCAAGCCAGTTGTTAAAAACATTCATTACTAAGAATTAAATTGTATAAACCTTCACTTAACTAAACTATTAAAAGCAAAATTAATAAACTGTCAAAGGCAGATCACTTCTAAATTATTTTTCTGCATTTTACTATTATTTGCTCTCTCGAAGTTATCCATTCTTATTGTATTAGTGTTGGAAATCCTATATAACAGTGCAATACTGCACCTCTCTTTTCAGTACTGTATTCAGTGACATCATACTGGTGGCTCAGATCAGCCATAGCTGGCAAATGCAACAAATCAGGTATTGATTTATTGTTTTGTTGATTGTCTAATCTTGAGAAATGTTCACAATGCAAATTAAAATGGAAAGTGTGTCATGTAGTTTACATTATGAAGAGTATCCAATTAAGGAATTATTCATTTATCATTTGAAAACTGTTATCTGATTCAGCAAAGATGTGATTCATGTCACTGATGAGCAAATGCATTTCTGACACACAGCTTAGTTGTCTCACTTCTCTCCTAACTTCTTACAGTAAACACCAATATCAGCCAAGCTTCATGTCCCATATCAGATCCACTGATGTGGCATTTACTGGGAAAAGAGATGGCAGATTGGGATCTGACTCCATTTGCCAAATCCTGGTTGAATTTTAGCCATAGTTTGGCTACTAATATAAGAGTTTGGAGCAGGGCTTCCCAGGGGGCACCGTGGTAAAGATTCTGCTTGCCAATGCAGGAGACACAAGAGATGCAGGCTCAATGCCTGGGTCAGGAAGATCCCCTGGAGCAGGAAATGGCAACCCACTCCAGTATTCTTGACTAGAAAATTCCATGGACAGAGGAGCCTGGCAGGCTATATAGTCCATGGGGTTGCAGAGTTGGACATGACTGAGGAGCTGAACATGGCAAGAGTTTGGAAAATATGAGTGGGAGCATTGTTAGAATAAATTAGTTATGCAGAATTAAAATAAGTCTTGTGTATTCTATTATTAATTGCTAGTTGTGTGCTACACATTCTTTATGTCAATAAAATTTATAATAAACTTATGTACATATGCATACACATACTTTTTTCTTCAGAGAGACTGTTGTTTAATATTTGTTAGCATACTACTGGTAATTATTAAAATTTTCTCTTATTCCTTATTTCATTTTGTAACAATTTCTTGAAGTAGGTATTATCCATATTTTGTAAGTATGGAAAATGAAGCCCAGAAGAATTTGGAAATAGGACCAATGTCACACGGCTGTCAGAGAATGTAGTTGGGTTGGGGGTGTCAGCTAAATTCTGGCCCAGGCCTGGGCTTTTCTATTAACACCTCTCTGACACTGACATTTATGCATTAATGACCTCAGTTAAGTCACTTGTGGTACATTGTGGCCTCAGTATCCTCTTCCATGAAAGGAAAAATATACTGTCTTTTCATTCCTCCTCAGAATTGTCAGGAGGATCAAATGTGAAAATCATTTGTAAACTTAAGAGGCTGAAGTGATACACAATTATTTACTAAAGAGGTAGACATTTAAGATTGGAGAAGGCAATAGCACCCCACTCCAGTACTCTTGCCTGGAAAATCCCATGGATGGAGAAGCCTGGTAGGCTGCAGTCCATGGGGTCGCTCAGAGTCAGACATGACTGAACGACTTCACTTTGATTTTTCACTTTCGTGCATTGGAGAAGGAACTGGCAACCCACTCCAGAGTTCTTGCCTGGAGAATCCCAGGGACGGGGGAGCCTGGTGGGCTGCCATCTATGGGGTCGCATAGAGTCAGACATGACTGAAGCAACTTAGCAGCAGCAGCAGCACCAGCAGCAGACATTTAAGATAGCATTTTGTTTACAGAGCTTTGAGGCTGACTCAGGCTCCTTGAAAATGAATTTTTCCATATAGTACCTAAAGAAACAAATATGCATTTCATTTTCTCTTGGACATACTTTCTATTTACGTTGCTAGGTATTTTCCTGTTCTGGGCTTCTTTGCAAGTCTCCAACATCTTTTTTTATTTGTTGTTGTTGTTTAGTCACTGTTGTGTCTGACTTTTTTGCGACCCCCATGGACTGTAGCCCACCAGGCTACAGTGGGATTTCCCAGGCAAGAATACTGGAGTGGGTTGCCATTTCCTTCTCCAGGGCATCTTCCTGACCCAGAGATTGAACCTTCCTCTCTTGCATTGCAGGCAGATTCTTCACCACTGAGTCATGGGGGAAGCAACATTTTTGTTTAAGCACTATTAACTTTTTACAGTAATAGACTGATGATTTCTTAAAGTGTTTGGCAACTCTGTGTTTTATCAGCCTAGAGCATCCCTGAGGTAGTGTGTGACCAGCGTATTCTAGGGAAGCAGCCAAAAGCTAAAACAATGCATAAGTGAAAAGAAAGAAAAACAAATTATATTTTTGAAGAATCAAGTTGTTTGCATTAGAGTCCTGTTACTTACAAGCTTGGATAATTTAAAGTTACTGGACATTTTAATATCCTCTGATACCTCAGTATTAGTTTGAAGTACAGATAATATATAATTTCACCCTATATCTGCCTCCCAATGCCACTGTGCTTCCAGGTGATGACATTTTCTATTGCAATTTTGAGTGTTTATAGGCCTTGATTCTGCTAGGTAATTATACAATCTACCATGGCATTAAGGCTCACTGCATGAGCTAATGCCATGATATGGAATTAATCAAACCTAAGTGAAAAGGTCATTAGAAAGTTAAATTATTTTGCTGATACCAGAGTAGCACCACATAAGCAAGAATTATATTCCATTTTGATATAATAGATCCTGAAATTTAGTCATTAGTTTCACCTCACTAGACCTATCTAATTATTGATGTGGTCAATTACTTAAGCCCATTGACCATTGTTTAGTATTCTGTTACTTATACTTTTGGTTCTTTGAAAAAAATGTTATGTCACATTCTTAACTTATCTTTATGCTTCACCTTAATTACTTCCTATGAGCTAACACAGATGATCTAATAAAACACTAACTGTTATTTATTAAACTTTTACTGTATAGGGAATTGTGCTTGAGTGTAAAAGGAAATTGTTCTCTTCATGGTAAAATAAGTGAATTTGCTAGTACATTAGAATGGTGTTCACTTTCTCAGCAGAGCTTTAATAACTTCCTTTGCCACTGTCCCTGACCAGAACAGAATAGATAAAGCAGCTGCATAGAAATGAGCTTTAAAGAATTCCAGATAATTTGAGGCTGAGGAATGGTATAGGGTCACTTACCAGCTGAATGTCCATTTTCTCTGGCAGGTTAACGTAGTTTGCTGATGTAAATGTGTAATAGTCAAGATAGGCTAGGTTATGTTGCACTAACATACATTCCCATTATCTCACTGACAACAAAGATTTATTTCTTGCTTATGTCACATGTCCCCTGTGAAGTTAGCTCAGTCTCTGGTATACATTCTCTCTCTTAGCGGCTGAGCCTGACAGAGGCTTCGTCTTAATTTCTATAATCATCATGGTAGGGGGAAACACACATAATGAACTATACCCTTACATTTTTTTCCAGCACAGTCTTACCACATACCCCAAAGACTGGGGTATTCATGTTAAGCAAGAATGACCACCGGTTACCACTAACGACTTCATTGGAGGGAACAAGAAATGGAGGCGATCACAGGAAACTCTATTATGGTTCTTGCTCTGTGTGGTCACGTCACTTCAGCAACAATGCTATAAACTTTGAGAAGTACTAAACGAATTCAGTTGAGCATTTTGGGTTATGTATATGCTCTTGTGATCTGTAATCTATCAGAGTTTCTTCAGTCCTCCTTTCACAATCTCATTTTATCCTGAAATTCTCATATAGAATTGAGCAAAAGCAAAAATTTAATTATTTGAGTAATTCTTTTTTGATATACAATGAAAAAAGGAACTATAGTCTTTGCTTTTCTGCAACATCTCACTCAATGACAAGATCAGAGTGTTGCAAATTAAATGTAGGCTGTGTGAACAAATGAATAAAAGAGAAAAGAGAAATTCCAGATGAATTGAAGACTAAAAATACAATTTTTGATATTTTGTATTTTAATTATTACTGAGTTCAAAATATTTTCTAGTTTCAGCTGTAATATGTTCTTTGATTCACATGTTAGTTAGAAGTGACTTTTTAATATGCAAGTATTTGAGGATTTTTTGGATAGCTCATTGCCAATGAAGATAATGTAATATCATTATTTCATAATTAATGAAGACTTACCTTCTGGTTGACCATATGGTATCTTTGTAAATATTCCTGATGCACTTGAAATAGGTGTGCATTGTTTGTTTCTGTGTCCTATAATTTGCAGTTAGTCAAATTGATTAATGGTGTTGCTCAGATCTTTTATCTCTTTACTTTTTTCTACTTGCTTTATCAATTAATGAGATATTGTTGAAATATCCAAATATGAGTGTATCTTGTTTAGTTCTGATTTTAATATTTATTCATAAAATTAAAAAAACTTTATTACATTGCTAATTGCAAAATGGTGAATTTTTCCATTTCTTTTATTCTATAAGGAAGAACTCTTGCTCTCACACACATAGCCTCTTGCCTTACTCAAAAAATATCTTTCTTCCTGTGCTATGTCATTATGATTACTATTTTTGTGTTTAATTTATCTAAAAGATTACCAGAAAATTCCTTTCAGGTAATTTTTGTACCCTTTTAATGTATCCCATGTAGTACAAGAACACATCTTTGATTTCTGATGCAATTAAATGTTTCAAGTTCAACTTTTACTTTCCTAGTCCCAAATGTCATATATTTTAGTTGGAAGTGACATTTAAAAACCAATATCTGGGTGTTATATGTGCTAATTGCTTTGAGTGACAGTTGTTCTAAACCCTTCAATGGAAGAGTTTGGAAGCATGTATTTGTAAGCAATCAGTAGTTCACCCTGATGCCACTAATTCAAATTGAACAGCATAGGGTTTGTCCTCATATATTTTCCATTCCATATTTGTATTTCTTTATCTCAGTATATAGCATTGTCTACACATTTAAATATCAAGTGGAGGAAATAAATGGAATACTGACTATAACTTGAATAACCGTAAAGAAGGAAGGAAAAGAAAGAGAGCTAAACTCATGGAATAAACATAAGACAAATAGCAAAATATTAAAAATAAACTCCACCATGTATGTGCTTATTTTCAATTTGACTTTTTGTTTTAGAAAACAATGCTATGAGAAGGCAGAGAATATAAGGATGGATAATAAAAGCACAATCAAGCTCTCCTCTGTCTACATGAGGTACACATTAAAAATAAACTCAATGTAGGCTGAAAGTATTAGGATGACAAGTTACATCTCAGACTAAGAGTAAACACTAGAAAGCTAATGTGTATATATATATATATTAATATTAGACAAGGTAGACTTCAATCCAAAGAGCATGTTAAGGATAAATAAGTTATTTCATAATGATAAAAGGATCATCTTATCAGAAAAGCAGAATATCAAAGTACTTAAGAAAAGGGTATCTAAATACCTGAAGCAAAACCAGGCAGAATCAAAGGGAGAAATGCACAGATTATAATAACATCTGAAAATTTTAATACCCCTCTTTTAGTTAGGAGTTGATGGACTAAAGAGACAAAAAAAAAAAACAAAAAAAAAAAACAGTAAGCATAAAAGATACGAACAACAATGTCACCCAACTTGATATTTAGAGAAAAACTATACATAACAACAGAATGAGGAATGCAGGCAAATAATACTTATGGGCCATATTAAATAAATCTCATTAAGTTAAAAAGATTGAAAGCATACAGAGTCTGTTGGCTTACCACAGTATAATTAAATTAGAAATTGATATGTAAAATTTGTTTAAGTACCCTAATGCTTGAGGGGGAAAGAATTATGTAATTCTAAACAACGCACCCCACTCCAGTACTCTTGCCTGGAAAATCCCATGGACAGAGGAGCCTGGTGGGCTGCAGTCCATGGGGTCGCTAAGAGTTGGACATGACTGAGCGACTTCATTTTCACTTTTCACTTTCATGCATTGGAGAAGAAAATGGCAACTCACTCCAGTGTTCTTGCCTGGAGAATCCCAGGGATGGGGGAGCCTGGTGGGCTGCCGTCTATGGGGTCGCACAGAGTCGGACACGACTGACGCGACTTAGCAGCAGCAGCAGCAGCAGCAGCAGCAGCAGCAGCAGCAGCAGCAGCAAACAACCCATAGGTAAATATCAATAACAAAAGAGAAAATAGGAAATACTGAAAACTGAATGATAATTAAAACCTAATATATTAGTATTTATGAACTATAGCTACAGAATACTATATAGGAAATTTATAGCTTTAAATATTTTAACAGAAGGGGAAAAATTAAAATCAATGTTCTAAGTAAACTATGGCCTTAAGAAAACAGATAAAATAAGGAAAAGAAAAGAAATAATAAGAGAATATCATTGGAAAAAACTCTGATGCTGGGAGGGGTTAGGGGCAGGAGAAGGGGACAACAGAGGATGATGGCTGGATGGCATCACCGACTTGATGGGCAAGAGTTTGGGTGAACTCTGGGAGCTAGTGATAGACAGGGAGACCTGGAGTACTGCAATTCATGGGGTTGCAAAGAGTTGGACACGACTGAGCGACTGAACTGAACTGATCCATAACTAACAAACAATAGGAAAAATTAAAGTAATCAAATTGGTTCTTTGAAAAGATTGTTAAAACTGACAATCTTTAAGAATACTGACTGGTCAAAAAATAAAGACAAAAAATTACCAATTTTGGAAATGAAAGAGAGATATCTTGGTAGATTGTACAGATATTAAAAAGATCATGAAGAAGAATGATAAATGACTATATCTGACACTGTGTATGAAATAAATCCTTGAAAAATCATACATACTAAAGAAGTAAAAAATTCTGAATAGCCACATATCAGTAAAAATAATTAGTTTTGTAACTAAAATTTTAGAACAAATCAATCTAGCAATGGATAACAAAAGATAATAAATTTATACTCTGACCAATTTAGTTTTATCTCAAGAATTTAAGATTAATTTATTATTCAAAACTAAATCAATCTAATGGTAGTTCTAAACCATTAAGAAAGAGCAAACCAGGGCCATGTATGTATATCAGAATGGATGAATACAAATTCATCATGCTAAATTAAGGAGCCCACTATTAATATATTATATACTGCATAATTTCTTTTATTTGGCATTTTGGAAAAGAAAAGGCAATAATAATATAGGAGGACAGAAAAGACGAGTTGTTTCCAGGAGTCTGATTGGGAGTATGTTGTGAATACAAATGAAATGTATGAGATAATTCTTTGGGGTATAAGTTGTAATCACTACTCTGGTTGTGATTATGAGAATATAAAAGAGTGTTAGCCTTTCAGTCATGTCCAACTCTTTGTGACCCAAAGACTGGAGCCTGCCAGGCTTCTCTGTCCATGGGATTCTCCAGGCAATACTGGAATGGGTTGCCATTCCCTTTTCCAAGGGATCCTCCAGGGATCAAACCCAGGTTTCCTGCATTGCAGGCAAATTTTTACCAGCTGGATCTTCCCTGGTGGCTCAGATAACAAAGAATCTGCCTGCAATGTGGGAGACCCAGGTTTGATCCCTGGGTTGGGAAGATCCCCTGGAGAAAGGGATGGCAACTCACTCTAGTATTCTTGCCTGGAGAATTCCATGGACAGAGGAAACTGGCGGGCTGAAGTCCATGGGTTGCAAAGAGTCAGACACACCTGAGCGACTACAGTTTCTTTCTTTCTTTCTTTACCATCGGAGCCACAAGGGACAAGTGGAGCCCTTATGAGAATATATACACATGTGAATATTTATTGAACTTTGCACCAAAGATGTGACTTTTGCTATATGTAAATTAAAACAAATCCAAATGATTTTATTTTTTATATTAATAGAAAAAAGTAGATAAACCATCATTTTAATAAAATTCAAACAATGCTTCTAACGTCAATATCCCTTTATGATAAAATATCCTAGCAAATTAGGAGTAGAAAAAGACTTTCTTACCATGACAAAGGGTATCTGCAACAAACCTACAGTGAACATTGTACTGCTGCTGCTGCTGCTGCTAAGTCGCCTCAGTCGTGTCCAATTCTGTGGGACCCCATAGACGGCAGCCCATCAGGCTCCTCCGTCCCATCCCTGGGATTCTGACCGATGAAATAATGTGCACTTCCTCCCTAAGGTTGAGAATAAGTACACCCACTCCCAGTATATCTGTTCAATATTGTATTGGTGAGCAAAGCTATGAAAACCTTCCAATTTCAGAGTATGTTTTCATATTTCAGTGTCTCCAGAGAAGGAAGGCCTACTAGAAGGATCTTGGAATGGAGATCTCATAGCCAACAGAGGTAGGTACCATTATTATTTACATTTTGCCAATACTGAGTCTTAAAAATGCTATTTAGTTTGTTATTAAGGCTGAAAACTGAACACTGAATCTGTTTCTAACCGGTAAGTTGTACTTTATAAATTACACTTAATTTCTCTTTGTATGTTGCTGCTCAGTTCCTTCAGTCATGTCCAGTTCTTTGAGACCCTATGTCTGTAGTCCCCTAGGCTTTTCTGTCCATAGGATTCTCCAGGCAAGAATACTGGAGCAGTTGCCATGCCCTCCTCTGGGCAATCTTCCTGAACCAAGGATCAAACTTGCATCTCCTGTGTCTCTTGTGTTGCAGATGTATTCTTTACCATGATCCACTGGGGAAGCCCTTGCATATTACTACTTCACCTCAGTATTTTGCATAATCTTTGGTCCAAGGTCTATGATCCAGAGAACAATGACATTGGAAGTCTTGTTCAAAATATTTGAGAAAACCTTCACCATCTGAGGCTCACTTAAAAAAATCCAAACACTTTTAGCTACTCATTTTTAATTAAATGGAACATAATTATATGATTAGACTCAGATGAGCTACAGGGAAATTTACCAATCTGTGTGAAAACCAAAAAATAATTGGAAAGCCTATCTCCAATGCCCCCAATTGTAAGAAATACATACTTTAGCTTTATCAGTGACTTTGCACTGAAAATTATTCTGGGCCCACAAAAGCAAAGCTCATTCTGGAGACCTGTATTGCAGAATTTCTTGACACATTCTGAGTCCATATTGGCAAGTTAATAAAGGACATCATTCTGGGTCCCTTAAAGTTATGTTTTGCATTTTGCTTTGCAAATTACTTAGAAATTATTCTCCTGTCTTGGCATGAGATTAGTTCAGCCTCCTAAAGGCTATCAGCAAGCAGTGTCTTTGAGTAACAGAGTCTGTCTTGGAAGTTAAGACTTCTTAGCTTTAATTTGCACTTCAAAGTATTAGTTTGTAGGTGGGGGAAGCCAAAGTCCCTTCCAGAGCCTGTTCCACCTTGTTGAAGATACTTTCTGGATGCTGCAGTACTTGATTGGTACTTGTGTTTATTGCCAGCTTTTAGAGAGGATCATTTCCTTCTGACGCTTAAGCCTGTTAGGTAATGAGAGGAAAATGAAGGAAGCTCTTCTCATAGCATCATGTACTGCTCCCTCAATTGTCACCTTTACCGGCTTCCCGAAGGGAGAGTATAAAACCCCAAAGGACAGTATAAACTCACAGGGGAACTAAGATCCTTCAAGTTGTAAGGTAAGGCCCCAAAATAAACAAAACCAAACCAAATCTACAAATAATTGAAAGCAAGAGATAGCCTTGAGGTGCCTGGATCCTTAGGGCTTTATGATTACAGTTTGAAAAACCACTCACCTGATAAACTTCTATCATATATATATATATTTTAATTTTATTGTATTATAAAATATATTATAGCATATCATATAGGTGTACAACTTAATGAATTTTCTCAAAATAAGCACATCTCTGAAATCGCTTCCTGGGACAAGAAACATTGTCTGCGTCCCTGAAGGCCAGTATCCCTTTCGTGCACTTATCTTCTATCAAGGATACCTGTTGTCCTGACTTATAACCTCATGCTGCTGCTGCTGCCAAGTCACTTCAGTCGTGTCCGACTCTGTGACCCCATAGACGGCAGCCCACCAGGCTCCCCGTCCCTGGGATTCTCCAGGCAAGAACACTGAAGTGGGTTGCCATTTCCTTCTCCAATGCATGAAAGTGAAAAGTGAAAGTGAAGTCACTCAGTCATGTCCAACTTTTAGCGACCCCATGGACTGCAGCCCACCAGGCTCCTCCGTCCATGTGATTTTCCAGGCAAGAATACTGGAGTGGGGTGCCATTGCCTTCTCCGTATAACCTCGTAGGTTTATTCTAATACTGATCTAAGTGGAATTCTATAGAAAGAGCTTTTTTGGCCTGTCTTTTTTTCTCTTGTTGTTTTAATTGTGAAGATTATTCATGTTATTATTGTTAGGAGAAGCACACTGATTGAAACCGCCCACCCTGGCCAGGCACCATAGTAACCATTTGCATGAATTGTTTTATGACAGGAGATCCTGATAAGGAATATGGAACTAATAAGCCACCACCAACGGGAAGGGTTTGGGAAAGGTCAAAAGGAGACACCGCGTTTCCGTCCACATCCCAGAATCCCTCTTGCTAGCATCCATCTTGGCTGAGCAATGCGTGAACCACCAGGAAAGACTCTGAATTAGAACAATTGGCCAAAGACCGCCCGGAAACTAATCCCATGACCATAAAACCTGAGTCTGCGAGCCACGTGGCTGAGCAGTTCTCCTGGGTTCCCTTACCCTACTGCTCTCCACCCGGGTACCCTTTCCCAATAAAATCTCTTCCTTTGTCAGCACAAGTGTCTTCTCAGACTATTAATTTCCAAGTGTTAGACAAGAGCCCCGTTTCTGGCCCTGGAAAGGGTCCCCCTTCCTGCAACATTATGACTAGGTGTGCAAAGAGTCGGACATGACTGAGCGAATGAACTGCATTGAACTGAACTGTGGATTGTTCATTCCCATTAGTAAATAATGTCCCTCTGTGTGACACCACCATGACTTATTTATCTATTTTACTGTTGATAGACATTCAGATAGCTGGTAATTTGAAGCTATTATAAATAGTATGTCTATGAATGTTTCAGTACATGTCTTTTGGTAAATATATTTTGGCATTTCTGTTACAACCTAAATTTCTGGGTTGTAATTGTAGTGCATGCTAAGTCACTTCAGTTGTGTCTGACTCTTTGTGACCCTATAGACTGTAGCCTGCCAGGCTCCTCTGTCCATTGCATTCTCCAGGCAAGAACACTGGAGTGGGTTGCCATGCCCTCCTCTAGGGGATCTTCGCGACCCAGGGATTGAACCCACATCTCTTATGCTTCCTGCATGGACAGGCAAGTTCTTAACCACTAGCATCACCTGCAAAGGGCCCATAACTGTAGCTCTCTTAAAGTTCAATATTCACTCTTCCATCTTTGCAAAATGACAAAGTAATGTTTATGATTTGAATCTCTAATTTTTTTGAAACTAAACATAAAATAATAGATTAAGCATTGAAAATTAAACTTAAAAAGATATACCAGTGCCCCAAAGAAAGATATTTCCATGAACTAGAAATAAAACACACACAAACAAGCATCAAGCAAGTTGAGACTCTGGGTCTGGAATTAGGACAAGCTTCTCTCCTGTGGGATGATAATGTGTAAGTGTTTATCAACCAAGATAAAGGGCTGGAGGTAACTCATGGCATGAAACTGAGTTCTCAAAAAAGTCTAAAAGAAAGTTGTGATTGATGAAATTGCCTAGGGTGTGGCTTATATGAAGTTAAATACTTCTGAAAATAAGTAAAATGTGTCAAGCCTGTGTTCAACTATTTTAACTTTTGTGACAGGAGATAAATTTTCCTGACCTCTCTATGTGTCAGAAGCTCTAAGTAATTGTAGTAAACCTACTTCTGCATGGGAGAGTGGAGCAGGAAGTCCAAGTAAGGGAGACCCCAAAACCCCTAGAAAATAATGGATTAGCAGAAAGGAAATAAAATCTATAATAGCAGTGACAATAATGGTGACAAAATCACTTCTCGAGATGAACCTATAAACCAAAATTCCAAAATGTATGAGTCAAGTCAAGGAAGATTGCTTGTTCTCAAATGAACTAATGGGGAGAAAATTTATTTGTATATAAAAACTGTCTAAAATAATTTTGATATATTTGATTAGTAAATTAAGAGGTATGATAGAAGAAATGCTATTTATGAAAAAGAACAACTGAAAGCACAGAATGAGAAAAGGTGTATTTAAACAGCTGACTGTATTTAAAATCCTGGAAATAAAAAATATAGACTTTAATACATACACAGTTGGGGAGAGAATTTAAAGAGTCAAAAATTATTGTGAGCTACCTTGAATTTTGGAGAAGGCAATGGCACCCCACTCCAGTACTCTTGCCTGGAAAATCCCATGGATGGAGGAGCCTGGTGGGCTGCAGTCCATGGGGTCGCGAAGAGTCAGACATGACTGAGCGACTTCCCTTTCACTTTTCACTTTCATGCATTGTAGAAGGAAATGGCAACCCACTCCAGTGTTCTTGCCTGGAGGATCCCAGGGATGGGGGAGCCTGGTGGGCTGCCGTCTATGGGGTCGCACAGAGTCGGACATGACTGCAGCTGCTATGTTGAATTTAACATAGAGAGATACTGAGATTTAAAATGTACAAAGGAGACATTATAGAACAGGAAAGATAGAATAACAGTAACGGGCTATGATCAACATATTAGATTAAGGAAGAGAAAAAAATGGAATAAAAGATCAATGTTCCCCAAAATAATGGCTTCAAAGTTTTTCAGAACAAAGAAAATCTGTAAACTAAATATTGAAGATGCACACTCATTGTGCATCGGGATAGATAATAATAAAACTGCACCAAAATATTATCCTCAAACTAGAAACTGCCAAAAATAAAAATGAAATTTTAAGTATAAGAAGGGAGGAAAAAATGAATTACTTACACAGAAACTATAATCAACTTCTCATCAGCAATGTTAAATGCTAGAAGATGAGGAAATGCTATTTAAATATGTTGAATAATTTTAACACTGAAAATTACCATTCAAGGAAGAAAGGTAAATTAAAGTATTGCCAGGGATAAAAAAAAAAAAGGAGTCTTTCTTCCTGAAAATACTTTTCAGGAAAAAATTATTAAAAATTTAGTTGGAAAGAAAGTATGTTAATAAAACCGTGACCACACTTTAAATCAGGTGTCATCAAACTTTTTCTGTGAAAGGTTGGATAGGAAGAAATATTTTAGGGTTTGTGAGTTACATCATCTCTGTCGCACTTATTTAGTGAGGTGCTATAGTGTGAAAGCTCCATGGATGAGATTTAAAGGATAGTGTAAATTTTTTTTTTTAAACAAGAACAGGTGGCAGAGCAGCTATGGCTCACAGACAGCAGTTTGTTGACCACTACTCTAGATTACAAAGAAAGAATAAAAGATTTTTTTTTTTAATGCAATTATCTCTCTGTGCTGCATCTGGTTTGGTCCTATTCAGTATCAGAATTAGTATAGAAATGAAATAAATTTCTTAATTCCTGTATTTGCAACATTTCTTTCCTTAGATCTTATATTACAAGATTACATGTGTTTTAGAATCCAAAAGCAACATATCTTGATCATATTTATTTCTAATTGTTACTACAAATTCATGCAAACCTTGGCTTTTCAGAAGAAGGGCTCTTTTGTGGAAAGAGCCCTATATACCCTGAAACACTGGGGTCAGATGGGTCTCCACAGATTTTTGTGCATTTGGACAGAACAAAAATGTCTTCTGGGCTGAGTGCCACTTGGAAGACTTTGTACAATTACTCAGATGCTTTTTCCTTCATTGCTGTTTCCATCTCTCGTTTCAAAAGAGCTTCACTGCAGAGAAACAACCTTCTCTCAGGGCTGGATTTAGCTAAATGTGTTAGATCACTTAATTTCTTCATGTTCCTGATGCAAAAGGGTTACATTCATATTACTGGTTATTGGCAGAGCTGGAAATTTTTAAAGTTAATTGATTTCCTGGCACTAAAGATTATACATTTAAAAACAGTTTTATCAGAAGATATATGAAGCATATGCTGAATGAAGTTAAGTCCCTAAATCACTCTCAGGCTTCACTGTAGCTTGTTCATTCATGCAATGAGAGATAGAAACTAGGGACCCAGGCAAGCACTGCACGCCTCTTAATGATGACAAAAAAGAAACAATATGGGCTTCTCAGGTGGCACTAGTGGTAAACGCAGGAGACATAAGAGATATGGGCTCTGTCTCTAGGTCAGGAAGATTCCCTGGATGAGGACGTGGCAGCCCACTCCAGTGTTCTTGCCTGGAGAATCCCATGCTCAGAGGAGATGGGCTGGCTACAGTCCATAGGGTTGTGAAGAGTCAAACAGGACTGAAGTGACATAGTACTCACACATGGAAAGATTTTGCTTAGTTTATTCCTAAAAATGTAAATTTTTTTTCTGGCTGTGTATTTGTTTGTATACTCCTGAGAAATGCAGGTTTCTTTTTTAATCATTTTGCTGACTTTATTTTTCTGATAATATTAACTATATACTTAATGGATTTAAAGATATCAGAGGTGGAAGAGACTCAGGATGTCCGATGTGTTCCTGATATAAAAATCCTTCTACAATATTCTTGCTAAGGAGTCACTTAGCTTTTGCTTGATTACTTCCTACAATGGATAATTCACTATATCCTGTGATTACCCAGGCCATTCTCAGTCAAGTCCTATTAAAAAAAATGAAAAAATTATTAGAAACATTTTTTCTTATTATCACTGTAATGTTAAATATCAAATTTGTGTAGTGGAGGGTTTACATGAGAGGTTGAACAATAAGATTTGTACAGTAGGAATTATACTCAGAGTGATTTTGTAAAGTTATGACTATGCAACTCTGATCATTTAGTATCATAAGGTTTATTTATGGCCTTTGCCCCAAAAATGATTTGAAAAGCCTTAGATTAAAAGGCTGACAAGCAGGATAATTAAAGTAGGTGAAGAAAACAGGCCCAAAGGAAATGAAGAAAGGGAAATGACATCAGCTAGAGTTAAGTTTTATTACAAAATATGTGAAATTATAAACTTCACACTTACTAGTTTAAGCAGCCAAAGCAAAGATATATATATATATATATATCTAATAGAGAGTTGATGACATTGTATAACTAAACTAATGAAGGAAGGCACCTATATAGATAATTATCCTTGAATGAGTTTGTGTTTGTGTATGTCAGGTGGAATGCAAAAGTAGGAAGTCAAGAAATACATGGAGTAGCAGGCAAATTTGGCCTTGGAATCAGAATGAAGCAGGGCAAAGGTTAATAGAGTTTTGCCAAGGGAACACATTGGTCATAGGAAACACCCTCTCTTTCAACAACACGAGAGAAGACTCTACACATAGATATCACCAGATAGTTAATACCGAAATCATATTGATTATATTCTTTGCAGCCAAAGATGGAGAAGCTCTATACAGTCAGCAAAAACAAGACCAGAAACTGACTGTGGCTTAGATTATGAACTCCTTATTGCCAAATTCAGACTTAAATTGAAGAAAGTAGGGAAAACCACTAGACCATTCAGGTATGACCTAAATCAAGTCCCTTACGATTACACAGAGGAAGTGAGAACAGATTCAAGGGATTAGATCTGATAGACAAGTGCCTGAAGAACTATGGATGGAGGTTTGTGACACTGTACAGGAGGCAGGGATCAAGACCATCCCCAAGAAAAAGAAATGCAAAAAGGCAAAACAGTTGTCTGAGGAGGCCTTACAAATAGCTGTGAAAAGAAGAGACGTGAAAGGCAAAGGAGAAAAGGAAAGATATACGCATTTGAATGCAGAGTTCCAAAGAATAGCAAGGAGATAAGAAAGCCTTCCTCGGCAATCAATGCAAAGAAATAGAGGAAAACAAGAGAATGGGAACATTTCAGATAAAGATGGGCACAATAAAGGACAGAAATGGTACGGGCTTAACAGAAGCAGAAGATATTAAGAAGAGCTGGCAAGAATACACAGAAGAATTATACAAAAAACATCTTCATAACCCAGATAATCAGGATGGTGTGATCACTCACCTAGAGCCAGACATCTGGAATGCAAAGTCAAGCATTACGAAGCATCACCTGAACAAAGCTAGTGGAGGTGATGGAATTCCAGTTGAGCTACTTAAAATCCTGAAAGATGATGCTGTGAAAGTGCTGCACTCAATATGCCAGCAAATTTGGAAAAGTCAGCAGTGGCCACAGGACTGGAAAAGGTCAGTTTTCATTCCAATCCCGAAGAAAAGCAATGCCAAAGAATGCTCAAACTACCACACATTGCACTTATCTCACATGCTAGTAAAGTAATGCTCAAAATTCTCCAAGCCAGGCTTCAACAGTACATGAACTGTAAACTTCCAGATGTTTAAGCTGGATTTAGAAAAGGCAGAGGAACTAGAGATCAAATTGCCAACATCTATTGGATCATCTAAAGAGCAAGAGAGTTCCAAAAAAACGTCTACCTCTGCTTTATTGACTATGCCAAAGCCTTTGACTGTGTGGATCACAATAAACTGTGGAAAATTCTGAAAGAGATGGAAATACCAGACCACCTGACCAGCCTCTTGAGAAATCTGTATACAAGTCAGGAAGCAACAGTTAGAACTGGATATGGAACAACAGACTGGTACCAAATCGGGAAAGGAGTATGTCATGGTTGTATATTGTCACCCTGCTTATTTAACTTATATGTAGAATACATCATAAGAAATGCTGGGCTGGATGAAGCACAACCGGGAATTAAGCTTGCTGGGAGAAATATCAATAACCTTTGATATGCAGATAACACCACCCTTATGGCAGAAAACGAAGAACTCAAGAGCCTCTTGGTGGAAGTGAAGGTGGAGAATGAAAAAGTTTGCTTAAAATTTAGCATTCAGAAAACTAAGATCATGGCATCTAATCCCACCACTTCATGGCAAATAGATGGGAAAACAGTGGCAGTCTTTATTTTTGGGCCTCCAAAATTACTGCAGATGGTGACTGCAGCCATGAAATTAAAAGCTACTTGCTCCTTGGAAGAAAAGCTATGGCCAACCTAGACAGCATATTAAAAAGCAGAGACATTACTTTGCCAACAAATGTTCATCTAGTCAAAGATATGGTTTTTCCAGTAGTCATGTATGGATGTGAGAGTTGGGCTATAAAGAAATCTGAGTGCTGAAGAATTGATGCTTTTGAACTGTGGTGTTGGAGAAGACTCTTGAGAATTCCTTGGATAGCAAGGAAATCCAGAAGTCCATTCTAAAGGAAATCAGTCCTGAATTTTCATTGGAAGGACTGATGATGAAGCTAAAACTCCAATACTTTGGCCCCCTGAGAGGAAGAACTGACTCATCTGAAAAGACCCTGATGCTGGGAAAGATTGAGGGTGGGTGAGAAAGGGACGACAGAGGATGAGATGGTTGGATGGCATCACGGACACAATGGATATGAGTTTGAGTAAACTTTGGGAGTTGGAGTTGGTGATGAACAGGGAGGCCTGGAGTGCTGCAGTCCATGGGGTTGCAAAGAGTGGGACAGGACTGAGTAGCTGAACTGAACTGAATGTCAGGTGGGCATGTAATTCACTGAAGGTGAAGGGTGAAGGTGAAGTCGCTCAGTCGTGTCCGACTCTTTGCAACCCCATGGACTGTAACCTACTAGGCTTCTCCGTCCATGGGATTCTCCAGGCAAGAATACTGGAGTGGATTGCCATTTCCTTCTCCAGAGGATCTTCCTGACCCAGGGATCAAACCCGGGTCTCCCGCATTGGAAGCAGACGCTTTAACCTCTGATGTAATTCACTTGATCCCGATATAATTCTGAAATGCTGTGTGGAAACTAACCAGTAAACTCTAGAATAGTGGTTCTCAATTTCAGTATATTGAAGAAACACTTGGGAAACTTATCAAATATGCAGATCTCCGCACATCCAAATATTTTGATTTAGTAGATTTGTGTGGAACATATGAATCTACATTTTGCCTGTTGTGTGGATGTGTTTTGCAAAACTTTGCTGTACAGGTGGTAAATCTCTATCCTTGGGCTGAGATCACTATAGCGTTAGCTAAGTGAAAGTGAAAGTTGCTCACTTGTGTCTGGCTCTTGCGCCCTCATGGACTGTACAACCCATGGTATTCTCCAGGCCAGAATACTGGAGTGGGTACCCTTTCCCTTCTCCAAGCGACCTTCCCAACCTAGGGATTGAGCCTAGATCTCCCACATTGCAGGCAGATTCTTTACCAGCTGAGTCACAAGGGAAGCCCATATGATTAGCTCTATCAGCTGCAGATTGGCACCTGTCTTGGGCCTTGCCATCTACCTGTAGGAGGACTAAATCCTGTGCTGCTGCAGCTGCTGACCTTCAGCAGCCCCTGAAAGGAGTTTAGGGTAGAGAGCAGAAATGAGCCACTCAGGGGTTAGGGGAGAAACTGGCAGGAAAGTTCTTCAGATAGTATATTTTCTGGAGCCGATTTTATAAGCCTGACTCATATCTCCTCATATCTAGAAAGCATTACAGTCTTTCATGGTGATGACAACTCCTCGTGATGAGCAAACACTTCATAAGACTGGTGGATTCTTCTTTGGAGCAGTTTCTCAGGGCTATCTGAGGTGCTGTCTCTCCAGCTGCAGTCTTCATTTTGCCCCAAATAAAACTTAACTCGCAGTTTTGACATTGTGCATTTTTTCGAAGTCAACAGGCAAAATTATCAGTAGATCATTATTCACATATTTTGCTTCATTTAATTTTTCCCCCTTTGGAGTTAGAAGAGTATGCCTATTTTTTTTAAGGGGATATTTATAAGAATGCCTTCATTCATTTAAAGTTCCAGGTTCAGAGAAAGATAAAGGAGATATCCAGAAGTAATACAAAAATCTCTTCTGGTTAAGAATATTCAGTGCTACCACTGAATTGCCAGGCAACAACTTTACTTTTACACCGTATTAATATAGTTCATTGACTTTTAGTATTATTATTCTTGGAAACTTCTTTTTATTGTTCACAGGGCGCCTGAGGGAGACCACGTTATTTATAGCTGTGTGGTTATATACAGATTGAGAAACACTATCTGTGTCAGTAAGTATCCCAGAAAATGGGGCATTGCAGGATGGAAGAGGCAGTTTTGCTTCTGGCAATCCACTTATCATCCTGTATGCCTTGGTGAAAAATGGATAGTCTGGCTACCTGCTTGAGGGGTTCAGGTGAAAAATTTACATATTTCTGCTCTCCTACAATCTGGTTATTTGCCTTCTTGAAAACAGAGTGCCTAAAAACAATAGCATGCTTAAATTCACAATAAGAGCAATTCACAAAGACAGAGAATGAGTTTCTCTATGTCTTTAACTCTGGATTAATTTACCTAATCCCTTTCAACGTTCCATTTTCTGAGTCAAACAGCAAAGAAGCTCTTTGACTAAAACACCAGAACTGACAAGAGTCCTTTCTTTGCCAGGCCCTGTGTTGTGCTAAGTGCTTCAGTGATGTCTGACTCTGTGAGACCCAAATGACTTCAGCCTGCCAGGCTCCTCTGTCCACGGGATTCTCTAGGCAAGAATACTGGAGGGGTTGCCGTGCCCTCTGCCAGGGGATCTTCCCGACCTAGGGATCGAACCTGAGTCTCTAATGCCTAACCTGCATTGGCAGGTGAGTTCTTAACCACTAGCACCGCCTGGGAAGCTCTGTGTTAGGTTATGGAAAAGGAGAATGAATAGGACAGATGATATTCCCAAGAAGTTCAGATTGAAGCCGCTCACATCAGTTTTGGGCTTTCCACAGCAGTACCTTCCCTTGATCCACTGAAGAATTTCTTGCTTGAGATAGGTCACTGGGTGAAGAAATCAATTCATCAGGTTATTTCTGTTATCAGGGGTTTAAAATATTATATTTGGACAATAAAGTGTTATTGTGTTTCTGAGTTCAGAGAATAGAAGGAACAAGATCAGTTTTTTGGGTTTTTTTCTTCCTTTTTTAAGTATCAGGAGGGAAAAAAGGAGAAACATAGAGCAGGTAATGAAGTGTCTGTGATTTCTGATTTTCTTTTCACCTAGGGAAAACATAATTACAGGAGTTTCATGCTGATTATATTTATGAGCTATGCTTTCTTTCGAGGTGAGTGAGATGCTGGCAGTTATATATAGATGATAAGAAATTCTGAGAGTATTGAATGAGAGGATTTCTTTCCTTAGTGAATGGGCAATCTTCCTTGCTTGAAAGAATGCTCTCAAATATAAGCCGCTGAAATGGCTTTAGATGCAAACTTGGTTACAGCTTCTGTAGAAAAGCCAACTTTAAGAAACACTGAACAATCAAGAAGATATTTGATGAGTTAAGAAGGGATTTTCTATTCTAGCTGAGTGGCTGGAAGTCAAGTTAGACCAAGTAGTAACTAATACATGATTTTAACAGGTAGCGTTAGTGAAAGAATTAGATTTGTATCCTGAGTATTTAAATATTTTAAAAATAAAAAAAATTATTAGCATATTCAGTGGTTTTTGGTATATATGTTTTTGTTTTCTTGAATTGTTTCATTAAAAGCCAAGCAAGAAACAGAACCATGAATATTGAAACATGCCATATGTTAAGTTGCTTTAGTAGTGTTCCACTCTTTGTGACCCTATGTATGGACTGTAGCATGCTGGGCTCCTCTAGGCCTATATTAATTCCATCTCTGGGATGTTTGGTTATTAGAACAAAGAATTATAGAAGAGACCACTGATTTAACCAGCTAAATGATGGAAGGAAATGGCTTTAAGCAGATTGGCCGTAAAATGAAAGAAATTTATGCCAAACACGGCATCTTCAGCTGACACACTTCATACAGGCATGCAAATCATGACCTTCCCAGACTGCAATTTCTCTGCTTGTTCTCACTTGATTTTCTTGGAGAAGACATTTTTTCACACAGACTTTGCCTCTGCTCAGTATTCACTTCCAATCCTCCCTCAAAGTCTCTGTCCTCTTGGGAGACTTCAGAGACGCTCCTCCTGACTCTGATCATCTCTTTTCTTTAACCTTTCTGCTACTAACATATTCCATGTACCATAACCCATGGCCTTTTGCTGTCTCTGGAATTGCACAGAAAATGCACCCAAAGGACAGGACAAAAGTACTCTCTTCTTTTGCAGTCTGACAGCTCTTCTCATAGGGCAAAGGTAATTGAGAAAGGGCCTAACCAGAGCCCAGGATGCCTGCTTCTCCTCCACATTCTGACCCCAGTCAGTCATGAAACTTCCCTTAGTCACGCATCTTTCTAGTCCATGTTCAGTTACTAAGTCCTGTTTGACAAAAGCCCACCAGGCACCTCTGTCCATGGGATTCTTTTTTTATTTTTTATTATTTATTTATTTATTTTTAATTTTAAAATCTTTAATTCTTACATGTGTTCCCAAACATGAACCCCCCTCCCACCTCCCTCCCCATAACATCTCTGTGGGTCATCCCCATGCACCAGCCCCAAGCATGCTGTATCCTGCGTCAGACATAGACTGGCGATTCAATTCTTACATGATAGTATACATGATAGAATGCCATTCTCCCAAATCATCCCACCCTCTCCCTCTCCCTCTGAGTCCAAAAGTCCGTTATACACAGCTGTGTCTTTTTTCCTGTCTTGCATACAGGGTCGTCATTGCCATCTTTCTAAATTCCATATATATGTGTTAGTATACTGTATTGGTGTTTTTCTTTCTGGTCCATGGGATTCTGCAAGGAAGAATACTGGAGTGGGTTGCCATTTCCTCCTCTAGGGGATCTTCCCCACCCAGGGATGCAACCCGGTCTCCTGCACTGTAGGCAGGCTCTTTACCACTGAGCCACCAGGGAAGCCCTCTCTAGTCCATAAGGAATGTTATAAAATAAGCTTAAACATTAAACATGCGAAGGGTTTATTTTATTAAGAGCTAAAATAGATTCGAAACAGGCAGCGCCGACCAAGAAGTAGTTACGCGCGAGCAGTCCCGAGGCAGGAGCCGGTACAGGACCGGAAGAGAACTTGCAGAAGCAACGAGGCGTTTGCGTGGCTGAAATTTACAGGCTCATTTGCTCCTCATGATTGGTTGTTTCTTAGCGCTTAGATTTCGTAACTTTGGCGCGTTTAGAGGCTTAAACTGTGGTCTGTGTTTGCGGCTCTTGCTTTAGAGCCACCTCAGACTAAAAGCTTCCTTGTTTAATTCATTGAACGGTGGCTATCAGCTCCTCACCTGCAAACAGAACTGATGTGACAGTGAGGTAAAGGAGACGTGCTTTGTAAACTGCAAAGTGCTCTGTGAGCGTGCGGACCCTGCGTCCTGTTCAGTCTCCCTGGTCTGCAGCGACCATCTCCTGGGCATCAAACCCGTCCCTCTGCTCGGGACCTTGCTCTGGGAAACCTGGCGCCAACTTAAACGTCCTGCTGGTGCCCACTGAAATTCTTAACCCCTTTGTCTTTTCACATGTGTTATAAATCAAGGCCAAGGGAAAACAGCACAGGAGGAGACCCTTGGAAATCGGCGTAACGTGTACCTCTTCTTCTCTTTGCTACTCTATTTGTGGATGACACAGAATTCCAAGATATTTGGGAGTTAAGCACTGCTTAAAGCTACTAGGAGGTAAGATGTTAAGACTATGACTGAGTCAGAGGTGATAGGGGTGGAGGGGCACATACTGACCGCCCTTTGGAGACCACACTTCCCGGCTGAACCAAGACTTATCTTTAACACAGAAAGAAAGCCATGGATGGCATTCTAAAAACAGAAACAGCCAAGGAGTTCTATTATGCCCTTGTTTTTACTTGTGTAGCGGACCACTTACACACAAAGTAATGACCTGAAAAGGAAAAATAGAACTTCCGGTTCCTTCTCCTATTTTATTCTGTCTTACACATCAGTTAGCCAAAGTATAGAGTATCAGTAGAATGTATGCATATCAGGAAGTGAAATAAAGATGGTAGTGATGGTTGTACAATATAAATGTACCTAATACCACTGAACTATCCTCTTAAAAACGGTTAAGGTGGTAAATTTTGTTATGCTTATTTTGTGACAATTAGAAATTAATTCTGGGTGAGAGGGGCAAGGGTGGGAGGGAGATCCAAGAGGAGCGGGATCATGTATAGATATAGCTGATTCACTTTGTTGTAGAGCAGAAACTAATCCAACATTGTAAAGCAATTACATGTTAATTAAAAAAGGTGAACTTCACAACACATGGAAAAAATTAATTTTAAAAATAAGTAAAATAAAACCAGTTGAATTTTGTGGAATGTTTCTGCTGTTCTGGTGAGGATGAAATACATATACATGTACAAACCAAGGCATATGAATTATATAATTTTGTGAGGCAGCAACTGAGTTAAATTCTGTCATATTTTCATTTAAAATGACATTGCATAATATAAAGTGAATGATACAATTTCTTCCATTTAAAGTTTTAATTTAAAAAGTTAGAATTATGATAAATAGCAAATATTAAACAGTATGACATTGAGAGAAAGACTGCAAAAAGAAAGGAAACAATTGTAGTTTAGTACTTATAAAGGCATTGTTTTATCTGTTTTTTTAAAATAGGGAACCTACATTTTCATTTTGTATCAGGCCCTGCAAATTATGTATCTCTCTCTTTTAATCTGTACTGTATCTACACTGGTGAGGAATGTATTTGGAAATTGTAAAGAATGCCTATTACCCTACATACATAGCTTTGTGAGCAAAAAGTGCCCAGTGGGATGCTCAGAATAGAAACATGCACTTAAAAAAATGTACTGGAGTGTAGTTGATTTATAATGTTGTGTTAGTTTCAGATATATGGCAAAGTGTTTAATTAGCTATACAGGTGGCTCAGAGGGTAAAGTGTCTGCCTGCAATGCAGGAGACCTGGGTTTGATCCCTGGGTGAGGAAGATCCCCTGGAGAAGGAAATGGCAACCCACTCCAGTACTCTTGCCTGGAAAATCCCATGGACAGAGAAGCCTGATAGAATACAGTCCATGGGATCGCAAAGGGTCGGACATGACTGAGTGACTTCACTTTCATACATGTATCTGCTCTTATTTTTTTTTTAAACTTAAGATTCTTTTTCCATAGAAGCCATTACAGAGTATTGAGTAGAGTTCCCTGTGTTACGCAGGTTTTTATTGGTTATCTATTTTTATATATAATACAGTAGTGTGTATATTGCAACTCCAATTTCCCAGTTTATCCCTCCTTTCCCCCATCCCTTGGTAATTGAGACGTAGACTTTTAACTTGGGCCTTTTACCCATGTCATGTTGTTAACAAGCTTATTATGTGGGTTCTCTTGTTTTGCTTTTGTCTTCAACTCTTTTCTTGATCTATGTGTTATTTGAGAGACATATTCAGTGTCACAGCCTGGCATTAATCAGTGACAACATTAACAATGAAAAGCTACTGAAGCAGAAAGGATTTTAATTATTCATAACTATCTTTTCACTTTCACTAATTGCTTTGTGGGTTTTCCATACATCTTCTTTAATTTAAAAGAATTCTCAAAAATGACAAAAGAAAGAAACACTTTTATATTTTCACATACCTTTTCAGGTCCTTTTTACCAATTCCATATTAATAATTAAAAAAAAAAGGAATGTTTCCTATGATTCTGAAGTCCACTAAGTACTAACGTAGGCACTGGAAGTTGGTTTGCCTACCTTTTCATCATATTTTATGTCTGTCAGTCCTTTTTATAATTTTTCTTCTATATTTTCCCTGTGCTAATTATTTTCTTCTTATTGGTTACTGATAGGAAGAATGCAAGAATGCTTAATAAGTTTCTTTCTTCACTGTAGTTTACTGATTTCATTTTATCTCCTCCTCTTCCCCCTTTCTGTACCTGTATCAACACTGACTCAAGTGCTGGTCATCTTCAAAGCATACTTGAGACCTGTGTCATAGCTGCAGGAAACCAGGAAGGCATTATACCTTAGAAGCTTGCTTTTCTTTTAAAAGTGAAAGGCTCATGAACATTCATCCTGCTCCTCATTTGATAGGTCATTCTAAACTTAAGCTGTCATTTTTGTTTTTAAGGGATATAAATATGCCGCCTTTCATATTAAGAAAGATCCCATTGTACTTCTGTGGATAGAGCCTGTACTTTGAATTGTATTTCCAGTTGGCACAATTGATCCATCTGCATCCCCTGCCAGGATCTACTCTGGGACTAACAGCCTACCGTGAGAGGTACATGTACTGGGATGATTGGTACAGTCCAGTTTGTAGCTGAGAAACAGATTATCTACAAGCCAGGTTTACGAGAACCTGTTTTCTGTTTCACTGCAATTATCTTTGATATCACCAAACTTTATGGGCCCTTTCCTGTGCTCTGGTTAGCTCTCCTGTGTAGCATTTGAACACTGACACTTACTTGTGCCTCTTTTGGTTTCTAGGTCACCCTTCTTTTTTTATGCTCTCTCCTTATAGTCATATGTCTTTTTCCAGCTACTCCTCTCCTCTACCAGTTCCTCTTAAGTGCCAATGTTCTCCAACACTTCATTCTCAGCCCTGTTCTCTTTCTATTCTAAAATAATCTCACTTGGTGATCTCATTCAAACCAGGGCTTCTGTGGCTGTGTGTACCGTGTTGACCTCTCTCCTGCCTAGACCTTTCTTGAGTTGTGTTCTATATTTATTATATCAGTTGTAAGTAACAGATAATGTAACAAACAACTGAAAAAAGATAGGGCATGTTTGTCTCACAGACTGAATAATAAGTCCAGAGATAGTCAATCTATGGCTTTTGCAGAAGACCTTTCAGTCATTACTGACCATTTGGATCATTACTGATCCAATCTCACCTGCCTTTTTACTGTGGCATTGTTAGCATATTGGCTTTGGTCCTAATGCTTGTTGCTTCCTAGTCATACAATGGCTGCTATATATCCTGGCATCACATCCAGAGGAAACAGGAGGAAGGAATAAACAGCTGGGTCTGGCTTTTTTTTAAAATAGAAAGCAAAATATTCACTAGAAATCCCACCAGACATATGTTCAGATGTAACTCTGACAAAGTATCACTTGGCTCTCCATAATTTTAAGGTGGATTGTAAAGTTGGTTATTAAATTTTCCTCTTTGATAATGAATAAAGGGAAGGGAGGATTTAGTTATGAATATATTGAGGTACCCAGTCCAGCTATGGATACAGCCATAGTTGGAGGTGGCCAATCCAGTGCTGGCCCATCTATTTTCAAACTTGACATCTCTAGCAGGATATTCCACAGATACCTTAAACTCAGCCTACAGATTTTTTTGGAGGTGGGTGAAACTTAGAAAAAGGGAATGGCAACTGGTGACTTTCCTGTTTTTATGATTTTTAGCCTGGTGATGAAGATCATGTTTTGATATAAGGCAGCTGAAATGTCCATGGAAAACCTACTGGCTTTGTGCCCAGAAACATCAGAGGACAGAAGACAGGGCAGTTACAGCTGAAGGAAAGTGAGGATTCATCCCGGAAAGGAGAAAACCAGAGAATGGAAGCCCCAGGTATGTGTAAACTCATACCTATAAAATTATAATAGATAATTATACATAATATTCTGTTCATTGGTTGATATAAAATGTTCCCAGAAGTGTTCAGAGAAATTCAAGGGAGCCTGAGGGTAATTATAAGAAAAAGTTGAGTGATTTATATGATCTGAAGAGAAACCAGAGTATGAGGGTAATTATAAGAGAGTCAGGTAGACTTTCCTAGAAATTGTACCACTTTAACTGGATCCTGAAGGACCCGCTTTGTTCTTCCAGGGAAGGATGACAAAGATACATGATCAATGAGCCACTAGAATTGATAAAAGTCTTTTTTAAATCTTAGGGAAAAGAATATTGATAATCCTATAGATATTCCTGGAGGGAAAATTTGAGTCCCAGGTGATTTGGGGAAGTTCTTTAGAACTAAAACATATGTGAAGCCTATACCTAGACTTCTAGATGGAGAATAAAAGAAGTGTCTAATTAACACTCTCTTCCTTAATTAGTGACAAGGTAAGTGCATATAACATCAACAGGTTGCAGCAACCTGGACCAATGTTAAGATAAGGCCAAAGGAGAGAGAGAAATTCAAAGTAGTTTATTTGTCTAAACACTTGGCTACCTATAGTAATGTGTACACTCTGCCCAATGTCTAGCTGACTTAGACCATATCTGTAAGGATAGATTCAATGATGCTAAAGATGAAAAGCAATTGAGATTTGAAATGTCACCTACTTCAGTGAAATAGTGGTAAAGTTTGTTTCTAACCAAGTTAATTGCCTATATTTTCTGCTAAAACAACAAAAGCCACATTCTTCAGAACAATATAATAAAATCTAGAGACTCCATAATATGTATTTTGTGATGTTCAGGATAAAATCTATTTTTACTTAAACTATGAAGAAACAGAAAGTTGTGACCATTTTCAGGGGGAAAAACAATCAGCTGAAGTGAAGGAAAAACAATCAGCTGAAGTGAATCCTTGGGTGATCCATATTTTTATTTTTCAGAAAAGATCTTTAAAGTAGCTTTTGTAAGTATGTTCAGTTAACTAATGAGGGGAAAGAAATAGTCTCAGAAGATGAATGGAACATACTAAAAGATCAAAAAGCACATGAATAGATGTTCACATCTTTAGTCATTAGAGAAGTACTGAATAAAAGTTTAACTTGATACCACTATATACCTGTAGGAAAATTGGTAATAACATTCATTGGAGATGCTGTAGAACAGCTGGAATTCTCTTACATTTTTGATGCAAATATATAGTCATATGAATACTTTGGAGAATTTGCAGTTTCTTAAAATGTTAAGCATGTACCTACCATATGAGCCACATAATCTACTCTTAGGTATTTTTATAGCATCTTTCTTCATGTGAGCATCTAAAAAAATTTACAAAGGGACTTGAGGAAAATTGGGAGGGTAATAGAAATGTTCTGATCTTAATTATAGTTACATTTATACAGCTTTATATGTCTGTCAAAACTCATTGAATGATATACTTCAAATGAGTGTACTTTATTTTACATAAATTATATTTCAAAACTGATTTAAAAAAAAATCAATAGTTATTTTCAATATCCCTAGGCTGAAGGCCAGATTTGCTGGTGAGCCTGAAGAGTCTGAAAATTCTTTTTAAATTCATCCCTATAGTTAATTGCTCTCATCTTAACTGCTGTCACTCCTCCATATAAACCACAGTTACTTCTACTTTCCAAGTGCATCACACTTCAGCGATCTAGGGTCCCATCCCTCTTTCTCTATGGGGATAACTTCCACTGATTCTTTAAATCAGCTCATACATAATCTTCTCCAGTAAGTCTGGATTTCCTAGTGTGAGCTAATGATGCCCTTCTTTGCTCCCAGGGGACTCTGCACTCACCTCTCATATAAAAAACTTTATTTTACTCTTGCCTTTCTTTTTATTCTCCTCGCTAGGTTTAAAATTATGTAAGGATAGAAACCACTCTGTAGTCATTTTTCTTTCTTCAGTTATCAAGCCAGGAGTAGATATTCAGGTGCTTGTTGCATTTTTGCTGAGTGGGCTATTATATGGAAAGATCAAAGTTTCAGCATTTTGCATTGCTATTATTTGCAAGTTTGGGGAAATGGAACCATTTAAGAAACTTCTTGGAGAAGGCAATGGCACCCCACTCCAGTACTCTTGCCTGAAAAATCCCATGGACGGAGGAGGGTGGTAGGCTGCAGTCCATGGGGTCGCTAAGAGTCAGATATGACTGAGCGACTTCACTTTCACTTTTCACTTTCATGCATTGGAGAAGGAAATGGCAACCCACTCCAGTGTTCTTGCCTGGAGAATCCCAGCGATGGGGGAGCCTGGTGGGCTGCCGTCTATGGGGCTGAGAGTCAGACACGACTGAAGTGACTTAGCAGCAGCAGCTAAGAAACTTCTGGAGGAGAGTCTCATATGTGAATATTATGGAAAGTAAGAGGATTACTTTATGAACTCAGCCTCATTCTCCTATACACTTTCTTCTTGTGCTACAGAACTATTCTGTTGGTAAAAATAGAAAATTGGTAGAACTTGTCTATGGTCCCCTTCTTAAAGGCACTGTTCTTTCTCAGTGGAAGCTTGCTCTCTTTGGCCTCCGGTTCTCAGGGTAGCTTTTCATCATGTTGAAAGGTGTCTACCCCCTGGGTCTCCTCTCCCCAGGCATTGCTAATTATTTCTCCTGGTTCTTATCTGTCACATTATGCACAATCATTTCCATTCTTGTTCTTGAATCTCATGCTCTTTTAAAAAAAATCACAGTAGCTTAATAAAACATAATGGTAGGATTTCAGGCTTGATGCATAGGAAAAGTGATACCTGAATAGGCTGAGAATTGCTGTGTTTTGGAAGGTATTATTGCTATTGCTTTTAGGAACTTAAGAGTTTTGCAAAACTTTAGCAGCACATACATCTTTGGAATAGCCAAGGTCTTTCATTTGCTGGACACGACTAACTCTAGTCTTCTAGATTTTACCTTGGAAGAAAAAAATCATTGTATGAAGTAAAAGTGCTAGGATTGTATCTTTCTTGTTCCTTTTACCCAAAAGCTGAAAGTGGTCTTTCTCCTTTTTCTTGACACAGGTATGATTTGTCTTTTTCTCTATTCAAATTTTTAATAGTATGGGATATATTTCTCTCTCTTGCTTCACACTCCTCTGTCTTTGCCTCTTTCTTTCCCGCTCCCTCTCTCCCCCTCTCCAATGTGGCATCCTGATGAGGAGCTCTGAAAGATTTTGATGTACACCACTTTCCCTCGGTGGCTCATTTTTAATAGAGTTTTCTGAAGGGTGAAAAGAAATGACCATTATTATGGTTGTTAGAGTAATAACAATAGCCATGATTGTTAACAATAACAACAATAATAATGAATGTTGGCATTATTTACCGTCTTGAAAGGATGACGTCTATACTATAGTCATGTAGTATAGGATGTAATACTATTGTCCATTACATTGTAAAATGCTCCTTCAAGGGAATGTTCCATGTGGAATATAGTAACTGTTCTTAGCATTTTGATTAGTATTTGGGTAAAGCACTGTTTGGAATGAACAATGATGTGTGACTGTTTACATTTCTTTTTGTATTGAGAATATAACTCCCGTGAACTGATTACAGAATATTGCTGTGTTAAAATCATATCTATGACTCAGTTTTTCCCTTTTAAAAATTATCAGTTTCAGATGGAAAGTTCTGAAAGCCTTTACTTTCTAGGGTTGTTTCTTAAGCAGCTCAATTCTCTGTATTGTAGATATGCACAGAGGGATCTGGTATGGTTTTGTTTTGCAATGTATAGTGCAAGACCCCTTTGTCAATCAATCACTTCCATTTGTGACAGAAGCTGGGAAGGTCATTGGAGTGGACGTTTTTATGGCAAACTCAAATAATGCTTTTGCATTCACTGAATTTAGAATTTCCCCATCCACTAAAAACATACACTCATTTTGCAGAAAGGATAAAATATGTAACAGACATAGCTTCACTTATACTACCCAATTTTTTTTTTTAGGATGCTTAGTGTTTTGTACATATTCTTGATGCAAGTCGTCTGTTTTCTTGAAAAGACAGTTTGACTCCATGACAGAATTATAGAGAAATAAAAGCTGACCATTTAACCTGCTCATGTTCATAAATATGTGAACTTTGTTTGCAGGAGTGAAATTGTTTCTAGATTAAGAGAAAGATGAAAACATAGCACTAAAATGAAAGTACTTTCCTTGTCAACTTTAACATTGAAGCTGAAAAAAATCCTCATACATAGGAAAAAAATGAAAAGGAAATAGGCTTTACCTGAACCATTGATTCCTCAGCTAACCTGAAGATTAAACTGAGGATTCATTTAAGGGAGGGGAAGAATCTCAGTGAGGAGCTCAGATGAGAGGGTTTTAGGCAGCCAGTGAGGTTATATGGATTGAGCCACAGGCAAACAGATGGGGATGGCCTGGGGTGGGCATAACAGTAGGAGCTAGTTCAAGACAGACAGGAAGAAACATAGCCAGAAATTCAGTTGTCTTATCAGGAGACAAGAGAAATAAGTTTATTAAAGGCAAGAAAATCCAGCGTGAATGGCACTTTACTTAAGACTAAAGGTTACCAACACACTGAAGTGTCCATCAGGTGTGTATATTCAAAGGAGGGTTATTTCTAAGTGGAAGTGAAATTTTATGATTCGTTAATGCATATTGTAAGTAGTTTGTAATTAGAATAACATACACTTCCTCATTTGTATCACAGTTTTACAGGTGGTGCTAGTGGTAAAGAACCCATCTGCCAATGCTGGAGACAAGAGTTTGATCCCTGGGTCAGGAAGATCCCCATGGAGGAGAGCTTGGCAGCCCACTCCAGTATTCTTGCCTGGAGAATCCCCATGGGCAGAGGATGGTCCATAGGGTCATAAAGAGTTGGATTCTGCTGAAGTGACATCATGCATACACTCATTTATATCACGTTTTTAAAAAAGTGTTTAAAGAATCACTTCTATTTCCAAGGATTCTTCCTTTTATTTAAATTGATGAGTAGTAACTGAAACTACCCTAGGATTTGTATATTCACTATGTTTTATTTTATTTATCTAATTATCCCTCCATCTTGGGTTTTTCACTGACATTTTTTGTTTCAGTGTGTGTTTGTGTGTGTGTATGTTTGTGTGATCAGTTGCTCAGTTCTGTCTGATTATTTGAGACCTCATGCACTGTTGCCTGCCAGGCTCCTCTGTCCATGGAGTTTTACAGGCAGGAGGAGTGAGTTGGCATTTCCCCCTTCAGGTGGTCTTCCCAACACAGGGATCGAATCTGCAGCTCTTGCATCTCCTGCTTTGGCAGTAGGAGTCTTTACCGCTCTGCCACCTGCAAAGGCCTTCAGTGTGTTGGGGACGTATAATGACAGAAGTTTCTGAATCTTAGAGGAGTGTCAGCAGCCTCTGTAGCTCTCCAGGAGAAATTAACTTCCTCCCTGTGTCCTTGCTTTAAATTCAGTTCCTTGTTCTTGTTTGTCTTGGGACTTAGGTTCTTGTCTTGAGAAACTGTGTTGCTTCTGCTCCTAGTCTTGCTTTATTTAGCCATTATGCACTAGGCACTTGCTCTGTGCCAGGAGCTGTTCTGGGTCCTAGGGAGAGAATAGACCAGAGAGATTCTGTTCTAAAGAGGAGAAGTCAAAAATAAGCACTAAGTGAGTTTTAAATATTGCTTTCTACTGTGGAAACGGGAAAGCAGGGTGATGTGAAGGAGTGACTGACCTGGGGGATATGAAGGCTTTAGATTGAGAGACTAATTTTCTTTAAAGAAATGAAATTTGAACGAAGTGTTCCAGGTACCCCAAACAGGAAGTGAAAAAGCCCAAAGATAGAATAAGCTGGATGTGATCAAGGACAGGAGGAAGATCGATCGAGCGAGTTGAACAAAATGGTTAATAAGATTGCAGGGATGCTAGAAAGATAGGCAGGAGCCAGATCATGGAAGTGCGCAGAGGCCATCAGGATTTGAACTTTAAGTTCAGAGAGAGGCTTGTGTTTTGCTATTGTGGAGGTGGTGCTTAGCTTAATCAAGTTTGTGACATATTCTGAATTATTTTCTGTAAGTATGGATTGAAGAAGGGCAAGAAGAGATACAGGAAGATAAGCTGGATGTGTCTGAAGGAGTCAAGGATAATATGGTAATAGAGAATGTAGAGTGAGTAAAACTGAACCAGGTGGAGTAGCCTTGAGTGGACTCTGCCACCCATAGGTAAAACAGGTGGGTACCTATTGGATTTGGTTTCAATGCTCACAGTTACAATCAACGCTTTTTTCCCCTCTTCTCCTTGTAGACTGCAATTGATGTCAGAATCTATCATTAGTCATTTATTGCTTGGACTAAATTCCCCCTTTCCAAATGCAAGTACATTTCTTAGAGATGCTATATTAAGACATTAAAGTGAAAGTCACTCAGCTGTGTCCTACTCTTTGAGACCCCATGGACTGTATAGTCCATGGAATTCTCCAGGCCAGAATACTGCAGTGGGTAGCCTTTCCCTTCTCCAGGGGATCTTCCCAACTCAGGGATCAAACCTAGGTCTCCCTCATTGCAGGTTAATTTACCAGCTGAGCCACAAGCGAAGCCTGAGAATACTGTAGTGGGTAGCCTATCCCCTCTCCAAGCAGATCTTCCCGACCTAGGAATTAAACCAGGGTCTCCACATTGCAGGCAGATTCTTTACTAACTGAGCTATCAGGGAAGCCCAAGCAAATTCAATAATCATAATGCTACCGAACCAAACTTGGGTCTACCTGCCTATGAGCAGTGACGCCGGTCTACTGACACTGGTTGTAGTGAAGGAAAGTGCAGCATTTATTGCAGGGTGTCAAGCAAGGATTCTGAGTTAGATACTGCTTGAAAGACCTGAACTCCCTGAAGACTTTCAAGGAAAGATTTTTAAAGACAGGGTGAGGGAATGGGGCTGTGGGGTGTGTGATCAGCTAGTGGATGTTCTTCTGATTGGTGGTGGTGAGGTAATCAGGAGTCAGTATCATCAGCCTTCTGGTTCCAAATGGTCTGGGATCTATCTACCTGCTTTTGGACAGTATACAGTTAACTTCTACCTGGTGGGAATTTCAGTATCTGAAAAACAGCTTAAAGCTCAGAATATTATCTATAGTCCTGGAGGAGGAACTGGATGTCCTTGACTTTGTTTAATGGCTGAACTATTATTATTTTTGTCTTGCTTGACTGTTTTTCTTTCTTTTTGCATTTTCTCACTTTTCTAATTAAATTTATTCTTTGACTAAAGTTTTTCTACAGACAAAAGGCAGGCAGAAGACATTGTGTAGGGAAAATCTGTTCTGGGAAGGCCCCATAGAGTCCTTCTCAGTTCAGTTCAGTTTAGTTCAGTCGCTTAGCTGTGTCTGACTCTTTGCGATCCCATGGACTGCAGCACACCAGGCTTCCCTGTCCATCTAGGTTACAATAGTGTTTCTTGTGTGGGTTGGAAGATCGTCTTCACCAGAAAAAAGCAGTTTGGTTAGAGGGGCAAGACAGACACAGGGTAAAACGTAAAAAAAATACAGCATTGCATATTCTTTATCCATTGATTTGCAGAGACTATGGTATTGGATTTTTCTGTATCCTCTCCATTACAGCACTACATTTTAGCTACCGAGAAAATGTTTGTTGACAAATATTGCTGCACTCTCCAGCATTCTCATCTTAGTTTAATAGTCTAATTCTCCCATGCGATAAATACATGTGATTTTTAAAGAAATCTGCTTTTGGATATTTGGCTCTACACATGATGAAGCACAAGATTATTTTTTCTGAAGGGTAATCAAAGATGATGATGTTTTGGGGAGAACAGTTTAAATTGAATTCCTTTGAGTTTAATCATATAATATTTGGCCATGCTACCATGTTTTGAGCAAGATATCATGTATTTTATGAGGCATAGCTTGATAGAAGAACAAATTCAAGAACGAGAGACATAAACACCAGCCAAAAGCAGGAACTTAATCAGAGCATTGAATAATATTTTTAAGCATTTGTCATGGGCAAATATATTAAATATTTTGTAGAATATGAGGCCCGAGGGAAGCTACATATATACTTGTAAAAGATAATGGTACATATGATTTTGTAAATTGGCTGATACGAAGTATTGCAGTAAGGGGTCAGAGAAATTCAGAGAAGTCTGAGGGCGATAATAGAATTAGGCAGAGTTTTTTAGGAGTTGTAATAATTTAAGTGGATTCTGAAGGATCCATATTGTTCTTCTAGGGAAGGATGACAAAGACATGTGACCAATGTGTCATAAGAATCAATAAAACACTTGGCCTCTACAGCTTTAATATTAGGGAAAGGAATATGCATAATCCTACAGACATTTATGGATAGAAAGATATAGAGTCCCAAGTGTTCTGGGGAAGCTCTTTAGAACTAAAATATATATGAAGCCTATGCCTAGATTTTTAGAGAAAGGTAATGGGAGGATCTGATTAAACCTTTCATCCTTACTTAGTGATGAAGTAAGTGTATATAACATCAGTAGGTTGCTGCAGGCTAGCAGGATGTCTAGAGAAGAGAGAAACATTGAGTATTGTGTTTCTTTGTCAAAATTTATGGGTACTGACAGTAATAACATCTGTATTTTCCTTTTCTTGTTAATATTTGGATTCTCTAAGTTCTTTTAAAAGAAATAGTCTATGTAGTTATTACTATTAAAAGAATTTTAAAAAGGATTTTAACTTGGGGCAAAATTATAATTATTCAAGTATAGGTGCAAAATACAAAGAGTATCTATTTCAAATTGTGCTCTGGTGAGTGTGTTTAGCAGCACACTTTTAATTTGGTATAAATCGTTTTGGTTTTTTTTTTGAATTTTTTCCCAGAGTGGTTTCTTACTGTAGTCTCTAGTAGGAAATGGGGTAACAAATCCTCTTTTTCCATAGCTAGATGAATACTTTTCACTCAGTAAGCCTTTCATAGATTTTGTTTATTCTTTTTATTTATTTATTCTCTTGACTGTGCCACTTGGTGGCTTCTGGGATCTTAATTCTCTGATCACAGATTGAATCAAGGCCCTCAGCATGGAATCCTAACTAATGGATTGGCAAGGAATTTCCATAATAGATTTTTTTTTTTTTTGAAGAGAATACATATAATCAGGTACTTGTTCTACTGTCTTTTAAAAAAATGAGAAACTGTATATTGGTACAATTTAAATAAAAGAATTCTGTTCTGATGAAAAGAAAAGATATAATAATGTTATGTTAATATTTTGAAAATAAAAGTGTTAAATGCTATTTTTGAAAACATTCCAAAATTTCCTCTATTGTGAGTCAAGAGTAAATGCTCACTGGTGTTATTATGTGCCATATCAAGTGGGAAGACATCTGGTTAACAAAAACAACTCATAGTGTTTCTTGACTTTGTAAAAGTGTACATTACTGAAGAGATTGTTAAGCCTATAGAGTAACAATGACAAGCAAGAGTGAGTGGATATAAGACAGTTTATATTCACTCTTATATTAAAAATTATTATTATTTTATATTTTTCCCAAACCAAAGTAAAACTACCCTTTTAGGAGCAGCAAGTATTCTTATTAAAGGAAACATAAAAAAGAAAAAAAATAAAGATTATTTAATTCTAAAATATAGAAAACATACATTTTTGTTGTTTATTTAGATTAGTTGTAGAATTTAGTGTATTTTTATTTCTTCCTTGAAAGATCCTGATTTCTACTTTTGAAATTATGGCATGCAATAATTTAGGCTTTCTTGAAAAATAAGAATGTATTATGTTGAGCATTTAATTAAATATGGTCCCTACTGAATGAATCTTGAAAAATTGCTAAGTGGAATGAGTCTTAAAGAAAAAGAAACATATTTTGGAGTAAACACATTTGTTATTTATGTTTACTGTCCTTATTATTTCAAGAAGGAAAATAATACAGATTCTGTTACCGAAAGAGTGTGTGTGGGTCCTGCTGCTTGTTGCTCAAGAGCCGATAAACAGGCCAGGCTGGTGGGAAGCAAAGTTTGCTTTATTTCAGATGCCAGCAACTGGGACAGGGGATGGGGTCAGACATTGTCCAAAGGCTGACTCCCACCCCCACAACCACTGGCAGTCAGTGGGGCAAGAGCTTTCATAGATAGAAGTGTGTGTTGGTGGTGCGGGGAGCGGGGCGGGGACAGCAGGGGGCTACATGCAGAAACAGCACAGTCAGCTCTGACAGTCTTCTTCAAATTGGTCATCAGTGGTCTGACCAGTATCAGCTCGGTTGTTTTAGCTACAGTTACTCTTCAGTTCCAGCTTCCCTGATAGCTCAGTTGGTAAAGAATCTGCCTGCAATGCAGGAGACCCCGGTTCGATTCCTGGGTCAGGAAGATCCACTGGAGAAGGGATAGGCTACCCACTCCAGTATTCTTGGGCTTCCCTTGTGGCTCAGCTGGTAAAAAATCCTCCTGCAATATGGGAGACCTGGGTTTTATCCCTGGGTTGGGAAGAACCCCTGGAGAAGGGATAAGGCAGCTCACTCCAGTATTCTGGCCTGGAGAATCCCATGGAGATGGACATGACTGAATGACTTTCACTCACTCACTCAGTCTTCAGTTCCAGGGTCCATTTCTTCCCATTTCTTGGTGGCCAGTTCCTAGAATTGTGGCAGCTCATGTCCTGGGTAAAGTCTGGTCATCATGTAGTTAACTTCTCCATCTGGTGTTTTAGCATCTATTAGACAGCTCACAGGATATGGCTCACTCAGAATATTATCTGTAGCCCTTAAGAAAGAACTAAAGGTCCTTGATTATGCCTAATAACTACATCATGATTATTTACCTCCTTTGACTGTTTTCTTTTGTTTCTGCATTTCCTACTTCTCTGATTACACTTATTCTATGACTAAAGTTTCCCATAGACGAAAGGCAGGCAGAGGACATGGTCAGGGGGCAAGGACTATAGGGTTCTGCTCCATTTCAGTTCCAGTAAAACCCAAAATTTGCCTGAAGTTAGCCAATATAATTAAGGCTTTCCAGGTGGCGCAGTGGTAAAGAATCTGGCTGCCAGTGCAGGAAGCACAAGAGATGCAGGTTCCATCCCTGTGTTGGGAAGATCCCCTGGAGGAAGAAATGGCAACCCATTCCAGTTTTATTGCCTGGAGAATCCCATGGACAGAGGATCCTGGTGGGCTACAGTCCATAGGGTCGCAGAGAGTCAGACACAACTGAGTGACTGAGGCTGCAAGCACAACCCATATAATCCTTCCCTTTTGTTTTTTGGCTGTTATAATAACATATGTAATGTATATCTATAGTATATATAGTATATATACTATAGTATATAGTGTATATGTATATATATATAATATGATATATATTGAGGAATATTTTTCTCTTCTTCCTATAAGCTGTCCTCTCTTTAACTATATTCATCTTATACCTAGTATAAAATAGCTGATGATACTGAAATAGAAGTGGAACAATAACATACTATGAAACTGTACCAAAGGGATACTCTAAAGAGAATTAAATCTCTTAAATATAAGTGACCATCCAGAGTTCTACATGAACTGGTGGGATCTCCTTAATGAAATGGCTTAATGAACTAAGAATTGGAGTAAATAATAATAGTAGTAGCTCACATTTACTAGATACATAATATGTGTTAAATATATGTGTTGATATAAGATATACATATATATTATATATAAGATTTTATACATGCACACACGTGCATGCGTGAGTGCTCAGTTGCTTCAGTCGTGTCCAACTCTTTGTGACCTTAGGGACTACAGCCTGCCAAGTTCCTCTGTCCATGGCATTCTCCAGGCAAGAATACTAAAGTGGGTTGCCATGCCCTCCTCCAGGGAATCTTCCCAACCCAGGGACTGAACCCACATCTCCTGCATTGCAGGTAGATTCTTTACCCCTGAGCCACTGGGGAAGCCCCTACACACAGACACACAAACACACAGACACACACACAATTATTTAATGTTAACAATTCTTTAGTGTTAACAATTCTTACAGTGTAGGTATTATTACTAACTCTACAGATGAGAAAACCAAGTGTAGTAACATTATGTAACTTGCCCAACTCATGCAAGAGCTAAATAGCAGAGACTGAATTCAAATTCTGGCTGTTTTGCGAGCAATGATGCTTTTCTATCACCATAGGTGAACTCCTAGGCTCCTTTTATCTCTGAGATTATAAAATTATCATTTATGTATTCTCCTTTAAGAACTCAGTAAGGAGATACCACTCCACAACAAAAGGATATGCCCTTGGGAGTATGTCCTTATGTATGCAGGCCTAGAAATATATCTAGCTAATGATTATGGTTTGAATAGTAGAAAAGAGATGACATTACAACTTACTTTTAGTGAATTACTTTAGTTGTATGTGTTGGTTTTTAATAACTCAAAATGAAGATAATTTGTTACCACAGGCCAGGACAACCTTTGCTAAGAGAGTATTTATGTTTGTTAGTATTTGATGTGAATCAAAGCAACCATAAAATGAAAGAAATACTTTAGAGTAAATGCCTCTAAATTTAACACTAAAAACTCGCTTTACCACTCTGAGTATTGCCAAATTATCATGTCATATAATGACATTAGAGATTAAAAAAATATTTGTAAGCTATGGCTATGATAACATTTTCATTTATTGGTGCTTATATAATACATTCTCAGAGGCTTTAAAAAACAATTTGCAAACATCTTAGAAATGTTCTATCATTTCAGTAAGGTAAAAGCAAATATATACTAATTTGGGAGATAGCAAAACTATAACCAAAAATAGATTAAATAGTATGTTCAGTGTCTCTGAATAAATTGGAATTAGCATGCTGAATAACTCTTCTTGTACAAATGATTTTCATATCACTCCTCTTGAAACACAGTAAAAAGGTATCTCAGAACTCTGCTCATGTTAACTCCTCTATTTATCTTGTTAGCCAGGATGGCACTGATTTGCATTAAAAATCAGTAGCTTGAGAACATCCTCATTTAAATGACAGGCAGAAAAAAATATGCCACAGGCAGTAATGCTGAAATGTAACTAAAGAGAGAGAGGAGGAAGACTATGAGAGGGTATATTATGAAACTGACTTTTAAAGCATTGAAAGTTATGAAAAAAGAGAGAAGTTAATGATATAAAAAGCTTCCATGCCATCAAGTGAGATGAAGACTGAATAGTGCTCACTAAATTGAGGAGACAGAAGCTATTTGTCAATCATGCTGAGTTTGAGATTCAGTTGCGTAGAAGAGATAGAATCTAGATTGTGATAGTTTGAGAAGCGAGGAGGAGACAGAGTGTAGGTAAACAAGATTTTAATTAGTTTGCAAAAAAGAGTAGAGATAAATAATAGCTAAATTAATAGCTAAAGGAAATTTTGAACTAAGAAGATAGATTTTAGAATTTGACAATAGTATTAATTTCTAACAATGAAACCCCCCAAATATAAAATTAACTATTGGTAGAGAAACCTAAAGATAATGCTGTGAAAGTGCTGCACTCAATATGCCAGCAAATTTGGAAAACTCACCAGTGGCCCAGGACAGGAATAGGTCAGTTTTCATTCCAATCCCAAAGAAAGGCAATGCCAAAGAATGTCAAACTACCATACAATTGTACTCATCTCACACGCTAGCAAAATAATGCTCAAAATTCTCCAAGACAGGCTTCAACAGTATGTGAACTGAGAACTTCCAGATATTCAAGCTGGATTTAGAAAAGGCAAAGGAACCAGAGATCAAATTGCCAACATCCGTTGGATCATCAAAAAAAGCAAGAGAGTTCCAGAAAAACATCTACTTCTGCTTTATTGACTGTAAGGATCACAGCAAACTGGAAAATTCTTAAAGACATAGGACTATCAGACCACCTTACCTGCCTCCTAAGAAATCTGTATGCAGGTCAAAAAGCAACAGTTAGAGCCAGATATGGAAAAGTGGATTGGCTCCAAATTGGGAAAGGAGTACGTCAAGGCTGTATATTGTCACCCTGTTTATTTAACTTATATGCAGAGTACATCATGCGAAATGCTGGACAGGATGAAGCACAGGCTGGAATCAAGTTTGCTGGGAGAAATATCAATAACCTCAGATATGCATATTAGACCACCCTTATGGCAGAAAGTGAAGAGGAATGAAAGAGCCTCTTGATGAAAGTGAAGGAGGGGAGTGAAGAACTTGGCTTAAAACTCAAACATTCAGAAAACTAAGATCATGGCATCCAGTCCCATCACTTCATGGCAAATAGATGGGGACACAGGGCAAACAGTGTCAGACTTTATTTTTTGGGCTCCAAAATCACTGCAGATGGTGATTGCAGCCATGAAATTAAAAGATGCTTGCTCCTTGGAAGAAAAGCTATGACCAACCTAGACAGTATATTAAGAAGCAGCGACATTACTTTGCTGATAAAGATCCATCTAATCAAAGCTATGGTTTTTCCAGTAGTCATGTATGGATGTGAGAGTTGGGCTATAAAGAAAGCTGAGTGCTGAAGAACTGATGTTTTTGATCTGTGATGTTGGAAGAGACTCTTGAGAATCCCCTGGACAGCAAGGAAATCCAAGAGTCCATCGTAAAGGAAATCAGTCCTGAATTTTCATTGGAAGGACTGATGCTGAAGTTGAAACTCCAATACTTTGGGCACCTGATGCAAAGAACTGACTCATTAGAAAAGACCTTTATGCTTGGAAAGATTGAGAGCAGGAGGAGAAGGGGACGATAGAGGATGAGATGGTTGGATGGCATCACTGACTCAAGGACATGAATTTGAGCAAGCTCCAGGAGTTGGTGATGGACAGGGAAGCCTCGTGTGCTGCAGTCCATGGGGTTGCAAAGATTTGGACACAATTGAGCAACTGAACTGAAATGAATTTGGTGTCATATAACTGTGACATAAGGAACAATTGGAGCCTAGTAAAATAATAATACAGTTTTATATGTGTTAAATGGACATAAAAATAATACAATAAATAAGACACTTTAATCTGAAAAATTAAATGTTTGCTTGTGAATGTGGACTTCAGAAAGGTTTCAGCTTATGAGTGTTGCGAAGTGGTAGAAGGCCACTGTGTTAGTTTCTTTGGGTTGCTGTAACAAATGACCATAAACTGGATAGCTTTAAACAAGGAAAGTTTATTCTCTCACAGTTCTGGACACTAGAAGTTTGAAATGAAGGTGTAGGCAGGTCTGTGCTTTTTCTGATGGTTCTAGGGAAGAATTCTCTGTTGTCTCTTCTAACTTCTTGTGGTTGCTGGTAGAATCCTAAGGATCCGCAGATATGTTACTTAAACGTCTGCTACTCTCTTCACATAGAGTTCTTCCTTGTGTATCTGCTGCAAGGACCCTGTTTACAATTAAGGTCATATTTATAGTTTCCAGATGGACATGGAGTGTTGAAGGTCATTATTTAATCTAGTACAATGGATCGTATGAAATTAAAAGGCTCTAACACTAGATGTGTAAACAGTGTCAGACTTTATTTTTTGGGGGGCTCCAAAATCACTGCAGATGGTGACTGCAGCCATGAAATTAAAAGACGCTTACTCCTTGGAAGAAAAGTTATGACCAACCTAAACAGCATATTGCAAAGGAGAGACATTACTTTGCCAACAAAGGTCCATCTAGTCAAGGCTATAGTTTTTCCAGTAGTCATGTATGGATGTGAGAGTTGGGCTATGAAGAAAGCTGAGAGCTGAAGAATTGATGCTTTTGAACTGTGGTGTTGGAGAAGACTCTTGTGAGTCCCTTGGACTGCAAGGAGATCCAACCAGTCCATTCTAAAGGAGATCAGTCCTGGATGTTCTTTGGAAGGAATGATACTAAAGCTGAAACTCCAGTACTTTGGCCACCTCATGCGAAGAGTTGACTCATTGGAAAGACTCTGATGCTGGAAGGTATTGTGGGCAGGAGGAAAAGGGAACGACAGAGGATGAGATGGCTGGATGGCATCACTGACTCAATGGACATGAGTCTGAGTGAACTCCGGGAGTTGGTGATGGACAGGGAGGCCTGGCGTGCTTCGATTCATGGGGTCGCAAAGAGTCAGACACGACTGAGTGACTGAACTGAACTGATCACTAGATGTGGATGGGAATGGCTTGTAACACATGTGGGGAACTAAGACAGCTGGTAGGTGTCTGAAGTGTGTTCAGTTTTTGCATTATTTGGCTCATTTAAATTGGGTGCTGTTTTGATGTTCACTAGTGTTTTTCGTGCATAAGCTAAAATTCCAAAATTCCATTCCTGTTAGTCCCTAATACATCAATCATGTTGGAACAAATTCATGTTATCAAAACAAGTGTGATAGAAGATCTGATTATACAATGAAATGCATAATTCTTAATCACATTGTTTGTTCAGCTTTGAAAAACCCATCAACTGTGTAACCCATGCCTTCTCAAGATATCAGACATTTTTATCATCCCAGAATGTTCCTTTTCTGCTTCATACCAATTATTCTTTCCAAGAAACCATTGTTCTGATTTCTATCATAATGTTCGTTTTGCCTATTCTGAAACTTTGTATAAATGGGATTATACATTATGTACTCTTCTGTATCAGGCTTACTTTATAAACTATTGTTAGTTTTAGGTTCATCTGTGCTGCTGTATTCATCACTACTTCACTCCATTCTTTTAAATTGAGGTAAATTTACATAACATAAATTTCACCATTTTAATGACTTAAGATATATAACTCAATGGTTTCATTGCATTCACAATATTGCACAACCATCAGCACTGTCACATTTCAGAATATTTTTATCTCCACCAAAATATGTCTCTTACATTAACAGTTACTCCCTGATCCCTTCCTCCTTTTTCTCATCGTCCCTGGAAACCACTCCTCCTCTACATTCTGTCTAACCTGAGTTTGATTATTCTGAATGTTTTATATAAAAGGGATCACGCAAATATGACCTTTGTGACTGACTTGTTTCAGTTATTGTAGTGTTTTTAGGTTCATCCAGGTTGTAGCTATGTTAGTACTTCATTCCTTTTATAACAGAATAATATTCCATTGTATAAATATGCCACATTTTGTTTATCCATTTATCAGTTGACAGACATTGGATTGTTTTCATTTTTGGTTATTATGAATAAAGCTGTCATGAACATTTGTGCTAATCTTTTTTTTTTTGCTTGAATATGTCTTTAATATTTTGAGTAAGTACTTAAGAGTAAAATTGCTAGGTCATATTATACTTCTATATTTAACTTTTTGAAGCAATGCCAAACTGTTTGTTAAAGCAGCTGTACCATTTAAATCTCTACTAGGCAGTGTAAGAGGACTCCAGTTTCTCTACATCATCATCAACATCAGTTTTTCTTCTTTAAGTTATGGCCATACTAGTGGGTGTGACACTCCAGTACTCTTGCCTGGAAAATCCCACGGACAGAGGAGCCTGGTAGGCTGCAGTCCATGGGGTCGCTAAGAGTCGGACACGACTGAGCGACTTCACTTTCACTTTTCCTTTCATGCACTGGAGAAGGAAATGGCAACCCACTCCAGTGTTCTTGCCTGGAGCATCCCAGGGATGGGGGAGCCTGGTGGGCTGCCGTCTATGGGGTCTCACAGAGTTGGACACGACTGAAGCGACTTAGCAGCAGCAGCAGCAGCAGCAGGAGTAGTGGGTATGAAATGGTATCTCATGGGTTTTGATATGGAATCAGTGGCCAATGACAGTGAACATCTTACTGTTATGGTCACGTGTTTATACTCTTTGAAGAAGTGTCTATTCGAGTCCTTTGCCCATTTTAAAATTCCATTGTTTATCTTTTAGCTGTTATTAGTTCTTCATGTATTCTAGATCCTAGGCTCTTATCAGATTTAAGATTTGCAAATATTTTCTCCCATATTTTCTTTTCACTCTGTTGTTAGTGTCCTTTGAAGCATAATAAAATTTAATTTTGATTTAATAAAGTTCAATTTATCTATTTTTTTCTTTTTTGCTTGTTTTTTTGTTGTCATATCTAAGTACCCATAGTCATGAAGACTTATTCCTATATTTGTACAGTTTGAACTCTTAAATATAAATACTTTTATCTATTTTGAGTTAATTTTTGTGTATGATATGAAGTGTCCACCTTCATACTTTTCCATGTGGATATACTGTATTTTTAGCATGTGTTGAATGCTTTCCTTCATCAAATGGTCTTGGTACCTTGAAAAGATCAATTGACAATATATTATGTGTTCATTTCTAGATTCTCAATCTTATTCCATTAATCTGTATGTGTATTGTTATGCCAGTATGCTATTGTTTTGATTGTAGCAGCTGTATAATAAGTTTTGAAATCAAGATGTATAAGTCCTTCAAGTTTGTTCTTCCTTTTCAGTATTGTTTTTGGCATTCAGAGTCTTCTGAAATTCCATATGGACTTTAGGATTAGCCTTTACATCTCTGCAAAATGGCAGTAGGAAGTTTAATATGGAATGCGTTAAATTTCTTAAATATTTTGAATATTACTGCCACCTTAACAAAATTAAGGCTTCTAATTCATTAACACAGACATTACTTTTTAGTTTAATTTCTTACAATAATATTTTACAGTTTTCAAAATATTAGTGTGGTACAGTATGCAAGGCTTGAACCACTTTTATTAATTTATTTCTAAGTCCAGTATTTTATTCCTTTTTTAAAAAAAAATAATCCTGTAAATGATTTTTCTCCTTAATTTTCTCTTGGATTGTTAATTTCTAGTGTGTATAAATACAAATGATCATTAGAACTCGAATTAATAGAAAAACTGTTTCCAAAACTCTGGCATATGGATGTTAAAAACTTTTAAGATAGGAAATTTTATCAAACACTGTTAGAAACTTGTCACTTTAACTGGGATGTTTTGCACAGATATTTTAAGGAGTAGAATGGGAAATACATCTATTTTACATCTAAGATTATCTTTTATAGTCAAATCGTACAAATGATGTTGATTGACGTATTTCATGGGTGCTATATCAAACTCTTCAAAAGAGTGTGGACATATGTTTGCATGCATTTACCAAAACCAATGAAGGGGAAAAAATTCAGACAATCAAATGGAGTTTACATCAAATAGGTTTTTTTTCTTCACTAAATTACTTAAATTTTTCACTTTTCAGCAAAGTCATTGGTAATTTTCCCAAAAGTAATACTTTTTCAAAAGATATTTCAACTTGATATTTGAGTGATAGGAAGGAATATAGCAAATTCAAATAAGGAAAATGTTGAAGTCATATTTCTAAAGAAATGTTTTGGAACTTTCTGTAAAAGAAGCACTTTCCTATTTATTATATGTAATTCATGCATATATCACACTCTCAGAGAAAAATGAGAGCAATCAGGGGAAAAAAATCCCTTAAAATGCTATAATTTCAGTTTATCTCAAATTTAAGGCACACTTTTGCAACAGAAATTTTTTTTACCATCACTGAATTTAAATAGCCTATGAAATGTGTGTCTTCTCCCATGACAATTTGGTAGAACAACACTCTTATTACATATTGCTCAAGTGAGACTTTAAAAAACAAAGCAAAACAACACAATATTACTATGAAATGTATTATTATTGCAGAACTATCTTATACTAAAAAATAATTTAAAATTATGTCATGTGGCTGTTTTAGATTTCAGTGTAGAATATTATGCTTTGTGGTAAGTATATTCTGTCTTTTAAATTTCATATGCTTTTTGGTTATTATATTTCTGTAGAGTAAACACATTGCAATCAAATAGAATTTATCTTTGTCTTGATTATTCAGTATAAAAGAGGACCCACACAGCCAAGATGTATGCTTTAGGTTATTTAATAACTGTTAAAGAGACAATTTCGATGCATGAATCTAGAATGCCATCAATCAACCTAATGAAAAGAAATATTATTATCTTGCATTTTTCTTTTCTGTTATTGATTTGTGGTGCCCCAAGACCATTTTAAAAATGATCAGTGTAGTCCTTATCTGTCATGGAAACAAATTCGTTCTTTGGGTGGCTGAGCAACATGAGGGAAAATAAATTTCTCAGAAATGTATCCCCTGAAGGTTGCTATCCATTATGGTTACAAGTTTGCAATGGAAATGGCTTTATTGCTATAAGAGAATATGATAAAATTTAAAGCCTGTGAAAAATGATTAGAAAACAAATATAATACTTATATAATATATCAATAAACATATATCACCACAGTATGATATATTTATTTATTAGACAATGTTTTGAGTATATCAAAGCAAACATAGAACAACTCAAATCTGAATGTTAATCCAAAGAGTAATAAAAATGAAAAACTGATGCCTGCAGGGGATAGAGAATTAAAATATTCTTCCTTTTCAACATAGAGCACTTAACATTTTCTGCTTGGATGGCAGGTGTGAACTCTGTAAATAAGATTTCGTTGTATCAGTATTTCACTTAACTTTATCTCTTCCACATTGCTCCTAGTCTGAACTTTAGCATGATTTCATGAGTTTTTCTAGGAGATCATCTCAACAGAAAAATAAAGCAGAAGATAATGAAACTAATTCTATCACTTGAGTTCTGATTTAGCCCTATGCCATCTGGGCTTCCCTGGTAAAGAATCCACCTGCAATGTGGGACGCCTGTGTTCCATCCTTGGGTTGGGAAGATCCCCTGCAGAAGGGAATGGCCACCGACTCCAGTCAGTGAATTGGTGAATTCCAAGGACTGTATAGTCCATGGGGTCGCAAAGAGTTGGACATGACTAAGTGACTTTCACTTCTTTGTCATCTATGCCTCCTTTCATATAAACCACATCACATGAATTAGAATATATTATTATTATTTTACTATATATAGGTATAATCCTTATTTATATGTCTCAGTTCAGTTCAGTTCAGTCGCTCAGTCGTGTCCGACTCTTTGTGACCCCATGAATCGCAGCACGCCAGGCTTCCCTGTTCATCACCATCTCCCGGAGTTCACTCAGACTCACATCCATCGAGTCCGTGATGCTATCCAGCCATCTCATCCTCGGTCGTCCCCTTCTCCTCCTGCCCCCAATCCCTCCCAGCATCAGAGTTTTTTCCAGTGAGTCAACTCTTCTCATGAGGTGGCCAAAGTACTGGAGTTTCAGCTTTAGCATCATTCCTTCCAAAGAAATCCCAGGGTTGATCTCCTTCAGAATGGACTGGTTGGATCTCCTTGCAGTCCAAGGGACTCTCAAGAGTCTTCTCCAACACCACAGTTCAGAAGCATCAATTCTTCGGTGCTCAGCACTTCTTCACAGTCCAACTAAGAAATAACTACAGAAAGAATGAAGGGATGGAGCCAAAGCAAACACAATACCCAGTTGTGGATGTGACTGGTGATAGAAGCAAGATCCGATGCTGTAAAGAGCAATATTGCATAGGAACCTGGAATGTCAGGTCCATGAATCAAGGCAAATTGAAAGTGGTCAAACAAGAGATGGCAAGAGTGAACATCAACATTCTAGGAATCAGCGAACTAAAATGGACTGGAATGGGTGAATTTAACTCAGATGACCATTATACCTACTACTGCGGGCAGGAATCCCTCAGAAGAAATGGAGTAGCCATCATGGTCAACAAAAGAGTCCGAAATGCAGTACTTGGATGCAGTCTCAAAAATGACAGAATGATCTCTGTTCGTCTCCAAGGCAAACCATTTATATGTCTATCCACTGGTAAATGGGCTTTCCTGGTGGCTTAGTGGTAAAGAAACTGCCTGCCAAGCAAGAGATCTGGGTTCCATCCCTGGGTCGGGAAGAGCCCCTGGAAGAGGGAATGGCAACCCACTCCAGTATTCTAGCCTAGAGAATCCCATGGACAGAGGGGCCTGGTGGGCTACAATCCGTAGGATCACAAAGAGTCAGACATGACTGTGGCAGCTTAGCACTCACATAGCAGCAATAATAGGTATTCACTCATGGCATCAAAAAGTGGGGCAAAACTTAAAAGTTAATAAGTAATGGGCATTAACTCTGCCAAATCAGTAAAAAAGTTGTAAGAGAAGAAAGAGTAAATGCAAAATATGTGATAGGTATAAATAAGATGGACATCAAGAAATATGTCAGCCATTATGTTACATGTAAATAAACTGAGATTAGATTAATGTAAAAAGTTACATTTCTGCAAAAACCAAATTTTTAATAAAAGTTGAAAATAAGGCATGGGGGTAGAGAAATACTAGAAAAACACTAACAGTAGGAAAATAGGTATGGGGATATTATATTGAGGAAGAATTAAAGCATTAAACATAATATAGAGGGGCATTGCATGATGAAAAAAAAGACAAAAAGGTACAATTTATAATAAAAATGTAACAAAGAGTAGTGCGTGTGCACACACACACACACACACACCAACAACAACAAATCAAAAACCAGGAACTAAATACGCGCAAGAAAAAAATCTCTTTGAAGAGCATAGAGAAAATGATTAAAAATAAATCACAAGTATAATAATAGATTTCATGTTACTGTCAGAACTAGACTATTGTAATAGACCAAAAGGCTTGGATGAATAGAATTGTACATGCACACATATTAAGTATGACTGGTGTAGTCTGTCATTATTATAAGATTTTTAGAGCCATATATAAAGAGAGAGACAAGGAGAGCTTTGTTTTCATCAAATAAAGGGTATTATGTTTAGAATATTGATTTATTATGTTTGTTTAGAAGATTCTGAAAAATTAGCTATGCACTTGGGCATTAAGAAAAACATTTTAAAAGGAGAGCTATGATTTTTTTATTTTTCTGCAAAATTATAGATAATAAAATGTTAAAATGTTAACTTGTTGAAATTAATATTATATCAAATGCTATGATAAGATGATGGCTTTCCTGGTGGCTCAGATAGTAAAGAATCCATCTGCATTGTGGGAGACTTGGGTTTGATCCCTGGGTTGGGAAGGTCCCATGAAAGAGGGCATGGCAACCCACTCCAGTATTCTTGCCTGGAGAATCACCATGGACAGAGGAGTCTGGCAGGCTACAGTCTATGGGATGATCTTTAGGATGGACTGGTTGGATCTCCTTGCAGTCTAAGGGACTCTCAAGAGTCTTCTCCAACACAACAGTTCAAAAGAAGCAGCAAAGAAGCAGACACAACTGAGCAGTTAAGCATATAATAAGATGAAGATCAGTTCAGTTCAGCTCAGTCATTCAGTTGTGTTCAACTATTTGCGACCCCATGTACTGCAGCATGCCAGGCTTCACTGTCCATCACTAACTCCTGGAGCTTACTCAAATGTATGTTCATCAAGTCAGTGATGCCATCCAATCATCTCTTCCTCTATTGCCCCCTTCTCCTTCCACCTTCAATCTTTCCTAGCATTAGGGTCTTTTCCAATGAGTCAGTTCATCCCATCAGATGGCCGAAGTATTGGAATTTCAGCTTCAGCATCAGTCCTTCCAGTGAATAATCAGGACTGATTTCTCTTAGGATTGACTAGTTGAATCTCCTTGAGTCTAAAGGGTTCTCAAGAGTCTTCACCAATACCACAGTTCAAAAGCATCAATTCTTCGGCGCTCAGCTTTCTTTATAGTCCAACTCTCACATCCAGACATGACCACTGGAAAAACCATAGCCTAGATAGACCTTTGTTGGCAAAGTAATGTCTCTGCTTTTTAATATGTTGTCTAGGTTCAGTTCAGTTCAGCCACTCAGTTGTGTCTGACTCTCTGCGACCCCATGAATCGCAGCACGCCAGGCCTCCCTGTCCAGCACCAACTCCCGGAGTTCACTCAAACTCACGTCCATCGAGTCAGTCATGCCATCCAGCCATCTCATCCTCTGTCGTCCCCTTCTCCTCCTGCCCTCAATCTTTCCCAGCATCAGGGTCTTTTCAAATGAGTCAGCTCTTTGCATCAGGTGGCCAAAGTATTGGAGTTTCAGCTTCAACATCAGTCCTTGAAATGAACACCCAGGACTGATCTCCTCCAGGATGGACTGGTTGGATCTCCTTGCAGTCCAAGGGACTCTCAAGAGTCTTCTCCAACACAACAGTTCAAAAGCATCAATTCTTCAGTGCTCAGCTTTATAGTCCAACTCTCACATCCATACATGACCACTGGAAAAATCATAGCCTTGACTAGACAGACCTTTGTTGGCAAAGTAATGTCTCTGCTTTTGAATATGCTATCTAGGTTGGTCATAACTTTCCTTCCAAGGAGTAAGCATCTTTTAATTTCATGGCTGCAGTCACCATCTGCAGTAATTTTGGAGCCCCCAAAAATAAAGTTAGCCACTGTTTCCACTGTTTCCCCATCTATTTGCCATGAAGTGATGGGACTGGATGCCATGATCTTAGTTTTCTGAATGTTGAGCCTTAAGCCAACTTTTTCACTCTCCTCTTTCACTTTCATCAAGAGGCTCTTTAGTTCTTCTTTGCTTTCTGCCATGAGTGGTGTCACCTGCATATCTGAGGTTATTGATATTTCTCCCGGCAATCTTGATTCCAGCTTGTGCTTCTTACAGCCCAGAGTTTTTCATGATGTACTCTGCATCATATAAGTTAAATAAGCAGGGTGACAAGATATAGCCTTGATGTACTCCTTTTCCTATTTGGAACCAGTCTGTTGTTCCATGTCCAATTCTAGCTGTTGCTTCCTGAGCTGCATACAGATTTCTCAGGAGGCAGCTCAGGTGGTCTGGTATTCCCATCTCTTGAAGAATTTCCCACAGTTTGTTGTGATCTACACAGTCAAAGGCTTTGGTGTATTCAACAAAGCAGAAGTAGATGTTTTTCTGGCACTCTCTTGCTTTTTCAATAATCCAATAGATGTTGCAGTTTGGTCTTTGCCTTTTCTCAATCTAGCTTGAACATCTGGAAGTTCATGGTTTACCTACTGTTGAAGCCTATCTTAGAGAATTTTGAGCATTACTTTACTAGCATGTGAGAAGAGTGCAATTGTGCGCAAGTTTGAACATTCTTTGGCGGTGTCTTTCTTTGGGATTGGAATGAAAACTGATCTTTTCCAGTCCTGTGGCCACTGCTGAGTTTTCCACATTTGCTGGCATACTGAGTACAGCATGTTCACAGCATCATCTTTCAGGATTTGAAATAGCTCAACTGAATTCCATCACCTCCACTAGCTTTGTAGCGATGCTTCCTAAGGCCCACTTAACTTCGCATTCCAGGATGTCTGGCTCTAGGTGAGTGCTCACACCATTGTCAATATCTGGGTCACGAAGATCTTTTTTATACAATTTTTCTATGTATTCTTGCCACCTTTTCTTAATATCTTCTGCTTCTGTTAGGTTTATACCATTTCTGTCCTTTATTGTGCCCATCTTTACATGAATTATTTCCTTTGTTTCTCTAATTTTCTTGAAGAGATCTCTAGTCTTTCCCATTCCATTGTTTTCTTCTATTTCTTTTCATTGATCAGTGAGGAAGACTTTCTTATCTCCCCTTGCTATCTTTGGAACTCTGCTTTCAAATGGGTATATCTTTCCTTTTCTCCTTTGCCTTTAGCTTCTGTTCTTTTGTCACCTATATGTATGGCCTCCTTGGACAACCATTTTGCCTTTCACAATGAAAGGGAGATTAAAAACCATATAGAAAAGTTAAGAGAATACAGTGATAGCTATAGAACAAGATAAACAGTATATTTAGATACAAATTTATAGGCTCTGAAGAAAGAAGGAAAATAAAGGTACTAAGGGCTAACTGTAAGAGATTAAGGAAAAATAAAAATAGAAAAGACATGGTGAGGTGGAAGTCCTTTGATCTCAATGTGAATGTGTACCAGTAAAATTCATATGCTGAAATCCTAATGCCCAGTGTGATGGTATTAGGAGGTGGGACCTTTGAGTGGTGATTAGGTTTGAAGGCAGAACCCTTATGTATGGGATTGTGTTTGTTAGTCGTTCAATCGTGTCCAAACTATGCAGCCCCGTGGACTGTAGTCCCAAAGGCTTCTCTGTCCATGGGATTCTACAGGAGTACCAGAGTGGATTGCATTGCCTTCTTCAAGGAGGTCTTCCTGACCCAAGGGATTGCACCTGGGTCTCCTGCATTGCAGGTAAACTCTCTACATTCTGAGCCACAGGGATTCAGTTCAGTTTAGTTGCTCAGTCATGTCTGACTCTTTGCGACCCCATGAATTGCAGCATGCCAGGCCTCCTTGTCCATCACCAGCTCCTGGAGTTTACCCAAACTCATGTCCATTGATTTGGTGATGCCATCCAACCATCTCATCCTCTGTTGTCCCCTTCTTCTCCTGCTTTTAATTTTTCCCAGCATCAGGGTCTTTTCAAATGAGTCAGCTCTTTGCATCAGGTGGCCAAAGTATTGGAGTTTTAGCTTTAGCATCAGTCCTTGAAATGAACACCCAGGACTGATCTCCTTTAGGATGGACTGGTTGGATCTCCTTGCAGTCCAAGGAACTCTCAAGAGTCTTTTCCAACACCACAGTTCAAAGTCATCAATTCTTCACTGCTCAGCTTTCTTTATAGTCCAACTCTCACATTCATACATGACTACTAGAAAAACCATAATCTTGACTAGATGGACCTTTGTTGGCAAAGTAATGTCTCTGATTTTTAATATGCTGTCTAGGTTGGTAATAACTTTTCTGCCAAGGAGTAAGCGTCTTTTAATTTCATGGCTGTAGTCACTGTCTTCAGTGATTTTGAAGCCCCCCAAAATAAAGTCTGACACTGTTTCCACTGTTTCCCCATCTATTTGCATGAAGTGATGGGACTGGATGCCATGATCTTAGTTTTCCCAATGTTTGAGTTTTAAGGCAACTTTTTCACTCTCCTCTTTCACTTTCATCAAGAGGCTCTTTAGTTCTTCTTCACTTTCCGCAACAAGGGATTAGTGTCCTTATAAAAGTGACCTTAAGAGATTGCTTGCTTTTTTCACCATATGAGGATACGGAAGAAGTCTGTTGCTCAAAGAGGGCTCTAGATTCTTACTAAACAGAAAGAAGGTACTTATTCTTCCTTTACTATAAAACCTGCATCCAAAGTTAACCAAATAGTAGAGGAATGTTTTCTTCTATAGAAAAAAAAATACAACTAATAAATGTCCAAGGAACAACTGGATGATAATAGTACCTTTTGCAGTCTCTAATGCTGCTGCTGCTAAGTTGCTTCTGTCATGTCCGACTCTGTGAGACCCCATAGACGGCAGCCCACCAGGCTCTCCCGTCCCTGGGATTCTCCAGGCAAGAACACTGGAGTGGGTTGCCATTTCCTTCTCCAATGCATGAAAGTGAAAAGTGAAAGTGAAGTCGTTCAGTCGTGTTCGACTCTTAGCGACCCCATGGACTACAGCCTACCAGGCTCCTTTGTCCATGGGATTTTCCAGGCAAGAGTACTGGAGTGGGGTGCCATTGCCTTCTCCGGCAGTCTCTAATGGATCTTAGTAAATAATGAGTGATGGCTGCTGACACCACTGAGTGAAAAACAGACAGGAAACTCTATAATGAATGGGTCAAAGTGGCAACATCTGAACATATTGAATCAAGCATAAAAAAATGAACAACCAGATGTTAGCCAGCTTCAGATATGATGTAAAAAAGAAAATCAAAATCACCTATAGGTATTTTGCCAAATGAAGAAAAAAACCCTCATATGTGAGTCCAAGTATCAGTTATCAGTAGTGAGGAGACAACAAAGCAGATAAATCAGCAAAACCTATAGGAAATGTTTTAAGAAAAATGATCCAGATTCTTCAATAAATAAGCTGAAGATGGAAATGAGAGAAGGTACCTGCAAATAAAATGATACAAATACTTTAAATAAAAGAAATGCCATCAAAGAGTAGAAAGAACACTGTATACTGAAAGAATATATGATGGCATGTAGAAATTATTATTATTTATTTAGCATTATAATGATATTGTGATTGTGTTTCAAAAAAAAGTACTCTCTTAAAGATATATAGTATTTAGAGAAGGAATTCTGAGATATCTGAGGATTATTTAATAACAATTGTGAAGTAAAGTAAAACTGGCTAAGCATGTTGGAACTATCGAAGATGTCTGATGGATACTTGAAGGTTCTCTACGCTAGTTTCTCTACTTCTGTATATGTTTGAAAATGACTATAATAAGGGAGGTTAACAATAAAATATTAGTCCTATTTTTATTGAAATAAAATTCAATTAAGAATAAAACCCTTTTGACTGTATATTTCTAATTTTATTGAATTCTGCATGTTAAACCACTAATATAATGTAAAAATAAGAAAAGTAATAAAGGGAAGCATGTGATTTTCATTTCACCTGAGTATTTCATTGGAGAGAGTTCTTATAACTTTGCTGATAATATATCCTGCACAAATTATAAAGTACTTCATAAAATATTAATCTGAACTTTTGTAATATGCAACTTCTTTTTGTCAAAGGGGAAGTACTGTTACTGAACACTCTAAACTAGTCAACTGATGGGATTTATTTATCTTTGGAGGACATATGCACTAAAATATTTTTTATGCACAGGGTAGTATATGCACATATGTATGTTCTCAGTCACTCAGTTGTCTCTTTGCAACCCTATGGACCATAGCCCACCTGGCTCCTCTGTCCATGGGATTATTTAGGCAAGAATACTGGAGTGGTTGCCATTTCCTCCTGCGGGGGTTTTCCCTACCCAGGGATTAAACCCATGTCTCCTGAAGCTCCTGCACTGGCAGGTGGAGTCTTTATCACTGAGCCACCTAGGAAGCCCTCACATATGTACAAATTAATCTTTACGGCTTTGCCATTAAATTGTCTTTTCCTATTTTCAGTTTTATTAAAACATATACTTTTAGTTTGTTTGAATACGCTATTTCAGAAAATCTGTAACAGAAATTATGGGTCAGTACTTGGAGACATTAAATACAGGTAGAATGAAGAACAGTTTTTCAAATGAATAAATGATTGCACATTTATAGATATAGATTCATGTGATATTTCAGTACCATTACAATCTTGATATTTATTTTATTAATTATAACTTGATGAGGGTTTGAACAATGCATATTATGTCTGTTAGTAAGTCTCAAACATGTGTATGTTAATTTCATAAAAACAGAAAAATCCAACCTTGTTGTTTAAAGTGCATTGACTGAGTTATTTTCTATATTTGCTGATTAATATAATTTTATAAATAAGATTAGTTGTTTTCCTTTAAGAAACAAAAGTAGGCAACTGAATTTTCTCACCACTGACCAAAGATTGGGAACAGGCTGCAAAAGTTACATAGAGAAATGTTCAGATTTTTATTAGAAATTAGGAGAACCCAAAGACAATTTAATCAAGACCTTCAAACAAACAACTCTTCTCAGTAGAAAGTCCCAGAGGCATTGGTAGAGATAAAGGAAAAGAGACTAAATGATATGAAATATTAAATTTAAAAGTGGTGAAAACTGGTAATTATTTGGTATATCTGTTTTAGACACAAATGGTTATCTAAATTATTTTTATCAATTACAGTAAAAGTGCCTTCTTTAATCTTCTTAAGTCTCCCTTAAACTATGAGGTAGTAGAGTAGTGTTAAACCTCTGTCTCTAACAGTAACATTATGACTCTGAGCAATCCACTCAGACTTTTTTAGTTCTAGTTTTGTTCTTTTAGTTTAAACTTAATTTTCTAGTATTATGAAATTATTCTTAATGGTAATTGTTCTTCCTTTTGAGTTATTATGAGATCAAATAATTACTTGTATATGAAAGTGAACTGTGAATCTAAGGACTATGTCAATATTGCTATCAGTTCAGAACCATACCCTATAGTACTAATGCACACGTGTGTGCTCGGTTGCTCAGTTCTGTCTGACTCGTTGTGAACCCATGGACTAGCTTGCCAGGCTCCTCTGTCTGTGGGATTTAACCAGGCAAGAATAGTGGACTGGGTTGCCATTTCTTCCTCCAGGGAATCTTCCCAACTCCAGGATCAAACCTGTGTCTCCTACATCTCCTGCATTGGCTGGAAAATTCTTTACCATGAAGCCACCTGGGAAGCCCATAATTCTAATGAGCAAATATCAAGTCGAGCATATGGGACAAAAGAGTGGGCAAAAGATATGAAGGGCCAATCATGTCTGTAGAAGTGACAGAATGATGCTACCACATTCAGGATCATACATTGCTGAAGAAATACTCCTCTTAACACAGTACTTTGTTGAACCTCAAGTTGTTTGGTCCATAAAGGACCTTAAAGAATTTAGACTCTTTCACAAAGAAATACTTATTCTTGAATGTTCTTTCTCACTGAGGCATTGAGGCCAAAGCATGCCTCTTCCAGACAAGTGAGTTATCCCTTTGATTTTCCATATTTGCTTTGGGACGTCACTATTTCATAGTTTCGTATGATCTTGAAAGGTTAATTCATTCTCTAAGCTTCCGTTTCTCCGCTCTGGAGTGCTATTGACTGTTGCTTGGAAGTTAAAAGAGCAGAACTCAGTAGAGCACAACCATTAAATGTTATTTCCCTCCTTTTCCATTCATATCGCCTTGCTGAATTTGTTGTCAGTCTCTCCTAGCATGAAATCTCAGAGACTTCCCGTGACTTTTCCAGTCACTCTTGGATTAAAAAAGTTTTCTAAGCACTTTGTCATTTTCATTTTATTAAAATGATATTGCAGTCCAACAGTCAGAATTCCAACCTTCATATGAGGTTAAAACACTTTCCTTCCTTCCACACCTTGAGTATTCTGCAGGGTGGAAACCAACAAAGGGAAAGCAGAGAAGATCAACTTCTCAATTTCTCATTCTTCTGCTAAACTTCCTTTTCTTTCTATTCTCCTACCTTCCATCTCCTCATTCATTCCTTTGCTGTTTGCTTCTGGCTTCTTCAGTGTTGGAGTGGGTCATGGGAGTGAAGAGAGGTGAGAAAATACCTACTTAAGAAATGACACTCAAATTTTCTAGGCTTGGTAGACTTTGAAAGTTGACTCTGGCCTTGGCCATTTTTGGCTTCTAGAGATTCCCTCACAATGAACATTTCACCTTACTTCGTATGATGCAGCCAAAGCATCTTTTCTAACTGGTCACTTTGGATCTCTCCTTGTGCTCTTGTTTACCTTCTTTTACTGGATCTTTCTCCCAGTCTTCCCTTCATGGCTTTTTCTCCAAAGCACTTTTCAGTTAGACATATTTATCTATTATCTGTCTTCTCTCAATAGAATATAAAATTTTAAGAGGCAAAATTACCTATTGTTATTCACTACTGTATTTCCTATACTTAGAAATGCCTGGCTTGTAGTAGGTATTCAGTAGATATTGTTGACAAAAATGAATGAATAACTGGAGGAATGAATCTTGGAGGAAGAGCCCCTTTATTGGAACCCTGGTGTTTTTCTACAGTGCCCTATTTAGTGTGATCCAAAACAAGTCTTTGGTGGCTTCTATCAAAATATACACAATTAATTCTTTTAAACAGTAACATTTGACAAGTGAAAGTGCAGCTATTTCTCAATTCAGCCTTCTGTACTCTTGGGGCTATTAGATAACCACAAACTCAAATATTTGGACCTTTTACAACATTGGTGAGGCAGTAGTTCCTATATCTCAGAGGGTGCAAATTCAAGTTCTCTGAATCTTGAAGTGCCTTCTCAATGACTTAAATGAGTGTTAATCTCCTTTTTCATGGCTCTTTCCCATGCCCTTTCAAAGAAATTCTCTCTGCAAAACCTCTCTTCTCTCCTCTGCCCTGCTCTCTTCTTTCTCCTTTGTGTTAGTCAGTTGTGCCCCACTCTTTGCTGACCAATGGACTGTAGCCTTAAATACTAGATACTGAGGTAAGATTTGCAGCACAGAATGGCAGGTTGCTGGTCCTGTGTAGGTGTGGTCAAGCAATTTGCAATTTGCTTCAGACCTGTTTTTTTTTTTTTGTGCCATCAGAACCTCAGTCAAATTTGAGACAAGAAGTCCAATTTTGGAATCCTGTTACATCTACCTTGAAAAGCTGTTATAAATATGTAATGAGATAAAGTGAATCAATCATGTAGCAAAATGCTTAACATAAACCAAACGTTTATTTTTTCTCAGTCTTCTTCCCTAAACTCATTTCTTGTTGTTCATACTAAAATGATGGATAGAATCCTAGCTCATAACTATATTTCCTTGGAAAATTTTGAACATAGAGAAAGAGTGAAAGGAGTAATAAATTCCCTTGGAAATCTAAAGGAGAAAAAAAAAAAAAGATAAACAAGAAAAAAGCCCACAGTCATCATAAATATTTCAGATGTAAGTTAGAATTACAGTATTTATTTTTTCCTGACAGAAGTATATCATCTTCTGTTGCTAATTTTTGAATTTCACTTTAGAGGTGCAAGCTAGGCAATTTAAACTTGTCAGAGTCATATAAATTACTGACTGACTTTAGCAGAAAGGGCTATTTTCTGGTATTCAGTGATTAGACCTGAAATACATTTTATACCAAAGTATGAGATTAGTTTCACCTCTAAATGTAGTATGCATGTACTTCTTGTACCCTCCTTAAAAAATTAACTATTCATGTTTAGCAGAGAGTGAAATTTATCAGGGACAAAGCACTGCAGGTGAGCTCATTCCCTTGTTACCTTGATGTATGGAATTATTCCCTCAGGTTCAAACCTAATCAAATGTGACCACAACTCATCTAATACTTTCTTCCAGATCTGTGAAGCCTTAGCAATATTACCAACTAATGAATTCTTCTACAGAGATACTGGTAGTAAAGTCCTTCTATAACCAAGTAATTTTTCAGAGAATTGTATTTTATTTTGAGGCTGCTGCTGCTGCTAAGTCACTTCAGTCGTGTCCGACTCTGTGCGACCCCGTGGACTGCAGCCTACCAGGCTCCTCCGTCCATGGGGTTTTCCAGGCAAGAGTACTGGAGTGGGTTGTCATTGCATTCTCCATTATTTTGAGGCTAGTAGAAGCTTTATTTAAGTTATCAGTACTTTGGGAATTTAGTGGATTACTCTGAAGGAGGAAAGGAACAGGCCAAGCTGACTCCATCTTGAAAAAGAAGGAAACTCTATCTTACATTCCCAGTGAACTTTGGACTATGCACCTGGTAGCCATGGAGATCACATACCTATGGCCAAACAGGCCTCCTGGACTGAAAGACACCAGATTCCATACCAAGATTTCCCTTTGCCAGAAAGAATGTGATAATCCCCTGTGTAGTCAATCACCTTTGTAATCTTTATGGCACCCTTTGGTGTAGGTTACAATATATAACCAGCTGACCCTTCTGGTTATGAATCAGGGCTGTAACCTGATTTTATCTCCTTTTAACACTTTCCAGGCTAGATTCAAAGAATTTGGGGATGTGGGCTTAAGCAGTACACTTAAGGTATATAAGGTTTTCACAAAAGTTGGTTGGGGTCCCTGGCTAAAGAGGAAACTCTGCGTTGACCTGACAGTGTTATAAACTGCATTCCACTATCCACGCTGTCCTTCTGAGTGAGTTTGTTTCCTGGAGCATTTAGCGTTTGGCTATAACAACCTGCGTGTAATGAAAGATACATTTAAACATTTTACCCAGAAGCTATGAACATTTATAAAAAGTTGAAATAAATAATTGGATTAGAACAAAAATGTAATATGAGTTAAGTTATTTGGATATACCATTTGAGATATCTTTTCCTTGTTTGAGAACATAGTTTCACCTATTAGAATTAGTCACATATGTAAATCCTATGAAATCTTTCCTGATAGCTCAGTTAGTAAACAATCTGCCTGCAATATACAGGAGACCCCAGTTCACTTCCTAGGTTGGGAAGGTCTGCTGGAGAAGGGCTAGGCTACCCACTCCAGTATTCTTGGGCTTCCCTTGTGGCTCAGCTGGTAAAGAATCTACCTGTAATGTGGGAGACCTGGGTTTGATCCCTGAGTTGGGAAGATCCCCTGGAGAAGGGAAAGGCTACCCACTCCACTATTCTGGCCTGGAGAATTCCATGGACTGTGTAGTCCACAGGGTTCAGATTTGGTCTGAACTCCATGTGTGTCACATGGAATAAGAGGGGAAGAACCCTGATCGTGCTTTTAAGGAAAACTTACTTTTAAGAATAGCTCACAAGGTCTGCAACTGCTGCTGCTGCTAAGTCGCTTCAGTCGTGTCTGACTGTGTGACCCCATAGAGGGCAGCCCACCAGGCTCCTGCATCCCTGGGATTCTCCAGGCAAGAACACTGGAGTGGGTTGCCATGTCCTTCTCCAATGCATGAAAGTGAAAAGTGAAAGTGAAGTCACTCGGTTGTGTCCAACCCTCAGCGACCCCATGGACTGCAGCCTTCCAGGCTCCTCTGTCCATGGGATTTTCCAGGCAAGACTACTGGAGTGGGTCGCCATTGCCTTCTCTGGCTGACAAGGTCTAGCACAGTGATAAAAAACAGGTGATCAAATTTTTAAAAGTAAATATGGATTTCAAATGTCTACTTCCTTTAACAGCATAGGCTGGTCTTATTGACATAATATTAACCAGGGCACAGAACTCAGCCTGAACACCAGTTTTCAAAGGAATCCAAGCATACCAGGAAATGCGACTTTTTTATGATCTTGCAAAACGACAAAAATATTGTAAGGTCATAGTGAAAGAAGATATTTCATGGGTCCTGCAGCATTTTCTAATTTCTCTTTCCCTGGTCCTTCTTCTTCCCTAGTACTTTTAAAAAAGTCTTTCTTGAATTTGTTAAAACATTCATTCTGTTTTGTTTTGGGTTTTTTGGCTCCAAAATGTGTGGGATCTCAGTTTCCTGACAAGAGATTGAAGTCACACGCCCTGCACAGAAAGGCAAAATTTCAACCCCTGGATCACCAGCGAAGCCCATTTCCTAGTTGGCTTTTCTTTACAGTTATTTCTTTTCATGGTGATAAAATACACATACTATACAATTTACCATTAGTGGCATTTAGCTCATTTATTGAAACAGTGTTGTACCACTAGCTCCTCTGACTAATTACAGAACATTTTCATTACCCCCAAAAGAAATCCATTAAACAGTCTTTCCCCATTTCCCTGAACTCCTGGCAGCCAGTAATTTTATTCTCTCTATAAAACTGCCTGCTCTGCTTTTTTTGTAATGGAACCATACAATATATTTTGTTTCTTTCTCTTTTTTTTTTTCTTTTTACGTAGCTTGTTGTTCTCATGCTTTACCATGTGTAAGCACTTTATTCTTCATGTCTGAATAATAGTCCATTGTTTATATATGCTACATTTTATTTTTCTATTCATTAATTAATGAACATTTGCATCATTTTCATCTTCTGGCAATTATAAATACTGCTGTGACCATTTGTGTAGAAATTTGTTTGAATATCTGATTTTAGATCTGGATACATACCAAGAAATAGAATTTCTAGATCATATGGTAATTCTGTTTAACCTATTGAGGAAACACCAGCTGTTTTCCACAGTATCTGTACCATTTTACATTCCCATCAGCAAAGTACAAAAGTTCCCAAAATTTCTCCATTTCCCTTACCAATACTTGTTATATACTGTTGTTTTTTTTTTTTTTTTTAATTAAAGCCATCCTAGTGTGAGGCTATATATTACTTCAGCTTTGATTTGCACTTTCCAAATGGTGAATTGGGTTGAGCTTGTTGTCCACTCATATGTAATCCTTGGAAAAAATGTTTAGTCAATTCTTTGCCCATTTTTAAATTGAGTTTTTTTTGTTTGTTTTTTTATTGTTGCATTATAAGTGCTTTTTATGTATTATGAATACTAAGTCCTTATTGGATATATAGTTTGTGAATATTTTCCCCTATTCTGGGCTGTATTTCTACAATCTTGATCCTTTCATTGTTACTTTGCCTCCAATATTTGCTATCCCTACTGTCTCTTAGGAGTAAATACCTCCCTTTCCAATGTGTAGACGAGTAGTTCTTTTGTAAACTCTTTCTAACTGAGGCACCAGTCTCAGTTACTGGGACCTCAGGCTTCACTGTTGTTCTCTAGTCAAAAAGTCCTGTCAGACTGTTTGTAATGCCATGGACTGTAGCCCTCTGCCCATGGGATTTCCCAGGCAAGAATACTAGAGTGGGTTGCCATTTACTTCTCCGGGGGACCTTCCCTACCCAGGGATCAAACCTGTGTCTCCTGCTTGGCAGGTGGATACAGTACCACTCAGCCATCTGGAAGCCCCAGGCACTTTATTTTCTTAGCTGCTGGTATGAAATGTCTCTTTGTGGAGACCTGTCTTTGTTGAGAGAATAGATTGTACAGGTTTCATTAGGCAAAATCTATTCTCTCAACAAAGACAGGTCTCCACAAAGAGATATTTCATACCAGCAGCTAGGAAAATAAAGTGTACTCCATATTTTTTTCAAGAAGAAGTTTTATATTCAGAAAATGATTATTTTTTTCAAAATATTACACAGAATGATAAATTTTGCTATTATAAAATAGCTATTACTAGAAAAATTGAAGGCAATAAATGCAGTGGTTATTTGAAGATTTTAAGTGATAGGTAACTTGTCCTGGGAGCATTGATAACCTGATGCAGGTGTGCCAAATATAATCCTTGTAAGGTCTATACCATGGATAAATCCTCTTTGTGGAAGAGTAGTTCTATTACCAAGTCTTTGTCTATAGAAGTTTTCAATCACATGACAGAATTAGGCCAAGTGTGAAATATTGTATACCTAGATTCCTGGTAAATGAGTGAATTGAAAACATATACAACTTGTACATTTGCTGTCAACCAAGATAAATAAATTTTAAAGAATGTTGACTTTATGATTCAAGATGGGAGCATGGGCAGACTTTCTTTTTTTTTTTTTTTTTTACCAGGACATTTCCACTAGTTTCAGAATATATTTAGGTCCATCCTTATCCCTGTGATATTTTTAAAAAAGTTCTTTTTGACATGTGCTTACTTTAACATTGTCTCTCTCAAAACTGGTTTGACAGTAGTACCTAAAGAACAAATCTCTGATAGCTTTTATGGACAGTGGCAGAGCAGTGAATGCAAATATAAACTCACTACCCCTCAAGGGTCAGTTGTTTCTAGTAGGTTTTACATCTCATTCAATTTGACAGCCATTCCCCAACAATTTTGGTGAAAGATTTCTTAACTCTGATTAGGTTTATTTATTGATACACTGTTATCATCAGATTTAAAATGTAGTATCACAGATATGCTGAATTTCAGCACCATTAATAAGATAAAGTTTGCTTCACACTTTGCAATCTTATGAAATTATAGATTTATATAGCTATAAACTTTTATAGACTTATGTATTATGTATTATATAAATACAGAATACACACACACACACACACACATTCTTGAGGATCTTGAGATGAGATCATCTTGAATTTCCTGAGTGGGCCTGAAATCCAAGCATCGGTGTCACTACAAGAATGAGTCAGAGATAAGTTATACAGACAGTGGAAGAAAAGATATAGAGGAGAAGATGATATAAAGACAGGGGCAGAGATTTCAGTAATGCAACTACTAGCCAAGGAAGACCAAGGATTGCTGGTAGACACCAGAAGCTGGAAGAAAAAAGAAAGTATTGGTCCCTAGAGACTTTGGAGAGAATGTGGCACTCTTAGTACCTTGATTTAAAACTTCTTCCCTCCATAACTGTGACAAAATAAACTATTGTTTAAAGCCACTAAATTTGTGGGTTGTTATTTGGCAGTCCTAGGAAATCAATGCAGATTTTGTTACTGAGAGTGGGGTGCTGATGTAAAAAGTACCTAAAAATACAGAAGTGGATCTAGAATTGTATAATAGGTAGAGACTAGAAGAATTTTGAGTATTTTGTAAGAGTAAAAGCCTAGATTCACTTGAAGAGACATTTGATAAAAATACAGACCTTAACGGTGCTTCTGGTGAGGTCTCAGAAATAAAAACATATTATAAAGACACTTGTGTTCCTTGTCATAAAGTGACAGAGAACTGTGGCTGAATTGTTTTCTATTTGGGGATGGAAGGCAGATCTTATAAGTAATGAAACTGGATATTTAGCTGAAGAGCTTCCCCAAAAAAGTGCTAAAGATATGGCCTGGTTTCCATTGTTGTGTATGGTAAAATGTGAGAGAAAAGAGATAAGAAAATAACTGCTAAGCAATATGCAAAAGAAGGAATTCAAGAAATACCTGGAGTAACAGGGAAATTTGGCCTTGGAGTACAGAATGAAGCAGGGCAAAGGCTAATAGAGTTCTGCCAAGAGAGCGCACTGGTCATAGCAAACACCCTCTTCCAACAACACAAGAGAAGACTCTACACATGGACATCACCAGATGGTCAACACCAAAATCAGATTGATTATATTCTTTGCAGCCAAAGATGGAGAAGCTCTATACAGTCAACAAAATCAAGACCAGGAGCTGACTGTGGCTCAGATCAGGAGCTGACTGTGAACTCCTTATTGCCAAATTCAGACTGAAATTGAAGAAAGTAGGGAAAACTGCTAGACCATTCAGGTAGGACCTAAACAAATCCCTTATGATTATACAGTGGAAGTGAGAAATAGATTTAAGGGACTAGATCTGATAGATAGAGTGCCCGATGAACTATGGATGGAAGTTCATGACCTTGTACAGGAGACAGGGATCAAGACCATCCCCAAGAAAAAGAAATGCAAAAAAGCAAAATGGCTGTCAGGGGAGGCTTTACAAATAGCTGTGAAAAGAAGAGAAGCAAAAAGCAAAGGAGAAAAGGAAAGATATAAGCATCTGAATGCAGAGTTCCAAAGAATAGCAAGAAGAGATAAGAAAGTCTTCCTCAGCGATCAATGCAAAGAAATAGAGGAAAAAAATAGAATGGGAAAGACTAGAGATCTCTTCAGGAAAATTAGAGATACCAAGGAAACATTTCATGCAAAGATGGGCTTGATAAAGGACAGAAATGATATGGACCTAACAGAAGCAGGAGATATTAAGAAGAGCTGGCAAGAATACACAGAAGAACTGTACAAAGAAGATCTTCATGACCCGGATAATCATGATGGTGTGATCACTCATCTAGAGCCAGACATCTTGGAATGTGAAGTCAAGTGGGCCTTAGGAAGCATCACTATGAACAAAGCTAGTGGAGGGGATGAAATTCCACTTGAGCTATTTCAAATCCTGAAAGATGACGCTGTGAACGTGCTGCACTCAATATGCCATCAAATGTGGAAAGCTCAGCAGTCAGGGGAGGCTTTACAAATAGCTGTGAAAAGAAGAGAAGCAAAAAGCAAAGGAGAAAAGGAAAGATATAAGCATCTGAATGCAGAGTTCCAAAGAATAGCAAGAAGAGATAAGAAAGTCTTCCTCAGCGATCAATGCAAAGAAATAGAGGAAAAAAATAGAATGGGAAAGACTAGAGATCTCTTCAGGAAAATTAGAGATACCAAGGAAACATTTCATGCAAAGATGGGCTTGATAAAGGACAGAAATGATATGGACCTAACAGAAGCAGGAGATATTAAGAAGAGCTGGCAAGAATACACAGAAGAACTGTACAAAGAAGATCTTCATGACCCGGATAATCATGATGGTGTGATCACTCATCTAGAGCCAGACATCTTGGAATGTGAAGTCAAGTGGGCCTTAGGAAGCATCACTATGAACAAAGCTAGTGGAGGGGATGAAATTCCACTTGAGCTATTTCAAATCCTGAAAGATGACGCTGTGAACGTGCTGCACTCAATATGCCATCAAATGTGGAAAGCTCAGCAGTGGCCACAGGACTGGAAAAGGTCAGTTTTCATTCCAATCCCAAAGAAAGGCAATGCCAAAAAATGCTCAAACTACCAAACAATTGCTCTCATCTCCCATGCAAGTAAAGTAATGCTTATAATTCTTCAAGCCAGGCTTCAGCAATACGTGAACCGGGAACTTCCAGATATTCAAGCTGGTTTTAGAAAAGGCAGAGGAATCAGAGATCAAATTGCCAACATCCACTGGATCATGGAAAAAGCAAGAGAGTTCCAGAAAAACATCTATTTCTGCTTTGTTGACTAAGCCAAAGCCTTTGACTGTGTGGATCACAATAAACTGTGGAAAATTCTGAGAGAGATGGGAATACCAGACCACCTGACCTGCCTGTTGAGAAACCTGTATGCAGATCAGGAAGCAACAGTTAGAACTGGACATGGAACAACAGACTTTTTGCAAATAGGAAAAGAAGTATGTCAAGGCTGTATATTGTCACCCTGCTTATTTAACTTATATGCAGAGTACATCATGAGAAATGCTGGGCTGGAAGAAGCACAAGCTGGATTCAAGATTGCCAGGAGAAGTATCAATAACCTCAAATATGCTGATGGCCCCATCCTTATGACAGAAAGTGAAGAAGAACCAAAGAGCCTCTTGAAAGTGAAAGTGGAGAGTGAAAAAGTTGGCTTAAAACCCAACATTTAGAAAATGAAGATCATGTCATCTGGCTCCATCAGTTCATGGCAAATAGATGGGAAACAGTGGACACAGTGGCTGACTTTATTTTTCTGGGCTCCAAAATCACTGCAGATGGTGATTGCAGCTATGAAATTAAAAGATGCTTACTCCTTGGAAGGAAAGTTATGACCAACCTAGACAGCATATTCAAAAACAGAGACATTACTTTGCCAACAAAGGTCTGTCTAGTCAAGGCTGTGGTTTTTCCAGTGGTTATGTTGGAATGTGAGAGTTGGACTATAAAGAAAGCTGAGTGCCTGAGAATTGATGCTTTTGAACTGTGGTGTTGGAGAAGACTCTTGAGAGTCCCTTGAACTGCAAGGAGATCCTGGAGTCCATCCTGGAGGAGATCAGTCCTGGGTGTTCATTTTAAGGACTGATGTTGAAGCTGAAACTCCAGTACTTTAGCCACCTAATGTGAAGAGCTGACTCACTTGAAAAGACTCTGATGCTGGGAAAGATTGAGGGAAGGGGAGAAGAGGATGACAGAGAATGAGATGGTTGGATGGAATCACTGACTCATGGACATGGGTTTGGGTGGACTCCGGGAGTTGGTGATGGACAGGAAGGCCTGGCGTGCTGCAGTTCATGGGGTTGCAAAGAGTCAGATATGACTGAGCGACTGAACTGATGGAATTAGAGCTTGAATTATTTGGGGGTACTTAGCTTATTCAGATTGCAAATGATGGAAAATTAGGCTCTTTACTAATGGGAAAGTATGTGATAGAGGTCCAAGTGTGTGGCTAGACAATTTTTGCTAATCAATTAGATAAGTCTCGCATGAATCCAATCAACTATCTCAGCAGGAGCCAGGAATAGACAAGGGTTAACCAGGAAGGGTCTGTGTGGAGAATACTCTTGTCTAATGGTGTTGATGCTTATGATATACCTGGGAGACATGAGGTTTTTGAGACTGCTATACCAGCAGAAGCAATGTCAACTTGGACAAAAAAATACAGACACTTTGAAATGAAGGATATGCTGGGCTTCTGGTGTTCTCCATAAGGGAAATGAGTTGATAAAGATTATTGACTTAAAAATGTGCAACCCTTCAAGAAAAAGGAGAGTGACTCTAAGGGCAGAATTGTAAATGCAGAAGCTGATGACAGAGAAGTGGGTGCAGAGTAAGATGGAGGCACTGATATTGCCAGAGCCTTTATGAAGGAACACATTTCTGTTGTTTTAAGCTTCCAAGTTTGTAGTAATTTGTATGGCAGCCTAGGAAACAAATTCACTCACATTTTCTTAGATTTGCTGGTATAATTTGCATTCTATTTTAGGTAGTAAACCGTCTTCCCCAACAGAACATGTCTGGAATTTTTAACTCTCTTTTTAAAAAAGTTTTCTTATGTATGTGTAAAAACTAGACGAAAGCAAAGTTGATTAGAAGGCAGAATGGCATAATGGAAATCATATTAAGCTTTGAATCCAACTAGATTTAAAGTCTACGTCTCCACTATGCGACATCAAGCAAATGAGTGAACCTCTCTGAATCTACTTTCTTTATCTATGAGACAGAAATGATAACAATAAAGTTGACAAGAGAATTAAAGTACAAAATATATTTAATTTGGCAGGCACAGTGTATGCTAATTTTCTTCCCTCCCTTTATCCCAGTAGGAATATTAAAATAAGCAATAGAGGGAGGTTACCCTGTAATCATGAATTTAATGCTTGGAAATTTTGAACATCTAGAGTGGTTTTAATCCATGTGGCAATTTAGAGAGACTGATAAGAAGGTTAGACCTTTTGCAGTCCTTGTAAAACCTGCTTTTACACAGGTGCATATCTTTTTGGCCCCAGGGAATTCATTTAAGAACTTTTTTTTGAATGATTGCTTATTAAACTTATGTGTACCAAAAAAAAAAAAATGTTACACAGTTAGAGGAAAAGAAATATCTCTATCGATGGTAAGTGAAAGGCTGCAGTCTTTGAGTTTTCTGTTTCTTTATTCTATCTGCTATATCAGATCCTAATTATTAAAACACACAGACAAGTCCGTAGATTCTCAAAATGATCTTGATGATGAATAAATGTCTGTATTTATACTTTCTGCTCACATTTGAGGTTTAATTTTTGAAGACACTTACAGAAGACACATGCAGAGTTTTCATCTCTCCTGAGTTAAGCCCTCATTAGCCTCACATAAAGTATAATAAGAATGCTTTGAAAAGTTGTATTTATTTGTTCCAATGGTGCTTCTCCAACTTTTATGTTCCTATCTTATGTACCAAAATTCTGAAATTGAAGAATCAATTCCTCAAAGTTGCATTTATAATAAAACCTCAAATAAATTTGAAATGATTGTGCAGTAAAACCTCCTGAAGGGGAAGGAAGAGATCCCTCATACTTTATACAATGTGTTTTAAATATTTCTGTTCTCCCTTAGAACGCTTCCTAAAAAGTTTACTCTGTTTTCTTTCCTCTTCCTCAAGGATCTCAACTCTAGTTGTATATTAGAATGTCTGGAGTTGGAACATGGTTATTAAAAAAAGTGGGCATGTGGAAATTTTCTAGCATGTTCAAGAGTTAATAGAATAGTATAATGTGTTCCCACCTATCACTAGCTTCAACAACGAGCTTATTATCAGTCTTGTTTCATCTATTTCTTGTTTTATCTATATTCCCACCCAATTTTGGATTATGCTGAACCAAATCTAAGCCATCATTACAGATAACTTAATCTATAAGTATTTTTATAAGTATTTTTGATGAAAACTATTTTTAAACATAACCGTAAGGAAATGGCAACCCACTCCAGTGTTCTTGCCTGGAGAATCCCAGGGACGGGGAGCCTGGTGGGCTGCTGTCTGTGGGGGTGCACAGAGTCAGACACGACTTAAGCGATTTAGCAGCAGCAGCAGCAGCAGCAGCAGCAGCAGCAGCAGCAGCAGCAGCAGCAGCATAACATCCTTATCATAAAATTCTCCAGAGGAATTTTCCTGGCCAAGAAATTTAATCCAGGTCTCCTGCATTACAGGCAGATTCTGTACAGTTTAACCCACCAGGGAAGCCCTCAGTTCAGTTCAGTTCAGTCGCTCAGTCGTGCCCAACTCTTTGCGACCCCATGAATCGCAGCACGCCAGGCCTCCCTGTCCATCACCATCTCCCGGAGTTCACTCAGACTCACGTCCATCGAGTCCGTGATGCCATCCAGCCATCTCATTCTCTGTCGTCCCCTTCTCCTCCTGCCCCCAATCCCTCCCAGCATCAGAGTCTTTTCCAGTGAGTCAACTCTTCCCATGAGGTGGCCAAAGTACTGGAGTTTCAGCTTTAGCATCATTCCTTCCAAAGAACACCTAGGGCTGATCTCCTTCAGAATGGACTGGTTGGATCTCCTTGCAGTCCAAGGGACTCTCAAGAGTCTTCTCCAACACCGCAGTTCCAAAGCATCAATTCTTCGGTGCTCAGCCTTCTTCATAGTCCAACTCTCACATCCATACATGACCACAGGAAAAACCATAGCCTTGACTAGATGGACCTTAGTCAGCAAAGTAATGTCTCTGCTTTTGAATATACTATCTAGGTTGGTCATAACTTTTCTTCCAAGGAGTAAGCGTCTTTTAATTTCATGGGTGCAGTCACCATCTGCAGTGATTTTGGAGCCCCCAAAAATAAAGTCTGACACTGTTTCCACTGTTTCCCCATCTATTTCCCATGAAGTGATGGGGCTGGATGCCATGATCTTCGTTTTCTGAATGTTGAGCTTTAAGCCAGCCTTTTTGCTCTCCTCTTTCACTTTCATCAAGAGGCTTTTTAGTTCCTCTTCACTTTCTGCCATAAGGGTGGTGTCATCTGCACATCTGAGGTTATTGATATTTCTCCCGGCAATCTTGATTCCAGCTTGTGTTTCTTCCAGCCCAGCATGTCTCATGATGTACTCTGCATATAAGTTAAATAAGCAGGGTGACAATATACAGCCTTGACATACTCCTTTTCCTATTTGGAACCAGTCTGTTGTTCCATGTCCAGTTCTAACTGTTGCTTCCTGATGTGCATACAGATTTCTCAAGAGGCAGGTTATGTGGTCTGGTATTCCCATCTCTTTCAGAATTGTCCACAGTTGACTGTGATCCACACAGTCAAAGGCTTTGGCATAGTCAATAAAGCAGAAATAGATGTTTTTCTGGAACTCTCTTGCTTTTTTGATGATCCAGCGGATGTTGGCAATTTGATCTCTGGTTCCTCTGCCTTTTCTAAAGCCAGCTTGAACATCAGGGAGTTCACGGTTCACGTATTGCTGAAGCCTGGCTTGTAGAATTTTGAGCATGACTTTACTAGCATGTGAGATGAGTACAATTGAGTGGTAGTTTGAGGATTCTTTGGCATTGCCTTTCTTTGGGATTGGAATGAAAACTGACCTTTTCCAGTCCTGTGGCCACTGCCCTATCATACACTAAATAACACTTACTCCTAAAAATCATCAAATATAAATGCTCACATTTCACCTAATGTTTTATAATATAATTGTGTACAATTTCTTTTAATTAAAATCCAAATAGCAATTATACATCATAATTGGAAGATATATTTTTGAGTCTTTCTTTATAAGATCTCCTTTTTTCACTGTTTTCTTTGATATTTATGAAGACATGTCTTAGAGAGTTATATGATGGACTTGATCTGGTAGCCCCTATCTACATCAAATTATTTACATTTTAATTAATTAAGGTCAAATAAAAATTAGCATAGATTAATAAAATTTAAATTTTACATTAAACATATTTCAAATATCCATTAGCCCCTGGTAGCTACTATATTGAATAATGCTTTTACAGAACAATTCCATTGTTGTTCAAAGCTCTAAAGAATGTTAAATTTCTCATGGTAAGGTTTTTTTCCCTGATTATACCCTTATGTCCTTTTAAGTGGTCTGACTCCTGTATTTCCTATAAATTAATAATTATATCTAGAGTATTGATGGATTTGTGTTTAATGTTTTGTGAAAACTGCTAATAATTTTATTGTGCATTTACTTTAGTAGATATATAAAAGCTGATGGTCTCTTTTCATGATGCTAGTAGCCACCAGTTATCACTGTGCTTGTACAGAGATGGTGATCAAAACCTTGCCCAAGAAAGAGAAATGCAGAAAGGCAAAACCGTTGTATGAGAAGGCCTTACAAATAGCTGAGAAAAGAAGAGAAGCAAAAGGCAAAGGAGAAAATGAAAGATATATCCATCTGAATGCAGAGTTCCAAAGAATAGCAAGGAGAGATAAGAAAGCCTTCCTAAGTGATTAGTGCAAAGAAATAGAGGAAAACAATGGAATGGGAAAGACTAGAGATCTCTTCAAGAAAATCAGAGATACCAAGGGAACATTTCATGCAAAGATGGGCTCAATAAAGGACAGAAGCTGTATGAATCTACAGCAGCAGAAGCTATTAAGAAGAGGTGGCAAGAATACACGGAAGAACTGTACAAAAATGATCTTCATGACCAAGACAAACACGATGGTGTGATCACTCACCTAGAGCCAGACATCCTGGAATGTGAAGTGGGCCTTAGGAACCATCACTATGAAGAAAACTACTGGAGGTGACGGAATTCCAGCTGAGTTTTATTAAATCCCAAAAGATGATGCTGTGAAAGTGCTGCACTCAGTATGCCAGCAAATTTAGAAAGCTCAGCAGTGGCCACAGGACTGAAAAAGGTCAGTTTCATTCCTATCCCAAAGAAAGGGAAAGCCAAAGAATGTTCAGAATACCACAATTGCACTCATCTCACATGCTAGTGAAGTAATGCTCAAAGTTCTCCAAACTAGGCTTCAACAGTACATGCATTGAGAACTTCCAGATGTTCAAGCTGGTTTTAGAAAAGGCAGAGAAGCCAGAGATGAAACTGTTGAATACCTGTTGAATCACAGAAAATACAAGAGAACTCTTGAAAAACATTTACTTGTGCTTCATTGACTACACTAAAGCCTTTGTGTGGATCACAACAAACTGTGGAGAATTCTTAAAGAGATTGGAATACCAGAACACCTTACCTGCCTCCTGAGAAGTCTGTATGCAGGTCAAGAAGCAACAATTAGAACCAGACATGGAACAACAGACTGGTTCCAAAATGGGAAAGGAGTACATCAAGGCTGTATATTGTCCCCTGCTTAATTAACTTACATGCAGAGTATATCATGTGAAATGCTGGACAGGATGAAGCAGAGGCTGGAATCAAGATTGTCAGGAGAAATATCAATAACCTCAGAAATGTAGATGACACCACCCTTATGGCAGAAAGTGAAGATGAACTAAGGAGCCTCTTGATGAAAGTGAAAGACAAAAGTGAAAAAGTTGTCTTAAAACTCAACATTGAAAAAACTAAGATCATGGCATCTTGTCCCAACACTTCATTTCAAGTGGATGGGGAAAGAATGGAAAGAGTGACAGACTTTATTTTCTTGGGCTCCAAAATCACTGCAGATGGTGACTGCAGCCGTGAAATTAAAAGACACTTGCTCATAGAAGAAAAGCTATGACCAACCTAGGCAGCATATTAAAAAGCAGAGGCATTACTTTGCCAACAAAGGTCCATCTAGTCAAAGTTATGGTTTTTCCAGTAGTCATGTGTGGATATGAGATTTGGACCATAAAGAAAGCTGCTGCTGCTGCTGCTGCTGCTAAGTCGCTTCAATCGTGTCCGACTCTGTGGGACCCCAGAGACGGCAGCCCACCAGGCTCCCCCGTCCTTGGGATTCTCCAGGCAAGAACACTGGAGTGGGTTGCCATTTCCTTCTCCAATGCATAAAAGTGAAAAGTGAAAGTGAAGTCGCTCAGTCGTGTCTGACTCTTAGCGACCCCATGGACTGCAGCCTACCAGGCTCCTCCGTCCATGGGATTTGCCAGGCAAGAGTACTGGAGTGGGGTGCCATTTCCTTCTCCTAAAGAAAGCCGAGCACCGTAGAATTGATGTTTTTGAACTGTGATGTTGGAAAAGACTCTTGAGAGTCCCTTGGACAGCAAGGAGATCAAACCAGTCAATTCTAAAGGAAATCAGTCTTGAATATTCATTGGAAGGACTGATGCTGAAGCTGAAGCTCCAAAATTGGCCATAACTGACTTATTTGAAAAGACCCTGATCCTGGGGAAGGTTGAAGGCAGGAGTAGAATGCAATGAGAGAGGACAAGATGGTTGGCTGACATCATCAACTCAATGGACATGAGTTTGAGTAGGCTCTGGGAGATGGTGATGGACAGGGAAGCCTGACGTGCTGCAGTCCATGGGGTCGCAAAGAGTCCGACATGACTAAGCATCTGAACTGAACTGAACTGAGTTTTTATAAAATAGCATTTGGATTACTCCATATTTTTTATGATTTCTTTTTTGCCCTGTGTCATTCTTGATTGTATAATTATAGCATACTTATTACAAATGATGTTGATTATCACTAAATTTTTGTCTTAGTTTCTGCTACCCCAGTCTTCCATCATCCTTCAGGGAAAAAATAATCAGCCAACAGTATACCATTTGTCATAGACTTTAGTCCACATTTTGTGTTATTTTGATCACGATGACAGACAGCCTATGTTTTTAGGTTAAACATTTTGTTAAGTTTTATTCTTCTATAAAATAAAATTTCTCCTGGAGATTTTATGCTTTAAGAGGACAGATTAAATACATGTGTCTAGTATTGATCCTTTCAAACTTATCTCAAGCTATAATAAAGGGATAGTATTTTTAAGACTTGGCCCCCTTAAGACAGGAAAGAAAAACAATTGGAATAGCATTTTGGAAGGCAGGAAGCAGATGGTCAAGGACTACCCACTTAGCAAATGCTAACCTGGAAATAGAAAAAGCTGAGAAAGAACCAAATTAAACTGTAAAATTTTCAAAAAACTCAGAAACTGGCAGAACTTAAGGAATTTACAGTGAAACAGTTTGCTGTTAAAGATGATCTGGTGAAACAGAAAGCAAATTCCTAGATAACCTCTCCCATTTCATTTGCCTTCCCCTCCATTACTTGAGTACCTCTGAACATTTGCTTCCTAAGGAAGGTTAAACTGTTCCTGGCCTAGGTTTTTGAGAGTAGATGTATAGTATCATAAAGAAAAGAATGAATGGACTATTTGTGTTTGTGTGTATATATACACATGCCAGGATTTTTGTCTCATACTTAGTTGCCTTTCAGGACATGTAAACCAGACTTCTGTCCCATAATAGAAGACTAAAAGATTTACCTTTAGGAAACTGGCCTTCCCACAAAAGAAGAAAGCAAATATATTGACATCCAAGTTTTCTTAATACCTGTCCAGATTTCCCTCTAATGAAGTTCAAATTGGCACCTCCTTACTAGGATGCTTAGCATGTTCAGTCTGGTTTTGAGCCCACTTCCTGCTATTCTTGATCATGAGCAGGCAAACAGATGATAAGATATTTGGAGGAAGACTTTAATAAAGAAGGTAGGAAAAAAGGAGCAAATAGAAAAAAGAAGCAACTTAGAGAAGACAAGTATTATGCAGAAAGAAAACAAATAACATTAATATCCTAGCAGTGATATTAGAGATGATTGTATTCTTAAAAGACAGACTAGATAGTATGAAGACAAACATTCAGAGAACACCATGAAATTAGAGAAGTGATTACAGGAAAAAAATACCTATGAAAGTGTTGTGATATAATCTTGTGGGAATCTCTCAGAAGAAAAGGACCAAAATTAAAAAACAAAAACAAAAAAACTGAAAGATAAATCTAGAGGACCAGTGTTTTTGTTTTCGTTTTTGTTTTTTTTTTTTACAACAGAAACACTAGAAGCAAGCAACAAGGTGCAGTACCTTAGAATAACTGAAGAAAAATGGTTTCCAACTAACAATTCTATACCTGGCCTGCTTCAAGTTATATTTTAGACATGGGAAGGGAAATTTAATTTCCCATTCCCCTTTCTTCAGAAGACACTAAAAAATGTGTTCCATAAAAATGGGAAAGTTAATAAGTAAAGATGAATGCAAAGATGGGATGGAGGTAAGAAACAGAAGATCAAACACAAGAAAAAGACAAAAAACTTCTAGCAGGATGGTGAAAAGTAAATCCCAAGTTAATTGACTTCCTCTAGGTTTTGATGATGATCTGTGAACATGGCTGTCATTTGGAAATTTGGTGGTCAAGTATGATGGAGAGCTTCATAGCAATCCATCCCACAGAATGAACTGATGGGCATAGTGGATGTCAACAAGCCTATCTCTTTTACTGATATGAGTCACGATGTTGCTCATACATGACTGAGACCGGAGGAGAAGGTAACCAAGAAGTCATAAGTGATTACTTTGAGGCCTGTTGTCTTTTTCAACTGACATTACATAAGACTCTCAGCTCCTCATGCATTCAAATGCAGAAAAAACCAAAAATCTAGCCCCACTTGAATTCTCCTTAAAAAAAAAAAAAAAAAAAACAACTGATACATAATATTTTCCTAAAACTAATACATAATATTTTCCTAAAACTAATACATAATATTTATACATAATAAACTAGTACATAATATTCTCCTCAAACTCATTTCCACCTGGAATCTCAAATATAACCTTATTTGGAAACAGGGTCTTTGCAGATGTAATTAGTTTAGATGAGGCTATACTGGGTTAGGATGGATCCTAAATTCATTTATGAAGATGAGAGTAGAGGACAAAAAGAAATACAGAGAAGAAGGTAACATGAAGACAGAGCCAGATCGGAGTTATGCAGATGTAAGTCAAGGAACGCCAAGAATTGCTGTCAGCCACAGAGTCTCAGAATAGGCAGAGAAGATTCTTCCCTAGAGCCTTCAGAGGGAGCAAGGCCATGCCAACACCTGGATTTCAGAATTTCAGCTTCTAGAACTATGAAAGAATACATTTCTATTCTTTTAAGCCACCCAGTTTGTGGTTATTTACTTGCAATTAATAGGCTTATTTTCTAGAGGTTTAGAATTTCAAGTTCATAAAATATGATCGTATCTACAAAATTCGGTTACTGGGATTTTGGTCCATAAGCATGTATTTTTTCCCCAATTTTTAAAGGGAAATAAAATCAAGTGACCTCATTTCAACTCATAGTTCTAGTCCCAAAATGTGTTCTTTGCTAAGTATGAGGACTGCTTGTAGAAGGCGTGATCTGTCTTTTTGATCAGAATGGCAACTCTGATGATGTGGTCTCAGTGAGGACTGAGAAAATTTATTCTGACTCACTCCTACCATTACTTTCAAGGCCTCTCATATCTGCCAACTACATCCATATTGCCTCCTTCATTTTCTTTCTGGCTGTTGTTATGATGCAACAGAAAAGGTTGTATTACCTCTACCGCTTCCCAGAGAATTCACATTCCTTCTTTCTATTGTTCTGAAGAAGATTTTACGTTAAACACAGTCTCTATTCTATTCTCTTACAATACTTTAATCTTTTAAAAAATAGAAAAAATAATCCATAATGTAAATGGGTCAGAATGTTCACAGTGGATGAAAGAAACATATTTTTTTAGAATAAGATGCTTATGGATACAAAGGTTATAATATGAAAATATTTTTGCTTTTGAAGGATATTTATTAAGAAGTAAAAATTTTAGGCACATCAAATGCGGTGCAAAAGGCAGCTTCCTAGGTTTAAGCCAATTTGCTGAATAGCACCCTTGTGGGGAATTGAAGAATTCATTCTGAGTCTCTTGTTAGCACTTTTCATATCTTTAATTTTAAGTTTTCCTTGGTGTGCATTTCAGGAATAAGAATATAATCACTCTTTTTCCTGCCTTGAGGAGTATTAAGAAGTTTTGGAAAGATGATGCTCTATAAATTCAACATGGAATGATGGGTTTCTGGCAAGCAGAAATATGTGTTGTGCCAGTTTGGAATTCCACCCAAATGCTATAGTTGGCATCCGAAAATGTGTGAGAATGGATTTTTGTTTGTTTGTTTGTTTGCAGCAGGATTTGGATGTGAATCACTTCAGTCATGCAACCAACTTGATGTGTATAATTCAGGTATCAGTTCAGTTCAGTTCAGTCGCTCAGTTGTGTCCGACTCTTTGCGACCCCATGAATCGGTGACAATAAAAGAGCAAAAGTAAATATTCTGTGGAATTGTGAAATCTTACAGATTGGCAGTCCCTTGATTGTCTCCCTGTGGTTGTGGCAGGCATCTTTACCACTCAGATAGAGTTGTTTCCTTTCCCAGACAAATGGATTTCCTGATAGCACTTTGCCAAGAAGTCAATTTTCCTCATCAACCATAGTTTTTCTTTTTTTCCTGAGAAAGATAAGGATACTTGTTGTATAGAAAAGAGATAAAAGAAGATGTCTTCAGTTTAATCAGTGGATCAATTGGCCGTGTGGTCAACTGGTGTAACCTGATAAATCTCTTTAGGAGTATATGGTTCCAACAGATGCTATCTTAGATAAAGTGTGCAGAATGGAATGAGGAATGTAAATGAATAGGGGCACATAAGGGCACCAGAGAGAAATTGCAGCACACAAAAGGAACTGAAAAGGAATGTCCAGAGACATAGGAAGTTAATCAGAGAAAAGTGTCATAGAAATAGAAGTAAGAAATTTGAGAGAGGGTGATTAGTTATTTGTTCCAGAGATCTTAAATAAGGTAGCCTGAAATCTGTCTCTCTATGGAAACTGGTAATGAGGGCGATTGTTGGCATAATGTAGGATGATAATAGTGTCGTTAATGAGAGGACTTTTGGTGTAATGAAACAGCATAGGTAGATTGCATTGAGCTAAAGAATGAATGGGCCATGGGAAGGTACAATGCAAATGTCAACTTCTCTTTCAACAAAATTTTGTGAAGGGAAGAACAAAGCCATGATAGTAAATACGTAAATGTAAGTTGTGGCCATTGGGCCACATTTAGATGCTATGAACACAGTGTAGTAAATGCTAGGAGAAGTGTAGCCAAAGAATCTCTGAGAATACAGAAGAGCACTTAATCATCCTAAAGCAGAAGACTTAGTGGACAAGAAAAGCCTTCTGATAGGTAAAGGCTTCAGAAAGGGTCACCTGGTAGATGCCACTTCAGGTTCTCCTGCATAATACCATTCTAGGAAATTTACTTAACTTTTCTGCGGCTACATAGTTTAACAGATTAATTTGAACGTTTCACTCCAACCTTTCTTTCTCATATACTTTTCCTTTCCCAGCCTCACCCACCATAACCCAGATTGAAGTAGAAGTCAAGATTAAAAGAAATTGCCCAATTAAGTATGAGATGATGATCCTCTTCTTAAGACACTTTCGTTACACAGCTGGTGTTTGGATACACAGGAATGGCCTGCAGTAAGGGGAGGGTTAATGCTGAGTAAGCAACAAAACTTGAGTTGAAGAGGGAATATACTAGATGAAGAGAGCATTTTTGCTAATTAATATTAGTGTTTTTTGTTTTTGTTTTTGTTTTCATTGCAGAAGACCAGTTTGGAAAGTTAGAAGGGATTCAGGATGAACTGGTCTTAAGTAAGAGTGTCCCTTATGGCAACTCATGTGCAACCTGCCTTTTGGCATTTCTGGACACTTATAAGTGCCCCCTGTATGTTGTGGGGGCAGGAGGAACATGAATGGATTGTGACTTCAATAAGAGGAAACTAAACTTAACCAGGGTGAATATTTCTATAAGCAGGAACACCAGTGTCTCAAGCATCAATGCTTTTACCTATAAAATGGGACTAATAATATTACCTACCTACCACATAGTGTCATTGGGAACATTAAATTTTCACAAGCATCATTTAAACTACATATTGAATGACTGCATTTATATGAAACTCAAAAATACCCAAATCTTATCTATGCTCTCTTAAACCCAAATAGTGATTACTCATGGTGAGAAGCAGCAGTATGGACTAGGCAGGTATGCAAAGGGAGGTTTCTGGGGGTGCCGGGGTCCAGCCCCGGTGGATCCAGGGTAATTCGAAGCGGGGATGGTGTAGGTGAGGAAAAACTTATTTATTTATTTAATTAGAAATATAAGATTAGATTAGGAAGAAATAGTGTAGTAGGAAAATTAAGTGGAGAAAAGAGGCTGAATAACTTGGTTTATGTGGAGAACTAATAAAACTTCAGGGCAAGAAGTTTGCACCATCTACGTTAGGCCACCGGTGTCCTCTTGAATATCGGAGGGTGCCCCGCCTTGGACTCCCTCTCACGTGGAACTTAAAAGCCGGGGCAGGTAGGTAGACATGGCGAGCCTCCACGCCCCAGATGGGAATTCAGCCAGAAAATAGAGTAAGGAAGAGACACGGGGGAAACCAGTCCTTCCAATGACTGGCCTGGCCTCTATTGTCTAGAAAGGCCTTTTATACCTTTTTGATTGTACATAGAGATCAATGGGTAATACAAAGTTTTGCAGCGTTAGCAGCCCAGACTCTTACCAAAACCAGGCTTTTCTCTCTGCATACCTAGTTGTATACACAAGTCTTAGGTGATTTACATCATCTTCCGGCTAAAAGGGCCAATTAACATTTTACAGCCTTTTTTCTGATAAGGGTATGTCAACCAGAAGACTTATTTGTGTTGATCTTCCCAAAGTCTGGTGCCACCCTCAGAAAGCACTAAATAAAGATACATTCTTACATAGCAGAGATACAGCAATTTATAACAAGTAAAAGGAGTACAGTGATTTATAACAAAAGAAAAGTAATTAACTCAAAAGTCTAGTGTTGCTAACATCAAAACTACTATATACCTTTTTCCATATCCCGATTACATTGATTAATATCCTCCCAGGTGCCTAAAAGATAAAGACTGTGGAGGCCTGGCAGCAATCATTGAGTCAACAGTGAAATCCGTCACCAATATGATTTTTAGCTCTTTAGAAAAGGCTCTGTATCTTTAAGATGCTTTAAGCTTTGTGCCTCTCGTGGATGGGGGGCTGTAAGCAATTCACAAGCTGTAAAAAGTCCAGGGGAACCTGTTAGGCAAGCTAGAGAGTTATCAGAGGGGGTTTGAACTGAAACATCCCTTTCAAATGCAGAAGACTAAAGCCCTGAGTTAACTTTTTCCAGATTGTGTCAGAAGAGTGGAACAGCACAGTACAATAAGGCAGGCAAATTCTTGTTTTCGGGGTACATGCTCAGGAAATTCCATGGGGAAACCCTGAGGCCTGACTCGCCTTGCCCTTCAGGCCTCTCCACATGACCTTGTCATGGGTGGGATTCCTCACGCTGGCTCCCGGCATGGGGGAGCTTGTGAAATTTTGTTTCATAATAAGTTTTAGTTAAAATGATATGCTTACTTTGTGAATTTATAGGGTTTTATATTTATGAATTATATGCTTTCTCCTTGATATTAAACTTTATAATAATTACTAAATTGTTTAATTATACATTAAATAACTTCATAGTCTAAATGTCAATATTGCCATCATGGTTAATGCTTATGATTTTATGTTCTATAATGAATGGAATTGCCGAAAAGTTTTTTTTCCTCCTTATTTTAGTAGCAGCTTTATTTTTTTCAATTTCTTGTACTGATACCAAACAAACAAACAAACAAAAGCAAAATAACCTAAGCATTAAAATAATGGTGTTACACCAGTTTTATACTTAATTTCAACATTAACACTGAACACTAATAACTCAATATGAAAGGTTGATATATCAAAAGAAGTGTTTCAAGACAAAAGGAAGCACAATCTCTTGAATAAGAGAATTATAAGCATGGATGCTAAACAACAATAATAACAGGTAATGTACCTGTTGCCAAGATGATTGGGCAGTTTTGTAAGAAAAGCAATCCCGTTTGTCATTTAATATGCTTTATTTTCAGCTGATGAAGTTGTATTATAGTCCCAGTTAAAGCATGCCATTTCACTTTACATGAGCATTGTATACATTTTTCTGTCCCTTAATTAGAATATATGCCTATAGAAACTCTCCCACTTCAAGCTACCAGGAACATTGGATACACTTTTACATTAAGTGCAGGCTAAATTTAAATATTATAAAGAAAAATCTCTTGACTCTAAATGCAGAGAATGATCTGTAGCAGATAAGCTAATTCGAAAGCATGACCACCTCAATATGTGTGCTATCTTTTTGACCTAAAGACTAAGCTTTTAACAGCCCCTAGGTAGGGGTGGATGTGGAATAGATGGTAGGGGGGCAGTTAAGACTCTTTGTACTTTCTCAACATGGAGACATGTTTCTTCAAAGCTCTGTTCTACACCTCTAAGTAAAAATGGGAGTAGAGGAAATCTACCAGTCTAACAAAGGAAAGGAATCTGGAAAGTGATTTAATTCAGCTTGGGCTTGGGAACTCAATTGAAAAAAAGATTTTCCCTCAGAATATGTAATCACAGGCGTTTGCCACTGCAAATTTGTGTTGGGTACACAAACTGGTGACCACCTATTCTGCCATCTTTCTGACTCCTACTGGAAGTTAAAGTTTAAATTTATATTAGCCACATGGTCTGAAAAATTGTAGCCTGAGATATTAACCTAAGCATTCCAAAATAGTACTCCAACCTGTTAGCAAAATATGCAGATCTTTCTTCAAAATACACCTAGTGATACTGCCAAGTCAGTTCTCATGGTTTCTCTGTACCATACTATTCTTCAGTTCAGTTCAGTCGCTCAGTCGTGTCCGACTCTTTGCGACCCCATGAATCGCAGCACGCCAGGCCTCCCTGTCCATCACCAACTCCTGGAGTTTACTCAGACTCGCGTCCATCAAGTCAGTCATGCCATCCAGCCATCTCATCCTCTGTCGTCCCCTTCTCTTCCTGCCCCCAATCCCTCCCAGCAGCAGAGTCTTTTCCAATGGGTCAACTCTTCACATGAGGTGGCCAAAGTACTGGAGTTTTGTTCTTAGCCACCACTATAATCTTCCCTGTGCATTATTGTGGTAACTGCATAATAAGTTTTTTTGCTTCTAAACTTGATATCTTTATTTATTCTCTACAAAGTCATATCTTGCCATTCATCAGATCAAAACTCAGTGATTTCCTATATCACACAGAATAAACTCCAGATCCTTACCATGGTGCTCAACAAGGCAACTGGAACCAGGTTCCTCCTGATCTGGTCCCAACAGATTTTCTGATCCCATTTCCTTCCCTCTCAGAAGGAACTAAACTGCTGCCAACTTGGTTTCAAACTTTTAGCCTCTAGAATTATAAGACATACATTTCTGTTGTTTAAGCCATCCAGTTTGTGGTATTTTGTTACAGTAGCCAGAGGAAACTAGTGGAACATTTATTCAAAGAGGACATCTCTCTGTACTTGATATGTGCTCAGTTGCTTCAGTTGTATCCAACTCTTTGTGACCTATGAACTGTAGCCCACCAGACTCTTCTGTCCATGGGATTCTCCAGGCAAGAATACTGGAGTGGGTTGCCATGCCCTCCTCCAGGGGATCTTCCTGACCCAGGGATTGAACCTGTATCTCTGGTGTCTCCTGCATTGCAGGCAGGTTCTTTACTTACTGAGTCACCTGGGCAATAACACTGTGAATTCATTTCCCTTTACTCTATACCTTGTATTATTTGTTCTTAGCATCTGAATTCTTTGTCTCCTTGTCACAAAAATACCAAGTTGTGAGAATCTGCCTGTATTTTCTTGTACTATCAAAAACAATCAAGAAAAAAATCTAGAAAGTTTGAAGAACTTTATTTATTATTTTTTTTTTTGCTGTATCCTGCGTCAGACATAGACTAGCGATTCAATTCTTACATGATAGTATACATGATAGAACTTTAGAAAATAATGATTTGAAACAGTAATCATGTACTGTGCCCCTCCAAATGAACAAATGAAAGAAAGATCTGATCCACTGTCAAATGTTCAAGTAATAGATAATTGAATCTCATAAAAATTTATTCAGTAATAGAAAAACATTAATCTTGTCTATCTCATTTAAGGACTTTGATACATGGCTGATAATTAAAGCAGAAAGAATGCCCCATGGTATTTTTATTAACCTCATGTCATACCTGTGTTGAGCATTATTCTAAGCACTTTATGAATATTAACTCAATTATTCCTTTTACCCACCAACTGAAGTAGAAGTAGGTACAATTACTGTTTCCATTTTGCATATGAGCAATGGAAGGAAAAAGTTTTGGTAATTTTTCTGAGATAACAGGGGTACTAATTGGTAAAGCATGGACTGAAAGTCAAATAGATTGGCTCTAGAAATTGTTTTGTTAAGTGTTATGCCATGGTGCACTCAAAGAGATGCTACAGGGCAATTTTGCTTACAAGTAAATGCACAAATAGCTTTAAATTATATTAGCTTACTAAATCTAGTAATGTATTGAAAGAAAACATTCATGATTAAGTTGGGCAAAGTCCAGTTATTATTGGAAATATTTAATGGTGAAAATTAGTGTATTACACAAATTATATTAAATAAGAACGAAAGCATATGTTCATTTTGTATGTAGAAAACATTTTTATAAAGTTCAGTGTTTATTTATCATTACAAAAAAAATGAAGCTATAAGTAAATTTGGTGGAAAACTGTCTCCTAAAATCTCAGCAAAAATCACACTTATTTTGTGATAGAAGAAGTGTTTTCTTTTAACTCAGGAAGATGACAGTAATGCCTGCTGTAGCCATTTTTAGTCAACATTGTGGTTGAGGCCCTAAGCAGGGCTGGAACACAAAAAATAATGAAAGTTGTAAGATTTTGAAAGTAAGAAACAAAAATTTCAATATCCTCATGTAATATGTTTATATTTAAGCCTAGAAAACTTAATAAAGAAATATTTGGAATTGATGTGAGTTCAGAAAGGTAACCATACATAAGATCATAAATCCATGATGTTCTATACACAGCAACAATAAATAGGATAAGATTATAAATACAGTAAAAGCTGTAAAGCACTATGTAATACATACAAAGAAAGTGTATAAATTGTTTAGGGGGGAATTATAACTTTTTATTGAAAAGCACTGAAGAATTGAATGAAGAGGTGTTTATATCTATGCCTAAAACATCTTAATAATATATGTAGGGTATGTCAGTCCTTATTGATATATGAATTTGATACATTAGCAATTCTGAGCCCTTCATGGTTTTTATGGAATGAACAAGTTGATGATATCACTTACAAGATGATTAAGAGGGCCAAAAATGATTAAGATTTGAAAAAGTATAGGCTGAGAGTATTTGCGACATACATCTCAAAAATAATGTAGTAGTATTTGTGTTCAGTTCAGTTCAGTCAGTTCAGTCGCTCAGTCGTGTCCGACTCTTTGCGACCCCATGAATTGCAGCACGCCAGGCCTCCCTGTCCATCTCCCGGAGTTCACCCAGACCTACGTCCATCGAATTGGTGATGCCATCCAGCCATCTCATCTTCTGTCGTCCCCTTCTCCTCCTGCCCCCAGTCTCTCCCAGCATCAGAGTCTTTTCCAATGAGTCAACTCTTCTCATGAGGTGGCCAAAGTACTGGAGCTTCAGCTTTAGCAACATTCCTTCCAAAGAAATTCCAGGGCTGATCTCATTCAGAATGGACTGGGTGGATCTCCTTGAAGTCCAAGGGACTCTCAAGAGTCTTCTCCAACACCGCAATTCAAACGCATCAATTCCTCGGCGCTCAGCCTTCTTCACAGTCCAACTCTCACATCCATACATGACCACAGCAAAAACCATAGCCTTGACTAGAGGGACATTAGTCGGCAAAGTAATGTCTCTGCTTTTGAATATACTATCTAGGTTGGTCATAACTTTTCTTCCAAGGAGTAAGCGTCTTTTAATTTCATGGGTGCAGTCACCATCTGCAGTGATTTTGGAGCCCGAAAAAATAAAGTCTGACACTGTTTCCACTGTTTCCCCATCTATTTCCCATGAAGTGATGGGATCAGATGCCATGATCTTTGTTTTCTGAATGTTGAGCTTTAAGCCAACTTTTTCACTCTCCTCTTTCACTTTCATCAAGAGGCTTTTTAGTTCCTCTTCACTTTCTGCCATAAGGGTGGTGTCATCTGCATATCTGAGGTTATTGATATATCTCCTGGCAATCTTGATTCCAGCTTGTGCTTCTTCCAGTCCAGTGTTTCTCATGATGTACTCTGCATAGAAGTTAAATAAGCAGGGTGACAATATACAGCCTTGACATACTCCTTTTCCTATTTGGAACCAGTCTGTTGTTCCATGTCCAGTTCTAACTGTTGCTTCCTGACCTGCATACAGATATCTCAAGAGGCAGGTTAGGTGGTCTGGTATTCCCATCTCTTTCAGAATTTTCCACAGTTTATTGTGATCCACAAAGTCCAAGGCTTTGGCATAGTCAATAAAGCAGAAATAGATGTTTTTCTGGAACTCTGTTGCTTTTTTGATGATCCAGCGGATGTTGGCAATTTGATCTCTGGTTCCTCTGCCTTTTCTAAAACCAGCCTGAACATCAGGGAGGTCACGGTTCATGTATTGCTGAAGCCTGGCTTGGAGAATTTTGAGCATGACTTTACTAGCATGTGAGATGAGTACAATTGAGTGGTAGTTTGAGGATTTTTTGGCATTGCCTTTCTTTGGAATTGGAATGAAAACTGACCTTTTCCAGTCCTGTGGCCACTACTGAGTTTTCCAAACTTGCTGGCATATTGAGTGCAGCACATTGACAGCATCATCTTTCAGGATTTGAAATAGCTCAACTGGAATTCCATCACCTCCACTAGCTTTGTTCGTAGTCATACTTTCAAAGGCCCACTTGACTTCACATTCCAAGATGTCTGGCTCTAGGTGAGTGATCACACCATCATGATTATCTGGGTCATGAAGATCATTTTTGTACAGTTCTTCTGTGTATTCTTGCCACCTCTTCTTAATATCTTCTGCTGCTGTTAGGTCCATACCGTTTCTGTCCTTTATCGAGCCCATCTTTGCATGAAATGTTCCCTTCGTATCTCTAATTTTCCTAAAGAGATCTCTAGTCTTTCCCATTCTGTTGTTTTCCTCTATTTCTTTGCACTGATCACTGAGGAAGGCTTTCTTATCTCTTCTTGCTATTCTTTGGAACTCTGCATTCAGATGCTTATATCTTTCCTTTTCTCCTTTGCTTTTTGCTTCTCTTCTTTTCACAGCTATTTGTAAGGCCTCCCCAGACAGCCATTTTGCTTTTTTGCATTTCTTTTCCATGGGGATGATCTTGATCCCTGTCTCCTGTACAATGTCATGAACCTCATTCCATAGTTCATCAGGCACTCTATCTATCAGATCTAGACCCTTAAATCTATTTCTCACTTCCACTGTATAATCATAAGGGATTTGATTTAGGTCCTACCTGAATGGTCTAGCAGTTTTCCCTACTTTCTTCAATTTGAGTCTGAATTTGGCAATAAGGAGTTCATAATCTGAGCCACAGTCAGCTCCTGGTCTTGATTTTGTTGACTGTATAGAGCTTCTCCATCTTTGGCTGCAAAGAATATAATCAGTCTGATTTCAGTGTTGACCATCTGGTGATGTCCATGTGTAGAGTCTTCTCTTGTGTTGTTGGAAGAGGGTGTTTGCTATGACCAGTGCATTTTCTTGGCAAAACTCTATTAGTCTTTGCCCTGCTTCATTCCGCATTCCAAGGCCAAATTTTCCTGTTACTCCAGGTGTTTCTTGACTTCCTGCTTTGCATTCCCGTCCCCTATAATGAAAAGGACATCTTTTTTGGGTTAGGAGATAGATAAATGGACTAATGGAACAAAATAGAGAAATTAAAACATATTAAACCCTGTTTGAGGAGAGATGTGGCACCACAGATCAGTGATGGAAAGAATTAACTTCTACATTTATAATGATGATGGTATTAGTTATTCATATGAAACAAGTAAAGTATATGTTTATGTCCTACCATGCCCAGAAATCAATTTTATGAGATATGAAAATCTAATCAGGAAAATCAAAATGTTATAATTAGAAACATCTGTTTTCTAAAGACAACATTAAAGTAAGTGACATAGTAATCCAATGGTTGGGCTTCCCTGATGGTTCAGGGGTAAAGAATCTGCCTGCAATGTGAGACATGGGTTCAGTCCCTAGGTCGGGAAGATCTGTAGAAGGAAATGGCAACCCACTCCAGTATTCTTGCCTGGGAAATCCCATGGACAGAGATGCCTGGAAGCCTACAGTCCATGGGGCCGCAAAGAGCCAGACACAACTGAACAAAAATAACCCCATGGTCTGTGGTCCAGGAGACAGTAATTGCAAGATATGTAAATGTTTAAATTAATAACTAAAATACATAAATTAAAAAAAACTTCAAAAAACATTTGAGCATAAAAATGGGCAAAAAGATATAGAGCAACGATTAGCAACAGAAAAAATATTAAACATGGTAATAGACATAGATATAGACATGGATCTATATAGATATATAACCACATACATTTGATTCACCATAGTGGCTACTTGGGAGGAGATGAAGAGGAATGAGTCAAAAGGAAGAATACAGACTATTATAGAAATAAATAGTATTTTATTTTTAAGTGATGGATAAGAACATGGATTCATTATATTATTTGCATATATACTTTATTAAACTGAAATATTTTATTATAAGCATTTTTTAATATGGACAAAGGATATTGAATATTATAAATGTTGAATGATTCCTTTGACAACAAGGAGAGTAAAGTTTATATCTCTAAACTCTGGTATGAAAAGTCGCTGAGATACTTTGCCCATCTAAGATTGTGAAAGATTGATATTTATTCATAGTACTATTTAAAAAATGACAAATTGATCTTAAAGAGAAAAAAAAGTGAAGATGAAAGAGAAGCCCGATTCTAAAGGCAATATGAACATTTTAGTTTAGTTTAGAACATTTTAGAACATTTAGTTCTAAAGGCAATATGAACATTTTAGTTCAGTTCAGTTCAGTTCAGTCACTCAGTAGAGTCCAGCTCTTTGTGACCCCATGGACTGCAGCATGCCTGGCTTCCCTGTCCATCACCAACTCCTAGAGTTTACTCAAACTCATGTCCATTCAGAAGATGATGCCATCCAACCATCTCATCCTCTGTCACCCCTTCTCTTCCCACGTTCGATCTTTCCCAGAATCAGGGTCTTTTCAAATGGGTCAGTTCTTCACATCAGGTGGCTAAAGTATTGGGGTTTCAGCTTCAGCATCAGACCTTCCAATGAATATTCAGGACTGATTTCCTTTAAAATTGACTGGTTTGATCTCCTCACACTCCAAGGGACTCTCAAGAGTCTTCTCCAACACCGCAGTTCAGAAGCATCAGTTCTTCAGGGCTCAGCTTTCTTTATAGTCCAACTCTCACATCCATACATGACTACTGGAAAAACCATAGCTTTGACTAGATGGACCTTTGTTGGCAAAGCAATGTCTCCTCTGCTTTTTAATATACTGTCTAGGTTGATCATAGCTTTTCTTCCAAGGAGCAAGTCTTTTAATTTCATGGCTACATCACCATCTGCAGTGATTTTGGAGCCCAAGAAAATAAAATCTCTCACTGTTTCCATTGTTTCCCTATCTATTTGCCATGAGGTGATGGGACCAGATGCCATGATCTTAGTTTTCTGAACATTTACAAAGAAAAATTGGAGTTTAGGAGACCTGATTCCAAACCCAAACTATTCCACTAACTCCCAGAATGACCTTGAGCATATTGCTTGTGATGGATTGAAAATTATTACACATTTTAGGACATTCCTCCCACTTAGACGTGGAATCCTTTTCCCCACCCTTGCTTCTGGGCTGGCTTGTGACTGATTTGGAAGATGGCAGAATTGACACTCAGCCAGAGTAACTACTACTGTAGCCTTTAAGTATGATATTGGCTTCATCTTGGTCTCTGGGATCCCTGAAGTATAGGAAGTCAAGCTGCCTAGCCAACAAGAACACATAGAGTGTCCATGAGAGGAAAGGGAGAGGGTGAAGAGCCTACATGAGCCCAGGTAACTGTCTCTGTAAAGGTGTAGGTATGTGATTGCAGCTGTCTGGAACCCTGCAGTTCAGCTCAGCCACTCCTTAAATACCACAGAGTAATCTCAGTGAATGGAGTATGAAGCAGAATTGCCTAGCCAGTGAGGCAGCTTGTACTATTGCTTACATATAGCTTTTTTCTTAGAGAATGTGTTTTGGTTTGGTTTGTTTGTTTGTTTGTTTTTTACACTGTCTGAATGTTATTGTTTAAACAGTCTAGAATTACTAGTCATACTAGCAATTTATTCAGTAGAAATCCTTTTCAAGATTCCATTTCTGCTCAGACTGGCTTTTGCTGACCCACAAAATGACGAGATAGAAAAATAAATATATTTTTGGTTTAAAACCACTAAGTACTGGATAGTTTATGATGTAGCAGTCTGCTACTGCTGCTAAGTCGCTTCAGTCATGTCTGACTCTGTGCAACCCCATAGATGGCAGCCCACCAGGCTCCCCCGTTCCCTGGGATTCTCCAGGCAAGAACACTGGGGTGGGTTGCCATTTCCTTCTCCAATGCATGAAAGTGAAAAGTGAAAGTGAAGTCGCTCAGCCGTGTCCAACTCTTAGCTACCCCATGGACTGCAGCCTACCAGGCTCCTCCATCCATGTGATTTTCCAGGCAGGAGTACTGGAGTGGGGTGCCATTGCCTTCTCTGATGTAGTAGTCTATGATGTAGATAACTGGAACTGAATTTGTTACCTGGAAGTGGGATGCTGCCATAAAAAAATGCTGAAACCTGTGACATTGTCTTTGGGCCAGTAGTGGGTAAACCCTGGACATCAAGGAGACTAATAGTGAAACTTGAAAGTAGATGTGGGCTTGGAGGTAGGAAAGGTGTATTTGAATTAAAAGTAGTGCTTTGTTATTTACTGGTGGAAAGTTCAGCAACACTGTCACTGACAGTAGTGGGGAAGATTGGAAATACACCTACTGGCTTAAACTAAGGAGCTTTCCAGGTATAATTTGCACAGGGCCAACTGGGTTCTAGTGGCCTCTCATAGATTTACGAAAGATGAAACTTTTCATTCTGTTATGGGTATGTATGGAGGGAAGCATATAACATTTCTTTAATTCACAGATCTTTGGATTAAGAGGAATTTTACACAGGGCATATTGTTCACACCTGGACCTAGTTTAGATAATAAGATATTGAGCACGAAGTTGGTTTTGGAATAGGATAAGACTTTGGAACATCTTGGAAAGAGCTGAGTGTATTTTGCATGTGGAAGAAGTAGAAATTATTAGTGGCTAGAGAGAGAACTATGGCATATTTAAAATGGCAAAAGTCCTTAATGAGTGATGAGGTCTGTTTCTCCATCACTTGAATCCAGGCTGGCATATGATTACTTGGCTAACAGAGTAAAGCATATAATTTTAAGTCTGAGTCTAGTCTTTAAAAGTACCAGCAGTTCCCGTCTTTATCTCTGGAATCATACATATTATGGTGGTGGCTTAGCTGCTCAGTTGTGTCCAGCTCTTATGACCTCATGGACTATAGCCTGCTTCTGTCCCTGGTATTTTCAATGCAAGTCTACTGGAGTGGGTTGACACTTCCTTCTCCAGGGGATCTTCCTGACCCAGGAACTGAACCCAAGTCTCCTCTATTGCAGGCAGATTCTTTACTTACTGAGCTACAAGGGAAGCCCATACATATTATGAGCCTCCATATATTAAATCTAACTACCCTACCGGAGAAAATCCAAGAAGAGTCCTTGAGATTACATAAAGAAGGGACCTACAGCAGTCTCTTGCTTTTCAATCTTCCTGCCATGTAATCAGGGATATTCTTCAGAACAGCTCAGGGACCAGCCTGACACCACCGGGTGATCCAGTCAGTTCCAAGTGTAATAGAGGAAATGCCCGAATGAGCCTTGCTGCTTTTTCTGACCTACAAATCAATGTGATACAAAATGCTTGTTAAACTGCTAACTTTTGGAGTAGGTTTTTACACAGCAGTTGATAACTAGATAGGCAGATAGTAAACAGGTAGATGAGATAGATATAGATAGCTGGATAGACAGATAACATACTAAGTTAGAATTCTATTTATCTGTGGGGAAAAAAGGGGGTTTGAACTACATTGTCTTTATGCTAACTGCCGAGTTCTTAAGGCTAAAGATTTATTCGTTTATTCTAGTCACTTTTGAAGCATCTTTCATTTCCTTAAGTCTGCTAAATCTCCAAGGCAAAATAATATAAAACAGAATAGATAACTAAATCTTGCTAGGCATTAACTAGGGTAAATACATTTGGAGAACTGCCTCTCAGTTTAAACCAGTTGAACTGTGAATATACCACGCTTTTAGAGAGACTGTTTCATCATGTCATGGTCTGTCTTATTAGAGTATGGTTTCAGTCCCTTGACAACTTAAAAATAATCACAGTCAAACAGAAGCTAAGCTGCTGGGATATGTGTTAATTGCTCCATTGTAGTACAGAGAGATAACAGGAACCAAGGTTCCCTTGAGATCAAGAATTGTGAAGTGTCAATTTCAAAATGAGTTTTATTTGGTTGGTTAAAAATAGCTGTTTTCTTGAGCAATATAAATATGTTTAGCATTGTTTGAACATCATTAAGTATGGTAAAGGTGCTAATCATTAGTAAGAAATGCTTTTGAGTATATGATTGCTACTCATTCTTTTTTTTTTCTTCCCTGGGAACTTTTATTGTATAAAGTCCCTTTTATACATAGATTTCTCCATGAAATAGAGGGTATGCATTCAGCATACTGATCCTGTGATGACCTATATGAGATGAACTGATGATTATCAATGGCTTACTTGATGTTTTTTGCAATGCCTGTCTGTGGCTATGATCTTTCATAAAATTCCAGAACAGTATTTTAAGATAAAGAATTTAACTCAAATTTTTAATTTTTATTAATTATAATTTTTTTTGCTATTTTCATAAATAAGGATCAATGCACATTTCACTTGAAAACTCTAAATGTCTACACATAAATAGTACCAAAATGATACAAAAAAAATGAGAGATGTCAAAGCTGAATTTCTGATCTGTGAGATCAAACGTATTCACTGGATTAACATTATAAATGCAAGATTATAAATGACTCACTTCATTTTCTGATAACTAAAGTGACAGATTACCAACTTGAACAAATGAATGTTGTTAGTTTGGATTTAGGTATTTATTTTTTAATAAAATTTTTCCTTTCATTCAAAATGGGCTAAAATACACTGCCATACACTTTCTAAGAAAGGCATTTTTCATTAACATCACTATTTGTCCTTCTTATTTAAGGGAAACCTAAAAATGTGTGTTTGCAAAATATTAGAATCTGAGGGATGTGTGAATAGAATATGTTCTTTATAAGTCACAAAGATACATTGTTTATTATTTATTTCTGGGTGACATTCTTTGTAAATTTTCAACTATAATTTATACTTGTAGTTGGAAATGTTATTATATTTTCAAAACTACTAATTTGATTATATAGTAATAGAACTTCTTAGCATGTTTTTAACTTATTTTTTTCAGTTAGTATAAAAATTATATTATCTGAATATACAAGTTGAATTATCATTGATTAATAGTTACCACTTCAAACAGCAAATAGGAATAGTGAAAAATAGTGATGTGAAAGAAAAGATTCAATCACTGCAAATCTTTAAATAGTTGTTTTTAAATTTTATATGTATATTGTTGTAGTGCTTATGAATTTTGTAAGTGTTATGCCCCCAGTATATGATCTTCTTTCTTTAGGAAAAAAAGAAACTGGAGAGAAGAGGAAAATATGAAATAAAAAAGTTACTGAAATACATTTATTATATATTTTTTCATATTAAATGGATACCTTGTAATAAATATTCCAGTAACTGATAACCTGGGAGGTATATGGTATAATTTATAAAAGGGACACATACACATATACACTTTTCTCTTTTCTAATCTATAATAGAATTTGAATTTAATAGAAACAGAAACAGCTGTTCAACATAAAAATTAAAATACATTTTAATATAAAAGTGCATTTACTATAAACAGAAATAAATGTTCAAAATGGCATTACGTTCTTGGATGTTAATAAGAAATATTAGTTTGTAAGAAAAAATGGTTATATCTAATAGCTTGGACCCTGGAAAGAAGTTCATGAAGACAATTGGACTAATTACACACAAAAACACTGAAATATGCTTTACCAGATCTGTGCCACTGGACCAAAGCATTGTAAGACCACAAAAACTACTTACCCAACATAGGTTTCATAACAAGGAACAGTCCAATAGAGTAGATAAATGTAAATAAAATGTAGTAGTACACATCAAAATTGAAAAATTTTAAGTTAGAGGCATATGAAGTTTCATAGGAGCACGAGGAAAGAAAATGATTTCCTCTGCGGAAGATTCTACAAACTTAAAAAAAAAAAACTATGAAATTTGTGTTTTGTTTGTTTGTTTTGGTGATTGGGTGTGAGTGGGAAGCAAAGACTGCCAGAGATGTGAAACTCTTTGGGTGAAGGCTACCTAAATACAGAGTCCAATGGCAAAGACAGTGCAGAGTCATTGCTCTTCTCTCTGTTGTCAGTGCCCTTGCTCTCCTGGTCTTTCAGAAGATAGCTGTCTAGACTACAGTTCCTTAACACAGGAATACAGTTCCAAGTTCAGATAAAGACAGTTTGTGTAATGTGAATTTGCATTTTTCAAACTTTTTCACTGTATGGCATATAATTTAGACACAATATAATGAAAAAATTGGTGAAAGCCTGAGAATATTAGAGTCACCCATTTCCATGTACCCATTTGCAGTTCATCCTCTCTTCCTTCCATGGAACAGTCAGCCACTGACCTTACTGTCCTTAAAAGTTTGCCTTGTCTAGAATTTTATATCAGGTGGAATCATAGAGTATCATAAAGTACCTATTCTTGGTGATCCTGACTTTTCACTTAGCATGTATGCCCAGTCTCTTCAGTCATGCCTGACTCTTTGTGACCCTGTAGAGTGTAGTCTGCCAGACTCCTCTGTCCATGGGATTCTTGAGGCAAGACTATTGGAATGGTTGCCATGTCCTCCTGCAGGGGATCTTCCTGACCCAGGGATCGAACTGTTGCAGGAAGGGGGACCCCTTTTGGGGCTTGAAACCGGGCTCTTGTCAAACACTCAGAAATGAATTGTCCGAGGAGATACATGTGCTGACAAAGCAAGAGATTTTGTTGGGAAAGGGCACCTGGGCAGAGAGCAGTAGGGTGAGGGAACCCAGGAGAACTGCTCTGCCACATGGCTGGCAGTCTTGGGTTTTATGGTGATGGGATTAGTTTCTGATTGTCTTTAGCCAGTCATTCTGACTCAGAGTCCTTCCTGGTGGTGCATACCTTGTTCAGCCAAAATGGATGCCAGCAAGAAGGATTCTGGGAGGTGGTCAGACATGTGGTGTCTCCTTTTGACCTTTCCTGAACTCTTCTGGTTGGTGGTGGCTTATTAGTTCTGTTTTCCTCACCAGGACCTCCTGTCTAAAACAGCTCATGCAAATGGTTACTATGGTGCCTGGCCAGGGTGGGCAGTTTCAGTCGGTGTGCTTCCCCTAACAAAACCTGAGTCTCTTGCATTGCAGGTGGGGTTTTACCGCTGAGCCACCAAGGAAACCCTTTCACTTAGCATAATGCTTTTAAAATTCATCTATGCAAGGGACTTCCCTGGAGATCCAGTGGTTAAGCCATCATCTTCAGTGTAAAGGTGCAGGTTTGATCCCTGGTCTGGGTGGGAGCTAAGATCCCACATGCCTCATGGCCCAAAACCCAGAACATAAACAACAGAAACAATATTATAGCAAATTCAATAAAGAATGAAAATGGTCCACATTTAAAAAAAAAATCTTTTTTAAAAAGATTCATCTATGCAAAAAAAATCATGTATTTATGTGAATATATAGTTTGTTACTTTTGATTCCTTATTCTATTGTACGGATCTATCACCTGTTGTTTACCCATTCACCAGCTCATAGGCCTTGGGATTTTTTTCAGCTTTATCCTATTATGAATAAAGCTTCTAAAACCATTCAAATATAACTTTTTTGTGTAGACAGATGTTTTTATTTCTTCTGGGAGTGAAACAGCTGAGTCGTATGTTGAATGCATGTTTGTAAGACACTGCCAAACTGCTTTCCAATATGGCCATGCCAGTTTGCATTCCTGCCAGCAGTGTATAAGAGTTCCACTTGCTACACAAAACTTGGTCTTTCTGAAACTTGGTCTTTTTGTTCTTTTTAATTTTAACCATTATAAATTGTTTATATTAGTATTTCATTGTGGTTTTAATTTTCATTTCTTTAATGATATTTAAATGATGTGGAGCATAATTTCATGTACTTATTTGCCGTGTATAAATATATGCTTTTTCTCTGTTGAAGTTTCTTTTTACATATTTTACCCAGTTTTTGTAATAGGCTCAATTCTTATATTTGTCTATGATCCAATTTGAGTTAATCTTTATGTATGTTGTGAGTTAAGAGGCTAGATATATCTTTTCATATGTGGTTATACAATGGTGTGAGTACCATTTGTTGAAAAGATTATCTCTTATTCACTGGGTTTTGGGGGCACCTTTGTTAAAACTGAATTTACCATGAATGTAAAAATTATTTTCTAGATTCTCAGTTCTGTTTCTTTGATCTGTGTGTTTCTTTCCTTGATAGAACCACAATTCTTGATTGTAATAGCTTTATAATAATTTTGAATTTGGACAGGATAGTGCTGCCATTTATTTCAATATTATTTTGACTACTCTCGGTTATTCATCTTTCCATATATACTTTAGAATCAGCTTGCAAATCTCTGCACAGAAGCCTGTGGTAATTTTGAAAGGGTTTGTGATAATTCTGTATATCAATCTGGGGAGAATTCCTATTTTAATTTATTCTTCTTATCCCGTGATATACTATATCTCTCTATTTTCATCTTTTAAAATTTTTTTCAACAATATTTTGTGGTTTTTTGCTAAGGTTACCTTTAAGTAGTATATACTTTTGATATAATTAGTAAAATAGTATTTTTATTTTCAGTCCCCAATTTGATTGTTGGCATTTAGAAGTAAATTAATTTTGCATACTGACCTTGAATATTTGATGTCCATAAATTTACTTATTACTTTGTATCTTTTTTTGGCACATCCCTTATAACTTACTTCATGTAAGATTATATTATCTCTGAATTAAGACGGTTTTATTTTTTTCCTGTCCGATATTTATGATTTTTCTTCCCCTTCCTCTTTTTCCCTTAGTGCAGGATCGAAGACCTCTATTATTAAAGTGAATACAAGTGGTGAGAGCAGATGTCTTTGCCTTATTCCTGAAGTTTCAGGTAAGCATTCAGTGTTTCAACATTAAATACAACGTTAGCATTGGGTTTCTGTAGATATTCGTGATTAGTAAGGGACTGTTCCCTGCTGTTATTAGACTGGTGAGAGATTTTAAAATCAGGAATGGTTGTTGGGTTTTGGTAAATGCTTTTTTTACAGTTATTGAAATCAGTGTGTTTTCTTCTTTCCCAGTCTGAGAATATAGAGAATTATATTCATTGCTCTTTGAATGCTATATTAACTTGTTTCCTGAGATACATCTGATTTGCTCATGTTGCATAATATTTTTAATATACTGTTACATTTAATTTTCCAACATTTGGTTGTGAAATTTTCTACCTATGTTCCTGAGAGATATACATCTGGAGCTTACTTTTTATGTAATTTCTTTTGCTGGCTTTGATATAGAGATAATAATGCTGGCTTTAGAAAGTGAGAAGGGTATTTTCCCGCCTTTGTCATTTTCTGAAAGAGTTTTGGTACTGTCTACTTGTTTTGTTTTCCTTAGTAACCTTCTTTTCTGTCTTTTCTTCAGCTCCCTTTCAGTAGAAGCTGGCCATACTAGGTATTCAATTTAGTCTTCCTCTCTTAGGTAACTGAGTGCCTTTAAATGAGGTGAGTTTCACATTTGTCATAATTTTGTGATTCCTTAGAAGTCACTAAGATCAAACTGCTGGCAGCTCTCCTGTAGCAGCAAACCAACATATGGTGGAAAGCAAAGCAGCTTCTCCTCTTTTGGAGTTTCAGCCAGTGAGAAGGAAATCCAGTTCCTCTTCTGTCTGTTCAGCTCACTAGAGCAGCTTCTCTTCAAATCCACAGCAGGTAGGTAGGTGCAGACTCCAAAGGAGGTTGATTTGTTTGTTTGCTTATCCAAAAGGAACAAGGAGTAGCAAGCCCTTTCCTCTGTAGCTGGTCATTTATACAGTCATTCACAATATTTAGTGAGTGTGAACTATGCCTCAGACAGTATTCCTAAAACAAAGGATACAGGAAGAAACAGAAAGAGATCACTACACTCAAAGAGTTCATTAGGGTTTAAGGGTGATGAAGGCTTCCCTGGTGACTCAGACATAAAGAATCTGCCTGTAATGCAGGAGACCTGGTTTCATCCCCTGGGTCAGTAAGATCACCTGCAAAAGGGATGGCAACCCACTCCAGCATTCTTGCCTAGAGAATCCCATGGACAGAGGAGTCCAGAGGTCTGCAGTCCATGAGATCCCAAAGTACTGGACATGACTGACCGACAACACACACACACAAGGGTGATGAAAATAGAAATAATATATTATAAAACCCTATAATATTTTAAAATGTGGCAAATGCTACTTTAAGAAGAAAAATTAGAGTATATAAGGGAGAGCTAAAATATCAGGGGAGAAGGACAGTTTGCTATATTGAATTTGCAGTTAGATTTCTTCTTATGAAGAAGAGATTTGAGAAAAGACTTGAAGGAGATGAGAGACTGAACAAAGAGATTTTCTAAGGAAGAGCATTCTAGGAGAGGGGACAGGCTAAGGCTCCAAGGGCCAGACAGGAGCCCTTCTCTGTTCCACAGACTGTAGTCTGCCAGGCTCTTCTGTCCATGGGAATCTCCAGGCAAGAATACTGGAGTGGATTGCCATTTCCTTCTCCAAAACAGAATAGCTTCATAAAAAACAAAACAAAACAAAAAAAAAACTTAAAATAAGCAAACAATATCTTATCTAAATGCAAAAATGCATTATGATTGGCTTTCATCTATGTAAAGCTTTCAAAATTTAGTTTTCTATAGTATCCTTAGAATCCATCAAGAACATTAGGAAGTAAGATAATCCTGAGGGCAGTATCATTTATAGAAGAAATATCACATTGAGACCTTGAATATTAAAAATTTATATACCTGGCATTTTCTTTATTAAAAATTTCTTCTTCGTAGCTGACTAATATAATCCAGTACTAGTGGGTAGAATTAAAATGTATATATATTCATGATAAACTAAGTGAGGACACTTCATACCTAAGCTTACATTAGTTCTCAAAATAAAAATGTCCAAATATGAATCTCCAGGACAATAGTTTTCACATTTGGAAGAGGAATAGTGTTAGGCTTTTCATATAATAGAAAAGTTAGTTATTTTGTATGGACGTGGGTATATTTATTATTCAACAAGATTTAGAGGTATGTGTGTATGTAACTAAGTTCTTATTGAACAAATTAAAAAGGACTTGAGATTCTGAGCTTTAAGCCAACTTTTTTACTCTCATCTTTCACTATCATCAAGAGGCTTTTTAGCTCCTCTTCACTTTCTGCCATAAGGGTGGTGTCATCTGCATATCTGAGGTTATTGATATTTCTCATGGCAATCTTGATTCCAGCTTGTGTTTCTTCCAGTCCAGCGTTTCTCATGATGTACTCTGTATAGAAGTTAAATAAGCAGGGTGACAATATACAGCCCTGACGTACTCCTTTTCCTATTTGGAACCAGTCTGTTGTTCCATGTCCAGTTCTAACTGTTGCTTCCTGACCTGCATACAGATTTCTCAAGAGGCAGGTTAGGTGGTCTGATATTCCCATCTCTTTCTGAATTTTCACAGTTGATTGTGATACACACAGTCAAAGGCTTTGGCATAGTCAATAAAGCAGAAATAGATGTTTTTCTGGAACTCTCTTGCTTTTTTGATGATCCAGCGGGTGTTGGCAATTTGATCTCTGGTTCCTCTGCCTTTTCTAAAACCGGCTTGAACATCAGGGAGTTCACGGTTCACATATTGCTGAAGCCTGGCTTGGAGAATTTTGAGCATGACTTTACTAGCATGTGAGATGTGTGCAATTGTGCGGTAGTTTGAGTTCTTTGGCATTGCCCTTTGAAGATCATGGCATCCGGTCCCATCACTTCATGGGAAATAGATGGGGAAACAGTGGAAACAGTGTCAGACTTTATTTTTTTGGGCTCCAAAATCACTGCAGATGATGACTGCACCCATAAAATTAAAAGACGCTTACTCCTTGGAAGAAAAGTTACGACCAACCTAGATAATATATTCAAAAGCAGAGACATTACTTTGCTGACTAAGGTCCATCTAGTCAAGGCTATGGTTTTTCCTGTGGTCATGTATGGATGTGAGAGTTGGACTGTGAAGAAATCTGAGCACCGAAGAATTGATGCTTTTGAACTGTGGTGTTGGAGAAGACTCTTGAGAGTCCCTCGGACTGCAAGGAGATTCAACAAGTCCATTCTGAAGGAGATCAACCCTGGGATTTCTTTGGGAGGAATGATGCTAAAGCTGAAGCTCCAGCTTTGGACACCTGATGCGAAGAGTTGACTCATTGGAAAAGACTCTGATGCTGGGAGGGATTGGGGGCAGGAGGAGAAGGGGATGACAGAGGATGAGATGGCTGGATGGCATCATGGACTCGATGGACGTGAGTCTGAGTGAACTCCGGGAAATGGTGATGGAGAGGGAGGCCTAGTGTGCTGCGATTCATGGGGTCCCAAAGAGTTGGACACGACTGAGTGACTGAACTGAACTGAACTGAACTGAACTGAGATTCTGACTCAGTAGGCCAGTTGGACTTGGTAAAAATTTAATTATACAAAGATTTAAGAATGATCACTTGTTCATATTTAGAAGCCAAATTCAAATAAAATTGCTTTGAAGAAACAACTGAATGAATCAAATGAAGTGTGCATTGAAACATGGCAAGACGGATAACAAAAGTGAGAAAGATAACATTTTTTTTTTAAACTACAGTTGAGTAAGAAGATAGTAACCACCAAATTAAAAAAAAAAAAATTCCAATTTTTTAGTCCTAGAACCCTTGTATTAGTTTGTTCAGTTCAGTCAGTTCAGTCTCTCAGTCATGTCAGACTCTTGGCGAACCCATAAATTGCAGCACGCCAGGCCTCCCTCTCCATCACCATTTCCCGGATTTCACTCAGACTCACGTCCATTGAGTCCATGATGCCATCCAGCCATCTCATCCTCTGTCATCCCCTTCTCCTCCTGCCTCTAGTCCCTCCCTCATTAAAGTCTTTTCCAATGAGTCAACTCTTCGCATGAGGTGGCCAAAGTACTGGAGTTTCAGCTTTAGCATCATTCCTTCCAAAGAACACCTAGGACTGATCTCCTTTAAATGGCCTGGTTGGATCTCCTTGCAGTCCAAGGAACTCTCAAGAGTCTTCTCCAACACCACAGTTCAAAAGCATCAATTCATTGGTGCTCAGATTTCTTCACAGTCCAACTCGCACATCCATACATGACTATTGGAAAAACTATAGCCTTGACTAGACGGACCTTAGTCGGCAAAGTAATGTCTCTGCTTTTGAACATACTATCTGGGTTGGTCATAACTTTCCTTCCAAGGAGTAAGTGTCTTTTAATTTCATGGCCACAATCACCATCTGCAGTGATTTTGGAGCCCCAAAAGATAAAGTCTGACGCTATTTCTCCACTGTTTCCCCATCTATTTCCCATGAAGTGATGGGACCAGATGCATGATCTTCGTTTTCTGAATGTTGAGCTTTAGAGGCTTTTTAGTTCTTCCTCACTTTCTGCCATAAGGGTCGTGTCATCTGCATATCTGAGATTATTGACATTTCTCCCAGCAATCTTGATTCCAGCTTGTGCTTCTTCCAACCCAGCTTTATTCTGCATAGAAGTTAAATAAGCAGGGTGACAATATACAGCCTTGACATACTCCTTTTCCTATTTGGAACCAGTCTGTTGTTCCATGTCCAGTTCTAACTGTTGCTTCCTGACCTGCATATAGGTTTCTCAAGAGGCAGGTCAGGTGGTCTGGTATTCCCATCTCTTTCAAAATTTTCCACAGTTTATTGTGACCTACACAGTTAAGGGTTTGGCATAGTCAATAAAGCAGAAATAGATGTTTTTCTGGAACTCTCTTGCTTTTTCGATGATCCAGCGGATGTTGGCAATTTGATCTCTGCTTCCTCTGCCTTTTCTAAAACCAGCTTGAACATCAGGAATTTCGGTTCACGTATTGCCGAAGCCTGGCTTGGAGAATTTTGAGCATTACTTTATTGTATATGAGATGAGTGCAATTGTGTGGTAGTTTGAGTATTCTTTGGCATTGCCCTTCTTTGGTATTGGAATGAAAACTGACCTTTTCCAGTCCTGTGACCACTGCTGAATTTTCCAAACTTGCTGGTATGTTGAATGCAGCACTTTCACAGCATCATCTTTCAGGATTTGAAATAGCTCAACTGGAATTCCATCACCTCCACTAGCTTTGTTCGTAGCGATGCTTTCTAAGGCCCACTTGACTTCACATGCCAGGATGTCTGGCTCTAGGTGAGTGATCACACCATCGTGATTATCTTGATCGTGAAGATCTTTTTTGTACAGTTCTTCTGTGTGTTCTTGCCACCTCTTGTTAATATTTTCTGCTTCTATTAGATCCATACCGTCTGTCCTTTATCGAGCTCACCTTTGCTTGGAATCTTTCCTTGGTATCTCTATTTTTTTTTAAGAGATCTCTAGTCTTTCCCATTCTGTTATTTTCCTCTATTTCTTTGCATTTATCATTGAGGAAGGCTTTCTTATCTCTTCTTGCTATTCTTTGGAACTCTGCTTTCAGGTGCTTATATCTTCCCATTTCTCCTTTGCTTTTTTCTTCTCTTCTTTTCACAGCTATTTGTAAGCCCTCCCCAGACAGCCATTTTGCTTTTTTGCATTTCTTCTCCATGGGGATGGTATTGATCCCTGTCTCTTGTACAATGTCATGAACCTCCGTCCATAGTTCATCAGGCACTCTATCTATCAGATCTAAACTCCAGAAATGACTCCCGAAAGAATGAAGGGATGGAGCCAAAGCAAAAACAATACCCAGTTGTGGATGTGACTGATGATAGAAGCAAGGTCCAATGCTGTAAAGAGAAATATTGCATAGGAACCTGGAATGTTAGGTCCATGAATCAAGGCAGATTGGAAGTGGTCAAACAGGAGATGGCAAGAGTGAATGTTGACATTCTAGGAATCAGCAAACTAAAATGGACTGGAATGGATGAATTTAACTCAGATGACCATTATATCTACTACTGCAGGCAGGAATCCCTTAGAAGAAATGGAGTAGCCATCATGGTCAATAGAAGAGTCCAAAATGCAGTACTTGGATGGACTCTCAGAAACAACAGAATGATCTCTATTCATTTCCAAGGCAAACCATTCAATATTGCAGTAATCCAAGTCTATGCCCCAACCAGTAATGCTGAAGAAGCTGAAGTTGAATGGTTCTATGAAGACCTACAAGACCTTTTAGAACTAACACCCAAAAAAGATGTCCTTTTCATTATAGTAGACTGGAATGCAAAAGTAGGAAGTCAAGAAACACCTGGAGTAACAGGAAAATTTGGCCTTGGAATGTGGAATGAAGCAGGACAAAGGCTAATAGAGTTTTGCCAAGAGAATGCACTGGTCATAGCAAACACCCTCTTCCAACAACACAAGACAAGACTATACATGGACATCACCAGATGGTCAACACCGAAATCAGATTGATTATATTCTTTGCAGCCAAAGATGGAGAAGCTCTATACAGTCAGCAAAAACAAGACCAGAAGCTGACTGTGACTCAGACCATGAGCTCCTTATTGCCAAATTCAGACTGAAATTGAAGAAGGTAGGGAAAATCACTAGACCATTCAGGTATGACCTAAATCAAATCCCTTATGATTAGTTTTTGGTGCTGACATTAAAAAAAGCACTGTACACTGAGTCGCTGAAATGATAGACATTTATTTTTTGAAAGGTCTGAACCCTCAAAGTCTGAGATCAAGTTTTTAGCAGCGTTGTTTCCTCCTGCAGGTGGTTTATTCTGAGGAAATTGTCTATTCTAGACTGCTCTCCTTGTCTTGCAGATGGCTGTCTTCCCTCTGCCGGTTTCTATCTGTGTTCAAATTTCCCTCACCAGCCACATTGGGTTAGAGCCCATCGTAATGACCTCATTTTAACTTGATTACCTCTGTAAAGGGCTTCCCTGATGGCTCAGTGGGTAAAGAATCTGCCTGCAATGCAGGAGACATGGGAGACACAGGTTCAATTGCTGGGTCAGGAAGATCCCCTGGATGCGGGCACACAACCCACACCAGTATTCATGCCTGGTGAACCTCATGGACTGAGGAGCCTGGTGAGCTACAGGCTAATGTGTCACAAGGATCTGCATGAAGATTCTTATCTCCAAAGAAGGTCATGTTTTGAGGTACTGGGGTTTAGGACTGCATCATATATATATATATTTTTTTGGAGGGGGCACAATTCAAACCATAACAACTATCTTGGAAAATGAATATACAACTCTAAAGTATTAATATTGTCTGCCATACAAAATCCTGAAGTCAGCTATTAGCTTGAAGTAGCACTTTCACTAATTTTGATAGCAGTAGAAAATTCCCTCACATAAGGCTAACTACCTTTGTCTAGTTGGTTTATTTGCTTCTTTGTGAAAGTCTCACTATCCAAATTATTTATGCTCATTTAGAGCTGAGACAGAATGCATATGATTAGCTTGAGAAAATCCACTCCAATAATTAGAAAAGATCATGTCAAATAACTATTTCTGCCTCAGGGACACAGAGAAAAATTGTCTCCTTATTTGAACAGAGTGCCAGGCTTTGCATATTTCTGAAGCTTGCTTCAGTTTGAAGTCTTTCAAGGTGAATTAGTAGCTGCACAATTCGTAAAATGAAAATCAGGAGATCATTTGTTTTTTCCCCATTGGCATTCATCTTTCTCATTACTATGCTATAAAAGGAGTGTGTTTTTTATTTACCTTATGCTGTTTTACTAATACAGCTAAACAAAAAACTGACAGTTAACATATTTATATTCATAAGGTCTTTTTCCAGGCATCTTATTTTGCTTTTAACCTCTGTTGTTTGAGTGTTTTGACAAAGATGGCCTACCCACTCTAGAACTCTTGGACTTCCCTTGTGGCTTAGCTGGTAAAGAATCCGCCTGCAATGAAGGAGACCTGTGTTTGATCCCTGGGTAGGGAAAATCTCCTGGAGAAGGGAAAGGCTACCCACTCCAGTATTCTGGCCTGGAGAATTCCATGAACTATAGTCAATGGGGTCGCGAAGAGTCAGACAGGAATGAGCGACTTTCACTTTCACTTTTCTTTTATTGTTCCTTTCATGACCTCTGACTATAAGCTCCCTTTTCTTAGAACCTTTACTGTAGAAAAGTTGCCGTTGTAAATTCTTTTTCTGCTCTTTGGAGGTGTAAGCCTTCTGCAACCTAGGAATATATTTCTTTGGGACTTGGGATCCATCTTTTTGTAATGCAGTCATCAAGACAGGCTTCTGTATCCTAGTCTCTGAGCAAGGGTAGGAGCCTACCTTCCATAAATCACAAGCAGCAGACACAAATGGACCAATCACTTCGGGCACACCCCTCCTCCTTCCTCAGAGTCCTCCAGTACACTTTCATTCCCTCAACCGCAGATCCTCCTGGCTTTTGTTTCAGGAAAGTTGAGTTCAGTCTCTCTCCCCTATTGCAATAGTCTTGAATTGTCTTCCTTGTCATTTGGTCCAGTGCAGGTTTTCTCCTTAATAGTTTTGTCAGGTCCTTCATTTTGGGATGCTTCTATGAATAATGGAAACTACACAACTATGGATTTGAACTGTACATACACTGTACTTGGATTAGAAACAATCTTTCTTTTCATTTTAACGTTAAAGTTTTGAGTAAACCTGAAATTATTTAGTGTCACAAATACAGCACTTATGACCTACTCAAAACCTCTGGTTTCAGTTATTCCATACAATATTTTGATTGTCTTTGTTTCATTAGAAAGGCAAGGAGATGTTTGATGTTAACTGCAAATGTAAAGATTTTTGCTTGTAGAAATCTAAGGTTTCTATCCATTTACTATCTAAATATTTCTTGCATTCTGTCTAATTTTTCTAATTACTCATATACTCAAGGCCTGTGTCTTCCTCATTTGGGCCAAGTATATTTTACTTGAATCTATACTTCCTGTCTAATCTTACTCAAATGTGTTTTCTATATTGCAAAAAGTGATCTTCCCAAAATGGAAATCAGCATATAATTGTCCAGACAAATGCTGCCCAAAATACACTTTTGTGAATTAGATGAGTCCTCTTCATGTAAAACAGAATTCAGGTTAGTAGACCACAAACTACCACAACTGTACTTGGGCTGATCTGGGGAAAGTGGGAACTTGGGTGGTTCTCCCTTGTAGGCCATGGCCTCCTGGTAAAGGATAGGGAGGGAACAGATTATTTTTGGTTGCCCTGGGAAACCTAGAGCATGCTGGCTAGTCCCGTCTTAATGCATTGGCCAAGTATAGCATCACTACTAGCAGAACAGCTGGCTTTAGATGCTTTCTGACTTGATGCATGTGAGGTACACAGTTTCATCCACGAAGTAGTGTTGTTGAAATGATCATACTCAAGACTTATTTTTAGATTTAACTTCCAATTTACAGAGAAGATAGACAACAGAGAAAAAAGTGATCACAAAAAAGACACAAAATATAAAACATCAGACATTCTATAGTACAGCTGGCCTTTTATGTTCAACAATCAATGCCATGAAAAAAAAAAAAAGGTAGTTTGTTCTAAGTTAAAATGCATTTAAAAGAGAAAAAAATAAAATACAAGTCATAGCTCATAACTGATTATTTGTTCAAACTAATAAGCTGTACTGGTTGGGTCTCTTGGGAATATCTGAATATGGGCTTATAATTAGATGCCATTTTGAGATTATTGTCAGTTTTGTTAAGTAGGATAGTTTTGTGGCCAGTATGTAAGAAATATTCTTATTTGGGGTAAAATATTATAATAGTTGCAATTGATTAAAAAAAACACAAAAAACATGTGAAATAAATAATTGAAGCCAGTATGGTGGTGTGTAGTTATTAAATTTAAGTGCTGTCTGCTGCTGCTGCTGCTAAGTCACTTCAGTCATGTCTGACTCTGTGTGACTCCATAGACGGCAGCCCACCAGGCTCCCCTTGTCCCTGGGATTCTCCAGGCAACAACACTGGAGTGGGTTGCCATTTCCTTCTCCAGTGCATGAAAGGGAAAAGTGAAAGTGAAGTCACTCAGTTGTGTCCAACTCTTTGCGACTCCATGGACTGTAGCCTACCAGGCTCCTCTGTCCATGGAATTTTCCAGGCAAGAGTACTGGAGTGGGGTGCCATTGCCTTCTCCGTAAGTGCTGTCTATAACTGTGTAATTATATTATTCTTTTCACTTTTCTGTATGTTTGGATTTCTTATAGAAAAGAATTAAATACTGCAATATTTAAAATACAGAAACGGACACCTAGTTTTAGCTCTGATATGTAAAGAACTTGGAAGCTGTCACTTCTATCCTTATAAGAAATAGTTGAATATACTGAAAATCAGTGACTTTTGTTGAAGCCAAATAAGTTTAAAAGCAAATGACCTCTGAAGTCTAGACAGACAGATTATATTCAATAAGATTTAGATAAAATTTGGTTACTGGATCTAAAGTCACTGGAGGTATAAGCTGGTAGCCATAAGTGGTACTTTGGGTATATTTCTGGAGCTTGATTGCGGACTGGCATTAGGATGAGAGACTAACTAGGGCTGCAGTTGGAGTCAGCATTCTTAGTGGAATACCCCTAGGAACCCTACCAGCTCTTCATAAGGAAGACCTGCAAAGATTCCTCTCTGGCACTGGCAAGGAGAATGGAGGAGTAATTGTTGAGGAATGGGTCTCCTTAACAGAGAACTCTCCTTAACAAAGTCTACACTGGGGGAAAAAGATTTTGGCAGAGTCTTATCCCAGTAGAAGAGAGTCATCCCACTCCAGGCCCTGCAGCTTTCTTGTATATTTTAAGGGAAGGAAGATGGTCAACAAGAGTTAGGGATTCTAGGAAATATAATGAGAATGTTGCAGCTAGGAAAGAGATTAGGAAGCAAAGAGGAAAAACTATATCACTGGAGAAAGATACAGGTCCACTAAATAGTGAGATTTAATCAGAAAATTATAGACTCTTCCGCATGTCAATTTCTTATCAGCACATCATCATGACTATAGCATAACAACTGTAGGAGCTGTAAGGCCCAAACTCTATTTAAGAAGGAGTTCTTGGGAAGCCTAAGGCATAAGGACATTAGAGGAGTTTGAAGCCTCTGGAACAAACATTAAACATAGCCCAACTCTCAGCCAGGTTAATATAAAACCTCACACTAAAGTCCTCTTCACCTCAGTTCCTGTTACCCAATATATCAGGCCTGGATTTCATCAAAACACTACAAGGCAAAACAAAAGGCAAAATAGCTCTCAGTCTGAAAAGACAAAACAGTCATCAGATCTAGACTCAGAAAAGACAGAGATATTACAATTATCAGACAGGGAATTTAAAATAAGCATGATTAATATCTTATATGAAATATTAAGATGAGATAAGTAATTTAAACAGAGATGTATAGTCAAAAAGGAATCAAAAGAAAACGCTAGAAAGAACAATTAAAAAGAATACTGTAACAGAAATAAAGGATACTTTGATAGATTTTTCAGTAGACAAATCACACAACACATTTGACTGAAAATCACTCTCAGTGTACTTGGTTAATACTCATTCATTTCTCACATATAGATCATCATTTCCTCAAAAACATATTTTCTGACCCATTTTTTAAAATTTTTCAATGCCATATTGATTACTTATCTACACTGGTATCATAAATTATGTTTTTAGACACTGGATTTCTCTAGTAGCCATGGTGTATGCAATATGGGTCTCTTTTTTTTGTTATCAATTTCTATGAGTCAAGACTAACTCAGCATAATGCCAAACAAAGGATGAAGAGTTAAGTCAGTGAATTAGATATTCTACTTTCCACAAACCTTGGTAGTTTTATATTATAAAGGCCAAACTTCTGAGATGTGTAACATATTTAACCATTGTGTGGCATCCAGACAGCAATAATTGGAAGATTTCTGTAAGACCATGCTAAGTTATAATAAGTTGAGATGTGGTTTAAAATATTTGAAATTTGATTAGGATGATGTAAATATTGAATGCACATCTAATTATTTTTCCCAAAGAAATCTCCTCTTTGAAGGAGTTCTTTTATCCGCAGTAGCAGTTTAAAATTGTGGACATGCTTCCTTGCCCTGGCTTTGACTTCACTGCACTTCCCGTGACGGTTCTCCAAAAGGTCTCTCGTGTTTCTGCCTATCTTATGAGCAGAGCACTGACTATCACTGTCCTGGACTGTATTTTCAAGGATGTTTGTATAGTGAACCTCCTTGGAAGACAGAGACAGCATCTTCCTCCAGAGCAAAATGCACATGTGTTATTAGTTCCTTTCCCTGATAGAAGACTCAGGTTCTTTAAGCTCAGAGTTGCTCCTTGTAATGTAATCCGCTGAGTGTGCAAATGTCACCTGGCCCTCTTCACATTGTCATGTGGGAATCAGGGTTCAGGAACTCAGAGAAGTGCTGATAGTCCAGATACTGCTAGTGCTCCAAGTAGTAAACTCCTTTGTCTCTCACTTGTCTTCTGATAGCATTTATGTTTATGATCGTATAGCCGGCTGACTTGTTAGAGTATAAGGAGAATAAAAACTCAGATCGTTTACAGTTCTTCACATAGTGCCTTCAGGTAGAGAATGTAGGCTGCTTTGTAAGCAAGAGGTATTTAATTAAGGCAAGAATGGGTTCTTCTAGAACTATAAGTCATGGCTCATGTCAAGAAGGAAATCGCAACCCACTGCAGTATTCTTCCCTGGAGAATCCCATGGACAGAGGAACCTGGTGGGCTACAGTCTACACGGTTGCAAAGAGTCGGATAAGACTAAGTGACTAACACACACGCACACACACACACATACACACACACACACACACGTCAAGAAAGAAGTGATCCCACAATAACTTAGAACAGTCCTGGTTAAGAATATGAAGCACAGTCTACATGACTTCAGTCCGATAGATAAGAACATCCTCTCTCTTCCTGTAACTCAGGCAAACACTGGGATGTATTTCCAGGATACTGAAAGCTGCTCAGTCGTGTCTGGCTCTTTGCGACCTCATGGACTATACAGTCCATGGAATTCTCCAGGCCTGAATACTGGAGTGGGTAGCCTTTCCCTTTTCCAGGGTATATTTCCGACCCAGAGATCTAACCCAGGTCTCCCACGTTGCAGGCGGATTCTTTACCAGCTGAACCACAAGGATAGCCCAAGATTACTGGAATTCCTGACCCAGGAATCCGGGTCTCCTGCATTGCAGGCAGATTCTTTACCAACTGAGCTATCAGGGAAGACATCTCCAGGATATCTTATTACTATTTAGTCATTAAGCTAAACATAGGTGGATATATTAAATAATTTTAAGTCATGTCTTCAGAATGTAGTTGGTGAAATACATGGACAGAATATGTGAGCATAGAGGCTTGGTAAGGCTTGTATAGGGGTAGATAAGAAGTTGCTTTGGGCCAACCCAATATTTCTGCAGAGGCTGCAAATGAACCTGAAAGTGAAGGAGAGAAAGAATTGAGCAAGTAATAGTTGATAGCAGGCACATGAAAGAAAAGAACCAAAATTTGACAAATATCCCCTATGGGGCTGACTGTTTGGATGTGCAAATTGATATTGTGAACTTGTTAAGAAAATGATGTTTCCACTTGTAATTCATTTTTCTCCCTAGCTCTACTGATCTGATTAGATAAGTTACCATGCCGGTAAATTCAACTGTGAAATTACATTCAAGGTACCTAAGACTCAAACCTCTGCTTGAAATGTGAACTCTTCTTGTAGCAGATCAGTAAATATTCCTATTCCACAATTGATGTATTACAGGGCTAAATTTAGAATTAAATTTTGATACTCACTTTCACATACCCTGTGGTAAAGTCAACCCTGAACAATAATTGCATCTTTGGTGCACAAATCATGTGAGTGTGTTGATTGACTGATTTGTGGTGTGGAAAGATCCAATTAAGGAGTCATGTAGAGGAAACAAAAATGAATATTTTATATAGTTTTATTAAATAAGACTTCAAAAATATAATCAACATATTGAATCTTTGGGAGTGTCTCATCATGGAAATTTTGACTACTATTACCCTATAATAAATATTTAAAATTATAATAAATATGATTTCATTTATTATATAAATATAATAAATAAATATGATTTAGTCATTAAATAAATATCACAACTGACAGCCATGCTGTTGGCCATGTAAATTTCTAAGCGAAAAGCATTAAAAAATATTTCAAAGCAGAATTCCTAATGAGATTTTTAGCCATAAAGAAACTAATGACAGGTAAAAAGATATCACTGTCCTCACTGGAAGTACTGATATATTTAAAACCTAAATTAAATTCGTTATGAATGTCAGTGATACACTAGTGAAGATTAACAAAGAGCTCAGAAGATACTGAGTAGCTGAACTAGAAACATGGAGTGACTGATGTAATGATGGTATGAAAAGAGCTACCAACAGAAGGCATCTTTCAGTGTCATAACACAGGGTATGAAATTCTTGGAGCAAATGGGGAATATCAGAGCTTCTGTCTGAGTTGAAACAGTGGAATTGAAGAGATATTAAGAGAAGATAGAAAATGCATTATTCTAGGAGATAGTAATATTATTAATAATTATTGATATTGCTTGTCTTCTGTGTTAGGACTATGTGTTGACTTTTTATCCTATCATTACCACAGTGCAGCGTTACTAGATATTATTATCCATATTTTGCTAAACAGAAACCAAGACAAGGTAATGCTGAGCTAGCTAGAGGTGTGGCAGAGATTCAGATCATATTCTGATGCTCTTTCTACTGTAATAAGAGAAAAATTATCCCTAGTCTTCAAAATTATCCCCATGTTTTGTGGAGTTTTTGTTACTATATTCCCAGAAGGGCCTGAACAAGCATTGGTAGTCATCTGGTTCTCTATTTGAATAAATTTTATTTTAAACACCTGTGAAACTACATTTTCTAAATTTTGATATACTGTGTTATATTGTCATTTAGTTAAAAATATTAATTTTTTTTCTTTTGTTATTTTTCTTTGATCTGTGAGTTAGTTGTAAGTCATTTTGCTTTTTCTAATTATTTGAGGTTTTCTTAGAGATGTTACTGTTTTTAATTACTGTACATATTCTGTTTTGGTCAGAGAATATATTCTATATTATTTAATGCTTTTAAATTTATTGAGACTTGTTTTATGGCTTAGAATGTGGTTTGTCTTGGACAGTGTTCTATGTACATTTAAAAAAAGAATGTACATTCTATTTGGATGTGGTGTTCCATAAGTATCTATTAGGCAGTGTTGGATGATAATATTATTTTCTTATATATTAACAATTTCCAGTAAAGTTAACAGTAAGAAAGAAGTATTAATTTCCTTAACTTCTTCAACTATGATGATAGGTTTGTCTATTTTTTCCACTAGTTGAATCCATTTTTCCTTCACATTCTATAAAATTTTGTTACGAAGTACCTACATATTTAAGATTGTTAGAACTTTTTGTGAATTCACCTTTTGTTATTATGAAATACCAATCATTACTGATAATTCTCCCAGAATTGGAGTCTGTACTCTCTATTTTCATCTGCATTTTAAACACACCAGTTTTCTCATGATAAATATTTACTTTGTATACTTTGCTTTCCATTCTTTAATTTGCAAACCATCTGTGTCTTTACTTACTTTAGTGTGTATTCGGCTAACTACCTATAATTCTGTCTCGTTTCTATTTAATTCATTGTGATAATGTCTGACTTTTAATTAGATTTTTCTGAATCCATTTATATTTACTATAGTTATTGGTATGGTTGGGCTATCACTAAGAGTTCTGTATCTTATTTAATTTCTTTCTTGTATTCTTTTTTCTTTGGTATGCCTTACTTTTCTCAATCAAATATGTTTTCATATTCAGTTCTAACTTTTCCCTCTATCTGAATCTAATCACCTTTGTGAGTGTGTGTGCATGTGTGTGTTTAGAGGAGTTTCTAGAGGTTATAATATGTATCTTTAGCTAAATAATATTATATATTTATCATATGCCATTTGTTGTATTGTAACTTACCAATGGTATGCTTTAAAAAAAAAACCCTTCCCATCCTATGTGATATATATTTTATTTTACGAATACTTATATATACTTTTTTTTAAATTTTAATTAAAAATTTATTTTTAATGTATGCTCATTACATATATTTGTGAGTGTGTATATGCGTGTGAGAGAGTTGCAGTTGTGTCTTACATTCAGAAGACATTAGAAAACAAAAGATGACCAGTGCTACACGCATTGGAGAAGGAAATGGCAACCCACTCCAGTATTCTTGCCTGGAGAATCCCAGGGACGGAGAAGCCTGGTGGGCTGTCGTCTACGGGGTCACACAGAGTCGGACAGGACTGAAGCTACTTAGCAGCAGCAGCTCCTTATGATTAAGGTTGCTGTTCTGGAGAGGATAAAAGTGTTACTCTCATTACAGAAAATCAGACTTTATTCAACTTTCTTTTACCTAGAACTAACAGCTTAACCTTCTCTTTGATTTTTTCATCTGCCATTTACATGCTTCTGTGTATACTTTATCACACAGTTTCATAAGCAGAGTTTTCATAACTTGCCATATAGCGAAAACAGCATGCCTGAAACTATATCAGGCAAATTGTTTTCAACTGTTACTTAGGTATCCCAGGTGGATATTATTGTTTTCAATCTAAAAAAAAAAAAAAAATTCTGTCAGAAAGATCAAATAATTTATCCAAGATGATATAGTTTGAGATTTTCATTTCTGAAAAATGTATCCTTAATTTCCCCTAGAACTTCTAGACATTTCTACCTGTAGTTATCCATCCTGACATATAAGTACATCTACAGATACAAAATCAGAAAATAAATATAATTCAGATCAATTTTAATTGTAGAAATCTTAGGCAATAATCTAAAGCTATATATATTATATGTTATCTTGCATATTAAGTATAAAGAATATTTATACAAGGGAAACAGGAGAACAGGAGTAGAGGTCTTTCCTCATAGCTCACTTGGTAAAGAATCTGCCTGCAATGCAGGAGATATATACTTTATATTCCTCTATGCAATCTGACTTTGCAGACTTCTTACAATCTAAAATCCTACAGCTTTCAATGAAACTGGTGAAAATAATGAAAGTTTTTTTAGTTTACCAAACTATCATTTTAGATGCTCTTAAGTTCTTGTACATACATGTTTATAAGTGGTTTCATTCTCTTCAAACTGAAGAGTGGTAGCAAATTCTCTCAGCCTTTGCTTATCTGAAATTTCCTTTCTTTATTTTTCACTTTTGGAGAATGACTTTGCAGGATAGAATATGTTAAATTGACTGTTTTCCTTCTCTCTTAGAGATGTTTCATTGCCTTTTGGTTTCTGTTGCTTCTGGTGAAAAGTTAGCATTTCTTACGTTTATCCTCCTGGATTTGTTGTCTTTTTCTTCTGACTGGCATTAGAATTTAATTACATATTACATTTGTACCTTTGGTATTTGCTTGTTGTATGTGCCTAACTATGATGGTCTGTCTTTTTATCTTGCTTAAGATCTCCTGGAGTTCTGCGTTTATATTGTTTATCAAGCATAGAAAATGGTTCAAGCAAAATGAGAAAAATGATTGATATTCATAGTCTATTTAAGAGGAAAAAAATCTACTATCTGCTACAAAGTATGTTTATAATGCTCTGTTTGTGGTGATACTTGAGAAAAGAGAAAGAGATGAGGCAATTTAAGCTTTGCTTATGGAGAAGGAAATGGAAACCCACTCCAGTGTTCTTGCCTGGAGAATTCCAGGGACGAAGGAGCCTGGTGGGCTGCCATCTATGGGGTCGCACAGAGTTGGACACGACTGAAGCAACTTAGCAGCAAGAAGTAAAAGTGAAAGTCGTTCAGCTGTGTCCAGCTCTTTGCAACCCCATGGACTATAAAGTCTATGGAATTCTCCAGGCCAGAATACTGGAGTTGGTAACCTTTCCCTTCTCCAGGGGATTTTCCCAACCCAGGGATCAAACCCAGGTCTCCTGCATTGCGGGCAGATTCTTTGCCAGCTCAGCTACAAGAGAAGCATTTCAAATTTATCATGGTAAAAAGTCACAATATGTGCCATTGCAATAAGATATTAAATAAAAACTTGACTAGTTCAGAATACATGAAAAGAAAAATGGATCTTATATACATAACCATAAAAGTAATATCAATATAGAAACTCAAGTAATAAACTATAAAAAAAAGTTCCTAAAAACTGAAAGGCTTTATTTTAAAGTATATGATATTATAAAATTTATTTAATTAACAGATGATATTAATGACTCAGAGAGACCATAATCCATCATCTTTACAGATTTCCAAAACATGATAGCAATGCGCAGGCAAAAGACAGACTGGATTTTTAGTCTTGGGGTTTCTAAGCACATCACTGTAAATGCTATTTTTAAAAGAGCATAGTTTAGGCCTTGAGTCGGAATTCATATAGAAGACAGTTTCTGAAAGAATCAGTTTATCAGTCTATATTCAGATTTTGCTATTGATAAAAGGATAGATTTCTCTGATTTTTATAATAATTGGAATCATGATGAAAAATAGGAACTACTTGGTATACCTAAGTCTAGTTTTAAAATTTTAAAGCAAAGTGCTTGTTGAAATACATTCTTTAGAAAGATGTGATAGCCTGGTTTAAAAATTCTTTATTTAGGTATTGTCTTAAAATTAGTTTGAGCTTATTATATGAAGAAAATCTCCAGCTTCTTCATGAGGTGTCTAATGAAAGAAGAGAAATTAAAGCACCAGATATCCCAAAGTGGAATGCTGTTACTACTGATACTTTAAAACATATATGCTTCAGGCAAATAAATTTAATTAAAGAAACTGAGTGCCTTTATAGCTATAGTTAGATTATTCAAGCATTTGCAGTGATTCTTTGAATCTAAGGATACAAATGAAAAATGACAGCCCAACAACCAAGGGAGGAAAGAAGAAAGATTTAGTATTACGATGCCAAAATAATTTATCTAAACAAATGAACAAAGTGAAATGGCCAGTAAATTCAATAAATAAACCAGTTGTTTTGTTTTACTGGCATTTTTAATTATTAAAAATTATGAATTTGGTGATTTCAGGGAAGGGGGAAAGTTACTCATTACTATTTGAAATAAAAGGACTTATTTTTTGTAACATAGCTAATGATTCTACTAGTCCTTCAATCAGATGTTTCCAAAAGTAGTTTTTTTGTCCCTTTACCTTAAGAATGCTTTTTAAAAACTCAATTTATTCCCGTGAAATGAAAAATAAACAAGTGATAGAGTCTAAAATGTTTCTTGACTTAGTTTCATATCCTCTCTATTATTCTTAGAATTCTAGTCCTTGCAGAGAACAACTGCTAATAATTTGCTCTCAATAAAATGAAAATTCAATATTCAAGTGCCTATAATACATGCATAAAAGCTTTAGCCAAGGTGGGTGTTACATGAAAATAAACATATTTTAAAACTAGCAGAAAAGTTAGATTCTGTAATCCAAAGATAACTTTACATGAGGAGAACAAGGAAGTGAGTTTCCTGACTTCTGAACAGTGGATTACCCTACCACATTAGAATGTATTAATATTTGGCTATGTCTTATGGAACATACAAAATTTCTGATGAAATAATAATATTCTTTATTAACTAGCATTCTTTCCACAAGGCTCCATTTATTTCCTCCAGTTTAGAGCATCCATGGCTAAGAGTGAGCTATTTTTATATCTATCTAGTTGGCCAACTTTTTCTGCAAAGGGCTAGATAATAAATATTTTAGGATTTGGGGACCAGATGGCCCAACACAACTATTCAACTCTGGAAAAGCAGCCACAGACAATACATAAATGAATGCTCATGGCTGTGTTCCAATAAAATTTTATTTATAAAAACAGGCAATATGAGATAGATCTGGCTCACATTCTGGGTCTAATGACCCAGGTTTAGAACAATGACAACTTATGTATTTCGTACAATCTGTATTCTGTGTATTTTTATCCTATCATTTGCTAAGCTGTATGGTAAATGTTTGCCCTCTCCCCCATCCACACACAGGATAAAGTTCTTAAGGGTAGGAGTCCTGCTTCATTTATTTTTATGTGGTCAAGAATATTGGCAGAATGAATTTTATCTGTCAAAATGACAGTTCTCACAACCAAATAGAAGCAACAGAGTGAATAAGAGCATTTCCAAAAGCATGTTCAGTCAGTTCATTTGGCTTCAAGAAATGCTTACAAAAAATGAGTTTATTATCAAGTAAGTTTGTAGAATGTGGCATGATAGAATCCTCATGGATAGTTATAAAATGCATTTGCATAGTAAAAGCTATGATAAATGCCTGCTGTGAAGAAGTCAGTTGTTTCCGAAACTTACTTGAAAAATATTAATTCATTGTTATCATCTTGAATAGCACATTTCTTCTTATTCCATTTTATATAGCCATTCACCATTATTTATAACCACAAGTGCTAGAGACTATGCTATGCACAAGGTATACCAGCTTAAAACTTATTAAAGATATCCTTTATCCAATAAACATTTTGAAAAGAATATGAAATGTCTCTTTTAAATAGAATTTATTTTTAGAGTGTTTTTTTTTTCTTCTTGTTTTGGGTTCACAAGAAATGGAAGGTACTGGGAGTTCCCATACATCTCTTGTCCTCACATGCACAACCTCCCTTACTAACATACATCATCAGAGTGGCACATTTGTTATAATCAATGAACTTACATTGACACATCATTGTCATGTAAAGTCCATAGTTTACTGTGGGGTTCACTGTTGTTGTTTGCATTCTGTTTTGACAGATGTGTAATGAAAGGTATTCACCATTATAGTATCATAAAGTAGTTTCACTGCCCTAAGACTTCTTTGTATTCTGTTTATTCATCCCATACTTTTCACTTAAGCCCTGAAAGCCACTGGTCTTTTTTAGTGTCTTCATAATTTTGCCTAGAATGTCATATAATATGTAGCCTTTTAAGATTGGCTTCTTTCACTTAGTAATAAGCATTTAAGTTTTTACTCCATGTATTTCCGTGGCTTAATAGCTCATTGCATTTTAGCATTGAATAATATTCCTTACCTGTGTGTACCACATTTTGTTTATCCATTCACCTGCTGGAGGAAAGCTTAGTTGCTTCCACGTTTTGGTAGTTATGAACGAAGTGTTTTTGTGCCAACATAACATTTCAACTATTTTGGGTAAATATCAAGGAGTACATGTGCTGAACTGGATAATAAGAATTGGTTTAGTTTTGTAAGAAATTGCTACACTGTCTTTTGAAATGGCTGTACCATTTTCACTTCCACCAGCAATGAATGAGTGTTGCTGTTGCTCCACATGCAAGTCAGTATTTGGTGTTGTCTTATAATGGGAAGATCCCCTGGAGAAGGAAATGGCAACCCACTCCAGTACTCTTGCCTGGAAAATACCATGGACTGAGAAGCTCCTGAGAGCCTGGTAGGCTACAGTCCATGGGGTCACAAATAGTTGGACACGACTGAGCGACTTCACTTATGATGTCTTTTAGAGTCTTATTTCTTGAAAGGGTTAAAGTCAGAAAATCTATTTTTTTCATTTGTAGTGTATTTAAGTATCAGTAACATAATCATAGATGATTGCAAAATATTGTTTCTAGGTACTAAAGCAAAATCTTTAAATGGATTTGTATCTTATGATCTACCACTTCCTTTAATTGAAGATGTCCTTAACTGAAGATGTCTAAGATGGCAGAAAGTGAAGAGGAACTAAAAAGACTCTTGATGAAAGTGAAAGAGGACAGTGAAAAAGTTGGCTTAAAGCTCAACATTCAGAAAATGAAGATCATGGCATCCGGTCCCATCACTTCATGGGAAATAGATGGGGAAACAGTGGAAACAGTGTCAGACTTTATTTATTTGGGTTCCAAAATCACTGCAGATGGTGACTGCAGCCATGAAATTAAAAGATGCTTACTCCTTGGAAGAAAAGTTATGACCAACCTAGATAGCATATTCAAAAGCAGAGACATTACTTTGCTGACTAAGGTCCGTCTAGACAAGGCTATGGTTTTTCCAATAGTCTTGTATGGATGTGAGAGTTGGACTGTGAAGAAAGCTGAGCGCCGAAGAATTGATACTTTTGAACTGTGGTGTTGGAGAAGACTCTTGCGAGTCCCTTGGACTGCAAGGAGATCCAGCCAATCCATTCTGAAGGAGATCAGCCCAGGGATTTCTTTGGAAGGAATGATGCTAAAGCTGAAACTCCAATACTTTGGCCACCTCATACAAAGGGTTGACTCATTGGAAGAGACTCTGATGCTGGGAGGGACTGGGGGCAGGAGGAGAAGGGGACGACAGAGGATGAGATGGCTGGGTGGCATCACTGACTCGATGGACGTGAGTCTGAGTGAACTCTGGGAGTTGGTGATGGCCAGGAAGGCCTGGTGTGCTGCGATTCATGGGGTCGCAAAGAGTCGGACACGACTGAGCAACTGAACTGAACTGAACTGAACTGAAGATGCTGGAATTTGGGGCCAACACTTTGCTAATTTCATGTCTTTTTTTCCCATTAGATGACAAGTGTTTTTTGATATGCATGTATTTATTTCCCAAACCATCTTACCAGGTGACTCAGTGGTAAAGAATCCGCCTGCCAAGCAGGAGACGTGGATTCGATCCCTGGGTTGGGAAGATCCCCTGGAGAAGGAAATGGCAACTCACTCCAGTATTCTAGCCTGGGAAATCCCATGGACAGAGAAGTCTGGTGGGCTACAGTCCATGGGATGGCAAAAGAGTCAGACATGACTTAAAGACTAAACAACAGATTTCCTGAACATACTTGGCCAGGTAGAAAAATAAGCCTGCCATTACGGAAATAGAAAAATGGGCAAAAATTCTGGTGATAAAAAGATCAACAAGGGGGCAGGACTCTCACAGTATCGAAGTAAAAGGAAAAGTCAATTAGTTCTTTTAAATATTCACCTTGACTGCATATAAATACTTTGGATGTTGAAGATGAAGCAGATCTGACTGAGTCAAGATATTGTGATTGCAGTATCAATGCTTCGACTAGGAACCAAATTCTCTATCCAGAACATTTTATCTACATGTTCAGTTCAGTTCAGTTCAGTTTAGTTACTCAGTCGTGTCCAACTCTTTGCAACCCCATGAACTGCAGCACACCAGGCCTCCCTCTCCATCACCAGCTCCTGGAGTCCACCCAAACCCTTGTCCATCGAGTCGATAATGCCATCCAACCATCTCATCCTCTGTCATCCCCTTCTCTTCCTGCCTTCAATCTTTCCCAGCATCAGGGTCTTTTCCAATGAGTCAGTCCTTCACATCAGGTGGCCAAAGTATTGGAGTTTCAGCTTCAACATCAGTCCTTCCAATGAAGACCCAGGACTGATCTCCTTTAGGATGGACTGGTTGGATCTCCTTGCAGTCCAAAGGACTTGCAAGAGTCTTCTCCAACATCATAGTTCAAAAGCATCAATTCTTTGGTGCTCAGCTTTCTTTATAGTCCAACTCTGACATCCATACATGACCACTGGAAAAACCATAGCCTTGACTAGATGGACCTTTGTTGGCTAAGTAATGTCTCTGCTTTTGAATATGCTATCTAGGTTGGTCATAATATTCCTTCCAAGGAGTAAGTGTCTTTTAATTTCATGGCTGCAATCACCATCTGCAGTGATTTTGGAGCCCAGAAAAATAAAGTCAGCCACTGTTTCCACTGTTTCCCCATTTATCTGTCATGAAGTGATGGGGCCGGATGACATGATCTTCGTTTTCTGAATGTTGAGCTTTAAGCCAACTTTTTACTCTCCTCTTTCACTTTGATCAAGAGGCTCTTTAGTTCTTCTTTACTTTCTGCCATAAGGGTGGTGTCATCTGCATATCTGAGGTTATTGATATTTCTTCCAGAAATCTTGATTCCAGCTTGTGCTTCCTCCAGCCCAGCATTTCTCATGATGTACTCTGCACAGAAGTTAAATAAACAGGATGACAATATACAGCCTTGATGTACTCCTTTTCCTATTTGGAACCAGTCTGTTGTTCCATGTCCAGTTGTAACTGTTTCTTCCTGACCTGCATACAGGTTTCTCAAGAGGAAGATCAGGTGTCTGGTATTCCCACCTCTTTCAGAATTTTCCAGTTTCTTGTGATCCACACAGTCAAAGGCTTTGTCATAGTCAATAAAGCAGAAATAGTTGTTTTTCAGGAACTGTCTTGCTTTTTCGATGATCCAGAGGATGTTGGCAATTTGATCTCTGGTTCCTTTGCTTTTTCTAAAACCAGCGAAGCATTTCATCTTCAGTCTTGTGATGATAGGTATCAGGAAAATGATTACTACTTACAAAGATTGCCCCTGGAGAAAGGAATGGCAACTCATTCCATTATTCTTGCCTAGAAAATTACATGGACAGAGGAGCCTGTTGGGCTACTGTCCATGCTGTCACAGAGTCGGACACGACTGAGCAACTAACACGCATAGAACCCACTCTCAGCATTATATTAAAAAGGTAGCAACATGTGAAATGAATATAGCCATCACTTAATATTCCTGGATTTAAGTATATCAGACATTGTTTTTCTGCCCTTTGCCTTAACATGACCCAAATCAGGCATTAGAAATACTTTCCAACTTGCTACACTGGTCCTAAAAGTGGAAAATTTTGGGTACTGTTTTCTGAACTGTGTTCAGGAGACTTCATCATTTAACTAATGATTTTTGTTTATTTTCCTAGATGTTTCATCTTGGTAAACTAGGCTTGGAGGAAGAGAGTAGAGCATCATTAAGAGCCAGCATTAAGAAGTGCTGTCACCTCTTAATAAACAAGGCAGTCTGCAAGAGCATGGGGTACTTTCTAGGTTCTCGCTCTTGGTTTCTCCAGCACTTTGCGTGTTGCTTTGGTTGTCAGAGACTAACTTATAATAATGGTTTCTGCATTCAGACTGAAGGAGGTTTAGAGTTGGGGAGTGTGGGAGAATGCGTAGGACATGTAATTCTTGGTCTAAAAGGTAAAAAGAACACATATTCGTGTTGCACGAATCATTTCTCATTGAACTACTTAGGAATTATGGTTACTGCTGAGTTGTAGACCAGGACCCGTGAAGCCTAAGCAGTGTTTTCTAGAAACTGCTCCACAGAGAAAAGATGGAATGAAAGAATTAGGGTGTAGGACTAAGAGGTCATAATAATGAGACATAGGGCTTTAATCAAATCAATCCACGTAGAGAAGATTTACAGATGGGGAATGTTGGGAAATGATGGTAAAAATAAAGTATGAACTATGAAAGTTATTGAGAGTTGTATAAAGTTTTAATTCGATAAGAGGAACATCATGATTGTAAGAATAAATAACATAGAAAATATTAGGTAAATGTCAGAAAAGAGATGTAGTTTTTCATGGTGATTATTCTTAATATTTCAAATCACAAATTGGTCCTTGAAATTCATTTTGACAGACATATAATTATTTAATTTTTAATGTTTCTTTTCATTTAATGGTTAATTTTCTCATTTGAATATGACTTGTGTTTCTTATTAAGTGGTGTGGAAAAATGGTAACATAATGAAAACTTCTGAGATAAGAATGACTAGATAGAAAATACCTTTAAAATTAGGTGTTGAGAATTTTTAATTAAGAGGAATACATTTCACAGTTCAAAGTGGAATAAAAACCATTTGAGAGAGGAAACTTCAAGATGAGAATTTGAAAGTACCACTGCATTTTTACATCTCTCATACTAAGAAGTTGTTAAATGTCTTAGAAATAAATAAACAAACACTAATGTCACACTTTTATGATGTGATGAGGCAAGTAAGAATTAGGAGGTATCAGCAGTACTGGTGCTGAAGGTGGTGATCAGTATGTGAGGAGAGAAATAATACATTATTCATTGTTGGCCTAGTTAGGAGCTGTGTTGCCTGATTGTGTTCAAGGGAGTATCCAACATATAGTTACTGAGAAAAAGGAAAATGGAAAAGTTTGCTAGCTCACTTGTGAAAGCAGTTTATTCCATATTTTCTACAACCTCACCAAGGTTCTTTTGACAATCTTGCTGATCAACTTTTGATTAAATCTGGAGTCCACTGATAGACTGGCAAAGGGAAAAAAAAAATATTGTAACATATATTTGCCCTGATAAATCATTCACTAGAAGGATTAAAATTCAGCATCATCAGCTGACTTAAAGTCACCTAGTGATTCTGAGTTTCCAGCAGCATTGAATTCCCCAGTATGTATTTCTTACTTCTGAGGGGCCTATGCAAAAAATTTAAAAATCTAATTTACACGTATGAGGTTACTGGGAACTGTTTCTTTACCTAAAGAGTTATGACTTCTTTCGTGGCTCAGACAGTTAAGAATCTGCCTGCCATGTGGAAGACCTGTGTTTGATCCCTGGATTGGGAAGATCCCCTGGAGAAGGGAATGGCAACCCACTGCAGTATTCTTGCCTGGAAAATCTTATGGCAGGGGAGCCTGGTGGGCTACAGTCCATGGGGTCGCAAAGAGTCGGACATCACTGAGCAACTAATACTATAAAGAGTTACAGACACATGTATGAATTGCACAAAACACTGGGTTTCTTGAAGTTTCTCTTGCAAAGTCTACAGAATCGCATTTGGATCATGAGATTTTTAAAAAATAATCTGAAGAAAACTATTCTCTCTCTAGGATGCTGATACTCTTGCAATCCCATGAACTGTAACCTGCCAGGCTCCTCCATCCATGGGATTCTCCATGCAAGAATACTGGAATGGGTTGCCATTTTCCTTCTCCAGGGGATCTTCCTGCCCCAGGAATTGAACCCAGGTCTCCCGCATTGCAGGCTGATGCTTTACTGACTGAGCTACAAGAAAGCTCCCTTTCTCGGAATATGTGTTCATATACTGATTAGAAAACTCATACAATTTCCTGAGGTATGACAGACTCACTGAATCATTCATAGAACTTAATTTAATAAACAACCTATACAGAGTGGGTCAGAGTGAGTCTTGTGAGCCCTCTGGAGTTTGCCACACAGGATGACTGTAGTAATTGCTGCTGGTTCTTTGTTCCAAATTCCTTATCTATAGTTTATCTCTGTGCCCTTCATATCCAAGCTGCTGCTTACAATTGCTCTTTCTTGGGGGACTGTCCTCTGCCACTGGAGCCACCTCACCTACTCCTACAGAGAGCTGGAAGCACCTGGGAACACCCTTTGCCAATGACTAGGGCACAAGATAATGAAAACTCAGCATCCACCCCTCAGGATGGAATTAACTCTGAGATGTATTTATACTCCACACATCCCTTGAGGGACCAAGCTAAAGCCTTGTTCAGTAGGACTGTGCATGAATGCAGATTCTCCTTGGTGTCTTCCCCTTTCCTGTTCTGCCTTTCTCATTCCCTTAACACTGTCCCCTGGGAACTTTTCATTATTGAATCACTTAGCATACAAAGCATTCTCTCTGGAACTGCTTTTCTCCCATAGCTAACCATATTATTTAATTATCCAGAGCAGGAAACACAATGAAGAGCAAGTGGGAATGCTGTTATTAGTTATGCTGAGAAAGGGGTATAAACAGCATTGGTCCAGGACAAATTGAGACACCTGTTCATCCTAGGGCTGCATGGCACTTTCAGAGATAGCTCTAGAGAAACTCTTTCATTGAAAGCCTGGTGAGGGTATGGCACATCACTGTTTTGCACTGATTGAACCCTGCTTGCCATTTTTCTGTTTCTAATGTAACACCAGTTTAAGACTCTATGAGCTCATGGTTAATATTCTTTTCAAGGCTGCTCTATTCCTACCCCCAAATCCAAGATATCTTTCTTCTCCTTTTGGAGAATGAAATAGCAACCCTCTCCAGTATTTTTGCCTGGAGAATTCCATGGACAGAGGAATCTGGCAGGCTACAGTCTGTGGGGTTGCAAGAGTTGGGTAGGACTGAGAGACTAAGCACACACACACATTCCACCTTTATCTCACGCTGAATTATAGCTTCAGGTCTCTCTTTCCTTTGAAAATATCCTCACTTCAGTCTGTCCTGGAACTTAGCAACAATCCCAAATCCCTCCTCCCATTATCTTGTAGAGAGCTCAAAAAGCGCAGATTGAGTTCTAACAGTAGCCCAGAATGTCCCATATTTCCCAAAGGAATGTAGGGAAGTTAACCTTGGTAAATGGTCATTAGTTACATGTGATTTTGTTGTTCTGCCTTAGTTTGGAGTAAACTTTTAATTTGCAGACTAAATTTAAAGGACGTGTAATTATGAGGTTCAATCCATATTCTGATGTTTGCAAATTTAAAAAAGTTATTCGCAGACTTTATTTCGAGCTATTAAAGCCCTATTCTAGTAGCTAATGTACACTCTCTTTATTTTCTGTTAAATTATAGAATTGTAATTTATGAGTTTTCTGTATGATTAATGAAACAAAATCCTTCCATTGCAAATAATGCTATATTGGTATCAATCCTACTTTTTAGATTAAAAAAAAATGTCTCAAAATGTTTACCTTCTACAAATTCTGTTATGGTGTGCTTGACACATATTACAAAAACAACAGTATTTTAGCTATAGTCTGCGTCTGTGTGCATTCTGAGTTGCTTCCAGTCATTTCCCACTCTTTGAGACCCCATGGGCTGTAGCCCTCCATTCTCCTCTGTCCATGGGATTCTCCAGGCAAGAATATTAGAGTGGGTTGCCATGCCCCCTTCCAGAGGCTCTTCCCAACCCAGTGGTCTCTTAAGTCTTCTGCATTGGCAGGCAGGCTCCTTACCACTAGTGCTACCTTGCTATGGGTCTCAGTTCAGTTCAGTTCAGTCGCTCAGTCGTGTCCGACTCTTTGTGACCCCATGAATTGCAGCACGCCAGGCCTCCCTGTCCATCACCAACTCCCGGAGTTCACTCAGACTCACCTCCATCGAGTCAGTGATGCCATCCAGCCATCTCATCCTCTGTCGTCCCTTTCTCCTCCTGCCCCCAGTCCCTCCCAGCATCAGAGCTATGGGTCTAAATGAATCCAATTCAGTTTTAGAATCATCTAAAAAGTGATACCAATATGACAGAATATAATGGAATTGGTTGTAAGTATGATGATATCTCGGAGAAGGTGATCACACCCCACTCCAGTGTTCTTGCCTGGAAAACCCTATGAATGGAGGAGTCTGGTAGGCTGTAGTCCATGGGGTCTCGAAGAGTCGGACATGACTGAGCGATTTCACTTTCACTTTTTCACTTTCATGCATTGGAGAAGGAAATGGCAACCCACTCCAGTGTTCTTGCCTGGAGAATCCCAGGGATGGGGGAGCCTGGTGGGCTGCCGTCTATGGGGTCGCACAGAGTCACGACTGACACGACTGAAGCGACTCAGCAGCAGAGGCAGCATGATGATATCTAAGCCCAGTCAGTAAGTCATTTCTAGTAGTAAAAATTGATTGAAATTTAGACTGCTGTCACTACAGAGTAAATATTACCCCCTTAAAAATAGAAGTTAGCTTTCATTGAGTCAACATCGTAATATACTTTTAAAGTAGACACAATGCAGTTCTAAAACTTTAAAGTCTTAATTTTTTCCTTTAAGAAATATTAAATATTTTTGATGATGTGTTGTTGAAGATGCTTTTAGATTTCCAACAAGCACTGAAATGAGGTGCTAATCTATAGATTAGACTCTCATAATCAGGCACAGAGATTTATTATGCCCTTTCTCATCCCATATTAACTAAAATTTTTAATTTTACACATAACAGAAAAATGTTTGTATTTAATCTTGTCAGTGGATTGGGTGTCTTTTTAAAATAAAGACACAAATAAACTCAAGAAATAGAGAATATAAAATAAAATAAAGTGTGTAAAAACTTTAACTTTTTGTCTAAGTCAATTAGGCATGGAATATTGGCAGTTCTTAGAACTTCAATGTAACGTTATAGTTTGGCATAATAAACCAATTAACTGTAATTTAAAATGAATATTATTACAAAAATGTATATTTTGCTACCAGAAAACTTTAAGCATATTAGTTGTTCTTTTAAAAATTCTCTTAAGACTTCACAGTATTTACACAAAGTTAACTCTTTACAAATATTGTTCCTAAAGCAGTTAAAAGTCAGACAAGTGTTTTATTTTATTTGATGGTTATATCAGAGCAAAAGGCTGACAAAAAATAGGGCATTCAGTTCTTTAAGAAATTACTAGTATGTTGAGTTAATGTTTTGTAGTCATTATTATTGTCATTATCACAAGCGTGAATCACAATTTCATCTGTTCCCATACAGTGACAAACATTCTCTGTAATTAGATGTGGCCAACGTATGTCTGTCTAGTGAAGGTTATGGTTTTTCCAGTGGTCATGTATGGATGTGAGAGTTGGACTGTGAAGAAAGCTGAACGCTGAAGAATTGATACTTTTGAACTGTGGTGTTGGAGAAGACTCTTGAGAGTGCCTTGGACTGCAAGGAGATCCAACCAGTCCATTCTAAAGATCAACCCTGGGTGTTCTTTGGAAGGAATGATGCTAAAGCTGAAACTCCGGTACTTCGGCCATCTCATGCGAAGAGTTGACTCATTGGAAAAGATTCTGATGCTGGGAGGGATTGGGGGCAGGAGGAGAAGCGGATGACAGAGGATGAGATGGCTGGATGGCATCACCGACTAGATGGACGTGAGTTTGAGTGAACTCCGGGAGATGGTGATGGACAGGGAGGCCTTGGCGTTCTGCGATTCATGGGGTCGCATGCGTCAGACATGACTGAGCGACTGAACTGAAATGAACTGAACTGAACTGAACTGAACTGAACTGAACTGAACTGAATGTATGTACTCATGACTAAAATACTCTTCTACACCAACTGAAAGATATTCATCCTTTTAAGAATCCTGATTTCATGTTACAGGATCAGCATTAGAGAAGGAAGATAAGTGAAAGTAAACATATTGTCATGTGTTTTTCCTATTAGTCATTATTCAATATTGAAATCATTAGTGAATAAACTTGTAAGAAAAAACAGGATCATCTGTTTGTAACCAGTTAACATTTTTCACATTTAAGAGTGACATGTGAAGAGTATTGGCATAATTATTGAGGTAATGATATGGTTTTCTGATTTTTAAATTGAAAGTTTTTCATTGTCTTTTACGTGAGGGATTGGTACTTCTTTTAGACCAGACTTGTCAGTCATTTTGTAAAAATTAGGGCTTTGATTATTTCACAAAGTCTTATTCTGCAAATTCTTTCCTGCCTTCTTTCTATTATCTATCAGCTATGAAAAGTGACGATTTTTTAAGAGCCAAACCTTAAAAGCAGAAGAGAAGCCATGCCTTTTAGTCATTGTATTAATACTTTTTTGATATTCACTTCGCTGGATCCATCCCGTGTTCATTTGGCCTTCTTTCACTTCTATTGTACTTACTAGACTGGGTGGGTGGCCATATCTAATTTTTTGAGTTTTCTAAGTTACATTTCTATAATTTTCTATATCTCACAATTTAACAATTTAATATATTATGTGGAAATTGAAATCTCAACTGCATCATTGATAAACATCAGTCTAATTTGTATAGCCCATTTGAACTTTAGTGTTGGCAATATACACTGAACAGAGTGACCCTCAAGAGTATTAGATCTGAGGCCTACAATGATGAATAAAATCTTGATTTTCTTATTTACATTTGATGCACATCTCTCCATTTCATGACTCTTTGATTATTTTTATTAAACAAGAGGGAACTAACATTGAAACTTTATGCATTTATTTTGAACTTATTGGAAAACTTAACAATAAAACCATCACCCTCCCTAAGATAGCATTTGCCCTTTTGTGGACATAGTATCTGTTGATGAATTCAGTCATTTTCTTTATTAAGTGTATTTTAAAGATGGAAAGCAAATTTCTATATTAATGGTGATAAGAGAGTATGAAGCTTTTGTGTGGTTGTGGTTTTTTTGTGTTCAGGGGCTTTTACTCTTATCAAATGTTAATTATAGTACCTGAACAGATTAATTGGTATCAAACATATCTGCTCTGTTTTAATGCCTAACATTTGAAACAATTTTTAGTAGATTAGGGTAACCATACATTGTGTGTGTGGGAGGGAAATCATTTCTTTCAAAAATTGCCAGTTGCCTTAATGAAACAGATGTCTTCAATGGGATGTTACTTTTAACAACACAGGGAATAAAAGTAGAAAGAAGGTTAGCTAAAACTTACAAGAAATCTAAAATCAGTTTTGCAGTTTGCTTCTCCTTGCTTTGCTTAGAGACAAGGTCTACTGCTCTGAGGGATGTTGTTTTCACTCAGAAAGCAAGTGTATCATAAACTTTTACCACAAAGTAAGCACTTAGAGTTCATTTTATAAAGGAAACTCCCAGTCATTCTTTAAAATGGATTGAAATGTTTACTTTCTGTGCGCAATATTTTCCACCACCCAGGACCAAGATAAATGCTCCTTTTTTTAGCAGTTTCTTGGCATATTGTATAAGCTTTGTCATTATTCCATCATGTGCTTCTCTTCATGCATCTTATTTGTATTTTTATCACCAGTTTTAAATATAAGAAATGACATAAACTAATTACATAACAAATGTCAGATGAATGAAAAAATTAGTGAAGAATTAGTGAAGAAATATTGAGATAATTTGCTAGTGATATTAGTGGCAATACCTTGATATAAGTTGTATGTTTATGAAATTCAGCTTCTACTATCTTCGTTCATGATCTTTGAGATTTTATATTTTTTGAGATTCAGTCACCCAAAGATACTTTACACAAATTAGTCTAATTAATTATAGAATATATTATAGTCACTTGGACCAAAATATGTATATCTCAATCTGGATTTAATAGGAAATTTGTCTGTATAATTTGTCATGAATGAATCCTGAAAAGAATAATTTTAAATTGAATATTTTAATAAAACTAATAATTTACTAATGTTATTAGAATCAAAATGCTGATTAAATGTAATTTATTCTTTTAGAAAGTGTAATAAAATTTTAGCCTGATTTATTATTTATTTTCTATAGCATCATTTATAATTTATCTGGTGTTCACAAACTCTAAATATAAATTGGTACACAGCAAACATAATTATCTAGTCTTTGTATTAAATTTGATATTGACTCCAGGAGTTCAGTTCAGTTCAGTTGCTCAGTCGTGTCCGACTCTTTGCGACCACATGAATTGCAGCACACCAGGCCTCCCTATCCATCACCAACTCCTAGAGTCCACCGAAACCCATGTTCATTGAGTCGGTGATGCCTTCCAACTATCTCATCCTCTGTCATCCTCTTCTTTTCCTGCCCTCAATCTTTCCCAGCATCAGGGTATTTTCCAATGAGTCAGCCCTTTGTATCAGGTGGCCAAAGTATTGGAGTTTCAGCTTCAACATCAGTCCTTCCAATAAACACCCAGGATTGATCTCCTTTAGGATGGACTGGTTGGATCTCCTTGCAGTCCAAGGGACTCTCAAGAGTCTTCTACAACACCACAGTTCAAAAGCATCAATTCTTCAGAACTCAGCTTTCTTTATAGTCCAATTCTCACATCCATACATGACCACAGGAAAAACCATAGCCTTGACTAGATGGACCTTAGTCGGCAAAGTAATGTCTCTGCTTTTTAACATGCTATCTAGGTTGGTCATAAAATTCCTTCCAAGGAGTAAGTGTCTTTTAATTTCATGGCTGCAGTCACCATCTTCAGTGATTTTGGAGCCCCCAAAAATAAAGTCAGCCACTGTTTCCACTGTTTCCCCATCTATTTCCCATGAAGTGATGGGACCAGATGCCATGATCTTAGTTTTCTGAATGTTGAGCTCTAAGCCAATTTTTTCACTTTCCTCTTTCACTTTCATCAAGAGGCTCTTTACTTCTTCTTTGCTTTCTGCCATAAGGGTGGTGTCATCTGCATCTGAGGTTATTGATATTTCTCCTTGCAATCTTGATTCCAGTTTGTGTTTCCTCCAGCCCAGCGTTTCTCATGATGTACTCTGCATATAAGTGAGCTAAAGGAATGTAGAGAAAAGAAGGAACATATCTAAGAATGAAAAGTAGTTTTAAGGAAGGGATGCTGCTGCTGCTGCTGCTGCTAAGTCGCTTCAGTCGTGTGTGACTCTGTGCGACCCCATAGACGGCAGCCCACCAGGTTCCACTGTCCCTGGGATTCTCCAGGCAAGAACACTGGAGTGGGTTGCCATTTCCATCTCCAATGCATGAAAGGAAAAAGTGAAAGTGAAGTCACTCAGTTGTGTCTGACTCTTCGTGACCCCATGGACTGCAGCCTACCAGCCTCCTCCGTCTGTGGGATTTTCCAAGCAAGAGTACTGGAGTGGGTTGCATTGCCTTCTCCTTAAGGAAGGGATTGAATTGAATTGAATTGAAGTCACTCAGTCGTGTCCGACTCTTTGCGACCCCATGGGCTGTAGCCTATCAGGCTCCTCTGTCCATGGGATTCTCCAGGCAAGAGTACTGGAGTGGGTTGCCATTTCCTTTTCCAAAGGAAGGAATAGGAACTGGTATTTTTAATCTAGAGCCATAGGATTAAATAAAAGTTGTGTTGTTTTTTCTTTATGATGGATATAATTATTAGTTTGTTTAGGAAAAAAGCCTGACGTAAATGTATGATAGATTTTGCAATATAATTATCTTCAGATTTTCATGAGTGAACTGATAATCTTTGGGGGATGCTCCAGAAAGCTATAAGATCAGTTCAAGGTTATTCCCAGCCTTTGAATCAACAGATGCTTACTGAGAGCTAATTGTACATCATGCATTGTTTTATTAATGGAGAACTGCCAGTGAAGGTATTTTGAAGGCATCTAACCTCAATAATTATTCATGTTAGTAAAGCAGATAGATATATAAATACATACTTGCATGGTAATATAGAAAGTAAAATGCTAGAGACATGAATTAAAATCTGTAATAGAAAAAGAAATGTTTCTATCTGGAAAGGGGAAAGGCTTTTGTAAGTAGATGACATTTAAGGTGGGTGTAAGATATATGGTGGGAATATAGAAAATAGTAGACACGGCAGAGGGAAGAATATTGATCAGACAGTAAATAACATGAAGCCACAAAGAAATTTGGCTATTTTTGGTGAATAATATGTAGTTCAGCTCATTTGAATATATGATCTGAAGATGGGATGCATTTGGAGGTGAGAAAGGTTGTGGAAAAGTACTGCTTTAAAGGTGTTTAGACTTCTTTCTGTGGTCAGTGACTACTAAAAGTATTTAATAGATAATCCAGACTGGAGATGACTAGAAGTGGGTATGGGGATAGTTAGGAGAGCATGGATTTGAGTTTTTTGGAGGGTATAATGCAAAAGACTTTTAGATCAATGTGGCTGTTGAACGTAAGGAAGAAATCTAGATTTCTGGCTTGCTGATAATGAAGAAAGACAAAAAAGGAGGAAGTGGAAGACGGCATAGAAAGTAAAATAATGATTTAGGTACTGAAAATGTGTCTAGGTGCTGAGAATCCAGCTAGTTTAAAAGAGATTCTGAAAGCACTAATGTGGAGAAGGATAAAACATAGTGGCTGTATTTGAAACTTTGATGAAGTGACCCAAACATGGCGCCAAAAGGAAGCAAAATTGTAAGTGGCTCTTGAAAATACAGCGGTATAGATTTTAGTTGGTTTTAAAATAAAAATGAGAAGTAAAACATTAAGGTAGACTCATGACTAATGTCTGAAATATATAAAAGATGTGGCATTGATCTCAGATTCTCCATTATTTCAATTATTTGAGCCCCCATATAAAATACTTGGGTGGCTTGATTCTTATCGTTAAGAGCAAAAACCACTTATACCATCTCATCATAAACTTTCTAAGCTGCAGGTTATTAAGTTTTGTTGTGTGGAGGTGGCAGAGACTGGTGAGCCAGTGTTATCATCAATTGTTTGCTGTCATTTAACTGAGCAACTATTAAATGATTAGTATAATGGAATAACTTGAGCTTGCTTTGGTGTCCTGGAAATTAAAATGAAGCATATTAGTAAATTCCACTAAATATTGTGTTTTCTTTTCCAGATCAAGTGCAATTAGCACAACACTATTTAATAATGTTCTCAGTCCAGTTCAGTTCAGTTGCTCAGTCGTATCCGACTCTGCGACCCCATGAATCGCAGAACGCCAGGCCTCCCTGTACATCACCATCTCCCGGAGTTCACTCAAACTCACGTCCATCGAGTTGGTGATGCCATCCAGCCATCTCATCCTCTGTCGTCCCCTTCTCCTCCTGCCCCCAATCCCTCCCAGCATCAGAGTCTTTTCCAATGAGTCAACTCTTCGCATGAGATGGCCAAAGTACTGGAGTTTCAGCTTCAGTATCAGTCCTTCCAAAGAACACCTAGGACTGATCTCCTTTAGAATGGACTGGTTGGATCTCCTTGCAGTCTAAGGGACTCTCAAGAGTCTTCTCCAACACCACAGTTCAAAAGCATCAATTCTTCAGCGTTCAGCTTTCTTCACAGTCCAGCTCTGACATCCATACATGACCACAGGAAAAACCATAGCCTTGACTAGACGGACCTTAGTTGGCAAAGTATTATCTCTGCATTTTAATATGCTGTCTAGGTTGGTCATAACTTTCCTTCCAAGGAGTAAGCGTCTTTTAATTTCATGGCTGCAGTCACCATCTACAGTGATTTTGGAGCCCCCAAAAATAAAGTCAGCCACTGTTTCCACTGTTTCCCCATCTATTTCCCATGAAGTGATGGGACTGGATGCCATATCTTAGTTTTCTGAATGTTGAGCTTTAAGCCAACTTTTTACTCTCATCTTTCACTTTCATCAAGAGCCTTTTTAGTTTCTCTTCACTTTCTTCCATAAGGGTCGTGTCATCTGCATATCTGAGGTTATTGATATTTCTCCCAGCAATCTTGATTCCAGCTTGTGCTTCTTCCAGCCCAGTGTTTCTCATGATGTACTCTGCATAGAAGTTAAATAAGCAGGGTGGCAAAATTTAGCCTTGGCATACTCCTTTTCCTATTTGGAACCAGTCTGTTGTTCCATGTCCAGTTCTAACTGTTGCTTCTTGACCTGCATATAGGTTTCTCAAGAGGCAGGTCAGGTGGTCTGGTATGACAATCTCTTTCAGAATTTTGCACAGTTTATTGTGATCCTCACAGTCAAAGGCTTTGGCATAGTCAACAAAGCAGAAATAGATGTTTTTCTGGAACTCTCTTGCTTTTTCCATGATCCAGTGGATGTTGGCAATTTGATATCTGGTTCTGCTGCCTTTTCTAAAACCAGCTTGAACATCTGGAAGTTCACGGTTCACGTACCCACTGCTATTTATGGCTAAGCCTGAGTTGGCCGCAGAACCAACCCATCTCAAGTGTCTGTTTAATATTAGAGAGCAGGAAACATACAAGGCAATAAACACTTCAAAATTTTGGGAGTTGATTAAAATTCATTATTAGCTAATGCCTAACAATATTCTTATGGGGAAGTTTTCTGTATTTTCTGAGAAAAGTAAAATATTCTTGGTAAACTGTAATATTTCTCTGGTAGCATCAATCTATGTGTGGTTTATTAACACCCATGTTCCATACTTATTTTTGAGATACATTAAAAAATGTTTTCTGAAAAATAGAAATTAAATGTATAGATACCTCTTTGTTTTCCAATTTCAGTGTGATTTTTCTTTATGCTAAAAGAAATACAATGAAATAAATCAGATCTTCTGTAAAATATGCTTTGAAGTATTAAAGGGCTTTGTGTCATGAAACCCTCAGGGCAAATAAAATGGTTAATAGCTGCTAATGTCATTTGAAATTAATACCAGTGTATCAATTTGCAATACTGTTTTTCCTGTTATGGAACTTAATATTTAATTCAACATTTATTGATCCTCTACTATGTGCAAGGCATTGTGCCATGTCATTTGGGGGTCACAAAGTCAAAAGAGAACAAGGAACCTACTTCCAGAGGATCTTAACATTTTGAAGTCACTCAGTCATGTCCGATTCTTTGGGACCCCATGGACTGTAGCCTACCAGGCTCTTCCGTCCGTGGGATTTTCTAGGCAAGAATACTGGAGTGGGTTGCCATTTCCTTCTCCAGGAGATCTTCCCAATCCAGGGATTGAACCCAGGTCTCCCACATTGTAAGCAGACGCTTTACCATCTGAGTCACCAGGGAAGTCCTAAGGACATGTGATAAAATTTGACTGTGATTCAAGGTAAGATGTATAAATGCTTCACTAAAAGTGTAAGTGAAAGACAGTGAGAGGAAAGAGTGATTAAAATATCCAACAGGGGCTTTTCTCTTGGCCTTAAAAGAAAAATAGGATTTTTAGGGGTTGAGTAACTAGGAAAGTACATTGTATATTGTAGACTGATGAAGTAGCATAGGAAACGAAGTGGCCATCTTGGAAACTGAGTAGTCTGAAGGAACTGAAGTATAAAGAATGGAATGTCATGGCTGTGTGTGTAGAGGGAGATATTGTGGAAGTCAGAGTGTGGCGATCTTTGACTGCCATGCATTTTACTCATATTCTAGAAAATAGAGCCTAAAGCAGAGTTTGCATGCTCATACTTTGTTGACTATTTTGGTTCCAGAAAATTAAGGGCATTGGAAAGGACAAATGAAGGAGACAGGATGGAAATCAAATACAAGATGTTCTGTCACTGAGTTGTTGCAAATTGTTACAAGAAATCGCAGCTGGTTGTTTTGTCAAGCAGGACATCTCTAGAGAGGCCATATGGAGCCACTGCATCTCACAACAGTCTGTCACAGGGGGAAGGTGAGCAATTTATCTCCTGGCTGCTTCTCATCCCATCTTTCATAGATCAAAATTCAAGCCGTGGGTGATGAGAATGTTCTAAAATTGGACAGAGGTGACGGTTGTGCAATTCTGTGATTAAACTAAAAGCCACTGAAGTGTACACATTAAACATGTGAATTTTATGTCATGTGAATTGCACCTCAATAAAGTTAATATTAATAAATTCATGGGTTTCCCTGGTGGCTCAGATGGTAAAGAATCCTCCAGCAATGCGGGAAAACCTGGGTTCAATCCCTGAGTTGGGAAGATCCCCTGGAGAAGGAAATGGCTACCCACTCCAGCGTTCTTGCCTGGAGAATCCTCATAGACAGAGGAGCCTGGTGGGCTACAGTCAGTGGGGTCGAAAGGAGTCAGACACAACTGAGCGACTTTCACTTTTCAAGAATACTGGCACTCTTACTAGTACTCCCACTCCAGTATTCTTGCTTGGAGAATTCCATAAGACAGAGGAGCCTGGTGGGCTACAATCCTCCCCTGGTGGCTCAGATGGTTAAGAATCCTCCTGCAATGCAGGAGACATAAGAGATCCAGGTTTGGTCCCTGAGTTGGAAAGATCCCCTGGAGAAAGTAATAGCAACCTACTAAAGTATTCTTGGGGTCACAAAGAGTCAGACAAGACTGAACGACTAACTCTTCACTCTTCAACAAATTCAACCTATTGGAATCTAGAATATTTGTTGATTCAATTAGGCTTGAACTGGGAGTTAAGAGTTTCTGTGGATCCTACCATGAAAGGTGTCATGGAGATTAAGTTCAAAGCCAGTTCCTGCATTTTAAGAAAACTGAAACAACTGAAGTGTGAGATAATGATGTGAATGTGACTATCATAGTGGCCATGGGTTTGTACCCTAGGAAATGGTCTGATCTTCCATAGGAGCTAATCATATCAGAAAACAAGTAATTGGACAAGACCTAGAAGAACAGATAGGACTGAAATATCTGTGAAGCAGCAAAAGCTAACTCCTAAGAAAGGCTTAAGGAGGATTAGCACACCAACCTGAAGTTTCTATTGATATTATTGTATCTGATCTTGGGGTCTGAGATTGAAGGCAGCCACAGATTCTTCATTCTTCCATTCATGGAGGGGTGGAGTCCAGGTACACTCTTGTTGAATCTAAGCTGGTCTTAGTGATTCCCTTGACTAATACAATGCAGAAGAATTGACATCCCAGGACTTTTGAGTCTAGGTCAGAAAAAGATTTACAGCTTCCATCTTTATCTCTTAGAATACTTGCTGTTGAAACACAGCTGCAAGTGGGGAGAAAGCCCAAGAAGCCCAGTGCAGAGGGCCCTGTGGAGCAGAGCTGAAGCACGCAGCTAAGAAGGCCTTCTGAGTGCCCAGCCAACAACCAACAATAACTTACCAGCTCTGTGAGTGATCTCTCCTATAGACAGATCCTCCAATTACTTACATTCTAGCTATACATTAGCATAATTAATCCCAGGTGAAGTATGTAGTAATTGTGATCAAAATAGTGAAGACAAAGGAAGCAAGATAAGAATGGAGGAAAATAATAAAGATAATGTATTATGGAGCCGTAACTTTAAAAGAAAGCTCAGCTGGAAGCTAGGTCATGCATGATATATCTGGAGAGACCATTTGTAATCCCTACATTTTGGAATAGTCCACTTGAGGATGTCAGTCTTAAAACACTTCATCAAGGGAAGTGTTCTTCCCCTGAAAGGGGATTCTACAATGGAATCTGGGGTAATTATTCAATAAACACTTAATATTTTCTCTTTTCATTTGTGAGGTAAGACAAATCAAACACAATATTAACTAAGTTTTTATTAGATTTATCTGCCTGTGCTTTCTGGCTTTCACTGGTTAAAATTCTCTTAAGGTGCTCCTGTTTCATGTTTGAATTGTGTTCCATGTATCCTCAGGGCTACTAAGAAAGATTAGAACTTATGAAACTAATTGAGTCACACTTGGGCCTTATAGCTGCTGTGGTTCCCACTGAAGTGGTTAGTTCAGTCTCTCAGTCATGTCCTACTCTTTGCGACCCCATGGACTGCACCACACGAGGCTTCCCTGTTCATCACTAACTTCCAAGCTTGCTCAAACTCATATCTGTTGAGTCAGTGATGCCATCCAATCATCTCATCCTCTGTCATCCCTTTCTCCTCCTGCCTTCTATCTTTCCCAGGAAAGTGGTATTATTATAGGAAGTGGTATTGTGTATGTAAAATTATAACCTTGCTCTTGGAGAATTCTCTGAAACTACTGAGGTGATAGGAAATGAGGTAATAGTGTAGCACTTGAGGCTTGAAGACTATATATCCAAAAGATTATGTTACTATCACTAGAACATATTCATATCCATAGAGGAAGACAACTGTAAAAAATAAATTTGGAGATGCTCAGTGGAGTCAAGTAGACCATAGTTCTTGTCTGTGTCCAGTTTTTACTATTTTTAAGGATTATGTTGGCTGTAGATAAGGCATAAACTGGATATATCCTTTGATATTAAGAAAATTTGTCAACTAGTGTTTGATTAATATTGTGAACAATTTGTCCCTTTTATCACGAATTATATCATTAAGTATTTCAGCACATGTCCACTTGAGGTTATCTTTTGTGACTGTTTAGCCATCCTAGCTTTGATATAACTTGTCTTACAATCCAGCCAATTTCAGTATTTTTTTTTTTTTTTTTTCAGAACTCGTGGCCCAATTTGGTGTATTAATGAGTGGAAGTTTTTGACTTCTCCAGGATTTTTCTTTTTGTTTTACAAGAACTCTTTGAATAGGACTTTAGTCAGCATAAGTGGCTTAGCATAATGGCCTGTGTAACCATTTCCTCTAGATGCATTTTTATGTCATTTATGATAGGTCTCTATAACCACAGTTTCATCACATAGCATAAAGTACTAAGCGCTTCATATAACTGTTGTCTAGTTTTTGTAGGAATACCTGAGGAAATTAAGACTCTTTTTTTGTTTTCATAAAAGAGTTGATTTCAACTTTGACTTGATTTCAAAGTCATGAAGTATAAAAACCTATCAGCTTTCTATGATTATATTTCAGTTCAGTTCAGTTCATTTCAGTTCAGTCGCTCAGTTGTGTCCGACTCTTTGCGACCCCATGAATCGCAGCATGCCAGGCCTCCCTGTCCATCACCAACTCCCAGAGTTCACTCAGACTCACATCCATCGAGTCAGTGATGCCATCCAGCCATCTCATCCTCAGTTGTCCCCTTCTCCTCCTGCCCCCAATCCCTCCCAGCATCAGAGTCTTTTCCAATGAGTCAACTCTTCTCATGAGGTGGCCAAAGTACTGGAGTTTCAGCTTTAGCATCATTCGTTCCAAAGTAGTCCCAGGGCTGATCTCCTTCAGAATGGACTGGTTTTTAGCCTTTTATATTAACCAGATTGACACGCCCTACAGAGTCATAAGTTTACTTACTTGACTTGATTTCTTTTGGTAAGAAGCAGGGTTATACAATAGATTCTCAGGTAGTTACTCAATAACCACTTTATATTTTCTCTTTTCATTTGTGAGATAAGACAAATCAAACAAAATATTGAATAAGTTTTTTATGAGAATGTCTAAATGATATGTTCTTAAAATGGACAACTCTTGAACTATAGAAACATGGTTATTAGATTCTCCATTGGATGAGGATGTTAAAGTTGCTAAATTGAAAATATAAAATATAGATGTATATTTAATATGAGAAAGAAAAATATAAATATTTTATATTTAATCAGACACCATAGTTAAACATTTTAAAATAATTTCAGTTAGCAATAGACATTGTATGCATATGATGCCATCAAGTTTGAAGGTGGTTTTAACATGAGAACTGAATAGGTTTTTAAAAATTAAGACTTTATTCTTTTAGAGAAGTTTTAGATCACAGTAAAATTGAAGGAAAGGTACATAGATAGCCCATTACAGTTGTTTTAATTGATTAACCTACACTGACACATCATTATCACCCGAAGTCCATAGGTCACAGGCTTCCCTTGTAGCTCAGTCAGAAAAGAATCTGCCTGCAATGCAGGAGACCCTGCATTTGATTCCTGGGGGTCTTGAAGATCCCTGCAGAAGGAAATGGCAACCCATTCAAGTGTTCTTGTCTGGAGAATCCCATGAACAAAGGAGTCCAGCAGGCTACAGTCCATGGGGTTGCAAGAGTTGGACATGACTTAGTGACTAAACCACCACAATCATAGGTCACATTATGGTTTACTATTGGTGTTGTACACTATGGGTTTAGACCAACATAAAACAACATGTATCCATCATTATGGTATTATACAGGGTATTTTCACTACCCTAAAAATATTCTGTGCTCCATATGTTCATCCTTCCCTTGACCCTAATTGTCTGGCAACCACTGATTTATTTCTTTATTTTTTAGTGAATTTATATATATACTTTTTAATTTCTACTTATTTTATACTTTTTGCTGTTTTTTTGTGTAAAGAAATAATATTGTTTGTGTATGTGTACTTGTGTGCTCACATTGATTATTTTTTGCCAACTCTCTTAACCCTCTTATGAATCATATAAAGGGGTTCCTCTTAGGTGTACAGTAAGCTCCCTGCTGCCGCTGCTAAGTCGCTTCAGTCGTGTCCAACTCTGTGCGACCCTATGGACAGCAGCCCACCAGGCTCCTCTGTCCACAGGATTCTCTAGGTAAGAATACTGGAGTGGGTTGCCATTTCTTTCTCCAAGTAAGTCTCCTACTTATGAGCCAATTATGTTCTGAGAGCAAATTTGTTAAGTTCAATTTGTTCATAAGTCCAAGAAATTTAGCCTAGGTACCCAACTAACACAATGGTCTATATAATACTATACTTCAATTAAGTGTGTTATACTTTTCATACAAATAACATATTAAAAACAAACACGAAAATAAAACATTTTTTAATCGTGGTTGAGAAATGCAATGGTGCGGTAGAATGGCTAACATATAGGGGCTGGCATCAAGTGAACGGGGAAGAAGACTTAGTGACTGGAAGGTGGTGAGGAAATGGTAGAGCTGAAGGGTCATCTACAATAGGAGACGAACTTCAGTTCAGTTCAGTTGCTCAGTTGTGTCCCACTCTTTGCAACTCCATGGACTGTAGCGCACGAGGCCTCCCTGTCCATCGCCAACTCCCAGAGCTTGCTCAAACTCATGCCCATAGAGTAGGTGATGCCATCCAACCACTTATCCTCTATCGTCCTCTTCTCCTTCTGCCCTCAATCTTTCCCAGCATCAGGGTCTTTTCCAATGAGTCAGTTCATCGCTTCAAGTGGCCAAAGTACTGGAGTTTCAGCTTCACCATTAGTCCTTCCAATGACTATTCAGGACTGATTTCCTTCAGGATGGACTGTTTGCATCTCCTTGCAGTCCAAGGGACTCTCAAGAGTCTTCTCCAACACCACAGTTCAAAAGCATCAATTCTTCGGTGCTCAGCTTTCTTTATAGTCCAACTCTCACATCTAAGCATAACTACTGGAAAGATGATGGCTTTGACTAGATGGACATTTGCTGGCAAAGCGATGTCTCTGCTTTTTAATATGCTATCTAGGTTGGTCATAACTTTTCTTCCAAGGAGCAAGCATCTTTTAATTTTGTGGCTGCAGTCACCATCTGCAGTGATTTTGGAGCTCCCCAAAATACTCTGTCACTATTTCCATTGCTTCCCCATCTATTTGCCATGAAATGATGGGACCAGATGCCGTGACCTTAGTTTTCTGAATGTTGAGTTTTAAACCAACTTTTTCACTCTCCTCTTTTATTTTCATCCAGAGCCTCTTTAGTTCTTCTTCATTTTCTGCCATAAGGGTGGTTTCATCTGCATATCTGAGGTTATTGATGTTTCTCCCGGCAGTATTGATTCCAGTGTGTGCTTCATCCAGCCCCATGTTTCTCTTGATGTACTCTGCATATAAGTTAAATAAGAAGGGTAACAATATACAACCTTGATGTACTCCTTTCCTGATTTGGAACCAGTTTGTTGTTCCATGTCCAGTTCGAACTGTTTCTTCCTGACCTGCATACAGATTTCTCAGGAGGCAGGTAAGGTGGTCTGGTATTCCCATCTCTTGAAGAATTTTCCACAGTTTGATGTGGACACAGTCAAAGGCTTTGGCATAGTCAATAAAGCAGAAGTAGATGTTTTTCTGGAACTCTTGCTTTTTCGATGATCCAACAAATGTTGGCAGTTTGATCTCTCGTTCCTCTGCCTTTTCTAAAACCAGCTTGAACATCTGGAACTTTCAGTTCATGTAGTGTTGAAGCCTGGCTGGGAGAATTTTGAGCATTACTTTACAAGCATGTGAGATAACTGCAAATGTGTGGTAGTCTGAGCATTCTTTGGCATTGCCTTTCTATGGAATTGGAATGAAAACTGACCTTTTCCAGTCCTGTGGCCACTACTGAGTTTTCCAAATTTGCTGACATATTGAGTGCAGTGCTTTCACAGCATCATCTTTTAGTGTTTGAAATAGCACAACTGGAATTCTATCACCTCCACTAGCTTTGTTCATAGTGATGCTTCCTAAGGCCCACTTGACTTCACATTCCAGGATGTCTGGCTCTAGGTGAATGATCACACCATCATGAATATCTGAGTCATGAAGATCTTTTTTGTATAGTTCTGTCTGTTCTTGCCACCTCTTAATATCTTCTGCATGAGTCCATACCATTTCTGTCCTTTATTGTGTCATCTTGCATGATATGTTCCTTTGGTATCTGTAATTTTTCTTGAAGAGATCTCTAGTCTTTCTCGTTGTACTCTTTTCCTCTATATCTTTGCATTGATCACTGAGGAGAGGAAGGCTTTTTTACCTCTCCTTGCTATTCTTTGGAACTTTTCATTCAAATCGGTATATCTTTCGTTTTCTCCTTTGCCTTTCACTTCTCTTCTTTTCTCAGCTATTTGTTAGGCCTCCTCAGACAACCATTTTGCCTTTTTACATTTCTGTTTCTTGGGGATGTTCTTGTTCCCTGCCTCCTGTACAATGTCACAAACCTCCATCTTTAGTTCTTTAGGCACTCTGTCTATCAGATATAGTCCCTTGGATCTTTTTCTCACTTCTACTATGTAATTTTAAAGAATTTGATTTAGGTCCTACCTGAATGATCTAGAGGTTTTCCCTACTTTCTTCAATTTAAATCTGAATTTGGCAATAATGAGTTCATGATCTGAGCAACAGTCAACTCCTAGTCTTGTTTTTTTGCTGACTATATAGAGCTTCTCCATCTTTGGCTGCAAAGAATATAATCAATCTGATTTCAGTATTGACCATCTGGTGATGTCCATGTGTAGAGTCTTCTCTTGTATTGTTAGAAGAAGGTGTTTGCTATGTCCAGTGCATTCTCTTGGCAAAACTCTATTAGCCATTGCCTTGCTTCATTGTGTATTCCAAGGCCAAATTTGCCTATTACTCCAGGTGTTTCTTGAGTTCCTACTTCCTAGCTCCATTCCCCTATAATGAGAAGGACATCTTTTTTGGGTGTTAGTTCTAAAAGGTCTTGTAGGTCTTCATAGAACCATTCAACTTCAGCTTCTTCAGCATTACTGGTCAGGGCATGGACTTGGATTACTCTGATATTGAATGGTTTGCCTTGGAAACAAACAGAGATCATTCTGTCATTTTTGAGATTGCATCCAAGTAATGCATTTTGGACTCTTTCATTGACTATGATGGCTACTATTTCTTCTCAGGGATTCTTGCCCACAGTAGTAGATATAATGGTCATCTGAGTTAAATTCACCCATTCCAGTCCATTTTAGTTTGCTGATTCCTAAAATGTCGATGTTTTCTCTAGCCAGTGCCCTGTTTAACCACTTCCAATTTGCCTTGATTCATGGACCTAACATTCCAGGTTCCTATGCAATATTGCTCTTTACAGCATCGGACTTTACTTCCATCACCAGTCACATTCACAACTGGGTGGTGGTGTTGCTTTGTCTCCATCTTTTCATTCTTTCTGGAGTTATTTTTCCACTGATCTCCAGTAGCACATTGGGTACCTACCGACCTGGGGAGTTCATCTTTCAGTGTCCTATCTTTTTGCCTTTTCATACTGTTCATGGGGTTCTCAAGGCAAGAATACTGATCTGGTTTGCCATTCCCTTCTCCAGTGAACCATGTTTTGTCAGAACTCTCCACCATGACCCATCTGTCAGAGGGCAGACAAGACTGAAAACCACAATCACAGCAAACTAATCTGATCACATGGCCCACAGCCTTGTTTAACTCAATGAAACTATGAGCCATGCTATGTAGGGCTACCCAAGACAGACAGGTCAGGAGATGAAGGGCAAGCTGCAATTTCACTCACACCTGACATTAACTTCAGGCGTGAATGAAATTGCACAGGTACTGGCTCTTTGCTGGATTCAAGTCTATCTACCCTCTTAAAAAAACAATCCAGTGATATCTGGGTTCAGTTCAGTTCAGTCGCTCAGTCGTGTCCGACTCTTTGCTAACCCATGAATCAGAGCACGCCAGGCCTCCCTGTCCATCACCATCTCCCGGAGTTCACTCAAACTCACATCCATCGAGTCAGTGATGCCATCCAGCCATCTCATCCCCTGTCATCCCCTTCTCCTCCTATATCCAATCCCTCCCAGCATCAGAGTCTTTTCCAATGAGTCAACTCTTCACATGAGCTGGCCAAAGTACTGGAGTTTCAGCTTTAGCATCATTCCTTCCAAAGAACACCCAGGGCTGATCTCCTTCAGAATGGACTGGTTGGATCTCCTTGCAGTCTAAGGGACTCTCAAGAGTCTTCTCCAACACCACAGTTCAAAAGCGTCAATTCTTCGGCGTTCAGCCTTCTTCACAGTCCAACTCTCACATCCATACATGACCACAGGAAAAACCATAGCCTTGACTAGACGGACCTTTTTTGGCCAAGTAATGTCTCTGCTTTTGAATATGCTACCTAGGTTGGTCATAACTTTTCTTCCAAGGAGTAAGCGTCTTTTAATTTCATGGCTGCAGTCACCATCTGCAGTGATTTTGGAGCCCCCCAAAATAAAGTCTGACACTGTTTCCACTGTTTCCCCATCTATTTCCCATGAAGTGGTGAGACCTGATGCCATGATCTTCGTTTTCTGAATATTGAGCTTTAAGCCAACTTTTTCACTCTCCTCTTTCACTTTCATCAAGAGGCTTTTTAGTTCCTCTTCACTTTCTGCTATAAGGGTGGTGTCATCTGCATATCGAGGTTATTGATATTTCTCCCGGCAATCTCTCTTTATTCTCTCATCATAGATGACAAGGTAGCACTGGTCTGCATTCTGAAAGGCTGCTGCAACCTTTGTGTGCCATTCTGTTTGTGGCCTATGTCTCAAGAACTAAGATTGCCTCCTCAAATGAAGACAATCCCCTTGCCATTTCGTGCATCATGAATCTCTTCAGTTCTTCAGTCACTTTTTTTTCCTCTTGTTGCTCCACTTTCTCAATTATTTTCACTTTTGTTTCTATTGTTATAGCTTCGTTGGTGCTTCTTAGCAGTACCAGCTACATCATCACTTTTATGTTTGCTTCTGGACATCCTGGACTTGAAATAAAGATACTATCCTACTGTACTCTATATAATACTGTACAAAAAGTCCTCTATACAGTAAGTACACAAAAGCACAACCACTTGTAAGGATGCACGCACATGACAGTGTATGCCAGAAGTGTGAACTAAGGTATGTGATTGGACATGGGAACGCACATTTACCTCCTTGAAATTTTGCAACTTAAAGATTCATTTGTAGGGGACTTACTATAATATATGGGACTTTACTGGTGGCTCAGCAGTAAAGAATCCGCCTGTAGTACAGGAGATGTGGGTTCAGTTCCTGGGTCAGGAAGATCCCCTGGAGGAGTGCATGGCAACCCATTCCAGTATTCTTGCCTGGAGAATCCCATGAACAGAGGAGCCTGGCTATGGTTCATTGAGTCGCCAAGAGTTGGGCATGAGTGTAGTGACTGAGCGTGCATGCCCCTACTCTAATATATATAAATATTTCTGAGATCTTCATCTGTCCCTCTGAATCCTATAAACTTGATTTTTTTTGAAAGCTATTATCTATAGAATCTGTTAAACTTAACTGAAGAGATTGGTATCCTTCTTCTTTATTAAACTACAATTTTCTTACTTAAGAAAGGAAACCATTGTTATCACTTTATTTTATTGGATCCTATTATTGGGTTCAAACAAATTATTTAGTGGCTCAGTGGTAAAGAATACACATGCCAGTGCAGGAGACGTGTGTTCGATCCCTGGGTCCAGAAGATACCCTGGAGAAGAAAATGGCAACCCACTCCAGTATTCTTGCCTGGGAAATCCCATGGACAGAAGAGCCTGGAGGGCTACAGTCCATGGGGTTGCCAAAGAACTGGACATAATTGAGCAACTAAACAAAAACAACAATTACTGTATTACCTCTTAGGTAGTTTACATGGAAAAATCATTAAAGAACAGTAAGTTATCCCTCTGGGTCATTCCCATGCACCAGCATGCTGTATCCTGCATCGGACATAAACTGGCAATTTGATTCTTACCTGATAGTATACATGTTATGGGAGGTGGGAGGGGGGTTCATGTTTGGAAACGCATGTACACCCGTGGTGGATTCATGTCAATGTATGGCAAAACCAATACAGTATGGTAAAGTAAAATAAAGTAAAAATAAAAATTAAAAAAAATATCAAATTGAGCAAACTCACACACACACACACAAAGGAACAGTAAATTATTTTACATTTTGTGAATTTCTAATAACAAATGATTGGTACTAGTATGTATTTATCAGTAGAATTTCAAAATTTTGATTGTGCTAAAACACTGTCTTATTCACTTTGCTTCTTAACGAAATCTTTTTTTTTTTTTTAAATAAGAAAAATCTCAACATTCTTGCAAATCTTCGAAGGTTCTTCTTTATTAAGGCAAAGAAATTCACAGCATTGCAGTTCTTCATATCTCAGTAGATATTTTCTAGTGACATCTCATCAAATGATATTTCATGACTGTTCCATTGTCCCACCTGATCAATAGGGATTCTCTTTACTTTTTAAACAACAAGTCTAGATTGTAGGATCTTTGGCTCACCAACAGTATTTTATATTAAGGAAACAAGAAATTCGTTATTTTTCCTGACCCGTTTTTTGACTGGTATCTCTCATGTGTGATTTATATCTGTTTAATGCATTTTTATAGAGACACTTCAAAGACAGTTCATGTCACCTTAAGAAAAAAAGAAATAAAAATTTAGTGCCCTAGAATTTGTTTCTTAGGGGAAATCAGCAAACTATAAAACAATGAAACACCATGATGTCAGAATCCATAGATAGATGGTACCAACACTGGCTTTCAGGTACCAAGGAGATGTAGGATCGGACTATTCACTGATATTTTCTCTAAAGAAAAACAAGAATTAAGGACCTTTGAATTATGAAGTAAAATTTGATTGTTTCATGAGTTAAAGGACTCAATTTAATTCCATTGAAATATATAGTGACCCATGATAGCTGATAATCACAGAATATCACATGAGAAAATCTTAAAATTGTGCTTTTTATTTCAACATTGAAATAGAGCTGCAGTTGATATTTGGCTTAAATATTTGATCTAAGTATGTTGTAAAATAGTGATTGTCAAAATAAAAATTACCAGTTTTTTAAAAACATAAACTTGCAAAATATTTTCTATGTACTAATCAATGCCTAGAGGCTCAAATATGAATCTCAGAGAGTCTGTTTTTTTTTTCTAAGCAAAATATGATTTCACAAAACTTTTCCTCCATTATATTTTCATCTGTTTCTCCTCTCTTGTCACTCACACCCCAACTACATACAACATAGCCTCTACCTCTGTCGTCTTTTGGCCAGGATCTCCAAAACCCTCTTAATTGCCCAATTTAGAGAATTCAGTTCATTTGATATCTTCTAAGATTTCTCAGCTATATTTCATATTGTTGAAATTATGCTCCTTATTGCAATTCTGTTTTCTGGGAGAGAATACTTCACTTGTAATCTTGCCACCACTGTGAGATTTTTATGTTTGGCTTGCCTATCATTTACATCCTCTTCCTGAGTCATTTTAGCCATCTCTTTGTCTTCAGATTCTCTGTAGAAGTAGATTACTACTAAGTCCGTATTTCCATTACAGAAATATTGGGTTGGCCAAAAAGTTCATTCATGTTTTTTCCATAAGATATAAAAAACCCAAATGAACTTTTTGACCAACTCAATATTACGTTACTTATGGACTTTTATTTTTTAACTCCAGTCCTAGGTGTCATACACATCACATGCTGAACTCAAAGGCTTTGTTTCATAAGCATTTCTTCAGAAATGTTCTTCATTTCTGACCTCTGTCAATTAAAAGAACTATTATTCATTTACATTCTAAAGTCTGAAAACTGCATATTTCATGTACCTTTCACCACCAAGTTCTGTTTTTCTGGATTTTGTCTCATCTTTTTACCCCTTATTTCTCACTTGTCATGTCTCATTTACTCTGCTTATTAGTCTCCCAACTTGTGGTTTTCTATAGTTTTGTCCAGTCCTTTCTCCACATTTTCCCTAACCGAATCTTTCAAATATCAAAAGAGTAATTCATCTTAAATCGAATTTGATGTATGAAATAAAACATCAATTGATTTTCTTAAAATTGCAAGCTAGTTGTTTCAGATCTGCTTACAAAAGTATTCCTCATTCGATTTGTGATGTCTATATTACTGTAATAAATTCTAACACTCAATTGCATCTCTTTCTGGGCAAGCTTTTCCAATCTGTATTGTTCATGTAGTTGCTTGTCCGGGAACAGCTATCCTATATGACATATTATGTCTTTATAATATACTAAGATTTTTTTTAATAACTAGATTATTCACATTAGTCTATTCTTTCTGAATTATCTTTGATATAGTCACCTATTGATTTTTTTCAAATCACTTTTTTAGTTATTCCCAAAGAAGTCCATTTGAATTGCATTGAATTATGGCATACTATGAGAGAGAATTAACGTTTTTATATATACAGTTGCATTTGAATAACATGATATATCAGCCCACTTATTCTCTCAAAGTGTTATATCCTTGAATAAAAATTTATGGTTCCTTTATAGATTTCACACAAAGAACTAGAAAGAAGGATTAAAAAGCCCTCTTTTGTCACTTTTTTCCCCAAGGGAATAGCGTAGCAAAAATGTTCTCTTCTATGAATTTTATGTAATTTAGGATTGTCCCCAGAGAGTTATTCATTTTCACCCCTCCTCTTTATAGCTCAATCACATTATTTGTGAATCTTTCAGATCATCACTCCCATACATCTAAAGAGAATGATTAAATCCCAAAATGGGCAGAGATAGCTGAAAAAGCATTACAATTTGGTATTCAGTAGAAATGTGGCCATATTTTATAGTAACAATAAGTGGGGTTGGGATAGTATAATTCCAGTTTAATTTGTTTAAAGATGGAGCTGTAAATAATTATTTTTCTATATTCTTCTTTATGTTTTTGTGTTCCAAGAAATGATAAAATTCATGAAAGGCTAATCTGTAAACCAAATACTAAATTATTGCTTAAAACAGTATATACCAGGCTTTCCTGGTGACTCAGTGGTAAAGAATCTGCCTGCCAATGCGGGAGATACAGGTTTGATCCCTGATCCAGGAAGATCCCATATGCCACAGAACAACGAAGCCCAGGCACTACGACTATTGAGTCTGTGCTCCAGAGCCCAGGAGCCACAGCTACTGAGCCCAAACGCTGCACCTGCTGAGGCCTGCACACTCTAGAGCCTGTGCTCTGCAACAAGGGAAATGACCACAATGAGAAGCCTGTGCAGTGCAATTAAAGACTAGCCCCTGTTCACTGCAACTAGAGAAAAGCCTGCCCAGTAACAATGTCCCAGTACAGACAAAAGAATTAAATAAAATTGTTTTTTAAAAAACAGCACATACCAACTCTTAGTGATCAGAGTTGCCAAATAAAAAGAGTGATATTAGTAAGACTAGCTCTTACTTATTAAATACTCAGTTCCATACACAGTGGGAATATAGCTTACTTGTGAGAGTTTAAGCATTGTCAAACTGCTTAAATTCACCTTTGGCTCCTTAAACTAATCAGTCTGTTGCCTGGGGGCATATAGCTTAGCCTCTGCTTGCCTTAATTTTATCATCTATGAGATGCTTTATAGAGCTGCATGGTGAAAAAATGAGATAGTATGTGTAAAGAACTTTGCATAGTGCCTGACATCTGCAAAGTGATAAAACTTAGCTATCCCTTAGATAACAAGGATGATATTTTGAAAGCATCAAACCAATTTAATTAAATTCACATGCTCATTTAAATTTTATTTCCCTGCATCCTTTCTATCATTAAGGCCAAAATACAAGGTTTGTCTATTGTCACCAAAGAATGTTTGACCACCTTTGGCCTTTAGACTTCTCCCTTGAAACAATAGAACCAGGCTTTATTGAGGGAAAGGGAATTTATACATTTTCCAACAAATTAAACAATGTGTTATGATTGTTCAGATAACCAAACTTTTACTGTAAGTAAAGGCAGAGAAACCTCATAATATACACAAAGGAAAGAAAAAAGAGTTCTCAGACTTGAGAAGTTAAAAGAAGAGATGGGAAAGAGGTCCCACTTGAGGGCTTGAAGGTGTTAGAAAAACCAAATAGGTTATGTGGGAAGCCAAAAGCTGAGGATTTTAGACCTAGATTAGTCTGGAACTGTGAGAAGGGACCACAGGCAGGTGTCCTTGAACCAGAAAGGAAAAGGCAGCATAGTGTGGGTCACAGAGTGCCTGCGTTTCCATTGGCTCTTAGCTTTTGAAAACATGGATGCTCTAGTATGATCTCAGAATTGGTACTGGGAATTGAGAGTTAGTGGAGCTGCTCCGGGGCCATCAAGGTAAAAGACTGGAGGGGACTCCCCAGCAGAAGCCATGACAGCAACTGTTGAATCTTCAATCTTGATGCAGGTTCTGACTAAGATCCAGTATCTGCAAAGCTCGTGAGAGCTGGGATGGGAGCTAGTCAGAAAAGTAGGGCTGTGCCTGGAGAAAAAGGACTAAAAGCTGAACATGTTGATGACTTCAACTGATGAGGACATTTGCTGCCAGAGTGTCCAGTGACCAAGAATTACTGAAGAGAGAACCATGAATTTAGAGGGCAGTACAACCACATCTAGACATAACAGCTGCCGCTTTATCCATCTCCATGGAGACACATCTATACCATATGGGGGAGAAAAGATAAATAACTTGGAAAGACTGAATATTTACTGAAAAAATTTCAATTCATCCAAAGGAAAATGAATTAATTTTAATTGTCTAGTTCAGTTTTCTCCTCCTGTATTCCCTTTCACCATCCACATTAATGGGGACTTCAGAAGAATGACTACATTATAGAGAGTATTCTACTAATTTTACTTTTCTCTCTCTAAGTCATGATGTATATGTGTCATTTCTTAACACATTAGCATTGTTCTATTAATACCCACAACAACTCATGAGAATACTACTGGTTTTTTCTTCTATTTTAAAGATTTAACCTCCCCCCTCCCCCCCTAAAAAACAAAACAACAACAACAACAAAAAAAACAAAGATAACCTCAAGTTACCAAACTAGTGCATGGTAGAACTGAAACCCAGGCAAGGGAGTTTGTTGCTAAAATCCAAGTGCTTAAAGTGCTCTTATACTATACAGTGCTGCCTGCAAAAAGCATATCTGGATTGTTTTTATATATTTCCCAGTATGGATTTCTTTCTTTAGTCTCCCACACTATCATTACATGCTATTCTTCTTCCCTAGAGCCATTTCCCCATTTTCCTCTGTCTGAAAACTCTTCCTTTCTCTTCCCTGGAACTCTTCTATTATGGTGGTGGTGCTGGTGTAGTTGCTCAGTCATGTCCAGCTCTTTGCGACCTCATGGACTGTAGCCAGGCTCCTCTGTCCATGGGACTTTCCAGGCAGAATACTGGAGTGGGTTGCCATTCCCTTCTCTAGAGGATCTTCCCAATCCGGGGATTGAACTTGCGTCTCCTGAGTTACAGGCAGATTCTTTACCCTCTGAGCCATCAGGGAAATCCTCTCTTCTATTACGTTATTTAACAACTAGTGACCAACCTCTGACTCTTTCACTGACTATTCCCTCCACTTTCAAGTTTTATGTAAGGACTGGCTATCTCTTGAATTTCTATTTGAAACTGCTCTTCTCCCAGCATCCTAGCACCTAGGGGCTAGGGGCTAGTGCTTCTCTCCCTATTACTGATGCTTTCAGATAACAGCACCTCTCTTTCAGTTAAAAACCCCTGTTGCTTTAAAGTTCCTGACTTTCAGTGATTCTTAAACTTCAGTATGCATCAGAAATCACTGCTAAAACAGATCAGGGACTGGGGACTAAGAATTTGAATTTCCAACAAGTTCTTGTGGGATGATACTGCTAACACAGCTACATACATATAAATCATTTTTAGATCTGAATGTTAAGAATAAAATCTATAGAGATTTTTGAGATGATGTTTAATCTTAAGTAGTTAGAATTATCTCACCATGTTCTTTGTTATTGAAATCTGAAATGATCCTTTTATATTTAGCAGGAATTTCCACTTCTTAATTTCACCAAATACTGATTTGACAATGATGCTCTTATGTAAGACTTTACAATTCTTTCATATATTAGAAAGAGCACATGTAGCAATTATAAAGTGCTTTTTGTGAGTAAATTGGGTAATTCATGATTCAAGTAGTAATACATGGACATAAAATTACCCTGTTTCAGAAGTATTTCTGCAGTATATTCTCTCAGATATCATTTTGAATTTCAGTCTTTGCAAAACCTTGTGAAAGAACCCAATATCCTCTTTCCCCTGAAGTCTTGTATTATTTATAGTAATATTTTATGAATAGTAGTATCTTTTTCATTAATATTTATATATTCATTATCATCCTTTTGCAACTCTCAGTATATGTAATCTCAGTAATTACATTAGGAATGATATATCTAGCCAACATCTATTTTTTGGAATGCATTGCAATTTTCTTTTCAATTTATTATTTAGCTACACAAATAAATTATGGCTAACAAGTTTGAATTGGGGATAGTATGTATTCATGTGACAATTCTAATTAAAACTGTGGATTGATTTTCAGTTCTTTTAAAGGACAGGTAAAATACTGATTTCTAGGTAAATATAACACATATCTAAAAGAACTTTTAAAGCACAGGTGTCAGCAATGTTAAAGTCATTGTTGGTAAACAAAAGAGAGAACAATATTATCTACACATTATTTTGGGAAATACTGACAGAATAAGGTTATTAAAAATAAACAACTATACAAACAGAAAAAAAGAAATTTCCTGATAATCTCTTATTTTAGTCCACTTAAGATGAGTTCTCTCTATTCCTATGTGGAAAACTGCTGCTGCTGCTGCTAAGTCACTTCAGTCGTGTCCGACTCTATGCGACCCCATAGATGGCAGCCCACCAGGCTCCCTATATTCCTTTATTTCACATATATTATGGGTCTAGATTAATTTTATATCAACTCCTATGTTAGGTATAAATATTAGCATAGCACTGAAATAAACATGAATAAACATGAATAGGACGAATATCTCCTAATTTTCTTATCCAAGGGTGCTTTGTTTCATGGAATAGAAACCATAACAATTAACTTATTAAAAATCAGTTGTACTTTAATGTTAATGGCTTCATGGAAGCCCAGGAAGGTTTCATGGGAACTTGAAATTTTTTAGCACACATGTTTTCTTCTCTTTTCTTTCTGAATGTCAGCTTGACTCTTCTGCTTCTCTTTATGGCCCAGCTCTCCTTGTTTAAGTAGCTTTGCATTCTTGACTCATCATTGTTATTCCACAGCAGCTTTAGCTCCCAGGCTGTCAAAGTTTTCAGTTCAGCTCCGTACATTTGAATGATTCATTCTGTTTTCCAAATGGAAATTAGCACGAGAGAGAAACTGAGCAGATAATTTTGGATTAGAATACTTACCTCTTGTTAAATCAGCTATCCTAGAAGATTTGAGTTGTATACTTTAGGCCCATGATGTGGGGGCAATATTCTAAATCTTTACTTTACTTCCTGCAAAAAAAAAAAGAAAAAAAAAAAAAAGCCTGATTTTTTAAGATGTACAAAATTTATCTAAACTACTCTTTCCCATAGTTATTATCAGCTGTTACCAAATTGCTATTATTATTAATAATATTGTTGTCTTTGCCATTATTAATTTTAAATGTAGTTTCATAAATGCCATATAACCTACCTTAGTATTGGATTGACCAAGATGTTTGTTGGGATTTCTCATAAAATGTTATGGGGAAGCCTGAATGGACTTTTTGGTCAGCTCAATACATTTATTTTCTTTACAACTCCAACTTTGCTCCATTATTACTTTAAGCTAATGACTATTTTGTGTACATCATAAAGTATCAGGTAGGGATTCCTCTGTCTTGACAAAACTCTATAAACACATCTGCCTCTGCACCCGCTGTTTCATTCTACCTTTTGTTACAAGCGGCTCGTAAACTTTCTCCTCTCAAAGCTCTAGCCCACTTGCATGTACGCTAGTTTTCTCCCCTTTCAGCTTTCCCAGTGTCCTTACTCCTTAGCCACCTCTCTGATCAATATTCCTCATAGACATTCATATGTGCTGTTGTCAACTGGATTTAAAATAATCATCTCCAACCACATAACACTTTCAGAAATTGCCTTGTGTTTATAGTCATCTTTTACAGCCAAACTCATTGCACATTTCCCTATAGTCATTAGGTATTCCCTTCTTTCCTTCTCTTCACTTTCAGCCCACTTTAACCTGGTGTTTCCACCTATCATTCCACCAAAGCGACTCTGGCTAAATAAATGCATATCCATGTTGTTTAATACAATGAACACCTATGTGACATTTAACAAGTATTTGACATCACTGACGTTTCCATTTATCTGAAAGCAGTTTTATATTGACTTCCATGGGTCTATGCTTTTCTCAGCTTCTTCCTCCTTTTCTGGCCCCTCTTCATTAGTCTTTATTTATATCTCATTTTCTTCTTTCATATATTTCATTTCTTACAATATAGTCTTGGATTTTACACTTCTCTTACATCTTTTACGTCATCTTTTACACATCTCTGCTGTATAAAAGTGATATAAACCAACTTCACATCTTTAAACAATATTTAATTACTAAAAATCCCACATCTACCTCCAGTTAAGAATTCTCTTCTGAGTTTCTCGCATGTTTGAATGTGTATGTGAAATATCCCCTCCGAAGTTTCACAGAAAACTTGCAAGTATGGTATTCCAAAGAAAAAAAATTAATTTACCTCAAATCCTCTAGTTGGAATATAACCCCCGTCTCAGTAAAGACCTTTTCTTATACAGTCCTTCATGCAAAAATCTGAATTTACAAATGGGACCTAATTAAACTTAAAAGCTTCTACTCAACAAAGGAAACTATAAGCAAGGTGAAAAGACAGCCTTCAGAATGGGAGAAAATAATAGCAAATGAGGCAACTGACAAACAACTAATCTCAAAAATATACAAGCAACTCCTGCAGTTCAATTCCAGAAAAATAAACAACTCAATCAAAAAATGGGCCAATGAACTAAATAGACATTTCTCCAAAGAAGACGTACAGATGGCTAACAAACACATGAAAAGATGCTCAACATCACTCATTATCAGAGAAATGCAAATCAAAACCACAATGAGGTACCATTTCATACCAGTCAGAATGGCTGCAATCCAAAAGTCTATAAGCAATAAATGCTGGAGAGGGTGTGGAGAAAAGGGAACCCTCTTACACTGTTGGTGGGAATGCAAACTAGTACAGCCACTATGGAGAACAGTGTGGAGATTCCTTGAAAAACTGGAAATAGAACTGCTTTATGACCCAGAAATCCCACTGCTGGGCATACACACTGAGGAAACCAGAATTGAAAGAGACACATGTACCCCAATGTTCATCGCAGTACTGCTTGCAATAGCCAGGACATGGAAGCAACCTAGATGTCCATCAGCAGATGAATGGATGAGAAAGCTGTGGTACATATACACAGTGGAGTATTACTCAGCCATTGAAAAGAATACATTTGAATCAGTTCTAATGAGGTGGATGAAACTGGAGCCTATTATACAGAGTGAAGTAAGCCAGGAAGAAAAATACCAATACAGTATACTAACGCATATATATGGACTTTAGAAAGATGGTAACGATAACCCTGTATGCGAGACAGCAAAAGAGACACAGATGTATAGAACAGGCTTTTGGACTCTGTGGGAGAGTGCGAAGGTGGGGTGATTTGGGAGAATGGCATTGAAACATGTATAATATCATATATGAAACGAATCGCCAGTCCAGGTTTCATGCATGAACAGGATGCTTGGGGCTGGTATACTGGGATGACCCAGAGGGATGGTATGGGGAGGAAGGATGGAGGGGGATTCAGGATGGGGAACATGTGTATACCTGTGGTGGATTCATGTTGATGTATGGCAAAACCAATACAATATTGTACAGTAATTAATCTCCAATTAAAATAAATAAATTCATATTAAAAGAAAATCTGAATTTACAATGTCTTACTTCTCACATGTAATCTAGATATTCCCTGCTCTCTACCATCATCATTATCATGCCACTTCATGCAACGAACACTTCATGCTGCATCTCTGTAAAAGCCCCTTATTCTTAAACCCATTTTCCATGAAGCATCCAGGGTAGTCTTTGCATTCACTTTTTTTTTTCTTTTGGCTGAGCCACATGGTGTGCAGTTTCATAGTTCTCGGACCAGGAATTAAAACCCATGCCTCTTGCATTGAAAGCATGGACCACTGGACTGCTAGGGAAGTCCCTGCATTTAGTTTCAAAACATTTTTTTATGAAAGATGCATATATATATATATACATATATATATATACACACACACACACACACACACACATAGTCGAAAGGATCAAATTATTCTACAGAGTTTATAAGAGAACAAAACAACACACACACACACAGTAGAATGAAAGTAATTTTCCACCTCCAGTTTCAATTTCCTTTCCACAGAGGCGACCACTTTTCCAATTTACCAGTTATCTTGTAGTTTTTGCTTATCTCTCTTTACCTAATAATTATTATTCTGGGACTATTTTTTGCTTTTTCAGTTTAATCTTTTGCTTTCTCCTTCTTGCTTTTTCAGCAATTATCCTTTGGCCTTAAACTGTGGAATGTGAAGATTGATTTAGTTCACCTCTACTTACAGTTTCTTCAAGGTAATCTAGGCTTCCCTGAGTATTCTCAATATTTTTTCTTCCTCTTCCTTTCATGTTAGTCCTGAATAAAATCTGCCTTATCTTTTTAACAGTGTTTTGAACAGACTTTTTCTTCAACAACACTGAAAACTGAAAGTAAAAGTCTCTCAGTTGTGTCCGACTCTTTGTGACCCCATGGACTATACAGTCCATGGAATTTTTCAGGACAGAATACTGGAGTGGGTAGCCTTTCTCTTTTCCAGGGGATCATCCCAACCCAGGGATTGAGGCCAGGTCTCCCGCACTGGAGGCGGATCCTTTATCAACTAAGCCACAACACTATCTCCTGTTATTTCAGTTCAGGTCAGTTCAGTTGCTCAGTCGTGTCTGACTCTTTGCGACCCCATGAATCGCAGCATGCCAGGCCTCCCTGTTCATTGCCAACTCCCAGAGTTCACTCAAACTGATGTCCATTGAGTCGGTGATGCCATCCAGCCATCTCATCCTCTGTCATCCCCTTCTCCTCCTGCCTCCAATCCCTCCCAGCATCAGTCTTTTCCAATGAGTCAACTCTTCGCATGAGGTGGCCAAAGTAGTGGAGTTTCAGCTTTAGCATCATTCCTTCCAAAGAAATCCCAGGGCTGATCTCCTTTAGAATGGACTGGTTGGATCTCCTTGCAGTCCAAGAGACTCTCAAGAGTCTTCTCCAACACCACAGTTCAAAAGCATCAATTCTTCGGTGCTCAGCTTTCTTCACAGTCCAATTCTCACATCCATACATGACCACTGGAAAAATGCCAAAGAATGCTCAAACTACCACACAATTGCACTCATCTCACATGCTAGTAAAGTAATGCTCAAAATTCTTCAAGCCAGCCTTCAGCAATACGTGAACCATGAACTTCCAGATATTCAAGCTGGTTTTAGAAAAGGCAGAGGAACCAAAGATCAAATTGCCATCATCCACTGGATTATCGAAAAAGCAAGAGTTCCAGAAAAACATCTATTTCTGCTTTATTGACTCTAACAAAGCCTTTGACTGTGTGGCTCACAATCAACTGTGGACAATTCTGAAAGAGATGGGAATACCAGACCACCTGACCTGCCTCTTGAGAAATCTATATGCAGATCAGGAGGCAAAAGTTAGAACTGGACATGGAACAACAGACTGGTTTCAAATAGGAAAAGGAGTACGTCAAGGCTGTATACTGTCACCCTATTATTTAGTCAAACACTAATTTGGCTATAAAAGAATTTTGCAACTGTAAGCAAGGTCCCAAATCAGTTGACTATAAAACTGGAAGATAATTTGGTGACCCTGACCCAATCAAGTGAGCCCTTTAAAAGCAAAATCTCCTTTCGGCAGTCACAGAAAAGGAAGATAAATATTTTAAGTGTGAGAAAGTTTCAGTGCACTATTGCTGCTTTTAAACTGGAGGAAGCCATGTGGTAAGGAATAGGAGTGGTCTTTAGGAATTGAGAGGAGTCCCTGGATGACAACTGGCAAGGAAACAAGGACCTCAGTCCTACCACCAAGAGTAACTGAATTCTGCCACCAACACCAGTGGGCCTGGGAACAGATTTTCTCTTCTGCCTTTAAATGCACACTGAGCTCAGCTGGCACCTTGATTTCAACCTAAGTGGAGAGCCCAGACATGCCTGGTAGACATCTAGCCTATAGAATTTTGTGACATAATAAACAAGTGGTGTTTAAAAATCCTTAGTCTTGATAATTGGTTATACAGCAATAGAAAATAAATACACCAGTTTTCTATATTTATAAATTTCTGAGAAATCTGAAACCATGCTAATCCAGAGTATTCAGTTCAGTTCAGTTCAGTTCAGTCGCCCACTCATGTCCGACTCTTTGAGAACCACAGCACACCAGGCCTCCCTGTGCATCACCAACTCCCGGAGCCCACCCAAACCCATGTTCATTGAGTCCATGAACCCATCCAGCCATCTCATCCTCTGTCGTCCCCTTCTCCTCCTGTCCTCAATCTTTCCCAGCAATAAGGTCTTTTCCAATGAGTCAGCTCTTTGCAACAGGTGGCCAAAGAATTGGAGTTTCAGCTTCAGCATCAGTCCTTCCAATGAACACCCAGGACTGATCTCCTTTAGGATGGACAGGTTGGATCTCCTCGCTGTCCAAGGGACTCTCAAGTGTCTTCTCCAACACAACAGTTCAAAAGCATCAATTCATCGGCACTCAGCTTTCTTTATAGTCCAACTCTCACATCCATACATGACTACTGGAAAACCATAACCTTAACTAGATGGACCTTTGCTGGCAAAGTAATGTCTCTGATTTTTAATATGCTGTCTAGGTTGGTCATAACTTTTCTTCCAAGGAGCAAGTGTCTTTTAATTTCATGGCTGCAGTCACCATCTGCAGTGATTTTGGAGCCCAGAAAAATAAAGTCAACCACTGTTTCCACTGTTTCCCCATCTATTTGCCATGAACTGATGGGACCAGATGTCATGATCTTAGTTTTTTGAATGTTGAGTGTTAACCCAACTTTTTCACTCTCCTCTTTCACTTTCATCAAGAGGCTCTTTAGTTCTTCTTCACTTTCTTCCTTTTTTGTGCAGTTCTTCTGTGTATTCTTGCCACAAGAATAAAGGGTAGAAGTGGTATGGACCTAACAGAAGCAGAAGATATTATGAACAGGTCGCAAGAATACAAAAAAGATCTTTATGGCCCAGATAACCATGATGGTGTGTTCACTCCCCTACAGCCATACATCCTGGAATGTGAAGTCAAGTCAGCCTTAGGAAGCATCACTACGAACAAAGATAGTGGAGGTGATGGAATTCCAGTTGAGCTATTTCAAATCCTGAAAGATAATGCTGTGAAAGTGCTGCACTCAATATGTCAGCAAATTTTGAAAACTCAGCAGTGGCCACAGGACTGATTAAGGTTGGTTTTCATTCCAGTTGCAAAGAAAGGCAACACCAGAGAATTTTCAAACTAGCACACCATTGCACTTATCTCACACACTAGCAAAGAAATGCTCAAAATTCTCCAAGCCAGTGTTCAACAGTATGTGAACCGAGAACTTTCAGATGTTCAAGCTGAATTTAGAAAAGTCAGAAGAATCAAAGATCAAATTGCCAACATCTGTTGGATCATCAAAAAAGCAAGAAGGTTCCAGAAAATCATCTACTTCTGCTTTATTGACTATGCCAAAGCCTTTGACTATGTGGATCACAGCAAACTGTGGAATATTCTTAAAGAGATGGGAATACCAGATGACCTTACTTGCCTCCTGAGAAATCTGTATACAGGTTAAGAAGCAACAATCAGAACTGGGCATGGAATACAGACTGGCTCCAAATAGGGAAAGGAGTACATCAAAGCTGTATATTGTCACCATGCTTATTTAACTTATATGCAGAATACATCTAGCAACATGCTGGGCTAGATGTAGCCGAGCTGGAATCAAAATTTCAGGGAGAAGTATCAATAACCTCAGATATGCAGATGACACCAGCCTTATGGCAGAAAGCAAAGTAGAACTGAAGAGCCTCTTGATGAGAGTGAAAGAGGAGAGTAAAAAAGTAGTAGGCTTAAACTGAACATTCAGAAAACTAAGATCATGGCCTCTGGTCCCCTCATTTCATGGCAAATAGATGGAGAAACAATGAAAACAGTGAGATACTTTAATTTTGAGGTCTCCTAAATCACTGCAGATAGTGACTGCATCTGTGAAATTAAAAGACACTACTCCTTTGAAGAAAAACTATGACCAACCTAGACAGCATATAAAAAGCAGAGACATTACTTTGCCAACAAAGGTCTGTCTAGTCAAGGCTGTGGTTTTTCCAGTAGTCATGTATGTATATGAGAGCTGGACTACAAAGAAAGCTGAATGCTGAAGAACTGATGCTTTTGAACTGTGGTGTTGGAGAAGACTCTTGAGAGTCCCTTGTACTACAAGGAGATTCAATCCGTCAATCCTAAAGGAAATAGTCCTGAATATTCATTGGAAGGACTGGTGCTGAAGCTGAAGCCCGATACTTTGGCCACCTGATGCAAAAGAACTGACTCATTGGAAAAGACCTTGATGCTGGGAAAGATTGAAGGCATGAGGAGAAGGGGACTACTGAAGGCACGAGGAGAAGGGGACGACAGAGAATGAGATGGTTGTATGTCATCCCCGAGTTGATGGACATGAGTTTGAGCAAGCTCTGGGAGTTGGTGATGGACAGTGAATCTGGTGTGCTTCTGTCCACGGGGTTGCAAAGAGTCGGACACGACTAAGACACTGAACTGAACTGATAAATCAAGGATAAATATCTGCCATGTTTTTAGAGTAATCACTATAAAACTTAGGTTATACATTGTCACACCTCTGCTCAAAACATGTCAATGGCTTAGTGTTCCATTGGAATAGAACATGCAATTCTACCTGCGTGGTCCCTGCTGCCTGCCTCTTTGCCATATTTTGTATCATTATTTCTTTTTTTTTTTTTTAAGATTTTTTTATGTGAACCATTGTTTTAAACTATTGAGTTTGTTACAATATTGCTTCTGTTTTATGGTTTTTTGTGTTTTTTGGACCAGGAGTCATGTGGGGACCCTAGATCCCTGAACAGGGGTGGTACCCACAGCCCCTGCATTGGAAGGCAAACTCTTAACCACTGAGTGCCCAAGAGTCCCACATACCACTTCCTGGGTCAGTGTGCTTTAGATAATGAATTCTTCTCTATTCCCCTATTATGTTAGACCCTACTCCAGGGCTTTTACACATTTAATTTCCTATACTTGGACTGTTTCTTCTTCCTTCTTAATACCCTCCTTCCCCCAGGTTAACTCATTTATTCTCTACTTTAAGTATCATCTATAGGAGGTCTTTCCTACCCTCTTGATCTTAAGAAAGCTGTCTTATTATATTACTTGAGAACACCCTGTATATATATTTGTTCTTTCTGTTGCATGACACTGCAATTTTATCTTAGTGTGATTACTTCTTTTATGTCTGTCTCTTGTGATTATCTTGACTTCCTAAAGAGAAGAATGCATGTTTTATTGACCAGCATATCAGAGGCTCTTGCAGTTATAGATGTCTAATTAGTACTAAATAAAGTTTACTGTATGGATAAATTGATGAACAGGTTGAGTTGCTTCTTGCAGGCTATAGGTTTTCTAAGGAAAAGTAGAGAATATGAGGGAATAATGCTTGTCTGAACGTGCTTTTGGTGCAGAAGAGAGAACTCTCAAATCGTTTCTGAAAAATGTAAGTGAATTGAGGGCCTCTACTCTATTCCTTTCTTTGACTGTAATACTTTTATTTAGATAAGTTGTTCTTTATTTGCTGTGTAGTTTTGAGCATGATACACACATTCTTCAGTTCTTAATTCTCTCATTTCTTAATAAGCATAACAGTGACAATTTTAAGCACATTGGTTTTTTTCAAGGATTGCTTAATGTACACATATAGAGCCATTAGCACTCTGCCTTGAATATTGAATGCAATTATTAAAGAATATTTTCTTTCCCTCTTCATTTCCTTTACATTGTCATTGATTAGGTATGTCTTTTCTAGGTAGTGAAAGCCTTAAAATAGAATAACTTGTCGTGGGACACTGTGAAATTTGCTTTTCTAGCTGCCTTAACAATTAGGATTCACTTATCTACCGGGTTTTGATCGACTGACTCAGTTCAGTTCAGTCGCTTAGTCGTGTCTGACTCTTTGTGACCCCATGAATTGCAGCACGCCAGACCTCCCTGTACATCACCAACTCCCAGAGTTAACTCAAACTCACATCCATCAAGTCCGTGATGCCATCCAGCCATCTCATCCTCTGTCATCCCCTTCTCCTCCTGCCCTCAATCCCTCCCAGCATCAGAGTCTTTTCCAATAAGTCAACTCTTCGCATGAGATGGCCAAAGTACTGGAGTTTCAGCTTTAGCATCATTCCTTTCAAAGAACACCCAGGACTGATCTTCAGAATGGACTGGTTGGATCTCCTTGCAGTCCAAGGGACTCTCAAGAGTCTTCTCCAACACCACAGTTCAAAAGCATCAATTTTTCGGTGCTCAGCCTTCTCACAGTCCAACTCTCACATCTATACATGACTACTGGAAAAACCATGGCCTTGACTAGATGAACCTTATTTGGCAAAGTAATGTCTCTGCTTTTGAATATGGTACCTAGGTTGGTCATAACATTTCATGGCTGCAATCACCATCTGCAGTGATTTTGGAGCCCCCCAAAATAAAGTCTGACACTGTTTCTCCATCTATTTCCCATGAAGTGATGGGACCGGATGCCATGATCTTCGTTTTCTGAATGTTGAGCTTTAAGCCAACTTTTTCACTCTCCACTTTCACTTTCATCAAGAGGCTTTTTAGTTCCTCTTCACTTTCTGCCATAAGGGTGGTGTCATCTGCATATCTGAGGTTATGGATATTTCTCCTGGCAATCTTGATTCCAGCTTGTGTTTCTTCCAGTCCAGCGTTTCTCATGATGCACTCTGCATAGAAGTTAAATAAGCAGGGTGACACTATACAGCCTTGACGTACTCCTTTTCCTATTTGGAACCAGTCTGTTGTTCCATGTCCAGTTCTAACTGCTGCTTCCTGATCTGCATACAGATTTCTCAAGAGGCAGGTCAGGTGGTCTGATATTCCCGTCTCTTTCAGAATTTTCCACAGTTTAGTGTGATCCACACAGTCAAAGGCTTTGGCATAGTCAATAAAGCAGAAATAGATGTTTTTCTGGAACTCTCTTGCTTTTTTGATGATCCAGAGGATGTTGGCAATTTGATCTCTGGTTCCTCTGCCTTTTCTAAAACCAGACTCAGGGTGTGGATTAAATGAAACCTCAAGGGATTCCCAGGTTGCACTGGTGGTAAAGAATCCACCTGCCAGTTCAGGAGAAATGAGAGGGCTGGGTTTGATCCATGGGTCAGGAAGATCCCTTAGAGTAGGAAATGACAACTCATCCCAGTATTCTTACCTAGAAAATTCTGTGGACAGAGAAGCCTGGTGGGCTACAGTCCATGGGGCCACAGAGAGTTGGACAGGATTGAGCAAAGTGACTAACAGTAAGCACCACAGTCTTTTTTTAAGGTTGTAGATTTTAAAGTTGGAGAATAGTGTGACTGGTGCTAGAAATATCACTCATAACATAGAACAACCTTACTTACAAACAATGGTAAGGTTCTGATGGCTCTAAAAACTGAACTGCTTTACAAGGTTTAACACAATTTAGGAAGAAATATCAGAAAAGGTAAGAGACAAAGCTGTATTTATGTCTTTGGAGGCAGAAGATTCTATCTTATGTATTCTAGTTTCATCAGTATATGGTGCATACCCTGACATAAAATAATGGTTCAATTAACTACTTTAGCTAATTAGAAGTTAATAAATGGTCTAAAAGGAGTACTGCAATGTTTTCTTGTTATAGAAGGCAAGGAGCATCTAAACAGTCAGAATCTTGACACTACTTTTAGATAGAAGCCTTTCTCAGGTCAATTTTATTTAGTCACTCAAATATTAGTTGATAATCTATTACATGTAGAGAACTATTAACATTATATGTTTATTTATTTGCTTAAACAGAACCTTGTGCTCACCAGGACCCAGGAGAAAGGAGCAGGGAGCCCAAAAGAGACTGACCCAGACTTGCCCGTGAGTGTCCAGGAGTCTCCAGTGGAGGTGTGGCCTGGTGCAGGGTTGGGGACAACTGAGTGTAGCAGTGTGTGCATTGGACCTTTTGAAAGAGGGTGCCATTATCTTCATTACCTCCACCATAGTTTGGCCCCAGGTAAGTAACAGGGAATTCCCTGGTGGCTCAGATGGTAAAGCGTCTGCCTACAATGCTTGGGAGTCCCAGGTTCGATCTCTGGGTCGGGAAAATCCTCTGGAGAAGGAAATGGCAACCCACTCCAGTACTCTTGCCTGGAAAATCCCGTGGACAGAGGATCCTGGTAGACTACAGTCCATGTGTTAGCAAAGAGTCCGACTGAGTGACTTCACTTTCACTTTTCAAATAACAGGGAGGGAACACAGCCCCGCCCATCAATAGAAAATTCGGTTAAAGATTTACTGAGCATAGCCCTGCCCATCAGAACAAGGCCCAGTTTCCCTCTCAGGCAGTCTCTCCATTCAGAAGCTTCTATAAGCTTCTTATCCTTGTCCAGCAGAGTACAGGCAGACTGAAAGCCACAATGACAGAAAATGAACCAATCTGATCACAAGGATGATGGCCTTATCTGTCTAAATGAATGAGTCATGACTTGTAGGGCTACCCTAGACGGACAGGTCATGTTGGAGAGTTCTGACAAAAAGTAGTCCATCGGAGAAGGGAATGGCAAACCACTTTAGTATGCTTGCCTTGAGAACCCCATGAACAGTATGAAAAGGCAAAAAGATAGGACACTGAAAGATGTATCCCCAGGTCGGTCGGTGCCCAATATGCTACTGGAAATCAGTGGGAAAAAACTCTAGAAAGAAAAAACTCCACCACCCAGTTATGGATGTGACTGGTGATGGAAGTAAAGTCTGATGCTGTAAAGAGCAATATTGCATAGGAACCTGGAATGTTAGGTCCATGAATCAAGTCAAATTGGAAGTGGTCAAACAGGAGATGGCAAGAGTGATTGTTGACATTTTTGGGATCAGCAAACTAAAATGGACCGGAATGGGTGAATTTAGCTCAGATGACCATTATATCTACTACTGTGGGCAAGAATCCCTTAAAAGAAATGGAGTTGCCCTCATAGTCAACCAAAGAGGCTGAAATGCAGTACTTGGAAGCAGTCTCAAAAATGACAGAATGATCTCTGTTCATTTCCAAGGCAAACCATTCAATATCAGAGTAATCCAAGTCTATGCCCTGACCAGTAATGCTGGAGAACCTGAAGTTGAACGGTTCTTTGAAGATCTACAGGACCTTCTAAAACTGACACCCAAAAGATGTCATTTTCATTATAGGAGATTTCAATGCAAAAGTAGAAAGTCAAGAAATACCTGGAGTAACAGGCAACTTTGGCCTTGGTGTAAAGAATGAAGCAGGGCAAAGGCTAATAGAGTTTTGCCAAGAGAATGCACTGGTCATAGCAAACAACCTCTTCCAACCACACAAGAGAAGACTCTACACACGGACATCACCAGATGGCCAATACTGAAATCAGATTGATTATATTCTTTGCAGCCAAAGATGCAGAAGCTCTATACAGTCAGCGAAAACAAGACTGGGAGCTGAATGTGGCCCAGATTATGAACTCGTTATTGCCAAATTCAGACTTAAATTGAAGAAAGTAGGGAAAACTACTAGACCATTCAGGTATGCTACTGCTCCTGCTGCTGCTAAGTTGCTTCAGTCGTGTCCTACTCTGTGCAACCACATAGATGGCAGCCCACCGGGCTCCCCCATCCCTGGGATTCTCCAGGCAAGAACATTGGAGTGGGTTACCATTTCCTTCTTCAATGCATGAAAGTGAAAAGTGAAAGTGAAGTCACTCAGTTGTGTCTGACTCTTCACAACCCCGTGGACTGCAGCCTACTAGGCTCCTCCATCCATGGGATTTTCCAGGTGAGAGTACTGGAGTGGGGTGCCATTGCCTTCTCCGACCATTCAGGTATGACCTAACTGAAATCCCTGAAGATTATACAGTGGAAGTGAGAAATAGATTCAAGGGATAAGATCTGATAGAGTGCCTGAAGAACTATAGACGGAAGTTCATGACATTGTACAGGAGGCAGGGATCAAAACATCCCCAAGAAAAAAAAATGCAAAAAAGGAAAAATGGTTGTCTGAAGAGGACTTGCAAATACCTGAGAAAAGAAGAGAACCAAAAGTCATAGGGGAAAAGGAAAGATACACCCATTTGAATGCAGAATTCCAAAGAATATCAAGGAGAGATAAGAAAGCCTTCTTCAGTGATCAATGCAAAGAGATAGAGGAAAACAATGCAATGGAAAACACTAGAGATCACTTCAAGAAAATTAGAGATACCTAAGGTAACATTTCATGCAAAGATGGGCTCAATCAAGAACAGAAATGGTATGGACCTAACAGAAGCAGAAGATATTAAGAAGAGGTGGCTAGAATACACAGAACTATTAAAAAAAAAGATATTCATAACCCAGTTAATCATGGTGGTATGATCACTCACCTAGAGCCAGACATCATGGAATGTGAAGTCAAGTGGGCCTTAGGAAGCATCACTATGAACAAAGCTAGTGGAGGTGATAGAATTCCAGTTGAGCTATTTCAAGTCTTAAAAGATGATGCTGTGAAAATGCTACATTCAATATGTCAGCAAATTTGGAAAAACCAGCAGTGGCCACATACTGGAAAAGGTCAGTTTTCATTCCAATTGCAAAGAAAGGCAATGTCAAAGAATGCTCACACTACTGCACAATTGCACTCATCTCACATGCTGGTAAAGTAATGTTCAAAATTCTCTAAGCCAGGCTTCAACAGTACGCAAACTGTGAACTTCCAGATGTTCAAGCTGGTTTTAGAAGTCAGAGGAACCAGAGATCAAATTGCCAACATCCACTGGATTATAAAAAAAGCAAGAGAGTTCCAGAAAAAAACATCTGTTTCTGCTTTATTGACTATGCCAAAGCCTTTGACTGTGTGCATTACAAGAAACTAGAAAATTCTGAAAGAGATGGGAATACCAGACCACCTGACCTGCCTCCTGAAAAATCTATATGCAGGTCAAGAAGTAACAGTTAGAACTGGACATGGAACAACGACTGATTCCAAATCGGGTAGGAGTATGTCAATCCTGTATATTGTCACCTTGCTTATTTAACTTATATGCAGACTACATCATGAGAAATCCCAGGCTGGATGAAGCACATGCTGGAATCAAGTTTGCCAGGAGAAATATCAATAACTTCAGATATGCAGATGACACCACCTTTATGGCAGAAAGTGAAGAAGAAATAAAGAGCCTCTTGAAAGTGAAAGAGGAGATGAAAAATTTGGCTTAAAGCTCAACATTCAAAAACTAAGATCATGGCACCTCGTCCCATCACTTCATGGCAAATAGATATGGAAACAATGGAAAGAGTGACAGTGTTTATTTTTGTGGGCTTCAAAATCACTGCAGATGGTGACTGCATCCATGATATTAAAAGACATTTGCTCTTTGGAAGAAAAGTTATGACCAACCTAGACAGCATATTCAAAAGCAGAGACATTACATTGCTAACAAATGTCCCTCTAGTCAAAGCTATGGTTTTCCATTAGTCATGTATGGATGTGAGAGTTGGACTATAAAGAAAGCTGAGTGCTGAAGAATTGAAGCTTTTGAACTGTGGTGTTGGAGCAGACTCTTAAGAGTAAATTGGACTCCAAGGAGATCCAAGCAGTCCATCCTAAAGGAAATCAGTCCTGAATATTCATTGGAAGGACTGATGCTGAAGCTGAAACTCCAATACTTTGGCCACCTGATGGGAAGAACTGACTCATCTGAAAAGACCCTGATGCTGGGAAAGACTGAAGGGAGGAGGAAAATGGGACCACAGAGGATGAGATGGTTGGATGGCACCACTGGTTCACAGAACATGAGTCTGAGTGAACTCCGGGAGTTGGTGATGGACAGGGAGGCCTGGCGTGCTGCAGTCCATGGGGTCACAAAGAGTTGGACACGACTGAGTGACTGAACTGATAGAGAAATATCCTTCTACACTCATTTCTTTTTCTCTTTCTGCTTGAGTTGTTATTTCTTATGGAAAGTTAAAAGTGTCAGAAATGACCAGAAAGAGAGAGGCCATATTCATCTGGAAAAGTAAGTCAATGCTTTCTAGACAAAGTTGTTGTAGTACTCCATATTGAAAGGGGCCTATTCATTTAATAGGGCTTCCCTGTTAGCTCAGCTGGTAAATAATCCGTCTGCAATGCAGGAGACCCTGGTTCTATTCCTAGGTGGGGAAGATCCGCTGGAGAAGGGATAGGCTACCCACTCCAGTATTCTCGGGCTTTCTTAGTGGCTTAGCTGGTAAAGAATCCTGCAATGTGGGAGACCTGAGTTCTGATCCCTGGGTTGGGAAGATCCCCTGGAGAAGGGAATGGCTACCCACTCCATTATTCTGGCCTGGAGAATTCCATGGACTCTATAGTCCATGGGGTTGCAAAGAGTCTGACATGACTCAGTGAATTTCACTCACTCATACATTTGATAGTTTGAGGTAAAATCTGGCCTATATCATGAGTAGAAAGGCAGAAAAAAAGATATTCAAACAATGCAAAAAGCAAATAAAAAACCCCCCAAAACAACTAACTTGATTGGATCAGTGCTTTTATATAGAGTAGCTATTGGTGTTAAGGTTCAAAAAGTGATTTCTTGGCACTCTCTTTTATTTTGTACCATTTATTTTATTTTCTGTTACTTTTAATTTTATATTGGAGTATAGCCAATTAATACAATTAACAATGTTTTGATAATTTGAAGTGGACAGCAAAAGGACTCAGCCTTATATATACATGTATCCATTCTCCCTAAACTCCCTTCCCATCCAGGCTGTCACATAACATTGATCACAGTTCTCTGTGCTATATAGTAAGACTTTTCTGGTTATCCATTTTAAATATAGCAGTGTGTTCATGTTCATGTCCATCCCAAACTCCCTAACTATCCCTTCGCCCTATCCTTCCCTCTGGCAACCATAACTTCATTCTCTAAGTTCTGTGAGTCTGTTTTGCAAATAAGTTCATTTGTATTGTTTCTTTTTAGATTCCATATAAAAAGGATGTCATGACAATATTTCTCCTTCTCTGTCTGACTTAGTTCACTCAGTATGACACTCTCTAGGTGCATCCTTATGTCCTTTTGCTCTCTGTCTCAATCTGGCAAAATTCCTCCTCATTTGGTCAATACCAATTTACTTTTCATCTCCTGGGAAAATTGGACTTTGACCCCCTATACTACATTGCTGTTACGTCCTCTTATATCTTTTACCTATAGGCTTTCTTTTACAATGGTCAGAACCTGCCCAGCTACTGAAATTGCAGGAGAGATTTGGGCTCAATAGCTATAACAATTGGTATAGTGTGCTGGGTTTGGGTTGTAATTCATGATCTACTGAAAAGGCTGTCTCAATCATATGATCAAAGGTGATCTTTCCAAAACAACCTGGTCAATTGTTAGAGCTTGTAACATTGCCATAGGTTTGGATCAGTTTCTGAGTCATTTTATTGAAAATGACTTACGTATTTTTCCAGAGCTGATTGAGAATTTAGTTAAAATGCCCAAAGTCTAATTAGAATTGGCACTTCAGCTTGTCTAGGGGACTTTACAGGCACACAGTTAGATTGTCCTTTGTGTATGGTGGTGGATGGGAAGAAGAGTAGGTTGGGGGATATTTCTAAGCTCATTTGGATTAGTTATTCCTAGTGATAAAACCATAGAAGCCATTATCAAGACAGGGCACTTTTGGCATTTGGCAACTAGAAAGGCTTATAAAGTGGGATAAAATGAAAATATGTTTCTTTTTAATTATCCCATCAAGTCTGTAAGCAAATAAACTGAATCAGGGACATTTTAGGTTTCTCTCTATTTGATGAAGGGGAGTGGGAGCTCCAGGTTTCCTGGAGGTCTATTATCCTGAGTCAAGGCCCACTAGGTCAGCTTTGCAAAATGTCTGAAATAGAAATGAAGCTGTGGCCACTGAAGAGACTAAATAATGGCTTTCAGAGAAGACTCTCCTCAGAGTCATATATTGGCCTTTTTTTCTTCAAGTTTTTTTGGACTTTATTCATAAATATTTGTTGAATTTATTTGTTTAACCTTTTAATAAGCTGGTGAGGAAATCTTAAACAACTTTATTCCTAGGGTAAAAATTCAACTAAAATTGTTATGGTTTAGGTTATTCAGATACCTTATTTGTTTATGCAATCCTACTTTTAGAGAATTTTGATGTATGTAATCCAGGTGAAAGATAATATGGGAAGTGCATTTTGAAAATGGGACAGTTCTGTGCTTTCTGTTCAACTACAGGAAATGCCCTGATTCTCAAGGTTGTGATGGTTTTATATTTTAAACCAAATCTTTATTTCAGTTTCTTGTGTTGTCCTGGTAATGCAAACACAAGAACAGACTCCATAGTTTTCAATATAGAGTGACTTTATAACTTGTTTTATAGAAATACATTAATTATATTAAATGTTTGCATTGGCAAAGTTTTGTATCTAAAATGGAAAGGATCTCCTATACTTTACGTATTTAGGTAAAGGTACTAAAATATTCTCTTGCACGCTATTGAAAAGCTCAATTTAAGATTGTTGCCTGCTGATTTTAAGGGAGCAAGGAAGCAAAAGGTGACACTGAGTGATGGACGCTTTATGAGGAAATGTGTATGGCAAGTTAGTTTCTTCCTGAAAAAAATTTCTATCCCATAGCAGAAATGGATTATCTTATTTGTGGGAGTTTACCTCATTAAGAAACTTCATATATATTTTTTTAATCTTAGAAAAAACTTTCTGTTGGAGACTTTTTTCCTCTAAGATGTTATGTGGGACCAGTGGGCAAAATATTCCCTAAAAAATGTGAAACAACTATTTGAGTTAACACTTATTTTTCAAACACATAAAAACCACCATGGTTATGTTAAATATCAAAATAAAATTTTAGGAGTTAATGCTGTGAGTATTTTTCTCGTTTGTGATCCTAATTAGAATTAGCTGCCTGTAGAAGTCATAGTTGGGCTTCCCTGGTGGCTCAGAGGTTAAAGCGTCTGCCCGCAATGCGGGAGACCCTGGTTCGATCCCTGGGTTGGGAAGGTCTCCTGGAGCAGGAAATGGCAACCCACTCCAGTATTCTTGCCTGGAGAATCCCATGGACAGTATTAAATCCTAAAATTTTATTTTGATATTTAACATAACCATGGTGGTTTTTATGTGTTTGAAAAATAAGTGTTAACTCAAATAGTTGTTTCACATTTTTTAGGGAATATTTTGCCCACTGGTCCCACATAACATCTTAGAGGAAAAAAGTCTCCAACAGAAAGTTTTTTCTAAGATTAAAAAAATATATATGAAGTTTCTTAATGAGGTAAACTCCCACAAATAAGATAATCCATTTCTGCTATGGGATAGAAATTTTTTTCAGGAAGAAACTAACTTGCCATACACATTTCCTCATAAAGCGTCTAGAGCCTTGTCTATACAAGTGAGGGCAACAAATACTCCATTTCATGTTTTATGAAACTGTGCTGGCCTCTAGCTCTGTGGACCTCCAAAACTAGGATCAAGGCATCTGGTCCCATCACTTCATGGGAAATAGAATGGGAAACAATGGAAACAGTGACAGACTTTATCTTCTTAGGCTCCAAAATCATTGTAGACAGTGACTACAGCCATGAAATTAAAAGACACTTGCTCCTTGGATGAAAAGCTATGACAAAATTAGACCACATATTCAAATGAAGAGACATTACTTTGCCAGCAAAGGTCCATATAGTCAAAGCTATGGTTTTTCCCATAGTCATGTACAGCTGTGAGACTTGTACCATAAATAAGGCTGAGCACCGAAGAATTAATGGTTTCAAACTGTCATGTTGGAGGAGACTCCTGAGAGTCCCTTGGGCTGCACTGAGATCAAACCAGTCAATTCTAAAGGAAATCAGCCCTGGATATTCATTGTAAGGACTGATGCTGAAGCTCTAATACTCTGGCCACCTGATGAGAACAGCTGACTCTTTAGAAAAGACCCTGATGCTGGGAAAGACTCAAGGCAGGAGGAGAAGGGGATGACAGAGGATGAGATAGTTGAATGGCATCACCAACTCCAAGGACATGAGTTTGAGCAAGCTCCGGACATGGTGAAGGACAGGGAAGCCTGGTGTGCAGGGGTTCATGGGGTCGCAGAAAGTCAGACATGACTGAGGAACTGAACAACAACAATCAGCACTGTACTTCTCAGGGATATTTTCATAATCCCTGAAAGTCCCTGGGTGGGGACTGCAGGGAGGAGTAAATGGGAAGTGGTTGGGATGGAATTCTGCCAGATAATCTCATGGGTTTATAGATCAAGATTCACAAACTTAAATGCCTCTGGGAGTGTGTTAGCATCTTAGTGCACTGAGGAATACATGCCTCATTTAAGTAAGGATTCTTTATATTAGGATTTAGGATTCTTTATATTACTGCAATGAATTAATCCAGCCTCAGTGTTGCCAGAGTGTGGGACCACCAATATGTGAATTATCTCCTAGATCAGAGCTGAATACTCCTCCACAGGAGACAACAAAATAGAGACATTCAATAACATAACATTTACTAATGTCTTGCGACTAAGAAAAAATTACTAGGCAAGCAAATAAGTAGGAAAATATGACTCATAATCAGGACAAAATTTAGTTAATAGAAACAGATTCAGAAATGAAAGATGATGGGATCAGAGGGCAAACAGTCTAAGACAGCTTTCATAAATATGTCTAAAGTAAATACTAAGTACTGTTATAAATAGGGAGTTGGCCAAGGGAAACTAATAAAAAACAACACCATCAGTAATGAAGCCAAATGACTTGCTACTTAATGGTATCTCTCAAAGTAAAATGTGTGTGGTTTGACAGATTGTTGTGCGTAATTTGAAATGTAGATACATACTGCCTATGAAACAAAAGTTTATTTTGGATCTTTTGGCTCAGTCGTGAAATATATATGTACAAATTCTCAGATAAATCTGCTTTAAAAGAAGCATGTGTGTGTGCTAAGTTGCTTCAGGTATGTTTAACTGTTTGCACGCTATAGACTGTAGCCTGCCAGGCTCCTCTGTCCATGGGATTCTTCAGGCAAGAGAACTGGAGTGAGTTGCCATGCCCTCCTCCAAAATATCTATTTACCCAGGGATCTAACATCTCTTATGTCTCCTGCATTGGCAGATGGGTTCTTTACCACCAGCACCAGCTGGGAAGCCCGAAAGAAGCACAGGGCTTGTTTAGTGCTTCAGCAATGATGGCATGACTTAATGATTATACATACCTGTACAAACAGAGATTTACCTCCTCCTAGAGATATTGAGGTAGGGGATGTATGGAATACACCTGTTTGAGTATTTAAATACAGTCTCCCTGCAGCATGATCTAAGTGAAAAAGTTAAAAGAGGAAGAATCTGTTTTCATGTTTATCACTTTGTTTTTCTAGTGAGAGCTATTTAAAAGTTAAAACTTTTTTTTCCTGAGGAGGTGAGAGGAAAACCTTGTTGAGTTAAACCCTATAGGCAAGCCCTTAACTTTTATAGGGACTCAGCTCTGGAGCTGAATGTATAATGTCTCCAACATAGCCTACTAACTTTAATGTAAAGACACCAGTGCTTGCAGACACTGAAAAGAGAGATTTAACACTCCCCTTCAGTACTGAACAATATCTGGGAAAGTTTATAAATCATTGTTTCTCATTTTAATGGTCTTTATCAAAATGATTTGCAAGTTCACTCCAGATTAACCAAACTCAGTAGGTTACATCATACTTGGTAAGTGCACTTGAAACCTGAATTTAGTATTAGTATTGACATACTACCAAATAATTCTGTTTTAAATATTTCCCTGAGGGAATGTGTTGTGTTTTATTCTATTTTCTAGTATTATGCAAAATTGCCTGGAACTCACCCTTAGCTTTCTTACTCCTCAGGTCTGTGGAAGAGGTTGATTTATATATTTGCTGTTTTATTCAGTTGGCTTGTCATTTTTGTTTGTTGACAGTATTGCATCTTTCCCTCCTTTCATCAAGATTTTTCAATAATTTTCATACTAAAAAGTTTTACAATGTAGAACAAGTATTTTTTTTTTGGTCATGAGAATATACTGTTACTAAATGTTATTATATACAAAACCTATCTGTAAAATGGGAAATTTTAGTTGTTCTGAAAAGCCTCCTATCTCAAGTCACTGAGGCAACTTCACAGATACTTGGGTTTTTGAACTTTACTTGTTTTATCAGTAAAATAGGAAAAGCACCTATTCAGTCTGTATAACAGATCTGTTAAAAAGGAGGTTTATCATATGGTAAAATAGGAGTTGCCCTTTGATAGCGTTTAGTGAGGTTGCCATTATTATTCTCACAATATGCTTTACAAATAGAAAATGAAGAATATCAAATCTCTATGCTTAGCTTTTCAAGATGAATCAGTTTATAAAGGACACAAGGGTCCCTGAGATGACTAGAAAGACAGACCAGTTCAGTTTTTCATTGACTGAAGGCAAAATATGTGCATTCGTGGACAGACACCTGAAGTTTTTAGAGCTGTTAACACAAAGAATGCCTGTATACCCATATCCTTTCCCCTACTGTTAACAGCTGATGTTAGTTCGATATAAGTCAGAAATATGACATAATTTTACTGGGCTAAAATCAAAGTGTCAGCAACTCTGCTGCATTTTTTATGGAGGCTCTACAGGAGAATCTGTTTTCTTGCCTTTTTCCACTACAGGCTAAGTTTGAATGGTTATAATAGTTTTACTATAATCACCAAAAAGTAAAAGTTCCTATAAATTTGTAAGTTTATGTGAACATTATTTTTTTAATTTATTGAATAAATGCCTATGAGCACCATTGCTGAATTGTATGTTAAGATTATGTTTAATCTTTAAAGAAACTAGCAATCTAAGTGACTATGCACACAGGCATACTAAATCACTTCAGTTGTGTCCGACTCTGTGTGACCCTAAGGACTGTAGCCTAACAGGCTTCTCTGTCTATGGGATTCTCCAGGCAAGAATACTCGAGTGGGTTGCCATGCCCTCCACCAGGGGATCTTCCCAACCCACTTGCAATTTCACCAGCAATGAATGAGATATCCTACTGCTCCATATCTTCACCAGCTATTGATATGGTCTTTTTTTTGTTTGTTTGTTTCATTTTAGCTACTCTAATAGGTGTAACATACAGGAAGGCCTGGCATGCTGTAGTCCATGGGGATTGCCAAGGGTTGCCCAGTTGTGTCTGACTCTTTGTGACCCCCATGGACTGTAGCTCCCCCGTGCATGGAATTTTCCAGGCAAGAGTATTGGAATGGGTTGCCATTTCCTTCTCCAGATTCTTCCCAACCCAAGGATGGAACAGGTCTCCCTCATGAGAGGCAGACACCGTCTGAGCCACCAGGGAAGTCCTAACTGAATGGCAAGAACTACTGGCATGTTTTCATATGTTTATTTGCCATCTGTATATATTTGGGCTTCTCTGGTGGCTTGGACAGTAAAGAATTTGCCTTCAATGCAGGAGACTCAAGTTCGATCGCTGGGTCGGGAAGACCCCCTGGAGAAGGAAGTGGTTATCCACTCCAATATTCTTGCCTGGAGAATTCCACAGCAGAGGAGCCTGGTGGGCTACAGTCCATGGGGTTGCAAAAGAATTGGACATATTGAGCTACTAAAACTTTCACTTTTCATATTTGCTACAAAGATGTTTCTGTTCAGATCTTTTGTCCATTTTCAAATTGTGTTTTGCTTTCTTTTTGTTGGGTATAATGGTTCTTAGTATATTTATGATTCAAGTCATTTATCAGTTATATGTTTTACAACTGTATTTTTCCAGTGTTTGGCTTATCTTTCTATTCTCTTAACAGTGCTTATGATGGAGCAGAATATTTTTATTTTAATGAAGTTCAGTTTATCATTCCTCATGAGTTGGGCTATTGGTGTTTTATTGAAAACTCATCACCAAATTAAGGTTGTAGATTTTCTTCTATGTCTTTATCAATAAGTTTTTGTTCTGCATTTTAGATGTAGGACTGATTTTCAGTTGATGTTTTATGTAAGGTGTAATTTTGTTCTGTTTTGTTTTTTGCAAATGAATATCCAGTTCTCCAATTTTCTTCTTAATTATTGTTTTGCCTATTCTAGGACTTTTTCTTTTTCTTTAGAAACAATATCTGCAAAATAGCTTGCTGGGATTTTGTTTTGGGATTACAATGACTCAATAGATCAGGTTGAGAAGAACTGACATTTTAATAATATTGTCATCAATCCATGAACATAGACACCTCTCCTTTGATTGAGATATTTTTTTGAATTTCTTCACCAGTATTTCTCGTGATTCTGCTTATGCATCCTATTCATATTTTATTAGATTTATGCATGTTTCATTGAGTGCTACTGAAATGTTATAACTTTGTATACATTTCAAATTTCAATTGTTCATTGCTGTATATAGAAAATCAGCTGACTTTTGTATGCTAACCTTGTATCCTCAGCCTTGTTATGCTCACTTATTAATTGTAGGACTGTTTTTTAATTCTTTAAGATTTTCTACATAGACAATCATGCTCTCAGTGAATAGAGGCAATTTTATTTCTTCTTTCCCAATTTGTGTAAATTTTATTTCTTTATCTTGTTTTACTGCCCCAGCCCAGGGCTTCCCTCTATGACACTGAGTAGGCATGGTAAGAGGGCACATCCTAGTCTTGTTCACAAAGTAGAAAGTGAAAGTATTAGTCCCTTAGTTGTGTCTGATTCTGTGATCCCATGGACTATATAGCCCATCAGGCTCCTTTGTCCATGGAATTCTCCAGACAAAAAACTGGAGTGGGTATTCCTTCCCTTCTCAAGAGGATCTTTCCGACCCAGGGACAAACCTAGGTCTCCCACAGTGCAGGCAGACTCTTTACCTTCTGAGCCACCAACTAGCCCTTGGCTCAGTTCACTTGCTCAGTCATGTCCAACTCTTTGCGACCCCATGAATCACAGCATGCCAGGCCTCTCAGTCCATTACCAACTCCCAGAGTTCACTCAGTCTTACGTCCATTGAGTCAGTGATGCCATTCAGTCATCTCATCCTCTGTTGTCCCCTTCTTCTCCTGCCCCCAAGCCCTCCCAGCATCACAGTCTTTTCCAATGAGTCAACTCTTCGCATGAGGCGGCCAAAGTACTAGAGTTTCAGCTTTAGCATCATTCCTTCCAAAGAAATCCCAGGGTTGATCTCCTTCAGAATGGACTGGGTGGATCTCTTTGCAGTCCAAGGGACTCTTAAGAGTCTTCTACAACACCACAGTTCAAAAGCATCAATTCTTCGGCACTCAGCCTTTTTCACAGTCCAACTCTCACATCCATACATGACCACAGGAAAAACCATAGCCTTGACTAGACGAACCTTAGTCAGCAAAGTCATGTCTCTGCTTTTGAATATGCTATCTAGGTTGGTCATAACTTTTCTTCCAAGGAGTAAGTGTCTTTTAATTTCATGGCTGCAATCACCATCTGCAGTGATTTTGGAGCCTCCCAAAATAAAGTCTGACACTGTTTCCACTGTTACCCCATCTATTTCCCATGAAGTGATGGGACTGGATGCCATGATCTTCGTTTTCTGAATGTTGAGCTTTAAGCCAACGTTTTCACTCTCTTCTTTTCACTTTCATCAAGAGGGTTTTTAGTTCCTCTTCACTTTCTGCCATAAGGGTGGTGTCATCTGCATATCTGAGGTTATTGATATTCTCCCGGCAATCTTGATTCCAGCTTGTTTCTTCCAGTCCAGAGTTTCTCATGATGTACTCTGCATAGAAATTAAATAAGCAGGGTAACAATATACAGCCTTGACATACTCCTTTTCCTATTTGGAAACAGTCTGTTGTTCCATGTCCAGTTCTAACTGCTGCTTCCTGACCTGCATATAGATTTCTCAGGAGGCAGGTCAGGTGGTCTGATATTCCCATCTCTTTCAGAATTTTCAACAGTTTTTTGTGATCCACACAGTCAAAGGCTTTGGCATAGTCAGTAAAGCAGAAATAGATGTTTTTCTGGAACTCTCTTGCTTTTTCGATGATCCAGCGATGTTGGCAGTTTGATCTCTGGTTCCTCTGCATTTTCTAAAACCAGCATGGACATCAGGAAGTTCACGGTTCACATATTGCTGAAGCCTGGCTTGGAGAATTTTGAGCATTACTCTACTGGCATGTGAGATGAGTGCAATTGTGTGGTAGTTTGAGCATTCTTTGGCATTGGCTTTCTTTGGGATTGGAATGAAAACTGACCTTTTCCAGTCCTGTGGCCACTGCTGAGTTTTCCAAATTTGCTGGCATATTGAGTGCAGCACTTTCACAGCATCATCTTTCAGGATTTGAAATGGCTCAACTGGAATTCCATCACCTCTACTAGCTTTGTTCATAGTCATGCTTTCCAAGGCCCACTTGACTTCACATTCCAGGATGTCTGGCCCTAGATGAGTGATTACAGCATTGTGATTATCTGGGTCGTGAAGATCTTTTTTGTACAGTTCTTCTGTGTATTCTTGCCACCTCTTCTTAATATCTTCTGCTTCTGTGAGGTCCATAACATTTCTGTCCTTTATCGAGCCCATCTTTGCATGAAATGTTCCCTTGGTATCTCTAATTTTCTTGAAGAGATATCTAGTCTTTCCCATTCTGTTCTTTTCCTCTATTTCCTTGCATTGATAACCAAAAAGGCTTTCTTATCTCTCCTTCCTATTCTTTGGAACTCTGCATTCAGATGCTTGTATCTTTCCATTTCTCCCTTGCTTTTCAGTTGTCTTCTTTCCACAGCTATTTATAAGGCCTCCCCAGACAGCCATTTTGCGTTTTTGCATTTCTTTTCCGTGGGGATGGTCTTGATCCCGGTCTCCCGTACAATGTCACAAACCTCATTCCATAGTTCATCAGGCACTCTATCAGATCCAGGCTCTTAAATCTATTTCTCCCTTTCACTGTATAATCATAAGGGATTTGATTTAGGTCATACCTGAATGGTCTAGAGGTTTTCCCTACTTTCTTCAATTTGAGTCTGAATTTGGCAATAAGGAGTTCATGATCTGAGCCACAGTCAGCTCCTGGTCTTGTTTTTGCTGACTGTATAGAGCTTCTCCATCTTTGGCTGCAAAGAATATAATCAATCTGATTTTGGTGTTGACCATCTGGTGATGTCCATGAGTAGAGTCTTGTCTTGTGTTGTTGGAAGAGGGTGTTTGCTATGACCAGTGCATTTTCTTGGCAAAACTCTATTAGTCTTTGCCCTGCTTCATTCCACATTCCAAGTCCAAATTTGCCTGTTACTCCAGGTGTTTCTTGACTTCCTACTTTAAGATTTGATTAAAAAAAATAATGGGTTTAAAAAAAAATTCTTACTCTCAAGATATTAGAGTTTAGTATTGAAATCCTAGCAAAATTCTAGATTGGTTAAGAACATAGTTTTTTCAAAAATGCATCCTCCTGAAAAATTTTCCCTGTGTAAACAGACCCATTAATACATGAAAAACACAAACTTTGTCAAAAGGGGTACATTATTTGTTAGAATTGATATAAAAGAAGTAAAATAATTTGCTATAGTTTGGCCTCAGGTCAAACTACAGGGAAGGAACACAGCTTCACTCATCAGCAGAAAATTAGATTAAAGATTTACTGAGCATGGCCTGGCCAGCAGTCAGTCCCTCCCATCAGTAAGCTTCCACAAGCCTCTTATCCTATGTACTGGGGGCAGATAGAATGAAAACCACTATCACAGAAATCTAATCAAACTAATCACATGGACCACAGCCTTGTCTAACTCAATGAAACTATGAACCGTGTTGTGTAGGGCCACCCAAGACAGACAGGTCATGGTGGAGAGTTCTGACACAATGTGGTCTACTGGAGAAGGGAATGGCAAACCGCTTCAGTATTCTGGCCTTGGGAACCCCATGAAGAATATCAAAAAGGCAAAAAGATATGACATTGAAAGATAAAATCACCAGGTTGGTACGTGCCCAATATGCTACTGGACATCAGTGGCGAAATAGTTCCAGAAAGAATGAAGAGGCTGAGCCAAAGTGAAAATAATGCCCAGCTGTGGATGTGTCTGGTGGTAGAAGCAGAATCTGATACTATAAAGAACATCATTGCATAGGAACCTGGAATGTTAGGTTCACGAATCAAGGTATATTGGAAGTGGTCAGGCAGGAGATGGCAAGAGTGAATATTGACATTTTAGGAATAAGTGAACTATGATGGACCTGAATGGGTGAATTTAATTCAGATAACCATTATATCTACTGCTGTGGGCAAGAATCCCTTAGAAGAAATGGAGTAGTCCTCATAGTCAACAAGAGTTAGAAAAGCAGTTCTTGGGTGCAATCTCAAAAATGACAGAATGATCTCTGTTTCCAAGGCAAGCCATTCAATATCACAGTAATCCAAGTCTATGCCCTAACTTAGTTTAGTTCAGTCGCTCAGTTATGTATGGCTATTTGCAACCCCATGGACTGCAGCATGCCAGGCTTACCTGTCCACCACCAACTCCTGGAGTTTACTCAAACTCATGTTCATTGAGTTGGTGATGCCATCTCAACATCTCATGCTCTGTCATCCACTTTTCCTCCAGCCCTCAATCTTTCCCAACATTAGAATCTTCCCAGTGAGTCAGTTCTTCGCATCACGTGGCCAAAGTATCGGACCTTCAGCTTCAGCATCAGTCCTTCGAATGAATATTCAGGACTGATTTCCTTTAGGTTTGACTGATTGGATCTCCTTGCAGTCCAAGGGGCTCTCAAGAGTCCGCTCCAACACCATGGTTCAAAAGCATCAATTCTTTGTTGCTCAGCTTTCTTTACAGTCCAACTCACATCCATACCTGACTACTGCAGAAACCATAAGCTTTGTTTATATGGACCTTTTTTTGGCAAAGTAATGTCTCTGCTTTTTAATACACTATCTAGGTTGGTCATTGCTTTTCTTCCAAGGAGCAAGTTTCTTTTAATTACATGGGTGCAGTGGTTTTGGAACCCTAGAAAATAAAGTTTGTCAATGTTTCCATTGTTTCCCCATCTATTTGCCATGGAGTGATGGGACCGGATGCCATCACCGGATGCCAAACATTAGTATTTTGAATGTTGAGTTTTAAGCCAGCTTTTTTACTCCCCTCTTTCACCTTCATCAAGAAGCTCTTTAGTTCTTCTTCACTTTCTGCCATAAGGGTGGTGTCATCTGCATATCTGAGGTTATTGATATTTCTCCTCACAATCTTGATTCCAGCTTGTGCCTCATCCAGCCCAGTGTTTCTCATGATGGACTCTGCATATAAGTTAAATAAGCAGGGTGACAATATACAGCCTTGATGTAATCCTTTCCCAATTTGGAACCAGTCTGTTGTTCCATGTCCTGTTCTAACTGTTGCTTCTTGACCTGCATACAGATTTCTCAGGAGGCAGGTAAGGTGGTCTGGTATTCCCATCTCTTTCAGAATTTTCCACAGTTTGTTTTGATCCATACAGTCAAAGGCTTTGATGTATTCAATAAAGCAGAAATATATGTTTTTCTGAAATTCTCTTGCCCTAACTACTGATGCCAGAGAAGCTGAAGTTGACAAAAACCATGAAGACTTGTAAGACCTTCTAGAACTAATACCAAACAAGATGTCCTTTTCATCATAGGGGACTGGAATGCAAAAATAGGAAGTCAAGAGATACCTAGAGTAACAGGTAAGTTTGGTCTTGGAGTTAAAAATGAAGCAGAGCAAAGGCTAACAGTGTTTTGCCAAGAGTGCACTGGCCATAACAAACACCCGATTCTAACAACACAAGATATGACTCTACACATGGTCATCACCAGATGGTCAGTACTGAAATCAGATTGATTATATCCTTCATAGCCAAAGACTGAGAATGTCTATACAGTCAGCAAAATCAAGACTGAGAACTGACTGTGACTCAGATCTTAAATTCCTTATTGCCAAATTCAGACTGAAATTTAAGAAAGTAGGGAAAACCATAGGGCCATTCAGGTATGACCTACATCAAGTCCCTTAGGAATATACAGTGAGGTGACAAATAGATTCAAAGTATTAGATCTGATCGACAGAGTACCTGAAGAACTATGAACAGAGGTTCGTGACTTTGTACAGGAGGCAGGAATCAAGCCCATCCCCAAGAAAAAGAAATGCAAAAAGGCAAAATGGTTGTCTTGAGAAGGCCTTACATGTAGTTGAGAAAAGAAGAAAAGTGAAAGGCAAAAGAGAAAAAGAAAGATAGACCCAACTGAAATATGAGTTCCAAAGAAAAGTAAGGAGAGATAAGATAGCCTTCCTAAATGATCAACACGAAGAAATAGAGGAAAACAACAGAATAGGAAAGACTACAGATATCTTCAAGAAAATTAGTTATACCAAGGGAATATTTCATGCAAAGATGGGCGCAATAAAGGACAGAAATGGTATAGATCGAACAGAAACAGAAAACATTAAGAAGAGGTGGCAAGGATGCACAGAAGAATTATACAAAAAGATCTTAATGACCCAGATAACCACGACAGGGTAATCACTCACTAGAGCCAGACATCCTGGAGTGTGGTGTCAAGTGGGCCTTAGGAAGCATCACTATGAACAAAGCTAGTGGTGGTGATGGCATCCCAGATGAGTTATTTCAAATCCTAAAAGATGATGCTATGAAAGTGCTGCACTCAATATGCCACAAATTTGGAAAGGTCAGCAGTGGCCAAAAATGTTCAAACTACCACACAATTTGCTACCACATGCTAGCAAAGTAATGCTCAAAATTCTCCAGGCTAGGCTTCAACAGTATGTGAACTGAGAACTTCCAGATGTTCAAGCTGGATTTAGAAAAGGTAGAGGAACCAGTGATCAAATTGTCATCCACTGAATCCTTCTATTCCTTTAATACTTCCTTAAATCTAGATACTTTGAATAAAGGAGGGAAGGCTTATAAATATGAAATTTTAAAAAAAAAGAAAAAGACCAAACTTAAGCCACTGAGTTTAAATTGAGGTATAGTAAGGAAAACTGGGGGAAAATAACTAAGATAATAAGATACTTCAATCATTTGAGGACTAGGAATGCTGAATGTTGAACAGTTATGAGATGCAGGGTCTGCCTTTAAGCAGAACTTTCTGGGAGAAGATACAACCTACTATGGAATAATATCAATAAGAATTTTCTAGTATAATAAAATTTTCTTATATGGAATAAACTGAAAGAAACAAAGTTTACAAACCAGACTATACATGAACAATTTATAAGTTAGATGCAAATCTTAGTATTTATTAATTAGAGCTATTCTTGTAGAACTCTTTAACATATCAACTAGGTATTTTAGTAATGTTCTGCGTAGCAGAACCCATAGTTTTTGTTTGTTTGTTTCCAGATGGAAGTGACTGTAGAAATAATCCCAAATGACTGGTTCTTTTTAAAAACTGATGACTTTGAAAAGTGATTCAAATATTTCAGTTATGGAGAAAGTACCCTTATAGATTACGCTTTCAACAAGATTTAAGAAGAGAGAAATTAAAGGAAATCACCATGTATCCACTCTCTGGAAGTCTTTGTTTTTGAAATTCTAAGCTCAAAATAGTGAGTAATGATGATAACTTGAGTTAAAAATGAGCTTGGAAGGTGGAAGAAACCATAATTTTAATACTTTCGATTATAATTTGACAAATTAATTACAAATAAATGTGTATTTATGTCCACTAAATATATAGGTGATAAAAAAGTAAACTAAATTAGAAGTCCCGATGTAACTTGCAATTTAGTTACTGATAGCATTCTTCTGCAGAGAAGGCAATGGCAAACCACTCCAGTACTCTTGCCTGGAAAATCCCATGGACGGAGGAGCCTGGTAAGCTGTGGTCCATAGGGTCGCAAAGAGTTGGACATGACTGAAGCGACTTAGCAGCAGCAGCAGCAGCAGCAGCATTCTTCTGAATTGTACTACTGAAAATTCCAGACCGATTCATGGATGCTTAATTTAGTTTCCCCTGAAGCTACTACTTTTGTCTATTTTCTACATTTTGACACCCTCTAAAAATATATGCTGCCATCTTTCTTAAATTTATTTTTAATTGGAAGATAATTGCTTTACAGTGTTATGTTAGTTTCTTCCATACAACAACATGAATCAGGCATAAGTATACATATATTTTCTCCCTCTTTAGCCTCCCTTCTGCACCCCATCCTGTTCCTCTTGGTCATCACAAGTAAGCTCCCTGTGTGATATAGCAGCTTCTCACTAGCTATATATTTTACACATGGGAGTATATATATGTCAGTGCGACTCTCTCAGTTCTTCCTACCTTCTCTTTACCCAGCTGTGTCCACAAGTCCATTCTCAATGTCTGCGTCTCTATTTCTGCTTCGCAAATTATCTTGCCATCTTGTACTTATTTTTCTTAAGATTCCTAAAGGGTATATTGGTAACAGCAAGTAATTTCTTATAATCTTCCCATAAAATAGGTAGGTTATGGTTATAATTAGATGCATTATCTTGTGCAAAAACTCCAACAAGTTAAAAAAATAAGCCCTGAAATCTGACAGTCATGTAAATTTCAATAAGGTATTTTGCTGATTCTTTAGCATATTCTGCTATTCAAAATGCAACAAAACTTACAAGCATAGTTAACTGTAAGCAATCAAAACGTGTTTGAATTACTGACATAGCAATTAATAATCAGAAATGAGACTAAGGTTTTAACACATCTTTAACTTTTCTTATTTTTAATGTCACGTAAGAGGTATGAGAAATTTCCCTTATTTGAAGTTTTTGCTCACCAGCTCATTCTGTTCACAGTTTCAGCTGGCGTAAAGTGAGCATGTTCAAAGCATCCAAAGCATCGTGCTGCTGTTGACGTTTTTAAGGATGAGTTGATTGGGAAAAGTCATAATTCAGCTTTCTCTGAAAATCACCTATCAGTATGCAAAAATCTAAAGCTTTCCCTTAGGCAACTCATCTAAATTCCATCTTTTGCCTGTGATTTTTTTCTCAGCTCCTGGCATTGAAATATATAGTAGCTATTGATCATTTTGCCATGATTTTAGGGTGCTTTTACAATTGGAAATCTGTGAAGTTAATTTTCCAATTTGGAATACTTTGAAAGGAGCATTCATTCTGCTTTGCTAACTATACCCAGAACTTGACCTGGAAGGCAGGACCAGTTTTCTAATAGGTATAAGTGAATGGATTAGGGGGCCACACACCTGGCGTGGTTAGAGGAGTTCTAAGTCTCTCCTATGCCAAACAATACTGTATTTTGCTTATACTTAAAATTTAATTTCTGGAGTTCCAACTGTGTGGGCTTTGTGGATAAGACTTATAGAACAAGGATCTTGGGAATCATCTATTCTTTAGAAAAATATAAAAATTCATTACCAGAGAACAAAATTCAAAGTAAAATATAATAAAATAAAATGACAAAAAGACTCAGAGACCAGAGGATAGGTTGGTAAAGTGGTATCACTAAGGATATAGAGAAGTGGTGGTTTTAGCATATTGAAATGTGACCAAATTTTTCTGCTTTACAAATTTTCTTAACAATAAACTCAGAAGAAGGTCATTTCCTCAGAAGTGGGTTTTTTTCTCTGAGAAGCTCTATTTCTTATGTTTTTTGGATTGATAAGGATGTGAGAGTTGGACTGTGAAGAAGGCTGAGCGCCGAAGAATTGATGCTTTTGAACTGTGGTGTTGGAGAAGACTCTTGAGAGTCCCTTGGACTGCAAGGAGATCCAACCAGTCCATTCTAAAGGAGATCAGCCCTGGGATTTCTTTGGAAGGAATGGAGCTAAAGCTGAAGCTCCAGTACTTCGGACACCTCATAAGAGTTGACTCACTGGAAAAGACTGTGATGCTGGGAGGGATTGGGGGCAGGAGGAGAAGGGGACGACTCAGGATGAGATGGCTGGATGGCATTACGGACTCGATGGACGCAAGTCTGAGTGACCTCTGGGAGATGGTGATGGACAGGGAGGCCTGGCGTGCTGCGATTAATTGGGTTGCAAAGAGTCGGACACGACTGAGCAACTGAACTGAACTGAACTGAAGATGTCTGTTTTGAGAGAAGAGTCATTTTCAGATACTATTTTCTGGCTTAATTAGCCAGTTGGAAGGGAGACTACCCTTAGTTACTGCCTAAACTTTTAGGCTGAATGTTTTCTTAAGAAGAGCACAAATATTTAATAATAGATTCAAGGCTAGGTTTCATTCAGCAAATATTAAGGAAAAAACAACAGAAAAAGTGACTTGGAATTATACTCTATTTTATAATAGTGTTTTATATCCAAAAAAAGTTCTGCAGGACAGTGTCCTCTTATCTTTACCTGGCTCTTTGTTTAGTATGCTAATTATGATCCTGATGTTACTGAATGGAGCTGGGGCTGCTCTGTTCCTCGACTACTAAATCAGCTGAACTTTAACCATATCTTGACAGCTTGCTGTCAATCACAAGGTGGAATGATGAAAGAATGGATTCAACAATATAACTAATAAATAAAATGGTATACTGCACACCTGAATTTTAATGATAAATATACTAATAATTGAATGAACTTTAAAAAGTCCCTTCAACATTCCAGGTCTCATTTGTCATCTCAAGTAAAAGGATAGGGTTATCTTCAATGATCTCTATAACCAGGGTGACATATATCATCCAATGGAAAACTCTTTTGAGAGCAAAAGATGGCAGTGTTAGTAATTATACCTGAAACACAGACTCAATCAAGAATGTCTCAGGAAACCTAGGATGTATGAACAGCCTGTGAACAGACCCTTCTTGGAAGTTCTTCCTAGTCCCACATGGCTACGGACTCCCAGCTTCCTCTTCACAACAGTGATGAGGTCTCAGCAACTGTTTTGTAAAATGTTACTCTTCTGCCTTAGCGTTAATTGAGTACTGGAGGAATAAACACTTGAACCAAGCTGGCCTGTCACAGTTATTCACCCAGGAATGAAGAATTGTAGCTAAAACTTTATAGTTTAGTCTGCCTATACCCTCCTTAAAGGAGAAGATTTAGCTTGCACATTGTAAGTAAATATTCAGAAACAAACAAACAAAAAATCATTTTGCAGAACCAGAGAAGAATGAGGCACATAGATCATTCATCTCTGTCACATTTACTCAGCATGATGGCCATCACAGAATAGCACTTAGAGAAAAAGCTTTTAAAATGAATTTCTGTTTCTTAGCTGATAATTAGTGTTTCACAGATTTAAACTGTATTTTCACTCTTTGATGACTATAGGATTTCCAAAATGAGTACCTTATTTCCAAGAAGGATTCCAGGTGGCTATACTTATTTACTTGTGGCTTAAGAACAACAACCAAAAAAAAAGAACAGAAAAAGAGTAAAACTCTAGATGATAGGAGAGATGAATGGATCAGGAGTTTTATACTAATAACTTGTAGTTTTGAGCATTAAACATTCTTTTTTTTGGGAGGGGGCAGTAAAGAAAATGATGAGCAAGGCATTTCATGAAACATAAATAAGTTCTTGGAGGGGAGTTTATTGAAATGCTTTGAGATCACCTCATCATACTTAAGAAGAGGCAACAAGCCTTAGTAAAGAAGCCTTTGAGTTTTGGAGCCTCAATAAAGGAGTTCTTCATTCTTCTAGGACACAAACTTTAACATATATCAGCCAGTTCAATCTCTGGGTCCTTTATTCAAGTTTTAATTTCTTGGAAGAAATAAGGGTCAGATTCTATAGCTAGGGCACCTATGGTGTGTAGAGAAGAATCCTAATAGCACAGATAGGGCCATTTAAGAATTTAATGTGAATCAAGTAGTCAGCCAAATATAGTTGATGCATACAATGTTATATCCCAATTTCAATGATGTAAAAATGTGGGGAAAATCAAGCACCTCAAAGATATGTATCTTAATTTGAGTTTCCCCAGGCATAAGCCTTGAGAAGCATATTTGAGGGCAAGAAATTTATTTGAAACACAATCCCTGGAAATGCCAATAGAGAAGTAAAGAAGTGTGGCAGTAAAGTATAGGAGGTAAGTAAAGAGTATTCTATCTAATAAATTGCCTCTGTGAGCAAATAGAGCTTAATATCACTGAAAGACTCTGAGACATGATATAGAACATACACCAACTCTTGTGAGTTATCAGTGGAGTGCTACTTATGGGAAGCACTCCTTGTAGTATACTTCTCTCCTGATTAAAGTAAGAACAGGTGTTAGCAGTCAGTGACTACTTAGGCATAGAGATATGATGCTGAGAGCAAGGATATGGTAAATGGCTGAGAAAAGTGATGTTGATGCAGTAAGAACAGCATCTGTCGTATCAAGGAAAAGCAGCAGTTCTATAATCCTAAGAGGAATGGGGAACTAATGGCATCAGACAGTTTGAAATATTGGTAGTGGTTATTCGCTAAGTTGTGTCCAACTTGCAACCTCATGCACTGTATAGCCTGCCAGGCTCCTCTGTCCATGGAATTCTCCAGGCAAGAATACTGGAGTGGGTTGTCATTTCCTTCCCCAGGGGATCTTCCCAACCCAAGAACTGAATCCAGGTTTCCTGCCTTGCAGGCAGATTTACTGACTGAGCTACAAGGGAAGAACCTTTCAAACATTAACTTTTTCAGATCAGTTCAGTCACTCAGTCGTGTCCGACTCTTTGTGACCCCATGAAATGCAGCACACCAGGCCTCCCTGTCGATCGCCAACTCCTGGAGTTCACTCAAACTCATGTCCAGAAATTTTTCTGTTTGTTTCTTCTTTTTACTTTTCTCTCTGCTATTTTAGAAAGGAGTTTTGGAAAGAATGAAGATTTTGAAATGAGGTGCGCGGTGCAAGAATGTTGAATTTGATGACCATGATAATGGAAAGCCTTTGAGGATAAGCAAGGGAAAGGAGTTGGATGGGTCTGAAGGACTGTGCAAATTGAGCTATGACCTTGAGTGGGAAAAAATATGTGGCATAATTATTAATTATTGGGTTAGGATGTCAGATTTTGTTTCTATAATGACAGCGTTCTGTCAGTTTTGGCATCTTTCATTCTTTTACTCCTCAGTTTATTTCAGTTCAGTTCAGTCACTCAGTCATGTCTGACTCTTTGACCCCATGAATCGCAGCACACCAGGCCTCCCTGTCCATCACCAACTCCCAGAGTTCACTCAGACTCATGTCCATCGAGTCAGTGATGCCATCCAGCCATCTCATCCTCTGACATCCCCTTCTCCTCCTGCCTCCAATCCCTCCCAGCATCAGAGTCTTTTCCAAAGAGTCAACCCTTTGAATGAGGTGGCCAAAGTACTGGAGTTTCAGCTTTAGCATCATTCCTTCCAAAGAAATCCCAGGGTTGATCTCCTTCAGAATGGACTGGTTGGATCTCCTTGCAGTCCAAGGGACTCTCAGGAGTCTTTTCCAACACCGCAGTTCCAAAGCATCAATTCTTTGGTGCTCAGCTTTCTTCACAGTCCAACTCTCACATCCATACATGACCACTGGAAAAAACATAGCCTTGACTAGATGGACCTTAGTTGGCAAAGTAATGCCTCTGCTTTTGAATATGCTGTCTAGGTTGGTCATAACTTTTCTTCCAAGGAGTGTCTTTTAATTTCATGGCTGCAGTCACCATCTGCAGTGATTTTGGAGCCCCCAAAAATAAAAGTCTGACACTGTTTCCACTGTTTCCCCATCTGTTTCCCATGAAGTGATGGGACCAGATGCCATGATCTTCGTTTTCTGAATGTTGAGCATTAAGCCAACTTTTTCACTCTCGTCTTTCACTTTCATCAAGAGGCTTTTTAGTTCCTCTTCACTTCCTGCCATAAAGGTAGTGTCATCTGCATATCTGAAGTAATTGATATTTCTCCTGGAAATCTTGATTCCAGCTTGTGCTTCTTCCATACTAAGAAGGCTGTTAAACAAATAAAACTCTTAACTTTTAGTGTTTTATATATATATATATATATATATATATATATATATATATATATATATATGTATAGCCTCATCTTCCAAGAGTGTTTTTTTTTTTTTTCATCATTGTGGGGTCATTTCCAAAATACTGTCAGAGAACACAGACAACAGTTTGGAATTATGCTCATAGTTACCTACAGCATTTACTGCTGAATGGTCTAATCTGTCAGGGCCAAGTGTGGCAGAAAGTACAGATTCTTAAAGGGTGATATTTAGTGACTTTTTCATCTGAAGAGCAAAGGGAGGCTCAATAAGAAGCTGTACAAATGCATAAGACATTATCCTTTGCCTGATTTTGGAATTACATTGGATATGGATAAATTCAAGAATACAAAGAAAATATTTGGAAGCAAAGCATACTGAGGAAATGGTAGATGGCCAATGAGCTTGTAGTGATTCTGGGCTCTGTAAAGAAGTGAAAATTCAATTAAGTGAGAATTGAGTAGAAACAAAATTTTGTTATGATATTTGGTTGAAGCATTTATCAAATTAGAAGAGCATAAATCTGTGCCTAGATCATGCATATTGATTGTTTTCCTTTAAAGAACTTACAACAGATTATTTAAAATCTCTTCTTCACTTCTGTGAACAGGCAATACAATTGAAAAACTTTTTCTAGATTAACTATTTGTGCTTAAGAAAATCCCTTGCCAACTTTTGCAACTTAGTTTATTCATTGGGGAAATATATTAAATCACTAAATGGAAAGACATATTCTCCAAATAAAGTCTTCTCAAATTCTCTTGCATGGAACAAACATGATTCTCCCTAAATACTTCCAGAATGTAGAGGGAAAGTACAGCAAAAGCTTTGGGCATTTCAGATCGACCTGTGACAAATCAGAATTTATGTAGAACATAGGTCTAAATCACAAAGATATATTGGCAAATCTTGACCTAAACCTGAAAAAAACTAGTTTTTAGTTATTGTTAAATGTGTAATATGTAATTTGTCATTTTAAAGCAATCTATTTTTAGGGTATTAAGGATAAAACTCTGTTGAAGTATACGTTTATTGTGAAATTATGCTGGAAATGCAAAATAAGAATGCATACAAATATTCTTTTGCATGGTTTTAAAAGTCACAATTAATAATGCAAGTGAAGGCTTGTGAGGACATATAACATTGGAAAATTCATTTTAACATCAATTGTACAGTCACCCTTTCTCTATGTCCTTTTAAAAAATGTTTTAATTAAAAAGTGCCAAAATTTGAAATTATTTCTTAGTGTATCATATCATCTGTATTTTTAAAGCAGAACTCTAATTTCAGTCATAATTTACTGGCATTCCTCATCTAAGAGGCAGACAAGGAAATATCAGCCATCCCATAATGTAACAAGGACGAGGAAGGAGTAACACAGAAGAGAGCAAACCGAGGGCACAAAAATGAGAACAATCTGTACCGAGTATGTACGTATTGCTTCAAGACAGCTAATGATCACTAATGAAGCAGTAAATATATACATTTATATATATTCTGTTATTAAGAAAAAATGATTTTATTCATCTCACATGTAACACAATTGCTTTAATACTCACATTATTGGTAAATCAACTTACAATTTTCTAAGTTAAAATAAGTTTTTGCTTGTTTCTTTTCTTTTCTTTTTTTTTTGATCTGGCACAGACTCCCTGTGAAGGCAGAAAGTATGAAGCTGATAACCTTATATTAGAGGATGGCTACTTGTTCTAAGGCTGTGTATGTCTAAGATGCACGTTCTTTTTTGAGGAGTAAGATGAAAACAGTTAACCCATCTGGAATAGCTGTTTTTAAGAAACTGCCAAAGTATGCTGGGTATTTTTTATTGTTTAATTTTGTGTGGCTTTTCCCCAGTGTGCAGACCAATCCTATTTCTGGTCATTTCCATGTATTTAGAGCCATGGTTTTCAATGTTGGAAATGGTCATATGACCCTAGGCTTTAATATTCATTTGTCAAAGCCCATTGGGTGCTAGTCTTTCCATTGTGTGTCTAACAGACTTTTGGGTAGGCTTTGGAGAAGTGCTGATGGATAGACAGATACAGAGATAGATGGCACAGATAGAAAAAGATGGGAAAAGATAACTGTATAGATAGAAAGACACAAGAATAGTTTGGAAAACAGGAAATTCTACCTACCATCAGTGGATATATATGGAATAGCCTCACATGTTCATCTTCTTATTTTGGGAAAATTCTTACTTTCTGGAAGTGAAAGTGATAAAATATGGTTACACTTACACAATATCTGATAAATTAACAACTAATAGAAGAAAGAAATTACTCTTCAGCTGTCTTTGTAAAACTCTTTCAAATAAGTAGTTCCTCTGATTTTCTCAGTATGTATTTTCTGTTTTATTTGTTGACTGCAGACCTGTAATTCCTGCATGCTTCTGACTTGACCATTACCATTCTAAGTACACATGAAGCAGTCAACAAGTAATATCTTCTATACTCTCTTTGTGTAGAAGATATTATTTATTTTAATAATTTTGATGTCATTTCTTAAGAGACAATTATTTCCATACACACTTATATACAAATTCTTTCAATACATATAATATCACAGAAGGTAATTTGCAGATTATCTTGTTCTATTTACCTATTATCTAGGTGAGGGAATTAGTCTGTGGTAGTTGAGGTGTTCTGAGTAAGTAATCAGCTTTGAGTGGAAAAGAAAAAAACTCCTGACATCAAACACCATGCCCTTTTTAGGATTAACATGTTTTTCTTGGGGATTATTGAAATCTATTTGTAACTTGGGGAGACTGACTTCAGTGAAGGGAAATTTTTCTGTTTGTTTCTTTTTACTTTTCTCTCTGCTATTTTAGAAAGGAGTTTTGGAAAGAATGAAAATTTTGAAATGAGGTGCACAGTGCAAGAAGGTTGAATCTGATGACCGTGATAATGGAAAGCCTTTGAGGATAAGCAAGGGAAAGGAGTTAGATGGGTCTGAAGGACTGCGTAAATCGAGCTATGACCTTGAGTGGGAAAAAATATGTGGCATAATTATTAATTGTTGGGGTTAGGATGTCAGATTTTGTTTCTATAATGACAGCATTCTGTCAGTTTTGGCATCTTTCATTCTTTTACTCCTCAGTTTATTTCAGTTCAGTTCAGTCACTCAGTCGTGTCCGACTCTTTGTGACCCCATGAATCGCAGCACGCCAGGCCTCCCTGTCCATCACCAACTCCCAGAGTTCACTCAGATTCACGTCCATCAAGTCAGTGATGCCATCCAGCCATCTCATCCTCTGACATCCCCTTCTCCTCCTGTCCCCAATCCCTCCCAGCATCACAGTCTTTCCCAATCAATGGTCAACTCTTTGCATGAGGTGGCCAAAGTACTGGAGTTTCAGCTTTAGCATCATTCCTTCGAAAGAAATCCCAGGGCTGATCTCCTTCAGAATGGACTGGCTGGATCTCCTTGCAGTCCAAGGGACTCTCAAGAGTCTTCTCCAACACCACAGTTCCAAAGCATCAATTCTTTGGTGCTCAGCTTTCTTCACAGTCCAACTCTCACATCCATACATGACCACTGGAAAAACCATAGCCTTGACTAGACGGAACTTTGTTGGCAAAGTAATGTGTCTGCTTTTGAATATACTGTCTAGGTTGGTCATAACTTTTCTTCCAAGGAGTAAGTGTCTTTTAAGTTCATGGCTGCAGTCACCTTTTGCAGTGACTTTGCAGCCCCCCAAAATAAAGTCTGACTCTGTTTCCACTGTTTCCCCATCTATTTCCCATGAAGCGATGGGACCAGATGCCATGATCTTCGTTTTCTGAATGTTGAGCTTTAAGCCAACTTTTTCACTCTCCACTTTCACTGTCATCAAGAGGGTCTTTAGTTCTTCTTCACTTTCTGCCATAAGGGTGGTGTCATCTGCATATCTAAAGTTATTGATATTTCTCCCGGCAATCTTGATTCCAGCTTATGCTTCTTCCAGCCCAGCGTTTCTCATGATGTACTCTGCATATAAGTTAAATAAGCAGGGTGACAATATACAGCCTTGACGTCCTCCTTTCCCTATTTGGAACCAGTCTGTTAGTCCATGTGCAGTTTATTTAGTGTCTACCATTTCTGATGAGCATTCCTCTCTCATTCTTGGCTTCTTTCCTCCCATCCCTCATTGCTCACCTCCTTCTCCATCTCTCACTCTCTCTTTTTTCTCTCCCTCACACATACACACACAGAATGAGGAAGAAGTAGAGCAAATAGCTATTTTTTGGCACATATTTCTTAGTGAAAGCTGTGTAAAGCAAGTATTTAAATACTTAAATCATTTTATGATTTGTTTACTTAATCCCACCATCTGTTCCTTCACTCTCATGGATATTTAATTTCCCTTGCTAACAAGAATATATATATCTACAATTTTTCCTCCATAGATGCTGATGGCTTCCTATATACATCTAATTCCAATAAGTATGATCTTACATGCTTTGTTTCTTAAAATTTCTTCCTTCACTTTCTTAATTCCCTCCTGCCATTTACATACCACCCAATATTCAAAACATAACTCATATATAGATGACTTGACAGTGTGCATTGTCTTATTGAGGTTATTATTCATCATTTGGTTGTTATACAAGTCACTTTGATTTAGGGATTATCCTTTGACCGATGTGAAATATGTTCAAATAATCGTATTTCTTCTCGATAGAGGAATGTGTAGCCATGCAAAAATGTGGCACTATGGTTAATGGAATCAGTCAGGAAGCTAATGGATAAAATTGACTTAAAAAGAACATGAACAAACTGGCCTATACTAGTCTACAGGACTGGATTAGTGCTATAGTTTTAATTGCTTGTTATTTTAAAAATCTCACTGCATATAATACTTAATAACTTATGGGCATTTAATGTATTCAAAATAAATCTTAGCCCTTCAAGTTTCTAAGGAATATGGAAACATTATTGTTGATTTTACCTGTGATTGTTTTTTTGCCTCTTGAAAAGGAGATTCATAGTTATAAATTATAACTATGTTAGAATTTTAAATTGAAGATATTCATAGCAAAAAAAAGTTGCTAATGGGCTTTATATCCTTATAAAATTTATGAATATGTTAATATTCTAATGAAAAATTGCTAAGGCGTCAAATTCATAATTATAAACAACAATAAAAATGTTGATTCAAGTAATTATTACTTAAAGTTTAAATTTGCTGGAAATCTAGCAAATATTTTATTAATATCATATAATAAAGTAATTTTGATGCTTTTAATTAAATTCTCAGAGGTAACACTATACTAATATGATTTCTTTATTCTATGCCTTTGAAAAAAATGGCTTATCTCTTATTCAAGATGTCAGAGAATCAGATTTAGAAATATGAGAAATTAATCTACGAACACTGGAGTTAGAAAAACTCTGTTCATGCTTTCAAGCTGCTGGAGCAATTTGGAGAAGAGTAATTAATGAGATACATTTCCAATACTAAATAGCTTTTGGAGGAAGTAGTTCTCAAAGCATAAAGTTTACCTCTTGATTGAGAATTCTCTGGTGAGAAGCAGGATAGCTCATCACTTGAAAATATTAGATTGAAATTAAGAAAGCAATAGAAAATATTTTTAAAACTCTAAACATCACATTTTCATGTGATCTTAATGGATATTTGTGATAATTTACACTTTAACCATTTAAAGAGTGTTTATGAACATCTCTTTCCTTTCACATGAGCTTCCTTTTCAGTCTGTTAACAAAGAATGGAATGAATGGGTTTATACAGTACAACATCTGCATGTGTAGGAACTCATAAAAGACAGCATGGTGGAATCTAAATACCTTTGGCACAACTTCTAAATTTTCTCAAAACCACTGTCACGGAGTAAAGTTATAATATGCACTGTCAAAAATGGCAGTTTTAAAAGTCTTTAAGTCTAAGAAATTGTTGTTAAAGCAAAAGTCCATATAAATACAATAAATATGAAAACCATGATGAAGTTGACCTGCCTTGGTCGATTTGGTCCTCTGGCTCTGAGTTCTGCTCACTCACACATATAGGAAACTGTAAGGAAACCTTTTGGAACAAGGTTTATGAGGCATTGGTCTACAGTAATGATTACAAATTGCTTTGACATTTCACCACTGTAAAGCACATGGCATTCAGTCCCTTCACTTCATGGCAAATAGATGGGGAAACAGTGGAAACAGTGGCAGACTATTTTTGGGGGGCTCCAAAATCACTGCAGATGGTAACTGCAGCCATGAAATTAAAAGACACTTACTCCTTGAAAGGAAAGTTATGACCAACCTAGATAGCATATTAGAAAGCAGAGACATTACTTTGCCAACAAAAGTCCATCTAGTCAAGGCTATGGTTTTTCCAGTAGTCATGTATAAATGTGAGAGTTGGACTATAAAGAAAGCTGAGCACTGAAGAATTGATGCTTTTGATCTCTGGTGTTGGAGAAGACTCTTCCGAGTCCCTTGGACTGCAAGGAGATCCAACCAGTCCATCCTAAAGGAGATCAGTCCTGAGTGTTCATTGGAAGGACTGATGTTGAAACTCCAATACTTTGGCCACCTGATGTGAAGTGCTGACTCATTTGAAAAGACTCTGATGCTGGGAAAGATTGAAGGCAGAAGCAGAAGGGGACAGCAGTGGATAAGATGGTTGGATGGCATGACCCAATGGACATGAGTTTGAGTAAACTCCGGGAGCTGGTGATGGACAGGGAGGCCTGGTGTGCTGCGGTCCATGGGGTTGCAAAGAGTCGGACATGATTGAGTGATTGAACTGAACTGAACTGAAAGCACATGAATAGTTTTTCTCCTAGAATTCATGAAATACAACCCTCACATGTCCTCCCTCCTCTTTCTCTCACTGTTCACTTATTTATAATAGTATGTGAAAGTGTTAGTTGTTCAGTCATGTTTGACTCCTTGTGATCTCATGGACTGTAGCCCACCAGGCTCCCCTGTCCATGGGATTCCTTGTTTACAGAGGTATTTTACTTGTTTACCATGTTCCCCTCAGAGAACTGTATCATGATACTAGGTTGATGCTTCTTACTCAATTAGATATAGTTCTTAAATACACGTCATAATAGTTGAAGAATTCAAAGTCAATCCATGTGATAGAATGTGGAATGTATGTATCTATGTATGTATGTTTAATCCCTAAGTCATGTCCTACTCTTTTGCAACCCCATGGACTGTAGCCCGCCAGGCTTCTCTGTCCATGGGATTCTCCAGGCAAGAAAACTGGAGTGGGTTGCCATTTCCTCTTCCAGGGGATCTTCCAAACCCAGAGATCCTACCTACATCTCCTGCATTGTCAGGCAGATGCTTTACCATTGAGGGAAGCGTCAGGTGATAGAATACTATTTACAAACTAAAAAAGATTTACAGATTAAATTTTATCAACAGAAAAAGATAATCATGTAGAATGCCAAATTGAAAACTGATTATTTTCCTTATAATTTATCTTTCTATTTAATCTTTCTTAATTTCAAATAACAGAAACCAATATCCCTAATAATAGGGTAATTTTTCCCGTTTCTTTGTTTCTCTCTTCTCCCTTCCTCAATCTTCTTTTTGATGACCTACACCTTTATGTTTTCTGCAATAAATTTATGTCACACTTACAGTAAAATGGTATAAAATAAACATTTTTAGAATGAATATTTTAAACTTGTTCATATGAGGGAAATTTGTTTTAGCACCAGACTGCCTTTACATATTTAGTGAAAGTTTGCTGGTCTCATTAGCCTCTCCATTTCTCCTTCATTTACGAAAAAAGGATGCTGCTTCAGAAATTAATCAGTATTAACAGCTGTATGACAGGTTATTTACTTGCTTGACACTTTTACTAATTCTTAGGCCTGATAATAGCTTTTCTCCCTCATGACATAGAACAATTTTTAAATGATTGACACTAAATGTTATTATAGTGTTACTGGACTCAGAATTAATTTTAATCAAATGTTGAAGCAAGGACTTTAATAATGAGTCAAGAGCATTGCCTAAATATTGAACTGTTTTTTTTTTTTTTTTTAGTATAAAGAATGAATAATTTAAATTTCAGTGTATGTAATCATTATTGTGTTCAGTTACACATTCCTTACAATAAGAAATAAATTGTTCATTGCATTTCAAAAAGCAGTTCATTGGAATGTTAAGTATAAATATTTCAGAATATCAACTAACTCCAGATATAATACTAATAGAAATTTTAAGAATTTTTCTAATCCTACCATTCTTCTTATTCCTCTCTTTTATTCTTAAAAAATCACCAGTACAAGGATTGTCTACAGTTAAAAAATATATTTTGAGTATATTTTCACTTTTGACATGTATTAAAACCCATGCACCACATGTATCTCATTTTATTGTGTCATTAATACATATTTTTCTTAAAAATTAGTTTTTAAAATGGTAGTATAGTAATTCTTTGTCTTATTTCATTTTCTTTTGATCTTACAAAACATATGTTTTGCTTTTATTATTTTATACAGAAATCAGTTTTCTCTGTCTTCTATATAAAATAATTATGCTAGAGTTAATGGAATTAATAAAACAGCCTAGAATAATCTAATTTCACCTTGCATAAGTAAAAACAAATAAAACACTTGCATAAAGAAACTACAGTAGGAAATCCTAGCATCTCTTAAATCCTAAAAACATTAAAATGAAATATTAGAGGTTTTCACTTACTTTAAGTTAGCACTGGGTTTGTATCTGAAGCTATTATTTCTTATTACCCCATCATAAGTTTAAACAGAATTTTAGTATTGGAAAGTAAGTACACAGGCCAAATATCAGTTTATGATATTTTAAAAATAATTTCTATGTGGAATGCAAGTGAATCATGGAATTTAAAACTAAAGTATTGATATTTCAATATTAATCTTTAGATTTGTAATCAACAGGGACATGACATGTAGCATGTAAAATATTTTTAAATTTAGCAAAAGCAAACTTGCTTAAGAAAGATCTTAAAGGCTCTTTACTTTGCATAATCATATTTTGACCAGAAAAATTCCAACCAAAACTTAGTGTCCTTCAAAGTACATACAACACAATGGATTTTTATTTATAATATTTTCCTTTAAAAGGAGCTTATAATTAGCTTAAAATAAGTCTATTTTCTGCAGATATTGTCTTTAGTACTTCAATTTTGGGTTATTTTAATGTTATTTCAGCTGAGCTATACCAGATTAAACATTTGGATTATTTGCTGAGAGTATAGTTCCATAAAAACAAAACAAACCATTTTGGGGTTGTTAAGAGTGTGTCAATAAAATGGGCAAAAGGATTGTTTGAGCCCTGTAAGTGAGTTAGAAGGTAAATTGAAGTCAGAGTTACCATAAGCCTCAACCTGTCAAAGTAAGGATGCATTCAGATTCTGATTTCAGTGTATTCAGTTACCCCATTCAGAATAGTAAAATCAGAAGGAAAGGCCTATGCCTAGTGTCTGGGGGCTAAAACATTGCTTATTTATTTTTTCTTTTTAAATTTCTGTGACTATCAAAGTATATCATCAGTTAGTGACAGTTTTTTCTTCCTCTTCTGGTTGGGAAATATTCTACAACTTGACAATTAAATATTCTGAGTACTTTTAATAAGTTCATTTATGTGGCTTTAAAAAATAATGAGTAAACAAAACAGACTTAGGCTTTGCCTGAATTATCAACCCATAGTAAGAAAGGTGCATGAAACTTAAAATATATGCAATACGAATTGAAAATAACTCAATGCTATTAATTTCCCAACTTGCTTATATTGTACTTGGAATCACTTTTAAATAATTTGTTCTATGTTGATATTTATGGTAAAATATATATATTATCTTCTCTCCTTTGTTTATAGCCAAGTTGCACCATATTATTTTCATGTGATTCTCTGGTGCCAAGCGTATTTGCACAAAGTGGGAATATTTCAATACAGGCTTATTTAATAAGGGTAATTAATGACATATTCAGTCAAGAACTTTTCTGAAATGAATTTTGAGTAGTACAACTTCAGTGTAGTACTGGCTGAATTTTAACAGAATGTGTTGGTTGTTTGCAGTGTGTAAGAGGGAGACAAAGAGAATGAGAATGAGAGTAACAAGAAAAGACCAGAAATCAAGGACAAGGGAGTGAGAGAGGAGAGACTAGGAACTGAGAGGAGGAGAAACTAAGATGGATTTCTCATACTCAAACGATGTGCCTGAGTTTTCCTTTTTCTTTTGCTATAGATTTTAAGACTTCTCCAGGCAAATAATAATAGCTCTGTTCATAAAATTATTAAAAAATACTGAATTTCATTGTTTGATTATTTCATTGTTGAATTTATTTTGTCACTTTGTTTTAATGAATTGCTGAGTGATCCATATCAATTGTTGGAAAATGTTGGTCTTTGATGCATAGAACTTAAAAAAATCATGAGTTCTGGTTTGTGTGCATTTTCTACACAATGAAATAGTGCTAAGCAGTACCTGATAATATTCCTAAGCTCTGCCCTCAGAGTGATCTGCAATCCATGAACACTGACTTCAGCTTCATCTTCTCTAAGGTACTTTTCAGTTTTAAAATTCTATACCATGAGACCATGGCAGCTTTTTTTTAGACCATGTCTAAAGCTGACATGCATTTTAGAAAATAACATTTCCTCTTTTGAGGATACTTGTCAAATGTTTCATCTATGGCTGACTAATTTACCACTTCACTGATCTTATCAGTTAATTGAAGTACATTTCTTAAGCATATCATCTTCACAGTACTGGCAATCATTAGACATAATTTTTAAAAGTATACCTAAAGCTAAGACAATAAAATATATAAATTAGTTTTTGTGAAAAATGAACTAGCTAAAGAACAGAATTGTTTTATATCAGTTCCCTTTTACTTTTCACATTTACTTTTGATGTTAAATAAAAAGAAAACAAAATAAAATTACCATTTTTTAGAGTGAAATATGATATCATTTGGTTTAATTGCTGAAGTAATTTCTGCTATAATTCAAACTTAATTTTTTTCCCTAGTGATGGCTATTTCTGGAAAACCAGTTCATCAGAGCTAGTAAATAATTCTTCAGTTCTCTGATGGGCAGTAAGCAGGCCCTTTGTCCTGCTACAGGAATGGATCCTTAAGGCAGTAAAAAGTCATTCTTCCCACACTTTTAGTCATCCAGTTTCCCCCTTACCCCACCAGAGCACTCACTTTTTTCCTAGGCCTATTTGGCTCAACATCTGTGCCATTGAATTTCTTTGGCTAATTTTCATTTTATACCATGTAACACTATTTGGGTTTCTGCCTCTGGGAAGTACCAGAAAGTCAGAAAATTGGAACTATTCTCAAATAATGTTTTAAAAGATTTGGAATGATGATTTTCAAAAATCTCTTACTGAATAACTATAAAGCTATAAATTAGGAAATATTCTAGAAAAATGGGAATATATTCTGGAAAGAGTAGGAAAGACTAGAGATCTCTTCAAGAAAATTAGAGATACCAAGAGAAATTTTCATGCAAAGATGGGCTCAGTAAAGGGCAGAAATTGTATGGACCTAATGGAAGCAGGAGGTATTAATAAGAGGTTGCAAGAATACACAGAAGAACTACACAAAAAAGATCTTCATGACCCAGATCACAATGGTGTGATCACTCACCTAGAGCCAGACATCCTGGAATGTGAAGTCAAGTGGACTTTAGGAGATTTCACTATGAACAAACCTAGTGGAAGTGATGGAATCCAGTTGAGCTGTTTCAAATCCTAAAAGATGATGCTGTGAAAGTGCTGCACTCAATATGCCAGCAAATTTGGAAAACTCAACAGTGGCCACAGGACTGGAAAATGTCAGTTTCATTCCAATCCCAAAGAGAGGCAATGCCAAAGAATGCTCAAATTACCACACAATTGCACTCATCTCACGCTAGCAGAGTAATGCTCAAAATTCTCCAAGACAGGCTTCAACAGTATGTGAACCATGAGCTTCCAGATGTTCAAGCTGGATTTAGAAAAGGCAGAAGAATCAGAGATCAAATTGCCAACATCCATTGGATCATCAAAAAAGCAAGAGAGTTCCAGAAAAAAACATCTACTTCTGCTTTATTGCCTATGCCAAAGCCTTTGACAGTGTGGATCACAACAAGACTGTGGAAAATTCTGAAAGATATGGGAATACCAGACCTGCCTCCTGAGAAATGTGTATGCAGGCCAGAAAGCAACAGATAGAACTGGACATGGAACAACAAACCGGTTCCAAATTGGGAAAGGAGTAGGTCAAAGCTGTATATTGTCACCTTGCTTATTTAACATATATACAGAGTACATCATGAGAAACACTGGGCTGGATGAAGCACAAGCTGGAATATCAATTGCCGGGAGAAATATCAATAACCTCAGATATGCAGATGACACCACACTTATGGCAGAAAGCAAAGAAGAACTAAAGAGCATCTTGTTGAAGGTGAAAGAGGAGAGTGAAAAAGTTGGCTTAAAACTCAACATTCAGAAAACTAAGATCATAGCATCTGGTCCTATCACTTCATGGCAAATAGATGGGGAAACTGGAAACAGTGACAAACTATTTTTGGGGGGCTCCAAAATCTCTGCAGATGGTGACTGCAGCCATGAAATTAAAAGATACTTGCTCCTTGAAAGAGCAGTTATGACCAGCCTAGATAGCATTTTAGAAAGCAAAGACATTAGTTTGCAAACAAAAATCTGTCTAGTTGAAAAGCTATGGTTTTTCCAGTAGTCATGTATGCATGTGAGAGTTGGACTATGAAGAAAGCTGAGTGCTGAAGAATTGATGCTTTTGATCTATAGTGTTGGAGAAGAGTCTTGAGAGTCGCTTGGACTGCAAGGAGATCCAACCAGTCCATTCTGAAGGAAATCAATCCTGAATTTTCGTTGGAAGGACTAATGCTAAAGCTGAAACTCCAGTACTTTGGCCATCTGATGCGAAGAGCTGACTCATTGAAAAGACCCTGATGCTGGGAAAGATTAAGGGCAGGAGGAGAAGGGGATGACAGAGGATGAGATGGTTGGATGCTGTCACCAGCTCAATGGACAGAGATTTGAGTGAACTCCAGAAGTTGGTGATGGACATGGAGGCCTGGCATACTGCAGTCCATGGGGTCACATCGAACATGACTGAGTGACTGAACTGAACTGAATGAAACTGAAAAAAAAATGTTACTGACCTAAATAAAATTATCCCTAATTGAAACAGTGAATTTTTTCCCCTTAAAATGAAATGGAGGTTTTTTTAAGTTGAGATTGAAAAAATTGAGGACTGGTGAGTCCTATTCATTTTTAATCATTATGCTGTGGCTGATTAGCTAGTGGGTCCAAGTGATGACCAGGGAATTGGTTCACAAAATGTCTCAAAGTTGACTTTGGCTAATATTGACCTTACTGATCTGCTGGCTTGGCTTACTTATGAAGGATAATACAGAAAAACAATTGGACTGATGAGTACTTGTTTTCTATTGTTATTTTAGATACGTAAAATTGTGAATACATGCACATTTTGTGTTCTGTTCTAAATGTAGTATCTTAGTGAATTTGAAAATGTGCTTTATGGAGGATGATGACAGGATTACATTTTTTAGATTCCTTTGCCTATACTTCTTCTTGTTGTTGTTCAGTTGCTGTCATGATTGATTCTTTGTGACTCATGGACTTCAGCATGCCAAGCTTCCCTGTTCTTCACTATCTCCCTGAGTTTGCTCAAACTCATGTCCATTGAGTTAATGATGTCATCCAATCATCTCATCCTCTGTCACCCCCTTCTCTTCCTGCCTTCAGTCCTTCCCAGCATCAGGATCTTGTCCAGAATTGGCTCTTCGCATCAGGTGGCCAAATTATTAAAGCTTCAGTATCAGTCCTTCCAATGAATATTCAGTCTTGATTTCCTTTAGAATTGACTGGTTTGATTCCTTGCTGTCCAAGGGACTCTCAAGAGTCTTCTCCAGCATCACAATTCAAAAGCATCAAATCTTTGGCACTCAGCCTTCTTTATGGTCTATCTCTTATGTCTGTACACAGCTACTGGAAAAACCACAGCTTTGACTCTATGGATCTTTGTCAGTAAAGTAATGTCTCTGCTTTTTAATATGCTCTCTAGGTTTGTCATAGCTTTTCTTCCAAGGAGCAAGTGGCTTTTAATTTCATGGCTGCAGTCACTGTCCACATTGATTTTGGAGCCCAAGAAAATAAAGTCTGTCATTGTTTCCATTGTTTCCCCATCTATTTGCCACGAAGTGATGGGAACAGATGCCATGATCTTCATTTTTTCAATGTTGCTTTTTAAGCTAGCTTTTTCACTCTTCTGTTTTACCCTTACCAAGAGGCTTTTTATTTTTATTTTTTCAGGATTAAAATTTTCATTTATTTACATGAGAATATCAGGGATCACTGCTACAACAGTCAACAAACTGTGAAATTGTTCTATTGATAAGAAAAGTTGCTAGTTCTTTCTAGAAACAGTGGATTCTCATTCTTGCAAATCCAAGAGCTTAGTAATGTCTGAATAGTAAACACAACAGTAGGGCTGGAAATGACTCTTCTTTTCTTTTCATAATTATATTATTTATTTTAATTTTTATCACCACCAATAAAACACTATGCTTCAGTCAAACTAGACAGCTTGCTTTATTCTTAAAAATGACTTGAATTTTTACATATTCTATTCTATTAAAAATCTACATCTCAAGAGTTAGCTTTCTTGTGATAAATTTCCTCACCCAGCTGAGGTCTCCCTTTCTCTTGAGATGCTCAGAGCACTTTATAAGAATAAAATATGGTAGAAAAGGGGGACCTGTTTTGATGACTACCCTCAAGAAAGTCTTCAGACTCCTCTATTAGCGTGACCTTTTCTAAACACACCTGATGATGGCCATCTCTCCTTTTCCTCCAAACTAGATCCCACACATAACTTCTAGTATAACATTTAAAACAACCTTCAGCAATTACTCATTTATCTACCATTCTGTTCCCCCAAAAGTGGCACTGTTCACAGGCAGGATCATGCTTTCTTTTTTCAATTTTACTTTACAATACTGTATTGGTTTTGCCATACATCAACATCAGTCCGCCACTGGTGTACATGAGTTCCCAATCCTGAACCCCCTCCCTCCTCCCTCCCTGTACCATCTCTCTGGGTCATCCCAGTGCACCAGCCCCAAGCATCCTGTATCCTGCATCAAACCTAGACTGGCGATTCGTGTCTTACATGATAGTATACGTGTTTCAATGCCATTCTCCCAAATCATCCCACCGTCTCCTGCTCCCACAGAGTCCAAAAGTCTGTTCTATACATCTGTGTCTCTTTTGCTGTCTCGCATACAGGGTTATCATTACCATCTTTCTAAATTCCATATATATGTGTTAGTATACTGTATTGGTGTTTTTCTTTCTGGCTTACTTCACTCTGTATAATCGGCTCCAGTTTCATCCACCTCATTAGAACTGATTCAAATATATTCTTTTTAATGGCTGAGTAATATTCCATTGTGTATATGTACCACAGCTTTCTTATCCATTCATCTGCTGTTAGTTCCTTCACTTTATGCCATTAGAGTGGTGAAAGTGAAAGTCGCTCAGTTCTATCCAACTCTTTGCGACCACATGGACTGTATAGTCCATGGAATTCTCCAGGCCAGAATACTGGAGTGAGTAGCCTTTCCCTTCTCCAGGGGATCTTCCCAACCCAGGGATCAAACCCAGATCTCCCACACTGTGGGTGGATTCTTTACCAGCTGAGCCACAAGGGAAGCCCAAGAATACTGGAGTGGGTAGCCTATTCCTTCTCCAGGGGATCTTCCTGACTCAGGAATCGAACCAGAGTCTCCTGCATTGCAGGTGGATTCTTTACTAACTGAGCTATGCATTAGAGTGGTATCATCTGCGTACTAAGGTTGCTGATATTTCTCCCAGCAAACTTAATTACAGCTTGCCTATACTTAGCTGATAAAAAATATAAGAAGGATTATGCAGGAAGTTCTCAGAGTCCTATGTAGTCCAGTTTAGGACAAGCTATTAGTAAGTCAGAGTACTATGAATATTTTGATAATTCTTATAAAACTGACTAAACCATACAACTGATTTTTCAAACCATCCTCCCACAAAACAGCCTTGTCATTACAGAACAAGGACATATTAATGAATGAGAAACTTTGAGACCAAGTTAGTTGTTTGTATACATATCAATCATGTTCTAAAATATGTTGATTACTTGGTTCCTTCTTTTTTAATGTTTACTATACACATGTAAGTATTCATGTGTATGAAAATGAGTATCCATGTGTCTTACATGATTTTTTAAAGAATTTAATCACTATAAAGAGACTGTCCCTTATTCTATTTATGGAATCACTCCTGCATAGCATACTCCCAATGTTTTATAATGGTTCTGCTGTCATTTACAACTGCTTTTTTAAAGCAGGAAAAATACATAGTATAAAATATGCAGAATTATTTCAAAATAAAATTTAGATCATCTAATTTCCATATTAGGCACTATTTTTAGCTTGTCGCAAATTCTAAATAGTACAGATTTTAATTTTTCCTGATCCCAGACATAAACATGAGACTTTTTCATCATTTCATAGAGAAAGTAGGTCTTTATCTATCTGATCCAGCCTTTCATGGCTTCAGGACAAATGTTTGATTCTGTTTGCTTTCATTAAACCAGAGTAGTAGCCAACTTGTAGTAGACGGCTGTAAGTGACTATGGGCATTGCTGGCAGTTATGAATTCGTCCTACAGAACTTTTTTTTTCTTCTCTCCTTTAGAGTTGGATCTTATTTCTGTCCTTGGTAGACAAAATCTCGGACTTCATGCTGTTTATGCACTTCTTTCAGAGAAGACAATGGCATCCCACTTCAGTACTCTTGCCTGGAAAATCCCATGGATGGAGGAGCCTGGTGGGCTGCAGTTCATGGGGTCGCTGAGAGTCGGACACAAGTGAGCGACTTCACTTTCACTTTTCACTTTCATGCACTGGAGAAGGACATGGCAACCCACTCCAGTATTCCTGCCTGGAGAATCCCAGGGATGGGGGAGCCTGGTGGGCTGCCGTCTATGGGGTCGCACAGAGTCGGACACGACTGAAGCGACTTAGCAGCAGCAGCAGCAGCAGCATGCACTTCTTTCAGAATGTATTTCTCTAACCCTCTGACTCCAAGACTTTCTCTATTTCTTTCATTTTTGCTGTTTCTGTTGTTTTTCTTCTTGCCTTTCTAAAAAGTCTTTTTATTTTTGACTGATTACTAAAAATTACTTCCTTGTCTCTTTTCTAAGAACTCACCTAGAGAGTTTATAGATTCAAAGAGTGTCTTATAATTCTCCCCAAGTCTCCTTCCCCAAATGTCTTATAATTCTCACTGATGACATATATTCCTGCTTCCCAATACCACTAGTATGTGTGACCAATGTGACTTAAGCTTTATATGCTGTGATGAAAAGATGTCATATTTACAGTACTATTGTAAGTCTCAGTATTCTGGGTGTCTATATCCTATAACTCCAATCATTTTCCAACATCACTCTGTACCAATATTCTGTATGGCACCAAAATTTTAATATGTGAATGTTCTGTCACACTTGTGAGGAAGAAGTCCTTGAGAGCCTTTAAACTAGGGTAGAGACCATGCCTTTTTTTTTTTTAACCATTGGGTTGTCAGTGTCTACCGGATTTCTATTCATAGTAAGAGCTCAAGAAATACATGCTGAGTGAATGAATGAATGTTTGTGTTTCTAATATCTCCATGGATGAGTGGTCTCCATAGCCTAAGAACAACACCTGTGTGTATATTGGCATTCCTTGACTCCCTGAGCTACACTCATCTGCTCTTCACACTGTGGCCTCTCATAATGGCAAACAGCTGAAGAGTGTGTGTGTGAAATATCTAATTGGCTCTCATTTACATGCTCTATCCATTTCCTTTCTACCTCTACACTTTTGTTTTATTTTCTGTAGAGTTACGGTAGCCCCACTGCCATTTCACAAATTTCTTCTTCAAGCTATTGATTCCCAAAGACGATATTGCAAAAATACTGATTTTCTTTGTATTCTTTTAATAAGACATCTTTAAAGCATGTAGAGGAAGACAGGAGGTAAAATACTGTTAAGAAAATTAAAAGTCCTTTGCTAGTACTGCCAATCAAAAATTAAACATGGCTGCTGTTCTCATCTCTCCCATTTGAATCCATCATCTCCTCAAATTAAGATGCTTTAATTTTCTACTAATTTTGTACCACTCTTCTGTCAGAAAGAGAAGAGGTAAATTAAAATCACTTCTGTGCTTTTTCAAAATTTCAGCTCGTTTCTTACGTGGAGCTTTAGGAATGTGACCTCTTTTTCTTTTTCAACTGTTAGTTGAGCAGATACAGGTCCTTGTTACATTGTGTTTCCTCATGTATTTACCACATCTGTGACATTTTCATCTTCTCATAACAATTTGTGTGATAGAGTCTACCTTTGATGTTCCTGTCACCCACAGATGCCTTCCACTGTGTTCCCATTGCTTATCAGCCACCCAGGCTGACAAAGCCACTGGAAGAGGTATTGTTCTGAAAGATCCTTTAACTGAAAGGAGTATCAGATGACTGAACAAATCTTTATACTGTTAAATTTTCAACATTGCCTTTAGAGGACATGTGTATATGTGTGGCTTTCCAAATTTTAAAAACGCTACCCAGTGAAAACTTGCTATACACTTCAGTTTGATGGTATATAGCATATACTCTACAAGTGAATAATAAATAATCTTTATGTCCGATTTTCATTTAAGAGGCAAAGGCATTTGTTGTTTTACTATCACAGTTTCATGAAATTGGAAGCATACCATTGTTTCATATTGATGATTCTCTAATGAGTATGTTTAAATGCAAGTGTTCTGCTGTTTTTCACTCTTTTACTATCAAACAACATTATTTTTGGAAGTGAATAACACTGAAAATTTGGAAAGGACACAATAGATTTATATATAATAAAACAATTTAAAGTATCCTTTGAACTGATGAGGCAGTTCAGTTTATTTTCTCTCCAATATGTGCATTTTGTCAAATGCTAGATCTACGTTACTACCAAAAAGTAACAAAATAATAAGAAGCTGTATTTTATACTGAGAGTGAATCATAGGCTGAAAGAATCGGTGTCTGATAAATTCTCTATTGTAATGTTAATCTCATGGGTTCAAAGAATACCTTGACTCAACCCTAGGATCCTATATTGAATGAATATATACATATATTCAGTTATATCATTCTCAATATTATATTAATTTCTTTTAACCACATCATTTAAACCAGTCAACTTTGGCTGCACATTAGAGTAATTTAAGAAGCTTTTCAAATCACTGAGGCTTTGAGTTTACCCCAGAGTAACTGAGCTGAATCTTAAGTGTAGGATGGAGGCATCAGTATTTTTTAAATTTTCCAAAATAATTCTAATGTGAAGTCAGATTTGAAAACCACCAGACAAACGGATGCAAAGGCTAGCTAGCTCTGGAGTGTTTTAGTTTCTAATTTCTTTGACTACAGGGTGGCAAGCAATACGTGCCTATGGGTTAAGTCACTTCATTCATGTCTGACTCTTTGTGACGCTATGGACAGTAGCCCGCCAGGCTCCACCATCTGTGGGATTCTCCAGGCAAGAATGCTGGAGTGGATTGTCATGCCCTCCTTCAGCAGATCGTCTTGACCCAGGGATCAAACCCGCATCTCTTAGGTCTCCTGCATTGGCAGACAGACTCCTTACCTCTAGTGCCACCCAGGCAAGCAATCTATGTCATGCCGAGTCTACGGAGGAAAGGACATTTGAATAATTGTTAGCCCGAAAATTGGTTGTTTCTGTATCTACCACATATGCATCCCTTCTAAAAAGAGCCATAAATACCTACATTCAACAATTGCAGGGAGGTAAGCCAATTAAGAAATCACATCATCTTTTGTTTTCTCCAATGTGTGTATATCACCTATGCAAACATATAGATTTCTATGCTTCATTCTAATGTAAGTACCCAATGCCCTTACTTAGGAAGGCAAAATTTTACCTGAAGAAAGAGGTTATTTTTGGAAACCAGGATCAAAATCTTAGATGGACAAGAGAAAAGAAAAGTTCTATCTTGAATAATCCTGAAGGGGTTGTTGTAATAAGGAGTGTTAATGAAGAGTATATATGTATAAATATCATTTATATATAAATATTATTTATATAACTAGTTCTTGATATTCAAATAAGTCTGGGAAAGAATCAGTTATATTCTTACTGCTCTTCCCTGAACCTCTGAAAATAGGAGAATGGCAATGAGAATGAGAATTAATGCATCCTATATTAAGGATGTGAGAAGAGGTGATTTGAAAAGCAAAGTAGTCTTGTTTTTAACCAAATTTCCCTTCTTTGGCTTACTGTAAATGTAGTTTTGTTCCCATTATTGGGAAATGGACATGGAAAGATCAAAAGTGAGAAATTTTTTAAAAGTTTGAAATTATCTGGCTCCTGGGCAATTAAAATAAGAGACTTCATAGCTGGAGAATCTAAAAATTCTATAACTTTAAAAAATATTTTATTATACATAAAATACTAATTTTCTTATATAATACTTAGGATATTATGTGCTGTTTTCATATTTTTCTTTTCCATTCATTTTTTGCTTTTTTATACTACATTAAAAAATAAATGTTTATTTAATGGAGTGTTAACTTTTATAAGGCATCTATGTGATAACTGTTAGCTTTGAGATAACTGTGTCTTTGGATCTCACTTAATATTAGAAGATATTGACATTCACAATTACCGATTTTTAGTTTTGACCTCAGCAAAAAAGAATGAGCAACCACTTACTCAAACCAGGTTATAATATCACACATTTTTTTTTATGACTTGATTTATAATTCCAGTTTAGCATGCATTTGTCATCTATGTAAATGTAACTCACTTTCAAGGAGAGATGTTACTACAGTTATTTTTTAATGATTTTAATTTATTATAAGTTCTAAATCATAAGAACATATTTGTGAATGGGATTGTTTACAGATACAGGCTGTAGCTTCACTGAAATAGAAAACAGAAGGAATAGCTTTTGCTAAAGCCTCTCTGGTAGCTCAGACTGTAAAGAATCTGCCTACAATGCAGGAGACCCAGGTTTAATTCCTGGGTTGGGAAGATCCCTGGAACAGGAAATGGCAACCTACTCCAGTATTCTTGCCTGGAGAATTCCATGGACAGAGGAAGCTGGCAGGCTTCAGTCCATGGAGTTGCAAACAGTCAGACACAACTGAACAACACTTTGACTTTCCAGGGAGTTAGTGTACCTTCATCAGTAGGTGATTATTGTTATGAAGCAATAGTCATGAAAAAGATCTCTAGTCACTTTCCCTGCTGAAGCTGATTTCAACAGAAAATGTGCATTTTTGCTTAAATACTTAATACATGTTTGGGCAATATACTTTTAAATAGCTGTATAAAATGCTATCTCTTTAAATTTTTACTCTCAAGCTTATATTCAATGTAAAGCAGTTAGTAATAGAGATATGTCTTTAGGTCAAATTAGTTCAGAAGTTTACAGTTCTGGCCAAAGGCCATTATAGAACTATTTGTATAAAATATGTAGAATACATTCTCAGAGAGTGAAAGGTTATAAGATAGCAAAAAAGAGCTTAATGAGATGAGTTTGTGAGTCTATGAATATATAACTTGGTTGCATTTGCATAGGGGTCGATCAGTTTACGAGTTTATATTTAGGGCACTTGTTTTAAGTTTAGAGCTCAATATTGTCATTATTATTCTTTGGAGGGCGTAGGCTTTTGCTTTCAGTCAAAAAAGTAAATAAGTGACTATGTGTTAACTAAATGCCAAAGACTGGGATGAAGAGTTCCCAAAGCAGAGAAGTTGTTGTAATGGAAATAAAAATTAGCTTAAGCAGTATATATATAAGAGTGCATTTAGCATTAAAATGAAGAATAGTCATTCAAGTTCAAACAAATTTAGCTTAAATATTTAGGTTTTGCCAAGATTATTTTCTAAGTACCTATCTGGTTGTGATATTTAGTCTTGCTTTCTCCCTGTCTATCTGTTTTATTTATTCTGCAGCTAAATGTGTTAGTTATCCTAAAGGCAAACGTTAGAGTCATTATATGATTGGAAGAGAAGGGTGTTGATCAGCTGAACGAGATGGTTAGTTTCAAATGTCTTGTTAAGCACTTAGTATATAAAAATCATGCTGAATCTGCTTGTGAAATTAATGATTATGTGGCTATAATTATGCATCCATAACTAAAAAGGGAAACACTTTCTTAAAGTAAATATGACTCTGCTGCTGCTGCTGCTGCTGCTGCTGCTGCTGCTGCTAAGTCGCTTCAGTCGTGTCCAACTCTGTGCGACCCCATAGGCGGCAGCCCACCAGGCTCCCCCGTCCTGGGATTCTCCAGGCAAGAACACTGGAGTGGGTTGCCATTTCCTTCTCCCGTGCATGGAAAAGTGAAAAGTGAAAGTGAAGTCACTCAGTAGTGTCCGACTCTTAGCGACCCCATGGTCCGCAGCCTACCAGACTCCTTTATCCATGGGATTTTCCAGGCAAGAGTACTGGAGTGGGTTGCCATTGCCTTCTCCAAAATATGACTCTAGAACTCTCCATTTCTACTTCAATACTGAGATTTTTCTAAAGTTCTTTTCTTAAACACAAGATTCTCTTCCTGGTATAAAAATTGAAAAAAGTGTATATACACATTGGGAGGTGGGTAGGATAAAATCTAATGCTCAATGGGAAACATCCCTACACTAAACAAAAATTCCTTCAACCAGTGTACCAACAGAATGACTGCTAGTTCTCCACCTTTAAATTTCAGTGTCATAGTCATTTATAAAACATAAATGTTCCTGAACTATTGTGATTTCCTGTTAGAGAAAAAAATTAAGACATATATATATTTTCTCAATGTTAAGTCATATATCTGTTGTGTTTATTATTCAGAAAAGGAATATTTAAGATTTCTCATTTTACCAAAGAGAAAAGTAGACAATCAAATGCCATATGATGGAAATATAATTTATGATAGCAGTTTTGAGCTGTTCCTAAGAATAAATAGCTCCTGCTATTTGGGGATCTATGCAGTTAAGGCTCATCTTTGAATTTCATTGTGGAAGGATTTTCAGATGCCAAGATAAGAAGCAATAGTATAGATGATGGCTGTATTCAGAAGGACACTGGGCTATTTTGCAGAAAAATTGTACTAAAGATTTATATCTTTTTTATGTCACTTATCTGTATGTCACATCAGAAATTATGTTTTTCTTTTAATCCATAGGTTATAATTTTAATATATTTATATGTATTGTCAAGTTGAAATCTTCTCACAAGGCCTTAATTATATAATCTATTAATATTTATACCCTATGCTTATTTTTAAACAAATGTTAATTCTATTCATGTTTAATACATGTTAATGCTACTCTCACAAGCAAAATCTATTATTAGAATAAGATTTATAATCTTATATGTAAAATGTTAAATATTTATAAGTATAAATAAGATTTATAAACATTATTTTAAAATAATTTACATAAGATATATAATGTCAGTTGAGTGCTAGTGAAAACCTCATTAACTTTTTATTAAATATTTACTAAATTAATCATAGAATTTATTATTAAAAATAGTAAGTACTTCTGAGAACATTATTATAATTAAACTAACAACTAATTGTTGTTTTAATTCCTGTCTTACAGATGAAGAAACTGAGTATTAAAATTATTTAAATAATCTTTCCAATGTTGTATGTCTAGGAAGGGGCAAAAATTGGATTTAAACCCAAATTTTCTTGACTTTAAAATATGTAACTTTAATTAATATTTTATAGGGCAGGGTTCTGTGTTGTATGTAGGGATAAAAAGAAATATAACCATTGGTGTATTTTTTCAAGAAACATCTGGTATAGTTGAAAAATTAATCATTGGAAAAAATTTAATTATTGGTCTTTTTAAAGTTGCCCCAACTGTTTTGATTACTATTCAGCCAGCTTTCTTATTTGTATAGCACCTTGGGTTTAATTTCAGTGTTTTGGATAAAGAAATTGCAGTGGATTATATTTATCGTCAATTACAATTCTAAAAGTTTATGATTATTGCAAATTGGAAGCAAATTAAACAATTTATTTAAAATAACTGCATGTTCTTAGAGCCTTTTCAAGTCTGCTCAAATGGAACTCACTTAAACAGGACCCTTGCGTACCCTCTTCCTAAAATGGCCACGTGCCAGGCAAAGAGACTGTTTAGAAAGGGTTGACAAAGAAATACATGAATAGGTCAAAAAGTCACTATTATGATTTTATGTTTGTATGACAATAAAGCTTTTTCAAATAAGGATAAAAACGACCATATTACCTGTGCACACTTGAGTGTGTGTGCTCAGCCGCGTCCGACTGTTTGTGACCCTATGGACTTAGCCTACCAGAGTCCTCTGTCCATGGGATTTCCCAGGCAAGAATACTGGAGTGGGTTGCCATTTTCTTTTCCAGTAGATCTTCTCAACCCAAGGACCAAACCTGCATTTCCTGCATTGCAGGCCGATTCGTTACTAATGAGCCACCTAGGACGCCCCGAAAGAAAGTGAAGTCTCTCAATGGTTTCCAACTCTTTGTGACCCCGTGGACTATCACCTACCAGGCTCCTTCCTCCATGGGATTTTCCAGGCAAGAATACTGGAGTGGGTTGCCATTTCCTTCTTCAGGGGATCTTCCCAACCCAGGGATCGAACCGGGGTCTCTTGCATTGTAGGCAGACACTTTACCGTCTGAGCTACCTGGTAAGTACCTAGATATGAATACAGGAGTATATATTATTATGTCTACTTTTGTTGCAATTGTAACTGCTTGTTCTCACTTAATGAGTTACATTTAGAATGGCTAGGATTTTCTTTTCAATAATGCTGTCCCTTAAAATCTGTAAATTAGACCAAATAAAGATTTTTTAGTTAATTCAGATTTTTGAGCAATTTTAATTTTTGGACTTATGTGAAAATCAAACCAGCACTTTTTGCATAGAATGTATGTTCTATATATGTACAAAATGTATGTACATTTTGTTGTCACTATGACTTGGTAATTTAAAAACATTTTATCTTTATGTTTTACTATAAAAATCATAAACTTTATGATTAAAATTAATATTAAAGCAGTTCTGTTAATGATTGTTAATAGAGTAAGTGTCTGTGTTATAGAAAGGAATAAAACATTTTATATTTACTCTGAGATATCAAGTTGTTTAGGCTTCTTTGTAAACATTACCACATTTATGTTCTTTGGTTTCTTTTATTGTACACATATTCTTCAAAACCTACCTTATCTGTGGACCTTAGATGACAACAAAGAACCAAAGAGTTTCTTTTCTTTACTATAGAAAAGGCCAATGATATACAAAAGTGAAAGAAAATAATATAATATTCCCATGTCCTCAGTTTCAAAAATCATCCCCTCATGGCAGTCTTATTTTATTGAAGACCTAACCCTCTATTTCTCCAAACTTCTTTGAAGATAATTTTGAAAATTATATAATTTCATTTGTAAATGGAGAATGATTGGTGTGCTTTTTAATTCTCTTTTGAAAGATGTTCTTCCTCTGTACCTATTTTTCTTTCACATTTGCCTTTAAATGAAGAAACCAGGTGGCATGTCCATAGAAATTTTAAATCTGGATTTCGTTGACACGTGTTTATTATCATGCTTCTCTCTGTTACCTTGGGCTTCCCTGGTGGCTCGGTGGTAAAGAATCTGCTAGCTTTTTTTTTTCCTGTATAAACTGTGAGGTAGACTGAGAAGTTTCATCAGAAACTGGTTTAAGGTTTTGACAAAATCACTTCAGAAATAATGTCTCATACGTATTTCCAGAGGTAAAAATCTCTCTCTCATGTCTTTCTCTTTCTACATCTTACCCCATCCCTCTTTGATGTTAGTAACCATTGATAATCATTACCAACATCTTTTACTTCATTAGGGATTATGAAAAGATAACATCTAATTTAACAATCCTAATTACTAACTGTGATGCTTTTACAAAGAGAAATTTTCCTCATCACCAATTATGATATCATGAATAACTATTTTTATATAAAGATAACATATTAGATTATTTACTCTTATTTACCAGATTTTCGAATATTTAGCTGATTTTACTTATATCTTCCAGACGTGATAGGAATTTTGCTATGGTTGTTTGTTTTAAATCATTAAAAACTCGTAGGTTTAAATATTTTTAATTTGTTAAAATGGTTGCAATTATTGTCATTTCAGTTAAATTGTTATTGCAGAGCTCTCATTTAATTTTATTGTGATCAGATCAGCTGATTTTATTGTATGTTTGTGATGTTCTTTAAGAATAGTTCACAGTATTTGGAAAGGAAGAGAAATGAGCAACAGAAGATAGTAAAATGAAGTAGAGATGATAAACAAGAAGCTTCTGAAACATGTTAGACATAGATGAGGTAAGTAGTTCATTTGTGTGCTGACATAAACAGGAAGGGATAGAATGAACAAGTATCAGATATTCAAGGAGTACCCCATTTTTATGACAGTTATATACCCTTAATTTGGGCACTCTTCGGTGCTCCTTATCTGGCCCTATTTAGCTCTGACTAAGACATGTAGAAACCAACCACTGGTGCGTAGCAAGTTATAGGAGCTACAGCTACCTGCCAGGAGTCTTATTTCTGCATCTTTTCATATAATAAGTATGTGTGTTGATTCCAGTCACCTTCCTTCTGCTGAGTCATCTTGAATGCCTTCAACTAACTCTGGCCCTTTTTACCATACTATCACAGGGAAGGATGATGGAAGAGAGAAAGTGGTGGAGTAGGGAGAGGAACAAGGGGGAGAGGGGAAAACAGAGAGGGAGAAGGAGAGACTGAAGTATTGTTTTCCTTCCCTCCCACTTTCATGCTGCCATAAGCTAAGTTGCTTTGTTGTATGTTTTAAACTGACTCAATAAACTGTGTGATTTGAACGTCTTAACTTGATCTGGAAGAAACACAAACTGGAATCAAGATTGCCAGGGGAAATATCAATCACCTCAGATATGCAGATGACACCACCCTTATGGCAGAAAGTGAAGAGGAACTAAAAAGCTTCTTGATGAAAGTGAAAGAGGGGAGTGAAAAATTTGGCTTAAAGCTCAACATTCAGAAAACGAAGATCATGGCATCCAGTCCCATCACTTCATGGCAAATAGATGGGGAAACAGTGGAAACAGTGGCTGACTTTATTTTTTGGGGCTCCAAAATCACTGCAGATGGTGACTGCAGCCATGAAATTAGAAGACCCTTACTCCTTGGAAGAAAAGTTATAACCAGCCTAGATAGCATATTCAAAAGCAGAGATATTACTTTGCCAACTAATGTCCGTCTAGTCAAGGCTATGGTTTTTCCTGTGGTCATGCATGGATGTGAGGGTTGGGCTGTGAAGAAGACTGAGCGCTGAAGAATTGATGCTTTTGAACTGTGGTGTTGGAGAAGACTCTTGAGAGTCCCTTGGACTGCAAGGAGATCCAACCAGTCCATTCTGAAGGAGATCAGCCCTGGGATTTCTTTGGAAGGAATGATAGTAAAGCTGAAACTCCAGTACTTTGGCCACCTCATGAGAAGAGTTGACTCACTGGAAAAGACTTTGATGCTGGGAGGGATTGGGGGCAGGAAGAGAAGGGGACGACCGAGGATGAGATGGCTGGATGGCATCACGGACTCGATGGACTTGAGTCTGAGTGAACTCCGGGAGTTGGTGATGGACAGGGAGGCCTTGCGTGCAGCAATTCATGGGGTCGCAAAGAGTCAGACACGACTGAGCGACTGAACTGAACTGAACTGAACTGAATTTGATCCGGAGACTTTCTGTCCTGTGACTTCTAGGGTTGACTGCATGATTGTGTACTTGATAGGTAAGAGCTTCAAGATGCTTTTCTTCTCCAAGAGGAGCCTATACCTAAGGCTGAATTCTGACTTTCCATGGACCCCTTCTTTTACAAAAATTTTAAATTTATATTTTATAACTGCATTGGTATATATATTAATATATTAATGTTATAAAATAAGTTCATTTTTCCTCTAATTTACAAAGAGATTATATGGATTCATGGACCCCTAAAGTATTGTGGGTGGTAGGCACTCTGCCTACTGTACCTAATGAAGAAGGTACCTTTCCTTTTGAAGAGTTTTTTTTATACTTTTGTTTTTTTTAACCCAAAAGGAAAATTTAGCAACATTATAGAAATTTGAAAATGGAAAGTAAAATCCCTTTTATTTCTGCAGATGGCTATTGCTGACTATGTGATACATATACTTATAGGTTACCTTTTAATCTTCTTATACTGACCCTACCACATATACATGCATACATTGTACTCTGTGGGATCATCCTGTGAGCCCTGTTGTTTATGTTGATCTTTCCATTAATAATATATTATGGATATATACATTGTGGTTGGTATTGTGGAGATTGGTTACAGTGGCTATAATGTATATTTGCTGGATTATTAAAGAATATTAAAATCTGCTGTAGAGAAAATGATAAAATAATAATGAAGATAAATTCAATAATATAAATGGTAAATAAGCAATTAGCCTGAGTCATGTTGTTATAAATTTCGAAAGGAGGGATATATATTAAACCACTTACTAGACAAGGAATGCAATTTATATTCATTTCTATTTCTAATGATGATTTAATTTTGACAAGATGAAATTTTAAGAGAGTGCTATAGGAACTTGTTTAACTAGTACCCAAATCCTAGTTGGTAAAGAAGAATTAAAACAGAGGACACAATGCTTCATAAGGTGTGATAACTTTCTGAAGGTTATAGTTCATAGTAGGTTAAAAATATCACCATTATGATGTTGCTGCTGCTGCTTTACCTCCATAATTAAACACAAACAGGCAAGCAAACAAACAAATAGGTTTGTTTTAATATACTCCTGTGTTCACAAGGAGAACCTTAGTTAGATCATACCTGTAGCAATAGTCTGACTGTGTTTTTTTGTGTGTTATGGTCATAATAGCTTCCTATTAGATTTCACTTCTTGACAGACACTGATCATGTAAGGTGGTTTCAGAAAAGAGCAATCAGGAGTATGAGGGCAGTCTGATCTGTATCACTTTATTGACATCTACAAGAATTTGAGATGTTATTATAAAGGAGAGAAGCTTTTGGAAAGATTTGACATAATATATCACAGAAGTCTAAGAGCAAAATAAATTATCTAAATAATTAATTAATTCTCATCACTGAATTGATCACAGTCAGTGATTTCAGTTCTGGCTGCATATTAGAGTAATGTGGGAAGACTGGAAAAAAAACTACCAAAGCTCAATTCCATCTCAGGAAAATTAAATCAGATCTTTCTTTGAGAGATAGTGTCTTTAAATAAAAGATACCACCAATGTGTATCCAGGGTTAAAATGTCCTGTTTGAGTACTTGAGTTTGGTTACTGGGCAAATGAATCATAAAGAGCATTTTAAAACTAAGTATGTAGACTTTGAAGCCACCCTTGTATCTGAGATCTTATCATGCAATAATAAGGCTGACTTAGTTATAAAAATTATAACTTATTGGCACCCCACTCCAGTGCTCTTGCCTGGAAAATCCCATGATGGAGGAGCCTGGTGGGCTGCAGTCCATGGGGTCGCTGGGAGTCGGACACAACTGACCGACTTCACTTTCACTTTTCACTTTCATGTATTGGAGAAGGAAATGGCAACCCACTCCAGTGTTCTTGCCTGGAGAATCCCAGGGACAGGGGAGCCTGGTGGGCTGCCATCTACGGGGTCACACAGAGTCAGACACGACTGAAGCGACTTAGCAGCAGCAGCAGCAGCAGTAATTAACACAATTCATGAAAATGCTTTCTTCACCTTTGTATTTCAATTCTTCTTCTCTTGATTCTCCTTTGCCATTACTGGTTGTTCCTCATTCCTTTCCTTCACTTGTTGCCTCTTAAATTTTCAACCTCCAAGCAATGAACTACTTTAGGACTCAGTTCCTGCTATCCTCTCCACCATTCTGTTTTCTCCTGGGATTTCAGCTACATGATGATGACTGAAGTGTGTATCTTCAGGTTGAATCTCCTGACCTCCAGATTTGATATCCAGTTGTCCACATGACATTTCTCTTGGTATGTCTCAGAGGACTCTCCCTTAATAAGGCTAAATCTGAACTTCTAATTCCTGACATGAAGTCACTTCTGAAACCTCCATCAATGTTTTCCCCTCTTACTGACTGGTAGCCCAAAACTTTAGTCATTTTAACTTTTCTTTTTTTTCCCCCATAGATCTTTAGCAAATATCATCAGTACCATCAAAATATATTCAGAATCTTCTTGACTTTAATCATCTTTATTTCTGAAGTCGGTCCAAACTAGTACTATGTGTCGTTTGGACTACAATTATAGTAACTTAATTGTTCTCTGCTTCTACTCTTGTCCTCCTCCATCGTATACAATCATTCTCAGTGAGCAGGCAGAGTAGTGATTTTAAAATTTAAATCACCTCATATCACTTTTGTGTTTAAACATTTATGGCAGCATTTCTGTTCATTCACAGTGAAAGCTGAAATCTTTATACTGGCTTGCATGGTACCACAATTTCTCTGGCTTCTTCTCCTGACTTTTCCACTTTCTCACTTAATGATACCTACAATGACTCTCCTGAAATTTCTGGAAAACAAGAGTAATCCCATGCCTAGGCCTTTGAGTTTATTCTTTCTTCTGGCTCTCTGCCTAAAATGCATTTTCCTACATATCTGCACACTTCCCTCCCTCAGTTTCTTTAGCTTTTCGTTATAATATTACTTTACCAGAAAATACTTCTTGACCATCTCATTTGTAATAACTAAACTCCCAAACATACATATATGGACAAATTCTATTCCAATTTTTCTTCTAAATATACACTTACTGCTATTATTACTATTATTTTATTTTTTTTGCTATTTTGTCCACTAAATTGTACAGTCCAAAGTAACAATTCTGGGACATTGTGTACAGTTGTATCCATTGCATCTAGAAGAGTGCATAAACATAGCTGATGCAAAGCAAATGCCTGTTAAATGAAGGAATGGATGAATGAATGTTAAAATGTTATTATTTATATTTTTAATTAATCTTTGTGGTATTTTCAAAGTAAAAGTGAAAAAAGAATTGCTATGAAATGTTTTAGATTTTAATTATAATTACATCCCCAAATCTCAAGTTTTGATTGTTGTATATACCCATGTAATAGAATAGGCATCAAACATTTGCTTATGTCCCTTTCCAATCAATCCACCTGTCCCCACTTGAGTTAAACACTTTCTAATTTCTCCTATCACAATTTCATTTTGCTTTTTTTAACATATATAAATGGAGCTATACACTGCGTATCATTTGTGTAAAGCTTCTTTCTTTCAACATCATATTTTTGAGATTCATTCATGTCATTGCATGTACTTGTAACTCTCAGTCTGTTGTAAGAATATATCATGATTTATCCACTGCTTTTTAGTATTTGAGTTCCATTTCATAGCTACGATAAGTAAAATTGCTTTAAGTATTGATGTGCAAGTCCTTTGGTAGACATTTGTTTTTATATCTTTCAAGTAAATGTAAGTAGAATTGACGGCTTTGGGATTAGATATGTGTTTAACTTTATAGTGAAATTAAAAAGTGAAAGTGAAAGTTACTCAGTCGTGTCTGACTCTTTGTGACCCCATACACTGTATAGTCCATGGAATTCTCCAGGCCAGAGATACTAGAGTGGGTAGCCTTTCCCTTCTCCAGGGGATCTTCCCAACCCAGGGATTGAACCCAGTCTCCTGCATTGCAGGCAGATTCTTTACCAGCTGAGCCACAAGAAACTGCTAAATACTTATCCAAAGTGGTTTACCATCTTGCATTCTCAACAATATATAAAATTGCAGGTGTTTCACAAACTTTGGTGTTGTCAGTTTTTTTTTTTTTAATAACATTAGCAATTATAGTGGGTGCTAAATTGTAACTAATCATAGTTTTCATTTTTGTTTCTCTGGTAACTAATGAGTTTGAGTCCTTCATCATGTGGTCATTGGCATATATTTTCTGGAAGTGTCGGTTAATGTCTTTTGTCTATTTTTAATTATTTATCTTATCATTATTTATTTATATTCTTTAATAATCTATGAATCTTACTATGTATGCTGCAAATACTATATCAAGTCAGCAGTTTGGTTATGATTTCCTTAATGATTTTTTTTTTAATGAGCAGATATTTTCAAATTTGATAAGGTATAGTTTATTATTTTTTAATTTTTCCTTTGTGCTGTTTTGGTACTTAGTTGGAGTTTTCACAGAGTTTTCTTTCAGAAGCTGTGAGATTCTGGATATTCTGTTTGGTCTATGATATCCATATCAAATGCTATTTTTAGGGGGTGGGTATGAAGGAATGAGTTTCTTTTTTCCCACAGTATATATCCAGTGTTTCCAGCATCATTTGTTTTAAAAATAACTTTCTTCTCCAGTTGAATTGACACCTTGATCAAAATATCATCTGACAGTATATGCCCTATTTATGAATTATCTATTATGTGTCACTGATTATTATTATTTTTTTAGTCCTTCCTTTTGTCAGTACCTCAGTGTTTGATTTCTGACTTTAGAGTAAGACCTAAAGAGATCAGGACATGTAAATCCTCCACATTATTTTTCATTTTTAAGATGATTTTGTTTGTTCTAAATTTTTGCCATCAGAAAAGTTTACAGTCACTGACTGATCGGACTACAAAAATAAGTAGTTTAGAAATGCAGTTAAGAACTGTGTATGTATTCAGGAATGGGGAAAATAAGCTCTACAGTTTATTTTTTAGGCCTAAATATAAATAATTATTGTTCTCTTATTCCTTTCTCATTATTGCTCTCCATGATTTCCATATAATCCTTAATAACTGTTAAAATTTCATCTTTGTAGCACGTATAGAAAATTTCGACTGAACTTCAAGCCTAAGTCATTTTTACCTCAGAAGGAAAGATAACTGTTTTGAAGATAAGACTAATCACATTAGGTCTTCAAAAATCTCTTTTCCATTGCACAGTTATATTTATCTTCAAAAGGTCTAATCCATTTCAAGGAAAAGATGTATGAAATCAGCTTGATTCCCTAAGGCAAACCCAGAGAGAATCTTATGTTTACTTCTTTTAGGAAACTCACAGCTGCTGTCTAAGCCAAAATTAAAAGCATAAATAAAAAATACAAATAGACCAAGAAGCTAGATAAGTTGACTTCACAAGTAGATTTACATATTGAATCATCAAAACTTTTCCTGGCCCAGTCCTTAACTTATGAATGCTATTGTCAATTTGAGCCTTGACATCATTTCCTATTGCTGCCCAGCCTTGTGGTACTTTGGCTTTCCCCGAAATATAAATCTTTTTTTCTGACAATAATGTAATAAATAGAAAGGCACAGTTTATTAAATTTATTCTGCTAAAATCTTCTCTAGTGTGCACTCTTCCTACCTCCTAGATATGTCCTAGGAAAACCTTTCTTAGCACTTTTATGGGAATAAAGAGCTATGTATTTAGTCTCACACACATTCATAACAATAAGTAACAGTGTGTTTCTGAAATTGATGTAACCAGTGGAATATGACATTTAATAGGTATGAAACATTTTAAATGAAAAATGTCAATGTATCAGCGTTTGAAATTTTCATTATCTTCCGTGTTTGTATTGGCTCTTCTGATGGCCAATAATTTTTATATATAGTGAAAGTCAATCACAGAATAACTAATGTATAGGCTAAGAGCTGGGGCTGTCCTGGTTGCTTAGCTGGTAAAGAAGCTGCTTGCAGTGCAGGAGACCTGGGTTCAATTCCTGGGTCAGAAAGATTCACTGGAGAAGGGATAGGCTACCCACTCTAGTATACTTACCTGGAGAATTCTATGGATAGAGGAGTCTGGTGGGGTACAATCTATAGGGTTGTGAAGAGTCAGACACAACTGAGCAACTTTCACTTCATTTCAGACTAAGATCTCAGAGAAAGCAATTACCCATTCCAGTACTCTTGCCTGGAAAATCCCATGGATGGAGGAGCCTGGTAGGCTGCAGTCCATGGGGTCACGAAGAGTCGGACACGACGCGGCTGCGACCGGCACACTAAGCACAGCCGAGAGGAGCTATCCCACGTCCGAGGTCAGGGGCAGAAGCCGGGAGGACCCCATGCCCCAAGGGTGGCAGCCAAGAAGAGTTACCCCACGTCCGAGGTCAGGGGCAGCAGCCAAGAGTGCCAGGCTGCAACAGCGCAGGAACAGCTGAGAGGAGCCAGCCCACGTCCGAAGCCAGGGGCCACGGCCAAGAGGAGCCACAACACATCCGAGGCCAGGGTGGAGGCCGGGAGGAGCAACCCCACGTCAAAGGAGCCATGGCTGCGCGGGCACAGGAGGGCCTCGAGGAGCCATCTCACGTTGAAGGTCAGGAAGGTTGGCGGTGAGGAGATACCCCTCCTCCAAGGTAAGGAGCAGCGGCTGCGCTATGCTGGAGCAGCCGTGAAGAGATACCCCACGCCCAAGATAAGAGAAACCCAAGTAAGATGGTAGGTGTTGCAAGAGGGCATCAGAGGGCAGACACACTGAAACCATACTCACAGAAAACTAGTCAATCTAATCACACTAGGACCACAGCCTTGTCGAACTCAATGAAACTAAGCCATGCCCGTGGGGCAACCCAGGACGGGTGGGTCACAGTGGAGAGGTCTGACAGAATGTGGTTCACTGGAGAAGGGAATAGCAAACCACTTCAGTATTCTTGCCTTGAGAACCCCATGAACTGTATGAAAAGGCAAAATGATAGGCTGCTGAAAGAGGAACTCCCCAGGTCAGTAGGTGCCCAATATGCTACTGGAGATCAGTGGAGAAATAACTCCAGAAAGAATGAAGGGATGGAGCCAAAGCAAAAACAATACACAGCTGTGGATGTGACTGGTGATAGAAGCAAGGTCCAATTCTGTAACGAGCAATATTGCATAGGAACATGGAATATCAGGTCCATGAATCAAGACAAATTGGAAGTGGTCAAACAGGAGATGGCAAGAGTGAACGTCGACATTCTAGGAATCAGTGAACTAAAATGGACTGGAATGGGTGAATTTAACTCAGATGACCATTATATCTACAACTGCGGGCTGGAATCCCTCAGAAGAAATGGAGTAGCCATCATGGTCAACAAAAGAGTCCGAAATGCAGTGCTTGGATGCAATCTCAAAAACGACAGAATGATCTCTGTTCATTTCCAAGGCAAACCACTCAATATCAGAGTAATCCAAGACAATGCCCCAACCAGTAACACTGAAGAAGCTGAAGTTGAACGGTTCTATGAAGACCTACAAGACCTTTTAGAACTAACACCCAAAAAAGATGTCCTTTTCATTATAGGGTACTGGAATACAAAAGTAGGAAGTCAATAAACACCTGGAATAACAGGCAAATTTGGCCTTGGAATGTAGAATGAAGCAGGGCAAAGACTAATAGAGTTTTGCCAAGAAAATGCACTGCTCATAGCAAACGCCCTGTTCCAACAAAACAAGAGAAGACTCTACACATGGACATCACCCGATGATCAACACTGAAATCAGATTGATTATATTCTTTGAAGCCAAAAATGGAGAAGCTCTATATAGTCAACAAAAACAAGACCAGGAGCTGACTGTGGCTCAGATCATGAACTCCTTATTACCAAATTCAGACTCAAATTGAAGAAAGTGGGGAAAACTGCTAGACCATTCAGGTAGGACCTAAATCAAATCCCTTATGATTATACAGTGGAAGTGAGAAATAGATTTAAGAGCCTAGATCTGATAGATAGAGTGCCTGATGAACTATGGAATGAGGTTCGTGACATTGTACAGGAGACAGGGATCAAGACCATCCCCATGGAAAAGAAATGCAAAAAAGCAAAATGGCTGTCTGGGGAGGCCTTACAAATAGCTGTGAAAAGAAGAGAGGTGAAAAGCAAAGGAGAAAAGGAAAGTATAATTATCTGAATTCAGAGTTCCAAAGAATAGCAAAAAGAGATAAGAAAGCCTTCTTCAGCGATCAATGCAAAGAAATAGAGGAAAAGAACAGAATGGGAATGACTAGAGATCTCTTCAGGAAAATTAGAGATACCAAGGGAGCATTTCATGCAAAGATGGGCTTGATAAAGGACAGATATGGTCTGGACCTAACAGAAGCAGAAGATATTAAGAACAGGTGGCAAGAATACACAGAAGAACTGTACAAAAAAGATCTTCATGACCCAGATAATCATGATGATGTGATCACTCATCTAGAGCCAGACATCTTGGAATGTGAAGTCAAGTGGGCCTTGGAAAGCATCACTATGAACAAAGCTTGTGGAGGTGATGGAATTTCAGTTGAGCTGTTTCAAATCCTGAAAGATGATGCTGTGAAAGTGCTGCACTCAATATGCCAGCAAATTTGGAAAACTCAGCAGTGGCCACAGGACTGGAAAAAGTCAGTTTTCATTCCAATCCCAAAGAAAGGCAATGCCAAAGAATGCTCAAACTACCGCTCAATTGCACTCATCTCACATGCTAGTAAATTAATGCTCAAAATTCTCCAAGCCAGGCTTCAGAAATATGTGAACCGTGAACTTCCTGATGTTCAAGCTGGCTTTAGAAAAGGCAGAGGAACCAGAGATCAAATTGCCAACATCTGCTGGATCATGGAAAAAGCAAGAGAATTCCAGAAAAACATGTATTTCTGCTTTATTGATTATGCCAAAGCCTTTGACTGTGTAGATCACAATTAACTGGACAATTCTGAAAGAGATGGGAATACCAGACCACCTGACCTGCCTCTTGAGAAATCTGTATGCAGGACAGGAAGCAACAGTTAGAACTGGACATGGAACAACAGACTGGTTCCAAATAGGAAAAAGAGGACGTCAAGGCTGTATATTGTCACCCTGCTTATTTATCTTATATGCAGAGTACATCATGAGAAACACAAGCTGAAATCAAGATTTCCGGGAGAAATATCAATAACCTCAGATATGCAGATGACACCACCTCTATGGCAGAAATTGAAGAGGAACTAAAAAGCCTCTTGATGAAAGTGAAAGTGGAGAGTTAAAAATTTGCCTTAAAGCTCAACATTCAGAAAAAAAAAATCATGGCATCCGGTCCATCACTTCGTGGGAAATAGATGGGGAAACAGTGGAAACAGTGTCAGACTTTATTTTGGGGGGCTCCAAATTCACTGCAGATGGTGAGTGCAGCCTTGAAATTAAAAGACGCTTACTCCTTGGAAGAAAAGTTATGACCAACCTAGATAGCATATTTAAAAGCAGAGGCACTACTTTGCTGACTAAGGTCCGTCTAGTCAAGGCTATGGTTTTTCCAGTAGTCATGGATGGATGTGAGAGTTGGACTGTGAAGAAGGCTGAGCGTGGAAGAATTGATGCTTTTGAACTGTGGTGTTGGAGAAGACTCTTGAGAGTCCCTTGGACTGCAAGGAGATCCAACAAGCCCATTCTGAAGGAGATGAGCCCTGGGATATCTTTGGAAGGAATGATGCTAAAGCTGAAACTCCAGGACTTTGGCCACCTCATGTGAAGAGTTGACTCACTGGAAAAGACTCTGATGCTGGGAGGGATTGAGGGCAGGAAGAGAGGGGGATGACAGAGGATGAAATGGCTGGATGGCATGACTGACTCGATGGATGTGAGTCTGAGTGAACTCCGGGAGTTGGTGATGGACAGGGAGGCCTGGCGTGCTGCAATTCATGGGGTTGCAGAGTCGGACAGACACAACTGAGCGACTGAATCGAACTGAAGCGACTTAGAAGCAGCAGCAGCAGCAGCAGCAGACTAAGATCTATAGCCTAATCTGTGTTTTCTTTTTTTGTTTGTTTGCACTTTCAGTGTGACCTTTCTTTGTTTACACTGCTGTCTTCCTTGTTTCTCCTATGAGTGCCACTAGTCAACTTTTTAAATTTCCTCCTGGCATCATTGATGTAAGTTTCCTTTAATCTTCTCTTGACCTACATAAATCATAGCAATCTCTTCTCTGAAGTTGTTATAGAATTTGCATTCATTTTAAAAATACCCTTCCTCCAATGCATCATTTATTATAGTATGTGTCACTGAATTCAGATTTCATTGCATACCATCATATTCTACTTATTTGTGACACTCATATGTATTACTTGTAGATTCATTGGTTTTCTCTTTGTGTTTCTGTTGTTTATTTTGTTTATCTACACTTTAATCTTTATTATTTCCTTCTGCTAGTTTTGTATTTATTTATTTATTTTTTTTGTTGTTGTTGTTTCATTGTTAGTTAGGTTACTGATTCGAGATCTTTCAATTTTTTAGGGTAAGCATTTTGAGCTATAAATTTCTTGCTAAGTAGTCATTTTGCTTCATCCTATAAATTTTGAAGTGTTATATATATATATAATATATATATTTTTTAAGTTCATATCAAAGTATTTTCTCAATTCCTTTATGATTTCTTCTTGACGTTGTGGTTGTTATCTAATTTTCACCTATTTTTGACATTCTAGTTTTCCTTCTGTTATTAATTCCTAATTTCATTGCACTGCACTTGGAGAAGATATGTTGGATAATTTCAGTTTCATTTTTAAAAATTTTATTTGGACTTATTTTGTGGTCTAACATATGATCTATGCAGAAGAATGTCCCGTGTGCACTTGAGGAAAAGTATCCTATTTTTTGAAGTGGAAAGTTTTATATATGTTCAAATCTTATATTTTGTTATTGATTTTCTGTCTAGTTGTTAACTCCATTTCTGAAAGTGGGATATTGAAGTCTCCAACTATTGCAGAATTATTCATTTCCCCATTCAATTATTTCAGTTTTTTGCTTCATATATTTTGAAGCTCCATTGTTAGTTCGTATTTTTTCTATTCATCTGCCTGGCTTGTATGTCAGTGTTAAATTTATCAATGCAGAGATAGGCCAAGTGCTAACTTATATGGAACTAAATATTCTTGGATTCTGATGTTAAATTTTGATTATGGTTTTTATGATATCTAGTTATACTTCTTGCCTTTGATTCCATATGATATCTCTATTAGGACAATAAATTTAGCTTTTATCCTTAAACTACCTTGAGTAAACTTTTCAGCTAACAATGTATATGTAACAATAGGCCCATATAATCAGAAATGAAATATTATATGTTTGTTTAAAAACAAAAGCTCTTTATTGGAAAAAAACTAATTCTATTTGAAAAGTTAAACAGAGAAAGTATACAGAGAAAACAAACTAGTTAGAGAAAGGAAACATTGTATCATTGTATCATAATCAATAAAGGGCAGTTACATATAATCATATTTTATCTACCTAGCATCTGTTATTGCTATTCTGCATTATTTAGAAATCATATATATATGAAAGCTTTTACTTTGATATATATATATACCAAGCTTTTACTTTGAGTTGGAGAATCCCAGGGATGGGGGAGCCTGGTGGGCTGCCGTCTATGGGGTCACGCAGAGTTGGACACGACTGAAGTGACTTAGCAGCAGCAGCAGAGACAATAAAATGCTTTAAATTGATTAATGGCCACTGAAAGTGAAAGTGAAGTCACTCAGTCATGCCCAACTCTTTGCGACCCCATGGACTGTAGCCCACCAGACTCCTCCATCCATGGGATTCTCCAGGCAAGAGTACTAGAGTGGGTTGCCATTTCCTTCTCCAGGGAATCTTCCTGACCCAGGGATCAAACCCAGGTCTCCAGCTTTGTAGGCAAATGCTTTACCGTCTGAGCCACCAAGGAAGTCCATATATATTATATATATGTTTATATATATAATATATATATGATAATATACATACACACAATAATATGAATGATTCAGTGTAGAAATATGTGATATGTACCTATGCTTCTTACAAGCTTCACAAGACTCTAATATTAATCTTACTAGTGTCTAGTTTGCAACACTTGCTTTTCTCTAAGTTTATTCAAGACAATCACTATTCTTTTCACTTTTCTTTTTCTTTTGACAAGTCTGCTTTTCCTTCTGCCATGATGATATTGACACCCTATGTCAAAGTCCTGGTTGTTTCATATGTCAGAATAGAAAGATATTCTCTAAATAGGTGCTGGTGGAGACAAAGAAATACCAAAATTGAAATATACTTCTGGGTAGGCACTAATTTTACAAGTGATTTTTTTATAGTATCACAAATTTTGGTCTCCCTCACTGTCTCCTCCTTTCTCTGTGTCTGTCTCTCCTCTCTTTTTCTATCTCTCCTTCCCTCCTACCTCCACATTAGGTGTTAGAATATTTCATTTCTAGTCTCTGCTAAGTTGATTTAGAGTATAACCTTGGGCAAATAACAAAATGTACTTGGGATTCTAAATTTTGGTCCTTTAAAATGATAACATAAAATAGATGATATCTAGTGTAGCTTTCAGACCTAAAATTCTGTGATTCAAAGACATAATGAAGCACCACCTGGGGTTATATAACATGGCAATGAAAAATTTCAAATGAACAGTTTCGAAAGTCCTACATTTGCTTAAAAAGATGAATTTTACTTTGAGCTGAAATGTCACATTAAACATGTGTCTTCCCTAGATATTTTTTATTCCATGGAAGAAAGGACTAATGAAGCTAGTTTTAGCCCAGTGTTATTTATTGTGAGGATATAAATGGGACATAATAGAAATCCACAAAGAAGAGACTGTATGAAGTCAATGCTCATGAAGCTTAGCTTGGATATTAATGCTGGACTCAGCTATACTAAGGAATCAAACATAACAGCCTCAACTTGAGTGCCCTCTGATGGACATGACTCCAGACATGACTCATAGTTCACATGAACTCTTCTTCCTGATCTATTTTTTTCATCTTTTTATTTATTATTTCTCTTCTCTCATGCCTTCGCTGTACCATGACCCTTAATCTACTTTCAAGAAGTTACTCTTTCATCTTTGACACCTATTGGTAATCAGCTATTTTGGTTCAGATTATTGAGAGAAAATCTCTTAAGCTCATTTTTTTAAGCGAAGCTTTTTGGAAGAGATCAAGTATTAAGTGTTAGTTGCTCAGCCACGTCTGACTCTTTGTGACCCCATGGACTGTAGCCTACCAGGCTCCTCTGTCCATCTAATTCTCTAGGCAAGAGCAGTGGAGATCTTCCTGACTCTGGGATTGTACCCAGTCTCCTGCATTTCAGACAGATACTTTACCGTGTGAGCAACCAGGGAAGCTCCATTAGCTGTGGTAGGGTGAGTAGGTGGGGCCATGAAACAGAAAAATGATCACCAAGGCCACCCCATTTGTCAAAGTACATGGGTTTCATTCTTCCCCTTCAAGCAGGTATGGCTATGTAGGTAACATGAAATATGTTTAGCACATGATCATCTGGACATAAGATTACAAATAGTAACAACTACTGTTGGCCATAGGTACCACTGTATAATGTATTTTCATTCCTGCTTTCAGGGGAAGTCATCTTATAGCATGTCTAGAAGTTATACTGAGCAAGGAATGTTTGAGAAGGTTTATTACAAGCCTCCAATGCAAAGGAAAGTGGACGTTGACTTCTGTTAATAAAGCAGCTACTGTAAAGGAAATGGAAGTAAGAAATTAAAGTTCCTACATCTCTCTGCCAATTGTATAATAATAGCATAAAACTTCAAAGGCTTGTGTGAAATCAAAGGCTAGTTGTAATGTTTAAAAAACAGATTTAGTGACTGAACCATAACAACAAATGTTTAAGTTAAACAGTTTTTCAAAGTTATGCTTTTAAAAATTATTTATCCACTTAGTGATTATCTCATGTTTTCCTCCAGAGTAAAAGTAAAAGTTCAAACTTCAAAAATTGAAAATGACCTGTGAATTTGACAAGGGAGAAAATACATATTTGATGAGAAATGGGAGTTCGGTGTACTTGAGTAGTGATAACTATTTTAAAATTCTCTAAAGTCAATAATACAATGAATATGTAAGGCATTCTGAAATAGCTACTAACAATTATTTTATGTTAATATTTTGTTTATAAATGAGTGCCTTTAACTGGTATGAGACAATAGCCAGTTTTTATAACCCATTAAGTGTATACTGTACAACCAAATGCTGAAATTGAGCTGAAATTTATAACTCATTTATCTGAGGGATATTTTTTTAGTTCATACAGCATATAAAGACATGTATTATTCATTTAAACTGTTAGCTCACTTGCATTTTCATTAAACTGAAAAGACTATCACAGCAATGTGAGTAGAATTTTAACTTTTATCTACTTTGAACATGCAAATCCAAATTTCTTTTGTTTAAAACTCAAGGCGCTTACCAATAGACACCTATACATGTGTACATACATGCACATTTAAGATGTCCATATATGTATATTTCTGTAATTGAGAAAGCAAGCAAATAAAACATCTAATATCCAATTTATGTGTTCGTTTTTGAAATAAGATATTTTCTTTTATAAATGACTCTTCCATACAAATGAAGGATCCCTTAGGCATTGAAACTTTTAAAAAGTTATTGTTGTTTGAAGTATGCTATAATTTTTTTCTGTTAAAATCAATTATACTGAATATATTCTATTATTGATGATTCAGAGATATAGTTTTAATAAGCTATTAAAACTGTAAAGTTCTTTACCTAAAAATAAATGGCCAGCAAGGCATACTTTTTTAAGTTTCATACATTATATATAGTATTTTTATAAACATTTATAAAATATTTAAAACAACTTTATGGGCTCTGACTTACTAACAGGCTGTGAATAAAAGTAGAAGAAATGCCTCCCTTTTAATAGTGTTTGTCATCTTTTAATTTGTTTCTTCAAATTTACTTATTACATCAGTAAATAAATATTTATTATTGTTTATGAATAAGCAATTGAAATACATTAAAGGAGAAAATGGCAGAGCTTTTTTGAAGAAGGAGACATATAATAAACTGGTGAACATTAAAATGCATAAAGATAATTTCTTATATTAGTAGGGATTGTATTATGCTGTTAGAATAATAACAATACCTAATAATTATCAAACACTTTTATTGTAATAGATAACCTTCTTTCCATGGTTTAATTAATTTGTTTCCTTATAGGAACTTAAGGGGTTTTATTACACCTGGTTGTTCATATGAGGAAATGAGGAAGAAATATTTTAAATAAGTAACTTGTTGTTTCACAGCTAGTAAGTGTTGAGAAAATAATTAAAATAAAATTTCCTGCTAACCCAGGAAACCTCTCCATTTTCTCCAAAAGTGGAAGAGAAAGAAAACAGTTTGTTTATTCAATGAGCAGAAAACCAGAATGTGATGCTCATTGTAGGCAATCTGCTAAGAGATTGCAAAGGCAAAAAGAAATCTCACCACATCTGTAGCCAAGCAGATACAACCCATTATAGATATGTCTTCAAGATAAACAGTAACTAGCCCTTGAGCAAGGAGACTTGAAAGCACCATTTATCACACACTTCACCCTAAGTTAACCTGATATTTAGGATGACCTCTGTCAATGAATTGGCCTTATCCAAAGGAAAAATAAACTTCTCTTTATGACAGGAGGTAGTTTTGCAACTTGGAGTGTGGCACCTGCCAAAGTTAGAGTCCTAAGCTTTTAAGGAAAATGGGAAATAGAGATACATCTTCTGTGATAATTACATATCAAAGAGGTGGCTCCCAGGTCCTTGAGAAAGACATACCCTAGTTATAAGGTTATAAATCTGACAAAGGTCTTATTTAGTTTTCTAAACATTTTGCATACACTTTCAAAAGACAGAGAAAGAACTTACAGTTGCAAGTTTTCTAAATGTAATGCTCAAAGGAAGGGAGACGTTGCTTTCCTTGTATTTAATAGGAAGAATTAAGCCTCTTATTTTTAATTTGCATGTGCCTTTACACAAGTAAATAACAGGATTCAGATTTGAGTCCAGGAAATGTTGGCAGAACCCTTAAATATTTCCATATATATCATTCTGCTAAGTGTATGCTTGGCATAGAGACAACTTCATTTGATTTGATAATTATATGATGATAAGGATCCAGACATATATGTTCCAGGGAAAGAACATTCCATGTAGATGAAACAATAAGTCAAAAGATCTTGAGATCAAACACACAAAGAGCTGGATAGAGTAGATGTGTGGCTAGATACAATAGATGAAAGAACATAAGCTTGGACATTTAATTTAGGGTTAAATCTAACTTGAAATCCCTGAAGGCCATGATAAGAAGTTTGATTTTTTTTTTTTCTAGTGGAAATAGCAACTCATTTGAAGACTCTTTTAAGCAGAGAATTATGACCTCATGTTTGATTAGAGGAATTATTTATCTTTTTGTGTGAAGAAGTTGTGTTGTGTTCTGTTGTGAAGTTAACAATGGGGGAAAATTAGTCAAAAGTAGTCTCAGTAGCCTGTAGTTTTCCAGGTCTTTGATTATAGCAATAGAAATTTAAGTTAAATTTGGCTATTCTTTTGGGAATTCCCTGACAGTCCAGTGGTTAGGACACCGCACTTTGCCTGCCCAGGTTCATTCCCTGGTTGGAGAACTAAGATACCATGTCGTGTCGCACAGCTGAAGAAAAAATAAATAAATAAATTCTGCTATTTTTGGAGGTAAATCTAAGAATCTATACTGCTGTGTTGGATGTGAGGTGTAAGGAAACAGAGAAATCAATGGTGAGTCCAAGAACTGTGTCCTAAGTAAAAATGGTTGTGGTAAAAGGAAGTCTAGAGCAGATTTAAGGAGATGGGAATGAGTGACAGTTTTAGTTATTTAAGGTTGTAATGTTACCTACATACATTTTAGATATGTCCAAGCGGTGATGTCAAATTAACAGTTGGATTCAGGAGTATGTGGCTTAGTGTGACTAGTCTGAGCTAACAATAAGGAAGATGACTGGGAATCACACAGAATTGATGTAGCAAAAAAAAAAAAAAAAAAAAAAAAAGAAAATCAAAGAATATTAAATAGAGGAAAAAGAACAGTGCAAGTAGAGGGAAGAGTTTGGTACATATACCAAACCTCGGTATTAAAGAGTATTATGGGATAAGTAAATCATGAAGAGGACATTGGTTTAGAAGGGAAAAGCCAGAAACCAAAGTATGGAAATAATTGGGAGATTTAAGAAACAATTTGAGAAGGAGTAAGAAATGCCAAGAATTGAAGTGATGGAAAGCTTTAGTCCGATTGTGCAAAGGAGAAAAAGTATAAAAAGTAAATGTCTAAAACTCATAAAATAGATCTCTGAATTTCCCACCAAAGTTGACATCACAATAAAGTTTTAATTTTATTAAAACCTTATCTCTTTTGAAGCACAATAGTAACTATATTTTAAAAATAATAGCCTCTCAATTTAATGTAAACATGCATATGTAATCTTAGACACTTCCGAACTTAGATGTTTAGATATTAAAACCTTAGTGATTATTTTAAAGGTGCAATTAATGCTATCTCTGCAATTGCAGGTCACTAGACATGGGAATGGGCTTCCTTTGTGGCTCACTGGTAAAGAATTTGCCTGACAATACAGGAGATATGCGTTTGATCCCTGGGTTGGGAAGATACCCTGGAGAAGGAAACAGCAACCCACTCAAGTTTTCTTGCCTGGGAAATCCTACGGACAGAAGAGCCTGGTAGGCTACCAGCCTAGGGGTCACAAAGAGCTGGACACGATTTAGTGACTGAGCACATGTGCAGATATTGGAATATTTGTTTTGGATTATTTTTTCCATCACTTATTTTTGAAAAATCTCTATTCAATCTATTCACTTCTAATCAACCAAATTATTCTGTTAGCTATATATCTGGGGCTATAGCTAAAATCTATGCTATTGATCTCTGCTTTTCTGTGCCTAAGGCTAAGTAAACTTTCATAAAAAGCAGCAACCAATTGGCAAAAAATAGAACAAAACAAATGTCTTGTGCTTCAGTATCAATGTCAACAACTGTCTATTACATCCTTGCAAACTAGCTCTAAAGGTTTCAGAACTCTTAATATTATTGCATTTGCTGAAGGATTTGGGGACAATATGATTTTAAAGAATCTATTTACTTGTTCTGGATATGTTCATATTTTTATTTGAAAAAATATTTTTTCAATATGATTTTTCTATGATAGTAAAAGGGAGCAAAACTTATCTTTAATTCCTCAAATTGAGAGGAATGTTTAAGGCAATTTTACAATGCTAATAAATAGGAAAACCCATTAGCATCTGATTTACTGGGGTAGTCAGGATTCAAACATGGTTTATTGCAGTGCACTTAGCACATAAGGCATGCATTTTGTTTTCAATTTCCTTATACTCCCAGCTGAGTGGTAAAACTATTCTATGCAGTATATTAGTAGCAATAATAGGGTAAAAGCTGGAGGGGGTTCTGAAATATCTTAAGAAATTTATTTCTACTTCTGCTGTAACAACCACTCAAGGCATAAGGTTTGTAATGTGACACTTATAGACTTTAAGGATCATTTAAATAAAATCTAAAACAATAAAACATTAGCATTGTTATAAAGCAGGAAATCACATTAAAAATCCACATTCTTGTAAATTTGACATTTGTATGTATCATTCTCCTTTGCTACAGCCATCCATCCCTCTCTTGTCTCAAAAGGAGATATTTTTATTGAAAATGGGAATTCAGTCAAAATAATAATTGTGATTTTTATATTTCAATTATAGTTTAAAGATTTTAATTCAATAGTGTTCAACTTTAAATTGGATTCTTACAAGAGTAGTGATCTGAGAGCTTTATTACATATCGAAAGAAGTTTTACTTGCTAGTTATCCTTTCAGCCTGGCCTTTGTGCTCTGTCTCCACGGCTTCAAATAGATCTAGGGAAGATGCTTAACTTAACAGATAAGCCCATAGATCATGAGAAGAAAGATTATGTATTTCTTTACTGTCATAGAATAATGTGGAATATGTATAATTTACTTAGGTCATTCTTAATATAGATTGTTAAACAATTCAGGGCAAAAAAATGAAATAGTATGGTGAAAGCACCACTGAAAGACAAGAGGGATACATGATTGTAGGTTTCATTTATCTGCTTAACTATTTTTTATTTTTTAATAATATAAACTTATTTATTTTAATTGGAGGCTAACTACTTTACAACAGCAAAAGAGACAGAGATGTATAGAAGTCTTTTGGACTTTGTGGGAGAGGGCAAGGGTGGGATGATTTTGGAGAATGGCATTGAAACATGTATAATATCATATGTGAAATGAATCGCCAGTCCAGGTTCGATGCATGATGCAGGATGCTCAGAGCTGGTGCACTGGGATGACCCAGAGGGATGATATGGGGAGGGAGGTGGGAGGAGAGTGCAGGATGGGGAACACATGTACACCTGTGGCGGATTCACGTTGATGTATGGCAAACCAATACATTGATTTCTCTCTGAGCCAAGAATTGTGCTGGGCTCAAAAGGCTCACTGCTGTATAAGACAAAGTTGGTTGCAATACTCCTAGTATTTACATTCTAATGTGGAGAATGGAGTTTGCCAAGAGAACACACTGGTCATAGAAAACACCCTCTTCCAACAATGCAAGAGACGACTCTACATATGAACATCATCAGATGGTCATTACCAAAATCAGATTGATTATATTCTTTGCAACCGAAGATGGAGAAGCTCTCTAGAGTCAGCAAAAGCAAGAGTGGGAACTGACAATGGCTTAGATCATGAACTCTTTATTACAAAATTCAGACTTAAATTGAAGAAAGTAGGGAAACCCATTAGACCATTCAGGTATGACATAAATCAGATTCTATATGATTATACAGTGGAAATGATAGATTCAAAGGATTAGATCTGATAGAATGCCTGAAGATCTATGGATGGAGGAGGTTTGTAACATTGTACAGGAGGCAGTGATTGAAACCATCCCCAAGGAAAAGAAGTGCAAAAAGGCAAAATGGTTGTCCGAGGAGGCCCTACAAATCGCTGAAAAAAGAGAATTGAAAGGCAAAAGAGAAAAGGAATGATATGCCCATCATGAGGAGTTCCAAAGAATAGCAAGGACAGATAAGAAAGCCTTCCTAAGTGAACAGCGCAAATGGAGGAAAACAATAGAATGGAAAAGACTAGAGACCTCTTCAAGAAAAGCAGAGATACCAAGGGAATATTTCATGCAAAGATAGGCACAAGAAAAGACAGAAATGGTATGGACCTAACAGAAGCAGAAGATATTAAGAACAGGTAGCAAGAATACACAGAACTATACCAAAAAGATATTAATGACCTGGAAAACCATGATGGTGTGATCACTCACCTAGAGCCAGACATCCTGGTGTGTGAAATCAAGTGGGCTTTAGGAAGCATCACTATGAACAATGCTAGTGGAGGTAATGGAATTCCAGTTGAGCTATTTCAAATCCTAAAATGTGATGCTATGAAAGTGCTGCACTCAATATGCCAGAAATTTGAAAAACTCAGCAGTGGCCACAGCACTGGAAAAGGTCAGTTTTCATTCCAATCCCAAAGAAGGACAATGCCAGAGAATGTTCAAACTACTGCACAATAGCACTCATTTCACATACTAGCAAGGTCACACTCAAAATCCTCCAAGCTAGACTTCAACATTATGTGAACTGAGAACTTTCAGATTGTACAGTGGATTTAGATGAGGCAGAGGAACCAGACATCAAATTGCCAACATCTGCTGGATCATCGAAAAAGCAAAACAATTCCAAAAAAGCATCTACTTCTACTTCAGTGACTACGCTAAAACCTTTGACTGTGTAAATCACAACAAACTGTGGAAAATTCTTAGAGAGATGGGAATACCAGACGACATTACCTGTCTCCTGAGAAACCTGTATGCAGGTCAAGAACAGCAGTTAGAACCAAACATGGAACAACAGATTGGTTCAAAATTGGGAAAGAAATGCATCAAGGCTGTATATTGTCACCCTGTTTATTTAATGTATATGCAGAGTACATCATGTGAAATGCCAGGCTGGATGAATCACAAGCTGGAATCAAGATTGCTGGGAGAAATATCAATAACCTCAGATATGCAGGTGACACCACCCTTATGGCAGAAAGTGAAGAGGAACTAAAAAGCTTCTTGATGAAGGTGAAAGAGGGGAATGAAAAAGCTGGCTTGAAACTTAATATTCAAAGAGCAAAGATCATTGCATCTGGTCCCATCACTTCAAGGCATATAGATGGGGGAACAGTGGAAACAGTGACAGATGTTAGTTTTTTCGGCTCCAAAATCACTGTGGTTGGTTACTGCAGCCCTGAAATTAAAAGATGCTTGTTCCTTGGAGGAAAAGCTATGACAAACCTAGAGAGCATATGAAAAAGCATAGACATCACTTTGCTGACAAAGATACATATAGTCAAAGCTACTGTTTTTCTAGTAGTCATGTATGAATGTGACAGCTGGACCATAAAAAAAGGCTGAGTGCTGAAGAATTGATGCTTTTTAACTGCAGTGTTGAAAGAGACTCTTCAGAGTCCCCTGGACTGCAAGGAGATCAAACCAGTCAATCCTAAAGGAAATCAACCCTGAATATTCATTGGAAGGACTGATGCTGAAGCTTGCCACTTGATGCGAAGAGCTGACTTACTGGAAAAGACCCTGATGCTGGGAAAGATAGAGGACAAGAGGAGAAGTGGAGGACAGAGGATAAGATGGTAGGATGGCATCACTGACTCAATGGACATGAGTTTGAGCAAGCTGTGAGAGTTGGTGATGGACAGGGAAGCCTGGCATGCTGCAGTCCATGAGGTTGTAAAGAGTTGGTGTGATTGAGCAACTAAACAATAACTGTAGAGATTGGACAAACACAGGAGTAGAAACAAGTACAAACCCATCATGCTGACTGCTCTAAAGGAAGCAGAGGAGGACTAGGGTAGCAACTTATGAGCATACAACATTAGTTGATATGCAAGTCAGCAAAGGCTTTCTTCAAGAGAACAGATTGCTCTTGAAATAAAATATGAGAAAGATTAAGCCATGATAATATCAGGGATAAACATAGTAAGAAAAAACAAAAACAAGGCAAACAAAAATACAAGTGCAATAAAAAAAGTCTTGGTTCAAGTAATGTTTAATTTACGGAAAGGAGTTTAGTCTGACTGTAGTATGCTGCTGCTGCTGCTGCTGCTAAGTCGCTTCAGTCTTGTCCGACTCTGTGCGACAGCATAGACGGCAGCCCACCAGGCTCCCCCGTCCCTGGGATTCTCCAGGCAAGAACACTGGAGTGGGTTGCCATTTCCTTCTCCAGTGCAGTGAAAAGTGAAAGTGAAGTCACTCAGTTGTGTCTGACTCTTCGCGACCCCATGGACTGCAGCCTACCAGGCTCCTCTGCCCATGGGATTTTCCAGGCAAGAGTACTGGAGTGGGGTGCCATTGCCTTCTCTGATAATTGCATTAATTTCATTTATAATTTCTGTAATTATGTTGCTAACATATTAACTGTTGCGTTTATAATATATGTGAACTAATAATGTATTATTGTTTATAAAAGTATTAAAGCTTTATTTTTAATTACCACTGAACTGTAAATATGCATATATATTAATATATATTTAATGAATTACCATAGATGTCATTGGCATTGTATACAATCTTCTAAGTAACTCAAGGGACAGAATGGTTAAATACACTGGTATAAAAAAAAGATCACCATGATAAATATTAGATATAATAGATTTGTAAATTTATATTGTCATCATGTTTATATCACTATTCTCCACTATCCCCAGGACTTCATAACATACACAGTCTAAATCAGCAGAGATTATTTCAGCTCATCATATACACAGCTCTTACTGTCCCTCTGTTTCGAACATGCATCTTTTTTTCTTTATCTATTTAAAGCCTAATGATCCTTCAAGCCCAGTAATGCTGCCTCTTCTTCCATAAGCTGCTTGGTGCTGTGTCAGGTTGACTCTGGATTACGAGCTTTGTGGAATTATTTCTGAAACTTACTTAACATCCTTTAGTGAGTATGTGTGCACTCAGGCGCTCAGTCCTGACCAACTCTTTGTGACCCTGTGGACTGTAGCCTGCCAGACTCTTCTATCCATGGGATTTTTCAGGCAAGAAACTGGAGTGGGTTGCCATTTCCTCCTCCAGGGGATCTTCCCCACCCAGGGATACAACCTGCCTCCCCTGCATAGCAGGTGGATTCTTTACCACTGAGCCATCAGGGAGACCCAAACAGTATCTTTAGTTAGAATTTAATTTTGTAATGATTTTCTCCATGTTATATTTGTATCTCAATCTCCCTGACAAGCTTCTTGAAGGCATGGCTTTTTCTTGTACTATTTTGGGATACTTTGTAGTGTCACATATTATTACTCCCAGACGTTTGCACAGTAGCTAATTTCTAATTGAAATACTCTGGTTTTATTGAGATATTCAGCTTTACTAGGAGCTTATTTTCTCATCAAAATTACCTCATCTCATTTCTTCACTGTTTTGATCATAATGAACTCATAGTACACATTTTGTCTTCTTTTACTACCATATAATATCACATCATCCATACATAGACACACACACATATATAGATATATATATGTGTGCTTATTTCTATATGCAAAGTTTTTTGTTTGAATATCTGTTAATATATTTTGTACTAGAGAATATAGTTACTAGTTTGAAGCCTACCAACCAAAGGCTATAACAATGATACTTAACTCTGGTTCTTCAATAGAAATTCTAAGGAATTAATTATGAATTCTTATTTAATTAGTCTTAGGTTGGGCTTGAAACGTGTCCTGTTTGAAAGTTCCTCATTAGAATCATTTAAAATATTTTAAGGGGCTTTGCAGCCAAAGATGGAGAAGCTCTATATAGTCAACAAAAACAAGACCAGGAGCTGACTGTGGCTCAGATCATGAACTCCTTATTACCAAATTCAGACTTAAATTGAAGAAAGTAGGGAAAACCACTAGACCATTCAGGTATGACCTAAATCAAATCCCTTATGGTTATACAGTGGAAGTGAGAAATAGATTTAAGGGCCTAGATCTGATAGATAGAGTACCTGGTGAACTATGGAATGAGGTTCGTGACATTGTACAGGAGAGAGGGATCAAGATCATCCCCATGGAAAAGAAATGCAAAAAAGCAAAATGGCTGTCTGGGGAGGCCTTACAAATAGCTGTGAAAAGAAGAGAGGCGAAAAACAAAGGAGAAAAGGAAAGATATAATTATCTGAATGCAGAGTTCCAAAGAATAGCAAGAAGAGATAAGAAAGCCTTCTTCAGCGATCATTGCAAAGAAATAGAGGAAAACAACAGAATGGGAAAGACTAGAGATCTCCTCAAGACAATTAGAAAATTAGAGATACCAAGGGAGCATTTCATGCAAAGATGGGCTTGATAAAGGACAAAAATGGTATGGACTTAACAGAAGCAGAATATATTAAGAGGTGGCAAGAATACACAGAACTGTACAAAAAAATCCCAAGGAAAGGCAATGCCAAAGAACGCTCAAACTACCGCACAATTGCACTCATTTCACATGCTAGTAAAGTAATGCTCAAAATTCCCCAAGCCAGGCTTCAGCAATACGTGAAACATGAACTCCCTGATGTTCAAGCTGGTTTTAGAAAAGGCAGAGGAACAACAGATCAAATTGCCAACATCCCCTGGATCATGGAAAAAGCAAGAGAGTTCCAGAAAAACATCTATTTCTGCTTTATTGACTATGCCAAAGCCTTTGACTGTGTGGATCACAATCAACTGTGGACAATTCTGAAAGAGATGGGAATACCAGACCACCTGACCTTGCCTCTTGAGAAATTTGTATGCAGGTCAAAGAGCAACAGTTAGAACTGGACATGGAACAACAGACTGGTTTCAGATAGGAAAAGGAGTACGTCAAGGCTGTATATTGTCACCCTGCTTATTTAACTTATATGCAGAGTACATCACGAGAAACTCGGGACTGGAAGAAACACAAGCTGGAATCAAGATTGCCGGAAAAAATATCAATAACCTCAGATATGCAGATGACACCACCCTTATGGCAGAAAGTGAAGAGGAACTAAAAAGCCTCTTGATGAAAGTGAAAGTGGAGAGTGAAAACGTTGGCTTAAAGCTCAACATTCAGTAAACGAAGATCATGGCATCCGGTCCCATCACTTCATGGGAAATAGATGGGGAAACAGTGGAAACAGTGTCAGATTTTATTTTTTCGGGCTCCAAAATCACTGCAGATGGTGACTGCAGCCATGAAATTAAAAGATGCTTACTCCTTGGAGGAAAAGTATGACCAAAGAGACATTACTTTGCTGACTAAGGTCAGTCTAGTCAAGGCTATGGTTTTTCCAGTAGTCATGTATGGATGTGAGAGTTGAACTGTGAAGAAGGCTGAGCACGGAAGAATTGATGCGTTTGAACTGTGGTGTTGGAGAAGACTCTTGAGAGTCCCTTGAACTGCAAGGAGATCCAACCAATCCATTCTGAAGATCAGCCCTGGGATTTCTTTGGAAGGAATGATGCTAAAGCTGAAACTCCAGTACTTTGGCCACCTCATGCAAAGAGTTGACTCATTGGAAAAGACTCTGATGCTGGGAGGGGTTGGGGGCAGGCGGAGAAGGGGATGACAGAGGATGAGATGGCTGGATGGCATCACTGACTCAATGGAGATAAGTCTGAGTGGACTCCGGGAGTTGGTGATGGACAGGGAGGCCTGGCGTGCTGCGATTCATGGGGTTGCAAAGAGTCAGACACGACTGAGTGACTGAGCTGAACTGAACTGAACTAATGGGCTTCCTTGGTGGCTTAGATAGTAAAGACTCTGCCTGCAATGCGGGAGAACTGGGTTCAATCTCTGGGTTAGGAAGATCTCCTAGAAGAGGGCACACAACCCACTTGAGTTATTCTTGCCTGGAGAATCGCCATGGACAGAGGAGCCTGGTGGACTGCAGTTCATGGTATCATAAAGAGTCAGACACTATTGAGCAACTCAGCACACACTACACTCTGTGTGTGTACAAAGTGTAAAGCTACACTCTGTGTTGAAAATCCTTGGTCTATCAAGTAGGTAGAATGCCTGGTCCAAATGATGGAAGGAACAGATAGGTAAGAAGGACCCCAAAGTATACCTGGGTCATTCTGTCTCTGAATGTTTCTAACTGATTTAGTACATGCTCCTCTTTTATTACTGTAGTTGGAGATTCTAATAACACTTATTGAGTGAGAAAATTGTATTTGTTATCTGGATCTCATGTAAAGTACACAACTTTGTTTTATAGATTGGATTATACAGCCTTCTAAAAATTTTGGACAAAGAGCCAAATATTAAAAAGTACCAAGGCAGTGTTGTATCATAAATGATATTTTTGGAAAATTGTATTTTTAATGCTAAGAAGTAGAATGGACTGATTACAATATTGTACCAAAGCATAAGTCATGTTGAAGGAAAATATTTCAAAAATTGCTAAAGTAATAGGATAGATGTTAGTCATATTTCTGATATGACTAAAAATAAATTGTTGGTAAAAAATGTTTTCTTTGACTTTAAAATAAGAGGATGTGTTCAACAGTGGTTGCAGAGTAAGAACAGCAGTAATCAAAGGTAAATCTTAGGAAAAATGCATTCATTACTAAAAAGACAGAAGGCAAGTAAAATGGCTAATCATATAACTTTAAATATTGGGGAATAATAAAATAATTTAATGCATTAATCAATATTAAAGCAATAATGTATTATGAAACATCAAGCAGTTGAATAGAAATGATTAATAAATACCATCTGTTGTTCTTCAAAGAAAAAAAGAATAAAATAGGCATTTCTACTAGACCAGTATTGCAAAAAGATGAACAACCAAACACAAAATTAATTATGAAAAAAGGGACATAATTGTAGATTCAGAAAATAATAAAATTATACATGAATACTATGGATAATTCTATATTGCTGGACATCAAATAGGAAAGGAAAGCAGATGACAGTATTTGAATTCTTGAATTTAGTCTTTGGCATTGTTATGGTCACTTTTTAAGAATTTCAGAGGGACTTACATGCCTGGAAGACAAAAAGTAATCAAAAGAATAATCTGTGAGATTTTTACGAGAGACTTTCCCGTGAATATAGTCTTTAATAAACTGGATTCTCCAGGCAAAAATACTGAAGTGGGTAGCCATTCCCTTCTCCAGGTGGTCTTTGCGACTCAGGGATAGAACCTGGGTCTCCTGCATTGCAGACAGATTCTTTACTGTCTGAGCCACCAGGTAAGCCCATTAGTAAACTAAGTAAACTAAAATACTTATTTGGATTTTGTTTTGTTTTGCTTAGGCAAGAAGCAGGATGATAGAGAAAAAGCAAGTCGGTAGGCCACTTTTTAACCTTAACTCCTGAACTCAGATACTGCACATAAGGTCTGATTACAATAGTGGGAAAAGACCAGTGCAAGGAGTACACATCGGACAATAAAAGAAGTGAGTATAGGAGAATGGGTAGTGAACCAAACACAATAATTTCAATTTGCAAACACAACAGAAGGAAGTCTAAACCAAAAACAAGTATTTCAATTTTTAGGTTTCCTAGACTTTCCAAGAGTCATAAACCCTAGAAGCTCTTACAGTCCTTATCCTTGAAGCCTTTCTGGAATTTTCTCCATCAATTCTGGCTTTCAACTCCAGTTCCACACCTTCCCTACCACACACACACACACACACACACACACACATCGCACCTGACTTCACACAAACACTTCACACCTGACTGCCACCTACTATAGTTAATCAGATTTTTACTTTCTTCTGGTTTGTTTAATCAGTTACCACTTTTCCATTTTAGCTTCCAATTTTATGTTGACATCTCCCATACAGAGAGAGTACAAGTACACATATAGGTTCAATCTGTTGAGTTTAAACAAAATCTGTTTTTTTCTAATGGTTTTGGTAACAAAATGAGAAAAAGAAGGAAGAACAGAGTAAACATTGCATAGTAACTGAAAACACCAGAGTCATTGAAGTAAATGTGTGAGAGTCCTTCTTAGAGATACAGATATAACTGGGAAGCATTTTGCAAAAGAATTTAGACAGCCTTCCTGAGACTAGCTTAGCTCACTGCTACTTGGGCAATCAAAATTAAGTAGAATGAAATATTAAAACACTCAAGTTCCATAATCACGTGATTAGCTCAAATTCCAAATGGTATATTTCCCAGGTGAGTAAAGTCTGGCAAGATTTATAGCCACTTGCACTTTGATTTATTCGGCTATAAAATGTAGACTACAATAGTCCCCAATTCATAGGACTCTTGTAAAAATTAAACAAAACCGAGTATCAAAATGTTTAGAAGAATTCTTGAGCTATCAAAAGGATGTAGTTTAATGATTATTGTTATTAATGTGTTTTATGTGTTTACTGAATGGTGATGACAATATAAACAGTACATAAGACAATTCACTAAGATAATATTGAAAAACTTTATTCACGTTATTTAATCAAATTGAAATAATCAAATTCATGTGATTCGATTCCCTCAAAATATGTAGGGAATAAGTTAATTTAAACATTGTTTTTGATTATATGGGAAAAGTTAAATGCACTTTAAACAAGACATAAAGATGTGATTAAAATATCTACTTCAAAATAAAAATCTGATCATATTCAACAGTGAAAAATTACTCATCTTGATTAAAGTCAGGAGCTAAAGAAATATGCTCTTTATTATCACATCTATTAAACAGTGTTCTGAAGTTTTAATCATTTCAATACTTAGGAAAAAGAAATAAAACATAAGAATTTGAAAAGGATTATTACTGTTTGTGTATTATGTAATTGCTTGCCCAGGAAACTTAAGGAATTCAATAAGAAAGCTATTTGAAATAATAGATTTTAGGAAGGTTTCTAATTGTAACATACATATATTTTCTACATAGCCAGTTTGGATAAAATGGAATTATAAAAAGTCAGGTGCTTTTTACAATGGCAACAAAAATTGAAACAATCCAGGGAACAGAGTATATAAAAGACAAAATATAGTGGCAAATGGTTAAGTATGAGACTTTGGTATCATATAAGACTTGGATTTGAATCTGAAATATACCTGTAATAGCTAACATTTGGGCTTCCATGATAGCTCAATGGGTAAAGAATCCGTCTGCAATCCAGGAGATACAGATGTGTATTTGATCCTTAGCTCAGGGAGATCCCCTAGAGGAGGAAATAGCAATCCACTCCAGTATTCTCGCCTGAAAAAGTCCCATGGACAGAGGAGCCTGGCAGCCCGTGGGGTGGCAGAGTCAGACATGACTTAGTGACTAAACAATAGCAAGTAACATTATTGATACTTTCTTAAGGTAGATGGTATTGTAAACACTTATTGTTTAAGTTAATCTTCTCAGCAGTTCTATGATTTGGATAATAATATCATGTCCTTTTTACAAATGAGGGAACTGAAGTACAGAAAAATGAAAAATAATGTGCCTAAGATCATAGTTAATAACTTGTTGAGGCTGGATGTGAAGAAAACATAGTTTCAAAGCCAGTGCTTTTAGAAATTTCAGATATCTGCTATCTTCTAATTCCTCACCTGTAAAATACACCATTGTTATATGGATTGCGTATTTTGCTTTTACCATACTGCCTGATAGATCAAGACCATTAAGTGGTAACTCCAATTTTTACAAAAAATATATAAAAACATAATATTTTCCTGGACAGGAAGATTTATTATGCCTTAATTATTTCCTAAATTGAATTACAATACTTAGAGAAACTTAAGTTTAAAAATAGACTTAATGTTCATTTAGAAGTAAAAATGCCTTTTGCTTTTGGCAGAGACAGTTATTAGTACTAGACTAGCTGTTTCAATGTAAAGAACCATAAAACTGAATAACATAGAGGAGGATCATTTTTCAGCTCACGAATGCAATCTGTGAGAGAAGGGAAACTAAGGTAGTGAGGACCATAGGAACTGTAGCTCCTTATCTGAGGATATGCTGGCCATGGACAGCAGGTTAGAGCCCAAGCAGACTCCCGCCACCCCACTGAGCTCAGGAGGCAGAAGCAGCTGAAACAGGCTGCAATCCATGGGTTAGGGCAAGGCAGGAGCATAAGGATGGTTACTGTTTCTGTAACAAATCACTACAAATTTAATGGCTTAAAACAACACAAATGTTTTTCCTCTTGGATATGATGATTAAAAATCTACAGCCAAGGTGTTGGAAGGATCATATCCCTTCTTGAGGTTTTGGGGCAAATTTATTTATTTATTTTTTGCCTTTCCAGCTTGTAAAGACCATCTGCATTCCTTGACCTGTGGTTCCTTACTTATCTTTAAATCAATGGCATCATGTCTTTTTTCCCTGACTTCCAGCCTCCCTTTTATAAGAAACCTTGTGATTCCCTTGGGCTTACCATGATAATCCAGGATAATTTCTCCATTTTAAAACTCATGTTCATCTGTGAAGTCCCTTTTGCCATGTAATAAGATAACATATTCATAGGTTCCAAGGGTCAGGATATAGGGACAGTTATTCAGTCTTTACAAAAATGGTTTCTGCTATGTTATTTCTGGAATATTATTTCTCTCAATCTGCATTTATCTCAATGAAAAGACATACAGTGGTGATGTAGGAACAGGGTAAATTCAATAGTCATTCTTATCCAAGAATGGTGGGAATGAGAGCACATAGCAATAACCTATACATAGCAAGTCTCAAATCCAGCCAGTGCCTGTCACCATTTCATTGGTTAGATCTCAGTATTGTTCCCTAAAAGTTACTCTCCACATCTTCTAGACGGTTGTTATTTATATCTAGGCCCTTAATTCTACTCTCTGGACTCTTGACTCCACTTTCTCTTTTACTTTTTAATACCTTCCCTTTTTACAAGAAATTTGCAGCTGTGTGCCTTTCTTAGCCTGATTCCTACCTATATAGAGGTCAGGACCTGAAGGGTTGAATTCATTTTGAACTTTCCCTATTTTGGCTCAAGCTAACAGTATGTCCTCAAATACTGTACTCTTGAGAGCCCTTATGGTTTTCCTATGAATATCATAGAATTCACTCATTAGAGAAAAGCTGTGGGTATCTATTGCTTTAACTCAGGATCTTTCCTTGTCAGGATGTGTTGGAGCAATGCTCTTAAAATTCTTAAAAGTAATTTTAAATATTAAGAAGTTCTGTGAGATAGTCCTTAAATCTTTCTGAAGTCTTAACAAAGGTTTCTACAGTCATGCTGTTGAGATGGTCTTTATCCCAGGGGCATTTTTTTTTTTTTACTCTGAGAGCCTTTTTCCATTGAGAGAGGCTGAGAATATGATGCATTTTTTTTTAAACTGAGAAATTCCTGACTTCTTTTTACTTCCTCTAAATTTTACTTGAAAATGGAACAATTTTTAGCTTATTTCTAAATATCCCTATCATACGCAGCTAAAGAAAACTGGTTAGTACTTGCAACTGAGTGGAACTCTTAGCCAAATATACCAGTTTATCTAATATATTTTCTATTTTATCCCAAGCAACATTTTTCTAAATTCCTCTCTTGTATGGCAGGAGTAACATTTCTTACAGATTCTAAAACAAAATTTCTTACTGTCCTTGCAGCTTCCATAATTATTATTCCATTGAAAATAATCCTCTCCATGCCCTTCAGGCCTCCATTAGCTATCCAATCCTAAAATGAAAGTCATATAAAGGTTGTTGTTTTTTTGTTTTTCTTTTTCAGTTGTATCACCCCGCTCTAGGTACTGATTTCTCTTCCAGTCATTTCTGTTCTATAACAAGTCATCTGAAACCTTACTAGCTAAAAATAACATTAAGCAAAGCATTGTCTCTCATGGTTGGGTGGCTTGACTGAATTCACCTGAGCACTGTGTTCTCTTAGGCAGCTGCTGTCAGATAACTGGGACATTAAAGGTTTAATTCAACTGAATGTCCAAGATGTACCTACTCACATTACTGAAAACTAATACTTGTTGTTGGCTCTGATCTCAGCCTGTGCTATCGGCTAAAGTGACTATGTGGACTTTAGACTACGAGACCCGTCTGGTCTGGGCTTTTAGCAGAAAATTGTGCGTAGGATCTGTGAAGCTAAATGACAACAGCAAGTGTTCCAAGAGTCCCAACTCTCATTATGAACCAGCTTCACTGTGATCTATTGATTAAAAATAAGCACAGGGCCAGCCCAGATTCTAGTGAAGAATACCACGCAATTATGTGAACTCAAAGAGGTATAGTCAGTGAGAAGACTATATTGTGAGACTAGCTACCACATGAAAATTATTAAGGTCTTAAATGTTATTTATTATAAATACACTTCATTGAGTGACTTAAAATTCTTCAGATATAGATGCATAAATATTATTAATTTTATTGAGTGGTTTTAAGTTTTTCAGAAGTAAGAGCATGCTTTTTAAAATAATTTTCATTGAATATCATTGATATTTTCTTTAATCAGAAATTCATGTTGACTTTGCCTTTTTATTTTCAATTGTAGCCTGTTTTATTTTCAACATAAAAATGATATGTCATTATTGGTTTGAGTCTCTTTAAATAATATTACCCATTTTCTTAAGATTAAGATAATATTTATAGTTATATCTTGTTAAACTTTAAAAATATGAAATCAAGTAACATGTATGAAAATTTGTAACATGACTAGACCCAAAGTAAGAACCAATCATTTTTAACTTAAAAAAATTATCTTCTTTTTACTTACTAATGTTTTAAACCTATTTCCTAATTTTCTCCAACATTCACTATTATAAATATGCTTGTAAAGATTAATCTCAACTCCCAAGAAGGGTAGTACTAAAGAATGTGCTATCCATCAGACAGTTGCACTCATCTCCCATGCTAATAAGGTCATGTTTAAAATCTTGCATGCTAGGCTTCAGCATTATGTGAACCAAGAACTTTCAGATGTCCAAGCTGTTTAGAAAAGGAAGAGAAACCAGAGATCAAATTGCCAACATTTGCTGGATCATAGAGAAAGCTAGAGAATTAAGAAAAAAAAAAAAACCCTTATTTCATCAACTACACCAAAGCCTTTGACTGTGTGGATCATAATGAACTGTGGAAAGCTCTTAAAGATATGAAAATACCAGACCTTTTTACCTGTCTCCTGAGAAGCCTGTATGCTGGTCAAACAGCAATAGTTAGAATCCTGTATGAAACAACTAAATGGTTCAAGATTAAGAAAGCAAACAAAAAATTGCTGTCACCTTATTTGTTTAATATATATGCTGAACACATCATGAGATATGCCAGGCTTGATGAGTTACAAGCTGGAATCAAGATAGGTGGGAGAAACATCAACAACCTCAGATATGAGGATGATATCACTCTAATGGCAGAAAGTGAGAGGAACTAAAGAGCCTCTTGGTAAGGGTGAAGGAGGAGAGTGAAAGAGCCAGCTTAAAACAAAATATTAAAAACAAATAAGATCATGGCATCCGACCCCATTACTTCATGGCAGGGAAGGGAAAAGGGAGAAGTACTGACAGATTTCCTTTTCTTGGGCTCTAAAATCACCGTGGATGGTGACTGCAGCCAAGAAATCATAAGACATTTGCTTCTTGGCAAGAAAGCTATGACAAACTTAGTGTGTTGAAAAGCAGAGACCTTACTCTGCCAACAAAGGGCTGTACAGTCAAGGCTATGGTCTTCCCAGTGGTCATGCACAGTTGTGAAAGCTGAACTCCTGAGAGTCCCTTGGTCAGCAAGGAGACCAAACCAGTCAATCTTAAGGGAAATCAACGCTGAATACTCATTGGAAGGACTGATGCTGAAGTTGAAGCTCCAGTATTTTGGTCATCTGATGCAAACAGCTCACTCATTTGAAAAGTCCCTCATGCTGGGAAGGATTGAGGGCCAAAGGAGAAGACAGCATCAGAGGATGAGATGGCTGGATAGCATCACCAATGCAATGAACATGAACTGACACAAACTTCAGGAAATGGTGAGGGACAGAGAGGCCTGCTGTGCTGCAGTCCATGGGGTCACAAAGAGTGGGACACAACTGGGCAACTGAACAAAAACCAAGATTACTAACAATAAATAGGCATATATAGGGCATTTTTTAATTCTCAAAGAAAAGTGAACTAAATGATCAAGATAATGGTATAATGTTTATTTTCAATGGGAACTGACTTTTTTTTTAATGTAACTGATTAATTGTGCCTAAATTTAGTCAATTATACTTCCTTCTGAAAAGGTAATCCCAATCTTAATCGTACTACCCATGGACCCAAATTCGCTCAGTTGTGTCCGACTCTTTGAGACCCTGTGGACTGTACAGTCCATGGAATTCTCCAGGCCAGAATACTGGAGTGAATAGCTTTTCCCTTCTCCAGGGGATCTTCCCAACCCAGGGATCAAACCTAGGTCTCCCTCATTACAGGCAGATTCTTTACCAGCTGAGCCACCAAGGAATTATCTTATTCATACCTTCTTAGAAATTTTTACTTTAAGGAAATCTTGGTGATTTGCAAAGCTTTTTTTTTTTCCTGAGGTCCATACTAACTGAGAAATTAGTTACAGAAGTAATCTAAATGGAACACCACATATCTGCTTTATGAATTCACAGTTTCTTTTTATTCTTCATATGTAAACAGAAATTACTTATACAAGGCAGCATGCTTTTTACCTTGCAGATAAAGGGTCTTTCACTGGAAGCTTGACAAATAGGGGAACAAAGATTGCTTGTGTTCTTCACACTGAGTACAGATTATCTAAAAGAAAGAGCAAAGGCTGACCCACAATACTTTTTCCTCTTAAAATCAATTGCTAAATCACTAATTTTCCAGGATCATGAATGAATGAGGATGAGGAGGGAAGCTAGAAGATATTCTTCTCAGTACATGCAAAAGGGTAAATGTCCAATATATGCCCAATGTAATAGGCAAATCAGGAATACTAGGAGAAGAAAATGACTTCTTCTACCAGATGATATAAAAGATTTTATATTATCTCTCTAGATTTTCGAGGTATTCAATTGAAATGATTTATGAGTAGTTATTAAAAACCCAAGGGCTTCCCCGATAGCTCTGTTGGTAAAGAATCCACCTGCAATGCAGGAAACCCTGGTTCGACTCCTGGGTTGGGAAGATCCCCTGGAGAAGGGATAGGCTACCCACTCCAGTATTCTTGGGCTTCCCTTGTAGCTTAACTGGTAAAGAATCTGCCTGCAATGTGGGAGACCTGGGTTCAATCCCTGGGTTGGGAGGATCCCCTAGAGAAGGGAAAGGCTACCCACTCCAGTATTCTGGCCTGGAGAATTCCATGGGCTGTATAGTCCTTGGGGTCGCAAAGAGTTGAAGATTGTAAAAATATATAGTTATAGACTCAGGTGGCATTAATGGTAAATAATCCATCTGCCAGTGCAGGACATGTGGGAGACACAGGTTCGGTCCCCGGGTTGGGAAGATCCCCTGGAGGAGGCATGGCAGCCCACCCCAGTGTTTCTTGACTGGAGAATCCCACGGACAGAGGAGCCAGCAGGGACCTGGAGGACTACAATCCACAGGTTCACGAAGAGTCGGACACGACTGAAGTGGCTTAGCATGCACATATACATAGTTTATTAAGCTAAAGATTATTCGTGAAAAGAAAAATTGATGTGTGTAATACATAAGTTAAAACTTTTTAATGCTATTCTAAGAACATAAATATTCAGGAAGTCTCTGGCTATAGAAAACAATAAATTTATTACATGCAGATTGTTTTCATATTTCTGTAATCTATAAAGAATAGATAAAACATCTTTAAATATACTGTCAATTCATAGTTTAAAAAATCAGAATTAGATAAAAATTTTCCCATTACATTTACAGTAGTGACATTTGGGCTTTCTACAGCTTTTTTCTATGTAAGTTTTCATATTACATATCAGTTTAACTTGTTCTTGCTACAAAGATAGCAAAGCATGAAGTGAATATATGTAGAAGAATTCTACAGCCATTATAATTCATTTTATTTTATGGCAACACAAAATTTTTTCTTTTACATGATTTGTGTTAGCATTAAAGGAAGCAGTTCATCTAAGAACCAAAAAGTAAGAGACTGATGAAATTATATCCTCCTTGAGTATTATCTTTGCTTCTGGATGGATTGTTTTCTTTAATAATATTTTTAAATGAAAATGTTCTGAATAAGCTAAAGTGTTTCAGTCTAGGATATTTGTTCCACTCTGTACAATGCTCCTTTGACCAAGACATTCAGTGTTAAGGACATATCAAGAATTTTAAATGTATACTGCAACAAAGGAGGTGTGAAGATCATGCTGAAAGGCAAAGTGTAAGTGTAAAGAAGATAGATTACTCATCCATGATTTAGGAAATATACACCATTCATTTCTCATGAATCATGGATGTTAAAAGTTTCCAAAGATGAATGTTGGATTTTCATTAAGAATCTCAGCACATTCTTGATTATTTATAATTTAAAATTTAATGACACAACTGAGAAAGAAAATCAGCTAAATTTCAGCTTAAATGTCCTTTTTTTTGTAAATTTGACCTTCCTCACAAATATATAGAACTCATGACACTCTGAGGATCTGGAAACCTGTACCTGTGAGGGCAGATTTCAATTTAAAAGGATTATGCTCCCAAATGCCAGAGCTGCCAACAGCTATCTATGGGAAGCTGTTTTGGGACATCGTTCCTAAAATTATTGCTTCTAGCAGATGGCTTATTCACAAGTGAGGATGATTCAATACTTAAAATGATGAAAAAGATGGGACTTTTGGAGGTGAAAGACACTTGTGATGTTGAAAACCTTATATTTATATAAAATCTCTACAGTTAAGACACTAATAGGAAAATATTTGTCCCCAAATATGATATGTATTAAAAATTATTGAGGGTATTGTGAACCATGATGGAAATAATTTTCTAATTTTTTTCAATTCTAGACTTTCTGCTCTCATATGGAAACCAATTTATTCATTTCATGTTGCAATATATTCTATGACAAATGCTTTTGAGATAATGATTTGTTCTCTTCTGAATTCTGGGTAGCTTATTGAGACAGTATCATGCTAATTAAAATGCACCTAGGAAGGTATCACTGTGGTCAGGACTTCAAAGATGGTTAAGACAAATTAATATTGTTGAACCCAAGAGATATATTATAAATTCCTCTTTATGCTTCCTTTATTTCTTTCAAGGACAGTTTACCCCCTGTAGACATAACTGATATTTTAAGTTTCTTATTGTCTCCTCCTGAAGAGTACTTTAATTCACTGCTTAGCAACTTCAGACATTTTTTGCTGCATTATAACTTTTTAAATTCAAACAACATGACACAGCCACAATTTCCAAAATTATGTTGGGAATTAGAAATTATGAAAACTTTAAAAGGAGGTAAATTTTACTGTAGAAGAATGTGCTAAGCAAACCTGAAAATTATGTTTTTTTATTTTGCATTTGCCAAATGAATTTAAGACATATCACTTAAAAGTAAAATTACTTATGTTAGAAATACTCATTGGAGGAAATGGCTAACTATTGGAAAATGGCAATTCAAGTTTCTATTCTTTGAATTTAATTAGAATTCATGAAGTATTTTTTCTATATTTAATATAGGTATGAGGATGCTTATAAAGTTGTGAATACTTATGCTTTCTTTGGAAACAATGTGACTGATGGCACATAATGTTTCTCAGTATCCTATCTTGTCATGTGGAATAGTTCATATTCCTAGACTCAAGTAAAAATTGAAAAAAGTATGTAAATGGGGAAGATAAAGAATTGGACTATAAAAATATGTTTGTGTTATTATTTCAAACAAATAAGGCAGTGTTTTCCAAAGGTTGTATGCTCAAAGTCTGGAATCAAACTGCCTTTTGCATACTCTGCTCTTTCTAGTTGAGTAACTGTAGGCATATGGGTTAATTTCCGTAAGCCTCAGTTTCCAAGTTATAAAATAGGGAGCATTTTAGTAACTGAATTATAGGACTGTATAGGGATTAAAGCAGAGAAGGCAATGGCACCCCACTCCAGTACTCTTGCCTGGAAAATCCCATGGATGGCGGAGCCTGTTGGGCTGCAGTCCATGGGGTTGCTAAGAGTTGGACATGACTGAGCGACTTCCCTTTCACTTTTCACTTTCATGCATTGGAGAAGGAAATGGCAACCCACTCCAGTGCTCTTGCCTGGAGAATTCCAGGGACGGGGAGCCTGGTGGGCTTCCTTCTATGGGGTCACGACTTAGCAGCAGCAGCAGCAGCAGCAGCAGGGATTAAAGAAAACAAATTGTATCAAGGCCTTAGTTCAGGGCATGGCACAAAGTAAAGGCTTAGTGAACATATGCTTTATTATAAATAATCAAGTCATTTTTAATTGGGATATAATTGACATAGCATTATATTGGCATAACATTATATATGACATAACATTATATTAGTTTTTTTCTGGGTCTATATTATATTAGACCTAGGAGAAAGGAGCAATGACCCCACAAGAGACTGACCAGACTTGCCTATGAGTGTTCAGGAGTCTCCGGCAAAGGCGTGGGTCAGTGGTGGCGTGCTGCAGGGTTGGGGTCCCTGAGTGCGGCAGTGCGTGTATGGGACCTTTTGAAGGAGGTCACCATTTTCTTCATTACCTCCACCATAGTTTGGTCTCAGGTCCAACAACAGGGAGAGAACACAGCCCCATCCATCAAAAGAAAATTGGATTAAAGATTTACCGTGCATGACCCCACCATCAGAACAAGACCCAGTTGCCTCCTCAGTCAATCTCTCCCATCAGAAAGCTTCAATAAGCCTCTTATCGTTATCCCTCAGAGGGCAGGCTGAATGAAAACCACAATCACAGAAAACAAACCAATCTGATCACAAGGACCACTAACTCAATGAATGAGCCATGATGTGTAGGGCCACCCAAGATGGAAGGGTCATGGTGGAGAATTCTGACAAAATGTTGTCTACTGGAGAAGAGAATGGAAAACCACTTCAGTATTCTTGCCTTGAGAACCCCATGAAGAGTATAAAAAGGCAAAAAGATATGACACTGAAAGATGAACTTCCCAGGTCGGTAGGTGCCCAATATGCTACTGGAGAAGTGGAGAAATAATTCCACAAAGAATGAAGAGACAAGGCCAAAGCAAAAACAGTGTCCAGTTGTGAATGTGACTGGTGATGAAAGAAAAGTCTGATTCTCTAAAGAACAATGTTACATAAGAACCTGAAATGTTAGGTTCAAGAATCAAGTCATTACCATCATTCTAAATTCCATATATATGCATTAGTATACTGTATTGGTGTTTTTCTTTCTGGCTTACTTCAGTCTGTATAATAGGCTCCAGTTTCATCCACCTCATTATGGGATTGGTGCACTGAGAAGACCCAGAGGGATGGTACGGGGACGGAGGAGGAAGAAGGGTTCAGGATGGGGAACACGTATATACCTGTGGTGGATTCATGTTGATGTATGGCAAAACCAATACAATATTGTAAAGTAATTCACCTCCAATTAAAATAAATAAATTTATATTAAAAAATAAACATTATTATTAATTAGGAAAAAAAAAAGAATCAAGTCAAATTGGAAGTGATCAAATAGGAGATTGAACAGCAACATTTTAGGAATCGTGAACTAAAATGGACTGGAATGGGCAAATTTAACTCAGATGACCATTATATCAACTGCTGTGAACAAGAATCCTTTAGAAAAAATGGAGTAGCCCTCATAGTCAACAAAAGTCTGAAATGGAGTTCTTGGGTATCTCTGTTCATTTCCAAGGCAAACCATTCAATATCACAGTAATCCAAGTCTGTTGCAACCAGTAACGCTGAAGAAGCTGAAGTTGAGCCGTTCTATAAAGACCTATAAGACCTTCTAGAACTAACACCCAAAAAGGATATCTCTTCATTATAGGGGATTGGAATGCAAAAGTAGGAAGTCAACAGATACCTGAGGTAACCAGCAAATTTGGCCTTGGAGTACAAAATGAAGCAGGGTAAAGGCTAACAGAATATTACCAACAGAAAACACTGGTCATAGCAAACACCCTCTTCCAACAACACAAGAGAAGACTCTACACATGGACATCACCAGATGGTCAATACAAAATCAGATTGATTATGTTCTTTGTAACCAAAGATGGAGAAGCTCTGTATAGTCAGCAAAAAAAAAAAAAAAAAAAAAAAAAAAGACTCGTAGCTGACTGTGGCTCAAATCATGAACTCCTTATTGCCAAATTCAGACTTAAATTGAAGAAAGTAGGGAAAACCACTAGACCATTCAAGTATGATCTATATCAAACCCCTTACAATTATACAGTAGAAGTGAGAAATAGATACAAGGGATTAGATCTGATACACAGAGTGCTTGAAGAACTATGGATGGAGGTTCGTGACATTGTACAGGAGGCAGGGATCAAGCCATCAGCAAGAAAGAGAAATGCAAAAAGGCAAAATGGTTGTCTGAGGAGGCCTTACAAATAGCTAAGAAAAGAAGAGAAGGCAAGGGAGAAAAGGAAAGACAAGCCCATTTGAATGCACAGTTCCAAAGAATAGCAAGGAGAGATAAGCCTTCCTCAACAATCACTGCAAAGAAATAGAGGAAAACAATAGAATGGGAAAGACTAGAGGTCTCTTCAAGAAAATCAGAGATATCAAGGGAACATTTCATGCAAAGATGGGCTCAATAAAGGACAGAAATAGTATGGACTTAACAAAAGCAGAAGATATTAAGAAGAGGTGGCAAGAATACACAGAAGAACTGTACAAAATAGATCTTCATGACCCAGATAATCATGATAGTGTGATCACTCATCTAGAGCCAGACATCCTGGAATGTGAAGTCAAGCGGGCCTTAGAAAGCATCACTATGAACAAAGCTAGTGGAGGTGATGGAATTCCAGTTGAGCTGTTTCAAATCCTGAAAGATGATGCTGTGAAAGTGCTGCACTCAATATGCCAGCAAATTTGGAAAACTCAACAGTGGCCACAGGACTGGAAAAGGTCAGTTTTCATTCCAATCCCAAAGAAAGGCAATGTTGAAGAATGTTCAAACTACTACACAATGCACTCATCTCACATGCTAGCAGAGTAATCCTCAAAATTCTCCAAGCCAGCTGTCAGAGTACATGAACAATGAACTTCCAGATGTTCAAGTTGGATTAGAAAAGGCAGAGGAACCAAAGATCAAATTGCCAGCATCCGTTGAATCATCAAAAAGCAAGAGAGTTTCAGAAAATCATCTTCTTCTCCTTTATTGAATATGCCAGAGCCTTTGACTGTGTGGATCACAACAAACTGTGGAAAATTCTGAGAGAGATGGGAATACCAGACCGCCTGACCTGCCTCCTGACAAATCTATATGCAGGTCAAGAAGCAACATTAGAACTGGACATGGTACAACAGAATGGCTCCAAATCAGGAAAGGAGTACATCAAGGTTGTATCCTGTCACAATGCTTATTTAACAACATGCAGATTATATCATGCAAAATCCCAGTCTGGATGAAGCACAAGCTGGAATCAAGACTGCTGGGAGAAATATCAATAACCTCACATATGAAGATGACACCATCCTTATGGCAGAAAGTGAAGAAGAATTAAAGAACCTCTTAATGAAAGTTCAGTTCAGTTCAGTCTCTCAGTCGTGTCCGACTCTCTGCGACCCCATAAACCGCAGCACTCCAGGCCTCCCTGTCCATCACCAACTCCCAGAGTTCACTCAGACTCAAGTCCATCGAGTCAGTGATGGCAGCCAGCCATCTCATCCTCAGTCGTCCCCTTCTCCTCCTGCCTCCAATCCCTCCCAGCATCAGAGTCTTTTCCAATAAGTCAACTCTTCGCATCAGGTGGCCAAAGTACTGGAGTTTCAGCTTTAGCATCATTCCTTCCAAAGAAATCCCAGGGCTGATCTCCTTCAGAATGGACTGGTTGGATCTCCTTGCAGTCCAAGGGACTCTCAAGAGTCTTCTCCAACACCACAGTTCAAAAGCATCAATTCTTCGGAACTCTGCCTTCTTCACAGTCCAACTCTCACATCCATACATGACCACAGGAAAACCCATAGCCTTGACTAGACGGACCTTAGTCAGCAAAGTAATGTCTCCGCTTTTGAATATGTTATCTAGGTTGGTCATAACTTTCCTTCCAAGGAGTAAGCGTCTTTTAATTTCATGGCTGCAATCACCATCTGCAGTGATTTTGGAGCCCCCAAAAATAAAGTCTGACACTGTTTTCAATGTTTCCCCATCTATTTCCCATGAAGTGATGGGACCAGATGCCATGATCTTCGTTTCCTGAATGTTGAGCTTTAAACCAACTTTTTCACTCTCCTCTTTCCCTTTCATCAAGAAGCTTTTTAGTTCCTCTTCACTTTCTGCCATAAGGGTGGTGTCATCTGCATATCTGAGGTTATTGATATTTCTCCCGGAAATCTTGATTCCAGCTTGTGTTTCTTCCAGCCCAGTGTTTCTCATGATGTACTCTGCATATAAGTTAAATAAGCAGGGTGACAATATACAGCCTTGATGTACTACTCCTTTTCCTATTTGGAACCAGTCTGTTGTTCCATGTCCAGTTCTAACTGTTGCTTCCTGACCTGCATACAGATTTCTCAAGAGGCAGGTTAGGTGGTCTTGTATTCCATCTCTTTCAGAATTTTCCACAGTTGATTGTGATCCACACAGTCAAAGGCTTTGGCATAGTCAATAAAGCAGAAATAGATGTTTTTCTGGAACTCTCTTGCTTTTTTGATGATCCAGAGGGTGTTGGCAATTTGATATCTGGTTCCTCTGCCTTTTCTAGAAAAAAGTGAATGAGGAGAGTGAAAAAGTTGACCTAAAGCTCAACATTCAGAAAATGAAGATCATGGCATCTGGTCCCATCACTTCATGGCAAATAGATGGGGAAACAGTGAAAACAGTGTCAGACTTTATATTTTGGGGCTCCAAAATCACTGCAGATGGTGACTGCAGCCATGAAATTACAAGATGGTTGCTCCTTGGAAGAAAAGCTATGACCACCCTAGACAGCATATTTAAAGCAGAGACATTACTTTGCCAACAAAGGTCTAGTCAAGGCTATAGTTTTTCCAGTAATCTTGTATGAATGTGAGCTTGGACTATCAAGAAAGCTGAGTGCTGAAGAATTGGTGCTTTTGAACTGTGGTGTTGGAGAAGACTCTTGAGAGTCCTTTGGATTGCAAAAAGATCAAACCAGTCAATCCTGAAGGAAATCAGTCCTGAATATTCATTGGAAAGACTGATGCTGCAGTTGAAAGTCCAATAGTTTGGCCACCTGATGTGAAGAACCAACTCTGGAAAAGACGTTGATGCTAGGAAAAATTGAAGGAGGGAGGAGAAGGGGACGACAGAGGATGAGGTGGTTGGATGGCATCAGCAACTCAGTGGACATAAGTTTGAGCAAGCTCCAGGTGTTGATGAAGGATGGGGAAGCCTGGTGTGCTCCAGTCCATTTGGGTCGCAAAGAGTCAGACATGACTGAGTGACTGAACTATATTAGTTTCAGGTGTAGAATGTAATGATTATATATATATATAAATGATCACCATCATAAATCTAGCTATTTATCACCACTACACATAGTTTTTGTTGTTGTTGTTGTTGTAGTGAGAACGTTTCAGATCTATTATCTTAGCAACTTTTGATTAAAAGTGCTCTCTTTTTAGGTATACTCTGGTATGTGTGCATGCATTTTCAATAGTGTCTGACTCTTTGTGACCCCATGGACTGTAGCCTGTCAGACTTCTCTGTCCATTGGCAAGAATACTGGGGTGGTTTGCCATTTCCTACTCTGAGGGATCTTCCTGACCCACGTCTCCTGTGTCTCCTGCATTGGCAGGCAAATTCTTCACCACTGCTCCACCCAGGAATCCTTTACTGTCTATTAAATCCCCACGACTTAGTTTATGATTGTAAGTTTGTATTTTTTAACCACCTTCACCCATTTCATCTACCTTGCCACTCTTCAGCTCTGACAACCACTGATCTGTTTTCTGTATCTGAGTTTGTTTATATTCCATATGTAAGTGCAATCGACTGTTATTCCCCTTTCTCCATCTGACTTTTTTCACTTAACATAATACATTTAAGGACCATCCCTGTTGTCACAGATGGCAGGATTTCCATTTTTGGTGGTTGAATAATTTATATATTATATATGTATTTAACATTTTATTTATCTACTCATCCATCTATGTGCACTTAGGTTGTCCCCATATCTTGACAATTGTAAATGATGCTGCTATGAATATTGAAGTGCATGTATCTTTTCAAATTACTATTTTCATTTTCTTTGGAAATGTCCAGAAGTGCAATTTCTGGATCATATGGTAGTTCTGTTTTTAAATGTTTGAGAAAGCTCCATAGTGTTTTCCATAGTGGTGTCACCAATTTACATTCCCACTAGTATCCATGCTAGCGCTTGCTATTTCTCATCGTTTTGACCATAGCCATACTAACAGTTGTGAGGTAATAATATCTCATTGTGTTTTGATTTGCACTTTCCTGAATATTTATGATGTTGAGCCCCTTTTATGTACCTGTTGGCAATCTGTGTGTCTTTGGAAAAATGTCTATTCAGATCTTTTGCCCGTTTTTAAATCAGATTGTTTGCTTTTTAGCTGTTGGGTTGTATGATCAAGAGTCATTTTATGTTCTTCCATTTGGCTGTAATACATTTCCCTGAAGGACATATTTGATTTTATTGTTCTCTTCAATACATTAATTTAAAAGGCTTTAACTTAAGTGAAGGTCAACAGCATTTACATATCAATAATTTGAAGACAACTTTATTGACTTTTTCATATATGGCATACAACAGAACTGTAGGAGTGTAGTGTTATAGGTGGGTATTTTTTAAACAACTGGCACATTAGTGGACATGCAGGCAAGGGCTAACATGGAAGGGCTGTTTATCAGAAAAACCTGCTCCCAAGGCTGACCCTTGGCTGGCTTTTGAAATGTTCCCTGGGTAATAGATTGCTTTTGTGTCTGAGTCAGTGAATGCTGTTGTCCAACCTCTCTAGATTATATACAAACAATGCAGTTAATCGTAAGCACCTACTTTCCTTCTGAAAGTCTGGGATTTCAGTGATTGTGGCTGATCACAAAGGCAGAGTGTCTTTATTGTGTTGCTGTTTAGTCGCTAAATCATATCAGAATCTTTTGTGACCCCATGGACTGTAGCCTGCCAGGCTTCTCTGTCCATGTGATTTCCCTGGCAAGAATACTGGAGTGGGTTGCCGTTTCCTTCTCCAGGGGATCTTCCCAATCCAAGGATTAAGCCTACATCTCCAATATCGAAAGACAGTTTCTTTACTACTCGGCCACGTGGGAAGCCCAAATTATGCTGACACTGTTAAAATTTCCACTTCAAAGTGGAGATAACTGAAATTAATTTTTCTAGTCCATTTGCTGGGACTAGAAAATTAGTTTAAACACTCACAGTAAGTACACTGATTCTGCCAGTTAGTTACATGTCTCACTCATGTCGAGATTTGTATTATTGTCCTCCCTCAAAATGTCTTTTGCCTGTAAAAAAAAATCCAGGAACAAAGGTTTTCCGGGATTTCATTCCAAAAGCACCAGGATCAATCATTTTGGCTAAATCATCTGTGTAGGTCCCATTTGCATGCTAGCTGAGAATATTCTACTTTTGTAAATGTTTCAAACTCAGACTCTCCAGTTTGGACTTTGGAACATTTCCCAGATTTCATGGATTTTTAACAATCCCTTGGTGAATGTATACTAGTTTATATTATTTTAACTGGATGTAGAGTCTTCTGAATTCTTCATATTGTACAGTTTAGATTAGGAGTTCTGATGGGAGAAATCTTAAGTAGTTAAAAATCACAAGGGAATGCTTAATGCTAATCACTTTATTTACATAAATATCAATATAATGGGCTCCCTAGAGTTCACATGTGCCTGTGCACATGTGTGTTTCTTTCTAAACCAGATGTGTTTATCCTTTTCTTTCCAACGCTTTCAAACTAAAGTCTGCTTAAATTTTGTATAAGTAAGTATATTTTGCAGAATTTGTTTGTCATTACTCAACAAGCAAAACTAAGAGTTAAAGGATTAAATTACTATACATTTTCTCAGTTACCCCTTTCAGAGGCATTATTTATCTCCTCAACCCTTATACAATGTGTATGGATTCTCCGGGGCTGTAACTGACAATTATGAGTAGCCTTGCCCCCCAAAATCACAGTTCCAATGGAATTTTTAACATTTTATGGTGTCATGGCAACAATAAAAGCAGGAGACAGCTTAGTAATTTTTCTAATAATGTACCTTTATTCTCACTCCCTCATTCATTCTCTTTCTCTCTTTCACCCTTCTTACTTCCTCTTTCCATCCCTTATTCAATCACAAATATATTGGATAGGATTTTTTAATTTCAAGAGCAGAAGTCACCTGTAGTTCACAATTTTTAAAAGAGTTAGGAAAAGAATTCTGTAGATGATCACAGGAATCTCTCGGGGACCAGATAACTGGAATTTGAGGCTAATTGGCAGGACACAATTTCCTGTTTGATTATATCCCAGAATTGATCTTGCAGTTGAATTCAGACACCATAGCCTACACTAACAATGCCACTGATGACACCAAAGCCGCTTGTGTCTGGTTAGAACTGCTCCACTCTTACACAGAGAAAAGAAGACGCACCTGCCCTGTCGCTATCTGTCCTAGAATAGGTGCTGCGTGACTCTCACTTCTTCACATCACTGGGTTCAAATGAAAGTTTCAGAGCAGGTGCTTGAGTGTGAACTTCCAGAGTCAAGGCATGTAAGAAATTCAAATATTTGACTCCTCTGTGACAGAAGGTTTTGCCTCCTAAATTGAAGGAGCCCACACACATTGGACATCTGTGCACATGCAGAATAACCTGAACAAATGGCAAATGTCCATACTACCAAATATAATCATGGATCCATTCAAGACAACTGCAAAAATGAGTCATTTAAGGATGACAGTTTATGAAAGACTAACAAAATATCTTTGATGGTTGTTCCTGAAAAAAATAACACACAGCTAAAACACTTCAGTAATTTTAATCTGTCTCAAAGCCAGTCTTCTGAACTAAGTCCTCTTGGTTCTAAGTTTAGAATCACACAGCTAAACTTATTGTCCTTATATTATTTTAGGGGCTCATCTGCTATTATAGGAGAAATACCAGTTGATGTTTAAGATCCATTCATGACAGAAGGAAAAAAAAACAAAAGTGAATAAAATGAACCAAATTAAATAACACTTTCCTCCCTTACTTTAGACATTCTTCAGAAAAACCATGTACATTAATTAATTTTTGCTTACCACACAGTAGTTTAACAAAAATAGCTGTGAAAAGAAAGGAAGCAAAAAGCAAAAGGGAAAAGTAAAGATATACCCATTTGAATGCAGAGTTCCAAAGAATAGCAAGCAGAGATAAGAAAGCCTCCCTCAGTGATCAATGCAACGAAATAGAGGGAAACAATAGAATGGGAAAGATTAGAGATCTCTTAAAGAAAATTAAATACCAAGGGAACATTTCAGGCAAAGATGGGCTCAATAAAGGACAGAAATGGTAGGGACCTAACAGAAGCAGAAGATATTAAGAAGAGGTGGCAAGAATACACAGAAGAACTATACAAAAAAGATCTTCATGACCCCGATAATCACGATGGTATGATCACTCACCTAGAGCCAGACATCCTGGAATGTGAAGTCAAGTGGGCCTTAGGAAGCATCACTACGAACAAAGCTAGTGGAGGTGATGGAATTCCAGTTGAGCTGTTTCAAATCCTGAAAGATGATGCTGTGAAAGTGCTGCACTCAGTATGTCAGCAAATTTGGAAAACTCAGCAGTGGCCACAGCACTGGAAAAGGTCAGTTTTCTTTCCAATCCCAAAGAAAGGCAATGCCAAAGAACGTTCAAACTACCACACAATTGCACTCATCTCACATGCTAGTAAAGTAATGCTTAAAATTCTACAAGCCAGGCTTCAGCAATGTGAACTGTGAACTTCCAGATGTTCAAGCTGGTTTTAGAAAAGGCAGAGGAGCCACAGATCGAATTGCCAACATCCGATGGATCACTGACAAAAAAGAGAGTTTCAGAAAAACATCTATTTCTGCTTTATTGGCTATGCCAAAGTTTTTGACTGTATGGATCACACTAAACTGTGGGAAATTCTTAAGGAAATGGGAATACCAGACCACCTGACCTGCCTCCTGAGAAACCTGTATGCAGGTCAGGAAGCAACAGTTGGAACTGGACATGGAACAACAGACTGGTTCCAAATAGGAAAAGGAGTACGTCAAGGCTATATATTGTCACCCTACTTATTTAACTTCTATGCAGAGTATATCATGAGAAACGCTGGGCTGGAGGAAGCACAAGCTGGAATCAAGATTGCCAGGAGAAATATCAATAATCTCAGATATGCAGATGACATGACCCTTATGGCAGAAAGTGAAGAGGAACTAAAGAGCCTCTTGATGAAAATGAAAGAGGAGAGTGAAAAAGTTGGCTTAAAGTTCAACATTCAGAAAACGAAGACCATGGCATCCAGTCTCATCATTTCATGGAAAATAGATGGGGAAACAGTGGAAACAGTGTCAGACTTTATTTTGGGGGGCTCCAAAATCACTGCAGATGGTGATTGCAGCCATGAAATTAAAAGACGCTTACTCCTTGGAAGGAAAGTTATGACCAACTTAGATAGCAAGTTAAAAAGCAGAGACATTACTTTGCAAACAAAGGTCTGTCTGGTCAAGGCTATGTGTTTTCCAAGTAGTCAGATATGGATGTGAGAGTTGGACTCTAAAGAAAGCTGAGCGCCGAAGAATTGATGCGTTTGAACTGTGGTGTTGGAGAAGACTCTTGAGAGTCCCTTTGACTGCAAGGAGATCCAATAAGTCCATCCTCAAGGTGATCAGTCCTGGATGTTCATTGGCAGGACTTATGATGAAGCTGAAACTCCAGTACTTTGGTCACCTGATGCGAAGAGCTGACTCATTGGAAAAGACCCTGATGCTGGGAAAGATTGAGGGCAGGAGGAAAAGGGGATGACAGAGAATGAGATGGTTGGATGCATCACCGACTCAATGGACATGTGTTTGGGTGGACTCAGGGAGATGGTGATGGACAGGGAGGTCTGGCGTGGTGCGGTTCATGGGGACTCAAAGAGTCAGACTGAGCGGTTCATGGGGACTCAGAGTCGGACTGAACTGATAGCTTAGTTATTTTGATTCACATTTCAATGTAGAATACCTAAAAGAATATGATTCGGTCATATTACTTGGTATCAAAATAATGAAATGCTCATGCTCTTAAAATGGCATTTCCACACTTTCAAAGCAATGCATAATTATAGATTAAAGTATTTATTTTGGAACTCCATAAATTATGGGATCACATTTTAAAAAAACTTAACTCCTGTGATCAGTGAGCTCTCTAAGTTGGATGATTCCCTTGGAATTAACCTATAATCTGAGCCACAAAGTGTGACTGAGTATAGCCTTTTCTAGTATATTAAGTGTAAAAATCATCTAAAAATTTCTCTCGTCTATTCAGTAATCAATTTTCAAAATTTGGTTAGAGAATATTATAAACTTGCTTTTATTTTTTTCTCCTACCCCATCTGCGTATACATGTAAATAAACACACACACACACACACACCCTTAGGATACAGAAGAGTAAAACCTACATTTTACTATCAGTTTCCTCAGATTTAATTCTTTAAAAAACCTGACTTCAAGTAAAAATAAGTCCAAATATAGCATGAATTTACAGCTGAACTCACGTCTTGAACAGTGGATAGGTGGCTTTGTAATTCTTTTAAATCCATTTGTATAACTAACCAAGCCAATTATGAGTGGCAAGGAAGTAATGGGTGGGTGGTAGAGGTGGTCAGTGAAAGCAATAAACTTTCAAATAATATCATTTACTTCTTTTATTTGGTTTTAAGAAACCATTTGGGAATCTATTTTGATAAATAAGTCATTGGCTACAGCCCCTGTAAAATTTATTTTAGACATTTTAATTTTATTGTGCTGGCATTCCTCTTGCCCTTAAGGCATGGATAATCTGAAACAATACTAGCAGTTGTGCACTTATAGGATATAGAAATAATTGAATATAAACGGAATTAATACAAAAGTACCTAGTACAGTATACCCATTAGGGCACAAACAACATTACTCTTCCCTAATATAAAATCTTCTTTCTATGGCTTAGATATTGCTGTTAAGAAATAGAACACTGTATAGTACATTTAGAGCTTTTTCAATTTTAAGAAAGAAAACCTAAATTATTAAGTAACAGTTACTAAAGGAGTTAATCTATTCTTTTGTCTCTCTATGCTCTGAAAATATATATTGTCTACTTGATAGAGCCTTCATGATATTTTCAAACTGTTTTGGATAATGCTGATGAGATAGTGTGACACTCTCTTAAGAAAGTATGTAATGTGAGTTTGTTGGATTGGAACCATACAGTGACAGGAAGGTTCAGGTGATTACTAAGGAATGAGGGTAGGATGGCACTTCCAGATTGTAGCATTTTCATAAACTGTACGTTCTCTGAGGAGTTGTTTATTATGATTCCTTCAGGATCAATCTGAACACTTCTTGTGAAACTTGACACATTCCAAATCAGTGCTCCATTCCCAAGACAACTTCCTTCTGTGCCATGGATTCTTCAGACAAACTATTTCATTAAGTGATAGGTGTTTTCCAATTCCTCTTTCATCTCATCATAGTCTGGTTCACGAATTTTCGGTTCATGTTCTCCCACATTTGTGAGAACTAGAACAGTTAGATCACTGCTAACTGGACAAGCGATTAACCCTGGCCATCCAACAGTCCTTTCAGGATTTTAATGTTTTTCCCCCTTGCCTCATATTCTTATACTTAAACCTATGTTATGATTTTACCAAGTGCTATTAAACGAGTCCTATCATGGGTGATTCTAGTTCATTATCTTTATGAAAAGAAGTGGCAGATACATTAACATTGTCATTGTCTCACCTATACTTATAAAGATGTGATGTTTCAGGGGCCTAAAATGAGGTGAGAGCAGCTGAGAGATGGTTTACCTATGTGGTGGGTACATGATAACAAAGGAAGGATAAATGATATAGATCAAACCTGTCAATCCTAAAGGAAATCAACCCTGAATATTCTTTGGAAGGTCTGATGCTAAAGCTGAAGCTCCAACACTTTGTCCACCTGATGTAAAGAGCCAACTCATTGGAAGACCCTGATGCTGGAAAAGATTGAAGGCAGAAGGAGAAGGGAATGACAGAGGATGAGATGGTTGAATGGCATCAGCAATTCAATGGACATGAATTTGAGCAAACTCTGGTGGATAATGAAGGACAGGAAAGCCCGGCATGCTGCAGTCCATGGGGTCACAAAAAGTCTAACATGACTTAGCAACTGAACAGCAACAACAACAAAAGGAGATACTATCTTGTTGAGAAACCAAATTTGAATGTCAAGCAGAACAACAACAACAGCAACAACAACAACAAAAAAAAAAAAAACAGAGGAAAAACACAGACCCTCTCAAAGAAATAAATGGATAGTTGAGCTGAATTCTCTGTTAGAGATTCTCTTTACAGGTTTTTATGCTTTATGCCTTTAGCAAAATCTAAATTCTTAAAGGCAGTGAGCTATTTGAATCGCACACCTCTCTCAGAAAACCCTAATTCCAAAAGTCTGGGGATGGATTTCTTCAGGTTTCCCAGTGAGTTATTTAGATGTGTCATTGGATACTCTACCATGGATAAATATCTTTCGAGCTAAAGAGGGATGCAGTTACTAATTCTTTAAAAAGATTCTGTCTCTCCACTAATTTTATTTACAAAATTTTGTCTTTAAGCCTCTCATGGAGCCTCAGAAATGAGTCTTCTAATCAGGGCACTGCTCCTATGAACGCTCTGGGCATTCATTTTAGGAATCCTCTGCATCCCAGTTTCCTCATCAGGGCTTCCCTGGTGGCTCAAACAGTAAAGAATCTGCCTGTAACAAAGGAGACCAAGTTCAGTCCCTGGGTTGGGAAGATCCCCTGGAGAAGGGAATGGCAACCCACTCCAATATTCTTGCCTGGAGAATTCCATGGACAGAGGAGGCTGGCAGGCTATGGTCCATGGGGTCGCAAAGAGTTGGACACAGCTGCATGACTTTCACTTTCACTTTCCTCATCTGTAAGAGACAGGATAAGAATACTTACCCATCTATCTCAGGGGGCTTTGCAGATCAAATGCAATAATGTCCAAAAGGTGCTGGGTACAAAAATAAAACCTATAACAACATAAATTATAATTATGTTTCTCACTTTCTCTCTGAAGCATTTCATTTACATCCCACCTCTTACCCTCATTCCTAAGGACAAGTGTACAGGAAAATATGCCTTTGCCACTAACCCTTTGCTCAATGTGTCCATGTCCCTGTGTCTTTAAATAAAGTTCTACTCATTTTTCAGATCTCAGCTCAAGACTAACTTCTTTGGGAGGTTGACCTCAAGTCTTAATATAGGCCAGACTCTTATAATAAAATGGGATTTAATTCCCTTGTAGGACTTAACTTGGATTTTAATTAAACTTAGTTTTATGATTATTTGTCTAATATCTGTCTCCTGTATGAAATTATATGCACCACAAGAACATCAGCCGTGTATTTATTGATTGATCATTTCTTTATTCTCCTTGCTTACAATACTGTTTTGTTGAAGGTAGGTGTTTAAAAATATTAGAATAAACTGAGTGAACACAAGAATGAATGTTGTCTTCAGAAGTCAGTGTAAGAAAGAGGAATTGAAAATATAAAAATTATATTTAATTTGGAAACTTGGAACTCATGTGTGAAATTAGGAAGAGCTAACTTAGCAAAGCATCTATGATGAAAGATGAAGAACAAGCATGAGGCGAAATGCAGTTACAGTGATCAGATAACTTTTTCAAATGTCTGTCGATAAAAGAGAGAAAGGAGAAAGAGGGGATAAGGGAAAAAAGGAAGAAAGCAGTTGCAAGTATTCTTCCCAAACCTAGTGAATATACTTTGTTTTAGGGTCACTGGATAAGTGGAATCAACAAGTCTAAAAGAACATACTCCAAAACCTGCAGATGATTTAGAGGCAGAACTGGAGCATGGAGATGGCATAGGTTATGGACTTAAGGCTGGCAGTCGCTTGTATGGAAAGAGGACCAGCACGGAGGATGAAAATGAAGTACAGCATTTTTGGAAGGTATCTGTCATTGCCTTGTTAGTGTATCAAGATAGTTGGCTTCCTTAAATATGATTCTGTAGTGCAGAATGCAGAGAAAGCAATGGCACCCCGCTCCAGTACTCTTGCCTGGGAAATCCCATGGACGGAAGGCTGCAGTCCAGGGGTCGCAAAGAGTTGGACACAACTGAGCGACTTCCCTTTCACTTTTCACTTTCCTGCATTGGAGAAGGAAATCAACCCACTCCAGTGTTCTTGCCTGGAGAATCCCAGGGATGGGGGAGCCTGGTGGGCTGCCGTCTATGAGGTCACACAGAGTCGGACACGACTGATGCACCTTAGCAGCAGCAGCAGCAGCAGTGCAGAGTGAATGGTGCCCTTCAGTGATCTTGCTACACTGGAGTCTGGGTAAGAGGTTAGTTGATGTCAGATGGTGCAGGGCTCGGTCCTTCAGGTTGCTTAATGCACATAAAGCGAGTGCTTATATATCACATATGTAGAGTCCTTAAGGATCCTGCATGTTGCTCTGAACAGGCTACAATGGTGATGTAGGTAGTACAGACTTCACCAGCCTAGATAAATTGTCTCCCGTGTTCATATACTAAGTCTTATCAACAATCTCACTTGGATTCACTGCTCACTTTGGTCATCTCAGTTGGTTTTTAACTAGGTTGCATCAATGCAAACTTATCAATAAAAACAATTTCCAATGGTAGAGCCCCATTATACTTCAAGACTTTAGGTTACAGTATCTTCCTCCCAGTTTTCCTGTCTGATAAAAGGGCTGCTTCTCCGTCTCCAGCTTGGCTGACATGAAACTCTAGTGTTTTTCTTTCATCTGTCATCTGTTGCCAGACATCTGACCTCTTAAAATTTCTAAGACTTGGAGAAGTTGATGGCTAAAAATTCTCTCCCCACCCCTCCACTGCCGAAACAATTGGTCTCCAGCTTTCAGGAGAAGGTCCTGAGGTTGCCAGAGACATTGGCTGTAATACAAATGGAGGGAAACATTTTTAAAACGTAATGTTCCAACTCAATGCTAGTTAGATGTCTACCGTATTCAAAACAAAGCCAAGTCTCCACATGACCAGTTCCTCACCCAGGGTTGTAGTCAAAGAAATTTCATGCCTGTGTCTAAAAGTAATCTTAAAACATTTAGATGTTAAATGCAGTCTAGAGACAACAAAGGGGGATTGTTTCTCTAATGTAAAGAAGGATTTCTTAAAGATTCAATTTCCCTAACTTTCTCTCAGAGACTTACAGAGAGTTCTCTGAACCTTCTCATCTCTTGCTAAAATCCCAGAAAATTCTTAATCTTTTCAGCCTGGGTGGAAATCTTATCTTCACTCCTCCTCCCAGTCCCCTTTGGGCACCAGACCCATCAGTGACTTTCCATGTAAACAAATGAAAGTTGGTTTTGTGCCTCTCAATTTTCCTAGACAGTCATCTCTCTGATTCTAAACAACACAGAGAAAGAACTGAGCAGGGAATCTGGAATTCTCCCTAGCAGACAAAGAGGAAAAGTGTGAATTCTCTCTCTCTCTCTCTCTCTCTCTCTCTCTCTCTTTTTTTTGTCACACAAGCTAGCCCCCACATTTCTCATTTCTCCTGCAAATGAATACATTGTATACCTATAGACTCTGAAGTTGCACCACCGCATTTGTTTTGTCTTTGTCTTTTTAAAATTAATTTTTATTGGAGTATAGTTGATTTACAATGTTGTGTTACTTTATTCTGTACAAGAAGGTGAATCAGCTATACATATACACATATCCACGGGCTCCCTGGGTAACACTAGTGGTAAAGAATCCACCTGCCAATGCAGGAGACATAAAAGACACAATTTTGATCCCTGGTTTGGGAAGATCCCCTGGAGGAGGGTATGGCAACCCACTCCAGTATTCTTGCCTGGAGGATCCCATGGACAGAGGAGCCTGGTGGGCTGCAGTCCATAGGGTCACACAGATTCAGACACGACCGAACTGACTTAGCATGTACGCATGCACTCTTATTTAGATTTTTTTCCTATATTGGTCATTACAGAGACCTGGATAGCATTCCCTGTGCTATATAGTCAGGTTTTATTATCTGTTTTATATATTGTAGTGCATATATGTCAATCCCAATCTCCCAGTTTATCCCCCCACTTCTTCACAGATGTGGAAAACAAACTTATGCACTGGCCTGATTTGACTTCAAAGCTGCCAATACTGGATATTTGACTTGGAGCTAGTCTGGCAATTTTCTCCTCACTCAGTAGAGTTAACAGCTACCACACAGGGATGCTGAGAGGATTCCATGGATAACATATTCAGTTTCTGTTGTAAATGCCACAGAGTTAGCTTGCAGCAAGAGCTAGTTTTCTTTGCAATAGGGTTCTGCTTGTGACAGCAATTATAACTGTCACTGTAATAATTATGATGATTATTTCAAAAATTTTTCGTTGGGTACATAAAACAAATTCAAAAATTTGTCCAAAGAGATTGGTCACTTCTACATTTGACCTTGAATTGTATAATGCATATGCTGCAGTAAGTTTTAAAAGGCTTAGTATTTGAATACCAGAAAAATAAAGCAAAGAGAATAAATTTTAGCAAGGTTATTGGTAAATTCCTTACCACAGTTAAAACTGGATATTTTAATGAGGCGTTTTCTCTTATTTCATTACTTGTTGACAAAAAAAAAATCCCTTGAATATGATCAATGCTAAAATCTCACTTGGGGTACTATTTAATATCCTCATCTTTGAAAATTAAAAATTACCTAGCTCCTTACTAACTTTCGCTTGCCATTTGTCTCTTTTTGTAGCTCTTTGCAAAATATTTGTTCAATAAATGTGACATTACTGTTAAAATTATTTTAAGATAGCTTGTTTACTTTTGCTTCAAAGGAAATAGTCAAATAATTTTAGTACCAGCTTAATCCTCCAGTAGAGCAGTTCTAGTGTACTTTGCATTAATGTGTTTATATCTAAAAATGAAACAACATGCTGAGTCAGTAAGAAGAGAAGGAATCTTAAGCCTCTGGACATCTTTTTACTGAGCTGAAGAATTTACTTTTATGAATCAGTGTTCCACTAGAATAACTAATTGAATATATTTCAGAAATTCTTTTAAATCAAGATGTTGGTATTTTTCTTAAAGAATCATAGTTTGTGTCAAGATACTTTAATCAATTGAGTTCACATGGATGGATTGAATCTGTTTTAGTGTATGTTTTATTCAAGGAGAACTAATGGTATTCTTCCACTCAGGGATTTAGGGAATGAAGCTGTTTGTTTATTAAAATGAAAACAGCAAGAATATCTCAGAGTAAATGCAACTCAAGCTAGAAAAATACTTTTGTATTTGAAAATAGAAAGTCACTAATCATTTTTTTTTAATAATGTGAGGAACCAGTAGGAGTGAATGCCATCTGCAGATATTTGAGGATGAAGTGGAGAGGAAATATATGCAGGCAGTTTACCATCTCTTTGAAAATTGTTATCACTGGTAGCTTCAGGAAGGGAAAAGAGAGAAAAGGAAGGTTATGTTAGAATGTACTTGAATGTGTTTGTAGGCTAACGGGACGATAGAAAAATTAATATTGATCCACACAGGTTAAACACCTGCCTGGCATTTGATATTTAGCTGGAGTTGAAACAAGGGTTTAATCCTATTTTCCTTTGATGACAAGGACTACGTGGTAATTCACTGTTCACAGACTCCTGCCGTGCCCATAGGTGAAGGAGTGAGGGGAGAGAAAAGAAAACTGTGGCCACTACAGAGAAGTCTGGTGACTGGATCAGGTGCAAGTATAACTCCTAAAGTGATACACTTTCCTCAGTGATAGAAAAAAAAAAGCATTGGTAAAGTTATAGATAAGGATGAAGAAGAAAAAAAAAATGGCAGGTGGTAACAGATGTTGTCTTTCCATATAAGCTTTAGAATTCATTTGTTTATATCTACAAAATCACTTCCTCAGATTTTTTGAAGACAAGTTTATGTCTTTATCGGAATTTTAATGCCTGGGGGACACTGGAAAATAATTTAGAACATTTTTGAGTTGTGAGAATAGAACAGAACACAAAAAGGATAGTGAACAAAGAAAAAGACACTTATCTCTATTGGAGCCTCTACACTAATAAATGTTTGTTTACAGCTAGCCTCTAGAAAGTTTGCGATGATGAGTGATGAGTGATGGTTGTCTCCTATGAGAACGGCCCTCGTAGCCAGTCTTCTTTTTGCACTCCATCGCACTGTTCCGTGGTGGCTCCGTGGTAAAGAACCTGCCTACCAACGCAGGAGATGTGGCTTCAATCCCTGGGTTGGGAAGATCCCCTGAAGAAAGAAATTGCAACCCACTCCAGTTCTCTTGCCTGGGAAATCCCATGGACAAAGGATCCTGGAATGTTACAATCCATGGGGCTGCAAAAGAGTTGGACACTACTTAGAAACTAAACAACAACACTGGCCTGCTAAATGTCATCCTAATCCCCGGAATTACCTTAATGACATTCCCTTCCTTTAAATAAAATTTTTATTTCCTCTCGCCACCTTCATTTCAGTTTAGTTCTCTGTGAATTCCAAGGGTTCAGTATTACTTCTGGCAAACATTTCTATGTAGTAAGAGAATCCTTTTAGACACCATGTCTTTGTCCTTGAATCTGATCGAACTGTGATTTCTTGGCGGGATTTCTAAAATTTCTGCTTTCTCAGTGGGTCACAGATGTGGAAGAGATCCCTAGAGTTCACTATTTTTACATTCTTTTCTTCCTGGGAACTGAGACAGATTACCCAGACTCAGGACATCACCAGATGGTCGACACCAAAATCAGATTGATTGTATCCTTTGCAGCCAAAGATGGAGAAGCTCTATACAGTCAGCAAAAACAAGAGCAGGAGCTGACTGTGCTCAGATCATGAACTCCTTATTATCAAATTCAGACTCAAATTGAAGAAAGTAGGGAAAACCACTAGACCATTCAGGTATGACCTAAATCAAATCCCTTATGATTATACATTGGAAATGAGAAATAGATTTAAGGGCCTAGATATGATAGATAGAGTGCCTGATGAACTATGGAATGAGATTCGTTGTATAGGAGACAGGATTCAAGACCATCCCCATGAAAAAGAAATGCAAAAAAGCAAAATGGCTGTCTGGGGAGGCCTTACAAATAGCTGTGAAAAGAAGAGAAGCAAAAAGCAAAGGAGAAAAGGAAAGATACAAGCATCTGAATGCAGAGTTCCAGAGAATAGCAAGAAGAGATAAGAAAGCCTTCTTCAGAGATCAATGCAAAGAAATAGAGGAAAACAACAGAATGGGAAAGACTAGAGATCTCTTCAAGAAAATTAGAGATACCAAGGGAACATTTCATGCAAAAATGGGGTCAATAAAGGACAGAAATGGTATGGACCTAACAGAAGCAGAAGATATTAAGAACAGGTGGCAAGAATACACAGAAGAACTGTACAAAATAGATCTTCACGTCCCAGATAATCATGATGATGTGATCACTCATCTAGAGCCAGACATCCTGGAATGTGAAATCAAGTGGGCCTTAGAAAGCATCACTACGAACAAAGCTAGTGGAGGTGATGGAATTCCAGTAGAGCTCTTTCAACTCCTGAAAGATAATGCTGTGAACGTGCTGCACTCAATATGCCAGCAAATTTGGAAAACTCAGCAGTGGCCACAGGACTGGAAAAGGTCAGTTTTCATTCCAATCCCAAAGAAAGGCAATGCCAAAGAATGCTCAAACTACCACACAATTGCACTCATCTCACATGCCAGTAAAGTAATGCTCAAAATTCTCCAAGCCAGGCTTCAGCAATACGTGAACCATGAACTCCCTGATGTTCAAGCTGGTTTTAGAAAAGGCAGAGGAACCAGAGATCAGATTGCCAACATCTGCTGGATCATGGAAAAAGCAAGAGAGTTCCAGAAAAACATCTATTTCTGCTTGATTGACTATGCCAAAGCCTTCGACTGTGTGGATCACAATAAACTGTGGAAAATTCTGAAAGAGATGGGAATACCAGACCACCTGACCGTGCCTCTTGAGAAATCTGTATGCAGGTCAGGAAGCAACAGTTAGAACTGGACATGGAACAGACTGGTTCCAAATAGGAAAAGAAGTATGTCAAGGCTGTATATTGTCACCCTGCTTATTTAACTTATATGCAGAGTACATCATGAGAAATGCTGGACTGGAAGAAACACAAGCTGGAATCAAGATTGCCAGGAGAAATATCAATAACCTCAGATATGCAGATGACACCGCCCTTATGGCAGAAAGTGAAGAGGAACTAAAAACCCTCTTGATGAAAGTGAAAGTGGAGAGTGAAAAAGTTGGCTTAAAGCTCAACATTCAGAAAACGAAGATCATGGCATCCGGTCCCATCACTTCATGGGAAATAGATGGGGAAACAGTGGAAACAGTGTCAGACTTTATTTTTGGGGCCTCCAAAATCACTGCAGATGGTGATTGCAGCCATGCAATTAAAAGATGCTTACTCCTTGGAAGAAAAGTTATGACCAACCTAGATAGCATATTCAAAAGCAGAGACATTACTTTGCCGACTAAGGTCCATCTAGTCAAGGCTATGGTTTTTCCTGTGGTCCTGTATGGATGTGAGAGTTGGACTGTGAAGAAGGCTGAGCGCCGAAGAATTGATGCTTTTGAACTGTGGTGTTGGAGAAGACTCTTGAGAGTCCCTTGGACTGCAAGGAGATCCAACCAGTCCATTCTGAAGGAGATCAGCCCTGGGATTTCTTTGGAAGGAATGATGCTAAAGCTGAAACTCCAGTACTTTGGCCACCCATGCGAAGAGTTGACTCATTGGAAAAGACTCTGATGCTGGGAGGGATTGGGGACAGGAGGAGAAGGGGATGACAGAGGATGAGATGGCTGGATGGCATCACTGACTCTATGGACGTGAGTCTGAGTGAACTCCTGGAGTTGGTGATGGACAGGGAGGGCTGGCGTGCTGCGATTCATGGGGTTGCAAAGAGTGGGACACGACTGAGTGACTGAAATGAACTGAACTGATCTTGCAGTTAACTGGGGCTCCATGTTAAGGGCTGGCCAAGAAATATAGTAAAAAGTGATACATCCTTTCAAGAGTGAATCACAATGACCCTTCCCCTTTCCACATAATTATTTTCTTTTTAAAAAATATTTTCTAATTGAAGTATAGTTGATTTATACTATTGTATTAGTTTCAGGTACATAATATAATGATTCAGTTTTTGTGAAGATAATATTCCATTATAAATTACTATAAGATATTGGGTTCAATTCCCTGTGCTATACAGTAAATCCTTATTATTGATCCATTTTAAGTATAGTAGCTTGTGTTTGTTAATTCCATACCAAAAATTTGTCCTTCCCTCCCTCCCTGTCCAAAAATTGTGTTAAATGCTTTTAGATCTGTTTTAGAACTGTTATGTTAAAAATATTGCATGTTCAGATTTTCATGATTTAATATGATGTTAGCTGTAGGCTTTATGCAAATATTCTTTATCAAACTGAAGAATTTCCCATTGGTCCCTAGTGTTTTTATCATGAATGGACTTTGAATTTTTCTAAAAGCTTTTATGACTCAACTGATATGACAATATGATTTTCTATTTCTATTGATTAAATTGATTAATTCTCAAATATTTAGCCTGCTTAGCATATCTGGAATAGATTTCACTTGATCATGGAGTATGACATTCTTTATACATTTTGAGTTCAGTTTGTTCATATTTTTGAGGATATTTTTGTCAATGTCCATGAAAGAACTGGTCTATAGTTTTCATTTCTTATAATACCTTAATCTGCTTTGTTGTTTGGAGCAATGCTATTCTCAAAAAAGAGGCAAGTTTTTTCACTGTATCTTTTCCTGGACAAGATTTTAGAGAATTAGTGCCATTTTTTCTTTAACTGTTTGCTAGAATTTACCAGTAACACCATTTGAGTCTGGTGATTTATTGGTTTGGATGGCTAGTTTATGATTTATCTTCTTACTAGATATAGAATTACTGAAGTAATTTACTTTTCTGTGTGTTTTGGTACTTTGTGTTTTTCAAATAATTGGTCTGTTTTATCTGAATTATCAAATTTGTAGACATGAAGCTGTTTATATATTTTTTATTGTCATCTAAATCCAGGGAATTAGCAGTAATGATCCTCTTTCAGCTATGATATCGATGTTTCATGTCATCTCTCTTTTCATATTCTTTTGCCTGGCTAGAGGCCTGCAAAGTTTGTGGTTCTTTTCAAAGAACTATTTTTTAGTTTTGTTGATTTTTCTCTATTGTTTTCTTGTTTTCAATTTCATGCTCAGTGCTCTAATTTTAATTATTTTTTTCCTCTGCTTGCTTTAGAGTTAAATTGATCCTTGTTTCCTAGTCTTTTAAATTGGAAGCTTGGGTTATTGATTTTAGATCTTTCTCTTATATTACATGCACTGAATGTTATACATTTTCCTTTAGGCATTGAACTATTTCTATAGCATGACAATGATTTTGATAGGTTTTATTTTTATTTTCATCTAGTTCAAAATTTGTTTTAATTCCTCTTGAGTCATCCTATTTGACTCATATGTTATTTGCTATTTAGTAATGTATCATTTAATTTCCAAATGTTGATGATTTTCCAGCTAAGTTTTTGCTGTTGATTTTGTAATTCCATTGTGGTATGAGTGCATACTTTGTATGACTTCTATTCCTCCTATTTGATGAGGTATGCTTTATGGTCTAGAATGCGGTCTTTTTTGGTGAGTGTTCCATGTGAACTTGAGCATAATGAGCATTCAGCTCTTATTGAAGAGAGTATTCTAAAATTATCAGTTAGACCAAAAGGATTGATAGTGACCTTCAGGTGCACTCTCTCTTTATTGATTTTCTACCTACTTGACCCATCAGTTATTAAAAAGGGGAATGTTTCAATTTACAAATATAATAATGCATTTACCTATTACTTGTTTCAGTTCGATCACATATGTGATGCTCTATTGTTAGGTACATGCCCTTTTAGGATTATTATGCTTTCTTGAAGAATTGACCCCTGTATCACTTTGTAATATCCTCTTATTAACTCTCAGTCTTTCACCCAGCTTCTGTCTCTGGTCTGTGATCTTCTCAAGTCTTTCTATATATACAATTTTCAGGTAAGAATACCCGGGCTGGCCTAAGAAGTTGCCCATCATTCTTCTCATACAATGCTTATATGGATAGTTATATTGCCCTCTCCCAATCTAGTCCATACTGTATAAAGCAATAAGTATATTAATAGGTAGCACTTTTATAACTCATACTATGTATTAGGCACTGGGCTCAGCACCTTATATATATTTACTTCTTTGTTTCCTATAAATACCTTATGAGGAGGCACTGTCTTTATCTGTATTTTATAGTTGAGGAAACTGAGAGACACATTAAATAATTTTCTCAGGGTCAGTAGCTAAATGGCAGGTCAAGATTTTGTCATTAAGAAGACTACATCTCGAATAATTAGAAATTTGCATGGATGGATGTTGGATAAATGAGCTTTTGTGTCGCCAAATAAAAGCATAATTTTAGCTTGTTCATGTCACCATGAAAAGGCAATAAATGGCACAATGTTTCTACAACCACTTAGTGTATTGTTTACCAGCCATTTCTGTGATTGCTACCTGACAGCAAGTCAATACTTGTTACTTCTGAGTGTTTTTGTTTCTTTAGTAATCTCCAAATTCACATTCCTCCAATACCATGAGGTGTAATTCAGTGTTCACTATTAAATGAATTAGCTAGGTGGATCTGTAAATGTTTCTGATGAAATTAGGTTTCATTTTCTGTGGAGTCTGGTGAACGAAATTACAGCATTTAATTTAGTGAATTATGAGGACACAGGCTGTGCTTCATTGATTTATTCACCTTTTTCCCTTTAGTGTGGACTTTGAAAATGTAGTTATAACTATTTTATTTCCAATAGAAAATAAAACATTGAATTTTCAGGACTGAAATAGTAGCACAAATCTGGGTTATTTTTACATAATTCTTATAAGTCATGTTGAAAACTGCTTATACATGGTAGCCTATTTTACATATTTATTGACATGAACAACCATATCTTATATCTTAGGCTAAAAAATTGGGACATCTGGCTGTCAAACAGTCTCCCATCTTGCTCATACTATATTGGTCTATTATATAAATTTTCACATTTTATGGAATTTGGCAAGAAAAAAGAACTGGTGCTCAAGAGGCAGCTTATGTAATTTAAACTATGTATTTACCATGTATCTGTGTTTTCTATAAACTCCTTGAATAAACCTAGGTATGAGAATTTGATTCTTTAAAAATGTATTTTTAGAATGAAGATAGTAAGAAGATAGTAAGCTCAGTGAAACAATTAGACCCACTGGTCAGCTGACATGAAGGAAATAATTATTTTTAGGTAAATATGGTGGAATATATTATCACAGGAGTCCATTTCCATGTCCCAAACACATAGAATATAGCTGAATAAATTAAATGCATAGCGAAGCTTGAAATGAAGAATGGAAAAATCCACAAGTGTTTGAAATGGAGCAGAAAAGTCAAGAAAAGACACTTATTAGATGTCAAGCTAAGATGCCTATAGGGAAATTGGAATGAGATATGAACTTTAAACAAAGAATATAGGCCTCCATACAACCACATGGATAATAATCCTGACCACTGATTCGGGAAGTACACCAAGCAGGATTTGAATTGCCATGAGAAACCCTGGAGCCATCAAGGGATATATTATGAAATGTTGCCTAGAAAAATTCCACCCCAGCTGCCACAGGGAAATAGCAAAGAAATTCTCTATCATCTCTCTGAATTCTCCCCTCTCAGTGTTACTCTTGTAAACCTTTGTAACACTTGAGAGCTGAATAAACTTAAGCATTCTCTTGATTATGCATCTGTTGCTTTCTCTGCTTTGAATATTCTTCCTCCAGAGAGCCATGCATGTTATCACTTCTTGTTTGTCAAGTCATTGCTCAAGTATCATCTTGTCAGAAAGGCTTTCCTCACTGCTGTATATACAATAGCATCTGTTTCCCCAGCCAAGAATACTGTGTGATCCCTTCACCTTTCTTTAAATTTCACCATAGTGCCTACCATCATCAAAAACATGAAGAATTCATTAGTTTATCATCAGTCTTCTATCACTAGAATTAAGCTATATGCAGACAGGGACCTGTTTAAGCACTTAGCTTAATGATATATAATATAAATAATATAATATATAATATATGATTATATAATGTATATGATGTATCATTATATATCATGTGGCACATAGAAGATGCTCAGTTGTCCTTATTAAGAATAAGAGAAAGGAGAGAAGGAAGAAAGAAAGAAAGAAAGGGAAGACATGCCTCAAATAGGTAATTGGTAAAAGGTTGCCTCTCTAAAAGAATTCAAGCTAGATTTAGAAAAGGCAGAGGAAAGTAAAAGTGAAGTCGCTTAGTCATGTCCGACTCTTTGCGACCCCATGGACTGTAACCTACCAGGCTCCTCCATCCATGGGATTCTCCAGGCAAGAATACTGGAGTGGGGTGCAGTTTCCTTCTCCAGGGGATCTTCCTGACCCAGGGGTTGAACCCGGGTCTCTCGCCTTGCAGGCAGACACTTTAACTTCTGAACCACCAGGGAAGCCCCAGAAGGGAAGGCAGAGGAACCAGAGACCAAATTGCCAGATCTCCTGGATCATAGATAAAGCAAGAGAATTCCAGAAATATCATCTACTTCTGCTTCATTGACTACCCTAAAGTCTTTGATTGTGTGGATCACAATAAACTGTAGAAAATTCTTCAAGAGATGGGAACACCAGACCACCTGACCTGCCTCTTGAGAAATCTGTTTGCAGGTCAGGAAGCCACAGTCAGAACAGGACATGGAACCACGGACTGGTTCCAAGTTGGGAAAAGAGTACATGAAGGCTGTATACTGTCACCCTGCTTATTTAACTTCTATGCAGAGTACATCATGTGAACGCTGGACTGGAAGAAACACAACCTGGAATCAAGATTGCCAGGAGAAATACCAATAATCTCAGATAGGCAGATGACACCACCCTTATGGCAGAAAGTGAAGAGGAACTAAAAAGCCTCTTGATGAAAGTGAATGAAGAGAGTGAAAGAAGCTGGCTTAAAACTCAATATTCAAAAACCAAAGATCATGGAATCTGGTCCCATCACTTTATGGTGAATAGATGGGGAAACAATGGAAACAGCGAGAGACTTTATTTTCTAGGGCTCCAAAATCACTGCAGAGGGTAACTGAAGCCATGAAATTAAAATACGCTTGCTCCTTGGAAGAAAAGCTATGACCAACCCAGACAACATATTAAAAAGCAGAGACATTACTTTGCCAACAAAAATCCATCTAGTCAAAGTTATGGTTTTTCCAGGAGTCATGTATAGATGTGAGTTGAACCAAAAGGAAAGCTGAGTGCCGAAGAATTGATGCTTTTGAACTGTGGTGTTGGAGGAGACTCTTGAGAGTCCTGTGGAGAGCAAAGAGATCAAACCAGTCCAATCTAAAGGAAATCAGTCCTAAATATTCATTGAAAGAACTGATGCTGAAGTAGAAGCTCAGGTACTTTGGTTACCTGATGCCAAGAACTGACTCATTGAAAAGACCCTGATGCTGGGAAAGATTGAAGGCAGGAGGAGAAGGGAATGACAGAGAATGAGATGTTTGGATGGCATCACCGACTGGATGGACATGAGTTTGAGCAAGCTCTGAGAGTTGGGGAAGCCTGGCATGCTGCATTTCATGGGCTTGCAAAGAGTCGGACATGACTGAGCGACTGAACTGAACTGAACTGAAAGAATAGTAGGCTTGATAATTCTTGTTTGATTGCTCACTGAGTTAACAAACTTGTATCATTAAAAAAAGTCACTGCTTTTATGAAGTCATTAGTGGTACTGTGTGGGGGAGCAGAGATAAGCATTCGCATTACAAAGAAGCAAGACTGAATCTGTTCAAAGTGTCAATTTATTAATCATCAGTGCATTGCTTCCTTATAACCTGGGTTTCAGTTTATAGCAGAAATTGTTTATTGTTCTTGATCCTGCTTGACTATGAGGAAGTTTGTCCTCAAGACTGGGCTACTACGAAGACGCCAAAGCATTTGTACTCACATTTATACTCTCATTTCTTTTTTCTAATCTCTATCCTTCTGTGTCTCACTTATCTGTACCAATTGATATGGTGCTTAGAAACTTCTGTCTCTTATAAATGTATCTGATGTCAAATGGATTTTGAATAAGATCAGAGCAAGCAAATAAGGCCCAGAGAGCAGAACTGTTCATGTCCTACGACACAAATATCAAGCATTTACATTTATTAGTGCCTAGAAACATTTTCTCATTATTTGGTGTATGCTGATGCTAAATCGCTCAGTCGTGTCTGACTCTGCAACTCATGGACTATAGCCCACAGCCTCCTCTGTCCATGGGATTCTCCAGGAAAGAATACTGAGATGGATTGCCATTTCCTTCTCCAATTTTGGTGTATAAGTTTGTGCTATTTAGGTCAGATAAGCTTATTTTCTGAGGCTTCCCATGTGGTGCTAGTGGTAAAGAACCTGCCTACCAATGAAGGAGATATATGAGACTCAGGTTTAATCCGTGGGTCAGAAAGATGTCCTGGGGGAGGCCATGGCAACGCCCTCCAGTATTCTTGTTTGGAGAATCCCACATCAGAGCCTGGAGGGCTTTGGTCCACAGGGTTGCAAAGGGTCAGGCGCAACTAAAGCGACTTAGTACAGCACAACACATGCTCACTTTCTATCTAAAAGCTTTAATTTTCCACAATATACAGTGTATACGTTCAACTAAGTTTTGAAAGATGTATATGTAATACTCTGCCTTTGGCTCAATCCTGAAGGTACATGTAAAAGTCACAACTTTTATCACACGTTATCCCTGATTTTTAAGTAATAGCCATCAGAATTGCCCTTAGTTATGAATATTTGAGGTCTTCAGGGCAAAGTTGAATGACAGTAGAGAGAAAAACTGTCAGAGTGGGCAAAGAATTGCAGAGTGATGGAAAAGATACCTTTCTAAAGGTGAAAAAGAAGCTTCTATGAGAGACTGAAAAATTAAATCTAGCATTCTTAAGACATTTTATTAATTCAGTTCAATCTCACGAATATTGGATTTGATTCTTTGACGCTTCTCTTAACATTCCTCTTTTGAATCTAGCTTAAAGTATAGTCTGGTTCCTTAAATGTTGTTATTGGCGTTATATTGTTTCAATCATGCATTCTTTCAGCAAGCATTTATTGTTCGTTACACCATACATAAGCCTTTAAGTTGGGGCAGGAATCTGTCTCAGTGACTTGATTCAGCATGCTGTTGTGATCCTTGTGTCTCAGTCTGAGGTCTATATGTCTGGTAGGCTGAGTCACCAACTATGAATGCTAGTATATTTTTCCTCCTTTGTTCTTGATGATAGGTCATAGGGAAAATAATGCTGTGACTTTAATGTCATTTTTTTGTTTGTGTGGGAACTGGGGGGAATGGTGGGTGACTGACCATCCCTATGTTATCTCCTGAAGGTGAAAGTAGTACTGAAAGGAAAAAAGGCACAGAACTGAAAGGAAGGCAGAAAGAAACTCTGCTTCCTTAATCTCTAAGATGAGTGTGTCATCAGCTAAAAATTGAATTCATTGGCTTTATATAATTGTAATTCAAACCAATCTACAATAACTGCTTACATCTTAATGATGATGGAGTGCTAAGGTTATCATTATTGTTTATAAAAGACATCATAAGTATAATTAACTCATATTGAACTGCCTTTTTGTTAACGACATTGCCAAAAGTCATACTCGGATGCATTTGGCTCCTTTTAGTGAGCAACATGTGATTGAATGAGCCCTTCAGAAGATTCTTTCTGAGTATAATTTATTACAGCATTTGCCATAAATCATTAACAAGGGCAGTATAGTTGTAGCATTTACTTTTATATAGTTTTATTTAAATTAAGGAGAGAGTCTGCATATACAGAGAAATTAATTCTTGATTAAAATATAGTGGGATCTGAAGAAAGATTGAGGAGAACAAATATTGCTCACTTTTCAAAGTGAATTATGGTTTTTTTAATTGAAATATGATTGCTTTACAGAATTTTGTAGTTTTCTGTCACACGTCCACATGAATCAGCCATAGGTATACATATCCCCTAGTTTCTATTGCATGGCACTGTTAATTTCTACCATAAGGGAATAAAGCTTGCAACTATTCACTATCAATGTGCATATATATGTAGGATGTGATGTGTGTCTCTGTGCTCAGTTGTGTCCGATTCTTTGTGACTCCATGGACTATAGCCAACCAGGCTCCTCTGTTCACAGGATTCTCCAGGCAAGGATACTGCAGTGAGTTGTCATTTCCTTCTCCAGGGAATCTTCCTGACCCAGGGACTGAAACAATGTCTCCTGTCTCCTGCGTTGGCAGGCAGATTCTTTACCACTGAGCCACCTGAAAGCCCATATATATGTATATACATGCACATATGTATGTGTACATAGGTACATATACAATATACATATATAGTCATTGGGTAAGTTATTGGATAAATTATTGGCTCTATGATACGGGGAAACTGTGGATAAGCTGTGACTTTATTTACCAAATATAAAATAGTCTGTGAAAGACCAATTTTAGAAAATGAAACATTTGATAGAAATTTGAAGAACTAACTTACTCTCCTGAACAAAAGTAGTCTTTTATCAAAGAAGAGGTGAATGGATACCTGGTGTACACATAGAGGCTATGCCACAGAAAGTAAGGAAAGGACAAAGGATAAAGCGTGTGTGGGGCTGCAGGTAGCCAAGCATAGTATTGAGAAGTCCAGTAAGTAATCAGGGTCAGAAAGATCCTGATTCTTTCATGTCAGACACCAGGATTACTGTATGAGAAAGATAAAATATTAATAAATACAATGTGTATCCTCATACTCCAGTTGGGGATTAAAATAGACTTCCTTTTTAGACTTGATGATGTCATAGTGCTCATCCTTAAGACAAATTTAGTTCCTACATGGTTAAAAACAAGAATTTTGAAAGACCTGGGTCAGGAAAATGAACGAGAATAAAAGGAAATTCAGGTACAAAGATTAAAAATTCATTACTTCTGTTTCTTTGAAACAAGGCTCAATGATTTGGCCTGTAAAATCTACTTATTTAATCATTATGACTGATTTCTTTATATTGCAAGGAACAAAAGTTTATAATATGGCTTATATCACCTGAGGAGTCTAATCCTGGATTTAGTAATGCTAAGTCCTGAGTCCCACCTCTGGGGATTTGGAGGCAGTACAGCTTTGATGTAGTCTGGGTCTCTCTAGTTAGTAAAATGCCAAGGTGGTTTCATTCCCACTCTAAAGAGTTTTCTTATCTTGGTTATTGGATTTGGGGGAGGAAATAGCCATTTGTTAGAGTAGGCACACTAGAAAAGTGAAAAGCAACACTGGAAAATCTATCATCATAGAGATAATTTGTTTTAAGAGTAACATTAACCCAATAACATCTTGAGCAAGTTTCATACCACATATTTTACTAACCATCTGTTACTCAATTATAATTTTTACTTTTATTTTTATATATTTATTTTATATATTTTTACTTTATTTTGGCTTTCTTTTTGGCCAACTTTCCTCCTTTATTCAAAAGTTATTTTAGTTGCATGAGTTACTAGTATTTTATATTGATGAAGTTGTCAAAAAGTAAAAACTGCCCATTTAAAATATCAGCTAATTTTCTTATCCTATATACTTATCTGATTTTTCTTGTCCTTTATCAACTAATGTTTTCCACTCCTCTACAATTTTCTGTGACCTGTTGATAGACCTGTTCAAATTATTGGCACATTCAGTCACTGCAAACAATTTTGTATTATCATCATCCCATATCTGGTCTATGCTCCGTATTTATTGTCTCCCCCAACTCCCACTATCATTTAACATTTTCTCAGTGGAATGTAAGGCACTTGACAGCAGCAATTTACATTCATGTAATGCTTTTGTGTTACATATTTTAATATTTTGGCATTTTGGGAAATAAAGTGAAAATCACACACACACATACACACACACACACACACACACACACACACACATATATATAGTTGAATTTCATTTTTGAAATAAGCTAAGTAATAATTTAATCTGTTTTTCACAAAGGCCTTAAAGGATTGTCTGGTATTTATTAAAGTTTGTTTTCTGTCCCCAACAGATGATATTTCAAAGTAAAGGGCAGGTTCTTAAATTAAAATTTTATTTCATAATCAAAAGCATAGGGTTCATATGGTTGTTTTATTAAAAATAATTGCTGCTGCTTCTTATTTCATTCCTAGCTTATCAAACTGAATAGAAACTAAACTTTCCTGTCAATTTATACTTACCATAATTCCAAAAGCTTAAAAGGGAGATAATCATGACCTGTTTTTCTCTGAACCCAATGACCTACATATTTAGAAGAAATCAAATAAACAAGTTCAAAATATAAGAATCCTAAAAAATACTGCAAATGAACTGTTATTAAAGATTCCTTTAACTACAGAACTAAAAGCCGAGTTAGTTTTACATTAGCAATATGGGTTACTTAAAAAAAAACAAAACAAAACTTCACTTTTCTCTAATCAAAGAAATATATAATTATAAAATTAACCAATTAACATTTATTTAAAAAGTTGCCTCAGCTTATTGAGGCATAATCATTTTAGAAGTATATTCATAGGGAAATAATTTATTTTCTGTCCCAAAAATATATATTCCCCTCCTCTCAAAATGATTCCTAACTTGTTCTGAATAATGTGATTATAGCTTTAACAATTTTACGAGAAAAACTCTGAGATTTTAGTAAATGTTAATTATGATTTTTTCTTGGAAAAATTTTAGCCATGCATTTAAGAAAAAGCAATTCATTTGCGTGAAATTCTGTTACCAGACATAGCCCTTTATTGCCTAATATACATTCAGTTTCATGTCCAGTTAGAACATAAGGCACAATAAAGACAACTGGCAAAAGAAAGCATATATTTATTTTATGTAGCTGCCTGTTATGCAGGAAGTTCATAAACTCCATATTCTGTTGTTGAGCATAACTCTGTGGCCCAGCGGACATCTGGTACTCCATGCATTTGCCAGAGGTATTCCAATTGCATTTGTGTTTTAAGCAACCCAAATGTCCTTCAACGGGTCAATAGATAAGTGTTGGTACATCCATACAACAAAATACTTCAAGGAATTTAAAAAAAGAACTACTGATACACATAACATGAATGAATCTCAGACGCAATAATCTAAGTGGAAGAAGTTAAATCTTAGAGGCTGTGTAAAATATGTTTCCATCTATGCTAATATGGCAGGCTTGAAATGGCAAAAGTATAGAAATCAAAAACCGATTAGTCAGTGAGCCCAAGAAACTAGACTGGAAGAAGGGTTTGACTTCAAGAGGTCATGAGGGCATATTTTCAGCTGCTCTACACCTTGATTGTTGGAAGTGTTAGTGTTATAGTGTGTAAGTTATACCTATAAAAAAAAGCACTAAATGAGAAAAACAGAACAACTTTGACACTACATTGCTAATGTGCAAGTACAGGTGAGGTGACTGCAAAGCATATGACATAATAGTATTTGATTATATAAATAATTACCAATCAACAATAATGGCAAAAAAATCTAAATAAAATTTGCATGAATGATGTTAATAGAACATTCACAAAAATGAGTATCCAAATGGCAATAAACAAGTGAACATATGTTCAATTTCACTTTGAATCTGAGCATGACATAACATAGCAACAATGAATTTCTCCTAGAACAGTCAGTTGATAAGATGTGTTAATGAGGATGTAGAGGCTTTAAGGAGTATGAGAGGAAAATGTATTCTTACACAGCAGGGCAAGTTTCAAAAATGGTAGTCCTTTCGAAGAGATATCCTTCTCTGTCTAGTAACATTGAAAATAAGAATACCCAGGCACTCAGAAATTCTGCTAAATAGTGAAAATTGAAATAATTATTTGGGTTAGTTGCAGTTGCAGTTGTCTAAGAGTTTTCAGTATTGTATACAAAATATTCATCAGAGCATATTTATGCCAGGAATAATTGGAATCACCAAATCATATGCTATTTAAAATGTTTCTGATTCTAATATCCTTAATATTGACTGAGTTTCCTCATCAGTAATGGGAAAATTGTAATTTAATTATTTCCTGGTGTCATCTGGAATAAAATATTTAATCTGCACCTAGAACACTGTAGGTATGATCTGATACTGATTATAATAATTGATACTCATCTTTAAAGGCCAGATAAAAATGGGAAAGGATTTTACATGACCAAAAATGAGAATAACTACAGTTTACTCCTTTGATTCTATAGGAGTATTTTTTTTTAACCCTTCTTAAAGCCCCAGTGGTATCTACTTTAATCGAGTAGCTAGGATCTTCAACCTCACCTAACTATGGATTCTTTTCAGTAGGTGTCAACAGGGGTCTGTATCTGCTTTGATATCCAGCGCCAGTTCATTTGAGCCTCAATACAGTTTTGAATGGGATTGAAACACTGTATAATTCAGTTACTGTCTTACTCTAAAACCACAGAATTTACTCATTTCTAACTTAGACCTTGAATTAGTAAAATATAATCCCTCTTGAGTAACATGCTCTCATCAAGGAGAAGATTATTACAATATGCAACTAACTTTCTCAAATATAGTAACTGCTGTGCACTTTTGTGGAAGCTTTATTTTGTTTGGTGTATGAAACCCAAATTTCTTCTGCACTCTAATGCCATATTCAGAATTTCAAATGCCCATACAAACACACTGGGGACTTCCTGCAATGCAGGAGACCTGGGTCCGATCCCTGGGTTGGGAAGATCCCCTGGAGGAGGGCATGACAACCCACTCCAGTATTCTTGCCTGGAGAATCCCATGGACAGAGGAGCCTGATAGGCTGCAGTCCATGGGTGTCACAAAGAGTCAGACATGACTGAGCAACTAAGCACACAGAAGGACATTTCAAATTCCAAATTCTACGTATTTACTCCTATCGGCATTTTCTAGTTTATGTTTTTTCTAATGACTCTATAAGATTTAGAAAGTATGCTGCTGCTGCTGCTGCTAAGTCACTTCAGTTGTATCCAACTCTGCACGACCCCATAGACAGCAGCCCACCAGGCTCCCCCATCCCTGGGGTTCTCCAGGCAAGAACACTGGAGTGGGTTGCCATTTCCTTTAGAAAGTATGGTGATGGCTTATTTGCTTATGTCATGTTCTGTTCTTGTGACTCCATGGAGATTTACCAGGCAAGAATCCTGCAGTGGGTTGCCATTTCCTTCTCCAGGGGATCTTCCCAACCCAGGGATCAAACTCAGGTCTTCTGTAATGCAGGCAGTCTCCTGCTTAAAACTTAAAACATTTTTTTTTTTTTCCTGAGCTATTTAAATTGTATACCTATACTGTTCATATACCTATTAGCCTGAAGTTGTCCAATTCTACTTCCTGTAAGTTATTCTTGATTAACATAACATTATCCAAAATAGAAGAAAATAAAGGAAGAATTTAGTTACTGAGTAAGCTGGAGTGAATATTATGAGTATAAAAGTTATTGTTAAAATGTGTATATCTTTGAAAATGATAGGAGTTGCTAACCAGGCCAGACACAAGGACAATTGGTGTAAAAACAGATTGTCCTGGGCAAATGGAGACAAATATTTATAATAGTGATAAATAACTCACCACAACCAGATACAGATTCTGTAAATTTATTGCAAAGATGCCCTAGCTAAAATGTCCCATATTCTGATGCATATATTTGCACCTTTGGGGGAACACTTTCTCATTTATTTCACTCAATTACATTTATTGAGTTTCAGGATGGGAGCTAGATACTGGGGGTCAGCACTGAAGGATACAGACCCCGTGTTTGCTCTCAGGGCATCCATCTCAAGCTTTCCTGTTTAATATCGATATTAACATTTAATGCTATTTCAAATGTCTTAGGGTGTCGCACACATAAACTATAACTAAGGTGTGCTATTTAGGTAGAAATGTGCAGTAAAACTGATTTTACAAAAAACAGAATGTAAAGATAAGTCTACACTGTCCAATGCTTCATGTCTTTAGAACTCATCTTCAGAGAAAAACTAACAAAGTCTAAGAACATCTTTAAAGAAAAAAATAGTAATAGATGAATAAGGTCATTTATTTATGGAACTATCCTTAAAAACAAACTGTGGGAAATTCTTAAAGAGATTGAGTACAAGACCGCCTGAACTGTCTCCTAAAAAACCTGTATGCAGGTCAAAAAGCAACAGAACCTTACCTGGAATAACTGAATGGTTCAAACCTGAGAAAAGAGGATGGCAAGGCTGTCATTGTCACCCTGTTTATTTAACTTATATGCAGAGCACATTATGCAAAATGCTGGGCTGAATGAATCACAGGCTGAATCAAGATTGCTAGAAGAAATATCAACAGCCTCAGATATGCAGATAATACCACTAATGACAGAAAGTAAAGAAGAACTAAAGAGTCTCTTGATGAAGATGAAAGAGGAAAGTGAAAAAGCTGGCTTAAAACTCAACATTCAAAAAACTAAGATCATGGCATTTTGTCCCATCACTTCATGACAAATAGAAGGGGAAAAATGGAAACAGTGACAGATTTTATTTTCTTGAGTTCCAAAATCACTGCAGACAGTGACCGCAGCAATGAAATTAAGAGACACTTGCTCCTTGGAAAGAAAGTTATGACAAATCTAGACAGCATATTAAAAAACAGAGACATCACTTTGCCGACAAAGGTCTGTAAAGTCAAAGCTATGGTTTTTCTAGTAGTCATGTATGGATGTGAGAGTTGGACCATGAAGGAGGTTGAGTGCCAAAGAACTGATGCTTTCAAATTTTTGTGCTGGAGGAGACTCTTGAGAGTCCCTTGGACTGAAAGAAGATGAGGCCAGTTAACCCTAAAGGAAATCAACCCTGAATATTCATTGGAAGGACTGATGCTGAAGCTGAAGCTCCAATATTTTGGCCACCTGATGCGAAGAGCTGACTCATTGGAAAAGACCCTCATGCTGGGAAAGACTGAAGGCAAAAGAAGGGGGCAGCAGAGGATGAAATGGTTTGATAGCACCACTGACTCAATGGACATGAATTTGAGCAAACTGGGAGATAATGAAGGACAAGGAGCCTGCATGCTGCAGTCCATGGGGTTGTAAAGAGTCAAACAATTTAGCAACTGAATAACAACAACAAACTTTCCCTGATGCTGGGAAAGACTGAAGGCAGGAGGAGAAGAGGATGACAGAGAACAAGATGTTTGGATAGGATCTCCAACTCAATGGACATGAGTTTGAGCACACTCTGAGAGATGGTGAAGGACAGGGAAGCCTGGCGTGCTGGAGCCCATGGGGTGGCAAAGAGTCGGACGTGACTCAATGACTGAACAATAATCCTTAAAAAACAAAATGTCATAGCAAGTGATTCAAGGAAATAATAACTGAATGTAAGGGCAGAAACTGGAAAACAAAAGCTATAACATTGTTACAGTTAAGTTTCCTTATAATATGTTGAAAAAGGTATTTAAAATGTCTACTTCCTTCTTCTCCTCAGAATCATTTCACATATATTATACACAGGTCCTGATTTGTTTTCTAAATTGTCAGAAACAATCATTTTTCATATCTATGTTCATCAATGATAATGAACATATCTATTCAAATTCTTCCATATTTGATCGGAATTATCCATGTATTGCCTCAGTCAGAACAGTTTCTTAACAAAAAAAAATAAGAACAGTGAACAAAACAAAACAACACACACAAAACACTTTACTGACTGTGTGAATAGAACACACATCAATACCTTGTTTGTTGTGGATACCTCAACTTGGTCCTCCATAGGCCACTGACTAGCAGTGGCTATTTCCTTAACTTTTCCTCATTGGACATTATTTATGTGTGTGAACAGGCTGGAATAAGCCTCTAAACTTTCTTCCAACTTGAATATTTGCACAATGTGTAACTTTAACACTGTAATAGAATTTCTCAATTTCTTTCTCATTGTTTTTGTTTCTTTGTATGTTTTCCAGCTCTAGTTTTCTAATTTTCTCTTTTCTTTCGTAGAGAAGCGTATGAAGAAATAGATTGAATGCACTTTTCCACATCTAAAACTTTCACTAAAACCTCAACTCTCTAACGTGCCTCTTCTCTTACTATTTAACTAATATTATTTGTTACGTCACCAAAGACCTTGTGTTACTACCCCAAGACAACCATCTGAATGCTTATCACACTTAAGCTTTCTGCAGAATATGCCTTTTTGGGGCATTGTCTCTATTTTGAAGTTCTCTCCATCATGGTCTTTCAAGATAATGCCTTCTTTTTATTCTTATTTTTTTTAATTTATTTTTTGCTTCTCTGGTCACTCTATTTTTTTCTGTCATCTTTAATATTGGATCTCGCATATTCATGTTAAACCTTTACTATAGTTCTAAAGTTATGACATTTCATCTATATCCATATGTTCAATTTACACTTAAGTTCATAAATTGCTATCACTAAACCAAATCTTTTTTAGATTCTGCTTTACCACATACACAGAAAATATTTACCTAAATATCAAACAGATATCTTAGAATCAACATGTAAAAAATATCAAAGTGTAAAATAGACCACTTTATTCCCCCAGGCCCAAATATTTTCCTCCTGAGTTGTCCCTTATCATTGTATATGGTACTTAATTGCTTGAATCTTTAAATTCTGTCCATTTTGAGTCCTTAAAAAATTCTGAAACTATTCTTTTCTCTTTATATTCATTATAATAACTTTGAAACATTCATGATTCTTTGTGTCTGTGTGTGCCTGTATTATTCTTTGTATTTATTTGTTAATAATGTAATTAACTGCCCTCTGACTAGTCTCTTGTTTCTTACCCTAACCACTGTATAAAATGCTGACAGGTTGAGCTTTCTGAAACAATGAGCTTATTTTAGTTCTTATCTTCTTGGCATCCATCAGTATTGTTTTGACTTTTAAGATGAGGTCAAAATTAGTTAACATAGAACAAGGAACATTTCAGATTTCATCCCTGCCCACCTATTTTCATTATCTCACTGCATAGCATACTGTTAACTATATATTTATTTCTTCCTTTGAACCCTTGATGATGGGGTCTATGAAATATCTCCTGAGCCCCAATTTCTAAAAATGTGTCTTACATCTTTAATATGCTAAAAATGTTAATTATGTAAGTTATTTTTTAATTAAAAGATACATTATCAAGCTTAATCAAAGCACAATTAGGCTACTATTCTCTGAGTGTTACATAGAATAATATTTCTATCTAAGATTTAGAAAACTAAATTCTAATCTTGAATCCCTTACTAGCTAGTTGTGCAACTTGCACCAAGTCTCATAACTTGCCTGGGCCTCAGTTTCTTACTTATGAAACGATTTTGTACTGTTGGATGATTTCTCCAGCCTGTTCTGGTTTCAACTTTCTGTGTAACCTGGTACTGTTCCATGGTCATGATTTAATGAGACACATTAACTTTTCAGGCCTCCAAGGAACAATTTCCTTAGCACTCAAACATAGTGTTTCACCCTAGTGTCTGTCCTATATCCAAGTACGCTTTGCCCCCGGGAACATAGGCTCAGAATGCTGCCATGGCAGAGCCTATTTCCTCATTTCCATCAGTCTTATATAAAGGGGAAAAAATGGTGTCATAACTCCAGTGGATTTATTTCCTGCTAACTTTAAAAGCTAAGAAATGCTTGAAAATATATCCTCAATGTCACTGATTAGAACATCCTGTGGAGACAAATTAATTTTCTCTAAATGACATTTGAAAACTTGCTGAGGGCAAAGAACAGGAGAATGTGGTTATCCAGTGAGTCATTTTATAATTTCAGGATGAAATTGACCACCTTGTATGGCCAGTTTTTGTGGAGCAAACAGGACAAGGTGAGTTTTCCCCAGCTATGAGCAAAGTACCTATTACTAATTTAGAAAAGGGAGGGATAACAGTCTGGAAAATTATAGGTCCATTTAAATAACTAAATGTGCTATAAAGATATATGCCAAGATTTTGGCAACAAGACTTGAAAGAGTTATGGATAAATTAATACACAGGGACCAAGTTGGATTTATGAGGCATGAAACAATTATAGACAGTATGAAGAAGAGTTTTATGTTAATGCAAATTGATAATGATACTCAGACTCTGGTGTTTGCAAATTCTGTTAATATCCAGGAAGTGTGTAATAAAAAGGCACAGAAATATAGCTAAGCAAATATTAAATCATGTAAGTTTATAAAAAGTCTTGTTTTTTGAAGAATAGACTATTATTATAGCAAAATAGATTGTATAATATTCATGGTGTCAAACACCCAACACAGAAAGGTAATTGATTTTTTTCCTTATAGATTGACTATGTGTTGAAAGTCATTATTAGGAAGGTTGTACTTATTTTACAATTTCTTATCTTATTTTTTTGTGATTAAAGAATGACCTAAGTCACCAGTATGACACATTTTAAATAATACATTGTCAGTCACAGGGATTTAAACTAATTTAAGAGTTGCCAATTTAAAATGCTGACGGTAATATATTCCCATCAAGTTTAAAGAAATCTGAGTGAGAGGCATGTAATCCTTTGATTTAACAAATTAATGTTTGAAATTTCATAGAATTTAAAAAAAAAACGGTACATGTCTGTTACCAGCCAGATGATAGATTAGACACTCAGAAGACCCTTCCTCCTACAAAACAATTAAATCTTGCATATAAATACATTGTTGGGTTTCAAGGAATAAGGAACCTATGTAAGAGCTAAAATAAGTAATCAACAAAGCTATAAGCTGAAACCTGAGTAGTAAACAGTGAAGAGTAAATTAATCTGTAAGTTGACTTTATCTAAGGTATGAACACTCATGCCAAACCTGGGATTAAATGCAGCTATATGAGAGTGTATTTCAGTGTGCAGGAGTCTAGGCAGGAGAGTTCACGTAGCATCAAGTAGTGACCAAAACCTCTTGAATCAGAGCAGAAGCAAACATGAATCTTCTTTAGTGTAAAGCATCTCACTTTTAATCCCTTTGGATTTTCACAGAGTAAGATCAAGAAAAGAAAGGCTCACAATGAGAGCTCACAAAACACAGAAGGAAACAAGGCTCAGGGATGAGTATCAGGATAAAGAAGCATGTCACCTGTTTATAAGAAAAGTTTTTTTTTGTTTTTTTTTAGTACCATTGGTATTCTACAAAAGGAGAGAAAATGGAATCAAATAAAATCTTCGATTAAAACCGCAAAAGGCAGAAAAATTGTGGAAGACAAAAGTAGGAACAAAGGCAAGAAGTAGAAGACAGTAACAAATATGGAAAATATGTATCAACTATATCCATGATCACTAAAATGTCAGTGGTCTAAATATACTAATTAAAAGACAGATAAAGCCAATCAAAGAACAAGGGCCCACACTAACATATTGTCTGCAAGAATCTTACTTTAAATATTAAGACACCTTAGATTAAAAGTAAAGTGATGCTGAAAATAGGCCAAGCTGACTCTAATCTAGAGTGATCAGTTTTATTGCACGTGTGCCTGCTAAGTCTCTTCAGTTGTGTCTGACTTTTTGGGACTTTATGGACCAAAGTCCTCCAGGCTTCTCTGTCTACTGGATTCTCCAGACTGGAGTGGGTTGCCATGCCCTCCTCTAGGGGGTCTTCCCGACCCAGGGATGGAACCGGGGTCTCATGTCTCCTGCATTGACATGTGGATTCGTTACCCACTAGTGCCACCTGGGAAGCCCAATCAGTTGTACTATATCAAACGAAGTAGACTTCAGAGCATGTAAATTTATCGGGGATAAAGAGGGGGTTACATAGGTGGCTCAGACTATAAGGCGTCTGCCTACAATGCAGGGGACCCAGGTTCGATCCCTGAGTTGGGAAGATCTTCTGGAGAAGGAAATGGCAACCCACTCCAGTACTCTTGCCTGGAAAATCCCATGGATGGAGGAGAGTGGTAGGCTACATGTAGTCCATGGGGTCGCAAAGAGTTGGACAGGACTGAGCGACTTAACTTTCACTTTCACATAATGACAAAGATGTCAGTACAAGAAGACAATAATCCTTAATAAATATGTATATAATAATAGAACATCAAAATTCATGAAGCAAAAACTATTAGAACTACTTGGATAAACAGATGAATCCATTGTTATAGTTGAAGACTTCTATACTCCTCCATTGGAAATGAACAGATTCAGCAGGCAGAAAATCAATATGGACATAGATGAACTCAACATCATCAATTAACTGGATGTAGTTGACGTCTCTCAATGATTTCATCAGGGTTTCCCCAGTTGCTCAGATGATAAAGAATCTGCCCGCAAGGCGGGAGATCTGGGTTTGATCCCTGGGTCAGGAAGATTCCCTGGAGAAAGGAATGGCGACCCACTCCAATATTCTTACCTGAAGAATTCCATGGACAGAGGTGCCTGGCAGGCAGGAAGGCACAGTCCAATGGGATCACAGAGTCAGACACAACTGAGTGATAACACACACTAATGACTTCATCAAACAATAGCAGAGCACACATTCTGTCCAATCTCTGAATAGAACATTCACCATGATAGACCGTGCTCTGGGTCATAGATTACACCTTAAAAATTGAAAAGAGTAGAGATTACTTAAGGTTTGTTCTCATACCACGATGAAATTAAAAACCCTGTAACAGAAAACCAGCTGGAAATTACCAAAATACGTGGATATTAAACAACTCATTTTTAGATAACACATGGGGTAAATATGAATAGAAATTGTATTAAACATTGAATTGAATAAAAGTTTACATGCAATATTAAAGCATCAAATTATCAGTTATCAATTTCAAGTTATCAAAATATATGGGATGGAGCAAAAGCAGTGCTTACATGAAAATATATAGCATTGAATACATATACTGCTCATCACATTATTTGCTTAATAGATTATAAATCAATATTTGAAAATTTTAAGGAACAAATGTTAAGAAAATCTATACTCTTCCTTTCTCCTTTATTACTCGTGCAGAACACTTCTCCTCTGATACATCACCAAGTGTCTGTGGGTTTTTTTTTTTTTTTCCTATACTAATCAATTATCTGCCATACCAGCAGGGTGTCCTACGATTTTACTCAATTCTGATATTGTCTACCTGGAGATAGCGTCAGATCCCATAACTTAAAGTCTTAGCCCTACAACATTACACTCCCAGCTTCAGCTCCCAATTGCAATTACCTGTTACCTGTGCTTCTGATCCACTGGATATAATTCAGAGTTCCCTACTACTGATTATAATGCAGCTCCCTCCTTGGTTCAATTGATTTTGCTGGAGCAGCTCACAAAACTCAGGAAAACAGTTTACATACTAGATTACCAGTTTGTTAAAAACAAAAGAGATGCTACTCAGGAATAGCCAGATGAAAGAGATACAGACGGCAAAGTATGTGGGAAGGGGCATCAAACTTCCATACTGTATTTGAACAGGCACCTGCATGGGCTCACCAACCCAGAAGTTCCCTGAACCTGCTACCTTTGGGATTTTTACGGAGATTCCCTCATATTGGCATGATCCGTCATTAACTCAATTTCTAGCCCCTATCCTCTTCCTGGTAGTTAGGGGATGAAGCTGAAAGTTCCAAGCTTCTAATCATAGCCTAATCTTTCTGATGACCAGCCCCCATCCAGGACTCTACCAAGCATTGCCATATTAGAAAAAAAAAAATATTTCTCCTCGCACTCAGAAAATTCGAAAGAGATTGTTATTCAGTGTCACTTCGACATTTATACAGTTTCCAAATGTGTAGATTGTTACTGAGATTTCTATACAGTTCCATTATTGAATTTGTTTGACCTTGTGTTGTTACTGTACTAAATTATCACAGCTATTTTATTAAAATTGTATAAGGTAAGTTCTTGTCAACCCCTTACCTGTGTTTCTTCTTAGGGAGTGTCCTTGTATTTTCTGTAGTTGCTTTTTTTTTTTTTTAAGCCTCATTATTCTAAATCAAAAATCCACTTTCAACCACATTGTTATCATTATTTGATATTATATTTGACAATTAACAAAAACGCAGTTGGTGTCTACCATGTACATGTACTTGAGGTATGTTTGGGGCTCCACTATGTTATGGCTCCTGATCTAAGAGAGCTTATAGAAGTACTCTGGAAATCTTTGATCATTCTCAAAGATACCAAGCATTTTCTATTTCAAAGGGATAGGGAATTCAAAGTTGAAGATGAAATATTATTCTCCTCCTGATTTTAAGAAATGCAAAATAAGACTGAAGCTTAGTGTTTGTGTCTGAGAGTAACTCTGACTTCCAGCCAATTCCCAGTAATGTACTTAATGTCTGAGAGTTTCGTATATCTGTATGCCTTTCTCCACACTGAGAAAAGTCTGGAAAATTGGTAAAAGTCTGCTAAAGCAAAATTAGAAAGTCTAACCCTCAGGATAATTAGAGAATGTGGTTCCATGATGTGACCTATGTGTTTCTAAGAAGATCCTAGTCTTCTAAATAGTCATTATCCTGAGTTGATGGTTAAATTTTCAATAGTTAATCTTCATGTAGCAGGATGATCAACTGCTATAATTTAGCTAACATTGTTGGTGATGGTAGGAAGAATTTTAATTAAGCAAAGCCAGACTTTTGACGATGAATTATTTGTCAGTTACCTTTTAAAACAATAACCAAGTGAGGATGAGCTTTCATAAAGATAAAGGACAAAGTATATGTCTAGAAAATCCTTCCCTCTGAGGCCAGAGAGCAAATGAAAACTGGGGGCAACAGAGGATCAATAGAAGTGACAAGACAAGCCAGCACTCTCACATTTCCACTTAGCTTATCCTGTTCCTGCTGCTTGAACTTAAGCTGTGAATTTATGGAGTATTCTGTTTTCAAAGAACTTTGCCAATTTGAACAACACTGGACCTGAGAAGAGTGATGAAACCAGAGAGCACATAAAACTAGAAGAGTGCAGATGAGATAGCAAAGGCTTGTCAAGAGATAGAAGCCCTTTAAAAATGTTTTTAGAAGCGATAGCATATTACCAAAGAGCAATAAAAGATACCAAGTCCCAACTGAGAAAAATATTAGAGGCCGTCCAGTGTTATATAATTCTGTCTGTATTCAAATTCAATGAAAATGAAGAGTTTGGGAAGTTAAGGTTAAGGTTGAGCTGAAATGGAGCAAAGCAACAATTTATTAGCTGGTAGTTGCTGGTACCTATGATTTTTGAAATCTCATCTGTCTTCTGCATTTGCACATAGGAAAAAGGCCCACCAGCATACATGGGTCCCAAAGTCCATTGCCTAATCAAACTCCCCATATGTGATGAAAGGCGCCATGAAAAGTCTGTTAAGTAGGCGAGAACAAATGAACAGAGAGAAGCCTTTTCAGTACTCTTTATGTTTGAGAACAAACTCTGGTTTAATTTTAAGACTCATTAACTGTCTATAGTTAAAATCCATTAAAATTCTTTATTAGGCCCCTTCTCTAAGTCTGTTCAGTTCAGTTCAGTTGCTCAGTCGTGTCTGACTATTTGCGACCCCATGAATCGCAGCACACTAGGCTTCCCTGTCCATCACCAACTCCCAGAGTTCACTCAGACTCACGTCCATTGAGTCAGTGATGCCATCCAGCCATCTCACCCTCTGTCATCCCCTTCTCCTCCTGCCCCCAATCCCTCCCAGCATCAGAGTCTTTTCCAATGAGTCAACTCTTCGCATGAGGTGGCCAAAGTACTGGAGTTTCAGCTTTAGCATCATTCCTTCCAAAGAAATCCCAGGGCTGATCTCCTTCAGAATGGACTGGTTGGATCTCCTTGCAGTCCAAGCGACTCTCAAGAGTCTTCTCTTTTGAACACCACAGTTCAAAAGCATCAATTCTTCAGCGCTCAGCCTTCTTCACAGTCCAACTCTCACATCCATACATGACCACAGGAAAAACCATAGCCTTGACTAGATGGACTTTAGTCGGCAAAGTCAAGTCTCTGCTTTTGAATATGCTATCTAGGTTGGTCATAACTTTTCTTCCAAGGAGTAAGCGTCTTTTAATTTCATGGCTGCAATCACCATCTGCAGTGATTTTGGAGCCCCCCAAAATAGAGTCTGACACTGTTTCCACTGTTTCCCCATCTATTTCCCATGAAGTGATGGGACCAGATGCCATGATCTTCATTTTCTGAATGTTGAGCTTTAAGCCAACTTTTTCACTCTCCTCTTTCACTTTCATCAAGAGGCTTTTTAGTTCCTCTTCACTTTCTGCCATAAGGGTGGTGTCATCTGCATATCTGAGGTTATTGATATTTCTCCCGGCAATCTTGATTTCAGCTTGTGTTTCTTCCAGTCCAGCGTTTCTCATGATGTACTCTGCATAGAAGTTAAATAAGTAGGGTGACAATATTCAGCCTTGACATACTCCTTTTCCTATTTGGAACCAGTCTGTTGTTCCAGGTCCAGTTCTAACTGCTGCTTCCTGACCTGCATACAGATTTCTCAAGAGACAGGTCAGGTGGTCTGGTATTCCCATCTCTCTCAGAATTTTCCACAGTTGATTGTGATCCACACAGTCAAAGGCTTTGGCATAGTCTGTCAAGCATATACAAAAGGTCTCAGATGCCACAGACATTTGTGTTTGTCCAGTAGTTAAAAATGTGTGTTCACCGTTTTGTTCTCTTTTCTTTCTGCTTCTTTTTATCTCTCCCTTCTCCCCTTCCATTCTTTTTTCTTTCCTTCCTTTCTTATTTCTTCTCCCTCTTAAGTTTTGTTTGCTTCTTTGATCTATCAGACAGATTTGGAACATGTGAATTTCAAAAGGAAGCAAACAACTGAAATAGGGGAATGATGCCTAGGATTAAGCCATGTGTTTTGAGTTTTAATATTGTTTCATTCTTTCATCTTGATTTTGAATGCAGTCACAATTTGGGGAAAAAAATGTTTCACAGCTTACATATCTGACCATTCTCTCTTGTTTTTATTATCTCTTAAATGGGCTCATTTTTGAGGTTATTTTAAGCATCTAGTTTTACAAAGTTTATGTTTCCCTATTTATAGAAGAATTAATCAAGAAAGTTTCACATCTTAGTTGTTCAGAAGGCCAGTTTTAGCCACTTTGATTACATTGTTAAGGCAATGTGGAATCTCTTATTCAAATACACATTATTTTCCACATTATTTCATAAAGTAAAAGTAAATTTCTACTGTATTTCAATTAGATTTATTGCCAAGAAAGTAAAATGCCTGAATTTTAAGTCCTATGCTCTGTGTTTTGAGCTATGTATGGAAGAGAATGGTAGTTAAAACAATTCTATATGCCACAGAACAATCAAAATATCTAGAATACAACCTCACTTTTGCTAATCTGGTTTTCTCCAAGAAATTGTGTGTAGCAATTTGCTTAAACTAATGAGAGTATTATTTTGCTGGGGAAAAACAATTTAGTACTGTATATTTACTTATACAATGGATACAAAAGATTTGAAATGCTTCTTTTTATTGTTAAATATTTTTTAAAATTTCCATATATTTCAAATACTCCAATATTTTTTAAAAAAACTGAATTGACATTTCAGTATATAGTTCAATATAAGTAGCTGCCTTCATTCAGCCTGGAAAATAATATGATTTTTTAAATGACTCACTTAATCTCAGAAATTTACATTGGGTATATAACCCTCATAAACTGAGAAAATATGAAATTGCCACAAAATGGCAAATGAATTACAGCATAAAGGTCATTTTTAAAATTTCTGACACTTCAGAACATTAGAAGGTCAAAAATCAGTGGCAGATTGTCCTATGCTGAAAAATATCTTGATTTAATCAAGGCACTGTGTAGGCTTGTATAATTCAAAATAATTGCAATGTCTGTGAAATCAGACACTCAGATATGTAAGCGACTGTTCTAATAAGAAATGAATCAAGGATTAGAGAAATGTTGCATTTACTTCCTTATTTTCTTACAAGTAAATGTAACTTTCCAGCACAAAAACATTTATTCTATTTACTCTTTAAAGTTAAATTTGTACTATTTATGTATGTTTTCAACATTAATGAAATGTCTGTCAAAATGTATAACAACACAGAACTATAAGGACTGTAAATTCAAGGATGCCTTATCCTTGAAATTCAGGCTTTTACTATTTTTTATTGAATGGAAATTTGAAATCATCTATGTGGAAAGCTATAATATTTTGAGTAGTATAACCAGTAATTCTTCTGAAATTCTCTTTTATATGTTAGTGATTGCCTTATTTCAAATTAGAATAATACATGTTTTTCTATTTGCTTTTCTTTTCATCCACAGAGCAAAAGAATTTTAGAGTTCAAAAATATTATTGGCTAGCCAATTTAACAATATTAACTATATCCTAGTAAGTGAAACTCGAGAGTAAATTTTTCAAAAAGTTGTATATATTATAATGAAAGACCATGAAAATTGGAGCCAATAAACATGAGCTTGATTGCTAATTTTGCCACATTCCAGCATTGAGGAAAGAGCAAATCATTCTCTGAATCTCCCCACTCCGCTTTTTTTTTTTTAATAAGGGGAAGACAAAAACTTCACTGAAAACTCTCATTTTTCCCCCCCTTTTTGCAATAAGTAAATATGTGTACATGGACATCTTAATGAACCATAAAGTGCTATAACATCTATGCTAATATACAGAACAAAAGATAAAGAAGGCCTTAGAAATGTAAATTGTGCAGCCACTATGGAAAACAGGATGGAGGTTCCTCAAAATATTGACAATAGAGCTACCATATGAATCAGCTATTTCACCCTTAGCCATGTATCTGAAGGAAGTGAAATCACTGTCTTGAGGAGATATTTGCACTCCCCAGATTCATTATAGCATTATTTATACTAGACAAGATATGGAGACAACCCAAGTGTCTACCCATGGATGACTGGATAAAGAAAGTGTGGGTGGTGTGTGTGTGTGTGTGTGTACACAATGGAATATTATTCAACCATAAGAAGAAGGCAATCTTGCCACTTGCAACACCATAGATGGACTTCAAGGTTTCCCAGGTAGCTCAGTGGTAAAGATTGCAGTGCCAATGCAGGAGCTGCAGGAGACATGGGTTCAATTCCCAGGACAGGAAGATCCCCTGGAGGAGGAAATGGCATCTGACTCCAATATTCTTGCCCAGAAAATCCCAAGGACGGAAGAGTCTGGGAGCTAGAGTCCATGGAGTCGCAAAGAGTAGGACACGACTTAGCAGCTGAGCACAGATGGACATCAAGGGCGTTATGCTATGTGAAATAAATGAGATAGAGAAAGAATACTGTTTGATCTCACTTATATGTGGAATCTGAAAACAAAACAAAAACACCAAACTCATAGAAACATAGATTGGTTGTTGCTAGAGATAGGTGTGAGTAGAGCATAAGAAAAAAGGTAAGCTAAAGGAAGGTTGTTTATTTAGAAATTGAGCAAATTAGATGATATGTCACTTTGAAGGCTAGACATAAAATCAACATAGCATAACTAAGCAAAATTATCAAAAGACAGAATTACCCCTATTAGACATGATAGGGACTAAATAATATAATAAAATTGAAAAAACAAAAACCTTTTTTTTTTTTTTCTGGAAGGGCATTGATAGCAAAAGACACTTAAGAAATCCAATTAGTATTTAATTTAATTTCATCCTACCATCATTTAATATGCTATGGAAAGCCAGTTTTCGTCCTCAAACCTCCAGGGTTTTCTTTCTTTCTTTCTTTCTTTTTTTTTTTAGGAAAAAGGGCTATTTCATATATTTGTCTGAGCATGTGCTTAGTTGCTCAGTTGTGTCTGACTCTTTGAGAGCCCATTGGACTGTGGCCTGCTAGACTCCCCTGTCTGTGGGATTTTTCAGGCAAGAATACTGGAGTGGGTTGCCATTTCCTTCTCCAGGGCATCTTCCTGACCCAGGGATCGAACTCATGGCTCTTGTGTCTCCTACAGATTCTGTATCTGCTGAGCCATTGGAGAAGCCCTATATTCATGTGTAACTTACCTCTTACTTCGAATCAGTCTCCATTTTGTCTCCTGCTGAACAGATTCCTATTATTTTTTATCCCTCAGTTCAGTTCATTTCAGTCGCTCAGTCGTGCCCCACTCTTTGCATCCCCATGAATCGCAGCACGCCAGGCCTCCCCGTCCATCACCAACTCCCGGAGTTCACTCAGACTTACGTCCATCGAGTCAGTGATGCCATCCAGCCATCTCATCCTCTGTTGTCCCCTTCTCCTCCTGCCCCCAATCCCTCCCAGCATCAGGGTCTTTTCCAATGACTCAACTCTTCTCATGAGGTGGCCAAAGTACTGGAGTTTCAGCCTCAACATCAGTCCTTTCAATGAACACCCAGGACTGATCTCCTTTAGGAAGGACTGGTTGGATCTCCTTGCAGTCCAAGGGACTCTCAAGAGTCTTCTCCAACACCACAGTTCAAAAGCATCAATTCTTCAGCGCTCAGCTTTCTTCACAGTCCAGCTCTCACATCCATACATGACCACTGGAAAAACCATAGCCTTGACTAGATGGACATTTGTTGGCAAAGTAATGTCTCTGCTTTTCAATATGCTATCTAGGTTGGTCATAACTTTCCTTCCAAGGAGTAAGCATCTTTTAATTTCATGGCTGCAATCACCATCTGCAGTGATTTTGGAGCCCCAAAGTAATAAAGTCTGACTCTGTTTCCACTGTTTCCCCATCTATTTGCCGTGAAGTGATGGGACCAGATGCCATGATCTTCATTTTCTGAATGTTGAGCTTTAAGCCAACTTTTTCACTCTCCTCTTTCACTTTTCTATAGGTTAGCTTTTTTGTATTTTCCCCATATAAACAATTCTATAATGAATAACCTTGTACTTAAATATTTTGATATCATGAGAATTGTAATTGTTATTTTGCTGTTTAGTTGCTAATTTGTGTCCAACTCTTTTGTGAGGCTGTGGACTGTAGCCTGCCAGGCTCCTCTGTCCATGGGATTACCCAGGCAAGAATTCTGGAGTGCGTTTCCATTTCCTTCTCCCAGAGATCTTCCAGACCCCAGATTCTTCACCACTGAGTCACCAAGGAAGCCAAGAATTGTAATTACTGGATCAAAAAGAAAGCATATGTGAACTTTTGTTGTGTATTGCCAAACTTTTTCTCAGAAGATTATATTGATTTTCATTACAATGAATGGATATGCTTGTTCCTCCTTGGCCTCATGGAGAGAAAGAATCGTCATGTTTTTAAATTATTATCAGTCTATTGGTTGAAAAAGTGTATTTTGCTGTTGTTTTCATCTGAATCCTATAAGAGTGAGCTTGAACATATTCTTGTCAGTTTAGTTCAGTTGTTCAACCGTATCTGACTCTGCGTCCCCATGGACTGCAGCCCCCCAGGCCTCCCTGTCCATCACCAGCTCCTGGAGCTTGCTCAAACTCATGTCCATCGAGTTCATGATGCCATCCAACCATCTCATCCTCTGTCATCCCTTTCTCCTCCTGCCTTCAATCTTTCCCAGCATCAGGGTCTTTTCAACTGAGTCAGCTCTTCGCATTAGGTGGCCAAATTATTGGAGTTTCAGCTTCAGCAGCATCAGTCTTTCGAATGAATATTCAGGACTGATTTCCTTTAGGATTGACTGGTTGGATATCCTTGCAGTCCAAGGGACTCTCAAGAGTCTTATCCAACACCACAGTTCAAAAGCATCAATTCTTTGGCTCTCAGCTTTCTTTATAGTCCAACTTTCACCTCTATACATGACTACTGGAAAAACCATAGGTTTGACTAGATGGAGTTTTGTTGGCAAAGTAATGTCTCTGCTTTTTAATATGCTGTCTAGGTTGGTCATAACTTTCCTTCCAAGGAGTAAGTGTCTTTTAATTTCATGGCTGCAGTCACCATCTTATAAATTCTCTCTTTTCTTGGTTGTTTTATATTTTGATTTGAATGTCATCTTGATACACTGAGAATAATATATCTATTAATTATTAAAGTTAGAATATTATTTAGACAGAGATCTATAGGAATTAGGTTGGGCTTTCCTTGTGGCTCTGACGGTAAAGAATCTGTGTATAATACAGGAGACCTGGGTTCAGTTTCTGGGTTGGAAAGATCTCCTGAAGAAGGCAATGGCTACCCACTCCAGTATTCTTGCCTAGAGAATTTTATGGACAGAGGAGCCTGGTGGGCTACAGGCCATGGGATCACTAAGAGTCAGACATGACTGGAAATGGAAAAGGAAATGGCAATCCACTCCAGTATTCTTGCCTGGAAAATCCCATGGACAGAGAAGCCTGGTGGGCTATAGTCCATGGGGTCGCAAAGAGTTGGACACAACTGAGCAACCTCACTCACTCTATAAGAATTAAATTCAAAAGGAAATATTAAATTAAAATATAAAATTAAATGTAATCAGTCTATACATAGCAAAACTCAATGACATCATATATAGCTTACAGGAGGTCTCTAGTCAATATTTGTAAATAAATTTATTAATTTATAGGAAGAGTGTTTTAGATTTAAAAAAGAGAAAAGGACTTAAAACTAAGCACTGAAACTCTGCAAAATTCAGAGTTCAAGTGAGAAGGAGTATGTCAAATAGAAAATTAAGAAATGATGGGCCAGAAATGCCAATACCACAGGAGGAGAGAATAGTCAGTGAGTCATGAGGGGAAGTTGTTTCTAGAAGTATTGACTATAAATTATAGACTTTTTCTAAGATGGCAAGTAAACAAAGATACATAGAAATATTTCTTATTAAGGTACACTTAATGAAAGTTAATGGGCTCATCTGCCTGCTCTAGACACCAAAACTCTACCTACAGTAGTGCATGTGCACGCGTGCTAAGTCGCTTCAGTCATGTCCAACTCTTTGTGACGCTACGGGCTCCAGCCAGGCTCCTCTGTCCGTGGGATTCTCAAGGCAAGAATACTGTAGCAGGTTACAATGCCCTCCAGGGAATCTTCCCAATCCAGGATTGAACCTGAGTCTCCTTAGTCTCCCGCATTGGCAGGCAGACTCTTAACCACTAGTGCCACCTGAAAAGCCCACCTACAATAGTGAGTTGGATCTAAGTAGCCTAAATACGAATCTATAATTGGGAGAGGTTTTTCTAACCATCACATGATCTCAAAATACTATTATAGTGTGAAGAGGTCACTAAACAAAATTTAGAGCAGTAACTTCAGTAAAAGAATTTAATCCTTCATGAAATTCAGTGCTAAAGAAACTTCATAGTTACCATTTGCAAATAAGGACATCCATCAAGTGTACAGGGCTTCCCATGTGGCACTAGCAGTAAAGAACGTGCCTGCCAATGCAGGAGACCTGAGAGGTGTGGGTTCAGTCCCTGGGTTGGGAAGATCTCCTGGTGAAGGAAATGGTAACACACTCTGGTATTCTTGCCTGGTGAATCCCACGGACTGCGAGGATCCTGGTGGGCTACAGTCCATAGGGTCGCACAGAATTGGACATGACTGAAGTGATTTAGCACACATACATCACTGATGAACAGTCAGAAAGTTGGGCACCTGTTTGGTACCATAGGCATTGTATATTTAAAAAGAAAATTAACTGCTGCTGGAAACATCATGTTTGACAAATGTTTTAAAAATTCTGCAAAGGCAAATTTACAGCAAAAAAACCCCAAAATTATTTAAAATATTTCTAAAATGGATTAAATGCTAAGCTCTTTGAGAACTGTGTGTATGTATGTGAGTGGATTCATAGTCATATTTTTATGCCTAAGCATTTAATTTCTTCAGATTTATAAGTATTAGGGAATTGATGTAAATGTTTCCAACAGCAATAGAAATTTGAAAAAGATGCTGAAACTGTACAGAAATTACTTTATTTGGATAGGTTCTTGATGGACTCAGCATTTCAGTAGCACAGGTTTTTCCATCGAGTTATTTTCTTTTTTGTTGTTGTTGTTCAGTGTTCAAAGAAACTACGTTTGGGAGTAAGTTGAGAACTTCCATAACCTTTTGTTAATGAGCCTGCTGTCTCTGCATAGATTTGCAAATATTTTTATCAGATTGAATTACTGATAAAAAAGTATTTTCTTTGTAAGAAGAGTTCAATGAACCAAATTTCTATAGTAGATGTTAACACTTTTTTTTTTTTCACTATGGAAAGGATATATACAATAATTCAATTTCATGTTTAATTATTATATTAATAATTTAGTCTTTGAACAAATGAGACCATGTCTTTTAATAATTTGATAAAATATGGTTTAGGTATTTGGTAGTATGGTTCAGTTTTTATGGACAGTAGAACTCAAATGTTGTGTTTGAATTCTTAATCAAGTCATACATACAATTTTGTTTCTTTTTTGTTAGTATCATTTTCATTAGTGACTTTTGCTCTTGGTTTATGTTTAATCTACTTACAGCCTTACAGAATTTAATTGTGAATATGAGAACAAAATGCTTATTCAGGACAATTCTAATGAATTTATAACTTTTTTTATAAGTAGGCAATTCTTTTCAATCTATTTGCATATTGCTATATATATATGTTATTTTGCAATGTCATGTGTATGTGTGTGTGTCTATGCAAAGATACTGTATCATCAACAGTTAATGAGAGTGATCTTTACTCTAATCTTTAACAAAAATGAGCATTATTAAACTTTTTTCATGTATTATTCTTTTAGTTTTCTCTTCTAGGAAACACCTATTAATATATATGCGTGTATATATATGTGAATATATATACACATTTATTGATTGCATATTTAAAAGTCATTTATGATAGTTATTTATCTAATTTAGGTAAAATTGAAAAGATTTTCATTATTTTTATTTTCTCAATATTTTATTCTTTACTCTTTATTGTGTTTTGATAAACAGAAGTTGTTAATAGAATCAGATTTTTCAACATTTCAAAATTATTTGCACATTTTGGGGCTATTTTAACAAACATTTATCTACTTCTAAACAAGTAAGATGTGTCTGATATATTTCCAAGAATATAACTTTAAGTTTGCATTCTTCACATCTGTCACTTTAAAGAATTTGGAATAGATTTTAATATATGATATGGGTTATTTTTCTTTCAGTAATTGATCCTTAAGTTACTCATATTGTGGTTAGAGATATTTATAAAATATCAATTTTTGAAATATCAAAATTTCAAAAATAAATTTTGTTTGCAAAAATTTTTCTGTAGCTCTTGATAGCACAGTTCTGTGTATGTTCATTAAATTTTGCTTCTTAACTGTATCACTGATATCTCTATTCTTACTAATTTTTAAGTGGTGTGTTGAAATACCCATTGTGATGATGGATTCATCAGTCTCTGTTAATCTCTAATAAGGTCAGGTGTTTAATAAGATTCATCTAAATCTAGAATTTTAACATCTTCCAAGTCAGTTGAAACCATTATCTTATGTTGTCATTTTTATCTCTAATAATTTTTCTCACCTTAGTATATTTTTTGTTTTATATTGATAATACGACCTTAGGATTCCTTAACTTGCTATTTTTCTGTGTATGTTTCCAAGCCATCATTTTCAGCCTTTCTGTATTAAACTTGGAATGCACATTTTATACCATGAACAGAGTTGGAGTGGATCTTTAATCCAGTCAGACAATCTACTTTTCAACTGAATTAATTTACTAGGCCTTGCTGCTAAGTCACTTCAGTCGTGTCTGACTCTGTGCGACCCCAGAGACGGCAGCCCACCAGGTCCCCTGTCCTTGAGATTCTCCAGGCAAGAACACTAGAGTGGGTTGCCATTTCCTTCTCCAGTGCATGACAGTGAAAAGTGAAAGTGAAGTCGCTCAGTCGTGTCCGACTCTTAGCGACCCCATGGACTGCAGCCCACCAGGCTCCTCCATCCATGGGATTTGCCAGGCAAGAGGACTGGAGTGGGTTGCCATTGCCTTCTCCATCACTAGGCCTTACTAAGATAACTTTTACTATATTTAAATTTATTTTTACAATCTTTTACTTTCTTCCCTTTCTTTTTCTTTGTTTTCTGTTTCTAATTTTCTTTATTAATAATCAACTTTTGCATTTAGTTTTTCTCTCCTGTAATAGACTTGAAATTTTTCATTCCATTTCATCCCATTTATATTTGTAATATGTTTATTTTGAACTCAAAAATGTGTCTAATTTAATATATTTAATTAAGATTCATATAGACCGTAAGTAATATACATTTAAACCACTATGTGTTTTCCTCTTTTTTCTATACACAGTTGTTCCAGAAATAAGCAAATTGCAAGTTTCATTTTTAGCTTTACTTTACATGGGAAGAAACCTATTTTGTGACCCCATCTTTTACTAATGTTGAGGGTCCTTAGTTATATGTCCGATAACTTAGGTGCTAGCAGTGGGTGACTTTTTAAATGTAAATTAATTAAATATAAATAAATTACACATTATACCCTTGGTTGCATGAGACTTTTTTCAAGTACAGCCTGAGGTGGCTAGTGGTTACTGTATTGGCAAGCACCTCTATAGTAGAACACTTCCATGTAGAAAGTCCTGTTGGACAGCTGTGCTGGAGGACCTGGGCTCACTCTAAAATCTCCTTGTCCAACATTAGCTTCTGTTTTTCCTTACATGTAGAGAACAGAGCTTTGAGAATTAAGCATCCTAATATTTAATGCTCTCGTTTCCTGATTTGGATATTTGTACCTTGTTTAGCATTTGCTTATTTGTTCAATTTAATATCTCTATTCATCTAAATAGGTTGTTTGAAATTTTCCTCGATAACTATGAACTTAGAAATGCATCTTAAAACATGCTTAAGTAAGTTATTCAGTATATTTGAGTTTTCAGAGAGCAGTAGACCACTATGATGTTGGGATAAAAGGCAAGATTAACTTTTTTATTATTCCTATATATTTCCTTTTTTTATGTGAACTGCTCTTTGTACGTGCATGTGAAGTCACTTCCATCGTGTCTGATTCTGCGTCCCTATGGATTGTAGCCCACCAGACTTCTGTGTCCATGGGATTCTCCAGGCAAAAATAATGGAGTCTGTCGCCATGACCTCCTTCAGGGGATCTTCCCAACCCAAGGATGGAACCCTTTTCTTTGGCATGTACCTGCACTGGAGGGGGATTCTTTACCGCTAGTGAAAAGTGAAAGTGAAAGTTGCTCTTTTCAACCCCATGGACTGTACAGTCCACGATATTCTCCAGGCCAGAATATTGGAGTAGGTAGCAGTTCCCTTCTCCAAGGAATCTTCCTAACCCAGGGATTGAACCCAGGGATGAACCCAGGTCTCCTGCATTGCAGGCAGATTCTTTACACTAGTGCCAGTACAATTTCTGACATTTTATTTTATTTTTCTAATGAGCTTGAAGGAAGTCTGAAGGAGACCTTCCCTGTGCTACCAGGTGTTGTCAGATGATGTTGCTTTTTTGCTGTTTTTTACTTTGTTTCTTTTCGATGTTTGCTTTTGACTCTGTAATGATATATGCTGCCAAGGAGACTGCTTTAATGTAATTTGCATACCTTTTTTCATGGCTTCCATTTTTTCATATAAAATTTAAGAAGGTGTTCTTCATGCTGAAGTTGTACCTTCTTCTTACGCTGCTGCAGTTTTTTAAAAAATATTTAAATATTGAACCCATCAGGAATTAATTCTAGCATACGTTATAGATAGTAGCTTTCTATATTCTCAAGATGTGTGGATTTTTCCAATGCCTTTCATTGAACAATTCATTATTTCATCCATAATAAAAAATCACTAGTGTTTTATGCTAAAGTCCTACATATATGTATGAGGTCTCACTTAAGATCTATTTTCTCCTCTTTTGTGGTTTCTCTGTCTAATCTTGCACCAGGCCAGTAGGATTTCCTGAAGTTTACTGATCTTTTTCTTCTTTTTCTTTTTTGTGTTATATTTAAACTGTATGTGGAGGAACTTTAGAATTCACTTGTTCAAAAAAAATTACTTTGCTGTTTTTATTGGTAACAGATTATATCTTAAATATTAAATTAGGAAATTTAACATTTTATCTTCTTGAGCCTTTCTAGCCAGAAACAGCATATTGCCTTTTAATTGATTCAAATTTTATTTTTATGTCCCACAAGAGAGTTTAAAATTTATCCCATGTGAATCTTGAACATCACTTTAAAAATATATCTCTCTATGCTTAATCCCTCCAGTGAAAATGAATATTTTTAAAGTTTTTCAGTTGATTTGCTTTAGTTTTCCAGACACACAATATTGTTTTTGATATATAAGGATACTTTCACCTGTTTCATATCTCATTTCTCTCTTTCATTTAATCACATAAACTGTTATCTCCAAAACAATGTTAAACAAGATTGGTAATAGTGAATATACATGCAGTTTCAAAATTTGATAAAAAAACACTGTTTGCACATTAAAATCTATATCCACATTAATACTGTAAATTTTAGATTTATATCTGTGTTTAGTCACTCAGTCATGTCCAACTCTTTGCGACCCCATGGACTGTATAGCCCACCAGTTTCTTCGGTCCATGGAGATTCTCCAGGCAAGAATACTGGAGTGGGTTGCCATGCCCTCCTTCAAGGTATCTTCCCAACCCAGGGATTAAACCAGGCCTCCCACACTGCAGGCATATTCTTTACCATCTGAGCGCAGATGGGAAGCGCAAGAATACTGAAGCGGGTTGCCTAACCCTTCTCCAGGGGGTCTTCCTGACCCAGGAATAGAACTGGGGTCTCCTGCACTGCAGACAAATTCTTTACCAGTTGAGCTACCAGGGAAGCCCAGATTTATATCTAATATGTTTAAATTTATATATATAATTTTAATTTCAAATAAATATATATAATTTTAAATTTACTATGTACTATTTAAGACAAATGTGCTAAATTTTTATCAAATATCTTTAAACATTGAAATGATTATAATTATTTTATATTTGAATGTATTTACTATGCAGGTTATATTATTATATTCTTTCATATTGAATTATGTCTGAATCTAGTAAGAGTAATTAATAATGGATTATTATTATTTTGTTGTGCCCTTATATTCTGTTTGCTAATATTTGGTTTAGGATTTATGACCAGTAAGGGAAACAGATTTTTTTGCTAATCTTTTACTTATGTTTGCATTTGTTAAATATGCTCTTGAGCAATGGAGATATCATGTGTATGTGTGTTCTGTAACTCAGTCATATCTGACTCTTTGCAAACCTGTGGACTGTAGCCTGCCAAACTCTTCTGTCCATGGGATTTTCCTGGCAAGAATATGGGAGTCACTTGCCATTTCCTCCTCCAAGGTGTCTTCCTGACCCAGGGATCAAACCTGCATCTCCTGCATTGCATAGCCTTATATTACTTAAATAATTTATGGAATTCCATGAATTTCCTGAAGAATCTATTTATTATTAATGCATTACCTTGAATGTGTTTGTGTTATGGAGATGGGAGGTGAGAAGTTATTTGACAAGTTTCTCTAGTTCTACGGTAATCTATAGGTTTCAATTTTTTATGCTATCTTGATTGGGCTATCTTAGATTATTTATCTACATTTGTAAATTAATTTTTACAGAGATGAGCAAAGTAATTTATCACTTTTTAATGTAATCTGTGAAGATTTGCTGGATTTATATGCTTGATATGTTTGTCTTTTTCCTTTTTTTATGTTAAATAATGATTTATCTGTTTTATTCTTTATTTTCCTCTAGAGTCATCTCTTAGATAACTACGTTCTATTTTTCAGTTCAGTGTTTGCCATCAATTAGTTTTTCCAATATACTTTTTCTCTTTGTCTTACTGCTCTTTAACTGATTAGGTTGGATACTCATTATATCTGTATATATTTTTTAGTAATATAAATGGTTAGGTTATTAAATGTCTCTCCAAGTACTGCTTTAGGCATGTCATATAAGCTGTTAAATATATTTTTATATTACTGATTCCTAGGCAATTTATGTGAGGGTTCAACCAAAAACTATTTGAGATATCTTTCATATTTTAAAGATTAGCTAAATATAGGATAAGCCTTCTCCCTTTTTTGAGATTTATAACATTTTGAATACTTTATAATATATTCTGTTATCTCATTTAATTTTTATACTGAATTTGAGAATCTGACATTTTTATTCACATTTTGTGTGGCACGCAGGGATCCTGCTGTATTTAAGTGGCAAGGTATATAATGGAGAAATAAAAGTGAAAGCTAAAATTGTCTTCCTCTTTTAATATTTGAATTTTTTCAGGTACATATGAAATAACTAATATGTTTATTGAAGGACTATGGTTAAAGGAAACACAAGGGCCTGTGCTATCAACAAAAATAGCATCAATTGTACTTCTGGTGTGATGTATAATATGAAAGGAACAATAGATGGCAGTGCAAATTGTGGAACGAGGAGACAATGTTCCCAGGAACCCCACTACACTGGAAGCATCAGTGCTTTTTCAGATTTTCTTGCTCTGGGTCACAAGAAAAACTGTAGTAAAAGTTGTAGTAAAAATTTGTATTAAAAAAATTGTAGTAAAACTGAGACTCTGGCTGACTAATAACTTTTCATTCTTATTTCTCCAGTTAAATGGCTTTTGATTATAGTGGGACAAAATAGTTGATCCAATATTTGATAGCTGGATTGAAAATAATACTGTCACAATATATTGCCCTAGTGATCTATTAAATAGAGGACATCATATTGGGCTTTTCTAATTTGAAGAATGAGTACTAACATATTTGAAATTAATTTCATTTGTAAATAAGGCATCCCCTCTCTCACTTAAGCTTTGGTTCTTTACAGGAGTGCATAAACTTTCAGACACTACAAGGATACTTATCTTACAATTCAGAGCCTGAATCTCTAGCAAGCATTCTGCAGTACCATAGCTTAAATGTGATAGAGGGTTCTGTGGGATCTAATTCTCACCTCCCTTTCTTAAAGAGAATGTAGAGGCCTGAAAGTGAAGCTGTCCTTTTTAGTCTAGCATTTAAAGAGAAAATGTGGACCTAAACTTTCTCAAATGAACAAAATCATGTTCATACAAAACACTATTGTAATGCCCTTGAAAAGGTGCAAAAGAACACATGGGATGATAGGCGTAAATTTCTTCTTTCAGAGATATCTCTAAGCTTGGTCATAAACTGCAATACAAAATAAGTCTGCTTCATTAGGACAACCTGGGAATAACACCACAGATTATGCCAGCAAAAAATTATTTTATTTCACTCAAGTCACTGAAGGACTTGTCTCTTAAGTTACTATTAGCCAAGAACTAACATATCCTACTTATAAAAATTTGATAGACAAAGTAGATCAGTGTCTACAATTCCTTGTATTTTATGTATGTAAGAGAAAACAAGTAAAAAACTCTCACATTTGGAAACCAAAACTATTCTCCTTTGAAAGCAGAGAACATATAGTTTTTGTTGTGGGTTTGTCTTTTTTAAGGCAGCAAAATTACCAAATTTGTTTTTACCATAACCTATAAATGTCAGATGTCCTCAGTGAAAATGATAAACATGTAATTTAACTGTCATATATATGCTTGTAAAGCAAGAACGTATGCTTGGTGAAACTTGGAGATGGGGTTTAACATGGATTACACGTTTGTAAAGTTATGACTTTGTATGGAATACATATTTATTGATCTTCAAAACAGAGTTACTCCCTATTTAATTATTAACATATTTTGGGAGGAATAACCCTCACCATTTTCTAGTCAGAGACATCTTTATTACTTAGAAATAAGATGCATATTTATATGGGTTTGTGATATTGGATGCGGGGCCACTATCAAACTTTATTCTGGGCATGCCATGGCATTGAATCTCAGCAACAACTTTAAATTAGATGTGCTCCTTTACAGGCTGTGAGATTGAATTAGAATAAAGCACTAATAGAAATCCAGTTTATAAAAATACCATAGAGGCTAGGAGATAATGATAAATTTCTACTATTACCGCATTCCAGTACATCTGTATCTTCTAAAGTACTGGTAGAAGATACATTTTTCTTTTTATGTTAGCCAAAAGAAAAAAAAATCTGATATATATTAAGAAGTTTCCAATATTTCTGTAATTACTTCATTTTTTTCTCTTTCAAAATGTCATGAGAAATCTCATAAGATCCTTTAAGTTGCTAACATTTTGTTAAATTAATTTGATTACTCTTGTATAATAAAATAATCATAGGAGGTGTAGAAAGGCAACTAAATTAAACTAAGTTTTGTACTTTTTCTAGTTGAGAAATAATTACAAATATGTAGAGAATTATGGGCAACTTGCCATCAGAGTAGTAGCTATTTTACACAAATGAGTAAAACAAGCCAAAAATGGAAAGGCACTGCCTACATCATTCTCTCCTAAAAAAGACTTCTTCCCAAACTACTCTCTGCAACTCAGATCCCAGAGCATACATCTGTTCATCATTCTTAATACCTCCCTCTCATTCACTCTCTTGTATGAAATCTGTTAGCACTGATCGTGACTTCACTTCCTAAATATTCCTAGACTCCACCATTTTTCCTTGCTACTATTCTGTTCTCTTGTAGGCTGACATCTCAGCTCTTTGTATCTCTTCAGTGCAAGTGAAAAGTGCCATTTCCCAGGTCAATCACTTATACTTGTTCTAGCCCCATTTTGTTTTCCATTACTCACATGTCACTCCTGTGTTGTCAACCTTCAGTTGGACTGTGAATCTCCAGCTAAAGTCCAGATAAAGTCCATCTCAAGATCCTGGATGCTGTCATTCACATCTAACTCCCCAACCTCATCTTGCTCTGGGCTGCTTTCTTGTCCTCTCTGTCCTACGGTCTTACAAGCTGTAAGTTCTTGGCACTTTGTTCCCACTCCAGGGTCTTTACCTATGGCATTCTCACTGCCTAGAGCATTATTTCTTTTGTTGTTATTAATATCTAGTTCATATCTGAAGGAGTGTGAGACATTTTGAAGGGTCTCAGATCAAGCAACGCAGCCTTCCTTGACTTCTCTAAAAATATAATCTCTTATAATTTTCCTTCGCACTTCATATTATAATAGCAGTTTCACACTTGGGTGATTATTAGAGTAATACCTCTATCTGCTGCTGGGCAGTACTCTTATGGAGGTAGGGTTGTGTTAATTATCATTATCTTTGTATTTTTTTTGTACAGAGTTTGCCACCTCATTGAATATTTGTTGAATGAATGACTATATGAATAAATAAGTAAAGAAATTAAAATTCAATTTAAGAGATTGGAAACATTGAGAAGATGGTAATTTTGGAGCTTGGGTACCTGAGGAATTAGGTCAAACCTACTTGGGATCTGAAGTTGGGTGACATTACCCTGAGAGCAAATCCTACTCAAAATAATTGTAAACCTAGACTTATAATAATAAAATAAGAATACACATTATTAATTGAATATTTGCTATGTCTCAGGAATTGCACAACATACTTTATATAATGCTTTTAAAAATTTGAGCCATGATTTTAAAAAGGACGTACTATAGAAGGAGATACCTGTTTTCCCCAATCTCTTTGACATTTTTGTTTCCAGCATGCAAAGATAGCTGCTGAAAAGATCAATCTGAATAAATATGTGGGGATAATTCTTTGAGATGTAAAAAATGGAAGATTCTTTTCTTGATAGTTTCAACTATTCCATGTGGCAAGGGATTAGATTTTTTTCAACAGTCAAAGTCAGCTTTTTCTGCCCCTAAGGTTAAAATATTTTCTTTGTCTGGAATGAAAGAAAAAGGTGAATGAAAGAGAAGTCTAAAGATGAAAAACTAGTATGTCTTAGACAGTGGGAGATTGTCAATTCACCTCCTACCAGGGACACAACAAATCTACAACCACAAATAGTTGTAGTTTCCTCTGAAACTACTGAATAGTTTCCTCTGAAAAGAACTGAAGACTTGGTGAACAGAGCCTCCACAAGAAAGGATAAAAGAGCAGCACTGAGATTGTAGTGAAGGCAAAGACATAGTCTCACGAAAGAAACACCCTACTGCTAGTGAGCCATCCACAATTGGGAGGGGGCTCAAAACTACAGAACTCTTTCCCAAAAGTCATAAACTTGTGCCTCATATCAGGCATCCCAGCCCTCAGATTCCATGCAGGAGAGATAAGCCTCCAAAACATTTGGCTTTGAAAGACAAGGATACATCCAGGAAAACCATAGTACTATAGGACATGAAGAATCCAATCTTAAAGAGACTCACTTTGCAGCACACACAAAAAAACAACAACAACAACAAAACAAAACAAAACAACAACAGACAATTTGAAAAGCATTTGTTTGAAACAGTGAAGGAGATCTACTTACCAATCCTAAAGCATCTTCCAGGTAGGCAGGAGCTATTGGGATCCTCCCTAGAAAGGGAGATTCTGGCTGACACCATTTTTGAGATCTCATTCTTCCTTGCTAATACCGACACTGACAGGTGCTACTTCGGAATTCTTTAACCTGCAAGCACCATTAGGCATACCCCACTGGGAGGCCATTTAATCCCAAAGAGCCACAGCTATGCAACTCAGCAAGGAGGCCATTCGAGAGTCCTGCCCACTCCCTTGCCACAGCAGGCAGGCACACACAGCCCAAACCCGGATGTCCCTTGAGCACCTAGCTCTGGTGGCCAGAGTGATTGTGCTTATGGATTCTATGAGACATATCTTAGACAAGGCCACCCTTCAAAACTAGGAAGGTAGCTGGTTTTGCTAATACACAGAAACAAACACAGAGTATGGCAAAATGAGGAGACAGAGGAATATGTTCCAAATAAAACAAGATTAAAAACCTCAGGAAAATACCTTTATCAAATGAAAATTATCTACCTGATAAAGACTTCAAGGTAAGTGTCATAAAGATGCAATGTTATATACTGTTTTACTTCAGTTTTTTTTTTTTTTTAATCTAGTGTATCTTAGAGCTCTCAAGAGAGAGATAATAGAAACCCTGTGCTAATTAGATCAGAAGAAGACTTATGGCACTATTGTCTGTTAGAACCAATAATACATTATGATCTCAAAATTTCCCTTTTTATTTATGATGTGGAAGCAGAAGAAACACCTGTGATGGCCATCTAGTCATCTCATGTTATAGAATAAATAGACTCTATCCTCTGTAACTTTTAATAGTTGAGGTTTTGCTAGAATATCTTATTCACTTGATCCCTTAGCTTTTGCAAAAGAGATCATATTTGCATTTAAGTTCCTTTTTGGAAATGAATAAATTATTTTTACCACTTTGTGATTTTTTTTTAAAGAAATTATATTTTCGAGGGGAGAAAGGGAGGAAAAGAGATTAGAGTATAGAATATATTTATTGGTATTAGCCAGAAGGATCTTACAGAGGTGATAGTTGGAAAGTCTGGAGTGATTAATACTGCTTCTTAGTTTCATAAGAGTAAATCGCCTTATATAGATGTAAGTAGTAGCTGAAATTACATTACTCATAAGGCAAAACACATTTTGAAGAGAATTCCACAGGCTGAGAAGGCAAGTTTTCATAAAAAGGACTAGATTCACTGTAACCTCTGGGGAAAAATAAGAATCTTCATTGCCTGTGTAAGAGCAAGCACTTCCTGTAGTCTTTTGAATTTTATAAATAGTCTCTCAGGTTTCAGAGAAAGTTTTAAAAGTATATTTTTATGTAGAGCTGAAGTACTTTGCTGAACAGCAGAATTAACACAACATTGTAAATCAACTATACTCCAATTTAAAAAATAAAATCTAAAAAGATTTTTAAAAATAGAAATAAAATACAACTCATTTAGCAGTGCTTCTTCCTTTTTAGATAAGAGATGTATCAAGCAAGCCATCTTCCAGGAATGGGGGTTTGTTTGAAAGCTGTAATGCTCAAAAAACACATTATTTCCATTATGTATGTTTGTGTATTTTTCCCCCAGGATAGCTCAATTTATAGGTTCAGAGACACTTTTAAAAACATATATCACTAAAAGAAGAATATGATATGCTTCAGAAATATAATTTGTTCTATTATTATTTATTTTATTTTATCACTACAATCTCCACTCTGGCCATGGAATAAAAATTTGAGTGGCAATGTAGAAAATTCAAAAGTTTTTCCTTAATAAGTAAAGACATAGTTTTCTCTTTTATATAATAATTTTAGTACTGTTTTGCTGAATTCTAGTGTGAAGGCTTTTGTAATTTTTAAAATATTCTGATCTAGGATCAAAGGTCTAAATTTTTCTTGGAGTCAATGGGTGCTATATGTGGTTTTCAAAGAGATATTTATTAACACTTAATTTGTTCCATAGAACACAAAATGCTATTGGGAGATAATAAACTATCTATTGTTTGATTTTATTGTTTATATTTTATGATTTGAACTATTAATATTTTTTCTCCTAGTTATGAAATGAATGCTTGCTGTTCAGCAGGAAAGCCAGCAGACAGAGGGACAACATGGCACAATTCAAGAAGCACCAGCCCGGGAGACAGAGGATTAGGGATAAGGCACTCCCTGACTTTATTCCTAACAACCTTGTTTATGCTGAGAGCGCCTGACGTTTACTTCGTAAGAGTTCTGAGTCAAATAAGATAATTATTTCTTTCGTACCCTTTTCTTGTTTTCAGTCACTAGGTCATGTCCAGCTCTTTGTAAACTCATGGACTGTATCATGTCAGGCTTCCCTGTTCTTCACTATCTCTCGGAGTTTGCTCAAACTCATGTTCATTGAGTCAGTGATGCCATTCAACCATCTCATCCTCTGTTGCCCCCTTTTCCTTCTGCTCTCAATCTTTCCCAGCATCAAGGTCTTTTCCAATGACTTGACTCTTCACATCAGGTGGCCAAAGTATTGGAGTTTTAGCTTCAGCATCAGTCCTTCCAATGAATATTTAGGGCAAATTTCCTTTAGGATTGACTTGTTTTATCTCCTTGCAGTCCAAGGGACTCTCAAGTCTTTTCCAGCACCATAGTTCATATCCCTGAATATGTAGTTTTTGTTCTCTCCTCCCCCAAATAGGAGAATATATTCCACCTTAATATACTCCAAGTTAATAAGAGTGAGAGATTGTTGCCTATGATGAATCAACATAATATTCAACTCATAGCAATTAATTGATTTTATAATTTCTGTGAAAATCAGTGTGGTACTCTTGAGGAATAAATTAGATTCAATATCAGCCAAGTCTCAGTTGATATTCTAGTTCTAATACTTACTAGTTGTGTGAACTTGATCAATTTCCTTAAATTTGGGGGTCTCATCTGTAATGTCTATAATATATACTTTGCTGTGTTGTTAGCAGAAGCATAAGCTGTAATCAAGATTGCCGGTAGAAATATCAATAACCTCAAATATGCAGATGACACCACCCTTATGGTAGAAAATGAAGAGGAGCTAAAAAGCCTCTTGATGAAAGTGAAAGAGGAGAGTGAAAAAGTTGGCTTAATGCTCAACATTCAGAAAACGAAGATCATGGCATCTGGTCCCATCACTTCATGGGAAATAGATGGGGAAACAGTGGAAACAGTGTCAGACTTTATTTTTGGGGGCTCCAAAATCACTGCAGATGGTGACTGCAGCCATGAAATTAAAAGACGCTTACTCCTTGGAAGAAAAGTTATGACCAACCTAGATAGTATATTCAAAAGCAGAGACATTACTTTGCTGACTAAGGTCTGTCTAGTAAAGGCTGTGGTTTTTCTCGTGGTCATGTATGGATGTGAGTATTGGACTGTGAAGAAAGCTGAGCGCCGAAGAATTGATGCTTTTGAACTGTGGTGTTGGAGAAGACTCTTGAGAGTCCCTTGGACTGCAAGGAGATCCAACCAGTCCATCCTAAAGGAGATCAACCCTGGGATTTCTTTGGAAGGAATGATGCTATAGCTGAAACTCCAGTACTTTGGCCACCTCATGTGAAGAGTTGACTCATTGGGAAAGACTCTGATGCTGGGAGGGATTGGGGGCAGGAGGAGAAGGGGACGACCGAGGATGAGATGGCTGGATGGCATCACGGACTCGATGGACGTGAGTCTGAATGAACTCTGGGAGATGGTGATGGACAGGAAGGCCTGGCGTGCTGCGACTCATGGGGTCACAAAGAGTCAGACACTACTGAGCGACTGAACTGAACTGAACTGAATATATATAATGCACATCTCACATCGTTAGTGCTTCATATATTATGATTTTTGGACTGGGAAAACTCTGAAATTTCATCTTCACTGAGAGTTGTATTGCCTTTCTTCTGATAGCCCTCAGATTCCTGCTACTTATTTTGCCCCTTTGGACATTTGCAAAGGATTTGAGGTTATTCAGCTCTCTGGTCAGAAAATCCTTATATTGCCATACCTTGCACCATGTAACCCTGCTATTATGGCCAACATTTATTGGTCTATAAACAGTTGGATGATCAAACAGCTAGTCAGTCAGTCAGTTGAGTTGCTCAGTCATGTCTGACTCTTTGCGACCCCATGAACAGCAGCATGCCAGGCCTCCCTGTCCATCACTAACTCCTGGAGTCCACCCAAACCCATGTCCATTGAGTTGGTGATGCCATCCAACCATCTCATCCTCTATTGTCCCCTTCTCCTCCTGCCCTCAATCTTTCCCAGCATCAGGGTCTTTTCCAATGAGTCAGCTCTTCGGATCAGGTGGCCAGAGTATTGGGGTTTCAGCTTCAACATCATTCCTTCCGGTGAACACCCAGGACTGATCTCCTTTAGGATGGACTGGTTGGATCTCCTTGCAGTCCAAGGGACTCTCAAGAGTCTTCTCCAACACCACAGTTCAAATGTATCAATTCTTTGGTGCTCAGCTTTCTTTATAGTCCAACTCTCACATCCATGCATGACCACTGGAAAAACCACAGCATTGAGTAGATGGACCTTTATCAGCAAAATAATGTTTCTGCTTTTTAATATGCTGTCTATGTTGGTCATAACTTTCTTTCCAAGGAGTAAGTGTCTTTTAATTTCATGGCTGCAATCACCATCTGCAGTGATTTTGGAGCCCAGAAAAATAAAGTCAGCCACTGTGTCCAATGTTTCCCCGTGTATTTGTCATGAAGTGATGGGACCAGATGCCATGATCTTAGTTTTCTGAATGTTGAGGTTTAAGCCAACTTTTTCACTCTCCTCTTTCACTTTCATCAAGAGGCTCTTTAGTTCTTCATTTTCTGCCATAACGGTGGTAGCCCTTAACTTAATGTAGGCATATACCAAGAGCATAAAAAAGACATTCATATTTTTATTTGGGGGAATTTTTTTATTAAAGATTTTCTTTTGATGTGGGCCATTTTAAAAATATATTGAATTTTTTACAATATTGTTTCTGTTTTATGTTTCAGCTTTTTGGCTACAAGGCATGTGATATCAACCAGGGATTGAACCAACCCCCCCCCCCTGCACTTAAAGACAGCCCTAACCACTGGACCACCAGGGAAGTCCCTCTGGGGGATTTTTTTTTTTTAAATTTTAAATTTATTTATTTTTAAAATGTATTTATTTTTTATTGAAGGATAATTGCTTTACAGATTTTGTTGTTTTCTATCAAACCTCACCGTGAATCAGCCGTAGGTATATATATATCCCCTCCCTTTTGAATCTCCCTCCCATCTCCCTCCCCATCCACCCCTCTAGGTTGATACAGAGCCCCTGCTTGAGTTCCTTGAGCCATACAGCAAATTCCTGTTGGCTCTCAATTTTACATATGGTAATGTAAGTTCCCATGTTACTCTTTCCATACCTCTCACCCTCTCCTCTCCTCTCCCCATGTTCAGAAGTCTATTCTCTATGTCTGTTTCTCCACAGTTGCTCTGTAAATAAGTTCTTCAGTACCATTTTCCTAGATTCCATATATATGTGTTAGAATATGATATTTATTTTTCTCTAACTTAATTCACCCTGTATAATAGGTTCTAAGTTCATCCACCTCATTAGAATCGACTCAAATGTGTTCTTTTTTATGGCTGAGTAATATTTCATTGTGTATATATACCACATCTGGCCCTGGGCTTTTGTTTTGGTGGAGATTTTTGATCACTGCTTCAATTTCAATAATTATAGTTGGATTGTTCAGAATTTCTATTTCTTCCTGGTTATTTGGAAGACTGAACTTTTCTAACAATCTGTCCATTTCTTCCAGGTTATCTATTTTATTGTCATATAGTTGTTCATAATAATCTCTTATAATCCTTTGTATTTCTGCATTGTCTGTTGTAAACTGTCCTTTTTCATTTCTAATTTTGTTGATTTGATTCTTCACTCTTTTGTTCATGATGAGTCTGGCTGAAGGTTTGTCAATTTTGTTTATCTTCTTGAAAAAGGAACTTTTAGTTTTATTAATCTTTACTATTGTTTCTTTTTTTAATTTTTATTCTTACTTTATTTTACTTTACAATACTGTATTGGTTTTGCCATACATTGACATGAATCCACCACGGGTGTACATGCGTTCCCAAACATGAACCCCCCTCCACCTCCCTCCCCATATCCTCTCTCTGGGTCATCCCCATGCAGCAGCCCCAAGCATCCTGTATCCTGCATTGGACATAGACTGGTGATTCGTTTTTTACATGATAGTATACATGTTTCAATATCATTCTCCCAAATCATCCCACCCTCTCCCTCTCCCTCTGAGTCCAGAAGTCTGCTCTGCACATCTGTGTCTCTTTTGCTGTCTTGCATACAGGGTCATCATTGCCACCTTTCTAAATTCCATATATATGCGTTAGTATACTGTATTGGTGTTTTTCTTTCTGGCTTACTTCACTCTGAATAATTGACTCCAGTTTCATCCATCTCATTAGAACTGATTTAAATGTATTCTTTTTAATGGCTGAGTAATACTCCAAGTGTATACGTACCACAGCTTTCTTATCCATTCATCTGCTGATGGACATCTAGGTTGTTTCCATGTCCTGGCTATTGTAAACAGTGCTGCGATGAACATTGGGGTACATGTGTCTCTTTCAATTCTGGTTTCCTTGGTGTGTATGCCCAGCAGTGGGATTGCTGGGTCATAAGGCAGTTCTATTTGCAATTTTTCAAGGAATCTCCACACTGTTCTCCATAGTGGCTGTACTAGTTTGCATTCCCACCAACAGTGTAAGAGGGTTCCCTTTTCTCCACACCCTCTCCAGCTTTTATTGCTTGCAGACTTTTGGATCGCAGACATTCTGACTGGTGTGAAGTGGTACCTCATTGTGGTTTTGATTTGCATTTCTCTAATAATGATTGATGTTGAGCATCTTTTCATGTGTTTGTTAGCCATCCGTATGTCTTCTTTGGAGAAATGTCTATTTAGTTCTTTGGCCCATTTTTTGATTGGGTCGTTTATTTTTCTGGAATTGAGCTGTAAGAGTTGCTTGTATATTTTTGAGATTAGTTGTTTGTCAGTTGCTTCATTTGCTATTATTTTCTCCCATTTTGAAGGCTATCTTTTCACCTTGCTTATAATTTCCTTTGTTGTGCAGAAGCTTTTAATTTTAATTAGATCCCATTTGTTTATTTTTGCTTTTATTTCCAGAACTCTGGGGGGTGGATCATAGAGGATCCTGCTGTGATTTATATCGGAGAGTGTTTTGCCTATGTTCTCCTCTAGGAGTTTTATAGTTTCTGATCTTACATTTAGATCTTTAATCCATTTTGAGTTTATTTTTGTGTGTGGTGTTAGAAAGTGATCTAGTTTCATTCTTTTACAAGTGGTTGACCAGTTTTCCCAGCACCACTTGTTAAAGAGATTGTCTTTACTCCATTGTATATTCTTGCCTCCTTTGTCAAAGATAAGGTGTCCATATGTGTGTGGATTTATGTCTGGGCCTTCTATTTTGTGCCATTGATCTATATGTCTGTCTTTGTGCCAGTACCATACTGTCTTGATGATTGTGGCTTTGTAGTAGAGCCTGAAGTCAGGCAAGTTGATTCCTCCAGTTCCATTCTTCTTTCTCAAGATTGCTTTGGCTATTCAAGGTTTGTTGTATTTCCATACAAATCTTGAAATTATTTGTTCTAGTTCTGTGAAAAATATCGCTGGTAGCTTGATAGGGATTGCATTGAATTTGTAGATTGCTTTGGGTAGTATGCTCATTTTCACTATATTGATCCTTCTGATCCATGAACATGGTATATTTCTCCATCTATTAGTGTCCTCTCTGATTTCTTTCATCAGTGTTTTATAGTTTTCTATAGTAGATATATTCCCAAGTATTTTATTATTTTCATTGCAATGGTGAATGGAATTGTTTCCTTAATTTCATTTTCTGCTTTCTCATTATTACTGTATAGGAATGCAAGGGATTTCTGTGTGTTGATTTTATATCCTGCAACTTTACTATATTCATTGATTAGTTCTAGTAATTTTCTGGTGGAGTCTTTAGGGTTTTCTATGTAGAGGATCATGTCATCAGCAAACAGTGAGAGTTCTACTTCTTCTTTTCCAATTTGGATTCCTTTTATTTCTTTTTCTGCTCTGATTGCTGTGGCCAAAACTTCAAAAACTATGTTCAACAGTAGCAGTGAAAGTGGGCACCCTTGTCTTGCTCCTGATTTTAGGGGAAATGCTTTCAATTTTTCATCATTGAGGATAATGTTTGCTGTGGGTTTTCATATATAGCTTTTATTATGTTGAGGTATGTTCCTTCTATTCCTGCTCTCTGGAGAGTTTTTATCATAAATGGATGTTGAATTTTGTCAAAGGCCTTCTCTGCATCTATTGAGATAATCATATGGCTTTTATTTTTCAGTTTGTTAATATGGTGAAAATTGATTGATTTGCAGATATTGAAGAATCCTTGCATCCCTGGGATAAAGCCCACTTGGTCATGGTGTATGATCTTTTTAATGTGTTGCTGGATTCTGATTGCTAGAATTTTGTTAAGGATTTTTGCATCTATGTTCATGAGTGATATCGGCCTGCAGTTTTCTTTCCTTGTGGCATCTTTGTCAGATTTTGGTATTAGGGTGATGGTGGCTTCATAGAATGAGTTTGGAAGTTTACCTTCCTCTGCAATTTTCTGGAAGAGTTTGAGTAGGATAGGTGTTAGCTCTTCTGTAAATTTTTGGTAGAATTCAGCTGTGAAGCCGTCTGGACCTGGGCTTTTGTTTGCTGGAAGATTTCTGATTACAGTTTCAATTTCCGTGCTTGTGATGGGTCTGTTAACATTTTCTATTTCTTCCTGGTTCAGTTTTGGAAAGTTGTACGTTTCTAAGAATTTGTCCATTTCTTCCACGTTGTCCATTTTATTGGCATACAATTGCTGATAGCAGTCTCTTATGATCCTTTGTATTTCTGTGTTGTCTGTTGTGATCTCTCCATTTTCATTTCTAATTTTATTGATTTGATTTTTCTCCCTTTGTTTCTTGATGAGTCTGCTTAATGGTTTGTCAATTTTATTTATCCTTTCAAAGAAGCAGCTTTTGGCTTTGTCGATTTTTGCTATGGTCTCTTTGTTTCTTTTGCATTTATTTCTGCCCTAATTTTTAAGATTTCTTTCCTTCTACTAACTCTGGGGTTCTCCATTTCTTCCTTTCTAGTTGCTTTAGGTGTAGAGTTAGGTTATTTATTTGACTTTTTTCTTGTTTCTTGAAGTATGCCTGTATTGCTATGAACTTTCCTCTAAATACTGCTTTTATAGTGTCCCACAGGTTTTGGGTTGTTGTGTTTTCATTTTCATTCGTTTCTATGCATATTTTGATTTCTTTTTTGATTTCTCCTGTGATTTGTTGATTATTCAGAAGCATGTTGTTCAGCCTCCATATGTTGGAATTTTTAATAGTTTTTCTCCTGTAATTGAGATCTAATCTTAATGCATTATGGTCAGAAAAGATGCTTGGAATGATTTAGATTTTTTAAAATTTATCATCAAGGTTAGATTTATGGCCCAGGATGTGATCTATCCTGAAGAAGGTTCCATGAGCACTTGAGAAAAAGGTGAAATTCATTGTTTTGGGGTGAAGTGTCCTATAGATATCAATTAGGTCTAACTGGTCTATTGTATCATTTAAAGTTTGCGTTTCTTTGTTAATATTCTGTTTAGTTGATCTGTCCATAGGCGTGAGTGGGGTATTAAAGTCTCCCGCTATTATTGTGTTATTGTTGATTTCCCCTTTCATACTTGTTAGCATTTGTCTTACATATTGCGGTGCTCCTATATTGGGTGCATATATATTTATAATTGTTATATCTTCTTCTTGGATTGATCCTTTGATCATTATGTAGTGGCCTTCTTTGTCTCTTTTCACAGCCTTTATTTTAAAGTCTACTTTATCGGATATGAGTATTGCCACTCCTGCTTTCTTTTGGTCTCTGTTTGCGTGGAATATCTTTTTCCAGCCCTTCACTTTCAGTCTGTATGTGACCCTTGTTTTGAGGTGGTCTCTTGTAAGCAGCATATAGAGGGGTCTTGTTTTTATATCCATTCAGCCAGTCTTTGCCTTTTGGTTGGGGCATTCAACCCATTTACGTTTAAGGTAATTATTGATAAGTATGATCACGTTACCATTTACTTTATTGTTTTGGGTTCGGGTTTATACACCCTTTTTGTGTTTCCTGTCTAGAGAATATCCTTTAGCATTTGTTGGAAAGCTGGTTTGGTGGTGCTGAATTCTCTCAGCTTTTGCTTGTCTGTAAAGCTTTTGATTTCTCCTTCATATTTGAATGAGATCCTTGCTGGGTACAGTAATCTGGGCTGTAGGTTATTTTCTTTCATCATTTTAAGTATGTCTTGCCATTCCCTCCTGGCCTGAAGAGTTTCTATTGAAAGATCAGCTGTTATCCTTATGGGATTCCCCTTGTGTGTTATTTGTTGTTTTTCCCTTGCTGCTTTTAATATTTGTTCTTTGTGTTTGATCTTTGTTAATTTGATTAATATGTGTCTTGGGTGTTTCGCCTTGGGTTTATCCTGTTTGGGACTCTCTGAGTTTCTTGGACTTGGGTGATTATTTCCTTCCCCATTTTAGGGAAATTTTCAACTATTATCTCCTCAAGGATTTTCTCATGGTCTTTCTTTTTGTCTTCTTCTTCTGGGACTCCTATAATTCGAATGTTGGAGCGTTTCATATTGTCCTGGAGGTCTCTGAGATTGTCCTCATTTCTTTTAATTTGTTTTTCTTTTTTCCTCTCTGATTCATTTATTTCTACCATTCTATCTTCTATTTCACTAATCCTATCTTCTGCCTCCATTATTCTACTTTTTTTTGCCTCCAGAGTGTCTCTGATCTCATTTATTGCATTATTTATTATATATTGACTCTTTTTTATTTCTTCTAGGTCCTTGTTAAACCTTTCTTGCATCTTCTCAATCCTTGTCTCCAGGCTATTTATCTGTGATTCCATTTTGATCTCACGATTTTGGATCATGTTCACTATCAATATTCGGAATTTTTTCTCAGGTAGATTCCCTACCTCTTCCTCTTTTGTTTAGTTTGGTGGGCAACTCTCCTGTTCCTTTACCTGCTGAGTATTCCTCTGTCTCTTCATCTTGGTTATATTGCTGCATTTGGGGTGGCCTTTTTATATTCTGGTAATTTGTGGAGTTCTCTTTATTATGGAGCTTCCTCACTGTGAGTGGGGTTGTATCAGTGGCTTGTCAAGGTTTCCTGGTTAGGGAGGCTTGTGTTGGAGTTCTGGTGGGTGGAGCTGGGTTTCTTCTCTCTGGAGTGCAATGGAGTGACCAGTAATGGGTTATGAGAAGTCAGTGGTTTTGGAGTAACTTTGAGCTGCCTGTATATTGAAGCTCAGGGGAGTGTTCCTGTGTTGCTGGAGAATTTGCGTGGTATGTCTTGCTCTGGAACTTGTTGGCCCTTGGGTGGAGCTTGGTATCAGTGTAGATATGGAGGCGTTTGATGAGCTCCTGTTGATTAATGTTCCCTGAATTCAGGAGTTCTCTGATGTTCTCAGGCTTTGGACTTAAGCTTCTTGCTTCTGGTTTTCAGTTTTATTTTTACAGTAGCCTCTAGATTTCTCCATCTATACAGCACCGATGATAAAACATCTAGGTTAAAGATGAAAAGTTTCTCCACATTGAGGGATACCCAGAGAGGTTCACTGAGTTACAAGGAGAAGATAAGAGGGAGGGGGTAGTTAGAGGTGACTGGAATGAGATGTGGTGAGATCAAAAGAGGAGAGAGCAAGCTAGCCAGTAGTCACTTCCTTATGTGCGCTCCATAGTCTGGACCGCTCAGAGGTATTTATGGAGTTATACAGGGAAGAGGAGAGGGAGGAAGTAGACAGAGGTGGCCAGGAGGATAAAAGAGGGAAATGAAAAGGAGAGAGACAAATCCAGCCAGTAACCAGTACCTTAGGTGTTCTCCACCGTCTGGAACACACAGAGATTCACAGAGTTGGATAGAGAAGAGGAGGGGGAGGGAAGAGACAGAGGCCACCTGGTGGAGAAAAAGGAGAGTCCAAAGGAGGAGAGAGTAGTGAGGCCAGTAATCTCACTCTCAGGTAAAATTAGATAGTGAAGTTTGGGTTTTTAAATGTACAAAATTGGCAACAAAAAAAACAAAAAGAAAAGATTAAAAATCTAGAGTAGAGGTTGGATTTTCAAAAATACAATATTAAAGAAAAGAAGAAGAAGGAGAAAAGAAAAAAAAACAAGAAAACAAAACAAAACAAAAAAAGCCACAAGAATTATTAAAAAACACCAACAACAACCACACAAAGACTATATACGGTGTTTGCTTGAAAAAATAGAGTCTTTTCTTTTTTGAAAAGTAATAGTAGGTTATAGAAATAAAAATTAGAGGAGAAATAGAGGACTTAACAATTTTAAAGTTAGAAAAAAAAAAAGAAGAAAAAGAAAAGAAGGAAAAACAACCCCACAACAGCATCAACAAAACAAACAAACAAACAAAAAGGAATGATTGTAAAAATAGTAAAGATATATCTGGCCCTTTCTCTGGTGTTGTGGGCAGTGTGGGGTCACTTCCAAGGTGGTTCCCTCTGTTTAACTTCTTCTGTTTGCTGGTCTCTTCAGTGTCTGATTTCCATCCTGACACGGGGGCCAGTGGTGGACACTTTTTTTTTTTTAGGCTCACTTGTTCAGTCGTGCTGTGCAACAAATAGCACTGTCGTGTGCACACAGTGTCTCAGCCCCGCTGGACCTGTCCCTGCTCGCGGTGCACAAACTGCTCCGGCTCTACGATGCTCAGCTGGGAACCGTCTGAGGCCAGCCCTGGGTTGCACGCACCTCCCTGGTCTAAGCTGCTCAGGTTCGGCACTCAGGTAGCCCTCAGAGGTGCAGATTCGGTTGGGACTGCGTTTTGTGCCCTTCCCAGGTCCGAGTAGCTCAGGAGTTTGGCGAGTGCGGTCACTGCGACTTGTCGCCTTTCCTGTCTCTGCTGCTCAGTTTTTTGGGTGTACCACTGGCGCCCCTTGTGAGGCAGATGGTGACTGTCCAGCGCCCCCAGAAGTCTTAGCAAAGAAGCCTGCTTGCAGTTTGGTAGGTAGAGTCTCTCTGGGGCTGCAATTGCCCCTTTCCAGCCCTTACGGCTCTGGCTGCCTGTTCTCGACGGGGATGGTCTGCAGCTGGCTATTTCCATTCCATCCTTTGTTCTGTGTGCGGTCCTGGTGGTGTCTTATGTTCGAGCTTTTCATGTGGTAGCTATCCCACAGTCTGGTTTGCTAGCCCAAGTTAGTTCTGGTTACACACGGGGCGTTCCTGCCCAATTCTTACAAAGCACTGCAGCCCATGCCTCCCGCACCTCCCTGCCCTGCCCCCACTTGCTAGTGGCGGATGCAGGCATCTGTGCTGCTTTTCTGCTGGGGGAGTTACTGTTGGGCTTGTAATCTGTTGGTTTTGATTATTTATTTATTTTTCCTTCCTGTTATGTTGCCTTCTGTGCTTCCAAGGCTCACCACAGACTCGGCAGGGAGAGTGTTTCCTGGTGTTTGGAAACCTCTCTTCTTAAAATTCCCTTCCCAGGACTGGCTTCCCTTCCCAGGATGGAGCGCCCTCCCCACCTCCTTTGTCTCTTTTTTCGTCTTTTATATTTTTTCCTACCTGTTTTTGAAGACAATGATCTGCCTTTCTGGGTTCCTGATGTCCTCTGCCAGCATTCAGAAGTTGTTTTGTGGAGTTTGCTCAGCGTTGAAATGTTCTTTAGGGGAATTTGTGAGGGGGAAAGTGGTCTCCCTGTCCTATTCCTCCGCCATCTTAGGACTGCCCCTACTATTGTTTCTTTGATTTCTTTTTTATTTATTTCTGCTCGTATCTATTTTGTTTCTTTCATTCTATTAATTTTGGGGTTTATTTGGTTCTTCTTTTTCCAATTGTTTTAGGTGTAAAGTTAGGTTTTCTATTTGATGTTTTTCTTGTTCCTTGAGGTAGGATTGTATTGCTATAAACTTCCCTCTAAGATCTGCTTTTGCTACATCCCATAGGTTTTGAGTTGGTGTGTTTTCATTATCATTTGTTTCTAGAAATTTTTTTATTTGCCTTTTGATTTCTTCAGTAACCTGTTGGTTATTTAGAAACGTGTTGTTTAATCTCCATGTGTTTTTGTTTCTTACAGTTTTTTTTTTCCTTGTAATTGATATCTTGTCTCATAACATTGTGGTTGGAGAAGATGGTTGATACAGTTTCAATTTTCTTAAATTTACTGAGATTTCATTTGTGACCCAAGATGTGGTCTATCCTGGAGAATGTTCCATGTGCAAGTGAGAAGAAGGTATATTCTGCATTTGGATGGAATGTCCTGAGGATATCAATGAGATCCATCTCATCTAACATATCATTTAAGACTTGTGTTTCCTTATTAATTTTCTGTTTTGATGATCTGTCCATTGGTGTGAGTGGGGTGTTAAAGTTTCCTACTATTATTGTGTTACTGTCAACTTGTCCTTTTATGTCTATTAGTGTTTGTCTTATGTATTGAGGTGCTCCTATGTTCCTTGGTGGCTCAGATGGTAAAGCGTCTGCCTGCAGTGTGGGAGACCCAGGTTCGATCCCAGGGTTGGGAAGATCCCCTAGAGAAGGAAATGGCAACCCACTCCAGTACTCTTGCCTGGAAAATTCCATGGACTGAGGAGACTGGTAGGCTACAGTCCATGGGGTCACAAAGAGTTGGACATGACTGAGCAACTTCACTTCACTTATGTTGGGTGCATAGATATTTACAATTGTTATGTCTTCCTCTTGGATTGATCCCTTGATCATTATGGAGTGTCCCTCCTTGTCTCTTGTAATCTTTATTTTAAGGTCTAATTTGTCTGGTATGAGGATTGCTATTCCAGCTTTCTTTTGCTTCCCATTTGCATGGAATATGTTTTTCCATCCTCTCACTTTCAGTCTATATGTGTCTTTAGGTCTGAGGTGGGTTTCTTGTAGACAGCATATGTATGGGTCTTGTTTTTGTATCCATTTAGCCAGTCTGTGTCTATTGGTTGGAGCATTTACTCCAATTGCATTTAAAATAATTAGTGATATATATGTTCCTATTGCCATTTTCTTAAATGTTTGGAGTTGGTTTTGTAGATCTTTTTTCTTCTGCTGTATTTCTTGACTATATAAGTCCTTTTAACATTTGTTGTAAAGCTGGTTTGGTGGTATTGAATTCTCTTAACTTTTGCTTGTGTCTAAAAAGCTTTTTATTTCTCCATCAATTTTGAATGAGATCCTTGCTGGGTACAGTAATCTGCCATTCCCTTCTGGCATGCAGAGTTTCTGCTGAAAGATGAGCTGTTAAGCATATGAGGTTTCCCTGTTATATTACTTGTTGCTTCTCCCTTGCTGCTTTTAATATTCTTTGTGTTTAGTCTTTGTTAGTTTGATTACTATGTGTTTTGGCATGTTTCTCCTTGGATTTATCCTGTATGGGACTCTTTGTGCCCCTTGGACTTGATTGAATATTTTCTTTTCTGTGTTGGGGAAATTTTCAACTATAATCTCTTCAAAAATTTTCTCATACCCTTTCTTTTTCTCTTCTTCTTCTCAGATTCCTATAATTCAAATGCTTGTGCATTTGATATTGTCCCAGAGGTCTCTGAGCCTATCCTCAGTTCTTTTCATTCTTTTTACTTTATTCTCTTCAGAAATTATTTCCACTATTTTATTTTCCAGCTCACTGATTTGTTCTTCTGCTTCAGATATTCTGCTATTGATTCCTTCTTGAGTATTTTTAATTTCAGTAATTGTGTTGTTTGCATGTTTATTCTTTAATTCTTTTGGGTCTTTGTTAATTGATTCTTGCATTTTCTCCATTCTGTTTTCAAGATTTTTGATCATCTTTGTTATCATTATTCTGAATTCTTTTTCAGGTAGTTTGCCTATTTTCTCTTCATTTATTTGGACTTCTGTTTGTTCCTTCACTTGTGTAGTATTTCTCTGCCTTTTCATTTTTTTTTTTTTTTAACTTATTGTGTTTGAGGTTTCCTTTTTCCACGCTTCAAATAAAGTTGAATTCTTTCCTTGAAGAAGGTTGAATTCTTTCTTTCTTTTGGTTTCTGCCCTCCTAAGTTTGGTCCAGTGGTTTTTGTAAGCTTCATATAGGGTGAGGTTTGTGCTGAATTTTTGTTTGTTTGTTTTTCCTCTGGTGGGCAGGGCTGAGTAAGGTAGTAATCCTATCTACTGATGATTGGGTTTGTATTTTTGTTTTGTTGTTTAAAATGGGTTCCACTGGTGGTTGGGTCATGCTGGGTCTAATATTCAAGTGGTTTCCTTTGTGTGAGTTCTCACTATTTGATAATCACTAGGGCCCTAGGGTAGGAGAAGGCAATGGCACCCAAGGACTCCAGTTCTCTTGCCTGGAAAATCCCATGGATGGAGGAGCCTGGTAGGCTGCAGTCCATGGGGTCATGAAGAGTCAGACACAACTGAGCGACTTCACTTTCACTTTTCACTTTTCACTTTCATGCATTGGAGAAGGAAATGGCAACCCACTCCAGTGTTCTTGCCTGGAGAATCCCAGGGGTGGGGGAGCCTGGTGGGCTGCTGTCTATGGAGTCAGAGTCAGACACAACTGAAGTGACTTAGCAGCAGCAGCAGCAGCAGGGCCCTAGGGTTAATTTTCTGATAATAAATTACCACAGGGCATTAGGGCATTGGACTGAGTGCTCCCAATCCAAAGCCTCAGAGCTTGATCTCTGGTCAGGAATGGAGATTCCACAGTGGTTTGTTATAGCACTAAGTGAAATTAAAACAAATATTCAAAAATGAGAAACCAAAGATAAACCCCAGACAAATGGCAGTTACAAAATCAGGCAAATAATAATTAAAATAATGTAATATGCACATATACATATACATCCATGAGCAAAGTCAAAATAGTCCAACAAAATAAAGTACAGTAGATTGACCTGGCGAACAAAGGAAATAAAAAATTATATTTACCAGTTAAGAACAAGACTAACTAAAGCACAAACTGGAAAACAAAACTAACAAATATGTTGAGAGGAAAGGAAAGAAAGAAAAGAAAGAAAGAATAGATATGGAAAGTTAAATCGAGGTAGATGAAGAAGATTTATATACATTAAGGATTAACTGCAAGGGGAAAATAACAGTAGGAAACAAAGGAATAAATGTAGAAAAAATATAATAGGTTTAAAAAATTTAAAAATTAAAATTATAAAAAGGAGAAAAGAAAAAAGATGAAAGAAGAAAGAAAAAAGAAAAGAAAAAGGAAAACTCCATAGAACTGCAAAAGCCTAACACAGAGGCAAAGGTTTATAACAACTGAAAAGTGTAACTGAATGTGCACATATACACATACACCCATAAGCAAAATCAAAACAGTCCAACAAAAATAAAGTAAAATAGATTGACCCAGTGAACAAAGGAAACCAAAAATTTTATCTACCAGAAGAAAACTAACTAAAGCACAAACTGGAAAACAAAACTAAAGTAAGGTGCCACTTGGGGAATAAAGCAATTAAAATAAAACTAAACAAATATGTTGAGAAGAAAGGAGAGAAAGAAAACAAAGAAAGAATAGATATGCAAAGTTAAACAGAGGAATATAAAGAAGGCTTATATATGTTAAATATTTATTGCAAGGGGAAAAGGACAATAGGAAAAGCAAACAAAGGAATAAATGTAGAAAAAATAATAATGTGTTAAAAAATTAAAATTAAAAAAAGAGAAAAGAAAAATATATGGGAAAACTCCACAGAACTATAAAAGCTCAACATAGAGGCAGATGTTTATCACAACAATAAAAAATGTGACTGAGGAAAAAAAAAAAGCTCAAAAACTTAATTGGATTTCATAGTGCCAATAAAATTGACAACTACAACGGCGGGGGGCGGGGGGGGGGGGGGGGGCGGAACAAAACTCCAAAATTTTCTATGGAACAAGTCAAAAAATAAGAATAATGTTTTTCTTGAGTCACTGCTGTTAGAGTCCTTTCCCTCACTGGGAGTCACAGTCCACCTTACCTCCCTAGGATGCCCTCCAACACTGCTGATTTCTGGACCTGCAGTGGAAGCAGCTCAGATTCTATTCTGGTTCTACTCCTGTGTGTTCTTGTCTTCAATGTCCACAGATATCAGAACTAGTGTGTTTTCTTTCGTGGGAGCTCGCAATGATCTTTACATATTCCATAGGCACAGTCTGCCTAGTTGATCATGTGGATTTCATCTGCAGCTTGTACTGCTGGTGGGAAGGTTTGGGGTCTTCTTCTTTAGTCATACTGCCCCTGGGTTTCAATTGTGGTTTTACTTCCACCTTTGCATGTGGGTTGTCTACTGGGGTTTGCTCCTGAGGCTGCCCTGGAGGACTTGGGTTTGCCCCTGTGAAGACCAGGTGTGGAGGTGGTGCAGCTGCTTGGGTCGCAGGTATTCTGGCAGCACCAGGTACTCAGGAGAGTTGGCGGCTAGGGCAGCAGGAAATACAGTGTTCTAGAAGGGTATGGCAACCAGCATTGGCCAATACGCTCCAATATTCTTGCCTGGAGAACCACCCTCCCTGACAGAGAAGCCTGACAGGCCACAGTTTACAGGGTCACAAAGAGACGGACATGACCAAAGCGACCCTGAGTGCATAGACTGGAGACATTTCTGCCTATGGCAGCTCTGTCCCAGTGAGAGTTGAATGTGAAGCGGGTGCAGCTGCTTGGCATACAGGGACCCTGGCAGCACCAAGTGTGCAGGGACACTCTCCAATGCAGGAGTTATGGCCCTGTCGGTCTTTTTTGAGCATCTTGCAGCTGGCAATCAGAAGGCCTCTTTGACCAGTCTTTCTCTGTAGCTCTGCCCATTCAGGCAATTAAAGGATTCCCTTGTCTGGGGTCCTTCTGTTGTTTGGCACATCAGGCACATAGAGGGGTCCCCCTGGCTGCTGTCCTACTCTGTAGAATGGTGTGTCAGGCACTTAAAAGGGCACCCTGGATGGGGCCCTACTCTGTAGATCAGTAAGTCAGGCGTTTGATGGGCCAGCCTCTCTATGGTTCAGTTGCTCATGTGGGAGAGAGAGGCTATGGTGATGGCTCCCCCCCCCGCCCCCCAAGCATGACTTAGCAGTATCACCTTGCTTCCATGGCTGTCCAGCTTTCCTCCACAGGAATTTCCCCCTACAATCTCCTCTCTCACATCCCCTCCATCTGTCTCTCTGCAATCAACAGCAGCCCTCACCAGGAATTGCTCCACAATCCCTAAACTCCAGCTCCCACCCACTGTGCCTTCCAGGGGACCAGCATTCCTGTCTAGGGTATGTATGGCTGTAGCAAGAACTTTCTGATTCTCATTCTATTTAGACTGCCACAGATCAGCTGTTTCACTCGCACCCTTAAATGTTTCTCCTCTGACTCAGACAGTTGTCCCGAAATGGGGATCAGACCCCTGCTTCAGTTCCCCTCCCCACCAAGGGCAGGTCCAGTCCTACTAACACTCCTGTTTTCCGTCCTAGTTCCTTCGTCCTGCTGAGCTTTGCCTGGTTCTATATATTCTTTTCCACTGCTCATGTACTCCTGTCTGCTTTCAGCTGGTGTTCTGCATGAACTTCTGTGTCTGAAGGTGCATTCCTGATGTATCCTTGCAGAGAGATGTACTCCATGTCCACCTACTCCTCCGCAATCTTGTTCTCTCCTTAGGGAATTTTTAATGTAATGCTCACAAACATGTTTTTTCTTATTATGCATATTCCAGCACTTGTTGTTTTTCAGTCACTCAGTTGTGTCCAACTCTGTGACCCCATGGACTGCAGCATGCCAGGCTTCCATGTCTTTCACCATTTCCTGGAGCTTGATCCAACTCATGCTCATTTAGTCAGTGATGCCATCCAACCATGTTGTCCTCTGTCATACCCTTCTGTTCTTGTCTTCAATCTTTCTCAGTGTCAGGACCTTTTCTAGTAAGTTGGTTCTTCACATCAGGTGGCCAAAGTATTGGGTCTTTAGCATCAGTCCTTCCAATGAATATTCAGTACTGATTTCCTTTAGGATTGACTGGTTTGATCTCCTTGAAATCCAAGGGACTCTCAAGAGTCTTCTCTAACACCACAGTTCAAAAGCATCAGTTCTTCAGCACTCAGCTTTCTTTATGGTCCAACTCTCACATCCATACATGACTCATTGGAAAAACCATAGCTTTGACTATACAGACCTTTGTTGGCATAGTGTCTCTGGTTTCTAATATGGTGTCTAAGTTTGTCATAGCTTTTCTCCCAAGTAGCAAGAGTCTTTTAATTTCGTGGCTGCAGGCACAACCTCCAGTGATTTTGGAGCACAAGAAAATAAAGTCTATCACTGTTTCCACTGTTTCCTTATCTATTTGTCATGAAACCAGGGGACCAGATTTTATGATCTTAGTTTTCTTAATGATGAGTTTTAAGCCAACTTTTTCACTCTCCTGTTTCACCTTCAAGAAGCTCTTTAGTTCCTCTTTGCTTTCTGCCATAAGAGTGGTGTCATCTGCATATCTGAGGTTATTGATATTTCTCCCAGTAATCTTGATTCTGGCTTGTGATTCATCCAGACCAGCATTTTGCATAATGTACTCTGCATATAAGTTAAATAAGCAGGGTAACCATATATAGCCTTGATTTACTCCTTTTCTAATTTGGAAACAGTCCATTTTTCCATGTCTGGTTCCGATTGTTTCTTCTTGACCTGCATACAGGTTTCTCAGGAGGCAGGTAAGGTGGTCTATTATTCCTGTCTCTTGAAAAAATTTCCACAGTTTGGTGTGATCCACACAGTCAAAGGCTGTAGTGTAGTCAATGAGACTGAAGTAGATATTTTTCTGCAATTCTCTTGCTTTTTCTATGATCCAATGGATGTTAGCAATTTGATCTCTGGTTCTTCTGCCTTTTCTAAATCCAGCTTGAACTTCTGGAAGTTCTTGGTTCATGTACTGTTGAGGCCTAGCTTGGAAAATTTTGAGCATTACTTCACTAGCATCTGAAATGAGTGCAATTTTGTGGTAGTTTGAACATTCTCTGGCATTGCGTTTCTTTGGGATTGAAATGAAAACTGACCTTTTGTAGTCCTGTGGCCACTGCTGAATTTTCCAATTTTCTGGCATATTGAGTGCAGTACTTTCACAGCATCATCTTTTAGGATTTAAAATAGCTCAATTAGAATTCCATTACCTCCACTAGCTTTGTTTGTAGTGATGCTTTCTAAGGCCTATTTGACTTTGCACTCCAGGATGTCTGACTCTAGGTGAGTGATCACATCATTGTGGTTATCTGGGTCATTGAGATCTTTTTTGTATAGTTTCAGTGTACCCTCACAATAAATCTGCAGTATTTGCATTGTGCCGAAATGTGTCTCTGTTCATTCAAAACAATTGGAAAGATAATACATAATGTAGTATTTTTGTAGTATTACTTTCATTACCCTAATAACATGGTATTCATGTGATCTATTTAATAGTGAACATATTTTCCTACTGAAGCATGCTGTTAAAGACTGTTGTCCACTTTATTTCCAAGAAATAGAACTACATCATTGAGAATTTCCCCCAGAAGCACAAGAACAAGATATGAATGAGAAAACTGTCCACTGGTTGAGGTCCCTGATAAAATTACTATTTAAGTATCTAATGCTTATCTCATTTAGTATCAGAGTAAATAGTACTTGGGAAGAAAGTGATGGATTAGTTTAGTTGTGAAGTGTAATGTTTGCAAAATTAAATACAATGCAACTAAATAGAAATTTTAAGCATAATCACTTTCAAGGGAGATAAAATTTTCAAATAGCCACTTTGCAAAATTACTTACTGTATATTTATAAATTATGTTAAAGATGAAAAGCATTATTTAAATATTATAGTATCATCTAATATGCCTCAAAGAACTTAATTTATGTGCAAAATGACAATTACCAGTTTCTGATTAAGTAGTAAGAGAGAATAATGGTCTAATGCTTTGATGATAGGCACCATCCTTGATTACTAGAATCCAAATCTAATTTTGTTGGTCTTAGGCAATCTCTACTTTTTATGATTAGACTAAATGAAACTTTCTTTTTATGGGATTTAGAAAAAATAAGATCAGAGCGTTTGAGTTTACTCTGACATTCTAAATATCATTGTTAATTGATTTTGACATTGCTACTCAATTGTCTTTTCTAAAGCTTAAAGCCGTTACTTTAATCCTGTCATCTTTAACTCTTAAAGCATAAGGTGATGTAGACATGTATAAATGAATAATTATTTCATTCTCCTAGTAAAATTACTATAATCATCCATTTGCTTTTACATATGTATGTATATGCTTACATATATCTAAATATGAACACTGATTAAAATAAGATATAAAAAGTTGTGTATATTATAATATTCTCTTTAATGGTAGACCTATAAAAATTCGACAGTGAATTTCATGTTTTAACTATGGTATTAATGCATTATATCATAAGTCTACCAGTTAACAAGTATCTGTATTAGAGCCATATTTAATAATCCACATAGATGAAACAAACCTGTATTTAAACTGAAGGTTTAACATTTTCTTATCTTCAATTCATGGTCATTTGTTCTCAGCTTCAGCAGTAAGCCAGAGTCTGCTATTATTGAATTCATTCATTAATAAACTATTATTCAAATTTTTCTATGTGTCTTGGATACTGTGCTAAATTTAGAGACTACGAAGAAAGTTAGATCTCATCTTCTGCTCAAAAACAAACAAAAATCTAGGGAAAAGGATACATATATAGGTAAAGTACACCCATACATCAGGTTATGAAGACAGTATATGCCCTGTATATTGTGGGAGAATAGATCAAGTGCCTAACCAAGTCTGAGAAAGATCAGAGAAGTCTTCCCAGAGTGTGTTCCCTGAATAGAGTATTAAAGGATAAGTAGCTATTAACCAGGGGACTAAGAAAGGAATGTAGTGACCACATTCCAATAAGATGGAATAGTTTTAGCAAAGGGAAAATATTGTGTTAATTTTGGGTATGCTGTAATGGTGTGTGTTTAAAAAAGAGCTACCAGAAGTTGAGATCAGGAAACTGCATAGGTCAGGTCAGGATGGATCTTGCAGGATAAGTTAAGACACATGGGATATAATCAAATAAGTCATAGAGTGGGGAGGTTTTTTGTTTTTTTTCTGTTGTTTTTTTTCCTCCATGAGGAACAACGTGTCCCATGTTTTTCTCTGTAAGAGCATTCAGTATCCTGCAGTGACAAACATACCTTTGGTCCCATGGGCTATGAAGAGAGGAAAATCTATACATTGGGGCTCACCAGAAAGTGTACATCCTAATTAGGGCTCTGGACTGAAAGTTACTTTGTCACATTTCCTAAAAGAAAGATACATCCTTATGGGCTACGTAGTTTTTTTAGGTGGTGTCTCTAAGATGTCAATCTAATTATCTCAGGACTTCCTTGGTGGCTTAGAGGGTAAAGCATCTGCCTGCTAAGCAGGAGACCTGGGTTTAATCCCTGGGTCGGGAAGATTCCCTGGAGAAGGAAATGGCAACCCACTCCAGTATTCTTGCCTGGAAAATCCCATGGACAGAGGAGCCTGGTAGGCTACAGTCCATGGGGCCGCAAAGAGTCAGACACGACACTGTTATATACTACTTGTCTATTTATGAGCATGCACTAACAGATTCAACTACCTAATCGATGGCCACGTTCGGACAGGATAGTAACTGTAAATTATCTATATAAATGAGTAATGTGTCTATCTTGAATAATTAGGCATTATATATTACAGGAGAGGCCTTCTTCAGAACCTGGAAGCAAATTTTCATTATCTTACTTATTGACACACCGCAAGGAGTCAAAATGCTGTAGTTAACTTTTAGAATAAGTTTAACTACACAATACCTTAGGGTAAGAGGAAAACTCCAATAGTAATTAGCATCCTAATTATCTAGGAGGCCTATACATTAAGTTTAGGGCATGGAATTACCAAAAGAACCTGAAAGGAAATGGAAGCTTATTCCAAGTGATATCTTATACTCTTGAGTTTTTCACTGTTAATTGGGAGAGCCATTGCCTTCTGTATCATGAAGCTCTGGTTAATCTTGAGATAATATGAAAGTAGCATGCATATTTGTCCCACTTATGGGAAGAAAATATACCATAAATGGCTAAATTTGTGTGAAAATAAAGCAAGAAGCTTCATTTCTTGATCTCTTAATTTCTATTAAATTAAAATAATCTTCAAGGAATAAATTCACTTCCAATAACTACAAAATTGAAAGTATGTGTCACAGTTAATTTTGATGGCAAGGTAGTAATCATTGAGATGTAAAACTGTAAATGTGTGGGAGGATATACGATTTTTTCTAGTGTTCTGGAAGAATCCCATTATTGAAATCCCCCCAAAAAGCATTTCTTCTTACTTTTAAGAGTGCTTTCAAGTCCTATGCATAGACTAGCTTTTGTCAAGATGACCACACATCTCAGTTTTCCTGGGATAACATGAGGGCAGCAGATGCTCTCAGTGCTGTGCCCATACACCCTCAGATCTCTTTGCCATCTTTGTGCATGGAAGTGTCTAGTGTGGCTCTATGCCAACGGCTAGCACTTGTGTCTCTTTTTGGGAAGGCTACCCTCCTATAATCCCTTTCATCTGAATATACAGAGAGATGGAATTGTCTGGGAATTTCTATTCATCCAAGCAGTGCTCAACCAATGATGGATGGATACAGAGGTTTAAACACACTAGCTTTCCTGTGTCCTGGCACTCTTAGGTGGAATCTACACTCTTTCGTTCTCCAGATACCTCTTGGGTAGATTTGCCAAATTTAGCACATAAAAAACAGGACAGCCAACAAGAAAAAAGAAAACATTTTTTATATAAGTATGGCCCATGCAACATTTGGAACATACTTATACTACAAAATAATTAATTATTATTTAATTTATAATCCATTGTAACTGGATGTGCTATACTTTATCTGGTAGAGTGCACTCTCATAGGACATCATTGATGCAGCCTTCTTCCTTGGCCATTTTTCCACCACAACTCTATTTCCCTAATCCTTTATCAGGTTTTTGTGGGATTACATTGTAAGAAATCACTTTAATATAAATCAGGATCTGTTTCTGAGGAGCCTAATCTAAAATAGCCAGCTATATCTGTTGCCTTGTCATGATTATGAATACCTCCTAACCCCAAAAATGCTCTGGTTTGGATGACAAATTATGTGGTCACTCAAGCTAAGACAAAACTGATTAAGAACATTATGCTATAGTCTCAAGAAATATATGGAATGTGATTAACTAATGACTGTGGGTGGGAATTTGAAACATTGAGATAAGGAAGATATTTCACAATAAGCAGGCTTGGTCTAAGGTCTGGGGTCTTCAGAACAAGTAAGGATAATATCTCAGGCCCTTGGAATATCTTGGAGAGGTTGGAGGATATTACCTATTAACGGTGACTGAGAAGTTTGATGTTGTACATCAGAGTTTCTCTCATCAAATATATGCCCTGGGCCCCAATATATCATAGAAATAGTAGAACAATCAGCCTGAAGAAGCTGTGCTGTTTAGGACAGTGTTCTGTTTTTGTAAACAAAGAATACTAAAAACAAATTTTGAAAGATACTCTGGGCCCAAGGCCCTGAGCTGTGTATGGATCAGCCCTTTAATGATCTAAATTAAATTTCCCATTAATCACAGGGATACAAATAAGTCATATTTAATTTGCTTCAAAATAACCTTTTTTGTACATCCCAGGTTGTAACTACAAATTTATAACACGTTACAGAATTCTACCGTGAAGCTAGTAATTTCTACTTTTTTAAGTTTTAGTTGTAACTTCTTGATTATTCAAAATAGCCATCCAAGAAGTTTTGTATTTATTTGAAACTTGTGATATCAATCTAATTTTTAGATTTATAATCTGGAAAATATACAGGATCATTTTGATATTAATTTACGGTGCTCTCCAGTAGGAACCATGAAAGTGAGATAAATATTTCAGGAGGAAAAATGCACAGATTTATTCTGTGATTACCCTTATAGGATTTAAAACTAAATGTGACAATTAAGTTGCAGTCACCATGCTATTATGCATTCATAAATTGAAAAATCACATATAAAGCTGAAGTCAAATATTAGATTCACCTCTCCTTAATGGAAATATAAATTGATAGGAACAGGATGGTATTAAACATATATGACCAAAGAGTATATTTCCTAATGCTTTAAAAAATGATCTGTGTTAATCAATTTCCTTGGCTGAATTAGTAGAACATGACCCCAACTTTTAAATGAACTTAATTTTCTATCAGTACTTTTGCAATTAAAAAATAAAATTTAGAAATTAGAAGACATGATGAATAGCCTTTATTCTAAGGTCAGATGTAAGATACTCAAAGCTAATGGAAAACATCATTCTAAACCATTGAAATGAGCTCTACCAACATAACAAACTGCTGATATCAGCCTGGAAACCATCTTGAATGTCAAGGGATATGCTTTTCATTTGCAGTGTTTGATTGTTCATATAAATATTTAATGAAAATATTATTAGACTATTCAGCTGAGTGAAATAAACTGATGGCAAAAGTAGCTAAAGAAGCTTAGTTAAAATTCACTAAATGAAGTGGCATAATAATTTATTTTGCATATTATATAGGTCTTTTGAGAGGTTTTGTACTTTTAAACTTTTTAGCACTATTTAAAAGGCATCATTACTACCATAATTATGAGTTTTTAATGTATTTTTATGGTTAATGAAAATATAGCACACATTTTACAGGGAGAAAGGAGACCGTCTTCCACATAATACTTGATGGAAATGAGGCACCTCTGATTCTGAAGGTTGACTTACCTTTAATATATTTTCACTGAATCTCACTGTAAATGTTAACTTTATACTACATAAAATTACACAGTGGATTTCTCAAGAGTAGAACTTAAAGGATTAAATGGATAAGGTAGAAAGCATTTTAACTCTCATGTGAGCTTTGAATTTTCAGGAAAATTATGAGTCACCTGGTCTGAATCATGTATACATACATTTAAACACTCTTAATGATATGATAAGAAGAAAAATTTGGAAAGACAGTCTGAAAAATGTGGGCAGAAATACAGAAACACATTTAGAACAGCCTACTAACCACAAGTAATCAGCATACTATGGGTATCAGTCAGAATATCTTCCAGAAGGAATAGAGAAGAGTTGGTGAATCTTTTAAATCCAATAAATATAAGTGGATTGAGAGAATTCCTCTATGAACTTCTCTTCTCCCACAAAGAGTTTACTGATAAATGTAAGCTGGAAAATAATTTTAGAAGATAGCTTCAGTTAGAATGTTAAGTTAATATTGATGTACAGGAACACTACCAGTATAAGAAGGTATTTTTTAAAAGGTGAAAGAATGGAAAAGGAAAGGAGAATAAACATATACATTATTATAAATAATGTGCAAATTTGACAAAATTGTTGGAGACTGCATCAAAATGTAACAATATGCATATATATATATATATAGCCTTTGCACTAGAATCAATGTATTTTAAATATATTTGAATAAATCCTGTGAAAAATTGTCACAGATAGCACTAGAAATATCATTAAGATAGATTACAGAAGACCTAAATAAACGGAAGCATATATTGGGCAGAAAGTGAAGAAGAACAAAAGAGGCTCTTAATGAAAGTGAAAGAGGAGAGTGAAAAAGTTCGCTTAAAGCTCAACATTCAGAAAACGAAGATCATGGCATCCGGTCCCATCACTTCATGGCAAATAGATTGGGAAACAGTGGACACAGTGACTGACTTTATTTTTCTGGGCTCCAAAATCACTGCAGATGGTGATTGCAGCCATGAAATTAAAAGACACTCCTTGGAAGGAAAGTTATGACTAACCTAGACAGCATATTAAAAAGCAGAGACATTACTTTGCCAACAAAGGTCCATCTAGTCAAGGCTATGGTTTTTCCAGTGGTCATGTATGGATGTAACAGTTGGACTATAAAGAAGGCTGAGCACTGAAGAAGTGATGCTTTTGAGCTATGGTGTTGGAGAAGACTCTTGAGAGTCCTTTGGACTGCAAGGAGATCCAACCAGTCCATCCTAAAGGAGATCAGTCCTGGGTGTTCATTGGAGGGACTGATGTTGAAGCTGAAGCTCCAATAATTTGGCCACCTGATGAGAAGAGCTGACTCACTTGAAAAGTCCCTGATGCTGGGAAGGATTGAGGGCAGGAGAAGAGGGGGACGACAGAGGATGAGATTGCTGGATGGCATCACCGACTTGATGGATGTGGGTTTGGGTGGACTCTGGGAGCTGGTGATGAACAGGGAGGCCTGGTGTGCTGTGGTTCACGGGGTCGCAAAGAGTCGGACGTGACTGAGTGACTGAACTGAATTGATACTGGGTCCAATAATGAAGGGATTTAATAATTTAAAGAAGTTACATTCCCTCAAATTGATTCGTATATTCAGTGTAATCCCAGGAAGAATTCCAGATGGTTCTTACATGAACATTGTAAACTGTTATCGGTTTGGAAATGCAAAGGTTATTTCCAAACCAAGACATGCTTGGAAACATACAAGGTGATAGAATTTCTCTTATCAGATTATCAGGGGTATGTGTGTGTGTACGTGTGTGTGCATGTGCACACTCAGTCGTGTCTGAGTCTTTGCAACCCCATAGATTGTAGCCTGCTAGGCTCCTCTGTCCATGGAATTTTCCAGGCAAGAATGCAGGAATTGGTTGCCATTGCCTACTCCAGGGGATCTTCTGACCCAGGGATAAAACCTGCATCTATTGCATTTCCTGCATTGATAGGCAGATTATTTCCTATTGCACCACCTGGGAAGCCCCTATCGAATATATATGCTTAACTGTAAAGCAACAATAAGTATGAAATTACTGACTAAGACAAACAAACATAAATCAGTAAAACAGAACAGGTATATCAGAGCAACCTCATGAGTACAGATGATTTTATATGGTACAAGGGTGGCACTATAGGTTAGTGGGGAAAGATTTTCCTTTCAACAAATGGGACAACGCCAAGTAGATGTCCATATGGGAAAAACAAATAACTTGACCTTTTTCCCTCCTATATATAAAGTAACAATTGCTGATTCACTGTATGCTTTGGGAGGCAAAACAAAAGGTTTTAGAAAACATAAAAGAGCATTTTTATTATTTTAGAGAAATATTTTTAAACGGGACTCCTAAAAGCATTAATAATAATAATAAAAAAGACTGAGAAACCAGACTACATTAAAATTACTTGTTAAAGTTACCATTAAGAGAGAAAGGAAAATGAATGAAAATATTTGCAATTCATGTAATCTAGAAAAGACTATATTCTGTATTCTGGATAGAATATAGGAAAACTACGTATCATTGGAGAAACACAGGGTCTAAAAGAAAATGGATTTGAACAGGCACTTCACAAAATAGGATATATCAAATTGGCCAGTGAAAATATAAAAGTGAGCAATCTCATTAATCACTGGAGAATGCAAATAAAAATTACTACAATATACCACTAACATCCTTCTGAAAGGGCTGTAAAAATTGACAATACCAAATTTTTATAAGATTTTAAAGCAGCAGAATATCTCATACACTACTGGTGAAAGAAAATTTTTGTATAACACTTTGGAAAACCATTTGGTATAACTTACTAACTTTTTAAATAGATGTTTTCTATGACTTTGAAATTCCACCTTACTTCCAACATATGTGGGTACACATATGCAGTAGGCCCTAAGTTACACATACAACATAGATGGAGTGTATAAACAAAAAGTTGATTAAAATATGCTAGACAACAAAATAAGGTATTTTCTGTTTTAAAAAGACATTACCTCAAAGGACCAAGTATATGTGTATATTTCAGGCAAGACCATTCTCTGCAATATACACTTCTCTTAATGGAACATGTTTAACTGTGAACTTGTAATCCCTACCTAAATTTACTGCATGTGCAATAAAAAAGCCTGCTGATTGGATGTATCCTTCAGTTGGGTAAATGTTTTAGTGAGTGAGCTAATATTCTAATTGGATGATCTGCTATATAATCCAAATGTGCTTTTTCTAAGCACTTTTGGATTTTGGAGTAGATACAGTTAAAGCAAAAGGAACACAAAGGGAGAAGCTAAAACAACAAAAAAGCACTTGCTACACGCTGCATGGTATTCGTCTCCTTAAAGTGATCATCATTTGGAATGAGTTTCTATATACCAGGCCGAGTTGATTTGGTTTTGGAAGGCAACTTATTTTTCTTAGACGGAAATCATTGTCAGAAATGAAGACTACAAAAATAATGATATAGGCACAAGTATCAGTGATAGATTTGATTGGACATCTCTAGAAGATGTTGTCAGAAATCTGGTGATGATTCAGTTTAGTTGAACTATGTCATTAAGCTTGAAGTTCTGTCCTAAAATAGAGGTGTTTCAGTTGTATACTGAGACTTTTAGGCAGGATCAGCGTTCTATGGCAGTTAGTGGGAAATATTTAAAAAGATGCTGTCATTTCATTGCTTTTCTTCATAACTTTAGAAAAGGCAAATGGAGTCTTTAGAAAAGCATTACAGCCTTTTTCTCTCCAAGTTGAATTTTTTGGCTAGATATTGCACTCCTTAGCATTTCTCTGTAACACTAACCAACATAGGACCAAGGGTAAATCTCTGGGGAAAATGAGTCTTTGTTGTCTCACTATAGAAATAATTGAATCCAAAATACTAAAGAAAAGCAATAACTGAAATCCAGGTGAGGAACACATGATTTGTTCCTCAGAATGTTGAAGCTAAAACATGATACTGAAACTCTTCCCATAAGCTTAAAAGTGATAATCTTGTAATATAGAATGGAAAACTATGTGGATAAGTAACCAGATTTATTCCTTAACAGAGAAAGTTGAGACTGGCATATAATATAAATTGAATATGTGAACATTAATTTTGACATGAAAGAGATTTTTCGTGAGGGTTCTTGTGATTAGGTATCATTCCATGGAACTCAGTCATAAGTAGCCCTAATATACAATGTCATGTCATTTTTTATTTCCACTGAGGAAATAAATTTAACCCAGTCAGCATAAACCCAGTCACATATATTAAGGACTGTTTTGATAGCAAGGGTCATTGAATTCAAGAATGTACTTATTTGGAAGAGGATTTGTGAATTTTAATACTGTGTAGTTATTGAATAATAAGATGCACCTGTCTTACATGACTTTCATGCATTTCCAGCTGAAGCCAACAAGATGAATCAGATACACTTTCAAGGATATTTGCTGTCATATAATTCTTCAAGATTGATACAATATGTTTTAAGAAGCATAACTTAAAGATCAGAAGACAGAGGCATATGTAACATTGTTGTGAATACAAATCACTTCTATAATATTCACTGTTATGGATAGATGGTAGATATTGAGCTATTTACCTTTCTTAACAATGTCAATTCCCAATGAAGAAGAATACAAAATTCCCAATATATTAACTTATATAATAGTGGTACTTTATTATATAAAACAAAGTCTAATATAATACTGGTATAATTTTTGATGCATTTTATGTGGAATGATCACATTTTTATAATACTAAGAAATCATGCTTCTTTTGTAGAAAAATGTATATCATACATTGTTGGTACAAAAAAATACTTGTTAATTGGATTTGTTTAAATAATTTCTAGATCCTCAAGATTTTATTTTAAAAAATTATGAAAATTGAACATTGTAAAAAGTCTCTGTGAGGTTAAGATTAAATTAAATCCTATTCTTTCCCAGGTTTGATATTCTCATCCTACATGTTACCAGCAGATAGTTTTTATTTTAATCACTGTAACTTTCTGGGCCCACTTTATTAGCAGTACAACAAAATGAATTTTAGAGTTTACATTTTAGGCATAATATTACATTTTAGATGGTTTTAAAATATCTGGTATATTACTTTTTATGAAGTATAACATTTCCTTTCTATTCCCTTTGAGTATAAACATTATGAATAATGAGAAGACAAAACATCAGAATATCAGTGTTTATGATAAAAGATAAATTTAAGAAGTATTCATAACTTTATGGAATAAATTATATATTTTTACTTTATTAATAAAAGCTAGAAACATTCCTGTGTGTCAAAAACAGAATATTTAGAACAATCAGGTGATGAGGTGTTGATTGTACAAAATCATGTCAGACACATTGAAGGAAGAAACTTACGTAGGATGTTTGTATTCATTAATAACTGAAAGCAGAGTTATCACACAGAGTTTTATATTTACCATGTCATCTACCAGAAATTGCACCACTATGTCACTGTATGTACAACTGCACTCTCTGGTCTGGTGTTCGGAGAAGGCAATGGCACCCCACTCCAGTACTCTTGCCTGGAAAATCCCATGGACGGAGGAGCCTGGTAGGCTGCAGTCCATGGGGTCGCTAAGAGTCGGACATGACTGAGCGACTTCACTTTCACTTTTCACTTTCAAATGGCAACCCACTCCAGTGTTCTTGCCTGAAGAATCCCAGGGACGGGGGAGCCTGGTGGGCTGCCATCTATGGGGTCGCACAGAGTCGGACACGACTGAAGCGACTTAGCTTCTGGTGTTTCCATATGTAATTTGCAGTAGTTTCCAGTAGATGGCAGTCTAGGTACCATATCCAGGTGGTCAGTCAGGTCATAGCAGATATGACGGCTATGATAATAAATATTAGGGAAGCTCATGGAAAGTAGAATAGGGCATATTAAACTACACTATTTATTTTTAAGCTAATAATTTAACTCAATTAAAATGAGGTCAATATATACTGAAGAGAGTTTGACAAGTAAGAATTTGAACAATGACAAAATGTTCTGAAATCAAATTCTATACCACAATACATTTGAATTTTTCTCTTTAAGGTACATGTATTATAGTTGAAGCTTTTACTGCATTGTATAATTTCATAGATTTCCAACTTACCTGTTAGTTTTCCATCCTGACTTCACACCTTTGAGCCAGCCTGACCCTTTGAAACTTGATGACTGTCTCAACAGCTTAGAAAAGTAAACAGGCCACTCTAGTCACACTTGCTGTAGCTTTTTTTGGGTCAGACTTGCCCTCCACCCATCCTCCTCCCCTTCTACTATTTCAGAGATCTGGGTTCAGGCTATATCTGCATTTTTCTTGCCATTTCCCATCCTTTGTACACTGATTTCGTTTTTCTAGCTAGTAGTGTTAACTAATATTCTCTAATAAGGGTGGTGACCTAGCATTGTCCCTGTTTTCTCCTTTCCAGATCCTTTCATGGGATAATCTGTTCCAGTTCAATCTCTCGACTTGTCACTGGCCCCCTGATCCTGACAAGAGTTGACTGCAAATCATCAGGTGAGGACAAAGTTCTCAGTTGTCAGCTGCCTAAAACATAATGCAGATTACAAGTGGTGATATTTTTTATTTATGGCAGAATTCTTAGAAAAACACTCCAGCTTCTTAGAAGGTGGATTGAGCACTAAAGATATGAGAACATATCAAATGTAAATGACCCCCGTATTTCAAAAAGCTGGTGGAGACTGCCAGTGTACTGCAGTTAACACTTAAACCTTTCTGATTTTAAATTCAGGAAAGTACCTTCAGACTAGAAAGCCGAGAAAAGAGTTTGGTTTTTCCAATGAAGCACTCCATTTTCCAGCTTTAATTAAAACAGATGTCTTATGGGAAGATTCTTTCATTTATTCAGAATACACTCCTTAATGTAGATTTTTACTGTCTGAAAAGACTTTACTGGCCAGGAAAATGATGCCAGGCTAACTCAGCTTCATTTAAGTCCTTTGAAATTTCAAACGTTTCAATTTCAAGCCCTCTTCCCAGTGTCTTTCTTGCTAAGCTCTGTGGATAGGTCTGAGTAATGCCAAATGAATTGCCAGGGAAGGAGTGAGGATGACAATTGACCAGTCCTTGATTTTTATTCTTGAGACTACTCATTGGGAAGTGGATTAATGTTCATAGAAGCCTTTCAATATAAGTTTCAGAGGCTACAGGGCTATCGTTATGAATCCTCTTGGAAGGTTTGCAAGATTCTGCTCTGAAAACTACTGAAGTTATATTTTCAAGGTTGTAGGTGTGTGAAGATTTACTTATTTTCTGAAGTTTATGTTACAGCTTTATTCTTTCATCATTGAAGATCGATGATTTTTTTCTTCTATGAAGCATTCCTCTACCTATATGCTAAGTAGACACTAAGGAAAGATACCCCCACTTCGTTTTTAGGCGTTCTTTCTTTTAATCAAATTCTCACTAGTTTCACTGTCTGACAATACAACTTTTTTCCCACTCAGGTATCCAAGAGAAGCACTTCTTTTTCTTCTATTTGACTCCTAACATGTGAGGATGCCACCAATTATAATGCAAAAGCTTTGAGAAGTGGATTTCCCTATGATATTTTGCTTTAAACATGTAGTGCAGTATTTCACATAAAATGAGTACCAGTAACTTTTTCAAAGATTGATTGATTGACCTACCTTTTCAATATGAAGTGATGTAGTGGCCTCATGAAACATTAGTGTTCATTTCCCATGTTGCTTTTCTGACAGAACATGCATTATACAGGGTATTTCCTTCACTTTAATTGAAAACAGGTGTTACAGATCATCCTCAGAAGATTATACATGTGTATAAATTCATACATCTTTGGTGAAGATTCTTCGCTCACTAAAGTTGAGTTAAATGACCTCCCTCTCTTTAGGGAAGTGAAAAAAGTACAGAAAAGGCATTGTATGCAACCTGGTGAATGTTCAATAAATAGTAAACATCAACTAGAATAAACACTTTTAATAAATATTGTCAATAATTGTGATGTTAAGTATGAAAATTTGATTTAGGGATTTTTCAAAATATTTTTTAATAAGTTGTATTTAAAAAGAAGACTTTCACTGATAAGCATTCTAAATACATGAGGAAAAAGTAAGGAGATGATTGTAAATATCGCCAACAATGATGCTAATCATAATGGCTAACCTAATAGGAAGAATGAAGTAGAAAATGGCAACCCACTGTATTCTTGCCAGGAAAATTTCATGGACAGAGGAGCCTGGCAGGGGGTCACAAAGAGTCAGAGATAACTGAGTGACTGAGCATATATGCAAAAGGAAGGAAGTTATATATTCCTGGTAGGAAGGCAAGCAGTGACTTAAGGAATTCTCTGAAGATCATGTCTTTTTTTTTACATGTTTACATATGAAAAACATTGATTATTTTGCTATCCTTATAAAAATCTGAATTGTTAATTTTAAGGCATCAATATTATCAGGTTTTTTTCTAAAAAAAATTGACTTCAAAATTGGAAATTATTCAAAACTTTATTCAATTTAAGTAGAAATATAAAACTCTCTAATATTTAGCAAAATTGACATTAAATATTAGATATTTTGGACATTCCAATAAAGTATTCTGATTTAACTTGAATAATTTAGAATTTCTCAGACTAAATAGAGATGTGGCTTATAGACAGGCATGTAAAAATATATCTTGTAAGATATGTGGTAGCATTCTATTTTTTGAACAAACTCAGTCCTATAGAAGAAGCCTAGTATGAAAAGGCTTCTTTTAAAAAGTAGTTAACACTAAGTCCTAATGCTTATTTACACTCACTGTTTCCCCAAAGTTATTTATTTGATTTACAAGACTTTAGTGGGTACTTTCTTTCTTTTCTTTTTTCTCTTCTCTTCTTTTTTTTCTTTTTTATCTTTTATCTTTGTCTGCTCATGTTCCCTTCATTAGCAGGATGAATGTTCACTGCTAATGGCCCAAAGTTACCCCCTCCATGAGATAATTTCCTTCAGCTAAATAGGAGCAAACCTGCCTGGGAAGCTATGCATTCCTACCCGAAACCGCCCACTCCACTCCCCAGGATGGCCATCAGTCAACAACTGACTCTAATGAGGATACATAAACCTGACCCCCTTGCCTCATAGTGTAGAATGGCTCTGTTGAGTTCATGCTCCAGAGCTCCCACTGGGCCAGACTGAAGCCAGTACTCTGGGCAAAATCCCATCTTTGTTTGACTTGTTCTCCTTGTGTAACCAACTTCCCTCATCCCCCTTCTCCTGAGAGCCCTCCCTCGATACATCACTTTCACCAAGTTTCTAGCTCAGGCTCTTCTTAGGGAGTCGAGCCTATCAAAAAAGTTCCAAAATGTTTAGAAACCACAAATTTTAAAAATATGGATTGCTGAATATAGCCAAAATGAAAGACAGTCATGAAAGATGATAGCTTGAAAAAAATTTCATTTCAAAACAAGACTCAGAACTTCTCTTTCAGCCTTCATGGGTTAACTGGCATTTGACTACATACCCATACCAGGCATTTGTCAACAGACAGCAAAGAATGATGAATCCTCAGAGGAGTGAAACATACAGGTTAAGTTTCATGATTGTGTTGGCTTTCTCTCTGGGATGACTCTGACAGCACAGCATGGGAGCCTAAGAGGAGAGCAATCTTGCTAAGCAGAGGTGGTACAGATCAAAGTTGGAAGCTTGAGGTGACTGTGGAGCGGAACACATAAGAAAGGACAGCTGAGCAGAGGAAGGCATCAAGGTCTAAGCGGCATTTAACCTCAGGCATTTGGGCCAAGGCTGGCCTGTGCAAGACAGCAAAACTCAGCAAGTCTAACAAAAATTGGGGCTATATGCACAATTATGGCTGATTCACATTGTATGGCAGAAACAAATACAGCACTGGAAAAGAAAAAAAAATTAAATATTGGCTACTGTGGGGCTAGAAATAGCTCAGAGAGACATCAGGTTATTCAATGCCAGAAGACACTGATGTTCCAATCCAGACAGAGGGGAGAGAATGGCTGATGACCTCAGGCACTCAGTGAGACACCATAAAAATTACTAGGTGCTTATGGCTACAGACATGGAAAACTAGGAAAATGATACAAAGAGACCTAGAGCAGTCAGTCAGTCTCACCTGGGAGCAGGATGAACCCTGCCAGTGGACAGCACAGACAAAGTTTCAGGTAGATTTGATTCCAGGCCAGGTATGTAGGCATCCCGCAATGAATTAAAGTGAATTGTGTGATGGAAGAAGATGAAGATGGAGAACAAACAGGCTCAAGAGGGCTATTGAAGATTGTAGCTGGGGATGAGGCAAGTTCATGGCAACATGACCAGAACTCTACTTGGAATGTACAGGTATCTCCTCCCCACCCCACCTCCAATCCCAGACCTATACTTCCCTAATATACTTGCCCTCCCCCCAAGAGCTTTGAGGGCAAGCATACTGGGTAAGAATAAATATTCCTTCAAATGATGAAAAATAAAAAAGTTCCAGCTCATTTAATGTCCCATATTTCTAGAGAAACATTAAAATCAAGGTCATGATATTTAATGATCCAATCACATAGAAATATATTTTGAGTCCATGCATGTTATAGGTTTTTCCCTGTTGCTGCAGATTCTTTTCATTGGTTGTTAACTTTTGCATGTTTCAAAATCAATGGAGAAGCTCTTAGAATTTCTGATTCAGTAGGCTGGGAAGAGGACCCAAGAATCTGCATTTTTATCATGGTCACAGGTGGCACTGACACTAGGCCAGGAACCACATTATTAGCATTACTAGGCTCTGTGATTATCTGGGTCATGAAGATCTTTTTGTGCAGTTCTTCCATGTATTCTTGCCACCTCTTCTTAATATCTTCTGCGTCTGTTAGGTCCAGACCATTTCTGTCCTTTATCGAGCCCATCTTTGCATGAAATGTTCCCTTGGTATCTCTAATTTTCTTGAAGAGATCTCTAGTCTTTCCCATTCTGTTCTTTTCCTCTATTTCTTTGCATTGATCTCTGAAGAAGGCTTTCTTATCTCTTCTTGCTATTCTTTGGAACTCTGCATTCAGATGCTTATATCTTTCCTTTCCTCCTTTGCTTTTTGCCTCTCTTCTTTTCATAGCTATTTGTAAGGCCTCCCCAGACAGACATTTTGCTTTTTTGCACTTCTTTTCTGTGGGGATGGTCTTGATCCTTGTCTCCTCTACAATGTCACGAACCTCATTCCATAGTTCATCAGGCACTCTATCTATCAGATCTAAACCCTTAAATCTATTACTCACTTCCACTGTATAATCATAAGGGATTTGATTTAGGTCATACCTGAATGGTCTAGTGATTTTCCCTACTTTCTTTAATTTAAGTCTGAATTTGGCAATAAGGAGTTTATGATCTGAGCCACAGTCAGCTCCTGGTCTTGTTTTTGTTGACTGTATAGAGCTTCTCCATCTTTGCTGCAAAGAATATAATCAATCTGATTTCAGTGTTGACCATCTGGTGATGTCCATGTGTAGAGTCTTCTCTTGTGTTGTTGGAAGAGGGTGTTTGCTATGACCAGTGCATTTTCTTGGCAAAACTCTATTAGTCTTTGCCCTGCTTCATTCCGCATTCCAAGGCCAAATTTGCCTGTTACTCCAGGTGTTTCTAGACTTCCTTCTTTTGCATTCCAGTCCTCTATAATGAAAAGGACATCTTTTGTGGGTGTTAGTTCTGAAAGGTCTTGTAGGTCTTCACAGAACCGTTCAACTTCAGCTTCTTCAGCGTTCCTGGTTGGGGCATAGGCTTGGATTACTGTGATATTGAATGGTTTGCCTTGGAGAGAAACAGAAATCATTCTGTCATTTTTGAGACTGCATCCAAGTACTGCATTTCAGACTCTTTTGTTGACCATGATGGCTACTGCATTTCTTTTGAAGGATTCCTGCCCGAAGTAGTAGATGTAATGGTCATCTGAGTTAAATTCACCCATTCTAGTCCATTTTAGTTTGCTGATTCCTAGAATGTCGACGTTCACTCTTGCCATCTCCTGTTTGACCACTTCCAGTTTGCCTTGATTCATGGACCTGACATTCCAGGTTCCTATGCAATATTGCTTTTTACAGCATCGGATCTTACTTCTATCACCAGTCACATCCACAACTGGGTTTGTTTTTGCTTTGGTTCCATCCCTTCATTCTTTCTGGAGTTATTTCTCCACTGATCTCCAGTAGCATATTGGGCACCTAATGACCTGGGGAGTTCCTCTTTTGGTATCCTATCATTTTGCCTTTTCCTACTGTTCATGGGGTTCTCAAGGCAAGAATACTGAAGTGGCTTGCCATTCCCTTCTCCAGTGGACCACATTCTCTCAGTCCTCTCCACCATGACCCGCCCGTCTTGGGTTGCCCTGCAGGCATGGCTTGGTTTCATTGAGTTAGACAAGGCTGTGGTCCTAGTGTGATTAGATTCACTAGTTTTCTGTGAGTATGGTTTCAGTATTTCTGCCCTCTGATGCCCTCTTGCAACACTTAACACTTACTTGGGTTTCTCTTACCTTGGCGTGGTATAACTCTTCAAGGCTGCTCAAGCAAAGTACAGCCGCTGTTTCTTACCTTGGACAAGGGGTATCTCCTTACCCCCACCATTCCTGACCTTCAATGTGGGATAGCTCCTCTAGGCCCTCCTGTGCCTGCGCAGCCACCACTCCTCGGGTTGCTCCTCCTGGCTGACGGCCCTGGCCTCAGGCATAGGTAGCTCCTCCCAGGTGCTGCCCCTGGCCTTGGGGCTCTGGGTGGCTCCTCAAGGTCACCACCCCTGGCCTCGGGGGCGAGGTGGCTTCTCCCGGCCGCCCCTGACCTCGGACGCGGGGTGTCTCCTCCCAGCCTCCACTGGCCTCAGACACGGGGTGTCTCCTCCTGGCCGCCGCCACAACCCAGATAATCATGATGATGTGATGACTAATCTAGAGCCAGACATCCTGGAATGTTAAGTCAAGTCGGCCTTAGAAAGCATCACTACGAACAAAGCTAGTGGAGGTGATGGAATTCCAGTGGAGCTGTTTCAAATCCTGAAAGATGATACTGTCAACGTGCTGCACTCAATATGCCAGCAAGTTTGGAAAACTCAGCAGTGGCCACAGGACTGGAAAAAGTCAGCTTTTATTCCAATTCCAAAGAAAGGCAATGAAAAGGAATGCTCAAACTACTGCACAATTGCACTCATCTCACATGCTAGTAAAGTAATGCTCAAAATTCTCCAAGCCAGACTTCAGCAATACATGATACGTGAACTCCCTGATGTTCATGCTGGTTTTAGAAAAGGCAGAGGAATCAGAGTTCAAATTGCCAACATCCGTTGGATCATCAAAAAAGCAAGACAGTACCAGAAAAACATATATTTCTGCTTTATTGACTATGCCAAAGCCTTTGACTGTGTGGATCACAATCAACTGTGGACAATTCTGAAAGAGATGGGAATACCAGACCACCTGACCTGCCTCTTGAGAAATCTGTATGCAGGTCAGGAAGCAACAGTTAGAACTGGACATGGAACAACAGACTGGTTCCAAATAGGCAAAGGAGTATGTCAAGGCTGTATATTGTCACCCTGCTTATTTAACTTCTATGCAGAGTACATCATGAGAAATGCTGGACTGGAAGAAACACAAGCTGGAATCAAGATTGCCAGGAGAAATATCAATAACCTCAGATATGCAGATGATACCACCCTTATGGCAGAAAGTGAAGAGGAACTCAAAAGCCTCTTGATGAAAGTGAAAGAGGAGACTGAAAAAGTTGGCTTAAAACTCAACATTCAGAAAATGAGGATCATGGGATCTGGCCCCATCACTTCATGGGAAATAGATGGGGAAACAGTGGAAACAGTGTCAGACTTTATTTTTTTGAGCTCCAAAATCACTGCAGATGGTGACTGCAGCCATGAAATTAAAAGTCACTTACTCCTTGGAAGAAAAGTTATGACCAACCTAGACAGTATATTCAAAAGCAGAGACATTACTTTGCCGACTAAGGTCCGTCTAGTCAAGGCTATGGTTTTTCCTGTGGTCATGTATGGATGTGAGTGTTGGACTGTGAAGAAAGCTGAGCGCCGAAGAATTGATGCGTTTGAACTGTGGTGTTGGAGAAGACTCTTGAGGGTCTCTTTGACTGCAAGGAGATCCAAGCAGTCCATTCTGAAGGAGATCAGCCCTGGGATTTCTTTGGAAGGAATGATACTAAAGCTGAAGGTCCAGTACTTTGGGCACCTCATGCAAAGAGTTGACTCATTGGAAAAGACTCTGATGCTGGGAGAGATTGGGGGCAGGAGGAGAAGGGGATGACCGAGGATGAGATGGCTGGATGGCATCACGGACTTGATGGACATGAGTCTGAGTGAACTCCGGGAGATGGTGATGGACAGGGAGGCCTGGTGTCCTGCGATTCATGGGGTCGCAAAGAGTCAGAGACGACTGAGTGACTGATCTAACTAACTAACTAGGCTCTGTGATAGTGGCAGAAGAGGACAGGTAAATCCTAATTCTCTGAAATTCCTTTCAGAAGAGTATGTTATTTGTTAGGAAGAAATACCTGTGTTTGGGGAGAGGTATCTGACTCCAAACAAAATTAATGCTTAATAAAATGTCATAAAATTCAGAAGAGTTCTGTTCAATAGAAAATCTTTTGCTTTGCTGACTTTTGGCATTAGTTGCAATATGAATTTCTGTGGAGAAAAACAAGGACTAAATTTAACCTCTCAGCATTAAAAGGAGAAAAGGAATTAAAAGATCTCAGGAATAAATGGAGAGAGGAGACAGGAAGACCTCCTACAGAGAGGGGAAGAGAGGCAAAAACAATTCTTTAGTAATGCAAAGTTTAGGGTAGAATTTAGCAAGTGGAAAATGTATAAGGGATTTTAAAGGAATTAGTTCCAGGTTATGAATTATCAGAAATGCTATAGGGTAAGATAATCCTTCAGTCATAAAGGAAATCAACCCTGAATATTCACTGGAAGGAGTGATGCTGAAGCTGAAGCTCCAATACTTTGGCCACCTGATTCAAAGAGCTGACTCTTTGAAAAATACCCTGATGCTGGGAAAGACTGATGGCAGGAGGAGAAGGGGATGACAGAGGATGAAGATGTTTAGATAGTATCACTGATGCAATGGACATGAATTTGAGCAAACTCCGGGAGATAGTGGAAAACAGAGGAGGACTACGTGCTGCAGTCCATGGGGTCAGACAAAGAGTCAGACTGAAAAAACGACAAGGATGACAATGAGAGAGACCTAATGCTTAACCCAATTAGCACAGTGGTCAAGAATTCACTTGCAATGCAGGAGATGTGGGTTCAATCCCTGCGTTGGAAAGATCCCCTGGGGAAAAAAAAATGGCAACCCACTCCAGTATTCTTGCCTGGGGAATCCCATGGACAAAGGAACCTGGCAGGCTACAGTCCACAGGGGTACAGAGTGAGATGCAACTGAGCATGCATGCAAGAGAACCTTTTGCAAAAATGGAAAATATTGCTATCAGAACACAGAATCAGAGCGTAGTGATGGAGCTGATGACTGGTTAAGGTAACCTCATGAAAGATGATTAAAATAACCATTTTAAAATTTAAGTTGTACCTCAAATTGGAATCATACGATGTTTTTTTGTTCCCCTCTGTTGTATTTAAACATTTGAAATGTATGCACTACTTTTCAAATGAAATAGACACTTCAAAGCTGTCATTTGCTAGGAAAGTAGAACAAAAAAAATCTCAAGAGCTTTGGGGGCAAGTGTATCAGATAAGAATAAATATTTCTTCAAATGATGAAAAATAAACAAGTTCCAGTTCATTTAATGTCCCACATTTCTAGAGACATGTTAAAATCAAGGTCATGATATCTAAGAATATTCCCTGGGCATAGCCATTAATCCCAGATTTATTCATCTTTGCTAAAATAACAAAGCACTGACTTGACTGGTTAATTAAGCAAGACAAATGAGAAATATTCTGCTCAAACAAAGTAAGAAATAAGCCAGAGATATTTGTTTGTTTGCTTTTTCATAGACATTTTGACTCCATTTTTTGAAATCTTAAAGTATATTGTTTTAAGAAAGGAAACTGTAAATATAGAAATTACAAATTCTAAAATCACCATCAAGTACCAATAAATATAGAAATTTAAGGATATAATTTAGCTCTATCCATGCACACAGGCAAAATAGACAAAAATACTTAAAATTTTCTATATTCAAAACTGTTTCACATTTTTAACTAGATTTTTTTTACTCTTTTGCCTTAGTTATTTTCAAATACATTATAATCTTGTAATTTATTGCTTTTTATCCAAATAAAATACATATTTTCTCTTAATGGGTATTTTTAATATGCTAATATCTACTTTGTCTTTTTACATATTATTTTCATGATATTTTAAATTATTTTAATTACAATATTGGTTACATAGGTAAATCTTTGCTTTTACACCTGTCTTAAATGATTTAAAGTTTATACAATAGTATTAAAATAGTACATACAATTAAATTTATGATTTTCAAAATTTCCATATTCAAGAACAATTTTATTACTTCTGACTCCTTAATCAAAAATGAAGAATTTACCTTAATACTCTCTTGCTCAAATATATATACACTGAATGAATGAGTGATCTAAACTTAATTTAAAATACATAGAATAGCCATCAGAAAGATGATGATATGAGATAGAATCAGGATTATGCCATTTTATAAATCCAGCCTTCTGTTTTAGTGTTTGTGTTTTCCATTAATGCACTTTGGGGTTAGGTAACAGAGATCTTTTTGTTTTTTTTTTTTTTTAATTTTGCATGCTTATTTTGCATATAAAATATCTCTTTACGTTGTCTTTGCACGTTGGTGGTAGTTTATGAAAATGTAGTAATAAATCAGAATTACTTAATATTCCCTAAAAATGGTTTTTTATGTTTTTGTACATGAATGTTTATGACTTTTATTTTCTCTATTATCAAAATTTGAAACTTTTCCAGAATATGCTAAACTTATGTTATTTTTGCATTATTTGAGCCTGGAATACAGTGAATTCTTATAGTCAATAGGTTAGTTTTTTTTTTTTTTTTTTAAGAAAAACACATACATGTTAGAAATATTTTTGAATATTTTTGTTCTTTCTTTATTTTTGTATTTTATTTATTCTAGCTTATTTTTCAGAAATATAATTTATCTATGATATGAAATTATATTCTCTATATATTTCTATTGATATATATTATCAGCTTTTGATATCCACCATGTCTTTAACAGGTATCATATTTTAAAGATACTTTTAGTGTATTTCCCAAATTACATGTTTGACTTGGTGTTGGTTCATTCCATTTACTCATAAATCATGAAAAGTTTTTTTCTGTTTTCATCTTTAATTTCTTAGCATTATTTCATATATATCTCAGTACTTTTTTCATTTAATTTTTTATACTTGAATTCATGAAGATTATGTTTTTTAATATTTCTGAAAACTCAAAGCTAATAGTTTTGTATGTCCTATTGTTTCCTCTAGTAAAATTGTTAAGAAGTTTTGCCCACCTTCTGCTTATTGTACAAAAATGGCCCTATGCTTTAATATTGCAGAAAGGAATACATCAAGGCTGTATATTATCACCCTGCTTATTTAACTTACATGCAGAGTACATCATGAGAAATGCTGGACTGGATGAAGCACAAGCTGAAACCACGATTGCCAGGAGAAATATCAATAACCTCAGATACGCAGATGATACCACACTTATGGCAGAAAGCCAAGAAGAACTAAAGGGCCTCTTGATGAAACTGAGAGAGGAGAGTGAAAAAGTTGGCTTAAAACTCAACATTCAGAAAACTAAGATCATGCCGTCTGGTCCCATCACTTCATGGCAAACAGATGGGGAAACAATGGAAATAGTGAGAGGCTATTTTCTTGGGCTCAAAAATCACTGCAGATGGTGACTTGCAGCCATGAAATTAAAAGACGCTTGCTCCTTTGAAGAAAAGCTATGACCAACCTAAACAGCATATTAAAAAGGAGAGACATTACTTTACCAAAGAATGTCCATTTAGTCAAAGCCATGGTTTTTCCAGTAGTCATGTCTGGATGTGACAGTTGGACTAAAAAGAAAGCTGAGCGCTGAAGAATTGATGCTTTTGAACTGTGTTGGAGAAAACTCTTGAGAGTCTCTTCGACAGCAAGGAGATCCAACCAGTCCATCCTAAAGGAAATCAGTCCTGAATATTCATTGGAAGGACTGATGCTGAACCTGAAACTCCAATACTTTGGCCACCTGATTCGAAGAACTGACTCATTTGAAAAGACCCTGATGCTGGGAAAGATTGAAGGCAGGAGGAGAAGGGGACGACAGAGGATGAGATGGTTGATTGACATCACTGACATGATGGACATAAGTTTGGGTAAACTCCGAGAGTTGGTGATGGACAGGGAAGCCTGGCGTGCTGCAGTCCATGGGGTCACAAACAGTCAGAGATGACTGAGTGACTGAACTGAACTGAATATTTTATAAGCCTCCCAGCCTTATATTTACCCTCATCTCCCAAGTTGGTATAGTTTTGAACCAACAGAGATCTGTTCTGACCAAGAGGCTGCCGACAGGGTGTCTGTGTCCTGTACCTCCACATATCTTTAGTTTGCTTCCCAAACTGCGCAAAATAACTCTGTATAAACCCTACTTTATATTAGGCATTTAAATAATGCAGCTCTGTCTTCCTGAGGTGAGAATTTTGCATTTTTCATTCCTGGTTTGAGTTATAATTTAAAGCAATCTGTAGGCCTTCTTTTGCATGTAAACAGAGTTCTCTCTGGAGTCTACAGCTCTCTATGCTCATCTTGTTTTCACTTTACATGACTTAACTGAGAATAAAATGCAGCATCACAGATCCCCGTCTGTCTCAGGCTGTGTTGCCTTACAGGAAAATTTTTGATCGCTGAATACATAATAAATATTGAGATAAGAGGTGGAATGGAGAAGGAAATGGCAACCCACTCCAGTATTCTTGCCTGGAAAATCCCATGGACAGAGGAGTTGGCAGGAAACAGCCCATGGGGTCGCAAAGAGTCGGACACGACTGAGCGACTAAGCACCAAGAAGTGGAAAGAGGAGGAAGGCTGACCTAGAAACGGTGGTGCCACAGGCACTAAGTCTTTAATGTCGAAGCGAGATGTGAGGTTTGGAGAAAGTCTCTTGTTTTCTCCCTTTCTAGTTGTTTTATTATTTCACAAGTCTGAGTGTGAGTTGGTTGCTTACAATGTCTAAAAATGATACATTCATTCATTTATAAATTCATTCATCTCAGGTGAAAGAAGCAGCATGGTCAAATCATGAAAATTGAATGGCCTGAAAGATATCCAGTTATGCTGTAGAAGCAAAGGCAAGGAAGAGTATGACGCAAAAGGAGCCTGAAGGATGGAACAAAACATTCTAATAGACATAAACTATCAAATATTTTAAAGAAACTTTTCCCTTCTGCTAAGAACAGTGGCGATTCATTAATTTCCAATGGATTTCCAATCACTTACTTAAGAGTAAAATGCAAATTGTTATTATTTTTTGATAGATCATTTTATGTGACAATAACCTTTGCCTACCTGCCTGGTGCCATGCGTGCCATTTCTTCTCTTACCTGCTTTAACAACATAGCTGCTATTTTTATTTCTCAAAGATGTACAGTTAATTCTTATCTTAGGGTATTTGTACTAATTATTCATCCATTAGGAATTACTTTTATGATGATTTTTGTATCATTAATTATTCTTGTAATTCATTTAAAGAGATATTCCCTGTCTGCCTCCCTTTAAATTATTCTTTTGCCTTAACTAACTGAACTTTTCTGCAGAGTCCTTATCAGTTGCTATTTGTTCTTGTTTTTTTTCCCCCATGTTTATTATCCATCATTCCTATTAACATAAGTTCTATTAGAAGAGACATCTTACTTTACATCTCAAAGAACTGGCAAAAGAAGAATACATTAAGCCCAAAGTTAGCAGGAGGAAGGAAATAACAAAAAGCAGAGTAGTAAAAAATGAACTTAAGGACAGCAGAAAAGATCAGTGAAACTAAGGTGTGGTTTATTTAAAAGATAAACAAAATAGACAAAATTTTAGCCAGACTCAGCAAGAAAAAAAGAAAGGAATCAAATATACAAAATTGGAAATGAAAGAGGCAGCATTACAACTGTTACTATACAGATACAAAGGAGCATGCTGCTGCTGCTAAGTCGCTTCAGTCGTGTCCGACTCTGTGCGACCCCATAGACAGCAGCCCACCAGGCTCCCCCGTCCCTGGGATTCTCCAGGCAAGAACACTGGAGTGGGTTGCCATTTCCTTCTCCAATGCATGAAAGTGAAAAGTGAAAGTGAAGTCACTCAGTCATGCCTGACTTCACGACCCCATGGACTGCAGCCTACCAGGCTCCTCCATCCATGGGATTTTCCAGGCAAGAGTACTGGAGTGGGGTGCCATTGCCTTCTCTGAAAGGAGCATGAGAAACTACTAAAAAATAACCATACTCAAAAAGTGGACAGCTCAGAAGAAATGGATACATTCCTGAAAACACACAACCTACTAAGACTGAATCATGAAAAAAAAATAGAAAATCTTAGCAAATAAATTACTGCTGAGCAGGTTGAATCAGTGATCAAAAATCTCTCAATGAAAATTCAGGACCAGAAGCCTTCACTAGTGAAATCTACCAAACATTTAAAAAGTAGCTAATGCCAACACTTCTCAAACTCTTTCAAAAATATTAATAGGAGATGAGGAAACTCAAACTCATTTGCAGGTCTAAATAAGGCAAAGATACTAAAAAAAAGGAAAATTAAAAGCCAATATCCTTCATGAACATAGATGCAAAAATCCTCAACAAAATATTAGCAAACCAAATTCAAAATACATTAAAAGAATTACATTAAGAGGATCATACACTATGATTGAATGGGATTTATTCCAGAGATGCAAATATTATTCAATATCTGTAAATCAATCAATGTGATGCACCACATTAACAAAATGAAGGATAAAACCACTTGATCATTTCAAGAGATGCAGAAAAAGCATTTGACAAAATTCAATGTCCATTTATGATTAAAAAAAATCTCTCACCAAAGGGGATATTACCACTAGAAGGAAACATGAGTGCATGCTTGCTAAGTCACTTCAGTTGTATCTGACTCTTTGTGACCCTATGGACTCTAGCTACCCAGACTTGTCCTTCTCTGCCCATGGAGATTCTCCAGGCAAGAATGCTGGAGTGGATTGCTATGCCCTCCTCCAGGGATCTTCCCAACCCAGGGATCAAACCCAAGACTCCTATGTCTCCTGCATATAGTCCAACTCACATCCATACATGACTACTGGAAAAAAAAAAATAGCTTTGACTCGATGGATCTTTGTTGGTAATGGCTCTGCTTTTTAATATTCTGTCTAGATTGGGTATAACTTTTCTTCCAAGAAGCAAGTGTATTTTAATTTCATGGCTGCAGTCACCATCTGCAGTGATTTTGGAGTCCCCCAAAATTCGAGTCTGTTACTCTTTCCACTGTTCCCCCATTTATTTGCCATAAGTAATGGGACTGAATGCCATGATCTTAGTTTTCTGGATGTTGAGTTTTAAGTCAACTTTTTCACTCTCCTCTTTCAGTTTCACCAAGAGGCTTTTTAGTTCAGAATGGTTATTATCAAAAAGAAAACAAATAACAAGCATTAGTGAGGATGTGGAGAAAAGGGAACCCTGGTGCACTGTTAGTGAGAATGTGAACTGATGCAGCCAATAAGGAAAACAGTTCCAAGATTCTTCAAAAAATTAAAAAAATAGTACCACCATTCTATTCAGCAAATCCACTTTTGTATTTGTCTGAAAAAAAAAATGAAAACACTAATTCAAAAATATGTATGCACCCTGATGTTCACTGTAGCATTATTTAATTTCCGGTTAGTCAGATTATGAAAGAAACATAGCTGTGCATTGATAAATGAATGGATAAAGAAGATTGACATATCAACCAATGTAAATACTACTCAATCATGAAAAAGAATGAAATCTGGCCATTTGCACCTTGATGCTGTTATTTTAAGTGACACATGTCAGAAAAAGACAAATACCATACCATTTCATATATATGTGGAATCTAAAGAAAAAAAAAACCAACATAATAAAACAGAAACAGTCATAGAGAACAAAGTGGTGGTTGCCAGAGGGGAGGGAGAGAGGGATATGGGCAAAATAAGTGGTGAGGATTAAAAGGTATCAATTACAGATATAAAATAATCACAGAGATGTGATTTAAAATATAGGGAATACAATCAATAATATTGTAACAACTTTGGTGGATAGATAGTTACTAGACGTAGTGTGATGATCATTTTTGTAGTGTATAAGAATATCAAGGCAAGATTGCCTTTCTGAAGATTACAGGTGAACAGAATTAAAGGGGTAGATAAAACTGAATAAGAATAATGTATTCTCAAATATACATTACATGACAGAAATATAGGATCTATAAAGAACATACTATTCAGTGTACTAACTTGAAAAATATTTTAACATCATCTTTACACATTCACATTCATGTATTTTAATTGAAAACAAAATACTCTAAATTGATTAATTTAACTTAATTAATTATGTTTAACCATCATAAATTAGGTAACTATTTCATGAAGATGATAATGTCTTGATATATTCTATTTTTATGTCATCAACTTTTAAACTTCATTAATTTCCAATTTTCAGATTTCAAATATTTTCATCAATTTGCTCTGACACCTTAGGATTTTATATCTCTTTCCTGTACCTATGTACTTCATGAAACAAAACAGTTTAATGATGGGCTTTGTAAAATATATTAATGTATACTTATGTGTTTACAATGATAATCTCTGCTATAACTTTATAATTTGTGTAAAAACAAATTTAAATGTAGTTATATATTACTAGTTGTTAATAAAAAGCCATACAGTGATCATTCACATGTTTCAGTTCCACTCAGTCACTCAGTCGTGTCCGACTCTGCAACACCATGGACTGCAGCGCACCAGCCTTCCCTGTCCATCACCAACACCTGGAGTTTACTCAAACTCATGTCCATCGCCTTGGTGATGCCATTAAACCATCTCATCCTCTGTCTTCACCTTCTCCTCTAACCTTCAATCTTTTCTTGCATCAGGGTCTTTTCCAATGAGTCAGTTCTTCGTATCAGGTGGCCAAGTATTGGAGTTTTAGCTTCAGCATCAGTCTTTCCAATGAATATTCTGGACTGATTTCCTTTAGGATGGACTGATTGGATCTCCTTGCAGTCCAAGGGACTCTCAAGAGTCTCCTGCAACACCACAGTTCAAGAGCATCGAATCTTCAGCGCTCAGCTTTCTTTATAGTCCAACTCTCACATCCATACATGACTACTGGAAAAACAATAGATTTGACTTAATGGATCTTTGTTGGTAAAGTAATGTCTCTGCTTTTTAATATGCTGTCTAGGCTGGTCATAGCTTTTCTTCCAAGGAGCAAGCATCTTTTAATTTCATGGCTGCAGTCACTATCTGCAGTGATTTTGGAGCCCAAGAATATAGCCTCTTGCTGTTTCCATTGTCTCTCCATCATTTTGTCATGAAGTGATGGGACCAGATGCCATGATCTTAGTTTTCTGAATGTTGAGATTTAAGCCAACTTTTTCACTCTCCTCTCTCAGTTTCATCAAGAGGCTCTTTAGTTCTTCTTTGCTTTCTGCTTAAGTGTGGTGTCATCTGAGTGTCTGAGGTTAGTAATATTTCTCCCAGAAATCTTGATTCCAGTTTGTGCTTCATTCACTTGTTTACAATGGGGATAAAAATAGTAAAGATTATTTTCATGAGACAGCTTAAAACTTTAACTTAAACATGTAATAACATTCAGCCTATAACAAGAAATGTTTTATATTTCTGGTCCACTACTTTTATAAGTTCTTACCACACACATCTATATAGTGCAACTGGATAATTTATGCACTGGTCAGGATTTATCAGAGAATTGAGTGTTTAAAATATAAAATGTCTATATCTGTGGAAAAAAATATTTTTAAATGAGTACAAGGAAAGCTACTCACTTGTCCTTTGCAATTTCTTTTTAAAAAATTAGGGTTTGTTTGTTTGTTTGTTTGAGCCTTTATAAATATAAGCAACTAGCCAACAATATTTTTAAATGGACTTTCCAAACATGTACAAAGTCATGAGTCTTCTTTCTTTTGAAAAAAATAATTTAACTCTAAATGTTAAATTTTGTAGACTACAAAAATAATAAATTAGCCAATATTTATTTAGTGGATTATATGAGCTTGAAATGGACTTTGAGTTTCTTCTTATAAAAATCATTGTGCAACAGAATGAACTAAGCATATGAATGAATACAGGAGCCATATAATACATTATAAACTTCACCCCTTAATAATTAAACCATAGTCTATGGGCAAAAAAAAAAAAAAAAAAAGGTGATATGGCAAAACAAAACAAAAACTTGCTACAGTAGTAAATTCCATCTTGTTTACTTCCTGATTTTTTTTTATTATTTGTTTTCTTCCTTGATTAAAAATCTATGTAAAGAAAACAAAAGTCTTAATGCTAGTTTATCTCACACTTCTTTTAAGAGATAGCCACTTATAAAATTTATTACAGTTTGTAATAAGTTTCAAGACTGATTTTTTTTTCTTTTTCTTTTTATCCAACAGGACTTTCGGTCCATAAGTTTTGTGCAGTGTTCACAGCTCAGAACTAATGTTATTCAGTGCCCATTTTACATTCTAGAATGAATCATAAAGGGAATGCCCACATTTCAGGCCCAGTATTTTCCCTTAGTTTATAGAGATTAAAACTTTGGGCAGGAAAGTTACAGTGACTTACCAGGGCCATACTTAAAGTAAGTAGGGTATGTGGATTTAAACCTAGACAATCTGGCTCCAGAGCTGGTTCTGTTAGCCACCATAACTGTTGTTTTCATGGAAGGCCCACGCATGTGCTTTCAGCGTATTCCTAATGGACTCACTTGAGAATATAACTTTATGGTATGTCCATTTCTCTGTGTGTATATTTCACTTGTAATTATGTAGTATCATGTGGTACTAAAGTACACAGTTTATTTAGAAATCCCTTTATTAATACAGTCTGAAATACTTTCTAGTATTTTGCTATTGCAATCCATGTATCAGTGAACATCACTGCACACATATCTTTGCTTTGAAATGCTGAGAAGTGCTAATTTAGGACTTCTAATATAAGTATATTAAATCTTGAGAGTTTTCATCAAACGGACTTGCAAATATCTTCATCAAATTGTACTGTTTTAAATAGTGTCTGAGAATACCAAATTTCTTATCCTTATCAGCACTGTTCACATTGATTTACTTTCTTGTTTAATATGATTAACTAATAGTTGAATCTCATTAAAATTATTACTCATGTTGTTTATAATAAGGATAGCTTTAAAGGAGTTTTTATATTTGCAATTTGTGCTTTCTTCTGTAGATGTTTTTTCCTAATTGAAACATTTTCTACTAGTAGCTTGAATTTTTCTGATTGATTTATGGGAATTTCTTACATATGAAGGATGTTGGTCCTCTGTTATATATTGTAAATATTTATTCTAATTGTAACATTTATGACCTTTATTGATGGTTCTTTTGGTTATATAGAACCTTTAAATGTTATGTAGTTACCACCATCATTTGATTATAGTTTTCATAGAAACATTGTAGAAAATTAAAATATATTAAATTAGAGAACTATATTCATAATAGCATTTTGTTTAAAGGGAGGCTATTGCTAGCCAAGTCTAGCAGAATTTTTTCAGGGATGCAATACTACTTGAAATTTATAAGATTAGAGTTTTATAAAACAAGTCTCCTTTTATCAGGATTTCACTGCAGTGTTGTACTCTGATATGTATAGGTGAAGAAGCTCTCTTAGTATTCTAGTAGCAAGCAACTGAGAAGAACTTTGCAAAATTAAGATTATTGTCGGTCATCAAGTTTTGTTTGATTCTTCGTGACACCAAGGACTGCAGCACGCCAGGTTTTCGTGTTCCTTACTAAGTTCCTGGAGTTTCCCCAAGTTCATGTCCATTCAGTTGGTGACGCCGTCCAACCATCTCTTCCTCTGTTACTCTCTTTTCCTTCTACCTTCAGTCTTTCCCAGCATCAGGGTCTTTTCTAATGAGTCGACTGTTCGTATTAGGTAGCCAAAGTATTGGAGCTTCAGCTTCAGCACCAGTCCTTCTGATGAATATTCAGGATTGATTTCCTTTAGGATTGACTGGTTTGATCTCCTTGCTGTCCAAGAGACATTCAAGAGTCTTCTCCAGCACCACAGTTTGAAAGCATCAATTCTTTGGTGCTCAACCTTCTTTGTGGTCCAACTCTCACATCCATACATGACTACAGGAATGGGTTCTTAACGGAGATCTTTGGGTTGGAAAAGTTAATGAATGAGGGAGTGGAGCAGATAAGCAGTGCAAGAAAATAATGTCGGTGCTTTGGGTGATATTAGACAAGGATTTTTAAATTTGAGGCTGATCAAAGTATCTGCTTGGACTTGTTGGTAAGGCATCTATGTCTTTAGGGCATAAGGGTGAAAACTAATGCTTCAAAACACTATGCATGTGCTGAGTGCATGAAGATCAAGTTCACCTATGTCTTAGATATCACCTTGTGTTAGATACTAAATGCTTGTTTGGTATCTGGTAGAAGTTACTGCAGTAGGCTATTACACTACACTTTCACTTCCACATACAGTACATTTTAAGATGGCTTGACAAGTTTCATAAAAGTCCAGTAGGGATTTATAGAGTAATTGAAGGAGAAATGACATTTTTACAGTGGTGAGTTCTCCCTTACAGGAATATGTTCTCTTTCAGTTCATTGAGGTCTTCTTTTACGACTTTCAGGAAAGCTTTATAGTTTTTTCATTTCATTTAGACATGACCATTTTTTGGTTATTTGTGAGTTCTAAAGTGGCTCTTGTGTGTGTGCTACCCTCTTTATACTTCATTTTTTATTTGATAAAAATGGTACATAAGTAGAAATTTATTTATGTGTTTTTAATTTGGCCACTTATTTATTTCTTTTATTATCTAAAATGGAAATTACTTTTGTTTTTTTCATTGTGAATAATTAACATGTTTGAAAATAATTACAATTTTGAATTCTGCATCCAATATTCATATCCTAGCTAATGTAGTTCCATTTTAATCCTAGTTTACTGATTTTTAAATTACATAGGTGTTAAATTATAATTGTTAAGTATTGCATTATGTTAAATTGTTAATGTATTACATATTGTATTTTACTTTGTATTTTTTCTTTTGAGTGTTGACTTTTTTTTCTTCCTGCCCATTTATCCTAATGGTTTGTTACTTTTTTATTTATCTGAGGAAATCACTTATAGTTTGTTTTGCAAACACTTTTCCCTGCAGAAGCAAAACTGATACTTTTAGTTCTGACTGTATGAGTAAATAGATTTTATAGTCAAAAGAGAAATAAGCAATCAATCAAGCAAGCAATACCTTTCCCTTAAGATTAAAAAACAAAACAACAAACAGTTGTTCTGTTTGTTTTGTCCCCAAATAAATGAAACCTGTAACATTCCCTTAATTTACTGACTCCCCAGTAAAACCAAATTTATTTCTCAATTTTCAATATTGCCATTTGAAGCTATGTCACAATCTTTGTGGTTAGGTTAGGGTAATCATGAAAAAAAAATTTTTTTTCTGGTTGGCCTTGAAGACAACATCACTGCTGAATACACTTATAATTAAATAGATTGCTATTGTTGTCTTGTTCAGTTGCTGAGTCGTGTCTGACTCTGTGATCCTATGGACTACAGCATGCCAAGCTCCTCCGTCCTCTACTGTCTCCCAAAGTTTGCCCAAACTGATATCCACTGAGTCAGTGATGCTATGCATTTCATCCTCTGCTGCTCCCTTTAAATCTTTCCCAGCATCAGGGAAAGATTTCCAATGAGTAATAATTACATCATTTCCAATGAGTAATAATTAAATAGGTTACCTATATATATTTTAGACTCTCTATACAGTCATATAATCTAGGAACATTCTCTATATATTTTCTCTCATTTTATTTTTCAGCACTAACATTACAATGCTGAATTATGATGAAAGTGGACATTGATCTCTCATTTTCAATTATAGGAGGAAGGCTTTCAACATCCAACTGTTAAGCTCATTTTTTCTGCTTTATTTTCTGTATATGCACTTTAATAACTTAGGGGATTGCTGTTGCAGTTTTAGATGATTGAGAAATTTTCAATCATTAGAGATGCTTTTTTTGCACTCATATATGATCATATTATTTTTCTCATTTATTAGCAAGTTACACTGATTTATTTAATCAGTTTAAAAATTTTTTTATATATAGAACTTGTATCCATTTTTATTTATGAATTTTATCATATTTTTTAGGTTTATACTTAAGTGTTTAATTCTGTTTGAGTACTAATATAAATGATATTTTGGCCACTCTAATTTTTAGTATGCTATTAAAATTTTTTGAAACAGCTTTAAATGTACAAAAAATGTGGAGATACTACAGAGAATGCCCATATTCCCTACAGTCTCCTCCATTGTTACTATTCAATATTAGAGGGTAACTATGAAACAATCAATGAAGCAATACTGATATATTCTAATTAACTAAATCCATACTTAATTTGAATTTCCTTAATTTAAGTACTGGACAGTTATTCTGTGTCAGTTATTCTGATAAATCCTCAAGTGGTATTATCAGTTACTTGTCACATGACTAGACTCTGATTGTGTATTTTGGGGAGAAAGACCAGAAAAGAAAAGTGCCATTCTCATTACATTGTATCAAGAATACATTATCAACATGGCTTAAAAATGATGATGTTAATCTTGAGGTTGTTGGGCAGGTGTTTCTATTGTAAAGTGACCTCATTCCACCCATTTCCCATCATATTCTCCTTGGAAGGGAGTCACTAATGTACAGCCCACCTATAATGAATGGGAAGTGATACTTCATCTCCTTGAGAGCAGAGTACTAAAAAATTATTGGGAGTTATTTTGCACAGGAAATTTGTCTATTTCTCCTCATTTATTTAATTTAATCACCTGATTGTATCAGTATGAGACAGATGTTTATATTGTAATGTACTATTAAAAATGCTTTATTTTTTGTTGTTCAGTGTGTTCCAGCTTTGGCTATTGGGAAATCTTTCAATTAGCTCTTATACTCCTTTGACATAACCCCATCATCTGTGGGCTGAAGAACCCACCTGCCAATGCCGGAGACATAAGAAATGCTAGGTCAATCCCTGGGTCAGAAAGAACCCCAAGGAGCACATGGCAAACCACTCCAGTATTCTTCCCTGGAGAATCCCATGGACAGAGAAGACTGATAGGTTACTGTCCATGGGGTCGCAAAGAGTTGGACATGACTGAAGCAACTTAGCATGCACATCATTGTGTATATACCATTTTGGGGAAGAGGAGACATATCTATATTTTCTGGCATTATAAGGTAAGAAAGCTACGTTAAATCTAGACAGTGTACTATAAAGCAGAGACATCACTTTGTCAACAAAGATCTGCATAGTCAAAGCTATGGGTTTTCCAGTAGTCATGTATGGATATGAGAGTTGGACCGTAAAGAAGGCTGAACACCAAAGAATTGAGGCTTTCCAACTGTGGTGTGGGAGAAAACTCTTGAGAGTCCCTTGGATAGCAAGGAGATCAAACCAGTAATCCTAAGGAAATCAATCATGAATATTCATCAGAACGACTGGGGCTGAAGCTCTAATGCTTTGGCTGCCTGATGTGAAGAACCAACTCATCAGAAAAGACCCTGATTCTGGGCAAGACTGAAGGCAAGAGAAGAGGGTGACAGAGGATGAGATGGTTGGATGATATCCCTGACTCAGTGGACATGAATTTGAGCAATCTGTGGAAGATAGTGAAGGACAGGGAACTTCAGGCATGCTGCAGTTCATGGGCTCGCAGATAGTCAGACACGACTTAGTGACTGAACAAAATCTTGTAAATTTCCTACCCCAACCCTAGAATCAGCCTTTTTTTTTTTCAGGAACACTAGTTATTTTGTTGTTGTTGCTCATGGCATTAGAAACCATGAGCTGGGAAGTAGATGTGCTCTTTGCTTCTAGGCCCTCTCAGCTGACAAAACAAGGGAATATATGCATGGATATTAACCCATGTTTATACAAACATATAACTATTTCTATGTGTAACCATCTGTATCTATATCAAGGTAATTCATGAGTTCATACTGATGTCACCACATCTTATCCATTACTACGAAGAACATTTCTTTGCTTATTTGTAACTGCTCACTTTAAGGCTGAGAAACCTGGCTCTCATTATCTACTGTCCATTTACTTGATTGCTCAATTCTAATATAAATATTAGTGATTTTAGCCTTCTTAGCCCATATCCCTGGACACAAATTTATCAATGAGAGTACAGTGCTACAAAAGGTTACTGTGCCTTTTGTTTATAGACTAAACAAATTTACAGAGTTACTTAGGGAAGCACCCTTTTCTCCCACTGGTAGTGATATTGATGCCTTTATAATACATTTATATGATTTTTATGTACATAGTTTCATTTCTGTACCAAAATTCTACATCTTGTGTTTTCATATGAAACAGTCTTGTGTTTTGTAAGATAATTTCCTTTAGGTTTTTTCTGTAGTCCCTTTATTTTGTTTGTTGCTGTTGTGTTTACTCAAAGTTTGTCCCATTATATACTGGGTAACTTTTGTTTATAAGTTAAACATTGCATCTGAAATGTTTTAGAGATCATTTGAGCTTCTGGATAATATCGTTCTCCAAAGAGGATTTACTTTTTCTCTGGCAGATAAATGACAAATCTAATTAATACAATCAGCCTTTGAAATGATCACAGCTGGTCTTTACTCTCTGGTTTATTTTCAATTCAACTTTAATTATATTTTGTAGCCCTTTAGGTTCCCAGTGAGCACCTTTCCTCACTGACCAGTCCTGATTTTCATCCCAATTTCCATGACTCCCTTAACTCCATGAGATGATGAAAATTTCTGCTCAAGTTTTCAGATAGTTCTTGGTCACAGCTTTTGATATCACCGATCAACATTACAGAGAAGCAGCAACTAATGTCATTTTTACCTCTTTTGAATTCCAGTTTCTCCTCAATAATGCATCAAAAATTCATATTGCTTAAGTAACTTTTGGGTGGTTTCAGTGAGATGGTGTTTACATATTTTTGAAATTTATTGCATATGATCATCCTGTCATTCCTGGAAAAAGTGAGTACTCACTCCAAATCCTTTTTGTATCTCTATCCTTACATCTGGGATGAATTTTCTTCTTCCAGAATCTTTTAAAAACAAGAAAAACAGACTCAAAATAGTGCTGCTTAGGCTAATCCCTATGTTACCAAACTGAGACGTAATTAGTTTGAACTCTCCAAGAAATGGAATCTTAAACCAGTCAGTCAGGAATAGTCTGATCAGTGCTAGTGAGGTAATCTGCTTGAAAGATCCATCTGTGTGTGTGTGTGTGTGTGCGCATGCACACATGCACGCACAAGTGCACTTAGTTGCTCAGTTGTGTCTGACTCTTTGCTACCCGTTGCACTGTAGCCCACCAGGCTCTTCTGTCCATGGTATTCTTCAGGCAAGAATACTGGAGTGGGTTGCCATTCCCTTCTCCAGGGGACCTTCCTAATCTAGGGATCGAACCCACATCTCCTGCATCTCCTGCATTGCAGAAGGAGTCTTTATCATTATGCCATCTGAGAAGCCCCTGATAGATCCCTGCTGCTGTTGCTGCTGCTGCTGTTGAGTCGCTTCAGTCGTGTCCAACCCTGTGCGGCCCATAGACAGCAGCCCACCAGTCTCCCCCGTCCCTGGGATTCTCCAAGCAAGACCACTGGAGTGGGTTGCCATTTCCTTCTCCAATGCATGAAAGTGAAAAGTGAATGGGAAGTCGCTCAGTCGTGTCTGACTCTTAGCAATCCCATGGACTGTAGCCCACCAGGCTCCTCTGTCCATGGGATTTTCCAGACAAGAGCCCCTCATAGAAAGTCTTGCAGTAACTAACCCACTTTTTTGTCCAGTGTTAACTACCTTGTTTCTGTTTCCTTATGCCTATAAAAAGTCTTTCATTTTTAGAGAGCTACTCAGAATTCCTTTCTATTTGCTAGAGATGCTGGGTAATTCACGAATCATTGAGTAAAACCAATAAGATCTTTAAAATTTGCTCAGTTGAATTTTCTTTTTCTTATATTTAAAGTCATACTTCTGTACTGCCTATGTAGATCTTTAGGTGTCAGGATTTATAGGTGGATGCATATACTATTGGATTCTCTGCCTTAGGTCTCTACCTAGATTTGTTTTCAAACTTCTTGCTCCATAAAGATGAGAAAATCTGAAATCCAGCCCATTCAGGTTAAAAAAATATCATTGGGGGGTGGGGGGAACTGATTAATTCTTCTCTTTACCTTTCTAACTCCAATCTTTACCAGATTAAATAACTTGCCATTTTTTTCAATGCTTTGAAGATTTTGTTTTCTTGCTCCTGTACCAGTAGCCATATTATATTAATGAAAACAAAAATACTTCTTAAATCTTACCTCTTATCATTTTATTTTTTTCTTTTCTTTTCATTATGGAAAATGTCTTATTTGATTGCTATTTCACTGAATCATGTTTTAAAATTTTGAATCTGTCATTTTGGTTTTAACTTCTTTTTAATTTCCATTCAATTTTTTTTCTTGTTTAAATGGTTCCTAATTGAGACTTTTGAAAATTTTATAGATGCAGTTGCTTCTTCAATGTCATTGAAAACAGATTTACAAATTTTCTAAAATTCATTTTGTCCTTCTTGTTCTATTTCATAAAATAATTTTAGAGAGTTTACAAAAAGGTTTATTTTTGTTTAATTAAAATTGTGTTCTTATGTTTAGTGAAGCTTTTAAAATTATGTTTTAAAGAGAGTTTTCTTCTTTTTCAGTAGAAAAAAGTAGATGATATCTGTCTAATTGCTTCTATTCCTGTTTTGATATGATCAAACAATTCAGTCCTAACAAAACAAAGTAGAAATGTTTACCTTGTTCATAACTTTACATTGCTAATTTAGAAACACAGAAGCTTGCTGGCTATAGAGTGGAAGCCAATTATTAGGCTGGCTTCTGTATCAGTTAATTCTGCATTTTCTGTGGTAGCAAGGAATTAGTGTTTCCATCCATGCCAAAATGAGCTTGTTAAAGCACTGCTATAGAATCCAAATTCAGGGTGACTGCTTTGGTCTGCTGTGCTTCCCAGAAGTGATAGAGAGAAATATTTATGTTGTGCATGCCCAATAACTTATCTCTGATTCCAACATTTATTAGTTGATAAAGTTTCTAAGTAAATAAAGCTCTTCCAGGTTTCCCCCCATTTACTTTCATGTGGTATACTCTTTTGTATTATCAAGGAGCCAAGTACAGTGTCTCCTTTCTCCCATCTGGTTATGCCCCTACTATTTGTGGGAGAAATTAATCAAAATTTTTATTCTGTGGATTTTGTTTTGATATTTTTCTGAATTTATTAAAATCTAATTTTAATGAGTTTTTTTTAGAAGTACAGGCAGTGAAATTAGATAAGTGTGCTCAGATGTTATCTGAGAGTATACAAAATATTATTTTATTTTAAGCATTGTTTTCTCCTAAACTGATGATTTAACATATCATAAAATAGGACATTGCTTTTAGAAGGAAATTTGATGTTATAAATTCCATATTTATGAATGAAGATTTAAAAATTCTTATTGAAAGAAGTCTTTTAAATATATATGTGCTTGCATGCTAAGTTGCTTCAGTCGTGTCCAACTCTTTGCAACCCTACGGACTGTAGCCTGCTAGGCTCCTCTGTCAATGGGATTGCCCAAGCAAGAATATTAGAGTGGTTTGCAATGCCCTCCTCCAGGTGATCTTCCTGACCCAAGGATTGAACCCTCATCTCTTAAGTCTCCTGCATTGGGAGGCAAGTTATTTACCACTAGCACCACCTGAGAAGCCCTTAAACATATATTTATATAATCATATAGCATTATTTATATACATTAAAACATATATAAGCAAAACAATTTGATAAGTTATTATAACATTTTTACACATTCTGAAACTTACTATTCTTAATATGTTTGCAACTCATATGCAGGGTGACTTGGTTAAATACTTGATACTCTCTACCTATATCTACTGGAATAGTTATTTGATTGGCTAGTTTCTTCTGGATTTGTCTAATCTTCACAACTGATGCATTCAAAGTTTTCAGTTCAGTTCAGTTCAGTCGCTCAGTCACGTTCAACTCTTTCCGACCCCATGGACTGCAGCACACCAGACTTCCCTGTCCATCATCAACTCCTGGAGCTTACACAAACTCATGTCCATCAAGTTGGTGATGCCATCCAACCATCTCATCCTCTGTCATCCCCTTCTCCTCCCACCTTCAATCTTTCCCAGAATCAGGGTCTTTTCCAATGAGTCTGTTCTTCCCATGCAGTGGCCAAAGCATTGGAGTTTCAGCTTCAGTGTCAGTCCTTCCAGTGACTATTCAGGACTGATTTCCTTTACGATGGACTGGTTGAATCTCCTTGCTGTCCAAGGGACTCGCAAGAGCCTTCTTCAACACCACAGTTCAAAAGCATCAATTCTTTGGCACTCAGCTTTCTAGTCCAACTCTCACATCCATACATGACTACTGGAAAAACCATAGCTTTGACTAGATGGACCTTCGTTGGCAAAGTAATGTCTCTGCTTTTTAATATGCTGTCTAGGTGGTCATAACTTTTCTTCCAAGGAGTAAGTATCTTTTAATTTCATGGCTGCAGTCACCATCTGCAGTATTTTTCAAGCTGTACTTGTTCTTTAACTATTTTTCCAGCAGACTCTGGGGTCTATCTTGTATAACTGCCAAGGGAACATGGAGAGCTAATTTTCAGTCTGCCTTCCTGCTGTCTACTATTGATTGTGTGCACCAAATAGGCTGACCATGTTCCTTTTTACATTTACCATTATCTAATAGAGAAGAACTTTAAGTGATGTATGCAAACCTTCTGCTAAAAAATCAATTTAGATATTTGTTAACAATGCATATTCCAGAGTCTATACTGTACTTATTGAAGCAGAATATCTTGGGAAATAGTGCAGAAAACTAAATATTTACCAAGCTCACTGGGTGATGATTGCATACACTGAAGTCGAAATCCAGTGCTGCCTTGATTCAGAACAAGTCTTGTAATTAGACAGATGTAGAGTCTAATGGAATTGCTATTTGCTATATGTAGGATTGTAAAGATGAACTTAACATATATGGTTTATTTTACATATCTGAAGTACAGGACAGTGTAGACTGTAGTGTAGACTAGATATGAGGACACAGTAAAGCACCACTTATAAATCTTTTAGTACAATTCTTGGAACCAACTATGTATTTCATCAAATATAAGATGCCATTGGTTTAAAGATGTTTGGTTATTTATGCATAGTAAGAAGAGGAATTACACTGTGACACAGTGCTCAGTAATTGCTTTTTATTTTATACTTTTATGTAAAAGACATTTTATTTTATACTTATTGAAAGAGTTCTTTTAAAATATATGTACATATACCTAATCATATACATTTGTGTAACTGAAAAGAAAACATAAGCAAAATGAATTTATGGAGGCATTTCTAAAACTTCTAAACATTCTGAGATTGATTTTTCTTAATATCTTTGCAATTCATAACTCCATGCTTTCTTCTACCAGCATCATTATACAAACATTTTTGAAAAGAATAGTCAGCTGTTGGCTCAGGACATTTACTTCTTTCAACCAGTGACTGATTTTTCCTGTTTGGTGCTAGAAATAAAATAATTTTATCAGAAGGTGTCAACAGAAGAACTTTCAAATTATACCGTGACTGACATTCTTTCTTCAAATTGGCCCCCAAAGATTTTGATTCAACTATTAAAGTGATTGCAATTGTCTAGTCAAAATTCCATGAGTAACAACCATATTTACTCAAGTACAATTGACAAACATATTACAGCTGCCATAAGGCTGAGAGTGATTGAAAGATTTAGTAGTTAACCCAAACATAGAAGTTTCTGAGTCTCCATTACTCTGCCAGATCCCCTTGCAGCATAGTTCCTCTTGCCTGCTGCTGCTGCTGCTAAGTCGCTTCAGTTGTGTCCCACTCTGTGCGATCCCATAGACAGCAGTCCACCAGGCTCCTCCATCCCTGGAATTCTCCAGGCAAGATCACTGGAGTGGGTTGCCCTTTCCTTCTCCAATGCATGAAAGTGAAAAGTGAAAGGGAAGTTGCTCAGTCATGTCTGACCCTTAGCATGAACTACAGCCTACCAGGCTTCTCCATCCATGGGATTTTCCAGGCAAGCCCAGAGTTAATCAAATACCTGTTAACTGAGGTTGTATATCTAGAGCCCAGGATTTTACACATAGCAGACCTTCAACAGGACTCCAGTCAAGAATACTGGAGAAATGGCAACCCACTCCAGTATTGTCACCTGGAGAATTTCTTGGACAGAGGAGCCTGGTGGGCTACAGTCCATGGGAATGCAGAGTCAGATATGACTGAGAGACTAAATAACACTAATAAATGTCAGGTTTTGTCCTTTGCCCCTATGCTGCTGAGACTCTCCCTAATACCTTGTCTCCAGATCAAAACCATCCCTTGCCTGGTCTGTCCCACATCCTTAACCCACTGTTAATGCCTATAGAGCTTTCTGAACTCCACCCAGAGATTTGTTCTATTTCCATAAGGATTTTGTGAACCATGGAATACCGTACAAAAATACCAATGATGCATTTCTTCTCTCTTCTTTTTTTTGCATCCACTTGCCTTTACTGCTGCAGGATATTGGAAATTTGTTCAAGGTTTTAACCTTTTATGAATCTGGACTTTGGGGTTCCAAGTTAGCCAGAGTATTTAATATAAGATGTACTATAAGTACATCTTATAAGATGTAATATATTATGTACAAAGATCATTTTCCCCCTTCTGCTTACTGAGCAGTATTTATTATAGTTAGTAATCATTTTTTACCAAAACTTAGAGATAAGTGTCTGTTGGTCCCTATGTCATTTGACTCAATTCTACAGAACAAAATCAATTATTTAAATGGACTTTCAACCCCCCTGGTAATCTGGCTCCATATTAATTCTTCAACCCTATCTCTTTATGCTCTTTTCTAAAAACTTCTGTTCAAGTCAGGTTGATCTCATCACGGTCTTCTGAACACACCATGAGCATTCCCACCTTTACTCTTCAAACATCCCTCCAGCTAAAATATACTTTTCCTGCTATTCTAGAACACTCATATTTTCCTTTTCTTCAAAAAATATTCCTTGAATACATAATATTATCAGGCAAGTAAAAGACAAACAAAAGCCCTGTCATCTTGGAACAATAAAGGGTGTAGGAAATTATCAAATAATAGACCTAATTATAAAATATAGTTTTACAAGTTATAATTATGTTATTGAAAATTTCAGTGATTGACTAGACTAATATACTTAATCAATAACTGTCCATTTCAATCTATAGCATGTTCAAATATTGTGCACCGGATTGTTATTTTACTCATTTGTATTATATATAGCTTGCTTCCATAATTAAAAGATAGAATCAAAGACACTGAATTAATTAATATCTTCAGTAGAATTAGCAGTGCATTAAGAGACAAGAAAGCAATTCAAGTTTTACCCATTTCCCCCATAAGATGGCTTGTGATCACAAGGTATATAATATAAACACATTAAAGCCTCACAATAACAAAAATATCTCTAACCAACCCTGACTCTTGTGTTTTCCCTACCCTGGGCAGGGGAGGTGGACATTCTCATGTTCTCCCTAAGGATAAGTAAGAGTCGAAATGACTTAGAGGAGACGATGATACTTATCTCTTGCCAGATTATTGCCCAACAACTCAGACTCAGGGAATAAGGAGCAGAGAGGAGATTCGTATGTTCCCAGTGTTTTCCGGGGCCACTAATTGGAGAATTTTTAGTATTACACTCATAGTCCAGAAAGGTCTTGCTAGCCACAGAATAAAGCTGGAGTGAACAAATTCCATTCTATGCAATCCAAGTGTATAGACTCAATGAACAATGGAATAAGAAAAATAGACCCTTATATCTATGTTGATAACAATAATAAGTTATTGTAGAATTGCACTGAATATTTAGAGAGTAGTTTGTTTCACCTGTTATGGTTAAAACCAAATATGTTGGTAATATTTTCCATAGAATTAGTAAGCATCTAATGTCCTTGCCACATGCTTAGTATTAACTGATAATTCTGAAGATACCAAACTTTTAGCACACTACTTATATAGTTTTATAAAACTTCTCTTTCATGCTGATAGAAATAAAAACTTGACAGTAAATTCAGCACATGAGATACTAAAATTTACCTTTCACTCCTGCATTTTAAATGATATATGTAAATAACTTAAAAATGTATAGTGAAAGAAAGAGAAAAAATCTATAAGAATGTTTCTAGGTCTTTTCCCTTTGTCTGCTGGTACCTTCGGAGTTCCATTCTGAATTTGGGAATCTGTAATAGTCCGTTTTATGACTCCATGGATATTATATTGGACTCCTTATAATTGAAGATAAATCATCTTTACGTTTCCTTCTTCTAGTTGAAGAGCTCACAGTGGTTTCTCTATAAACATGTGAAAATCTCAGTTCTTCTCCCACGCTTTGAGGCCTACTCAGATGTTTCTTCTGACAAATTACTTTTCCTCTCTTATTCATGAAGTTACCATCCTTCCTTTTTATTTTTCAAAAGGCATTATAGTTCAATTGCAACAGATGTACTGCTTTAAAATGCCTTATCATGAATTGTATTCATCTCTAAAAACAGATGGTTGGACAAAATAACTCCAAGGAAAGTGTATACCAAAACTCATGATGTGAGTCTTGAATGATTCCAGTCACCTGGGGAAACAGTGTTAGATTTAGTAATCACTCAGAGTTGCTAATCAAATATTGTCTTTTTTTTTTTTTTTTTTCCCTCCTGTTCTGTTTTCTATTTTCTGCTATTTCTCAGGGATTTTGACTTTGGATTCCAGCCCATTTTTCCCATTGGAAGCTTTTCAGAAATCCAGGGGGTAAGAGCATCTGTTATGATATTTATAAGTGTCTGAGCTGCCTAATATGCCTAGTTACTAAAAACAAATATGGACCTGCACTGAAAAAAAAAACCTGACAAATGCAGGCTTAAGCTTGGAAATTGTATGGCATTATTCCACAGTCCTTTCCAACTGAAGTTTAGAAGGTCATGTTCAATGTCCTTTCTTTGCAAAGTTGTCAACTTAAAAAATGATCTTATTTGCCAATACTGAAAATAGACTTCAAATAACCCATACAGTTTAGCACACTGCACAACAAAACCTCTCTGTTTGAACTGATTCATTCTTAATGAGAGACTATACATCCCTCTATTGCTGTTTGCTTAATACTATTTTAAAATGTTACTTTTCTTCTGGATAAATTCTGCACATATCTACCTTAGTTTGGGGCTTCCCAGATGGCTCAGTGGCAAAGAATCCATCTGCCAATGCAGGAGTTGCAGGTTTGATCCCGGGATTGGGAAGATCCTCTGGAGGAGGAAATGGCAACACACTCCAATATTCTTGCCTGGAGAATCCCATGGACAGAGGAGCCTGGTAGGCTACAGTCCTTGGGGTTGCAAAGAGTCGGACATGACAGCAACTAAACCATACCAGCAACCTCAGTTTATTCATTATCATAACAAAATTAGAACTCATGCATTTAAACCACATTATTTGTAAGTTAAATTCACTTTTCAGAAACAAGTTTTCTTTATCTGAAAAATGAAGGCAAAAAATGATGCTACTCTTGTCTGCCACTTTACTTCCTTCTGTACTTTCGCCTTCCTGGCTTTATCAGTGCTTACTCTTCCCCTTTTCATTTTATTATTCAAAAGACATGCTGTGCTTTCCTCTAATACTTGATGTCTATGGATCCTGCAGCTTTAACAATACACAGAAACTTATCTATGTACCATTTCTTCAAAAGGGTGCTGCTGCTGATGCTACTGCTAAGTCACTTCAGTTGTGTCCGACTCTGTGTGACCCCATAGATGGCAGCCCACAGGCTCCCCTGTCTCTGGGATTCTCCAGGCAAGAACACTGGAGAGGGCTGCCATTTCCTTTTCCAATGCATGAAAGTCAAAAGGGTGCTACTATGATGCAAATGAATTTTAACATTATATTTCAGTTAAAAATAATGTTAAGCATTATTTTATACATAAAATACATCTCTGAGACAAACATAGTCCTTCACACATATGCTTTTTATCCTAATTACAAACTCATCCTTATTTAGAAATGGTTGAAAAGGATTTGGGTTGGACAAGAGATGATGGTACTGAAGACAAGTACTAAAATAATGGAATTGGAAAGACTTGGCATATGAGCTTTTTCAGGACTAAATTTCTCTTTTTATAACACTTTTTCTTTGGGTATGTTCTTTGGAGCAGCTGCAATACAGTGGGAAAGAAGATGAAACAGAGATTCAAAAGACTTGGATGCTAATCCTGGCTCCACCATTTATTAACTGGATGTTCTTTCAGTTAATTATCACCCTTACAAGGTCCTTGTAAGGATCAAATATGTATGAAAGTACTTTATAAATTATGAAGTTCTGTGTAAGTCTAATCTATTAATATTTATTGCCATATCCATAATTTGCAAAGTGGGCTTATTTATAGAAGCTTCATAATGAATTGTTTTCAATTAAATGTTTTTAAATTGCAGAAGATGGATGCTCCTTGGAAGAAGAAAATCAATGAAGAAATATGTAAAGACACAACTGATAACTCTCCTGTAAAATCCTTTCTTAACTCTCAGACACAGGTAATAATAAAAGCACAGTATATAACATTCCACAACTTTTTTATGTTCATGTAAATTGTATATTAATGTAGTTAATTTTTGGTTTTGTATTTGCTAATTATACTTATCTTCCTTCATTATTCTTTGCTTTTGTATGTTCTTATGGTTTTGTATTTCTTTTTTGCATGCACTTTTTAGCTTAAAATACATCATATTTGTGTACTTCTAGATGTCTATACATGAAAGGTGGAAAATCTAACACATTCTTTAAAATAATTTTATAATTTTATATTTTGAATGTACCATAAGTTTTTCAACTATTCCTCTATTGATGTATATTCATGTTGTTTCCAAGTTTTTGCCACTAGAAATCATTCTAAATAAGCTTCCTTCTATAATAAACCCTTACTTTCTATTGGGTAGATTCATATAGTTGGGTCAAAAATATATGCCTTTTAACTACAGAAGATATCTGATCACATACTGAATTCACATTCACACAAGTCATGAATGAAGAGGGCTGATTTTCAAAGTTTGGTTAATCTTACAGATTTTTTTTAAGTCATCATGAATACACTCATTTTATTTGACCTCTAGTTATATTGTGCTTATTTTCTAATGATAGTCTAGTAGGTAACATTATGCCTGTTTTTATTCTTAGCCAATTAAGAAAAAAAATCTATTTTTTTTAATCTTTCAATTGTCCATTTGTAGAAAGTTAAAACTATGGTAGTCAGTAACCTTTTGTTCAATATTATTATATCTTTGAAGACTCCTACAAGACTTAATAACTGGATAATCTCTAAGACACAAAAGATTAATTCCAGCCAATGAAATTCTCTGGATCCATGTCACCCAATAGAATTTTCTGCTCTGATGGAAAGGTTCTGTATCTATGCTCTCCGGTATGGAAGCCCTGAGTCCCATGTGACTGCTGAGCACTTGAAATGGAGCTAATATGGCTGAGGAACTACAAACATAATTTTAATTAATTTTAATTCATTGAAGTTTGAATATAAATAGCCACATGGGGCTAGTGGCTCCTTTAATGGAGAAGGAAGTCTAAAGTTCTTTTATGTGTTTAGAGTTGATTCTCTTAGGGGTGGGGGGAGGTGTGATTTTTAAATTTGACAGTTAACATACATGGACATGGTCATTTTGGCACAAATAACCGCTTATATATGTTACTGAAGAACTGGTGAGAGTGACTCACAATCCTTTAAGTTGATCCATTTGGGCTTGTCTAGTGAATCAGTCTGAGAAGGCAATGGCACCCCACTCCAGTACTCTTGCCTGGAAAATCCCTTGGGCGGAGGAGCCTGGTAGGCTGCAGTCCATGGGGTCGCTAAGAGTCGGACACGATTGAAGCGACTTAGCAGCAGCAGCAGCAGTGAATCAGTTCTCTTGCAATCAGGCTTATCATTTAGACGCTCATTAGTCAAAAATAGTAAATGAGTCTGTTCAACTGAAATTGAATTGGTCAGCTATGGGGAAATGCCTCTATAACATTGCTATTGCATTTTGGCACTATTTTGTTAAGATATTTTTACAAGGTATGCATCCTTAAATCAATAGTATGCATTTTTATGTAATGTCTTGTAACATCTTTTTTTTCCTATTTTATAGAAGGAAATATTTTCTTTTACCTAAGTTCTGACTCATGTGACTTTAGTCAGCACTGGCATTTTGGCATTTTTTTAAAAGGTAAGTTTAATAAAAATAAAGTATTCTACTATTCACCCTGAATTTTGAATTTCCTATAATTAGCACTTGAAATGATTTTTTTCTCTCCTTCTTTCTCTCTCTCTCTTATGATATCAGTCTCATCTAATGATTGAGTCTCATCTAATCATGAGCTTTCAAAACAAATACTTCGAAGGAGTGCTTTTATCTCCTATTTTTTCTTTGCAGAAAGAAAAGTTCTGTTATTGGCACAAATCGCTTTGACAGTTTCTAAAACTTACCAGTTTCATATGCAAATATTGATGGCTTGAGTAGCAGAGAGTGTAATCCTATTATAGTCTCAAATTTATCTGAGTTTTTAGAAATGCTGATTAGCCTTGGTAATCACCTGGCTTCTTTCTCAGATACTATTAGTATCTGTGGTGGTTTCACATCCTTTCATGTGAGACAACATGATTTTGGCTACAGCTACTTCCAATGTTCTCTTCTGTCAGAGAAGTATCACAGCATAATCCCTTTTACTTCTGAGTTTTAGTTTTAATAATAGAATATCTAGATAGATTTTTTTTTGGTTCTACATCTCTTAAATTAAGAAATTACTATTTGAAAATTGAATCCATATTGAAACTTAATTGTTTGCAGTTCATTTACCATTTAAATCATAAATGTATTTCTGTCTTAACTCTAGTTTTACATATAGGTAATGGAGTCATGTGATGTTTTCAAGTGCTCATATCCACTTAATATTGTTTAAGGTGAACTGGAGATGAGAACACATGTAAATGCCCAACCAAGATTATTCCACACTTCCATAAAACATAAAAGTATGGGTTTAGCTGTCATTTTCCCAAGTAAGCTACGTTTATTTTAATCTGTAAAAATCCAACAAATAAACTATAATGATATATTAGTATTATAATTGTTCCTGTTGCAACAATTAAATAAGGTATGTTATCTGCCAGTGGTTACTATATGTCAGTCAATATACCCAGCATTGTAGAGCCACTGATACATGGTACTTCTTTTATTTCCCTTTCCTGTCAATTTTATTCTGATAAGATGTAGTCATACTATCCATACTTTATTCACAAAACACTTTAACAATATGCAGTAAGCCCAAGCAGTGGAAAAGGCTTTTCAGATCAAATTTACATGAATTTGAGCCTCAGTGATATCAAAACCTTACCACATAACCATCAGTTCAGTTCAGTTCAGTCACTCAGTCATGTCTGACTCTTTGCAACCCCATGGACTGCAACACACCAGGCCTCCCTATCCATCACCAACTCCCAGAGTTTACCCAAACTCATGTCCATTGGGTCAGTGATGCCATCCAACCATCTCATCCTCTATCATCCCCTTCTCCTCCCGCCTTCAATCTTTCCCAGCATCAGGGTCTTTTCAAATGAGTCAACACTTCGCATTAAGTGGCCAAAATATTGGAGTTTCAGCTTCAACATCAATCCTTCCAATGAATACTCAGGACTGATCTCCTTTAGGATGGACTGGTTGGATCTCCTTGCAGTCCAAGGGACTCTCAAAAGTCTTCTCCAACACCACAGTTCAAAAGCATCAATTCTTTGGTGTTCAGCTTTCTTTATAGTCCAACTCTCACATCCATACATGCCTACTGGAATAACCTTAGCCTTGAGGGACCTTTGTTGGCAACAACATAACAATAGTAAAACCAAAAATGTATGAATCATCTTAAGTAGAAAGTTTAAATAAAACTAAATGTTATCTGACTGTTTACAAATATAAAATAAAGGACCCCTTTAGTTATTTCAGTGTAACTTAGAATGTCTTAAGATTACTATAAATTCTGATTAAACATTGATTAAGAAAGCTTTAGATTTTCTAAGTCAGAAGGATAAGGGAAATAATATAATTATTAAAGCTTTGAATACAGCCTTTGTGCTGATAATGGGTCATGCAGGATTACGGCTGACTACAAATGATTGACTCTCCTTCTATCAGTGAAGTAGTGAAGGGTTACTTCACTACTTCCTTAACAAATAAAGCATGGTAGTGGTGACACCATGACAGATCTGGCTTAGCTTTTAGCAGGACAGACATGTTCCCTCTTCTCTCTTGGAGCCCTAGGGTACCAGGTAGGAAGTCCAATGACCCTGCTAAAGAGTCCACATGGAGAGGCTCTGAAGTTTACATGGAGAAAGAAAGTGATCCAGTTGAGACCAAACTTCTAGCCATCTACACCAATAAAACAAAAATCTAGGTAAAGTTATCTTGGACCCTCTAGATTTACACATCCACCACCTGAATGCCATAGAATGGCCCCCAGGAATGTCATGCAGAGCAGAAAAATCACTAATCTGAGCCCTGCTCAAATTCCTAATCCACAAAATCATGAAATATACTAACTTGTTTTAGATCACTAAATTATAGGGTAACTAGTTACACTATAATAGATAACAAAAGAAAAAAAGGGAAGGAAAAAATTTTTTATCAATTACCATGACAAAGACAACTATTTGATTAGTTTTATATGTATTAACTGTTAAAATAGTAATCCGAAACTAGTGTATGCAAACTTTTTTTGTTTGCATATATTAACAGACCAACAGTTTGATTAATATGTGTAAATAATCTTGGTAATAATTATTGGTCTTTACTATTTTATTGTATAGAAGTAAACTGTATAAAAAATCAAGAGAGGACACAGGAAAATTGGTTATTTATAGAGGCAGTTTATTGTATTTGTAGAAAAGAACTAGGTTCCTATCAAAAGATCTGAGATAAAAGATCTACTCTGCCATTCATTAGCTGGAGACTTTGATCAAGTCACTATCTTTGTGGGTTTTAAATTCTCCTTCTGTAACATTAACTCATTAGACTGTCTCTCCAGAGCTTGCTACAATCTCCTTGAAAAATCTCTAAGCCCCTGCTGTGCCAGTGTCGTATATTCTTTCATGAGATGGTCAGTCAGGTGTGGCCACAAGAGAGGACACAGGACAGATGCAAAAAACACATTTCTTATACTCACAGGTCCCAGAGTGACAGGGTCATGAAGGGGCCTCTCGAGGGGAGCACCATGGGAGCTGGTTCAGCCAGGTAGGTCAGGAGCTGAGAGAGAGTCAGGACCTGAGGGCTAGCGAGGGTCAGGGCAGAGTAATCAGCAAAAAGTGCCAGAGGATTTCATCAGTGTGTTTGGATGTCACTAGGTACAGTCAGGGGAGGGCAGGAAGGGGAACTTCTTATCATGGCAGGGGTCAGCCTTATCATACTAGTGTACTGGGTCACCTGGGAGGGGTGCTCATTGCCTATTTAGGGGGCTGCTGAGGCAGCAAGAAAATAGAGTTTTAAACTTTATTTATTTATTTTTAATTTAAATTTATTTATTTTAATTGGAGGCTAGTTACTTTACAATATTGTATTGGTTTTGCCATACATCAACATGAATCCACCACGGGTGTACATGTGTTCCCAATCCTGAACCCCCCCCCCCCAACCTCCCTCCCCATCCCATCCCTCTGGGTCATCCCAGTGCACCAGCCCCAAGCATCCTGTATCCTGCATCGAATCTGGACTGGCCATTAGTTTCTTATATGATATTATACATGTTTCAGCAACATTCTCCCAAATCATCCCACCCTCTCCCTCTGCCACAGAGTCCAAAGACTGTTCTATACATCTGTGTCTCTTTTGCTGTCTCGCATACAGGGTTATCATTACCACCTTTCTAAATTCCATATATATGCATTTGTATACCGTATTGGCGTTTTTCTTTCTGGCTTACTTCACTCTGTATAATCGGCACCAGTTTCATCCACTTCATTAGAACTGATTCAAATGTATTCTTTTTAATGGCTGAGTAATTCTCCATTGTGTATATGTATCTCAGCCTTCCTGCCTCTAGAATTGAGAGCAATATGTTTATAATATTGTTTACAGGCTACTTGGTCTATGGTGTTTTATTATATCAGCCCAAACAGACTAAGATGGGTTGCAAATATTTTAACATATCACAACTATATTTGCACAACTAGGAGATCTGAGAGCAGATAACTTCCTTCCCTACCACTAAGTTGTATAGTTTTGTAAACACTTATGGCTGTCCTAAATATTTCATTCTCATAAAATAACCCATGATAGTTTCCCAGTAAGAACTGCCTTTAGGAGAAGGAGTTGATACATACAGCTTGATTCTCAGGTACTGGATTGTCAAGTAACTGGTGTACTTAGGAGAATGCTTACCTATACATTATTTATCACAGAGGCTATACTTTCTTATGCCTCATGGTGAGCAATCAAATATATAAATAATAGGTATTTTCCCATTAATTTGATTCCTGCCTTAGAGTTTCCATACTTAATTAAAAAAAGTAAAGTATGGAAGTAAAGTAAAGAGACAGATTCAAATTATAAAATAATATTAAAGACAATTTACAATATAGAGTTAGCTATGGAAACTTTCTAACTTAATTGAGTTCCCTAAGCATGTGAATTTTAGGGGGCACATTATTACTGCTTGTGGGTTTTACCTTTAGATTCAAGTAAATTGCTTACATTGTGTGGTTCACTGTAGCATTTTCTGTCTCCTTGCTTTCATTTAAGGTGACACTTTGATCAAAGGTGACAAAGCATGAAATTATGGCCGGCTGTAAAAATGTCACATGCTATTTCAAAGTCCTCCTGCGGTTGGAAAATTTCCTGATTATCAGGATACACCATGGGAATTAAAATTCAGTGCGCCTGACATTACAGCATGTTTTAACAAGAGCACAATTATATTCCTACCCTGTTCCAATATAGAGTTGCCTAGTCAGAATTGTCAGACAACTCCATGGGGAATAGGAACTGTCACCAAGCATCAGCTCACACAGGAGGGTAAAATGAAGTCAATGGTTTCTTCCTTTATGAAAACCACTAATTGTACTTTCTTTGATAATATGTGCTCCTATGCCTGGAGCAAGCCCTGAGAATGTAAAAATTTCAGTCTATTTTCAAGTTTTATGGCAAAATCCTTTATGTAATAAGAACTGTTAGCTATTTTCTCCTCTGTAAAATGAAAAAAAAAATACTAGGACATATGTAGCAACTGTCACAATTGTGAAAAATAAGACATTTTGAAAATATGTCTGCAAAATTACTAGATTTATTTTTATGGAGAAAGAAAAAATGTCCTTTGTGGGCCTCAATTTTATTGAAAAATACTGATTGAGCACCTACTTCATACCAGGTTATTTGCTAAGCTCTGGGGGTACAAGAAATGCATAAATAAATTTTCTCCCTTCGTAGAACTTACAGGCTAGCAGAAGAGACAAAAATGCAAGTAAAATTAATTTCCTAGTCAGAAGGAAAACAAAGATGAGAAATAATTGTAACTCAAAGATGATAAGGCTGTCTTATAACATGAGTTCAAAGTGCTTCAGTTCAGTTCAGTTCAGTTGCTCAGCTGTGTCCAACTCTTTGTGACCCCATGAAGCACAGCACGCCAGGCTGTCCATCACCAACTGCCGGAGTTTACCCAAACTCATGTCCGTTGAGTCGGTGATGCCATCCAACCATCTCATCCTCTGCCGTCCCCTTCTTCTCCTGCCCCCAACCCCTCCCGGGGTCTTTTCCAATGAGTCAACTCTTTGCATGAGGTGGCCAAACTAATGGGAGTTTCAGCTTTAGCATCAGTCCTTCCAATGAACACCCAGGACTGATCTTCTTTAGGATGGACTGGTTGGATCTCCTTGCAGTCCAAGGAACTCTCAAGAGTCTTCTCCAACACCACAGTTAAAAACTATCAATTCTTTGGCACTCAGCTTTCTTCACAGTCCAACTCTCACATCCATACATGACCACTGGAAAAACCATAGCCTTGACTAGCTGGACCTTTGTTGGCAAAGTAATGTCTCTGCTTTTCAATATGCTATTTAGGTTGGTCATAACTTTTCTTCCAAGGAGCAAGTGTCTTTTAATTTCATGGCTGCAAGTCACCATCTGCAGTGATTTTGGAGCCCAAAAAAATAAAGTCTTACACTGTTTCCACAGTTTCCCCATCTATTTCCCATGAAGTGATGGGACTGGATGCCATGATCTTTGTTTTCTGAATGTTGAGCTTTAAGCCAACTTTTTCACTCTCCTCTTTCCCTTTCATCAAGAGGCTTTTTAGTTCTTCTTCACTTTCTGCCATAAGGGTGGTGTCACCTGCATATCTGAGGTTATTGATATTTCTCCCAGCAATCTTGATTCCAGCTTATGCTTCTTCCAGTGCAATGTTTCTCATAATGTAGTCTGCATATAACACCAACTGAAGAAAATTGAAGTCTTCCAAAACAGCAATCATTCCTTGAACTGTCATTGTTATAAGAAGGTGAAAATACTAATTTAGCAATTTATAATAGTTTTCTGATTAATGTATATCTTCCTTCTGAATTCAGGAACCAGTAAATACTTTAAACGTGTTTAACATTGTGAAAAACTTTTAAACTTTAGTTTAAAAGAGGGCTTTTATAAAATGCTAGTTTTTATGGATGTTTATTTTTTGCACCTAAAAAACAATTAGAATTCTAACATAACCAGAAGACACAAATAATGGTACAGTTAAGGAAAAGGAAAAATGAGTTTCGAGGAGCTGTCTTAGTAGCTCCATGGTAGGAAGATGCAGGTGTGCTGAAGGGGTGTCTGAGCTTCTATTCTACGTCTGTGAGAGTAACTTTAAATTCATCTACATCAGATACTGAGCATCAGCAAATGACTTACTTGAAGAAAAGGTCATCCTGCTGAAAATATTTTGTGTGCTTCATTTTTTTCCTCACTGCGCTAATGCTATAAGAAGGTGTTCCCATTTCTATGTCAGGCAAGAGCAGTTTAATCCAATTGCAGATCTGACCCACATCTATAGCTTTTTGATTCCTCTGAAACTCATGGTCCCACTCATTTTTGTAATTAGAACACCAAGTATTCTAATGTACTGCCTTTTACCTCTTTGGTGTTTCTCTTCCCACCATCTGGCTGACCTAAAAAATATCTCAATATGTGAACTTAACTAATGACTGCTAATCAAGGGTGATAGACCTCTTGTCTTCTGTGTGCCATCAATCCATCTTTTGTGAATTCTTCTTACTCAGCACCACTTGGTCGGTGGGGTACGTCCAGATACCCCTTCCAAAGTGAACAATAAATTGTTACATATGGCCCCTCCTGCAAGCAAAATTTTTTTTAAAAAAGGCACAATGTCCAGTGTCCTCTTTAGATTCTGAGGGCAATGTTTTGCTTATTTGGGTGTGCTATTCTGTCTCATTTACTTTTGACCAGAAAAGCTACCAGTTTTAAGTGGGGCCAGAACAGAAGGCTTTACAACAGGTCCAGGCTGTGGTGCAAGCTGTTCTACCACTTAGGCCATAAGATCTAGCAGATCCAGTGGCACTTGAAGCATCACTGGCAGAGACGGATGCTGTTTGGATCCTTTGACAGACAGGCTCAAAGGAGCCTGCCTAAAGTCTGATCAAGAAGAGAGTTAGAGGATGGGTCAGTGTAGCTACAATTTCTCAAATTTGTTCATCATACAAAGAATCCGTTTTTGGTTTTATTTGATTTTTCTGTTGTTTCCCTGTTTCCATGTAATTGATCTCTGATTTTTACTTTGATCTTCTGCCTAATTTTGGTTTAATTATTTTTCCTACTTTTTTAAGGTAAATGTTAGATTATTTCTTCAAGACCTTTATAATTTCTCAAAATAGGCATTTAAAACCGTATATTTCCCTCCAAGAATTGATTTATCTGTCCCCCAAAATTTTAATTTGTTGCTATTTTCACTCAGTTAAAATATATTTAAAGTTCCCTTGCGTGCATGCCTGCTAAGTCTTTCAGTCTTGTCCAACTGTTTGTGAACCCATGGACTGTAGACCACTGGGATCCTTTGTCAATAGGATTATCCAGGCAAGAATACTGGAGTGGATTTGCCATGCCCTCCTCCAAGGGATCTTCTCAACCCAAGGATAGAATCAGAGTGTCTTAGGTCTCTTGCATTGCAAGGTGAATTCTTAACCACAGGACCACCAGGGCAAACCCCTCTATGCTCTTAATTTTCTTAGATTTTACTCCATGTTCTTTGTTAGATTCATATATGTTAATAGCATTATATTTTCCTGATATATTGATCCATTTATTATTATGAAATGTTCTCTTTGTCTCTAATAATATCTTTTGTCTTATACTCTGTTCTGATATTAATCTATCCATTTCACCTCTTTAATGTTTGGTTACTGATTGCATGATGCAATTTCTTCCATCCTTTTACTTTTAATTTACCTATCTTTGAAGCTATAGTCTTATAGACAGGCTATATTTGTACATTGTTCTTTAATCCAGTCTAGCAATATGTTTGGACTAGAATTTTAATCTATCCATACTTAGTGTTATTGCTGATTGGATTAACCTTTGTCATTTTGCTATATTATTTTTAATGTGTCGAGTCTTTTTTTCTCTATTTTTTCTTTCTACTGTTTTCGTGATTATAAATTTTTTTTTACTGTATCATTTTCTCTGTTTTTCTTAGCACTTTTTAAAAGTTATTTTCTTAATTGTTGCTATAGAGATTAGAATTAAAATTTTAATTTATCATAGTTAACTTCAGGTTAATACTTTGTTAATTCTGGATATAAATAGCAACACTTCTCAAGTATGGCTTTACTCTTTTCCTTCTTTTATACTAATATTTTCACTTATATTTTATTTATGTATGTAATAAATCCGGCAATATAACGTTTTGGCCATTGGCATTTGCAACAATATTTTCTTTAGCTATTTAAGAAGAAATGGAAAAATACATTTGCGGTTTATATTTATCCATGTTTTTGCCATCTACAATGCTCTTTATTTTTTCTTGTAGATCTGAGTTATCATCTGATGTCACATATCTTAAGACTGAAAAACTTTAATATATTTTAAGGCATTGCTGGTAGGAATGAATTCACTTAATCTTTGTTTATCTCTGAATGTCTTTATTTTCCTTTATTTTTGATGGGAGTTTTATTACATATACATTCTTGGTTGACAGGTTTTCATTTTTTCCCTTAGCACTCTGGAAAACACATCTTGTTGCCTTCTGGATTCCATTGTTTCTGATGAGAAGCAAGCCATTAATCATGTTGTTGTTTCCTTGTATATAATTAGTCATTTTTCTCTTGCTGCTTTCAATTTATTTTTATATTTGTCTTTTAGCAGTCCGCCTATTACGTGCTCAGATGTAAATCTCTCCTTGTCCCATGTGAAGTATTTTCAGCTTCTTGGCTCTGTATAGTTTTCTCTCCTTTACTTCTGGGACTCCTGTTACCTACGTGTTGATATGTTTCATGTCATTCCATAGGTTTTTAAAACTCTATTCTCCTTTCTGTCTTCAGACTGGATAAATTAAGTAGATTCATCTTCAAGTTTGATGATTATCTCTTCTGCTATTTAAAATATGATGTTGGGCTAATCTATTTGCATATTGGTTATAGTACTTTTCGATTTTAGGTTATCCATTTGGTTCCTTTTAAAGCTTCTATTTCCTTATGAGATTCCTTTAAGTGTTGATTCATTGAACATATAAAACCTTAAAGTATGTCTTCTGTTAATTATGGAACCTATAATGTGTTCTTTAAAGTCTTGGTTATAGCAATATCTGCACCCATTCAGAAACAGTTTCTATTGACTGCTTTATTCTTGAGTAGGTCACATATTCTGTTTCTTTGTATGCCTCATGGTCTTTTGTTGAAAATTGGACATGTTAGGTCTTGTACATACCATAGATTCTGCAGTAGTTGATATCTTTGCTCAGTTATTTTATTTTATCTTTTTCAACCCCCTTGAATTCCTGGGGTTGCTCCTTTCTCTATGTACCCCATTGGTCAGCCAATGCTTGATTAGTGTTTGTGCTTGAATATTGTGGTCCCATAGATTTCTACCATATGCAGATTGATGTGTTCAGTTAGGGACCATATGTAAAGTTCAGATAGCTTTCAAGTCTTTTGGCATTTGCCTTTAACCATAACCCCTTGGGGCTCCCCTGCCTGTTTGCTTAGTGTGCTAGTAAGCCAGGTATGAATTGAGTTTAATTTTTTTAACTCTTAATTTTTAATTTAATAATTAAGAGTTTATAAAAGTTTCACTCTTATAATGCTCTTGTATTCCTATGATTTCCCTGTAAATTAAGTGGCAGGTCCATTGATAAGCTCAATTGGGACTAAATTCAAAGACAGCCGAGCTGAAGTCTTTTCTTGTGTATTTCTTACTGAATGTTCTATTTTACTGACATCGCCCTTCATCTCGTGCTTTGCACCTCTGCCACAGGTCATGGCATCACTTCCCATGCAGTGAAGTTCCTACTCTACATGGTCAGCACCAACCTGGGAGTGGGTATGAGACCAGGTTCTTGGGAAAAAGATGGATTTTATTTAGTTTTTTGGAAGCTTTTCATAAATAGTCTTTTCCATTTATTGCTAGTAGTTTTCAGAGTGATTTTTGCCCAGTTTTAGTTTTTGTAGGGGGTGAAAATAATTTACCAATTTTGTATTCTTTCATATTCATATTTTAAAATAAATATTGAGTGGGGATAAACAGTAATCCAGTGTATTTATAACTTCCTATAAGCAAACTATAATTAATCCAGTATGAACCTGGAGTAGAAATAATTTACAGTTCTATAAATAAAAGTTCATAAAAGAATCTAAATGAGATATGTAAAAGCTATGTGACAGTGTGCTGCTTTAAATGAATGGGAAAAGGGTAGTTTATTTAATAAATCATGGTGGTATAATTGGACATCTACCTAGAATAAACAAAATATTGTCTTGTCTACCAAGTATGAATTACATCATAAAATACTAAATTTCAACAAATCAAAGAGTTAAAAGTCAGTAATTTGAAAATAATAATAATAATAGCAGAAAACTATAGCTGAAGGGGGTGAGTAAGATTTTTCTTAAGCAAGACTAGAAACACAAAAGCTTCAAATGAAAACAAAATACCTGGGTGGTGAGGGTTTGGGGGATGAGGGGAGAAGCCCAATGACACTCTTAGGAAAAAAAAATTGGTAATAAAAAGACCCAATTTGGCACTATTCAAAATGTATCCTTTTTTTCTCTAAACAAATATGCAGGTGATTCACCTCTCGAACACAGATCCTTAGTGTATTAGTCAAGACAAATTGTTTTAATGACAAAATTCCATAATCATCAAAAAATATTAGTGACTTCTATAATTAAAAATTATAAGATGAGAGGTGCTTTTAAGCAAGACAGGTACCTGGTATGGATATAATTCCCTCAGAACTATGTTTTTCTTTTTCCATTTTTGTCTGTACTTTTTGGCTTTACATTTTTTTTTTCTCAGGCAGGCTTTCCTATGTGGGCAGGAATTGACTAGCATGTTTTTCCAGTACCCAGGAACATCAGGAGGAGAGAAATTCTCTCCGAGCGTCCATAGCAGTTCCAAAACTGATGTTAACTCCCCTGCTTGAGTTATATGCCCACCCCTGGACCAAGTGCAGGATCCAAGGATACAGCTTATCACTGTTGGCCCTCCCAACTAGGTGAGTTGGAAACCTTTTAATTAACAACTTCTACATATGGGGCCAGTATCGGTATGACAGGAAACTAGTGGTCTATTCAAAGAAAGGAGAAAGAATAATTAACTCACTCTGCTGTACACTTGAAACTAATACAACATTGTAAATCAACCATACTCCAATGAAGATTTGAAAGAAAGGAGAGAGAGGACAGACAAGCAAGGATAACAAGTCCATAGGGGACATGTTTGCATGTTGGTACAAGTTTTCTGGTATCCCCTTTTTTTTTTGTCTGGTATGATAAGGGGAGCAAAACCCTAATTCACCTTGAAATAGCAGTGTCTGTAAATAAATACGCATACTATATTTTTTTCTTGAAAAGTAAAATGTGCTTTATAAGCAGTGTTTGGCACCAAGATTTCAAAGAGTTAGTTCTGGTGAAATTCAGGTTCTATTCAGCAGAAAATTTTGTTCTCAGTTGAGATTTACTTTGTGTTTTTCCTTATTGAAAGCAATGGCAGATAAGCAATGAAACAACAAAATAATCTTACACCTTAATAATATTAAAACCATACACCATACCTGAATGGCCTTCTTTATCCTTCTCAACAAGAAATTGTTAAGCAGCACCTTGCTGAATCTGAAGTCATCACATGACAGTTTAATCAACTCTTTCCTTTCCTTTGCCAAGAAGCCATCTGGCAGTGTGTCTTTTTCATTGAAAATGTGTCCCTGATCCAATTTTCATTTGTTACTCTGTTGAGAAAGTATTCATTTCGATGGTGGACCAAATTTGAGCACCATTCTTTCCTTTCAAGACTAAGGGTGAATTTTCCTTTCATTTCCAATGAGTAAATTTTCTTAAGGTTATGGAATGATTGGCAATTCTTTTCTTGCTACTTTTGTATGTTCTGCTGATGTTGCTTTCTTGTGGCTTTTGTTTTGTCATGAAAATTCAAAGGCAAGCTTTTTTAGTTCTAATATACTGGCATCCTTTGCTTGCATTGTGGTATGTGAACAAGTCAGTTAAGTAGACCCAGCTTCACAGACATGGTACATCCATAAAGAAATGACTGAATTAAAAAGAAAAGAAATACATACCTCTACAAAAACTTTCAAGAGGAGAATTTTTCCTTTGGAAATATTTATTTAAAAAAAATAGGAAATGCAGTTTTTGAAGTGTCTTTCCCTCCTTGCTTGTCCCCTCCAGCTTTACTGATGTATAATTTACAATTAATGTGTATGCTTTTAAGATGTACAACATGATATTTTGATATATGTATACACTGTGAAATGATTGTAACAATCAAGCTAATTAGCATATCAGTCACCTCATATAGTTACCATTTTGTGTGTGTGGGGAAGAACACTAAATTCTTACTCTCTTTGCAAATTCAAGTATACTAACTATTATTAACTCTTGCTGCCATGCTGCACATTAGATCTCTATAATCTATTTGTTAGAGCTGAAACTCTGTACCTTCTAATTAACATCTTCCCATATTCCCAACCCCTCAGCCACTGGCAACTATCAATTCTATGCTCTCTTCACACTGAACTGTGCCCCCTAATAGAGGAGCAATAACTTCAATAAAGTGAAATTTGTTCTTTTTACCTTACTCGATACATCTATTGTCAGGCACTTTTTGCTCAACCGAGTCCTATGGCCTCTCTGCTGAAGTCCCTGGTTCCCAAAATGGTATTGTCATCCATGGGTAGTTGTCAAAATCAATGTATCTGCAAGGCATGAACACTGAAAATTCCTATTCCACCATCTTGTTGATGTCACTCACCTAATTTCTTTCCTTCTTTCCATTATGCCGTCCAAAAATATGAGCTAACTAAAGTTGATACCTTTCTTCAAAACGAGTGGAACATCTTTTATGAGTATCTTCATTATGATAGTGTCTACCACAAATTGGCAGCTGCCAAGAGCATTGCTAATGACTGGACAAGGGCATTTGCCATCTGCCTCCATGGAGACTGAACCTTGTGCTGCAGCAGCTGCTGACCTTCAACTCCCCTTGAGGGAGATCAGGGTGGAGTGAGGCACTGGTGGGACAGGTCTTTACAGGTTTTTAGATAGTTGGATATTTTCAGGAATAGATTGTATGATCACAATCCTTGCCTCTCCTCATATCTGGAACAGCACTAAATCCCTTCATGATGACATCAGATCCTCATGACTAGCAGAAAACCTCTTGTAAAGTGAGGACTTGATTGCACTGAACTCCCCCTTCACCAAAATCTTACATATTGACTTTCCCTGACTGTCACTTTGGAACAGTCCCTCAGAGCTATCTGAGGTTCTTCCCCCCTGGCTGTAGTCCTCATTTTGCCCCAAATAAAACTTAATTTACAACTCTCAAGTTGTACATCTTTTTTTAGTTGACAATAGGCATTGTTTATGATATTTGGAATTAGGTGATATAAAATAAAGTGAATGCATTCAGCAAAATATATAAAAATCCTGATTTATTGTTTAACTGTAAGAAATAGACAACCAGGGAAATGGGCTAGAGGCATGACAAAATAAAAATGAGAAATTTGAATATTGTTTTAGAAGTTTGTAGATTGCTGCATGAAAAAGGTAACACAGGCACATTAGCTTGCCTGAAAAGTTCTATCTTCCAGTGACTGACAGACTCCTTGTTTTTCACAAGCAAAGGCCTCCTCTGCTGAGAAGTCTTTGTTGACCCCTTTGTTCTCTCCCTGTGTGTCTCTTAGTAACATTTACCCCATGACCTTGCTATTATATGTTTAACTTATTGTGTCTTGTTAAGACATGAACTCCTATAAAGTCTGTTCCTCACTATCTTTTTTGTCAATGCCTAGCATTTTGTGCTAAGTACATAATTTGCATGTATGAGTGACAAGGTGTTTTAATTAGCAAAAGACAGCTTTATAGTCATTTAGAGGAGGAAGAGGAAAAAATGCATTTATCTAAAATCTCAGAAAATGTACTCATATGGATAGCCTGTGGGATCTGTGTTTGTTAATAAATAAGCACAGTATTATAAATCCAAGCCATCACCTGCTTAAAGAAAGATGTGAAAGAATTTGAAAAATGGCAGTCTACAGCTGGCTTACTAGACAGGATGAAAATTTAGTAAATAAGATGAACAAAACAATAAAATCTGGAATTAAAAATGTTTTGAGGAGCTTTTACAGAATCAAAGATGCCAGTTAGACCAATAGAATATCACAAGGGAGGATGAGGAAACAAACCAACATTAAAATGAAAACAAACATGAGGTTTCATCTATAGAACATTAAACTAAACCTTCAAAAGAGATCATAGATAAGTAATTTCAAACCAGAATAAAGGGAATATTCACTGACACTAATATATGTATATTTTTTAATCTGCTTTGAGTTTCTGGAAAAAAGACTTGTAATATGTGAAAAATTGTTTAAGAATTATAGTTGACTTAAACCTAAGACCAGCAGTTTAATTTAGAAGGGGAAATCCTCAGCTAGTTCTAAATTAATGTATTTGGTTTGCAGCGTTTTAGTTTCAGAAGTCTCATTAAAAAAAAAAAAAGTGAAGTACATACAGAAGAAGATCTAAGCTGGTAGTAAGAGTTCTAGAAATTTTGTCATATGATGCATAGAATGAATTGGGAGAATGGGGTTAACATGTATGTACTATGTTGTATAAAATAATTGACTAATGAGAACTGACTATATAGCATAGGAATTTTACATGATGCTCTGTGGTGATGTAAATGGGAAGGAAATCCAAAAAAGAAGGGATACACATATAAGTATGTCTGATTCACTTTGCTGTACAGCAAAAACTGACACAGCAATGGAAAGCAACTATACTCAGTAAAATTTTTAAAAAGTATAGAAAAGTTCATATGATTGTAACATTTAAGCATCTAAAATTTAAACCCATTTGTTAACAGGAAGCAATAAGAGGAAGTAATTTTCCCATCAACTGGAAAACAACTTAGCACAGGAAAAAAAATTATCTTTATGATGCTATGGAAGGAATTTCTGCATTAGTGACCTATTCAGTTGGTGACCCCTAATAGTCTCTGCCATCCTTAAGATGGAGCTTCCCGGGTGGCTCAGTGTTAAAGAATTTGCTTGCCAATGGAGGAGATGCAGGAGACATGGGTTTGATCCCTGAGTCTGGAAGATCCCCTAGAGGAGGAAATGGCAACCCACCATAGTATTCTTGCCTAGAAAATCCCATGCACAGAGCGGCTTGGCAGGCTACAGTCCATGGGGTTGCAAAGAGTCGGACACAACTGAGGGACTGTGCGCATCCTTAAGATATTATCATTTTGGGTAGCAAGTAGTAACAGATCTTTGCAAGGTAATTTATTGCTACCAAGTATAAAAGAATTAACAGCCTTTCTCCTAGCCACCCACATTAAAAAGTTGGAAGCCTTGAAAGAAAGTGAAGTGGCTAAGTTGTGTCCAACTCTTTGCTACCCCATGGACTATAGCCTACCAGCTTCCTCTGTCCATGGGATTTTCCAGGAAAGAGTACTGCAGTGGGTTGCCATTTCTTTCTCCAGGGGATCTTCCCAACCCAGGTCTCTCGCATTGAAGGCAGATGCTTTACCATCTGAGCCACCAGGGAAGCCTCCTAAAGTGAAAGTGGCTCAGTCATATCCAACTCTTTGCGACCCCATGAACTATACAGTTCATGGAATTCTCCAGGCCAGAATACTGGAGTGGATAGCTTTTCCCTTCTCCAGGGGATGTTTCCCAACCCAGGGATCAAACTCAGGTCTTCTGCATTTGGTATTGCATTAAACCAGCTTCTTTATTAATATGATTAGTTTCATCATTTTTTAAATGCTATTTTCTTTCTATCCACAGTTCTCACTATTTTAGTAAAAGTTCTTTTTCTCTCCTAAGGATTCTCTTGCCTCCAGGGTCTATTCTCTACACTACTCAAGAATCATTTTTGTACATAATATAAAAGAGAAATGAACTCATCTCTCATCTACTTAAAAATATTCCAGGAAAGGAGTTTTGTTTATATATTAAGATGATCATAAAGCCACAACACCTGGACACAACTGAATCTTATTTTGTCATAGTCACCTTCTTTCTCATAAGTTGCTTGAAGCAGATGTACTCAAGAGCAAAAATAACAAATGTCAAAAAGTTACTGCTTTATAGCTGGGCTTTGGCCTGAGACCCCAGTACTAGAATCTTTTGATCCAAACTTGTGGTTTGACCAAGATGTCCTTAGTGTTCCCCTAAGTTTGACTACATTTTAGATTTTTTTCCTGACTATAGGTCCCTGACCTTTCTTTCCTTATAGCATTTGCTTTAGAAACCCTATAACTCCACATTTTGCTCTGCTGCTTTGAAATGAATATAAATCTCTTTAAAAGCCTCTTTCTAATAGTTTTGAGACTCAAGAAATTCCAGGGAATATCTTTTTTAAGGACTGGGGAGCCCTCTCATGGAAATGTAATTATCAGGGAATGTGTGCCCCTCTCTACCAGTCTCTGTGGGATGGGATCTACTTAACTTTAGCAGGTCCTGATCAAGGTTGTAAAACTACCTCCTGTCATAAAGATAAGAGAAATTTTAATTTTTCTTTGGGTAAACTCAATTAGCCGGAGAAGGTGATGACACGCCACTTCAGTACTCTTGCCTGGAAAATCCCATGGACGGAGGAGCCTGGTAGGCTGCAGTCCATGGGGTCGCTGAGTCGGACACGACTGAGCAACTTCACTTTCACTTTTCACTTTCATGCATTGGAGAAGGCAATGGCAACCCACTCCAGTGTTCTTGCCTGGAGAATCCCAGGGACGGGGGAGCCTGGTGGGCTGCCGTCTCTGGGGTCACACAGAGTCAGACACAACTGAAGCGACTTAGCAGCAACAGCAGCAGCAAACTCAATTAGCAAACAAAGATGCCCTAAGATTTTAGGTCCTAAAATCTCTCCAACCATTTTTTTTTTTTTTTCCTTTGGAGTAGAATTGAGGTCAATCTCTCTCCTTGTTACAATAGTCTTGAGTAAAATTGTCCTTGCCTGTTTAACTTTGGTGCTTTGTTTTAAACTTGCATAGGCATTTGCCAGTGGAGAAGGTGAAAGTTCTTTCTTCTCCAACATCAAATTCAAAGCTCTTAACATCAGCCATCTGTTGAGCCTTAACCATGGTCATATTCAGTGAATGATGAGAGGATAAATAAGGTGACCTATCTTATTATTAGCTATCTCTTTCTGAATCATTTTTCTAAGGGCAGAGAAATACAAGAGTATAAGAAGGCAACATGTAGCTAGGCTAGACAAGGTAAAGTATCAGTGAATGAGAGCCATGTCTAGTATCTACCAAAATACACACCAAAAACTGGAGCTTAATCAGTGTCCAAGAGTGAACCCCCATCTGATTATTATTAACTCTTGTCATTTAAAGCAGAAGCCAAAGCAGGAGAGATAGTTTGGGAGAAAGAAAGACAAGTGCATTCAAAAGTTACCCTTGACTATACAGTAAAGCCCAGCCTCAGACTGTCAGCTAACTTAAGAGTTTCATTTCCAAGTAGTTCTGTGATGAACTGGGCTATTGTTTGGCAGTTATGTACTGAAATCGTTTTCATTCTTGATGTTTGTATGCATTCACTGCTGCATGAGCTTAACCATATGACTCGCTCTGGTCAGTGATAAATGGTCTACGACAGATTTTAAGTAAACCAAGGTTTTTAACGTGCCAGGATAGGTTGGCTTGTTCTGCTACACTAGTATAATTCCCCATGAAAAGAATTTGCCCAAGCAGCCACTAGCGAAAGGATAATGGGAGAACTATAAAACAGATTACATTCCAGTCCACAGTTTGGAGACAGGCTCAGATGCTCCAAAGCCTGAAGCAGTGCTGCTAAACCCATCCAAGGCTAGATCAACGGAACCTGTGTGCAAGAAATAGTTTCTCATTTGTTAAGACATTGTGATTCTGAATTGTTTCCTATGTGGTTAACACTAATACATGTGCTAATAAACTGCATTACGATGATTATATCTGTCTCTCTTCTGAACTATACGATGGAAATTAGAGGGCAAATACACTATCTTATTCATTATTATAGCTAAGAACCCAATACATAGTAGATGTTTTTACTGTGTCTAATATACAAGTTTAATTGAACTAGTCACTCTGGTGATGCTAACCAAATTATTCCTATTCAGTACATAATTTATTATTTTTGAAAATTCATGATGTTATTTTTTCATTGTTTTTGGAAGTATATATATATATATTATTCATGTAGTTTTACTTTTATTTATTCATCCAATTATCCAGCAATATAACATCTTTTCACTTTCTACCTTTGTGATATTATTAAAATAAGTAGAACTTGGAATATGTTGTGAATATTGACAAAGGAAAGCAAGAGCCTAAGGACACAGAGGATATAAAAATTGAAAACCTGAATGAATGTCTGCATAGAGTATTATTGCAGGTTCTTTTTGATACTCAATCACAAAGCCCAATGTTTTCAGCATCACCAAACACGGGAAAAATTTTACTCTATTGCCAAAAATTCATTGGGAAATAATAGCTAGGTGAATCTAAACTATCAAACATCTTCCAATTTCCTCAAATATTAAAAAAAGAACATTTCTAGCATGCAGCAAGCCCTAATTAATTATTTAGCAGCCTTTATGTCTGATCCTTTAATCAGTTATTAATCTAGCATTTGAATTTTTGTCTGGTTCTGATTTATCCCTCAAAAGGATATGACGTGAGGATGTCAGTCCCTATTAAAGCACAACATATTTAGGAAGCTGCTGTAACAGTGAGAGAAAAGGAATGCTAGAAATTTAACAGGAGCTGTAAAACCTGAAGTGAAAGAATAAATATAATTCACATTAATTCTTACAAGCTTTCATGTGATTGAGTGTGCTGAGTAAAGGGAAATATATATATGTATATATATATATATATATATATATATATATATATAAGCTTTAATCCTGGGTGATAGAAAGATTTTTTGTTATCACCGGGAAGTAGGCTGTCAGAAAGGACCTAATTTGAGAAGAAAGATATTTTCAGACATACAGGTCAATGATGCAATACACAAGTTTGCACTTTTCATTCTTCTGCTTTTAAATATTATTTATCTAAAAAGGACTACTCAGTTTAATTAGAACCATCATATTCTATTGAGCTGGCCCATGTATAAAGACGTATGGCATGTATTAGAGTTTAACCAATTTCTTCCCCCCACCAAAGCTCCCAGTTTGGTGTATTAGATATTAGGAACACCATGGAGGATGCCCAGAAAAGAACGAGGAGGAGGAGCAGTAGAGGAGAAAAAGGAAGAAGAGAAAGGACTACCCTCCCATTTTGGTTGCCTGTTTGCCAAGCATCACTTCACACACATTATTAGCATTATTACAATTGAAAAATTATCACATTTCTGTGTGTACTTGTTAATTCTTCTATACTTTATAATGCATGTACTGAGGTCAAAAGAAGTTAGTGACTAATCTTTGCTATAATAAAACTGGAAAATACTTGCTTTATGATTTTAACTCCACACTACCTCACCTGTGATTCTCTCTTCCTTGTTTGAAATCAGTTATTAAGTGTCACAAAGGAAAGCTTTTCTAATTCTTTCTGGCCAGAGACATAAGTAAATGCCTATTTATTTCCCAAGCAATTGTTTCTGTGTATAAATTCAGTTATTTTACATAAAAATGGGAACACTTTAAGGAAAATATTAATCTTTTCAATGGAGTTTTAATTCAAATTAATTTGATTTCAAATCATTACACATGGATTATATCATACTATGGACACAACTGAGCAACTAAGCACAAACCACATATTTTAACCATGAGTTATAAAATGATGTCATATCAAACAATCATTTCTGTATTCAGGAATATTTAGGCAGAAGTGTAATATAGGGGAAAAGATGGAGAGACCAGTGCCTACCACAAATTGCTATTTCATATTAATTCCTGATATTCACTTGTATATATTTTTCTTTAGCTCTGACATATAAAAAAATCATGAATTCTGTGACTTAAAACATTTCTAGAAACTGCTAGCATTTGAAAAAAGTCTAGAATCTTTTCCAGCCTCCTTCAATTAGGGGTTGACCAAAAATATATGTGTTTCCTCTTTACACTGAAAATATAGCAGGAATGTTTCTCTTCCCCACGGTTTGTGTCCTACCTAATCACTACCTTTTCCAGAACCTCTGCTTTACAGGAGTGGTCAAAACATAGAAAGACCCTGAGCTCACTTCCTCACTTCCAATCTCAACTATCGATGAGGTTGACCTGAAGACTGGCAGAAAAGATCTTCTGCATTTAAACAAGCAGAAGGATACACAATGAGGTGGCAGGAGGGACAGAGATGCAGTGTAGTCAAAACACATACTCTTGGATGAAGACCCACAAAGGGAAGGACAATTAAAATTTCAGAGGCTGGCAGCCTGTGCACAAGGCAGGGCTTAGCAACCATCCAGATTGGGGTCCATTATGCTTTCAAGAGTGTCCTCAGAAGTCAGCCAGCCACAATGGAAGGACTTACACAGCTCACATAGAGGGTGCTCTTAGAGCACAAATGAACTTATACTTAAATGAGCAATTAAACCCACCGCAAAAGAGGTATCATGGAAGAGACAGCCTCTTCTGTAAATGGTGCTGGGAAAACTGAACAGCTGCATGCAAAAGAATCAAAACTGGACTCCTTTCTCACGCCATATATAAAAATAAACTCAAAATCTATCAAAGACATAAAATATAACAGTTGAAACCATAAAACTTCTAGAAGTAAACAGATAGTATACATTTTAATGTGTATCAGTCTTAGAATATTGTCTTTTGGGATACATCTACTCAGACAAGGGAAATAAAAGCAAAAATAAACAAATGGAACTACATCAAATTAAAAAGCTCTTGGACAGCAAAGGAAACTATCAACAAAATGAAAAGCCATCTACGGAATGGGAGAAGATATTTGCAAATGATATATCCAGTATGGGTAACCCCTAACCAAATTATATCTATAATATACAAAGAACTCATACAACTCAATATCAAAAAACAAGCAACCTGATTTTTTAAAATAGACATTTTCCCAAATAAGACATATAGATGGCACATAATGTTGGGCTCAACATCACTAATCATCAGGAAAATGCAAATCAAAAACTCAATGACATATCACCTCATGCTTGTCAGAATGGCAGCAAATAAGTGTTGGTGAGGATGTGAAGAAAAGAGTACCTCTGTGCACTGTTAGTGAGAATGTGAATTTGTGCAGCCACTATGGAAAACAGTTTAGAGATTCTTCAAAAAATAAAAATAGAGCTACCATGCACTCCAATTTAGGGCCTCCCTGGTAAAGCACTGATAAAGAATCCGCCTGCCAATGCAGGAGACCCAAGAGACACAGGTTCCGCCCCTGGGTTGGAAAGATCCTCTGTAGTATGAAATGGCAGCCCACTCCAGTATTCTTGCCTGGGAAATCCCATGGACAGAGAAGCCTGTCAGGCTACAGTCCAATGAGTTGCAAAGAGACAGACATGATGAGCAACTGAGCACATGGACCCCAACAATTCTACTCCTGGGTATTTATCAGGAGTTAAAGAAAACTAAAACGCTAATTAGAATAGATACACATACCTTATGTTCACTGAAGTTTTATATACAATAGCAAGGAGGTAAAAGCAACATAAGTGCCCATCGATAGGTGAATGCATAAAGAAGATTTTACATATATATGTAGATATAAAATATATACGATACATAAAATTGGCTACTATTTACATAATGGATTATTACTCAGATGTCAAAAAGCAAGACAAATGGCTGTCTTGGTATTTGTAACAACACAGATGGGCCTGGAGGATATAATGCTAAGTGAAATAAGAAAAAGACAAATATTGAATGATTTTACTTATATGTAGAACCTGAAAAAAAAAGGAACAAACATAAAACAGAAAACGGCTCAGAGAACAAACAAATGGTTGCTACAGGGGACAGGCTTGGAGGCGGAGAGAAATAATTGAGGGAAATAAAGTGATACAAATTTTCAGCTACAAAATAAATGAGTCACAGGGATGAAAAATACAGTGTGGGGAATATAGTCAATAATTATATAGCATCTTTGCATGTTAACAAGAGTACTGGTCTTACCATGGTGATGATTTTGAAATGTATAGAAATATTGAATCACTATGTTGTATACCACACAATTGTTCTCATCTCACACGCTAGGAAAGTAAACTAATGCTCAAAATTCTCCAAGCCAGACTCCAGCAATACGTGAAACATGAACTTCCAGATGTTCAAACTCCTTTTAGAAAAGGCAGAGGAACCAGAGATCAAATTGCCAACATCCGATGGATCATCGAAAAAGCAAGGGAGTTCCAGAAAAACATCTATTTCTGCTTTATCGACTATGCCATAGCCTTTGACTGTGTGGATCACAATAAACTGGAAAACTCTGAAAGAGGTGGGAATAATAGACCACCTGACCTTCCCCTTGAGAAACCTGTATGCAGGTCAGGAAGCAACAGTTAGAACTGGACATGGAACAACAGACTGATTCCAAATAGGAAAAGGAGTATGTCAAGGCTGTATATTGTCACCCTGCTTATTTAACTTCTATGCAGAGTACATCATGAGAAACGCTGGGCTGGAAGAAGCATAAGCTGGAATCAAGATTGCCGGGAGAAATATCAATAACTTCAGATATGCAGATGACACCACCCTTATGGCAGAAAGTGAAGAGGAACTCAAAAGCCTCTTGATGAAAGTGAAAGAGGAGAGTGAAAAAGTTGGCTTAAAGCTCAACATTCAGAAAATGAAGAATATGGCATCTGGTCCCATCACTTCATGGGAAATAGATGGGGAAACAGTGGACACAGTGGCTGACTTTATTTTTCTGGGCTCCAAAATCACTGCAGATGGTGATTCCAGCCATGAAATTAAAAGACACTTACTCCTTGGAAGGAAATTTATGATCAACCTAGACAGAATATTAAAAAGCATAGACATTACTTTGCTAACAAAGGTCCGTCTAGTCAAGGCCATGGTTTTGTATGGATGTGAGAGTTGGACTGTGAAGAAAGCTGAGTGCCAAAGAATTGATGCTTTTGAACGCTGGTGTTGGAGAAGACTTGAGAGTCCTTTTAACTGCAAGGATATCCACCAGTCCATTCTAAAGGAGGTCAGTCCTGGATGTTCATTGGAAGGACTGATGTTGAAGCTGAAACTCCAATACTTTGGCCATCTCCTGTGAAGAGTTGACTCATTGGAAAAGACCCTGATGCTGGGAGGGATTGGGGGCAGGAGAAGGGGATGACAGAGGATGAGATGGCTGGATGGCATCACCGACTCAATGCACATGAGTTTGGGTGAACTCCGGGAGTTGGTGATGGACAGGGAGGCCTGGCGTGCTGCGATTCATGGGGTTGCAAACAGTCAGACACGACTGAGCGACTGAACTGAACTGATGTTGTATACCAGGAATTAGCATAGCCCTGAAGGTCATTTACAACTGAAGAACAAACAAACCCATTAAAGAAGATAACATATTTGTGTTTACCAGAGGCAGAGGCCTATGGGAGAAGGCGTTGGATGAAGATGTTCAAAAGGTATAAACATCCATTTTTATGATAAACAAGTACTATAATATAATGTGTGTGTTAGTCGCTTAGTCATGTCTGACTCTTTGCGACCCCATGGACTGTAGTCCATCAAATTCATTTGTCCATGGGATTCTCCAGGGAAGAATACTGGAGGAGATTTCCATTTCCTTCTCCAGGGGATCTTCGTGATCCAGGGATTGAATCTGGGTCTCCTGCATTGCAGGCAGGATCTTTACTATCTGAGCTATAGGGAAATCCCATGAATGTAATGTACAGAATGATAAATATAATTAACATTGCCATATGCTATATATGGAAGTTGTTAAAGTAAATTCTAACAGTTCTCATCATAAGGAAGAACATTTTTAAATCTTTCTTTCATTTTATATCTATTTGAAATGATGGATGCTCACTAAACATTGTGATAATCATTTCATGATGTATGTAAGTCAAATCATTATACTTTACACCTTAAACACATACAGTGCTGCATGTCAATTATATCTCAGTAAAACTGGAAAGGGAGAACAAAGCAAACAAAAACAAAACAAACAAAAGCAATCATTGCTTTGATTAGCCATAAATACTCATAGGATTATATCAATGCCACAAGCAGAGGCATTAAGAACTTCTGATAACTGTGTAACCCCATTTACAAATGAGATAAAGTAATGTGCCCAACATGCATAAGTAATTATTGACAGGGATAAGAGAGACCTCATTCTAGATAATCTAACTCCTAACCTAATATGATGTCCACTATATTGATGATACTTGAGCCAAGGAGAAGAGTACACATATTGATCACTCTGTTAGAGAGTCATCAAAATTCCTTCTACTTCTTCCCTGTATGTCAGTGGCTGGGCAGAGAGAGAGCTTTCTTTTTGTTGTGTCATGAAGCTATTGGGATTATAAAAAGGTCTATAGGATGAAAGAATTTTTGATGTCAATGAATCATAAAACTTGTATATTCTTTTCCCTCCTGTAATACTTAGGTCCTTACAAGTAAAAGCAGAAACCTGTATCTAGGCAAATACAGCAAGTGACTCCACATGGCACAATGGCAGAAATACATTCATTTTTAGATAGATGTGGTAATCTGAGAAGGGTAAGAAGAGTTTCCTCAAGATATGTTTTAGTCAGTGGAGATATATTTTAAGTTCAAGTTGTAGAGGCAAGAGATGATAGATAGGAAAGATAGGAGCACACTACTTGTTGGGTGATGAGCCAAACAGTCCTCATGTTGCTCATTAAATTTAATGTATAAAGTGTTATTCAGAAAGAGAATGGTGATTTGAATTAAAAAAAAAAAAACAACTGTCAGTCCTCTAAGCAAAAATAATCCTCCTTTGAAAATGGACGTATCAGGCTGTCATAGATCTAAACCTTTAAAGCCTGCTTCTTCCAGCTCTCCTTATTGTATTTCAAGGACCACTCATCAACCTTCAGTTTATATTTAGTTTTCTATATACCACTACCTATGGGGAAAGAATGCAAAGATTATGTGATGAAATGTGCCATTTGAAATGAATCCCTTGGAGTAGGAAATGGCAACCTACTCCAGTATTCTTGCCTGGAAAATTCCATGGATAGAGGAGCCTGGCAGGCTACATATAGTCCATGGGGTTTCAAGAGTTGGACATCACTGAGTGACTTTCATTTTCATAAGAAAGAATGATGAAAAAAAAATCAGCGAACAGTGGAATATTTGGTTCTGAAGGACAACTGTTATTTGATAGTCTTGATTTCTGGAAAAAGTCAGATTTTTTAGTATTCATGTATATGTTTTCTCCTCTCCATTAGTATTAAAGGACAAAGTTGAAAGAGTATTCTATATTTCTATTAAAGGGCATACCAAATACATATTCACTCTTACAAAGATTGATTTATTAGTACTTTCACAGCCTTGTGAAAGTGTATGATGTGCCAGGTCCCTTGGGGGTACATTCATTCTTACAGAAAAGAGTAGCATTTCAGGGTCAGGAACTGTGGTTTCACTGGGAGAAGTTCTATAACTGACATCAAAAACATTTTGGAAAACAATTATGTTCAAAATTTAAAAATAAATGGGAAACATATGCCTTAAAATGACACACACACAAAAATAAAAGAAAATGAATCCCTCAGTGTTCTGGTGTTTACAAGTAATCCCACTATCTTGATTAGTTAGAACTGGTCTGAGAGATTGATGCACTCAATATCTTGAGACATTTACATTGAAGTCTTCAAAACTGACCATTACCTCCAGTCTCAAGAAATCCACTAATGTAATAAAGGGTCCCTTTGAGCTTTCTGGGAGTTGATCTGTAGCCCTCACACCAGAAGTATACAGTAACTGAGAGAAAAACAATTATATGTGCTTCTACCTTCCATGTTTCTTCAGTTCAGTTCATTTCAGTGGCTCAGTTGTGTCCGACTCTGCGACCCCATGAATTGCAGCACGCCAGGACTCCCTGTCCATCACCAACTCCCGGAGTTCACTCAGACTCACATCCATCAAGTCAGTGATGCCATCCAGCCATCTCATCCTCTGTTGTCCCTTTCTCTTCCTGCCCTCAATCTTTCCCAGCATCAGGGTCTTTTCCAATGAGTCAGCTCTTCGCATGAGGTGGCCGAAGTATTGGAGTTTCAGCTACAACATCAGTCCTTCCAATGAACACCCAGGACTGATCTTTAGGATGGACAGTTTGGATCTCCTTGCAGTCCAAGGAACTCTCAAGAGTCTTCTCCAACACCACAGTTCAAAAGCATCAATTCTTTGGCGCTCAGCTTTCTTTATAATCCAACTCTCACATCCATACATGACCACTGGAAAAACCATAGCCTTGACTAGACAGACCTTCGTTAGCAAAGTAATGTCTCTGCTTTTTAATATTCTGTCTAGGTTGTTCATAATTTTCCTTTCAAGGAGTAAGTGTCTTTTAATTTCATGGCTGCAGTCACCATCTGCAGCGATTTTGGAGCCCAGAAAAATAAAGTCAGCCACTGTTTCCCCATCTATTTCCCATGAAGTGATGGGACCACATGCCATGATCTACCTTTTCTGAATGTAGAGCTTTCAGCCAACTTTTTCACTCTCCTCTTTCACTTTCATCAAGAGGCTTTTGAGTTCCTCTTCACTTTCTGCCATAAGGGTGGTGTCATCTGCATATCTGAGGTTATTGATATTTCTCCCGGCAATCTTGATTCCAGCTTATGCTTCTTCCAGCCCAGCGTTTCTCATGATGTACTCTGCATAGAAGTTAAATAAGCAGGGTGACAATATACAGCCTTGATGTACTCCTTTTCCTATTTGAAACTAGTCTGTTGTTCCATGTCCAGTTCTAACTGTTGCTTCCTGACCTGCATACAGGTTTCTCAAGGGGAAGGTCAGGTGGTCTGGTATTCCCATCTCTTTCAGAATTTTCCAGTTTATTGTGATCCACACAGTCAAAGGCTTTGGCATAGTCAATAAAGCAGAAATAGATGTTTTTCTGGAACTCCCTTGCTTTCTCGATGATCCATCGGATGTTGGCAATTTGATCTCTGGTTCCTCTGCCTTTTCTAAAAGGAGTTTGAACATCTGGAAGTTCATGTTTCACGTATTGCTGAAGCCTGGCTTGGAGAATTTTAAGCATTACTTTACTAGTGTGTGCGATGAGTGCAATTGTGCAGTAGTTTGAGCATCCTTTGATGTTGCCTTACTTTGTTTATTAATTTAACAAATATTTATTGTGTGCTTTCCATGTGCCACGTATATAATTTTGCTATATATTAATATTTGAATTTGCTCAGAAAGTGAGCAATAATTTGGCCATTATTTTCCTACTTTCATTATTTCTTAGCATGTGATACAGCGATTGTTTTTTATCTGAATCAGTTGTTTATATATCAGAGTAGTTTCCAGCATAGGGCCTAAAACTTTCTTGCATTTTCTAATTTTGTTATTATGCTTTAATTTTCTGAGAACTCTACATTTACATTTGTAATTGAAGTTAGTCTTCAATACATTTTTTTTACTGCCCTGCTTATGATCTGTAGTTCCATAATTTGTGTTGTTTTGGTGTTGATGTTGGCTAAGTTGTGTTCAACTCATTGTGACCCCCGTGGACTGTAGCCCAACAGTCTTCTCTGTTTAAAGGATTTCCTAGGCAAGAATGATGCTGTGGGTTGCCATTTCCTTCTCCAAGGGATCTTCCTGACCCAGTGATTAAACCCATGTTTCCTGCATTGCAGGCTAATTATTTATCACTGAGCCACCTGGGAAGCCTGCTATAATTTGTACTTCTTTAAAATAAGAGATAATGTTCATTAAAATGTTTGATTTCATGTGGAACAATGGGAATATTAAAATTGGTTGGTTTTCATAGTGAGATTTGAAAACTCAAAATTATAATAATAAAATAAAACAAATGTTATGCTAAATAATTTTATATTATGATAATAATTATATTATCCCTCAATATATCACTTGTTGTTTTGCTTAGAAGTAAACAACATGGTTAGATATGGAAGGGATCAATCTGAGTAAATGGTATCTTCAATGCAGGCTTCCGGTTCTTTTTGATGTGCTTTATTATTTCTGAAATAAGAACTATAGTCTTATGGCATGAGATTTAATAGTAAAGTAGTTCTTCATACTCGTTCTTCAAAAACTACTGCACAACTGGTATTTAAATATAATAGAATTAAAGTTGTACACCAGAGAGTAAATGGACTCAAATATAAGAGTTTCTGCTTAATAACACCCAGCTGTGTGATAAGAAGTACTTCAATTGAAACGAAGTTAAACATTAACCATGGAATTATCTGTTTTTGATTTTTCAATGATATTAATTTTGTGAGGATGTTCTTTCTTGTTTTCTACAGAATACTTCTAAAGAGATTTTTCAAAACCAAGAAATGTATTAAACATTAATCATGGATGGATATATAAAAGAAGCATTAGTAAGTGCTAAGAAAGTATAGTCTTCAATAGCCCAAATATTCATTATTTAGGTAACAAACCATCTAAACAGTTAAAAAAAAATTAAAAAGCCTTAGTTCAGTTCAGGCGCTCAGTCATGTCCGACTCTTTGCAACCACATGAATCACAGCACGCCAGGCCTCTCTGTCCATCACCAACTCCTGGAGTCCACCCAAATTCATGTCCATTGAGTCGGTGATGCCATCCAACCATCTCATCTTCTGTCATCCCTTTCTCCTCCTGCCCTCAATCTTTCCCAGCATCAGGGTCTTTTCCAATGAGTCAGCTCTTCGCATGAGGTGGCCAAAGTATTGGAGTTTCAGCTACAACATCAGTCCTTCCAATGAACACCCAGGACTGATCTCCTTTAGGATGGACTGGTTGGATCGCTTTGCAGTCCAAGGGACTCTCAAGAGTCTTCTCCAACACCACAGTTCAAAAGCATCAATTCTTCGGTGCTCAACTTTCATTATAGTCCAACTCTCACATCCATACATGACCACTGGAAAAACCATAGCCTTGACTAGATGGACCTTTGTTGGCCAAGTAATGTCTCTGCTTTTTAATATGCTGTCTAGATTGGTCATAACTTTCCTTCCAAGGAGTAAGTGTCATGGCTGGAATCACCATCTGCAGTGATTTTGGAGCCCAGAAAAATAAAGTCAGCCACTGTGTCCACTGTTTCCCCATCTATTTGCCATGAAGTGACAGGACTGGATGCTATAATCTTAGTTTTCTAAATGTTGAGCTTTAAGCCAACTTTTTCACTCTCCACTTTCACTTTCATCAAGAGGCTTTTTAGTTCCTCTTCACTTTCTGCCATAAGGGTGGTGTCATCTGCATATCTGAGGTTATTGATATTTCTCCCGGCAATCTTGATTCCAGCTTATGCTTCTTCCAGCCCAGCGTTTCTCATGATGTACTCTGCATAGAAGTTAAATAAGCAGGGTGACAATATACAGCCTTGACATACTCCTTTTCCTATTTGGAACCAGTCTGTTGTTCCATGTCCAGTTCTAACTGTTGCTTCTTGACCTGCATACAGGTTTCTCAAGGGGAAGGTCAGGTGGTCTGGTATTCCCATCTCTTTCAGAATTTTCCACAGTTTATTATGATCCTCACAGTCAAAGGCTTTGGTATAGTCAATAAAGCAGAAATAGATATTTTTCTGGAACTCTCTTGCTTTTTCGATGATCCAGCGGATGTTGGCAATTTGATCTCTGGTTCCTCTGCCTTTTCTAAAACCAGCTTGCACATCTGGAATTTTTCATTAATCTTACCTATTGTAGCAATTATTTAATCTTCATTTCGTAATCTCCACCTATAGGAATAGGATCCCTGATATCCTTGATCAAAGGAAATATGTGCAATTTTCTATACAGCACATTTTTGTTTTTATAATCCACTAATTTAATATAATTATATTGTAATAAGTTTAGGATTTAGCTAATTCATCATCAAAGGAGTTAGTTTATTACTCACATAAACTGTATGCACCTATGGAGAATAACCTCTACACTGGCCTAAGGGGACTCAACCACCCACCAGCTTTGTGGCACTCAGTCTCTCTATCTTGCTTACCTGATAGGCGGCTTAGAAGGGCAATTAAAACTTTGACTCTGGAACTCAGAACACCTGGGTTTATATCCTGGTGCCATACTCTCGCTGATATTTCTGACATTGGCAAGTTATTTGTCCTCTCCTCCTCAGTCTTCTTCTCTTTTGAATGGAGAGAAGGATAGTGCAACTCACATTACAGTTATGAGGATTTAGTAGGAATCCTGGGCAATATGTTTCAGACAGTGCATTAGCACACATTAGGTTTTTTAAAAAGTGTTGACTATTATTACCTGTTTGCAGTTATCTTCTAAAATATTTGGGTGTTCAATAGACTAAACAAAACAGATAAAAGCAACAAACTGAAATAAAATTGCAGTATAGAAAGTAAGAAAATTCCTACCGTAAGTCATCGGAGACAAAAACTAATTATCATAGGCAATTAATTTGACTTTGTTTCTCTGTTACTAAACAGTGTTTTGATAAAAAAAAATGAATAAATAGTAGTTTTGGAGATTTTAGTCTTGAATAGCCTTTTGCTAAGTATATTCTCAAATTTTATTGGAATCATATGCAATCTGAGCTAACTGCTATGTTGTGCCTTCTACCAGTGGATCTTCCTGACCCAGGGATCAGTGTTGCGTCTCTTGTGTCTCCTGCATTGGCAGGCGCGTTCTTTCCCACCAGCACCACCTAGGAAGCTGAGCTAACTGCTAAGATATCATCACACAGCAGCAACAGGTACTACAAACAGCAAAGTGGCTCATGAATCCTTCAAGTGTGTCCTCAGTATGCTATTTTGGGGTCCATGTTTCTGCTAGCAGTTGGGTAATCAATGTGTTTCATTTCAAATTTTCTAAGTGTAGAACAGAAAGCCAACTTTGCTAACAGTTGGATTTGCTATGAAAATAGCACTTACATCTTGTTTTCTAGAAACACAATATAATGTTGATGTTAATTGTTCTTTCAAGTTTTTTATTGAGTGGGCTCAATTCAGTGTTGGTAGCTTTGGGGGCAATATATTTGCTATTTATCATTCACATTCTGGTATTCAACATCTCCTAACTTTCCATTAATTTTATATCAAATTTACATTTTAATAGTTTCAAAGTGCATTTATTTTCTAATATTTATTGTTAAGAAATTTTGGTAATTTTTGTAACAATTATTTACTCAGCACAATAAGTTGCCATTTCTTAACTGATGGGGAATCACTCTTAGACATACCTGATTCCATCTGATTGTTCTCTCTAAACTTCATGCTCATATTGATTGTTAATAAATTAGTAACTCTCTACAAAAATTCTCATTATAACTTGTGCATTTAATATCAGTAATGCTGGTATTTGAAAGTGGGAATTACTATCATACTTTTATTATTGAGGTATAAATATGAAAGGAAGCGAAAAAAAACTCATAGCTTTAGGAAAGGTTAAGACATGCTCAGATTTCAGAAGACTGCTCCTAAATAAGTTTCTACATGTTTTCATTAAGTGTATAAAATAAATATCAACTTTTAATCCCCAAAAGTCATGTTTATTTAAATTCTTATCCTCTGACCATAGTTTTCTTTTCTTTACAAGATTATGTTTTACTCCTAGAGCCAATTTCCAAATAGTTACAAATATTACACAAATTCTATTTAAATCCCCCATGTTACTGTAAGATTAAGCAGTGCCTGTTTTGATCACGTGTCTATGTGTCTGAATATACATGACACAAAAGTTAATAAAAAGTTGATGAGTAAATTTTTTTAGCATCTAAAATATTTTTAAATAAGATGGATGCCTGTAAACCTGCCTATGAATTCAGCATAATCTTAATATTGGCAAAAGTGAAAGCAAAGTTATGGTTTTATGCTAATCTTATATATTTGATGGTTGCTCAGGGAAATAACTACTGTAAGATTAGCCTGAAGAGAGAAGAAGCCAGTCCCTTTCAATGAATCATTTTGAGCATAAACATCCTTCCTTTTTATTGGTAGAGGAAGTAACAGAATCTTTCCAAACTGTGGAAAGCAAATTTTTTTCTTTCAAAGTTTTTTGTGAAACAAAATAATGAGTAGTAGCATATAAAGATGGAAATTCACCTCTTTTAAATATTTTTATTTTTGTAACATACAGTTCAGTTCAGTTCAGTCGCTCAGTCGTGTCTGACTCTGTGACCCCATGAATTGCAGCACGTCAGGCCTCCATGTCCATCAGCAACTCCCAGAGTTCACTCAGACTCACGTCCATCGAGTCTGTGATGCCATCCAGCCATCTCATCCTCTGCCGTCCCCTTCTCCTCCTGCCCCCAATCCCTCCCAGCATCAGATCTTTTCCAATGAGTCAATTCTTCACATGAGATGGCCAAAGTACTGGAGTTTCAGCTTTAGTATCATTCCTTCCAAGGAACACCCAGGATTGATCTCCTTCAGAATGGACTGGTTGGATCTCCTTGCAGTCCAAGGGACTCTCAAGAGTCTTCTCCAACACCACAGTTCAAAAGCATCATTTCTTTGGCGCTCAGCTTTCTTCACAGTCCAACTCTCACATCCATACATGACCACTGGAAAAACCATAGCCTTGACTAGATGGACCTTTGTTAACAAAGTAAGGTCTCTGCTTTTGAATATGCTATCTAGGTTGGTCATAACTTTTGTTCCAAGGAGTAAGCATCTTTTAATTTCATGGCTGCCATCACCATCTGCAGTGGTAAATATAAATTGTTTACAGTGGGCAACAATCTTGGTCATTTAATTCGATATGTTAACTTCTCTCAAATTAAATATGTTAGAACACATATTTTAGTCTTGGGGCTATCTTGATGCAGCAAAGTGGGAAATGGCACCTGTTAATTAGTCTTATGCAGCCAGTGATTTAAACTTTTTCTGGGATAGATAGGAAATAGGACAACAATCTTAATTGAAAGAAGTCCTAAATGGTCTCACTGACAGAGAAAAGATACCATAATATCTAGAAATGGCCCAGAGAATATGTAAAAGAAGTGTTATACAGTCTTATTGGGTATTGTTTAATTGAACATGGAACATTAATCAAAAGTTCCAGCACTGGCATTTTTATGTTGTATGATATCAGACACTGAGATTTAGAGCTCTGATATTTAACTTCATGCTTTCTCCTCAGAAAACTTTATACAGTATCAATTAGGCTTAGTCTTTTAAGAAAGGAAACTGAATAGAGAGTAAATTTGTAATCTAGGCCATATATTTTCATTTCAGGTCCTTTTCCACACTCTTTGGTCTTTCTCCCCTGCACTGTAGATATCAGAGTTAGATCAGAACTCCCTGAGTTCTGCTTCCTGTCAGAGAACTCAGTTCAGTTCAGTTCAGTCGCTCAGTCGTGTCCGATTCTTTGTGACCCCATGAATCGCAGCATGCCAGGCCTCCCTGTTCACCACCATCTCCCGGAGTTCACTCAGACTCACGTCCATCGAGTCCGTGATGCCATCTAGCCATCTCATCCTCTGTCATCCCCTTCTCCTCCTGCCCTCAATCCCTCCCAGCATCAGAGTCTTTTCCAATGAGTCAACTCTTCTCATGAGGTGGCCAAAGTACTGGAGATTCAGCTTTAGCATCATTCCCTCCAAAGAAATCCCAGGGTTGATCTCTTTCAGAATGGACTGGTTGAATCTCCTTGCAGTCCAAGGGACTCTCAAGAGTCTAAGTGATAATTGTTTAGAGACTGATGATCATAGGTTATATAATCAGATATATTTTAAAATAATTTGTTAGATAATCTAATAGCACAGTAGTCTTTAAACTGTACCATTGGAGTTATGATAAGTCACACCACAGTTGTGAATAGATGGGTAACATCAACTTTCATATATATTCTTTCCTAAAAGTGCTCTACCTAAGGAATACCTCAGTTGGAGATGTCTTGACCATTCCCTTTTCTTATCTTCTGTTTTATAATCTCTTTTCTCTCAGGACATCAGAAAAAGGAAATTTCTTTTTTCTGTCTTTAAAATTACTATGATACATTTCCCAAAGTTGTATAAAATTCCTTAGTGCAACAACAGAAAGATAACTTGAAATAGGTATATTGGCTGAGCCTTTTATAAATAAGATACCAAAAAGCCAGGTTACTTTCCTTATCTTACTACATGTTTCCTAAGGGTGCCATTGTACTTCATGGAGCACATAAAAATTCAGAAGTTGTATGGCAGATGGGTGGTAAATTTGGAGGTACATAAAATATAGGTCTTTTAGTTTGATCAGTTCATGAGTATTTCCTTTCACAGTCCAGTTAGTCATTTTTATACATTATTCCAGCAAAGGGAACATCAAATCTAATCATTATTTGCTTTCAAAGACCTCTGAAGAATATTGATTCTTTGGTAATTGGCGAGGGGATTTACAAAACTGTGCATATTTTATTTTTAAATATGAGGATGCTGGGATAACTAGGCTTTAAAGTAGTTTTATTAAGATATTCACATTTTTAATTATAATATGGGAACTATTTTTTGCAAAAGTATTGAACTTAGATTAACATGACATTTGGATATTTCCTTGAGACAGCAAATATGGCTAAATATAGGACTTTAAATTTCCATCTTTATAATGTGCATTTAGAAGTGAGAAGGCAGAAAGGTGAATGCTATTAATGTTTCTTTAACTGAAATTTTTTTCTGACAGGGAGTATAAATTAATTCTTTTGAGAAGGAAAACTGGTCTTTCCCATTTTGTGATGGCAGACTTTTTTTTTTTTTTTTTCACTTTTTCACCAAAGTCTGCAGTCCATTTACCTCCTTTGTAGTGTAGGGGTGGTTGGGTCTTGAGTAGCTAAGTCATGTCTGACTCTCTGCAACCCCACGGCCTTAGCCCACCAGGTTCCTCTGTCAATGGGATTCTCCAGGCAAGAATACTGGAGTGGATTGCCATGCCCTCTTCCAGGGATCTTCCTGACTCAGGGATCAAACTTGGATCTCCTGTGTTTCCTGTATTGGCAGACAGATTCTTTATCACTGAGCCACCTGGGAAAGCAAGTAACCCAGTCTGGTTTCTTTGTGAATAACAGATCTTGGGGCATACAGATTAAACATGTGTTATTAGTAGGAGAACTCTAAACAATGGATTTTAGCAGAATGTTCTAGTTGTCTAAAACTGTTTATGATAAACTGTTTATGACAAATCCATGGAGGGGCCAGAGGCTCTCTAGAAAATGTCATATTAACTATACATACTATCTGAGTGTAAAATGAAAATGTTGCGTGAATCTGCTGATTATTTGTAGGTAAGCAGAATGATTATAAACCATCTTTATAAACCTCATACATCAATCTGTGCCAGAAAATGTCAGATCCAAATGGAATCTGGGAAGGTACTCCAAGGGTTCAGGATATTACCCAGGCTTTGTGCATGGGACATATTCTTGAAATTGTTAGGGAAACTTGCTAAGACCTGTGATTCAGGTAAGTTTGACTTGACAATCCAGTTTTTTGGATTATCTCAGTTGGTTTCTAATTCTTTAGCAACTTGGAGAAAAGAGTTAATCAAATTATCAGCTGATTGATCAATAAACATAATTTTTTCATGACCATGCAACTCAGAAGTTGTTCAGATAATTGAGTGACAATGTTATAAGAACACATCTGCTTTCAAACTGCTTGAGCTATGATCCTTAACACTTACATGTGCAGAAATAAAAAGGTATATCAGCTTTAGAAATGGAAATGTAACAGACCGTGAGACCCATCCTTATGCCTAAAAGACACCTTAAAGAAACACATACTGGAACATACTCCAGTAGGAAGTTATTGATTTTGTTTATCTTCGGGAAAAATGCAAATTACTCCTATTGAAATCCAACCTTCAATTCTCAAAAGATTTTGAAATCATCTCCTATAAGACCAGGTGTAAACCTCTCCTGGAAATTATATAACTTTCCTTGGTACACAATAGACTTTCATTTAAACATATTAATTTTCTTATCAAATATTTACTAACTTTTGAAAGTACTAAACCCATTTACTAAATTTTAGGAAAAAAAAAAGAGGGCAAGAACCCAAGACCACCTCTTATTTCATTAACCAAAAGGTACAAATATTGCTAGCATTTAGATGTATCTTTATTTCTTTTGTTTTTATGGTTCATAAAATATCAGTGAATTTCCTTTTTAAAATTTGGAACCATAGGCCTTACTTAGGTTTTTCACTTAAATTTAGATCATTAACATGTTCATGTATTATTAAAAATACTTTGAAATTATGACACTAATGGCAGAAAAATATGCTATTAAAAAATAAACCAAAATGTATTTCACTATTTTGTGACTAATAATGTGACCTCAATCATCTTTTTATAGAAATCATTGCCTAAATGTATTTATTTGAAAGAGTGTTCTTGGGTCAGGAAGGCAGAATAGATTACTACACTGATAGGGAGCAAAAATGCCCATCTCACCACAATGTCCACATCATTTAATATAATTTTAAAAGTGTTTTCCACTTTGATAAGTGATAACTTCTAATTCCCCGATTATTTAGAGATTGAATTTTTTTTTTTTTTTGGCATATGAAATTTTTTCTTCCATGAATTGTCAAGAAACTTGATAATTAAATGTGCTGTTCATTTTATTCATTCTCCTTATCTCCAATAATAAAACACATATACATACATGTTTATGTATGTATATATATAAAACTATCTCTTTATGTTCATCTTAATGAACAGAATTTAAGATCAATCATTTCAGAATGTGCACAGAGAACATGCTGTCTATAATTGATCTCATTTCATAAGAGGAAACTAGTAAATAGTTCCTACTTGAGTACATGGAGTTTTAAGGGTCTAGTGTAGCAGACAAATGAATTTTCACTTGTCCTGAAATATATGATTTTCTCACATGACTCTGCCAAACTCTTTTCATATATCTCCAACTGTTCTATTTAAAAAAATGTAACAAATCATTTATATACAACTAAGGAGAAAATGTTGTTTTTATTTTAAAACAGTGGGAAAATAAATAATAAAAACTTGTCATTTTCCAGTGCAAAAGACCTTATTCTCCTGAAAATGAATCATGGGAATCTCATGAATTACATATGAAAACTTTCAAGCTGCATTTGTAGTGGAAACCAAAAATCTCCACACCTACACGCTGCTGATGTAGTATTTTTTGTTGTTAGATTATTTTTAGTTCTAGCTGAGACCAAGCATTTCCATATTATTTGCATTTGTATACTTTTTGTATAATAATTTACAATTCTGTTTCACAGTCAGCAGTACAACCAATTTACCGACATCAACATTAATTTTCAACAAAGTTTAGGTTACTATTCAGAGTGAAGCAATATGTGTTAACTACATTTAGCAACAGGAATCTTTTAAAAGTCATTGTAGCAAAATTTTAACTACAAATATTTGATGCTTTATATTTGCAATTTGACTCATGTCATCAGTTGAAAATTTACTTAAGTTTATTAAAATCAATTAGAGAAGGCAGTGGCACCCCACTCCAGTACTCTTGCCTGGAAAATCCCATAGACAGAGTAGCTTGGTGGGCTGCAGTCCACGGGATCGCGAAGAGTCAGATATGACTGAGCTACTTCACTTTCACTTTTCACTCTGCTGCATTGGAGAAGGAAATGGCAACCCACTGCAGTGTTCTTGCCTGGAGAATCCCAGGGATGGGGGAGCCTGGTGGGCTGCCATCTCTGGGGTCACACAGAGTTGGACACGACTGAAGTGACTTAGCAGCATTAAAATCAATATAGAAACTTTTGTAGATATATTAAGCTCTGCTTATCTGTTAAAGAGTAACTGAAATTTAAAGAAATATTTCTGTGCAAGAAGATGAAAAAATAGCAAAGGAAAGCCTATGGTAATGAGATTTTTCTAAGCCATCCTGGTAAACAGGATGGTAGACAAAGTTAAAGATGGTAGACAAAGTTAAATTATTTTTAGGAAACTCTTTGCATCAAGCTGACTGTCTAATTTAAAAGCAAGCATCCTTCAGGAATAAGATAAGCCTACACCTAATAAAACTTGAGCCTGAATACCTCAAAAGTAAAAATAAGTGACTAGAAACAAATGATTGCAAACATCTATGAAAGAAAAATTTGGAGAGTTTTGACAACTGTAAACTCACCTCTACAAACATACACACATATACTCAGAAAAATTCTTAAATGTGAAACTATTTCTGACTCTGTGGGCCCAACAATAGAATCAAACTCATACTATGCTGCTGAATATATTCAGTTGGCCCAGTAACCTGATTTCACGAGCACAGTGATGGGTACATGGAATAACTGTGGGATCAAGTTTTCTTGACTGTGCCAGCTTGTAATTAAACTTCAGTTATGTAGTTGTTTCATTATACATTTACGTGTACCATGGGTCTGTACATTACTTACAAAAACAGATCATTTGGAGGAATATAAAGCTTTGTGGGGTATAGAATGATCAATATGGGAGCGATTTTGGCTCGGTGACCCAATAATTATAATTTCCCTATTAATTTTCCCAACAGTGGAGCTTTTCCAATGTAGTCCTGAGAGGAGAACTGTTGAAGCTAAACTGAATTGTGTATACAAATTCCAGCATTCTCTATAGGGAAAAACACTGATACTAACAGCAAAAAGAGAGAACATGCTTGGCACTGGACACCTGAAGAAGTAATTTAAAAAACTGAGGTTTGAAGAGATAGATATATCCAAAGTAATATATATGTATTCATATTAATTCAAATTACATCTTATGAACACCTATTATGAGCCAGATATTAAAGACTCTCATATGCATTTTCTTATTTCCATATCAAGTTAATTCTGAGAGGAGAATCCTAAGTACTAGATTTGAGCAAAAACATAATATCATATTAGGACTTCTCTTTCATATCTTCAGTTCTAGAAAAACTATTTGGTGTGAATAATGCTTTTAGGAAAAAGAAAGTTTACTTCTATTGTCCAGACAGCACTCAGCCAATTCTCTTTCTCAACTCCAGTTGCGAGAGAGGTAATGTACTATGTGAAGAGCCAACTCATTGGAAAAGACCCTGATGCTGGGAAAGATGGAAAGCAGGAGGAGAAGGGGACAACAGGAGATGAGATGGTTAGATGGCATCACCGACTCAATGGACATGAGTTTGAGAAAACTCTGGGAGATGGTGAAGGACAGGGAAACCTGGGGTGCTGCAGTCCATGGGGTCACAAAGAGTTGGACATGATTGAGGGAATGAGCAGCAACAACAACACACTATTTAAAATCAGAGCTGTTTTAGATAACTGCAGAGAGGGAAAATGGTCAAACAGTTAGTAACTAGCATTTAGTCTTTGGGATTCCAATTGTTAGTGTGCATTTGTGAAACTGGTATCCTTACACTACTGTATAAATGAGTGAATTTTAAATCTAACAGTAAAACAACTGATGTGGTTATTGCTGTTGTTTAGTCATTAACTTGTGTCTGATTCTTTTACAACATGAACTCCTTATAGCAAAATTCAGACTTAAATTGAAGAAAGTGGGGAAAACCACTAGACCATTCAGGTATGACCTAAATCAAATCCCCTATGATTATACAGTGAAAGTGACAAATAGATTCAAGGGATTAGCTCTGATAGAGTGCCTGAAAAACTATAGATGAAGGTTTGTGACATTGTACAGGAGGTGGTGATCTAGACCATCCCCAAGAAAAAGACATGCAAAAAGGCAAAATGGTTGTCTGAGGAGGTCTTACAAATAGCTGAGAAGAGAAGAGAAGCTAAAAGCCAAGAAGAAAAGGAAAGATATATCCATCAGAATGCAGTTCAAACAAAAACAAGGATAGGTAAGAAAGCCTTCTTAGGGAATCAGTTCAAAGAGATAGAGGAAAAAATAGAGTGGGAAAGACGAGATCTCTTTGAGAAAATTAGAGATAACAAGGGAAAATTTCATGCAAAGATGGGCAAAATAAAGGACAGAAATTGTATGGACCTAACAGGAACAGAAGATAAAAAGAGAGGTGGCAAGAATACACAGAAGAACTATACAAAAAAGATCTTCATGACCCAGATAACCACAATGGTATGATCACTCACATAAAGCCAGACATCCTGGAATGCTAAGTCAAGTGGGCCTTAGAAAGCATCACTATGGACAAAGCTAGCGGAGGTGATGGAATTCCAGCTGATCTATTTCAAATCCTATAAGATGATGCTGTGAAAGTGCTGCACTCAATATGTCAGCAAATTTGGAAAACTCAGCAGTGGCCACAGGAGTGGAAAAGGTCAGTTTTCATTCCATTCCCAAAGAAAGGTAATGCCAAAGAATGCTCAAACTACTGCACAGTTGCACTCATCTCACATGCTAGCAAATGATGCTAAAAATTCTCCAAGCTAGGTTTCAAAATTACATGAACTAAGAACTTCCAGATGTTCAAGCTGGATTTAGAAAAAGCAAAGGAACCAGAGATCAAATTGGCAACATCTGTTGGATCATAGAAAAAGCAAGAGAATTCCAGGAAAAACATGTACTTCTGCTTCATTGACTATGCTAAAGCCTTTGGCTCTGTGGATCACAACAAACTGTGGAAAATTCTGAAAGAGCTGCGAATACCAGACCACCTGACCTGCCTCCTAAGAAATCTGTATGCTGGTCAAGAAGCAACAGTTAGAACTGGACATGGAACAATGCAATGGTTCCAAATCAGGAAGGAGTATGCCAAGGCTGTCTATTGCCACTTTGCTTATTTATCTTATATGCAGAGTACATCATGTGAAACTCTGGAATGGATGGATCACAAGCTGGAATCAACATTTCAGGGAGAAATATCAATAACCTCAGATATGCAGATGACTTCACCCTTATGGAAGAAAGCAAGGAGAAACTAAAGATCCTCTTGATGAAAGTGAAAGAGGAGAATGAAAAGCTGGCATCAAACTCAAGTCATCCAATCACATCACTTCACGGCAAATAGATGGGGAAACTGTGGAAACAGTGAGACTTTATATTTGGGGGCTCCAAAATCACTGTACCTGGTGAATACAGCCATGAAGTTAAAAGATACTTGCTCCTTGGAAAAAAAGTTATAATCAACCAGGACAGCTTAGCAAAAAGTAGAGACATTGCTTTGTCAACAAAGGACTGTCTAGTCAAGGCTATGGTTTTTCCAGTACTCGTGTATGTGTGAGAGTTGTGCCATAAAGTAAGCTGAATACTTTAGAATTGATGCTTTTGAACTGTGGTGTTGGAGAATACTCTTGAGAGTCCCTTGGACTGCAAGGAGATCAAACTGGTCAATCTTAAAGGAAATCAGTCCTGAGTAGTCATTGGAAGGACTGATGCTGAAGCTGAAACTCCAACACTTTGGCTACCTGACGCGAAGAACTGATTCATTGGAAAAGACCCTGATGCTGAGAAAGATTGAAGGCAGGAGGAGAAGGGGAATGACAGAGGATGAGATGGTTGGATTGTATCACCAAGTTGATGGAACGAGTTTGAGCAAGCTCTGGGTGTTGGTGAGGGACAGAGAAGCTTGGCTTGCTTCAGTTAGTGGGGATGCAAATAGTTGGACACGACTGAGCAACTGAACTGAACTGAACTGAACTGATAACTGACAGACACTTCTGTGTCTGTTCAAAATCAAACCAATAAAAATATATTTCCTAGGAGGTGAAAGATGAGTATCACAAAACTCTGTGTCTCCTTGTCAATAGCAGATTAAATCAGATGGCCTGGGGTGAACCTAGCAGATATTAAAAACCTACAAGAGAGATGAATGGCCAACATATAAACTCTCAGCAGAGGCACAATAGCTTAATTCTAGCCTCTGTAGTTATAGTAGTCTGTGGACCAAGGAAAGAGAAAACAGATGAGCAAAGAGAATGGCACAGGTATAAAATAAAATTAGAAACTATAGTGATTATATAGTTCTTTGGTCAGGCCAGACTTGCTGTCTTTCAATTTCAGTTAAAGCCTGAACATTATTTCTCTCCTTGGGTTCTATGAGATTCTTTTCATATTTAAAAACACACACAGTCTTTTGCATGGAACTTCTATTTACTTCAATCTTAAAAGACTCTAGCTACAGCACACTTGTTCATTAAAAACATCTTTCAATCTCATATTTATATAGTAACATACCAAATTACAAAGTGTCTTAACATTAGGAAGCTTCAATAACAATTGGAAAATTGTCCCTCTCTTCATTTTTATATCTGAAAATGGATATCTGGGCTTCAATTGGACTGATCTTTGTAGTTCTTTGGTGAAAAACCTTTTCTTAGTAAACTCCTGAGTTCTTGATTGCTAAATCACTGTTATTAGGCAAACTGCATTTAACCTACAACAGATCAACATTGATTTTTATTTTGACCTATGGATGTATTATCAGTCTTATATTTTTTCTGAACTTAATTTCAAGTTAAGAAGGCTAGTTGAGTTCTCTACCATTTTAATCAGTGTAATTCATCTAGAATTTGTGACTATTTTGAGGATACTTTGCTCAATTTAGATACTCAAGCTCTATACTTAATTTTCCTAAGAAATTTTCATTGAATATTTGAATTATCAGAAACCATATATTTGCATTTATTTTTTCCCAATGTCTGAATAGTTTTGTTCCTCTTGAAAGCTCCTATTGTCATGCAAAATATGTAGTTTTCATCTTTGAATGAGAGGCTAATATAACTGGACAACCTGTGAAGTAGTTAACATATTGGAACTAATATTTAGGTTGTCTTGCACAAGCCACCTAACTCTTCTGCCAAGTATCTTTATGTTTTTATATAGCAAGTTTCTCTTGATATTTGAGAGAAAGTACACACTCACTTGGGAAGGAATTTTTCTGAGACATTAAAATGTTAGTGTAAGAAGATGTCAAAATTGAAATTTCAATTTAGGTACCAAGAAGCAATAATTGTCACAGAAGGTGCCAGATCAATATTACAAAGAAAATGGAAAAAAAAAAAAAATATGGAGCCAAGATTCTTAGGAAACTCTCAAGCAAGAGCATAAAAAGCTATCAGGTTTAAAGAGGCAACAGCTTTTTTTGAGTTTTTTTTTTTGTGTGTGTGTGAATATTATTTTTTTCCTGTGTATATTAAAGTGTTATTGTATTACTTTGAATGAAGATTGTAATATTGATTAATATCTTACACTAAATGCTTCTAATCTCTAAATTGATATTATGTTTTATAACGAGATAAATCTAGAACCATCTGTTACACTAGATTCAGGACACATTTTCATCCAGAGGGAGAAAAAATAAGCTTCCTCATTGAATAAGATTTAAAAATAAAACTGTGTTTTATTTATATCCACAGGGTGTACATTCCAACATATTGTCTACACCGATTTTTATTTAGCCAAAATATACTGCTGAAAAGTTATTTCTTTTGTTTTTCACACATGAGGTAGTCAGGAGAGCTCATTAGAAGTAAAACAATTGTTAGGGTTTTTTTCATTGCTTTATTCATTACTTGGCACCTTTCTTTAGCTTTATTTTCCAGTTTGCGCTTTAGTTAGTTTTGTTCTTAACTGGTACATAGAACTTTTAGTTTCCTTTGTTCGTCAGGTCAATCTACTGTACTTTATTTTTGTAGGACTGTTTTGATTATACTTACAGGTGTATATATATATGTATGTGTATTCTATTATTTTGATCATTATTTGCCTGGTTTTGTAACTGCCATTTGTCTGGGGTTCATCTCAGGTTTCTCATTTTTCAGTATTTGTTTTAATCTCACTTAATGCCATAACAAACAAACCACTTGTGGAATCTTTGTTCCTGACCAGAGATCAAGCCCCGAGCCTTTGGAGTGGGAGCACTGAATCCAAGACCCTAGACCACCAGAGAACTAACCCTAGGGGGTATCAAATAGTGAGAACTCACACAAAGGAAACCACTTGAATACAAGACCTAGCATCACCCAACCACCAGTAGCACTCTGTGCAGTATGCCTCATCTAAACAACAAACAAAACAAAAATACAAACCCAATCATCAGCAGACAGGATTACCACCTCACTCAGCCCTGCCGATCAGAGGAAAAACAAACAAACAAACAAAGGGGGGAGAAACAGCACAAATCTCACAATTTTACACAAAACACTGGACCAACCTTAGGAGGAAAGAAACCAAAAGGAAGAAAGAATTCAACCTTGAAGCCTGGGAAAGGGAGACCTCAAACACAATAAGTTAAGAAAAAATAATGAAAAGGCAGAGAAATAATACACAAATGAAGGAACAAACTAGAAACACAGAAGTCCAAATAAAAGAAGAGAAAAGAGGCACACTACCAGAAAAAGAATTCAGAGTAATGATACTAAAGATGATCAACAACCTTGAAAACAGAATGGAGAAAATTCAGGAATCAATTAACAAAGACCTAGAAGAATTAAAGAATAAACCTACAGGACGAACAGCACAATTACTGAAATTAAAAGTACTCTGCTGCTGTTGCTGCTGCTAAGTCACTTCACTTGTGTCCGACTCTGTGCGATCCCATAGACGGCAGCCCACCAGGCTCCTCCATCCCTGGGATTCTCCAGGCAAGAACACTGGAGTGGGTTGCCATGTCCTTCTCTAATGCATGAAAGTGAAGAGTGAAAGTGAAGTCGCTCAGTCATGTCTGAAGGAATCAATAGCAGAATATATGAAGCAGAAGAATGAATCAGTGAGCTGGAAGATAAAATGGTGGAAATAACTTCTGAAGAGTAGAAAAAAGTAAAAAGAATGAAGAGAACTGAGGATAGTTCAGAGACCTCTGGGACAATATCAAACACACCAACATTTGATTATAGGGGTCCCAGAAGAATAAGAGAAAAAGAAAGGATATGAGAAAATTTTTGAAGAGATTATAGTTGAAAATTCCCCCAACATGGAAAGGAAAATAGTTAATCAAATCAGAGAGGTGCAAAGAGTCCCATACACAACAAATGCAAGGAGAAACATGCCAAGACACATATTAATCTAACTAACAAAGACTAAACACAAAGAAAGAACATTAAAAGCAGCAAGGAAAAAGCAACAAGTAACATACAAGGGAAAACCCATGCACTTAACAGCTGATCATTCAGCAGAAACTCTGCAAGCCAGAAGGGAATAGCAGGATATATTTAAAGTACTGAAAGGAAAAAATTTACCACAAAGATTTCTGTAAAAGACAAGAATCTCATTCAAAATTGATGGAGAAATAAAAAGCTTTTCAGACGAGAAAAAATTAAAAGAATTCAGTACCACCAAACCAGCTTTACAACAAATGCTAAAGGGACTTATATAGTCAAGAAATACAAGAGAAGAAAAGGATCTATAAATCAACCCCAAACAATTAAGAAAATGGCAATAGGAACATATATATCAATAACAGAAAATTAATAAGGAAACACAAGTCTTAAATGATACATTAGATGAGATGAATCTCATTGATATCTTCAGGGCATTCCATCCAAATGCAGAATATACCTTCTTCTCATGTGCACATGGAACATTCTCCAGGACAGACCACATCTTGTGTCACAAATAAAACCTCAGTATATTAGGAAAATTGAAATCATATCAAGCATCTTCTCCAACCACAGTGTGATGAGACTAGATATCAATTACAAGAAAAAAAAAAACAACTGTAGAAAAACATGAACACATGTAGATTAAACAATACGTTTCTAAATAACCAACAGGTTATTGAAGAAACCAAAAGGGAAGTCAAAAAATTTCTAGAAACAAATGACAATGAAAACATGACAACTCAAAACCTATGGGATGCAGCAAAAGCAGTTCTTAGAGGGACTTTTATAGCAATACAAACCTACCTCAAGAAACAAGAAAAAACATCAAATAGACAACCTAACTTTACACCTAAAACAACTGGAATAAGAAGAACAAAAACAAAACCAATAAAAACCCAGAATTAGTAGAAGGAAAAAAATCATAGAGTTCAGAGCTGAAATATTTGAAAAAGAAAGAAACAGTAGTAAAGATTAATAAAATTAAAAGCTGGTTCTTTGAGAAGATAAACAAAATTGACAAACCTTTAGCCCTACTCACCATGAACAAAAGAAAGAAGAATCAAATCAACAAAATTAGAAATGGAAAAGGAGAGATTACAACAGACAATGTAGAAATACAAAGGATTATAGGAGACTATTATGGATAACTATATGGCAATAAAATGGATAACCTGCAGGAAATGAACAGACTCTTAGAAAAAGTTCAATCTTCCAAACTGGACTAGGAAGAAATAGAAATTATGAACAGCCCAATTACAAGCACTGAAATTGAAGCTGTGATCAAAAATCACCCAAAAAACAAAAGCGCTGGACCAGATGGCTTCACAGAAGAATTCTATCAAACATTTAAGAAGAGCTAACACCTATCTGTATAAAACTCTCAAAAAATTGCAGAGGAAGGAACACTTCCAAACTCATTCTACAAAACCACCATCACCCTGATACCAAAACCAGACAAAGACAACACACACACACAAGAAAACTACAGGCCAATATAACTGATGAACATAGATGCAAAAATCCTCAACAACACTTTAGCAAACAGAATTGAGCAACACATCAAAAAGTTCATACACCATGATAAAGTTGGCTGTATTCCATGAATGCAAGGATTCTTCAATATATGCAAATCAATCAATGTGATACACCATATAAACAAACGGAAAGATAAAAACCATATGATAATCTCAGTAGACGTAGAAAAAGCCTTTGAGAAAATTCAGCACCTATTTATGACTAAAACTCTTCAACAAATGGGCATAGAAGTAATATACCTCAACACAGTTAAGGCCATATATGATAAGCCTACAGCAAACATTATTCTCAATAGTGAAAAACTGAAAGCATTCCCCCTAATATCAGAAACAAGATAAGGGTGTCCAGTTTTGCACTATTATTCAACATAGTTCTGGAAATCCTAGCTACAGCAATCAGAGAAGAAAAAGAAACAAATGGAATCCAGATCAGAAAAGAAGTAAAGCTCTCACTGTTTGCAGATGACATGATTCTGTATATAGAAAACCCTAAAGATAGTATCAGGAAATTACTAGAACTAATCAGTGGATTTAGCAAAGTTGCAGGATCACTTGCATTTCTATATGCTAACAATGAAAAATCAGAAAGAGAAATTAAGTAATCAATCCCATTCACCATTGCAACAAAAATAAATAAATATTTAGGAATAAGCTTACCAAAGGAGACAAAAAAAAAAAAAAAAAACAAACCAACCCTCTGTACGCATATAATTAAAAACACTAATGAATGAAATCAAAGATGACATAAACAGAAGGAGGGATATTCCTTGTTCCTGGGTAGGAAGAATCAATATTGTGAAAATGACTATACTATAGATTCAATGTGTTCCCTATCAAATTACCAATGGCATTTTTCACAGAACTAGAACAAAAAATTTCACAATTCATGTGGAAACACAAAAGATCCCGAATAGCCAAAGCATTCTTGAGAAAGAAGAATGGAGCTAGAGGAATCAACCTTCCTGACTTCAGATTATACTACAAAGATACAGTCATCAAGACAGTATGGTGCTGGCACAAAGACAGAAATATAGACCAATAGAACAAGATAGAAAGCTATGAAATAAATCCATGCACCTATGAGTACCTTTTTTGACAAAGGAAACAAGAATATACAATGGGGTAAAGACCACCTCTTCAATAAATGGTGCTGGGAAAACTGGATAGCTACATGTAAAAGAATGAAATTAGAACACTTCCTAACACCATACAGAAAGATAAACTCAAAATAGATTAAAGACCTAAATGTAAGACCAGAAATTATAAAACTCTGAGAGGAAAATGTAGGCAGAACACTTCATGACATAAAGCAAGATCCTCTATGACCCACCTCTGAGAGTAATGGACATAAAAACAAAAGTAAACAAGTGGGACCTGATTATACTTAAAAGCTTTTGCACAGCAAGGGAAACTATAAGCAAGGTGAAAAGACAACCCTCAGAATGGGAGAAAATAATAGCAAATGAAACAACTGACAAAGGATTAATTTTCCAAAATATATAAGCAGCTCATACAACTCAAACAACTCAATCAAAAAGTGGGAAAAAGACCTAGACATTTCTCCAAAAAAACTTACAGATGGCTAATGAACACATGAAAAGATACTCAACATTGCTCATTATCAGAGAAATGAAAATCAAAACTACAATGAGATACCACCTCATACCAGTCAGAGTGACCATCATCAAAAAGTCTACAAACAATAAATGCTGGACAGGGTGTGGAGAAAAGGGAATGCTGTCACACTGTTGGTGGGAATGTAAATTATAGCCATTATGGAAGACAATATGGAGATTCCTTAAAAGAATATGAAGAAAACCACCATATGACCCAGAAATCCCACTCTTAAGCATATACCCAGAGGAAACCTAAATTGAAAAAGACACATCTATTCCATTGTTCATTGCAATAGCTAGAACATGGAAGCAACCTAGATATCCATCAACAGATGAATGGGTAAAGAAGTTGTGGAGCATATACACAATGGAATATTACTCAGCCATAAAAAGGAACAACTTTGACTCAGTTCTAATGAGGTAGATGAACCTAGAAACTATTATACAGAGGAAGTAAGTCAGAAAGAGAAAGATAAATGCGTATTCTAATGCATATATATGGAATCTAGAAAAATGGTACTGAAGAATTTTATAGGGCAACAATGGAGAAACAGACACAGAGAATGAATTTATGGACATGTTGAGAGGGGAGGAGAGTGTGAGATGTATGGAAAGAGGAACATCAGTTCAGTTTAGTTGCTCAGTCGTGTCAAACTCTTTGTGACTCCATGGACTGTAGCACACCAGCTTCCCTGTCCTTCACCAACTCCCAGTGTTTACTCAAGCTCATGTCCATCCAGTTGGTGATGCCATCCAACCATCTCATTCTCTGTCGTCCCCTTCTCCTATCTTCAATCCTTCCCAGCATGAGGGTCTTTTCCAATGAGTCACTTCTTTGTATCTGGTAGCCAAAGATTTGGAGTTTCAGCTTCAGCACCAGTCCTTCCAATTAATATTCAAGACTGATTTCCTTTGGGATTTAATGCTCCAAGGAACTCTCAAGAGTCTTCTCCAACACCACAGTTCAAAAGCGTCAATTCTTTGGTGCTCAACTTTCTTTATAGTCCAACTCTCACATCCATACATGACTACTGGAAGAACCATAGCTTTGACTTCACGGACCTATGTCAATAAAGTAATGTCTCTGCTTTTTAATATGCTGTCTAGGTTGGTCATAACTTTTCTTCTAAGGAGAAAGCATCTTTTAATTTCATAGCTGCAGTCACTATCTGCAGTGATTTTGGAGCCCCCAAATATAAAGCATCTTACTGTTTCCATTATTTCTCCATCTATTTGCCATGAAGTGATGGGACCAGATGCCATGATCTCCATTTTCTGAATGTTGAGTTTTAAGCCAACTTTTTCACTCTCTTCTTTCACCTTCTTCAAGAGGTTCTTTAGTTCTTCTTTACTTTCTGCCATAAGGGTGGTGTCATCTGCATATCTGAGATTATTGATATTTCTCCCAGAATATTGATTACAGCTTGTACTTCATCCAGCCTGGCATTTTGCATGATGTACTAAATAAGCAGGGTGACAATATACAGCCTTCACATACTCCTTTCCCCATTTGGAACTCGTCTGTTGCTCAATGTCCAGTTCTAACTGTTGTTTTCTGACCTGCATACATATTTCTCAGGAGGCAGGTAAGGTGGTCTGGTGTTCCCATCTCTCTAAGAATTTTCCTCATTTTGTTGTGATCCACACAATCAAACACCGGCATAGTCAATAAAACAGAAATAGATGTTTTTCTGGAACTCTCTTGCTTTTTCAATGATCCAACAGATGTTGGCACTTTGATCTCTGGTTCCTCTGCCTTTTCTAAATTCAGCTTGAACATCTGGAATTTTACGGTTGACCTACGTTTGAAGACTAGCTTGGAGAATTTTGCATGTTACTTTACTAGTGTGTGAAATGAGTGCAATTGTGCAGTAGTTTGAGCATTCTTTGGCATTACCTTTCTTTGGGAATGGAATGAAAACTGACCTTTTCCACTCCTGTGGCCACTGCTGAGTTTTCCAAATTTGCTGACATATTGAGTGCAGCACTTTCACAGCATCATCTTTTAGGATTTGAAATAGATCAGCTGGAATTCCATCAGCTCCACTAGCTTTGTCCATAATGATGCTTTCTAAGGCCCACTTGACTTAGCATTCCAGGATGTCTGGCTTTATGTGAGTGATCATACCATTGTGGTTATCTGGGTCATGAAGATCTTTTTTGCATAGTTCTGTGTATTCTTGCCACCTCTCCTTTTATCTTCTGTTCCTGTTAGGTCCATACCATTTCTGTCCTTTATTGTGCACATCTTAGCATGAAATGTTCCCTTGGTATCTCTAATTTTCTTGAAGAGATCTCTAGTCTTTCCCATTCTACTTCTTTCCTCTACTTCTGTGCATTGATCACTGAGGAAGGCTTTCTTATCTCTTTGCTACTCTTTGGAACTATGCATTCAAATGGGTATATCTTTTCTTTTCTTCTTTGATTTTAGCTTCTCTTCTAGTCACAGCTATTTGTAAGGCCTCCTCAGACAACCATTTTGCCTTTTTGCATGTCTTTTTCTTGGGGATGGTCTTGATCAGTGCCTCCTGTACAATGTCTGGAACCTCCATCCATAGTTCTTCAGGGACTGTGTCTATTGTATCTAATCCTTTCAATCTATTTATCTCTTTCACTGTGTAATTATAGAGGATTTGATTTAGGTCGTACCTGAATAGTCTAGTGGTTTATCCTACTTTCTTCAATTTAAGTCTGAATTTTGCAGTAAGGAATTCATGAACTGAGTCAATCACTCCAAGTCTTGTTTTTGCTGACTGTATAGAGCTTCTCCATCTTTGGCTGCAAAAAATATATAATCAATCTAATTTAATTATTGACCATCTGGTGATGTCCATGTGTAGAGTCTTCTCTTGTGTTGTTAGAAGAGAGTGTTTCTTATGATAGTGGATTCTCTTGGCAAAACTCTGTTAGCCTTTGCCCTGCTTCATTTTGTAGTTTAAGGGAAAATTTGCCTGTTACTCCAGGTATCTCTTGACTTCCTACTTTTGCATTCCAGTCCCCTATAATGAAAAGGACATCATTTTGGGGTGTTAGTTCTAAAAAGTCTTGTAGCTCATCATAGACCCTTTCAACTTCAGCTTCCTCAGCATTACTACTCGGAGCATAGACTTGGATTAATGTGATATTGAGTGGTTTGCCTTGGAAATGAACAGAGAACATTCTGCTGTTTTTGAGATTGCATCCAAGCAGTGCATTTTGGACTCTTTTGTTGACTATGAAGGCTACTCCATTTCTTCTAAGGGATTCTTGCCCACAGTAGTAGATAATATGGTCATCTGAATTAAATTAGCCTATCCTAGCCCATTTTAGCTCACTGATTCCTAAAATGTCAATGTCCACTCTTGCCACCTTCTGTTTGATCACTTCCAATTTGCCTTGATTCATGGACATGGAACAACAAATTGGTTTCAAATAGGAAAAGGAGTACATCAAGGCTGTATATTGTCACCCTGCTTATTTAACTTATATGCAGAGTACATCATGAGAAACGCTGGGCTGGAAGAAGCACAAGCTGGAATCAAGATTGCCGGGAGAAATATCAATAACCTTAGATATGCAGATGACACCGCCCTTATGGCAGAAAGTGAAGAGGAACTAAAAAGCTGCTTGATGAAAATGAAAGAGGAGAGTGAAAAAGTTGGCTTAAAGCTCAACATTCAGAAAACGAAGATCATGGCATCCGGTCCCATCACTTCATGGGAAATAGATGGGGAACCAGTGGAAACAGTGTCAGACTTTATTTTGGGGGGCTCCAAAATCACTGCAGATGGTGACTGCAGCCATGAAATTAAAAGACGCTTACTCCTTGGAAGAAAAGTTATGATGAACCTAGACAGCATATTCAAAAGCAGAGACATTACTTTGCCGACCAAGGTCCATCTAGTCAAGGCTATGGGTTTTCCTGTGGTCATGTATGGATGTGAGAGTTGGACTGTGAAGAAGGCTGAGCGCCGAAGAACTGATGCTTTTGAACTGTGGTGTTGGAGAAGTCTCTTGAGAGTCCGTTGGACTGCAAGGAGATCCAACCAGTCCATTCTGAATGAGATCAGCCCTGGGATTTCTTTGGAAGGAATGATGCTAAAGCTGAAATTCCAGTACTTTGGCCACCTCATGTGAAGAGTTGACCCATTGGAAAAGACTCTGATGCTGGGAGGGATTGGGGGCAGGAGGAGAAGGGGACGACAGAGGATGAGATGGTTGGCTGGATGGCATCACTGACTCGATGGACTTGAGTCTGAGTGAACTCCAGGAGTTGGTGATGGACAGGGAGGCCTGGCGTGCTGCAATTCATGGGGTTGCAAAGAGTCGGACAAGACTGAGCGACTGAACTGAACTGATGGACATAACACTCTAGGTTGTTATGCAATATTGTTCTTTACAGTATCGGACTTTACTTCAATCACCAGTCACATCTACAACTAGGTGCTGGTTTTTGCTTTGGCTGTGTCTCTTCAGTTTATTTCACCACTTTTCTCCAGTAGCATAGTGGGCACCTACCTACCTGAGGAGTTTATCTTTCAGTGTCATATCTTTTTGCCTTTTCATACTGTTCATGGGACTCTCAATGGAAGAATACTGAAGTGGTTTGCCATTCCCTCCCCCAGTGGACCACATTTTGTCAGAACTCTCCACCATGACCCATCCATCTTGGGTGGCCCTATATGGCATGGCTCATAGTTTCACTGAGTTAGATAAGGCTGTTGTCCATGTGATCAGTTTGATTAGTTTTCTGTGATTCTGGTTTTCATTCTGTCTGCTCTCTGATGGATGAGAGTAACATGGAAACTTACATTACCATATGTAAAATATATAGCCAATGGGAATTTACTGTATGACTCAGGAAAATCAAACAGGGGGTCTATATAAAGATAGAGGGGTGGGATGGGGAGGGAGATGGGAGGGAAGTTCAAAAGCAAGGGGATATATATATACCTATGGCTGATTCAGGTTTGACAGAAAACAACAAAGTTCTGTAACTCAATTATCCTCCATTAAAAAAAATGAATTAAAAAAGAAGCAAAACAAAATTTTCACAAGACTATAGTGTCAAGATGATGACTCTTCTTGGAAACCACAATTTATCAGAATGTTTTATTTTGTGATTTATAGAACTAGTAAGATGCATTCCTTAAATATCATTAATTTTTTTTGAATGACATGCTTTTTTATATGCCCAAGGTAGTTGGGTAAAGCAGGGTATTTTGATGCAATATATGGAACCCTTGAACTAGAGCTATATAAATAAAAACAATGATATAATTATCATTCATATAGAAGTGATAAGGAATGAATTCAGGTTGGGCTTGAGATTTTGAAAACAGTAAACTAATTAACAGGAGAGCAGTATTTTAATTTTTAGTTCCATTAATAGCTAAAGATAAGATTTGTTGCATTAATCCTGACAAGAATATAAACTTTGAAAATGACAACTGGCTGCAGTGAGGGCAACCAACACGTTACTGGAGAGCAAGAGTTAATTGGCTAGAATTTTGTGTAAAGTAGCCTTTTTATATGCTCCAATGAGAGCTAAATGGAGAAACCTAACTATATTTGTATGGAGAAGTGAAGAAAATGGAAACTACAACAAGTTATATTTTTAATACATGACTGAAAGAGAATGAGAAAGAAAGGACAGGCAATAATAGCTAGCACTGAGAGGTTATGAAGAGAGACCACTGAGGGTCCGTGAGTTAGTCTTTATCATTACGCCTAGTTACTCAGCAGAATAAGAGACAGAAGGAGAGCGCAGCTGCCACCACTAGAAGAGAATGTCCTAGTGCTAAGAGACAGCTATGGGGACACAGTCTCACCTCACTGAATATGTCACCTACTCAAAAAGCAGCTTTTACAACCCATGGTTGATTTTATGTGAGTTGGAATTGATATAACCAAATTGATGGAAGAAATAGAGAACAGTAAAAGTAGTGTCCATTTATCCAGTTTGCTATCATTAAAACATCCCCATGCAGCTTAATGCCATAATTGATGATAGAGATCTGAGAAACTGTAGCTAATTAGAGAACCACCTTAATAATAAATGTAAGTGAGCTATTGACATCTGCATACTATTATATTTGAGAAATAGAGTCACATAAATGCAGGGTAATTAACATTTTATATTTAACTCTCAGGTTTCATAGCCTGACTAAAATGGTACTGGATTCATAGTCTCCCCCTTTCCTTTTCCCTTTTTTATTTCCTGCTGATGACCACTTTTCAATTATTTCCCTTCATGTCAAGAGGTCCATCAAAGAGCTGGAGGAAAACAACAGAGATGCTGCAAAACCTGATTCAGCATTTGTAATTGCTAGTAGTATTGCTAAGAGTTTATACAGAATGAGATTGAAAATACTGTTGAAAATGATATTAGTGTATTATTTGTGGCTTTAAATTACCCAAGCAATTTTTGTGTCACGTTATCACATATAATTGAGAAGTAGCCACTCATGACAAGTCAATAATAAGCAAAATACTTGTCCTTAGAAGCTGTTAGCTTTTTAAGTATTAGCTTAAGTATTAGCTAGTATTCTACCAGTTTTAATTTGTGAAATTATCCCTTCTGCTACACAAGAGCTTACTTAAATGTAAAGAATCCTGACTGTTTCTGAAAAGCAGGACAAAACTTATTCCATTCCTTTCACAGGCATATGTTCTTTCTGAATGTTATGAAACTGAATTTATGAAGTTGTTTTCAATTAATCTACAATTGTAAAATTAATATATTTTATTATATTTGATTTGCCTGCTAATACAGGAGACATGGGTTCAATCCTAGGGTTGGGAAGATTCCTGGAGGAGGAAATGGCAACCCACTCCAGATTTCTTGCCTGAAAAATCCCATGGACAGAGGGCCCTGGCGGGCTACAGTCCCTCAGTCCACGGAGTTGTAAAGAATCATGCATGACTGAGTGATTGCATGCACACACATTATATTTTGTATAAAATTTTTCTTTAAAACCCAGTCTTACAACCTGAAAATATATTTCCTTTTATAATATCACCCTTTTAAAATCTTACTTCCTAGAGATAACCAGCTGCAGTTAAAAATTCAGTTTGTAACTTGCCAGAATATCATCCATGAACATATAGCTATACATTTATGCTACCTATACATAACCTGCTTATTGAGGAGTTACAATTCATTCATTAATTCACATAATGACTTTTAGTTTTATGTCTTCTATCTTCAGTGGGTTTAATTCTTCTCTTTCAATTACTACTTCCCTTAAGTTCCCTACTTTTGTATATTAAAATTGAATTCAGTATTCAGTATATTTTGAGATTCCAGTGTCTTATTTAATTCAGCAATTTTCCTCCCTCTAGCATTGAGCATTTCTCATTTGTATTTTTTTTTTTTTTTTTCCTTTTAGGGGGAAGGGAGCAGCCATTGGACTTAAAACTGGAAGGAAGAAGAGACAGTGGTCTGCTCTTTCACTGCCTGGCCACAGCCCTTTGAGCATGGGACCGGAAAGGGGAAAAGTGGAGACCAGTGGTTTTCTTATGAATATGGACTAACCTCCAGTGGTGGGGGATGTCTCTAGGCTCATGCTGATTTGTTCAATTTCTATCAGGTTCTTTCCATTGCTAGTGACTTTCACTGGTGTGTGATTTCTGAGTTCACAATGTGTATGATTTCTTGAGATAGATTTTAGCTTCACTCCCAGTCACATGGAAACACCTGAGTTAGAACAACTCATCTCACTTTTGGCCTTGATCGGCATCTGTTCCTTCTGCACGGGGTATGGCCTCTCTGGGCACCAATAGATCTTACGCCTACCCTAGGCTCCATACACCTTTATGAGACCCTTTTTATTCTTCAAAAACGGCAGAGATTGGACATGGGAGTCTGCTTCCCTCAACTCAGGTAGACTATCCCAAAAATCTTTTCCAACATTTTGCTGGCTACAATTAAAAGCCCCTACCTTCAGAAATCTCACACAAGATATTGTCTTCAGCCTCAAAATTCATACTTCCTCCAAAACTCCAGAAACACAAGTCCAATTTTTAGGAAACTTTGCCACCATATTGTTCTATTTTGGTTGCAGTAAGAGTCCCGAGTTTCAGCAGTTGAGCAAACATTCAATGGGAAAGAAAATGCTTTTTTCATAGAATTTGGATGCAATTGCTTTAAAGTTTTCTTTCAGTTGTACTAGATAAACTGTATTTCCTCTTTGTAACTCTTCTAGCCTTTTTTTTCTCATACAGACATAATGTTCTGATGTTATTTTGTTTTAGAATTATTTTCTTATAATATCTAATATCTATTCTGCCTTCAACTTATATGTACTCATGTTATCTCCCTTTCTTTTGACCAAAAGTCAAAAAGCATTATTTGACAACTTCATATTTTGCAAAGACCTGTCCCTTGGAATGATTTAGCCATGTTGCTGTTTTACTGCTTTTATAACTCATGATTTTCAGTATTTGACTGTACATCTTCATTTGTTTCCCAAAAGCTTTGTTTCACAGTTTCTGATTTTCAGAGTTTACTGAATTTCTCCAAAAGGTCAATCATATATCATTTCCTGTAACTGTTTAATGGACACTAATCAAAACTTTATTCTTTCATTGCAAGGTGAATTTTGGAAATATATAATCTTTAATAATTACTTAATTCAGTTATCTCATTTATTTTTCTACTCAGTAGAAAAGGAAGTTAATCTTTTCTGTTAATCTTTTCTAAGAGTTCAATGATTTATTTATATGTGTAATGACATACAAAGCCATGCAATGCATACAATGCAGTCCATTCCAGTATTCTTGCCTGGAGAATCCCATGGACAGAGGAGTCTGGTGGGCTACAGTCCCTGGGGTTTCAAAGAATCAGACATAACTGAAGTGACTTAGCACAGTACACGGTTTATTATAACTTGTTTCTCAAGTAATAAAAACTTCATTTAGTAGATTTACTTCATAGTCTACCTAGATTCATATTTTTCTTTTTGTTTCCTTTAAAGACCTGTGGCTGGTGTATATGTTATCTTATATTTACCTAATTATTTGAGTTTTTGCGGCAACAATGTTTGCCTAAATTATGGTGTTGTTTTTCTATGTTAATCATGGATTTACATAATTTAATTGATTGTCACAGCTCATTTTAATTATTGGTTTCTTTTCTATTCATTACATTGCTGGTTTCTTGAGGCCTGGCATTGTGTAGTTTGTATGTACATCCTCAAAGACCTAGTAAAAATTCTTATTCATAGACCATACTAAAAAAATATTTCTTTGATGAACAAATGAATCTCCTCTATCCCTTAATTTTTCATTCGACAATGTATATACTTTAATCCCAGGTCAAGTGTCAAAACATTTTCTTTTAGTCCTCAAAACTCCAAATTTCCCATTGTTTTCTTAGCAGTTAGTCTATAAAATAAATATGAAATTAAGCGCATTTCTAGTAGTGTATAAATGGTTAAACTGGTAATACCAGACTCTTCAGAATGATTTATAAACTAATGCAGAAATTTTATTTGCTTTTAGAAGTGTAATCTTTAAATTTTTCTAAAATAATTGACCAAATCATCAGAAGCAATATTTATTTGGAATAAATAATGAGACTGTGCATGCTCAGTCACTTCAGTCACGTCTAACTCTTTGAGACCCTATGGATTGTATTCCACCAGGCTCTTTTATCCATGGGATTTTCCAGGCAAGAATACCAGATTGGGTGGCCATTCCTTTCTCAAAATAATAGGACTAGTAATCACACTGAACTGTTGAGAATTCTGAGTAGGCAAGTACACTTTCTGAGTTAAATTACAAGACATAATAAATTCTGTTCAAAATCAATACTCTGGAAGTTCTGGTGCATACTTTATAGATGAGCTACTTTGACATTAATTCAAAATTTAATCCTTAAATTAAAATTATTCTCACAGTTAATTGTAATGTTACATACAGAGTTATTCTGCATCACATATATTAAAATTTATTTTCCTAGGCATTTTGAGTGTAGTAAAAATGTATTTATTTAAATTGCTTAATTAAAAGAGCAGTAGGAGTTAAATATTAACTGCAGGACATTTTTCAATCAATGTGATGACTGGTAATAGACCAACATATTGCCTTGAAGATGATCAGATCTCAGTGTGTTTTATTATTTTGTACAAATAACTCATGCCCTGAAATCTAAAGCTTTTAATATGTAAAATTAGAGTCATATATATTTCAGTTAGTTTTGAGGTGAGAATGAAGTTGTGAATTTAAACAAAATTAAACTGTGTCTGGATTTAGTACATATTTTGACTAAGATTAGAGTCCAGATCAGTCACCAAATCCTCAGGAAGAAGTGGAAAAAATCATGGGTATTCTCACTCACACACTTCACATATTCTCAGTTCAGTTCAGTTCAGTCGCTCAGTCGTGCCCGACTCTTTGCGACCCCATGAATCGCAGCACGCCAGGCCTCCCTGTCCATCACCATCTCCCTGAGTTCACCCAGACTCATGTTCATCGAGTCCATGATGCCATTCAGCCATCTCAAGGAAATGGCAAAAGTAATTCACGGAGGAACTGAGGTCTCCACCAGCAGGTCTTTAGTATCCTCACGACTCTCTCTCTCTGACTCAGGGCTAATTCTTCCCTTTACTTTCCAGACCTAGGCGTGAATAGAAGTGTTCTTCCTATTCCACATTAAGAGCCCCTGGAAAAGGGAATGGCTATCCACTCCATATCTTGCCTGGAAAATCCCATGTACCAGAGGAGATTGGTGGGCCACAGTCCATGGGGTCGCAACGAGTTGGACACGACTGAGTAACTAGCACTTAGAGGAAAAAGGGTGATATTATGAAAATCATCAAAGACTACTGAAGATACAAATCAAAGAAAAGAGGGCAAAAAAAAAAAAATATTATGGAACAGAACATAAATCTACAATACTTTCTGATGATAAATGGGTTAATGGAATTCACAAATCTGAGTTTCATTTATTCTTATACAATCTCATGGTGTTTGCCAATAAAATTTTCTTTTCATATGTGTAAGTAATTATTTCTATTATTTTCCCCTGCATATTCTCTGGTAGTGGGCCAATATATGTTTTTTAGACAGCTATTTTCAAGATGTTATGGACAATAAATAGTATTAATATTATTCCTTAACTCATGTTCAGAGGTTTTCTTTAACTATCTTAGAAATCTACAACAGAGTTTATAAATTACTGTGTAAACTAATGCATAAATGTATTAGTGCTCATGTGTGAAAATAGCACTAGTGAATTATGTTTATCTAGAATGAACAATATTTTATAATCTAAATATGCAAGCTTAGTATGATATTATCTTGTCCTTTCTGCTGATTATAATTTGCATCATTTCTAAATCTGTATCAGGGACTTCTCTGGTGGTCCAGTGGCTATGACTCTGTGCTTCCAGTGCAGGGGGAATGTGCATTGATCCCTGGTGGGGCAATTAAGATCACACATGCTGCATGGTGCAGCCAAAAATAGAATGAAACAAAACCCACTGAAAAAATAATAAAAATAAAATAAATCTGAATCAAAGTCTGAAAGCATTATTTTATACCTTGTCCTTAATAAAAGGTGATTCATGATTTACAACATATCCTCTTCCACTGCCTAATTTTAACAAACTAATGGAAATATTATCATTTAATGAGTATATGAGAAGTGTCCCAATAATAAAAATGAAAAATATTTTTATACACAATCCCAGGTAAGATTTCTTATTGGGGGAAAAGATGATAATTTCAAAGCAGAGCTAGAGATATAAAATTAACAATTCCAATTAATATAGTGACGATATGAATCAGAAGCAATAAACATATTTCCTAGACATAAACAAAGGATAGTTAGTAGAATGACTATTACATTATTTATTGTGAATTATAAAGTGGGAGAAATTTTAAAATATTTTTAAAAGAATTGATGGCAGTAATTTGAGGGAGATAAAGACATTTTATAAAGAAAGCCAAATATTTCTGGTATTATATTTGCATAAAATGTAAATATTATGAAAATTTTATCATAGTAATATGCAGTTACTTCAAAGATGATCCACACCCAAAAACATATTTACAAACTATGCTTTATCATCATCATCTCTGTTCTTTATTTAAATCTCTCTTAAGAACTCAAACCAAGTTTCCCTTTGTCTATTTAAAAACTTTTCTCCCCTAAACTCCTCTGCAACATTGTGCATTAGAAATGAATAACAGTTTCAAAAGACCTTCTCCTAGTACTCTGTTCATTTCAGCTCCCATGACTCAGTCCACCATTTTTCCTTATAATAAGAATGCAAAATGTTTATTTTGAATCTAGTTTATTTTTGACCTGTAAAGTTTGAGACAAAGTAGATCTTTCAGCTTGTGTTCTAACTAGTGTATGAAAGTAACATAACATAGTAGGATGTTTGTTGTTATGCTAAAACTATTCCCAAGGGTTATCTGAGTTGAAGGCACAGCTGTTACAGTAAAGAAAATGCAAAAAAAAAAAAAAAAAAAAAAGGTTTTATTTCAATCTTAGAGAGAGGAAGATGAATGGCATTCCTCCCATTATTGAAGAAAGACTGCTTCAAATGTGAATGGACAATCAACTTCAGTTCCAGAGTAGGTTACTGAGAAACTTTCTTTTATTAACACAGAAGGTAGTCTCAAAAATGACTCAAATTATTTTTCTAAAATGTTTTAAAATAGAAATAAGTTTTAATTTTAGTTTAACAATAATATAAATTTATATTTGAAATTGCATTAATTTTTGACATTCATTTTAGAATACTAATAAACCTAATTAATTTTAAGTGGAAAATATTTATGTAAATCTAATAAATTACAGATCTTCTAAAAATAATTGATCTTGATTTAATAACTTTATTTATCCTTATTATTTGAAAACACCAACACTACCTACAGTAAACCACCATACAGTTAATACTTTATTTTTAGAATATCTACTTCTTTTATTCAATTACTACTTAAAGCTCATAAGAGTAAAAGTAAAGCAAATTACTAAGTTTTATGCTCTTCTAAATTCAGGATGCTGGTAAAATAGAGAATATTTTCTTTTAATACTTTGCTAAAATTATTTCAGATATGTGGTAAAATGGATGTCTGCTCTCCTGTCAGATTTCTCATGTTGGATATTGTGCTCTGATTTGATCTACCCCCTTGTTATTACATGTAAACTCATGTTGGATTTAGCCATGTCTAACATTTTGACCTTGTATCAATTAATTTCATAAATATTAATAGATACCTAACTATACCTTGGTGTTGTGGTACATGGGCCTAATGATTTTTGCACTAAGCAAATTATTAATAATACTATCCTGAATGTTTTTGATTCTTAAAAAATATAATAGTACCTTGAAAGGTTGTGGACTTTGTACAATATAAAATTAAATATACATATTAAACCACTCTAAATTTGGCACACAGACAAGCACAAATATATTTTTAAATCCATTTTGCTAACTCAACTTTAGCTTTACCACTTCTAAAAAAACATGATGTTAGATTATATTCTTAATCCAGTCAGACAGTCTTTGAATTTTAATAGGAAAATTTACTCCATTTATAACAGTTGTCATACGTGTTGGTTGGTTGTCTATCATCTACTTTAAGTTTTCTATTTTTTATTCTTTTAACTAACATGAATTATATTTTATAGACTTTTTTAAATTTTAAAGGAATAATGTCTCCATTTTTACCAGTAATTATTAATACCTTTAAGCTCAAAATGCATTGTTTGATTATGAGATATGAAAAGGGTGCTTACTCCGTATCTCATGTGTAAGCTGAGATATAGGTTATAAGTTTAATTTCACATCTGTGTCATCTTCCCCACAGCAGTTCTCTTATTTAGTTTATGTAATTTGGAAATTTAGATACAGATAAGAAATCTTATTTTATTCCTAGGTGGACTGCTTTCTCCACCTGATAATCTGATTGATTACAAAATAATTTAATCAGGTCAACTTTAGACCCTGTATTTCATCAAACTCCACATGTACAGAATGCTGTAAAAGTCATGGTGAGAACAAGAGTTGTCAGCTCTTCTCATTATCAACAAATGGCAATAGCAATTATTGTTTAGAATTTTAATAAATATACTTATAAAAACACTTTGGATCTCTACAATTATTAGCAAGGGTATTTAGGAAACAGTTTTGGAAGTTAACTTGCTTGTAAATAGAATCTATGTATTTTATCATGGCAGGATTAAATATAGAATACCTAACATTCACTGCTTCTAAGAACTTTTCTCCATTTTCCAGCAATTCATTCCATTTTCAGCGATTCAGTGTGCCAATAACTATCAATCCCAATCAAAGTCACATTCTATTTTTGAGGATTACTATGTCCCAAATAACTTAGAGCAGAGAGATCTTCATGGTGGAAGTGAGATGAAGTGAAATTTCCCTGACCACCTCTGAGGTAGACCTTTCAATGCATTAAGGATATGGCTTCCCTCCCTTAAACAGTGAATATTCTAGGTCTCTAAGTTAGAAATGCTTACCAGCTATGCATGAAATTCCATTAGTTCTAACTCGCCTTGGTGTTTTTCTATAGAATTTAATTTGCTATTTTATTAGTGGAAACTTCTCTTGATGTCTAGTAGATTGCTGATTAATATTTCAATTTCTCTGCACAGTTTTATATTTTTCCCATTTTCTATAGATACTTTGATGAAAAACAGGAGATGTCAGGTTAAAACACTAGTGAGCTAGCACCTTAACTCTAAAATTTGAAGAAAACATTTTAAATAGCTTGAAATTTATGGTGTCATTTGTATACACAAAATAGTTATAACACTTGTCAGACATTAGATAAATCATCACAGTAAGGCAACGGCTGTCCAAGGAAAAGGGGATTGCTTTTCTTGAATGCACCTTTGCCCTTCATTTAATATGTTCATCTTTTAAAGATCAGAACTTTCCATTTTTCTGCCAAGTCTCTAGATTTTAGCTGCTTTGAGTATGAAGACAACTCACTGCTTTTTGCCTCAGAGAAATTGCCAACTATGAGTGTGTCAATTAATACACCTTCAGTCCCTCCATTTGATACTCATCTACTTGCTTATCAGCTTGCACATATATTCACTTTCCATATACTTGTGTATACATTACTCATCACCCTTATTCTCTCTTTATCTTCTGTACAGTGGAGATATCTGTATGAGTTAGAATAACCAAGACACGTATGAAATTATAGTAATTTGGTCTTCTAATAGCCAGGAGTATATATATCACAGGAGGAAACATGATATGGTCTTGGGAGTGACGAGATAGAAGTTAGGTTATGATATCTGTGGGATCAGTCCTAAGAATCAGCTGACCTGGTACACAAATCAAGTTGCCTTCTTTACCATTTTACCTGATTATTCATTTATTTTTTTTCCAGCCTATGCTGTTCTGGGCATCACCCTGGGTATCTGCACTGGCAGCTGGCCCTGGGCTCTGATTGCCTGAATTCTCTTCTATTTTTGCATCTGGAACAAAGTTAAGTTCACTGACAAGGTGAGGTGTTCAGGCTCCTGGTCAGCTTTTTGGGGACACCAAAGCTCCTGGGAATCCTTACAAAGATACTTCTGGAGAGCTCAAAGAAAGAATAGTGCAGTGAATGACCCATGAAGACAAGAGAGTTTCTTCCTGTGCTTACTAATAATTGGTTAGAAATGACTGGTTAAATGGCTGCAATGATTCACTGACAATAATGGAGAAATTTCTTCAAATGATCAAGTCAAGGACATAGTGAGGCTGGTCTCATAAGAATGGCAACTCACAGATATTGCCAAAGATTAATAGCATCAAGAACCTGTTCTCTGTGAAATACTGTGTCTTTGCTGTTGAAGCATATTTCTTAATTCCTAACCTTTAAAAACAGACTCTTGATCAAGAGAATAGAGCCTTCTTTTTATGAATAATCAGTTGACAACATGCTAGTTTGAAGAGATTATCACTTTTTGCCAAAGTCTACACCATCTGCTCCACATTCTAATTACCAATAAAAGAAGGACCTAATTCACAATTGCATCATAAAAAAGTTAGATGTGATTTAAATGCATTTGTTTGTATTTTATTTAAAGAAGTTTCAATGATACATCTGTTATACATTTTTCAATATTTTGACACAGATCATAAGAAAGTACTCAAAAAAGTATATGGCAAGTAAATATGCCACATTTCAAAAGGGGCAATTTCTATTAATATATGGACCTCAAAAATCTGTTATTAATCTTTAGATTAAAGATTGAGTAAAGGAAATTCATTGGAATTAGTGGGCATTTTAAAATGTTTAAATTCAGATCACCTAATAAATCTCATAAGTAAATTTACAAAGCACTATTATTTCAAGAAAAACAATTTATAGTAGGAGGTGAAGCATTTGGAGTTAATTAGGGTTAGATGAGGGTGTGAAAGTGGAGCCCTCATGTATGAGATTACTGTCCTTATGGAGATTCCTTATACATGAACTGAAAGATAGTATTATGAAGATGTTGGTCTCTATAGGTTCAATACTATAATCCCAATAGAGATCTCTCCAAGTTTTATGTGCAGGCATGCATGTAACATGAAAAGGTAATTTTAAAATACACATAGAAACTCCAGTGGCCAAGCACAGCAAAGACGCTCTTGAAGTATATAAAAAAGAATAATGGTATATTTCACAAACAGACGAAGGTAGAAGAATAGAGAAATGTGATATAGCCCTGTATACGTATGGACAATTGATTTGTGACAAGTATTACTGCAGACCACAGGGAACACTATTTTTGATATAGAGTGCCAGAAAATCAGACTTCTATGGAATAAGAAAACAAAAATAAAATGATCTAAATGCCAAAGCCAAAGCTATTGTGATTCTATAAAATAATATTGGAGATTATTTTCAGGACCTCTGGGTAAGATAGGATTCCTTAAATAGATTGCAGGAAACTCTTACCATAAATGAAAAAATGGATAAATTTGACTACTTTGAAATTAAAAACTAAATTTAAAAAATCTCCTGAAGAAATTGAAAAATAAGCCAAGAAATGGAAAAATATATTTACAACACTGTATCCTGCATATATAAACTATTACTACATTTCCATTAAGAAAAAAATAATAAAACAGAAAAAAATGGGTTAGAATCATGATGGGTACTTTACAAAATGGATATCCAAATAATCACTAAGGATATGAAAATATGCTCAACCTCATTAGTAAGAAGGAAAATAAAAATTAAAACTACAGTAAGATACACCTACAGTACTCACAAGAAAGGAAAAAAAGAAAATGTATAAAGAAAGCCAAAAGTTGGTAAGGATGTACAGCATTCGGAGCTCACATAAATTGTTAGTATAAAAGAAAAGTTTGGCATGTTTACTATGTTTGAAGCTGCACATGTTCTAAGAGCCAAAATTATATACCTAGATATGTAACCCATAGCACATATGCACTAAGAATTGTCCCATGGAAGCAATATACATAATCTGTATAAACTGAATTTTCCATGAATATTAAAATGGATAAACAGATTTTTTAATACAATGGAATAATATTCAACTCTGAAAATGAACAAACATGTAACAATACAGTTAAGTCTCATAAAATCCCTGTCAAACAAAAGAAGCCAGACCAAAATATGAACAACATGCGGTTCTATGTGCATGTTCAGAATGAAGAGCTATTCAACTACAGTGTTGTTTAAAAAGAGAGAACAGGTCCAAAGGGTTCAGTTATAATAAGAACATATCAATAAACAAAGACTTCATACTTAACCTAATTGCAATTTCAGCCTCTCCCAGAAATGTAGTCTTAACCAGTCTGCTTGGAATTACCTGGCCAGCACTAGTGAAGTAATTTGTATTATAGACCTCTGCTGTGCCCCAAAGGAAGATGACCTTAACTGAAATAATCCACTCATTGATAGAAGTTTCTTTTTCCCACCCACTTCCATCAATAGTTCAGTTCAGTTCAGTCTCTCAGTCATGTTCGACTCTTACCGACCCCCTAGACTGCAGCATATCGAGCTTCCCTGCCCATCACCAGCTCACAGAGTTGACTCAAACTCAAGTCCATTGAATCGGTGATGCCATCCAACCAACTCATCCTCTGTCGTCACCTTCTGCTCCCACCTTCAAGCACCAGGGTCTTTTCAAATGAGTTGGTTCTTTGCATCAGGTGGTCAAAGCATTGGAATTTCAGCTTCAGCATCAGTCCTTCCAATGAATATTCAGGACTGATTTCCTTTAGGATGGACTGGCTGGACCTCCTTGCAGTCCAAGGGACTCTCAAGAGTCTTCTCCAACACAACAGTTCAAAAGCATCAATTCTTCGGCGCTCAGCTTTCTTTATAATCCAACTCTCACATCCATACATGACTACTGGAAAAGCCATTGCTTTGACAGACGGACCTTTGTTGGCAAAGTAATGTTTCTGCTTTTTAATAAGCTGTCTAGGTTGGTTGTAAGTTTCCTTCCAAGGAGCAAGTGTCTTTTAATTTCATGGCTGCAGTCACCATCGGCAGAGATTTTTTGAGTCCCCCTAAAATAAAATCTTTCACTGTGTCCACTGTTTCCCCATCTATTTCCCATGAAGTGATAGGACCAGATGCCATGATCTTAGTTTTCTGAATGTTGAGTTTTAAGCCAACTTTTTCACTCTCCTCTTTCACTTTCATCAAGAGGCTTTTTAGTTCTTCTTCACTTTCTGTCGTAAGGGTGGTGTCATCTGCATATCTGAGGTTATTGATATTTCTCCTGGCAATCTTGATTCCAGCTTGTGTTTCATCCAGTCCAGCATTTCTCATGATGTACTCTGCATATAAGTTAAATAAGCAGGGTGACAATATACAGCCTTGATGTACTCCTTTTCCTATTTGGAACCAGTCTTTTGTTCCATGTCCAGTTCTAACTGTTGCTTCTTGACCTGCGTACAGGTTTCTCAAGAGGCAGATCAGGTGGTCCTGCTATTCCCATATCTTCCATCAATAAAAACTCTTCATTTTGTTCAGGTCCTTAGAGCTCCTTTCTATTTGCTAAAATGGGATGCTGCTCAATTCATTGATCATTAAATAAAGCCAACTGTATCTTCAAATCGTGTTTTTAAAGTGGTTAGGCACATAGTTGGTATATAATGAATCAACCTACTTTATGAAGAAGAAAGGACAGGAAACACTTTAGTAAAGGTCAGAATAGTGGTTATCTTAGGATAGGAAGAGTGGATTTAGTGGTTTAGACAGGACAAGATGAAGAATGGGCTTCTGAGGATATCATTTGCAATTTGCTCTCTTGATACTGGTAATAATTACATGGGACTCATTTTGTGATAAATAATTGAATAAAGAAAAGCAGAACAAAACAAAATACTCATTTGTTTTTTCTTTTTGGCTGAAGCATGTGGGATCTTAGTTCTCCCAAACCAAGGATCAAGCACATGCCCCTTGCAGTGGAAGCAGGGAGTCAACCCCTGGACTATCAGGGGAGTCCAAAAAATACACAATTGTAAGTCTCACTCCTTACTAACATATCCTTCACATTATCTTCACTATAGGGCATCATGCCCCTGGGAATGAAACAGGTAATTCAGGCAAGAGTTTTCATGATCTAATATAATTTAGTGCTTTTTTTAATGTAGATACACACATATGGTTGAAGTGATGGGTCTGAATGTCCCTCTCATTTACAACTTGTTAATGACCTGCTGAGTAGAAGCCTTAGGCAATCTTTAGATTTTGCTAAATCAGTCATTAAGAGAGGAAACTGTAAATGACCAGCAGGAAGTAAATTGCCCTTAGTTAAAAATGAAAATGTGTTAACTTCATTTGACTAATAAAATTACTTTTGGCACTAGGCCTCAAAATAGGAAACAGCTACAATTCCTACTACGAACTTGAAATTTAAGAAAGTGGCATGATGGTCTTTAATGCCTCTGGACTTGTCACATCATGCTTATGTCCAAATAGTTATAGTTCAAAGAGCTAGAAAGTCCTTTATACATAATTCATAAATAACAAATAATTTCAAAAAGCATAGGAGCTATAGCAAAAGAGTATATAACAGTATATAATTCATATTGCTAAGCAATTTTTTAAATGAAAGCATATTTTACTGAGGAAAATATGCCTCAGTTTATCGGCATCTCTTAAGCTAAAATACGAACATAAAATTCTGTGTTCTCAGTGTACACAGTACTGTTATATGCACTATAGATTGATACCATGTGCAGGTACTCTTGAGTCTTCCTGCTTGGCTCTCTGCTTTTAACCTTGTGTTTTCCCTAACTGGAAAGGCATGTCCATCCTCTTTTTTTCTGTTTCCTTCATGGCATGTCCTAGCTCTAATGCCATCTATTCTAGGAACACTCCTCCTTTTTTTCTCCATCGGCATGAGTAATCTATCCTTTGTTCTTGGAACCGTTTGTTTAACTTTCTACTATATCAAGTATTATAATCAACCAATTCTTGATTTATCTATTAATGTTTCTATAGCACTAGATTATAAAGTTCCTTAAGGACAGGGACAGATTTTATCTGTGTATCTAAAAGACCCCAGCTTGGTATCTTAGAAGCCCAAGGAATAGTTGTTGAATCAAACTAAATTTAATTAAGGTAAAGAAGACAGTTATAAGGTGGATTGCAAATTTCATGTTTTCTCCTCTCAAGATAACATCATTTCAGTTCATTTGGGAATACATCCCTGCTTAGGGACAAAGTTAACTACAGTGGGTTTCAGTGGTCCTTGCTCAGAGGTTTATAATTTGGACGATATTGATTTCAAGCCAGTGCTGGAAGGAGCCACATTACCAAAGATATGTGATTATATTCACATTTATTAATCAGATGCCTCTGCCATTTTAATAGATAATGTTTATTAAACACTATGTGCCAGGAAGTCTGATAAGCACTTTAGTTGATTTATCTTTTTTCAATCTTACCACAGAACTGAGGTTGTACTATTTTATCTCAATTATTTAGTGAGGAAATGGAAATTTCAGGGAACTGATAACTGGTACAAAATAGCTGAGTTACTAAGGGTCACAGTAAAGAAAAGTAGATGAAGGTGATACCTAGACTCTGATATCTTAAGCCAGAAACACATTCCACTACTAATACTCTGGGTACGATGAATCCAAAGACAATAGCTTAGAACATTACGATAAGTACTTTGTACAAACTGCATGTTGAAACACTTCCAAATGACTTTGGTCCAGGCATTAAGATTTCTAAATTATTCAGATTTTCATTATTTGCAAAACATGGTAAAACAAAACAAAATAAAAAAACCTATGAGCAGGATATATATTGATGAAATCTTAATTAAGTTTTATAGTATAATGCAGTGAATATGAAGTTAAAAGTGGTTTCAGTTTTGCCCTACTATCAACTTTTGAACAAATTCCTTAGTATATAATATTGATGCTATGATATTTCTGGTCTTATTTAGAAGATTTATGAATTAATATTTGAGAAAACACTTTAAAGAATCTATACATTAAGGAAAGAGTTGAAGTTATTATATCATATTATGGTTCTCTTATCTGAAGAAACTATTATGATGGCAAAATATATCATTTGTTTATTTAACGTGTTGCTTACATGGGAATGGAGATGTCTCCTTATCAATTAAAAAAAAGGGCCAGCACAGTCTTTGCTTGCAAAATGTTTTACTTATTCAAGTTTTTTTAGACAGGCTGATAGATCTCTGATCTTGAGAATGCTCTTGTAGCAGTACTTCTTTTCATTTCATTCAGATGACATTTATTCAAGTATGAGTCTGAGTCATTTAATAATTAGGCTTACTTGGCTTAACATTAGTTGCTCTTAAGCAAAGGGACTGTATTTTCAAACTAGCTGTTCTTTGCTGAATACACAGTAAGGACTCAGAAAATGTTATAGAATCAACCTTTGGATAGAAATAAATTGGGAAGGTATACTCACTGCAACATGTTAGTAGAACATTTAGAGATACAGTGAAGAATTTGAGAAATCAATTCCTCTATACTCCAAGAAATCAAACCAACGCAAGTGGCAGTGGCAAAGGGTTAACACGGTTGTCTTTGCACTTATTCTAGTGTGTTCTGAAGTTAAATGGTTCAGTGTTTGCATGGCTATACCTTGCCTATTTCTCATAGAGAGCCAAAATTCAGGATTAGGCTCTTTACAAGCAAATCCAAGAACACAATACAATATTTTATGAACTAGACCTTCAGTGACTTGGTTTAGTTAGAGCAATTTACACACCAGTTCAAATCAATAGAATCCAGGAGAAACCTATGTTCTTAGAAATTGTTCCGGTAGAAGAATTTTAGTTCTAACCTACCCACACCAAAATATACAATCATGGCTTAAATTTAGGTAGCCCTGCCTTACTCAAAATTATTGTGGCTGAAATTACGGAATATTCTGTGTGGTTTTCTAATAGGGTAAGATCGGCACTTCTACCTAGAGGGTGTTATATTTGCAAGTGGAAAATATACTTTCATAAATTTGCAAAGCATCATCAGGTGGCCTGAGTATTTCCTGTCATGTCTTTATCCATAAACTGACATCCACATGATGAAGGAAGTCAAATCCTATTTCACAGAGTTACCTGGACATGCTAGTCTCTACTGCTACAAAACATTTTTACTTACACCTTTTTTAGAATGTCCTTCACTGCCTATGATGCATCTTTTTATTTATATAACTCAGAAAAGACTATCAGATCAAAATGGCATCATTCAGAGAATCTGTTCCAGATTTTCATTAAAATAAGATATGGAACAAGATTTTAAAGGATCACAAATTGAGACTCAAGTTGAGACTCCAAGAACTAAAAAATGAGTGAAACTTTCTGATTGTAAGACAGATGAAAAGAATACCTTTTGAGAGGGAGTGACTGGAGGACGTATGTGACAGACTCTTGTTACAGGCATGTCTGGCTGGTGAAACAGAGATAAGACAAACATAGAAAGCGAAGAAGGAAATGGTATAGTAATCACTCCCTCACTACAGCACTATCACCAGAATCTTGACTCGGAAACACAGAAACCAACAAAGCAAGTTAAAATGCCACATGCTTACAACTCATATTGAGATTCAGTTGTTTTTCTTGAATGTGTGTGTATGTGTGTGTGCGCGCGCTAAGTCACTTCAGTTGTGTCCCTCTCTTTGTGACCCTATGGACTATAGTCTGCCAGGCTCCTCTGTGCATGGGATTCTCCAGGCAAGAATACTGGAGTGGGTTGTTATACCCTCCTCCAGGGGGTCTTCTTGACTCAGGGATGTTAGAACCCCTGTCTCCTGCAGTTCCTGCTTTGAAGGTAGATTGTTTACCACTGAACCACTGAAGAAGACTTTTCTTGAGTAAACACCCTTCAAATATTGTAACTTTTTAATTACTATTCAGTTAAAAAAAATTATTTTGACAGTTTTTGCCACATATTGATTTTATGGAGGAGTGAATTTTCAGAGGTCCTCCCTACACCATTCTGGAAGCCAGATCTGTTTTTCTTTAATAAAAAAAAACAGGTTTCACTGACTATAAATCAATTCTCTGAGTACTGTGAACATTCCCAAGAACATTTAAAGATACTTTAAATACTTCCTTGACCTGGAGAATGTCACACAGAAAGAAAATGATTTGTAAACTATTTTATCCTGACATTGGTTATGAGTGTGCAAAAAAATAACAACCTGGGATACTCTTCCAATGAGCAAGAAAATTAAAAAAAAAAAGTAACTCAAATGCAAATGTGCATGCTGTTTTCAATTAGCTGCATTTAATATTTCCCTCATTTGTAACACATGTAGCAGTTTTGCAAAACATTCAAGCAAAAAGCGAAGAATTATCTCACATTATTTCAACTAGAGTTTAAATAGGTTTTTATATAATAATAATAACAAAAGTAAGATGACTGAAGCAACTTATTAAACGTAGTAGACAATTTCAGAAAAATAATTTATTTAATTTGAAATCAGAAAATACCAATACTTGAGAGTTAAATTTTAGAATTCTGGGGCTCTTCATTTCATCACACCTAGACTTGCGTAAAACAATGCACATACTTCTGAAAACATTTGAGTTAAATTATTAACAAATGAATGACATTGTATTTACTTTAGTGATAAAGATACAGTTTTCCAGTATAATGAAAAAGAATTGAGAATATACTCTGTGAGAAGTATGGGTAAATCGAGTGATGTGGCCTGATGATGTAAAGAAAACTTTCATGGCTGCTTAAGGAAGAGTTTCAGGAAATATTTCAATAATATTTTTGTGTAGGTCACAAAATTATCAAATTAAAGGTGTCACAAAAAGAGAGATATTCTAAATTTACTCTCACTACCAAAGGTGGCTCAGAGGTTAAAGCATCTGCCTGCAATCCAGGAGACCTGGGTCCAATCCCTGGGTTGGGAAGATCCCCTGGAGAAGGAAATGGCAACCCACTCCAGTATTCGACTGGAGAACCCCATGGATGGAGGAGCCTGGTGGGCTACAGTCCATGGGATCGCAAAGAGTTGGACACAACTGAGCGACTTCACTTTCACTTTCACCACACAAATCCATCGTTACATAATTTGTTTAAAGGCATACTCATTTTTTGTACTTCACTTTATTCACTTTGCAGATGCTGCATTTTTTATGAATTGAAGGTTTCTGTCAAGCAAATCTTATCAGTGCTCAATTTTTCCAATAACATTTGCTCATTTTGTGTCTTAATGTTCAGTTCAGTTCAGTTCAGTTGCTCAGTCGTGTCCAAATTTTTGTGACCCCATGAATCACAGCACACCAGGCCTCCCTGTCCATCACCATCTCCTGGACTTCATCCAGAGTCACGTCCATCGAGTCAGTGATGCCATCCAGCAATCTCATCCTCTGTTGTCCCCTTCTCCTCCTGCCTCCAATCCATCCCAGCATCAAAGTCTTTTCCATTCAGTCAACTCTTCACATGAGGTGGCCAAAGTACTGGAGTTTCAGCTTTAGTATCATTTCTTCCAAAGAACACCCAGGGCTGATCTCCTTCAGAATGGACTGGTTGGGTCTCCTTGCAGTCCAAGGGACTCTCAAGAGTCTTCTCCAACACCACAGTTCAAAAGCGTCAATTCTTTGGCGCTCACCCTTCTCCACAGTCCAACTCTCACATCCATGCATGACCACTGGAAAAACCATAGCCTTGACTAGATAGACCTTAGTTGGCAAAGTAACGTCTCTGCTTTTGAATGTGCTATCTAGGTTCGTCACAACTTTTCTTCCAAGGAGTAAGCATCTATTAATTTCATAGCTGCAGTCACAATCTGCAGTGATTTTGGAGCCCTCCCATATAAAGTTTGACACTGTTTCCACTGTTTCCCCATCTATTTCCCATGAGGTGATGAGACCGGATGCCATGCTCTTCGTTTTCTGAATGTTGAGCTTTAAGCCAACTTTTTCACTCTCCGCTTTCACTTTCATCAAGAGGCTTTTTAGTTCCTCTTCACATTCTGCCATAAGGGTGGTGTCATCTGCATATCTGAGATTATTGATATCTCTCCCGACAATCTTGATTCCAGCTTATGTTTCTTCCAGTCCAGCGTTTCTCATGATGTACTCTGTATAGAAGTTAAATAAGCAGGGTGACAATATACAGCCTTGACATACTCCTTTCCCTATTTGAAACCAGTCTGTTGTTTCATGTCCAGTTTTAACTGTTGCTTCCTGACCTGCATACAGATTTCTCAAGAGGCAGGTCAGGTGGTCTGGTATTCCCATCTCTCTCAGAACTTTCCACGGTTTATTGTGATCCACACAGTCAAAGGCTTTGGCATAGTCAATAAAGCAGAAAGAGATGTTTTTCTGAAACTCTCTTGCTTTTTCCATGATCCAGCAGATGTTGGCAATTTGATCTCTGGTTCTTCTGCCTTTTCTAAAACCAGCTTTAACACCAGGAAGTTCATGGTTCACGTATTGCTGAAGCCTGGCTTGGAGAATTTTGAATATTACTTTACTAGCATGTGAGATGAGTGCAATTGTGTGGTAGTTTGAGCATTCTTTGGCATTGCCTTTCTTTGGGATTGGAATGAAAACTGACCTTTTCCAGTCCTGTGGCCACTGCTGAGTTTTCCAAATTTGTTGGCATATTGAGTGCAGCAGTTTCACAGCATGATCTTTCAGGATTTGAAACAGCTCCACTGGAATTCCATCACCTCCACTAGCTTTGTTTGTAGTGATGCTTTCTAAGGCCCACTTGACTTCACATTCCAGGATGTCTGGCTCTAGATGAGTGATCACATCATTATGATTTTCTAGGTCGTGAAGACCTTTTTTGTACAGTTCTTCTGTGTGTTCTTGCCACCTCTTCTAAATATCTTCTGCTTCTGTTAGGTCCAGACCATTTCTGTCCTTTATAGAGCCCATCTTTGCATGAAATGTTCCCTTGCTATCTCTAATTTTCTTGAAGAGATCTCTAGTCTTTTCCATTCTGTTCTTTTCCTCTATTTCTTTGCATTGATCACTGAGGAAGGCTTTCTTATCTCTTCTTGCTATTCTCTGGAACTCTGCATTCAGATGCTTATATCTTTCCTTTTCTCCTTTGCTTTTCACCTCTCTTCTTTTCACAGCTATTTGTAAGGCCTCCCCAGACAGCCATTTTGCTTTTTTGCATTTCTTTTCCATGGGAATGGTCTTGATCCTTGTCTCCTGTACAATGTCACGAACCTCATTCCATAGTTCATCAGGCACTCTATCTATCAGATCTAGGCCCTTAAATCTATTTCTCACTTCCACTGTATAATCATAAGGGATTTGATTTAGGTCATACCTGAATGGTCTAGCAGTTTTCCCTACTTTCTTCAATTTAAGTCTGAATTTGGTAATAAGGAGTTCATGAACTGAGCCACAGTCAGCTCCCAGTCTTGTTTTTGCTGACTGTATAGAGCTTCTCCATCTTTAGCTGCAAAGAATATAATCAATCTGATTTGGTGTTGACCATCTGGTGATGTCCATGTGTAGACTCTTCTCTTGTGTTGTTGGAAGAGGGTGTTTGCTATGACCAGTGTATTTTCTTGGCAAAACTCTATTAGTCTTTACCCTGCTTCATTCTGCATTCCAAGGCCAAATTTGCCTGTTACTCCAGGTGTTTTTAGATTTCCTACTTTTTGCATTCCAGTCCCCTATAATGAAAAGGACATCTTTTTTGGGTGTTAGTTCTAAAAGGTCTTATAGGTGTTCATAGAACCGTTCAACTTCAGCTTCTTTAGCGTTACTGGTTGGGGCATAGACTTGGATAACTGTGATAGTGAATGGTTTGCCTTGGAGTCGAACAGAGATCATTCTGTCGTTTTTGAGATTGCATCCAAGTACTGCATTTCAGACTCTTCTGTTGACCATGATAGCTACTCCATTTCTTCTGAAGGATTCCTGTCCACAGTAGTAAGTATAATGGTCATCTGAGTTAAATTCACCCATTCCAGTCCATTTTAATTCACTGATTCCTAGAATGTCAACGTTCACTCTTGCCATCTCTTGTTTGACCACTTCCAATTTGCCTTGATTCATGGACCTGACATCCAGGTTCCTATGCAATATTGCTCTTTACAGCATCAGACCTTGCTTCTATCACCAGTCACTCCACAGCTGTGTATTGTTTTTGCTTTGGCTTCTTCCCTTCATTCTTTCTCGAGTTATTTCTCCACTGATCTCCAGTAGCATATGGGCACCTTCTGACCTAGGGAGTTCCTCCTTCAGTATCCTATCATTTTGCCTTTTCATACTGTTCATGGGGTTCTCAAGGCAAGAATACTGAAGTGGTTTGCCATTCCCTTCTCCAGTGGACCACATTCTGTCAGACCTCTCCACCATAACCCGACCGTCTTGGGTTGCCCCGCGGGCATGGCTCAGTATCATTGAGTTAGACAAGGCTGTGGTCCTAGTGTGATTAGATTCACTAGTTTTCTGTGAGTATGGTTTCAGTGTGTCTGCCCTCTGATGCCCTCTTGTAAACCTATCATCTTACTTGGGTGTCTCTTACCTTGGGCGTGGGGTATCTCTTCACGGCTGCTCCAGCAAAGTGCAGCTGCTGCTCCTTACCTTGGACCATGGGCTCAGGCACAGGAGGGCCTAGAGGAGCTATCCCACATTGAAGGTCAGGAAGGGTGGCAGCGGTAAGGAGATTAGAGGTAGAAGGGTAGTTTAATATTGCCCTGACGTCACAATAGGCTTTACAAAGTAACATTTAAATGGAATCCTGAAGGCCGAAAACCAGAAGGTAGTTCCCAAAACAGAACGTGCAAAAAGAGTCAGACATACTAATGCACTGGACTACGAATATGGTCAGTCTAGTTAGTTGCTTACCTGTCTTTGGGCTTCTAGAGTCAGATGGGGGAAAGTTGACAAGAGATAAGCCTGGGACAATATGTGGAGATCAACTGATAGAGAGCCCTTTATACCAACACAACGTCTACAATTTATTCTGTGGCCATTTGGGAACCATTGGAGAGGAGGAGAGTATCAGTGAAAAATTAAGAAAATGAATAAATATAGGCGTACCTTGGAGATAACTGTGAGTTCAGTCCCAGAGCACCACAGTAGAGCAAATATCACGAGTCACATAATTAGTTTTGATTTCCAAGTATGTATAAAAGTTGTCTCTACACTATACTATAAATCTGTTAAGTATGCAATAGCATTATGCCTTTAAAAATGTACATACTTTAATTTAAAAAATACTTTATTAATAAAAAAATGCTAACCATCATTTGAACCTACAGGGAATAGCAGTGGTAACATAAAAGATCACTGATCAGGGATTTATATGACAGATATAATAATAATAAAATATTTTGAGAACTAACAAAATGAAATATTAAGACAAAAAAATACCCAGCTGTGGATGTGACTGGTGATAGAAGCAAGGTCTGATGCTGTAAAGAGCAATGTTGCGTAGGAACCTGGAATGTCAGGTCCATGAATCAAGGCAAATTGGAAGTGGTCAAACAAAAGATGGCAAGAGTGAACGTCGACATTCTAGGAATCAGCGAACTAAAATGGACTGGAATGGGTGAATTTAACTCAGATGACCATTATATCTACTACTGCGGGCAGGAATCCCTTAGAAGAAATGGAGCAGCCATCATGGTCAACAAAAGAGTCTGAAATGCAGTTCTTGGATGCAGTCTCAAAAACAACAGAATGATCTCTGTTCCACTCCAAGGCAAACCATTCACTATCACAGTTATCCAAGTCTATGCCCCAACCAGTAATGCTGAAGAAGCTGAAGTTGAACGGTTCTATGAAGACCTACAAGACCTTTTAGAACTAACACCCAAAAAAGATGTCCTTTTCATTATAGGGGACTGGAATGCAAAAAGTAGGAAATCTAAAAACACCTGGAGTAACAGGCAAATTTGGCCTTGGAATGCAGAATGAAGCAGGGTAAAGACTAATAGAGTTTTGTCAAGAAAATACACTGGTCATAGCAAACACTCTCTTCCAACAACACAAGAGAAGAGTCTACACATGGACATCACCAGATGGTCAACACCAAAATCAGATTGATTATATTCTTTGCAGCCAAAGATGGAGAAGCTCTATACAGTCAGCAAAAACAAGACTGGGAGCTGACTGTGGCTCAGTTCATGAACTCCATATTACCAAATTCAGACTTAAATTGAAGAAAGTAGGGAAAACTGCTAGACCATTCAGGTATGACCTAAATCAAATCCCTTATGATTATACAGTGGAAGTGAGAAATAGATTTAAGGGCCTAGATCTGATAGATAGAGTGCCTGATGAACTATGGAATGAGGTTCGTGACATTGTACAGGAGACAAGGATCAAGACCATTCCCATGGAAAAGAAATGCAAAAAAGCAAAATGGCTGTCTGGGGAGGCCTTACAAATAGCTGTGAAAAGAAGAGAGGTGAAAAGCAAAGGAGAAAAGGAAAGATATAAGCATCTGAATGCAGAGTTCCAGAGAATAGCAAGAAGAGATAAGAAAGCCTTCCTCAGTGATCAATGCAAAGAAATAGAGGAAAAGAACAGAATGGAAAAGACTAGAGATCTCTTCAAGAAAATTAGAGATAGCAAGGGAACATTTCATGCAAAGATGGGCTCTATAAAGGACAGAAATGGTCTGGACCTAACAGAAGCAGAAGATATTTAGAAGAGGTGGCAAGAACACACAGAAGAACTGTACAAAAAAGATCTTCACGACCCAGATAATCATGATGGTGTGATCACTCATCTAGAGCCAGACATCCTGGAATGTGAAGTCAAGTGGGCCTTGGAAAGCATCGCTACAAACAAAGCTAGTGGAGGTGATGGAATTCCAGTGGAGCTGTTTCAAATCCTGGAAGATGATGCTGTGAAAGTGCTGCACTCAATATGCTAGCAAACTTGGAAAACTCAGCGGTGGCCATAGGACTGGAAAAGGTCAGTTTTCATTCCAATTCCAAAGAAAGGCAATGCCAAAGAATGCTTAAACTATCACACCATTGCACTCATCTCACATGCTAGTAAAGTAATGGTCAAAATTCTCCAAGCCAGGCTTCAGCAATAGGTGAACCGTGAACTTCCTGATGTTAAAGCTGGTTTTAGAAAAGGCAGAGGAACCAGAGATCAAATTGCCAACATCTGCTGGATCATGGAAAAAGCAAGAGAGTTTCAGAAAAATGTCTCTTTCTGCTTTATTGACTATGCCAAAGCCTTTGACTGTGTGGATCACAATAAACTGTGGAAAGTTCTGAGAGAGATGGAAATACCAGACCACCTGACCTGCCTCTTGAGAAATCTGTATGCAGGTCAGGAAGCAGCAATTAGAACTGGACATGGAACAACAGACTGGTTCCAAACAGGAAAAGGAGTATGTCAAGGCTGTATATTGTCATCCTGCTTATTTAACTTCTATGCAGAGTACATCATGAGAAATGCTGGACTGGAAGAAACACAAGCTGGAATCAAGATTGTCGGGAGAGATATCAATAACCTGAGATATGCAGATGACACCACCCTTATGGCAGAATGTGAAGAGGAACTAAAAAGCCTCTTGATGAAAGTGAAAGCGGAGAGTGAAAATGTTGGCTTAAAGCTCAACATTCAGAAAATGAAGAGCATGGCATCCGGTCTCATCACTTCATGGGAAACAGATGGGGAAACAGTGGAAACAGTGTCAAACTTTATTTTGGGGGGCTCCAAAATCACTGCAGATGGTGATTGCAGCCAAGAAATTAAAAGACGCTTACTCCTTGGAAGAAAAGTTATGACGAACCTAGACAGTATATTCAAAAGCAGAGACATTACTTTGCCAACTAAGGTCCGTCTAGTCAAGGCTATGGTTTTTCCAGTGGTCATGCATGGATGTTAGAGTTGGACTGTGAAGAAGGCTGAGCACCAAAGAATTGATGCTTTTGAACTGTGGTGTTGGAGAAGACTCTTGAGAGTCCCTTGGACTGCAAGGAGATCCAACCAGTCCATTCTGAAGGAGATCAGCCCTGGGATTTCTTTGGAAGGAATGATGCTAAAGCTGAAACTCCAGTACTTTGGCCACCTCATGCAAAGAGTTGACTGGTTGGAAAAGACCCTGATGCTAGGAGAGATTGGGGGCAGGAGGAGAAGGGGATGACAGAGGATGAGATGGCTCGATGGCATCATGGACTTGACGGATGTGACTCTGAATGAACTCCAGGAGTTAGTGATGGACAGGGAGGCCTGGCATGCTGCAATTCATGGGGTCGCAAAGAGTTGGACACGACTTAGTGTCTGAACTGAACCTCTAATCAGGACTTCCTTGGTGGCTAAGAGAGTAAAGTTTCTGTCTACAATGCGGGAGACCCGAGTTCAATCCCTGGTTTGGGAAGATCCCCTGGAGAAGGAAATGGCAATGCACTCCAGTACTATTGCCTGGGAGATCCCATGGACAGAGGAGCCTGGTAGGCTACAGTCCATGGAGTTGCAAAGAGTCGGACAAAACAGAGCCACTTCACTTCACTTCACTATCTCTAATCACTCCCACCAACAATGCTTTTAGAATGTAAGGAAGTTAGGAAGAATTGTGGGACATGAAACTGGAATGGAAAAGAGGTGATAATTTTTCAGTGGAGTCTGAAGAAAGGAATTAAGAGACAGCAACGTACTAAAACAACCAAGCGTGGACTCCTCAGTTCAGTGATGGCAGGAACAGGACTTGACTAGAATATTCGGAAAGATCATCTTGGGACCTGAATTTCTGCTGCTGCTGCTGACTCTCTGCACACTGGCCAAAATTTATGATAATGCTGCCTTGAAAGTCTTGTACAGTCTCATATTCCTATTACACCCAATTCAGCTTCATTTGAACAAGAAACACAGAAGATGTTTTTATCAAGGAGAGCAAAAAATGAATATGCTGGTAGCATTATTCACAATATATTCCTCAGAGACTTGGTCCCCAGAGATGTTCCTTGAGGAAAAGCATTACATGCGAAAGTAAGTATGGGAAATATTGCATATTGTCAAAATGTATTCCTCTCTTGGTAATTCACAAGTTACATTCAACCACTAAAGAATTTGCAATCCTTTAGTACACTATCTTGCTTAATTCCATTCAATTCAGTTCTTCCAAATTATTGTGCTCATTTGCTCAGTCGTGACCCCATGAACTGTAGCCTGCCAGGCTCTTTGTCCATGGAATTCTCCAAGCAAGAATACTGCAGTGGATTGTCATGCCCTCCTCTAGGGGAACTTCCTGACCCAGGGATCGAACCCACATTTCTTATATCTCCTGCTTTTGCAGGCAGATTCTTTACACCTAGCTCAACCTAGGCATTAAAAATCATAGTTGCCCCTTTGTTATTTTTGGACTATTATCTAACACCAATTTTATGAAAGCAAATTGTGAAACATATAATCTTTAAAAAATATTTTTAAATAGTTTTTTCAGTGTAAATTTTTATCTCTATCACGATGACTTCTGCCTTTTGTGCTGAGTCTTAGCAAATACCATCTTGTAAGACAATTTGATCTCTTGGGTTATTATTATTCTCAAAATTAGCTAAGGCCTGTAGGCCTGAATATATACAAGTAACTACAGCAAGAGCATAATCTCCACATGCAATTAACTATTAATTTTAACATTTGAGGAGTAAGAGACTTCTCTGGTGGCCCAGTGGTTAAGAATCACTTCTCAATGCAGGGGACATAGGTTTGATTCCTGGTCGAATGAAGAGCCTACAGGTCGTGGGGCAACTAATGAATTTTTTTAAAGAAAAGTTTAAGAAGTCTGGCCATAAATGATTTAAATTAAAACACTACTTTTACACGTACTTTTAAACTCTGTAAGAAGATCAGTGACTAACCTACTTTGCCACATTAAAATGAGAACTTCCTTCTTCTATCTCCAGGGCAGCCTAAGGTGATGGAACATATTCTGCAGTCCTTATTGAGCCATTTTACCAACTAGAAATTTTGGGTTTCCTCCACTAATCAAACAGCGCAGATCTAGCTTCAAGGACAGCATCTACCCCTTACTGGTCCCCACTCCTTCCTCTTGTCAGCTCCCACTGCTACCTTTCTTTTATTCTTATAGTTTCCTAGCACATTTGGTGTCAGTCCTCAAGTATATTTTTCACATATGCTGAGTTCTCTATTTAAGGGCTTTATAGAGATACACTTGAAATTAGGAATTTAGGATGCAACCAATTACATAACATTTTAAACTCTTCTTCATGAAAATTTCATGCTTTAGAAAAATGTGACATTCTGCATGTGTACCTAAAGGATGAAGGAAGTGTTGCTGGAATTGAATGTACAGCATCATACCATGCGAAGAGTAAGTTTTCACTATCAGCACACAGGTCATCATCTGAAAGAGGAAAACAACACCTACAAGGCTCCAGAAAAGAATGAGAAACATACCTGCTTATGGTGGGTGAGTGTGAGCTCATAAGCTGTTGCCAGAGATTCAGTCAGGGGAAAGGAGAAAGTCTAGGGCCTAGAACCTGAAATGTTTAGGGCCCAATACTGAGTATTCAGTTCAGTTCAGTTCAGTTGCTCAGTCGTGTCCGACTCTTTGCAACCCCGTGAATTGCAGCATGCCAGGCCTCCTTGTCCATCACCAATTCCTGGAGTTCACTCAGACTCACGTCTATTGAGTCAGTGATGCCATCCAGCCATGCAAATTATATCTTTGTTTTTCACTTTCTCTCTTAGTACCACAGGCATTATGTTTGTCTGCCTATCCCATAGAGTTGTTGCAAGGGGAAAATAAATGGATTTGGGGGGATGTCACAGCAGCAACACAAATAGTTCCACAATCCTCTCTTCTCTCCCTTTCTATCAGTTTTTACTTTTAATTCTGTCCTTTAGATCTTCCTAAGGTCTGTCTCTTCAAAATTTTCAAAGTGCTCTTGGTTCCCTTATCTTCCGAATCCACTGCCCATGCTAAATGTTACATTCCCAGCTGTGGATTCATTTGCTATTACCTTTCTTTCTTCCTTAGCTGGCACTGGATTCCTAATGGAGAAAAATGATATACATTCACATATTGGTGCTATTGTAAATTCATGGCCTTGAACTTCAAATGGATTCCAAGACTGTACGGTAGGCCTCTATTTCCTGGATACACAATTGTTCATAGTGGTATTTCCAAAATATTTCTACTTTTCTCAAATACCCAACTCCTTCATTCCTCATTTTTGTCTCTTCCTTAATACAAAAGTGGAAATTTCCAAGGTTTTCTTCTTTCTTTTTTTTGCAGCACCTTTTGGTATTCAGGATCTTAGTTTCCCACCTAAGGAGTGGACTCTTGTCCCCTGCAGTGGAAACACACTCCCAACCACCAGACAGCCAGGGAATTCCCAGTGTTTTGTCTTCATAAACACTTTGAAACTATAAGATTACTCACATCACACCTCATCTTTTCCCTCATTTTTAACTGACAGAGTAGAAAAGATGACCTTACTCTTACCAAAAATTACGTGTACTTTTAACCTCATTGGCTGATTCTTCAGTGACCTCAGCTTGCAGATTTCCTCTTCTATTTTATAGCTTCATTCTATTCATTTCTAAAAATAGAATTTATGCTTTAAACTAGTTTTATATTCACAGCAAAACTGATCTGAAAGTACAAAGTGTATAGGTGTTGTTGTTATGTAGTTGCTAAGTCCTGTCCAACTCTTTTGCGACCCCATGGACTGCAGCTCGCCAGGCTTCTGTGACGATGGGATTTCCCAGGCAAGAATACTAGAGCAGGCTGCCATTCCCTCCTCCAGGGGATCTTCCCAACCCAGGGATCAAACCCATGTCTACTGTCTTGGCAGGCGGATTCTTTACCACTGGGCCACCTGGGAAGCCCAAAAAGTACAGCTATATTTCCTATATGCCTTCTGATCCTACTTTGGATGGTGACAACCCACTCCAGTATTCTTGCCTGGAGAATCTTGACAGGCTATGGTCCATGGGGTTGCACAGAGTTAGACACAATTGAAGCGACCTAGCATACACGCACATACAATCCTCATTTCTTTTTCTCCAATGGCAGAAATCGTCTCTTAGGTTTTGAGATTTGAGATGTGTGGCATTCAGCCCACATCCAGACAGCCTCCCCACTGTTAACATCCTGCACCACAGTAGTTCATCATCGATGAACGAACACTGACATAATTCTCATCCAAAGTTCACAGTTTACATTACAATTTACTCTTGGTGTTGCACTTTTATACACTTTGATAAATGTATAATAGTATGTGCCCACTACTATTTAGAATGGTTTCTCTGCCCTCAAAATTCTCCATGTTATGCTTTTCATCTCTCCCTTCCCTCAGTCCCTGGCAACCGCCAATCTCTTTACTGTCTCTATAATTTTTCCTTTTCCAGAATGTCATATATTTGGAATTTTGTAGTATGTAGCCTTTCTAGGTTGGCTTCTTTCACATAGTAATATGCACTTAAGTTGCTTCCATTTCTTTTGATGGCCTGAATGAACATTTCTTTTTAGGACAATCTTATTAATTTCACTATGTCCTTCTTTCCTAGGCAAGTGAATCCTCATTTAAGTACTTTCAAATCTCATCAATGTTTAACACAAACAACCCAACACACAAAACATTCTTACAAAAACTTTGTCCTTCAGAGATCACCTTTTCTTCTCTTTTTCCTAATAACCCAGCTTCTGTACTTATTTACTCACTCTATATTTGCTTTCCTTCAATTTACTTCCCACCCACACACTGAAGTCTAATTTTCACATATATGTATATATATTTCCAGATTCTTTCCAAACTGAGATTACCCAATAAACCTTTTTTTCACCCTTTACTTTCATGAAAACAAAATTCCTGATCTCTCTCCTCTTCCTTTTTCTCTTTGATCTACCTCCCCTTCCCCTTTGATCTTCCTATTAAATAAGGTGATAAACAGATAGATAGATAGCTTTAATTTTTTATATCCTCCTCAGACAATCTTATCCACACCCATATCTTTTATTACAAAATAAACTACAGATAATTTTTGAATTTTACAGTATAATATTAACTGAAACATGTATGGACTGGAACCATGTCTGCATTTTGCATGGTTACCACGCAAAGTAAGGACATGGTTCCTGTATTCATGAGTTTTAGTTACTACAGTATCAGACAAAATGAAGATTTCCTATGATAATTATATACTCCACCTCTATCACAGCCCTGGACTTGAATACATAACTTTCTACCATTATCTCCACTAGCTTTCCCAAGGGCTTCTAATCTGAATTTTTCAACCTCCATCTATACTCCCCCGCTTGCAATCTTCTCTATCACAGGTAATCAGTCAGTAAACATATTATTAAGCATGCGTGCACACACACACACAAACATATTAGCACATGCTATTGCCAGGTGCCAGACACCAGTGTAGTGATGATAGTGTTTCAACAACTTGTGCCCTGCCTTCATGCAATTTACAACCTAGAAAGCATGGCGACTCCCAATGTAATAAACACTCAGTCACATCTGACTCTTTGTGACACCATGGACTTGTAGCTCACCAGGCTTCTCTGCACATGGAATTCTCCAGGCCAGAATACTGGCGTGGGTAGCCATTCCCATCTCCAGAGGATCTTCCCAACCCAGAGACTGAACCTAGGTCTCCTGCATGGCAGGCAGATTACTGTCTGAACCACCAGAGAAGACCAAGAATACTGGAATGGATAGCCTATCCCTTCTCCAGGGGATCTTCCTGACCCAGGGATTGAGTCCTGGTCTCCTGGATTGCAGGTGGATTCTTTACCAGCTGAGCTACCAGGGAAGCTCATATAAATGATAATAGCAACCCAAAGTCCTGTAAAAGAGACTGTAACTGAAAGAAGGTGAATCTGGCACATCTCTTTAAGTAAAAAATAGGCTGAGATGTGAAAAGTAAATTGAGATTAGATAATAAATAAAGAGCAAAAGAGAAGAAGAGGAAACCACATATGTAACAGCTTAAAAGAGGGGGGGAAATCTCCAGCTTCTCCAGGAATTTATATTATAGTTTTTCATTATAGTTGCTATGATAAAAGTCAGAGAAAGTCTAGCATACAAAAATGGGAATAGGTGAATAGGAAATGGTCATGAAGGGCTTCAGGATTATCTTTTTCTTTTGCATTGCCCAAGTCAAAATTTGCAAGTCATTCTCATTTCTCCCTACCTCTCACTTTATGTAAGCATTCTATTAGCAAACTTCATCATCTCTGTCTCCTGAATGCCTATTAAATGTATTGTTGTCTTTCTATCCCATCCCCTCACTCATAGTTCTAACCAATGATAGCTCTACTAGATCACTCTATTATTATTTGGCAACTGATTATCTTGTAATTATCTCTTTTAATATCCTAAAATCCAGGCATACATTGATTGATTGCTTGACTGATTTTAGCAAACACTTAAAGGAAGCTCTGGTCCATATATAAGCTCTTTTAATCCTCATTTGATAGTGAGGATTAAAATTAAAAATAGAACTAAACTTAATTAAATCTAATTAAAAATATAATTAGAAAGTACAATTATTCTGCCCATTTTATAAATAAAGGCACTTAAGTTTAGAAAACTTATTGCCATTCCAAGAGTGGCTTATCTTGTTAAAGGCCCTTGCATATGCCACTTCTTGTTCATTTGTTCACCTCCGCTTTCCTATTCCTTTTTTCCCAAGCTAACTTTGTTCATCCTTCAAGTGGCTCTTTATTCAGGAGGATTTCCTTTGTCCTGAGGCTTGATGTTATCTTCTTGCATATGTCCCAGACTACATCACACAGTATTATAATAATCTATGTGTCCATCTTCTACTCTGCATTCTAAGCTTGTTTTAACTCTGTAACTGCAATTCTATAATTATTTTTTGAATTAATTAATTGATGGATGCATCATGAGATAATCTATGCAAAACTGTTTTGAAAGTAAGTCTGAAATATTATTTATAAATAATAAGAGTACTGAAAATGACAATTATTCTTAATTTTCTTTCTTTCAACTGACAACTGCATACTCTTTTTAAGATACTATATTATGAAGAGGGAATAGTAAAATGAATAAGAAATCACTATTGCCCTCAAGGAACTTACATTAAAAATAATTATATCTAATCACCCGAAGTAGTTTTCTGAAATTAATGCATTTAGTTATTTGTGTATCTTAAAAATAAAGGCCTAGAAATAATTTTTTAATGTCATTCATATTACTTTAATATCTTTCCTTTATATTTATGAAATGTTGGGACTCATAAAACAAAGCACTTTTGCGTAAATATTACACAGATTCCTCTAATAGAGGCGTATTTTGTATGATTATTTGATTTTTTTTAACTTCCTAAGGTGCAATGGGCTAAAATGAACATTACACAGGACTACATAATTCATCCATTTGTTATTCCATTTATGTAAAATATATAAATATAATGTATAAATGTATAAATACTATGTAAAAATACTGTGCTAAGACCTGAGCTACAACTTTAATTCAATAGTAAACCAGAAATAGGGATATTTAATGGTCATTTATTGTGAGAATGGCCATCAAAACAGGAAATTGTGCCAAAAGTCCTGATGACAATGGAAAGACACATTATTTTGCCTTATGTCCCGCTTGGTTATATGTATTCAAATACTAGCATTCTGTTTTTTAACTCAGATATATTATTAAGGAAGGCAGGGTGGATAACCCAACAATAAGGAATAATTAAATTGGAGATTTTATGTAAAATAACTCCCACAATGCCCACACTATTGGCAATAGTAATGGTATTATTTTCATTAAAAAATATAATATTTATCAGTTTGTAGAGAATAAGAAATGATTTTTGCTATTTTATTGCAGTAAAATTACTTAAAGTATGCAAATCTCAAATGTAGATGGTTGACAAATGTATATACCTGTGTAACTAGCATCTCAACTAAAATATAGAACATTTTATCACTCTAGAAAGTTCCCTCATGACCTTTTTTCAATCAATCTCCATAGCCTACCCTATCATAGATTAACTAAGAAGTGTCTTTTCAAAAATATGTCTCACAGTTGAGCAGAAACTATAGTGAAGACCATTTTTGTAAAATATTATCCAAACAAATGCCCTTTAAATTAAAAGACAAAATATCTCAGTTAGGAGAAATACCTGGAGTTAAATTAGAAAATGGAAGAAACCATTTAATTCAATTAGAAATACTTGCCACCTACATATCAAATCAAGACCGCTTCTTCCAAAGTAATATGAAAAATAATTATACTATTAATACAATGACTTTCATCCCATAAAACCTCCTACAAGTAAACTCTTTCCACAGAAGACAAAGGTATATATTGAGTAGAACAATATATATTTTTAACTGAATGTTGAATAGTAGGAATATAAAGTATTTCCCTTAAATAAATTTTGAACTTTAGAATCAGAAATAGTGTCTCATTTATTTTTTTTATTGGAGTATTGTTAACATACATTATATTGGTTTTAAGTACTCTACACAGTGGTTCAACATTTATAAAATATCACAAACTGAGAAGGGGACGACAGAGGATGAGATGGTTGGATCGCATCACCGACACAATGGACATGAATTTGGGTGGACTCCGGGAGTTGGTGATGGACAGGGAGGCCTGGTGTGCTGGGGTTCATGGGGTCGCAGAGTTAGACACGAATGAGCGACTGAACTGAACTGATCAGTATGATAAGTCTAGTAACTATATGTCAGCATATCAAGTTATTACAATATTATTGACTATGTTGCCTAAGCTGGTCATTACATCAACATGGCTTGTGTTATAACTGGAAGTGTGCACCAATCCCTTTCACCCTCCACCAAATTATTCTCTATATCTATGAGTCTGTTTCTGTCTGTGTAGTTTATAAGTTAGATGATGACAGTATTTGTCTTCCTCCAGGTGACTTTTTTCACCTAGCATATTACCTTCTGGATTCACTCACACTGTTAAAAATGATGAGTTTATTCTTTTTGTTGTTGTTGTTGCTGGGTAATATTCTATTGTATATATCTTTATTGAATACGATCTTTATCTATTGATAGGCACTTAGGTTGCTTCCACATCTTGGTAATTATAAATAGTGGTACAATGGACAAAGGGGGGCATACATCTTCAAATTAGTTTTTGCCAATACACAGAAGTGGAATTGCTAGGTCTCACTATAGTTAGACTTTTGATTTTTTGAGGAACCACCATATTTGATTTCCACAGTGGTTGAACCACCAGCAGTTACATTCCCACCAGCAGTGTACAAAGCTTCCCTTTCCTCACATTCTCTGCAACACTTGTTTGTCATCTTTTGATGTGATCCTGACAGGTATGAGGTGATATCTCATTGCAGCTTTGATGTGCATCTCCCTGATTATTCCTTGGTGGCTCAGAGAGTAAAGCGTCTGCCTACAAGGTGGGAGACCTGGGTTCAATCCCTGGGTCGGGAAGATCCCCTGGAGAAGGAAACGGCAACCACTCCAGTACTCTTGCCTGGAGAATCCCATGGACAGAGAAGCCTCGTAGGCTACAGTTCATGAGGTCGCAAAGAGTTGGACACAACTGAGCAACTTCACTTTCTTTCTTTCTTTCCCTGATTACTAGTGATATTGAGCATCTTTTCATATATTCTATATATTTTTCTAGAATATTTTATGGTTGGGGGTCTTATATTTAAGTCTTTAATAGATTAAGATTGATTAAATGTGCTGGAATTTGAGAGTTTGAATTATGGAAATAAGAGCTGAATACTTAAAGTAAGGACCAGACTAATAGCGTATCCAAATAAAACAAGCTTGAGGGGACTATTGAGTGCATGACTATAGAAATGGAAAGTCTCAATCAGTTCTAATCAACAGTAGCCATGAGAAATGGTTACCATGAAGACCCTGGAGGAGGGGTATCCTTATGGGAGTCAACAGTCATTTAGGAATTCAACAGATACCACAGGAAGGTGTCAAAGCAAAGAGGAAGCAAAGTATGTACTACTTTTATTTTTCTTCACATACTTGAAGCTTTTTATTTTGGATTGGGGTATAGACAATTAATAATGTTGTGCTAGTTTTGGGTGAAGGGACTCAGCCAGAGTGCATGCTACTCTTAATCTCCCTTTTCTCCTGATGTCCTGCGGTACTGCTTCCCATTGACCAAATCACATTGCAAATCAGTCACTAATGTGTCCAGTGATGCTGCCAGAGGTCAGTGACCTAGACTCTGAGTAGGGAAGAAAAAGGGAGAGAGCAGATATCTGTTACCAAATTGAATACAATCAGCTTAAGGAGTAGCATTTTCTTTGTAAAAGTGACATGAAAAATGTAAATCACTGGTATAGTTATGAATCTTTCAATTTTCCTTTGTAATGCTGCTTTGTGTTATTTTATTTAAAAAAAGATGTGTAATATTTGAAATTATGTTGACATATTGAAACAGGTATACATGATACTCAAATATGGGATGTACTCTTTTCAATTTACTGAATGTTTACTGTTTGACTACTATGTACAAAGCCTGCTCTGGGATGACTGGATGTTTTTCTCTATAATCAAGGTCAGAACAAGAAATAGGCTTTAATTGCAAGATGCAGAATTTATGATTAGTATTAGTAAGACCATGACATTGTATTAAATATTTACCTGTCTGAGTCAACTTAGATTAGCACAAGCTACAGAGAGAGAGCTGTAAAATAAGTTTTTTAAATACCTAGATGTCATAATTTTTTTTTTAGCTAATGGAACAATAATATTCATCTAGAAATAGAAAGGCTAGAATTAATGATTCCTGCTTACAGGTTCAGAGAAATTTAATCTAGTCATAATGCCAATTTATGTGAACAAATGTCATGGAAATAAATTGCTTAAGAGTTTTTCTGTTTTATTTTTTCCCCTGTAAACATCAGCAAATAAATGGCAATTGGTATAATTAACATATGCTTCTACATGAGAGTATAGAATCCCTCTGTAGGGCTTGTTTATGAGCTTCAATGTCAAAACTACATTCAATGGTAGAGACAATTTCCTGAAAAACATATAAATAGTATGCTCTTGTTTACTACATTTTACCATATGTGACTATACTACAAATCAAAAGGATAGATTTTTTCACTCAAACCATTTGAAAAAGACCCTAGAAAGAAACCCTTTACACTCACATGAGTGCATTCATTTCCTAGAGCTGCCATAACAAAGTACCACAAACTGAGTAGCTGAAAATAACAGAAATGTCTACCTCACAGTTCTGGAGGCTAAATGTCCCAAATCAGGTTGTCTTCAGGGACATTCTTCCCCTGAAATCTGCAGTATAATTCTTTCTTGCCTATTCTCAGCATCTAATGTTTTCCAGGTCATATTAGGCATTCCTTGTCTTGTAGCTGGATAGTTTCAATTTCTGCCTCTGTCATCACATGTTATTCACTCTGTGTGCCTCTGTATTTATAAGATAAATCATTTCTGTTTCTCTTAAAGCACTGACTATGTGGTATTCTCTTACAGCAGCAATGAGACACTTGATTCAGTTCAATTGATCAGTCATGTCTGACTCTTTGCAACCCCAGAGACTACAGCATGCCAGGCCTCCCTGTCTATCACCAACTCCTGGAGTTTATGTCTATTGTTTCAATGATACCATCCAATCATCTCATCCTCTGTCATCCCCGTCTCCTCCCACCTTCAATCTTTCCCAGCATCAGGGTCTTTTCAAATGAGTCAGCTCTTCGCATCAGGTGGCCAAAGCACTGGAGTTTCAGCTTCAGCATCAGTCCTTCCAATGAATATTCAGGATTGATTTCTTCTAAGATTAACTGGTTGGATCTCCTTGCAGTCTAAGGGACTCTCAAGAGTCTTTTCTAACACCATAGTTCAAAAGCAGCAATTCTTTCGTGCTCAGCTTTCCTTATGGTCCAACTGTCACATCCATACATGACTACTGGAAAAACCATAGCTTTAGCTAGATGGACCTTTGTTGGCAAAATAATGTCTCCTCTGCTTTTTAATATGCTGTCTAGGTTGGTCATAGCATTTCTTCTAAGGAGCAAGGGTCTTAATTTCATGGCAGCAGTCACCATCTGCATTGATTTTGGAGCTCCCCAAAAATAAAGTCTCTCACTGTTATCATTGTTTCCCCATCTATTTGCCATGAAGTAATGGGACAAGGTGCCATGATCTTCATTTTTGGAATGTTGAGTTTTAAGCCAACTTTTTCACTCTCTTCTCACTTTTATCAAGAGGCTCTTTAGTTCCTCGCTTTCTGTCATAAGGGTGGTGTCATCTTCATATCTGAGAGTATTGATATTTCTCCTGGCAATCTTGATTACAGCTTGTGCTTCAACCAGTCCAGCATTTCTCATGATGTACTCTGCGTATAAGTTAAATAAGCATGGTGACAATATACAGCCTTGATGTACTCCTTTCCCGATTTGGAACCAGTATGTTGTTCCATGTCCAGTTCTAACTGTTGCTTCTTGACCTGCATACAGATTTCTCAAGAGGTAGGTCAGGTGGTCTGGTATTTATTACCATCTCTTGAAGGATTTTCCACAATTTGTTGTGATCCACACAGTCAAAGTCTTTGGTTGTTAATAAAGCAGAAGTAGATGTTTTTTCTGGATTTCTTGCTTTTTTGATAATCCAACAGATGTTGGTAATTTGATCTCTGGTTCCTCTGCCTTTTCTAAAACCAGCTTGAACATCTGGAAGTTCACGGTTCACATAGTGTTATAGCCTGGCTTGGAGAATTTTGAGCATCACTTTGCTAGTGTGTGAGATGAGTGCAACTGTGAAATTGTTTGAACATTCTTTGGCATTGCCTTTCTTTGGAATTGGAATGAAAACTAACCCTTTCCAGTGCTGTGGCCACTGGTGAGTTTTCCAAATTTGCTGGCATATTGAGTGCAGCATTTTCACAGCATCATCTTTTACAATTTGAAATAGCTCTGCTGGAATTCCATCACTTCCACCAGCTTTGTTCATAGTGATGCTTCCTAAGGCCCACTTGACTTCACATTCTAGGATGTCTGGCTCTGGGTGAGTGATCACACCATCATGATTATCTGGGTCATGAAGATATTTTTTATGTAGTTCTTCTTTGTATTCTTGCCACCTCTTCTTAATATCTTCTGCTTCTGTTACATTCATACCATTTCTGTCCTTGATGGAGCCCATCTTTGCATGAAATGTTCCCTTGGTATCTCTGTTTTTCTTGAAGAGATCTCTAGTCTTTCCCATTCTATTGTTTCCCTCTATTTCTTTGCACTGATCACTGAGGAAGGCTTTCTTATCTCTCCTTGCTATTCTTTGGAACTCTGCATTCCAGTGGGTCTATCTTTCCTTTTCTCCTTTGCCTTTCACTTTTCTTCTCTTCACAGCTATTGTAATGACACACTAATGCAAAGTATTCAGGGAGCTCGTCTCATGCCACTCAATATGTGCCATTACTTTTCTCACTGTTCGTTAGTACTTGTTTCTGATGCCAGGGTCCCCTTTTGTTTGGGTTTTGCCACAATATAATTTAAAAGTTGTACTCAATGTTGATATGCAAGTAAAAGTTTTTCAAGTAACTTTATAGTTTTGTATTTTATATACAAACACTTGCCTACCTGGATTTATTCTGATGATGCTACTGAGGTTGCTGTTGCTGTTATTGTTCAGTTGCTAAGTTGTGTCCAACTCTCTGTGAACCCATGAACTGCAACTCATATAGCATTATTGTTTTTCCAAATGATGAGCTAGCTGTCTATATGTTCAACCATCTCTGTTTCCTACTGATTGAGATATATTCAAAATTCTCATCTGTTTTGGTGTTTATGTCATAGCCCTGTACCTGCTCCAGCAACACACTACTTTCTTTAATATAATTTTTTAAAATTTATTTTAAATTGGAGGATAATTGCTTTACAATGTTGTGTTGGTTTCTTCAGTACAGTGTCAATCAGCCATAAATATACACATATTCCCTCCCTCTTGTTTTATTATACATTTTAATGGCTTGTAGTTCTATTCTACACCTATTTCATTTCTTTGTCAAAATGTTGCTCATTCTTTTCCCATGTTTATTTTTCACAAGAACTTCTATATATGTAACTTTAAATTATATTGCCATTAACACCCATATCACCAACCCAAAATCTACAGAAACAAAACAAATAACCACAATGGCAAAATTATCTGATGATATTTTAGGGGAGTTAATATTAGCTTTGTAGATCAGTTTAGACAGGAAATGGTAGATTTGCAATATTAAAGAAAAATAAACTTGGAGGAAGCATCCTGTTTGATTTTAAGATTTACTTTTCAGTTACAATAAAATAATTGTGGCAATGTGTATGGGCAAAGCAATGGACACACAGATCATTCAAACAGAAGACAGAGTCCAGAAATAGAACCATAAAAATATGGCCACTTTTTGGAAAGGTGCAAAAGCAATTGAAAGGTGAAAGGATAATTTTTTTTTTCAATAAATGATGTTGGAACTACTGGGCATCTGTATGGGGAGGGGGCTAAGGGGAGAACCTGAACTATTCATAATATAAGTTTACAATGATAAAGTGAATAAGTTCTGAGGAATTTAATGCACAGCTTGGCAATTACAATAGACAATCATGTATTCTACACTTGAAATTTGATGAGAGAGTAGATATTAAATGTTCTAGCACAAAAAAGAAATAGCAACAACCCAGATAGGAAATGAGTTTGAACGTATGCATATGTATATCTGAATCACTGTACTCTACACCTTAAAGTGACACAACATTGTACATCAACTATGCCGCTACTGCTGCTGCTAAATCATTTCATTCGTGTCCGACTTTGTCTGACCCCATAGATGGCAGCCCACTAGGCTCCTCTGTCCCTGGGATTCTCCAGGCAAGAGCACTGGAGTGGGTTGCCGTTGCCTTCTCCAGTGTATGAAAGTGAAAAGTGAAAGTGAAGTCGCTCAGTTGTGCCCGACTCTTAGCGACCCCATGGACTGCAGCCTACTCCTCTGTCCATGGGATTTTCCAGGCAAGAGCACTGGACTGGGTTGCCATTGCCTTCTCAAGTATACTGCAATATAAAGTAAAAACTTTAAAAAAAAAAGAAATGGCAATCATGTGACATAACAGAGGAGTGAGCTAATGCTACAACGGTAATCATATTTCAGTATATAAGTGTATTGAGTCAACACGTTCTATACCTTAAACTTCTGCAATGTTATTTTTCAATTACATTTCAGTACAAAAGGTGAGGGGGAACAATGGGGACCTAAACATTACAATTTATATGAGGGCTTCCCTGGTGGTTCAGATGGTAAAGAATGTGCCTGAAATGCAGGAGACCTAAGTTTGATCCCTGGGTCTGGAAGATCCCCTGGAGAAGGAACTGGCAACCCACTATAGTATTCTTGCCTAGAGAATCCCATGAACAGAGGAGCCTGGTGGGCTGTAGTCCATGGGGTTGCAAAAATTGGACACAACTGAGTGAATAACACACACACAACTCAAAATGGAGCAGAGGTCTAAATGTAAAACAAACTATTAAAATTTTAGAAGAAAATATAGGCAAGACCTGGGTATAGGCAAAGAATTCTTAGACATGACAGAAAACCATGATCCATAATTATAAATATATATGGTATATATTATTTGACCATAGAAAAGAATGAAAGAGATTACTTGGATCAAAAATAAATACATGAAAATTTGTTTCATGTTTGTCATCATTAATCATTAAAAAATTCAAATCAGTACCACTAAGAGATACTACTACATACTCATTAGGATGGGAAAATTAAAGTTGAAATTTAAAAAATGGTTAAAACTATAATAAGGCCAATTCTTGTCAAGAACGCAGAACAACTGCAACTCTCAAACACTAGTGGTGGAAATGCAAAAATATATAGCTACTCTTAAAGAGTTTCCCATTTTGTTATTTGCTATTTACACTTTTAACTTAACAGGATCTCCCTAAAGAGATTTCAAATCTCTAAGTGTAGAAGATATGTTTTACAATTCTAATTACTCCAGAAGTCTGTTTCTTAAACTCAAAATTTATTCTTAAATTCCAAAAAGTTACTCCTTTGAAAGACAGTGAATTTTTATATGGGATTTATATTGATGACTATTATGCTCTTGACTCATATTTCCTGACCCTAAGTACACAGCAGCATAAAGGAAATGTAAAAACATGCACAGAAACTAGGTTAGGTCAACCTTCTGTCACCCCTCATTTTTTTTTTTTTTTTTGGTGTTAAGAAGGGTATGAATTGAAAATGGGAATTTTGTGCCTCTATTTCACATATGAAACATTCAGAGTAGGATAATAATGATCTTAGTGAAAGGAAGATAAGTGATTGATCTGGTTGTTTACTCTCTCGATAATGTATCACTTGAAGCTTCTCCGGTGGTTCAGGGGTAAAGTATCCACCTGTCAATGCAGAAGATGCAAGAGATGTGGGTTCGATCCCTGGTTTGGAAAGATCACTGGAGTAGGAAATGGCAACCCACTCCAGGACTCTTGACTGGAAAACTCCAGAAACAGAGTCAAAGAGTCAGACATGACTGAGCAACTGAGCACTCACACCTTATCACGTGGGGCAACAAATGTAACACCTGTGTGATTATTTTTTGTCACTTTGTTAGATTGATGCTATTTCTGTCACTTCTAACTCAGCAGATTCTTGGCAGAGACCTCTGGAAAAAAGCTGCCTAGATGACAAACAGGGATTTTGGATCTTACACATGGTTAGTATTCTGGCCATGTCTATTTCCTTTCTATTTTGTGCTCATTTATAAACCTCTTAGAAAGATGTAAAGAGACAATCTACTGGGTGAACATTAAAAAAACAAACAAACAAAAAAAACACCTCAAGGAAACCAACACAAAGGAGACAACTCTAGCTTTTTATTAAGTTGCTCAAAATAAATGGAACAGGTGAAAGTTTTATACCCTCTTCATCAAGCTACATAGAAGTGTATTGAACTCTAAGCATGATAGTGACTTGGAATTAATGTGTTTAGTAAAATTTCAATAGAATTAAGTGAGAGAAATGCAAAATGTGAAAACGCTAACTTATGTTTTTCAAAATATTTCCTCATAGTTTAGCAAAAATGGTGAATAAAGAGTCTTCATCATCAAGGTTTAAAAGGGGTTCTGTCTTTTATAATCAGTTCCATTGTGTTTTCAAGCTGCTGTGAAATACCCTTTTGCAACAACTGAGACATTCAACAGGAGGCATGTATATTTACGGGAAAAAATTCTGGTGAATACTTGGAACATTAGAATTACAGAAAGTCTGGTATCAAAGTAGTTTGTTAATCCAAACCAGCATAAGGATGTATCACATAGATGTCAGTTGACTTTAAGTAAGATGTATATTTAGCCTGCACTAGTACAAGCTGAAACTCCAGTACTTTGGCCACCTCATGTGAAGAGTTGACTCATTGGAAAAGACTCTGATGCTGGGAGGGATTGGGGGCAGGAGGAGAAGGGGACGACAGAGGATGAGATGGCTGGATGGCATCACGGACTCGATGGACGTGAGTCTGAGTGAACTCCGGGAGTTGGTGATGGACAGGGAGGCCTGGTGTGCTGTGATTCATAGGGTCGCGAAGAGTCGGACACGACTGAGCAACTGAACTGCACTGAAATGAGCAGTCACTGGTCATGAAAGTTAAGATTAAATGCATTGTTTAGACTTGAGTAGTCAATATATGTGGTCATCTGGTTTTGGAACAGGAATTTACAGTGCCAGCTAAGGAACTTCTTGTGCTGAAAGAATGAAAGAAAGAAACCCTTTACAACGTGTCTGTTCCTCTGCTTACAGCTAAAACTCTGAACAAAACACAAAAGCTACTTTTTAAGGACTCTGAAAAGTTAACAATAGAATGCAGGTTGGTAAGAGGAGCTACAGTTTGAAGAATAATCTATAACTCTAAATCTAGTGAGACTTGATTAGGAACAATAATAAAACAAGCAAACATGAGATATGAAGTTTTTCTTTTTTCCCCCATCTCAAATTGAGTTCTGGATGGAAAAATATAGTGTCTCTTAAAAATCATAACCACAGGCTTGCTGTCACACACAGTGTGTCTACATTTATACTACTTCTGTTATTATGGAAACTTTGAACTGGTAAATGATAATAAAAACTGAATCTCTTATAGTAACTTTCCTGTGCTATCTGTCAGGAAAAACAATTAAACCTGGTATTGAGAAACTAACCTTCAATTAATGCATCATATTACTGTGGCATACGTAGGTCCACTAAGCTTTAGTAAGCAACTCAAAATTACAAAGATATATGAGGAAATATTATGGGGATTATCAGCAGAAATTAAAGAGAGCAACACAGGACAAGACATTTAGACAATAAAATCAACAAAGCATCAGATTTAAAAAAACATACAATATCCTGAACTTGATTCTAACAAATGAACCTATACCTCATTGCAGTGATGCTGCAGAACACTGAAGGTAAATGAAAAGAAAAAAAAAAAAATGAGAATGCTATCACAAAGAATGTCCTTAGACTGAGGGCAGAACTGTAACAAAACAGAAATATTCTGAAAGAGCTGAGAGAAATAACTGAAAATGCATGATTTTCTGTCAAGGTAAAATATTCAAGGAAGACATAGAAATATAGACCAGTTTCAGATAATCAAAATTCAGAGAGATTATTGTTAACATTACCAAACTGAAAGATCCTCCATAGACATCTCTAAAGAAGGAGAACATTTTAGGTAACATCATATTAATAAGTGGTCATCAGGGTGTACTACTAGAAGATTGAAGAAATTGTCTATCTTTTCCAAATCAGAAAGGAAAAAGAAAACAGAACCTCTACCAATCTCAAGCAATATACAAAAAAGTGAAAAAGGACAAAATTTAAAAAAAAATCAGAGAAAATAGAAATCATAAATATAAGTTGTAGAAACAAATCCAACAAACAAATCTGAACAAATTCAAAGGCCCACATGGATGGCCCCGGCAGACTATCATAACAATGAAGTTAGAAAGAGAAAAATAGCATACGATATAATTTATATGCAAAATCTACAAAAGGGAACAAATGAACTTATTTGCAAAATAGAAATAGAGTCACGGATGTAAAGAATAAACTTATGGTTACCAGGGAGGAAAGCAGGAAAGGAAGTGGAGGGATAAATTGGGAGATTGGGATTGACATATACACAGAACTATATATAAAATAGATAACTAATAATTACCCTACTCTATAGCACAGGGAACTCTTCTCAATGGTCTGTAATGACCAATATGTGAAAGAAATTTAAGAAAGAGTGGATGTGTGCAAATACAGATAACTGATTCACTTCACTGTATGCTTGAAACTAACACAACTTTGTAAATCAACTCTACTCCAATCAAAATTAAAAAAAAAAAACACACAAATCTTACTCACCTTAATTAATAAACAGAAAAAGAACAGACAGGACATTTCAATCATAGAATATCCACAAACTGAGATGCAATATAGCAGTGGAAACAGCTAGAAGATGAATAACAATAGAAGTTGTTAAAGAATGTATATGTTAGGACATTATTACTTACATGTGCACGTGTGTAAAACACATCTACAACAGAGCAGAACTAAATCATAAAAAAGGGAACAATCACAGGTACTATAGTACTAGGAGTTTCTCAGGCTTGTATGTGTCTTTTTCTGGGAATGATGATGTTATCTGAGTTCCTTTGTATAGTGAAAAAATAAATCATTAGAGTCATTATAAGATTGATTTGGCAAGAGCCTTTTTTGTTCTTCAACTCCAACTGGCAGAAACTTGTCTAATTTGTGAATCCCAGGATGTGTTACTTCCTTTTTGAAGTCACATTATTTATTTTCTACAGACATTAATTTTATGTCATTTTCTCTCTAGCTAATTAGAGTAGTTTCAAGTTCAATCTATTGTTCATTTTGGAGTTTATAAATCCTCAGCAGCTTAAACTTCCTTTCTAGATTTGAACATATTTTCAAGGGTCTTTATTCTCCCTTCCACCAAAACTCACAGAATGTGCAGTTGAAAGAGAATCTAACCTTTTATCTGTCATGCTGCACGTTCCAATATTATCTGCACAGCCATACATAAACAGAATATTTTTGATAATATAAAGGGTAAAAAACTAGTGCATATATATATATATATATGTATATAAACACACACGTAAAATATTATTGTATATTTGATATTACATATAAACTAAGATCATGGCATCTGGTCCCATCACTTCATGGGAAATAGATGGGGAAACAGTGGAAACAACGTCAGACTTTATTTTTGGGGGCTCCAAAATCACTGCAGATGGTGATTGCAGCCATGAAATTAAAAGATGCTTACTTTTTGGAAGGAAAGTTATGACCAATCTAGATAGCATATTCAAAAGCAGAGACATTACTTTACCAACAAAGGTCCAGCTAGTCAAGGCTGTGGTTTTTCCAGTGGTCATGTATGGATGTGAGAGTTGGACTGTGAAGAAAGCTGAGCACCAAAGAATTGATACTTTTGAACTGTGGTGTTGGAGAAGACTCTTGAGAGTCCCTTGGACTGCAAGGAGATCCAACCAGTCCATTCTAAAGGAGATCAGTCCTGGGTGTTCTTTGGAAGTATTGATGCTAAAGCTGAAACTCCAATACCTTAGCCACCTCATGCGAAGAGTTGACTCATTTGAAAAGACTCTGATGCTGGGAGGGATTGGGGGAAGGAGGAGAAGGGGACGACCCAGGATGAGATGGCTGGATGGCATCACTGACTCAATGGACGTGAGTCTGAGTGAACTCCGAGAGTTGGTGATGGACAGGGAAGCCTGGTGTGCTACAATTCATGGGGTCTCAAAGAGTCGGACACCACTGAGTGACTGAACTGAACTGATATATATGCTTGATTTTAGTATTTATGTATATAAATATAGTTATCACAATGCATATGTATATATTTGTATATATGTTATATATGTATGGGTATATACATATGTATGTGTGTATATATATATATATATATATACACATATATATACATGTATGCACACATGGAGAGAGAGAGAACAATCTCCACTATATTTAGTTCAGTTTTGTTTCATTTTAGTTTTTATCTAACTATAGTGAGATAATATTATAGGCTGGGTTTGAAGTCTCCCCAAAAGTTAGAACTGGACATGGAACAACAGACTGGATCAAATTGGGACAGGAGTATGTCAAAGCTGTATACTGTCATCCTGCTTATTTAAATTATGTAGAGTACATCATGAGAAATGCCAGGCTAGGTGAAGCACAAGCTGGAGTCAAGATTGCCAGGAGAAATATCAATAACCTCAGATGTGCAGATCACATCACCCTTGTGGCAGAAAGTGAAGAGGAACTAAAGAACCTCTTAATTAACATAAAAGAGAAGAGTGAAAAAGATGGCTTAAAATGCAACATTCAAAAAACAAATATCATGACATCCATTCACATGACTTCATGACAAATAGATGAGGAAAAAGTGGGAACAGTGTTGGATTCCATTTTCTTGCATTCAGAAATCACTGCACATGGTGACTGCAGCTACGTAACAGACAATTGCTCCTTGGAAGAAAAGCTGAAAAATCTAAACAGTGTACTAAAAAGCAGAGACATCAATTTGCCAACAAATTTCCATATGATTAAAGCTATGATTTTTTCAGTAGTAATATATGGATGTGAAAGTTGGACCATAAAGAAAGCTGAGCATTGAAGAATTGATGTTTTCAAGTTGTGGTGCTGGAGAAGACTCTAGAGAGTCCCTTGGACCTCAAGATGATCAAACCATCAATCCTAAAGGAAATCAGTTCTGAATATTCATTGGAAGGACTGGTGCGTAAGCTGAAGCTCCAATACTTTGGCCAACCCATGAGAAGAACTGACTTATTGGAAAATATCCTGAGGCTGGGAAAGATTGACGGCAAAAAGAGAAGAGAGTGTCAGAGGATGAGATGGTTGAATGGCATCACTGACTTAATGGACATGAGTTTGAGCAAACTCAAGAGGGAGATAGTGATGGACAGGGAAGCCTGATGTGCTGCAGTCCATGGGGTTGCAAAGAGTTGGATCTGACTTAGAGACTGAACAACAAACATATGTTTGTTCTCTCTAATGCACCTGCCTTAGCTTACTACTGCTTACAGATTTTTATTCAGGATCACAGTGATTGATGAGTATTATTATAAATCTGTCTGTGTTCCTGTTCTTCTCTGATATTGATTTGATTCTTTCTTATGGTAAGCCCATTGTGATGTCATTTTGCCAGGCCTATCTCCAGGTCCTTGCCTGCAAATGCAAGCATATGATCACTGATGAATGAATAAAAGAACTTCATCATCCTTACCAATTATTTCAGTGAGGATATATCAACCAGTTTAGTTCATCAGAGTCTTTGCTGTGACTTATAAGTTACATATCAGAGTAGACAATGTCTTTAGCCCAAAATATTTAAATTTATGTGATATAAATATGAGACCACTGACAGCCATCTGGACTGCAAAGAGAAAAAAGACTACTGTCTAAGAACTGGAGATCAAGAGTGAAAGCAAGAGAGAGAGAGAGGGAGAGCAGGAGCCCCGGTGACAACATTTGAGGCTCCGGATCCAGTAAACAGAGATCAATAAGCTTGGAGATACAGAGCCTGGACACTTCCATATGATTCAGATTTGACTAAACCAAGCTGTACCTAGGTATCCTAAATCACATGAGCACTTTTTTGAGCTATTTAAGATTGGATTTCTGTCACTTGCTATCAATGGGCTCAGAATGATACTAGCTGTGATTCTTTATTCCTAAACATTTAATTGAAATATTTGGGCTTCTCTGGTGGCTCAGACAGTTAAGAATTCACCTGCAATGCAGGATACCTGGGTTCAACCCCTTGAGTTAGGAAGATTCCTTGGGGAAGGGAATTGCTACCCACTCCAGTATTCTTGCCTGGAGAATCCCATGGACAGAAGAGCCTGGTGGGCTACAGTCCACGGGATCGCAGAGTCAAACATGACTGAGAACACATTCACTTTTCACTACAGGCTATATACAGAAACAAATATCACTAGTATTCAGTTATTTAGGTTCTTAAAAGGTACACAGTCCACTAACCAGCACCCAAATCAAGAAATAGAATTCTCTGAGCATCTCCCAAACTCCTTTGTGCCCCTTCTAGTTGTTGATCTCTTTAAGGGTAACTATATTGTCATTTTGGCTTTTTCAACATTTTATTATGAAAAATTTAAAACATACAGAAACTTTGAAGAAACTTTTATGATGAACAGGTACATAGCCACCATATAGATTCTACAACTGAAATTTACTATAGTTGCTTTATCATATATCTAGCCATCTAGTAGTCTCTCAGCCCATCTACGAATTCATCTTACTTTTTTGATGCGCTCAAGGTAAGTAGGTCATATGACCATATTTCCTTCAAGTTCTTCATCTTGCAGAGCCTTAAGTAGAATCCATATCTTCTTTTTAGGAAAAGCTTTCATAAAGTGAAAAGTACAATCAATCCTGGATTTCTCAGGTGGTACAGTGGAAAATAGGTTTTCCTGGTGGCTCAGGTGGTAAAGCATCTGTCTGCAATGCAGGAGACCCGGGTTCGATCCCTGGGTTGGGAAGGTCCGCTGGAGAAGGAAATGGCAGCCCACTCCAGTATTCTTGCCTGGAAAATCCCATGGACAGCGGAGCCTGGTAGGCTACCATCCCTGGGGTTGCAAAGAGTAGGACACGACTGAGCGACTTCACTTTTCACAGTGGTAAAGAATCCACCTGCCAGTGCAGGAGATGCAAGAGTTGTGGGTTTGATCCCTGGATCAGAAAGACCCCTGGAGAAGGAAGTCGCAAACCCACCCCTGTATTCTTGCCTGGGAACTTCCCCAACAGGGGACACTGGAGGGCTACAGTCCATGGAGTCGCAAAGAGTCAGACACAGCTGAGCACAGGCACTCAAGCACAGACACACACACACACACACACACACACACACAATCTATCAATCAATCCTTGAACTCTCTTAGAAGCAGAATGAGGTAAAGTTTTGCTTTGTTTTATTTCATGGTATTTAAAGGGGTTATCTAAGGTTAAAACTCCAGTGTTCTTGCCTGGAGAATCCCAGGGACAGGGGAGCCTGGTGGGCTGCCGTCTATGGGGTCGCACAGAGTTGGACACGACTGAAGTGACTTAGCAACAGCAGCAGCAAGGTTAAAACGAAAAGTCAGAGAGTCAGTGATGTGTCTGTTATTTTTTTTTAGCTAGATCATCTAAGCACCATTTCAAATAATGATCACACTCTCTTTTCTTCCTCTTTGAGTAATCTGGGAAATGTCAAGAACACTAATATTACATATTAATTATATTTAATTGTATTAGGTGACAACAAAGTTGACCTGGACCTTTCAATATTGGACAATAGTTTTCTATGGAAAAGGCTTTTCTAGGTAATTAACATCAAAGCCACAGCAGAGACTAAACATGCTTAGTGATCAGCCTGCATGGTTCTACTTGCTGTTGATATCAATTCACTCCAAAGATGACCAGTGGAGCAATACGCCTTTTGAGCAATTGACAGCCTGTAACCTTTGGTATAATATCTGGAAAGAAGTAAGAACAATTGGTATTCCATACATTAAATTAACTTTTTGTTTGCTGGGATAACGTTGTTGCTATTCAGTCGCCCAGTTATGTCCTACTCTGCGACCCCATGAACTGCAGCATACCAGACCTTCCTGTCCCTTCCCATATCCCGAAGTTTGCCTAAGTTCATGTCCATTGCATCTGTGATGCCATCCAGGCATCTCATCCTCTGACAACTTCTCTTTCTGCCCTCAATCTTTCCCAGCATCAGGGACTTTTCCAATGAGTCAGCTGTTTGAATCAGATGATCAAAATATGTGAGCTTTAGCTTCAGCATCAGTTCTTCTGAATATTCAGGGTTGATTTCTTTTCAGACTGATTGGTTTGATCTCCTTGCTGTCCAAGGAGTCTTCTCCAGCACCACAGTTCAAAGGCGTCCATTCTTCAGCATTCTACCTTCTTTACAGTCCAGCTCTCAAAACTGTACATGGCCACTGGGAAGACCATAGGTCTGACTATATGGCCCTTTGTTGGCAGAGTAGTGTCTCTGCTTTTCAACACACAGCCTAAGTTTGTAATAGCTTTCCTGTGAAAAACCAATCATCTCCTGATTTCATGGCTGTAATCACCATTTGCAGTGATTTTAGAGCCCAAGAAGAGGAAATCTCTCACTACTTCCACCTTTTGCCCCTTTATTTGACATGAAGTAATGGGGCTGGATGCCATGATCTTAGCTTTTTAAATATTTAGTCTTAAGCTGGCTCTTTCACTCTTCTCCGTCACCCTCATCAAGAGGCTTTTTAGTTTTCTTCACTTTCTGTCTGTAGAAAGGTATTATCCCCATATCCGAGATTGTTGATGTTTCTCTTTCCTATTTTGATTCCAGCTTGTAACTCATCCAGCTCGGCATTTCTCATGACATGCTCAGCAGCATATAGTTTAAACAAACAGGGTGACAGCAGACAGCCCTGTCATACTCCTTTCTAAATCTTGAAACCAATCAATTGTTCCATACAGGGTTCTAACTGTTGCTTCTTGACTTGCATACAGGTTTCTCAGGAGACAGGTAAAATAGTCTGGTATTCCCATCTCTTTATGAGCTTGCCATAGTTTATTATGATCCACACAGTCAAAGGCATTGCATAGTCAATGAATTCAGACATAGATGGTTTCCTGGAATTCCCTAGCTTTCTCTATGATCCAGTGAATGCTGGCAATTTGATCTCTGGTTCTGTTTCTTTTTCTAAACCCAGCTTGGACATCTGGAAGCTCTTGGCTCGTATAATGCTGAAGCCTAGCATGCAAGATTTTTAGCATGACTTTACTAGTATGGGAGATGAGTGCAATTGTCTGATGGTTAGCACATTCTTTAGTGCTACCCTTCTTGGAAATTGGGATAGGGATTGACCTTTTCTAGTCCTGTGGCCACTTCTGGGTCTTCCAGATATGCTGACATATTGAAGAGTGGAGGACTGGGTTAATAATCAAACTCAAATTATTTAAGTGCTTATTCTCACCTAAGGTTTCTCACTTCAAATCTGTAATGCTGCTGCTGCTACTAAGTCACTTCAGTCGTGTCTGACTCTGTGCGACCCCATAAACGGCAGCCCACCAGGCTCCCCCGTCCCTGGGATTTTCCAGGCAAGAACATTGGAGTGGGTTGCCATTTCCTTCTCCATCATATCTGTAATAGGTGCAATCTATTTATAAAAGGAAGTTATGATAATGAAGTGTGTTGATAAATGCATCATGCTTTTGAATGAAAAAATAACCTATTTCACTTATGAGTAAGACATTATATATCTGTGTGTGTGTGTATATATATATATCTGAAACTACACAACATTATAAATACAATTTTAAAAGAAAATAAGTAAATAACCCAGGAAAGAAAGAATAATGAGAAGCTTTTGGGGCAATCTGATCAGGTGAATAATTCATTGACCAAACAGCCTTAACATTTTCCTCAACTTGACAAAACTTTAGACAGAATTATTCCTGCCTCTAAGTCACTGGCCTCTCTCTTCTTATCCACTTTGAAAAATCTGTAATTGTAATTTTTTTCTCCGTACCTCTGTAATGTAAATCTATTTTAAACTATTTTACCCATTTTATAACCCAGGAACGCCTTTTTAATAAGTAATTAATTACAAGTGTGTGAGTGGCAGGGTGACTACTACAGAATGTGATGACCCTATGACAAGGAAGGGCAGCTGAAGGAAGAGGAGAAGTGAGATATTGACAGAAAGGAGGAGTGAAGCGTAACCTGCAATGAGAGAGTCAAGTAGGAACCAACCCATACAAAACATCAGAGGCTATGCTGAATGTATGTATCCTAAAGCAACTGAAGCCATCAGAGTTTGGGAAAGTAGATGTCAGGCTTTACTATTTCTTTGGGATAGAGTAAGACCCTCTAGTGACTCTGAGGAAGTGAATAGAGAAAGGCAGAGTATATAAGGGGCTTTAATTAGCAGGCCAGTATAGTAATTTAGATAAGACAGTAGCTTGATTTGGATGATGGTAGAGATGGAAAGGAATGAATATACTTTAAATATTTATGAGGCAACAATAGACAACCTTGGAATAAATTAATTTAGAAGATGACAGAGAAAGAGAAAAGCTGAGTCTCAGGTTTGCAATTGAACGTGAACAGAGCTTCCATTCACTGAGAAATAGAATATGTACCAGGACCAGCCTTGGGTCAAAGGAGGAACTGATTTGGGAGATGTGTATAGAAAGCATGTGCTCAGTCATATCTCAATTATGTCCTGCTCTTTGTGACCTGCCAGGCTTCTCTGTCAATGGGATACTCCAAGCAAGAATACTGGAGTGGGTTGCCATTTTCTCCTCCAAGCATCTGACCCAGGGACAGAACCCACTTCTCTTGTGTCTCCTGCACTGGTAGGCAGATTCTTTACCACTGAGTCACCTGGGAAGCCCACAGAAAGAAGGGATGCAGCAGTCATAAAAGGGGGTCAGTGAATCTTAAAGGTACAAGAAAAGAATCAGAGAAGCATGTGTGGACAAAGACTTTGCAATTACCATTCAGGGAAAGGAGTCTTATTATCTGTTCATAACCTGATTTGGGGGGAATCTATATTAACAAAACAAAACAATTAAAAACAAATAGCAGGGAAAGGTTATCTTAGTGTCTTTCATTCTTTCACTAATTCAACAAAAAGATTTATGAAGCATCGAGTACCAGAAAATTTATGTCTAGGTTTTAGAATCATCTAATGCTGCTCATTTTCTGATACCATGTTTAGTTCACTCTTTATTCATAATTCAGATTTTACGGAGCTTCCTACTGGGAAAAAAAGGTCTACTCAAAGGATATGAGTTTGCAAGAGCCATTTTGGCATTTAGATGTCCATTGCAACATAATTAATTTGCATGCTAGTTTTATATATGTCTTCAACTTAAAAAAAATGTGCATTTATTCCAGATATATGGGACTACTCAGAGTAGTCTAACAGCCTACTGAGCTCTCTGAGTCTGAAAGAATGAGATCAGTTTACACTCAGGGGCTTTTATCTGTCAAAAATGGATGGAAAATCATTCCTATTGGCCAGATTCACAAAATGTTCCAATACACATTCAATGCAATGTCTTTAATGAAAAAACACCTCAACTGAGAAATAAAACTGTAGTGTCTCCATAAATATCCTTGAGGAAGCATTTTTGAACCATTCCATACTTGGGTTATTTTTATAGTGTTAGGCTTAGTTCACTTATCCCATGAATACCATTTAACATTATTTGAATTAACACTCACCCTTTAAGATCTTATGCTACTAGCGTTTAACTACCTTGTTGATTGGCTAATTCATCTTCCACTAATGTTTCCAGCATGTAGACTTGACAGACTATTACCCAACTTGTAAATGGATTTTTTGGTGTTTTAAAGTCAGAAGTGATTTGACATAACACGGCCTATAATTAAATAAACAGTTTAAAAGCTATATGTCAACTCACTGTGCTATTTTGTTGATTTTTAGTTAGTGCCTAGTGACATGTAAAGGATTTTTTTTTTTAAGTAGCCATTTTTACCACACCTATGAATGATGTGGTGTGAATGCCTAGAAAATATTTTAAAGTAAGGCAGACCATGGATTGAATCACGGGCAGTCCGTCAGTCTTTGTCTATCTTCTTTAGTTTCATACACAGCACAATTACTCTGAGAATTAGGCATAATGTTTATAAAATATCCACATAGTGGTTAGCAAAAAGAAAGGGCCTTAGTAATAGATAATGAGAAATGATAATAAAATTATAATTATAAATAGTTAGCATTGTTATTTTTAGCCATAGCAGCTTCTGAAATCTTTTGCAGAAAAAGCACCATTTATTTGGTATTTCGGGAAGATCCATATGTTATAAAACTACAATCTTATACAATCGGTTTTATTTTATTTTATTTTATTTTTAAGTAAAAATCACACACACACAAAAAAACAAAATTAGGTGCAGGGCCTTAGAAGACACCATGCTAACTGAGGAGCCCTGAAGCTTAAGCTTTATTAACTTCACAGTAAATAAACCTCTGACGGAAGCAGACAAGGGTTTATAATCTGGAAAATCTGTTCCATAACAGTAATTAATAGTTCTCCCCCTCAGGAATGAAATAGAACTGCAGTTCAGTGATGCTCATCTCTCTAGGGACGTCCATGCTCTTTCTCACATGCCTTTATTTAAATTTTGAAAATTACATCAGAACAGGGCACATGGGCCACTGAAGTCCCACTGATACACATGAAGATATGCCTACATATACATTCTGGGACATCAGTGACAAATATGCAACAGTAAAGTTTGGAGAAAATCAGAGTGGGGGAATGAGAATTCCCAAATTGGACCTAGACTTGCATTTCAGTGGAGAGAAAATTTTCAAGTGTCAGTGAAACAATTTCAAGTGTCAATTCAACTCAGCTTAGCAAACATTATTTACTTTGAATCAAATAAACCAAACCAATAAGATCTGAGAAAACTTCATAAAGAAAGTTATCAGTTTAGCATCAAAAGATGATTTGAATCCATCTAATTAAATTTCTCTTGCTATATCCATTGCCAAAATAGGCTTTCTTCTTTTCTTGAAGGGTTTTCTATAAAGTCCCAATGTTGTCTCTAAAATGCATCATTAGAAAAAACGAAATATGTCTTGACAAGAGATTGCAAAGAGTCATTTCAAGAATAAAAATTTTTAAAAAGTAAATAAGTAAATAAATAAAATGCATTATAATAGAAGATCTTTTCTCCATACTACTACTCATAACTCCAAGTTATGAGAAACAGGCACAGTGAAATGATATTAATTCATTTAGAGTACTGTTTTAAGGAACCAATGCCTTGAACTGGAGTGGCTATGACTGAATACAAAATTGGGAAATGAAGTTCAGATGCCATGCACCTTCAAGTCACATGTGGCAGAGACAAAAGTTTTAAATCCAAATTCCCACAGATCTGTCTGTTTTCAAAGCACATTTTTTTCGCATTCTCCTGTGCAGTTCTATGTCCTTCGTGATTATTTCTTCGTTTTTCTCTCAGCTAATAATATAACTTGCTAAAAATCTTTAAAATGTTTATTGCACAGGTCTTTAGAAAATTGTTGTCATTTTTAAGTGATAGCAATGTCTTTTAGCATAGCTCACTCAGCAGAATACCCAGAGTTTTACTATATTTATTAAATTATCTTCTTATTCTAGAAGTTAAGTAGTTTTGTATTCTGAGTCACAAATGAAAGCTCATTAATTTATATTTCAATCATTTTTATTTTATAATTTTGAAAGTGGTTATATAGCATTTTCTTTAGAGTAGCTATTGGGTTGGCCAAACATTTTGTTTGGGTTTTTCTGTAACATTTTATAGAAAAATCCCAACAAACTTTTGGCCAAATAAAGAAAAATTTAGTAAACAAATTAACAGCAAATACAGCTTGGTAGGGGGCTTTCTTAAACTACTTCATAGATGGAACTTTTCAATCACCATCAGATAATTTGCACTCACCCACTTTCTTACAAAGGCAACCATATGTTAATTGGAAACTGTTCCTATATCTTTATTTTAAAATAAGGACATTAACTTTAAATGTTTCCAAGTCATTTTTATGCCCTCTAAGACATTCTCCCAAAGATCTGGTTTATTTAATTCCAGATACTTCATTTACAGTAAAGGCAAATAGTTTAACACTCATTTATTTATTTATTTTTTAATCCAATTAATTTTTCCTCGAAGATACCATTAAAAAACTTTTTTGTTTTTACCATAATCAGCCTCCACTTACAATTTTTATGTCACATTTAGTATTAGCACACCTTTGTCTGACCTTTCTCCCTTCGAAGCCTGTGCTAAAGAGAACTATTTGTTATGGCCTCTTATTTCTACTTTGCTCTGTTTATCTCTCTTATTTTCTGCATTGTCATATTGTTTATTTGTTGCCATTATCCTCAGCTGGTGCCGGGATAAGACTCTAAGGAGACAACATTTTTGCATCACCATCCAAGGTCAAAACCAGTGACCCTTTTCTTAAAGCCAATCTTTTCTATCGGGTGAACGTGGAAAAGGGTAAAAATCCAAGTGCTCATAATGTCTTAGTCTGATACTGACTTCACATAAGTAGGTGGATCTGGTAGGTCAATCAAAAAGCATATTCTATTAGAACTTTTTGAGTGATCACACTAAAGTACTTGAAAACTTCCAGGTCCATGATTTTGGCTAGGAAAAACCTTAAGATAACTACCAATGTATTCTAGATATGAACGTTTTGCTAGGACATAGATTTTTTTTTTTAAGTTGGGACACTACTTTCACTAATCCTTCCAATAATTATTCCTCCTAGCACTCAGTTTGGCCTCTTAGATCTTTTCTACTTGTGAAAGTTTTAATAGAGCACTGAGTGAAATCAGGCAGAAATGTGTAATTTTCTTTCAAATTCAAATCACTCTACAACTTCAGTATTGCAATTAACAGATTTTATAAGCTAAGAAGAAATACTTAATATATTTTCAAATTAAATTTTTAGAAATGTAAAACTGACAGTGTCTTTACAATGTAAGTGTTCCTTCATCTGTAAAATGCAGGTAATGCATGTTATTATACAGAACTGTTCTAAACACACCTACTGTGCTTGGAATAGGGGCACTGCACAATGTTTTGTTGGTGCCATTCTTTTCTTACCCCTTATTTTACACACACACAAACACACACAAAGTGGAAAACTGTATATATTCACATTTACTTGAAGATGTTTATTTAATGTAAATAGTGTCTTTTGAAATTATTTCATTTAAATTTACACTAATGAGAACTATAACACACGTCTTTCCTACTTTGTAAGGAAGAGCATATGTGTTTCATTGCTATTTTTGTTGATGTGTTCTTAATCTCAAAAGAGGTTCTCATTATTTTAATTCATCTTGAAAAAATGTGTTTTGTTTACATAACCACAAAGCCACAGTGTGTGTGGATATGAATGTGTGGATCTGTGAGCACAGAGGTCATTCTTTCTTTGAGGCTCTGAATTCACTACTAAGGTCCATGAGGGCAGGAACATTGCCTGGGACTCTGATTGGCTTAATTTCATAATTTTAATTCTTTTAGAAAAAGCACCTAACAGATTCATATTGCAATTTTTATTTTAGAAATAACACATAATTAAGGAAGAAAATACCAAATACAGGACCAAATGAAGAAAGAAAAATGCCCTATATCTAATAGAGCTTATGCAACCTTCAAAAATAAGTCTTGACAATTGAAAATAACTGTTATTTAATTATTCTTAATCTTTGGATTTTCGCCAGCCTGTTCTTCACTTACATATATGCATGTACACGAACACATGGGTGTTTGTGCATACAGGTGCATACACACACATGCACTCACACACACCACCTCACTGTCTCATTGATGTACTGTTGACCAGAAAGGATAGTTTATGATTCACTTTAATTCCATTCAGACTTACTTGCTTGCTTTTTGTATTGATTGTTACATCTCCTCATTGCCATATTGTTGACACTTGTGCAGCACTGGCAAAAAGTTTGGAGTCCTGGCTAAAACAGAGCAAATGAGTAGGCTTGACGTTAATTTTATGGTGATTAACTTTTCTCTGTACAATTTGAGTTGATGTAGACTTTGTTCACTATTCAGAGAATTGCAGGATATTAAAGTTGCCACCTTTGTTTAGCTTTCATATCATCTATCTTTTACTTCTTAGCAATTCATGAAGTAAGTTGTCATCATTAATAATAGCATCAACATACAGAGACTTATAGAAATCAAAGTATACCCCAGACCTTGTGGCTAAGAATGAGGTCACACAAATAGTTCAGTCTGAAACTTACTATCTCAGTATCTCCAAGGTCTGCAGGTCTTCTTTCAGATCCCTCTAGTCGACCTCTGAAAGTTCTGAAGTCTGAAATGGTATTTCAGACGCATTTTCCATAACTACTAAGAGGAAACCTGAGGGGTAATGAGAGATTCTAGCTAAACCTACCTCCCAGACATCACCTAGGGAGTGGTAGAGAATGAAGAATTTGATCAGATATTACTGGTGATCAGGTATCCAGGGCAAGAATTCTGCTTAAACTAAATTAGCAGAGTTCTTGCTAAGACTGGATTTTATAATGAAGTGCACAGATGGGCACCAGGAGGAGGATCAGGAGCTTGACTACAGCTTGGTTCAAGCAAAGTATTTTTGTCACCATGTCACTCTAGAGATATCCTTAATCATTCACAATACTAATGGATTCTTCAGGTTTTAAAGATTTAGTTATATCATCTTCAGATTAAAGGTATTATCCCTCTATGCAATATATGTTTATTCTTGCTTTATTTAAATTTTTGTCAATCACTTAACAGTTAATTTCTAATTCTTATACTCTCTGTTAACACTGACACATGCACGTAGTAAAAAGGAGAAACCAAAAACTCTAAAACTATAACTGTGGGTATACAATGAAGAGTAAGTTACCCTGAGGGCCGTCTTCCAAAGAAGATGTAGCAATATATACTCATACCAAGACGGTTTGAAAGTACCTATTGACAGAACTTTTACCAACATATAGTTAATGTTTGTAATCTTTATGAGAAATAGATATTATAAAACAGGTGCGATTGACATAATTTGCATTTTTCAAGTATCTATGACAAGCACATATACATTTGGTAAAAATATGCATATTTCTATGTTTGTATACTATCTCTTTCTGTTTTTCATATATGAGTAACATGTGAATAACTACTGCTGTAAAAATAAAGTACTACAGATAAAGCACATATGACTTCAGATCACTAACCTCAAGACTATTATTTTCATTACCTACTTTTTAATACATGCACATACACACACATACACATATACAGATACACATAAAACATAAGATTGTTTGGGGGCGTTTGTGTTTTTCAGAAGTGTTATTTTTTTATGAATTATTCTTCAACCTGCCTTTTATTTGCAGCAATATCTTGAGGTTTTATTTATGTTTGTATGTGTGCTCGGTTGTTCTGTCACGTCTGACTCTTTGCCATCCCATGGACTGTAGCCCACCAAGCTGTCCATGGAATTTCCAGGGAAGAATACTGGAGTGGGCTGCCATTTCCTCCTCCAGGGAATCTTCCCAACCCAGGGATCGAACCTGTGTCTCTGGGTCTCTTGCATCACCAGGCAGGTTCTTTACCACTGTGCCACCTGAGGTACATGTATCTACCTTTTGCTCTTAACTGCTATGTATTATTCCATTGTATAAAACACACTTTAATTAAACTTTTCTCTTCTAATAGTAATTTGGATTGTCTAAAATTAATATCCTGTAAATGTTTCAGTTGGTATATATGTGAATGTTTCTCTGGAGTAGGAAAAATTAAAAGGAATTATCATATAGTATGCATATTTAAAATGTTTAAATATTGTTAGATTTCCATTCAAAGTGACTGCTTAAAGTGTTACAGCCACTAGCAGTGTATGGCTGTATCTTTATATATTTATCTATAGTTTATATACTTAAGCTTTTTGATTTTTGCCAACATAATGGGTTAGAGATATTATTTAATAGATATTTTAATTTGCATGCTCATTGTTGCCTTAGTTGGATTGAGCAACTTTTTCGTACATATATTTGCAACTTTTATAAGCAACTTGTTTTGGTTTTATTCCTTAAATATTTTTGTTTGCTTGTCTTTAACTTAGCTATAAATAAATTTTGGATTCAAGTTTGTTTTCTCCTAAGTATATAGCTAAACTTTTAACTTTGGTTACGGTGCTTTTTCATATACAGTATTTGTTTGAAATTTTAATGTAGCTAAATTGTTAAAAGTTTTGCTTTTTAAATCTTACTTAAAAAAAAAATCCTCCTACCCTATGTCTAATAGATATTATATTTTCTGCTAATACTTTATAGTATTGCTCTTTGTATTCAGAATATGAACTTACCTGACAAATACATAGCAAAATGAGGGGCTCAGTGGTAAGAAAAAAAAAAAATTGCCTGCCAATACAGGAGATGAGTTCGATTCCTCTTCCAGGAAGATCCCACATGCTGCAGAGCAGCTAAGCCCATGCGCCACAACTGTTGACAGCTCGGGAGCTGCAAATAATGGGCCCATGTGCTGCGCACGCTGGAGCCTGTGTTCCACAAGCAGAAAAGCCACTGCATTGAGAAGCCCGCACACAGCAGTGAGAGTAGCCCTTGCTCGCCGAACTGGAGAAAAAGTCCATGTAGCAACAAAGATCCAGCAGAGCCAAAGTAAATGAATACAATCATTTAAAAATCATGGAATAGTCTATTCTTTCTAAGCAGAGATGTCTAAGGTGATACATTTCTGTATATGCACGTGTATGTGTGCTTAGTCTCTAAGGCAGGTCCGAATATTGGCGACCCCAGGGATTGTAGCCCACCAGGCTCCTCTGTCCATGGGATTTCCCAGTCAAGAATACTGGAGCGGCTTGCTGTTTTCTCCTCCAGGGGTTCTTCCCAACCCAGGGATCAACCCTTATCTCCTGAGTCTTCTGTATTGGCAGGCGGATTCTTTACCACTGTGCCTCCTGGAAAGCCTATGTATGCATATATCATCCATTTATACATAAATACCACGGCATTTCAATTATTAACATTTCACATTACATTTTTTTCTATGATTTTTCTCTGTCAAAAAATGTTTGCTATTTTTGCATACACTTTCCTGTATGAATTTTAGCTTCCCTTTGTCATCATCTGTAAAATAAAAATTAAGATTTGATAGAGACACACTGATAGCAGAAATTAGTTTGAGGATAATTACTTGTAATATTGACTATCTCCATGCATGAACATGCTATATTTCTACATTTTATTTGGGTTTTATACTTATATCTGTATATTCCCATTTAGTTTGAATATTTACTCTCTACTTTATAACTATGTACTATATATTTTTATGACTACTGTAGGATATTTTAAATTACATTTTCTATTGATTATGCTGGTGAGCAGGAAACTTTACAGATCTGTAGTTCTTGAATTCAGCAACTTTCTCACACTTGGCTAAATGATTATCTTTTTGCTCTGGGTAGATGATCATCTCTTCTTTATATCTGTATTTCTTTATTTTTCACACAGTTTATGTCCATTAAATATTTTGCTGTAATAATATAGGGATTTTACTGATTTTTAAAGTTTTAAAGTATTTTAGAAAGTTATATAATTTGAAATTTTATATCATAATTTAATGAAATCATAGCTATACCTGTCACATATATTGTTACCTACTTTCATCTTTCCTCTTTTTCTATTTTTCTTTTTATTGAATTGATAAAACCATTTTTATTAAGTGACCTGTTCACAATTGCTGTCTTAACCCTTCAGAAAGAAAATAATATAATCTTTTAGAAGGTGGAGATTAACTGGAATTAAGGAAAAAAAAATCTAGATGAAGCAAGTTATTTTTTAATAAATAACTTAGTACTTATTTTAATAAAACACTGCCATTGTTTTCATAAGGTTATATTTTTCCTTACACTTTTAACATATACTGTGTGTAAACTATTCAATTAAGCCACATAATGGTGGGTCTGATAGATAGAGTGCCTGAAGAACTATGGATGGAGGTTCATGATCTTTTACTGGGGGCAATGATCAAGATGATCCCCAAGAAAAAGAAATGCAAAAAGGCAAAATGGTTGTCTGAGGAGTCCTTACAAATAGCCAAGAAAAGAAGAGAAGCTAAAGGCAAAGAAGAATAGAATGGGAAAGACTAAAGATCTCTTCAAGAAAGTTAGAGATACCAAAGGGAACATTTCATACAAAGATGGGCTCGATAAAGGACAGAAATGGTACAGATCTAACATAAGCAGAAGATATTAAGAAGAGGTGGCAAGAATACATGGAAGAACTATACAAAAAAGATCTTCATGACCCAGATAATCACGATGGTGTGATCACTCACCTAGAGCAGACATCCTGGAATACGAAGTCAAGTGGGCCTCAGAAAGCATCACTACAAACAAAGCTAGTGGAGGTGATGGAATTCCAGTGGAGCTTTTCAAATCCTGAAAGATGATGCTGTGAAAGTGCTGCACTCAATATGCCAGCAAATTTGGAAAACTCAGCAGTGGATACAGGACTGGAAAAGATTTCATTTTTCAGTTTTCATTTTCATGTTTCATTCCAATCCCAAAGAAACAATGCCAAAGAATGTTCAAGCTACAACACAGTTGCACTCATCTCACATGCTAGTAAAGTAATGCTCAAAATTCTCCAAGCCAGGCTTCAACAGTACGTGAACCATGAACCTCCAGATGTTCAAGCTGGATTTAGAAAAGCCAGAGGAACCAGAAATCAAACTGACAACATCCCACGGATCATTGAAAAAGCAAGAGTTCCAGAAAACCTCTATTTTTGCTTTATTGACAACCAAAGCCTTTGACTGTGTGGATCACAAAAACTGTGGAAAATTCTTTAAGAGGTGGGAATACCAGACCACCTGACTTGCCTCCTGAGAAATCTCTATGCAGGTCAAGAAGGAACAGTTAGAATTGGACATGGAACAAAAATTGGTTCCAAATCAGGAAAGAAGTATTTCAAGGCTGTATATTGTCACCCTGTTTATTTAACTTATATGCAGAGTACATTATGAGAAATGCCAGGCTGGATGAAGCATACACTGGAATAAGATTGCTGGGAGAAATATCAATAACCTTAGATATGCAGACGACACCACCTTTATGGCAGAAAGCGAAGAAGAACTAAAGAGGCTCTTGATGAAAGTGAAAGAGGAGGGTGAAAAAGTTGGCTTAAAGCTCAACGTTCAGAAAACGAAGATCATGGCATCTGGGTCCATCACTTCATTGCAAATAGATGGGGAAACAATGGAAACAGTAGCAGTCTTATTTTTCTGGGCTCCAAAATCACTGCAGATGGTAACTTCAGCCTTGAAATTAAAAGATGCTTGCTCCTTAAAAGACAAGCTCTGAGCAACCTAGACAGCACATTAAAAAGCAGAGACATTACTCTGCCAACAAAGGTCCGTGTAGTCAAGGCTATGGTTTTTTCAGTAGTCAGGTATGAATGTGAGAGTTGGACTATAAAGAAAGCTGAGCGCCAAAGAACTGATGCTTTTGAACTGTGGGTTGGAGAAGACTCTTGAGAGTTCCTTGGACAGCAAAGGGATACAACCAGTCCATCCTAAAGGAAATCAGTCCTGAATATTTGTTGGAAGGACTGATGCTGAACCTGAAACTCTAATAAATTGGCCACCTGTTGTGAAGAATTGACACATTGGAAAAGACCTCAATGCTGGATAAAATTGAAGGCAGGAGGAGAAAGGGTCAATAGAGGATGAGATGGTTGGATGGCATCACCGACTCAGCTGATGTGTTTGAACAAGCTCTGGGAGTTGGTGATGGACAGGGCATTCTGCAGTCCATGGGGTCACAAAGAGTCAGACAGCACTGAGTGAATGAATTGAACTGAGTGAATGAATGAAATGGTGGGTGGATATAACCAAAATGATATAGCCAGATAATACTTCCTTGTGGTCATATATAGAGTTTTTATGATGTACATAATAGAACAGGTGAATGACCTAATAAAACAGGAAATTTTGATAAGAATTTCTTTCTCTTTCCTTAATAACTGTAAGAGGATCTTACTTTTGGAGTACCATAACTTATATCTTGGAGGAGGGCATGGCAATCCACTCCAATATTCTTGCCTGGAGAATACCATGGACAGAGGAGCCTGGTGGGCTATAGCCTCAGCGACCCCATGGACTGCAGCCTTCCAGGCTCCTCCGTCCATGGGATTTTCCAGGCAAGAGTACTGGAGTGGGGTGCCATTGCCTTCTCCATCATTAACCTTCTCTGATATAGTCTATAGAGTGACCCAAATTAATTAATAAATAAATATATATGTAAGTATATATATCATTAAACATAATATATATATATATATGGGTCACTCTATGGACTATATTCAGAGAAGGCAATGGCACCCCACTCCAGTACTCTTGCCTGGAAAATCCCATGGATGGAGGAGCCTGGTGGGCTGAAGTCCAGGGGGTCGCAAAGAGTCGGACACGACTGAGCGACTTCACTTTCACTTTTCACTTTCAAATGGCAACCCACTCCAGTGTTCTTGCCTGGAGAATCCCAGGGACAGGGGAGCCTGGTGGGCTGCCGTCTATGGGGTCGCACAGAGTTGGACACGACTGAAGCGACTTAGCAGCAGCAGCATAGACAATATTTCACTGGTTTGTCTATTCACGTATTAGTACTACATTATATAATTTACAGAGCTTTTAAATACTTAATATCTGCAGAGTTTATCTCCTATAGCTTTTTTTTATCCCCATAGCTTTTTTCTCCTTTGTTTTTTCTAGATATCATTGATTGTTTTTCTTTCTATATGAACTTTAGCATCAATTTGTCTGCTTTCTTCAAAAGTGTTGTTTCTTTTGAGATTTTATAAAATGAATACATTACATTGGAGAGAACTGACTGCTTTATGAAATGGAGTCATCTAAGAATGAAAGGATATTTTTCCATCTGTTCAAATTTACTTTTGTACATTTCATGAGTGCTTAAAAATTTTCCTGTCATAGTTTTTAATGACTTATTAATGATTTTTAATGATATCATTTTCTTTGTGATATGTGATAGTTTTGCTATAATTTTGTGTGTATATATATATATATGTATATGTTATTGTTGCTGTTTGTGCATACTAATTTTTTTTTCTGATGTATTGAACTAATGTATTTCCTATTAAAATTTTTTAATTCTTGAAATGAATTTCATATTATCATAGTGTAATATAATTTTTAAGATCAGCATTTATGAATGATATTGGCCAATTAATTTCTTTTATGTGATCATAATATCATTTTATTTTTACTCATTAAAAATAGAGCTTCTAAATACCCCTTCATTTTTTAATCTCTAGAAAAACGTGTGTAGCATTGAAATAATCTGATTTTGGTGAAGCAGTAGTATTTCCTTTTGAATCTACTTGGGCTTGCTGATCCTTTTTTTTTTTTTTGATGGTTCATTAATAAAATTTTCTTTATTGAATATTGGTCTATTTGAACTTTCTAACTTTAATGGGGTAGATTTTGACTAATAGCATATCTTCCTTTGACAGTATCCATTTTATCTACAATTTTTAATTTCATTGCAGACAGCTCTGCAAAGTAATATCATAATTAATTTCTTATATTGAAAAACAATATACCAACCATGTATATTTTTGATGTCTCACATTTTTATAGATTAGGTTAGATAACTGATTTGCCTACTTTGTATTTTTTCTAAAAATGAACAAGATTTTTAGTTATTTATAACATATATGTTTTTCTATTGCTAACTTTATGAATTTCTTTCTCCCAGAAAGCTAAAATTTATAAAACAAAAGAAACACCCACTTTCAACAAAATTCAAGGGTATTGCTTGACTCTGGATGAAACAGTTAAGAGCACTTACTCTTCTTTCACAACCTGTGGTTTTGGGAAGTTGGTGTCTTTGAAAGGGCATACTAGATTAAACTGAATTTTTCTGCCGTTTGGGCAAAAAGCATTTGAGCAAAGTTGCTTCAGTTGTGTCCTACTCTGTGCAGCACTATGGACTGTAGCCTGCCAGATTCCTCTGTCCATGCGATTCTCCAGGCAAGAATACTGAAGTGGATTGCCTTGCCCTTCTCTAAGGGATCTTCCTCACCCAGTGATGGAACCCCGTGTCTTTAACATCTCCAGGATTGACAGGTGGGTTCTTTACCAGTAGCGCCACCTGGGAAGCCAGGAAGCTTTCAGATATAGGCAATTTCATATGGTTCAAACCATGAATGATAAAAATCTCATTGGGACATGTACTCTAGCTGCCTCAAAAATCATTTTCTGCACTCTGTTGAAAGGGTTCCCCTGTTTGGTTTGTTTTTAGACATCTTTGTTTTGTGAGTCAGAGGAAAAAGAAAGGAGGAAGAGCAGAGTATTCACTTAGTTTTTTTTACCCCTGAAAAGCTGTTTTATAAACATGGGCAGGGACACATCATGAAAAGTAATTATGGTTGTATTTTGACGATAATTTTTTTTAATCCCAGATCCATAAACCTTAATGCAAAGTCCTCTGATATTCAAGATAATATCCATTTTTTCATATTGGATTGTTTATGATACTTACTTTATAGTATTTTAGCAAGTTGAGACAGGTTCCTTCTAATCTACATTTTCCCCAAGAAGACTGAAATTGGTATCATCTGTAAGAAAAAGAGAAGCCTAACACTACAGTTAGTTTAGCAACTTCATATATGAATACGGTTGGTATTCATAGACAAAGAAGTCATAAGTAATTTTAGAGAAAAAGAAAAATCTCCTCCAAATAGCTCTAGGAACCGGCATGATAAAAGTTGGTCACATATATTACTCAAAGAAACTAAGAAGGCCCCTAACTGCCTTTGCTATGAAGTAACTTATTAGTATTCTTCATGTATTTGGAACCAGGAATTTGCAAGCAAACTCCCTTCTATTTGAGGCATGATCCACACTGAGGTCATTTGAGATTTTCATAAAGTCATTTAGACAACTATCTTAGCACCAACTATTATTTTTATGTATAATACAAGCATCTGTGTTAGGAGAAAGTTAGCATTTTTATAGACATCCAGTAATATGGCATTTACTTATTTCTAATACCTTGTCAAGTTTCTGAATTCTCTTGGTGTTAATACATTTTGATATACAATTTACTGACACTAGAAATTAGGTTTATTTATATGCATTGAATTCAAACTAACAAACATTCTTCAAAGAGATAATTGGCAGGAAGCATATAAATAAATCTATGAAATACAGAATGAAATGTATCTTGGAAATTTTATTTTGCCCTATACTAGTATCAATCTAGAAATATGTGTTATAGCACATCCACATAATTACCCTTTACAGCTATTTCAGTTTTGGCCAGTGTTCAGGTAATGAAGACTTTGTGCTTTTTTATGGGTCCAGAGACCCATTTTCAAAATGGAATCTACTCCTTAAAATCAAGAGCTCTTTTAAAATGAAATAGCAGGAAAGTGTAGAAATTTGGAACACAGGAAACAAACTCATAAAATCTCATTTTATCTAGAAGGCTTCATACTGTATTTTCAATGTCTTTGTCTTTCCTCTAAATAAAGGAAATAATTTAAAATATTCAATTCAATGCATTGTTCCAAATAGCCAAGTGTCACAGACAATATCCTACATCATAAACAAAAGTGCACAGTAATTGTCCTTGGAAGCTGGAAGTGAAAAGCATCATAACAAAAGCAAAATTCATTATGCTTTCCACAGACTTGATAATGTTAATGTGTCTCAACTGTGTTTAAACCATAAGTAAAGTACAATTCTGCTGGGTTAACTTCCTTATGCTTGACTAAATGATTCAAGGAATAAAGCAGCTTGAATTTGATTAAGCAATTTGTTTGAATTACACAATGTAATGTAACTGTGATGACATATATTTTTAAAAACTTCAATTTAAAGTTTCTTTTCACATGATAGAAAAACTACTTAGTATAAAAATAAAGTAATATGATCAAAATGAAAGCAAAATTAATAAAAGAAGAATGGAATAGAGGAAGATAATATCAGAAGTACTATAAAATGTTTTTCAGATTTCACACATGTATTTTACCTCCTCAATTTTTTGAGAATTCACATTAGCCTACATTATTTATATTATTTTACATTATTTATATTATATATGAATATCTATAATATACACTCTTTGTTTTGTTGTCTCAGATAATTTTTCATGTTTTCCAATTATCAATTTAGGAAGTCTGCTAAAAAGAAAAAAAAATCTAAAGATGATAATATTAACATATGGAAGAAAATACTTGGAGGTCACTGTACCAAGGAATAGGATATAGCTAATTCCTCACTGTTCTGAAAGGAAGAAGTCCTTGCCAATAAACTTCAAATAGTGTTAACAATGTCTGAGAAATTTGGTCATTAAGGTTTTCTACAGACATTATATGAAATCTCACCTACTCAGAGCCACTGAAGTGACAGTGTTAAGAACTGGTAAAAATAACCATCAATGAAACATTATTATCATCAACTGTGTTTCAAATCACTGGCTTGATGATATATTGAAAAGACTTAAATTTAGTGGAAAGGTTCATGAGGCCTTATTTGTCCATAATAATTTGGTACAGAGTTATTAAGTTCTTTCTAGTCTTTTGCCTTTCCCTCCTTCTGTGTGTTTTCTCCTCTAGAGGAGAAGTAGACACTCCAACACAGGTCACAGGGATTGCAGAAGGAAATATGTATCTAATGAAGGGAATTCCATTGATTTTTAGAAATGTAAAATAATTAAAATGTGGTGGATAATTTCTCTTTAAATTTATATTGATATTTTAAAAACACATCTTCTTCTGAAGCCGTTAGGAATCACATTACATTGTACTAGATGTTACTTCTTATAAAAATGTTCACAGCTGAATTCTACCAAAAATTTAGAGAAGAGCTAACACCTATCCTACTCAAACTCTTCCAGAAAATTGCAGAGGAAGGTAAACTTCCAAACTCATTCTATGAGGCCACCATCACCCTAATACCAAAACCTGACAAAGATACTACAAAAAAAAGAAAACTACAGGCCAATATCACTGATGAACATAGGTGCAAAAATCCTCAACAAAATTTTAGCAATCAGAATCCAACAACACATTAAAAAGATCATACATCATGACCAAGTGGGCTTTATCCTAGGGATGCAAGAATTCTTCAATATCTGCAAATCAATCAATGTAATTCACCGCATTAACAAATTGAAAAATAAAAGCCATACGATTATCTCAACAGATGCAGAGAAGGCCTTTGACAAAATTCAGCATCCATTTATGATAAAAACTCTCCAGAAAGCAGGAATAGAAGGAACACACCCCAACATAATAAAAGCTATATATGAAAACCCACAGCAAACATTATCCTCAATGGTGAAAAATTGAAAGCATTTCCCATAAAGTCACGAACAAGACAAGGGTGCCCACTTTCACTGCTACTATTCAACATAGTTCTGGAAGTTTTGGCTACAACAATCGGAGCAGAAAAAGAATAAAAGGAATCCAAATTGGAAAAGAAGAAGTAAAACTCTCACTGTTTGCAGATGACATGATCCTCTACACAGAAAACCCTAAAGACTCCATCAGAAAATTACTAGAGCTAATCAATGAATATAGTAAAGTTGCAGGATATAAAATCAACACAGAGAAATCCCTTGCATTCTTATACACTAATAATGAGAAAGTAGAAAAAGAAATTAAGGAAACAATTCCACTCACCATTGCAACGAAAAGAATAAAATATTTAGGAATATATCTACCTAAAGAAACTAAAGACTTATATATAGAAAACTATAAAACACTGGTGAAAGAAATCAAAGAGGACACTAATAGATGGAGAAATATACCATGTTCATGGATCAGAAGAATCAATATAGTGAAAATGAGTATATTATCCAAAGCAATCTACAGATTCAATGCAATCCCTATCAAGCTACCAGCGGTATTTTTCACAGAAGTAGAACAAATAATTTCACAATTTGTATGGAAATACAAAAAACCTCGAATAGCCAAAGCAATCTTGAGAAAGAAGAATGGAACTGGAGGAATCAACCTGCCTGACTTCAGGCTCTACTACAAAGCCACAATCGTCAAGAGAGTATGGTACTGGCACAAAGACAGAAATATAGATCAATGGAACAAAATAGAAAGCCCAGAGATAAATCCACACACCTATGGACACCTGGTCTTCAACAAAGGAGGCAAGAATATACAATGGAGTAAAGACAATCTCTTTAACAAGTGGTGCTGGGAAAACTGGTCAACCACTTGTAAAAGAATGAAACTAGATCACTTTCTAACACCACACACAAATTTTTATGTTACGTAATAAATTGCAACAGACACTATTACTCATTGAATACAATAACCAGCTCCCTCTAAAAGGGGCCAATTAGGTAAGCTAACACTCCTTGTAACCCACAGAATGAGTTTCACAGGTATCCCTCTGTGAACCAGTTATAATTTCTCTATTATAAAATGTGTGACTATGGAAGGTGATGACTGAGTTGAATTTATCAAATATTGTGTTCCACATTCTGTTGGCCTCAGGCAAACTAGATGACTTCAAAATTAGTTTCATTCCTCTCTTATACTAATGTGAAAATGATTGTACTCCATAGGGATATTGTGAAGTTTACTTAAAATTTATGTAGAGTTTTATGTCCAAATCTATAAAGTTATGCATGGGAGTCCTGTTTGTTTATATTGCTGATATGTTGTCCAAATAGGTAAAGAGAATTAGAACATTATATTTTACACAGGAAACTGTGGTTTGGGGTAAAATAATTTTGAACCTGATATTGAAGGTCCTTGAATTTAACCTTTATGATTTTACGAGTTGAGCCATGGAAATTCCTTGGAAAAATTTTGAAACTTATCTGGAAAATTGATTATTCTTTTGTAAAGCTGCTAATGTTGCACTGACTTCTGGTTTCTGTAAATCATAAATGTGACAATATTTGTAAAATAAATTATTTTGAGTGGCTAGTAAGATGCTATAACACTGAGGGGCTCTTAGAGGTGAGGAGTAGCAAAGCCCAGCCCAAGAGAGGATGAAGTGATGAATCATCAGGGATGCATATATATTTATATATACTCTCAGGGGAATTTATTCTATGGTCTGTAAATATTTAACAAACAAACTGTAATTAAAGTCAGGAGATCAGCAGAGGAAGTTCTCATGTCTTGAGACAATATCAGAACCCAACAGGAAGAAGAGAGACTCCCCTTGTTCTCTGGCAAAAACTCAGCTTATGAAAAGCCAGAAAGACAGGGAGAAGTAAACTCTGTTTACTGTATCTCTCCAAACTTCCTTTTTCCCTCTCCTTGCCTTGCTCTGCAAGGACTTGCAAATGGCTAATATAGTATCCAATCCCACACTGTAATTTTCTAACTGTCTGAAATAAATCCAATCTTTCTGGAGAAATAACTGGCAGTCTATTTGTTTTCAGTTCAGTTCAGTTCAGTTCAGTTCAGTCTCTCAGTCATGTCCGACTCTGCGACCCCATGAACCGCAGCACACCAGGCCTCCCTGTCCATTACCAATTCCTGGAGTCCACCCAAAACCATGCCCATTGAGTCAGTGATGCCACCCAACCATCTTATCCTCTGTCGTCCCCTTCTCCTCCTGCCCTCAATTTTTCCCAGCATCAGGATCTTTTCAAATGAGTCAGCTCTTTGCATTAGGTGGCCAAAGTATTGGAGTTTCAGCTTCAACATCAATCCTTCCAATGAACACCCAGGACTGATCTCCTTTAGGATGGATATCCTTGAAGTCCAAGGGACTCTCAAGAGTCTTCTCCAACACCACAGTTCAAAAGCATCAATTCTTCGGCGCTCAGCTTTCTTTATAGTCCAACTCTCACATCTATATAAGACCACTGGAAAAACCATAGCCTTGACAGATGGACCTTTGCTGACAAACTAATGTCTCTGCTTATGAATGTGCTGTTTAGGTTGGTCATAACTTTCCTTCCAAGGAGTAAGCGTCTTTTAATTTCATGGCTGCAGTCACCATCTTCAGTGATTTTGGAACCCCCAAAATAAAGTCATCCATTATTTCCACTGTTTCCCCATCTATTTGCCATGAAGTGATGGGACCAGATGCCATGATCTTACTTTTCTGAATGCTGAGCTTTAAGCCAACTTTTTTACTCTCCTCTTTCACTTTCATCAAGAGGCTCTTTAGTTCTTCACTTTCTGCCATAAGGGTGGTGTCATTTGCATATCTGAGGTTATTGATATTTCTCCCGGCAATCTTGATTCCAGCTTGTGCTTCTTCCAGCCAGCGTTTCTCATGATGTACTCTGCATAGAAGTTAAATAAGCAGGGTGACAATATACAGCCTTGATGTACTCCTTTTCCTATTTGGAACCAGTCTTTTGTTCCATGTCCAGTTCTAACTGTTTCTTCCTGACCTGCATATAGGTTTCTCAAGAGGCAGGTCAGGTGGTCTGGTATTCCCATCTCTTTCAGAATTTTCCACAGTTTATTGTGATTCACACAGTCAAAGACTTTGGCATAGTCAATTAAGCAGAAATAGATGTTTTTCTGGAACTCTCTTGCTATTTCAGTAATCCAGTGGATGTTGGCAATTTGATCTCTGGTTCCTCTGCCTTTTCTAAAACCAGCTTGAACATCAGGAAGTTCATGGTTCACATATTGCTGAAGCCTGGCTTGGAGAATTTTAAGCATCACTTTACTAGCATGTGAGATAGTGCAATTGTATGGTAGTTTGAGCATTCTTTGGCATTGTCTTTCTTTGGGATTGGAATGAAAACTGACTTTTTCCTGTCCTGTGGCCACTGCTGAGTTTTCCAAATTTGCTGGCATATTGAGTGCAGCACTTTCCCACCATCATCTTTCAGGATTTGAAATAGCTCAACTGGTATCCCATCACCTCCACTAGCTTTGTTTGTAGTGATGCCTCCTAAGGCCCACTTGATTTCACATTCCAGGATCTGGCTCTAGGTGAGTGATCACACCATCATGATTATCTGGATCATGAAGATGTTTTTCATAAAGTTCCTCTGTGTATTCTTGCCACCTCTTCTTAATATCTCTTGCTTTTCTTACTTCCGTAACACTTTTGTCCTTTATTGAGCCCATCTTTGCATGAAATGTAACCTTAGTATGTCTAATTTTCTCAAAGAGATCTCTAGTTTTTCCCATTCTATTTTTTTTCTCTATTTCTTCGCATTGATCACTGAGGAAGACTTTCTTATAGCTCCTTGCTATTCTTTGGAACTCTGCATTCATCTTCTCCTTTACTTTTCACCTCTCTTCTTTTCACAGCTATTTATAAGGCCTCCTCAGACAGCCATTTTAAAATTGCCTAGATCCAAAAATTGCCTATGTCCTTGCAACTCAAAGAGCAGTCCGTGAATCAGCAGCATCAACAATAATTGAGAGCATTCTTAGGATCCATCGCAGACAGGCTGAGTCATATTCTGCAATTTAAAAAGACGTTTGACAGCCTGGGTAGGAGGGGAGTTTGAGCGAGAATGGATACATGTGTATGTATGGTTGAGTCTCTTTGCTTGTCCTCCTGAAACTATCACAACATTGTTAAATGGCTATATTCTAATATAAAATTAAAAGTTAAAATAAATTAAAAAATGCCTGAGTGATTTATATATATACCTATATTAAAGCTTACAGATATTGGCCTTGATATTGTGACATAACTTAAGAATGCATATTCTTAATCCATCCCCTTGGAATTAATCATAATCAAATACACATAGGAGGTCTAGACCAATCAAGCCTTGTAGTGTTTTAGAATATTATCCCCCCTTCTCCTATCCTTAGATTCTGCTATTCACGAATTTCCCCAAGCACAGACCCATTTACTGATCCCTACAAACAATGGCCAGTATATCTGGAGAAGTAAGTCACTTTCAGAATTTAGGTCTTTATAAAAATAGAGATCTCACATAAGAGCTATTGACTGTTTTATTTTATATTCTTCTCACAAAGGAAGGCTAGCCACCCTGGTTGCTTCCTTACAACTACTCAAAAAGTCATTTAAGGGTCTGAGCGGAAGCACTGGGGGTAGACCAGAACATAAGAAAACCAGGGTGTATTTTCAATGCATAAGAGACATAAAAATACAGATTCCAATGCTCCAAATGCCCAAAGGCTGATTTTTCCAGGAATATTATTTTTCAAATGGATTATTCTTTGTTCATTTGTAGATAAATTCATTATGATTTTGTCTGTCTAGGAATTGACTGTATAGACTGGTCAACAAGTACTTTCTTGCATTCTTTGTTATCAGAAACTTACCTCACAGTATTCTGGACTAATGTGAGGTCCATGAATCACCTGAATGATGAACCTGGTATGCTTGTCAAAATTCCAGTTTCCTTGGCCACTTCTAAACGAGGATCACTGGATGGACTTGGTATTTCTTCTGTTTGCCCAGGAAGATCTAATACACAGTCGGGTCTGGAAACCACTTCTCTAGAGCATTCGTTCTTAACTCCAGTTGCATATTAGAACCACCTGAGGACATTTCAAGTCTACTCTACTATACTCCAAGCCCAGTGCTTCTGATTTATCTGGTCTGCGGAGCTGAGATGGGCAGCCATCAGTATTAAATGTCCTACAGTGATTGTAACTGGTTTTCCTGCTAATATAGCCCACAACTAACTGGTGACCACAAAATGAGGTGCCAAAGAATTAATGGTTTTGAATTGTTGCAGAAGACTCTTGAGAGTCCTTGGACAGCAAAGAGATCAAACCAGTCAATCCTAAAGGAAATCAACACTGAATATTCATTGGAAGTACTGATGCAGAAGCTCCAATACTTTGGCCACCTGATGCAAAGAGCCGACTCAATGGAAAAGTCCCTGATGCTAGGACAGATTGAAAACAAAAGGAGAAGAGGGTGAGAGAGGATGAGATGGTCAGATAGCATCACTGACTCAGTGGACATGAATCTGAGTAAACTCCAGGAGATGGTGAAGGACAGGAAAGCCTGGCATACTGCAGTCTATGGGGTCACAAAAGTTGGACATGAATTAGCAACAATGAACACATGAAAATAATTAGATCAATACTGGTGCTTTGCCATCCTGAGTGGGCACTTTCTATACCTTAAACCCCTTTCTGATGTTCACATAATGCTTCCCTCTCTGCTCATCAAAAGTCAAGTCGATTCTATCATTACAACTGCAGATCAGTGAAAAAGTGTCCATCTTCAAAATCAAAAGAGAACAATTTACAGATATACTCTCACATATCTCACATTTGGATTCATTATCCTTAGCCACAGTTCTTTGCCTTCACAGGATGGCTACTGTATTTCATTTTGGAGAAATGAAGCATATTTCAAGCGGAGGAAATGGTGCAGTAAGTGTAGTCTTCACTAAAATGTCATAAGTGACTTCTTTTAATTCATGAAGCAGGTCATGAGTGATAGTAAGAAGACATGAGATTCTTATTCTATTTCTCTTCCAAGCCATTTTAGCAATATTGTCATGTAGCTTCTATGTCAAAAGAAAACAGGCAAAATTATCATTATAACAGGTGCAGTTCAATGGATAGTTATACTAAAAAGCTGTGCCTAAATCACAAATATTATAAATAAAGTAAGGACCCTACCAGAGACAGATGTAAGAAGGATCTCTGTAGTTTATCCTTTTGTAAAGTAAAAAAGGAAATTGCTTTTTTTAAAGTACATGTTTTAGGATAGGATAATAGTTTACAAAGAAAGATGCGCATTTATGTAGACCCAATAATTTTATATAATTGATTAGACAAAAGAGAGCTTAGAAATACTCTAGCACTGATTTACTTGTTTACATGTGAGAAAAAGGCAAATACCATTAGAGATTATGTGACATTTTTAATACTGTAGTTAAAAGCAGCAAGAAGTGTCCTGACTTCTTGCCTGTGTTCTTCCCACTCCAACATCTTCTTTGTCTTTGAAAGGATAAATGAAATTAAATATAAGAATCTGACATTTAAATTCATGACCATGAAATCAGGTGTTTTAAAGGCATGATTGATTCCTAAGGTGCAAAAGATCACTAATGCACGAGCATTTAAATATCTAAATTGGATGTAATAATACATTTTATAGAAGATTTAAAATGGTCTGGGCTTTTAATGTTAATAGTTTTCAAACATATCCTAATAGGTAGGCCAATTAACACAGAATGAATACTTAGGGCCATCATTTAAATAATGTGAAAGTTAAATGTGCTTCTTATCTTTTTTCCCTTTTATTTTGAGACACTAAGTGTTGGTTTGCATCTGGTAAGCTTTACTATTCACATGTGGCTATTGTTGTGCAGTTTGTAAATAAAGCAGGACTAGAAGTCAATTCAAATTTAAAAACAAAATCCTAGGCCAATAGTCTCCTAAAAGACTGGTTAGATGGCAGGTGGATAGAGTGATATTTGGCAAGTTACCTACTCCATTGTCTCCTCCTTCTCTGATTTATAAAAGGGGACTTACAACTATTCCTTTATTAAAAGATAATTTCTGTAAAGATTCAGTATTTACATTTGAAAGAGCCCATTCATATTGTCAAGCACAACTTTCATAGCTAATTATTTTTGAGACGTTTTTTGAAGAAAATAAAAGAAAGGCCACAGTCTTGAGTAGTCTGAGTAGAGTAGGATTAAAAAGTTATTAGTGCAGAATAATTATATTAGAATAAGTTTTTTGTATTCCATATAAAATTTTGAGCATCCCAGATGGTGACAGTGGAATAATCATTTAAATAAGTAAAACCTTGTTTGAAATAAACATAATCTGTTTAAGGAAAGGTGAAGTGTTTTATCAAGGAAGTGAGGTGCGATAAACTGAATAAGAGAACTGAAAGTCTGATTCAGAATACTTACTAGCTGTGAAAGGTTGGGGAATACTATAGATGAACATGAACCAAATGTCATAAAAGGAGTGTGAAGTGAAAGTCGCTTCATTGTGTTCAACTCTTTGTGACCCGCCTGGACTGTAGCCCACCAGGCTCTTCTGTCCAGGGAATTCTCCAGGCCAGAATACTGGAGTGGGTAGCCATTCCCTTCTCCAGGGAATCTTCCCAACCCAGGAGTCAAACCCAGGTTTCCTACACAAGACTCAAAAAGAAGGCCACTGCCTTCAAGAGCCAATTCACTATCCACGGAAAAGAAATAAAGATGATTATCCCACTGATCTTAGTAGTAACTGCACATTGCAGATTTAGCATTTTCCCTGATAATTTTGAGAGGCACATTTAGCTAGTGTGTAAACCTAGTTAGCTGCCTGTCCAGTAAGCGAAATGCCACATAGCTTTTTCATTCTATATGCATTATTTCATATGCTATAATGCTTAGGTTTTGAGTTTGAAACAAAGACAAATTTAAAAATACTTATTATTATTTTTTTAAATGAACACTCAAATCACAATCAGCTTTGATGCTGAGAGTAAACATAAGCCAAGAATTCCAAGAAACTCTTAGGGGGTAAGTCAAGGGCTAGAGAGCCTCACTGGGGCAGGCAGGACACAGTATGTGGCAGTAATTGGAAAGGCATGCACCAAGTGCCCGCTGTACTTGGACTGGGGGGCCTCCTTCTCATACGTGGTCATGGCGTTGCATAGGTGGATGGCAATACACAAAGGCAGCGACATATCTTCAGATAATTCAGATCATTATTCTTCTTGGTGCCAAACTTAGTCAGATAACCTGAGGTTTGCTTTTAAAGGGACAAAATATTTGTTAGCTATAGGATAATGCAACTCTAGCCAGAAGTGCCTCTGATAACTTGACTTTCAAATGTATTATGCTAATACTGCCAAGCAGATGTTACAGCTCTGTGACCATTTTATGCGGTTGGCCAAAAAGTGTGTTCGAGTTTTTCCTGTAAGATGTCACGGAAAACCATGAAGGGCCTTTTGGCCAATCCAATATATGAGCTGTTGGAGGAAAATTTGAGAATTTTTTTCTTTATCTGTGAGGATGCTTTAGATCATTTAAACCTAAGATAGTCATGATGAGGAGAGAAAATCCATTGTAGTAACTCTTCAGTGATATTTCTATTGGCAATGGCTATTTGAGGGTATCTGTTAGAGAGATTTTCTCACTACTAAGTTAAACCAATGATGATTCCTTCTCATCCAACAATGAGTTGGATATGATTTGTAATCTTTGAAAACCTTCAGGGGCTGCGATATGAAGGTCTGAACATTTCATAAATAATTGCACACATTTGGTAAAATCAATTCTCAGTTTAGTGTCTAAGACTGAAAGTATAGCTCTGGGCACATCTAATGACCCTCCCAACATAGACAAGGATGAGTACTCTGTGTGAAGGATATAATAGGATAAAAGGATTCAGATTCTTGAATCCTTTGATTATGATCCATTTCATAGATAATAACTCTTTAGCTGCTTCACTGATTCTTCAACAAAGTGTCAGGTTTTCTCAGGTAGCTGATGGTGTAAAATCATCCATGCCCTGTGACTTAACAAAAGCCAGTTAAATTTTTCCATATAACATTGATTTCATAGTAACGGAAATACCTTACCTTCTTTATGTGCTGTGCATTACTCAGTTGGTTACTACATGATTAGATGTATGATAATTAGCAAAAGTGAAAAATTCAGGACAATTTTCAAATTTGCTGCATTGTCATCTTGAAATGCTATTGACAGTAAAATAGCAACCAAGGTGGAAAAGATACGAAATAAGAAAATTACGATTTGGCAACAACCACAATAATAATTGTTTAGACAAGAGGTACTGATAGTTACTAAACTGAGAGAATTATAAGAAACAGAGTATCATCGGTATCTCCCATAAGATACTAATTAATCATAAGCACAATAACAGAAGCTTTGCCATGTAGAAACCTGGCAGATACCACCGTAGCCAGGTGATCATAACTAACTTTACCAATAATGGCATAACTTTGCCTCCTAATGAATGATTAATAAAAAGTACAACATTTCTTTTTTGGTGTTCCTCCCCAAAATGTGTAACTTGAATTTAAATTTGAGGATACCTCAGACAAAGTTCTATAAATAAAGAGCTTGCACTGTTCAAAAATGTCAAGGACACAATAGAAAGACTAAAGAACTGTTCCAGATTAAAGAAGACTAATGAGGAATGACAATTAAATGCAACATGTGGTCCTGGCTTAGATTTTAGACCCGAAATTTGTTTCCTTTGCCATAAAGAACATTAGTGGGACTTTAGAATTTGAATAAGGAATGTAGATTGGATAACAGTGCTGGTTTAATGTCAGTTTTCTGAATTAACTACGTGTGAGAATTTTGTGACTCTTAGGAAATATATGCTGACGTGTTTAGGGGTAAAAGAGTGTCATATGTACAACACTTACTGTTAAATGATTTAGATACTCTAAAGGATGTATGGACAGAGAAATAAGGGGAATGACAATACAAATGCCCACATATCAGAAAGGAAGTATTTAGGACAATGGTACTCAGCACTAGGGCACTGAGGAGGCATAGGCATAGGGACAGCACACAGTTTGTGGGAGATTTCCATAGGGATCCTGTCTGACCTTCTACTCAAAGTATACTCCATGGACGAGAAATATGGACACTAGCTGGAAAATCATTAGACATGCAGAACTTTTGGTGCTACCTAAGATCTAATAAAAAAATTGCATCTTAATAAGGTCAGCAGGTGATTGGTATGTTATGAACTTCTGAGAAGCACGGCTCTGTAACCTTCACACCAGGTATAATGTGGCTGGAGTCACAGGAATGAGGTGTGAAAAACTGGAGTCTTACTATGCTTAGAGATGCCTTCCTTGGAATATGTCTGGAATGTGAGTCATTGTTACTATTATCCAAGTATATGCTAAAACTCAAAGGACCTAAAAATCATTGTCAGAATTTTTATGCTTTTCTTATCTTGAACTAGAATTTTCATCTGAAATTGTTGTAAAATCAGTGCAGAAAGTTATGATCAGTGTTATTTTAAATGAAATAGCATGGAATGAAGTAGAAAATATGAAAATTCATTACACATGGTTAGTAAATCCTGTGTCACCCTGAAGACATGGAATGGCCCCCAAGTTTGGTTCAGATGTAGTGACTGATGATGCCACACATGCCAGGAAAGTATGAAAAAATATATTACCCATATAATAGGCTTTCAGGGGAGAGTAGAGCAATTTTAGGCAAAAAAAAAAAATGACTTCAGAGAGTTATGTTAGGGGAGTAGCGTGGGGTTTTCATGGTGTTAAGGAGTGGAGATGTGGCAAAAATTCCCATGAGCAAACTGGACCTTGAGTGGCTTGAAATCCCACATCTCTCTTAGCTCCAAAGAAGGGAACTTATTAATTTACCCAGATATGAGGTAAGAGAAAAAGGGAGTATGTGGGGCACGGAGGCTGTCAGTAGCCAAATATCAAAAGCTGAGTCACACTCTTCATCACAGGAAGCATCACACACATCATGACAATTTTTCTCAGTAGTATGTGTGCACATGTATAGGCACTGGATTCTGAAAGACATACTCTTTTGGTTTGTGGTTAGAAAAGTGTGAAAGTCAGAAACCTCAGAGTTAATGAACATGTTACATTAAATTATTGCTTAACTTAAAGAATGCAGATTCATAGTGGTTTGTGTTTTTCTTTCCTGAGTTCATGACAAGATTAAGTGCAGAAATGAATTTTAATGGGCTCATTCATGTTCTTACTGTCTCCCTTTTCTCTTATTCCAGGGAATTTAAGCACTAGGAAATTTAAAATCCATATATTAACACCCTTAGTGCCTGCAAAGCCATTTGGTTCATGTGGACTGTATTGGTAGTTATTTCATTTAATTTAAGCTTGACAATTAGACTTTGTGGTCCAGTCCCAACACAGAACAATCTGATGGTATAAATACTTGAATCCCACATATATTAACCTTTCTCATGGCATCTTTCTTGATACTTCCTTCTTATCTATTTTTTAACACAATTTGGGACAGATTTTTTGAATTTTTAGAATCGACAAAACAGAAATTCAAAATAAACTTTTCTTTCTACCCAGCAGAAGTTCTTACCCAGTTCTTATCTGGTTTAACCAGATAAGTATAAGTTTTCTATAATATATTTTATTATCAAGCAGAATTTAATTAAAAATATTTTATTTCAATGAGCTTACAATATATTTAGCACCTGTTTTGCCTCATATCTCCTCCTGCTAACCCCTCTCCCAACACTGACCTTGATTATAGCCTTTCAGGACATTCCTGTATTAGTGTATATTGGCTTTTATCTAACATTCTAATAATTTCCTTTTTCTTGGGGTTATACATATGAGTTATGGTCACATGACTAGGATTTTCAGAGATATAACTTTCTGACATAATAAGTATTTAATTTCCTTATTCTTGAGCTAAGTGTACTTTTGCTGCTAAGTCGCTTCAGTCGTGTCCAATTCTGTGTGACTCCATAGACGGCAGCCCATCAGGCTCCCCTGTCCCTGAGATTCTCCAGGCAAGAACACTGGAGTGGGCTGCCATTTCCTTCTCCAATGCATGAAAGAGAAAAGTGAAAGTGAAGTCACTCAGTCATGTCCGACTCTTAGCGACCCCATGGACTGTAGCCCACCAGGATCCTCCGTCCATTGATTTTCCAGGCAAGAGTGCTGGAGTGCCTTGTCCAAAGTGTACTTTTAAATGTAGATAATTTGGCAGTGAGATGATGCCAATCACACAGATGCATACGTACACACACACACATTTACACACACAGAGCCTGATAGACAAATGGAAAATATTGATTAAAATGATATCGCTTTTCAGTGTTACTTGGACTGTGATCTCACTGTATAATAAGCTTCCAATTTCAAAAAGTCTGCAATGTGAGGTGATTTGGACACTGCATTTTAGATTGGAACATAGCTGACTATACAGTTTTCTGACTTAAACAGCACAATTGCATGATTACCACTCTTTAAAAGAACAGCAGAAGTCACTAGAAATCCTGACGTGTGAGGGTCTCGTGATGTTGCTCATCTAGAAGCAGTCTCAGCCTGTGAGTTGGAAGCTATGTGAAGAGAAACGAAGAGCAGACTCATTTCTGCTTTGTGTTTTTCTCCCTAGGTACTGCGAGAGACTTTTATCGATAAATTTTGAGCATTTTTCTTTTTTTGGTTGTTCTACTGCCACTTCTACTTTTAAAAATTATTTTTAAACTACTTTAGTCATCTTCTTGCTTCTTTTTATTTTAACTTACTCTCTTAAATGCTATAAAATTCAAAGACATAGACGGGCTTGTGGAAGAATGTTGATTAGATAAGAGGAAATACTGGTGGGGCTTTTTTCTCCTCCTGAAAGTTTGCTCTGTTACCTCAGTTTTTAAAAATGCCTAAGGTTTGTCTGAATTACATTTGGAAAAGACTCAGAGGAAGTGCTTAGTTTTGCTCCCAGCAGAGCAATAACAATAACTAGCTGTGGTAGTCTAATGCCGTATGGTCTATGACTTTAAATTAGAGTACAAACACCTTTGGAGAAACCTTACTGACAAAAAGGGAGAGGTATCACCTATTACTATTGGGTTTTCCTTAATAAGAAGCTCTATCACATGGCATTCCAAAGTACTCTGTGCCCCATATTCCAGAAGGGACATACTTCGTTTAAATACCTTTGCTCATTTTCAAGTCTCATTTTTTTTAACTTTTTTTTCTGTATCACCACATGTTTGGGTTTGTTATTGTATAGTTGAGCTAAAAATTTGATTTCCAGAATGCTTGAGAAACACATGCTTATTAATAGTATGGATTAATCATATAATAATATATGTGAAACTAATTAGTCAACAGTTGCTGTTTGAGGCAATTTGCCATTTTAAATTGTAAGTTTCAAAGGTCAAGGGCAAAACAACAAATGATGAAAACTGAAGTTTAATTGGTAATTTAGTTATGAAGTTATACATTACATAAAAATAAAAATCTATTAATGTTTTTTCTGCACATTAGATATCTATATTTCTACCTAAATCACCAATTAAAATAGCCATTAAAGTATTCCATGGGTGACTTCTTTTCTGACATAATTAAGATTAAATTTTTTATGACAATACTGAACAAAGTACCTCATACGCTGTCTTTCAGCACATATGTTAGGCCTAAACTGAAAACTGAGGGTCGCAAAGAAATTGTGAAATGCCTTACTAATCTCATGACAACGTAACTGTTTTCATTGGCAAATATCTATATTTAGATCTATATATGTGAATACATCTCTTTCTATTAATACTAGCCCACTTTGGCTCCTCATCCTCAATATTTTAATGCCTAGCTATAATCAAAATATGTTTGCTAATCCATTCTAGCAATTCCAATAAGCAACTCTTACCATTTAGCTCCTGTTTCAGAAAGCTCATTTAAAAATAATAATCATGATATTTACTAATCTCAATTATGTTGACTATATTTCCATTCACTGTTATCTTTCAAAGACCATTCAACTCAGCACCTAGATTACCTCAGTATGTCTCTTCATTATAAAACAGAAAATTGAAAAAGATTAGACATCATGGGTGTCTCTCACATCACATGGCATCACCGGCTTTATGGACATGATTTTGAGCCAGCTCTGGGAGTCGGTGATGGACAGGGAAACCTGGCATGCTGCAGTCCATGGAGTCGCAAAGAGTCTAACGTGTCTGAGCAACTGAACTGACTGACTGTGGGCTCTCTTTGTGATAGATGCTTTCAAAATACAAAATCAAAACTGGGTTTTGCACACCAAAAGCCATTGTTCATGTCACTGAGATTAAAAAAAAAAAAGTGGATTTATGAAGAGGGTTTTTTTGGAGATATCCATTGAAACCTGTAGAGTAAGAGTGGAACTTGCTCAAGCCTGGTGTGGAGACTTTTCAACAAACTTCTGAGAAAGTTTAATAACATGACCTAAAATATTGAATGGTGGGCTTCTGTCTGACTTCTACTTGAAAAATACAAGGGTTAAAATGTTTTAGCTGGCATCTGATAGAGGAGTGGAACAAGAGGTGTATGCATTTTCGGAGTTCGTTGGAGCAAAAAGTATGTGAATGTTTCCCAGAATGAGTGGTGGGCTACAAGGGGGTGATGGTTGGCCTGGTAGTATTTTAGTCTGAAGGGAGTCTCTGTAGAATTGACCAGCAAGAAACAAAATGAGGAGAGGAATAAAAGTGAGAGGAAAATGCTTTGTGGGCAGTGCAGTGGATATTCTCAGTGGGACCTCTAAAAACCATTAAAAAGTGCTCTAAAAGAGTTAGCTTCAAATACCAACAGTGCCCAGAGACTATAAAGCCATAGAAAAACAGCACCAGTCAAGTAAGAATTTCCTGTTCCCCCTTACTCTCCTCTCTACACTAAACCCAAGAGCCATCAGAATTCTCTTTTTGCAAATGGGCAAATCAAATAGGAAAATAAAAATGAACCACAATACCACCCTGCACTATTTGCTGGCCTCTTGCCTGTAGAATACCATAACTATGAAGGGGAAGATTTAATTGTATAATATAATCATATAGGTTTAATCATATAGGTCTTACAGTTAGAATTTTTGAATTGAGACATTATTTCCTGATTTAAAACAGTCACATTATTTTATAACCTAGGAGTATTCAGAAAAGCCAGTGGACTGAGTTTTCATGTACATGCAAGGAAAAAAATCTGAAAACGGAATCACTTTTTTCTACTTTTTATTACAGAAAATTTCAAACATATTGATTAGAGTGAACAATGAACTCACATGAGCCTAGCACCAATTAGAACAGGCATCAATTTATGACTGGCCTGTTTCATCTATACCACCAGTTTTGGCTTTATTGAAGCAAATTTCAGATATTGTATCACCTACTGAGTTAATTTAAAAAAGACAAAGGGGACAGAGTTACTTTAAGATTATGTTTTAAGAGTCTTCTAAGTCTAACTGTTGCAGAGCAACAGACATATGAGTGCTTCTGTGTGCCATGTCAGGGATGGCGCTGGCCTGGATTTTAAATCATGCTTAAAGGCAGCTGAATTTATGAGATCCAAGAAAGTGGAATTGATTTAAAATGACTGGAAACTGTTGTCTCCTAACCTACTTTGGACTTATGGGGAGTAATTCATTCTCCGTCTTAGAATTTATTGTGAAACATTTCATTAATACCTGGGGATGTTTTAATATCTTTCAGTTCAGTTCAGTTCACTTGCTCAGTTGTGTCTGACTCTTCATGACCCCATGGACTGCAACACGCCAGGCCTCCCTGTCCATCACCAACTCCCAGAGTTCACTCAAAGTTATGTCCATTGAGTTGGTGATGCCATACAACTATCTTATCCTCTGCCGTCCCCTTCTTCTCCTGCCTTCAATCTTTCCCAGCATCAGGGTCTTTTCAAATGAGTCAGTTCTTCACATCAGGTGGCCTAAGTATTGGAGTTTCAGCTTCAACATCAGTCCTTCCAATGAATATTTAAGACTGATTTCCTTTAGGATAGACTGGTTGGATCTCTTGCTGTCCGAGGGACTCTCAAGGGTCTTCTCTAACACCACAGTTCAAAGCATCAATTCTTTGGTGCTCAGCTTTCTGTATAGTCCGACTCTCACATCCATACATGACTAATGGAAAAACCATAGCCTTGACTAGATGGACTTTTGTTGACAAAGTAATGTCTCTGCTTTTTAATATGCTGTCTATGTAGGTCATAACTTTTCTCCCAAGGAACAAGTGTCTTTTAATTTCATGGCTGCAGTCACCATCTGCAGTGATTTTGGAGCCCCCCAAAATAAAGTCTGACACTGTTTCCACTGTTTCCCCATTTATTTGCCATGAAGTGATGGGACCGGATGCCAAGATCTTAGTTTTCTGAGTGTTGAGGTTTAATCAACTTTTTAACTCTCCTCTTTCACTTTCATCAAATAGCTCTTTAGTTCTTCTTTACTTTCTGCCATAAGGGTGGTGTCATCTGCATATCTGAGGTTATTGATATTTCTACAGGGAATCTTGATTCCAGCTTGTGCTTCCTCCAGACCAGGTTTTCTCATGATGTACTCTGCATACAAGTTAAATAAGCAGGGTGACAATATACAGACTTGATGTGCTCGTTTTCCTATTTGGAAATTGTCTGTGGTTCCATGTCCATTAATACTTTTATAAGGCAAAATAGTAAAATAATCCAAGTAATTGAATTATCAATACTATGGAAACACTCTGCACACTCCTCCCTGACCCTGGCCCATTTATCCTCCTCACTGTGAAAACCATGATCCAAACTTTTGTATTTATCATAGATATTTTCCAAAAGAATTATTTCACAGGTATGTATTCTTAAAACATACATTATTTAGTTTTTGCATTTTGGGGGCTTTATGTGAAAAGTATCATTGATGATAAAGATTTTAATTGTTCCTAGCTTTTTGGACATCATGAACAATGCTGCTATGAAAATTCTTTTATATGACTCTTTGGACATTTGGAATAGAGTTTCTCTAGGGTATATGCCTAGGAATGGACTTTCTGGGCCATAGGACTCACATCATCAACTGGTTGAATTCAGGTTTATCAGTAATGTAGTTTCCCAATTTACATTCCTGCCAACTCTGTGTGATAGTTCTCAATGTACCACATCCAAAAATAACCCTTAAAATAGGCAAAAAAAAAAAAAAAATTCTGTCAATCTGATTCATGTGAAATTTTACTTAAGTATTGTTTTGATTTTCAATTTCCACAAAGTTTCCCATGAAGTTTACCATGCTTTCATATTTGTGTATGTTATGTGTGCCTCTCTTACTTAAAATAAATGACATTGATTTTCACCCAATTTTTAATTTGGTTAATTTCACACCCTAATTTGTAGCAGTAATTTATACATTCTGGTACAATGCCCTTATCAGTATTGTTATGTTAAAAGACATATGTTAAATGTGCAGCTTTTAATTTAAATTTTTTCTCTTTGATTAATGAAGGCTTTAAGTATGTATTTTTTTAATCATGAGTTGTACTTTTTATATCTTGTTTAATATGTTATTACCTTAATTTTATCCCATTTTCTCCTACATTTACTATTACATTACATTAGCCTTAAAAGTTTTTCACATTTTCAAATTTTAATTATCTGGATTTAATTTTTCTGTACAACCTGTGGGCTCTCCTGGTAGCTCAGCTGGTAAAGAATCAGCCTACAATGCAGGAGACCCCTGTTACATTCCTGAGTCAGGAAGATCTGAAGGAGAAGGGATAAGCTACCCACTCCAATATTCTTGAACTTCCCTGGTGGCTCAGCTGGTAAAGAATCTGCCTGCAATATGAGATACTTGGGTTTGATCCGTGGCATTGACAAAATTCCCTGGAAAAAGGAACGGGTACCCACTCCAGTTTTGTCTAAAGTGGGATCCAAAATTACCTTTTGCTAAATATGCAATCATCCTTCAATAAATGATCCATTCTTTCTCCAATGATCTTCAGAAGCAAATCAGATTTGATATCAAGATTTGCAATACTAAGAATCTGCTTCTGGGATCTTAATATTTGATCATTGGCTATTTCACTATCCATATAAAATACTATGGTTTAGCTATAATTCCAATTTTACAATAATTTTGATAGGGCTACATATATCCTTTTATAGTGTTAAAATATTTTCTTGAAATTTTAGACTTTATAATTATGTTATATTGGTTTTTCATGGGAAAAGAAATATGTGTATACCTTAATGTTGGGAAAATGTCAGTTTCATAACATTGTGTCTTTTTCAGGGATATATTGAGTTGAACCATATGAAATTACTGATATCTGACCAAATCTGACCTAACAAAACAGCAGTATCATATCAGTTCAGTTCAGTTCAGTTCAGTCGCTCAGTCGTGTCTGACTCTTTGTGACCCTATGAATAGCAGCATGCCAGGCCTCCCTGTCCATCACCAACTCCCAGAGTTCACTCAGACTCATGTCCGTCGAGTTGGTGATTCCATTCAGCCATCTCATCCTCTGTCGTCCCCTTCTCCCCCTGCCCCCAATCCCTCCCAGCATCAGAGTCTTTTCCAATGAGTCAGTTCTTCACATGAGGTGGCCAAAGTATTAGAGATTCAGCTTTAGCATCAGCCCTTTCCATGAACACCCAGGACTGATCTCCTTTAGGATGGACTGGTTGGATCTCCTTTCAGTCTAAGGGACTCTCAAGAGTCTTCTCCAATACCACAGTTTAAAAGCATCAGTTCTTCGGTGCTCAGCTTTGTTTATAGTCCAACTCTCACATCCATACATGACCACTGGAAAAACCATAGCCTTGACCAGATGGACCTTTGTTGACAAACTAATGTCTTTGCTTTTGAATATGCTGTCTAGGTTGATCATTACTTTTCTTCCAAGGAGTAAGCATCTTTTAATTTCATGGCTCCAATCACCGTCTGCAGTGATTTTGGAGCCCCCAAAAATAAAGTCTGATGTTGTTTCCACTGTTTCCCCATTTATTTGCCATGAACTGATGGGACCAGATGCCATGATCTTAGTTTTCTGAATGTTGAGCTTTAAGCCAACTTTTCCACTCTTCTCTTTCACCTTCATCAAGAGGTGAAATTTTTAGTTCCTCTTCACTTTCTGCCATAAGGGTGGTGTCATCTGCATATCTGAGGTTATCGATATTTCTCCCAGCAATCTTGATTCCAGCTTGTGCTTCTTCCAGCCCAATGTTTCTCATGATGTACTCTGCATGTAAGTTAAATAAGCAGGGTGACAATATATTGCCTTGATATTCTCCTTTTCCTATTTGGAACCAGTCTGTTGCTTCCATGTCCAGTTCTAACTGTTGCTTCCTGACCGGCACATAGGTTTCTCAAGCATATAGTTCAACTTAATAGCTTACTTCTCAATTTGTTTGTATTTCTTTAATGTTTTTCATTAAAATTCTATTATTAATATTTTCTCCATGAATTCACATTTTTGTTAAATTTGGTGAAGATTTTCATTTTAATCTTTTACTGTGAAATAGATTTACTTTTGCTTTGCTAATATAATTTACTTAAACTCATCTATTATGTATTAATTATATTTCCTTAACTAGACCCTTTAGTATGATATTTATATGGACAGTGATCAGCAATGTCTTTGTCTCATTCCTTGGGATTCCCTGATAGCTCTGTTGGTAAAGAATCTGCCTGCAGTGTGGGAGACCCTGGTTTAATTTCTGGGTCGGGAAGACCCAGTGGAAAAGGGATAGGCTATCCGCTCCAGTATTCTGGCCTGGAGAATTCCATGGACTGTATAGTTCATGTGGTCGCAAAGAGTCAGACATGATTGAGCAACTTTTACTTTGTCTCATTCAGTTCTTGATTTTGAAGGAAAGACTTAAAAATTTTCATCATTAAAATATAATGTTTGGTTGGGGTTTTTGATCAATAACCTTAATAGGCTGAAGAGTTATCATTTGTAATCTTAGTTCACAACAAAGGCTTTACTTTATCATGAATGAAGGTTAAAAACTATCAACAGTTTTTTCTGCATTTATTGATAGGAACATGTAGATTTTGTCCTTTTAACTAAAAAAGATTATAGTACAGAGTATTACTGATAGGCATTTGTGGAGAAATACATATGATTTTCCCAGTATTTTTTACATTAAAAAAATTAGGTAACATGCTTATATAAAAGTGAGTAAATATGTACATATGGTACAGAATAATATTTATAAAATGAACACTTATTTGCTTTATCCACCACAAGAGATATAAAACTATCATTATCCCAAGGGCTACAAAGAAATAAATACTAGGCAAAGTTTTATAAACAAAATAATAATAATAATAATGATAATTTTCCTGAATTTGCTTCTGGAAGGCAAAAAATTCTGACCTCTGGCCTGAAGGGAGACACTGTCTCTGTCTCCCCAACTTGTGTGCTCTACAACACTCTTAACAGTTTGGAACATAACAGCTTTTGAACAAAGGCCAAAACAAGATGTGCAGCAACATGAGATACTCATGGAAAGTAAAATAGTGGGATTTGGAGTTGTCAGTTTTAGGGATGGCTAGCAAAGAAATAGAGGAAAACAACAGAATGGGAAAGACTAGAGATCTCTTCAAGAAAATTAGAGATACCAAGGGAACATTTCATGCAAAGAAGGGCTTGATAAAGGACAGAAATGGTATGGGCCTAACAGAAGAAGAAGATAATAAGAAGAAGTGGCAAGAACACACAGAAGAACTGTACAAAAAAGATCTTCATGACCCAGATAATCACAATGGTGCGATCACTCACCTAGAGCCAGACATCCTGGAATATGAAGTCAAGTGGGCCTTAGAAAGCATCACTACGAACAAAGCTAGTGGAGGTGATGGAATTCCAGTTGAGCTATTTCAAATCCTGAAAGATGATGGTGGGAAAGTGCTGCACTCAGTATGCCAGTAAATTTGGAAAACTCAGCAGTGGCCACAGGAGGGGAAAAGGTCAGTTTTCATTCCATTCCCAAAGAAAGGAAATGCCAAAGAATGCTGAAACTACCGCACAATTGCACTCATCTCACAAGCCAGGCTTCAGCAATACGTGAACCATGAACTCCCTGATGTTCAAGCTGGTTTTAGAAAAGGCAAGGGAACCAGAGATCAAATTGCCAACATCCGCTGGATCATCAAAAAAGCAAGAGAGTTCCAGAAAAACATCTATTTCTGCTTTATTAACTATGCCAAAGCCTTTGACTATGTGGATCACAATAAACTGTGGAAAATTCTGAAAGAGATGGGAATACCAGACCACCCCACCTGCCTCTTGAGAAACCTGTATGCAGGTCAGGAAGCAACAGTTAGAACTGGACATGGAACAACAGACTGCTTCCAAATAGGAAAAGGAGGATGTCAAGGCAGTATATTGTCACCCTGCTTATTTAACTTCTATGCAGAGTACATCATGAGAAATGCTGGGCTGGAAGAAGCACAAACTGGAATCAAGATTGCCAGGAGAAATATCGATAACCTCAGATATGCAGATGACACCACCCTTATGGCAGAAAGTGAAGAGGAACTAAAAATTCTCTTGAAGAAGGTGAAAGAGGAGAGTGAAAAAGTTGGCTTAAAGGTCAACATTCAGAAAAGTAAGATCATGGTATCTGGTCCCATCACTTCTTGGGGAATAGATGGGGAAACAGTGGAAACAGTGTCAGACTTTATTTTTGGGGGCTCCCAAATCACTGCAGATGGTGACTGCAGCCATGAAACGAAAAGATGCTTACTCCTTGGAAGGAAAGTTATGACCCACCTAGACAGCATATTCAAAAGCAGAGACATTACTTTGCCAACAAAGGTCCATCTAGTCAAAGCTATGGTTTTTCCAGTGGTCATGTATGGATGTGACAGTTGGACTGTGAAGAAAGCTGAGCACCGAAGAATTGATGCTTTTGAACTGTGGTATTGGAGAAGACTCTTGAGAGTCCCTTCGACTGCAAGGCGATCCAACCAGTCCATTCTAAAGGAGATCAGCCCTGGGTGTTCTTTGGAAGGACTGATGCTTAAGCTGAAACTCCAATACTTTGGCCACCTCATGAGAAGAGTTGACTCATTGTAAAAGCCTCTGATGTTGGGAGGGATTGGGGGCAGGAGGAGAAGGGGATGACAGAGGATGAGATGGCTGGATGGCATCACTGACTCAATGGACATGACTTTGAGTGAACTCCGGGAGTTGGTGATGGACAGGGAGGCCTGGCGTGCTGCAATTCATGGGGTCGCAAAGGGTCAGACATGACTGAGTGACTGAACTGAACTGAGATGACCTCTCTCTGCAAAGAAGGGATTTTCATATTTGGAGACCAGAAAGGCAGATGTAACAAATAACAGAGATGCTTGTAATATCCATTCTTTGTCTTTGTCCGCAATTTACCACTAGACATCACTTCTTACACTGCTTGCAACTGCTTGAAATTCGATGACTATTTCTCATCAATAGACCACGGGTGAAATTATATGCTAACAATTACCAAAGTTATTAAGAGGGGATATACCTGCCACGTGTTCTGCTCTTTTTCTTTTGTGTGACAGCAAACATAAAGAATTAAAGACCTCAGAAAATGACATAAGTGCTCAATGAGTAGAGTCTAGTAGGCTCCTGACTGAACAGAGCAACGCCTCCTTTCTGACTTTAGTCAGACTATAAAATAAGGGAAAATTTTATTTTGCTATGTTAAACCTCTGAGACAGTTTATAGCACATCACCTTCCCTAATTCATACAGAGATCATAGTAATTTATAACAGCATTGTACTGGGTACTTATCGTATGACAGACACCAGGTATTAGCACATTTAATTCTCTCACAGCCTATGACAAAGGTTTTATTAACCCCTCTGAGAAATTAACTTTCCTCTTCAAATGTGTCACATGGCTCTTAAGGACAGGTGTTAGTACTTCAAACTAGTGTTAAGTGGACCCACAATATGTGCTCTTAACCTGTTTTCTATTATGCCCGTGGTTAATTTCTTGTTGTATGAAACAAATAAACAAAAATATCCTTAGTCTTGGGTAAATCCATCAACTCAAATTGAAAATCTCAAACTGTAGCTCATCAAAGTTTGGTCTGTAGAGTAAAAATTCATTATTATAACACAGCTGAAGGGAAATGTGAAGCATGCTCATGAACTAACAGTTTTATTAATAATGCATATGGCATTGCTGCTTAACATTCATCACTGCTGTAAGTTTACAGAGAACTGAAGCTCTGATCATTTACATGGAAAACTACATCCATCATTTTAACTTCTAATGTCCCCCCCACACATATATAAGGGTGTTTATGTATATATGATACTTTGCTTATACTATTAAAATATTTGAAATTATATTTACAAATTTTTGAAACAATCTTAAGTTTATACAAATCAAAAAGTTTCAAATGTTTTAAAAGATCTTAATGTATTTTAAAAAGTATAGTGTTGATGTGATATCCCATTACCTCCTAATTTCTTTATATTTTTCCTACAAACAAGAATGCTCTTCCGCAAAAATTCAGTATAATCATTCCTCTTTCTTTCTCTACTTCAAGCGCGCACACCTTATTCCTATGTTTCTCTATATTTATATGTTGGAAAATACAAGTTCATACATACCTTCAATCTTAATCCAACACCAGTAATTTATTCTGCTTTTCTCCCTTTCCAAATCTGGCAATGCCTTCTCCTTCAGTGAGAAACCAGCGTTCACCATCCCTCACAGCTATACTTTCTGTTGTATCTACTTTCCTTACATTGATGATGTGCTCACCCTGCTCAGGCCCCAGCAGCCTGAGATAGGTTCCCTTCTTACACACTTGGACACTGACTCTTCACACATGACTGCCCTGACCCACTACATGGATGTTCTCCTTATCCTACTCCAGCTTTAACACCCTACTAATCTTACCTTATCCAGACTCTGACACCAAACAAACATGCCTTCCACACCTACTTGGTTACCAATATCCCACTCAGGGCATCCAAAATTCTCACCATAGTACACGCTTAAATACAGAAAGTATATTTGTGAAGGATAGTGAAAGTTGATTTTTCACCTAAGGAAAAGGGACTGAAAAAAATTGGAAAGGGAAAAAGTAAAATAGATTCTATGGTATTGGACTAGATTTGAAGATACTGGAACAAATTTTTAGTTTTCAATATACAGATATTGAAATGCCTACCTTTTTCTTCCCTGTCTCATGATTTTGAGTCAAAATTGTTCATGAACAGAAGGAAAGATGAAGAGAAGCCAAAATTACAATTTTTAACAGCTGTATTATTTTCTATGTTTGTGCCATGTTTTTAAAATTCATTCTTTTAGTCTTTGATACCTTAAGAGTTTTGAATTTTTCCCTCTAATACAGTAATGAGTTTTGGATCTTTAGCTTGTTAGAGAAGGTTGATAAAACTGAAATTACTAGATTGCAGCATGCCAAATTCTTAAACCTTTATAATACGACAAGGAAAACAGAAAGCCCTCCCGGGTAGCAAGAATCTGCCTGCAATTCGGGGGAGCCAGGTTCGATCCCTCGGTCAGGATGATCCCCTGGAGAAGGGCATGGCAACCCACTCCTTTCCTGGAGAATTCCAGAGAGAGAGGAGCCTGGCAAACTACAGTCCATGGGTCACAAAGTGTCAAACATGACTGAGTGACTAACACACACGCGTTCACTGTTATAATCTCCATTTCTTTGCTGTTGTTGTTCAATCACTACATCGCGTCCGACTCTTCATGACTCCATGGATTGCAGCAAGCCAGGCTCCTCTGTCCTCCACTGTCTCCTGGACTGTGCTCAAATTCATGTCCTTTGAGTCAGTGATGCTAATCATCTTATCCTCTGCTGCCCCGTTCTCCTTTTGCCTTCAATCTTTCCCAGCATCAGGGTCTTCTCCAGTGAGTCTGCTCTTTGCATCAGGTGGTCAAGTACTGGGGCTTCAGTTTCAGCAATAATCCTTCCAGGGAACATTCAGGGTTGATTTTCTTTAGGATTGACTGGTTTGATCTTCTTGCAGTCCAAGGGACTCTCACAAGTCTTCTCCATTTCTTTAATTACCAATAAAATTACACGCTTTTTCCTGGTTATTTCCCATTTTTCCTGTCAATTATTTTTTCATGCTGACACTACTTCTTATAGTACTTTCTTGATGATTCTTGAAAGTCTGTTTATATTAAGCAAAGTAATATGCTGTCATATTTATTGCAAATATGCTTACTAGTTTTTCTTTTTTGCTTTTACAATATATTTTAATGTATTATAATTGAAAACAGTTTTAATATTATTGAGTAGCTTCTTTGGCATATTCACAAAATTCTACCTCAATGGGAATTTAACTGTTTATCTAACACTCCCTTCTAAGGGCTTTTATGGTTTTAACTAACTATATCTGTCAAAGATTTGTTTTGTGTGGTTTCTGGTGAAGATTTGATTTATTTCTTTTCTTAATATAACACAACTTCCCTTATATTATTAGTTAAACATGTTTCTTTATTTAAATATTACATTATATATATTAATATCCATTTGGAGGCAATTTCTTACATTCTGTCCAGTTTTCAAATCTTATGCCAGTACTTCAGTGTTTAAATTATTGTATGTTTAAATAGCCAATAGAATGAGAAAATTCCTTTCACACCTCATTAAAAGAGTTCTGGAGTCAAGTCCAGTGTGGAGGTGGCAGGGGTGGAGGGAGGTATAGGAGGAAGGGTTTTCTCACGCTAACAAGCAACTCTCAGACACCAATAGTACATGCAAGAATTTAACTCAGTTCAACTTCCACTAGTTAAGAGTTCAGTCTTATGAGACTACTCCAACGCCCATTTTAGATGCTAGTCACAAGCCCATGTTGCTACCTGCAATTCTGACTGGCTATAAATCAAAAGTTCCCACAATCAATCCTTCCTTGGGTTCAACTAATTTTTTGTAATAGCTCACAGAACTCAGAACATCTTTTCAGTAACTAGATTGCCAGTTTATTATATAAATAAAATCTAAGTTAGGAACAGCCAGAGGGAAGATGCACAGGACAAGGTGGGGGGAAGAGTGAGGAGCTTCCATGCCCTCTCCAGCAGCTAACCCTCTCCCCACACTCTATGTGTTCACCAACTCAGAAGTTCTCCAAACCCCATCAGTCTGGGTTTTTATAGAGGCTTCAATACATGTGCTCAGTCACTCAGTCATGTCCAACTCTTTACAACCTCCTGAACAGTAGTCTGCCAGGCTCCTTTGTCCATGGAATTTTCCAGGCAGGAATACTGGAGCGGGTTGCCATTTCCTTCCCCAGGGAAGCTTCCTGGCCCAAGGATCAAACTCACATCTCTTGTGTCTCCTGAATGGGCAGGTAGATTCTTTACCATTGCACCACCTGGGAAGCCCTTCAATACATAGTCATGATCAATTAATTATTGGCCACTGGCATCTGATTCACCCTCCAATCCCTTGGCTTCCCTGGAGGTCAGGTGATGGGACTGAAAGTTCTACCCTTTAATTACATGGTTGGTTCTTCTAGCAACCAGCCCCATCCTTAGATGGGGTCCAGAAAGGCACTTCATCAATATAACAAGAGACACATTTGTCACTGTCAACACTTAGGAAATTCCAAGGATTTGGGGAACTGTGAGCCAGGAACTGTGGATGAAGATAAGACACATATGAGAAATATACTTTGGTCATCTGAATGTATATAGTTCTTATAAGTCACAAAATTGCATCATCATATTCAATAATTCCTGAGCTATGATACTGTGAGTCTTCCTCCAAATAGTTTTAGAATCACCTTTCTTGTTTTTTACCAAAGAGACTTTAAAGTATGTTTAACATGCTATAGTTTATTTCTCATTCAAATCTATGATATGTATTTCCTTTTATTCAGTCTTTTGATTTTTTGAAAATAATTTTTTATTTTTAATAATTTAGTTTATATTTTAATGATAATATTTTTTATTTTTTCATCTTTTCTTGTTATACCTACTTAGTTGTTTTTTAAAGTGATTTCATTTTCATTGTGAATGAATTCACATTTTTAAAATAATTTCACTGTCTTATATAGGAAAATATTTGATTTTTGTGCATTTATCTTATGACAAGCTATACAGTACTATAGTCCTTTGTACTGTAAATATTATATCATGCTTTTCTTGATATTTTAGGAATAAAATGGTATTGCCTGAAAATCTCCCATGTGTCTCCTCCCAAATAAAATACAACATTTAAATAAATATATCAGTATATTATGAGAGCTAAACTTTCCTAGCTACCTTCTCCTCTGGGATGACAATATATTTTAGTGATGTCTTGTTGGATAATATACTGTTGGAAATTATAGCTACTACAAAACCCACATCAATAAGAGGAAATATAAATGGCTATTTAAATATAATATATGTTTGCTAACACAAATAATACTGTAAAACAAAAAATGTTGCTCATCATCTGGTTCTACAAGGATTAAATTATTAGCCTGCAGGTGCTGACCAACAGTATACCCCAAAAGGAATTCAGAAGGAAAAACAGCATGAGGCACTCTGTGCTTTGGAAAAGCAGACTTGCTAGATAGTTAGATAAATCTAAAGAAGAATTTTAATGAGTCCAGATTCTTGAATCTTCCTATACGCATAAAAGCTCTAAAAGCATTAATTGAGATAGCTGTTCCTTGTAATTAGCGGTGACCTTTTTACAGAGAAGTATGCTTGACTATGGGCTTCCCAGGTGGCGCTAGTGGCAAAGAAGTGAAGTGAAGTGAAGTCGCTCAGTCGTGTCCAACTCTTAGCGACCCCATGGACTGTAGCCTACCGGGCTCCTCCATCCATGGGACTCTCCAGGCAAGAGTACTGGAGTGGGGTGCCATCGCCTTCTCCAAGCTATAGTCTATAGGGTCGCAAAAAGTTGGATAGGACTAAAGCAGCTTAGCACACACACACATGGTTGACTGCATGTATTCCCTAGGCAAAATCATGTATATACTGGTTTCTCCCTCTGTTTCCCAGGAGCAGTTCTCTCAGAGCGATTTCACTGAAATTCTGCTTCCCAAGCTATAGTCTTCAGTAAGACTCTGAATAAAACTCAACTCACAGTTCTTATAGGGTGCATTTTTCTTTCAGTTGACAATACACAGCCACAATATCACATAAATGTTTTAGCTTAATATGTATTTTTTCTGATTTTATTTTTCCCTCTTTTTATATAGATCATTCTTGAATCTGATTTCTAATGGTAGTGAACTGCATTTCAAAGACAGTCTGTATTACATTGCTACACAATTATCATGAAATAGTAAATGCTTTCAGTTCAGTTCAGTTCAGTTGCTCAGTTGTGTCCAACTCTTTGTGACCCCATGAATTACAGCACTCCAGGCCTCCCTGTCCATCACCAACTCCCAGAGTTCACTCAAACTCACGTCCATCGAGTCAGTGATGCCATCCAGCCATCTCATCCTCTGTTGTCCCCTTCTCCTCCTGCCCCCAATCCCTCCCAGCATCAGAGTCTTTTCCAATGAGTCAACTCTTTGCATGAGGTGGCCAAAGTACTGGAGTTTCACCTTTAGCATCATTCCTTCGAAAGAAATCCCAGGGCTGATCTCCTTCAGAATGGACTGGTTGGATCTCCTTGCAGTCCAAGGGACTCTCAAGAGTCTTCTCCAACACCACATTTCAAAAGCATCAATTCTTTGGTAAATGCTTTAGGAAGCCCCAGTCCTTAACTTCAGAAAAAGAACACTCATATAGAAGAGGAATCTCTAAATTCACCTTTAACAGAGAATTTTATAAAGATGTCTAATGTTCAAAACTGGAAAAAAAAATCCAGACAGCATTTTGACTATCAGTCAATATAGGCTAAAGCTGTATTTACCATTAAGTGAAGTTCACTAAGGATACAACCTGCTTTCCTGTAATTCTACTGACTTTAATTTGTTTGTCTCACTACCCTATGCCAGGCCAAAAATAGTAGGTGGTGAAGAATCACCCAAGAACTACTGAAACTTTTCTAATTTGAAGAAGACACATCTTAGAATAACTTTTCTTTTTAAATAATGTGCTATCATAAGGAACTGGTTTTGTTTACTCTTGTCTAAATATTCCAAGCCTTAGAACCTGGTAGGTCTTTGAATTCCATGATAACTATTAACTTACCTTGGAAACTTAGTCTATGAATATCTGAGTATTTATGCCAGCTCAGCATAGGAAATCCTAATGGATTCATTGGCATTTTCTTGAAGATAAATGTTTACATCTATCTATTCTGTTTTTATTCAGTAAACTGTTAATTACTCCATATTTTACTTCCTCAGACATGTAGAGAAACTCACTAATTATCTCGGAACATTAGGCTGGGTAGACAACCTGGTGAGAACTTCTGTGGGGAGAATCATTTTTCAACATGTTTCCAAGGATGTGGGAAGGGCTTGGATTGTAATGTACCTGTTTAATAGCTACCTGGAGTAAGCTGATACACAGCACTCATTCTGCAGATATTATTCTCTTCACCTTCAGCAAGATGTTAAATGTTTTTAAATAGCTGTTCTGTACTGTTTTATTGGTGTTAACAGAACTCTTATGGTTGTTACTGACCATTTTTATAGTCCTTTGCTGCTTCATTTCCACAGCAGGCAAATCTGGCTACCAAAAATGTCATTGATCATAGTTTTAAGCATCATCCATAGATGATAAAATTGGTGATATCACTGAATGACAGATTCAAAAGTATCATAAAAACTCCTTCAAACAGATGGCAAATATACCACTGTTTACATATTTTAAATGGATGCCACAGATGGTAAGAAATTATTCCACCATGTTTAATAGGAAAATTCCACAGCATTTCTACAAAGGCACTTTTCTTTTTACTGCAAGGAAATATATTCTGTAATTTAGCTACCAACCACGCTTTTACCTTCCAAATTGTATATTAGAAGCATATGGGAAAGATGGTTGGAAAGCCTGTATTCATTTCTTCTTTATGCACCTTAAATTTATTGAACAATAAAAATGAATAGGATTGAGAAAGGTGTATGGATGTGTTCATTATTTAGTAAAAATGGATAATTCTTAAAAGCATTCTCAAATAATTTACTTGTTGAATTACAACTAGTTTCATGATTAAAAATTTTTGGCTATAAAGAAAACAGTAAATTGTCAACTGTTAACAGTTTTAAGATATTTTTTAATGTACGAATAATCCATTTGTATTGTATACTAATTGTATGATTATTCTGTGAAATGGTGGTATAATTTGTTATGGTATATTTGCTTTGAGCAACAGGAATAATTCAGCAAATTAAGTAAAGATTTGAAAATAAGAGTTTAAATTTTGTATTGGATTATAAATGTGATTATAGAGTAGCTGAGTATCAGATTATTATTGCACTTTACATAAACAACCGTTCATTCCTTAAAATATTTCATTCTGTTCTCTCAATATTGTACACCTATTCCTTGGATCTTGGTGAGGAAATTAGTTCCTCTATAAGCAAACTTACTTCGTATTACATATTCTGAAAAACAGAAAATTCATTCTAAATCAGGACCCTTCATAGAACTTCCATATCATTCTCACCTTCTTTTTATTTGAACAATTAGTATAACTAGCTTCTTTTCAAAAAAAATATATATATTTTTAAAAATTCCTTACTTTCCTTTATTTTATTTTTTTTATAAATTTAAAAAAATTTTATTTTTACTTTATTTTACTTTACAATACTGTATTGGTTTTGCCATACATTGACATGAATCCACCACGGGTGTACATGCGATCCCAAACATGTACCCCCCTCCCATCTCCCTCGCCACAACATCCTTCTGGATCATCCCCGTGCACCAGCCCCAAGCATGCTGTATCCTGCATCGGACATAGACTGGTGATTCGATTCTTACATGATAGTATACGTATTTCAATGCCATTCTCCCAAATCATCCCACCCTCTCCCTCTGAGTCCCAAAGTCTGCTATACATATCTGTGTCTTTTTTGCTGTCTTGCATACAGGGTCATCATTGCCATCTTTCTAAATTAACTTTTAAAATGTAAATTTGATCTATTCAAACATATAGATGATCAGATTTTTCCTTCATATAGCTTTTTGAAATATTTCTCAGTTGTGAGCATAAGGCTGCCCTTTGTGGAAGACTGGTAGTAGAATTGATTCTTCTTTATCACATATAGAAAATAACCTATTATATTTACATGTTAAGAGCTGAGGTAGTCTTCCTTGTCTTCTAGCTATTGTTTATTTCTATTATTTCTTCTTCATATTGGAGAAGGAAATGGAAACCCACTCCAATTCTCTTGCCTGACGAATCCCATGGAGGGAGGAGCCTGGTAGGCTACAGTCCATGGGGTTGCAAAGAGTCAGACACGACTGAGCAACTTCACTACACAGACCTTTATGAAAAACTTTATTAAAATTCAAAATCTAAAAATCGTTTTTACCAAGATAATAAAGAAATTGAAGTGAATGAGAGGTGGACATAGAAACTGATATTTATAGCTCAAAATTTTAATACTACATGGTACGACTTCTATTTTGTGATAAGATGGTGATAATGTCCTTCCAGAATCAGGACACAGACATTGCTTCGTTGAACCAAAACCAAAGCCATTTAAGACAACATTGTTAGAACTTAAAGTTTTGATCTCTAGTTTCTAAGCAGTGGTTCCCAAATGTTATATTACATTAGAATCACTTAGAGACTTTTAAAAATAAAGATTATTGGGTACCAGACCCAGAGTTTTGGATCCAACAGTCTGCAGCTATAAAATTAACTTTTCTAAGAAGCTCCCAGTTGACTTTTATGCTGCTCGTCCAGAGACCATACTTTGAGCACTACCTTAGCCTGAAAACAAAGGGGAAAAACACTGAACTGAGATGTTTTAACATTACCTGTGTGATCTTAGAGAAGGTATTTACTATCCCAGGTTTACTGTTTTATCTTTTTCAAATAAAAGTGCCGGTCCAGGTGATTGCTCTTTTCTTGTGTTTTACTCCAAAATCTATGAATATAAATCAAGAGCCACAAAAGAGCATACAATGCCCTTAATTAGGGTGATTCAAAGGTCTTACAGAAGATAGAGGTTTGAAAATACTTTACAAAGGCGCTTTTTTCTTCATCTTGGCTTCCTCTGTCAAGGTGGTTAAACTTGAGTTCAAAATGTCTCTGCTTGAGCTACACAAGCAAACAAACAAACAAACAGAACTAATGGGTATGTGGCTTTAAATTCGATTTTTTCTTTAGCAAACTATTAATATGAAATTATTGCTGAGGAGATTGGGTATTTGGAGATTTCTTCACCTCAGGCTGCTCTCTGGAATCAATGTCATAAAGATGTCATAAATTTAGTTCCTCGCCTCTCTACATTGACTTAAAACCTGAGGGTTTTTAAAGCCTCATGCCAATCCACCTCCATGATAGGTTATTCAGTAAATACTACTGCTGCTGCTGCTGCTGCTAAGTCACTTCAGTCATGTCCGACTCTGTGTGACCCCATAGACAGCAGCCCACCAGGCTTCCCCATCCCTGGGATTCTCCAGGCAAGGGTACAGGAGTGGGTTGCCATTTCCTTCTCCAATGCATGAAAGTGAAAAGTGAAAGTGAAGTCAATCAGTCGTGTCCGACTCCTTGCGACCCCATGGACTGCAGCCTACCAGGCTTCTCCATCCATGGGATTTTCCAGGCAAGAGTACTGGAGTGGGTTGCCATTGCCTGCTGTTAATTACATTGGTGGCTCTTTCCACCCCTATATTTCAGAGACTTTAAATTCCCTGAGTTAGAGAAAATTAGAGAGAATAGTCTAGGCTTCAGTTCAGTTCAGTCGCTCAGTCGGGTCTGACTCTGCGACCCCATGAGTTGCAGCATGCCAGGCCTCCTTGTCCATCACCAACTCCAGGAGTTCACTCAAACTCATTTCCATCGAGTTGGTGATGCCTTCCAGCCATCTCATCCTATGTCGTCCCCTTCTCCTCCTGCCCCCAATCCCTCCCAGCATCAGAGTCTTTTCCAATGAGTCAACTCTTTGCATGAGGTGGCCAAAGTATTGGAGTTTCAGCTTTAGCATCAGTCTTTCCAATGAACACCCAGGACTGATCTCCTTTAGAATGGACTGGTTGGATCTCCTTGCAGTCCAAGGGACTCAAGAGTCTTCTCCAACACCACAGTTCAAAAGCATCAATTCTTTTGTGCTCAGCTTTCTTCACAGTCCAAGTCTCATGGAAACACACAAATGTTCTCTCCATAGGTGATCTGACTAGGTGTCTACCTAGGTTAGCCTTACTTAGGTACCTGGCCACTTTTGAATTATGTTTTTCCATTTCAATTACAATTGAGACAATTTTGGTCACTGATGGAAACGGACTGTGAAGATGATTCACTACTCAGAATCAATAAAGAGTGTCACAGGTTTGATGTTTTGAGGGAGCAATGGAGTGTTAGGAAAATCATTTTCTAATTTGTACTCTTAGCAGTTCCCAAAGTTTTAACAAAGGGCTATTAAGTTAAAATATTAATAGTTTTAAAGAAATCAGATAACGTATTCTTAAGTAATATTTGTAGTCTATTATAAATTGATTCACCTAAAAAGTTGTCTGCCCTGAAAACTTTTCTTTTCTCTTCCCCCTTACAGAATAATCTGTTTCATTATTATTTTTTTTAAAAACTCATATGGCAATCTCAAAACTCCCTCCAGTGCTTGTCCTGATGTGGAAAATTCTCCAGAATGGCAAATAAAGGAACGTTTCCACAATTGTTTCAAGTAATCCATGACTATCTCAAATGAATTTTACTTTATAAAAGTAGTATTTGTTAAAATTCATTATATTTTTCCTGTTTTAAGTAAATCAAGTACAAATAATACTTCAATAAAAAGTCACGAGGCTTCCCTGGTGACTCAGAGGTTAAAGGGTCTGACTCCAATGTGGGAGACCCACGTTTGATCCCTGGGTTGGGAAGATCCCCTGGAGAAGGAAATGGTAACCCACTCCAGTATTCTTGCCTGGATAATCCCATGGACGGAGAAGCCTGGTAGGCTACAGTCCACGGGCTCGCAAAGAGTCAGACACGACTGAGCGACTTCACACACACATAAAGTCACTCTAAGAGATATATAGAGCTTTATGGCTACATAAAATTTAAATTTAAAAATAAATATCTTTAGAAAAATACACTAAGATGTTCAATAGAATACTAAGTTTAAAATCATACTTTAGGATAAATTAATGTTGCAGAATTAGAATGGTAATAAAAATTCAAGTAGACAAAATTAATGGTATAGAATTTCCTACTATTAAATAATAATTTGGCATTAAAAATTGAAATAATACTTTTTATTATTTATTTATTTGGCTGCACCAGGTCTTGGTTGTGGTATGCAGGATCTTTAATTGTAGCATGTGGGATCTAGTTCCCTCACCAGGGATCAGACCCAGGTCCCCTGAATGGGGAGCGTAGAGTCTTAGCCACTGGATCACCCGGGAAGTCCCCTTGTATACTTTAAATGAATGATGATGATATAAATTTATTATAGTATTCATGTTCTATTGCTGTCAATACTTGAATAATACCACAATTTCAATTACCTATGTTAAAATAAAATGTTTAGATGTCAGTTTAGAGTAGAATCACTTTCAGCAATGCATTTTTGAGTAACAGTAATATCTGACCACCTGTGTCGTATTGCACTAAGTATAAAATTGGCAACTCTCATAATAATAATAACTTATAACTTAGTTTAAAAATACTTCTGAAGTATATTAAATTGAAATGTTTATATAATAAAGTAGGCATTATTTTCTCATATTTGTAGATAAGGCAACTGGCCATTGTGTAACATAGGCAAATCATTTGCTTGAAATGAAAATGATATGAAAGTTGAAACCAGGAAAAATTTGATGCAGTGTTTTATGTTTGCTTTTTCTATCTCATTCTACCAAAGTGTAAAAAGTGATCAACCATAACAATAACATACAAATTTTGTATACATCTGCAAGATCTATGCATCTGCATTTCATATATCTACATTGTACATATACATTTCACTGGGGGTCTGAAAACTTTGTAGATTTTTTTGTTTAGATTTCATCAAAATGTTCCCAGTTAATGATTCTTTAACAATTACTATATTATAATATCATATCCTTCCTTCTTAGAACTCTAATATCATTCAATTTTGAACTGTTCTTCTGTAATTAGTTTAGGTCACTCTTCCATCTTTTGTTAAAATATTATTAGTGAAGCATCAGTGGATTCAATGTCATCAAATCCAATGAAGTTAAATTATCACTTGTGACTGATAATTCTCAGTAGCAAATTATCTCTGAATTCATCAGAGAGATTAACACTTATAATCACTTTTATAAAAAAATGAAGTTGAAATTATCAACCAAGAAAAGTGATAAAATATTTTTTTATTTGACTAAAATGTTGCTGTTGGGTGTAATAGAAGAAAAATGAGTGTCTGAGCTGCCAAGGATATTTGTTACGTTGCAACAGTCTTGCTCTCACATTTCCTTCTATTAAAAGGTGTTAGATTCTGCCTTTATTTTAATAATTAGGCAGTCTCAAAGTTTAAATCAACACTTGCAACCGAAAACCTTGTCAATCATTCTGACTTGAAAATCTTGAGGACTGTAAGTGTCAACCACTATCTAACATTTTTCCTTCAAATATCTATCAGTTCAGTTCAGTTCAGTCGCTCAGTCGTGTCCGACTCTTTGCGACCCCATGAATCACAGCACGCCAGGCCTCCCTGTTCATCACCATCTCCCGGAGTTCACTCAGACTCACGTCCATTGAGTCCGTGATGACATCCAGCCATCTCATCCTCTGTCATCCCCTTCTCCTCCTGCCCCCAATCCCTCCCAGCATCAGAGTCTTTTCCAATGAGTCAACTCTTCACATGAGGTGGCCAAAGTACTGGAGTTTCAGCTTTAGCATCATTCCTTCCAAAGAAATCCCAGGGTTGATCTCCTTCAGAATGGACTGGTTGGATCTCCTTGCAGTCCAAGGGACTCTCAAGAGTCTTCTCCAACACCACAGTTCAAAAGCATTAGTTCTTTGGCGCTCACCCTTCTTCACAGTCCAACTCTCACATCCATACATGACCACAGGAAAAACCATAGCCTTGACTAGATGGACCTTAGTTGGCAAAATAATGTCTCTGCAAGAGTATTATCAACTGTTCAACTAGCATTTTCAGGGAAAAGAGATATAACCTACTCTGAGCTCCATGAATTTGTTGATTTAATGTAATCTAATACATAAGTTTCAATACCTCAAATATATGCTCCTTCTGAGAAACATGTCTGTGGCTCACAAGATGGTTATTGTTCAGCCTTAAGGTGGAAAACAGTTTCAATTCACTTCTAGACATTTCCAATATTTACATATATGGTACAAGATGCCATATAACCAGAAAATGTCTCAAGAAACTATTCTATCTTGCTATACCAGAAAGTTATGCTTAAAACTTGCCACGTATCTACTTGTGAGAGAATAGAATTTTTAAAGCATCATTACTAATTTCCCTAATACTAGATATTATCTATAATGAACAACCTTCACTCACACCTGAGGAACAGCATCATAGTGAGGCTTAAGTGTACATGACATGCCATCTACATTTAATATCATAGATGATTAGTGATGGAAGTATTTTTGAAGGATACATTATTTTTTTAAAATCTGGCTCTTCTCTTAAATACAAAACACTGGACTTGCTGCAGATACTGAAGAATATTTTTAAAGGTTATACATATGAGTGAAAAAATTGGCTTAAAGCTAAACCTTCAGAAAACTAAGATCATGGCATCTGGTCCCATCACTTCATGGCAAACAGACGGGGAAACAGTGGCTGACTTTATTTTTGGAGGCTCCAAAGTCACTGCAGATGGTGATTGCCACCATGAAACTAAAAGACGCTTACTCCTTGGAAAGAAAGTTATGATCAACTTAGACAGCATATTAAAAAGCAGAGACATTTCTTTGTCCACAAAGGTCCGTCTAGTCAAGTCTATGGTTTTTCCAGTAGTCATGTATAGATGTGAGAGTTGGACTATAAAGAAAACTGAGTGCAGAAGAATTGATGCTTTTGAACTGTGAAGTTGGAAAAGACTTTTGAGAGTCCCTTGGACTGCAAGGAGATCCAACCAATCCATCCTAAAGGAGATAAGTCCTGGGTGTTCATTGGAAGGACTGATGTTGAAGCTGGAACTCCAATACTTTGGCCACCTGATGTGAAGAGCTGACTCATTGGAAAAGACCCTGATGCTGGGAAAGATTGAGGGCAGGAGGAGAAGGGGATGACAAAGGATGAGATGGTTGGATGGCATCACCGACTCAATGGACATGGATTTTGGTAGGCTCCTGGAGTTGGTGATGGACAGGGAGGCCTGCTGTGCTGCAATTCATGGGGTCGCAAAGAGTCTGACACGACAGAGTGACTGAACTGGAACTGGAACTGGATACATATGTTATTATGCCAGTTGCATGTTAACCTTAAAAGGTCTGGATGATGGCAATAATTTGTTGTTGTTAAGTCACCCAGTTGTGTCTGACTCTTTGCAACCCCCGTGGACTGCAACACGCCAGGCCTCCCTGTCCCTCACCATCTCCCGAAGTTTGCCCAAGTTCATGTCCATTGCATTGGTGATGCTGTTCAGCCATCTCATCCTCTGATGCTCTCTTCTTCTTTTACCCTTAATCTTTTCTGGCATCAGGGACTTATCCTATGAGTAGGTTGATGGTAATAATAGCACATGTCTATTTAAAAGATGGAAAATGGACAGAATTGAAGAAAGAACACAGATGAAAGCTTGCCCTTTCTTAGTGAAGTTGTGACACAGATGGATCACAAAATTGATTGAAAAGTATTCTCCAGATTGGGTAGAGAGGATTTTCCTCTGCTTATTAATCAGAGTAATGCTCATGACATTTCTAAGCCTTTGAAGAGTAGGAATGCATAATAGATCCAATCACACCTGTGTATAAATTATGCAGTCAGAAGGGACCAGAATGAAGGCATTTTTAAAAGTTCAGAATGAAGTAAAATTCATTTTCTAAACAATGGATAATTCTGTGCTGTGCTTAATCACTCAATCTGTCTGACTCTTTGCAACTCCATGGACAGTAGTCTGCTAGGCTCCTCTGTCTATGGGATTCTCCAGGCAAAATACTGGAGTGGGCTGCCACGCCCAACTCCAGGGATCTTCCCAACCCAGGTGTACCACATTGCAGGTGGATTCTTTACCATCTGAGCCACCAGGGAAGCCCAAGAATACTGGAGTGGGTAGGCTATCCCTCCTCCAGGGGAACTTCCCGACCGAGGAATCAAACCAGGGTCTCCTGTATTGCAGGCGGATTGTTACCAGCTAAGCTACCAGAGAAGACCTGGATAATTCTATTAGGATATTTTTTTTAAAAGACTCTTTCCCAAATTATCAGAATAAAGGCATTTCTTCAATAAATTTTATTTGGTTAAATGTGTTTATGAGAAGAAGTTACAAATGTCTGCATATAAATACAATTAATCCAAAGCTCAGTGCATTGCTAGTGAAATCAATTACTCTTTTCTTGGTCATATGTTGTTTGGCAGGAAGTCTATAGTTTCTGCAACATTCAGGTTTTACAAGCAGGCCTATTTTATAGGAAGTCGCGGCAGTATTTTTAAAGAGAAGCTATATAATGCATTTCTGAGTCTCTGAGGTGAAGATTTATTGTATTCACTAGTGCCAAGAACAGATAGCATGGGCTGGCAATATACAAACATTTCCACGGTCATGATACAGTAGTCCAGGACTGACATACAAAATTTTTCCTATTTCAGCCCTTGGTATCTCACTGGAAATTAGCAGCTCAATCTCATATTGACTTGTCCAACATGAGGCAGATTTTGTAAATAACAACTCTAAATACATTTACTCTTATGTGACTTCTCCATAGAAATTGCCTACTTTTACGTAAATAGAACTTATTTGCACAATTATTTTGATTGTCAGACTTTTATTAAACCAGCTAGCTATGATGTATAGAATACTTAAGCAGTATTTTATAATCATCTTAGAATTTATATTTAATTTTTAAAGTATTAATCAATTTATTTTTGGCTGCGCTGGGTCTTCATTGCTTCTTGGGGCTTTCTCTAATTGTGGTAAATGGGGGCTTCTCTCCAGTTGTGATCTGAAGGCTTCTCATTGTGGTGGCTTCTCTTGTGCAGCACAGACTCTAGAGTGCAGGCTCAGTAGTTCTGAGGCACAGACTTAGTTGCTCAGCAGCATGTGGGATCTTTCCAGACCAGAGATCAAACCCATCTCTCCTGCATTGGCTGGTGGATTCTTAACAAGGGACCACCAGGGAAATCCCTTCTAAATTAAATTTGATCAGTCTATTAAAAAACGTTGAACTTTAATGAGTAACTCACCTTCATTGTCAGAAGTAATTTGGTCAAAGGGCAAAACATGGTAACTTACCTGACAGAAATATCAATGTTTATGGTGAAGGTGCACTTGAAAATCATGAAGAGTAATTTTATGTATTTCAATGAGAAATTTGTTTGCTCCATGGTAATCTGACGTATTATAGCAGAGAAGATTGATTGTTTCTTACTGCCTTTGCTTAGCTATATTAAGGTAATTATAGGAGAAGGCAATGGCACCCCACTCCAGTACTCTTGCCTGGAAAATCCCATGGATGGAAGAGCTTGGCAGGCTCCAGTCCATGGGGTTGCTAAGAGTCGGGCACGACTGAGCGACTTCACTTTCACTTTTCACTTTCCTGCATTGGAGAAGGAAATGGCAACCCACTCCAGTATTCTTGCCTGGAGAATCCCAGGGACAGGGGAGCCTGGTGGGCTGCCGTCTATGGGGTCACACAGAGTCAGACACGACTGAAGCAACTTAGCAGCAGCAGCAGCATGAAATTTTAACATAGCTTTTAGCTCAAGAGAAAAGTATATTTCCACCATGAAGATATTAAGTTATACATTTAAGCATGCTACTGCTGCTGCTAAATTGCTTCAGTTGTGTCTGACTCTGTGCGACCCCGTAGATGGCAGCCCACCAGGCTCCCCTGTCCCTGGGATTCTCCAGGCAAGAACACTGGAGTGGGCTGCCATTTCCTTCTCCACTGCATGAAAGTGAAAAGTGAAAGTGAAGTTGCTCAGTCATGTCCAACTCTTTGGTGCCATTGCCTTCTCCTGCATTTAAGCATAATTGATATTTAAAACACTTGTCATACTAATGATCTCATTAATCAAAGATGATGTAGTAAAAGTATGGAAGGAAGAATATCTCATGAGTCTTTAACAAACAGACTCAATAGCAAAGGATTCTATAAAAACTAGAATATATGTGCTAGGATGTCTTCATTATTCTGCCTGATGGAGGTATGCTACTTTTATAGAAGGGATACACAGTAAATGAGTGGACAAAGTAGCAAACAATTAAGTTTACAATATGATTAAGTTACCAACATTTTGAACCTGTGCTTACTTTTACAGCTTAAATGTCTACTCTAATTACCCCTGGACACAGTGATTCTTATCAAGCATAGATTCATATCACACTCACCAAAACATGGTGTTACTTTACAAGTGCCTGTCATCCAATTTCATAGGAAAGTCTGCCTCAGATCAGTAAACTTTTGAATTAACCACATGCTGATACATTAGCTGCTGAGTTATACATTTTGAGGTTCATTTTTAATGCACCTTTTATTGATTAACCTACCATAATAATTTTTAGGTTTCAAAATTGTAAACTATATTGACTAAAAAAACAATGAAAGGTGAAGTAGTATGTTAGGTTTTATTATTTCTAAGCAACAAAAATAACTATGTTGCTAAGCCTAGAAATCTGTCATTTTGAGTGTCTATTTTCTTCACCAATCTATTGCTTAATCTTTTGTTAAATGTATAGCACAGACATAACATAGTTACCTTCATTGGCAATATTTTTCTTATCTCAGAAGGGGAGCATATGTAATTAAGTATCATCTTATGTCATATTTGGTTACTTAGAGTAGTGTTATAAACAGGGCATATAACTTTCTAACAAATGCCCAATTTATTTAGTATTACAGGACAAATCTTTCAAACCTTACCAGTTCTGCATACTGTTAGAAAAGTGTAGTATTATTCCCAGATGAACCATATGAAAGAAATGACACCTTTTGGAAGGCCTTTTTTTTTTTTTTTTTAATGAAAATGCCTATAAACCATATTAGGAGTGAAGGAAATGCTTTAGATTCTAAATTTAAATATGATATAAAGACAGATAGATACCTGATTATTTTTATGTTATGCAAAATAAAACTGATAGCTTAAATGAGACTAAGACTTTTAAAAAGTATTTAAAATTTCAGAGTGAATATAATGAACAAATTTTATAGAACACTAAATATTAATAAGAGGAAATTTTAATGAGAAAATGTAGAAACAGAAGTACTTGACAAAATATCTTGAGGCAATTAAGGAATATTATTAGCATAGAGAAAATAGTGTGAAATTACTTGCATGGGATGATATTAAAAACAAAAAAGACAAATAAGAGAAAATGAAGCACATTATTTGGAATTAAGAATCAATTTAAAGCAAAAAGAGAGTCAATCAAAGCATACAAAACAGCCAGGAGATGGCCCTTAATAATAAAAGTGAAGTATATTGATAGTGAAAAGTAAAAGAAGGCAGATTTCAAATAGACCCAAATAGATCTTCAAGAGTTAAATATATTCATATTTATATATTTATATATATATTCACATTTATATATATATATATATATATATATATATCTCATGGTATTAACAATAGAAACTCAATGGATAGATTTACTCAGCAAGTTAAACTCAAGAGAAGAAAGTATAAATTTATTCAAAGATATCAGATGTGAATAATGGACCAATCTTGAAGCCATTCATGGAATACACAGAAGTCCCTATCATACACAGGAAGAGGAGTTTCATCATAGATGCTATTGGAGTTTCAGAAAGACTTGATTTTATAAACTGCATTTCATGTGCTGCCGGTGAATGTGCAGATTGGTAACCATACTGGAGACAATTTAGGATTCATGTGTATCACCAGTTTTCAGAAATCCAACTTCTACCTATGAAATGATCCTAAAGGAATGATTTCAAATGCATCAGGGGACCTACAGGAGCAGAGTCATCATAGAAGCGATAGCAAAAACAACCCAAATCTTCATAAGGGTTAAAATAATTAATGACAATGTACACAATCAACAGAATATTATATATTAATACTATTAGAAATGAATGACTACTGCTACATGAGATAAAAAGAATGAATATCAAAAATATGTCAAACAAAAAGGAAATCCTCAGAAAAATATGCACCCTATTAATCCATTAATAAAAATTAGGTATTAGCAACATTAATTTTTATTTATGTCCACATATTTATGCACCAAATCTTTAGCAATCAAGAAAATTATTATAAAATTTAAGATGAAAAAAGTGAAAGTATTAGTTGCTCAGTCATGTCCAACTCTTTGCGACCCCCTGAGCTGCCAGGCTCCTCTGTCCATGGAATTCTCCAGGCAAGAATACTGGAGTGAATAGCTAGTTTCTTTTCCAGGGCATCTTTCCAACCTACCGATCAAACCCAGGTCTCTTGCACTGCAGGCAGAATCTTTACTGCCTGAGACACCAGGGAAGTCCAAAATTTAAGATAGGAGTTATCTTTGGGGAAAAAAGAGATGCAACAGGGTGGAGGGAGAACACAGTGGCTTGGAATTGGATGATGTGGTATCTAAGGAACACAAAAGTTCTGTCCCTTAATCAGCAGGATAACAGCAGTGTTCATATTAGTATATTTCTTTAAATACTACATATAGTATTCATGTAAGTTTTCTGTATATGTCATTATTATTCAGGTTGAAAATAAGGGTTATCTGTGCAATCAATGTAGTATTTTTGAAAATAGATTCTTTATACTTGTTTGGTGATGTAAAAACTATTTAATTGTATTAAATATAGACCCATATATTAAATATAACATATAACCCCTAAATAAGATACTTGTTTGGACTTAACTGTGTCCTCTCAAAATTCATGTGTTGAAGCCTTAATCCTCAACATGACAGCATTTGGAGATAGGGTCTTTAAGGAGATAATTAAGGTTAAACGAGATATAAAGGCTTGACCCTAATCTCACAAGACTGGTGTCCTTATATGAAAAGGAAGAAAACTAGAGAGAGCTCTCTCTCACATACATTCTCAGAGAAAAGGATATGTGAGGATATCTAGAAGGTGGCACTCTGCAAGTCTGGAAGAAAGGTCTTAACGAAAAACCAAGTCTGCTAGTGCCATAATCTTGAACTTTCAATCACCAGGCTGAGAAAATAGTTTCTTTTGTTTGAGCGACCAGTCCATAGTATTTTGTCATGACAACCCAAGCAGACCAATAAAATATCATATATATAATCACTTTGAAGAGTAAAACTTGTTATCCAAATGATGTTATTAAAGTGATTGCTAATACTAGAAGCACTATTATTAATTGTTCTCAATTTGCTGCATTTTTTTCAGGAGCAAAAGGCCAATTACATGTTGAGCACTATCTCTGGTACTATTAATGTTGACTAAATAGCTATGCTATCCAATAGCTTTATTAAGTTATCTACTAATACCTTTTGGGCTTCCCTGGGGGCTCAGATGGTAAAGCGTCTGTCTGCAATGCAGGAGACCTGAGTTTGATCCCTGGGTTGGGAAGATCCCCAGGAGAAGGAAGTGGCAGCCCACTCCAGTATTCTTGCTTGGAGAATTCCATGGATGGAGGAGCCTGGTAGGCTATTGTCCATGGGGTCGCAAAGAGTCGGACACGCCTGAACGACTTCATTTCACTGAGCAAAAGGCCAATTATCCAATAGCTTCGTTAAGTTATCTACTAATATCTTTAAGGAAGAATAAATTTGAGCTAGCACACAGAAGGGAAGAACCAAACATTTAGGGTGGGTTTAACTAGTCATGCCAAATAAACATTATCAAATGACTTCAGTCACTTTTAACTAATCACTTACATTTATTCAGATTATACCCACCGCATTTTTTCTCATTTTGTTACCCTAAACCTTCTTTTAAATTGTACTTCTTCAAATTGACCCATCTAGATGGAATTTGTCATTTAAAATTTGTTCTCCAGGACTTCTTCTTTTGGCCATAAGGATTAACTATGGAAACTGAACTAGTCTTTTCTCATAAACAACCAGAAATTTGAACAAAATAAATGAAAAATAAACCCTGCTTTCCAGCATTGAACAAAGGCAACATAAGACTATAAGCCCTCAGAGTAGAGGGTTGTAAATGATGTAAGCCCTGCAGCTAACTTTTTGATAGGAGAGTTTTATCAAAGCACAGACAGGAAGGGGAATTCATGCAGAAAACTGGTTTTGAGAGACTGCAGAGACAGAGATTAGGGTATAGGTTAACTAAAGTAGAAAAACATTTACAAGAGAAAGATACACAGAAAAGTAACTATCACATCTGCATAGGTGTTCCTTTGAATTGTTGCACAATCCCGATATGCACATTTGAAGATAAGACTCCAGGTAGTCAGGAAAGAAAAATGACCAGGAAAAAAAAAAAAATGTCAATAATTTATGAATGGAACATTTCCTATAGCTTGCACAGGACTGGGAGGCATTAGAGATCTGACAAAACAGAGACGTTGTTAAACGCCAGAGACATTTAGTGAAGAATCCTAAACCCTCTTTTCTTTCCTTTAAGGGGAGAATTAAATTTTCTTGCTGGAAAAAAGGTGATGGTGGTTTAGTTGCTAAGTTATGTCTGACTCTTGTGATCCCATGGACTGTAGCCTGCCAGGCTTCTCTGTCCATGGGATTCTCCAGGAGAGAATACTGGAGTGGGTTGCCATTTCCTTCTCCAGAGGAGAAGAGGAAAATTAAACTTTCTTGCTGGAAAAAGGGTACTTTAGAGTAAAGCTGCCATCATCATCATTGTCAAGATGATCTGGAAGTAAAGTCATAATTGAAAAATTAAGCTGCAAACCAAAATAAATTAATACCTGCCTGGAAATATTAGCAAGCAAATGTTCAATATGCTTTGAAGAATAATGAAAACACAACCCCAAACTGTGTCCAGTATCTTACAAAAAATTAGTATACATATAAGAAATCAAAAATCATGGTGCATAATTGAAAATCATGATGGTGGGTAAGGATGGTAGTTATACCAGACATACCACATGCAGAGAAGGCAAATCTCTATCCAGAGTAAATGTCTATCCCAATAAGAACAAAATACTTCCCATAGTGGAAGTAGTTCAGAGTAATCAATCTGATACCAAGAAGCCATACTGGGGACTCAATGTCAATCTCTCTTTGGTCAATTGAGCATTCATTAGTAGCCATAGATTGGTGAGCCTTGGTGAATACAAATCCATGTTATTATTTGCGGAGAACAAATTAGGAAATTAAAAAACATATTATTTTTAATACTAAACATGTAGATGGGTAATTAACAAGTCTATATTTTAAAAAGCAGGCTTCCTTTGTGGCTCAGTTGATAAAAATACTGCCTGCAATGCAGGAGACCTGAGTTCAATACCTGGGTCAGGAAGATCCTCTGGAGAAGGAAATGACAACCCACTCCAGTATTCTTCCCTGGAGAATTCCATGGACAGAGGAGTCAGGCAGGCTACAGTCCATGGGACTGCAAATCATTGGACATGACTGTGCAACTAACTTTCATATTGTAAAAAGTTACAGAAGTCAGATGTGAGGTTTCACGAGATTGAAAATACATAAATAACAAGGAGAGATATCCTTAATTTATTAATATTTCTATTTTACAATATATAACACTTCTGATAATATGCTGTTTATATATAAAGTTGTATATGCACATAGCATGTAACTTACTCTTTACATTGCTTGTTGTACCATAAGACTAGAGCTTCACATTGTTTGTGAACTGTACTTCACATATCCCTTGTATAATTTCACATTTTGTTGTGTTAACTTGGTAACTGAATTAGTGTGATGTGAAACAAGGGGACATTTTTATTCCTATTGGTTAGGCAGTGACCACATTAAATAGAAAACATTACCCACAGGGCACTCTTGTCAGGGGGTTAACATTTATTCATGAAGAAATAAAAGATTGGGGTATCAGAAGGGCATTTTTGCAAGGCCTACTTCCAACCACTGCGCTGGATGTCAAAGACCAGAGGCCTAATTACCTTTCAGCGGTAACTGCTCTGGTTATAGGATTGTGTTTTCAGCATAATTGGCTTGAGCTTTGACTTCTGAGAGAAGTTTACCTCATTTTTGGTAAATAAACTTTCACTAACAATGTTCAAATTCCCAGCAAAACTGAAGTGTATTTAAGTTGTACAAAATAGATATTTCTTTTTTATGAGTGAGATACTATATGAATTAGACGCAATTTCTAAATGCTGAGGAAAAAAGAGCATAACAAAGTGGAGCATTTCTATAAATAATTTGATCAAGGTGAATATTTCAGAAGACTTTCAAAATAAAATGACATATCTGGACGTTAAATGATGAAAATAAATGATCTATTTACAGCATAAAGGATGGATGAATACATGATCTTTGAGGCTATTATTCCTATAGATAATTTAATATTAGATGAAAACACATGAAATTGGAATTTTTTTAAAAAGGGTTGAATATTAGCAACTTCATATCAGTTTAGTTCAGTCACTCCGTTATCTCCGACTCTTTGTGACCCCATGGACTGCAGCATGACAGGCTTCCCTGTCCATCACCAACCCCCAGAGCTTACTCAAACTCATGTTCATCAAGTCAGTGATGCCATCCAACAATCTCATTCTCTGTTGGCCCTTTCTCCTCCCACTATCAATCTTTCCCAGCATCAGTGTCTTTTTCAATGAGTCAGTTCTTCGCACCAGGTAGCCAAAGTATTGGAGTTTCAGCTTCAGCATCAGTCCTCCCAATGAATATTCAGGACTGATTTCCTTTAGGATAGACTGGTTGGATCTAATTATTATATAATTTTATTTTTTTATCACTATGTAGTTAGACACACACATTGTATATTTAGACTCCTTTTACTTAAAGGATTTATTTTTTCTGCAGTCACAGATATCTTATTTTAAAAATCATATTTATTGTTTTAGAGAATCATGGTGCTGAAGCTTAAGTCATTTTAAAGGACAGACATTTTCTATTCTAGGGTGTGATGCCATTATTTTGATGGTCTCTCATACAACACAGACTACCTGACCTGCCTCTTGAGAAATCTGTATGCAGGTCAGGGAGCAACAGTTAGAACTAGACATGGAACAACAGACTGGTTCCAAATAGGAAAAGGAGTACGTCAAGGCTGCATATTGTCACCCTGCTTATTTAACTCATATGCAGAGTACATCATGAGAAATGCTCGACTGGAAGAAGCACAAGCTGGAATCAAGATTGCCGGGAGAAATATCAATAACCTCAGATATGCAGATGATACCACCCTTATGGCAGAAAGTAAAGAGGAACTGAAGAGCCTCTTGATGAAAGTTAAAGAGGAGAGCGAATAAGTTGGCTTAAAACTCAACATTCAGAAAAGTAAGATCATGGCATCTGGTCCTATCACTTCATGGCAAATAGGTGGGGAATCAATGGAAACTGACAGGCTTTATTTTTGGGTGGCCCCAAAATCATTGCAGATTGTGACTTCAGCCATGAAATTAAAAGACACTTACTCCTTGGAAGGAAAGCTATGACAAACCTAGACAGCATATTAAAAAGCAAGGACATTACTATGCCAACAAAGATCTGTATAGCCTACACTATCCTTTTTCCAGTGGTCATTATGGATGCGAGAGCTGGACCATAAAGAAGGCTGCGCACTGAAGAAATGATGCTTTTAAACTGTGGTGTTGGAGAAGTCTGTTCAAAGTCTCTTGGACTACCAGGAGATCAAAGTAGTCAATCCTAAAGGGAATCAACCCTGAATATTCATTAGAAGGACTGATGCTGAAGCTGAAGCTCCAGTACTTTGGCCACCTGATGCAAAGCACCAACACATTAGAAAAGACCCTGATGCTGGGAAAGATTGAAGGCAGGAGGAGACAGGGATGACAGAGGATGAGATGGTGTGATGGCATCACAGATTCAATGGATGTGAGTTTGAGCAAGCTCCAGGAGATGATGAAGGACAGGGAAGACTGCTGTGCTGCAGTCCATGGGGTCTCAGAGTCGAATACAATTAAGTGACTGAAAAACAACAGGAGAGTCAAATCCCATATAAAGATTTAGACCTTTTGCTCATGAACTCATTGCTATGCCTCTTATATTGCTTGAAGTAAAGCTGACACTCAAGTCGATTTTCGGCTTTGTTTTCTTTTACCCCTTTGAAGCTTAACAGATACCTAGCAGGGGGAAAGGAAACAACAGAGAATATAGGGCTGAGTGAGAGACAATGCACAGGACAGACACACAAACAAGCTTGTGTGACTTAGTTCAGGAGGGGCCCTACCAGCAAAATACACGTTCAGTTTGCATTTTTTTTCACCAATGTGGAGCTTTCAGGAAGGTTAGTGAGAGAGTGATCACCACTTTCACAAATACTTTTAAGAAAACTTTTCTTTTCAAAATCAATATTTTACCCTGGCATCAGTTTAAAAAATTTACATTTGTTTGCCCTTGATCCTCTCCTATGAAAGTATCCAGAGAAGAACATTTTTTTTGTTTTAAGCCACTTATTGAAATGTCTATTAATACCAATCTTTACCCTTGTGTGACAAGCCCTGTCAAAATGACAGACACTGGACACACTGATGCATCTGTGCTGTAGCCACTCATGATTGGAGGCTTGTCATTTGATCTTTACACCTAATGGGTACCAGCTGAACACAAAGTGACTGAAAATGATAGAAAAAGTGGATCAATACCTTGTATCTCAATGGAAGGTTGCACAGCACCTCACCTGAGGAGACTTTGTGTTGGTGGGAATCTTGACGCTGTGTTGGCCCTAGCCTGCCGTAACATGGGCTTATCTTTCTTTGATACGGTTTTCAAATTCCTGATTTATAGCTCTGACATTTGACAGTGCAAAGGAAAATATCAGAAGCAAAATTCAGTGACAGCTAACAACTTTCTCTTCCCTCAAAGATTTTGTAGCTTTGCCTGAGGAGAAGCAACATTTCAACTATTTGATGGTTAATTAGGACTGCTGAATGAACACAACACAATCAAATTAAATATAATCCGGTGTATGTCATCTTACATTAGCAATGGTGGGGTGAAATCATAGGTTTATTGCAATTCACAAATAACTGCTTCAAGGACTGTAGGAATGATTTGCCCCAAAGAAGATTTTCAATATATTCTCATCTCAAAATGTTTTATATCATACTACAGAAAAGTAATAAATTTCAATACAACATGTGGAGGCTGTCCTTAATAGCCCTTCTTCACTAAACTTAGTTTAGACTGAATGCCATTCAGTTTAGACTGTATTCCACCCATCAAAAGAAACTTGGATTAACAATTTACTGAGCATGGCCTTGACAATCAGAAACAGACCCAGTTTCCCCCTCAGTCAGTCTCTCCCACCAGGAAACTTCCATAAGCCTCTTATCCTTCTCCATCTGAGGGCAGACAGACTGAAAACCACAGTCACAGAAAACTAGCTAACCTAATCACATGGACCACAGCCTTGTCTAACCTAATGAAACTATGAGCCATGTCGTGTAGGGCCACCTAAGATGAAGGGTCATGGTGGCAAGTTCTGAAAGAATGTGGTCCACTGGAGAAGGGAAAGGCAAACCACTTCAGTATTCTTGCCTTGAGGGATCAAGACCATCCCCATGGAAAAGAAATGAAAAAAAGCAAAATGGTTGTCTGAGGAGGTCTTACAAATAGCTATGGAAAGAAGAGAAGAAAAAAGCAAAGGAGAAAAGGAAAGATATACCAATTTGAATGCAGAGTTCCAAAGAATAGCAAGGAGAGACAACAAAGCCTTCTTCAGTGATCAATGCAAAAAAATAGAGGTAAACAATAGAATGGGAAAGATTAGAGGTCTCTTCAAGAAAATTAGAGCTACCAAGGGAACATTTCATGCAAAGATGGGCTCAATAAAAGACAGAAATGGTATGGATGTAAGAGAAGCAGAAGATATTAAGAAGAAGTGGCAGGAATACAGAGAAGAACTGTACAAAAAAGATCTTCATGACCCATTATCACAATGGTGTGGTGATCACTCAACTAGAGCCAGACATCCTGGAATGTGAAGTCAAGCGGGCCTTAGGAAGCATCATTATGAACAAAGCTAGTAGAGGTGATGGAATTCCAGTTGAGCTATTTCAAATCCTAAAATATAATGCTGTGAATGTGTTCCACTCAATATGCCAGCAAAATTGGAAACTCAGCAGTGGCCACAGGACTGGAAAAGGTCAGTTTTCCTTCCAATCCCAAAGAAAGGCAATGCAAAAGAATGGTCAAACTGCCGCACAATTGTACTCATCTCACACACTAGTAAAGTAATGCTCAAAATTCTCCAAGTCAGGATTCAACAATAAGTGAACCGTGAACTTCCAGATGTTCAAGCTGGTTTTACGAAAGGCACTGGAACCAGAGATCAAATTGGCAACATCCGTTGGATCATCAAAAAAGCAAGAGAGTTCCAGAAAAACCTCTATTTCTGCTTTATTGACTACGCCAAAGCATTTGACTGTGTGGATCACAATAAACTGTGGAAAATTCTGAAAAAAATGGGAATACCAGACCGCCTGACCTGCCTCTTGATATATCTGTATGCAGGTGAGGAAGCAACAGTTAGAATTAGACATGGAACAATGGACTGGTTTCAAATGGGAAGAGGGGTACATCAAGGCTGTATATTGTCAGCCTGCTTATTTAACTGATGTGCAGAGTACATCATGAGAAATGCTGCACTGGATGAAGCACAAGCTGGATCAAGAGTTCTGGGAGAAATATCAATAACCTCAGATATGCAGATGACACCACCCTTATGGCAGAACATGAAGAGGAACTAAGGAACCTCTTGATGAAAGTGAAAGAGGAGAATGAAAAAGTTGGATTAAAGCTCAACATTCAGAAAACTAAGATCATGGCATCTGGTCCCCAAACTTCATTTCAAATAGATGGAGAAACAGTGGAAACAGCAGTGGACTTAATATTTTTGGGCTCCAAAATCACTGCTCATGGTGACTGCAGCCATGAAATTAAAAGACACTTACTCCTTGGGAGAAAAGTTATGACCAACCTAGACAGCCTATTAAAAAGCAGAGATGTTACTTTGCCAACAGAGGTCCGTCTAGTCAAGGCTATGGTTTTTCCAGTAGTCATGTATGGATGTGAGAGTTGGACTATAAGAAAAGCTGAGCGCCAAAGAGTTGGTGCTTTTGAAATATGGTGTTGGAGAGGACTCTTGAGAGTCCCTTGGACTGCAAGGATATGCAACCAGTTCATCCTAAAGGAAATCAGTACTGAATATTCATTGGAAGTACTGATGTTGAAGCTGAAACTCCAATACTTTAGTAACTTGATGTGAAAAGCTCATTTGAAAAGAGCTTTCATTTGAAAAGACCCTGATGCTTGGAAAGATTGAAGGCAGGAATGGGGACCACAGTGGACGAGATGGTTGAATGGCCTCACTGACTCAATGGACATGAGTTTGAGTAAACTTCAGGATTTGGTGATGGATAGGGAGGCCTGGTGTGCTGCAGTCCATGGGGTCACAAAGAGTTGGACACAATTGAGAGACTGAACTGAACTGAATGCCATTTATACAGAAATTCTACCATGGAAACTATTTTGTGTTCAGTTTGCAATGCAGGAGATGTACATTCAGTCCCTGGGTCAGGAAGATCCCCTGGAGAAGGGCATGGCAATCTACTCCAGTATTCTTGCCTGGAAAGAGTAGTCTTCCAGGCTACAGTCCATGGTTTCTCAAAGAGTTGGAAAAAAATGAGCTACTAACAAACACTTTCACTTTTCACTTGCTGACAGTAGAACACTTGAGTTTTTCAGATAAGTTAATATGAAAAACTTGACACCCTTTAAAAAAATTATTAGTGCATTTCTTGAAGAACATATCACTATGGAGATGGCATTGATGTCTAAATTCACATTTTAAATACAAGATGACCAGCACTGGTCATGTCATATGAGAAACCTCACAAATAATATTTGATATGATAATATGGGAAGTTAGTTTAGAAAGATGCTGTGTCATTACTACAAGAGATTGACACATCTCAATTTTTTCAATGATACTATTATCTTACCTAGTTTGTAGTTTATGGGTAGATGCATATAGGTTTCTTTGTCAATGGTTCAAAAACAGTAAATGTAATTAAAAATTCATTTGCCTTTTTTCCTGGTTTACTCATTATGTAATTTTTCATTTCTTTATTATGTTAGTTTCAAATGTATGGTCAAGCATAAATGTTACCTTTTCAGCCATTCATTTATTAGCACTGATCACTTGTGTATAGGGAAGCACTGGGAGGTTCTATTTTTAAACATGTTTGTTAGTCTCTCTGATTTATCTGTTCTCAATCACTGAATTTATTATCCTCAATATTTTAGTTTGATTTATATTGTGATTTTTTTTAGTGTATTTCCATTTTGTTCTGATCTATCTTTGTCCCTTTTTTCAGATTCTCTATTGATGACAGTAATTATTTACTGAGACACTTTGTTAAATACTCTTATACCCTAGATTTACCTTTAATAGTGCAGAGATGAAGATATATCATTGTCTCTGTTTCATGGATTAGGCACAGAGAGGTAACTTGTAATTCACACAGCTAGAAGTGATAAAATCAGAAATTTGGATGAAAGCCATTAGGTCCTTGAAGAACTACACTGCTTTGTCTCCTAGAGCATACTGCTTTCCAGGGGTCTAGGCTTTATCAATTAACTGCCTAATTCAACAGGGTTATCTCTAAGAAGGATATCAGAGCTAGGTAGGATCTGTTGTACCTGCCCTTTTACCTTCTCCCCCTTGGGGGGAATATATATTTATATATATATTTACCTGCCCTTTCCTCTGAATATATATAAAAAATGGGGGGAATATATATTTTATATATATATATATTTCCTCATTTTCCCCCAAATTATCTATTAACACAAAATTGCTCCTCATGACTTACAAACTAAACAGATAATACATTTGCATACACAAGTGTGAAAGTGAAGTGAAAATGATAGTCCCTCAATGCTCAAGATTTTTCAAGACAGACTTCAACAATATGTCAACTGAGAACTTCCAGATGTTCAAGCTGGATTTAGAAAAGGCAGAGTAATGAGAGATCAAATTGCCAACATCTATTGGATCATAGAAAAAGCAAGAGAACTCCAGAAAAAACATCTACTTCTGTTTCACGAACTATGCTAAAGCCTTTGTTTGTGTTGATCACAACAAACTGTGGAAAATTCTTCAAGAGATGGGAACACCAGACCACCTGACCTGCCTCCTGAGAAATCTGTATGCAGTTCAAGAAGCAATAGTTAGAACTGGACATGGAACAAGGGACTGGTTCCAAACTGGGAAAGGAGTACATCAAGGCTTCATATTGTCACCTTGCTTATTTAACTTATATGCAGAGTACATTATGCAAAATGCCAGGCTAGATGAAGAACAAACTGGAATTAAGTTGCCAGGATAAATATCAATAACCTCAGATATGCAGATGACACCACCCTTATGGAAGAAAGTGAAGAGGAACTAAAAAGCCTCATGATGAAGGTCCAAGAGGAGAGTGAAAAAGCTGGCTAGAAATTCAACATTCAAAAAACTTAGATAATGGTGTCTGTTCCCATCACTTCATGGCAGATAGATGGGGAAACAATGGAAACAGTGACAGGCTTTATTTTTGGGAGCTCCAAAATCACTGCCGATGGCTACAGCCGCGAATTAAAAGACGCTTTCTTCTTGGAAGAAAAGCTATGACAAACCTAGATAGCATATTAAAAAGCAGAAGCATTACCTTGCTGACCAAGGTGCATCTAGTCAAAGCTATGGTTTTTCCAGTGGTAGTGTGTGGATGTGAGATTTGGACCATACAGAAAGTGGAGCACTGAAAATTTGATGTTTTTGAACTGATGTTTTGGAGAAGAATCTTGAGAGTCCGTTCGATGGCAAGGAGATCAAATCACTCAATCCTAAAGGAAATCAACCCTGAATATTCATTACAAGGACTGATGCTGAAACTGAAGCTCTAATACTTTGGCCACCTGACAAAAAGAGCCAACTCACTGGAAAAGCCCCTGAGACTGGGAAAGATGAAGGCAGGAGGAGAAGGGGATGACAGTGGATGCAATGGTTGGATGGCAAAAAGGACTCAATGGACCTGAGTTTGAACAAGCTCTGGGAGATGATGAAGATCAGGAAGCCTGGTGTGCTGCAGTCCATGGGTCGCAAAGAGTTGGACATGACTGAGCGACTAAACAACAAAATGTAAAATGAAAGCAAAAAGCATGATAAGTGAGGACTATGTAGTTTTCTGTTTCCCTTACTCTATCAACCTGTTAAATATTAGTTTTGGTAGAAATAATTGTGCATCCCTTTACTTATGCATTTTAACTTTTATGTATACACACACACATTTTCTGTCCATAAAAATATATATACAGGTACCTTTTCTACATTTGATATTGGCTTATAAGAAATCCCCATAGAAGCGTTAAAGTAAATAATCAAAGAAACTAACTCTCATTTAATAGAATCTGAACAAAGATTCTTTATAGTTAATTTTATTAATATCTAAAATAATATATCTGTGATTGACTATGCCAAAGCCTTAGACTGTGTGAATCACAATAAACTGTGGAAAATTCTTAAAGAGATGGGAATACCAGACTACCTGACCTGCCGCTTGAGAAACCTGTATGCAGGTCAGGAAGCAGCAAATAGAACTGGACATGGAACAACAGACTAGTTCCAAATAGGAAAAGGAGGGTGTCAAGGCTGTATGTTGTCACCCTGCTATTTTAACTTCTATGCAGAGTACATCATGAGAAACGTCAGGCTGGATGAAGCACAAGCTGGAATCAAGATTGCCAGGAGAAATATCAATAACCTCAGATATGCAGATGACACCACCCTTATGGCAGAAAGTGAAGAGGAACTAAAAAGCCTCTTGATGAAAGTGAAAGAGGAGAGTGAAAAAGCTCAACATTCAGAAAACTAAGATCATGGCATCTGGTCCATCACTTCATGGAAAATAGATCGGAAAACAGTGGCTGACTTTATTATTTTTTATTCCAAAATCACTGCAGATGGTGAGTGCAGCCATGAAATTAAAAGATGCTTACTCCTTGGAAGGAAAGTTATGACCAACCTAGACAGCATATTAACAAGCAGAGACATTACTTTGTCAATAAAGGTCTGTCTAGTCAAAGCCGTGGTTTTTCCAGTATTCATGTATGGATGTGAGAGTTGGACTATAAAGAAAGCTGAGAGCAGAAGAATTGATGCTTTCGAACTGTGGTGTTGGAGAAGATTCTTGAGAGTCCCTTGGACTGCAAGGAGATTCAACCAGTCCATCTTAAGGGAAATCAGTCCTGAATATTCATTGGAAGGACTGATGTTAAAGCTGAAACTCCAATACTTTAACCAACTCATGCGACGGGCTGACTCATTTGAAAAGACTCTGATGTTGGGAAAGATTGAAGGCAGGAGGAGAAGCAGATGACAGAGGATGAAATGGTTAGATGGCATCACTGATTCAATGGACATCAGTTTGGGTAAACCCCGGGAGTTCATGATGGACAGGGAAGCCTGGTGTGCTGTGGTTCATGGCGTCACAAAGAGTTGGACATGACTGAGCAACTGAACTGAACTGAACTGAAAATAATGATCACAATTAACTATTAAGAAAAAAGAAGATAGGCCCACTAATATGGTTGTACAAATCTGGACGGAGGTAAAACCTACTGTGGAATTTGTTTAGCCTCAATTTTTAGATTGTTCTTATTAAGATGACTTTCTTCAAGATTCTATACTTTACCATAAGAGAAAAAACGGGGTAAAAATCACGCTCTCAATTTCACATCTTTACTTCTCTTGGCTATTTCTTGTACAATACATTTGTTGCTAGTTACGAAAGCCCCTCAGTTCAGTTCAGTTCAGTTCAGTTCAGTCACTCAGTCGGGTCTGACTCTTTGCGACCCCATGAATCGCAGCACGCCAGGCCTCCCTGTTCATCACCAGCTCCCGGAGTTCACTCAGAGTCACATCCATTGAGTCAGTGATGCCATCCAGCCATCTCATCTTCTGTCGTCCCCTTCTCCTCCTGCCCCCAATCCCTCCCAGCATCAAAGTCTTTTCCAATGAGTCAACTCTTTGCATGAGGTGGCCAGAGTACTGGAGTTTTTAGCTTTAGCATCATTCCTTCCAAAGAAATCCCAGGGCTGATCTTCTTCAGAATGGACTGGTTGGATCTCCTTGCAGTCCAAGGGACTCTCAAGAGTCTTCTCCAACACCACAGTTCAAAAGCATCAATTCTTCAGCGCTCAGCCTCCTCCACAGTCCAACTCTCACATCCATACATGACTAATGGAAAAACCATAGCCTTGACTAGACTGACCTTAGTCGGCAAAGTAATATCTCTGCTTTTGTATATGCTATCTAGGTTGGTCATAACTTTTCTTCCAAGGAGTAAGCGTCTTTTAATTTCATGGCTGCAGTCACCATCTGCAGTGATTTTGGAGCCCCCAAAAATAAAGTCTGACACTGTTTCCACTGTTTCCCCAACTATTTGCCACGAAGTGATGGGACCGGATGCCATGATCTTTGTTTTCTGAATGTTGAGCTTTAAGCCAACCTTTTCACTCTCCTCTTTCACTTTCATCAAGAGGCTTTTTAGTTCCTCTTCACTTTCTGCCATAAGGGTGGTGTCATCTGCATATCTGAGGTTATTGATATTTCTCCCGGCAATCTTGAATCCAGCTTGTGTTTCTTCCATCCAGCGTTTCTCATGATGAACTCTGCATGTAAGTTAGCAGAATGTTAAATCTCAGTATACTGCCTGCCATATACCATATTTGGCACAGCATTGTAGGGAAACTGTATTTTTATTTGTTTACTTTGCCTACAAAAGTCCATCTAGTCAAGGCTATGGTTTTTCCAGTGGTCATGTGAGAGTTGGACTGTGAAGAGACCTGAGCGCAGAAGAATTGATGCTTTTGAATTGTGGTGTTGGAGAAGACTCTTGAGAGTCCCTTGGACTGCAAGGAGATCCAACCAGTCCATTCTAAGGAGATCAGTCTTGGATGTTCTTTGGAAGGACTGATGCTCAAGCTGAAACTCCAATACTTTGGCCACCTCATGCGAGGAGTTGACTCATTGGAAAGACTGATGCTGGGAGGAACTGCGCGCAGGAGGAGAAGAGAACAACAGAGGATGAGATGGCTGGATGGCATCACTGACTCGATGCACATGAGTCTGAGTGAACTCCGGGAGTTGGTGATGGACAGGGAGGCCTGGTGTGCTGCAATTCATGGGGTCACAAAGAGTCGGACATGACTGAGCCACTGAATTGAACTGAACTGAAGCAAATACAGTAATAATTGTTCAATATCAATATCTTGACACAGATAAAGATGATAATCAGTCATTTTCAATTCTTTTTGACATACATTTCTTTTCTTCTACATAGAGGAATAACTGACTCAACCAGTCTGCAGAAATACAAAAACAAACATCTAGGAAAAATAAGGGTAATAATTAGTTCTTAAGAAACTTGATGGTAGAAGATTTTTAATTATGTGTTAACATAGTTTCTTGAAATGATCATTTTGTATTCAAGAAAAAGTTGGGATCATTTTATCAGTATTATACATTGAAATTGAGTTTTAAGTTCTGCTCTTCATGTATTTATTGTTAACATTTATAAAATAAATTATTGTTTTATGTTAAGAGATCATCTTTGATGATTTTAGTTCTTTTGTATTTCAGTTTCTCAACCTTACTTAGTCCTAAAATACCCTTGATATATTGAAACCTTATTGAGATGATCTTGTCTGTTCAATATTGGGATCAGTCCACATCTTTTTTGTAGATGTGCATATTATTATTAAGCAAACTAGATACATAAAATTTTTCATGTAATCAAAAGGTTATTAATTCTCTTTATAGAACTCCTTTGAACTTTGGAAATTATTTGCACAATTTTTTTGTGTACCCTGACATATCATTACATTTAAGGTATTATTTTATTGCAAAGTATTTTACCACAATTTTCTAGGAAATTATCCTTTGTAAATCCAGCAAATGATTTATCTAAAAGTAAGTAATCACTCAGTCATTTGTACATAATTATATCGATGAAGCTCCAAGGATGTAATTTTGCAAAGTTGGTGGATGCCCTGATATTTACATTTAATTTGCTAAAGACAGCTAAAATTTTATTCTGAACTGTTTGACCACACTAAAATTGCTATACAAGAACATAGTAATAGTGTTCTAAAATTATTTTTGGTATTTTTTCAGTAAATGAAAGGAAAGCCATTTGCATCTCTCTGAGGCTTGTTTATGGACTCATTCTCTTTATTCATTCAACTCTTTTTTTCCTTTTTTTTCTGTCTTGTCACTCTTTATATTGTGATGTATAATTATTGGCAATCAATTCAATAGATGTTTATTGTGAATCAACTATGCATTATACATTAATCTAGGGACTAGATTCAAAAAGATAAGCCTGCATTCAGGAATTATATAGTTGGGCAGCTATGAAAATAAAAGATAATTATAATACAGTGTGATAAAAGCAATAATTACTATGAATGAAATGATGTGAGAGGACAAAAAAAGAAAGATTGAGTAATTACTTTGGCTAGAGCTGTTTCAAAAAGCTTTACAGAGATGATGTTGAATTGGTTCTTGGCATATAAACAACAGATTGTTGCTCCTGTTTTTTGCTTGTTTGTTTTTTCTCAATGTTTCTATTGTGGTAAAATAAACATAACATTAAATTTACAATTTTAACCATTTCTCAGTGTGCTGTTCAATGATATTAAATACATCCAGAATGTGCAATGATCATTACCCCAAACCTCCATAACTCTACACTTATAAAACTGAAACTTTGTATCCATTAACAATTCTTCATACTATTCTCCTCCTAGCTCCCAGCAACCACCATTCTATTGTCTCTATGTATGTTTTTGACTATATTCAGTATCTCATATGAGTGGAATCATACAGTATTTGTCGCTTTGTAACTGGATGTTCTGCTTAGCATAACATCCTTAAGATTTATCCAGGTTGGGTGTGTGAGCATAGTTACTGAGTTGTGTCTTTTTGTGACCCCGTGGACTGTAGCCCAACAGTCTCCTCTGTCCATGGGATTTTTCAGGCAAGAACACTGGAGTGGGTGCCATTCCCTCCTGCAGGAGATCTTCCCAACCCAGGGACTGAACATGTCTCCTGTGTCTTCTGCACTGCAGGCAGATTCGTTATCCACCGAGCCATCAAGGAAGCAGGACATGTCAAAATTTTCTTCCTTTTTAAGGCTGAACATATATATATATATATATATATATATATATATATATAATATAATATTTTTTATTTATCCATTCATCTATCAACAGGCAATTGGGTAGATTCTACATTTTAGCTATCATAAAATCATACTGCTGTGAACATGGGTATACCAATATCTCCTTGAGACCTTGCTTTCAATTCTACTGAGTATATACCCAAAAGTAGAAATGCTGGATCATATGGTAATTCTATGTTTAATTTTTTGAAGAACTGTCATAATGTTTTCTACAGCAGTTGTAACATTTTACATTCCCACCAAGATTACACAATGGTTTCGATTTTTTCACATACTCACCAACACTTGTTATTATCTGTTTTTATTGGTGTTTTCTTTAACAGTAGACATCCTAATTGATATTAGAAGGCATTTCATTGTAGCTTTGATTTGAGTTCATCTTAGTTTTTTATTGGCTTTTGGATGGCTAATTTTCCTTAGATTATGTGTTTCAAAATGTGTTCCAAGGATGACATAATCAAAATTACATTGTTAATGTCAGAATGTTTATTTTTTATTTTTTAAATATAAATTTATTTATTTTAATTGGAGGTTAATTACTTTACAATATTGTATTGGTTTTGCCATACATCAACATGAATCTGCCATAGGTATACACGTGTTTAATGTAATTTCTTATGCTAGTAAACTTCTGCCCAATAGTTATGTTACTTTATGCAGAATATACATTTTTAGAACTTCTTAGGTAATTTTTAGAACTTCTTAGGTAATTTTTAGCAGAATAAACTTTGCCACAGAAACAAGTAAAAATTATTTCTTTTTGCATCACAATGTTACTATCATATTCATGATCATATTGTCAATAACTATCATCTCCAAGTTGTGTTAACAAGAACATTTATCTAGCTTTCACTAATGTATTGTGCTGTGCTGTGCTTATGCACACAGTCATGTCTGACTGTTTGTGACCCCATGGACTACATATAGCCCACCAGGCTCCTCTGTCCGTGGAATTCCCCAGGCAAGAATACTGGAGTGGGTTGCCATGCCCTCCTCCAGGGGAATCTTCCTAACCCAGGGATCAAACCCAGTTCTCCTGCACTGCAGGTAGTTTCCTTACCGACTGAGCCATGAAAGAAGCCAAAGAATACGGGAGTGGGTAGCCTATCCCTTCTCCAGGGGATCTTCTGGACCCGGGAATCAAATCTGGGTCTCCTGCACTGCACCAGATTCTTTACCAGATGAGCTACCAGGGACCTCCAGAAACCTGGTTTTCTTAGAGATAAATTAGATTCAATGACCTAAAATCCTGGGATTGGAGGACACTTTATAGATCTAAGTGATTTAAGACCCCATCTAATCTTCAGATCCTCTATGCAATACCCTACTGACTCACCTAGCCTGTGCAATGTCTTTGAATCTATAGGCTCCTTTTTCTGGAATACATTTGAACCGTTACTCACTGCAGGGTATTCACTCATGTTTCATGTCCAGCCCAAGTGCCTCCTCCATGAAAGCGTCCATAAATGGCTCCAGCCATGCAAATCTGATGTTATCTTCTACTGTATGATCACCAGACCTACCTTTGCTCTTGTGGTTACACTACCTTGCAAATTTTCTTGACAAGTTAGCCCTAAATTCTTTGAGGATAGAAATTATTCTAATTGTTATTATTATTATTTTATCTTAGGCAGTACCTTACACCTGAGATATAAACATTTGCTCTTTATTTAAATGGATTTTAATAAAACTTTAAAAAGTATGCTAACCAAGCAGTCCTAGATATATTGATACAGATAATTTTATTCACACAGAGGGATGATAATTAAGAATTACATAGATCTTTTCAAGATAAAAAACTTTAGATTTTAATTTCTTGATAAAAAAATGTCTATAGAGATATAGAAAAAGTACATTTTTAGGAGTCTATTTAACAAAAATGTGTATTTTTTTAGATTTTTTTTTGCAGTGATAAAGATGAAAAAATTTTAATAGGTATATAAGGATATGTTTAATTTTATCTCTTTTTCTTAATGTGCATAATTTAAGTTTCCAAATCAAATAAGGATAATTAAATGTTGGAAAATATTCTGTATATAAAGTATTAATACAGATATTTTGCAGTGTACAGTGTACAATTTCAAGAAAAATTATTAATTTTTGAGATTTTTTTAATAGAAAAATTCTGTTTTAAAATACTGATGGACTTTGAGATGCCATTTGGGGATCATTTTCTAAACAGTAAAACAGGAAAGAAAATAATTATGGGATACAGTTTTCCTTGGGAAACTATATCGCTGATCTCACTGGTGTCTGTTCTCTTGAGAGATGAATCCAATCTTGAAGCCACTGAGTCTCTCACAGATGACAAACACTAACACCATGGACAACACAGAACTGCTTTACCACTAATTCCCTCTTGGTCTCTCCGATAAATAGTTGTGGGTAAAAATCAATAGCTGTACCCCCCAGGGTTTGTCATTCCTGAGCCAGTACTATCATTCACAGTATCAGTTGTGTGTTCTAAACATCTGTGACAGTCTCACGGCAGGCAAGTAATTGCAATAAGATAACAACTGAACAGGTGCTTCAGAATAATGACTCAAACCTTTTATAGAAAGCCTATGGAAAACAGAGGTCAAGCCAGCCCAGAGATGCTGATAATGAGGAAGTGAAATGCCTATGATGGCAGTAAGCCAATTATCTGATTCATTATCTAGGTACAAAAATTCTGAGAATTCCCATTAAAAATCAGTGCCTTTTCCCCAAAATCCGCCTGCTGAAAAACATCTGAGGGTCTTTCAATTCGTTATAAATGAGAAAGCAAAAAAAAATTTAAAAAAAAAAAAGGAAACTTTTTTTTTAAGTAAAATAAAAGTTCTCATAGAGTTTCTATATAAAGTTTTAGGACTGCTTTGGTCCATCCCAGAAATGTTTACCATACTGACACTCAGGATGTGAATGTAGCTCTTAGGAGTGTGCTGACACACTCTTCTCTATCCTGTTCTCTTTCTCACCAGTATCATTTCTGAACCACCACCTACTACCTAGGGCTTTGGGAAATGCTCCCCAGTTTCTTCTGAAAGCAAGTAAAATTCACAGTTTTTATTTTAATAGAGTTATATATATGTGAGAAAGAAAATAAAATTACTCAAAATTTGCCCATATATTGAAAGGTGATGATTTAAAATTAATTGTCAGATCAATCGGTAGACTTCAAATATCACATTGGTAGGCTAGCATTTCTAAAGTCACACTTCATTGACTGTTTTGTCTGGGAAGTGAAAGTCGCGCAGTCTCGTCTGACTCTCTGCGACACGTGTCCAGGAGGGACTATATAGCCCATGGCCGGAATTCTCTAAGCCAGAATACGTTCTCCAAGATCTTTCTACAAGATCCTTTCTCCAGGGCATCTTCCCAACCCCGCCATAGGTATACACGTGTTCCCCATCCTGAACACCCCTCCTTCCTCCCTCCCTGTACCATCCCTCTGGGTCATCTCAGTGTACCAGCCCCAAGCATCCAGTATCAAGCATCGAACCTGGACTGGCTATTTGTTTCATATATAATATTATACATGTTTCAATGCCATTCTCCCAAATCATCCCACCCTTGCCCTCTCCCACAGAGTCCAGGGATTGAACCCAGGTCTTCCACATTGCGGACGGATTCTTTACCAGCTGACCAACCAGAGAAGCCCTTTGTCTGGGAAAGTGCCTGGAAATTTTGTTCTCTGGGGGTTAATCCTCTGTCAGAGAACACTCCTAACCCCGTTTCATCAGGCGAAGTTGTATTGAGTGTTCTTTCTTCACAGCCAGCAAGTGAGGGGGGGTGACTGTCAGTTTTGATCTATTGAACATTTTGATTGTCCTGCTCTAGGAACATCAGTCATCTGGCCAAGACTGTGCAGCCATTCTCAGCACTCAGAGGCGTTGTCTTTGACAGATGTCTTTCTGACAGCTGGACAGTCAGGAGCTGAAGGTAGCTTGACAGCACTTGAGATCCTACTGTGTGTTAGCATCAACCTAAAGACTGGAACCAGATGAAGGCAAATGTATTAACAGAAGACATTACCTGCTAGAGTGAGTGTGCCCTTATAGTCTAGACTCTCCTGGTTTATATACTGCTTTGTTTCACACTTTGAATGTTTTTCACTTTTATATTCTGTGACTAGAATTCTGGGAGCAGCCCCATCTTTGATGTCTGGGAATCTTACAGGAACTGAGCATGTGGGTCTGTAGAAAGCCATCCACATAGGCATTCGGGAGACAAATGTAACTCAGTTTACAGAGTGAGCCTATTGGAGAATTTTTTTTTTTTTTTTTTTACAATTTCTCGTATACGAATTTATTTATTTATTTTTAATAAAAATTTATTTATTTTAATTGGAGGTTAATTGCTTTACAATATTGTATTGGTTTTGCCATACATCAACATGAATCCACCATAGGTATACACATGTTCCCCATCCTGAACCCCCCTCCTTCCTCCCTCCCTGTACCATCCCTCTGGGTCATCTCAGGGTACCAGCCCCAAGCATCCAGTATCAAGCATCAAACCTGGACTGGCTATTGGTTTCATATATGATATTATACATGTTTTAATGCCATTCTCCCAAATCATCCCACCCTTGCCCTCTCCCACAGAGTCCAAAAGTCTGTTTTATACATCTGTGTCTCTTTTGTTGTCTTGCATACAGGGTTATCGTTATCATCTTCTAAATTCCATATATATGCATTAGTATACTGTATTGGTGTTTCTCTTTCTGGCTTACTTCACTCTGTATAATTGGCTCCAGTTTCATCCACCTCATTAGAACTGATTCAAATGTATTCTTTTTAATGGCTGACTAATACTCCATTGTGTATGTGTACCACAGCTTTCTTATCCATTCATCTGCTGATGGACATCTAGGTTGCTTCCATGTCCTGGCTATTATAAACAGTGCTGCAATGAATATTGGGGTACACGTGTCTCTTTCAATCCTGGTTTCCTCGGTGTGTGTATGCCCAGCAGTGGGATTTCTGGGTCATAAGGCAGTTCTATTTGCAGTTTTTTTAAGGAATCTCCACACTGTTCTCCATAGTGGCTGTACTAGTTTGCATTCCCACCAACAGTGTAAGGGGGTTCCCTTTTCTCCACATCCTCTCCAACATTTATTGCTTGCAGACTTTTGGATCGCAGCCATTCTGACTGGTGTGAAATGGTACCTCAATGTGGTTTTGATTTGCATTTCTCTGATAATGAGTGATGTTGAGCATCTTTTCATGTGTTTGTTAGCCATCTGTATGTCTTCTTTGGAGAAATGTCTATTTAGTTCTTTGGCCCATTTTTTGATTGGGTCATTTATTTTTCTGGAATTGAGCTGCAGGAGTTGCTTGTATATTTTTGAGATTAGTTGCTTGTCAGTTGCTTCATTTGCTATTATTTTATCCCATTCTGAAGGCTGTCTTTTCACCTTGCTTATAGTTTCCTTTGTTGTACAGAAGCTTTTAAGTTTAATTAGGTCCCATTTGTTTATTTTTGGTTTTATTTCCAATATTATGGGAGGTGGGTCATAGAGGATCCTGCTGTGATTTATGTCTGAGAGTGTTTTGCCTATGTTCTCTTCTAGGAGTTTTTATTGGAGAATTTTTTACTCTGCTAAATTTCTTTAGAAACTAGAAGACCCACTGATTGATAACCAAACACACTATCTTTGAAATAAGGAAGATAACATGTCTCATCATCACGATAATTGTACAGTTACAGAATTATATTAACTAAACAGAATCTGCTGGTTTTAGTTCTGTGTGAAGAATCCTGGACATTCAGATTACAGAGGCACAGTGCAGAGTCTCTGCTCCCTCATCCATGCTAAGCCACCTGAACTCATAAGTTGCTACCCAGAAAGAACTTCATTATAAATTCAGGGCATCATGTAAATTTTCTGTCATGGTTTCAGGTCTAAAAAAAAAAACAACAACAGTTGTACTCCCAGGCTGGAAATCACAGAGAGGACAGCAGTGTAAGCACCCATCTCTCCACATCCTGTGGGGAGGTATACCTATGGCAGGGTAGTGTGTGCACACGTCCTCAGTTGGGGCCAATGTTTTGTGATTCCTTGGACAGTAGCCCCACCAGGCTTCTCTGTCCATCAGATTTTTCTGAACTTCAGGGCAACTTTCTACATTTATGGTATGAACACTGCTGGACTCCATTCAGATCTCCTCAAATGCACTTGACCATTTCAACTCACTTTCTCCAGCTTCAGTGCACTTTGGCCTCTAACAGCTGGTACCTGAGGCCCCTCTCCATCATATTGCCTTCAGATATGAGAAAGCACAAAAAGAAAAGGTACCTGGGAGGTTACATCCTACCACACTCTTCCTGTCTCCAATCAAGCCTCCCTTTGTCAATGATTAACAGCTGCGAGCATATGAAGGCCCACCTCCCTTGACTTTGTGCAGGTGAAATCTGAGGAAGAACACACTCCAGGGTTCCCATGTGGCCCCAGGCTAAAGCTACTCTCCTCCAGACTTGCCTGGAATTGCATTTTGGCTTGGCTTCTTCTTTCTTAAGTAGTTTCCCCCACTTCTTTCCATGCTTCTGCAGGAGGATTTCACTAAATCACTTGTACAAGATAATTCTTAACCCATGTCAGGATCTACTACCAGACAACTTGACCTAAACATGGGGTGAGAGTAAACTCTGTATTATACTGACAGGTTTGCTGGTCACCGGGATAACTTAACACAGTGTCAACAGTTCTCAGCTGTGAGACAGGAGCTGCTAAGCACTTGGAGACCTGAGGAACCCATAGGAGCTCAGGTCGTCATATTAGTTATCTATGGCTACATAACAAATTCTCCAGAAGTGTAACAGTTTAAACTGTACCCATTTGTAATCTCACAGTTCCTGTGTGCCAGCTATCCTGGCACTTAACTAGGCTGGGTCTTCTTCTCCAGGAGCCTGTACAGGCTGTAACCTACATATCAGCCAGGGTTGTAGTCATCTCCAGGCTTAACTAGGCTGGGAGCCACATCCATGCTCCTTTAGTGATTGTTGGCAGGATTCAGTCATTCATGGGTTACTGGGTTTATTTCCTCAGTAGCTGTTGGGCAACAGCCCCTCTGAGGTCTTCACCTCCTAGAGCCACTCCACATGGCAGCTTGCTTTGGCAAAGTAAAAATAAACTAGAAAGCAAGTGAGAGCAAGAACTAGAAAGATAAGAGTCACAGTCTCTTGTAACCTCATCTTGAAAGTGATACCTCATCACTTTTGCCATTATTTTCTTCATTAGAAGCAAGATACTAGATACTAGATACAGCCCATGCTCAGAGGAAGGAGACTGCATAAGAGCCAGCATTGAGGGAAGTAGGAAGTGAACTCTCCCTCTAGAGTTTGCATCCTTCTAGGCAACCTGACAATACTCAGATACCTAAGTATCTAGGCTCATTTTTGCAGATTCTTGCTTGTCACTCCTGCTTCCTTTCATTAAAGTTTTCATTTATACCTCAATGATCATATTCAAAAGTAAATTCTATCTAATTTATTATTCCAGATAAAGAAGTAAAATACATATTTACACATAAATACCATTTAAATGTCTGCATAAGGAAGAAATACTTCTAACAGTTCCATTCTTGGAATAAGTTATAAAAAATAAAATTGTTAAAATTCTGTTTTGACAAATCATGTGGTTTAGAAACTCAAAAATCTCTGCTGCCACTTGGTTGGCATTTCTTTTGACACATTCTGAAATGATGCTCAGATAATTTGCTCCTTTGCTCAACCTGGCTTGACAACTGAAAGGTATTTTGTGCTGGTCTTCTATGAAAAGACCTGTGTCCACTTCAGTGGCTCCAAAATGAATCAGTTCGACTCCCGGATATGAATGATTCATTGGATCTTATCTCCCTCATGCTGGCTGCTTTGGTGCTCAATTCCATAATATAATTATTTCTAAATACCGAGTCCAGATGTTCCCCTGGGATAAGCCAGGCAGCGAGAATACAGGTGTGTGAAAGGATGAAGTATGTTTTATTCTGAATTTTTAACTTGAAATAATTGCAGTTAGGGCTTATAGTCAGAACATGCTAAAACTTTTAATGCATTTATTTAGGCATCCCTTTTCTTTTCATCTGCATGATTATATATGAAAATAAAAATAAAAATCTGTGGCTCAGTGATATACAGAAAATAAATGAGCTAATCAATAGAGTTGCCAAAATAGTTGTTACCTTGAGGTTGGCCTTACACCTGTCTAAAATTTCAGAAAAGATTGCGAATCTCCTGCCTTTACTGGTTAATAAGAAAATCAAGTGGCATTAAATAAAAAGTAGCGATCTAATGCCAGATCAAGTAGTCTTTTATGCTCACTGACTCTAGATTGAGCTGTAACTACCAACAGGGAGGAATGACCTTGTTTTAACATTAACTATGCATGAAGGTCATTTCTGTGGTTTCCAGAAATTCTTACTCTTATATGTGAATTGCTTTTTAAATTAATCACTATTGAGGTTAATCCTTAGTTGTATGTGTATATATACATATTTCAAAATATATATAATTATAAATTATAATAAAAGTATATTGCATCTAATAGCTTTATAAAAGCCTTACTTTGTACCAGAATGTTTAAAGATCCCAGGGCACCATCAGCCAGATATCCTCTCAGATAAACAAACAAAACAATAGAGATGTGCAATTCATATAAATACACACAGATGTAACCCTGGAAATCTATTATTTTTCTTGCAGGATACATTCTGTCTCAATAGTAATAAAATTTATACAATTGTTAAATCAAACAGATGTAGCTTGCATTGTGTCTAAAAGCCACCAAATCTGGATTCTGGAAGAATTAGCCCTTGTGTCAAAACTGTAAGCCCTGCACTAGCTTCACTGACGTTTATGCTGCTGTGAAGGGATAAATAGAAGGTGAAGTTAGATCTCAATCTACATTTTAAACTTTCCCAAATGAAAGGAAACATTTGCAGAGCAAGAAGCATGTAATGCCTTTCATACCAATGAAGAAATTCTCAGGACTGTGTGCAGCACACAGAAATTCTGGTAGCTGGGATACTAAGATATGAAATGAGCCGACCAAAGCTTTTCTGAAGACCTGGACTATTTTCTAAAAACCAAACAAAATCTGATCCAACAAAGTATGTTGATCTTATTTTTTAATATTATAAATCCAGTATTTAAAAGAGTTGAGTATTAAAAATCTGTCAGCCATCATTTCATTCAACATAGAGAACTATAAATATTTTCATTCATAAAGACACATGTATGTATATATGCGCACACACACACACACACACATATTTATATACAGACACCCTAACTCCTTTTGAGAAACAAAATCATATAATACATATGCTTTGCAAACTGCCTTTCTAATTTTAAAATATATCATGAATGCCTTGTGGGTTACAGTAGACACTGTTAGCTACCTCAAAATTAAAAGGAAACTTTTGATTTTCTGATTAAGTAAGATGGATACAACTAGCTTGCTTCTTTCCTTTCCCCTCCCCTACATTCTTCTGACTTGCATATAGATGTGAAGGCTGATGCTATAGTAGCCATCTTGGGAGGATTAGAGAAAGGCAAAGAGCATCACAGAGGTACTATCCCTGAACCTAAGCTAGCACTGCCTACCTAAGTTCTTTGACTTAGTTTATTAGTAGAAAAATAAATTATTAAAGCCATTGTGATTGAGTTTTCTGTTATTTGAAGTCAAATACATGTCTTCTATTTTTAATCTACCTTTGATTTTTCTTAAAGATAGAATACATACAGCTGATATAATGATTACAAAATTGAATTTCAAACAGTTTAGGACAAGGCACTGCTGCTGCTGCTGCTAAGTCACTTCAGTTGTGTCTGACGCTGTGTGACCCCATAGATGGCAGCCCACCAGGCTCTCCCGTCCCTGGGATTCTCCAGGCAAGAACACTGGAGTGGGTTGCCATTTCCTTCTCCAAGGACAAGGCACTAAATAATATTAAATCATATGGCAAAAGTTTATATCATTTTGCTTTATTGTAGTTATTCTGAAGAGATGATAAAAAGAAGTTCTGACTTAAATTACAAGTTTTTGCTAATCATTCTTTTGAAAAATGCCTTATAACAGACTTAGCTCAAAATTAACAATTTTGGTTTGATTTTTTGTTATCATTACTCTTCATTCATATTAAGCAATACTGGTTTCTACTTTTGATGAGAGTGGATTTAGGAAGATATATTAAGAAAATATCAATTCAGTTGTCACATGCATATGAGAAAATCTTAAATGTGGAATAGCAAATAATTAAAGTTGGGAAACACAATTTTCTACTATATCACTTTTAAAAGTTGTATACTGTATTCTCATAAGGTTATATTTGATGGTAACATTTAAAACGTTTTAACAACTGGTATATTGTGGTTGCCAACCATCAACTAATGATCATAAAGCAAATACAGAAACAGATGCCAACATAAACAACTGGGATTGTTGCTGAGTACAAGCTGCATATCTATCCTGGTTGTATCAACAGTGCATTTAATCAATTAACCTCTTAGCAAGTATTTAAATTGTGACACACTAATGCCTAAATCATTGCTTAATATATTTGCCAAATAAGTCCTTGATTATTTCCTCGGGATAAATGACTAAAGGTAAATTTCTGAGAAACAGCATAAACATTTTTAAGCATTTCATATGTATTTGCCTAATTAGCCCCAGAATGCTTGTAGCAGTTGTATTCTCACAATACCATAGAAGATAGAATTTTTTCTGAATCTTTCTATCATGTTTCTGTACACTCAAAAAAGCCGAGGAATAAAAGAATAATAATATATTAATATTAACAGACACTAGTGTTCTCTCTCTTCCTCTTATACATACACACACACACACACACAGAGTTTTGATTTTGTTATTGAAATGAGCTTATTTGTTCATAATACTTCACTATATTATATTTACTTTATTTAACTTATAAAATATTATATCATAGATCAGTTCAGTTCAGTCTCTCAGTCGTGTCCGACTCTTTGACACCCTTTAGCAGCATACCAGACTTCTTGTCAATCTCCAACTCCTGGAGCTTACTAAAACTCATGTCCATTGAGTCGGTGATGCCATCCAACTGTATCTTCTGTTGTACCCTATCCTGCCACTTTCAATCTTTCCCAGCATCAGGGGCTTTTCAAATGAGCCAGTTCTTTGCATCAGGTGGAAAAGTATTGCAGTTTCAGCTTCAATATCAGTCCTTCCAATGAATATTCAGGACTGATCTCATTTAAGATAGACTGAGTGGATCTCTTGGCAGTCCAAGAGACGCTCAAGAGTCTTCTCCAAAACCACAGTTTAAAAGAATTAATTCTTCGGTGCTCAGCTTTCTTTATAGTCCAACTCTCACATTCATACATGACTACTGGAAAAACTATAGCTTTGACTAGATGGACCTTTGTTAGCAAAGTAATATCTTTGCTTTTTAACATACTGTCTAGGTTGGTCATAGCATTTCTTCTAAGGAACAAGGGTCTTTTAATTTCATGGCTGCAATCACCATCTGCAGTGATTTTGGAGCCCCCCCAAAATAAAGTTTCTCACTGTTTCCATTGTTTCCCCATCTATTTGCCATGAAGTGATGGACCTGGACGCCATGATCTTCGTTTTTTGAATGTAAAGTTTTAAGCCAACTTTGTCGCTCTCCTCTTTCACTTTCATCAAGAGGCTCTTTAGTTCTTTGCTTTCTGCCATAAGGGTGGTGTCATCTGCATATGTGAGGTTATTGATATTTCTCCCGGCAATCTTGATTCCAGCTTATGCTTCATCCAGCACTCTGAATATGTTAGGCAAGCAAGGTGACAATATACAGCCTTGTTGTACTCCTTTCCCAACTTGGAACTAGTCTGTTGTTCCATGTCCAGTTGTAATTGTTGCTTACTGACCTGTATACAGATTTGTCAAGAAGCAGATCAAGTGTTCCGGTATTCCCATCTCTCTCTCTCTTTTTCTTTTTTTTCAGGAAAAGGAAGGATTTATTACTCACAGCAAGTATGGAGAACACTGGGGATCTTTCTCAAAGCAGTGTAAAGAGAGCAAAAATGGGGAAATTTCAAGGTAACTGTACATGCATATTCATGAAGGGGATTGAGCAGAGGGGAATTCAGCACAGAATTGAGACAAAGGTTGACAGTAGTCCAAGCTTTAGTTGATTGAAGTCATGAAGGTCAGGAAAGGTCAAATGCATCATCCCTCAGGTTCCAGTTGATCTGGTGGTTGAGGTTTCAGGCAAATCTTTACCATTGAAACAGTCTTTATTGCAGATGTATTATCTTTACTATTGCTTCTCTTGATTGATAACAGTCCTGCATTCTTTTGTTTCCTTAAGATTATTAATTACTGGGACATCCCTGGTGGTCCAGTGGCTAAGAGTGTGCTCCTATTCCCATCTCTTGAAGAATTTTCCACAGGTTGTATTGATGCACACAGTCAAAGGCTTTGGCTTAGTCCATAAAGCAGAAATAGATGTATTTCTAGAACTCTCTTGCTTTTTCAATGATCCAAAGGATGTTGGCAATTTGATCTCTGGTTCCTCTGCCTATTCTAAATCCAGCTTGAACATGTGGAATTTCATAGTTCATGTACTATTGAAGCTTGACTTGGAAGATTTTGAGCATTACTTTGCTAGTGTGTGAGATGAGTGCAATTGTGTGATAGTTGAAACATTCTATGGCATTGCCTTTCTTTGGGATTTGAATGAAAATTGACCTGTTCCAATCCTGTGGCCATTGCTGAGTTTTCCAAATTTGCTGGCATATTGAGTGCAGCACTTTCACAACATCATCTTTTAGGGTTTGAAATAGCTCAACTGGATTTCCATCATCTCCACTAGCTTTGTTTGTAGTGATGATTAAGGCCCACTTGACTTTACATTCCAGAATGTCTGGCACTAGGTGAGTGATCATACCATCATGATCATCTGAGTTGTGAAGATCATTCTGTGTAGATTTTCTGTGTATTCTTGCCACCTCTTTTAATATCTTCTGCTTCTGTTAGGTCCATACCATTTCTATCCTTTATTGAGCCCATCTTTGCATGAAATGTTCCCTTGGTATCTAATTTTCTTGAAGAGATCTCTAGTCTTTCCCATTCTGTTGTTTTCCTCTATTTCTTTGCATTGATTGCTGAAGAAGGCTTTCTTATCTCTCCTTGCTATTCTTTGCAACTCTGCATTCAAATGAGTATATCTTTCCTTTTCTCCGTTGTCTTTAGCTTCTCTTCTTTTCTCAGCTATTTGTAAGGCCTCTGCAGACAGCCATTTTGCTTTCTTTGCATTTCTTTTCCTTGGGGATGGTCTTGATTCCTGTCTCCTGTACAATGTCACAAACCTCTGGCCATAGTTCTTCAGACAGTCTGTCTATCAGGTACTAAACCCTTAAATCTGTTCTCACTTCCACTGTATCATCATAAGGGATTTGATTTAGGTCATACCTGAATATTCTAGTGGTTTTCCCTACTTTCTTCAATTTAAGTCTGAATTTGGTAATGAGGAGTTCATGATCTGGGCCACTATCAGCTCCTGGTCTTGTTTTTGCTGACTGTATATAGCTTCTCCATCTTTGGCTTCAAAGAACATAATCAATCTGATTTCGGTATTGACTATATGGTGATGTCCATATGTAGAGTCTTCTCTTGTGTTGTTGGAAGAGTGTGTTTGCTATAACCAGGGTGTTCTTTTGGCAAAACTTATGGGGCTTCCCTGGTGGCTCAGAGGTTAAACGCCTGCCTCCAATGCGGGAGACCTGGGTTTGATCCCTGGGTTGGGAAGATCCCCTGGAGAAGGAAATGGTAACCCACTCCAGTAATCTTGCCTGGAGAATCCCATGGACGGAGAAGCCTGGTAGGCTACAGTCCACGGGGTCGCAAAGAGTCGGACACGACTAAGCGACTTCACATACACACTATGAGCCTTTGACCTGCTTTATTTTGTACTCCAAGGGCATATTTGGCTGTTACTCTAGGTATCTCCTGTCTTCCTACTGTTGCATTCTGTTCCTTATAATGAAAAGGCCAGCTTTTTCGGTTGTTTGTTTTAGAAGGTCTTGTAGGTCTTCATAGAACCTTTCAACTTCAGCATTACTTGTTGGGGCATAGAGTTGGATTACCGTGATACTGAATGGTTTCCCTTTAAACAAACAGAGATCATTCTTTCATTTTTGAGATTGCATCCAAGTACTACATTTCAGACTCTTGTTGACTATGATGGCTACTCCATTTCTTCTAAGGGTTGCTTTCCCATGTAGTAATATCATAGTAGACTTCCAATTTAATGTAATTCATCTAGCTAATTATTTCAAACTTTTAGTCTATTTTAAATTATAAAAGTCATACACACAATTTTTGTAACAAGTTAAACAATGTTAAAATGTAAAAATAAAATGAAATAATCTCACTTCCCTCTTCAAATATAACTACCTCAAACTTATCTTTATTAATATAGATATATCATATCTTTCTCCATGTTTAAACACAAATGTGCCAACATACACAGGCATATATAGGTACTTTATCTGCTGCTGCAAAAAAAAATATGATTCTGCAAATATATAGTACATCATTTTTATCTTTAGTATAACATTTGTATTCCTTACACAAAAAAATGTGAGCAATATAATTCATTTAATAGCTGAGTAATATTTTACAATATTGTTGTTGTGTCATTCAGTCACTAAGTCATGTCCAACTCTTGGTGACTCCGTTGACCGCAGCGTGCCATCTTCCCTGTCCTTCACTATCTCCTGGGGTTTGCTCAAATTCATGTTCATTGAGTCAGAGATGCTATATAACCATTAATAGCCTATAATTAATTCAAATGTTTTGTTATAGGCATATGTGCTTCCAGTTTCCAACTGTTTTACTCCATTGAAAAATGTCCCTGTAGACATTCACTTTTCCATTGTGTTTGTTTGTTTGATTTTCCTCTAGGCTAGAGATGCCCCCACTACCACTTCACACACACCAAAATAGGATTGTTAAGTCAGAGTATCTACATTTTTAACTACAGAATAAGTGAGGAGATCAAGTTTACCATGAAATATTCCAATATACATGTTTATCGATTTAATAGGTTTACTAGTCTTTTTAAAACTATGCTGATATAATACATTTTTTAAAATGTCATTTTACTGTGATTTATCTACCATGAAGTAGAGAAAGTTTTTCCTTTCTTTCTTTTCCATTTTTTTTAAAATTTTCAGTGTACTTTTAAATGTTTTTATGCTTTTGAATTTATAAAGCTTTTTAATATATCTGTTAGTGATATTAACTTTCATTTTCAATAAATGCTGCAGGTTCTTTATTAGTCTATCATTTGTCTTTCAGCTTTTCTTAGTGTATATTTACCATTTTAATTATCAAGTTGCATTTTTTATGCAATAAAATATATATATATTTACATGCAGATTCTTAAACAATAAAGATTTTATTTCTGTGTCAAGTGTGTGAGACATTTAACTGCATTTTCTCTAAGCTGGACAGGCAATTGTTCCAGTTCATTTATTGAACAAATTATCCTTTTCCAACTGACCTTTGCTAGTGCTGTGCTTCATACACCACTAATTTTTAAGAGAATCTTACAGTCATCCGACTGGTACCTTAATGTCCAAAGTAGGAGGAGTATTTATATCATAGAAACAAGCAATCAATAGATTGGGCTCCTTCCAACCAATCTGTTGTGAAACATTCATTGTCCATCACTTCTTTGGTTATTTGTGGTTCCCTCATATCCTCTGGCTTATCCTTGGACTCAGTATTTTGATTCATTCATCTATTTGCTTTAGTTCAGTTCAGATGCTCAGTTGTATCCAACTTTTTGTGACGCCATGAACTGCAGCACACCAGGCCACCCTGTTCATCACCAACTCCCGGAGTCCATCCAAACCCACGTCCATGGAGTCGATGATCCCATCCAACCATCTCATCCTCTGTCATCCCCTTCTTCTTCTGCCCTCAATCTTTCCCAGCATCAGGGTCTTTTCAAATGAGTCAGCTCTTTGCATCAGGTGGTGAAAATATTGGAGTTTCAGCTTCAACATCAGTCCTTCCAGTTCACTTCAGTTCAGTTCAGTTCAGTCGCTCAGTTGTGTCCGACTCTTTGCGACCCCATGAATTGCAGCACGCCAGGCCTCCCTGTCCATCACCAACTCCCGGAGTTCACTCAGACTCAAGTTCATCGAGTCAGTGATGCCATCCAGCCATCTCATCCTTGATCGTCCCCTTCTCCCCCTGTCCCCAATCCCTCCCAGCATCAGAGTCTTTTCCAATGAGTCAGCTCTTCGCATGAGTTGACCAAAGTACTAGAGTTTCAGCTTTAGCATCATTCCTTCCAAAGAAATCCCAGGGCTGATCTTCAGAATGGACTGGTTAGATCTCCTTGCAGTCCAAGGGACTTTCAAGCGTCTTCTCCAACACCACACTTCAAAAGCATCAATTCTTTGGCACTCAGCTTTATTCACAGTCTAACTCTCACATCCATACATGACCACTGGAAAAACCATTGCCTTGACTAGATGGACCTTTGTTGGCAAAGTAACGTCTCTGCTTTTCAATATGCTCTTTAGGTTGGTCATAACTTTTCTTCCAAGGAGTAAGAGTCTTTTAATTTCATGGCTGCAATCACCATCTGCAGTGATTTTGGAGCCCCCAAATTAAAGTCTGACACTGTTTCCCCCTCTATTTCCCATGAAGTGATGGGACCGGATGCCATGATCTTAGTTTTCTGAATGTTGAGCTTTAAGTCAACTTTTTCACTCTCCTCTTTCACTTTCGTTAAGAAGCTTTTTAGTTCCTCTTCACTTTCTGCCATAAGGGTGGTGTCATCTGCATATCTGAGGTTATTGATATTTCTCCCGGCAATCTTGATTCCAGCTTGTGCTTACTCCAGCCAGTGTTTTTCATGATGTACTCTGCATAGAAGTTAAATAAGCAGGGTGACAATATACAGCCTTGATGTACTCCTTTTCCTATTTGGAACCAGTCTGTTGTTCCATGTCCAATTCTAACTGTTGCTTCCTGGATTGCATATAAGTTTCTCAAGAGGTAGGTCAGGTGGTCTGGTATTCCCATTTTTTTTCAGAATTTTCCACAGTTTATTGTGATCCACACAGTCAAAGACTTTGGCATAGTCAATAAAGCAGAAATAGATGTTTTCCTGAAACTCTCTTGCTTTTTCCATGATCCAGCGGATGTTGGCAATTTGATCTCTGATCCCTCTCCTTTTCTAAAACCAGCTTGAACATCTGAAAGTTCATGGTTCACATACTCCTGAAGCCTAGCTTGGAGAATTTTGACCATTACTTTACTACCGTGTGAGATGAGTGCAATTGTGCCATAGTTTGAGCATTCTTTGGCATTGCCTTTCTTTGGGATTGGAATGAAAACTGACGTTTTCCAGTCCTGTGGCCACTACTGAGTTTTCCAAATTTGCTGGCATATTTAGTGCAGCACTTTCACAGCATCGTATTTCAGAATTTGAAATAGCTCAACTGGAATTCCATCACCTCCACTAGCTTTGTTCATAATGATGCTTTCTAAGGCCCACTTGACTTCACATTCCAGGATGTCTGGCTCTAGGTGAGTGATCACACCATCTTGATCTTGAAGCTCTTTTTTGTACAGTTCTGTGTATTCTTGCCACCTCTTCTTAATATCTTCTGCTTCTGTTAGGTCCATACAATTTCTGTCCTTTATCAAGCCCATCTTTGCATGAAATGTTCCCTTGGTATCTCTAATTTTCTTGAAGAGATCTCTGAAGTACATACTTTGTGCGAAAAATAATTTTGACAAGTCATCACTCTCAAATTGACCACAACAAACAAAAATGTTGTTCTTATCAAAGTCTATTAAATTGATATATTAATTTGGGAATAATAGATTTTTTCATGATTTTAAAAAATCTTCCATTCAGCAAATTAATTTCTCCTTTATTTAGGGCATTAGCATTTTAGAGAAATCAATTATTGACCTCTTTAGGCTCAGTGTAATAAATCTACTCATTTGACTGATTTTATTTAAATTGTACCACTGAAATTGAGAGTTCACTCCCATTTCAAATTGCAAATGCATAAAAACCTGAAGGAAATGGTGCCCATTTTTCTGTAGTTTCCATAATGTAATCTAATAATCTGGAGACAATTGCTAAGTAGTTTTTCTATCTATCATCTGTCTATCTAAGTTATGTAATTAATATGGCAAATAATTGAACAGAACAGTTGCCATTATAATAACTTAAGGACTGTCTTAGTCAAAGCTACTGGCATTTCTGGCAGTTGTCAGAGATGATTGTCTCTGCTCCCTAAGTGACACTGTTCATATCGCTGTATGTTATCAACACATCTGACCAAAACTTTAATATTTTATCATCTCCATCCATCATAATGTGTGCAGAGAGGAGAAACCAATTTGGAGGAAAGGGGCATTTTTTCTCATGTTTTTTAAGAAGTTTCAGGGATGAAGTTATTCCTCTAACTTGTCCATGAGAAACATAACAAAAAGCCTTGTGCATCACTTACTGTTAATAAATATGAAAAGAATATGATGGATGAATCCCAGAAGGAAGACTGAAGTGTGGGGGGAAATGCTTTTGACTTCTTTGGCATTAACTTACTGATAAAATATTGTACTGAGAGACAAATGAAGTTCTGAATAAGTCTGAATAATTAAATTTTAAAGAGAGGAAAGAAAATGGAAATTTGCTCTAGATATGTATGGGCTTCCCTCATAGCTCAGTCGGTAAAGAATCTACCTGGAATGCAGGAGACCCCGGGTCCATTCCTGGGATGGGAAGATCTGCTGGAGAAGGGATAGGCTACTCACCCCATTGTTCTTGGGCTTCCCTTGTGGCTCAGCTGGTAAAGAATCCGCCTGCAATGTGGGAGACCTGGGTTTGATCCCTGGGTTGGGAAGATCCCCTGGGGAAGGGAAAGGCTACCCACTCTAGCATTCTGGCCTGGAGAATTCCATGGAGTATATAGTCCACGTGGTCGCAAAGAATCAGACACAGCCGAGCGATTTATACTTTCACTTTCATAGGTATGTATGTAATGTATGCATGCAAGGGATTTCCCTAGTAGCTCAGATGGTAAAAAATCTGCCTGCAATGCAGCAGACCTCAGTTTGATTGCTGGATTGTGAAGATCCCCTGGAGAGGGGTTAGGCTACCCAGTCCAGTATTCTTGGACTTTCCTGGTGGCTCAAACGGTAAGGAATCGGCTGAAATGCGGAGACCTGGATTCAATTCCTGAGTTGGGAAGATCCCCTGGAGGGCATGGCAACCCACTCCAGTATTCTTGCCCGGAGGATACAACGAACAGAGGAGCCTGATAGGCTATAGTCCACAGGGTCACAAGGAGTTGAACATGACTAATACAACTTAGCCTGCACGTATGTAAAGAGTAAAGTAAAAACTTCACAGACACATTTGTTCTTTAAATAGTAGATACTGTAAGGGCTAATGACACCTTGGAAAAGCTGGTGGTGGGATTTGTTTTCACAAATGAGATTTAGGTTATTTCAGAGAACTTCCACTTTCGAAAGTTCACTATATGCCACTTCACTTACATTAGTACATGTTTCCGCTAACCAAAAAAAAAAAAAAAAAAAATGAAGAGGATTTTAGCTTTCACAAAAAAAAAAAAAAAAAGGCAAAAAGCGATGCTAGTGTTCAGTGTTTGTTTTGTAGCAGGTGTTACAGGAGGCAGTGAGACCGACACCGCTAAGCTCCCTCCAAAACTACACTCAGCATCTCAGCATTAAGTTACCCTAACTTTGAACTGTGTCTGTAAGCCTTCGTGCTTGATCTTGATTTATTTTGTGCAGCCGTTAGCAAGATGTGTTGCATCGTAATTGCTTCTTTGCTTCATGCTATTTCCGCTTAGAAAAGGTTTCATAGGCATGCTCGTTTTCCAGAAAGCTGGAAACTTTGGATTTAGTCATTTTCATCTGCTATCCTCTGTGAACAGGAGAAAAGGTGCAATCCACAACTGGAAATAGTGAACACAAGTATTGCATATGAGTTTAGTCAGTAATAAGACCTCGTATCTTTTCCAAATTTTTTGTTTGTTTTTCAATAACGGTAACATGGAGGATGTGTGTGTATGTATAAGTGGCTGTTTGTAATGAAACTGAAATCAAAACCTTTCATTAATCTTAACTTTAGAGTCTATTTGAACTTCACTTAATATTAGATCATCACCATGTCTAAGAGATTCTGGCTTCTTTTCTTGGTGAGACTTACATTAGGTGGCCAAATTCTTATATCTGATGAATGTACAACAACAGTTGGTCCATCCTTCCTACAATATTACCTTATAATTTATGGGTGAATTTCTGAAGGTAAATACGCCTATGTTGTAGAGAATTAATAGCCATTTCCCTCATAAGAAGATAATGACTCACGAGAATGTAAGGTGTAACATGGGTAATATAGTCAATAATATTGTAATAACTCTGTATGGTGACAGATGGTAAATAGACTTGGTGGTGATAATTCTGTAATACATAAAAATATTGAATCACTATGTTGAACATCTGAAACTAATATAATGCTATATATAAATGATATTCTAATAAAGAAAAATTTACAAGATTATTATCATTATCCCTATTAAGTGTAGTAGCAGTAACAGCAACAGTAGTAGTAATAGCAATAGCCAATTATATATTTGCATAATCTTATCTAAAGGGTATCATGTTTTGATTATTCCAAAATTAATTGGCTCATAACAAAGACCAAGCTGATGGCCTAAGAGAATCTATACTAAGAACTTAAATTCTATCATGGAATAATGTGTCTCTCAGGGCCAAACTGATAACTAGGTTAATATTTATAATGTATATATATATATATACACACACTCACATATATACACATATATATATAAAAGCAGTGTAAATGCAATGTTTATTTTAGTTAGCAAATGAAAAGTATCAGCAAATGAAAAGACAACATATAGAATGAGATAAAATATTGCAAACGGTGCAGCTGACAAGGATTTAATACTCAAAATACACAAACAGCTCATATAGCTTAATATAAAAAAGGAAAACAACCCAACCCAAAACAACCCAAACAATCAAAACATGGGCATAAGATCTAAATATATATTTCCCCAAAGAAGACAGAAAGATGGCCAACAGGCACATGAGAAGATGCTCAATGTGGCAATTATTAGAGAAATGTAAATCAAAAGTTCAGGGAGGTATAACCTCACTGGTCAGAATGACCATCATCAAAAAGTCTACAAATAATAAATGCTGGAGAGAATGTGGAGAAAAAGAAACTCCCCCAACACAGTTGGTGTGAATGCAAATTGGTACAGCTACTATAAGAACATATGGAGATTCTTTAAATATAGAGCTATGATAAGATCCTTCAATCCCATATATCCAGAGTACACTCTAATTTGAAAAGACAAATGCATGCCAATGTTCACTGCAACACCAGTTACAACAGCCAAGACATGGAAGCAACCTAAATGTCCATTGACAGATAAATAAAGATGTAGTGTGTGTGTGTGTGTGTGTGTGTGTGTGTGTGTGTGTGTGTGTGTGTATAATGGAGTATTACTCAGCTATAACAGAAAATGAAATGATGCCATTTTCAGCAACACAGATAGGCCTAGAGATTATCACCATAAGTGAAGCAAGCCAGACAGAGAAAGATGTGTATTCTATGATACCACTTGTATGTGAAATATAAAAAGAATAATACAATGAACTTGTACACAAAACAGAAATAGATCCACAGACACAGAAAACAAATTTATGGATAGCAAAAAGGGAAGGAAGGAGAGTAGATATAAATTACAAATGTAGAATTAACAGATATATTTGTAATTTATATCTACTCTCCTTCAAGGAAATGGCAACCCACTCCAGTGTTCTTGCCTGGAGAATCCCTGGGATGGGGAAGCCTGGTGGGCTGCTATCTATAGGGTTGCGCAGAGTCAGACACGACTGAAGTGACTTAGCAGCAGCAGCAGAATTAACAGATACAAACTCCTATACCTAAAATAGATAAGGAACAAGGATGTACTCTATAGCACAGAGAATTATATTCAATATCTTATAATAACATAATGGAAAATAATCCCCCCAAACATATGACAGAATCACTTTGCTGTATATCTGAAACTAACACAATATTGTAAATTAAATATACATCAATAAAAATGCACACTCTTACAAGAGTTCAGAGGGTCCCAATTTCTATAAATGTTTTGAAGAATCTAAGGTACCCATTTTTAAGCTAAGAGTCAATACCAACCAAATACAGTATAAATATGGGGACTATAGAGAATACCTGCCTGGGTTCAAACGCAAATTCCCCACTGTCTTGTCTGGCTTCCCCTTCGGCTTCTCTCTGACATTATCCCTTACCTCCCTCTGGGGCTCACTGCACTTCAGCCATGGTGGCTTGCTCTTGATACATTTTCCATTATGTATTTTCCCTCTTTATACCTGGTGATATTCCTTTTTCCTGAAGACTAATCTGATATTAATACAGCCTTCAAGATTTCTTCTGATTTGCATTATCAAGATCTGGACACAAATCTCACTTGGGATTTGCTTAGCTTCTTGAATCTGCAAACTCACATCTTTTACCTTTGCCAAAATCCTACATATGTTTGGATTTTATTTTGTTCCATTGTTCTTTTGGTGTATTCTTGTGCTAATACCAGTTTATTTTAATCATTTAATAAGTCTTGATGTTTGGTAGTGTATATTCTATAAATAAGAGGCCCCCAGATAGATAAGAGAAGCAAAACTCAAAGAAAAAATGGAAAATAAACAACAAAATGAAATATTTAATTGCTAACATACCAATGCTCAGTTGCTCAGTTGTGTCTGACTCTTTGCACTATAGCCCACCAGACTCCTCTGTCCGTGGAATTTTCCAGGAAAGAATACTAATGTGAGTGGCCATTTCTTACTCCAAAACATACCAGTATTTAATATACATGTCTAAATTCACCAACCGAAGACAAAGACTACCCAAGGCAGTGAAAGTGCCATTCTTTTCAATTTCTACCTGGACTTATGTAAGAATCCTTTCAATTTCTTTTTTTTTTTTAATTTTGTTTTTCATCATTACCACTGGACAGCCAGGGAACTCCCTGGGGCATCTTTCCAAATGCTTTAATTTTTAATTGCAAAATAATCTAAAATACTTTCAGATAAAGGCTTAGGATTTTCATATATATGATATCTTCAAAAACTTCAAATAGACAAGTTAAATACAAATGTCTATTTCACATTTCTGCAGCATGTAATTATATACAAGATTATCAAGCAAAAGAAGACATATTATAGAAACTGTAGAAAAATATAAAATATGGCTGGCATTTTTGGCATTTCTGACATTTTTAATTAGCTTATAAGCAGTAAGATATCAAGTTAGTTGCTAAGATGGTAAGTAGCGATTCTTGCTCCCTATAGATACCACACACTCATTAATCTATTTGCTGCTGCTGCTACTGCTAAGTTGCTTCAGTTGTGTCCAACTCTGTGCGACCCCATAGACAGCAGCCCATCAGGCTCCCTCATCCCTGGGATTCTCCAGGCAAGAACACTGGAGTGGGTTGCCATTTCCTTCTCCAATCTATTTGCTGGTTGAGTATAATTTTTAAATGTCATGGTTGATTTGTGAATTGAAGTACACTGTAATAGTTAGATGCTGAATCCTACCATGAAAATACTCATTTTGTACAATTCTTTCAGTACAGGTGTCGCTTTTACTTATTAATATGACTCTTCAGGAATCATCATTATTTTAACAATGTTTAGAATGTGACAATTTACTCTGTGATATATGTATAACTACCATTCTCACTGAGCTATCTGCCACATGATTGTCATTTAATGGAAGGAAGGCAGAGGACCCCTGAGCTTTCAATAAAAAAAGCCAGTGGACTTGTAGATAGTGCCTACTGTGGTAAAATATTGAATATCATAACTTTAAAGTTAGAGGAATGAGAATATCAAAGGTGAAGAATGATTGAAAATGAATGTAGCTATATTCTACTACATTCTTTTCAATTTCTACCTGGACTTATATAAGAATCCTTGCAATTTCTTTTTTTTTTTTTTTAAATTTTGTTTTTCATCATTACTAAGATGCTTCTATTTGTAAACTCTTTTAAATAACTATGTCAAATTTAGACTCTCTGTGTGTGTATTCCTAACAAAGGAACACATATTCCTAACAAAGAATTAAAAATCCAAAATATGGACTATGGTAAATGCAGTTTGCCCATTACAGAGTGGATAAATGGCTGGACAGTAGAGAACTGGTAATTCACTTACTGAGCTGTATTGCTCCACTGAGAAGACTAATTGCCCAGAACATCCAACCACATCACATAATTCTCATCTAGTTCAGTCTTCCTTTGCTGACAGCAGCTAATTCCAGATGTCAACCTAAACCTCAGGAATCTATGAGGTTTTAGATAAGAATGGAGCCTTCTAAGTCTTCTCAGTTATCTAGCTTCTGTTTGATTGCAAAATATACATTCTTTTCTTTTAAAAACAAACATTTCTATCACTTCAAAGTAAAACATCTTACCCATTAACCAGTTTTTCCACAATTCTATCTTGTCCACTACCACTTCCACAACCAACATCTTGTCTGTCTCTATGGATTTGTCTACTATGGATATTTCTTACAGACAGAATTTTATAATATTTGAGCTTTTGTGTATTGGTTTTTTTTGGCATAGCATAGTGTTTTTGAGGTTCATTCATATTGCAGTGTTTCACAAATTGATTTTTATGGATGAATAATATTCATATTTATATAATTATGATGTGTTTATCCATTCATCTGTTGCTGGACATTTGAGCTGTTTCTACATTTTGGCTATTGTGAATACTGCTACTGTAACATGCATGTACTTATACTTATTTGAATATCCATTTTCAATTATTTTGGATATATATCTAGATCTAAAAGTGGAATTTGGGGGCCATATTGTAATTTTATGCTTAACTTTTTGAGGAACCAGTAAATGTTTTTTCACCACAAATGAATCTTTTTACATTCGCATCAGGATTGTACAGTTGTGTTACTCTCTGTGCATTCTTGCCAACATATTTCCTTTTTGCTCTTGCAGTAGGTATAAAGTAATACATGATATCGATAAATGAAATAGAAAATAGAAAACAGGGATTCTCAATGAAACCAAAAATTGTTTCTTTGAATCAACACAATTGGCAAAGCTTTGGCTAAACTGACAGAGAAAGCAAGAAGAAATAAAACATTTTTAATATTTTAGCTTACAACTGTATAGGTAGTGGAGACAGAAATCTAAATATAGGGGGCAAATGCTTTATTCTAATTTATTACTTATTGTCCTACCATTCTAGTTTGTTATTCTGTCTCTAATCTACCTCAAGGTTTAATCTCAAACAGTATATTTTAAAAGTTTTAAATTGCTTCTGTAATGTTAATCAAAGTATTTTCCTTTAGGAAGGAAGTAACATTCCTTTTTTACATTATCTATGTATATGAAAGAAAAGGTACACATACGTAAATGCTTATGCAAGTTAACATCAGGTCATTTTGATTCTGTGCACATCTTTCTGTACATAAAGAATGAATTTGTATAAAGAGTTTATAAAGCAATTTTAATTTATTCTGATTCAGATGTTTTCCTTTTTTGTTATATATGCTACATGTGTACAAAATTAAGGTGAGAGAGCATTCACCCAGTAACAAGAGTCAGAATGCTTAGGACCAATTACTTCTTTAAAATTACACATAAATATTTCCATTCCTTTTGTTTGGGTGATGACGACAGCAATCAACAAAGCTCACCAATTAAAAGTAGCTGACAAAGAATTGGAAAGGCAAAGTAGATTGTTCCCTGTGCTAATTTACTTTAGTTTATTTCCTGTTCAAACTGTTGTATACACAGTCTAAAATAATTCAAAGTCCATATTCAGAGCAAAATTAAAAATTATATTAAGGCAAAGTTTGACAAATATGACAGTGTATCTGAATTTTTTTTTAATTTGGATTCTACAATAGTATGGAAGAAACATGTGCTTAATACCCAAAAGACAAATTATAAAATTTCTTGGACATTGACCTGATATTCTCCATTTAACTATGAATAGTGGTTTCATTAGAGAAGAGTCAATATTATACTTTAACTTTCTCAAAGTATTTTCAATGTCTGTAGAGTAATGGTGTTCTAAGGAGTATCTCTATAATGGTTTATAGCTCCTATTCCCTTTTTTGAAAATAATGCATTACAAATCTTTCTTGACTTAGAAATAGAGAGGAAGCCTATGTATTCTACCAGTGTTATCAAGAGACATATATTTCAGTGTGGGAATCTGCCCTCCGTGTTTTAAACCTCAAAATAGAAATTGTTAACTAAACAACTCCATTAATTCTAAATATAATAGAGTTCTATTATCTACAAACCTTGCTTAATTAATTCCTTTTTGTACCTAAACAGTTTCTCAGAGTAATAAATTCAAATTATGATGTGTAAGAAGGACTTCTTTTACCTATCTTTAAAGAACTCCCCATTCACGCAGTTACAGTAAGTTTGAAAAGGACTGATTTTAATTTTAGTTATAAGATCTAGCAATATCCTGCTTCCTTATATCTGCAAAGAGAATACTATACATCTTTTACATTATTTGGGAAAGAGTATAAGATAAAGAATATTAAAGTGTTCTGTCTGCTATAAAGAACTCTACCTATGAACATAATGCTTAAGGAACAATCTGAAATTTGGAGAACATGTCCAGCTGTTTGTGATTTCATAGAAATAAATCACATTTTTTAGCCTTCATATTTTCAAATTAAAAAAGCTCTGACTTTTTCAATTGTCCTTTTAGAAATTTCAGTCAAAACAAAGATTTATTAGTGGCCACTATCTACTGAGCACTTCACTAGCTATTTATATTCCATAGATGAACATGGCAAGATTCATCTCTTTACTTCCTTCCTAATCTCCTTATCACTTATTCAGTGCTTCTAACAGTGTTCAACTGAAATTTGCTCTTGGTTGAATATTGTGATTATGGGCCTGGGGGAGAGACACTGGGAGCAAGCATGCCTGAGTTTGAGGAAAAGATAGTCTGTCTTCCATTGTCCTTCAAAAGAGCAATGAATAGAACTGCCTGCCGTTTTTTTCTTTTTTTTTTTTCAGTGTGATTGTCCATTATAAGAAAAAGATTTTGAGGTGGGTCTCCTGTAGACAACATATATAGGGGTCTTGTTTTTGTATCCATTCAGCCAGTCTTTGTCTTTTGGCTAGGGCATTCAACCCATTTACGTTTAAGGTAATTATTGATAAGTATGATCCCGCTGCCATTTGCTTTATTGTTTTGGGTTCGGGTTTATACACCCTTTTTGTGTTTCCTGTCTAGAGAATATCCTTTAGCATTTTGTTGGAGAACTGGTTTGGTGGTGCTGAATTCTCTCAGCTTTTGCTTGTCTGTAAAGCCTTTGATTTCTCCTTCATATTTGAATGAGATCCTTGCTGGGTACAGTAATCTGGGCTGTAGGTTATTTTCTTTCATCACTTTAAGTATGTCTTGCCATTCCCTCCTGGCCTGAAGAGTTTCTATTGAAAGATCAGCTGTTATCCTTATGGGAATCCCCTTGTGTGTTATTTGTTGGTTTCCCTTGCTGCTTTTAATATTTGTTTTTTGTGTTTGATCTTTGTTAATTGACTTTTGGACTCTATGGGAGAAGTAGAGGGTGGGATGATTTGGGAGAAAGGCATTGAAACATGTATAATATCATGTAAGAAACGAATCACCAGTCTAGGTTCAATGCAGGATACAGGATGCTTGGGGCTGGTGCAGTGGGATGACCCAGAGAGATAGTATGGGGAGGGAGGTGGGAGGGGGGTTCAGGATTGGGAATTCATGTACACCCGTGGTGGATTCATGTTAATGTATGGCAAAAAACCAATACAGTATTGTAAAGTAAAATATAAATAAATAAATAAAAATAACAAAAATTAAAAAATTAAAAAAAAAATATCCAGGAATGACCACATAAAAAAAAGGAAAAGATTTATTTATAAAGATTTTATCCCATACATAAGTGTAATGAACATATCTCTACACAAATATCTTTTCACTTTTTACATGTACCCTAGTCAAGTTAAAAAGTTAATACACTAATGTGGAAACATGGGACATAAAAATATCATGAATGGATAAAAAGTGGGTGGATAAGAAAATACATTTTTTCAAGACATGAGCACAGCATTGTAAATATTACACATTCTCCCACCCCCTCAGCAAGAAACTGTTTTCACAATTTGCCACCCAGAATGATATAGCCTTTTAGGATATATAGACATGACAGCAAGATCTCACCCTTTGTCATAAGTAAAAGCACATGTTTAGCCTTTTATGAGTATAGTGAAGTTACAAAATGGCATATGGATCTGAAAACCTATTCAACATGCCTGTATTTATAACTTCAAAGCCTTATCAGCAGTGTGGGGTTTCTTTGATCATGTACACTTGAAGGTGGTTATAAGTAAATTGCTAATTCATCTCTTAAAAAGCTTGGATGCATGACAATTTGTGTAGTGGTCTGAAAATACGATCTAAATCACCTGGAAGTCCACATTAGTGGTTAACTGTTTTCTCATAGTTTATGACTATGAGAAACATAGTCACTAAGAATATGCTATGTATATTAAAAAAAACTGACAAGAAGGGTCCCTGGTTTGCAGTTCTTGACTTTCTGAAGTGACTTTAGCTCTGTTGAGAAGAGATGACTTGTAGCATGGCTCTGCCATTTCAGTTCTTGCATGGTTTCTTGCATCCCTTATTCTTAACTATATTCTCTTATAGTTTATTAGTAATGAGCATAGAAACAGGGAAATGAATGCAGATATTAAATATAATCTCGATATACATGACTAGATACATGAAACAAGTTTGTCCCAAAATGACTTATCTAATAATTTTGTTGTCTCAACACCTATATTTGCTTATTAAGATTGTTTACAACTCTCGACAGTTTAAAAAAGATAGCATTAAAAAATTACAACTTCATAGGATGCTCACATCTTTTGTTCCCTTCATTTATTTACTATTGTTGCCTTTGACACTCAACCTCATATTGTTGAAACCATTCTTTTCCAGGCCAAATCATTTTTAAAAGGAAAAGGCAGTGCTATAAAAATCAATGAGTAATTCTAAACTGAGTAAGTAGTTCAACAGTGAAAGTCAAGATTGCTAATATAAAATGCACCATTTGAAATAGAAATTTAGGTCATGTCATTCCTTTCCTCTCTCAGTGACAAAATGGGTCACTAACTCCTGAACCTCTGCAGAGTTTCCTCATTTACTTTACTCAAAAAAACAAACAATAATAATACTAATAAAGGATTTAGCTGCAAGTAGATCACTTTTCACTTTCAGGCATTGGAGAAGGAAATGGCAACCCACTCCAGTGTTCTTGCCTGGAGAATCCCAGGGACGGCGGAGCCTGGTGGGCTGCTGTCTATGGGGTCGCACAGAGTCGGACACAACTGAAGTGACTTAGCAGCAGATATGAAATATAGAACATATACATTTTGAATATAAAACAATTTAAAAGTTACCAGAATCATGCTCTTAAAGACATATAATGGGATACAAAGCATCTTCCATGTTATCAGAAAATATGTTTAGCTTAGAGAAATTCAACATATTGAACCCTCATTAACAAACTCTGACATTTTGTAGGGCATTTTTATTCAAATCCCACCCACCTGCCTAATCACCAGGTGGCAGTGTAGCAGCAGTCATCTGTATCTGTGTTTGAGAAGCCTCAATAAAAATGGCATTGCAATGATATTGATACTTGATATAATTATTTGGGTGTAAAAATTTTTAAGTGTTATTCTCTCTTAGTATTAAAATAGTCCTGCTTACACTTTGACAAATTGCCTTTTGCTTTGAGCAACTATATAGATAGTTACTTTCTCTAATTTCTAAACTACAAAAAATTGTGTATATATCACCTAACTGTTCGTTGTCTTACAGTTTTAAATAGCAACGTTTTCTACATCATAATTGGAACTGAATCACATTTTTTTTTTAACTAGCACCTTTCAACAATTGGATTAAGGCAGGATTTCCCGTTCTTTCAACAAACGCATATGCCAGGAGACTACAAACTTTTAAGACGAGGATTCTGGCATTTCATTTTCTCTTATCTAAACTTCCCCAGCTGTCATTATGCCATCTGAGACAAGTTTTCAGTCTACAGTACTATCCTACTCTATCAATTCCTTTGTATTTGCACAATGTCTATTCAGCAGTTTAACCAGGACAAAAGAACCAATTTCAACATTTGATTTTAGATACTCAGGATTTATTATGTGTTTAAACTATGTCTGAATTCTTTTTTGTAGATGGAAATTCAGAAATCCAGGTTATGTCATCTGATCCAATATCAACCAGTGAGTATAGTTCAAAACTGAAAACTTGAAACATTTATGTGAAATACTCTTGGTGGACTGGAAAGAAGGTGTTTGGGAATATCTCCCAAACCATGAATATAATTTTTTACTATATTTAGACTCCGTGGAGGAGGAGATTGTCTTCACCTTTGGAGGAACTATGCTGGTACTGTTTGGGAGGAAACTGTTTTTTATGTAGGAACTGGGGTTAAACTGCAGATATAGTTCTTTAAAACTTGACTACAGGAGGCCTTTGGAAAACAAAAAGAAAGGGAACTACTGTATGATCTGAAAAGTTACTGGAGGTTTTAGAAAGTGAAAGTGAAAGTGAAGTCGCTTAGTCCTGTGCTACTTTTTGCGACCCAATGGACTGTAGCCTACCAGGCTCCTCGGTCCATGGGATTTTCCAGGCAAGAATACTGGAGTGGGTTGCCAAGGTTTTAGAGGACAGAACTGAAGAAAATATTTATTTTGATTTGACAAAACTTTCCTCTACTTCCATATGCTTGAGGCAGTTGACATTTTTTTATCCTAAATAAAATGATCCAAACCCACAGCTAATTTGGAAAATGACACAGTTATAATCCATGCCACACTATTTACAAACTATATTTTGCTAATGCATAATTTTCTTCAATTTCTATTAGAACATTTTGCAAAATATGCTTAAAAATCAAAGGGAAAAGACCCCAAATTAGTATCCTAATATTTCAAATTAGTTTCAGTCCTAGCCTTGAGGAACTCTTTGGTTGTACTAAAATTCCAAATATGTTGGGTCAAGGCTCAACTATACATCTTTATAGTCAAAGTTTATGTAGCTCTATTTGGATAAAACTGGATAGATGGATGGGTCGAAATTTTCAAAAGATACTCTATTGAATTATAAGGATTTTCAATTTCTTGATTTTTAGAATGTTCCTTCTAGAATTCTTCACATATAAACATATATAATGTCATAAAATGGTTACAGTAAAACTCATTCAACTTATGCAGTGTATACTAAAATGGAAATCTACTTGAGCTTCAAGGTAAAAATATTGTGAATAATAATTTTAAGATGTTATATATTAAATGTTTCAGTAATTTTTGTAACTAGTATAATCTCCTATATATTCATTTTTCAGTTCAGTCAGTTCAGTTCAGGCGCTCAGTCGTGTCCGACTCTTTGCGACCCCATGAATCACAGCATGCCAGGCCTCCCTGTTCATCACCATCTCCGGGAGTTCACTCAGACTCACGTCCATTGAGTCCGTGATGCCATCCAGCCAGCTCATCCTCTGTTGTCCCCTTCTCCTCCTGCTCCCAATCCCTCCCAGCATCAGAGTTTTTTCCAATGAGTCAACTCTTCTCATGAGGTGGCCAAACTACTGGAGTTTCAGCTCTACCATCATTCATTTTTAGTTATATCCATAACTACAAAGTTCTTTTTTAAGACAAATTTTATAAAAATTATTTAAAATAAATATTAAATTAAATAATAAGCAATGACATTACATCAATTTTTCTGTCTTAACATTAATTAACCAATAAATATTTCTAGAGATCTTATAATTTAAGAGCTAGAAAGGTCTTTGGAGATATCCATCAGTTCAGTTCAGTTCAGTTCAGTTCATTTCAGTCGCTCAGTCGTGTCCAACTCTTTGCGACCCCATGAATCACAGCACGCCAGGCCTCCCTGTCCATCACCAACTCCCAGAGTTCACTCAGACTCACGTCCATTGAGTCAGTGATGCCATCCAGCCATCTCATCCTCTGTTGGCCCCTTCTCCTCCTGCCCCCAATTCCTCCCAGCATCAGAGTCTTTTCCAATGAGTCAACTCTTTGCATGAGGTGGCCAAAGTATTGGAGTTTCAGCTTTAGTATCATTCCTTCCAAAGAAATCCCAGGGCTGATCTTTAGAATGGACTGGTTGGATCTCCTTGCAGTCCAAGGGACTCTCAAGAGTCTTCTCCAACACCACAGTTCAAAAGCATCAATTCTTCAGTGCTCAGCTTTCCTCACAGTCCAACTCTCACATCCATCATGACCACTGGGAAAACCATAGCCTTGACTAGACGGACCTTTGTTGGCAACGTAATGTCTCTGCTTTTCAATATGCTATAAAAACATATTTCTTTTATAAATGAGGGACTGAGGTATAATGAAGTAAGTAACTTATCTAAAAGAATACAAATAATCAATAGTGAAATTAGGATTATAATTCAAATCTCCTGAGTCAAGAGGCACCCTTAAAATTTTCCAATATTTTTAATAGGTATACTGGAACTGTTCAATTACATTCATATTTTATATTTACAATTCCTGAAGCTTATTACATAAAATATAATGCAAATTTTTCTTATTATTCTTATTAGGAAAAGTTACTATTTTTGTCCATTCTTTGAGATCAAATAATTTGCTGAGAATGACAAATATAGAAAAAAATAAGACAATTCAATCCTATGCATGTGTAAACAGATTTTGGACAAATCACATAAATTTTCTTAGTTTTTTTTAACTTTTCTGAGTTTTAATTTCCTCATTTATATAATAAAAATAAGTATGTGCCTTTCCCCAGGTTTATGGCAAGGATTAAAGAAAATGTGTCTTTATGTTTGCATTTAGTTATTAACATAGTAACAGTGATAATAATAGCAGTATCAATTACTATAATGTGAATGTGGTAAGACTTCTGCTGACCTATATTATGAAAAAATGACTCTATATTATCTTTCTAGGTTTTTAAAACACAAATTCCTAATTGAATACAGTGATCAGTTGGTTCTCTCAGTTGACTTGCAAGCAATGTTTAGGCATAAATAGTTTTTAATTGAAAATGCATGAAGTATATATACCTTATAAATATGAGAATAATCTAGCTCAAATTCTGAGGCTAATAGAAGTTGGAAGAAGCTAAGAGCCATACACCAAATCAGTATCAAATTTAGTCAAGAACTTGAATCTTTTTAATTTCAGTCAATGTCTTTCTTTCTACTATTAGTGGTTTTCAAACTATATGTAAAGGATCCTAAGGATGCTTCTAAGGTATTTCAAGGTGAATGAATGGACACCAGAAAGCTGCCAAAGAGTATGGCTGATATGAAAAGGCTTCAAGTTTCCTCCCTCCTTGTCAGATAAATCAGGTTTATTTTAATTAACCGTATGTACTTAGAATTTGCATAACACAGGTAGATTCTATTTACAAAAGTTTACAGTGCATGTATCTTTAGAATATTAATTGAATCATAAACAAGGAACATTTAATTATTGAAACAGTCACTGGTAGAAAAGTTGGTAAGAGCAGGAAAAAATGTTTAACTCCATTTAGACCTCTTGTACCAGCTACTAAGGAAATATATTTAAATTTTTATAATTAAAATATATTATTATTATTAAAAAATAAATTATTTTTCCTAATGACCTAGTGACCCTATCATAAAAATAGATAAAACCCATCATATGTTAAAATATTAATTAAGCAGTCATAATGTGTTAGATGATTACAGAAGAAAAGAGAAAGCAATTTATTACTAACAATTGTCTGTTCCTTGGAAGGAATGATGCTAAAGCTGAAACTCCAGTACTTTGGCCACCTCACGCAAAGAGTTGACTCATTGGAAAAGACTTTGATGCTGGGAGGGATTGCGGGCAGGAGGATAAGGTGATGACAGAGGATGAGATGGCTGGATGGCATCACCGACTCGATGGACATAAGTTGAGTGAACTCTGGGAGTTGGTGATGGACAGGGAGGCCTGGTGTGCTGCAATTCATGGGGTCGCAAAGAGTCGGACACCACTGAACGACTGAACTGAACTGAACTGATAACTTATGCTAACATTAAAAAGTCTCTTGAAAAGACTGTAGGACTTTAAGCATCAGTAAAATTTGTAAATTGATGATAAATCCTTAAATTTCACCCAGAGAACAATATTGTATTATAGAAGTTTTCCCAAGGGAAAGAAAAAAAGCAAAATAATAAGATGTTCAATTGAGAGCATGGTTGTGGTTTAGTCACTAAGTCATGTCCGACTCTTGCGACCCTATCAACTGTAGACTGTGAGGACCCTCTGTCCATGGGATTCTCTAGGCAAGAATACTGGAGTAGGTTGCCATTTCCTTCTCCAAGCGATCTTCCCAACCCAGGAATTGAACCTGGATCTCCTGCATTGCAGGCAGATTCTTTACTGACTGAGATACAGGAGAAGGATATGTGCTAATAATTTCAAATCCTCTGGACAGAGGAGCCTGGCAGGCTATAGTCCACTGGGGTGCAAAGAGCTGGACACGACTGAGGGACTGAACATGCACATGGAAATAGACAGATAGATAGATAAAGATAAATAAGAATGCATGGCTTATTCATGTGACTAAAATTTCTAAATTAATCATGCTGTGGCCAACCCAATTGTGATACAGACATAGCCAAAATGAAAGTAAATAACTTTATGGATGTTTATGGTTTTATGGATGTAAAACTATGATGACAGAAAGAAAGGTGGAATATGATAAATTATCTGGCTATTAGGTAAATGCTGCCTCCAATCTAACTTCATGGTTGAATTAAACTGTAAGAAATTATTTCATTAAAACTTAATTTTATAGATACAACTTTAGTTAGATAAAGAAAATGTTATGCAAAAAATCTGTAAAAAATAATTTGTTTGAAAAAAGAGGCAATGAATATTATAATACACATTTGTGACCTATACTATTCTATCCCTATTTGCTACCTGCAAAAATGAGGAGCAATTGGAAGCAGCAGTGGAAATTATTCTTGCATCTAGATTAGATTCTGTGATCTAAAGTCTCATATAAATAATGACAACCTTCAGGTAAAAAAGGATTTCAAAATCATGGACCTCTATTATTTAGTTAGGAGTTGCCATGCCTGACTTAAGAGTTCTTGAATTAAATTGAAATCACAGCATCTGCTGTAGGATACAACTTTACTTGTTTGCTTTACTTGCATCCTCTGCTCCATCTGACCAGGGAGCTCACTAGGCAGTTTTGCTACATTTGGGTCCCAGCCACTGAGCCATAATGGCCATGGAGGCTTTTCTATGGCCCTGTCCAGGCAAGGAAGCAAATTTGCAGTCCCATCCAATTGCTAATATAATAGACAATTCCAGCTGGTGAGAAGACATGACCAAAGCATCCAGGCAGTCACATAACTCATCTACAGCCAAACTAGGGCTAGGAATCAGTCAGCATTCCTATACAACTGTTCGCAACCAGTGGCACTGCTCTTGACCTCACAGCATGAGCATCAGGCCCACCCAAATAGAGACACTGATAGCAAGTCCCATCTGCCCAAGGATGATGTCAGCTCACTTATCCAGAACTCTAAGATGAGCTGACTGTGAAGGACCATCTCTGCTGAAGTGAACCTCTGTGGTCTGGAATAGGACACACATTCAAATGTGCAGATACCAATAGAAGGAATCAAAAATCATGAAGAAGCAAGTGAACATGATGCCTATTCACAAGAAACTAATGAAGCTCTTTTGGTAATCAAAAGATATCAGAGGTAGCTGTACTTATATCAGACAAAATAGACTTTAAGAGAAAAATAGTTGAGACATGGTCATTAAATAAAGGAGACAATCCATCAAAAAGATATAACAAGGCATCAAACTTTCTAATTCAAACAACAAAAAATGAAAACAAACAAAAAGTGAAAGTGCAAGTTGCTCAGTGGTGTCCAGACTTTTTGCGACTCTACATAATCCATGGAATTCTCCAGACCAGAACTGGAGTGGGTGGCCATTCCCTTCTCCAGGGAATCTTCCCAACCCAGGGATCAAACCCAGGTTTCCCTCATTGCAGGTCAATTCTTAACTAGCTGAGCCACTAGGGAAGCCCAAGAATACTGGAGTGATTAGCTTAATCCTTCTCCAGGAGATTTTCCCGACCAGGAATCGAACCGGGGTCTCCTGAATTGCAGATGGATTCTCTACCAACTGAGCTAGCAAGGAAGCCCCAAAACAAACAGGCAAAATAATGACAATAATAATAATAGTAACAAGCAGAAAATAAACAAACAAAGAAAGATATTGGGTAGAGGGCATTCACTGTAAATTAGATGAGACAGTTTACTAAGGTAATTTCAACTGAGTTATGACCAAAATACTGAGGAGGTACTCAAAAGTACCTTTGGAAAAATTAATTCCAAAGCTCCAACTTGAAGCAAATGAAATAATAAGGCTTAATAATAATCAAGCCTCTTACAGGGAAGAATTATGAATTTAAAAAAGGAAAAATCTACCATAGACAAATGGACCTAGGATGAATTTCCACTTTCATCCACTATCTACAATATAATGTTGAACAAGTTCATTAAACTCTAAACCTGAGTTTCTTCAGCAGCAAACTGCAGATATTAATTACCTAGTAAAGTTTTCTTCTGTGTAGTAAATGAAGTGATATATTCAAAAACCCTGGCTCATAATAGGCATTCAATAACATTTTATTCCATATTTCATTGGAAGTAGTTAAACAAATGTTGACATATTACCGCTTTAATTCATTCCAAACTCTAAAAATAAGAATGTTTCCTATGGAGAGGAATTAGACTATTTACTATATACTAATGAGAGAAGATAAGAAATTGTCCCTCCAAAAGACAATTGTCCACTTCATGCGAAGGATTGACTCATTAGAAAAGACTCTGATGCTGGGAGGGATTGGGGGCAGGAGGAGAAGGGGACGACAGAGGATGAGATGGCTGGATGGCATCACCGACTCAATGGGCATGAGTCTGAGTGAACTCCAGGAATTGGTGATGAACAGGGAGGCCTGGCGTGCTGCGATTCATGGGGTCACAAAGAGTCGGACACAACTGAGCAAGTGAACTGAACTGAACTGAACTGAACACATCTGTTACTACTGCAATCTATTTCTTTATCTAATAGATGCCTCATACTCATACTTACTTCAGTTAGTATTTGAAGAAAACTTTTAGATTCAGAAGAATCATTTAAATAACTAGTAAATATTTAAAGATAAGAATGATTGGAAACTGAACACTGTACAGAGCATGAGGAGGAAACAAGCATGATTATGTGAGGGGAAAAAAATATACAGAGGAATATAGGGAATGAAAATGAAGAAGTGTATTGCCTTCATAAACATTCTTTAACTGGGGTCAGAAAATAAAGTCATAATCAAATGCTGACTTGATTTAGTATCAAAGGAAGGTACTTATTATGTGAGTATGAGTTTCAGGGAGGGACATGTAGTTCTTTAAAACTATTCCTGGTTAAGAAAGTCCTCATAAATAGAATAAAACAAAATTCCTGAAAAGGAAAAAAAAAAAAAAAAACCAAAACACCTATGTTACATAAGGGAACTGCATTGTTTTCTTCAGGGGAAAATTAATTTTAAATATAATGTAAAAATAATAATTCAAAAGATCTAACTAATTTCCAAAATGATCAAATGACCTTATGTGCACATTGATCAGCTCAGTTTGCTCTGGTGTAACTTCTATTAGACCATTGTGCTATAGTCCATGGGGTTGCAAACAGTCAGGCATGATGTAGCAACTAAACAACAACAATATAAATCAATTATTTATTTCAGCACATCAACATTTTTCTGCCAGATTGATTTCTATTTTACTATTTTACTTCTTCCTATGGTTGTCATAATTAATTGGTAGGCAGTATAAATTGTCAGGGAATTTTCCTATGCTAATAAGATAAAGTGGTGGGTAGTGGGCTAGTCCTCACAGAACACTGGTTTCGTGGGGTCTTGTTTTAGAGAAAAAGTGAGGCTATAATCTATTTTTAAATGCAATACAAGTCAAAGAAAAAGTAAATGAGATATAAAAAATGTAATAAGTGTATATGGCTATAAAGATTAGAATAGGCAATAAAAAACAAAGAAATAAAAGGTTTCAGATATTATTCACCTGAAGTTCATATTTACCATGTCAGTACAAGAGATGGCTTTAGGTTTCCACTTTCATTCTGCTCAGTCCTATTGTCTCAATTCAAATTTCAACCTCCTCAAGATTCTCTATTTTATTTCTTTTAACTAAAATAGAATATTAAAAAAAAAAATTCTCCTCTCTGAAAGGCTTTCTATTCACAATCATAAATTAAGCCTCGAGACTCTCAACTTTCATGCTTTCTTTCTTTTTTAAAAATATTGTCATAGGATAATTGTAACAAAAATAATCAAAGTATCTATCTGTGTGCTTGTCATATCATCTGTCAATAATTGTGGAAACAAATTACTTGGAAAGGGAGAAATTATTAAGCTAATAAAGTGGCCATTTGAGTGGAAAAGTTATTTCATTACCTGTTCTCCATGCAGAAATGTTAAAGTGGGAAAACCACTGACTATGGCAATATAATGAAACTGAATTAAGCATATAACTTCGTGAATTGTATATTTTCATTTTCTGCAGCATGAAGTTTTTCAATCAATACACTCTTGTCAGTTAGGGTCAAAGTTTCATCCATTTGAGAAAGTCTGATCAAGTTAAATGATTTTACTGATTTTATACCCCTCCCCACTTTCACTGTAATCCAACATAAAGATAATAAAAGATGGGGTAGAAAAAACAAACACATTTAGAAAATGTACAATAGATTTGAATGAGGAGCATATCTGAAGCAATAAAATTCAGAAATAAGAACTATTACTGAAGACATGTTAATTTCTCAGTAAATGTTAATTACACTTACCTATTGATTTATTCATTGAATTAAACATTGTCTACCACTCCCAACAAAAAGTCCATGTATGGGCTTTGAACCACTGTATTTCCAGCATATATAGTATCTTCAATATATAATTTATTGAATAAACTCATACATGCCTACTCTTCAGGAAAATATGGCAAAAGCCCTAGCTTCTAGGATTTTGTGGAACTTATATGTACATATTGATTGGAGAGTACATTAAAAAATTCAGTTTTGTCTGTCTTGGGTACCTATTAGTTTCTGAAATAAGAGAACCAAACTTTGCTGATTGAAGAAAGTTCACTGAGCTAAAATGAATTCAATCTTTACTTACAAAAAGGTAAAATCAAATAGAAAATTGAAACAGTCATAGAATATATCATGACCATATTTTGAACAGAAGTTCTCTTTTTGATTCAAATCTCCAGGTAACTAAACTTTTACATTTATTTTGTATGAGTAGGAAATGTCAAGAGACACCACCCCCCACTCATGTGCTCAAACTTACAGCTTTAGAGTCCTACATGTCTCTCTTTACCATACTCTCAGAAAGTTCAGTTTCTCCACCTTCAAATGTGTTGAATCTGCCCAATTCTTTCCATCTCCATGGCTAGTCTAAATCAATATTACTTTCCTCCTGGATAACTATGATAACCTTCCTGCTTGTGCTCCTGACCTCCTTCAGTCCTTTCCTAAATAACAGCGTGAAAGACCATTTTTTCGAGCCAAATCCATTTGTGCTATTTCCATGTTTCAAAGACTCAAGTGACTCCTAGTTCTACCCCAAATAAATTCCAAATTCCTTACATGGCTTACGAAACTTGATATAGTCTGCACCTCTCTTAGGTCATAACCACAAACTATAGCACACTATATTCTAGCAACATTGGCCTTTTCTCTGTTCTTCAAAACACTGAATTTTTTCCCCAACCTAGGGCCTTTGCATATGATGCATCCCTTGCTCATACTTCAATCCTGGATATTCACAAGCTTGGCCCCTTAGCATTCACACTCACATCCTCTGAAAGGTCTTCCCTGATAGTCCCATCTATAGAAACTACTCACCTCCACTTATTCTCTATTCCAGGTACTGGCATACTGTAGCTCCCAATTTAGCTGCCTGTTTTAGTAAATACAGATTCATTAAAACAGTGCTATGCTATTTGTTTATGTATGACTGCTTTTATGCCATACAATCAGAATAGAATTGTTGCAGCAGAGACAAAAGGGTCCACAAAACCTAAAACATTTACTATTGAGCCATTTAAGAAAATATTTATCAACCAGTGTTTTGGGTCATGACTTAGACTAATATCTAACAGTATGTTATTAATATATTCACATATGCTTCCCTGCTGACTATCTGTGAGCTCTATAAGAGCAGTTATGTATCTGGATAATTCAAGTCTTCAGTGCTTTACACATTTCCAAGAACATAGCAGGCTTTAAATAAATATTGTTTTAATCTTGAATGTAAAATTACAAAAGATTTCGCTTTTCAGAGGGCAGATACATTACAATATAGTTCAAACTATGGTTGTTTCTTTCCCTACTTCATTAAAACCATGTCCAACCTTGTGACCTGTGATACATTCTGGGGGAAGACTAGACCCTCTCCCTATTGCTATGGCTGTTGAACTGAGAATGGCTGTTTATATATATCTGGAAAATGAAATGTGAATAGAAATACTAACTGCCAATTTTGAGGAGAAACTGCAAAAGCCAGCTCTTGGTTCATGCACTCATTATTTTCTCTTTATCCCAAGACCAGCAATGTCCAGAATGGGCACTGCTTCATCAGCATAGATCCTGAAGTAAAGACCTGACTGAAGTGGCTCAAGAAGAAATAACCTTTTTACTACAAATCTTTCAGATTGGGAGGTTGTATCTATCACAGTCCCACTTACCCAAAATAAATTGATACAAGGAGTAGTAGGATATATTGTAGATAAAAATAGGTTAGCGGATAGGTCAATGAAATAAATCTTCTTCCAATTACATAGACATTTTCTTGTTTCAGCCTGGGGTGTTTAATGTATCCTTACTAACTGTTCTCTTACATCTCTTTGATTGGGAACAGATGGCTGCAATGATTTTCAGATGATGTTCTGATGATCTGGGAAACACAGACTAATCTTTAATCATCTTGAAATTCTTAAGAAATAATTTGCTATGTACTGTTTAAAAAAAGGAGCTGCAAGATATTTTTTTTTCAAGAATGACTTAGCATAAAAAAAAGTACCCATCATTAAGAAAAGTATCAAGACAAAGCACGATTCAAGTATTCTAACTGATTTCAACCTCAATTTTCTTTTTTATCAATGTATAAAGATCAATGTTGTGCAAAACTATAGATTCTAAATATTAAGCAAACAAATCGGCCAAAAGGAACAAAATGTTACAGCATTCAAATAGATACATATAAAGTTGAAATTGTAAATTGAGGTAAAAATATTTAGTGAGATCATTAAGCTTTACTCATTAATATCTTCATGGTTACTCTTTTAATGAAAATATATATCTAGCATGATAAAACACATAAGATTACCTTTTTTATTTAATATAATTTTAATTATATAAATAGCAATGGAGGCAATATAAAGAAAAAAACTATGAATTTCATCATTCTGAAGTTATTTACTTCAGTTCAGTTCAGTTCAGTCATTCAGTAATATCCAACTCTTTGCAACCCCATGAATTGCAGCACGCCAGGCCTCCTTGTCCATCATGAACTCCTGGAGTTCACCCAAACTCATGTCCATTGAGTCAGTGATGCCATCCAGCCATCTCATCCTCTGTCGTCCCCTTTTCCTCCTGCCCCCAATCCCTCCCAGCATCAGGGTGTTTTCCAATGAGTGAACTCTTCCCATGAGGTGGCCAAAATATTGGAGTTTCTGCTTCAGCATCAGTCCTCTCAATGAACACCCAGGACTGATCCCCTTTAGGATGGACTGGTTGGATCTCCTTGCAGTCCAAGGGACTCTCAAGAGTCTTCTCCAACACCACAGTTCAAAAGCATCAATTCTTCAGCGCTCAGCTCTTTTCACAGTCCAACTCTCACATCCATACATGACCACTGGGAAAACCATTTCCTTCACTAGACGGACCTTCGTTTGCAAAGTAATGTCTCTGCTTTTTCTGAAGTTATGAATCACAGTCAATAACTGGACCTGGCTTTTATAATTTGTCTATGTTATGTGAGTGTGTGTGCTCAGTCACTCTCATGCCTGACTCTTTGTGACCCTATGGACAGACTGTAACCTGTTAGGCTCCTCTGTCTATGGGATTTCCCAGCAAGAATACTGGAATTGGCTGCCACTTCCTCCCCCAGGGGATCCTTTCAACCCAGTGATCAAACCTCCCATCTCCTGTATCTCCTGCATTGCAGGCAGATTCTTTAACACTGAGCTACCCACCAGGGAAGTCCATTGTCTATATTATATCTGTAGCTATATCTGTCTAAGGTTTTAAAAAATTTAGATCACATATTTAGTCAGCTTAATATCCTGGAATTTTTGTCATTATAAGTGATTTTTAATTCCTAGATATATTTTATTAATAACTTAATAATAGCTAATAAAGAGATTTATTGAAACATTGCCCTATTTTTGACAATTTTTGTTCATGAATTTTGCTATGAAAAACTCTGTTAAAAGAAATTGTTCTCTTTTTCAATGTATGCAAATGCTATTTATATTGTAAACATAATTGAAGAACTAGAACACTGACACATATTTATTGTTTTCTATATACCAATTTTCCAACCATATTAAATGCACATGGAAGTACAATCTTAATGTATGCTCACTAGAAATATTATTTTCTTTTGTTTTATTTTTGTATTTTGTTGGCTTATAAAGTAAGTAAAATATGTTTTCTCAATTGTTTTAATGCATATTGTTTCAAATACTTCTATTTATTTGTTATACAGAATTCACATATTTAAGTATTTGAATATAAAATATATTTTCTCTATATAAAGTCTACCTCTCCGTTTTATATTATTTTATTGATTCACTTTATACAACAATATTTTATATTGTAGATCCTCTCTTCTTAGATATTTGAATTATTTCTTCAATAATGGTAGCAAAATGATAGTAGTAGTTGAAATTTCTTGAGTTCTTAATATGTGTTACTACATACACATTTGAATGCAGGGTTCCAAAGAATAGCAAGGAGAGATAAGAAAGCCTTCCTCAGTGATCAATGCAAAGAAATAGAGGAAAACAATAGAATGGGAAAGACTAGAGATCGCTTCAAGAAAATCAGAGACACCAAGGGAATATTTCATGCAAAGATGGGCTCACTAAAGGATAGAAATGTTATTGACCAAAAGAAAATATGAAGAAGAGGTGGCAAGAATAGACAGACGAACTATACAAAAATGATCGTCATAAACCAGATAATCATGATGGTGTGATCACTCACCTAAAGCCAGATGTCCTGGAATGTGAAGTCAAGTGGGTCTTAGGAAGCTTCATTACAAACAAAACTAGTGGAGGTAATGGAATTCCAGTTGAGCTATTTCAAATCCTAAAAGATGATACTGTGGAAGTGCTGCATTCAATATGCCAGCAAATTTGGAAAACTCAGCAGTGGCCACAGGACTGGTAAAGGTCAGTTTTCATTCCAATCCCAAATAAAGGCAATGCCAAAGAATGTTCAAACTACCACACTATTGCGCTCATCTCACACACTGGCAAAGTAACGCTCAAAATTCTCCAAGCCAGGCTTCAATAATACATGAAGCGTGAACTACTAGATGTTCAAGCTGGATTTAGAAAAGGCAGAGGAACCAGAGATCAAATTGCCAACATCCGCTGGATCATTGAAAAAGCAAGACAGTTCCAGAAAAAAAAAAAAAAATCTCTTTCTGCTTTATTCACTATGCCAAAGCCTTTGACTATGTGGATCACAACAAACTTTGGAAAATTTTGAAAGAGATCAGAATACCAGACCACCTGACTTGGCTCCTGAGAAATCTATATGGAGGTCAGGAAACAACAGTTAGAACTGGACATGGAACAACAGACTGGTTCCATATCAGGAAGGGAGTACATCGAGGCTGAATTATTGTCACCCTGCTTATTTAATTTACATACAGAGTATATCATGAGAAATCCTGGGCTGGATGAAGCACAAGCTGGAATCAAGATTACCAGGAGAAATATCAATAACCTCAGACATGCAGATGAAACCACCCTTATGGCAGAAAGTGAAGAAGAACTAAAGAGCCTCTTGATAAAAGTGAAAGAGGAGAGTGTAAAAGTTGGCTTAAAGGTCAACATTCAGAAAACTAAGATCATGGCATGTGGTCCCGTCACTTCATGGCAAATAGATGGGGAAACAATGGAAACAGTCAGAGACTTTATTTTAGGGGGCTCCAAAACCACTACAGATGGTGACTACAGCCATGAAATTAAAAGACACTTGCTCCTTGGAAGAAAAGTTATGACCAACCTAGGCAACATATTAAAAAGCAGAGACATTACTTTGCCAACAAAGGTCTGTCTAGTCAAAGCTGTGGTTTTTCCTGTAGTCATGTGTGGATGTGAGAGTTGGACGATAAAGAACACTGAGCACCGAAGAATTGATGCTTTTCAACTGTGGTGTTGGAAAAGAGTTGAGTTGAGTGTTGAGTGTCCTTTGGACTGCAAGGAGATCCAACCAGTCCATCGTAAAGGAGATCAGTCCTGGGTGTTCATTGGAGGGACTGGTGTTGAAGCTGAAACTCCGAAACTTTGGCCACCTGATGCAGAGAGCTGACTCATTTGAAGAGACTCTGATGTTTGGAAAGATTGAGGGCAGGAGGAGAAGGGGTGACAGAGGATGAGATGGTTGAATGGCATCATCAACACAATGGATATGGGTTTGGGTGGACCCTGGTAGTTGGTGATGGACAGGGAGGCCTAGCATGCTGTGGTTCATGGGGTCTCAAAGACATGACTGAGCGACTGAACTGAACTGAATATAATAAAACATTATATAGTAGCTAGTGAACTATAAAGTTTTATCTATTGATATTGATGAATTGTAAAATATTTAACAAGTACAACAGAATGTCCAATACAAAGTGACACAAGGTAATATGTCATAGTTTAAACATGTAAATAGTAACATATATTAATTATATGTAACACACGTCAATTATATGTAACATATGTTACTTATATGTTAACATGTTAATTAAAATGTTAATATCTGCACATATAGAACACATAAAACACCATAGTCTGTTCTCTGCACATGAAGAGAGAATAATTTCACTAGTGAAAGGCAACTAAGGGGCTACAACCTCTATGTAGTATTTTTACTTCATCAAAAATCATGAACCAAATATGGAAAAATAAAATTTGATACATTTAGATGGGTAGTCAGATACTTAGGAGTATTTTCTTTTGCTTGAATAAATTTTAAAAGTTAACAATAGGTTTTTAAAAATTAAAGAAGAGCAGTCATAAACTAACTTGGATTTTAATTCTTAGAGAGATCAACTAACAGCAGGAAATTAGCCCCAGGGGCCCAGCCAGGCAATATTTAAGAGGAGATTACAAAATGATTAGGGCTTCCCTGGTGGCTCAGAAGGTAAAGGGTCTGCCTGCCATGCAGGAGACCTAGGTTTGATCCCTGGATCAGAAAGATTCCCTGGAGAAGGAAATGGCAACCCACTCCAGTACTCTTGCCTGGAAAATTCCATGGACAGAGAAACCTGGCAGGCTACAGTCCTTGGGGTCACAAAGAGTCAGACACGACTGAGTGACTTCACTCTTTACAAAATATACTTTTGAAGGAAAATAGATAAGCATTTTAATCATCTCCCTAAAACTTTTCCCTGAATGATGATAAATAGCTTTAAATATTAATAGATGGATGGTTTCTAGGTGCTATCTATGATAAAAGTGGGAAAGATTCTTTCAAAGAAGCAGTCAGAGCCATTTCTAGCAATGCCAGCAAAGGGCAGAGAGAAGGGGAAAATTAACTGAAACTTAATTGTGTATCACTTAAGACCATAAGTACTCTGGTCAGGTTGCTGTTTCTTATCTGGCAAACTCAGGGAATTTTTTGTTCCCTGTTGAACATCTGATGGTAGCAACAAAAACAGTCACAAATGCTGGAATCTAGAATGGATAGTAGAAAAAAATTCCTGAACAATTTCTTACAGATATAGAGGCCCAGCAAATGCAGCTGCTTTGATTTACACATTAAGCAGGGGGGCGGGGGGGGGGGGGGGTGGGGAGAGTGAGAGAGAGAAAAGAAATATCAAAGAAGTAGGAAGCAATGGAGTTTTTATCCCTGGCCTAGCACACAAAGAGTATCTAGAATCTACTTCAGTCTATTCCATTAAATAATTGTTTTTTTTTCTTAGTAAATAACTTACCCTTTGGGGATTTTATTTTCCTTAATTATAGTATAAGGACATTTAATGTTAACTCACTTTACCCATGGCTAAGCAGGTAAAGAATCTGCCTGCAATGTAGGAGACCCTGGAAATGTGGGTTTGATCCCTGGGTGGGGAAGATCCCCTGGAGGAGAAAAATGGCAACCCACTCCAGTTTTCTTGCCAAGATAATCTCATGAACAGGGGAGCCTCGGGGGCTACAGTCCAAAGGGTCACAAAGAATCAGACACTAAGCAACTAAGCATGCAAGCACTTTCTTTTAAGGTTCATTTGCTTTAAAATACTAAAGAGATGATCATCTTTCTGGTGTGAAATTGGAGAGAATGAATGACTATCATTCCTGATGTCCCTAAAATAAGTTCTTTGTTTGACAAAGCCTAGAACTTCCTTAGTCAACTCAATAATACCACACTCTTCTTGGTGTCTGGTAGGATGTAGGTATTCCATCAACTTTTACTGCTTAATTCACTGTTCTTTCCTGATGAGGTAGGATCTACTCAGTTACCTCTGTTTCTCAACCCTGGAAGGCAGTTAGAAGTAAAGGATGTTTACTGCAGGTTAATTCAATAACTTTATAAGAATTCGGTATTCAAATAAGACATCCTCATCCACCTTAAGAGCAACCAAGACATTTCCATTGTGCTAATATCCATTTGACAATTGCTGGTGTGTAATCCAAGTCTCTTGGAGAGGGCAGTGTCAACCCACGCCAATACTCTTGCCTAGAGAATGCGATGGACGCAGGAGCCTGGTAGGCTGCCATCTACGGGGTCGCACAGAGTCAGACACGACTGAAGCGACTTAGCAGCAGCAGCAGCAGCAATCCAACTCTCTTCCTGTTGGATCTTTTACAAGAACTGATTGTGTTTATGTAAATTACTGTGTCAGTCTCAAATCTGACAGCTGTTAAGGGAGGCTCTCTGAGGATAGGTTTTCTCCTCTGCTTCCTAATATATGGAATTGAATTGTGCATATGCTTTGAGATATTTGATAATAAGGCAAGGTTTGAATCTGTTCTCTGGTCAAATTACAGATTTCATAGTTCCCTACTATAAGCCACATCTGTGAAGTCTCTCCATGGATCACATTTCATATCTAAATTATATGAATGATCTGTTATCACTAATAGAAATGTGCAGGGGTGTTCCTAAATGTAGTTGACACTTCAGTTTTGTGTGTAAGTGATATCTGTGCTTTACTGAAGCTAAACACTTTTTTCCACACTAAGCTGCACAATAATGATTGCAAACCAGAGAGCAACAACTTTGATAAATGAAAGTATGGGAATCCAAAAATGCTATGTTAACAGTTCATTGATCATTTACGGGAATCACATCCATTAGATGTCTTCATATAGTGACAAGGAATCTTTTCTTGGTGAAAATAAGGCTAGACTCATTGTAAGGGGGAAAGAAACCCTACAAAGACAGAATAACAAACAGTGCAGACTCAGCTGATAAGCAGTCAGCTGGTAATTCACTATTATGATAGTCAAAATTTATCCATCACTTCTTATTATTTTCCAAATTGTATTCTAAGTCTTTAAAATGTATATTCTCATTGATGAGAATTGAACACTCACAGCAGCTCTATTAAGTAAGAAAGTATTGTTCTCTGTATTAAACTGATGGAGTAATTCAGAATTGTCAGAGAATTCGATCGAGATCACACAGATGGTAAATGACAGCTCATGTATATGACCCTAGACAGTGTGGGATGAAAGCTACCACTGACAGTGCAACTCCTAAACATTTTCATTAAAAAGTAATATTTGTTTCCTTTGTACAAAAACAGATATTGCTGGCCACATGAGCCAAAAAGAATTTTTTTTTTGAAAATAAAAATATTTTATGTGTTTTTTATGTGGAATGAAATTCTTCTGGAGAAATGCTGAAATTATGAAGCCTAGGGAAAAGTCTTTATTTTTTGCACATCTTTTACAGTCACATCCAGTTTTTATTTCCCATTAGCCAGTTTTTATTTCCTACCTGCCTTGGACTGAACCTGCAAGTTAGCAGATTAATCACTGGAAAAGCTATGGACAAAAGAATACACTAAAGTTTAAAATATCTAAGACGTTTCTTGGCCTTCCTTAGTCAGTAGAAACCGATAAGAGGCTACACAAGAAATTCAAGTGAGGATTTATGGGGCCCCTGCAGCAACTTGGGGGCTCAAAACCAGCTAACAGTCCCCCTTGCTCACTCCCTGTGGCTGGGGGCAAGCTGGTTCCTTATATGGGGTGAGAGTAGGGACATGTCCAGGGGTTGGACTGGAAGGGTGGTCTAGTTGGTTTACCCACCCCTTTGGTGAGGTGAGAATAGGGACTTCTCCAGGGATTGGACAGGAAGGGTGACCTAACTGGTTTGCCCACCCCTTTGGTGGTGTTCAGTGCAGGAGGCATCCACAGCACCGTTTTTGCTCCCAGCTCTTTAGAAGTGGCACTGAGATTTTGGTCTTTTTAAATCTTTTTTTGTCCATAAATGTGCACAGTTACATTTCTAGTCCCTCTTTGTATTCTCTTGCTTGAGGAGACATTTGTCCAGGTGCAAGCACTGCAGCAAAGAGTCTCAGGTTCTATCCTGTCTCAAGACCAGAAGTTTCTGAATTGTTTTGAAAATTTATAGTGCTCTTGTACCTCAAAAGATCATGGTCCTAGAATCAAAGTCCTTCCCCTACACACAATCTATTTTACCTTTTTCCCTTTCCAGTAGAACACATGCTCAAAACACTCAAAACATTTTCTATTTGTGCTAAGTTGCTTCAGTCATGTCCAACTCTTTGCAACCCCATGGACTGTAGCACACCAGGCTCTTCTGTTCATGGGATTCTCCAGACAAGAATTCTTGAGTGGGTTGCCATGAACTCCTCTAGGGGATCTTCCAGACCCAGGGATCAAACCCATGTCTCCTATGCTTCCTGCATTGACAGGCAGATTCTTTACTACTAATGCCACCGGGGAAACCGAAATACAAAGGCTGTTCGTTAAAAAGCATTGTTAAAATGTTTATAGTAGGAATAGTTTTCCTCATGGAAATAATTTTATAAATGATAATATTGCATTCAAGCCAGGCCATACAATACTATTCACAAAATTGTCTTTTGTAGCATCTCATGGAAATGTATTCTCTGCATACAGAGGTCACATCTTCCTTCTACTGGGGGCAGGGTCAGACAGATTGACATGGGATACAATTCACTGGCACCAGTAGTTTGTTAAGCATGTTATTCTACTTATACATATATAATTATATATAATATATATACATATTGTTTTTACATCTATCCATTTCTCTGTCTGTATTTCCATCTATATATACCAGGCATTCAGTGCTTTAAAAAAGTTAACTGCTTGAAACATCACAACCTGATAGCCTAGTTTATTATTATCTGCATTTTACAGATGAGGCAGTGAAGATACTTCTAGGCTACATGATTTGCTCAAGTTCACATAGTTTGTGATACGAGCTCACGCAGTCTGACTCCAATGTCTATACTCTAACCACTGTGCTTCAGTTCCTTGATCCCTTCAAGACAGAGCTACTCACCTGATTCTTTCTGCTCTGGGTGAGGCTGAGAACTTTAACTGAGGTACTTCCAGTGTTTGACTTTTTTAATCTATTACATTTTTTAATATTTTATTTATCTATTTTTGGCTTTGTTGCCTTGCGTGGGCTTTCTCTAGCTGCTGCAAACGGGGGCTACTCTGCAGTTGCAGTGCACAGGCTTCTGATGGTGCTGGCGCCTCTAGTGGAGCACAGGCTCTAGGGAGCATAGGCTTCAGTAGTTGCAATGTGTGGCCTCAGTAGTTGTGGCTCGAAGGCTTAGTTGCCCTACAGCATGTGGAATCTTCCTGGAACAGGGATAGAACCCATGTCCCCTGCATTGGCAGGTGAATCCTTTACCCTTGGCCCACCAGGAGAGTCCCAGTGTTTGATTTTATAAAAGAAATGTTTGTGTGTTGTATTTAAAGGCTAGAGTTCTCACTATTCATTAATATATAATCATGACTCCCTTCTCATTTCTTCTATAACCTATTCTGTTCAAGGTTCCTCTGGCCACAGAGGAAAAAGTCCCCAGTCCAACTCCTAGTTTTAGATTTCAATGATTCTCAGAATCCCTCAAGGTTTTATTTTATAGCCTACAAATGTTTTCCCCAAAGTATTTTTGTGAATGAGACTCCTTTCCCTCTTTGTACTCTGGGAAGTTTCAAGGGGTCTGTAAATGCCTAGAGTGATTTATGTATTTCTGGGGAAAAGGTCAGTGATATAAGACCTATTATCAGAGTGATTTTTAGATCTTAATACATGAAGGCTGCATGATAAATGATTTAAAATATGATCAATATGCTTGTTTGTAGTCACTACAACTGAAGACAAGGGCATATTTGCAATATGTATTTTATAACATATATATAATTTATGCTAGTATATTTCAAAATTGTGTTTACTATTGTCATGATGGTAGTATTGGTTTGGCCAAAAGATTCTTTCATGATTTTCCATAAAATGTGACAGAAAAACTCAAAAGAATTTTTTGGCCAACCTAATATTTGAACCAGGTGATAGGAACACAGATATCTCTACCACTGTTCAAGGTAAAAGGTATCTGTGAATATATGATCAGCAGGAGAGCAATGGCATTTCCTTTTACCTATGTTTAATTGCTGATCAGGCAGAAGTCGGCACTTTTTAGCTGCTATATGCAACAGCTGTGCAATCACTCATTTTAATTGAATCATTTCTTTAAAGTGTCCTTAGAAAAGTCACATAAAGCCCACTAGAATTTTTTTCTATAGATCAGGTCCATTGTGATGAATGGTGTGCTCATACATTCATTTGCTCTTTATCTAGTTTACAAGATAAAGAAATTTATTCATCAGCACAAAAATTACGTATGAGAGCAAACTGGGCTGAAAATGAAGTTTTTATCATCTTTACATGATTTCTAGACGTTGGAGGGATTTTTTTTTTCAGTGTCTTTTCATTGCTACATTTTGTTTGTTTGTTTGCATGTGTCTCCTCAGAAGAATTTTAGAAAAGCTGAGCAACACCACAAAATACTGTTGCGTGACTCTCTCCTTTTGCTTTCATGTGGCTCAAAACTGCCTTGCCGAGTCACTGTGAGGGGAAAACCTGTTTTCATGCCCTCCCTAGAATCTGTTCCATTTGAATAGATAATCATTCAGCTGTAGCCAGCAGCTGCTGCTTAATGCACTCCCTAAACCTAAAGCAGATTCCTAAGGGACTTACAGAGTCATCTAAGTGTCTGTCTTGGTGGAACATGTGAGAACTGTTCAGACTGGAGCGTGTACTGAGGTGCCTCTCCTTTACTTATGACGGTGGCCCCGAATCATTGCACATGTTTTATTGTTCAGATGAGGCTGACATCATTCATCTTAGTTCTCAGCATCAGTTCATGGAGAGTGAAAGCAGGCCACAGCTGTGCATCCACTTCTCTCTTGTGGCTCAGAGAGTATCTAGCAGAGTGATATTCTGCCTTTTCGCGTTATCATCACTTTTTTCACAATGAAAGTCTTGCATGAACTATAAAGCTGGTTTTAAACAGAATTGCGCTGATGAGAGGGAGGCAAGGACACCAGAACCAACCTATTCAACCTCTAGTATTTCTAGAGGAATTCCAAAATTCCATATATAATGGAATTCCAAAATTCTGAGAAGGAAAAAAACTTTAGAAAATGGGGTACCTAGAATATTTCACTACCTGAGAACAAAATTCCATTCTATCCTTTTCTTTTTCTTAAATTTATTTTTTAATTGGGCGAAAACTGCTTTACAAAACTGCCATACTGCAAAGTCAATCAGACATAATTATACAAATATCTCCTTCCTCTTGAGCCTCGCTTCTCTCCCCGTTAATAAAATTGTACTCTCAGCAAGTATGGCAGAATGAAAACTTATTTGAAATATCCTAACCATAAGGAGATATCAAATAATGGCAACCTTCCCTGTTGGCGTACTTACTTTAGGAAGTGGAAAAATATTCGAGAGCAATCTAAGAAGTGAGAATATAAACATACACACAAAAGGATGAACAAACACTTATGTGAAAAGAAATGCAATGAAAAGTAATATTTATTTGTGCTCCAAAGTTTTAAGAAATTGCATGCACATATATGGATATGTGGAGAAGGCAATGGAACCCCACTCCTGTACTCTTGCCTTGAAAATCCCATGGACGGAGAAGCCTGGTAGGCTGCAGTCCAGGGGGTTGCAAAGAGTCTGACACAATTGATGCCTTCACTTTCACTCATTGGAGAAGGAAATGGCAACCCACCCCAGTGTTCTTGCCTGGAGAATCCCAGGGATGGGGGAGCTTGGTGGGCTGCCGTCTATGGGGTGGCACAGAGTCGGACATGACTGAAGCAACTTAGCAGCTTAGCAGCATATGGATATGTATATATATATAATATAATAAGGAAACCTATCAAAGTTGAATATTGATTAAAGTAAATTATATATATATATATATATATATATATATTCCTAATGAGTAAAGATTAAAATAATAAAATTGGAAGACTATAAAGTAAATTTTAAAACTAACTTTTACACAGGCAAAAAAAGAGATACTAAATTAAAAAAATAGTTTTGTGTAAAAGTTCTACAAATGTTAATAATAACACTCATAAATAGACTAAACTCTTTAAGAAACTGTCAGATTGAAAGTTTTTAAAAATCTAGCTATATGTTGATTTCAGACACATACATGAAGTAAAATAGCAAGGAGTTATTGAAAGTAAAAATATGGCAAAAAAAACTGTGCTAATATTCAAAAAGAAAAAAAAAAGCAGTTGGTTAATTATGCCATATGTGACAAAATTTAAGACATAAGACAATTTTAGAAAGAGCAGATCATTAGATAATAATAGAATTATTTCCTTGAGGTAAAACATGTGCTTGCACAGGCACACACACACAAATTTATATACTTAATTACCTGATTAGATTTATCTGCTCTCCAGTGTAGTTCAGTTCAGTTGATCAGTCTTATGCAACTATTTGCAGCTCCGTGGACTGCAGCACACCAGGCCTCCCTGTCCATCACCAACTCCCGGAGTTTTCTCAAATTCATGTGCATTGAGTCTGATGCCATCCAACCATCTCATCCTCTGTCATCCCCTTCTCCTCCTGCCTTTAATTTTTCTCAGCATCTGGGTCTTTTCCAATGAGTAGGTTCATCAGATCAGGTGGCCACAGTATTGGAGTTTCAGCTTCAGCATCAGTCCTCCCAGTGAATATTCAGGACTGATTTCCTTTAGGATGGGCTGGTTGGATCTCATAGGAAGATTTTTTTTTTTTTTTGATACTCTTCCCTAAATCATAGTACTAAAACATAATAATTTAAAATATACATATTATAAGTAATAAATTTCATTGGTCTATCATAATATAACCTTCCTCTGAGCACTTTTTAGTGACTTGCTAGTTATTTCTTATTTGCTAAGATAAGTAATGATCATATAATGTCTTTAATGCAGAATGGAGGCAGTTTTACTTTCTGTGACATGGTAATAAGGTATTTCAAAAACAGAACTAGTATATTAGTCAGAGTCCAGTCAGGAGACAGAAAACATACCTGCAGGATGGTCTTGCTACAAAGAACTGATCACCAGTTGAGAAGATAGCTGCCTGCGAATATGGATGAAACTATGCTCACATCTCTGTGAAGGCTAATGCTTCTACTTTAAATAGCTAAAAATGCTTTGCATCAATAATTTTTCACAAGTTTTTGGAAGAAATATGGAAATTTTTCTGTTATGTCAAATTAAATGTCCTCTTTCTCTTTTTGTTTTATTTTAATAAAGCCATTTTGGAGAAATACAGGGGAGGGAGAATAAAGGCAAGACAGAGATGGGAAAGGGAAGTGTAAATGTAACATGATGCTGACTGGGCCAGTTGCTTCTGCCATGTTATTTACAGGTACTTATATCCACATTCCACTTCTTAGAGCTGCCAACACTTAGACTACTTCTTTCACTGGTCCCCTGGGCCACTGCCAAATCCTGTGTCCCCACTCCAGCATTTACCTACTCATTTTTTATTCTTTCAGAGTCCCAAAGCAAAAACCAGAAAGTTTATTATTCGGCTATACCAGAAGACAAGTATTCCTCTTTTCTGGTCCCAGGTCTATATAGCTTGTGAAGACTCTGGGATCAATACTAAGTACTTAGTTTGATTTTTTTCTTTTTTAAAGGCTTTGAGCAATGGTAAGAGAGGCATTATAAACACAAAGTTGGACATCGCTCTCTGGAGTCAAGCAGAGTCTACCTATTGCTTCTATGCTCAGACTGTCTTAGTCAGCATCTTAAAATTTGTAAATGCCTTGGGAAAATATCCTGGGTGATTTAAACAAGGTAACTTAGACTCCAGAGTCATAATTACAAAACTCAGTTTGAGAAAATGTTTTGAAAGAATTTTTTTTAAAAGTCTGACTGCAGTTTTTCTTTGGAGAGTTATTTAATGCATTTGTTGTTAGCTCTAGGAAACCAGCTAACCTCAGGGGGAAAAATCCTTAAAATAGTCAAGAGTTTTGGAAGCTAGATAGAGAAGAAAGCAGGCTTGATTGCTCAATATAAAACTAAGTAAAAAAGGATGTTATCAGCAATTAACTACAAAGCTTGATTCTAAAGGAAAACAAGGAATCAAAGTGGAAACATTTTTAAAGAGATGAAAACACTACTGGGAGCTCCACAGGGTATGGAATTTCTAAGAGACCAGAATCAATTCATATTTTCCTGTTTCTAGGCAATATTCAGTTGTCGGTTATTTTATAGAGACATGGGGGATACACCGCTGAGAACATATTTAAAAATTAGAATAAGTCAGAATGACCCTGGAGCTTTCATCACTCTCTCTTTACCCTGTTTTCCCTCATTGTGCTTTGCAAATAAGTTATCACTATAAGCCAAAAATGGAACTGAAACATCACTTCATTAAAAATCAAACAAAATCCAATCACTTGCAGTAGTCGTGGTAATAAGACTGATGATTAACTGCTAAGTTGCTCAAATGGGGGGGTGAACTAAAGAGAAATAAACGTTCTGGGTGATAACCCCAGGGGAAGAAATGCCAGGTAAGTAAATAAACAAGCAGAGTCTTTTACACATTTGAGTTAGAGTTGTAGCAAAGAAAATAATGCTTGCATTGAAAAGAAACCATTTACCCCCTGCCCTTAGGAAAAATGAAAATGTCTGCTATTTAAAAAAATTTCCATTGAGGTTTTCTGCTGATGTACTTTTGCATAACCTCAGAGATACAAAAGCCAGTGACAATAAAACATATGCCCAATTATCTAGGGGGCCAGGCATGTATCAGAGAAAACTACACAGAAAGAGGAAGATCTGTATCGGCTGCCAGGAGAAGTAAATATCTATTTCTCCTTAGAAATTGGATGAATGTCCTTAGACACATTTTAGCTTTGAGGCAGAAGTTGGGGCATAGATCTGCCACCACCCTTTCAGGCAAATTTATTATAACACAAGTATGAGTCCTAGACTTCCTCTCATGCTCTGGTGCCCAATCAGATTTCCCAACCTGACAATGTGAAAACATAGTTCTAGAAGTATAATGTGTAATTATGGTTAAGAGATCCAGAAAAATGTAGAAATTCAGTGTCATATACTTTGAATAATTGTTGTTTGTTTCTTTTTATTTTTCCCAATGTCAAAATAGTAATAGAAAAGCATTATTTACTAACCTCTTAACAAGCGAAAATAGAAGACAATTTTTTCCAGTCATTCTATTCTAGTTCCCAACTTTACTCTTTCCTTACAATCCAGAATTTATACCTTGGTGTTTAAAACTTAGGAGTGAGAGCATATACTCATCCTCTTCCATCTGGTGAATGTTAAGGTGTTCTCCCTTTCAGTGAAATTGAGAGGACTATTTTGTTCAGGATAGAAGCCATTCTACCTCTTGGGCTGGCAAAGAGACACTACAGAGGATGATTTCAGCTGTCAAATACCGTAGCTCTGAAGATACGGAGTAGAAAAATATTAGGCTCTATCTTTGCATTGCTATTCATTAATGCTATTGAGCGTGTAATGCCTGACAGATTTACAGGTGGCAGGAATAAAAGATTAATTGTTTTATTTTATTTATGTCTGGAATGTAACTGAAGACTAAGTAATTTGATTCCCATCAGTAATCTGTTTCCTTTTGTCATTTCCCAACACCTGTCATTCTGTTAATTAATCCTTCTGCTTATAAATATTAGGCACTTGAAGAAAAAGCATATATATGTATGTATATATGTGTATACATATATGTAATGTATACATGCATATGCATATGTGTGCCTGTGCGTATATATGTACATACATGTGCATATTTATGTATATGTATACATATATATGTATACATGTATGTGTATATATATTATTCACTTATGTTGAACTAGTATATTGGGAAACTTTCCTTTTTGCATTTTATTTCCCCTTAGTAAAAAAGAAAAGACACATTCTAAAAAATTGCTGCCTACTATAGAAATTCTGTTTTTCTCTCTTTAAATTACAGAGGGTAAAGAGATGAGTATGGCCAGAGAAACACATAAATTAAGGAAAACGCATACATTAAGGAAAACACATACATTAAGGAAAAGGTCAAACAACCACTACTACTTAAACCTCACCCTCTTCACCATTTCCTACTGTCTAAAAATTGTTTTAAAAGTATACTTATCTCCTTTTTTTTCTTTTTCTTCTTAAAGGATGTCATTTTCTGATTTTCTCTTTTTCCCTGTCTTTGATTAGTAGCACTGAAATATTAAAATTATTCCAGAGAATGACAACCATTATATCTGTCAAACATTTCTACTCTAGTCCTGCAGCAAGTTAATAAAGAATGTGCTCTCTGTAACCCTGGGAGGGGCAGCCAAATATTTTACATGGCCCAGCTTAGTTGCTCACTGTCATGCAGCTGAGAAGGATTATCACTGTTCACATAATAATCTTGGTATCAGCTACTGATACAGCTTTTCATCAAGGGATGACTATCATAAATGTCAGGATTGGACATACTTTTCTGAATTCCAGGACCTTGTCTTTCTACCATAACAAAACTAGTCTTCTTCTCAGTCCTTTTTCTAGGTGAAGTATCCAACTAGATTTTTATGTCTAAAAAGACAGAATTAGAACTTCCTTCTGGAGACAGTCTATCCCAGGTTCTATATCTGACTTAAAAGTTTTCTTTATTTTTTTCTTCCTCTTTTTTTTTTTTTTTTCCTTCTGAAAGTATCATTTAGTTATACTTCTCTCTCTCTCTCTTTTTTTTTTTTAGGTCTCTGGACATTTATTTTGTTATTCCTGAATATTTGCTGCATGCTTGTCTGACAACATAGGAAGAAACCTGCATACAATACCAGCCTTGCTTATTTTACAGTAGTAACATGTTTCTTATTATTCCTTTTGATCCCACAGGAAGTTTGAATGTTGTGGAGGTCAGCTTCTGACTTAAGGGGATTATATTCAGTAAATCATGTCAAAACTAACGAATAGAATTGCACTGACACTCTAGTTTGGTTGGATTTAAGCAAAATGTTTAAATGGTATTTTTATTTATTTATATATTTTAATATAAATTTATTTAACTGGAGGATAATTACTTTACAATATTGTATTGCTTTTGCCATACATCAACATGAATCTGCCACGGGTGTACATATGTTCCCCATCCTGAACCCCCCTCCCACCTCCCTCCCCGTACCATCCCTCTGGGTCATCCCAGTGCACCAGACCCAAGCATCCTGTTCATGCATCCAACCTGGACTGGTGATTTGTTTCATATATGATATTATACATGTTTCAATGCCATGCTTCCAAATCATCCCACCCTCTCTCTCTCCCACAGGGTCCAAAAAAGACTGTTCTATACATCTGTGTCTCTATTGCTCTCTCGCATACAGGGTTATCATTACCATCTTTCTAAATTCCATATATATCCATTAGTATACTGTATTGGTGTTTTTCTTTCTGGCTTACTTCACTCTGTATAATTGGCTCCAGTTTCATCCACCTCATTAGAACTGATTCAAATGTATTCTTTTTAATGCCCTAGTAACACTCCTCTGTGAATATGATCCACAGCTTTCTTATCCATTCATCTGGTGATGGACATGTAGGTTGGTTAGATGCCCTGGCTATTATAAACAGTGCTGAAATGAACATTGGGATACATGTGTCTCTTTCAGTTCTGGTTTTCCTGGTGTATATGCCCACCAGTGGGATTGCTGGGTCATAAGGCAGTTCTATTTGCAGTTTTTTAAGGAATCTCCACACTGTTCTCCATAGTGGCTGTACTAGTTTGCATTCCCACCAACAGTGTAAGAGGGTTTCCTTTTCTCTACACCCTCTCCAGAATTTATTTCATATAGATTTTTGGATAGCAGCCATTCTGACTGGCATAAAATGGTACCTCATTGTGGTTTTGGTTTGCATTTCTCTGATAATGAGTGATGTTGAGCATCTTGTCATGTGTTTGTTAGCCATCTGGGTGTCTTCTTTGAAGAAATGTCTGTTTAGTTCTTTGGCCCAAATTTTGATTGGGTCTTTTATTTTTCTGGAATTGAGCTGCAGGAGTTGCTTATATATTTTTGAGATTAGTTATTTGTCAGTTGCTTCATTTGCTATTATTTTATCCCATTCTGAAGGCTGTCTTTTCACCTTGCTAAGAGTTTCCTTTGTTGTGCAGAAGCTTTTAATTTAATTAGGTCCCATTTGTTTATTTTTGCTTTTATTTCAATTATTACGGGAGATGGGTCATAGAGGATCCTTCTGTGATGTATGTCGGAGAGTGTTTTGCCTATGTTCTCCTCTAGGAGTTTTATAGTTTCTGGTCTTACGTTTAGATCTTTAATCCATTTTGAGTTTATTTTTATGTATGGTGTTAGAAAGTGTTCTAGTTTCATTCTTTTACAAGTGGTTGACCAGTTTTCCCAGCACCACTTGTTAAAGAGATTGTCGTTAATCCATTGTATATTCTTGCCTCCTTTGTCAAAGATAAGGTGTCCATAGGTGCATGGGTTTATCTATGGGCTTTCTATTTTGTTCCATTGATCTATATTTCTGTCTTTGTGCCAGTACCATACTGTCTTGATGACTGTGGTTTTGTAGTAGAGCCTGAAGTCAAGCAGGTTGATTCCTCCAGTTCCATTCTTCTTTCTCAAGATTGCTTTGGCTATTCAAAGTTTTTTATATTTCCATACAAATTGTAAAATTATTTGTTCTAGCTCTGTGAAAAATACCATTGGTAGCTTGACAGGGATTGCATTGAATCTATAAATTTCTTTGGGTAGTATACTCATTTTCACTATATTGACTCTTCCAATCCATCAGTTCAGTTCAGTTCAGTCACTCAGTCCTGTCCAACTCTTTGCGACCCCATGAATTGCAGCACGCCAGGCCTCCCTGTCCATCACCAACTCGCGGAGTTGACTCAGACTCATGTCCATCGAGTCAGTGATGCCATCCAGCTATCTCATCCAGGGTCGTCCCCTTCTCCTCCTGCCCCCAATCCTTCCCAGCATCAGAGTCTTTTCCAATGAGTCAACTCTTCACATGAGGTGGCCAAAGTACTGGAGTTTCAGTTTTAGCATCATTCCTTCCAAAGAAATCCCAGGGTTGATCTCCTTCAGAATGGACTGGTTAGATCTCCTTGCAGTCCAAGGGACTCTCAAGAGTCTTCTCCAACACCACAGCTCAAAAGCATCAATTCTTCAGTGCTCAGCCTTCTTCACAGTCCAACTCTCACATCCATACATGACCACTGAAAAAACCATAGCCTTGGCTAGACGGACCTTAGTCGGCAAAGTAATGTGTCTGCTTTTGAATATACTATCTAGGTTGGTTATAACTTTTCTTCCAAGGAGTAAGTGTCTTTTAATTTCATGGCTGCGTCACCATCTGCAGTGATTTTGGAGCTGAAAAAAACAAAATCTGACACTGTTTCTACTGTTTCTCCATCTATTTCTGGTCCATGAACACGGTATATTTCTCCATCTATTAGTGTCCTCTTTGATTTCTTTCACCAGTGTTTTATAGTTTTCTATATATAGGTCTTTAGTTTCTTTAGGTAGATATATTCCTAAGTAATTTATTCTTTTCATTGCAATGATGAATATTTCTCTTTCTATTTTCTCATTATTAGTGTATAGGAATGCAAGTGATTTCTGTGTGTTGATTTTCTATCCTGTAACTTTACTATATTCATTGATTAGTTCTAGTAATTTTCTGGTGGAGTCTTTAGGGTTTCCTATGGAGAGGATCATGTCATCTGCAAACAGTGAGAGTTTTACTTCTTCTTTTCCAATTTGGATTCCTTTTATTTCTTTTTCTGCTCCAATTGCTGTGATCAAAACTTCCAAAACTATGTTGAGTAGTAGTGGTAAAAGTGGGCATCCTGTCTTGTTCCTGAAATTAGGGGAAATGCTTTCAATTTTTACCATTGAGGATAATGTTTGCTGTGGGTTTGTCATAGATAGCTTTTATGTGTTGAGGTATTTTCCTTCTATTCCTGCTTTCTGGAGAGTTTTTATCATAAATGGATGTTTAATTTTGTCAAAGGCTTTCTCTGCATCTATTGAAATAATCATATGGCTTTTATTTTTCAATTTGTTAATGTGGTATATTACATTGATTGATTTGTGGATATTGAAGAATCCTTGCACCCCTGGGATAAAGCCCACTTGGTCATGGTGTATAATATTTTTAATGTGTTGTTGGATTCTGATTGCTGGAAGTTTGTTAAGGATGTTTGCATGTATGTTCATCAGTGATATTGACCTGTAGCTTTCTCTTTTTGTGGCATCTTTGTCAGGTTTTGGTATTAGGGTGATGGTGGCCTCATGGAATGAGTTTGGAAGTTTACTTTCCTCTGCAATTTTCTGGAAGAGTTTGAGTAGGATAGGTGTTAGCTCTTCTCTAAATTTTTGGTAGAATTCAGCTGTGAAGCTGTCTGGACCTGAGCTTTTGTTTGCGGGAAGATTTCTGATTACAGTGTCAATTTCCATGCTTGTGATGGGTCTGCTAAGATGTTCTATTTCTCCCTGGTTCAGTTTTGGAAAGTTGTAGTTTTCTAAGCATTTGTCCATTTCTTCCAAGTTGTCCATTTTATTGGCATATAGTTGCTGATAGTAGTCTCTTAAGAGACTTTGTATTTCTGTATTATCTGTTGTGATCTCTCCAATTTTCATTTCTAATTTTATTGATTTGATTTTTCTGATTTGATTTGATTTTTCCTTTGTTTCTTGATGAGTCTGGCTATGTTTTGTCAATTTTATTTATCCTTTCAAAGAACTAGCTTTTGGCGTTGTTGATTTTTGCTATGGTCTCTTTTGTTTCTTTTGCATTTATTTCTGCCCTAATTTTTAAGATTTCTTTCCTTCTACTAATCCTGGGGTTCTTAATTTCTTCCTTTTCTAGTTGCTTTAGGTGTAGAGTTAGGTTATTTACTTGACTTTTTTCCTGTTTCTTGAGGTATGCCTGTATTGCTATGAACTTTCCCCTTAGCACTGCTTTTACAGTGTCCCACAGGTTTTGAGTTGCTGTGTGTTCATTTTCATCCGTTTCTATGCATATTTTGATTTCGTTTTTGATTTCTTCTGTGATTTGTTGGTTATTCAGCAGCGTATTGTTCAGCTTCCATATGTTGGAATTTTTAATAGTTTTTCTCCTATAATTGAGATCAAATTTTCCTGCATTGTGGTCAGAAAAGATGCTTGTAATGATTTCAATTTTTTTAAGGCTGGATTTATGGCCCAGGATGTGATCTATTCTGGAGAAAGTTTGGTGTGCACTTGAGAAAAAGGTGAAATTCATTGTTTTGGAGTGAAATGTCCTATACTTCTCTTTTATTTCAAAGTGAGCTTGATCATCAAAAGTTGATCATGGAATGAGATGAGTTGGAGAATGTAGAAAGAGATTAAACTAGCCAGATGATCAGAGATCACATGAGAAAAGGTCTGGTGTGAGAGAAAATGTTTTAATATTATCCTAGAGTCAACATGGACAAATGATAAGTGAATTTTTAAAATAGTACATGATCAAATCAGTGATGTGGATAATTTTGACAGCAGGCACAAGGATAGTTTGGGAGGGACTAAGCCCATTACCAAGAAGAACACAAGAAAAGGCAATCCAGGTAATAAATATGGAGCTATTATGTTAAGAAAGAAAGAATGTAAACAGGAGGGGGTAGTTCTAACAGTATTGAGACCATTGAATGAATTAGAGTAGGTAACTATTGACATGTGGGTTATGAAAGAGAAGTAAATCAGGAATAATCCAGAAGTGTCCAACTTGTTCTCTTGGAAGGTAACCAAGATGAGAAATTTAGTAATAAGTTCCACTGGGGAGAGTTGACTTCAAGGTTTGGATATACAAATGAAGTAGGAAGTTGAAGAGATAGGTACAGATATTAACAGACAAGAATTCAAGGTTCAGATTGGCAAGTCATTATCATTTATGTAGCAGTTGAAGCTATATTTGTTGGATGAAATCACTCAGAGACCATAAGGTCATTAGAACTATATTCTCTTATACTTTGGTGTTCACTTTTTGTGCACATTATAGGATTGTATTGATCTGCCCCTTTGAAGTCAATCTACACTATATTACTCACTTTGGCCAACCAAAGTGAGAGGAAGGAATTTATGCCCCTTGGGGCAGATGCAGGTTCTAGTTGGTGCTCACTTCTAAATTGATGGTTCCCCTCCCCCTGCCACTATGAATATGATGGAAGAGTTGTTGACCTGTGCACCTGAATTAAGACAATGTGATGGAGACCCTCAGGTAAACTGTGATAAATCTATAATATGAGCAAGAACTGAATGTTGAATGTTTTAAGCCACTGAGATTGTAAGGGTAATTCAGCTTATCCTGTCTTGATAGAGTGACAGTGAGATAAAGAATATTCAGGGACGGAACCTTCGAAAATAGTAGCTTGTAGGCAAGAGGTACTGAAAGTTTCTGCTGATAAAAACCAAAAACGGTAGAAAGAGGAATAAAAGAAAAAATATACCTGAAACCTAGGGAGGATGAATGTTCCCAGTAGAAGGAAGAAGAGTCATCATTACATTAACTGGTAACCTTGTTTAAAGTCATTTAGATAGAATGTGATATGGGCAGAACTCCAAATGTAACATGCTGAGAAATGAAGAAGGAAGGTAAAAAAGAGATATAAATTGTTTATTGTACTTTTGAGTACTGTGGCTCTCTGAAATGAAAAGGGAAGTATTGTAACAGTATAGGGGAGAAAACGCTTGGAAAATAATTTTTTGTTGTTGTTTATGGATAGGTAGGCATTACTAGTGAATTTTTACAAAACAAAAGGCAAGAGTAAAGAGGGAGAGGTTGAAGAGAAAGATAAGAAAGGGTAATGAATGATCTTAAACATGTTAGAAAGAACTAAAACACAAACTCAGCTGAAGTGAGAAAAAATTGCTCTAGCCAATAGCATTTATATGTCTACTCTCATGAAAGACAGTTCTTAAGGGGACTTAGACAGTATGAATCCATTCATTAAACTCTCCTACACTGAGTTTATTCTGTAGCTTAGACTCTCAATAGAATTAACTGTACAAGAATGCTATCTAACATGAAAAAGAAAGGATTCAAAGTCATGATTCCCTACACTGGCATTTTTATTCCATATATACCCTATAATAGTACAGCATTAAAGTAGGTTTATTTTGAGATTTACTGCATTTATGCTACACTTGTTTTCACCTATAATAGTACATATACACCCTATTATATATATATCTTTTATATATATACACCTACATACATATACCCTATAATATAACCTATAATATGTTCCATATATACCCTATATATATTCCATATATATACCCTATAGTAGTACAGCATTAAAGTAAGTTTATTTTGAGATTTACTGCGTTTGTGCTACACTTTCTTTCCCACAGGAATTGGTGGTAGTGGTGATGGTGAGGTGTAGTGGTATTTTGTTTGATTGTACATTAAGTAGGCAGATTATTTTTAATATAAAATATTTTTGCTGATATAAAATATCAGTGCCTCACTGATCCTAAGGGAATGTATGGATACAACATTAAATTTCTCTTTAGAAAATTATGATATTATGAATCTCTGATTAGATTCATTTTTGTCCTCAATATCTTGTGCTGTTCCCTATAGAAGTTATTTACTATGTATATTTGCTTTTGGGAACAGTGTACTGCATAAATGGTAGCTGAAAAAAATGCATTTTCTACATGTTTATTCGCATCTAATGTTTAATGATTATTATGCTGATCCAGTGTTTATAATTATTTTAGATCGGAATTAATGAGCTTTGGGCTTGAAAATGTCAAAATTCATTTCAAATGTTCTTTTATGTTGGTATTTACAACTTGAAAATAATTCTCATGCTTTCTCAACACTATAATTTTGATATAGGGTCATAAATTATGTGATTGTCATTAGATTTGCTTTCTACACCATCTCAATATTTTTTAAATTCTTTTTATATTTCAGAAATTCTTTGGACTTGACTTTGTATGGATTACAAAACAAACCAAAGTGATCCAAAGTTCCCTTTCTTATTTATTATTTATCAGTTGACTCCCTTATACCTTACTTTTCCAAAAAATGAGAGATAATGCTAATTTGACATATAAGAATTATTCACCCAGAAATACTTTGTGTGAAAATTGCACAGTAAAAAATTGTACAATGGCATAGTTAGCCTAGAAATTTGAAATTCAGAAATAAAATAGGAAATGTTGCAGGGTACCTTATGTGAGAAAACTTGTGTGATATTTTACCACTTTTAGCCAACTGTTTCAAATTAATTTACAGTCATATCTAATATTCTTCTCAGTATACTTTCATAGTTGATAGTGACTATCTTGTAGGGAGATGCTCTGGCATTTATAGTTTTAGCTGTAAAACTTAATAACTGATTGCAAGGTTCTCTCCAATACCAGGATTTGATGGCTCCATGAACTCTAAAAATTTTCATCTTCCTCAATTCTTAATTTCATCTTCCTCTAGCAGATTTCCAGGTGGCTCAGTGGTAAAGAATCCGCCTGCAGTGCAGAAGACACAAAGGACATTGTTCGATACCTGGATCAGGAAGATCCCCTGGAGGAGGAAATGGCAATGCGCTTAAATATTCTTGCCTGGAAAATCTCATGGACAGAGGAGCCTGGCAGGCTACCGTCCATGGAGTTGCAGAGTCAGGCATGACTGAGCATGCACACATGAACTAGTGAATTACTCCAGATTATTTCAGATTTCAAAACTCTGCTTTCACCATCACCCTGACCTCTGAGATTGCCAAATGAATTACTCAATGTTACCTATGTTACTAAATTTATTCTTTATGGTGGTTTTATAAAGCTTAGTTACTTATACAATGCAGGCTACAAAAGTTCTTTTGAAACCAATAGCATAGAATACCAGATTGATAAACTAATAATTGATAATTTTTAATTAAAATTTTAAAAATACCAAGGAAATTTTTTGAAAATGGACAAATAAGCTCCAATATGCTGGCAGATAAAAGCTACAAACTGTGAAAAAATATAATTAACAATTACTTGAAGGCTCTAGAGTCAATGGTAGCAGGATCAGCAGATTCCTGAGGTGAATCTAAAACTTGAAAAAGAGTTTCACATGAATGGTTTCCAAGTTTTTTCAGCTTTAACTGAGAAAGATTTCATGGCAAGGCATACTCATTAGCATGTGAAAAAATCTGGGATACAAAATAACAGATAAACACACTTCAATATTGTGTGTATTCTGTACCCAGCAAAAGTGAAAGTTAATCACTCAGTCGTGTCCAACTCTTTGCAACCCCATGGACTGTAGGGATCCTTATGATCCTCTGTCCATGGGATTCTCCAGCCAAGAATAGTGGAGTGGGGAGCTATTCCCTTCTCCAGAAGATCTTCCTGACCCAGGGATCAAACCCAGGTCTCCTGCATTGTAGGCAGATTCTTTATAGTCTGAGCCCCCAGGAACACATAGTGAAGAACAGGGAAGCCTGACATGCTGCAATCCATGGGGTCAAAAAGAATCAGACAGAATTTAGTGACTGCACAACAAAAACCACATTAGCAAGGAGCACGCTTCGAACTGTCAGCTAAGGGGAGAAAATGGGTATGAGGTGAGAGCACTTGCTACTTTAGCCAGTTCCACTACTCTTTTACTGTAAAAATCATGCACTTTTATGCCATTAATATCCAGAGCTTAAAGGTTGCCCCCAATTACTTGAATAATAATAATGTGTCTTGCAGGGTATTTGCCAAATATTTTTCACCAATCCTAATAAAGAAAGGAAACAAGAGAAGAGACTAATAAAGCTGAAAAATTTTAGAAATGTGGTTCAATTTTCCGTTGACAAAAATTTTAAAAATCTAAGCACTGATGATGGTGAAAATGAGCTTGCAAAATGAAGTGTTGCCTCACTCTTTTAAAAGTATACAAATCAATCATTCCTGGATCTGCATTAAGTCAGCCAATGTCAAAATGTGTATTGTTTAACTTGTTCCAATGTGTATTTTCTAACTTTATCTACTACCCAAAAGAACAGATAAAATGTCTTCAAAAAATCTGAAATCATGTAACTAGCGTGGCAAGATGGCAATGGTTTCTGTCTAGTAATTTCTCTTTGGAGTAAATTCTGAGAAACATGGACAAAGGAAACTGAACATGAAGCTGGCTTCTCCAGAGTCTCATGGGTCAGTTCTTATGTCAATGGTTCAGTCCCTGGTTATTTGTGTTACCTTCAACTTTCTGCTAAAAAGAAAAAAAAAATTAATTTTCTTCCATGTAGGAAGAATAAAGATATTTGCAAGTCTTTTCTGCCCCCCAAAAGAATAAAAAAATAATGATTCATGTAGCTTTACTTCATTATGAAGTACAGAATCAGACATAAAATGTTCAGGTATAATTGGATTTTTGTCTTTAAATCAGCATACAATTTCAGTGCCCAAATATATGATAACAGAAGCTTAGCATTGATTGATACTCAAGAAAATTGTCAAGTTGCTGAAAGTGCTCCATGTATTGCAGCTCTGGTGCAGTAAGGTGAAGCCCATATCTATTAAACAGTGAACAACAGCCAACTATCAAGTCGAACAAACCTATGCTAAGCTTTCAGATGGGCTGGTGATAGCAGTGTCACTGTCTTCAAGGAAGGCTGGTTTTACAAGAGAAAAACAGATACGTTTCCAAATAAGTGATTAATGATATAAAAAAGTAAGTAAGTGTTTTGATGCTGCAATGATATGAATGATTAATTTTACATACAGATAAAGTTGAATATTTGTTTTCATAAATGCTAAAAAGTCATTTAGTTATATCTATATTCTTCTACAGAATGAGTTTTTAGGGAGCTCATTTTTTGTTACTAACCTGATTACTTGATTACTAATTATACCAGTGATCTGTTTCACAGGCATTTGATTAAGAAATTCATGAAATAAGACACTCACATTTAGTTTATGCATTAATTTCTGAAGCATTTATGGAGTACTTATTGTATGCTGATCTCTGTACTTTTCTGGTACCAGCAACATCTGGTAAGTGATCAGCTAATCTTTTTTTTTTTCTTTTGACAGCTGCAGTCCTGGTAAGTGACACTTCTAAGTGATAAAAAATATTTTCATTGCACTTGAATAAAACATGCCTCCTACTGTCTTCACTCATTCATTGAACATATATTTGAGCAACTAGTGTGGACAAGTATTATATAGGACAAAGAGGATGGGAATTAATTTAATTCCTGTTTATGCTCGCAGGAAACTAATAGTATATAGACTTCCTCATTAATCTTGCTTGTGTCATGAATCACATAAACTGGGTTTCCCAATTTTGATTGTCTAATTAGAATTACCTGGATAGTACAGATTCTTGAGGGCCACTCTTAAGTCTTACTTAATAGTTCTTGGATGGAGTCCTAAAATCTCCATTTTATAGAATTTTATAATTGATACTCAAACACAATCAAGTCCATTATCTAGCAAAATTAACAGCACCTCCTTAACCTTATAACCATTAAAACATGTGAAAACAGATATTCTGCACTCCCAATTTTCTCTACTTTACATGTGGCTTGGGAGGGCTTCCCCAGTGGCTCAATGGTAAAGAATCTGCCTACAGTGCAGGAGACCTGGGTTCAATCACTGGGTCAGGAAGATCCCAGGAGATAACGTATTTCCTTTCCTTCCTGAAGAAGGAAATAGCAACCCACTCCAGTATTCTTGCCTGGAGAATCCCACGGACAGAGGACCCTGGATGGCTACAGACCATGGAGTCACAAAGAATCGGCATGACTGAGCGACTAATGCTTTCACATTTTCACTTTTTTGTGGTTTATGTAATTTAACTCTTGTAATTAATACTATATAACTAAAGTCTTGTAATTAAAATATATAATTTTGAGCATAATATTTCAAAATCATGGACTCACCAACAAATTGAAAATTTTGATTTTTTTCTGTTTTTATTTTTTTAAATCAATTTATCTATTTTAATTGGAAGTTAATTACTTTACAATATTGTATTGGTTTTGCCATACATCAACATGAATCTGCCACAGGTATACACGTGTTCCCCATCCTGAACCCCACTCCCTCCTCCCTCCCCATACCATCCCTTTGGGTCATCCCAGTACACCAGCCATAAGCATCCTGTATCCTGCATTGAACCTGGACTGGTGATTAATTTCATATATGATATTATGTATGTTTCAATGCCATTCTCCCAAATCATCCCACCCTCATCCTCTCCCACAGAGTCCAAAAAACTGTTCTATACATTTGTGGCTCTTTTGCTGTGTCACATACACTGTTATCATTACCATCTTTCTAAACTCCATATATATGCATTAGTATACTGTATTGGTGTTTTTCTTTCTGGCTTGCTTCACTCGGTATAATCGGCTCCAGTTTCATCCACCTCATTAGAACTGATTCAAATGTATTCTTTTTAATGGCTGAGTAATACTCCATTGTGAATAGGTACCACAGCTTTCTTATCCATTCATCTGCTGATGGACATCTAGGTTGCTTCCATGTCCTGGCTATTATAAACAGTGCTGCGATGAACATTGGGGTACACGTGTCTCTTTCAATTCTGGTTTCCTCAGTGGGATTGCTGGGTCATAAGGCAGTTCTATTTGCAGTTTTTTAAGGAATCTCCACACTGTTCTCCATAGTGGCTGTACTAGTTTGCATTCCCACCCACAGTGTAAGAAGGTTCCCTTTTCTCCACACCCTCTCCAGCATTTATTGGTTGTAGACTTTTGGATCGCAGCCATTCTGACTGGCATGAAATGGAACCTCATTGTGGTTTTGATTTGCATTTCTCTGATAATGAGTGATGTTGAGCATCTTGTCATGTGTTTGTTAGCCATCTGTATGTCTTCTTTAGAGAACTGTCTATTTCTTTGGCCCATTTTTTTATTGGGTCTTTTATTTTTCTGGAATTGAGCTGCAGGAGTTTCTTGTATATCTTTGAGATTAGTTGTTTGTCAGTTGCTTCATTTGCTATTATTTTCTCCCATTCTGAAGGCTGTCTTTTCACCTTGCTTATAGTTTCCTTTGTTGTGCAGAAGCTTTTAAGGTTAACTAGGTCTCATTTGTTTATTTTTGCTTTTATTACCATTATAGGAGGTGGGTCATAGAGGATCCTTCTGTGATGTATGTCGGAGAGTGTTTTGCCTATGTTCTCTTCTAGGAGTTTTATAGTTTCTGGTCTTACGTTTAGATCTTTAATCCATTTTGAGTTTATTTTTATGTATGGTGTTAGAAAGTGTTCTAGTTTCATTCTTTTACAAGTGGTTGACCAGTTTTCCCAGCACCACTTGTTAAAGAGATTATCATTAATCCATTGTATATTCTTGCCTCCTTTGTCAAAGATAAGGTGTCCATAGGTGTGTGGATTTATCTCTGGTCTTTCTATTTTGTTCCATTGATCTATATTTCTGTCTTTGTGCCAGCACCACACTGTCTTGATGACTGTGGCTTTGTAGTAGAGCCTGAAGTCAGGCAGGATGATTCCTCCTGTTCCATTCTTTCTCAAGATTGCTTTGGCTACTCAAGGTTTTTTATATTTCCATACAAATTGTGAAATTATTTGTTCTAGCTCTGTGAAAAATACCATTGGTAGCTTGAATCTATAAATTTCTTTGGGTAATATACTTATTTTCACTATATTGATTCTTCCAATTCATGAACATGTTATATTTCTCCATCTGTAAGTGTCCTCTTTGATTCCTTTCACCAGTGTTTTATAGTTTTCTATATATAGGTCTTTAGTTTCTTTAGGTAGATATATTCCTAAGTATTTTATTCTTTTCATTGCAATGGTGAATGGAATTGTTCCTTAATTTCTCCTTCTATTTTCTCATTATTAATGTATAGGAATGCAAGGGATTTCTGTGTGTTGATTTCATATCCTGCAACTTCACTATATTCATTGATTAGCTTTAGTAATTTTCTGGTGAAGTCTTTAGGGTTTCCTATGGAGAGGATCATGTCATCTGCAAACAGTGAGAGTTTTACTTTTTCTTTTCCAATTTGGATTCCTTTTATTTCTTTTTCTGCTATGACTGCTGTGGCCAAAACTTCCAAAATTATGTTGAATAGAAATGGTGAAAGTGGGCACCCTTGTCTTGTTCGTGACTTTATGGGAAATGCTTTCAATTTTTCACCATTTAGGATAATGTTTGCTGTGGGTTTGTCATAGATAGCTTTTATTATGTTGAGGTATGTTCCTTCTAGTCCCACTTTCTGGAGAGTTTTTATCATAAATTAATATTGAATTTTGTCAAAGGCTTTCTCTGCATCTATTGAGATAGTAATATGGCTTTTATTTTTCAATTTGTTAATGTGGTGAATTACATTGATTGATTTGCAGATATTGATGCATCATTGCATCCCTGGGATAAAGCCCACTTGGTCATGGTGTATGATCTTTTTAATGTGTTGTTGGATTCTGATTGCTAGAAGTTTGTTAAGGATGTTTTCATCTACGTTCATCAGTGATATTGGCCTGTAGTTTTCTTTTTTTGTGGCATCTTGGTCAGGTTTTAGTATTAGGGTGATGGTGGCCTCAGGTAATGAGTATGGAAGTTTACTTTCCTCTGCAATTTTCTGGAAGGGTTTGAATAGGACAGGTGTTAGCTCTTCTCTAAATTTTTGGTAGAATTCAGCTGTGAAGCCGTCTGGACCTGGGCTTTTGTTTGCTAGAAGATTTCTGATTACAGTTTCAATTTCCGTGCTTGTGATGGGTCTGTTAAGATGTTCTATTTCTTCCTGGTTAAGTTTTGAAAATTTGTACTTTTTAAGAATTTGTCCATTTCTTCCAAGTTGTCCATTTTATTGGCATATATTTGCTTATAGTAGTCTCTTATGATCCTTTGTATTTCTGTGTTGTCTGTTGTGATCTCTCCATTTTCATTTCTAATTTTATTGATTTGATTTTTCTCCCTTTGTTTCTTGATGAGTCTGGCTAATGGTTTGTCAATTTTATTTATCCTTTCAAAGAACCAGCTTTTGGCTTTGTTGATTTTTGCTATGGTCTCTTTTGTTTCTTTTGCATTTATTTCTGCCCTAATTTTTAAGATTTCTTTCCTTCTACTAATCCTGGGGTTCTTAATTTCTTCCTTTTCTAGTTGCTTTAGGTGTAGAGTTAGGTTATCTATTTGACTTTTTTCCTGTTTCTTGAGGTATGCCTGTATTGTTATAAACTTTCCCCTTAGCATTGCTTTTACAGTGTCCCACAGGTTTTGGGTTGTTGTGTTTTCATTTACATCCATTTCTATGCATATTTTGATTTCTTTTTTGATTTCTTCTGTGCTTTGTTGGTTATTCAGCAGCATGTTGTTCAGCCTACATATGTTGAAATTTTTAATAGTTTTTCTCCTGTAATTGAGATCAAATTTTCCTACATTGTGGTCAGAAAAGATGCTTGGAATTATTTCAATTTTTTTTTAAATTTACCAAAGCTAGATTTACGGCCCAGGATGTGATCTATCCTGGAGAAGGTTCCATGTGCACTTGAGAAAAAGGTGAAATTCATTGTTTTGGGATGAAATGTCCTATAGATATCAATTAGGTCTTTTGGTCTCTATTTGCATGGAAAATCTTTTTCCAGCCCTTCACTTTCAGTCTGTATGTGTCCCCTGTTTTGAGGTGGGTCTCTTGTAGACAACATATATAAGGGTCTTGATTTTTTTATCCATTCAGTCAGTCTTTGTCTTTTGGTTGGGGCATTCAACCCATTTAAGTTTAAGGTAATTATTGATAAGTATGATCCCGTTGCCATTTACTTTATTGTTTTGGGTTCGGGTTTATACACCCGTTTTGTGTTTCCCATCTAGAGAGTATCCTTTAGCATTTGTTGGAGAGCTGGTTTGGTGGTGCTGAATTCTCTCAGCTTTTGCTTGTCTATAAAGCTTTTGATTTCTCCTTCTTATTTGAGTGAGATCCTTACTAGGTACTGTAATCTGGGCTGTAGGTTATTTTCTTTCATCATTTTAAGTATGTCATTCCATTCCCTCCTGGCCTGAAGAGTTTCTATTGAAAGATTGGCTGTTATCCTTATGGGAATCCCCTTGTGTGTTATTTTTTGTTTTTCCCTTGCTGCTTTTAATATTTGTTCTTTGTGTTTGATCTTTGTTAACCTGATTAATATATGTCTTGGGGTGATTCACCTTGGGTTTATCCTGTTTGGGGCCTTCTGGGCTTCTTGGAATTGGATGATTATTTCCTTCCCCATTTTAGGGAAATTTTCAACTATTATCTCTGCAAGCATTTTCTCATGGTCTTTCTTTGTCTTCTTCTTCTGGGACTCCTATGATTCAAATGTTGGGGGGTTTAACACTATCTTGGAGGTCTCTGAGACTGTCCTCATTTCTTTTAATTCATTTTTCTTTTTTCCTCTCTGATTCATTTATTTTTACCATTTTATCTTCCACTTCACTAATCCTATTTTCTGCCTCTGTTATTCTACTATTTGTTGCCTCCAGAGGGTTTTTGATCTCATTTATTGCATTATTCATTATATATCGACCCCTGTTTTATTTCTTCTAGGTCCTTGTTAAACCTTTCTTGAATCTTCAAAGTCCTTGTCTCCAGGCTATTTATCTGATTCCATTTTGATTTTAAGATTTTGGATAATTTTCAATATCATTTTTTGGAATTCTTTATCAGGTAGATTCCCTATCTCTTCCTCTTTTGTTTGGTTTGGTGGGCATTTATCCTACTGAGTATTCCTCTGTCTCTTCATCTTGTTTATATTGCTGAGTTTGGAGTGTCCTTCCTGTATTCTGGCAGTTTGTGGAGTTCTCTTTATTGTGGAGTTTCCTCGCCGTGGGTCAGGTTGTACAGGTGGCTTGTCAAGGTTTCTTGGTTAGGGAAGCTTGTGTTGGTGTTCTGGTGGGTGAAGCTGGATTTCTTCTCTCTGGAGTGCAATTAAGTGTCAAGTAATGAGTTATGAGATGTCAATGGTTTTGGAGTAACTTTGGGCAGCCTGTATATTGGAGCGCAGGGCTGTGTTCCAGTGTTGCTGGAGAATTTGTGTGATATGTCTTGCTCTGGAACTTGTTGTCCCTTGGGTGGTGCTTGGTTTCAGTGTAGGTATGGAGGTGTTTGATGAGCTCCTGTCAACTAATGTTCCCTAGAGTCAGGAGTTCTCTGGTGTTCTCAGGGTTTGGACTTAAGCCTCCTGCTTCTAGTTTTCAGTCTTATTTTTACAGTAGTTTCCAGACTTCTCCTTCTATACAGCACCGATGATAAAACATCTAGGTTAAAGATGAAACATTTCTCCACAGTGAGGGACACGCAGAGAGGTTCACAGAGTTACATGGAGAAGAGAAGAGGGAGGGGGGAGTTAGAGGTGACCCGAATGAGATGAGGTGGAATCAATAGAGGAGAGAGCAAACTAGCCAGTAATCACTTCCTTATGTGCACTCCACAACTGGACCATTCAGAGATGTTCATGGAGTTATACAGAGAAGAGAAGAGGGAGGAAGGAGACAGAGGTGGCCAGGAGGATAAAGGGTGGAATCAAAAGGGGAGACAGGTCCACCCAGTAATCAGTTCCCTAAGTGTTTCCACCGACTAGAACACACAGAAATTCAGAATTGGGTAGAGAAGAGAGGAGGTAGGGAGGAGACACTGGCGACCTGGTGGAAAAAAAGGAGAGTCCAAAGAGGGAGAAAGAAGTCAAGCCAGTAATCTCATTCCCAAGTAAAAATGGGTACTGAAGATTGGGTTCTTAAAGGTACAAAATCGATAAAAAATACCAAAAAGCAAAGATTAAAAATCTAGAGTAGAGTTTGGAATTTCAAAAATATTAAAGGAAAGAAGAAAAAAAAAGAAAGAAAAAAAAGTCACAAAAATTATAAAAAATATATAGTTATGTGAAGTTTGCTTTTAAAAAAGAAGGCCTTGTTTCCATGTCCTGGCTATTATAAACAGTAGCAGATGAATGGATAAGAAAGCTGTGGTACATATACACAATGGAATATCACTCAGCCATTAAAAAGAATACATTTGAATCAGTTCTAATGAGGTGGATGAAACTGGAGCCTATTATACAGAGTGAAGTAAGCCAGAAAGAAAAACACAAATACAGTATACTAACACATATATATGGAATTTAGAAAGATGGGAATGATAACTCTCTATGCAAGACAGCAAAAGAGACACAGATGTATAGAACGGACTTTCAGACTCTGTGGGAGAGGGAGAGGGAGGGATGTAAAGAAACGAATTGCCAGTCTATGTTCGATACAAGATACAGGGTGCTTGGGGCTGGTGCACGGGGATGATCCAGAGAGATGATATGGCGTAGGAGGTGGGAGGGGGATTCAGGATTGGGAACTCATGTACACCCATGGCTGATTCATGTCAATGTATGGCAAAACCAATATAGTATTGTAAAGCAAAATAAAATAAAAATAAAAATTAAAAAAAACAAAAAAACAAAAATAGGGTCTTTTGTTTTTTTGCAAAGTAATGGTAGGTTATAAAAGTGAAAATTAAAGGAGTAATAGAGGACTTAAAAAATTTAAAAAATTAAAAAAAATAATGATCATAAAAATAGTAAAAATATATCTAGGACTTTCTCTGGTGTTGTTGTGGGTATTGTGGGGTCAGTTCATTTTTGGATAGTTCCTTGGTCTGGCTTATATTTCTCAAGATCTATAGGCCCCTTCCTATGTAGTCGGTACTAATGACAGGGTTTTAATCTATTGCACCTGTCACTTCCAAGGTGGTTCCCTCTGTTTTAGCTTCTTTTGTTTGCTGGTCTCTTCAGTGTCTGATTTCCTCCCTGACACAAAGGGGGTGCTGGTGGACACTTTTTTTTTTTAGGCTAACATGTTCAATCACGCTGTGTGGAGGGAGGGACACTGCAAACAAATAACACTGGCATGTGCTCGCAGTGTCTCAGCCACACTGGGCCTGCCCCCGCTCACCGCACGTGTACCCTCCCTGCCCACACTGCTCAGGCACTAGGTTGCTCCTCCGGGAAGCATCCGAGGCTGGACCTGGGCTGCATGCACCTCCCAGGTCTAAGCCGCTCATGTCCAGGCACTCAGGAAGTCCTCAGAGGTGCAGACTCGGTTGGGCCTGCGTTTTGTGCCCTTCCCAGGTCCAAGCATCTCAGGTGATGAGGTGTTTGGCGAGTGCAGTCGCTGCGCCTTATCGCCTCCCCTGTCCCTGCCACTTGGTTTTCTGGGTATACAACCAGCACACCTTCTCAGGCAGATGTTGACCATCCAGAAACCCAAGAAGTCTTAGTTAGCAAAGAAGCCTGCTTACAGTTTTGTAGATAATGTCTCTCTGGGGCTGCGATTGCCCCCTTCAGGCTCTGGCTGCCTGTCACTGGAGGGGGATGGTCTGCAGCCGGCTAGCTCTGTTCAGTCCTTAGTTCTGTGCACAGGCCAGGCGGTGTCTTAGATTAGGGCTGGTTTTTCTTGTGGTACTTATCTCACAGTCTGGTTTGCTAGCCCAACTTAGTTCACTCAGATTGCTCTCAGGGCATTCAGGGCACATCCTTACTCTAAGCAATGCAGCCTATGCCTCCCTGCCCAGCCCTCGTTTGCTAGTGGCGGGTGCAGGGGTCTGTGCTGCTTCTCCACTGGGGGAGTTACCGTTGAGCTCATAATCTGTGGGTTTTAATAATTTATTTATTTTTCCTCCCTGTTATGCGGTCCTTGGAAGTGGTAAAACAAGAGATGGCAAGGGTGAACGTCGACATTCTGGGAATCAGCAAACTAAAATGGACTGGAATGGGTGAATTTAACTCAGAGGACCATTATATCTACTACTGTGGGCAGGGATCCCTCAGAAGAAATGGAGTAGCCATCATGGTCAACAAAAGAGTCCAAAATGCAGTACACGGATGCAATCTCAAAAACGACAGAATGATCTCTGTTCATCTCCAAGGCAAACCATTCAATATCACAGTAATCCAAGTCTATGCCCCAACCAGTAATGCTGAAGAAGCTGAAGTTGCACGGTTCTATGAAGACCTACAAGACCTTTTAGAGCTAAAACCCAAAAGAGATGTCCTTTTCATTATAGGGGACTGGAATGCAAAAGTAGGAAGCCAAGAAACACGTGGAGTAACAGGCAAATTTGGCCTTGGAATGCGGAATGAAGCAGGTCAAAGACTAATAGAGTTTTGCCAAGAAAATGCACTGGTCATAGCAAACACCTTCTTCCAACAACAAGAGAAGACTCTACACATGGATATGACCAGATGGTCAACACCGAAATCAGATTGATTATATTCTTTGCAGCCAAAGATGGAGAAGCTCTATACAGTCAACAAAAACAAGACAAGGAGCTGACTGTGGCTCAGATCATGAACTCCTTATTACCAAATTCAGACTTAAATTGAAGAAAATAGGAAAAACTGTTAGACCATTCAGGTATGACCTAAATCAAATCCCTTATGATTATACAGTGGGAATGAGAAATAGATTTAAGGGCCTAGATCTGATAGATAGAGTGCCTGATGAACTATGGAATGAGGTTTGTGACATTGTACAGGAGACAGGGATCAAGACCATCCCCATGGAAAAGAAACACAAAAAAGGAAAATGGCTGTCTGGGGAGGCCTTACAAATAGCTGTGGAAAGAAGAGAGGTGAAAAGTAAAGGAAAAAAGGAAAGATATAAGCATCTGAATGCAGAGTTCCAAAGAATAGCAAGAAGAGATAAGAAAGCCTTCTTCAGTGATCAATGTAAAGAAATAGAGGAAAACAACAGAATGGGAAAGACTAGAGATCTCTTTAAGAAAATTAGAGATACCAAGGGAACATTTCATGCAAAGATGGGCTCGATAAAGGACAGAAATGGTATGGACCTAACAGAAGCAGAAGATATTAAGAAGAGGTGGTGAGAATACACAGAAGAACTGAACAAAAAAGATCTTCACGACCCAGATAATCATGATGATGTGATTACTAATCTAGAGCCAGACATCTTGGAATGTGAAGTCAAGTGGGCCTTAGAAAGCATCACTACGAACAAAGCAAGTGGAAGTGATGGAATTCCAGTGGAGTTATTTCAAATCCTGAAAGATGATGCTGTGAAAGTGCTACACTCAATATGCCAGCAAATTTGGAAAACTCAGCAGTGGTCAGAGGACTGGAAAAGGTCAGTTTTCATTCCAATACCAAAGAAAGGCAATGCCAAAGATTGCTCAAACTACCACACAATTGCACTCATCTCACATGCTAGTAAAAGAATGCTCAAAATTCTCCAAGCCAGGCTTCAGCAATACGTGAACCGTGAACTTCCTGATGTTCCAGCTGGTTTTAGAAAAGGCAGAGGAACAACAGATCAAATTGCCAACATCTACTGTATCATCAAAAAAGCAAGAGAGTTCCAGAAAAACATCTACTTCAGCTTTATTGACTATGCCTAAGCTTTTGTCTGTGTCGATCACAAGAAACTGTGGAAAATTCTGAAAGAGATGGGAATATCAGACCACCTATCCTGCCTCTTGAGAAATCTGTATGCAGGTCAGGAAGCAACAGTTAGAACTGGACATGGAACAACAGACTGGTTCCAAATAGGAAAAGGAGTATGTCAAGGCTGTATATTGTCACCCTGCTTATTTAACTTATATGCAGAGTACATCATGAGAAACGCTGGACTGGAAGAAGCATAAGCTGGAATCAATATTGCCAGGAGAAATATCAATAACCTCAGATATGCAGATGACACCACCCTTATGGCAGAAAGTGAAGAGGAACTAAAAAGCTTCTTGATGAAAGTGAAAGAGGAGAGCAAAAAAGTTGGCTTAAAGCTCAACATTCATAAAACGAAGATCATGGCATCCAGTCCCATCACTCCACGGGAAATAGGTGGGTAAACAGTGGAAACAGTGTCAGACTTTATTTTGGGGGGTTCCAAAATCACTGCAGATGGTGACTGCAGCCATGAAATTAAAAGACGCTTATTCCTTGGAAGAAAAGTTATGACCAACCTAGATAGTATATTCAAAAGCAGAGACATTACTTTGCCGACTAAGGTCTGTCTAGTCAAGGCTATGGTTTTTCCAGTGGTCATGTATGGATGTGAGAGTTGGACTGTGAAGAAGCCTGGGCGCCGAAGAATTGATGCTTTTGAACTGTGGTGTTGGAGAAGACTCTTGAGAGTCCCTTGGACTGCAAGGAGATCTAACCAGTCCATTCTGAAGGAGATCAACCCTAGATTTCTTTGGAAGGAATGATGCTATAGCTGAAACTCCAGTACTTTGGCCACCTCATGCGAAGAGTTGACTCATTGGAAAAGACTCTGATGCTAGGAGGGATTGGGGGCAGGAGGATAAGGGGACGACCGAGGATGAGATGCCTGGATGGCATCACAGACTCGATGGACGTGAGTCTGAGTCAACTCCGGGAGTTGGTGATGAACAGGGAGGCCTGGCGTGGTGCAATTCGTGGGGTCGCAAAGAGTTGGACGCGACTGAGTGACTGAACTGAACTTATGTTGCCCTCTGTGCTTCCAAGGCTTGCTACAGACTTGGCACTGAGAGTGTTTCCTGGTGTTTGGAAACTTCTCTCTTTTTAAGACTCCCTTTCCAGGATGGAGCTCCATCCCTACCTCTTTTGGCTCTTTTTTTGTCTTTTATATTTTTTCCTACCTCCTTTCAAAGACAATGGGCTGCTTTTCTGGGTGCCTGATATCCTCTGCCAGCATTCAGAAGTTGTTTTGTGGAATTTACTCAGTGTTTAAATGTTCTTTTGATGAATTTGTGGGGGAGAAAGTGGTCTCCCCGTCCTATTCCTCTGCCATCTTCTACAGTTCCCCTGATTTTTGTTTTCTTAAAATAGATCTAACCATAACAAACCTATAAGAGGCTACTATATGTTTTTCTTCTTTAACCAGCATTTTAGTTGTTCCATCCTAATACCATAATAATAGTAACAGAAAAAGAAGGAGTTTTTCAATAAGTATATTAAATAATACTTGCAGGAATAGAACTATTTTCAGGAATCTTAAAAATTCCCACTTATCATTTATGCTGTTAATAATTTGAAATTAACAATTTATTTATTAATTTTTATCCAAAAAACTCACACACATTTTTTAATTTTATATTTAGCTTCTCTAGAAAAGAGAAAAAAAAAAGTAAAACAAATAATCCTATTATGGAATGATTTTAACAATGAAATACATATCTTTATTTTAAAAAAAAAACTTAAAATAATAAAAATTCCTGGTACTCTTTGTGACCCCATTGACTATACCCCACCAGGCTCCTCTGTCCATGGTATTCTCCAGACAAGAATACTGGAGCGAGTTGCTATTTCCTACTCTGTGGGATCTTCCCGACCCAGAGATTAAACTCAGGTCTCCTGCACTGCAGGCAAATTCTTTACCATCTGAGCCCATTGAAGAAGCCCAAAATAGTAAAACAAAAAATCTTGAGTGTCAATAAACCTCTGAGAACTAGTAAACATTATTTACTTTAAAACAGCAAAAAATGTACTCTGGATGTAAAGGGTCAAGTTTACAGGACTATGTACTCCAGACTACCAGGATTGCTTATAACTTACCACTTTGTAAAATTACCGTTTTTTTCTATCTGATTTACAGACTGTATACCACAGTAACAAACTGTTGTATCTGCATCATGCATGCTGATCAGATACCCTTGTATTTATTATAGAAACTAACTCATGATTCCACAGCTAATCCAGCCATGCTATCTGACAAATGTTTACCTGAAAACATGACTGCCAGCCTGGGTGGGTGCCTTTCTGCTTATCGTTGTTTAGTCTGGTCCGACTCTTTGTGACCCGATGGACAATAGCCCTCCAGGCTCTTCTGTCCATGGAATTTCACAGGCAAGAATACTTGAGTAGATTGCCATTCCCTTCCCAGATCTCCCTGACCCAGGTATTGAATCCTTGTCTCCTGTATTGGAAAGCAGATTCTTTACCTCTGAGCCAAAGGGAAACTCACACTTCATGAGGAATCCATAAAAGAATCTGTCAGGGATCAGCCTCTCTGTGTGGTGTGATATTAAGATAAACTGAAAAGCAGAGTTCCTCTGAGATGATACAAATAAAATCTTATTTTAATGCTGAACACTATGGTTCCAAATACCTTAAGAGATGAAAAGTTATCCGTGTAGTACCAAAATCTGCACTGAAGACACATATAGGCTTTAAAGTCTGGCACCCATGAATACATAGTGAGGGAAATCATTTAATCTAAAATTAATTCATCTATAAATTTCCCCTTAAACTTGCTATTCCACACTCATGGAAAATACACATTTGTAGTCATTCATAACAATTATTCAAAACTTTTGGGTAAATAGCACACATTTTTACATGTTTCTTTTAGGAACTGCAAATTTTGAATTATATTGCAAATTTTTGGAAAAATATTTTCATTAAAGTGAAAAATTGACATTTCAAAAATATTTATCTCTCCACTTAACATGTTCTTTGTTAAAATATATACTATTTTTCATTGAATAAAGGCAATGCTTCCAGAATTATTAAATAAAAATTTATTAAAATAGTAAACATCCTAAAGTAGTGTCAGTTCTTAAATACAAAATCCTGATTTTGGGAGAAAATCCACTGTTATTTCATCCTTTATTTTAATGCAATGCAAGCCCTTTTCTTTCACTTCACTTTAATAATTTAGTTTCATCATAATCATTTTATGGCCATCATTTATGTGTCATTGCCATTTTAAGACTGTTGTCCTTAAGGGGTAGCCACTTTCTGCCTTGGTATTTCTCATCTGTCCTTTTCTTTCTGACATATAGGCTTAATTGTAATTTTAAACAACCCCTGCTCTACTGGATCATTGTTAGCATTCTCCTCAGAACATGAAATAGGCTGGGACAAGAAGCTGCCTAATTTCCAGTAGTTTTAAGGGCTAGAAAAGAGCAGGGATTTCTGAAGTATGGCAGCTAAATAAGCATCCAAAGCTCTTGGAACTGATTGAATGACAATAGTTCTACAGGCTCCTAGGGTCTAAGAATCAAAACAGATTTCTCAAGGTCATCAGATTATGACTGAAATGTTCTGCTTTCCAGTGTTAGCTTGTCACCTATAAACAGGCAGCTTTACTCTTCAGCTTTAAAGCCCATAGTTCCAACTATAGCAGTCAGAATCCTCAGATGTCAATTAGCCTGAGTTTGGTATTGTTCCTAGCAGATGAATGCGCCCAAGTGAACAGCTCCTAACCACAGTCATGCAGCTCCATGAATCAGGCTCCAACAACCCCATCCTCAGAGCTCACTATTATGAGGTGAAATGCAATTATTTTCTTAGAATTGACAGTGCTTTACAGATACACTTGCATTTGACTAGCACCATAATCTTGAGCAGGAAGAACTGAGAAAGCTAACTTTGGTAGTTTAATCAACACAAATTCAAGTTCTGACCAATGAATTTACCTTATTATTTGACATGGCTTTACACAAAGCTAACCATGGTCAAATTTGTGATTCTGGAAAAACTTTTTACTTTGCTATTTACATTAATCATGCTTTCATAATAATTCATAAAGACTCACTTGAAGTTTTTGTTGTCCCTCCTGACTTTGCTCCATTTACTCCTTATTCTCTTTCCATGATTTTTTTTTTTTTTTCTCCTTTCTTTATTAGTGTTTCAGACATCCTTGGAACTTATGGATAGCAAAAGAGTTTACCCTGAATATAATCACTTACCTTTTTAAGAAAAGTTATCCATGCAACTATATTTTATTTAATCTTCATAAAAATGTGTGTAATCTTTCTTTGATGCAAGTAACTTTTTCAAAGTCACATATATGGAGAGTTTCTAAAGTCTCCTTAGATCTAGATTCTGAAAGCTAGGCTTCCCACTGCATATGCATTGAAGAAGATGTCCGGGGAAACTATTATTTAACACAAATGACTTAATGACATAAGTGGGAGTTAAAACTAAAGAGATGCTTACTGTTACTGTTATTACTACATAGAGGACCATCTGTCATATCTCAAGCTGTACCATGTACAAAAGCCCCCACTTCAAATAACTTTGATCTTATGCTGCCATGCTGTTTATGGTCCATTAAATATTCAAGAAATTGACAGATACTGGATGATCAATAAACTAAAACAACTCTAGATATAGGCAGATTGGCTAGAGGTGGTAGAGATATAACAATTATGGCTAGAGATGAATTAAAGGGAAAAGAGAATTAAATAAAAAGCCTCTCTCCCTTTTAGTAATTTTGGTTTCAGTTCAGTCACTCAGTTGTGTTCACGTTTTTGTGACCCCAAGGACTGCAGCATGCCACGCCTCCCGGTCCATCACCAACTCCTGGATTTTACTCAAACTCATGTCCATTGAGTCAGTGATGCCATCCAACCATTTCATCCTCTGTCGTCCCCTTCTCCTTCTGCCTTCAATCTTTCCCAGCATCAGGGTCTTTTCAAATGAGTCAGTTCTTTGCATCAAGTGGCCGAAGTATAAGAGTTTCAGCTTCAGCATCAGTCCTCCCAATGAACACCCAGGACTGATCTCCTTTACGATTAGCTGGTTGGATCACCTTGCAGTCCAAGGGACTCTCAAGAGTCTTCTCCAACACCACAGTTCAAAAGCATCAATTCTTCTGTGCTCAGCTTTCTTTATAGTCCAACTCTCACATCCATACATGACTACTGGAAAAACAATAGCTTTAACTAGACAGTCCTTGGTTGGCAATGTAATGTCTCTGCTTTTTAATAAGCTGTCTAGGTTGGTCATAACTTTCCTTCTAAGGGGTAAGCGTCTTTTAATTTCATGGCAGCAGTCACCATCTGCAGTGATTTTGGAGCCCCCCAAAATAAAGTCTATCACTGTTTCCACTGTTTCTTCATCTATTTGCCATGAAGTGATGTGACCAGATGCCATGCTCTTCGTTTTCTGAATGTTGAGTTTTAAGCAACTTTTTCAGTCTCCTCTTTCACTTTCATCAAGAGATTCTTTAGTTCTTCACTTTCTGCATAAGTGTGGTGTCATCTATCTATTTGAGGTTACTGATATTTCTCCCGGCAGTCTTGAATACAGTTTGTGGATTTTGGTATTAGTAGAGGAAAATATTATTGTAAATGTAAGGAAGGTAAGAGGCTCATTATAGGTTCTTCATCTTAGGAAATTTTATTTTGGAAACATATGTCTTTGAGTTATGTGAAAACAATGGTGTCAACAAAGCAGAGGCACAGACTGTACCAAGGGCACACTGTTTATGTTAAACATAATCCAAAGTTTTCAAGGAAAAAGGTGAGAATAATGTTAAATGGAAGAGAATAAACTACTATTTGAAACAGAAGAGACTGTGGCAGTGTTCATTCTCATCAGTTTCGCACATCGATACCTGCTCCAGAATTACCAATTCCTTGGCCAGAGCTGAAGATTTTAGGTTGAAATCTCAAGGAGTGTTACTCAGAGTTCTAAACTTATTCAGCACAGATAATTCATGTACACACCAAAGATGAGGACTTTAGAACTACTGGTGTGAGGAATATCATCAGAAGTAAATTATAAGAGAACTAGAGATCTGTTAATAACTTATGAAATTATAGCATAGCATACAGTTACATTTGTAAAACCTGATTTATTATGTCTACTAAATTTGAAAATAATTTCAGAAATGATCTAAGCTACTTTGAGCCATAATTTGTGTTTGTTATTTAGTTGTTAAGTCATGTCCAACTCCTTGAGAACCCATGGAGTTCAGCACACCAGACTTCCCACTCCTTCACTATAATTTGTCTAACACATCTATTGAAAACTATTGACTCATTATCAGGACACAGAATGTCAATGACCTCTCATATTTGTGATTATCATATATATTATCCCTCCCTTCCATCTGGCAGGTGAAAAAATCTTGAACATCTTATTTCCTAAAATATCTCGTGGGCTAATTTTTTTTTTTTTTTAAGTGCTCAATTGCTTACACACACACACACACTGTGGATTGAATGACAAAGTGGAATGATCCGAAATATAAAATATGAACTCAGGAGACAGGAACATTCTGTGTCAAGGGCAGACTAGAGGATGCTGGATTCAGTAAGAACAGACCATGCAACATTTCTAAAGGGATTTTTTTTCCCTTTTATCCATAGTAAAATTTGAATTAGAGCAATCTCTTTTCAGAAAGTCTAGAGATCAGAAAATTGACAGAGAGTAGATATAAAAGTAGTGCTTCTCTGATACATGATGGTGACATTTTAGATTTTATTCAGAATAATTCCTTTTTCTCCTTTGGTAGGATAAAGGATAAGTCTCTGAAATTTATTAACAGTAGAAAGCTTTACTAAAAATTAGAAATGGGAACCATTTATTTCTAAAAATAATTTTTAAATAAAAATTTGATGTATGTCAAAACTGTCACAATATTGTGAAGTAATTTTCCTCCAATTAAATTAATCAATTAAAAATTTAAATAGAAATACTTCCCAATTATAATCTAAATATATCTAAAATAATATATTGACAGCATTTGTCAGTTATCTATACAGAAATTCCAGTCGAATGATACTGAAATAATATTTTCAACAAAGAAAAAATAATGAATAAATCCAATGAATTGTAATACAGGACATCCCTGAAGGAAGACTTTATCTTTGGAGGTCAAACACAGAGCTGGGTATTAACTTAGCAGAACACAGGAAGCTTAACCTGGGCTCCACTCCATTTGTAGGGAGACAAAGGCTCAGTGGTAAAGAATCTTCCTGGACTGGATCCCCTATATTAAAAGACTCCATGAATGTTCAACCTTTGAATCAAAAAAGATCCACAAGTAGGTATAACACCATGAAATTTCAAAGCATCAATAAGAAAGAAAAAAATATCCTAAAATCTTCTACCAAAAAAAAAAAAAAAAAAAGAAAGAAAGAAAGAAAAGAAAAAAGGAGAAACTAATTGTATACAAAAATGAATAATAAACTTTAGGACAATAATTGCATAAATTTTCAAAAACTATTCTATATACCAGGAAGCATGAAAGCAGTGCCTTAAAATGTTAAGGGAAGTTGATTTTTAACCAAAAATTGTATATTCAGACAAACAGTATATTAAGATTAAGGTTATAAAGATATTTTTTAAGAACCAAATATCTAATGAGTTTACCTTAGAACATTGTTCACAGAGATTCAACAAAATTCAAGTATTGGCCACAGAAGAGAAGGACATGGCATCTAGACTACAGGGAATTCAGCTAAGTTGCTCAGCTGTGTCCAATTTCTTGCAACTCCTTTGACTGTAGCACACCAGGTTTCCCTGTCCAACATCAACTCCTGGAGCTTGCTCAAACTCATGTCGATCGAGTCAGTGATGCCATCCAACCATCTCATCCTCTGTCATTACCTTCTCTTCCTGCCTTTGATCTTTCCCAGCATCAGGGTCTTTTCATATGAGTCACTTATTTGCATCAGGGGACCAAAGTATTGGAGCTTCAGCATCAGTCCTTCCAATGAATATTCAGGACTCATTTCCTTTAGGGTGGACTGGTTGAATCTCCTTGCAGTCCAAGGGACTTTCAAGAGTCTTCTCCAACTCCACAGTTCAAAAGCATCAATTCTTTGGCACTCAGCTTTCTTTATGGTCCAACTCTCATATTCATACATGACTACTGGAAAAACCATAGCTTTGACTAGATGGACCTTTGTTGGCAAAGTAATGTCTCTGCTTTTTAATATGTCTATTTAATATGCTGTCTAAAGAAAAACTGTCCTTCACACCTAGATAGCAGGGAAGACTGGAACCAAACACAACAGGCTCCAGAGGAGACAGAGCTAAGGAGGGATATAACATTGGTAGAATATCTTTATATATTTAAGCATTTGGGAAGCATTACAAAGGCTGAGACAGATAAGATAAGATGCAGTTAAGATCGGAGAGGTTCATTATGCAAAACTATGCAGGTAAAAACAAAATTAGGCAATTTTCAGCTTCAGGGAAAAATAACACTTAAGAATGAAAACATACTAATGATACACTAGAGGATACAATGATGGAAAATGTTAAATTGATTTAATAATACAAACACTGACTTCATTTAATTTTTATATATGGGCATGATAAGGGGAAGAAAAGTGGGAAGTAGTGTAAAGGCTAAGCCTCAAATTGACAAATAAAAGACAATATAACTTATTATTTAGGATACACTGGTAAATGTAAGAAACTGTTTAAAAAGCTGAAAATGGATGTCTTTTCTAGTGTGGAATAAGACAGGGGTGATAGAGTTAGTACAGTGAACTACTACTTTCAGCATCTTATAGTATTAGCTGATTTTTTGAGATAAGTGCATATATTACTTTCATTGAAATAAATACCTATATTTAGCATCAAAAACAAACACAACACAATCATACAATAATAATATAAAGCTTACTATATTTAATAAAAGTAGGAAGAATGGGAAAACAGACATTAAGATTGTACTTGTTAAAGTATTTTATTTAAATAAAATACTTCAAAATAAAATAACTACATTAAAATAAAATTTAGAGAAAAATAAATGATTTTGAGAAATTTCTAGCTGCCTAGCTTCTTCCTGTTTATATTTCCACATTGTTCCAGATTTCTTCTTTATTCACTTGCAATGAAGATGATTACAAGGATGAGCATATTAGACCTTTTGGTAGGTATTTTGATTATTTTTCTTTACATTACACATTGTGTCTCCAGTAATAGAACTCTGACATAAAATTTTGTAACAAATTATTATCCTCCTGGTTACAAAGCATCACTGGCTCAATGGACATGAACTAGATTAAACTCTGGGATATAGGGGAGGACAGGGAAGCCTGGAGTAGTGCAGGGGGTCACAAAGAGTTGGACACGACAGTGACTGAACAACATTATCCTCCTAGTCTATTCCTCTAGGTCATTTTTTTTTTATACCATAGAGTAACCAAGGTTCTAAAAAGTCTCATTTATGAATATTATTATATAGAGTATTATTTCTATTTTTATATCTATAACTCACATGATTCTACACAGGTTAATTTTTTAAAAAGTAATCAAAATAAGCAGATCAAATTGAGATAATTCAATAATGCTGTAGTTTTAAAAAATCAATCATTTGTATAACTCAGTATTCCTTATAGTTCAGCCATTATGATAATCAAAATTGTTATACAATCTGAAAATAAGTGATAAACAGTATATTTATATAATACGCAATTGGGTCACAAACAAATATAAATACCAGTTTCCTTTTACTCCATTTAATAAATAAACATTTTAGATAATCTAAGCTATTAAATTATCAACATAGTTATGGGTATTTATAACACATGAATATTCTTCAATGTGTCAGATTTTATCCTCAAATCTGTTAGTAATGACTAGTATGGTGGGAATAAAGCTATATTTTTTCTGTTACAATTTTTTTAAAACCAGTAATACCTTTTACTTCAAGTCAGTTTATGAAACCTCTCATTACTTATTCAAGACCAACTGTATCAAATTAAGAAATCTGTCTCTCTATAAACACCCTCCTCTTCTTGAATGCTGTCTTCTGTGGTAAGCTTGAGCTGATATGTGTGTGCATACTGTTTCTTCAGTCATGTCTGACTCTTCACAATCCCATGGACTGTAGCCCTCCAGGCTCCTCTGTCCATAGGATTGTTCAGGCAAGAATATTGGAGTGGGTTGCGATGCCTTCCTTCAGGTGATCTTTCCCACCCAGGGATCAAACCTACATATTCTGCAGCTCCTGCATTGCAGGCAGATTCTTTACCACTGAGCCACTGGGGAAGCCCCTTGAGCTATTAACACTTTTAGGTAAAAACTTGAGATTGTGACTAAAATGACAAATCAAAGTTACCTTCTGAGGAAACTGAAAGATTTAATATCCAAATAGCTACTTCCAAAATGCTGCTAGGTCTATCAAAACATTTATTATAGGTAAAAGGACCTATAATCTAGGAATCAGCTAAATAAAATGGACTGGAATGGGTGAATTTAACTCAGATGACCATTATATCTACTACTGCGGGCAGGAATCCCTCAGAAGAAATGGAGTAGCCATCATGGTCAACAAAAGAGTCCGAAATGCAGTACTTGGATGCAATTTCAAAAACGACAGAATGATCTCTGTTCGTTTCCAAAGCAAACCATTCAATATCACAGTTATCCAAGACTATGCCCCAGCCAGTAATGCTGAAGAAGCTGAAGTTGAACCGTTCTATGAAGATCTACAAGACCTTTAAGAACTTACACCCAAAAGAGATGTCCTTTTCATTATAAGGGAATGGAATGCAAAAGTAGGAAGTCAGGAGACACCTGGAGTAACAAGCAGATTTGGCCTTGGACTATGGAATGAAGCAGGGAAAAGACTAATAGAGTTTTGCCAAGAGAACGCGCTGGTCATAACAAACACCCTCTTTCAACAATACAAGAGAAGACTCTACACATGGATATCACCAGATGGTCAACACCGAAATCAGATTGATTATATTCTTTGCAGCCAAAGATGGATAAGCTCTACACAGTCAGCAAAAACAAGACTGGGAGCTGACTGTGGCTCAGATCATGAACTTCTTTTGCCAAATTCAGACTTAAATTGAAGAAAGTGGAGAAAACCACTATACCATTCAGGTAAGACCTAAATCAAATCCCTAATGATTACACAGTGGAAGTGAGAAATAGATTTAAGGGACTAGATCTGATAGACAGACTACCTGATGAACTATGGACAGAGGTTCCTGACATTGTACAGGAGACAAGGATCAAGACCATCCCCATGGAAAAGAAATGCAAAAAGTAAGATGGCTGTATGGGGAGGCCTTAAAAATAGCTGTGAAAAGAAGAGAAGTGAAAAGCAAAGGAGAAAAGGAAGATATAAGCATCTGAATGCAGAGTTCCAAAGAATAGCAAGGAGAGATAAGAAAGCCTTCCTCAGCGATCAGTGTAAAGAAATAGAGGCAAACAACAGAATGGGAAAGACTAGATAGAGATCTTTTCAAGAAAATTAAAGATAAAAGGGAACATTCATGCAAAGATGGGCTCAGTAAAGGACAGAAATGGTATGGACCTAACAGAAGCAGAAGATATTAAGAAGAGGTGGCAAGAATACACAGAAGAACTGTACAAAAAAGAGCTTCACGACCAAGATAATCACGATGGTGTGATCACTCACCTAGAGCCAGACATCCTGGAATGTGAAGTGAAGTGGGCCTTAGAAAGCATCACTATGAACAAAGCTAGTGGAGGTGATGGAATTCCAGTGGAGCTATTTCAGTTCTGAAAGACGATGCTGTGAAAGTGCTGCACTCAATATGCCATCAAGTTTGGAAAACTCAGCCGTGGCCACAGGATTGGAAAAGGACAGTTTTCATTCCAACCCAAAGAAAGGCAATGCCAAAGAATGCTGAAACTACTGCACAATTGCACTCATCTCACATGCTAGTAAAGTAATGCTCAAAATTCTCCAAGTCAGGCTTCAGCAATACGTGAACCGTGAACTTCCTGATGTTCAAGCTGGTTTTAGAAAAGGCAGAGGAACCAGAGATCAAATTGCCAACATCTACTGGATCATGGAAAAAGCAAGAGAATTCCAGAAAAAACATCTACTTAAGCTTTATTGACTATGCCAAAGTCTTTGACTGCATGGATCACTATAAACTGTGGAAAATTCTGAAACAGATGGGAATACCAGACCACCTGACCTGCCACTTAAGAAACCTGTATGCAGGTCAGGATGCAACAGTTAGAACTGGACATGGAACAACAGACTGGTTCCAAATAGGAAAAGGAGTACATCAGGACTGTATATTATCTCCCTGCTTTATAAACTTATGCAGAGGACATGATGCAAAATGCCAGACTGGAAGAAACACAAGCTGGAATCAAGATTGCTGGGAGAAATATTGATAACCTCAGATATGCAGATGACACCACCTTACGGCAGAAAGTGAAGAGGAACTAAAAAGCTTCTTGATAAAAGTGAAAGAGGAGAGTGAAAAAGTTGGCTTAAATCTCAACATTCAGAAAACGATGATCATGGCATCTGGTCCCATCACTTCATGGCAAATAGATGGGAAACAGTGGAAACAGTGTCAGACTTTGGTTTTGGGGGCTCTGAAATCACTGCAGATGGTGATTGCAGCCATGAAATTGAAAGATGCTTACTCCTTGGAAGGAAAGTTATGACCAACCTAGATAGCATATTGAAAAGCAGAGACATTGCTTTGCCAACAAAGGTCCGTCTAGTCAAGGCTATGGTTTTTCCAGTGGTCATGTATGGATGTGAGAGTTGGACTGTGAAGAAAGCTGAGCGCCAAAGAATTGATGCGTTTGAACTGTGGTGTTGGAGAAGACTCTTGAGAGTCCCTTGGACTGCAAGGAGATCCAAACAGTCCATTCTGAAGGATGTCAGCCTTGGGATTTCTTTGGAGGGAATGATGCTGAAGCTGAAACTCCGGTACTTTGGCCACCTCATGTGAGGAGCTGACTCATTGGAAAAGGCTCTGATGCTGGAAGGGATTGGGGGCAGGAGGAGAAGGGGATGACAGAGGATGAGATGGCTGGATGGCATCACTGACTCGATGGACATGAGCCTGAGTGATGGATAGGGAGGCCTGGCGTGGTGCGATTCATGGTGTTGCAAAGAGTCGGACACAACTGAGCGACTGAACTGAACTGAACTTAAATGAATCTTTTCCTTACATTTTTCATCTATTTATCATTTTGGGGGGTTTGAGTTCAATATTTACTTAGTTTTCATTATCCTTTTATTTAAGTACTTAGATTAAGAAATTTCGTCTTGAGCATAACTATAACTGTACTCCCTGTGTTCTATTACAAAATGTTTTCACTACAAATATGCTCACTCTGAAGTTCTGATTTCTCTTCTTCTTTTACTAACAGGATACTTCGGGTTTTTTTTTCTTCTAAATTTCTCAGTAGAAGAACTTTCTGTATTTATCATTAACTTCTAGTTTTATTGCATTGTGATCTTTCACATTGAAAACTTTGTATTTGGGAACTCTAATACATCTTTTTATTTTCTTTGTGGTGGTTCTTCAGGACCTTAAAAATATATTATATGATCCATTTTCAGTGAACAGTGTGCATGTGTTTGGCCAGCTGTGTCTGTTCTATGCCTTCCATAGCCTTATTTATTTTTGTCACTTGATGTTATAATGCATTAACAAAGATGCATTAGTCTTCTGCTTTCTGACTGATTTCTCCTTTTATCTCTTATAATTTTTGCTTTTTAAGTGTCATGATTATAGCACTCCATGCATAGATATTCAGTTCAGTTCAGTTGCTCAGGCATGAACGACTCTTTGCGACCCCATGAATTGCAGCACACCAGGCCTCCCTGTCTATCACCAACTCCCGGAGTTCACTCAGACTCAAGTCCACGGAGTGAGTCAGTACGGCATCCAGCCATCTCATCTTCTATTGTCCCTTTCTTCTCCTGCCCCCAATTCCTCCCAGCATCAGAGTCTTTTCCAATGAGTCAACTCTTCACATGAGGTGGCCAAAGTATTGGAGTTTCAGTTTCAGCATCATTCCTTCCAAAGAAATCCCAAGGCTGATCTCCTTCAGAATGGACTGGTTGGATCTTCTTGCAGTCCAAGGGACTCTCAAGAGTCTTCTCCAACACCACAGTTCAAAAGCATCAATTCTTAGGCGCTCAGCCTTCTTCACAGTCCAACTCTCACATCCATACATGACCACTGGAAAAACCATAGCCTTGACTAGACAGACCTTGGTCGGCCAAGTAATGTCTCTGCTTTTGAATATACTATCTAGGTTGGTCATAACTTTTCTGAATGTTGAGGTTAAGCCAACTTTTTCATTCTCCACTTTCACTTTCATCAAGAGGCTTTTTAGTTCCTCTTCACTTTCTGCCATAAGGGTGGTGTCATCTGCATATCTGAGGTTATTGATATTTCTCCCGGCAATCTTGATTCCAGCTTGTGTTTCTTCCAGCCCAGCGTTTCTCATGATGTACTCTGCATAGAAGTAAAATAAGCAGGGTGACAATATAGAGCCTTGATGTACTCCTTTTCCTATTTGGTAACCAGTCTGTTGTTCCATGTCCAGTTGTAACAGTTGTTTCCTGACCTGCATACAGATTTCTCAAGAGGCAGGTCAGGTGGTCTGGTATTCCCATCTGTTTCAGAATTTTCCACAGTTTATTGTGATCCACTCAGTCAAAGGCTTTGGCATAGTCAATAAAGCTGAAGTAGATGTTTTTCTGTAACTCTCTTGCTTTTTCCATGATCCAGTGGATGTTGGCAATTTGATCTCTGGTTCCTCTGCCCTTTCTGAAACCAGCTTGAACATGATGAGGTTCACAGTTCACGCATTGCTGAAGATTGACTTGGAGAATTTTGAGCATTACTTTACTAGCATGTGAGATGAGTGCAATTGTGTGGTGGTTTCAACATTCTTTAGCATTGCCTTTCTTTGGGGTTGGAATGAAAACTGTCCTTTTCCAGTCCTGTGGCCACTGCTGCGTTTCCCAAATTTGCTGGCAAAGAATAGAAATATTTTAAAATGTTTTTTTCTTATTCAATACTTTCTCATGTGATTATTAATATTTATACTGGAGACTATCCTGTTTTGGTTTATCTGTGCTATATTTAAGCATAATCTTTATTTTTTTATTAAACACTATTTAGAACATTTAAGGTTTACAACAAAATTGCAAGGAATATACATAAATTTCCCACATGCTCTCAGCTTCCACATGCTTTGCCTCCCCCATTATCAGTATCATTCAAGTGAACGGTACATTTTTTTTTTTTTTAACAAGATAAGCCTACATTGACATATCCCAATCAGCCAAAGTCCTCAGTTTATCTTAGTGTGCACTCTTGATGTTATACATTCTATGTGCACAAACCATACCTTTTATTTTTAAGCTTTATGAATCATTCTAATTTAGTTTTATCTTCTACTCTAAAGAGAATGGTGTCTATATGGCAATATAATTGAAAAAATATCTTCTTTCCATAAGTGAATTTACTATCATTGATGAGACAGATATGAGTGATCTTAATTCTGTCATACTCCTTTTTTTTTCTAATTTTTTAAAAATAATAAATGATAGTTGGAATATGCAGTATGATTTAATTGCTCTGCAAAGTGCATGTGTGTGTAAAACATTTTTATATTTCACAGGCTTCATAGTGTCATAGTTGAATTTTCATCTTTATTTTATTTAACAAATATTTACATCATGCGTACTATGTGCTAGACTTTTGTCTGAGTGTTCTACAAATATTATCATAATTCTAATAATAACCTTGAAGTAAGTTCTCTTATTATTTCTGTTACATAGAACAAAATTGAGATATAAGGAGGTTAATTGATTTCCCCACCATCATATAAGTTGTTGGAACTGATTTAAGTGTAGTCAGTCTCATATCAAAATCCATACTCTACGACCTCACTAAACAGCCTCTCAGATTGATAGTCCTTTATTTAGCTCTTACTCATGTATTTCTCTTAGGTGATATTTTTGAGTATTTATAATAGGACTTCAGGGTTGAGAGAAGGAAAAAAAAACATGGAGGACAAAGGATTTTTGGAGCAGTGAAACTACTTTTATGATACTGTAATAGTGTATAAGTGAAAGTGAAAGTGAAGTCGCTCAGTCATGTCCAACTCTTTGCGACCCATGGACAGTAGCCCACCAAGCTCCTCTGTCCATGGGATTCTCCAGGCAAGAATACTGGAGTGGGTTGCCATTTCCTTCTCTGGAGGTTCTTCCCGACCCAGGGATTGAACCCAGGTCTCCGACGTTGCAGGCTGATGCTTTAACCTCTGCGCCACCAGGGAAGCCCTTGTAATAGTGTATAAATGCCATTATATGTTTGTCTAAACCCACAGTCCATACACCAAGAATGAATCCTAATGTAAACTGTGGACTTTTGGTGAATATGATTTGTCAATATGGTTTATCAGTTTTTCGGAGAAGGCAATGGCAACCCACTCCAGTACTCTTGCCTGGAAAATCTCATGGACGGAGGAGCCTGGTAGGCTGAAATGCATGGGGTCGCTAAGAGTAGGACACGACTGAGTGACTTCACTTTCACTTTCACCAGTTGCAACAAGTGTACTAATCCAGTGGGAGATGTTGATAATGAGAGAAGCTATGCAGGGTCAGGGGCTATAGAGAAATCTATATCTTGTACTCAGTTTTGCTGTGAACCTAAGTATACTAGGAGAGATGGTGCGAATGCAAGGGATATATAGGAAATCTCAGCACCTTCTTCTAAATTTTTCTATGAACCTAAAACTGCTCTCCCCTTCATGAATCACAGCCTTGTTGTAGTGAGGGGTTTGTATAACTCTATGAAGCTGTGAGACATGCTGTGCAGGGCCATCCAAGACAGGCAAGTCATAGTGAAGAGTTATGACAAAAACAGGATGCACTGAAGGAGGAAATGGCAAACTATTCTAGCATCCTTGCCTGGAGAGCCCCACGAACAATATGAAAAAGCAAAAAGATATGACATCAGAAGATGAGCCCCCTAGGACAAAAGATGTTCAAGATGCTACTGGGGAAGTTGTTGCTGTTTAGTAACTAAGTCATATCCAATTCTTTTGTGACCCCATAGACTGTAGTCTGCCAGGATCCTCTGTTAGTGGGATTAAGAAGAGGTGGCAAGAATACACAGAAGAACTATATAAAAAATATCTTAATGACTCATATAACCATGATGGTGTGTCACTCATCTTGAGCCAGACATCATGGAGAGTGAAGTCAAGTAGGACTTAGGAAGGATTATTACAAACAAAGCTAGTGGAGGTGACAAAATTCCAGCCAAGCTATTTAAAATCCAAGATGTTGATGCTTTTATATGCTGCACTCAATAAGTCAGTAAATTTGGAAAACTCAGCAGTGGCCACAAGACTGGAAATGATCAGTTTTCATTCCAATCCCAAAGAAGAGTAATGCCAAAGAGTGTTTTAAACTGTGTTACAATTGTGCTCATTTCACATGCTAGCAAGGTTATGCTCAAATCCTTCAAGGTACCCCTTCAACATTATGTGAACTGAATCTTTCAGTTGTACAAGCTGGGTTTAGAAAAGGCAGAGGAACCAGAGATAAAATTGCCAAGATCCACTGTATCATAGAAAAAGCAACAGAATTCAAGAAAAACATCTGCTTCTATGGCTATGCTAAAGCCTTTGACTATATGGATCACAACAACCTGTGGAAAATTCTTAAAGAGATGGGTGTACCAGACATCATATCTGTCTCCTGGGAAACCTCTATGCGATTAAGAAGCAACAGTCAGAACCAGCCATGGAACAACTGATTGGTTCAAACTTGGGAAAGGAGTATGACAAGGCTATATATTGTCACCTTGCTTTCTTAACTTATATGAAGAGTATATCACGAGAGAGTACATCATGCAAAATTCCAGGCTGGATGAATCATAAGCTGAAATCAAGACTGCCAAGAGAAATATCAGCAGCCTCAGATAAGCAGATGATACCGCGCTAATGGCAGAAAGTGAAGATAAATTAAAGAGCCTCTTGATGAGGGTGAAAGAGGAGAGTGAAAAAGCTGGCTTGAAACTCAACATTTAAAAAACTAAGATCATGCCATCTGTTCCTATCACTTCATGGCAAAAAGAAGGGAAAAAAAGTGGAAGCAGTGACAGATTTTATTTTCTTGGGGTTAAAATCACTGTGGATGGTGACTCCAGTCATGAAATTAAAAGATGCTTGCCCCTTGGAAGACAAGTGATTAAAAAACTCGACAGCATATTAAAAACAGAGACATTACTTTGACAAAAAAGTCCATATAGGACCAAAACCACTAGACTATTCAGGTATGACCTAAATCAAATCCCTTATGATTATACAGTGGAAGTGACAAATGGAGTCAAGGAATTAGAGAGGGAGAGAGAGTGCCTGAAGAACTATAGACAGAGGTTTGTGACATTGTACAAGAGGCAGTGATCAAGACCATCCCCAAGAAAAAGAAATGCAGAAAGACAAAATGGTTGTCTGAGGAGGCTGTACTGAGAAAAGAAGAGAAACTAAACAAAGGTCCAAAAACCATGGCTTTGTCAAAGCCATGGTTTTTCCAGTAGTCATGGATGTGAGAGGTGGACAATAAAGAAAGCTCAGCACTGAAAAACTGATGCTTTCAAAATGGAGTGCTTGAGAAGACTCTTGAGATTCCCTTGGACTGCAAGGAAATGAAATCAGTAAATCCGAAAGAAAATCAATCTTAAGTATTCATTGGAAGGACTGATGCTAAAGCTAATGTTCTAATACTCTGACAACCTGGTGTGAAGAGTTGACTCACTGGAAAAGACACTGTTGCTGGGAAAGATAGAAAGCAAAAGGAGGAAAGAGCAGATCATGAACTGGTTACAGAACATCACTGATTCAACAGACATGAATTTGAGCAAACTCCAGGAGATAGTGGAGGACAGAGAAACCTAGTGTGCTGCAGTACATGGTGTCGTAAAGCATCAGATACGACTTAGCAAATAAACAACAACTAAAACTACTCTAAATTATAAACTGTGTTTAGAAAATCAAATATAATCAATATTTTCTGGTTGACAATAAATAAGCAAAAACCTAGAAAAATATTATGCGGAATGTATCGTATTTTAAGTAAGGTTACTTGAGTTCAGAAGATATGGAGCACCCATCATAGTAAACAAAAGAGTCTGACATGCAGTATTTGAATGAATCTGAAAAACAACAGAATGATTTCTGTTTGTTTCCAAGGCAAACCATTCAATATCACAGTAATCCAAGTCAATGCCAAAAACAGTAATGTTGAGGAAGCTGAAGTAGAATGGCTCTATGAAAACCTACAAGATCTTTTAGAAAACATCCAAAAAAGATGGTCTTTTCATTATAGGAAACTGGAATGCAAAAGTAGGAAGTCAAGAGATACCTTGACAAGAGTAACAGGCAAATTTGTCCTTGGACTAAGCAGGTCAAAGGCTAACAGAGTTTGCCAAGAGAACGCACTGGTCATAGCAAACACCCTCTTCCAACAACACAAGAGAAGACTCTACACAGATGGTCAATACCAAAATCAAGTTGATTGTATTCTTTGCAAGCAAAGATGGAGAAGATATATACAGTCAGCAAAAATAAGACCAGGAGCTGACTGTGGCCCAGATCATGAACTCCTCATTACCAAATTCAGACTTAAATTGAAGAAAGTAGGGAAAACCACTAGACTATTCAGGTATGACCTAAATCAAATCCCTTACGATTATACAGTGAAAGTGACAAATGGAGTCAAGGAATTAGAGAGGGAGAGAGAGTGCCTGAAGAACTATAGACAGAGGTTTGTGACATTGTACAAGAGGCAGTGATCAAGACCATCCCCAAGAAAAAGAAATGCAGAAAGACAAAATGGTTGTCTGAGGAGGCTGTACTGAGAAAAGAAGAGAAACTAAACAAAGGAGAAAAGGAAAGATATACCCATTTGAATGCAGAGTTCCAAAGAATACCAAGGAAAGATAAGAAAGACTTCCTCAGTGATCAATGTAAAGAAATAGAGGGAAAAAATAGAATGGGAAAGACTAGAGATCTCTTCAAGAAAAATCACAGATACCAAGGGAACATTTCATGCAAGATGGGCTCAATAAAGGACAGAAATGGTATGGGCATAACAGAAGCAGAGGATATTAAGAGGTGACAAGAATACACAGAAGAACTATACAAAAAGAATTTCATTACCCAGATAACCACAATGGTGTGATCACTCAACTAGAGCCAGACATCCTGGAATGAGAAATAAAGAGGGCCTTAGGAAGCATCACTACGAACAAAACTAGTGGAGGTAATGGAATTCCATTTCAGCTATTTCAGATCCTAAAAGATGATGCTGTGAAAGTGTTCCAATCAATACGCCAGCAAATCTAGAAAACTCAGCAGTGGCCACAGGACTGGAAAATGTCAGCTTTCATGCCAATACCAAAGAAAGGCAATGCCAAAACATGTTCAAACTACTGCACAATTGCACTCACCTCACACGCTAGTAAAGTAATGCTCAAAATTCTCCAAGACAGGTTTTAACAGAACGTGAACCATGAATTTCCAGATGTTCAAGCTGGATTTAGAAAAGGCAGGGGAATCAGAGATCAATTACAAAACCATCTGATCATCGAAAAAGCAAGAGAATTCCAGAAAAATATCTACTTCTGCTTTATTGACTACACCAAAGCCTTTGACTGTTGGGATCATAACGAACTGTGGAAAGTTCTTAAAGAGATGGGAATACCAACCCCCCTGACCTGCCTCCTGAGAAATATGTATGCAGGTCAGGAAACAACAGTTACAACTGGACATGGAACAACAGATTACTTCCAAATCTGGAAAGGAGTACGTCAAGGCTGTATATTGTCACCCTCCTTATTTAACTTCTATGCAGAGTACATCATGTGAAGTGCCAGGCTAGATGAAGCACATGCTGGAATCAAGATTGCTGAGAGAAATATCAATAACCTCAGATATGCAGATGATGCCAACCTTATGGCAGAAAGCAAAGAACAAGAGAGCCTTTTGATGAAAGTGAGGACAAGAGTGAAAAAGTTGGCTTAAAACTCAACATTCAGAAAACTAAGATCATGGTATCTGGTCCTATCACTTCATGGCAAATAGATGGGGAAACAGTGGAAACAGTGAGAGACTGTTATTTTCTTGGGTTTCAAAATCACTGCAGATGGTGACCGCAGCCATGAAATTAAAAGCTGCTTGTTCCTTGGAAGAAAAGTTATGATCAACCTAGGCAGCATATTAAAAGACAGAGACATTACTTTGCCAACAAAGGTCAGTCTACCGAAAGCTATAGTTTTTCCAGTAGTCATGTATGGATGTAAGAGTTGGACTATAAATAAAGCTCAGTTCAGTTCAGTTCAGTCCCTCAGTCGTGTCCGACTCTCTGGGAACCCATGAATTGCAGCATGCCAGGCCTCCCTGTCTATCACCAACCCCCAGAGTTCATGCAAACTCATATCCATCGAGTTGGTGATGCCATCCAGCCATCTTATCCTCTGTCATCCCCTTCTCCTCCTGCCCCCAATCCCTCCCAGCATCAGGGTCTTTTCCAATGAGTCAACTCTTTGCATGAGGTGGCCAAAGTATTGGAGAATCCGCTTCAGCATCAGTCCTTCCAATGAACACCCAGGACTGATTTCCTTTAGGATGGACTGGTTGCATCTCCTTGCAGTCAAAAGGACTCACAAGAGTCTTCTCCAATACCACAGTTCAAAAGCATCAGTTCTTCAGTGCTCAGCTTTCTTCACAGTCCAACTCTCACATTCATACGTGACTACTGGAAAAACCATAGCTTTGACTAGGCAGACTTTTCTTGGCAAAGTAATATCTCTGCTTTTCAATATATTATCTAGGTTAGTCATAACTTTCCTTCCAAGGAGTAAACGTCTTTTGATTTCTTGGCAGCAATCACCATCTGCAGTCATTTTGAAGCCCAAAACAATCAAGTCTGACACTGTTTCCTCATTTTTTTCCCATGAAGTGATGGGACCAGATGTCATGATCTTCGTTTGCTGAATGTTGAACTTTAAGCCAACTTTTTCACTCTCCTCTTTCACTTTTATCAAGAGGCTCTTTAGTTCCTCTTCACTTTCTGCCATAAGAGTGGTGTCATCCGCATATCTGAGGTTATTGATATTTCTCCCCGCAATATTGATTCCAGCTTGTGGTTCATCCAGCCCAACGATTCTTATGATGTACTCTGCATATAAGTTAAATAAGCAGGGTGACAATATATAGCCTTGATGTACTCCTTTTTGTATTTGGAACCAGTCTGTTGTTCCATGTCCAGTTCTAACTGCTGCTTCCTGACCTGCATATAGGTTTCTCAAGAGGCAGGTCAGGTGGTCTGTTATTCCCATCTCTCAGAATTTTCCACAGTTTATTGTGATCCACTCAGTCAAAGGCTTTGGCATAGTCAATAAAACAGAAATAGATGTTTTACTGGAACTCTCTTGCTTTTTCTGTGATCCAGTAGATGCTAGCAATTTGATCTCTGGTTCCTCTGCTTTTTCTGAAACCAGCTTGAACATCTGGAAGTTCCTGGTTCACGTATTGCTGAAGCCTGACTTGGAGAATTTTGTGCATTACTTTGCCAGTGTGTGAGATGAGTGCAATTGTGCGGTAGTTTGAGCACTCTTTGGCATTGCCTTTCTTTGGGATTGGAATGAAAACTGAACTTTTCTAGTCCTGTGGCCACGGCTGAGTTTTCCAAACTTGGTGGCATATTGAGTGCAGCACTTTCACAGCATCATTTTTCAGGATTTGAAATAGCTCCACTGGAATTCCATCACCTCCACTAGCTTTGTTCATAGTGATGCTTTCTAAGGCCCACTTGACTTCACATTCCAGGATGTCTGGGTCTAGGTGAGTGATCACACCATCGTGATTGTCTGGGTAAAGAAAGCTCAGTGTCGAACATTTGAAGCCTTTGAACTGTGATTTCAGAGAAGATTCTTCAGAGTCCCTTGGACTGCAAGGAGGTCCAATCAGCTAATTGGAAGGACTGATGCTGAAGCTGAACTCCAATACTTTGGCTACTTGATGTGAAAAACTGACTGGTGGAAAAGATCTTGATGCTGGGAAAGATTGAAGGCAAGAGGAGAAGGGGACGACAGAGAATGAGATGGTTGGATGGCATCACTGACTGGATGGACATGAGTTTGAGTAAGCTCCAGGTGTTGGTGTTGGACAAGGAAGCCTGGCGTGCTGCATTCCATGGGGTCACAAAAAGTTGGACATGTGTGAGTGACTGAACTGAACTGACTGATACTTGATTTTGTCTGCTTATGAAGTCCACACATGTAATTTTTATACTTATTCATGTGGAATGATACATTTATTTTTAATATTTTTAATTTTCATGAGCAAAAGTAATATGGTTATAAAAATTGGAAATATATGAAATTATAAAACTTATCACAGTCATATTTCTTTCATCCAAGAATATTAACTTTTGGTCAAAAATTTCCCAGTATCATTTAAGTGTGATGGATGTGCAAATACATAGAAAAAGGAGACAGAGAGAGTAAATTGAGAGATTTTGTTCATTTTTTGATTTAAACTTTTTAAATTAGCACTATATTTTGAGTATATTTGAGTGTATAAAACAAATCATTTTTGAAAAATGGAATTACTTCCTGATAAATATCCCAGTTATTCTAAACATATTTTATTATTTTACTCAATATTATATTAGTTACTATAAATTTTGAGAGTAAAGGAAGTTTTCCAATATTTGCTATTATGAATAATATCCTCTTAAATCTTTGTCCGCTGTTCTAATTAGCTTCTTAAAGTAAATTCCAAAAGACAGAATTAGTACATTACAGGGTCTGGACATCTATAAGGCTGTATATATTGCTAGCAAACTGGTTTTTAGAACATTTTAAATAACTAATATTTCATTGATATTAAATACAGCTACCTGTCTTCCAGCAATGAACTTGTGTTTGTTTAATCTCTGCCAAATCATCGTGACAAAAATGTTTCTTATCTCTTACTTTATTATGAGTGCATAAATTGTCAAAGCTTAGTGGTATTAAACAATACCTATATATTGCCTCAGAACTCTGTAGTTCAGAAGTTCAGCTACACTGTGCCTCAGCTGGTTCTCTGCTCTTGGTGTCACAAGGTGTTAGGCAGGGCCTTCTTTCTCTCTGGAGATTCTAGAACTGATTGCCTTTCAAGTTTGTTCAGACTGTTGGAAGCATTCAGTTCCATGTGCTGGACAACTTTCTGGCTGTTGGTGCTCAACTTTCAGAGGACACTCAAATTTTTGGCTGGGGCCTTTCCCTCCATCTTCAAAAAGCCATCAAAGGCAGATAGAATACTTCTTATAACTCTGATCTTTATAAATTCCCCTTGTGCTGCATCTCCCATCCTCCTTCTTCTACCCTGTCTATCTTTCTGCCTTCTGATTTTAAAGTTCTTATAACAACAGTAGACCCACCAGGATAATAAGTTCAGTTCTGTTCAGTCGTTCAGGGATGTCCAACACTTTGTGACCCCATGGACTGCAGCACGCCAGGCCACCCTGTCCATCACCAACTCCTGGAGTTTACCAAAACTCATGTCCATTGAGTTGGTGATGCCATCCAACCATCTCATCCTCGGTCATCCCCTTCTCCTCCAGCCTACAATCTTTCCCAGTATCAGGGTCTTTTGCAATGAGTCAGGTATTTGCATCAGGAAGCCAAAGTATTGGGAGTTTCAGCTTCAACATCAGTCCTTCCAATGGACACTCAAGACTGATCATCTTCAGGATGGACTGGTTGGATCTCCTTGCAGTCCAAAGAACTCTCAAAAGTCTACTCCAACACCACAGTTCGAAAGCATCAATTCTTCAGCACTTAGATTTCTTTATACTCCAACTCTCACATCCATATATGACTACTGGAAAAACCATAGCCTTGACTAGTTGGACCTTTGTTGGCAAAGTAATGTCTCTGCTTTTTAATATGCTGTCTAGGTTGGTCATAACTTTCCTTCCAAGGAATATGTATCTTTTAATTTCATGGCTGCAATCACCATCTGCAATGTTATTGGAGACCCCCAAAAATAAAGTCTGTGACTGTTTCCAATGTTACCCCATCTATTTGCCATGAAGTGATGGGACAAGAGGCCATGATCTTCATTTTCTGAATGTTGAGCTTTAAGCCAACTTTTTCACTCTCCTCTTTCACTTTCATCAAGAGGTGTTTTAGTTCTTCTTCACTTTCTGCCATAAGGGTGGTGTCATCTGCATATCTGAGGTTATTGATTTTTCTCCAAGTAATCTTGATTCCAGCTTGTGCTTCTTCCAGCCTAACAATTCTCATGATGTACTCTGCATATAAGTTAAATAAGCAGGGTGACAATATACAGCCTTGACATACTCCTTTTCCTGTTTGAAACCAGTCTGTTGTTCCACATCCAGTTGTAACAGTTGTTTCCTGACCTGCATACAGATTTCACAGCAGGCAGGTCAGGTGGTCTGGTATTCCCATCTCTTTCAGAATTTTCCACAGTTTATTGTAATCTACACAGCCAAAGGCTTTGCAATAATCAATAAAGCAGAAATAGATGTTAATCTGGTACTCTCTTGCTTTTTCCATGATCCAGCAGATGTTGCTAATTTGATCTCTGGTTCCTCTGCCTTTCTAAATCCAGCTTGAACGTCTGAAATTTCATTGTTTATGTATTGCAGAAGCCTGGCTTGGAGAATTTTGAACAATACTTTACTAGTGTGTGAGATGTGTGCAATTGTGCTGTAGTTTCAGCATTCTTTGGCATTGCCTTTCTTTGGGATTGGAATAAAAGCTGAACTTTTCCAGTCCTGTGGCCACTGCTGAGTTTTCTAAACTTGCTGGCATATTGAGTGCAGCACTTTCACAACATCAGCTTTTAGGATTTGAAATAGCTCAACTGGAATTCTATCATCTCCACTAGCTTTGTTTGTAGTGATGCTTCCTAAGGCCCACTTGACTTCACATTCCAGGATGTCTGGCTCTAGGTGAGTGATCACACCATCTTGTTATCTGGGTTGTAAAGATCTTTTTTGTACTGTTCTCCTGTATATTCTTGCCACCTTTTCTTAATATCTTCTGCTTGTGTTAAGTCCATACCATTTCTATCCTTTATTGAGCCCATCTTTGCATGAAATATTCCCTTGGTATCTCTAATTTTCTTGAAGAGACCTCTAGTCTTTCCCATTCTATTGTTTTCCTCTATTTCTTTACACTGATCCCTGAGTAAGCCTTTCTTATCTCGCCTTGCTATTTTTTGGAACTCTGCATTCAAATGTATATATCTTTCCTTTTCTCCTTAGTATATATAATGGTCATCTGAGTTTAATTCACCCATACCAGTCCATTTTAGTTCGCTGATTCCTAAAATGTCAACATTCACTCTTGGCCATCTCCTGTTTGACCACTTCCATTTTGCCTTGATTCATAGACCTAACATTCCAGGTTCCTATGCAATATTGCTCTTTACAGCATTGGACCTTGCTTCCATTACCATTCACATCCACAAAGGGGTGTTGTTTTTGCTTTGTCTCCATCTCTTCGTTTTTTCTGAAGTTATTTCTCCACTGATCTCCAGTAGCATATTGGGCACCTACCGACCTGCAGAGTTCATCTCTCAGTGTCCTATCTTTTTGCCTTTTCAAACTGTGTTAGGGGTTCTTAAGGCAAGAATACTGAAGTGGTTTGCCATTTCCTTCTCCAGTGGACCACATTCTGTCAGACCTCTCCACCATGACCTGTCTGTCTTGGGTGAACCTACATGGCATGACTCATAGTTTCATTGAGTTAGACAAGGCTGTGGTCCATGTGATTAGATTGGTTAGATTTCTGTAACTGTGGTTTCTGTCTGTCTGCCTCCTTAGTGGCTACTGTCTTACTGGGGTTTCTCTGACCTTAGATATGGGGTATCACCTCACGGCCCCTGCTCCTGACCTTGGACGTGGGGTATCCCCTCTCGGCCCTTCACCACTCCAGCACCGCGCAGCCGCCACATGCCGCTCCAGTGCCACACCCACCAGGATAATAACATTTTCTTATTTTAGTTTTCACTTATGTTTATAGAAAAGAGATACTTTTTGTAGTTTTTATTGGTTGTGTATAACAATTTTTATTTTTTTGTGAGCAGAAAGTTTTGTTATTTTCTACTTTTCACTTGGAATAATAGAATTTCATTTTATTTTAAAATATGTAAAATACATAATATATAACATTTATATATTTTAAATATTTTACATTAAGGATATTTAAACTTGTTTTTTATAATTTAATACTTTATAATGACTATTCTAATATCTCCTGATTTTATTTACATGCTTTTCTTTTGAGGTAAGGGTCAGAATGATTATTTTTAAACATCCAATTTCCCAAAATTCTTTTGTGGACTAATTCATTCTCTGTTTAACATTAGTATTTTATCATTTTTTTAAAGTCCTCTTTAAGAACTACCTATTCTGCTCCATTGACCTGTCTATTCTCTTTTCAAGTATATCATTATATACGAAATACTCATGTACTATCTGTAATAAAAAGCTGAGGTGTTTCCTCCACTTTTGTTTTAAAATTCACAATTTTTTCTTTGACTTTAATTCTAAAATTGTTCTCTTGTAAATAAATCAATTAGAACTGAATGGAGGCTTCATTAATCTTGGAGTGAATTTAAGATAAACTTTCCTCCTCACAATATGTTCTCTTATTTAAACGATCCTTTTAACACTGTACAAATGGGTGTGATTCTCTCCCTCTCTCACTTTTTATACATAGTTCCCACACATTTCTTGTTATGGTTATTTTAAGGAACTGTGTTTATACTATTGTCAATGGGATTTCTTGCTTTTTTTACAAGCATATGTGGCTCTTGACATGCCATTTCGTTAATGTCTAAATCTCAAAAGCACTCTAATTTAATGATATCTTATGTATATATTTATATAATTTATAGAAGATATTATTTTGAACTATATTGGCTCTTGTGTGCTAGTGACTATATTTGATTATATTGATCTGTGCTTTCTGATGGCTGTAATTTTCACTTATTTTTTTTCTTGCTTACTGCAAGAATATTATCTTCCAGAACAGTAAAAAATTAATCTTTTGAAAACTTATTAATTAAATTGTGAAATCTGCCATTGTTTTCTCAGCCTACTTATTATCAGAGATCTAATGAAATCTTGTTAAATTAATATACAAATATGTTTCTATCATTGTCTTGTTGCATTTTTAATATTTGCATGCTTTTTAAATTTTCCTGTTATTTAAACCACAAAGCTTCATCAATATTACATTTTCTTTGTACATTCCAACTTTTATGAATATATAATTATCTTCTTTGTCATTTTCATATGTATTTTATTTGCATATAATTAATAATAATACACATTTCCATTTGATTTTAATTTGTCTGGTAAAATTATGCTACTGTTTATTTTTTAATATAAATTTATTTATTTTAATTGGAGGCTAATTACGTTACAATATTGTAGTGGTTTTGCCATACACTGACATGAGTCCACCACATGTGTACATGTGTTCCTCATCCTGAACCCCCTCCCACCTTCTTCCCCATCCCATCCCTCTGGGTCATCCCAGTGCACCAGCCCTGAGCACACTGTCTCATGCATTGAACCTGGACTGGCGATTTGTTTCACGTATGATAATATACATGTTTCAATGCCATTCTCCCAAATCATTCCACCCTTGCCCTCTCCCACAGAGTCCAAAAGACTGTTCTATACATCTGTGGCTCTTTTGCTGTCTCGCATATAGGGTTATTGTTACCATCTTTCTAAATTCCTTATATAAGCATTAGTATACTATATCGGTATTTTTCTTTCTGGCTTACTTCACTCTGTATAATAGGCTCCAGTTTCGTCCACCTCATTAGAACTGATTCAAATGTATTCTTTTTAATTGCTGATTATTGTGTATATGTACCACAGCTTTCTTATCCATTCATCTGCTGATGGACATCTAGGTTGCTTCCATGTTCTGGCTATTATAAACAGTGCTGCGATGAACATTGGGGTCACGTGTCTCTTTCAATTCTGGTTCCCTCAGTGTGTATGTCCAGTAGTGGGATTGCTGGGTCATATGGCAGTTCTATTTCCAGTTTTTAAAGGAATCGCCACACTGCTCTCCATAGTGGCTATATTAGTTTGCATTCCCACCAACAGTGTAAGAAGATTCCCTTTTCTCCACACCCTCTCCAGTACTTATTGCTTGTAGACTTTGATTTGAATTTGTCTGGTAAAATTATAATACTGTTTATATTTTTGACATTTCTCAAAGATTTTATTTTAGTTTTGGCTTCTATGGGTATTATAGATTTACATTTGACTATTTTATAACAGGAGATTAAAAACGTTGTGATTATTAGCATAACAGATAAGCTTGCTCATACTTCCCTTGGGTCTCATCCTTTCTAATTTTCTTGTTTCCTTGTTCTCAGCCAGTTCAGTTCAGTTGGTCATTCATGTTTGACTCTTTGTGACCCCATGGACTGCAACAGTCCATGGGATCTTGTTCTAATTTTACAAATTCTTTTTTTACTTTTGCTGTGTTGACTAGTACTTTGTATTTTATTTCTTCAGTGATTTTAACATTATCAAGGTTTACTAATGTCATCGTTTTATAAAAATTTCCCATTGAAGTCTCCATAGGGCTTCCCTGGTGGCTCATATGGTAAAGAATCTGCTTGCCAATGCATGAGATAGAAGAGATTTAGGTTCCATCCCTGGGTTGGGATGATCTCCTGGAGAAGGCAATGGCAATACACTCCAGTATTCTTGCCTGGAAAATTCCACAGACAGATTAGCCTGACTGGCTATATAGTTCATAGGGTTACAAAGAATCAGACTCAACTGAGCATGTACATTCTCATCAATGTCTCCATATATATATTTAACATTTATTTATCTAGTTAACTATAAGATAAAATATTATTAACTATATTTTCATTTCTACCTAATCAAGTATATACAGGTTTTTGGAGATATAATACACATTTTAATAATCAGGTCATCTTTAAGTGATTTATATTTAAATATATTTCCACAAAAATAAAATTTTCTAGTACAGTGTTCCTATTTTGATTAAAATTTTAGTAGACTGAATTATTTTCCAATCATTATTTTCAAGAAATACTCCTGGATGGTATTTGAGATCTTGAGCTTTGAGGGAATGTTTTATTCATTCCTTGAAATATCAATACCAATTAGGATATTACAGAATTTTGAGGTCACCAAACTCTTGTCTCTCAAGACAACTCCATAGACAATATCAGCTTATTCATATTTTAAGGCAAACAGAAAACCAGTAACAGCTTGATTTTGTTCTTCTGTAGGAGATTTGAGTGAATGTGGAATTATCTTCATTAACCTTTTATAGAAGATTTAAAAGGACATTATCAGTTTCTCTTTTTCATTAATTTGAACTAACACTTAATGCTCTCCTTTTGTCTGCATACTCAAGCCTCAGCAGAGACTATTTTAAAATATTTTTTCTTTGTCTATTGATTATTTTCCAGTTTTTGCTCTTTCATAGTCAGAAACATATTTAATCCTTAGTTTGACTTCTGTTCTCTGTAACTCTTATTTTTTGCAGACTGCAAGTGGGCTTATTTGCTTATTTAATTTTCTTATAGTCCATATAGTAAATAACTTCCAGAAAGCTACCATTAACTTCTTAAAATTGTTAACTTCTTAAAATTGTATATCTGTTTTTCTGCAAGAATATGCTTTATAGAATCTAATTATAATTTTGTTTATTCCTTCATTTTTTGATATTATGGAAATTCATTGAAGAGATATTTATGTGGATCTGTGCTACGCAAAACAGCAGATAATAATTGCATGTGGCTACTATATTTAAGCCTTTCACTGTGTGGGTCACAACAAACTGTGGAAAATTCTTAAAGAAATGGGAATACCAGACAACCTGACCTGCCTCCTGAGAAATCTGTATGCAGGTCAAAAAGCAACAGCCAGAACTGAACATACAACAACAGACTGGTTTCAAATTGGGAAAGGAGTATATCAAGGCTGTATATTGTCACCCTGCTTATTTAAATTATATGCAGAGTTTATCATGCAAAATGCCAGGCTGGATGAAGCATAAGCTGGAATCAAGATTGCCGGGAGAAATATCAATAACCTCAGATATGAAGATGACACCACCCTTATGGCAGAAAGCAAAGAACTAAAGAGCCTCTTGATGAAAGTGAACACAGAGGAGAGTGAAAAAGCTGACTTAAAACTCATGTTCAGAAAACTAAGATTATGGCATCTGGTCCCATCACTTCATGGCAAATAGATGGGGAAACAATGGAAACAGTGAGAGACTTTATTTTTAGCGGCTCAAAAATCACTGCAGATGGCGACTTCAACCATGAAATTAAAAGATGCTGGCTCCTTGGAAGAAATGCTATGACCAAACTAGACAGCATATTAAAAAGCAGAGACATTACTTAGACAACAAAGGTCCATCTAATTAAAGCTATGGTTTTTCCAGTAGTCATGTATGGATGTGAGAGTTGGACCATAAAGAAAGCTGAGCACCAAAGAATTGATGCTTTTGAACTGTGGTGTTGGAGAAGACTCTTGAGAGTCCCTTGGACAGGAAGGAGATCCAACCAGTCCATCCTAAAGGAAATCAGTCTTGAATATTCATTGGAAGGACTAATGCTGAAGCTGATACTCCAATACTCTGGCCACCTGACGTGAAGAACTGACTGATTAGAAAAGACCCTGATGCTGGGGGAGATTGAGGCAGGAGGAGAAGGGGACGACAGAGGATGAGATGGTTGGATGGCATTACCGACTCAAAGGACATGAGTGTGAGTAAACTCCGGGAGTTGGTGATGGACAGAGAGGCCTGGCATGCTGCGTCCATGGGGTTGCAAAGAGTTGGACATGACTGAGCGACTGAATTGAACTGAACCATATTCAAATTATTCAAATAAAATTAAATTAAAAGTTAAATTTCTCATGATGGTTACATCTATTTGCACACATTAAAAATGCAAAGGGTTTTGGGACAACTGAAGATCCATCTGAAAAAGAAGGAAGTTGGATGTCCATTTCACACTTTAAGCAGAAAATATGGTATATATCATTAAATATATAAAATTTATAATCATTGTGATATGATATTAGAGGCAGTCATAATAGGTCTTCAAGTCTTAAAAAAAAAAAAAAAAGTCCTATAAAATATGAAGCCTCAGAAGACTGAGGAGATCTCTCAAAACTAGGGCTAGCCTCCATTATTCAATGTTGATTTGTGGAAGGATAACCAATTCTTTCTTTATTTTTTATTCTTTTAAGTTTATTTTGCATTGGGATATAGCCCAATTTCTTATTTATTTGACATTTCTTTGCATCAAAATATTAATGCAGAAACATAAGTTGAAAGCAACTTGGCTTTCTAAAGTAGACTAATAATCCGTGGATTTTATTCAGTTGGTTGGTATGGGTCCTTGGAGGCTAGTTGAGGTCATTATCATAGACTGGTTTCATTCTGCTGCTTGGAGTCTGTTGATAGCATCCTTGATCAAATATAATATGAGAGAAACTGAATGGGTTTGGTCCTAGTCCCTATTGGTCACATAATCCAGTGGCAGATGGAATTTTTTCTTTTGTTGTTTAGCTGCTAAGTCATGTCCAACTCTGTAGCCCCAGGGAATGTAGCCTGCCAGGTTCCATGGGATTTCCCACACAAGAATACTGGACTGGGTTTCCATTTCCTTCCCCAGGGATCTTCCCAACCCAGGGATCAAACCTGTGTATCCTGCATTGGCAGGTGCATTCTATACTGCTGAGCCACCAGAGAAGCCTTACTTACAGAAGAATTCTCCTGGAGCCAAGCCAGTGTGAAAATGAAGGATGGATGTTGTTGGAAGACAGTTCTCTGAGTCTCATGGATTTTTGCATGGGTTACATGCCCTTTGGAGGCTGCAGGAGAGACTGTTCTTTGCCTCTTTCAGTTTTTGGTAACTATTGGCATTATTTGACTTGTGGCCATGCTTAGTTGCTCAGTTGTGTCTGACTCTTTCTGATGCCATGGACTATAGCCTGGCAGAGTCCTCTGTTCATCAGATTCTCCAAGAAAGAATCCTGGTATGGGTAGCTGTTCCCTTCTCCAGGGGATCTTCCCAACACAAAGATCAAAGCAGCGTCTCCTGGTTGGCAAGTGGATTCTTTGCCACTGAGGCACCTGGGAAGCCCAAAATGGAATACTTTTTATCACTAAAATGGAGTGTACTAGCAAGACATAAAAAGATATGGAAGGACTTTATATATTACTAAGTGAAAGTAGCCAATCTGAAAAGGGCACATGCTGTGTGATTTCAATTATATGACATTCTGAAGAGGCAAAACTATGGGCATAGTAGCTGTAGGGCAAGAAGGATGAATAGGTGAAGTACAGGGGATTTTTTTAGAGGTATATATATATATATATAATAACTGCTAAAAATTAGATATTATTTTAAAAAGAAAAAAGAGGAGGAAGAGGAGAAGGGCAGGAAGGAAGGAGAATAAAAGAAAATCAGATTTAAATCATGTAAGAACTCAGCACACTCTTGCTGGTTCTACAGATGAGGGGGACAAGAGCCTAAAATTGTGAAATACTACAATTGTCAAAAACAGCTTTGTCAGGTCTTCCCTGGTGATCCAGTGGCTAGGCCCAGTGCAATAAGATGGGTTTGATAACTGGTTGGGGAACTGAATCCTACATACTGCACCTAAGACCCAGTGCATCCAAATAAATAAATTAAATAAATAAATAAATATTTTAAAAGGTTTAATTTTGTCAACAACCTGAACAAGCTTGAAAGTGGATTTTTACTTAGAGCCTCTAGCAGTTGCCTAGCCAACTGACATCTTGGTTTTGCTCTTGTAATGCCCTAACAAACTAAGCTGTGCTGTGCTCAGACTTCTGACCTACAGAATTGTGAGATAATACTCAGCTATTCAGTTTGTGTTCATTTGTTACACAGCAATAGAATTCTAGTGCAATTCACAAATTTTATAAAGTAAGTACCATTATTACTGTTTCATAACTGAGGGAATTGAGGCCCAGGAAAGTCATACAGCAATTGAATATTAGAAAGAGCATGTTCTATCACTCTGTGCTACCAGAGGTCAAATTGGATATCTATTTAGTTTTTACCATAAGATTTTACCTAGAGAATGTAAGAGCTAAAATTTTTAGAGAAAAATTAGTTTGAATTCTGTTTGAATTCTGTTGATTCAGAGTGTATGATTACCAAGGCAGTGTTTGTAGGTTTCTCATTGTGTATACTTTAAAGGAAGTAACCTGGAAATCTGACATTATAAGAAACAATTCTACAATGTTAGCTACTTCAGTATTTCTTATTAACTTAGTTAATTTTACTAACACTAGTTTATATTTTAGTTGTTGAAACGTGTAAGCCAGAAAATCATAAACTTTCTATCTTATAATTTAAATTCTCCCAGCATTCTGCTTTCTTACTCTTTCTTTTTCTCTTTATTTAGAACCAAGTATTATCAGGTGGAATTCAAATTAGATATTTTTGTGTATTTAATATTTCTAAGTAAATGAGTTCTTAGCAAGGAAGATTTTTAGAGTTGAGATAATCAGTTTAGCTTCATAAGAAGGCTGTGTAAAGGATATGATTTAAAATTAAGGACAAAATAAAAGGCAACTTTAATGATTCAGGGAAAATTGATTTATGTGTTTCAATTTGGCTCAAATAATCAGGATAGTTGTCTCTGTTTTCATAATATGACAGTTTATTTCTTTAAAAAACCCCTATTACACCCTTTGAGAATTGCTTGATTGGTTTTTGTCCTTTTAACATATATGCAAATTGACCTAAATTAATCTCTAAAATGTATTTCAATCTGGTCATTTTAATGATCAAATAAATATCAAGAAACTATCTCATATAAACAGATAATCCAATTGATTTTATCATGACACATGGTTAATCTTTTCACATTTCAAAATATTGTGTTTTATGTACAATCCTCATGAAGTCATTGAGGATTCACTAAATCATAAGGAACCATAAAATAATACAAAATAAACACAGAAAAACATTCAAAGTCGTGGTCTATAGGTTACTCATGTTGGGAAACACTTAAGTAAAAGACATAAAATTGGCTCATTGTTAAGTAAATTCAGAAATGCATTAAAACACTAAATATTCTGAGGTATTTCCAGCAATAGATAAATATTTAACTCAATATTTCCCAACTTATTTTACCTTGGGAAGCTTTTCCCCAAATAACTCCATTAGCTGAAGTTTCATGGAAAGGTATTTTTGAAACATTGGCATAGAGTAATTCCTGGAACATAAAATATGTTTTGGAAGATACAATGAAATGCAAGACAAAAGTACAGATTCTACTGGCAACAGAATGGCTCTGAAACTAGACTCCAAACACACACTACCTAAATTAAATGATTTATAGGTTTGAAGTTCCACAGTTTCCTTATTGGTTAAATGGGAACAGTAAGGAAAGGCATGGTATTTTAAGATTACAAGAGCCAGGGCTGGAACATCTGGGTTTGAATTCCTATTTCTCCACACACTAGTCGTGTGATCTCAGCCAAGGTATTTACTCTAGTTGAACCTCATGGATAACCTTCGAAGACCACTGGGTTAAATTTTTAAATATATGTGGAGAAATTAAATGAATATATGGGAAAAATTAGTTTTCAGTAATTTCAGCTAGCATCATAATAGTTTATATGGCTTTTAGGATGATTAAATGAGACTATTTAGGAAATATTTAGAAGAATGCCTGAGTGTTTCAACTACAAATATCTTTGCTCTTCCTCTCTTCCTCTTCATTAGCACTGATTCTTCCTTCTTTTCTAAGGTGAGATTTGATCCACTTTGGAGTTTCTGAAGTATAATTATTCTGTTGGATGATGCCTTGTTTACAAAGAATTTGGAGAAAGCAAACAGATGTGGAAATCAGGTCAAAGTAAAACTGAGAGCATGGAAGCAAAACTAAATCAGAAACTATTAGAATATATAGTAACCCATTCCATATATTCCAAAGGTTGCTAGAAATGGCTAAATAATTTTCTCTAAGTTTCAAAGTAAATGGTGAACAAACTTAGTTACTTATTAAAATAATATCTTTTTCTAGTACTGAGACCTAAAAACCTTTTCTACCTGTTTATAAAAGGACACTCCCATGTTAAACATAATGACATTTCCTTAAATGTAAGGTATAAACACAGTCACACAATTCAGCTAAAGAAATTTTCCACAAGCCTTCCTTATTAAAACTAAAACAATCAATTAAATAATTTAAAAAGTTAAAAGATGACCTAGTGAAATGAGTGGACATCCGCACTGATAACCACTTCAAACATTGAGAGTCAGAGGCTCTATTTTGTGCTAAGGGCAGCTAAATTCTCCTGCCAACAGAGAGCAAAACAACGCTCTATGAATAAAGAAAACAGTGACACTCTTGTATACACATAATGGGACCTGATATCTGACGAAACAGTCTACACCATCTCTGCACTAAGCCTCAGACATCCCTGAGGCTTTCTTCAGAAAATCATCATTTTGGAACATAGAAAAAATGACCAAAGTATTTACATGTAGACCAATATCAATTATTTTTGTCCAGTAAAATGCCAAAGAAAGTATTATCAGTTGACAAATTAACATTTAAAAACTTTCAATAAAGCACCTCACCTGTATTTACTATTCGTTATCATAGACATGGACTGTAGCCTACCAGGCTCCTCCCTCCATAGGATTCTCCAGGCAAGAGTACTGGAGTGGGTTGCCATTTCCTTCTCCAGGGGATCTTCCTGACCCAGGGATCGAACCCAGGTCTCCTGCATTGCAGGCAGACGCTTTAACCTCTGAGCCACCGGGGAAGCACTCAACATAGATTCTTGGATCATAATTTCATTTAGATTAATTATAAATGAAGTCCGTAAAAAGAAGTTGAAAATTACCTGGCTACATATTACTTGTTTGTGTATGTGGAACGTGATTTAACTGTAGAATAAATTTTTTTAACCATTGCTCTGACAATATTTTATAGCTATACACTGTGAAGTTGCATCTATTTCAGTTCAGTTCAGTTCAGTCGCTCAGTGTGTCCGACTCTTTGTGACCCCATGAATTGCAGCACACCAGACCTCCCTGTCCATCACCAACTCCCAGAGTTCACTCAACTTCACGTCCATCGAGTCGGTGATGCCATCCAGCCACCTCATCCTCTATCGTCCCCTTCTCCTCCTGCCTCCAATCCCTCCCAGCATCAGAGTCTTTTCCAATGAGTCAACTCTTCGCATGAGGAGGCCAGAGTACTGGAGTTTCAGCTTGAGCATCAGTCCTTCCAAAGAACACCCAGGACTGGTATCCTTTAGAATGGACTAGTTGGATCTCCTTGCAGTCCAAGGGACTCTCAAGAGTCTTCTCCAACACCACAGTTCAAAAGCATCAATTCTTCAGTGCTAGGAGTCAGACACGACTGAGCAAATTCACTTTCACTTTTCACTTTCATGCACTGGAGAAGGAAATGGCAACCCACTTCAGTGTTCTTGCCTGGAGAATCCCTGGGAAGGGGGAACCTGGTTGGCTGCCGTCTCTGGGTTGCACAGAGTCGGACACGACAGAAGCGACTTAGCAGCAGTAGCAGCAGCAGCAGCAGCAGCTTTCTTCACAATCCAACTCTCACATCCATACACGACCACAGGAAGAACCATAGCCTTGACTAGACGTACCTTTGTTGGCAAAGTAATGTCTCTGCTTTTGAATATGCTATCTAGGTTGGTCATAACTTTTCTTCCAGGGAGTAAGCGTCTTTTAATTTCATGGCTGCAATCACCATCTGCAGTGATTTTGGAGCCCCCAAAAATAAAGTCTGATACTGTTTCCAATGTTTCCCCACCTATTTCCCATATATTTAGGGACAATTAAATTATATTATCAATATGAAAAAAAATACTTAGCATTCCCTATTCAAAGCAAGAGCACATGTATCCAAATCTTCCAGGAGCAGTTATGAGCCATTAAGTTACAAATTTAAGAGACTGTGTTATGGCATATCTTTGCTTTATACCACTAGAAATTGCTAACATCCGCAAACAACCATTTCTATAGACTTTGATCTCAGTGTATCAAGATGTAGGCTCAGTTTGAGCAAGAGTAATCAGGGGAATATTGCTTTTATAATATTTCTATTCCAACTGAAAACAGTAAAATTCAAAATGTTTAAGAACACATTAAATATTATTATGAAAACTTACAATTTTGACAGATTGGAACATTTGAAAATTTATTAGGGAGGTTCTTGAATGTCATAATGATAGTAAAAACAGTAATAATGATGATGTTAATACAATAAGAAGGGCACATTTTAAAATCCAGTGTTTGCTATAAGGTCTTGCAATATACCACAGAAAATAATGTTACTAAACTCGGATTTCTTTTCTCTATAAAACACAAGCTGTTCATTTTAACATATAATTTAATTTTCATTCTGAGTAAATGAAATTCTTTACCAGGAAATATTACAAACATTAATCTAGCATAATTAAAAAGTGATTTCCTTTAAAAGTTACAGTGTGGAGAGATAACATATAATTTGAAATTAATTTTAAAGGGAGTATTACAGATACACCAAATCATAGTGGGTTTAATATGGATGGGAAATTGATAGTAAGATATTAGACATGCTTTCATTTGCAATCCCCAAAACATACTACAGGTCACTGGTATCAAGGAACAAAACTCAGCTTTACTCAGTCACTGAAAGTGGTGAGGACAGAGGCAGACTAGGCTATCTCCTTATATCTTATTCTTCTGAGCATCTCCAAATGAACTGATTATTCTGATCAGTCAGAGAAAACATACTTAAATTTATAGCCAGGCATTTGACCATCCTTGCCAACAAAGGGTATTTCACATTAATAGGAAGAAAATAATAATAATTAAAAAATGGATAAATGGTGAAGAGGAGACTGATGTAGAGAAAATTCTGACTATATCTCCACAGAATGTCAATTTGGCTCACTGAATGACTATTTTGTAGTTACAATTGATTTGACTATCTAGATTTTTTTTTTTTAATCAGGACATGTAATTAGAATACACATTAAGTGTGTTTGAATGATAGCCCTTTGCTGAATAGAAATATCACTTTAGTTTTTTAACTTAAAGCTATTCATTATACTACTATTAAAAAAATTTTTTTTAAGTAAACAGGTATGGTGTCTTCAATTTTCTTGTATGTTTTTAAGTCAACAGGTAATGATTAAAATCTTATTGTGATGAGAAAAAAGGAACAGAAACATTAAAGCCTCCTGGAAAGAAAATCTCATTCTATAGACAACATAAACCTTTGGAACAGTCATAATCTGCCTTGTGTCAATACTTAATGAAGTGCTAAAACTAATTCTACAGACTGTAAAAGCCAAAAAAAAAAAAAAAAAAAAAAACCCAACAACATTCTAGGGGAGATATTAATGAAGGAAGGAACAAAAAAGAAAGCATAATGAAGGAGATGAGACTGTTGGGTGTTGACTTAAGTTACAGTTGGCATTTGTATAGGCTAAGAAAGGGGCAAAATGTTTAAGGGAAGATGAAGCTATGAGATCAAAACTGTGTAAAAATACGAATAGATCTGTGTCTAACTGGAACCTCCAGTGTGTACTAAGAGATGAACAGAATTGGATAGATAGGAATAAATCACATTAGAGCAGGGAGAGTGAGCTTCAAAATGAAATGGAAATCAGGAGCATCATTCTACCTGCAAAAGAGAAACAGTGATCAGAAAAACAATGTGCTATTTCAATTAACTTCCAAGGTTACTCCCACTATTCACTCATCTAAAATTAACTCTCTATCAGAACTTTATAGAAGAAATTGGGGTGTGGAGGTGTTACCACTCAGGGTGGTTGGGTGAGGCTGATGGAGACTGAGCAGATCTAACTTGATTCTGAGCTGACTTTAGGCCTCTGACCTCCCTTTCCTTACACAACTTACTTTAAAAAAAAAAGTTGTACCTATAAGTCCTTCTCTGTTTCTTTAACATGTAAAATTTCTAACACCTCTTGTCAGTTGTACAACCCAAGAATGTCTTTCTCAAAAATCTGGGAACCATCTATTTGAAATGTAATCATTTATTAGTTTGTGGGACAGTAAGAGCCTATGGAGAAGGCAATGGCACCCCACTCCAGTGCTCTAGCCTAGACAATCCCATGGACAGAGGAGCCTGGTAGGCTACATACAGTCCATCAGGTCACGAAGAGTCAGATATGACTGAGTGACTTCACTTTCACTTTTCACTTTCATGCATTGGAAAAGGAAATGGCAACCCACTCCAGTGTTCTCGCCTGGAGAATCGCAGGGCCAGAGGAGCCTGGTGGGCTGCCATCTATGGGGTAGCACAGAGTCGGACACGACTGAAGTGACTTAGCAGCAGCAGCAGCAGCAGGAGCCTAACTTCTACAGGGATTCTTGCTTCAAGTTAGTTATTAGATTATTTTGTGTCATAAAGATGGAAGAAAATTCACTTTTCCTTTGGATAAGCTCAGTTCAGTTCAGTTCAGTCGCTCAGTCGTGTCCGACTCTTTGCAACCCCATGAATTGCAGCACACCAGGCCTCCCTGTCCATCACCAACTCCCGGAGCTCACTCAAGACTCACGCCCATCGAGTCAGTGATGCCATCCAGCCATCTCATCCTCTGTCGTCCCCTTCTCCTCCTGCCCCCAATCCCTCCCAGCATCAGAGTCTTTTCCAATGAGTCAACTCTTCACATGAGGTGGCCAAACTACCGGAGTTTCAGCTTTAGCATCATTCCTTCCAAAGAAATCAGGGCTGATCTCCTTTAGAATGGACTGGTTGGATCTCCTTGCTCAGTTGGATTCAATTGACCTATGATCTTCCCCTCATCCAAGCCCTTAAAAACCCTTTAGGCTTTCAAGTAGAGCTGAGTTTAGACTGAATTTTATTCTCATTCCCCTACTGCAATACCCCAAAATAAAGTCTTCTTTGCCTGCTTAACATTGCCCAGTGAAATTTTTGCTTTGAAATTGAATTTACCCATCTGCTTTGCATTACGAACTCTGATATTGTCACTCTGTGTTAATCATGTGTTAATAGGAACTACTTGAGAGGAGCCTCATGTATTACTCTATTTGTATCTGCCTTATTCACTAACCTACAGCCAGACATCTTGGAATGCAAAGTCGAGTAGGCCTTAGGAAGCATCACTACAAAGCTAGTGAAGGTGATGGAATTCCAGTTGAGCGTTTTCAAATCTGAAACATGATGCTGTGAAAGTGCTGCACTCAATATGCCAAAATTTGGAAAACTCAGCAGTGGCCACAGGACTTGAAAAGATTAATTTTCATTCCAATCACAAAGAAAGGCAATGCCAAAGAATGTTCAAACTATCGCACGATTGCACTCATCTCACACGCTAGCAAAGTAATACTCAAAACTTTCCAAGCTAGGCTTCAAGAGTACATGACCTGAGATCTTCCAGCTGTTCAAGCTGGATTTAGAAAAAGCAGAAGAACCAGAGATCAAACTGCCAACATCCGTTGGATCAAAGCAAGAGAAATCCAGGAAAACATCTACTTCTGCTTCATTGACTATGCTAAAGCCTTTGATTGTGTGGACCACAACAAACTCTAAAATTCTTCAAGAGATGGAAATACTGGATCACCTTCCATACCTCCTGAGAAATCTGTATGCAGGTCAAAAAGCAACAATTAGTCCTGAACATGGAACAATGGACTGGTTCCAAATTGGGAAAAGAGTACATCAAGGCTGTATATTGTCATCCTGCTTATTTAACTTATATGCAGAGTACATCATGTGAAATGCTGGGCTGGATGAAGCAAAAGCCAGAATCAAGATTGCCGGGAGAAATACAACTAATATTTCAGACTATTCAAAAATCAGATATACAGATGACACCACCCTTATGGCAGAAAGTGAAGAAAAACTAAAGAGCCTCTTTATGAAAGTGAATGAGGAAAGTGAAAAAGCTGGCTAAAACTCAACATCCAGAAAACTAAAATCACGGCATCTGGTCCCATCACTTCATGGTAAATAGATGGGGTAACAGTGGAAACCGGAGAAGGCAAGGGCACCCCACTCCAGTATTCTTGTCTGGAAAATCCCATGGATGGAGGAGCCCGGTAGGCTGAAGTCCATGGGGTCTCTAAGAGTCGGACATGACTGAACTAATTCACTTTCACTTTTCACTTTCATGTATTGGAGAAGGAAATGGCAACTCACTCCAGTGTTCTTGCCTGGAGAATCCCAGGGATGGGGGAGCCTGGTGGGCTGCTGTCTATGGGGTCGCACAAAGTCAGACACAACTGAAGTGACTTAGCAGCAGCAACAATGGAAACAGTGAGAGACTTTATTTTCTTGGGCTCCAAATGGCAAATGGTAAATGCACCCATGAAATTAAAAGATGCTTGCTCCTTGGAAGAAAAGTTATGACCAACACAGACATTTTATTAAAAAGCAGAAACATTACTTAGACAACAAAGGTCCATCTAGTCAAGGCTATGGTTTTTCCAGTGGTCATGTATGGATGTGAGAGTTGGACTATTAAAAAAGTTGAGCACCAAAGAATCGATGCTTTTGAACTGTGGTGTTGAAGAAGATTCTTGAGAGTCCCTTGGATACCAAGTAGATCAAACCAATCAATCCTAAAGGAAATCAACCCTGAATATTCATTGCATGGACTGATGCTGAAGCTGAAGCTCCAATACTTTGGCCACCTGATGTGAAGAACTGACTGATTGGGAAAGACCCTGAAACTGGGAAAGATTAAAGGCAGGAGGAGTAGAGGATGACAGAGGATGAGATGGTTGGATGGCATCAGTGACTGCATGGACATGAGTTTGAGTAAGTTCTGGGAGATGGTGATGAACAGGAAAGCCTGGCACGCTGCAGTCCATGGTTTCACAAAGTCAGACACAACTGAGTGACAGAACTGAGAACTAATCTGGGTTATTGCAAAGACCATTTTAGAGAAAACAGCTTTATACAGACACATATAATTTTATTGTGCTTCAGAGATACTGTGTTTTTGTTTTTTTTTTTCCCCCTTTTTGCAAATTGAAGGCTTTAGGTCCACCCTGCATTGAGTAAGCCTAACAGTATCATTTTTCCAACAGCATTTGCTCACTTAATGTTTCTCTGTCACATTTTGGTATTTTCCCAATAGCTTGAATAGTTTCATCATTATTACACGCGATTGGTGACCTATGCTTGCTGACCTTTGGTGTTACTACTTTGACTCACTGAAGGCTCAGATGATGATTAACATTTTTTGGCAATAAAATATGCTTTAAGATATGTGCATTTTTTTAGGTATAATGCTATTCCACACTTAAAAAACTACAGCGTAGTGTAAACATAATTTTTATATTCACTAAGAAACCAAAAAATTCATGTGACTCACTTTATTGTGATATTTGCTTTATTGTGCTGGTCTGCAACCAAACCCGCAATATTTCTGAAATATGCCCTTAAGCTATATTTTTTACTTCTATGTTATCATGTAATCAAATGTAATGCATTAAAACAGACTCATGTGACAGTATAGGACACAGAAAATAGTGTAAAACAACCATTGTTGGGTGTATATTCTCCTATGTGTATTTGGTAATAATGGGTTTCCCAAGTAGCTCAGTGGTAAAGAACCTGCCTGCCAATACAGGACCTGCAGGAAATGTCGGTTTGGTCTCTGGGTTGGGAATATCCCCTGGAGGGGGAAACGGCAACCCAATCCAGTATTCCTGCCTGAAAAAAAATCCCAGGGACAGAGGGCCCTGGCAGGTTACAGCCCATGGGGTCAAAAGGATTGGCCATGACCAAGCACACACACAGTTTATCAACAGCTTTCTCTACAATCTTATAAAATGATGGTTTTAAACAAAATAGCTCCCTTGACCCTCATATATGTAACAAAATATATTTAACAAAATAGTTCATATATATTTAAGAAAATAGTTCCCTTGACTTCTCAGGAGGCAAAGGGGACAACATAGGATGAGATGGTTGGCATCACTGACTCAAAGGACATGAGTTTGAGCAAGCTGTGGGAGTTGATGATGGACAGGGAAGCCTGGCATGCTGCAGTCTACTCCTGGGATCACAAAGAGTTGGACATGACAGAGTGACTGAACTGAACTGAACTGACCCTCCTAAGAAACATTTATTATACAGACTATGCCTTGTCATAATTCATCCAGGATATTAAAAAATTGAAAATATGTGATCTGACACTTTGCCTTTTATTATTATCTGCTTTTAAAAAGGAATCAATTTTCTATATTTTCAGCATCATTTTTATGGGTAACATCTACATATTCGTTTGCACTGTTCATTTTCCAGCCTTTTTGCTCATTTTCTCTAAGACAGAGGTTTTATATCCAGAATGAGGAAAAACATTTTAATTTGTGGATGATGTTACATTCCATAATGACTCAATTACTTACTGAGCATATGTTTTCTTTACACATTACTATATCATTTTAACAAATATACTGTATTAATTTATGAAGAAATACACAAGTCATCAAAACACCCTACAATGATATCATAGAATGGTTCCAAAATGTTGTTTATCCATTTCATTGCTTTATTTGTATGAGGCAGAAGTGACATTTACAAAGCAGCTGTTGTGATAACAGGTGTGCATGCCCCCTGGATATCCAAAGGATATATTTCTGCTAACTGGTAGTCTAATCACCCAAGCTCCATGGAAGCCTAAATTTAAATCAGATGTTAATTGCATCCAGAGTTCAGCTGATCTTTGCATTCAATTATCTTTCCTAAAGCCAAATGGAAAAATGCTTTGAATCAGGAAACTGTATATGAAATTCACATCTGCAATAAGAAAAACATATTTACAGAACATGTGCATTTGAAAAAGAGACAACCTCTAGACATTCTCAAATCTATTATTTTCCCCACTATCTGATGTTGTCTTCATCAAATAGTTTCTATGAAAAGATTATATCTGGAAAATCTCTGCTTTATAACTTTGCTTGTCATTGCAAGCTTCTTTAAATAAGGAATGAATTTTCTCATCTCTCTATATTGGGCGTTTTCTAGGAAGGTTCTGTTGTCTACCTAAGATGTTCCACGCATCTATGACAATGGACCTTTGAGACTTACAGTAGGTAAACATTAGAACGAGCTATTTATTTTCTCAACTCTCTCTTTCATTAACTTAGTTTCTAACTTTCCCAGCTCCTCCTACTCCTTTTTTCCCTTTGCTATAGCGATTCTACAATGAACAGTTTCTTGGTGCTGCTCTGCTCTGTCTTTAATTCCTCAGTTCCTGAGTCACCTTATCTAAAGTCACCTCAGTGCAGGTAGCTTGTGTCTTCAGTTTTGACCTCTTCCAAGTTTCAATCTCAGCTTTCCAATCATATGATGGACACACAGGAAAATCATCCTGGTAATCTAATTCTATCCATCACTTCCCTCCCAGTATGGATATCTGCTTTCTTTCTTTGGCTATATACCTTATCTTTCATCACTATACTAATGAAATTTTAAGGTCAAACTTTCAGAGTGAGCTTGATTCCTTTCATTCTGTTTCTTTCTCTTTGTTAACCCCCAACAATCCACCTTTATTTAATCTTTTTCAGTTTTCTAATTTATTTTGCTGAAAAAAAAATTTCTAATCCTATTGCTGCTGCTGCTGCAAAGTCGCTTCAGTCGTGTCCGACTCTTAGCGACCCCATGGACTGCAGCCCACCAGGCTCCTCCATCCATGGGATTTTCCAGGCAAGAGTACTGGAGTGGGGTGACATTGCCTTCTCCACTAGTCCTATTGAGCTTCATACAATTGTTACTCTGTGAGGAATTGACATTACATACTAAGTTTACACTTCTAAACTCATGGTGGGCATCTTAGTTGTGGCCAAGCAAAAATTTATGTTAAGGCTATATATATTCCAATCATATTGTTCTTGAAGTTCCGGTATTTGATCCCTTGTTTTATATATAATAGAATGTCAGAATATTCTTTCATTGTCCTGCCTAATTTATAAATTTTTATCAAAAATGAACAGAGAAACTTGTTTTCTAAGATCAGAGCTATTGGAATTAGTTATTTTAAAAGGACATTGCATAAAGTGTTAAATTTCTGGGCAAAACAAAACAAAATCCAGATTATTACAAACGTCTATTTTAACCTTAAGCCAAATTAAAAGCCAGGGGTTGCAACTATCCAAAAGAAGAAAGATCATTCAACCTACTTGTGGAGTCAAAATCAATTGATGGGCAGCAAAAATCATAGTAAATACTCTATACCACACAGTAAGACCCATGTACACATGGCACAGAGTTCTTTGTGAAACAGGGGAAAGCACAATTAATTGAAACCTATCCAACCACCAGAAATCTTTTTCATACTCTTGTTTTCTATAATAAAATAAATGTATATAAGCCTGTCTTTTTATGTTATTACTATTACTATAAAAAATATTCAGACAGGCTAGAGTAAAAGGAGCTCAGATGTACCTGAAGACTAAAGTAACATCACTATGCTTTTTTTCCCCTTTAAACCCTCATAACATAAAACAGGCAAACCAATTTAAACTAGATTTGGAAAATAAAAAGTTGCTGTCTGCCTGGTTTAATCCCAGTGAATTTTATATCAGAACAATAAATTCCTGAAAATGCAGGCTTCCAGTGGAAACTTGATAAATATTTAATCATAGGCACTAGGCCCATAACCATAAGCTGTGTTCTTTATTCTTATTTGTTTCAACAGTAACTTTTATTCTTTTTATGGAAGGCATCAAATGATGAGGGATAATCACTCATGTGAATATATGTGTGCTTACCAATACCATCAGTGCAATACTGCTGCATATAGATTTAGTCGTGCAAGGGTGAAATTATACTAATGACTACTTCTGCAACAGAAAGGAAGAAAATCTCTCCCCTATACATTTACTAGGTAATTGAGATGATGGTGAAGGCATATACCTAAAGGTTGTCTTATGTTTATACTAAAAATTAAAAATTTTGTTTTAAGCTATCAGAAGGCATCACTTTAATACCAAAATATACACAGCACCAATATAGGAGTAGTGCACACTTTAAAGCAAATTTTTACTTATTCTTCAGAGCTTAGCTTAAATGTCATTCCCTTAAAGACGCCTTCTTGAACCAACATCCAGAGAACAGGTCTATTTTTCTGATCTGTGCCCTGTAAGTGACCTCTCTTTTCCTTTCATGGTCTGTATTTCAATGATGAGGCTAGTCAAATTAGATTCTAGTCTCCATGAGGGTTGAAACCACATGTATCCTATTAGAGTCTGTATTCCACTAAGTACTCAATAAATATTTATAAGTACACATTTGATAATTCCATTGAATTATCAATAATTAAAAAACTGATAAAACAGATGGAGGAAAATATTTTAAAAGATCTTTGGATGCCCAAATCTTTGTGGACAGGAAGAGTTGGAGGAAACAACCTACCTACAAACACAGGCTATTTCCTATGTAAAAGGAAAGATGACTTTGCACAATAAAAAATCCAGTGGGCATGTTAGGGGAAGCACACTGACTGAAACCACCCAACCTGACCAGGCTCTCTAGTAACCATTCTCATGAGTTGTTTTACGAAAGGAGGTCCTGGTAAGGAATACGGAACTAATAAGCCACCACCAACCGGAAGAGTTCGGGAAGGGTCAAAAGGAGACACGCGTGTCTGTCTACTTCCCAGAATCCCTCTCGCTAGCATCCATCTTGGCTGAGCGATGCGTGTGCCACCAGGAAGGACTCTGAGTCAGAATGATTGGCCAAAGACAACCTGGAAACTAATCCCATCACCATGAAACCCTAGACTACAAGCCACATGGCAGAGCAGTTCACCTGGTTTCCCTTACCCTGCTGCTCTCTGCCCTGGGTGCCTTCTTCCAATATAGTCTCTTGCCTTGTCAGCATGTGTCTCCTTGGACAATTCTTTTCCAACAAGAGTGTTAGACAAGAGCCTGCTCTTGGGGCCCTGGAGGGGGCCCCCCCTTCCTACAAAGGCAGACTAACAGGAGAAGTAGGGCAGAAAGCAGGACTGAACCTTAACCAAGGAACTGGCAAAAATAATTCTGTCAAAATTTAGAATTATTAATGATGAGTGACTGCTGTGTACCTCCCTTATCTCCTCTTTTTAAACTGAAATGTCTGTTATCATCTTACACCTGACAACTGCGGCTTCCCAGGTGGCACTAGTGGTAAAGAATCCACCTGCCGATGCAGGAGACATAAGAGTTGTGGGTTCAGTCTCTGGGTTGGGAAGATCCCCTGGAGGAGAGCATCACAACCCACTCCAATATTCTTTCCTGGAGAATCCCATGGACAAAGGAGCCTGGTGAGCTATAGCCCATAGGGTCACAAAAAGTTGGACACAACCATAGCAACTTAGTATGCACACACACACACACACACACACACACACACACCTGAATATTATTGAATACTATGTGACTATGAAGCAGATAACTGATCTCTTTAGTCTTCAAATCAAGAGGAATCATACCAGGGAGTCAAATTCAATGACTGTTATTCACACGTAGACCTGTTTTAGATAACAAAAATCTGAATCTTGACCCTGATTCTCTAAGAGGATGAGATTTGAGAAAGGTCTTTGAAAGAATGAGTATATTTTGCATAGTGGAAGAATATAAATAATTTTTGGCCAAAACAGTCTGTAGAAATTTTAAAACATTGCTGCAAATCTTGAATATTCATTCCTTTGAGAGGTAGGAGCATATGCCTTCTCCCCTTGAGCCTGTGACTATTTAAATAATATTTAATAGAATATATTGACAATAAAAAAATATGCTATGTAATGCAGAGGTGAAGTCATAAAAAGTCTTTCAGGTTCTGCCTTACCTGCTGTGACATTCACTAATACACAATATAAGAAGCCCAACTACCCTGAATCCATCATGCTATAAGGAAACTCAGCTATAGGGAGAAGCCAATTGAAGACATTCAGCTGAGCCAATCTTTGGATCACCACAATAGTGTACATGAAGACCAGTGCTTCACAAAGTTTAGTCCATGGAAACTCTAAAATGTACTGAAATTCTTTCAAGGAGTCTGTGAGCTCAAAACTATTTTGTAAATAATACTAATACATTATTTGCCTTTATCCCTGTGTTGATATTTGAAGTGGTCAAACAAACACAAAAACTCTGAAGCCTTAGCATAAATCAAGGCAGACATACCACAGTGTACTAACATTTTTTAAATTCTTTACTTCCATACACTGGTAGGAAAAAAAAATATCATTTTCACTTAAGAATGTTCTTTTTTTTAAAAAAAAATTCTTAATGTAGAAAATCTCAATTTTATCAAGTGAAAATTCTTTAGTACTCATCTTTTTAATATTCTGTGTATCAAGATGAGAAATATGTATGAAGTACATTGCAGCATACAAAAGTATGATCCTTGTCTCAAGAAAAAGCACTTGGGCAATTGATTTGTGGGTTGAACTAGGTGCTTCTTTCAAAGAACACCATTTTTACAAGAAAGAATGAATGGAAAATGTAGAGTAATTCATCATTAGGTATCTGGAAAACGTTTTCTTGAAAACTAAAGTATATCAAAGAAAAAAGTTGACAGTATTGATTGTCAATAATAAATTTTAAGTTTTTATCTGCCACCATCAGCTCCATACTTTCCCAGGACTTTCCTGATAAGATGGGTAATGACTTTAATAAATATTAAAAAATTTTTTATAATGAAGTATATCAACATTTGCAAGATCTGCATAGTTGAGTAAAACAATACTTTCCTAATGACCTGTGTACATTATAAAAATCATTCATGAGTAAAAAGCCCACTCAAAGTATAAGATATGTGGATGGATTTTAATGTAATAGAGCACAAAAAGTTCATTAATACAGTTTTAGATTCCCTGTTGAAACTAAACTTTAAAAAGATAACTGTTGTCAAGTGTTTATACAGTATTAAAGGAAAATTATCTCGAGGCTATTAAAATATTCCCCCCTTTTCCCATATTTACCTTTGTATAGGGTCAGATTTTCTTCATATACTTCAATCAAAACAACATATTGCAGTACTGGGCACAGAAGCAGATATGAGAAATAGGATACTTTCTAGTAGGCCCAAAATTAAGGGGTTTTGCAAAATAAAAAAAAAAGAGCTACTTTTTACAAATTTTTTTTGCTTTGGAAAATATATCTTTTTATTTTAAAACTATATATTATATCAATTAAAGGGATTATAGCAACTATTTATAAAAATTAAAAGAAATATTTAATAAACATGCTTTAATTTTTAATACAATGAATACCAATGGTTATAATCTACATAACAAAGACCCTTTGAGGTCCTGAATAATTTTTTAGCCATGTGAAAGTATTCCCTGAATAATTTTTAACCATGTTAAAAGTGTTCTGAGACAAAAATGATTGTTTCAGATAATTGTAAATAGCAGTTGTTCCAGTCATCCTAGTCATTCAGATCTTTCCAGGTGAGGCCAAAAACATCACGGAGCAAACATAAGCCATTCCTGCTGTGCTCTCTCTGAATTCTTCACTCACAACAACCATGACCATAAAGAACGGTGGTTGTCTTATGCCACTTAGTCAGAATGAGTTTATCCTACAATGATAGATAATTAAAACACTAACTTGTTGTCTCTCGGCTTTGTTACCTGATCCCACTTTTTACATTCACTCCCTGCATCCAATCACATATGTTGGCAGCCTTGAAGTTTCTTAGATTTCTTCAACCTCCTCCCCCCAGTTTCCTGGATTTACCAAGTTTGACAGATTTTACTTGGTAGCTCATGAAATCCTTCCATCTCCGTAGCCAGAAATTTAACTCAGGCTACTCAAACTCTCATCTAAGAGATGGCAATAGCTTTCTAGCCAATTTTCCTAGCTCCAGCCATTCTTCTAGTCAGACTACTACTTTGTGTCAGGGATTTTTTTTTTTTTTAATTTAAGGATAAATTTGGCATTATTAGCTTGCTGCTGAAAAGCCTTCAATAGCTAGTCACTACCGTCAGGATAAAGAGTAAACTCTTAAAGGGAACAATAAAAAAGGAATCTGATTCCTACTGTCTCTGTGGCCTCATCTCCATCATAAATGTCAATATTCTGCTGTACCAACAGTAGCTTCCAGACTAAACCATTATCTCTGAAATCTCTGTACTTGTGCATTCACTTTTCCCTCTGTTATATCCTGCCAGTCTGTCAAGATCCATGTTAATAATCATCTCTTTTCAGAAGCAACATATGATTTCAGAAGAATGAATTAGATTTTCTGCCCTGTGTATTTATATTACACTAGCTTTTACCTGCATTTTAACATTTATCAGAGTATATATGACTTGTACTGTACTGAGAGCTCACTAAGAGATGGAATTACTTTCCCTCTTTGTATTTTTGAAATTCTGTTATCACAGTGATGAACAAATATCTGTGGGATGAATAATGGAATAGTTTTTATACAGTAGATATTTTCACAAATATTTGAAAATAATTTAGTCACCTGTAGTGAGAATGTGATATTAAATAAAGATTCAGAATGAAAGAGTTATAAATAGTCTTAAAACAAGTCAAGAAAAAAAGAAAGACAGGCCATTACAGTCTAGGTAAATGTTATTATTAAGAGGATATCACAGGTTCTATTAGTTTTAATCTAGGACTTGTACTCTGTCTTTTTTACTATTTAATATCTACTTAATCTAGCATTCCAGAGCTGATTAATACTTTCATGCTTTCAAAGATATAAAACTACACAGTAACAGTCCACAACATAATTCTATGCTCAAATATGCTTTTCAGTGCAATATTCATGCTTCAAATATTTATACAATAGTTTTAGCTTAGCATAGCACAATTATTCTCTGTGTATTGCCAACTGAGTACCTATCTGCTTCCTTAACAAACTTGGTTTCAATTTATGATGCAGAAAAAAGCATTAAATGGAGTAAGGGAAAGAGGGAGGGTTTTGACCAGAGAAATAACATGATATGGCATAGACTTTAAAAAGATCAATTTGGCTACAGTTTTAAGAATAACCTTTAAAAGTGGTATACTAAACATCTTTTGTTTGCGACTCTTGACTTATTCTCCATCCTTCTCAACCCTGGCTTGCACCCCAGGAGATCCTTCCATACGAATGTCATCAACTGACTCCCTTTCTTCCAGCTCCTAGTTGGATCTGGCCAACTGAAGTGCATTACATACCTTTTGTTTCCCAGGTGGGTCAGTGGTAAAGAATCCGCCTTGCAAGAGACACAGGTGATGCGGGTTCTATCCCTGGGTTGGGAAGATCCCCCTGGACAAGGAAATGCCAACCCACTTCAGTATTCCTGCCTGGAGAATCTCATGGACAGAGAAACCTGGTGGACTATGGTCCACGGGGTCACAGAAGAGTTGGACACAACTGAACATGCATGCATTCATCCTAGATACCTTCGGAATCCAGTTTTCCATTCTTTTCAGCTGCAGCTGAACACTCAACTACTAGCTTTGATCACTTATCTGTATAGCACTTAGACTAACCATCAAACAATATGGAATGGGACAAAATGGAAAATGCTTGTCTCTGTTAATTTTTGGCTGACACAGCTAAAAATATTCTGTATGTTTCTGAGAAGGCCCAAGAATGATCAAACTCCAGCTGCCTCTGGAGGGAATCAAACTCAGTAACACATACTTGTATTGACTTTTCTGTCTTGCATTATTTCTTTCTTTCTTATTCTTCTCTCAGCTCCCTGTATAACCTTCTGAATGATCTACCTGAGTATGAGTAGTTGTTTGCTTGGAGGAAAGCCCAGCCTAAGACACTGGTAGGGAGGCACTGATGGAAGATCTAGAAGTTGTAAAGAGAGTTAGTAAAGTATCTATTTATTTTGATGTATCTGCCACATCACTGTAGGTTTACTCAATCCTCTTACTATAAGGACAAATACAAAAAATAAAAATAAGAGGCTTAATTCTCCGAACTGAACATATGAAAAGAAATTTCCTTTCTCTCTCTTTTCCTAGAGCATTTACTTTAGAAACTTGTTAAGTTCTTTTTCTGTCTCTGAAATGTATGTAAATCTTTTTAAGAGCTAAATAAGCCTCTTGCCAGCTTTACAACCCAAGCATGTCTCTCTCAAGGACCCTGGAGCCATCTCTTTGAAATGTAATCAAAGAAGATAATGCCCCTATCTCTTGGTTTCTGTGGGAAAGTAGGAGCCCAACTTCAGGGGCCTCTGTGGCCAAGTTGCAAAAATATCTCCTGTTATTAAAAAAACTTGAGACATTCACTTTTTCTCTGTATAAAGCCAATTAATTAGCACAGATGATCACCTTAATTATCAGATGAATTTAGGAATGAACTGTTTGTGACAAATGGTGCTGTCAAGTCCTTGTACTTGAGGACTAGTTACTGTTTATCTTGTATCTTGAGAACATGCACATAATTGATTGTGTCTGTTTGGCTATAAAAGGGTGAGATTCATCTCTGTCTTTTCAGTCTCTTAGCAGATTGCCTGCAATGCACATCAAATTCGGTTTGTTTATTCAATAATAAAACTGTTTTATTCTTTTTCTACATTATTGGTGAGGTTTTCTGGGTTGACAGGGGATTTTATTTTTAATTATATTGCCCCAATATTTCCAAAGGCTAAAGACTTGTTATAGCCCTGTCCTGATTCTGGTAACTGCTCCCTCTAATGGATGCTCTAAGCCTAGGTGTGGTAATAGCTACCACCTGTTATTAGCCCCAACCGCTGCAGCTTATTCTGTTGCTTTTCTCACATCGTACCAATAAGTTTGTAAATAGTTCTTTCATTAAATTCTCCTAAAATTCCAAATTCGAGTGCAACATTAATTTCCTTTCAGAACCTTGATTAACAAAGTAGAAGGGGCTGAAAGCAGGGAAATCATACAATATATGATGATACCTATCATGCATTATTTATCCATTCATTTATCAATGGACACTTAGGTTGTTTCCATATCTTGATTATTGTAAATAATATTGCAATGAACCTAAGGTTCATATATTTTTTGAATTAGTGTTTTTTCTTTCTTTGGATAAACACCCAGCAGGGGAACTGCTGAGTTGTGTGGTGATTCTAGGTTTAGTTTAGTGAGGAAACTTATTATTATTTTCCTAGTGGCTGCTTCCATTTATGTTCCCACCAACTGAATAGGGCAGTTCCCTTTACTCCACATCCTTGCCCCAAACTTGTCATTTGTTCTTTTTTTGATAATAACCAATTCTTATAGGTATGAGATGTTAACTCATTGCGGTTTTGATTTGTATTTCTCTAATGATTACTAACATTAAGCATCTTTTCATGTGCCCGTTGGCTATATGTATTTCTCCTTTGGAAAAATGTCTATTCAGGTCCTCTGCCCATTTTTTAATTGAGTTGTTTGGTTTTATGATATTGCATTGTATGAGAATCATTTTTGACACTTCATTCTTTCATAAGCTCCAACTTGATACTTCTGAAAATTCTAATATTCCACTTTCAGAATAAACATAGAACCAACCATTTCTCAACTCTTTTATCAGCTAACCAAGCATCCTCACCTTCACTGATTATTAAAAGAGCTGTTTTATTATTCTGTTTTCACTCTTAGGGCCTTTGAGATATTCTCAATACAGAGAACAGAGTCATTTTTTTTAAAACATAGGCAATATACCAATATTGCTTTTTTTAAAAAAATAATAATTTTATTGAAGCATGAGTAATGTACAAAAGGATACACACATTTGTGTACATTACTTGATGAGTTTGGAAATAAGTATATATCCATGAAACCATCACAACAATCTATGCCATAAACTCAGCCATATTCATCACGTAAATGTTTCCTCCTGCCCTCTTTATTTATTGTTACTTTTTTGTGATAAGAACAGTTAGCATAAGGTTTACCCTCTTAGCAAAAAAAAAAAAAAAATTTAAGTATATATTATAGTATAATTGAGTATAGGCAATGAGCTGGGACTTCCCAAGTGGCTCATTGGTAAAAGACTCCTGCTGCCAATGAAGGGGATGCAAGAGATGCCTGTTCAATCCCAGCTTGGGAAGATCCCCTGGAGGAGAAAATGGCAACCCACTCCAGAATTCTTGCCCAGAATATTCCATGGACAGAGGAGCCTGGCAAGCTACACACAGAGTCCTAAAGCGTCTGATATGATTGAGCAACTGATCATGCATACAATGAGTTCTACAGTAGATCTCTGGAAATTATTCATATTATATAATTGAAACTTTATACCATTTGATGAATACCTCCCTTTCCTCTTCCTCTCAGGTTCTGGCAACTACCATTCGACTCTCTGCTGTAAGCATTTGACTATTTTAGATTTTTCATAATTGATATGGGCTTCCCTGGTGGTTCAGATGGTAAAGAATCTGCCTGCAATGCAGGAGACTTAGTTTCAATCCCTTGGTCAGGCAGATACTCTAGAGAAGGAAATGAAAACTCACTCCACTATTCTTGCTTGGAGAATCCCATGGACAGAGGAGCCGGGTGGGCTATGGTCCATGCAGTAGCAAAGAGTCAGACATAGCTGAGCATGCACATAGATTACACAGTTGGTATAATGTAGTATTTCCCTCTATCAGTTCAGTCACTCAGGCATGTCTGACTCTTTGCACCCCCACGGACTGTAGCACAAAAGGCTTCCATGTCCATCATCAATTCCTGGAGTTTACTCAAACTCATGTCCATAGAGTTGGTGATGCCATCCAACTATCTCATCCTCTGTTGTCCCCTTCTCCTCCAGCCCTCAATCTTTTCCAGCATCACAGTCTTCTCAAATCAGAGGGTCTCAAATCAGGGTCTTCTCAGCATCAGAGTTAGATCTTTGCATCAGGTGACCAAAGTATTGGAGCTTCAGCTTCAGCATCAGTCCTTCCAATGAATATTCAGAACTGATTTCCTTTAGGATGGACTGACTGGATCTCCTTGCAGTCCAAGGGACTCTCAAGAGTATTCTCCAACACCATAGTTCAAAAGCATTCATTCTTTGGTGCTCAGCTTTCTTTATACTCCAACACTCACATCCATACATGACCATTGGAAAAACTCTAGTTTTGACTAGACAGATCTTTGTTGGCAAAGTAATGCCTCTGCTTTTTAATACTCTGTCTATGTTGGTTCTAAATTTTCTTACAAGAAGTAAGTGTCTTTTAATTTCATGGCTGCAATCACCATCTGCAGTGATTATGGAGCCCCCCAAAATAAAGTCTCTCACTGTTTTCACTGTATCCCCATCTATTTGCCATGAAGTGATGGAACTGGATACCATGATCATTTTCTGAATGTTGAGCTTTAAGCCGACTTTTTCACTCTCCTGTTTCACTTTCATCACGAGGCTCTTTAGTTCTTCTTCACTTTCTGCCATTAGGGTGGTGTCATCTGCATGTCTGAGGTTATTGATATTTCTCCTGGCAATCTTGATTCCAGCTTGTGCTTCATCCATCCCAGCATTTCTCATGATGTACTCTGCATATAAGTTAAATAAGTAGGGTGACAATATACAGCCTTGACATACTCCTTTCCTGATTTGAAACCAGTCTGTTGTTCCTTGTCTGATTCTAACTGTTGCTTCCTAACCTGCATACAGATTTCTCAGGAGGCAGGTCAGGTGCTCTGGTATTCACATCTCTTTCAGAATTTTCCACAGTTTGTTGTGAATCACACAGTCAAAGGCTTTGGCATAGTCAATAAATCAGAAGTAGATGTTTTCTGGAACCCACTTGCTTTTTTGATGACACAACAGATATTGGCAATTTGATCTCTGGTTCCTCTGCCTTTTCTAAATCCAGCTTGAACATCTGGAAGTTCATGGTTCACGTACTGTTGAAGCCTGGCTTGAAGAATTTTGAGGATTATTTTGCTAGCGTGTGAGATGAGTGAAATTTTGCAGTACTTTGAGCTTTTTTTTGGCACTGCCTTTCTTTGGGATTGGAATAGAAACTGACCTTTTCCAGTCCTGTGGCCACTGCTGAGTTTTCCAAATTTCCTCGCATATTGAGTGCAACACTTTCACAGCATCATCTTTTCGGATTAGAAATAACTCAACTGTAATTCCGTCACCTCCACTAGCTTTGTTCATAGTGATGTCCTAAGGCCTACTTGACTTTGCATTCTAGGATGTTCGGCTCTAGGTGAGTGATCACACCTTTGCGATTATCTGGATCGTGAAGATCCGTTTTGTATAGTTCTTCTGTGTATTCTTGCCACCTCTTCTTAATATCTTCTGCTTCTGTTAGGTCCATATCATTTCTGTCCTTCACTGAGTCCATCTTTGCACGAAATGTTTCCTTGGTATCTTTCATTTTCTTGAAGAGATGTCTAGTCTTTCCCATTCTGTTATTTTCCTCTATTTCTTTGCATTTATCACTGAGGAAGGCTTTGTTATCTCTCCTTGCTATTCTTTGGAACTCTGCATTCAAATGGGTATATCTTTCCATTTCTCCTTTGCCTTTTGCTTCTCTTCTTTTCACAGCCATTTGTAAGGCCTCCTCAGACTACCATTTCACCTTTTTGCATTTCTTTTTCTTTTCCTTAACATGCTTTCTAGGTATGTTCCTGTTGTTGCAAATGACAAGATTTTCTTTTTTTAAGGCTTAATTATATTCTTTTGTATAAATGTATCACATTTTCTTTGGGGCTTTCTGGGTGATGCTAGTAGTAAAGAATCTGCCTGACAATGCAGGAGACATAAGAGATGTGTGTTGGATCCCTGGGTCGGGAAGATCCCCTGGAGGAGCAAGTAACAACCCGCTGTAGTATTTTTGCATGGAGAATCCCATGAACAGAAGAGTCTGGTGAGCTATAGTCCATAGGGTACTAGAGTCGGACATGCCTGAAGCAACTTAGCATGCACACATCACATTTATTTTCTTTATCCATTTGTCCATCAGTGGACATTTAGGTTGCCTCTGCATCTTGGCCATTATCAATAATGCTGCAATGAATAGGACAGTGCAGATATCACTTCAAGATTTCAATTCCTTCCAATATGTAAGTAGAGGTTTAATTGCTGAATCATATGGTAGTTCTAGCTTTAATTTTTTTTTTTTTTTTTTTTTTTTTTGAGTTGTGTCTGTACTGTTTTCCATAGTGGCTGCACCAGTTTACAGTCCCACCAATGAGGCACAAGGGTTCCCTTTTCTTCACATCTTCAGCAATTTAAATAATGGCCCTCCTAAATATTGAGGTGATATTTCACTGGGGTTTTGACTTATATTGCCATGATGATTAGTGATGTTGAGCGTGTTTTCACATACCTGTTAGCCATTTGTATGTTTTTATGGGAGAAATGTCTATTGAGTAGTTTTCTTGATTTTTAAATTATTTTTTGGCTATGGAGTTGAAAAAGTTCCCTATTTATTTTGGATATTAACCCTTTACCAGATTCATGACTTGACAATATTTTATCCTATTCCATAGGTTGAACTTCCCTGGTGGCTCAGATGGTAAAGCATCTACCTACAATGCAGGAGACCTGGGTTCAATCCCTGGGTCGGGAAGATCCCCTGGAGAAGGAAATGGCAACCCACTCCAGTATTCTTGCCTGGAGAATCCCATGTACGGAGGTGCCTGATAGGCTACACAGTCAATGGGGTTGCAAAGAGTCGGACACAGCTGAGCAACTTCACTTTCCATAGGTTACCTTTTATTTTGCTGTTTCCTTTGCTATACATTTTTTTCTCTTTTTTTAATTTTTTTTTTTTTTTTTTTTTTGGTGTTATGTAGTTGTACTTGTCTACTTTTGCCTTTGTGGACTGTGCTATTTATGTCAGATCCAGAAAATCATTGCCAAGACCAATGTCAAGAAGCTTTTATCCCATGTTTCTTGTAGGAGTTTTACAGTTTTAACTCACTCTTCTCTGCATAGACTCTAATGAATATACTTCACTCAGAATTAACACCAAGGTCCCTATAATTCTCTCAAGATTTATCATGATCAGCCTTCTCATTTTTTCTCCAGCTTCTCTTTCTCCTTCCACTTACTTGCTCTGGCCCAGTTTTAACACCTCAACATCACTCACTGAGTGAGACCTACTCTGACCACTCTGTTTTACATTCTCTCTACCCCTACCTTCAGCACAATTGGTTATCTTACCCTCATTTATTATTTTTCATATAGTTGTCATCTTCTAAAGTACAATTTCATTGATGATGGTCTTTTTGTTTCCACTGGAATATAAATCTGATGAAAACAGAAATTTCTCAGCACAAGGAATATTGTTTAGCACAAAGTAGTTGTCCAATAACCATGTGTTGAATGAATAAATGCATTTGTGGTTTGAAGACTGTGAATTTTTGTTTCAAAATGTTCTTTTAAAAATTCATGGAGCTTCAGCGGCCCTTAAAACAAGTGAAATGAGGGACAGTCCCATTTTAGCAACCTTAAGTCCTTACTTGAATAATACTTTGTGAAAATGCAATTAAATGGCAGTTTCAACTATAACAGAAGAAATAATATCTATCTATCTATCTCTTCTATCACAGATAGTTCTTGAGATCTAATAGCAGAGCTTACCTTCATGAAAATCCAACACCAAACCTTTCTATTCTCTTGGGCATCACAAGTTCCTTCTTTAAAGATTCTTTCAAAAAGAGGTGCTACAGTTTCTATAAAGAACCTGCTTGAGTGCCAGAAAAGAATGCCTGGCTTGAAGCCTGTCAAAATTGTTAACATGCATTCTATGGCCATTTCCTTTTTGTTCATAGACTTCCTATCCAAAAACAATAACAACAGAGCTTTGTGGTTTTCCAGATCTTACAGAAGATGGGGGATTCATCGGCATACCTGATCTGTCTGTTCATTCTGTCTGCTCTCTGGGCCAAGTCACTATGATTACCCAAGCCTTTATTTTTTTAATGCATAGTAATCACTTTAAACCGACTCAATGGACATGAGTTTAGGTGGACTCCGGGAGTTGGTGATATACAGGGAGACTTGGCATGTTGTGGTCCATGGGCTTGCAAAGAATTGGACAAGACTGTGCGACTAAACTGAACTGAACTGAATCATTTTAGGTAAAAACAAATGTACTTAAATTATCTTTGCATATACTCAGTCGTTCAGTCATGTCTAACTCTTGTGTCCCCATGTACTGTAGCCTGCCAGGCTCCTCTGTCCGTAGGATTTCCCAAGCAAGAATACTGGAGTGGGTTGCCACTTCCTTCTCCAGGGGATCTTCCCAACCCAGGGATCAAACCCATGTCTCCTACACTTCCTGTTTGGCAAGCAGATTCTTTACCACTGAGCCCCCTGGGAAGCTTCAATTCTCTCTACATTTGTGTATATGAATATGAGGATCAGATAAAGAAAAAAAAATCATTGAAATATTGCAAAGAATAATACAATAGTCTAGGTCAAAAGAAAGTACATCTCAGTAGGTTAATTCTGAGACCAGGCTATTTGAGCTCACGTTCCAAATCTAACACTCAGTGCAATCTTAAACTACTCATTTAACCTCTCTGTGCCTCATTTTTTCATCATGGAAATATTAGCAATTAAAGTTAGCCGTTATGTTACGTTGTTTTTGTATAGTAAATGTATCCCTAAAATCAGTTTTGGATTAATATTCTCGAGACCTTTTGTTGTTCAGTCACTCAGGCATATCCGACATTTGTGACCCCATGGACTTCAGCATGCCAGGATTCTCTGTTCTTCACTGTTTTCTAGACTTTGCTCAAATTCATATCCATTGAGTCAGTAATACCATCCAATCATCTCATCCTCTGTCACCCCCATCTCCTCTTGCCCTCAGTCTTTTCTAGCATTAAGGGCTTTGCCAGTGATTCAGCTCTTCACATCAGGTGTCCAAAATATTGGAGCTTCAGCTTCAGCATTGATCCTTCCAATGAATATTCACAGTTAATTTCCTTTAAGATTGACTGGTTTGATCTACTTGCTGCCCATGGGACTCTTACGAATGTTCTCCAGCACCACAGGTCGAAAGCACCAATTCTTTGGTACTCAACTTTCTTTATGATCCAACTCTCTCATCCATATATGATTACAGGAAAACCCATAGCTTTGACTATATGGACCTTTGCTGGCAAAGTGATGTCTCTGTTTTTTAATATGCTGTCTAGGTTAACATCTTACATTACTAAAATTACAGTAAAATAGAAGGATTTAGAGAGTGGAGAAAACAAGAAGATAATGGAAAATACTTCTGGTTCAACTTATACATATAATTTTAGAACTTAAAGAACCTATGTGTCTTGGTGAGACTTTGATTCTTTTAAATTCCTTCTATGACCATCTTAAATCCTTTGTTTCTTGACTGTTTTTATCAAGTTTAATTCCTTTGCCAAAATAAATCTTTATCTTGTGTGTGTGGTGACTATTAAGTACAACAGTTGATTGCCGCAGTGTGTTCTACTAATGAGCCATAAGAAATTCTCTCTCCTGTCACTTTTATACAGCTGACTTCATTCACACTGCATAAATGAACACCTAAAAACATTTCAGTGTCAGTTTTTATTAATATGTAGTGGTTTTCAGATTGCAGTTATCACAACCAGAAAATGAATCTGCTGGTGAAAAGTGAAGATTAAAAAATGATGAATTTCTGAGAATTGTATTTCAATTGCACCTTTCAGTGAAATAAATATTGGAGATAGTATAGTAAAGGGGAAAGAACACAGAATGAGACAGAGTTGAATTTGACTACCACATTCTTTCCACTATTGGTTATGCGAATTTGATGGAGTTAACCTCCTTGAGCCTCAAATTATCTGTATATAAAATATAATTCCTTTCTTACTAAATCCAGACTATACAGAATAATTAAAAAAATTTTAATACATTAAAAGGCAAAAATAGCTTGTGGACCATAAAAATCAAGATGTTAAATTTCCAAACCCACAGGGGAGGGGGGGTAAAGTGAGTATAGAGGGCAGAAATGAATGGCTTGAAAGAGCTCCTTACGTGGATAAATGAGGTCTTTGGGCCTCTAACTTGTTTTTAAGTATTCACTAGCTGGCTCTTCCCTATGTCCAAGGTGATGTCTCTTGGATTCTGGGTCCCTATACTCCCTACTTGTCTCTTGTGTTGGTCTGTTTATTTGTGTTATGCTTTTTCTAAGGGGAGCACTGGTCATCCCCTTTGAAGAATTAGGTTCCCCTTGACAAGGGCAAGAAGACATCTGAGGATTGGTGTATCCTCCACCTGCCTCTGTTAAAATTGTTTGTTTTCCATCTCTGTTTTAAAATCACTTAACTCCACCCTACCAGGGCTCCTAATAGACCTATAGGCATCTCAAGGGAACTGAGGGCAATTCAGATGTTCCAACTATGGCCTGGCCACTGTGCTCATTCTCTTAACCAGTATATATTATCCTATTTTGCAGTGGGGCCTCTATTCAAGTCTCCTTCTGCTATCCTATCTAGAACAAAGTGAATGCTCTATGCTTTCTGCAATCCTTAATTCTATTAAACACATTTCCAATGATGGCCTGCAATGAACTACACCTCAGGGTATTCAGTTTGGTTGGCCATAGGACTGATTTACCAGTGGCAGAAGTGACACTACAACCCTTCTGAGTCTAGCCCAGAAGAAGCATGGCAGCTTCTGCCCTAGTCTGTCAGAATGCTTTCTCTAAATGCAAGCCACGATGTGAGGAATCTGAATACCTTGAAAACGCCCAGTGAAGAAACCGTGACTAGTTATGTTGAGTGGCCACATGAAAAGAAATGCTCAACCAGCTCTAGTTATTCCAGCCATCAGCAATCAGGTACCAGACACATAGTGGAAGATGCTGTTCAAATATCTTACTCTCAGTCTTTCATAAAGATACAAAATCCATAAACCCAACCAATACCATTTTTAGTCAGTGTTGTAAGCTAATATGCTTTGGTGGGGGGAGCATATATTCTGAAGCAACAGATAAGCAGAAAACTTCCTCTTATTCAAAATCCGAAGAAGGAGAATTGGGCCACAGGTCTGCTTTTTTTCAAACTATCATCTATCTCCTTTCTTTTCTTTCCACATTTCTAGGGACTGTAAATAAGTGAAAGCAGTTATGATCGTGATGGCGCTGATGATTAACAACTATGAGGTTTTTGTTGGTGGTGCCTTATGCTTTATTATGTTTTCTTCTTCTTCTATCTAAGCCATAATAGTTAACTGGTTCCACCAAGAGTCTCTAAACTTTTTTGATTTAATACTCTTCCAAATAAAAGTCATATCGAGAATTCACATGTAAATTATTAAGGAAATGCACTCAAGGAGAAAAATTATTAAAGAATGGGTGAAGCAGAACAGAACAGAGAAAGAGACCAAGCAAAAGTGCAATTTCAGGCCATCTTAGGTACATAGCTTTAGTCTGATTCTTAAGAGAAACCCTAAGTTTAAATTATGCCTCAAGAGTTTGCCCTGGCTTAAGGGAGGGAAGCTGAGGGTTTTTTTTTTTTTTTTTATTCCTATCTTGATTAGTCACTGGCTAAGGGTTCCTTAGGGAAATAGGGTGGTGGGAAGGTAAACTCCAAGGATTTGTATCTCTGAGCACCAACAGACAAAGAACCACCAGAGGCAGCCATCCAGAGACAACCATAGGTGTGCACCATTTAAAGAAAATATAGACAGAAGCCAGGCAATCTAAAAACAAGAAAAAGAATCTAAGGAAATTTCATTGGCACCAACTGAATGTGCTATATCCCACAATAAATGGTATGGTTGGGAAACAAGAAATGACAAAGAACGTTTGGACTTGGAGTATACTTTATACACAATAAAGTTTAAGGTATAGTAGTGCCATTTAAGAAATTCACGGAGCTTTGAAAAACTGTTGTTTGAGGTAGAGAAGGGGTAACAACAAAAAAAAGCAAATTCTCATTTTCAATTCACCATACTACTTTAAAAACAATATATCAGACAGAATTGTACAGAAATCAACCCAAAAGAATTTTTTTAGGTACTTCCAAAAAGTCATCTAACAAATCAAAAACTGATAAAAGGAAACTAAGACAACTGAGCAGTCAGAAATGATATTATTTTAAAGCTGGACTGGCATACAAGTAATAGATATAATATTCCAGGAAATCATATAAACTGGATTCAGGAAAGCCTAGTAGTTGGCTATTCTCTATAATTATGACTCATAAGCTTACTGTAGACCTTTCTTGATAGTTTTTTTTTTTAAAGGAACTATCTGTGATAGTACCACCAGAATATCTAGCTGTATGCTTACCAACTAGTTGGAGAAGGAAATGGCAACCCACTCCAATATTCTAGCCTGGAGAAGCCCATGGACAGAGGAGCCTGGTGGGCTACAGTCCATGGGGTAGCAAAGAGTCGGACATGACTGAAGCAACTTAGCATGCACACGCACGCATGCTCACCAATTACTTACCAATATGAAATGTGAAAGTGAAGTTTCTCAGTCATGTCCGTCTCTTTGCAACCTCATTGACTGTAGCCTACCAGGCTCCCCTGTCCATGGGATTTTCCAGGCAAGGGTACTGGAGTGGGTTGCCATTTCCTTCTCCAGTGGATCTTCCCAACCCAGGGATCGAACCTGGGTCTCCCACATTGTAGGCAGACGCTTTACCATCAAATGGCCATTGTCTATTCCAGGATAATGTCTATTTCACTTTTTAGAAATTAGGTTTGTATAATATAGTAGTCTAAAGGTAACACTTAAATATATAAAACTACTTAAAAATAGATAAGAATAAATCAAATAATTATAAAATGAACTGACTTTTTAAAAATACCTTGTCCATCATGACAGCATCATGATATTAATGACTATTATTTCAAAGCATATAAAAACCTAATGATCTGGTTAGTTGTCAGGGACTGAAAATAATATCAATTTTTAAGACAGTCATTTTTTTTCCAATTTTTTGTCAGATTGGCACTTCTTTATTTCATAATATGTTCACATGTGCATTCATACAAGAAATAGAAATATCTTTGCCATCAATTTCTTGTTGTCTATTTCCTGGTCAATGCACGGCTTCATTGCATAAATTATTTAAGCAACGTATTCATTTTGAAAGGATTGTATTTGGTTGGGATGAGAGGGTATGCTCTATAAATCCATTTATCAGTACATATTACTGCAGTATGTCACAATATGCTAAGATAATCCATCTGGTGAGGACATCATCACGTATTATCATACAGTCCCTATGAGGTCCTCTGAGTAGCTCATGAAACAGGTCCTCTATCATACATGACAGAATTAGGGCAGCTTTAAAATCTCTATGCTAAATATTAGTACAGTATTTTAATTATTTTTACATAAATATTAAATTTAAATACAGGATCTACTATTTTCTTCCACACAATAAAATCAGATTATTTTATGCAATTTCTGGGGTGCACAGAAATATATATATATAATATATATACATTTGCATACCTTCTCTCTTCCCAAGGATTCTGTCAGAGTCTCCACCATACAGAGTAACTCTATGGGCTGAGCTTTTCAGGTTTGGCAAACTGAAACACTAAAGAAGTGAAGTGAAGTTGCTCAGTCGTGTCTGACTCTTTACGACCCCATGGACTGCAGCCTATCAAGCTCCTACGTCCATGGGATTATCCAGGCAAGAGTTCTGGAGTGGATTGCCATTTCCTTCTCCAGGGGATCTTCCTGACCCAGGAATCAAACACGGGTCTCCCGCATTGCGGGCAAACGCTCTATCGTTTGAGCCACCAGTGAAGCCCAGGGAAACACTAAAGAGTCAGACTTAAATCGAAGAAAGTAGGAAAAACCATGAGGCTATTCAGGTATGGCCTGAAGCAAATTCCTTATGATTATACAGTAGAGGTGAAAAATAGATTCAAGGGATTAGATCAGGGAGACAGTACCTGAAGAACTGTAGGCAGAGGTTTGTAACATTGTACAAGAGGCAGTGACCAAAACCATACCAAAGGAAAAGAAATACAAGAAAGCGAAGTAGTTGTCTAAGGAAGTTTTACAAGTAGCTGAGGAAAAAAGAGAACAGAAAAACTAAGGTAAAAGGTAATATTTTGTGTAAAGAAGGACATGATAATGGACAGAAATGGTAAGGCCCAAACAGAGGCAGAAAAGACTAAGAAGAGGTGGCAAGAATACACAGAAGAACTACCCCCAAAAGGTATTAATGATCCAGATAACTATGATGGAGTGGTCACTCATCTAGGGCCACACATCCTGAAGTGTGATCAAGTGGACCTTAGTAAGCATTACTGTGAACAAATCTAGTGGAGCTGATGGAAAGCCAGCTGAGCTATTTAAAAACTTAAAATATGATGCTATTAAAGTGCTACACTCATTATGCCAGCAAATTTGAAAAACTCAGCAATGGTTACAGGATTGGAAAAGGTCAGTTTTCATTCCAATCCCAAGAAAAGCAATGCCAAAGAATGTTCAAACTACCATACAATGGTCCTCATGTCACAGGCTACTAAGGTTATGCTCAAAATCCTTCAATCTAGGCCTCAGCTGTACATGAAACCGAGAACTTCCAGATGTACAACTTGGGCTTAGAAAAGGCTGAGGAACCAGAGATCAAATTGTCAACATTTGTTGGATCATAAAGAAAACAAGGAAATTCCAGAAAAACATCAAATAAAAAATATCAAGGCTTCATTGAATACACAAAAGCCTTTGTATCGATCACAACAAACTGTGAAACATTCTTAAAAAGATGGGAATACCAGACCACCTTACCTGTCGCATGAGAAACCTATATATGGGTCAAGAAAAAAGTTAGAACCTTATATGAAACAACCGACTGGTTCAAAATTAGGAAAGGAGTATGACAAGGATGTGCATTATCACCCTTTTATTTAACTTATATGGTTAAAGTATATCATTATAGTTAAAATATATAGAGTATATCATACAATATGCTGGGCTGCATGAATCACAAGATGGAATCAAGAATGTTGGGAGAATATCAACCATCTCAGATATGCAAATGATACCACTCTAAAGGCAGAAAGTGAGGAGGAACTACAAAGCCTCTTGAGGAGGGCAAAAGAGGAGAGTGAAAAAGCTGGTTTAAAACTCACCATTAAAAAAAGTAAGATCATGGCCTCCTCTCTCATCACTCCATGGGGGATAGAAGGGGAAAAAGTGGAGGCAGTGACAGATTTTATTTTCTTGGGCTCCAAAATCACTGTGGATGGTGACTGCAGCCGTGAAATTAAAAGACACTTGCTCCTTGGAAGGAAAGCTCTGACAAACTGAGACAGCATATTAAAAAGCCAAGACATCATTTTGCTGACAATGGTTTATATACTCAAAACTATGGTTTTTCCAGTAGCCACGTACAGATATGAGAGTCAGCCCATTAAGAATGCTGAAGAACCAAAGAACTTATACTTTCAAATTGTGGTAAGGAGAAGACTCTTGAGAATACCTTGGACAGCAGGGAGGTCAAATCAGTCAGTTCTAAAGGAAATCAACCATGAATACTCATTGAAAAGACTGATGCTGAAGCTGAAGTTTCAATAATTTAGCCACCTGATTTGAAGTGCCAACTCACTGGGAAAGATCCTGATGCTGGGAATGATTGAAGGTAATTGAAGAAAAGGGCAGCAGAGAATGAGATGGTTAAACAGCATAATCAATTCAACGGACATGAATTTGAGCAAACTTTGGTAGATAGTGACAGACAGGAAAGCTTGGCATGCTGCAGTCCATGGGGTCACAAAAATGTTGGATACAACTTAACAACTGAACAGCAAAACACTTAAAGAGATAAAATAATTATTCAAATCCTCTCTCTACAGTTTCTCCCTTTATGGCATTTTTTTTTCTTTCTTTTTTGGCTAAAAATTTAGAAAATACATTCATCCTCATTTGTATTTACTTAAATACCCTTGAAGAGTCAGTTCAGTTCAGTCTCTCAGTCGTGTCCGACTCTTTACTACCCCATGAACCACAGTATGTCAAGCCTCCCTGTCCATCACCAACTCCCGGAGTCCACCCAAACCCATGTCCATTGAGTCAGTGATGCCATCCAACCATCTTATCCTCTATCGTCCCCTTCTTCTCCTGCCCTCCATATTTCTCAGCATCAGGGGCTTTTCCAATGAGTCAGCTCTTTGCATCAGGTGGCCAAAGTACTGGAGTTTCAGCATCAACATCAGTCCTTCCAATGAACACCCATAGACTGATCTCCTTTAGGATGGACTGATTGAATCTCTTTGTAGTTCAAGGGACTCTCAAGAGTCTTCTCCAACACCACAGTTAGAAAGCATACATTCTTTGGCGCTCAGCTTTCTTTATAATCCAATTCTCACATCCATACATGACCACTGAAAAAACCATAGCCTTGACCAGATGGACCTTTTTTGACTAAGTAATGTCTCTGCTTTTTATATGCTGTCTAGGCTGGTCATAACCTTCCTTCCATGGAGTAAGGATCTTTTAATTTCATGGCTGTAATCATCATCTGCAGCGATTTTGGAGCCCAGAAAAATAAAGTCAGCCACTGTTTCCACTGTTTCCCCATCTATTTGCCATGAAGTGATGGGACCAGATGCCATGATCTTTGTTTTCTGAACGTTGAGCTTTAAGCCAACCTTTTCACTCTCCTCTTTCACTTTCGTCAAGAGGCTCTTTAGTTCTTCTTCACTTTCTGCCATAAGGGTGGTGTCATCTGCATATCTGAGGTTTTTGATATTTCTCCTGGCAATCTTGATTCCAGCTTGTGCTTCTTCCAGCCAGCGTTTCTCATGATGTACTCTGCATAGAAGTTAAATAAGCAGGGTGACACTATACAGCCTTGACATACTCCTTTTCCTATTTGGAACCAGTCTGTTGTTCCATGTCCAGTTCTAACTGTTGCTTCCTGACCTGCATATAGGTTTCTCAAGAGGCAGGTTGGGTGGTTTGATATTCCCATCTCTTTCAGAATTTTCCACAGTTTGTTGTGACCCACACAGTCAAAAGCTTGGCATAGTCAATAAGGCAGAAACAGATGTTTTCCTTGAACTCTCTTGCTTTTTCCATGATCTGCAGATGTTGGCAATTTGATCTCTAGTTCCTCTGCCTTTTCTAAAACCAGCTTGAACACCTTTAAGATTAAAAGCCTGCAATACAACAGGATTTAAGGAATGCTTTCTATTCTTTTCTGCATAATAAATACCTGGAGAAATCTTGAAGATTCTGATAGCTGGGTTCTATTCCAGAGATTCAGATATCATTTGTTCAGGGTACAACCTGTGCATCAGGATTTATCCCAAGCACACAAGGTGATTCCATGTATGTAGTTAAGGTAAAATACCACTGGCTTAAAGGCAAAAATTAAAATACTTTAGTTTAACATGTGCAAAAATACTATTCCTGTTTTAATAGGTTATTACCACAAAACACAATGCATGATAACATGGTCATTTCTTGCTACAGTTTACTCTGTCTCCCCCATATATTCAGCTTGTGAAAAATGGAGCCTGGTCATATCATTTTTTCAAAACTTTGAAAAGGGAAAGTACTTAGATTCAAAATGGAACCCCTACTACCTCCTTTGTTTCAAAGAGAGAAAATGCATTTTTCCTAATGTCTACTATTTCCCCTGTTAATCTCCTTCAGCCACTGACATTCCAAACACTGTTGTTATAAACAAATAGCATGTCACAGACAAAGCACCTAACAGGTCAACAACTCTTATAATCTCCAGGGGCTGTATTAGTGGGTGATTTTTTTTTTTTTTTTAATGTCTGCATGATAGAATTTGCCACTTTAACCATTTTTAAGCATATATTTCAAGTGGCATTGATGATACTCACAATGTTGTACTCACAATCATGATCACTATCTATTTCCAGAGCTTTTTTATAACCTCAAATAAAAAATCTATAACCATTTATCAAAAGCTAACCATTTCCCTTTCCTTGGCCTCTAGTAACCTTTAGAGTTTTTTGCCTCTGTGAAGTTTCCCATTCTAGATATTTCATGTAAGAGGAATCATACATTTGCTCGTTTGTGTGAGTGTTTCTTAGCTCTGTACTGGCTGGAATTTTTAGTTTTCTGGGGTGATGCTTTTTCTTTGCCTGATTGTCACAAGCCTCATCAGCCCCTTTTGTTCTTATTCTCAACAAATGTTCTTTTTCCATGTAATTCTGAATTCAAAACTTCAGTATTATGTAAAGCATAATATACTATAAAATGCACATATGCATGCATGCACTAATATAAGTAGAATTCTTGCACAATCTATTTGAAAATATTGCTATATTATCCTATTCATTATAAAGTGAATTTATAAAATTATAAAGTGAATTAACTAAGAGAAAAAAGTTTTTTGCTTACAATATTAATTAAGGAAATAGCACATTCTGCTTAATTTGCATATCTTACTGGTAGCTGAAACATGCCAATTGAGCGATTATCTTAATTAATAGTTGTTCACTGAAGTACAATGTTGCATTTCATAAAGAATTAAGACAGACCACTGACTGCTTAATTCTTTTTAGTCTTGACACATTACAAATCATACTAAACCACATTAAGATAATTGCAAAGTTGTATTCACACACACACATAAATCTGTTCATTTAAAAATGGAAAAGTAGAACAGGTCTCAGGTTTTCAGTGAGTGTAGAACAAATTTTTTTTTAATATAAAAAAAGTGATTATATTTTTTCAAGTGGCAAACAGAAATTTTTCTTTTCTTTCTAGTAGTTTTAGTGAAAAATTCCAGAGTAGACAAATCGATTTATTTTTCTATTCTAGAAAATACTGAACAACTTCTTTGCTAAATGAAAAGTAAAAATGAAATTACTGTCTGCTTTCTTTAAAAAATTTTGACTATAAATTAGAAAACCAGAACACTGCTTGATACTCAGAATATTAAAAAAAAAAAAAAATTTACTTTTCCTGAAGATCATAGCATAAGACAAAGCCCAGATAAAATAGCCCTTCAATAGGCAGTTATCAGTTGCCTATGGCTATTTTTCTCACCAAGTGGTCAGTTGTTAACGTGGGTACTCTGATTTTTGTAGGAGTTTGACTTGTTCTGGCTCTTTCTGATTAAGATTCTTCATCATCAAAGAAACAGAAAACACAATTTCTCAACAGTGGTGGGAGTGTGGTGGGTATGAGCCATCAGAACACTGTGTATCTGCAATCTTGTCAGCTTGCTACTCCTGTCTATATCATGGTGATGAAGATGGGGATGAGGGGCTCTGAAAGAGTGGCATAACTTTATTCTCTTTCAGTGTAGGTACCTCTATACTCAATGTTATCTTCTTTTTAAGATAAAGAAGTTGAACCTCAGAGACATTTAGTGACTTGTCCAAGATCGCAAGTATTATTTCTAGGAAGTCATTCAACTGAAGGACAGGTGGTTTCTTCCAGACATCAGGATACTCTGGTGGCAATGGTTATTAAAGTGATGGAGTTAATGTTATTAATCTTTCTGCCTTAACTTTCCCACTTCAGAAGATAGTACACTTTTGTGCAACAAAGATCAGTTTAAATACATAAATGGAGTGGCAAAACTTTTGCTGTTGTTGTTCTCTGAGTGTGAAAGCAAGCTATGAACATAAGTTATACTACATTCTTAAAGATCAAAATTAACAGTTTTTATTATATTTAAAAAACTCTCAAAATTAGTTTACCATTAATCTCTAACAGGATATATCTTAATTTTCACACTCGAAAATATATTTTCTAAGCCTCTTAGTTATATAGAATAGAAACCTGCCTGTCAAAATATTTCTATATTATATAATATCTTCACATAAAATGCAGAATATCAGGTTTCCCTGCCCACTGCATCTCTCCTTTACAAGTAAAAGATAAATATATCTTCTTTACTGCTATGCTAACCCAATCTTAGCTCCAATTGTAAAGTTCTGGTTTTAATTCACTAAATAGGTTGATTGTTTTTTATTAACTCCTCTCTAAAGTTGCCAGGATTATGAATGCCAGCTTCATAACAAACATTCTTTCCCTTATCCCAGCTATGACTCCTAATGCACTCTAACTGCTGTCAAGTAGGAAGACCTTAGGGAAATGATGATGGGGATTAGGGGATCTGATCAGGGCTGCAGTCAGTGGTGACACAGAGAAAAGACACCCAGAGTGTAACCAAGATCTCAAAACAGCACTGTGGAATTCTCTACACTATGATACTGTGCGTTCTTGGAAGGAGTACTTTAAAAAGCTGCCTGGGTCTTAGAGTCTTAGGGTGGAGGGTGGGGAGAAGAGATACTCTCAAAAAAGTGTGCTCTTAACTGAATTCTTAGAAAGATAATGTTATGTAAACAGGCCAAAGATGGTCCCTGTTTAACGGTCTCAATGTCACCTGTGTTATTTACTTCTTCACAGCAGGTTAGAAATATCAACCCAAAGTCCACTGGTGCCAAACTCAAATTCTTACAATCCAATGGCTTCAAGCATAGTCCAAATAAACAAAGTTTTGCCATTTAGATCCTATCTAGTTCACATAACCTGTGAAACTGCTCCCAAATCTGCTACCTCTAACTAAGATAAATGCTGTTAACTATAAAGACACCAAACTGTTGCTGCCCTTTGGGGCTTTCTGCCCAAAGGCTCCCACCTTGCCTCACTGTCTCTGAAAGATCTCTTGTCAGTAGAGACTTGCCCTCTCTTTTAATCATGTCTAAATACTGTCCAATAAAGCTTGTATATTACCACCTCTTATGGTCCTGTCTTTTATTTGATCAACTTTGAAATCCTCAAACAGATAACTCATATAACCTGAAGTTATAACTTATCTAGTGGGGAGAAAAATAAGATCAGATCTACATTCCTTGGGTACATAACAGGAAAGAACCAAACTCCATTAATAGAGATTTTCATCTTCTCTATTTCTCCTCCATGTGTCCATTAGCCCTTTCACCAAATGAACACTGAACAAAGATTTAAAGTACTGTATATTGCTTTGAGGCAGTATCAAAGTATTAGCAATTTAATAGCTTGGAGTGCTACTGTGATAGAGAACACCACAGTACATTTTCCTGAACAGAAAACAAGAGGGCAGTGGGTGCCCTGGAGTACTCACAAGAGACTAAAGACACACAGTAGCCACTGGCACACTGAGTGGAGCCTTTTCTGTGCCATTGATTCAGGGACAAAAGTCAGGAAGGACTTTGTTGTTGTTTCATGTCTTGAGTTTCTTTGAGATTATCCTGGAATATCTACTGTCACCATGTTTCTTCTGCATGATATTGGTTATGTCAGCTGGACCAGATATTGTGGTGAAAATTCCACAGTGTACACCTGTAATTTTATCCATGGAGATAAATTATGGCTGTTATTTGCAACAAGGAATAACAGCAGGCAGGCTATTCTTTCTCTGACATGAATGAAGCTTTTCTTTCAAAATACTCTTGAACCAAGATTTAAAAACCATCTTTTGAAAGGGTGAAATCTGTTTATTTTTGAATTAAAGACTTCAGGTTAAAAGAGGAAATAAATAGTCTCATTTAGAATAAAGCACGACACCTCATACGATAAAAGGAAATGATGCAATGGAAGACACTTTTGAAAACTTCTCAGAAAAGTTTGGCAGGAAATTAAAGGCTTCATTGAAGCTCATTTATCATGCATTCACCTTTAGCTCATGACACATTCCCAGTAATGGTGACATTTGCAAACTAATTTAATTGCATGTTCTTTATTTAGGAGTGATACTATAGGACATACTTTCTAAATAACTATAATATCATGTTGGTCATTATATTTAGTTACTTTTTTAATTCAACTTCAAAATATATATATAATTATGGTTGATACCACATGAAAGGAAACTAATTAACTGGTTAGCGTTTAAAAGCTACTTTTAAAATTAAAGGGGAAAAACCATTTAAAGGTATCTTATAAATGGTTAAATGAGGTCTCAGGAATTGAATTCCAGAGCCTAAGCAGAGCAGATGAGATAGTGAAAAAAATTGCTTTACACGCCAAGAGATGAGGTGCTTAAACGTTTTCCTGCATGGCTCCGCAGCCCTAGATGCCATGTTAGGCCCTAGTAAGTAGTTGCAGGGACTCGAGCAGTGAAATGCTGTCTACAGTAAACATGTCTGGACAGAAGATCCAGAACTTCCAGTAATGACTAGAATGGAGGAAGGATACTACTGCTCACCTGGGATAAAATATACAGAACAACCCTGAAAATAAACTGCATCAAGTGGAAACCCATCCTCTTGACTGAGGAACTGGGAAAACACTCTGAGCTGGAAAGTGTGGAAGAAATTTGTGTTGTTTCTAACAGTCTATATATCTCTCTCTCTCTCTCTTCTCTATTGTTTCTGCCTCACGGTCATGGATCTACATGGTTTCAGAGGTGGTAGTTTTGGCACCTGAAATTCAAAAGAAAAATCATTTCTCTGCAGAGAGGAAATATGGGAAAAAGTCCTTCTGTTGCAAATACTTCTGGAAGAAATATTTGGTTTTTTTTTTTTTTCACCTTTTCTTTCGACACTTAGCCAAGGACGAGTTCATTCAGCAGGTGGGACTATGCAACTGTGTGGGAAACTAAAATGCTAAAGAACATGGAATTGTCAAGGAACTGAGAAAAACACCACTGGGAGCCTATAAGTGTAAAGAAAATGCTTGAGATGCAAGGTATAGAGAAGGGTCCCCTAATTCTGAATATGAACCTATATGTTTCAGGCCTACCTCCAAATGGTGTACACATGTAATGCATGCTGGAAGTAGAATGAAGGCTTTGAGAATTGAACTACAATACCAATCACCACCTAAGTCACAGGCTAATAATACCTTAGAAAAGTATTCTAACACAAAACCAAACAGAACAACAAGAGCTTTTTAAAATATAACTGCAGTCTGTTGCTGTTGTTCAGTCATTAGTTTCTGTCCAACTATTTTTGACCCCATGGACTTCAGCAAGCCAAGTTCCTCTGTCCTCTAATCTCCATGAGTTTGCTCAAATTCATGTCCTTTGAGTTAGCGGTGCTATCTAACCATCTCATCCTCTGCTGCCCCTTTCTTCTTTTGCCTTCAATATTTCCCAGCATCAAGGTCTTTTCCAATGAGTCTCCTGCTTGATCACATCCAATTTACCTTGATTCATGGACCTAGCATACCAGGGTCCTATGCAGTATTGTTCTTTACAGCATTGGAATTTACTTTTACCACCAGACATATTCACCATTGAACATCATTTCTGCTTTGGCCCATCTGCTTCATTTTTTCCAGAGCTATTAGTAATCACACTCCATTCTTCCCCAGGAGCATACTGGACACTTTCCAATCTGGAGGGCTCATCTTCTGATGTCATATCTTTTTGCTTTTTAATACTGTTCAAGGGTTTCTCCAGGAAAGAATACTACAGTGGGTTGCCATTTCCTCCTCTGCTGCTTCTTCGCTTCAGTCGTGTCTGACTCTCTGCAACCCCATAGACAGCAGCCCACCAGGCTCCCCTGTCCCTGGGATTCTCCAGGCAAGAACACTGGAGTGGGTTGCCATTGCCTTCTCCAATGCATGAAAGTGAAAAGTGAAAGTGAAGTTACTCATTCGTGTTCCACTCTTCGCGACCCCATGGACTGCAGCCTACCAGGCTCCTCCATTCATGGAATTTTCCAGGCAAGAGTACTGGAGTAGGGTGCCATTGCCTTCTCCGATTTCCTCCTCTAGTGGACCACATTTTGTGAGAACTTTTCACTTTCACCTGTGTATCTTGGGTGACCCTGCATGGCATGGCTCACAGCTTCATTGAACTATGCAAGTCTCTTCACCATGACAAGGCTGTGTTCCATAAAGGGGAAATATAACTGTTACTGTAACTTAAATAAGATGCCAGTGAACCTGTAGCCTAAACCAAAAATACTTATTGCCCGCTAAAATCACAGTAAAGGGCTAAAGAGTATGTGCAAGACACTTACTCCTTGGAAGGAAAGTTATCACCAACCTAGATAGCATATTCAAAAGCAGAGACATTACTTTGCCAACAAAGGTCAATCTAGTCAAGGCTATGGTTTTTCTATGGTCATGTATGGATGTGAGAGTTGGACTGTGAAGAAAGCTGAGTGCCGTTGAATTGATGCTTTTGAACTGTGATGTTGGAGAAGATTCTTGAAAGTCCCTTGGACTGCAAGGAGATCCAACCAGTCCATTCTAAAGGAGATCAGCCCTGGGTGTTCTTTGGAAGGAATGATGCTAAAGCAGAAACTCCAGTACTTTGGCCACCTCATGCAAAGAGTTGACTCATTGGAAAAGACTCTGATGCTGGGAGGGATTGAGGGCAGGAGAAAGGGACGACAGAGGATATGGCTGCATGGCATCACTGACTAGATGGATGTGAATTTGAGTGAACTCTGGGAGTTGGTGATGGACAGGGAAGCCTGGCGTGCTGCAATTCATGGGGTTGCAAAGAGTCAGACACGACTGAGCAACTGAACTGAACTGAACTGAGTCAAGGCTATGATTTTTCCAGTGGTCATGTATGGATGTGAGAGTTGGACTGAAGAAAGCTGAGCCCCGAAGAATTGATGCTTTTGAACTGTGGTGTTGGAGAAGACTCTTCTTGCAGTCCCTTGGACTGCAAGGAGATCCAACCAGTCCATCCTAAAGGAGACCAGTCCTGGGTATTCATTGGAAGGACTGAAGCTAAAGCTGAAACTCCAATGCTTTGGCCACTTCATGCGGAGTTGTCTCATTGGAAAAGACCCTGATGCTGAGAGGGACTGGGGGCAGGAGGAGAAGGGGAAAACAGAGGATGAGATGGCTGGATGGCATCACCGACTCAATAGACATGAGTTTGGGTAAACTCTGGGAGTTGGTGATGGACAGGGAGGCCTGGCGTGCTGCGATTCATGGGGTCGCAAATAGTCGCACACGACTGAGCGACTGAACTGAACTGATGTGCAAGCAGAATTTTCATACACTGCCAATGGGGATGTATTCTTGAAAACAATTTGAAAATTAATTATAAATTTAAACATGTTCTCACTGTATAATCCAACAATCCCAATCCTAAGGATTTACCCACACAAGACATAATCTTTATTCACATAAAATCCTCCAAGCTAATATTTCAGGAGTTTTATTCAAAATCACCAAAAACTGGAAACAAGCTAAATGTTCCTCAACTAGAGGATGGAGAAACAGGTGCTGGCATAGCCATGCAATGGAGTATTACTTAACAATGAATAGGAACAAGCTACTTATATATAGAAGGATAAATCTCAAATATCTTATGCTATGTGAGAGAAATCAGACTCAAAATTCTACATATTGTATAAACCCATATATATGATGGTTTGGAAAAGACAGCACTGTAGAAATGGAGACTACATCAGTATTTATTAAGCATTAAAGGGAAGGGAAACAGAGGGACCCAGAGAAGTCTGACTACCTCGGATGCCCCCCTTGAGGGCTCTATAAACATGATGAGGTATGGAAGAAGTGGGTGCATGCAAGCCAGAGGGCCTACTGCTGGTTGTTTTTGAACATCTGGGGCTTTCCTGGTGGCCTGAGGGCACCATCGATACCCCTCCAGAAGGTGACTTAGAAATAGGCACAGAGCAAACATGGGATGTTCTTGGCCAAGGATCAAGCTGGTCCAGGGGGACCCAGAAACAACTTACACCACCCCACCCTCATGGAAGATCCACCTCTACCCACGTTGTTCTCACATCCTCTTCTAACAAGAAAAGGCTGATCAAGGCTGGTGGGTTGGCCTTGATCACGCACACACATACACTACACATACAGATACACTACATATATACATTTACTATACATACACACATACATGCATACACATATGCACATACCCTGTTCTAGACAAGAGGGCTGATATCTTGTTATCAGCACTCCTTCCTAGTTTTTCCATTTACGCTACTAATATAAATAAGACTTGGTCACAGAAAGGGGGGTAGTATGAGACCCTTTTGCATAAAAGACTTTTTTGAAGGTGATCTAAGTGTTGGGGTTTCCCTTGTAGCTCAGTTGGTAAAGAATCTGCATGCAGTGCAGGAGACATGGGTTCGATCCCTGGGTTGGGAAGATCCCCTGGAGAAGGAAATGACAACCCACTCCAGTATCCTTGCCTGGAAAATCTCATGAACAGAGGAGCCTTAGTATTCTTTCTTATTCATATTGCTGATTACATGGCTATTTATTTGTGAAAAATAGATAAGTACATCAAAAACAGTGAATTTTACTTCACATAAATAAATTAAAAATGGCCTAATATATGCTAAATCTAGCACTCTGTATTTAAAAATAAAATTAAAGATAAGCTGAAATGTTCAAATACTATCTCTGAATGCCACAGTAAATTGACTGTTCAGGGCCAAGTTGATTTGCCTACTAAGCTAGAAACCCTAATTTACTGGCTGATACAGGGAGATCATTAAGAGGAATTAAACAACAAAGCAAATTTTGCTATTTAAGTTGGTTGAGAAGCTTATAGCATCAAACGATTGTTGGCTTTGTATTGGTAATTTACGGTGCAGAGATAGTAGCATCACTTTACTATGTGAAAAGTACTGATATTTGAGAACCTAAGTAATTTGGTCCCTCTAAATTAGACTTTCCAAAAAGTAATATCATATCTTCATTTCACTTTATATACTTCACTCTTACAGAAGACCAAATAAATGAGCTAAAGAACACTAGAATTGGTTAAAAGCTTTTCTTGATAACATTCCCCAGAACAGTTTTGGAATCCTAGGTAGTGAATGTTAGGTGACACAGCTCACACTGACCCCACGCTTAGCCTCCTAAACTGCAGCAAGAATTCCCCAGCTGCAGGAAATCTGGGAAGTCTCTAAGCTTAGAATTTCCTTTTCTTGAAGAGAGCTGCCTTGCCTAAGGTCATAACCACTCCTCAAGATCAGGCCACATCCAATGCTTGGCCAATGAAGAAGTATAAAGGTCTGGCCCCCTGCTTACATTGGAACAACTGTGGGAGGCTCTCTGAGTTGCAGACTATGGCTTGGTATCAGCGGACACGTCCGTTGCAGTTGCATCAGAATTGAACTTCCTTTCACTTCTTTTCTGTCTCTTTCAATGCCCCTGGATGTAGATTTCAAAAGTAGTCACTAACACCTTTCCTGAAGCAAATCTCCACATCAATTTCTGTTTTGCCAGAACCCTGACCTATAAAACTTGGTGCCAAAAAGGGTGCAAGGAAAACAGACACTGAAAGGAGATATTGAAGCTAAATGGCCTTCCAAGTAACTAGCAGTGAGGAATCATTATTGATGGTGTGTGCAACACTAGTAGTCCCTGGTATGCTGTGGTGGTGTAATTGTTAAAACTTTCACAGGTGGGTGTAAATTCACTGGCAGGTGCAATGTTTCAGGCTGAGGTAGTAATTTCAAGGATTATAGAATTAAATGACTTATTGAATGTGCTGGAGAAAAACAATGCAGAACTGGGGTTGATTAATCACCAATTAAACATTAAGTGTGAAAACCTTGGCAGCTTATAAAAAGACTCTCATCCCACATAGAGATGAAGAGCTGCTGAAGCTGAGGATGAGGTCATATCTTAACATTTGTAGGTATAAAGGCTTGATAGCAGGTTGGATTTTCAATTGAAAGATATTCTATGTCAAAGTGACAGCCTTGCTTAGGAAGGAGTAAGATCCTGGGACTTGGGATACAGATGTCTGCGTTGATGCATTTAAAAACTTAGTTTCAAATGCATGTTTTGACCTTCCGAAATATTTCACTTCCCAAATATAAAGCAAACAAAATTTGCTTGTAAGAAAATGAAGATTTCATCAGATTTTATTGTCACCGGCTCTTCTGGTCACCAATATGTCCCGCTGTAGCCTCTCCAAAAAAGTGCCAGGTCTAGTAAAACAGAAAGAGACAGACCTCAAAGAAGCTGCAGAGGTTAACCAATATGCACCAGTTGGAGTCCACAGAAGCTGCATGGCAATGAATCCTAGGAGTGCAGAATCAAAGACAGATGAAACATTAAGCTTGGATTAAAAAACAGTTTAGACTGGGTTATTCTTCTATTTGACAAAATTTCACACGCTGGTCAGGATCTGAAAACAACCACTCACACTATTAGGTTGGCTCTTCAGAAAGTGATGGCTCATCCTCCATCCTCTGAGAAGCAGAAGTGCTTGAAAGAGAGAACAAAAAGGTTCAGACGTGAGGGCATGCTAGCAGGATATGCTGTATGAGGCCCCAGATGACAATGTTACATGTGAGATCCCAGAGGACACTCAGTGTACCAGTGATATGGTATACCCACTGATGGGAAGGGCTTCAACATCCTGGAGAAGCTCAGTGGAGGCTATCTCTTGTAGGGCAGAATAAATGGTTGCAATGCTCTTTTTTTTCGCCACACCACCTACCAAGTGGGATCTTAGTTCCAGGACCATGGGAAAAACAACCCAGATCTCCTGTAGTGGAAACGCAGAGACTTAACTACTGGACTTCCAGGGAAGTCCTTGAAATGCTCCTATAAAACTGTGCTCCTTGATAGCAATAGGGATTAGAGAATCCCAACATAATAGAGAGGAACTATCAATAGTTAACTATTGGAAGGAAGGTGTACACAATTATTGCAATAAACAGCATGGTGCAGCAACCAGGGAAAACTGATCTGCAAAAAAAGTATGGAGTTCTTAGGAGCAAGATAAATGAGTAGACAATAGAAGCTGTTTACCATCTGTAATAACATAATGGACCAAAAAACTCAGGAATGGATGATCTGGAACATAAGAGCAGCCATCTCAATAAAATGTCACAGTATATTGTTCAGTTTTAGGACCTGAGCCAAATCTCCAATCTGGAAACCAGTGGCCTAAAGAAAAGCCAGGCCCTGAAGAGTAAGGACCCTGCAACCCTGCAGCAAGGGTCTGTGTAATAACTTCCCCAGATTTTCCCAAAAATGATTTACAGACAGGGCAAGCTTCAGGGGCTGTGATATTCCTCTTTGCTCAGAAAGGCCTTGTCCCTGGCTCAATGCTCTGATGTTACTATCTTGAAATTCTTAATAATTCTGTCATTGAATGTGTGCTTTGCAAGTGAAATTTGATGTAACAAAGGACCCTGTATGTGAGCAGATTGGATGTGCACAGTCTGTGTGCCCTTCTATTCCTGCTATTCCATTTGTGTAGTGTTGTAATGCCCCATGACAAGAGAATTCTAGCAGACCCATGAGAATTCAGTGAGATTCAGGATGAGTATAATCACGTTGCACTTATGACTAGGTAATGAGAGTCCCTGAAAGACCACACTTTTCAACTGAGCCAGAACTTGCTCTGAACTCAGAAAGAAGGCAGTGACATTCTGAAGCAACACAAGTGACCAGGGAACTCAGTCACATCCTTTCTTTCTTTTGTTGCTTGCCTGTATGTGTCAACTACTAATGCTGAAAACGACTTTGAAAGATAGAGCGACATAAGTTCCTTTTCCTTCAGTCCTTCCTTACTGATCAGTAAATTGAGGAGAGGGTGTTGGTAGAATGTACAAATATCAAGAAGTGAAAAAAAAAAAAAGTTGAATTAGTTTTGTGGAACATTTCTGCTATTCTGGTAAGAGTAAAATGCATATGCTTGTGTGAATTACAAAATGCTAATTATTCCATTTTGATGATTCTGCATATGAGTAAATGCTCTTTAAAACCAGCATTGCATGATATAAAGATGAACAGAAAAATATATGCTAATGATTATGTCATTTTTTTTTTTACTTTAGAATATTAAGTAACAAATTAAAAATGCTGTGATGAATTCAAAGGAAACCTCCCACCATCATGAGAGGACACTACTTGCTAAGTTTCTTTAAATACTTTCTTTTGTTGTTGTTGTTCAATCCCTAACTTGTGTCCAATTCTGTGACCCCATGAACTGCAGCATGCCAGTCTCCTCTGTCTATCACTATCTCCCAGACTTTTTCAAATTTATGTCTATTGAGTCAGTGATGCTATCTAACAAGCACATCCTCTGCCACCCCCTTCTCCTTTGCCTTCAACATTCCCCAATATCAGGTGCTTTTCCAATGAGGAGGCTTTGCACATCAGATGGCCAGATGTTTGGAGCTTTAGCTTCAGCAACAGTCCTTCCAATGAATATTCAGGGTTGATTTCCTTTAGGATTGTCTAGTTTGATCTCCATGCATTCCAAGGAACTTTCAAGAGTCTTCTCCAGCACCACAATTTGAAAGCCTCATCAGTGCTCAGTCACATCAATTCTTTAGCATTCAGATTCAGCATCAATTCTTCAGCATAAACCAGAGTTTATGGTCCAACACTCATATCCCTACAAGACTATTGGAAAAACCATAGCTTTGACTATAAGGACTTCTGTTGGACAAATCATGTCTCTGTGTTTTAATACACTGTCTACGTTGGTCATAGCTTTCCTTCCAAGGAGAAAGTGTCTTTTAATTCCATGGCTGAAGTCACCATCCACAGTGATTTTGAAGCACAAGGAAATAAAATCTGTCAATGTTTCTACTTTTTTCCCTTCTATTTGCCATGAAGTGATAGAACCAGATGCCATGATATTAGTTTTCTGAATGTTGAGTTTCAAGACAGCTTTTTCACTCTCCTCTTTCAACTTCATCAAGAGCTCTTTAGTTCCTCTTCACTTTCTGCCATAAGGGTGGTATCATCTGCCTATCTGAGGTTGTTATTTATCCTGGCAATTTTGATTCCAGATTGTAATTCATCCAGCCTAGCATTTCCCTAGCATTTATATGCAGATGTGCTCTGCATATAAATTAAATAAGCAGAGTGACAATACACAACCTACAGCCTTGTCATAATTCTTTCCCAATTTTGAACCAGTCTGTTGTTCTATGTCCTGTTCTAACTGCTACTTCTTGACCCACATACAGGTTTCTCAGGAGGTAGTTAAGTGGTCTGGTAGTCCCATCTCTTGAAGAATTTTCCACAATTTGTTGTGATCCACACTGCCAAAGAGTTCAATGTAGTCAAAGAAGCAGAAGTAGATGTCTTTTCTAGAACTCCCTTGCTTTTTCTATGATCCTATGAATGTTGACCAAATTAATCTCTGGTTCCTCTGCCTCTTTGAAACTCAGCTTGTACATCTGGAAGTTCTTGGTACATGCACTAATGAAGCCTAGCTTGAAGGATTTTGAGCATAGTCTTGCTAGAATTTGAAATGAGTGCAACTGTATGATAGGTTGAACATAATCTTTGACACTGCCCTTCTTTGGGATTAGAATGAAAACTGACCTTCTCCAATACTGTGGTCACTACTGAGTTTTCCAAATTTTCTGACATATAGAGTTCAGTTCTCTAACAACATCATCTTTTACTTTAAATACTAGAGCTAGCAGGTTTCTCATTTGGAGAAGAATCACAATATACACCTACTGGGTTCAGGATATAGGGTCTCTCACAGTAGAGAAGGACAAACTTTTTTTCAAAAATAGCTTTTGGGGAGCTATCTGACCTTAAAAAAGTAGGACACTTGACCATGGAATATCAAATACCATGTAGCCCAAACCGCTTGTCAAGACCTGCATTCTGTCAGACACACCAAGTTACAAGTTCAGTGGAAATAATGGATCAGGCATGAACAGGGTCACCAAGAAGGGCAAGTACAAGTAAGTAGGGTGATTAAGAGGTCCAGAGCCTCCACTCTTTAAGCCATTAACTTTCCTTCAGTTCATGACTACTACCATATGGAGGATACTGAATATATGATGGAGGAAGAAAAATACATCGCTCAGAAATGTAGTAAACACACAAAATCAACCACCTATAACACGGCAGTATGTCCTTTTAAGGTAGAATACATGGATACAGAAACAAAAAAACGTAAAAATACAAACGATTCCATTTATTGACACTTTTAAGAATCCACTTGAGCTATTTTTCCTTATCATCCCTGAAACTGATTTTCCTGGGTTGCTTAGAAGTCCAGGTTGCCAGAGAGTGAACACTTCCACAAGAGGACACTCAGAGCTTCTCATTATATTTCAAGCTATGGCTGAAACTCTTTTTCTCATGATTCTCTTTCCACAAGACCACCAGACAAGGAAAGGAGTCACCATTTGGGGAGGTATAATTGGCCCTGACCATCAGGAGGAGACAGGGCAAAGACGTGAGGGCAAAGAAAAATATGTTTGACATCTAAGTGATCCCTTGCAATGAAGCTTGCCCAATTTTGGCAATCGGTTCAGTTGTTCAGTCGTGTATAACACTTTTGGCAATACATAGTCAAATACAGTAGCCATGGCTTAAGCAGGTATAATGCTCAGTGGCTCAGCTCCCATAAATATAAAATTTCATGCCATCCCACTAGTGAAGGGACCTAGATCAGCAGAGCCGGCAGAAAGAGCGAGGGGGAATCTACAATGTGTTAGAGGAGGGAGATGAAGATTATCACTTACAGCTTAAGAACACAGGGTAGTGGAGTGTGGATAGGAGGTCTCCAGTTTATCTGATCAACTTTTCCTTGTGTGTGCTTCCCAGGAAAGGCATCACACCACAATCCTGAAAGAACTCTCCAAGAACATATATGACGCACATGCAGCTGCTTCGCAAAAGCAGTGGGTGGTAGTGGGTGTTCTGGTGAGTATGCAGATTAGTTGCATCACTTTTTAGGCTGGAACACTCATTCTCCTAGCAACTGGGTGTATTGGAAGATAACAGATCTCACTTTAGTTCAGCCACAGCTAAAGAAAGTACTTCAGCCAGGGTCAATTTCTCTTCTTGCGGGCAGCCTGAACCTAACGACTGGCCACTGGAAGGCATGAAAACTTGCCTCTTTTCCTTGATTTCAGATAACTCTGAAGAGATATCCCAGCAAATGAGCTTCCTGTGCTATCAGCTGAGCAATGAGGCACACTCAATCCCTGCTCAATCAAACTTCTTTTAATCACCTATTTTGTACAATAATCTTCCTGCAAATCTCTGCCTCAGAGTCTGTTTCCTAAGAAATCTACCTTGTGAGCTCTTGTGATCTTTAACTCCACTGTTGCAAGCCGAGAAAAATGAGGTAAATGATGATAGGACCATTTTCTGCATGTGCAGATTGATGTCGCATATTCCAACCATAGAGAGCTACAACTTTGATATAAAATACTGCTTATCACATACAAAATACACAGACAAGTGTGTATCTGAACTAAATTACCAGGCAAATTCCTTTCCTCATCATTGATTTAATAGGATAAATAATATGGGAGCCAAAGAAAGTTCCATTTATATGCATTGTAAATGAAACCAAATAAAGAATTTCATTCATTTCTTTATGAGATGTCAAATTAAAAAGCTGATAGGAGAGCTAAATGAACTGAAACAGGATGAACAACAACAACAAAAGTCCCACATTATTCTTTGATTGCTGGTCACATAAATATTAAAGGGATTATCAGAACTAGGCTTTATTTAACAAGCAAGCTAATCAAAAAGCAGAAATAGATGAGCATTAATTACATTTGCATTTGAAATCAAATACACAGAAAGTATTTTAAGAGAATGGGGCAATGCCAGCTAATTGATCATGTCAGAGAAGCTATAAACCATTTCCGTAAAAATGTCTTCCCTAGATATCCAGATTGCTTATAAGGCCGCGACTCCACTGGAATTTCTCTCCCCATTCAACCTGTGAACTATTGCTTAATTCTTGTTTTTAGAATGAAAGCCTATCAGCTATGGCTGATATCTTCTATAACAGACTAGAGTCTGTGGTCTAATTTCTTCAAAGAATAAGCTTGTCATTGCAGACTAGAAGTGACAGCATGCTGTGTGGAGAGGGAGATTAAGGATGTTCAGATGATGTTTTGGTAGATTTTTTTGCTTTCCTAAGCCACTGTATTTAAAAGATAGAGAAACGTTATGACCAACCTAGAGAGCATATTTAAAAGCAGAGACATTACTTTGCCGACTAAGGTCCATCTAGTCAAGGCTATGGTTTTTCCTGTGGTTATGTATGGATGTGAGAGTTGGACTGTGAAGAAGTCTGAGCACCGAAGAATTGATGCTTTTGAACTGTGGTGTTGGAGAAGACTCTTGAAGGTCCCTCGGACTGCAAGGAGATCCAACCAGTCCATTCTGAAGGAGATCAGTCCTGGGGTTTCTTTGGAAGGAATGATGCTAAAGCTGAAACTCCAGTACTGTGGCCACCTCATGCGAAGAGTTGACTCATTGGAAAAGACTCTGATGCTGGGAGGGATTGGGGGCAGGAGGAGAAGGGGACAACAGAGGATGAGATGGCTGGATGGGATCACTGACTCGATGGACGTGAATCTGAGTGAACTCCGGGAGTTGGTGATGGACAGGGAGGCCTGGCGTACTGTGATTCATGGGGTCGCAAAGAGTCAGACATAACTGAACAACTGAAATGAACTGAACTGAACCGAACTGAACCTGAAAATATACTGCATTAAATAAAATAAGCATTAAATAAAACATGAAATAAAATAAAAAGGAAAAAAATGTATTTAGGCAATATTTCCAAGATAATGGGGCATGAAAGATTCTGGCTGAAGGACTAAGACTGAAAGTTAAGCTGACAACTTCTCTAATTGTGAATGCTACATGACTATGGTGTCAGGATGCAGTGATCTTTGGATCATTGATTAGAAGTTTCCCCATGATTGAACTGAACTGAAAATAGAGATAGTACAGTAGCAACTTAATTATCTTATGAAATAAATAAATGTTCTATGCCAATGGGGAAAACAAACATAGAGTCTGAATAGTGAACAAAATCAGAAAATAAGCTCCCCAAATAAACAATTTCAGTGTATATTTCAAGAATGGATTCTGTCACCCAACAAATTGTATAATCAATCACTGAGCTAGAACTTTTTTGGAAGACTGAGGTCTTGCTTGTATTATAAGGCTTGATTTTCTTTCTGTTATGAGGGAGAGAAAATCGGATGGGCCTCAGGAAATCTGTACTGCTTGTTTTCTTTTCTGAAATAGGAAATCAGAAAGAAAAACTAGGAATATTAGAGGACATATTCAGGATATCAAATATTCTAAAAAAAATTCCCAGAAAAGAAAATTTGAGAGAGAAAAATAATCAAAGAAGAAATTACTAATAATAAAAAGCCATGCACCAATACAAATTATTGTGTAATTTTAGGTCTCTGACTATACAGACAATCCTAATGGTTTGCAGAGAGAAAAAAATGTCTCATACATAGAGGAATAGGAAATGGAACACACCAGATATCTTAAGACCAACAGTGGTAGTTTAAAAATGTCTTTACAATTCTGAATAAAAATGTTTTCCAATCTTGAATTCAATATTATATAGTCTCCTTATGCATTAAAAACATGTGAATTTTAAAAACATTTTTCAGAACTGCAAGTTCTCCAAAAGTTTGTCTTTGTTGCAATCTTTTGACAAAGCTACCCTCCAGATTGCTGGAAGAAATATCAATAACCTCAGATATGCAGATGACACCACCTTTATGGCAGAAAGTGAAGAGGAACTAAAAAGCCTCTTGCTGAAAGTGAAAGAGGAGAGTGGAAATGCTGGCTTAAAGTTCAACATTCAGAAAACTAAGATCATGGCATCTGGTCCCATCACTTCATGGGAAATAGACGGGGAACAGTGGAAACAGTGTCAGACTTTATTTTGGGGGGCTCCAAAATCACTGCAGATGGTGACTGCAGCCATGAAATTAAAAGACGCTTACTCCTTGGAAGGAAAGTTATGACCAATCTATATAGCATATCCTAAAGCAGAGACATTACTTTGCCAACAAAAGTCCGTCTAGTCAAGGCTATGGTTTTTCCAGTAGTCATTATGGATGTGAGAGTTGTGAAGAAAGCTGAGCACCGAAGAATTGATGCTTTTGAACTATGGTGTTGGAGAAGACTCTTGAGAGTCCCTTGGACTGCAAGGAGATAAAACCAGTCCATCCTAAAGGAGATCAGTCCTGGGATTTCTTTGGAAAGAATGATGCTAAAGCTGAAACTCCAGTACTGTGGCCACCTCATGCAAAGAGTTGACTCATTGGAAAAGACTCTGATGCTGGGAGGGATTGGATCACTGACTCGATGGACGTGAATCTGAGTGAACTCCGGGAGTTGGTTATGGACAGGGAGACCTGGCGTGCTGCAATTCATGGGGTTGGAAAGAGTCGGACATGACTGAATTACTGAACTGAACTGAACTGACCCTCCAGTGAAACAAGAAAGTAAACTGAGAGAGAAAGACAGCATGAGATCAAGAAACATAAGTCTCAATCCCAGAAGAGAAGTGAAAGTGATTCCCAGGGTGACTGCAAAAGAAAAACATTGGAAAAGGCTTGTTAAGAATAAGTCTAGATTGAAACATAAAAGACTTTAAGGAGAGAGCCCCTCAATAACAAAAATGTAAACAGAATAAATAACATAGTTGGCCATATTTAAAGGAACTTTAACAGTTTCTCTACATTGCTCATTAGTTAATTCGGCAGGAATGAACTAATAATAGCTAATTAAAATGCAAACAAATTATAAAAAATAAAGCAACTATAAATTGATTACTTTCTATGCTGCTCAGGGTGGTAAGGTATTTTCATGTTATATACTAAAAATAGCAGTCACAGTTTTTCAGAGTCTTCTAGAACTCAAACATACTTTGAACTCTCATCTTTGAACTCTTGAAACTAAGAATTATTATTTCATAATGAGAAAATCAAAACTCTGAGAAGCTAAAAGATGTGTCCTAAATCAAACAGTTAGCAAGAAGTGAAATGGATTCAAATCTGTATTCTAATGTCTACGCCTTTTCTAATAAAGCTTGCTTAACTGGCATGCTAATACATAACTACTCATATTGCACACATGAAATTCAGTGTTACAAACCATGCTGATATACAATATTGTATTTGTGTATTTCTTTCTGCTGTGTATTTCTTTCTTTTTCTTGGGGATGGTTTTGATCATGGCCTCCTATACAATGTTATGAACCTCCATCCAAAATTTTTAAGGGACTCTATCAGATCTAATCCCTTGAATCTATTTGCCACTTCCACTGTATAATCATTAAGGGATTTGATTTATGTCATATCTGAATGGTCTTTCCCTACTTTCTTCAATTTAAATATGAATTTTGCAATAAGAAATTCATAATCTGAGACACAATAAGGTCCCAGTCTTGTTTTTGCTCACTGTATAGAGCTTCACCATCTTTGGCTGCAAAGAATATAATCAACCTGATTTCAGTATTGACCATCTGGTGATGTCCATGTGTAGAGTTGTCTCTTGTGTTGTTGGAGGAGGGTATTTGTTATGATCAATGCATTCTGTCAGCAAAACTCTGTTAGCCTTTACTCTGCTTTATTTTGTACTCCAGGGCCAAACTTTCCTGTTACTCCAGGTATCTCTTGACTTCCTACATTTGCATTTCAATCCCCATGGTGAAAAAGACATCTTTTTTTGGTGTTAGTTCTAGAAGGTCCTGTAGGTTATCAAAGAACCAGAAAGTCTTCCCAAGTGATCAACACAAAGAAATAGACAAAAACAGTAGAATAGGAAAGACAAGAGATCGCTTCAAGAAAATTAGAGATACCAAGGGAACGTTTCATTTAATGATAGGCACAATAAAGGACAGAAATAGTATGGACCTAACAGAAGCAGAAGATATTAAGAAGAGGTGACAAGAATACACTGAAGAACTACACAAAAAAAATCTTAATGACTCAGATAACTATGATGGTGTGATTAATCACCTAGAGTCAGACATCCTGGAGTGTGAAGTCGAATGGACCTTAGGAAGCATCACTACAAACAAGGCTAGTGGAGGTGATGGAATTCCAGCTGAGATATTTCAAACCCTAAAACATGATGCTATAAGAGTGCTGCACTCAATATGCCAGCAAATTTGGAAAACTCAGCAGAGGCCACAGGACTGGAAAAGGTCAGTTTTCATTCCAGTCACAAAGAAGGGCAATGCCAAAGAATGTTCAAACTACTGAACAATTGCACTCATTTCACACACTAGAAAAGTAATGCTAAAAATTCTCCATGCTAGGCTTCAACAGTACATAAACGAAAAAAATTTCCAGAATTCAAGCTGGATTTAGAAAAGGCAGAGGAACTAGAGATCAAATTACCAACATCCATTGGATCAAAGAAAACACAAGAGAATTTCAGAAAAGCATCTACGGCTTTTTCATTGACTATGCTAAAGCCTTTGACTGTGTGGATCACAACAAATGGTGGAAAATTCTTAAAGGGATGGGAATACCAGATCACCTTGCTTGCCTCCTGAGAAATCTGTATGCAGGTCAGGAAGTAACAGTTAGAACTGGACATGGAACAACAGACTGGTTCCAAATTGGAAAAGGAATACGGCAAGGCTATATATTGTCACCCTGCTTATTTAACTTACAGGCAGAGTACATCGTGTGAAACGCCAGACTGGATGAAGCATAAGCTGGAATCAAGATTGCCGGCAGAAAAATCAATAATCTCAGGTATACAGACGACACAACCCTTATGGCAGAAAGCAAAGAGCAACTAAAGAGACTCTCAATGAAAGTGAAAGAGAAGAGTGAAAAAGATGGCTTAAAACTCAACATTCAGAAAACTAAGATCATAGCATCCAGTCCCATCACTTCATGGCAAACAGATGGGGAAACAATGGAAACAGTGGCAGACTTTATTTTGGGGGGCTCCAAAATCACTGAGATGGTGACTGCAGCCATGAAATTAAAATATGCTTACTCCTTGGAAGAAAAGCTATGAGCAACCTAGACAAAATATTAAAAAGCAGAGACATTACTTTGCCAACAAATGTCCATCTAGTCAAAGCTATGGTTTTCCCAGTGGTCATGTATGAATGTGAGAGTTGGACCATAGAAAAAGCTGAGCACCTAAGAATTGATGTTTTTGAACTGTGGTTCAAACTCTTGAGAGTCCCTTGGAGAGCAAGGAGATCAAATCAGTCAATCCTAAAGGAATCAGTCCTGACTATTCATTGAAAGAACTGATGCTAAGCCTGAAGCTCCAATACTTTGGTCACCTGATGTGAAGAACTGACTCATTGGAATAGACCCTGATGCTGGGAAAGATTGAAGACAGGAGAAGGGAATGAAAGAAGAATAGATGATTGCATGACATAACCGACTTGATGGACATGAGTTTGGGCAACTCTGGCAGTATTGGTGATGGACAGGAAAGCCTTGTGTGCTCCAGTCCATGGGGTGACAAATAGTCAGACATGACTGAGTGACTGAACTGACTGAACTGACTGTGCTATGTATGTATGTATATGTGTTTGTAGGTAGGTAGATAGGTCATAGGTACACATATGTAATTTTCTCAGCAAGAGTATAAGCATTTGGTCGAGAGGAATTATATATTTCATACTCACATTTACTGTTAGCAGAGAACTAACACACAACTAGCTTTCAGACATTGTTCAGACATTGTTCAGACATTGTTTCAGACTAGTATAAGCATTTGGTAGAGAGGAATTATATATTTCATACTCAAATTTACTGTTAGCAGAGAACTAACACACAACTAGCTTTCAGACATTGTTCAGACATTGTTTCAGACTAGTTTTCAGACATTGTTAGCAGAGGACTTTACACACAACTAGCTTTCAGACATTGTTCATTTGGCAGATGCTTTTCTGAGCTCTAAAGAAAATCTTTTTAACATAAAAAATATATATAGCATGAGTAAGTGAAATAGTCATATTCTTACGTCTACTTCCTTAGGACTTTACTTTCAAAATATTTTTACCTTTAAAATGAAATACTACATGTGGTAGGGAATCATTTTTACATTTGTCTGTGCTAGGAAGAATAAACCTGTACAATCAAATTTCAATACCAACTTTACTTCAAAATCATTAGATGAAATGTTGTAGTAAGATTTAATTATGAGTGTCAGATTTCAGAAATTTGTATATTTAGGGAATTTCCAGCAAAGTAAGAGAAGAGAGTATCCACAAAACTGTTTGGCTTTATACAAGCTGAGAGTGTTTCTAAAAAAAAGAGTTATGCAACCACTAAATACTACTGGAATGATTCCAACAGATTCTACAACATGAATGCCAATGGTAACTTGAGGAGATGTCTTACAGAGAGAAGTAGATGAGGTGAAAGCTACACTGCAGGGCTTATTTTACAACTCCCCACTAAAACGTAAGCTCCATAAGAAGTTTGTTTTTTCTTTTTTTCCCTTCCTAGTGCTGTCTCTAGTATCTGTTACAATGCTAGATAGAAAAGGAACTCCACAACAATTTATTAAATTTTAAGCACAACTATATTCCAGGTCCTGTGGTAAGTTGCTAAGTGCTGGGATTTAAATTGAACAAAAAAATATTTTTCCCCAGGTGCTAATGAGCTCTATAGAGAAAAAAGTAAGAAAAGGGGACAGGGAATGTATTAACAGGAGGCAAAAAGGGTAGATCACAATTGGCAATGAGCAGTTCAGGGGAGGCTGCTTTAAGGTAGTTATGTTTTCACAGAAACATGAAATGGCTAAGGACAGAAGCCCTGACAAAATCTGTGAGAAGTGCATTGTAGGTAGAGGGAAAAGTTAACCCCTGACCTCCTGATGTAAGACTGTGCCTAGAATATTTGAGAAACAAGAAAAAATAATTGATTATCATAACTGTTTTTAAAATTTGCCCAAACATCCTAGGAGGTGATTCTTAGTTCCATTTTGTGAATAATGAAATGCAGATTCAGAAAAGTCACCCAGTATGTTAGTCAGGTTTCCTTCCACAAAGTGACGCTTGCTGTGGGCCATGGTTTCTCAGCAGTGGCACATTTGATATTTGGGGCTGGATAATTCTTTGTTGTCAGGAGGGGTCCTGTGCATCATAGGCTTCTATCTACTATATGCTGATAGCACTCCTCTCCCCTCGAATCCCACATGACAATAAAAAATTTCCCCAGACATTTTCAAATGACCCTGAGGGTAGGGAGGATTAAATTACCCCTGGATGAGAACCACTGCCACTGAGTAGTACAGATAATAGTCAAGATATCATTCTAAATGACTGACAGTTACTTTAGGCCCTGTTTTGAAGAAATGACCAAATTAGTTGCATTGCAATGATGATATTTAACCCTATTAATGGTCATTTTATGCCTAATTGATTGACTCTGCTATAGGCATTTAAATCAGCTGCAGAAATAGCCCCAAATACTAAAGTGACTAGAATGAGGTTATGCTTTGCATTACTCAACAATGTCTTCTGTGCATGTAAAATTAAAGCACACCATGGAAATTTTGAGCAATTTTACTTAAGTTTAGCATGAGAATACATGTACCCTTTATTAAACTAACTCATTTTATTAAAAAGCATAAAAAATATTTTATATTCCATGTTTTAGGACAAAGCTATCATTAGATTTTACTAATTTTCCAAACAAATCAATCTCAGTGTAATTAACTCTCAATGAGTACACCCTCATTTCACAATATCTTGAACTCTCCAACTACAATTTATATACCCCACAACTAACAAAGTAAGTATGCTTGCAAGTACTGTCTGTGCCAATTTATTGAGGATGTGGCTTGGGAATATATTCATTTAAGTTTGCCTTATATTCCTTAGTAAAGAAATACATCATTGTAAATTAAGGATGCTCAACTTTCATCATTAAAGTAAACATACATAACTTTTCCCTGTCTTGTAAAGATAGATATCCATTTCACCATGGGACCATCCTTGTCTTAATGATAAATGAATGCTATCATGGAGCTATTTAAGCATGGCACTGAGTAGAGCAACCCTGACTGCATTCAAACGTGAATTGAGTGAAGGCAGTTCAGAAGCTTTTCAATTGGCCTTAACCTTACAGAATGTGTTTCTCCCCTGGCCTCCTGGACAGAGCCTGCTGTTGCTGGGCCTGTGGGAGAAACTTAAATACAGCTTTGTTTTACCACCTGACACTTAAAGCTTTCCTACCAGATTGAAGACATTCAAGTGTGTTAGAGAAGGGATTATGCACAGGAGCTGTTGTTGACAACATGATTTGGGCTAATTAAAAATTATAATACACAAAAACTCATGGAGACCTTAGCAAAGAAAGTGAAGATAAATCCTAATGCTATTTGAGCAAGCACAAAATCATGAGATCTTCTAAAAAAAAAAAAAATCGAACCCCTGATAATATTTATATTAGAATGTTTACTACAAATCCATCATGTTCCTAAAAATAGAAAAAGATCATGAAGTATATGACTTTTTTATTTTAAATTTGTTTTAAAAAGCTAAACACAATTGAGACGTTTCTTGCAACTAGACCTATTTACATTGCAAGTGTTATGAAGTCACAGTCACATAGGACAACTATATTTCTTACATAGCTCAAAATTTGGGCTACCATCCTAATGATATATATGGTGGTTTAGTTGCTTAGTCATGTATGACCCTGCCAGGCTCCTCTGTCCATGGGATTCTAGGTAAGAATACTGGAATGGGTAGCCATTTCCTTCTCCAGGGGATCTATTTTTTCAACCCAGGAATCAAACCCAGGTCTCCTGAATAGCAGGTAGATTCTTTACTGACTGAGCTACTAGGAAATTATATGTATGCAGGTAACGTTTTCTTTTTCCCCTTAACTGATTTATTGTTGTTTAGTCACTAAGCTGTGTCCGACTCTTTTGTGACCTCATGGACTATAGCCCACCAGGCTCTTTTGTCCAAGGAATTTCCCAGGCAAGAATACTGGAGTGGGTTTCCATTTCCTTCTTCAGGGGATATTCCTGATCCAGGGATTGAACTTGTGTCTCCAGCACTGGCAGGTGGATTCTTTACCAAGGAAGTCACCAGGAAAGCCCCCTTAAAGAATATTATTACCCAACTTGAAGTCGTCTAGTAATACTACCCTATGGCTATTTCCAAAATACATAAAACCCTAATATTTGAGTGCACACAACATAGTCTCATCATTATTTTTACCAAGCAAAATTTTTCATGTTAATTACTGTTTGCTCTTTTCCTCCCTCTCTCTCTCCTCTCTCATTTCATTCTATTTATTCATTCTGCCATCTTCTAAGAAAGAATGGTGCTGAATATAAGGAACTCTGTATCAATAGTTGATACAGGGACTTGGGTTACTGAAGATTATTTTCTTAATATGCCAAAAGCTGACATTTTAAGTAAAATTGTGTCTTTCTTTTCATTATAAATCTATGGGTTAATAAATACAGGAGGAATTCTGTGCATGTTGTGAAAAGAAGGTAGAATTTTGAGCAAGGGGGAGAATTTTTATTTGTGATAGTTTTATCAGATACTATGCATTCCAAAGACTCTCATAAGTCTAGGAATTCAAGAATGGCATAGTGAGTTCAGATAAGATCCACAATTGAATGACTAATTTTTAAAGCAAGTGCGACTTAAATTACTATTGCAATAAACATAGTTATTACCAGCAAACTGAGGCAATTTTGTAGCCATTTTGTTAAAACCTCTTCCCATTTTCCTAACTTTTCAAATTCATGTAAACAAATGAAAGATATTTCAATAACAGATTGCATGCATCCTTTTTTTTTTTTTTAATACAGTGCTTTGTTCATTCTTGAAGAAAGGGTTTAAATCTAGAGTGCTGCTGGCAAGAATGAGACTCACTCTTGATGACAGTGCTTAGAAGAATTAGTTTCTTTCAGGATGCTTAATTGCAAATTATTCTTCAATGCTAAAAGTATACACTAAATCAAAGCCTTCATTGCTGTGCTTTTATTTTTTCTTCTTACCAGCACTGCAGAATTAATTTAAGCATATTTTTCCAGCACTTTACTTTAGAGTTTAATTTCCTGAGTATTAAGTAAAACATGAAGGAGTGTGTGTGTGTGTGTGTGTGTGTGGTATATGAGAGAAACTGTTTCCAAAATTATTTGAAAAATATCAAGATCTGATTAAAAAACGCTTAGATGAGATAGTACTAGCATTTCATAAAAAAAGACAAAAAAAACTAATTCATCAGATGCTTTATGGCATAAGTGCTATTTCTAAGAGGAGAGGAAAGAGCAACCCTCAAATGCTGGCATGACTGTCAAAACAGCAAATGCACCTAAAGGAAAGATTGCCTTCAAAAAGCTGGGCAAAAGAATGAGATAAAGTAATGAGGTGTGACTAGCATTTCATACTGAGATTCATCATGTTGTCACTTCAACAATCACTCTCTTGGGGGACGATGCCAATTGTGCAACAGCTAGTTGATTCACCTCTATATTTATCTTATAGTAAATAAGCGGGTAAATAAGTTTCTGCCCAACTTCACCTTTACTTGATTTATAACACTTACTAATCATATTGGACACAGGTAAGACATAACTAAATGAGGCATTGGTGTGGAAGTTGAGTGACCAGGAATAATGTGCTTGACCCAACTGACTATTGCATTTTTAATTTATCCAAAGATGCAACAAAAGCAACACATTCCCCATTTTAACCTATTCACTTGTTTCTTCTGTAACATAGACACAGTTATTCATGAAAAAGAAAAAGAAAACTACTTACAATAGTTTCAAGATGATTTGAATATTAACTAGGAATCTGATCAAGAGTTCCTTAATTAAGGTTGCTGTTGCCTTAAAATAAGCCTGTCTACAATACTTAGATACAGTTAATATACTTTAATGAGTGCACATGATGTAGTTTAAATAATACTGTCAAAGAAAAATCACATACAATATTCAAAGGGACTGTACCATCTTTCTCTTTATTGCATATTAACCTTGTATATAAATTCAATTGAATTTAAAAGCATAATTTGCTTTTTCCTAATATTAAGTACTCAGAAATGTTTTGTCTTTATTCTGATTGCAAATTAGATTAGTATGTTCACAGTTGATTTCCTCTCAGACAGTATAAGGCTTTTCTCTTCATTCAAACAAAGGTGGAAAATCAGTGTAATTATAGCTCAGTGACACTCTGTAATGCAGAGAGATGTAGACGATACTCTAGTTAATACGTGAAAAATTAATTATCTATTCCATTAAAGAGATTTCCCAATAATTTAGAAATGTAGAAAGAAACTGTTTTTTTGTGAACTTCACCTTTCCATTTCTGGCTGTATGTTGTGGCATCCACCACATGAATGAAAAGGCCAATTTAAAAAGAGAATATCCAAATACATACTGAGCTTTTACCATATACCATGTGTTCTACTAGGCATTCTGAAAATAAAAAGAAATATGAAATAATTATATGAGGTATTCAAAGCAAAATATAATACAATATTTTTGATAAAGAGATTCTCATGAATTATCTTATATTAATACATTTTACTTTATGTATTTTACTCTGTTCTCTTTATTTGGTGTATTTAAAAACACAAGTCAGTATGAAAATGCATCTCCTACTGCTATAATATAGTCACAGTAATTCATGAGAAAACAATAGAAACAACCCATTATACTTTTTTCCCTTGCTTTTATTGTATACAAATTATTCCAAAATGTAATGGCTTAAAACAATCCACCATACTCCTAGGTCCTGTGGGTCAGGAACTCAAATAGGCCATAGAAGCAGTATATATATATACTGATTTATATATATATTGCTGTATGGTATAAGATCTCAGTAAGGAAGACTCTAAAATTGTAAGTAATTTGATGAGTATGCCTGGAACCATTTGCAGCTCATTCACTTCCATATCTGGCATTAGCTTGGGCTAACAGGAACATTAGGATTGCTGTTCAGAAGACCTACACATAGTATTTTTATGTGACTTGGTCTTTTCTCAGCATGGCAGTCTAAGAATAGTAAGGCTTCTGACATTAGCAACCTAGGGCTTCAACTGTAAATATTCAAGGGATTATTATAGAAGATAGAATTGTGACTGTATAAATAGAAAAATGAATAACAGCACCTTCAGCCATTTAAAAATATCAAACTGCCCCCTAAATACATTTAATTCCATTTATACCTATAATTTACTCACTGCATCAGCTTGTGCAATTTAAATCTTGATTTCCCCTCTACATGAAAATGGCCTTTGGTATTCCCTGGTTCTCAAGTAAAATACATTTATCATGATGAATTAATAGGCTAGAATTCTAATTATAATCAATCACAAGTTAGGGTCATGGACCTCAGCCAAACCTTCAGTTTACAATCAGGATGGATGAACAGAGGATTAGACCCTGGGTTCTGAGGTGATGGCTCAGAAGGTAAAGAATATTTCGGCAATACGGGAGATCTAGCTTTGATCCCTGGGTCGGGAAGATGCCCTGGAGAAGGAAATGGCTGCTCACTCCAGCATTATTGCCTTGAGAATCCCATGGACAGAGGAGTCTGGTGAATTCCATGGGGTCACAAAGAGTTAGACATGACTCAGTGGCTAACACTTTTACTGTTTCTTTTTTCTGAGGAGATACCACCGGATTACTAATATCTTGCCTAAAGCAAAGGTATTAATATCTTCCCTTTCTTTTTCACCTCTGTATACCCATACTCTAATTGCTATAACAAATCAGAACTATGTTTTCTGGGAACATAGACTAACTTTGAAATGACTTTTTTACCTAGACACTTTCTCATACGTTTACTCATTCAATCATTCATATATTCTTTTTCGGAATACCCCCCTCATTACTTATCACACATAGAATAAAATCTAATTTCTATTATTACAGCCTAAAAAAAGTCATTTGTTTGGATTTTTGCTTGTTTTGCTTATTGATATTTGAAAGTTGTTTTATCATTTGTCTCCTTTAATTTCCTATAATCTCCACAAGAACTGAGACATTTCAGTTATTCACCATCCTATGTGTGTGTGCTCAGTAGTATCTGCCTTTTTGCAACCCCCATGGACTTCAGCCTTCCAGGTTCCTCTGTCCATGAGATTTTACAGGCAAGAATACAGGAGTGGGTTGCCATTCCTTTCTTCAGCGGATCTTTCCTGACACGGGGATTGAACCTGTGTCTCTTGCATCACCCACATTGCCAGGAAGATTTTTTACCACAAGCACCACCTGAGAAGTCCATTCACTATCCTATATTTAGTCCTAAATCACTACTTATTTCCTGTGTACATGATGCATGCTAAGTCACTTTAGTCATGTCTGAGTCATGTGACCCTATGGACCATGGTCTGCCAGGCTCCTCTGTCCATGGGATTCTCCAGGCAAGAATACTGGAGTGGGCTGTCACGTACTCCTCCAGGGAATCTTCCTGATCCAGGAATTGAACCTGACTTCTTATGTCTCCAGCATTGGCAGGCAGGTTCTTTAACACTATCACCACCTTGGAAGCCCACTTATTACCCAGAAATAATTAAATATGTATAGTTTACATTGGATTGATGTTTAGGACAGTTCAAAAAAGGACTAAGACTTTACTATCTTTAGGGACTGGTCATCTTTCAGAAACAATATTTATTTAATTTATCTATTTAGCAGAAAAATGGGAAAAGACAATTTTAGAAGGCAAATAAATCTCCTAAATAACTTAAAAGACACTGGGTCAGATTTCTAAAAGGAAATAAGTACAAGGATGTATGTGCTCAGGCAAATTAAAAATATGATTAAGTGTTATGGCTATAACATCAACATTGTACTTATGTTCCCAAGTTTTAAACAGTAACTATTTAAGGAGATTTTCATTTGCACCATATGATAATAGATTGAGTTTTGATAACAGCATTTGCACTAAATTCATCTAGGCAACCAATGATAACTTGAGAAAGAATAACATCTGGCATAAAGAAGGGGTTAAAGTGAGAGCTATCATAAAGAAAGAAGTAGCTAAATCTGGTGCATGAGATTGAGATTTAAAAAAAAAAAGGGAAAAGAAAGGAAAATGGAAAAATTAATCCTACTTCCATAATCAGAGAGGCTGTATCTTAGAATGGTCACATTGGCAGAATGGGAAAACCACTCTTAAAAAAAAAAAAAAAAAAGAGCCAATAACATTCTTAAGTTTGGTGTGGAAGTACTGACTTTTGGGAGAATACTCAAGTGGAAATATTTTATTAATAACTGAAAATGTCTGATTAGTGTTGTCTAATGGTATATGTGGCTGATCTGGTAAGATTTCTAAAGATGCCCTCTACCCAAAGATTCCTATTTCCTGGGTATTCAATAAAATGGTAATCTAATATGATTATAAAGAAAATTTTGCAAATGGAATTAAAATCTCTAATCAATTCAACTTCAGAGAAAATATCCTGGATTACTCAGGTGGGTCGTGTTTTATGACGTGAGTCAGAAGAGGCAGTCACAGAGAGATATACTGAAGAGAGTGATAAAGGGGAGATGAAGGTAAACTAAAGTCAGAGAGATTTGAACCATGAGAATGGATCAACCCATTGTCTCTGACTTTGCATACAGAGGATGGAAGCTATGTCCCAAGGAATGAGAGAAGTCTCTAAAAGCTGAAAATGATCCCTGGCTAACCAGCTAGCAAGTAAGTGGGACTCTCAGTATGGCAACTGCTTGGAAATGAATTCCAACAATATACTCTAGTCAGTTTGAAAGCATGTTCAACCCAGAGATTCAAGGAAAGAATGCAACCCTGCTGACATGCTGATTTGATTAAGTCAAGAGCAACAGCCAGCTCAGCTCCTTTATGCCTAGATTTCTGACCTATAGAACTCTTAGAGAATGAGGTTTGTTGTTTTAAGCACCTATACCTGTAATAATTTATTACAACAGCAATAGAGTATCTAACATAACAGTGACTCAATAAATACCTCTTTTTTTTTTCATTATTTATTTATTTATTTTTATTTTACTTTACAATACTGTATTGGTTTTGCCATACATTGACATGAATCTGTCACGGGTGTACATGAGTTCCCAATCCTGAACCCCCCTCCCACCTCTCTCCCCATCTCATCTCTCGGGTCACCTCAGTGCACCAGCCCCAAGCATCCTGTATCCTGCATCAAACCTAGACTGGTGATTCATTTCTTACATGATAGTATACATGTTTCAATGCCATTCTCCAAAATCACCCCACCCTCTCCCTCTCCCACAGAGTCCAAAAGTCTGTTCTATACATCTGTGTCTCTTTTGCTGTCTTACATACAGGGTTATCATTACCATCTATCTAAATTCCATATATATGTGTTAGTATACTGTATTGGTGTTTTTCTTTCTGGCTTACTTCACTCTGTATAATCGGCTCCAGTTTCATCCACCTCATTAGAATGGATTCAGATGTATTCTTTTTAATGGCTGAGTAATACTCCATTGTGCATATGTACCACAGCTTTCTTATCCATTCGTCTGCTGATGGACATCTAGGTTGCTTCCATGTCCTGGCTATTATAAATAGTCCTGCAATGAACATTGTGGTACATGTGCCTCTTTCAATTCTGGTTTCCTCAGTGTGTATGCCCAGCAGTGGGATTGCTGGGTCATAAGGCAGTTCAATTTCCAGTTTTTTAAGGAATCACCACACTGTTCTCCATTCACCATTGCAATGAAAAGAATAAAATACTTAGGAATATATCTACCTAAAGAAACTAAAGACCTATATATAGGAAACTATAAAACGCTGGTGAAAGAAATCAAAGAGGACACTAATAGATGGAGAAATATACCATGTTCCTGGATCGGAAGAATCAATATAGTGAAAATGAGGATAATACTCAAAGCAATCTACAGATTCAATGTAATCCCTATCAAGCTACCAGTGGTATTTTTTACAGAGCTAGAACAAATAATTTCACAATTTGTATGGAAATACAAAAAACCTCGAATAGCCAAAGCAATCTTGAAAAAGAAGAATGGAACTGGAGGAATCAACCTGCCTGACTTCAGGCTCTACTACAAAGTCACAGTCATCAGGAGAGTATGGTACTGGCACAAAGACAGAAATATAGATCAATGGAAAAAAATAGAAAGCCCAGAGATAAATCCACATACCTATGGACACCTTATCTTCGACAAAGGTGGCAAGAATATACAATGGATTAAAGACAATCTCTTTAACAAGTGGTGCTGGGAAAACTGGTCAACCACTTGTAAAAGAATGAAACTAGAACACTTTCTAACACCATACATAAAAATAAACTCAAAATGGATTAAAGATCTAAACATAAGACTAGAAACTATAAAACTCCTAGAGGAGAACATAGGCAAAACACTCTCCGACATAAATCACAGCAGGATCCTCTATGATCCACCTCCCAGAACACTGGAAATAAAAGCAAAAATAAACAAATGGGATCTAATTAAAATTAAAAGCTTCTTCACAACAAAGGAAAATATAAGCAAGGTGAAAAGACAGCCTTCAGAATGGGAGAAAATAATAGCAAATGAAGCAACTGAAAAACAACTAATCTCAAAAATATATAAGCAATTTATGCAGCTCAATTCCAGAAAAATAAATGACCCAATCAAAAAATGGGCCAAAGAACTAAATAGACATTTTTCCAAAGAAGACATATGGATGGCTAACAAACACATGAAAAGATGCTCAACATCACTCATTATCAGAGAAATGCAAATCAAGACCACAATGAGATACCATTTCACACCAGTCAGAATGTCTGCAATCCAAAAGTCTACTAGCAATAAATTCTGGAGAGGGTGTGGGGAAAAGGGAACCCTCTTCACTGTTGGTGGGAATAAATACCTCTTAAGTGACATTGTAACTGAAGCACACAGAAAAGAAAGAAGAGTTTATGGGTTAAGGTTAAGCTTTGGGAGTCCTACTTAAAATGAGGAGATGACTGGCATGAGTAGGGTCAGTGAAGCCACACCAAACAATGTGGAGTGAATACATGGATGGTCAGTGATCAAAAGGACATTTGACAATTATAAGAACTATCCAGAGTCATGTAAATGAAGGCAGCTAAAAACAGGAGTGGATGACCAATAACTTAATATTACAGAAAAGTCAAGCAGGGAAAAGATGAAAAAATCACTGTTTGAGGAAATCATTGGAGCTAGAAATCAAATCGGAGGAACACAGAGTGGCAAAGAAACAGTTTGCAACTAGTATAGATTGCTCGTTTTAGGAGTTTAGATATAGATGCATAAAAGAATGAGTTTGCAGGAGCAAATACAAGGAATTACTGAAATAAAAGTGACTTCAGTAAAAAAGATGACACATTTACTAAAAAACTGTCAGTATTTATTATCACATTTCTACATTATGTTTTCATTATGTAAAAGCAAAGCCTTCTACTAGTTCTTAAAGTGCTCACTAAAGGACAGAGAGAGGCATGGTGGAAAGAAGAAATACTGGGGTAAACCTCGGTCTAAAAACCTGAGCAAATCCTTAACATTCTCAAGTTTCAACTTCCTCAGCAAACACGCAGGGCTAATAATACATGCACACAAACTTGACATGACAATTACATGAAAAAAAAAAAAAAAGTACAAACCATCTAGCAGAGATTGAACAATTTGAATCCAGAACTAAAAGTTCCAAATTGTATACCCCTCTTATGGTAAGTGAGACCTTAACTTCTATCCCAGAGGAGGTCTGAGAATTGAGAATATTAAATGGACTTAGAGCCAGACAGAAAGTCAATTTTGGGCCTGAATACTTTCTCTACTCTTCTAATGGACCCTAGTAAATAAACTATATCACCAGACTTTTTGAGTTTCCAGCTGGCAGATTGCAGATGACAGAACTTGTCAGCCTCCATAAGTGCATAAGCCAATACCTTAAAATACATCTCTACAATGCCTTATAATAAACAAATCAATATCTTATATATACAATTCTTATATTCTCTCTCATGCGAAAAATACAGATATTTATATTAGATATATCCTATTAGTTTTGTTTCACTCGAGGACTTTAATGCATTTAATGTCACAGAAATTTTAAGGAAAAAAAAATCATGCTAGGTTGTAAAATGGATCATATAAATAAAAAGATAATTATTTTCTTCTAATACTTGTTATTGTTATTTAGTCACTAAATCATGTCTGACTTTTTGTCCCCATGGACTGTAGTCCACCAACCTTCTCTGACCATGGGATTTCCCACGCAAGAATATTGGACTGGGTTGCCATTTCCTTCTCCAGGGGATCTTCTCGACCCAGTGATCGAACTCACATCTCCTGCATTGCAGGTGGATTCTTTACCGCTGAGCCAGTATTAGGAAGTCCCCTAATACTTGTTAAGTTGAAAAAAATTCTATGGATTCTTTCTACTTTCTCTAAGTCCAATCCTGCATAAAACAAAACTAAAGGGAATTGATATCCTGAATATAACATAAAAACTATTTTAAAAACACCTAAGAGAACAAAAGGCAGATGTGCTATGCCCATGTAGAGAAATTTGGTAGTATAAATGATAACTGTCATATCAATGAAAATATATTGCAAAATGAAAAAATTTAATGCCTATTTCCTAGGAAAAAAGAAACAGTAATTCAAGAAAATATAGAATAAAAACCACACTAGTACCCAAAATTATAGCCTTGTACTATTTAAACACATTAACAGAAATAGAAAGATAGAAAAATGTATTATTTTAAATGGGTATTTCACATGCATCTGGAAACCTGTAGATCAGACAAGAAATATGGCAAGATAAGCAAAAAAACAAGGAATACGTGAAGAAGTAGAAGCAAATATCATTAGAAATAAATAATATATATTCATATGTATCTTTTTATGGAGATTATATATGATGCATATATAATATCTCTATATATGAAACATATAACATACTATATATATCATTTATACACAACATATAGAGTGCACATAAATATAGATATCATATATATTGTAGAGAAGAAAGGTCACATTTGAGATTATATGAAATGTTCACATAAATCAGCTATGTATAAAGGCCATCAAAGGCCATAATAATTAGAATGGATCAATATTATATAGTGTCTTAGAATTTAAACAAACAATAAAAATATAACAAAAACGCTTAAAACATTCTGGAAGCTAAAGGTCATAATACAAATAAATCTATATTATACATGAGATGGAGAAGGCAATGGCACCCCACTCCGGTACTTTTGCCTGGAAAATCCCATGGACAGAGGAGCCTGGTGGGCTGCAGTCCATGGGGTCACTAGAGTCGGGCACAACTGAACGACTTCACTTCACTTTCCACTTTCATGCATTGGAGAAGGAAATGGCAACCCACTCCAGTGTTCTTGCCTGGAGAATCCCAGGGATGGGGGAGCCTGGTGTGCTGCCGTCTATGTGATCGCACAGAGTTGGACACAATTGAAGCGACTTAGCAGCAGCAACATACATAAGATAATATACAAAGTAAATGTATTCTAAATTAAAGTGACAATAAAGTAATTAGCAACCAAATGTGTGAGTCAAAACGGCCGAGAGGAGCTACCCCGTGTCTGAGGTCAGAGGTGGTGGCCGAGAGGAGCAACCCCAAGTCCGAGGTCAGGGGCGGAGGAGATACCCTGCCTCCGAGGCCAGGGGCGGCGCCCGAGGCCAGGGGCGGCGCCCGAGGCCAGGGGCGGCGCCCGAGGCCAGGGGCGGCGCCCGAGGCCAGGGGCGGCGCCCGAGGCCAGGGGCGGCGCCCGAGGCCAGGGGCGGCGCCCGAGGCCAGGGGCGGCGCCCGAGGCCAGGGGCGGCGCCCGAGGCCAGGGGCGGCGCCCGAGGCCAGGGGCGGCGCCCGAGGCCAGGGGCGGCGCCCGAGGCCAGGGGCGGCGCCCGAGGCCAGGGGCGGCGCCCGAGGCCAGGGGCGGCGCCCGAGGCCAGGGGCGGCGCCCGAGGCCAGGGGCGGCGCCCGAGGCCAGGGGCGGCGCCCGAGGCCAGGGGCGGCGCCCGAGGCCAGGGGCGGCGCCCGAGGCCAGGGGCGGCGCCCGAGGCCAGGGGCGGCGCCCGAGGCCAGGGGCGGCGCCCGAGGCCAGGGGCGGCTGCAGGAAAAAGCAGCCCCACACCCAAGGCCAGGGGCGGCGGTTGGGAAGAGCAACCCCACCTCCAAGGAGTGGTTGCTGTGCAGGTGCAGGAGGGCCTAGAGGAGCCATCCCACATTGAAGGTCAGGAAGGGCGGCAGGAGATACCCCTCATACAAGGTAAGGAGCAGCAACTATGCTTTGCTGGAGCAGCTGTGAAGAGATAGCCCATGCCCAAGGTAAGAGAAACCCAAGTAAGATGGTAGGTGTTGCAAGAGGGCATCAGAGGGCAGACACACTGAAACCATACTCACAAAAATCTAGTCAATCTAATCACACTAGGACCACAGCCTTGTCTAACTCAATGAAACTAAGCCATGCCAGCAGGGCAAGCTAAGATGGGCTGGTCATGGTGGAGAGGTCTGACAGAATGTGGTCCACTGGGGAAGGGAATGGCAACCCACTTCAGTATTCTTGCCTTGAGAACCCCATGAACAGTATGAAAAGGCAAAATGATAGGATACTGAAAGAGGTACTCCCCAGGCCAGTAGGTGCCCAATATGCTACTGGAGGTCAATGGAGAAATAACTCCAGAAAGAATGAAGGGATGGAGCCAAAACAAAATGATACCCAGCTGTGGATGTGAGTGGTGATAGAAGCAAGGTCTGATGCTATAAAGAGCAATATTGCATAGGAACCTGGAATGTCAGGTCCATGAATCAAGGCAAATTGGAAGTGGTCAAACAGGAGATGGCAAGAGTGAACTTCAACATTCTAGGAATCAGCGAACTAAAATGGACTGGAATGGGTGAATTTAACTCAGAAGACCATTATATCTACTACTGCGAGCAGGAATCCCTCAGAAAAAATGGGGTAGCCATCATGGTCAACAGGAGAGTCTGAAATGCAGTACTTGGATGCAGTCTCAAAAATGACAGAATGATCTCTGTTTGTTTCCCAGCCAAACCATTCAATATCACAGCAATCCAAGTCTATGTCTCAACCAGTAACGCTGAAGAAGCTGAAGTTGAATGGTTCTATGAAGACCTACAAGACCTTTTAGAACTAGCAGCCAAAAAAGGTGTCCTTTTCATTATAGGGGACTGGAATGCAAAAGTAGGAAGTCAAGAAACACCTGGAGTAACAGGCAAATTTGGCCTTGGAATATGGAATGAAGCAGAGCAAAGACTAATAGAGTTTTGCCAAGAAATGCACCGGTCATAGTAAACACCCCCTTCCAACAACATAAGAGAAGACTCTACACATGGACATTACCAGATGGTCAACACTGAAATCAGATTGATTATATTCTCTGCAGCAAAAGATGGAGAAGCTCCATACAGTCAACAAAAACAAGACAAGGAGCTGACTGTGGCGTAGATCATGAACTCCTTATTACCAAATTCAGACTCAAATTGAAGAAAGCAGGGAAAACTGCTAGACCATTCAGGTATGACCTAAATCAAATCCCTTATGATTATACAGTGGAAGTGAGAAATAGATTTAAGGGCCTAGATCTGATACATAGAGTGCCTGATGAACTATGGAATGAGGTTTGTGACATTGTACAGGAGACAGGGATCAAGACCATCACCATGGAAAAGAAATGCCAAAAAGAAAAATGGCTGTCTGGGGAAGCCTTACAAATAGCTGTGAAAAGATGATAAGTGAAAAGCCGAGGAGAAAAGGAAAGATATAAGCATCTGAATGCAGAGTTCCAAAGAATAGCAAGAAGAGATAAGAAAGCCTTCTTCAGCAATCAATGCAAAGAAATAGAGGAAGACAACTGAATGGTAAAGACTAGAGATCTCTTCAAGAAAATTAGAGATATCAAGGGAACATTTCATGCAAAAATGGGCTCCATCAAGGACAGAAATTGTATGGACCTAACAGAAGCAGAAGATATTAAGAAGAGGTGGCAAGAAAACACAGAAGAACTGTACAAAAGGGATCTTCACAACCCGGATAATCACGATGGTGTGATCACTCATCTAGAGCCAGACATCCTGGAATGTGAAGTCAAGTGGGCCTTAGAAAGCATCATTACGAACAAAGCTGGTGGAGGTGATGGAATTCCGGTAGAGCTATTCAAAACCTGGAAGATGATGCTGTGAAAGTGCTGTACTCAGTATGCCAGCAAATTTGGATAACTCAGCAGTGGCCACAGGACTGGAAAAGGTCAGTTTTCATTCCAATCCCAAAGAAAGGCAATGCCAAAGATTGCTCAAACTACCACACAATTGCACTCATCTCACATGCTAGTAAAGGAATGCTCAAAATTCTCCAAGCCAGGCTTCAGCAATAACTGTGAATTCCCTGATGTTCAACCTGGTTTTAGAAAAAGCAGAGGAACCAGAGATCAAATTGCCAACATCCGCTGGATCATGGAAAAAGCAAGAGAGTTCCAGAAAAACATCTATTTCTGCTTTATTGACTATGCCAAAGTCTTTGACTGTGTGGATCACAAAAAACTGTCGAAAATTCTGAAAGAGATGGGAATACCAGACCACCTGACCTGCCTCTTGAGAAATCTGTATACAGGCCAGGAAGCAACAGTTAGAACTGGACATGGAACAACAGACTGGTTCCAAATAGGAAAAGGAGAATGTCAAGGCTGTATATTGTCACCCTGCTTATTTAACTTCTGTGCAGAGTACATCATGAGAAACGCTGGACTGGAAGAAGCACAAGCTGGAATCAAGATTGCCGGGAGAAATATCAATAACCTCAGATACGCAGATGACACCACCGTTATGGCAGAAAGTGAAGAGGAACTAAAAAGCCTCTTGATGAAAGTGAAAGAGGAGAGTGAAAAAGTTGGCTTAAAGCTCAACATTCAGAAAACAAGGATCATGGCATGTGGTCCCATCACTTCATGGGAAATAGATGGGGAAACAATGGAAACAGTGTCAGACTTTATTTTTCTGGGCTCCAAAATCACTGCAGATGGTGACTGCAGCCATGAAATTAAAAGACGCTTACTCCTTGGAAGAAAAGTTATGACCAATCTAGATAGCATATTCAAAAGCAGAGGCATTACTTTGCTGACTAAGGTCCATCTAGTCAAGGCTACGGTTTTTCCAGTAGTCATGTATGGATGTGAGTTGGACTGTGAAGAAGGCTGAGCGCCGAAGAATTGATGCTTTTGAACTGTGGTGTTGGAGAAGACTCTTGAGAGTGCCTTGGACTGCAAGGAGATCAAACCAGTCCATTCTGAAGGAGATAAACCCTGGGACTTCTTTGGAAGGAATGATGCTAAAGCTGAAACTCCAGTACTTTGGCCACCTCATGCGAAGAGTTGACTCCTTGGAAAAGACTCTGATGCTGGGAGGGATTGGGGGCAGGAGAAGAAAGGGTCGACCAAGGATGAGATGGCTGGATGGCATCACTGACTCGATGGACATGTGTTTGAGTGAAATTCGGGATTTGGTGATGGACAGGGAGGCCTGGCGTGCTGCGATTCACCGGGTCAGAAAGAGTCGCACACGACTGAGCAACTGAACTGAACGGAACTGAATTGAAAGTAGTGCATAAAAGAAGCTTCATACTCTTACATATATTTATCAAAGAACAAAGGAGAAGGAAAACAAATTAACTTAGTGTATAATTGAAACATCCAAAACAAGCTCACGAAAAGCAGAAACAGAAGAATATGGGAGGTAGCGGGATGAGGAGCAGGCAGAGGAGGTGAAAGAGGAGGCAAAAGAAAATAAGAAGATGTGACAACACCTGGACAGACAAACATAAAACTTTAAACTAAAAGCTTATTCATTTCGGTTCCTTCCCCCAGTACATCATGTCCAGATTTCATTAAAAATATATATATATATTAGGCATACTAAAAGACAAAAAAAAAAGTTTGAGGAAATAGAAATGCCAATTATTTTGCAATTAGCAGACCAGAAAAGGAGGAATGTTGGAGAAGAAACAAATAAGATAAGATATAATATTTGACTTTTCTTATTTTTAATTGATCTAACAATAATAATTTACTCACACTACAATAGCCACAATGTATTCAGTGTTTACAGGTAACTGAAATGAATGAGAGAAATGTCAAATGGCATTATTTAAAAGTGAACTTGAATTAGTTGTAAATGTATATTACAAGCTCAATGGCAATGAGTAAAACAAATTTAAAAAGAAGATAATTGATACACTAAGGAATCAAAATAGAATCATAAAAATGCTTATTAAACGCAGAGAAGACAGAAAAATAATAGGAAAAAAGAAACAAAAGACAACTAAATAGAAAACAGTGACAATCATGACAGATATTATTTCAACTATATCAGTCATTACTTTGAACATCAATGGTCTAAATACACTAAAAAAAAGAAAGGCTATCCACAAGAAACCAAGTAAAAATACAAACATACAAATAGAAGAAGAGCTAAGAAATGGAAAAAGTTACATCATGCTAACAGTAAACAAACAGAAACTGGAGTAGCTATACTAATCTCAGGCAAAGCAGACTTTCAAGCAAGGACAATTATCAGGAATAAAGAGGATCGTCCTGATCACTGATGTTGAAGGATCACACTAAAAGCTAGAGAGACAGATAGACAGAAAATATGTGTAATGGAATAACAATCAAATTGAGAACAGAACTATATCAGCAAATATAGAGTCCAAAGACAACTGAACAAGTTTTAAAAGACTGAGGAATAATAATAGCCAGCCTAAATTTCTATAAAAGTTATCACTTAAGATTAAGGATTAATTAATAATATTTTTCAGTGACCAGAAGAATGAGTTAACTACTCAGAATTTCTTGCTACTAAAAACCTAAAGAATATGTTTCAGGAAAAATAACTTGAACTGGTAAGGTTAAGTAAGGATTGCTGTTGTTTAATAGCTAAGTCATGTCCGACTCTTTTTGCGACACCATGGACTATAACCAGCCAGGTTCCTCTGTCCATGGAATTTTTCAGGCAGGAACATAGGAGTGGGTTGCCATTTCCTTCTCCAGTGGATCTTCCTGACCCTGGGATGGAACCGGCATCTCCTTCATTGCAGGCAGATTCTTTATGAATTGAACTACAAGGGAATGAGCATGGTAGATTACATCATTGTTCAAAATATTTGCTTCCCCTTCTCACTGATGATTAAGACTGGCTATATGATTTACTGAGTAACACAAAGATTGAATTGTGAAATCACACTCAAGTGAGTCAGACATTGTATCCAATACCAAGATCTATTAATAATTGCAAGGATACAAATAATCAAGCTATTCATATAAAGCAGAGAGAGTCTTCAGACATACTGAGCAGCTCCCTGGGTCCTTCCTCCCCATATTGAACATGCATTCTTGACCAAGAACAGACAGTCTACGTGAAGTACATGTATTATTATCATGAACATTTTGTTTATGAAATATCTCCAATTAACCACCAGACTGAGGAACCAAGCCCAGCACAGCATACCTCATAAATCCATGGATTCTGTTTTCATTTACTATAAGTCATCTTTAGCCAATGGTGCCCCGTTAAGAATTTTCCCTAGGTAATTACTCCCCCATCCTAGTATATGTCATTAGTTTATTTACCGAGATTCAGTTATCATGTTGCCAAGATGTGACCAGAATCTTCCCTTTGTAAAACAGAGCGATTAAATCACAGACTAGGTTTTTTAATATGTTCTTCCATATTACAACACTGTTCTGGGGAGAATTATGTTTCTCTGTGTCACTGAATTCAAGACTGTCCACGTATTTTCCTTTGGTAAATAAAATGTGAGTGAACGTAAAGTGTGCCACTTCTGAGTAAAGTTTTAATACCAGCTTGTAGTTTACCATTTATCTCTTTTAGACTGCCAAGAGAATATAAATGTCCCAGATAAAGGTCACACTGTTATTCTTGATTCCAAGTGAAAAATGATGTGATAGGCATTTAGAGTGAGCAAGAATTAAAATTGTTGCTTTAAGTCACTGAACAGGTTGCTTTATTATTGCATCTGATTAGAGAGAATGAGCAGAGAAAAATTTTAGCATGCTGGAACCTAAAGAGAAAGCCTGAGAGAAAGTCCCTGTGGCCATGGAACTCTAAGAATATTATTTTTTATCTCATCCAATACTATTGTATTCCTGAATAACAACATATTCCATCTTGGTTATAACCAGAACACCAATAAATTATTGTATTGATACTATCATAATAAACAATAGAACAGCCTGGGAGTGATTTATTGATCAAGTAGTGTTGACAGTAAAACCACTGTTAGGACGGGTCACATGTACTTAAGATTTTGCTTCAGAAAAGATGCAAAAATTTACTCCTTACTGTGCAAGCAAGCAACTCTCACAATGTAAACTATATATGAAAAGTTCATAGAAATTTCTCAGTACATAATAAAATTACAAAATTTCCCAATAACATAAAGGAAGGCTCCTGAATTTTCAACCTTTTCCTTAATACTGCAGAAATATAAGAAGTTAGAATGGACAAATTGTTTTCATAGTGAAGCTCTTTTGCTTTCCATGGGAAATATTCTGATATATCTATTCAAGTTGTAAGAGGATATTTATGAATTTTTAGATGAAATCTTGAATCTACATGACCACCATACAAAAAGTATAGTCCTTGACATAAGTATATGTATTTTAGATACAATTTGGCCATTTGTAAAATGTAACTTTACCCTTTAAGGCAAACATATCAATTTTCTAAGAACACAACTAGGTGTAGAAAATAATTATAGAGTGAGTTCCTCTTTAGATTAAGTTTGACACAGTTTTAGTGACAGAAAACACCAAGTAATATTGAGTAAAAATACAATTTAATAACTCATGCATAAATGAAGGCAGACACTATTAAGAGTAAGGACTCCACTATTATAAATTAGAGAGATATACACTTTTTCTTAATGGTCTGCCGTCTTTCAATCCTAGTTTCCATCTCATAGTCCAAGATAGCTACTCCAGATCAAACTCTCATATCTGCCTTCTAGCCAGACAGAAGGAGAAAAAAGAAGAGAGAAGGATATATATTTTCCCTCTTTAAGCATATTTCCTAGAAGCTAAACACAGCTTTTCAACTTTTTTTCTACATGGATTCCATTGAGTAGAACAGTCAAACAGAAAATCTAGCTGCAAAGAAGGTCTGAAAATGCAGGTACTATGCTGTACAACCATACATACTGATATCATTGTGGAGATCAGTTGCTAATGAAAGATGAAATTATATGCAAAGAAGAAAAATTATCTGCTTTAGGAATTCATTTGACTCAGAATTTGGACCCCTTTCTTATCTTGATCAGTCAGGCAGGCAGTTCAGTCGCTCAGTCGGATCAGAATCTTTGTGACCTCACGGACTGCCGCACGACAGGCCTCCCTGTCCATCACCAACTCTCTGAGTTTACTCAAACTCATGTCCATTAAGTCGGTGATGCTATCCAATCATCTCATCCTCTATCATTCCCTTCTCCTCCTGCCTTCAATCTTTCCCAGCATCAGGATCTTTTCAAATAAGTCAGTTCTTCCCATTGGGTGCCCAAAGTATTGGAGTTTCAGCTTCAACATCAGTCCTTCCAATGAATAATCAGGACTGATTTCCTTTAGGATGGACTGGATGGATCTCCTTTCAGTCCAAGGGACTCTCAAGAGTCTTCTCCAACAACACAGTTCAAAAGCATCAATTCTTCGGCGCTCAGCTTTCTTTATAGTCCAACTCTCACATCCATACATGACCACTGGAAAAACCATAGCCTTGACTAGATGGTAGGGAAACCACTAGACCATTCAGGTATAACCTAAATAAAATCCTTTATGATTATACAGTGGAAGTGACAGATAGGTTCAAGGGTTTAGATCTGATCGAGTGCCTGAAGAACTACGGACAGAGGTTCATGACACTGTACAGGAGGCACTGATTAAGACCATCTCCAAGTTAGAGAAACACAAAGAGGAAAAATGATTGTCTGAGGAAGCCTTACAAATGACTGAGAAAAGAAGAGACTAATCACGCAAAGGAGAAAAGGAGAGATATATCCATTTAAATGCCAAGTTCCAAAGAATAGCAAGGGGAGATAAGAAAGCCTTCTTCAGTGATCAACACAAAGAAATAGAGGAAAACAATAGAATGGGAAAGACTAGAGATCTCTTCAAGAAAAATCACAGATACCAAGAGAACATTTCATGCAAAGATGGGCTCAATAAAGGACAGAAATGGTATGGACCTAACAAAAGCAGAAGATATTAAGAAGAGATGGCAATAATACACAGAAGAACTACACAGAAAAGATCTTCATGACCGAGATAAAAATGATAGTGTGATCACTCACATAGCGCCAGACATCCCAGAATTCTAAGTCATGAGGGTCTTAGGAAGCATCACTACAAACAAAGACAGTGGAGGTGATGAAATTCCACTTTGAGCTATTTTAAATCCTAAAAGATGATGCTGTGAAAATGTTGCACTCAATATGCCAGCAAATTTGGAAAACTCAGCTGTGGCCACAAGACTGGAAAAGCTCAGTTCTCATTCCAGTTCTAAAGAAGGGCAATGCCAAAGAATGTTCAAATTACCACACAGCTGCACTCATCTCACATGCTAGCAAAGTAATCCTCAAAATTCTCCAAGCCAGGCTTCAACAGTACATGAACCATGAGCTTCAAGCTGGATTTAGAAAAGGCAGAGGAATCAGAGATCAGATTGCCAACATCCAATGGATCATTGAAAAAGCGAGAGAGTTCCAGAAAATATCTACTTCTGCTTTATAGACTATGCCAAAGCCTTTGATTGTGTGGACCACAACAAACTCTGGAAAATTCTAAAAGATATGGTAATACCAGACCTGACCTGCCTCCTGAGAAATCTATATACAGGTCAAGAAGTAACAGTTAGAACTGCATTTGGAACAACAGATTGGTTCCAAATCAGGAAAAGAGCACATCAAGGCTGTATATTGTAATCCTGCTTATTTAGCTTATATGCAGAGTACATCATGTGAAATGCCAGGCTGTATGAAGCACAAGCTACAATCAAGATTATTGGGAGACATACCAAAATATCAGAAATATCAAATATCAAAATATCAGGAATATCATACCTCAGATATGCAGATGGCACCACACTTATGGAAGAAAATGAAGAATTAAAGAGCCTCTTGATGAAAGTGAAAGAGGAGAGTGAAAAAGTTGGCTTAAAACTCAACATTCAGAAAACTAAGATCATGGCATGTGGTCCCATCACTTCATGGCAAACAGATGGGGAAACAATGGAAACAGTGAGAGACTATTTTCTTGGGCTCCAAAATCACTGCAGATAGTGACTGCAGCCATGAAATTAAAAGATACTTACTCCTTGGTAGAAAAGTTATGACCAACATAGACAGTATATTAAAAAGCAGAGATATTACTTTGCCAACAAAGGTCCATCTAGTCAAAGCTATGGCTTTTCCAATAGTCCTGTACAGATGTGAGAATTGGACTACAAAGAAAGCTGAGTGCCAAAGAATTGATGCCTTTGAACTGTGATGTTGGAGAAGACCCTTGAGAGTCCCATGGACTGCAAGGAGATCCAACCAGTCCATCCTAAAGGAAATCAGTCCTAAATATTCTTTGGAAGGACTGATCCTGAAACTGAAAATCAATACTTTGGCCACCTGATGCAAAGAACTGACTCATTGCAAAGACCCTGATGCTGGAAAAGATTGAAGGCAGGAGGAGAAGGGAACAACAGAGGATGAGATGGTTGGATGGCATCACTGACTCAGTGGACACAAGTTTGAAGAAGCTCAGGAGTTGGTGAAGGACAGGGAAGCATAGTGTGCTGCAATCCACGGGGTCACAGGGTCAGACACGACTGAGCGACTGAACTGAATAGCTTTAGAGAAGGCAATTAATTTCTTTGTCTTATTCAACAACATGCACATATGATTCTCAACACTGTTTAGCAACAAGTGAAAAAGATATCCTGTATTGACTAGATTATATTTTGTTCTTGATCAAAACACATCAAATTGAATATCTCACTTATTACTGACTGATCATAAAAACTGCAGTCTTTCCAGTGAGGTACATATTCTCAGGTATTTAATTTTGTACCTTGAATATATATTTTATTTACATAAAGTTTATTTTTACATTTATTTTAAATAAAGTAACAGTGCTTTAGGTTTATCACCTTCATTTTTACGTTACCTTTTATCTAGTAAATTAATTTAATGTTCAATTTTCAGTGTGACATAAATTTGCTTTTAAAATTCTTTCATATAAAAAGACTGAGGCAATTTAAATCAGTATATTAGGCATGGGTGGTAGTAGATATGGCAAAAATGAATATAAATAAATGACTGATAGTTACACTACATGAAGAGGAATGTAGTCTTCATCGTTCAAAACAATCTTTCATACAGAGCATTTATACTAATTAAACTTTTAGTGGTCATTGATAAGTTGTAAGATTGAGATGCTATTTTTTGAAGTAGACTTTTTCAATGTTCTATGTTAAAGGCAGAAACAGGCATTAATAGCCAGTGAATTATGAAGAAATTCATATAGAAAAATTAAGCATCTAGTATCAATGGAAGACTATTCACTTTCACAAAGAGTTGATATAAAAAGCACCACAGCACCACATATATTTTAATCCATATGTTACTCAGTCCTTGATATTACAGAGAAAAATGCATGATAAAGGGCAAAATTCTATCCCTGAACTGCCTTAATTATTTTAACTTGGTAATATGTATGCTAAAGCAGTATGGACAACTTATCATGAATCACGACTCATTAATTATAACAAAACATCCATTTATCATCTAACTTTTAGCAAAATACCTTCTTTGCATCACTAGAAAATATAGTGCTTGAAGAGGTATGTCCTGGTTATTAAGTGTATATTTTTGATTGTCTAATCCCAGTACTGGCCAACATTCCACAACTGATTTGCAATGAATATACCTTAGTAACACTTTTGTGTCTGTTGGAAAAATCAGTACTAAACAAATATTTCAATATTTTACTTATGACATACTTCACAATAATAAAATATATTTTAAGTTCTTCATATTCATGAAACGACTCACAACTTGATATATCAACACAACACACACATTCCCCAACTTAAACTGTATTTCTCCAAATGTTTTTTTTTTTTTTTTAATCAGTCCACTTTAGTATACTATATTTTTGGTGACAAATCAATAAAGGGATTAAAACCACACAAAAATTTCAGGAATAACTAAGATACTGACCTTACTACAGGACCATAATAACTCCTGTTGTCTATAAAAGCATCTCCAGTTGTTTATTTATTAAGCTTGGTTATCTTTCACTGTGACAGAGTTTAAGTTAAAATCTTTATTTCACTGACAAAATTATAGCCCATGCTCACGGGGAAGACTTATCATATGTTCTAATAAACACTTTTTTCTAGTGTTAGGCTTCATAGTATGCTATGCCTCATCACCCACATTTTAGTTCATCAGATATTGTCATATAACAAAACATATACTAAAATTTAGCAATAATAAGCTTCACATATTCATCAAAATCATACACACTGTGAAGCTTTGGCAGTACATCGAAGAGTCACAGAGACTTTCTGACAACCACTGGCTCCAAAAACAAAATAGTTTGCTTCCACTGTGAATGGTCTATAATTAATTGAATGTATGTTCTTTAGACTAAATTAACATATTAGTACTCTATGGATGTACCTGGTCTCCAGTATGAATGTATTTTTTATTGATTTTTTTTTTACTTGAATACTATCTACCTTCATATTTAGCAAGTAAAGCTATTAGTACATCAACTTATATTCTAACATCACTTTGTAGGATGTGTGGTGCACCCAGCATAATATTCCACATGTTTCGCAGACGCTGTCAGATTCCTGACTAAATTGTTTAGATGCAGCCATTTCAGCGTATTCTAGAAGGCTTCTAAATCCCATTATTTGCATCTCTTTCACTGAGGGCTTTTTTCTGAAACCATGCAGGACTATTCTACCCAAGCATACTGCAGGCGAGATGTCCTAGGAATTAATATCCCCTGGAAAGCGCCCTCAGCCATTGAGGGGTGGGAATCAAGGATGTGTAGATGTCTTACTGCCCCTCCTCTTTTGCTGGAATAATTTTGAGTCACACGAACTATCCATCCCCCAGAGTTTCCCTGTGGGAACAAACCCCAGTCACCCACTGGATATCCCTGATCGCTTCCCTCCTTGTCCAGTCACTCCCTAACAGCGCCACTGGCCTTTGCAATTTTTTATCAAATGTTTCCTCTTTAATTTGGCAAATCAAACCTCTACAGTATGATAAATGAATCTCTGAACAAATGAATCTCTGATAAATGAATCTCCTTTTGGTATAATTTTCCCTTCTTTTGTCTTAACATAATAATATCTTACTTTCACTTGCCTGCACTTTGACAGTAAACACTTTTTGGATCTCTTTGGTTTTAACTCATACTGTTACCAGCTTTCTTATTAAAATCCAGGGTTGGACTTGACTCAAGCCTGCTCATAAATTTTCAGTGCATTTTCTATAATAGTCTAATAGGTAAAATCTTACTTGGATGTTTTCTTTCAATCTTACCTTTCACATTGCTCCAGTCAGTCCAGGGATATGGCCGCCTCCAAAGCCCTGCATCTCTCAATCTTCAGTGCTTCTATTCAGGTTGGTTTCTCAGTCGCACCATGTGCAGTTCAATATGGCAGCCATTAAATAAAAATTAAATAAGTTTAAAATTTCAGTTAAAAAATATCAAGTTCTCAATGGCCATAAGTGGTTGGTGACTACCACAGTAGACTGTATAGATATATAACATTTCTCTCATCACAGAAAATTCTACTGGACAGAGCTAGTTTGGAGCATTCTCCCTTTCATATCTAATTTTTGAAATACTGTGGTGTTTTTTTTTTTCTTTAAGTTCCATCTCAAAGCTAACTTTCTGTGGAAAATTCTCTCAAAGTAAAATTAATTCTGTCATGTGCCTCTATTTATTTTTAGTTTAAGTTTAGTTCATTCAAAGACAGGTGCTATATATTTTATTATGAATATTCCTGCATATAAATCATTCACATATAGCTATATCCCTTCAAGACAGGATTAGTGCATTCTCCTCCTTGTATTTCTTAAGACAGCACAGTGCTTTACTTCTCAACAAATGTTGGTTTAATGCTTATGAAATAGTCAAACTGACCTAAACCTTTCCAGATATTCATAAAAACTTATTTTGAACCACTTCTTTCCTAATTCAGTACTTTTGCTGTCATTATTTAGGATGTATAATCATATCTCTTAGAGGCTGAAGGCTTACTGAATTTATTATCAATCTTAATTTTATCATCTATCTCAATTAATGCTGGCATTTTAATATTAAATACAAAGTTGATACACAGTTTATTTTTGAGAGCACTACTTTTTTTTTCTCTCCTGGAATCCGAATACACTGATATAAGATTCAAGTTCCATTTTAGAGTTTTAAGATTCTAAAGAATTGATAACCATGTGTTGTGTAATTAAAAGTGATTTCCTTGCATAGAATTTTGCTTAATATCTGCTTTATTTTGAAGCATATTGTTACCTGTAGAGCCTATTTGTAGAGAGAATTCCCCATACAACTGAGGCTGGAGGGCTTACACAGCTTTTCAACACAGATACAGGGTCCTTGTTTCTTTTTCATTTATTTAGCTGAACATTAATAGATGTTTTGAATAGAACTGGCAAACAATAAGCCTAGAGATTTCCACTAGATGTTTCAATCTTCCTAACTTTGCTGCACACTCTTTATTCATTGCTGTTTAACCTTCTATATACTTCAAAAGCACTGCTATTATCTTTCTCAATCTTTTTGGAGAAAAAAAAGATCTCAATTATTTTCTCTATACAGATTTTAAAGAAGATTCAAACTTGATTTTTATTTTAATTGGGATAGTATATAGACTTTCCAAATGATCACTAAATTATTTCAAAATGCTGGCAAACTAGTGACAGAATCTGAGCTTTAATGAACTCAATCTTTAAAAAATCACTTATTTATATACAGGCTACACAGAGTTAGTGCATTTTGCCTTTGAGGCATCAAACAATAAATTATTTTTCTTTGGAAAAAGTTCCCTAAACTACCATCAAATCTATGGTGAGATCTCATTTCAAGATGCTTGCTCAGCTATATGATATTAAAGAGTGTACCTAACTTTCTCAGTTAGTATACATAAAGTATACATACAGTATACAGTTAGTATACATAAAGTTTGAATATAACAGTCTCCAAATATTAACTCTTATCTATTACATGTCTCAAATTTAAAACAAAAGTATGTCAAGAATTAAATGTTAAGAATCATGTCTAACCCATTAGTTAGTTACCTAATCTACAAAATTATATGATTCCATATGTTTTGTTATTCATGCCTAGGAACTTTAGATTTTTAAGTTAAAATAGAAAATGCAATTTTACTTTCTTTACTCTTTAATTAAGGATGGAATATTCAGAGGTGTCTAACACCTGCTTTATAATAAGTAGAGTATTATTTCAAATGACAGATGGACCAATTAAAATATTCTTTTAGATGATACAAAATCTTGTGATGTAGGTAATTTTTTAAATCCAAATTTAAATATGCACTGTAAGAATGTAAAATTATCTAAGTACATATTAATGAAATACCTTCAGTTTTATCCTGGAGAGAGTTCAAAGAACAAAGTTTTTCTTTTTTTCCCTTCTCCAACATCTCCTCATTCTGTTGTAGAAACCAGTACTCGAGAAACCAACCACCATACTTGGAGAGCTGGAGAGCTCAGGTTTATTACACTGGTGAGCCCAGAGGAGTTAACGCTCAAAGCTCTGAGCCCCAAAAAAAAGAGTTACAGAGTTTTTATACATCGACAGGCATGATTAAGCAGGTTTGTGGACGTGCAAGGGCTAGGGCGATTGCAAGGAGCAGGACAAGAGTCAGTGAAATAAGCTCCAGTTCCTAGTATTGTGAGTCCCCACTTTCTGAAACCTACATGATCTAGACTTTGCAAGGAGCAAGCTGAGTTACAGAGGCAGAAAGAGAAGGAGGTAAGATTTTAACCTTTCCTCTTCAATTCTTGACCTCCAATTCCACTGTTTTAACATCCGGTGTTGGATGGTTCTTTCGGTTCTCCAAGACTATTGCTGTTAAGAATCAGCTCATATTTCATAAAGAAATGAATTCCCCAGAACAAAGTGAAGATTACAGACTTTTAACCTGCAAGTGAGTGAAAATTAAAATTTATAAAGATATAAGATATAGAGAAATACAGACCTGATAGCATATATAAAAATACTTCACAAAGACATCTTCAGCTGGTTCCTGACACAGTTTATGCAGCTCACACTGCAGGGATCCCACTTGTAGTTTCTACCAGAATCATCCACCAGCACATATTTCCAACACTCTCAGGGCACAGTTTTCATGTATAGTTCCTCAAAAAGTTTGTGCACAGTCACTAATGCCTTTCTTACACCCACCATTGTAAACAGATGATTTTGCATGAAGTTACTGAGTTTCCCATCTCCAGTCAGAAAATAATTTCATAACTTCATTATGATCAAGCAGACAGTGGCTTGACCTTCTGTTTTATTTTGGCACTTTATTTATATCTAGTTGGTAGCATTGAGCACTTTGCCTTTACTTTTCCTATTCCATATTATTCTTCCCAAGTGACCTCCCAGGTCCTCTGGGACCAAGGCCTGATATCGATCTTTGTATCTCTGAGGCCTAGAACATCAAAGGTTTCTGTGCACTTGGCTGTGGGTTATGGCATATGTGGTTTAGTCTCATCACTATGTTTGGCTCAGTCTCTTTTTGAAATCATTTTTGGAAAATTTTATATTGGAGTATAGTTGATTAACAACATTGTATTAGTTTCAGGTGTATGGCAAAGTGATTCAGATTTGGAAGATGTATGGCTCGATCTTCTCATAATGACAAATACAATCACCAATATCTCCATCAGATGCCACCCGAGGATGGAACTACCAGAGAGAGCTACTGCCTAAATCCACATCTCTGAGAAACCACCCTGCTGGTCAGCAGTAACTGAGAGAGGCCAAGTGTCAGTTGATTTATATTCAGTCTTTCATCACCTTTTTATTCAGTGTACAACTTTTTATTCAGTACACTTTTTATCCAGTGTACAACTGAAGTAGCCTGTCAGATGAGCTTTCACCATTTCAGCACCATTCTGACACCTTGTTCTGTGCCTTCTTTCCACGTTAGACTCTTCATTGAGGGTCCTTATACAGACTGCTTGTATGTATTTGATCTGACTATATATATTCAACACAACCTATGATTGCTACCTGTTAACTATAAAAAGTTACTGCAAAATCACTGCAGATGGTGACTGCAGCCATGAAATTAAAAGACACTTATTCCTTGGAAGAAAAGTTATGACCAATCTAGGTAGTATATTCAAAAGCAGAGACATTACTTTGCTGACTAAGGTCCATCTAGTCAAGGCTATGGATTTTCCTGTGGTCATGTATGGCTGTGAGAGTTGGACTGTGAAGAAGGCTGAGTGCCAAAGAACTGATGTGTTTGAACGGTTGTGTTGGAGAAGACTCTTGAGAGTCCCTTGGACTGCAAGGAGATCCAACCAGTCCATTCTGAAGGAGATCAACCCTGGGATTTCTTTGGAAGGAATGATGCTAAAGCTGAAGCTCCAGTACTTTGGGCAACTCATGCAAAGAGTTGACTCATTGGAAAAGACTCTGATGCTGGGAGGGATTGGGGGCAGGAGAAGGGGACGACCAAGGATGAGATGGCTGGATGGCATCATGGACTCAATGGACGTGAGTCTGAGTGAAATTCGGGAGTTGCTGATGGACAGAGAGGCCTGGCATGCTGCGATTCATGGGGTCGCAAAGAGTCGAACACGACTGAGCGACTGAACTGAACTGAACTGAACTGAACTATAAAAATCATGTTTTCAGACTTATAAGAATCTAACTTCCTTTTGAAAGAACCAGATCTTTATAGAGTCCTTTAAAGCCTGGAGAGTTAAGAGGACTACAGTTTAACAGTTGTCCTCATCTATAGCCTTCAAGACATCATGAACACAATGGTTGAATGTATGTCTAATAAGGTATGGCTATAGTCCAAACAGGATGCTTAATGACATCCTGCCAAGCTACAGAGACAATATTCTGCCAGGAGATGGGAGTTGAACTGTGCTATTGGAGAAGACTCTTGAGAGTCTCCTGGACTCCAAGTAGGTCAAACCAGTCAATCCTAAAGGAAATCAACTCTGAATATTTATTAGAAGGACTAATGCTGAAGCTGAAGCTCCAATACTTTGGCCACCTGATGTGAAGAGCCAACTCATTAGAAAAGACTCTGATGCTGGGAAAGACTGAAGGCAAGAGGAGAAGGGGACAACAGAAGATGAGATGGCTGGATGCCATCACCAACTCAATGGACGTGAGTTTGAGCAAGCTCTGGGATATTGTGAAGGACAGGGAAGCCTGGCATGCTGCAGTCCATGGAGTCACAGAGTTGGACATGACTGAGTGACTGAACAACAACAACAAGATGAAAGTAAGGGAGAAGATTAGTTTTTAACTTAGAATTTGGTCAGTATGTTAGTTTTCTTCACCAAAGATTTAGGCCACATGAGAGACCACATACTGCAGTTTATAGACCATAACATCAAGATCAAAGATGAGGGAAATTCAAAACCTCTTGGCTTCTCCTAAATATAGAGAAGAATCATTCTAAAGTAATATGAAGCTGACCAGGGAGCCAGAATTTTGCTGCCAGTTGGAAGTCAGGAAGCACTGTATGCCCAAAGGTTGGTACAATTTCAGAATGAAACTGAATGAGACTGAGTGAGTACATAAACAAAAATCAAAAGCTTTCTGCATAAAAGCAAAGTTATTTTATGTGTGTCTCTGCATACCATGCCTGTGTAAGAGAGAGAAAGAGAAAGAAAGGGAAATAGAATGCCAGAAAATATCATGGTTTGCTCCACAGAAAGAGAAGAGAAATATGAACTAGCTTAGAATAAAGACTAGTTCTTTAAAATATTTCAAGAGTTCGTTAGTGTGGAGGCATTCGAAGTTTATTTATCTCTCCTGCTACCTATATATGTAGTTTTTATATGTATAAAATTTGGTTCTGGTTACCACAATTTTGGAGAAGGCAATGGCACCCCACTCCAGTACTCTTGCCTGGAAAACCCCATGGATGGAGGAGCCTGGTAGGCTGCAGTCCATGGGGTCACCAAGAGTTGGACACGACTGAGCAACTTCACTTTCATACATTGGAGAAGGAAATGGCAGCCCACTCCAGTGTTCTTGCTTGGAGAATCCCAGGGACGGAGGAGCCTGGTGGGCTGCCGTCTATGGGGTTGCACAGAGTCAGACACGACTGAAGTGACTTAGCAGTAGCACCACAATTTTGTTTTGCTCTCGACATACAGCTCCAAACAAGCCCTCCATTTAGGGGCAAACGTAGACAAAACTAGATGCAGCACTCTTGTGAGACTCTTGCTTTCAGTTCAGTCAGTTCAGTCGCTCAGTCGTGTCCGACTCTTTGTGACCTCATGAATCGCAGCGTGCCAGGCTTCCCTGTCCATCACCAACTCTCCGAGTTCAATCAGACTCACGTCCATTGAGTCAGTGATGCCACCCAGCCATCTCATCCTCAGTCGTCCCCTTCTCCTCCTGCCCCCAATCCCTGCCAGCATCAGAGTCTTTTCCAATGAGTCAACTATTCACATGAAGTGCCCAAAGTACTGGAGTTTCAGCTTTAGCATCATTCCTTCCAAAGAAATCCCAGGGCTGATCTCCTTCAGAATGGACTAGCTGGATCTCCTTGCAGTCCAAGGGACTCTCAAGAGTCTTCTCCAACACCACAGTTCAAAAGCATCAATTCTTCGGCGCTCAGCCTTCTTCACAGTCCAACTCTCACATTCATACATGACTACTGGAAAAACCATAGCCTTGACTAGATGGACCTTAGTCGGCAAAGTAATGTCTCTGCTTTTGAATATAACTTTTCTTCCAAGGAGTAAGTGTCTTTTAATTTCATGGCTGCAGTCACCATCTGCAATGCTTTAACAGGACATAATTAAAGAGAGTACTCTGCAGTATCTATTACTCCATGAAGTGAGAAGTCTTAAAAATATATATCACCTATGTCTACAGATGTCAGTGTGCACAGACATATCTAGAGAAGTGAAATTCAAATACATATTATTTTTATTCATTGATGATTTGACAGATGTTTACTCCAGCAAATCCACTCAAGCCTCAAAAAGTTTTGTTAAAACATAACCCAGTAAGCAAATAGAGCTCAATTGTTCACTGAAGGGAGTATATTTATAACTCTCAGAGTTATCTATTAATAAATTGGCCTACAAGATCTGTGTGGTTCTTTTCAACTCTAAATTTTTGAACTAATTTGTATGCATTACAGGTGTATGTATGTTGCTGCTGCTGCTGCTAAGTCACTTCAGTTGTGTCTGACTCTGTGCGACCCCATAGACGGCTGCCCACCAAGTTTCCCCATCCCTGGGATTCTCCAGGCAACAGTACTGGAGTGGGTTGCCATTTCCTTCTCCAATGCATGAAAGTGAAAAGTGAAAGTGAAGTTGCTCAGTCATGTCTGATTCTTTGTGACCCCATGGACTGCAGCATGCCAGGCCTCCCTGTCCATCACCAACTCCCAGAGTTTACTCAAACTCATATCCATTGAGTCGGTGATGCCATCCAACCATCTCATCCTCTGTTGTCCCCTTCTCCTCCTGCCTTCAATCATTCCCAGCATCAGGGTCTTTTCAAATGAGTCAATTCTTCACATCAAGTGGCCAAAGTATTGGAGCTTCAGCTTCAGCATCACCCCTTCCAGTGAATATTCAGGACTGATTTCCTTTAGGATGGAATGGTTGGACCTCCTTGCAGTTCAAGGGACTCTCAAGAGTCTTCTCCAACACCACAATTCAAAAGCATCAATTCTTAGGTGCTCAGTTTTCTTTATAGTCCAACTCTCACATCTGTACATGACTACTTGAAAAACTATAGCTTTGACTAGACAGACCTTTGCTGGCAAAGTAATGTCTATGATTTTTAATATGCTGTCTAGTTTGGTCATAACTTTTCTGGCAAGGAGCAAACATCTTTTAATTTCATGGCTGCAGTCACCATCTGCAGTGATTTTGGAGCCCCCCAAAATAAAGTTTGTCACTGTTTCCACTGTTTCCCTATCTATTTGCCATGAAGTGATGGGACTGGAGGCCATGATCTTAGTTTTCTGAATGTTGACCTTAAGCCAACTTTTTCACTCTCTTCTTTCACTTTCATCAAGAGGCTTTTTAGTTCTTCTTTGCTTTCTGCCATAAGGGTGGTATCATCTGCATATCTGAGATTATTGATATTTCTTCTGGTAATCTTGATTCCAGCTTGTGCTTCATCCAGCCAAGGATTTCTCAAAATTGTCTTTTACAGATCATCAAAGAAGAAAGAGGTTACTCTAAAGATTTGTGCAGATAATTATAACAAGAACTACTGATGTCGTACTTAAGTCTGTTTCCTTTATAGCTGGAATCAATACATGAAAAAAATAACACCTTATATTTTTTTCTCAAACACAAATGAAGGGAGTCAGGACCTTTTCATCCCTTTAGAATCAGTCAGTATAAACTAACAATGACTAAGCTTTCTGCTGTAGAACAATTTTTTATAAGATGAGAATTTGTATTAATAGGAATTTAAGATAATTTTCTTATACAGTTCTTGCATTATCTAAAGTTCAATTAGATGAATAGTTTTCCTTTCAATTTTCCTTTCCTTTCGTCACATAACCTAGTTTCATTTTTATGTGTTTTAAAGCATCTATTCATTAACAGGCATACAATGAGCATTAACTGTACACAACTTGTCCTAAATAACATGAGAGCTCTGCAGAAATTTGAAATACACTATTTCCTTCAAAGAACTTAAATTTATTTGTGTTATTATATATATAAATTATATATTAACAATATGATATGTGTAATGCATTTACGAATACTATGTTAATACATATACATATATGACACTAAAATCACAAACATTAAAAAAAAAAATTTTTAAGCACCAAATAAGTGAATTAGTTACTTAGCACAATAGGATGTCAGGTTACACATATGTCACCATGGAATGAAATGGTTAGGAAAAGCTTAACAAACAATATTAGAAGTAGGTTATGCCTTAAACGTGAATAAACTTCAAATAGAATCAGAACTTTAGTAGATCTAGAAAACAGAATAAGAAACGGGTTAAAATAGAGTGTTGGATGACATCAACAACTCGATGGATGTGAATCTGAGCAAGTTCTGGGAGCTGGTGATGGACAGGGAAGCCTGGTGTGTTGCAGCCCATGGGGTCGCAAATTTCGGACATGACTAAGCGACTGAACTGAACTGAGAGTGTATCCAAAACATTTTGAAGTGACAAGGACAGACTGGACTCATCAGGGAAAGGAGAAGAACCGACAGATTCACTTGGAGTGTAAGTTAAATTCAGATTCTGGGGAGATTTGTGTTACTAGTTAAAGAATGTTTGGTTGCATTATTATATATGAAATGAGAAACCATGGAATGTTTTTTCTAAAACAAACTACTTTGGAGAAAATATTATGATAATTAGTCTTAAAGAATTAAAATTAGGAAGAGAAACTAGAAAAAAAAAAAGGTCAGGGACTATTTCAAACTCTGTAGCTAATATTATTAGAACCTAAACTATACGTCATTCTTAAGTGCAAAAGATGAAAAGGAAGGAATAGATATTTTCAACAGATGTTTTCTGAAAAACTGGCAAATTTTCATGAAGGATTTAGAATGGTGGGGTGAAAACAGAAAATTTTAGGTTTTATTCGTTGGTGACCGAGAAGTCTCTCTATCATTAATAAAGAAAATAATGTTTTTCTTGAGAAGTAAGAACATGTACACTACAAATCTTGTATTTTAGGACATAATGAATTATCCAAAGAGACACAATGATGAAAAATTATGAAGATACAGAGTGGGAGATCCAAACCATAGACATATATGGATCAGTTCAGTTCAGTTCAGTTGCTCAGTCGTGTCCGACTCTTTGCGACCACATGAATCACAGCATGCCAGACCTCCCTGTCCATCATCAACTCCCGGAGTTTACTCAAATTCATGTTCATTGAGTTGGTGATGCCATCCAGCCATCTCATCCTCTGTTGTCCCTTTCTCCTCCTGCCCCCAATCCCTCCCAGCATCAGGGTCTTTTCCAATGAGTCAACTTCTTAGCATGAGGTGGCCAAAGTACTGGAGTTTCAGCTTTAGCATCAGTCCTTCCAATGAACACCCAGGACTGATCTCCTTTAGTATGGACAAGTTGGATCTCCTTGCTGTCCGAGGGACTCTCAAGAGTCTTCTCCAACACCACAGTTCAAAAGCATCAATTCTTTGGCACTCAGCCTTCTTCACAGTCCAACTCTCACATCCATGCATGACCACTGGAAAAACTAGGGGCTTGATTAGATGGACCTTTGTTGGCAAAGTAATGTCTCTGCTTTTTAATATGCTATCTAGGTTGGTCATAACTTTCCTTACAAGGAGTAAGCGTCTTTTTATTTCATGGCTGCAATCACCATCTGCAGTGATTTGGAGCCCCCCAAAATAAAGTCTGACACTGTTTCCACTGTTTCCCATCTACTTCCCATGAAGTGATGGGACTGGATGCCATGATCTTAGTTTTATGAATGTTGAGCTTTAAGCCAACTTTTTCACTCTCCTCTTTTACTTTCATCAAGAGGTTTTTAGTTCTTCACTTTCTGCCATAAGGGTGGTATGATCTATATATCTGAGGTTATTGATATTTCTCCTGGCAATCTTGATTCCAGCTTGTGCTTCTTCCAGCCCAGCATTTCTCATGATGTATTCTGCATAGAAGTTAAATAAGCAGGGTGACAGTATTCAGGCTTGACATACTCCTTTTCCTATTTGGAACCAGTCTGTTGTTCCATGTCCAGTTCTAACTGTTGCTTCCTGACCTGCATACAGATTTCTCAAGAGGCAGGATAGGTGGTCTGGTATTCCCATCTCTTTCAGAATTTTCTACAGTTTATTGTGATCCACACAGTCAAAGGCTTTGGCATAGTCAATAAAGCTGAAATAGATGTTTTTCTGGAACTTTCTTGGTTTTTTCATGATCCAGCAGATGTTGGCAGTTTGATCTGTTTCCTCTGCCTTTTCTAAAACCACCTTGAACATCTGGAAGTTCACAGTTCATGTATTGCTGAAGCCTGGCTTGGAGAATTTGGAGCATTACTTTATTAGTGTGTGAGATGAATGCAATTCTGCAGTAGTTTGAGTATTCTTTAGCATTGTCTTTCTTTAGGATTGGAATGAAAACTGACCTTTTCCAGTCCTGTGGTCACTGCTGAGTTTTCCAAATTTGCTGGCATATTGAGTGCAGCACTTTCACAGCATCATCTTTCAAAACTGAAATAGCTCAACTGGAATTCCATTACCTCCACTAGCTTTGTTCGTAGTAATGTTTTCTAAGGCCCACTTGACTTCACATTCCTGGATGCCTCGCTCTAGGTAAGTGATCACACCATCATGATTATCTTGGTCATGAAGATCTTTTTTGCACAGTTCTTCTGTGTATTCTTGCCACTTCTTCTTAATATCTTCTGCTTCTGTTAGGTCCATACCATTTCTGTCCTTTACCGAGCCCATCTTTCCATGAAATGTTCCCTTGGTATCTCTAATTTTCTTGAAGAGATCTCTAGTCTTTCCCATTCTGTTGTTTGCCTCTATTTCTTTGCACTGATCGCTGAGGAAGGCTTTCTTATGTCTCCTTGCTATTCTTTGGAACTCTGCTTTCAGATGTTTATATCTTTCCTTTTATCCTTTGTTTTTGCTTCTCTTCTTTTCACAGCTATTTATAAGGCCTCCCCAGAAAGCCATTTTGCTTTTTTCCATTTCTTTTCCATGGGGATGGTCTTGATCCCTGTCTCCTGTACAATGTCATGAACCTCCATCCATAGTTTATCAGGCACTCTGTCTTCAGATCTAGGCCCTTAAATCTATTTCTCACTTCCACTGTATAATCATAAGGTATTTGATTTAGGTCATATCTGAATAGTTAAGTGGTTTTCCCTACTTTCTTCAATTTAAGTCTGAATTTGGCAATAAGGAGTTCATGATCTGAGCTACATTCACCTCCCAGTCTTGTTTTTGCTGACTGTATAGAGCTTCTTCATCTTTGTCTGCAAAGAATATAATCAGTCTGATTTCAGTGTTGACTATCTGGCGATGTCCATGTGTAGTCTTCTCTTGTGTTGTTGAAAGAGGGTGTTTGCTACGACTAGGGTGTTCTCTTGGCGAAACTCTATTAGCCTTTGCCCTCCTTCATTCTGTACTCCAAGGCCAAATTTGCCTGTTTATCCCAGGTATCTCTTGACTTCCTGCTTTTCATTCCAGTCCCCTATAATGAAAAGGACATCTTTTTTGGGTGTTAGTTCTAAAAAGTCTTGTAGGTCTTCATAGAACCACTCAACTTCAGCTTCTTCAGCATTACTGGTTGGGGCATAGACTTGGATTACTGTGATATTGAATGGTTTGCTTGGAAACGAACAGAGATCATTCTCTCATTTTTGAGATTGCATCCAAGTACTGCATTTCGACTCTTCTGTTGACCATGATGGCTACTCCATTTCTTCTAAGGGATTCCTGCCCTCAGTAGTTGATATAATGGTCATCTGAGTTAAATTCACCCATTCCAGTCCATTTTAGTTCGCTGTTTCCTAGAATGTCGACGTTCACTCTTGCCATCTCCTGTTTGACCACTTCCAATTTGCCTTGATTCATGGACCTGACATTCCAGGTTCCTATGCAATATTGCTCTTTACAGCATTGGACCTTGCTTCTATCACTAGTCACATCCACAACTGGGTATTCTTTTTGCTTTGGCTCCATCCCTTCATTCTTTCTAGAGTTATTTCTCCACTGATCTCCAGCAGCATATTGGGCATCTACTGACCTGGGGAGTTCCTCTTTTGGTATCCTATCATTTTGCCTTTTCATACTGTTCATGGGGTTCTCAAGGCAAGAATACTGAAGTGGTTTGCCATTCCCTTCTCCAGTGGACCACATTCTGTCAGACCTCTCCACCATGACCCGCCTGTCTTGGGTGGCCCCACAGGGCATGGCTTAGTTTCATTGAGTTAGACAAGGCTGTGCTCTGTGTGATCAGATTGGCTAGTTTTCTGTGATTATGGTTTCAGTGTGTCTGCCCTCTGATGCCCTCTCGAATTACCTACCATCTTACTTGAGTTTCTCTTTCCTTGGATGTGGGTATCTCTTCACAGCTGCTCTAGCAAAGCACAGCTGCTGCTTCTTACCTTGGAGGAGGGGTATCTCCTCATAGCTGCCCCTCCTGACCTTGAACGTGGAGTAGCTCCTCTCAGCCCTCCTGCACCCGCGTAGCCACCACTCCTTGGACATGTGGTTACTCCTCTCGATATAGATCGATAATGATGCCTTAACAAAAAGAAGGGGATTTACTAATGAGAGATCATTTGTGATGACCAACACTGCAGGCTCCGCGCAGGGGTTAAAGACAAAACAGATTTGGCAGGACAAGGAAAGGGAGAAGGGTTATAGATCATTTGTATTTAAATCACTTAACAATGAAGAAAAGAAATGTTAGGAAACACAATCAGCGGAGATAAGCTTTTAAAATTTTTAATGCACTATATTCAGCCCGCGCTTATTCATGACTGAAGAAAAAAATTATTCTTATACATGCATGGTCTTAATTCTATCTACCACATAAATACTCAGCTGGATATATCATTTGAAATTTCAGAATGGGTGAAGATAACCTGAAATCCAAGAATTTAAGGACAGCAAAATAGCAGAAAAAATTACTCACAAATACTGAAAGTTTTTAAACATATAGACGTATGTCTAAAAAATGTACACGTGTGTGTATATATACATATATGTGTGAATGCAAATCCCCATACATTTATATATTGTGTCAATGCTTCCAGAGCTTTAAGAGTCAGAAAATTAATAAAAAATAGAACTGAATCTTCAAACGAGTCTAACAAGAATAGAAATAATGTGACATCAGAATTTGTAGAAGATGCTCCTGAGATAGAGTTCTGACCACTTGTACCTTAAGATGCCCCTTTGACATGGAGGTCCAGGACTCCCCAGGTTGACATATCTATCCATAAGATCTCCTATGGAAAAGGGCATGGCCATCAGGACTTTAGCAGAGGAACCAATTCCTCCGATATAATGTCCTGTTATAGCAAATGAAAAGAATGAAAGCAAACACAAGCAATTTGAGACCTTAGACTACAGTTTACTCAGCTTAGGTATCCAGTGCAACCTAAAAACATGGTAGAATCCCAGTTAATAACTTTTAAGTGGAATTAAAGAACTGGGCCCTATGCTAGTCACAATTTACCATTAAAGTGTTTCTACAAATGTACCATGAAATTAAAGAGTCCTTTTTTTGTCTATAATTAATTAGAACTTTACAATTCTCTTTGTATGAATTTTATTAGGTGCAATGGCTACACCAAAGGGAATATTTATTTGGGAAATTTAATGACATGAAATTAATTTCCATTGATATGATTCCGATTTGAAAATTCAAGGACATCTGAACAGTAGGTGTGTGAAAAGGTATTAAAGGCCTTCTGGCTGTTTCTTTCATCAACTTCTTTTGTCTCCTTTTACCATCTAGCAGGCATGCCATAACATGACCAGGAATTTGAAAAATAAATGATTGCAGCTGTCAGGGCCTCCTGCTTGAATTCGTGAATGTCTTTATGAATATTTGGGCTGCATTGTGTTTTCTAGTAGTGAGCCATTTCAAAAGGAGGCATGATGGCTCTTTCATGTAAATTAATTTATACAGCTGTAACTTTCACAGTTAGCCTGGGGCTCTTCTTTCTGAGTTTTGCATTTATTTTAAGCATAGGATTTTGAAAATTAAAATGTGTTTTATTGAGTTTAACTTTTATTGGAGACAGCTTGAAGTTATTACTCGATCTGCATTTTATTTATTTTTTCACAGAAAACATTGTTTTATTAACTGCCTTAACCAATTCACGAGTTCAGAGGGCTCCTGAAGACACAGGCCCTGGTGAGGGCTGGACTCTGGAAATCCCCATGAGAGAGCAAGACAGGATGGCACTGGGAGCAACAGGGCAGTGGCAACACAGAATCACAGGGCACATGGGCATAAAAGCTTTATTTTAAAAATGACTAATAAACATGCCCCTCTTAAATAATTGCTTGGTGATTATCTTGCCACCATGGCATCCTTTATCTGCACAGACTGCTTGCAATGCCGCTCTCCTATTTGCCCCAGTGCCCTGCCACACTTCATTCCCTTTGCTGGTTTTTTTTTTTTTTTTTTTTTCCTTCCATTAACCTAAGGAAACGTTTATTTGAGTCCATGCTGCTGCTAAGTCGTTTCAGTCGTGTTCAACTCTGTGCAACCCCATAAACGGCAGCCCACCAGGCTCCGCTGTCCCTGGGATTCTCCAGGCGAGAACACTGGAGTGGGTTGTCATTTCCTTCTCCAATGCATGAAAGTGAAAAGTGAAAGTGAAAGTGAAGTCGCTCAGTCGTGTCTGACTCTTAGCGACCCCATGGACTGTAGCCTACAAGGCTCCTCCATCCATGGCATTTTCCAGGCAAGAGTACTGGAGTGGGGTGCCATTGCCTTCTCCGATTTGAATCCATAGTCCAGCCTAAATTGTTACCTTTTGAGTTGTTTGGAAATTTAGGCTTCTCAAAACTGTGATGATTACTCAAGATACTTTATCCCGGTAAACCAAATGTATTACATAATTAAAACATTCTTTCTGGCTTTTAGCTAGATAATCTCAAAATTTTATCAGTGTTAGTGACTTTAAAAATATAAGGTCACTTTCAGTCAGTTCAGTTCAGTTCAGTCACTCAGTCATGTTCGACTCTCTGTGACCCCATGGACTGCAGCACACCAGGCCCTCCTGTCCATCACCAACTCCTGGAGTTTTCTCAGACTCATGTTCATTGAGTTGGTGATGGCATCCAACAATCTCATCCTCTCTCATCCCCTTCTCCTCTTGCACCCAATCGTTCCCAGCATCGGGGTCTTTTCCAATGAGTCAGTTCTTTGCATCGGGTGGGCAAAGTATTGGAGTTTCAGCTTCAGCATCAGTCCTTCCAATGAATATTCAGGACTGATTTCCTTTAGGATGGACTAAAGGAAAAGATATTAGTTGAATCTCCTTGCTGCCCAAGACCCTCTCAAGAGTCTTCTCCAACACCACAATTCAAAAGCATCAATTCATTGGCGCTCAGCTTTCTTTATAGTCCAACTCTCACATCCATACATGACCAATGGAAAAACCACAGCCTTGACTGGACGGACATTTGTTGGTAAAGTAATGTCTCTGCTTTTTAATATGCTGTCTATGTTGGTCATAACTTTATTCCAAGGAGCAACCATCTTTTAATTTCATGGCTGCAATCACGATCTGCAGTGATTTTGGAGCCCGAAAAAATAAAGTCTTCCATTGGTCACTTTGGTTTTACTAAATATAGACGTTGTCATAATCATCCTGTTTATTTTCTGCATATAGTCTTGAAATCTTCTTAAGGACACAAATCTACTTTTATTACTTTTTCTCTGACTCCTATTTGGAAGAAATATTGTTTTCATATCATCAGATAATGAACATCCTTGAGAAATCTGTGTTTAGAGTTAAAATGCATCAATACACTGTAGAAATGTCTCTGTTTCAAACAGTGATGATTCTTTTTATTCAGGACTGGCAATATTTTTTGACAACAAACATATGACCAAAACTTTACTGGTGACAGAAAAAAGTAGATTTGCATAAGTGTACAATGATTAAAAAAAGAAATCTACTCTGCTTATGGCAGTTTGTTTCATGCATAAAAGAATATAACTTGGTATCCAAGGAGTCAAGTGAAGCAGGGTTCAAATCTTGAGACCACCACTTAGCTGTGTGACACATGGGCCAAGTTCCCAATCCTTCTCAACTTCATATTTTTCATAGGTAAAATAGGAGCTAAAACAGTCCCTAAAGAGATGCAGAGTTACCATCCATACTGATTTGTCAGACAGTATAATCAAATATGTTCTTTTTTCCTACATAGATTGCAAATTTCCATTTTAATTTTTAAACATCTTATATTTTTTACACATATCCTTTCACTCTTTTAAAATGCTATACTGTACACAGCTTTATTTTCAGATACCCAGACAGTTGTGCTAATGCTATTGATGATATAATCTATTTTTATCCCACTTAGTTGAAGTGCCACCCACATCACTTAATACATTTGTATATCATGGAAACTGTTGCTGAATTATTTTCTGTACTCTCATCCTAACCCAACACTGTCTTGATATGTTTATAGTGACTTTATAGTTTTTTGTGATATCTGTTAAATTCTGCTTCTTTTACCTATTGTTGCTTGCAAACTTTTCTTAGTTATATTTAGAAATTTGTAATTTAATATAAATTGTAAAAAACTGTACATTTCTTAGTTTTATCACAGAATCTTTTTTGCGTTCCAATTTAAATGAAATAGAAGAATAAATACATATTTATTTTCAAAATGCCTACTTAAGTTCTTAATAAATACTTGAAGTGTGGCTGGAGACATCATTTCTCTTTCTGCCATTGATTTTCCACTTTAGTCTCAAATATATCCCATTTTCAATTTTGCCTTTTTATGCTTGAATGAAGGAACCTTACTTCCTAGTTAACTCTCTATATAAAGTTTTCTTCAATTCATTTTTGTTACCAAAATTTTGTTTATTTTACCTGTTTAACTTCATAATCATAAAGTTATTTTAAGATGTTAAGGGAAAACAAAGTTTGATGCAAGAAGTGCCTGCATATATCCTCACATACAAAAAGATATGAGAACTCAATAGACCATTCAATTAGCTTTGCCATAATATATATCCTTTAAAGGAAAACTTATTTCATGGAAGATGAAAATTTTAATTGAAAATGGAATATATGAATCAAGAATATACTGAAAAGTTTGTTATCAGGGAAGAGTACAAATGACAAACCTACATTTATTGAAAACTTAATAACTGGAACAAAATAAAATGTAATGTGGGTTGTTAAATAATGAAATCAATTGGATAAGTACACCAGAATTTAGTTGATTTGTCTTTTCCTTTTTATGTAGTTTTAAATTAAATTTCAAAGCATAAATAAAACCACATTTTCTAAGAAACCTTCTATTGTTTACTAATTAATATGCATGATCACCTATTCCTGTGGTTTTACATCTCTCTGTCTATACTCACACAAACACACACACACATGCATAGCTGAAATGAAAGCTTTAAATTTCTAATAAATTTTCTACTTTAGCCTTGAAAATTGCCGTCTCATTTAAAGAAAGAAAATTTATGTCAGAAGAGGCAAACTCCCTGGACCGTTCTCCAGGAAGGTGAATTCAGGATGTCTGGTGTTAGAACACAGGAATCTGAATTTAAGAACATAAGGTGATTTAAATGATGATTGAGTGTAACCACACCTTGATAAATATCACACCATTTCACTTTCTTGGTGAGTTCAGTTTTGCTTTTTTCTATTACTATGTTTAAACAATGTATTAGGGATGATAAAGGGCCTCCCTATGGCTCAGTGGTAAAGAACTCACCTGCCAGTGCTGGAGACGCAAGAGACATGAGTTTGATCCCTGGGTCAGGAAGATCCCCTGGAGTAAAGGCAACTCACTCCAGTATCTTGCCTGGCAAATTCTATGGACAGAGGAGGTTGGTGGGCTTCAGTCCATGGGGTCACAAAGAGTTGGACAGGACTGAGCGACTGAGCACACACATGCAGGGGTGATGAAAGCATAAGTTTCCGCATTCCTGTAAAAGTTAAACAAGAAATAATGTCCTTAATTAGCACAGCAGCAAGTACACAGTATGTGCTCAGTATCATTTTCCACGATGGAAATGTTATTATTGGGCTTCCCCTGTGGTTCAGCTGGTAAAGAATCCACGCACAATGTGGAAGACCTGGGTTTGATCCCTGGGTTGGGAAGATCCCCTGGAGATGGGAAAGGCTACCCACTCCAGTATTCTGGCCAAGAGAATTCCATGAACTGTATACTCCATGGGGTCACAAAGAGTCAAGCATGACTGAGCGACTTTCACTTTCACTTCCAATGTTAACATTATACCATCATGATCTATTTATGCATTCATTCCCCTTTGAATTGTAATTTCCTGAGGGAAGAGAATTTTTTTTTTTTTTCTGTATTTGTACCTATAGAATCTGGCTTGATGTTTGATATGTCACATGTGCTCAGTACATTTGTGTTGAATGAATTTAAGCAGGCACACAGAAAATTGTCAGAATTACTAGGGAAGATATGAAGTAGAAGGCAAATGGGATATGAAGGAACCAGGTGACAACTCGAGATAAAATGCGAGGATGGATGCCCTGAGGCAATCCTGCCCTCATCTCTGCTCATAATCTGGTTCAGTCCATGTTTGCTCTCTCTGGGCTGGGTCAGCATCCTCACCTGCTCACACAGTAAAGTGAAGTGAAGTCGCTCAGTCATGTCCGACTCTTTGCTACCCCATAGACTGTAGCCTATCAGGCTCCTCTGTCCATGGGATTTTCCAGGCAATAGTACTGGAGTGGATTGCCATTTCCTTCTCCAGGGGATCTTCCCAGCCCAGGGCTCAAACCCGGGTCTCCTACATTGGAGACAGACGCTTTACCATCTGAGCCACCAGGGAAGTCAAGTGGACCCCATTCAACTCTGCAGCTTCGTTTTGTTATCTCTCCTCATCACCTTTGCTCTCTATATTTGCTGTAATATAGATTTTGTGCCCCTCTGCCTGCCAATGCAAGAGACATGGGTTCTGTCCCTGGGTCTGGAAGATTCCCTGGGGAAGGAAATAAAAACCCACTCCACTCTTATTGTCTGGGAAATCTCACAGACAGAGGAACCTGCTAGGCTACAGTCCAGTGGGTTGCAAAAGGGTCGGACATGACTTGGCAATTAAAACAACAACTGAAATAATTGTCTTATTAGACAAATATATTACCATTATTCTTTAAACCAAGTGCCTGTTCAAAGCACTTTAAAGGGAGATTTCTCTAATATAAGAATGTTACTAGGAATGTTTCTTTAATTTTACTTCTTAGTTTTTTTCCCCAGAGTATCCACTATGATACTTTCTTAGGGCACAAATATAACTGAAACATTTATTAAAATGCACACAAATGATAAGAACAGTTATTTACACAATACTAAATTTTGTCAGCTATAGGGAAATATTAAGTGTACTTCATCCATAAGCCCCACTTTAAAATAAAATACAATGATTTAAAATATTGCCTCCAAGCAACCTTAAATATTTAGTTCCAAATTCAAAGAAGTCTATAGATTAACACACGCATCTTAAAATAATCAAGATATTTACATCATTTGGAGTGAAAATGAAATTTTTCCAAAGAAAATTAGAGTTTGTGCACAAAAACACTACCAACAGCAAATATCTGATAATTTGAGTATATATCATAAGCTATCACTTAATAAATTATTGGTTTATACTCTCTCTATATAATTATACTCTAAATGATGGATTGAAAGAATTACTGGAACTTACCAAAGAAAGTAAATCACTCTCAAGTGTATATTATATGTTAGGGGTATAATGTTTAATACATATTAAAAATGATTTATTAAAATTCTCATCTTCCCCACCATAATGACACATGCTGGAAGGAGGAAAACATAAAAGGTAGCAACTATTCCATCTCTCCCACAAAAAATATTTTTCAGTTTATTGTTATATGTATATTTTTGTTGTCATTTTTTTCCCTTTATTTCAAAAGAGACTACTTGGTGTCAGTATTTAGTCAGCAAGAATTTTCTTAATGTATATCTTTAGAAGTTATGATAAAATAAGGTGCTGAACATATGCACATCAGTTTTCCTGGCAGACTCAGCTTCTAAACTAGCTCCCAGGTATTAACATAAACAGAGCTGATGTGGGCAGCATATTGGCGACACTGTGATACAAAGTGGTGACACATTCGTTAGGCTGTGAAACTGCATAACAGATGCAAAAAGCAAGATAAGCAGCTCATAATTGTAGGTAAATATTACCTCCAGATGATGTGAGAATGATTAAATTACAAACAGAGCAAAGCTAAGTTTATAGCAGGATTCATTCATTTAACACACATTTACTGAATTACTACTATGAGTTAGATGTGATTATGGGTGCTCATCAATCAAATTTAAAATATCATGATCTCTGTTCTCAACAGAGCTAGGGAAAGAGTGACTAACTCATGCCAGTTTTAAAAGTGATCTCCAAGTTAACAGAGTCCAAAATGGTACGAAAATTTATCAGCAATTCCACAGGGAATTCTCTAGGTCCTGGCTCGTGTCTCTCGGACCTGTGCATTCTAGTCCTAAAAGAAACATAATCCTATATTGACTTCTAGTTCAAATTATATACAGCATCCTTTAGGAGGATATTCTGAATTTTATAGAAAATAAGGTTATACAGTGAAAAAGAATTTGTTCAATCACTACACTTCTCTACAATTGATCTGATGGTTTTGATTCTCAATTGCCAAAAACAATTGTTTTGAAGACACATGTAACCTTTAAACAGTTGGCTTGTCTTTCTTAGATACTTACTATACACAGTTACAGTGCCACAAGATTATTCCTGTGTTCATATATAATATAAAGAAGTATCTCTGGTAACTTTTCTTCATAGCCCTTTTAGAGTAGAGGTACAAGGCCAGATATATGGGCTTAGATTCCAGAGGAGTACCTGAGGTCTTTGCAGAACTTCCCATCCACAGTGAGTGTACCTGTATCTTGTTAGTTTTCACCCTTTTTTCTTATCCTCTACTGCTAAAACATCTCTCCATTTATTCCTTCTTTAGAAAGAATATAATTGAATATTAATTCCCTGATGGCTCAGTGGGTAAATAATCTGTCTGCAATGCAAGAGACACAGGAGATGCAGGTTTGATCCCTGGTTCAGGAAGATTCCCTGGAGAAGGAAATGGCAACCCACTCCAGTATTCCTGCCATGAACAGAAGAGCCTGGCAGGCTACAGTTCAAAGGGTCATAAAGAATTGGACATGACTAAGCACATAGACACAATTAAATATTATTGGTCCACTTTATACTAATAATCATAAATTTTCTGTATATATCCAATTATATTTCAGGGCCTTTTCCTCAGTTTTACTGACAGCAGGGAACTTTTGGTGAAATATTACCTTGGAAGCATATATATTTAATACTATATGTCTGCTGTTAACTTTAGTTAACTAGTTGTAAGGATACATTTCATCATTACAGTGTCATCTAGGAGTCTATCAGACTGCCCAGAAAGCTGTCAAGATAAAGCAGGCCTCTGTTAAATCCATATTATAAAAGACAACTTTCTATCATTGTCCATTCTAATCCATGATCATGCAATCACCCATGGGCAAATTATGGATTACTCTGCTACATTCTAAGAGGAGGATATGGCAATCCACTCCAATATTCTTGCCTGGAGAATCCCATGGACAGAGGAGCCTGGTGGGCTGCACAGTCCATGGGGTCACAAAGAGTCAGACACGACTGAAGTAACTCAGCACACATGCTACTGCATTCTGAAGCATGAGTTCTACCATTGCTTCACTATTATCATCAATTTGTAAAACACTTTCTTTACAAATTGTTGTTTGTATTTTCTTAAGAATGTATGTTTCTTTTAAGTTGTTGTTCAGTTACCCATTCATGTCTAACACTGCGACCCCATGGACTGCAGCACGCCAGGCCTCCCTGTCCCTCACCATGTCCCGAAGTTTGTCCAAGTTCATGTCCATTGCATTGGTGATGCCATCCAGCCATCTCATCCTCTGATGCCCTCTTCTCCTTCTGCCCTCAATCTTTCCTAGAATCAGGGACTTTTTCAATGAGTCAGCTGATTGCACCAGGTGACCAAAACACTTCAGCTTCAGCCTCATTCATTCCAAAGAGTATTCATGGCTGATTTCCTTTAAGATTGGCTGGTTTGATCTCCTTGCTGTTCAAGGCACTCTCAGGAGTCTTCTCTAACACCACAGTTCAAAGGCATAATTCTTTGGTGTTCTTCCATCTTTGCAGTCCAATTCTCACAATCATACATGACCACAGGGAAGACTCTGACACACTTTTTTTCAAATCCCATAGATGTATATGTAAATTTTAGTTCTGATGAACCCTATGAACAAGTCCATAGGCAATTTATTCTAATCTCAATTGATTTGTTGATCAAAAGAAGAATAATTATAGTGGCTAAATAACAAGCAATGACAGTCCATTCTCATCGCATGCATCACTACCAAAGCCAAGTATGTTGGAACCATCTCTGTTCCACATCATCACAGGTTCTCTGCACATCACGGTGTGCAATCTTGACATTGGCAGAAGCACAAAGGGTATGTGAACACTGGACAACTCGGAATTTAATACAAAAAAGCTCTGAAACATAGACAGACATGATACACTGATGGTTCTAGAAGGGCTGACATGGTCTTTTTCGGTGTCTGCCAACAAGGACTTTGGCTCTCTGGATGTCCACAAGGCTCTGGGCCTTTGGATATCAACCTGGTGTTGGATTTGGCCCTTGTTGCAGAAGCTGCCCACCTGGGCCTGTGAACAGGCTCTTGCGTGTGTGTCTGGCTGACCCGACCGGGGATACTGCCTCTGGTCTCTGGCTAAACTGAGGGTTGGCAGTGCGAGGCAGTGTGGGTCTTCTACCCTGTTCACTCTGCACTGCAGGCACCCAGTGGTGGCTGGGATGACCCCCACCCTGTCAGGCTCCTTGCCATGTCTCAGGTGTTCTCTCGGGTGTCCTCGGTCGCTCTCACCTGACAGAAGGAGGGGGAGAGATTGCTGGTGGGCTTCCCTGGTGGCTCAGACAGTAAAGAATCCACCTGCAGTGTGGAAGACCTGGTTTAGATCCCTAGGTTGGGAAGACCCCCCCTGGAGGAGGGCATAACAATTCACTCCAGCATTCTTGCCTGGAGAATCCCCATGGATAGAGGGGCCTGGCAGCCAGCTACAAGTCCACGGCGTCACAGAGTTGGCTAGGAGTGAGCAACTAAGCACACACACACTAAAGGGCCTAGTCTGCAAATGAAGAGGATCAGTGAGCAGACCACACTCAAAGCGCAAAGGTCTATATCTAGGCAGATGATTGCTTCCAAGCACTCCCTAAAGGGCTTTTGTAGGTGATTCAATCTTTTCAACTTAGCAACACCGCTGGCTCTTTAGATCCCCATCCCAGCACATCTTCTTCTCCAAAGGTAAGCTCTTTCCCTTTCCCTGTCTTGTGGAGCAGAGATATTTACAGTCACGTGGAGTAAATGTAGAAGAGAATGTATTAGGAAAATATGTACCATCAGGAAAGCAGCCTTGTGATAACCAGTGCTCCAGTTCTTGTTTTCAAACACAGCAGCAGGTCTCTGAGATGTTTGCCTATAATGGACAAACTATGGGAAGTCTTCCTGGGTGGAGGGACTATTTTGATACTCTGCAGACTTGTCTGGTGACAAGGAACAGCTGAAAGACTATAAATGTTTCTGGTTGAGGAACTGGCCTTGTTTGAAAGATGGAGCCTCTGAGATCAGCTACTGCAATCTATCAGTGTTTCCTGGAACTAACTCACATCTGTCAAGCCAGATTTTAACTCAGATTCCTGAAAGGAAGAGAAAGCAAGCCTCTACTGACATACATACTTGTTTTTCCTCGCCATTCTAGTTCATCTACCTCATTTTCTATTTGTTAAGGGAGGGAATAGGGAAAGGAGTGTCATCAGTATATTCTGTCTGGCAATCTTCTCTATCAACTTCCTTTGATTCTCAAGACCCTAATTAGATTTTTTTTAAAACATGACCTACAATAGTTTCTTTTTAATTGTGTTCTGCTCTAGACAACATTTAAAAGGGCTAGAATTTCTGGAAATGAGGAAAGCATGAAGATAAATATGTCAAGATTTTATCTTGCTATATCTATATCACAAGGTTTTTCTTCAGAATTAACTGAGATAAAGTATGTGAAGCATTCATCCTAATGCTTGTTAAGCACAAACTAAGGATTTGATTTATTGAGCTTCATGTAGATAGCTATTAGTTACAAGTCAAGTTTGTTACAAAATGTCCTTTATATGCAATGAATATAATAGCATGTTTCAGGCTTATTTCAATATAGTGATTTGGTAATAACAATTTCTTTAAATTCAACCATTTCTAATTATCAAATAAAACTGGCTTTGTCATTCAGCCTCTGTTTGTTGTTCAGCTGGTAAGTCATGTCCAACTCTTTGCAGCCCCATGGACTGCAACACGCTAGGCTTCCCTGTCCTTCACTTTCTCCCAAAGTTTGCTCAAACTCATGTCCATCAACTTGGTGATGCCGTCCAACCATCTCATCCTCTGTTGTCCTTTTCTCCTCCTGCCTTCAATCTTTCCCGGCATCAGGGTCTTTTCAAATGAGTCAGTTCTTACCATCAGGTGGCCAAAGTACTGGAGCTTCAGCTTCAGCATCAATCTTCCAATGAATAGTCAGGGTTGATTTCCTTTAGTACTGACTGGTTTTATCTCCTTGTTGTCCAAGGGACTCTTCCAAATTTGCTTTCAGGCTCTAATACTGCTATTTAATGTCACTGAAATTTATAGAATATATGGGATGCAATACAGAAAAATTAACAAATGACTTACAACTGTAACAATAAACAAGATGATAAGCAAAGTAAACCAAAATCTAATTTAGTAATTACTTCTAATAATAATCCATTGGTTTTGAAGGATTACAAGTAAGATATATTCAATATTCTTTAAAAGATCCTAAATATTAAGAATATTTCTTCTCATTTCTTGGGAAAGGAAAGGTAGGAGAAAATAAATAAATGGCCCAAATGCCACATATATAATAAGTAAGCAGGGCAAGACCCACGTCCGGATCTACATCATTCTCTAACTTAATCCCTCACTATTAGACCAAACTGTCTGACAAACATTTCCTATTTTCCCAGAACTAGTAGCTTAGAGAAAAATCTCACTGGCTATATTCACAGTGTACTTATATTCTGATAGTTATTTATTGTGAAAGTCTTTATCCTTGTAGTTATTCTAATGGAAAAAATAAACTGGGATGAAAATGCCATGGGAATACTGAGGGATATTTATCTTAATTATTTCTTAACTCCTTTGGCAACAAATAAACAAGATCTTTCTCATCTTAAATATGCATTTAGCATCAGGTGAGATTAATAAACAATAAAATGATGCCTGAATCTTAAGGAAAATTAATGAAGCTCTCTAATCATCCAACCTATTATTCAGTTGCTATAAGGCATGATGAAATTTGAGTCAAGTTTAATTTCCATTGATTACCAGTATAGTGATATACTTGGTTATTCTTCTATTTTTCCTTTTAACACTATCAATCCAGATATGTTAAATGGCACAGAATTTTCACACTGAATAAATCTTGCATTCAAAAACTTATTTTAGTCTTTATGTTAATAAGTAAGCCACAGAACACCTGTGAGGTTACTAAGAATAAATGCTTGGCAAAAGGATTACTGTAATAATTTCTCATTGCATATAACACAATACTGTCATTTCAGGTACTGAACAGATAGAAATAAATGCCCAAGGACATGGTCTATGTGTGTTGGTATCTGGGAGGAAGTAATCTTTATTTCAGCCAAATTGACATTATCACACACGCATTAAACTATGCACATTTGTCTCTTGCTACATTAAATTCCTATCCTGGGTGCTTCACTCTAAGCTTTAAGGACAGTCTTCTGATCTAGCATATTAAATAATTAGACCAACAGGTATATATTTAAATAAAAATGTATACATACTTATATACATGCATTATACACAGTATATACACATATTCATTTGATTCATTGAATTCCAAAGCCCCAGTTCTAACATTTCATCATTGTGATGTTATTCATTTACAAAACACTCACAAATATGCAAATCATAGGACTGCCCATTGTTTTGTTTAACATAAGAAAACAAAAGCTTCCCAAGGGCTTCATAGTCCCTTTGAGAATACTAAAGATTGCATACGAATCTTAATTCTGTCATATTCTATGCACATATTAACACACACACTCATACTTAGTACATTAAACATGCACTCATGTTTCCACTTGAGGTTTGAAGGTATCCAAAATACACTTTATTAGTCAAGGTTCTTCAGAGAAACAGAGCCAATAGGCTGGATGGATTAATGAATGGATAGATAGATCTAAAAAGAGATTATATTTTATTGGCTCATGCAATTATGGAGGCTAAGAAGTCCTATAACCTGCCATCTGTAAGATAGAAACCCAAGAAAGCTCATAGTGTGGTTTGAAGTTCTGAGAACCAGAGCTGAGGATTCCAGTCCAAGTCTAAAGGCCTGAGAATCAGGAGCATAGAGCACAGGAGAAAATTGATGTTCTGGTTCAGTTAGTCAAGCAGAGAGAAAATTTAGCAGTATTCTATGTCTTCATTCTGTTCAGGCCTTCAGTGACTGGATGATGCCCACCATCTGCCTTACTCAGTTCACTCATTCAGCTAATCTCTTTTGCAAACACCCTCACAAACACAACCAGAAATGTTTAACCAGACAGGTGGACATCTTGTGTACCAGTAAAGTTGACCCAGAAAATTCACACACCAAACTCTAGTTCCCCATTAGTAAAATAAAGATGGTAATAATAGCAGTGTAATATGTAACAAGGGTAACTATATACACTGGGAACACCAAAGTACTTGTGAACTACTCTAACTCTTACATTAATTTCATGGATGCTTGAAACTAGGAAAATGAAGTCACTCAGTCGTGTCCGACTCTTTGTGACCCTATGGACTGTAACCTACCAGGCTTCTCAGTTCATGGGATTTTCCAGGCAAGAGTACTGGAGTGGGTTGCCATTTCCTTCTCCAGGGGATCTTCCTGACCCAGGGGTCGAACCCGGGTCTCCCGCATTGTAGGCAGACGCTTTACCCTCTGAGCCACCAGGGAAGCCCTGAAACTAGGAAAGTACATGTAAAAAATGCTTCAGCGGCAGGTCAATGGAGAAAAGTCATTTCAGTAGCAAAGCTGAATTTTTGTCCTACCAATTTGAATGGGAAATATAAGTAGGCATATGTGCCTAATTTATCATTATGATATTTATTTTTTCTTTAAGAACATCAATTCCTAAAACTTGCAGTGTTACACTTAGATAAAATGAATAATTACTGGTTATACTTGTCGCTCAGCTGGTAAAGAATCCACCTGCAATGCAGGAGACCTCTGTTCGATCCCTGAGTTGGGAAGATCCCCTGCAGAGGGGAAAGGCTACCCACTTCAGTATTCTGACCTAGAGAATTCCATGGACTCTATAGTCCATGGGGTCACAAAGAGTCGGACATGACTGAGCAACTTTCACTTTCACACAGAAAATTAAAATATCGTGTTATTTAAAGGTAGTTGTAGGACATTCTGAGTCATTACATCTAACTCTGCATGATATACATACAGGAAATTCTAGGCACTCTGTGATGACCACGGCAGCTTCACATGGGGATTTAGCTATGTGCACAAAGCCAACAGGACCTATTTTTGACCTCTGGTGAACATTACCAATTGCCCCTTTAACTCAGAGTTTTCATTTTTAGATGAGGGAATGTAGAATATACACCCCAAATCCTCACCATTAATGGAATTTGGGACTTTGTTTATGGATTGATTCTCATTCTTGGCAAATTCTGCACTTACTATTGGACAAAAAGGGATCCTGCGGTCTTAACATTAATATTAGTGAAGAAAGTGAAAGTGGCTCAGTCATGTCCAACTCTTTGTGACCCCATGGTATAGTCCATGGAATTCTCCAGGCTAGAATACTGGAGTGGGTAGCTGTTCCCTTCTCCAGGGGATCTTCCCAATGCAGGAATTGAACCAGGGTCTCCTGTATTGCAGGCGGATTCCTTACCAACTGAGCTACTAGGCAAGCTTAATATTAATGATAGTGTCTTGCAATTGCTACCATCCTTACCCAAATAGTGGCCCATAAAACAAAAACAAAGAAGAAAACATTCTATAAATAATAATAAATTAATGTGAATCAATTATTAAATGAGAAGATCCTCTCTTGTGAAATAGGTATTTGAACAGAGATGACACTAAAGTGAAATTCTGCACTCCAAGCCCTCCCCAGTGCCTCTCTCCCAACTCACATTTGATTGATGAGATCCACAGTGGATTTGGAATAGTGTGATGAGGTGTGAGATTTTGAGAAGGTTAGGCTTAGAAGAGAAGGCACTTCTCCAGGCACTCTGTGGTGAAACTGCATTTTAAATTATATATCCCCTTGGCATCCCATGTGCTGGAGGGTCTCAAAGCTGGGAACTGTTAGAAATTCAGTGTGTTCAAAATAAGAGAAATAAGAAAAGTAAGAAAGCAGGCTTCTCAGTGAAGCTGTCCACTGAGAAAAAGTTCAGGCTAGACCCAAAGAAAGATGTGAACCAACAAATGAAAAGCCAGAATCGAAGGCTCCAGTAGGAAGCCATGGAAGATTACTGGCCTACTCAAAGCTAAGTGAGGAACGTGAGCTGTGAATCTATAGCTAAAAATTCCTTAGAATGTTGTCTGTGCCCTAAGAAGGCTTTCTTTTGAGACATGTAAAAGCATACATGGTATCAAGAGGACTTTCAGGTTGTGGGGGGTGTGGATTTAACCTATAAAGGGAAGTCTCTCAGTCGTGCCTGACTCTTTACGACCCCATGGTCAGTAGCCTGCACCAAGCTCCTCCGTACATGGAATTTTCCAGGCAAGAGTACTGGAGTGGGTTGCCATTTCCTTCTCCAGGGAATCTTCCCAACCCAGGGATCGAACCCAGGTCTCCCGCACTGTAGGCAGACGCTTTACCATCTGAGCCACCAGGGAAGTTGGATTTAACCTGTAAGTCTTGTTAAAAAACTTTTTATTTTATTGGAATACAGCTGATGTGGTAGACCTGGGTTCAATCCCTGGGTTGGGAAGATGTCCTGGAGAAGGGAAAGGCTACCCACTCCAGTATTCTGGCCTGAAAAATTCCATGGACTGTATAGTCCATGGGGTCGCAAAGAATCGGACATGACTGAGTGACTTTTACACTCACAGCTGATTAATAACGCTGTGATAGTTTCAGGTGGACAGCAAAGGGACTCAGCTATACATACCCATGTATCCATTCTCCCCCAAACTCCCCTCCTTTTCTGGCTGTTACATAACACTGAACATATTAATTCCCTAAGCATATTATATGGAATCTCCAGGACTTTTAAAGGAATCAATAGGCCCTCAGTGGTGGCCTACTGACAGAACCATGTGTTGGAAAACAGAATCTAGCCCTAAATCTGTTACCATTATCTGCCTAAGCACTTGTGGCTATTATTAAAACTTTCTGTACTACATTCCTTATCTTTAAAATTAGGAAATTATTTATTGCTTTAAAATGCCATAATTCAATCAGGTCCAACTACTGCATGAATATGAGAGTGGTAATTCATTTATGCAGATATGAAAAATCCTCCTTTATTTTTCACTCCATTCCTTCATCTGTGAACCAATATGGATATTTATAATATATGGTTTAATGCAATGCAGATTCCACCATTGGTCTTTTTACTGTTTTTAGAGCTATCTAAAGAAAATTCCAAATGGTAAGTGATACAATTACAAATTAATTCTTAGAAAGCAAGCTCATAAATCAAAGGTCAATAGCAGTAGAGACCCTAATAAGGAAAACAAGATGAAAACTGTCTTCTTGATTTAAAATGAGTTAAAATAAAAGATATCTAACTTCAAATTGGTGCCAAGGAAACATAATATTCCTTCTCTATATTTTATACATTCATTCATGTATGCCTTCATCTAACAAACATTTATTGAGCACCTACAATATGCCTAGAACTCTACCAGGCTTGGGTGATAGAAGAGAGAACAAAACAGAGATCTCTGCACTATTGGAGCTCACATTCCAGTGGAGGCTAGGGTCAGAAGATAATCAAAGAAATTGGGGGAATTTACGCACATTACAGAGAAAAATAATGCAGAGAAGGTGCTTGGGAGTGGGTGACAGAGATTGGGAGATGTCTCATTTTACAGAGAGCCATTAGGAGATGTCATTCTAAGAAAGGAAGGTAACCTCGGAGTCCTTGACTTCTTGACGTGACTAAGAAAACTAAAATAAATGACATACTCAACATAATTGCTTTAGTCATGATGATCCTACTGTGGGTCATTCCAGTGAAGCTGTGAGAGTTGGGATGAGGGAGCAAGACTGAGGGCCTTGCCAGAATTGTGCGGAAGTCTGAGTACCTCCCTACCCTGCCAAAGTTGATGTGAAGGCTCAAAAAGAGTACAGGCCCTTCTGCACAGTTTGAAAATATTCAATAATCAAATAGCTGAATTAATAGGGAGAAAGTTTTTAAAAATCTACTTTAAACTAGTTTAATATTTGAGAGGAAAAGAGGGACATTTACACATGTAACTATTGAGAGGCTGGTAGGAGGAAAATGAGAAAACGTTCACTTTAAATGATATACATACTTTGAATTTAAGTCAGAACTAATGTAAGAAGTTAGTAAGCATGCTATAAGATATTAAAAAGCGATCCTTTCCACAGGAATGCAAGTGTAGTAAACATGCAAACTTTAAAAATAGAGCAAGTACAAACATCCCTAGAGAAGGAAATGGCAATCCACTCCAGTGTTCTTGCTTGGAGAATCCCATGGACAGAGGAGCCTGCCAAGCTACAGTCCATGGGGTCGCAAAAAAGTCAGACACAACTGAAGCAAAGTATGAGTATCTCTTAGGATTTTTAGCAAAGTAAGAAATTTCAGTACTGTTGTACTGAAATATAAAATGTACATTTTATATGAAATATAAAAATATATAAAATATACATTTAAAAGATCAAATGAAAATCCATATGTCAAATATACATGTCCTTTCTATTCATCAAGGGGAAAGCACATTAAACAAAGCTCCTACTTCTCCCTAGCACTACTGTTTATTAACACTGCACGGACTAATCTCTTACAGCCTGAAGGAGGTGATCATGGGATCCATATTTAATATTAATTCTCAGTTTCAGCTACCATTGAGAGAGTCTTTAAACACTTTAGAAGAATTGGACTGACAACATGCAATTTCTTGATTAAAAATAAAGGAAGTAAAAATTTGTCAATTCTCCTACTTCACTGTTGACATTATTCACAAAACTAAATATCTGGGGGCAATTCAAGAAATAAACTAAGCAACTAAACCAAGCAATAGGTTTATTGAGAGGCCTGTACACAAATGAATAAGAAGACAACTAAACAAACAGACAAACAAATAGAATACATATACATGCACAGTCACACAGCAAAAATCACTGCCCTTCTTTGTTTTCATGATCTTGTGCTTAGGTATTTAGCATCCTCTGCATAATACTCTTCCAAGTTCTAATTAAGGCTTTGGTGAAATTCTGATTTTATGACATGATTTGGTTTAAAAGTAAAGGAATCTAAGTTTTAAAAGTTAAAGGACTGTATTAATGTATGTTTCGAATCTTCCAAGATAATATTGGCTTTTATTCTACTTCTCCACTCCACATGCCATAAAGTTGTTTTCAAAATGATGAATTACAGCTCCATAGAAAATATGTTAGATTTTCACACAGAGATCATTTTACTAATGTGATTCAGTCAAAGATATTTCATCTGTTGTAGTCAAAAAAGAAATGACAGATTGCTAAATGAGGATGAACTTTTGATTAATAGAAATGCACACATGTCTACAGAAAAAATTATTTTTTGAGAAATCTAAATAAAACTAATGGTAAAAATATTAAAGACACAAGAAAAGTCAAGTTTTAAGAATTAGTCTGCACCTGGTATTATGGATATTAACTGAAATTTCTATTTTTAAACTATTTTAAAACTTCAGTGATTGTGACTGTTTAATGAATAGTATAAAAGTAAAATAAGTATTAAAACTGTCAGTTTTTTCCTCATGATCACATTCTCCTTTTAAATTTTATGTAAATTATTATCTTGCTTCTCTTTTTAAGTTTACCATATATATCAGTGCTAAACAATTAGTTTTGCCTGGTTTTGAAAATGGAATCATACAATATGAACTCTTTAGTACTTTATTTCAATCAGTATTGTATTTTTGAGATCCATCCATATTGTTGTATGAAGTTTGTTCATTTTCAATGTCATATAACATTCAATTATATGATCACATGATCATTTATTTGTCAGTTCTGTCAATGAACATTTTGAGTATCTGAAGTTGCTTTTTTTTCCTTTTTACTTATAATTCTGCTGTTAACATGTTTATACTTCTTGTATCAAGCAAAAGAGTTCTTTTGGAACATTTATCTATGAGTGGGATTTTAAGGTTGTAGGATGCATATTTAAATTTATTAAGTAATATCAATCATTTTCCAAAGCACTGCTAACAAACTATATCCCTAACTACAATGTATGAGTCTTCCTCTTTTTTCACATCCTCACCAACACTTAATGAGAAAAGCTTAAATGTTGACAGTCTTGCAAGGTTAACTCACATCTTTAAATTATTAATTAGCATCATTAATAAGTCTGAACATATATTTCTTTATTTATTAGACTTTAGTGTCTCTTTCATGAATTGTCTATTTGTCCTTCTATCAATTTTCTATGGAGATATTCCCTTTTATTTGATCGATTTATTTGATAAATTATATATTCTGAGTACAACATTTTGCCAGTTATTAGTATTACAAGTATCTTTCATAGATTCAACTCTGCCTGATAACTTCCTTTACAGTGATTAGCAGTTTTGATTAACTGTTGTTCTTAATATTAAGTATTTTAAATTAAAATTCACTTGCTGAAATAACTTTAGATTAATATGGAGGCATAAGAAATGAATATAAGACATGGAAAACATCTAACGAAATCCATACCGGGACACGTAAATAGTCAAAGCTTTCAAAATAAAGGACAAAGCCTTAAAACCATGAGAAAGATCACCTATCTACTAGTCATAAATAATTAATTAAATGACAATAGATTTCTCATTGGAAACCATGGAGTCCAAATTATGTGAAACAAAGACTGATAGAACTAAAAGGAGAAATAAAGAAGTCCACAATTATAGTCAGAGACTTCAATACCCTTCTCTCAATGATACACAGAACAAATGAGACAATCGACTAAGTTTCATAGTTTATATAAAAACTAACTCAAACCGAAGCACAGACTCAAATGTAAATGTGAAAAGTTGCATGTAAAATATTCAAAAATTTTATTTAAAAACATAGGGGAAAATTATTAGTATCTAAGGTTAGTCAGAGAGTTCTTACACCACTTGATTCCTAAAGAATGATCTAAAAAAGGAAAAATAGATAAATTGGACTTCACTAATTTTAAAAATTTTGCTATGTAAAAGACTGTTAAAACCATGAAAAGTCAAGCCACAGAGTTGGAGAAATATTTTCAGACCACTTATCCAGCAAAGAACTAGTATCTAGAATATATAGTGAACAGGAAGAAAAACATACAATTAGATATGGAAAAAATATATGAAAAAATATTTCACTGAAGAAGCAATATAGGAGGTAAATAAGAAAATTAAATGATGCTAAATGTCACTCAGTTCAGTCGCTCAGTCGTGTCTGACTCTTTGCGACCCCATGAATCGCAGCCCGCCAGGCCTCCCTGTCCATCACCATCTCCCGAAGTTCACTCAAACTCATGTCCATCGAGTCAGTGATGCCATCCAGCCATCTCATCCTCACTCGTCCCCTTCTCCTCCTGCCCCCAATCCCTCGCAGCATCAGAGTCTTTTCCAATGAGTCAACTCTTCGCGTGAGGTGGCCAAAATACTGGAGTTTCAGCTTCAGCATCATTCCCTCCAAAGAAATCCCAGGGCTGATCTCCTTCAGAATGGACTGGTTGGATCTCCTTGCAGTCCAAGGGACTCTCAAGAGTCTTCTCCAACACCATAGTTCAAAAACATCAATTCTTCGGCGCTCAGCTTTCTTCACAGTCCAACTCTCACATCCATACATGACCACTGGAAAAACCATAGCCTTGACTAGATGGACCTTAGTCGGCAAAGTAATGTCTCTGCTTTTCAATATGCTGTCTAGGTTGGTCATAACTTTCCTTCCAGGAGTAAGTGTCTTTTAATTTCATGGCTGCAGCCACCATCTGCAGTGATTTTGGAGGCCCCCCCCTCCCAAATCTGACACTGTTTTCACTGTTTCCCCATCTATTTGCCATGAAGTGATGGGACCAGATGCCATGATCTTCGTTTTCTGAATGTTGAGCTTTAAGCCAACTTTTTCACTGTCTTCTTTCACTTTCATCAAGAGGCTTTTTAGCTCCTCTTCACTTTCTGCCATAAGGGTGGTGTCATCTGCAAATGTCACTAGCCAATAGATAAGTGCAAAATAAAACCATAGTGAGATAATCACTAGTTACCTATCAAATTAGCTAAAAAATATTAAGTAGTATATCAAATACTGGTGAGGATATGGACAAAATAGATTACTTATGCATTATTTGAGATTGTAAAACTGTTATAGCTATTCTGGAAAATATGTTGGCAGTTTCCTTTAAAAAAAAAGTAAACATTCAAGTGCTATACAATCCAGAAATTTCACTGCTGAGCATTTATATTAGAGAAATAAAAACTATGCACACAGAAAAACTTTTAGAGAAATGTTTACTGTAATTTCACTTATAATAACTAAAAATTAAAAATACAGATATCATTCTTCAACACATAGATTCAAAATAAGGAATAGTGTATTGTTTCCCATATCAGCCTAGATAAATCTCAAGAGAACTAAGCTGAGAAAAACCAACCCCCAAAGGTTATATATTGTTTGATTTTATTAATAAAACATTCCTGAAATGGAAGAGACATAGAGAGCTTGGGAGCACATATTGATATTAGTGACTGCCAGTGATTAAGATTTGGGGAGAAGGAGATAGATGCTGCTGTAAGAGGGGACATAAAGAATCTGTGTTGTTGGAAATGTGTGGATTTTGTTTGTTTTTATTTGAAGCAGCACTGATTTACAGTGTTGTAGTTGTTTCTGGTATACAGCAAAGTGATTCAATTATATATATTCAGATTATTTTTCTTATTGGTTATTATAAGACATTGAATATAGTTCCCTGGACAATACAGCAAGACCTTATTTATGTTTTTTTATATATGAACTTCCCTGGTGGCTCAGACAGTAAAGCATCTGCCTACAATGTGGGAGACCTGGGTTCGATCCCTGAGTCAGGAAGATCCGTTGGAGAAGGAAATGGCATATATAGCATCAAATATAAAACTCACAAACTCCTAATTTATTTCTCTCCCTGATTTCCTATGCCACTCATTTCATTTACATATTTCATCTTCTAAATATACTTTCCTTCTTTCCTTATGGAAAAGCAATTAACTTGTGTATGGATCTTATATTGAGATAGCACACTAAACTCACGTAGTATAAGTATATATAGCTATATATGTTGTTGTTGTTTAGTCACTCTGTCAAACTCTCTGCCACCCCTCAGAGTGTAGGCTGCCAGACTCCTCTGTCCATAAGATTTTCCAGGCAAGAATATTGGATTGGGTTGCCATCCTGACTCAGGGAGGGAACCCACATCTCCTGCATTGGCAAGTGGATTCTTTACAGGGAAGCCCATGCACGCATGCATGCTAAGTTGCCTCAGTGGTGTCCATTTCTTTGCAACCCTATGAACTGTAGCCTGCCAAGATCCTCTGCCCATGGGATTCTCTAAGCAAGGATGCTGGAATGGGTAGGGAAAATGTTGATCCAAGATCTCTTTATAATTTCCACTGAAGGTTTTCAAACAATACAGCCCATGGGATTATTCCCCCAAAGGAGCATGAATATAGGCTAGAAGTTAGGGATTTTCAAAGGACTGTTTTCCTTTTAGCCTTCAAGAAGACTCAGTGTCAGATCAGACAGACAATACACTAGACATATATGCAGGACCTGGGTCTCAGGTTTATAGCTGTATAGGTGAAAGGCAAAGCCTCCTCTCACTTGGAAAAGTTTACAACAATCCAACCACACATAAATATAATGCTTACCTATATTTGTTCATATAGTTTATTCATCCACATGGTTATCTATTTGTCACTAAGTCATGTCTGAATCTTTTGCAACCCCATGGACTGTAGCCTGACAGGCTCCTCTGCCCATGGGGTTACTCAGGCAAGAATACTGGAGTGGGTTGCCATTTCCTACTCCAGGAGATCTTGCCGACCCAGGGATTCAAACTGCATTTCCTGAATTGCAGGTGGATTCTTCACCACTGAGCCACCCGGGCAACCATGGTTATCCATGCTGCTGCTGCAAAGTCACTTCAGTCGTGTCCGATTCTGTGCGACCCCATAGACGGCAGCCCACCAGTCTCCCCTGTCCCTGGGATTCTCCAGGCAAGAACACTGGAGTGGGTTGCCATTTCCTTCTTCAATGCATGAAAGTGAAAAGTGAAAGTGAAGTCACTCAGTCGTATCTGACTCTTTGCGACCCCATGGACTGCAGCCTACCAGGCTCCTCCATACATAGGATTTTCCAGGCAAGAGTACTGGAATGGGGATGGTTATCTATAAAAGAGCTCAAACTCTTCAACAATGTTCATTTATCTTACAGTGATGGTGTTTGGCTTTATCTGAGTTCTACTTAACTTTGTATTTGATTTTCTTGTTTTTTTTTTTTGTATTTGATTTTCTTATTAGTAGTTTGTACTAAACTTAATAGGCTAAATTTTAAATTCAGAAATGATTCTAAGTTAATCTCTTTATATATATTCCCAATTACAAGATTAAGTATGTTTCCTAAATGCCAGCACCATACACACATTTCACTCCAGCTTCTTTCTTCAAAGTATTGTCCTAACCTCATGCTCCACATAGTCCCACTATGGTGAAAATCTATTACCACCTCAAGGCTTAAGTAAAACATAAAATTCCATAAGTATTCCCTTGCTATTTGCTCCCACAGTCACACCACATTACCAAGGTTATTTATTTTATTCTCTTATTTTAAGCTTTAATAAAAATTACTCATCCTCATTTCATCAGATCTATAATTAAATACCTGATTAAAGAAATCTTGACCTTTCTTGTAATACTGTTAAAATAACATGAAATAATCTGTTTTCTCAGATGAGAAAGTTAAGAATTTAAAATACCATATATAAAGTAAACAGAACATTTATTTCAAAGAATTAAAAAATGACTAATGGCAGAAAGAAAGCTGAGCGCCGAAGAATTGATGCTTTTGAACTGTGGTGTTGGAGAAGACTCTTGAGAGTCCCTTGGACTGCAAGGAGATCCAACCAGTCCATTCTGAAGGAGATCAGCCCTGGGATTTCTTTGGAAGGAATGATGCTAAAGCTGAAACTCCAGTACTTTGGTCACCTCATGCGAAGAGTTGACTCATTGGAAAAGACTTTGGTGCTGGGAGGGATTGGGGGCAGGAGGAGGAGGGGACGAGTGAGGATGAGATGGCTGGATGGCATCACTGACTCGATGGCATCTGAGTGAACTCCGGGAGTTGGTGATGGGCAGGGAGGCCTGGCGTGCTACGATTCATGGGGTCGCAAAGAGTCGGACACGACTGAGCGACTGAACTGAACTGAACTGAATGACAGAAAGAGAAACTGATGAAGAAGGTCTTGATGCAATAGCTATGTAACTTAAAGTCTCAGGGCATACATTTACAGAGCTGTTTTTCTTTAATGTACTTCAGTTTTGAAACAACAAATAAATGAGACTTGGATGCAATTCTTTTCAATGATGGCTCTGAGATATACACTACTTTGAAAGTAAAAATGTTACATTTCAGTAATATATTAGAAAAACATGAATTAGTGGATCTGATAAAATTACACTAGAGATGTTAACATCAAGAAGTAAAAACCAATAAGTCACACTTCAAAGGGATACAAAACAGAGCCCTCTCCCAGATGTATATTTGGGAAATGAATTATGTGCCATACAAGTAAACACCTGAAGGAGAAATATAAAACTGTGTGTAATTTAATTGATTATATCGATCTCACTGTGACAAACATAGCAATGGTTTTTCATTAAAATTTATTTTAAAAACCTACAAGGGTTACAAATAGTTCATAGTTTTAATGTTCCTTCATTATCCACTTTTTTCACCTTCTTCTTGTGGTTCTTTTATATTTTAAACCATTTTCATTTAGCATTCAGCCAAAAGAAACAGCAGGGCTCTCTTGAACCTGCCACCAATGATTTATTAAGCTCATTTTCTATTCATTTGTTTATAGATCAAACACAGAAAGAAAGGCTCAACATTATTGAACATATTTAATAAAAAAGCACACACACCAAGTATTTAAACTTTACATTGTGCTAGGTTAGACATTTTGGAAGAAAGACAATAATTACACATAGGCAATTGCTTTGATGTAGCCTCTCAAATCAATACAGCTACTTAGTACAAGGTAGGCATTTATGTATGTTTAGCATTGGCACTCTTTCCAGAGTATGACATTTCAGGTAAATGTGCTTTATTGCAGACATAGGAAAGCAGATAAATGAACTTCGTATTGACAGCATCTTTCTCACTTGCTAGCCTTTATAAATGGGATGTCATTAATCTCCCATTCGCTGCAACAGCAGCCTCCAAATTGTTGACCATGCACCCCATTAGTAAAAAGTGTTTGTTTTTCCTACTCTACTTTATGATTTACAAATAATAAAATATACTACTCTTATGTAGATGATGAAAACTAAAAAACTTTCCAAAGTAGAAATTTTAAATGAATATGATAAACACTAGCAATAGACAGATCAAATATTTTCTTTCTGTACGTTTCTGGATCATCTTGCTCATTCCTTGAGGTATTTATGCATCATTCTGGAGACCATCATTCTAGAAGACCCATGTGTCTTTATGAGATACTGCATGTAATTGAATGTAATAAATATTCACAGAATGTAGGACACTATAATAAATGCTTTCCTCATACATGCCCATAAAATCATAATATTTTTATTAAGTAATCTTCATGTTTAAGGAAAATGAATCTTAACAGCATTACCACATAATACAACTGTTTTGCTCAGTCATAACAGCTAAGGTCTCACCAACAAAAGGCATTCCAGAGTGAAAGGATTAATCTTAGGTCCAGTGTAATTATGGGATAGTCCACAGAGTCTAGCCTATTTTTCATTGTATCAATATTTTTTATGCAATGATTAGGATTTTTCCATTCTAAAAGTAAGCATAGGGTGTATTTTCAAGTTAGACTACTAGGTTCTGGTATATTTACCATGTATGTGTGAAAATTTAGTAACTAAGTTTTTCCATTTATGTGGTTTTACTCTTGGTTTCAGTGGTCAGAGTTTGTTCCAATACATAAAATATTGTGAGGAGTCGCGTTCATCTGTGCCTATTTCCATATAACAATGATAACAAAAGTGACTCCATAAGTTGAACTGCTATAGAAGTATACCTGCTTAGAAATAAATTTAAAAATTCAAGTTTTAAAAATCTAGTAAAATAAGGGGCTTTTAAGGGTAGTTGCATTTGCACCAAACATCCTCAAACTATACATTCCTGAAAAGAGGTGGAATGATGAAAGTGGGTGTCATTTAGACTAATCCCTCATTTTAAACCCAGTGTCCTGTGTTAGGGTTTCATGTTACCAGAGTTGCTTTCTCATGAAAAAGTAGATCAATGATTCTGTGCACGTCATATGTCTTCTAAGAGAGACCACAGTGTCTCTGATGAGTCCTTGATAGACTATTGCAAGGCCAATGTGATTACAAAAATGTATAGCTTAACCAGACAAAATGAGGTGTTTTAGCAAAAAAGAAATACTGATTTCCAACGACATTTTGACATCTACAATACAAAGCTAGCTAGAAAAAAAAGAAGAAGCATATTGTGTTTTATGACAACAAATCACTGCATTTCTGAGTCCAATTGTGACCATGATATGCTCCTTTCATACAAGTTCCTTGCATGACAGTTTTGAGGCAACACATAAGCAAATAAGATATTGTGTTAGATACAAATAGATATGAGAGTTAATTTTAAATTTGTGAAGACTATATAAAATTAAGGAAACAATGATTTGAGGATTCAAACATTAAGATGTAAGTATGATATTATGTGGTCTATTAAGTTTTTTTAGGAAACACCTAGAATCCTAGTATCTTAGAAGTTAAAAGTCTGTGGATGCATCAATTTAGTTCAATCTTCTTTTGCTTTTATTAATGAGGAAACTGAGGGCAGAGAGATGAAATATCTTACTCAAGGATATAAAGTGAGAGAATGAAGAGTCTATGCCAAACTCTGGCATCCGTTCCTTAGTCTTAAATATTCTTTCTTTTATCCTACCTACAGCACATTTCTTAGTCTATTAAATGATTTTATTGTATAACTTAAAAGTAAACTAAATTTTTTTCAACAATAAAAAGCCCTTTGAATACATCTTGGCAAACAAGGTTGATTTTTTTTAATTGTTCTAACTATAAAATAATGAGAATCATTTCTTTTTCATTATCTTATTTTGAGGGTAGTTCCAAAATATTTGAATTAAGAGAAGGACTATATATTTATATGAAATCAAATATATTAATAAATATAAATAAATTCATATGTAAATATATGTAATTACATACAATGCATATATACATAGATACCAACATATGCATACACATGTATACAACATTCATGAATACTAAATTCATCTGGAGGATTATATTTCCATATTTTCAAGAATCAATTGTTCATTATTTTAGACTGTAATCATTGCCTATAAAATAATAAATGATGAGTCTGTGATATATTCCAACACAGAAAAATACAAGGCAAGGCAAATTAGGTTATTATTTACAAAGGGGAATTAAACAAAGAGAAAATGAGGATAACTGATAAAATAAGAGATTCTCTTCCTGATCAACCACATAAGAATCTCAGAACTTTTCAAATGAAACAATTCTTAGAGGTCTTAACTATACTACAAATAATATTTCTAAAATTGTATGGCTATGAATGGTGAGAGCCCTCTTGCCAAAAATGAGGCAAAGTGAGGCATCTTTAGCAAATTGGTAAATCTCTTACCTGCAAAGCAATTTAGGAAACATGAATATTACATTTTTGCATTTTGTTTCATTATGTTATTTTGATATATTTTATTTTAGTGTTCTTGCCTGAAGAATCCCAGGGACGAGGGAACCTGGTGGGCTGCCGTCTATGGGGTCGCACAGAGTCAGACACGACTGAAGCAACTTAGCAGCATTTTAATGTCAGCTCTGATTCCTTCTTTATATTCCAGTGAGATCCATGGTTTCCTTATTAGAGAATCATAAGCCTTGTTACTGTCCTATCTTTGAAAAATGGAAGAAGAAATACTTTCAACTGGAAACTCTTAACAGAAAAGAGTATGAAAAAAAATACACATACATGTATTGTGTATCACAGGGATTACATCAGAAAAAAATTTATTTGTTAAACTGTATAGGTTATTCAGGTGGGGAAATACTACTATCTTAATCTAAAAACCAAATTTCCAACAGGTAAGTGAAAAAAATAAATTAACCTTTACAGTTTCATGTCCTAAAATTATATAAAGACAACACAATATCAGATAGCATTAACACAAAAGTAATGTATCCCTCCATGAAAAATGAACATAACTGGGAAGTGCTGTGAGGAAGGCGAGAAACTGTCAAATATCCAGTGACACTGCCTGTTGACGTTCCCCTCAATCCAATCCATTTTGCATGGTCTCTCAGTTTTAATGTGCAGAACATTCACATTTGCTGGCCCGGTGCTTTTCAATTACATCTCTTGGTTGGCCTGATACTAAGTGTGCCACAGGGTGACAGGCAGAGCAAGATGAAAAAAATTCCTATTCTGTCTCTCTTTGCCTGACCTGCCATGCCTCATGCCCACCCCCCCCCCCCACCCCATTTTATGCTAGTATGATCACAATCCTTGTGGTGTATTGCCCTGAACTTTCTTCACAAATACCCCTGTCCTTAAATTGCTCTCCACTGAAGAAAGGTATATACCCCCTATTCCCTAAGTGACTAACAGATCCTTAATCCTCAGAATATGACCAGTACCAGGAAAATGGCACATTGCCAAATGACTGGTGCTCTGTATATAACACCAGCAGGAAAAGCAACACACTGAATTCAGAGGATCCAGTTTTTTCAAGAGAGACTGAATGAATTACATATACCAGTTAGTCATATTGTTCATTGATTTTTATTTTTAAAAATTAAATAAGTACTTTCACATCTGACCTTTAAATCAATGAGCCTATAACTTCCGGTCATGGCTTTCTTTCTCTTGAGGAAAAATAATTATGGTACATAAAAGTTGTCATCAAGAATACTATAGATATTATCAACTGCTCTACCAATGTAATCAATTATTTTTCTATTTATTTTTATGTAAGAAATTAAAGCACATATGTTGCTATGGATGTAGCCCATGTTAACTAGAAAATCAAAAGACTAAACAGATTTATCTCACCTTCAGTACTGGCCCTAATATCAACACATAGAAGAATTTAAATTTTATGCTTTACAAAGCTTTGTTCTTTTTCTGGAACAGAGCAATTCAAGCAATTCAAGTTAAGCTTAGTTTTTGAAACAGAATTCTAAAATTACTTTCTTGCCTATAAACTATTCAAGTGTTCAATCTTAAGGCATGGTATTTGTTCTTATTTCTCTGGGGATCTCCAATGATTCCATTAATTAATTGGAACTCTTTATATTAGAAATTGGACTTCCCTGGTGGCTCAGATGGTAAAGAATCTGCCTACAATGCAGGAGGCCTGGGTTCAATGCCTTGGTCAGGAAGATCACTGAATTCTTGTCTGGAAAGTACTCTTGTATGGAAAATCCAATGGACAGAGGAGCTGGTGGGTTACAGTCCACGGGGTATCATCAAAGAGTGGAACACAACTCACACAATAACAACATATTAGAAATTAGGGGATAGCTCTTCCTTTCTAAACAAGATCACATAAATCCCAGACTCTCTGACTTCTAGTAAAATTATATAGGGGGACTCTATAGCAAACAATGGCTAGGATTTTTATGTTATAGACTATGTATGCTCAGCCCCTCAATCATGTCCAACTTTATGTGATCCCATGGACTGTAGCCCCCCAGGCTCCTCTCTCCATGGAATTTTCCAGACAAGAATATTGGAGCAGGTTGCCATTTTCTACTCCAGGGGATCTTCCAGACCCAGACTCAGGGACCCAAGGATGTGACCCATGTCTCTTGATTCTCCTGCACCAGTGGATTCTTTACCACCCTGCCACCTGGGAAGCCCAGTAGTCTTGCTTTATACTAAGCTTTATAGCTTTATGAGAGCAGTTCTCATTAAAGGGTCCCAGCCGCAACTGGGACCCTTTTGTCCCTGGTCTTCTCCTGGCGCGGACAACTGGCCAGAGTGCCCCAACCGGTAAGAAACAAGAAACTTTATTGACCTCTCTCCCCTTCCCTCTCTCTTTCCTCTCCTTAACCCTTCCTATCCTTCCTTGTTTTTCTAGTCCCCTGGTCCTGGACACAGGAATCTGATCGAAGGGCCCTCAGCCTGAGCTGACGATTGGAGACTGATCACCTCCTCTTGGCAGAGAACCCGAATTCTGGTTCTGGTCTGGTCTGATTTCTGGTAGGGCCGAGTTCCAGTCCTCCCTTTCCTGGAGGCCCAGGGAAAATCCCATAACGCCTGGGTATCTGTAGGTGGCAGGAGACGTCTGTAAGGCCACCTCTTTCCACCCCCCTCTCCCGCCTTCTTCCCCTTTCTTCTTTCAACCTGGTTTCCTTTCCTTCCTTGAAATCTTTGATGTTAGTACTTGGATCTGAAGTTCTGTGTCTCTATAGAAGGTTTACTGAGACTGTATTCTTGTATTTAAGGGCTTCCCTGGTAGTGCAGAGGTTAAAGCATCTGCCTGCAATGTGGGAGACCTGGGTTCGATCCCTGGGTCAGGAAGATCCCCTGGAGAAGGAAATGGCAACCCACTCCAGTATTCTTGCCTGGAGAATCCCATGGACGGAGGAGCTTGGTGAGCTACAGTCCACGGGTCGCAAAGAGTTGGACACGACTGAGCGACTTCACATTCACTTTCACTTTATAGCTTTATGGGGAATCTTAAATCTTTCTATTTTTAATTATAAAATGTTCTCTGACTCTCAGTGAGATTTGGAAGTCCCTATAATCAACACATGATTTGGGAGGTCCTGACAGAGTTTTTGGAATAGTAGAGAAGTATGAGAGATATAATACTCTAGGCTTTCAAATGTTTTTCTGTATTGGAATGCATAATTGCTTTGTGAAGTATCAAATGTATTTTGCTTTGCAAACATACTATAATATGTACTTCTTAGAAGTTGCTTTTAGTCTCTGTGAAGCTCAGCTTTAATTTAATCAGTTGTCTTTTCGTTTTATATAATACTCTAATTTCAGATGACTTATAGTTTTATTACCAGAATATTTTGTAATAATTTATTCACAATTTTGAAAAACTGGGATAATTGAGAATAATGTATGCAGAATAATCTAATTAACTGCAAAAATATATTGGAAATTTAAATTCTATAGCTATTAATTAAAATAGTTATTCAATACCATTCTGCTTAACAAACTTACAAAATTAAAAGTTAATTCACAATGTTAAATAAATGGAAATTTTTACAGATTGACTGTGATTTGAATAATACTAGAAAGTAAGGAAATCAGAATTCCAGTATAGTGACTGAGAGGTGGAATTATGGAACTTTAATTTTTACCTTTATGTTTTTCTGTACTCTTCAAACATTCAAAACATGAATGAATAAATTTATTAAATTTTATTTTAAATGTGACCCAGCTATTATCTAGGGTAATTACTTGATTACAGAATCTTCTAGAAGTAATAATTCTTTTGGCAGGAATAACCACGTTTCTGAAAGTCATACCAAGTCAGCATGGCTACAGTTCATCCTCTGGTGTGCTTTTCCCACAATTTTTGGTCTTTGATGCCCTTCTCCTCCCAGAATCCACCTACCCTTGTAATGAGGATAAACTGGACATGTTGGTAACTACATGAGCATTTTTCATTACAAATTAAGTCCAGTCAAGGTTCTATCTCAAGCAACTATTAGGCTTTAAATCAATAAAGACTTTCAGACTTAGTCTTCTAATTTCTCATTGTGACATTAAAAAAAAAAAAAAACCACTTTCTCTTTGAAGGAATTTAATAAGGAGCTCTGCTACCAAAAATAACTGCATAAGATAGTGTTTTTACCTCAAGAAATTCAAGCTCTAGCTAGATAATTAGATACAGTAATCAAATAATTACAAAATGGCGTGAAAAATATCAAAACAGATGTCTGTTTAGAACTGCTAAGTGAGCACAACAAAGCAAATTATTTTACTTAGGGCATCTGTGTAAAAAAAAGAAAGACATTTGGGAAAAAGAAAATACAAAGAAGAATGAAAAATGAAATCTTTGGCACTGGGAATAAGACAGACAAAGGCACAGAGGCTCAAACTTATAAACAAAAAAAATCTGTAATGATGATGTGGGTGAGAAAGGAAGCTGAAATTTATTTTGAGCTTGCTTCTGATGAAATGGTATAGCATGTTAGCAAGCTGACTTTTGTGCAATAGATAAGAGGACAAAGGTATATCTTGGGGATAAACAAGGAATATGGTCTTTTAAAATCTCAATACACATTGCTAAATTAAGCTTGCCAATTGAATTGAAGTCTTCTGAGTGTGAGGCATCAATGAGAGGAGATAGGTCCATGGTGAAGATTACCCCAATGCTTATCTTTGTGTTCCCCAATGCTTATCTTTGTGTTCTTCCATGTAGCAGTAGACACATTTATTCAGAGAATCCTTGCTTTCCTACGTTGAATGAACTGGGACTAGGCAGATGATTGTAGTTGCGGCAGAAACTGAAGACTCGGCCCTGGGGCCACGTGGCTGATCAGCCCATTGCTTTTTGATCTCTGCCTTTTGAGAGCTGTTGTCAATATTTTGTCTCATGACAACTATATGATTCATGTTTTAATAATCTGATTTCTTGTTTTGGTTAATGTTAAGTGTCGTTTTGGTAAAAGAATTCCAGTCAAGGGTGTATTCATCACTCTATAAGAACTGCAGAATTCATTTAAAGATAGCGTAGAGAAGCTCATCCAACTTTTATTTTAAACTGTATCATTAATTTAGGTAAAGAAGTTTCAAGGACTGTTTAGTTCTATTCTTTGAATGAGAGCATTAATGAATACATATATTGGGCTTTCCAGGTGGATCAGATGGTTAACAATCTGCCTGCAATGCAGGAGACCTGGGTTTGATCCCTGGGTCATGAGGATCTCCTGGAGAAGAAAATGACTACTTATTATATTTGCATGTGCTCAGTCACTCAGTAAAATCGACTCTCTGTGATCCCATGGACTGTAGCCTGTCAGGTTCCTCTGTCCCTGGGACTTTCCAGGCAAGAATACTGGAGTGGATTGCTATTTCCTCCTTCAGGGATCTTCCCAGCCCAGGGATTGAACTCAAGTCCCCTGTGTCTCCTGCATTGGCAGGCAGATTCTTTATCACTGCACTATTACATATCAGTATATAATTGAACTGACTGAATAAAATTACCTTCTTACGCTCCTTCCAGTGTTACTAATTCATTCATTTAAAAAGTATTTAGCAAGTATTATTCTAGGCCAGGTAATTTTTCACACTGGAGAAACACCAGTGAACAGAATGAAATCTCTGTCTATGTGGAGTTCTAAAGAGGAAGACAGAAAGCAAACAAATACATAAACATATGACATGATGCACAGTAGTGGTAAGCAGTGGTAATTTTTTTTTATTATGAAAAAAATAAAATCAGAATTAGGAAATCCACCATGCCTGTGAGGGAGGGCTATTTCAGGTTGAGTGGTCTAATAAGACTTCCCTGATAAGCTGACATTTCAACTGTGTTGTGAATGGTCTGGGCTCCAATTTTTTCAAATAATAATGACAGCAGGAGAAGAGAAAAAGGCACAAAGGGTATTTCCAGAGGGCAATTATAAGGCTCAACTTCAGAGTATATTATGATGGCAAAGAAGGAAATCTGTCAGTTCTTGGAGCAGTTTGGTGATTGACAATGAACAAGTAGCGGGGACAACAGATGGGCGGTATTAGAATTATTGGAGCCATAGTCAGCTGGCTAGAAAAATGGGAGATGCTAGACAGTATAGACTGGTTGAATTCAAGATCTGAAAGGTAGTCCTGTTTCTTTGGTTTTTTTTTTGTTTTTTTTTTTTTAATTTCCAAAAGCTTCATGTTTCTTCAACGAACATGTAGGAGACAATTACACCACTCCAAAATTAAATTACATGTGGCCTAATTAGAATATTCATAAGTAGAGGTAGTAGTCTTATTGGTGATTATATCAGTCAGAGACCTCCAGAAAAACAGAATGAATAGATGATAGATAGATAGACAGATAGACAGGCAGACAGATAGGTAAATATATAGGGATAGAGGTTGTTCCTTGGTATCCACAGGGGATTGATTCCAGGACCTATCACAGATAACAAACTGTGGATATTTAAATTCTTTATATAAAATGGTATAGTATTTCCGTATAACTTACACACATTCTTCTATATAATTTAAATCATTTCTAGATTACTTATAACAACTAATACAATGTAAATAGTATGCAAATAATTTCCAGAGCATAGAAAATTCAAGTTTTGCTTTTTGGAACTTTCTGGAACTTTTTAAAAGATATTTTTCATCTGCAGTTTGTTTGTGAAATGCTCAGATAGGATAGCTGACTATACAGATTTGGATATATAGATATGAAAACATAGATAAGAGAAGATATATTATAGGAAGTGGCTCACACAGTTATGAAGACTGAGAAGTCCCAAAGTCTACTCTCTGCAAGCTGGAGAACCAGTAAAAGCAGTGAGTGGTATAATTCAGTTTCAGTCTGCAGGTATGAGAACCAGTGGAGCCAATGGGTTAAGACTTCCCTGAAGTCTAAAGACCAGTGATCGAGGACCTCCTATGTTCCAGAGTAGAAGAAAATGGTGGTCCCAGTTCAAGATGAGAGAAAGAATTTTCCATATACCCATCATTTGTTTTGTTTGGGCCCTCAGTGGATTAGATGATGCCTATTCATATCAGTGAGGGAAGATCTTTTTACTTGGTCTACTGAATTACATGCTATTCTATTCCAAAAACATTCTCTCAGACACATTCCAAATAATACTTTATTATTTATTTGGGACTCTTTAGCCCAGTCAAGTTGATACACAAAGTTAACCATTACAGTGAAGTGCTAGTAACTACCTACATACGTGCTATGTGCTGTCACCTCAATCATGTCTGATTCTTGGTGACCCTGTGGACTGTAGCTCTCAAGGCTCCTCTGTCCATAGGAATCGGCAGGCAAGAGTACTGGAGTGGGTTGCCATGCCCTCCTCCAGGGGATCTTCCTGTTCTAGGGAGAGAACACAGGGTTCTTATGTCTCCTGTACTGGCAGGCAGGTCCTTTACCATTAGCATCACCTGAGAAGCCCACAGTGAATACCTACAGTTCCCCCAAAACTGTGGTCTCCTTCTTTCTTTTTTTTTTTTTTTTTTCAATAATCAAAATATAAAGACATGAATCCACCACGGGTGTACATGAGATCCCAATCCTGAACCCCCTCCCACCTCCCTCCCCATATCATCTCTCTGGGTCATCCCAGTGCACCAGCCCCAAGCATCCTGTATCCTGTATCAAACCTAGACTGGCGATTCGTTTCTTACATGATAGTATACATGTTTCAATGCCATTCTCCCAAATCATCCCACCCTCTCCCTCTCCCACAGAGTCCAAAAGTCTGTTCTATACATCTGTGTCTCTTTTGCTGTCTCACATACAGGGTTATCATTACCATCATTCTAAATTCCATATATATGTGTTAGTATACTGTATTGGTGTTTTCCTTTCTGGCTTACTTCACTCTGTATAATAGGCTCCAGTTTCATCCACCTCATTAAACTGATTCAGATTTATTCTTTTTAATGGCTGAGTAATACTCCATTGTGTATATGTACCACAGCTTTCTTATACATTCCTCTGCTGATGGACACCTAGGTTGCTTCCATGTCCTGTCTATTATAAACAGTGCTCCGATGAACATTGGGGTGCATGTGTTTCTTTCAATTCTGGTTTCCTTGGTGTGTATGCCCAACAGTGGGATTTCTGGGTCATAAGGCAGTTCTGTTTGCAGTTTTTTAAGGAATCTCCACACCGTTCTCCATAGTGGCTGTACTAATTTGCATTCCTACCAACAGTGTAAGAGGGTTCCCTTTTCTCCACACCCTCTCCAGCATTTATTGCTTGTAGACTTTTGGATCGCAGCCATTCTGACTGGTGTGAAATGGTACCTCATTGTGGTCTTGATTTGCATTTCTCTGATAATGAGTGATGTTGAACATCTTTTCATGTGTTTGTTAGCCATCCATATGTCTTCTTTGGAAAAATGTCTATTTAGTTCTTTGGCCCATTTTTTGATTGGGTCATTTATTTTTCTGGAATTGAGCTGTATAAGTTGCTTGTATATTTTTGGGATTAGTTGTTTGTCAGTTGCTTCATTTGCTATTATTTTCTCCCATTCTGAAGGCTGTCTTTTCACCTTGCTGATATTTTCCTTTGTTGTGAAGAAGCTTTTAATTTTAATTAGATCCCATTTGTTTATTTTTGCTTTTATTTCCAGTGTTCTGGGAGGTGGATCATAGAGGATCCTGCTGTGATTTATGTCGGAGAGTGTTTTGCCTATGTTCTCCTCTAGGAGTTTTATAGTTTCTGGTCTTACATTTAGATCTTTAATCCATTTTGAGTTTATTTTTGTGAACGTTGTTAGAAAGTGATCTAGTTTCATTCTTTTACAAGTGGTTGACCAGTTTTCCCAGCACCACTTGTTAAAGAGATTGTCTTTAATTCATTGTACATTCTTGCCTCCTTTTTGGAAGATAAGGTGTCCATAGGTATGTGGATTTATCTCTGGGCGTTCTATTCTGTTCCATTGAGCTATATTTCTGTCTTTGTGCCAGTATCATACTGTCTTGATGACTGTGGCTTTGTAGTAGAGCCTGAAGTCAGGCAGGTTGATTCCTCCAGGTTGATTCCTTCTTTCTTGTAGCAGTACCCTTACTTCAGTTTCATCTAGGCATGCGAATATCAAGCTACAGTCTATGCTCCCCTTCTCTCTGAAGCTTTCTATGGCTATGGTGTTGATGGGTGCTACCTCTAGATCATCTTGAGAGAAAACTACCTCCCCGGACAATACCCTGTGCACCTCAAAAAAATAACTTCCTGTAGTCTATAATGCAGACATGTGAAAAGCTTCCACCCCAAAGATGAGGACACCACTGCAGAAGATGGTATACCGGCACCATGGAAAAACCTGGTTCTCTGAGTGACCTAACAGGCAGAGATGACCCTCCAAACCAGATCATCTACCTCATATTAGGAGACAAAGAAATAAACATTTCTTGAAAGCAGTGGCAATTGTGTTCTTTGATCAAGTCAGCTGCTAATAGGTACCCAAACACCTTGCTTCTCAAACTATGGGGTAGCAGCATTGATGCTACACTACACATTTCAAGATCCCACTCCTAACTCACTAAATCAGGCTAAATAGTAATCAGGTCCACAAGTGATGTTTGAGGAGCATTGCCCTAATACTTAGATCTTGAACACAGAAATCCAATCCTCAGGAAGTATGTATGAAGTGGCCATAAAGGGTTAAAGTGGGGTGGCTAGAAAAACATTGTAAGTACGGAGATAAGTAAATGAGAAACTAGGATGATAAAAATATATCTATGTGGTAGTTAAATAATCACCAAGACTGATCATGGAGAATAATGAAAGAAAATGTTAGAAAAAGAGTGATATGGATCTAAAAATTTTAATTAGGAGAGTATGATCCTTAATTCTTAGTGGCAAATTGACTGGGTCATAGGCTGCCCAGACATTTGGTCAAATATTATTCTATGTGTGTCTGTGAGAGTGTTCTGGATAAGATTAACATTTGAATTGTTAGACTGAGTAAAGAAGAGTGTCTTCTCTACTATGGGTGGGATTCATCTAATCAATTGAGGACCTGAATAGAAAAAAAAAAAAAAATTAAGAGGCTAAGATGAAATACCTCCTGCCTGACTACTTAAGATGAAACATCAGTATTTTCCTTTCTTTGGACTCGAAAAATTGATTCTTCTTGGATTCTAAACACTCCAGCTTCCAGAATGGAACTTAGCCCCATCAGCTCTTCTGGATCTCCAGCTAGCAATGTAGATCTTGAGGACTTTTCAGCCTCTAAAATTACATAAGTCAATTTCTTATGTTGCTGTTGTTGTTCGGTAACTCAGTCATATGCGACTCTGTGACTCCATGGACTGCAGCATGCCAGGCTTCCCTGTCTTTCACCATCTCCCAGAGTCTGTTCAAACTCATGTCCATTGAGTCACTGGTGCCATCCTCTGTTGCCCCCTTCTCCTTCTGCCCTTAACCTTTCCCAGAATGAGGGTCTTTTACAATGAGTCAGCTCTTCACATCAGGTGACCAAAATATTGAAGCTTCAGCTTCAGCATCAGTCATTCAAATGAATATTTAGGATTAATTTCCTTTAGGACTGACCGGTTTGATCTCCTTGCTGTCCAAGGAACTCTCAAGAGTCTTCTCCAACCAAAAAAGTTCAAAAGTATCAATTCTTTGGCGCTCAGTCTTCTTTATGGTCCAACTCTCACATCCATACATGACTACTGGAAAAACCATAGCTTTGAGTATACAGACCTTTGTTACAAAAGTGATGTCTTTTGTAACATCACTTATGTATTATAACAGATGTATTATAAGAATACATGTCATAATATTTATTCTTATAATATTTATTGGTTCTGTTTCTCTAGAGAATCCTAACACAGGAAAGAAGTCACCAAGAAGACATCTGTAAATGATAGCAAGGAAGGACAATAGGAAAAAAGTTCTAAATATACACTTTCTGGAAGAGCTGGGATTTTTGAAGTATTGAGGAAAAGTTACTTAAAAGCAAGGATGAAGAACAAAATTTTTTACTACCACAAAATGATGCTTTGGAATAATTGTGCTGTCAGTGAAATAAAGCAAATACCCCTTGAGATAATTTCCAGGGAGCAATATTTGGAGGATAGAGTAACACTTTAACTAGAGAACATTGGTGAAGGGACTATTAATAGAACTGTTTGTAAAATAGGGTTGCTTTGTGATTAAAAAGCATGGTTTCCAAAGAGGACTATGGAAGTATTTGTGGGTGAAGGAAGAGAGGTGGGTAGAAGAAGAGTCTGGATTAGGGGCTGTACAGCTCAGTGAAGTAATAAATGTTCATATGATGATGAACAATAGAAGAGAGACATATGATAGTAAGTAAGTGAAAGTAGCTCAGTCTTGCCCGATTCTTTGCAACCGCATGTACTACATAGTCCATCCCGTCCCATCACTTCATGGGAAATAGATGGGGAAACAGTAGAAACAGTGTCAGACTTTATTTTGGGGGGGCTCCAAAATCACTGCAGATGGTGACTGCAGCCATGAAATTAAAAGACGCTTACTCCTTGGAAGAAAAGTTATGACCAACCTAGATAGCATATTCAAAAGCAGAGACATTACTTTGCCGACTAAGGTCCGTCTAGTCAAGGCTATGGTTTTTTCAGTGGTCATGTATGGATGTGAGATTTGGACTGTGAAGAAGGCTGAGCGTTGAAGAATTGATGCTTTTGAACTGTGGTGTTGGAGAAGACTCTTGAGAGTGCCTTGGACTGCAAGGAGATCCAACCAGTCCATTTTGAAGGAGATCAGCCCTGGGATTTCTTTGGAAAAAATGATGCTAAAGCTGAAACTCCAGTACTATGGCCACCTCACGCGAAGAGTTGACTCATTGGAAAAGACTCTGATGCTGGGAGGGATTGGGGGCAGGAGGAGAAGGGGACGACAGGATGAGATGGCTGGGTGGCATCACTGACTCAATGGACGTGAGTCTGGGTGAACTCCGGGAGATGGTGATGGACAGGGAGGCCTGGCGTGCTGCGATTCATGGGGTCGCAAAGAGTCGGACACGACTGGGCGACAGAACTGAACTGAACTGAACTGTACTATATAGTCCATGGAATTCTCTAGGCCAGAATACTGGAGTGGGTAGCCTTTCCCTTCTCCAGAGGATCTTCCCAACCCAGGGATCGAACCCAGGTCTCCCACATTACAGGCAGATTCTTTACCAGATTAGCCACAAGGGAAGCCCACCTCTGATAGAAGTTGAAGGTAACTTAGTCTAAGAAAGATGCATCTCCAAGAAAATTCTTAGAGAAAATAAGAGATCGACTCAATACAGGTGTTTTAATTGGGGAAGATGGATAATTATTTATTCCAGTAGTTCAAAGAGATTAAGTACACCTAGAGAGGGCAAGCTCTTAAGAAGCTGTTCAAAGTTCTATGTCAGCTTGGGAATGAGACCTAGGGGACAATATGCACACTGAGCCACAGGGAGTTATCAGTGATTAAAGTTTTGTGGAGACCCAGCAGTACCCTTCCCTGGAAAATCCCATGGACAGAGGAGCCTGGTAGGCTCCAGTCCATGGGGTCTAGGCTGCAGTCCATGGGGTCGCTAACAGTCAGACATGACTGAGCGACTTCACTTTCACTTTTCACTTTCATGCATTGGAGAAGGAAATGGCAACCCACTCCAGTGTTCTTGCCTGGAGAATCCCAGGGATGGGAGAGCCTGGTGGGCTGCCGTCTATGGGGTCGCACAGAGTCGGACACAACTGAAGCGACTTAGCAGCAGCAGCAGCAGACTAGGAGATTGAAAAATTATGTGAGGTGAAGAATTCTAAGGTTGTTGGCAACTGGACTAACATATGCACCAAACTATCACTCTAAAACATTATGTGAGTGTATATGTGGTATCTATAAAATGTGTAGATCCATAATGATTTATTCGTAAATAATCCCTGAGATTTGTTCTGCTCTATAATATGTCTATATACACATCTTTCTATAATCACTCAGCAAGTAAGATTTCAGAAGGCACTACTACTTAAGGAACTTTATGAATTTATGAATGGCTGGAGAAACATGTAAACATCTCAAATTACATTTTTACTTTGCCAATTTTTTGAATTATGTATAGGTAGTTCAGCAAGTATTTTCTTATATCATAAAAAATAAATTTTAATTGGAAGCTAAAAGCTATCATTCAACTTAGGCAAGAGTCAGATGCCAGTAATTTACTATTCAGTTAAACTAACCACTTTGAGATATTTATAATATTCAAGCCAAAGTCCTGACAGAATCATTTTGCTCAAAACTTTCAGTCTGTATTTGTGTTTAATCTCCAACAAGATTTCTGCAGCCGATGGATTTTTTAAAATCATTATTATTGATATCCCAATCTTCCTTAATATTTATGTGCTAACAAAAACATATTTCTGACCAAGGAAACTAAAAGGTTCTTACATAAGTTATAAGATTAGATGAATTTTTTCACTTTCATATCTTCGAATCTCTAGAATTCTGAACCTCACCTATGTTTTGACTTTGTAATTTAAAATAAGTCATTAAGTCAATTTCATGACTCTAGTTGACAAAACTAAACACTGAGCAGTTTCAATTCATTTAAAACATCGCAAGATTACTGAATTAATTGCATGTTTTGGATTTATAAAGTACCATTCAAGGCAACAAAAAAAGAGTAATGATTTTAGTTTGTAATAAAATTTATTTTCAAATGTTCCCCTTTGTTTATGAAAAATGAAGCACTGAGGTATTCCCTCAAGTCTTCACTCTAATTATAATTGTATTGGCCCTCAATATAGAAAATACTTTGATTCTTCCCCTTGACATCACCAGTATACACCTTTATTTCACTAAAAAGTGTGAGATTTTCTATTTATTTTATTATTTCTCTCCATTTCTATTGTTACACATACACACACACACACACACACACACACACACACACACCTGTGCACACAAACTCAAAAACAAAAAATATATAATTTCTGTCTGAAATAAGAAGAAAATTAAAATGAAGCTTGAGTTTATTTTCTCTGCCCCAAGGCCTTTTTGTCTTTCCCAGTATCAAATTTGGTCTGGCAGAGCAAAACAAAAACATGGTCTCAAGAGTCTGATAGATTTGGGTTCAACTTTTAGCTGTATTAATGACATACATTTGGATAAGTTTTAAAATTACTTAAAATCTCAGTGTTCTCCCAGGTAAAATGAGAATACATATGACTTCTTCTACTGATTCTAGTGACAATAAATTGTTTTGAGTTTCCCAAATTTCCCACTATGGTCCTGTCAAAGGCCAAAGGAAGTTAATGCAGATGGACTTCTGAAAAGAGAATTAAAATAAATTCAAAATTTTTTTAAAGTTTTGCATCAATATGGAGGGATAAAATATCAATATATGGAAATTCTTAGCTTCTTTATTTCCCTTTTCTCACTTCATGATACCCCATTACAGAGAAGAGTGAAAAAGTTGGCTTAAAACTCAACATTCAGAAAACTAAGATCATGGCATCTGGTCCTATCACTTCATGGCAAACAGATGGGGAAACATTGGAAATAGTAACAGACTTTATTTTGGGGGGCTCCAAAATCACTGCAGATGGTGATTGCAGCCTTGAAATTAAAAGACACTTTCTCCTTGGAAGAAAAGTTATGACCAACCTAGACAGCATATTAAAAGACATTACTTTGCCAACAAAGGTCTGTCTAGTCACAGCTATGGTTTTTCTGGTAGTCATGTATAGATGTGAGAACTGGACTATAAAGAAAGCTGAGTATAGAACAATTGATACTTTTGAACTATGATGTTGAAGACTCTTGAGAGTCCCTTGGACAGCAAGGAGATCCAACCAGTCCATCCTAAAGAAAATCAGTCCTGAATATTCATTGAAAGGACTGATGCTGAAGCTGAAACTCATTGAAAAAGACTCTGATGGTGGGAAAGATTGAAGACAGAATGAGAAGGGGATGACAGAAGATGAGGTGGTTGGATGGCATCACTGACTCAATGAACATGAGTTTGAGTCAACTCCCAAAGTTGGTGATGGACAGGGAGGCCTGGCATGCTGTAGTCCATGCAGTCACAAAGAGTCAGACACAACTAAGTGACTGAACTGAACTGAACTATTCTATAAGCAATAAAAGATCATAATCTATGAGGACTAATTTACTTGAAAAGTAATCCAAACACAGAATACTATGTAACATCTTCAATTGCAGAGTTGCGCAATGAAGTACTAAAATATTATAGGAAGCATACTGTGCATAACTTTGGCATGAAAGGAGAGTTAACAGAAGTATAGTTATGTGGAGTATGATGGTATGAACAAGAAACAGCAAGGTTCTTTTATTTGGTAACTGCTATAGTTTTAAGATGCCAAGGAATAGAAAAGGAGCAAATGTAGCATTAAGAGTTGTAGTAATGTTGCAATGTTGTATTAAAAGTTGTGATGTCGAAACACTACCTAGTCACAGGTCTCATGACTTTCTCATGACTTAGACTACTAAGATAACAACATATATATACTGCAAAGTGCTCTATTATATATCCACTTTTATTTTAATATGAAAGTAATTCATGCAAATCCTTGTAGAAAATTGGTATCACAAGAAGATTGGTATGGATTCAAGGGCCAACATCTCTGTTGGTAAAAAATTTGAATGAAATCTCTTACCTGTTTAGCTTACGGCTTGCCACATTGTGCTGCTAAGTCGCTTCAGTCGTGTCCGACTCTGTGCGACCCCATAGACAGCAGCCCATCAGGCTCCCCCGTCCCTGGGATTCTGCAGGCAAGAATACTGGAGTGGGTTGCCATTTCCTTCTCCAATGCATGAAAGTGAAAAGTCAAAGTGAAGTCGCTCAGTCATGTCCGACTCTTTGTGACCCCACGGACTGCAGCCAACCAGGCCCCTTCATCCATGGGATTTTCCAGGCAAGAGTACTGGAGTGGGGTGCCATTGCCTTCTCTACTGTAGTGGATTATAAATATTAGCTACTATTCTGAATCTGTATTTGTGATGATTAACGGCACGTACAGACTTGGTTAGACAACTGTGTCCAGATGATTGATCAAACATTACACTGGATATTTCTGTGAAGGTGTTTTTGCATGAAATTAACATTTCAATCAGTGGACTTTGAGTAAAGTAGATTGGCCTTTAAAATATAATATGAATGAGCATCATTCAACCAGCTGAAGGTCAGATAGTCTGACCTCCTCAGAGCAAGAAGGAATTCCGTAGCAGATGAACTCTGGACTTAAACTGTAACACTGGCTCTTCCTGAATCTCCAGTCTGCTGGCCCACTCTGCATATTTGGGACTTGCCAGTCTCCGTAATCACCTGAGACAATTCCTTTATATATATACATACATATGTGTGTGTATCAGTTCAGTTCAGTTCAGTTCAGTCGCTCAGTCGTGTCCAACTCTTTGCGACCCCATGAATTGCAGCATGCCAGGCCTCCCTGTCCATCACCAACTCCAGGAGTTCACTCAGACTCACGTCCATCAAGTCAGTGATGCCATCCAGCCATCTCATCCTGGGTCGTCCCCTTCTCCTCCTGCCCCCAATCCCTCCCAGCATCAGAGTCTTTTCCAATGAGTCAACTCTTCGCATGAGGTGGCCAAAGTACTGGAGTTTCAGCTTTCGCATCATTCTTTCCAAGAAATCCCAGGGCTGATCTCCTTCAAAATGGACTGGTTGGATCTCCTTGCAGTCCAAGGGACTCTCAAGAGTCTTCTCCAACACCACATTTCAAAAGCATCAATTCTTTGGCACTCAGCCTTCTTCACAGTCCAAATCTCACATCCATACATGACCATAGGAAAAACCATAGCCTTGACTAGACGGACCTTAGTCAGCAAAGTAATGTCTCTGCTTTTGAATATGCTATCTAGGTTGGTCATAACTTTTCTTCCAAGGAGTAAGTGTCTTTTAATTTCATGGCTGCAGTCACCATCTGCAGTGATTTTGGAGCCCAAAAACATAAAGTCTAACACTGTTTCCACTGTTTCCCCATCTATTTCCCATATACATACATACATACATATACACACACACACATAAACACACACACACAACCAATTGACTCTATTTCTTTGGAGAACCCTAATATGACAATGACAAAATCATTTACTACCTATTAGAAGACAATGATACAGTAATCTCATGTAATTTTCAAAGACTCCCGAACACATCTGAATTAAAACTGGGACCATCTACGGACTGAATAGTGTCTCTCCAAGATTCATATGTTGGAATCCCAGTCTCCAGGAAGCCTTGGAATGTGACTGTATTTGGAGACAGGACCTTTAAAGAGTCAGTGTATTAGGTCATATGCACAGGACCTAATCCAACATGACCGATATCCTTATAAAAAGAGATTAGAACAGCAACACACATAGGGAAAGCCATGTGAAGACACAAGGAGAAGTCAGACATCTAGAAGGAAAAAGAGAGGCCTTAGAAATCAACCTTGTTAATATTAATACTTTGACCCCAGACCTCTGGCCTTCAGAACAGTGATAAAAACAAACTTCTGTTGTTTAAGCCACCGTATCTGTGGTCCTATGTTACAACAACCCTAGCAAACTAGTACAGGCTCCAAATTCATTTGGGTAACAGGACAGTTATTCTCTGACTTGTTTACAGAGCTCCATGTTGAATTTAATCAGCAAGAGATGTATTGAGTAGATTCATTAGTAAATAGCAGCTTCTGAGGCTTTTTAAATATGTGATTTATTTAAGATATAGTTCTAAGTTAAAACCTTAGGTAACACTCCAAAAATGTTAATGATAACCTTTATAAGTGCAAACTGCCTGCAGATTTCATTGCCTTCTCCTTCAGAACATGGTCCTGCAGTTCTGCAGGTAGGTAGGCAAGGCTCCTGAGAGAAAAGGATGACCTGATCTTTATGATCTGCTGTTTAAGGGATCACTATTTATCACTTCTGAAGCAGACAGTCCTTTTCCCTTTAAGATGAAACAGTAAACATTTAAATCGCTCTCTTGACAACCCTCCTAATATCAAAATATCTTTTATTTTCCCTGGTTACCAGTCCTACTAAGGTTTATAAAATGTTTTGAAGCATTTAAAGGTCTCACATGGAACATACAAGTTGCTCTGTTTGTTGAACATGCCTAAGAAGACAAGTGATGCATTACTGCAAAAATTTTATGATTATTTATTTAATGAAATGCCCCTGAGTGTAAAAACATCTTCCTCCCTCCCTCCCTCTCATACAAACACACACAGAAATATCAGTATCAAAAGCTCTAGTTCTAAATCAAATGATCTAAAATACATTTAGTGAAAACTTTTCTCTCATGAGCTTTGAGCTTTCATTTCACTTTACTGAACTCAGCTGGTAAAGACCCCAGTTTGATTCCTGGGTCGGGAAGATCCCTTGGAGAAGAAAATGGCAACCCACTCCAGTATTCTTGCCTGGAGAATCCTATGGACAGAGAAGCCTTGTGGGCTACAGTCCATGGGGCCGCAAAGAGTCGGACACGACTGAGCGACTTCACTTTCACTTTCACCCACTCCAGTATTCTGGCCTGGAGAATTTCATGGACTGGAGTTGGACACGACTGAGTGATTTTCACTTTCATAGTGACCATTATTATTATTATTGAGTTTAACTGCAATCTTAGGAAATGTTTATCATTTAATGAGTGGCATTTTCAAATAAAGTCATATACAAAATACAAAACTGAACCTGATTTTTCCCAATAATCTTACAACAAAACTTTTTTGTACTTCAGTTTTTCAGGAAATGAAACTAGTTTTCATAAATAGCATTAGGGAGTATGTTTCAATAAAAAAAATTAAGGTGCTTTTTTTGTGTATTAGAAAATGTACTCTGCAACAGCATCATAATACTTTACTGTTTAACTAAATGTTTTCACTTTCATTAACCTCTTCTGATTTTTCTAAAATTAAATTTTTCCTCAACAAGTTTATTGCTTGTCAATATTTCCTTATCCTAAAAGTGTGTCTCCCACTACATTCTAGTTTACTAAGAATGTTAGTTTCCAAATCCCTCTTAGGGGTTTTTAAGGAAAAAATGAAATACTTACATTTGTTAAGATGTTTAATTTAAAAATATTTTATATTGTTACAAAAAATTTGAAACCTAGAGTTCTTAATAGGAACTCTGAAGTAGGTTTAGAAGTTATAACCTTTATAGTCTGGAATTTAGTTGAGTGTATACAAATGACTAGACTAGCTTATTCAAATCCTGTATGCAATCAACAGTTTTAAATATAGTACAGGAAATCATTAGCCTAACAAGTATACTGTACTGTCCAGGCTGTTATACAGAATTTCTATCATTTTCTTTTGTGTGTGTGTGAGGCTTGCAGATAGTAATGACTAATTATTAGCATTAAAATATTAGATCCAATGCTCAACATCTATAATATTTGCTCTTCTGTGAACTTACTGAATCATTTCTATTAAATCACTTAACTTCTCTGTGCATTCTCTCTTATTTCCATAAGAAAACTTTTTATACAGATTAAATAAATGAGGTTTCATGAATTTTAAGATTGTCAAATAAAATGTACCAATTAATCCTACACAGAGTTTATAACTAAAGTCAATGTAATTTAATTATGTATTGTAGCAGCTCAAAGACAATCCCATGAAGAAAACTCTATTATGGTTTTTATCTTTAGTTTTTCAAAAGTAAAAACAAAATTATAGTAAAAATTTATTTATATAAGGACTCTTTTTCAATTCCTATTGAAGTCATAGAATCCAAATATTTAATACCACTAGCTTTGAAAGTTGTTTTAAATCTGTTACAAAAATTCTGTAAAATGCATACTATTAACAAAGATACTATTTGTTAAATAAAGGATTAATAAATGCAGTGACAGCTCAAGAAAGAAGATAAAGTAAAACCACTATAGAAATGAAAGTTAAACTGAAAGAAGCATTAAAGAGAGCAAACATTGCTGAAAACTGAAGTAAGTAAGGTAATTAGTGGATAGAAATGAAAGGAAAAGGAATAAAATGTTAAATTCATGTGACTAATTTGAAATGATTTGAAAGGTAAGTATGATACATCAAAGATGTCAAGGAAAGAAAACCCAATGTATTCATAATTGTTATTTTGAGATAATCATATTGATGATGAAAAATATTTACAGTTATAATTAAGAAAATATCCCAGAAATGAAGGACAACATGAATCTATGCAATAAAAAAGAATATTCTATGTGTCAGGAAAATTTCACCACAGGCCAATCAGAGAAAAGCTTCCAACAGTTTGAGAAAATAAGAGATATAGTACAGTTTGTGTGTGCTGAGAGATGCTGAAATTTCATTTTGAAAATTAGAAAGTATTTTTTCTTGATCACGAACATTGTAGTAAAGAAAGATAATTCAGTTAAATTCCCTTACAAATATGGAAATAATATTATTACTTGGAAAATAGGGAGTAAAAAATTCCTTATCTATGGAATGCATTTAGCAGAATGTACCTGAAATGAACTAAGATAGTTCATAAAGTTTAACCCTGAAATCTATACATTTATAGAAAATGACTCCTTGAAATAGTGTTATTTAAGGATTGTTAATTATCAGTGACCAAAAAGGGGATTTTAAAAGCTAATTTCATTTATTTATTTTTGGTTGTGCCGGGTCTTTGTTGCTGTGCAGGCTTTTCTCTAAGTTGCAGTCAGTGGGGGCCTACCCTGTAGTTGCAGTGTGCAGGCTTCTCGTTGTGGTGATTTCTCTTGTTGAGGAGAGCAGGTTCTAGGGGACACAGGCTTCAGCAGTTGTAGGGCATGGACTAAGAAGTTGTGATTCCTGGACTCTAAACACAGACTCAATAGTTGTGATGCATAGGCCTAGTTGCTCTCCAAAATATGGGATATTCCTGGATCACGGATGGAACCCATGTCTCCTGCATTGGCAGGCAGATTCCTTACCACTGAGCCACCAGTTCAGTTCAGTTCAGTCACTCAGTCGTGTCTGACTCTTTGTGACCCCATGAACTGCAGCACACCAGGCCACTCTGTCCATCACCAACTGCTGGAGTCTACCCAAACCCATGTCCAATGAGTCGGTGATGCCATCCAACCATCTCATCCTCTGTCGTCCCCTTCACCTCCTGGCTTCAATCTTTCCCAGCATGAGCGTCTTTTCAAATGAGTCAGCTCTTCACATCAGGTGGCCAAAGCACTGGAGTTTCAGCTTCAGCATCAGTCCTTCCAATGAACGCTCAGGACTGATCTCCTTTAGGATGGACTGGTTGGATCTCCTTGCAGTCCAAGGGACTCTCAAGAGTCTTCTCCAACACCACAGTTCAAAAGCATCAATTCCTTGGCATTCAGCTTTCTTTGTAGTCCAACTCTCACATCCATACATGACCACTGGAGAAACCATAGTCTTGACTAGGTGGACCTTTGTCGGCAAAGTAATGTGTCTGCTTTTTAATATGCTATCTAGGTTGGTCATAACTTTCCTTCCAAGGAGTAAGCATCTTTTAATTTCATGGCTGCAATCACCATCTGCAGTGATTCTGAAGCCCCCCAAAATAAAGTCAGCCACTGTTTCCACTGTTTCCCCATCTATTTCCCATGAAGTGATGGGACCAGATGCCATTTTCTTAGTTTTCTGAATGTTGAGCTTTAAGCCAATATTTTGACTCTCCTCTTTCACTTTCATCAAGAGCGTCTTTAGTTCTTCTTCACTTTCTGCCATAAGGGTGGTGTCATCTGCATATCTGAGGTTATTTATATTTCTCCCAGCAATCTTGATTTTAGCTTGTGCTTTATCCAGCCCAGCATTTCACATGAGGTACTCTGCATATAAGTTAAATAAGCAGGGTGACAATATACAGCCTTGACGTACTCCTTTTCCTGTTTGGAACCAGTCTGTTGTTCCATGTCCAGTTCTAAGTGTTGCTTCCTGACCTGCATACAGATTTCTCAAGAGGCAGGTCAGGTGGTCTGGTATTCCCATCTCTTTCAGAATTTTCCACAGTATATTGTGATCCACACAGTCAAAGGCTTTGGCATAGTCAGTAAAGCAGAAATAGATGTTTTTCTGGAACTCTCTTGCTTTTTTGATCATCCAGCAGATGTTGGCAATTTGATCTCTGGTTCCTCTGCCTTTTCTAAAACCAGCTTGAACATCTGCAGTTTCGCAGTTCACGTATTGCTGATGCCTGGCTTGGAGAATATTGAGCATTACTTTTTACTAGCGTGTGAGATGAGTGCAATTGTGTGGTAGTTTGAACATTCTTTGGCATTGCCTTTCTTTGGGATTGGAATGAAAACTGACCTTTTCCAGTCCTCTGGCCACTGCTGAATTTCCCAAATTTGCTGGCATATTGAGTGCAGCACTTTCACAGCATCACCTTTCAGGATTCAAAATAGCTCAACTGGAATTCCATCACCTCCAGTAGCTTTGTTCATAGTGATGCTTCCTAAGGCCCACTTGACTTCACATTCCAGGATGTCTGGCTCTAGGTGAGTGATCACACCATTGTGATTATCTGGGTCTAGAAGATCTTTTTTGTACAGTTCTTCTGAACCCCTTATACAGTATGAAAAGGCAGAAAGATAGGACACTAAAAGAGGAACTCCCCAAGTCAATAGGTGCCCATATGCTATTGCAGATCAGTGGAGAAATAACTCCAGAAAGAATGAAGGGATGGAGCCAAAGCAAAAACAACACCCAATTGTGGATGGGACTGGTGATAGAAGCAAGGTTCAATACTGTAAAGAACAATATTGCATAGGAACTTAGAATGTTGTGTCCATGAATCAAGGCAAATTGGATGTGGTCAAACAGGAGATGAAAAGAGTGAATATCGACATTCTAGGAATCAGCAAACTAAGATGGACTGGAATGGGTGAATTTAATGACCATTATATCTACTACTGTGGGCAGGAATCCCTTAGAAGAAATGGAGTAGCCATCATAGTCAACGAGAGAGTCCGAAATGCAGTACTTGGATGCAATCTCATAAACAACATAATTGTTTGTTTCCAAGGCAAACCATTCAATATCACAGTAATCCAAGTCTATGCCCCAACCAGTAACACTGAAGAAGTTGAAGTTGAACGGTTCTATTAAGACCTACAAGACCTGCTAGAACTAACACCCAAAAAAGATGTTCTTTTCATTATAGGGGACTAGAATGCAGAAGTAGAAAGTCAAGAAACACCTGGAGTAACAGGCAAATTTGGCCTTGGAGCCACCAGGAAGCCCCCAAAATGGGGATGTTTTGTGACCAAATTAGTTCTCCTATGTCTTTCATGTGTAACTTGAGAGAGTCCTCATACACTAAGTCTGTGACAGAATGTATGCTAACGCATCAAGAAAAACTCTAGAGAACAGTATAGATTCTCCAGGATATCTCTATCATTTTTTTTTTGTCTCAAGCACCTATATCCTTGAAATGACAAAAAGAGTTTAACAGGGTAAGATCTCTGATCCATGTGAATCTGATTCAACAATTCAGTCTTCATATTAATTCCAAATGGCATTGGAACCAGAATTTTTTTTTTCAGTCCCAGAAATCATAACAGCTAGGCATTTTTGACAAAGAAAAGAATTTAAAAGATGAAGATTTGGTGCCAAGATGGCAGTCTAACTAATTGTTTTCTAAGGTAGAAAAACTCTTTGTTTAAAGCAGCAAAATCTTTTTTTCAATTATTAGGACAAGTCTTTCCAATAGAGTTTTGAGGAAATGGATCTAGAAACATGAGACTAATTTACTGGATATTTGGAATGTGTTAGGCAAGTGAAAATTTCTGTTACTTGTCTTTTGCTAGCAGCCCTGATAAAATTTAAACCTCAGAAGTAGGAAACTGAAGCAGTGGGAAAAATAGCATTATAGTCAGTTTTTTCCTATTTCTTGAAAGTATTTTCATGCTTCAGTGGCTAGCTGGGCAGATGTGATTTTCACTCACCAAGTAATTCAAGACCATTAATTAATTTAAAAAGAAAGAAAGAAAAAAAAAAAAAACTATACAGGTTGTGGCAGCCCCAGAGAAATACCCATAGAATCCTAAGATTACACTGGTAAATGTTAAGATACTCACAAAAGATATCATCAGAAACTTGATTCATCATTACTGGTACAAGTTCTGAGAATTAATGATTGAAGAAACTATCACAAATTTTAGAGACTGATAAATGACAACAAACTTTTGTGAGTAGATGCTTCTGATGGTATGACAATAACTTACTAGAAATGAGTGAAATAAGGAATTTGGCAGACTTAACCTGACAGAGTGAAGTCCCAGCTATCATCAGTTCTGTAATGGAATATTCCTTCCTAAGCAGCAAGAATATCATGAACATGGTAGACACTACCCTACCTTTATGAACAGATATCCCTAATTTAGTGCCCTTGATGCTGATATATACTGTGATAGTCACATCTCTAGATCTACCTTAACCACCTGAGTTAATCAAACTTGTGAAAGTCACATCCCTAGAGCTACTTTATGAATGACCTGAGTTCGCAAAATAAGCAAGCATGTGAATGCTTTAGTTTATGCACTAATGGGAAAAGAAAGCAAACAACTGACGTGAGAAAGAACTTATCCAGTGTCAATGAAAAATAACTGTGTGAAAATGGTCATGGGGTAGATTTACCATGATCAAGAGAACAGGTACATCTGGCAAGTGAATTTTGTTGGCCTGCTTAGTCAAAGGACTGCAAGGTTTTAGCTAGGATTAATCCTCTAACCTAGGCTTTCCTTACCATATGTAACACAAACAATCTCAGAAAATATTGTCTAACTGCATTTATCACTCTTGATGACAAAACATAGTCTACTGTTACCAATTTATATAATGGGCAAGGAAATACATTACACAAAGCAACCATTCAGCGTCAGAGTAACAATCTCATCAAAAACTGGAAGAAGAAACTATAACACTAGTTATTAAAACTGGTGATAAAAAAGATTTGAAAGTTTGGCGTCATTGTTTAAACTGTCATTAGTTTGAGTATGAAGACAAGGAAGATAGAAGACTCCACTAATACCATTTCTAAAATTAAGTGTTGGAAATAAAGGGTCTGGAGAGGATGCAACTGTGTATCTTTTTCTCAAGACTCACAGAACCTTTGGCTCTGTCTGTTATAGTATACCCAAGGAAGGTGATATGAATAAAACACAATACTCATATCACAAAATTTGATATCAAATAATTATAATGTATTTTAGGCTGTGTCCAGAATGTTACTTTTCACCAAATTAGGACAAATGGTGAGCTCAGTCCATCAGCAAGCAGTTAGAAACCATCCTGTGAATTTCCCCTTGTCACACTTCATATCAGCTCAATGGTGAAGCCAAGGAAAAATGATAGTGAGTCTGCTATAATTTTAAACCCTATTGTTAAGTATTAAGCTAAGCTGCTGCTACTGCTAAGTCACTTCGGTCGTGTCCGACTCTGTGTGACCCCATAGACAGCAGCCCACCAGCCTCCCCCATCCCTGGGATTCTCCAGGCAAGAACACTGGAGTGGGTTGCCATTTCCTTCTCCAATGCACAAAAGTGAAAAGTCAAAGTGAAGTCGCTCAGTTGTGTCCAACCCTCAGCGACCCCATGGACTGCGGCCTACCAGGCTTCTCCATCCATGGGATTTTCCAGGCAAGAGTATACATCCCCAAATGCCAGGCTGGGTGAATTACAAGCTGGAATCAAGTTTTGCCAGGAGAAATGACAACCTCAGATATGTAGATGATACCACTTTAATGGTAGAAAGTGAAAAGGAACTAAAGGGCCTCTTGATGAAGGTGAAAGAGGAGAGTGAAAAAGCTGGCTTAAAACTCATTCAAAAAACGAAGATCATGGCATCCATTCCTATCATGTCACAGCAAATAGATGGAGAAAATATGGAAACAGTGTCAGATTTCATTTTCTTGGGCTCCTAAATTAATGTGATGGTGACTGCAGCCACGAAATGAAAGGTGTCTGCTCCTTGGAAGAATAGCTATGACAAACATAAACAGTGTATTAAAAAGCAAAGACATCACTTAGCTGAAAAATGTCTGTGGAGTCAAGGCTATGGTTTTTCCAGTAGTCATGTATGGATGTGAGATTTGGACCATAACAAGGCTGAGCATCAAAGAATTGATGCTTCTGAACTGTGGTGCTGGAGAAGATTCTTGAGAGTCCCTTGGACTGCGAGGAGATCAAACCAGTCAATCCTAAAGGAAATCAGTCCTAACTATTCATTGGAAGGACTGATGCTGAAGCTCAGGTCCAATAGCTTGGCCAACTAATGTGAAGAGCTGACTTACTGGAAAAGACCCAGATGCTGGGAAAACTGAGGACAAGAGGAGCAGGGGGCAACAGAGGATGAGATGTTTGGATGGCATCACTGACTCAGTATACATGAGTTTGAGCAAACTCAGGGAGATAGTGACGGACAGAGAAGCTTGACATGCTGCAGTACATGGGGTCTCAAAGAATCTAACCCAACTTGGCAACTGAACAAAAACAACAATATACGCCAACCATGAGAGAAAAGTGTGGCTCAACTACAAACAGGCTGATAATATAGAAAACAAAATGCAAGTGCATCATATTTCTTGGCCAGAACAAATCGACACAATTTCTATGAGAATGTCCAGAGAAAGAAAACAGTACTTTTTTTTTTGTTACATCTTAAATCCGGTACTGATTATTTGTTAAGATGGGAAAAACAAATAAACAACATTTCCCCACCTTTAAGATACCTGTTTTCCTCAGAACGGCACTGGACTCCTAATAATTCATTTATTGGCCAAAAAATCACATAGAATATTGAAGAAAAATAATGACAATGATTTCAATAGCTTTCAATAACAACACACTAATAGCCATATATAGCAATCATTGGCAAAATATGTTATAGGCTATATTTATTATTATGAATACTTTTCCAGATGATCCAAGAGAAATTATCAGTAAATCATGTAAGATGATGGATGCTGAGCAGCAGAGTTTCTGAACTTTACCAAATCATAACTTATGATATGTTGCTAAGACAGTAATGATAGGAAATTGATTGCTGCTGCATGTTCAATATATCAGAGCTTGATTTGATCCTTTTCATCTACCAAATGTATGTACAGACAGAATGCATTTTCCATGTATTCCATGAAAGATATAAATATTGCCATGGCATCCTGACAAAAATTATACATATAGTTAAATATCTGCATTAACACATGCTAAAAGGTTTGAATAACTACAGATGATGACATTAAAAGAATAACTGAGTTAGAATTCTTACTCATTGAAAGTAAGTTGGATAGTTCAAATACTAATGTTCAATGGAAAGTTTATAAGATTATTCTTTTGCACAGAGTTTTTCAGAAAAATGGTGCAAAAATGATTAAAATAAACCTGAGAAATATGTATCAAAGACATATTGGCTAAGATAAGAGTTCAGACTAGAAAAAATTAGAACAGGATTGGAATTTATTCCTTCTTTTCCTTTGGAAGACACCTGGATAAGAAAGAAAGACAACTCAGACCTCAGTAAACATGCTAATGTTTAAAGCAGAAGTAAAAACAGGAAGTAAAAACCTTCTGGAAGACATGCTAACTGTATGAACCAGCAGGAGTGCCCTTACCTACAAAAAACTTAAAGCAAATTATATCTGAGTCCTGACTTTTGGTAAATGTCACATAAAATATGTAATTATAAAAAGAAAATATTTAGTAATTGAGTGTTCCCTTTTAGGTTAAGTGATGTCCAATATACATTATGAAGAGACCTCATATTTAAATCCAGGTCAGAGCAATTCTAATGTAGGAAGAATGGGTCCAAGAAACTCTGTTATGATTCCAGATATGACCCATGCTTTGTCTATTTCTCACACTAGCAAATTTTGAAAATTTGTGAGATCTCTTTCCTTATGAGTCTGATCATTAGTGTTATGTAACGGGCCAACCTTGTTCACATACCCTGCATTTAACTGAGACAAGAAAGGTTATGCCTTGGATACAAAGATCATGATCTTGAGTAAGGTCTACTCTAGAGTCATTCTTCCAAAATGCCTAGAAAATCTAGTTAAAAGAAGTTATTTATTAGTTACAAGAAATGAAGAGATTCTCTTCATTACAAATTCAAGTACTAATAAGAGCCTTTCTATGCTACAGATTTTGTCTTGTCTTATTCAGGTCTTATGGCTAAATGGCATTAAAAAAATTTTTTTTGGTTCCCCTGTGTGTGTTTTATTTCTAAGTATTTAATAAAATGGTACTGAGAAGTAATGACACCACTGTCATTTTAACTGAAAATCTGCTAAAGATATTTTATAGCATCTTTCTTCTAGACTTGCTCAGCATAAAACATGACATTTTTAAGCACCTTTAGGCTTTCAACAGCTCTACATCCTTTAGGAGGAAGAAGTGGCCCATTTAGCCTAATTCTATTGATTCACTGAAACCAAGAGAGCAGTGAATCTCAACTACTTTATGCCATAGTATATATCGCTGCATTATATTGCCACCCTTCTGCCAAAGACATAATCCCTCCAGCCCCCTGGCTCCTAGACAAAAGGCTCTACAAACACTTTTATCTACAAAGCAGCTGCTTCCATTCGAAGCTGTGGACCTCTGGAGTTTGTACATGCTGCCACACTTCTTCCCGCAGCATAACAAACAGAACTGAAGTGCCTCAAAAGGCTCTGAGAACAAGGCAGCACGCAGCTGTTTAGAAACAAAGGCATCGCTGCTGCTTTGAACAGGACAATTAATAATCTCCCACTGTCATGTTAATAAGTCCACTTGCTTAAATAAATGTTAATTTAAAAATGACCATCCGCATCTCTTTTATTGTCTGTCCCCATGATTCCTACAACTTGGAACACATGTCCTTCTACTTGTTATGGAGTGTTCTCTGCTTTAAGTTGTTTATTCTTGGTTTTAACATTTATGAAGTTCCTTTACACATGCACAAAGCAATCATAAGGAAATCCAATGGAAACAATTACACTGGTGCTCTCCAGGTTTTGATCCCAAGAATGACCCACTGTATTCATCTGGTGTCTGAATACGACTCTCCTTCTTTCCAGAAATTTACTCAATTAGGATTCAAACTTTAGCCTTCAGTGTGTTTGTATTACAAACACAAGTTAACTCTCCTCCTCACACCCACTTGCTAAAAATTTACTGAAAAAATAAGCCTGAATTGTGGTTGATTTTGTTTTCATAATTATATTGATGTTACCAGAAAAACTTAGCTGTGGGCTTTCAGTTCAGCTTCGTTCAACTTTTAATTTTACACGTATTTTACACTTTAGACTAGACCGTTCTCAGACATTTAATGCTTTTCATCATGTGAATGGATGGGGTTTGCCTCAGAAGTATGTTACCATTTTCTCTATTTTTATATACTATATCTGAAACTGAATCTGAATCCTCCTACCTGGTGGCAAAATCATGATTAACCATCTTCAATCTGAGTGTAGGTCTCTGTCTACATTTTTGCTATTATTGGGACATTGGTGAACTGATCATTGAACAAATATATTTCAGAAAATTAACCTACAGCAAGACATTTGATGGAATTTCTAAAGACACAGAGTACTATATTCGATTGTTAAAGAGGACAGAAAGAACATTCATATATATATATATATATATGAACATATATACACATATATGAATATATATATGCACACACATATATAATATATATGGCCATTTCTGAAATATGAACGTCTTTATAACTAGAGAAAATCATTGTGGTATAATATACAAACCATAAAATTCGCCATTTGAAAATATACAATTCAGTTTTTAATATGTTTTCAAGATGAAACATTACCACTGTCTAATTTCTGAACATTTTCATTACTCTAGAAAAGAACACTGTACCCATTAGCAGTCAATTCCAATTCCTCTGCTACTAACCCCTGACTACCTCTGATCTAATTTCTATCTCCATAGATTTTCTATTCTGTATATTTCATGTAAATAGAATCATAGAATAGATGACCCTTTATAACAAGCTTTTTTCATTCAGCATAGTGTTTATAAAATTCATTTGTGTTTTACCATGTATGAATGCTTAATTCCTTTTTATGGCTGAATAATATTTCATGGTACAGATGTATCACCATTTCTTTATTAATCAGCTGATGGACATTTAGATAGACTGGTTTCACTTATTGGTAACTACAAAGTAATGCTGCTATAAACATTTGTGTATAAGTTTTTGTTTCAACATCTGTTTTCAATGTGCTTGAATTTATACTTAAAGAGTGGAACTGCTGTGTCATATGATAACCCTAACTTTTTGAGGAATTTCCAAACTATTTTCCAAATTTGTATCATTGTGTGTTCCACCAGCAATGATAAAGTTTCCATTTCTTCACTTTCTTACCAACATGTATATTATGGCTAACAAACACATGAAAAGATGCTCAACATTGCTCATTATTAGAGAAATGCAAGTCAAAACCAGAATAAGATATCACAAAAGTCTACAAACAACAAATGCTGGAGAGGGTGAGGAGAAAAGGGAATGCTCTTGCACTGTTGGTGGGAATGTAAATTGAAAGAACCACTATGGAAGATGGTATGGAGATTCCTTAAAAACGAGGAATAAAACCACCATATGACCCAGCAATCTCACTTCTAGGCATAGAAGGAAACCTGAGGAAACCAGGTTGGAAAAGACATGTATCTCATTGTTCATTGCAACACTATGTACAATAGCTAAAACATGGAAGCAAGCTAGATGCCCATCAACAGATGAATGGATAAAGAAGGTGTGGTACGTATACACAATGGAATATTCCTCAGCCATCAAAAGGAATGCATTTGAGTCAGTTCTGATGAGGTGGATGAACCTAGAGCCTATTATACAGGGTGAAGTGAGTCAGAAAGAGAAAGATACATACCATATTCTAACGCACATATACAGAATCTAGAAAAATGGTTCTGAAGAATTTATTTGCAGGGCAGCAATGGAGAAACAGACACAGAGAATAGACTTATGGACATGGGGAGAGGGGAGAGGGTGAGATGTACAGCAAGAGTAACATGGAAACTTACATTACCATATGTAAAATAGAGAGCCAACAAGAATTGGTTGTATGGCTCAGGAAACTCAAACAGGGGCTTTTTATCAACCTAGAGGGGTGAGATGGGGAGGGAGGTAGGAGGGAGGTTCCAAGGGAAAGGGATCTATGTATACCAATGGCTGATTCATGTTGAGGTTTGACAGAAAACAACAAAATTCTATAAAGCAATTATCCTTCAATAAAAAATAAATTAAAAAAAATAGCTATAGCCATATTTGTGGGTATGAAGTGCTATCCTGTTGTTTTGATTTCCATTTCCCTAGCAACTACTGATGTTGTGTGTCTTCTCATGTGCTTATCAGACATTTGTTTATATTCTCTAGAGAAATGTTTATGCTAATTATTTGCCCATTTTATACTTGAGTTATTTTTTTCTTAAGCTGTAAGAGATCTTTATATAACAGGCTACTAAACCCTTATCAGATATATTAATATGATTTGTAAATATTTTCTCCCATTCTTCAGATTGTCTTTTCACTTTCTTGATCATGTACTTTAACATAAAAAATTTTATTTGTTGTTGAAGTCTAATTTATCTATAGCTTATTTGGTTGACTGTGTTATTGCTATCAAATCTAAGAAAGCTTTGTCTAATTCAAGACCATGAGATTACCCTTATTTTTACTTTTAATAGATTTATGATTACAGCTTTTATAGTTAAGCTTTTGGTTCATTTTGGTTTGTGTGTGTGTGTGTGTGTGTTTTTTTTTTTTTTTTTGCATATAATGTGAAGAAGTAGTCTAAATTCATTCCTGTGCATGTGGATATTCTAATATCATTGGCTGAAATACTATTTTCTCCTCATTGAATGGTATTAACACCTATATGAAAAATCAATTAAGGACTCTTGAGTTTATTTCTGGCCTCTCAATTACATTTCACTGATCTATTTATATATATTTCATTGCCATGCTGTCATGGTTACTATAGCTGTGTAGTAGATTCTAAAATTGACAAGTGTGTCTTTCAACGTTGTTCTTCATTTCCCAGATTGTTTTAGCTATTTTAGGACACTGTTTATGGATCAGAACTTTTTATTTCTTTTCATGTCTCATAATTTTGTTGAACACTGGACATTTTAAAGAATAAAATATGGCAGCTCAGGAAGTCAGATTATCCCTAGCCCAAGGTTGCTTTGTATTGCTACTTGTTGTAACTGCTGTTGCTCATTTAGTGGAATTTCTGAACCAATCCTCCAAGAAATGTATATTTGTTAAGTGTGCCACTAACATCTGTACTCAGCTTCCTTTGTTATTGTTCAGTCGCATCTGACACTTGCGACCCCAGGGCCTGCAGCACGCCAGGCTACCCTGTCCTTAATTATCTCCTGGAGCTTACACAAATCGATGTCCGTTGAGTCAGTGATGCTATCTAACCATCTCATCCTCTTCCACCCCTTTCTGCATTTGCCTTCAATCTTTCCCAGCAACAGGGTCTTTTTCAATGAGTCAGCTCTTTGCATTAGGTGACCAAAGTAATAGAGCTTCAGCTTCAACAACAGTCCTTCCAGTGAATATTCAGGGTTGATTTCCTTTAGGATTGACTGGTTTGATCTCCTTGCAGACCAAAGGACTCTAAAGAGTCTTCTCCAGAGCCTCAATTTGAAAGCATCAATTCTTTAGCACTGAATCTTCATTGTGGACCAACTCTCACAACTGTACTGGAATGTGACTATGTGGACATTTGTCAGCAAAGAGATGGCTCTGCTTTTTAACACACTGTCTATGTTTGTCATATCTTTTCTTCCAAGGAGCAAGTGTCTTTTAATTTCATGGCTACAGTCACTATCCACAGTGATTTTGGAGCCTAAGAAAATAAAGTCTGTCACTGCTTCCACTTTTCCCTTTCTATTTGCCATGAAGGGATGGGACTGGATATCATGATCTTAGTTTTTGGAATGTTGAGTTCCAAGCCAGATTTTTCACTCTCCTCTTTCACTTTCATCAAGAAGCTCTTTAGTTCCTCTTTACTTTCTGCCATTAGAGTGGTATCATCTGCATATCTGAGATTGTTGATATTTCCCCTGGCAATCTTGTTTCCAGCTTATGATTCATCCAGCCCAGAATTTCTTATAATATACTCTGCGTAGAAGTTAAATAAGCTGAGTGACAATATACAGTTTTGACATACTCCTTGCCCAATTTTGAACCAATCAGTTATTCCATGTTCAGTTCTAACTGTTGCTTCTTGACCCGCATACAGGTTTCTCGGTCTGGTATTCGCATCTCTTGAAGAGTTTTCCAGTTTGTTGTGATCTACACAGTCAAAAGCTTTAATGAAATCAGTGAAGCAAAAGTAGAGGTTTTGCTGGAACTCCTTTGCTTTCTCCATGATCCGATGAATGTTGGCAATTTGATTTTTGATTCCTCTGCCTTTTCTAAATCCAGCTTGGACATCTGGAAGTTCTCAGTTCCGCTACTGCTGAAACTTAGCATGAAAGATTTTGAGCATTACCTTGCTACCATGTGAAATGAGTGTTTAGTGGTCAGTTAATAATTGGACAGATATTTCCTTACATATCTAGAATCAATGAGTTTTTAAGTCTTTGCCAAAGAATTTAGGTGGATATTTGGTATGCTTTCCACACTCAACCAGGTACTTTACAATTATTTATTTGGCTCTACTTTCAGTTTGTTAAAAAGCAATCAGGTCAATCAAAAGTAAAAGAGATTAGAATCTTCTCAGATCTCTTCCGAACAGTATACAAACCTATAAGTGGACATGACCTTGTTGTTGTTGCTCAGTTGCTAAGTCATGTTTGTTTTTTTGAGACCTCATGAACTGTAGCACACCAGGGTTCCGTGTCCTTCACAGTCTGCTGGAGTTTGCTTAAACTCCTACCCGTTGAGTCAGTGATACCATCCAACCATCTTATCCTCTGTAGCCCCCTTCTCCTCTTGCCCTCAATCTTTCTCAGCATCAGGGTCTTTCCCAATGAGTCAAGTCTTCCCATCAGGTGGCCAAAGTATCTGCAGCTTCAGCATCAGTCCTTCCTATGAATATTCAGGGTTGATTTTTCTAAGATTGACTGGTTTGATCTCCTTGCTGTCCAAAGGACTCTCATGTCTTCTCCAGCACCATAATTCGAAAGTGTTAATTCTTCAGCACTCAGCATTCTTTATGGTCCATTTCTCACATCTGTACATGATTACTGGAAAAACCGTAGCTTTGACTACACCAACCTTTGTCAGCCAAGTGATGTCTCTGCTTTTTAATATGCTGTCTAGATTTTTCATAGCTTTTCTTCCAAGGAGCAAGCATCTTTTAATTTTGTGGCTGCAGTCACAGTCCACAGTGATTTTGGAGCCCAAGAAAACAATGTCACTGTTTCATTTTTTCCCCCATCTATTTGCCATAAAGTGATGTGACCTTCTAGACTCCTAAAAATGTTGAGTTTCCTAAGGCACCTACGAACATCTCATCTGCAGCATATCCATTTTGGTTAGTGTACTGTTTTTCCCATGGCTTCAAAGGGTTTAATGTCAAGACATTCAATACAGGCCAATAAGTAAACTCAGCACTTTCATATGGAAATTTTCAGGAAACTACAAGAAGGGTCAAATAATGACTCCTTCCTCAGAATAAGGGTTTGTGAGCACTACAATAGTGCTCTACTCCTTCCAAGACTGGGAATGTGAGCTGTTATTTTTCAAGACCATTGGAAAGCAAAGGAGCAGGGCGTTGAACTAAAGCAAATTAAAGCCCACAAAGCTATCTGTTTTAACCAAAAGGCTGGCAGTTTTATTATTATCACCATCATCATCAAGTGGTCCCCACGTTATTGCAAGCCTTTGATTAATTACTAGAGTTCTCTAAAAGTTGATTCTGGTTATTATTGCCAGGTTTATTTTGTTGCTGCATAAAGGAGTGAAGTTTCTAGGGTTTTTGCCATTTTCACTATCTCTAGTGCCATCATCTCTAACATTTTATTCATTAAAATAGTGTATAGATTGTAATCTCTGAAGTCAAATATTCATCTCTTGGTTAAAGATCAATTCAAAAGATGTCAAAGTCTGTTTGAGTGTAGAGTATGTACAATTAGGGTAAATATTTTAAATTTTATTTAAATTTTATTCAGAACAAACTTAAACACTAAAGATTTCCATTAGAATTGTCACCTGAAGTGATAATCTCTATTTAGACTGGATTTGGATGATGCAGTCAGTGACTTTCAGTGATATTCTCCATGAGATGTTTATTTAGTAATAAATATTTCATCAAAGCCAGGCATCGCATTTTTAACAGAGGTGCAGTAGAGCTACATGATTTCCATGGGGGACTCAGAACCATTTAAGGATAATTTTGTCTGACATTTTCTCTGTCAAGTTATTACCTATGCCAGATGAGTGAAATATTTTACAACCATATGGCCCTCTGTTTTTTTTAAAGTTGAATTATTACATGCTGAGTAAATCACCTTTTCTGTTAAAGGCAATCATATAAAAAGTATAAAAACTGCATGTAGAACCTAGGGATTCTCATGCTTAAAATGGACACACTGAAATATTTACTAGGAATCTTGAAGAAAATCCAGTTCAAATTTTGTGTCTTTTCCTCTAAATTTAGGCACTATGTTCTATCCTAAGTAAGGAAAGATAATTGATATTGCTAGTATTTCCTGAAAACTTATAGATGGGAAGACAAAAATAATGTCATTAAATATTAATAATTTATTTTGGGAATTCATTATACCCTAGGTAATCCTAGAAAAAGAGTATGTGTCATGAAATCAGGAAAGGTAATCTGTACGCAGGTCAGGAAGCAACAGTTAGAACTGGACATGGAACAACAGAATGGTTTCAAATAGGAAAAGGAGTACGTCAAGGCTGTATATTGTCACCCTGCTTATTTAACTTATATGCAGAGTACATCATGAGAAACGCTGGACTGGAAAAAACCCAAGCTGGAATCAAGATTACTGGGAGAAATATCAATCACCTCAGATATGCAGATGTCACCACCCTTATGGCAGAAGGTGAAGAAGAACTAAAGAGCCTCTTGATGTAAAGTGAAAGAGAAGAGTGAAAAAGTTGGCTTAAAGCTCAACATTCAGAAAACAAAGATCATGGCATCCGGTCCCATCACTTCATGGGAAATAGATGGGGAAACAGTGGCAACAGTGACTGACTTTATTTTGGGGGGCTCCAAAATCACTGCAGGTGGTGATTGCAGCCATGAAATTAAAAAACACTTGCTCCTTGGAAGGAAAGTTATGACCAACCTAGATAGCATATTAAAAAGCAGACACATTACTTTGCAGACTAAGGTCCATCTAGTCAAGGCTATGGTTTTTGCAGTGGTCATGTATGGATGTGAGAGTTGTACTATAAAGAAAGCTAAGGGCCTAAGAATTGATGCTTTTGAACTGTGGTGTTGGAGAAGACTCTTGAGAGTCCCTTGGACTGCAAAGAGATCCAACCAGTCCATTCTGAAGGAGATCAGTCCTGGGTATTCATTGGAAGGACTGATGTTGAAGCTGAAACTCCAATACTTTAGCCACCTGATGCGAAGAGCTGGCTCATTTGAAAAGACCCTGATGTTTGGAAAGATTGAAGGTGGGAGGAGAAGGGGACAACAGAGGATGATATGGTTAGATGGCATCACCTACTCAATGGAGATGAGTTTGAGTAAACTCCAGGAGCTGGCGATGGACAAGGAGGCCTGGTGTGCTGTGGTTCATGGGGTCGTGAAGAGTCAGACATGATGGAGCGACTGAACTGAACTGAACACAAAGGAGAAGAAATTTCAGCTAAATTTTGAAAAATGAATAGAACTGTGTCATCTAAAATTAAGCCATGAATATTCCAAAAACAATGAATAGTATACATATATAAAATATTGTTTTCTTATGGTGCACCCATTTAGTTCTGTACCTCCTTAAAAAAAATCTGATTTTGTTTTCAGACACTCATCCCACTTTCATATTGTCTCATGGGAGTCTGAACTAACACATTATCTCAAGAAGTGGGCCTAACTGGTTGATATAAGTTTAATGAAATGGTAATGTGGCCCGATTCTGACCAATGAGATGCAACAGAAAGCTTAATGAGGGGCTTCTCAAAAATGTTTAGTAGTCTCTAAGTGAAAAATCAAGGGACTAATAATCACTTTTATCCCTCTAGAAATTTTCATACCTGACTTTAATGTATGGAAATTATGCAGCATCTTGCTGTGCATTTAAATTAATAGCCAACACTGAAACTGACCAAATTGAGAATGGAAAAAAAATACTAGATCCTCAATAATAATTTTGAAGTTTGAGTCAATCAACCTTAAGGGAACCCTATCTCTGGACCTTTATAACTTGATATTCTCCTAATTTATATATGCTCTGAAATATACACACACGGATATACACATACACACAAAGAGTGATATATATCCATATATCCCTGGTGTCTCAGACAGCAATCTGACTGGAATGCAGAAGACCCAGTTTGGAAATGCAGAAGATCCCCTGGAGAAGGGAATGGCTACCTACTCCAGTACTGTTGTCTGGAGAATTCATGGACAGAGGAGCCTGGTGAGCCACACTCCATGGGGTCCCAAAGAGTTGGACAGGACTGAGCAACTAACACATTCTTTTTCACTTTTCATATATTTAGGGGTATATTGTGCATATCCCTAAACAGGTAAGCCTACTGGTATGGTAAATGAGACAAAAGTTAATTATAATATTTTTTACAAAGATGATTTAACTTTGAGCATTAGTTATAATTAATTTCAGTGTACAATAAACATATCCCTATTTTTTTTAATCAGTATTGGAAACCCTCAGTGGCTAGTCACCCTGCCTGTCATCTGCTCCCAGAGTCATGCTGTGACATATTACATGACATATAAGAAAGTTGAAGATTTCTACCATCACGTGAAGGGCTGAAAGAAGGGAATTAGCCTCTGCATGACTAATTATTTGATAGAAACTCAAAGACATATAAAATCCTCTGACTCATACCTCCAAATATCCTAAAATTTCTATCTCAAAAATTCAAAGTATCCAGGTAAAGACTGGCCCAGGAAGTGAGAGGCATTTCCAAATATATCTGACTTTGGCATCATTTTTTAGAGATATGGTGATAAAATATATGCAGATAATGGTTCATGTGTTACAACATCACGAAATGTCACATTATTCATCAGCCTAATTGATTAAATACTTTCTGTGCTTCTACCAGATTTGTGACATTTTTGCTAAGCATCAGTAATAGAGATTTTAACAAAGTAGTAAAATTCCTGTGATTATGGATTTTAAGATCTAATAAATAAGATAACCATTAAACAGATAATCACAATTATTTAATAATTATAGTTATGAGTAGAGGAACAGAATAGCAAAATATGCTTTCAGAGTATGTTTGTGATCATATAACTAGAAAGGTAAATTAGTTGAAGAAGAAGAGAAAGAGAAAACATTTTCTACTCCCCAGAGTCCTTAACAGTTACACAGCAAGAAGCATGGTGTAATGAAAGCTATAACACCTTCAGTCACTTGAGGATACTTCTGTTAAGCTATTTTTAATACTTTCCTAGCTTACAAATTGTCTATGGAGGAACAGACAGAAGTATTCTCTTGGATCCAGGAGGTATCATTAGTCTTATTAAAATTATCATTCATAAAAGTGAAAAATGATTTATTATACTCTTAGAAATAAGTAGCAAAAAAAATTACCATCTGGCATCTTTCTAGTTTTCCAACAAAGTACTAATGTTAAATGAAATGAGTCTCTCAGTTAGTAATTTTAAATAAATTACTGTTCACTGTTCAGTCCAGATACAAGTATACTATTTAGAAGACAGTTCAGCTAAAGAACTGATTAAAATGTACAAAGGAAATGAATGAGAAAACAAAGGGTTGTTTTGTTTCTTTATCTGCTTTTGTTTAACAATTAAGATTTTTCAGAAAATGTACCTGATACCAAAATTTTAATCAGGTCTTTTTGAAGTAGGACTAATGAACTGAAATGTGAATCTACATATACATGCACACACTCACTCACACACACATACACACATACACAAATCCATGGTGTTAATTCTAAGAGGTAATTAACATAACCATTATTCTATCTTCTAGGGTTTTTATCAAGGCTATCTTAAACTTAGGGATAAATAAAGGCAAGTAGAGACTCTGGGAGATCTCCTAGTAAACTGCTTCTATCTTACTTCAAAAGGTCCTAATAGTATCCTTTGGTGAAACTTAGGACAATATATTTTGTACTTTTAAGACTTTTCAATGTCTACTCCAAGAAATTAGAGTTAAAATTGTTCAGGCATTTCAAATGGGCATAGCATTCTATATACAGCTACTTCTATATATCTTTACCCTTACCTCCAAATTCCTCCCTCCATCTGGTTACTAAAAGTGGTGGTTTAAATAGCCTTCTAATAGAACTGTAATTCCATCATTGGGTCATACTATCTAGAATGATGGCCATTATTTCTCCAAGTGAATACCTGACCCCAGTCACTATTATAGTAATTTTTATAAAATACCTTGAATCCTCCAAATTGCCTAGAAAACAAATAATATTTGTCTTCTTTATGTAAATGGAAAAATCAAATGTTCAAAAAAGCTAACTTACCCATGGCAACACAGTATAGAACAGAGGAGTAAGAGCCATACCTCAAATCCAGAACTCCCCAAACAAACTCTCCAAAACTGAAAAGAGGTAACAGTTTCATAGGAAAAAAGTTAAGGATAGGTCTCTATTTTTTAAAAAGCACATATGTCTCTAACTCATTAATCACATTTTTTATATATTGGAACCTTTAAAATGTATCAGAAGTGATTTCCCAGGAACAAATATAGACTATTATTTTTTTAAAGTATCTGAAGTAAATAACAGATAATGTAATATTTAGGATTAAAATGAGGATAAAGGGCGATGGGAAAAGTTTCGTATGCTTGATTTGATTTATAATGAAGATAGTGGCAATTTCAAATGAGACTGGAAATGCTGGAGGAAACATCTTAGGTATTTGGAAGAAGTTGAGAATAATTATTAAAGAATGTGGAGAAAACTAAAAGGCTGCTTTTAAAAACTAGACACATGAAATGGTTATATTTTGGATAGAGGGACAGGGCAATGATACTTTGTTAAGAAACAGATACATTGCGGAGGATGAGAGGATTCAAAAGGCAAGGGAAAGAGAGTCGTGGAATAGCTCACATATGACAGGAGCTGCAATAGCCGAGTTTGTTGACACACTTGAATGCAGTCATGTATACTTCTGAAGCTTCAGCAGAAAAAAAGGGCAAAAACTTGCAAGCAAACAGAATGTTTAAATTCAAAGGCTGATCCCTGTCCAGACAGAACCTGTAAATCCACTGCTAATTCCCTCAGTCCCAAGCTGACTAGTTATAAAACAGCTATAAATTGCTGCTAAATATTCCCCCTAAAATTCATAATGAACCTCTAGGCACCTGGAGAAAAGGTCACCACAGCATATAGCAATACACAGAGTTGATGAACACTTACATGATAGGAAAAATAGTAATGATGACTATTCTAAACACTTATATTCATCAAGATTTTAACAGAGCTCTGTAAACTATACTGTCATTTCAAGAAGAATGTGACACTGAAAATCCTCATATTAAAATTCAAGGCATTTAACAGCAATTATCTAATGGATTTTCACTTCCATGGATTTAGTCCAAATTTCTTATTTCTAAATGAGACGTGTATAGCATGATTTCTCTTTAGGAGCTTGGGTGAAGTAGAAGCCCCTGCTGTTCTGCTTCTTTGAGAAGAGCTTTGGGAAAAGCATTTCACAGGATGATACAGAAGAGAAGGTGAAAGTGTGAATGATTTCGCTTGTCACTTGAGTTGTATTTTATGTATTATCTGTGCTAAATAATACATGGATAGAATAATATCACGGGGCTTCCCTGGTGGCTCAGATGGTAAAGAATCTGCCTGCAAAAGCAAGAGACTCAGGTTCAATCCCTGGGTGGGCGAGATCCCCTGGAGAAGGGAATGGCTATCCACTTCAAGATTCTTGCCTGGAAAATTTCATAGACAGAGGAGCCTGGCAGGCTGCAGTCCAAGGGGTCACAAAGACTTAAACGTGACGGAGTGAATAATATCACTAAAATTCTTATAAAAGGCCCTCACTCTGCATATGTACTGGCGGCATTTCAAGATAAATTAACTACGCCTCTTTTTTTATTCTTAAGTAGAAAGCCTACAAATTGAAATTTGCATTGATGTGGTATATAAACCATACATTCAGTTCCACGGAGATTTTTTTCCTTATTAATACTAGAAGCCTTCCACAGTGACTAAATAATTTGGTTTTCTATTTTTAAGAGAAATAGAAAATAGAAAAGCCATAAATTCTTATTAGCCCCGTCTATTGGTAAGAGAAAGATAAAGCTTTAAATTTAAGAACTTTCTTAGTTTAGATTCTGGAGAAAACAGAGCTGGAAGGGAGAACGAATGCTCTGACACTTTATTTGGAAAGTGTAACCCAGGGTTGCAAGAGTGAGGAAAAGGGGAAATGAGACAAGGGAAGATAAGAAGCAATATGTAGCTATATACTAGTAGGCTGCCTACTGCTTTACAAAGAGCCATGAGAGGGGAGGAGCAGGTCGCCCAGCCAAGACATCCACTTGGCCTCCAGAGTCACCCATGAAAGAAGGAAAGAAATGCATTATATCCTCTCAGTTCTCCCATTCTCCCGTTTCCCACTGGTTGAAGTTGCACTATTGGGAAGTAATTCCCCTGTACTTCCATGTTACATCATCAGGCCCTTTTAGCTACCATTTCAGATGTCAGATATCATGTTCCATCATGTGTCTGTTCATCCAAATTCAAAAAAAAAAAAAAAAAAGACAGTGGAAGCTAATAGCATCTCAGGGCATGTGATGGGCCACTGTGCTATATGGGGACACCTAAGGAAAGTAGCCGAGCCCTCTGAGGGGAATGACTGGTGAGCACCACATGATGGAGACTTCTCAGCCCAATGGAGTTGATTAGGCGCTTGAAGCAGAGCAAGGAGCTCAGGAGATACAGAGGGACTTCAGAAAAGGCATACAATTTGAGTCTGATACATATTACAAACACACAAAAAAATTCACTGATAAAAATGAGGATTTATATGTGGCAAATAATAAGTAAAATAAATAATAAGTAAAATCCTGCTAAGGATTTGATGAATAAATGAGAACAGCCAGCAGACACAAGGAAAACTGCTTCCTGAATTAGCAAAGAAAATAGGAGGTGATTTGCTAACTCTTGTTTTGATTTGGAGAAGTGACTGGTTTGAGGTGTTACATTCATTTTCTCTTTTGGAGTAGAGGTGTTTGATTGAAATGTTCACTGTAAGGAATCATCAGAAAGGAGAGAAGGTAATTTCCACCTCATGGAAAATGATAGTTATAAGTAATGCAACTATAGCACAACTGGATTCTGCTTGATAGACAGGGGAAATAAAAAGTGGATAGTCATCAAAGAAAACCTGTTATAAAATTTTTTTTTTATTTTCATCACTCAACAAAACTGTTCTGAAATTAAAAAACAAAAGAAGCCTGCCAGGTTCAGTTCAGTTCAGTCCAGTCACTCAGTTGTGTCTGACTCTTTGTGATCCCATGAATTGCAGCATGCCAGGCTTCCCTGTCCATCACCAACTCCCAGAGTTTACTCAAACTCATGCCCATTGAGTCAGTGATGCCATCCAGTCATCTCATCCTCTGTTGTCCCCTTCTCCTCCTGCCCCCAATTCCTCCCAGCATCAGAGTCTTTTCCAGTGAGTCAACTCTTCGCATGAGGTGGCCAAAGTATTGGAGCTTCAGCTTCAGCATCAGTCCTTCCAATGAATACCCAGGACTGATCTCCTTTAGAATGGACTGTTTGAATCTCCTTGCAGTCCAAAGGACTCTCAAGAGTCTTCTCCAGCACCACAGTTCAAAAGCATCAATTCTTTGGTGCTCAGCTTTCTTCACAATCCAACTCTCACATCCATACATGGGTTAAATATTTCATAAAATTCTTTTAAGTTTTGGAACTGTGTTGGAATTTTACTTCCACATATCTTAGTTTTATTTTCTCTAGTTGTGTATTTCTCTAAAGATAGAGATAGAAAATTTTCTAAGGATCCTCATTTGGCTGGCTCCTATGTTGAATTAAAAATATTAAGCACTTTTAAAACATGTATTCATAATTCTAGTAGAATATTTTGGAGGTAGGCAAAATAACTCTCAGAAAGTAGATAATATATTATTAGGGGTTCTGCCTAACATACACAAAAGCCTCGTTATTCAGACTCCATATTTGTGAATACACCAACTCACTAAAATTTATAATTCTAAAAGCAACGCTCAGAGCAATTTCATGGACATTCATTGATGTAACTGGTAAAAAACTTGAACTGACCGATGTATATGTTTCCAGCTGAGGTCAACAAGGCAACATCCTGCCTTCTTGTTTTAGCCCATTTTGCAAACAAGTATCCTTCTCACAATCTATTTAGTGCCCTATTTTCCACATTGTTATGTGCACTTCGTTGGTGATTTCACTGTTTTAAAGGGTCCTGAAGCAAATTGCTAATCTACCTCTACTGTGACATGCCTGAAGGATAAATTATGCATAAGCATCCAGGCATGATTACAGTGTTACTGGCCTTGAGTTCAATTTTAATAGATCAGTAACATTATTAAATAAGGTGCCTTTAAACAGAAACACACATAAAGTAAGGTTATGTATTGATCAGTTGAAGAATATGTTGCAACCAGAGGCTCACAGTGACTGAACTCTGAATTTCGTCTACGAGCAATGATTCAGTATTTGATAACTCAGTATTTCTTGCTGACATAAGAGAACAAAACTCTCATGAAAACAAGTCTGCATTTGGGAAAGAGAAATAATTGAAAATCTATTAATATTATTCCAAACACTATTTGAAAACTTGATTTGAGGTGAGTTCTGACAGTGACAGATTACAGAAGAGTAGAGAGTTGAACTTTCTGTCAATCCTTTCTTCCTTTGATCTCTTCCTTACAGAGTTCATAAGTTAATCAGCAAAGAATACTTAAGATAATTACAGGGTAAAGAAGATCCAATAAATGGCAGTCTTCTCAAATTCAAAACTGATTTTGAGAGGTAAATACAGGCATCAGATAAATGGAATTCCAAAAGTAAGCTTTATTTCTGACAAAAGTTACATGAAAGGACATGTATCAGATGCTCAGCTAAATGGGTTTTCTAATTCTGAACACTCAGATTTAGATGCACTTATACATCCAGGCAGAGGGAATGCGAACAAACTGCACAGACCCTGTAGACAGGGTCAGTCTCTTCTGCAAATTTATAGGCTAAAAGAGCATCCCTGGTGGCTCAGAAAGTAAAGAATCTGACTGCAATATAGGAGACTCGGGTTCGATCCTTGCATCAGGAAGATCCCTTAGAGAAGAAAATGACAACCCACGCCAGTATTCCTGCCTGGAGAATTTCATGGACAGAGGAGACTGGCAGGCTACAGTAATGGAATCACAGAAAGCTATATACATGACTGGGCAACTAACTCTTTCACTTCACATTCAAAAGTCAGAGGAAGCCTGAGCTAATATCACACTCAGTTCAGTGCAGTCACTCAGTCGGGTCTGACTCTTTGCGACCCCATGAATCCCAGCACGGCAGGCCTCCCTGTCCATCACCATCTCCCAGAGCTCACTCAGACTCACGTCCATCGAGTCCGTGATGCCTCCAGCCATCTCATCCTGGGTCGTCCCCTTCTCCTCCTGCCCCCAATCCCTCCCAGCATCAGAGTCTTTTCCAATGAGTCAGCTCTTCGCATGAGATGGCCAAAGTAATGGAGTTTCAGCTTTAGCATCATTCCTTCCAAAGAAATCCCAGGGCTGATCTCCTTCAGAATGGACTGGTTGGATCTCCTTGCAGTCCAAGGGACTCTCAAGAGTCTTCTCCAACACCACAGTTCAAAAGCATCAATTCTGCGGTGCTCAGCCTTCTTCACAGTCCAACACTCACATCCATACATGACCACAGGAAAACCATAGCCTTGACTAGACAGAACTTGGTCGGCAAGTAATGTCTCTGCTTTTGAATATGCTATCTAGGTTGGTCACAACTTTTCTTCCAAGGAGTAAGTGTCTTTTAATTTCATGGCTGCAGTCACCATCTGCAGTGATTTTGGAGCTCAAAAAAATAAAGTCTGACACTGTTTCCACTGTTTCCCCATCTATTTCCTATGAAGTGATGGGACCAGATGCCATGATCTTCGTTTTCTGAATGTTGAGCTTTAAGCCAACGTTTTCACTCTCCTCTTTCACTTTCATCATGAGGCTTTTTAGCTCCTCTTCACTTTCTGCCATAAGGGTGGTGTCATCTGCATATCTGAGGTTTTTGATATTTCTCCCAGCAATCTTGATTCCAGCTTGGGTTTCTTATATCACACTCAACGAACTGATAGTTCACTCCTTCTGTCCTGGTGAAGAACCCTGCTGCAAGGTTCTGGAAGTATCATCCACCACAAGGAATCAGGAAATGATGGAGAGGAGGGCTCTTACCACATAGAAAGACATCTAGTTGTATTACAAAAACCAGTCACTTAACAAAATTCTGACTCTGTGATGGTACCAGACAAGTCTACTGACCTCTACAGATAAAACTGGCAATCGCCACATCATTTAGAACTTTAAGTGTATTAAAGAGAAGTCACAAATCCATCTAGACTAATCAGTTTAACAGACTAGCTGGAAGTATTGAAGAATGAAGAATTCCTCCACATTATAAAAATTAATATTACTGTAGTCTAAACATGCACTGGGCAATGTGAGAATGCATGGTGCAGTGTCAGTAACTGCTAAACTAGATGAGGTTTCACCAATCCATACTGTCTAGAAATGCATTCTACAAGGAATTGATTCTGTCTCAACTACTATTTTAAGGTTGCAACACTAAAAAAAAAAAAGAAGTACAGTTGAGTACTCATGGATTTTTAAGCCACAGTTATAATTACTGCCTCCAATAGTTTAAGGCTAAATATTAACTAATACTCACAAATTTAATTAATTAATTGACTGTGGCTTTATGAATGAATCAGATAAGTGCCTTTTGTCTGAGTATGATTTCACTCCTACTTTTTTAAAGTGCTCCAGCCATGCCCTGGTTTAGGACTTCCTAAACCCAGCCTTCCAGCTTCCATGGTGGCTAAGCGGTGAAGAATCTGCCTGCAATGCAGAGAGGCAGATTTTTTCCCTGGATCAGGAAGATCTGCTGGAAGAGGGCATGGTTACCCATACCAGTGTTCTTGCCTGGGAAATCCCATGGACAGAGAAGCTTCCACAGTTCCAGAGATTGTAAAGAGTTGGATACGGTTGAAATGACTGAGCACAGCACAAGCCCAGCTTTCAACAAGTTGCCGATTTACATTATCTTATATCTAAATTAGATTTCTGTAGAGCCTTTTTTCGGACTTCTGTTTGCAATATTTCATATTAAGTTAAATATTAAATATATTTTGTTTTACAATGGAATATTCTGTGAAGCAGACATAATTCTGTAACAATAATCCAGAACTGGTTAGAATATTTTTGTTTACCAACTGATCTTCAAGAGGACAATGAGGTAATTGAGCTAAAATAATTGAGAGTCTACTTCTTTAACTTTATCTAAAAATAATAATAAGGCAATAAAACATAAGCCTTCTCCTTGTGATACAACAGATTTGAGAAAAGAGGACCACAACATATTTGGAGAACAAAAGGAGCAGGAGATTCTAGACACAGAGTGCAGCTGCTGGATTTCAATTGACTTCCACCATGCAGATATGGCATACAGTTCACCTAAATCTTTAATATGATAGCCAACATCACAGAGACTCTGGGATATTATCCTCCTCTGGGTCCAGGGGTGGGAGAATTGGGAAATTAGTAGTAACTGCTATGTCTCTTTATTATCTTAAATTAATAATTTTAGCACTTTTCAAATAATGCAAAAGTATTATAGCATTTTTACTCCATATACATGATTTCTGCCTTACTGATGTTCTCACCATATACTAAAGGTCTATTGTAAAATCAGAAAAGACCTTACGCTGTTATTATTTTAAATACCCAGCACTCATTTTAAGTTAACCTCATATTCACTTTTGCTGTTTCTCTTTCTTTCATTTTTGTTTCTCTTATTATATTTCTGGGTGCCTGGCAGGCCAATTTTCTTGACTGAGAAAACAATCCCTTTAATATTTAATATAATCAACTTTTTTGATTACATATTCTTTAAGTGTTTCTCTGTGTGAAAATAGAATTAAAGTAGAATGATATTTAAGTATTTTATAAGTTTGTGATTCCACTGTCTTCTAGTTCTTGTTGTTTATGTTCAATAGTCTTTCATTAGCCTTATTTTATTTTCTTGAAAGTAATATGTCAGTTTTTCTCAGGCTACTTTAAAAATTTTCTCATGGTCTTCACTGTCATATACTAAACTGCACAGTTAGACCGTACTGTGTCTATGGATTGGTTTATTAGTATTCAAAGCTAATTTTCAGTGTTTTATTAAACATTAATGCTGTCAAGTTCTGTCTCTTCTGCTTCTAGGCTCTCAACTATACATATGTCATAAATATCTATCCATATGTCATATATTATTTGTTTTTCCTCCATATTTTTTTCTTGCTTTACTTCAACCTGGATACTCTTTACTGATTGAAGTTCCTTTTCTCTATTGTTTCCTGTCACATCTAATATGTTTTGAAGCACTTTAATATTAATTATATTTAAATATTAATTATATTTACTGCATATTTTAGTATTGAATTTCTATCTGATTCATTTTTTAGGAGACTATAGATATTTTGCAAAATTTTCCCATTTTTTATAATTTATTATCATAGTTCTACTTTCTGAGAGAAAACTTCAACATCTAGATTTCCTTTTTCTTCATTTTATTTTGGTTTTGTGTCCTTTGGTCTTGTTTACTGTTAAGGTTGGTAACTTTTTTATTGAATTGGCAATGTCTTATATGAAAAATATTATAGAGATGATGATAGTATCTTCCTTTATACAGTACTAACTTAACTCTTAGCAGAGAGATTTAAAAAATAAGATTACTTTAATCTAGCTGTGTTGGATTTTAGCCTTTTATTGGGCTGCACTATTTCCAATTTTCACTATTCTCAATGTTTATTCTTATTCCTAAGACATGGTAATTACTCTGTGACTCTATAATCTAAGATAAAAGCTTGAAGCATTTAGTAAGGCTCCTCTATTTTTGAAAGGTTCTAAAATTCAACCTACATATTACCAACATTGTGAGATTATTTATATATGGGATCAGATTGTTAATTATGTACCTGATGATTTCTACTTTTTTACTTACAGAGTTCTTTGCACATGTAGTGTTCCTTGCATATGAAAGAAACAACAAACATTCCAGGGAAAACAGTGAGCAGTATTCTGAGCTCATTGCTTTATGGTTTCTTTCTCTTTGAGATTTCAGCCCCTGGATATCCTGGATGCCTTAACTGTCTAGAAATCTATGTTCTGTCTCTTCTGCCCTGTAAGAATGCTTCAGACCCCAGGCAAAATGCTTTTGGATTTATGTTTAGGCCCAGCATTCAGTTCAATTCATTTTAGTTCATTTCAGCTGCTCAGTCGTGTCTGACTCGTTGCGACCCCAAGAATCGCAGCACACCAGGCCTCCCTGTCCATCACCAACTCCCGGAGTTCACTCAGACTCGCATCCATCGAGTCAGTGATGCCATCCAGCCATCTCATCCTCTGTCATCCCCTTTTCCTCCTGGCCCCAATCCCTCCCAGCAGCAGAGTCTTTTCCAATGAGTCAACTCTTCGCATGAGGTGGCCAAAGTACTGGAGCTTCAGCTTTAGCATCATTCCTTCCAAAGAAATCCCAGGGCTGATCTCCTTCAGAATGGACTGGTTGGATCTCCTTGCAGTCCAAGGCACTCTCAAGAGTCTTCTCCAACACCACAGCTCAAAAGCATCAATTCTTCAGTGCTCAGCCTTCTTCACAGTCCAACTTTCACATCCATACATGACTACTGGAAAAACCATAGCCTTGACTAGACGGACCTTAGTCGGCAATGTAATGTCTCTGCTTTTGAATATGCTATCTAGGTTGGTCATAACTTTCCTTCCAGGAGTAAGTGTCTTTTAATTTCATGGCTGCAGTCACCATCTGCAGTGATTTTGGAGCCCCCCAAAATAAAGTCTGACACTGTTTCCACTGTTTCCCCATCTATTTCCCATGAAGTGATGGGACCAGATGCCATGATCTTCGTTTTCTGAATGTTGAGCTTTAAGTCAACTTTTTTGCTCTCCTCTTTTACTTTCTTCAAGAGGCTTTTTAGCTCCTCTTCACTTTCTGCCATAAGGGTGGTGTCATCTGCATACCTGAAGTTATAGATATTTCTCCTGGCAGTCTTGATTCCAACTTGTGCTTCTTCCAGCCCTGCTTTTCTCATGATGTACTCTGCATAGAAGTTAAATAAGCAGGGTGACAATATACAGCCTTGACGTACTCCTTTTCCTATTTGGAACCAGTTTGTTGTTCCATGTCCAGTTCTAACTGTTGCTTCCTGATCTGCATACAGATTTCTCAAGAGGCAGGTTAGGTGGTCTGGTATTTCCATCTCTTTCAGAATTTTCCACAGTTTATTGTGATCCACACAGTCAAAGGCTTTGGCATAGTCAATAAAGAAGAAATAGATGTTTTTCTGGAACTCTCTTGCTTTTTCCATGATCCAGCAGATGTTGGCAATTTGATCTCTGGTTCCTCTCTCTTTTCTAAAACCAGGTTAAACATCAAGAAGTTCATGGTTCATGTATTGCTGAAGCCTAGCCCAAGGCCAAGGGCGGTGGCCAGAAGGAGCAACCCCCTGCCCGAGGCCAGGGGCGGCGACCAGGAGGAGCAACCCCACGTCCAAGGAGTGGTGGCTGCCTGGGTGCAGGAAGGCCTAGAGGAGCCATCCCATGCTAAAGGTTAGGAAGGGTGGCAGGAGGAGATACCCCTCATCCAAGGTAAGGAGCAGCAGCTGTGCTTTGCTGGAACAGCCGTGAAGAGATACCCCACACCCAAGGTAAGAGAAACCCAAGTAAGATGGTAGGTGTTGAAAGAGGGCATCAGAGGGCAGACACACTGAAACCATACTCACAGAAAACTAGTCAATCTAATCACACTAGGACCACAGCCTTGTCGAACTCAATGAAACTAAGCCATGCCCGCGGGGCAACCCAAGATGGGCGGGTCATGCTGGAGAGGTCTGACGGAATGTGGTCCTCTGGAGAAGGGAATGGCAAGCCACTTCAGTATTCTTTCCTTGAGAACCCCATGAACAGTATGAAAAGGTAAAATGATAGGATACTGAAAGAGGTACTCCCCAGGTCAGTAGGTGCCCAATATGGAACTGGAGGTCAGTTGAGAAATAAATCCAGAAAGAATGAAGGGATGGAGCCAAGTGGATGTGACTGCTGATAGAAGCAAGGACCAATGCTGTAAAGAGCAATATTGCATAGGAACCTGGAATGTCAGGTCTATGAATCAAGGCCCTGCATTAAGAATTATTATTTCCCCGAGGGAAAAGAATAGGTGTATATGAGGATAACTCTGTGTATTTCTCATCTGTCTAGCTGAAAGGAAACCAAACCTCCCTCCAAGTTCTGGAAACCTCAGTCAATCTCTTATGCTTTCAAATATTTCTTTTCTATTTTGTGTCCTATTGTTCTATTTTAGCTTTGTGAAAGACCTCCCTGCTTCATTCCGCATGCCAAGGCCAAATTTGCCTGTTACTCCAGGTGTTTCCTGACTTCCTACTTTTGCATTCCAGTCCCCAATAATGAAAAGGACATCTTTTTTGGGTGTTAGTTCTAAAAGATCTTGTAGGTCTTCATAAAACCATTCAACTTCAGTTTCTTCAGCATTACTGGTTGGGGCATAGACTTGGATAACTGTGATATTGAATGATTCTTGCTGGAGTTATTTCTCCACTGATCTCCAGTAGCATATTGGGCACCTAGTGACCTGGGGAGTTCCTCTTTTGGTATCCTATCATTTTGCCTTTCATACTGTTCATGGGGTTCTCAAGGCAAGAATACTGAAGTGGCTTGCCATTCCCTTCTCCAGTGGACCACATTGTGTCAGACCTCTCCACCATGACCCGCCCATCTTGGGTTGCCCCACAGGCATGGGTTGGTTTCATTGAGTTCAACAAGGCTGTGGTCCTAGTGTGATTAGATTGACCAGTTTTCTGTGAGTATGGTTTCAGTGTGTCTGCCCTCTGATGCCCTCTTTCAACACCTACCATCTTACTTGGGTTTCTCTTACCTTGGGCGTGAGGTATCTCTTCATGACTACTCCAGCAAAGCACAGCCGCTGCTCCATACCTTGGACGAGGGATATCTCCTTACCCTCGCCATTCCTGACCTTCAACGTGGTATAGCTCCTCTAGGCCCTCCTGTACCTGCGCAGCCACAGCTCCTTGGGTTGCTCCTCCCGGCCGCTGCCCCTGGCCTCGGGCTTGGATGGCTCCTAGGGTCACCACTCCTGACCTCTGAAGCGGGGTGTCTCCTCCCGGCCGCCGCTGACCTCGGACGCAGGGTAGCTCCTCTCGGCCATTCCTGCGCCGTCGCAGCCTGGCACTCGAGGCCGCTGCCCCTGACCTCGGACGTGGGGTAGCTCCTTTCGTCCACGCTTAGTGTGCCGGCTCACAGTAAATTACCCAAATCTGAAAAGTTACATAACCTTAGAACCATAAAGAAAACATAGGAGGAAAAAATTTTAATGCATTGTGTTTGAGGAAAAAGGCAAAGGCCATCAAGTGCAAAGAACATAAGGAAAGACTTCTTGTAAAGAAAATAACAAAAACAATATTAGCTTGCAGTGGGACCTTGAATTGCTATTGTGGGAAACAAAGAAAAATGATGCATTTAATATCATTCTGAGCCTTCTTACCAGTTATAGCTCACTATAATAGGACAGTTAAGCTTTCTCGTGATCTCCTGGTTAATACACAAAATTTCCAGAAAGAAACAATATGGTATGTATGACTTTATCCATATGTAAAATGGCTTAGTATTAATTAACACAAAATGACTATAGAAAGAAAGCCATGATTGAAAATATTCAATCAACAACTTCCACCACTTTCATATCCCATTTTCTATCCCCAAATTCTCCTCAGAAACTAACAATCTAGGATTCTCAAATACCTACATTTTATGAATACCAACTTGATTTTTATACATATGTGCATGTATGATCACACACACAATCAGAAAGCAGCAACATTCATTCTTATTTAAGAACTTTCTAAGCACTACACAAATAGACTACTTCACTACTTTTATCCAAGAAAAATTAAGTCCAACTAGAAATTGGCACAGACAACAGATATAACAGTCAATCCGTAGATAATATAGGAGAAGACTTGGGTTAACTCCCTAGAGAATTTAAGCAAGATAAATTACAGGCTTCCACAGAATGCATTAGAGGTATGTCAGCCATTGGCAGATGCTTTTAAAATGAAAGCCTTGTTCAAAATGAGGGATTAGTGTGACACTACAAGGATGCCAAGTAGCACAACCGTGTCCTGGAATTGCAGCAACTGCTTTCATCTCAAGGGTGGGAGTGGTTGACTTCCTGGAAGATCTGTGGTTTTATCAAAATCAATGTCTGAAAACTATGGAAAGAAAAGAGAACAAGTACAACATATTAATGTTCACCATATGACAAACCATATGCCAGCTACATTCCTCAAGCCATATTTCCAAGGAACACTGATAGAAGAACTAATGGAGAATCCTGCAAAGTATTTTATTTAGGAAAACTCACAGAACCAACATTTTTGCTTAGCTGTCACTATGGTTAGGATATTCCAACAAAGCACAGCAATGTGTCTGGTATATTCTACCATACTAAGCATCTAAATATTTTTCACTACAAAACCACGCCTTCCTTATCATGAATTTTAAGCTACAAAAGTGAGATTGAAAACTAAAGGAAAAGATCACCAGAAATCAAGTCATTTTCTTCAAGTCCTCTTTTATTTTAAATTTTCACAGAAGTAATTAAAGAAATAAAATAACAGGGAAAAGTCTGTATGGGCATTGAAAGCTAAAAAAGGGAACCATTGATTTTTCAAACACTTACAGTATGCTATTAGTTTTCCACTGCTGTGTAAAAACTTAACCACCAACTTAATGGCTTAAAATAACATCCATTTGGTATCATATTATCTGTAGTCCAAGCTTGGCTTAGTGGGAGTCTCTGCTTTGAATCGCAAGGCTAAAAATGAGGCATCAGCCCGACTTAGTGGCAGAGGATGAGATAGTTAAGTAATATTACCAACTCAATGGACATACGTTTGAGTAAACTCCAGGAGATGGTGAAGAACAGGAAAGCCTGGCATGATGCAGTCCATGGGGGTCACAAAAAGTTGGACATGGTTTAGCAATTGAACAACAATAAGCCTGCCTTAATTCCTTTCTGGAGCTTGTGTTTTTGTTTTCCCAAGTTTATTCAGGTTACACTCTCCTATCCCAGATCCTTGACCTTCTTTATAGGAAGTTCACAAATGTTCTCAACATAACTGTCACTTTCATCTACTGGCAAGAAAGCATCTCTCTTATCCTTCAATTTTTTTTAAGGGCTTGCCTGATTAGTCAGTGGCAAGCAAGTTAATCTCATTTTCTATTAGTTCAGGGTCAACTGACAAGTGATGTTGTCATAAAAGTGATACCCTATCATATACACAGGTCTTGCCCACTTTAAAGTGGAAACAATTTTTATAGGTTGTTTTCACCGAGGCATAGGAATCCTGGAAGGCATCATAGAAGTCTACCAACCATAAGATCTTAATGAAGAGTATAAGGTAAGTAAGAAAATACTTAAGGAAGAATTAACTAGTCTTGGATTCATTGTATTTGAAATAGTAGAAAGAAAAAGTAGTGGTACCCAATATAAAATTTAGTTTGGTATGCTGTTGTTGTTGTCCATCCACACAGTCATGTCCTACTCTTTGTTACTCCATGAACTGCAGCACACCAGGCCTTCCTGTCTCTCACCATCTCCCAAAGTTTGCCAAAGTTCATGTCCATTGCATCAGTGATGCCATCCAGCCATCTCATCCTCTGACACCCTCCTCTCTTTCTGCCCTCAATCTTTCCCAGCATCAGGGACTTTTCCAATGAGTCAACTATTCACATGAGGTGAGCAAAACACTGGAGCTTCAGCTTCAGCATCAGTCCTCCCAAGGGACTCATGAGAATATTTTAGAGGGCCACTAAAATGCACACCATGTGCTAGGGCTTAGATTTTGAATATATAGAGAGAGAATTCCCAGCAGAGTTCATGGTTTTTCCAAGACATTGGGGTTCCATAAAGAGGGACAGGACTGATGAAGCTAGACTACTTTAATGCAATCTTCTTCCTTTGCCTAAGAACTGTTCACTATCACCTTTCCCATGATAACTCTAAGAATCTTAGAACTTTATATCTTAACTTTATCGCCGTTTTCCTTGCTTTAACTTGTGCAGTTACTTTTGCAGAAGGATGGATAAAAGCATTTTCCATCTTTGACTCATGTAGTCAGTACTACATACTGAAATTGAATGGGAGAATGAGGATGGTCGTTTATTAAGGGTAACTTTAAAATTCCCTTGTTTAACATCTCTATATAAATGCTTTATGAATTTAAATTTAGAAAACAAAATTCATTTTCATTCTGTCTTTTAAATTTGTCTGGCCTTTGAACAAGCTAGGATCAAATTTGCTATTTTAACTAAGTAAATAAATAAACAGAGTATTGGATCTCAACACATGCATGTATTATTAGGGCTTACTTTGAGAGAGAATTAAGATTTATAAGTACATCTTTTTAAATTAAAACCCTTAATTATTTCCATTGGAGAGAAAACAAGAAGTATTTTTTTCTATCATCTTATAAATTTCCTTTCAGATAGCAACTATTTTAATTGCTAAGCATTTCATTTTTGTTTAAAAATATTCTTGCATAAAATTAATAGAATAATCTTCTATTGTTTACATTATCACATTACAGAAACAGAACTATACTTTGGGATTATTAAAAGTAATCTACTTGACATTTCTTGTTTGCTATAAGAAAACTTAACATTCACATTGCCATAAGCTCTTCAAGTGAAGGCTCCAGTATTTTGGTCATCTGATGTGAACAACTGACTCAGTGGAAAAGTCCCTGATGCTGGGAAAGATTGAAGGCAGAAAGAGAAGAGGGTGTCAGAGAATGAGATGGATGGATGGCATCACCGATGCAATGGACACAGACTTGGTGTGCTAAAGTCCATGGAGTTGAAAAGAGTAAGACACAGCTGGGCAACTGAACAACAACAAAGAGGGCACTGAAACAAAAATCAGTACATATGTGGAAATCATCCACACCTAACTTGTCTAAAGAAAAGGTCTTCGGGTACAATAAATTACTTAAAATCAATAAAATACCTTAAACAATATGTATTCCATCTTATTCTAAAAGACCTAGATTTTCTATTTCCACTTGGATCTGGTTTGGGGTAATCTGGCCCAGTGGATATTCAGATGAGTCAGGAGCAACCTAGCTTTCCACTAGTCTCTAGCATTTAAGAGCTTTGATAAGCAAAAAGAAAATAAGAATAACTAGAAACACTAGAAATCAGCATAATTCCAGTCTCCAAAATAGTGACAGAAGTGTGTATTCTGGGCCTACAAGCAAAATTTTGCCAAAGCTCCCCACCCTCTAGCTCCAGTTAATCCTGCTAATACCATGGAGAAAAGAGGGGTAGGGGTGGGAGTGGGCTGAGTGCTCAGATACTTTGGATCTTTCTGAAGGAGTTGTGCCATGAATGGCCCTCTCATGAAATAACTTATCAGATAGTGATTAGATTGTACTTTGTGGAATGACAATTCTGTAAGACAGAGATAGGGTCCCAGGCAATAATTCCTTTAATCCTCAAAGGTTATCTGATGTCCTTCAGAGATGCCACTGAAAGCTCATCAGTAATAATCAAATTGGAAAGATTACTCTTAACTTTATAGGAAGGATCTATTTCATTTTTATTTCATTTTATAAACAAGAATCTATAAGACTTAGAAAAGTCAACTCTTCTGAAGGATTAGATTCTTTTTGTGGTTCTTTATTGAACTCATTTTCAAAAGGCTGTTTGATTTCTAAGCCACAGTTTCTGTGTGTTTGTTTGTACGTGAAATGATTCATCAACTGCCATGTGCCCCTCAGATAAATTTAAAAACTGTTCCCCACAACAGAGCCTTATTTTTAACAGAAATAATTGAAAAGGCACTAGGGTCTTCTTGAGAGCTCTAACTGTGCCATTGCAAGAACACCATTTCCTGAATCAAGTCAATAAGACAATAGGATGAGAAATAGGTTCTGAGCGACATAATTTTTCAGGGGAACAAGCAGATACCAGGTAACATTTGGAGTATATTGTGTGATCTTCAGAAACAAGAGGAACTATATAAAATGTCCTTCTCAACCAAATCCAGTTGTTTACCAGCAACATTTTAGGGCTCCATCTGATTGTTCATGATTCCAATTATTGTAGGAAAATAGGTCATGTCCTGCTTATTGAAATTCCTTTTATTATATAGTGACAACATTATATATTCTGTTGTTGTTTAGTCGCTAAGCTGTGTCTCACCCTGAGAGCCCACAAACCTGTAAGCCCACCAGGCTCCTCTGTCCATGAGATTTCCCAGGCAAGAATACTGAAGTGGGTTGCCATTTCCTTCTTCAGGGGATTTTCCTGACCCAGATATCAAACCTGCATCTTCTGCATTGGCAGGCCGATTCTTTACTACTGAGCCACCTAGGAAGCCCTTATCTATTCTGACCAATCTGCTATTAACCCATGATGATCTGTGGGGAAATGATAATTATCACCATATGAGAACTAGGTTTCAAAAAGCATTGCTATTACTTTTAAAAATCCATGTGTATGCTTTCTGTGACTCCTTTATTTCAGCTATTCAAGCAGGAAACATATACTCTAAACCTGATAAGGGGAATGAGTTTATTTGAATGAAAATGTGATATTTTGTAACAAGCAAAGCAAGAAAATGAGTATGCTCTAACATATTTAGCTATGTGAAGCAAAATGCACTCCTGGGAAAACTGGTAATGGGGACAGGCACAAACAAAATACGGGTAGTATAATTCCAAAGCTGCAGCTTGAATAGCAATTAATTTTATTGACTCGTGCATAAAAGTATGTAGCTCTTGATTTATTGAAGATTGTGCCTTGAACCATTTGGTTTGTCACTTCAATTCTTCATTTATTTTGCTTTGCCTGTACCTTACTTCTCTCCCTTTATTCTTCCCCTGCCCCCTATCTAATTCACTGTAAAGTCTCATTACTAGGAGAGAAGATTGTAAAATGAAAGTGGTATTGGCGAGAGTGATAATAGGATTATTTTTCTCTCCTTAGGCTGAGTTGTGACTTCAAGTGGCAGAGTAGGAAAACTTAGGAATACCTTTTCCTAGATTCCTAACAAAATTGCTTTGGAACATTTTCTAAGACCAATTCATTAACAGGAATAGAGCTTATTCAGAAAGATTTTGCTACCCATAGCCCATATTCTTTTAAAAAATAATGAAATGATCTGTCAGACTCTTCAGTCTGTTTTCTGACCAGATGAAACTGTTAAACTATAGAGTTTCCTTTGTCATTAACCTGTTTTTGCACAAACAACCTCAGTAAAATGGTTTACTGAGGACATCAAAGTTATAACATGTCCTTCGGAGTTGTAAACATAAAAATATCCCAACTATCTTATAGTAATCACCTCTGAAATTATACTATTAGATCCTGCTAACACTGTTGCAAATGGGACAAATACACTTTTTATTTAAAAGACCATTTTGCATTTTATTTTGTTTTCTTTAATTGATGAATTTTGAGCATTTAATCCCTTATAATGATGCCATGTTCAGTTCAGTTCAGTCGCTCAGTCATGTCCGACTCTCTGCAACCCCATGAATCGCAGCACGGCAGGCCTCCCTGTCCATCACCTTCTCCCAGAGTTCACTCAGACTCACATCCATCGAGTCCGTGATGCCATCCAGCCATCTCATCCTCTGTCATCCCCTTCTCCTTCTGCCCCCATCCCCCCCAGCATCAGAGTCTTGTCCAATGAGTCAACTCTTCACATGAGGTGGCCAAAGTACTGGAGCTTCAGCTTTAGCATCATTCCTTCCAAAGAAATCCCAGGGCTGATCTCCTTCAGAATGGACTGGTTGGATCTCCTTGCAGTCCAAGGCACTCTCAAGAGTCTTCTCCAACACCACAGTTCAAAAGCATCAATTCTTCGGCGCTCAGCCTTCTTCACAGTCCAACTCTCACATCCATACATGACCACAGGAAAAACCATAGCCTTGACTAGATGGACCTTAGTCGGCAAAGTAATGTCTCTGCTTTTGAATATGCTATCTAGGTTGGTCAAAACTTTTCTTCCAAGGAGTAAGCATCTTTTAATTTCATGGCTGCAATCACCATCTGCAGTCATTTTGGAGCCCCCAAAAATAAAGTCTGACACTGTTTCTACTATTTCCCCATCTATTTCCCATGAAGTGATGGGACCGGATGCCATGATCTTCGTTTTCTGAATGTTGAGCTTTAAGCCAACTTTTTCACTCTCCTCTTTTACTTTCATCAAGAGGCTTTTTAGCTCCTCTTCACTTTCTGCCATAAGGGTGGTGTCATCTGCATACCTGAAGTTATAGATATTTCTCCTGGCAATCTTGATTCCAACTTGTGCTTCTTCCAGCCCTGCTTTTCTCATGATGTACTCTGCATAGAAGTTAAATAAGCAGGGTGACAATATACAGCCTTGACGTACTCCTTTTCCTATTTGGAACCAGTCTGTTGTTTCATGTCCAGTTCTAACTGTTGCTTCCTGATCTGCATACAGATTTCTCAAGAGGCAGGTCAGGTGGTCTGGTATTCCCATCTCTTTCAGAATTTTCCATAGTTTATTGTGATCCACACTGTCAAAGGTTTTGGCATAGTCAATAAATGTATATTCTATCATTTCCAAATTGTCCATGTCTGTTTATATAGAAATAAGATATAAAATGGATGACAGAAAGCATATTGAAAAGACTGAAAGTAACTTCTTGGATATGTAAACAGATAGCTGAATTAGTTTCTGACCATCACAATGATAAATGGTGTTCTTATTTCAAAGGCTTTAGGTCAAATAAATAAAATCCTGTTTGCTCCATTTCTTCTTACACTTTGGCTTCTTTCTCATAAATTCTATGCCATATTATTATTGAAGAAAAATTAAATAATTCCCTAGAATCTAAAGTAGCCAAGTTGTAAACTGTATTGTGTCATCAGTTTTCCAGGACTCCTAAATAGTTCTAAAAGCAAGTGTATTTTTGATATATCCATTTTATCTGTTATATATATATATATGTTAACTTTTTGTTGGTAATTATTTTTACTATAGCAATAGGAAAATCTGCTCTCTCTCTGTTTTTTTTTTTCTTTTTACTAAGTTAAATATCTGCTTTTGCTATTTCTCAAAAAAACTTGTGCTTAAACTCAAGTTCTTAATCAGTTCAGTTTAGTCGCTCAGTCGTGTCCGACTCTGCGACCCCATGAATCGCAGCACCCCAGGCCTCCCTGTCCATCACCAACTCCCAGAGTTCACCCAAACTCATGTGCATCAAGCTGGTGATGCCATCCAGCCACTCCATCCTCTGTCGTCCCCTTCTCCTCCTGCCCCCAATCCCTCCCAGCATCAGAGTCTTTTCCAATGAGTCAACTCTTCACATGAGGTGGCCAAAGTATTGGAGTTTCAACCTCAGCATCAGTCCTTCCAATGAACACCCAGGACTGATCTCCTTTAGCATGGACTGGTTGGATCTCCTTACAGCCCAAGTGACTCTCAAGAGTCTTCTCCAACATCACAGTTCAAAAGCATCAATTCTTCGGTGCTCAGCCTTCTTCACAGTCCAGCTCTCACATCCATACATGACCACAGGAAAAACCATAGTCTCGACTAGACGGACCTTAGTCAGCAAAGTAATGTCTCTGCTTTTGAATATACTATCTAGGTTGGTCATAACTTTCCTTCCAAGGAGTAAGCATCTTTTAATTTCATGGCTGCAGTCACCATCTGCAGTGATTTTAGAGCCCCCCAAAAATTGTCTGACACCGTTTCCCCAGTTAGTAATTGAAACACAATAAAACAACCAATATATGAATATTTCAGGTAGTATACAGGCATACCTTGTCTTATTGTACATTGTTTTACTATATTTCACAGATACTGAATTTTTTTACAAACTTTCTGGCATGTCTATTTTGAGGAACTCTACTCACACCATGTTTCCAACAGCATTTGCTCACTTTGTGTCTCTGTGTCATGTTTTGGTAATTCTAACCCTAACTCTCACTTTCAATCAAAAGCTAAAAATGATTAAGCTTAGTGAGGAGGGCATGTCAAAAGCTGAGATAGGCTGAAAACTAGGCCTCTCTCACACCAAACAGTTAGCCAAGTTGTGACTGCAAAGGAAATTTTCTTTAAGGCAATTAAAAGTGCTAATCCAGTTAGTACATAAACAATGAGATAGCAAAACAGCCTGTACAGATCAACCAGTTACAACATTCTCAAAGCCTGATCCAGAGCAAGGCTCTAATTCCTCTTCAGTCCTATCAAGGCTGCAAAAGGTGAGGAAGCTACAGAGAAAAATCTGAAGCTAGCAGAGTTTGATCCATGAGGTTGAAGGAAAGAAGCTGTTTTTGTAACACCAAAGTGCGAGGTGAAGCAGCAAGTGCTTATACACAACCTACAGTGAGTCATCCAGAAGATCTAACCAAGATAATGAATGAAGGTGGCCAGACTAATTAACAGATACACAGGGAAGAGGAAATAGCCTTACACTGGAAGAAGATGCCATCCAAGAGAGACGTCAATACCTGGCTTTGAAGCTTCAACGGACAAGTTGACACTCCACTTTGGGGCTAATGCAGCTAGTGACTTTTAGTTGAAGCCAAACTCCATTCACCACTCCTGAAAATCCTAAGATGTCGAAGAATTATGCTAAGTCTATATTTCCTATGCTCTATCTGTGCTCTATAAATGAAACAACAACAAAGCTTGGAAGACACAAGCATATCTGTTTACAACATGGTTTCCTGAATATTTTAGGCCAACTGTTTACTGCTCAGGAAAAAAAAAAAAATTCCTCTCAAAATATCACTGCTTACTGACAATGCAACTGGTCACCCAAGAACTCTGATGGACACGTACGAGGAGACTTATATTATTTTCATACCTATCAACACAACATCCATTCTGCAGCCTGTGGGTCAAGGAATCATTTTTACTTTTAAGTTTTATTTATTATTTAATAAATACATTTTGTAAGGTTATAGCTGCCATAGATAGTGATTCCTTTGATGGATCTGGCAAAATAAATTGAAAACCTTCTGGAAAGGATTCACCATTCCAGATACCATTAAGGACATTTGTGATTCACTGAAAGAGATCAAAATATCAACATTAACAGGAACTAGGAAGAAGGTGAAGTCAATGCTCATGGTTCATGCTTGAACCCTTTGAAGGGTCCAAGACTTCAAGGAGGAAGTAACTGCAGATGTGGTGGGAAAAGCAAGAGAACTAGAATTAGAAGTGGAACCTGAAGATGTGACTGGGTTGATATAATCTTATGATAAAACTAAGAGAGGGCACTTTTTATGAATGAGCAAAAAAAAAAAATTGATTTCTTTAGATGGAATCTACCTCTGGTGAAGATGCTGTGAATATTGCTGAGATGACAACAAAGGATTAAGAATATTATATAAAGTTAGTTAATAAAATAGAAGCAGAGTTTGAAATGACTGACTCCAATTTTAAAAGAAGTTCTACTTTGGGTAAAATGCTATTAGCATTACAGGCTACAGAGAAATCATTCATGAAAGGAAGAGTCAATTGATGCCACAAACGTCCCTGTTATCTTGTTTTAGGAACTTGTTCTCATCAACCCCAACTATCAGCTACCACTATCCTGATCAGTCAGAAGCCAGCGAAAAGATTATAACTCACTGAAGGTTTAGATGATGGCACTTTTTAGCGATAAGGTATCTTTTTTAATTAAGGTAGGTACATTGCTCTATAGACATAATGCCATTATGTACTTAATAGACTACAGTATAGTATAAACATAAATTTTATATGTACCGGAAAACCAAAAATTTGTGTGACTTACTTTATTTTGATATTCCCTTTATTGCAGTGGTTGGGAACCAGATCTGTTAAAGATATGTCTGTAGGACATATATCTATATATGACCTATATCTGTATAATATGTATCTCATTTGAACACCATAACAACCACACAGGGTAAGTACATACAAATTATTGTTAAACTATTTGATTGAGTGAGATAATAAGAGGTAAATGTTATTTTTCCTAAGGTCACTTACCTGATAAATGTCAGAAAAAGAACACATATGTAGATATTCAGAGTCAAAATTTCAGTATACACCAGTCTCTGATAGGATTTGCAAATATAAAGATGAATGAGGCCTGTCCTGTCCTCTCCAGGAGCTCACAATCTGTTGGTATATTATTAATTATGCTTAGTGTTCCATGGGTGGGGAAATGGTGGAAGCATTTAATTCTGTTTGACCTAGCCTGAAAGAATTATTGAAAACTACCACCCTGAACTGAATCTTTAAGGACAACAGGAGTTTGCCAGGTAAAATCTATAGGAATAGGATAGGAATATTCTTTTCCAAATGACAAAACAACATGGGACAGAAAGGAGAGTAGACTCAATTTCAGAAAGACAGAAGAGGCATGAAACAGTAAGTGTCAGTGGGTGAGCTGGAGAGTTAAGGTAATTGAGGAATTTGAATGAAAGGGTTTTTATCTGGCATATTACAAGTAACTATTAAAGGGTTTTAAGAAAGTAAAATTGACAATGCAATTTTTTCCAGCAGGTTTCTGGTAAGTCTGAACATATCAGGAAATGAGCCTAGGGGTAGGAGGTCTAGCTTGTGTGTGTATTCAGTTGCTCAGTCGTGTCCATCTCTTGGTGACCCTTTGGGTTGCAGCCCACCAGGCTTCTTTGTCCATGGGGTTTTTCTGGCAATAATACTGGAGTGGGCTGCCATTTCCTTCACTAGGTCATCTTCCCAAGACAGGAGTCAAACGCATGTCTTCTGTGTCTCCTATAATGCAGGTGTATTCTTTACCTGCTGAGTCATTAGGGGAGGTTCAGCTAGTTGTCTATAAAAATTACCCAGTAAGAGATGCTAAAGGCCTGGACTAGGATAACAGGAGTATGACTGGACAGGAATAGAGGTTTCAACAAGTGGGTAAGAGTTTACAAATGACTGGATCTGGGAATGAGTTACATGGAGGATTCCCAGTTGACAGAGTGAATGGAAGAGAATGGGATCCCTAACTGTATGAAGGAACACAGGAAAAGCCAGTTTTAGAAGAGGGAATGTGCTTAATTTGGGACAGAATTAGTGACATTAAACATGTTCTTAGGAATTTAGACTTCAGAACAACAGGTGGAAAACAGGGTACTATATGAATTTGGAAGTCAACTAAAGATTTGTGAACACTGAACATGAAAGTAAATGACATTTTTTCAATAATTTCATGAGAGGAGCAATGAGCAGAAAACATAAATCTGAAGAACACTAAGAATTAAAGATCAGAGTTTTAAAAAATCAGAAAATATGATGAATAAATGGCACAGTATCAGTAGACTTTTGAGACAAAAGGGATGGTCAACAGCTTCAAATATAGACAGTTGTAGTAACTGATGATGATATTTGGATTTGGTAAAGGTTAGATCAGTTTTTGGTAAAAAAAAAATCATCTTCAGAAGTGTGTTCCTCCTTTGAATCTTCTGGGGATATTATTCTTTTCCCTAGTACTACAGAACCGTGATTGTTTTTCTTGCTTTATTAATTCTGCAATGAGGTATGGAGAGTGACATCAGTCAGATGAGGGAATCCTCTCTGAACACTTTGGTCTTGGCATTTTCCACTGTCAGTCTGAATCCCTGAATAGGAATATAATGCTAAATAAACAGCTTCTGACTGTGGAATTCTTAAACCAAGCCAGTAAGTCACATGCAGTCTGTACTTTGGTTCTGTATGAACAAAGGACTGCATATCCCAAAACACTGCTCCACTGACTCCACACAACCCCGGTCTTGACCTTTCGCTTGTTGACAACGTTCTCCGTGGGTTTACTTTCTCTCCTAGGAGGTACTGTCATTGTATTAACACTTATTTATGTTCTTGGTGGTTGTGCAGTGAATATATACACTGTTCTTTTTAATTGCCTGGCACCTAAAACCCTTCTTTAAAATGGGAAATTCTCACCTTTTGAATCCTGGTGAGAGGAAGAGCTCAGGACTTCTACTGAAGTTGACAGTTTCAGCTATTTGCTCTCCCAGTGTTCAGATGACTTGCCCGTTTTCTCTCAGATCCATTTCCTCCCATTCTCTGCTCAGCTAGCTCTGTGTCACAAGAAATTACAATGAACTTTAGGAGAGGTTAGGACAATGGTAGGCAATGATGGATATTTGGAACAGGGAAGGCATGGAGAAGCTAGGCAGGGTAATTGTGTCTCTCTCATTCTGTTTCAGGCAGCGTCTCCATCACATCTCACCCATAACTCAACTTTCTGGGGAGATTTAGCCCTCAAGGTCTCAACTTTATCCAGGCAGTACTTCATTTATTTTTAGTTTCAATCAAATCTCCCTCTCTTCTGGGCTCTGGTAACAACCATTTTTCCTCTAGCCCTAGTTACTAGCTTCTTTTTGTTCCTAAATCTTGAGATGGGCTCACTGTCTTCTATTTGGCTACTCAACTCTTCCAACCCTGCATTACAGACCCGCTATGTTTGTAAGAAAAGTTGCTGTTACCATAATAAAGCAAAAGCTAGACAGAGAACACTTGCTGGCTGTTATTAATACACGTGTTTCCATGTAATGTTAGCAATGGTGTCCACTGCCCCATTTCATTATTTTCAGGGGTACAAGCTGTGCTGTCCAGTGTTTAAAGGTAATACCAGCAGTTTGGAATTCTGGTTAGGAGCATAATTATCTCCTCATGTAAGTTTCAAAGCCTTCTAGGAAATACTATACAAGAAACTTCTAGTAAATGCTTTGCCTAAGACAAGAGAATTCATTTTTCTTGCTTGTCACTAAGAACACTGACTATTATGCATTGAATCCTAGGAGTTACAGTCTTAAACCAATATAGAATAAGAAAATGTAGGCAATTCCCTGGTGGTCCAGCAGTTAGGATTCCAAGCTTCCACACAAGGAGTCCAGGTTCATTGGGGAACTAAGACCATGCAAGCTGTATGCGGTTCCAAAATAACCAAAATGTGAGAGAAATAGTTGTAAGAAATGAGCCTTATTCTGACCAACTCTGACAGTTCCAATGCAATTCCACCTGATAACATCCTTGAGTTTCAAGCTTAGGGACAGCAATTTGGGATGTTCTAGGTGAGAAGATAGAACACATAAAGTACAGAGTTTTCTATAAATCTCTCCAGACACCAATTTAGTTCTTTTCTTCTTAGTTTGTATCACTGCTGTCCAAATTAGATTCACATATCTACATTCAGGGGTATTTCAATAGAAACTTAGGAGATGACTTGGCATGGCTCATTAGCCAAAATGTCATCACAGTCCCCAGTCCCTGTAAATCACGCTACAATTGTTTATTTGCTCTCTCTCTGATGGGACAATGAGCTCCTCAGTGACAAACACCGGGTCACTATGCTCCATATTCTAACACCTAGCAGAGAACAGGAAAGATATTCAATAAATATTTACTGAATGAATGAATGGATTCTGGTAAACCAGACTGAGAAAATAAAACTTGGCTCTGTTTTGTTTCTGAAAATACTATCACACAATTGAGAACACTGTTTGGAGAGAGTACACAAAGTTATTTAGTTCAGCTATTCGCCAAACTCCTCCAGGCTTTCTCCTTCATATTTCTTTATATTATCCCTCTTGTGATTGTTCAGTAAAGTGTCATCTCTAGAAAATGTCCTTGTAAAGTGTCAATTATTTCTTCCTTTGTGGTACAATATCACTTTGTGCTTATGTTGATTATAAGAATTGTTGTAAAACATTGGGTAATTTGTCTAATTGCCTGTATCCTCTATTAGAGTATTTCAATGACCAGAACCACAGTACAAAACTGCACCAATTCTGTGCATGATCTCAGCCATATTTTAGAACTAAGGTTCTGCACTTGCAGGGATTGAACAATACAGATTTTCTTCTTAATGTATGTAAAATTTCATGCCAACACATGCTCTTTCTTGAAGTAGAGGACCATTAAGTATTGTAAATATTTGTTATATTTAATTTAATCAATCTGTGTATTAAATAATCTTTTATTATATCCTAATTTTTCAATACAAACTACATTATAACCATTATTAAATTTGATAAGTATTGTTTCCACAGACACTTGTTCCATAATAAAATATAATGTTGGGATAAAGAAAGAAAAACTATTCTCTAGAGAATGTTCTACCCCATCTTCTCTCTCTCCCTAGGCAAGGAATTTCCCCAAACTGTGCTAAGATGTTACCAATTATGAAGTGAGATGTAAAGAAAAGCACTGAACTAAATAGTTCCGACTTGACTCCACCGAGGCATTAAAGTCACTTCAACCAAGTACTCAATTTAAAAATATATTGCTGAGACTTCCCTGGCAGTCCAGTGGTTAAGACTACCTGCTTCCACTGCAGGGGGCACAGGTTCAATCCCTGGTCAGGGAACTAAGATCCCACATGCTGCACAGCAATACCAAAATAAACAAATAAATATAATTATTTAATAAAAGGATTAAAAAAAACACTTAAAACACACACACACACACATATATATGTATATATGTATATATACTAAGTCGCTTCAGTCATGTCCAACTCTTTGCAATCCTATGGACTGTAGCCCACCAGGCTCCTCTGTCCATGGGGTTCTCCAAGCAAGAATACTGGAGTGGGTGGCCATGCCCTCCTCCAAGGGATTTTCCCAATTCCTGTCTCTTATATGTCTTGCATTGGCAGGTCGGTTCTTTAACACTATTACCACCAGAAAGCCTCTGCGTTTGTGTGTGTGTGCGTGTGTGTGTGTGTGTGTGTGTGTGTGTGTGTGTGTGTAGCTGATTTTTCTCACCAGAGTTTTTCAGTCCACAGTTCTTTATTTGAACTTCCTGAGGTCAGGTGGGCTTTCAAGTGTTGTATTTTTCTAAATACTAAAAAGGTAATAAAATGCGTTTACTGCCACAGAACCCTAGCAGAATCTGGGACAGCATCTCAAGTTCCAACACGAAAAATGCTTTAGAAAATTACATGGATATTCAGAGTGAGAAAGATAAATAAAGACTATAAATAAGCCAATACTATTCTTTGAAGTCAAGTTTTGAAGCCAAATGAGTTCAATTAGGTCAAGTTTTGCTGCCAAAAAAAAAAAAAAAAGAAGACAGTTTTCAGAATTATTTGGATCTTGGAAATTCAGGCTTCCATACAACTTTAACTACTAGGCTCCTTATTACAAATTTTTTCATTATTTTTCTTAATCCATATCAACTTCAAACTCATAATGGACCTTATGGAAAGCTATCACTGCCAAAAGAATAGTACGCGAAAAGTAATGAGTTATAGGGGGCATGGAGAGAAGAAACCTCAGCATCTTACAATATCAACTACCTCAGAAACAATACAGAGTTTTAGAAACTATGCATGTAACATACATAAACACACACACACACACACACACACACACACACACACACACACCAGATAAGCAACAGCAAACAGAATACTAAATGGCATACAGGCATGGCCAATGTTACTTTGGATGCTGTTATGTTAGAAGTTGAATGAGAAAGTAAGGGGGCGGAAATAGGATGTGAAACAAGGAGACTAACATGGTCTCTACCTCAGGATGCTTAAGCTTTCCATAAGGATATCAGATAAATACTCACCAAACTGCTTAAAAAGATAAATAAATACAGGACCAAAATCATCTCAACATTCACAAATGTTCAGAGCAGAGGTATTCACAAAACTTCTGCTCATCGTGAACTCAGTGGTTAAACAGTCTTCAGCAGAAAGCAAAGGTACAGTTTCAGGTTAGTCATTCTAATTAAAGTCTCTTGTCCATTGATTTTTACAGGTGGACCTGCTCTGAATTATGTCATTTAAAAAAATATTGGGAAAAATTTCATTGAGAAAGTAAGAGATAAGCAATACAAGCATCCTATTAAAAAGTTATTTCAGATGACTAGAAGCAAAATATACTAAGATGAGGAAGTGAACAATAAAAGTACTCTTTCATGCCTAGCATGAACATCTTAAATTAAATGCTTTAAAAAGAACTTAATGTTACCGCCAACAATAAGGATCTTCTCATAAGCATATGAATCAAAAAATGAGGACCTAGTTCACTCAAGGAAATGTTTCATTATACAATGTGTGTCATCTATAAATTATTATCAGTGACAATTCATAACACAAATAAAGTTTAGTCACATATTTAAAAATCATGCTTAGCAAACTCATTTTTTTGTAAATTATGTCCTTATAAAAGTATTTCAAAATCATAAATTAGATAAATAGATACCCCTTCCATGGTATTAATTTCCTGAACTCAAACTAGCAAGCGGACGTAACCAAACTATCATGGGAAAATCCAAATTCTACTTGCTCCTTACAGAAAGGTAAATTATACCACCAGGATATGGGATGTTGGAGACCATACATTCCACTGATATAATTTACTTCCAAATATCCACTCTTGTCAATGAAACATCCACCATATTCTTTCCTCATGAGTTATTAAAAGAAATTCCTCGGGGCAAACAGCAGTACCTATCAGATGACTGATGTGAATGTGTGAGCAGAGTGACAGATGATACATGTGCTTCACATATTCTCAGAGTAATGCAATTACAATCAATGATTGTCTTATCTTTCACATTTTCCCCAGGGAATATTTATTTCCTCTTTTAACTTCATTATGGTTTGCTCAGTCTCTCTCTGGAATTTTTACTTTTCCTATTTCCTGACTTCCTATTGCTCCTTAATTTCATACCTCTTGTTCTGCATCCCTTAGGAGTCTAGTCTAAAGCAAGTATATTAGAAAGGGAAATTTAAATACAATGGCATTAGAAATAAATAAACCAATGAAGAAAACAAAAAAATAAAATTAATAAAGTAAACCAAGGAGAGATAAGAAAGTCTTCCTCAGTAATCAATGCAAAGAAATAGAAGAAAACAATAGAATGGGAAAGACTAGAGATCTCTTAAAGAAAATCAGAGATAACAAAGGAACAGTTCATGCAAAAACAGGCTCAATAATGGAGAGAAATGGTATCAACCTAACAAAAGCAGAAGATATTAAGAAGAAGTGGCAAGAATACACAGAAGAACTGTACAAAAAAGATCTTCATGACCAAGATAATCACGATGGTGTGATCACTCACCTAGAGCCAGACATCCTGGAATGTGAAGTCAAGTGGGCCTTAGGAACCATCACTATGAACAAAGCTAGTGGAGGTGATGGAATTCCAGTTGAGCTCTTTCAAATCCTGAAAGATGATGCTGTGAAAGTGCTGCACTCAATATGCCAGCAAGTTTGGAAAACTCAGCAGTGGCCACAGGAATGGAAAAGGTCAGTTTTCATTCCAATTCCAAAGAAAGGCAATGCCAAACAATGCTTAAACTACCACACAATTGCACTCATCTCACATGCTAGTAAAGTAATGCTCAAAATTCTCCAAGCCAGGCTTCAGCAATACGTGAACCGTGAAATCCCTGATGTTCAAGCTAGTTTTAGGAAAGGCAGAGGAACCAGAGATCAACTTGCCAACATCCACTGGATCATGGAAAAAGCAAGAGATTTCCAGAAAGACATCTATTTCTGCTTTATTGACTATGCCAAAGCCTTTGACTGTGTGGATCACAATAAACTGGAAAATTCTGAGAGAGATGGGAATACCAGACCACCTGACCTGCCTCTTGAGAAATCTGTATGCAGGCCAGGAAGCAGCAGTTAGAACTGGACATGGAACAACAGACTGGTTCCAAATAGGAAAAGGAGTACGTCAAGGCTGTATATTGTCACCCTGCTTATTTAACTTCTATGCGGAGTACATCATGAGAAAAGCTGGACTGGAAGAAACAAGCTGGAATCAAGATTGCCGGGAGAAATATCAATAACCTCAGATAGGCAGATGACACCACCCTTATGGCAGAAAGTGAAGAGGAGCTAAAAAGCCTCTTGATGAAAGTGAAAGAGGAGAGCGAAAAAGTTGGCTTAAAGCTCAACATTCAGAAAACGAAGATCATGGCATCCAGTCCCATCACTTCATGGGAAATAGATGGAGAAACAGTGGAAACAGTGTCAGACTTTATTTTTTGGGGGCTCCAAAATCACTGCAGATGGTGACTGCAGCCATGAAATTAAAAGATGCTTACTCCTTGGAAAGAAAGGTATGACCAACTTACGCAGCATATTAAAAAGCAAAGACATTACTTTGTCAAAAAAATTCATCTAGTCAGGGTTATGGTTTTTCCAGTGGTCATGTACGGATGTGAGAGTTAGACTGTGAAAAAAGCTGATCACTGAAGAATTGCTGCTTTTGAACTGTGGTGTTGGAGAAGACTCTTGAGAGTCCTTTGGACTTCAAGGAGATCCAACCAGTCCATCATAAAGGAGATCAGTCCTGGATGTTCATTGGAAGGACTGACGTTGAAGCTGAAACTCCAATATTTTGGCCACCTGATGTGAAGAGCCGAGTCATTGGTAAAGTCCCTGATGCTGGGGAAGATTGAGGGCAAGAAGAGAAGGGGATGACCGAGGATGAGATGGCCGGATGGCATCATGGACTCGATGGACGTTGAGTCTGAGTGAACTCCGGGAGATGGTGATGAACAGGGAGGCCTGTGCTGTGATTCATGGGGTTGCAAAGAGTCGGACACAACTGAGCGACTGAACTGAACTGACTGAAACCAATAAATATAGCCTTTTTAAATGACAGCATTATTGACTCACAAATATTTTCAGATAATATACATCTTATTAATTACCATAATTATGCTGTTAATGTAGGAAAAGGAGTACGTCAAGGCTGTATATTGTCACCTTGCTTATTTAACTTATATGTAGAGTACATCATGAGAAACGCTGGGCTGAAAGAACCAGAAGCTGGAATCAAGATTGCCGGGAGAAATAGCAATAACCTCAGATATGCAGATGACACCACCCTTATGGCAGAAAGTGAAGAGGAACTAAAAAGCCTCTTGATGAAAGTGAAAGAGGAGAGTGAAACAGTTGGCTTAAAGCTCAACATTCAGAAAACGAAGATCATGGCATCTGGTCCCATCACTTCATGAGAAATAGATGGGGAAACAGTGGAAACAGTGTCAGACTTTATTTTGGGGGGCTCCAAAATCACTGCAGATGGCAACTGCAGCCATGAAATTAAAAGACACTTACTCTTTGGAAAGAAAGTTATGACCAACCTAGATAGCATATTCAAAAGCAGAGATATTACTTTACCAACAAATGTCCATCTAGTCAAGGCTATGGTTTTTCCAGTAGTCATATATGGATGTGAAAGTTGGACTGTGAAGAAAGCTGAGTGCTGAAGAATTGATGCTTTTGAACTGTGGTGTTGGAGAAGACTCTTGAGAGTCCCTTGGACTGCAAGGAGATCCACCATTCCATTCTAAAGGAGACCAGTCCTGGGTGTTCTTTGGAAGGACTGATGTTGAAGCTGAAACTCCAATAGTTTGGCCACCTCATGCAAAGAGTTGACTCACTGGAAAAGACTCTGATGCTGGGAGGGATTGGGTGCAAGAGGAGAAGGGGATGACAGAGGATGAGATGGCTGGATGGAATCACCAACTCAATGGACGTGAGTTTGAGTAAACTCCAGGAGTTGGTGATGGACAGGGAGGTCTGGTGTGCTGCAATTCATGGGATCGCAAAGAGTCAGACACGGCTGAGCGACTGAACTGAACTGATGCTGTTAATGTACATTAATATATGTATACAATCTTGAAAGACTACTTGAACTAATAGTGTTCACTGTAAGCAAATACTAGTAAACACTTTTAAAAGAGCTACATTAATATTTAAAATGAAGATTAACATAAAACAGAGAAATGGACAGAGTCTCTGAAGAAAGTATCTCAGACTTTTCAGAAAAGTCTATGAAAAAAGACTGTGGATGGCATTTGTAGTGAAAACAGTATCACTGAAATGGTTGCTATATTCTATCATTTTGAAATCACAGTAGATAATGCCACTGATGACTCCATCCCCACACGTCTGGGAAACAGAAATATTACAGATTTTTTCAAGTAAATTGATGAAACACTGAAACTTCTAAAAATCTCTAGATAGGAATGGTTATGTGGAAGCAGATGCTGAAGTGATTGCTTTCACTCTCTCTCTGCTCCTCACACATCGACACACATACATACAACATGAAGGGTCATCCCACCATATTATAGCATATCAGGAATCCACTCTGTGTTGGTTATCTTCATCAAATATATTTTTGAACTCATCATAATTATTATAAAATAATTCATCTCTTCATAGATTTTTGTCATGAAATTTCTATGGAAAGAATTCAAGAATTCAATAAGCTCACTGATAAAATTAAAAGAGAATATAAATTATTTTGAGAAGCATAAAAAAGTGCTAGTCTAAATTAGTACAGAAATTTCTACCTGCTATGATCAGATTCAACTATTTATTTCTTTTTTTTAACATGTAATTAATTTTATTATGAAAACTCTGTTTCATATACTTATTATCTCATCCTACTCATATAGGTACATACATTAATAGTAGAAAAATAAAACTACTATTACTTTAACTGATCAATTTTAAATCTACATTTACAAAAAAAAAATCCATTTAACAAATGTATTATATGCAATAACTACTGATGTACCTATCCTTCTTGACCTTTCTATCAATCTTCAATTTCTCTGTTGAAATAGGCAGTGTTTTCAGATTAGTTTTAAAAAAAATGAGAGATATCAATGTATCACTGTTCTTACTTTTTTAGCTATAACTTTCTGAACAAAACAATTCAGTCATATTTAGTCTTGAGGTTTTATTTTTTGAATGTTTGCTTTGAAAGTCATCAGTCTCTATTTGTTTAATTTCAATTTCAAATTGTGGTAAGGCTGAAACATTGTTTTTGTTACTGTGGTGACTCTCAAGATAAGTTCCTGAGGAAAACTGGTAGCTCATGGAAAACCTAGAAAGATGTTCCCTTAAAGCACAGTTCTATTCATGTTGCAGAGGTTCCTTTTTTGTTGTTCTTGTATTCTTTCCTTATAAGCAAGAACATTTGCACAAAATATATTTCTTGCTGAGAATGAAGCCTACCCTTCATGAGGAATCAAACAATGATATTAATATACTTTCAAAAGATGAAAAAAAAAGGCAGATGGAAATATTAGAATAAGAATATAGAAAGTTAGAGATTAATAAATCTATATCGGACTACATTTTAATTTTAATTATTATTGAATCTAGAATTAAGCTATAAAGATCTGTATGCAAGACAGCAAAAGAGACACGGATGTGTAGAGCGGACTTTTGGACTCTGAGGGAGAGGGTGGGATGATTTGGGAGAATGGCATTGAAACATGTATACTATTATGTAAGAAACGAATCGCCAGTCTATGTTTGATGCAGGATACAGGATGCTTGGGGCTGGTGCACGGGGATGATCCAGAGAGATGGTATGGGGAGGGAGGTGGGAGGGGGGGTTCATGTTTGGGAACTCATGTACATCCGTGGTTGATTCATGTCAATGTATGGCAAAACCAATACAGTATTGTAAAGTGAAATAAAGTAAAAATAAAAATAAAGATATACTGGAATTCTAGATCCTTAGAGTTACAGAACAGCAGAGTCTAGATCTTTATAGCTTAATTTGAGATTCAATAATAATTAAAATTAAAATGTAGCCCAATAAATATTTCTTAAGAATTCATTTTTACTATTAACAGGTTTAGTTTCCTTATGTAAACTCAGTTCTCCTAAGAACAGGTTTGAGATTAGTGTATACAGTTCACAAAAGTGTTTGCTAGTGAACCAGAACTTGCATGTAAATATGCTTGGGGAAAAAAGAAAAGTGAAAATAAGAGTACAAACTACCAATATTCTACTTGATATGAATCTCTGTAGATTCAACATTGTCTGTTGATAATGAAAATCCATTTGAACATTTGACAAGATCTGCAGGCAACTGAGAGGGGCACACTGCAGAAGGTTAAAAAGTTAATAATTATTTTGAGAGTTCAGTTGTAATCAGTGCTATGTGGATTCTAGATGATCACATGAAAATGAAGTGATGTGGAATATGTAAATAAACAGCCATGAAAAACCCACTGAGGTTGTTGTTCAGTAACTAAGTAGTGTTGATGGTTTGCAGTGCCATGTAATGCAGAACACCAGGCTTCCCTGTCCATCACTGTCTCCTGGAGTTTGCTCAAACTCATGTCCATTGAGTCAGTCAGTTGCCATCCAACCATCTCAGCCTCTGTTGCCCTCTTCTCCTGCCCTCAAACTTTCCCAGCATCAGGGTCATTTCTAATGAATCAGCTCTTCCCATCAGGTGGGCAAAGTATTGGAGCTTTAGAATCAGCATCAGTCCTTCCAGTGAATATTCAGGGCTGATTTCCTTTAGGAATGACTGGTTTGATTTCCTTGTAGTCCAAGAGACTCTCAAGAGTCTTCTTCAACACCACAGTTCAAAAGCATCAACTCTTCGGTGTTCAGCTTTCTTTATAGTACAACTCTCATATCCATACATGATTACTGGGAAAACCATACTTTGACTATACTGACCTTTTTTGGTAAAGTGATGTCTCTGCTTTCTAATATGCTGTCTAGTTTTGTCAGGGCTTTCCAGGTGGTGCTAGTGATAAAGAACCCTACTGTCAATGCAGGAGACATAAGAGACTCAAGGTTCAATCCCTGTGTCAGGAAGATACCCTGGAGGAGGACATGGCAACCCACTCCAGTATTCTTGCCTGGAGAATTCCATGGACACATGGGCCTGGATGATCACAGTGCATAAGGTCATGAAGACTAAAACAACTGAGGTGACAGCACACAAGCTAGGTTGTTCATAGCTTTCTCTCCAAGGAGTAAGCGTCTTTCAGTTTCATGGCTGCAGTCACCAACTGCAGTGATTTTGGAGCCCAAGAAAATAAAATCCATCACTATTTCCACTTTATCCCCATCCATTTGCCAGGAAGTGATGGGACAGATCCTATGATCTTCGCTTTTTAATGTTGGGTTTTAAGCCAGATTTTCACTCTTGCCTTTCACTCTCTTCAAGAGGCTCTTTAATTCCTTTTCTTCCTTTCCTCTAATGGGAAAAAAACCCTGTTGGTGGGGGGAAGGTTATAGTCTCACCAAACACTGGCCCAAAAGGAGAGAATTATTTAAAAGGCAACATAAACCTCTGAGTGTTAAGCCATGGGGGCTTCCCAAGTGGCTCAGTGGTAAAGAACCTGCCCATCAAGCAGGAAATGCAGATTCAACCCCTTGGGTCTGGAAGATACACTGGAAAAGGAAGTGGTAAACCATTCCAGGATTCTTGCCCCCACAGACAGAGAAGCCTGGCAGGCTACAGTTCATTGAGTTGCAAACAGTTGGACACAACTGAGCTATTGAGCACACAGGCAGGCACATAAACCTCCAAGCATTTAGACAACTTATAAGTAAAAGCTAATGGTATGTTTAGTGAGTGTCAAATAAGGATTCCACCCATGACACGGTCATGCGGCAGAGCTCTGATGGCAAGGCTAATCAGACCTCAGGTTTTCCCCCTGGAATTTCCTGAGCATCCACCCCCCCAAAAAAAAGAATCTACCTGCTTTTCCACTCTTCTGATATTCTCTGGAAAAAACTCAACTCAGGGCTTTAGTCTTCTGCATTTGAAAGGGATGTTTCAGTTAAACCCCCTCTGATAATGCTCTAGTTTGCCTAACAGGTTCTCCCTAACAGCTTGCATGCGAATTGCTTACAGCCCCCCAACTGCGAGAGGCACAAAACTTAAAAGCATCTTAAAGATACAGAGCCTTTTCTAAAGAGTTAAAAATTATATTGGCAGAGGGTTTTCACTGTTGACTCAATGACTGCTGCCAGGCCCCCATATTCTTTATCTTTTAGGCACCTGGGAGGATGTTAATCAATGTAAACAGGATATGGAAAAAGATATATAGTAGTTTTGATGTTAGCAATACTAGACTTTTGAGTTAATTACTTCTCTCTTTGTTATATATCACTGCACTCCTCTTGTGTCCTTGCTATGTAAGAATGCAACTTTATTTAGTGCTTTCTGAGAATGGCACCAGACTTTGGGAAGATCAACACAAATAAGTCTTCTGGTTGACAAACCCTTATCAGAAAAAAGGCTGTAAAATGTTAATTGGCCCCTTTGGCTGGAAGATGATGTAAATTACCTAAGATTTGTGTATACAACTAGGTATGCAGAGAGAAAAGCTTGGTTTTGATAAGAGTCTGGACTGCTAACACTGCATAACTTTGTGTTACCCATTGATCTCCATGTTTTATCAAAAGTATAAAAGGCCTTCTGAACAATAGAGGACAGAGCCAGTCACTGGACTGGTTTCCCCCATGTGTGTGTGTGTCTCTCTCTCCTTTTCTCCCTTTCCCTCCCTCTCCTCTTTACTTTAATTTCAGGCTGAATTCCCATTTGGGGCGCCAAGTCTACTTACTTGCCCTGGCTGTTAAGACCCGGACGAAAGGGAGCCTAAGGCGAGGCACCCTTAGATATTCAAGCGAGCGCTGGTGGCCCAACGTAGATGGTGCAAATTCCTTGTCTGGAATTTTATTGGTCTTCCGCATAATCCAAGTTATTCAGCCCTCTTTCTCCACTTAATTTTCCTACTACACTATTGTTTCTTAATCTAGTCTTATATCAATAAATAAATAAGTCTTTCCTCGCCAACACCGTCCACCCTTCGAATTCCCTGGATCCACCGGGGCTGGACCCCAGCACCACAGTAAGCAAGTTGTCCACGGAGCACAGAATTTTTAAGTCATGAGAAATGGATATTACATTTTCTCATTCCTGTTTGAAATTATTCCTGATAATATGGAAGGTGAAATTAGTTTTTTTTTTGTTTCAATTAGAATTTGTTGAAGCACATTTGATTGTGACAGATAAACTAGAATCTTTCCTTTTAATTTATCAGCTGAACTAAAAATTCATCCAGTTGACAATTATCTTCCACTAAAAACCTCTGCCTCTTCCTCCAGCTTTCTAGCCACTTGTAATGTTCTCCACATCAGATTTTGGCACAGTTTTCAGACAAGTCACTATAACCCTACAAGACTCTCTTTTGACAAGCTCTGACCTGTCTTATCCATTTATACCAAATGTCTTAAGTTTTCTGTACATTTATATTCTAATAATTAAAGAATATTAAAGATTGGGCATCTAAAAAATGTATAGAGTGGCTAAAAATAATCAAGTGCACAAATGAAGTTAGCTCATTATTTCCTTCCTTCTCCAACAGTATCTTAATTTATTTGGGAGCTACTCCCACACAGCAACAGTTTTCTCCCTCTTCACTCACATATGTCACATAGTTTTCCCTACATTCCTAGGTTCTCACCCACTTCTAAGATTCTCTCCCTTTGAGAACCAGCACACACTGAGTTCTCTTAAAAATTGTCACAAAAATATCAAAGTCCTCAACTAAATTTCAACATTGCCTTTTTTCCAAAAAGGACAGACATCTGAGATCATTCCAGCAAAGATCTTAATTTACTTCATAAAGAAGAGTAGAACAACTGTCTTCTGGCATAATATTATCTAATTACTGGAAATTCTATTTTCCTCCTTTTAATCTGAGAAAGAGTACTTAACAAACCTGAGCTTAGCTTGTTTTTTTTTTTTTTTTTTTTTTTAATATGAAAAGGAACAGATATTATAAGTTGGAAGCAAAAACCTATAAGTATTGTTAATTTAAAATCTTCACATGGGAAAACAGAATGTAAAAATATTTCAGATTCTGAAATGTTTCACACATTCAAAAAGCAAGATATTTTTCTATCATAGTAATTCATATTTTTGTTATTGCAAGTTTTAGACTTTAAAAAATCAGATATTTCAGTATAGTTTAGTTACCATTATTTTTGCTTATAATTAGATACCAATCAAAGTCTTTTAATTTTTCCATTTTGTGGTATCATTTTAAATTACTATGATAACTTAAAGTCACTCTTTTACATGAAATTCTTTAGACTATTAAAATACATTAACTAGTGTTCTTCCAAAGTTTAAGGAGCAAGCAGAAAGAAGAGCAGGGTAAAGTACACTTCTGATATGAAAGAACTGGAAATTATGAAATGACTTGTAAGGGATTTTAAATCATACTATAAAAGGGAGCCTTGAGTTAAGAAAAAAATTCAAATTAGTTATCCTATTAGAAATACAGTACAAGATAAAATTGCAGATAGGGCAAATATTTTATTCATAACATGCTAACTAAAATTTAAAAAGCTGAAGTAATAACTTATACATATGCCTCAAAGATAAATATTAATGAATAAAATAAATTCCTGTACTGGCGAATGGGAAATCTATAGTAGCAAATCAGCCTACAGGTATTTTCTTTGTTTGTTTCCTTTCTTTTGTCTGCTATATGATTTCAATAAAATTCAAATTCTTTAAGTATTTTTCCTATGCTCATATTTTTTGGCAATGTCTAAGTGAAGTGGAGCTGGTATGATCCAAGTTTATAGCCACTGTTGATTCCACCAATGAATCTAATTACTCCTCTTCATGCACATGTGTAAAATCTCACTCTTTAGTGGACCAATACAACAATTGATTAATACCTTTCTAATGTAATTTATACATAATTTTAATATATTTATCTCATATCCTAACTCTTTATAGTCCCTACTGTTAAAACAAGTTTAATAACACTAAACTCAAATAAATTAGTATGTGTAATTGACTTTAAGTTCCAATTCATAAACGATCACAAAGTCTCTTTACTAACTGAATGTATGTAGAACTTTTGAGGATCTCATGCAAAAAAAATTCACAGTGACATTTCCTCTTACATATTCCTAGAAGGAATCAGCCTCAATAATAAGAATGGAAGGGTCTATGGAGAACATGCATAATACTTGAGTAATGAAAATGAGAAAAAGTCAGTGTCACCAATCCTAAGCATTTATAACTTTGTGTGAAAATTATTTACTATTAAGAAAACATTTATTTTTAAAATCCATTGCCTGGTATCAAAGTATGTTTGATCATAAGTGTTCATATTTTAGACGCAGAGTGATGGATTAAAAAACCATTTTATGAAGCATTTTTTTTAACTTAAAAGAATAAGAAAAACATAAAAGTTTTAAGATAACATGTTTGTTACCAAATTGCTGCTTTTTACACAGGCTAAGTCATATATGGCTATGAGAGCTGGACTATAAAAAAAGCTGAGCACCAAAGAATTAATGCTTTGGAAATGTGGTGTTGGAGAAGACTCTCAAGAGTCCCTTGGACAGCAAGGAGATCCAACCAGTCCATCCTAAAGGAAATCAGTCCTGAATATTCATTGGAAGGACTGACGCTGAAACTGAAACTCCAATCCTTTGGCCACCTGGTGTGAAGAACTGACTCACTGGAAAAGACCCTGATGCTGGGAAAGATTGAAGGTGGGAGGAGAAGGAGAAGAAAGAGGATGAGATGGTTGGATGGCATCACCAACTCAATGGACATGAGTCTGAGTAAACTCCAGGAGTTGGTGATGGACAGGGAGGCCTGATGTGCTGCATTCCATGGGGTCACAAATAGTCAGACACGACTGAGTGACTGAACTGAACTGAACTGGATTGCAAGGAGATACAACCAGTCAATCCTAAAGGAAATAAGTCCTGAATATTCATTGCAAGGACTGATGCTGAAGCCGAAACTCCAATACTTTGGCCACCTGATGCGAAGAACTGCCTCACTGCAAAAAAACCCTGATGGTGGTAAAGATTGAAGGCAGGAGGAAAAGGGGATGACAGAAGATGAGATGGTTGGATGGCATCACCGTGATGGACATGAGTTTGAGTAGGTTCCATGAGTTGGTGATGGACAGGGAAGCTTGGTGTTCTGCAGTCCAACTTGCAAGGAGTTGGACATGATTGAGCAACTGAACTGAACTCAAGTCATGCTATCTGGATTAAGCTTCGGAATGAATTAAAATTTACAATATCATTATCAATCAATGTCTTATTCACCTTTACAATACTTCTTGCCCAGTATATAACACAGCGTGTTTTGTTTTGTTTTCCTCATTTTTTGGCCATCACTGGTACTTCAAAATATTTTAAGATTATAATCTGTTTAGAGAGTAAGAAAAATTCATTTATTATAAATGATCAGAGATATAGAGTTTTTAAATATAGCCTCTTTATCTATATGACTGGGAAACAGAATTATCTGAAAAAAATAAAAAATTTTCTGGTGGGCTGATTATTGGCTGAAAGGCAATTTTATATACTTTGCTCTTTGACTCTAGAGTTGAACACTGCAAACTGTATTTTCAAGATTCTCTGATAATAGAAACTAATACAGGGAATGTTAATTTTCTCCCCGTGGTTGAAGATGATGTAACAAAACTGTTCATATTCCATTCACTTTGAGAAGAAAACTTCCTTTAGGAATGTAGACTAAATGTTCTGCCTGTTTTTGAACTTAAAGTAAATGGAAGTCTACTTTATATGTCTTATGGCTTGCTTATTTAGCATAGCATTGTGTTTGATTCATCTATCTTGTTTTACACATAGCACTAGATTACTACTTTTCACATGTATAAAATGTCATCATCTAAAAATATCACTAGTTATTTATTTAATGTAATATTGATAGCCATTTGGGTTTTCACCAGTATTAAAGTTTTCTAAACATTATTTCTATGAACAGATATATCCTCAGAAGTTGAATGAATGGAACAGAGCGTGTATATCTTCAAATTTTCTATACGATGGCAGACTCTTCTCCTAAGTGACTGTACAAATTTTCACACCAACTCAGCAATATATGAAAGTTCTAATAGCTTTATATCTTCTTTTAAAAAGTACTGTTCTCACTCCTTTTCAAATTATATCATTTCTGTTCATCTATCTTCAGGTCCATGACACATTCCTTGGTTTTCTACATTCTTCTAGAAATCTCATCCAGTGACTTTTTAAATTTAATTATAGTTTTAAATTCTAAAATGTCTATTTGTTTCTTGCTTATAATTTCTTCTTTTCTTTGGAGATTTACTATCCTTTCATTCATCACAAGTACATTTTCCTTTGTCATGTTAATCACACTTCACTTACATTCTTTTGTGATAATTCCACCATCTGGGATATCTCAGTTTATTTTCTTCTCCTTTGATAGTAATACCATTTTCCTGGTTCCTCTTATGTTAAGTAATATGGGAGTTTATCCTGGACAGTGAGAAAATTGTATGGTGGAGAATCTTGATAGTGTTATATTCTTCTGAAAAGCTTTTATCTATTGTTTAGCAAACAATTACATGATTAGGCTCCAACTGAAATCTCTGTCTCATTTGAAATAGGCACCAACTCAATTTTAAGTACAATTTTTTTTTTTTCTTTTTACCTTTTAGGCAGAATGCCTGCATGTGCTATTTATAGCACATAAATGCCTGCAGGTGCTATTTATAAACCAGGTAGGGCCTTAGTGATTATACATAGAATACAGTTCAGTTCAGTTCAGCTCAGTTGCTCACTCATGTCTGACTCTTTGCCACCCCATGAATCGCAGCACGCCAGGCCTTCCTGTCTATCACCAACTCCCGGAGCTCACTCAAACTCATGTCCATCGAGTCGGTGATGCCATCCAGCCATCTCATCCTCTGTCGTCCCCTTCTCCTCCAGCCCCCAATCCTTCCCAGCATCGGTCCTTTCCAATGAGTCAACTCTTCGCATGAGGTGGCCTAAGTATTGGAGTTTCAGCTTTAGCATCAGTCCTTCCAATGAACACCCAGGACTGATTTCCTTTAGGATGGACTGGTTGGATCTCCTTGCAGTCCAAGGCACTCTCAAGAGTTTTCTCCAACATCACTAGAGTATTTAGTTCTCCTAAATGCTCTATCCTTTCCAGGACACTTGGACACTCTTTCTCTAGCACAAGTAATGGACTTTTTATTACAAGTTCAGCTGTCTTTCTCTGTGCTGTAAACATGGGTCATCCTCAGGCCAAACCCACAAAAATGGGACACACCTATGCCAGGACTATTCAAGTTTCAACTTTCATCTGAAATCCATCTTTTAAATTTTTCTTTTCTTTTCATTCACTCCCTGGAGCCCCCAGAGTGATTGATTTTCTTTCTTTTTTTCTTTTTTTTTAATTAGTCCAGAATTGATTCAGGGCTTTCCAGAAAGCTCAGTAGTAAAGAGTCCACTTGCCAGCACAGAATACACAGGTTCAATCCCTGGGTCGTGAAGATCCCCTGGAGGAGGAAATAGCAACCCACTCCAATATTCTTGCCTGGAAAATCCCATGGACAGAGGAGTCTGGTGGGCTAGAGTCCATAAGGTTGCAGAGTTAAAGGTAACTGAGCAACTGAACATGCAAGCAGAGCTGACTCATATTATTTTGGAACAATTAGAATATTAGAGGTTTACCCTGCCAGATGGTCTTCTCTGGTAGTTCAGATGGTAAAGAATCTGCCTGAAATGCAGAAGACATGGGTTCAATATCTGTGTTGGGAAGACCCCTGAAGAAGGGAATGGCTTCCCACTCCAGTATTCTTGCCTAGAGAATTCCATGAAGAGAGGAGCCTGGTGGGCTAAAGGAAATCAACCCTAAATATTTATTGGGAGGACCAGTGCTGAAGCTGAAGCTTTAATAGCCTGGCCACCTGATGCAAAGAGCCAGTTCATTGGAAAAGACCCTGATACTGGGAAAGATTGAGGGCAGGAAGAGAAGGGGTAGACAGAGGATGAGATGGTTGGATAGCATCACTGACTCAACAGACAGGAGTTTGAGCAAACTCTGGGAGATAGTGAAGGAGAGGCAAGCCTGGTGTGCTCCAGTTCATGGGATCACAAACAGTCAGAGAAGACTTAGTGAATGAACAACAACCCTGCCAAATGTTAACAAAACTCCACAAATTCTCTTTTTAATGCAATCTTCTATATAACCCATATGTGCTGTGCTCTGCTTAGTTGCTCAGTCATGTCTGACTCTTGGCAACCCCATGTACCATGGCCCGCCTGGCTTCTCTGTCCATGGGGATTCTCCAGGCAAGAATACTGAAGTGGGTTGCCATACCCTCCCCCAGGGGATCTTCCCAAACCAGAGGTTGAACCCATGTCTCCTGCATTCAGGTGGATTCTTTATCATCTGAGCCGTTAGGGAAGCCCATGAATCCTGGAGTGGGTAGCCTATCCCTTCTCCAGGGGATCTTCCCAACCCCAAAATTGAACTGGGGTCTCCTGCACTGCAGGTGGATTATTTACCAGCTGAGCTACCAATGCATTCTAAATTTGATGATAATCTCTTTTATTTCCAAATCTTTGGTTGCTTTTTCCTGTTCTTGTTTATCTTTTACAATTGGGCTTGGGGGGGGGGGGTATTTATTATTCCTTTCTATGTTTATGGTTTTTAAATCTATATGTTATTTCTTCAAGTAATTTTAAAACAATCACTTTATATTTTGAATTAAGTAATTCCAATATCAAGAGTTCTTAGAAATGTATTTATCCTGGTTTGTTAAGTCTGTTCATACTTACTCACAGGAGCTTTTTTTACTTCTATATTTGGTAAACTTATTATGTGCTCGTATTAGGCTTTTTAAAGGGAGATTATTTGAATTTGTTTCTGTCACATGTCTTCCAGTTTCATAAACCCAGGGCCTCTTTATTTTTTCAGCTTAGGATTCTCTGGACCTTGAAATTAAGAGGACATTTAATTTACAAGGAATATGAGGAAGGTCTATAGTTACAAATTCTCAGACAGAGTTTTTATTTTCTTTTTCTGAATCTGCCTAAAATACACAGGTTATCTTGTCATCTTCTTTGATTGCAGGTTAGGTTTTCTATCACTTTTTCATTGGCATTATAGCTATCTGAGAGTTTTTGCTTTACATGTGGGTCTTGATTCCAACTTGTCACTTTGTAAGAGTCCTAGGTATCACATTAGTTTCACCAAAGAGCCTATAAAAATCAAGTCTAGTTCTCAGTAAAAGTATCAATAAATGTTCCAAAGCAGCCACAAATTCTATATATCCTTACTGTTTTGGTTAAATTTTTCAACTTTTTAATTTTAGCAATCAATTTTACAGCCTATTTGCATTAATTTTCCTCCCCCTAAATGCTTCATAATAGCAGTGTTTTTCAGAATATCTAGTCACCCACCATATTGGTGGAAAAATGAGTTTTATAAGAATTCATGATTTTCTGTCTACTATTTCAGTTTAGTATTTTTCTTATTTTAATACAAAATTTCGTGAAAATAGACAAATTTGTTTTACTATAAACTTATGCTAACTCTCCAATGATTTATTCATATACACTTGACTGCCTTTTCTACTTTCCTTAAGTTCCCTATTCCTTTCTGCAGATATTATAGTCTACTATTATCTGAGGCCATTCAGTACTTTTTGAAAATTTTATTGGAGCATAGTTCATTTACAATACTGTGTTAGTTTCAAGTAGACAGCAAAGTGAATCAAAGTCATTCTGTACTAATCGGTTATTGTTTCAACTTTCCTGCCTCAAAATATCTGAATTTTCACATATTCTCTTTTCTTTTTCCTTCACTTCACAAGATTGACACTTATGCCCTACTTTCATTCTCCCTATCATCTTCACAACCCTTATGCTTAAAGAGTATTTTTACCATACTTTTGAGTAGCCAGTTTCCAAGATATCTCACTATACAATATGGTCTTCATTCTTCTAAATCTCTTCTTGAACTCACTACTCCTTTAAGCGATAAATTCTCCTTTTTTCTACTTCAAGTGTTTTGGGAAAGTAATCTTCCCTTCAAAATCAATCCCTTCATTTAAAATTGTATTGACACAATTTCAGCAATGATTCACTCCATCAAAGTCCTTTGGCCTTTTTCTCATACCCTTAACCTTGCTGCAAATTACTGTACATAAATCTTAGGTCACAAACTCTTCTACCTTTTGGAAGTCTCCTTAGTAATTTAGAGTTTCTTATTCTTGATCTTATCTAAAGTGTAGGCATTTCTCACAGTTCCAGGTTTTTGTCAAGCTCCTATCCCCATAACTCTCCATACTACATCATTTACTGATCTCTTTCTTCCCATAGTTCAAAATATTACCTCCATGAAATCAATTTCTAAATTTGTAGCTCAAGGGAACCCCTTTTCTGGGAATCATTTAAGCAAAATTGCCTAAGGCATTCTTTATTCCTCCCTCTTTTAACCCTGCCATCCAAGCAGTTGCCCCACAGAGACAATTTTAACTTACACAAAACACTTTTCATTCCTACTGCCATCACTTTACTTCACAATCACATCACCTAGTTAGTCTCTCAGTCTGTCTATTTCACTCTCTTCCCTCAGTCTATTCTGCATATTGAAGCTGTGTTAATGTTTCAAGGATATATCTCTGAACATGTTACCATGATTATGTTCAGAAACTTTCTTTTATTGTTCCCAATCTAGAAAATCTAATTGGTATCATGGAATTCTATAACTTGAGCCTCATTTAACTTCAAAACAGTTTGCACAGATTCACTTTAGGTACTCTGGGCACAAATCAATCTAGACTCATCATTTGATCATAATATGTTAGTCAAGAATCTGATTTCAAAGAACAAAACACACACAAGTATTTCAAAAAAGGAGAGTCTATTGAAAGGGCATAGTCTTTAAATAGGACCAAAATAGAGTTAAATCACATGAAACCTGGAGATGAAACTTGGGAAACTACTAAAAATTCAGGCAATCTTTTAAAACTTTCTTTGCTTCTCAGCAGTAAATATACCAAAAATAAAGTTTTCACTGTCTTGACTCCATGTGATATTTTTACAAATTCATATCTACCATCTTACCTCAGTGCCTTTATTTCTTAGTTTGAAGTTTTGAAGGACAGACTCCAGTTGGCAGTTGGCCAATGAATGGTATGATTCAAGATAGGTGTAATGTCCAGAGAAGGAGTCTTAAACAGTGCAGGCAATCAAAAGCATGTTAATTCAAGAACATATACAGTGTCTCTGTTTCTGAGTTATTTTTTATATATGCCTTCCACTTGTGACTGTATGTACTTCCCTGAACCCCATTTTTTCAAATACCCAAAATTATCCTCCAAGACTTCACACAAATACTATATCCTCCTTGAAGTTTTTCCAGATTTCTCAACTGAAAGTAATTGTTCCCTCCTGTGAACTCTCCTAGCTTTTCCTCTGACTCTCTGCTGTGGCAGGTCTTATCTCCCAAATTCAGCTGAAAGCAGAAAACTATAGTATTCCCCAACAATCGTTAGGTCAATACAAGGAACACAGTAACACTCGATAAATGTTCACCGAATGGCAAATGGGATTCTAAGAGAAAATTAAAGGCAGGAAGTACTTCTGAACCTTAAATTGAAGCTTTTTTTCAGAAAGTGTGTCACGTATTGACATAAATATTCTCACAAGAGAGGAAAAATTGATGGGAGTTAGAACACGTCCAAAACCAATTTAATGTCACTTAAAAAAAAAAAAAAGACTGCATTTATGTTCTAGGTGGGAAACGTAGATGACAAATATACTTTTAAGAAAAACATGAGCAAACACTCAAAAAACCATTCAGTAAGAATTTACTCTAGACTTAAAAGGACTCTAGTCTTGTGTTGACATCTTACTTATGGTAATAACATTTTTTGTTTCCTAGCAACAGGACAATCATTAGTTAACCATTCTATAAACCTCCTCTAAATAGAACCATGATTAAACTTTGTTGGATTGCTATCAGTATATTACCTTCTGCAGAGAGGCAAATACAAGCAACAAGATGTATGGTGCATTTCCTCACTTTCCACGTCTTAGAATTCTAAATTGTATATGCTTACTATTCAAATTCTGTAAGGAGAGAGACCCTGTGCTAGCTAGGAACTGTGGCATATCATTAAACCAATGGATATGGAGCGACTAAAGCATCCTTGCACCAAAATGCTAAGATTTGTTAAAATACTACAGTCTTAACTATTACTGCACAAGAAATGGGGACAGAAAACTTCTTACTTCGGAAGACTTGCTCAGTTCCTTCGTGGTGCAGAGTTGAGTAGGCTTGAGTGTGGGGGAATATTCTGCTAGCATTTAGGATTAATGGTTAAACATGACTTGATCTCTGCAAAGTTCATTCTGTTCATTCTGATACTTTTATTCAATATTTTACCTACTTATCCAGGTCCCTCTCTGGCTTATTAAAGCAGTTTATCTTTCTCACATATTTTGAATAGTAATTTTGAACTGTAAACAATGAAATGTATTTGTAGTCTCTGTACTCCAGGGCTCTAACTGTGAGACATCTTCTCTATGATTCTTAGACAAAGAAAGATAAATACCTCTCAGAGCATCATTCATTTATGTATAGTACCCCTTATGCTACCAAGGATTCCCAAATAAATTCATATTGATGTCCATTCTTACAATAGTTTTGCTGCATATTTGAATTTCCCTATACAGATTAGAGTATTGTTTAATTACTTTAAGCGTTTGTATTTTGCCTAGCAACATTTCACCACAGGATCCTTTTAATTGGATTTGTCCTAGGCTTATTGAATGATATCCCAATGTAATTGTTTTTCAAATTTTTCTCAAAGTAAATGCTTTGATTATAGTCAGTGGTGTCACCAAAGAATGACTTTAACCCTATAAACCTTCATTACCCTCTCCAGAGTTCCCTCTCCCAAAATAAGCACACAATATACGTATAAATGTCAGTTTCACTATGCAAATGCAGTGTCTAGAAACAGCTCACTATGTGCTCTTTCCAACTAGATTATCCTTTTCCCCTTCAAACATATGCAAGGTCTTCTCGTACAGCTTTCTATGTACTTTTACTTTTGAAGAAAATGAAGAGACAGCATTTTAAACAAGTTCATGCCTACCGTTTAGCATCACTCAGTGTCAAGCACATGTACCAGATACTCAAACGCTGTAGGTTAAACAAAACTATTTGTGGAGTTTGCTTTTCCCCTCTGGGATGAAAAATTTTGTGTATGGGATGGTTTGTGTATGTTGTTAATCTAATCACTGGGTTGTACAATTATGTCATTACAATTTGATAATACATTGGAAGTGGAAAATAGACAAGGGACTAGATCTGATAGAGTGCCTGATGAACTATGGACTGAGGTTCGTGATATTTTACAGGAGACAGGGATCAAGACTATTCCCATGGAAAATGCAAAAAAGCAAAATACCTGTCTGGGGAGGCCTTAAAAATAGCTGTGAAAAGAAGAGAAGTGAAAAGCAAAAGAGAAAAGGAAAGATATAAGCATCTGAATGCAGAGTTCCAAAGAATAGCAAGAAGAGATAAGGAAGGCTTCCTCAGCGATCAATGCAAAGAAATAGAGGAAAACAACAGAATGGGAAAGACTAGAGATCTCTTCAAGAAAATTAGAGATATCAAGGGAACATTTCACGCAAAGATGGGCTTGATAAAGGACAGAAATGGTACGGACCTAACAGAAGCAGAAGATATTAAGAAGAGGTGGCAAGAATACACAGAAGAACTATACAAAAAAGATCTTCAAGACCAAGATAATCACGATGGTGTGATCACTCACCTAGAGCCAGACATCCTGGAATGTGAAGTCAAGTGGGCCTTAGAAAGCATCACTATGAACAAAGCTAGTGGAGGTGATGAAATCCCAGTTGAGCTGTTTCAAATCCTGAAAGATGATGCTGTGAAAGTGCTGCACTCAATATGCCAGCAAGTTTGGAAAACTCAGCAGTGGCCACAGGACTGGAAAAGGTCAGTTTTCATTCCAATTCCAAAGAAAGGCAATGCCAAAGAATGCTCAAACTACCGCACAATTGCACTCATCTCACATGCTAGTAAAGTAATGCTCTAATTTCTCCAAGCCAGGCTTCAGCAATACATGAACTGTGAACTTCCAGATGTTCACGCTTATTTTAGAAAAGGCAGAGGAAGCAGAGATCAAATTGCCAATATCTGCTGGATCATCAAAAGAGCAAGAGAGTTCCAGAAAAACATCTATTTCTGCTTTATTGACTATGCCAAAGCCTTGGACTATGTGGATCACAATAAAGTGGAAAATTCTTCAAAAGATGGGAATAGCAGACCACCTGACCTGCCCCTTGAGAAACCTATATGCAGGTCAGGAAGCAACAATTACAACTGGACATGGAACAACAGACTGGTTCCAAATAGGAAAAGGAGTACATCAAGGCTAAATATTGTCACCCTGCTTATTTAACTTCTATGCAGAGTACATCATGAGAAACGCTGGGCTGGAAGAAGCACAAGCTGGAATCAAAATTGCCAGGAGAAATATCAATAAGCTCAGATATGCAGATGATACCACCCTTATGGCAGAAAGTGAAGAGGAACTAAAAAGCCTCTTGATGAAAGTGAAAGTGGAGACTGAAAAAGTTGGCTTAAAGCTCAACATTCAGAAAATGAAGATCATTGCATCCGGTCCCATTACTTCATGGCAGATAAATGGGGAAACAGTGCAAACACTGTCAGACTTTATATTTGGGGGCTCCAAAATCACTGCAGATGGTGACTGCAGCCATGAAATTAAAAGATGCTTACTCCTTGGAAGAAAGGTTATGATCAACCTAGATACCATATTGAAAAGCAGAGACATTACTTTGCCAACAAAAGTCCATCTAGTCAAGGATATGGTTTTTCCAGTGGTCATGTATCGATGTGAGAGTTGGACTGTGAAGAAGGCTGAGTGCGGCAGAATTGATGTTTTTGAACTGTGGTGTTGGAGAAGACTCTTGAGAATCCCTTGGACTTCAAGGAGATCCAACTAGTCCATTCTGAAGGAGATCAGCCCTGGGATTTCTTTGGAAGGAATGATGCTAAAGCTGAAAATCCAGTACTCTGGCTACCTCATGCGAAGAGTTGACTCATTGGAAAAGACCAATGCTGGGAGGGATTGGGGGCAGGAGGAGAAGGGGAAGACGGAGGATGAGATGGCTGGATGGCATCAACTGACTCGATGGACGGGAGTCTGAGTAAACTCCAGGGGTTGGTGATGGACAGGGATGCCTGGCATGCTGCAATTCATGGGGTCACAAAGAGCTGGACACAACTGAGCAACTGAACTGAACTGACAGTTTGATTCCATTACAATCTGATTTAATTAAGCATAAAACAAAATTTAAAGTAAATAATGGTAAGATTAATTGTTTTCCCTAGTGTAGCATACATAGGTCTCATCTAGAAGTAATATCTTTCTATCACTAATATGTAAAAGTACCAGTGAATATTTAAGAAATGTAAGAAAGCATATCTTGCTTCAGGATGAATTAAATTACATTGCTCCCAGTGATTTGGTGTTATTAATTCTTAAACTTATCAGGTTAGGTCATGATGCAAACTTAAAAGAATGCCAAAGAGAATCTTATGATCCTGAAAATTCACCCCAGAAAACAAGAGTTCCACTTGTTATACATATAATACCCTGCCTTTTCCAGCCGAAGGTGCCTTCCTCTTGCCCTTTTCTTTATGAGGAATAATTTAGCCATCCCATACTTAAATCGTTTGAGATCCTGTTTAACGAACACCTAGTCCAATTAGCTTTTTTTAACTCATTACTTTCATCTTTCCTTGTCTCACCCTCACCAATTTATGATAACATATATATTGTATTAAATTTGCTTCACATATCTGTTTCACTAAACCAAAAACTTATTGGGATTAGCAACTTAGTTTTATTTTCTTTGTATTTCAAAAGCCTTGACTAAGGCTGGACAGCAAGACAAATTCAATAAATATACGTTGTAGGTTTATAATCTGACATGGGTGAATACTTCAGAAGGTTGAGCTAATACTGTGTCTGTATTTAAAGCATATAGTGATCTTTTCAAATGTCACTTCAGAAGCACCATGACAATAAGTGTCAATGGCAAACTGCTATTTCAGGAGTGATTTTTGATTTAAAAATAAGATCATTCATCCTTGTCATTGTAAGGTAATTAATGTAAATTTCATTTGCATATTCTTGGCTTCATTTCTTTTCATTCTTTAATCTTGTAATCACTCCTAGTAATACTCTGAAAAGGTGACCTTAGGAAGTGATTAACATATTTATTTAGAAAAATAGAATAATTGCTTGTTTATTAGTGTAGTGTTTGAACAAATAAACAATAGATTAACTGAAGAAGAATGTTTCTCAAACTTGAAAATTGGTGGACAATACTAATACATGTCATCTTTTCAAAGAACAAGTAATGAATTTATTAAAATATTAAAGGAATATAAGCTTTTGGCAGAAACTGACATTTAACAGTTAGACTTCAACACAGCATTGCTTTATTAACTTTTGTTTCCTTGTATTTTTCCCTTTGTTTTCTTCCTTATATTTCTATCATGTCTTTCAGAAAATATTCATTTATACCTTAGGTTCATTGCTGTGTTTTTTCAGGGTCTTTTGCTATAATATTTCCTTTCCCATAGGTTCTAAAATCTCTCTTGCATGGTTTACTTTTTTCTCATTTCTTCTTGTTCTAGTTCTTATAAACTTCATCATTTTCACTTCCTAAAACATTTCTCATTTTTTTCCTCACATCTTTTATACCACTTGTCATATTTTCCTTTCCTGCATTCTCTTGTCTCACACTGTTCATTATATCTTACAGTTAGTCTCCTCTGTCTTACACACTTTTCTCATTCATCTGAGCCTGTAGTTCCTCATACTCAAAAATTTTAGCCCTTTTTAGAAATGTCTCTAATTCAGTTTCCAGTTCTTCAAGAAGCCACATCTAATTGTATCTGTTACTGTCATCAGAAGAGACTGCTTTGTACAGGAACCTTTCACATATTTCACAGCCTTGAGCTTCTTCATTCCCAGTGAAAATTTAATTAATGAATTTAAGAAGATCAATATGGACTTTATGGCACATATTCTATCATCAATAACCCCCATCCTATCTCAACCATTTCCATTTCAAAAAGCCCAGAATACCAAAATCCCAGCTAGGAGGTTATGGTTTTTTTTTTTTTTTTTTTTAATTCAACAATAAAAGAATACTAGTTAACATCAAACAATTAAAAATATCCTGGACCTTTTTTATTCACAGCTTATCCATGTTTAAGGTAATCAAAGTATCAAAGTACCAGCATTAAAAATACATGTGGTCAGGTACACACTTCAATGCCCAAACAGATGGCACTTATTTCTTCTCAATGGGCTATAAAATGGCAATCGTTATTTTCAAAAATAGCTTACTTTAATAGAACATTTGCTGTATTCCAGGTGCTATCCTAAAGTTTTAAATGTATGAACTAAGTCTTCACTACAACACTATGCTGCTAAGTCGCTTCAGTCATGTCCGACTCTGTGCGACCCCACAGACGGCAGCCCACGAGGCTCCCCCATCCCTGGGATTCTCCAGGCAAGAACACTGGAGTGGGTTGCCATTTCCTTCTCCAATGCATGAAAGTGAAAAGTGGAAGTGAAGTCGCTCAGTCGTGTCCGACTCTTAGTGACTCCATGGACTGTAGCCTACCAGGCTCCTCCATTCATGGGATTTTCCAGGCAAGAGTACTGGAGTGGGGTGCCATTGCCTTCTCTGACAACACGTGTATGCAATTTTTAGCCTTTTTTTTTTTTTTTTTCCACAGATGAGAAAACTGAGGTACTCTGAGCAACTTCTGGGTCTCTCAGCCCAGGGTCATCCCAGACCCAGACAGCTTGCATTTAGAGGCTGCATACATGAGCTGTCCAAAAACATGCTGGGCCTCCCATGTAGTCTATCAAGGTGACAGATACCCTTGTTCAGTGAATCCTCAGTATGAGTAGATGAAGTAACTAAAGTTAAGGATGTAGGTGAGCATAGAGAGGCAAAATTGGTTGTTTTTCTCATAATGGTTCAAGATATGTCAAATTATTCAAATGTTGCTGTGGATCTCTCATGGTACTAGCAATAAAAATATTTGCATTTTTTACATGAATTTGTTGACATAAATCATGTAAATACCATATATAAATTAAACCATCCAAGATAATCAATATATATATGTTTGAGTCATATACTGATTCCATGAAAATTCTATCAATAAAATTATAATTCTGCACTGATTATAATATTAAATGATTATATACACATACATATACACATATTTACTTTAAGTTCTTTTAAAAAAATCAATTACAAATATTATAATTGTTATTTATTTTCAATTTTATGCAATACACAGCCAATTCAAAGGTAAACATAATATTCCACATTAATGAATTATAACTTAAGATATCAAATGTAGAAGGCTGTATTTACTACAATATGTTTATAAAACTGGTATATTTAAGGGTTTGCTTATACAAATATATTGATTTTTTAAGTATTCCTTGCATGTATTATAGTATTTCATTCCTGAAACAACATTTTGGGATAGGTTCTATTTTTATCATCATGAGGAAGAGTATTAATATTAAACAACAGGTATAACAAGAGCACAGACCATTTAGAATGCAGACTAACAATGATGGAGGAGGATTCTGAGTCCAGTTCTGTATTGAGGAGAACCTGGAGGGGGCACTCTTGAGGAGGACTCAGATAGCCAGAGTGGTTGTGGGCAGGGGAGTACTTAGAGGAATAAGGGCATTAATTATTTATCAACTGGTATCTCTCATAAAATGCTTTTAATTTGCTCATAAAAAAACCTTGCCATTAGTTTAAAAGCTATTATATATATATATATATATATATATATATATATATCCATGCATTTTAATGGGAACAATTATGATGCATTTCATCTCAACCCGACCCTCAAACAATTTTCAAAGATAGAAAAATATAAGCAATTTAAATAACATGAAATATCACAACAGTACTGAACAAGGAGGAAAATATGACTAAATAGCAAGTGGAGGTAAGTGGAAAGGGTACAAAAAAATCATATTGGGGAAGGAATGAATAAATGAAGAGGAAAATGATTGACTCTGAGACAAGGAAGCTTTTGTGGAAGTACAGGGTTACTCTGCATTGAAACTGCAATGAAAAATAGTTACAGCACAGAAAAACAACAACAATAACCTTGAAGCACAAAATAAAAATAAAATCTGAGAGCATTTAGAAATAAGTCAAACTTGTGTTTGGCTCACAATAGAGAGAGGGAGGTATCAGAGAAGCATCTACCTCTCCATACCTCTCGCTAGTTCTAATTACACAAAGCAATCATGCTAATACAGCAATTAGAAATTATTTTGTACTCTATTCTCTAACCAAAAGCTGATGATTTTTAAAATGTTTTTGCCTGAAACAAAAGGGTCAAATGTTATTATATTTCTTTATTAAGGTGTAGGATAGAAAAGTGTTATACTGAAATAAAGAGGTCAAATGAAAAGTGGTGTAACTTTTTAAGAATCATGACTCTTAAATAATTGAAGAGCTAGCAATCAATACAGCCATATGAGGCATAAAAGCTGAGGATCTGATGATCATTTCCACGTTCCAGTGCAGCAAATGAAACTGAATTAGCCAAACTGTGGTCACAAATGTAATAAGATACACAGAACTTCACCCCAATTCTGCCTCATATCAAAACCTATGTCCCACATAATTGTGTTATATAGGAATAATTTCCTATTTATGTCTATTGTCAACATTTGAATGATAAAAAGAATTATACACAGTTTTATCAAAAACTAGGGTAAGTAAATGATCATATTTGCAAGGGTCTGCTTTGCAAATCTGATCATCTACAGGTGAAGTCAGTAGATTTTTCCTTAAAAATATTTCCATTGTCAAAACCCTCGCGCCACTGACTGAAACTCTACTATTTGATTTCAGATGGGTTTAAAAATTGTCCCAAATATAATATATTCTGGGATAAAAGCTAAAGGAAGCTTTTATCACACATAAATACCACATGAGATTTAACTAATAAATGTCTTTCCAGAGTAGTGCCATGGAAAGAACATTGAAGTATGAGTCAGAAGACCTCCATTTTAGTTCTTAGCCACTTACTAACTGATTGGTATGATGATGTCACTTGACCTTTCTGAAGTGAGTTTGTTTACATAATGGAGGCAACAATGCCTTTATAATTATACTGCACTAACACCTAATTACATTGCAGAATATTTCATGCAACTGGGCAAGTTATCGTATTTTTAAAGCTGTTCACCTCATTAACAGGTAAGCTCTCAGATCTGTTGGATGGAAAGGCATTCATATTCCATAGCTATTGTTCAGTAGCTAAGTCATGTCTTACTCTTGCAGGCCCATGGACTGTAGTCCACCAGGCTTCTCTGTCCATGGGATTTCCCAGGCAAGAATACTGGAGTGGGTTGCCATTTTCTTCTCCAGGGGATCTTCCTGATCCAGGGATCAAACCCATATCTCCTGCTTTTGCAGGTGGATTCTTTACCACTGAGCCACCAAGGAAGCTCCACATTCCATAGACAAAAGCTGTATTGGTAGTACTGAAGTAAGATGCAGAAAAGTGTCTCTGGGTACCTGGTGTAAGTGTGGGGAGCATGCAAATGGAGAGAGAGGTGCTAAAAAGAACAGAAACACAAACTTCATCTATTTTACAATTTTGTCTGTAGATGGCCATGAGATTTAATGTATAAGAAAATAAAGTAAAACCGACTAAATGAAAAATAAAATGCAAGTTATTTTTCATAGTCTCTCTAGAGCTAATTCTCTTGTTCTACTTGCTCTGGAATTGTAGGTTCCTTTAAAATGGAAATAGAAAGAAAGAAAGAGGAAAGGAGGGAAGGAAGGAAGAAGAAAAGAGAGAGGGAAGGAAGAAAAGAGAAAAGAAGGAAGGGAGAAAAGGAAGGAAAAAGATTTAAATAGAAATGCTATGAAATATGCAATTTCTTGTTGACAGTCTCATTCTGGACTTTGGCTTCAGATTTCTGCCATCAGGTTATTCCTCCTGTGTTGTGGGATTTGACCAGCCAACACCCATCCTGAATGCTGAGCCATTTAGAAATCACTCATTCATGGCTTGCAAATCAAATTGGTCAGAATATTTTCAGAATACAGATAAATTATGACTACCACCTTACTCACCACAGCCATCTCAGTGGGACTGCTGAATGGATCTAAATTAGACTCTGTCCGTTTTAACCCATAGAGGCTATGACTCTTAGGCCTTTTTTTTTTTTTCCAATAAAAATCAGTTGTAGCAAAATAACTTTGCTTCATTAATAAAGGCACAACTTGGGAACTACTTAGCAATTAGTTAACAAACAGTATCTCATCCTAAGGTACCAAGAGAACAAATCATAAAATATTACAATTTTTTTCCTCTAGTTTTACTACAACATATAACTAAAGTTAATGTTAATTTTAAGGAGACCATATAACTTATTAACACAGCTATCACTGTCTTGTATATCTGACCTTTTACCTTTATTTCAATATTTAAAAATATCCCTTATACTTGAGAAATGACAATCCTTTTTCTAATTATGAAATGATAAACTGCCTCCTTTACAACTCATGATTCTAGTGAAAAATGAGAATATTCTATTCATTGTAAATCCCATGTGTTATTAGTAATTTATTAATCAACCAAGATTTTAAATGTCTGTAAATATATCTCTGAAAACTCCCACTACTTTTTCTCTCCAAATTTCAGTTTAAAAACAGTACAGATCTAAGCATGAAATAATCTTTAATCTTTCTTCAAATTTCAGCCACATGAGTGGTACTCAGCGAGAAGAACTTGAGAGCCCTCCCTATAGCCAATAAGAAACAATATGCAAAACTGATGATCTCCTACATAGCCATTGATCCTTTAGCCAGGAAGGAGAGATGTGTGAGAGAAAAAGAGAGAGATTTTGTTGTTCAAAAATGCCAGTAGTATATTGTATTATTAATGAATATATGAAACAGTAATTGGTTAAAAATGCCAAGAGTCTATTCCCAAAAGCATCTTTACATGACCCCTAAAGCTAGAGGATGCTAATGGCACCCTGGACCTTAGGATAGCCATCATGTTCAGACTCAGTTTTTCTTACATTATAAGCCAATAAACCCAGCAAAGCAAGCAGCCATTAATAATGCACATAGTGTGTTTCTTCCCTCAGTACCCAGACTTTATTTGACCATTTGCATCAGTGTATTTTCAGGAAGGAGACACAAAAACTCATTGGTGGCCCAGCAACAAAATCAGAATCTCTCCTGAAATAAATGTAGGTATATTCCTTATCGTAAAATTCCTCTTAAGGAATTTTAAAAATGAAAATTCCTTTTTTCAAAGAAAGTATATTTCTGAAATTATTATTCATTCTAAAGTAAAAATACTGAGTCTACAAATATACAACTCCTGTTTCTTTGCCTTTTAGTCATATATGTGATGTTCATATATATACTTGTGCATACAAACACGCATAGTGCAAAACTGTTACATCATGTGGTCCATTCTTTTATGATTTTGGATGTTTCTTTTCCATTTTGAGAAAGAGTTCAAATTAATATGCTTGACTGCATAACATGCACAAACACTATCCCTATGATTATCCCTAACTATCATAAAGTACTAAGTGATTTTCTTTCCCAAAACAAATGAAAAACCATTAACAGCTTTGCAAACATGCTAATTAGGTGTCAAGCTTCTTTAATATGCATCTTTTTGCTAAAAGTTGAGGCAATAGGTGGGTTATCATTTTTCAGTATGAAGTCGACACAGATTTTGATTAATCTTATAAATGTCCTTGTGCTAAAATGATACCTGTATGCTTCATTTTCCAGAAAGCACCATGCTTTAGCCAAGTAAAAATACACACAGATTCTTGCTAAGATCTGTAAAGAAAAAGTCTGTTATGGGAAATTCAGCACCTGTGGCAGTATCAGCCAGGGGAAATATTTCCAATATTTTTACATCACAGCCCTTTGGCACTCTCAAATCACACTTAAGTGTTCACTTCCTATACTGCTTTCCCCTAGGATATCCTGGATATATCCCTTGGCAGGAATCCCTCACTATTAAAATAAATTGCTTTCAGCTGTGAATATTTAATTACAAATAATGAGGAATAGAGATGGCAGAAAATATCTATTACTAGTGAACCAGAATACAAGTCTGGTCTAGTATCAGACTAAAGTGGGTTACAATCAAGATGAAGTCATCAGTTAAATATTTGGTACAGTAATTTAAACATGTTCAAACTGAAACTCCGATCTTTTGGCCACCTGATGCGAAGAGCTGACTCATTTGAAAAGACCATGATGTTGGGAAAGATTGAAGGCAGGAGGAGAAGGGGACGGCAGAGGATGAGATGGTTAGATGGCATCACCAACTCAATGGACATGGGTTTGGGTGGACTCCGGGAGTTGGTGATGGACAGGGAGGCCTGGCGTGCTGCTATTCATGGGGTCGCAGAGTCGGACATGACTGAGTGACTGAACTGAACTGAACTGAATCTAAACAACTGCCTGATCAAATTAAAACAAAGCCAAAAAGGTCTGCTTCAGCTATAGAATTTAACATTAAAATATGGAAACAAAGAGAAAAAAACCCTACTGTTACACAGGTTTGGGCTGTACTGTGTTGTCTTAGTATCAGTAGTAGTAATAGTTCCCTTTGTAGTAAGGGAAACTGAAACTCTCTAAAGAAGCTTCCACAGAATTAATGGAGAAGTCTCCCTTGTCAGCTGACCAGGTGACATTTCTTGAAGAAATGAAAAATGGATGCAGTATGTTTGCATTGACAACTGTAAAACCAAGGGATTCATGTGGACTGACAAAGCCTTTGTAAGACATTGATAGGGTGTCTTGGTGTAGCAACACTGGGAAAATAAAGACACAGCACTATACACCTTTCAGGAGAGCCACAAGGGCAATGAGAAGCCAGGTGCTGAGGCAAACATCTAACATATGAGAACTGTACCCAATCCAAATCCACATACTGTATTTATAGGATAGCAGTGGAGGGGTGATTTGCATTAGGAAACAATTGTTCACTTTGCATTTCTTTTAAAAAAGAATTCCCCTGGTATATTTTTTTAAGGACAATCACTACAATAAAAAGACAAACTGCACACATTGAACCTAATACCTAATTTTATCATTTACTCCTTGGAAGAAAAGTTATGACCAACCTAGACAGCATATTGAAAAGCAGAAACATTACTTTGCAGACTAAGGTCCATCTAGTCAAGGCTATGGTTTTTCCTGTGGTCATGTATGGATGTGAGAGTTGGACTGTGAAGAAGGCTGAGCGCCGAAGAATTGATGCTTTTGAACTGTGGTGTTGGAGAAGACTCTTGAGAGTCCCTTGGACTGCAAGGAAATCCAACCAGTCCATTCTGAAGGAGATCAACCCTGGGATTTCTTTGGAGGGAATGATGCTGAAGCTGAAACTCCAGTACTTTGGCCACCTCATGCAAAGAGTTGACTCATTGGAAAAGACTCTGATGCTGGGAGGGATTGGGGGCAGGAGGAGAAGGGGAAGACGGAGGATGAGATGGCTGGATGGCATCACTGACTCAATGGATGCGAGTCTGAGTGAACTCCGGGAGTTGGTGATGGACAGGGAGGCCTGGCCTGCTGCAATTCATGGGGTCGCAAAGAGTCGGACACGACTGAGCAACTGAGCTGAACTGAACTGATATCTATTTTAAGATAATGAATCAATTCATTATCCCCCAAAATATTTCTCATGGACCTTTTAATTCATGCCACCTACCCCACTTCTCAGGCAAAGTATAATTTTGTTTCTTTCATAATAGATTAAGTTGTATTTTCTAAAATATTATGTAAATAAAATCATACAGTAAGTACATTTTGACACTCATTCATGCTCCCACATGTGTTAAGAGTATTGCTTTTTAATTACTGAGTAGTATTCCTGTGAATAGATACATTATTTTGTTTACTCAATCACCTCTTGATGGAAATTTGGGCTGTTACCAGTTATGAATTACTATAAAGAAAGCATGCACAATTTATTCAATGGATATATGACTTCATATACCACAGACTGCAAGCCACAATCAGAGGAAATGAATGTATTTAGAATATGTAAGGAAGAGCTTATAAAATTTAGTAATATGAAAACAAACAAAATCACCAAGGAAAAAAATGAGTGAAAGTTTTAAACACACTTCACTAAAAAGATATATGGATGGCAGACAAGCACAAAACAAAAATTCTAAACATTATTAGTCATTCAGGAAATACAAAGTGAAAGCACAGTGAGCAGCCTCTACATACATATTTGATTGGCTGAAGTTTAAAAGCCCTGGCCATACCAAGTGCTGACAAGCATATAGAAGAGTTGGAATACTCACCTACAGCTGATGATGAAGTAAAAAGGTACCACCACTTTGGAAAACAGTTGACACTTTTTTGGAAAGTTAAGTGTCTATCTAACATGTGATTCAGCCATTACATTCCTAAACAAAATACCACAGCATTTAAAATCATGTTTTTTAAATTTCTGCACTTTTGTAATTTACCTGACTCTCAATATCAGTTCACTTCAGTCATTCATCGTGTTGGACGATTTCTGACCCACGGACTGCAGCACACCAGGCTTCCCTGTCCATCACCACCTGCAGGAGCTTGCTCAAATTCATGTCTATCAACTTGGTGATGCCATCCAACCATCTCATCCTCTGTCATCTCCTTCTCCTCCTGCCTTCAATCTTTCCCAGCATCAGGGTCTTTTCAAATGAGTCAGTTTTTCCCATCAGGTGGCCAGAGAACTGGAGTTTCAGCTTCAGCATCAGTCCTTCCAGTGAATGTTCAGGACTGATCTCCTTTAGGATGGACTGGATGGATCTCTTGCAGTACAAGAGACTCTCAAGAGTCCTCTCCAACACCACAGTTCAAAAGCATCAAGTTTTCAGCGCTCAGCTTTCTTTATAATCCGACTCTCATATCTATACATGATACTGGAAAAATCATAGCTCTGACTAGACAGACCTTTGTTGGCAAAGTAATGTCTCTGCTTTTCAATACGCTGTCTAGGTTGGTTATAACTTTTCTTCCAAGAAACAAGAGTTTTTTTTTTTTAAATTTCATGGCATCAGTCACCATCTGCAGTGATTCTGGAGCCCAAGAATAGAAAGTGTATCATTGTTTCCATTATTTCCCCATCTATTTGCCATGAAGTGATGGGACAGGATACCATGGTCTATGCTTTCTGAATGTTGAGTTTTAAGCCAGCTTTTCACTCTCCTCTTTCAGTTTTACCAAGAGATTTTTTAGTTGTTCTTTGCTTTCTGCCATAAGAGTGGTGTTATCTGCATATCTGAGGTTATTGATATTTCTCCCGGCAATCTTGATTTTAGCTTGTGCTGCCTCCAGCCCAGCATTTCTCATGATGTACTCTGCATATACATTAAATAGGCAGGTTGACAATATATAGCATTGACATACTCCTTTACCTATTTGGAACCAGTTTGTTGTTCCATGACCAGTTCTAACTGTTGCTTCTTGACTTGCATACAGGTGTCTCGAGAGGCAGATCAGGTGGTCTGGTATTCCCATCTCTTTCAGAATTTTCCACAGTTTATTGTGATCCACACAGTCAAAGGCTTTGGCATAGTCAATAAAGCAGAAATAGATGTTTTTCTGGAACTCTCTTGTTTTTTTCAATGATCCAGCAGATGTTGGCCATATGCAGACGACATCACCCTTATGGGAGACAGTGAAGAACTAAAGAGCCTCTTGATGAAAGTGAAAGAGAAGAGTGAAAAAGTTGGCTTAAGTTCAACATTCAGAAAACTAAGTTCATGGCATCTTGTCCCATCACTTCATGGCAGAAAGATGGGTTAACAGTGTAAACAGTGGATGATTTTATTTTTCTGGGCTCCAAAATCACTGCAGATGGTGACTGCAGCCATTAAATTAAAAGACGCTTACTCCTTGGAAGGAAAGTTATGACCAACCTATATAGCATATTCAAAAGCAGAAACATCACTTTGCCAGCTAAGGTCCGTCTAGTCAAGGCCATGGTTTTTCCAGTGGTCATGTATGGATGTCAGAGTAGGGCTATAAAGAAAGCTAAGTGCTGAAGAATTGATGCTTTTGAACTGTGGTGTTGGAGAAGACTCTTGACAGTCCCTTGGACTGCAAGGAGATCCAACCAGTCCATCCTAAAGGAGATCAGTCCTGGATGTTCATTGGAAAGACTGATGTTGAAGCTGAAACTCCAATACTTTGGCCACCTGATGTGAAGGATTGACTCATTAGAAAAGACCCCAATGCTGGGAAAGACTGACGGGAGGAGGAGAAGGGGACAAGAGAGGATGAGATGGTTGGATGGCATCACCGACTCAACAGATGTGGGTGGACTCCAGGAGCTGGTGATGGACAGGGAGATCTGGCGTGCTGTGGTTCATGGGTCTGCAAAGAGTCGGACACGACTGAGCAACTGAACTGAACTGAACTGAGATGAATGCAATCGTGTGGTAGTTTGAACATTCTTTGACATTGCCTTTCTTTGGGATTGAAAGGAAAACTGATCTTTTCTAGTCCTTTGGCCAATGATGAGTTTTCCAAATTTGCTGGCATATTGAGTGCAGCACTTTCACAGCATCATCTTTCAGGATTTGAAATAGCTCAACTGGAATTCCATCACCTTCACTAGCTTTGTTCCTAGTGGTGCTTCCTAAGACCTACTTGACTTCACATTCCAGAATGTCAGGCTCTAGGTGAGTGATCACACCATCGTGATTATCTTGGTCTTGAAGACCTTTTTTGTATAGTTCTTCTGTGTATTCTTGCCACCTCTTCTTATTATCTTCCACTTCTGCTAGGCCTATACAATTTCTGTCCTTTATCGAGCCCATCTTTGCATGAAGTGTTCCCTTGATATCTCTAATTTTCTTGAAGAGATCTCTAGTCTTCCCCATTTTATAATTTTTTCCTCTATTTCTTTGCATTGATCCCTGAGGAAGGCTTTCTTATCTCTCCTTGCTATTCTTTGGAACTCTGCGTTCTAATGGGTATATCTTTCCTTTCTCCTTTGCCTGTAGATTATCTTTTCTCAGCAATTTATAAGGCCTCCTCAGACAACCATTTTGCCTTTTTGCATTTCTTTTTCTTGGGGAGGGTCTTGATCACTGGCCTCCTATACAATGTCACAAACCTCCATCCATAGTTCTTCAGGCACTCTGTCTATCAGATGTAATCCCTTGAATCTATTTGTCACTTTCACTGTAAAATCATAAGGGATTTGATTTAGGTCATCTTGAGTGGTCTAGTGGTTTTCCCTACTTTCTTCAATGTAAGTATGAATTTAGGGGTAAGGCAATGAGGAGTTCATGATCTGAGCCACAGTCAGCACCTGGTCTTGTTTTTACTTACTCTATAGAGCTTCTTCATCTTTGGCTACAAAGAATATAATCAATTTGATTTCGGTACTGACCACCTGGTGATGTCCATATGTAGAATCTTCTTGTGTTGTTGGAAGTGGGTGTTTGGTATAACCATTGCATCCTCTTGGCAAAACATCATTAGCATTTGCCTTGCTTCTTTTTGTACTCCAAGGCCAAATATGCCTGTTACTCCAGATATCTCTTGACTTCCTACTTTTGCTTTTCAGTCCCCTATAATGAAAAAGACATCTTTTGGGGGTATTAGTTCTACAAGGTCTTATAGGTCTTCATAGAACTGTTCAAGTTCAGCTTCTTCAGCATTACTGGTTGGGGCATAGACTTGGATTACTGCAATAGTGAATGGTTTGCCTTGGAAATGAACACAAATCTTTCTGTCATTTTTGAGATTGCACCCAAGAACTGCATTTCAGAATCTCTGGTTGACTATGAGGGCTACTCTATTTCTTCTAAGGGATTCTTTCCTACAGTAGTAGATGTAATGGTCATCTGAATTATAGTTCTCACTATGCTAGAAATCAAAAGCCATGTAAACACATTTCTTTCATGAGAAGAACATTTATAATTTGACATGCTTTCTGCTGAGCTAGTATAACAATTTCAGAAGCCCTTTATCTCACATGAAAACTAAGGCAAAGTCTAGAAAGAGTTAGCAATCACCTGTAGAATTTAAAATACTATAATATTGTTGAAGCTATGCTATTTTGCCATTATTTCTTCATATTGATGAAAGAAGAAATTCATCATTACATTTATTGAGAAAATAAAAGTATAGCCTTTCTCTCTTCTGTTTGGAAGTTCTCCAAAGACACACGTCTAATGGACAAGGCCATAAAATGTAGTTTACCTCTGTTCCCTTCTTTTCAGTAAAACCAATGCCATTAAATCAATGCTCAAAGAGGGTTCTTGAACACTGCCTTTTTGAACAGAATATGTCTTGCAAACTTAAACCTAAAGATCACTGAAGATACGTGTTCATCTAAACTTTTGCTTTTATTCTGGTAATCTATTTTAGTTTCTTCTTAAAGACTGTTGATTAGGGTCAGATTTTAGTTCTATAAAGTGAATATCCCTGCCTTCACCATTCATAAATCTATAAAAGAAAAAATCATGAAGTTAAAACATTAGCTATGAAGCCACATGTTTTCCTAAAGGTAAAACAGTGAGCTTGAAAACAAAGGAGATCCTTTAGTGACATATAGACTCTAACTAGCTGTGTGTCATTTTTTAAAATGACCAAGAATGTGTTATATTGAGTGACATGGAACAAATATTTATTATGCACTTATTTCCCAGTCAATTTTAGGAACTAGGTAGGAGTGATGAGTCAAATACTGTTTTGCCTCTATGAACCTAACACACTAATCATGGAATATGTAAAATAATCAGGCAAATCAATCAATAAACAGACAATCACAAATCTGTTTGTAGAGATAGCGAACTTCTGGACTCGTTTATCTTCTTTCTTTTACCTAGCGACTGAGCACCTTTTCTGTTTGAAAAATTGGCTGTTGTATGACAACCCAGAAATTGAATCTAGGATGTGTGAAGTAGGGTAGATTCATTCTAGGAGTAGAAGGTATACTGTCTAAGACAACCTCCAAAGTCCAAGAGGAGTGGCATGAATGCCCAGCAGTGAATATCATTAACACTATAGGTACCAGGCAAGCTTGCTTCGCATAAGTGAGGAAAGTGAGGTTGCTCAGTCGTGTCTGACTATTTGCGACCCCATGGACTGTAGCCTACCAGGCTCCTCTGGCCATGGGATTTTCCAGGCAATAGTACTGGAGTGGATTGCCGTTTCCTTCGATTGCCGTTTCCTTCTCCAGCGGGTCTCCCCGACCCAGGGATCGAACCCAAGTCTCCTGCATTGTAGACAGACGCTTTACCGTCTGAGCCACCAGGGAAGTCCCAAAAGAAAAGCAGGATGGAGGAGAGAGTGTTCACCTAGATTCAATCTCTGAGGAATACAAGATTATGGAAGAAATTGTCCACTGAATTTCAAAGTAAGGGTAATTGATGATGTTGGAAAGAGCAATTCCAGTAGAAAGCAAGTCCATAAGTCTCATTGGAGTGGGCTGTAGAGCAAATACAATTCAGATGTTAAAATGAGTGAATTAGATCTTTATGTAAGCTTCCCGGGTGTCTCAGTAGTAAAGAATCCACCTGCCAAAGCAGGAGATGCAGGTCCAATCCCTGGTCTGGGAAGATTCCCTGCAGAAGGAAATGGCAACCCACTCCAGTATACTTGCCTGGGAAACTCCAAAGTCAGAGGAGCCTGGCAGGCTACAGTCCATGGGACTGATTGCAAAGAGTCTTAGTGACCGAACAACAACAACAAAGGTCTTCAAGTATCAACTTGGGTAAAATTTGAAAAACTAATGCAGAGTGAAATTAAATGTTGATAAAGATATGTTAAGGTATCATTAATCTCAGCTTAATGATATTACATATCATTTATAAATGGTAAATGTTTAAAATCATGAATGGAAGGACGTACTCCAAATTCAGAATAGCAGTCATTTCTGGGGAGGAAGAGATGGGATATGAAAGAGGAATAGAATTTATTCAACTGTGTTTTATTCCTTAAAATAAAAAGGACTCTCATGTAAAAGTGATGTGAGTGATAATGGAGAACATAGCTTTCTGATAAACTGAGGTTCCCAGAGAGTAATTACCAAGTTTCCAAAACTAGTTAGTGAAGTCCGAATCCAGAGTCTTTCCTTTCAAGTGTAGTTTCTCTCTCTCTCTTATACACACACAACTTACTGGGAATCTCATGGTCCCTTCAAAGGTAAATTAAGGCCAATATTTTTTTTTAAATCTATTGCAGTATCTGATCAAATAACAGTTTTTGCTAAGAAGAGGGATTAAAATTAATTTATATCTGTTTAATGCTTTAATATCATATTTCATTCATGTCCATCATTCGTTTGATCCTCACAAGTTATTATTAAATTTATTTACATATAATACATATTAATGATTCTCCAACACAGATCAATACAAATCCTTCAAAGAATACACAGCAGTTTCTAGTTAATTCAACACAAACCTGCCTTTATTGTTTTGCTGTAATCTATTTCATTTTCCTTTATTATATAATGTGTTTACCTTTTTGGGCTGTTTATGGAATTCATTGCATATTCATGAGGTTTATATATTTTTGCTACTGGAAAGAGTCTGTATCTTAAAAGTATTAGTCCTTTATTCCTCATCCTTTTCATTTTATAAAATTGAAAAAAAATTTTTCCATAACTGCAATTTACACATTTTCTTCATGAGCTTGGATAGCTGACTTTAAAAGCCTTTAAAAGCCTTTGAAGTAGCACAGTCAGGTACTAAATGTCATGGTGTCACCTCCTCTCTACATTTAGGCTGAATCTGTCCTCTCAACCTATAACTTCTGTTATTCTTACTCACCACTCAGAGTGTGAGGCTGCATATGTGAAACCTTTGCTTTATTTTAATGTCTCTAAAAAGCACCTGCCTAGCAGGAATATTACAAAGATTAGTAAAATAACACATATAAAAATATTAGAGCAATATCAGGCACACAGTAGTTACTCAGTAAATAGCAGCTATTAATTTATTACTATGGTTGCCTATTAATTTATTACTATTAGTAAATAGTAGCTATTTATTACTATTGTTGCCTTATAAATAGATTTAATAACTATTTACAAAACTCATTCTCTTATTTATAAGTATAGGCATATTTTATATTTTTTTTACGTAATGATTTTCTGCGTTTCCAATTCTTCATGATTAATTCTCCTAATAATATCCTTTTCATGGTTTGGCTTTTGCTTTAAAATATTCCACTTTCCTGTCATATTTCAATAACAGTAAGTGAAGTCTGAATTTGAGCCATCACTTCCTTATTTTCTGCCTTAATACTGAAAAAAAATTAATAAATAACACTCTTACAAAATTCTGTATCAATCAGGCCATGCTCTCTTTCTTTTTGTTATATTCCACAATATATCCAAGATCCCAAACAGGATATAGGATATCCTGTAGCATGAGCATTAAGTCAGAAGATGTACATGAAATGATTGGGATCATGGCTGGAACACAGCAACTGTTCATCAAATGTTAATGCTTTGCTATGGTATGGATCTATCCATGCAATGAGATGGCAGGAAACCTCAGTGCCTAGAACTATCAACAACTTCAAGTATTTGGGTGGGTATCTATAGGGCAGGACTTCCTTTGAGCTTCAAAATAACCAAAGGTATTTCCAGAGTAGGTGTGTGTGCATGCTAAGTCACTTCAGTTGTGTTCAACTCTGTGCAACCCTATGGACTGAAGCCCACCAGGCTCCTCTGTCCACGGGATTCTCCAGGAAAGAATACTGGAGTGATTTGCCATGCCCTCCTCCAAGTGATCTTCCTGACCCAGGGATCAAACCCATGTCTCTTATGTCTCCTGCATTGGCAGGCAGATTCTTTACAACTGGCGACATAGAGTAAGCAGGAGAGGCAAATGGCAGAAGGATGAACAAGAAAAGTAATTCTCAAAACACATGAAATGGCAGCTGCAGATTCACAGAACAGGTGGGAGAGGTATCTGGCTTGTTGGTGAAAGCCTAGACCACCAACATGATGATAAAGGGCTCTATCAGAAAAAATAATGCTGGGAGCTGCTGCCTTTTCCTCATCTCAGGATTGATTCTTCTTCAGATACCATAATAAAAATTCTACTCAATTTTCACCTTCAGTATGATTTCTGATTCTTCCTATATTCAGTAGAGAACTGCATCTTCTCTATCGGTCTCTCATTGCTTTCCCCCAATCTTAGTAAAAGAAGCTCCAGAAAAAAATCTGTAATCTCTTCCTGCAATACAGTGACCCCAATTTTTAATTTTTTTAATCACTATTAGGAAACGTCACTAGCATGCCTTTGTTTGTTACACCAGGAATTTCATCTTTCTCCCACATGCTGTTGAAGACGGCAGGTAAAGGTTTGTTCTGATTTGTGTAGAGATTTGTGGTGAAGACAAAAGTATACACCACAACCACCCTCCATCCTCTTGCCGCAGATTTGTCTTCTGTCATCCCGGACCTGAAATATCTTTTTTTTAATTGAGTATGCCTTTACCCTTTGATTAATAGTGAGCTATCTCATTAAATCTTGACCTATGTTTTATAACAAAAAGTAATATTTTTTTTTGTTTGCAAAAGCTCCAGAAGGAACGGAAGTTACAAGGTTTCTTGTTCACTCTGCCATCCCAACCTAGCTGTTTCTCTTTCAAGTTTCACACCATCTTATTTTAGTTGTATCACCTCTGATGTGAGTCTCTTGCTTTTACCTGTCCTTACTTTCTCTTAGATCTCTAATCACACTGCCTCATCTCTACAGAAAGATTTGTATGGGTAGTTTATTTTTCTTTTCACATTTATTCCTGTTGCATATTCATTTTGTTAATTATTTCTGTAACTGTAAATACCCATTTTACTAAATTAAAGTTTTTGACTCTACATCTTCTCTTGAGACTTTTCTTCAATTTTAATTTGTCTTGGCATTCTGAGCTTTTGAGAATTAAGCAAAGAAATATGTATTTGTGGTTCTTTCAGTTCTACCAGAAATTTGCTTATCTTACATATACCTATGCAAAATACACTTTTGAGAAAGTCATTTAATCTATTATCAGTGAGCAAAGTTAACTGCATTTCTTCCCCCTTCATAATCTCCATTTTGTTATATATATATATATATATATATATATATATATATATATGTACAACTCTGTAGATCCACCTTCCTAATTTCTGATAATATGTATATTCAAGCACATGTCTTCTGGTTCAATGAAGTTAAGTGATTCTGATGCTAAGTGGATAGTATTGATACTTATGATAGTCTACTTCTCTTGCTGAATCATTTCCTATGTGACAGCCACTATGGGAAGAATGACCTCTTATTAAATGCTGTGGCATATATTATCCGTGCTCATAAACAGATGGTTCTCCTCCTCTCCCTAACATACACAGCCCATTTGCACTTAGGCAGGGTTAGGTGACCAGCTGTGGATAATGGGCTGAAAGAAGCATTTATGAGTGGAAGCTCCATGCTCACTTCTGTTCCAGCCAGTGAGAAAGTCAAGATGCTGGAGCTTCCTTTAGTTTAGGTAGCTCTGTGATTACAAGGTGCAGAGCGCCCGCCAGCTCATAGTGCTCATGTAGCATGCACAAGAAGCAGACCTGAGTGGTATTATGCCACGGAGATTTGGTCATCAATTCCAAAGCAGTCCAACCTCACATATTCTACCACCAGCCCACAGCGGTATTAAGTACTATACTTAATACTAGTTCATGGTAGAAAGTTAACTCTCTGGGCCTCAGTTTGCTCATTTGGAAAAAGGGATCCGCACGACATTATTGATAAGAGATAGTAAATATAATTAATAATACTTCATCCATAATGTCAGCTCTTTATTGATATTGGTGCCCTGTTACTATGACTACTATCATCATCATTATCATCATTATTCCCTAAGATAACATGTTCTTTTTGAAAAGAAAGCAGTCTCATGTCTTGGCCTAATAAATGAATATAAAAACAATTTCTGGTAAGAAGGATCAATATTGTGAAAGTGACTGTACTATCAAATGCAATCTGCGGATTCAATGTGACCCCTATCAAATTACCGACGGCATTTTTCACAGAACTAGAACAAAAACATTCACAATTCATATGGAAACACAAAAGACCTTGAATAGCCAAAGCAGTCTTGAGAAAAAGAATGGAACTAGAGGAATCAACCTTCCTGACTTGAGATTATTCTACAAAGCTACAGTCATCAAGACAGTATGGTACTTGCACAAATTCAGAATTATAGACCAATGGAACAAGATATAAAACTGAAAAATAGACTCATGCACCTATGGGAACCTTATTTTTGACAAAGGAGGGAAGAATATACAGTGGGGCAAAGGCAGCCTCTTCAATAAGTGGTGCTGGGAAAACTGGACAGCTACAGTAAAGAATGAAATTAGAACAATTCCTAACACCATACACAAAGATAAACTCAAAATGGATTAAAGACCTAAATGTAAGGCCAGAAACTATAAAACTCTTAAGAGGAAAACACAGGAAGAATACTTGATGTCATAAATCAAAGCAAGATTTATGACCCACCTCTAAGATCCCCCTCCTAGCATAATGGAAATTAAAACAAAAGTAAACAAGTGGGACCTGATTAAACTTTAAAACTCTTGCACAGCAAAGGAAACTACAAACAAGGTAAAAAGACAACCCTCAGAATGGGAGAAAATAATAGCAAATGAAACAAATGAGAAAGGATTAATTTCTAAAATATGCAAGTATTTCATACAAGTCAATATCAGAAAAACAAACAACCCAGTCAAAAAGTGGGAAAAAGACCTAAACAGACATTTCTCCAAAGAAGACATACAGATGGCTAACAAACACATGAAAAGATGCTCAATATCACTATTAGAGAAATGCAAATCAAAACTACAATGAGATATCACCTCACACCAGTCAGAATGACCATCAAAAGGTCTACAAACAACAAATGCTGGAGAGGGTGTGGAGAAAAAGGAACCCTCTTGCACTGTCAGTGGGAATGTAAATTGATACAGCCACTATAGAAGACAGTATGGCGATTCTTTAAAAAATTAGGAATAAAACACCATATAACCCAGCAATCCCACTCCTAGGCATATACCTGAGGAAACCAAAACTGAAAAAGACACAAGTACCCCAGTGTTCATTGCAGCACTTTTTAAATAGCTAGAACATGGAAGCAACCTAGATGTCCATCAACAGATGAGTGAATAAAGAAGCTGTGGTATATATACACAATGGAATATTACACAGCCATAAAAAGGAATGTATTTGAGTCAGTTTTAACAAGGTGGATGAACCTAGAGCCTATTATACAGAATGAAGTAAGTCAGAAAGAGAAAGATAAATATCACATACTGATGCATATATATGCAATCTAGAAAGATGGTACCAAAGAATTTATTTCAAGGGCAGCAATGGAGAAACAGACATAAAGAACAGACTTATGGACATGGGTGTTGGAGAAGACTCTTGAGAGTCCCTTGGACTGCATGGAGATCCAGCCAGTCCATTCTGAAGGAAATCAGCCCTGGGATTTCTTTGGAAGGAATAATGCTAAAGCTGAAACTCCAGTACTTTGGCCACCTCATGCAAAGAGTTGACTCATCGGAAAAGACTCTGATGCTGGGAGGGATTGGGGGCAGGAGGAGAAGGGGATGACAGAGGATGAAATGGCTGGATGGCATCACAGACTCGATGAACGTGACTCTGAGTGAACTCTGGGAGTTGGTGATGGACAGGAAGGCCTGGCATGCTGCGATTCATGGGGTCGCAAAGAGTCGGACAGGACTGAGCGACTGAACTGAACTGAACTGAACTGATGGACATGGGGAGAGGGTAAGATATATGGAGACAGTAACATGGAAACTAATGTTACCATATGTAAAATAGATAGCCAATGGGAATTTGCTGTATGTCTCAGGGAACTCATACAGGGGTTCTGTATCAACCTAGAGGAGTGGGATGGGGAGGGAGATGGGAGGGAGGTTCAAGAGGGAGGGGCCATATGTATACCTATGGCTGATTCATGTTTAGGTTTGACAGAAAACAACAGAATTCTGTAAAACAATTATCCTTCAATTAAAAAATAGATTAATTTTTAAAAAAACTTCTTATAGAAATCCTTGTATCCTTGCCTTTTCTTACAAGCATACATACACACACATTCATATACTCTCTTAGAAAGGAAGAGAAAAGATACTGGAAATTAAAGTGTTTTGCTCAGTTGTGTCCAACTCTTTGCAAACCCATGGACTGTAGTCCACCAGGCTCCTTTGTCCATGGGATTCTCCAGGCAAGAATACTGGAGTGGGTAGGTGTTCCCTTTTCCACGCGATCTTCCTGACCCAAGGATTGAACCGGGGTCTCCTGGATGGCAGGCAGATTCTTTACCATCTGAGTCACCAGGGAAGCCCCTTTACATTTTTAACACCAAATGTACATTTTCATACTCTACCATCATGCATGCTCATCCTGTTCCAGAGTAAAAATTTTTCTTTGTTATTTAATATCCTTTCCCATCCCAATATTCTTTTTCTATTTGCATATTTAATCTTTAAATTAATTTCAGTTTTATTTATTTTCCTATTTGCTTTTGGTTTTTTTGGTAATGTCTCAACATGAATCCTGTGATCCTCTATGCTTTTAACTCCTAAACTAAAATACATCTCATTTCAGCTCTATAATGTTCTCTTGCCTCATTTTTATTTTACAAACTTGTATTTTTTTTTTTCCAGTATCTTTCTTCCTCTCTAGAATGAAAGCACAAGGAGGACAGGGATCTTACTCTCTGCTGCATATTCTACACCGAGAATGGTTCCTGAACTATAGGGGTCTCTTGCATTGCAGGCAGATTCTTTACCATCTGAGCCACCAGGGAAGCCAAATTTACTTTGTAATCAAGAACATTTCTATTTTTTGCAAAATTTCCAGACATATGATAAAGGTTAATACTTTTTTGATAAGCTGCAAATTTCTCACTCTTTCTTTTGATATATAGGTACACTCATGGGTGCAAGTATATATGTATATATGTATGTGTATGTAATCTATATGATCTCTATATTTTATATAATCACTTATTTATTGGTTATTATTTAGTCATAGTCTTCCATATTATTAATCTAGATCTTAAAAATTCTTAATGTTTCTTTTTTTCAGTATCTTGTGACACTATCAACACTATTAAATTTACTTTGCAATTTCAAATCACTTTTACTGTATAAATTTAGCTACTGTATTTCCTCAGTTCAGTTGCTCAGTCATGTCCGACTCTTTGCGACCCCATGGACTGCAGCACGCCAGGCTTTCCTGTCCATTACCAACTCCCGGAGCCTGCTCAAATTGATGTCCATCGAGCCGGTGATGCCATCTAACCATCTCATTCTCTGTTGTCCCCTTTTCCTCCTGCCTTCAATCTTTCCCAGCATTAGGGTCTTTTCCAAGGAGTCAGTTCTTTGTATCAGGTTTTTTTGCCTTTTCATACTGTTCATGGGGTTCTCAAGGCAAGAATACTGAAGTAGTTTGCCATTTCCTTCTCCAGTGAACTACATCTTGTCAGAACTCTCCACCATGACCCGTCCATCTTGGGTGGCCCTACACAGCATGGCTCATAGTTTCATTGAGGAGTCTCCAGTGGAGACTCTGGCAGTGGTCTGCTACAGGGGGCACTAAGTACTCTATTTCCTAAAGCACACAAATATATGAGAAAAACGTCTAGTCAATAAATTGTGTCTTTTATCATTATGTAATGTTCCATTTATGCTGCTCAGTTGTTCAATGCTTTTGTCCTTAAAAATAAAACTTGAATGTAATTAATGATGTCATTTACTTTTTAAAGATTCGTATTTCTCTACTATCTGCTTACCTATCCTTTTACTTCTAACTTTATCACTTTGTTTTAATGTGTTCATCTTCCTTTAATGAACATTTTCTATTTTCACAGTATATGAGTTTTAACAGAAAAATGTAGATTATTCACATTTTGTATAACAATAGATTTTATTTCTTGATCTTATTTTATGTTTACTATTCATTTACTTTATTAGTTTTTTTTTTTTTCTTCCTTTTCCTTTTTCTAATATTCCCTAGTCTTATCAAATCATTACACAATCTCCTTTCCCTCCTGTTACTCTGGAAATATTCTTCCCAAGATGGTTACTTTCTTATTCTGAGGACTAATTAAGGAATACATGTCTCTCTACTCTTACATGAAAGGAAGATTAGAACTGTTTTCCCCACTCACAGCTTTGTTCCCAGTTTACTTTTCCTACCCAACAAGATGAGGTTTGGGGTATCAGTACTTCCTGCAACCCACTCCAACCCAATGTCTGAAAAGATCTTTGCTCGCTCTTCTTTCTTTTGCCTCTTCTCTCACCCCTGATTCTCTGTTTCACTGAGACAGTTTAGCACTTTTCACTGCAGACTCTTCTTAGGTTTGCTTTGACAATATCTCCTCTACTTTCAGAATCTTTATTTAGCTTCATTAATGTTTCTTCCCCTCTTTATCTCCTATTCTCTTAAAGGCCGCTGTTGTGATTCATTCATCATTCCAGTGGAATTCTTGCTCAATTTTCTTCAGACGGACTGTGTGGATCTTATATACTCTGAGTCTTTGCTTATCAACTAATATCTTTCTTTCCCCTTGACAGGTAAATTATATCTCATCCACATGGAGGATTCTTGAGTTGCAGCCCTTTTCTTTCACTAGTCAGTGGAAGTTATTACACTGTGCTTTTAGCTTCCGATATTAAAGATAAGAAGTTCAATGAAAGTTTGACTTTTTTTCCTTGTATGTTACTTTTTCCTTTCTGTTTGGAGCTTTGTAAGAATGTTCTCTTTATTTTATGAATCAGAAACATCACTAGAATATATCTAAATAGGTTTTTTTATATCAGTCTTGCCTGGAACCTATTAAGTTCTTTCAATGAACAAACTAAAAATCATTCTTCAAACTAGGGAAAATTTCCTTTGTCATTTCTTTAATTATTATAATTCCTCCATGTATTCATTCTTCTTCTAAATTTCCATCATCCAACACTCTCCCAAGTCTCTAATCTTTTCTTTCAATGTTTCAATGTCTTTGCATTTCCATTCTGAAACTTGAGTTATTTCATCTATTTTATCTTCCAGGCCACTAAACTGATTCTCAGTAGGGATCACCCTATTCTTCAAGATAATTTCTCAATGAAACACTATGGAATATTGAAAATTTATACATAAGTTGAAACAACAGTATAATTACATACTTCTCTTCCCACCTCCCATGTACTCACCACCTAGTTTCAACCATCACCCAGCACATGGCCAGTGTTGTTTCATGGAAACCCATATGCACTATCCTCCTAACCCAACTGGACTATTTTATAACAAATCCCAGACATCATATCCTTTCATCCCTAAATATATAAGAATCTAAGGTCACCTTCTAATGTTTCCTTGTTTCTTGTTTTTGTTTTTTGGGGGGCCACACCCTGCAGCATGTGAATTTTTGTTCCCTAACCAGGGATCTAACCACAAATTTAGTTGGTGATGGACAGGGAGGCCTGGCATGCTGCAATTCATGGGGTTGGAAAGAATCGGATATGACTGAGCGACTGAACTAAACTGAACTGAACTGAACCGTGGCCCGTATATTGGAAGCATGGAGTTCTAACCACTGGATCACCAGAGAAATTCCTCATCTTACATGTCCAGTTATTTTGGGTTAAAGTTCTTACTGTCTCCATGATAACTATTTCAACAGGAGGCCTCTGTCCTGGGTGTTCTCTTTTTCATTTGTATACAAAAGTTTCTAGGCACCTGAGCTCAAGATGCTGCAATGCTTTACACTGTAGGCATTGGGTGTAATCAGCATTCTTAACTGAAGGCTAAGACAACAAAAGTAACAAAGGTTCATTATCTACTTTCCTTCCTTTTTCCTTTTCTATCACCTCTCTAACTCCTGCAGACTGGCAATCTGACAGCTGGTAAAGCATCACTCTCTTACAGTGGCAAGAGAAAGACGCTTGTCAGACTCCACCTGCTTGCAGGCGCTGGTAGCTGTGCACGTGGATGAATTGTAATTCACAGTAGAGGAAGAGGGAGTACCGATGAGTCACCATCCCCACAGAACCACTCCCTCTTCACCTTCTACTCGCAATCTTTTTTTTTTTTTTTTCCTCAAACCAAATGTCATTTTAAGGAATCTGAATCTTACCAAATGCTTTGTACCTAAAAATTTGAACTTAAGCAAACATTACCAATACTGTAACAAGTCAACATCCTATATACCTTTCCTAAGCAGATTATCACCTCTTGTAGAAAAGAGGATAAAGTATAAAGGGAATGAAATTTAATGAAGTTGTTCTGACATCTGTTTCTAAGAAAACTTATAATGTCTAAACGGAAGTTTTTGTATTTTTGTATGGCTGATCACTAGTCTATGGGCCCCACAGGAAGACAACTTGGTTCAACACTAGAAAGACTTTAGTATTAGAAAACTATAGTATAATGAAATCAGGCAGTCTTCATACTTGCAAGTATATTAAAGATCATAATAAAGGTCGTATGGACACACATGCATACACATTCTAAGTCCTCTTTCGTACTAAAAGACCCATGTGATTTTCTGAAGGTGACTGATGCATATTTTCCAGGCCACCAACATGTGTTTTACAATGTACCCAAGAAAATATCACTTTCTCTGAACATGGACTTGTTCAATTTTGTTGTCTGTCATACTTTGTTAAAAATTTGTGATGAAATAACATCAAAGGCATTCAAGTATACAAAAGAATCCATCAAAATTAGAACTAGCATGAACAATTATAATACATAGATGAGGTAAATCTATACTTTAAGAAAAAACATTCTGTAGAAATATTGTGCAGAGAAGGCAATGGCAACCCACTCCAGTACTCTTGCCTGGAAAATCCCATGGATGGAGGAGCCTGGTAGGCTGCAGTCCACGGGGTCGCTAAGAGTTGGACACGACTGAGCGACTTCACTTTCGCTTTTCACTTTCATGCATTGGAGAAGAAAATGACAACCCACTCCAGTGTTCTTGCCTGGAGAATCCCAGGGATGGGGGAGCCTGGTGGGCTGCCATCTATGGGGTTGCACAAAGTCAGACATGACTGAAGCGACTTAGCAGCAGCAGCAGCAGAAGTATTGTGGGCATTTTTTATAAGTACAGAGCAAAAGTAGATGGATGACACTATCTACTTGCTAATATTTGAAACTGAGGTACCTAAATGAGCACAGAAAAATCTGTGTCTACTCACTTAAATTGTTAAAATGCAACATCTCAGGGAATGTATAATAGAATTAGATTGACCTGTATACCAGAATCAGAATACAATACATATGGGGAGGTACATTAAACTCTACATTATTTCTTTGGCTTTGCCAAAGAAATTAAGTCCATATTATTTTTAAATAATGGAATTAACTGCATGTGAGACCATAACAAAATCAGAAAGAGAAGCAAGCAAGACACGTGTATTAAAGTGAACTGAAATGCACAGAAAGAATGATTTCCTGAGTTAGGAAGGCACAGCAGGTTCTTTTGGAAACAGAATGATGGATGGAGACAACTGTGTGTGTGATTGGCATCTAATATCAGCCATTATTTTGTCATATCTATTTCATCAGTGAGTGCAAAGTCTCATAATTTTGAATGAATTTGACCAAAGTTATTCCCAGAGTTCTCTATCAAAACTCTTATACAATATACTTGCTAAATTACAAGTCATCTCTTCAATACCTCTTCTACAATAGTCTGGTATCCATTTTAGTTACTTTCAGCAAACTAATCTTATGACTTTACAGTTGAATTCTGAAGATTTAAAAACTATATATGGCAGAATATACATTTATTTTAAAAAGAAAATATTCTTACATCAAAAATATTCATTATTTGCTTAATAGGTAAAGGGTAAATAAATATGGTTACTACTTTAATAAATAATCTTAAACACAGAATAGGCCACCATTTATGTTAAATACATTTTTAGAACTCAATATAAATGAAATATTGTCATCAAAAGATATAGATCAATAACTGAAATACTCAAGCTTTGTTCTAGAACCAGAGATGGATAATATGTCCAAAAAGCATCTGAAATTCAGTTGAAAATTAAAAAAATAAATAAATAAAACCTACTTGTCATTCCTGCATACTTTATGGAGCACAGGGTTATTTTATCCCATAATGTAGAGGATCTGTACTAGTATTTCAGACCATGGCCAATCTGAGAGATAGTTAATTTTTTCTCACCCGTCTGGGAAAGTCAGGTAGAGTGAAGCAAAGAAAGAATCCTTATGTCTCTCAGTTGCTGAACCAGTGCCTCCAACTGCCCAAAAGAGAGGGACATAAAGAACAAAAGATTATAGACATGATTTTTTTTTTTCACTATGGCCTCAGGGGTCATGGTATGAGCCAACTGCGAAACTTAACAAAGATTCTCATTTGAAAACAAAAATTGCAGCAAAGGACATAAGCAGAAGTGTTAAAATAACCTAAAGGATGCACGTACACTCAGTCATGTGTCACTCTTTGCAATTCCAAGGACTGTAGCGCACCAGACTCCTCTGTCCATGCAATTTTCTAGGCAAGAATACTGTAGTGGGTAGCCATTCCCTTCCCAGACTAGGGACTGAACCTGGGTCTCCTGGATTGGCAGGCAGAAGGGCAGAACAACACAAATTAAACATGCTTAAATTCGTTTTAATTACATAAATTAAAAATTATAAAATATTGATTTTTTTCTTTCAGATTAGCAAATATAAAAGACTGAAAATATACAGTGCTAAATGGCAACTCACTCCAGTATTTTTGTCTGGGAAACCCCATGGGCAGAGAAGCCTGGTGGGCTACAGCCTATGAAGTCACAAAGGGCTGGACACAACTGAGCGACTAGCACTATGGAGAGCACAAAGATCCATCCCACATAGTGTCAGTAGGAAAAGGTGACTCTTATTCTGGAAATTCTACCACTATAAGACTGTATCTTCAGAAGACACACAGTAAGAGTTCAAGAAACATAAATGTTCAAAGGAGCATTTTTTAATGTCAGATGTTTGGAAACAATCTGAGTTTCTGTTAGGAACTTAATTACCCTGAGTTATGTAAGCTCCATTGAAGAATGATCATGAATATCAATGTTCATTTGAGCCTCTGCATTTACTGCTCCCCATAAACCTGTGTGTGCCCCAATATATCCAAGGGCTCTCCACATTTCTCAATGCCCTTTCAGTTAAGCCAAGGAATATGACTAATTATGGATAATGTTGTTGAGCATAAGTCATTGGTGGCATGTCCATACTAAAGCATTTATGAGCCAGTGTGTGAACACCCAACACCTCTGTCCCTGACCTAGAAACTATATATTCTAAACAGCATGCTTGCAAGATAATTGTCGTCTGAATTATTGAGTCACTATTTGGAAAATAGCTAGCGGACCCACAACAGACTTTGTGAGAATAAGAAACAAATTTTAAACTGTTGTTAGGGAAACTGGGAATATATTAATTATCACCATAGATATTAGATTAATCTGACTAATAAAAACATTTATGGCAAAAAAAAAAGGGATACTGTTATTAAAAAAAAACACTGAAATTTATGACACTGGCTCATCAAGCTATCATTAGAGAGCAGGGAGGAGAAGGCAATGGCACCCCACTCCAGTACTCTTGCCTGGAAAATCCCATGGATGGAGGAGCCTGGTAGGCTGCAGTCCATGGGGTCGCTAAGAGTCGGACACGACTGAGAGACTTCACTTTCACTTTTCACTTTCATGCATTGGAGAAGGAAATGGCAACCCACTCCAGTATTCTTGCCTGGAGAATCCCAGGGACGGGGGAGCCTGGTGGGCTGCCGTCCACGGGGTCGCACAGAGTCAGACACAACTGAAGCGACTTAGCAGCAGCAGCAGAGAGCAGGAAAATACAGATTCATGCTGTGCTGCAGCAAAACATTTGATAAGACTGAAGACTTGATAACTGGAAAGAAGCTATATATCTAATGAACTTGTAGCTCTGGGCTGATGATTATGATGATTAAGTAAACTTAATAGTGTGTGTTAATTGCTAATTGATTGTGTACGGCAAGCTATTACAAGAGAACAATGAGTTCCGACAGAGTTAGTAAAGTCACAAGAAAAAAATAAAAGATAACTTGGGGTCTTGGAGACTTGGAAAAGCATTTCTAGACACCACGTATTTGGAAATAAAATTAAAGATGGTTGTGATTGATATGATGACCTGGGTTCTGCACTAAATTGGAAAGGAAGGTTGTGCCCCTGAAGCTCTGCCTTCATGTTTTTTTGTCAATTTGTAAGAATAGCAACAAATGGACAAATCATAGAGGTATCAGTAACATTCAAGAATGTGACTATTATACTCCTGAACCCTACTCAAAGGACCTGGTCAGAGACGTGACAATGGAGATACAGTGGAAAGTCTTAATCAGTGGATAACCATAAAACTAAACAGACATTTCAGTAGGAGCAAGGTGAAGAGCTCAAGGCGGTAGAAGGAGAATTTCCATATCAGAGTTACCCAGAAAAAGTCCGGAGAGTTAATGATTTTATGGTAGCCAGATACTAGAGAAAGCCACTGGATCATTCAGTGTGTTCCCAAGCAAAATTCTGTTATGTTCATTAACAGCAAAGTGCCGATAAAAATACTCTATTTTAAAAGTATAAACACTGTTTAATCTGAGTATAAGACCACTTCCTTCAAGAAAAAGTACCCTGTGAATATGACTCCTGTGAAAAGGGCATGAAATATAATTTAGAATAAATGTTTAAAAAGAAAAAAGAATTCTAGTGAGCTAACTGGAAAATCAACACTTGATTTCAAAAGTGAGAAAATATATATTGGAAAGAATCCATATATATATTATATATATACACATATATACATACATTGCTCTCCTCTGTGATTCTGGAGCTGGAACTCTACACACTGCTTTTATCATCTGTTGTCCTGTTAAGATTCTGGTAAATGGAGTACTCAAAGGAGTCATTATGAAGAAAGAAATTAAAAGAATCATCTTTCTTCTATGAGCTTGCTGTTATTGGTAGCATTGTCTCAGCAATGTCTCACCTTAGCAATTGATGATGGTCTCTAGTATCTTTCAGAACCAGCTTCACTGCACCCTCTCAATGGTTACCAGAAGAACCATACTGTACCCGTCCCCAGAAACTGAATTCCAGATCCATTAATTGCCTCCTCCAAGCTCCTGGTGAAGTACTAACAGCAGCCAAGTCGTGTCCCTTTTTAAGAGACTAAACTCTTCAACTTGTTCATCCTCATCTCTGCGCTTCCAGGTTTGATAATGCCAACCAACCTTTTCTCTAAATTTAGTCCTTCTAACTCATGGGTAGCAACAACTCCTGTAGTTCTTACCTATATGTTTCTTTAATTTTTTGCTGCTTAATGTTTCAATTGCTGCAACACCGGCTAACAAATTCCCTGTATTTAACTCTCTTTTGAGATACTTAGTATGGTTTCTATTATATTTTCTGAACTCTGAATGATACAATGCATGGTACTGAAAGAGGTCCTAGGGAGCAAACCCTCAAAATAGATATTTTGGACAATTATTTTTCACCTTCGTTGTGAAAACAGAGCTGAGTCCCTTTTTAATACATAGGATGCTGGAAATCCACGATGTTCTATGGTATTCACAACTAATCAAAAGATCATCTGTGACTGATTGAAAAGGTCTGTTAATACAAGTGCTTTGAGATACTAAGGGGTGCCACATGTTTCTGTCATGTAATTATCATTTAAAAACACTAGTGAGGAAGAGAGAATTCTTCACTGCAAAGTTTGCCGAAGAAATGGCAAGCTTGGGATCTGAAAATCCTGAGTTCAAAGCAAAAGATGATTTATCAGGATACTAATGGACAAATGGCAGTACTTCCAGTGAGAAAATAAGTTGTAATTATATGAAATATAATTACAAGGATGAAATATGCCCAAGGATGAAATTGTGATGTGAATGTTTTGAACATGAATTGGGAGGGATTATTTATTTTACCAATACATAATTGATCATGGTGTCTTTAGAAGTGAAATAAATGGGCATCCCAATAAATATCATTTGCTACAATCTGAATGTTTGGGTCTCCCCAATATTCATATGCTTAAACCCTAATCTCCAATGTGATGATATTAGGAGATAGGGGCTTTGGTGATTAGATCAAGAGGGTGGAAACCTCATGAATAACATTAATGTACTTATAAAGGAGGCCCAAATCTACAAACTGGAAGAAGGACTTTAGATGAACTTCATCTTGCTAGCACCCTGATCCTGGACTTCCAGCCTCCAGAACTGTGAGAATGAAATTTACATTGTTTATAAGCTACCCATCTATGGTTTTTCTTTTTTTTCTAATACAGCCTCAACAAACTAAGACATGGCTTCATCTATATAACAGAAAATACAGCTTGATCTGGTTGCCAAAACCAGACTTGAGTCACCACAACTGAAGTCATAGCTATTTACCTAGTTCATAGATCTAAGGCTATTCACATATCTAAAGGTCTTGATAGATGGAGAGGCTAGTTGCCCTTGAGGAATAACCTTAAGTAACTGCCATATATACTATTGAGTTTCCTAGGTGGCTCAGTGGTAAAGAATCTGTCTGCCAATGAAGAAAACATAAGGGATGCAGGTTCCATCCCTGGGTAAGGAAGATCCGCTGGAGAAAGAAATGGCAACCCACTCCAGTATTCTTGCCTGGAGAGTCCTATGGACAGAGGAGCCTGGCAGTCTACAGCCTATGGAGTTGCAAAGAGTTGGACACAACTTAGCAAATAAGCATACGTTACAACTTGGGATAAAGTTATGGCCAACCTAGATAGCATATTTAAAAGCAGAGATATTACTTTGCCAACAAAGGTCCATCTAGTCAAGGCTGTGGTTTTACCAGTGGTCATGGATGGATGTGAGAGTTGGACTGTGAAGAAAGCTGAGTGCCAAAGAATTGATGCTTTTTAAGTGTGGTGTGGAGAGGACTCTTGAGAGTCCCTTGGACTGGAAGGAGATCCATCCAGTCTATTCTGAAGGAGATCAGCCCTGGGATTTCTTTGAAGGGAATGACGCTGAAGCTGAAACTCCAGTACTTTGGCCACCTCATGTGAACAGTTGACTCACTGGAAAAGACTCTGATGCTGGGAGGGATTGGGGGCAGGAGGAGAAGGGGACGACAGAGGATGAGATGGCTGGATGGCATCACGGACTCCATGGACATGAGTCTGAGTGAACTCCAGGAGTTGGTGATGGACAGGGAGGCCTGGCATGCTGCGATTCATAGGGTCTCAACGAGTTGGACACGACTGAGCGACTGAACTGAACTGATACTACAAATCTCTTCGTCTGCCCAAAGGTGTTTACCACTGTTTACTTTGGTGACTGGTACATAGGAAAGGTAAGAGATTTCTAGATCTTTAAAAATTTATTAAATACAGGCTCAGAACTCTTGTTTATCCCTGAAGGTCCAAAGTGCCACGATATTTTGCAAGTCAAAAGAGGGCATGTTGTGATAATTCGATAAATGGTGTTTTCATTCAAATCTGTATCGTAATGAACTCAGTGGACCCAAGGACCCATACTGTGACATAGTCCCATTTGCTGGAGACATAACTTAAACAGATCTACTCAGCAAGTGGCAGAATCCACACATTGGCTTGCTACCTCATGGAATAAAAGCAGAACAATGTGAAAGCCCCTAGAATTTCCTCTACAAGAGCAGTAAATCATTGCTATAGCACAACTAGGAATCTGAAAAGATAAGAGTCACCAGCAGAAAGCAGCTGGATCCCTGCAAATAACTATGCACCATCATAAACTTAATCAGGCGATCACACCACTTAGAGCTGCTATTCTAAAAGTAGTATATTTGAACAGATCATCAAAGCCTCTGGTACCTGGCATAGAACTGATATAGGTGAGTTTCCTCTGCATTCTCCTTCCAGAATCTGGGAGGTGGGGATGCATGAAACCATCTAGTGGAGTAGAACAAGTGAAACAGGGAGGAGTTCCAAGCATATATGGACTGACATCTGAGACACATTTATCAGTTTCCCTCTGGTGCCGTGGCTCCCCACAACAGGGCTGGGCATTTGAGTCCCCACGGTTTCCTGGGTTAAGGGAGACTCCTTGCTGGGGAAGACACCAAGGCCACACTGCATCACATTCTGGCTCTCTCCCCAATTAGGACTATAACAAAATCCAGAATATGCCTTGTCAACTGGCATTCTGCATTTTCTTCCCCCTTCTTTTTTTTTTTTAAATGACTAAGAATACAGAAGAGCTGCGAGGGAAAGTGATGTTTGTGTTCAAACAGTACTGCCTCCATGACATAACAGCTTTCAGTTCAGTTCAGTTCAGTTCAGTCGCTTGGTTGTGTCCGACTCTTTGCGACCCCATGAATCGCAGTACACCAGGCCTCCCTGTCCATCACCAACTCCCGGAGTTCACTCAGACTCACGTCCATCGAGTCCGTGATGCCATTCAGCCATCTCATCCTCTGTCGGCCCCTTCTCCTTCTGCCCCAGTCCCTCCCAGCATCACAGTCTTTTGCAATGAGTCAATTCCTTGCATGAGGTGGCCAAAGTACTGGAGTTTCAGCTTTAGCATCATTCCTTCCAAAGAAATCTCAGGGTTGATCTCCTTCAGAATGGAGTGGTTGGATCTCCTTGCAGTCCAAGGGACTCTCAAGAGTCTTCTCCAATACCACAGTTCAAAAGCATCAATTCTTCGGCGCTCAGCCTTCTTCACAGTCCAACTCTCACATCCATACATGACCACTGGAAAAACCATAGCCTTGACTAGACGGACCTTAGTCGGCAAAGTAATGTCTCTGCTTTTGAATATGCTATCTAGGTTGGTCATAACTTTTCTTCCAAGGAGTAAGCATCTTTTAATTTCATGGCTGCAGTCACCATCTGCAGTGATTTTGGAGCCCAGAAAAATAAAGTCTGACACTGTTTCTACTGTTTCCCCATCTATTTCCCATGAAGTGATGGGACCGGATGCCATGATCTTAATTTTCTGAATGTTGAGCATTAAGCCAACTTTTTCACTCTCCTCTTTCACTTTTATCAAGAGTCTTTTTAGTTCCTCTTCACTTTCTGCTATAAGGGTGGTGTCATCTGCGTATCTGAGGTTATTGATATTTCTCCCAGCAATCTTGATTCCAGCTTGTGCTTCTTCCAGTCCAGCATTTCTCATGATGTACTCTGCATATAAGTTAAATAAGCAGGGTGACAATATACAGCCTTGACATACTCCTTTTCCTATTTGGAACCAGTCTGTTGTTCCATGTCCAGTTCTAACTGCTGCTTCCTGGCCTGCATACAGATTTCTCAAGAGGCAGGTCAGGTGGTATGGTATTCCCATCTCTTTCAGAATTTTCCACAGTTTATTGTGATCCACACAGTCAAAGGCTTTGGCATAGTCAATAAAGTAGAAACAGATGTTTTTCTGGAACTCTCTTGCTTTTTCCATGATCCAGCAGATGTTGACAATTTGATCTCTGGTTCCTCTGCCTTTTCCAAAACCAGCTTGAACATCAGGGAGTTCACGGTTCACGTATTGCTAAAGCCTGGCTTGGAGAATTTTGGCATTGCTTTACTAGCATGTGAGATGAGTGCAAATTGTGGTAGTTTGAGCATTGTTTGGCATTGCCTTTCTTTGGGATTGGAAGGAAAACTGACCTTTTCCAGTCCTGTGGCCACTGCTGAGTTATCCAAATTTGGTGGCATATTGAGTGCAGCACTTTCACATCATCATCTTTCAGGATTTGAAATAGCTCAACTGGAATTCCATCACCTCCACTAGCTTTGTTCGTAGTGATGCTTTCTAAGGCCCACTAGACTTCACATTCCAAGATGTCTGGCTCTAGATTAGTGATCACACCATCATGATTATCTGGGTCGTGAAGATCTTTTTTGTACAGTTCTTCCGTGTATTCTTGCCACCTCTTCTTGATATCTTCTGCTTCTGTTATGTCCAGACCATTTCTGTCCTTTATCGAGCCCATCTTTGCATGAAATGTTCCCTTGGTATCTCTAATTTTCCTGAAGAGATCTCTAGTCTTTCCCATTCTGTTCTTTTCCTCTATTTCTTTGCTTTGATCGCTGAGGAAAGCTTTCTTATCTCTTCTTGCTATTCTTTGGAACTCTGCATTCAGATGCTTATATCTTTCCTTTTCTCCTTTGCTTTTCACCTCTCTTCTTTTCACAGCTATTTGTAAGGCCTCCCCATACAGCCATTTTGCTTTCTGGCATTTCTTTTCCATGAGGATGGTCTTGATCCCTGTCTCCTGTACAATGTCACAAACCTCATTCCATAGTTCATCAGGCACTCTATCTATCAGATCTAGGCCCTTAAATCTATTTCTCACTTTCACTGTATAATCATAAGGGATTTGATTTAGGTCATACCTGAATGGTCTAGCGGTTTTCCCTACTTTCTTCAATTTGAGTCTGAATTTGGCAATAAGGAGTTCATGATCTGAGCCACAGTCAGCTCCTGGTCTTGTTTTTGTTGACTGTATAGAGCTTCTCCATCTTTGGCTTCATAGAATATAATCAATCTGATTTCGGTGTTGACCATCTGGTGATGTCCATGTATAAAGTCTTCTCTTGTGTTGTTGGAAGAGGGTGTTTGCTATGACCAGTGCGTTTTCTTGGCAAAACTCTATTAGTCTTTGCCCTGCTTCATTCTGCATGCCAAGGCCAAATTTGCCTGTTACTCCAGGTGTTTCTTGACTTCCTACTTTTGCATTCCATTCTCCTATAATGAAAAGGACATCTTTTTTGGGTGTTAGTTCTAAAAGGTTTTGTAGGTCTTCATAAAACCGTTCAACGTCAGCTTCAGCGTTACTGGTTGGGGCATAGACTTGGATAACTGTGATATTGGATGGTTTTCCTTGGAGACGAACAGAGATCATTCTGTCGTTTTTGAGATTGCATCCAAGTACTGCATTTCGGACTGTTTTGTTGACCATGATGGCTACTCCATTTCTTCTGAGGGATTCCTGCCCACAGTAGTAGATATAATGGTCATCTGAGTTAAATTCACTCATTCCAGTCCATTTTAGTTCACTGATTCCTAGAATGTTCACCCTTGCCATCTCTTGTTTGACCACTTCCAATTTGCCTTGATTCATGGACCTGACATTCCAGGTTCCTATACAATATTGCTCTTTAAAGCATCGGACCTTGCTTCTCTCACCAGTCACATCCACAACTGGGTATTGTTTTTCCTTTGGCTCCATCCCTTCATCCTTTTTTGAAGTTATTTCTCCACTGATCTCCAGTAGCATATTGGGCATCTAATGACCTGGGGAGTTCCTCTTTTGGCATCCTATCATTTTGACTTTTCATACAGTTCATGGGGTTCTCAAGGCAAGAATAGTGAAGTTGCTTGCCATTCCCTTCTCCAGTGGACCACATTGTGTCAGACCTCTCCACCATAACCCGACCGTCTTGGGGTACCCCACAGGCATGGCTTGGTTTCATTGAGTTAGACAAGGCTGTGGTCCTAGTGTGATTAGATTGACTAGTTTTCTGTGAGTATGGTTTCAGTGTGTCTGCCCTCTGATGCCCTCTTGTAACACCTACCATCTTACTTGGGTTTCTCTTACCTTGGGCATGGGGTATCTCTTCACGGCTGCTCCAGCAAAGCACAGCCCCTGCTCCTTACCTTGGAGGAGGGATATCTCCTTACTGCCACCATTCCTGACCTTCAACATGGGATAGCTCCTCTAGGCCCTCCTGCGCCTGCGCAGCCACCACTCCTCTGGATGCTTCTCCTGGCCACCGGCGCTGGCCTCGGTCGTGGGCGTCTCCTCCCAGCTGCCGCCCCAGCCTCTGGCTCTCGCCGCCGCCTGCGCTTAGTGCGCCAGCTCTTGCCACCGCCATGTGTCGACATTATTTTTCTTTTGTTTTCTTCCATCTGTTTATTGAAATGCATACTGTACATTTAAGTTACATATCCTCTTTTCTGCCATTCACCTAGAACTTCCCAGAAAAGCCTCCATTTCTTCTTTGATCCCATTTCTTACAAGTAGCACATGGTGAATGTCTGTGTTTTGAGGGCCACAGCCGACAAACTCCTGGTTGTTGGTCTTCCTGGCTAGACCATGGCAAGGTCAGTGGAGGTCACATGGGAAGAATCTCCAGAAGAAAGGGGGTGGCCACCAGACGGAACTGTGGTGGTAGCACGTGGCCTGGTGCCCAAGTGGACCATGGCCCCACCCGCAGGGAGTGAGTGCCTGGGCAGGGAGAGTGGGAGCACTGACATCATGCACTTTTGGGTTCCGCTGGTAGGCTTCCTGACCCTTATCCTAGCCTCAGTCACCGCCCTTGCCAGACCCAAGCAAGCAAGCTGAGAGAGAGGCCCAGAGCACCTCTGCTTATCTGATACGCAGCTATTGATTGACAATTGTTTCATTTTCCCTTCAGGTCAGGAAACCTGAAGGGGAGTCTGCTTTTACCTAACAGGCTAGAACGTTTAGAGTCAAATTAACTCTCCAGTTCTCTACCAAACTCTAGTCTGACTAGGTTTGTGTCATAATGAAATCCTACAGAATACATTTCTTCATTAATGACATGAAAATCGGATCTGCTAACTAGGAAGCAGAAATCACCTCAGTTGATTTAATAAAACATGTTAACAGGAAGTAGGAGAGAGAAAATGAATGACGTTTCAGGGGTTATTTACTTCACTGTTGTTTCTGGGATCTAGTATTTGGGATATTCTCTCCAAAGTGAAAGATAAATTACTGTAATCCCACTTTTTGGTATGGAAAAAAAGGTACAGTGGTTAGAGGTCATTTGCATTCTTGAGAGGAACTATATATACTGCTTTGGAATGTGCGAATCTCAGCAATTTACAGAGTAACCCATAAGATCAGCAGTTTTGGTGGGATCTAGAGGAAGAGACGGAGAAGGCAATGGCAACCCACTGCCCCTTACTCTTGCCTGGCAAATCCCATGGACGGAGGAGCCTTGTGGGCTGCCGTCTACGGGGTTGCACAGAGTCGGACACGACTGAAGCGACTTAGCAGCAGCAGCAGCAGAAGAAGAAGAGGAAGAGAGGGGCATGAGCCTGGCCCGACTTCCCTTGTGGCTCAGACGGTTAAGCGTCTGTCTACAATGTGGGAGACCCGGATTGGATCCCTGGGTCGGGAAGATCCCCTGGAGAAGGAAATGGCAATCCACTCCAGTACTATTGCCTGGAAAGTCCCATGGACAGAGGAGCCTGGTAGGCTACAGTCCATGGGGTCGCAAAGAGTCGGACACGACTGAGCGACTTCACTTTCACTTTCTCTCTATAACTTGGGGCTTCTCTGGTGGCTCAGATGGTAAAGAATCTGCCTGCAATGTGGGAGACCTAGGATCAATCCCTGGGTCAGGAAGATCCCATAGAGATGGGAACCTCTACCCACTCCAGTATTCTTGGCTGGAGAATACTATGGACAGAGGAGACGGGCAGTCTACAATCCCTGGGGTCGTGAGAGTCGGACAGGACTGAGCAACTAACACACACACTTAAGCCTATTGTCACCGCATATCTAGTGATACAGTGTCCAAGAAAAACAAGAACGTTGTATACAGCTCTGGCAATTTCCAGTAGGAGAAACTCAGTGCATACACAGAGGGGTCTGGAGTAAAATCACTGGTTCTCTTACACAGAAAATCATTTATTTGACAACTGTGTTTTCTGCATTGTCCCTTCCTCCTCATGCTACATCTTTGTCTTCCCAGGAAGTTCCAGTAACAAACTGTGTAAGTCACTCAGCCAGTGCACAAGAGATGACTGTAGGAAAAAGCTTGGTTGTACACAGTGGGGTGCCACACACCCTCACAAAATGCTCCTCACAGGGCAGGATCATGCTGGATAAGGGAAGAGTGGCTCTGGTGGGTTGCAAGCTCAGAATTGAGCCATGCCAGTGACAAGGCCTGTGAATGCAAAATGCAAGCACTTGTGAACAAAAGAGAATTAAAACAGGTGAAAAACACTGAACATTTGAAAGTGTGAATGTGTTCAACAGCAAATCAAAATGTATTACATATCAATGAATTTATATCAGGGGAAATTTATCAAATCCATTATGGGGAAATAAAGCTGTTCTCTTAGATATAATTTTATGTTATAAATCATGTTTTGGAGGTGAGACCAAACGTTTTCTAGAAAAGATTACAGAATTGTTTTATTAATAAATTCAGTCACTGGAATATAAAGCTATTAAAAAAGCAATTGAATATTTTTAATAATCAGACAATGTACATTAGCATATATACAAACTTCCCCTAGAAAAGAAAGGGTTTATATAACTGAAAATGTAGATCAGAACTTCTTATTAATCTAACATAACCATGACTATGAAATTAATATAGTAAATAATATAACTAGCATACATTTATCAAGATTTTCTATATTAATACCACCATTATGATAAAATATACAGTGGAAATAAAATAATGCATTTAGAAATTTGACTATCATTCTACAAACTTTTTTTCCTATTCTTTCCCAGCAATTATAAATAGCTCTGACATTTGTAACTGAATAGTTCTTTCAATAAACAGCTATTATTTTGGTTAAGTTGAAAAAAAGCACTTTGTGAAAAATAGTGAAACATATCAGTAGATTAAAAGTTTCAGGTCTAAAATTAGGCTAAGGGCATTGTCAGAAACTGGATATTTTCGTGTTAAGGTTTTTGAGATGCATTTTACTGGAACCTGAGTGAAGGGAAAGAGTTGGAAGTTAAAAGATAACTGAATAAATAATATACCTCAGGGAGGGATTAAAGATTTACCTCACTAGAAGTGTGTGTTATCTATCAACAGGGAATGAGATCTGGGCCATAAAGATATTCCAGGGGATGTAAACTGGAAGAGGCTTGCTGAATCCCACTCCCATGCCTCCATGAATGTAAATATTTATTTACATTCTACAGAGTAAGAACCAAGGCTATTTTGTTTACATATTAAAGCTTACTGTCCCTCTTTCAGGAGGAGAAGAGGAACATCTGTCTTCTTATAAACCCTCAGCTTCATAGTTTTGAGATTCCTCACTTAGAAATCCACATACATTAAGGTCACCTTTATCTAACTTTCATCACATCACTCAAGAATATGCAGAAGAATTGAGGAAAAGAGACCAATGCCGTTATTGCTAAAAGTAATAATAGGTCCCTGCCTTAGAAACCTTATACTATTTTTGGAATAATACAAATAAATATGCATATTAAAATCTTAATAGATATGAACTTCCTACACTCTCTTCCAGATAGTCTCGTATTATACACTATTAAATTGAGAGAGAAAGGCCTTTAAAGGCATGAAAGGAAAGATATAAAATAGATGGAAGGCCTCTTATAGACTGTTATAGATGAGGCTACTGGCACATGGAATAGAGTAATCTGAAAGATAAGCAGTCTTTTTTAAGATTATAGGAGAGCTATACTGCCAAAATATATGTATATATTAATCGGTTTTGCCTTAAACAACCTGTGATTGTTCAGTACTTAAAATTACTTTTGGCTCCACAGTTCTCCATAGTCAGGAAGTAGACTGACAAAAGTATGCAACTATCAAAAAGAGCAAAGCCTTAACACCCACTTCAAATGTGCCCAAGAAAGATGAAAATAAATAAATAAATAAAAACCTCATGACAAGTGGTGTCTGGGAGCCTCAGATTCAACAGCAATTCTAGGAGCCTAGTCACTGGCCTCCCCACACTTCTAGGATAAAAGACTTTCACAGTATCCACCCAGAAAAATTCCAGAACTGCTTTAGACCAGTGATATTTGGTGCCTAGAAGTGAGGCAGACACATTTATTGATTGCCAAACATCTATGCATCTCCCCACTTTCCTCAGTCCCTTTGCAGTTAAAAGTTGTGTTCTGCCCAGTAGACAGTGAGCAGAAGTGACGTGAGTCACTTGGACAGAAGCATTAAGATCTAGTTCTCACTTCCTGTCATAGTCACCTGAAAGCCAGATGGTATTTCTACATCATGCAAGTCTCAACTTGGACCCTACAGCTTAGAAGGAAGCTAACCTTGAGAACTGCTGGACTCCACAGATTTTGCAGAGAAGTAAGTACATGTGTTCAACTGAAATTTGGAGGGTTTTGTTACCAGTGTTGCCTTTCACAGTAGTCTCAATAAGGCATAATTCTGCCCCAGTGGGGACATTTGGTCACGTCTGGAGGTACTTAGGTTGTCACAACTGGGAAGGAAGGGCTACTGATACCTAGTGAGTGGAGGCTAAACATGTTACAATGCACAGGACAGCCCTCTTTCCCAAAAAAGAATCATCTGGCCCTAAATGTTAATTGTGCCACTGCTGAGAGGCCCTGGCCAAGGCTAACCTAACCCACACAACATTAAATGGTCGATGCTATATTGTTAAATGAGAAATAGTAGGTTTATTCTCATCACCTTTATACTACATTTTAAGATTCTATAAATCTCCTTGAATCCATTCATGCCTCTGGTTCATTCTTCCCAGTCACCACAATGATCTATTAAAAATATAAAGTAAATCACATCACTTCTCTTCTGCCCCAAACCATCAAGACCTACGCTAACACTTAAAATAACAATTCTTCTCTGTATCTTGACCTACAAGACACCCACCCTCCTACCTCTCCAACATCATTGCTTTCCATCTAGTCGGTCCTCACAGTCCCTTATGCTGTCCTTCTAACCTCCCAACCCCATTCCTGCCTTAGAGCCGGAAGACACCACCTCCTCCTCATGTGTTTAGCCTCTAGACATTTCAAGGTTCTTCCCTCACTTGAGGGCTCTGTTCCAGTGTCTTCTCAGAGAGGCTTTCCCTGATCATTCTACCTGAAATAAATATCCCCTCCAATCATTCTTTATCCTTCTACCCTATTTTATTTTCCCTTACAGAACTTATCTGAAATTTTACTATGTATTTTTTTTAATTTACAATTGCCCTCACCAAAATTAGCTCCACAAAGTAAAGGTTTAATATTTTGCTCACAACATATCTGAGTCTAGATCATGACTAGATCATAATAAGTACACAATGCATGCTTGTTGAATAAATGACTGAATGTACGGATATCAATGCACTGAGATCCCAGGCACTATGTCAAAATGTTAATATCAATCACCATTCAGCTGTACAGTTTCAGATTTTTATTTTCCTACAGTTGTATACCTTCCCTCATTTTCTACCTGTGTTACCTTTATAAACCAAATTTTCATTTTACTTTTCAAAGAAAAAATATGAATATGATGGACAATATGAAAATATGTTGTGCATACTGAGCAACAGTTTTGTTGTACATAATGAACATGAAAATACAAACATGTAAAATGGTTGTTTGGGAGGTACTTTCTTTAATATATCCATAAATAAAGAAATTATATAGCTAATCTACACTTTGGTCTATGATATTCTTTTGGAATCAAGTGGAATAGCCCAAATTCCTCTAGTTTTATATTTTAATAAGAATTTTTATTTTGATTGATATTAAGTCCATCAGAGGAAATACAGGAGTAAGAGAAATTTCCCCAGTGCCTCAAAGGATTTCAAATGAAAGGATCAAGTTAAAAGAAAGCCTCACAAATAACATGTGGTTATAAAACTATATGATTCCTACCCAGTCTCAGCCTTCAGAATAGCTCTTAGAAATTAAAAGCAGTTGTATATTCACCATTCAGTGGGCTCTGAATGAACTGCAAACAATGATGAAAGAAAATATGAATTTGTCTTAATGAGAAACTCGGTACAAACCACATTTGAGATAACTCAAAAATAATGGACATTAAATATTGAGAAAGGAGGTTAATCTTCATTAATGAATGAGATGATATTATGATGTTATAATTTAAATGTCTGTAGTTTATTTTTTATGACAAACATGAACATAAAAAGGAAACTTGGATTGGGCTTATGAAAGTCCAATCTCAGTGAATCTTTAAGAAAAATCTGTGGTGGATTTGTGTAGTAAATCAAAAAGATCATCATTCTTCACATACTAGAATGAGAAATTTTCGGGGGATAAAAAACAAATAGTTAAATGAAAGCATTTTATGTTTTCAGGTTATAAGCTGTTTCATTAAAAACAACATCCTAAACAAATAATATAACATTTTAAAACATTCAGCTAGTGCTCTATAAATATTTGTCAGTCCTTTTACTTTGGGACTATGTCCAATAGGAGAGGAAAATATTGTATAGGTGGGCAACTGGAAAGTGTTTAAAATGCTAAAACACTAGATACTAATGACAAAATTGGTATAACATTTTGAATAAGTAATATCCATGTTAACACAACTATTTGCTTCTTATCTTAAAGAAAATGGCTCACCAAAATACTGAGTCATTTAAAAAACTCATATCTTGCTTAAAGAGATAAAAAGCCTGTTCATATAAATGGACATTCAATCAAGACTGCATAAAAAATATTGAGATAATATATCCAAATATCTAGAGAATAGGTAATGAAATCAAGAGTAATAAGCCAGTAATGTGACAAAGTTAAGCTTAATAGATTTTTTTTTTACTTAATAGCTTTACTCAGTTGAAGAATGTGACTATGAACAGAATACAATAGATATTTTATATTAAGGAGTCATTAACAATTTTGACATGATGTCCCCTGATATTTGACTTCCAAAATTAATATAAATTGGTTTGGATATGAACATAATCCTGTAGATAGGAAACAGATTTTTAGATTAAGTAAAAGTTAACCACAAATTAATATTAATGGAGCCTACTAGATAAGGGTCCAATCAGCTCAGGTAGCAGTGAACCTCTGCACTGGAAGCCATTGGGTTTAATGGTAAACAAAGTATTTAATTGAGTACTTACTAATGGGTAATAAATGAGCTTTAATTACATCTGCTGATTATGTTAAAATGGAAGAGTAGTGAAAAATGACAAAATGTGTTGTGCTGGGCTTCAGCAGAAATGAAGTTCAGAGTGTGAGGGACAGGTGATTTAGACAAATGTTGCTTGGGATTCCATCTCAGTGAGATGATGTTTGGGCACTTTGTTTATTTATGTATTTTTATCCTAAAGCAATAATTTTATTTGCCTGAGGGAAGCAGCAACCATAAAAGAATGGGCAGATTTGGGGATTTGTGGCTGTTTTCAATTATATATTTTGTCAATTCACAAAAATTATTTTAACCTGGCGGTTGTCCGAATTTACTTCAGAAGGTCAAAATGGATAACCATGAAAAAAATGTGAAAATACAATTTGATAATCTGTTCATGCTACACATATTTATTGTGCTCCTAATCTGTGCCAAGCATTGTTTTAAGAAATTAAGAGTATTTGTGAATAAAATAGATTCATCTTTGCCCACTCCCCCCTGTGAAATTTACACTGTCATAAAATTACTTCCTCCTGGACTTTTTTTTCCTCCCCCAGTTATGCAGTACAAAGTTTTACATGAGAGCATAATAATCATCCTTTGTGCTAGCAGAGAGAATAGGAGAAGGGAACTGGCATTTATTCAGTACCTACTGGTTTTCTGTGTTGTGTCTTGAAAGATACAGAGATAGAAAGTACCTATAGCTGCTAGGGAAGTTTATGGGGCAAAAAATGTTGAGGGGATGGAAGCTATCTGAGACTTGATGAAATTTGTTAGACAGATGAGGGAACAGCATGTGAAAAGGTACTGAGCAAGAGAAATCATGACATTTCTGAACTTAAGGAATGGTAGGAGATGAAGGTATGAAAATACCAGTTCATAATGAGCTTTATGTATCTTTCAAACAGCTTTAGAATGACATCATGGTGACATGGGACTCACTGAAGGATTTGTAGTAGCAGGGAAATATGATATAATTTGTATAAGGCTCATGCTGGTAAAGAGAAATATGAGCTAAGTACAGAGACCCTGATAAAGTCTATTGCAACAGCCTGGAGACAGATGAAAAACCTGTGCTATCTAATATGGGAGCTCCTAGTCACCTGTACTATAAAAATGTAAATTTAAATTAATTAAAATAAAATAGAATTAAGAATTCAGTTCCTTAATCACACTAGCCATACTTCATACATTATATAGCACAGATGTAGAAGAGTCATATTTCAAAAATGCTCAGTGGCACCACTGGATACCTAACTGTGGAAAATAGTCACCTCTTCCAAGGAAGAAAGTGAGGTTACACTGAGGGAGAAAGGATGAGCATTTTAAGGGTAAAGAACTTCAGAATTTATTCAGTATGTCTCTGTTTTTTTTTGTTTTTTTTTTTTTTGTTTTTTTCTTTTACAACAAGAACGCACTCAGACACCACTTTTGAAAATTGAAAGAAAAATAAGAACTAAATTTGGTAATTATTGAGGGAGTGAAAAAGAAGAAACAGGCAGAGAGATAGACTAAATCTCCCTTCAAATCTTGTTGCCTATTTTTTAATGCTCTCTACTTAATCCTGACTAGAAAATCCAGAATTTAGAGTATAAACTCTGAATTTGTCAAATACTTACTAGAGTATTTACAGTTAACAAAAAAATAATTGATGCCACATGCTATTGACCCTCACCATCATGATTATTATTATTGTTTACTGGAAAAATTAACACTCAAAGGCATGAAATTACGCTGACCATGATCACATGAGGAAGATTCGGAGGGAAGACAGAGGAACCTGTCTCCCCAGTCTCTTGAGCAGAAATGCAGCCTGCTGCGGGGTGGAATAGCCTTCCGCCCAGTGCAGATATGTACCTATGGGCGCAATGGAGTACCAGTGACTTCATCCTTCCAGGGCGAGTGTGCTAGGCTCACGGTGTATTTGAGGATGCCCAGAGAGTCCAGTCAGAGTGGGGCACCACAGTCCTCTTGCTCTCTAACTGCCATATTGCCAAAATGCCAGATTCCTAAGCTGACAAGTCAAAGAAGGCTTCACAACAAGCTACTTAGGCATTTCAGCACTTGGATCTTGGCTAAACCTTGCCTGTTGCGCTGAATGTGATGTTGCGTCTTTAGCCAAAGTAATGCACACTTTGGAAAAATCAGCCCTTTTCAGAGTTAATTTACAAGCTGGTGTCAAAGCGAAAGTGAAGACGCTCAGTCGAGTTCGACTCTTTGTGACCCCATGGACTGTAGCCTGCCAGGCTCCTCTATCCATAGAATTCTCCAGGCAAAAATACTCAAGTGGGTTGCCATGCTCTTTTCCAGAGGATCTTCCCAATCCAGGGATCAAGGCTGGATCTCTCATATTGCAGGCAGATTCTTTATAATCTGAGCCACCAGGGAAGCCCCAAGATGGTGTCAAATGATACCTAATTCACCACACTTCCATTCAAATTGTAGAAATTATATTTTTAAAGAAATTAACATTTAAATCCCTGAAATGAAAGTATGAGGCAGACATTCAAGAATCTATATAAATTAGCCACTATTTATCAATAAACTGCAACATTTTGTTTATCACTAAACTGGAAAGCTTAAACATTGCCTAACTCCCATCAGCTGCAGAATTGCTTGGGTTTAGATCACTGCTATCAGGAGAGTTCTAATTTTTATTTTTGCAACAGAAATAAGACAGGTTAGGGATGCAATACAGAGATTATGTATTACATAGTTCTCCTAGGTGAAATCTGTGGTTTGTTTTGTTCGAGTTATTTCAAAAGTGCTGAAAGTCTCTTCTACTCCCAAACCTGTGGCAGCCCCAGACCTGCAATTAACAAACGTGAGAGAGTTCTGCATTTGGCTCATTTCAGGAACCCAGACCCCAAGGAAACTCTCAGTGTCGGCACTGGGATCTTTTGTCACAAGGAGCAATGCTAGCCCCATGAGAACCATCTCTTTACCTCCTAGGTTTCTACTTCAAGATGTTTACAAAACTCCAAAGAATGAAGAGGAACTGGACCAAGAATTTGACCTGGAGATGGTAGCTTTATTTGGAGGATTAAAGAACCCAACTAATTTTGATTTGAGTTCCCGGATGAAGTGAGGAAAGTGGCTGGTTCACATGGTTCTCCTTGGCCACGTGCCTGTGTCTCAAATAACCAACCAGCATGCAAGGAAGATTCCTAATCTAAAGAAGAAGAAGAGGAAAAAAAAAAAAAGAATCCAGCTTGGAAATTTACCTAGTAAACACAAACCTCAACCAAAAGCTGATTTGGAAGTCAACCCATGTAAAATATTTTATTCTTAGAAGTTCACAGAGGTGAAGAAACTGAAAGGAGAGAAGAAACAGGAAACTCTAGGGGAGAGAGACCAGAACATCAGACTGAGAAAACAGAGTGCAGCCAACTTTGGCAAATTTTCAGCTCTTTTCTGCTACCTTCTGGGCCTGCTTCTCATCCTGGAATATGGGAAATTCCATTAGTATGCTTTCTATGCTTTAAATATAATATAAATTACTTTATTGTACTCAAGTGGTTTTTATCTTCTGTAGTGTCAAAAACTAAAATATCAGATGCTGTCACTTCTGAATATATTTAAAATTTTCATATAACTCCCGTTTTGTTCAGTTTTATTGACATCAGCACTGTAGATGTTTAAGGTGTACAGCATCATGATTTAACTTACATGTTATGGGAAGTGATTACCACAATAAGTTAACGTAAATCATCTATATAGATACAAAACAAAGAGAGAAAAGAATAAATGTTTTCTCCTTTTGATGAGAAAAAAGGAAGTCGTAAAAGTCATTTAAATCTACCATATACCTACATAGAATTATATATCACATATATTAGAGGACCTGAAAGATATATACTATATATAATAGTATATATGTATTATATCTCATACATCATGCATGCATGCTCAGTCATTCCTACCATGGACTGTAGCCTGCCAGGCTCCTCTGTCCATGGGATTTCCCAGGCAGAAATATTGGAGTGGGTTGCCATTTCCTCCTCCAGGGGATCTTCCCAACCCAGGGACTGAACCCGCTTCTCTGGCAGTGGTAGGCAATTCTTTACCACTGAGTAACCAGGCAGTCTTAAAAACCTAGAAATGGTATTCAAATATGTTAGAACTACATATTCTCCTGGCACATCATAGCTTTTCTTATTTAATAATTCTATAAAGTAAACTAAATATTACCACTGAACAATTTTTTATTACTATAGAAAAGGAAAGAAAAAATATCACATGACTCAAAAGTGAATACCTCTTATGTGATGTGAGGAATAGAACCCAGGTCAGATCATTTTTCTGTTGGGATTAAACCTTTACAGAAAGCAATCCCTTAAAAGTAAAGGCAAAGATGGATATTCTTTTCGTTCTAACACTGTAATCAGAACAGGGTTTTTCCCAGCTATCTCAAACCAAGTCCTCTGCCAGATTTTCCAATTAGTGTACCAGTCCATTTTCATCCTATCAAGGTACAGTGGTGTTTCTGCACCTCAAAGGCTCATATTTTGTATCCAGAACCTGCTGTCATCCAAGACACATATCCCAGGCCAACCTTCAGAAGAGTGGTTTCCAGCAGGGTTATCAGGCCTTTTCACTAGTTCTATCTAGACACCTGGGCTGGTAGCTCATGCTTTTCCTGCAGCTCTCTCCAACAGAACTTAAGTTTGAGGAATTCTAGAAACATTTGTCCAGGATTATTTATAATTTGCTGTGAATTAAAATAAATTTCACATAAAAGACAAAATATTTTTTTTTCACACTGATATGAAAAAAACGTATGTGGAGATACATATGGCACAAACACATATATCAGTCAATTCAGTCACTCAGTTGTGTCCGACTCTTTGTGACTCCATGGACTGCAGCATGCAAGGCTTCCCTGTCCGTTACCAACTCCCAAAATTTACTCAAACTCATGTCCATCGAGTCAGTAATGCCATCCAACTATTTCATCCTCTGTTGTCCCCTTCTCCTCCCATCTTCAATCTTTCGCAGCAACAGGGTCTTTTCCAGTGAGTCAGTTCTTCACATCAGATGGCCAAAGTATTGGAGTTTCAGCTTCAGCATCAGTCCTTCCAATGAATATTCAGGACTGATTTCCTTCAGGATGGACAGATTGGATCTCCTTGCAGTCCGAGGGACTCTCGAGAGTCTTCTCCAACACCACAGTTCAAAAGCATCAATTTTTTGGTGCTCAACTTTCTTTATAGTCCAACTCTCACATTCACATGTAACTATAGGAAAAACAATAGCTTTGACTAGACGGACCTTTGTTGGCAAAGTAATGTTTCTGCTTTTAAATATGCCAAGTTGGTCGTAGCTTTTCTTCCAAGGTGGCTCAGACAGTAAAGCGTCTGCCTGCAATGCGGGAGACCCGGGTTTGATCCCTGGGTCAGGAAGATCCCCTGGAGAAGGAAATGGCAACCCACTCCAGTATTCTTGCCTGGAAAATCCCATGGATGGAGCCTGGTAGGCTACAGTCATTGGGGTCTCAAAGAGTCAGACACAACTAAGCGACTTCACTTTCTTCCAAGGAGCAAGTGTCTCTTAATTTCATGGCTGAAGTCACCATCTTCAGTGATTTTGGAGCCCAAGAAAATGAAGTCTCTAACTGTGTTCATTGTTTCCCCATCTATTTGCCATGAAGTGATGGGAAAGTGCAAGTGAAGTTGCGACCCCGTGGACTGCAGCCTGCCAGGCTCCTCTGTCCGTGGGATTTTCCAGACAAGAATACTGGAGTGGGCTGCCATTTCCTTCTCCAGGGGATCTTCTCAACCCAGGGATTGAACCCGGGTCTCCCACATTGTAGGCAGATGTTTTTACTGTCTGAGCCGCCAGGGAAGTGATGGTGCCAAATCCCAAATATTAGTTTTCTGAATGTTGTTTTAAGCCAAGTTTTTCACTCTCCTCTTTTAGTTTCATCATTAGGCTCTTTAATTCTTCCTCACTTTCTGCCATAAGAGTGGTGTCATCTGCGTATCTGAGGTTGTTGGTATTTTCCCCAGCAATCTTGATTCCAGCCTGTGCTTCATCCAGTCTGGCATTTCGCATGATGTACTCTGCATATAAGTTAAATAAGCAGGGTGACAATATACAGCCTTGACATAGTCCTTTCCCAATTTGGAACTAGTCTTTTGTTCCATATCCAGTTATAACTGTTGTTTCTTGACCTGCATAAGATTTCTCAAGAGGCAGGTCAGTTGGTCTGGCATTCCCATCTCTTAAGAATTTTCCACAGTAAAATGGAAAAGGAATTGGAAACTCACTTTAATATTCTTGCTTGGAGAATTCCTTAGACAAAGGAGCCTGGTGGGCTGAAGTCCAAACCCGGTGGGTTCACAGAGAGTCAGACACGACAGATTTTTTTAAGCATAAGTTATTTTAAGCACTTCTTTGCTAGCATGTGAAATGAGTGTAATTTGTGGTAGTTTGAACAGTTTTTGGCATTGCCTTTCTTTGGGATAGGAATGAAAACTGACATTTTCCATTTCTCTGGCCACTGGTGAGTTTTCCAAATTTGCTGGCATATTGAGCGCACCACTTCCACAAAGGCTTTGGTCTAGTCAATAAAGCAGAAGTAGATATTTTTCTGGAAATCTCTTCCTTTTTCAATGATCCAGCAGAAGTTGGCAATTTGATCTCTAGTTCCTCAGCTTTTCTGTCTAGGCTTCCCTGGTGGCTCAGAGGTTAAAGCATCTGCCTGCAATGCGGGACACCTGGGTTCGATCCCTGGGTTGGGAAGATCCCCTGGAGAAGGAAATGACAACCCACTCCAGTATTCTTGCCTGGAAAATCCCATGGATAGAGGAGCCTGGTGGGCTACAGTCCATGGGGTTGCAAAGAGTCAGACATGACTGAGCAACTTCACTTCACACTTCCTCAGCTTTTCTAAATCCAGTATAACCATATGGAAATTCTTAGTTCATGTAACTGCTGAAGCCTGGCTTGGAGACTTTTAAGCATTACTTTGCTAGTGTGTAAAATAAGTACAGTTTTCAGTAGTTCGAACATTTTTTGTCATTGTCTTTCTTTGGGATCAGAATGAAAACTGACCTTTTCCAGTCATGTGGCCACAGCTGAGTTTTCCAAATTTGCTGGCATATTGAAAGCAGCACTTTCAAAGCATCATCTTTTAGGATTTGAAATAGCTCAACTGGAATTCCATCACCTCCACTAGCTTTGTTCATAGTGATGCTTCCTAAGGCCCACTTGGCTTCACATTCCAGGATGTCTGTCCATAAGTGAGTGATCACATCATCATGGTTATCTAGGTCATTAAGACCTTTTTTCATATAGTTCTTCTGTTTATCTTGCTACCTTTTCTTAATATCTTCTGCTTCTGTTAGGACCATACCATTTCTGTTCTTTATTGTGCCCATCTGAACATGAAATATTTCCTTGGTATCACTAATTTTCTTGAAGAGATCTCTAGTCTTTCCCATTTTATTGTTTCCCTCTCTTTCTTTGCATTGATCACTGAGGAAGGCTTTCTTACCTCTCCTTGCTATTCTTTGAAACTCTCCATTCAAATGGGTATATCTTTCCTTTTCTCCTTTACCTTTCACTCATCTTTTCTCAGCTATTTGTAAGGCCTCCTCAGACAACCATTTTGCCTTTTTGCATTTCTTTTTCTTGGGGATGGTCTTGTTTACTGCCTCCTGTACAATGTCATGAACCTTCATCCATATTTCTTCAGGCAGTCCATCTATCAGATCTAATCCCTTGAATTTATTTGTCACTTCTACTGTATAATCATAAGGGATTTGATTTAGGTCATATCTAAATGGTCTAATGATTTTTCCTGCTTTTGTCAATTTAAGTCTGAATTTGGCAATAAGGAGTTTATGATCTGAGCCACAGTCAGCTCCTGGTCTTGATTTTGCTGACTGTATAGAGCTTCTCCATCTTTGACTACAAAGAATATAATCAATCTGATTTCGGTATTGACTATTTGGTGATGTCCATGTGTAGAGTTTCCTCTTGTGTTGTTGGAAGAGGGTGTTTGCTATGACCAGTGTGTTCTCTTGGCAAAGCTCTATTAGCCTTTGCCCTGCTTCATTGTGTACTCCAAGGCTAAATTTGTCTGTTACTCCAGGTATTTCTTGACTTCCTACTTTTGCATTCCAGTCCCCTATAATGCAAAGGACATCTTTATTGAGTATTAGTTCTAGAGGGTCTTGTAGTCTTCATAGAACTGTTCAAGTTCAGCTTCTTCAGCATTACTTTTTGTCACATAGACTTGGATTATTGTAATATTAAAATGTTTGCCTTGGAAACAAACTGATCATTCTGTCATTTTTGAGATTGCATCCAAGTACTGCATTTCAGACTCTTTCGTTGACCATGATGGCTACTCTATTTCTTCTAAGGGATTCTTCCCCACAGCAGTAAATATAATGGTCATCTGAGTTGAATTCACCCATTCCAGTCCATTTTAGTTCACTGATTTCTAAAATGTCAATGTTTACTCTAGCCACCTCCTATGTGATACTTCTGATTTACCTTGATTCATGGTCCTAACATTCCAGGATCTTATGCAATATTGTTATTTACAGCATCAGACTTTGCTTCCATCACCAGTCACATTCACAACTGGGTGTTGTTTTTGCTTTGGCTCTGTCTCTTCATTCTTTTCAGTTATTTCTCCACTGTTCTCCAGTAGCACGTTGGGTACCTATCAACCTAGGCAGTTCATCTTTCATTGTCCTATCTTTTTGTCTTTTCATACTGTTCATGGGGTTCTCAAGGCAAAAATACTGAAGTGCTTTGCATTCCCTTGTCCAGCAGACCATGTTTTGTCAGAAATCTCCACCATGACACATCCATCTTGGGTGGCTCTACATGGCATGGCTTATAGTTTCATTGAGTTAGACAAAGCTGTTGTCCATGTGATCAGTTTGATTAGTTTTCCATCATTGCAGTTTTCATTTCTTCTGCCCTCTGATGGATAATGATAAGAGGCTTATGGAAGCTTCCTGATGGGAGGGACTGACTAAGGGGGGAACTGAGTCTTGTTCTGGATCCATTCTCAGTAAATCTTTAATACAATTTTCTGTTGATGGGCAGGGCTGTGTTCCCTCTCTGTTTTTGACCTGAAGCCAAACTATGTGCCTGGGCCCTGCAGCAGCCCACCATGGACCCAAGCCTCTGCCAGAGACTCTTGGACACTCACAGGCAAGTCTGGGTCAGGAGTGTGTTCATCTTCTCCTGCAAGAACTCCAAAATTGCAACTCACTGCTGAACAACTGTTGGCAGGAGACTGTTGGATCCTACCAAAAAAAGAAACCCCATGTCCAAGGGCAAAGAAGCAGCCCCAGCAAGATGACAGAAGGGGCGAAATCATGTTTAGAATCAAAACCCATACCCACCAGAGACATTCAGAGGGCTCAAACAGAATGTTGTGTGCACAGCGAGACCCCACAAAGACTGAACCAGGTCTACCTTTGAGTGTTTGATGGTCTCCTGCAGAGGTATGGGTAGCAGTGGCCTGCCGCAGGGGCAGGGGTTCTGGGTGCAGCAGTTTTGGGTATGGCCATAAGCCCTCTTGGAGGAGGTTACCATTTACCCCATCATAGAGCTGCCAGAACTTACACAGGACTGGGAAAGCAGACTCTTCGAGGGCACAAACAGAACCCTGTGTGCACCAGGACCCAGGAGAAAGGATCAGTGACCCCCCAAGAGACTGACCCAGACTTATCTTGGCTTACAAATACTCAAAAACAATGCATTGCCCCTTGTTCGCCTTCCCCATACCATACTGGAGAGTTTGCACAAAAGAGCCTGCCAGGTGATCTTCTAGAGGATAATACATTTTCTCTCTACTCACAAGCATCCTGAACATTCCTGATCCTATACTCACTTCCTCCTTTGCATTTGTCTTTAAGTCTTTAGTAAAAAAAATCTCCACAATCCCCCTCGCCCTTAAGCATTATCTGAATTACATCCATTTCCCAGAACACCTTAGTCTGTAGTGATTTTATCCCCCTTTGTCTTCACACTAAGTCTTGATCACATGTTCTACAATCCCACTCTATCGTGTAGTGATTTTATTTTTTCAGCAGAAAAAATCTTTCAAACTTCTGCCCCATTAATCTTCTGCCTCCATGTCTGTACCGACATTCATGATTCTAACCAGCCATGAGGATGTCTCCATTTAACATTATGAAGTACTGTCCCAGGTGGCACTAGTGTTAAAGACCATGTCTGCCACTGCATGAGAGATGAGAGACTCGGGTTTGATCCCTGGATCGGGAAGATCCCCTGGAGAAGGCCATAGGAACCCACTCCAGTATTCTTGCCTGGAGAATCCCATGGACAGAAGAGCTTGGTGGGCTATAGTCCATGGGTTTGCAAACAGCTGGACATGACTGAGTGACTTAGCACACACGAACAGTCACAAATCCTTCATACTTCGCCTGCTTTGATAAGCCCATGTTCCTAATTATGTGAGCAGAAATATGACATTCCTTACAATTTTGTGTACCAATACCCAAAGAAGCAAAGCATTTCCAAGCTAAAAAAGGAACTTAGAGATTACTGGACAGTAACCAATGTTTTCAAGTAACTTGCCTAAGGTCATACAGGTAGCAACTGAGCTGGTTCCAAAACCATAGCTTCCTAACTCTGATTTCAGCCTTCTTTCTCAAAGAGAGGCACATCAAAATAGAACACCAATTGTGAACACCAATTGCACTGTTTTTCGACCCTGCCTCCCTCCCCCCCGCCGTTATTTCACCCTCCTCCCGCCCCTCACTTCTGTGTGTTTTTCCTTCTATTCATGTCTTCTACTAACTTTTCCAAATTTGGAGTCACTGAGTTGGTATTTATTCCCTTTAAATACCAATAGTCTTTCACGTATATTTCTCTTGTTAAATTTATCATAATCTACCAAACATAATAGTTATTTTTATTCTTGCTGTATCTTGCTATGAGAAAGCAAGTTACTTATCAGAGAACTCACCATGTCTTACAGATCCTTGTAGCCCTGTGGTTCTTAATAAATCAGTGTTCACCTGAATGTGATGCAACCTATCATAGGATACAGCTGGATGAGAGGCAAATTGGTTATCACTCAACATTTAATCTATCTGATCTGCCATGGTTTACATCTTTTTTTTGAGTTCAGTATTTCTTTTTCTTTTGTTTTTACACTATTTGCCAGACCACAATAATAAAACTATAGCAAATAAAAATTGAACTTCTTCAGTCACATTCAATTCAATCAAATTGTAGATCATATGCTCCCATAAATAAAATAACTCTTATTTTCCTTACTTCATACCTTCTCTAACAAAGCCACATTCAGAAAATGTTCTGTGTAGATGTTTATATTAATACTAGAGCCAAGGCTGAAACAGGAAGTAACTGGGACATATTTAAGCTCAAAAGTATCAGAATTACCATTTTGTATTTAGAATTCTGAATTATGATATGAAATTTCTACTTTGTACTTGTCTTAACTGGCAGAAAAAATTTAAATGTCCCAAATTTTGTGATTTTCATGGTGTTGTTTTAACATTATGAGGTCACATAAGATACAGTAAAAGTGACCACAATTTGGGGGTGTGGATAGCAGAGTTTAGTATAGAATTGATTCTCAATGAAAGCTAAGTGAATTAATGATTAACTAATTTACACTAGCATATCCCTGAACTTATTCTTTTGGAATCATCGTTAGCATTTATTTCCTATATGAGAAGGAGAAATTAGAAACACATAGGCCGTTCATTTGCAGCAGGTGAAAGTAATGTAAATAATCTTCCTCAAGCACAAAAGCTTTGTTTTTAGAACATCCTACATCTGAAATTCTTTCTTAACATTACTGGACAAGCTTCTTAACAGTTGGGTTTCCGGTTGTGTTTAACACTAAGTGAGCATAGCAGCTACCACAGGATATAAGCTACTATCTCCTCACTCATATAAGCCAGAGCCCCATCATCTCAATCAAGTGTGGATAACACTTGCAAGAAAGAAAATGTTCTGTAATCCTCTTAAACTGAAGCACTACTTACACTCAGAACCAGCTTTTCTGGGAAAAAGTAACCTAAGAGGCACTGTGTGGTCAACAGCTCACAAATCTCAACTAATGAGGAGAAAATACAAAATAAGTTCGAACTGGTCTTTGATGACCTACTACTTTGCAATGCTTATTAGCATAGACAAATGTATTTCAGCATCATATTGCTTATCTGATCATGCTCTCAGTGCTATCTGTTGGTCCACCTATAACTACAATTGTTTTTGTGGCTGACTCTGAAATTGTTATACAATTATCTTACTTGTGTGAAGTAAAATTAAGTGAGTGTTATTTGGAGTAGAGAAGCCTCATAAGCTCTCATTAATGACACACAGTTAGATACTTTTATCTGTTATACTCATACTAGCAACCATGTTTTCAAATGATATTTCATGAAAGAGCTAAAGAAACTCAGAATGCACAGGCTGCCATTCTATGTCTAGCCATTTCCATTCTAGTCTAACTTTACACATATGTAGATATTAATTTCAAAAAATATTCAGTGATATACATACAGAGTGTAAGCCATTGCACCCTATATTCAAACATTTAAAACATTAAAACATTTTAAAGTACCTTGACACTATATATTTAGATTATTCAGTAAAATAAAATCCTTCTTTAAGATCAATTTCTCTTGAATAAAAATCCATTCAAATGTTATTAAGGAGGATTTACTGAACCATGAGTATCAAACTTTTACACTCATGAATCTGGCAAGTATAGAAGGAGTTATAAGGGTAGGGGCTTCCAGGTGGCTGCTGCTGCTGCTGCTGCTAAGTCGCTTCAGTCATGTCCGACTCTGTGTGACCCCAGAGACGGCAGCCCACCAGGCTCCCCTGTCCCTGGGATTCTCCAGGCAAGAACGCTGGAGTGGGTTGCCATGTCCTTCTCCAGTGCATGAAAGTGAAAAGTGAGAGTAAAGTCACTCAGTCGTGTCCAACTCTTAGTGACCCCAGGGACTGCAGCCTACTAGGCTCCTCCATCCATGGGATTTTCCAGGCAAGAGTACTGGAGTGGGGTGCCATTACCTTCTCCAGGGGCTTCCAGGTGGCACTAGTGGTAAATAACCCCCTGCCAATGCAAGAGACATAAGGAATGTAGGTTCCATTCCTGGGTTGGGGAGATCCCCTGGAGGAGGGCATGGCAACCCACTCCAGTATTCTTACCTAGACAGTCCCATGGACAGAGGAGCCTGGAGGGCTGCAGTCCATAGGGTCGCAAAGAGTTGGATACGATTGAAGTGACTTAACATGCATGCACACATAAGGGTAGGAAATGCCCAGTGTCAAATGGTGCTTGAAAAATACGTATTCTTCTTTGTGTGCTGTAATATATTTCTCTAAAAGTCTTTTGTACCACACCACTGCTCTTCACACACACACACACACACCATAGAACTGACAAGTAATTCCAACAAGTAGTCAATGGATTTTAGTAATTCAAGATTTAGAAAAGGCTACATGGTAATTCATCTTAAACATCTACCCTAGGGTTTAATTATGGGCAATAATACCTGCATCCAAAGAGTCTGTGGAGATGCAAGGATGGGTTTGATTATGTCTAGAATAACTCTTTGAATTGCCTATTGAATAAAGCTATAATAATTTGCAGCAATATTGTGTTATCTATTGCCATGAGATTGTTAACTTGTGTTTATATAATGTCTTTCTTAGATTAATTGGAAATGCTCCATTTGAAATCAGAACAGTCTCTGGAGAACACTGCTAAAATGTTTTATCCATTAAAAATAATTCAAAGCCAGTTAACTGGCCAATGAAAAAATTTAATGCTTAAGAAGTCTCTTCTAAACACTTACTATGAGCCACCATGCATGTCTGTATTTAGCTTTTGAATTAAATCTCCATGTAGTACACTCCATGTTAGGGAACATCAGCAGAAATGGATAGAAATGCATCTATCTGATGCAAGGGATTGTAATAATGATTGAAATGACCAATCAGCTCTTTCTCGTGTATGCAGGGAAACAACTGGCTGGAGATGGGCCTCAAAAGGAAACACTCACTTTATATTTTATAGCGTTTAATAATTATTAAACAATTTGTATGTAACCCCATAGGTACCTCAGAAAAATTATATGAATCCTCATAATAAATATAGTAATAATAATTCCTACTAACTGTAATATGGAAAGTATATGCTAGGCATAGACATTGGTCTATATTTTTAAGACAACTGTTCAGTTCAGTTCAGTCACTCAGTTGTGTCCGACTCTTTGCGACCCCATGGACTGTAGCATGCCAGGCCTCCTTGTCCATCACCAACTCCTGGAGTTTACCCAAATTCATAGTGCACACTTTAGCATACCAAGTGAATGAACAAGGCATTCATTTGCCAGCTGAAAGAAGGGTTGATTTTTAAGCTAACTTCCTAGCAATTTCCTTTAGCCAAAGAGCGCTATCTCCCTCAATATTATGTACCCTTTACTCAGGGCAGCCTGCACCCAACAACTTGTTGATAAAATGTTAACAGAGGCCTGAATCACTTACCTCAATTCAAGACATCTTAATTCCAGGGATATTCTGGTTCAGAGCCCCCCATGGGGTTGATTGCGGCCTTTATTTCAGATGAATAGAGTTCAGCTTCCCCTCTTCCTTCACTTCACAGATGCCATTCTTGAAAGCACCTCTCCCCATTCAATATACCTCCTCCAGTTCAGTGTCTGTTTCTTCTCTAACATAATCTAAGACGTGAATCTCCACATTGTGGATGAGGAAAGTGGGAATCAGAATGAATGCAAGAAATAAACCTCAAAACCACAGCTTTTTTTTTTTTTTCTTAATATATATAGCTCAGTGTTATCTGGCTAGGAAGAAGCAGATCCAAACTCTAAAACCTTCTATTTCTTAATGAAAAATTATTTCATCTGTGGTTATAAGAAAACCTGTGTCCAGTCCCAACAAAATTAATTCCTTGACTTACATGTAAAGGAAAGTTTATTGAATAGTTATCTGTATCACCTTTTTAAAAATAATAGATCTAAAAATTTTAACTTTCTACTCTTTTTCTTTATGAAGTGCTAATTAATTCAGGTACATTCCATTTAAAAATTGAAAAGGTCTAATACAAAGAAATAAAACGAAGGAAATGAGATTTGTGCTATTCTGGAACACAATGAAGAGCAATTCGTTCTATGAGTGAACAAATTCCATCTCAAAGGTCTGTAACTGTTGGTTAACCTATTAGTTGTATGACATTAAGTACAAATAACAGAACGTTGGTTATGGGTTTTAAACTTTTGCTTTCTGTCTATATGTTTATCTAGAGCATTTGCTATTCTGCTGATACAAGTATATTTCTAGTAGAACAAACTAACAATATCCTTTTCCTATAAAGTTTACTTTCAAGAGGAAATAAATTGAAATACATCTAGCATGAAAGGTACAAACTTCCAGTTATAAAAATGTACCAGGGATGTAATGTACAACATGATAAACATATATCTTATATGAAAGCTGCTACGAGAGTAAATCCAAAGACTTCTCACCACAAAGAAAGAATATGTTTTCCTTTTCCCTTTTATATTGTATATATATGAGATAGCTCAAAATTCTACAAGCCAGGCCTCAGCAGTATGTGAACCGCGAACTTTCAGATTTTCAAGCTGGTTTTAGAAAAGGCAGAGGAATCGGAGATCAAATTGCCAACATCCGCTGGATCATTGAAAAAGCAAGAGAGTTCCAGTAAAACATCTATTTCTGCTTTATTGACTATGCCAAAGCCTTTGCATGGACCACAATAAACTGTAAAAAATTCTTCAAGAGATTCTACCAGACCACCTGACCTGCCTCTTGAGAAACCTATATGCAGGTCAGGAAGCAACAGTTAGAACTGGACATAGAACAACAGACTAGTTCCAAATAGGAAAAGGAGGACGTCAAGGCTGTATGTTGTGACCCTGCTTATTTAACTTCTATGCGGAGTACATCATGAGAAACCCTGGGCTGGAAGAAACACAAGCTGGAATCAAGACTGGTGGAAGGAATATCAATAACCTCAGATACGCAGATGACACCACTCTTATGGCAGAAAGTGAAGAGGAACTAAAAAGCCTCGTGATGAAAGTGAAAGAGGAGAGTGAAAAAGTTGGCTTAAAGCTCAGCATTCAGAAAACGAAGATCATGGCATCTGGTCCCATCACTTCATGGCAAATAGATGGGGAAACCTTGGACACAGTGGCTGACTTTATTTTTTTGGGCTCCAAAATCACTGCAGATGGTGGCTGCAGCCATGAAATTAAAAGACGCTTACTCCTTGGAAGGAAAGTTATGACCAACCTAGATAGCATATTGAAAAGCAGAGACATTACTTTGCCGACTAAGGTCCATCTAGTCAAGGCCATGGTTTTTCCAGTGGTCATGTATGGATGTGAGAGTTGGACTGTGAGGAAAGCTGAGTGCTGAAGAATTGATGCTTTTGAACTGTGGTGTTGGAGAAGACTCTTGAGGGTCCTTTGGACTGCAAGGAGATCCAACCAGTCCATCCTGAAGGAGATCAGTCCTGGGTGTTCTTTGGAAGGACTGATGCTGAAGCTGAAACTCCAATATTTTGGCCACCTCATGTGAAGAGTTGACTCATTGGAAAAAGACTGATGCTGGGAGGGATTGAGGGCAGGAGGAAAAGGGGACGACAGAGGATAAGATGGCTGGATGGGATCACCGACTCGATGGACATGAGTTTAGGTAAACTCCAGGAGCTGGTGATGGACAGGGAGGCCTCGCGTGCTGTGATTCATGGGGTCACAAAGTGTCAGACACAACTGAGCGACTGAACTGACCTGAGCTGATATGAGAATGTGGATGTCACTTAACTTATCGTGGTGATCATTGCATGATGTGTCAAATCATTATGCTGGCACACCTTACTCTTATTCAATGTGGTATGTCAACTGTGCTGAAAGGAAAAATAAAATAATAATATAAAATACACCTAGCATCTTATTTTGCATAATAGTCACAGCCCTACATAAAGTAATGCTGAAGGTTTTACATAATTCCATTTTTAATAAGGTGTTTTTAGTTTTGGTTTTAGCTCTAAACATAGAGTGGTAAAAGCCTTCCAAAGCAATTTATTCAGTCATTGACATAATAAATCTGAAAACTATACTCCACTTATTTTTAAGAAAAGACAATACTTTTCCCATGTCTTTATGTTAATAACAACCTTCTAAGGGTTTCTTTTAATTTCAAAGGGTTCTTTTACTTAAAAGATCCATGTCCCTGTGTGAAATAAAAGCCTTCATATTCTAGATCACATTCTTTAAATTCCTTTTTTCTAACACCTTAGATATTACACCCCTGAGCCTAACTTCATTGGAATTGAAAATTAGGAAACAGTATTACAGCAGTGCAATTAGATAATGTGGTTAAAACCTGTTTGATTTGTTACGCATCGTTTTCTGCATAAAATGACAAAATTGTGGTAGATGGCAGAATATGAGATAGAATTAGACATGAAAAGTTCAAATATACTATAAATTCTGAAAAACACAAATTTTGAAAGGTGTATTTTGCCAAACCACCTAGCTCCTTACCAATCTCAACTATGTATGAAAATCAGTCTGCCATTTCAACCAAATTATTGCCCAAACCAAATGCTATAACCCAAATCAAAAATCATGATGTCAAGGCAAGAGTTGCACATTAGCTCTGGGCACAGGAGCTACTCATGACCTGAATCTGGGCTAATGAAACCCTTAATGTAAACATTATTTTTTTGGCTAGTACTTGGTTAAACCAAGGAGCTGCTTAGAAGAAATATATTCATGTCTGCTTTAGGGAACAAGTGCCTAAGACAAACTTAAACTCACTGGTAAAGAACTATTCCAGCTGATGAATATGCCTACTAATAAGTAGTTTTTGGACACCATAAGTCATAACTTGTAGAAGAACTCAGTGTTTTTCGGTGTAATAACTTTTGCTGTAAACTTTACTGAGAAGCTTCTACTCTAGGAAACTTCATGAATGTAAGCAGAAGAATATCAGCACTTATAATGGGAATAGTCATAAAACCCATGCACCCACAATGATTGGACTGCTTGTTCTTTTTATAGAATCGTTAAAATCACCATAATCTAAACAGCCACAAAATGAGCCTCTTAGAATTTGGAACTCTCTCACATGCCTGAGCTCTTATGCTACCAGCAATGCTCAGAAAGTAATATTTGGCTATATGAAAATAACAAGCACAGTGATTTAAATAAGAAAAGAGCATTTATTGCAAGATATTAAAACACTGCTATATTTGGTTTCCTATTAGCACCAGCAGGAAGAAAAATTTTCTAATTAGTGGCTGGGCTGTAAGTGGTAGATATGGAAACCTCTGGGTTGCATAATTGGAATACAAAGCTAAAGAATTTCTGAATTTTTGTAAGCAAAGCTAGGGAATTGCCACCACCTTTCCAGATGCTGAAGACCATCTTAGGTTTGTGTGCATAGAACTGTTTCACTCAAGCTGAAATAACAAAGGGCCTCTACAAGTCCCCCTGCTGTGTGTTTTGAGTCTCTGGTTTTTAAATATGACCTAAGCAGATACAAAAATTACAGAGAGGGGAGCACAGCCCCACATTATCCCTACATGGGATACTTTTCCCCTCTATGTTACTCCCTGCACCCTGAGATCTTAGAGCTTTTTCTTGTGTTATACAATAACTAGACAAGGAGGGCAGAACCAGCGCTGCCCTGTGGCTTCTGCTTGTCTTTATCAGGATACTTAAGGGAATACTCTTCCCAGTAGGTACATGTTCTGGGCAAGAAAATTACCTACATTCATTTCAGAGAGAAAGTAACAAAATTAGAGCCAGGTAACTACTGTCCTGAGGGAATTGTTGTTTGTTAACCTCCCAATTGTTTCTCTGGACAGGTGAAAACTCAGAGAGACTCACTCCTTTCAACTGTAGGAAAAGTTTATCTTCAGCAGCTTATAAATTATCAATGCTCTATACATACTTGATGTCATATTTTTGTCTTTCCCTTCAAAAATCTATCACATCTGTCATGCTTGATAACCACAAATTTAAGAGGAAACCAAGAGAAGGAAAGTGGAATAAAATGATAAAAGACCTGCAGCAACTTTATAGTCTGTTCTCATCTTCCATTCCCCTGCTGCCAGGCATGGAGGACTTATGTCATCAGAGTTCTAGAAAAATCAATAATACCTTGTCCTACCTCTCTGCAAGGTGCTTAGTACTTGAAAGACAACAAAGAAACCCTTAGTTTTCAAACAGGTGTGGATAAAACAAATTTGATACTAAATAATCCTATATAGTTTAAAAATGTATATTTAAATATACACACACATACACACACACAAGCACACATGTACATAAACATACATAAAATGTCACAACCTTCAGTTCAGTTCAGTCACTCAGTCGTGTCTGACTGTTTGTGACCCCATGAATTGCAGCACACCAGGCCTCCCTGTCCATCACCAACTCCTGGAGTTCACTCAAACTCATGTCCATCAAGTCAGTGATGCCATCCAGCCATCTCATCCTCTGTCGTCCCCTTCTCCTCCTGCCCCCAAACCCTCCCAGCATCAGAGTCTTTTCCAATGAGTCAACTCTTCCCATGAGGTGGCCAACGTACTGGAGTTTCAGCTTTAGCATCATTCCTTCCAATAACACCCAGGACTGATCTCCATTAGAATAGACTGGTTGGATCTCCTTGCAGTCCAGGGGACTCTCAAGAGTCTTTTCCAACACTACGGTTCAAAAGCATCAATTCTTCAGCATTCAGCTTTCCTCACAGTCCAACTCTCACATCCATACATGACCGCTGGAAAAACCATGGCCTTGACTAGACAGAACTTTGTTGACAAAGTAATGTCTCTGCTTTTGAATATGCTATCTAGGTTGGTTATAACTTTCCTTCCAAGGAGTGTCTTTTAATTTCAGTCTGCAATCACCATCTGCAGTGATTTTGGAGCCCCAAAAAATAAAATCTGACACTGTTTCCACTGTTTCCCCATCTATTTCCCATGAAGTGATGGGGCCAGATGCCATGATCTTCGTTTTCTGAATGTTGAGCTTTAAGCCAACATTTTCACTCTCCTCTCTCACTTTCATCAAAAGGCTTTTTAGTTCCTCTTCACTTTCTGCCATAAGGGTGGTGTCATCTGCATAGCTGAGGTTATTGATATTTCTCCTGGCAATCTTGATTCCAGCTTGTGCTTCTTCCAGTCCAGCATTTCTCATGATGTACTCTGCATATAAGTTAAATAAACAGGGTGACAATATACAGCCTTGACATACTCCTTTTCCTATTTGGAAGCAATCTATTGTTCCATATTCAGTTCTAACTGTTGCTTCCTGACCTGTGGTAAGGTCAATATTGGAGCATCAGAAAATGTTTGAGAAAAGCTGAGGTTTAAGGGAAGCTGTGTAGGAAAAGGCTTTAACAGGAGCTATCATGTAGTGAACTTGAAAGTTTGGACATGATGGGGAAATTGTAAGGAAATGAGAGAAAATGCAGAATGGTCTCAAGTAAATAGTCTGATGGGAAGACCATCAGAGCAATATGTATAGTAAAATAAAATGAGTCAAAATGGAATTATAACCTAGACCTGACTGAAAAAGAGGATATTTATATATAATGTAGAAACTGAGACATCATTGGAGGCATTTTATCAGAACCAGAGGATTGAAACTTAAGGAATGAACTGATTATAATGTATAGCATGGATTTTAGAGCAGAGAGAAAGAAAACAAGGAATCCCGTAGAGACAAGACGAATCAACCAGGATGATGACATAATTAGGAAAAAAGAACAAAAGATGCATAGATCAAATATATATGACTTTTGAAACTGGTTTGAATACAGAAATCAGAGTGCAGAATTAAATCTTATCCCCAGCTTTTGAGTCTGGCTTACTTAAAGAATGCTAGTGGCATGGATGGAGGAGCCTGGTGGGCTACAGTCCATGGGGTCACTAAGAGTCAGACACGACTGAGCGACTTCACTTTCACTTTTCACTTTCATGCATTGGAGAAGGAAATGGCAACCCACTCCAGTATTCTTGCCTGAAGAATCCCAGGGACGGGGGAGCCTGGTGGGCTGCCGTCTATGGGGTCGCACAGAGTCGGATACGACTGAAGCGACTTAGCAGCAGCAGTGGCAAAGAGAAGAGGAAACGTGAAATAAAAGCAACAATTCAGTTTTTGGTTTGTTGATATTAAGGAGCTTTCAAAACAAACAGTTTGAAAGGATAAGCATACTGGTTTGAAATTTAGAAACAAGGTCTGGACCACTCTTATAGTTCTGGGAATTATATGCATAGAAGCAATAGGTAGTAAGTGTAAAAATGGATAAAATCCTTATTAGACAGAGAATGCAAACCATACATAAAGGAGGACCAATGATAGAACTTGGGTCAGGCATACTTTCAGGAGCTGGAAAGAGAATAAAACAACAAAGAAGGAAAAGGTGAAATGTCCAAAGTGAAAAAGGAGGAAAAAAAGGTTGAAGAGTCTCCATATTCTCATGTATATGGGACTCAATAATTAGGACCTATTAGTGGATTTCCTGATTTGGAACCAGTCTGTTGTTCCAAGTACAGTTCTAACTGTTGCTTCTTGACCTGCATACGGATTTCTCAGGAGGCAGGTCAGGTGGTCTGGTACTTCCATATCTTTAAGAATTTTCCACAGTTTCTTGTGATTCAGTCAAAGGCTTTGGTGTAGTCAATAAAGCAGAAGTAGATGTTTGGGGGGAATTCTTTTGCTTTTTTGATGATCCTACAGATGTTTGCAATTTGATCTCTAGTTCCTCTGCCTTTCCTAAATCCAGCTTGAACATCTGGAAGTTCACAATTCACATGCTGTTGAAGCCTGGCTTGGAGAATTTTGAGGATTACTTTGCTAGCATGTTGAGATGAGTGCAATTGTGTGGTACTTTGAACATTCTTTGTCATTGCCTTTCTTTGGCATTGGAAGGAAAATTGACCTTTTCCAGTCCTGTGGCTACTGCTGAGTTTTCAAGATTTGTGGGCATATTGAGTGCAGCACTTTCACAGCATCATCTTTCAGGATTTGAAATAGCTCAACTGCAATTCCATCACCTCCACTAGCTTTGTTTGTAGTGATGCTTCCTAAGGCCCACTTGACTTCACATTCCAGGATGTCTGTCTATAGGTGAGTGATCACACCATTGTGGTTATCTGGGTCATGAAGATCTTTTTTGTATAGTTCTTCTGTGTATTCTTGGCACCTCTTCTTAATATCCTCTGCTACTGTTAGGTCCATACCATTTCTGTCCTTTATCGAGCCCATCTTTGTATGAAATGTTCCCTTGGTATCTCTGATTTTCTTGAAGAGATCTCTAGTCTTCCCCATTCTATTGTTTTCCTCTATTTCTTTGCATTGATCACTGAGGAAGGATTTCTTATCTCTCCTTGTTATTCTTGGGAACTGGTTCCAAATCGAGAAAGGATTATGTCAAGGCTGTATATTGTCACCCTGTTTATTTAACTTATGCAGAGGACATGATGCAAAATGCCAGACTAAATGAAGTGCAAGTTGGAATCAAGATTGCCCGGAGAAATATCATAACCTCAGATATGCAGATGACACCACCTTTATGGCAGAAAGTGAGGAAGAACTAAAGAGCCTCTTGATGAAAGTGAAAAAGTTGGCTTAAAGCTCAACATTCAGAAAACGAAGATCATGGCATCTGGTCCCATCACTTCATGGGAAATAGATGGAGACCAACAGTGGTAACAGTCAGAGACTTTATTTTTGGGGGGCTCCAAAATCACTGCGGATGGTGACTGCAGCCACGAAATTAAAAGATGCTTGCTCCTTGGAAGAAAAGCTATGACCAATCTAGAGAGCATATTAAAAAGCAGAGACATTACTTTACCAACTGAGCAACTGAGCTGAACTGATTAGTGACTTTCTAATTTTAAGGAAAATAGAAAAAATATTAAACCAATGAAAAATATAAAAAGAACTAATCAAGACCAGAGTACTGAAAAATATGCCCACACATATAGAAGTAGCATGCACCTATTTTCTTGTCTTGCATAGTTTTAGATCTTGACCACTAACATTTTCAAACAATATTAAGATAAGACTTTTACAAAATATTTGTTCCTCCGTTTTCTTTTGTCACCAACAATCCCGAGGATGTATGGCTGAAGATCAGAAAAGGCAAGGTAAACGAAGTAACTTAAAATCATTCAATGTGCTTACTGTTATTTTTTTTCTTCACAAGAAGTTAGTGAATAACAAGTAAAATAATTTGAAACATTAGAAAATAACAATAAACAAAAAATTAGTATTGTACTGGATAAACAATAGGTGAAAAACCAATTGATGTGAATTTAAAATTTCTCCTTAAAACTACAAAGCTACAACTTTAGGAAGTGGTTCTTACAGAAAAGATTTCAGACATTGTCCTCCACAAACTCAGAGGTGTCCTAGAAGCCAGATGATCAATCAGCAAGACACCAGAATTCCTTAACAACCAGTGACTCATATTCAAAAGCACAGGACAAAAGGAAACATATAGAAGGTGCAAGTTTGATTTTAACCAATTATCTATATACCTTCCTACAATATCAGCCAACATTTGAGATAAGCTTTCTGGCAAAGTTACAAATATCAGCAATCTTTTGACTTTTTGATAAGACAGAAAGACTTGTAACTAACAAGAATCTTTTTGAAACACCTTCCTATATATTTCACCTTACCCTTCAGGATACTATTATGGTGGCATTGTCTCTAAAATATTATTTATGTCCACTTAAGAAGATTTACACAGAGTTTAAAGAACTTTTAATTATTTACAATATGTAAAAGGCAAGGATGTCCAGCTACCTGTGAAAATACATTAAAACAAAACTGGGCAATGCACTAAGAGAGAAGCCTTCAGTTTTATAGTCAAAAAGGGGTAATAAATAATATATTTTACATAAATGGACAGTAATACTTATAAAATTATCACAATTGTACAAAGTGATTCTATCAATAAAAAACCAGCAATAATAACAAAAACATAATTTAATTTATATAAAATTTTATAATTACTCAAAGCTTTGAAGCTAATAAGTTTTGGGTACTTGGTCACTAGTCTTAGCAAATATTTAAGAATACTATTTATCTTTGTATAGCCATGGAAATAACTACTAATAGGTGTTGAAAACAAGAGAATAGACCCAAAATGGAGTCAGTTTTACTAAGCCTCATTTCACAAGACTTCATTACAGTTCCAGCTCTCTCAGCAATGAAATCTTAAACCAGCCAGTTGGGAATTACCTGGTTAGTTACATAATCTGCCTGATAGACCCCTGCCATCCCCTAAAGTTGGTTTTCAATAACCAACCCACTTCTTTGGCTCATACATCTTGCTTGTTGCCACTCCCTTATGGCTATCAAAGTCTTTTCATTTTGTAGAGCTCCGTGGAGCTCCTTTGTATTTGCTAGATTAGATGCTCTTATTAGAGTCAATTTTTTGATCAAATAAACAAAGTTTTTAGTATTCTTCAGTTTATCTTTTAACAGTTAAGACTTAAGAAGAATGAACTGAAGGAGACCTCCAAAAGCCCTCAAGAGCAGCAAGCAAGATAGAGTAGGTACCTACTTAACACTTTGAGCCAGCAGGTTTTTTGCTCCCTCTGGATGTGGCAGATAAGTCCTCCTCGGATCCCAGCCTCAGTGTTTGCATCATGAGCTTGAAGGCTTTGTTCAAGCATTTCTTCCACTGGACTGGTCCAGAAACAAGCAGGGTCAGATTAGGTTGGACTTAAAAAACTGGGCTGGGTCCAGCTTAGAAACTGAACTGGGTCTGGAGTAAAATTGGATTTTATTTAAACTAGACTTGATCCAGTGTGAGACCTCAGGTGAATAGAATTTTGTTTTAAGGCTGAAAAAATAGGTTAGCCTTAGCAAAGATAGTCTTTAATTACAATGGCCATGGTGGAGAACTTCCAACCATATTAGATAAACTTATCCATTTAGGAGATGTCCTAGAGGAAAAGAGGTCTCAGCCAGGCACTCACAGTCAAAGGTAGAGGGGAAATTATTTTTCTTCCTCTGTGGTTTCTAGTTACCAGGATGAGTCCTGCTGGGCACCCTCACTTGCTCCAGAAATTGTGGCATCCTGGGAAAACTGCTGAAAGTCAGCCAAAGGTGAGAAACCTCATGAAGTCAGCTCACGAACACCTCTCTCTGTGTTGCCCAGTTGAGAGAAGACACTAAAATTTCATGTTTTTCATTGCTTTCCAAATTCATTTGGGCAGAAAACACTTGTAAGATATTGAACTGTGACTTGTGAGTTTGCTTTTGGGTGAGTCAATCAGTCAGTCAGTTCAGTCACTCAGTCATGTCTGACTCTCTATAACCCCATGGACTGCAGTCACCATCTGCAGCACACCAGGCCTCCCTGTCCATCACCAACTCCCAGAGCCTACTCAAACTCATGTCCATTGAGTTGGTGATGCCATCCAACCATCTCATCCTCTGTCATCCCTTTTTCCTCCCGTCTTCACTCTTTCCCAGCATCAGGGTCTTTTCTAATGAGTCAGTTTTTCGTATCAGGTGGTCAAAGATTTTGAGTTTCAGCTTCAGCATCAGTCCTTCTAATGAATATTCAAGACTGATTTCCTTTAGGATGGACTGGTTGGATCTCCTTGCAGTCCAAGGGACTCTCAAGTGTCTTCTCCAACACCACAGTTCAAAAGCATCAATTCTTCGGTGCTCATCTTTCTTTATAGTCCAACTCACGCATACACACATGACTGCTGAAAAACCCATAGCTCTGACTAGATGGACATTTGTTGATAGAGTAATATCTCTGCTTTTTAATATGACATCTAGGTTGGTCATAACTTTTCTTCCAAGGAACAAGAGCTTTTAATTTCATGGCTGCAGTCACCATATGCAGTAATTTTTGAGCCCAAAAAAGTCTGCCACTGTTTCCACTGTTGGTCCCCATCTATTTGACATGAGGTAATGGGACCAGATGCCATGATCTTAGTTTTCTGAATGTTGAGCTTTAAACCAATTTTTTCACTCTCTTCTTTCACTTTCATCCGGAGGCTCTTTAGTTCTTCTTCTTTTTGTTTTGCTTTTAGGTACTCATTGATTATCAAGCTTATCTTTCCCTGGGACAGCTATTGCCTTCTTGTTGGTCTCATTTTGTATTCTGAGAACCTGACCTGACAACCATAAAGTTGGGGCCCTAAAATTATGGTCAGAAAGAACTGTGGGTTGCACCCTATTTGCAGCCAGGGCCAGACCACACCTGGAGTTGGATGTTAATGGCAATGCTCAGAGTTGTCCACTGCAACTCCTGCTGCCTAATGCCAGGAATGAAGGGATGGCCTCCAGTGATGTGCAGGAGACGAGGAAAGTTCTGCTCTGACAGTGGTATGTTGGTAAATAGGCAACAAGCTCTCCAGGGGAAAAATTTCCTGATTTGTAGCATTTTTCTCCCTATAGCTTCAATATTCCTACCTGGGCAGATACCATGCTATCACACATGAACTGGGATTTTTCTGCAGGTCCTCCTAGATCAGATTAATAATTTAAAAAAAAACTGTTAACAGTAGAATCTCAAATTCTCCAGACATTTCTCAACATTTGGCATAGAACAAGAACCAAATCAGAAAATGAAATAACTCTACCTTCTTAAAGGCAAACGGGAAATTCATAGGCATCTTTATCACTGTGGCTTCATGAAGCTGAGGTATGCTTGTGGGAATAAGCTAAATGGAATACCAGCTCCATAGTCTGCCATTTCCTCTGTGCCATCAACTTTCCAAGGAAAGAAGGAAATTGCTACAGATTCCTTCCTGAGCCTAGTTCCATCGCCAGTGCTTCTTCTGAGAACTTCAGCCTATCATATGCTCATGATTTCTCATCCTTGGCCCTAATTAAATCAATCTTACTTCTCTTTCTGCTTAACAACATAAGCTTTTTTTTTTTTTTTTTTGCTGGCATCTTTGACTCAGTGTTGGTGAAGTAAAGCTTTAATCATCACCAAACTGATAAAGGAAAATAAAGGAAGGAGATGAAGACATAATCTTTTTCTAGTTTATGTATTATCTACCTGATACTCCTGGACCTTTCAAGAGACTCAGGCTTCTTTTCTATGCTCTCAGAAAAAGCAGGTAGAAGCTGGCAACTATGTATGATTTTCACCACATTGGGGTAGAGAGTGAAGAAAAATCTGGTTCTGTAGGTGTGCACAATTTGCAACTGGTACAGAAATAATTCATCCAATGAATTATTTAATTCATTGAGGAAGAGTTATTTAATGAATGATTGTTAAGCATATGATGGATTTATTAAAGAATGAAGTGAAATGAAGTCGCTCAGTCTTGTCTGACTCTTTGTGACCCCATCGACTGTAGTCTACCAGCCTCTTCCGTCCCTGGGATTCTCCAGGCAAGAATAGTGAAGTGGGTTGCCATTTCCTTCTCCAGGAGATCTTCCTAACCCAGGGATCAAACCCAGATCTCCCATATTGCAGGCAGATGCTTTACCATCTGAGCCCCCAGGGAATCTCTTAATAAAGAATATGGACAATCAAAAAAAAAAATACTTTGAATAGGAAATGCAGAAGAAAGAAAAATCTACCAATTATGAAATATATTACCTATCAATCTTGATTTCCATCTCATGTTACAACTGTATCCAACCCATTCTGAAATGCTAATAGCTGCAGCTGTGCCTTGTATTAACTTCCTCACCATGGCCATGGAACTCTGCACCTTCTAGCACTCTGGTCTTGGATAGATAAATTTTGCTCCTATCTTATCTTGAGCAGTCTGCATTTATCAACATTATCTAATTGAATAGACACCATAATATTGCCAATAGAAGTATCACATAGAGTATTATGAGGTAAGCTTGCATGTATGATTTCGTACTTAGCTTACAAATGATAATAAAGCCACATATAACCATTAACATGTCTGTTAAGCTCCTTGTGGCCAAAGACTATGTTGTGACTTTTTCACACATGCATCTCGAATGACTAAATATCTTAGAACAGAGGATGACTATTGAATAGCAGAGAATACTTAATCCTCCATCCAGTCCCTACTGCCTGACACTTTGGGGAAGATAAAGTATTATTTAAAATCCAATGGTTAAGACTCCAGACTTCCAATGCAGGGGGTGTGGTTTCTACCCTTGATTGGGAAACTAAGATCCCACATGCCATGGGGCACAGCCAAAAAAGAAAAGAAAAGAAAATGCTCATTCCTTAAAATAAACATATTTTATCTAGGATGAAACATTTATTATATTGTTTCCTATATTGGCCTGCACATGGGAGTCGATTAAGGGAGATTAATTTTTTTCTTAATACAGAGTTTCTGTCATATCAATTCAGTATGTATAGGGACTGACCCTGGGAATCTGCATTGAACATGTGTCCCAATGACTCACGTTATAGCGAACTTAGGAAATGTTGCTTTATTAAGCTCACTCACTGTAATCAAGTCAAGTAGAGGCTCTGAAGGAAAAGAGAAAAGCCTGAGCCAAAGAGCTGCTCAGGCATGATAGTTCTGGTTGAATCTTGACAGCAGAACAGAAATCAATAGTCAGAAAAGAACTACTGGCCCACAAGAAGCACTGATGAATTATAGATCACTATTGCCCTGGACCAACTTGCCTGTTCCTGTGCACATTGTTTTTGTTGAATGTGTATGCATTTCTAACCCCAAAGATTTGATTCTCATCTACCCTAATTTGCCCTCTTAAGTTTATACCATCAGTGGTGTTTAGTATATTGCTTTTAACAGTTTAAGTGCTCATAAATGGTCATCTACTGACCATTGGGCCAGTGATCAAAATCTGTTCAAGTGTCTGTAAATCTCTGAATACATTTAATCTCAGAGCCACAGCATGACTCTAGAAGAATAATCATTATCCTTTCCATTCTAGAAGCTTTATCTGTGTCTGCTTACCATGCTCAAATCCATTCTAGACTTTAAAGTTTTGATCAGATTCCTAATGATGGTCATATCTATCCAGAAAAAACCATACCTGCTCTCTTCTCCTCAATATTTATTTCACTTAAAATGTATGGTTTCCCAAATTACAACTTAAAAGCAAGATATCTTTGTAAACACTTTTACTTCCTACACAATTCTCCAGAAAATGAAAAAACTGTCCTGATTTTCATAAAATAACTCTGTGAAGACTTGCATATCTATACCCTTTCACAATCAGCTTTAGGTATACAAGCTTGTATAAGGATTCTAAGACAACAAGAGAAACCAGCTACTGCCCTAGCAAATAAAGGCAACTGCTTAACAAACTTCTATTGACTTTTATCACTGCTCTTGGGAGTCCCTTGGACAGCAAGGAGATCAAACCAGTCAATCCTAAAGGAAATTAACTCTGAATATGAATTGGAAGGACTGATGCTGAAATTGAAGCTCCAATACTTTGCCCACCTGATGCAAAGTCAACTCATTAGAAAAGCCTTGATGCTGGGAAAGACTGAAGGCAGGAGGAGAAGAGGATGGCAGAGGACAGGATGGTTGGGTGGCATCACCGACTCAAGGGACATGAGTTTGAGCAAGTTCTGGGAGATGATGAAGGACAGGTAAGCCAAGCATGCTGCAGTCTCTGGGTTTGCAAAGACTGAGTGACTGAACAACAACTGCTCCAGGTTCCTGTAATCTAAAGGAGAGCCATTAGGCCTCTGAAGACAAACTTACCTGAGAAAGTCAAAATAATGCATCAATAACTACATCAGCCCGATGCAGGGTTTAGACATTCCAGGGCAGGTGGCTCCAGAGTAAAAAGTCTATTAAAGGAGGGAGGCAATTTGACCATGATCTAATTTTGCCTCACTGATTTTTCTGTGAGTGGTTTTCTTCCTTATTGTTCTTAATACTAATAGGGTCATGTTCTTCTCATTTGTCAGAATCACATCAAATGAAATGAAAAGATTTTTACCTGTTTATTTGTTGATTGGTTATATCAACCTTTCTCACTAATAGGCTATCTCAAACTACAGCTGGCTGCATTTGAGAATATAATCAGTAGTATGCTCCTGCCTTAAAATTGCAGAATAAACCAGATGACTTGCTTTGGTCCCCTGTCTGGCATAAGAGCTTTGACAAGTGTTATGCTGCTTTATGCTTGCATTTAAAAACAAGGAAGGAAATGGTATTTATTGGAAAGAATCACTTAGGAGGAATATAAAGTTATGTTACTCTGGGATAAACTAAAGTGATTTTAAATAGTTTGTGATTGCATGAGAAAAAATGAAAAAAAATATGGAGAAAAGATGAAAATTTTTCTGTTTTACCTTGTGATAAATAGATAATTCAAACAAGCTAATATTTATTTATAAGCCAAACCAATATTAAAACCAACTTGAAAGCTGAAGTCTTTATCCTTAAGTCACATCAAACTGTTAATAGCTTCTTAAGAAATATTTGCTTAAACCCACAAGGAAGGAAAAAAACATTTTAAATATCTGAGAACAATCCCAGAAAAAAATTAAGGATCTAGCTGATTTAACGCAAAACTTTTGAAAAACTCTTTAAAGATCATCAGACATAGTTTATAGGATAAGATTTTCAAGCCTTCATAGAGATAAATGATTTTAGCACATGACTACTATCAAGCTTCATTATCCCTGAGCTAAGAGAGGTCAGAGAGCTAAGCAAACAGCTCAGATGCTTCATTTATGCTCTTTCTGAATGATGGAAAATTTCCCACTGAGCCAGTTAAATTTGACCAGTCAAACTGTTTCTTGGGGAAGCAAGGTAGCATTTCAATTCCAATTTACTATTCCCACACTGTAGGAGCATTAAAATGAAAATTTCATCTTGGAGGATATATATATACATATATATATATATGAGGTATTATTTCAGTTCAGTTCAGTTCAGTCACTCAGTCGTGTCCAACTCTTTGCGACCCCATGAATCGCAGCACGCCAGGCCTCCCTGTCCATCACCAACTCCTGGAGTTCACTCAGACTCACGTCCATCGAGTCAGTGATGCCATCCAGCCATCTCATCCTCTGTCGTCCCCTTCTCCTCCTGCCCCCAATCCCTCCCAGCATCAGAGTCTTTTCCAATGAGTCAACTCTTCGCATGAGGTGGCCAAAGTACTGGCGTTTCAGCTTTAAGTGTTATTTAGGAGGCTAGAAATAAATGCAGTGGTCTTTTTAGCAGCCCCTATTCTTTGGTTAGCTGGAGTCCCACCAAAAATTTAGATACAAGAAGGAAGATGGAAAAGGGCTAATTTTTATTTTTCATTCAACTATCAGATTTAGATTTGAGTGTCTCCTTCAAACTTCTTTTTCTCTTCTTTTTTTTTTTTATTCTGTGACTAAAAAAGAGGACTTATCAGAAGCATGTACAAATCACATGTCAAGGACTGCTAAAAGGTATTGTGAATTATTAGTGAAAAATCTGGACAAAAGAGTAGTATTGTATTGATCTACTGAAACTATGTCCCCATGTATTTCAAGCATTAAAGGCATTAAGAGCCTTATCCTTATACCTAATTTTGAAATATCAGAATTTTTAGTTTTTAAAATAAAAATGAATTACTATCATATTTTTTAATGGTCAAATTAATACCTGTGTGGCCCATTGATTGAAAAGGGAAATGGTGATAAAAGGCTTCACAGAATCATTATTGTCTAAAGTCTCAATCCAGGAGATTCTTACAGAATTGAGGTGTTTGACCCTTATTCTAACTAAGTGGCATTTCATTTAAGAATGTGCTTGGAGTAGGAAAAAAAAAAAAAGTAGCCTGAAAAGCTGAAGGTAATAAATGGAAAATATACTTAATGTCTAAATGCAATGCATTTTTTAGTGAAACTCTAATATTGAAAAGAAATGCCAAGCCCAGCATGTTTTTTAGTACATAACCACAGAGTCTTAAGTGCAGGATCTACATGAAAAGTGGTCCTACAGGGTAAGAGTCATATTTCCAGAGAGTTTGATGTGACCCTTAGTATCTCAGGCATAATTTTCATAATACATTTTCTCTAAAAGAATCTTAAAAACCTAGAATCTGCAGCTGTGTCAACATTCATAAGCTTCTGAATCATTTAGAGTAGTAAATAAATGCATAATTTATTACAGTGTTTATACCTGATCTTATCCTCAATCAGTTCTTATTAACCTTTGTCAAAATAGTGATTATGGAAACCAACAGTCCTTCACATCCCACTTGTCTCCTTTCCTTCCTCCTGTTGGTCTTGTTAATATGATCTTTTGGCTGTTGTTGAACCTGTATTTAATGTTTTCATCAATATGTCCTGCGTATAGGGCTCATTGTAGGTACAAGTTAGTACACTATGATTATACTGCCTTTTTATGTAATTTTTATATTGTTCAGAGGAAATCAATGCCCCTTTATTCTCCATCTGCTTATTCTTCAAATCTCTTGCATAGTTCCTGACATCAAACTTCAGACAATCTTTACCAGTTTGATTTTTTTGTCTTCTGTCCTTATGTTCCTATATATCCTAACTGCCTACTTTAGTCTGTTATTATAAAACTATGGTCCTTGGTGTGCCTACTTCTCTTTCCCATACAGAATTCCTTATCTCCTGAATCCTACACTTTACCCTGTTTTTGTTTTCTTCTTTATTTTGATGGAGCATGTTCTCCAGTAGCTTCCTGGAGTTCAGAGGAGCCTAATGTTTTTGAGAATTTGATGTCAATAAGATGTTCCAATATTACCTTCATATTTGATTGATACTTAGGCTCATCATAAAAATTTGGGTTAAAACCATTTTATCCAGAATATTTAAGACATTATTACATTGCTTTCTAGTTTCTAATACTGCTTTTGAGAAGTCTGATGCCATTTTGATACCCAGTTATTTGTACTGATGTACTTTTTTCTTTCTGAAGTTTATGAGATCTCTGTATCCGTGGTGTTTATCTCTAGTGCCTTCAGTTAGATTTTTGTGCTGAGGACTCAGAGAAACTTCTAGCGTGTATAACTATATCTTTCAGTTCTAGGAAGCTTTGCAGGGGGAAGGCTTGTATAATACCCCTTAGCTTTCTCTTTGTAAACTTCCTATTAAATGGATTTTCAATCCCCCAAACATATATCATAAATATCATATTATTTCTCTTCTATGTTTTCTATCTCTTTGAGTTTTTATTCCAAGTACTGATATTTTCAGTTACAAAAACTAGAATGGTAAAGAAATATATATTTTAAATTGTTACATATCATTGGGATGGGAATAGGGATTAAGGAATATAAAACAAAAGACATATCATGTCAGTATCATTCTAATAGCTTGTCATTTGAATAATATAAAAATATAGGTAAAATAAATAAAATGAACTTCAAACATAAAATACAATAAATAAGCAGTTTTGTTACATACCAAACACTAAATATACGTTACCTATCATTTTATCAGTCAGAGATCCATTAGGAGAACAGAAACTCTACTAGATGTTTTAAATAGCAACGTGTTTAATTCAGATAACGGGTTCTTAATATCATGGAAAGGCTTATGATACATAGATTAGATAAAGCCACCACTAGCTTTTAGGAAATTAGGAAAATAGAGGAATCTCAGAAAACCATGATTGATGTCTGCAGCACCAAAGCAATTTTCACAAGAGAATGCTTGAAAGCCACTGGCAAAACTACACACCTGCTGCCTCTTAAAATCACATTCTTGCTTTCCAATCTTGAAGTAGCCATAACAGCTTTAGCTGTTCTTCTGCCTTCTGAATCTGAATCATGAAAGTGCTTCTCATTGGCATCGAAACTGCTGGCAAAGATCTTGAGAAATGAGGTTTCTCAGTTTCCAGCTCCTCTGTGATAGGAGAAAATAGAAAGCAAAAAGTGTGGCCAGAAGGCAATCTGACACTATTGTGAACATGATTGTTTTCAATATTAATATTTTCTTTTGAAATACTGTTGTCCCCTAGGTTGTTTCTGTTTTTCTCTGTTTATAGCTCTTTTAGTGTTGTTGTTGTCCATTTATTTTCTCAGATCCCTAGTAACTCTTTCTCAGTGAGATGCTAAAGCCTCCATCAGCTCTGTGTATATGGGTGAGACCTATCTCCAGGTGAATGAAGATGATCTCTAGGTGTTCTGTCACTGTGTGTATTTGGGCAGCTGGATAGATTTTTTTCTGAGAACTACCAAATGCTAGTATCTCCCTCTGTGTTCTAAATGTTCAGTTTCTGTATAGGTGGCTCCTCCAGACTTCTCAAGGAGTGAATAGCCTGAATGACAGGAATGTTGTCATGAATGATGGTGGGAATGATACCTCACCATTGAGTAGATATTACATTAGATATTAATGTAATTTCATTTTTAGTAACATACCTCACTCCTGCCCTCCTCTCTACCTGGTGTTTCTGAGCATGGAGGCTCTCTGCAGAGCCAGCTTCATGGGTGGCTTGTATACACTTGTATACTTACACTTAGAAAGACCCTGCACTTTCATTATTTACAATGAGTATGTAGTCATCTTGAAATTCATTTGTGAATAATGGCCCCACCTTTTCATTTGTCCTGGGCCCCACAAATCCTACAGTTGTGCTTGGCTCTGTTTCAGTTTCTACCAAGTCTGCCTCTTGACTTATGCAGGGACTAAGGATGGGTAGTTTATACAGGCTTTCACAAAGAAACATAAGAAAATCAGATCCCCAAGTATCTGCTAACTCCAAGTGCAAGTTTTCCTGAGACTTCCCAAGTAACCTCCTCCACAGACACTGAGTCGCACTTGATTTTGCTTGCTGAGTCACTGGATGACTCCACTGGTTTTCACATCCTGTGCTTAGGGATACTGATATCTCCTAGTTTTGTTCAGGATCAGTTTTGTACTTTTTGTTTCTTTTTTGCTAACTCTATTATCTTGGGGGCCATTTTAGAAAGCAAAGGGAATAGAAATTTTTGCTCACTGCCACCTTGAAACCGAAACTGCCCATAACATTTTTACAGTAGTATCTAGAAAAAGAAACTTAAGAGGCTGCTTCAAGCTGATTTCAAAACTGAAATACATGGTTTTGAAATGTATAGCCAAGAGCTAAAGCCAATTATCCTTTTTAGTTATTTCAACTGAATATGCTACTTGGTCAAATTATTATAAATATTATTTTGTAGACATCCTTCCCGTTGAAGTGCAATAGTTAACACATTGTTGCAGCAGAGAAACACCCCCCACCCAAATCAAGAGGTTTCTGCTAGCTTTTGCAGTTAATTATTTCCCTATTTCTAAACTAAAGGTTTTAGCCATTTGTGGCATGTGTTTTTTAATTCTGTTACTTATATCCCACATCTTTAAAAACATAAAGTACTTATAGTATACAAAACAGTTAAATAATTTTAGGAATATAAAATTACATTCATAAAAAGAATATGGAAAATTTTAGAACTATGAAAACAAAGATTTCCAATGATTGATCATGATGTTAAGATCCTCATTTCTGGAGCAAAAAGAAAAATAGTAAGTTGCACAGTTTTAATGAGCCTCTGTGATGGTAGATAATTTACTCTTTCTTCAGCTAACTGTGTTTCAGGATTTTTTCAGTAGATACCTCTCATGTCTCTAGTGGGAAAGACTAAATATTTCTCTCTATGGAAAACCATGGAGGGGCACATTCCTCACTGGCTGTCTCCTCTTCCACATCCCCTAACCCAGCAGTGAGCACTGTAGTGTGGGCTGTCTCATTCTAGCAGACCTCAGTCCTAACTGAGTTACTTCTCTTTCCTTCTATATGTGCATGTATTTAATTAGTTTGGACTTCTGGTATACCAGTAATCTTTGGATTAGTATCAATAATTATTAATGATGTGTAACAATAATACATATTAATAAGAACAAATTATTAATCCATGCATTTCTATCTATTTAGTTACTAATCTGTAATATTGGGACAAACACTCTTAAAACGAATAACCGACATAGTCTCTAAACTTGAGAGTAAGTTTTATCTTACCGTAGAGTTCATAGAGTAACCTCCTCTACTTCATTCACCTACCTTCTCTGAACTTGAATCCTGTATCCAACATTTTCTTGATTTCCTTTATTTAACTTATTACAAATATTTGTTTTCCTAAAATGTGCAGCAGAGGAGTAGGTGTCTGTGTGTGTGTGTTGTTTGTTTTAATTTTATGAAAAGTTACTATTGTGCTTCCCTCACAGCTCAGTCGGGAAAGAATATGCCTGCAATACAGGAGACTCTGGTTCAATTCCTAGGTTGGGAAGATCTTCTGGAGAAGGGATAGGCTACCCACTGCAGTATTCTTGGGCATCCCTTGTGGCTCAGCTGGTAAAGAATATGCCTGCCATGTGGAAGACCTGAGTTTGACCCTGGGTTGGGAAGATCCCCTGGAGAAGGAAAAGGCTAACCAGCCCAGTATTCTGGCCTAGAGAATTCCATGGACTGTATAGTGCATGGGGTTGCAAAGAGTCGGACACAACTGAGCAACTTTCGCTCACTCAAAGTTACTATGCTATGCTATTCAGAGTACTTACTATTTCTCTTTAATATTATATAGCTAAGATTCATTCATGTTATTGAATGCTTTGTTAATTTTAACAGTGTGTAATGTGATATTGTATAAATATACTTCTCTATCCCTTTCATTCATTTATTCAGCCAATATTTATTGAGTGTATACTCTCTTAAGCACTATATATGCAATGATATGCAAAATAATTCTTTTCTATCATTTTGAATCCCATCTATAAGGCCAGTGCTATTACATCTCCCAATTTCTCTTCTTTATACTGAAAGAAATGGCCTAATAAACTCATCTACACTACACTGTTAGTACACACATGAACAGTAGTCCAAAGCAGTGAAATGTCAATGGTGGAATTTCAGGTTGAGGCACAAGATGAAAAAGGTGCTGGGTGAGTGAAGGAGAGAATTCTATTGCCCTTCAGATCTCACATCTTAACCGACCATCTCTGCAATATTCTTTTAACCAGCCCTACCCAGAGTAAAATCTTTCAGTTTATAAAAGGACACATGACTATAGCTAAATTGAGATGACATTTGAGAATCAAAAAGCATGCAATCCCTAAATGAATCTTCAAAATAAAAAAAAAAATAATAATAAAAGGACTTTGAATCTAGCATCCAATATACGGCATAGGATATAATAGTTGCTGATAAGATGAGCACATTTCAGAATTCATACAAAAAGAGAAATAAGGAATAATAGCATATTCCTTTGAAGCTGCATATATCTTTTTCTCAGACTATGTGCATACCCTTTTCCCTCTCCCTTATTCTAAATGAGCTTACTGAAGAATGGCACTTCTAAAATGTAGCTTTAGAATGTTTCATTAAAATGACCCTTATTTTTTTTCTTCTTCTTCATGAGAATTGTCTCTACTTCTGACATTGTCTTTATATACTGTTTGCTTCCAATTCTCCTACACAGTTTGGCACCTAGTATCTTCCCTCCCACTTGTGCATCCACATACTGGCCTCCTCATAGCAACACCTATTCCATTCTGAAAATGCCTCCCACAATACCCCAGCCCTGCCCTGGAGATTACAGAAAACTTTGGTTATTGCAACAGATATAATTAAAACCCAGAGTGGGGGAAAATAGTTTTTCAGGGTAGCAATGATGTCAAGCTAAGCACATGATACATTCTTTCATTCCTCACTTCCATCAAGTTTCTTTTCTTACTGGTTATTGCTTTCTTGGCACCTTCTTAAATCCAACTTCTAATCTTTACTTGCAGGTTCTTTAGATTTTTCTCCATTAGTCCAATTTTATGTTCCCTCACTTTTTCCAGTTTTGCTTCCTTTGTCCTTGAAAACCTGTTTCTTTGGGCTGTTTTCACTTTACTATATCAGAAGTAGTTTTTTGATTTTACCTAATCTTGTTATATGGATGCTAAATTATTTTTTAAATTTTATTTTGAAAGCAGACATCTTGACAGCTAGTAGATTCTTCTGAAGGAGCATATATAGACATGAAAATTACAAAAACTGCTTGAGGAGTTTCTCAACACCCTACGTTGAATTTTTATCATCTGTTTGGGAATTAATGTCAAAATGATTCAAATCAAGATTTTTTAAAATAAAAATAGTGCATATGTCTTATTAAAAGAAGGAATTCCATTTTAAGAAACAGCATATGCTGTAGTATTTTCCAGTGAGAAAACAAAATACATCTTATATTTAAATAATAATACATTTTACAACATTCTCAGTATCAACAAAAAGATGCTAAATTACCTAGGGTTGAATCTAACAAAAAACACCGAAGTCCTTTCATAGAAATATTATAAAGATCTTTGGAGGACAGAAAAGGAGCTTGAAGAAATGGAGAAACACGTATAAAAGATAATAACATTCCCCTAAAGTAACCTACAAATGCAACGGATATTTTAATCAAAATCCCAAGTTATTTAAGGAATTTAGAAGTCAGTATTTAAATAAGTATAGATGCATAAAGGACAAAGAATTGTCAAAATAATTCTGCAGGGATGGGATTCTGATGTCAGGACGACTATCAGGCATGAAGGTTTACTTACCATGCTGCTTACTCGCGTCAGTCGTGTCCGACTCTGTGCGACCCCATAGACGGCAGCCCACCAGGCTCCTCGTCCCAGGGATTCTCCAGGAAAGAACACTGGAGGGGGTTGCCATTTTCTTCTCCAGTGCATGATAGTGAAAAGTGAAAGGGAAGTCGCTCAGTCGTGTCCGACTCTTTGCAACCCTATGGACTGCAGCCCACCAGGCTCCTCCGTCCATGGGATTTTCCAGGCAAGAGTACTGGAGTGGGGTGCCATTGAGTCATAATAATTAAGAGAGTATGGTATTGATGTAGACGAGAACAAACACACCTCTGGAACACAGATACAGACATATATGTGAAGAAGTGGCAAAATTAATGTGCAGCAGAGATGGCATTAGAAATTATGTGGAAAAGATAAACCAGTTCCAATACATTGCAGTGGAACAACTGGTTACCTATACAAAAATAAATAGACCTATGCCCCAACCTCACACTAGGGGTAAAAGAAATTACAATGAATTAATAACTTAAATGTATACAACAGGACTTACAACTTGTAGAATAAACTGTAAGAGCATATTTCAATGATGTTTGTGTAGACATAACTTATTAAACAAGATACAAAGATTATAAATTCTACATAGGGAAAAAGATTAGTGGATTTAACTGCCTTAAACTTAATCTTATATACTGAAAAATACACCACACATAAAAATTTAAAAGACAAAGTTTTGGTCTTGGAGAATATATTTGTTAGTATACAACTGTCAGATGACTAGTGTTCGGAATTTATAAAGGACTCCTAAAATTAATAAGAGAAAAAAGAAAAACAGACCATAGAAAAATTTGAAATGCATAACAGGCCATTCACACAAAAAATCCCCAAAAAGCTGAACTTCACAAGAGGTCAGAGAGGCATACATTACATAATGCTTTTTGTTTTATATGTGTGTGTGTGTGTGTGTGTGTGTGTGTGTGCGTGTGCGTGTGTGTGTGTGTGTGTGTGTGTGTGTGTGTGTGCATGATCAGTTGCTCAGTCATGACCAAATCTTTGCTACCCCATGGACTGCAGCTCACAAGGCTCCTCTGTCCATGGGATTTTCCAGGCAAGAATACTAGAGTTACCATTCCCTTCTCTAGGGGATCTTCCTGACCCAGGAATTGAACCCACATCTCCTGTGTCCTGCAATGGTAGGTGGATTCTTTACCCCTGAATCACCTGGGAAGCCCCTATATTTAAATATAGTATAGTTTAAATATATATTTACTATACATATATACACACATAATTATGTATATATACATATACATGTGCATGTGTACACACACACACACACACACACACACACACACACACACACACACACACCTTTTTAGGCAGATTAGCAAAAGTCTTTAAGCCTGACAAAACAAAGTTCTGGAGAAACTACAGAGAAATGGAAACCCTCTGTAGTGCTTATGAGTTTGTTGTTTGAGAGAAGTACACTGTAGAGCATTTTGATAGCAACAAGCAAAGCAAATGTGCTTTAATGTGTGTACCTTCAATCAAGCAGTTCTACTTCTGGGTACATAATGCAGATAATTCTTGCACATCTGTACCAGAAACCTATTACAAGAATTTTCATTGCCTTATTATTTCTTAATAACAAAAAAAACGTTTTAAAATACTCATTAACAGAAGAATGGACAAGTAAATTGTGGTGTGCTAATACTGAATACAGCAATTAAAATAGTTACATAAGTTAATATGGACAAATCTCAAAAACAGAATGCTAAATTTAAAAAGCAAATTGCCTAACAATGAATTCAGTAAACCTGCAAAAGAAAATCCTATAAATGTCTATGGATACAGCTGATGTTAGTATTGATACAAAGCAAGGATAGAATGACAAATATCAAATTCAAGACAGCAGCTATGGAATTGGAATTAGAGAGATGTGCAAGAGGGGGCTTTAGCACTCTCTGTAATGCTTTAGTTTGTACAAAAAGTTCTGAAGCAAATAAATCAAGATATTAGGATTTGAAAAAGCATCTAAAGGCAAAATGAAGTGGGTATGACAAATCATCAAACCAAGAAGTTAAGTAGGGAGATAGAATCATGATGTGTTTTAGCATGAAATCCAAAAAGCATGAAGCAATGCCTGATGGAAAATGGGAAGTGAAACCAGGAAAATTCTCTGAGATTTGGAAACAGTACCACAGGCTATTTGTGTAGGTTACCTGTGACATCTGTTAAGTGAAAATTCCCTTTGCCTTCACACTCATAGAAATAAGGTGCTAGAAGATCTTATAAACAGGTCTTTGTAATTCTTAATCTTTGTAATTTGGACAACTTTGGGGGAATTTCATCAGTTCAGTTCAGTCACTCAGTTGTCTCCAACTCTCTGCGACCCCATGCACTGCAGCACACCAACTCCCGGGGATTACCAAACTCAAGTCCAACACCAACTCCCAGGGTTTACCAAATTCAAGTCCATTGAGTTGGTGAAGCCATCCAGCCATCTCATCCTCCTGCCCTCAATCTTTCCCAGCATCAGGGTTGTTTCCAATGTCAGTTCTTGGCATCAGGCCAAAGTATTGGAGTTTCAGCTTCAGCATCAATTCTTCCAATGAATATTCAGGACTGATTTCTTTTAGGATGGACTGGTTGGATCTCCTTGCAGTCCAAAGGACTCTCAGGAGTTTTCTCCAACACCACAGTTCAAAAGCATCAATTCTTTTGGTGTTCAGCTTTCTTTATAGTCCAACTATACATAGTCCAAATCCATACATGACTACTGGAAAAACCATAGCTTTGAGTAGACGGACCTTTGTTGGTAAACTAACGTCTCTGCTTTTTAATATGCTGTCTAGGTTGGTCATAACTTTCCTTCCAAGGAGTAAATGTCTTTTAATTTCATGGCTGCCGTCACCATCTGCAGTGATTTTGGAGCTCAGAAAAATAAAGTCAGCCACTGTTTCCCCATCTATTTGCCATGAAGTGATGGGACCAGAGGCCATGATCTTCATTTTCTGAATGTTGAGTTTTAAGCCAGCCTTTTCACTCTACTCTTTCACTTTCATCAAGAGGCTCTTTAGTTCTTCCTCGCTTTCTGCCATACACGTGGTGTAATCTGCATATCTGAGGTAATTGATTACTTTGCATCAATAAGCAGGGTGACAATATACAGCCTTCACGTACTCCTTTTCCTATTTGGAGCCAGTCTGTTGTTTCATGTCCAGTTCTAACAATTGCTTCCTCACCTACATACAGATTTCTCAAGATGCAGGTCAGGTGGTCTGGTATTCCTATCTCTTTAAGAATTTTCCGCTGTTTGTTGTGATCCACACAGTCAAAGGCTTTGGCATAGTCAATAAAGCAAAAGTAGATGTTTTTCTGGAATTCTCTTGCTTTTTAAATGATCCAGAAGAAGTTGGCAGTTTGATCTCTGGTTCCTCTGCCTTTTCTAAAACCAGCTAGAATATCTGGAAGTTCATGATTCATGTACTGTTGGAGCCTGGCTTGGAGAATTTTGAACTTTACTTTACTTTACTAGCATGTGAGATGAGTGCAATTGTGCAGGTGTTTGAGCATTCTTGACATTCCCTTTCATTGGGACTGGAAGGAAAACTGACCTTTTCCAGTCCTGTGGCCACTGCTGAGTTCTCCAAATTTGCTGACATATTGAGTGCAGCACTTTCACAGCATCATCTTTCAGGATTTGAAATAGCTCAACTGGAATTCGATCACCTCCACTAACTTTGTTTGTAGTGATGCTTCCTAAGGCCCACTTGACTTTGCATTCCAGGATGTCTGTCCATAGGTTAGTGATCACATCCTCATGGTTATCTAGGTCATGAACATTTTTTTTGTATAGTTCTGTGTATTCTTGCCACCTCTTCTTAATATCTTCTGCTTCTGTTCGGTCCATACCATTTCTGTCCTTTATTGTGCCCATCTTCACATGAAATGTTCCCTTGATATCTCTAATTTTCTTGAAGAGATCTCTAGTCTTTCCCATTCTGTTGTTTTCCTCTGTTTCTTTGCATCAGTCACTGAGGAAGGCTTTATTATCTCTCCTTGTTATTCTTTGGAACTTTGCATTCAAATGGGTATATCTTTCCTTTTCTCCTTTGCCTTTCACTTCTTTCTTTTCTCAGATATTTGTAAGCCCTCCTCAGACAACCATTTTGCCTTTCTGAAATTCTTTTTCTAGGGAATGGTCTTGATCCTTGCCTCCTATATAAGTCACAAGCCTCCATCCATAGTTCTTCAGGTACTCTATCAGATCTAATCCCTTGAATCTATTTGTTACTTCCACTGTATATTTGTAAGGGATTCAATTTAGGTCATACCTGAATGGACTAGTGGTTTTCCCTACTTTCTTCAATTTAAGTTGAAATTTGGCAATAAGTAGATCATGATCTGAGACACAGTCAGCTCCTGGTCTTGTTTTTGCTGACTGTGTAGAGCCTCTTTGTCTTCGGCTGCAAAGAATATAATCAATCTGATTTTATCATTGACTGTGTTATGATGTCCATGTGTAGAACCTTCTGTTGTGTTGTTGGAAGAGAATGTTTGCTATGACCAGTGTGTTCTCTTGGCAAAACACTATTAGCCTTTGCACTGCTTCATTGTGTACTCAAAGGCCAAATTTGCCTGTTACTCCAGGTATTTCTTGACTTCCTACTTTTGCATTCCAGTCCCCTATAATGAAAAGGGCATCTTTTTTAGGTGTTAGTTCTAGAAGATTGGAGAAGGAAATGGCAACCCACTCCAGTGTTCTTGCCTGGAGAATCCCAGGGATGGGGGAGCCTGGTGGTCCACTGGAGAAGGAAATGGCAAACCACTTCAGTATTCTTGCCTTGAGAACCCCATGAACAGTATGAAAAGGCAAATGATAAGATACTGAAAGAGGAACTCCCCAGGTCAGTAGGTGCCCAATATGCTACAGGAGATCAGTGGAGAAATAACTCCAGAAAGAATGAAGGGATGGAGCCAAAGCAAAAACAATACCCAGTTGTGGATGTGACTGGTGATAGAAGCAAGGTCCAATGCTGTAAAGAGCAATATTGCATAGGAACCTGGAATGTTAGGTCCATTAATCAAGGCAAATTGGAAGTGGTCAAACAGGACATGGCAAGAGCGAACGTCAACATTCTAGGAATCAGCAAACTAAAATGGACTGGAATGAGTGAACTTAACTCAGATGACCATTATATCTACTACTGTAGGCAGGAATCCCTTAGAAGAAATGGAGTAGCTATCACGGTCAATAGAAGAGTCTGAAATGCAGTACTTGGATGCACTCTCAAAAACAACCGAATGATCTCTGTTCTTTTCCAAGGCAAACCTTTCAATATCACAGTAATCCAAGTCTATGCCCCAACCAGTAACGCTGAAGAAGCTGACGTTGAACAGTTCTATGAAGACCTACAAGACCTTTTAGAACTAACTGCCAAAAAAGATGTCCTTTTCATTATAGGGGACTGGAATGCAAAAGTAGGAAGTCAAGAAACACCTAGACTAACAGGCAAATTTGGCCTTGGAATATGGAATGAAGCAGGGCAAAGATTAATAGAGTTTTGCCAAGGAAACGCACTGGTCATAGCAAATATCCTCTTCCAACAACACAAGAGAAGACTCTACGCATGGACATCACCAGATGGTCAACACCAAAATCAGATTGATTATATTCTTTGCAGCCAAAGATGGAGAAGCTCCATATAGTCAACAAAAATAGGACCAGGAGCTGACTGTGGTTCAGATCATGAATTCCTTATTGCCAAATTCAGACTCAAAGTGAAGAAAGTAGGGAAAACCAATAGACCATTCAGGTATGACCTAAATCAAATCCCTTATGATTATACAGTGGAAGTGAGAAATAGATTTAAGGGCCTAGATCTGATACATAGAGTGCCTGATGAACTATGGAATGAGGTTCGTGACATTGTACAGGAGACAGGGATCAAGACCATCCCCACGGAAAAGAAATGCAATAAAGCAAAATGGCTGCCTGGGGAGGCCTTACAAATAGCTGTGAAAAGAAGAGAAGTGAAAAGCAAAGGAGAAAAGGAAAGATATAAGCATCTGAATGCAGAGTTCCAAAGAATAGCAAGAAGAGATAAGAAAGCCTTCCTCAGCGATCAATGCAAAGAAATAGAGGAAAAGAACAGAATGGGAAAGACTAGAGGTCTCTTCAAGAAAATTAGAGACACCGAGGGAACATTTCATGCAAAGATGGGCTCAATAAAGGACAGAAATGGCATGGACCTAACAAAAGCAGAAGATATCGAGAAGAGGTGGCAAGAATACACAGAAGAATTATACAAAACAGATTTTCACAACCCAGGTAATCACGACGGTGTGATCACTCACCTAGAGCCAGACATCCAGGAATGTGCAGTCAAGTGGGCCTTAGAAAGCATCACTATGAAGAAAGCTAGTGGAGGTGATGGAATTCCAGTAGAGCTATTCAAAACCTGAAAAATGATGCTGTGAAAGTGCTGCACTCAATATGTCAGCAAATTTGGAAAACTCAGCAGTGGCCACAGGACTGGAAAAGGTCAGTTTACCTTCCAGTCCCAAAGAAAGGCAATGCCAAAGAATGCTCAACCTACTGTGCAATTGCACTCATCTCACACACTAGTAAAGTAATGCTCAAAATTCTCCAAGCCAGGCTTCAGCAATATGTGAACCGTGAACTTCCAGATGTTCAAGCTGGTTTCAGAAAAGGCAGTGGAACTAGAGATCAAATTGCCAACATCTGCTGGATCATGGAAAAAGCAAGAGAGTTCCAGAAAACTATCTATTTCTGCTTTATTGACTATGCCAAAGCCTTTGACTGTGTGGATCACAATAAACTGTGGAAAATTCTGAAAGAGAGGGGAATACCAGACCACCTGACCTGCTTCTTGAGAAACCTATATGCAGGTCAGGAAGCAACAGTCAGAACTATACATGGAACAACAGACTGGTTCCAACTAGGAAAAGGAGTATGTCAAGGCTGTATCTTGTCACCCTGCTTATTTAACTTATATGCAGAGTACATCATGAGAAATGCTGGACTGGAAGAAGTACAAGCTGGAATCAAGATTGCCAGGAGAAATATCAATAACCTCAGCTATGCAGATGACACCACTCTTATGGCAGAAAGTGTAGAGGAACTAAAAAGTCTCTTGATGAAAGTGGGAGAGGAGAGTGAAAAAGTTGGCTTAAAGCTTAACATTTAGAAAACGAAGATCATGGCCTCTGGTCCTATCACTTCATGGGAAATAGATGGGGAAACAGTGAAAACAGTGTCAGACTTTATTTTGGGGGGCTCCAAATCACTGCAGATGGTGGCTGCAGCCATGAAATTAAAAGACACTTACTCCTTGGAAGAAAATTATGACCACCTAGATAGCATATTCAAAAGCAGAGACATTACTTTGCCAAAAAAGGTCCGTCTAGACAAGGCTATGGTTTTTCCTATGGTCATGTATGGATGTGAGAGTTGGACTGTGAAGAAGGCTGAGCGCCAAAGAATCGATGCTTTTGAAGTGTGGTGTTGGAGAAGACTCTTGAAGTCCCTTGGACTGCAAGGAGATCCAACCAGTCCATTCTGAAGGAGGTCAGCCCTGGTATTTCTTTGGAGGGAATGATGCTGAAGCTGAAACTCCAGTACTTTGGCCACCTCATGTGAACAGTTGACTCATTGGAAAAGACTCTGATGCTGGGGGTGGGGGAGGTGGGGGTGGGGAGACTGGGGGCAGGAGGAGAAGGGGATGACAGAGGATGAAATGGCCGTATGGCATCACTGACTCAATGGACGTGAGTCTGAGTGAATTCCAAAAGTTGGTGATGGACAGGGAGGCCTGGCATGCTGTGATTCATGGGGTCACAGAGTCGGACATGACTGAGCGACTGAATTGGCCTGAACTGTGATTGTTGTTTTCATCCTGTCTGCCCTCTGATGGATGAAGATAAGAGGCTTATGGAATTTCCTGATGGGAGAGACTGACTGAGGGGGAAACTAGGTCTTGTTCTGTTGGGTAAGGCCATGCTCAGTAATTCTTTAATCCAGTTTTCTGTTGATGGTTGAGGCTGTGTTCCCTCTCTGTTTTTCACCTGGGGCAAACTCTGGTGGAGGTAATGAAGATAATGGCGACCTCCTTCAAAAGGTCCCATGCATGCACTGCTACACTCAGTGGCCCCAACCCTGCAGCAGGCCACTGCCTACCCATGCCTCTGCTGGAGACTCCTGGACATTCATAGGCAAGTCTGGGTCAGTCTCCTGTGGGGTCACTGCTCTTCTCTCCTGGGTCCTGGTGCATACAAGATTCTGTTTGTGCCCTGCAAGAGTCTGTTTCCCAGTCGCATGTAAGTTCTGGTGGCTCTATGGTAAGGATAATGGTGACCTCCTCCAAGAGGCCTTATGCCATACCCAGGTCTGCTGCACCCAGAGCCCCTGCCCCTGCAGCAGTCCACTGCTGACCTGTACCTTTACAGGAGACACACAAACACAGTTCTGTCTCAGTCTCTGTGGGGTCTCTAGGTCCTGGTGTGCACAAGGTTTCTTTGAGCACTCTGAGTGCCTCTGGCAGATATGGAGTTTGATTCTAAATGTGATTTTGCCCCTCTTACCATCTTGCTGGGGCTTCTCCTTTGCTTGGGCATGAGTTTATCTCCTCATAGCCATGCTGTGCAGCTGTCGCTCCACATGTTCAACAGAGAGGCAAAATTTCTCCCTTCAATTTTCTATGTTTCTTGATGGAATATAGTTACAAATTAACTTTTCTTGATCTGATTATTTGTAAACCTCAATAAAGTATCATTCCTACCAATTATAACCGAATTTTCAAGCTTTACTCATTCTTCTTTCGAAGAGAATGGGCTCCCTTTCTCTGTGCCTGGTGTCCTCCACCAGTGTTCAGAAGTTGTTTTGTGGAAGTTTCTCAGCATTCAAATGATATTTTGATGAATTTGTAGAAGAAAAAGTGGTCTCCCCATCCTATTGCTCAGCCATCTAATTTCATGTTGGGGCATATTATGGCACCTGGGAATGTCTGGGAAATGCTAGTATCAGACACTTGTGGTTGCTGCGTGCATGGAAGTTATTGTTAATATGAAAAAAATGTGAAAGCCTCCCCACACCCACATACCTACTTAGGCATTGAAAGAAACAGCCCATTTTTACTCCCATCACAATAACCATGATAAGCTGGGAGACCAATTGACTATATGTCACTAAAATAGTCAAGGACTATCTCAGATGACTTGAATTCAGACAGCAAGACTAGACATTTAAGGAAATTCGTACATAATTCACCAAGCTCATTATCATACTCCTCTTTAAAGCTGGGAGACATCATTCAAAGGCAAAGTGCTTCCATGAACTGTTCTGCCTCGTCCAGTATCAGCTTGAAGACCTGAGTTGTTTGTGTTGTATGAAAAAGGCCTAGGAAATATTGGATTCCAACTATCTCTTGCTTCTCTCTTCTTCCAGTAACCTCTTCACCAGTGCACATGGTGAAAGCCTCTCCCAGAGAGAGTAATGAGACTGAGAGATGAGTTAAGTCATTTATTTTTCCATTCCATCATGAAAGAGTCCAACACGACTACTTTCAACAAGAAGCCGATGGATCATGTAACCGCTCAGCAGTGCTCATTCTCTCTCAGCACTTCTGAATTTATTCATGAAGGCAGAAAGCATCATCAAAAGCCTTGGGTGAGACTATATGAAATTCAATAGGCCTGATGATGCTTCCAAAAAAGCCTTCCTATATGTGTAAGCTGCATACACATTCTACAGGGTAACCTGTAATAGATAGGAAATATTGGCATTCATGAAGCAATGGTCCATTCTGCCTCCCGAAAGGGGCTGACTTCAAAACCACAGTCACCTACAGAGACCAGAAACACCCTGAGAATATGAAGTGGTCTTACTGATGTTCTCATAGTGCCTCCAACTCTGTATCTAAATACTTCTGATTCTTAGTAGATAAAATTTAAATTGTTTTTTTTTATAAAATATTTCAGTGAAACATACAAGAATTTTGATATTTTCAGTACATTTTCTATTCTCCTTAATATGCCACTCCCCCATGAAATGCTGCTGCTTGCAAAGGTCAAATATTCTTGAAGACTGAGCCTGCCTTCCAGATAAAAACAATTTTTACATTTGTCCTGCCTCATGTAATCTCTATTTCATAATCAGGCTGTGAAATCCCAACTGCTTCCTTGAATGCCTTTTCAACTGGTCCTAAAAGAAAATCTGTAAAGTCTGTATTGCTGACAGTTGATTGCTTACTTAGCAATCTCTTATCTTCAGGTTTAATAGCAATGGGAAATGCCACTAAAAAGATGGTCATTATCCTCATCAAGAGGTGAAACTTCACATTTACAGTAAGAAAATATCTAACCATTCCTATGAATATAAATGACTGCTTATACTTTCATCAACCATTTGGTTGGGGGGGGGGGGCAAATATTTCTGTGACAGTTTGGTGGTGGTAGTAATTTAGTGTTAGTTTTCCTATTTTATATTTAGGCTACAAGCTCAGGAACAACCCTCCCACTAAATTTCTCTATTGCCACCCAGGAGCACAGGAAATAAAAACTTGCCCAGGTGATAACCAGTCTGTGGTAAGGGTAGAATTCAGTATTGACAACTTTAGGAAAAATGACTCTCAAAAGAGTGAATAGTTATTAAAGAGTTTTTTCTTTAAATTGTTGAGAAAGAAGATTGATGGATATAAAAATAATCTGGGAAAATTTTCTTTATAGTTAGTATAAATCTGGTCTTTCTTCAGCCAAATTTTAGGGACTTACCCCAAATTTTAAAATTTACTTCATATAGATGAATTGTTGTAAACCAGTCACTGTTTGTTTGTTTGATTGTTTGTTTTGCATAGGCTGAATTATTAAAGCAAATTCTCTATCTTATGCATAGAGCAATGAAGTGGAACCCTACCCATGCTCTAGGGGGATGTCTCATAGGCATCACTGGAGGATAGCTGGGTATCTATCTTTCTCACATATGATCTCAGGGAAACGGGGATTTCTCTTATTCCTAGCAAGGTTGTATGAAGACCAATGTCTGTAGAACTGTAGGTGTAAAACTGGGATGCAGGGCTGGGCATCTAGTTTGGCATATGTCTAGAGGTCCATTGAAACACACTCCAGGGATGGAGGCCAGTGCATGCTAAGTCGCTTCAGCCATGTCCAACTCTTTGTGACCCTATGGACTGTAGCCCACTAAGCTAGCTACTCTGTCCATGGGATTCTCTAGGCAAGAATACTGGAGTGGGTTGCCATTCCCTCGCTACAGAGGATCTTCCTGACCCAATGATCGAACCCAATTCTCTTATGCTGTTTGCACTGGCAGTTGGGTTCTTTACCACTCCCACCACCTGGGAAACCCATGGAGGCCAGTGGACATCATCCATGCATTTTCTCTCTGACTTGCTACAAAATGTTAGTTAGCATCTCCTGGAAAGGAGCTTGTACACTTCATAATTCTCAAATATTTCATAATATAAGTACTTAGTACTTTTTTCTGCTCTTCTTTTTGCTTGGTCCTTAGACTGATGAAGAACATAAGTTAACCTATATTTTAATAATCTCCTCTAATAAGGAATTTTCATGACAAGAGTAACTTTAACTTTACTGACCTAAAATGATACAACTATAAGAAAAAATAAAGAGAATCTTTAGAGTAACTAATACCTAGTTATGAGCAAAAATAGTAATAGTTAAACTTTATTATAATATTTGATTTTTAAGTCTAAAAGCTTCTAATAAAAATGTTATTATGTTAGAACAAGATATTACTTTTTGAACATGAAATATTTTTACATATTTTTTCTCATTTGAAATGTACAAGTTAACAGTATCTGTTTATGTTGTTTCCAACTTTGCAATACTTGTCCTTCTCCATAACACATATATATGGAATTTAGAAAGATGGCAATGATGACCCTGTATGCAAGACAGCAAAAGAGACACAGATGTGTAGAGCAGACTTTTGGACTCTGAGGGAGAGGGAAAGGGTGGGATGATTTGGGAGAATGGCACTGAAACATGTATACTATCATATAAGAAACGAGTCGCCAGTCTATGTCCGATGCAGGATACAGGATGCTTGGGGCTGGTGCACGGGGATGACCTAGAGAGATGTTATGGGGAGGGAGGTGGGAGGGGGTGTTCATGTTTGGGAATGCATGTACACCTGTGGTGGATTCATGTCAATGTATGGCAAAACCAATACAGCATTGTAAAGTAAAATAAAGTAAAAATAAAAATTTAAATTAAAAAAAAAAAAAGTGGCTAAGCTCAGGTTAGTTAAATGGTCCTTCTGATGACAATGAGAAAAAATACATTCCACTGACTAGATTATAATATTATAGTAGAGGACCAGAAATGTTGAAAAAGCTGAAGTTTAATAGTTCTATGAAGACCCACAAGACCATCTAGAACTAACAACCAAAAAGGATGTCCTTGTCATTATAAGGGACTGAAATGCAAAACTAGGCAGTCAAGAGATACCTGAGGTAACAGGCAAATTTAGCCTTGGAGTACACAGTGAAGTAGTACAAAGGCTAACAGTTTTGCCAGGAGAACACAATGGTCATAGCAAACACCCTCTTCCAACAACACAAGAGAAGACTCTACACATGAATATCACCAGATGGTCAGTACTTAAATCAGATTAATTATATACTTTGCAGCCAAATACAAAGAAGCTCTATACAGTCAGCAAAAACAAGACCAGGAGCTGACTGTGTTTCAGATCATGAACTCCTTATGCTGAATTCAGACTTAAATTGAAGACAGCAAGGAAACCACTAGACCATTGAGGTATGCCCTAAATCAAATGCATTATGAATAGACAGTGGAGGTGTGACAAAGAGATTCAAGGGGTTAGATCTGATAGAGGGATTAGCCTGAAGAACTGTGGATGGAAGTTCATGACATTGTACAGGGGGCAGAGATTAAGACCATCCCAAAGAAGAAGAAATGCAAAAGACAAAATGGTTGTCTGAGGAGGCCTTACAAATAGCTGAGAAAAGAAGAGAACCAAAAGGTAAAGGAGAAAAGGAAAGAGATACCCATCTCAATGCAGAGTTCCAAATAATAACAAGGAGAGATAAGAAAGCCTTCCTCAGTGATCAATGTAAAGAAATAGAATAGGAAAGACTAGAGATCTGTTCAAGAAAATTGGAGATACCAAGGGAACATTTCATGCGAAGATGGGCACAATAAAGGTAAAAAATGGTATGGACCTAACAGAAGCAGAAGATATTAAGAAGAGGTGGCAAGAATACACAGAAGAATTATACAAAAAAACTTTAATGACCCAGATGACCATGATGATGTGATCACTCACCTAGAGCCAGACATCCTAGAATTCTAAGTCAAGTGGACCTTAGGAAGCATCACTATGAATACAGCTAGTGGAGGTGATGGAATTCCAGTTGAGCTATTTCAAATCATACAAGGTGATGCTGTGAAAGTGCTGCACTCAATATGCCACCAAATTTCGAAAATTCAGCAGTGGCTACAGGACTGGAAAAGGTCAGTTTTCATTCCAATCCCAAAGAAAGGCAATGCCAAAGAACCACACAATTTTACTCATCTCACACACTAGTAAAATAATGCTCAAAATTCTCCAAGCCAAGCTTCAACAGTGTGTGAACTGTGAAATTCCAGATGTCCAAGCTGGGTTTAGAAAAGACAGAGGAACTAGAGATCACATTGCCAACATCCACTTGATCATCAAAAAAGCAAGAGTTTCAGAAAAAATATCTACTTTTGCTTTATTGACTATGCCAAAGCCTTTGACTCTATAGAGATGGAAATACCAGACTACCTGACCTGCCTCTTGAGAAATCTGTATGCAAGTCAGGAAGCAATGGTTAGAACTGGACATGAAACAACAGACTGGTTCCAAACAGGAAAAGGAGTACATCAAGGCTGTATATTGTCACCCTGCTTATTTAACTTATATGCAGAGTACATCATGCAAAATGCCAGACTGAATGAAGCATAATCTAGAATCAAGATTTCTAGGATAAATATCAATAACCTCAGATATGCAGAGGACACCACACTTATGGCAGAAAGTGAATAAGAATGAAAGAACCTCTGAATGAAAGTAAAAGAAGAGAGTGAAAAAGTTGGCTTAAAACTCAACATTCAGAAAACCAAGATCATGGCATTTGGTCTCATCATTTCATGGCAAATAGATGGGGAAACAGTGGAAACAGTGACAGGCTTTATTTTCTTAGGCTCCAAAATTACTGTAGATGGTGACTGAAGCCATGAAATTAAAAGATGCTTGCTCCTTGAAAGAAAAGCTATGACCAATATAGACAGCATATTAAAAAGCAGAGACATTACTTTGCCAACAAAGGTCCATCTAGTCAAGGCTATGGTTTTTCCAGTGTTAATGTATGGATGTGAGAGTTGGACTATAAAGGAAGCTGAGCTCCAAAGAACTGATGCTTTTGAACTGTGGTATTGGAGAAGACTCTTGAGAATCCCTTGGAGTGCAAGGATATCCAACCAGTCCATTCTAAAGGAGATAAGTCCTGGATGTTCATTGGAAGGACTGATGTTGAAGCTGAAACTCCAATACTTTGGCCACCTGATGTGAAGAGCTGACTCATTTGAAAAGACCCTGATGCCCTGGAAAGATTGAGGGCAGGAGGAGAAGGGGATAACAGAGGATGAGATGGTTGGATGGCATCATTGACTCAACGGACAGGGATTTGAATGGACTCTGGGAATTGATGTTGGACAGGGAGACCTGGTGTGCTGTGGTTCATGGTGTCACAAAGAGTCAGACACGACTGAGCAACTGAACTGACTGACTGACTGACTGACTGACGGAATGTAAATTGATACTGTCACTACGAAAAACATTATGCGAGCTCCTCAAAAGATGTAAAATAGAACTATCATATGATACAATATTTCCAGTTCCAGGTATTCATCTGAAAAAAATGAAAACACCAACTTCAAAATATATATGCAAACCTATGTTCATTGCAGCACTATTTATAATAGCCAAGACATGAAAATAACCTAAGTGTTGTAAAGTGGATGAATGGATTTAAAAAAATGTATATTTATACAATGTAATATTATTCACCCTTTAAAAACTAAGGAAATCTTGCCATTTGTGACAACACAGATGGCCCTTGAGGCCTTATGCTAGTGAAATAAGTCAAGGAGAATAAGACAAAATACAGCAAAACAAAACAAACAAAAAGAACCAACCTCATAGATACAGAAAAAACATTCGTGTTTGCCAGGGAAGGGGTAGGGGACAGTAGAGAGTGAATGAATGGGTGAAAGGTACAAGTTCAGTTCAGTTCAGTTCACTTCTGTTGCTCAGTCATGTCTGACTCTTTGTGACCCCATGAACCACAGCATGCCAGGCCTCCCTGTTCATCACCAACTCCTAGAGTTTACCCAAACTCATGTCCATTGAATTAGTGATGCCATCCTTCTCTGTTGTCCCCTTATCCTCCTACCCTCAATCTTTCCCAGCATCAGGGTCTTTTCCAATGAGTCAGCTATTCTAATCAGGTGGCCAAAGTATTGGAGTTTTAGCTTCAATGTCAGTCCTTCCAATGAACACCCAGGACTGATCTGCTTTAGGACGGACTGGTTGGATCTCCCTGCAGTCCAAGGGACTCTCAAGAGTCTTCTCCAACACCACAGTTCAAAAGCATCAATTCTTCGGTGCTCAGCTTTCTTCACAGTCCAACTCTCACATCCATACATGACCACTGGAAAAACCATAGCCTTGACTAGACAGACCTTTGTACAGACTTACAGTTAAAAAATAAGCCCTGAGGATATAGAGTTAGCATGGTGACTGTAGTTAATAGTGTGTCGGGGTGTGTGTGCATAGTCATGTCTGATTCTGTGAGCCCATGAGCTATAGCATAAAAGTCTCCTCTGTCCATGGAATTTTCCAGGCAGTAATACTATAGTGGATTGCCATTTCCTCCTCCAGGGGATCTTCCCAACCCAAGGATCCAACCCACAGCTCTGGAGTCTCCTGCATTGGTAGCAATAAGTAAGAATACTCTATTGCATATTTGAAAGCTGTCAATAAAGAAAATCTTAAAAATTTCCATCACAAGAAAAAAAATTGTGTGTGGTGACAGTAATTTGCTAGACCTCCTGTGGGTATCATTTCACAATAATAGATGCAAATATGGAATCCCTGTGTTGTATGCCTGAAACTAACACAATGTTATAGGTCAATACTATCACAACTAAAAGACAGAGAAAGATTAGCACTTCAGTTTCGTCCTGTTTTTGGTAATTCTCCGATGATTTTAAGGAGTTTTGAAATATCTTGTCCAGAGTTACAATTGTTTTCTACAGGAGAACTGGCCTGACACAAGTTTCTATGATACTCCTAAAAAGAAATCAGAGCTCTAAGTATGATTTTCTTTAACATATTCTGTTTGCAGTTCTTAGTGATTGACTCTATGATAGACATCTCTCATCACTTTTCGAAATTTTTCAGCTACTATATCCTCAAAGTTTTTTTCTTACTGTTCTATCTTTCCTCCTTAAAAAAAAAAAAAAAAAATAGGACTTTGTGTCACTTATGTCTCCTTTACTATTTTCTGATTTTAATTATTTTCCTCCCTGTTTCAGTCTGAGTATTTTCTTTCTGCTTCACTAATTCTTTCAGTATGTCTAAATGGCTGTTAACTTATATATTAATTTTCTAATTTCCATTATCATATTTTTTGCCTTAGAATTTCATTTTGCTTCTCTTTATAGTTCCCAGTTTTCTTCTTATATTTCTTATGTTGTCATGCTGCTGTAGCTTAATTGCTGAGTCGTATCCGACTCTATGCAACCCCATGGACTTTAGCCTGGCAGGCTGCTCTGTCCATGGGATTCTCCAGGCAAAAATACTGGAGTGGGTTGTCATTTCCTTCTCCGGGGGATCTTCCCAGCCCAGAAATTGAACCGCATCTGCATTGCAGGCAGATTCTTTACCACTGAGCCAGCAGGGAAGCGGTATGGATTTTATTTCTTAAAAAAACATTAATACTCATTATTTTAATTATGAACTTTATACAATCACACCAGTATTTGGATCTCTTATGTCTACTTCTGTTATTTATTGTTTCTCTTGGGTTTTGGTCATCTTGCAATTTTCTGTACTTACATGTTTTTAACTCAGTCAAATAATACATGTTTTAAAATTTTTTTTATTTATTTTTTATTTTTTTAATTTTAAAATCTTTAATTCTTACATGTGTTCCCAAACATGAACCCCCCTCCCACCGCCCTCCCCATAACATCTCTGTGGGTCATCCCCATGCACCAGCCCCAAGCATGCTGTATCCTGCATCAGACATAGACTGGCGATTCAATTCTTACATGATAGTATACATGATAGAATGCCATTCTCCCAAATCATCCCACCCTCTCCCTCTGAGTCCAAAAGTCTGTTATACACAGCTGTGTCTTTTTTCCTGTCTTGCATACAGGGTCGTCATTGCCATCTTTCTAAATTCCATATATATGTGTTAGTATACTGTATTGGTGTTTTTCTTTCTGTCTTACTTCACTCTGTATCATCGGCTCCATTTTCATCCATCTCATCAGAACTGAATCAAATGAATTCTTTTTAATGGCTGAGTGATACTCCATTGTGTATATGTACCACAGTTTTCTTATCCATTCATCTGCTGATGGACATCTAGGTTGTTTCCATGTCCTGACTATTATAAACAGTGCTGCAATGAACATTGGGGTACACACATGTTTTAAAATTTTAAAGCTAATTAAGGAAGGCCTTACAAATAGCTGTGAAAAGAAGGGAAGTGAAAAGAAAAGGAGAAAAGGAAAGATATACCATTTGAATGGAGAGTTCCAAAGAATAGCAAGGAGAGATAAGAAAGCTGTCCAGAGCAATCAATGCAAAGAGAGGAAAATAATAGAATGGGAAAGACTAGATATCTCTTTAAAAAATCAGAGACACCAAGGGAATATTTCATGCAAAGATGGGCTTAATAAAGGACAGAAATGGTATGGGCCTAACAGAAGCAGAAGATATTAAGAACAGATGGCAAGAATACACAGAAGAACTGTACAAAAAAGATCGTCATGACCCAGATAATCACCATGGTGTGATTACTCACCTAGAGCCAGAGACTCTGGAATGTGAAGTCAAGTGGGCCTTAGGAAGCATCACTATGAACAAAGCTACTGGAGGTGATGGAATTCCAGCTGAGCTATTTCAAATCCTGAAAGATGATGATGTGAAAGTGCTGCACTCAATATGCCACCAAATTTCAAAAATTCAGCAGTGGCCACAGGACTGGAAAAGGTCAGTTTCCATTCCAATCCCAAAGAAAGGTAATGCCAAAGAATGCTCAAGCTACCGCACAATTGCACTCATCTCACACACTAGTAAAGTAATGCTTAAAATTCTCCAAGCCAGGCTTCAGCAATATGTCAACCGTGAACTTCCAGATGTTCAAGCTGGTTTCAGAAAAGGCAGAGGGACCAGAGATCGAATTGCCAACATCCTCAGGATCATCAAAAAAGCAAGAGAGTGCCAGAAAAACATCTATTTCTGCTTTATTGACTATGCCAAAGCCTTTGACTGTGTAGATCACAATTAACTGTGGAAAATTTTGAAAGAGATGGGAATACCAGACCATCTGATCAGCCTCTTGAGAAACCTGTATGCAGGTCAGGAAGCAACAGCTGGAACTGAACATGGAACAACATACTGGTTCCAAATAGGAAAACGAGTATATCAAGGCTGTATATTGTCACCCTGCTTATTTAACTTCTATGCAGAGTACATCATGAGGCACACTGGGCTGGAGGAAGCACAAGCTGGAATCAAGATTGCCGGGAGAAATATCAATCACCTCAGATATGCAGATGACACCACCCTTATGGCAGAAAGTGAAGAAGAACTAAAGAGCCTCTTGATGAAAGTGAAAGAGGAGAGTGAAAAAGTTGGCTCAGAACTCAACATTCAGAAAACTAAGATCATGGCATCCGGTCCCATCGCTTCATGGCAAATAGATGGGAAACCAGTGGACACAGTGGCTGACTTTAATTTTGGGGGCTCCAAAATCACTGCGGATGGTGACTGTAGCCATGAAATTAAAAGACGTTTACTCCTTGAAAGGAAAGTTATGACCAACCTAGACAGCATATTAAAAAGCAGACACATTACTTTCCCAACAAAGGTCCATCTAGTCAAGGCTATGGTTTTTCCAGTAGTCATGTATGGATTTGAAAGTTGGACTGTGAAGAAAGCTGAGCACCAAAGAACTGATGCTTTTGAACTGTGGTGTTGGAGAAGACTCTTGAGAGTGCCTTGGACTGCAAGGAGATCCAACCAGTCCATCCTAAAGCAGATCAGTGCTGGGTGTTCATTGGAAGGACTGATGTTGAAGCTGAAACTCCAATACTTTGGCCACCTGATGCAAAGAGCTGACTCATTGGAAAAGACCCTAATGTTGGGAAAGATTGAGGGCAGGAGAAGGGGATGACAGAGGATGAGATGGTTGGACAGTATCACTAACTCAATGGACATGGGTTTGGGTAGACACAGGCAGTTGGTGATGGACAGGGAGGCCTGGTGTGCTGCGGTTCATGGGGTCGCAAAGAGTCAGTCATAACTGGGTTACTTAACTGAACTACTAAGCACTGCTTTTGTAAAAATTAATCAATTCCAGAATTCATCCTCTTTCTCTTAACAAGAGTTCCTGTGATTTCTTTTCATTTATCTTCAATTCACTTATTTAACTTTAATATACAAGAAGTTTGATGTTCAATTTATAAATTGAATACCTTTTTATCATTTTAAAATACAATAATTTAAAAATACCATTTGCTATCTGTTCATAGGAATTGAAAGTCCTTAAAGTGTCATTTAATTTAATACTTATATTTTCCTTTGAAAACAATAGGAAAATATTCATTTCCGTTTTCCTCCTCCCCTCCAAATCCAGAAAAGTATATTCTTAAATTTTCTGTAGTAAGTAGTATTCTTGATTCTCTCTTTACTGTTAGAAAATAATTGATGAACTGGAACAAGCATCATAAAACCATGATGTGGTACATAAATAAACAATATTTAATTACTCTAGTCTCTTAATACAATCTTTCTATTACAGTCACTCTAAATTTAATAGGAAGAGGTAAGAAGGAATTCTTGCCTGTGAAATTTCATGGACAGTGGAGTCTGGCAGGCTACAGCCCATGGGATCACAGAGAGCTGGACATGACTGAGCATACACACATGCAAAGAGGGATAGCATTATAAGGATTATTTAGCTGCACTAATTAAAGGTGTTAAATTTAGGCTTCCACCTTTCTTTATCCCTCCTGACATTTTTCCCAGTGATTTTAACTATTATCTAGTAAACTTTCTGGTATATAATAAGCATTCTCATCCATGTTAAATGAACATTTGATCTGATTTCACAAAAATCCTAAGAGATATAGAATAGAATAGAATAAAACCTTAAGGTGAATATTTGCCAAATAAGATTCCTTTGATTATCTGCAAAGATACACTGGGGGCTTCCCAGGTGACACTAGTGGTAAAGAACCTGCCTGCCATTCCAGGATACTTAAGAGACATAAATTCAATCCCTGGGTCAGGAAGATCTCCTGGGGAAGGCCATGACAACCCACTCCAGTTTTCTTGCCTGGAGGCTCCTATGGACAGAGGAACCTGGCAGGCTACAGAAGGAGTGGTGCCCTGGTAAATTTTACAGATTGGGACTAAAATATATACATCTTGGAAGAGTATCCAAAAATAGAAATCTTCTTTAGGAGATGTTAATATTTAAAAAATTATCTCTATTATTATATATAAATGATTTTCAGTTCAGTTCAGTTCAGTTCAGTTGCTCAGTCGTGTCTGACTCTTTGCAACCCCATGAAACCGTAGAACCCCAGGACTCCCTGTCCATCACCAACTCCCAGAGTCCACCCAAACCCATGTCCATCGAATCGGTGATGCCATCTAACCATCTCATCCTCAGTCATCCCCTTCTCTTCCTGCCCTCAATCTTTCCCAACATTAGAGTCTTTTCCAATGAGTCAGCTCTTTGCATCAGGTGGCCAAAGTATTGGAGTTTCAGCTTCAACATCAGTCCTTCCAATGAACACCCAGCACTGATCTGCTTTAGGATGGACTGGTTGGATCTCCTTGCAGTCCAAGGCACTCTCAAGAATCTTCTCCAACACCACAGTTCAAAAGCATCAGTTCTTTGGTGCTCAGCTTTCTTCACAGTCCAACTTTCAAATCCATACATGACTACTGGAAAAACCATAGCCTTGACTAGATGGACCTTTGTTGGGAAAGTAATGTGTCTGCTTTTTAATATGCTGTCTAGGTTGGTCATAACTTTCCTTTCAAGGAGTAAACGTCTTTTAATTTCATGGCTACAGTCACCATCCGCAGTGATTTTGGAGCCCCCAAAATTAAAGTCAGCCACTGTGTCCACTGGTTTCCCATCTATTTGCCATGAAGCGATGGGACCGGATGCCATGATCTTAGTTTTCTGAATGTTGAGTTCTGAGCCAACTTTTTCACTCTCCTCTTTCACTTTCATCAAGAGGCTCTTTAGTTCTTCACTTTCTGCCATAAGGGTGGTGTCATCTGCATATCTGAGGTGATTGATATTTCTCCCGGCAATCTTGATTCCAGCTTGTGCTTCCTCCAGCCCAGTGTGCCTCATGATGTACTCTGCATAGAAGTTAAATAAGCAGGGTGACAATATACAGCCTTGATATACTCGTTTTCCTATTTGGAACCAGTATGTTGTTCCATGTTCAGTTCCAGCTGTTGCTTCCTGACCTGCATACAGGTTTCTCAAGAGGCTGATCAGATGGTCTGGTATTCCCATCTCTTTCAAAATTTTCCACAGTTAATTGTGATCTACACAGTCAAAGGCTTTGGCATAGTCAATAAAGCAGAAATAGATGTTTTTCTGGCACTCTCTTGCTTTTTTGATGATCCTGAGGATGTTGGCAATTCGATCTCTGGTCCCTCTGCCTTTTCTGAAACCAGCTTGAACATCTGGAAGTTCACGGTTGACATATTGCTGAAGCCTGGCTTGGAGAATTTTAAGCATTACTTTACTAGTGTGTGAGATGAGTGCAATTGTGCGGTAGCTTGAGCATTCTTTGGCATTACCTTTCTTTGGGATTGGAATGGAAACTGACCTTTTCCAGTCCTGTGGCCACTGCTGAATTTTCGAAATTTGGTGGCATATTGAGTGCAGCACTTTCACATCATCATCTTTCAGGATTTGAAATAGCTCAACTGGAATTCCATCACCTCCAGTAGCTTTGTTCATAGTGATGCTTCCTAAGGCCCACTTAACTTCACATTCCAGGATGTCTGGCTCTAGATGAGTGTGAGTGATCAAATCATCACGATTATCTGGGTCATAATATCATTGAACATAATTCTGGGCACTTTCATTTCAGCATCTTCCCAGAAGCCCTTTCAAATGTAATTTATCTCAATTCATACAGGTTCACAAGAACTTGTATAAATTAGCTCCTTTCTCTTCCTGCCTGTATTACACAATGAACCATTGTCCTTGCATTGTCTTACCTTATCCACTCTCTTTTTCCGTTCTTCAGTTTTATTTACCAAGTCAGATTCCATTTCTTTCAGAGACTGTCAGGTTACCAGCTCCATTCTCACTGTGTCAAGCAGTCTTCCTGTCAATTTATAGTCTTCTCCTCTTTTTTTACAACTCTAAATTTCCATAGGTTGATGTCTAAGGAAGATATGAACTTTGTGTTTTATATGGTTTTCATAGCAATAAAGTACTTTCATAAAGTTTATGACAGAGCCTACTCTAATACTTGCATTATAGCCTCATATACATATAACTATACATATTATCTAGTTTTCTAGGACTGTAATGTCAACTAAGTTCAATAAAGAGAATTTTAAAACGTTTTATTTTATAAAGGAGTATGGCTTAGATGGTAAAGAATCTGCCTGCCAATGCCAGAGATGCAGGTTTGATTCCTGGTTTGGGAAGATCCCCTAGAGAAGGGAAAGGCTACCCACTCCAGTATTCTTGGCTAGAGAATCCCATGGACAGAGGAGCCTTGTGGCCTACAGTCCTTGGGGTTGCAGAGTCAGACACAACTGAGTGACTAAGCATGTATAGTTGATTAGAAATGTGATAGTTCAGGTGTACAGCAAAGTGATTCAGTTATACATATACATGTATCCACTCATTTGCAAGTTCTTTTCCCATTAAGGTTGTCACACAACATCAAGCAGAATCCCCTGTGCTATACAGTAGGTCTTTGTTGGTTATCTGTTTTAAATATAGCAGTGTGTAAATATCAGTCCCAAACTATTTTTGATATAGTAGTTCTTCTGCCATAGAGAAACTTTTTGTAGACTTACTTAGGGTTCTTGCTCAATAAATTAGTTTTCAATGAAGGTATATCACAAAAACATCTTAAAGTATGTGGTAGAAGTATGAATTAGTAAAGCATGTAAACTTACTCTGGATTGTATCATAACAATAAATTTCAGTCATTTATTCTTTCTATTTTGGAATAGTCAAACTTTAGCTAATAAGCTATACTTGTTCACTTATCTCCAAATATTCAAAACCACGTTGAAGAATATGGAAGCTTCCAAGTTTTCCACTTTAGTTTTCCAGCTCAAACCACTAACCAAATGAGTTATGAGCATGTTCTACTCTGATGTCATTACTACCATTATTAATTAGCAGTTTCTCTTCTAAACCTCTGTTTAGTTTATAATTGAATGGTAATTAAACATTTATAATCTACTTGAAATTTACATTTTAGGGGATTACTCTGCATTATTAGCTGGATAGTCCATACCCTTGTATTAATAATAACTGAAACAAATGACAAATGAGTTTTACTTTTCCCTTCAAAAAAGTTCTTCCTAGCTGTTGTTTGATCACTCATGGATATCATCTTTATACAAATTGTTATTAAGTAATCATGTGGTTTTATGTATTAATCCTGTATTTTGGCACTTAAAGATCTAAATCCAACAGTACATTTGACTAATGTACTTTTGATGGGATTATAATTAAAGAAATGGATTTCCCTTAGCTCTCATTTAGTATCTAAATTTAACTGCCTACATCATCCCCAAACCAAATGATTTTTTTACATCTTCTCCATTTTTCTGTGGGAGCCACATATACTTTAAATCAAATTTGGAGACCTTTATGGCTAAAACTAATTTTTCTCATTAAGTCAGATAGATATGAGTATACATTAATTTTATTGAATTTAATTTTTATATAGGTTTTAAAGTAAGGTTGTAAAAATCTCCTAAATGGGATCAAGTTGCTGAAATTATATGATAGTCTGACATATGTCTAGTGGATGATATAATTTAAATATTTGGGGCTTTTTGTATCTGAATTTTTGGTTTCTCATTATTTCTAATTTTACCTTTGAGAGAAAAACAATGAGGTTTGCTTAAGTGTTGCTGTCTCTCCTATGTAATTCTCTCATACTCATACAATCAGTGTGATCTTTTCCCCATAATTATCTCCATGGTAGAGCACAAAGAATAAGAATTGGGCCCATAATGCCCACTTATCTTCTCTTGACACTATGGCACTGTGTAGTGCTGTTCCTTCCAGGGAATAAAATGATGGTGATGATGACAACAATGACAACGACTGCAACCATTATTTAGCAAATACCTTCCATGTAACAGACACTGTCAAGTGATTTACATAAATTATATCATATAATCCTCTCAAGAACACCTAATTTAAAAGGTAGATTGCTATTTGTGTTATACAGTTGAGAAGACTGAGGCTCAGAGACAGTAAATGATTTGCTTAGAGTCAAATAGCTAGAAAGTATAGGACCAAGATTGGAACCCAGCATCCATCTGACTCTTTTGGGGGCACATTGTCTCCCATTCATTTTGGTGATTTTCCAACTTGAATCATTTTCACAATCTGCTGGGGGTTGTTTTCTAATGCAAATAATTGTGGATTCTAATCCAACTGAGCTTTGGCTAGACAGAAGCTTGAGGCAGGAACAGGAGTTTTCTCTTTCAGAATTTTTAGGAGATGCTTTCTTTAGTCTTGGGTTACCCCTGGGAATATATGAGACTTTTCCAGAAGGTGTGGAGCACATATAGTTTCAGGTGAATCATTTTCTATTCTCCTTCTAAAATTGATCTGCTTGCCTTATTCCCTCTCAAAGAAGAAAAGAATGCTCTACCCATGTCTGATCTTAATATGGTACTTTCCCACACACTATAAAATCTGTAGACCAAAGAGTTTTTTAAAATGGAAAACAGTAGGTGTTGATGAAGTGAATGACCCTTCCTTGTGTTAATCTCTCAGCTGTGCCTGACTCTTTGCAACCCCATGAACTGTATACACCCATCTTCTTTATCCATTCATCTGTTGATGGATACTTAGGTTGCTTCCATGTCTTGATTACTATAAATATCATTGCTATCTTTTGGAATTAGACCTTTTGTGTTTTCTGGATATTTGTCCAGAAGAGGAATTGCTAGATCATTTTTGTCTAAAGAGTCATCCCTCAATACACACAGGTAATTGGTGTCAGGACCTGCCACAGATGCCAGAGTCTGCAGGTGCTTAAGTACCATGGTCAGCCCTCCGTATCCATGGTTCTGCATCCATGGATGCAACCAAGTGAGGATCATATAGAACTGTAGTGTTTACGGAGGAAAAAAATCCACATATGAGTCAACGACACAGTTCAAACCCAGTTTGTTCAAGGGACAATTGCATTTGCTAAAATTTAGTGATAGCTCTAAATCAAGAAAAAAATATCATGGAAACTTCAGTGTCTGTGGTCTAGCTGCTTATACTTATTCAGAATAAAAGGCATTTAATTTTAAAATTGATCCAAGGACATTTCAGAAACTCAGTGAAGAGGAGATTGTATACAATACAGTTACAATTTTTGGCACTGCTATGCTTTAATCATTTTATCCTCATAGCCTCCATGATCACAATCACTAACACTGGGTCAATCATCATCACTTTTATGTACATGTTACCAAAAAGTACAAAATTACTTAACAACTTGAACCATATGAACTTTTATCTGTCTGCAGTGTCATCAGGAAAAGAATATCCTGTACTGTGCCTAAAATATCCTATATTAATCTGGTCATTGAAATGATATTAATATTGAAAAATATATATTGACATTTTCAAATTGAACCAAAGTATTTTCTAAAAAGGCTTTGTTCCTGTTTAATCACTTCAAAAGCACATCGTACTTTTAAGAAAACAAAAGCTCTACCAAAAGGACAGTCTTTACTCAAAACTAAAAAGTTAAAAGTGAAGGACTTGAGGACAAAGTTAGCTTTGCTGAAATCAGATACTCTGTATCAGAAATAGCTGTTATTTGAAAGTATTTTTCCTTTTATTATTAAAGATTGTTTCTGAATCTTTAGACAAATGTCTTTAGACTCTCTAGACAATATGTCTTTAGAATCAAGTAGTTTAGTTTCTTGAAGATGAAGATATAGAAAACCTATGTATTTCATTCCAACTCCTCAAACTTATTTTTTTTAAACACTCACTCATATTTAAAATAAGTGGCTACCACATGGGTTAAAAAATCACTTTATTTAATGATACTATCACATTAGAGAAAAATTATGACAGTAAGAGTTAAACATACAAAGAAGTTTTATTCATGACTGTTGCAATAGGAGTCTACTACTACAGGGGTGAGAGATTGAGTGCAACTTCTTTGAAACAGAATACTGAAGAGTTTTCAGTCATGTTGGGGTGAGCTATGGAAAAATACAGGTAGATGTTAGCCAGGAAGTGGGTCAGCTGATTAGGCCATCTGGCGCTTACAGAAGTTAGGCTTTTACTTTTCTACAGAGACTGGGAGGTCATCTTTTTTAATGATTATATTTCAAAAGAATGTCTCCCAAGTCCTTAAGAAAGACTTTGCTGACTGTAAAACTGGCAAGAAGCTAGAAAAAGATTTACATCTCAAAGAGATAGAAAAATAATTTACAGTTGCAAGTTTACTAAAATAAATACTCGAAGAAAGGAGCAACTGGGGGCCTTAGGAAGAAAACTGTCTATAGTTTAGTCAAACTGAGGGGAACTGTCTTGGAAATCATAGCAAAGGTAATTCTGGCTGTTGAAAAAATTCAGCAAAAAGATGACTATTCTTTCTCTATAATCATGAGTATGTCACTTGTCTTAGGACAGGGTGAGCCAGGCAATTTGCCTGCTGAAGCCAGGAATTTTTGTCAGTTAAAATTGGTCATGTAGCTGTAACATGTTTATGTGTCCAGCTTCCTATAAGAGATCTCACCTGGGGAAAAAAACAAGCAAACAAGGACTCCTGTTACAGAGGTGCTTCATATGTTCTCAAGCAGATGACAGTTCCAGACCTGGAGGGAAAGCACATCCTGTGAAGACAAAGAAACCTGAGCGTGAGATCTCCAGACCTCTTTCTCAGTGCATACCCTCCAGCTATTCCTATTCTTTCATTTTTTCCCTATGATAAAGCTGTTTTGTGACTGTAAGCTGAGTTTAGTGGACTCTTTCAGCAATTGAACACTTAGGATGATTATCTTGTAATTAATACAGGTAGTATAAGCTTATTTATTTTGATACATATTTAGAAACTATCTCACAACTAAGGAGAGATTACTCATTTCAATTAATAGAATTTATTTTTCAAAAGATTTTGATCATGATAGTTGATAAATGCTTTTTTCAAATTTGGACCATCTATACATGGATTGATTTCTGCACATAGACTCTAAAATATCTATGTATTAAGGTCTAAAAATCTGAAACAGTTTTATAAACTAGAGACCTCTAAGCCAATTTTTTAAAAAAATGAATATATTTCAACATTTAAAAATTGAAAGATTTCAAATATAAATTCTGTTTGCTTCCTTCATTTGAAAAATTGGAAATTCTGGCCAAATGAGTATCTCCACCAAGCATATTGGCTTCTCTCTTTATACCAGGCATGACATTTTCTGTCTGCCATAGTCCACACTTAGCTTACTTCACACTTTTATGTTTCCAACCTATCTAAGAACCATACAGCAACTGATATAATGCCATTCAAAGAATAACTGAAAGTGGTGGGAAATTTTAGACTGTAGAAGAGAAGCCTCAGAAACTACATGATCATTTTCTTCAACTCTTTCAAATATTTTTACACAGTAGATGTAATTTAAAAAAATTTTGTTACCTTATTTAAAATTCTGATACCTTAATTCTCTGTAGAACATTACCTCATTTATGCTTCAAAGCCACTGAGTATAAGAAATGCCAAATTTCTAAAATCCATTTTATAGATGAGAAAACTCACAAAGATTAAGGAACATGCCAGTGATCACAAAACTGGGAAAGCTGGAGAGCTGGGACTTGAACCCAGGTCCTTTGATCTCAAGGACAACTAGCAGACACAAACCCAAATGCTTTAGGGACCAGGCAAATAACACAAAGATGTTATTTGTGGAGAAGCATGGAGTGGCAGTAGAAGGTAGTGGGGTCTGTGGAACTTTGGAGAATACCTGCATCAATCAAAATTTAACTTAAAACTGATGATGGGCAAAAACACAGCTGCTTTTGGATATGGACTAAAGCCATGAGTCTTGAACTTCTGTTTCAACTATATGCTGCCTAGAATGAATGGTAAATGTCACTCAATAGAATAGTAGTCTAAAATTGAGTTTACTATTGCTTTAGGTATGTAAACTTTGCAGGGATGCTGTGCATGCCTGCCAAGTTGTTTCAGTTATGTCCAATTCTTTGTGACCCTATGGAGCAAAGCTCAACAGGCTCCTCTGTCCAAGAGGTTCTACAGGCAGGAATACTAGAGTGGGTTGCCATGTTTTCCTCCAGGAGTTTTTCCCCACCCAGAGATCTGAACTCACATCTCTTACATCTCTCGCATTGCCAGGCGGGATTTTTACCACTAAAGCCACCTGGGAAGTCCAAGAGATGCTGTGAAGTGAAGTGAACTGAAGTGAAGTGAAGTGAAGTTGCTCAGTGGTGTCCGACTCTTTGCAACCCCGTGGACTGTAGCCTGCCAGGCTCCTCTGTCCATGGGATTCTCCAGGCAAGAATACTGGAGTGGGTAGCCATTCCCTTCTCCAGGGGATCTTCCCGACCCAAGGATTGAACCCGGGTCTCCCACATTGGAGGCAGACACTTTAACCTCTGAGCCACCAGGGAAGCCCGAGCCTAGTACAAGATGCTGTACTAGGATACAAACTCAAAATGAATTGATTTAGGCAACTTTTACAATGTTTCTGACTCTAAACTCTTGAGTAATTTTTTTTAAGATGTGTTTCTGGTGGTTTTAAAATACAGAGTGACCAAGGTGAAATGTGTATCTCATTTAGTTTCCAAAAGGAATATACCCTACTAAATGCAGAGGTAAAAGAAGTTATACTGACATTTCATGTTTCCTAGCAGTTGTACGGAGAAGGAAATGGCAACCCACTCCAGTATTCTTGCCTAGAGAATTCCATGGACAGAGGAGCCTGGTGGGTTGCTGTTCATGGGGTCGCACAGAGTCAGACATGACTGAAGTGACTTGGCATGCCTGGATGCATTGGAAAAGGAAATGGCAACCCACTCCAGTGTTCTTGTCTGGAGAATCCCAGGGACGGAGGAGCCTGGTGGGCTGCTGTCTATGGGGTCACATAGAGTTGGACATGACTGAAGTGACTTAGCAGCAGCAGCAGTAGCAGCAGTTGTAACATCCTATTTGTTCAGCCCAGGTGGTTAATACAGGGTAAATGCACTAATAAAGATAACACTGGCTGTTATAACAGATAAATTCCAAAATCAATAATTTTCAAACACAATATTTTATTTCTACTTTCAGATAGCTTCCGAAATTTTAGGGTCCTGAATGATGGTGGTCCTTCTCCTAACAGTGATTCAAGGACTCATGTTCCTTCCTTCTTGTAGATTCCCTGGTGTATGTGTAGTCCAAAGGCTGCCTTGGAGATTATCTCGTTTGCAACCACTGAAAAGTGACAGGAATATAAAGTTATTGCACCTAGGAAGATTTTATGTTCCATGCTTGGAAATAATGCTCAACACCTCTGCCCATATTCCACTGGCCAAAACTTCCTAACATAGCGTACTTCGTGCAAGAGAGGGAGGCAACCGTAGTCTGGCTATGTGCCTACGAGGAAGAAGAAATAGGTTTAGTGAATAGCTAGTCAATTTCTGTCACAGCAATGCTCAGGCTTATTTTAGGGAAAGCAGAGATTGCTGAACTTTTCAGATATACACAATCAAAAGTTATATATACTTTTCAACATGGTTTTATGTTCAGTATTGCAGGTGATCCTGACAACGTCCTCTATGAGTGAACTGATCCTCTATACTCCTCTTCTCTGAGCTATGATGCAAATTTAGGCACATGACCTCTGCAGTCAGAAATACTTGGGTTCAAATCCCACTTCAACCACTTACTAACAGTGTACTCCTGGGTGAGTTACATTACCATTCTAAATCTATCATTTCATCAGTAAAACAATTATATAATGACTAATATTGGACAAGTATCATGTGTCAGATACTGATGATCTTATTTAATCCTAAAAACAATTCAGTGAGGAAGTTCTGCCATTGCATTCTACAGATGAGAAAATCAAGGTACAGAAAAGTTAAGTGAGTTGGGAGTCACAGTAGCTTGGGATTAGTGGAGCCAGTATTTTAAGTTAGGCCTGTCAAACTCTCAAACTCAGAGCCAATACTCTTTCCCACTTTGATATCCTATTTTTAGTAAAATGCATATTTTGCAGAGTTGCAATGAAGATCACATTTTAAAATAAAGAAAAACACGAATGAATTAATGTGGATGAATAAATGAACAAATGAATCCTCATTTGTCTTATAATGTGATCAAGTAGGACTAAACAAATAAAGATATTTGAGCCCTGTTACCTCATCAGAATCTTTATAATTCAAAAGGTGAATTACCCTGATAGAGAAGTACAAAACGTTCATGTGTCTTTATGACTTTTACTAGATTGCTCTAGTGTTAGCATAAGTTACTAACAATGTAACTAATGAAAGAAGTTTGGTTAGCATTATTTTTTTCTCTCATCTCATTCCCTTTTCAAGGTACATGGTGACGTCTTGTGATAGTCTTTAAGAAGTATTTCAAATAGATTAACATTAACTTGTATTTTTTTTAATCACTTCTTAGCAACTTTAACATTTGTTATAGAAACACCCATTCAAAGCAAAACATGACAGTCAGTGCTGCTGTAGCAGTGGTGATTATAAATGATTCGCCTACAATATGTGACTCTGCAACCTTGAAATGATGCCACCAGGGTACATTCTGCATACAGCACTGATGCCCACAAAAAGATCTGTAATTACTAAGCACATGTTACAGAATATAACTTCTTGCTATGGGAGAAATCAAAAATCTTGTGTCTCTTAGCTCAAGCATGGCTCATATCACTTTAATGTGTGACAGAGGTACCTTATACTCAATTTTACATGTTACCTCTGGATGTCAAACAATGCCCTGGAAACATCCATTGAAATCTGTGTGCAAAACCCAAACAGGAGGTGTATCACTTTGAACAAATATCTCTAGGTATCCTTCCCGGAGAAAAGGCTGTTACATTTCCTTGGGGAATGAATGCAACTTTTTAGTTGCAAGAAGCCAAGCTAAAAATGGAGAACAGATCAGGAAGAGGCAGTACTTAAGGGACTTTGAGTACACTTAAAGACAAGGCACTGTTTAACAAAAGATAATATGTTCTTATCCTTGATAGTCTGAGGGCAAATGGAAAAAGATAACCAGAAATCTTCATAATCTGGGGCTCTAGAATCCATATCTGTAGGAAATCATGTCACTGTGTTCCAATACCAATTGAATCTATGACTCTAATTCCTTAGTGCCTGCCTCATAATTGTGCCCCGAATGGATAAAAAAAAGTTAAGCCTCTCAAACACCTCCTTTCCTCTTTCTGGAGAACCCAACATGGTTGCTAAACCTCCCAGTTAAAGAGAGGCCAACGTCCAGCTTCAGATGGATCATTATGTACAAATAATCTTTCCTCTTTGTTCACAAATTTCCCCCTTGATCCATTTCTACATAGTCCTAGGTATTTGGAGTTCTCATCATCAAGCTGAATTAAATAGAACAAAGACAGAACTACACAGCTTCTCTGCACTTTACCAATTCCTCTGTTAAGCTTGCATTTCTGAGTTGTCATTTGATAATGCAAGATAGTAAAGATAAAATGTTAACCTTAAAACATAAAATGGAGAAAATGAATATAATTTAAAATTTTTTCATTCCATCAATTCATGCCACAAATATTTATTATGTGCTTACCATGAGTCCCGAGTACTGCTCTTGCTGTTAAGGCAGTAGCCAGGAAGCCGAGCATTCACCTGACTTCATGCAGCTCTTAGTCTGGTGGGAGAGAGAGAACAAAATTACAGTCCAATGTGCTATGTGCTTTGAAGGAAAACAGTGAAGGGAAAAAGGGCAGAGAGGGATGAAGTGGTAGGGGGAAGATCTCTCTGAATAGATGCATTTTGATTTGAACAATCAAAGGGAAAAATACTTCAGGATAAAGGATGAACCAGTGTGAAGATTCTGAAGTGTACAGAGCTTGTTATGTTCAAGAGGCAGTAAGAAAGTCAGTTTGACTGGAGCTGAGTGGCAATGGGGGAGCGGGGATGGTAGTGAAAGATGAGTTGAGAGAGAGCAAGGATTAGATAGATGGCACAGCAAATATCAATTATTGATATCATCTTCTATGAAATCGGTCTCTAGTTTTCTCTTTGTAGAGATCTATGGTCTTCCTAGAGAATCTACCTGCAATGCAGGAGACCTGGGTTCAATCCCTGGGTCAGGAAGATCCCTGTGGAGAAGGGAATGGCAACCCATTTCAGTATTCTTGCCTGGAGAATTCCATGGACAGAGGAGCCTAGGAGGTTACAGTCCATGGGGTTGCAAAGAGTTTGAGCTGACTGAGCAGCTAACACTTGACTGATCTTTATGTGACCACGACCACTGTTTCTATGTGCTTTATACACCAGGGTAGAAGTATCTCAGCCTGAAGGGAAAAGATAAAGCACTAAAAAAGACATCCTGATGCTATAAACCAGAACTATGCCTGGTGGGCTACAGTTCATGGGGTTGTAAAGAGTTGGATATGACTAAGAGACTTTCACTTTCATTTTTCATAGAACTATTACTGCAGAGTGTCTACCAGAAAGCCAACTAAGGAGTCTTATGGTAAAGAGAGTATTTTGGGTTTTGGACTACACTGCTAAATATTTGGATAATGAACTATGACTCTGCTTCTGTATTTGGCACTCAAATGTGTATGCTATAAAATTACTTTAACCTTTCAGACAGAAACAGCCTCTGTGTGTGTGTGTGTGTGTGTGTGTGTGTGTGTGTGTGTGTGTGTGTGTTCTGTCTTGTCCGACTCTTTGCTGTCTCATGGACTGTAGCCCTCCAGGTTCCTCTGTCCATGGAATTTCCCATGCAAGAATAGTGGAGTGGGTTACCATTTCCTTCTCCAGGGTATCTTCCCCACTCAGGGATTAAGCCCAGATTTCCTGTGTCTCCTGCACTGGCAGGTGGATTCTTTACCACTGTGCCACCTGGGAAACTCCAAAGAGATGGCCTCTTGCCCTTCAGAAGACGTTACATTACCACAAATATGCATTTACAAAGGGTGTTTTTTCCCAACATTCTCTATCAGATTAAGGGCAGTCTTTAAAAGGCTGCTTATAAAAATGTACGTTGTGGTAAGAAACCTCTGCTGTTCTTTCTGATCAGAAAGACAATGCAGTCATATGCTGAGCAGGAAGGTCTCCAAATGATGGTGCCTCTAAATATGTCCAACCCCTTTTCTAGGTGAAAACCAAAATCAGCACAGCACAACTCTCAGTTTCTTATTTTGGAACATATACAGCACTAGTCTACAAATGTACCTCATTTTCATAACTGCATAACCTACAGAAGCATCATCAACATTTGGGAAATGATACTTATTCCTCAAACCTTTATACTTAATGGAAATTGCAGAATAGAAGAAAATTGAAACTTCAGGTTGTGTCCTTACTAAAAATATCTCCCTTTAATGGAAAAAGTACTCTATAAAGCTAATGTTTTCTTATTCCTATGCACAGTTTCTTCCTCGATTTTTTTAAGTCTAAAACTTCTAGGCTGTCAGTTTGCTATAGAGCAGAAAAGGCACCCAACCGGGATCTAGTTTTGGTACCATCACTTACTGATTGGTTATCTTTAGGTAATCTTGGGCCAGACACTTACTGTGTCCTATAAAACTGAGAAGATGTATTCTGCTCTCTTCAAGAGTTGTAAATTTATGAATGAATGAATAAATGACTATTTTCCTGAGATATCTTTAAGAGGCCTGGATGACTGGATATGCTTCATTCTTTCTGGTATCTGTGTGTGCTTGAATCATTCTCTTTATGCTTAGCTGTTCATACCTACGTCACTGCCCAAAATATGTGTGTGCATCTCATTCTTCAGGTCAGCTACTTGGAATACAATACTTTTTTTTTTCTTCAATTCTTAACAGCATTTAACACATGTATCACATAATAGTTGCTAATAAAAAAAATGGAATCCAGATATGTCAATGATTCAATAATTCCACTTTATAGTATAACATTTGCTAATTAGAAGAAAGATGAGGTATTGTTAGAGATCTATTAGCTGAATTATTCTAATCACCTTTTCTGTCATCTATCTATTGTTTATGAATAGGACTGTCTGAAATGCTAGAAGCGTTCTATGTCTGTGTTGTCTAATACATAATCCCTAGCCTCTTGTGGTCACTGAAGCCTAAAAATGGTGCTGGTGCAACTGAGGAACTAAATGTTTAATTTAACTTTAATTAATTAAAATATAAGTAGCCACATGGCTAATGGTTCTGGTGTTAAACAGTGCAGAGCTGTATGAAAGTCACAAAAATATTTTTAGGGCAAAGCAAAGTTTTCAAAGTTTTCAAAGTATCCAGGGCACTTGGATACTTCAAATAGTTTAGACAGGGAACCTGCCTGCTTTTGTAAGTTGTGAAATTGACATCAGGTAAAACTCTATCTATAGCCATCAATTCCCTTTATAAGTAATCTACACAGGGCCGACTAACACACCTGCTTATTGGTTTGAAATATTTCCCATTGAAGGTTAGCAAAGACAATGTACCGGGGGTGAGCTGTTTTCCGGTAGCTCAAGCTTCTGTTTTCAAGGAAGACATTTTGAACATCTTAATGATCACTGATTTTCAGATATGACTTCAAAAAATTCTTTGAGATGAAATTTTAGACATAGCCACAAGTGAAAAGAAGTTAAATGATTTTTTCCAATGATGCCACAGGATCGTTGATCTTGTGGGAACTAAGGAAGAAATATCTGAGCCTGGTAGTCAAAGAGTATTTTCAAGAGAAGCTCAATTTTTATCTTTTTTGGGAGAAAGTCACACAAGTAGCGCATTTGAATGTACATTTTGTTACTGTATCTTTCCCCTGAAACAGAGTTAAAATGTAAAAGCTGTGGTCTTCTTAGCAAAGACTGCTTCAGAATATAAAAAAAGCCATGGTAAGACCCAGCAAGACACTCAAAAGATGATAAAACTTTGGTTTGATAAGAGCAAACACAACACATTTTGGATCAGCTATATAAAGTATGACCATATTAAAATTCTCCAAACCCAGACATTTTGACAGTGAGAAGTGGCACTTTAAGTAATGATGCTGGGAATATAGCTGGAAATTGGAGCCGTTCTGAGTAAACCCAGATGTATGATCACTCTAACTTTTTGGAAGAATGTGTTCTAGATCAACATTAATTGTTTAACAGCAATCTGATAGTTCTTCTCTGTAGGATATGTCTTCATTCTTTTAAAACTTGTTGCTTTCTGAACTACCAGGAATTGGGTTTTTAAAAGTTTTAACTTTTGAAAAGACTTTTAAATCAGTAGCTACTGAAAAAAGAATCAGGGACTTTTGAAAGTTCCACCAGGCAGCTTGTCATGAGAAATATTCCTCATAACCCTAAAACTCTGTGTCCAATTTAGTGATGGGGTCTTCTGATGTTATCATACCTGAAATACATTCTCTAGCACAGGTCAGAGCTACATGGAATATTTATATTAGAGATTGGCAAACTTTTCTGTGGAAGGTCAGATAGTAAATATTTTACATTTGATAGTATATGGCCTCCTGTCAGTTCAGTTCAGTTCAGTCACTCAGTCGTGTCCAACTCTTTGCGACCCCATGAATCGCAGCACGCCAGGCCTCCTTGTCTATCACCAATTCCCGGAGTTCACTCATATTCACATTCATCAAGTCAGTGATGCCATCCAGCCATCTCATCCTCTGTCGTCCCCTTCTCCTCCTGCCCCCAGTCCCTCCCAGGATCGGAGTCTTTTCCAATGAGTCAACTCTTCGAATGAGCTGGCCAAAGTACTGGAGTTTCAGCTTTAGCATCATTCCTTCCAAACCCAATTCCAGTTGTAATATAAAAACAACCATAAGCAATACATAAACAAATGGACATGGCAGTGTTCCAATAAAAACAAGTGTTTGGCTGGTTGAGCTAAACATACTCTAGCATAAGAGACATAAAAGTCAGACCACATTAAGTTTCACTATAATGCCATAGGGCTTCCCCTCACACATATACAATTGCTTCCCTCCCTTCCTCTCTCCTTCCCTCTCTTCCTTCTTTCCTTTTTTCTGTCTCCCTCCCTCTTTTCTTCCTTTTTCCTTTCTCTCCTTCCCCTTCCTCTGTCTTTCCTTTATTTCTTCTTCATTCTTGAAGAAAACATTTAATGAGAACCAACTCCACACCACCCATTGAGATTTCAGAGGAAAATAAGGCATCATTCCTGCTATATATATATATATATATATATATATATATATATATATATATTATGAATTTCTAACATATTGGGCAAAGAGATGTGATATGTCTTGGTGCTAGGGAAATTGGGGTCCATGGTGACAGGACAGCTGAAGCAGAGACAGAACTACACTTCACTAATCTAAGTCCACTGAACCATCCTTCACTGCCACACCCTGGCGTATGCTGGGATGGTCAAAAGTAGAAAAGCATCAGTACATTTTAGAAACCCCTTTATACCTTACATTCTATACATAACAGCATTTCCTCATTCTTCCAAAGAAGATTTTTGTTTTTAATAACCTTCAGTCAGTCAGTCAGTTCAGTTGCTCAGTCGTGTCTGACTCTGCGACCCCATGAATCGCAGCATGCTAGGCGTCCCTGTCCGTCACCAACTCCTGGAGTTCACTCAGACTCACGTCCATCGAGTCAGTGATGCCATCCAGCCATCTCATCCTCTGATGTCCCCTTCTCCTCCTGCCCCCAACCCCTCCCAGCATCAGAGTCTTTTCCAATGAGTCAACTCTTCGCATGAGCTGGCCAAAGTACTGGAGTTTCAGCTTTAGCATCATTCCTTCCAAAGAGATCCCAGGGCTGATCTCCTTCAGAATGGACTGGTTGGATCTCCTTGCAGTCGAAGGGACTGCAAGAAGAGTCTTCTCCAACACCACAGTTCAAAAGCATCAATTCTTCGGTGCTCAGCTTTCTTCACAGTCCAACTCTCACATCCATACATGACCACTGGAAAAACCATAGCCTTGATTAGACGGACCTTTGATAGAAGATAAATAATTGATGTTTTATATCATATTATATTTTTATCAGAAACTAGTATAAGTATGTAAAATTATATCATTGCAAAGTAATTAGTAATTACATTCTATGAAATTCAATTAAATATTCTGCTCTTTGATAGGTATACATTAATGAGTAAGAACATTTATACAAAAGTGTTTTGTCTTTCTGCAGTTCTATTTTTTAATGAGATTCATCTTAGAATTGCTTATTTTTCTTAGATCTAATTCTTTAAAATAAAACAAATTATGTTTTGATGTAAAGTTGAGACTGTCCTTAGCAGAAATGATTTAATTTCCACTTTGCAGTTGTATTAACCAGGCTCAGGTCATCCGGCCCCACCCTGTGATTTATCTACTTTACATATCAAATGTACTTAAAGTAGCTTCAACATATTAAGGCAAAGATAAAGTATCTCCAGCTCACTTCATTTCATTAAACTTGAACATAATCTCTTAAAGAAATCTAGTAAAAAACCTAGATTAGTGTACCTTCTAAGTTTCCAAGGTATGTTACATCAAATATCTCCAAGAAATTTACATCATTGTCCTGACATTCATGGGACTACCTGTTATATAGCACAGAAAATCTTTGTTCAATTTACCCTTAGTACAAAATTAATTAAGATATTATACAGAATAAAATGGCAGACTTTCCATTAATATCTTCCATAATTCTCATTTAATTCTCATTTAAACCATGTGAGTATGGAGATATAAAACTTCCTTGGATTTCTCAGTACTCTTATTAAAAAAAAAAGAACAAAGACAAAAAAACTAGCTTTCTGAGATTTCTTTCTTTTTATAAAAAGCAGAGAAAAATTACTTTCCCAGTCCCTTGACTATAGAATGTTCAGCTACTCATGTAGGACAATGGAGCTGACTCTCATTGCATTGCTTCAGGGTCAAGACTAAGGAAAGAAGGTGAACCACTGGCTATTTACTGTGAAGTAATAAAAAAACCTTTCTGTGTCATATCTTTTTGCCTTTCAAACTCTTCATGGGGTTCTCAAGGCAAGAACACTTAAGTGGTTTGCTATTCTCTTCTGCAGTGGACGATGTTTGGTCAAAACTATCCACCATAATCTGTCCATCTTGGATGGCCCTACAGGGCATGGCTCATAGTTTCAATGAATTAGACAAGGCTGTGATCTATGTGATCAGTTTGTTTAGTTTTCTATGACTGTGGTTTTCATTCTGCCTGCCCTATGATGAAAGAGAATAAGAGGCTTGTGGAAGGTTCCTAATGGGAGGGACTGGCTGTGGGAAAAACTGGGTCTTGTTCTGGTGGGCAGGGCCATGCTCAGTAAATCTTTAATCCAATGTTATGCTGAGGGGTGGGGCTGTGTTCCCTCCCTGTAGTTTGGCCTAAGACTAGACTCTAGTAGGGGTAATGGCAGTAATGGGGACCTTCTTCAAAAGAACTTATGCCAGTATGCCTCCATGGCTCCCAGGACTGTTGTATTCAGTGCCCCTGATGACCTACGCCTCTACCAGAGACTCCTGGAGACACACAGACAAGTCTGGCTCAGTCTCTTGTGGGGTCTCTGCTCAGTTCTCCTGGGTCCTGCTGCACACAAGGTTTTATTTGTGCCTTCCAAGAGTCTGTTTCACCAATCCTGTGGAAGTTCTGTAATCAAATCCCACTGACCTTCAAAGCTAAATTCCCTGGGGGTTTCTCAGTCCCTTTGCCAGATCTCAGAGTTGGGAAATCTGTTGTGGGCCCTAGAAGTTTTGCAACAGTGCAAGAACTTCTTTGGTATAATTATTCTCCAGTTTGTAGATCATCTGCTCAGTGGGTCTATGGTGGGGTTAATGGTGACCTCCTGCAAGAGGACTTATGCTACACATCACACCTTCCAGGTCTGCTTCAGCCAGAGCTCCAGTCCCTATGGCAAGTCACTGCTGACCTGTGCCTCTGCAGGAGACACTCAAACATTCAAAGGCAGATCTGGCTCAGTCTCTTGTGGAGGTCACTGCTCTTTTCCCTGGGTCTTGGTGTGCACAAGGTTTTCTTTGTGCCCTCTGAGCATCTCTGACAGGTGTGAGGTTTGATTTTACTCTAAATGCAATTTCACCCCTCCTACTGTCTTGCTGAGGTGTCTCCTTTGCCCATGGACACTGGGTATCTGGTTTTAGTGGGATCCAACATTCTGTTCGATGGTTGTTCAGCAGGGAGTTGCAATTTTGGTGATCTTGCAGGAGAGGATGAGTGCACATCCTTCTGCTCCACCATCTTGAATGATGAAGCTGAAGTTCCAGTACTTTGGCCACCTGATGTGAAGAGACGACTCAGCCAACTCAACCAAACCCAATAGTGAGATAAATCCTTTGTACAGATGAGAAGTCAGACACTTACTAGAATATAAAGAAGTCTAAGTTAACAGACCAGTTGTGGAAATTGAAATCCCTCCCATCTTAATCCATTTGGGCTGCTATAACACAGTACCAGAGGCTGGGTGGCTTAGGAAAAGAAAAATTTTATTTCTCACAGTTCAGGAAGCTGGGAAATCCAAGATCAACATCCTGGCAGATTCAGTGTCTGGTAAGAACCTACTTACTCCTTGATGGCCATCTTCTCTCTGTGTTTTCCCATTGTGGAAAAGGCAAAAGAGCTTTCACTGGTGGTTTTTTTTTTTTTTCCAAGTCTTATTTTTAAATTTTTGGACATACAGTGCAACATGCAGAACTTCGCCAACCAGGGATCAAACTCATGCCCCTGCAGTGAGTGCTAGATGTTGTAATGCTGGACCAACAGGGAAGTCCACTGGTGGCTTTTATAAGATCACTGCTTTTATTCATGAGGGCTTCACCCTCATAAGTTCATCACCTCCAAGTGACCCACCTCCTAATACCATCACTTTGGGGGCTAGGTTTCAACATCTGAATTTGAGGGGACACAGACATGTGGATCATAGTAGCTCAACATCACTGAGACTCCAGTTTCCTTGATCTTGGTTGTTGAAGTGGTAGGAAGATTCCTGGACCAGCTTCCTCTTGGCTCCAGCTACCTGCCCTTGCCTTCAGGCTTAAACTTCCTCCTGCCCTTCTGCCCCATCTCCCCTACCTTTTCCTCCAGAACTTTTGCACGCTATTGGCTGCTTCTTGGTCTCAGGCACACCTGCATCTGTATCCTTCTTGCATTACTCAGGTATTCATGCCCTTGGTGTGTGTAAAATGTCCCTGCTAATGTTCCCACCTCTCTACATTGCTGCACTTCATTCCCTTATGCAAGTGACAATCATTTATTCATTCATTCTTCATTCAATACATGCCTTGTTTATTTTTGTTTGTTTGCTTGCTCTTTTTTTTTTTTTTTTGTCTTAAAGAGGTTCTCCTGCCACTCTGCATATCCTTTTTTATATGGTGCAGGTTCTCAACGTTTAACCACAATGCTGAAATTCAACTTGTCCTGAAAATTGAAATTTCTTTATTGATTGATTGGTTGAGATTAGTTTTGCCTTCTTACTAGCAAAACTCTCCTGACCTAAATTTATTTAGGAGCAGAACCTAGCCTGAACTGACAAAAGGCTACTTAGAGGATATTTCTCCAACTATTCAGTTCAGTTCAGTCACTCAGTCATGTCCGACTCCTTGTGACCCCAGGAATTGCAGCACGCCAGGCCTCCCTGCACATCACCAACTCCCGGAGTTCACTCAGACTCGCGTCCATCACATCGGTGATGCCATCCAGCCATCTTATCCTCTGTGGTCCCCTTTTCCTCCTTCCCCCAATCCCTCCCAGAATCAGAGTCTTTTCCAATGAGTCAACTCTTCACATGAGGTATTGGAGTTTCAGCTTTAGCATCATTCCTTCCAAAGAACACCCAGCACTGATCTCCTTTAGGATGGACTGGTTGGATCTCCTTGTAGTCCAAAGGACTCTCAAGAGTCTTCTCCAACACCACAATTCAAACGCATTAATTCTTCAAAACGCAGCTTTCTTCTCAGTCCAACTCTCACATCCATACATGACTACTGGAAAAACCATAGCCTTGACTAGATGGACATTTGTTGGCAAAGTAATGTCTCTGCTTTTGAATATACTATCTAGGTTGGTCATAACTTTTCTTCCAAGGAGTAAGCATCTTTTAGTTTCATGGCTGCAGTCACCATCTTCAGTGATTTTGGAGCCCCCAAAAATAAAGTCTGACACTTTTCCACTGTTTCCCCATCTATTTCCCATGGAGTGACGGGACCAGATGCCATGATCTTCGTTTTCTGAATGTTGAGCTTTAAGCCAACTTTTTCACTCTCCTCTTTCACTTTCATCAAGAGGCTTTTTAGTTCCTCTTCACTTTCTGCCATAAGGGTGGTGTCATTTGCATATCTGAGGTTATTGATATTTCTCCCGGCAATCTTGATTTCAGCTTGTGTTTCTTCCAGTCCAGCGTTTCTCATGATGTACTCTGCATATAAGTTAAATAAGCAGGGTCACAATATACAGCCTTGAGGTACTCCTGGCAAATTAGATAGAGGGTCTGAGAGGAAAAGACCCAGGCACAGCTTTCTTATCATGTGATCTAAGCTTGGCCACAATGCTTCCTTGTGCAGAGGAACAGGTCTCAGTTGTTAATGAGTTTAATGGAATAAAAAATGTAAGAACAAACTGCTAAATTACCATGGCCAGGGGAATAACTTAATAACATCAGAGACAATAAATCAATTGTGAAAGTGAAAGTGAAGTCACTCAGTCGTGTCTGACTCTTTGCGACCCCATGGACTGTAGCCTACCAGGCTCCGCTGTCTGTGGGATTTTCCAGGCAATAGTACTGGAGTGGATTGCCGTTTCCTTCTCCAGGGGATCTTCCCAACCCAGGACTTGAACCCGGGTTTCCCGCATTGTAGACAGAGGCTTTACCCTCTGAGCCACTGGGGAAGTCCCCTCCAGTTTTGTTTTGAAGGTAAACATTAGCCCGAAGCACATTCTTGAGCTAGTTGCTGAATCCAAACTCCCTCAAGCACTCAACCACCAGGCTATCTAAAACAAGGAATGAAGATGCTGACTTTTGCTTATCTCATGACTTCAGTCAGTTAGAGCCTGGATTCTGCCAACTTTTGCCCCAGTTCTATTCTGAATTCTCCTTGGCTTAGCCCCCTAAAGAATATGCACATACACGTAGCTTAAAACTTCCCCAATTTTGCTGTTTGAGAAGACTCTGCTTTGGGAAATAGCCCCAATTTTCTCCTTGTTGCAAGTAATAGCAATACTCCCTTCGCTCACTCTTTGGCTTGGTTGTATCTTTTAACTTAATACCTGCCAGGTGACAAACCAGTTTTCAGATGATGCAATCTGGTGTGTAAAATTTGTACATTCATGGCAACCCTTTAATATGCTTACTTTAAAGTGCTGCCTCTGATTCCTTGGATGTAAGAAGGTGCTGCTGCAGTCTATACTATGAACTCCATATTATTCAGAAATGTTGGAAATATTTTTGGCTTCCAAAAAACACCTGGCCCAAGTTGTTCAGAGAAGAGATTGGGCGCTGCACTCCCTTCCAAGGAATACCCCTTCCAAGGAGATCTTTCAGAACTGTTTCCTAACTATGTCTTGCCTATTCAGCTGAACATGAAATGCTGCTAGGCCTTCTTACTCTACTGCTGTTAAAACTAGGTTCAATTTCTTCTTATCTGAGGAGAGTTCTGGAGTGAAGATAAAGGTCTAAATGCTTCGTAAAGGGGACTCTCCATTCAGTGGCAGAGAGACATAGCACTTTCTGAAGGGAAAGAACACATCTAGGAATGAAATTCTGGATGGTGACGCTGACCATGGCTGTAGTGAAGTCACTCAGTCGTGTCCGACTCTTTGTGACCCCGTGGACTATAGCCCGCCAGGCTCCTAGGGATCTATTTGAACATTGGCCCTCCATTGTAGAAGAATACCACTCCTGAAATTCCATTCCTCTTAGGTTTTCAGATCTTAGGACATGTTTAGTCTGGTAGAAAACTGAGAAGAAAAATCTGCCTTTAAAGGCATGCAAATCCAATTTAAAAAATTAATTAGCTTTCTGATGCCAAATTGGCAAATGAACCACACCACTTTGAGAGATGCCTAAAGGGACTACTGCCGCCAGTTGATAATTGTTTTTTTTCTCTCATGTCATTATGGCTTGTAGGTGTTGATCTTGTTCCTTCATGCTCTTCCTTCTTTCATTGACTCACCTGTCTTGCTTTCCTTTGCTATATATCTCTTCCTCTTTCTAAACACCCCATCCTCTCTCCTTTGTTCATTTGCATTCCCCAGGATTTCAGTATCCCCCTGCATTCTTCTATAATGTCCCTGTCTGTGCTCTGGATGTTTGCACATCCTCCTTTCTGGCATAAATGAACACATTAAGCCCACTTATAAGTTTATTTATTGAATTTGTTGTTGTTTGTTTAGTCCAACTCTTTGTGACCCCGTGGACTAGCCCGCCAGGTTCCTCTTCCATGAGATTCTCCAGGAAAGATTACTGGAGTGGGATGCCATACCTCCTCCGGGGGATCTTTCCAACACGGGGATCAAACCCAAGTCTCTTGCTTAGCCGGTGGATTCTTTATCTCTGAGCCACCAGGGAAGCCCATTTGTTGGATAGTATAGCATAGTGGAGTAATTCAGTTGTGTCCACCTCTGCGACCCCATGGACTATAGCCTACCAGGCTCCTCTATCCATGGGATTTTCCAGGCAAGAGTACTGGAGTGGATTCCCATTTCCTTCTCCAGGGGATCTTCCCAACCCAGGGATCAAACCCAGGTCTCCTGCTTTGTAGGCAGATGCTTTACTGTTTGAGCCATCAGGGAAGACAGGAGTAAGCCAAGATCCAAATTCGGGGATTTGTTGAATAATGATTATTAAAAACAAAATTCAACTGACTAAATCTGAAGAACCAGTTGGCTTTACTGAGCAATTCATGAATTGGGTGATGTCCCATCTAACAAATAAAAGGGCACTCTGACGGACAGTGGTCTCAGCTAACCAGCAGCGAGTGGCAGTGTGAAACAAGGTCTTAATTCCCTCCCCAGGAAGTGAACCTGGGAAGCCTGGACGGAACCAGGAATGCTAGCCACCAGACCAGCAAGGGCTAGAGGCTAGAAGCTATTTTTTCCCTGGATCTTTTTCCCCAGTGAAAAATGTATTTATCATGGAGGCAAAAACTGTAAATGCAGGTACAAAGTTTATTCCTAGAGACATAGCACAACAACAAGTTGGAGAGCCCAGAGAGAAACAGTTTGTTAAGACAGAAGCAAGGCAGAGATGCACACCACGAGAGAAAAGACGTGGGTAATGCAGTAAGGAGGTGGTTAAGTCGCTTATATAGGTCAGCTCTTCCTGATTTTTGTTTTCCTTTAGCCAATTATCTGGTTAATTTTTCCACACCTGACCTGCCCTGGGACCTTCGCCTGGGTGTGCACACATCCCTCAGGCAAGATGGATCTTGAAATGAAGGCTTCTGGGAGGAGCAAGACTCATTATGGCCTGGTATTATCCCTTTATGACTTTTGATCGCTAAGGACCCTCTCTGTGTGTAGTGGTTCCTTGTCCCCAAAGAAGGAGGTGGAGCTGAGATCCCTTAATCCTTTACTCAAACAGGGTTTTGCCCCTCTATGTCCTTGCCATAACTGTTACCTTAAGCTGTTTACAAGAGGCAAAAAACTGGCTGTTTACCCTGTTTCTGTTGTTACTTCTGTTTCAGAGGGCAAACAGGAGGCTGACTGTAAATGGCTTAACTGGAGTCCACCCGTGTCTTGGGGCTTCCCTGGTGGTTCAGTCGGTAAAGAATCCATCTACAGTGCAGGAGATCGCCTGCAGCACAGGAGACCCAGTTTCGATCCCTGGGTCAAGAAGATTCCCTGGAGAAGGAAATGGCAACCCATTCCAGCATTCTTGCCTGGAGAATCCCATGGACCGAGGAACCTGGTGGGCTACAGTTCATGAGGTCACAAAGAGTCAGACATGACTGGGCAACTGAACAACAACCTATGTCTTATCTCAGGAAATGTTAACAGCAGACTGGTTATAAGTATCCAGCCTGAAGCTCACTTTTTCCTGCCTCTTGAAGTGCAAACAGGAGGCCTGTTTAATTTCTAACATGGAGCCCATCTATCTCCTGCCTCAGTAGTACAGAATGGAAGGACTTTTTTAATAGGCGGAAGGAGGGTGGCAAGAAGATATCAGCAATATAAAAGAAAAGATTGTTTCTAGCCAGCCTGTCTTCTTTTCTGGAGTAAGGGAAAGGCAGGCATCTTTATCATGCAGATAATCTGATTAGTGTTGATCAGAAAATTTCAGATTGACTGTTTAAAGACCACATTCCTGGAAAAGGCTAAAACTGTAATTAAGTCTTATTTTGCTATCCTGGGGGAAAATGACTCCATTTGGGGCCATTTGTTTTTCTTTTTCTCTTTTAAACAATAACATATACCTCTGATTTTAATTTAGCATGAAACTGAATAGAAAGATTTGTTGTCCTTAAAATATTTTATCCTTCTCATACCCCTCCTCTTCCATTAAATACAGTCTTTGAATCTGAGTATAGCTTCTGAGTACATATATTTTTTTCTATTGGTCACTTATACTTAATTTATAAAAATTTCTGTTTTCTCTTGTTTAAGATTTACCTCATACTAATCTTACTAAAGGGACTTCCCAGGGGGTGCAGTGGTAAAGATTCCACCTGCCAATGCAGGAGACACAGGAGATACGAGTTCAGTTCCTGGAGGAGAGAGCCCCTGGAGGAGAAATGGCAACCCAATCCAGTATTCTTGCCTGGAAAACCCATGGACAGAGGAGCCTGGCAGGCTACATTCATGGGATCACAAAGATTTGGACATGACTGAGCACGGATGGAGGCAATCATACTAAACTATTTTATTTATTTATTTTTTTCAATAGAAGCAACTGTCCTATTCTAAAGAGTTAACTATAATTCAGTTAATGGTCTTTTTTTTTTTTTTTTAATTTGTACAATAATAAAGAACACAACTGAAATGCCCCTGGGAAAGCACATGCATATTTTCTGAACAGAAATTTCCCTAAAGCAAAATTCCAGCACAGTCAAATTTACTTTCTTATTCAACAATCTAGAGAATTTCATTCAGAGAATAAGCAAATATTGGCTTCCTACTATTGGAGATAATTAGAAAAAAAGAGTTGAAGTGGAATTTGGGAGAAAAAAAGTGGGATTTGAGCACATGACTAAGCAGGAATAGATCTGTTGCACTCATTTTCAAAGGGAGAAATGAGGCAGAGCGAGAATAACTTGAGTCTCAGAATGTTCTTCCTGGGTGTTGGGAGGACCAGAAGCCTTCAGTCTTACAAAAGTTGCTGGTGGAGCCAAGTCTAAGACTTCTGCTACCTTCTAGGATCTTCTGGTGAATAACCTCTGTTCAAGTAATAACCTCTGAAGCATTCTCCCATTTCTTGATAGAACATATGTGTCAGAAAACACAAGCATATTATCTGAGACATGCAAGTTTTTCTATAGCTATGCAGTTGAGTTGCACAGAAGTTGGGAGGCAGAAGTTAAAAGCTCTGATTTTAAAAAATTAGAAAGAGATTGAGGTCTTGGAGGGAAGAAGAGACTAAAGGAGAAGTAGGGTAGAAGAAAATGCCTCTCCCAAGTCATAGTTTTGTTGACTGAAATAAAAAATTCCAATGTGCATTTGAGAGCTGTGAGCTTCACTTTTATTCTGGAATCTTACTGAATGCTGTGGCCCAGGAGACAGCCTCTCAGGTAGCTCTGAGGAACTGTTCCTAAGAGAGACCAACATGGAGATATATATATATATATATATATATATATATATATATATATATATATATATACAGCGGCTCAGACAGTAAAGAATCTGCCTACAATGCAGGAGACATGGGTTCCATCTCTGGGTTGGGGAGATACTCTGGAGAAGGGGGTGGATACTGGAATATTCTTGCCTAGAGAATTCCATGGACAGAGGAGCCTGGTGGGCTAAAGTCCATGGGGTTTGCAAAGAGTTGGATAGGACTGAGTGACTATCACTTTCACAGATAGATTTAGATAAGATTTTGGCTAAGAAGGATGTGCAATCAAGCACATATCTCAGTAGAAGATCATCACAAGACAGGAGGAACAGATGTCTAAGTTAATGATTTTAGTGTTTTTCTAAGTACAGGAAGATACAAGAATCTAGGTTCATAAAACATTTCTTTCCTAAAATATAACTGAGGGCCAGTTTTGCCTGTTTTCTCAAAGCACAGAGTATCTCATTCTGTTCTTTGTCTTGAATTCCTTTCAGGGTGTACTGTGGGTTAAGGACTGCAGTGCTTGAACATTTTAATCCTTGTAGACCTGGATGATAAGCAAACAGTCTTTATCTTAGTTTCTACAACAAAGCACAATTGATTTCAAGCATTTCTTTCATACTGAATAAAAAGAAGATCCTGAGCAAAGGATGGTATGAAAACTGCATATCAGGATCAATTATTACTATTTAAGTTATGTAAATGTTATTGATAATCACTTTATTTGCTGTGTGTGGTGGTTGTTATTGTCTTAGTTTTAGGAAATATTTTAAATACTCAAGATTCTCTTAGTTATTCTAACATTAATTATCCCATTAAAGTTTTTTTTTTTAATTTCTTTGACTTAAAGTTCTCTTGTTATGAGGAATTTTAGAAACATAGTCATTATTGTTATTGGTATTAGGGGAAGGAATATAGAACTTTTGATTTAGGAATTCAGGAAAGTTTTATCAGTATAGGATTCCTAAGAAGCACTTACCCAAATTTTGTTTGATTGCCTCAAAATTCATTGTCATTATAGACAGCCCATTAATTTTCAGATGGAGTTTTGTTTAAAATGTTTCCTAACAGCGGTCTAAAATTTTCTTCTTGGCAATTTCTTCTGCCCTTTGAAGTAATGCAGTAAAATCTGTATCCTTTCCTAAGAGGTGATAGTAGCATTTATGCATGTGGTCCAATTTCCTTCCCGTAGTAGAAGGTTTCCCATGCATTCTTTCACAGAGTGCTATTTTTAATTACAAAACATAATATTTTTGTTCCTATAATGCCATTATATCCAATATTGTTCAACAGTTTCATTTAATCTTATTCCATTTTATCTCTAATTCCTCTTCCTTCCTGTTCCCTGGTTCCCACACTTATAATTCATTTTCCCAGCCTTTCTTTCCACTCCTAGAATTCCTACCTTTACCCCTGATTGCTCCTCCTCTCCTGCAAACAAACAAATAAGAGCCTGGGCTTGAGTTTGACAAGTGGCTCCTCAAAGGCAGGTGAAGAAGCAGAAGTCAGACCAAGGACAGGGCACCTCTGGGTCAGGGAGAAAAATTAAAACTGTTTGATTCAGAATCACCAGCCTGAGCAGTGGAGTGTCTCTGAGACGGTGCCTCTAAAAGGTCCCTTGAGGGAGCTGAACAGGGTAGGAAGGTGCTAGAATCCCAATGGACTAGATGCATCTGAGCCTACAGCTCTGAGGCCCCTGGGAGCATGATGCTGAAGTCAGAGGAGCCTGGGAGCTGCCGGGTTATTTGAGAGTGTTTGTACATTTCATATTTGAAATGCTTTAGGAACATGGATTCTCTTATTTTTACAAATTCTGACACTTAAAAATAATAAAATACCAGTGGTAATATTGGGAGATCAGTCTGTTGGGAAATAACACCAACTGCAGGAATGAGAGCTACTTCTTTTCCTTTTACAGCCACTCCATTTCCCACAGAGCCTTCCTGTCAGCAGTTTTCACGCATTCGTCAGTTTCATCCTCTGTTCCTAAACAACAGGATTGTAGTCCCATTTCCTGGATACTCTGTCCTAATGCATAATGCATTTTTGTGTCTAATTTGGGTATTGACCTATCCATTAATTAGATATTCATTCAATGAACACAATGAAAGTGAACAATCAGGCACTGGGATAATTGCTGGGGCTTCAAAAGTGAATGAGAATAGAGGGTCAGGACAAGGTGATGATGGGACTTCCCTGGTGGTCCACTGGCTAAGACTCCAAGCTCCCAACGCAGGGGGCATGGGTTTGATCCCTGGTCAGGGAACTAGATCCCATATGCTGCAACTAAGAGTTCACATGCCACAGCTGAAGATTCTACCTGCACAATGAAGATGTGGTGCAGTCAAAAGACAAGAAAGGTGATGATGGTTAAGCCTGTGGGCTCTGGAGCCAGGATGACTACGTTCAAGTTCAGCCCTTCCACTTCCCAGCTCTTCTAGCTTCAGTTAGATACTGTTTCTCAATTTTCTCATCTATCAAATGGTGATACTAATAGTAATATTAATTAAAAATCTTACAGGGTTGTTGTGAGGATTAAATATCTTCATACTGACACATGTAAACCACTTAGAACAGCACTTGGCAGTCCCTAAATATTTACTAACTGGCATATTATAGTATTTTAAATGTATCCTGCTCTCAAATTCCTTATAATTTAGTAAATAGAGCAAGAATTCCAGACAGTGATAAACTGGAAATATTTGTCAAGGTCATTTGGTCAAGTAAGGATCTGCCAACAGCTGTTCTTCAATCATTATTTTTAATTTTTCTATCTAATCCATGAAGAGATCTCAAGGTTGGCCAATGACATTCAGATGTCACTGCTTAGTACATTATGATTACCTCCCTGGTGGCTCAGACGGTAAAGCGTCTGCCTGCAATGCAGGAGACCCGGGTTCGACCCCTGGGTCAGGAAGATCCCCTGGAGAAGGAAATGGCAATCCACTCCAGTACTATTGCCTGGAAAATCCCATGGACAGAGGGGCCTGGCAGGCTACAGTCCATGGGGTCGCAAAGAGTCTTACACTACTGAGCAACTTCACTCACTCACCAGTATTATGTGTGGAAGATAAAGCTGTCTGGTACCTTTGGAAAGGTGTGTTTCTACTGTCAAAGAGTCTGTCTATTAATTTTCCATGAAAACTTGGGCAATGTCTTAGTTAGTGTGGGTTGCTATAACAAAATATCATAGATTATGTGCTTCAAAGATAGAAATTTGGTTCTCACACTTCTGGAGGTTGAAAAGACCAAGATCAAGGTGCTGACAGGTTTTGTTTCTGGTGAAGACTCATTTCCTGGTTAGTAGACAGCCGTCCTCTTGCTGTGTCCTTACATGACATTTTCTCAGTGCATGTGTATGAAAAGAGATATCTCTGTGTCTTCCCCTTCTTATTAGGGCACTAGTTTCATCATGAGATCCCCACCCTCATGATCTAATCTAAATCTAATTATCTTGCAAATGATCTCTAAATACCATCACAGTAGAAATTATAGCTCCAACAAAGGAATTATTTTGGGCACTCAAACATTCAGCCCGTAACAGGAAAGTTACAAAACATTCCAACAACTCAAATTCTTCATCTATAAGATTAAGAGCAACTATACCAATAATACTTAATAGGATTATTAATCTCATTTGCAATGAGATGCTCTATATAGGGCCTCTCAGGTGGCACTAGTGGTAAAGAATTTGCCTGCCAATGCAAGATACACAGGTTTCAGTCCCTTGGTCCGGAAGGCTCCTTGCCTGGAGAATCCCAAGGACAGAGGAAGCCTGGAAGGCTACAGTCGCAAAGAGTCAGATATGACTGAAGCAACTTAGCACGCACACATGCTCTATGTAAAGCCCAGTTCTCAGAATCTCAGAGGTCTTTTGAGTTAATAACTGATGTGCATAATAAATTTCCGAGAATACAACCTGAAGGTAGAAACATGTATTCTGTCGTCTATTAATTTGCCATTGATAGACATATAAAACTTAATCTCCTTCTTTGTATTATCTTTCCACACAACTTTTGCAAATGTATCAAAGAATTATTTCAATATCCTTAGAGAATGACCATGTATGTATCTTTTGAGAGCACAACTCTATTTAGTAGATGACAGCTAAGAGGTATTTCAATCTTGATTATCATTCAAATATTATCAGGTAGAACTTTAATTGATCTTAAAGCTTGTCTTTCATTAATGTTTTATTGTGGAGTTTCAAGAAATAGATCCTTTGCTTTGTGAAGCTTAGACATTTTTAAAAATATTGAAGTAGGCATCCAATGAATATTGGGCATCAAGAAAATATTCTCCAGAATAGCTGGGCTGCCCCAGTGGCATTAATGTAGCATCCAAAGATTCCTGCCAATAAACGCTGTAGTTCTTAGGTGCTGCAGATGAGTGGGAGCCTCCAGTTTGAGAAGAGAGTGTGAATGGCAGGCAGCCTTGGGTACACCGGTTGCATGTTGGTGGGACTGAGAGTAGAACACTTTCACTCTTACTGCAGTAAATGGCAGTTGGATAGGCAACCGGTAGTTTGAGTAAACATTTCAGTATTGTTTAATTCAGTAAAAATAATTCTCCTGCAATGCAGGAGATGCAGATTTGATCTCTGGGTCAGGAAGATCCCTTGGAGGAGGAAATGGCAACCACTTCAGTATTCTTGCCTGGGAAATCCCATGGACAGAGGAGCCTGGTGGGCTACAGTCCAGGGAGTCGCAAAGAGTCAGACACAAGTGAGCATATTGCACTTAAAGTAGCAAATGGGAAAACACAAGCAAAAACTAACTGGAAGTTTAAACAATGGAGACAGCTAAGGCCGACTTCAGTTGTGAGAGAAATGTAATGGAGTTATGTATTGGTAATAGTCAATACTTTGGCCACCTGATGAGAAGAGCTAACTCATTGGAAAAGACCCTGATGTTGGGAAAGACTGAGGGTATGAGGAGAAGGGGACGACAGATGATGAGATGCTTGGATGGCATCACCGACTCAATGGACATAAGTTTGAGTAAGCTTCAGGAGTTGGTAATGGACAGGGAAGCCTGGCCTGCTGCAGTCCATGGGGTCGCAAAGAGTCGGACATGACTGAGCGACTGAACTGAACTGATAATGTCCAGAAGACGTAGATTGAAATAACTTTGAGAAAGTTGCTGTTTTTTTCTCTTCTTTAGGAAAAAAAAAAGATGGACACATCCTTTTCAGATTGGGAAAAAATATAATTATGTGGAATGTGTGTTTGTTGACATAAAGCGTTCTCTGTGCCTTTCTTCTGTGTTTTCAGCTCCTGCCTCATGGAAGGAAAATTGGGAAATCAAGATAAGGAGACTATCCTGTCTCCACCCCGACTCTCAAATGCTCACCTGAGGGAGAGACACAGAATGGCCATACTTGTCTATGAGATGCGAAAGAAGCTACCAGGACTCTAACTTCAAGGAGAGCCCAAGAACTGGGGCAAAAAATGCCAAATGTTTAACAGGTAAGAGCCTTATAGTAACACTTTAAATTAAACAGGGACTTTTACTATTTACAGAGAAGAATCATTAGCCAATAAAATCCATGGAGTCTGTTAGCATTCTAGATGTGGATGAGAATGCTAGGTTGAAGTGTTGACTTCAAATATAAAAGTGCTCTTTTGCAGAGGATACGGTGGGTTGTTTTATTTCACACACAGGTCACGAATGGAAATTGAATTTACAATAAGGTATGAGGTTTTGGAATAAGTTACAGAGAAGAATTTCTGGAGCACGTTCACTGTTACAAATCAGAATACGTTGCTAGTGGAGAAACAATGCTATTTCTTTGCCAATTTCTATCTAATAATGATTTCTTATTTGCTGTGATCTAAGTATGATTCCAGAAGTTTGGGTTAGATTTTACTTCAAGTCCTACTAAGAGTCAGATACAACTTAGCGCCCCAGCACAAGTCCTTTAAAACAATTCTCAGTCATTTGAAGTCTCCTTGGAGTAAGGGTTGATGTTCAAGTTTCCCTCCATGAATAAATAACACTGGCACAGGAGGGGTGGAGTACTCAAAACACAATCACAAGGAGGGGGTGTGTTGCTTGCATTCAAACACACTTGTGAAAGTGCATATTTTCCACACACTTTTATTTATCTTTCTCATCCATTAAACTTCTGTGTCAGCAGAGGAACCAGTTAATATATAATATATCATATATATTCATTCTTTTTAGGATCAAATGTAAATAGGTGCTGGGTGAAGAGGGCTGTCATTTAAAAAAAATGAACTTTCATGTGTGGATGAAAGGATGCTGAACATAACGCTGATTACCCTGGAAATTTATCTTTGCTCTTAAATAGTACATATTAGGGTTGTTTTTTTTTTTTTTTTAACAATGATATTTTTACAAAAATGAAAACTGGCAAGTAAGAATGGAGAGTGTAATTCAGCTAATCTAGTTCATGTCAGAATTTAGATTCAAAATATTTTTAAAGGGATCAAAAAAATAGATGTTCAAAGATATGTATGTCTAAACTCATCTAATATTCCATTAACAGAACTCAGAAAATAATGTATTTACAGGAAACTATCACCCTGCCCTTACATTGGTTCAAATGCATTTTTCATTTTTAGTTTCATAGACAAAAGGTGGCTATCTAATTAGCTACCCGGGGAAAACCACAGCCTTTCATTACAATCAAAGTTGATGTGGGCTCATCCAGAGGTTCAGCATACTGCAGGCCCTGTCAATGCTTACAAAGATATTAGATAATTCTCATAATTAATATAGAAACTAGAGTTGATTTTCTGCTTTGAAATTACATATTAAATTTTAAAATGAGACTGGCAGAGTAATGAAAAATTAGACATATAAGAGAAGTAAACAAATTATTATGTTCAGTCAGGAAAACGCTGCTTAAACATTACAGTCTAGCCAGTCATGATCTGAAAGAACAGTATAGAAATGAGATTGTCACCATTTCCTAAAATTCATTCTTTAAATTTAAATCTTAAATGATCTAATACTTTTAGTTTCTCTAGCCTTTGACCTTCGTTATTAAAATGAAGCTCTAATTATAAATCTTTACTATGTCCTTGGGAGTTAATTCAGTAGTGACATCATGAATTCATTATATATACTATGATGCTTTATTGCATTTATAGTCTGGAAAAATTAATTTTTTGTGGAAGGAGACCATGTTTCAAAATAGTAGGTCAATTCTAGGTCATTTGAACTGGGTCAACCATATTTTATTATTTTCATCAAGATTGTCTCATATATAAACAAAATGAAAATTCCCAAAACTAAGTCCTATTTAATCTGAATATATGAGACATACATGACCCATATTACTAAACATTTAAAAGGTTGTACCAGAATCAAATATTTCTGTTGTAGAATCTTCTCTGCCTCTTAGCGTAGTTTAAGAGATGAGTTGTCTGGTTGTGTACAGAAACTAATCAAATGTATCTGCTTTCTATAATCATATGGAGAAAGAAATGGCAACCCACTTCAATATTCTTGCCTGGAGAATCCCATGGACAGGGGAGTCTGGCAGGCTACGGTCCGTGGGGATCACAAAGAGCCGAACATGACTGAGCGACTAACACACACAGGTAATCATATGTAGAATATTGCTGCTACACTTTTCTTCAGATGCATTCTTGTCTCCTTTGACTATCAGGAAGATGAGGAAGGAAGAGAGGAAAGACTGAGGAGGGGAGAGAAAGACAGAAAACTTTGCCTGCGAGTGCCCTTATTGTAACCCAAACCTTCTTTAGTCCACTCCGGCTGGCATCACTGTTGATTTCACCTGCAGCTGCTGCCTCAGTTGAGTTCATCCTCACTAATTAGGGCAGATAGGTGGAGTCAGAACCAGTCTGAGTAATTGTGGCGAGTCCTGGATATCTGAATGCTCACTGAAAGTGAGCTTGCTTTACTTAAGACCTTTCAGCCTAGTCTGCCTAATTATATAACCATTTTTAAAAGAAATTGGACAGTTTAGAAGCAAACTGGACAGAAAGAATTCTGACAGTTTGCCTCTTGCCCAGCCCTTTTCATCTGAAGACTTGCAAGGGTCTGCTCCTCTAGTAAGCTTTGCAAACCCTTCGCTCTGGACGAAGTGAGGGAAGAACTAGTCTTCTGAACAACACCAAACACCCTAGGCATTGCCTAGAGAGCCCCTTTCAATGCTGCCACCTACTTGGACTCCCTCTACTTTATTCTCCAAGCCTTCTTTCCCAACTCTCTTTATTCCCTTTTCTATCTTAGAAATGTATTAAGCACCTACTTTGTGTCAGTCTCTGTGTTGCATGCTGGAAAAGTCAAGGTAAAAAGTGCCATTCTTGTCTCAAGTAAGTCTGAGATAAGTGTGGAAGACAGACATTAATACTTCACCAAGCAAATTGCCCTTATGCTGGTCTTCCCTGTGCTAAGGGAGGTCAGAGAAGAGAGACCTGATTCTGCTTGTGCAGCTGGTGTCGTTAATAAACCAGATTTGTTTTGCCTGATGTGCAGCAAGTCAGAATGCTGAGACCCTGTTTGCAGCAAAGAGAGAGGGTTTACCCACAGACAGGCAAGTAAGGAGATAGGAAAATGAGTCTTATATCTGTCTCCCTAAAAGCAAGAGGCTCAGGAACCTGATGGGATAATTAATAAAGTGGCAGGGCTAGCATGGGAAGCATGGGGAAAGGTAATTGGAAAATGTGTGGTTGTCATCATTCTGCACAAGTGTAGCTAAATTCAGGCCTCTGGACATGAAAAATGGAAGACCTGAGGGTAGGGTTTTCAGCCTTCAGTGGTTAAATGGTTAGCTAGTGGACACTACTTGAAAGGTCAGTGGTCCTATTCAGCATAACCACCTCAGATTGAACTAGACACAACTAACTTCAACTTCTTAGAAAACTTTGGTGAACATTTTATTGTTCAGGCTACACTGTCTAAAGGACATACAGCTCTTAAAACAACCTTGATTTAGTGAAGACAGGTGATACGGATTTGGGTAGTTATTAGCTTGGGTTTGCCTGGTGGCTCACCCACTCCAGTGTTCTTGCCTGGAAAAACTCAGGGACGAGGGAGCCTAGTGGGCTGCCGTCTATGAGGTTGCAGAGTCGGACACGACTGAAGCGACTTAGCAGCAGCAGCCTGGTGGCTCAGTGGTAAAAGAATCTGCCTGCCAATGTAGGAGACTCGGGTTTGATCCCTGTGGTAAGAACATCCCCTGGAGAAGGAAATGGCAACCACTCCAGTATTCTTGCTTGGGAAATCCCATGGACAGAGGAGCTTGGAGGGCTATAGTCCATGTGGTCACAAAAGATTCAGACAAGACTTAGCGACTAGAACAAACAAATTATTAGCTAATAATTACCCATGGTTTTAGTGTGTCAGGGGTGGGTGAAGAAAGAGTGGTTAAAGGCAATGTTAACTTGCTAAAATCCTTTCTCTGGGTTCCAGTTGAATGTGGTTTATGATCTAAATAGTTTGGTTATCCCAGAGGCCCCCCCCATGATATTCCCTCATCTAGTGGATCCCTGCCTGGCCCGCCCTCTCTTGAGTTCTCTAATGCTCTGAGCTCTTTCCTTGTCCAGAGCCATTGCACATGTTTCTCCCTCTTCAGGAAAATGCTTGTGCCTATCTGTCCAGCTTAATGCCCAGACATACTTCAGAATTCATCTTACATGTTATTTTATTAAGAGCCTTTCACTGTCCCTCCAATTTATTACCTTTCCTCAGCTTTACACTTTCTGGCCTTGATCTCCTGAGTGCTTACCACAGGTTGTAATTATGTGCTTTATTCATTTTTATCAAGAGCTGTGCAGCTCAATATAAGCGCCATTAGGCACATGAAGCTGTTGGGCACCTGGACTATGGTTCGTCTGAATTGAGATGTGCTGTACGTGTGGAATACACTTTGACAACTTAGTACAAAAAGAGAGCATGAACTGTCTCATTAATATTTAATACTAGTTACAGAGTGAAATACATGCCTGAGGTCAGGGGCGGCAGCCGAGAGGAGCAACCCCACGTCCAAGGAGCAGTGGCTACGTGGGCACAGGAGGGCCAAGAGGAGCTACTCCACATTCAAGGTCAGGAGGGGCAGCCATGAGGAGATACCCCTCATCCAAGGTAAGGAGCAGCAGCTGCACTTTGCTGGAGCAGCCGTGAAGAGATACCCCACGTCCAAGGTAAGAGAAACCCACATAAGACAGTAGGTGTTGAGAGAGGACATCAGAGGGCAATCTGATCACACGGACCACAACCTTCTCTAACTCAATGAAAGTAAGCCATGCCGTGTGGGGCCAACTGAGATGGACGGGTCATGGTGGAGAGGTCTGACAGAATGTGTTCCACTAGAGAAGGGAATGGCAAATCACTTCAGTATTCTTGCCTTGAGAACCCCAAGAACAGTATGAAAAGACAAATGATAGGATACTGAAAGAGGAACTCCCCAGGTCAGTAGGTGCCCAATATGCTACAGGAGATCAGTGGAGAAATAACTCCAGAAAGAATGAAGGGATGGAGCCAAAGCAAAAACAATACCCAGTTGTGGATGTGACTGGTGATAGAAGCAAGGTCCGATGCTGGAAAGAGCAATATTGCATAGGAACCTGGAATGTCAGGTCCATTAATCAAGGCAAATTGGAAGTGGTCAAACAGAAGATGGCAAGAGTGAACGTTGACATTCTAGGAATCAGTGAACTAAAATGGACTGGAATGGGTGAATTTAACTCAGATGACCATTATATCTACTACTGCGGGCAGGGATCCCTCAGAAAAAATGGAGTAGCCATCATGGTCAACAGAAGAGTCCAAAATGCAGTACTTGGATGCAGTCTCAAAAATGACAGAATGATCTCTGTTCGTTTCCAAGGCAAACCATTCAATATCACAGTAATTCAAGTCTATCCCCCAACCAGTAATGCTGAAGAAGCTGACATTGATTGGTTCTATGCAGACCTACAAGACCTTTTAGAACTAACACCCACAAAAGATGTCCTTTTCATTATAGGGGACTGGAATGCAAAAGTAGGAAGTCAAGAAACACCTGGAGTAACAGGCAAATTTGGCCTTAGAATACAGGGCAAAGGCTAATAGAGTTTTGCCAAGAAAATGCACTGGTCATAGCAAACACCCTCTTCCAACAACATAAGAGAAGACTCTACACATGGACGTCACCAGATGGTCAACACCAAAATCAGATTGATTATATTCTTTGCAGCCAAAGATGGAGAAGCTCTACACAGTCAGCAAAATCAAGACTGGGAGCTGACTGTAGCTCAGACCATGAACTCATTGCCAAATTCAGACTTAAGCTGAAGAAAGTAGGGAAAACCACTAAACCATTCAGGTATGACCTAAATCAAATCCCTTATGATTATACAGTGGAAGTGAGAAATAGATTTAAGGGCCTAGATCTGATAGATAGAGTGCCTGATGAACTATGGATGGAGGTTCATGACATTGTATAGGAGAAAGGGATCAAATCCATCCCCATGGAAAAGAAATGCAAAAAAGCAAAATGGCTTTCTGGGGAGACTTTACAAATAGCTGTGAAAAGAAGAGAAGCAAAAAGCAAAGGAGAAAAAGAAAGATATTCGCATCTGAATGCAGAGTTCCAAAGCATAGCAATAAGAGATAAGAAAGCCTTCCTCAGTGATCAATGCAAAGAAATAGAAGAAAAGAACAGAATGGGAAAGACTAGAGATCTCTTCAAGAAAATTAGAGATACCAAGGGAACATTTCATGCAAAGATGGGCTTGATAAAGGACAGAAATGGTATGGACCTAACAGAAGCAAAGATATTAAGAAGAGGTGACAAGATACACAGAAGAACTGTAAAAAAAAAAAAAAGATCTTCAAGACCAAGATAATCACGATGGTGTGATCACTCACCTACAGCCAGACATCCTGGAATGTGAAGTGAAGTGGGCGTTAGAAAGCATCACTACGAACAAAGCTAGTGGAGGTGATGGAATTCCAGTGGGGCTTTTCAAATCCTGAAAGATGATGCTGTGAAAGTGCTGCACTCAATATGCCACCAAATTTGGAAAACTCAGCAGTGGCCACAGGACTGGAAAAGGTCACTTTGCCTTCCAATCCCAAAGAAAGGCAATGCCAAAGAATGCTCAAACTACCACACAGTTGCACTCATCTCACACGCTAGAAAAGTAATGCTCAAAATTCTCCAAGCCAGGCTTCAGCAATACGTGAACCATGGACTTCCAAATGTTCAAGCTGGTTTTACAAAAAGCAGAGAAAGCAGAGATCTACTTGCCAACATCTGCTGGATCATTGAAAAAGCAAGAGAGTTCCAAAAAACAACTATTTCTGCTTTTTTGACTAATCCAAAGCCTTTGACCGTGTGGATCACAATAAACTGTTGAAACTTCTGAAAGATATAGGAATACCAGACCACCTGACCTGCCTCTTAAGAAACCTATATGCAGGTCAGGAAGCAACATTCGAACTGGCCATGGAACAACAGACTGGTTCCAAATAGGAAAAGGACTAAGTCAAAGCTGTATATTGTCACCCTGCTTATTTAACTTCTATGCAGAGTACATCATGAGAAACCCTGGGCTGGAAGAAGCACAAGCTGGAATCAAGATTGCCGGGAGAAATAGCAATAACCTCAGATATGCAGATAACATCACCCTTATGGCAGAAAGTGAAGAGGAACTAAAAAGCCTCTTGATGAAAGTGAAAGAGGAGAGTGAAAAAGTTGGCTTAAAGCTCAACATTCAAAAAATGAAGATCATGACATCTGGTCCCATCACTTCACGGGAAATAGATGGGGAAACGGTGGAACAGTGTCAGACTTTATTTTTGGGGGCTCTAAAATCACTGCAGATAGTGACTGCAGCCATGAAATTAAAAGACGCTTACTCCTTGGAAGAAAAGTTAAGACCAACCTAGATAGCATATTCAAAAGCAGAGACATTACTTGCCAACAGAGATCCTCAAGTCTTAGTCAGTGTGAATTATATTCATTTCAAGCTCTGTGATGCTTATCTGGTTAGCTTTGTCTTTAAACACTAAGTAGTTGGTTTTGAGGGTTGAATTTTTTAACACTCAACATCCAATCTGAAGAGGCAACTGCTGTTTGCTATGCATGTGTTATCTATATTCAATGATAAATTTGGGTTTAAACTTTAATGTGACACTTCATAAATAAATAGGGAAAACTGCATAATTATCCCAAACACGTGTACTTGCCTGAGTAATACTTTAACACATGCAACATGGCTGCAATCTGTACAAAGAATAATCTTAAAATTTTAATGTGGCACCTCATGGATGGAAAAGTTACCATTATAATGTTAAAATTGTGTTTTTACCTGTTGAGTGGTAATAACTCTAATTAGACCAATGATAATGTTGGGTGTGTGCATGCCTAGTCACCAAGTCAAGTTTGACTCTGTGACCCCATACACTGTAGCCCACCAGGCTCCTCTGTACATGGGATTCTCCAGGCAAGAATACTGGAGGGGGTTGCCATTTCCTCCTCCAGAGGATCTTCCTGACCCAGTGATCCAACCTGTGTCTCCTGATTTGACAGGTATATTCTTAACCAGTTCGTCACCTGGGAAGCCCAATGTTAGGTACAAGTTATCTAATACAAAAGGGAAAACTAAAGATTTTGTACTTCTTTTAGCTCACCAAAAAGTAGTGCTCCTTGAATGTGGGAAATAATAACCAAATAACCTCATGGATAAGTCAACCCAATTCAGTATGGTTGTTGCCAAAAAGAAAAAGGACACCTTATTACTAACGTTAATGACTATTCACCATTATAAGCAATGATATGGTAGGATTTTTTTTTACATTGTCCAACTCATCTTTGTTCTGTGGAATATCTCTTATTTGTATTTATTTAGATCTCTCCCTTTTCTGATCACAGAAATGAATCCCCTAGCTATTGTGGTAGGCATTAACCTTGAAGGAGTCTGGGATCTAACAGAATTTTTCAGCTCTTGCCCATGTGACTAATCCAAGTAATGGGCAGGTAATCCAAGTTTGGGCAATACAATTCATTTACTGTGACTTTTCAAGGTCAAGTTGGGAAAAGAGAGCCTTTTCTCTCTCTCTAGTCACAAGCTCTAGGAGCTTGAGGCAGATAAACCTAGGGCTGTGTGGGGCTTTTTTTTTTTTTGGCCACATGAAGAAAATAATCTGAGGGAAAGAAGCTGGTAGGAAGATCTGAGAGACAGAATATACAACCAAAGAGTTCTGAGTCCTTGGATTTGGGTCCAGAGGTCAGGTCCACATATGTCTTTTCAACCCATCAGCAGATGGGTTATATGAGCCAATAAATTTCCTGTTGTCCATTGTGGCTGGTTCACTTGGGGATTCAGTCATTTGAAACAAGAAACATCATGACTGATACATCCCATTAATGAGGCAGTGACTTAACAAAAAAAATGAAAAGGCCACTGCTTTTAGTATCCTTAAACCCAAATATACATAATGTGGCTTTCACCATCATTCTGTTTCTTTCAAATAACTTTAGTTTCCTCAAAAACAAAACCTTCTACAGGATTTCAATGAAGTAATCAAGTAATTGCTGACATTTTTATTATGAGAATTTTAGTTTAAAAAACATTTTAAAAGAGCATTTTATTCAACCTAATCTCTAAAATGGATCTCCTAGTAGGCAATCAGGACTGTCAAAGATAAATATTACACTGTTGATGTAAAGTGGAATTTACATCTGAATATTCTGCTGTGAGTTGCCAGAAGCATTTGTCATGATGTTTTTCAAATCCTATCACCCTGAAGCAGCAGTGTCATCTGTCTTTGCTTATAGCAATTTCCATGCAGTGACATTAAGAACAAACTTAATTGACAGTCAGTAGGAACCCAAGGGCAGTACACATGATCAATTATCTAAATATGCTGGCAGTTACCGAAGAGAATGGAGTCCATGAATCTCATATAACAAGGTTTATATGTAAAAAGATTTTTGTTCTTTCGTGGCATAGTGCTATCACCTAAACCTGAGTTATTTTTATTTCAAGTATTATATATATTAAATGAAAGTTCAATAAGCTTTCCTCCATTTGAAATTTTGAGAACTTTGCTGGTACAAACTAACCCTAAATAGAATTACAAATATGAATAGCAATAGATAGTTCCTATCTGTCAGCTCTTTTCTGAGTATTACTCTTGATAGAAGATTCTTGAAGTCTCCATCCTTTAACTGTTCTCACAGGTTCTGTCACTGTACTGTCACAATTACATTTGGGGAAAGAGAGAGCCTCTATAGTAGGGATTGGATTTTGGCATCATTTTTTCTTGATTCTAAAGTTACTATATATCAAGTTTTTGCTTTAAGAAGTCATTTGTAATAGAGATAATTAATTCATTTTACCAAAGTGTTATTTTGAAAAAAAAAAAAAAAATGATTGGTAAGTTTTCTGGGAAGAGCTTGCATTTTACTTGAAGAATTCTGGGTATTCAAAAACCTACCCTGGTCATAAGGCTTTGGGGTTTGGAATCAGAAAGACTTAGGTTTGAATCTCAATGTTGCCTTTTACCTTCTGCGTAATCATAGGTAAGTTTCTTAACTTTAATTTCTTCATGTGTAAACTAAACGATGATAATATTAATACCACCCTTATAAGATTGTTCTGAGAATTAAATAAGACAATGTTTGAAAAGAGCCTAGTAAAGAACTAAGTACAGAATAATCATTCAATATGTTATATTCCTTTAAAAATTGTTGCGTTTTTCCCCCAAATTAAATGTAGATCAATATTCTGATGAGAACTGATTTCAGTGGTTTGAAGTGTTTTAAAGTCATTTTGGATATGTGTGTCCTATAAGATATGATGACAGAATTTGTGTATAACAGGACATAATTTGTCTATATCATAGTTAAGCTTCCTTTCTTCCTTTTATCATTGTTTGTCATGGTCCCAGAGGTGGTGATAAACAATTTAGAATTTCTGATAATCTGATAAAACTAGTGCCTGTTACAAAATGTATATCATTATTACATTGTTAAATAGTCGTGTTAGGCACTATGGTAAGTAATATGGCATGGACCTTGTCCCAGAGAGATTATAATCTGGGAGAAGTCTTGAGTCAGGCACACATATAGCCACAGTGGAAATCAGAGAGAAATGAAAAGTGCTGTGGAAGTTCAGGAGCAGGAGAGATTTACTTTCAGCTGTGGGCAGGAAAGAATAAGTCATTGTTCTGGAACAATAGTCCTCAATCTTGTTTGGACATTAGAATCACCTGAAAAGGTTTAACAATCAAAAACCAATGTCTGTGCCCTCCCCCAGACCAATTAAATCAGAAACTCTGGGAAAGGGTCCCAGGCCTAAGTAATTTAAAAAATCTCCCCAAGTGATTATAACTACTTTTGAGAATAGGTGTCCTAAAAGTAGAAGCGGTCGTTTAGCTGATTGATTGAAATAGGTGTTGGTGGAAGTTCCCAGTGGAAACTCTAATGCTCACAAAGTTAAGACCAGGAGACAGGGCAGAGCGTATGGAGAATGGTAAGTGGCATGGTCTGGTGGGAGTGTAAAGAATGTTCATGTTTTAAGGCTGTGTTGAGTACAAATTATAGGAAAGTAGGAATTTAGTGTAACTGTGTTTAGCTGTTATTTTGTAAGGCAAAAAGAGAACCATAAGGACAAGATCAGGTTTGTATTTTAGGGAGACAGTGTGAGTAATCTGCCCTGTGTCATCCTGCTGATCATTGCTTAATTGAACATCCATGACCGTCTTCTTCCTGGTGGAAACATGTCTTTGTTTAGGTATCCCAGACGGCCCTCACACGACTTGAGGGAATGTGATTCTATTTGCCTTCCTCCTGGAATGGATTCTCATTAGTTAAATAGCTAAACAAACAAACAAACAACAACAGCAACAAAAACACATAGCTTTCATCTGGAACTCTTTAGACTCCAGGGACAAGCTTGTGAGTAAAATGGACTCAGTCAGATGAAAGAAGGATTTATAGGAATATGGTTTCTTCCTCCTGCTGGAACAGGAATATTGTCTCAATATGCAGTAATCATCTGTTGACCACAAAGAAAATTAGACTTAGGATATAACAGTAGGGCTCAGAAGGCATCTAAGGAATTTCTAAGTCTTGAAGGAATCTAAGTCTTCCTTGATATCTCTGGGCTGTGGATTAGGTTCTACTTCACTCTTCTTCCCTTTCCTCCATACTGCCCCTGGATTGGAGTTGCATACAATAATAATTTCTTATGGTTTAAGACAGTTTGAGGCAAGGTTTTTTGTGGTTTTTTTTTTTTTTTTTTAAGCAATCACAATCACTATTACTGATCCAAGGGAGATTGGGTGGAAAGAAATAAGAATGGGTTCAAGGTTTAAAATTGATGAGGAGGATGAGAGTGCCATTAATAGAAATCACAATGTTGAGAGGAAGAGGAGGGAATATTGGTTCTTGTCATGTGTTTTAGGGGCAGCTGGCAAGTGGGCACAAGTGTCCAATAGACTTTCAAATATGTTGCCCTGAGTTTCAGAAGACAGGAGGAGACTAGAGAAACGTATTTGAGAAACAACTGTATAGGAGTATCTGGAATATTTAAAAAGTAATTGAGAATCCCAAGGGATTCCCAGGTGGCTCAGTGGTAAAGAATCCTCCTGCCAGTGAAGGAGACATAGAAGACACAGGTTGAATCCCTGAGTCAGGAAGATCCCTTGGAGTAAGAGTGACAACTCAATCCAGTGTTCTTGCCTAGAAAATCCCATGAACAAAAAAAAAAAAAAGAAGAAGAAAAGAAAATCCCATGAACAGAGGAGCCTTACAGGCTGCAGTCCATGGGATTGCAAAGAGTTGGACACGAGTGAGCAACTGAGCACGCAACCAAGTGTGTGCAACCCAAGACAGAGGTTGGAATACCTGGCCTTACCTACCTGAGTTTACAAAATCAATTCACATTTGCTTTCATGTCCTTGTTATGTTATCTCTTCCTCTCCTGCCTAAGCAGGAACTTAGCTGGGGATCACTATGGGAATGGTTTCTGGAATCCCGAGAGGGAGGATCACACAGACTGCCAAGTGTTCTGGCCCCACAAGCTTAGGGACTGGAGTGGTCTTCATTCTACAAGGTGAGAATCAGTTCTTCATCAAACTTCTGTGCTTTTCCAGCTGAACCTTGGTGTACTTTTGTACACCTTACGAAGACTTTAGGAATCCTTTCATATTCTAGGCCTTACGTTCTCTTGAAACTAGTCAGTTCAGTTCAGTCACTCAGTTGTGTTTAGCTCTTTGTGACCCCACAGCCTGCAGCACACCAGGCTTCCCTGTCCATGACCAACTCCAGGAGCTTGCTCAAACTCCTGTCCATTGAGTCAGTGATGGCATACAACCATCTCATCCTCTGTCATCCCCTTCTGCTCCTGGCTTCAATCTTTCCCAGCATCAGAGTCTTTTTCAGTGAGTCAATTCTTCACATCAGGTGGCCACAAGTATTGGAGTTTCAGCTTCAACATCAGTCCTTCCAGTGAATATTCAGGACTGATTTCCTTTAGGATGGACTGGTTAGATCTCCTTGCAGTCCAAGGGACTCTCAATAGTCTTCTCCAACAACACAGTTCAAAAGCATCCGTTCTTCAGTGCTCAGCTTTCTTTATAGTCCAACTCTCATATCCACATATGACTACTGGAAAAACCATAGCTTTGACTAGACCGATCTTTGTTGGTAAAGTAATGTCTCTGCTTTTTAATATGCTGTCTAGGTTGGTCATAGCTTTTCTTCCAAGGAGCAAGCGTCTTCTAATTCCATGGCTGCAATCACCATCTGCAGTGATTTTGGAGCCCCCGAAAATAAACTCTCTCACTGTTTCCCCATCTATTTGCCATGAAGTGATGGGACCAGATGCCATGATCTTTGTTTTCTGAGTGTTGAGCTTTAAGCCAACTTTTTCACTCTCTTCTTTCACTTTCATCAAGAGGCTCTTTAGTTCCTCTTTACTTTCTGCCATAAGGGTGGTGTCATTTGCATATCTTCAGTAATTGATATTTCTCCCGGCAATCTTGATTCCAGCTTGTGCTTCATCCAGCCCAGCATTTTGCATGATGTAATCTCCATATAAGTTAAATAAGCAGGATGACAATATACAGCCTTGACTTGGTCCTTTTCCTATTTGGAACCAGTCTGTTGTTCCATGGCCAGTTCTAACTGTTGCTTCTTGACCTGCATACAGATTTCTCAGGAGGCAGGTAAGGTGGTCTGTTTTTCCCATCTGTTTAACTACTCTTGAAGCTACAGTTTTTCTTAAAAATTGATTTTTTAGATTTTAGCCTATGCCTCTTCAATCACAGTGCCTCACACTCAGTGCAAGGGTCTAAATCAACAAAGAGATGGGAGAGGGGTTGGAGAGTTAGTGTTTAATGGGAACAGAGTTTCAATTTATGAATGTGAGATCAGTCCTGGGTGTTCTTTGGAAGGACTGAAGCTAAAGCTGAAACTCCAATACTTTGGCCACCTCATGCGAAGAGTTGACTCATTGGAAAAGACCCTGATGCTGGGAGGGATTGGGGGAGGAGGAGAAGGGGACGACAGAGGATGAGATGGCTGGATGGCATCACTGACTGGATGGACATGAGTTTGGGTGAACTCCGGGAGTTGGTGATGGACAGGGAGGCCTGGTGTGCTGCATTTCATGGGGTTGCAAAGAGTTGGACAGGACTGAGCGACTGAACTGAACTGAAACATTCAGGAGATGGTTGATCATGAGAACTGCACAACAATGTGAATGTGCTTAATGCCCATGAACTGTACAGTTTAATATGGTTAAAATCCTATGTTTTATATTATATGAGTTTTACCTCAATAAAAACATTTAAAAAGATCAACCAAAGAAGCCAAACCATGTCTTCCAGTTTCCTTTATTGCCCCCTAGTCCCTGCTCCATCAAAAACCATTCATCTTTTTTTTTATTTAAATGAACAAATATTCATTCATGTAAGTTACTACAAATAGGTACAGGGTTCTGAGGGTTAGCTAAGTAGAAGAAAGGGTCTGCCTTTCTTTACATATTAATGGCTGATTTTGCTGGAGTGATTAGTTTCCAAAATGGCCCCAAATGGTCCCGGCCTCCTGCAGCTCCTGCCGCATTGTATCAGGGAGGGATTATGTGACCAAGAGCATTTGGTGGGTTCACTTCCCACCATAGGGTTCACTTCTATGATTAGGTTATAAAAGACTGTGGCTTCCATCTTAAGTTTTCAAAGTTAAGAAAGGAGTGGGGAGTAGAGACATGGAAACAAGATGTGCAAATGTTTTTTGAATAGTTTGTTAGTTGTAATTTTGAGGGAGATTAAATTTAGGGAAAATGGGGTAGAATAAAATATGTATCATGATTTTCACTTAAAATTTTATTTTACATTGTTTTATTTGTGATATGTTGAAATTGAACTACTCAAGCTATTCTATTTTGCATTTGAAATCAGAAACAAAGTAGTCCTACTACAAAACACACTCAGATATGAATTACGTATATATTTAAATATGAACATACTATATATGAATTAGTGAGGTAAAATCATAAGGCTGTAAAATATTAACTTTGGTATATTTAATGCATATTCCAGTGTTCATTACAATGAAGCCGTGATTACATAGTCCCACTGATTTTAAGGAATAAAATAGTAGATACTACAAGAGTTACTAAAAGCTTTAGAGAAAATGTCTTGAAAATTCATCTGAAAGAGTACTGGTCAAGTATTTTGAAGAAAGCCCTCCAACATGATTTTACATGATGTTTTTCTCATGACTGGACTGGGGTTGTAGGTTTCAGGGAGGAAGAGCACAGGTGTAAGATACCATTCTCATCATACCATATCAAGAGTATAGCTATTAACTGTTAGTGTTACTAATGTTGAACATTAATTTTTGAGGTATTTCTGTTCATTCAGAGTTCAGGACTATGTAATCAGAGGCTCATATATTGATGAAAATGCCAGAGCCTAGGAAGAAGAATTTGTTGACAGTTAAATTCAGAGTGTGGAGAAGGCAATGGCACCCCACTCCAGTACTCTTGCCTGGAAAATCCCATGGACAGAGGAGCCTGGTAGGCTGCAGTCCATGGGGTCACTAAGAGTCAGACACGACTGAGCGACTTCACTTTCACTTTTTACTTTCATGCATTGAAGGAAATGGCAACCCACTCCAGTGTTCTTGCCTGGAGAAACTCAGGGACGGGGAAGCCTGATGGACTGCCATCTATGGGGTCACAGAGTCGGACATGACTGAAGTGACTTAGCAGCAGCAGCAGCAGCAAATTCAGAGTGAGGGCTGTCTGGAGTGTGCTGAATCATGGAGAAAAGAAGAAAACGTTTGGCTAAAAGGTACCACAGACAGGATGCAGTTGCTGGGGAACTACCACCCACCCCTGAGGCAGAGGAAAAGAGGGAGAAATACCTGGCTTCTCCCATTCTCTGAGGCTCTAGCTGCTCACTATCTCCTACTGGCTGAGCCTACATGGATGCCTGTTAACAAGCGAGGGAGAGTAATACAGCGTTCTTAGTAGGCAGGACAGAGCAAGAAAAGGACAGAGTATGGCTTTAAGCCTCAAACAGGCAAAAGACTGGTACTGCATGTAAAATAATGTGGTTTGTGTCATAAAATAAGGGTGAATAATTTATGATAGGGGCTTCCCTTGTGGCTCAGAGACAGAGAAAAAGATTAATTTCCATTGGGTGAGAGTTCAGCTGATAAATGGCCTTAGAGAACAATGTTTTTACAAATGAATGAGGGCTGATCTGAGAACAAAGAGAGCACATTTGATTATAAATATTGGTTATTCAGTCCCTCAGTCATGCCCAACTCTTTGTGACCCCATGGACTGCAGCACTCCAGCCTTCCCTGTTCTTCACTATCTCCCAGAGTTTGCTCAAACTCCTGTCCATTGAGTTGATGATGCCATCCAACCATCTCATCCTCTGTTGCCTCTTTCTCCTCCTGCCGTCAGCCTTTCCCAGCATCAGGGTCTTTTCCAGTGAGTTGGCTCTTTACATCAAGTGGCCAAAGCATTGGCGCTTCAGCTTTGAATCAGTCCTTCCAATGAATTGTCAGGGTTGAATTCCTTTAGGATTGACTGGTTTGATCTTGCTGTCCAAGGGATTCTCAAGAGTAGTCTCCAGCACCACAGTTTGAAAGCCTCAGTTCTTCAGTGCTCTCACATCCGTACATGACTGCTAAAAAATCCATAGCTTGGACTTCACAGACCTTTGTCAGCAAAGTGATGTCTCTGCTTTTTAATACACTATCTAGGTTTTTCATAGCTTTTTATCTGAGCAGTTAGCATCTTATAAATACAGCTGCCACTAAAAATTTTTTGTGTGTAATTTCACAAATATTTTCTACACAATCTGAGAAGTTAAACTTTGCCCCTCCATGTTTCTAGGAGTCCTTGGCATGAGAAGATAGGGATGGATAACTAAAATTTCTCCTGATTGGTCTAGTCAGCATCCTGCTCTTCTGATGCTAATCATTACTAGCAATCTGGTTTTAGTAATCCCTCTGCCAAAGTCTTTGACTGTGTGGGTCACAACAAAATGTGGAAAATTCTGAAAGAGATTGGGATACCAGACCACCTGACCTGCCTCTTGAGAAATCTGTATGCAGGTCAGGAAGAAACAGTTAGAACTGAACATGGAACAACAGACTGTTTCCAAATCAGCAAAGGAGTACGTCAAGGCTGTATATTGTCACCCTGCTTATTTAACTTATATGCAAAGTCTATCAGGAGAAATGCTGGGCTGGATGAAGCACAAGCTAGAATCAAGATTGCTGGGAGAAATATCAATAACCTCAGATATGCAGATGACACCACCCTTTTGGCAGAAAGTAAAGAAAAGCTAAAGAGTCTCTTAATGAAAGTGAAAGAGGAGAGTGGAAAAGTTGGCTTAAAGCTCAACATTCAGAAAACGAAGATCATGGCATCTGGTCCCATCACTTCATGACAGATAGATAGGGAAACAGTGTAAATATTGGCAGACTTTATTTTTTGAGGCTCAAAAATCACTCCAGGTGGTGACTGCAACCATGAAATTGAAAGAAGCTTACTCCTTGGAAGAAAAGTTATGACCCACCTAGACAGCATATTAAAAAGCAGAGACATTATTTGCCAACAAAGGTCCATCTAGTCAAGGCTATGGTTTTTCCAGTAGTCATGTATGGATGTGAGAATTAGACTATAGAGAAAGATGAGTGCTGAAGAATTTATGCTTTTGAACTGTGGTGTTGGAGGAGACTCTTGAGAATCCCTTGGACTGCAAGGAGATCCAACCAGTCCATCCTAAAGGAAATCAGTCCTGAATATTCATTGGAATGACCAATGCTGAAGCGGAAACTCCAATACTTTGGCCACCTGATGCAAAGAACTGACTCATTGGAAAAGACCCTGATGCTGGGAAACATTGAAGGCGAGAGGAGAAGGGGATGACAGAGAAACATGGTTAGATGGCATCACTGACTCAATGGACATGAGTTTGAGCAAACTCCAGAAATTGGTGATGGACAGGAAGGCCTGGCATGCTGCAGTCCATGGGATAACAAAGAGTCGGACCCGACTGAGCAACTGAACTGAATTGAACTGAACTGCAGGGTTGTTATCTTCTCTTACTTATCTCCTCCTTGATGTTGAGGATATTTCTGTTTCCTTCATCCTCTCTTAGTGTCCTGTATGTATAAAGCATATTGAATGCTTCTGTATTCAGTTCAGTTCCGTCACTCAGTCATGTCAGATTCTTTGGGACCCCATGAAACCCAGCACACCAGGCCTCCCTTTCCATCACAACTCCCAGAGTCCACCCAAACTCATGTCCATCAACCAGTGATACCATAGAACCATCTCATCCTCTGTTGCCCCCTTCTCCTCCTGCCTTCAATCTTTCAGCATCAGGGTCTTTTACAATAAGTCAGCTCTTCACATCAGGTAGCCAAAGTATTAGGGTTTCAGCTTCAACATCAGTCCTTCCAATGAACACCCAGGATGGATCTCCTTTAGGATGGACTGGTAGGATCTCCTTGTAGTCCAAGGCACTCTCAAGAGTCTTCTCCAGCACCACAGTTCAAAAGCATCAATTCTTTTGCACTCAGCTTTCTATATCATCCAACTCTCACATCCATACATGACCACTGGAAAAACCATAGCCTTGACTAGATGGACCTTTGTTGGGAAAGTAATGTCTCTGCTTTTCAATATGCTGTTTAGGTGGGTCATAAGTTTCCTTACAAGGAGTAACCGTCTTTTAATTTCATGGCTGCAGTCACCATCTGCAGTGATTTTGGAGCCCAGAAAAATAAACTCAGCCACTGTGTCCACGGTTTCCCCATCTATTTGCCATAAAGTGATGGGACCGGATGCCATGATCTTTGTTTTCTGAATGTTGAGCTTTAAGCCAACTTTTTCACTCTCCTCTTTCACTTTCATCAAGAGGCTCTTTAGTTCTTCATTTTCTGCCATAAGGGTGGTGTCGTCTGTGTATCTGAAGTTATTGATATTTCTTCCAGCAATCTTGATTCCAGCTTATGCTTCCTCCACCCCAGCATTTCTCATGATGTACTCTGCATATAAGTTAAATAAGCAGGGTGACCATATACAGCCTTGATGTACTCCTTTTCCTATTTGGAACCAGTTTGTTGTTCCATGTTCAGTTCTAACTGTTGCTTCCTGACCTGCATACAGGTTTCTCAAGAGGCAGGTCAGATGGTCTGTTATTCCCATCTCTTTCAGAATGTCCCACGGTTTATTGTGATCCACACAGCCAAATGCTTTGGCATAATCAATAAAGCAGAAATAGATGTTTTTCTGGAACTCTCTTTTTTTTTCAATGATCCAGCGGATGTTGGCAATTTGATCTCTGGTTCCTCTGCCTTTTCTAAAACCAGCTTGAACATCTGGAATTTCGTGGTTCATGTATTGCTGAAGCTTAGCTTGGAGAATTTTAAGCATTACTTTGCCAGTGTATGAGATGAGTGCAATTGTGCAGTAGTTTGAGTATTCTTTGGCATTGCCTTTCTTTGGGATTGGAATGGAAACTGACATTTTCCAGTCCTGTGGCCACTGCTGAGTTTTCCAACTTTGCTGGCATATTGATTGCAGCACTTTCACAGCATCATCTTTCAGGATTTGAAATAGCTCGACTGGAATTCCATCACCTCCACTCGCTCTGTTTCTGTATGGAAGAATATAATTACAATACAAGACTGAACACAACTTTAAATTCTTTCCATTCTAGAAACATATTTTATTGTCACATTAGAGAAATTATCTTTCCTATTCCTCTATTATCTTACCGAATCATTTTCTTTTCTTCCTTTATCCTGATAAATTTCCTCATCTACTAAACGTGTCATCCTCCCAACACAAAACACCCAAATCTGCAGCTATTATGAACAACTCACAAATATTAGTTGCTGCCAAATTTTAAGGGGCTTCCCTGTTGTCTCAGTGGTAAAGAATTCGCCTGCAATAGGAGATACAGGTTTGATCCCTGTTGTCAGGAAGATCCCCTGGCTAAGGAAATAACAATCTACTCCAGTAGTCTTGTCTAGGTAATCCCAGAGGCAGAGAACCTGACAGGCTGCAGAAACAACTTACCAAGTAAACAACAACATTTTAAGGAGTTTGACTATATCATTAGAGTCTAAAGCTCAAATATTTAGGTCTTCAGGGAGGTTTTAAGTCTGCAAGTTTATGTATAAAGAAAAGTATAGAAGTTTTATATGGAATTTAGTAATAAATTGGATGGAAATTTGTAAATATCCATGAGAATAGCCCTAGAAAGTGACCTCTAAGTTATCTGTGTCCTTATGTTGAACTTGATTTCACCATCAAGAGAAATTTTACCACTAAATCTGAAACCATTGTTTTTTTCATTGGGAAATGGAGGTTATATAACTTTCATATAGCTCATACACATTGACTTTTTAGATAAGTACATCACAAGTATATTTTAAATATGAAATAATATGAGATCAAACTCACTGCTAATGCCAAACTTTCAGCTCTAAAATAATCATAGGGGTATCTTAAATACAAAACTGTGTTTACCTCTATGGATAAATACCAACTTCCCTAGCACTTAGGGAACATTCTAGCTTTTTGGTTTAGGTATTTTTTAATTTGATTTTAGTCATGGGACATAGCATCTCAACTATCTAAATACAGAAAGTATGCACAAAATCCTTTTTATGTGATTTATGTATATTTTTATGTGTTCACTGAGTAAATCTGGCTTATTCATGATTCTAATGAAAAGCTGCTTAAGATTCATTGTGTTTTTACATCTATAAAGAATAAAATTTCTCATCTACTTATACACTTAGATATGGAAGAGGGGCACCTTGCCTCCCAAATACAAAACACTGTCGCCTGTTCTACCAGAACTTCATTCTTCAGATATGGAATAATTTTTTTCTTTAAAATACCTAAAGGACCTATTGTGACTTATATAATTGTAATTGTTCCTTACCTGAGACTCATGTATCTCATTTAAATTCTGCTTGAGGAAAGTAATGAGAATTGAGAAACGCACATGGAGTTGTATGAGAGAAGGGGCAACACAGCTGGAGAAAAGAAAGGGTTTTACTTGGTTTTTAAAAACAATGCAAAAAAAATGTCAAATCCTTCAATTTGATTTAAGACCAGTCTTGCATATATTCTATTGAAGCATGATTTTCTGATTGTGAATTGCCTTCAGAATTGTCTTAATAGCTAATATCAGAATCATCTTAGGAGCATACAATTTTTATTAGAAAAATTCCTTGATCAATCATTCTGCTAGAAGAAAGACCCACAGGCCTGGTCATGAGTGAGTCTCAAGGTTTCTAAGGGAAGAACTGAACTGTTCTGCCTAATCAAAGGAGTTTTTGGAGCTCCTAGAACTGTAGAACAAGGAGAAACTGGGATATAGAACTAGGTGCTCATGACTTTGTGGTCTGTAATGTGATTATTCCTGACCTCAGATTCTCCAGTAAGGTCTATTAATACTAAATTCATATGTTATTTAGTGAAAACAAGTGATGGTATTTTCATGTCTGGGGTGATGTAGTGTAAATAGAAATGCTGTCTCCACTTATGGAGATCCAGAAGCTAGAAGAACCCATGAACATGGATACTTCAGGAGAATTTCCAGAAATCTTGAGGTGCACTCTGAACTTGTATCAGCTAGGGAAATGGTGAAGGAGTATGTGTGTATGGGAGTGGAGGGTGTTGAGTTAAACTAACTTGGCTCAGAATGGCAGGGGAGCACCACTTGGCCTCTGGGTTTCACTGCTTACAAGTTACGTGTGACTCTCCTGGTCATTCCTCTGTACACACTCACTATGAGAAAGACAAAAGAAAGACGGTAAACAAAAGTGCAACACAGGTTTGAATCTGAATGAGCTACTGTCAAGGACTAATGTGGGTAGTTGAGAATAGAAAATCAATAGCATGAGTCAAAGGTTGTGGTCACTGGCTTTCTGTAGAATTCAAGTATACTTCAATTTAATACTCTGCTTCTCATGCCTTTCACATTTTTCTGCATGCCTTTTCCATACCACAAATCACTGGTTTGTTGATTGTCATGCAGGTTTTTGAAATTATTAATAGTAACCATGTCAAGAGTAATACTTTATTTTGTAGAGATAGCTCTTTGTAATTTGCTTAACATTTTACAAGCATCTCATTTGACTTTTACAGTAACCTTGAGGATACATAGGGTTTTGTTATTATTGTCATTTACAAATTAAAAAAGTAAATTTTAGACAGGTCAAGTACTCACTCTCAGTTGCACAATTAGCAGGTTGAAGTTGGTTTTTAAACAATTTTATTGAGGTATAATAGCCATAAAATAAATTGCACATATTGAAAGCATGCAGTTTAGTAAATTTTGACATGTGTATACAACAGTGAATAATCACCTCAGTTAACATAGTGAATAGTATCCATCACCACCAAAAGTTTCTTGGTTTTACTTTAATTTCTCTCTCCTGACCCTTCTGCCTCACCCTAACTCCCATTTCCAGGCAACCACTGATCTGATTTCTGTCTGTACATATTAGTTTCCATTTCCCAGAATTTTATATAAATTAAATCACACTGTATATGTTCCTTTTTGTCTGTCTTCATTACTCAATACATATATTTTGAGAATCATCCAAACTGTAATGAACATCAATAGTTCCTTTCTTTAATTGCTGAGTTATATTCCATTGTATGAATGTACACAAGTTTTCTATCTATTCACATCTTGAAAGACATTTTGGTTGTTTCCAGTTTCTGACTGTTCCAAATAAATCTGCTATGGACATTCATATCCAAGTCTACATATGGACACATGCTTTTCTTTCTCTTAGGTAAATACCTAGGAGTGGAATTGGGTGGGTTATATGGTAGGCATAAGTTAAAATTTTAACAAGCTGTCAAACTGTTTTCTAAAGTTGTTATACAATTGTATATTCCCCACTAGCAGTGCGTGAGACTGCAAATTGCTTCATATTCTTGCCAAAACTTCTCATAGTCGATCTCTTTCATTTTATCCATGCTAGTCCACGTATAACTGTATCTCATTGTGGTTCTAATTTACGTTTCCCTAATGAGTAATGATTCTGAGCATTTTTTCACATGCTTATCTACCATCCACATATCTCCTCTGTTGAAATGTCTGTTGAAATCTTTTGCCTATATTTAAATTAGGTTTTCAGTCTTTTAATATTGAGTTGTAAAAGTTCTGTGTATAGTCTACACGCAAGCCCTTTGATGTTTTCTTTTATGTTTTGTAATTATTTTCTCCCAGTCTATGGTTTCATCTGTATTTTCTTAACAGTGATTTTTAAAACACAGAAATTTTTACTTTTGATTAAATCCAGTTTATCAATTTCTTTATGAATCATGCTCTTCACATTGCATCTTAGAAAGTTTCCCTACAATTATATTTTCTACTGTAAGTTTTACAGCTTTAGGTATTGCATTTTGGTCTATCATCTGTTTCTGAGTTAACAATTTCATTATGGTGTGAGAAATGAATGCAAGTTTTGAGGGGTTTGGGGGTTTTTGCATTGGATATTCAATGGTTCTAGTATAATTTCTTGAAAAGACTATCCTTTATCCACTAAAATGCCTTTGCAGCACTACCAGTTTAATGGTTCTTGGGCCTAGAATAGGAAATGAAAGCTTAAAAATCTGTGATTTGAACACTTGGATTGAGGGATGCAGCACTTTTAAATGATTCCCCCATTTCAAGAGAGTCTCTTTAGTCAAAGACCAGGGTTCTCCTGTCAATGTTTATTATAGTCATCAACTCTGGGGCACAGTGTCCAAGGTACCTGAGAGTAACTGTGATAATTAAAGTGTCTATTTCCTCCTAAGCATATGCCAAACTTTCATGTGTCAGTCAGACAGATCCAGGAGACATTGTGACCTCAGCTGAGTAAGCCCTGTTATTATATACAGAAAGGACTCATTGACATCATCACTGTCAGAGAAGTCAAAGGAGAATATACAAATGGGAGAATGTAATGCTTGATCTGATCCAAAGCAATTAATATAATTTTTTGTTTATGTTAAATTTGCTGATACGACACTGGTACAGGATTTGATTCATGAGATTTGGTTTAAATTCTAATAAAAGAAAGAAAATTAATCCAGAAGGAATAAGATCTAAAAGTATATTATGAAGGATTTCCTTATCATTATTATTATTAATGTAACAAGGCTAATTATAGTCTTAGTAATACAGTAATCATTAATATGCTGATACTATGATCATTGTGTGTCAACTTTTGATTTGAAAAGGAATCATTGACTGAGACCTTGGTTTTTGGCCATTTATTACTTCTTATTTGGAGCTGAGGAATGGCTCTTTTTAGCCTTCATAATCAAAAACTTTGTTTCATTGATTGCACAATGAACAAGAAGTAATGTGTTCTTAGTGTTTTATGTCTCCATTGTTTCTATGTCTCTAAGAGAAGAAAGATATTCTCTCTTTAAAACCAGAAATATATTCTGCCTGAAGTAACTCGAAAACTTCCTTGTTGTGAAGTTTGCAGGGATATCAAGGATCACAGAGATTTCTGTTACTCAGATATATCTTCTCCTTCATCCTTGTGGCACTCTTCCTACAGACATGCTTGCATGCTCAGTAGCTAAGTGGTGTCTGACTCCTTGAGATCCCATCGACTATAGCTCACCAGTTCCTCTGTCCATGGGATTACCCTGGCAAGAATGTGGAGTGGGTTGCCATTTCCTCCTCCAGAGGGTCTTGCTGATCCAGTGATTGAACCTGTATCTCCTGCACTGGCAGGCCAATTTTTACCACTGCACCACCTGGGAAACCCACACTTTCTACAGACAGGGAGGGACAATTTTACAGTTATGATCAAAGGATCCTTTAAGATTTAATTGAAGGTACCTAAATATTCTTCATTTGTAGAGTAGCTACATGTCACTTATGGGCAGAAGCAGAGTCTAATTTATACTGATGTCTCCAATATCTACTACATTTCCTGACAGAGAACAGATGCATACTCAACACTTCTTGAAAAATGTGGGCAAATATCACAGATTTCTTTAACCAACTATGACTAGGTTAGTCTTAATCCAAAATGATGAGGGATGTCATTAGATTTAAATTACTTATGTCTATTTACAAACTTGAATTTTAGAAATGGCAATTATTATTTGGTAGATTCTTATTTTTAAATGTATTGCCTAAGAATTTTTAATCAGCCAGGACATATACTTTGAGTAGTTGGCTTATATAAAAGTATAAATAACTATATCATTAACAATAAATTTGGTTACTTCTGAGGTGACCTCCCTTTGGACTTGCAGTGCTTTCAGTCAAATAAATAGAACGCTTGATGAAGACTGGCTTAAAGCAACAGGGCTAGTGTTATTATGTAATAAGAAATCCAATTGCTGGCAATAGTTTGGCTCAAAAGTGCCAGACTTCTGCTCTGGCTTCTCTGGCCTAATTATTATTATTATTTTTCTATTTATTTGGCTATCTTGGGTCTTAGCTGAAGCATGAGAATCCTTAGTTGCATCATGTGGGATCCAGTTCCCCGACCAGAGATTGAATTGGGCCCCCAGCATTGGGAGCATGGAGTCTTTGCCACTGGACCACCAGGAAAGTCCCTCTCTGGCTTTATTATTTTTATGGCTGCTTCTTATATCACATGCTCACAAAATTATGTTAAAAGCAGAAGCCAATGGGTGATTTGCTTTTCTATTTTGCTTTGTCAATAAAATTTTTTTCCCTTACTACCTTTTAATCTAACTTTCAGTTAATCTTTATATGTTTAGTACCAATTTTAGGCCACTTTCATAAGGACCTGATACCATCAGCTTCTGAGTTCTTCATGAGTTCTGGAACGAAAAGGAAAGCAAGTTGCTTATTGGTTTTCTATGTTGTTGAGTAGGGGCTCAGCTTTCTTGTATCTAAATGACTGATGGCGTATCTATTTGCTTTCCAGCATCTTCAGTGTTTCTGTTTTTGTTTCCTCTTTTTCTGTCTTTGACTTTGTGGGTTTTTTATTTTTCCTTTAAAAAACCTCTATACTGTCACTTTTAGGGTTCCAGGAAGGAGTGAGCCTATATGTATGTGTTCAATCTACCATTACCATCTTTTACTGGAAGTCTCCTTAGCAATAGTTCCTTTGTATAATATATTGAGAACATCTTTCAGTATGATTAAATTCTTCTACTATACAATTTTTAAAAGCTGCATCGTGTTCTATTGTAGGGCTATATGATCATTTATTTAATAACTTTCTTTTGGGTCATTTCCAATTTTTTAGTTTTAGAAGCAATGCTGTGATGAACATCTGTGTAGAAAATTTGGTACACGCCCATAAGTATTTCACTAAAACAAATTCCTAGAACCGGTATTATTTAATCAAGAGGTACACACATATATTAAGACTTCTGATATTTATTGATAACCCAGAAGAGAGGCTTTATTGATTTCATGTCTACCGGCTATTTATGAAAATGATCATTTCCTCACACACTCATCAACATTAGGCGTTATCATTTAAAAAATTCCCTTATACTTTTATTTTTTATTTTGTCAGCTCAGAAGTGAACTCAACACAACTGGTTTTGCTCTAATGTAATCATTAGACAGAATGGATTAAAATCCATTATTCTAAAACTGAATAAATTATATTTGGCAGAAGTCTCTAAATTTTAATCAATTTATATTAAAAAATAAAACCCACCAAATAGCAGATCATTTGCTTTTGTTGTTCAGAAATATGTATTTCTACTGACTCTTCTAGCAGTTTCAATAGAGAGCTTTCTTAGGTAGTCAGTGAGGAAAAGTGAAGCTTACTTCTTATGGGCTTGGTGGAAATTTTATAAATTCTACTTAGACGATTGTCTCTTCTACTCACTGTAGAACAAAATTTTAAGGGACTTGATCAATCATTTGTTCATGTTGGGAGCAGACCTGGGGCTCTTATTTCTATATCTCTTAATTTGAGGGAAATATCCTAGCCTTGCCTGAAGGTATTCCTTCGGCCACAGGAGAAAAAATGGAAAGAACCATTTATTCCGGAGTGAGCCATGCTCCTCAATTTCATTCAGTTTGCTGTTCCACAATTTCATCCAGTAATGTTAGCCCTGAATGTGTGCTAAGTCATTTCAGTCGTGCCCAACTCCTTGTGACCCTATGCACCCCACCTGGCTCCTCTGTCCAGGGGATTCTCCAGGCAGGAATACTAGAGTGGGTTGCCATGCCCTCTTCCCAGGGATCTTCCTGACCCAGGGATAGAACCAGCATTATTTATGTCTTGTGTTGGCGGGCAAGTTCTTTACCACTAGCACCACCTGGGAAGCCCAGTGTTAATTTTATCGGCTGTGTATTAGGTCTTTCAAGAGTATGGAGCTGTTCTTAATAGCATAGAGAATATCTGTGAACAAAGTTAATTCTTTCCTGTTCACATTTATTAAAATCCTAGAGACAACTAGCAATTATAAAAGATTGTTTGAATGACAGGCAATTCATCCATCCCAAGTGAGCTGTGACTTTCAAATACCTTTTTAATTGCTGAAGTCTTTCTTTACATGAAATTTTAAGTCTTACTTGCTTGACTTCCCCTCACTTCTGATAAGGTGAGCAATTTCCATCAGATGGAAATGCCAAGAACATTTTGTTAGCCTTCTGAAAGAGAGGCGTGTAATTGAGTATCTCCTTCTTATGATTGTCAAAATGTTTGGAGACAAACTTTGTAACTATATGTTTCCTTCCCAACTTTTCTTCTGTTATAATGCATCTGTTTACTTTTTCTATGGTGATAAAGTGAAAGTGGAGTTGTTCAGTCATGTCTGACTCTTTGTGACCCCATGGACTGTAGCCTACCATGCTCCTCCGTCCATGGGATTTTCCAGGCAGGAGTACTGGAGTGGGGTGCCACTGCCTTCTCCAGAGGATTTTCCCAACCCAGGGATCGAACCCAGGTCTCCAGCATTGTAGGCAGATGCTTTACCATCTGAGCCACCATGAGCTTATATTCATATTTTCTCTTACTAAATATATATTGTCAGCTGCTAATTCACTGAAAAACATGTTGAGAAACAAAGGAAAAGGACATTTTTAGAAACTGTCATGGAAATGGGGAGCCCTCAAAGATTTCTAAAAAGAATGATTTAATTATGTTTATAGGGTAGTAAGATAACACAGGTAGCTTCGTCAGGATAATTTAAAGGGGGTTTCAGATTGGGAACAAAATGGCACACTAAGGACATTATAAAGGCTCTTGAACTTCAAGGGTTCACAGCCAAGAAAGGGAATAAAACTGTGTATATCAGACAAGTTAAAGTTACAAAAACAGAAACCATTCTTAGTTTTCCAGACAGAGGGATTTTAATGGAAAAACTTGTTTACAAAGGTGTGTCACAAGCTGGGAAGCCAAACATGAAATTGTGAAGTAACCCAGAGTTGAGCAACACAAAGGGCTAGCATTTCTCTGAAGGGAAAGAGAGGAAGGAGATGATGGGACAAGGCCCCAGCTGGGGCAGTTTGGCTGGAGCTGCATCCACGGTGAGGACTGTCTGGAAGGTGCTAAGTCATGGAGGAGGAAGATGTCTGATGAATGTGACCACAGAGAAGATGCAGCTGCTGCTGTGGGACCACCACCACCCCCTGAGGCAGATAGGCGAGGGAGAAATACCCTGGCCTCTCCCTTCCTCCCATGCTCCTGTCTTTCACAATCTCCCACTGGCTGAGCCTACCTGGAGGCCAACTGACAAGAGAGGGAGGCAATGTAGTACCCTAGTAGGCAGGACAGAACAGGAGAAGGACAGAGGATGGGCCTGAGCCTCAAACACGCAAAAGACTGCATGTTTGCATGTAAAGGGATGAGGTTGTATTGAATACAATAAAATAACGGTGAACAATTTATGATGGAGCCAGAGAGAAAGATCAATTTCTACTCAGGTTAGAGTGCAGATGATAAAGACCCACAGGGAACAATGTTTTGCAGATGAATGAGGACTGATCTGGGAACAAAGAGAGCAGATTCCATTATAAATATAGCTGCCACTAAATTTTAAGGGGTTTGGTTGTCTTACCAGAATTTTAAAGACTAAGAGCATAAATCCTTAGATTTTCAAACACATTTTAAAGTCTTCTGTCAATTTATACATGTAGAAAAAACATACAGAAGTTATTTTTTGAAAATGGATGAAGATTTGTTAATATTCAAAAGAAAAATGGCCTATGAAATTGACTTTTAAGGGCTCCAAAGAGAAGGACCTTGAGGTTTACTGTGTGACATTCAGCTCAATTTCAAGAAAGTTGAGTTCTGATGTTGTATTGAGACACTGGGAAGAGCTTTTAATCTTCCTGTTGCTTGCAAAACAATTGAGCAGTTTATGGGTGCATTTAAAATGCCCAGAATTGCTGCAAAGAACATGAGACTAAATTCACTGTTAATGCCAGACCTCAGACTATATACCATGATTCCAGCTCTGAAACTATTATATGACTCTAATATCATAGTCACATTTATCTCCATACATAAATATCAGCTTCCTTGCCCTTGAATTTGATCAAGCCACCTTTGGCTGCTAATATATGCCTCATTGGCTTCTTTGTTTAGGTGTATTTTTCATTTGATTTGATTTATTCCCTGATAGCTCAGTTTGCAAAGAATCTGCCTGCAAAGCAGGAGACCCCAGTTCAATCCTGGGTCGGGAAGATCACAGAGATGGGATAAGCTACCCATTCCAGTGTTCTTGAGCTTCCCTTGTGGCTCAGCTGGTAAAGAATCCGCCTGCAATGCGGGAGACCTGGGTTTGTTCCTGGGTTTGTTCCTGGGTCGGGAAGATCCCTTGGAGAAGGGAAAGGCTACCCATTCCAGTATTCTGGTCTGGAAAATTCCATGGATTGTACAGTCCATGGAGTTGCAGAGTCGCACACGACTGAGTGACATTCCACTTCACTTCACATTTAATTGTTTGTTTATTTGGTTACACTGGGTCTTAGTTCTGGCACACGGTATCTTTGATTTCATCTTTCTCGATGCATGTGGTACTTTTTTTTTTTTTTCCTTTGGTTGCTGTATTGGAAATCTAGGGATTGAACAGGGATCGAACACATGTCTGCTGTGTTGGAGTTTTTTAATCCTGGAATATGGTTATCTAATTTCCAAAATCAGATAATCATGCACAAAATTAGTATTTGTTGACTATTTATTTATACTGAGTGAACCCATCATGTATATGATTCTATTGAACACCTGAGTAAAATTCTTTATGTGTTTCTATATCTATGAAGTGACTAATTGCCCTCACTTTCAGGGTCTTAAGGAACATATTATTCTCTTTTTTCCCTCATATTTTGCCCTACATAATCATAAACTATTTAAAAGCTCAACATTTAAATTTGCAGACCAGATTTTCTAGAATATTTAAGGATTCCATTTATCTCTGGGTTTTTCACATTAGATATTTGATTGTAAGATGTCTAGGCAATTGATCTATGATAATGCCATAATTTTGATATTGTGTAAAATTGTAAAAGGTTAATATCTGGTTAACACAAGGATATTCTAGAAGACTTATTTGTTGAAACCCATTCTATGGCTTCCCTGGTGGCTCAGTGGTAAAAAACCTGCCTGCCAACGCAAGAGATGTGGGTTTGATCCCTGGGTCAGGAAGATTCCCTGGAGAAGGAAATGGAGACCCACTCCAGTATTCCTGCCTGGGAAATCCCATGGACAGAGGAGCCTGACGGGCTATAGTCCATCAGGTCACAAAAGAGTTGGACACAACTTGGCAACTAAACAACGACAGCAATTCTAGCTCCAACTTGGGGTTAGTAACTATGGAAAATCACTGGGGCCCTCAGTTAAATGCCATTATGTACAAAGAGCTTTAGACCTTTTCGATCTACAGGGAAACTTCTAGCTGACAGAGTGTTTCTATCTTTACATGTGAGGGAAGAAAATGTAACATTTTTTCTGATATTTTATTATTGAAATATCAACAATGCTTTAAAGCAGGAGTTCCCGACTTCAGGATCTAATGCCTGATGATCTGTGGTAGAGCTGATGTAATAATAATAGAAAGAAAGTGCACAATAAATGTAATCAGCGTAAAACTACCCCCCACTGCCCATCCACTGGTGGTCTGTGGAAAAACTGTCTTCCATGAAATTGGTCCCTAGTATCAAAAAGTTTGGGGACCTCTGCTAGATCATTCCCTGTTTTCCTGTCACAGTTTACATAGAATGCCCTGGAATATAACCTGCCTTGTTGCTTTAGCCACTCTGAGAATGACTACTCTTTGTATATCTAAAAATCTCATTTGACATGAAATTATAACATGTTGAAGAATAGTCTTTTATCTTGAAGCCAGAAGAAAGAACTTTTTATGGTATTTGGATTCTGAATACCAGCTGGGCTGACTTCTTAAGTCTTCAATTAGAAATTTGATTGGTATGAATCACAGGGGAAATAGTATGGTAGAATGAATCTAATTTCATCATGCGGCTCAGATCTCTCTCCAGGTGGGTCTAATTCACTACACAGGATCAAGATGAGCCAGCTGCTTAACTTTTTGCCTGGTGATCAACAGGATGGAACTGTTCTGAAGGTATTCAGTGTTTTGTGGGCTCTGAGTTCTCTCTTTGTCTCTTTTCTCTCTCAATCTCTCTGCTTCTCTTCCTTCCCTCTTTAATGGAATGCCTATATAAATTATGGTTAAGATGGACTTTTAGCAAGGATTCCAAATTTTATAAACCCTGTAAAAAATAAAAGTGTAGCATGGTGATGCTATTCTTCACTGGGTACAAGAGAACATCTTACAGAATTTAAAGTGTTAATACAGCTTTCAAAACAGAATGGAGGCACCAGGCCAGAGGCCGAGTCACCCTGACCACTCTTCCCAGAAGAAATCCAATCTGGGATCTCATGATTTCTCTAAGGGCAGCATGAGAATCCTGGATGAACAACACCTGTGTGCCCTGGAATTTTGCCCCCACCTCCAGGCTAGTCCATAAAAGGTCTGGCTCACGCCACGTGTGGATCAAGCCCCACCCCTCGTGAAAGACTTCCTTCTCTCCCAGCTCAGAGGAGCTGTGGAGTGGCCCCAGAGTCCATCTGAGAGTATGAAGGCTTACTTGCAGCAAAGCAGGCTTCTGGAGCTGAATTTGGGGCTCCAATCTGACATCCGTCAAGGTATGAACACATTTTTTTTTTCCTAGTATCTCACAAAACTTCCAGATGTACTATGGTTTGTACAATTTCACGGTAATGGATTTACCCTTCAGGCTTTTCATTAGGGATAACTTTTGAAAGGACTGAGAAATATCTTTTCTTAAAGAGCATTATACTCTTCATGCCTTGTTTTCTGCTTGGTCATTATCATGTCTTCAGGATGTTCTCAAGCATTCTGCGGGCTTGGGTCTCACGAGGCAAATTGATTTGTACTTCAGGCTATGCTTAGTTAGCTCTAGGTCCTGTTTTCATCTCATAGAAACTTGTAGGTATCACTCATCTGCCTAAGGTCCCTCTTTTGTCTTTGTTGATTTATACTCTCATGTTTCAATCATTTGGCAGAACTTTTTATTTTAATATTTTTGTATCACTGGCTTTTAAAAAAGTTTGTGGTAGAATATATATAACAAACTTTACTATTTTAACCATTTTTTAAGTTCACTGGTATTAAATACACTCACATTATTGTGCAATTATGGCCACCGTCCATCCCCATAAACTTTTAACTGTAAAAGTGAAACCGATTTCCTATTGAACAGTATGCTGTATGGTAAACAATGTATCTATTAAACAGTATGCCGATTACCTATCAGATTCCCTATGCTCCCCTCCCCTAAGCCTGTGACAACTGTCACTACACTCTATGATTTTGACTACTCTAAGTGCCTCATATAGGTGGATTGCACCGTGTTTCTTTGTGAACCGTTTATTTTATCTAGCATAAAGTCCTCGAGTTTCATCCATGTTGTAGCCTATTTAATCACCCTTGTTTCTTAGGAGGGAGTATAAGGAGTCAACTGATTGTTCAAGGGCCAGGGTGGGGGGTGGTAAAGGGCCACTCTCTCTTTGGTTAGATTCTTAATCTTAAACTTTTTTTTTTAAATCTTAAACTTTTTTTTTTTAAAGTCTATAAGTTTCATTGTCCCTCCCAATGGGAAACCCCACTGGAAAATCCTGTTTTTACAGAAAGTTGTTAGAACTCCTAACCATCCCCACAATTTTCACCTTCCTTTCCGTCTCATTCTCTCTCTATAGTTACCAGGGTATTTTGCACTTGATTACATATCGTTCATTTTCTTCTCTTCATCTCATCACCCCTTGAACAGGTTTTAGAAGAGAGGCTGGAGGATGGTGGGGTTGTAGGGCAGAAGTGGGAGAAAAATAGGAAGGATATTATCTCTTCTGTTACTTATAAGAAAAAAAAAGTTGTTTGGCAGCAATGTCCTTGTTGCTATTGCTGTTTTGTGTGTATGTCAGTCGGTCAGTTTTGTCTGACTCTTTGTGACTCCATGGACTATACAGTCCATGGAATTCTCCAGGCCAGAATTCTGGAGTGGGTAGCCTTTCCCTTCTCCAAGGGATCTCTCCAACTCAGGGACTGAACCCAGGTCTCCTGCATTGCAGGCAGGTTCTTTACCAACTGAGCCACAGGGGTCTGATTTTATATCTTTAAGCATATTAAAAAGCAAGTGAGACGAATTATCATGCTAACATTGTTGTCAAAGTTTAAATACCTAAATATTCTCAATGACTGCAGTGAAGGGCTTTTAAGGAGGGGGAGAACTGAACTAAAAATCTTTTTTTCAATCTGAAGACTTCTTTCAGCTGTACATTTTACAGCTGAGCTTCTGGTATTTGACTTACTGTATTGATAACCTTGGCTTTAGCAGCTGAGTTGAGTGAGTCCAAGGGCTACTTTATAAAGATTCTCCTTGCCTGTGAACATTCTGAGGTGGATAGGGCATCTACATTAGAATAGAGAAGCTAAATTCCTTGTTTTGGGCATGAGCCCTTAGCTTTAACACTCACCATGCTGTGAAAGGACGTTAGATAACCCAAGAGCGGGGGAAACAAGAGCGCTCTGAAAAACATCCAAATTAATCTTTAGAATGTGTTATATGACTAAGAAACATTTTAGGCTTGAACTCAGTGCAGCATTTCAAAACTTAAGCTCAATGAGCTATCAGTTCAGCTCAGTCGCTCAGTCGTGTCCGACTCTTTGCAACCCCATGAATCACAGCAGCACGCCAGGCCTCCCTGTCCATCACCAACTCCCGGAGTTCACTCATACTCGCGTCCATCGAGTCCGTGATGCCATCCAGCCATCTCATCCTCCGTTGTCCCCTTTTCCTCCTGCCCCCAATCCCTCCCAGCATCAAAGTCTTTTCCAATGAGTCAACTCTTCGCATGAGGTGGCCAAAGTACTGGAGTTTCAGCTTCAGTATCATTCCTTCCAAAGAAATCCCAGGGTTAATCTCGTTTGGAATGGACTGGTTGGATCTCCTTGCAGTCCAAGGAACTCTCAAGAGTCTTCTCCAACACCACACTTCAAAAGCATCAGTTCTTCGACGCTCAGGCTTCTTCACAGTCCAACTCTCACATCCATACATGACTACTGGAAAAACCATAGCCTTGACTAGACGGACCTTAGTCGGCAAATTAATGTCTCTGCTTTTGAATATATTATCTAGGTTGGTCATAACTTTTCTTCCAAGGAGTAAGCGTGTTTTAATTTCATGGCTGCAATCACCATCTGCAGTGATTTTGGAGCCCCCAAAAATAAAGTCTGACACTGTTTCCACTGTTTCTCCATCTATTTCCCATGGAGCGATGGGACTGGATGCCATGATCTTCGTTTTCTGAATGTTGAGCTTTAAGCCAACTTTTTCACTCTCCTCTTTCACTTTCATCAAGAGGCTTTTTAGCTCCTTTTCACTTTCTGCCATAAGGGTGGTGTCATCTGCATAATAGGGGCTAATCATAAAATTCTTAACTATAACAGCCTTTAATTACTGCAGGGTATAGCAATGCTTTGTAATGAAACAGCAGTGAGATGCTATACCACTGTCTTTTCAAACAGTAGAACTGCCTTCAGCACCCTAAATAATAATTACACTCCAAAGTGCTCCCTAGGATTGACCTCAAATAAGGGGGGAAAAATGGAAAATGTAAAATCAGATAAAGACAGAAAGTTTCATCTTCTGTGGTTTTTTAAAAAAATTTCAGTGTATTGACATGATAATTACAATTGAAGTTACAACTGAATTCCATTATTTCAGATCTGGGGACTGAAAATTCATAGGCTTATTCATGTTAAAACTGAGAGTAATTTGTTCAAAATATCCTGGTGGGAAGAAAATTGCCTTATGTCTTTGAGGGGTCATAATAGTTTTCACAGTGTCTACAATAAACCCAATGCAGGACATAACAGATAATTGAAAACAAAAGCTGAATATATTAAGTCTGTTGGTATAAAGGTTAAAGCAGTGGAATGAAGTATTCAGGTTAAGTGATGCTATTAATGCAGTGTCTTCACAGGTGGTAAGTCTAGCACATTAATACTTAATATGGCTCTTATGCTTTTCTTATAAAGTTTCCACACTTGCTTGTAATTTGAACATTTTTTAGAAGATAGGGTTTTGTTTTGTTTTTGTTTTACAAAGAACATTTTTTCTAAAAGCCTTTTAACTGTAGGTTAATCAAGCAATTGTGCCATGATCAAAGAGAACTAAAACTAACCTGAGGGATAAATCATTATTGTTGACAAACACATAAGTTTACTGTCCTAGCCAGTAAAATAAAAGCACATCATTTTCAAATGTGTCAATATCCATAATACATAGGCTCATGAAAGCAACCATATCGAACTCAAAAATGGTTATTAAGGCTCTATTTTTTTCAAAACGTTGAAAGTTTATTTTTCAGATATTTAGAAAAGAATATGTTCCTTCATTTTCCTTGATTTCCATCTTTTCCCTCTCTTCGCGTTCTGTGTTTGCCGACAATACTTTTGTTTACTCTTTCCTCCTATTATCCAGTTTCTCTCTTTCTTTCTTCACTCTCTCCTGCTCTTTACACATTTTACTTCTGCAGCCTTCTTCTAAAGAAGAGAAAGACAATCATCAAATTATGCAATGTGTATTCAAAGTGTTGATGAGATTTCCTCAGTATTGTACACACCAGAGCCGATGAGAAGGCACCAATCTTCAAATGTCTTCATTTCTACTCTGATATATCTCCAGTGGTGCCCACAAATATTATTGAATAGTTTGATATTGTTTTATCAGGCTTCGCTGCCCAAGCAGACTTTCACTCCAGGCTTTATTCCCTCTGTCAACTTGTATACTGCCATGAATAATTTTCAGGTACAAAAATTGAGTGTGTTCGCAAAAATATTTATGAGTTTCCACCAACCACAATAGGGCCAGCACCCTTGGTGTAGTGGGCTCATCACTGTATGAGCTCCGTCAACAAGTCTAGCTCCTGCTTCTTCCCCTGCCTGCATTCTAGCCCTCCACTCTCTCTGGTTACTCCTGCTTCCCCCCACCCCTCCCCGCCCCTTGCTATCTCATTCTTCCCTCCACTTATCCAGACTTTGAGTAAATCACAACTCTTTTTCTGGGCTCCCACTTCATTTTGTAAGTACCCACATATTAGCGTGTGTTTTAATTCCAAGGGCACTTATGTGCTTCTCTTTCACAGAAGATATGGAATTCTAAACTCTTTGAGGGCAGAACAGAAATTTTCATTCAGGTCTTTTAACCTGAAAAGCCACTGTTCTTTTTGTCATACTGAATTTGCGGAATTGATAGCAAATGGAGAAGTTGAAGGTACAACTAAGATTTCAAATTTAAATGAGTGGCCAGATGGTGATTACTTGAATCAAGAGAGAGACCATGGAAGAAGTAGCTTATGGGTGGCAACATTAAAAACCCATAGTGAAGGATGTGAATAGAAAGAGTGTGACAAGTGGCTCACTGAGAAATGCCAACATATAAGGCTTGAGGGCTGGAGCTCAGAAGAAGCGAACAATGCAAGGATAGAAGCCAAGGTGGACAGATTTTTAAAGAGAAAAGAATTATCACTACAAGACACTTTAAAAGTCCATTAAATTGGGGGACTGAAGATAGACTGGTGATACACAGAAAATCATTCCAAAGACATCTCTATATCCAGGGTGGGGCTAAATCAAATTGCAGTAAATTCTAGAGTGAGGCAAAGTTGACGAATAGTTGGAGTATATGTGTTACTAAGTTTGGACTTGAAAGTGGGTAAGGAATGGGGGTTGCATCGTTGGTGCAAGACATTTCTTGGAAGTGAGAAATAAGCGTATGTGGAGGTATTTTTAATGCACTTGTAGGTTGAAGGGAGGGAGCTGGTAGGGATAAGGGTGTGAATGTACAGAAAAGAGGAGGGGACTAGTATGCAGAGGAAAAAGAATGGGACAGGATGCAGAGTGCAGATGGAGAGTTTGGCTGGGGTTGGACTTTTCTCTCAGTCTAGAGGGATGGGTGAGATGCTGGGTGAAGGTAAGGAAGGGAAAAGATTGGATAATTTTATAACTCATAATTCTGATAGTTCCCTTGTTAAATGGAAGGGACCTTTTAAGTTCAGATGTTATTATAGTGCTCATATCTTGTATTTGCCTTCTGATTTTGTGATGTCAAAGGGTGGGCACCACCTTGCCTTTGTCCAACTTATGCCTCTGTCAGTGGCAATTCATATCAGTCTCAGGAGAGAAATGAAGTTCTGCAGCTCAGTGTAGGAAAGCAATAGGGGTGTACTGATGGACCCCACAAGTGTTTACCTCCAATTGTGATATCTGAAAGTTTTAAAAAATTCTTATGCAGAAAAGTAATTTTTTCCCCAGGCTCTTTTAGTAGTCATTAATGCAATTAAAGCAATTAAGCTTTGCATTCTATGGCTCTGGTTACTTCTGGACTTTTATTGCACAGTGAGTTTGGAGATGGGCATATAATGTTTATCAAGCCTTGAAGAGCTCAGGAACATAATTTTTTTTAACCAAAATTAATAATGTTTTTAAAACACAGAAACCTGGAAAAATATTATAAACTTAGAATAGAGCAATTGTTTTATAAAATGCAGTGTGGTAAGTACTCAGTATGTGTGCTTAGTTGTTCCGTCGTGTCTTACTATTTGCTACCCCATGGTAGCAAACCTGGTAGGAACCCCATGGTAGGAACCCTGCCAGGTTCCTCTGTCCATGGGATTTTCCAGGCAAGAATACTGGAGTGGGTTGACATTTCCTTCTCCAGGGGATCTTCCTGACCCAGGGTTCAAACCTGAGTCTCCTGTAGCTCCTGCATTGCCGGCAAATTCTTTACTGCTGAGCCATCAGAGAAACCCAGGTACTCAGTGTGATTAGTTGCTCAGTCATGTCTGACTCTTTGCGACCCCATGGGCTGTAGGCCATCAGGCTCCTCTGTCCATGGGATGTTCAAGGCAAGAATACTAGAGTAGGTTGCCATGCCCTCTTCCAGGGGAATCTTCCTAACCCAGGGATCAAACACATGTCTCCCACATTTCAGGCAGATTCTTTACCATCTGAGCCAACAGGAAAGCCCAAGTACTCAATAAATACTTGTTATTATCAATACACATCTTCAGAATAATCTTATAATGTGTGTGTTTTTATTTCCAGCTTACTAATTGGAGAATAAAAGTTAAGAAAATTTAAATTACCCAAGATCCACAGCACAACTAAAATAATGCTAGAGTTGAAGTTCAAATTGAAGTCCTTCCCCAGATAAAGCCTTATTTCTTCTGAGATAATAGACTGTCTCTCAATTCTGTGAAATCGCATCAGGGAACATCAGTTTTCACAGAAGTCAAATGGTACACAGTTATGACCCAAAACCGCAATGCACCTCAGGGATCTACATGAGGAAGTCAGCGTTTTTGTCCTCTTAACCTCAAATCTTTATGCAGTGTAATTTTCTGTAGGCCATAGTTTAATTCGTGTTTTAGGGAATATGCACATTTAATTCTGCTTGATTGCATAGAGTACAGTTATCCATACTCTTTCAAAATTTTCACTATGTTTAATTCATGAAATTCCTGCTTTCATGAGCTCATATGGCTTCAACTTTTAAGTGTAGCCCACTTTAAATATTTGATAGGTTAATGAAAAAAATTTTTGAGCCTTTCGTTTTTATAAATGGATTTTTTTTGAACATGTATTAGAACTCTCAACATAAAGAGAGCCTTGGGATTAAATTTTTTTGGCAATTATAATATTTATAGAATCCCTACCATACACTAAAAGCTTTGCATGCAGCATCTTATTTATTTGAAGAGCCAGTGTCTCATCTCACTATGGTGTCAGTGTGAACTCCTGGATGTTGACTCTTCAGTTCTTACAAGGAGACAATTAGCATTTTTTTAAAATTCCTCCCAACTTAGTCCATGCTTAAACCAGAAAGAGAAACTAAATCATTGCTATCTAAATAAAGCAACAAATGAAATGAGCTAATACCTTTCTTTACAAGGACTGGTTTAGAAAGTGATTAATGCAAGGTTAAAAGTGCTAAGTAGCCATTAATAAAATATTGAATGAATTAATTCAACATTGTAAATACTACACTTTTGATTTTTTAAATGTACGTAGTCTGGAAATTACTTGGCTTATTTTTCATATTGCTTGTGAGGTTCTGGATTTCTGGAATTACAGCAGGCTTCCCTCATAGCTCAGCTGGTTAAGAATCCTCCTGCAATGCAGGAGACCCCAGGTCAACTCCTGTGTTGGGAAGATCCACTGGAGAAGGGATAGGCTACCCTTCAGTATTCTTCAGTTCAGTTCATTTCAGTCTCTCAGTCATGTCCGACTCTTTGCGACCCCATGAATCACAGCACACCAGGCCTCCCTGTCCATCACCAACTCCCGGAGTTCACTTAGACTCACATCCATCGAGTCAGTGATGCCATCCAGCCATTTCATCCTCTGTCGTCCCCTTCTCCTCCTGCCCCCAATCCCTCCCAGCATCAGAGTCTTTTCCAATGAGTCAACTCTTCGCATGAGGTGGCCAAAGTACTGGAGTTTCAGCTTTAGCATCATTCCTTCCAAAGAAATCCCAGGGCTGATCTCCTTCAGAAAGGACTGGTTGGATCTCCTTGCAGTCCAAGGGACTGCAAGAAGAGTCTTCTCCAACACAACAGTTCAAAAGCATCAATTCTTTGGCACTCAGCTTTATTCACAGTCCAACTATCACATCACATGACCACTGGAAAAACCATAGCCTTGACTAGATGGACCTTTTGCTTCCCTTGTCCCTCAGCTGGTAAAAAATCTGCCTGCAATGCGGGAGACCTGGGTTTGATCCCTGGGTGGGAAAATCCCCTGGAGGAGGGAAAAGCTACTCCAGTATTCTGGCCTGGAGAATTTTATGGACTATGTAGTCCATGGGGTTGCAAAGAGTCGGACACGACTGAGCAACTTTGTCACTTTCACAATTCACATAGTATTTGCTAAGCATGTCTGATATGGGCAAGGTTCTATGATAGGTCTCAGGAGGGAAGAAGCTAGGGTAAGGTTAGGGATTGGGAAGGAAGGAAAAATTTACTGTTTCCTGCCAGTGGAATAGACACAAAATTGTGAGAAGGAAGGATAATACAAATTACTGTGACACACTTAACAAATGCAGAAGAGTGACGAATGAAAGTGCTGAAAACACAGCCACTTTTATGATTCCATATTTAAAAAGTGAAATTGATTTTTTAAAATATTTTACTCTATGGGATGCACTAAAGCGTGAGAAAAAGTAGCTATATTTTGAGTTTGTTCGGGTTTTTCCTTACATGTTAGTTGTTTAGTCATACCCAACTCTTTGCAACCGCATGGACTGTAGTCCACCAAGTTTCTCTGTTCATAGGATTCTCCAGGCAAGAATATTGGAGAGGGTAGCCATTCCCTTCTCCAGGGGGTTTTCCCTAAGAAGGTATAAAAAAACCCAAATGAACTTTTTAGCCACCTCAATATATCCTGTATCATTTCTCTCCAAGAAATGGTGTTTTCAAGGATGGAGTCTCTCCAGCACAGGCATCTATTAACACTGAAGCTCCTTTCCAAACTGACCCTCCTCTTTTCCATTACAACTGGCATTTGCTAAGTGTTTTACAAACTAAACGATAAGCCAATTAGCAATTAGGCATTAATGACTCACTGCAGTTGCTCTTAGAGATAACATATTTACAAATTTACAGGAGCTTTCTTTAATCAAAAGATTGGATGTGGTGGTAGTAATTGATGTCCACATGGCAAATCCATGGGGAAATATTTTGGAGTTTGACTGGGTTTTGAAATGCTCTATGTCAAGAATTGTGAAATTATAAGATTTTTGTCCTTCTTGACAGCTAACAAATTAGACTACCCCAGTTTAACAAAAGCTGACAGAAAATCTGAGACTCCAAGGGGAGACAGCAAGGGCAAGGTTATATGATTGGCCTCAAAAGTATACATAAGGCAGTAGGGTAGCCAGAGCCTCATTGATTTCTCCCACCATTTCCTGAAGCTCAAATCCACAGGATGATGGAACAAGTTTCCAGTGATGCCTGCACACCTGATAGGTTGTGTGACAGGCGAGCTACCCCAAGCACCAGTAACCCAACTCTTTTATAATAGATCCAACTAAACTAGCCAGAACTTTGTCCCAGGAGAGAACATTCTCCCTGTGATGCTGGATAGTAGGCACACATGCCTTCTGCTCTGGACAGAGAAATTGTCTCCCTCTTCCAAGCTGTATACTGGATAAAAGTCCCTGAAAGAGTCCAAAACAGTAGGGCAGTTAGTGCCTCTGTATGGGAAACATACAGAAATACATAACACCCTTGGGAAATTGTCTCCTGACGCTCTGAATTGATGAGTTTTTCAACAACTGTCTCCCATTACATGCCAAGCAATGTTCCAGGATGTTTTTTTAAAGGATACTTAAAAACATCCTCATTTACTTTTCACATGATCTTTTTTCATATTTTATTTTCCTACTATATACTTTTATCCCTATATTAAAGGGATAGACATTTTATATTCCTGTTTCATAGAAGAGTAGCAGAAGGCTTAGAGAAGTCAGGTTATTTGCTTAGATATAAACAATGAGTCCCACTGATGGGATTTAACCCTAGGCTTTTCTGACTCCCATTATTGAATAAGTAAGTGAAGTTACTCAGTCGTGTCCGACTCTTTGTGACCCCATGGACTGTAGCCCATCAGGCTCCTCCATCCGTAGGATTCTCCAGGCAAGAATACTGGAGTGGGTTGCCATACCCAGGCTTTTAATTACTGCACCCTCCCACTGCAAAGATCAACCTACTTTAAATTTCTGTTTGGATTTTGTTAACAACCTTAATGACCCCACAGGAGCATGATCTAACTTGAAAGTCTTCATGCAAAGGTGATTATACATAGCAATTCATTAAACTAATAAATAATGTCTGCCTTTATATACATACTCCATTGTCTAAGTTCATTTTTTTAAAAGAGAATTAGTGAAAAAAGAAAATATAGGTCCCATTAAGAACCTCTGAGCCTCCAGTTTGCTTCTTGTTTTACTAGTATAGTCATTAGATTAGTTCTCTGGAAAATATTTCATTTCACTTAGTTCATTACTTTGTTTGGGATACTTTATTGCTGTTAAACAATTGGTAGAATGAGGTAGTCTTGACTCACTATCTATTAAAATATGGTTAGTGTTTTTGGCCACCCAGGACTGCTGAAAGTCTCTTATTAAAGGCCTCTAGGCTTCCACTTTCATCCTACTTTTGTGTGCACACATTTCATGCAGCATTTGTAGGACAAGTCCTATGTGGCGGTAACATTTAGGCGGCTCTCTCTGCCTCCAGTGTTCTCCTTCCACTGTATTCTATTATCCTCCAGTTTCATCCCATGAAGTTGCTTCTAATCTCCCCCACAGATTAAAATCATCCTTCTGGTGAACTTCCTTAGGTTTTATTTATCCTACTCATGGGTAATTTTGATTGTGTATCTTTTTTATCCATACAGTCGTACTATAAACTTCTTTTGGCAGTAACGGGTATCTTACTTATCTTTGTATATTGTTATATTGTATAAGTTATATTTGTTGCAATGTAGCCTAAGAGTTTAGGCTTCAGAGGAACTGGCAAGGAGAATATAAGGAATTATATACTCTCAATGTGAAGAGGGAAGACGTTTCTCTTTTATGCCTATGCCCCAGGTCCTTCTGTGGTGTACAAAAAGGGGATATGAGCTCTCTTTCTGTTGTGGCCTGGTGCACCCATTTTGTTTGTCTTGCTTCCTGCATTATATATTTCCTATTGAGATTTTGAGGGGAGCCCCTTCATATGTTCTAAAACATTCTGGAACTTCCTTTGCATTGCTTATTCCAAAGTCTCTCTACATGATATGCTGCTGCTAAGTAGCTTCAGTCGTGTCCGACTCTGCGTGACCCCATAGAGGGCAGCCCACCAGGCTCCCCCGTCCCTGGGATTCTCCAGGCAAGAACACTGGAGTGGGTTACCATTTCCTCCTCCAACGCATGAAAGTGAAAAGTGAGAGTGAATTCGCTCAGTCGTGTCTGACTCTTAGCGACCCCATGGACTGCAGCCTACCAGGCTTCTCCGTCCATGGGATTTTACAGGCAAGAGTACTGGAGTAGGATATACCAAGCCAAAAAAAAGAGTTAGAAACCCTCTGTTCTCAGTGTTTGTTTTTTTATAAAAGAATAATATTCTTTTAATAAGTAGTAACACTAATTAGTGGTGTGAGCAGATGGCTTTCCACTTTCTTCCTATTCAGAGCAGATGATGGGTTATGCTTCAAATCTTTGTATGTCATGCTCTCTGTGACATCAATCTGCAGTGAGTAAATGGAATGTGTGTGTTCACCAAGATGTAAATATAAAAGTTTTCCATGACCTTTTCCTTTTTTCTAATATGTATTCAGAATATGTATATATAAATGTAGGTTTATGTGTATCTGTATGTAACATAATATACATACACATACACACCTTAATTTTAAGATGCATATATTTGCACATTAAAATGTTTTCTGATACTAGACTGCTTTTTATGTTGACTCATATATTTAATGTTTCTTCCTCTGAAAAGCTATTATTAACTGATGGTGTGTTTCACAATCGATGCCTTAAGAACAGCTAAATAAATCACTTATATAAGGGAAAGGCCAGTTGAAATAAAATTACCGTAGTTTGTAATGGGAAATAAGCCTTTTGCCAGAGTTAAGCACCCACGTATGGCTGCTCTTCCCTGAGATTTCTGAGAAGAAGAAGCAGTGGAGTCAGTGTTCCACGTCAATCTGGCGTTAACACGACATGGCAAGTATTCCTGGGGCTGCTGTAATTCCAACAACACAGTCTTCTCCTGCCTAACATCACAGTAATCTTTGTTGGCGTTAAAGCTATTTCATCTCTGGCAGGGTAACATTCAGTGGATGGATTAGGAGCCTTATCTTGCTAAGACCAGCATCAGAAATCAACAGATGAGTGACTTCTGCAAATAGCACCTGCAGGAGGAGCACACTTTCCCCAAAGTTTCCAGGGATGATCCAACACTGCAGATGGCATAAATGGGGAAGTGGAGGAATGTGATTTTTCTGAGAATTTTTCAAGCTTGGACTAGGTCCCAGGGGATGAACAGTTTAAGTTCAGCTATTTTTGGTTTTAAAGCAATAGAAGGAAAACAACTCGAACATTTTGTTCCTTCCCTTTTCAGGTACAAAAACTGATGCAGATTGTAGACTTTGCTGAAAGCACCTAAATAAACCATGCCACGCTGCCAACTTATTTTTCATAAATGATTTTCACTCTCCTCTAATACAGTGTGTATATTTGAATCACCTGAAAGTAAGTGAAAGTGTTAGTTGCCCAGTCATGTCTGACTCTTTGCAACCCCATGGACTGACTGTAGCCTGCCAGGCTCCTCTGTCCATGGAATTCTCTAGGCAAGAATACTGAGGTAGGTCTCCATTTCATTCTCCAGGGGATCTTCTTGACCCAGGGATCGAACCCAGGTCTCCTGTGTTGCAGGCAGATTCTTAACCATCTGAACCACTGGAAAATCATAGAGATAAAAATTTTTTTCTTCTGCAATAACATTCTTTTCCTTTTAAAAATGGTAACTTGGCAAGGAAGCAGTTTTCTTTTCTAGCTTCAGTTTCCTCATCTGAAAAATGTTGAAAACAATAGTTCATATTTCAACGGTTGTTATGGAGACTGGGTTATGTAATACGAACAAGATACTTGTCCTGGTGGCTGACTATAGCAACATTTCAGTAAATAATACACAATAAGTACATGAACATTTTCACACTTACACATTTTAGATGCTTTCATCACTTGTATGTCCATCTCTCCCTGCTGAGCAGGGCATGAAGATATGTGCCAGTGAAAACTGGGCTTCAGTCTGTTTATTCTAGTCCGTGTATCCCTACTCCTGGCAGATGTCTCCCCTGATTCTGTCTGTAAGAAGCTTATTTCTCAGTACTCAGAGATTACAGACAGTTCACGTCGGTTCCAAGGAGGCTTGGTTTCAACAGAGTTCTCATAGTGAGATGGGTCACTGCACTCAGAGCCAAGCTCATAAAAATCACATTCAGCTTCCATTTCATCTTCCAGCCTTTCTCCATCTTGTGATGAGCAGCACCTGCCACCACTGCCATCTCATCTAGTCACTTTCCATCTTGAAACGCAGTGAAGCTTCCCTTCTCTGATCTCCCTACACTGAAGCAAATTATTCTCATTCTTGTTGGTGGTGGAAAGTGAATTAAATTGAAGTCTGAAGTGCAGTCGCCTGTAGATGTTACTCTGGGATTTTTTTGCAAAGCGATGTCATCAGCCAACAGCTAACATCTTTCTTTCTGGTTTTGTTTGCAATTTGCCTACACATGGCACTAAACAAGAGACCAGAAAAAGAGAAACGTACAGAAGCTGACAGTAAGAAATAGATCATTGACACCACTATTTGCAAGTCCCTTTTCTTATCTGCCTCTCTCTATCTGAATGGAAAGGGAAGACAGATGCATCAGCACAGCTGCACCTTGGACAGATAATCTGGAGGCAGGCTTCCATCCCACCTTCTGGGGTAGAAATGGGGAGTTCATTGGAGATAAAGAACAATTCCTGGGACAGATTTTCTTCCAGACAGGACACGCCACTGGAATGAATTGAAAAGGGCAGTTAGGGGCCTGCCATATCAACTGCTGGGAGAAGGCAATGGCACCCCACTCCAGTACTCTTGCCTGGAAAATCCCATGGACGGAGGAGCCTGGTGGGCTGCAGTCCATGGGGTCGCTAAGAGTCAGACACGACTGAGAGACTTCACTTTTCACTTTCATGCATTGGAGAAGGAAATGGCAACCCACTCCAGTGTTCTTGCCTGGAGAATCCCAGGGACAGGGGAGCCTGGTGGGCTGCCGTCTATGCGGTCGCACAGAGTCGGACATGACTGAAGCGACTTAGCAGCAGCAGCATATCAACTGCCATTTATGTTCTAGGAGCCATAAGATGTTTACATTATTTTAAAAAAATCGACCACAGGTGACTACTTCAGACTCTGAGGAAGCTGTGGGGTAATGCATGGAAGGAACATTACCCTGAGAGTTAGGAATCCTTTGCTAACTGATTCAGCCCCCAAGAACCTGTGGGGTATTGCCTAGAGCCTTCACTGTAATCAGCACAGTTCCTTTGTACAATGAAACGGGTTTGTACATTTTATTCTGAGGATCACAAAGGGGACATACTCTGGAGCCACCTTAAGACTTGAATGTACAGGTACTTACTAGTATCTGTCATTTTCATTCTCAACAATTAGAGAATGATTAATCAGTTGATGAGATTGGAGCTTTCCAATTATTTTCCTTTCTTCTTGCAGCTTTTGGGTCATTTCAGCATTCACTGATTATAATGCACATACACACACACATATGGCTGAGGAAGTCATAAATACAGGAACTTGAAGAAGTCCATCTAACTTCTTAGTAATAATTCTGGTGAAGGGCTTCAGGGCAAAGAACTGAAACCCATGATTACAATGAGATTTGGAGATTAAGATTTTGATAAGGTTTAGAAACATACTGTTTCATTTATTTTATGTGTTCTATTGCAATTGATGGCAGATAATGGCTATAACATAAATGAGAGTTTGAGGTAGGAGCTGCATAATTCCTAAATACATTGAGAGATTTGTATGCATAACCTTGATTTCCAAATTTGATACAGGACTTAAAAACTAATTATCATTCATGAAGCACCAGCAAAGCTTATGGCTTATGGTAGTAGATGGAATATTTTTATATCTATCAAGACAAGGCTTTTCCTGGAAGGTTAGACTAGTCTAAACTCTCCCAGTAATTAAGGAAACATTATCAGTATTGTTATCCTAATTAGCCTCAATGTATATTATAGAGTACACAAGCAAATATCCCATTTTGGGGAAGGAAAAGGACCTAACATAGTTACTGTGTATCTGGCACTTTGCCCAGCTCATTGCATGTTTTATTTTATTCTATTCTTTAAGAAAAGCAGTAACATCTATAGTGCCAAAAACTTATCATCTTCCTTGAATGTTAATGGGAAGGTCATTGTTCTTCGCCACACTTTATTTTCCTCCTTTCTCCCATTCATTTCCTAGCATCCTTCTTTCTAAGTTCCTTCTTCCTTCTCCTTTCCTGGAGTCCTTGGTCTTTCTCTTCTCTCCCCTTCCCTGTGTTGCTTTTCTGCAGTTCTCAATATGCTATAGGCTCCTGTGTGAGTCCTTTAGTTCTAATGGTAACTTTTACAGCTAAAATTGTTGCAGGCTGCTGGCATAAGTCAAATCACATTTGGCAAAATGTATGTTATATATCTGGAAACTGGGTTATACTCATTCTAGAGCAATTAACTAAATAATTGTTCTGGCATCAAGACAGCCTTGTACTATTCTTGTAACGAATTAGATAATTTTAACTAGAGCTCCACCTAATACTTCCAGGGAGTGCTAAAAAAACCTGGCCCATTCTTGATTCAGATCAATTAAATGGCTCTGAAGCATTTTTATTTTCTTTTTCAGGAATTGTGCAGGCCTTAATCACTGTTTTTGAACTGGGAGTCCTTGGTCGTTGATGAAATAAAAAACAAATGCGCTCTTTGAATTAAGCGAATTATACAGTGGAGAAAGCAAAACCTTTACCATCTCTAATTTTTTTTTTTTTTTTTTTTTTTGCTAAGGCATTTTCCCAGCTTGTTCAATACATCAGATCAGTCACTGAAAAAAGATGAGTAAGTTCCTTGTTCTAAGATGTGACATTAGAAAGAATTTTGCAAAGGAGAGGAAAAGGATGTTTCTGGTCTGGTATTGGTGTCGTTTACATCACTGTCTCACCCTCCACCCGATCTGACTATTGGTTGGGTATTTAGAGACAGAAATCTGTGTGCTTAGCTTTGTGTGGTTCTGCTGTTCCACCAACAGGGAAAATAAGAAGGTATTGCTATCTTGCTCCTAGGTGTTTATAACGTTGTTGGGGAGTTTAGAGGATCCTACTTACATAGTTAAGAACAAGTTCTGCAGGAGACCTGGGAGTAACCTGTATTGTTGTTATCCTTTAATGTCCACATAGTGTTTGGAGAAAACAAACAAGAAAAAAATCTGAATAGCTATTGAAGATTTTTTCTTTTTTTAGAAGGGTTTGGAGTTGAAGATGAGCCCCAGAGAAAGTGATTCAGAAAGAAGAGAGTGTCTCTAGCAAGGAATCTTTTTCTCTTTTTACCTCTTTACTCACCTTCTGCTTTGCTGTGAGGTGGAGTGGAGATGCCTTTATCCAGTAGTACATCGGAACCTGAGACCATTAGTTTGGATTGCTTGTTTCTACCTAGTGCCGAAACCTCTACCTAAGTCTTGGTCGGTCATCTGTAAAAGGGGGATAATAGCCCTTATCTCTGGGGGGAGGTCTCAGAGGATTCTTTGTGATGTTCTTCATTCACAGTATATGTGTGTTCTCAGCAGTTAATTCTAGGATCCCTGCTAGACTTGGGGAATATAGAGGTAAGCATATTGGATATGTTTTTGTCCTCAAGGAGCTCAGAGTGCAGCAGAGAGGATAAATGCAATTATATAAAATTCTCTGCACAGTTCTGGACTCATAGCAAGACTTTAGTGAGTACTGGGGGTGTCAGCAGCTTTCAATAATCATAGCACCTAGTGGGAAAATTCAAAGTAGAAGAAATAGCCTCAACCTTTCTGCCAATGTAGTTGGACCAGCCTGTGGTATTATGCAATTCAATATTGTATATTGTCATTAGACCTTCTTAAAAGCTTCCCAGTATTGAGCACTGTAACATACTGATGTTTTATGTATGCGGTAATATGTTAGGCTGAACTGCACCTCCTTCAATAGGAATTCTGCCTTTATATTTGTATGATCAGTGGCAAGAAACTGTACAGCATAAAGGGGTACCTCATCTTGGAAACTGAGATACCTGTTATTTTCTTGACCTTCATTGTGAATAAAATGTACCCAGTCATCCAACCCTTTGGCACTCAAAGATATACTGCTATGCAAATGGCACCTGGGGATATACCTCAATCCAGTATCTACTTAGTCTTACACAGTTTCATCTTTTCTATGTGTCTTCTGTCTCCTTTTCCCACTAGTTTCTGATGCCTACTGTCACAGACTCCTGAGAAGCAGGAATCTGAATCTGGTACAGAGATCATGTGCATGAAGTTTATTGGAGAGTGTGCAGGGATCACACCTAAGCCAGAGACAAGACAGAAAATAGACGTGGGCAGAGGGAGAACTTGGGCTGTGCAGTGGTGTCACTGAAATAAATCCCCAGCCAGCCCAGTGGGAGCTTTGAACCTGGAAGATTCCTTCAGAATTGCCACAAGCTGGGGCAATGTTGTGAGGCCTTTAGATCCCCATGTTGATCAAACACTGGGTGAGGGCTATCCCGGGAATAGAGCATGGCTTTGGGTGAGGTGATGTCTGCAGGCAAGGTGACTTCCTAAGAGGGCTGGCAGTGCCAGTCCCTTCCTTCTGAAGGATCTGGGTGTTGCATCACAACATCCACTACATATATATTCCTCCCTAAAAGATAAATTTAGGGTAGAATCCAAAGTGATTTATTTGTAATTTTTATGTTCTCTATGGCAATCTATGAGATTGCCAATGCCTCCCTAGAATGATTATGAAACTGGTATTCAGACACACTTAAATCTTCCAAGAGTCTCCATTTCAACAGAAGGTGAAGGTGAAGTCGCTCAGTCCTGTCCGACTGTTTGCGACCCCGTGGACTGTAACCTACTAGGCTCTCCGTCCATGGGATTCTCCAGGCAAGAATATTGGAGTGGATTGCCATTTCCTTCTCCAGGGGATCTTCCCGACCCAGGGATCGAACTGGGGTCTCCCGCACTGGAGGCAGACGCTTTAACCTCTGAGCCACCAGGGAAGCCCCTGGTGTCAACAGAAAGCTGACACAATGGTGAGACTTGGATTCTCTGAAATACATAGCTATTGAGGTTGGAGAAGAGACTGAGTGTTTTCCAGGTAATGAGCCCACCTTTATGACGAGTCCTTTCCCCCTTATTTGGTTATATATATTTTCTCACCTATTTGGTTATATATGGTAGAGCTGAAACTTTTGATCTTTTTTGAACTCTTTCTTGGGTCCTGAGTCAGCATTCTCATGAAAATGTTATAGTCAAATTAGGTAGTTGCCTATCATTTACTGCCTTCCTTATTGCATGTATATTCTTCTTAATCTTGTTTACATTAGTAAATAAATAGCTCCTGGAGAGCAAAACGAGACTTTTATTTCCATCAACCACTATGATCACTGGTTCAACCATATCATAATTATGATGCATTGCTGTACTAGCTAAACTAATGAGTCCTCAAACCAGTGCAATAAAAGTCACAAATGAGACTTTATTCAATTTTCAATAATTGCACATTAAATTGCCCAGGAATGAGTACAATATAAGCCTTCTGAGTGTGTGATTATTTTCTTACTTTTAATTTGTTTCTTTATATCAGATATATTTTAATTCCAATTCAGAAGTGGTGAAATCTTACATTGTTTTAAAATTTGTCCTTTAATGTTATTATGCTTCTTAAATGTAAAAGAGCTATAAGGTAATACAGTTGGGGGAAAGTAAATTACACATAAAAAATCCATTTCAATGCTAATGAAGTATGCTTTTGGAGAGAGAATAGATAATACTTAAATTTATTTCCTTTGAGAAAAGGTGTTGGTTAAAAATACGGGCATGAGCTTTCTAGTTGGTTACATTTTTCTATTCATGTCTTAAAGGAAGTGTTTTGTTTTAAATTACTAGGAAAAAAAATTCCACAAACAAAACAAAATAGGTTAATGACTGGTTACAGATTTAAAACTCTCCATTTCTTATTTTCTATACTTAAACCTAGGAGTATTGCTTTCAAACTTTTTAAAGAATTGGAATATTTTTTACTCTGTAATACAGGTTGAAAACAAAATATCCATTTTATTTTAATAAGCAAGGATTCCTGCTTTACCCCTTCAACTAGTATTCTTTTTATTAGTTCATTTCTGTACTTTTGAAGTGTAAAGGATAAGATTATAAAACTTCTCTGTGTATCTATCACTAGTTTCTTCAGTTATCAAATTTAACCTTGTTTTGTCTACACTACCCACTCTCCCTATCCCCATCCAGGTTAGTTTGTGTGTGCGTGAAAGTCGCTCAGTCATATCCAACTCTTTGCCACCCCATGGACTATACAGTCATGGAATCCTCCAGGCCAGAATACTGGAGTGGGTAGCCTTTCCCTTCTCCAGGGGATCTTCCCAACACATGTCTCCCTCATTGCACCCAGATTCTTTACCAGCTGAGCCACAAGGGAAGCCCAAGAAGACTGGAGTGGGTAGCTTATCCCTTCTCCAGCTGATCTTCCTGACCCAGGAATCCAACTGGGGTCTCTTGCATTGTAGGTGGATTCTTTACCAGCTGAGCTACCAGGGAAGCCAGATTACTTTAAAGTTATATAATTTCTCTGTAAATATTTCAATATGTACCTTCATAGGATAAGGACTCTTAAAACACAGAATCATAAGCCTACTATTATACTTAAAAATTAACAATTTTCTAACAGCATTAGATATCAAGAAAGTGTTCAGGTTCTTTGAATGTCAGAAATTACGTTTCAAATCATCAGCAGTCAAATAAGACTCACACGTTACAGCTAGTTGATAAAACTATGAAGTCTCTTTTGCTATATAGGTTTCCTCTCCATGTCTAATTTTGTTTTACAATTTCTTTGTGGAAGAAATCAGGTCATTTATTCTGTATGGATTCTGCTGATTGCATTCCAGTGTGTCGATCATCATGTTCCACTGTCTCATTTATTTCCTGTAAATTGGTAGTAAATTCTTCCAAGAATTGATTAGATTTAGCTTTAATTTTTGGACATGAATACTTGAGATAATGTGTTGTATTTCCATCTACCAGGAAGCATGTAATATCCGTTTAACTTTTTTATGATAACAATAGCCATTAATGATTATTGCCTAGATCCATTACTTAATTACAGTGTTAAAATATTAAAATTCTATCTCTCACATTTCACTTATTATCTGGGGTACTACTGTTCAGTTCAGTCGCTCAGTCGTGTCCGACTCTTTGCGACCCCATGAACTGCAGCATGCCAGGCCTCCCTGTCCATCATCAACTCCTGGAGTCTACCCAAACCCATGTCCATTGAGTTGGTGATACCATCCAACCATCTCATCTTCTGTCATCCCCTTCTCCTCCTGCCCTCAATCTTTCCCAGCATCAAGGTCTTTTCAAATGACTCAGCTCTTTGCATCAGGTGGCCAAAGTATTGGAGTTTCAGCTTCACCATCAGTCCTTCCAAAGAACACCCAGGACTGATCTGCTTTAGGGTGGACTGGTTGGATCTCCTTGCAGTCCAAGGGACTCTCAAGAGTCTTCTCCAACACCACTGTTCAAAAGCATCCATTCTTTGGCACTCAGCTTTCTTTATAATCCAACTCTCAGATCCATATATAACTACTAGAAAAACCATGTCCTTGACTAGATGGACCTTTGTTCACAAAGTAATGTCTCTGCTTCTAATATGCTATCTAGGTTGGTCATAACTTTCCTTCCAAGGAGTAAGCGTCTTTTAATTTCATGGCTGCAATCACCATCTGCAGTGATTTGGGGGTACTACTGTAAAGAAATACTACTCTAAAGGGGTGTTCAAGTATAAGGAGAAGTGGATACACCTGTGGCTGATTCATGCTGATGTTTGCTAGAAACCAACACAATACTATAAAGCAATTAATCCTTCAATTAAAAATAAATAAAAATAAATACTTCCCCTTATCAACTATTTAAGTATCTTAAGATACAGTTTGCATACAGATTTAGTTTGCGTGATTCTTTATTTATTAGTACAAAACAACAATTGGTTCCCAATATCCTCTAGATATAACCAGTACATTTTATTATCTACTACATACTATATATTTTTTATATGTTAATCCATTGAAGCTGTATTATGTATTGATGTTTAATTGTCCTATCTTTAGCCAGTGAAAGCCTCTAAGTTGGTTTGTGAGTCCAAAGGACTGTAATACTCTTTAGTAGCTTCCTAGTTTTCTGTTATGATAAAAAGTGCTAGTTTCATTTTATATATTTTATGTTACAGACATTAAAATCTCCAGAATTTCAGGAAATTGTATTAAAAGTAACAATTTGGGTGCTAGAGTTAGGGGTTATTTGCTTACTGTTAAAGGTTATTACTTTTGGTTTGGTCCTTGAATTTGGGTTTTTCCAGTGAACAGAACTTTTCTTGTCTTAGTAAATTACATCATGAATTCTTATTGATACATTCTACTCACTTTTAAGATTATCGAATTTTTATTTAACTGTATTGATCTTGCATATATATCTCATTTGTCTCGTGCTGGAAACCTCAGTTCTCAAAGAAATCAATATAATCATTCAGTTGCTTTATTCTCTCATACACACAAACACAATGAACTCAATAAAGTAAAAACACCGCCATGGGCAATATGCTTAATACAGTTTAAATTTTTTTTCCAATTTTTTTTTTTTGTACTTAGGTTATGTCTCACCTCACATGTGGTAAAAGTTTCCATGTTTCAAAGTCACTTAAAATAGTCCTGTTTTCCTAGAAACTCAGAACATAGTTGGGTTTATTTGCTTTACTTCAGCTTTTTAGAATTTGCCTTTAAAAATTTTTATGTGCATTTTCATTGTTCCAATATCAAGTCTATAAACAATGTGCAGAGAACCAAGTTCTGTCTCCATCTTCCCGACCTCAGGCCTTATAACTCCTATATGAAAATTTTTTAACTGATCCTTCCATCAAAACCCCTCCTTTTTTCTTTTTCTTTCTTTCTTTCTTTTTTTTTTTTTTTGGCACTTAAGGTTTGTATTTTTGCTTTAATGATTATTTTATAGAAATATGTTTATGTAATAACCGCAGTCCCTTTCTAGATGCTGTCCTACGATGAGTGCAACTGAAGTAGCTGATGACCTATTTCTCTTTCCCCATTCTCTCCCAGCATGTTATGTAAAGCGTTATTCTTTCTCAGTTAATAATGTAATGATTATTTTGATCTATTTTTAATATATCCTTTCCATTCTTCACCTCGTTTGATAAATGTATATAAGGTTGTATAACCTTCACATACTATGATTTCTCTACTATAAACATCATTTAGCTTTAATTTTTTCAGGCACATATTCAAGTAACATTTATTGCTAGTCCTAATGTTTTCACTCTATTTATTTTGATTTTCAAGAGCCCATTCTTAGAAAGTGCCTGAAGAAGGGTTTATAGGCATAATATTCTTAGAACTCTTGAATTTTCATAACATTTTGTCATGGCTTTTATACTTGAAATCACTTATGCTTAATATTAAATCATTGGCTCACATTTACATGCCGTTTTTTTTTTTTTTTTTACTAAATTCCATCATGTTTCTTTTTTACTAAATTGTTTTCTGTCATAAAATGTTGCTTTAGACAATTTGATTATCTCATCTTTTTTTATTAGTAACTTAATACTTTTCCCTATCTCTCCATGTACTCCTATTTCTTTTAAGGTTAATCATATTATTAGTATATTTTTCTGTGCTGGCTCTTCTGGTTATAATTCCAAGTTGCTGCTTATTTTAAAGCTTATCAAGTTGAAAATTTCAGTATTCTATTCCATTGCAGTTTTTTTCTCTTTTCTTGTGTGTGTGTATGGGTGTATGTAGAATCTTTACTTTCACTTTCTTTATTTCTATCACTGTCTCTTGAATCTTATATCTTCATTTTCCAATTTTAAAGTTTTCTCCTCCCATATGCTATTTCTCTTAATTTATTATCCCTCGTACTTCTTCACTGATGTTCTCCCATGTATTTTTGAAATATTTTTCTATTTCCAGATATATTCTGTATTTTTCCAGCAATCTTTTCAAGTCTTTAGTCATCTAAATTCTGAGCTTTTGTACATCAGTTATGTCATTATTTCATCATTTCTTTAATTTCTTGCAAATTCTTTTGATGTGGCATTATAATTCTCACCTTTTCAGGAGTATATTTCTGATATGCATTCATTTGTTTATAGACCCATTGTTCTGTACCTTAGTTTTTAATTGAAGTAAAGTCAATTTACAATGTTGTGTTTCAGGTGTACAGAGTAGTGATCTGCACCTTGTTTTTTAAACATATTTTGGGTGAGGTTTTATCATAAACGTTTCACTATTCATGTTTAAATGGGATCATTTTTCCTGTATTTTTATTAGAAGATGGGCCTGGATAGCTTCCGTCATTTCAGATCTGAGGAACAACTTCTGTTACTTTCACAGTGTTCAACGTTATGACCTGTGCTTTCTGTGATACGAAAACCCTCCTTCTCGGCTCTGCTTTTATCAGAACCTTTTCTTTGTCTCTCTGTCCCTCTCTTGTTCAGTTTGGTTTCTATTTCCAGTAGTTTGTTCTCAGTGTCGACCTCTTGTTCTAGAAGAGAGCTTCATCTAGTTAGAGTCCGGAGTTTAAAAGACCCAGACCACTCCACCACCACCTGACATTACTGTGGTTCTATGCCACTAACCTGCAAATGGGAGCCGGTAAACCTTCCTGCCATCTTTGGCTCCTTCTCTCAGATTGGCCTGTTGAGTATTCTGGTTAGTACTGCTGGTTTTCTGGGTCTTAATGTCATTGGAAGTCTTTTTTTTTTTTTTTTTTTTCCTGTTTCCTCTTCTAAATTGCAGATTCCACATGGGTCTTATTGTTATTGGTGCTGTGTCTCTCCCAATTTGAATTTTCAGGTTTGGGGATCACCTTACAGCTTTTTTTTTGTTTTTTTTTTTCTTGCAGAGAAACTTTGAGACTTTGTAGTCTTCCAGTGGCTCTGTCAGTTATCCTGGAAGTCAATGGCATTCAGATAGGTCTTCAAAAAACTTTTCTGCCATCATCATTTTCCTAGGCTAGTATCTTAAACTTAAGTTCTACTCAACATTTCTGAAAGAGAAAAATTGTATGGAAACTTCCATCAAAATCTGTCTAACTCAGTTTTATTAGGTAAAGCAATATGTTTCTATTTGAATTTACTAGAAAATTCTATGAGAATAGTGTTCTGGGAGAAAAATAATATATAAAAATAAACCAGCCCTATATCTTAGCAAGGGAAAATGGAGCACACAAACAATGTAGTTAGATTTGATGTGACACCGTTATCACTGAGTAATTTCTGAGCTTTTTACTGAGTCTCCATTTCAGTGCTGAGCTCACTGTAGGCACCTGGCAAATTTTGTGAATGAATAATTGAGACCCTTTGAACCCTGGTAGCTTCCTTGCTGAGTTACTCTTGAGAGTGACAAAGAATAGGTGTAAAGTGCCTCACACATCTTTCTCCTGCCTTCATTACCTTAGGTCTCCTAAGGACAAATGAGTGTGTTTATGTGTGAGGGCACATGCATGTATGGAGCATCCCCACCTCCCAGTACTGAAGAGCTGTTCATCAGAGCTTTTTATGGCAATATTTAAGTAAATTATGCATTATGCATGCATGCCAAGTTGCTTCCGTCATGTCTTTGTAATCCGATAGGCTTTTAAAAGAGTCAGAAATATGCCTTCATGACTGACTTATTTAATTTTGAAATTGCTGACAATCCCAGGCCTCTGTCGTGGGGATGCTAGCTAGTAGGTTATCATTTAACCTCAAGAAAATGCCTCAGACAACATCAGCAAGGCTTGGAAATAGCAAAGACACTTTACTGAGGCTTTTAGGGCAAGCTTAACTGGAGCAATGATAAGACTGGTGACTAGGAACAAGCCGAGGGAAAAAGTGCCAATTTTAAGAAAAGATCAACACTCACAACAATCCAAAAATGAAGGCTGACAGGCAATTGATTGCTTCATTCCACTTCCACTAACCATAAGGGCAATACAACTGGATGGAGAAAAACAACTGATGGAATGCCCAGGCTTTGCCTCTTAAAGAGAACAATGCACTTGCTTAATAGAAGCCAGGAATATCTTTTCCCTCTCTCAGTATTAGTTTCTAGATTCATAGATTAGGTTGGGATCAAGCAGAAATGTGAGCAAACTGATTTTTTTTTATTTTTTAAAGAAATCATTGAGATGGTTAATTTACAGTATTAGTTTTAGGTGTACAAAATAGTGATTCAAAAACTGTATGTATTATTCTCTATTATTAGTTATTATCAAATATTGAATGGATTCCCTGTAGTGAACAATATATGCTTGCAACTTGTTTTATACATAATAGTTTGTAAACCTCTTAATCCCCAACCCTTATCTTGTCCCTCTCCCCACTGGTCACCACTAGTTTTTCTGTGAATCTGTTTCTTGCTCGTTACACTTATTAGTCTGTGGTTTAGATCCCACATATAAATGATACTATAGAGTATTTGCCTTTATCTGAATTATTTTACTAAAAATGATAACCTCTGGGTTCATCCATGTTGTTGCAAATGGCACAATTTCATTCTGTTGTTATGACTGTGTAATTGTGTGTGTGTGAGTGTAGTCACAGCTTCTTTATCCTTTGGTCTGTTGATGGACACTTAGGTTGCTTCTGTATCTTGGCTATTGTAAATAATGATACTATGAACATTAGGGTGCAAGTATCTTAATGAATGAGTGTTTTTGTTTTCTTCAGATATGTACCCAGGAGTAGAATTGCTGGATCATGGGCTATTTCCATTTTCAGTTTTTTGAGGCAATTTCATTCTATTTTCCACAATGGGTATGCCAGTTTACATTCCCATCAGCAGTGTACAAGAGTTCCTTTTTCTCCACATCCTTACCAATATTTGTTATTTGTAGATTTCTTTAAGGATAGCCTTTTTGGTAGGTGTAAAGTGATGTCTCATTGTGGTTTTGATTTGTATTTCTCTGATTAATGATGTTGAGCATCTCTTCTTGTGTCTATTGGTCATCTGCATGTCCTCTTTGGGAAAAATGTCTTTTCAGGTCTTCCCATAGGCAAACTGCTGCTTGTGCTAGAAATGGTATTTAAGTAAACAGATGACTGTCCTCAGCTCTGTCTCTATATTTCTCACCTACACTTAGAGTTTAATTTCAGTAAATGAATGGAGTAGGAAGTAGGAGAGATTGAAGATTGATTCTTTAAGCATTGTGTCAGTTTCAAATACCTCAAATACAGTGTTGACTAAGGGGCTGAATCTTGTTTTTTATGTACTGTGTAAGTTCAAGAATTTAGAGGAACAGAAAATGGTCATGGAGAAGATTCTTCTTAGCATAGTAGAAATATATAGATGAATGCCTGATACACTGGGAATTGAAACAACAACTTAGGCCCATAAATTTGCCCCTGACTTTAAGTCAGAGTAAGGAACCACAACCTAAGTGGGAACTGAGCACACTCATGGTAAATTGTCTACACTTCTGCTGGCAGAACTTGAGTCTAGATAGTTCTTTTCAGATACAAGTAAGTAAACAGGAAAAAAGCAAGATGAGCCTATAAAATGAAGAGCAAGAACAATAACAGCAACAGCAGCAGCAACAAAACTGCAGAATAGGAAAATAGGAATGTTATGACTATTTAGAAGAACATGCCACTGAAAATGGTCTATTTTCAGAATTCATATAGGAACCAGAAAAACAAGTTGTTCTGCGTCTTTGAGAGTGTATCAGAAGGCGAGAAAATATTTTGGTGAAAAGTTAAAATAAGAAAAAAAGGGGAGATGGTAAGATTGTTGCAAGGAAACAAGAAAATACAATAGCAGAATTAGAAGCTACACTGGAGATACAGTATGTGGAAGAATGAAAGTATGGAAAATAAAATTAATAAAGAGAAAATGTAAAGTTCCTCAGAAATATAAAGAAAAAGTACAAAGAGATTAATATCATGATAGAGTCAGCAATAACAAAACAGATAAAAAATATTCAATCTAGAAATTAAAGGTATTTCTGAATTAGATACTAGAATAAAGATCATTTAAGAATATAGTTAAATACTGAATATTCATTTTATTTATAAAATATCTGAGAATGTAGATTTAAAGACTTTCCATACTTATGTAAAGGCCAAAGGAAAGAGATTCATATCTAAACATTCTACCAAAAATTTTTAGGAAAGATTAAAAGAAATCAAGCACTCATTGAGTCAGGATAAATGATTATTGCTTAAAAATAACACAAATCGGGTGGACCTGAGGCTGTTCCTGTGTAGTACAGGAAACGTGACAAGTGGATCAGGATCTTTTGGGGAAAAATTGGGGGAGGGGAGTGCAGACTAACCAGTAGTGATGATCTTTCATATGTAAAGAGGAAAAGAGACTATAAGGTGTACAAGGACTTAGAAGACACATTATCTACATATTATTATTGATACGTTAATGACTACCAAACATAATGACTAGTCAAGAATGCATATTCATTATAAGAATATCAAGTTCAAGCGAACCTTGTTTATTTTATACAAAATTAACATACCTGAGTTCATCAGATTACTTTTGCAACTTGGATCCAAACTTGAGGCCTATAATATTTCACTAAATCATTTCTGCTCTATAGATTTGTCTTTTTATTGAAGTATACTTGATTTACAATGTATTAGTTTCAGGTGTATAGCAAAGTGATTCAGTTATACTTATACATATACATATATGTGCTCAGGCAATCAGTCATGTCTGACTCTTTGTGACCCCATAAACTGAAGCCTACTAGGCTCCTGTGTCCATGGAATTCTCCAGGCAAGAATATTGGAGCGGGTTGCCATTACCTTCTCTACACACACACACACACACACACACACACACATACACACACACACAGAGATACACACACAGAGATACACACACATATTTTTTTTTCAGATTCTTTCCCTTTATAGGTTATTACAAAATATTGAATATAGTTCCCTATGCTATATAATAGGTCTTTATTAGTTATCTATTTTGTATAATAATTTCTCTCAATTTCTATACCTTTCCTTGTAGCAGGAAAATGTTTATTTTACATTTTAGCACTAAGTCATATCATATAGTCCACAGTTAAGGTGTAATCTCTTGCTATCTTTGAAGACTGCTTCAAATAATTTTGTTCTAACTATAGATAAGTATTATACATAAATGTATAAATTGGTACATGTATAGAGTACATAAACAGATATGTATGTTAATATCTGTATATTTACATAGGCATAATTGTAACCAGAGCAGCCATATAAAGTTGAGTGATGCACCCTATACAAACATACTGAAGGGGCATGAAGGGGTTGGCAACATCTGGTCCAATGTTGTCTCATCAAGGAGCACCCTAGCAGAGAGCTATGTCTGTGTGAAGAAAGACAAACAGGTGAATTTTCTTGATTAGTGTTTCAAACCCTGTTCTCACAGAGCTAGATCCCTTCCTAATCAATCTCCTGGGAAGGGTGGGATAGATATACTAGCTGTCATGAACACACCAGATAGACTACCAATATGGTATACTATACAAAGAATTCTTAAACAAATTGCAGTGTCTCTCCCTCATACAGAAGTTGTGAAGAATAATATAAAAGCCATTTTGATCACCAGTGACCTTGAGTGATGACTTTCTGTATCTTTAAATGCATGCTGAATAATCTGGGCTATGTATTTAGTTAATAAAGAGTATTAAGCAAACCTATCCTTCATAGCTCAGTTGGTAAAGAATCCACCTGCAAGGAAGGAGACCCCAGTTTGATTCCTGGGTCTGGAAGATCCCCTGGAGAAGGGAAAGGCTACCCACTCCAGTATTCTGGCCTGGAGAATTCCATGGACTGTATAGTCCATGGAGTCACAAAGAGTCAGCACACGACTGAGCAACTTTCACTTTCAAGAAAACCTATGGTTAAACTCTCATCAAATCACAGTCCAGCTAAACCCAGTAAATGTCCCTAAGGTAACAATACTTAAAAATCACTACTACATGAACTAATGTGTATGAAAAAGGGGCTTAGCCTTTAGCTTATGGATTCTGTGAAATTTAAGCCCTCCAGTCTCACCTGACGGATTGAAAGAAGGGAGGTTTAAAGAAATGAAGGGGAGGGGGACATTGCATATAGTACTGAAAATGCTATGCTGACCTAGAAAAGCAAGTGTAAGGAAATAATAAAAATAGTACCAGTTCCTATTTCTGCCAGGTGATATTTTTGAAAATTTCTTGTTTTGTTCAAATTGTATATAAAAATCTATACCACCTTATACCAGTACAAAATCACATGTCATGTGATTCGAACTCTGAAAAACATTTTCAGGACAAAAAGATTAGAAGTAATTACATACATGTGTTATTTTGCAAGGTGGTAAGACTAGGGATTTTATTTTCCTCTCCTTTTCTATACTTTAAAATTATCTGTAATTTACAGTATCTTATTTCCTTAAAACAAGTATGCTTTTCATTTAAATTTTTTTTTAATAATCGGGAATTTGTGGCAAGACCGAAAAAAATTAAGAACATTCCATCTTGTAGAACTGATTTCAATGCTCTAGGAGTACTGCCGCTCTTCTATTGTTATTTACACAATGCGTAGCTTATTACAGTTCTTCGCTCACATTCACAAAGGAGTTCCTCATAATAAGCTCTTGTACAAATATTGTCTTGCAGAAGAATAGTTAAGATTCTTTTCAGGTTTAATTTACTTTGGCCCTTAATAAGCTTGCTAATAATACTTTCATCTGAATTTATAGGAACCATACTTGGTACTTAAATGTTTTCTTTATGTCTAAAAACTGAAAAATTCTATAAGCATTGCTTATTATGCCTCAACATTTTTGTGAAGTAGTAGAAAGGAATAGTTTTCTCCATATTAGCTGAACCAACTGAAACTTTCAAAGATTTGGCTCAATCAATGGAGATGCAGAAGAGGGACTTTGGCTACTAGCCAGGTCACTAATGTGCCTAAAAAAATAATCTGGGAGAGACATTTTTTCTTAAATTTGGTTTTCAAGCTCCTTAGGGGGACAGACTTGTTCTCCTGTACTTGTCACCAGTGAGACTTCATTCCACATACCTGCCTGAGAGTCTGCTTAGCTTGACTAAATTTTAACAGGCTTCTTCCTGACTCTACCTCCCTGACCTCCGTTTTTCAGAGAATTTACTTTAGAAAGCTTGTAAACTACAATTTCTCTGCCTGAGATGTAAATATTCTCCCAGTCTCTTGCCTGTTCAGCCCAGGAACATTATTCTCAAGGACCTGGTATGCAACCTTTTGAAATGTAAATTCTTGAGAAGCGAAGGTGGTACCCCTATATCTTAGTAGGAGCTGAACTTGAATGAGAGCCAGGTAAGAATCAGAATGGCCGTGGCGGATTCATGTTGATGTATGGCAAAACCAATACAATATTGTAAAGTAACTAGCCTCCAATTAAAATAAATAAATTTATATTAAAAAAAAAAAGAATCAGAAAGGCCTGATTACATTGACCAAGCCACCCTTTAATTTTCCTCAGTACTTGCCCACCGTCTCCTGCCTTTTGTTTCAGTGGGCCTGGAGGTAGTCTCTCCCCTATTGTAACAGTCTTTAGTGAAGTTTTCCTTGTCTGTTTTAATTCTCTAGTTCAGTTTGGTTGTTTTTTTTTTGACAAGTCATGTAATGTGTATTTGAGTCATGGATCTTTGCATCTGAAAGGAACAAATCTAAGACTTTGACTACTCTCTCTGAAATAATGTATGGAGCAATGAGAGACCATCTCCTTGAGGGGATCCAAAAGGGGATGGGAAAGGATCCATGTAACATCAATATCTCCCATGTCTTTCTTTAGTGTCAGTGTAGTATTCCTGTTGAGAAAAGTTGCACCATATTCAGGTATTTAATTAAAAAGTAAACATTAGAGTCTAACCCACATTTTTTGTGTCCACTGAATGTGTGATATTGAAGAAAGTTTATCCCAGGATGTTTAGAATAGCCTGTCAACCTTAAAAGTCACCTTACAGGGGTCATGCGGCATAGTTTGGATAGTTTAACCCTGTCTTCTTTATTAGGAGGCTTTTTTTTTTTTTTTTTTTTTAAGGGGACGGGGTAATCTTTGGGACTTAGCAGTAATATGAGGTCTAATTTGAACTCTATACTCTATGTTGAATGGAAACCTGAGCATTGCCTTCAGGTTCGTCACTTTGGTTGCTTTGATTATGGGCATGTTGTCATTTCCTATATATGAGTACTGTGTACTACAAAAGTGCTGTCCTCACAGGTTCTTAAATGTTTAAATATGCTTCTCCATTGGCTTTATACTTGAATAGCTCGGTAGTGTATTCAGACTTGGGGCCTACTTTCCTAATAACTTGGTAAACTTTGTTCTACTCTCTTGGCATTGTGTTATTGTGGCAAAGTCTGAAGCCATTCTTATGTGTGTGTCTGTGTATGTGTGTGAACACTCTTCCTATATAACTTTTCCTGTATGGATAACCATGTTTTTATGGCTTTAAGTTCAGTAACTTTCCCCAAGATTAGGTCTTAAAATATTCCTATTTGATTATTGCTTTATTTTTAAACAGGGATCCCTATTATCTGAAAAATAGCTATCCACACAGAGTAGGGAGGGAAATTTAGCTAGAGGCTGTTTACAGTCTTTACTTGGTTTATCATTTCTTATGCCTGTGACTAAATCTGTTTCTTTGAGTAGGGATGCATTTCTTCCTAAATCATGGATAACTGAATAGTCAGTCCTTCATATCAGTGGTTCCTCCGTATCCCTAGATTCAAGCAACCACAATCATGAATTGATCGCATTGAAAAATCTGCATATGCCTAAGTGTACCTGCCTTAGTTCAAACTTGTGTTGTTCAAGGATCACCGGTAAATCTCTTAATATATAATATTTATATCTCTACATAATCTCTCTAAATATATATATACATAAAATATCTCATTGTATATAATGTAGAATATATTTGGATTTGTATATAATATCTTCTCTTCAGATAGATATGTTAAAATAAGTTAAAATATCATGTCTAAAATCATTAATTATATAATCATACTCTATGTAGTATGCTATGTCAGTTCAGTTCAGTTTCTCAGTCATGTCTGATTCTTTGCAAAACCTTGGACTGCAGCACACCAGGTCTTCCTGTCCATCATTACTACTAGAGTCTACACAGACTCGTGTCCAACAAGTCAGTGATGCCATCCAACCATCTCATCCTTTGTCATCCCCTTCTTCTCCTACCTTCAATCTTTCCCTGCATTAGGGTCTTTTCCAGTGAGTCTGTTCTTCGCATCAGATGGCCAAAGTATTGGATTTTCAGCTTCAACATCAGTACTTCCAATCAATATTCAGGACTGATTTCCTTTAGGATGGACTGGTTGGATCTCCTTGCAGTCCAAGGGATTCTCAAAAGTCTTCAATATCACAGTTCAAAATCATCAATTCTTGAGTGCTCAGCTTTCTTTATAGTCCAAATCTCGCATCTATACATGACTACTGGAAAAACCTGAGCCTTGACTAGATGGACCTCTGTTGGCAAAGTAATGTGTCTGCTTTTGAATATGCTGTCTAGGTTGGTCATAACTTTCCTTCCAAGGAGCAAGTGTCTTTTAATTTCATGGCTGCAATCATCATCTGCAGTGATTTTGGAGCCCCCCAAAATAAAGTCTGCCACTGTTTCCACTGTTTCCCCGTCTATTTCCCAAGAAGTGATGGGACCAGATGCCATGATCTTACTTTTCTGAATGCTGAGTTTTAAGCCAACTTTTTCACTCTCCTCTTTTACTTTCATCAAGAGGCTGTTTAGTTCTTATTTGCTTTCTGCCATAAGGGTGATGTCATCTGCATATCTGAGGTTATTGATATTTCTCCCAGCAATCTTGATTCCAGCTTGTGCTTCCTCCAGCCCAGCATTTCTCATGATGTACTCTGCATGTAAGTTAAATAAGCAGGGTGACAATCTACAGCCTTGATGTATTCCTTTCCCGATTTGGAGCCAGTCTCTTGTTCCACGTCCACTTCTACTGTTGGTTCCTGACCTGCATACAGAATTCTCAAGAGGCAGGTCAGGTGGTCTGGTAGTCCCATCTCATTAAGAAGGTTCCAGAGTTTGTTGTGGTCCACACAGTCAAAGGCTTTGGCATAGTCAATAAAGCAGAAATAGATATTTTTCTGGAACTCTCTTGCTTTTTGATGACCCAAAGGATGTTGGCAATTTGTGCTCTGGTTCCTGTGCCTTTTCTAAATCCAGCTTGAACATCTGGAAGTTCATGGTTCACGTATTGCTGAAGCCTGGCCTGGAGAATTTGGAGCATTACTTTACTAGTGTGTGAGACGATTGCAATTGTGCAATAGAATCAGCATTGTTTGGCATTGCCTTTCTTTGGGATTGGAATGAAAGCTGACCTTTTCTAGTCCTGTGGCCACTACTGAGTTTTCCAAATTTGCTGGCATATTGAGTGCAGCACTTTCACAGCATCATCTTTTAGGATTTGACATAGCTTAACTGGAATTCCATCACCTCCACTAGCTTTGTTCGTAGTGATGCTTCCCTATGGCCCACTTGACTTCAAATTCCAGGTTGTCTGGCTCTAGAAGAGTGATCACACCATCGTGATATTTTGGGTCATGAAGATCTGTTTTGTATAGTTCTCCTGTGTATTCTTGCCACCTCTTCTTAATATCTTCTGCTTCTGTTAGGTCCATACCATTTCTGTCCTTTATTGAGCCCATCTTTGCATGAAGTATTCCCTTAGTATCTCTAATCGTCTTGAAGAGATCTCTAGTCCTTCCCATTCCATAGTTTCCCTCTATTTCTTTGCATTGATCACTGAGGAAAGCTTTCTTATCTCTCCTTGCTATTCTTTGAAACTCTGCATTCAAATAGATATATCTTTCCTTTTCTCCTTTGCTTTTCGCTTGTCTTGTTTTCACAGCTATAGTATGGTATGCAGTACGTATTACTATATTCTTTCTATAACTACTTAGTAACTTTTATGTGTATCTATATAGTATCTTATAGACTTTATTATATCAATGACATATTGAATAGAATTATGTACTATATTGCCTGAGTCCAGCTCCAGCAGCCAGGGATTCAACCTGAAGAGATGGACGGTGTCGGTGAATGAGACAGCCTCTCATTTTTCTTGGACTCCCTATTTATCTCAAGTTTAAGATTCTCTTTTATACTTTTACAAAAACATTAGGTCAGAGGTTTAACATTTTCAGTTCCCCTTCACCCAGATTTATTATTTCCATAAATCATTGTTGCTCTTCAAACAGAGTTCCTGCTTCAGTGATTCTATAGGAATCAGCTTTACCATCTATTATCTAGTTCTTATAATATGTCCTATAGTTGACTTGTGATTACATTGTAACTCACGCTACATTTCTCAGTTTATTAGTTATCTTCCTAAATCCTGTTTGCCCCTAACATCCTGAGCTCACTATCTCTTAAAAAGGCTTCTAGCTACAGTGTCTCTAAAAATTCCTAACTTTTACAAGCTATAGTAAAATATGCTAACTTTACAACATTCCTTAAATCTTTAACTTCTAACTATTTTAATTATTTCTAAGCCCTAAATTCAGTAAACTCCTTTGCCATAAACATTTTCCTCACAAATAGGCTTCAGATATCAATCTCTCCCATGGCCTCAAGCTGCGGCCTATCCTGGAACACTCTTTTGTAAAAGTCCTTCAGCAAATGTCACTGATTAACTTTATGAATTATTCTCTGAGCAATGCTGCAGAAGGCTTTGTGCCTTCTCCTGCTCCTCTCAAGAACAATAAGCACCTTAATATTCCTTTTCAGTCAACTCAGCCGAGGAGAGGAAAAGACAAGTCAGAATTACAAGGCCTAACTCCCTCATCCCAGGACCGTGCCTGCGGAATGAGGAGAGGAGTCTGGGGCCATGCCTCCATTTAGTCAGTAATGCCTAATGTAGCTCCCGACACTATATATCTTAGATATATATAATGTATGATATATATATGCAATTATATAATCCTTTATTATAATCATGTTTTATATATCTTAACATACTTATCTATATTTCCATCTTGATCAACCACTTGAGATTAATTACATATATCATGACACTTTATCATAAATTCTTCAAATACTTATCCTATCATAAAACGCTCTCCTAGATAACCAGAAAACAATTTTCACACTCAAATTTAATATTGCTATAAAACTATTATGTAACACACAGTTTAAACTCACATTTATTAATATCCAATAATGTTATTCATAGCCTTGCTTTTAAAAAATTAAAATATAGTTTAAAAGCTATTTATCTAATTTAGTAGTTAATTCACTTGTAGTCTTCTTCTATTCTAGAATAGTTTCCTTCCTCCGCCTGCTTGCCACCCCCACTTGTTTTTTTCTCTAAAGACATTGGCAATTTAAAACCATTTGTCTGATTTTGTCTTGTTTTCTCATGTTAAGCTTCAAATAAACCTTTGTGAGATGAACACTACATAGACAAATGTGTGTACCTTCTGAAACATCACACTAGAAGTAATATAATGTCTGTCACATGATTCGGGATGAACTTTCAGATCACCTGTTAAGGGTGTACCTATCAGATCCCTATTGCATTTATCTTTTTTCTTTGTAACTAACAGGTGATCTGGTAGTTTAGACTTCAGACAGTGTGAATATCCTGATCCCAAATCCACTTTCACCTAAATATTTTAGTGTTCAGTAATCATTCTTGGCAGAACTGATTACTAAAATCATGGTTACAAAGTGAGATCCATTCTTTTTCTGCCGCCAGTAATTTAGCCTTTGGATTATGAGCACTTTGGCACCTATATCTGGTTTTTAGCTTTTAGTGCATGCATTAGCTTAAACTGACACAGATAAAACTTGAGTATAGCATCCTGACATAAATTGTTACTATTAATACTTTTTGGAGCAAAGAATTCTGCTACTTTGCATTATAAACACTTCAGGACCTAGCGTGATTAATTCTAAGTGGAACATAGTGAGAAAAAAAAAAAACTGAACGTTTGATTAAATGTGAAAAATATTGCACATATATATCTTTGCATTAGAATTTTACACTGGGCCTAATTGAAAGAAAACTCGAGGTTAAAATAATATATGAATTTGGAATGTCAAGAAGCTTTCTTGATTGTACTTAAAATATTTGACATTTGGGAAGTAGTATACTTCAAAATTCTCCAAGCCAGGCTTCAGCAATACGTGAACTGTGAACTTCCAGATGTTCAAGCTGGTCTTAGAAAAGGCAGAGGAACCAGAGATCAAATTGCCAACATCCGCTGGATCATGGATAAAGCAAGAGAGTTCCAGAAAAACATCTATTTCTGCTTTATTGACTATGCCAAAGCCTGTGACTGTGTGGATCACAATAAACTGTGGAAAATTCTGAAAGAGATGGGAATACCAGGCCACCTGACCTGCCTCTTGAGAAACCTAAATGCAGGTCAGGAAGCAACAGTTAGAACTGGACATGGACCAGCAGACTGGTTCCAAATAGGAAAAGGAGTACGTCAAGGCTGTATATTGTCACCCTGCTTATTTAACTTCTATGCAGAGTACATCATGAGAAATGCTGGGCTGGAGGAAGCACAAGCTGGAATCAAGATTGCCGGGAGAAATATCAATAACTTCAGATATGCAGATGACACCACCCTTATGGCAGAAAGTGAAGAGGGACTCAAAAGCCTCTTGATGAAAGTAAAAGAGGAGAGTGAAAAAGTTGGCCTAAAGCTCAACATTCAGAAAAATAAGATCATAGCTTCTTGTCCCATCTTTTCAGGGGAAATAGATTGTTAAACGGTGGAAACAGTCATTGCTATTAAAGGAATAGCTATGTTCCTTGCTATTCTTTATTTTTCTGGGCTCCAAAATTGCTGCAGATGGTGACTGCAACCATGAAATTAAAAGACGCTTGCTCCTTGGAAGAAAAGTTATGACCCACCTAGACAGCATATTAAAAAGCAGAGACAATACTTTGCCAACAAAGGTCCACTGAGCCAAGGCTATGGTTTTTCCAGTAGTCATGTATGGATGTGAGGGTTGGACTATAAAAAATGCTGAGCACCAAAGAATGTATGCTTTTGAAATGTGGTGTTGGAGCAGACTCCTGAGAGTCCCTTGGAATGCACAGAGATACAACCAGTCCATCCTAAAGGAAATCAGTCCTGAATATTTATTGGAAGGGCTGATGTTAAAGCTGAAACTCCAATCCTTTGGTCACCTGATGCAAAGAACTGACTCATGGGAAAAGACCCTGATGCTGGGAAAGATTGAAGGCAGGAAGAGAAGGGGATAACAGAGGATATGATGGCTGGATGGCATATTTGACTCAATGGACATAAGTTTGAGTAACCTCCAGGAGTTGGCAATGGACAGGAAGGCCTGGCATGCTGTAGTCCATTGGATCTCAGAGTCGGAGACGACTGAGTGACTGAAATGAACTGGCTCTTCTATGATCCAAATATTTGTAAATATTTTTATGAGCTTTGCTTATAGCAGATATTTAGAAATTAACTCATGTTGTAGGGTTCTTAAAATACAGCTAATCCCCTTTCAACTCATAACATAATTTTTTCAAAAGCTTTTCTAAAGAGTCAAAGGCAGCTTTTGGTTTTTATTGTGAGGGGGCGGGTGGCGGTGGTTTAACATGGTGTCTAATTGTGTTTTTTTTTTAACTTCATTTTTAGTTGCCTGACCGATTGCCTCATAGGCGTTTAGATTTTTCTTATTTATCTCTTAGTAAAACATTCAGATTCACTTTGTCTTTTTTTCCTAGGAACTCAGCTCTTACAATTTTCTATTGCTCTTTTTTCTCTGTAGCAATTTCACCTTGCCAAGCTGTGTGCACTGCTCTCTGAAGAGTTAACAAAACAAAATCTATTTGGTATCTCATAACAGCATGACTTTAGTCCATCTTCATTTTATCATGAATTATCAAGCTGCAAAGAGTCCTTGCAGTGTCCAGCCAAATTGAAACAAGGTTTCTAAAGCCCATTCCTGGTCATCTGTTCTTAATGGTTTTGCCTTCACTTTGAACAGGGTTAGTGCACCTTAGAGCAAAATCATCTTTGAAGCTGTGTAATTTTTAATGATTCCTAATGTAATAGAGTTCACTGTGAAAGACTTGAATGGTAATATTTACACAAACCATATCTAAATTAAGCTGGCTTCTCAGGCTAGAAAATCCTTCAAGAATCATTTCCCACTCTGTGGATGGAAAAAAAAAATGTCTTCAGAGAATAGAATGGCCATGGACGATGAGCACTGAACAATCTACTTGGAAATCAAGGAGGTGGTACTGGGAGAAAATTACATTTAATTTGCCTTGTCTGTCTTTTTGCATTGACTTTCTTTGGAGGAAATCATGATGTGAATATTATAAAAAATTTTGAAAGGAGTATGCTGGTATATGTGCATGGTACATGTGTGACATGTGTGAGCACAACAGGATATTAATACAGAGATAACTCCAAACTCCAGGGCATTTTCTGTTAAACTTTTTTTTTGTTTTTTTTTTACTGTGATATGTGTGTGTGTTTGTATAAAGTCAATTATATGTGTTGTAGAACTTAAATTATCAACTCGACATCTTTTTAAAAAATTATGTTTGAGAATAAACAAGGTTCTGACTTATCAGGACCACCTGATGTTGGCTGTCTGCTCTGTAGACCAAAGGTGAGGCTGCCTGGATGGGCCCGTGAGTGGGTAATACTGGGTTATGCAGAAGAGCTGGGTTCTACTGTACTAAAATAAACGTTTATTTGTCTAGGGCAACAAATTCTTCTAGAGGACCCAATATGTGATTTTTGTATGTGCAAACGTCAGAATTTGAAGTCATCTTTTCTATTAAGTTATCTTTTTGACATTGAGCTTTTCTTTTAGTCTCAGAGATGGTTTGGAAAAAAAAAAAAAAAAAATCTGCCGTGTAGCTTATCATGTACCTCTGATAGAAGTATGGTTGACCATCCTGAGGCCATAGTTTTGCTTAAAGGTTTTCATGTTTAAGTTGCCTCTGTGTGGATGGTGATCTGAGAACAGTCATCAGTCACCTTATAAATGTGTGTGTGCTAAGCCACTTCAGTCCTGTCCAACTCTGTGCGACGCTATGGTTCCTCTGTTGATGGAGTGGTTTGCCATGCCCTTCTCCAGGGGAACTTCCTGACCCAGGGATGGAACCTGCATCTCTTATGTCTCCTGCATTTTTAGGCAGGTTTTTTTTTTTTTTTTTTTTTTTTTTTTTTTTTTTTACCACTAGTACTACCTGGGAAGCCCCACCTTACATATAGGAGAAACTTAATGATCAGATGGGGACAGCCACCTTGCCTCAACTTTCCAGCTTCCTTGATTTTGAACCTTGTACAAGGAGAAAGAGGAGAGAGATAAAGGTCCAAAGTTGCAGTGAGCTTGGGCCCAGCAAGGAATGGGGACATCACATGGGCAGGACTTTTGTTGGGGCGTTCTTGTCTCTGTACATATATTCAGAAGGTGAGCAAAGATTCTGCTGCCTAAAATGGCTGGTATGAACCTGAGGCATCACTCATGTCTTCACTCAATCTAGTCTCTGGTTCAGATATAGCTGATTTTCTTATTGCCTTCTGTCCTGAGATAGTGCCTCTTTTTATCTCTTGTTACAACTGGTTTTCAGGGGTGGCTTGTGTTAAACAGACTTTCTTTGTCGCTACAGCCTCAAAATTTCCTTCTCTTTCTCTCCATTCTGTAGATCCCAGTCCTAATAAACTTTAAGTCCAAGATCACAGCTGCCTGGGTTATTCTCCATCACGGCAAAATAAGGATGTGTGATACTAGGTGGTCCAAGTCAGGACAGATGTCTTTCCACTCCTATTCCTTCTACTTCTGTTCAGAGAAAAATTGGCATGCATTCATTTACATCACCAGAGCTATGAAGAACACTCAGATGCCATCTTCTCCTCCAACTTATGGTGGGATAGATATCTCAGAAGCTGCAGTAATCACTGCTTGTCTTCAATGGAGTAGGATGTAGTGTCAGTATTTATGCTATGTCAGATTTGGCAATAGTATAAATTATTTTTTTTCAAAGTCGATTGTAATCTAACAGACTCTTTGGCCCATTTCTTAATTTCTTTCCCTTCTTCCCTCCTTGAGACATTCATTTCCTTGACTTTTATGATGATACTTCCATATTTTCTTCTCTTTCTCTGTACCTTCTTCTTAGTATCTCTGCTAGCTTCTTTTCCTCAGCTGAAACTTTAAAGTATTATAGGGCCCTTGGGCATTACTCTCAGCTCTTTATATTCTCTTTCAGTGTCACCTCATCCTGTCCTGTAGCTTTTGTATTTTTTGTGTGTCTGTGCTTGTGATTCACAAACTTGTCTCTAGACCAGATTGCTCCCTTGAGCGGCTTATTCTATACTTAAGCCTACCAATGTATCTCTATTTTCCCACCTATACCTACTCTATGAGCAAGCCTTGCCATTGCCCTGCACATGTTCCCCCTCTGCTATCCCACTTTAGCCCGAAACACCACCATCTTTCCCCTAAACTGCTACAAGTCTAACATGTTTTTTTATTCTTTGTGATCTCTAGTGATGCAATATCCATACAGAAATCATAGTGACTTTTTAAAATATATATATATTATATTTAAATTTATGGGACTCTCCTGCATAAAATATTTTACTGGCTTATTGTACCTAGAGTGAAATATGTAGGCTACAAGGCTGTGTGACCATGTCTGACTCTTGCTACCTCATTGGTGTATCACTATTATCTAGGTGTGCTGCCCCTCCCTTCTGGCCTTGAAATTTACCAAACTCTTTCATACTTCAGTCTTTATGCTTGTAATTCCCTCTTTTTTGGAAGACTTTACTCCTGACTTGGCGCTTGTTGTTTCTCTTTCATATCTGAGATCTGTCCCATTTTTCTGAAGTCTACCCTATACTCAGTTCTCTCCAACCTCTTTATGGCCTTTCATTCTTATCATGCTCTGTAATGATCTACTTGGTGTTTATTTTCTATTCATTCACTGCCACTGTTCCACCTACTGAGAATGTCAACTCTGTAGGCCCAGGGTCCTTGGCTGCCTCATTCGTGGCAGTACCCCTTGTTCTAGCAGTTTCTGACACATATAAAGTGCTCAGTAAAATTTTGATGAATGGATGCATGGGAAGTTGTATATGGCCACATATTGTAGAAGATAACAGTCTATTCTTTCATTTGAACAAACCTTTTCTCTTTTAGGAGGGACTGCTGAGAGAATATTAGCAAACAAGAGGGTAAGAGTCCCTGAAGCTCCTTGTCCTGTTGAAATCGATTGTAGACTAAATTTGGAACATTCGGAACCCGCTGTGTAAGGGTTCCATTGTTCATCTCTATTGCAGGTTTTGTTGCATTTCTTCTGTTTCCTCAGACCACAGAAATGAAAGTTCATAGCTTAGTACAACCTGAAACAAGGCTACTTTTTCAAGCACTGTGTCCAGATAGATCAGGATTCAGCTGCAAGAAAATGCTGATCAGAGTTAATGAGAAGTTAACAGTGCAAGTCGATTTGTGTGAAAGCCAAATATAAACTCCAACCCAGGTTGTAAGTCCAAAATCCAAAACACTCTGAGAAATGAACAGTTTTGTTGAAAGTTTTTGAACAACTCTTCTTGCAGCAAAGCCTGATCTGAACTTACATGAGCCAATTTCAAGTTTTTCTTTATCCAAAACTGTGTGGTGCCCTGGAGGAATGTCAATGTTTTTAGTTAGTATAAGATATTTGCAGCATCAAAGGATGTTTTGAGGGGATTTTGAAATTATAGTCCTATGCATCTTGACCTGGATTCAGTGTGGGTTTTTCGTGGTGTCCCAGAATTACATTATATTATTGAATTCAAAATATTTCCCACTTCCTTTCATCACTTATTATTTAAGTAATACACCCATGTAAGGTGCATTGAAATGTTTTTGTCCAAGAAATTAAAACATACAAGCTTTTGACTATAATTTATTTGGAGAAGGGAAATAAGTTTCTTTTTAATAAGTGCTATTTAACGTGGTTGAAGAATTTGCAACAGAGATGAGGTAGCACATGGAATGAAAAATGATAGGTAGTAATAATCCAGATCTGATAGTTTTAATGGCTTTTCAAGCAAATGACAGATGGTGACAAGATTTTGGGAGTGATCCATGTTGAACAGGCCATCACTAATTACCAGGTATTTTGTTTGTACTTGGCTTTCATACTGATTGGCTTATGATATGCCAGATTCAGTCAACTGTAAATTCAAACTCTACATTTCCCAGCACTGACAACTCTTCATTAACTTGACCAGCATTTCACTGCAGCTGAATCCTCATCTATCTGGAGGGGATACATGGGGAACCCGTCTTGTTTCAAGTTCTGCCGTGGGATATTTATGTCCTCAGGTGCTGCCACTGCAATTAGTCAACCCCGTGTTTGGTATTTCTTATTTCCAAGGTTCAGGACTTAGCGCTTGATAGCTGATAGATTGTTTGACATAGGGTACTACTGCAAGCAGTGTTAGTTCCAAGGATAAAATAATAGACTGTCAGTGCATTTTATTTTCTTTCCTATACCTGGTGCTTTATTCTTTTTCTGCTTCTTCAATCTGTCTCTAATGGACCCTGGTGAACTTAGAAACCAGCAGTTAAAAATAGGAGCTTTCAAGGACAAAGAAGAGAAATGACTCTAGGTTGGTAAATATTATCAGTCCTAAAGAAATAGGAATAAAGTGCTTGATATAGAACATGTACATAGAATTTGTGATTTCTAAGTTTGCAACATGATGACCTCCTAGATGACCTCCCCTAGATGGGGAAAAAATTGCTTTCTGTATGAAATACAAGGAACAATTTACTCTTTCCTGCTCTTGCATATTCTACAAGAATGACACACACACACACACACACACACAAACCTGCCATAAATTTTAATAGCACTTTTTTTGAGGTAAAATCCATGTACAGTGAAATGTATGTATCTTAACTATTTCAGTGAGTGTTGATAAACATCTATAGCCATGTAACCTATAGCCCTATCAAGATGCACAATATTTTCATCAACTCAAAGTATCCCCCTTTCTAATAAATCTGATTTCTAGGACCATAGATAACTTTTTTCTGTTCTTGAACTTTTTATAAGGGGAATCATCATACAGTTATTTGTATCTGACTTTGCTCAATATAATGTTTTTGAAATTCATTTATGCTCTTTTACATATCTGTATTTTGTTTTATTGTTGAATAGTATTTTATTTAAGTATAAAACAGATTCATTTTTCTAAATCTGTTAATGACTTGTGGGTTATTTCTAGGTTTGGTTATTTTGAATAAAGTTGCTTGAACATTCTTGCACAAATCTATTGGCTACATTTTTCTGGGTGAATAACTAAAAGTATGATTGCTATGTCATAGAGTAAGTGTATGCTTCACTTTGTAGGAAACCATTGATGTTCCGATGTGATTGTATCATTTTACATTCCCATTAGTAGTGTGTGAGGTTTCCAGTTGCTCTATAAATTCTTTACAATAGAATTAGCCACTTGAGTTAGTGCTTTTACTTTCTGACCATTTTAATCTGCATTTCTCGGATAACTAATGAGTCTGGGACACCTCTTATGAACCTTCTCTGACATCAAATAGGGGAGGAAGCTGGGCACAGATTATAAAATAGATAATACAGGAGGAGAAAAGGGAAAGAGAGGATTCTGTATTGGGTATATCAGACAGCTGGAAATTTTGCAGTGAATTTCAAAGAGTTGGGAGACACAAGTTTAGAAATCTATTGACATGTTAAATATGATAGCATTTGGATCCTGGTAAAAGGACTCAAACCCAGTTTTATAATTCTATAAACTGTCACAAAATGATTGCCTCTAAACTTTCTCCTTTCCTGCTCTGTCTCCATTAGAATGAGAAACCATCTGGTCAGGGGAACAGAAGGTTTTGTTGTGTTGAATATATATATGGGTCTTTTTTCTAACTCCAATGTATAAGAGGCTTTGTGTCATTGTGACCTGTTAAAAAGAATAAAGGATACAGGCATACCTCATTTTATTGTGTCTTATTTTATTGCACATCACATATACAGTGGGTTTTCTTTTTGTTTGTTTGTTTGTTCTTTTACAAATCGAAGATTCGGAGCAACCTGACATTGTCAGATGATTACTACTATTTTTTAGCAATAGGTTATTTTAAAAAATATGTACATTGTTTTTTAGACATAATGCTTTTGCACACTTCATAGACTATAATATAGCATAAACCTAATTTTTATATGCACTGGGAAGCCAAAAAATTTGTGTGACCTGCTTTATTGTGATATTTGCTTTACTGAGGTGGCCTGGCAGAGAATCCACAATATCTCCAAGGTATATCTATATCTGTTTCCAAATAACACGTTCTTTCTAAATTAAAGTCTGGGTGTTCGTAATTAGTCCTTCCCAGACCTCAGAATTCCCCGGGAAGAAGACCTACCCAAAAGTATATGATGCTCTTGGTCTGGACTCTTTGAAAAGTCCTAGCCCTGGTCCCTGTCATCTTTCTGCAAACTTAACCCTCTCCCAGAGTTACTCCATCTGGAAGTGGGTATCTGAGTGGTTCTCTAACTCTGCATCTTAACAGATCCCGTTTGGTATTTGAGAATCCAAAACAAAATAAAACATAGGCCTCTAGAGATCTTGATTTCCTAGCCATGGGGTCAGATTTGTAGATTTAAAGTCACACACTACAGATAATCCTGAGACAGATGAGCTATAGACATATTTTAGGAAAAATTAGTATTAATAAATAGAAAAGTTGGTTTCCTTTTCATCATTCTTCTTATACTCAAAGTGTGAAAGTGAGTCTGATTGGATTTTGTATCCTGTTATCCTATTCATACACAATTCCCAGATTAAAATGTTGTCTCCCCTTTAAACCTATAGTTAATAAATTAATACACAATCCATTCCATCTGTTAATAGTGCTCATCTGAAGCCATTCTACTTGAGCCTTAGAGACCTTTTTGTTTTTGTTTTTGTTTTTAATTTCTCCAGTGCTTGACCTCTCTAAGCCACTAATCTAGGGCCTCAGAAAGAACTCCTTTTTTAAAAAATGTATGTTATTGTGGTGAGAACACTTAACATGAGATGTACCCTCTTAACAGTATAAGTGTGTAGTGCAATCATGTTGACTGCAGACACAATGTTATACAGCAGATTTCTAGAATTTGCTCATCATGCAGAACTGAAACTTTATTCCCATTGATTAGCGACTCTGCATTTTCCTGTATCCCTTGCTCCTGGCAACTACTGGCCTGCTCTCTGCTTCCATGAAATTAACTATTTTTGATACTCCATATGAGTGACACATGTTATATTGTCCTTTTGTGACTTGCTTCACTTAGCATAATGTCTTCAGGGTTCACTGATGCTGCATAGCAGCATAGCAGGATTTTCTTATTTTTAAAGGCTGAGCTAGGTCAGATCAACTCAGGATAATCTTCCTTAATTCCAGAGTCAACTGCTTTGGGGCCCTACTTATATATTCAGAATTCCTTTAGCCTTGTATTATAAAAAACCTAATAACAGGAGTAAACTCCGTACTCATGTGCCATCAACACTGTTCAGTTCAGTCGCTCAGTCGTGTCTGACTCTTTGCAACCCTGTGAACTGCAACACACCAGGCCTCCCTGTCCATCATCAACTCCCGGAGTCTACCCAAACCCATGTCCATTGAGTTGGTGACGCCATCCAACCATCTCATCCTCTGTCGTCTCCTTCTCCTCCTGTCCTCAGTCTTTCCCAGCATCAGGGTCTTTTCAAATGAGTCAGCTCTTTGCATCAGGTGGCCAAAGTATTGGAGTTTCAGTTTCAACATCAGTCCTTCCAAAGAACACCTAGGACTGATCTCCTTTAGGATGGACTGGTTGGATCTCCTTGAAGTCCAAGGGACTCTCAAGAGTCTTCTCCAACACCACAGTTCAAAAGCATCAATTCTTTGACACTCAGCTTTCTTTATAGTCCAAATCTCACATCCATACATGACTACTAGAAAAACCATAGCCTTGACTAGATGGACCTTTGTTGGCAAAGTAATGTGTCTGCTTTCTAATGTGCTATCTAGGTTGGTCATCACCTTCCTTCTAAGGAGTAAGTGTCTTTTAATTTCATGGCTGCAGTCACCATCTGCAGTGATTTTGCAGCCCCAAAAAATAAAGTCTGACACTGTTTCCACTGTTTCCCCATCTTTTGCCATAAAGTGATGGAACCAGATGCCATGATCTTAGTTTTCTGAATGCTGAGCTTTAAGCCAACTTTTTCACTCTCCTCTTTTACTTTCATCAAGAGGCTCTTTAGCTCCTCTTCACTTTCTGCCATAATGGTGGTGTCATCTGCATATCTGAGGTTATTGATATTTCTCCTGGCAATCTTGATTCCAGCTTGTGCTTCATCCAGCCCAGTGTTTCTCATGATGTACTCTGCATATAATTTAAATAAGCAAGGTGACAATATACAGCCTTGATGTACTCCTTTCCCGATTTGGAGCCAGTTTGTTGTTCCATGTCCAGTTTTAACTGTTGCTTCCTGACCTGCATACAGGTTTCTCAAGAGGCAAATCAGGTGATCTGGTATTCCCATCTCTTTCAGAATTTTCCACAGTTGATTGTGATCCACAAAGTCAAAGGCTTTGACATAGTCAATAAAGCAGAGATAGATGTTTTTTTGGAACACTGTAAAGGACGGGAGTATGCAGTTGTTACATCAAGAGGCAGGGATATTGGGGTCCATCCTAGAATTCTGCCTAGAACACCTCCTCAGTGGCTGCTTGGTGATATTTCTTTAACATATAGAACTTGCTGATTGTTGCTGGGTGATGCACACTCCACCAACAGGTAACTCAGTTGACTTGCATCCTATAGCATGTGTGTGCATGCTCAATTCTGTGTAACCTTAAGGACTGTAGCTCACCAGGCTTCTCTATCCAGGACATAATGCTGGAGTGGGTTGCCAATTACTCCTCCAGGGGAATCTACCTGACCTAGAGATCAAACCCATGTCTCTATGTCTTCTGCACTGGCAGGAGAATTCTTTACCAATAGTGCCACCAGGGAAGTCATCCTGTAGTGTAGATAGAGTTTGTGAAGTGAAGTGATAGTCACTCAGTTGTGTCCAACTCTTTGTGACCCCATGGACTGTAGCCCACCAGGCTCCTCTGTCGATGGAATTCTCTAGGCAAGAATACTGGAGTTGGTCGCTGTTTCCTTCTCCAGTAATTAGAGTATATTTCTCAACAAATAAAAACATGACTTGAATCTACCTTTTCATTTTGAAGAAGCATCACTTGCTTTTATTACCTCCCATATAAACCATACAATCTACAAATAACTTACTTTAAAAAGCAACAGAAATTTAATGCTAGAAATATGAGGAGATATTTCTTGTTTCTTGTTAGCATTTGCAGGAAACTATTTTATAGAACCAAATCCTACTGTGATTTTTATTTGATTCCAGGTCTTTCAATCCCACACCTTCTCCTCATTTAAAAGATGTTCTCCTTTTGGATAGAAATCAGAAAATACCCCTAATTATGAATGCCTATTGAAGTGTTTAAGGAAAACTAATTTGTTACATTGTTTGCCTAGGAGAAAATATTTTTGTATGTATATTTTTAAATTCCTGTTGTGTTCCTTAAGTAACTTAATAATGACTTTCAAAATATTTAAGCACTTTATAAATGCATATTACATAAGTAGCTATAGAGACACGAAAATTTCAAAGTGGAAGGGAGAAAACAGTAAGAATAATCCAAAAAGAAATAGATCTTTTATAATTTGTTCTTAATTAACATATTTAATGTATTTAATTAAAATGTTTGGGAGAGAATGAATACATGTATATGCATGGCTGAGTCCCTTTGATGTCCATCTGAAACTATCACAACCTTGCTAATCAGCTGTTCTCCAATAAAAATAGAAAGTTAGAAAAAATATAAATTATTTCTCTCAAATTTTACCTTTTTATTAAATAGTTGAGTAATGAAAATCCTGATATTTGTAAGAACTTTGAGTAGTATTAATTTCTTGGTTTTATAGGCTTTACACTTGGCTGTGCCCAGCAGCAACTGTTACCTTCACTTTTCATGTGATTCACATTGTAAGGCAAATCTTCAATTTAGGAGGAGGCAACAAAGATCAGCAACAAGCATGTAAAATAAGTAACCCTTGTAAGGTTTTTAAAGTCTTGTATATAACACTTTAACAGGTTTAGGGAAGGATATAAAGGTACCCCCGATAGTATCCACTCTTTTGTGTCTCGGCCAGGGCAGCTCACATCACTTCTGTAACACAAGACAGTTGTAGAGATTCATTGGCCTGTAGCATGTGTGTGTAAGGGTGAGGGGGAATCATTAAATATATAACCCGATAACCACTATTAGAATGTGTGCTGCAGTGTTGGCTGGTGTCTTCTACTAACAAAAACTGCTGCTGCTGCTAAGTCGCTTCAGTCGTGTCCCACTCTGCTACCCCAGAGATGGCAGCCCACCAGGTTCCCCCGTCCCTGGGATTCTCCAGGAAAGAACACTGGAGTGGGTTGCCATTTTCTTCTCCAAATGCGTGAAAGTGAAGTCTCTCAGTAGTGTCCGACTCCCAGCAACCCCATGGACTGCAGCCTACCAGGCTCCTCCATCCATGGGATTTTCCAGGCAAGAGTACTGGAGTGGGGTGCCATCGCCTTCTCCAACAGAAAAGACCATTTTGTTTAGCATCTTTTGCTGGAATAAAAATAAAAGAAGGAAAGTTGGGACACTAAAGGAAAAGAAATAAGGTTTACTTTTTCTCTTTACTAATTGATGGGCATTTAGTGGCATTCAATAGGCAAGAAGAACCAAAGGCCCAGGTCAGGCTGAAATGGGTAGGGATAAGTGTGGGTCCTGAGACTGGAAACGACATGCAAACCAAAGACCCAGAGAGTGCTCAGAGTCAGGGCCTGAGTAGGGTGGGGCTTCCAGGAGTCTCAAAGGGCCTGCGCAGAATAATGCCCCTGGCTGCTCTAGTTAGACATGGTGAAGCAGGGGACATGGAGCATCCGATCACTGCCTGCAGAATTTCTTCCTGATTTAGTCATAGTAGATACGGTCTAGCAGACGTAGTTCATGCTTTCATTAGTGTTTAGGAGGAATGCTGAATGGATGGTTGGGGAAGAGTTTGATTTTCTTTAAAAAAAATTATTTGGCTACACTGGGTCTTAGTATTGTAGCACATTGGATCTTCACTGTTGCATGCCAACTCTTCAGTGTATCATGCAAGATCTAGTTCCCCAACTAGGGACTGAATTGGGCCCCCTGCATTGGGAGCTCAGAGTCTCAGCCACTGGACCACCCCGAAAGTCCCAAATTTGATTTTCTTAATTTGCACAGGCTAAGAGCTTCCCTGGTGGCTCAGAGGTTAAAGCATCTGCCTCCATTGCGGGAGACCCGGGTTCGATCCCTGGGTTGGGAACTTCCCTTGGAGAAGGAAATGGCAATCCACTCCAGTATTCTTGCCTGGAGAATCCCACGGACAGAGAAGCCTAGTAGGTTACAGTCCATGGGGTCGCAAAGAGTCAGACACGACTGAGCGACTTCACCTCACCTCACCTCAAGAGACATGTCTATTTTCTTTGTAACTAATGCCACTATGATACACTCATCTTGTAGTGCTTTTTACTTCTTTACAACCAGTAACTGTTTTAGTAACAAATTAAAACCCTGAAGTTGGGGATCTTTGGGATCTTTAATTATTGAACAGGGCTTAATTATAAAATGTACTCATTGTAATAGATTTAACATAAAAGGGTTTCTTGTAGAAATTATAGATAGTGATGCAATACATGACTAAGCAATTTCCAAAGTTCCTGTCCTATCTCATTACTGCCAAATATGGTAGCTCAGCCTGGAACAGTTCCACTAGAAAGGAAGAAACAAACAGTCCTTTGATCAGATATCTATTGAACCCCTACCTAGTGTACTGTTGGAGGAGCTGAGCATAAAAAGATGAAAGAAAATAGGGTTTTTGCCATCAAAGTGTTTATAGTCTCATGCTATACCCTGTGTGCTCTTACCTCATAAAATTAAAAAGAAAATTTGATTATATATTCTTAGGAAGTTATTTGTTTAAAACATAACTATGAGCATAGACAGAGAATGATATATAATCTCTATAGAAAGCTTCCATATTCCAGCCTCTGGCCTAGGTAAAGTTTAAGCTCCTTTAGTTTGGCCGCACTGCATGACACGTGAAATCCTAGTTCTTTGACTGGGTATTGAACCTGGGCCTCTGGCCTTCCCAGGTGGCACTAGTGGTAAAGAACCTGCCTGCCGATTCAGAAGATATAAGAGATGCAGTTTTGATCCCTGGGTCAGGTAGCTCCCCAGGAGGAGGGCATGGCAACCCAGTCCAATATTCTTGCCTGGAGAATCCTGTGGACAGAGGAGCCTGGTGGGCTACACTCCATGACGTTGCAGAGTCAGACACAACTGAAGCAACTTAAGATGCATGCACCCAGCAGTGAAAGCACTGAGTCCTAACACAGACTGCCAGTGTATATTTTGATGGGTTTTGTAGTTAATAGAATGACAAAATCTCAGGTGTTCAAAAGGAGGCATTTATTTAGCTCATACATCTGAAGAACAGCTGGAGTTGGCTGATCTAGGCTGGTGCACCTGGGGGGCTGCGTCATATGTCTCATCTTTTTCCTGGGACCAGGGGCTACCCTAGTTATGTTTCTTCCATGGTGATTGCAAAGTACAAGAACACTGATGGGCACACCATCATCTTTACCCAGTTCTATTTACCAAAGCAGGTTGTAGGACCCAAATCACCAGGTAGAGAAGTAACTTGCTCTTTTAGTGGAAGAAATTGAAAGTCATCACAGGGCAAAGGGCGTGAAGATGGGGAGAACTGAAGAATTAGGACCAGGAATACAGTCTACTATAGGTATTAACCTTAATCTCGGCAACAGCTTCATGAAGTGGATACTCTTCAACTTCCTTAAATTTAAGAGTAGTGTATTGGAGAACACCTGAAGCTAGAAGGTACCTAGTCCACTGCTGGCTCTGTCCTGAACTAGCTACATGGCTTTTAGCACTTACTTAACCCACTCCAGTACTCTTGCCTGGAAAATCCCATGGATGGAGGAACCTGGTGGGCTGCAGTCCATGGGGTCGCTAAGAGTCGGACACGACTGAGCGACTTCACTTTCACTTTTCACTTTCATGCATTGGAGAAGGAAATGGCAACCCACTCCAGTGTTCTTGCCTGGAGAATCCCAGGGACGGGGGAGCCTGATGGGCTACCGTCTACGGGGTCGCACAGAGTCGGACACGACTGAAATGACTTAGCAGCAGCAGCAACCCATTTGTGCCTCAGTTCCCTCTTACTTAAAATGGGGAAGATAATTTTATTTACCCTATAGGGTATCATTAAGAATAAATGAGTTTGTGTGCAAGACATTGAGAATAGTGTTAGGTATATAATATGTAATAGTACTGATAGCTAACATTGCTAGAAAGTCTAACTAAAGTCACAAAAGCATGTAACTCAGTGTCAACAATAATAATAATGCACAGAACAACTGATATCTGACATCATATCTACTCCTGTTCTTGATCTTAAAATTTCCAGCTCAGTTCTCCACCTGTTACTTAAAACTAACATTTCTTCCTTTATAGATATAGTTACATTTAACAATAAACAAAAACACGGCTGTTAATAAAGCTATACATTAATAATAGTTACTGACAAATTTCCATTTGTCATCAGTTTTTAAGACATGTCATTTGGTTCTTATGAAAAGCTCTATTTGCAGGAAATATACTCTCCATCCAAATGTCAGATTATGTTTTTCTTTGTCTAACTCAAATGTACCCAATATTCATAAATAAGTAACTTGGAATTTTCAAAGTTGCAGAAAAAGTATTAGGATTTAATGTTTCAGAATTCTGCATGCAGGGTTTTATATTTGAGGAGAAGCTATTTGTTCTTTGTGACAAAGTATAAAAGAGGATATTTATTCAATCACATATTATTATTTGTAGACCTTCTACTCTCAGATAAAACATGTTGTAAGCACAGGAAACACAGATGATTTCAAAAAGAACAGAAGAACAATGCTTTGATTTCCCCATTTCTGATGGTGATTTTTAAAAAGTAAACAATTATAATACAGTGTGATAGGTTCCAATAATTATCCACACAGTGTTCTGGTCACTGTATCTAAATGACAGGGAGGGAATTTGGCAAAGCTTAGGAATAAAGCAAGCAGAAAACGAGTATGCAGAGTGGAAACGACAGGGACTTACTGGTTGGAGAGAAGAGCAGAGGGCAAATTTAGGGCCTGTGGCAATAAAATCACTGGATGTGCAGAGTATTGTGTTGTTGAAATGGGAGAAGAGTTGACTCTGCAAAGAGAGGCATGGATCAGATCTTTAAGGACCTTGGATATCATCCTGAGAATTGTGGACTTCATTTAAAAATGTTGGGTGACAGTTGAAGATTATTTTTTAACTCAATCTCATGTACATGTTCTCATGATGCTTTTAAGAGTTTTGTGGTAAATGGATTGGCAAAGAAAGCAAGACTAATTAGGAGGCTATTCCCTCCAGGTAAGTAACAACTAACTAAGTCACACCTAAGACACTGAGAATAAGAATGGAGAGAAGAGGAAGAACTCCAGAGATATTGAGGGTCTGGGCAGAGAGAACCAAAACAGCTCCATTTGCTGCTGTTCAGTCACTAAGTCATACCCAACTCTCTGTGACTCCATGGACTGCAACATACAAGGCTTCCCTGTCCTTCACTGTTTCCTGGAGTTTTCTCAAACTAGTCCATTGAATCAGTGATGCCATCGAACTATCTCATCTTCTGTCAACCCTTCTTCTCCTGCCCATCATCAGGATCTTTTCTAAAGAGTTGGCTCATCCCATCAAGTTGTATTAAACAAGAGGGTAACAATGTGTCACTTGAAGCCTCTGATTGTAATCTCTATATCCACAGAAAACATTTCAGGAATTTAGCAGTTGCTACAATAAACCACCACCAACAAAAAAACCACAAACCAAGGGTAGAGACATAGGCAGTTTGAATTGATTGCATAAAAATCCAGATCAATCAGGTGATAAAGCTGGCCCCAAGGTAAAGTGCTTTCACTTAATCAAATCTGGTCCTTTGGAATTTTTGTATTCAAAGGTAACCACATAAACCCATTGTGCAAATGAGAATAGTGAGGTCAAGAGACACTAAGGAGTTGTCAATGATCAAAACTACTACTAAAATCCAAGTAGTTTAACTTAGTTAGTAGTACTTTCTGTAACACCATACTACTACTGTTATTTTATTTGCAAATTATTCTTGCTTGGATTAAATTGTTTTTCTTGTAATCCTTGAATGAGTCTTTAATGACCTGTTTTTATTTAGTTTCAACATCTTCTCCCTGCTCATTTTTTTTTTCATTTTGTGTTTTTAGTTCCACTTGATAATTTTCCTTTAACAGAATAAAATTTTAGTTTTACCTAGTATTGCAAAAGAAATGGAGAGGAATAAAACTTTTTAAAAGAATAATTTTAACCTCAAATGCATTCCACAGCAATTTGATATTGGAGCACTTTTAAATAAATTATAGTTAATTAAGCATGCAAATACACTAACTACTTTAAGTACCCAATTAGCTACCTTAACTGAAATAACTGTTCTGAATAGCACATTTTTAAAGGCATTTCCCAAGGTGTTATATAAATCTTTGTCTCTGGTGTGAAAAATGTAATTACTCTTGGAAGAAAGGATATGGTAGCAGTTGATTGTTCAGGAATACAAATGTTGTAGCATGAATTACTAGCCTCTCTAGACCCCAGTGTCTTCATCTATTAAATAAAGTGCCTGACCTAGAAATTTACAAAGGATCGCCACTTCTCTAAAAGTCTTGCAATCATTCATCTCTGAACTGTGATCTATAACTCATTTTGTCCACAGGATACTATACATTTCTCCCAAGTCTGAATAGTTTTTAAAATCAACATCTGCTCCCATGCCCCCATTCCAGCCTTATTGCATCTCATTATTTCCTGTGTTCATTATTGTAGGGGGGAAAAAAAAATTCCTCAAAATCTGACCTGAAGACATATCCTCAAGGGCCTGCATGGCCAATCTCTCTCTTTCTGTTTTTATTTAAATAACCTTTTAATAAAAGCTTTCTGGGATCAGTAGGTTGACTCCTCGTGACTGGGTACTACTGCTTGATTTCTGGGCCTGTGTTACATTTTTAAAGTCATAACAGAGGAAGAATGAACACACTGTCCCTGTATCCTCAGAGCTTCCATTCTTTTCATCTTACCTTTAAATGTTCAACATGCTCTTTTTTTTAACCTTGATAACAACCTAAAGTTAACCATTTTTCTTCTCCTCCTCCAAAACAATGTGTGTATATATATATATATGTGTGTGTATATATATATATATAAAAGAAAAGTTTAATCTGTGCTCTTTTTCTTTTCTTTTTTTTGTGCTCTTTTTCTAACTTCTTATAATGTAGCATTTTAGTTCCATTTGTTTTTAAAAATCAGCTTCTGGCTTATACTTTACCTAAAATATGCACATGTTAAGAGTACATGAGTTTTGATCATTGTATACATATTTCCATTTGGCTTTCCAAATTAGTCACTATTGTCAGGTCAAATCATATTTGACTACCAATAGTGTTCAACCTAATTTTTAAATATACTTGAATGTAGATATACGTGCAATTCTTTCAGCTCCTTTGCTCCGTATTGCTTTTTTCATTTTGTGTTCTACCTTACATTTCCAAAAACACAATGTTTAGTCTCCTGCATATACAACTCTAGCTTTGAAAGGTGTCTTTCAGCACATTTCAAGCTGCTTTAGATCTCCTACAGCTTCATGTAATCATATTGTTGGGAGTTTATTTTTATCTGTTCTGCTTGGGCTCTATTGCACTTCTTGGAAGAGAGAGATTTTCTATCAACTTTGGGAAATTCTTGTTACTTCAGGAGATAGTCTCTGTTTTCTCTATTTCCTCCTTCTACATCTCCTTTTTGGCTAATATTCAGTCTTATTATTTTATCCTTTGTGTCTTTTAATCTTTATTTCAACCTATAAGTTCTTTATTTCTCTATGCTGCATTCTGGGTAGTAATCTCACTTATATATTGATATTTATTTTGTTATATCTGACATTTAACTTGTTCATGGAGATTTTAATCAGTCTATGTATGTTTCTCTTTTTTATGTCTTCTGTTTTTTTATGTCTTATTTTATTTTTATATCTTTGCCTTCTCATATCTCTTCATTTTACACCTGCTTACTTTGTGTCTATTAGTTTCCTAGGGCTCTTGTAATAAAGTACCACAGACAACACAAATTTGTTGTCAGCAGTCTGGAGGCTAGACGTTCAAAACCAATGTGTCAGCAGGATTGGTTTCTTCTGAGGGCTGCGAGGGGGGGGTCCCAGGTCTCTCTCCCAGCTGCTCATGGTTTGCTGGCAAGTTCTTGCATTTCTTGGCTCATAGAAGCATCACCTGGATTTCTGCATTCATGTTCATATGGTCTTATCCCTATGTGTATGTCTCTTTGTCCAGAATTTGCCTTTTTCTTAGGAAATGGGTCCTAATGTATTAGGGGCCCACCCTTTCCAGGAAGGCCTTTTCTTTTTCTTTTCTTTCTTTCTTTTTTTTTGTTTATTAGGTAGAAAGGCAGCTTTTATTTTAAACTTTTAATTTTGTATTGGAATGTAGCCAATTAACAAACAATGTTGTGACAGTTTCGGGTGAACAGCAAAGGGCCTCAGCTATACATACAGATGTATCCATTCTCCCCCAAACTCTCTTTGCCTTCAGGCCACCACACAGCGTTGAGGAGACTTCCATGTACAATAGGTCCTTGTCAGCTATTCTATTTTAAATAAAGCAGTGTATACATGTCCATCCTAAACTCCCCAACTATCCCTTCCTACCAACCCTCCCTCCAAAACCATAAGTTAAATCTCCAAGTCTGTGATTCTCTTTTTGTTTTGTAAGTAAGTTCATACGTATAATTTCTTTTTAGATTCCACATATAAGAGATGTCATATGATATTTTTCCTTCTCTGCCTGCCTGACTTCTCAGTATGACAGTCTCTAGGTCCATAGGAAGGACTCATCTTAATTAGTTACACCTGAAATGACTATTCCCAAATAAGGTCATGTTCAGAGGTACTGGGAGTTAGGACTTCAGTGTATGAATATTAGTGGTAGGGGGTGGAGGGAACAAAGTTCTACTCATCACAGGCTTGTTAAAATTATGAATCTAAAATTTGAGATCCTGGAGTGTTAATTGTCTGGTTTTCATGTCTGCTGATTGCTTCCCTTGGGTTTTGAAATTTTTGAATGTGAATATGAATTTCCAGTGAGGGAAAACTGATTTTTCTCTCTGGAGAGATGACAAGGTCTGGGTGGCTGAAGGGTCCTTAACAGCGATTTTACAGGTACTTCTGCTACAGGCCTCCTTGGTTGCTCAGACGGTAAAGCGTCTGTATACAATGCAGGAGACCCTGGTTCGATCCCTGGGTCGGGAAGATCCCCTGGAGAAGGAAATGGCAATCCACTCCAGTACTATTGCCTGGAAAATCCCATGGACAGAGGAGCCTGGTAGGCTACAGTCCATGGGGTCGCAAAGAGTTGGACATGACTGAGTGACTTCGCTTCACTTCTGCTACAGGCCAACTTAGGATAGTACCACTTCAAGTCTGTTTTGTTGTCACTGTTATTAATTTCTGGCCCTGATTTTTCTGCACCATATCTCATATAAATTTGTGCTCCAAGCCACTGAGGAAAAGCTAGGGTTGAAAATTCTTTCTGAAGACATTTTTCATCAAGCACCAGGGTAGAGATCAACTTCCTTGACTTTGCCATGGGCTACAGAGCCCAGATTATTTTGAGTGTATTAGTTACACAGTTGTGTCCAACTCCTAGTGACCCCATGAACTGTGGCCCACCAGGCTTCTCTGTCCTTTGAATTTTCCAGGCAAGGATACTAGAGTGGGTTTGCCATTCCCTTCTTCAGGGGATCTACCCAACCCTGGGATTGAATCCGGGTTTCTAGTGAATTCTTTACCTTCTAAACCACCAGCAAAATCCCTCCTTATCTACAATTGCAGCCTTCAGAGGAAGCAGGAATTATTCAAGATTTTCAGGCCCATGACCCCTCCTCAAGTGCCCAAGGTCTCATAATATGTCCCATAATGGTGGAAAATGACCCACCTCCAGCCATTCCTAAGACTCCAGGGCCGCCAGTCTGGCTCTCAACCTTTCTTTTCTCTCTGCCCATCTGAGGATTTTCCTCTTTCTCATTCTCTTTAAACATCTCACATCAAATATAGGTTATACGTTGCCCCACATTCGTTCATGCCAGTGGAGGAGTGATCTCTTCTGGGGCCTTTCCTCATCAGCTGGAAGCAGCAGTTCTAATCCCCTCTTATTGAAGAGTTAAAAGTCCAGAAAGATTAGAGTACCTTAGATAGAGTCACACATTATTTAGAATTCTAATCTTTTAACTTCCTGTTGGGTGACCTTCACCTTCTCTCTCTGATTTTTCTTTCTTACCATTATCACCTCATTCAACAAAGCAATTTGCAGACCTTTTCTCATAGTTTGATATCATTTTGCCCAGATTCTAGACTCCCTCCAAAGTCTTCTGAATCCCAGGAACCCCAGTGGTAAGTGGTTTAAACATAGAGATGTTGAATAATTTTAATGTCATTAGTGATTATTATAGGAAAAAAATCTTCTCTTTTCTTAAGACTGACCACATACTGAGTGACATTGTGATCTAATTCTCCTTGAAGTCTTCTAGACCTTTAATTGTAAATAATCCTATGCTGTTTTAAGATATAAAATTGACATTTCTTTAACTCCATATGAATGTTATTTGAGTCCAAGGCAGATTTAAGTGATTCCTTAATTGGAACCTCATTTAATTATCTTTGGGGACATCACTATAGATTCAGCCACAGGGCTGATTTCTACCATGAATCTAGCAAGAATGGGATTCTATAGGGAAAACCTGCTAGAGACAAGCATGACTAAGGATGGGTTTATTGGAGTTTGTGTCTTATTCTCCATGTGGAATAATGCATGTTTAATTCCCATTTTCTGTTAGGCCAGACTGACTCTATATATCAAGGCCCTGTCAGTCTCTCAGATACACTTCACACAAAAGACTCTTGACTCAAATTCATGGATTCCCTTATGATGGTCAATTACAGATTAGAATTAATGTATACAGTTAGTTTCAGACACTTTATAACATATCATTTCCTGTATTTTTTTAGTTTATCTTCAAAAAATAGGATTTTAGTTTTCTTTTTAGGCTGAACCTAAACATAATTCTGCATGTGAACAAGGAAGGATTTAAGGGAAGGGGCAAACAGAAGGACAGGGACCCAGACCCTTCATTAGGCAGACTAAGAATATCTACCACAGCATGAAATCTCACCAGAGTATATAATGAATAAGTTAGGGATCAAAGAGTACCTGGAAGATTCCCTTGGTTATTTTTTGACTGTCAAGAGCTGTGTGAGTGTGGTGGCAGGGAGTAGGGGGGGAGTGGTCTCACACACGTGCCAGGGCTTCAGTCCCTTTCACTGGCAAGCACTTTAATTTGTATCCTTCTTGGATGTGAAAAGAATCTTGCTGCGACATCTTAATATCAAGAAAAGCTAGCAATAATTCAGATGATCGACTGTGGTAAACTATGTTCCCAAAGTTTCATCATTCATAGAAAAGGAAGTTTTTCATTGAAAAAGGAACACTGATCATTTCACTTTCTTGCAAATTTTGCTATATCTTACAAACTTACTGGAAAAACAGAAGTAACATTTATTAAGATAAACTGCTTTCAATTAAGCTGTGAGGCAATCAAAACCATAGGAGAGTGTTTATTCCCTATATCTCAGTATATTCATAAAACACCATTGCTGCATTTATATTTCAGTTCAGTTCAGTCGTTCAATTGTGTCCAACTCTTTGCAACCCTGTGAACTGCAGCATGCCAGGCCTCCCTGTCCATCACCAACTCCCAGAGTCCACCCAAACACATGTCCATCGAGTTGGTGATGCCATCCAACCATCTCATCCTCTGTAGCATATGTATAAAACTTTATCATTGCTCAGGTTTGTTTGCTGCCATTTTGAAGAGAAAAAAAGATGGATACAAGATCCTATGAAAAATGATATCTTGGTTAGCTAAAAGACCTAGGAAGCCTCTTAGGATAGGTTCTTTCATGAAGGAGTCAAAAGGCTGTCAATGATTAAAAAAGAATAGAGACATTCATGAGTATGCACTGATTGCAAAAAAGACTCCTAGTAACTCTTCTTAAAGTAATGAATACAGACCTCCTATGTGGTGTGAAAGTGTTCTTCCTGCTTATAGTACTCTAAAACTTCAGCCATCTGGAATAATCCTAAGGAATGTTTACCACTAGGTTCTACATTATATTCAGAACTCACTGTTTTAATGGATATCTTCCTATTATTAAACTTTATTTCACTATTGAGTATTTGGCATTTTGCCTTTCCTAAATTAAGGAGTCTTATCCAAATGCAAAGGAAATAAAAAAGCTTGCTCATCAGAACAGAGAAAGAGAAACGCTGTTAACTCACTTTGCATTATGGTTCCTATTTTTTCCATCAAATTACCTTATGTTTCCAAATAGTGTATCTAAAAGATATTTTCTAAGGTATGTACATATTTAAATATATCTTTGCTTTTTTTATCCTGGTATTGTTTTCCGGTAAGAGCTAAACAATGGGAGCACTTCCAGATAACCACTAACTGGATTGACAGTAGGGTGAGTGAGATGGTGGAGTCAGGGCTGACTACGTAATTCCAGCTGGGCCAGATGAGGAAAATGGTGGAGCTGTTCACAAACAGAAGTTAGTGGAATAAGTGCAGGTTTTAAGAAAGAGTTACAGCTTCTTTAGTGACTCAGATGGTAAAGAATCTGCCTACCATGCAGGAGACCCAGGTTTGATCCCTGGGTTGGGAAGATCTCCTGGAGAAGGGAAGGGCTACCTATTCCAGTATTCTTGCCTGGAGAATCCCATGGACAGAGGGGCCTGGCTGGTTACAGTTCATGGGGTCACAGGAGTCTGACACAACTGAGTGACTAACTCTACAGTGAATTGTAGAGTTTGATGTGTCTAGGACATATTTAACTAGATATAGTCTATAACTGTTGGATTCAGAGATCTGGAGCTAAACATTTTGATGGGCTACAGATATAGTTCTGGGAGTCTTCAGAATATTCTGTCTGCCCCAAATATTCAACTGATGTGTTTTGAGAACAAGCAACATGGTTTTGGATAAAATATGCTGCTTTTCATAATTGTTCAGTAGATACAATTAGATATACTGAAATAAGTATTTTATACAAATCCTTGTTATAATCCTATGGGATTGGTATTTCCTAACACTTAATTAGGCTACCCACTCCAGTCAGTATTCCTGGTCTTCCCTTGTGGCTCAGCTGGTAAAGAATCTGCCTGCAATGTGGGAGACCTGGGTTTGATCCTTGGGTTGGGAAGATCCTCTGGAGAAGGGAAAGGCTATCCACTCCAGTATTCTGGCCTGGAGAAATCCAGGGATTAAGTTCATGGGGTCTCAAAGAGTCGGACATGACATCACTTCACTTCATTTCAAGGCTTAATTAAGTAACTTGTCCAGTGTCACACTGCTTTTAAGTGAATGCTGGAGCAAGAACTTGAACCTGTCAGACTGTAAGCCTGTGTCGTGGGGTCCTATGAGCTTTGATTTACATCTCCAGGTAGTATGAATTATTTCTACTAGGCAGCTTGATATCTATATTGGATGGAATTGGTCATTCAACAAATGTTAATATATCAGTAAATAAGGGGCAAAATTTCATGCAAAAATATATAGTTCTTCATTCTTTCCAGCTCCCCCACCCCCGCAAAAAAGAAAAAGAAAAATGTAGAGTTCTCTTTAGGAGAAATTAAATAAATTTAAAAAGACTAATGTCTGTAAGTTTAAATGTGATGAACATCCACTGTACAGAATGGTTGACAAAAAGGTGCCATTAATATTTTTATAGAACTCTGTTATAAAATGTTCTAATATATCACTTATGATTCTCAAAACAGGCCAGTGAAACAGATATTCTTATTTAATAGTTTAAGAGACTGAGGCACTTAGGCACATTAGGCATCTCCTTTTGCATATTAATACAATCCTGGCATTAAAAGTATAATGCTCTTATATTGATATGTTGGAACAGCTTATCAAAGAAACAATACCCAGTCAAATTGTTATGTAAGTTTTAATCTCCTAAAATATCCCAGGTGATCAATTTTTTTTTTTCCTTGTAAGAATGATGGTTTTCTTCTCACACAGACTGAAAACTTAATTAAACTTTAGTTGTTGTTTAGCCAAATGGCAGCACAATTTCATTGATTAGAAATGATGAATCATAGTCATAACAGCACTAGGAAATGAAAATATATTGTGCAATACTTTAAGAAAAGTAACTTTTATGAAGGGGAAGCAATACTTCAAAGGAGGTTACAAAAAGAAATATTAAGTGTAACATTTGTTTGACCACTGGAAAAAAGTTCTAACAAGTCAGTGTCATCCTAATAACCCATTTACACATGGCTGTTAGTAATGAGACAGCTTGGCCAAATGGCCCATTAATCCATACAAATAGTTTTGAACTCTTGGTCTGAATTTACCACAGTAGGTTTACATAAAGTGCCACCAAGAACCAGGTCACCTAAAGAGTCACGTAGGAGTATCTTTAAATTCCACGTTTATATTTAGGCAAGGCAATACTCTAGTAAAAGATGCATTGCACTGTTTGGAAAAATATTTTAAACATTATATAAGAGAAGTTAAAGGAATATTTCTGATATGCTTTACATACTTAATTCAGAATTACTTATAGAGATTATGCTGCTGCTGCTGCTAAGTAGCTTCAGTCGTGTCTGACTCTGTGTGACCCCATAGACGGCAGCCCACCAGGCTCGCCTGTCCCTGGGATTCTCCAGGCAAGAACACTGGAGTGGGTTGCCATTTCCTTCTCCAATGCATGAAAGTGAAAAGTGAAAGTGAAGTTGCTCAGTCATGTCTGACTTAGCGACCCCATGGACTGCAGCCTACCAGGCTCCTCCATCCATGGGATTTTCCAGACAAGATAACTGGAGTGGGATGCCATTACCTTCTGCTACAGAGATTGTAAATGATGCTAAGTTGCAAAAAGCTACAACTGAACTATATTCAGTAGAATTCCACAGGGGTTCTGGCTTACAACAACAAAATGACTAGGAAAAAAAAAATCACGGTGTCTTTTTCCATCAAAGTGAGAACAACCTAAAAGATAAGCACTTTAAAAATGGTTTCCCTTTGACTTACTAATTGTATTGGAAAGGAGCATGACAGGAAATGGCAGAATGAGAGTTCAAGGTTATTTGGGGCTTTATAGAGAGAGACGTCAGTGCTTTGGAATAAAAGTGCCAGTCCTTTAAACTGTGACCAGAGTGACTTGATTCACTGAGGAGGGGTCTCCTTGAGATGAAAGAAATGCTGAAAAATATTAGAATTGAGATTTTAAAAAGATCAAAGAATTGTCTTATGAATAAAAAGGCTAAAATAAAATCAGGGGTGAGGCCCATTGCCCATTTGCTTCAGAATCCTTAGACCCCAAAGATCTAGTTCAGTTGAACTGACTCTTCATTGATTGTCTAGTATACAATACTAGGGGTTCTGATACAAGCGTAGCAACCAGGTAGGTCAGGATCAGTCCATGTCCTCAAGGATTTTACATTCTAGTTTAATAAGAGCAGTGCAGAAGGACAATAATATAAAGCACAAAATGAGACATTTCTCAAGGGTTGTAAGTATAATATTGCACAGAGTCAGAGGATGGAGAGATTCCACTTAACCTGCAAAACAAAGCAGGGTTTCATGGAAAGAAGGGGCCTTTGAAGTTGGTCTTGGAAAATGGGTAGAAGCTGAAATGGAGAGTTATACTGGAGAGAATCTAAACAAAGCTTATAGGTTGCAATGAATTGAAAGGGTTGGGAATGCTCAGTATAGATTCTGGTTGAATTGTAGGCTGTTTGGAAGGGAACAGTGAGAAGGAAAGCTGGGAAGGTATACTGGGGATTCACTGATGAGGGAATACAGTCCCAGGTGAAGAAAGCAGGCAGAGGAGCCCTTGATGGCTTTTGGCAACTATATGATTCAGCACCTGGGTGTGGGCCTCTGATAAACCTTGATGTAAACACATAGTCTGATCTTTTTGTGGTGCATTTCCTTGTGCAGGATTAAATTCATTGAAACTTTTATCTCTTCTCCACAATAAAAATGATGATTTTTAGTGCCTACTTCCAAGAGTTATGAGAATCTGATAAGATAATGATGTTGCTCCTTGTACAAAGTAGATCATCATTAAATGTTCAATTGATGTTGTTATTGATGCTGAGATTAAGAAAGATTTATCTAATAGCAGTATGCATAGTAGATTTCAATAAGGAGATACCAATGATAGAAAGAACAGTAAGGAAGCAGAAACAATGAGAAAATTTACAGGACTTAACAACAGGTTTTAACATATCATGAAATGAGAAAAGTTGAAAGTGAAGTCGCTCAGTCGTGTCTGACTCTCTGCGACCCCATGGACTGTAGCCTACCAGGCTCCGCTGTTCATGGGATTTTCCAAGCAAGAATACTGGAGTGGGGTTGCCATTTCCTTCTCCAGGATATCTTCCTGACTCAGGAATTGAACCTGGGTCTTCCAAATTGTAGGCAGACACTTTACCATCTGAGCCACCAGGAAAGTCCAGTGGGTCATAATTTTATGGAAAGATCCAAGTTAGGCACAATCTAAAAATAGTAGATCCCTAAACTGAGGGCATCTGACATTCTCTAGACAGGGTTACACAGACCATGGCATCTGCTTTCTAGACTTTAAACTCTCAAGGTATGGATGGTGTTTGGCAAGCCAGTAAAACTCTATTTTTTTTTTTTTTCTATTATGTGAAGATCACATACTAGGATTAAGTAACCAGTATTCTTATAAGTAAGAAGGAAGAAGAGGTAACTGGAGTCTGCAGATCCATGTGATAAACAAAGTGACAGGTGGGGAGAGAGATTTGAGCAGAAAACACTGAGAAACTTGTAGGAAGTTTCCTACTGAGAAACAGTAGGAAGCTTGCTGGTCCTTACAGACTGGGCTGAAGCAAGGAATAAGAAAGAGGGAATCATGAAAATATTTATTGGAATTATACAGGGATAAACAGCTTATCCATTCTGCAGACTGAGAAGTTAAGGTTCAGGGAATTTAAATGACTTGCTCATTATTGGTAAGGCAGAGCTTAGATTTCTACCTAAGTCTAACTCCTAGCCTCAGAAATATTTCCACAACACTGCACTAAATTGGAGGAGAAGTAGGGCAAGGGGCAGAGAGTAGAAGGGATTTGCTATATTGATGGTCACCATTTACATCTCAGTTTTGTTTGGGTCTGTCTATAAAAGTTGTGCTTCCTGGCAAGAGAATTCAGGTGTTATTCAGCTAATACAAAAAGGCTACCTTCTTGTTCCAGGCTGTCAAGACTGACCTGGAGTCGGCTTAATTTCAGTGCTTGACCCTTCCCAGGCTTCAGGGCAAGAAGAGAAGTTCTCCCTATGAAATTCTTGGTGCTCCTTTAACTGTCTACACATTCTATTCTTTCAATATCCTTATATTAACTCAGTATAACCTAGGACTACAAGATAAACTTTTTTCTTCTTTAAAAGCGTACTCTCCTACCGTATGAATATTCAGGTTCAGAGGGTAGAATCTTAGGGGTGGAAGTACCTTCAGAGGTTGTCTCATCCCATTTTGGATCAAAGCCCCAGCAGCTTAGTTATCTGTGGCGGGCCAGGCAGTCTGGGGATGGAGGGAAGCTCTGATCTCATCTACCCTCTGGGGTGGTGCAAACCGCAAGGACACAGACAAAGCTGTAGTATCCACAGAGAGTGAGTTGGGCTAAGAGGTTAGACCAAGGAAGGACCTAGCAGAGAGAAGGTGGGTCCAGGATAAGGACATAGGATATTAGACAACTTACCCAGGGACTCAGGGATATGGACAGGACAGGGATCTAGGTACTGATTCTATTAGAACAGGTGCTGTCCATTAGAATAGAGAAGGGTCTAAGTACAGGGGTCTGGTTACAGGGACCTTGGCCTCAATCACAGACCAAGACTGGGAAAACAGAGCACATGGGCTCAATACTGAGTGTTGGGTTTGTTCCCTGAGTTCTTGGCCATTGGTTTTCAATAACAAAGCAGGACATTTGTTGGTGGGCTCAGTTTCCTGTTTGCTGAGCCTGGCAGGATCTAACATGTCTTCTTAGGGAGTGAATGAGCAGGGCCTTGATTCAGATGGAATGAAATTCACAGCCTAACTCTACTATTTAATGTTCACTTGGTGAATTATTTAACATCTCTATTTCTCGGTTTTCTTTATGGGCAGAAGAAGGATAGTAACAGCCCATATTTCACAGAGCTGATCTTCATTGAGAAGATCAGATAATGTGCTTAGAATACATAGTGCTGTGTAATATAGTTTATTGATGGCACTTGTATGTTTATTACCTAGATCTACTACTAGACTGATTCCCTGGTGGCTCAGGGGTTAAAGCATCTGCCCACAATGCGGGGGACCTGGGTTCGATCCCTGGGTCAGGGAGATCCCCTTTAGAAGGAAATGGCACCCCACTCCAGTACTCTTGCCTGGAGAAGCCCATGGGTGGAGGAGCCTGGTGGGCTACAGTCCAAGGGGTCGCAAAGAGTCGGACACAACTTCACTTTCACTTTCACTACTAGACTGAGGTAATTAACGATATTTGTCTATATAATATGGTAGTAAAAGCAAAAGCTTTTCAGGTGGTGCAGCGGTAAAGAATCCGCCTGCCAATACAGGAGACACAAGAGACATGGGTTAGATCCCTGGGTTGGGAAGATCCCTTGGTGGAGGAAATGGCAACCTGCCCCAGTATTCTTGCCTGGGACAGAAGAGCATGATGTGCTACAGTCCATGGAGTCGCAGAGAGTTGGGCAGGACTGAGCACACTGTAAAGGTAAACCTGGTGGATAAATGGGGAATAAATGTCTCACTCCTTTGTCTTGCACAGCATTTGCTAAAAGAACATGGCATTCTTCCCTAACAAACCTGTAGCTTCAGAAATATCCTCCATAAAGAGATACGGGGAGTCCCTACCAATCACCTGGGGCAGGAAATCTTGTATATCTTTGCTCTGATCTAATGTATGGATTCCCTTGAAGCCCCCTTGACAGATGAACATCTAGCTTTCTTATAAACCTTTTACTGTCAGTGAGTTTATCTCCTCCTAAAGTTATCCATTTCATTGTTCAGTTCAGTTCAGTTGCTCAGTCATTTCTGACTTTGCAACACCATGAATCGCAGCACGCCAGGCCTCCCTGTCCATCACCAACCCTCAGAGTTCACTCAAACTCATGTCCATCAAGTCGGTGATGCCATCCAGCCATCTCATCCTCTGTTGTCCCCTTCTCCTCCTGCCCTCAGTCCCTCCCAGCATCAGGGTCTTTTCCAATGAGTCAGCTCTTCGCATGAGGTGGCCAAAGTACTGGAGTTTCAGCTTTAGCATTACTCCTTCAGATGAACACCCAGGACTGATCTCCTTTAGGATGGACTGGTTGGACTTCCTCGCAGTCCAAGGGACTCTCAAGAGTCTTCTCCAACACCACAGTTCAAAAGTATCAACTCTTCGGTGCTCAGCTTTCTTCACAGTCCAACTCTCACATCCATACGTGACCACTGGAAAAGCCATAGCCTTGACTAGATGGACCTTTGTTGGCAAAGTAATATCTCTGCTTTTTAATATGCTATCTAGGTTGGTCATAACTTTCCTTCCAAGGAGTAAGCGTCTTTTAATTTCAAGGCTGCAGTCACCATCTGCAGTGATTTTGGAGCCCCCCAAAATAAAGTCTGACACTGTTTCCACTGTTTCCCCATCTATTTCCCATGAAGTGATCGGACCAGATGCCATGATCTTAATTTTCTGAATGTTGTGATCATTGTAAAGAAACAGAGGAAAACAACAGAATGGGAAAGACTAGAGATCTCTTCAAGAAAATTAGAGATACCAAGGGAACGTTTCATACAAAGATGAGCTCAATAAAGGACAGAAACGGTATGGACCTAACAGAAGCAGAAGATATTAAGAAGAGATGGCAAGAATACACAGGAGAACTATACAAAAAAGATCTTCATAACCCAGATAATCATGATGACAGTGTGATTACTCACCTAGAGCCAGACATCCTGGAATGTGAAGTCAAGTGGGCCTTAGAAAGCATCACTATGAACAAAGCTAGTGGAGGTGATGGCATTCCAGTTGAGCTATTTCAAATCCTGAAAGATGATGCTGTGAAAGTGCCACACTCAATTTCATTGTTGGTGGTGGTGGGGGTTCATTGTTAGCTATTCCTAATTATTACATAGTATTTGGTGGGAAATCAATATCTACTTGTTAATATAAATTGAAAAAAATGTTTAAAAGATAAGTTATTTTAAAAATAAAATCCTGCTTATCTCATTCTCAGAAGAGATTTGTGTTTACTACCGTATCATACCTACAATATATATTATTTCTTATATGAACATCTATGAACATCCATCAACTTCTAGGTTCATACTTACTAATATTTAGAGAAGTTGTCAGACATTTCTTTATAGGTGTTAATTTGCATTTAGCAGCTGGCTTTCAATAAAAATTTCACTATTCTTGCAGATATGACTTTGACATTTATTCTTGGCAAGATAAATACTGTCGTAATGCTTTCTTTTCTTTTTCTTTTTTTTACAGTATCACACACTCGCAAAAGTAGCAGCAGTGGACAAAGAAATGTTTCAATGGTCTAAATAAATATTTTTGAGTTGTGTACTCATGATTATAGATGTGAATTTCTAACATAATCATGAGTTTCAGTTACATCTTAACAACAACAACAAATAAAGCTGAAAAGAAAAGCCACAATTTTAATGGGATGACAGACGGGGTTGAATATTTTGCTGGGAAATTTAAAGGCAAACATTTTCATTCTTGATTATCCAATATTTATCAGTTACATTTAGAAAATATTGTTAGTACTTCGGAGGAATGAAAACCAAGGAGATACCAACATGCTTTTGTATTGCCATTTTTTCCTCCATTTATACAGATACTGAGTCTGGTCTTCAAATATTTTAAGTAGGGCAAAAGGCCTTTTTAAAAGTAGTTTTATGTTGTTTCTGTTACCTCTTCATGCCCAGTGTAAAATGGTTTCCAACATTCAATCACCAGTCTACTAGTTCTATTCCTCTTTGACTGTTTCCCATACAAGTCTGTGTCTACAGGACAGTTAGAAAGCCTTTGCCCTTTTTGGTAGAAATATATGTAGAATGTCTTTACTGGCATTTACACAGAAATAATTTGAGGTACTGTTTATAATATTTTTAAAAAACTAATAGGAGATGCAATGATTTATAACAATACTAAGCATTTATTAAACATATATGAAATGTCAGGTGATTAAATACTTAACAAAATGCTGGGCTGGAGGAAGCACAAGCTGGAATCAATATTGCCATGAGAAATATCAATAACCTCAGATATGCAAATGACACCACCCTTATGGCAGAAAGTGAAGAACTAAAGAACCTCTTGATGAAAGTGAAAGAAGGTGGAAAAGTTGGCTTAAAGCTCAACATTCAGAAAACGAAGATGATGGCATCTGGTCCCATCACTTCATGGGAAATAGATGGGGAAATAGTGGACAAAGTGGCTGACTTTATTTTTCTGGGCTCCAAAATCACTGCAGATGGTGATTGCAGCCATGAAATTAAAAGACGCTTACTCCTTGGAAGAAAAGTTATGACCAACCTAGACAGCATATTAAAAAGCAGAGACATTACTTTGCCAACAAAGGTCTGTCTAGTAAAGGCTATGGTTTTTCCAGTGGTCATGTATGGATGTGAGAGTTGGACTATAAAGAAAGCTGAGCACTGAAGAGTTAATGCTTTTGAATTGTGGTGTTGGAGAAGACTGTTGAGAATCCCTTGGACTGCAAGTAGATCCAATCAGTCCATCCTAAAGGAGATCAGTCCTGGGTGTTCATAGGCAGGACTGATGTTGAAGCTGAAACTCCAATACTTTGGCCACTTCATGCAAAGAGCTGACTCATTGGAAATGACCCTGATGCTGGCAGGGATTGAGGGCAGGAGGAGAAGGGGACAACAGAGGATAAGATGGTTGGATGGCATCATCGACGTAAATGGACATGGGTTTGGGTGGACTCCGGGAGTTGGTGATGGACAGAGAGGCCTGGCCTGCCTCCCTGCATTCATGGGGTCACAAAGAGTTGGACACAACTGAGTGACTGAACTGAACTCATTATTTTAATCCATCTAAAAGTTAATGTGTGTAATCTTCATTTTAATAGAAGAGGAAACTGAGGCTCAGAAGCCTTAGGCCAATTAAGTCACTTGCCCAATGCTTCTCTATTAAGTACTTTTGTTGTTGTTGAGTCAATAAGTTGTGTCCGACTCTTTGTGACCATCTGGACTATAGCCTGCCAGCCTCCTTTGTCTATGAGATTCTCCAGGGAAGAATACTGGAGCGGGTTGCCATTTCCTCCTCCAGAGGATCTTCCCAACCCAGGGATTGAACCTGCGTTTCCTGTGTTGGCAGGTGGATTCTTTACCACTGCACCATCTCGAAAGCCACCTTAAGAGGGAATCTGGGTGTGTGTGGTGTTGCTGAAATTCCTTCATCTCCCATTGAGCCATCCTGACTCTTACCCAAATTGAAAGACTTGATTGAATGGATGGGCCTGGAAGAGGAAAGACAACTCAGGTCCTCAGAGGCTACATTTCATATGGGAATCACACATGGTACACATCTGATGGCATCTGCCATATACATGAGGGAAAGAAAGTCCTAAAAGGAAGAAAATACTCTGAAAGAAACTTGGGCAAAACCATCAAAGTCCTGAGATTCATTATTTTCTCAGAGTCCAAGATCTAAAACAGAGCCATAAGTAACCTTATGACTCCTCAGGAGGGTTCTTCTTCTTCTTTTCATTTTACAGCTGGCTGTCTGTGGTTTTATTACATCTTTAATTGGCCAGAGCCTTTAATTATGGTTAGGTGAATCCATTTGTGTGAAATAACAAGCATAAACTTTCTTCCACTTTCAAAAGTGAACATTCGTGCAAATTCAGATTGTCCTTTTTATTTGACCACTGTATTTACCCTTCACTGTAGTCCCCCATTTCTATGTAATTTGTGTCTTTCAGACTTTATATTATTAGCTGTGAAATGTGACAGGTAGAAGGAAGGTACAAGGTCATTTCATTATTCTTTGAATCAGTTTCAGGCACATCACTTTCTTGGTTAGAAAAAAAAAAGTATAATAACTTGCAATTAAATCTTCTGTTTTAAATGTCTTCTTTCCTGATGACATTCCTTCAGCTGCTTGATTCAGCATAAATGCTAAAGCAGATATCAAGTTTTTCACTGAAGGTTCTGCATTTTACTTTGAAAGTGTAAATTAAAAAATAAAACCTCCACCTAATTCTGGGAAGATGAATCAATGGCAGCCTGAGTTTGGGATCTTCCTAATTTGCTCCATAAAAAAATAGACTAGAAAGCAGAAGCAAAAGCCACGTTCAACATTTATAGCAATACTGGTTGTCACAACTCTAAGAACCTCAAGGTACAAGCAAGTGGGGACTAACCACTAAGAGTCATGAAAGCTTGCGTGCCATTAGCGTTTGTGTGTGAAAACTGAAGACAACGTGGCCAAACACAGAGATATGGTCCCTCTGCCTCCGCTTTTAAGTTGCCCTGCTGGAGGGACATGGTTAGCTGTTGGCTTTCTTCACACCTACTTTACTTTTGAACTCACATCATTTTGGGGAGGGGTCCCAGCTAATAGCTGAGCAAGATTGGGGTGAAGGGTCTGGCCTCTTCCACCAGGAATTGGCACCTCCAGTGCAAAATGCAGACTATGGATCTCCACTACACTATGGAACGACACTGTGGTTGGATGGCTTTTCTTGCCCAGTCTTGCTCTTCCTCGCCTTTCCTTTCAGAATCTTATACTTTTGCATTCCTAACTCATTCTCAGTGTCTGCTTCAGGGAGGACTTTACTGACACAGCAGGCCCAGATTGTTCTGAGAAAGCAGGTGGTGAGACGGGGTGACAGGTGGGATAGTCCCTGGCACCAGACAGTGGACCAGTTGCTAAAGTCTTCCCTGGTGGTGATGTGAGAGAATGTTTTGGTGGAGGTGAGTTGAAGATGCAATGATGCAGGCTTTGAAAGTGTGTGGGGAGAAAAATGGAATTGGTTGGTATTGCTATTTTGATTGTCTACAAAGGATTAATGTAAAGCTGAGAACAGCTAACAACTAAAAACTAAGTATGTAGAAGATGGCTTTGGCAAAATTTACAAGGGGGCCTATATATACTAGTTGGCAGAAAACTAGAAACCAAACTCATTTTCCTTAGGGATAGACACCCCACCCTTGCCACCCCAGGATTTCCTCCTGCTTCCACTTCTGGCTACCAAATCAATAACTGGGGCTAATTTTCAGCTTAACCCAGCTGGAGACATGCTGGACCTGATAAGGGAGGAATGGAGCTCTACCCCAAAGATGCCAGCATGTCCCAGAAGCTGATAGAACACCCATGGGCCTAAATATTGAGGGTCCTAGACCAAGGGAACCACCAGATGAGTATAAGGCTAGATGGGGGAGATCTTGTTGATGTAAGCAAACTTTATTGGCAGGCAAGATGTAATACTCTGACAAAGACCTCAGAGGCTGGTACAGATTCACTCTGGGGAGGCCTCCTAGAACCTGGAGTAAGTGCTTGCCTGTGCTGAGAGAAATAAACAAGCCTGAATTTCCATGGTAGAGAGCAGAGCAGGGACATAAAATGTTTACAAAGGGGGATATGCTGGAGTGGCTATAAGATGTGAGGCCAGATACCTGCTGAAAACTTTACCTAGGTCATCAGGAACGTGATAATGAGAAAAGGACCAGCTTCAGCAAGAAACTCAGCAGTGGCTTTCCCCTGGAGAGCAGGGCTGATAGAGACGGCGCTACAGAGGTGGCTCTCTGGTGAAATGGGATAAGAGGGCCCTGAAGTAATAGGGGCCAGGTGGTGGCACTTAACCTCCAGATATCATAAAGGGCAGCCAAGCGGACTTAACTTGCGGATAATTATAAAAATGCTCAATGCGCAAGGTGTTCTCAGGGGCGAAATAGGTGGATAGCCCACAGGGTTACTGCTGAATATACATAATGGCAGAGAAACACATGGGCAGGAGACTAAGAGTAATTTCCCCAATAAAAATCACTGTCTAGTTTCCAGATCTGAACCCTTGTTTTAGAGGTAGAATTCATTGACTGAGTGATAGCTAGGTCACCAAGAGGAAGGATTTTGCAACAGGATGACAAGTGTATGCCATGATGATTATCCCAGCCCTTCCCCATAGGATTAATGGGCCAGTGGGCTCTGAGTCTAAGAAATGAATTTCTGTTGGGACAAAAAAAAAAAAAAAAAAAAATCTCTGTATCAGTCTTTAAAGGCCATATGCCCCATACAGATCAAATCTAAACCTTGTACATATCTTTCCATTTTGACGTCAGAGCGGTTGGTTCTGTAACAAAAATGGCATGGTTCATTGATTGAATGGACTGTCATATGATTCAGTTTTCTATTTTAAAAAATATAACCATATTTAGTCTGCTATATTTTACAAACTAGACGTAATGCTTACTAACTAGAGGCATTTTCTCTTGTTCTGTTTTTGTTTTATTTTCCCCTCTGCCTTTATCATCATACAGAATCTATAGAAAGCTCCAGCAGCAGGTCCAGGCCCACCTGACTGTCACGGCAGTTCAGGATGGAGCAAAAAGGTATCTTAAGCCTTAGTCTGAAGCTAGTATCTGATGGGCCAAACATAGCCCTGAGGTCTGTGCAGCTTCCAAGTCTCTCAATATTTCCCTTGTTTCTCTTTAGCCCAGTCCTACAATTGAAATCCTTTTTAAAATCCTGTTCTATTTCTGCCCAGTAAGCCTGCTTAGTTTTGCAGTCTCTCTCATGGGTTGAAGTCCTAATTTGGATTTGTTCTACTAATATAGTCTAGTTATTTCCAGCCACTCTTCATCTTCCTAGTCACTTTATGGCTGAGAGTGGATTATGTTTCTTGCACCCAGCCCTCTGTCTTACTCAATGATAATGTCCATCGCTTTGCCAGGAAGCAGCTGCCCCTCTACCATTCTGATAATTTGGATTTCTCCAGCCCACTAGAGGGTTTCCCAGGTGGTTCAGTGGTAAAGAACTCACCTGTCAATGCAAGAGACATGGGTTCAATTCCCGGGTTGGGAAGGTCCTCTGGAGGAGGAAATGGCAACCCACTTTAGTATTCTTGCCAGGAAAATCCCATGGACAGAGGAGCCTCGTGGCCTACAGTCTATGGGGTTGCCAAGAGTCTGATACAAAGGAAAGACTGAGTACGTACGCACAGCCCTCTTAACACTACCAAACACTATTTACCTGCTTGCTGCCTCAGCCTGATACATCTTTAGGATATTATACTTTGCATTTGCAACTGGCATCTTTGGGTTCCACCCCAGGAATTGGTTATTTTTCCTTGCTTGCTTCTAGTAAGGCTCTTGCAATAGTCTGATATTTGTGTGACATAGCACTAGGAAACAGAAGCTCGCTGTTTATACTAACTTTATTAGTGTTTGTATGAATAACAAGAGGTGACTTGTCTTTTCATATTCATACTGTCGTAAAAGAAAATCTAGTTTTTGTACTGAACTTGTGGTGTTTCCCCATGTTAAGAACTGTGATGTTTCTGATGTTTTACCTCCTTGCAAGCTAGCATGTTTACTTGTTATAGTTTCATCGATACTACCAGGAGACCTGAGACTTCTGATAGAGAAACAGAGGACCTTATTACAACGGCAGCAAGTGGAATGTATATCACGTTTGCATTGGTTCCCCTGGGTCACACGGAGAGACCGAGAATACTCCACACACAGGGACTGCATTACAAGTGAGGAATCCTGAGCTAGTATAGGATACCTGAATCTTGCACAATGGGCAGTAAGTCTGCCTTCCTCTGAGCCTGTCTTTTGGCCCAAAGGACAATATTATCTTGATTACGTAGGGTAGTAAAGAAGTGTGTCCTTTGCTCTGGAGGGAGAGGCTATCAGAGTCTTCAAGTTCGTTCTCTCTGTAAATGTCCTAAAGATCATTTGGAATGAGGGCAGTCAGTGCCTCTTCTCATAACACCAGATATCCATGAAGAATTGCTGCCCACCAGCCCCTACTTCAGTGTGGAACACAGTGAGCGTACTCTCTTTCCTTGCCCAACCTCTCTGAAGACATCTTGACAGTACTCTTTAATTGATCAGTTAATCCTATTATTATTATTGAGACCCTTCCACGGTTTTTCTTATTTCCTAATATAGACATTTTCACCTCTAGGATGACCAGGAATAGAGAACCTAAGAGCAACAATCATGTATCTTTTGAATCTTATAAAGCAAGTTATTACCTTTTTTTTTTCTCTTAACTAAACAACGTTGCCTAGCTTCCTTCTCCTGTCAGGTACCTAAATCTCTTGAAATGGAAATATGTGCTGCAGTGTAATTGAATTCATTGCTTTTGATCCCTCAGATTGACTGGGAGTATGGGAAATACGGACTTCAGTGGCAGGAATCTGGTGACACAGTATTTTGTCTGACTTCTAATGGGCTGTCTCTTTTATCTCATTCAGTTCAGTTCAGTTCAGTCACTCAGTCATCTCCGACTCTTTGCGACCCCATGAATTGCAGCACGCCAGGCCTCCCTGTCCATCACCAACTCCCAGAGTTCACTCAAACTCACGTCCATCAAGTCAGTGATGCCATCCAGCCATCTCATCCTCTGTCGTCCCCTTTTCCTCCTGCCCCCAATCCCTCCAAGCAGCAGAGTCTTTTCCAATGAGTCAACTCTTCTCATGAGGTGGCCAAAGTACTGGAGTTTCAGCTTTAGCATCATTCCTTCCAAAGAACACCCAGGACTGATCTCCTATAGAATGGACTGGTTGGATCTCCTTGCAGTCCAAGGGACTCTCAAGAGTCCTCTCCAATACCACAGTTCAAAAGCATCAATTCTTCGACGCTCAGCTTTCTTCACAGTCCAACTCTCACATCCATATGTGACCACTGGAAAAACCATAGCCTTGACTAGACGGACCTTTGTTGGCAAAGTAATGTCTCTGCTTTTGAATATGCCGTCTAAGTTGGTCACAACTTTCCTTCCAAGGAGTAAGCATCTTTTAATTTCATGGCTGCAGTCACAATCTGCAGTGGTTTTGGAGCCCAAAAAAATAAAGTCTGTCACTGTTTTCACTGTTTCCCCATCTATTTCCCATGAAGTAATGGGACCAGATGCCATGATCTTCGTTTTCTGAATGTTGAGCTTTAAGCCAACTTTTTACTCTCCTCTTTCACTTTCATCAAGAGGCTTTTTAGCTCCTCTTCGCTTTCTGCCACAAGGGTGGTGTCATCTGCATATCTGAAGTTATTGATATATCTCCCGGCAATCTTGATTCCAGTTTGTGCTTCTTCCAGCCCAACGTTTCTCATGATGTACTCTGCATAGAAGTTAAATAAGCAGGGTGACAATTATTTCATTACTCTGTCCTTATTTTATCTCGAGCTGGGACTGCTGAGTGGATGTCTGTATTGAGCTAGATGCCTGTCCTTATGAATTCACATCTGTTATTTACCTGTCATCAACCTGCTATATAATTTTAGGTAAGCCCCATTATATTTTTGGACTTCAATTCGCAGATCTGAAAAATGAGAGGCTTGGAAAAGGTCATAAGTCAAGAACTCAAATGCCTAGGGCAGGGCCATCGGGTGAACATAATTCCACAGAGTGATATTCCCACTGTAGTCTATATACATGGACGACATTGAGGAACAGCCTTCTAGAGGTGTGCATCTTGGGTGCCTTGTCTACAAGAAGGCCAGACAGTAACACCATTGTGTTAATAGGGCCAGGATATAATAATATAATGTCACAACCTCTGGCCAAATCAGAAACGTCATGTTTTTGCTAGGGGTGGGCCAATCATAACTTAAAGGGGTAAGAGTGTATACTGTGGTAAAATGGTTTTCAGAGTTCCTACCCAGGTTCTACATTTTATGATTCTGTTGGTTTGTTGCCTTTACAGGTGATCTTACTTCTCTTTCACTTCCACTTTGAGTAGGGTACAATCTCTGATGGGTACAATCACTAGAAAGTAAGAAAGGTAAGAAAGAAATGAACAGATAAAAGCAGATGAAACACCATTCTGGCTCAGAGAGAAGCTGTGCTTCTGTTTTCCAAAGACCAGGTCCTAGACTAGCTGTACAAGAATCATCTGGAGAACTACTAAAAGTAATCAAAAAGCTTTCTAGTGTGCTGTGCCAAGTCACTTGAGTCATGTCCAACTGTTTGCAGCCCCATGGACCGTAGCCCTTCAGGCTTCTCTGTCCATGAGATTCTATAAGCATGAGTACTGGAGTAGGTTGACATGCCCTTCTCCAGGGAATCTTCATGGCCCAGGGATCAAACCTGCACCTCTTATGTATCCTGCATTGGCAAGTGGGTTCTTTACCATTAGTGCCATGAGAAAGCTTTCTTAGACCATGTCTACTGAATCAGTGTCTCTGGGGTGAAGGCCAGGGGTTTGTGTGTTTTCAAAGCTCCCTTCAGTGATTCTAAAATGCAGCCTAGGTTGGGAACCAGTGACTATGCAGAAGTGTCTAGGAGATACAGAGACTTTCTGGTGATCAGCTCTCCATCTCCACTATAAAGCTGCTCACTTTGAGTAGAGTGGGTGTCCTGGCATGGAATAGTTCAAGTTCAAGGCAGTGTTGCTTCCTCTAAACAGCTGGTTTAAGAAACACAGATGCTCACATCAGTACAGGTTTAAATATGCTTGTCAAATTATTCTGAAGCGTTTCTCTCTAATGGGTAACAGATTTTGGAAACTGAAGATTGGCTAAAGATTGGCAAAAGTGTTTTAAATGCCCAAGTAATAGTAATTACTTCAATTGAATTCAATTAACTTCCTTTTGGCCCCCATGTAAGTTTCTAGCTGGTCTGAGATTTGATTCTTAATAGGTGTATTCAGAATTGCACTGAAAAGAATGTGTTCCTGTTCAGATTAAAAATCAGGTGAATTATTCTTTAGTTCTCTTATGTCTGGGTCTATAAAGCAGAAATGAAATGTGTGCAGGACCATAAAATTAGCTCCAGAGAGTTCCCCAGGGGACATCCTGATGACGGATAAACAGCAACCTATTCCTGCTCCTTACCTCACAGCCTAGCTGTGTGATGACGCTTGGTAATTCAGTGGACCTAGTTTTGCCAGCTAGCTTGGAGACAGTATTCACAGGGCATTTATGGCGCCAGCAGCTTCCTTGGAGCATATGGCAGACATGATCTCTCAGTTGTGGCATCCTTTTGCACTGAGCCCTGATGTGGGCGTAGAATCTCTGTGAAGAGTGATGGAGGACACCACTACCAGTTGACCAGACCTGCCTCCCAGAATGACCTGTAGTGTGGTGGAGTAGGAAAAGTGCGAAGAAGGGGAGAAACTCTGACCTTGAACACACCACTTATTCTCTCAGTGTTTTGTGTTCCTCGCATACAAAATGAGACAGCTGGTTCCTTTTCAATTTTCTTTTTGAGTTCTTGAGAGTGTCTGGCTTTGTTGTAGTTAGAGGTATCAGTTAGTCGCTACTGCTCAGTTGTATTTAAATGTAAACCAGCTCATTCCATACCTATTCTTACTTTCTGCATTTAACATAACATGATTTCTGAGATGTGTTTGTTTTAAAAGAGCACTGTCTAGGACTTTGCTGTTGTGATAACTATATGTTAGGCACCTATAAGACATAGTGTAAGACAAATTTGGAGACGGGTAGAAACAAATTTATAGGAAACTCAGAACAGAATACTTAGAATAAGGTGTCCCTGTGAAAAGGAATTCATTTGCCCTGAACCTCTTTCTCTCACATTTTTTCAATTTTCTAAAATTCAAAATATCTAATGTGCTGTCTTCTGACTTGGTCAGCACATTTTCTGTTACAATCAGCTCTTAAATTATTGACTAGCTTCCAGACAGAAACTTCCAAACCTGGAAGCTGACAAAGTAGAAGTATGGAGAGCCAAAGGTAGCCGACCACTTCCCTAGGACTTCCTCCTGCCTTAATTAGGCATTGACCCAGGGCAGTCTTCTCTGTGGTGGTCCCTACCCCACCCTTTGTTTGAATGAGCACTTCGTTGGGTAGGTCTGTTCCATCATAGTGGGGAGGAGATAGTTTCACTGTCTACAATCTGTCTGGCAAAATAGGGTAGGCATAAAGCACTTACTGAGAAGGCAATGTTTTTCCTTAATATATGTATATTAATATATATTAAATATAATATAGATATATTTTAATACTAGAAAAGATCAGTTTAAAAAGCAAAAACAAACCAATCAGTGTACTAAACCTTACTCATCAGCTTCTACTACAGGTGATGACACTGATCTTAAACTGACAAAACCTTCAAGTTCTCCCTGTAAATCTAAAGGACCCACGAATAATCCTTTATTCAAGAAGTGGTGTGTGAATAAAGTGCTGTGCTCCTTGGGGGTGTTATTCAAAATACAAAAGGTGTTTTTCATAATACCTCTTTTACTGTAGAAAATACATGCTTGCTAACTTGGGCTTCAGCTGTTGTTAAAAGAAAATCTGCAGATAGAGCAAAAGGGCAAAAGGGTGACATCTGGCATAACAGACTTTCTAAGATAGTGTTGGCACATAGCCTGCATTAAACAGCAGAAGCAGTGAAAAAAATCTATTGAAATAAAAAGAAAAAATGAGGACAGTACCACATTGACTTCTCATCTTTGGCAAATCTGTTTAAAACCAGTGCAACCGTTTTGTTGTTGTTGTGACCTGAAATGGGCCATCACCTCTAATATTGGCTCTGAAAGATAGGTGGATAGGATGTGATATTTTCTCAAGTGGTGGAGGCTGAGTCTTTTTCATAAATTTCCAACCACTGTACACTTGACTTCACCTTTTTGCCTGAGTGAGTAATACACAGAAATGTCCACATTATTATGAGATCTCCTCCACTTGACTTGTTTGGATACTTGCTAAACATAATGTATCAAATGCAGCTTGAAGTAATAAAGAATATATTTCATCTTCCAAACAACAGGGCTATAGAAATTATGATCCCTATAGCTTGAAAAGAAAATAACATACTGCTTGATACAAACAAGGGATAAATTAGGATAAAGTTTCTAAGTCATGTAATTACTTAAGACCCTGAAAGATAAGAATCACTGTAGAGAGTTACTTTTGCAGGAGGAAGGTTTAAGAGTAGGAATTTCCTGGCTCTCTCTCTCTCTTTTTTTTTTTTTTTCCTAAACTATATTTCACCTGGAGCATCTCAGCTTAACAGCAAGTGGGTACATGAGAGGGAGGCAAGAGCATGGTTATCGATTCTGGATGATCAATAACCTATTGTGTGATAGCTTCCAGGCAGTGATCCTGCTGCATTCTGAGTAACTGAGTCCTTTGGTTCACTGTGATCTGAGCAGTCTCAAACAGTTTGTGCCTGTTGCTTTGATATGCACGTACATCTGTGAGGTGACCAAGCCCTGGCAACAATTCTGTCAAAAATCAGCCTTTGTGTTTGGCTTTGGACCCCATTCAACTACATTGGAGCCTGAACTTTACTGATGTAAAGGCCTTCTGCCTTCACCCTAGTTTCTCACATGGAGATGAAAGTGAGAATATTCTCCATGGTAAGACCTTGATCCACACATGACAAGTCTCAGTGGGAGTGGGCATGTGGATTGAGGATACAATACGGCCTTTGAAAGTTGTTTATAAATAGAGCCTGTGTTGCCTTACATGATTTATAAAGCCATGATTCTGGAGGTTGAGCAATATTTGCTGATTGTGAGAGACAGAGAAAGCTATAATGACAGAATAACAAGTAACAGAATGCTACTTTATGTAACAGGTATGTGAAAACCTTTTTAGGGTAGAGTTCCTGAGCCCAGACATTGAATGACAGGAATTTTTATTTCTAATGCCCAGTTAATTTTAATACTAAAAATGTAGGCTCCACCTACTATTTGATGATTGCCAGTCAAGGAGAATTACCAAAAAAAAAAAGTAGAAAAAGTATTAAATGAAAGGAGAATGAGATGCTGAGACCTTCATTTAGAGGGGATCTATCTACAGCATTAATGAGAAATTTAATTCTTTTGAATGTCAAGTTGATTTGATGATAAGGAACCATGGATTTACATTTTTTTCACATGGGTTATCTGTGAGAGTGATTTCTCTTTTTAATGAGTTATCTCATGTTTCAGGTCCCTCACTCTGTGAGACTGGGTTTGGATATAACAAAAAGTACATCCAAGATGGAAAACAATAAAAGTTAGGCATGTATGGGTATAAATATTTAGAATTTAGGAGGAATTTTTAAAAATATGGTATCATTAAAAAGAATATCATTCTTAATTACAGAATATTCACAAATCTCATTTTATCTTGCATGGATACAGAGAGTAATAACAAGTGGTGTATACATTTATGTTCTCCATACTCAAAATTGTCATTCAAATATACAAAATGTCTCAAAAAAATTAAGGAGGAAGTAGAGAGGAGAGTGGAAAAATTGGCTTAAAACTCAACATTCAAAGAATGAAGATCGTGGCATCAGGTTCCATCACTTCATGGGAAATAAATGGGGAAACAGGTGACAGACTTTATTTTCTTAGGCTCCAAAATCACTGCAGATGGTGACTGCAGCCATGAACTTAAAAGACACTTGCTCCTTGAAGGAAAAGTTTTGACCAACCTAGACAGCATATTCAAAAGCAAAGACATTACTTTGCTGGCAAAGGTCCATCTAGTCAAAGCTATAGTTTTTCCAGTAGTCATGTATGGATGTGAGAGTTGGACCATAAAGAAAGCTGAGCACTGAATAATTGATGCTTTTGAGCTGTGGTGTTGGAGAAGACTCTTGAGAGTACCTTGGACTGCAAGGAGATCCAACCAGTCCATCTTAAAGGAAATCAGTCCTGAATATTCATTGGAAGGACTGATATTGAAGCTGAAACTCCAATCCTTTGGCCACCTGATGCAAAGAACTGACTCATTTGAAAAGACCCTGATGCTGGGAAAGATTGAGGACAGGAGGAGAAGGGAAGGTCAGAGGATGAGATGGTTGGATGGCATCACCCACACAGTGGACATGAATTTGAGCAAGCTCCAGGGGTTGGTGATGAACAGGGAGGCCTAGTATGTTTCAGTCCATGGGGTTGCAAAGAGTCGGACATGACTGAGCAACTGAACTGAACAGAGAAGACTGTTTCTAATTCGAATTCTGAATTGAAAGTGAAAGTGTTAGTTACTCAGTTGTGTCTGACTCTGTGACTCCATGGATGGTAGCCCTCCAGGCTCCTCTGTCCATAGGTTTCTCCAGGTCAGGATAATGGAGTGGCTAACCATTCCCTTCTCCAGGGGATCTCCCCCACCCAGTGATCAAGTCCAGGTCTTCTACATTGCAGGCAGATTCTTTGCCAACTGGGCCACCAGGGAAGCCCGCCACTTGTTATCTTCATGAATTATTATGCCCCAGTGTTCTTTTATGCAGCACGAGGATAATATGGATAGATGTGATTTAAGATGTTCACAATTCATTCCACCTTCTATCTAGCGTACCTTTCTCTCTGCAGTGTAGAAAACTAAAACCTGCTGTTTGTGAGATTATTCATTGCTTGCTGTAAAGGATGAATTTTTATAGGCATTGTTCTTGTGCAGTAAGCAATTAGAAATATGGAGGAAAATTATAAAAACTTTTTTTTTTTTTAATGGAAGACAAGCACTGTGATCCCAGACAGAAAGGGAACAGATGAAGTGAGTTCTAGTATTTACTGTTTAAAAACATTTCCCAGGTCACAGCCTGGGGAAGGGACACCCAAGGAAATCTGGTAGACTTGCTAAATAGAAGAGGTAGAGAGTAGAGTCCAAGGAAGCCAAGATAGCTCTAATTTGCAAGATCAAATCTTAGAGAGGAAAAAGTTGTAAAGAGAGAGAGTACCAAGATTTTTTAGGGTGTCTTGTTTATTCATGGAGTACCAATTTGTGTAAATATGAGGTGAAATACCATGAAGCTGGGCGAAATTAAAAGCATTGAAAGTGGCCAAATGATTGCAGAAGCATTTAAGATTTGAAATGCATCACATGTCTTCCAGCCAGAGTGGTTAAGCTTCATAATACCCAAACCACTGGATAGCATACTCAGAAAAGGCAAGCTATAGTAGTGAAGAGAGATTATTCCAGAGGAAAGACAGCTCTGTGTATGCCAGGAAAAAAGTTAAAATCCCAAAAGGATCAAACTGAACTAAAAGTCATTTTATTGCAGGTCGGAACAAAGTTGAGCATTTTAAAGAGAATACAATAAAATCTAGCATTTGTTACCTTTAAATGTACAATGTCTGGCATCAATGAAACACTTCCTTGGCATGCAAGGAGATAAGAAAACATTGTCCTTGACCAAGAGAAAAATCAATAGAAACAGATATAAGCTGATAGATGACATAACTGACAGAAAGAGACTCTAGATAGTGATTATGAATCTTATAAATTTGTTTAAGAATGTAAAAGAAAGAAAGTAAATGTTAAGGCAAGAAAAATGAAAAAGACTCAGGTAGAATTTAAAGCAATGAAAGCTCAATATATGAAATGAAAAATGCTCCAGAGAGGGTTAATGATAAATTAGGGCCAAAGAAATGATCAGTGAACTTGAAACATTGCACCAAAGATGTAAAAATGAAGCATGGGGATAAAACTAGGTTGAAAAAAATTTGAAATAGCATCAGCTACCTGTGGGACAATATCAGTATGACTCAGAGACCTTTGAGCCCTCAAAAGTGAAAGTGAAAGTCACTCAGTCATGTCCAACTCTTTGTGACCCCATGGACTATACAATCCATGGAATTCTCCAGGCCAGAATAGGGTAGCCTTTCCCTTCTCTAGAGGATCTTCCCGACCTAGGAATCAAACTGGTGTCTCCTGCATTGCAGGCAGATTCTTTACCAACTGAGCTATCTGGGAAGCCCTTTCAGTCTTAGAAGGAAAGAAAGATGATTGCCTAGGGAGAGTAGTATTTGAAGAAAATGTTGGCCAAAAATTCGAAATGGATGAACATGTAAGGCCTTGGATCTAAGAAGCTCTAAGAACCCCAAGCCAAATGAAAGTGCAGAAAGCTTCATCAGGACACAATATTATCCAACTGTTTCCCAAAATGTGATAAAAGAAAAATCTTAAAAGTTGCCAAAGAGAAGACAAAAAATTTCATTCAAACATGAAGACGAAAGGAAAACATTTTTCAAACAGTCAGAAATGAAGATAATTCTTTCTTAGGAAACCCACCCTACAGTGAATGTTGAGGTTTTTTGTCAAGCAGAAGAAAATTAGTACCAGAAAAAATACTATAAAAATAAGCGAAAATTGTGAGAAATAGTAAATATATGAGTAGGTACAACATACATTTTTATCTCAATTAAAATCTCTTAAAAGATAAAAAGATAATTGTTAAAAGCAAAATAATGTGAGGCTTATAACATATAAAAGTGAACTGTATGAAAGCAACAGCGCAGAGGATGAGAGAAGAAATGGACGTGCACTGCTGTAATGGTATAGACAGCATGGAAATTGTTATGAAAGGCAGGTTGCAGGATCATAGAAATCTGTTTTAGAGCAATCCCCCAAAAAACAAACGTTAATGTATATAGAAAATAAGCCATTAGTGGAGATAAATAGAATCATAATCAAATACTCAATTCAAAAGAAGTGGGGAAAGAAGAAAAAGGAATGGTTAAAAATGGAGGCAATTAATTAGGAGGACAAGTAGTGAAATAATTCATTGAAAATACTCTTTTAAAATCACAGCAGTGTTATTGTCTGTGTGTGTTAGTTGCTCAGTCGTGTCTGACACTTAGCAACCCACCAGGCTCCTCTGTCCATGGAATTCTCCAGGCAAAAATACTGGAGTGAGTTGCCATTTCCTTCTCCAGGGAATCTTTCCAACCCAGGGATTGATGTGACCCAATCTGCACTGCAGGTGGATGCTTTTACCATCTGAGCTACTAGGAAGTCCATGGTGTTGTCTAAGCATTCTGAAAGTAGACAAAGGCTGCTTAAGTTTTTCATCCTTAGTGAAAAAGCAAGGCACAGCCATATTGTGTTTAAAGGAACCTATTTGAAATGTAAACAGAAAGATAGGTAAAAACAAGGATGGAGAAAGATATACTATGTAAACCATAATAAATGGAATAATATTGGTATGAGGATAATCTACAGATCAGTGATTCTCAGCTCTTGGTGTGAGGACACTGTTCCACTCTTAAAAAGTATTGAGAATCTGAAAGGGCTTTTTGCTTATATGAGTTATATGAATTACACTTATGGATATCTACCATATATTCTAATTAACACAAAAATTAAAATGAAATTTTTAGAATATATATTTGAACAATTTTAAATATTCTCTTTAAAATATAATTGCATTATCAGAAAACATGCTTTTGATGAAAAATGGTATAAGTTCATAAGCTCTTCAAAAATTGAATGAGTGGCATTTTAAAAATATCTTTTTAGTGTCCAGCTTATTAAGAAACAACTAGATTCATTTCTGTTTCTGCATTCAGTTGGTTGAAATATCATACAGTGTAGCCACTAGGAAATTCAGTTGAAAATTTGTTAGAGAACAAAAGTGAAAAGGTTAATGACTTAGTATTATTATGAAAACAATTTTGACTTCAGATATCTCTGAAAAGATCTCTAAGACCTAGACTATACTTTGAGAACCAGATATAGATCAATGAAGTAGAATAAAATACCTAGAAATTGACTTTTAATATATATTCAATTGATTTTGAGCAGAAGTATAAAGGAAATCCAGTGGAAAGAAATAATCTTTTCAACAAATGGTAGGAAATTGGGCAGGCATATTTAGAAAAATGAATCTCAGCCCTTCCTTCATACCACATACCAAAAGCTAACACAAAATGGATCACAGACTTAAACACAGGAGTTAAAATTCTAAGCCTTCTGGATAAAAATAAAAATCAGTTTCTTTTTGATCTTGAGTTAATCGAAGATCTTTTAGAAAAAAAGCATAAACCAAAAAACAAAGATATGTAAGACATCATGAAAACGTGTGTTCTTTGAGAGAAAATGACAAGACACAAAAGACTATTTGTCAAAAAAGACTTTTATCTAGAATATGTACTCAACTCTTTAAATGTTAAGACAAAAAGACATGACTAAAAAATAAAACTTGAATAGATACTAAACATAAACGGATAAGTGAATGAAATATAGAAAATATCACAAAAATATTCATTATTAGTTATTAAGGCAAAGCAAGTAAAACAACAGCATAGCATAATACACACCACTAGAATGCATAGGAAAAGAATTATACTATCAAATGCTGATGAAGGTGTAGAATATTTGTACCCCTCATATCATAATTGGTGGGAATGCAAAACACTCTGAGCACTTCGGAAAATGGCTTGAAAATCTTATAAAGTTAAGCATGCATATAAACATATATCATGCTGTTGTTCAGTCGATCAGTCATCGTGTCCTACTCTGTGACCCCATGGAACGCAGCACAACAGGCTTCCCTGTCCTTCACTACCTCCTGGAGTTTGCTCAAACTCGTGTGCATTGAGTCAATGATGCCTTCTAACCACCGCATCTTCTGTTGCCCCCTGCTCCTCGTGCCTTCAATCTTTCTCAGCTGGGAAAGACTCACTGGGTCTTTTCTAGTGAGTCAGGTCTTCGGATCAGGTGGCCAAACTATTGGAGCTTCAGCTTCAGCATCAGTCCTTCCAATGAATAGGACTGATTTCCTTTAGGATTGACTGGTTTGAGCTCTCTGTTGTCCAAGAGAATCTCAGGAGTCTTCTCCAGCACCACAATTCAAAAACATCAATTCTTCCGTGCTCAGCCTTCTTTATGGTTCAACTCTCACATCATAAATGACTACTGGAAAAACCATAGCTTTGGCTAGACAGACCTTTTTCAGCAAAGTAATGTCCCTGCCTTTTAATATGCTGTCTAGATTTGCAATAAATTTTCTTTCAAGGAACAAGCATTTTTTTAATTTCATGTTTGCAGTCACCATCTGAAAAGATTTTGGAATCCAAGAAAAGTCTGTCACTGTTTCCATTGTTTCCTCACCTATTTGCCATGAAGTAATGGAACTGGATGCCATGATCTTCATTTTATGGATGTTGAGTTTTAAGCCAAGTTTTTCACTCTTCTCTTTCACCTTCAAGAGGCTCTTATAGTTCCTCTTTGTTTTCTACTATTAGGATGGGGTCATCTGCCTATCTGAGGTTATTGATATTTCTCCCTGCAATCTTGATTCCAGCTTGAGCTTCAACTAGCCTGGCATTTTGCATGATATACTCTGTTTAGAAGTTAAATAAGCAGGGGGACAATATACAGGCTTCACGTACTCCTTTCCCAGTTTTGAACCAGTTTGTTGTTCCATGTCTGGCCCTAACTGTTGCTTCTTAACTTGTTTACCAATTTCTTAGGAGGCAGGTAAGATGGCCTGGTATCATCATCTCTTTAAGAATTTTCCACAGTTTGTTGTGATCCACACAGTCAAAGGCTTTAGCATAGTCAGTGAAGTAGAAATAGATGTTTTCTGGAATTCCCTTGCTTTTCCTATGATCCAGTAGATGTTGGGAAGTTGATCTCTTGTTCCTCTGCCTTTTCTAAATCCAGCTTGTATATCTGGAAGTTCTTGGTTCACATACAGTTGAAATCTAGCTTGAGGGATTTTGAGCATTACATTGCTAGCATGTGAAATGAGTGCAATTTTGCGGTAGTTTGAACATTCTTTGGCATTGCCTTTTTTGGGGATTGGAATAAAAACTAACCTTTTCCAGTCCTGTGGCCACTGCTCAGTTTTCCAAATTCACTGGCATATTGAGTGAAACACTAACACCATCATCTTCTAGAATTCAAAATAGCTCCTGTTTGATCATGTCCAATTTACCTTGATTCATGTGCCTAACATTCCAAGTTCCTATACAATATTGTTCTTTACAGCATTGGACTTTGCTTTCACCACCAGACTCATCCACAACTGGATGTTGTTTCTGCTTTGGCTCAGCCTGTTTGTTCCTTCTGAAGCATTTTCTCTGCTTTTCTCCAGTAGCATTTGGACACTTACTGACCTAGGTGGTTCATCTTTCAGTGTCATATCTTTCAGTGTCAGATATCATATGACCCAACAGTTCATCTTTCAATATCATATATCATATAACTCAACAATCTCATTTCTAGGAATTTACTCATGAGAAATGAAAACGCATATTCACAAAGGCTTGTAAGTGAATTTTTGTAGCACTTTACTCCTAGTAGCTTCTGCAATAACAGGCAAATGCAAAAGCTTTATACCAAGTGAAAAAATCAGTAGAAGACAATGTAATATATGATTCCATCTATATGAAATTCTCTAAGGCAAAACTACAAAGATAGAAAACAGATTCATGTTTCCCTGGGGCAGTGGTGGTAGGTGACAACTGACTGGGGAGGAACACCAGGAAACATTTTAGGGTGGTGGGAAGTTGTATATCTTGGTTGTGGTGGTAAATAACCATATACTTTCTAAAAAGTCATTGAACTCTATACTTTCAGTGGGAGAATTTTATTTTATATAAACTGTGACCCAATAAAGCCACATCAAAAGTGGCTTATTCCAGTCTCATATCTCATAAAGCTGCATATTCCAGTCTCACTTGCAGCTAGGGCTCTGGGTATGATAATAGATACATTTCTTGAAATTTAAAAGGCTGAAGTGAAGCAGATGATGTACTTCTGTTTTTTCCTGCTGGCGAAGAGTAATCGGAGGCATTTCATTTGTTCTGTGGCAGCATTAAGCAGAGATCATCACGTCCAATCATTTGCTTTGTAGGCGCCAAGAGGCAGGCATGGGACATCCATTCTGCTAGTGCAGATTGTTGCTAGCATGGAATGATTCCTAGGCTGGCAGCTAGAGAGGCTTCTGATTCATGGCAGTTCTTTGATTGTGGCAGCCACCTGGCTGTTGTGGCTTCCTGACCAGCGTCAGTTTGGGGACCAAGGATTTTCTGATCTTAGAAGAGGAGCATTGATTTTGTGGTGTGGCTTTTGGAACTGTTCTCTTCTGCTTCTTTAAGCTATGTAATACCTTATATTAAAAAGTCATGTAATGTAGCTAGAATGGAGGTGGTTCTTTAGCTAAATGCTAATATAGTGCCCTGTAGGCATATTGTGAGAAATAAATGAAATGAGGAATGTAAAAAGAGCTTAATAGTGTCTGTTACTTAGTAAAGAACTCAAAGACTTCTGTTATTGTTACCTGATACTAGGTAAACACATGGTGGGCAAACCAGCTTGGGAGTATAGTTGACTTTTTGCTCATTGTCTTAGTTCCAGCTGCTATAAAAATTTACCATAGACCAATTGACTTAAATAACAGACATCTCTGACAGTTTTGAAAGCTACAAATCCAAGATCAAGTTGGCAGTAGACCCAGTGTTTGGTGAGGACCCCTTTTCTAGCTTATAAGTTGCTACCTTTTTTCATAGTATCCTCCAGTCACACAGAACAGCAAGTTTCTCCAAACTCTTGCAAGGACACTAATCCCATTCAGGTGTGTTCTGACCTCCTGGTCTCATCTAAATCTAATAACTTCCCAAAGATTATTAATATACCTCTTAATACAATCAATTTGAGGCCTAGGTTTCAACATATGAACCTTAGGATGATGCAAACATTGTCCTTAAGACTCACCTATTCAGAAAGTACTGAAATCATGTTATGATACTATGGCTAACCAAGATATGCCTGGTTTTCCAGTCTATGCTAATTTGCCTTCTATGATATGGCCCTTTCCTACCCCATTAATCCCATCATCTACTGCTCTCCAGCTTGTTTATTGCACTCCAAACAAATGGGTCTAATGTTCTGTCTCAAATTTATATCTGCCTGAGAGAATGAATGCAGAATACTAAGTTAATAGTCCTAGGTGTCTCTTTTCTTTTTCATCTTGAGTTCAAGATGCAGATGATTTATATCCAGTAGTCAAAAAAAAAAAAAAAAAAAAAAAAAAAAACCATGGAAATATGATGGTTGATGTTCGATTACAAACCATAGAAAATAAGAGATGTTCCAGAATATGGAATGTTGGTAAATGCTGTTCTGATTTCTTTCAAAAATCAGGGGAAATTAGATTTGAAAAACTATGGAGTGATAGTTCCAATGTAAATATCTAGCAAAACTATTTAATGGACATTTTAAATGGGTTTGAGTGGTTGGGAAAAAATGTATTAGCCAGATATTAGTTTATAGAGAACAAAGTCAGCCAAGTGAAATGTACTATTTCTTTTTAAGGAAGGGTTATATGACTGGCAGGTTAAGGGGATGCTATAGACATACTTCAGCAGGAATTTAAGCAAGTTATAATATCCTTAGCAAAGGCATGGAGAAATGTAAGAGGGCTCTTAACACAGTGCAATGACTTATCTGACCCAGTATATCTAATATGGGACCAGTTAGTGAGTACCCACTAGCAGGCTCAACCCCACTTAAAGGCTCTGAGACCATTCTTGGCTCAGCTCAAGACTTAAGTTAGAGATTTAGTGACTTAACATGCAAGTCAGCATGATACCTGGTTCTCCCAAGCATCTTGCTTGAAATCTTGATTTGGAGTCATTTTTGACATCCCTCTCACTTATGTTCATTGTCTGTTAAATACTGATTACTTTTATCTTATCCCAATTATCCCATGGTCATTTTTCTCAGTGGCTATCTCATCTTCTATCTATCTTCTAACTATTGCAATAGGCTTCTAACCATGAATCTTTTTGCCACAGGGGCTCTGCTTCTCCCAACTGATACTCCATCTTGTCTTCTTCCTAAAAGTCAAATCCAATCTTGTTACTCTCCTGATTAAATATCCCAAACAAAATAAGATGAAAATGCCTTCATAACTGACCCAGATCTGTATTTTTAGATTCATTTCCTGTGTTTATTGGTGTACTCAAACTTTCCAGTTGTAAAACTTACTAAAAAAAACTACAGTAATCAAGACAGTATGGTCATGGCATAAGGAGACACATATAGAGAATGGAATATAATTGAAAATCCAGATATGAACCATACATTTATGGTCAACTGATTCAACACTGTGCCAAGACAGTTCAGTGGGCAAAGGATAGTATTTTCAGGAAAAATTTTCAAACACAATTACCAACATCCCTGAGTCAATTTTTACCCTTACCATATGTGCAAAATGACTCAAAATGAATCAAAGACCCAAAGGCAAGAGTTAAGGTATAAAAGAATGTGAAGAACACAGAGGTGTCAGTTTTTATAAGCTTATGTCAGAAAATGTTTTTTCAGATATGACAGCAAAATCACAAATGATAAAAAATTGTTGACCTTACTAAGAGTTAAACCAAAGAGAAGACATCGTCAAAGTGACAATACAACCCATAGTATGGGAGAAAACACTATATATCGTGTATTTGAAAAGAGACTACTATCTATCCAGAATATATAGAAGTTCTTATAACTCAATAATAAAAAGCAAACTGAACCCATTAAAAACTGGCAAAGAAATAAATAGACCTTTATCTGGAAAAGATATTGATATAGCCAATAAGCATGTGAAGAGATGTTCAGATGCACAACATTACTAGCCAGGAGGAAAATCTAAATCATATCCTCTAGAATAGATACACCCAAGAAGGCAGACAATAACAAGTGTTGGTGAAACTGTATAAAAAACAGAACCCTTGTGCATGCATTTCAGTTTGCTGGCAGGAATGTAAGTGTTGCAGCTGTTTTTGGGAAACAGTTTGGCAGCTAAATGCATAGAATTTCCATATGACTCAGTAATTCCACTCCTCGGTACATATCCAAGAAAAATTAAAAGATCTGTCCAAAAATGTTTACAAAATATTCACAGTAGCATTATTCAAAATCGTCAAAAAGTGGAAAAAATTCCAAAATATCCATGAAATGATGAATCAATAAACAAAACATGGTATATCAATGCATGCAATGGAATATTTTTTGGCAATAAAAAATCAACAACATGTTTATTAGTCCTAAAACATGGACCAATCTCAAAAGCATTAGGATAAGCAAAAGAAGTTGGCTCCAAAATAAAAAACAACCCATATATTGTTTGATTTTTGGCCAAGGAAAGTTTTCAGGATAGGCAAATTTATAGCAAGTAGATTAATAGGTACCTAGTCAGGAGGGTGGGCACCACTAATGGGTCTGGAGTTTCTTATTGGGATTATGAACATGTTCTAAAGTTAGATTGTGGTTATGGTTCCACAGTTCTGCCTATGATAAAGTACACTGAAATATAGACTTTAAATAAGTGGTGAATTTTATGCTGTTAGTTATAGCTTAATAAAAATGTAATTAGAATTTTTTTTAACTAAAGTGGTTAAAATTTAGAGAAAGGTGAGAGAAAAAAGAAAAAAAACTTAAAATCTTTCTTTACAATGTGTGTGAGAATGAGAAGATGCAATAATGGGCCACAAAAAATATTTAATGTCAGCTTTCTAGTAAGGAACTTTCCTGGCATCTCATTGAGGCAGAAAGACGTGAGTTATCTTCAGTAGCAAGAGTAAAAGGGCAAAAAACTTTAGCAAACCATCGAATTTCATAAAGAGGCAGACTGCATCCTATGCTGTCACAATAACATAAGAAGTCAAGAGTAGGCCTGTCATATAGGCAATAATCTAGCATTTCGTAAAGTACTTTAATTCCTAGACTTTACAGGATATCTTTAATTTCCACTTAGGTTAGAAATTGTCTTAGAGATCCAACCTAAGACCCTCTTACTGTCTTCACAAGACTATTCATGAAGCACTATTTGGCCAAGCAGAAATAATGAAAATATCCATCAAGGGCACTGGTTGAATAAACCGTGCTGCTACATACACACAATTGAGTATTAAGCAACTAGAAAATAGATTAAGGAATATACATACCATTGCATATTCTTAAGCAAAACAACTCAATGGAAAATAGTATGTATAGTGTGTTACCACATATCTAAGAAAAGAGGAGTGGTCAGAGGTAGTTTGATGTTTTTAAATACATCTTTACTGGACTTGAATTGTCTAAGTATTTTATCTGACGCTAACATAAAATTTAGAGATTAATCTTAGAGATTAAAAGTACAATGAAATTGATGGGAAAATCCTTTAATTGTACTGAATTTATATTTTCTAAATTAAAAATGAAACCCATTTTTACTTCACAGGATACTAGTCAGGTATTTCTGGCATACATTGTCTGAATCTTCATGGTATATTCAATGACCTGAAAATATTTAATGCTTTTGTTAGTATATTTTTATCTTATGGAACACTTATTATGTGGCTGCAAAGTACTAAACCTTTTCTTCTCATCTTATTTAATCCTGACAATGACACAGAGTTTTTATGAGCTACTTTTTATGGCTGTGAATACTAAGACTTCAGACATGGAATGACCCGGCCAGGATCAGTTTGACTCACCCAAGGTAGATGTCATTTAACGGTCTTAACCAAGACCATACTGCTTGTTATTAAATTGATACTAATCTAAAGGACATACAAGCATCATAATAGGAGTTAATAGTTAGAAAATGCATGGTTCACTTTTATTATCTTTTCCATTAATGAAAATCTTTTGCATTTTACACATCAGTTCAAGTAAGAGTTGATTAGGTTAATTCTTCTACCATAAAACAGGGGGGTGTGAAATTTGAACATGTTTGTAATATTCAAAACCTTTTTCATTTTTATTAGTATGCCACTGCTGCTGCTGCTGCTAAGTCGCTTCAGTAGTGTCTGGCTCTGTGAGACCCCATAGACAGCAGCCTCCCAGGCTCCTCTGTCCCTGGGATTCTCCAGGCAAGAACACTGGAGTGGGTTGCCATTTCCTTCTCCAATGCATGAAAGTGAAAAGTGAAAGTGAAGTCGCTCAGTCGTGCCCAACTCTTAGCGACCCCATGGACTGCAGCCCACCAGGCTCCTCTGTCCATGGGGTTTTCCAAGCAAAAGTACTGCAGTGGGGTGCCATTGCCTTCTCTGATCAGTATGCTACCTTTTTGAAAAGGGCTTCCTTGGTAGCTCAGACAGTAAAGAATCTGCCTGCACTGCAGGAGATCTGGCTTCTTTCCCTGGGTCAGGAAGGTCTCCTTGAGAAGAGAATGACTACCCATTCCAAGATTCTTGCCTGGAGAATTCCATGGATAGAGGAGTCTGGCAGGCTATAGTCATGGGGTCACAGAGAGTCAGACAGGACTGAGCAACTAACACACAGCGTTACCTTTTTAAAAAAGGAAATACATTATTAAACAAATGATTAGTCAATGAAAGTAGTGTAAATAGGACTCCATCGTTTTTAAATTACTATTTACTGCAAAGTTCAAAGGGGATAATTTTGGCCATTTTATAGATATTTTGATTAAACTTCTTGGAAACAGTGATGCCTAGTTATATTCTCATAACACTTAGCATAGTGCTTTATATAAGTAACAAATGTTTGTTCAATTAATATGTGAAAACTTGCTACAAATAAGAACAGAATCCAGATTCCGTAAGAAACAATAATCAGCTTTTAAATGAGTAAAGTTGACAACCAGACTCATCAATTGTCCACCATCTTTATTTATCCTTTTTTTTTTTTTTTGCTTCATGTATTCATCTCTTTCACAAATGTTTGTTGAGCAGAGTGCAGCAAGATTTGTGTATTGGCAGTCTGCCTGTGGAGCCCTCTGAATGCCTCTCCCACCAGGTGAGCATTCTATCTCACCTGGAGTCTTTTAAGGACATATTCAAGAGACTGAGCCCTATAACACGTGGGACTTGCTTTTGCTGACTATTTTTGTGCAGCAATTACCGACTCGCATACATACAGAGACCTGTCAGAAAGTCAAATAAGTGAAATTGGCCACCATAGTGTGTGGTGGGTTTCCAGCAAACTGGGGATAGCAATATCGAAGATCCCTCTGTTGTCACCGTTATAGATTGTGGAACCCAGGTTATAAAAACTTCCAAAAAAGACAGGAAACTAGAGTTTTATGTGAAAGCTGGTAATCTAGAAATTTTGACTGTGAAAAAAGCAATGAGAAACATAGCAAAAAATTTAAAATAACCTGTGACCTCCTAGGTAGTTCTGGCTGAATAGAACCTGTTTGCTGATTGAATTTGGCCTGTAGACCAACACCACATGACCTCTGCTTTACAATATGTTCCAAGTTCCATATTCTTGTCCAGCATTCCATCTCTTCCCTTCCCTAGGGGATGCATATTGGGATAGTTTATACTGTTTAGAAAAGCCTTCAGCTTGTAATCAGTATCTTGACCTTGTTCTATGACCTCACCAAGACAGTGGCTCAAAATATATTAAAATCCAGCATCTGCACAAAATCTCTATATTTTTATAGGTTTTCTCTTCAAGACCCAGGGCATAATTTTATGCCTCTTCATACATATGTGTAAATGTCATTTTTTCCTTTTGTAGCCCTCAATATTTCAGATTTGTTTCAGTAATTTGTACTTTTTGGACTTTGTTCTTGGGGACTCAGCACAATCAAACTAGAGTTTGTTGAAAAAGAAATGGTTTGGGAACACACTAACACTTTTAGACGTGTCACTTGATTTCTGTTTCTTACTTGTTTCTAGCCAATCCAACCTCATTGTCTCTTTGAGCTGAGACTTCGTCTTAGTGTTTTTTGTTCAAAAAGACTGTCTTTTTAAACTTAAAACTGTCAGTCTTTAGACATTAGGAATGTTATAGTTGGTCCTTTATGCTAAAAACTCAACTGTAGAGTCAGAGGTAAAGGATGAATTTCCTTCTCGTGCTGCCTTTTTGCATAAAATGAAAACTACCTAGCTGGAGTAAGAAATTTGAAGTTCCTTCTTCCTCATTTTAATTTCAAAGGCATCTTGGCACTCAAGCAATAACCCGTTCAGAATGAGGAGTGGTGTCTAATCTCTGACAGCCACTGGTCAAGGAAATAGTATCTCTGGTGGAAGGAACCACCAACCTTATTGCAAGAGTATAGGTAGAACACTGTGGTAGATGTTGGCCCATTCAGTACACAACTTAATCTATTTCTAGTGTGTCCTCTGTACTTCAGAGGGTGGAAAGCAGGAATCCCTTCAAACCTAGGACTCAGAATGTAATGTGGAGTCTCTCAATTAGATATATTTTCATGACTTGAATTTGGAACTATGGAGAGGCTGGGAAGCATCTAGCAGGAAAAAAAAAAAAAAGGTTCTGGGGGCAGTTGGTTGTCATAACAGCACTTTAATTCCACAGGCAGCCTCTACCTGAAGCAGGGGCAGAAGTCCCTTCGGTGGTCCTGTTGTGCACTATGGTTGGGGACTCCCTCCTAGAAACTCAAACTCGAGTCTCTTCAACCTTCTTAATAATTCTTGCAATCACTTAAAATTAACTTTAGTCTGTTGAAACGGATGTATTGTGTGTGTGCTAATGACCAAAGCAACTTAGCACACATACACACAAGATACATCCATCCCTTTCAATATAGAAAAGTTAGAGTGAAGTGTTAGTCACCTGCTAAATTATCCTATAGCCAGGCTAAGCACTGAGCCTCAAAGGAAACACCATGGTGACTGTATTTCTGGGTAAGGCACTAGGTAGGAAGAGAAGGTTAATTTGGAATGAAAGAAAAGCTTCAAAGGCAAGGACTCCTTGACCAGACACCTTACTGCTTCTTTAGCGATATCATCTCTAAACGTCCAGTCATGTCGAAGGGGCTTCTAATCTCCCACTTCTTACCCCTGGGGGTGGGGAGAATGGTATAATTTTGATTCACTGGTGACTGGCCAGTCATGAACCACACCACTTCCCCTTGTACTATAAATTTCATGGGCTCCAGAGCTTTAGAACATTCTTGAGATAGCTCTGACAGTCTGAGCAGAGACTCACAAGTACCGATTTGATAAGGACTCGGGTATTACCTGAAGCCTTAGCTTATATCATCTTCCCTGGTGGCTCAGAGGTTAAAGCATCTGCCTCCAATGCAGGAGACCTGGGTTCGATCCCTGGGTTGGGAAGATACCCTGGAGAAGGAAAACGCAACCCACTCCAGTATTCTTGCCTGGGGAATCCCATGGACTGAGGATCCTGGTGGGCTGCAGTCCACGGGGTCACAAAGAGTCGGACACGACTGAGTGACTTGACTTTACTTAGTTTATATCACTGCTGAGAAATTGAGTGGGCCAAAACCTTTGTTCAGGTTTTTTCTATAAGAGCTTACAGAAAAACCTGAATGAACTTTTTGGCCAACCCAATGTTATGCCCAAATCATGCATCAAAGTTCGAGACCAGGGGATCTCTGTTTTCTATGCTTGCCAATCTGTCACCATGGCTGCTGCTAAGTCGCTTCAGTCATGTCCAACTCTGTGCGAGCCCAGAGACGGCAGCCCACCACTGAGCACTATGCAAAAGGCAGGCCCTGTCTCCACAGGAACCTGTTTCAACAACTCTTCTCTTTCTCTGTATCACCACTCTCTCCCACCCTATGAGCTCTTCCTCCTCAGTTTGTAAATGTGCTTGGTTCTTTCCCAGATTAAAAAGACTCAACCCATCCTCAATCCACACTGTTTGCCAGTACCTTACCTTTCTTCCACTGTCTAAAATTTTCACAAATATTGTGGGGGGTGCCCTGGCTGAAATGCCTGGCTTTAAATATTTCAAAAAACCTAAACAACAGAGACTGGAAACTCAGTCATTTGAAAATAGCAAGTAGATTTCTAAGGGCAGATAAAATGCTTTTTTGTTGTTGTTCTGGAAAAATATTTAATTAATCATCTTTGTTAGACAAATATAAAGAAGCATTCTCCTATTGTTCTTGTGGAGAACAGAACATTATTAACCCAAAGATCATATTTTTCTAGACCTAGAATTCTATCGGCAATATAAACCGTTTTGTTTTTCTGGAGTATATTAACATCTCTGAGATGTTCTTTGTCTTTGTTTATGTAATAGGAGGACATAAGAGAACTCGTTTTGGTCCTGAATAAATTTAGAAGGACCAGTGTTGCAAAATGTTGCTTGCTATTGGGGGAGCTATGGCTATTCTTATTCAGGAGGCTAAGGAAGGAGATAAGTAATCAAGTCAATTGGATGCCTGCAGAAAGAACATAGAATAATTAACAGGGGGATTATCTGCACCTGACATTGAAGAGCAGCTGAAAAAAGAAACCAGACTGGTTCCAATATTCAATGCTATATGTCTAATTGATGCAGAAAGTGCTGCTGCTGCTGCTGCTAAGTCGCTTCAGTCGTGTCCAACTCTGTGCGACCCCATGGACGGCAGCCAACCAGGCTCCCCCATCCCTGGGATTCTCCAGGCAAGAGTACTGGAGTGGGGTGCCATTTCCTTCTCCAATGCATGAAAGTGAAAAGTGAAAGGGAAGTGGCTCAGTCGTGTCTAACTCTTCGCAACCCCATGGACTGCAGCCTACCAGGCTCCTCTGTCTGTGGGATTTTCCAGGCAAGAGTACTGGAGTGGGGTGCCATTGCCTTTTCTGGCAGAAAGTGCTAATATTGTATAAATTGTCCATATGGAAAGGCTGTGATTCCATGAATGAGAATATTTTCACTAAAGTTGGAACATATTCTTCTATCAATTACTCAACATTCTTGAACGTACTTCATTCAAGTACAACCTGGCACAGGAAATGGGGATTTAAGGTCCTGAGTGGTAACACTCCAATAAAAGTGGTGTCATGATATGGCTTCTATGCACCATTCAGTAAAATGAACCATCCCTTCTTGAAGGGAAAAATTTACTTCCAGGACCGAGACAGAGAAAGTACAAGATGAGGCTGGGAATTTTATTTTGCTAAAAAGTAAGAATGTGTTAATAGAAGTGTGGGGACATGCCAACGCACATTGAATCTAGCTTCAAGTGTCTCCTGATAATCAAATATGACATAACTTGAGCATCAAAATTAAACAACAACAAAAAAAAACGTTGACAGTATTGATCATAACCAACTGAATAAAGTAGTGATCTATGAGTTCATACTGATATAAATGAGTGCATAAGTCAAACACTGGATCACGAATAGGATATTCACATAACCTCAAAATAATTCCCAATAAAAACCTGACTGATTACAAAGAGATGAAGAATAACTTCACAGCTACTATCCAGGCAGACACTACCTTAATCAAGAGATCAAAGCTAACACCTCCAGTAATGGGAAAACTGGAAATCACGTACCACGTAATAGATGCAGTCAGTACACTGTATTACCTCTGTGATATTACTACTCAACAGGCATAACCTGAGCCTGATCACGAGGAAGTAGCAAATAAACCCGAACTGAGGAATAGTCTACACAATAACCAGCCTACAGTCTCCAAAAGTATGAAGTCCTTAAAACCAGGGAAAGACAATTTCAAATGGAAAGAAACTAAAGAGAAATGACAAATATGTGTGGTCCGGGGCTGGATGTTTTTTGCTGTAAAAGATATTAAAACTTGAATGGGGTTTGATCATTACATGGGAGAACTTTATCAATGTCTTTCCTTATTTTGATGATTGTCTTGAGGTTATGTAAGAATCAACAAATGAAACAAAAATGGTTGTTGTCATCCCCTTTTATCCTCAGTGGCCAGTAAGGCCTGAATATTGTGTGAGAAAACAGTAATGTGCACTCTTTTTTTCTACTTCTTTACCTCTTATTCATGCTTTAACATACAGTAATTTTCCTTTTCTTTCATCTACTCTACTTTAACTGCTCACCAAGGACTTCAGTATAATCCTGGTTAACCAACCTTGTGCCACTTAGATCTGTGTGATCTTAGAAACTTTATTTCCCCTGTGCCTCAGTTCACTGTAGTCTATCACATGGGAAAATAATTGTGGTTGAGATTTAAATACATATAAAATGCCTAAAATCACTCTTGGCACAGGTTAAGTGTTCAAAAATGTTAGCTGCTCATAACTATTTCCATTGCAGAATTCTTGCCTGTAATTCAGACCTATGTATTCAAATGCTCATTGGACATTTTCAGCTGCATATAGCATAGACACCTGGAACAGAATGCCAACACCTGAACTCTGCACATCAGGACTTGTTCCCATTTTTCTCACGTTCGTATTCCTTATCCTCATGAAAGCCTACACCAGAAACCTGACAACCACCCTTTATCCTTTCTTTGAAAATTTTCCCATTCAATGGATGACCGAACAGTGTTAGTTAATTTTCTTAATAGCCATTTATTTATCCCCCTCCTCCTTCTTCCTCCTTGTCACTCCATTAGTTCATCATCTCATTATCTCTCCTATGTTTTTGTCAGTTTGTTGAGTATTTGGGGAGGGAGGTGCTGTTTCTTTATTTTCTGAATGAGATGGAAGAACCCTTAAAGTGGAAGTATTTATGCAAGAGGTCTGGCAGGATAGGAGAGTGCCGGTCTGTCCATGTACCAAGAAATATAGATTCTGAAGTAGATTCTGAGATTTAGTTTCAGGCCTTTTTAAAAAATAGGCAGTGAGGAGTTCAGCTTTGATCAGTCACCATGGTAATTTCCTAGAGTGAACTGAGTTGAAGGAGGCAGTGTGCCAGGAGCCTTAAGGCCTCAGACTTCAGCCCCCAGGCAGGCAATTATCTGGTATGGTCCTGGTCTCACTCCCACCCCTGACCCGAAAGTTCCCCTGCCCTCTTCTCAGCCTGAGAGATCTGGGAGGGTGGGCCCAGGACAAGTTTCCTGTCATCGACAAACATCTCGCCACTTTGACCACTTTGCCTGAGATGCCAACTCAAGTGGTGGGGCTAGGTCACCACTCAGGATGAAACCCCCCATTGTCTCTCCTTTTAATGACTGCAGTTTACCTAGATTTCCTGCTTATCCTTGACTCTCTCCCATCACTTTTCTATTCTATCTCAAAAATAATCTTTCTAAAATGTGAATATGAGTAAGTCTACCTTCCTCCCTTTAGTGAATTCATGCTATCTTTAACATAGAATAAAACACTTCAGTATAGCTCCCAGGGCCCTTCTCTCTTGCTTTTTGCTTGCTCCTCTCCTTCTCCCTTCTACTGACTTAATCACAGAGTTCTGAACTAATCAGATACCCATAAAGTGAAAGTGAAAGTGGCTCAGTCGTGTCCGACTCTGTGACCCCGTGGACTGTAGCCCACCAGGCTCCTCCGTCCATGGGATTCTCCAGGCAAGAATACTGGAGTGGGTTGCCATTTCCTTCTCCAGAGGGTCTTCCCAACCCAGGGATCAAACCAAGGTCTCCCGCATTGCAGGCAGATGCTTTAACCTCTGAGCCACCAGGGAAGCCCACTACTTCACTAATAAGCACCACTAATTCACTCTAAGAACTCTGTGCAAACGCTATTCTCTCCAGGCTGCTGTTGCACTTATTTCTTGCTTAGCTAACTTTTGCACTTTTTTAAGACTGAGCTCACGCATTATCACCTACAGGAAGCTTTGTGTGCACCCTGCAGTGGGTTACATGCTCTCCCATCTTGTGCTTCTTTCATCACAAGGTTTTATAGCTACCTGAGGTCTTAAATGTCCTCTATTGTCCTAGTCACCCAGGACTAGGTAACTGGGTGTATTCTCTATGTATTCTCTATTGCTGCATTACTCTGAAAACAACCTGAATGCAGGCACTCTGGATGTGTGTGGTTGTGTGAGTCTCTTTAGCTCTTATGTTGCATTCCTAGGGCCTAGTACATTGATAGAAATGTAGAAAAGATTTTTAAAAGATTTTTGAGGAAGTAAATAGCACCAGCTGGATTAGTGACTTTCTTCTTAACTCTACATCATTTAGCAAATTGACAAATCATCATGCACTTAAAATATATTGACAAGTTAGTCAATATTTACTTTCTATTCTCAGTATGGCTTTCAATAAGTACTCAATAAACATTTTAAAATATACAAGTTTTTAATTAAGACATTGAACCAGATATTAAACCCTTCTTTAAATTATTTCTTTAAAAATGTATGCTTTTCTATGCTTATAAGATATGGACTTTCTTGAGCCTTTAAGATAACAGCTACTTTTTAGTAGCTGACTTATTAAAGATAAAAATAATTGTGTTTTCATGATTTTTCAAGGATTCTTTTTCTACCATGTGAGGCATTGGCATTGGAGCAATTCCCCACTCTCATTAGACCAATGAGTTGTTTTTTGTATTTTTCCTGTAGCTTTATAATCATCCAAACTTCACATGGTACCAGAAAGTAACTAGGACACTTTATACCACAAGAGTTCATAAAACAGAAAACATAAAAACAATCGATAAATCCTAAAAATGGGTCTCTTAAAAGTATTTTATAAAAGCTCAGAGGAATATCTCCAGGAAAATACAAACCTAGCTTTTATAAAGTTCTAGGTTTCTAGCTTGGCTGTAAATTAAGCCTCAGTGGCTTTACTTTATGTGACTGAAACAGATATGGCTCAAAAATATTTGTTGTTTGTTTTCTATATTTTCAGTGACTCTGGATTGGTATTATATCTAGCTTATAGGCCACACTAAAATAAAGTACTAAGTGTGGAATCACCAAGGATTTCAACAATGGACCTATTTTTGGCATATCTCCTGGGTGATGGACTAACATTTGACAAAAGATTTGGACACGACTGAGCAACTGAACAACCCTTATATCTAGGATTCTGTCATCATGCTTAGGAAGGATCAACTCCATGGGTTAACTCTGTTGCCACTATAACAAAATCAGTCAGTTCTTCGCCCTCAGTTGAATGAATTCCACTAAGAAATGCCTGGGATATAGCGGTAGAGCCCTAACATTTAGCGAAGGCCCTGGGCGGCTAGGACGGTAGAGGACATTTAAGACCTCAGTAGGTTATTGTGAAAGTGGAGCTTACTGAAGAAAAACAATAGATGCTATTTTATCTGACGATCTCTGTCAGCTCTACAAGATCACCTGAAGGTGAGAATCTGACCATGCTCCAAAAAGGACACGGCCTAGAGAAGGCAGAAGTCCACTGACTCTGGAGGGATTCTACAGGCAGAGGTCACCACGTCAGACCTCTTTACATGGTCACTAGCCTGAAAATAGGCCTATAAGTCATGGATGTTACCTCTAGAGATATTTAATCTATTGGAACCATCAGAAGGTTATAAAAAAGCTCATTATTCTGTCCCACAATTTAGGGGGAAAAAATCCATAAATATCATCAATGGATAAGTTAGCTCATCTCTAAAGCTCCTTCCTAACTTACAGAGCTACTGCAGCCCAAAGTGCTCATGGTACCTTCCTAAGAATTTCCGCATTTGGGTAGAAAGCCTTCGATAGATTTAATTCTTGTGACTTTCAGTAATTTACTTTGAGACTCAAAGTAGGATTTATCAGTAAGGTAGAGCTCTTAATATAAATCACGTGGTTTCTGATTATAGAAACACCCAGTGGGTGGTAGCCTTCATTATTACTATATAATTAAATTTGTATTTCTTGAAATACTTTCGTAGTTCTCAAAGCCTCTTGAACAATGGGGAGTACTTATTGTCTACTTATTAAATACATCATCGAGTAATCATTTCCACTAAGTTTCTTAAGAAGTTTTGCCATTTATTTCAGATGTGAACCTGTTGACAAATAGATAAATGAATAACCAAAGGAACTACAGAAAGGAACACCATATTCCACCAACCCAGAGTAAAACAGGCATGAAAATATAAAAAGATGCAAATAAAAACCCATGCATTTATTTTTAAACCATTTATTGAAATCTGTCTATATACAAAGTGCTGTCGTTAATGTCCAGAGAGCAGAGAGGGTGCTCCTTTATGAGTATGAAGCCCAGTGAGAAAGGTTACACATTGCTGAGATAAGTGGTCAAATATAAGACCTTATAATACTATTTCTTCTTGTTTTATGTCTCTTCTGCAATATGGATAAAATCAATTATGGAAAAAGCTATGGTTTGTGCACTTGGCTGTTTAGAATAATTTCTAGCAGAGGTGATGACTATAATTTTTAAAGAATAATTGTGGCAAATTTGATTTAAAAGTAATCACAGTAGAAGTCTGAATTGTACTATAATCAGAACGCATGAGTTTTTGATCACAGGGCCTCGGACAACTCACATTTATAAACTTTCAGTTTTCTCTTTTGTAAAATATAAAAGATAGAGCTGTGTCACTGTTTATCTTTTTTACGTGCAGACATATGGGACTGAAGAGATATATAAGGTAAAAGAGGAAAAACAATACCCTGGTGACATAGATATTATTAACATGGGAGGAAATGAGGATTTAGGAAGATTAAGTATCTTGTGAAAGGTTATACAAGGGAGTGGCTGAGTTGTGCCAAGGTTCATAAACTCTTCTTACAATTTTCATCTTGGAAATATATATGAAAAGATAATTCTTGAGTTTGTTCCTTTGCTCTCTTTACAGATTTTGTATAGCAGTTACCATTTAATCCCTGGCTGTAGTAGGTGTACAGTGGTTTTGACTTTATGTGCATAAGAATTATCTAGTAAGCTTGTTTAAAATGTGGGTTTTGGAATACCCTTTACCTCCCACACTGATTCACTGTATCTGGTATGGAACCCAAGAATCATATTTTTAACAACTACTCCCCTGGTGATTCCATCACAGGTGATCCATAGATTACCTTCTGAGAAACACCTATCTCCATCACATGGAGGATTTTAGCAGAAAAGCAGGTATCTTTCTGTTTTTTTTTTAGAATCCAGCATATTGGCAGGGTCTAGGTCCTATCAAAATAACTAATTAAATATGTTTCATAAAGCTGAAATGACCTCAAGTTCAGTATGACCCAATTTATCTTTAATTGGATGGATTTGAACTGAGCCCCCCAAATGATTTAATACATATAATTATATGCATATACACAAGGTAGATGCTTTCTGTGTTGGAAGAACAAACAGTATCATTAATTGCTGATTTTTCAGCTAGATTTGATATTAAAATTCTTAAGGGAAATTTATTGTATCAATTTAGTAGATCAAAAAGAAACAGTGATATCTCTGGATTAGATTTTTAAGAAGTATTTAAATTTAATTCTGTGAAACAAAGCAAAACAGAACTTTGAGGCCTTGAGGTAATGTTTCCACAAATCTTTGCCTAGTCCATTCTTTAGAAGTCATAGAGGAAGGTGCTCTACTGACGCTTTTATAAATCTTCTCTTCTGTCTCATTAAATTGACTTTAGCCTAAATTGATCTGCTTAGCATACAGTGGTTGACTTTATACCTGAAGGTATCTAATCACCCTTTGTCTAATCCAGAACTGGTAATAGATCAATGGACAAACAAATTCAAGATTATTTTCAGGTTACTGAAATTCCTTGCAATTCTTTGTCAGGATAAACATCAAAGGGCTAGCAATTTTTCTGTTTGCTTGTTTTTACTGTCGTATGACAAACTATTTATGGTATTCTAGGAAGGTGTAAGAAGAATATTAATTTCAAAGTCAAAAGAAGAGGCCAGTCTAGGAGCTATTCTACCCAGACCAAAGGTTTTGAATATTTGAGATGTAGTGTCTGTGTGGTCAGAAAACTAACCATTTTCCCAGAAAGCCTACTTAGTGTTATTTGCATTGTGTGGATTGTTGCGTGATTGATGAATGATGGGACCATTAAGATGCCACACTCCAAAATGTAGTGGGTGGACATTTTTTTCTGGAGAGAAAAAAAGAGAACTACTAATGTGTATCAGTGTCTATCTAGAATCTTAATAGACTCCAGGTTAATAAGGACCTTCAAGACTACCTAGTTTAATCGTTCACCTAATTATGGGCCTCTACTGTATTCTGTTTGACTGTTGTTTTTAAAAATGTGACCACTTTGGAGTCTTTGGCTTATAGTTAAAAAAGCAGATGGCTGGACTTCAATTTTGTTTAAAAAAGAATTGTGTTTATTGTAGGAAAATTCTGGAGAAGATGATGTTTCCCTATACCAATATGTCAGCTAATTACCACCTCACCTTTAATGCTGCTTACAAGAAACACATTTCTTCTATAAATGTAAAGAGTTCATTAAAAATCATAGCAATTTGATTTAAATAAAATTAACCATAAAGAAAAGGAGAAAGAATTCACTATTAATGAACACCTGATAGTACTAGTCTCTGTGATAGTGCTTTATATGTGATCCTTTCAAAGATGTTATGAGAGCAGTATCATTACCATGTCTTACAAATGACATGGGTTTAAAAAGTACTAAACTAAAGGGTTTAGAAAGTACTAAACAATTTACCCAATTTCATATAACCAGTAAGTGGCAAAACAAGCTTCTAACTTGTCTGCTTGACTTGGAAGCCCATGATTTTTCTCACAGAGCCATTTGCTCTTCTCATTTATAATTTCCAGAAAAATCATCTGTGGAAAATCATAGCAATTATAGTTCTCACTTTTCCTCTATCCCACTTCTGACATCTACCCCAGCATTGTGGAGAATCATAATATGCAATAGGAAAACATGGGCCTGTTAATCAGATCACATCTACTTTCTGTGTAACTTTGAAAGGTATCTTCTTTTTGAAATTCAGTTTATTCATCTGTAAAGTGGGTATAAAATAATCAGCCTCAATAGCACTTTCTAAGTGTTGTCTTCCTCTTCCTTCAATCAAGAAGGAAAGAAGAGTGGGAGTAGGGTAAATATACTGAAGCAAGAGAAAATTTTATCTTCTCTCCACCTACTGTATCATATGTACCACCACTAATCCTAAATAGATGCCTTAGGACAATCTGCTGAAATAGTTGGACTGGAGACATTACCAACTATTGAAAGACAGATTAATGATAGTCATGAAGGAAACAACTCTGTAGTTCTGGTCCATTCAGTCCGTTCAGTTCAGTCGCTCAGTCGTGTCCGACTCTTTGCAACTCCACAGACTGCAGCACGCCAAGCCTGCCTGTCCATCACCAACGGAAGTGGTGATGGACTCTGGAAAGAGTTTACACAAACTCATGTCCATTGAGTTGGTGATGCCATCCAACCATCTCATCCTCTGTCATGCCCTTCTCTCGCCTTCAACCTTTCCCAGCTTCAGGGTCTTTTCCAATAAGTCAGCTCTTCACATCAGGTATCCAAAGTACTGGGGTTTCAGCTTCAACATCAGTGATTCCAGTGAACATTCAGGACTGATTACCTTTAGGATGGACTGGTTGGATCTCCTTGCAGTCCAAGGGACTCTCAAGAGTCTTCTCCAACACCACAGTTCAAAAGCATCAATTCTTTAGCACTCAGCCTTCTTTATAGTCCAACACTCACATCCATACATGACTACTGGAAAAACCATAGCATTGGCTAGACGAACTTTATTGGCAAAGTAATGTCTCTGACTTTTAGTATGCTGTCTAAGTTGGTCATAACTTTTCTTCCAAGGAGTAAGCGTCTTTTAGTTTCATGGCTGCAGTCACCATCTGCAGTCATTTTGGAACCCTCCAAAATAAAGTCTGCCACTGTTTCCACTGTTTCTCCATCTATTTCCCATGAAGTGATGCAATGGGATGCTATGATCTTTGTTTTCTGAATGTTGACTTTCAGCCAACTTTTTTACTCTCCTCTTTCATTTTCATCAAGAGGCTCTTTAGTTCTTCACTTTCTACCATAACGGTGGTATCATCTGCATATCTGAGGTTATTGTATTTTTCCCGGCAATCTTGATTCCAGCTTGTGCTTCATCCAGCCCAGCATTTCTCATGATTTACTCTGCATATAAGTTAAATAAGCAGGGTGACAATATACAGCCTTGATGTACTCTTTTTCCTATTTGATACCAGTCAATGTCCAGTTCTAACTGTTGCTTCCTGACCTGCATACAGGTTTCTTAAGAGGCAGGTCAGGTGGTCTGGTATTCCCATCTGTTTCAGAATTTTCCACAGTTTATTGTGATCCACATAGTCAAAGGCTTTGGCGTAGTCAATAAAGCAGAAATAGATGTTTTTCTGGAACTCTCTTGCTTTTTCAGTGATACAACGAATGTTGGCAATTTGATCTCTGGTTCCTCTGCCTTTTCTAAAACCAGCTTGAACATCTGGAAGTTCACAGTTCACATATTGATAAAGCCTGGCTTGGAGAATTTTGAGCATTACTTTGCTAGCATGTGAGATGAGTGCAATTGAGCAATAGTTTGAGCATTCTTTGGCATTGCTTTTCTGAGGGATTAGAATGAAAACTGACCTTTTCCAGTCCTGTGGCCACTGCTGAGTTTTCCAAATTTGTTGACATACTGAGTGCAGCACTTTCATAGCATCTTTCAGGATTTGAAATAGTTCAACTGGAATTCCATCACCTCCACTAGCTTTGTTTGTAGTGATGCTTCCTAAGGCCCACTTGACTTCACATTCCAGGATGTCTGGCTCTAGGTTACTGATCACACCAGCTTGATTATCTGGTTCGTGAAGAACTTTTTTGTACAGTTCTGTGTATTCTTGCCACTTCTTAATATCTTCTGTTTCTGTTAGGTCCATACAATTTCTGTCCTTATTGAGCCCATCTTTGCGTGAAATGTTCCTTAGTATCTCTAATTTTCTTGAAGAGGTCTCTAGTCTTTCCCATTCTATTGTTTTCCTCTATTTCTTTGCACTGATCACCGAGGAAGGCTTTCTTATCTCTCCTTGCTATTCTTTGGGACTCTGCATTCAAATGGGTATATCTTTCCTTTCCTCCTTTGCTTTTTGCTTCTCTACTTTTCACAGCTATTTGTAAGGCCTCCTCAGAGAGCCATTTTGCTTTTTTGCATTTCTTTTTCTTGGGGATGGTCTTGCTCCCTGTATCCTGTACAATGTCATGAACCTCTGTCCATAGTTCATCAGGCACTCTGTCTATCAGATCTAATCCCTTAAATCCATTTCTCACTTCCACTGTATGCTGCTGCTGCTGGTGCCGCTAAGTCACTTCAGTCATGTCCCACTCTGTGAGACCCCATAGACAGCAGCCCACCAGGCTCCCCCATCCCTGGGATTCTCCAGGCATGAACACTGGAGTAGGTTGCCATTTCCTTCTTCAGTGCATGAAAGTGAAAAGTGAAAGTGAAGACAGTCAGTCATATCCGACTCTTAGTGACCCCAATGGACTGCAGCCTACCAGGCTCCTCTATCCATGGGATTTTCCAGTCAAGAGTACTGGAGTGGGTTGCCATTGCCTTCTCCTTCCACTGTATAATTGTAAGGAATTTGATCTAGGTCATACCTGAATGGTCTAGTGGTTTTCCCCACTTTCTTCAATTTCAGTCTGAATTTGGCAATAAGGAGTTCATGATCTGAGCCACAGTCAGCTCCTGGTCTTGTTTTTGCTGACTGTGTAGAGCTTCTCCATCTTTGGCTGCAAAGACTATAATCAATCTGATTTTGGTGTTGACCATTTGGTGATGTCCATGTGTAGAGTCTTCTCTTGTTTGTTGGAAGAGGGTGTTTGCTATGCCCAGTGCCTTCTCTTGGCAGAACTCTATTAGCCTTTGCTCTTCTTCCTTCTGTACTCCAAGGCCAAATTTGCCTGTTACTCCAGGTGTTTTCTTGACTTCCTACTTTTGCATTCCAGTTCCCTGTAATAAAAAGGACATCTTTTTTGGTAGTTCTGATTATGCAGCTGTTAATTTAAATCATTTCTAACATTCTTGGACATTAATTTTGCAGAAATGCATTCTCTCATAATTCAACCAGTATCCTATGTTGCTAATCTTCAGGGGAATATTCTAGATTTGAACATACTTTAATAAGAGGATTCTTGGCTTAAGAACAACTTGATTGAATATTAACAATGCATCTTTATTGCATCTTTAATTCCAAGGACATAAGCATATTTTTACTATAATCATACCATTAAGCATATATTTACTCAATTACTTTGAATAGGTTAAGTGAGGTTGTTCCCTCCACCCTTTTATTGCATAATCTTATACTGTATTAACACACTTATATATGTTTCTACCACTGTTCTATACCTCTATTTTAGAGTATTTCAACTTTAGAAAAATTTTTTAAAATTATGTGCCCCATTGTTTGTTTCTGCTTAGCTGATTATTAAACTGAGTTTTATCTAATTTTTCTTGAAGACAGAAATAATCTTTTTGTGCTATTAGTTTTATTTTCATCTAGACTTTAAAGATCAACACATTTGAATATTTATATTTACAGTTGAATGTCAAGACCAGCTGCGAATTAAGCAGAGACAGTGGATTATGTGGCTCAGATGGCATTCCCATTTTGGAGAGTGATCCTGATTTGAGGAAAGTCAGGGGTGTTTCGGGGAAGGTGATGGCACCCCACTCCAGTACTCTTGCCTGGAAAATCCTATGGATAGAGGAGCCTGGTAGGCTGGTCCATGGGGTCGCTAAGAGTCAGACATGACTGAGCAACTTCACTTTCACTTTTCACTTTCATGCATTGGAGAAGGAAATGGCAACCCACTCCAGTATTCTTGCCTGGAGAATCCCAGGGACAGAGGAGTCTAGTGGGCTGCCGTCTATGGGGTTGCACAGAGTTGGGCACGACTGAAGCGACTTAGCAGCAGCAGCAGCAGCAGCAGCAGGGGTATTTAGCTCTGGATTTGAAGTGATTTCTATCGCAGTTGTGGTTCCGCCTCTAGGTCTGTGCCCCTTTCCTTTGCAGGGACACACAATTACTGTAAAACTGAAAGTTTGGGTTAGAACAGCTCTTAGTTCCTTTCTACCTGGAAAGTCTTAAGAGGGTATGTTTGTTTGTTGGTTTTTTAACGAATTCATGCAACTCTTTAACATCGGTAAGTCCCCATGGCCACTATACATTTCTTATTATACAATATGTGCAGCCTCTGTCAGGCACTCTTAGACATAGATGGATCTGGCATAATTTTTAAATATTCTGCCTCACCAGCACCTTGTTGTATTTGGGTAAGGCTGATTCCCCCTAGATGAGAAGCAGATCTTATGTGGGTAGGTCAGAATGATTTGTAAAAAAGTCCTCACCAGTTTCTTTTGAATCCCTTATCAGTTGCTTTCTGTCCCTTGTTATTCTTATTCTTCCTTAAAAGATGTGACTGCACACTTAGTGCCTAGTTCAGGGCAGTGATTCCATCCATGGACAATTGTAGGGAATAAGTCAAGGTGCTCTCTCTTTTCTACCTGCAGGGAGCAATAGACTGAGGCGAACCTGTAAAGAAATCTCTCAGAGAACGGACAACCATTCCTTATACATTTATAGTAATAATACTTCTAGATCCTTGTCACAGACTATTTATGGTCGCTCTTACATTTCCAATATGCATTATTCTACATTGAAAAGGCACTAGCATATCCAGAATAATAGGCCCTTCGTTATTTTTTTTCATTAACTTCCTTACTCCCCCTCAATCAATTATAAAAAGCTCTTTCTACTGATGTTTTTTAACACTTCCTACCTTAGTATTAACAGTAAATTTAATTACCATGTTGTTTACCTATTCTGTTTTCCTTAATAAGCATCTAAATTACTGGACTCAAACCACACTTGCAACACCTGATCATAACAATCCCCCAACGATGAGTCTTCATTTTTCATTGTCTTTGACTTTTAATCCTTGAGGCCTTTAAAAAGTCCTGCAGAGCTGTGTTCTTAGTTAACATTTCTTGACTGCATTCTTTAAGTTAAATATTTTATGAGACTAATTTTTTGCATCCAGTTGCATTTATGTAAAAATTAAAAGGCAGATTGGCTAAGAGTAAACTCAGCCTGCTTATTCCCCATTAATTTGTGATATTCTTAGTTCATACATTTTTTTTAATTTTTTTTTTTCAGTTTCTTTGCTCAAATTCTGGGATATTATTTTAGGACCCCTCTCTCAGGAAACTCTTGATTATTTACAGATTGATAAGTAAATATTCAGGAAAATCATGCATCTTCTTTATATTCCTTTCTAGGTGGTTGTTAGTCATACCTGACTCATTTTTACTGATGATACAGAGTGGGAGATAAAAGAAGGTTGTCAGTTCTTTGAGGACTAAAACTGTCATTCATTTATATTCCTTATGAATAGGAATATGAGGAATAGGAATAATAGGAATAAGGTTTAAATAGCAGATATTTAGTTAGTATTTCCTATAACTCTCAGTAGGCTACGAGCTCTGTTGGCCAGATCGCTTGTACACATTGGACCCAGCAAGGACTACCCTATGTTGGTTGGCTTTCCCTCTCTCTTTTGTTCTTAATTTGTTTATTTTTCACATAAACATACATTTGTTTAATTTTTTTCACTGACATATAGTTTATTTTTGGTGAAATACACTGATCTTAGGTATACAGTTTGATAATTTCTGACCAATGTGTACACACATAACCCACATCCTACCAAACTACAGAACATTGTCTTTATCTTAAATTTCCTTATGTTTCCTCCCAGTCAAAACCTCCCTCTTTTTTTTTTTTTAAGCATATACTAGTTCTCCCTGTTATAGAACTTCAAACAGTAGGAACTCTTGTGTTCAACAGATTTTACCAGTTTTTGTGGTTTGTCCTTGTAGCTCATCCAGCAGTATTTTGTTTCATATTGTTAATGGGCATTGAATATATCATAATTTCAAATCCATTCTCCTGTTGTTGTTGAATTAGTATAAATTTGAAACAATTAGCATTCTCTACAGTCTTTAGCTATTGTGAATTAAGCTGCTATGAACATTCCTATACAAGTCATCTGTGTATGTATGTGTATCTATTTTTGTTTCTCTTAAGCAGATACCTAGAAATGGTGTTGCTAAGAGGCAAGCATGTGTTTATGAAAACTTCCAGTTGATTCCTCAAATGATTACTATTCTGTGCTCTCACTAGCAATGTGTGAGAGTTCCAGTTCCTCCAAATCCTTGCCCACAGTAGGCATTCTCAGTCTCAGTTGTATCCTACTGGGGATGTACAATAGGACAGCCACTTTGTAAAACAATCTGATGACTCATCAAAATGTGAAACATAGTGTTGATGTATGACCCAACAATTCTCCTCCTTGGTACACACCTGAGAAAAATGAAAACATATGTTCTCACAGAAGTTTGTACAGGTTCAATCATGGCAGCAATATTTATTTTATTTTTATTGAAGAATCATTGATTTACAATGTGTCAGGTATACAGCAAAGTGATACATATATATATATATATGCATTTTCCATTATAGCTTATTACAAGATACTGAATATAGTTCCCTGTGCTAGACAGTTGGCCCTTGTTATTTATTTAATGTGTATAACTTATATTTTATGTATATAACTGTGTATCTGTTCATCTCAAATTCCTAATTTATCCCCCCCTCCTTCCCCTTTTGGTAACCATAAGTTTGTTTTCTGTGTCTGTGAACCTATTTGTCTTTTGTAAATAGTTTATTTGTTTTTTTTTTATTGTGGAGTGTATATATATATTAGATTGTGTATATTAGACTATATATATATTTGGATTGTGGCATATATATATATACATGTCACACCTTCTTTATTTTTCATCTGTCGATGGACATTTACGTTGCTTCCATGACTTTCCTGTTGCGTATAGTGCTGCTGTGAATATTGAGGTGTGTGTTTGTTTTTTTTTTTTACTTTGAATTTTTATCTTTTCTGGATATATGCCCAGGAGTTGGATTGCTAGATCATAATGGTGGTTCCATTTTTAGTTTTTTAAGGAATCTCCATACTGTTATCCACAGTGGCTGCACCAATTTACATCCACACCAACAGTGTAGGAGGGTTCACTTTTCTCCACACCTTCTCCAGCATAAATTATCTGTAGACATTTTGATGATGGACATTCTGATCAGTGTGAGGTGATACCTCATAATTGTAGTTTTGATAACATCACTACTCATAATAACCAGAATAGAAAATGGTTCAATGTTTATCAACTAATAAGTGGATAGATTAAAAATGAAGCATATTCATACAATGGAATATTAGCAACAAAAAAATAATGAAGCAGAAATATATGTTACAATATGCATGAATCTTTAAATCAATGTGCAAAGTAAAAGAAACCAATCACATGGCTACATAGTGCATGATTCTATTTATATAAAATGTCCAAAACAGGAAAATGTAGATAGAAAGTAGATGTATGGTTTTCTACGGCTTGGGGGATTGGAGAAGGAAATGACAACCCACTCCAGTGTTCTTGCCTGGAGAATCACAGGGATGGGGGAGCCTGGTGGGCTGCTGTCTATGGGGTCGCATAGAGTTGGACACGACTGAAGCGACTTAGCAGCAGCAGCAGCAAGGCTTGGGGGACAGGAAGGGGAAAAAGGAGAAACAAGGAGAAAGACATGCTATGGGATTTTTATCAGAGGGGACAAAATGTTCTAAAATTGAAAGTGGTGATAGATGTATAGACCTGTGACTATACTAAAAAACCATTGAATTGTACACTTATGGGTGAATTGTGTGCTGTGTGAATTATATCTCAACAAAACTATTTTTTTCCCGAAAGAACTTAATGAAGAGGGCATATAAGTACAAAGGCCCTGAGGCAGAGAATGGTTGGTGTGAATGAGGAGCAACTGGAAGCCCTGTGTTACTTGAATGGAGTGAACACAGCAGAGAAAATAGCGAGAGATGAGGTTGGAGAGGTAGGTAGGGGCCAGGATATGTAGGGCTGTGTAGCCCATGAGGAGTGTAGAGTATTATGAATGTTGTAGGCGGTCCCTGGAGGGTTCTAGACAAAGAATTAGGGTGATCTGATGGGTATAATAAAAACTCACCCTGCTTCCCTCGTGGCTCAGATGATAAAGAATCCCCCTGCAATGCAGGAGACCTGGGTTTCATTCCTGGGTTGGGAAGATCCCCTGGAGAAGACAATCGTGATCCACTCCAGTATTCTTGCTTGGCAAATTCCATGGAGGGGAGGATCTTGGCAGGCTATAATCCATGGGGTCACAAAGAGTTGGACATGACTGAGCAACTTTCACTCTCTGCTGTCTGTATGGGGTGGAAACTACAGAATGGGAACAGGGAGAACAATTAGGAAACTCTGGCAGGAGTCTGAATGAGAAATAGTTGTGGGTGGAACCAGAATGAAAGCTGCAGTGGTCATGAAAAATGGATGTATTAATATTTTGAAGTCACAACTTCTTGGCACAGGAGATATTTGATGTAAGGGAAAGAAAACTATTAAGGAAAAAAGAAAAGTGTGTATTTGGATGTGCATTCCACTCCATAATAAAGCAAAAGCTGACTTCATTATTTTAGTTTGTTCTAAAGACACAATAACAGTTTCCCAGGTGGTGCAATGGTAAAGAATCTACGTGCAATGCAGGAGACGTGGCAGAAGCCATGGGTTCAAACCCTGGGTGGGGAAGATCCCTTGGAATAGGAAATGGCAACCCACTCTACTCTAGTATTCTTGCCCGAAAAATCCCATGGACAGAGGAAACTGGTGGGCTACAATCCATGGGACTGCAAAGAGTAGGACACATCTGAGCACGCAAACACAGAACATTTTATTTGGAAGCGAAAACAAAATAGTCACATTTTTGTCTCTGCAAGCTCATATTTTATTCATATCCAAATAAACTCAGAGAATGTTGTTAATATTGTTGATATAAGAAGAAAATTATCTATAAAGTTAAAACACATATTTTACATACATGGTAATGACCTAAGAGAGAGAGACAGAATGTTCTCTGGAAACATATTTCCCTGTGAAAATTTCATGTTGTAGTCCTGAACTGAATGTTTGCAATTGATCATTATATTTTCTCTTTTCTTAGCTTTGAGGTAATTGTTTAAACATTGGGACATCTTGCTGCTGGACGATTTTTGTGCAGCCATTTTTACCTTCTCAAATGGCTTCTTCTTATGTCTTCCATTGTTTATATACTAAACCTGATTCTGCAAATCTAAGTACTATTTAAATTAAATGCTCATTTTCTTTATGTAATCATTTCATAGTTGGTGTCTTTGCAGCAATGGATTTATTTTCTTTTTTTTTTTTTTTTATGAATTGTGGTATTTTTTTTTAAATGATTCAATTTTTTTTATTATTATTATTATTTTTTAATTTTAAAATCTTTAATTCTTACATGTGTTCCCAAACATGAACCCCCCTCCCACCTCCCTCCCCATCACATCTCTGTGGGTCATCCCCATGCACCAGCCCCAAGCATGCTGTATCCTGCGTCAGACATAGACTAGCGATTCAATTCTTACATGATAGTATACATGATAGAATGCCATTCTCCCATATCATCCCACCCTCTCCCTCTCCCTCTGAGTCCAAAAGTCCGTTATAGACAGCTGCGTCTTTTTCCTGTCTTGCATCCAGGGTCGTCATTGCCATCTTTCTAAATTCCGTATATATGTGTTAGTATACTGTATTGGTGTTTTTCTTTCTGGCTTACTTCACTCTGTATAATCGGCTCCAGTTTCATCCATCTCATCAGAACTGATTCAAATGAATTCTTTTTAACGGCTGAGTAATACTCCATTGTGTATATGTACCACAGCTTTCTTATCCATTCATCTGCTGATGGACATCTAGGTTGTTTCCATGTCCTGGCTATTATAAACAGTGCTGCGATGAACATTGGGGTACATGTGTCTCTTTCAATTCTGGTTTCCTCGGTGTGTATGCCCAGCAGTGGGATTGCTGGGTCATAAGGGAGTTCTATTTGCAATTTTTTAAGGAATCTCCACACTGTTCTCCATAGTGGCTGTACTAGTTTGCATTCCCACCAACAGTGTAGGAGGGTTCCCTACCAAAAATTTCGAGAAGAGCTAACACCTATCCTACTCAAACTCTTCCAGAAAATTGCAGAGGAAGGTAAACTTCCAAACTCATTCTATGAGGCCACCATCACTCTAATACCAAAACCTGACAAAGATGTCACAAAAAAAGAAAACTACAGGCCAATATCACTGATGAACATAGATGCAAAAATCCTCAACAAAATTCTAGCAATCAGAATCCAACAACACATTAAAAAGATCATACACCATGACCAAGTGGGCTTTATCCCAGGGATGCAAGGATTCTTCAATATCCGCAAATCAATCAATGTAATTCACATTAACAAACTGAAAAATAAAAACCATATGATTATCTCAATAGATGCAGAGAAGGCCTTTGACAAAATTCAACATCCATTTATGATTAAAACTCTCCAGAAAGCAGGAATAGAAGGAACATACCTCAACATAATAAAAGCTATATATGACAAACCCACAGCAAACATTATCCTCAATGGTGAAAAATTGAAAGCATTTCCCCTAAAGTCAGGAACAAGACAAGGGTGTCCACTTTCACCGCTACTATTCAACATAGTTCTGGAAGTTTTGGCCACAGCAATCAGAGCAGAAAAAGAAATAAAAGGAATCCAAATTGGAAAAGAAGAAGTAAAACTCTCACTGTTTGCAGATGACATGATCCTCTACATAGAAAACCCTAAAGACTCCACCAGAAAATTACTAGAGCTCATCAATGGATTTATTTTCTAAGTAGCATTTTGAAGTACAATGTACATGTGGAAAAGTGTCAGCAACATTTAAATTTTGTATTTTAAGTGATCATTTATATGCACACTGCACCTTGGGTGTATAGTTGTGAGACCAAGAGAAGATAAATAGTTCACTAGCCACAAAATGCATCAAGTGCATTGTTGACTGCAAAGATTATAGTGAGCTATAAGCTGGTTCATTTGTATTTCCATTAGGATCCACTGAAATGCATAATTATGCTATTGTGGTTGAGTGGTGACCTACAGTAAAGGTGCCTGTGGTTATTGCCTAAGATTCTTATCAAGATAAATAAAGGCCTTAAATAGTCCAAATAAATTAGTCATCCTGAGACTCTTAGTGTTGCAGGTTTGTAGGCATTTCAGAAAATTCTTTTTAGGTTAACCCTAGCTTCATCTTTCTCATTTCCTATGTCCCTCGTGGGTAGATGAGGAATCCTTCCAGTAGGGTCTCTTTTTTGGTTTTAATGATAGCAAAGGGTGCTCTAATTCCCAGAAGTAGGTGATATAATTGACTACTATTCTCATTCATAAGACACTTTGGGAAGCCAATGATCTGGCCCTTATTCATTCATGGTGGGTACTGCAATCAATCAGTATGGCTGACATTAATGCTGCCTGCCATCAAGTCTCCTGGGCTCCTTTCTCCATCTCTATTTTTATTTCCATGGTGGGAACACTCTCCAAGGATGAGGAGAGTATGGTGGTGGATTGTGACTCCCAGAGTGTTGAAGAAAGCGTTGCAAGTGCCACCGCTCTTGATTCATGGATAACAAGGTTGAAGACAGTTCTTACTGCCCACAAAGAATTTTAACTGGAGCTAGATGTTAGCAGGCTGAATCAGTAGAGAAGGCAAGTGCCAGGCATTTGGAGGTACATACTAAATAAAGGGAAGAGAAACCCCAGGGAATGGAGAAGGTGTAAAGACAAAGGGGGCAATCGCTCTTTCCTGTACCAAGGAAACATGCCATGCTTCCTGCACATGGCAAGGGGCTGCAGATCAACCATCAAAGACATAAATAAAATTCTGGCAAGCTTCCTGATGCAAGCAGTACTCCATAAATTTTCACAACATGAACAACATTTATTGTTGTTGTATTATTCAACCTGATTTTTCCTCATAATGGAGATAGCCTGTATTTTTAAATTGCATTCATAGTGACCAGTGTTTTACAATTGGAATCAGCAACCTAGGGTGCAAGCTGATCAGTTTACCGCACTGAAAAGCAGTTAGAAATAATCCATGCAAGCATCTAGCCCTGCCTCAATCTAGACCCTGCTCATTTCCTGCTCATACAGCCTATAATCATTAAGTTACAAGCATATATGTCAGAACTATTGTGAAAGTAAGTCCTTAAGTAGGTACTATAGATGCCTATCAATCAAATGTGAGTGTAAAGAATAGTTGCATATTTTCTCATCAGCTCTGTTAATAACAAACTGAGAGTGGGAGAGACAGTCTTGTTAATGCTTCTGTTTTTTTTACATGCATGATTTAATATGTCCAGTCATATGTACTTTTATAGATGTAGGAGTAACAGTGGTAATAGATCTCAAAATATCTATTATTATTGCAATTCTCATTTTTGACCTGCGACTGGGCTTTGGACATTTTTAAACAGAAAAGTTAGTAATATAATTGAAAGCTGACTGTCTTCTTGGCCAGTAACTCTAGAATGCCAGCTTCATTGTTTATAATGGATAAAACTGGAAAAATGGAATAGTAATGGTTAGCTCAGCAGGTAGAATAAGCAGGTGATGAAACCATTGGCTCCTCTGCCCTACCGTTCTGAAGGAGACATTTTTGAAACAATAAACATATTCTAGCTGGCCAGCTTTCACTCATGGTACACTTTAAATCAAACACACAAAAATAATACAACAATGAAAAGTGTGCACCCTGGAGTCAAGCTCTCTGTAATAACTCCAAATAAGTTACTTAAAACTAAATTTTCTCATCTACAAAATAGGGTATTATTTATACCTAATGTGTATGGTTTCAATGAGGAAGAAGTAGTATATGCATCTGATACTAGTTTAACACATATCTTTAGCATTTGACCACTCCACATATTTCAGTTTCCTAAGGGGGAAAAACAACAGTATTCATTATAGAAGGAAACTCATAAATTAAAACTTCTTTCATTCCCAATTCCCAATTTGATTACCAAAAAACTTTCTAAGAAATAATCTGATTATCAAGATCAGCTTGATCACAGCCAAAGATGTAGAACAGGTGGAGCTAGCAGGACATAGGCAGCCATGAACTTTTTATTGACATGTTAGTCACATAACATAAAATGCACTACCTCAAGTGTGCAATTCAGTGACTTTTAGTATGTTCACTGTGTTTTGCAACCATTACCACTATCTAATTTCAGAATATTTCCATCGCCCCAGTTGGAAAACCCATAACCCCAAACCTATTAGCAGTTCCAATTCTCCTCTTTCCGCTTTCACTCACTAATTTACTTTCTATCCCTATGGATATACTAATCCTGAGCACTTCATATATATGGAATCTTCAAATATGTTGCCTCTTGTATCTGCCGTCTCTCAAAATAAGTTTTTCAAGGTTCATCCATGTCGTAGCATGTAACAGTACTTCACTTCTTTTTCTGATTAAATAATATTCAATAGTATGGACACCGAGGTGGTGCTAGTGGTAAAGAATCTACCTGCCAGTGCAAAAGATGCGGGGACTCAGATTATATCCTTGAGTCAGGAAGACCCGCAGAAGGAGGAAACAGCATCCCACTCCAGTGTTCTTGCCTGGTAAATTGTATGGACAGAGGAGCCTGGAAGGCTACAGTCCATGGGGTCACAGAGAGTCACACATGACTGAGCAGTTGAGCAAACAAACAAAAATTTGGTTTACTTATTCACCAGTTAATGAACATTTGAATCCTTCCCATTTGGGATTATTATGAATAATGCTGCTATGAACGTTCGTGTTTAAGTTTTTGTGTCAACATGTTTTCAATTCCCTCAGTATATACCTAAGATTGAAACTGCTGATTCAATTTTATTGCACTTCTGTTCTATTTTTAAGAAACTGCAAAAATGTTTTCCAAGGTGGCTACACCATTTTACATTCTCATTAGCAATATATGAGAATATCAATTTCTCTTCATACTTACTAATACTTTTTCCTTTTCTTTTGAGCATAACCATCTTAATAGGTAGAGTGTGATCTCACTGTGGTTTTGATTTGCATTTCTCTAATAACCAATCATGTTGAGTTTTTCATGTGCTTATTGGCAATTTGTATATCTTCTTTGGAGAAATATCTCTCCATCAATTGATGGGCCCTTTAAAATTGGATTGTATATCTTTTTACTGTTGTATGTGAGTCTTTTGTATATTCTGAATGCCAGACCCTATATAATTTGCAAAATGAAATACTAAAATTTATAATTTGCAGATATTTTATTTCTTTCAGTGGGTTGTTTCTTCACTTTATCAGTAGTGTTTTTAGAGACATAGTTTTTTTTTTTTAATTAACAAAGTCCATTTGTTTCTTTGATTGCTTATGTTGTAGGTATTTAAGAAACCGTTACCTAGTCCAAATCTGTGCACATTTACACCACTGTTTTCTCCTAAGAGTTGTGTGGTTTGAGTTCTTGCATTTAAGTCTTTGTTTCATTTTGAGTTAATTTTTACATACTGTGTGACGTAGGAGTCCAACTTAATTCTTTTGCATATGGATGTATAATCATCTTGGTCATGAATTTTTGAGAGATCCAGTCCTAGATAGTTCCTAAAACCCAAATGACATCTGGGCTAATTCTGCTTCTTATCGGTTGTGCTTAATAGTTTGAATCTTTGAAAACTATAGGTAGTTTTAAAAACATTTCCAATTAAACAGAAAATTTGAAGGACAGAAGAAATACTAAGAAAAAATGAAAATCACTCATACACCTAAAACTTAAGGCTAACCAGTTTAAATATTTTGCTGTATATATTTCTGTCTTCTATTTTTGTATTCATATCATAATATGCCTAATCTTTTATAAATATATTTTAATTGAGTATTTTACTGTGGCAAATTTTAAAAATTTTATTCATAGTATTCAATCATGTGACTGTACTATCAATTTCATTTTACAATGTTACAGTTTTTTAAAATTGAGTGTTACTATGAGTATTCTTATACCTTAATGTATATATGTGACTCTGATTATTTCCCTAGGTAAATTAATAGGATTTGAATTTCAGTATCAGAGGCTTTTGGTTGATATTGCCTGCTCTCTAGATATACTTCAAGTGATGATTGATTTTTGTCTCTGGAGTTCTTTTTAATTCTTTCTTAGGATTTTTATCTCTCTCATTACATTTTTCATCTGTTGCCTGTTACCCACTTTCTCCATTAGAGCCTTTAGCCTGTTAATCATAGCTGTTTTAAATTCTCTGTCTGATAATCCCACATCTCTGCCATATCTGCTTCTGACACTTGTTCTGTCTCTTCCAATTGTCTTTTTTAGTTTTAGGTAAGCCAAGAAAATTTTCTTTTTTGTGGTAGCTGAACATGCATGCTAAGTCGCTCAGTCTTATCCAACTCTTTGTGACTCTATGACCTGTAGACAACCAGGCTCCTCTCTCCATGGAATTCTCTAGGCAAGAGTACTGGAATGGGTTGCCATGCCCTCCTCCAGGGGATCTTCCCGACCCAGGGATCAAACCTGTGTCTCTTATGTCTCCTGCATTGGCAGGTAGGTTCTTTGCTGAACATGGTACTGGGCAAAAGGAACTGTAATGAATAGGCCTTTAGTAATATGGTAATGAGATGAAGAAGGAGGGGAAGTTTTTATAGTCTGTGATTAGGTCTCAATCTCTCAGTGACCCTATGCTTTTGGACTATGAACTTCCTGTGTTTCTGTTTTTCTTTCTGCTCAGGTGGGACCAGAAGGTAGGAGGGCTAGAGGTAGGTGTTTTCCTTCCTCTGGGTCAGCTACACTCTGATAATACCCCAGGGCTTATGTGTGCTAAGTTGCTTCAGTCCTGTCCGATTCTTTGCAACCCTATGGACTATAGTCCTCCAGGCTCCTCTGTCCATAGGATTCTCCAGGCAAGAATACTGGAGTGGGTTGCCATTTCCTTCTCCAGGGGATCTTTCCAACCCAGGGATCAATCCTGGGTCTCCTGCATTGCAGGTGGATTCTTTACTATCTGAGCCACCAGGGAAGCCCACCCCAGAGTTTAGGCCCCTATTAACTAGCTTACCCTCAAGGCAGGCCTTATTAAGAGGAACAGAGCGCTCTGGTATATTTCAAAGTGATTTCTTTTCCCTATTCCCTATTGGAAGCACAAGGAAATTTTTCCCTGATATTTAATATGTGTACCTGGTGAGGCTCCTGCAAGTAAATCTCACAATGTTGTAGGGGTCCCCTTATGAATAAGTCCCCCTGGATTTTTTAAAATCTCAGCTTTACTGCACTGAGTCTCCAGCAATTCCTCATTACAGATCAGATTTCCTTACTTCATCCTCGTTTTCAATGTTGTTTCACCTCCAGAATCTCTTCTCTGGTAAGCTATTCCTCCTTGTAAATATCTGCCTACCTCCCTCTCTAATCTTGAGATCAGTGGTTTGCCCTGTGGCCTTCTCTCTTCCATGGTTTCAAAAAGAGTTGTCATTTTTCAGTGTTCAGCTTTTTATTATACTTGTTATTAGGACATAGTCACAACTTCCCAAATCCTCATATGCAGAAATGGAAATCAGAAATGAATGATCAACTTTGAATTATTTTAGTAGAAATGTAGGATTTACAAAAACTAGCTAGGAAGGAAGCCTAACTATCCCTCACTTGAATGGAAAGAAGATTTGAGGAAGAAGTGTCAATTGAATTTTTACTTAAAAGAAATAAGAAAAGTGTAGACTTTAAGGGACATATTTAGAAGCATAATATCCTCTAAATTGAGACTGAATGAGGCATAATTTTAAATTTTTTGTGAACGGGATCTAGATAGCATTTCTTTTGTGAACTCTTATAACATAATTAGTCAATAAATATTGATTGGAAACCTGGAAGAAATGTAATTTCTGAGACCCATGGGCTATGTATGTTAGCTGCTCAGTGGTGTCTGACTCTTTGTGACAATATGGACTGTAGCCCGCCAGGCTTCTCTGTCCATGTAATTCTCTACACGGCTATACTGGAGTGGGTTGCCATTCCCTTCTCCAGGGGATCTTCACAACACACTGATTGAACCCATGTCTCTTGCACTGCAGACAGATTCTTTACCATTTGAGCTGCCAGGGAAGCATTGACCCATGGGCTAGTTACTTGAAAATATCTACAAATCATAGAGCCTCTTCTAAGGAGTAATTCAACCACAGATTGGGGGAATGGGCAGTATTATGGGACTGTATTTTCTACAGTAGGGGTTTTTCCTTAATAAGACAAGTGGAGAGCATTGAGTAGAAGGCTGATGAGGATCCCATGGCACAGCTGCACACAAATACATGACTGGATTCTACCTCTTAGAAAACTGACCTGGGACATTTTGTGAGACTAACGTCATGGAGAGCAAGGAGAGGAAGCTGAGTGAGTCTACTGCTGAGGAGATAAGATGGAATGAAAACATAAGCTGTGATGACAAGCCAACAACATGAGAGAGAAGAGGCCATTAATTGAGCAAAACTATGAGAAGACTGTGAGGTTGCCATTATCTTCAATATCTCCACCATAGATTCAGTTCAGTTCAGTTGCTCAGTCATGCCTGACTCTTTGTGACCCCATGGACTACAGCACCTCCTTGTCTATCACCAACTGCCAGAGTTTACTCAAACTCATATCGATTGAGTCAGTGATGCCATTCAATCATCTCATCCTCTGTCCACCATAGTTTGCTGCTGCTGCTGCTGCTGCTAAGTCACTTCAGTCGTGTTTGACTCAGTGAGACCCCATAGATGGCAGCCCACCAGGCTCCCCCGTCCTTGGATTCTCCAGGCAAGAACACTGGAGTGGGTTGCCATTTCCTTCTCCAGTGCATGAAAGTGAAAAGAGAAAGTGAAGTCGCTCAGTCGTGTCCAACTCCTGGCGACCCCATGGACTGCAGCCTACCAGGCTCCTCCACCCATGGGATTTTCCAGGCAAGAGTAATGGAATGGGTTGCCATTGCCTTCTCCACCACCATAGTTTGGCCCCAGATAAATAACAGAGAGAGAACACAGCTCCACTCATCAACAAAAACAGAACTCTCCACCATGACCCATCCATCTTGGATGGCCCTACACGGCATGGCTTATAGTTTCATTGAGTTAGACAAGGCTGTGGTCCATGTGATCAGACTGGTTAGTTTTCTGTGATTGTGATTTTCAGCCTGCCTGCCCTCTGATGGAAAAGGATAAGATGCTTATGGACTGACTGAGGAGGAAACTGGGTCTGGTTCTGATGGGCAGGCCCATGCTCAATAAGTCTTTAATCCATGAATTAAGGCAAATTGGAAGTGATCAAACAGGAGATGGCAAGAATGACAGTTGACATTTTAGGAATCAGCAAACTAAAATGGACTGGAATGGGTGAATTTAACTCAGATGACCATTATATCTACTACTGTGGACAAGAATCCCTTAGAAGAAATTGAGTAGCCATCATGGTCAACGAAAGAGTCCAAAACGCAGTACTTGGATGCAATGTCAAGAATGACAGAATGATCTCTGTTCGTTTCCAAGGCAAACCAATCAATATCACAGCAGTCCAACTCTATGCCCCAACCAGTATTGCTGAAGAAGCTGAGGTTGAACGGTTCTATGAAGACCTACAAGACCTTCTAGAACTAACACCCAAAAAAGATGTCCTTTTCATTATAGGGGACTGGAATGCAAAAGAAGGAAATTAACAGATACTTGGAGTAACAGGCAAATTTGACCTTGGTGTACAAAATGAAGCAGAGCAAAGGCTAACACAGTTTTGCACTGGTTATAGCAAGCACCCTCTTCCAACAACACAAAAGAAGACTTTACGCATGGACATTACCATGGCCAAAACCAAAATCAGATTGATTATAATCTTTGCAGCCAAAAATGGAGAAGCTCTATACTGCGAGCGAAAACAAGACCGGAAGTTGACTATGGCTCAGATCATGAACTGCTCATTGCCAAATACAGACTTAAATTGGAAAAAGTGAGGAAAAGCGCTAGACCATTCAGGGATGACCTAAATCAAATCCTTACAACTATACAATGGAAGTGACAAATAGATTCAAGGGATTAGACCTGATTGACAGTGCCTGAAGAACTATGGATGGAGGTTCACGAGACATTATACAGGAGACAGGAATCAAGACCCTCCCCAAGAAAAAGAAATGCAAAATGGCTCTCTGAGGAGGCCTTACAAATAACTGTGGAAAGAGAAACAAAAGGCAAAGGAGAAAAGGAAAGACATACCCATTTGAATGAGATTTCCAAAGAAGAGCAAGGAGAGATAAGAAAGCCTTCCTCAGTGATCAGTGCAAAGAAATAGAGGAAAAAAATGGAATGGGAAAAACTAGAAACCTCTTCAAGAAAATTAGAGACACCAAGGGAACATTTCATGCAAAGATGGGCTCGATAAAGGACAGAAATGGTCTGGACCTAACAGAAGCAGAAAATATTAAGAAGAGGTGGCAAGAATATACAGACCTATACAAAAAAGATCTTCATGACCCAGATTATCACAATAGTGTGATCACCCACCTAAAGCCAGACATCCTGGAATGCGAAGTCAAGTTGGCCTTAGAAAGTATCACTACCAACAAAGTTAGTGGAGGTGATGGAATTCCAGTTGAGCTATATCAAATCCTAAAAGATGATGCTGTGAAAGTGCTGCACTCAATATGCCACCAAATTTGGAAAACTCAGCAGTGGCCACAGAACTGGAAAAGATGAGTTTTCATTCCAGTCCCAAAGAAAGGCAATGCCAAAGAATGCTCAGACTACCACACAATTGCACTCATCTCACATGCTAGCAAAGTAATGCTCAAAATTCTCCAAGCCAGGCTTCAACAGTATGTGAACCGTGAACCTCCAGATGTTCAAGCTGGTTTTAGAAAAGGCAGAGGAACCAGAGATCTAATTGCCAACATCCGCTGGATCATGGAAAAAGCAAGAGAGTTCCAGAAAAACATCTATTTCTGCTTTATTGACTATGCCAAAGCCCTTGACTGTGTGGATCACAATAAACTGTGGAAGATTCTGAAAGAGATGGGAATACCAGACCATCTGATCTGCCTCTTGAGAAATCTGTATGCAGGTCAGCAATCAACAGTTAGAAGTGGACATGGAACAGACTGGTTCCAAATCAGGAAAGGAGTACGTCAAGGCTATATATTGTCACCCTGCTTATTTAACTTCTATGCAGAGTAGATCATGAGAAACGCTGGACTGGAAGAAACACAAGCTGGAATCAAGATTGCCAGGAGAAATATCAATAACCTCAGATATGCAGATGACACCACCCTTATGGAAGAAAGTGAAGAGGAACTAAAGAGCCTCTTGATTAAAGTGAGAGAGGAGAGTGAAAATGTTGACTAAAACTCAACATTCAGAAAACTAAGACCATGGCATCTGGTCCCATCACTTCATGCGAAATAGATGGGGAAACAGTGGCTGACTTTATTTTCTTGGGCTCCAAAATCACTGCAGATGGTGACTGCAGCCATGAAATTAAAAGATGCTTGCTCCTTGGAAGAAAAGCTATGACCAACCTAGACAGCATATTAGAAAGCAGGGACATTACTTTGCCAACAAAAGTCCGTCTTGTCAAATCTATGGTTTTTCATGTATGGATGTGAGCATTGGACTATAAAGAGAGTGGCACACCAAAGAATTGATGCTTTTGAACTGTCATTTTGGAGAAGACTCTTGGGAATCCCTTGGACTGCAAGGAGATCCAACCAGTCCTTCCTAAAGGAAATCAGTCCTGAATATTCATTAGAAGGACTGATGCTACAGCTGAAACTCCAAACTTTGGCCACCTCGTGTGAAGAACCTACTCATTTGAAAAGACCCTGATGCTGGGGAAGATTGAAGACAGGAGGAGAAGGGGATGATAGAGGATGAGATGGTTGAATGGCACCACCTACTCAATGGACATAAGTTGAATAAACTCCGGGAGTTGGTGATAGACAGGGAGGCCTGGCGTGCTGCAGTCCATGGGGCTGCAAAGTGTCCGACACGACTGAACAACTGAACTGATGAAAAGGTGAAAAGATAAACTACAGGGTGAGGATTTTCAGTTATTAAGAAAAGATTGAAACAGATGTTAAAATAAGAGATTATTATCCAAATCTTCCTTCTGGTAGATTCCCAGATTGTTCAGTGGTAAGAATCCACCTGCTAATGCAGGAGCCACAGGAGGCATCATTTGATCTCTGGGTTGGGAAGATCATCTGAAGGAGGAAATGTCAATTCTCTCCAGTATTCTTCCTGGGATAATTCCATAGACAAAGAGGTTTAGTATCTGCAGTCCATGGGGTCGCAAAAAGTTGGACATGACTGAGTTGTACACATTCCTACTGGTAGGATTTCTTGATTTGCTTTGGATCCAGAATGGCTATTCTCTAGTAAGTCCAAATCTGCTTTATCTCCTGTTTCATGAGATTTCATCTCACTTATGATTCCATATGCATCCTTTAATAACCTACTCATCCAGGCCTTACTTAGCTACCTTTTTGCCACACAACAGTCTAAATAAAATAACATATATGGATTTTATCTACTTTTATGTAGATAAAGCTTGAAATATTTCAGTATCTAAGACAAAAAATACCAAATATTTTTCCACAAACTCATTTAAAGAGAAATCTCCTTTAATTCAGAATAGTTGAATAATATTGGCCCTTCTTTGAACTGATTTTGTTATCTAGCTGTCCACCTAATTTATATTGCTTATGCTTAAGTTAAAACTTGTTATATGTTTTAGCAGAGTGTGCCTAATAAGAAAAAAATAAAATAGCCTCTCTATTTAAGTACTTCAGACTGTAAGCAGCTCACCAGTTGGGATTTAAGTTTTTTCCCAAAAGCATTTATTATAGTTGGCTTCTGAATTCCTTAGGCTTTCTTCAGGGACATCAATATCAGTCTCTCTCATACAGTAAAGAATCTGCTTGCTATGCAGGAGACCTGGGTTCTATCCCTGGGTTGGGAAGATCCCCTGGAGAGGGAAACGGCAACCCACCCCAGTATTCTTGCCCAGAAAATCCCATGGACAGAAGAGCCTGGCGAGCCACAGTCCATGGGGTTGCGAAGTCAGACATGACTGAGCAGGTAACACAACAGTGGTTTGAAAGTGATATTTCAGTTTAATAACATAACTATTGAATTCTTACAGAAGCTAGTCTAAATTATGCATAGTAAAGATATAAAAATTAAAGAAAAGTTAATTTTTGTTTTTACAAAAGGCTTCCCTTTACAATTAAAACAACTCAAGCCCCACAAATAGTTCTCATAAACAGTAAATATCTATTCTTGACTAGAGGCCTTTAGTGATATTACACAAAATTAATACTACAAGAAGAGCAACAGAAATAAAGTTCACAGGTGTTTTGACCTATCTCATATGCTCACTGCCAAAAACCCTTGAGAGCAAAGGAGATGCTCAGGTAGGTTGGTGACATGACATAGTAAATAGAAGAAAAGGCATTTTATTCATTCTTAACACAAATTATTTAGATGAGAGAAGAGGAGGTAAACAGTAAAAAGGGAAGAAGAAAGATTTGGAAACAGTTGGGGAAAATGGAAAGAATCTTAGACAAAATCAATACATTTAAGGAAAATTATATACTGTGTCCATAAGCCTGCTCCACAAACAAAGAAGGGAATGGTATGATTCATAAAGCAGTATTCTGTCTCATACCCTATAATTTTCTAAGCACTTATGAATGCAAATTTGTGGAGAGGTAGAAATGTTCTTCTAACTCTAAAAGAGAATATAGACATCTGTTTATGTACAATTAAGCAATGATAATAAGAAATTTTTCTTGTAACACTATAATAGTTCTTTTGTTAACCTTGCATAAAGAAAAAAAATTCAGTTCTTTCTTCCAGTACTATGGAAAAATAGATTCTCTAAGAACTGTTTGCAATATAGAACATCATGCCTCAGCAAAGTTAATCATCTGCTTTAAAGTACGATAGATTAGAATAGTCCAGAGTCCCTATCATAAACAAAAGCAAATTATTTTCATGAAATATAAATTCAACATTGTCTTTCAAGATTACTAGAGATTTAACCAGCCAAATAAATGGGTCTTAATAAAATATAGGAAAAAGCCACTTGTTGTGAGAGAAAATCAGAAGAAAATTTCAATTTCAGAAATGGAGCTCAAAGAACATTACATACTGAAATGACCATAACATATACTTTTAAAAATATGAATACAATATTCAAGAAATAAAAAGCAAAGTTAAAAAGGGATGGCGAGTCAATTGCAAGTAACCTAGCAAATTTGAAAACCCCTATAGCATTTAAAATAAAAACACAAATATTGACATTTAACACTAAAATAAAAGTTAAATAATAGATTAATTACATTTGAAGGGAAAATTCATGAACTGGAAGGTAGGTCTGAAAAATTAGACTTGAAGAGATCAAATTTATGTAAGTCAGGGTAAGAGTCAAAAAGAATTTAAAAAAAATTATTGCATTTTTCCCATTGTATTTCTAGGTACAGTATTTAGAATGAGTCAGTCAATATTCAAAGGATAATAGCTGAGACCTTTTCAGAATAGATGAGAGATAGGAGTATTCACAGTAAATTCCAAATAGAAGTAAGTAAAAACAGTCATGTTTTTACTTGTAGTAAATGCAGAAGACAAAGGCAAAAAGAAAAAAGGAGTAGAAAGACCCCTACAGAGTAATGACAGTAACCCAGTAGGAAACTTCTCAACAGAAATAATAGGAGCAAGAAAATAATAAAAGATTTTCTTCAAAACATTGAGAGGAAAAATAAGTATTAAAATAATATTGAGTACCTATAAAAAATTATTTCAGAAGAGAGCAAGATTAAGACACTTAAAAATATAAAAATAAAGGACTATATTAGTAACAGTGTAGAGTAAAAAGAATATGATCCCAAAAGGAAGATGTGAACGCAAAAAAGAATGAAATTCATGAAGATGGGGTATGAAATTAGTAAGCAGAAAAAATCCTGTTGGTGATAAAATAGTGTTATTAAATTATGTATATGTTTGTATATACATATAAACATTGATTATTTCAAATAACAATTTTGGAGTTTTAATAAGAACAAGAAAGGGTTAGCATATTATCAACTGGGGGATTTTCACAGAAACTAATGCCTATGATTGTAATATCTCTCTAGTCAATACTGAGTTAATTAAGTTTGGAGTTTACTTTAAGTATATAAATTAAAGTTTTAAGGATGCCCACAAAAAATAATAGATTAGAGCAGAGGTCAGCAAACTTTCTCTGTAAAAACAGTTAACCATTTCAAACCTTACAGCATAAATGATATTTATAGTAACTAACTCTGCCACTGTGGTATGAAAGCAGCCAAAGAAAATAGGTAAGGAAATGAGCGTGAACATTGTACCCTGGTTCGTACAGCTTCCATCTGGAAGTGACATGTCACGTTGTTCACAACTCGATAACTACAAAAAGTCACATGGTCCCATCTAGCTCAAAGTAAGTGCACAGAAGTAGAATTAGAAATATTTGGTGGACAACTCTGGTGTTTATCACAAAATAGATCATCTTTGTATTTTCCATATTGATGAAAAAAATCTTCAATTTTTACATTGTTCAAGAATAAAAAGACTTGCTTTTCACCATTTTAAAGAAAAAGAAATGAGCATGACTGTATTTCAGTAAATCATTATTTATGACAATAAGCAGGGCAGAGTTGGGCAGTGGGCTGTAGTTTGCTTATCCCTAGGTTAGAAGGTATAACTATCAAACAAGTTGAAAATTATAGGTTTACCAAACTTTATCAATCTAAATGTGTAAAAGAAAATAAAAAAAAAAAACAAGATTAGAAAAAGCAAACATCCATAATGATGTAGATAAGTAGAATCAATAAATATAAATAAATTACAGTACTTAAATAAGAGAGATTGCTAAAAAGGTACAAAAAAAAATCTGGTTTTAGGATCTTTACCAAAAAAAAAAAAAGAAGAATTAAAATCTTAGGCCACAGGGAGATGGAAGTATAGAGATATACCAAGATATACCAGGAAAAATCTAATCAGTAGAATGCTATTATATCTGCATAAATTTTTAGGAAATACATTTCAAGACAAGTTTTTAAAGAGCATTATTATTTATAAAGAGAGCAGAATAAGATGAGCAAAAAGTGACAGGATTACAAAGAAAAAACAGATGCATCAAGATAATGAGAACTTTTAATGTATTTCACTCAGGAATTGTTAGACCAATCAGAAAAACATTAGCAAAATATAGAAAATTTAAATTTAAATAGCATAGGAACGAGATGTATCTAATGAATAGTTATAGAACTCATTTCCTACAATGAGGAAAGACCAGTCCATAAAAACAAGTCTTAATAAATTGTAAAGATTGTCTATTATTTTACCCACATTCACCCACTTCAGGGCTGTTAAGAACCAATTTAATTGCATAGCTTTGATAACAAAATGACACTATTGTTAATTCCCCCCACAATAATTCATATATTCAGTGTGTTGACAGTAAAAGTACTGCTAGTGGTTTTCTTGAAACATATAACGTCTGATTTTAAAAATGTATATGGAAGAGTATGACCAAAAATGACAATTCTGAGAGAAAAAGCTTGTTTTACCAGAAATTAAGACTTTTTATGAAGCTTTGTAAATTAAGACACATTGACTAGATAGAATAAAACAAAGAATATCAAAATAAATCTATACATATATAGAAATGCAATATATGATGTAATCATTGCAGATCACTGGGGAGAGATGAATTGTTAAGAAATGTTGAGAAAAGTAGCTCAACATATGAAAAAATAATATCACATTCCTACCTCACAGAAAATGCATGTGCACATGCAAACTTATACTCACATAATAATTTCAAGCACATGTTATCTAAATGTTAGTCATATCTTTAGATGTTTTAGAAACAACTTAGAAAAATAATTTTATGTTTGCAAGTCATAGAAATATTTTTTGAACTTATATCTCTGTTCTCTAAGTACTCAACGATACTTATAAATGCCTGAACTAAACAAATAAAGTTGCTTTACTACTATCTTTGATAAATGCCTGAGGCACAAGCCCTGGATTATATTTATATGAATGCTTCATAGTCTAACACAACTCCCTGTTATGGCATAAAGCCAAATGAAGAGACAGATGGATTTTGAAAGCAACTATTGACTGCACAGTGACAATTCTCTAAGTGGCAGAAATGGAATTTGAAAATTACACAGTACTCTTGGAATATATATAATGAAGAAGTTCAGTGAATAACTCAGAATTGTGATTATTAAAAATACTTCTCCCCCATGTTATTGGGTTGGTCAAGAAGTTCATTCAGAATTTCCCATAACATATTACAGAAAACACTGAATGAACATTTTGGCCAATCCAGTATTTTACAGTGATGATGGCATGGCTTTTTGTAGGTGAAAACATCTGTCTTGTGTAAGTTAAGTCGCTCAGTCGTGTCCGACTCTTTGCAACCCCGTGGACTGTAGCCCACCAGGCTCTTCCGTCCATGGAATTCTCCAGGCAAGAATCCTGGAGTGGGTTGCCATTTCCTTTAATTAGGGCCCAGAGTTTAGCTGTAAAGAGTAACGTTTCACCATTTTTACCTATGCTAATTTTTCATAATATTATAATAATATAATTTTAGAGTAGACAGGGAACAACTTTCTACTTCAACTTGTTGTTGTCCCACTTTTTTTTTTTTTTTTTTGACTTTTGAACATAAAGGGAAGAAACAGCACAGATGGCAGAGCAAATTTTATTTGTAGATAGCTGAAAGATGAAAGATATATTAGTCCCAACTTTAAAGTAACAGAAGCTAAGCAATAGAATTGGATGCTGAATAGGACTTCTTCTGGCCTCCAGATGTAAACAATAGGTTATTTACAAAAAGAATCAAACTTCTGATTTGTACACTAGAAGTTAGAAGACTATGGAATAGCGACTACTAAGACTTGCATGAGAAGGTCTGAACATGAGAATCCGTTGTTTTAGTTAAGGTAGCAGACACTTGTTAAGGAGAAAGAAAGACACTTGTTAATATGCAATATTCAAAAATTACATTAACTACATACTTTAAGTGACTAAAATACACGGGTAAAGATTCTGACCTATTTGAATCACTTTGCTGTACTCCTGAAACTAAGGCAACATTGTAAATCAACTGCATTTCAACAACAACAACAAAATAAACAAATGAAAGGAAAATTTAACCCAGTAACAAATCTCAAAGGAGGCCTCAAGAGAGGGGATGACCAAGAAGAAGCAGTAATGAGCAATGGACCTTCTCCCCCATTGTAAATAAATAATTATATTAACATATGGATAGTGTTAATAATGATGAGGCAAATGAAAAATCTACAAATAATCTAGGATAAAAGGAGTAGAAAATTTTGGTAAAATCTATAAACTGAGGGGAGAGAGATAATGATGAAGTAAAAAGCCTTTTTTGAGGGCAATTTTAGAATGGTAAAAGTAAAGATATCTTAGAAGTTTTATCTTTTGGGCACAGGAAAATGAACACTGTGGAGGAGAAATGATGAGTGCCTTAGTTTCATATGATACTTGAAAATAAGTACCAAATTGTTATTTTATTTTAGGAATCAATTGCTTTGTTTTTGCTTGAGTTTTTTTCTGCTAATTTTTAAAAAATTGAAGTATACTTGATCTATTTATATCAGTTTCAGGTACAGCATACTAATTCAACACTTTTATTGATTGCATTTCATTTTAAAACTCACATATACTGTTGGTGGGAATGTCAATTGGTACAGCAACTATGGAAAACATTATGGAGTTTCCTCAAAAAAAAACCCAGAAATATAATTACCCTATAATCCAGCAATTCCACTCCTGGGTATATATCCAAAGGAAATGAAAACACTAATTCCAAAAGATACATGCACCCTAATGTTAATGGCAGTATTATTTACGGTAACTAAGGCTATGTAAACAACCTAAGTGTTCATGGATGGATGAATGGATAAAGAAGATGTGGTATGTACATGCAAAGGGACTATTATTCAGCCATTAACAGAATGTAAATCTGCCATTTGCAACAGTGTGCATGGACTTAGGAATCTATTTTCTTTGTAGAAAAAGTGAAGAAGAATTTTTAAATTATCAAAGATTTATAAATGGGATGAATCAAACCATCTTGATTATACCAGGTAAAATATAGATCAATAAAACAGAAAGCCATGAAGGATGATAGTCAACATAAATTACAATGGAGGAAATACAACCAAGAATATAAGATATATTAAATGTGAATGGCTTTAAATCCCCATAAGCCAGAGATTCAATTTGGATTAGAAGGCAAAACCCAGAAATACACACATCACAAGAAATGATAAACGCACACTGCAAAAAAGAAAATGAGCAAAAAGACTCCCAGGCAACTGCAAATGCAAGTAGTCATAGCAATATTAATACTAGACATTGTGGCCTTTAAATTAAGAACACTAAACAATATGAAGAGGACAGAGGTACATATGTACTTAGTCGCTACGTCATGTCTGACTCTTTGTGACCCCATGTAACACTGTAGCCCACCAGGCTTGTCTGTCTATGAGATTTCTCAAGCAAGAAAATGAGAGGATAGCCAGTTTCTTCTCCAGGGGATCTTCCCAACAGAGGGGTTGAACCCGTATCTCCTGCATTGCAGGCTGATTCTTTACCACTAAGTCCCTGGGAAACCCAAGATTGCCTAATCTGGAGCAGTAAAACTATATTTCATGAAGATGATGTAGCAAATGCAATCCTGTATGTCTAAATATTAGAGCTGATATAGAAAATAAAATTAATTTGAATGAAAGTCCATGTTGCCATATTATGATGAGTTTAATATATTCCTTTTATATTTGGAAATACTTAACATAAAAATTAGTTAAAGCATGGAATAATTGAATGAAATAACATATCTGTATATGATACAGATTCCAGGTGGCTCAGATGGTAAAGAGTCTGCCTGCAATTTAGGAGACCCAGGTTTGACCCTGAGTCAGGAAGATCCCCTGGAGGAGGAAACAGCAATTTCATTCCAGTATTCTTGCCTGAGAAATCCCATGGACACAGGAGGCTGGCAGGTTACAGCTCATGGGGTTGCAAAGAGTTAGACACAGCTGAGCAACTAACAGTTTCAGTTCATATAATACGTAATACATCATTAAGATGCAAAGTTTATATACTTATATATGAAGTGATACATATTTGCAGATATCCATAAATAATTAAAACACTAAATTATACCTCAGAAACAAAAATAATATTACAAATTCTTTTTAAAACATAGTTTAAATAATGAAATTAAGTAATGAAAATGGTACTGCTGCTGCTGCTAAGTCATCTCAGTCGTGTTCGACTCTGTGTGACGCCATAGATGGCAGCCAACCACGCTCTCCCGTCCCTGGGATTCTCCAGGCAAGAACACTGGAGTGGGTTGCCATTTCCTTCTCCAACGCATGAAAGAAAAAGTGAACATGAAGTCGCTCAGTCGTGTCCGACTCTTCGCGACCCCATGGACTGCAGCCTTCCAGGCTCCTCCATCCATGGGATTTTCCAGGCAAGATTACTGGAGTGGGGTGCCATTGCCTTCTCCAGAAAATGGTACTAAAAATATTAATATCCTAGAAATTAAAAAACACATTTCTAGATAACCTTTGGATTCGAAAATATAAAGAAGTAAAACTACTTTGAGTGAAAAGGGAATATAGAGGAAAAAATTTCACTACAAACTATAGGACACAAGGAAAAATCTATAATCAAAAGAAAACTAATAAGTTTACATCCCTTCATTAGACTAAAAATATTATTTCTCTCAAGCAATTAGGAATTGCATAGTAAAATAAGTATAAACAGGAAGAAGGATTAATTTTAAACCTAAAGTTAGTAAAATATAAACAAATAACAAAAAATGATAGTACAATAAAAAACTAAATAAAACTAAATCCCAAATTAGATTTTTAAGAAGAAAAGTCAAAGTGTTAAATGCCAAACTAAAGGAAGAATCTTTAAAAAGCAAGAGAGTAAAAATATACTTGATAAATAATGAGAATTCACAACTATTGATGATTAATAGATTGTAAAAAGAAAACTGTTCAGTTCTATGGTGAAAAATTTTAAAAACTAAAGACGATTAAACATAACCCCCTAGAGAAAGAATGATGAACATAAGAGACTATAGTGATTAAAGATTACCATTACAATGAAGTAACAGGACAGGCGGAGTCACATCCAATTTGTATTTAAATTTTAAATATAAATTCCATGTCACTTAAACTGTGTCAAACAGATGATAAATAATTCTCAATTGCTTTATGAAGGCTATATAATTTTAATATAAAAGATAATATATGCAATACCCCAGTGAAAATAATAGGTAAAACATCTGATTAATAAGTTGTAGAAAATATTATCAAAGAAAACTCAGTGATGCAAGAGTGGTTCAATAACAGGAAATCTGTCAACAAAATTCAAAATGTCACTCTTCTTGTTGGATACACATAACATGTTTATACCAATAAATTCCAGATATTTCTCTGCTTACATTACTTATTTGCTTTTGCAAATAAGATTCCTTATTCTATTAGAACCCTTAAAATATTAATAATGTTTTTAAATTTTCTAATAATTCTAACATCTGTATTACATCTGAGTCTGGTTACGATGCTTACTTTGTCTCTTCAGAATATATTTCTTCTTGGCTTTTGGCGTGCCTTGTAATTTGTTATTGAAAGCTGGGCCTGTTGTAGAGGGTAACAGGAAATGAGATAAATAGACCTTTAGTACAAGAACCCATGGGTTAACATACTAATTATTATAAATATTATTATTAATCAATTATTGATATATTTTAATAGCTAGAAGTTGGGCTAAAATAGGAGTTACAGGTTTCAGAGGCTTTAGATTTCACTAGCATCCTTTTTATCTTTCCTTTTGGCTTAAGATTTTCCTAAGTGCTACTTCTTAGAGAGTCTATGTGTTGTAGCCCTTTCAGATATAATCCAGTGTTATTATATCAGAACCCTAATGGCATAGTGCTAAGGTATGAGGGAAGATGAGTGTTCTGCAATCTTCCAATTAAATGTCAGTCCTTCAGTGGACTTGTATTTCAGGACTGTGATATTCATAAGTGTTTCTCCAGTAATACAGGTTTTTATTTTTTATTTTTTTCCCTGCCCCCTTATTTCTGAATCGGTGGCCCCTGATTGGTATATATCCCTGGTTGCCTAATTAGGTAAGACTGGAAGGCTGGAGGGAGCTGGGTGGGAGGAATTCCCTTTCCTTAGCAGGGCTTTTTACATACTTTGCTCAAGAGTGTAGGCATTTGTTACAAAGAAGGCTCTGGGCTGGTTTTGCAATGGCTACTCTTTCTCTCTGCCAGAGCCAGTAGGGATGTCCTGGAATCCTTAGCATAAGGACGTGATGGAATTCTGGGAGAAGCAGCCCCAAAAGCATGATTGCCCCTGGAGTTTTGCATTCTCCACTTGTTCATAATCAGCCTCTGGTAAGTCATCAAAATTACATTTAAATGTTCCTACCACTTTATTGCTCTAGCAACTTCTGCTCCAAGAAAGCAGGTTTCAGTTTTCTTTCTTCCTTGAGGCACCTGTCTCTCCACATTTGAGGGATGATGGTTTATCTGCAACTGCAGTTCTCTGATGGACTCAAGAAAACTGTCGATCTTCAGTGTGTATAGTTTTTCCCTGTTACAAGGATGGGACTGATGCTTTTCAAACTGTTTGTGTGTGGGAGCTAAAACTGGAAGCTATATGAAAAAAGAAACTTTTGTTCCAGGGAAGGAATAGAGAGATGCAGACATAGAGATGGGACGTGTGGACACAGAGGGGGAAAGAGAGGGTGGGACAAACTGGGAAATTCGATTTGACATAAATATGCTACCATGTGTAGAATAGATAGCTAGCAGGAAGGACCCTGGGGTATGGCATAGGCAGCTCAGCTCGGTGCTCTGTGATGACCTATATAGATGGAATAGGGGGATGGAGTGGGGAGGAAGTGCAAGAGGGAGGGGATATATGTGTGCATATAGCTGATCCACTTTATTGTACCACAGAAACTAACACAACATTCTAGAGCAATTACACTCCAACAAAGTAAAGGAAAAATAAAAAACTTTAATATAGCAAAAAACACAGATAAAATCATTTTGAAGAAGACACAGATTTTGGAAATACCTACTTGCAAACTGCATTACAACCAAAGTGGACACTTCTATACAATACAAAGAAGGCTTATCAATAGACAAGATAAAGATAGACAAGCAAAGAAGAACACACCCAGTTCACAAAAAGCTAACCAAATGGCCAGTAAACTTATAAAAAATTACTAAATTAATAGTTGTGGCAATGCAAACAATAGCAACAAAACTTAAAAATTAATATAAAAACCTCAGGCACTCATACATTTTGGTTTAATAGAAGTATGAATTGCTGCACACTTTTTAACAACCTGGCAGCAATCATTAAGGTTCACAAACCTTAAACCCTAGACAATTCAATATTTCACCTCTATCTTATACAAATAAAAGCAAATTAAAGTACATTCACATGGATGTTGATGGCATATGACTGTTAACAATGTGAATGCTTGGTGCTAGAAAAATACTTAAATAATAATGAAACAGCCAAACTATGGGATATTTTGCACTAATTTAAATGCATGACAGCTATGCTTGTTGAGTTGGAAGGATTGCCATAAAGTATTGATGAATAAGAAAAGCAGAATGTAGAAAATTGTTTACTATAATTCTAATTTTAGAAAACAACAAAAAGCCAGACATCCTTAGATCTACATAAAGATTTTGCCAAAGTTGCAGATTCTTTTTATAGTGTGATTTTATTATGACAAAATGAGCAACTGAGCAAAGGGAATTTTTAAAATATCTGTTTATATACATGAAGATGTTTGATAAGTTGAAATAAGCAAGTTGAGATATATGGAAAAATAGACAAGACATAGGTTGGTTCATGGTAGGAAGATGGAATGAGAGAGGGAACATGAAGCTGATGGTGAATTTTTTCTTTATCTTTGTACTTCTTCACTACTTTCAAGTATATATTAAAGTAATAAACTGAAAAAAATCAAATACACAAGTTCTAAACTTTAAAAACACGTTTATACTACTATTCAGGTTTAACTGAGTATATCAGTCTCAATTTGCTGAGAATAACAGTCACAAATATTCAAGGAACAGGGATTTAATATAGGAATTAACTGTTTCCTAGCTTTGTGAGTAGCTGAGGGAATGATGGTCCATGAGGCTGTGTGTGGAAGATCAGATAAATTTACTAGCCATTTTCAGAGATGCCGTCAGTTCCGTCATGATCTCCCTAGAAAAACGTTTATTTCACTTTTGCTTTATCTTAACACAAGTTCTTTCACTTACAAACTTGATTTGTCATTGTTCCAAGCTAACCAAAATGGCATGGTACAATCCAGCACAATCTACTCTTTTGTCAACTTGGCACTCATACAATCCACATCATGGCTCTGACTAATAATTATATCATGGTGTTGTTTAATCACTAAGTTGTGGCTGACTCTTTGTGACCCCATAGACTGTAGCCCACCAGGCTCCTCGGTCCATGGGACTTCCCAAGAAAGAATACTGGAATGGGTTGCCATTCATTTCCTCCTCCAGGGGATCTTCCTAACCCAGGGACAGAAACCACATCTCCTGCATCGGCAGGTGGATTCTTTACCACTGAAGCAGCTGGGAAGCCCAATTATATCATACTGTATGTTATATTACAACTATGTTATATATAATGTTTTCTACATATATATAATGCAAATATGCATGCATGCGAATGTCTATAGATACAAGAAAATATGTATCACTGTAATACTCCTTGTTTCTGCATTGTGGTCACATAGGCATAAATTGGTATTATATCTCCCTGATTTGCTCCTCATGTCATATCCCTTTGTTCTCAGCAAGTACCTCAATTGTTTATGGTTCTTTGCCTGTTTGGTGACCCAGACGTTTTACTCCAGAGGCATTTTATGCTATTAGCCATCATGCTTATGTTGTAGTTTTCCATTGAGTTTCGTCACAAGATTATGAAGAGGTGCCCTAGGAAATCTCCTGAATCATGGGAGTATAGGTTATCTATTCCTGCACAACAGATTACCACAAAGTCTAGCAATTTTAAACAACACATCTTGATTATAAATTACGTTGATTAGGAATCTGGGAGTGGCTTAGCTGAATGTTTTGCTTCAGGATCCATCACAGGTTGTAATAAAACTGTTGACTGGAATATAGTTATCTCAAGGCCTGACTGGCAAAGGATCCATTTCCAGACTCCTCTGGTTATTGTCGAGATTGAATTCCTCATGGGCTATTGGACTTGGCGGGCGGGGTGGGGTGGGGAGCTCAGTTCCTTTACTGACTATTGCCCAGAGGCTTCTGTCACTTCCTTACCAAGCAAACATGGAAACTTGCTTCCTCAAACTATGCAAGCTGGAAAGACGGTAGAGTCTAAGACAGACGTTGTAATATCTTGTAACCTAATAATGAAACAGCAACACATTCTGTAAGAAACTAAAAGGCATTGCCGTATCCTATTTGTTAGAAGCATGTCACTATGTTCATTCCACACTCAAAAGGAGTGGATTGCACAACGGCATAAATATCAAATGCTGGGGATCATTGGGACCATCTTGGAAGTTTGCCTATCTCATTGAGCATACTTCTTTCTGCCACCATTGTGTACTAGCGATCCAACTGAACCAGTCCCTCAAGTTGCCACGTTTTGGGCTGTTCATTCCATAGTGTAAGGAACTTAAAGTGACTAGGTGGCATTCTCAGCTTTTAGTTTAATGAAGCCATTATTCTATCTCCTTGCAGAGTCATTATTTTATTGGAAACTTAAATCTAAGCCAGCAGAAAACTTTCGAGCAAGGAAGACAAATTCAAATCCAGCTTTGGTGTTTAATCCAGCAAGAACAGATCACTGCCCCTTTCATGAAAGAATATAATTAACCTTTTGTCAGATAGCCATCTGCCCTAGAATCCCTACTATGCAATGCTATGATACCAAGGGCTCATGGTTTATCTCTACTGTTGGCAGGTTGGACACTCAGCATTGATATAGTCATATCAGCATTAAGTGGACACCCATGTTGATGAGTGTATCTGTTCCAGCTCTACACTTTAGTACAAGAAACATGACCATACAGTGTCTTGAGAGCCCCTCTGCAGGTGATTAAACAGAGTTAATCACCTCGCTCTCTCAAGTCCTCTTTCTGAAAAGTAGAAACTGTGCTGTTTTGTCTCCCCAAGAATTTGTGTTAGCTCAGACCTAGCGTCCAGTAATCTCTTAAGATATTTGGTTACTTCTCACCTAAAGCACAAATACCCTGCAGATTCTTTTGGGAAAATCTACATGAATAATTTATAATATACATTTTTGGCAGTGTGGCTATATTCTTCCTCAAGGGAATCAAGCCTCTTTATCATGTAATGAGGTCTAAATCTGCAAACCACTGAAGTTTGGGAAGTAAAGTCCATGACTGTTGCAGGAATGCAATTCAGGCCTCTACTCACTGGTCCCAAAGGTTTGTACCTATGCATATCAAGTAGATTTGGTGCAGTAGGCTGTTCATCTCTGTTAGTCCTAGGAATATAATCATTTAGCCACAGTTATACGTCTACATGTCCTTGCTACCCCGTATAGTAACTTTGCCTACCTTGACCCTGTTAATTAAGTTCCAGTAGCAGCTAAATGTATCCTGTGGCTCCTTGCCATGTCATAATCCCTCCATCTTCATTGTTTTCTGGGAGTGCCTTCCACTATTAGCCTCTCTGTATTCCTGATTTGCAAAGAATAGCCATTAAAGACTCTTTCAGGGTTGCTTGTTCCCCCTAAATACTGTATTTCTGAAAAACTTGGAGAAAGGGGTGAGTGTGAGCAGTGGAACCCAGCAATTCCATCTTTATCTCCATAAGCCTTTGGATACTACCTTCAGTTCACTTTGGCCACCACAGGAACATAGTTGTAGTCAATCAAACAAGCTGCTGGAGTTATTCCTAACTGTTCAAGGTAGCACAGTTCAGTTAGTTCAGTCGCTCAGTCGTGTCTGACTCTTTGCGACCCCATGAATCACAGCACGCCAGGCCTCCCTGTCCATCACCAACTCCCAGAGTTCACTTAGACTCAAGTCCATTGAGTCAGTGATGCCATCCAGCCATCTCATCCTCTGTCGTCCCCTTCTCCTCCTGCCCCCAATCCCTCCCAGCATCAGAAACTTTTCCAATGAGTCAACTCTTCGCATGAGGTGGCCAAAGTACTGGAGTTTCAGCTTTAGCATCAGTCCTTCCAATGAACACCCAGGACTGATCTGCTTAAGAATGGACTGATTGGATCTCCTTGCAGTCCAAGGGATTCTCAAGAGTCTTCTCCAACACCACAGTTCAAAAGCATCAATTCTTCAGCGCTCAGCTTACTTCACAGTCCAACTCTCACATCCACACACGACTACTGGAAAAATCATAGCCACTTGTCAGTGATTCATATAAATAAACCCAGCTGAATCAAACAGTGTGTTTCTTCCTCCCTGTTCTAACATCCTTACAACCTCAGTGATGTTTCCCCAGGGTCCACTGATGTAAATAGTCAAACTTGTAATGTTCTTGGTGTGTGTACTATTGCCTCCAGAGTAAGACTTTTGTTTTTTCCCCAAGGCTTGAATCCTTGTTAAAGGTTTAGTATCAGTGAGAGGTGATGGAATGAGTTGTGAAAATCAGCATTTCTCCCACAAGGCTACAGGATTTTTAGCAAGAGAAAGTGAATTTATTTAGGCAAAGGAGGTTCCTACTAGGTGGAATTTGGGGGTTCAGGGTTCTTTGGTTCATTGGAATCTATCCAGATATCTCTGTCTCAATCTTCAGGGTTCTAGTCCTTCCCAGTCAATATCACAAACATACTGTAAGAAATCCCCAAAAGTTATGAATATAACCCACATTTTAATTCAGTCACTGGCAGTATTAGATTTTAGATTTGGTTTTCAAAATTTGCAAACCTTCAATTAAAAGCAATAGGCAATCTTTCACTGTAGCCATTGATGTTTCTGGTTCCTTCCTCAGGACTTAAGATGGAAATTTAACGCCTTGACATCATTTACTTTTTTTCCCAAGTTTTCCAGTGCTGTTAAAATAGCCAGCCTTCTCCTCTGTCCTTACCCTGTCCTTATAGTCCATGTTATCATGATATTTTTTGTAGGCTCCCCGGTGGTTCAGATGGTAAAGAATCTGCCTGCAGTCCAGGAGACCCAGATTCAACCCCAACCCCTGAAGAAGGAAAAGGCAACCTACTCCAGTATTCTTGTCTGGGAAATCCCATGGACAGAGGAACCTGGTAGACTATAGTCCATGGGGTTGCAAAGAGTTAGACACAACTGAGTGACTCACACTTTCACTTTCATTTTCACATGGTCACTCAAAGTTATTATTTCCTGACTCCAGTTGACCCCAGGGGATAATTTAAAAAACTATTTTACAACCATATGTTGTGGTCTGTATCATATTTACCGAGCTTCCCTGGTGGCTCAGACAGTAAAGAATCTGTCTGCAGGAGACGCAAGTTCAATCCCTGGTTCAGAAAGATTCCCTGGAGAAGGGAATGGCAATCCACTGTGGTATTCTTGCTTGGAGAATTCCATGGACAGAGGAGCCTGGCAGCCTACAATCCGTGGGGTCACAAAGAGTCGTATTTACCACTGACAATGAGGTTATTAGTGCTTTTAAATCTAATCATGTTATAGAGTCTCATCTTTAAGATTCTATTCCCCTGGATCCACTCTTAGTACCAAAAGCTGTATAAGTCGGTGTTTGCTCAGAGCCACTACAAGTTCAATGGTTTAATATGAGAATTGAAGTTTATATGAATCTGTGGGTAGCTGCTAGAGAATTGTCTGCAGAGCTGCAGCTAGAGGATAGAGGAACGCTCATTAATCCCTTTATTCTGAAGCACTAGTGTGAGTGAAAAATCTTGAACAATATTTGAGTTCTGTCCATGAAACCTCAAATTGAGAACTCATGAAAATATTTGAAGAAGCACTACAGTGAAGGAGGTCATCATGTTTGACTCCCGTGGCCTCCAGGAGTAATGGCTTCTACCTCAATTTCACCTTCCAAATAATTTGTGAGATCCTCTCATTACCAAACATCAGCATGAAATCACACAGAGAAGGGGATTCTGTAAAATAAATTTCCCACACTTGAATGAAGAAAGTAGCAGTGGTATCAGATTGTCAAGAGACAATCCAGAACAGCATAATTCTTTTTTGTCTCTGATACAGTTTTCTAAATGCCCAAACTCTAAAAATATCCAGTCATTCTGAAAAACACTCTGTATTAGAGTGTTGAATTCAATCAACATTTTTTGAGTGCTCTCTCAGACATTACACTAAAATATGGGAATAACAAGATGAACACATCAGATTTCTTCCAAATCTCATATGTTAGCAGGGAAGGAAAACAGGGCAATAACAAAGTGGTGTTTATTTGAAGGATACTGCTAATAATGACATTATTCAAGCTACAGTGAAGAAAAATGGATTTTTGGCAGATGAACAAAGTGAAGGCTATTCTAACCAAAGAGATATGAAAAGGCATATGTTCTGAAAGATGAAATATTTAGAAGATATTCAAGTAGTTTTGTTTGGCTGGAAATTAAGAGTTCAAAGTGACAATAGGGGAGATTCAATTGAAAAAAGCAGGCAGAAGTAAAGTCAGGAGAAATGCATACACAAGGTTTAACCATTTTCTCTAGGAAATTCAAACCAATAAAGGGATTTAAGCCCCAGAGATTTTTGTATAAAATCACTTTTATAGCAATATTGTGGAGGAACAGGAATGGGTGAAGGCCAGACGCAAAAAGGTATTTTTGGAGGCAATTGCCATAGTCTAAGTGAAAATTATATAAATCCTGTGGCACTTGAAGAGGAGGGAGTAGTTTCAAAAGAGGTTCCACTTAATTTAGTGATTAACTGATGGCTCCTGGCAGAGAAGGCAGTGGCACCCAACTCCAGTACTCCTGCCTGAAAAATCCCATGGACAGAGGAGCCTGGTAGGCTGCAGTGCATAGGGTCGCTGGGAGTCAGACACAACTGAGAGACTTCACTTTCACTTTTCACTTTCATGCATTGGAGAAGGAAATGGCAGCCCACTCCAGTGTTCTTGCCTGGAGAATCCCAGGGACAGAGGAGCCTGGTGGGCTGTCATCTATGGGGTCACACAGAGTCAGACACGACTGAAGCGACTTAGCAGCAGTGGGTCCTGGAGATGCCAAGAAAAGATTATCAGGCATAACCTTTCTAGTCCTGGCTTGATTGACCAGATAAACAGATAAAGGCCATTAGCTAAAGTGGGAACTCAAGTTAACATATTTTTCTGTAAGAATTAAATTATGGAGAAATATCTTGATCCATTTTATTATTTTGAAAGGGATTTACTTTTAAAATTATAAACTGTACAAAGTGTTCCTATGTCTCCATGGTACATAAGAAGAACACACTTTAACAATGTCAAAATAAGAAGTATAATATATGTGCAAATTTAGCTGCTCAACATGAACTTTCATATCTGTCAATTAGAAACCCTTGTAAATAGTGAATGTTGGAAAATGTAGGTAAAGGTATAGGAAATTCATGGAATTTAATCTAAACTATTCATTTTATACTAGTCAAGATACATTTTTTCCTTCAGTTCCTATATTTTTCTTTCTCTCTCACTTTGCCTTTTTGTTTAATTTGTAAATTGAGTTCACAGTCTACATCTTCATCTTATGGTTTTCTTGCCACAGTGACTAAAAATAGTTCTGTTCATAAACATCCTTTCTGAAATAACAAAAGAATCATTTCATTTTAAATTAATCAAATGTAGAGTGGCACTATTGCAGGCTCAAGTTGGGAGAACCTGAATCCTCAGTTCTGTCACTTTAGCAGATGACCTAATTCTCTTTGAATCTCCAATACATAATCTAAAAGATTAGTTACTTTGTTTTTTTCCTTTATAAGACTGTTCTTGTGTATTTAACTTCAGGAATACCCTGCTTGACAGGATATGTATTTCCAACAATTGTCTGGCTCTTTGCAACCTCATGGACTCCTGTCCATGGAATTCTCCAGGCAAGAATACAGGAGTGGGTAGCCATTCCCTTCTTCAAGAGATCTTCCTGACCCAGGGATCAATCAAACCCAGATCTTCTGCATTGCAGGAAGATTCTTTGCTGTGTGAGCCGTCAAGGAAGCCCTAACCAAACATATGTTAGATGCTTAATGAATAATAGTTGAAAGATTAGATAGTTAATTACCAGGAGTGTGAAGGAAGGTTAAGGTATGGAAGGTGTTGTCAAAACAGTATCTTGAGTATCTGTAGTAACCAAGGTCAATAAAAGACCCCAAATTGAGGTTTGAAAAGCAATAATAGATCAGTGGTAAAGCCATGGGGTAAGTTTGGAATACCTGAACTCCAGTGGAGCAAGTCTGCCCTAGGGATTAAAAGGAAAACACAGACTTAGTCTTGAGCAAGAGTGATTTGCATCTGGTCTATTTTAGATTTTTAACCAATTGTGAGAATTGCTAGGTTTTGAGAATGTAATGTAATAAATAATTAGTTGAAAATTGTCTGCTTCTGGGTTGATCCCATTTGTTTGGTGTTGGGGGCTGGGGTGGGGCGGAGTAGTGGTGGTAGTAGAGAATAGTTAATGTGTTGCAAAAGGATGTTTTCCTTTCAGCTTTTATCTTAAACATATTTTTTCAGAGTCAGAAATATCCCGTGGTTAAAAATTGACTCAGACTTCCACCAACACCTGTTCAGATCACGCCCTCATAAGGGTGATGGGCTGAGACATAAGAATCTACCTCAGGCTCTTTTTGCCAAGTCATGACCCTGGGAGGAAGAAAGAGGGAAGAATTATGTTTTCAGTTGATTGGCCCCACAGGAAACTTTTTTCTCTAATTTGTGTAAGGGTGCATATGTCCTGGCTCTAATGGTACTGAAAGCACATCCAAAAAGCAATAACAAACGACTGCTATAGATTCTGATGTCATAAAGCACTTCAGATTTCTCTATATAATATTCTTAATATTTATTACATGGCAAGTTCTACAAAGCTAATGCTGAGGAGGGTAATGAATCATTTCCAGTAACTTTATGCATAGCAGTTACATTTGAACTTGGTACTTAATGAATTCTTCTCGGGCATCAGTAGAGAAATAGGAAACTCATATGTAAGCACTGACCTGCTATTGTGAGATATCACCCCTTGGTCTTTGTAAGAAACTTTCTAATTTCCATACCTTGGAGACATATTAATGAATAAATTACTGATTAAAAACATTTCTTATTGAATTCGTACACTTCCTGAAAAATTAGCTAGGATAAAGTTTTAGATGCTCTTGAATATGTGATGTTTTGTTTTGGAGACTTTAGAGGAGTGGTTGATTGGCAAACATTTTTCTCTTGGGTTTTTGTCTTGGTCTAGGTTTTCAATCTTCATTTTGATTTAAAAAAAGTGTCAAAACAGGTACATATAACCAAATATCCTCATCTATTTAATCCAACCTGTGACTTAGACACAAAGATACTTTAAAGTGTATTCATTGAGTTCCCATTTCTCAGTTAAAAGAGACGATGAGTTTGCATTTGTTTGAAACAAGTAAGAAAAAGAAATCAAGTGACAGGTCTAAAAGTGTTAATGTGTTCCCAAACCATTTCTTTTTCAACAAATTCTAGTTTGAGTGTGCTTAGTTTTCAAGAACCAGAGAAGACGATAGCACCCCACTCCAGTACTCTTGCCTGGAAACTCCCATGGATGGAGGAGCCTGGTGGGCTGCAGTTCAGGGGGTCGCTAGGAGTCGGACACGACTGAGCGACTTCACTTTCACTTTTCACTTTCACGCATTGGAGAAGGAAATGGCAGCCCACTCCAGTGTTCTTGCCTGGAGAATCCCAGGGAAGGGGGAGCCTGGTGGGCTTCCGTCTATGGGGTCGCACAGAGTCGGACATGACTGAGGTGACTTAGCAGCAGCAGTTTCCAAGAACAAGGAATATTTGAATTGGGAAAATCCCAATGGCTGTAATCTTAACTTACCTCTTCATGAAGCCCCTACTTGAGTACTCACCGTGGATGAAGCAGGAAGAAGTGGGTCACTTGTTTCCTGTATGTCCTACCTGCATTGCTGAACTGAAATTCTGCCTTCTTGAGGATCTGTCATTTTAGGTTTCCTCTTACCTCTCTGCTAACCTGAGGTACTCAGGAGTATTTTCAAAGTAGCTCATATTTTACTAGGTCAAAGCAGTTCTAACTGAGTTTTGTCTCTTCCACACGGTGTAGTTCCAGGTCTGCCACTCATTCTGTATACCATCTAATTTCCTGAACATTCACACTCTTGTTTCTCTTCCCCTTGCCAGTCTTTGGTTTTGTGAACAACCCCTTTAAAAGACTACTCATGTTTGAATTCCAGGTCTACTCCGTACTGGCTCCAGGATGTTGAATAATTATTTAACCTCTCTGTGCCTCAGTTTACTTATTACCTCTAAAACATTCATTTATTTCACAAATATCTGTTGAGCACCTACTGTGTATAACACAGTGTATAGTGTATAACACTGTCTTCTAAGTGGTTGAAAAACAGCAGCAGCATAAAATAAAGTACCTAGCTCTTATTCTTATGATGGCTCCCAGCACTTGGTAAATGATATTAGTTATGTATGTGCATTTCTCTGTATATGTACAAGAAGATAATATCCAAAGTTGTCAAAATACATCACACATACTCTCACTAATGCTGAATATATGAGGATTAGTACCTTTTTAAAGTTGAATGAATAGTACTTCTTATAAAGTGGCATACAACTGTTTTAGTGGCTGGGTTAACTACTGCTCTTGTTAGGGGTGAGGTCAACTGAAACTTTTTAGTTATTACTGTTTTTAAAATAACACTGAGTACTATTATTTTAAGTATAAAACTCATCCATGTATGGAGTGCAAAGCGATGGAAAAGCCCAGAACCTATCCTATGTGTGTTTTCGTGTGGGGCAAAGTCCCCTTGACCTTGCCTCTGTCTTACTGACAGCTCTGCTTCTGTTTGCTTGCCTTTGATCCTTCTGCCCGCTCCCCACCAGCCCAGTGGTGTGCTCAAGCCAACTTGTACCTGATGCTCAGATGATTATTAAAAATTCAAGGATTTTATAAGCTGGTTGAAAGCTACTGATAATAGAGAATATTTATACCACAGAAATCAGCAAATCCTGTACATCAAAACTTTTTGAGCCAGCTCACCCGTACACAGCTCCAATCCAACAGTATTTAACCAGTGTTTCATTTTTGTGTTTTCAGTTGCCAACTGAACTCTGATTAAATGTTTACTAAGTTAGGTTTTTGGCTGATATAATTTAACTGTACTTTCCATCTAAGACATTTTTATTTCAAGACAAAAGTTTTTTTAAGATGAAAAGTCTTTCAAAGTAAATAGGAAGAAAAGCTATGATGGTGGAAGGGAGTTCCTAAGAACATTTATGAGGACAGGACTTTTTTTGGTCACTGATGTATCTCAGCCATGTAGGTTATATTGTATGGGTGCTAAGTCTTATCAGACTCCTTGTGACCCTATGGACTCTAACCACCAGGTCCTCTGTCCATGGAATTCTCCAGGCAAGAATACTGGAGTGGGTTGCCATTTCCTTCTCCAGGGGATCTTCCCAACCCAGGGATCGAACCCACATCTCTTAAGTCTCCTGCATTGGCAGGTAGTTCCTTACCCCTAGTGCCACCTGGGAAGTCTAGAAGGTTATATAGTACATGACAGTTGTTCAATAAATACTTGTAAAATGAACTAATGCTTTACATGTAACAATTAAACTGAAGCACACAGTTGCTAAATAGCTATGTGAGGTCATGCAACCAGTACAGAGTGGAGACAGAATTCAAATACAGGCATTTTTTTTTTTTTAATTTCTTCTTTTCAAAATGAAAAGAGTTAAAATAGCTGATCAGTGATTTATTCACATTCTAAGCAAGGGTGATACCCTGAGGCAAAGAATAGTAGCGAGATCACCCTATCAAATCTTTTTGTCATCTGGAAGTTAGGATACACAGAGCATTAATATTACTCAAGAAACTGTAGCTATTTTGTTGTTGTTGCTGTTAAGTAATGTACAAGTCTTTGTGACCCCATGTACTGTAGCATGCCAGGCTCCTCTGTCCTCCACTATCTCCCAGACTTTGCTCAAATTCATGTCCATTCAGTCGGTGATGCCATCCAACCATCTCATCCTCTGCTGCCCTCTTCTCTTTTTGCCTTCAATCTTTCCCAACATCAGGCTTTTTCCAGTGAGTCAACTCTGCATTAGGTAGCCAAAGTATTGAAGCTTCAGCCTAAACATCAATCCTTCCAATGAAAATTCAAATTGATTTCTTTTAGAATTGACTGGTTTGATCTCCTTGCAGTCTGAGGGACTCTCGAGTCTTCTCTAGCACAACAATTCGAAAGTATCAATTGTGCTTAGCCTTCTTTATGGGCAAACTCTCACATCCCATCTGTACATGACTACTGGAAAAGCCACAGCTTTGACAGTATGGACCTTTGTCAGCAAACTGATGCCTTTGCTTTTTAAGACACTGTCTAGGTTTGTAATAGTTTTCCTTCCAAGGAGCAAGTGTATTTTAATTTCATGGCTGCAGTCACCATCTACAGTGGTTTTGAAGCCCAAGAAAATACAGTCTGTCACTGTTTCCATTACTTCCCATTCTATTTGCCCTGAAGTGATAGGACCAGATGCCATGATCTTAGTTTTTTGAATGTTGAGTTTCAAGCCAGCTTTTTAACTCTCCTCTTTCACCCTTATCAAGAGGCTCTTTTGTTCCTCTTTGCTTTCTGCCATTATAGTGATATCATCTGCATATCTATGGTTGTTGATATTCTCCCAGGAGTCTTGATTCCAGCTTGTGATTCATTCAGCCTGGTATTTCATATGATATATTCAGCATATAAGTTAAATAAACAGGGTTACAATATACAGCCTTGTCCTACTCTTTCCCAGTTTTGGACCAGTCTGTTGTTCCATGTCCAGTTCTAACTGTTGCTTCTTAACCTGCATACAGGTTTCTCAGGAGACAGATAAGATGGTCTGGTATTCCCATCTCTTTAAGAATTTTGCAGTTTGTTGTGATCAACACAGTCAAAGGCTTTAGGGTAGTCAATGAAGCAGAAGTAGATGTTTTTCTAGAATTCCCTTGCTTTCTCTATGATCCAGTGAATGTTGGCAATTTGATCTCTGGTTTCTCTGCTTTTTCTAAATCCTGCTTGTACATATGGAAATTCTCAGTTCACATACTGGTGAAGTCTGGTTTGAATGATTTTGAGCATAATCCAGTTAGCATGTGAAATGAGTGCAACTGTATGATAGTTTGAACCTTCTTTGTAGGTATTTAGTATTCCTAAATGGATGCTCCATACAGGGCTACCTCTAGGGCAGGTAAAACCTGGGGCAAATATTTTCTAGGGATATGGGGTGTGGGAGCCCTGTCTATATAATTTGATTAGATAACAGAAAATAAAATGAATTCTCGTAGGGTATGTGAAGTGAAAGTCACTCAGTTGTGTACAACTCTTTGTGATCCCATGGACTAGAAAGTCCATGGAATTCTCCAGGCCAGAATATTGGAGTGGGTAGCCTTTCCCCTCTCCAGGGAATTTTCCCAACCCAGGGATCAAACCCATGTCTCCCTCATTGTAGGCAGATTCTTTACCAGCTTAGCCACTTAAATATTAATTTTCTTATCAGAGCACATGATATTTCTTCATGGTGTCCAGGCAGCATCAGATCCAGGAACAATGTTCTTCATACTCTTGTCAAAATGCCCTTCCTGAGAAATTTTTTATTTCCTACTTAATCAAAAAGTATTGATACTGTTGTTACTCAGAATGTCATGGATCTTCCTTATTTCTATTGAAACAACAGGAATATTCTTGGCTGTACAGCTCCCTGAAATCATATATTTCTTACTCTGTTTGCATCATTATTACAGGGTGCTATATTATCCATCATGTACTTATGAATATGGACCTCAAGGGCTCCAAGGTTGTGATTGTGCTTTGTTGTTGATAACCACAAGTGCAAGACTTTCATAGAGCACACAGGTAAATGTGAATGACAATAAACTTTATGGTCCTGTTAGATTTACTGTTTAGAATTTTATAGCATAAATTTATTGTATATTCCAATCATGTGTTCCTTTGAATACCTCATGCCATAATCACTGCATTCCTATGATGTGACCTCATTTGCTATTGACCACATCTCTCTTTTCTACTTACCAGTACCAGGAACTGCTAGGCAGGAGGTCATAGAATAAAAAGAGAGATCCTACTTGGGAAAGGAATGTTTGTCATCTGCCTGGTCCACCTTAAGACTGACCTCGGAGAGCATGATATCACCACTCCAATCAGACACTGGGCATCCCTAGTGATGGGTTTGATCCCTGGGTTGGGAAGATCCCCTAGAGAAGGAAATGGCCACCCATTGCAGTATTCTTGCCTGGAAAATTCCATGGACAGAGGAGCCTGGCAGGCTAGACTCCATGGGGCCACAAATAGTCGGATGCAACTGAGCATGCACAACAATCAGAGATTAATTGGAATGTCCCACTTGTGTTGCAAAACAATGAGTGAAAAATCCTTGGAAGAGATGGATGTGGCTACTTGAGGACACTGCCTGATATGTCATATAGAACCGTTAGAAGCTGTAGGGTGCCAGCACTGGGGAACACAGAGTAAAGGATGCCTACCACCATCTCCACCACTCTCATGTATGAAGCCCATAGGGAGCACCACAGCCAGGGTATAGACAGGTTAGAGCTGACACATGGACCTAAACAAGCAGCTCAAGCCCAGGGGTCAGAAGTGGGCTGACCTCTCAGAAATTTGTACTTGTCCTGTGTCTGATATGAGTGCGAGTCACACAGAATCAATGTGTAAGCACAATTCTGGTCACCAAATTTCATGAGCTGTAATGAAAGAAATACACTGTCCAGGGGAAGCAATCTGTTGGTAAGGCTGCCCTCTTGGAACTGGGGCCCAGTCCTTGGACTGTGGAGCTACGTCAAAACCAACCAGACCTTCTCAAGGCATTTGGTTAACTCCACGTATAACATAAAGGATTAGAGAGAGCTCCAAAGAAACCATGGAAACCATGGCACATGTGGCTCTGTACCAGCAGGGAATTACTGATTCTAGGCAGCCCCGGTCATCGGAAGGGACTTAGAAACTTGTGGATGGCATTTCTAGCAAAGGGGCCCAAACAGAATCTGGTCCTGGTTACGGACGTTGTGATGAGACAGTATTGCTGGTCTCAACCAGTCCCAACCATCAGAATGAGACAGAAAATTTTGAGGTAAGTCTTTCTGGTGACCATGTAGGACCAGATTTGAGCTTAGGATACTCTGCCTGAATTGACTACTTCATATAATCCCAGACACTGAAACATAACTTAGAAAATTTCAATGAAGGGACTCTCTGAGGGAACTGTCCTGGGGCAGAGGCCCTACTTACTAGGTCTGAGGGTGAAACTATTCCCTGGCCAATGTATTATTTAATAAAGTTAGAATTTATGAGGCATGACTTCCTGGAGAATACAGTATAACTGTTATAACTCTCTAGGGTATTAAATGGAGATATTTCACAGTTAAAGCCTTTCTGCTATATGAGGGGCTTTGCTGGTGGCTCAGATGGTAAAGAATCTGCCTTCAATGTGGGAGACCCAGGTTCGATCCTTGAGTTGGGAACCTCCCTTGGAGATGAGAATTGGTACCCACTCCAGTATTCTTGCCTCGAGAATTCCATGAACAGAGGAGCCTTTGGGCCATAGTCCATGGGGTTGCAAAGAGCTGGACATTACTGACTGACTAACACTTTCTGCTATATCAAGTAATGCCACAGACTTCGCTTTTAGAGATTTATTTTTTATTTCTTGTTATGTGCCAAAGGTTAATGTTTTACCTGGCAGAATAAGACTGAGGAACTGCCCTTGATGTCCTAGGCATCTTTCTACTCTGTTGAGTCTCTTGATTGTCTGTATTCTTGAAATTACTAGTAAAATATAATGCCTGGTAAGAGCTCTGATTCATTTAAGTGTGATTTGCCGGTCAGGTCTTGTATGTGACTCAGATGGTGGATAGGATTGATGTTTGGGTGTATAAACCATGTACTTGGTGGAACATTAGTTGCTCCCTCATATGCTTAACTCAGAAGGTGCCAGATAGGTATCAAAGCATCAACTTTGGTCTTTTCTTTCAGTGAGGGTGGAAGGGAATAGTGAAGAAGATCTGTCCAGTTTTTTTTTTTTTTTATGTTTGTATATATTGAAAATATGATGTATGGGTACACCACTATATATGGTGATGGATGTAAACTAGATTCAAACATCCATCACCATACATAGTTACAATTTTTTTCTCATGATGAGAATTTTGAAGACTGACTTTTTTAGCAGCTTTCAAAGATATAGTCCAGTAAAAGTAGCTATAGTCACCAGCTGTACTGTACTTTCCCCCATGACTTACTTATTTTATAACCTAAAACTTGTACCTTTCATCCTATGCCTCTGGCAATCACCAGTATGGTCTCTGTATCTATGAGCTCAGTGCTATTTTTAGATCCCATGTATAAATGAGATCATATCATGTTTTTTTGTCTGACTTACTTCACAATATCATGCCCTGAAGGCCCATCCAGGTTGTTACAAATGGCATGATTTCATTCTTTTTTATGGCTGAATAATATTACATATACATCACATACACACTCACTCACACACATAGACACTTACACACGTGTGCGTGCACATGCACACACACACACAACACATTTTCTTTATTCATTCTTCTATTGTTGTACACAAGTTTTTTCCATAACTTGGTTATTGTACATCATGCTTCAATGAATGTTGGAGTGCATCTATCTTTTTGAGTTAGTTTTTTCTTTTTTTCAGATAAATACGCAGAAGCAGAACTGCTGGATTATAAGGTAGTTAGGTTTTTTAACTTTTGGGGAACTTCCATACTGTTCCTGTAGTGGCTACACAAATTTTATTCCCATTACCAGTATTCCCATTACAAGAATTCCCTTTTCTCCACATCCTTACCAATACTTCTTATCTTTTTTATAGTAGCCCATTCTAACAGTTTGTGATATCTCACTGTAGTTGTGACTTGCATTTTTCTGATTATTAGTGATATTGAGCACTTTTTCCTGTACCTGTTGGCCATCTGTATTGTCTTCTTTAAAAAATGCCTATTCAGATTTTCTGTTCAGTTTAAATTGGACTATTTGGATTTTTGCTACTGGATTGTATGAGTTCTTTATATACTTTGGATATTAACCCCATTGTCAAATACATGACATGTTTTATCATTCATTGGGTTGCCTTTTCATTTTATTGATGGTTTCCTTTGCAGTACAGAAGCTTTTCAGTTTGATGTAGTCCCACATGTCTATTTTTGCTTTTCATGTCAAATCCTGCAAAATCACAGCCAGGACCAGTTTCTATGAACATACCACTCATGTTTTCTTCTAGAAGTTTTATGGTTTCAGATCACATGTTTAAGTTTTTAATGCATTTTGGGTTATTTTTTGTCTGTGGTGTAATATTGTAGTGGTTCAGTGTTATTCTTTTGCATGGTTCTTCAATTTTCCCAGAACCATTTATCAAAGAGACTGTTCTTCCCTCATTGTATAGTCTTGGCATCTTTGTTGTAAAGTTCTTGACTACATATCCATGAATTTATCTCTGGGCTCTCTATTCTGTTGTATTACTCGTACAGAGGTGTTGATTTGTATGAGCAAAATTTAGCCAGAATCTCTAAGTTTATATGACTTTACAGAAGTCAAGGTGATCATTTTTGGACACTGCAGACTTAGCATGATAGGGTAGCCTTTTGAATTCTAGACAACAATTTATTAATTAGGCTTAAGTGATACATAGTGTCCATTTTAGGAAACTGGCCTGAATCATTGTTATTGACCATTATACATTCATGGTGTTTACTATAAATTTATTGAAACTTCACCATGTGCTAAGCATTGATTTTAGAACTTAATGTGGAATATCTCATTTTATGTTTCCAGAGACACTTGAAGTAAATACTTTTATATCCCTACTTTACAGATGAGAAAACTGAGGTATGAGGAAATTAAATAGCTTACATGGTACATAGTTGATAATTGCCATAAGTGAAACAGTTCAAATTTGTTTCAACCTCAACCAAACTTCAAGATCACAGTGGATATGGCACCTGAAATGTAAAGATGAGATAATTATAGATGATTCTTTTCTAGCTCTTTATATCTACATCCTAAGCTGAAGGAAGCAATGAATCCAAAAATTCAGAAGGACTAAAAGAATGCACTTAGGCCATTCTCCTCAACTGTTAATTTTAGGTACATGGAAATAATAAACAAGTATATTTTACTTTCAGGCATACTACTTCCTCCATCCCCACATTCTGAGGAATGACTCAGAAGGGAGATAGGGCAGAGTGGTTAGGAAGTTGGTGTTTGGCATTGAGCTGATTGGTTTTGTCTTCCTCTCTCATTTACTGGTCAATTGCACTTATTAATAAATACCTATATTCTATATCTATAAAAAGTTTTTAATATTTGGTACAAAATGAAGCCCTTCCAAACTTTATGGTTTTAAAAATAAAGAGAAAAAGTTAAGAGTGTAACAGTAAAAAGTTAGGTTTCTTTTATTATTATTATTATTATATAAAACACCTTATTAAATTATGGTTGACATGTAAAAATCTGTATATATTTAATGGCTATCACTCAGTGAGTTTGGGATAAGTATGTGATAGCTCAGTTAGTAAAGAATCTGCCTGCAAAGCAGGAGACCCTCATTCGATTTCTGGGTCAAGAAGATCTGCTGGAGAAGGGAAAGGCTACCCACTCTAGTATTATGGCCTAGAAAATTCCATGGACCATGTAATCCATGGGGTCACAAAGAGTGGGACACGACTGAGAGACTTTCACTTTCACTGTACTGGTTAGCAAACATGCTCCTCTATGGGTTACATGCATCTTTATCTTATAATGGGCTTCCCTGGTGGCTCAGATGGTAAAGCGTCTGCCTGCAATATGGGAGATCTGCGTTCGATCCCTGGGTCGGGAAGATCCCCTGGAGAAGGAAACGGCAACCCACTCCAGTATTCTTGCCTGGAAAATCCCATGGACAGAAAAACCTGATAGGGTACAGTCCGTGAGGTAGTGAAGAGTCGGACACGACTAAGTAACTTCACTTTCACTTTCACATATAACTTACTTCTATAAATATACATCTTATAAACTTACACTTTCATTATTAGTTTTATGGTCAATGTTATAATCATTATTTAAGATTATGTATATTTTTATACTTTTGTAACAGTAGTGATTTTTCATTTGTTATCCCTTCTAAATACTATGCCTTTATTTATTCAGAAGCAGAGGTAGTTTCCCATCAGTTTATGAGGATGAATGCTTTGCCTTCTATTTTAAATGTTGCTCTGAAAACAGGCAATTAGTTATAAAGCAGGCCTGCCATTGTCATTTATTGATGAAGAAACTCTGATACAGAGTTCTTTCTTTTATAAATTTGAGATAAGCTGTCCTCCCAAAGACATCTAGATAAGAGGAATCAATGTACATTGTCATTTTGACAGGCCATACTCTCCTGTTAGTTTGCACATCTGCTCAAGGAGAAAAAAGTACTATCAGATATTTCTGCTGATAATGATAAACAAGAGAGGGAGTCTGGAGCTGGTGTCTGTGGACAGCCTGTCAAGGCCAGTGGAAGCACAATTCTCCTTCTAATGGATGCCTTTGCCCTACAGGGGGAGCCATGATGACAGCTGATCCCTCCCCTGGAATTTGAAGTCCTTGCTAATGACATGACTGTAATTCTCAGATCTGTCAGTAAGGATCTGACATGCTTTTTCAGTCCAGTAGGGTAATGTGAGTTATATTCATATGTGTTTTCAGGACTTTATACCTATTTTGAAGTAACTTTGTTCTATTGGGGTACGAACACCAAGGACCATTCAGTGGCTCCTAAATGATTTGGAGAAAGAGCTGGTTCATGTTAGAAAGTGAGGAAAAAAGTGACATTTTTTTATGCAGATACTAAAAAACTTAACAACTCAGGGAGACAATATTATAAGAAAGAGAAAGAGAAAGAGAAGTCGCTCAGTCATGTCTGACTCTTTGCGACCCCATGAACTGTAGCCTACCAGGCTCTTCTGTCCATGGGATTTTCCAGGCAATAGTACTGGAGTGGATTGCCATTTCCTTCTCCAAGGGATCTTCCCAACCCAGGGACTGAACCTGGGTCTCCCGCATTGTAGACAGACACTTTACCGTCTGAGCCACCAGGGAAGTCCTTATTACAATAAATACAGTGTAATTAAACATATCCCAAATGTCCTCCTGCCTTCACAAGACCAGTTCATGGTCTTAGTCTTACAAAATAGCTGTGTTACTCCTGCCTCCTCTTTCATTTTAGGAAGTCAACTAGCTTTGAGTTTGGCTGAGAAGCATCACTCTCTTCTCTATTTTCTCCCTCCTCCCTTTCTTATGTCAGAAAATATCTAATATTTTCTATTTATCATTACATTAAAGAAATGCTGATGTATTTTCAGAGATTCAGTCTTCAAAACCAATGTATCACAACCAAAGGAACTAATGGTTTTAAGTCAGATTTTTAAAGATAAGTTTAAAATCAATAAAATTAATTCATTAAAACCAATAAAAGTAGAATAATATTAATCAAAAAATGATTTGAGAATTTTAGGTGAGTCACAGATTCTCTGGGAGTCCGCAGTCCCTTTGCCAGATCCCCAGGTTAGGAAATCTGTTGTGAGTCCTAGAACTTTCTTAACAGTGAGAGAATTTATTTGGTATAATTGTTGTGCAGTTTGTGGGTCCTCTGCTTAGTGGCCCCATGGTGGGGTTAATGGCCACCTCCTCCAAGAGGGCTTATGTTACAGGCTGTGTGACCAGGTAGCTGCACCCAGAGGCCCTGCCCCTGCGGCAGGACAAGAAACAGACTGGAGGGCACAAACAAAACCTTGTGTACACCAGGACCCAGAAGAAGGGAGCAGTAACCCACAAGAGACTGACCCAGACTTGCCTGTGAGGGTCCAGGAGTCTCTGGTGGAGGCATGGGTCAGCAGTGGCCTGCTGCAGGGTCGGGGGCACTGAGTTCGGCAGTACATACATGGGAGCTTTTGAAGGAGGTTGCCATTATCTTCATTACCTCCACCATAGTTTCGTCTCAGGTCAAACAACAGGGAAGGAACAGAGCCCTGTCTATCAACAGAAAATTGGATTAAAGATTTAATGAGCATGGCCCCGCCCACCAAAGCAAGACCCAGTTTTCCCCACAGCCAGTCCTTCCCATTAGGAAGCTTCCACAAGCCTCTTATCCTCGTTCATCAGAGGGCAGACACAATGAAAACCACAATCACAGAAAACTAATCAAACAGATCACATGGACCACAGCCTTGTCTAACTCAGTGAAACTATGAGCCATGTCGTGTAGGGCCACCTAAGACGGATGGGTCATGGTGAAGAGTTCTGACAAAATGTGATCCACTGGAGAAGGGAATGGCAAACCACTTTAGTATTCTTGTCTTGAGAACCCCATGAACAGTATGAAAAGACAAAAAGATATGAAACATTAAAAAAACTAGTATCATGGCATCCAGTCCCATCAGTCCATGGCAAATAGATGGATAAACAATGGAAACAGTGAGAGGCTTTATTTTCTTGGGCTCCAAAATCACTGCAGATGGTGACTACAACCATGAAATTAAAAGATGTTTGCTCCTTGGAAGAAAAACTCTTACCAACCTAGACAGCATATTTAAAAGCAGAGACATTATTTTGCCAACAAAGATCCATCTAGTCAAATCTGTAGTTTTTCCAGTAGTCATGTATGAATGTGAGAGTTGGACCATAAAGGGAGCTGAGTGCCAAAGAATAGATGCTTTTGAACTGTAGTGTTGGAGAGCCCCTTGGACAGCAAGGCTATCCAACCAGGCAATCCTAAAGGCAATCGGTCCCGAATATTCATTGGAAGGACTGATGCTGACGCTGAAGCTCCAATACTTTGGCCACCTGATACAAAGAATTGACTCATTGGAAAAGACTCTGATGCTGGGAAAGATTGAAGGCAAGAGAGAAGGGGTCGACAGAGGATGAGATAGTTGGATAGCATCACTGACTTGATGGACATGAGTTTGAACAAGCTCCAGGAGTTGGTGATGGACAGGGCAGCTGTGTGTTGCAGTCCATGGGGTCGCAAAGAGTCAGACTGAGTGACTGAACTGACTGAACTGAGGTGAATTGAAGACTTTTTATTTATATAAAATAAAGAGAAAGGTGAAGATAGATTATTAAAATTATTAAAGATTCAAAAAAATAAAAATCATTTGAATGTTTCCCCAATAAAGCAGAAATGATGGTGTGTTTAAGCTGAAAACTCACCTATATTTTCCCCTTTAAAGCCTGAATGAAATATGTGATAAGATGAAATAGTAAGTGAAAGTGCCTTACTCAGATGCTGGAGTTTAGTAAGTACTAAATAAGTGTTGATATATGAATTATGGCCTCTGACTTCTGTTATTTTATCTAAAGATGACATCCTAAAAATTTATGGTGTGTGCGCTGCTTGATTTTTCTTTTATTTTTATAATATTTGTGTTTTAGGATAAATAAACAAGGATATTGAAAACACAAGATTATTTTCATGGTTGCTGTGGTTTTATAAATTAACATGGACCACTGAGTGATCAGTGGAGCTATGGGATCCATACCAACTGTGAATACTGACTCTGTAGATTGAGCTTGTCACAGTAATTTTGCATCCCAGGCCTGTTGGGCTGAGTTATGGTTCATGGACTATAAAGTCTTTAGAATCTGATATAAGGTTAAAACACCTAGGACAAAGAGCTCTACAGTACAAGTATTTTGAAATTATTTTTGCCTTTCTACATTATTCCCTTTCTCACTTGTATTCTGTTCAGGGGCAAAAATAAACGGAGATGGCCAAAAAATACTTTTCATAGTCTTTTGCACAATTACTACTAAAAGTGATTATTATTATTACTTCAACCAACAAACCCCATTGGATGGATTCCAATAAAGATGTGCCTATCCTGGATGGGCTTCCCTGGTAGCTGAGCTGGTAAAGAATCTGCCTGCAATGCAGGAGATCCTGGTTTGATTCCTGTGTTGGGCAGATCCCCTCGAAAAGGGACAGGCTACTCACTCCAGTGTTCTTGGACTTCCCTTGTGGCTCAGCTGGTAAAGAATCTGCCTGCAATGCGGGAGACCTGGGTTTGATCCCTAGGTTGGGAAGATCCCCTGGAGAAGGGAAAGGCTACCCACTCCAGTATTCTGGCATGAAGAATTCCATGAACTGTATAGTCCATGGGGTCACAAAGGGTCAGACACAGTTGAGCAACTTTCACAGCCTAGATGGGAGCGGAGTTTGGGGGAGAATAGATACTATACATCTATATACATGTATAGATATAGATATAGATATCTATATATCCTTGGACAGAGGAGCCTGGCAGGCTATGACTGAACACAGACCACACCCATACACACACACACGTAAGTATGGCTGAGTCTCTTCGCTGTTCACCTGCGACTATTACAGCATTGTTTGTTAACAGGCTACATCTCAATACAAAGTAAAAAGTTTTTTAAAAATTAAAAAAAAGTAGAGCTAAAGTTGGAAAAGAGAGAGAGATGTGCCTAGTACTAAAATTCAGTCTTCTAACACTATACCTTCAGTTAAAAAAAAAGGAAACTGACAAAGAATTACTCTGATTTTTTCCTTTTAGACTATTAATATAAATTGATTCTGGTTTCCTGAACCAAAATTTTACTTGGTTTTAATTCATTTTTGATAGCATAAGAAAGAAAACAGCTCTTTCCAAATTATTCACCATGTTGTTTAATAAGAGAGAGCACTGCACAATGCAATGGCTCATGAAAATCCATTAGTCTATTGTGAAATATATAATTATAGACTATTATGAAAATAAGAAATTTTTATTACACATATGCATTTGACAGCCTGCAATTAGTTTTAGACTCCCTAATTAACATATGTTTTACTTAATGGTGAATGATTATGGATTATCATTTAATTATGGATAATTATAAATACTCATCTATTTTTTGCGAATCTAAAAATAAGATTAAGCATTTGTCAAGAACCAGAAGAGTATGCTTTTCTCTTTATTTTTGTCCGACACCAAGAATTATTATTAAGTAAGTAGTAATAAAATAGCTTTGAGTAAATTGCTGAATACTTTTTATCATATATATATCCTGCTATTATATTTATGAATGGTACTATTCTTTTATGAGTTATTCATGAGTAATTTTTCACAAAAAGAGGAATCAATAGTACAAAGAGCTATAGAAACTATTATGAGTTGCATTAATTAAATATAACTTTTTTTTTTCCTGAGTAGTCATTCTAAAAACTTAGATTTCATCAATCTACCCTAATTAGAAGAATGTATTTGTGTAATCAGGTTACAGAACAAATTATACTTTTTAATGTAACAATACCTGGTCATCTTTGACTAGTTCTTTCATTTTTATACAATGTTTGATGAACTCCTGAAGTTTTTCTATTTGATGGTTTTGCTATATCTCATATATAAATTACTATATTTAGAAAAACAATATATAAATAGGAAAAACATGAAACTTAAGAATCCATTTCTTCCTCCATGTAACAACTGAAACTGACATCAAAATACAACGCCCTAGAAATGCTCTTGTTTTCTCTTTCTATAAATCCAGAGTGAATAAAATTAAAGAGTTAATATTTCTAAAATCAGAATTTCTTTATTGAGGTTTATAAGCAAGGGAAAGACATTTAGTAATTCCTTACAACATCTGTCTTGGTATTTATGGTTTAATTTGCATTTGGGGCAGAATATATTGCTTAAAAAAATCCACACATTATAAAATGCAAGTGGAGAGATTGTAATTAAGTTTGGGCTGGGTAAATGTTTGCTGAAAATAACAAATACCATAAAGCATATTTAAAAGAAAAAAAAGAGGGTTATACTTATCTGCTGTAGCTATCTGTGAAATATCAGTGGGCTGCAGAAATGTATTGCTTTTCTGTTTGTTTTGATGAAACCTTAACTAGAGTGTTGGGGCTTCCCTAGAGGCTCAGTGGTAAAGAATCCTCCTGCGAAGCAGGAGATGCAGGTTCCATCTCTGGGTCGGTAAGATCCCTTGGAGAAGGGAACAGCAACCCACTCCAGTATCTTGTCTGGAAAATCCATGGACAGAGGAGCCTGGCATGCTACAGTCCATGGAGTCGCAAAGAGTCGAACATGACTGAGCAACTGAACTGAACTAAACTGAATATTCCTTTTAGAAGTGAGTATTTTACAGTACCTTAAGATTATAATTAGAATGATCAATTCTTAATGGGTAGAAATGTAGGGGGACAAATGTCAGCCCTTGATGGATTTTAAAGTTAACTTTGTGTTAATATCTATCTCAAGTCTTAAACCAACATTTCCCACTGTCCCTGTGGAATAAAACAATATGTCAGTTAAGTTTTACGTTCTATAGATTTCCATTATCCAAGACTGGATATTTTGAATAAGGTAAAGATTTCCTTTTTTTTCATTCTTTACCTGAATCCATCCTGTTGTTTTTACCCTTACTAATTTGAAAAATCTAAGCTATCTGAGACCCATAAAGCCATATTATATTTAATATATATCATGTATCCTGTATTTCTAGTAAACTTGTCTGCACAGGAGTTTTTTCTTTAGTTAAATCCCCCTATGTTTTTCTTAACATCTTCATATTTTTAATTCTGGCAGAGTTTTGCACTTTTATTCATACCTATTTGTCATTTGCCTTCTGAATCTGATTAATTGAACCCACTTACTTTTCCTAAATAGGTCCCCCCCTCGCCCCGGCCTCTTCTTCTTGGTTTATAATGTGTATGATGGTGGACAGAAATTTTTCTTGAACTCATTTCTCATTTTCTCTACACTTTTTAATATGTTAATATCATTCAATTCCTGTTTTTCATTTAGATAGTATCTGATGATGACAGCTTTGCAGTATAAATTGTACACAAGGTAGTTTAAAATGCATTTTGATGACTGCTCCACGTGCATGAGGCACAGTATTAAACCTTGTCCATCTTTACTCAAACCTGCCTCCACAGAACTTAAGGGGGTTACCCATTCCAGCTCTCTGACACTCACGAGAAAAAACAAACAGGAAACAAAACAGTGAAACAATTAATTGCAAATGTCATCCCTTAGAAGCTATGAAATAATGTTAATTATAATTATCGTTATTATGGGAGGAGCCACAAGGTGCAATGGTAAAGAATCCACCTGTCATCAGGAAACCTGGGTTCGATCCCTGGATCAGGAAGATCCCCTGGAGAAGGGAATGTCAACCCACAACAGTATTGTTGCCTGGAGAATTCCATGGACAGAGGAGCCTGGCAGGCTACAGTCCATGAGGGTCACAAAGAATCGGACACAATTGAACGACTGACACTTTCATTTTCTTTCACAAGACCTACAGTCCTTATTGCTGGTCATGTGCCCAAGACTGAAAGAAACATAGTGGTATTTGGAACTTTTACAAAGTCCTTCAATCAGCTTCCTACAACCACTGCAGGTTTATTAGACCAAAGGGAATTACAACGAAGAAAGGCCAAAACTAAAACAAAACACTTAGAAATATCTAGGATTTAGACCCAAAGTTTATCTTTGGAACCTCAGGCCCCAATTAATTAGTTAATTAGTGGTCCTCAAAGCGTGATCCCCATCCCGGTAACATTGAAATCACCTGGGAACTTGTTAAAATGCAAAACCTCCAGCTCTACCTCAGAGTTACTGAATCAGAAACTCTTACGGGAAAGTCCATGAATTTGTGTTTTAACAATCTCTCCAGGTGATTCCAATGTGTGTCATGTCTGAGAACCTGCGATGTAGATCCTAGGGGAAGTCATTTCTCAAGGACGAGGCTTATTTAAGTGATTTTGATGATGCTTCCTTTTTTGTTGACTAGATCCCAGCTTTCTCTTATCCTTCAAGACTGGAGTGAATTTCCAGGGCAGAGAATCAGCCACAGTATAAGAAAAAAGCAAATAAAAACATAAATTTAAAACACACACAAACATACAGTAACACTAGTAAGACCACATAGGTCTAAGCACTTTAAACTTTTTTTCATTCTGAGAATTCTGTTCCTTAGCATACAGTGGGCCAGAAGAGTTCTCAAAGCTGGGCCAGGGAGACATATGATGTTTTATGACATTCGATGTTGTCAGTAAATTCAGATTTCCACAGATGGCAGGTCCCACTCCTAACAAAGTTATCACCTTTGAGTGAACAGACAGACAACCAAACAATCACCCTCATTGTTGCCAATTAATCTTTAAGGAGTACTTTGTAGTTTTCCATATAGAATGTACAATACAACCACAGCACACCCACCAAATCCCATGGCCAGCTACTTGATGACTGCGGATAGCTAAAAACTTGAAAAAATAATCCATGAGGTGTGGTGTTTACTCAGAATCAGTACTCTATTTCATTGATTTAAATACCTTTATTATGCTCCTTAAGAAGTTCTCTGGTTTGGAAAATTGCAATTTGATGACAATTTAAATATTCTGAATGCTGTGTTATGTTCAGTACATATGATAAATTCCTTCAAATTTAAATTGAGGTATACAGCTTTTATTAATAAAATACTTGTTTCTCACTGCTCCTGCTAAATAAATATTAAACATGTATTCTAAACTACTAGTAAAAAGAGTTTTTAGCTTTTCAGAGTCACTTATATGTTCCCATTTGTCTTTGTCTAGATTCCTATGAACATTTCTCTTCAAGGCAGAAGAAAAAATGAATCCTTTAGCAATGTTTAGGATGTAACCTTTGTCTTTAGCTAAAATAAAATATGCATCTTTACTTGGTAAAATTCTGTGGGAGGCTTTTTCATATTTTTAACAGTAGCATTAGTTGAGAGAGACTCTCTTTCTGCTTTGAGGTATTACAGTAGTTTTCTACTCCACCTCCCTTGTCCCAGTTTCCCGTCCCCCCCCCCACCTGCCCCCACTTTTAATTCCTCTTACTACTAGATACATTTTTCTAAGACTATTAAAACCTTAACTGTCATCAAACCCTTCATAGTTTTTCATTACCTGTGGGCCAACTCATATTGTCTTCATCTGTGTGAAGGGAATGGAATAGCAACTCTGTAATCAGTGTATGGATAATTTTATAAGAAGCTCTCACAATGTTGGCTAAAATGCCATTTTATATCCTCATCAGCCATTTATATCCTCACCAAATGAAAGTTCCAGTTGTTCCACATTCTTGGCAGCATTTGATATTAACATTTTTGTCATTCTGCCTGCTGTTCTGATTGGGTGATTTTTATTATTCTATCTTCTAGGTCACTTATTTGTTTTTCTGCATTTATTTTCTGCTATTTATAGCTTTGGGGCTTCCCTTTGTGGCTCAGCAGTAAAGAAACTGCCTGTCAATGCAAGAGACAAGGGTTTGATCCCTGGGTTGGAAAGATCCCCTGGAGAAGGAAATAGCAATTAAACCCATTCTGGTATTCTTGCCTGGGAAATGCTATGGACAGAGGAGACTTATGGGCTACAGTCTATGGGGTCACAAAGACTCAGATATGATTTAGTGATTAAACAACAACAGCAACTTACTGCTTTTAGCTGAGTTTTCACCTTGGCAACTGAGTTGTCTAATTTTGATTGGCTCCTCGCAGTTTCTATTTCCTTGTTACAGTGATCTGCCTTTCTATCAATCCTTCTTCGTTCCTTGAGTGTCATTACAATTTTGCCTATTTTTTGAAGTCATGGTCCAGCAGACTGGAGAGGTCTGTCCCATCATTTGTTCTTGGAGGGAAATTCTCTTGTTCTTTTCACTGGGAGTGGTTCGCCAGCTTCTGCATTTTACTTACATTTATATGGCTATGAATCTAGGCGAAACAGGTGTCTGCTGTGGCTTTGATAGGTTACTCTTATTTGGGAGCATCCCTGTGTCATCTTCATGAGTCTAGTATTTTTGGTGCGAGGGCTGTTTTGGGTATGGAGCTGCCTTGTCTTTCCTCAGGGTGTGCTGGCCATTGTCCCCTTGATAGAGGGTCTGGTTGGTATTGTAGTGACCACAGCCTGCCCTTGATGTTGGGTGGTGCCTTCTCTTTGCTCTGTGCCTGTCACAGCCCTGTCGGGTTCAGGGTCTTCTCCCCAATTGTTGTAGTAGAAGCCCCAAGATAGTGTTCTAAGCTGAAGTTATTAATCTCTTCAATTTTATTATCTCAGTGATACATAATTTGAGGTTCCCTGATAAGTAGTGATGTTGAGCACTTTTTCAGGCTCTTACTGCTCTTCCCCAGCATGCTTGGCCTCAGGTTAAACAACAGGGAGGGAACACAGCCCCTCCCATTGACAGAAAATTGTGCATAATAGCCTCAGCCATCTTGGAACCTGCAAGGTCTTGAGATTGGATACAGAGAGGACCACATAATAACGAAGGCAGAGACTGGAGCAATGCAACTGCAAGGCAAAGGAACCCATGGAGTTCCGGAGAACGTGAAAAGCTGGGAAGCAAGGAAGAATTCACTTTCTAGTTTTCCATAGGGAGCATAGCCCAGCCATGCCATGTAGGGCCACCCAAGACAGATGAGTCTTGATGGAGAGTCCTGACAAAATGTGGTCCACTGGAGAAGGGAATGGCAAACCACTTCAGTATTCTTGTTATTAGAACCCCATGAACAGTATGAAAAGGCAAAAAATTAGGACACTGAAAGATGAACTCCCCAGGTTGGCAGGTGCCCAATATCCTACTGGAGAAGAGTGGAGAAAGACCTCCAGAAAGAATAAAGAGACAGAACCAAAGCAAAAACAACACCTGGTTGTGGATTTGACTGGTGATAGAAGTAAAGTCCGATGCTGTAAGGTTAGTTCCATGAATCAAGGCAAATTGGAAGTGGTCAAACAGGAGATGGCAAGAGTGAGCACTGACATTTTAGGAATCAGAGAACTGAAATGGACTGGAATGGGTGAATTTAACTCAGATGACCATTATATCTACTACTGTGGGCAAGAATCCCTTAGAAGAAATGGAGTACCCATCACTCTCAACAGAAGAGTCCGAAATGCAGTACTTGGATGCAATCTCAAAAATGACAGATGATCTCTGTTCATTTACAAGGCAAACCATTCATTATCAGTGTAATCCAAGTCTATCCCCTGATCAATAATTGAAGAAGCTGAAGTTGAATGTTTCTATAAAGATCTACAAGACTTTGTAAAACTAACACCCCAAAAAGATGTCCTTTTCATTATAGGGGACTGGAATGCAAAAGTAGGAAGTCAAGAAATACATGGAGCAACAGGCAAATTTCACTTGGAGTACAAAACAAAGCAGGGCAAAGGCTAACACAGTTTTGCCAAGAGAATGTACTGGTCATAGCAAACACCGTCTTCCAACAACACAAGAGAAGACTCTACACATGGACATCACCGGATGGTCAATATTGAAATCAGATTGATTATATTCTTTGCAGCCAAAGATGGAGAAGCTCTATACAGTCAGCAAAAACAAGACTGGGAACTGACTGTGGCTCAGACCATGAACTCCTTATTGCCAATTTCAGACTTAAATTGAAGAAAGTAGGGAAAACCACTAGACCATTCAAGTATGACCTAAATCAAATCCCTTACAGTGGAAGTGAGAAATAGGTTTAAGGGATTAGATCTGATAGAGTGCCTGAAGAACTATGGATGGAGGTTTGTGACTGTACAGAAGGCAGTGATCAAGAGCATCCCTAAGAAAAAGAAATGCAAAATGTCAAAATGGTTGCCTGAGGAGGCCTTACAAATAGTTGAGAAAAGCAAAGAAGGGAAAGGCAAAGGAGAAAAGGAAAGATATACCCATTTGAATGCAGCGTTCCAAAGAATAGCAAGGAGAGATAAGAAAGCCTTCCTCAGTGATGAATGCAAAGAAATAGAAGAAAACAATGGAATGGGAAAGACTAGAGATCTCTTCAAGACAATTAGAGATACCAAGGGAATATTTCATGCAAAGATGGGTGCAATAGAGGACAGAAATGGTATGCACCTAATAGAAGCAGAAGATATTATGAAGAGGTGGCAAGAATACACTGAAGAACTACACAAAAAGAATTTCATGACCCAGATAAGCACAGTGGTGTGATGATCCTGGAATGTGAAATCAAGTGAGCCTCAGAAAGCATCACTACGAACACAGCTAGTGGAGGTGATGGAATTCCAGGTTAGCTATTTCAAGTCCTAAAAGATGATGCTGTGAAAGTGCTGCACTCAATATGCCAGCAAACTTGGAAAACTCAGCAGCGGCCACAGGACTGGAAAAGGTCAGTTTTCATTCCAATCCCAAAGAAAGGCAATGCCAAAGAATGCTCAAACTACCGCACAATTGCATTCATCTCACATGCTAGTAAAGTATTGCTCAAAATTCTCCAAGCCAGGCTTCAACAGTACATGAACCATGAACTTCCAGATGTTCAAGCTGGTTTTAGAAAAGGCAGAGGAACCAGAGCTCAAATTGCCAACATTCGCTGGATCATCAGAAAAGCAAGAGAGTTCCAGAAAAACATCTACTTCTTCTTTATTGAATATGCCAAAGCTTTTTACTGTGTGGATCACCACAAACTCTGGAAAATTCTTAAAAATATGGGAATATCAGACCACCTGACCTGCCTCCTGAGAAATCTGTATGCAGGTCAAGAAGCAACAATTGGAACTGGACATGGAACAACAGACTAGTTCCAAATAGGGAAAGGAGTACGTCAAGGCTGTAAATTGTCTCCCTGCTTATTTAACTTATACGCAGAGTATGTCATGAGAAATGCTGGGCTGGAAGAAGCACAAGCTGGAATCAAGATTGCTGAGAGAAGTATCAATAACCTCAGATATGCAGATGACACCACCCTTATGGCAGAAAGCGAGTAAGAACTAAAAAGCCTCTTGATAAAAGTGAAAGAGGAGAATGAAAAAGTTGGCTTAAAACTCAACATTCTCAAAGCTAAGATCATGGCATCCAGTCCCATCACTTTATGGAAAATAGATGGGAAACAATGAAAATAGTGACACATTGTATTTTGGGGGGCTCCAAAATCACTACAGATGGTTACTCCTTGGAAGAAATTAAAATATGCTTGTTCCTTGGAAGAAAAGCTATGACCAATCTAGACAGCATAATAAAAAACAAAAACATAATTTGCCAACAAAGGTCCATCTAGTCAAAGCTATGTTTTTTCCAGTAGTCATGTATGGATGTGACAGTTGGACTGTAAAGAAAGTTGGGCACCGAAGAATTGATGTTTTTAAACTGTGGTGTTAGAAGACTCTTGAGAGTCCCTTGGACTGCAAGGAGATCCAAACAGTCCATCCTAAAGAACGGGATGAAAAGGGGATGATAGAGGATGAGATGATTGGATGGCATCACCGACTCTATGGACATGAGTTTGAGTAAGCTCCAGGAGTTGGTGATGGATAGGGAGGCCTGGCGTGCTGCAGTCCACTGGGTTGCGAAGAGTCAGACATGACTAAGTGACTGAACTGAACTGAACTGAACTGCTCTTCCCAATATTTGCAATCACTCAGTTTTGTCGGACTCTTTCTGAGACCATTTACTGTAGCCCACCAGTTTCCTCTGTCCATGGAATTCTCGAGGCAAGAATACTCTAGTGGGTTGCCATTCCCTTCTCCAGGGGATATTCCTGATCCAAGGATCAAACCCAGGTCTCCTGCTTTGCAGATACATTCTTTACCATCTGAGCCACTAGGGAGCCCCAGTTTTCATGTGAGCCTTGCTAAACTCTTTTCCATTTTAAAATTATATTGTTCATCTATTATTTTGAGTTATAAGAGTTTTTAAATATCTAGATACAAGTTTTTTTGTCTGATATATGTGTATGTATATGGTGTTTTCATGTGTATAAATATCAGCTTGTACATTCCTGATGCATGAATATTGGCTTTTTAACTGGGAAAACTGGCATCTTAAAAATACTGAGTCTTAGCAATACTGATACATTAAATTCATATTTATTCATATTTATTTAGTCTCTTAAGATCTCTCCCAGCAGTGTTTTATATTTTCACTATATAGGTTTTGTACATGTAGAAAATTATCTGTAAATATTTTATCTTTTGGATGCTATTGGAAATTGTATCATTAAAAAAATCTTATTTTCTAGTGTATAGAGTTACAGTTGATTCTTATAGTTTAGTCATATATACAGTGTCTGAGACCTCAGTAAATTCACTTAGTTTAGTACTTGTTTTGTATTTTTCCTTTCTCTACATACAGTCTTAGTTGCTGAGAATAGTGACAGCTTAACTTTTTTCTTTCAATTTTATATGCTTTATTTTTTTCTCTTCTTGTATAATTATAGTTGCTGGAACCCTCACTAGAATATTTGAGTGCTGACAGCAGACTTCCTTTTCTCTCCAGGTTTATTGGCATATTACATTGGAACACTATATAATTTACAGTAATGATTGGCATGTAATGTTGTGTAAGCTTAACCCTGTTGATTTGATATACTTATATTTTGCAAAATGATTACCACCATAGTATTAGCTAACACCTCTGTCAAGTTACTTAATTACCATTTCTTTTCTATTATGAGAATATATAAGATCTACTCTCAACACCTTTCAGGTATAAAATACAGTATTATAATATTAATTATAATTGCCTTGCCATACATTAGCTCCTCAGAACTTCTTTATCTTCTAACTGGACCTTTGTACTGTTTAGCTAAGCAGACTTTAATTGCCTTTCTCCCAAACTTAGGGGGGCGAAGGAAAGTCTTTCACTACTAAATATGGCATTAACGTTATTTTTTTCATAGAGGCCTTTGGTCAGATAGAATTTTCTTTCATTCTTCATTTGCTAATAAACTTATATAAGTGGTTATCCAGTATAATCACATACATTTATAGAGTTAATCATATTTTCCTCCTTTATTCTGATAAGATAGGGAATAACATCAGTTTTCAATTGTTAAAGCATCCTCAAATTTCTGGAGTAAATGCCCCTTGGTCACAATATATTTTTTACATATATTGTGGGTTCAATTTTACATTTTGTTAAGGATTTTTGCAGTTGTGGTCATGAGGGATATTGACTTTGTAGGTTTCTCTTCTTGTAATGCTCTTGTCTAATTTTAGCGCTGGAGCACTTCTGACTTCATGCGATGATTTTGTAAGTGTTTCATCCTTCTCTATTTTCTAAAATGATATATATATAGGATTAGCATTTTTGTATAAATATTTGATAGACCACTATAATCAGTTATCTGGGTCTGAAGTTTCCCTGTAGAGATTTTAATTATCCTTTAAAATTCTTAATAGACATATGGCTATTTATACTTTCTTTATCTTATTTCAACTTTGGTAATTTATATCTTTCCAGGACTTTATTTTGTTTAATGAACTGACATAAAATTGTTCAAATTATACTTTTAATTTCTGTAGGATTTGCATTGATATGCCATCTTTTATTCCCATTATGGGTCATCTGTTTTTTTTTTTTTTTTTCGTGTTTAGCCTAGGTAGCGGTTTGTCAATTTAAATGATTTTCCTAAAGAATCACCTTTTATTTCATTTATTTTTCCTTGATTTTATTATTTTATTGATTGATTTATATTTCCTTAATTTGCTCTTCTTTTGGAAGCTTTTCAAGATTGACTCCGGTATTTTAATATTTTAGATCTTTATTTTAATATAATATACAATTCCAAGTACTACTTTATTTGTATCCCACAATTTTTTTTCACGTTTTCTTTCATCATCACTTGTTCAAAATATTTTCTAGTATCTTTTATGACTTCTTTGATCCATGGGTCATCTAGGAGTGTTGTTAATATTCAAAATATTTGGCAATATTCCATGAAATTCTTTTTTTAAAAAAACGGATTTCTAGCAATCATGTTGTGGTTAGAGAATCTAATCTGTTCAAATGCAGTATTCTGATATTTATTGAAACAGCTTTTAGGGTCAGCAGATGATCTGTTTTGGTGAATATTCCATTTGCACTTAAAATATAATTGGAAAGGACTGTTCTATGAATGTCAATTAAATCAGGTTAGTTGATAGTGTGATTCAATTATTCTTTGTACTTACTTTTGAATTACTATTTTTAATGATTCCTGAGCACACTGTTGAAGTCACCATTCAAAAGTGGACAAGCATATTTATGTTATGCCTTAATAAATTGCCCCTCTTATTACTGTGAAATTTTCTTTTCTATCCCTGATAAATTTCTTGCCTAGAAATCTACTTAGATATTAATATAACCATTCCCAGCCTCCTTATGATTTAGCAGTTTTGTAATTTTCTTTTGTTTATCCTTTTATATGTGTCTTTATATTTAAAGAGTATTTCTATAGACATGTAGAAGTTTGGTTTTGATTTTTATTCAGTTTAATAATTTCTACTTTGATTACTTTGCTTCATGTATATTTAGTATAAAATTTTGTATAGTTGAGTTTAAGTGCAAAATAATATTTATTTTCTATTTGTGCCATTTTCTGCTGTTGTTCCTTTGTCCCTTGCTTCCTGCCTTCTCTTGCATTAATTACATTTTGCCTTTCATTTTATATACATTACTGAAGTATAAGTTATAGCTTTTTTTATTAGTGGTTGTAGAGTTAACAGTGAGTGCCTTTATCTTATCAGAGTCATCCTCAGAATAATATGATATCCCTTCAGACATAGTTTCAGAAACTTAGTTTCCCCTCTAATTCTTTCATCCTTTATGCTGTTGTTGTAAAACATTTTATTTCTACATAATTTTGTAATATATTTTTATTTGTTATCATGTTATCTTTTAAAGAAATTTTAAAATGTGGATATCATTTACATTTACACACATGATTACTGTTTTAGAAGCTCTTGATGATATATGCAGATCAAAGTTGTCATTTGGCACCTTCTTCCTTCTGCATGAAGAACTTTCTTTACCATTTCTTATAGTGCATATTTGCTGGTAATACCTTTTTTTTTTTTTGGCTTTGTCTAAAAATGACATTTTTTACCTTCTGTTTTTTTGTTGCGTATAAAACTTTAGAATAACAATTTTTAGCATTTTAAAGAAATTATCTTTCTTGATAGCATTGTTTTTGAACAAAGCTCTGGTCCTTCCTTTTCATATATATATTTGTGTGTGTGAAAGTCACTAGGTTGTGTCTGACTCTTTTCAACCCCCTGGACTATACAGTCCATAGAATTCTCTAGGCCAGAATACTGGAGAGGGTAGCCTTTCCCTTCTCCAGGGGATCTTCCCAATCCAGGGATCAAACCCAGGTCTCCCGCATTGCAGGAGGATTCTTTACCAGCTGAGCCACAAGGGAAGCCTTTCATGTATATTTAGTAGGTCTTTTTTTTTTTTTTTTCCATAATTGCCTTTAAGATTTTCTCTTTTTGATTATGCATGTCTTGGTATGGCTACTTTATACTTTATTTTCTTCTTTCTTTTTAGTCACTGAGTTTCTTGGATCCATGGTGTATATATATATCAAATATACACTTTTCATCAAATATGGAAAATTTCTGGACAGTTTCTCTTTACATAATTTGCTTCTGCTGATTCTACCTTTTGTCACTTAAATCACATATCTGTCGGAATATTTTAGGTTGTCTCATAAGTCACTTTGGCTCTGTTCAGTTTTACACTTAGTCACTTTCTCTGTTTCAATTTGAATATTTTTTATTCTATGTCTTCAGAAGTACTGATTTATTTTTCCCATCAGTGTATAATCACCTGTTTTGCCTATCCAGTGATATATATGTGTGTGTGTATGTGTGTATTTTTTTTTTTTTAACCAGAGTTTGCATTAGAAGAATCAGCAACTTCATGTTCGGATTTAATTCCCTGATAAGTTGGGGGTGGTTTGTTCCAATATTTACATCACTTCTGTCATGTTTCATAATATCAGCTTTGATATCTGGTCACATTTTGATGCTCTTTTAACCTCTCTTTATACTTTGAATAACACAGAGTTATTTTTTCTGGGGATTGGTGGTGGAATCAATAAAACTACTGAGAAATTTATAATATTGCTTTTTCTGTGGACCATTTCTGTGGGGGTAAGAGAATCAATCATAATAAAAGATTTTCTAACCACATTTATCTATAAACAGAATGTGCTGAATTGGAATAAATCTTGGGATACTTTAACTTGGAAATTCAGTAATTCTGGCCTCTGAACTTTTATCTGTGAAACCTTTCTCATCCTCTTTGCCTATTTTAATCACTATCTAGGGCCCAGCTAACGTTCCATTTCATCTACTAAGTCTTTGTTGACCACTTCAGTGTACACTGGTGTCTTTGCCTTCTGAATTCTTAAACCATTTTGTGACTTGCATATAATTAATTAATTAGCTATTACATATTATTTATACAGTGTTCTGTTCTGTCTTCACTCATATGAAGGTAGTCACTATTTATTTATTTTGCCTTTCATTCAAGTGTTTATTAAGTGTCTACTCTGTGTCAGGCACTTTACTAGGAGATGATATGCAATGGCGGAATAAAAATATAATGGTATCCACTCTGAAGCAGCTTGCAGTGGCAGGAGAAATATGTGTCAGGCAAAATGTACACAAGTGTTTAATAATAAATTGTGGGAAACTCCTTGACAGAAAGGAACTGAGATCCATAAAAAAATATTAGATGAAACCTAATTCACTTTGAGTGGTTAGGGAAAGTCTCACGCTGAAAAGGATATTTGATCTGAGATATGAAGAATGAAAAATAATTATCCAGGCAAAAAATTTAGGGAAAAACCTTGTAGTTGTTAGACATGACATGATAGAAACCTATGGTTTGAGGAGGAGCTTGACACAGGGAAGAAAGTGGAGGTCAGACTGTGGCTAGAGGGCTGCTGCTGCTGCTAAGTCGCTTCAGTCGTGTCTGACTCTTTGTGACCCCGTAGATGGCAGCCCACCAGGCTCCCCTGTCGCTGGGATCCTCCAGGCAAGAACACTGGAGTGGGTAGCTAGAGGGCAGCTGACCTTAGTAAAGGATGGATTCAGAAAGGAAGGCAGAAGTCAGATCTGCAGGCCCATGAGGCCACATCATGAGTTAATTGTATTCTTGCTATTTATACAAGCTGCTTGATCACTTTATTCTGAATGAAAATGAGTCCAGGAGGCAGAAACTTGCTTAAAAGGGAGAATCATCTAAACCCTCAAGGGTATAAGGCAAAGGTAAAGGGGTGCTAGAATAGTAGTTCTCAAACTTGAGTGTTCATTAGAATAATCTGTGTGCTTATTAGAAATGTAGATTTCTGACGCTCAGCTGCAGAGATTCTGAGTCAGATTTTCTGTATTTTGTAAGCAACCAAGTGATTCTTTCTGGTATAAGTAGCTGTGATTCCATTCTGTGAAATATAGATATAAGCAGTTAATCTTTTCCTTCCAAAAAAAAAAAAAGATGTTATGGTAGGAATGAACCTGAGTGACACCTCAGTGGAATAAAAGGTATAAGGCAGGTTTGTACTTGTTGTATAATGGAATATGGATATTAAAGTCCTGAAATATTAAAAGTTCAGCTGTTAAACTGTAAGTTATGGAAGTCCCAACTTAATTTCTTAACATCAATGAACAGGTAGTAACATGTGTTCCCTTGAAGACAGTAACTATGCTTGATAGCACTTTTCAACCTGCATAATATTGGCCATAGATTTGGTGATTTACAACTGTTGAATACATGAATAAATGCATTAATGAGTATTTTCCTGATGGTTCTTGCTCTAATTTTTCCCTGCACACTTATCAACTTGTACCTCACAGTTTGCAGAAGAGGTAAGGGGCTGATAATTCTAATAAATGATGTACTGCTATTTGGAATAATTTGAATGAAATAATGTCTGGAAGAGAGCAATGATTAACCAAAAGAAAATGATCTTCATTCTCTATCCTCATCTCATCATGATCATCACTTCAGTAGCTCAGTTGTGTCCAACTCTTTGCAACCCTATGGACTGTTCCCCCGCTAGGCTCCTCTGACCATGGAATTTTCCCAGCAAGAGTGCTGGAGTGGGTTGCCATTTCCTCCTCCGGGGAATCTTCCCAATCCAGGAGTCGAAGCTGTGTCTCCTATCTCTCATGCGTTGTAAGTGGACTGTTTACCTACTGAGCCATCAGGAAAGCCCTATATCCTCAGAACACTCCATAAATGTTTCTATTCTCTGCATCTATGAAATAACCATAATATAGTGCAATATACCTTATTTATTTCTACTTGAACTGTGAGCTCCTCAAGAGTAGGAGTTGTGCCTTAGTTATTGTCATTACATATAGAGTTACCCATAGTATCATTTTTGGCTAGTGCTAAAATAATTTGTGTTGAGTTGAATTATAGTAAAGATACTACAAATAATTTGGCACCTGGATTGGGGCAATTTTTGAAATAAAGAACTTTCTTAATAATTCTTATATCTGTGCTTTTTTCCTCCTCCCAAGTTACAGTGGGATCCGAGGGCACAGATCATTGCACCACTGATGGGGAAGAGCAGTACTCCCCAACTCTATAGACTTTGGGTGACAGGGATAGATAACAGACACTAGGATGCTGCATCTGGGTGACCTTGAGACTCATTTAAGATCTCAGATGAATTCAAACTAAAGATATGTTGATTTCTTGACAACTTGGTGCCAACAGCAATAGAGCAAGCCATTATTAGATGGGGCCTCCCCAGGTGGCACTGGTGGTAAAGAACCTGCCTGCCAATACAGGAGACACAGAGATATGGATTCGGTCCCTGGGTCTGGAAAATCCCCTGAGAAGGGCATGGAGACCCACTCCAGTATTCTTGCTTTGGAGAATTTCATGGACAGAGGAGCCTGGAGGGCTATGGTCCATAGAGTTGCAAAGAGTTGGATACGACTGAAGTGACTTAGCACACAGCAAACATTATTGATGGATACAACCTTCTTAGTTTGTGGACTGAAGAGAGGAGAAAACCACATGAGTTCATAAAGAATGATCTCGGAATTGAGAGATGGGTGGTCCAATGCAGCAATATTCAGGATGATTTGGGTTTGGATTATCTGAACCCAGAGCTCTAATCTGGATGATGGCAGTGGGAATACAGTGAGCAACATATGGTGGTGTCCAGTTCATAACTCAGGCAGGTAGCATTTGACCAATGGAGATTGCTCTGCATACACGTTAGAGAGTAACCACACTGGAAAACATGGGTAATAGAATGTAGCTCAAGTGAAAATGGTTTGTTAGGACAGAGGCCATAAACTCTGGTCTGTTTGGGGAAAATCAGGAAACTGGGCAATTTGAGCTAGAAATTATGCCAAATTGATGTCTAGCAAAAAATCTCTGGTTGCTCTTGCTTCCCTGATATGTTGATATGAGAGTCACTTTGTGTATATAGACAACAACAGAATGTGCATAAACATTTCACTTCAACTGCCCTTGATTTGATCAGTTTATGAGGCTGACCTCACCCATTTTGAAGCAGGCTTTAGACAAAAGCAGCATTAACTTGCTTGGTTAAGAAGTGCATCGCCTTGACAGCCTTACAGAAAAGCTTTCTCTCTCTCTCTCTCTCTCTCTCTCTCTCTTTTTCTGATGCCCTTAAACCTTATTTATGAAGAGCGTTTTCAGTTTCTCTTTAAGAACATCTTCAATGGACGATTTTATGTCAGCTGGTGCCTGGCTCTTCATCAGCTTCTTTCTAAATTTAATTTCCCTGTTTCTTTTCCTTGCTCCACTGAGCCCTTCCTTAATTATCAGATTACAGTGTTCAGCATGATTCCTGGAATTGTTCGTTTTGTCAACCAGAAAGAAAACAGACCTTTGATATATGTAAGACTGTGCCTTCTGGTTTAATGATTCTTCAATTAGTGTCCCAGTCAATCTCGGGAATTGCGTCTGAAATAGCTGGTGAACCAACTTTCCTTCTTTGCTGCTTCCTAATCTCTCCTCCACTGCTAGCTTTATCCATAAATTGTAAAACTGGATTTTGGTGAAACAGTCATTTAATGTCATGTGACTATCAGATCACTGTGGTTAGCTCGCTTACTCAGTGAGTTTCTTCTAATCTCCTTTTGTGTAGAACTCAGGGTGTACGTATCCCATGTTTTGCTCCTAAGCAAGGTGAATTTTAACTTTTTACATTAGATAAGCAGATGTTTTAGGCTGCTCAGTGCACTAGAAAGTACTTTGGCCAAAAAACAAGGCAGTGTGTCCAGGCTGGCTTCATGGAGGTACAGCCTAAGTAGACTTGTGATGAGAAGGGCCCTGCCTTTGTTGAATGCTTTGGCGTTATTTTGAAATTCTTAACAATTTTCTTTTTCAACTTGTATTTTGTAAGTGCAGTTCAATAGGACAATGGAACATTTGTGTAAGCAGAAGAGATTAGCACGAAATGTGTGCTCACCTTTTGGGCCACCTCATTTGCATATAGTGTTTAGGATGCCCCAGGAGCACAATGTATGAACGCTCAGCAAAACAGAAAGTGAGTCCAAGGTAAGCGTGTGCTATCTGCAACTGAGAAAGTGGGTGGACTGACAGCCTGGGGTTCTGTGTTTTCTATTTGAATCAGAATTTGCTTCAAATGTGAAAAGAAAGCAGTGGTGTTCTAAGAAATATGAACTGTAAGATAATAGAAAATAAGTTGATCTCTGCCCCCCAGCTCCTAGCACAGAGCTCTTTAAACCCTTGTAATTTCCTGAGTGATAAGAGTACTAACAACATTTTTCCCCTTGTATTTTATCTTTGATCCCAATTTCTGACACAGAGCTCCTAAGTTCGTTGCAATTTCTCAGGTGATTGCAATGTCTTTAGTTCTAAAGGATAATCTGGGAATGTTCAGCTCAACCTCTCACTCTCCAGGAAAAGAAGAGGAGCTGGAGACTGAGTTAGCCATCTCTCATGCCTTTGTGATAAAAATCCCAAGTGTAGGGTTTGGAGAGCTTCCAGGCTGGTGAACATCCATGTGCTGAGAGGGTGGCCCTCCCCTGCTCCACAGGGGTGGAAGGTCCTTCCTTGGGACCCTTGGGACCTTGCCCTTTGCATCTCTTCCATCTGGATGTTCATCTATATTCTTTATAATATCTTTGTATAATAAACCAGTAAACATAAGTGTTGCCGTGAGTTCTATGACCCATTTTCAGAAATTGTCAAACCTGAAATGGGGTCATGGGAACCCAAACTTATAGCCAATTAGCCAGAAGCATAGGGTGCCAATCTGAAGTTTATAATTACCTTCTAATGTGAAAGGATGGGGCAGTCTTGCAGAACTGAGCTTTTTTAACCTGTGGGATCTCCAGATAGATGGCATTAGAATTGAGTCTGTGGGACATCTAGTTGATGTTGGAGAATTGTTGGTTTGGGGAAACTTCCCCGTATACCGACATGTTCAGAAGTGTCACAGAGTTCTGTGTGAGTTGATGTTCAGTCACTCAGACATGTCCAACTCTTTGAGACCTCATGGGCTGCTGCACACCAGGCTTCCCTGTCCTTCACTATCTCCCAGAGTTTGCTCAGACTCATGCCCATTGAGCTGATGATGCCATCCAACCATCTCATCCCCTGTCACCCCCTTCTTCTCCCACCCTCAGTCTTTCCCAGCATCAGGGTCTTTTCCAATAAGTTGGCTCTTCATATCAGGTGGTCAAAGTGTTGGAACTTTGGTTTCAACATCAGTCCTTCCAATGAATATTCAGGACTGATTCCCTTTAGAATTGACTGGTTTGATCTCCTTGCAGTCTAAGGGACTCTCAAGAGTCGTCTTCAAAACCATAGTTCAAAAGCATCAATTCTTTGGCACTCTGCCTTCTTTATGGTCCAACTCTCACATCCATACGTGATTACTGGAAAAACCATAGCTTTGACTATGGAGATCATTATTGGCCAAGTGATGTCTCTGCATTTTAATACACTGTCTAGGTTTGTCATAGCTTTTTCCCAAGGACCAAGCATCTTTTAATTCCATGGCTACAGTTTGTATGAGTAGTTTAGGGGAAACACCAAGAGTACTTTTTTAATACAATCACCAAGGAAGTATATCGTATCCTTTCTTACTCGTGTTACTTCCCTGTATTAGCCAGCTACTTATGCTGAAAATGATGACATAGAAGGAAAAGGAATAGGAAAACCATAGTTCTTTTCCCTTCATTCCTTCTAATTTGTTGGTAAACATAGAGAATGTTGGTAGAATGTAAACCAATTACATTATTGGTAAAATTTACATAAATTTACACAAATGATAAAATTCATGCTAATAATTAAAAATTTTTAATTCTTCTTAGAATGATATTTAACAGCAAATTAAAAAGTCAGGAGGAAGATGAGGAAGAAAGGGAAAAAGCTTTGTTTTATTACCTTTACTGGCACTTGGTTCCAGCTTTTTGCAGCAGAAACATGAGATTTTCATTTTACTCTGGGCCCTGCAAATCTTTGGGCCACCTTGCAGAATGTCCTCAGGCTCACTTTTATTTTTTCTTTCTCTACCATGGATCTCCAAAAAGTGTTTATGACTCCAGGAAGAGGCTGACAGAGAGACTTCCCTGTGTAAACCCCCACAGTGCCAGGCTACATCATACAGGCTAATGGCTCTGATCCATGGGAATGGCAATCTTTGTAGAAAATCTATCTACCAGAGATGGAACCTCCATCACAGGAGAGGTCTTACTCTGTGAGTCTTTTTGCATTCCCTCTCTTATCGTTTTTATTCACAACTGATCATGGCCCCACAGCACCTTGGTTGCTAGACACATTTGCAGTCAGCAATGAAGAGGACTTCTTGCTTGTTTGGAATACTGCGACAGTTCTAGGTTACCAGAAGCTAAGAACACATAATTAGATGTTTACAGTTATTCTGGTACAGCACAACTTTTAGATGTCAAGCCGCTGGCCCTATAATGGTGTCACTGTGTGAGTGAGGGTGTGTGAGTGAGAGAGAGACAGAGAGAATAAGCTAGGGGAAGAGGGAAAGATGGAGAGGCAGGGAGATAGGCAAAGAAAGGGGAGGGAGACACATTGTGTGTCTCCCTGCAGTCATAGCAGAAGGTTATGGGAGGAGAGGAGGGGAAGAAGAGGGTAAAATCTTTTTCTTCATTCCTACTTCTCTACAAATAGCCATCCCAAACTATGAGACATTTCTGAAAAGTATTTTCTTCATTTGAAGGCCATATAGTATGTATTCTAACTTCTAAAATACTGATTTCTTCTCATTATAAAGAATGAAGATAAAAGGGGAAAATGCCTGTAATTCCATCAAATATTTAGCCAGTGTTAACATTTCAGTGTATTTTCACTTTGTCTTTTTCTCTCTTCTTTCCTCTTATCCCCCTCTTTCTCTCCTACTTTCTAGCCCTCTCCTTCCTCTAGTCCTTTTGTGTGTGTATGAAATCCCTCCGAACAAAGTGGCTTTATATTCATTGTATAGCTTTGCCATTTGCCCTTTCCCTTAACATTATGTGAACATTTCTGATGTCATTAACTTGTCTCTGAAAACACTATTTAAAAAGTTGCATCAGAAAAGCACTTATATAGATGTGCTGTATAATTTACAAGTCAACCTCTTATAGTTGTACATGTAGGCTATTTACAAGTTAGTCTTCTGTGGTTGTAAATGTATGGATGTCTACATCTACTTAAAAATTTTAGAGAATGTCATAGAGATAATTTATGTCTGTATTGGATTAAACAGTGACCAATCTGGCACTTTCTACAGGTTTAAGATTTCAATTACAGTACAGTCAATGCAATCCATTGTGTAGTGACTGGGAATTTAAAGTAACCAAAAATAGGATAGATTCAGTCAATTTGATATCTGTGAATAGAATCAGCTTCAGTCATCACAAGATTAATCAGTAAGGTGTTAACATAAACCAATAAAGCAGAGAGACTTCAATTTAAGAACTTTCTATCATTTAAAGTTTCACCCCATTATCCTTTCCATGCAAGTGCCCTCAGGCTTTTGAATTAATTGTGTGTGGTTTAAGAAGATTTAAGATGAGGGCGATCCACTCAGCAGAGAGCAAAGTTGACCATGGCTATCTTACTTTAATTAATCTCTTTATTCTCTCTCTCTCTCAGTTCACTCAACATCCAAATCAAGAAAAAGTAAAATCGTGTTCCTTTGAGTTGAGGAAACAATTGAGTTACAAAGTAATCTGATACAGAGAGGATCAAGGACTGTAAAACTTAGAATTCCTAACAAGTGGACCTGAATTGAAAGCTCTTTTACACTGGCTTTTTCATGCTTCAGTAGCAGACTTTTCTTCAGGTTCCCTGGATCGTGCCCTTAACCCCTTGGGGTTGGTGAACATAAAGCTTTCTCCCTTTGACTTACAGCCTAGGCTAGCATTGTAAAAATGATTGGGTTCAAAAAGTTACTCCTTTTTTAACTCTGTAAGAATTTAAGGCTCTTTTAGAAACCCAATCCTCTTGAGACACCTGGAAAGTGTTCTCATTTTCCATAGCAACCCTTTTATTGCATGTTGCAGACTTGGTTAGTTTATAAGTGCTTTTACACCTGCAGTCATTCATTTACCTGAAGAGGATTTATTGACTAATTGACTACCTACTATTTGTCTACTGTCTACACCCTCTTGGAGCCTATTCTTTGGGAGAGAAATAGACATTAATCATATGACCAAAGTGAAAAACAAATGTGAAAGATACTGAAAGGAGACATAATTGGTGCTATTAATATAAATGTTCATAGTTGAGGATGGTCATCTGGAGAGTAGGGAGTTTCAATGAGATTGAAAGTTGGGATGGTATATGCCATAGGGAAGGGACAGGGGAAGAAAGAAAATTTCAGAAAAGGGAACCACACTGGCAAAGACTGTGAGGAGAAGCAGTACAGCAAGCACATAAGAGTGTGTGTGACCTGAACAGATTCACATTTACAAAAGATCACACAGGCTACAGTGAGCTAAATGGATGGGTCTCTAGGTCCTAAAGCTGTGATCTCTGGTTTGGTGGTGAAATCACTGCTGTAAATCAGCCATGGGATGCACACACTAATCATACAAAAATATTATTAAGCCATCCAGTAGTACACTGTATTATTCAAAATTCATTTTACTCAAAGATTGTAAATAAAATGAAAAAAAAAAAACATTGCATGACTAAAGGCTTTATAGAACAGACCACATTTGATAGAGAAATAGCTTCTCAGTTCTAGTAAGGAAAAGACAAAGCCATTTCAGAAATGTTCCATTCAATAACACAGTGTGTCAGATGAGGATGCTGGTGGTGACAAAGACTTGAGAGAGGCATTGCTCTAGATGCTAAAGGTACAGAATCACTGCCCTCAAGGAACTGAGAGGCTGGTGGTGCAGACATGTGATCAAGCCCCTTACGGCACACTCGGACATATTCTAAGACAAATAAGCACACAGAACAGAGTGTCTGCCCCGATGGTATGAGCCATCAGCCAGGTTTAATGCAGGTTGGAAGCTAAGTCTGAGTGCCTAGGAGGGAAAATTCTTGAGGTGAATGTGAGAAGGAAAAACAAAAATGTCAAAAAGGGACAGAATGAGTGAAGGCATTATGTTATGCTAAGGAAATTTCTCAGTACTAAAGAGCAGTGCATTCCACCAGAAGCTGGTTTGGGATTTCATTGTCATGAGTCCAACACAAAATGAAGAAAATGGGGATGATAAAGAACACACACACATTTTCAAAGACACAGATTTCCCAGGTACTGGGAATACAACAATGGACAAAGTCTGTCTTTATGAAGCGTATGTTCTACTGGAGAGACAGCCAATAAATACACAAGTGAAAAGTGTTTTCAGATAGAAGTGCTTTGAAGAAAAGTAAAACTGTATGGAAGAAAGTGACTGGGGGAGGTATTTTAGATACTGTGATAGGCATTTCTGCTGAGGTGACAGTTAGACGGAGACAGACATGAAATGGGAGAGTGAGCCCTGCCATTATCTGGACAAATAACTGTCCTTGATAGAGGGAACAGTAAGGACAGAGGCTCAGAGGCAGGAACATGCTGGCATGTTTAAAGAAGAGTGTGAAGAAGAGGTGAACTGGAGTAAAGGGAGCAAGAAGGAGAGGGATAACATAGAAGTATGAATAGATTGGGCTTCCCAGGTGGTGCTAGTGGTAAAGTACCCACCTGCCAAAGCAAGAGATGTGAGAGATGCGGGTCCAATGCCTGGGTCAGAAGATCCCCTGGAGGAGGGCATGGAAACCCACTCCAGTATTCTTGCCTGGAGAATCCGATGGACAGAGGGACCTGGCAGGCTACAGTCCACAGGTTCACAAAGAGTTAGACACGACTGAAGCAACTTAGCGTGCACACATGCCTGAATAGATAGCTGGGGTCCAGATTATATAGGTCACATTTCTGCATCACATTTTCTTGTAGGAAATCAAGATAAGCCACTCGGATTTTATTCTATGTTGAGAGAGAATAAATCTAGTTCTGCATTTCCCTGAGAACGTTCTATGAAATACCCTACATAAGAAATAAATTTTTTAAAAAAAGTCCAGTATATTTTAAAGTCCAGCCTGCTGTGTCTTCCTGGAGCAGACTTGGTATGTCTCTTAGATGGTTCTTCTTAAAAGAAAACCTGGATCAAGGATGTAGCTGCTGGTTGTTTTTTAGAGAAGTGAGCCCAAGGAACTGGAGTGAAGCACTGGGGTAAGAAGAAATGTTAAGCCTAAGAAGCTATACTGAATTGATAGTCAAAAAACTGAAAAACCCCGCTGGGGTATGAACAGTGGAGCATGTTATTTCTTCAATGCTCAGCATTATTCTTTGTTAACTATTTGACTTTAAATAACATCATCTTTGGAGTCACTTCACATTTTCAGCTTAGAGACAATTAAAACTGCCCACTCATTGTCCCGTGGTCATGCGGCTGCTCACAGATGTGAAGCTGGAGGTGCTGAGAGAATATCCCAGGCAACTATCAGTAACTGAGTCCCTTTGGGAAAGTCATTCTTGACTTGGAGCATCTCATTCCTGTTTAAACTTAAAGGGCTTGGAATACCTCTTAGATTGCTTTTATTCATTTAGAACTTACATGTTTATATGCTTGCCTGGAGAATCCCATGGACTGAGGAGCCTGGTGGGCTATAGTCCACTGAGTTGCAAGGAGTCAGACATGACTGAAGTGACTGAGCATGCAGCACACTGATATGAATTATTTTTAAAGATTATGTGTTTGTTTTTGGCTGTGCTTGGGCCTTCGTTGCTGTGCGGGCTTTTCGCTAGTTGCAGAGAATGGGGGCTACTCTGCAGTGGCCTTTCTAGGCTTCTTGCTGTAGTGGCTCCTCTAGTTGGGGAGCGTGGCCCCTAGGGTGCATGGCTTCAGTATTTGTGCCTCCTGGGCTCTGGAACACAGGCTCTGTAGTCGCGACGCTCAGGCTCAGTGGCTCCAGGACATGTGGTATCTTCTCGTACCAGGATCAAACCCATGTCTTCCGCTGGCAGGTGGATTTTTTCCCACTGAGCCACCTGGGGAGTCCCTATATGAGTTACTTTTCATGTGTAGCTCCTCTTCTATATTTGTACAGTATTTTAAAATACTTGAGTGAAGAACTTTTAACCTAATGAAGCTTTATGTTGTTAGAACTGAGACATTCACTGAGGGCTTTGTGGTCTTTTGGATCCTGACTGTCTATGGATTGTTGTCCCTCTTAATTTCATTATATGTGAAGATCTCATCAAATGCCATGAATATCTCCATATAAGATATTGATAAACACAGGGCATGAAACTTCTTTCGTATTTTTGCCCCAGGGGAGAAATCCAAATGACAGCAAATATTACATTGCACACTCCTGTGTACTATGATCAAACAAATAATGAAATTAAAACAGGCAGACATTAATATTTAATGGAGGAAATCAATGTATCTAAATATCAAAACAAAGGAAAACAAAATTTTAAAAATTCTTCTAATAAATAGCATAAGATGCAATAGGAGAGCAATTTATTTTTTATGAATAACCATTTTTATGAATAATAGTGCTAACATTAAGACATAATCCAATAGCTTAAAATCTAAGTATTTCATTAAATATTGCCTAATTGATAGTAAGATTTTTTCAAGAAAGTTTATAGGAGTTTATTCTTCAGAGCCTAATATCTGCCAACAAGCTCACTGATCCTCTAAATTTGGTAAAACTCCCTGTGGAGTAGTGATATGCCACTTTTGACCTCCATTTCAATGGAAGGAAGGATTTCATTAATACCCTGTCTTAACTACTCTAATTAATATGTACAAGTCAAAGGAGTTGATTTACACTACCTGGATTTCATAAAGAAGAGGAACTAAGAAATCATGAAATAAAAGCTTTATCTAAATACACAGTAAGACACTCAACAATGCATACTAAAAGTGAATTTCTCATCAGGGAGCATCCAGCCAGAACTCTAGTGCCAAGCAATTCCACTGGCAGAATGTAAAGTTGTGTTTTCTATCATCAGGAGGCTCTGCTGAAAAGGGAGCCCAACAAAATGAGAAGAGCTTGAATGAAGGCCAGGTGAAGAGAAATGCAACTTCTCTTTTATAGGGACTGTCTTCAAATACTCTAACACTATTTAAAGGTATTTCAGTCACTCTGGTTTTATTTGAGAGTCTTCTGTTTGCCTCACAAATAAGTAGGAGAAAGATTGGTTATCCTTATTTCTTTTGTACCAATTTCTTAGGAATGGCATTTAAGATACAATCCTTTTCTTTTCCCCCCTGAAAGTCAGTCTGTGAAAAAATCGATCAAATAGACTTAAAAATACTAAAAATTTCTAAATCTCACCTTCATTTTGCATTTAGAATTATAGCAACATCTGCCAAAGAAAATCCTGAATATAAAGAAGATAAAGAAATATGGACTGTGATTACTCAGTGGGAGTAGAATCGTACAGACTTTATTTTAGGGACAGTCTCTACAGTATTTAGTGAAGAAGCTACTATATATAATTTCCCTTCATCTATCTGCTGAGAACTAAGTTTGTAACAATTCCAAATTCCTCTTCTCTTGGTTCTGTCAACCTCATCTGGTAATCTGTGAAGGAGTCTTAAATTAGTTTTCTGTCTAAGATGATACTCTCCCATGAAATTTTCAGAAAAATTCACATTAAAAACTCATTTGACTTAATTCAAAAAGATGTGATGCTAGTTTCTGGGGATGATTCATATGTGATGAAAACACGATTACTCTTCTCATGGACTATACAACTACACCTAGTAGTTGGAAGGCGATTGTGAGGAAGGGGAGTTGAATCAGAGAATCTTCATGAAGGGAAGGACATTTGAGTAGGACAGAAAAGGTTTGGAGGGAGAAAGGCCATCTCAAATGAAAGGATCTCAGCAGAGGCAGAAAGATTGAAAAGTGTTGACTCAGTTCAGTTCAGTTCAGTCACTCAGTCGTGTCCGACTCTTTGCAACCCCATGAATCGCAGCACGCCAGGCCTCCCTGTCCATCACCAAATCCCAGAGTTCACTCAGACTCATGTCTATTGAGTCGGTGATGCCATCCAGCCATCTCATCCTCTGTCGTCCCCTTCTCCTCCTGCCCCCAATCCCTCCCAGCATCAGGGCCTTTTCCAATGAGTCAACTCTTCACATGAGGTGGCCAAAGTATTGGAGTTTCAGCTTCAGCATCAGTCCTTCCAATGAACACCCAGGACTGATCTGCTTAAGAATGGACTGGTTGGATTGCCTTGCAGTCCAAGGGACTCTTAAGAGTCTTTTCCAACAGGACAGTTAAAAAGCATCAATTCTTCAGCTCTCAGCTTTCCTCACAGTCCAACTCTCACATTCATAGACGACCACTGGAAAAACCATTATCTTGACTAGATGGAGCTTTGTTGGCAAAGTAACGCCTCTGCTTTTGAATATGCTAGATTGGTCATAACTTTTCTTCCAAGGAGTAAGTGTCTTTTAATTTCATGGCTGCAGTCACCATCTGCAGTGATTTTGGAGCCCCCCAAAATAAAGTCTGACACTGTTTCCACTGTTTCCCCATCTATTTCCCATGAAGTGATGGGACTGGATGCCATGATCTTCATTTTCTGAATGTTGAGTTTTAAGCCAACTTTTTCACTCTCCACTTTCACTTTCATCAAAAGGCTCTTTAGTTCCTCTTCACTTTCTGCCATAAGGGTGGTGTCATTTGCATATCTGAGGTTATTGATATTTCTCCCAACAATCTTGATTCCAGCTTGTGTTTCTTCTAGCCCAGCATTTCTCATGATCTACTCTGCATAGAAGTTAAATAAGCAGGGTGACAATATACAACCTTAACGTACTCCTTTTCCTATTTGGAACCAGTCTGTTGTTCCATGTCCAGTTCTAACTGTTGCTTCTGGACCTGCATATAGGTTTCTCAAGAGGCAGGTCAGGTGGTCTGGTATTCCCATCTCTTTCAGAATTTTCCACAGTTTATTTTGATCCACACAGTCAAAGGCTTTGGCATAGTCAATAAAGCAGAAATAGATGTTTTTCTGGAACTCTTGCCTTTTCCATGATCCAGCAAATGTTGGCAATTCGATCTCTGGTTCCTCTGCCTTTTCTAAAACTAGCTTGAACATGTGGAAGTTCACGTATTGCTGAAGCCTGACTTGGAGAATTTTGAGCATTACTTGAATAGCCTGTGAGATGAGTGCAATTGTGCGGTAGTTGGAGCGTTCTTTGGCATTGCCTTTCTTTGGGATTGGAATGAAAACCGCCCTTTTCCAGTCCTGTGGCCACTGCTGAGTTTCCCAAATTTACTGACATTGCGTGCAGTACTTTCAAAGCATCATCTTTCAGGATTTGAAATAGCTCAACTGGAATTCCATCACCTCCACTAGCTTTGTTCATAGTGATGCTTTCTAAAGCCCAATTGACTTCACATTCCAGGATGTCTGGCTCTAGGTGAGTGATCACACTATCATGATTATCTTGGTCGTGAAGATCTTTTTTGTACAGATCTGTGTATTCTTGCCACCTTTTCTTAATATCTTCTGCTTCTGTCCAAGGTAAGAGAAACCCAAGTAAGATGGTAGGTGTGGTGAGAGGGCATCAGAGGGCAGACACACTTAAACCATAATCACAGAAAACTAGCCAACCTGATCACATGGGCCACAGCCTTGTCTAACTCAATGAAACTAAGCCATGCCATGTGGGGCCACCCGAGACGGACGGGTCATGGTGGAGAAGTCTGACAGCATGTGGTCCACTGGAGAAGGGAATGGCAAACCACTTCCATATTCTTACCTTGAGAACCCCATGAACAGTATGAAAAGGCAAAATGATTAGATACTGAAAGAGAAACTCCCCAGGTCAATAGGTGCCCAAGATATATGGGAGATCACTGGAGAAATAACTCCAGAAAGAATGAAGGGATGGAGCCAAAGCAAAAACAATACCCAGTTGTGGATGCGACTGGTGATAGAAGCAAGGACCAATGCTATAAAGAGCAATATTGCATAGGAACGTGGAATGTTAGGTCCATGAATCAAGGCAAATTGGAAGTAGTCAAACAGGAGATGGCAAGAGTGAACTTCAACATTCCAGGAATCAGCGAACTAAAATGGACTGGAATGGGTGAATTTAACTCAGATGACCATTATATCTACTACTGCAGGCAGGAATCCCTTAGAAGAAATGGAGTAGCCATCATGGTCTGCAAGAGAGTCCAAAATGCAGTACTTGGATGCAATCTCAAAAATGACGGAATAATCTCTGTTCATTTCCAAGGCAAACCATCAATAGCACAGTACTCCAAGCCTATGCCCCAACCAGTAATGCTGAAGAAGCTGAAGTTGAACAGTTCTATGAAGACCTACAAGACCTTTTAGAACTAACACCCAAAATCGATGTCCTTTTCATTATAGGGGACTGGAATCCAAAAGTAGGAAGTCAAGAAACACCTGGAGTAACAGGCAAATTTGGCCTTGGAGTACAGAAGGAAGCAGGGCAAAGGCTAATAGAGTTTTACCAAAAGAATGCACTGATCATAGCAAACACCCTCTTCCAACAACACGAGAAGACTCTACACATGGACATCACCAGATGGTCAACACCAAAATCAGATTGATTATATTCTTTGCAGCCAAAGATGGAGAAGCTCTATACAGTCAGCAAAAACAAGACCAGGAGCTGACTGTGGCTCAGATCATGCAGTCCTTATTGCCAAATCCAGACTTATATTGAAGAAACTAGGGAAAACGACTAGACCATTCAGATATGACCTAAATCAAATCGCTTATGATTATACAGTGGAAGTGAGAAGTAGATTTAAGGGACTAGATCTGATAGATAGAATGCCTGATGAACTATGAACAGAGGTTTGTGACATTGTACATGAGACAGGGGTCAAGACCATCCGTATGGAAAAGAAATGCAAAAAAGAAAAATGGCTGTCTGGGGAGGCCTTACAAATAGCTGTGAAAAGAAGAGAAGTGAAAAGCAAAGGGGAAAAGGAAATATGTAAACATCTGAATGCAGAGTTCCAAAGAATAGCAAGGAGAGATAAGAAAGACTTCCTCAGCAATCAGTGCAAAGAAGTAGAGGAAAAGAACAGAATGGGAAAGACTAGAGATCTCTTTAAGAAAATTAGAGATACCAAGGGAACATTTCATGCAAAGATGGGGTCAATAAAGGACAGAAATGGTATGGATCTAACAGAAGCAGAAGATATTAAGAGGAGGTGGCAAGAATACACAGAACTGTACAAAAAAAAGTGTTGATTTGTTCCATTCAATAGAGAAGAATCTAGATGGTCTGAAGTGTAAAATTTGAGAGGAAGATGTAGGGAGTAAAACTGGAGAACCTGGCTGCAGTAAGCTCTCAGAGTGGAATGAAGCAGTGGTGTTGTGACTGCAATGATGTGTGTATGTGCCTAGTCATTCAGTTGTGTCCGACTCTTTGTGACCCCATGGACTGTAGCCTGCCATTATAGTACATGCAAATATTTCCTCAGAGAAATGGCCTGAGCAAAGATATGTTTAGGAAGATCAGTCTGAAATGCATAGTAGGGTAGATTAAGGCAAAGTAAAGACTATAGCAGGGAGAATGATTAGATTTAAATACAGTGTTTTCAAGTGACAGTGATACGAACATTAGGCTGGGGACAATGGCAATATGAGTAATGCTTTAGAAATCCACTGAAGTTCCTGTAGCTCTATCGACCTGACAACTTGATTCTAGAAAGGGACTTGTGAACCTTGAGAGATTCTATTTTTAATTCTAGAGGGTAAAAAGTTTTAAAGATGAAAAGTTCTTTAGTTGCCATCCCCTCTCTCCTACAGATAATTAAAAGGAAACAATCTCATTTTCTTCCAATTGGCTATTTATATAAAAAATACAGCCCTAATATGTCTTCAAGTATTCAAAACATGAGTATCAGAGCTCTGATAAAATGTAGGCCTTTTACTGTTTTTATAGATTTTTTCTACTTCAATGCAGAAAGTGTGAAGTACTCCTATGATCACATCTTGTATTTGTAAAGAAGGTCTCCTTTTTGTCTCTTCTAGGGCTGATCATAGTATTTGAGGTGTATTTTACACAGTACCACTTAGTGAAAATCATATGTTATTGCGAGTCCAAGTGCAGTACTTCAAGTGACATTGATTGATTTGATACAGGTTACTATGTAGAAAATACTTCAGCCAACTCAATTGTTCCACTAATATTAATTTAAATGCTGATACTTACAATGTTCACAATTTAAGCCTAAGTGAAACATCCCCAAGTTTCATTATGTAACACAATCAAAGAAATATAAAAGATGAATGATGCCATACGTTTCCATTTAAATATTTGTATGTGGATAATCATTGAACTAAATCTATTCCTGCTATTACAATGTGACATAATCATCATTCCTCAGAAGTTCCTGTTAAAAGACTGGAAGTGAAGTGTTAAGCTTTGGCTCAAGGGTACAATAACCCTCATGTCAACAAAAATTAATCATCAATGTAAGCTAATGGAAAATTAAATCTGATGCTCAATACGTTACAATTCCTTCCTCATATATCCCATGACTATAGATTTTCTAAAATGGATGAATTTTATATGATAAAATACAAAACTCAACAGAAAAACTCATTTTCTTTTGTAACTTTTTTATTTGGGAGTAGAAGTTATCTCATTTCTCCTCTACCTAATTGGTAAATGATTTTTTTTTACTATGCTTGAAAGTAATTCTTTAATAATTTGTTTTCATAGATATACATGAGAATTAGCAATTGGAAATTGGAGAAATGGAGTCAACTTGTATTTTGTAGCTTATATAATATTTCATTTACTTGTCATAACAAGTGTACTAGATTGTACAGTGTTCTTCTAAAATTCATATCAACCTAGAACCTATAAGTTTCAGTTCAGTTTAGTTGCTCAGTCGTGTCCAACTCTTTGTGACCCCATGAATCACAGCACGCCAGGCCTCCCTGTCCATCACCATCTCCCGGAGTTCACTCAGACTCGCGTCCATCAAGTCCATGATACCATCCAGCCATCTCATCCTCTGTCGTCCCCTTCTCCTCCTGCCTCCAATCCCTCCCAGCATCAGAGTCTTTTCCAATGAGTCAACTCTTCGCATGAGGTGGCCAAAGTACTGGAGCTTCAGCTTTAGCATCATTCCTTCCAAAGAAATCCCAGTGTTGATCTCCTTCAGAGTGGACTGGTTGGATCTCCTTGCAGTCCAAGTGACTCTCAAGAGTCTTCTCCAACACCACAGTTCAAAAGCATCAATTCTTTGGCGCTCAGCCTTCTTCACAGTCCAACTCTCACATCCATACATGACCACAGGAAAAACCATAGCCTTGACTAGATGGACCACACCGTATTTGGAAACAGGGATATTGCAGATGTAATCAAGTTGAGTTTAGACTGGGTTCAGGTGAGCCCTAAATCCAAGATAACAAATGGCTTTATAAGAAAAGGGAAATTGTGGACTTCCATTGTGGCTCAGCTGGTAAAGAATCTGCCTACAATGTGGGAGACCTGGGTTTGATCCCTGGGTTGGGAAGATCCCCCGGAGAAGGGAAAGGCTACCCTCTCCAGTATTCTGGCCTGGAGAATTCCATGGATTGTACAGTTCGTGGGGTCCCAAAGAGTCGGACATGATTGAGCAACTTTCACTTCACTTTCACTGGTGGTCGAGCGGTTGGCGATCAGCCCTCCATTGCAGGGGACATGGGCTTGAACCCTGATCCAGGAAAATTCCACACGTTGTGGGGAAATTAAGACCATTCACCACAACTACTGAGCCCATGAGCTATAACAAAAGCCCCCTTAATGGGAAGTCCATGCACTGCAACTAAAGAGTAGCTCTCACTTGTCACAACTGTAGAAAGCCTTCATGCAGCAATGAAGTCCCAGGACAGTAAAAATTAATAAGTAATTTAAAAAAGAAAAGGGAAATTTCCATACAGAGACACACAGGGATGATGCCATATGATGATGGAGGCAGAGACTATAGTGACGCATCTCCTTCCACATCAAGAAATGCCAAGCAGCAACTGCCAGAAGCCAGGAAGGTAGCCAGGGGTAATTCTCCCCTAGGACCTTTAGAGAGGGCTTGACCCTTCCAACATCTATATTTGGAACTTCTAGGCTTCAGAACTGTGAGAAAATAAACTTGCATTGTTTAAACCTACCAGTTTATGGTAATTTGTTATAGCAGACCTAAGAAACTAATACATCTGGAAAAAAAAAATTATCCATATTGATTAGTAAAGCATCTGTGGAGGAAATGAGTATTTCTAACTGCCTAATTTGTAAGAGAATTTTATATAATTTATTGTGTCTCATTTTCATAATAATCTGCGAGGCAGGTATTAGTAGCTACATTTTAAAAACTAAGCAGACTCTGGATAGGAAGGGAGTTTGGGGGAGAGGGGATACATGTATGTTTGGCTGAGTCCCTTTGCTCTTCACCTGAAACTATCACAACATTGTTAACTGGCTATCAGTTCAGTTCAGTCACTCAGTTGTGTCCGACTCTTTGCGACCCCATGAATTGCAGCACACCAGGCCTCCCTGTCCATCACTGGCTATACCCTAATACAAAATAAAAAGTTAAAAACAAACAAACTAAAGAGGCTCCAAAAAGTTCAGAACATTTACCATAGTTACTCATATCTTTTCATTCAAGCCTTGAGCTCTTTCCCTTACCTCAAGCAGCTTTGTGAAGTGGTACAAAGTATTAGCAGGAGTTTCAGCTCCGTCTGGGCACCTCTCTCTGCAGGAATTGGTCTACAAAGGATTTGTGGATTTGGTGAGATGTTAAGTAAGCTAACTTCTAATTCTTTTCCAATTCTGAGGTCCTAGAAGAGGTCCACTGGGTCCCTCAGGATTCTAGAATAACATTGGATTGTAGAGAGCCTGCTAAAGCGCAGGCCTCGCAACCAAAACGCTCAGGCTGCCTCCATCCCCACATAACGCAGGAAGCAGAGCAGCAGTGCAGCTGAGAACTAGTCACTCGGTCCCTTTCATCCCTGACCACTTTGCTGTACTCTGTGAAGACACAGCAGGTGTTCTGGGTTGCATTGCCAGTTGAGCTAATAACTTTTAAAAGTCATCAGTTTCTAAATGGAAATTCTTGTATAGCTAAATTCATCTTTATTATGTGTCTTACCTAAATCAAAATTCTGGTATCTGTGTAATATAAAAAGTACCACTGGACTATGAGTCAGAAGGCCTAGATTCTAAGTTTGGATTTGCCATAAATTAGCAAATGGTGCAATCTCTTTACTTCCGTAGCTATCTATAAAATGAGAGAGAGAGAGAGAGAGAGAGATCATGACTTACTCAGCAAACATTCATTGAGCTTTAATATGGATCCGGTGCTGAGAATAGTCCCCTTAATGATAGAAAACATAGAATGGGGAAGACAGATATGTTGATTGGTGTTAAGTGCTATCTGTATTTTCATTAAATTTTTGTATCATTTCCTCTCCTGACATTCTGTAATGTTTTGTATATATGAGAAAAACATTTCCTAAACTATAATGTTCTACTGTTGTTTTATTTAACCAGAACCATTTCAGACAGATCTTTCTCTCCATTTGTTTTTCATTTCCATAGATATTTGAATAAGAATGATAGAGCAGACCATAACTCACTGACAAACACAAAGAAAACTGTTCAACATGGCAGAGTTTTCATTTTAAAACCATCATTTAAGTACCAAGTGTATTTAACTTTGTAGAATAACCCAAGTAAGAGTGGAAGCAAATGACACAATTCCCAGATCAAAAAAAAGCAAAAAAGAATTTTTAATCACATCTATGCTGCTGCTGTTTAGTCAGTAAGGCATGTCTGACTCTTTGCGACCCCATAGATAGTAGCCTGCCAGGCTCCTCTCTTCATGGGATCCTCCAGGCAAAAATACTGGAGTGCATTGCCATGTTCAACTCCAGGGGATCTTCCCAACCTAGGGATAAAACCTGAGTCTCCTACTTGGCAAGTGGATTCTTTACCACTGAGCCACCTGAGAAGCCCAGTCACGTCTATAGGCTCAAGCTAATTTACAAAATGAAAGGAGAACTTGCAAAAAGTTAAATTGACATTTTAAGTCAAATTGGGCCAAACTGAAGGACTATGATAATGTTTAGAGGACATCTTTCCTAACAGTTCTAAGATTCCTGGCATATGAAGAGATTGAATTTTGGGTGCCTTCTTGGAGCTAGGAGTAGTATCAGAACAAGAAGGAATGTGAAGGAAAAGTCATCTAGTTTAATTCCTAAGATAAAATGTCTGAAGTCTGGAGTGGGTTAGAGACTTGCTCTGTGTGTTTACCTCATAAAAATCCCAGAATAGTCATGAAGAACACTGCATATGCCCATCTGTGATCAGGTTGAATATAATAATCTATTTTCTGTCCATTAGTCTTGTAAGAGGAAAAACTTTTTTTTTTCTTTTTTGACTACTTTCTATCTACATATGTCTGTACTTATCTATTGAGTGTTATACATTTTGGTATAAAATTCAGAGAACTCTTTTATAACTCTTCTCAGTATAACAATACTGTTTTTGTTTTTGTTTTTGTTTTTTTTGATCCTTCAGTCCTAATATTAGGTGAATTAGATTGAATTAGGTTGTGTTAAGATTGAGTTAGGTTGAATTAGATTAATGTAAGAGATTCTCCCTCCTTCTCTCTTTCTCCCTCACTCTCACTCTCTCTCCTTCCTTCCTTTCCTCTCTCCTTCTGTCTCCTTTCTTTCTGTACAAATGCAATTGTATATATTTCAGAGCTACTTGTTGGCTTCTTACTTCATATTCATTTTGGGCAGTTTACACTTTTAACTGCTTTAGATTTGATGAAATATCATAAGTAAAAGCTATTAAGATTTTTCTCTTGTCTTTTGATGGAAAAAATATCAGAAATCATACTACAAAGTCTACCTTTTTAAGATAGTTTACCCTATTAATCAGCCCAAAGTATTCAAATGGCTCAGTAGTTGGTCATATATTTTTCAGATCTAAGGCAGTCAGTGAATACATCTAGGCTGGGGTCAGCTTGATCTTACTTCATAAGCCAGTAGCTACATTTCACAGACAGATGAATACCCAATTACGAAAAATAGCATTCCGTGAGAGGTATTACTTGAATGTACACAAAGATTGTATTGACTAAATGTTTACATATGTATCCTGGTAAAATGGCATACTGCCAACAAAATGATCTGGCTCTGTTTTCAATTTGTCTGTCTTTGGAATTTCTCTAATCAACTGACTGAAAGATTATTAAAATAGCTTAAGTCTTTCAGCTATGGCTGAAATTTTTATTTAAATTCAGATTTTAAAGTAAATATTAGTAATGAAAATGTATATAGATTGTCCAAAACAGGTGGGAAATCATTATTAAACTAGCCTTTGAATGTACATATATGCAAAGAAGTGGTATATCTTTAAAAATAGCAGATGGTAGTTTTTACATCAGTAACATCTTTGCTGTGTTAAATTTTTCTAATTGAGAAGGAGAGCATAAAGTTAACCCTAGTAACCTTGGTGATATGTGGGTTAGAAAATAAAATCCAAGGCCTATTGAAAGACTTCAAGATTTTACTATAATTCACATTCAAGTTCTGTTACTTGGAGTGTCAGGCAAAAGTCCTTAAATTTCAGAATGCTTCATTTTCCTCTTCTGCAGGAAAGATTTCATAATAATTCTCACCCACCTATTACATTGTTATTTCAAGACTTATTATGACACCTGACACAATGTAGGTCCTTAACAAAAGTCTGAGAAACCGTGAGAACATGTGTATAAAGGAGTAAGTTCAGTTAAGTCGCTCAGTCGTGTCCGACTCTTTGCAACCCCATGAATTGCAGCACGCCAGGCCACCCTGTCCATCACCAATTCCCGGAGTTTACCCAAACTCATGTCCATCAAGTTGGTGATGCCATCCAGCCATCTCATCCTGGGTTGTCCCCTTCTCCTCCTGCCCCCAATCCCTCTCAGCATCAGGGCCTTTTCCAATCAGTCAGCTTTTTGCACCAGGTGGCCAAAGTATTGGAATTTCAGCTTTAGCATCATTCCTTCCAATGAACACCCAGGACTGATCTCCTTTAGGATGGACTGGTTGGATCCCCTTGCAGTTGAAGGGACTCTCAAGACTCTTCTCCAACACCACAGTTCAAAAGCATCAATTCTTCAACTCTCACATCCATACATGACTACTGGAAAAACCATAGCCTTGACTAGACAGACCTTTGTTGGCAAAGTAATGTCTCTGCTTTTTAATATGCTGTCTAGATTTGTCATAACTTTCCTTCCAAGGAGTAAGTGAAAGCAATATGCAAATTGTGTGTCTATCCACCTAAATGTTTATCTATCTATTTTCTAAGTATCAAGCCAGACATATATGCTGCTTTTTCACTTAATTTCATTTCTAAAGCAACAACTGGATATCCCTGAAGAAGAATTTAAGGGATGTGTGCCTGCATGACCACCCACACAGATCAAGGCAACACCTGGTTTCTTTGAACTTTCACTTGGGAACATGTGCTCAAGTATAGAGTTCAGTGATCTGTAGTTGAGGGTAATACACCTATGTCCATAAGACAGGTAATTCATCCCTTGACTTTTACAATCTCAATATACACACATAGACACACATTTTGTCTTACTTGCTTAACCAAGTGAAAATAGAAGTCAAAGGCTGAGGAGAGATTTGTACCCTATTTGAAAACCAAGGTAGTCTGCTCGAGTTTCATAGACGTTTTGTTGGTGCAAGACCTATGACTTCTGGGTCAGAAACCAAAATTTTACAACTCACAGCACAGCAGGCACCATGAGATTTTTGCTCACATTGGTCCTCAACTTCTCGTCCCCAAGTCCTAGGGGAGTGATTCAGTGCAGGTCCAGGTGGAGGCTGGGTGCACAATAGACTTGTGTCACAGCTGAGGGATATCAAACTTTAATAAGAGGACTTCAAGCAAATCTGGTTAACTTTAGTCCCAAAGGGAAACATTGTCTGTCTTTCAAGGCTGTGCACTATACAAACATCCTTGAAAAGATAGTGCAGAAAAAAATCCGTTAGTGTCCAGGCTCTCAGGATGTTTAGAAATAGAGGCCCCATTGAGAACTGTGTCGTGAGAGGTTACAGGCCTCCTTCATCTCTAACCACTTCAGTGTGAATCTCCTAAGACTAAGGACATTCTCCTTCATGGCCACATTGCCATTATCACTTCTAAGAAAATTACCGTTAGTTATCAGCTATTAGAAAATTGCTTGTTTAATTTCCTCTTTTGCTAGACTCTTTGGCACATACAAGTATATGTAATGGTGACTAACTCACGAGTATTCTATTTAGAATTCTCTAGAAGCAATCATTTATCAATACATTTAAGATCTCTGCTGTGTCCTATGGCCTCATGAGAAAGAACTGGATAGGCAGAACTTGTTTTTACTAGAAAATAAATAAAATGAAATAATGAAACATGATTGCAAATACAATAATAGCAACATCAATAATAATAGCTGGCATTTGATAAAGCTCTTATTATGCATTGGGCACTGTGCCAAGACTTTACATCATTTATTTCACTCATTTTTGTTAGCAATCTCATGAAGTTTTCACAAATAAGAAATAAAGTAAGTTTCTCAAGGTCAATGAATAAACAGCAGAACCAAGACCTGGGTTCAGGTCTAGATAATTCTACAGCCCTCGCCCTCAACCATTATGCCATCATTCCACTAACCCTCCATTCGTGTGATTTTGCCAGCATGCACTTGCTTGTGCTCCATTAGCACAAATCATATCCACAAAGCTATCCACCCTTGAACATGGGCCTGTATATCTCTTGACTTTGGTAGCTTCCCACACCATCCTAGAAGCATCACCGTATTCAAGACTTTAACAAGAGAGAGGCAATGCAGTATCAGAAGGGACTATTTCACGGTCCTGAGGCCCAGAGTGAAACTAAACCCATTCAAATCCCCACTGATCACTCACTTTGTGGGAGCTTGGCAGTTCACCTAACCTCTGCATGGTGACTCTTCTATAAGATGTGGATGATGGTGCCACTTCAGTCCTAGAACAAAGTCAAAAATAAAAACTTGCAATGGATGATTCTTCACTTAGCACCTCCCTGTGGGGAGCCCCCGACCCCAGCTTCCCTAAAGGGAGAATAAGACAGCAAGAACAACCCAGCATCAGGGATGCAGGTTGCTCTATCTCAAGACAGATGAGTATGTATGAGGCCCTGGAGACAGAGCATCTCATTTGCTCCCTGCCAGCAGCACTGATAATAGGCAAAAACCACAGATAGGAAACAGCATTGTTTATTGGCTGAACTGCCCTGAATCTGGGTGTCCAGTGTCACAGGTGCCCAGTGCTCAGAAACACTCCTGAGAACATCAACTCAAGCATTTCTCTTTCATGGCTTTATTCTTTTTCTGTGTTAAATACGTTTTAATGAACTCCCCAACATCTGATCCTGTGGAGTGGATGCAGCCACAATTGACTTAGCCTCTAATTACTGCTCACTTCATTTGCCTCCGTCTTGGCCCCTGATACCACAGCCTTAAGACGTGGGAGCATGGGACAGGGAGGAGTGGGCACTCCCGCTGCTATGAGCATATGGGCAGTAGAACTCCAGTCTGAACCATGTGACTCCAACCATGTTCTGGGCTTTCCTTGTCTTTGTGGTTGGTCAATTTTATCTACTTACAAATTACTGACATTTAGAGAAAGGTAAAAATTTGCACATTATCTAGCCGTTGCTAGATTCTCCCACCCACTCCTAATATTCAGGGATAGCTGCTTCTGAAGATTGTTCCCTTAGGGGTGATTTCAATCTCCTACAACTAAGGACTCTAGGAAGTGACTCCTCAGAGAAGAGTCCCTAATAGAGTTCATTGTTTTCCATGATTGCTAAAAAAATTCAAGATGATTAATGCCAAACTTGCGGTGACTCATGCCTTTTCTCAGTCATGTTGGCCTCTCAACATTCCTGAAAATCAGATGAGGAAATCCTTCCCCAAGAACCACATAGGGAAATGTCATCATAAGTTCCACAATTTTCTTCCATGAAATTCAAGAACACATGAAGTATACCATACCCCTCAACACTACTTTCTCACAGCATCTTCATTTACATATATGCTTGGCATACATTCAATGACTTGAATTTCAGGTATGGACTTTTAAGAGAAAAGTGAAAGCAGTGCTGTAAATTTGCAAGTGAGAGTGTGACCATCTAATACTGTAGTTCTAAACATTTATTAAACCATACTTTCCTTTATTCAAATAAATCAGTATGTGGAAATTCAATAGAAAAAAAAACTTGAGGAAGAAATGCTCCAGTGGAGACAAGGTCACTGTGGTTCTGATGATGGTTGAGACGAGGACGCTTCCCTGTCAGCACTCTCCCATTCAGTTTAGTTCAGTGCAGTCGCTCAGTCGTGTCCGACTCTTTGCAACCCCATGAATAGCAGCATGCCAGGCCTCTCTGTCCATCACCAACTCCCGGAGTTCACTCAAATTCATGTTCATTGAGTTGTGATGCCATCCAACCATCTCATCCTCTATCGTCCCCTTCTCCTCCTGCCCCCAATCCCTCCCAGCATCAGGGTCTTTTCCAATGAGTCAACTCTTCACATGAGGTGGCCAAAATATTGGAGTTTCAGCTTCAGCACCATTCCTTCCAATGAACACCCAGGGTTGATCTCCTTCAGAATGGACTGGTTGGATCGCCTTGCAGTCCAAGGGACTCTTAAGTCTTTTCCAACAGCACAGTTCAAAAGCATCAATTCTTCGGTGCTCAGCTTTCCTCACAGTCCAACTCTCACATTCATACATGACCACTGGAAAAACCATAGCCTTGACTAGACAGAGCTTTGTTGGCAAAGTAATGTCTCTGCTTTTGAATATGCTATCTAGGTTGGTCATAACTTTCCTTCCAAGGAGTAAGCGTCTTTTAATTTCATGGCTTCAATCACCATCTGCAGTGATTTTGGAGCCCCCCAAAATAAAGTCTGACACTGTTTCCACTGTTTCCCTATCTATTTCCCATGAAGTGATGGGACCAGATGCCATGATGTTCGTTTTCTGAATGTTGAGCTTTAAGCCAACTTTTTCACTCTCCTCTTTCACTTTCATCAAGAGGCATTTTAGTTCCTCTTCACTTTCTGCCATAAGAGTGGTGTCATCTGCATATCTGAGGTTATTGATATTTCTCCCAGCAGTCTTGATTCCAGCTTGTGCTTCTTCCAGCCCAGCGTTTCTCATGATGTACTCTATATATAAGTTAAATAAGCACGGTGACAATATACAGCCTTGATGTCCTCCTTTTCCTATTTAGAACCAGACTGTTGTTCCAGGTCCAGTTCTAACAGTTGCTTCCTGACTTGCATATTCGTATCTCAAGAAGCAGGTCAGGTGGTCTGGTATTCCCATCTCTTTCAGAATTTTCCACAGTTTATTGTGATCCACACAGTCAAAGTCTTTGGCATAGTCAATAAAACAAAAATAGATGTTTTTCTGGAACTCTCTTGCTTTTTCCATGATCCAGCAAATGTTGGCATTTCAATCTCTTGTTCCTCTCCCTTTTCTAAAGCCTGCTTGAACGTCTGGAAGTTCACTGTTCACATATTGCTGAAGCCTGACTTGGAGAATTTTGAGCATTACTTGACTAGTGTGTGAGATGAGTGCAATTGTGTGGTAGTTTGAGCACTCTTTGGCATTGCCTTTCATTGAGTTTGGAATGAAAACTGCCCTTTTCCAATGCTGTGGCCATGGCTGAGTTTTCAAATTTGCTGGCATATTGTGTGCAGCACTTTCACAGCATCATCTTTCATGATCTGAAATACCTCCACTGGAATTCCATCACCTCCACTAGCTTTGTTCATAGTTTATGCTTTCTAAAGCCCACTTGACTTCACATTCCAGGATGTCTGGCTCTAGGTGACTGATCACACCATCGTGATTATGTTGGTCTTGAAGATCTTTTGTATACAGTTCTTCTGTGTATTCTTGCCACCTCTTCTTAATATCTTCTGCTTCTGTTAGGTCCATACCATTTCTGTCCTTGAATGAGCCCGTCTTTGCATGAAATGTTCCCTTGGTATCTCTAATTTTCTTAAAGAGATCTCTAGTCTTTCCCATTCTGTTCTTTTCCTCTATTTCTTTGCATTGATCCCTGAGGAAGTCTTTCTTATCTCTCCTTGCTATTCTTTGGAACTCTGCATTCAGATGTTTATATCATTCCTTTTCTCCTTTGCTTTTCACTTCTCTTCTTTTCACAGCTATTTGTAAGGCCTCCCCAGACAGCCATTTTGCTTTTTTGCATTTCTTTTCCATGGGAATTGTCTTGATCCCTGTCTCATGTACAATGTCAGAAATCTCCACCCATAGTTCATCAGGCATTCTATCTATCAGATCTAGTCCCTTAAAACTATTTCTCACTTCCACTGTATAATTATAAGCGATTTGATTTAGGTCATATCTGAATGGTCTAGTGGTTTTCCCCACTTTCTTCAAAATAAGTCTGAATTTGGCAATAATGAGTTCATGATCTGAGCCACAGTCAGCTCCTGGTCTTGTTTTTGCTGACTGTATAGAGCTTCTCCATCTTTGGCTGCAAAGAATATAATCAATCTGATTTTGGTGTTGACCCTCTGGTGATGCCCATATGTAGTCTTCTCTTGTGTTGTTGGAAGAGGGTGTTTGCTATGACCAGTGCATTCTTTTGGCAAAACTCTATTAGCCTTTGCCCTGCTTCATTCCTCATTCCAAGGCCAAATTTTCCTGTTACTCCAGGTGTTTCTTGACTTCCTACTTTTGCATTCCAGTCCCCTATAATGAAAAGGACATCGTTTGGGGGTGTTAGTTCTAAAAGGTCTTGTAAGTCTTCATAGAACTGTTCAACTTCAGCTTCTTCAGCATTCTGGTTGGGGCATAGACTTGGATTACCGTGATATTGAATGGACTGCCTTGGAAATGAACAGAGATCATTCTATCGTTTTTGAGATTGCATCCAAGTACTGCATTTTGGATTCTTTTGTTGACCATGATGTCTACTCCATTTCTTCTAAGGGATTCCTGCCTGTAGTAGTAGATATAATGGTCATCTGAGTTAAATTCACCCATTCCAGTCCATTTTAGCTCACTGATTCCTAGAATGTCGACGTTCATTCTTGCCATCTCTTGTTTGACCATTTCCAATTTGTCTTGATTCATGGACCTGACATTCCAGGTTCCTATGCAATATTGCTCTTTACAGCTTCGGACCTTGCTTCTATCACCAGTCGCATCCACACCTGGGTATCATTTTTGCCTTGGCTCCTTCCCTTCATTCTTTCTGGAATTATTTCTCCACTGATCTGCAGTAGCATATTGGGCACCTACTGACCTGGGGTGTTCCCCTTTCAGTATCCTATCATTTTGCCTTTTCATACTGTTCATGGGGTTCTCAAGGCAAGAATACTGAAGTGGTTTGCCATTCCCTTCTCCAGTGGTCCACATTCTGTCAGACCTCTCCACCATGACCTGCCTGTCTTGGGTGGCCCCACACGGCATGGCTTAGTTTCATTGAGTTAGACCAGGCTGTGGTCCGTGTGATCAGATTGGCTAGATTTCTGTGAGTTTGGTTTCAGTGTGTCTGCCTTCTGATGCCCTCTCGCAACACCTACTGTCTTACTTGGGTTTCTCTTACACTGGACATGGGGTATCTCTTCACAGCTGCTCCAGCAAAGCACAGCCGCTGCTCCTTACCTTGGACAAGGAGTATCTCCTCTTGGCCACTCCTCCTGACCTGGAACATGGAGTAGCTCCTCTTGGCCCTCCTGCGCCCACGCAGCCGCTGCTCCTTGGACATGGGGTAGCTTCTCTCAGCCGCCGCTCCTGACCTCGGGCATGGGGTAGCTCTCCCATTAGTGAGTTCTAAAGAATTCTATGGAGCACAGTTTAGAAATTCTTGATCTAATCAGCCCTCTGTTCACTTATAATTCACTGAATAGTTGTTGAACATCTCCTACATTACTGATACTCCACTAAGTGCTTGTGTGTGTGTTAGTCGCTCAGTCGTGTCCAACTCTTTGCGACCCTTTGACTGTAGCCTGCCAGTTTCCTCCATCCATGGAATTCTCCAGGCAAGAACACTGGAGTGGGTTACCATTTCCACTAAGTGCTTAGAATACAGAAAAAAACAAAAACAAAAACTGTGGTCCCAACCTTCACAGGCCTTATCTTCTAGAGAGAATTTATTGCATAATTTAATGTGCTCAACATTTTGATTGACTTGTTGGAAAAGACTCTGATGGTGGGAAAAATTGAAGGCAAAAGGAGAAGGGGGCAGCAGAGGATGAGATGGTTAGACAGCATCACCAACTCAATGGACATGAATTTGAGTGAACTCTGGGAGATAGTGAAGGGCAGGGAAGCCTGGCATGCCACAGTCCATGAGATCACAAAGAGCTGGACATGACTTAGCAACTGAACAAAAACAAGAAAGATATTTTGATTAATGTTTGCTTGGCATTTGGAACTGCAGAAAAGCACAATCTAGGAACTGTAAGGGAGGACTTTCTGTGAAAGTTCATCTGAATGGTTAACTTGTTGGAATAAAACCACACTGGAAACATAAACAGGACCTATAATTTAACTGATTGGTGTACTATTTAGAACCTTGGTTTTGGAGGTCAGACTGACTGGGCTTTATTCCCAGGCCGCTGTTTACCAAGTTGGTCAATTTGGGCTAGAGTCCCTTAATCTCATACTCAGCCATAAAATGATGATCATACTTGACTCAGGGTGCTCCAAATTATGTCTGCAGAATGCTGGATCTCATTCCCAGAGCATGGTAGTTGCTGAAAAATCTGTCTTCTACCCTTCTCGTGCCTCAAGCATGTGATGTTGATGAGAAAAAAGCTAGTTTCTATGCATAGTGCAACTAAAGAGGAGACTGTGGTTTGTAAAAAATATTTTAAGGTATTACTGTTTCAAAATTTGCCACTTTATGCCCTTTTGGGTTGAAGAATAAATGTTTCAAAGAGTACAGGCTTCTGGAATTGCTACTGACACTGCAGAAAAGCTTTTTAGCATTTAGATTCTTTTACCTATCCTCTACGCTTGGTGCGTGAGAAGATGCCTGATGTCATGAGTCATTTCTGCATTGTTCTATAATTTAAGTGGCACATAAATTCAGGAGCAAAAGTGATCCACAATGAAATGAGATACTAATTGACACACACAGACACAAACACATGCATGCCATTGTTGCCTAATACGAACACATGTGCATCTTCCATTACAGTGCAGTTTAAACTCTTTATATATTTTAATCGTGTCTGAAAGAAATAAAATGGTTGAATTACTATCAGCTTCTCTTTTTAAAGAGCCTATTTAGAAATAGGTAACAGGTGGAAGTCTTGGGCTGTGTTTCAGACTGAAACAGTTGTTGTTTTCTTTTCAGTTATTCTAAATTTATTTCCATGACTGGAAATAAAACTCTGTGAAAGAGACTTCCCCTTATCTCTGCATATGCAGAAGATGAGTGATATTTCCATGTTGCTACTTTTCATGTTTCTTATGATTGACTGATGAAGATTTCATTTGTGGTTTTTTTTTTTCTTCAATTCCCATCCATTTGAAATAGATATTGAAAGACGCCCCCAGGTATATCATAATTGTTTCCTGTAGACCTTTTTTTTTTTTTTTTTTTTGCCTTCAGGTTTCTTTGCATGCCTTTATTAAATAAATGTTTGTAAAAGTAACCTTACAATTCTGATTTTCCACTGCAGCTTTGCTAGATAGATTCTTCATCATTTATTATCATCTACCAAACATGCCTCAAGCCTTTTATTTGAATCTGATGGTGCTTGCTCAGGGGAGAAATAAATGAACCTACTACTAACAGAAGCTTTAAAAGGATTTGGCTTTCCTTGATACATGATTTCTTCTTTGTATTTTTCAAGAGGAAGAAACAACCTGTTCTAGAGGGATTTACCAGCTAGATTTTAATTTGCACCTCTTCCCATAGTGCCTGAAATTCACACATCCTCACCCAAGTGTTCTGAGCTATATTTTTAAAGCTTAGCTTAAAATATTCTTTACTTGCGTTTTCTCTTCTGCATCTGCTGTCTGACCTAAATGACACAGAACAATATCTTAAGTGGCTGTACTCTCGGGTTCATTTCACAATGGAGTACATTTAGCATCCAGTCCAGTGACATTTCAAAACTTCTTTTCATATTGATCTTCCATTTGGGATAATGCAAAAACACTACAGCTGGGTTCATTTTGGCCTGTTCCAGGAATTGTGTCTCCTATGTCTCCTAAGCATAAGTGGGCAACAAAATACCTGTTTATAGTAAATGCTTATTTTGTGAATAGTTCATGAACGCTTTCAAAAATAGAGAGAAAAACAGTCTGATGAAAAATCTTTTTATCCCAGAGAATTCTCTTCACTTCTTTATAATTCCCACTGGGGATTGTTCTGAGAACTAAATTCATTTACTTCTTGATTGTCAGACACTTTCACACAGCAAAATTGTGAGCCAGACTGTTTTAGGTTTCAAGGGTTCATAAGCAAGTACCTGCACTCAAAGAAGCAGTTTGTTAGCTCTTTCTCATGCAGCGCACTCCATTAAGTCTTATTGTTAATGCTGTGTTTGTTGAAAACATAGATAAAAGTCAATCAGGACATCCTTATAAAAATCTACATAGACATTCTATTTGTTTGGCAAATCATTCTACAATGAGCCTGTGTAGCCTCTTACAAACCTTGAAGGTAAGATGTTTTTCTATCACGTGATGACATTTTTAATATTCTCATGCATATTTTAATGTTATCTCTTTTATCCTTATACTAATCTGTTCCCTTTTATCCTCATGTAAATATCAAGATAAAAGCTATGACTCTCTTTAGGACTTTATACTAATATGCTATGGTAATGAAAGGACACCAGTGGGAAGGAGTATACATTAACATAATTAGGCCCATTCCTTCATGTTGCATTAAATTATGTCAGATTATGTTAGATGCATAATATGTACTAGACACTATATGAGATATGGAGAGACTAGGCTGCAGTCCATGGGGTCGTGAAGGGTCGGACATGACTGAGCAACTTCACTTTCACTTTTCACTTTCATGCATTGGAGAAGGAAATGTCAACCCACTCCAGTGTTCTTCTCTGGAGAATCCCAGGGATGGGGGAGCCTGGTGGGCTCCCATCTATGGGGTCACGCAGAGTTGGATACGACTGAAGCAACTTAGCAGTAGGGGTGCACAAGAAGATTTTCTTCTTCAGGATTTTCTCAGGAAAAGGAGACCCACAAGTGAGTCAACAGTGACCAAGTGAAGTGAAGGATGTTTTGTCAGAGCTATGAATTTTTGCTCCAGGAGCACTGCAGGAGTAACCAACTCACCCTGGGAGTAGCATCTCAGTGGAAGGACAGCTAACACTGATTATTGGAAGACAAATACAACTTTTAGGGACCAGCTTTAGATGATGTAAACTAGAATGTAGATGCAGTGAAAGAAATTGGAAATACATGGGAGTTAGAGTTGTGATAGATGAGACTGTAGAAAGAAACAAGAGCCATTCATGGACGGACACCCATTTGTTTTAAAAACTTTGTGTGTTCATCTGAAAGCTCTAAGCAGTCACAAAGGACAGTTTCTTCCCCCTTCTCTCTATTCCTCTTTCTGTTTCTTCCTCGATCTAGTCTAATCTGGTCTATTGTATTCTCTCCTCTTTCTTTCTCTGTTTCTCTTATATTATAAAAACCACACATCATTAGAAGGTACAATCTGAAAAAAATTTTTCAAGAATCTACATGTTCATAAAACCGTTCAATACAGTCACAATAATGGACATATTCATCACCCCAAAAATTTCCTGCTGAAAGTTTGTAATATGTTTCCTAACTATAGATTAGTTTGCATTTTCTAAAAGTTTATATGAAAGAAATGACACAGTTTTGTGTGTTTTAAGTGTAGATTTTCATTCAGAATAATATTCTGATATTCATCTATATTGTGTAATATTCTATTATATGAATATGCCACAATTTGTTTATCTGTTTACCTACTGATACCAATTTGTGTTGTCTTGGTTTTTTGCCATTATAAATGAAGTTATAACAGCTGTCTTAGTGTTCATGCCTAAGACTTCAATCATCTGCATAATACAGTTTTTCATTTATTAATTATTCTCTTCAGTTCAGTGGCTCATTCATGTCCAACTCTTTGGGACCGCAGCATGCCAGGCCTCCCTGTCCATCACCAACTCCCAGAGTTCACCCAAACTCATGTCCATCAAGTTGGTGATGCCATCCAACCATCTCATCCTCTGTTGTCCCTTTCTCCTCCTGCCTTCAATCTTTCCCAGCATCGGGGTCTTTTCAAATGAGTCAGCTCTTCGCATCAGGTGGCCAAAGTATTGGAATTTCAGCTTCAACATCAGTCCTTCCAGTGAACACCCGGGACTGATCTCCTTTAAGATGGACTGGTTGGCTCTCCTTGCAGTCCGAGGGACTCTCAAGAGTCTTCTCCAACACCACAGTTCAAAAGCATCAATTCTTCGACACTCAGCTTTCTTTATAGTCCAACTCTCACATCCAAACATGACTACTGGGAAAACCACAGATTTGACTAGACAGACCTTTGTTGACAAAGTAATGTCTCTGCTTTTTAATATGCTGTCTAGGTTGGTCATAACTTTCCTTCCAAGGAGTAAACTTCTTTTAATTTCATGGCTGCAGTCACCCTCTGCAGTGATTTTGGAGCCCCATAAAAGAGAGTTGCCCACTATTTCCCCATCTATTTGCCGTGAGTGATGGGACCAGATGCCATGATCTTAATTTTCTGAATGTTGAGCTTTAAGCCAACTTTTTCACTCTCCTCTTTCACTTTTATCAAAAGCCTATTTAGTTCTTCTTCACTTTCTGCCATAAGGGTGGTGTCATCTGCATATCTGAGGTTATTGATATTTCTCCTGGCAATCCTGATTCCAGCTTGTGCTTCTTCCAGCCCAGCGTTTCTCATGATGCACTCTGCATCTAAGTTAAATAAGCAGGGTGATAATATACAGTCTTGACGTACTCCTTTTCCTATTTGGAACCAGTCTGTTGTTCCATGTCCAGTTCTAACTGTTGCTTCCGGACCTGCATACAGATTTCTCAAGAGGCAGGTCAGCTGGTCTGGTATTCCCATCTCTTTCACAATTTTCCACAGTTTATTGTGATCCACAGTCAAAGACTTTGTCATAGTCAATGAAGCAAAAATAGATGTTTTTCTGGAACTCTCTTGCTTTTTCAATGATCCAGTGGATGTTGGCAATTTGATTTCTGGTTCCTCTGCCTTTTCTAAAACCAGCTTGAATATCTGGAAGTTCATGGTTCACATACTATTGAAGCCTGGCTTGGAGAATTTTGAGCATTACTTTACTAGCATATGAGATGAGAGCAATTGTGCAGCAGTTTGAGCATTCTTTGGCATTGCCTCCTCTTCAATTTGAGTTATATATTCCATTTACTTGTATGTCCAGTAATTTTTATTAGATGATAGAAATTGTAATTTTGCTTTATTGGTGAGAAAAAATTTTTTTCATCCTTAGAAAGTTTTCTTGAACTTTATTCTGGGTCATAGTTAAGTTGCATGGAAATCATGTAATCTTTTTGGAATTTGATTTAAATCTTTGTTAGGCAGGGTCAGATTAATGTTTACTCAAACTCTTTTTTTTTTTTTTTTCTTTTTGCCCGCTAATAAGGCAAAGGGCTTCCCTAGTGACTCAGATGGTAACAAATCTGCCTGCAGTGCAGGAGACCCAGGTTTGATCCTTGGGTTGGAAGGATCCCCTGGAGAAGGGAATGGCTACCCATTCCAGTATTCTTGCCTGGAGAATTCCGATGGTCAGAGAAGCCTGGCAGGCTACAGTATATGGGGTCGCAAAGAGTTAGACATACCTGAGACCATCACTTCAACGAGGCAAAAATTTTTCTTCCTACTTTTTTTGGGTAAGATTTTGTAGGATTTTCCTACCTTATTCTACTCTACCTGATACTCTGAGAATTATGGGGTGTTCTATTCTGGCCCATGGGAACAGTACTATCCCCAGATCTATTTGTGCTGCCAAAAATAAATAAATAAATAAATAAATCCTCTTATCTTTTCAAGCAGCTCTTTCCTTAGCCTAAGATAGTGTCTTTCTATGTGTGTGCTAATCAGAACATTGATGAATACTCAAGGGGTTTCCTCTAAAGATATCCAGAGTTGTCTTTTCAGCTGTCTTTTCTTCAGTACTCTGTTCTGTAAACTTCAGTCACACTGACCTCCCTGAACTCTCAACTCCATCTACTCCATTCTGTAAGATCTCCAGACTTTGCTTGGGTTACCCCATCTCGGGCCACAGCCAGAAAACACTTCCCAAACAATAGAATTGGGCAATCATAGGGATTAGTCCTTTTGTTTCCCTATCATGGGCATAACTGTTTTGTGCGATATGATGTCCAATGTTTAAAAATATGTATTACATATTCTATTGAGTGTTTTCACTTTTTCAAGCAGAAGAGTTAATTAGTTACCTTCCTTCTATCTTGGCTGGATACATAGGTTTTTTAAGAATGGAAGTGAATCATTTTTTAATTTGAATGCTGACTAGAGTTCAATGTGTGAGCATGCTAGGTCACTTCAGTTGTGTCTGACTCTGCTTCCCCTTGAACTATAGCCTGCCAGACTCTTCTGTCCATGGGATTCTCCAGGTAAGAATATTGGAGTGGGTTGCCATGCATTCCTCCAGGGGATCTTCCCGACCTAGGGACTGAACCCGTGTCTCTGGCGTCTCCTGCATTGCAGGCAGATTCTTTACCGTTGATCCACTGGAGAAGCCATAGCTCAATGTAGATTACAGATTTTAGAGGGCACAGGTTAAAAAAAAAAAAAAACTTTCATAATAATACAGAAAAAGTAAGTGGACCTGATGGCAGAGTGCGGCAGTTGGAACATTAGATAATTAAGAATTTTATAGCCATTTTAAAATAGTTTACAATGACCAAATGGCATGACTGAAAACAAATTATGATATAGCATTAAAATTTTTAAAGCAGGGTACTAAATCATTTATATATTTACTAAGAGGAAAAAAGAAGCCTTCCATAGAGGTCTATATTTAGGAAAGAAAAGCAGTAAAACATGGCATTTTATCTATTATATAGTAAAATCATAAGCAATTATATTTCTTATTGTTTTCCTATGTTTTCCAATTTTATTTGATACCATTATTTTTATAAGAAAACAAACTTTTTTAAAAGTTATTTTTATTTTTATTTTTTTGATTTTATTTTATTTTATTTTTATTTTTTAACAGTGATAGAGTTTATTTTCTTTTTTTTTCTTTTCTTTTTTTTCCTTTATTTATTTTTTTAATTTAATTATTATTATTTTTTTTTAATTTTAAAATCTTTAATTCTTACATGTGTTCCCAAACATGAATCCCCTCCCACCTCCCTCCCCATAACATCTCTGTGGGTCATCCCCATGCACCAGCCCCAAGCATGCTGTATCCTGCGTCAGACATAGACTGGCAATTCAATTCTTACATGATAGTATACATGATAGAATGCCATTCTCCCAAATCATCCCACCCTCTCCCTCTCCCTCTGAGTCCAAAAGTCCGTTATACACAGCTGTGTCTTTTTTCCTGTCTTGCATACAGGGTCGTCATTGCCATCTTTCTAAATTCCATATTGCTTTACAATATTGTTGGTCTCTGCCATACATCAACATGAATCAGCCATAAGTATTCATATGTCCCCTCCCTCCCACCTCCCACCCCATCCCATCCCTCTTGGTTGTCACAGAGCACCTGATTTGAGCTCCTTGTGTCATACAGCAAATTTTCACTGGCTATATATTTTACATATAGTAATGTATATGTTTCAATGCTACTTTTTCAATTTGTCTCACCCTCAACTTCCCCCACTGTGTCCACAAATCTGTTCTCTATATCTGTCTCTCCATTGCTGCCCTGTGAATATGTTCATCAGCACCATCTTTCTAGATTCCATATATACACATTAATACATAATATTTGTTTCTCTCTTTTTTACTTACTTCACTGTGTTTAACAGGCTCTAGTTTCATCTACCTCATTAGGACTTATTCAAATGTGCTCATTTTTAAATATGTTCATTTTTATGATTGAGTAGTATTCCATCATATATGTACCATGACTTCTTTATCCATTCATCTGTCAGTGGGCATCTAGGTTGCTTTTATGTCCTAGTTATTGTAATAGAGCTGCAATGAACACTGGGGTACATGAATCTTTTCATTTATGGTTTTCTCAGGGTATATGCCCAGTAGTGGGATTGTGAGGTCATATGGGAGTTCTAGTCCTAGTTTTTAATGAATTTCCATACTGATCTCTGTAGTGGCTGTATCAATTTATGTCCCCACCAACAGTGAAGAGGGTTCCCTTTTCCCACATCCTCTCCAGCATTTATTATTTGTAGATTTTTTGCTGATGGCCATTCTGACCAGAGTGAGATGATTCCTTATTGTCGTTTTAATTTGTATTTCTCTAATAATAAAAACAAATTTTTTAAGATTTCTAGAACTTAGAATAAATAGTATTAGATACTGATTGATAGTAGTGAATAAGTATATGGATCAGGGGACTAGGTTAACCCTTTCATTCCTAATTTGGGACTAGGATGGATAATTAGTTTAAAGTGTACTGGAAGGTAAAGCAGCTCTATGGGAGAAAACATTGTGTTTATATTTGAACCTTTTGAATCTGAGGTGCTTGAGGACTATCTAGTAGAAATGTCTAGCAGGGTGTTTTCAAGTTTCTGAAACTCAGAAATAAACCTTTGGACAAAAATATCTATTTGGGAGTCATCAATAGCATTTGAAGTTACAGGTTTATATGAAGTAACCTAAATGTCAGAATTATTATGATTTTATCATGATATTTTAAATTTAACTCCCTAAATGGACAGAGTGCTCTATTAAAATAATTTAGCAAATGCCATGCCTATTTGCCATATAATAAATGACAGAATAATTATATATGTATGTTTTTAATTATTTATATATAATTATTATATAAAATAAACATATAATTGCTTTCAGCATCACAGTACAGTTGGATAATTTGGTCACAGCCCTACTTTCACTTTTCAAGTATTAAAAAGATTCCAAGTTTAGAAACTGAGGAAATATTGTAGGATGATAGTGTCTGATTAAGGGCTTATGTATATCAAAACTTTGGATGCCAAATGTATCCTAAGCTTTTTGAACTCAATCAGTCAATGGGTCTGAATCTGTCTAGCATAAGGGTAGGTACATAGTAGAAACTCAATAAATAGCTGTTAAATGTGTGATAAAGACTGTGTAGCAACTGAGCAAGACTAGGCTTCCCTGGTGGTGCAGTGGTAAAGAATCTTCCAGCAATGTAGGAGATGCAGGTTCCATCCCTGGTCAGAAAAACCCCTTGGAGGGAGGGCATGGCAACCCACTTCAGTATTCTTGTCTGGAAAATCCCATGGACTGAGGAGCCTGGAGGGCTTCAGGCCATATGGTCACAAAGAGTCAGACAGGACTGAAGAGACTGGGCATGCATGCACTCATGGAAATTAAATATGTGCAGAAAATAATGTCCACCAGGCTATTGTTTCTTGATCACTTTTTCTCTTTCCTTCCTCCTTACATGCATTCTCTTTAACCATTTCATGTAAAGACTGAAAAACTGAAACATGTTGTTTCCAACATTTTATTTTGTGTGTTTTCAAATACATGGTGAAGGTCAAAGAATTTTACTGTTACCACACATGTGTCCACCATTAAATTGGTTTTTACTATCTTATCATTGTTTTCTTACATTTGTTTATCATATACCTAGCCGCTTATCTACCCCTTTGTTAATCCTTGGTTCATCTCATTTCTTGATACACTTAAATTGAAGATATTGTTGTAGCCACGCATTCTGGGAAACAAACTCCCTCAGAAGGACAACGCAGATAGTGGAGTGCACTTTATTACACCAGCGGGCCCAAGGCAGAGTCTCCTCTTAGCCAAGGACCCTGACCAGCATTTGTGAAAATCTTTTATGCCCCAGGTGTATGTGTCTGAACCCACCGCTCCAAATTCCTTGAGACTTACATAAACCAAGGAAAATACAATCCCAAAAAACCCCATCATTCACATGCTATGTGCTCATGTGCTCAAACGGTCAAACAATTAGCCAATAATCAATAAACCCGAGGTTACACTCCGATAGATACAGAAAAATTTTTAGCCTGTCTAGAGTAAGGGATGATTAGAGTATGTTTTCTCTTAGGCGATGAGTAACATAGACACGATCTTCAAGGTTCCCCTGTCTGGAGGGGTCTTATCCTTCTGTTGTTTTTTTCATAGGCACTAAACACAGAGTTCAGAGTCCATTGGAAAGGTGGCCGAGCATGATCAGCATGAACAGGCCTCAGATGGAGTCCAGGCCCTATGAATTCCTTCTTCATTATCAGTTCACCTTCTATTAAACAGTTCAGCAGAAGTATCTTTTAACTAGAACTGTAAACATGTAATAGTCTTTTTAAGATCAAATCTACATACAATGAAAACCATGTGAGTGTACACTTGCTGCTTTTGTAGATGGCATCACTGACTCGATGGACATGAGTCTGAGTGAACTCCGGGAGTTGGTGATGGACAGGGAGGCCTGGCGTGCTGTGATTCATGGGGTCGCAAAGAGTCGGACACGACTGAGCGACTGAACTGAACTGAACTGAGCAGCTGTATAACCCAAACTTCTATCAAAAAGTAGAACAGCGCCATCAGTCCAGAAAGTTGTCCCACGCTCCTTTCCAGTCAAGCCCCTCTGCCACTGTTTCTGAGGCAAGTGCTGTTCTGATTTGTTTCTACTACAGATTAGTTTTATCTGTTCTAAACCTTTCTATAAACAGGAATGCACGTATTCTTTTATATAAGGATCCTTTCACTGAGCACATTCTGAGATTTATGTTAAATTATCAGCGTTTCATTCTTTTTTATTGCTGAATAGAATTTCCTGGTAGTATGAATACTTTGTTGATCCATTCTCCTATGGAAGGTGCTGCGGCTGTTTTCAGTACCAGGCTGTTATGATTAAACTGCTCTGAATATTCCTGTGCATGTTTTTTGGTGGGCATATATTTTCATGTCTCTTCCGTAAATACCTGGAAGAGAGATTGCTGGATCATAAAGCATATGTATGTTTACTTTTTTAAAAAATAAAACTCCAGAACTCCCTTCTCTGAAGTAGTTATTTTACATTTTAAATGTAAATGTAACTACAATTAAAAATTAAAGTAGTTATTTTACCACTTTACATTCCCACTGGAAATACAAGGGAGTTCAGCTAGTCTACATTCTTCTTTACCCCGTCAGACTTTTCCATCTTAGTGGAAGCTGTAGTTGTATCTTGTGATATTCATTTGTGTTTCCCTGCTGATTAACAAAGTCCAGCACCTATTCAGATGCTTATTGCCTATTTGTATAATTTTCTGTAGAGTGTCTGTTCAAATATGTTACCCATTTCTTAGGGAGCTATTTATATTGCTTATTGAACTGTGGGAGTTTGAAAGTAGATAACAGATATTAGAAAGAACAACGTTTTATGTGTTGCATTTCTCCCTGAAACCAGTGTAGGATGTTGTGCATGAGTGCTCAAAATATTTGCTACTTACTCGTGTTGCACTGAAAAGGACAAAAGAGGAATGAGTCTTTCTCTTTCCCTTTACTGAGAATGAAGAAGATAAAGAAAACAGTGAGCCCCCCTGAACACCCCTACTTTTTGTTTTTTCTTTTACTTTAGCTGCTCCTAACTCTGCATGTCTATAGCTAAGCTTGCTTTTCTGTCCCCTAACTCTGCAAGAGCTACAATTCACATTTTTTCCTTTGACTCTATGCTAAATACACCCCCTAACTGGTGTTTATGCTTACAACACCCTTCCCCTTGTAGTTACATATCAGAAAGAAGCCAAAGAGCCACCAAATTGCAAGACTCAATTACTGGGTTACTGATCTGGTTTATGACTGTCTTTGAAACAATGCAAGAGGAAGAAAGCAAGATCGTATCACCTTTGTTCCTCATCACTGACTGCTGACTCCTTGCCTTACATAAACCCCTAGAGTCCACGTGGAGCTGGGGGACACTTATTGAGGCATGAGTCTACTGTGTTCCCCTCTCCACCGACTGAGAATTAAATCCACCTTTCTATTTCCTCCAAACTATGTCTCATTCAGCTTCAGTCGGCAGAGAAGGCCAAGGTTTTGGCCAGTAACACTTGTAATTTGAAATTGACACTCCTAAAAAGATAGGCATAACCCGACACTTGAAACTTTGAAAAATGCTCCATATCAATATTGTACCATTTGCCATACTCTTCTCTCCACAAAACAATTTGATTGGCTTGCTCTCCCATAGTTTGACAGAATTTTTTTTTTTCTTTTTGTTTTTACTTATCACTTTTGTTGAAGAGAGCACAAGGTAGAGAGAAGCAGCTTTTTATGTCCTGGAGTAGACTGTGCCAGCGGTTATAACTTCAATGTTATTAAAACCACAGTCAAGGAAAACTAACCAAACTGATCACATGGACCACAGCCTTGTCTAGCTCAATGAAACTATGAGCCGTGCCATGTAGGGCCACCCAAGACAGACGGGTATTGGCTGAGAATTCTGACAAAATGTAGTCCACTGGACAAGGGAATGACAAATCACTTCAGTATTCTTGCCTTGAGAACCCCATGAACAGTATGAAAAGGCAAAAAGAGAGAACACTGAAAGAGGAACTCCCCAGGTCAGTAGGTGCCCAATATGCTGCTGGAGATGAGTGGAGAAAACACTCCAGAAAGAATGAAGAGACGGAGCCAAAGCAAAAACAACACCCAGTTGTGGGTGCAACTAGTGATGGAAATAAAGTCCGATGCTGTAAAGAGCAATATTGCATAGGAACCTGGAATGTCAGGTCCATGAATCAAGGCAAATTGGAAGTGGTCAAACAGGGTGCAAGAGTGAGCACTGACATTTTAGGAATCAGAGAACTAAAATGGACTGGAATGGGTGAATTTAACTCAGATGACCATTATATCTACTACTGTGGGCAGGAATCCCTTAGAAGAAGTGGAGTAGCCATCATAGTCAACAAGAGAGTCCAAAATGCAATACTTGGATGCAATCTCAAAAACGACAGAATGATCTCTGTTCATTTCCAAGGCAGTCCATTCAATATCATGGTAATCCAAGCCTATGCCCCAACCAGTAATGCTGAAGAAGCTGAAGTTGAACAGATCTATGAAGACCTACAAGACCTTCTAGAACAAACACCCCCAAAAGATGTCCTTTTCATTATAGGGAACTGGAATGCAAAAGTAGAAAGTCAAGAAACATCTGGAGTAACAGGCAAATTTGGCCTTGTAGTACAAAACAAAGCAGATCAAAAGCTAACAGAGTTTTGCCAAGAGAATGCACTGGTCATAGCAAACACCCTCTTCCAACAACACAAGAGAAAACTCTACACATGGACATCACCAGATGGTCAATACTGAAATCAAATTGGTTATATTCCTTGCAGCCAGAGATGGAGATGCTCCATACAATCAACAAAAACAAGACCAGAAGCTGACAGTGACTCAGATTATGAACTCCTTATTGCCAAATTCAGAGGTAAATTGAAGAAAGTAGGGAAAACCACTAGACCATTCAGGTATGACCTAAATCAAATCCTTTATGATTATACAGTGGAAGTGACAAATAGATTCAAGGGATTAGATCTGATAGTGTCTGAAGAACTATGGATGGAAGTTTGTGACATTGTACAGGAGGCAGAAGTGATGGAATTCCAGTTGAACTATTTCAAATCCTAAAAGATGATGCTGTGAAAGTGCTGCACTCAATATGCAGTAAGTTTGGAAAACTCAGCAGTGGCCAAAGGACTGGAAAAGGTATAGTTTTATTCCAGTCCCAAGGAAAGGCAATGCCAAAGAATGCTCAAACTACCGCACAATTGCACTCATCTCACATCTTCTGTATATTCTTGCCACCTCTTCTGAATATCTCCTGCTTCTGTTAGGTCCATACAATTTGTCTTTTATTGTGCTCATCTTTGCATGAAATGTTCCCTTGATATCTCCAATTTTCTTGAAGAGATCTCTAGTCTTTCCCGTTCTAATATTTTCCTCTATTTCTTTGCATTGATAGCTGAGGAAGGCTTTCTTATCTCTCCTTGCTATTCTTTGGAACTCCTCATTCAAATGGGTATATCCTAGCAAAGTAATGCTCAAAATTCTCCAGGCTAGGCTTCAACAATACATTAACTGTGAACTTCCAGATGTTCAAAGTGGATTTAGAAAAGGCAGAGGAACCATAGATCAAATTGCCAGCATCTGCCAGATCATTGAAAAAGTGAGAGAGTTCCAGAAAAACATCTATTTCTACTTTATTGACTATGCCAAAGCCTTTGACTGTATGGATCACAACAAAGTGGAAAATTCTTAAAGAGATGGGAATACCAGACCTCCTGACCTGCCTCCTGAGAAATCTGTATGCAGGTAAACAAGCAACAGTTAGAACTGGACATGGAACAACAGACTAGTTATAAATAGGAAAAGAAGTACGTCAAAGCTGTATACTGTCTCGCTGCTGATTTAACTTATATGCAGAGTACATCTGGAGAAGGCAAGGGCATTCCACTCCAGAACTCTTGCCTGGAAAATCCCATGGATGGAGGAGCCTGGTAGGCTACAGTCCATGGGATCACTAAGAGTCAGACCCAACTGAGAGATTTCACTTTCACTTTTCACTCTCATGCATTGGAGAAGGAAATGGCAACCCACTCTGGTGTTCTTGCCTGGAGAATCCTAGGGATGGGGGAGCCTGGTGGGCTGCCATCTATGGGGTCGCACAGAGTGGGATATGACTGAAGCAACTTAGCAGCAGCAGCAGCAGCAGAGTACATCATGAGAAAGGCTGGGCTAGAGGAAGCACAAGCTGGATTCAAGATTGCCAGGAGAAATATCAATAACCTTAGATATGCAGATGACACCGCCTGTATGGCAGAAAGCAAAGAAAAACTAAACAGCCTCTGGATGAAAGTGAAAGAGGAGAATGGAAAAGTTGGCTTAAAACTCAATATTCAGAAAACTAAGATCATGGCATCCAGTCCCATCACTTCATAGCAAAAAGAGGGGAAACAATGGAAACAGTGAGAGACTTTATTTTAGAGGGCTCCAAAATCACTGTAGATGGTGACTACAGCCATGAAATTAAAAGACGCTTGCTCCTTGGAAGAAAAGCTATGACCATCCTAGATAGCATATTAAAAAGTTGAGACATTACTTTGTCAACAAAGATCAGTCTGGTCAAAGCTATGTTTTTTCCAGTAGTCATGTTTGGATGTGAGAGTTGGACTATAAAGAAAGCTGAGCGTGGAAGAATTGATGTTTTTGAAGTGTGGCATTTGAGAAGACTCTTGAGAGTCCCTTGGACTGCAAGGAGATCCAACCAGTCAATCCTAAAGAAAATTAGTCCTGAATATTCATTAGAAGGGCTGATGCTGAAGCTGAAACTCCAGTACTTTGGCCACCTGATGCTAAGAACTGACTCACTGGAAAAGACCCTTATGCTGAGAAAGATGGAAGGTGGGAGGAGAAAGGGATGGCAGAAAATGAGGTGGTTGGATGGCATCACCAACGTGAGGGACATGAGTTTGAGTACATTCCAGAGGTTGGTGATGGACAGGGAAGCCTGGTGCACTACAGTGCACTGGGTCGCAGAGAGTCAGACACATCTGCGTGACTGAACTGACCTCACTGAAAACCTTGGAAGCGAGAGCTTTTGCACTCAGGTTCCTGCATCCTTCAGAGGATTGGATGAGCTGTTAGAAATCTCAGAGAGACCTAAGAGTTTGTTGTGATAAGGGCACGGCAAGACAGAAAGGCTTTTTAAAAATGAAATTTGCTAATCTTGACTGAATGTGTAATTGTAGCTGTCATAAGCAGTGTTATAAGCGGGGCACGCTTTAGAGGAGGAGGTTGGACTATGACAAACATGTTAGGCATTGATGCTCATTCCATAGTGGCAAGTTTTCAATACAGGGCAGATTTGCTAGCTGGCTTTTGCCTCAGAAGCCTGAAGGACCAAGTGTAACCTCATGTTCAGTGATTCTGGTCACACTGAGCCTGGGGCAGCAGAGCTAGAGGACTGGATTTAGATGGCTACAACATTGCGCTACCACTTATTTGTTTGTTGGCCTTTGGGAAGTTACTGAATCTTTCTAAGACTCAATTACTTGAGGATGGGGAGGGTGATTGTGCTTATACCAGAGCAATGTGTGAGAACTACTTAGATGATAAATGTAAAAACTCAATTACATGCAGTGAAGTCAAGCAGAGAAAAACAAATCATATAGCATTGCTTATACATGGAATCTTTAACAAATGGTACAAATAAGCCTATTTACAAAACAAAAATTGAGTCACAGATATAGAAAACAAATTTATGGTGACCAAGGGGGACGGGGGTGAGGGATAAATTAGGAGATTGGAATCGACATATATACGCTATGTGTGTGCACACGTGCATGCTCAGTTGTGTCCGACTCTGCCATCCCGTGGACTCTAGCTCACCAGGCTCCTCTGTTTATGGGATTTCCCAGGGAAGAATACTGAAGTGGGTTGCCGTTTCCTTCTCCAGGGGATCTTCCCTACCCAGGGATCAAACCTGCATCTCTCGTCCCTTGCATTGACAGATTATTTACCCCTGCACCACCTGGGAAGCCTGCCATATACACAGTGTGCTGTGCTGCGCTTAGTCATGTCTGACTCTTTGCAACCCCGTGGACTGTAGCCTGCCAGGCTCTTCTGTCCATGGGGATTCTCCAGGCAAGGATAGTTAACTTCAAAGGACCTACTATATAGTACAGGGAACTCTACTCAGCACTCTATAATAACCTATATTGGAAATGAATCTAAAAAAGAGTGGTTTTATGTATATGTATAGCTGACCCACTTTGCTGTACAGCAGAAACTAACACAGCATTGCAAGCCAACTATGTTCTAATAAAATTAATTTTAAAAAAGCTTGGTTATAGGAATCAACTCTGGATAGTAACTACCATTATTATTTGTACTGATCCTCCCTGGTGGCTCAGTGGTAAAGAATCTGCCTGCCTGTGCAGAGATCAGGTTCAGTCCCTGGACTGGGAAGATCCCTTGAAGAAGGAAATGGCAACCCACACCAGAATTCTTGCTGGGAAAATTCCACAAACAGAGAAGCCCAGTCAGTTAATGTCCAGGGTCACAAAGAGTCAGACAGGACTTAGGGACTAAATAACAACTACAACAGGCAGAAGTAGTAGCAGGCATAACTGCAATAATAGTACTCCTGCTTTAGGAGGGAGGTAAACACCGAGCCTTTCCCAAAAATAAAGGCATGGTAACTGAACGTTTTTATCTTTCTCTTTAATTGGCACTGACTTAGATAGAGATATACTGGTTCCTTTTGAAGCCTTTCTCCGTCTTCAAGTATCCAAATCAGTTGCCATGGCCACGCTTTCTTCCTCACCGCAGTTTTAATTCTTAGATTTTCTCTGCCTTCCTTCCTGTAGAAAAATCAGCACTTGGAGAGTCAGCACCTCTGGTCATTGACGTGCATTGTCAGCACTTTCCCCACCCTTGAGGATCATAAAGCCTGGGGGAAATGAAAAACTGTACCTTATCAGAAAAATGCAGAGGCTCCTGTCACAATGCTTCCTTCAGGTTTGCAATTAAACCTGGCTGGAGGGGAGAGGGATGTTTCGCAGGAACCAGGGACAGGACTGTGTTTTCCTTCTGCTCATTGAAAGCAGAAACAAGAGAATTCAGAGGAAATATAATCCTTTGACTGACCAAGAGGCAGTGAGAAGCTACTATATTCCAGAGGCTTCTCTGCTTTCTGGGCCAGGGTGTTCATTTGTGACATTGTTGAGACTACTGATGAACTGACCATGTAGGTATCTTTCCTTAACTGCTAAGGAGGTAAGCTTGTTATCTGTAGCTCATGCTTGAAGTTTGGCTCAGCATGAAATGCAGCAGCCTGGACATGCATGTCAGAGGTCAACATGATTCTGTCAGAGTCATGCAACCTTCAAGTGTATGTTCACAGAGGGAGAGAGGAAGCAGGGGTACATAAGCTTCTGCTAACTGGCTCTCCCAAGTTCGGGTCGATACTGGCCTGTGCCAAGAAATTTTTCCTTCTGGATTCCTTTTGATTCAAGATGTTAATATAACGCAAGACTCCCCTAAGAACCTAACTAAAAATTATCATGGCCAATAAACGAAGAGGTTAATTGAACAGATTTCTTCCAATCAATAAAACTGCTAGTAAAATTGTGTTTTCTTTCTTGATATCTTTTAAAAATAATTAAGAGATTTTCTTTCTGGCATTTAATTATGCCCTATAGAATTAGGAGCAAAAAATGCTGTTTCCTTTTGTGACCCCAAATTGGCTATTATAGAATAACTATGAGAAACATTAATATCAAATGATGAAGAAAAGAGTAAATTACATGTTAATTTGGCCCTGTGCTTTCATAGTTTTGACTGAAGGATTTTCAGCTTAAGATAAAACAATAATTCGGTCATTAATCTAGTTTCCTTCTCCATCCTTTCCCCCCTGCATGGTGGAATAAGATTTACTAAAAGTGATAAAGTTGCTAAATTAAAATATTTGATAAAGAATAATCCATCTGGAAACACAATATCCCAGAAAATGATTTTATTCCAAAAAATAACAATTAAGAACTTAGTGTCCTTGGAATTAAGATGATCAAAATTTTGCTTGGCATCACTAAATACTTTCTGGTCTATAGTAGGAAAGACTATCAAGGAAAGTCTTTTTGGTGATCAAAACAGAAATGCATTTAGATCGGAAGGAATGATCAAATTCCATGTCAACAATGCATTAATGACAGTTTCTGAAGGGCATACTAGAGGCTGCTGGCTGCCAATTGGATAGTATGAGTCATTTGTTCATTTATTCAGCACCTGGTGTTCCCAAGATAAAGAAATCTTTGAAGACTGAAGATATAGGAGTGAGACCAGTGTGAGAAGAGACAGGAAAGTGCAGTTGTGCCCAGAGGTAGTGGAAGCTCTGCTGAGCCTCAGGTCTCTCTTCAAATGCATTCTTTTAAAGCTTAAAATACAGGTCTCAAGGATGTAGACGGAAAGGGTTATAACACTTTTATTTCTCTTCTTGGGGTTCTAATAAGTGCTGTCATTTTTCATTTTACTTTGGTGTTCAGAAAATACTAAATTTTAAATGTACAGTGGCAATTGGGATTACCATTGTTCTTTCTCTTGAGAATTCAGTAGAAGACTAATTGCTATAAAAGTCAGTTTAGTCCAGTCACTCAGTCGTGTCTGACTATGCGACCCCATGGACTGCAGCACACCAGGCTTCCCTCTCCATCACCAACTCCTGGAGCTTGCTCAATCTCATGTTCATGGAGTAGTTGATGCCATCCAACCATCTCATCCTCTGTTGTCCCCTTCTCCTCCTGCCTTCAATCTTTCCCAGCATTCGGGTATTTTCTAATGAGTCAGTTCTTCCCATCAGGTGGCCAAAGTATTGGAATTTCAGCTTCAACATCAGTCCTTCCAATGAATATTCAGGACTGATTTCCTTTAGGATTGACTGGTTGGATCTCCTTGCAGTCCAAGAGAGTCTCAAGAGTTTTCTCTAACATCAGAGTTCAAATGGTTGATACATTTGTAACATTCTACTCCTTTGTTCATTTGAAAAGAGTTGTTTCATTCTGATTTTTAAAGTTTATTGTAGAATTTAGGAAAGACTCACAAATACATTAAATAGAACAAAAAAATCATAATTTTATCAGCAATAAATATCTGTTGATATTTTGGTATATATATACATCAAGCCTTTTAGGTTCTCTGCACATGTAGCCATTCTATTAAGTAGCCCAAACTTAGTAGAGCATGAATGTGAAAATGTTTGTCTTTCTTCTATTACTCCCTATCTTCTAGACTACATGACTGAACCACTTAACAAAAAGTTGCATAGATTCCAAAACTTTCTGATCATTTCCCTTTTTTCAAGCATATAAACAACAGGAAGCAAACACAAAAGTAGACCAGTCTTCTCTGGTTGAAGACTCCCATCTCCTTTCCCAGTTAAAGTATTTTCAGCCAAGTTTGTGGGGAGAGGAGCATGTACTTCACTCTTCTCATCCTTCCTACTCCCTCCTTATGGAGTGAGAGGTGTGTGTATGATCTGCTCAAATAGCACTCCTTTTCATTCCTGCTCTTGGGAGTTTGTCTGGAAGTACATTTACCTCTGGGCCAGAAGGAGGGATATGAAATGGACTAACCTCACTTCAGGGATGAATGCTCCAAGGTATCATGGAAACTGCACTCCTGCTGACTCTTTCAACTCCAACAGTTAAGTATTTATTTTGCTCCCAGTTCCTTGTTCTTCCTGTTCTCTAGATGAGGTGTCAGGACAGTTGAGGAGGGGAACTAGCAAAGTGGTTGGAGTAGTGGAGCTTACTCATCTATCTGTTAATAAACTGAGGGAGGATTCTGACACCACTCACTGGCATCTGTCTTGGAAAATTTTGGTATTTGAAAACACGTCCCACAGCTTTTGATCCTAGCAGGCAATCATAGGATTACAGAAAAAGTCCTACTTAACATCCTATTACATGTAATATTTTGTTGTTTAGTTGCTAAGTCATGTCTGACTCTGCGACCCAATGGCTGTAGCCCACCAGGCTCTTCTGTCCATGGGATTTCCCAGGCAAGAATACTGGAGTGGGTTGCCATTTCCTGCTCCAGGGGATCTTCATGACCTGGGGATTGGGTCCAAATCTCCTGTGTTGGCAGGTGGATTCTTGACCATTGAGCCACCAGGAAAGCCATGTATATATAAGAAGTGAACGTAGTGCATTAAAACATGTTGCTGTACTTTTCCCATTTGCTTGTGTTCATACATGCTCTTCTCCAGTCAGCTTAAGGCATCATTCTGCCATTCTTGATGATGAAGTGTGTATTTGTTGGGGTGAGGAAGGGGTGGGACAAAGTGGTACAGTAAGCATTCAGTGAGAAACTTTCAGCTTCTAACTTCCAAGATAGAATTCTACAACAAAACCCCAAGCTTGAAAACCAGGCACTAATATAGAGAGAATACTAGAAAATCATTATATTAAGAATCAAGTTATAAGGACTCAGATTACAGGATGTCTGGCACCGTATAGTGATAATCTCCCTTCTGCCTGTCATGGCCAGAACATGAGGGAAAATGACATTGGCAGAGCAGGAAATCTAAGAGAAAATCTAGCCCTAGCAGAATCCAAAGTATGCATCATACAGATGAGGAGAAAAGCAGAGGGGATAATGTGGTTCCCAATCTTCACTGTGACTTAGAATGTCAGAAGAGTTTCAGATAAATTGAGATACGTCTGGAGTTTCTATCTCAATTCCTGTTTAGAAAAAGATTGTCACAGATGGGACCTCCAGAGTTAACCTGGAAGTAACCACATCAAGTAAATTCAACAGTGCAGTCTAGTTAAGCGGGAGAAAAGCAAGACTTTCTGGGATGTTCCCAGTTCTTATAGGTCAGGTTTGGGAGCCATGCTTTCCCACAGTCCTCTAACAATGTCTGAGAGTAGCTGTACTGAGAGATGGTGGAGCTTCTTTGAAGCCGCCATAGATAGAGGCAAGTTGATCTGGAGTAGCTTCTATGCCACATACAGTCTAGGACAGAGGAGACAGAGGGGTACGAGTAAACAGAGGCCTCTACTCTTTATCCAGGGCCATGAAGACTGATGTATGATCTTCATTAAGATCAATCAAATAAACTGGGACAAGACCTTGAATTCTGCTTGCAGGATACACAGTAGAGACCATCACTGTGGTAGATGGTAGCACCAAAGGTGTACACATTCCCCTCCTGCCCCTGAGCCATCAGGAGGACACACAAGTGCCATAGATACCACGCAGATCATCATGAGCAAGAACGGGTAAAGGAAGGTGGTTTAAATTCCTGACATTTAGCTAAAGACTTGAGCTAATTAATGAGACAGTTGAAATTAGAGAATGCCAGACACAAAACCTAATATTTTTTTCTACTGCTCAGTGTGTGTGTGTATAGGGAGGTCTGAATTTTAGACTTCAAATTTATTTTTAGTCCTTCTTGTAAAAATGCTATAAAAAACATTGAATTTTTTTTCTTCTGTTTATTCACTATTACAGAAAAAGCTGTGTTTAATAATGTCCTAAACATACATGTATGGGTACATAAGCAAGTATGTTGTGAAGATATATTTTCAGATATAGAATTTTTCTGCTAAAGCTTATATGCATTTTCAATTTTGATATACTTTACCAATTCTTTATCATGAAGAAGAAAGCCTCAATTTTCACTATTCACAATAGAGTATGAGAAGGTCTACCTTCCCATACCCTAGTCTTTTTGGTAATATCTAGGAAAGCAGAAAATGCTCGTAACCCAGAACTCATGTTTAATTTCTGAGATCTTTAAGAGAAAAATTATTTCTTATGTTAACCAGAAGTCATACTAAGATATTCACTTCAGTTTTTGAAGTGCAAACTGTTTATAATTTGAAAAATTGGCTATAAATCAAATGTCCAAAATACTGATGGGTAGATATAATACATTCAAATGACATGTTATATAAAAGTTAAGATGAGTGTACTAGGACAACTAACATACATTGAATTCAGAAACACATGGAAATACAAAGTAATGTTTCAGAAAGCAACATACCATGTATTATTTATAGATATATGTATTACTAAATGGTTAAAAATATTTCAGTTCAGTCGCTCAGTCATCTCCGACTCTTTGCAACCCCATGAATCGCAGCGCTCCAGGCCTCCCTGTCCATCACCAACTCCTAGAGTTCACTCAAATTCACGTCCATCGAGTTGGTAATGCCATCCAGCCATCTCATCCTCTGTCATCCCCTTCTCCTCCTGCCCTCAAACCCTCCCAGCATCAGGGCCTTTTCCAATGAATCAACTGTTCGCATGAGGTGACCAAAGTACTGGAGTTTCAGCTTTAGCATCAGTCCTTCCAAAGAACACTCCTTTAGAATGGACTGGTTGGATCTCCTTGCAGTCCAAGGGACTCTCAAGAGTCTTCTCCAACACCACACTTCAAAAGCATCAATTCTTCGGCGCTCAGCTTTCTTCACAGTCCAACTCTCACATCCATACATGACCACAGAAAAACCATAGCCTTGATTAGACGGACCTTTGTTGGCAAAGTAATGTCTCTGTTTTCAATATGCTATCTAGGTTGGCCATAACTTTCCTTACAAGGAGTAAGCGTCTTTTAATTTCATGGCTGCAATCACAATCTGCAGTGATTTTGGAGCCCCCCAAAATAAAGTCTGACACTGTTTCCACCGTTTCCCCATCTATTTCCCATGAAGCGATGGGACCAGATGCCATGATCTTCATTTTCTGAATGTTGAGCTTTAAGCCAACTTTTCCACTCTCCTCTTTCACTTTCATCCAAAGGCCTTTTAGTTCATCTTCACTCTCTGTCATAAGGGTGGTGTCATCTGCATATCTGAGGTTATTGATATTTCTCCCAGAATCTTGATTCCAGCTTGTGCTTCCTCCAGTCCAGCGTTTCTCATGATGTACTCTGTATATAAGTTAAATAAGCAGGGTGACAATATACAGCCTTGACGTACTCCTTTTCCTATTTGGAACCAGTCTGTTGTTCCATGGCCAGTTGCAACTGTTGCTTCCTGACATGCATATAGGTTTCTCAAGAGGCAGGTCAGGTGGTCTGGTATTCCCATCTGTTTCAGAATTTTCCACAGTTTATTGTGATCCACACAGTCAAAGGCCTTGGCATAGTCAATAAAGCAGAAATAGATGTTTTTCTGGAACTCTCTTGCTTTTTCGATGTATTCACCCAATTAATGATAGCAGAGAAATAGAGTTTAGGGTGGGAAGAGAAGGAGTGAAGGGAGTGAAAACAAAGATTCTACTTTATTATGTTTTGTTTCTTTTATTATTATGAGAAATCTGTATGCAGGGCAGGAAGCAACAGTTAGAACTGGACATGGAACAACAGACCGGTTCCAAATAGAAAAAGGAGTACATCAAGGCTATATATTGTCACCCTGCTTATTTAACTTCTATGCAGAGTACATGATGAGAAATGCTGGACTGGAAGAAATGCAGGCTGGAATCAAGATTGCCAGGAGAAATATCAATAACCTCAGATGTGCCGATGACACCACCCTTATGGCAGAAAGTGAAGAGGAACTAAAAAGCCTCTTGATGAAAGTGAAAGAGGAGAGTGAAAAAGTTGGCTTGAAGCTCAACATTCAGAAAATGAAGATCATGGCATCTGGTCCCATCGCTTCATGGGAAATAGATGGGGAAACAGTGGAAACAGTGTCAGATTTTATTTTGCGGGGTGTCAAAATCACTGCAGATGGTGACTGCAGCCATGAAATTAAAAGACGCTTACTCCTTGTAAGGAAAGTTATGACCAACCTAGATAGTATATTCAAAAGCAGAGACATTACTTTGCCGACTAAGGTCCATCTAGTCAAGGCTATGGTTTTTCCAGTGGGCATGTATGGATGTGAGAGTTGGACTGTGAAGAAGGCTGAGCGCTGAAGAATTGATGCTTTTGAACTGTGGTGTTGGAGAAGACTCTTGAGAGTCCCTTGGACTGCAAGGAGATCCAACCAGTCCATTCTGAAGGACATCAGCACTGGGATTACTTTGGAAGGAATGATGCTAAAGCTGAAACTCCAGTACTTTGGCCACCTCATGCGAAGAGTTGACTCACTGGAAAAGACTCTGATGCTGGGAGGGATTGGAGACAGGAGGAGAAGTGGATGACAGAGGATGAGATGGCTGGATGGCATCACTGACTCAATGGACATGAGTCTGAGTGAACTCTGGGAGATGGTGATGGACAGAGAGGCCTGGCGCGCTGCGACTCATGGGGTCGCAAAGAGTCGGACACAACTGAGTGACCGAACTGAACTGAACTGAACAAAATAACATTAACCAATTCTGTGTAGTATATATTATAAATCTTGATTTTTTTCTCATACATTTTTGCATTTTTTTCAAAGAAAGAAATCCAGGCCCCTTGGTCCTTAGCCTGTTAAGAGTACCTTAACCCAACAGCAGCTAGGTTTCATGCCTATTTATTTTATAAATATTAAACATATAGTTGTTGTTGTTTAGTCACTCAATTGTGTCTAACTCTTTTGAGACCACATGGACTGTAGCCCACCAGGCTCCTCTGTCCATGGGATTTCCCAGGCAAGAATAGTGGAGTGGATTGCTATTTCCTTCTCCAGGAGATCTTTCAGACCCAGGGTTTGAACCCATGTCTCTTGCATTGGCAGGTTGATTCTTTACCTCTGAGCCACCAGGGAAGCCCACAGATACAGTAGTAAAGTGTGAAATTCTAAAGTTCTAAGGCTAATATTAACAACTTCATTCTCCTAGATTGCTATTTTCTAGACTATTTCTCTTTGCCTAAGTGAAATTCAAAAAAAATATTTTGAGAATCGTTCATCATTTTCCATTACATCCTATGTTTATCTCCTTTGTACTCTGAAAATAGTAATAAAGAATTGCTTCTTCACACAGTAGGTAGTCATATTCTGACTGTTTAATAGATTGAGTGAAATTTTTAAAAGAAATTTGTAGCCAACACAACCACTTCTGGACTGGAAACCAAAGTATGCTGGGACTTTGTAAAGTGGGTATAGACTCTGGCCCTCATGGTGAAGTGAAGTGAAGTGAAGTCTCTCAGTCGTGTCCGACTCTTTGTGACCCCATGGACTGTAGCCCACCAGGCTCCTCCGTCCATGGGGTTCTCCAGGCAAGAATAATGGAGTGGGGTGCCATTTCCTTCTCCAGGGGATCTTCCCGATCCAGGGATCGAACCCAGGTCTCCCACATCGCAGGCAGATGCTTTAACCTCTGAGCCCTCATGTTGCCTGTGTGAAAATTCACTTTGGAGGTACAAATAAATTGCCAGTTGTCTGTCCTGTTCATTTGGCAAAACCATCTTTTTTTATATACATTGTTGAAGCTGGTGACTGAGAACTTAATTTAACCTGAAAATGCTGAAAATGCTGCAGCATTGGAATGATTCTCAGCTGGTGATCTTAGGTGGGCTCCTTACCAGCACCTACCAGCACCTTATGGAGCCCCCTGTGAGGATGTTATTAGATTTGTGGGGTCCACATAAAGAAATGTGTTAATTTGTTTTGTAAAGGAAACAGCATGGGTCTGTGAAGTATACATGTAGCTGTAACTAACCATCTGTTCCAGCAAACCCTAATCCCCATCCTCAGCTCTGGTGGGCTGCTATGCAAAATAGTGGTCTAGTTTTACACTCCTGCCCCTGGAGTATGAGAGCTCCTGTTGGCTACTACTTATTTAGCATTTGACATATTCAGACTTGTAAACTGTGGAAACCAGAGGTATTGCTTTATTGTTTTATTTGCCTTTCCCTCATTACTAATGAAGTGTAGCAACTTAGAAGTTTATTGGCTGCTGGAAACCTCTTCTGTGAATTGTAGCTTCTGGAGAAGGAAATGGCAACCCACTCCAGTACCTTTGCCTGGAAAATCCCATGGACGGAGGAGCCCGGTAGGCTACAGTCCATGGGGTCACAAAGAGTCGGACACGACTGAGCGATTTCACTTTCACTTTCCCTATACCTTCTCCAGTGATTTGACCTTTTTTTATTGATTTGTAGTTCATTGATATTCTGAGTGAAAATATTTTAACTATATATATATATATATATATATATACACACGCACACACACACACACACATATATGGTCGTTTATTTTCTAAGTTGTGTCCTACTCTTGCGACCCCGTGGACCTGCCAGGCTCCTCTGTTTATGGGATTTCACAGGCAAGAATACTGGAGTGGGTTGCCATTTCCTTCCTCATATATATAATTATGTAAATATATATATTTCCAAATGTTCTTGCAGGCCTTTTAACCTTGTTTATGGGGTCTAATGCTGAATTTTAAAATGTTGTTATTGTTGAATTTATCAACTATTTCCTTCATTGATTATGCTATTTGAGCCCTGTTTAAGCTCTTTTCTATGTCAAGGTCACAAAGATGATCTTGTATAATTTCTTCTGGTGGTTTCAAAGGTTTTTTATTTCATTAAGGTCTCTAAAATATCAGGATCTCATTTCTTATCTCAGTTTTAGATAAGGGTCCAATATTTCCATATGAATATCCCAATTACTTATGCCATTCACTGAATATCTAACATTTTCCCATGATATTTAGTTCCATTTCTATTATATATACTAGGTTTTGATGTGTTTGGTGGTCTATTTTGACATTTGTTATTATTTTGTTCTAAATATACAATTTTTCATAACTTTCATTAACATGTATTCAACCCAGGTACTTTTTAGCAATGAGACTTTTAGTTTCACTCACATTTTAAAATAGTTCTGATATTGGCCATTTCTGATTTAATGGTTATGGAACAATACAATATGGCTGTACAGGAGCTATTTGGGGGGATTTGCTGAGACTTTGGAGAAGGCAAGGGCAACCCACTCCAGTACGTACTTTTGCCTGGAAAATCCCATGGGTGGGGGAGCCTGGTGGACTGCAGTCCATGGGGCCCGTGAAGAGTCACACACGACTGAGTGACTTCACTTCCACTTTTCACTTTCACGCATTGGAGAAGGAAATGGCAACCCACTCCAGTGTTCTTGCCTGGAGAATCCCAGGGACGGGGGAGCCTGGTGGGCTGCTGTCTATGGGGTCGCACAGAGTCGGACACGACTGAAGCGACTTAACAGCAGCAGCAGCAGCTGAGACTTCATGGACTACTGAGTGGTCAGCTTTGGAACATTTTCATATGCACTTGAAAATTAGTTGTGTGGAATTAAAAACATATCTAGTAAATACAGCATGTTAATTTTTGTTGTTAAAATCTTCTGTAGCTATAGTAGTTTTACTAGTATTTGACCTATCAGTTTCCAACAGATGATTTAAAATATTCTGCTTGAATGTTGGATTACTAAATTGTTCCCTATAATTCCATCAGTTTTTTCCTTATATGTTTTGCACAGTGATGTTAGTTGCCTAGAATTGGGATTTCTGTATCTCCACTGCACATTATTTTCTTCATTATCGTACACTGGGTGCTTATCTTCAGTGAATTTTTGTTGTTATTTTGTTTTCCTTTGCAAGTTGTCTGGATATGAAGTCAATCCTAGATGGTGGTTTTCCATTTCCATCTATCTGATCCCATGGATTCCATGATTTCTGATTTGTTTTCTTGTTAACTTCTTGGCTTTTGTTCTTAGTTACTTTAGTGTGCAATTCCAGTTTCTTATGCTTGGTTCTACTTTTCATCCGCAGGCCTATGTGAATCATAAGCAGTTAGTTTAGTCTCAGAATCAGTTGGTGGACTTTCTCATTTCACACATCAAGTCCCTCTTACTAGCCTTTTGTGTTTCTCAGTATTTTGCTGCTAGACCTCCTCTAGCACTGGGAGTGATCCAGGCTGTTAAAGGTCCTTTTCCACAACCCTCTACATTAGGGTTTATATGCACCTGTAATAGCTGCAAACCATTTATCTGCACCCTTTGATCACCACTCTGTGTATTTATCTTATGGTCAGTTCCCAAGTTTTCAAGGAACTCTTTTCAGTTTTAAGTTCAGCTTTGCATTTTCAATTTTTAAAGGTAACTTTATTATATTTCATCCTGAAAGTCTATGTGTGTTTGTGTATGTGTGTGTGCATGGGGGAGAATAGATGATAATTCCAAGTGAGTTAATCCTTTAAATCAATTGCTAAGTTGCTTCAGTCATGTCTGAATCTTTGTGACCCCATGAACCGTAGCCCACCAGGCTCCTCTGTCCATGGGATTCTCCAGGCAAGAATATTGAGGAGGGTTGCCATGTCCTTCTCCAGGGAATCCTTCCAACCTAGGGATCGAACATAAACACAAATACATATGAGCATTTTTTTGCCTTTAATTTTAATGAAGAAGATATCATTCAACTGTTAATGATTCTTCTGATCATTGGTTCAAAATACATACAATCTAAAGTATGTGTTTTGAATAGTCACATAGTAATACTGGGCCAGTCTAGTCCCCTTGAGGCTCAAGCTTGCCTTGGAGCCTGATGGAAGTTGTTGTCCAGTTTTGATTTCCTTGTAGAGAGTCTTAGGGTGAACTGGTGTCCTCTGCATGAAAGGGAGAAATATTAAAGGAGAGTTATTGACTATAATCTCCTTGGAGCAGCCAGCCCACTGGTCATGGAAAATATGCCCCAGTGGTTATTGGGAATTGTAGTCTGCTATGCTTTACTGATTGGTAGGAGGAACAGAGTTGGGGAGTTCAATTTATGACTTTATTTCCCTAACTTCAGTCAGTACCTGTCACCTTCATGAAGTTTGCCAAACATGAAGACCTACTGTTCTCTTAACTTAGTTTGATCCTGTATTTTTTATTATTATTTTAAATAGAAGCTTTATATCACTGCCCTTTATGCCATAAATAAGTGGACATGAAATAACCCTTAAACATAACAGTGTAATTAAACTCTGGGTAGATGCTGTTGCCTGCCAAGGGAACAGTCTTCCACTTCTTAAAAGGAAAGATTAACAAATATCCATTGCTCTATTAGAGGTTTACTTGATTTTATTGTTATTACATACAATGATATAGTAAAAATAACTTTACTTGGTATTTCATAAGGACTTCCCTGGTGGCTCAGACTGTTAAGCATCTGTCTACAATGTGGGAGACCCGGGTTCGATCCCTGGGTCGGGAAGATCCCCTGGAGAAGGAAATGGCAATCCAAAGAGTTGGACACGACTGAGTGACTTTACCTGGTATTACATATTTGTAATCTTAATCTAGAGTAGATAACCAAAAATAGAATTTCTTGATTTAAATGCATATATTTTATTTTACTCTATTTTGGTACATATGTTGTTACTGCTGTAAAGTCACTCAGTCATGTCCGACTATTGTGACTGCATGGACTGCAGCATGCCAGGCTCCCTATCCTTCAACATCTCCCAGAGTTTGCTCAAACTCATGTCCATTGAGTCGGTGATGCCATCCAACCATCTCATCCTCTGTCGCCCCCTTCTCATCCTGCCTTCAATCTTTCCCAGCATCAGGGTCTTTTCTAAAGAGTCTACTCTTCACAACAGGTGGCCAAAATATTGGAGCTTCAGCTTCAGCATCAGTCATTCCAATGAATATTCAGGGTTGATTTCCTTTAGGATTGACTGTTTTGGTCTCCTTGGAGTTCAAGGACTCTCAAGAGTCTTCTCCAATACCACAGTTCAAAGGCATCAATTCTTTGGTGCTCAACCTTCTTTATAGTCCAATTCTCACATTCATACATGACTACTGGAAAAACCAAACATTTGACTATATGAACTATACAGACTTTTGTTGGTAAAGTAATGTCTCTGCTTTTTAATATGCTGTCTAGGTTTATCATAGCTTTTCTTCAGAAGGGCAAGCATCTTTTAACTTCATGGCTGCAGTCAGCATCTGCAGTGATTTTGGAGCCCAAGAAAATAAAGTCCATCAATTTTCATTGTGTCCCCATCTATTTGTCATGAAGTGATGGGAACAGATGCTCTGATCTTAGTTTTTTTAATGTTGAGGTTTTCTTTTTAAAATTAATTTATTTTTTAATTGAAAGGTAATTGCTTTATAGAATTTTGTTGTCTTCTGTCAATTATCAACATGAATAAGCCATAGCTTTTTCACTCTCTTCTTTCATCTTCATCAAAAGGCTCTTTCAGTTCAGTTCAGTCACTCAGACCTGTCTGACTCTTTGTGACCCTATGGACTGCAGCACGTCAGTCCTCCCTGTCCATCACCAACTCCCAGAGTTTACTCAAATTCATGTCCATTGAGTCAGTGATGCCATCCAAACATCGCATCCTCTGTCGTTCCCTTCTCCTTCCTCCTTCAATTTTTCTAAGCATCAGGGTCTTTTCCAGTGAGTCAGTTCTTCTCATCAGGTGGCCAAAGTATTAGAGTTTCAGCTTCAACAACAGTCCTTCCAATGAATATTCAGGACTGATTTCCTTTAGGATGGACTGGTTGGATCTCCTTGTGGTCCAAGGGACTCTCAAGAGCCTTCTCCAACACCACAGTTCAAAAGCATCAATTCTTCTTGCTCAGTTTTCTTTATTATTTTTTTAAATATAAATTTATTTATTTTAATTGGAGGTTAATTACTTTACAGTAATGTATTGGTTTTGCCATACATCAACATGAATCCACCACAGGTATACACGTGTTCCCCATCCTGAACCCCCCTCACTCCTCCCTCCTCATACCATAGTCCAACTCTCACATCCATACATGACCACTGGAAAAACCATAGCCTTGACAAGATGGACCATTTTTGGCAAAGTAATGTCTCTCCTTTTTAATATGCTATCTAGGTTGGTCATGACTTTTCTTCCAAGGAACAAGAGTCTTTTAATTTCATGGCTGCAATCGCCATCTGCAGTGATTTTGGAGCCCCCCAAAATAAAGTCTGTGCCACTGTTTCCACTGTTTCCCTGTCTGTTTGCCATGAAATGATGGGACCAGATGCCATTATCTTAGTTTTCTGAATGTTGAGCTTTAAGCCAACTTTTTCACTCTCCTCTTTCACTTTCATCAAGAGGCTCTTTAGTTCTTCACTTTCTGCCATAAGGGTGGTGTCATCTGCATATCTGAGGTTATTGATATTTCTCCTGGCAGTCTTGATTCCAGCTTGTGCTTCATCCAACCCAGCTTTTCTCATGATGTACTCTGCATAGAAGTTAAATCAGCAGGAAGACAATATACAGCCTTAACGTACTCCTTTCCTGATTTGGAACCAGTCTATTGTTCCATGTCCAGTTCTAACTGTTGCTTCCTGATCTGCATACAGATTTCTCAAGAAGCAGGTCAGGTGGTCTGGTATTCCTATCTGTTTAAGAATTTTCCACAGTTTATGGTGATACACATAGTCAAAGGCTTTGACATAGTCAATAAAGCAGAACTCGATTTTTTTCTGAAATTCTCTTGCTTTTTCGATGACCTAACAGATGTTGGCAATTTGATCTCTGGTTCCTCTGCATTTTCTAAATCCAGCTTGTACATCTGTAGTTCTCGGTCCATGGACTTTTGAAGCCTAGCATGAAGGATTTTGAGCATGACATTGCTAGCATGTGAAATGAGTTCAGTTGTGCAGTAGTTTGAACATTCTTTGGCATTGCTTTTCTTTGGGATTGGAAACCTTTTCCAGTCCCGTTGCCACTGTTGAGTTTTCCGAATTTGCTGGCATATTGAGTGCAGCACTTTAATAGCATCATATTTTAGGATTTGAAATAGATATGTACATTTTTCCAATTTTATTTTTTATGTAAAATTTACGTCCCTCTCAACAATATTTGATTCTTTTAATTTCTTTATGTCTTTCCAAATCTGAGTATTATTGCAGTTATCAGTTTTTGTCAGTCTGATAAGTGGAATATAGTTTCAGTTGACATTTACCTGACTACCTTTAGGATTAGGCATCATTCCATAGAAATCATTTGGATTTCTTTTTTTATAATCTGTCTTCCTGATAAAGGAAAATTTATCCTTTTCACCTTGATCATTTTTAAAAAATAAACCAGTCACTCTTTGTGAAATGATGCTGAGCATGTTCATGTGGACAAATGTGCATGTTTAGTCATGTCAAACTCTTTGAGACCCCATGGACTTTAGCCCACCAGTCTCCAGGCAAGAATAGTAGTGTGGGTTTCTATGCCCTGCTCCAGGGAATTTTCCTGATCCAGGAACTGAGCCTATGTCTCCTGCATTGGCAGGCAGATTCTTTACCACTGAGCCACCTGGGAAACCCCATGTGGTCAAATATGTGTTTTTATTTGATTAAATCATATTTCTTATTAAAGAAATTATTTCTAACACTGGTTATTCATATATAAATTTATATCATTTGATTCCTGTATGTCTTTAAATATGTGTGTATATATACATATATATTTATGTATATATGTTGCTAAGGGTCTTTTTTGGCTCTTCTCTGGTAGCTTAGCGGGAAAAAATCTGCCTACAAGGCAGGAGATCCCTGTTTGATTTCTGGGTCAGGAAGATCCCCTGAAGAAAGATAGGGTACACACTCCAATATTCTTGGGCTTCTATGGTGGCTCAGACAGTAAAGAATCCACCTGCAATTCAGGAGACCTGGGTTTGATCCCTGGGTTGGGAAGATCCCCTAGAGAAGGGAATGACTACCCACTCCAGTATTCTGGCCTGGAGAATTCCATGGACAGAGGAGCCTGGAAGGCTAAAATCCATGGAATTGCAAAGCATCCAACATGACTTGGTGACTTTCACTTTCTAAACTTAGGGAACAGTATGATATAGCTCTAGAACTTACATGGGTGGGAAAAAAGGTGAGGGAAGGAGGAAGGAGGAAAATGGATGAAAATTTAACTCTATTCAGGTGAAATAATAATTTACTTTGATAGCACCAAGTGTTGTAGTCAAAGTCAGGTTTCTTATTCACAAGAAATAAATGATGCTATTATAACTGACTGTCTCACCAAATTTCCAAGCCAATAAAAGTCCTCTAAATTAGATAATCCACTTCACTAAGAGCAGTGGTTCTCAAACTAAAATGCATGAGAATCATCCAAAATGTTTATTAAAACACAAATTACTGGGCTCCATACACAGTTTCTGATTTAGCAGGTTTAGCATCATTGTTTCAGGTCAAATAATTTACATTTCTAATAAATTCTCAAATGATGATGCTGCTGCTATTCCAGAGACCACACTTTGAGAACCATTGACTTAGAAAAATGGCCTTTAACTTCAGAGTCACGTAGAGAGCTAGGTGACTAGAGTTAAAAGATTTGGATGTCTAAGTCCTCCCCTAGAGCTGTTAAATTACCTTCTAATTTAGATAATGCTTTCTTGGCTTTATTCTAAAGGCCAAGTCCACTGTCAGCTCTTTTAACTTGTGAGGATGGGGGGTGGCCTGATTTCCCAAGCTTTCCATAAGCTGACTTTCTACTTAGTTTATTCTTAACACTTTTTTTTTAAAGCTCTGTTCTTTATAGTTATTCCCTCTAAATTCAGAATTTCTTACCAGCTTCGTTTGGAGGAATAGCTCACACCTTTGTCAATCCTCTTGTACACACATTAGAACATGTAGTGCTTTGTTTTCAGCGTGTCTGAGTCCATTTGGTATTTTTAAAATAGATTTGTTTATATTTGAGACTTGAAGAAAAAATGATAATTAAAGACAACAAAAAATAATAGCTGCAAACATAGGTGCTGTTATTATTAATTCATAAGTGAACTCAGTCTCCAAGATTGTAAATAGTATGTTCAATTATGAACTGGTATAATTGAGTCCCAGCTATATAGCCAGGCAGAGTAACTCCAGGCAGGTACACTGAATTCTCCCAGTAAACCTGGGTTCACTGTTAAACAAGTAGAGTGATCTATTTCTCACTCTTGTGTGAATTTATTTACCAGGCAGCAGATACATAAGCTGGTGGGTTCACTGAGTGGGATCAGGAGAGAGGCAAATATACTCAACATGAACAGATTTAAGAGGCAGAGAAGCACATTTATATCTTTTAGAAATTTCTCAGCATTTCCGTCCTGTTGATGATACTCTCTCTAGAATTCTAGCATAATTATAAAATTATAATTCTTGTATGTTTTCCTTTACTTTGTGATTTGTTGGGAGGGGCAAAGTTAGATTTGTATTCAGTTCACAATCTTGAAAGGAACGAGACCTGGATTTCTGACTTTAATTCTACAAAAACAAAATAGTGCTGTGACCTTGAAGTAAATAACTTTATCTTACTGTGCCTGTTTTTTTTTTCTTCTGAAAAAAACATGAAATAGGAGATTTTTAAAATTATTTCTAGTTCTAACATTGCAAAGTCGAATGATATAGCTCCACCTACGTGTGACAAGTGAAGTCTTACAATGAACTGTTCCCACATCATTATTCTCAGAATATTTATGTGTCTCATTACAGAGATTTATTGTGATCATGCAATAATTCTCAGTCTCCCAAAGAACAATTTGTTTATCTGGTTTTTATAAAAGCATTAAGAAGAACAAAAATCACTCCCAAGTCAAAACCAAAATAACAGATAGAGAGTCCCTGATCTCGAGATGCTGTTAGTCAAGCAAATGAGAAAAAAATAATCCCAACTCTGTATTTAAATTTTACTGGATTTATTAATGCATAGATAAAGTATTTTGTGCTGCGTAGTTAAAATTGCTACATCTGTGTCATATATTATCAGAGTTACTGCTACTACCAGAATACATTATATTATAAACCTTTCTTCTGTTTCCAGGGAGATGAACTGACAGTTGCGTACAGATGTCTCCAGTGGCAGGCAATGCTTTTTTGTGTAAAAAGTATGTTATGAAAGAACCCTCAGTCTATTTACCTATACATAGGTGCACCTTTACACACACACGCACACACACATACACACACATAATGCTCATTTCATTAGTGGCAGAGTATCTGAGGAACTTCAGCAACAATTTCAGATGCAGCTGTCTTAATCTCCTTCCAAGATATGTGCATGCTCAGGTAATTGTCATATGCTTCTGACTTCTAAGGACACCTGTCTTTTTAATTCTGCATGTATGTTTTCTATAACTTACAAAATAGGAAATACATTTTGTATAAAGGCAAATAATTTTCTCTTGGAAGTTGGTCTTTCATTTTAAAAGTCTTTTCCAGAAGGTAAATAATGAACTGAAACAGAAACTTGGGGAGTAAGTCACAATTGAAGCTTAAAATAGTAGTAGTTAACATTCATTCCCTTTGAGTATTCATTATTTTACTTAGGTGGCTGATACTTTGGCTGTATCTTTGCTTCAGTATTCAATTTCATTAAACTGTATAAATAAGGTCATGATATCTTAAGTTGAGTTCCAGGAAAACAGGCTCTGAGACTGAGATTTGCATGCAGTAAGTTTATAGGGTGGGTGCTCTCAGGAACAATAACTGTGAGGGAGTGAGAAAGGCAGGATGGGCAGAGGAAGAAGTTGAACCATAATGCAGCTACAGCAGAGGTCACGGTCAAGTCCACAGGGAGCTCTAGAGCTGGCAGGGTCCTGCAGAGTTCTGAATCAAGGCAGAGGGGCTGTGACTTCATACCAAACATGGACAAGCCATTGGTTTTGTGCTACCCCTGGGAGGGAATACAACCTTACCTCAGAGAGCTCATTTCTGCAAAATGTAACTTCCAAATGAAGAGCTGGGGGTATTTTGTCTGGGACTAAAAACTAACCTTATGAGACAGGTATGGCATAGGAGGACCAGAGTTTTATAGTGTTTTCCACAAATTATAACAGACACATGAGAAATTTTATAGAGACTATGAGTATTAATGCCAATGGTGGATTTCCACTTAGTAATTACATTGAAGTTTGAAAATGTATTTTTCATATTTAAAGATTGAAACTTTGAAGTTGGCAAATGTATAATTATTTGTATATAAAATATGCTTTCCTAAAGGAGTTCAAAGTTTAAGTCATTATATTTGTTTCATTCAAAATGTTTCTAGTAATAAGGTAACTAAGAATGAATATGTATCCTGGGTAGAGAACGTAAGTATGGAGAATGTATATGAATTTGATCTTTTTACTACATGTGTTTGCAGAGAACATATGTTCTCTGCACCCTATGTGTGTCTGAAAGACTTTCTGATAGTAGTTGGCTTGATCTCATATTAAGTTTGACTAAAGCAGCCTATATGCATATGTCCAGAATCCAGCCATGTCTTGCAGGTACAAACCATCAACAGTCTGGGACAAAACCCATCACCTCTTGACTGGATTATTGCAGTAGCCTCTTTCCTACCTTTTTCTTCCCATCCTTGCTTCTAATATTGTTTGCTGTTAGCACATCAGCCTGTGTGACAATTACAATGTAAGATGATGTAACTACTTTGCTTACAAGCCTCTCCTGACTTCCCATCTCACTCAGTATAAAAGCAGAAGTCCTTACAACAGCCTCCAAGGGCCTGTATGATCTGCCCCTGACCGTTCCTCCTACTCTGCCATCACATGTTCCACTCTGGGCACACTAGCATTTTTGCTTTTCCCTGAACACGCCATACCTTGGGGATTTAAAACTTGTTATTTTGTGTGTCTGGAGTACTCATCTCCTGATCTTTGCATGGCTTGTTACCTCATTCCCTTTAGCCATTTACTCAGAAATCATCTTCTTAGCAATTCTTCCTGGATATCCTGCCTGAAATTTCCATAATCCTTTCCTACTCCATCACGTCTGTCTTTTTGTCTCCTTAATACTTACCATTACTTAGCAAGATACATATTTTACCTATTTCTCCTGCCTGTCATCAGTGTCTCTTGCTGGAATAAAAATCCATGAGGGCTAATATTTTTGTCTTTTTCATTTATTCCTCTATCTGTGGTATTGAAAATTAATGCATAGCTCATAATAAGCATTCAGTATATTTTTAAGAGATGATAATAGGTTTGAATGAGAAATGTGAGTATATACTTACTGCTTTTATACAGTTGGTCCCCAGTGTCAAGTTACGATGTGACACAGTTAACAGTAGAAGAAGGAAAGACTTCCTATGGGATCTGCCTCTTCTGCTTTTTTCAGAGATTGAGGGTTTCCAGAACAGCATGAGACCTTCTTTAATTAGTGTTAATTATGCTCTGGGCCTTCCCACATGAGCTGAGCAGAAAGCCTAAAGGAGAGATGGTTCTCTAGACTCATGGAAGCTTGTTTGTACCCAACGGTGAATCCATCAGACAACACTGCTATCCCATGAGAGTCAAGCAGAAGAAACTTGGGCCTAATGAGAACAATAACACTGAAATATTGCTTATTAAGGGGCTTCTCCAATGTCTCAGTGGTAAAGAATCTGCTTGCAATACAGGAGACACGGGTTCTATCCCTAGGTCAAGAAGATCCCCTAGAGGAGGAAATGGCAACCCACTCCAGTATTCTTGCCTGGAAAACCCCACGGACAGAGGAGCTTGGCTGGCCACAGTCCGGAGGGTTGAAAACAGTTGGACATGGGCAACTGAACACACACACACACACACACGCGCGCGCGCGTGCACACATACACTAATGCTTATTAAGAAACTATTTATCTTTCCAAACTAACTGTTCCCCAGTGCCTATTTAAAACAGCACATGATACTCCAAGGTCAATTTTAAGATGATTAGCTCTAGATCATAGCCAAAGTCTGCTTTCTATGAACTTCTCTCTGAAATGTATATCTAAGCAATGTTTCAATGTCATTTGTGACATGAATGTAGCAGAAATTCTTAAGGAAGTTGTAAGAGATATGCCTTAGACTGTCAACTTCTTTTCTTAAAGGATGCTAAAATTTGGCTCTCATCTTGCATTAAAAGTGACTTTTTTGTAACACCATTGGGTATCAGATGCAAAGCATGCTTTTCACATGTGATATCTGTCAGTTTTATAAATCCCACAGGATCTGTGCTGTCAGATGTCAGCTCTTCCCCATCATACTTTTAGAGCTTACAGAACATCAAAAAATTGATGTCTGACTACTGGTAGGCCACCTCGAGGCACAGGGGAAAAGTGACTGAAAACAAAGAGCATGGCTGTTGACTTTGTTAAGGTGCATGTGAGTTCTACCTTCTCCATGTGTTACCTATGGCCATCATAGTTACAATCACCTCAGGACTCCTAACAATGAGGAACTCTGAGACAACTGTCAGGAGCGCTGTAGGCATTAACCAGTCTGTGGCCTCTTCCTTCAAGATCACTTTGGATGCTATTCTAAAGCAATCCAATATAACAGGCTCCCCCTGCAAGTCTGTGCTGACAGCAAAGCATAAGAGATGGCTTACAGTGCAGTTCTTCTTGGTCCTGAATACTAAAGATGGAGCCTGCTGTGTATCCTCTCTACTTCCAGTGAAGCCTCAGGAAAACCGGAATAGCTTATGGCCCATTAGGATGCAGGTGGGATAGGATGCTAAGCACCTCATCACTGTGGCTAAGTACCCAAGAGCAAAATCATGATTTATACATTTTCCAGTCTTCTTTGACTGCAGAGTTTTGAAGTTTGGGGGCTTGGCAGAGATTAGGTTTGGATAGACGCAAGTGCCGAGGCAGTATTTAGATATCCCAGATGTTCAGATGTCCTTCCTGTTCTCTCAGGAAGGGGACATGGGAAACCCAATAAACAAGTTATTTTAAAGCAAAAAGGAAAAATCATCAAAAGGCTATCTGGCTTTATTAAAAATGGAATACATTAAAAAATAGGATTTCAGTGCCCGAGTGTGGCACCAGGATGGAGTGGTCCATTGTCTCCCTGCTTGTGGAGGGAGAGCCAGCCCTGGTCTGTGGGCACTGCTGCGGCATCATCACAGCCTATGTGGGCTGAGGGCTGTCAGTTCCTGAGAGGGGAAATGTGTCCCACTGAGGCTGCATGAGGCCTTCTGAGTCTGAAATCATTGCACATAGACATTTGCCCATAAGAAGCTGAAGGGGGATGGGGATGCTCTTTGGATTTCACTCTGCTCAGCCATCCAAGGAGTTCCCAACCCTATGTGGGATGCCAGCATGTCCCAAAGGAAAGTCAACATTTCACCCAATCTTATGAAAGTTTGTCAATATAACTCCAGAATCCTAGAGTTTGAGATGATTTGTTTACCTTCTGCTCTCAATGTTTTTCCATCAAATGGACCAAGTCTAATGTGGCCAAATGTGTCAGGGTTCTACTTGAATATTAAGCCAGAAGTGACAGGATGCCCTCCGCCTGTACCAGATCATCTGTTGCTTCTCTCCAAAGCCAAGGCTGTACGAGCAGAAGCCACTAACCCCTCTTCCCTCTTTCTCTGTTAAGCCTGAGTGTATCAGAATAGCACAGCTGTAGCATTCCCTCTTTTTCCCTAGACACAATATCTTGAGTGTGGAATGATTATGTATCTTAATGGCAAAGGGCAGTGAGTATGGAGCCACAAACTGTTCAGAGGGTTCTACACGTTCTATGTGCTTTGGACCAAAAGGGAAGAAAAACATTGACAGAACAGGGATGCTGTGAGGATTAGAAGGGATTAAAGCAAAGCCTGGCTGGAAAGGTTTGCTAGCCACGTGACCCTCTGAATGTGTTAAGAGTTTCTCAGATAAAAAGGTAAGACGGTCCCAGTATCTCTCTGAGAACACTGTTTGTCTCATAGGCCATTTAACTATATTTCCATGTTACAGACTGCATGGAAATGATGGGAGAATTTTCCTATTGTCTGCACAAAGAAATAAGGAGTCAGTTTTCTAGTATGAAGAGATTAGCTTGTTGCAGCGCAGCTTCCCATGCCCTGCCATTTTATACAGCAAGCCTGAGGTCTGTCATCCTTGTATCTATGGAGAGGCTCAGCTAGAGTCTAACTTTTCTGTTGAACATCTCACTGTAGCTGCTGATAAAATCCACAAAGGACACAAGGACAGTCTCATGAAAATGAAAAAAAAAATTATTCTGTGTATCACAGAGCAGGTGAAAGGCAGAGGCATATATTATCCTTTGTCCTGCCTTTGAATTGCTAGCCTATCAAAAGTCCAAAAATTGTATCTGTATTCGTGGTAACTTGGGAATGTTCCTTGCATTGAGGCATCATTTGACAAGGAGATAACAACGTGCATTAGGAAAGTGAGAGCATCTCTTGGGAGACTGGCAGGAATGGTAATGGAGCAGTGTGCCGTGCAGATGAAAATCAACACTTCAAAGGGAGGCTGCTATTGAATTCTCTTTGGAGACAGGGTAAAATTCTTGGTAGATTGCTATTGCATTAGTTTTGTTTTTTCGTCCAAAATCTGATAGACGGTACTAGACTATTGTGGATTCCTCTAAGGCTGGTCTTCCATTCTTCCCGGGCACATGCCGTGCTCATCCCCAGCCCCTGGCCATTGCTGGTGCTGTTTCCTTTCATAAAATTCTTGCCCAGACCATCCTTTCATGCAGCTACCATCCATCCTTCATACTATGAGCCAATGGTAGTTACACTGTGGTAGTTAATGGTAGTTAACTGTGTCCCACCACTAAAGTAAATTTGTGTGTGTACGTATTATTCACTTTAATCCTGATCACAGCTCTGTAAGATAAATACTATTACTGTTCTCAATTGACAAATAATTAAATTGGTGCCATAGACATCCAGTAATTTGTCCAAGGCTATTCAGTTAGTGAATGGAGAAATCCAAATTTGAATCTAGGTCCTCTGACAGCACCTGCCATACTCTTAGCCACTATGCCACACTGCTCCCTGTGGTAAATCAAGTATCTTTACATGTTCATAAAGCCATAACCATCAATTCCTGTTCATAGCCATATGCTTTCTTTTCATTCCAATTGCATTGTTTGCAACATTCATTCCAGCACTTGACCTTATGTTATCATTGATGATTATCTAAGGTGTTTATTAAGGGAAAAATGTTCCCCATTAGATTACATGGTCTTTAAGAGAGTATGGACACCAGGGAGGCCCCAATATTTTTTGTATCATACCATTTTATTTTTGTATTATACTAGTCTGATAGTGCAAATGCTCAATACCTAATAAATGAACTAAATAAGTCACTTAATATAGTTGCGCTAAATTGATTAAAGGTAAAATAAATACTACAGTCATCATTCGGAGACCCATTTTGATAAGCATTGATCAAGACTATGGCAACTTTCACACGTCTATAATCACCCCCTGCGATGTGCTGGCTGATCAGAACACTATAGAAATTCAGCTCTATCGTGTAGGCAGGGCAAGTGAGTACATTCCTGAACAACAATTCAATAGTGAATAGGTCAGAGGGCTGTCAAGTTAAGACACTAAAGCGATGTGCTAAAAACAAGCCAGAAGCAATGCAGAAATCAATAAAGACATCTAAGAAATAGCTGGGGTTGACCAGACCTTCTGGGCAGGTCTGCCAGCAAGATGTGCTCTAGTTTATCCATAAACCAACCACTACTACAGAGATGAAACAGAAGAGATGTAAGTGGTGTTAGGTTTTGTTTATTGAGACTTAAGGGAGACATATCAAGATAATTGCTTATGTATAATTGATGCTTCTGAGGATGCTGGCCATCAGTAGGCCTGTAGGGTAATTCTGAGCCTCCTGGGGAAATACCCTTGGCATGAATCATATAAGAGGACAGTTTCCATTACAGAAGATGCTCCACAGTCGAATGATTAAGAGGATTGTCTCTAATATGAGACTGCCTGCTTGAACATCATTTACAGATGTGAGAACATGCACAAGTTATTCAAGTGCTCTGTGCCTGCATCTTCATTCATGTAGTAAAAAGAAGGCCTATTGATTAGCTATTTTAAATAAGTTGATGCCTACACCTTTCTTAACACAGTGTCTGGCTGTGATAAGTATGAACTCAGTAATGAAGAGATGTGAGAGTGAAGGATGTATGTTACAAATGTGGGCAGAATAGGGTGTAGCCATTAATTTATTCAGTGAGTGTTTATTGAGAATCTACTTTGGTGGATGTAGGGTATGGAATCTACCCAAAATCAACCTGATCCCTATTTATATGGGGCATAAACAAGCAAACATGTAACTGTATCATTCTCAATTATGAAGAAGTGCTCTGAAAGAAATCTAGGAGACTGAGAGAGAGAGAGAGAGTAATGTAAGAAGATCTATTAATATTTAAAATTGGCTGGCAGAGACAACTGCCTTGAGAATAACATCTAAGGTGAAACTTTAAAGACCAAGAGAATACAATGATGTCAACAAGATGGAATGGAGAAGTCATCAGCCAGAAGGAGTCCCATCACGTGAAGCCCTAAGGAAGGAAAAATCTTAACCTGATCTCTTTGCTAGATTAGGAAAGAAGGTTACAGTGATGGAGCCAAGATGAAGAAGCCACTCAGGGACAGGTTGAAGGCAAGAGAACTGGCAGGACAAACTAGTTCAAAGCTTTAGGCTACAGTGAGGAGTTTGGAGTTAGTAGGACGGGTAACAGGAGGTTATTGAAAGGGTCCAACTTAGGTCATCTGCTCTATAGTGAATATGTTGCTGGAACAAGAATGAAAGCAGGAAAACCAACTGGGCAGCCATTCTCGTAGTCCAAGCTAGAGATAAAGAATGGGTTGAGCTTGGGCATGGATGGAAGCCGTGGGTAAGAAGAGAGGTAGACATGATTGAGATGCATTTTGAGGCAGCATCTATAGGACAAACACACAAAAGCACATTTATATTTGATATAAAAAGGGATATAGATTGATGATCCCTGTCAAATCTATGTCAGTTTTAAATGGTATAATATAAAGATAGCTTAAAAGTCACTGTTGATCTGTAGTCAACTGTATTTAAAGGTTTTATGAATTCTAACATGTGCATTAAAAAAAAGCTCTCTGAAATCAAGATTATTGTAAAATTGAAGACAGATTAAAGGAAATGCTATATCTGTCATCATTTTTTTAATGGCATGAGAAATTTCCAGGTAACATTTTTCCCATGTGTGACTTTAAATTTATCCAATGCAAGTTTCTTTCAAAAATTCTTCAGGCTCAAGCTGATTAAGACCCTAAAGCTGTGAAATTTGGAGTTTCTGATATCAAAGCATACAACAGGGCATAAGAATAGTGTTGTATACCAATTGTTTTTGCTATAAATTAACTCCCCTCAGTTGAGAAAGTGGGGCAGAGATGACCGAGGGAAAAAAAAATGTAGCAGACCCCATAAACTCGAGGCTGTTATTTCCTGTTACAGAATTATTCAGAAATGAGTACATTTCCAAGGCATTTGTGGGAATTGGGCAGTTGAGTCCCCTTGTGATATTTTAAAGTTTCACCCAGAAGAGTTTATAATAATACTGGTGGAGAAGGAAATGGCAACCCACTCCAGTACTCTTGCCTGGAGAATCCCATGAACAGAGGAGCCTGGCGGACTGCAGTCCAAGGGGTTACAAAGTGTTGGACACGACTGAGTGTACATGCATAATAACACTGTAATTATTTTCTGACTTCAGTCTGTATTTTAATTTAGCAATACTGTATTTTATATGATGATTAACAGTTGCTCATGCACAAGCTCACTAGTCCTGTTAATGTAAACCTTATCCCCTGCTGCACCATTAGATGGCATAGCTTTCTGAGTTCATGTGAGATTTTCCAGAGCTGTAGCCTGGGAGATTCCAGCCACGCATCCCTGCCTAAGAACTCGCTCTCCAGTGCCAGCTGAGCTTTGTGTTTCTACTGAGTCACTACAGATGACAGACCCATCTGGCCATTAGCCATCACAGATAGAGAACTCATTTTGAGCAAATGGACCATGTGATCCAGGTGGCAGTGAGCTGAAGTGACAACCCAGAGCCAGCCACACACAGAGACTGAGTAGCCAGCTGTCTCTACTGGGATTTGAAATAACCTTGAAGAACGCACTCCCCAGGCTTGGCTCTCTAGCAACTTTTCTCACTCGGTGCTACCATATTGGCTTACTTGACAACATCACTCACTCCTTTGAACTGTGTTACTAAAGACACCGCTAAAATGCATGTTTCTTAGAGAGAATTGTCTTTAGGTTCCTATGGCCTCCCTATACCACACAACCAGCCCCATAGAAAACCATGTTTCTGGCATCCTCAGATTGTCCATAGGCATTTTTCTGAACTCTCACCTAGGTGACTCGCTCTCTGCTTCCTTGCTTCTACTTTAATCTACAAATTTCACTTTAAGTGTCGTGGTTGACACAATAACATCTATAAAGAAGCCTCTAACATCTAGAAAAAATTATGAGTTACTTTTGTTGTTTTAGTCTCTAAGTCATGTCTAACTCTTTGTGTTTGTGTGTGTGTGTGAGTGTGACTCCGTGAACTGTAGCCTGCCAGGCTCCTCTGTCCATGGGATTTCCCAGGCAAGAATACTGGAATAGGTTGCCATTTCCTTCTCCAGGGGATTTTCCCAACCCAAGTATCAAATCTGCGTCTCCTCCATTGGCAGTCAAATTCTTTACCACTGAGCCGCCTGGAAGGACCATGAGTTACTCTATCAGATATAGAGGAAGGAAAGCCACCAAAAATGAGATACTTGGGGACTCAGATTCAGGGACTAGATAAAGTAAAGGATGAAGGTGGTGGATTGGGACAGTTAGAGGTTTAAATGTAAGCACATAGTGGTTGACTGAAGGAAGGGTTGTTTAACACAGAAGTAGATAGGTTAGCTTTACTTTTATCACCATTGGAGCTACAGAACTATTTATTAGAGTTCTACATATAGATGGGTAGTATCTTCTAAAATGTGTTATGTGGAACATCAATTCCATGAGATGTTTTATGAAAACAGGATTCCATGGATTAATAAAAGCAGGAAATGCTGCATGTTCAATCCTCCTCTCAGAAATTCACTTGACATGTTAGCATATTGGAGGCTTTTCATTAAAAAAAAAAAAAGTGATTTGACTTGTTTAACTTCTTTTTTCCCAAATAAAAGACTAGAGAAACATAGTTTGATAAGTTGTGCTTATGCAATTTAAAGAGGCAAAAAATAAATGAATAGCCTTTATGAGTAGGTATTCAAATAACAAGAATCTAAACCAAAGGTTTCCAAAATCTTGAGTTCTCTGCTCTAATTAACCTATTGTATTTGTTTAAAAGTTACATACATATAACTATGCAATGATGTATTATGAACATTATAGCACACATAAAATAGAAATCCAGATAAGAAAAATGAGAACATTTTAATTGTCATGTTCATTCTCTTTCTTTACTTTTTACTGTTTAAAGATATTTTTCTCTTGCCAAAGTATTAAATTAATTATACTTTTTAGTGAACAAAGTGATTAAAGTTTTAAAATATATTTTTGATTATTGACCCTCTGGGTTTACATCCTGGTTTAAGAATTATGCTATAATGAGTCAAAGTGGGTGGTGGGTTTCCAAGTGGAGTTTGTTCCCATATTAGATTTAAGTAATTAAATTACATGAATAAAGGTAACCCAATATATAAAGTAATACAAGTGGAAGATGGCATTGAATTACATTAACTAATACCTAAAAGGTATAATATATACATGGGATTAGCCATGGTAGCAACCTAGATGTTCTTCAACAGATGAATGGATAAAGAGGTTGTGGTACATTTATACAATGAAATATTACTCAGTCATAAAAAGGAACAAATTTAAGTCAGTTCTAGTGAGGTGGATGAACCCAGAGCCTGTTATACGGACTGAAGTAAGTCAGAAAGAGAAAAACAAATGTATATTAACACATATATATGAAATCTAGAAAAATGATACTGATGAACCTATTTGCAAGGCAGGAATAGAGATTCAGACATAAAGAAAAGCCTTTTGGATACAGCAAGGGCAGGAGAACATGGAATGAATTGAGAGAGTAGTACTGAAATATATATATTACCGTATATAAAATGGGCTTCCCTGGTGATTCAGATGGTAAAGAATCTTCCTGCAATGAAGGAGACCCAGGTTCAGTCCCTGGGTTGGGAAGATTCCCTGGAAAAGGGAATAGCTAACCACTCCAGTATTCTTGCCTGGAGAATCCCATGGACAGAGAAGCCTGGCGGGCTACAGCCCATGGGGTTGCAAAGAGCTGGACACTCCTGAGCAACTAACACACGCGTGTGTAAAATAGACAGTAGTGGAAATGTGCTGTATGACACAGGGAGCTCAGATCAGGTGCTCTGTGACAACTTAAAGGGGTGGGATGGGGTGAGAGGGAGGTTTCAGAGAGAGGAGACATATGCATACCGATGGCTGATTCACGCAGATGTATAACAGAACCACAAAACATTGTAAAATGACTATCGTCCAATTAAAAATAAATAAAAATTTTAAAGCCCTAAAACAAATAAAAGGAAAGGTACAGTGAAAAAAAGAACAGCATTAGTAATGGTGGATGTGGATCCATATTTTAAGTAAGCTTCTAGATTATTTACTTAGTTTGGGCTTCTTGTCTGATCTGGTAATATCATCATATCATTTTCTATGGTATTTGGAGTGCTATACCCAACACCTGTCTGTGGAGGTGTCTTATACATGGTTTCTTAGTGGGACTCTTGTAAGACTTCCCAGACATGTCAAAAGGATTAGTATAGATAGAATTAGACAGAATAATTATCTGTGAACTTGGTGTGAAAGTAAAGTCGCTCAGTCGTGTCTGACTCTCTGCGATCCCATGGGCTGTAACCTACCAGGTTCCTCTGTACATGGGATTATCCAGGCAAGAATACTGGAGTGGGTTGCCATTTCCTTCTCCAGGAGACATTACCCGACCCAGGGATTGAACCCGGATCTCCTGCATTGTAGACAGACACTTTACCATCTGAGCCGCCAGGGAACTTGATATAATAAGCTGCAAATCTTCATAATATGCCAAAAGCAGGTGAAAGAGATCTCAGTCATCAGTTATCCTCACCTTTCCTTCAGGGTACTCTAGACACATACATGATCTAGGACCCTAGAGCATGGCAGGGTAACAAAGACCAGGACCCACCTGAATAGCAAATATTAGCAAAACATTCTTACATTAAAATATGCATTCTAGTATTTTTCTTCTTCTTCCATCCTCCAGTGGATTGTCTTGCTTATCTTTTGGGCTACATGAAGCTCATTTTGGAGACTTGTCCATATTTTTAAGACTTTCAACTTCAATTCTAATCTATGTCAAGCCTGTTCCACTTCTCAGGAGAGTATTGTTTTTCAGATGAAACCACAAATCAAACTTCCTTCAGCCACCAGTACTCCTTCAGGTGTGCTTTTAAAGCCCCTAGACATTGAGTACTCTGAGTTCATTTTTCAATAGAATTTCACAGAGAAAGATTTCTGAAGGAAGTAATTTAGACCCTTGATGCGCAACCAGATAAAATGACAAGATTGTCAAAAAGGAATGATATTCCAGAAAAGGAGAGGGACTATCAGAGCTATTTTCTCTTATATGACAATGACTTTATGGGACATTATTACTTTAGATTAAATGTGTGTGTATATGTGGGTATGTGCACTTGGACAGAGGAGCCTGGTAGGTTACAGTCCATGTGATCACAGAGACTTAGACATGACTTAGCAAATAAATCAAACAAAATATCTTTGCTAAAATCTCTATTGCTTAATAATTCTTGCAGTATAAATGGATTTTTTTCCCCAGAAAATTTAAAGCAATAAGGTTCTTCAGTAAGGCTTGTGAGGAAAGAAAACAGATATGCAGTAAAAAATGAACCTCTGATTTATTAAGGGTGGTCTGAGAGTCAATTGTGATAGGTAAAATAAAATGCTTAGTGCAGTGCCGGCCACCTGCTTTCAATAGATAATAGCTACCGTGCCTGTTACATCACCACCTTGTGTTGTAGGAAGATCACAACCCCTTTACAACAATGAATAAAACTTCCTTTTAAACACACAGCAATGTGAAAGTTATATTGATATATAATAACAATAATTAAAATTGCAAGCAAAAGTAATATATTCAGCAACACATATTTAAGTGAGAAGTACAGTAGGCTTTTGGGAATGAAATAGGAAATTAGAGGATAGGAATCTTTAATAAAAGAAAGATCAAGAAATCCCCAAGAATACATAGGAAGGGACAAAAATCTCTTATTAATCAAGTAGGACATTGTGGATTGCCAGTGAATAAAATCTTAATAATTTGCATCATAATAGGTGAAGTTGAGTTATTGGTTTCTAAGTGTCTCGGAGACACTGAATGATTTACTATGTATCACATCAATGATTTTTAAGGAAAATTTCCCAGTGTTAAAACGTATCACAGCTGGTTAAAAAATGTTTCCATCTGGCATCATAGTTGGAGTTTATTTTTGTGCTAAGCCATGGATATGATAAAGAAGAGTTTTCCAAATTGCTTGAAAATGATAAAGTGATAGTTAAATGAAAAGAGAATAGCCATCAGGAAGGCAAAAATTTAACACTCCCATATCGTGCTGCTAGGAGCGAAATTCACCTAAGTGCACTGGAAAAACTTCCTGGGGGTATCTGCTTAAGTTCACGGTATGTTGATCTCATGACCCAGAACTTGCACTCTTAGATTTATGGCTGGCAGAGTTGCACACATATGTGCTCCAAGAGACTTATAAAAGAATATTCTTAGAGTAATTATTAACAAGAAAAAACTGGAAATGATCTAAATGTACATTAACAGTAGAATAGAGGGTAGATTGTGATATATTTATACAAGAAAATAGTATATAGCAGTGAAAATGTATGAACTATATCCATTCGCAGCAATCTGAATGACATTATAAACACAATCTGAAATGAATGAATGGATCTTGTAATTCCATTTATATGAACTTCCAAAACCTTAAAAGTGATCTATGGTTTGAAATCAGGATAGTTGCTGGGAGGAAAAGGGTTGTATAATGATTAGGGAGATGCATTTGTAAGTCATGACCTAAATGGAGGTTCTATGGGTGGACTTACGTGTTTTTTTTATCTGTTTTATTTTTTAAATTGAAGTATAGTTAATTTGCATTGCAGGTGAATTCTTTACTGCCTGAGCTACTAGGGTTTCCCTGCAGGAGACCTGGGTTCGACCTCTGGGTTGAGAAGATCCCCTGGAGGAGGGCATGGCAACCCACTCCAGTATTCTTGCCTGGAAAATCCCCATGGACAGAGGAGCCTGGCAGGCCCTAGTCCATGGGGTTGCAAAGAGTCAGACACAACTGAGTGACTAATCACAGCACAGAATAGTTAATTTACAAATTATATTAGTTTCAGGAATATAGCATAGTGATTCAGTATTTTTACAGATTATAATTTATTAAAAGTTATTACAAGATAGTGATTATACTATGCTAATATATATAGCTTATCTTATTGCTTATCAATTTTATACATAATAGTTTGTACTTCTTAATCCCATACCCTTAATTTGCCCCCTCCTCTCTCTCCCCTTGGTAACCACTAGTTTATTTTCTGTATCTGTTCATCTGTTTTTCTTTTGCATATACATTTGTATTATTTTTTAGACTCCACATTTAAGTGATATTATATAATACTTATCTTCTTTACCTTTAGAATAACAGGATCAGTATGTGTACATTTTATCTTTGAAAAAAAGAAGAAAGAATACATCCAGATGCTTAGATTTTGTCTAGAGTTCTAGATTTTTAGGTTTTTAGACATCTTGTTCTAAGTTTTTAGGAAATCAGTTGTACTGGACTCTATGTCAACTCAGCATCACTGCCAGTGATCCTGGAATTCTCTTGCTCAGAATCCCTTCCCTATGTAATTCTGGATAATAGTATACCAATGAGAGGCACTTGCTTTGGGAGGCAGAAGAAAAGGAAAAACTAATGTCTGAAGTAATAGAATCACCCAGTTTGGTGCCTTATTAGGTTGCTTAGGCTGTCATAACAAAATATCACAACATGAGTGACTTAAACAACCAGCACATTTTTTTTTCCTCTCACAATTCTGCTGCTGCTACTGCTGCTAAGTCACTTCAGTCGTGTCCGACTCTGTGCGACCCCATAGACGGCAGCCCACCAGGCTCCCCCATCCCTGGGATTCTCCAGGCAAGAACACTGGAGTGGATTGCCATTTCCTTCTCCAATGCATGAAAGTGAAGATGAAGTGTGCAACCCTCAGTGACCCCATGGACCCTAGAGGCTGGCAAGTCTAAGACCTGCAGCATGGGCTGACAGGTTGGAGCTATGAGAGCCAGTGATACACGTGAAGTCTGAAGGCAGTCTGAGGACAAACTCTTTGCTCAGGGAGGACAACCTTTAAGTTCTAAACAGGCCTTCAACTGATTGAATGAGACCCACCCACATTATGAAGGACAGTCTGCTCTACTCAGAGTTCAGTGATTTAAATGTTAATCTCATTGAAAAATACCTTCTAAGTTAACACATAAAATTAACTATCCTACAAATAACATAATTTATGTTTGGGCATTGATTTCTAATTCCTACTCACAGAACTGATTCTATGCTTGGACAGGTCTGACTAAAAAGATGTGTTTATCTTATCCCTGTTTTGTACCCTAGCTTTGCTTCATCTTTCTACATCTTCTATGAACAATAACAAAATTTCACTCCCCTATATGTTGTATGATACTGATTGCAAGGAATATGTCCACAGTTATGAGGTTCACACATTATTTATAGTTTTCATCAACTATTTATTTTTAAACCTCCTGGGCAATCCATGCTACAGTAATTATGGCACAGCCCTATGACAAGCTAGAGATCAAGGAAGTGCTCAAACATCTGTGATAATGCCTTCTATGGTTTCTCATTACTGGAAGCACTAGTAAAGTGTACCTTTATTTTCTGCCTCTGTGTTGTGATTATAAGAAGCATTAACTATTTTAGCCTGTCTTATCTTTGACTGAAAAGAGAACAGCTTTTCTAAGATGACTTGTGATTACAGTCACTCTTTTTCTTTCTTACTCTCCGAGGCACCAGGGACTTTGCTATATAGTGTGGAGAACTCAGCTGTTGTTCTAATAAAAGCAGTCATGGTAACCTGAATTCATTTCTGTTATAGGACGGATTTACTAACAGCAAATTAGGGGCATGTACTATTGTATTTTCTGTGAAATACTTGTGAACAAGAGAAGTATGAGGACTGGTTGTAAGTATGAATATAAGAAATTGCAGTTGACTGAAAAAGCATGATTAAAGAGCATTCATTCAGGAATTGATGTCATCCCAAAATGCATGCTGTATGTGTGGTTTGTCACATGTCTCTTGGTCTTCTCCAGTTCTGTGATTGCTTTGCGCATGAGTGGAGGAAAATGGTTTAAGATGCTACATCCTATTTGGATCTTAATGGGAGACACTGCATACAAAAGAGAATGAGTTAATAATGGTGTGGGTACAGTGATAGATACAAATGTGGGGGCACTATGGTGGCACTGAAGACGGTACCTCCTCCACGTAAGCAGAGTTGAGTAGAGAGGTGAGGGTCAGTTACGCTTACTTCAGTATGTCAATCCCAGTTTGAGCCTCAGTTTCTATATTTCAGCCACTTCTTATAGGTACTTTTAATTGGGTGCCTCTTTTGAGAAAACAATAGGAGAGAAAATGGCAACCCACTCCAATATTCTTTCCTGGAGAATTCCATGGACAGAGGAACCTGGCTAGCTACAGTCCATGGGGTCACGAAGAGTCGGACATGGCTGCACAACTAACACACACACACACATCATTTATGTACCAATAAAACCAATGCAAAACCAAAAACCCTTTCCTTCTCAAAAAAACTCAAAGCTGATACAAACATATAAGACTGGAGTAAAGACAATGGGAATATTCAACAGTAAGATCTGACAACAAAAATGGGGATAGGGTTTTACTTTCTAAATTTCTAAATCATTAGCATTTTTCTCTTCACTCAGCATATATGAGTTTGATAACATCAAAAAATAATCTACTTTTCGATTTTGTAGAGAAGTAATCTCTTCCAACCACATATTGGATTAGAGAGAAATCTACTCCTCCCTCAGCAAAAATTCCATAAACTACTTGACATCTTCCATTTCCATTGTGTCTGTGGGAGGGTGAAGTTTTGGCTACAGATAAATCTTATCAGTTTATCCACTGGTAATTGGGATGAATTTTCTAATTAATTTCAGAAACCACTGAAATGTGTGATTCTTTAGAAAAATTGTAGCAGTAAGCTATGGACTCCTGGTGACATTTTGTGAACCAAATGTTATTATTTTTAATTGATCAGATGCAATCCTTTTGCTTCTTTTTCTAAATCAGAGTGCTTTGTGTATCTTTGAAGTAAACTTGATAAGCTTGCAACTTTCATTGTGTCTTAATGCTACTAATAGTAGCTTTGCTGAAAACTATTATAAAATGAAATAAATTTATTCGAAGTAATGTGTCATTTTCAATAGTTTTATGTAATATCTTGTTTACATTTCTCCTTCTCTTTTTTTTTGCTTGAATTCACCAGATTAGCACCAAGGAAGAAAATAGATTTGATAGACATATGGGTAATAATTGATGACAATCAAAAGCAATTGAATTTTATTCTTTTGAAATCTATAGGTAGCAAGGTGCTATTCACCACTGTTGTGATTTACCCAACTTTTTCACTTGACTTAAGAGCTCAGGTATCAGCTCCTTTTCCTTCTCCTAACTCACTTCATCTCACACATCTAGAATCTACTTGTTACAATTTTTGTGGTTAAAAGCCTTTCTGAAGGAAAATTCACGTGGGCATAGTGACTTCCTCAGGTCCAGTTTGGAAGCCTGGTTCTCCACAACTTCTAGACTAGGATTTCCAATACCAAATGCATGGAATTATGTAATGAAGTAATGGACAACCTCTGCCATATTTCTCAGAGGATAAAGCAGAAATCCCAAGATACTGTTGTTCAGTTACTAAGTAGTGTTATAGGCTCTTTGTGACCTGTGAACTGCAGCACTCCAGGATTCCCTGTCCTTCACTGTCTCCTGCATTTGCTCAGACTCATGTCTATTGAGTCAGTGATGCCATCCAACCATCTCATCCTCTGTCACCCCCTTCTCCTCTGCCCTCAATCTTTCCCAGCATCAGGGTCTTTTCCAATGAGTTGGCTCTCACATCAAGTGGCGAAAGCATTAGAGCTTCAGCATCAGTCCTCCAATAAATATTCAGGGTTTATTTCCTTTAGAATTGACTGGTTTGATCTCCTTGCTGTCCAAGGGACTCAAGAGTCTTCTCCAGCACCACAATTTGAAAACATCAATTCTTCAGTGTTCAGCCTTCGTTATGGTCCAACTCCCACATCTGTACATGACTACTGGAAAAACCATAGCTTTGACTAAGTGGGTCTTTGTTGGCAAAGTGATATCTTTGCTTTTAAATACGCTGTCTAGATTTGTCATTGCTTTTCTTCCAATTAGCAAGCATCTTTTAATTTTGTGGCTGAAGTCACCATCCACAGTGATTTTGGAGCCCAAGAAAAAAATCTGACACTGTTTCTACTTTTCCCCCAGTTTGCCATAAAGTTTGGAGCCCAAGATATTAGTGGAGACTACAGATAAAAGTCATATGTTTCTATCTTTAGTATGCCTAACAGTGTTCCCCAGGAAGATGTGTCCAAGTCCTAACACCAAATACCTCTCAGCATGATCTTGTTGGCAAATAGGACCTTTATATTAAACACTGCAAGATGAGATCATCCTGGACTTAGGGCAGACCCTCAATATTCTTATAAGAAGGGGAGAGGACATAGACATACAGGGAAGAAGTTTTTGTGAAGATGGTGAGGAGATGCGTCGGGGTGGGTGGGGGGGATGCAGTCCCAAGCCAAAGAACCATTCAAGACACCAGAGGCTGAGGGGCAAAGTGGGGTTTACCTCTGGAGCCTTTGGAGGTAGCACGGCCCTACTGACACCTTGATTTTGGAATTCAGGCTCTAAAAACTGTGAGAGATTCCATTTCAGTTGTTTTAAGCCACTAAGTTGTGGTCATTGGTTAGAATAGTCCAAGGAAACCAATAGACACTTTGATACTAGGAAGCAGGCTGCTTTTGTAATAAGTATATAAAAATATGCAAGTTGATTTGGAATTGAACAGTTGATTTGGAATTGGACAGGTGGTCCACTCAGTTGGACCATCTGAGTGGTGGATCAAATGGTAAAGAATCTGCTTCCAATGCAGGAGACCCAGGTTCAATCCTTGGATCAAGAAGATCCCTGGAGAAGGGAAGGGAGAATTCTATGGATAGAGGAGCCTGGCAGGTACCGTTCATGGGGTCCCAAAGAATTCTACACAACTGAGTGACTGATACTTTCACAGGCTGGAAGAACTTTGATATGTATGATAGAAAAAGCCTGTACTGAAGATCTAATTAATGAAAATAAATACATTAAAGGCTGTTTTGTTGAGGGCTCAGAAGGAAATAAAAAGTACAGTAGAGAAAGTGTCTTTTGCCTGAAAGGATACTATATTGTCATAAGCAGAATGGTGATAGAAATGTGAATGTTGAAGTTATTTCTGTAATGACTCAGTAGAAAATGAGGAACATGTTATTAGAGGAAAGGTGATTGTCATTATAGAGTGGCAGAGAACATGATTGAATTGCATTCTACTTTTGGATGGAAAAGAAATGAACGTGGATATTTAGCTGGGGAGATTGCCAAACAAAGTGTTGAAGATGTGGCCTGATTTTCCCTTGTTTATAGTAAAATGCAAAGGGAAAGAGAAGAATTGAGGAAGGAACTGCTAAACAGAATGGAAGCAGCACTTGATGATTTGGGATGTTTTCAGGGTACCCAGGTTGCAGAGGATGCTAAAATGAGGAAATTCATTGTTGGGAAAGCAGACTCTGAAGTGAAGCCCAAGAACATGGCTGGGAAACCTTTGGCTGAAGAGATTAGGTATGTGGCTCATGGTTCTGCTCAGCCACTTCAGCAGGCACAAGTAATAGAGATGGGGTTATTCAGGAAAGATCTGTGGAGCCCCTCACATCTAATGATACACAATAAGCCTATGAGATTTTTAAGAATGTTGAAATGATGCCAGCTTGGACTGAAGGGGACAGAGGCAGGGATAGAGAGAAGAAGGCTCTGTGAGGATGCAGGTGGAAACTGGGATTAGACCACCACAAACCAAGTAGTGCCAGGGGCCATGTGAAGTTGGAAGAAGCCAGGAAAGGTTCTCCCTTAGATCCTTGAGTGGGAGCGTGGCCCAGCTGACACCTTGATTTCAGACTTCTGGCCTCCAGAACTGTGAGAGAATTTGTTGTGGTAATTTGTTATGGCAGCTCTAGGAAAGTAATTTATTATCTATTACTCTTTTTTTCTGATTCTGCCCATGCAGTTGAAGGAATCATACACCTAAGCTCTGGGTCTGAGTTCCTCTAACCCAGTCCCAGTCATATTTATTCTACCTTTGGATATTCCAAAGGAATAAACTCCCCAACCCTCTCCTGTTAACTGTTTCTGGGGACAACATACAAAGCTTTATACATTGTGCAAAGCCTCATTAGCATCTAAATCTTATCATCTTGCCAACAATGAATTGGAGGTCATTTTAAGTGTTTTGAAAGGCTTAAAAAAAATGTACAGTCATGACGGTGAATAAAAAAACTACTATTCACACTCTTTTTACAAATTATATATTTATGCATGTATAAATAATCCTTTTAGCTATTAAGGTTTAACAACAAAGTACTTAATGATAGTTTGTTTTCTGGATTCCATCATGTGTCTTATTCATATGATAATTGTAGCAACAATAATGATTCCCACTCATATTTAACTTCACAGTTTGCAGAAGGCTTGTTAGTAAACTATGTAGCTAGATGTCTACAAAAATGAATTCTTACATCAATTCTGTGATAAACAGGGGACTTGTTCTTATCTCACCTTACAAATAAGGAAACTGAGGCCGGGCTTTCCAAGTTCATAGAGTAAGGATCAGAATATTGACCAGAACCCAAGCCCCCTGATTCTAGCCAGTTATCTTTTGGTTTCTTTCTGCTGACTTCTGAAAAGGTGACTGCAGTAAAGTTATAAGTTTATATATTCTACCTATTCTTATTTTATGATTGAGAATTTTACACCTAAAAAAAAAAAAAATGTGTGAATCTCTTTGTTTAATGGCTTCCTTTTCGGAACATATGCTTTGATACTTTTTGCATTGATAATGAAATGAAACAAGGGATGGAGATAAGGTGCATTTAAATTTATTTGTTTCTTTGTCAAACTATGGTATTCTACCATTAATGGGTGTGGTTTAAGGAGAAAATGCTTATGCTGTGTTGGACATAGGATGGTGACTTTGTTGTTTTTTTTTTAACAATCTGAGAGTATTGTATTTTTTAATGTTATTTAGGACCTATGGGTGGAATGAGATTGACCCAGAAGGGCAATCTATTATCACTAGAAGGCCAAGGAAACTTCTAGGAAATAATTTAAAAATATTTATACACTGAGTTCCCCTAAACCTTTAAGGAAGGAAAATGAGTCATTGCAATGAAAGACCAATGTGTTTTATGCTAGTAATTTGGCAGATGTACAAAGGTCACCATGAATAAGGACACATTTTGAGGGAAAATTCAAAAAAGTCCTTTAAATTTAATTATTTAGTTTTTTAAGAAGAACCATTAAGGAACTAGTAGTTTAGCTGAATTGATACCTGGAAAGTAATCTCCGTCTAATAGAAATTTGCTTCAAAGGCAGAGTGGTTCTCAGAAAATTGCTAAAAATAAAATAAATTAAGCACACCAGAGTCAAACCTATTTTCTCCTTGCTGTTGTTGATGCTGGTACAATCACATGTTTCCAGAATAACAGCTACTCAGGATCCTTGCAACATCAGGGAACCAAAAATACTTAAATACTTGTCTTTGGAAAACGTATACTCAGGAACCTGAAGGCAGTAGTTAGTCATGCAGTGTGATATATTTTTACATACATAGGTAAATGCACATAAAAGCAAGATGAGAACACTGGGGTCATTTGGATGTTTAAATTGACAATATAGACTTGAGAGTCCAGAAATATAAATGTTAATATTGTTGTATCAACCTTGACACACACAATGCTGTAGAAGGAGCTTTTCTGAGATGACTGTCCATACACACACCTCTCGAGTGGGAAGTGAGAGTACACACTGATCTCAGGAGGGCTTACTTTGTGAGTGTTGTTGGGCCTGAAAATGTAGGAGGTATCCTAGGACTGCCTGGAGATACCAGGGATGTGGGGCAATCATGTTGCTTCTCCTTAATTCTAATCTGGGCTTTCTGTCCCTTCCATGATGAATGAGAAGCTGAATATTCTCTCATTGAATTATTATGCTCCGTAAAGTAAGTGAAAATTAAGAAATGTCAGCTTATTCAATTAAGTCCTTGAGAATAGGAAAAAGAGAGTCAGACCATTTGTGTTCATGGGTTCAGTTGTTTTAAAAGACTGCATGTGGCCGTCCATGTTTTGGTTTCGGTAATCAGTGTGTAGTTTTGCTTTGCAAAATGACTCCAAGTTTCAAACTCAAAGCCATTGGTGACCACTAGTTGTCACTCCTTTTTGAGTATGCCAGCAGAAAAGATAAAAGCCCGGGTTAGACGACCTAAAGCAGAAGAATCCAATGAGATTTAGAAATTCCTTTCTCTAATTGTCCACTGTCCCCTCACTACACACTGAGGCATGCAGCGGCTGTGCCATTGTTTATTTTTCTTACTTCTGTTCAACCATCTAATACCTAAGGGTATTGCTTACGGTCTGTTCTCTTCTTTCTGTTTCTGTTTTTAGATCCAGAAACTTTTCTCAAAGGCATGTCCTTCCTTTTTCCCTTTGCCAAAAGTTGATGAGTGCATACCCATACATATAACTCTCAGGGCAGTTTTGCTCAGTGGGTGAGGGGCAAAATTGGCAGAAATGTGTTTGGTAGGGAAAAAATAGTAGCTGTGCAGTCCAAATCACTCTTAAAAGATACCAAGTTGGCTGTCACAGAGCTTAAGCTCCTGATGGACAAAGAATACCAAAAGTACTCATAGAGGCCTATGAGCTCGTAGGGAAGACTGACCCTCTTCCAGCTTGTCATCCTGAAGGAGCTGATGGGAAATATCCAGAAGACCCCCATGTGCTCCTCTTTGACCTCAACATGTGATGCAACTGAAGAAGTGACACACAGAGTTATATGCACTGCTATGGAGATGATTTCCTCCAATACCACAGACACTATCACCCTCAGAAAATGCCAATAGTACCCCACTGTGCCCTATATCTGAATTTCTGTCAGTCATACAAGAAGCCCTCAGTCAGCCAAGAATCTGCTTGCAACATAGGAGACCCAAGTTTGATTCCTGCATTTGAAAAAATCCCCTGGAGAAGGAAATGGCAACCAACTCCAGTATTATTGCCTGGAGAATCCCATGGACAGAGGAGCCTGATGGGCTACAGTCCATGGGGTCACAAGAGTCAGACAGGACTTAGTGACTAAACCAGTACCACACAAGAAGTCCAAGAGACTTAGCTCATCCCATCACAAGGATGCTCATTCTCAGGCAGCTTGGACTATCCTGTAACTAGCTCACATCTTCCACCTTCTTCAACACCCAAACCTTTCTTCTTCACCCTCAGGGATATATCAGTCATCAGAAACATCCCCTTCTACTTCAACTCTTCTCAGATTATTGCCTTCACCCTCTTTTTCTAAAATCTGGCTCTTTCTAGAGGACATTTAAAGAGTTGTCTTCTCAAGTAGTGGTGGTTTTCTCTCTCATCCCCTTCATACTACTGGGTCTGGAGTTTAGATAATTTTATTTCCTGATTCTTCTCATCTCTTTCAGACCTTTGTTCCTTCTTGTCCTCCAGACCCCCTGATTTCTTTTGAAATTGTTACTAAGCGATTACCCACTACCCAAACTTGCTGCAGTCATCCAACCAAGCCCCAGATCATTTTTCTTCACGTCTTAAAGATTTTATCATGTGATTCACTCCATTACTACTTTGTCACAATTTTTGGTGATTCTATATTCATGCAGAAAATCTGATCACTCCTGGCTTTTTAGTTCCTTATTCTCCTTTTTGGCTAGAATCCTATTCCCTACTGTATCAGCTGCCCAATCTCATGTGGTTATCCTAGACTTTGTCATTACTAGTAACAGCTCTCCTTCCATAACCTCACTTTTAAGTACCCCACTCTCCAAGCCACTCTTCATATCTTTCTGACACATTCCTGCTGTTTCCTTCCCCAGACAATTCATCAACTTATCTGAAATCTTCAGTCTATTGGTCATATGGATTTTTTACTCCAGACATTTTCTCAAATCTTTAAGATTCTCATATTCCTTCATCTAAACTTAGATTCTGTAGCCCGTATTTATGTTTACCTCTTGTTTACGTGTTCAACCGTTTGGTCTTTTTCATTACATCTTCTCATATGCCTGCAAAACCCAGATCCAATCACATTCAACTCTCAGTCTCTTCTGCACCTACTCATGTCTGGACAAAAGTACACACCAATATTCTCTTACCTTAAATAAATGCAACTTATCTTCAAGTTGGATCTTGGTTCTGTCCTCTGACTCTTTGAATTTCCTTCATAAATTTTCTCTTACTCTCCTAGATGATTATTTCACTTCTTTGTCAAACATCCATCTCTACCATTCTCTTCTTCTGCTCTTTTTGAGCTAAAAAAGAAACCACTTTTTAAAAAATTTTTTGTTTTTTTTAAAAATTTTTGTATCCTATACAATAGGTCTTTGGTTATACATTTTAAATATAGCTGTATGTGTATGACCTTCTCAAAGTCCCTAACTGTCCCAACCCCCTGGCAACGATAAGCTCATTTTCTAAGTCTGTGAGTCTCTTTTCGAAAAAAAAAAAAAAAAAAAAACTTGCATTCTATTTGACTGAGAGCATAGAAACAATCAGAACATACTTGCATCTCCAGATCTACCCATCTACACGTGTAGTGACAGTGGAGGAACTCTCAGTGATTCTGTCTAAGGCTCGGACCTTGATAAAGGGACAGACCTCGATAAAGGCACTGGATTCCACCCTTTCCACCTACCATAGGACATGACTACTGTAAGAGACCCTTCTCTCCTGCAGCATCCATTTTTCCTTCTTTTGTAAAAATTTTTATTGGCATATGGTTGCTCTACAATGTTTCACTAGTTTCTGCTTAAACTGAATCAGTACTCTCTCTATACACACACTACACACACACACACACACACACACACACACACACACACATCCCCTCTTATTTATATTTCCTTATGGCTCAGTATAAAACAACAACAACAACCACCACGACCCAATCAAAAAATGGGCAAAAGATCTAAATAGACATTTCTCCAAAGAAGACATACAGATGGCTGAGGCACGTGAAAAGATGCTCAAAATCTCTTATTACTAGAGAAATGAAAATCAAAACTACAATGAGATATCACCTTACACTGATCAGAATGGCCATTATCTACAGTGAATGCTGGAGAGGGTGTGGAGAAAAGGAAAATCTCTTACATTGTCGATGGGAATGTAAATTGGTACAACCACTATAGAGAACAGTGTGGAGAGTTCTTATGAAACTAAAAACAGAGCTGCCATATGATCCAGCAATCCCACTCCTGGGCTCATACCTGGAGAAAACCACAATCCCAGAAGACACATGCTCCCTGCAGCACCGTTGACAAAGCCAGAAGCACCCATTTTTCCTTCTTATCTTGTTCCTTCCTATTGGTAGATTTAAAAAGCTGTAGTATGTCTCACCTTTTAAAAAAAAAATCCATTTTCCTTTTTGCTGTTAATATTACCAATTACCTAGGAGATGTTCTTGGCTCCTCTCTGTCTCTTTTGCTGTGTCCAGTAAATCAGTAATGCCTCTTGTGCCTATTGTTTCCTGCTGCTGCTTAGTTCAGTCCTTTATTAACATCTCACTGGACCATTTGAATAGACTCCTATTGCCTTGCCCTTTCTCAGTTCTCTAGCCCAGACAAGAGAATTGGCTTAAATCAACACATGATGAATACATGCAGATTTTAAGAGCTGAATCTTTTATGAATTCTTTGTTAGGTTTAGCATCTTAGGAAACAGCTTTTATTATATCATATTTTTCAACAGTTTCATAGGATTACATACTGCTTATTGAAGAAAATTGTGATTTCTTACTCTGGTAATAAAAATCCACAGTGATACTTTACGATTTGTATATCTTGATGACTGCTGAATTATTGACCATTTCTTCGATATGTGCTATGAACTTTCTCCATTCTCTTCCCATGTATGGAAATTTGATCAATCCTTTAAAAAAGTAAGTGAGTAAAATAATTAGTCATATAATAAGCATCCATATTCTTGCCACTCAGATTGAGAAACCTTGAATTTAGCATCTTTTTTTCTTTTCATGAGGGATTTTAGTTCCCTGAGCAAGGATTGAACATATGCTCCCTGCAGTGGAAGTACAGAGTCTTAACCACTGGACTGCCAGGCAAGTTCCAATTTATCATCTTTTATTACAGAATTTTTATTTGTCAAAAGGAAAAGAAATCACTGTGGAGAGAGTAAAAGGGTCCTTAACCACCACCTCTGATTGTGTTCTTCTATACTTTTACTTCCATAGTTTATACCCTTATCAGTATCTGTGTGTATTCTTCACTCTACTTTTGTTTTGCATCTATATATATATAGGTATATGTATATAGATAGATAGATAGGTAGATGGTTGAATGCATTCTCAGCTTTTCTCTGGAGCAGAGGCAAAGGATGGGGAAGTACTAGGGCAGATTTTTTGGAGAACTTGTCTTTCATATGGGCAAAGAATTTTCTATCCATCTTTTAAGACCCAGATTTATCTGTCCTTTAAGACCCATTATCCTTCTTGTTATGTAGAACTCCAATGCCAACATATTTGGAAATCTTTTTTATGCCTTGTATCATGTGAGTTTTATATATACATGCATAAATATGCTTCTTGATATTGGCATTACTTTTTATCGTCTCTGAGACTATCTTTACATCTGCACCTGCAAAATGTGTTGCAGAATATACACATCAGCCACAATTAAAGCCCCATGCATGCATGTATATGTGTATACTTACTTATATCCCTCTGTTCCCCTTTTTATTTTTTACTTCAAATATAAAAAAATAAAGGAATGAATGATAGAATGGTTGACTAAGGAGCATCTAACGCTTCAGATTCAGTAGGTGCTCATTATCTAAGTGATGTGCCGTACTGCTAATTCTTCATTCCTTTATTACACATGGCACTAGTAAAAAAGTAATAAAGGGCTCTTAGCTACTTGAAGTGTTCCCATAACCTATAGGAGCATCATTTGTCTTGGTGGCAGCTAGGAAAGGAGCAAAGAACAATTTGTCTTTTTTTGACTCATATTTCCACTTAAATGTAGAGAGATAAAAAGCAAGAGACAGCTTGTACTAATTAGGAGGAGAAAATTTAAGAGAATATTGCTCTTGGCAGTGTTCAAAATACCAAGGTCAAACACGTACATACTGTAACTCTTTGCTTCTCAACAGAGTAGTGTGTTGAGGAAGAGGATTGTATGGTGGCATCGTTTTGGATTCTACAACAAGGGCCTAGCAACATAGAGTCAAAGGTTAAAAGTCAGTTTCTTAAATGGTCACTGGGAAACCATAAGATCCTGTTTATTCATTAAACATCATTCTTAAGAACATTAATCTAAGCCTGAAAGATTAATTCATCTGGGTCTGCTGCTCCCTTGGGGTACCATTTATTTGCTCTGTCACTTAAAAATGGCTTAGACAATGAGGTTCAAGGACTCTTTCTCCTTTCACTCCCACCCCCTTATATATCATATAATTCAGCACTGTCATGACTTTTTGACTGACTTGTGGTTCATTTGTATGGAATTACTGTTAGTATCTTGCTTCCATAGAAAACCACACACATATACCTCCTGGAAAAATCAATCTGTTCAGTGGCCTTTTTTCATTTGTTGGCAGATTAAGGAATAAAATAGGTGTTTGGTAAAGACTAATATTTCCTATTTTGTTAATCTGAAAATCCAAGTATGTCCATTAAATTGCTCATCCATGCCATTAATTTCCTAGGAAAGAATTAATTAGCCAATTTTCTGAAATGTTCTATAAGATCAGTAACACGATACTACTAAAATGACCTTAACTAATTGAAACTAATTTGCATCTGTCAAAATAAACAAATAAAATATGTTTAGGAATGCAATTTCTTTAATTTCTACTGTACATATTCACTAAATTTCTAATTTTGATTTCTTAGGGTCTTACTTTTCATTGTCAGGTGGGGATCATTAAATTCTAAGCAGAATTAAAACACGTTTACTCTCTATTTGAAACTGTTAATAAAATCTATTAGTCCTCTTTGTTCAGAGGAGGCTTTCATTCGATTCCCTTACTGCTTGTTTTTCTATATGGCATTGCAAAATAATTGCATTATCCTTAGGGCAATTATACTTAGGGCCGCACATTGGATATGGCTTTTGGGGGCTTCCCTGGTGGCTCAGATGGTAAAGAATCTGCCTGCAGTGCAGAAGACCTGGATTTGATCCCTGAGTTGGGAAGATCCCCAGGAGAAGGGAATGGCTATCCATTCCAGTATTACCTGGAGAATTCCATGGACAGAGGAGCCTGGCTGGCTACAGTCCATGGGGTCACAGAGACTAACATGACTGAAAAACTAACACTTTTGCTTTTCACTACTTTAGGACAATTACACATTGTCAGGACAAAGCCCTTTCATCTTAATATAGTTAGGTAGACATCTCAGCATTGAAGCACAAAGAGAGATCCCATGACAGATTTTTAGTACGATGTTTCTTAAGAATTACATTTATTCTACACAGTATAAGTTCCATGAGGGTAGCAGTCCTTTTTAAGCTTATTCATAACTATATACCATTGCTTTGCCTAGTGCTTGTATAATAAATATTCAATAAATGTTAGCAAATAAGTCATGCTGCTGACCTTGTTTACTCAGACTAAATGATGCAAATTCTAACATAAATATTATATATATCTGGCCTTCAGTGGTGTATGCAAATAACAATATCCCTGTTTTATGTGATGTTTTGTGAGTATTTTACTTCTTTTATAATGCTAATCCAAAACAATTGACCTTAACCTTCTACATAAAACACCACTTAAAACTATGTTTTAGATTCTGTCATAATTCATCCACATAAACCCCACATGTGAGAGACTGGATTTTTTAATATAAATCAGGAATAAATGAAATCATACTAGGTGGATGCTATTCCTTCCTCTCTCTACAGTTGGAAAACTAGCGCAAATCCTGTTTTGGTGGGCCAACAAGAAAAAGAGATTAGCTCGTGACTGAAAGCCATTGCTCTTCTTCACCTCTTCATTATACTTGGATTCTTCCATTTGAGATACATTGGAATTTTCCCTTTTTAAAAGGCTTTTATTCATGGCTCAAATCTCTGTATCTGGTGTGTTGTGCAACAGACTGTCATTTGGCTTTTTCTTTAGGGAAGCAACTTTTGAGAATACCACAGACTCCAGCTTTTCATGCTATATTTAGAAGATAATTTGCTGTACCTTCTTGGATCGATTTTGCCATCTCAGTTACTTTGTGAGAGATAATTGACATTCTTTGTGCTGTGACAACTGTATGTGATGGATTAGTTCTAGTGGTTGACACTGGTTAGCTTCATATCATTTACAGAATTTCATAAACTACAAGATCCAAATTCTATGAAAGACACAAGAGATTTCTGGGAATATAGCAGAACTTTAGTAAAAGAGCAAACATGTTCTCTCTTTAAAGAAATTCTGAATCATTTGAAGTCATGAAAAAGATGAAAACTCAGTAGACTATTAGTAAAACAGTATTTAATGATCAGCATATATTATAGTTGAAAATTTTCAAGGTATAACTGTAATTAAATATTGTGGTACTTTTATATCAAAGCATTAGAGCTTTAAAAGAAGTAGCTAGATGACTTTTTAAGAAATTAATTGCTTACAAATTAGCCTACAAAAGTTAAAAATTCTTTCAAAAGGATTCATAACTTAGTTATGTTTAAAGGAGTACATGATGGGGATATATTCTGAAGACAATTTCCTCTTATAATCTTGAATGTTTATGAAATACTGATAGAAATAGTAGTATCTATTAAAACATTGCATGGTAGAAGATGTATCCATAGAGGGATTGAGGGATCTTAAGACTTTGAGTTGTATTTTCTTTTGTAATGACTTATCTAGTTGTTTACTGCCTTACATTTTATACTCTCAAAGTTTATTTTCCTCTAAGTATTCCAAGTTTAGATATAATTTAAAGATGCAGTCTCTATTTTGTTCAACATAAATTCATTCTCCTTCACTTAAGTGATTTAATTTCTTGTAGCTCCTCTACATTGATCTCATATTGTTATATTTAACCTCACAATGTTCTTTTCACTGAAAAGTGAAGGAGGTTTAGTAATATAATCTACGTATTAATGACTGGGAAGGAATGACTTGAGCCTGAACTAATATAAACACCAAGCCAAAATACCCAATTGTGAAGTATAATTTACATATCTAAAATGTTCAAACAATATAGAAATTAGTTTACTAACACAGAGACTTATTATTTAAAATGAGTCAATGCCACTTTAATTTAATGGTCAAGTTCTAACTGTGTATGTTTCCATTTCACTTCCAAGTTGGCCAGATGATACATCTTCACAAAACTTAGAACCATCTCTCTATACTTTCTGCAAAACTATTTATACTCAGACTTGATGGGTCTTGATTTCTCCGACTGTCTTTGGGCACCAACCATATTGCTCTTTATTGAATCTTGTCCATCTAACTGAACCAAATCACCATAAAAGATTTTCCTTTCAAATATTTTCTTATAGTAGTTTTCAACATAACTTTCCTGTTTCTTTTTATGTATATCTTCTTTACTCCCTCCCCTCTCTCTCCCACACCTATTTTTCCCACCCTCCCTGTTTCTTCTTTTTTGCTTTCCTCCTTTTCTGAGTCTTTCTTCCTCTCCCATCTTTCTCTTCCTCCCTACCTCCCTTTCTTCATTAGCTCTTTCTTATTCAGTTCATTTAACCTTAGGTCGGGGCCTTTTTGTACCAAGATGTTTTTACCAAAACTAAATTCTCATTTGCAGCATTCCCAGAACCATATACATGGAGTATCTTTTCTGTATTCCAGGAAACTAGAGATACCAATGTAATTTACCCAAAATTACAGACTGAAATTTAGCCCATGGTAGCTAAATGATGCTAAACACTGATAGGGTTTATTTGCTGAAAATGCCTTCCTTGGTAAATATTGATTTGCTTAATTTTATAGAACAGTCACTATGGTGAATTTCCTCATTTTTAGGGGCACATCTATTTCAGTCATCTCAGTTTTTTTTAATTAATAGAGGAGCTATTGCTATAGGAGTCTATTAAATATGTGTTATATAAAGTTGTTTTATAAGATAGCACTTACTAGGGAAGATTTTGGTAAGAGAGCACAGAATTCAGATATAACATGAATATGTTTTGCAGATCTAATGTACCATATGGTGACTGTAGTTAATAGTGTTGTACACTTAATTTAAGAGAGTAGATCTTAAGTGTTCCCCCCATATACACACACATGCACACACACAGACACACACAAAACTATGTCAAGTGATGGATGTGCTAATTAGCTTGGTTGTATAATCATTTCAAAAGGTAAAGGTATATCAAATCATCGTTTTATATCTTAAGTGTATATAATTTTTATTTGTCAGTTATACCATAATAAAGCTGGGAAAAAATTACTAAACATTAAAGAAGCAGGTATTCTGGATGTATGAAAAGAAATGTACTCAAAGAAGTAACTGTGTGTGTTAACTCGCTTCATTGTGTCTGACTGTGACTGTATGGACTGTAGCCCACCAGGTTCCTCTGTCCATGGGATTCTCCAGACAAGAACACTGGAGTGTGTTGCCATGCCCTCCTCCAGATCTTCCCAACCCAGGGATCCAACCCATGTCGCATGTCTCCTGCACTGGCAGGCAGGTTCTTTACCACTAGTGCTAACTAGGTTAAAAAACAACAACTCTAGAATACAGAGGGATAAGTCTTAATTAAGAGACCATTGTTGAGGGTTGGTGTTCTTTATTCATCAGTAAAAACTGGAGAAAATATTTAAGTATTTTGACCTGAAGGATCTAGAGAGAGAGAATACTATAAAGAGCACAGATAGCTACACATACACACACCATCTTACATTTGTGTACACACATTCTGTGTGTACATCAAGAAAGCACAGGGGAGAAATGGTGAGTTGTCAGTTGCTGAGGATAGATTCAGCCTCAGTCTAAACTAAACAGGCGGAATAGACTGGGCTTCCTTAAGACTTAGCAAACAGAATTAGCTTAGATGACCTAGCTGTTGTCACTGTGATGATAACTTAGACTGTTCTCTGTAACTTGCCTGCCCTCAGATTCCTCACTTGGAAAAGCAGGTAAATTTCTACAAGCTAAATATGAGGTGAAACCACCAGTTGACTCTAGAAGTGAGCAAAATTCAGACTTCTTAGTTTGTCTTACCTGTCCCAAAATTTCTTACCTGGAAAATAAAGCAGATTGCTGTATGCTAAATATAAATTGGATTTAGGGTGAAATCAGCAAATTCCAAAGAGGAGAAAGTGCTGGGGTTCTAAGGCTTTAGTGATGATAGTGACTACATATACACATACATACACACACACACACACACACACACACACACACACACACACACACATATATATAATCTTTAGTTACTGGGGCAGTGATAGAAGGGAAATTCTCTGGTGGGCCTGTATGGAAGGCTTAGGTTGGACATGCTTGTAAAGGTTCATTAGAGAAACAGAACTGGCAGGTAACATAAAGCCATTTATGTACTATTTTTGTTGAATATACCTAGATTTTCTGGATTTGTTAAATAACTCAGTTTCAGTCCACTCTAGATTATTTCTTAACGTTATTTCAAGGTCAATTTACAAATAAAGATTAAACATGTATAGAAGTATACTCAATTTTAGGTCTAGAATTTTTCTTTAGTGTATTTTTATTTGTAAAAAAAAAACTAACACAAGAAACCATTTTAATCTCACATGGGATGAGCAAAATTTGTTTTTATTAGGACTTTAGAATTGTTACCTAAAAGACTTTATTTTCTTGAAATCTGCATATTCTTTCATTTGCATTCGCAGCAAATTTGCATATGCTGCTGTGCTTAGTCACTCAGCCTGCCAGGCTCCCCTGTCCATGGGGATTCTCCAGGCAAGAATACTGGAGTGGATTGCCATGTCCTCCTCCATGGGGACATGTCCTTTCCAACCCAGGAATGGAACCAGGTCTCCCACATTGCAGGTGGGTTCTTTACTGACTGAGCCACCAGGAAGCCCCATTCTCTCATGTTAGCAAAAGTAGCCAGATACACTACTGTAATATAAATCCTAAGACAAACAGAAAAAGATATTTGAGAATATCAAAAAAGCCAGGAATACATATATGCTCAATTATGGAGATCTTATATATACTAAGATTTCTATTCCTTTTTCTATTATTTGTTCATCCTGGAAATGAACTTATAATACTTATGTGTGTAAAAATGATGAGGCAGTAAGTGAGTTTTACTGGCTGTTCTTTGCTTCCTCAGTGTTTGTGTTGGAATTGGAACTTCCTAGCCCAGGAATCCTGCCTGTGCCATCAAGTACCCAGAATGATCTGATGACTTTTGTTGTTATTTGCTCTTTCTGTTTCACATAGACATCATTCTCTCTGACATTCATCATTGCAATATAAATAAGCATCCTTTAAAAGTTAAAGCTCCAATGCTTTCATTTGATTAGAAATCCCTTGGTTTAGTTGCTAAGTTGTGTCCGATTCTTAATAGTGAAAAATTCTCTGGCTGTCCAGTGGTTAGGACTCCATACTTCCACTGTAGGAGGTATAGGTTTGATCCCTGATCAGGGAACTAAAGATTCCACATGTCAGGCAGCCATAAAAAAGAAAGAAATCCCTTACTAGCAACTTAACCTGGATTGCAGAAGTTGACTCAGCATGGAATCCTGTTTCCACCATTCAGCGCTTGCGACCTATGTCCTAAAAGGAGCACTCAATTACTAGTACCCTTCTATTTTCTAACTTGGCCACTGTGAGTCTTTCAATATGAAGAAAGTCCAGTGTTCCAAAGAGGAAATAATGAGTCTGAAATGTATCCATCAAGAGTATTGTAAACTGCCTGACCAGCTACAGGTATAGAAAAGGACAACTCCCTGCCATGTGCTCTTGTCTGAGAAAAGAGTTGCTGACATCTTTTAGTCTTTTCTCCATGAGAGCTTTTTTCCTTTTTCTCCATCTATAGTGTCTCTAAGATCCACATCCAAAGAGAAAGGAAAGGAGAAGAAAAAAGACAAGTGTGAAATGCAATCGTAAGCCACATCTTGAAATCTAAACTTTACTAGCAAGAGCCTAATAAGGCAGAGGTTCTATGGCCTCCTATCAAGGGTCACTTTCAAAAGGTGACTGGATATGCCTTAGATTTTTGCTACAACTACGATGATCTGACTCATCAATTTCCAGCATCAAAACTGCAGCCCTTTCTCTGCTCTCGATAAGAAATGACTGGGAGGCAGCTTGTAAAATATAATTGGCAACTTGAGCTGAGGATGAACACAGTAGTTTGCATACCTTTGTAACCCTGAAGTTTATGACTGGTTGCCTACTTGTGCTAGGGAGCAAGAGGACACGGGTCATGGTTAAATGCCCTGAACAGAACAAGTGAACCTCACACCTTTATTTTGAACATTACTCTTTCTCCAGTTTTACTCATCCCAGTGAATGGAGGCCCAATAGTAACCTGGAAACCAATGGTAACTCTTCCCTCTGCCCTGTTTTCTCACATCCAGAGTCCAAATCTTATTATAATTAATGCATCCATTTATTTCTCTGCAAACTCATGCCTCCAAGGTACCTTGCCTGGATTCCTAAAACTGTCCTCAAAATATCTTCCTGGCTTCAGTTCTGGCCCCTTGTGGTGTATACTTCACTGTAAATCAGAATAATCTTTCTGAAAGGCAGAAATCCTTATAATTTTCAATGTCCCTATTGTCCTCAAAAGCCCAGAATTCTGAACATCTTTATCTCTCACCAGTTCCCCTTTCTCTGTACTGAATTAAATAGCCCCTGATTCTCCTATTCTCTCCTCTTATGTTTTGACATATGGTCCTGTTTTCCCTGTTACATTTTCTTGCCTTACTGGCTTGCTCCCATGTATCTTTTAAGCCTCGGTCTTCCTCGATTAGGCTCTTCTACTCCTGACCCTTTAGTTCCTTCTTGTAATCCTCATTTCACATCCCTGTGATAAGTGTAGATATATCTTCATCATGAGAATGGGCATTCCATGATAACTGTAGGGGCAGAAAAGATACCTCAGCTTTTACTCAGCTTTTATTTACTCTCAGATGCCCATGACTCCATAATGTTTGCTGAATGAAAGGATGAATTAACTTTTCCACACTCTCTGAGATCCAGGGCCATGAAAGGCCAGCTGAAAAGTAGACTCTCTTTTCCTAGCCTACCTGGAAATTGAGAGAGTGGTTGACAAGATGAAGCACAGACTTTTCCCCCAAAAAAGGAAAAATATGGGCTTCCACAGTGGCTCAGAGGTAAAGAATCTGCCTGCCAGTGCAGGAGATGCAAGAGATGAGGGTTCAATCCCCGAGTCAGGAAGATGCCCTGGAGAGGGAAATAGCAGCCCATTCCAATATTCTTGTCTGGAAAATCCCATGGATCGAGGAGCCCAGCAGGCTATAGTCCATGGGATCACAAAGAGTCAGACACAGTTGAGCACGCATGCACAAAAAGACGAAATAGACGGAAATTGCTTGTTAACAGAGAAGACTGGGCTATTTGAGGGGAACATTAACCCTTTCCCGGCTTTGATCTGAAAGCTTCAAATTGGTGAAAGAAGTGAACATGGGATAGGAACTTTAATTACAATCTGATGTTTGTAGAAAACTATGTAGAATTAAAATGTAGACGTAGTTTAGAAAAGATACTGGGGCAAAGAAAAAAATGTCCTAAGCTTTCAGGAAGCCTGAGAAAATAAAGTGTTGGCAGCACTTAAAATATAGAATCTTCTTTTACATTTCTTCTCCCATGTTCAGTCTTTTAAAATCCCTAATTCTAACCTGCTGACTGGCTTTCCTTCCTTCCTTCCTTCCCTCCCCACTGGCCACACCGTTGCTCTGAGCCTATAACATGCCAGGTACACTTCTAGGTGGGGAGGATACAATGGTATTCACCATTGTAAAAGCAAAACCACCAACTTCATGCAGCTCATATTTTAGTGGAGACAATAAGTAAATAAATGAGTAATATTAATAGAATGTCAGGTAGTGATAAGTGCTCTGAAGAAAAACAAAGTAGACTGAGGCATAAACAGTGACTAGATTTAGGTATGGGGAGGACAGAGGGAATAGGCTATTCAAGACATAGGGGTCAGAGCAGATTCTCTGAGAAGATGTCAAAGAAAGATTGCACTGGGCAGAATTAAAGAGACAGGAGATTTTATCCAAGACTACTATAGGGAAGTCAATAGAAGAAACAGATTGAATTCTGGTGACACCAAAGGCAGGAGAATTTTTAATTACTGAGTTGAGCTAGTGGAAAAGCACTAGAGGATATTAGTGGTAGGCAATCAAGTGATTTAGCCATCTGTGTTTGCTAATTTTCCCTTAGAGAATTTAGGCTCCTGTCCTCCCATAGAGACTGGAAGACAGTGGTGCCATCTTCAATGATGATTCCATATCAAAGGGATGGTTCCCAGGTCCTTGAGAAACACATTCCTTGGTTGTAAGACTGGCAAGAGGTAGGAAGATTTATACCTCAAATGGGACTGAGAATTGAACACTGCCAGTTTTCTAAAGTAAAGGGAGAAAGAAAGAAAAAGGAGGCCAGGGGTCTATAGTTAGGAATAACTCATGTAGAGCTTAGTCAAGCTAAGAGGAACATTAAAACCGTGTTGGTCACAGGTAGCGTTTGGACAGAGAACTAGAGGAAGTGAGAGGGAGAGTCCTGAACAGATCTGAGCAAACACTGGAGACCGAGGCAAGAGGAAACACAAAGGCCACCACAGAACATCAAGCTTGAGGTTGGAGAAGCAGTCGAAACAGGTTAATAGGGCTATAGTGGAGTGAGCAAGGAGGGAGCTGTGCTGTGGCTGAAGCCAGAGAGCTGTGCCCAGACCAGACCAGGGAAGTTTTGCAGGGAAGAAGTTTGGAATTTACTGTGAGGACCCTGGGAAGGCGTTGATGAGTTTAAAGAAGAGAGTTTCATAATCTACACATAAAAGGACCTCCAAAGCTGCTGTATGAGAAGTGAATTTGGGGGTGGGTGGGCAGAAGCAGGGAGACTAGTTAGGAGGCTGCTACAGTAATGCGAGTAGAAATCTTGGTAATTGCAGCCTTAGGGAAGTTTGACATACATGAAGATGTCTATTTCTTGCTGAAGAAATAGATAGAGGTAAAAAATAGGATAAAGGAAAGCTCAAAATTTCTGACCTGAGTGACTAGGTGAATATTGTTGCTGCCGTGGGATGGAGAAGCCTGGATAGAGAGCAGGTTTGGAGGCTAGGTGACAGATATAAAATGAAGATCTCAGTGTTGGCTCTGTTATATATGAAGAGCCAAGAAAGTATGTCATCTAGACCATTGCATATATCACTCTGTAGCTCAAGGGAGAAGTCAGAGATGGAGGAAATTATTTGGGAATCACTGGAGTGTAGGTAGTACTTAGAGCCAGGCCAAATTTCCTTCAGGGTATGATAGTGAGCAGAAAGTACATTTATTTTTCAAATTTACTTTTATCTGGCAAGGTTCTGTTTACTGACTCATCCCAGCCTTCTTTTTTTTTTTTTCAATCCATTTGGATTAATAGCTACTCACTCTTTCTTTCAGTAAACATTTCTTCTGATGCATCCAGGCTTTCAGGCAAAAGCAAAGCAAGTGTTTTAGTCTGCTCAGGCTGCTATAACAAGGTGCCATAGCATGGGTGGCTTAAAAACAATAAAAATTTATTTTAGAATTCTGGAGGCTGGAAGTCTAAGGTACTAGAGCACAAGCTCTCTTGTGATTCATATAAGGACCGTAATCCCTTTCATGAGGTCTCCAACCTCATGCTCTATTCCAATCCTAGTTACTTCCCCGCCTCCTAATACATCAGAGGGTAGGATTTCTACATTTGAATTTTGGGAGGACACAGTCTTTCCATAGCAGCAGGGTGCTGAATATGTTTTAAAGAATACATCTGATGTTTGTTTCAAAAGTTTATATGAAATAAGAATAATCAGAAAAAGCAGAATTCTGTTTGATTTTTATAACCTTTGACTTCCCTAGTGGCTCAGATGGTAAAGAATCCACTGCAATGCAGGAGAACCAGGTTTGATTTCTGGGTTGGGCAGATCCCCTGGAGAAGGGAATGGCTACCCACTCCAGCATTCTTGCCTGGAGAATTCCAAGGACAGAGGAGCCTGGCAGGCTACAGTCCATGGGGTCACAAAGAATCAGACACAACTTAGCAACTAACAGCTTCACTTTTACTTTTATAACCTCATTTTAAAATTTAGTATTTTTTTAGAACATGCATACACTTTGAGAGAGGACACAATAATTTTCAGTCTTACTACTGCCATGGCCAGGCTCTGAACTTAGTATCAGCCTCTATAGGAAACAAATGTCAGCTCATTTTTTCAAATGTGTTTTTGAATCCTCCTCTTATCATTAAATAAAACAAAAAGGACTCTGCATAAATTAATAATAACACTGCACTAACTGGTGATGCTTTTACTTCTTTATTAACTTTAATCAGTAGTAGATGAAACTCAATGGATTTTAAAAATCGAATAAACCTAGATGAAGTTTTCTCTTCACAAAGAGAAAATCTCCAGACAATACTCTACTATTGTGTCCTAAAATTTTTATTTTTTTTTCACTTTTTTTTTCTATACAGTTATTGTTGTTCGTTGTTCAGTTCCTAAGTCATGTCCAACTCCTTGTGACCCTGTAAACCACAGCACACAAGGCTTAGATGTCCTTCACTGTCTCCCAGAGTTTGCTCAAATTCATGTCCACTGAGTTGATGATACCATCCAACCGTCTCATCCTCTGTCACCCCCTTCTCCTCCTGCCTTCAGTCTATAAGGTTGCAAAGTCTCAGACACAACCTAGAGGCTAAACAACAACAATTGCAATAATATAGGTAAAGTGATGATTAGCAATGACAATGGACCATGGGATTAGCAATGGAGGTAGTGAGACTTGACTAGAAACATTTTGACAGTTCAACTGGTAGAATTTGAAGAATTGCATGTGGATTGAGAGAGAAAAGAGTTGAGGATGACCTCAAAGTTTTTGGTCTGTACAATTGGAAGAATGTTGTTACCATCTACTGAATGGCTGTTGAAGGAACAGGCTTGAGGATGAAGATAAGAAATTTGCTTTAGGACATTTTTTTTTCTTTGAGTTATTTTACTAATACATATTTCAAGAGTAAATTAAAAATGTAATTTACCCCTTGTCATTTTAAAAAATATTTTATTGAAGTATAGTTACTTTACAATGTTGTGCTGCTACTGTACAGCAAAGTGAATCAGCTATGCATATACATATATCCCCTCTTTTTTTAATTTCCTTCCCATTTAGGTCACCAAAGAGCATTGAGTGGAGTTCCTGTACTATATAATAGGTTCTGATTAGTTATTTTTATATATAATATTAACTGTATATATCAACAGAGGATGAGATGGTTGGATGGAATCACCGACTCGATGGATGTGAGTTTGAGCAAGCTCCAGGGGTTGGTGATGGATAGGGAAGCCCAGCAGGCTGCAGTCCATGGGGTCGCAAAGAGTCAGACACAACTGAGCGACTGAACTGAACTATATATTTATATGTCAATTCCAATCTCCCTATTAATCCTACCCCTCCCTTTCCCTCTTGGTATTTATACATTTGTTCACAACATCTGTTACATCTTTGTCTCTTTGTAAATAAGATCATCAGAGGAAAAAAATTTCACATCTTAATACACATTTGTTTCAGGACATTTTAAGTTTGATATACCTACTAGAACTCCAAGTGGGGTTATCAAGAAGGCAGTTAAATTCATGAGTCTGGAGTTCAGGGTTGAGGCCTAGGGCTATCTGTTTGGGATCCATCTACCTCTACCTGGTGTTTGAATGAATGAATGAGCACCAAAAGACTGATGCTTTCTAACTGTGGTGCTGGAGAAGACCCTTGAGTCTCTTGGACAGCAAGGAGATCAAACAAGTCAATCCTAAAGGAAATCAACCCTGAATATTCATTGGAAGGACTGATGCTGAAGCTGAAGCTCCAATACTTTGGCCACCTGAAGCACAGTGCTGACTCATTGGAAAAGATCCTAATTCTGGAAAAAATGGAGGGCAGGAGGAGAAGGGGCCGACAGAGGATAAGATGGTGGGATGGCATCGCTGACTCAAAGCACATGAGTTTGAGCAAAGGACAGGGAGGCCTGGTGTGCTGCAGTCCATGGGATCACAAAGAGTTGGACATGACTTAGCTATTGAATAACAACGAAGTAGACAGTGTCTAAGGACCAAAGCCAGGGATGCCGCCTCCATGTTTGTAATTGGAAAGATGAGGATGAACTAGTCAAGGAGAATGGAAAGCATGATATAAAGAAGAAATTCAGTAGAGTGTTGTCCTGGAAACCAAGTAAAAGAAGCATTTGCATGAGTAATCGACTGTGTCTGATGATGCTGATAGGACTAGAAACAAGAACTGATCATACAGCATTGCATTTAGCAACATGCAGGCCATTGGTGACCTTGGCCAAGCAGTTTCAGAGCAATGGTGGGGTAGAGGCCTAGGTTTAAGACAGAACTGGAGGAGACAATGTGTTAGCATCAATGAATATAGAGAATTCCTTTGAAGAATTTATTATAAAGGAGAACAGATGAAAGAGGTCTTGACTAGAAGAACTTAAGTCAGTAGAGTTTTGTCAGTTTTTTTAGATTAGAGAAATGCATGTAATGGCTGAAAACCGGTGGTCAAAGACAGAAATCTTGATACTACAGGAGAAAGAGGGGAGAAGGGAGAATTGCTAGAGCCATGTCTCTGAGTAGTGAAGTAGGCCTGGGATTATACTCAGAGAAGATGCCCTTAGCTACAGCGTGAGACCAAGAAGATGTCCTTAGCTACAACATGAGACCAAGGGTCTCTCTCTCTCCCCTCACATACTCTTTCTTCCTCTGCTCTTCATTCCTGTCTCTCTTTCCCTCCCTCATTCTCTATATGTCTTCTCCCCAACACACACTTTTTGTCAAAAATAATTTGAGATGTCTTACTGGCAGTTTTAATTAATTGCTTAAAATATGAAAAGACAGGGGGGGTGGGAAGAAATCTATCAAGAGCTTGACTTCTTCAGCAATAAGTAAAAGTGTTGAACTTAATATCTAAGATCCCTAAAATTATTCCAATCTCAACTTACAATATATTAATTTCATAACTTTATTAATTAGTTAACTATTCAAAGATTCAAAGATGACCCATTTTTTATGTTTGACTCAAGTATGTGATGCTTAATCCATTTACTTTTTATGCAGAACATACTATTCATTTTCAAAATGTTTAGTGTAAATACATTTGATATTCCATCATAGTATGGCTTACATATGATTTTTTAGAATGTTTAATAAGGAATTGCATGGGATTTAAAACTTTTTCTTATCAACTCTATTTTTCCTAAATAAAATGAAATATACAAAATAGTGGTAACTACAAAACTGAACTATACATAAAAAGAAACTACACTTGGAACTTTTAAATAATCTCTTAAAACATTTTTATTCCATTATCTTCTTTAACCCTCTAGGAAAATGAAGCTAACGTGCATGATATTGGAATTGAGGTTCCTCTGAAAATGAGAGTGAATATATGAATTGTTCATTATATGCTAAAATATAAAATAGATGAATTTTTATCATCCTTATCATCCTTTAAGTGTTCTAAATGGTCCCTCTGGAGATCTCTCTTTCTTTCTTTCTTTCTTTGGTCCATAATGAGCTGTGAATCCTATTATGTCTCTTAAAAACTTTCACTTTCTATGAATTCTCTGAATTTTCTTACAAACTTAACACTTCATTAATTTACTGCAATCACAAGAAAAAATTCAATTTCAGATTTTAGTTGTAAAAATTCTACATTGCCTCCACAGATTTTCAAACACACCTGGTGTATGTGTGACCCCAATGGGTTCTCTATAGAATGACGGGGCACAGCAAGTCTTTGATTCTATACTCACAACACCCAGTAGAGTGAGGCATATTGAGGCATATTGCCTCTTTAAAGCATGAAAATTGAAATACTTCAGACTATTTTTGTCAACGCAGCATATAAATGCCAAATAAGTGGTGTCATCATTTCAAGACTGGACTAAACACTGGGATTGGTTCTTAAAATGTGTTCTGTGTCATTTAATGATGTTTAGTGATCTCATTAAAGTCAAATCAAACCAAACCAAACAAAAATCCTCCATCAAAGTTATGTTTGAGTCTAGCTGTCACTCCGTTTTTCCCCTTCAAAGCCAGACCCTCTCCCGGCACACTGCTCAGACTGCTTTCCCCACCTTTGAGCTCTGAATTCCAAACCGAGGGAGGACTTTTTGATCCTTTTCTCTCTTTCACCCTGGCCATTTCATTTTTTTGTCCAAACACCTCTAACCAAACTCTTCTCCGCTTTGCTCTTATGACACTATTCTCTGTTTTATTCCTACACCTCCTTTCTTTTCAGGGTTCCCTAATACTACCTCTGCTTTAATAGTGATATTTCTCAGAATTCTTCCTGACCTGGCAAAAGAGTGACCTTAAAAGTGCTGACTGCTGGTCAAAGACATGAGAGCTATAAATTTAATTGACTGACATTTTAATATATTTAGAACTTTAGTTATAATAGGACAAATATAAAAATAATTGAGAAAGTAGAAAAGCAATAACTTGATCAGAGAAAGCTCAGCATATGATATGGACAGAGTATAGGTCACAGGCCCTAACATGATGTGAAGATAATAAAATACCTGACAGTCAGTAGCTTGGACCATTGGATCCTCATCCCCTTAAATTTTGGAATTCATGATATAACAAGCATTAAATACTGTCCTCAGCTTGGTTAGTTAAGATGATAATGTCTCTCTATTAGTGAGTCTTTTTCAACCCTGGAGACATATACAATTAAGAATAAAAATGTTTAGAAGGTCATAGCAGTATGTAATTGTTTTTATGATAGAGAATCTGTGATATTTATTATTGTATATTACTTATACTACTTTTAAAATTTGTCATAGACAAATTTAGGCCAGTTTTACAGTTGGTATTGAAAATGGATAAATAATTATTTTGACTTGTAATTTTAAGTTGAAATCTCTGGCATAAATTGGGTTTGGGTCATTCATTACTCATTCTGAATCTGTTCTACACTATTAAAATAGAGGGCTAAAAGTTACATTTTTTCACACTCCCTTGCAGCCACAGTTCTATGTATAGATTGAATGCACTTGGATAAGACTTGTATTCAGAACTGAATAGCCTGAGGTTAAGGGAGTCCATTATGGGAAGTCAGATTATTGCAGAAGCATCACGGTTCTAGAGCCAATAGTTGTAGAGGTAGCTTCCTGATTCAGCAGGCAGTAGATTCCTAATTTGACATCTTCCTAATGGTGTGGCTTCCTTTAAGAGTCAACACCAGACTACATCTTCCTGATTCTTCACCAACCACCTGCAGCAGAAGGAAGGGCAGCCTATGGTTTTCATTCTCCTGTATTTTTGAGCATGCTGCCTTCTGCATTTAGGAGGCCTTTTCTTTCTCTGCCTGAATCATATAAACTTTGTTTTTCAGACTCAGTCAATATATCAGTTTCTTGTGGAAGATTTTCCTAATATCCCCTACCCTCACAGCCTGCTGCCCTGACTGTTAGGTCACCCATACATATGTTCTCTTTTATACTTGTTATATCTCCAACTTACTGAATGACACACTCCCACTACTGGTTTACTTGCCTAATTTTTCATCGTATAGTAAGAACCTTGTGGACAGAAACTCTCTTTTTGTTTCAACCATGAAACCCTAGCCCTGCACGTGATATCTGACACATAGTAGGCACTCAACACATGGATAAATGAAATAATGAATAAATGGATGACTGAGTGCCAGTCAGGGGCTTCAAATTGCAATTTGACCTTTTCACTAAAATAACTATTTCTAAACATATATGTGAAAATATTCCCAAAAGGAAGAATCTAATTATTCTGTGATTCAAATGAGGTAGCAATCTAATCTGCTTTCATACAGAGTTTTCATGATTATCAGGCCCATAAAACACCACTGAATTCCCTAATTCTTCCTTTTTTGATAAGAGCCCATTAACTTAACTGAAAAGAAAGAAGGCTCAGTGCCAGGTTTTGTTTTGGGGTGAGCAAATACATAAAGTGCTCACCTAATGTTTGAAAAATGCATAGCTAAGGTAAAATGATGAAGAAGATTTGTTTCTTTAGTAACTTTTGCTTTTGGTGTTCAGGTGCTAAATTCTGTCCTTCTCTTTGTGATCCCATGGACTGCAGCATGCCAGGCTTCCGGGTCTTTCACTATTTCCCAGAGTTTACTCAGATTCATGTCCATTGAGTCAGTGATGAGTGTAGGATTTAAAAATTCTGTCTTGTTTGTTCAGTTATGACCAAACGAGAAACAAAACATGGGCTCAGGTGGTTGGAAGAATTTCTTCAAATGTTAGATTCAGAATATAGAAATCTTAGAATTGTGGCACACTAAAAAACAGGATTTTTCATTCACTGAACTTCTATGTGTGATTTAGGTAATGATTGTTAGATTTTTATACCAACAGTATAGCTGCAGGGGAAGGAAAAAAATGTAATACAAAAGAAAATTTTGGTACTTATGTCTGCTGATTACAATACATGATAAATTGAGTACAGTGGGATTTTAATATCTGAATTGATTAAAACTGTTTATGTCTTCCAAACATTTAACTAAACAGGTATAAAGATAACTGATAATATTCTATTTTTTTATGATGAAATGGCCAGAATGTTTGTATGTGCCACATTACAGAGTAGTCAGGAAAAAGGCCGAAAGAGTTAAAATAGTTTCATGCTGCTAACCCATCTGTAAAGCCAGGTCAAGGAAAGCTTTAACCTTTTAACCTCATACAGTTCCTGTAGTACAGTGAAAATCTTGTTTGCAATAACAAAAAAATAAAAAATAAAACTTTTCATCTTCTGTTTCTTGAGTTCAGTTCAGTTGCCCAGTCGTGTCTGACTCTTTGCGACCCCATGAATTGCAGCACGCCAGGCCTCTCTGTCCATCACCAACTCCCAGAGTTCACCCAAACTCATGTACATCGAGTCAGTGATGACATCCAGCCACCTCATCCTCTGTCGTCCCCTTCTCCTCCTTCCCCCAATCCCTCCCAGCATCAGAGTCTTTTCCAATGAGTCAACACTTCGCATGAGGTAGCCAAAGTACTGGAGTTTCAGCTTTAGCATCATTCCTTCTAAAGAAATCCCAGGGCTGATCTCCTTCAGAATGGACTGGTTAGATCTCCTTGCAGTCCAAGGGACACTCAAGAGTCTTCTCCAACACCACAGTTCAAAAGCATCAATCCTTCAGCGTTCAGCCTTCACAGTCCAACTCTCACATCCATACATGACCACAGGAAAAACCATAGCCTTGACTAGACGGACCTTTGTTGGCAAAGTAACGTCTCTGCTTTTTAATATGCTATCTAGGTTGGTCGTAACTTTCCTTCCAAGGAGTAAGCGGCTTTTAATATCATGGCTTTGTCACCATCTGCAGTGATTTTGGAGCCCCCATAAATAAAGTCTGACACTGTTTCCACTGTTTCCCTATCTATTTCCCATTTTATTAACTGGCTGTTATTGGATATAATGTTTTTCATCAACAAAATAAGAGACCACAGTTTCTCATTCAGCATCTCCTAGCTACAGCCATGAATCCACTAACATATGCTCTTATTTTCACTGATGTACACTGCTCCTAACATTGCTTTGGGCACCATTCATTCATTTAATAATACATTTTCTGGGCCTCTTTACCTGGCACTGTTGCAGGAACTGAGAAGCCAGTGGTAGAAAACCAGAGACATAACACTGGCTTTTTTGATTTATAGTTGCCACCTGGAAAAGAGATACATACAAATAATGTTAAACAAAGTAAAGATAATAATAAGTACTGTGACAGAAACTAACAGAATAATGTAAAGATTAAGAGTAGACATGGTCTTCATGGGCTCCCAGGTCACCACGTCTTTGCATGCTGCTGGGCCTCTCCAGGCTGCCCCACAATTTCCCTGTGATGTTGACAGTGTCCCCTTACCTCATGCTGAACAGAATTTTCTGGGAAGATGAGCTTCAAGCTGTCTTATATTTTGCTTTCTAGCACCTGATGTCCTCCAAGCTCCTTTCCCTCTTAAGAGGTCCTTATAATTATTGAAAGAGTACTTAATACCCTAGACTGAAGTATTTGAATTTGCTTTTGCATAACTTGAATTGCCTAAGCTTTCCTGAGAACACATGTGAATATTTACCCAACTGTTTTGAGACTGAAAGAGTCACTGTGGTAGTCACAAATAGAGAAATTAGCTCTTCCCCAAACAGTGAATATGTTACTTATTTTATGTGGATAAAAATTAATAAATAGGCAGATAATTTAGGTTTGAGATTTTTACAGACCCCATTAGCACCATTATATGTCCATTTAACTAAGTAACAGAAGTATGGCGGTATTCTGGGTTTATCTCAGGAAAATGAGTTCACGTCTAGATGCTGGTATTTACCATACTTCCTTTATGACACTGTGCAACTTATGTTTCTGACAGGTACGCTCACCCCCAATCAGTCTAAAGAGAAACAAATGCTCTATCTTACTCCCCGTAGACTTTGAGGTTAAAATGGAAGTGTGCTGTAGAATTATACATTGATATTGTTTTTCCTTAAATTTAGAATAAACTGGAGAAGGCAATGGCACCCTACTCCAGTACTCTTGCCTGGAAAATCCCATGGATGGAGGAGCCTGGTAGGCTGCAATCCATGGGGTCACTGAGGGTCAGACACAACTGAGTGACTTCACTTTCACTTTTCACTTTCATGCATTGGAGAAGGAAATGGCAACCCAATCCAGTGTTCTTGCCTGGAAAATCCCAGGGATGGGGGAGCCTGGTGGGCTGCCATCTATGGGGCCGTACAGAGTCCGACACGATTGAAGTGACTTAGCAGTAGTAGTAATAGAATAAACTAATTTTTTATGGGGACTAACTATATGTCAGAAATTACCCAGTGTAGCAAAACTGTCTTTATGTTGCCAATGGACAAAAAACAGAAGGTAAAAAATTTATCCCCAGTCACACTGGTAATAAGTATTACTGGAGTGAAAAAATGAAGTCATTTGATAGGATGCCCTATTCTTTTTCTCTTAAATCAAGCAGAAAAATTTACAATGTGACTTGTGCTATATATTTTTTGAAGATTAGTATTCAAATACCTATAGTCAGTGTTGTTTAAGAAGTGGAGATCTGAATAATTTGGTTCCTGCTCTTATCCCCAGGTGGGTCTATTTTCACTTGATGTACACACTGTCCTCTTAAAACTTATTTTAAATCAAGAGTTCTTAGATTAAGATGAAAGAGTGGATGAATGCCCCTCATTTAGAGAGTCATAAATTGGCAAATTTTTTTGCAAGCTAGCCAATGTTTTGCTCTTAGAAAGAAGGCTGTGTAGACTCCTGTGATAATTTTCCAAAACATTTGAAAAATACTCAAACAAAGGCCTAGGATTGTTAGTTGGTTTATTCAGTATTGTATCCAAGGAAACTACTCTCTCTCTCTCTCTCTTTTTTTTTTTTTTTTTTTTTTGTAGCCTGAGAATAACTGTGTAGGAGGGATCCTGTGAAAGGACCTGTTAAATTATGATAAATATTCATTTGCTCATTTTAGCATCTGGATAAAGACTTTTTTATACTTTGAAAGATACATTCCAAAAAAAAACTTTAATTGACTTGGTGAACTATCTACCAACGAGAAGGATAAGTAAACTGGGGCCATATATTTTTTCATATTGCAAAACCATAAAAAATACCATAAAGGGAAATCAAAGTAGTAACCAACTGGTAGAACTGCTGAGATAGTTGTAATATTTTTTCAAACACTTTAGCAGAGCAATACTGATTTTCTATACATATGTATGCAGAAATATACAGGTGTTTACAGTCTTGGTCTAGTTTGTAATGAATTTTAAAGGTGTTGCAAACAACAGCAGCAAAACATGAGTGATTAGCATTTCAAATCCAAGATGGATAGAAGGTATGATGAAACAGCAAATTATACTTTTTAATAAGTGTATTGTTCTGCTGAAAGAGATTATTATATTCACAGACAGCCAATTTTGTAGTGATGAATTATTGTTTAAAAGCCTTTTCCCTATGATATTTTTGGTAAGCAGTTAACAAATAACTGCTTAGCTAATTTTTATGTATGCATTTATAAATCTTTGCTATTGTTAAATTTCACACCAACTAAACCGATATGTTTTTGATTGTGTATGTACCTTCGCCATTTTTTCTTTCATTTGAATTTTCCAAAACAGCATAATTTTTCCAACCATGAAAGTCAAGCATAATATGAAAAAGATGACAAGGTTGAGGGCATAATCTTAGGGTTATACCTGATGTCCTTTTTAACCAGAAGCACTAATCAACATGTAGAATACCATTGTCACCTGTCTTCAAATAGTAAAACATTTGCCGTTGTTCCCTCAAACTGTGAGTAATTGCAAGGAAATTTTTCTCTTATCTGGCACCTCTTTCAATCTTCTGGTCTTTAAAATTCAAGGAAAATTATTCTACTTACTATAGGTTTTTCCCCAAAAGTAGATTAAGCATAAGAGAAAACTAGCTTGTTTATTTTCAAATTGAAATTAATTAATAAGTTTACATAGTATTGAAGTTTTAAGTTTTAAAATTTAATATTCTCATTTTAATTGTTGTAATCATCTCAGGGTTCTGGAGTCTATTACCAATAATCATTATGATTTTCTGATTAATCAATAGTATTAGTGTTAATCACTCCTCTAAGCTGTTTATTTGAGTGATAGGTGAAGACAGAGATGATCTAGTTACGGAAATGTAAGGTATGCAGGAAGATGGCCACCAAATAAAACAGTCTCTGTCAAACACCTGAAAGATAAACTGGATATTTTCTTTGAAAGGTTAGATAGAATCTAAACAGTTTTACCTTAAAATGTTGCCTCCAGCTACAATGAAATTTTAAATATAATGCCATATTCTTGGATGAATAGTGCCATCCTCTCACATCAAGTTGTTTCAGTTTAATTTTTCAAAATACTTCACTTGTAATGAACTTCCATTTTTTTACCTTTGGGTGATTTCTACCTTGAGTTAATAACAGGACAATGGTAATTGTGTTTTAGTAAGATCTTGTAATGAACTTCCATTTTTTACCTTTGGTGATTTCTACCTTGAGTTAATAACAGGACAATGGTAATTGTGTTTTAGTAAGATCTTTTTTGTCATGTAGTTTTAAACAGTAATGGCTAACATAAGGCATAGATACTTAGAATAATTTATAACATTCTGTCTTCCTGTGTCTTACCAATACCTTTACATTCATATTTATTCACAACTTCCTTCCACCTGCAGAGGCAAGTCTGGAACAAGAGCTATTTTGTCCCATAGCTTTAGTAAATCCATACCCTACTGAGGAATAAGAAAAAAATAAAAGGCAGAATAGACTTTTGTTATCTGAACACCTTGTCCAATTTTCTCTCAATGTTCTTTTATCCATTTTACTCTTAACTGTCAGTAAATTATCACCCCCACAGAAAGCAATGACTAAGTACAATACAAAAAGGGTTTTTCTTTGAAACCCAGTTCTGTATAATTGTGCTTACCTTTGAAGATTCAGGTCTTCAATGAAGATTATTTATTTCTTGCGTAGTAAGGCTTTCTTTTTTGGTCCTGTATAGGGTAGTTCAGACCCCTTCTGTGGATTGTTGTTCACCTGGAAATATGGTAGACTAAAGTGGAAAAAAGTCTGAAATGTAGTACTTGGATGCAGTCTCAAAAACAACAAAATGATCTCTCTTCATTTCCAAGGCAACCCATTCAATATCACAGTAATCCAAGCCTATGCCCCGACCAGTAATGCTGAAGAAACTGAAGCTGAACAGTTCTATGAAGACCTACAAGACTTTCTAGAATTAATACCCCCCAAAAGATGTCCTTTTCATTATAGGAAACTGGAATTATAGGACATCAGGAAACACCTGGAGTAACAGGTAAATTTGGCCTTGGAGTACAGAATGAAGCAGGGCAAAGGCTAATATAGTTCTGCCAAGAGAGCTCACTGGTCATAGCAAACACCCTGTTGCAACAACACAAGAGAAGACTCTACACATGGACATTACCAGATGGTCAATACCGTAATCAGATTGATTATATTCTTTGTAGCCAAAGATGGAGAAGCTGAACAAGACAGTTCGTCACCAAAAACAAGATCAGGAGCTGACTGTGGCTCAGATCATGAACATTATTGTCAAATTCAGACAAATTGAAGAAAGTAAGGAAAACCACTAGACCATTCAGGTACCTTTAGGATTACACAGTGGAAGTGAGAAATACATTTAAGGGACTAGATCTGATAAAGTGCCTGAAGAACAATGGACGGAGGTTCGTGACATTGTACAGGAGACAGGGATCAAGACCATCCCCAAGAAAAAGAAATGCAAAAAAGCAAAATGGCTGTCTGAGGAGGCCTTACAAATAGCTGTGAAAAGAAGAGAAGCAAAAAGCAAAGGAGAAAAGGAAAGATATATGCATTTGAAAGCAGAGTTCCAAAGAATAGCAAGGAGAGATAAGAAAACCGTCTTCAGTGATCAGTGCAAAGAACTAGAGGAAAAGAATAGAATGGGAGAAACTAGAGATCTCTTTTAGAAAATTAGAGATACTAAGGGAAATTTTCATGCAAAGATGGGCTCAATAAAGGACAGAAGTGGTATGAACCTGACAGAAGCAGAGGATATTAAGAAGAGGTGTCAAAAATACACAGAAGAACTGTACAAAAAAGATCTTCACAACCCAGATAATCATGATGGTGTGATCACTCACCTAGAGCCAGACATCCTGGAATGCAAAGTCAAGTGGGCCTTAGGAAACATCACTATGAACAAAGCTAGTGGAGGTGATGGAATTCCAGTTGAGCTATTTCAAATCCTGAAAGATGATGCTGTGAAAATGCCCCACTCAATTTGCCAGCAAATTTGGAAAACTCAGCAGTGGCCACAGGACTGGAAAAAGGCAGTTTTCATTCCAATCCCAAAGAAAGGCAATGCCAAAGAAAGCTCCAACTACCGCACAATTGCACTCATCTCACATGCTAGTAAAGTCATGCTCAAAATTCTCCAAGCCAGGCTTCAGCAATACATGAACTGTGAACTTCCAGATGTTCAAGCTGGTTTTATAAGGCAGAAGAACCAGAGATCAAATTGCCAACATCTGCTGGATCATTCAAAAAGCAAGAGAATTCCAGAAAAACATCTATTTCTGCTTTATTGACTATGCCAAAGCCTTTGACTATGTGGTTCACAATAAACTGTGGCAAATTCTGAAAGAGATGGGAATACCAGACCACCTGCCCTGCCTCTTGAGAAATCTGTATGCAGGTCAGGAAGCAGCAGTTAGAACTGGACATGGAACAACAGATTGGTTCCAAATAGGAAAAGGAGTACGTCAAGGCTGTATATTGTCACCCTGCTTATTTAACTTATATGCAGAGTACGTCATGAGAAACGCAGGTCTGGATGAAGCACAAGCTGGAATCAAGATTGCTGGGAGAAATATCAATAACCTCACATATGCAGATGACACCACCCTTATGGCAGAAAGTGAAGAACTAAAGAACTTCTTGATGAAAGTGAAAGAGGACAGTGAAAAAGTTGGCTTAAAGCTCAAAATTCAGAAAACAAAGATCATGACATCCGGTCCCATCACTTCATGGCAAACAGATGCAGAAACAGTAGAAACAGTGTCAGACTTTATTTTGGGGGGCTCCAAAATCACTGCAGATGGTGATTGCAGCCATGACATAAAAAGATGCTTACTCCTTGGAAGAAAAGCTATGACCAACCTAGATAGCATATTAAAAAGCAGAGACTACTTTGCCAACAAGGTCCATCTGGTCAAGGCTATGGTTTTTCCAGTAGTCATGCATGGATGTGCGATTTGGACTATAAAGAAAGCTAAGCGCCAAAGAATTGATGCTTTTGAACTGTGGTGTTGGAGAAGACTCTTGAGAGTCCCTTGGACTGCAAGGAGATCCAACCAGTCCATCCTAAAGGAAATGCATCATAAAGGTGTTCAGTGGAGGGACTGATGTTGAAGCTGAAACTCCAGTACTTTGGCCACCTGATGCGAAAAGCTGACTCATTTGAAAAGACCCTGATGCTGGGAAAGACTGAAGGCAGGAGAAGAAGGGGACGGCTGACTGAGGATGAGGTGGTTGGATGACATCACCGATGTGATGGACATGAGTTTGAGTAAACTCTGGGAGTTGGTGATAGACAGGGAGTCCTGGCATGCTGCAGTCCATGGGGTCACAAAGAGTTGGATACCAATGAACTGAACTGAACTGAAAGTGGAAAATTATTGTCTCTGCACAGAATTCCTCTCTTTTCTTGACTGTACACTCAGGAACAAAGCTACTTCCCTTATTTCCCTTCCTTTCTGGTGGATCCCTTACTGGGATCTGGAACTGGAATGGAGATAGCATCTTCTGTCAATTCAATCAAGCTTTTCACTTTTGAGGTGGCTGTATGAGACAAGAAATGCCTGAGGCCAGTTTATCACTGTAGACAATAGTAACAACAGCAGTTCAGATAATGTTTTGGGTTTGTTGGTTTGTTTGGGACCATATCTTTCATAGTGTCGATGCAAAAAGTGCATTGGACAGAATTAAAGAAGGAAGTGAAGTAAATCAGAAAGATAAATGTTGTGTACTAATGCATATATACAGAATCTAGAATAATGGTACTGAAGTATTTATTTGTAGTGCAGCAATGGAAAAACAGATATAGAGAAGAGACTTATGGACATGGGAGGGGGGAGGAGAGGATTAGATGTATGGAGAGAGTAACATGGAGACTTGCATTACCATATGCAAAACAGATAGCCAATGGGAATTTGCTGTATGTGTCAGGGAACTCAAGGGCTCTGTATCAAACTAGAGGGGCGGGGGACAGGGAGGGAGATACAAAGGAGGTTCAAGAGGGAGGAGACATAGGTATACCTATGGCTGACTTATGTTGAGGTTTGACAGAAAACAACAAAGTTCTGTAAAGCAATTATCCTTCAATTTAAACAATAAATAAATTTAAAGAAAAAAAGCAAGGAAGACTATTCTGACTCTTGCTGTTGGGCAGAGAAACTGAACTCAGCTCCCCTGAAACAAATGATGTGTTTTTAAGCACTGAAGGTGAAAAGTGACATTGCTCAGTCGTGTTTGACTCTGAGACCTCACGGACTATAGCCTACCACACTCTGTCCATGAGATTTTCCAAGCAAAAGTACTGGAGTGGGTTGCCATTTCTTTCTCCAGAGGATCTTCCTGACCCAGGGATTGAACCTGGGTCTCCCACATTGTAGGCAGATGCTTTACTATCTGAGCCACCAGGGAAGTCCTAATTGGCACCTATCTAAATTAGGCTTCTACCCACCCACAGAAACTGTGAGCTAAGGGCACTATATTCTAGATGAAAACATTGCAAAGAGTGGGCTCCAGAGGCTTAGAGAAAGTCATTCTGGGTTATAAAACTAGCGAGAAGATTTTTTTTTTTAAGGGACAGAGAGAATTGACAGTGACAAGTTTTCTAAAGTTAATGTTCTAAGAAAAGAATCACTAGAGGCAGAGGTAGGAAGCTTTATCTTGATGAAAGTGAAAGAGGAGAGTGAAAATGTTGGCTTGAAGCTCAACATTCAGAAAACTAAAATCATGGCATCCGGTCCCATCACTTCTTGGCGAATAGATGGGGAAACAGTGGAAACAGTGTCAGACTTTATTCTGGGGGGCTCCAAAATCACTGCAGATGGTGATTGCAGCCATGAAATTAAAAGATGCTTACTCCTTGGAAGGAAAGTTATGACCAACCTAGATAGCATATTCAAAAGCAGAGACATTACTTTGGCAACAAAGGTCCATCTAGTTGAGGCTATGGTTTTTTCAGTAGTCATGTATGGATGTGAGAGTTGGACTATAAAGAAAGCTGAGCACCAAAGAATTGATGCTTTTGTACTGTGGTGTTGGAGAAGACTCTTGAGAGTCCCTTGGACTGCAAAGAGATCCAACCAGTCCATCCTAAAGGAGATCAGTCCTGGGTGTTCATTGGAAGGACTGATGTTGAAGCTGAAACTCCAATACTTTGGCCACCTGATGGGAAGAGCTGACTCATCTGAAAAGACCCTGATGCTGGGAAAGATTGAGGGTAGGAGGAGAAGGGGAGGACTGCAGATGAGATGGTTAGATGGCATCACCAACTCAATGGACATGGGTTTGTGTGGACTACGGGAGTTTGCGATGGACGGGAAGGCCTGGTGTGCTGCAGTTCATGGGTTTGCAAAGAGTCGGACACGACTGAGCAACTGAACTGAACTGAACTGAACTGAACTGAAATGGAGGAAAATATTCAGGCCTTTTTGGTCAATGACAGACATAGTTTCTGCTTATACTGCTCCAGCCATGAAGTCTCATTAATTCTCAAATAACCAGTTTAAAAATCTGTATTATTTTGGCCTAAGTTTGAACTGATGTGCATCTCTATGGTCTATCTATAAAATATTCTAAACAAGTGAATAGTTGAAGCCAAATATTTCAAAATATTTTAAAATTTATTGAAAAAAATTTAAAGTACATTTTTTTCTTGAATTATACCCAGTTTCATACCACTATTGTTTTAGAAATTATAACTCTTTTCTAGTTATTAAAACAAATCCCCTAACAACTCTACTAGATTTTTTTTACCACCTCATTCATCAAAGAACCAGTGATTTTTAAGAGTAATTCTATAATCTTCATTTTTTATCTATAAATTAAAAATATGAGCCTGTGATCATAATATAGCTATAATATATCAGATATATTCAGATATTTTAAACAAAATGTTAAGTATTTATAATTTGAAGAAGAGAGCACGTGAGCAACTAGTCTATGAGAAAGTTTAAGTTTGTGTCTGGATAGAGGACAGAATAAATATTGTTATTTTAACTCTTATATTAGTATTCTATTAGAAACATTGTCATTATTCATCAATACATAGGACAAATATTACCCATCAATGGCTACGTTTGCTGTGACTCTTCGAGTGCAGCAAACGTTTAGTATGTTTAACCTTCCCTCACTCTCCCTTGGTCCTTGGAAGCAGCTCCTGTATGATACTCTACCTAGCATTCAATATAGTAGCATTTTCAGTACCTTGTTATAAAGAAAAGTTATTTGCATGTTTCATCCGATCAGAGTGAGATTCAGGTCCCTGTAGTCTCTTTTCCCCTAGTTTTTAATCTATATCTTATTGTTCCTAGGGTTACTTATACCTACAGGTGACCCTTGAACAACATAAGGGTTAGGAATACCAATCCTCCGTGTAGTTGAAAATCCTCATAAAACGTACAGCCAACGCATAGTATCTGAGGTGCCTCCATGTCCATAGTTCTACATCTTCAGATTCAACCAAATTAGCATCATGTTTTACTGTAGTATTTTTTTTAACTTTTCATTTTATGTTGCAGTATAGCCATTAAACTACTTGTAATAGTTACTATTGAAATACATTTACAATTGAACCCATGTAGATCAAATCCATGTTTTTCAAGGGTTAACTGTATTTTTATCCATTGTTTGTTAGTGTGGTAAAATATGTATAAAATTTACCATCTTAACCATTTTTAAGTGGACACTTCAGTGACATTTAAGCATTAATGGTGCTGTGCTACCATAACCACTCTACATGTGTGGAACTCTTTTTATCCTGAAAATCTGAAATTCTATGCCTATTAAATAAGTTCCTATTCCCCTCTCCTTTCAGCCCTTGGAAACCACCATTCCTCTCTCTTTGATTTTGATCACTCTAAGCTCCTCATATAAGTGGAATAAAACATTACTTGTATTTTTGTGGCTGGCTTACTTCACTTGGCAAAATGTTATCAACATTCATCCATGCTGTACAATATGTCCTAATTTTCTTCCTTCTTGAGATTGAATAATATTTCATTGCATACACACACACACACACACACACACACACACACACACCATATTTCACTATTCCATTCATCTATAGGTGAGTACTTGGTTTGCTTCCATATTTTGGCTATTATGAATGATGCTGCTATAAACATGGGTATACAAATATCTCTTTGAGACCTAGATTTCAAATCTTTGGTGCATATACTCAGAAGTGGGATTCCTGAAATACTGTAATTCTATTTTTAATTATTGAGGGACAATCATGTTATTTTTCCCACAGTGGCTATACTGGTTTACATTCCCACCAATAGTGCACAGACTTTTGCCACATCCTTGCCAATGATTGTTATTTTCTGTTCATATGTATATTGTTGTTATTCAGTCACTCAATCAGGTTGAACTCTGTGACCCCAAGGACTGCAGCATGCCAGTCTCCCCTGTCTTTCACTATCTCCTGGAGTTTGTTCAAATTCATGTCCATTGAGTCACTGGTGTCATCTAACCATCTCATCCTCTGTCACCCTCTTCTCTTGCCCTCAATCTTTCTCACCATCAGAGTCTTTTCCAGTGAGTCAGCTCTTCACAACAGGTGATCAAGGTATTGGAGTTTCAACTTCAGCATCAGTTCTTCCAGTGAATATTTAGGGTTGATTTCCTTTAGGATTAATTGGTTTGATCACCTTGCTGTCCAAGGGACTCTAAAGAGTCTTTTTAGCACCACAGTTTGAAAGCATCAATTCTTTGGCACTCAGCCTTCTTTATAGTTCAAATCTCACATCCATACGTGACTACTGGAAAAATCATAGCCTTGACTATATGGACCTTGTTGGCAAAGTGATGTTTCTGCTTTTTAATGTGCTGTCTAGTTTTGTCATAGCTATTCTTCCAAAGAGCAAGTGTCTTTTAATTTCATGCCTGCAGTCACCATCCTCAGTGATTTTGGAGCCCCCAAAAATAAATTCTGTCATTGTTCCCGTATTTTCCCTGTCTATTTGCAGTGAAGTGATAGGAATGGATGCCATGATCTTAGTTTTTTGAATATTGAGTTTTAAGTCAGGTTCTTCACTCTGCTCTTTCAACTTCATCAAGAGGCTCTTAGTTTCCCTTCACTTTCTGCCATTAGAGTGGTGTCATCTGCATATCTGAGGTTATCGATATTTCTCCTGGTGATTTTGATTCCAGCTTGAGCTTCATCCAGTCCAACGTTTTGCATGATGTACTCTGCATATAAATTAAATAGGCAAGGTGACAATATACAGCCTTGATGTACTCCTTTCCCAATTTGGAAAACCAGTCCATTGTTTCATGTTCATTTCTAACTATTGCTTCTTGACCTGCATATAGGTTTCTTAGGAGATAGGTAAGGTGATTTGGTAATCCCATTTCTTTAAAATTTTCCACAGTTTGCTGTGATCCACACAATCAAAGGCTTTATTGTAGTCAAGGAACTGAAATAGATGTTGTTCTGTAATTCCCTTGTTTTTCCTGTGATACAATGGATGTTGGCAATTTGATCTCTGGTTCCTCTGCCTTTTCTAAATTCGGCTTGCATGTCTGGAAGTTCTCAGTTTATGTACTGTTGAAGCATAGCTTGAAGGATTTTGAGCATTACCTTGCTAGCATGTGAAATGAGTGAAACTGTGGGGTAGTTTGAACATTCTTTGACATTGCCTTTTGGGGACTGGAATGAAAACTGACGTTTTCCAGTCCTGTGGCCACTGCTGAGTTTTCCAAATTTGCTGACCTCATGAGTGCAACGGAGAAGGCAATGGCACCCCACTCCAGTACTCTTGCCTGGAAAATCCCATGGATGGAGGAGCCTGGTGGGCTGCAGTCCATGGGGCTGCTAAGAGTCCGACACGACTGAGCGACTTCACCTTCACTTTTCACTTTCATGCGCTGGAGAAGGAAATGGCAGCCCACTCCAGTGTTCTTGCCTGGAGAATCCCAGGGATGGGGGAGCCTGGCGGGCTGCCGTCTGTGGGGTCGCACAGAGTCGGACACGATTGAAGCGACTTAGCAGCAGCAGTAGCAGTAGCAGTGAGTGCAACACTTAAACACCATTATCTCCTGGATTTACAGAAGCTCAGGTAGAATTCCATCACCTCCACTAGCTTTTTTTGTAATAATGCTTCCTAAGGCCCACTTGATTTCACAACCCAGGGTGTCTGGCTCTAGGTGAGAGACTATATCATCGTGGTTGTCAGGGTTATTAAGACCTGTTTTGTATACTTCTATGTATTCTTGCCACCTCTTCTTAATATCTTCTGCTCCTGTTAGATTCATACCGTTTCTGTCCTTTATTGTGTCCATTTTTGCATGAAATGTTCTCTTGGTATCTCTTATTTTCTTACAGAGATTTCAGGTCTTTCCCATTCTATTGTTTTCTCTATTTCTTTGCACTGTTCACTTAAGAAGACATTTTTATCCCTTCCTGCTATTCTTTGGAGCTCCGCATTCAAACGGATGTATCTTTCCTTTTCTCCTTTGCCTTTCACTTCTATTCTTTTCTCAGCTCCTTGTAATGCCTCCTACATGCAGGTCAGGAAGCAACAGTTAGAACAGGACATGGAACAACAGACTGGTTCCAAATAGGAAAAGGAGTACGTCAAGGCTGTATATTGTAACCCTGCTTATTTAACTTCTATGCAGAGTACATCATGAGAAACGCTGGACTGGAGGAAGCACAAGCTGGAATCAAGATGGCCGGGAGAAATATCAATAACCTCAGATATGCAGATGACACCACCCCTATGTCAGAAAGTGAAGAGGAACTAAAAAGCTTCTTGATGAAAATGAAAGTGGAGAATGAACAAGTTGGCTTAAAGCTCAACATTCAGAAAACGAAGATTATGGCATCTGGTCCCATCACTTCATGGGAAATAGATGGGGAAACAGTGGAAACAGTGTCAGACTTTATTTTGGGGGGCTCCAAAATCACTGCAGATGGTGACCGCAGCCATGAAATTAAAAGACGCTTACTCCTTGAAAGAAAAGTTATGACCGAACTAGATAGCATATTCAAAAGCAGAGACATTACTTTGCCAACAAAGGTCCGTCTAGTCAAGCTATGGTTTTTCCTGTGGTCATGTATGGATGTAAGAGTTGGACTGTGAAGAAAGCTGAGCACTGAAGAATTGATGCTTTTGAACTGTGGTGTTGGAGAGGACTCTTGAGAGTCCCTTGGACTGCAAGGAGATCTAACCAGTCCATTCTGAAGGAGATCAGCCCTGAGATTTCTTTAGAGGGAATGATGCTGAAGCTGAAACTCCAGTACTTTGGCCACCTCATGCGAAGAGTTGACTCATTGGAAAAGACTCTGATGCTGGGAGGGATTGCGGGCAGGAGGAGAAGGGGACGACAGAGGATGAGATGGCTGGATGGCATCACTGAGTCAATGGACGTGAGTCTGAGTGAACTCCGGGAGATGGTGATGGACAGGGAGGCCTGGCGTGCTGCGATTCATGGGGTCGCAAAGAGTTGGACACGACTGAGCGACTAAACTGAACTGAAATGTAAGGCCTCTGTAGACAACCATTTTGCCTTTTTGCATTTCTTTTTCTTGGGGAAGATTTTGATCAGAGCCTCCTGTACAATGTTATAAAACTTTGTCCATAGTTCTTTAGGCACTCTGTCTCTAATCTAATACCTGAATATATTTGTCACTTCTACTGTATAATCATAAGAGATTTAATTGAGGTCATACCTGAAGGCCTGGTGCTTTTCCCTACCTTCTTCAATTGAAGTCTGAATTTTGCAATAAGGAGACCATGATCTGTGCCACAGTCAGCTCCTAGTCTTGCTTTTGCTGACTGTATAGAGCTTCTCCATATTTCACTACAAATAATATAATCAATCTGATTTTGATATTGGCCATCTGTTGATATCCATGGATAGAGTCACCTTTTGTGTTGTTAGAAGAGGGTATTTGCAATGACCAGTGCATTCTCTTGGCAAAACTCTATTAGCCTTTGCCCTGCTTCATTTTGTACTCCAAGGCCAGACTCACCTATTACTCCAGTTATCTCTTGACTTCTTACTTTTGCATTCCAGTCCCCTATGATGAAAAGGATATCTTGTTTTGGTGTTAGTTCTAGAAGGTCTTGTATGTCTTCATAGAATTGTTCAACTTCAGCTTCTTCAGCATGACTGAATGGCTTATATACTTGGATTGCTGTGATATTGAATGATTTTCCTTGGAAATCAATGAAGATCGTTCTATCATTTTTGAGGTTGCACCCAACTACTGTATTTCAGACTCTTGTATTGACTATGAGGGCTATTCCATTTCTTCTAAGGGTCTTGCTCACAGTAGTAGATATAATGGCCATCTAAATTTGCCCATTCCTGTCCATTCTAGTTCACTGATTCCTAAAATGTCAATGTTCATTCTTGCCATCTCCTGTTTGACCACTTCCAATTTACATTGGTTCATGGAACTGACTTCCACGTTCCCATGCAGTATTGTTCTATATAGCATCAGACTCTACTTTCACCACCAGACACATCTACAACTTCAACTGGCATCATTTCCACTTTGGCTCAGCCTCTTCATTCCTTCTGAAGCTCTTTATCTTCTCTTCTTATTAGACATTAGGTTTATATTTTATAAAAAAAATATTAAAAATGTTAAACATATAAAATATTTTTAAATGTATATATTTTTCTTTGCTTTCAAAATGACTCAATGTGGAACAGTATTTTTATTTCCAGTGTATGGATAAGGAAACTAAGATACAGAGAATGTTGTCCAAGGTCACAAAGCTAGTGAGTGGCAGAACCAGTTTTGAAATCCAGGCAATCACTCTCCAGATTAATATACTTAACAACTCTGTCAAACAAATAAGTATAACAGTAAATCTATATTGCAATATTTGATAAATGCTACAAAGGAGAAAAAAAAAACATAATGGTTTAAGAGCAGAAAACATTATGAATCTCCTTGAGAATGGGTAGTCACAGAAAGCCACTCTGAATGAGAATGTACATTTTAGTTGATGCCTAAATCTTAAATACCCATGGGATCACAAAAGTGACTAAACAACTTAGTAAACTTGGTGACTAAACAACAGCAACAAAGCTTGAATAGGAGTCATTAGTTGAATGCCTGGGGCCCAACAATCCTTTGTAGAAACTAATCAATATAGTTAAACCCCTCCAGCCACCCCACATTTATCTTGCTTATTTCTGCTTTCATGCTTTTGCCTGGGCCCTACTCTTCTTTCCTGTGTTGTAATTTTTTTCCACCTAAAAATATTTTTTTGACTGAATGTAAAACTTACCTTCTTATTTCTCTAAACACTTTTGACATATAACAAATCATATTCAAATTACCTAATAGTTCCTTGTCTTATTTTACTGGTAGTTATGCCATGCAAACCATTGGCTAGTGACATGGACCCTCCCTTATTCTGAGGAGTTCATTACCTTTATAAGTCAGAGCATGTGATACACGATACACATCATGTGATCCTTGACATGACTTTACCCTAAGGCTACAGGCTGAACCAGGCCTGGATCCCTGAGCTGAGAGTGATCAGGCTTGAGGCTGGCCTATGAGGAGGTGTCATGAGGAATCTCCCTCATTAGGTCATGCTTTTCTTACTGCTCACTATTTAAACCAACATGGTTCTTTCTTTGAGAGTTTAAATAGGTAAAAGAAATTAAAGGAGATCATAAGTGTTTGCCTAAACCCTCTAAGCAAAGGCAGGAGGAATCTTTCTGAAAACATTTCTTTTCATCAACGTTAGGAGACACAGCTCAGTATAAGACCAGACCTGAGAGAAGAGATAAAGACTTTCTGTTTGATGTAACTGATTATTTATCCTATATGACTGTCATCTATACTGTCAAAGAAGTGTGTAATTTCCTCGGTTCTGTCCCATCACAACAAAAATTTGAAAGGATGGCATGTCAAGCTCTCGGACAGATCAGTGTTACAGCTCAGCTTTATTTAGAAGATAAAGGAAACTACATCCTCAAGGCATGAGAGCATGCCGACCCAAAAGACGCAAAGAGGAGAGAGAGAGTGAGAGAGATTTTGCAAGAGAGAGCAGGAGAGCTGGAGAAAAGGAGAGCAGGGGAGTGGGAGAGAGGCCCCCAGCCCTTTGGCTCCTCTTTCAATGTTTTTTCCTCCCCCTGGGCCTGCCCTATGTAACCTGGGCTAGCCAGAAGTGCTGTTTGTTCTCCCTGAGGTCCTCACTCTGGTCGTTGGACCTTCCTTTGTTCTATTTTCACAGGCTTTTCCCTTTCTTCTCTTTTAGCCACCGCCATTCTGGATTCCTTTTTCCTATTCTAACTACCTGACATTTCCCTCTCAAGAGATGGGAGGCCCAATTCTTTGGGAATAGGGGTGTCAAGGTCTTTCTGGCTACTTCCTGCTGAACTAGGATGGCGAGCGGCTTGGGCTTCCCCCTCTTGCTAACCTCAGGCCTCAGAGTCCTTATAGCGGTGTCCGCCTAAGGGTGAGTGATGTTTTTCGTGGTTGGCTGTAGTTTCATATATCCTTGTTGAACTGGCACTGCAAGTTGTAGCTTGTTGACCTGGGTAGAGACAAAAGGGGTCAGACAGTTGATAATACATGGAGCCGGAGAAGGCAATGGCACCCTACTCCAGTACTCTTGCCTGGAAAACCCCATGGATGGAGGAGCCTGGTAGGCTGCAGTCCATGTGGTCGCTACTAGTCGGACACGACTGAGTGACTTCACTTTCACTTTTCCTTTCATGTATTGGAGAAGGAAATGGAAACCCACTCCAGTGTTCTTGCCTGGAGAATCCCAGGGAAGGGAGAGCCTGGTGGGCTGCCGTCTATGGGGTCGCACAGAGTCGAACATGACTGAAGCGACTTAGCAGCAGCAATACATGGAGCAATCATACACATCATCAATATGTCATAACAAGGACTAGTAGGGGCATTAGCCAACTCCAAATTCCCATCACCAGGATGGCTCAAGTCCCTCCTTGTTAGGGATCAGAGGATCTATCTCCTGTCTGTTTTGCAGTACAATCCCTGCCAAGCTGTCTTGGCTCTTTAGAGCTGTCCTGAGAAATCTTATCCCCAGAAACTAGATTTTGGGGGTGTTCATTAGAATGGCACTCATTGGTAGTCCTGCATAGGTACCTGAGATCTCCTAGAGGCTCACAGGTGTATTGAGTGTCCTCTTCTGTTTTCTTCCATGGCTTGTTTTGTGAGTAGGGAATCCAGGAGTCATGTCCTGGTAACTTGACTGCTATGGGGGTAGAAAGTATTACAGGGTAGGGACCCTTCCATGTGGGCTGGAGTTGAGCCTTTGGGGACCTACCTTTCCAGACTTTAATTAGGACTTGAGTCCCTGGAGCATATAATGGTGACTTCTTAGAATCTTTTGGGTCCTGGTTCACATCCCACAAGCGTATATCCTGTTGGAATTGACCAATGTCCATGGTATAATACTGGAGGGTCTGAGCCTCTGGATCTAGGAAGAGGTCACTGACATAAACAAAAGGTCTCCCATGATAGCATCTCATAAGGACTAAGACCAGCCTGTTCCTTAGGGGCAACGCAGGTGTGGAGAAGAGCTGTTGATAAAGCCTCCTTCCATCCCAGGGAGGTCTCCTGGGTTATCTTTTTTTATCACTGATTTTAAGAATTGGTTGGCTCTTTCTACTTTTCATGAAGACTGAGGCCTCCAGGCACAATGGAGATAGTAAGTAATGCCCAATGTTTTAGATACCCCTTGGGTGACCTTAGAAGTAAATGATGTCCCATTGTCACTTTGTAATGACCTGGGCAGACCAAATCTCAGAATGATTTCATGGAGCAATTTTTTTTACCACCTCCTCAGCCTTCTCAGTCCAGGTGGGAAAGCCTTCAATCCATCCTGTGAATGTATCTATCATGACTAGTAGGTATTAATACCCTTGAGAAACTGGCATCTGGGTGAAGTCCATCTACCAGTCCTCTCCTGGGTAGGCCCCATGTCACTGGACAGGTTGGGCCAACTGGGGTCTTTGAGCTCCTTGGGGGTTGTTTAATTGGCAAGTGGGACAAGTGGAGGCCACTTGTCTTATAGTTGTTTGGAGGTCTGTTCTTCTGAAGGACCTTTCTAGTAATCTTTGGAGGGCCCTTTTCCCCTAAATGAGTGGTGGCATGTAAGGAGTTAACCAACTTTCATTGGAGGTTCCCAGGCAGAAAAAGGAGTCCCTCCTTTTGGAACCATCCCATATGACTTTCTTGAAAGCCCTCACTCTTAGCTTTAAGAGTCTCACCTTCAGTATATGAAGGAGTTTCTGGCAAATTAGTCTGTGGAACTAAGGTGACAACCCCTATTAAGTCATGGTTCTGTAATGCTGCTCTCTTAGCTGCCTGATCAGCTGCTTGGTTCCCTCGTGCCACTTCTGTGCTCCCTTTTTGGTGTTCTTTGCAGCGGGAGACTGAAACCTCAGCGGACAGATGGACTGCCTCCAAGAGTCCAAGGATTTGATCACCATATTTGCTTGGGGACCCTCGGGTGATCAAGTGGCCTCTTTCTTTCCAAATAGCAGCATGTGCATGTAGCACCAGAAGGGCATACTTGGAGTCAGTGTAAATGGCTACTCTCTTTCCTTTTCCCAGCTCTAAAGCTCAAGTCATGGCTAGGAGCTTGGCTAATTGAGCTGAAGTACCTGGTGGCAAAGGTTTAGCCACTATGGTCTCAAATTGGAGACTACTACATATCCGGCTCTTCTTTTTCCATCCAAGACAAAGCTGCTTCCATAAGTGTACCAGAATTCCTCAGGATTGGTCAGAGGATCTTCCAACAATCACCCTCAGGGTTTTGTCCAGTGGTCCAAGGTTTCTAGGCAAGAGTGAAAGGAGATAGAGGGTGGCTGGGTTAAGAACCTCACAAGGGGATATAGTGAGGCCTGGATTTTCCAGCAGCACTACTTGATATCTAAGGATTCTTTGATCAGACATCCATAAATGGCCTCTCCCATTTAGGAATTGTTTCACTTGGTGGCTGATAAAAATAGTTAGTTTGCCCCCAAAAGAGAATTTTAAAGAATCTTTTATCAGGATTGCAATAGCTGCAAGATTTCAAAGGCAGGGAGGCCAGTCTCGGGCAGTTGGGTCAAGCCTCTTGGATAAGTAAGCTACAGGCTGGGGCTCAGATCCCAACCTTAGAGTTAACATTCCCAAGGCTATTCCTTCTCTTTCGTGAACATAAAATTGGAATGCTTTTTCTGGGTCTGGCAACCTCAAGGCAGGTGCTTGAGTTAAGGTTTGTTTTAGTGTAGCCTCTGCCTTCTTTTGAGGAATTCCCCACACCAATGAGATTGAATCATCCCATCCCTTTCATATAACGGCTGGGCTATTAGACCATAGTTGGGTATACAGATTCTACAATACCCAGTTAGCGCCAGGAAATCTCACAAATGTTTTCAAGTCATGGGGGAGGGCAACTGGAGGATTCCTTGTACCCAATCAGAGGACAGCCTCCTGGACCCGTGTGTAATCAAAACTTCCAGGTAAGTGACCTTTGTCTTGACCATCTGTGCCTTAGCACAGGAGACTTTCTATCCCCTCTCTGCCAAAAAGTTTAAAACCTGAATTGCCTGTTGGGCATTTTTCTGATATGGAGAGCAGATTAGTAGCTCATCTATGTATTGTAATATTTTCCCATTAGGCCCCAAGTCCAGGTCTAGGAGATCCTGGCTAAGGGCCTGTCCAAACAGGTGGGGGCTATCTCTGAACCCCTGAGGTAATACTGTCCAAGTCATCTGTTGGTGTTTTTCTCCTGGAGCCTCCCACTCAAAGGCAAAAAGGTATTGGGATTCTTTAGCCAGTGGTATGCAAAAAAATGCTTCTTTCAGATCCAAGACTGTAAACCATTTGGCACTGGGTGGGACTTCTCCCAAGATTATATAGGGATTGGGTACTGTGAAATGGAAAGGGACTACAGCTTCATTTATGATCAGGGGATCTTGAACCATTTGCCAGGTTCAGTCCTTTTTCTTTACTGAGAGGATCAGGGTGTTACTTGGCAAATTGGTGGGGACCAATAGCCCACAAGCAAGGAATTTATTTATTGGAGACTGTAGTCCCTCCTGAGCCTCTCTTTTGAGGGGATATTGTTTCCAGTTAGGAAATCGAGTGGGATCCTAACCTAATGATGACCGGTTCAGCTTGGTGGGCTCGTCCAGGAGTCCCCTAGTCCCATACCCGGGGGTTAATTTTGTCCTCCCATAGTTTTTTTCCCTCTCTATTGGAGAGGGCGTAATAGGTTCTTCAGTAGTGACCAGAAGCTGCGGGGCTCTAGGGGCTGAAAAGCTTCCCATCACAAGGGTGGTTCCCAGTTTAGTGAGTATACCTCTTCCCAGTAAGGGAGTAGGGCACTCAGGAACCACCAGAAACTGGTGGGAAAATATTTGTCCATCCCAGCAACAAATATGTGCTTGGGTGAATCTTTTAGTAGTTGTTTTTCCTGTAGCACCCGAAATGGTACAGGTTTGGGAGGAGAAGGTTCTGCAGTAGGAGCTCAGGACAGGGTAAGTAGCCTCCGTGTCAACCAAGAAATTCCTGGATCTACCTGCCACATCCAGTTGCACCCTTGGCTCCAGCCCCGTGATGGTTATCTGTGACAGGTGGGCTGGCTGGAGCAGACCACTTCAGTTCTGTTGAACCATCGTGAGGGAAGGCTTGGTGCTTGACCTTGAGGCTCTTGGGTCCCAAGGGCAGAGTGCCGCCCAGTGTCCCAATTGATAGCATTTATAGGAAGCCGTTTTAGGAGACTTGTCATGGTTTGGACAATCTTCAGTCCAGTGCCCCACCTGTCTACAGATTGGAAATTGCCCTTCAAGGACTCTGGGTTTTCCATAGGGCTTCCCTGGAGGGTGGCCAGCATCTGGGCATGCCTTATCTCTTTCCTTTTCTCCCTCTCCTGGGCCTTGGCCTCCTGCTCCTGTTCTCTGTTATAAAAGGTATTGATGGCTGTTTGGACCATCTCATCTAAAGAAGCGGCAGGGTCCTGCTGCTGTAGCTGTTGTAACTTCATTCTGATGTCTGATGCACACTGGGACAAGAATTTGTCCTTAAAAATGACCTGTCCCTTGTAAGAGTCTAAGTCCAGATTGGTAAACTTTTGGAGGGCCTCTTTTTGCCTTTCCAGAAAGGCAATGGGGTTCTCATTGGGCTCCTGAGTTATTGCTGAGACTGGGCACAGTCCCACAAGTAATAGCCTTCCTTCTGTTTCCATGGGCGGACTTCCTTAGGGGTGAGTCTTTCTGAAGCTTATCCTACCTAGTACTATTGTAACCCGGGCACTCCTGGGTCAGGGTGCAGATCCCCAGGCAGGCTGAGGTGTGACAGCCTCGTGCAGATTAAATCCCCAGGCAGGTCGAGGCAAGTCAGCCACCCAAGAATTGGGTCCCTGGGCAGGTTGAGGTGTGACAAACTCCTGGGACCCCTGGACTGGCAGATCCCCAGGCAGGTTGAGGTGTGACAACCTTTCAAGGACCAGGTCCCTAGGCAGGTCAAGACAGGTTGACCTCCTGGGACCCCCGGACTGGAATTGGGCATCCCCAAGGTCTCCAGCATGACCAGTGCTGGGTAGGATTAGGGATTGTAATTTTAACTCATTGCCAGTTTGTTCACCACAGATGGGAATAGATACCATGATGTAAAGCAATCCAAGCCTGTGCCCTGAGACTGGAAACCTGGTGAAGGAGTCATAAGCCTTGTCCGCTTACTGCTCTAAAGGACTATAAGTCACTGACTTCCTCCCCTAGTCCTCCATAAGAGCAGGTTAGGGTGTCTCCAATGGTAACCATTTCATTGTTATAGACCCACTTTAGGTAACAACAGAAGTAATGAGAAAGGAGTGGGTTATCTGGCCCTGTTAGGGGCATTAAAGTATTTTAATAATAGGCTGGGTGGAGCAATGTTGCCTACGAGGGGGCAGGGTCCTGGTTGTAGGAGTTAGTAATTGGCTTAAGAACAAATTGGTAAGAGGTAACAGACCAGCTGTTCCATAAAAGGGGAATGGAGATTTGATCCAGGGGTATGTTTACAACTTTAGGAGAAGGGTAGTAAGGATTTGGGCCTAAACAGCCTGCAGGGCTAACTCCCAAAGTGGCAAACATTATCCCTGGAAGCCCAGTTGCCTTTGGAGGGATGCCAACAGATGGACTTGTAGCAGGCATTGTGTGCCTGTCGCCCGCCCTAGCCAGTTCACTGAGAGATGCTGTTGTTGCCCATGTTGTAGGAAATATGGAAGATGAAGGCCTGACTATCTAAATGGACTGGGTCTAGACCCTCCCAAGGGTCAGCTATTTTCTGGTTGTCCCTCCAGAAGATTGTAGAGGCAACATTGTGGGCCCGGATGGGGCTCAGGAAAAGAGCATGAAACAGGAGGGAAGTGGGCAGGGCACAATGCTTGAAAGAATGACATAACATTAAAATCAGTTGGGTCCAAGATGACAAGTCAAAGTTAAGTAAACCTTAATCCCCAATCTGTAAGCTAAATGACACACCCAGAGGTGGCAGGACAGCTCCAAGGAACTGTCAAAAGAGGGACGAATGGGTGGTTCCCCAGTGGTTGGGATGATCCTCCCACTCATTAGCATATGAATTCACCTAGCTTGAAAAACCTAAGTGAGTGAGTGAAGTCCCTCAGTCGTGTTCCATTCTTTGCGACCCCCTGGACTGTAGCCCACCAGGCTCCTCCATCCGTGGGATTCTCCAGGCAAGAATACTGGAGTGGGTTGCCATTTCCTTCTCCAGGGGATCTTCCTGACCCAGGGATCAAACTCGGGTCTCCCGCATTGCAGCTAGATGCTTTAACCTCTGAGTCTCCAGGGAAGCCAGACCGAATTTTTGAAAAAACCGCAGTTTTGAAAAAACTAGCCAGACTGAATTCCATGGTCAAAGCCCTTGCCCTCTGCAATGGCCCACAACCAGCTGAATGTGTTTCTTTCTGAATCCTAACAAATCCACCTCTTATCTATCACTGTGTCTCACTGAATTTTTGCAATGAGACATCAGAGCCTGAGCTTCATTAGGTCCTAAAGCCAGGCATCACAGGTTTTGGCTGGGCTCAAGTCCCAGGAGAAAGAAGCTGAAGGATGGGAGGAAAAAGGAGTGGGAAAAACGTGCCAAGGAATCCCCTTCATAGCCTGCTGGAAAATCTGCTAAATACCTGACCTGTGCTCATAATTTTCATTGGCCTAATCCTTGGAAGAAAGATTAAGGACAGAAGAACCACCACCGGCTTGGGTAACAGCTACTGAGGCTCAGCAGATAGAGAACCTTTGGGACATATTGAGGCATAGCCTCTCCAGTGTCCCTCAGTTGTGCCCACTGCCACTCACCTGTTCACAGGGGGGTACAAGGAAACAAGAAAGGAGAGATTGTAAAGGAATTAAGATTTTGTTAGGCATATGCCCTTCCAGCCATAGGAGTCAGGATCTCCTACCTTAAACGGAGGTCTTCTGGAACCTGAGACTGAGCCGCGTGAGCTTTCTGATAAGTTCATTATTCACTGTCCCAGTTTCTAGCACGCTGGGATTCTTGTCAATTCCCCTGCGCTGGGTTTTCTTCATGTTCCGCTTCTGCCACAAGCTTTCACCAAGTTGGGCTCCTGCTCCGCTTGGCCTCCTCCTTGCAGGTACTGCTGAGGTTGTTTCAGCCAGGTTAAATCTGAGTCATGGCACCATAGATGTCAGGAGAGTGTGTAATTTCCTTGGTTCTGTCTTGTCACAACAAAAATTTGAAGCGACGGACATTAAAGTCCTCGGCGTGTCACAGCTCTTGGACACATTGTGTGTCAGCTCTTGGACAGGTCGGTATTGCAACTCCGTGTTTCAGCTCAGTTTTATTTAGACAATAAAAGAAAATACATCCTTGAGGCATGAGGGCATGCCAGCTCCAAAGACGTGAAGAGGAGAGAGAGAGAGCAGGAGAGAGAGAACAGGAGAGAGGGAGAGAGACCCCCGGCCCTTTGGCTCCTCTTTCTATGTTTTCTCTCCTCCCTTGGGCCTGCCCTATGTAACCTGGGCTCGCCAGGAGTGCTGTTTCTTCTACCTGAGGTCCTCACTCTGGTCCTTGGACCTTCCTTTGTTCTATTTTCATGGGCTTTTCCCTTTCTTGTCTTTTAGCCACCACCATTTTGGACTCCTTTTTCCTATTCTAACAATGTAACAATCCTATGGAAGGAGCAAGTCATGGAAAGAGCTAAGATGACAGAAAGAAAAGTCCTTGTGCCCAAATTAATCACAACATTATGGCTAGGAACCTGAGAAAGGTGGAGAACCTACTGAAAGTGAAAGTCGTTCTGTTGTATACGACTCTTTGTGACCCCATAGACTTAGTCCATGGAATTCTCCAGGCCAGAATACTGGAGTGAGTAGCCTTTCCTTTCTCCAGGGGGTCTTCCCAACCCAGAGATCGAACCCAGGTCTCCCACATTACAGGCGGATTTTTTACCAGCTGAGCCACAAGGGAAACCCAAGAATACTGGAGTAGGTAGCCTATCCCTTCTCCAGTGGATTTTCCCCACTCAGCAATCAAACCAGGGTCTCCTGCATTGCAGACAGATTCTTTATCAACTGAGCTATGAGAGAATCACTGCAGATGGTGACTGCAGCCATGAAATTAAAAGACGCTTACTCCTTAGAAGAAAAGTTATGACCAATCTAGATAGTATATTCAAAAGCAGAGACATTACTTTGCCGACTAAAGTCCATCTAGTCAAAGCTATGGTTTTTCCTGTAGTCATGTATGGATGTGAGAGTTGGACTGTGAAGAAGGCTGAACGCTGAAGGATTGATGCTTTTGAACTGTGGTGTTGGAGAAGACTCTTGAGAGTCCCTTGGACTGCAAGGAGATCCAGCCAGTCCATTCTGAAGGAGATCAGCCCTGGGATCTCTTTGGAAGGAATGATGCTAAAGCTGAAACTCCAGTACTTTGGCCACCTCATGCGAAGAGTTGACTCACTGGAAAAGACTCTGATGCTGGGAGGGATTGGGGGCAGGAGGAGAAGGGGATGACAGAGGATGAGATAGCTGGATGGCATCGCGGACTTGATGGACGTGAGTCTGGGTGAACTCCAGGAGATGGTGATGCACAGGGAGGCCTGGTGTGCTGCGATTCATGGGGTCGCAAAGAGTCGGACACAACTGAGTTACTGAACTGAACTGATGAGAGAAGCCCTTAGGAGAACCAAAGGAAAGACAAATGTGGTTTCTTGCTGAAATGGCACTTGAACTGAGATTTTGGAACTAGAGAATGGAAGGAAAGATGTTTGCTTGTACATGCAATTGTTTTGAAGGAGACAGATTAAATATCTAAGAAAGAATATAAGAAATTTGTTATCTGGTCTGTATAAACATAAAATGACATTAAGGCTGTTGAGAGATGAGTTTAGGCATTCATCACCAAACCAGAACAAGCTCTCTCCATCAGATTCAACAAACATCTTTCTAACTTAGATGGCTAGAGAACATTTCTTTTCAAGCTTAATCTCTATAATTTAAACATTTTTGTCTCTCATTATTTATGAGCAAGATCTGGGTTCTGGGAGTCATCTTCATAGAGTTTGAATGTTGCACTTAAAAAAAAAACCTACAAAAATTGTCAATCAAGAGATCCAAGAGAGAACTGATTTTCCCTTCACTGAGTATTTTCAAGCAGCATCTGTTGCTTTTGAAGAGATACTATAGAGGTTATTCATTAAGCTTTAGGTATAAGTTGGATTAATTGGCCTCTTAAATTCTTCCTAGTATGTAACTATGTTTCCTTAAAACAAGAATTAAAACAGAAAAGGAATTAAATCATTTTATTATCTTTTAGAACTCTACCATATTAAAGATGAGTAGATTAAGACCCACCTGATACCTTATTTACAAAGGATTAGAGACCATATAACTGTACATTTTGTCCTACTTCATTTCTCAAAATTAGTGAATTTTATTCCTTTGGAAAAATTTTCCAGGTTGATTACATCAAATAAATTTGTAAACCAAGAACTCAGGGGCTTACTAAAAACCTTGGTTTTGTTAAAAAGTGTTAATTCAAAACCTCCTTAGGAGCTTCCCAGGTCTGATCTGAAACCGGCCTCTGGACACAGAGGACATGTAGGGACCAAAGAAGGAGGCACACACTCTAGGTTAGTGCCTGGCAGATTTAATATGCAAGAGAACTTATGAGATTTGTCTTGGGTGGTTGCTAGGCAAATAGATCTCCATGCCAGCCCACCACAATCTTGAAAGCTTATGGTAAGGCCTAAACTAGATTCAGTCACGTATCCAGTCAAATAGTTTCATCACTACATCACTAGGTCAGAGCTGAATCTAGGAGCAGCTTCTGACAGTGGGAAAGGTGAACAGAATACAAGATCCAAAAACAGGAGAATGGGTGAGGAGCCTTCAGTTGCCTGGGCCCAGCAGATGGGTCAAACCAGCAGTCACATCCTCTCAGTGACTTCCAGTAGGAAGTCAAACATAATTTAAGAATTATTTGCTAGATTAAATGTGCCATTAAATTGCAGAAAATAAAATGTATAATTTACAAAGCTCTTTTTTTTTTTTTTACTCTAATGTTTGTGTTTTAATGTTTTTATAAGAGCATTTTGCACAGAATATTTACCTTCCTTCATAAGAGGAAGCATGATACTGACAGCTATTCTATAATTGTTATACTTTTAGGAAGTTTGTGAGTATATTTCATCTCTTTCATCTCTGTATTCTCAATAAGTGAAAAAAATCATTGGCAAAACATAATTAAAATATTCAAGCAGCTTACCTCTTAGAAAAAAAAATTAAATCTAAAAACCATTGATGAAATACAAAAATACAAAGCATAACCCATTGTTATATTAGAACTTCCACCAAATAAAAATGACTAGTATTATTAGGGGTAACATTTAGAGATAGTTATTTTTGTCTGAGGTAAAGAAAGGGATTTATACTGAAACTAGAAATATACTCATCATGTATAACTACAACGCAAAGTATTGAACATTATATGGGTTAGAATTAAATAACATATTGGATACAGATTTTAGAAATTGCTTTTTCTTACTCTTATTTGTTCTTAGTCTCACTCTCTCTCTCATTATATTACATACATGCATATAAAGCATGCACCACAAGCATACATAGATACTTGTACTTTGTATGTGCTGCTGCTAAGCTGCTAAGTCACTTCAGTCGTGTCTGACTCTGTGCAACCCCATAGATGGCAGCCCACCAGGCTCCCCCGTCCCTGGGATTCTCCAGGCAAGAACACTGGAGTGGGTTGCCATTTCCTTCTCTAATGCAGGAGAGTGAAAAGTGAAAGTGAAGTCGCTCAGTTGTATCCGACTCTTCGCGACCCCATGGGCTGTAGCCTACCAGGCTCCTCCGTCCATGGGACTTTCCAGGCAAGAGTACTGGAGTGGGGTGCCATTGCCTTCTCCAACTTTGTATGTGCACACACACACAAAACTGAAGAACAGAAATGTTTTTGTGTATGTGTATGGTAGTTAGCTATACAGTTTTGACATTTTCCTGATCTTACCAAAAGAGATTGAAGTGGCAATCTAGAAAACTAGATTTAACTAGCTCTTAAGTGCAAATCTAGAAAACTAGATGATTTGGAAGTAGGTAAGGAGCATCGGTGGGCTTCCCGGGTGGCTCAGCGGTAAAGAGTCCACATGCAAAGCACGAGTCACAGGAGATACAGGTTCTATCCCTGGGTTGGGAAGATCCCCTGAAGGAGGGCATGGTAATCCACTCCAGTATTCTTGCCTGGAGAATCCCATGGACAGAGGATCCTGACAGATTACAATCCATAGCTTTGCAAAGAGATGGACACGACTGAAGCAAATGCAAGGGACGTTTGTAGCCCAGGTAAAAGTACTAGATTTTTCAGAGCCCAATCTTTGAACTCACACTCAAGGAGGAGAAACTGGGTTGATGTGAAAGATACAAGATATATGATAGGGAAGCTGCAACCAAATTTAGGGTCCTAGCAGCAATAGACAGATCTCTGTTCCGTGACTCTAGATCAGTTAAAATAATGTCTTTTCTGCAATTTTAACAGGGTAACCAAGTTTAGTTCCTTGAAGGAAAGACTTCTCTTCATCCATAAAAATCCAAAACTATTCTATCAGCAGTAAAGTCTGTAAATGTAACATATATATATATATGTGATATATTCAATGTTATGGCAGAAGTATCCTTGAATCTGCCTATATAAGATTGATTTTAAAATATCTGAAATGATTAACAAAAGTCCATAATTGTTTGTTTGTTTGTTTTTGTAGAGCTGAATTTATTAAATGGATCAAATTTGTAAGGCAGACTAGCTAGAACAACTCCCACCTCTCTAAAATCAGGAACAGAATTGAAAACCAAAAGAGGTTCTGAAAATTCTCTACCTGGAAATCTTTTAGGAAATCACATTATCAATCCCTTTAGAGAAAGTCTTTACAATATAGCAGAAGGAGAGAAATTCAGGTCAGGGATTGATAGTCATCCTTATAAGGCCCCAGCTGACAGGAATTACTTTTCTTTCCCATTCCTACTCACAGCTTTAGTAAGGTATAATTGACAAATAAAAATTAAAATTCTACATTTGAGTTTTAGAGTTTGATGCTTTGATTTACATGTATAATTGTGAAATAATAACTGCAGCTAAACTAATTATCAATTACCCAACATAGTTACCAATTCCTTCCTTCTTTCTTTCTTTCCTTCTTTTTCTGTGGTGATAAGAATACTTGAGATCTACCCTCTTAACAAATTTCAACGACACAGTATTGTATTGCTAACTGTAGTCACATTAATGTATATTAGATCTTCAAACTTTTCCATCTTGCATAACTGAAGTTTTGTCAAAAGGCCAAGATTTAGAGTGCCTAAAGAGAGCAGTATTTCAGCTAACTGATTTAATGAGACTTGAGGTCATACAGTCTCACTTACACAGTGCCCGCCCAATCCACGTGGGCATTGGCATGAGATAGCCTTACTTAATGAGGGTTAGATCAGAGGGTGCAAGTGAAGCTCTTCAGTGCAACAAATGTTGGGCATAGAGTCCATATACTCTGTGGACAGGTGATGACACTGATGATAAAGATAATGGGGTTACACACAAAGGGAGGTTTTACCAACCAAGGGACTAAGGGGCTAATGAACTGCATCCTTGTCCTCTGCTTTATCGGGACAGAATTCCCATGTGGACCCAACTGCTCACCTGCATGTGACTGCCTTACTGCAAGAGCAAGATCAGATGTGTTTTGTAGAAATGGATGAGGCTTTCTGTTGGGTAAAATTCTTCTTCTAAGTTTGCCAACTTGACCTTTCCACACTTTAAGATTTATGCCCCATCACAATAGCTTGTAATTTAGGATAGTCCTTTAAACACCTAATCAATTACCATTTTCTCAGTTTCTAAGTTACTTTCTTTATTGTCTTCACAGAATCCCTGAAATTGCTGGGCAACCTTCATGGTTAAACAGTATTTCCAAGACTTGCAGTCGCTCATGAGGTAACCCCTTGGCAATCTATGCAAGATAAATAACTTTCTTCCCTCTGATGTTTCTGTACAGATTCTCATTTTGTAAACATATATATATATATTTTGATCAATTGTTGTGGTTTTACTCTTGTTTCCTAAATACTTTCCTTAAAAATAGTCTTCCCATTATAAGATGTTTTTTAGCTATAGCATTCAACACAGCGCCATGCAGGTAGTGGAGCCCCATAGATGACAGCTGAAGGAAGGTAAGCTGAAAAGAAAAAGGAAAGGAGGAGGAAAGATGGCAGTAGGGTATAAGTGTTTGCTTGTTTTGTGTGGCTTATAGGATCTGGAGAAGGAGCTTTTTTAAAATATATCTCTAAAATATCTGAAATTTCATCATGAATATTTGCTTTTGAGTATTGTACACTGGTATTTTCACATACACCTAGAATGACTCCTTACCATGTTAGTGAGAATTAGTTCAGGGGGACATTTTGTTTTTCCTTTTATAAAAACAACTATAATAATGCTAGAATACTTGCTTGTAAAATGACTATGATCTTGATGTCTCTTATAAATATGAGAATTATGTCAATATAAAGGTGAAGTTAGGTTGGTTCATATGTGACCAATTCTAGGCAAAAAGCTGGTATAGCAATAATTAGAAATTTCTGCAGGAAAAGAAAAATCCATTAGGTTGGATATTATACAGATAGGAGTCCTTTTCATCATATTTTAAGACAATGGAAAATGAACTTTTAACTGGGGATTCCTCTCCAGAAAGCCAGACCTCTACTTTAACCAGCTTTCCCCCCTCAGGCAGTTTGTTCATCCTTCTATCCAGAGCACCACTTTCATCTGCACTGTCTCTGCACCTGTAAGCCAGCATTTCTACTTCATGGCTTTATGTGAATCTTATATGTCCTTGAAGTGGCCTCCAGTCAAGCTCAGCGCCTGCCTAGCTGTCCAGGTGAATTCTGGAGGAACCAGTTATGGTTTAGCTCAGTCTCTGGCTACCAAATAGCTTAGATTTGAATGATCTTCCAACTCTATTTTTCCCACCAGCCCTTTTTCTTTAGCAGGATTTCGAAGAACATGAGTTTTGGGGGAAATACTTATTTGGGACTATAGTAGAAATTAAACATTACCACAATGGCACCCCACTCCAGTACTCTTGCCTGGAAAATCCCATGGACGGAGGAGCCTGGTGAGCTACAGCCCATGGGGTCGCTAAGAGTTGGACACGACTGAGTGACTTCACTTTCACTTTTCACTCTCATGCATTGGAGAAGGAAATGGCAACCCATTCCATTGTTCTTGCCTTGAGAATCCCAGGGACGGGGAGCCTGGTGGGCTGCCGTCTATGGGGTCACACAGAGTCAGACACAACTGAAGCGACCTAGCAGCAGCAGTAGCAGCAGCAAGGTGTTAGAAGGGGACTCTGGAATGGTGTTTGGAGGAGAATAAAGGGAAAGGAGAGGTGCTGAGGTTAGAGACTCATAAAGCTGGACTTCTCAAATTTTAAATGCATTGAAAGCACCCCAGGATCCTGTTTAAAAGGCAGATTCCAATTCAGTAGGTCTGATAGGAGCTTAGATCTTGCTTTCTAACAAGCTCTGAGTGATTCTTGCTGCTAACCTGGAGATGATACTTGAAGTAGCAGAAGCCAGAAGGACAGGTAGCAATTTGAAGAGGCACCATCTAGCACTGGGCCACTATGAAGCTTTTTTTTTTTCAAGTTATGATGTGTTTCCCAGTCTCCCAAACAAACCAGGATCATTACTAAAAGCTTCAGTTTGAAACTAATCAAGATTTTAAAAACAAAAAAATGTTTGATGAACACCCATGTTCCTTTTATTTTTCTCAGACATGCACTTAAAAGGTAGGTTTATCAACTGGTTGTTTAAATATTAATACTCAGAAAGAGGTTCTTTCTTTTATCTTGTATTAGAAGCAGCTTAAGTTATAACCTCCAACTGTCTCCTGGGCTAATGAAAGAGGCAGGAATGATAACCAGGTCCAATCACTTTTATTGACTAAACAAAGTGAGTTGTCTGCATTACTTTTATTTCTTGACGTTTCACTTTTACTTGTCTGGATTCACAATAACTATGATGTGATTTCAGTGACCTTCAGTGCTGCTAAAGAATGCCAGGGCATATTGTAAGTTTGGGCTAGCAATTCAAAAGCAAACAGGGCCTTATATAAAAATTACTTTCTTCTGTAAATTAACAATTTTTGAAACCATATAAAATGTAGATAGGTGATGCATAGATACATGATTGTACTGAATAAGATCTACTCTTGACAAAAGACAAAATAATTATTTTTAAGAAGGCTTTTAGCTATCATTTGTTGTGTTGTTTTACATATATTATCTTACCCAACTCATGAAAAGTTCATCAGATGTCATTAACCTCATTTCACAGAGGAAGGAACCAAGGCTGGGAGAAGAGAACTAACTCAATGTCACACAGCTAGTGAGTGACATGCCAAGATCTAAACCTGGATTTGCTTAGGTCCAAAATTCTTGTTCTTAATCACTAAGCTCTCAATCCATTTGGAGCCACTAAAATTTATATAGAAATTATGTGTGATTTATATGTTATGACAAACAAGAAGAGCATGAAATTCTCTTTGGCATGTGTCCCTTCCTCTCTGGCAGTTACCTAAAGTCATTTTTGGAAGTAAGTGGTGTGTAAATTTTATATAAATAAAAATTTAAAATGCCCTTTACTCACCTCAAAGACTTTCTAAGTACAGTCTGTTTTTTGAGGAATAAGTCAGTGCCATTAGCCTATGAACCCCTGATGTACTATGTGTCCTTCAGGAGGGTCTCCATCCTGTGACTGTTGAAAAGCACCTGAATAAATAATATTCCCAGGGTTTGTATTAGCTGTTCATCATTCTCACTTTAATTTGAACCACCTCATGTGCTATTGGTAAATTAAAACATAATGTGAGTGTGAAATAGAGGTTATGTTGGTTCATGCACAATTATGTCCAGCCTGTTAATGTTTTGAAGCAATTGGAGGCAAGCTTCTCAAAATTAAAAAGACCATCTTTACAATACCTGAAGCACTTTTTTTTTTTAAAGGTATAAATATCTAAAAAAATGCCCTCTTTTAGAGCAAAAAGTGGCTATTTGCTTCAAGAGTTGCTAGGCTTTCCTCTATGTTCAGCTGTCTGGGAAGCACACATGTGGAGACATTTCATCTTGAATTAAAATAATGTAGTAAAAAAAAATTCTGATGAAAAGTCTCTTATCAAAATTGTGTGTCTTCTAGGATCTATATATGGAAGGAGGAAGCACAAGGAAAACACTGCAAAAACCTTTCCAAGAGTGATGCTCTCCAAGGCTTAACTTTACTAGATCCTTTATTAGAGGTAGTATTGTTTTTGTGAGTGTTCTGATCACAAAGTTCTAAGTTAGTGCCGAGTCTCTTTTTCTATGATTCTTGTTATTTTTAGTGCTCAATTTTGCAAAATGTAATACTGTTTAAAGCAAGCTTGTATTATATGAAGCCAGGTTGAAGCAAAGAATGAATAGTTCTCAGAAGTGCATCATTTTTCTTTCTCTAGGAGGTACCTGAAATGTGTTGTATGCTTGACTTACAACCACTTTTCTATGCAGCAATCAATAGCTGAAGCATTTGTTTGAACATCTTGTGGATGAAGCCTAGGAAAAAACACTTTAAAGGATGACTTTGTAATATAGGGCATATGGAATTAATAAACTAACCTTTCATAAAGAACATACTTGACACCATTACTTCTGACATCAAATTAAAATATTTACATTTAATATTGGATTACTTCAGAAGCCATTGGGCTGTACTTAGTTGCTCAGTCATGTCAGACTCTTGCTAACCCATGGACTGTAGCACACCAGGTTCCTCTCCTCTGTCCATGGAAATTCTCCAGGCAAAAACACTGGAGGAGATTGCCATGCCCTCCTCCAGGGGATCTTCTCAACCCAAGGATCAAACCCAGGTCTCCTGCATTGCAGGTGGATTCTTTACTGTCTGAGCCATCAGGGAAGCCCCCAAAATCCATTAAAAAGACTAATTATATGTATGTTACATATATACGTATGTGTATACATGTATATATGTGTGTGTGTATATATATATATAGAAAGAGAGAGAGAGAGTAAAAAGGGATCTGCAAAAGAAAATATTTTAAAAATTAGAGGTGTTCATGAATGGATTGGCTAGCCTATTAAGCTAGTGTGTGTGCTGTGCTAAGTTGCTTCAGTAGTGTATGATTGTGTGACCCTATGGACTGTAGCCTGCCAGGCTCCTCTGTCCATGGGATTCTGCAGGCAAGAATACTGGAGTGGGTTGCATCTTCTTCTCCATGGGATCTTTCTAGTGCAGGAATAGAATCTGGGTCTCCTGCATTACAGGCAGATTCTTTTCCATCTGAGCATCTAGGGTTAGCCCCTGTTAGTGGAAAAGTTCTAATGGAAATTAGAAATATCACAGGAGTGACACCTATACTGTGTGGGATACAGGATGAGATAAATAAAGAGCTCTTTTCCAAAGTAATAATAAGTATGATTTCTTGAAATTAACTAGATGTTAAGCTCTGCACTAAATTTTTACATTTACCCAAAGGGACTATGCCAAAGCCTTTGACAGTGTGGATCACCACAAACTGGAAAATTCTGAGAGAGATGGGAATACCAGACCACCTGACCTGCCTCTTGAGAAACCTATATGCAGGTCAGGAAGCAATAGTTAGAACTGGACATGGAATAACAGACTGGTTTCAAATAGGAAAATGAGTACGTCAAGGCTGTATATTGTCACCCTGCTTATTTAACTTATATGCAGAGTACATCATGAGAAACGCTGGGCTGGAGGAAGCACAGGCTAGAATCAAGATTGCCGGGAGAAATATCAATAACCTCAGATATGCCGATGACACCACCCTTATGGCAGAAAGTGAAGAGGAACTAAAAAGCCTCTTGATGAAAGTGAAAGAGGAGAGTGAAAAAGTTGGCTTAAAGCTCAACATTCAGAAAACGAAGATCATGGCATCCGGTCCCATCACTTCATGGCAGATAGATGGGGAAACAGAGGAAACAGTGTCAGACTTTATTTTTTTGGGCTCCAAACTCACTGTGGATGGTGTCTGCAGCCATGAAATTAAAAAACGCTTACTCCTTGGAAGGAAAGTTATGACCAACCTAGATAGCATATTCAAAAGCAGAGACATTACTTTGCCAACAAAGGTCCGTCTAGTCAAGGCTATGGTTTTTCCTGTGGTCATGTATGGATGTGAGAGTTGGACTGTGAAGAAAGCTGAGCGCCAAAGAATTGATGCTTTTGAAGTGTGGTGTTGGAGAGGACTCTTGAGAGTCCCTTGGACTGCAAGGAGATCCAACCAGTCCATTCTTAAGCAGATCAGCCCTGAGATTTCTTTAGAGGGAATGATGCTGGAGCTGAAACTCCAGTACTTTGGCCACCTCATGCACAGAGGTGACTCATTGGAAAAGACTCTGATGCTGGGAGGGATTGGGGGCAGGAGGAGAAGGGGACGACAGAGGATGAGATGGCTGGATGGCATCACTGACACTATGGATGTGAGTCTGAGTGAATTCTGGGAGTTGGTGATGGACAGGGAGGCCTGGCGTGCTGCGATTCATGGGGTCACAAAGAGTCAGACACGACTGAGCGACTGAACTGAACTGAACAAGGGATAGACATTTTTATCTTCTGTAAATAGATAAGGAAAATAAAGCCTAAAGAGGTTAAGGAACTAGTCCAAAGTGATAAGTACCAGCACCAGCATTGAATTCATTTCAGTAGAACTTCAGTTATGCCGTGCTGCTTTTAAAATTTTAAGATATGATTCTATGTGCTCTATGTAATTAAGGTCAGCTTTGAAGTGAGATATGAACATCCTATATTTGTTCATCTATTATAAGAAATTTTAAATAGTTGACACAGTATGGTTGATATTAACTTGTTTCGTTTCAAAAGGTGCAAAGATAAGAAAGAAATTCAATAACTAAGGACTATATAAGGGAAACTAGAAACTAGACAGTGGCTTTAAAATTCCTCAGAGCACAATTGAGAATAAGTATTGTTGCATGAATGAATGAATTTGATAGTTTGTGCTAGCTCTTTTAAAAGTATTCCCAAGTAGTTCTTAAGATTTCATATTCCAAATAAATTCAAACTGACCTATAATTCTTGCTCAGATTTCCATGCCTTGTTAGGTCACTGACTTGTCCTTCACTTTGGTTTCTGACCTTGACATAGATTATGAAGGTTTTTAGATTCCTACATTTTTATAAATAATAATTGACCATGTTTCATTCTTAGACTCTGCTCTTGTCCCTGTATGTTATTTACAGTTTACCTATTCCTCTCTGGTACTGTATTCTGGACACTTTGTGATACATAAGGCCTCTGTTAACCTCAGGTAAGAATACTGAGCTTTGAATGAAAGTAATCATCAATGTCGTTTATTGCCTAAGGACTGTTAACAGTTTTATTACAGTTTGTTCAAAGAGTGTGAAGTGCATAAGCAATCCAGGAACTTCTTAGGATATGTAAATATTGTGTCACATATATATCAATTTTGATGATGAACATTGATATTCATGATAAAAATAAAAGCAACTGGAATTGGAATTTTTCCTAGAATATCTGAACTGAGCATATTGGTTAATCAAATCTACTGAATTATTTGATATAAAGCCACTATATTACTTATTCATATCAACAAAAATGGAAAAAGATAAATTTGTAATTGATATGTTCAAGTGATTAGGCTTTACATTCAGGATTCTGAGGTTTTCACCCATAGTCATTCAGAAAATCTGTGATCAGTCTAGGATATTGAAATCATGTGAATAGAGTGAAGTGTTGAAAGTGTTAGTCACTCACTCCTGTCTGACTCCTTGCCACCCCATGGACTGTAGCCCACCAGGCTCCTCCATCCATGGCATTTTCCAGGTAAGAATACTGGAGTGGGTTTCCATTTCATTCCCTCACTAGGGGATCTTCCTGATTTAGGGACTGAACCTCGGTCTCCCACATTGCAGGCAGATTCTTTACTGTCTGAGCCCTCAGGGAAGCCATGTGAATATAATGATGCTCATCAAATATATCACCTGTATTTCCCAGTCTCCTTGAAATTAAATGAGGCCAAGTACATATGGGTTTGGCTAGTGGTTTTGGAAGGAAAGTGATTGTGTCACTTCTGAGCTGAGGTTTTGCATCTCTCTCTCACTGGCATAGGGTTCCAAGCATGTCTTCTGGTTCCACTCTTCTCAAACTTTAATGTGCAGATAGATCACTTGGGGATCTTGTTAAAATGCAGATTCTCACTTGGGTCCAAGGTAGGGACAAATACTCTTCACTTCTAATAAAATTCCTAATGATATCAGTGATGCTGGTTTGCAGATCACACCTTGCACAAGACTCTAAATGAAATATCTTCAATATAATAGAAACTTTCCCAGCCAGGATCCTGAATGACTGTGTGGAGTAGAGCCTTACATTTGGCATGTAGTATGAGTGTGGTATAAATGTGGTATGTGACACATAGAATATCAAAGAGAGTGGTTGGTTTTTTTTTTTTTTTTTTTGTAGAAATGGACTTATATGTGTCAGTATAGATATGGAAATGAAAAAAATAAGTAACTTGAGTTCACAGGTTCATAAATTGTAGGAAGTGAACCACACTAATGCAAGATGTTAATAATAGGGGACAGTCTTTGGCAAGGTGAGGGGCTATATGGGAAATCTCTATTTTCCACTCAATTTTTCTGTAACCCTAAAACTGCTCTAATTATTAGTCCAATTATAAAAATTTTTAATTAAAACCTCTTTATCCCTCTTCTCCCCACTCCAAAAAAATAAATTAATGAATAAATAAAAGCCAAATGCTACTCTGATAATAGAAGTAAAAAGGAAGAGACAAGTTCAAAGAACATGGTTTTCTTAGGAAGGCAATAAATTCAGACAGTTTAAAGAACAACATTCAAATTTTCCTGTAGGTTAAACCTATTATTCTTAGCCCAATATCTACTTCATATACAAAACAAGAAGAGATTTGTGCACCTATCCTTTTATAAGAATATATCCCCTCAAAATATCGTGAAAATTAAGACAAAGAGATAAAAATTCAGTTAAAGTTGACAAGAAGTTAACTTTGTTGTGTAAAAGCCTGTGTAGAGAAGATGGCGGAGGGATAGGACAGGGAGACCACTTTCTCCCCCACAAATTTGTCAAAAGATCATTTGAATGCCGAGCAGCTTCCACAAAACAACTTCTGAATGCTGGCGGAGGACACCAGGAACCCAGAAAGGCAGCCCATTCTCTTCGAAAGGAGATAGAACAAAATATAGAAGACGAAAGAGTTATGGATGGAGATCCACCCTGAGGAGGGAGTTGTGAAGGAGGAGAAGTTTCTCACAGAAACAGAAGGAAACCCTCTCACAGACAGGTCTGTGGGGAGTTTTGGAATCTCAGAGGGCAACATAACCGGGAGAAAATAATAATAATAATAATAATAACCCACAGAATATGTGCCTAACTGCAACTGCCAGCAGACAAGTAACCCAGAGGCTCAAGTCCACCACCAGCGAGCAGGGGCTGGACAGGGAGGCACAAGCTGCATCATCGGTCCTCAGGGTAAAGACCAGGCCTGAATGCCCTGAGGACCATCTGAGGGAGCTAACTTGAGATAGCAACCCAAACTGTGGGATTGCCAGAGAGAGAGAGAAAAAAAAAAGAACTTTCCTGTGAAAGGCTCTAATGTACAGCCTGGCTTGCTCACAGAACAAAGAATTGAGTGAATACCAAAGGGGAGCTAGCCAGCTGTGTACAGCCCCCCCCCCCCACCAGCTGGAGGCAGAGAGGCAGGCACACAATAGCCAGAGCCAGAGGCAGGGGGCTGCTGCAGTCTCAGCCCCAGAGACGGATCCTCCACCAAATTGTGTGTGGGCAGGCTCCCAGTTCCTAACCACATCTTCCTGGGGTCCTAGACAGTTGACATCCGCCAGGAGGGTCGCAGCCTGAGATCAGCTCCTCAGAGGAGACATGCGGCACACCTGAGATGGTGCTCTTACCGGCGCACCCGAGAAACCGAGTGGCCGGGACTGGGGAGGTGATTAAGATGCACAGTTCCCCTGGGACAGCGCGCTCACAAACACCTGGTCGCCTGAGCTGCCTGGACCTGAGAAGGGCACAAAATTCACGCCCAACTGAGCCTGTGCGCTTGCAGATTACCTGAAAACCTGAGCAGCTTGGACCTGGGAAGTGCACGAAACATAGGGCCCACTTTGGACAGTGCCCCTGCAGACCACCCTGGAGCCTGAGCAGTGTAGTCCCAGGAAGCACATGCCAACTCGAGCTGGGGCAAACCCAGTGTGGTCCATACAGTGCAAGCACTCCCCCACACACGCCAGCAATATTTGTTTTCACTATCCTTCCCTCCACACAACACAGCTGAACAAGTGAGCCTAAAGTGACCACCTTTCGCCACCTTGTGTCAGGGTGGAAATTAGACAATGAAGAGGCTTGCAAACAGAGGAAGCCAAAATAAACAAAGAACAGGGAACTGCTCTGGAAGTGACAGGTACAACTGATTAAGACCCTGTAGTTAACATTGTCCAAGTGCTGGAGGGGGCCTATAGGCCTTGAGAACAAGTACAAGCTGGAACAAGGAACTATCTGAAACTGAACTGACCCCACACTGCCCACAACAGTTCCAGAGAAATTCCTAGATATATTTTTACTATTATCACTTTTTAATTTTTTAAAAAATTTAGGTTATTACTATTACTCCTTTAATTTTCATTTTTATAACCTACTTTTACCTTACCAAAAAAAGACCCTATTTTTAAAACAAATTTCATATATATTTATATATTATAATTTTTGTGGTTGATATTGTTTTATATTTTTTAATATTGCTTTTTTGAGAATCTAACCTTTACTCTAGATCAGGGAGGCCTGGCGTGCTGCAATTAATGGGGTCACAAAGAGTTGGACACTACTGAGCGACTGAACTGAACTGAACCTCTACTCTAGATTTTTAATCTTTGCTTTTTGGTATTTGTTATCAATTTTGTACCTTTAAGAATCTAACCTTCAGTATCCATTTTCACTTAGGGATATGATTACTGACTTAATTACTCTCTGCCCTTTTGACTCCCCCTCTTCTCATCCTGGTCACCTCTATCTCCCTCCTCCTCCTTCTCTTCTCCATGCAACTCTGAATCTCTCTTGGTGTCCTTCACTGTGAAGAATCGTTTCACCATTAACTTAGGTGTTTTGTCATCTGTGCGGTATGGATGGAGAAGTCTTGAGGCTACTATAAGAATAAGACTGAAAGCCAGAGGCAGGAGGCTTAACTCCAAAACCTGAGAATATCAGAGAACTCCTGATTCCAGGGAACATTAATAGACAAGAGCTCACCCAAAAGCCTCCATACCTAAAATGAAACCAAGCTCCACCCAAGAGCCAACAAGTTCCAGAGCAAGACTTCTCCAGCAAAGCAGGAGCACCATCCTGAGCATTAAAAGCCAGCCTGCCCAAAGCCATGCTAGAGCCATAGACATCCCAAACTCTAACGGACACTTCATTGCACTCCAGAGAGAAGAGATCCAGCTCCACCCACCAGAACACAGACACAAGCTCCCTTAACCAGGAATCCTTGACAAGCCACTAGTCCAACCCCACCCACAGGGAGCAGGCTCCACAATAAAGAGAAACTGTGAACTTCCAGCCTACAGAAAGGGCACCCCAAACACAGCAATCTAAACAAAATGAAAAGGCAGAGAAATAGTCAGCAGGGAAGGGAACATGATAAATGTGGACCAAACCAAACAAAAGAGGAGGAGATAGGGAGTCCACCTGAAAAAGAATTCAGAGTAACAATAGTACAGATAATCCAAAATCTTAAAAACAAAATGGAGTTACAGATAAATACACTAGAGACGAGGATTGAGAAGATGCAAGAAATGTTTAACAAGGACCTAGAAGAAATAGAGAAGAGTCAATTAATAATGAACAATGCAAAATTGAGATCAAAAGCACTCTGGAGGGAACTAACAGTAGAATAACTGAGGCAGAAGATAGGATAAGTGAGGTGGAAGATAGAATGTTGGAAATAAATGAAGCAGAGAGGAAAAAAGAAATGAAGACAACCTCAGAGACCTCTGGGACAATGTTAAATGCCCCAACATTCAAATCATAGGAGTCCCAAAAAAGAAGACAAAAAGAAAGGGCATGAGAAAATACTTGAGGACATAATAGTTGAAAACTTCCCTAAAATGGGGACAGAAATAGCCACCCAAGTCCAAGAAACCCAGAGAGTCCCAAACAGAATAAACCCAAGGTGAGACAACCCAAGACACATATTAATCAAACTAATGAAGATCAAACACAAATATTAAAAGCAACAAGGGAGAAGCAACAAATAACACACAAGAGGATCCCCATAAGGATAACAGCTCATCTTTCAACAGAAACTCTTCAGGCCAGAAGGGAATGGCAGGACATAATTAAAGTGATGAAAAGGAGAAACCTACAGCCCAGATTACTGTACCCAGCAAGGATCTCATTCAAATATGAAGGAGAAATCAAAAGCGTTACAGACAAGCAAAAGCTGAGAGAATTCAGCACCACCAAACCAGCTTTTCAACAAATGCTAAAGGATCTTCTCTAGAGGGGAAACACAGAAAAGGTTTATAAACTCGAACCCAAAACAACAAAGAATCAATCTCAAAAATATACAAACAGCTCATGCAGCTCAGTACCAGAAGAATAAATGGCCCATTCAAAAAATGGGCCAAGGAACTAAACAGACATTTCTCCAAAGAAGACATACAGATGGCTAACAAACACACGAAAAGATGCTCAACATCACTCATTTTCAGAGAAATGCAAATAAAAACTACAATGAGGTACCCTCTCACACCAGTCAGAATGACTGCTATCAAAAAGTCTACAAATGATAAAAGGTGGAGAGGTTATGGAGAAAAAGGAATCCTCTTACACTATTGGTGGGAATGCAAACTAGTATAGCCACTATGGGGAACAGTGTGGAGATTCCTTAAAATACTGGAAATAGAACTGCCATATGACCCAGCAATCCCACCGCTGGGCATACACACCGAGGAAACCAGAATTGAAAGAGACAAGTGGATTCCAATGTTCACCACAGCACTGCTTACAAATAGCTAGGACATGGACGCAACCTAGATGTCCATTGGCAGACTAGTGGATAAGAAAACAGTGGTAAATATACACAATGGAATATTACTCAGCTATTAAAAAGAACACCTTTGAATCAGTTCCAATAAGGTGTGTGAAACTGGAACCTATTACACAGAGTGAAGTAAGTCAGAAAGAAAAACACCAATACAGTAGTATATTAACACATATATATGGAATTTAGAAAGATGGTAACAATGACTCAGTATGTGAGATAGCAAAAGAGACACAGGTATAAAGAAGAGACTTTTGAACACGGTGGGAGAGGATGAGGGTGGGATGATTTGAGAGAATAGCATTGAAACATGTATATTACTATATGTGAAATAGAGCACCAGTCCAAATTCGATGCATGAATCAGGGCACTCAAAGTCAGTGCACTGGGACAACCCAGAGGGGTGGGATGGGGAGGGAGGGGGGAGGGGGGTTCGAGATGGGGGACATATGTACACCCATGGCTGATTCATGTCAATGCATGGCAAAAACCACCACCATATTGTAAAGCAATTAGCCTCCAATTAAAATAAATAAATAAATAAATTTTTAAAAGCCTATGTAGAAAGCATGACAATAGGAACACTTTGAAAATACTGTTGTATTTCTGAAAATACACATTCTAAAAGTTAAGAACTTCATATTTAACAGTGGTAAGTATGCATTTGGGGTATTATGAATTATGAAATTACCTTAGTTTTTGAAAATTCTTATTATAGGAGTAATAGATATACTTGGAAAAAAGTTACAAAAATGTAGAAAATTATACATTGAAAGCTAAAAGCCTTTTCTACCACATTAACTCTAGCCCCAATTTTACTCTTGAATTTTTGAAGATTACACTTCTGACACTAAATAATACATGTGCATCTCCACTGATTATCAAATTAAGGTTGAACATTTTATTATGGTTATATTATTCTCCTTCTTCCAAAGTTTAGAGTTTTTTATATTACAATTTTATTTCTGATTGAATATAAATTTCATATGGTTCAATCTAACCATGAGAGTTGAGGGCTCATTTCTATATAAATATATAAATTCACATGTTATATTTCTTAACTTTAAATTGAACATGGACCATAAAATATTTAATTTAGAGTCTAAATATTAACAATGTATCTTGGTTCCCTGTGTGTAAAATTAGGCAATTCCCACCCTCATATGCTTCATCTCTCCTTTTTAATCCTACACTGCATGATATTTTTACCCATGGTAATATCTTCAGTTTAGTTCAGTTGTCTTGTTGCGCCCGACTCTTTGCGACCCCATGAATCGCAGCATGCCAGGCCTCCCTGTCCATCACCAACTCCCGGAGTTCACTCAGATTCACGTTCAAGTCAGTGATGCCATCCAGCCATCTCATCCTCTGTCATCCCCTTCTCCTCCTGCCCCCAATCCCTCCCAGCATCAGAGTCTTTTCCAATGAGTCAACTCTTCGCATGAGGTAGCCAAAGTACTGGATTTTCAGCTTTAGCATCATTCCTTCCAAAGAACACCCAGGACTGATCTGCTTTAGAATAGACTGGTTGGATCTCCTTGCAGTCCAAGGGACTCTCAAGAGTCCTCTCCAATACCACACTTCAAAAGCATTAATTCTTTGGCTCTCAGCCTTCTTCACAGTCCAACTCTCACATCCACACATGACCACTGGAAAAACCATAGCCTTGACTAGATGGACCTTTGTTGGCAAAGTAATGTCTCTGCTTTTGAATATGCTATCTAGGTTGGTCATAACTTTTCTTCCAAGGAGTAAGCGTCTTTTAATTTCATGGCTGCAAGCACCATCTGCAGTGATTTTGGAGCCCCCCAAAATAAAGTCTGACACTGTTTCCACTGTTTCCCCATCTATTTCCCATGAAGTGATGGGACCAGATGCCATGATCTTCGTTTTCTGAATGTTGAGCTTTAAGCCAACTTTTTCACTCTCCTCTTTCACTTTCATCAAGAGGCTTTTTAGTTCCTCTTCACTTTCTGCCATAATATCTTAACATGGTTCAAATGGATAAAATTGCCAATCTATTCTATAACTATAAAAAAAAAACTATGCTATAACTAAATATATTCTGTAGTTAAATTCTGTAACTTAAAATCAGGTTAATAGATTTTTAATAGAGAAAATCTACATTTACTCTGCAGTATTTTTATCCCTATAAAATATGTTACAGCATATTTCAAGCATCAGTTTAGCTATAATCTCAATTTCAAAATGTGGAAGTTGAAATTTAGACATTTCTGGTGTTAGATAGTTAAGTGGTGGAGCAGAATAAAAACCAAAGTCTGTCTCCCTCTAAACTGTATGGTCTTAACTACTCCATGTACTTAACCATTTACTTCAAGAACATGCTTTCTGATTCTTTGGTTTACTTCATTTCTTAACCAGCACAGCACTAAAAGGTTGGTGATCTCTGAATTCTCTGTTTTAACAGTGTGTAGCTCTTATTCACTACTTACTGGGATTAAGAAATAGTTACAGTTTCAGCATCGCTGTAGACTAAGCTTGATACTTTCAAGAATAGATCCTTGAAAAGTACAACATCACCACGGTAGGATCACCATGGTAGGATGGTAGGATTTCTTTTTCCTGATGAAACACATGATACACAGTCAAAATGCATCATACTTTTCTTAGGCTATATTTATTGCACAAATATAGCTACAAAATAATTTTTCTTGTTTCTACTTAAATTCCAAATATAAAATCATTTATATTTTTCCTCAAGAAATTTTATTAACAGAGATGCATTAAATCAATGGTCAAGTTTTGGACATAGGCAATATTGGACCTTTTTGATAATTTCCCATCTTTTAAAAAATTTCCCCTTGATATTTTTTCCATAACATGGAAATTTCGGTGTGTACTTTCATTTTGAGATGGAAAATGGACTAAAATGACAGCAATAATAAACAAAATACAGTTTTACCCATAGGGGATGGGGGCATGGTATGAGCCAGTCGGAGACTCCGTCCAATTCTTGAAAGAGCAACAGCAGATAAGACCCTGCCAAACTGACCATCTTAAAATATACATGTGAATCCTGTGTTCTCTTTATAACACAGCTATAACCATTTTAATATAAATGTATACTTTAAAATACTTTCTATTAAATAGAACTAACAACCCACAGGGGTTCCCTGGTGGCTTAGATTGTAAAGAATCTGCCTGCAATGCAGGAGACCTGGGTTTGATCACTGGGTCAGGAAGATCCCCTGGAGCAGGAAATGGCAACCCACTCCAGTATTCTTGCCTGGAGAATTCCATGGACAGAGGAGCCTGGCGGACTACAGTCCATGGGGTGGTAAAGAGTCAGACACGACTGAGTGACTGACATACACACACACACCACAACTCAAATGTGTGTGTCATATTATGCTGTGTTTTTCATCCCAGAACACTTGAGGTACATTCCAGTTTGAGAACTAGAGAACCAGGGTCAAGAACAGTTTTTCACATGCTTAATCCTGATTTGCTAAATAATTTTTTATAGAGTCTGTTTCTTAGGACTGCATAGCCTGGCTTCCTTTCCCTTTCATGTTTCTCAGAAATTCTTTGACAATAGTCCACTCTTTCCCCGTGACCTTTATCAATGTTGCATTTCCTAATTTAATTGCATGCCATTTCACATTCCAGGGTCTGTTTATTTTAATGTATTTGGCGGACAAAATTTTTTATGTCTTACACCTGTCCCTTCTTTTTTCTGCCATAGCTAGTGTTTTCATTCTTGTCTAGTCTCTATTGCTAACTCTGAGCTTCACTGCTCTGTTGCTAATTAGCCCCTGGAACCCTAGGCTAGCCATTTATCATCTTATAGCATCATGATGCCCCTGGTAGATGCTATCTAGATTGCTCTTTGGTTTATTGCAGTATCCCCACAGTACAACTAACACAGAAGTATAAAGAGTGTAATAGGGCATGATGAAAGTGTAGAACTTCCTGGGAGAAACTACAATGTAGTTAAAAGAGCATTCTTTATACTGGATACTAGCTATAACTTTTCATTTGGCTAAAATAAATCCATACACAGTTCCCTCAGTAGAGTATTCGTGTTTCTCTCTCTCCAGTTCTAACTAGCTCCTTACCTGCAACACTCTGTGCCAAAACAGGAAAACTATTGCAAGACAGTGGCATCATTTCTTAAATCTACTCTTTTGTTTGGTTTGATAGAAGACAGCTGGGGTCTCATATCTACTTTTGCCTTCAATTTGTTGTAATATCATACATCATATGGCCTCTGGAAAACTCTAGTGAACACTCATGAGAGAATAAAGACTGAAAGCATCAAATGATGTATTACTGTTTTCATGGAAATAGATTGGGGTGAGGAGATCCCTAAAAAGGTCTTGGGGGTACATGAACATGTACATGTACTGTACATGATCACAGTTTGAGAACTACTGATGGAGAGTATTTAAAACAGTGCCTGTCACAGAGTGAACCTAATTATACAAATTAGCTATTATTATTAACTTTATTTCCAAAGTTAATGAAAGCACCTAGCTGATATCAGTTCACATTTTCAGTTCCCCTTGCATATATCAATTTTCCTATTTCCTTTGCTTCCCTGGTTTCTCTGTCTTAGCCTCTTTTCAAAACTGGAGACTTTTTTATAAGCTGTTCTTTGTTGAACTTTGGTCACCCTTTGAGCAAAATATCTGTTATTTACTCATTCTGATAAATAAGCACCTTGCATTGCATTCTATTATCCTATCCCTGGGTACTCAAGAGAGGGTTGCCTTTCACCTGGGCTTCCAGCTAGGGTTAGAAACCCCAGATCATGAAGTAGGTCTTAATATGTCATCAGAATGAAAAACTGGAAGCACAAATAAGGAGCTACAATGGACTCAGATGAAGACATAAACTTTGCCCAGGACTGATATACTGACTCTATTGTCTGATACACAGGCTGAGAGGACCAGGTGGTTAAAAAATGGAGGAAGGAAACGGCAGAAAGGGAAAATACGCAAGAAGAAATTGAAATGCTGACTATATAATGGAATAAGAGGAAATGAATAATAAAATTAATTATTCATGACCTAGGATTAGGCAAAGATTTCTTAGACATGACATCAAATGCATGATCCATAAAATTAAAATAAATTGGACTTCATTAAAAGAAATGAAGATCGGTCTGCAAAACATCCTGTTAAGAGGGTAAAAAGGCCTCAGCAACTGGGAGAAGAAAATATCAGGTAAATTGCTTGCATATGGAATATCTATTGAGATCTACCAACTTAATGGTCAGAAAACAATTCAGTTAGAAAATGGATAAAGTAACTGAACAGACACTGCATCTGAAGATGTATGGATGGCAGATAAGCACATGGAAAAACGTTCAACACTGCTTGCCTTTAGGGAAATGAAAATTAGAATCTCTATAAGCTACCACTACACACCTATCAGAATGTGTAAAATAAAGAATACTAATAGTACTAAATGCTGGTGAAGATGCAAAAAACCCTGCATCTCTCATACACTGCTGGTAAAAACAACAAAAAAAGTACAGCCACTCTGGACAAGAGTAAGGCAGTTTCCTAAAAACTTACAATGTGACCTAGCACTTTCCCCCTTCCCTTTCCTCTTCCACTTCCTTCCTCTTTTCCTTCCTCCCTCCCTCCTTTCCTTCCTCATCCTCTCTTCTTTCCTTCCTTCTACTCTCTGCTTGCTTCTTCTCTGACCAATTCATTCATTAGTTTTGGTTTGTTATATCTTGGGCAGATACTTATCAAGTAATTCTAATTATACTTTAAATAGGTATCTATTCAGCATGTATCAGAAAGAGATTGGCTTCAAGTAACTGAATTATTTACTCCTGTAAATGTGAGTCTAAATGGCAGATGACTTAAAAATCAGCAAAAATTCAATGACTTTAGCTTCATTTCTTTGTGGTCTTTGGTTTTCCATTAGCTGCTTTCCTATGGCTTTGTAACTATACCTCATAATGCTGAGAGGAGGAAACAGAGTTGCTTAGATAAAATCTCTCAAGTGTGAGAAAAAAAACCATTTCTAGAGGAACCCAGGAAATTCAGCCTCGGGTCTCAATGTTCTGGAACAAGTTATATACCCATTTCTCAATAAGTGCCTACACAGGAAACTTCCAAGTTTGTACACCCTAAAACCAAACAATTTATTAAAGTACATGAGACTATCTTGACTGCCTCAAGTTAATCAGAGTTCACCTCTGGATTGGTCAGTCCCCAATCTGTATATTTACAAACAGTGGGCACAATTGATACAGCTGCAGAGAAGAAAACCACAGTGTCAGCTGCACAACATGTATATCCTTTCCTGTGCACGTTTTCAGAGGAAGCAAAGCCATTATACCTATCATGTATTTTAGAAGATGACAAAAACATTTTAGCTTGCCCTACAAGCTGATATTAAGTTCAGTTCATTTCAGTCGCTCAGTCGTGTCCGATTCTTTGTGACCCCATGAATCGCAGCACGCCAGGCCTCCCTGTCCATCACCAACTCCCAGAGTTCACTCAGATTCACGTTCATCAAGTCAGTGATGCCATCCAGCCATCTCATCCTCTGTCATCCCCTTCTGCTCCTGCCCCCAATCCCTCCCAGCATCAGAGTCTTTTCCAATGAGTCAACTCTTCCCATGAGGTGGCCAAAGTATTGGAGTTTCAGCTTCAGCATCATTCCTTCCAAAGAAATCCCAGGGTTGATCTCCTTCAGAATGGACTGGTTGGATCTCCTTGCAGTCCAAGGGACTCTCAAGAGTCTTCTCCAACACCGCACTTCAAAAGCATTAATTCTTCGGCCTCGACATTCTTCACAGTCCAACTCTCACATCCATACATGACCACTGGAAAAACCATAGCCTTGACTAGACGGACCTTAGTCGGCAAAGTAAAGTCTCTGCTTTTGAATATGCTATCTAGGTTGGTCAAAACTTTTCTTCCAAGGAGTAAGCGTCTTTTAATTTCATGGCTGCAATCACCATCTGCAGTGATTTTGGAGCCCCCCAAAATAAAGTCTGACACTGTTTCCACTGTTTCCCCATCTATTTCCCATGAAGTGATGGGACCAGATGCCATGATCTTCGTTTTCTGAATGTTGAGCTTTAAGCCAACTTTTTCACTCTCCTCTTTCACTTTCATCAAGAGGCTTTTTAGTTCCTCTTCACTTTCTGCCATAAGGGTGGTGTCATCTGCATATCTGAGGTTATTGATATTTCTCCCAGCAATCTTGATTCCAGCTTGTGTTTCTTCCAGTCCACCATTTCACATGATGTACTCTGCATATAAGTTAAATAAGCAGGGTGACAAGATGCAGCCTTGACATACTCCTTTTCCTCTTTGGAACCAGTCTGTTGTTCCATGTCCAGTTCTAACTGTTGCTTCCTGACCCGCATATAGGTTTCTCAAGAGGCAGGTTAGGTGGTCTGGTATTCCCATCTCTTTCAGAATTTGCCACAGTTTATTGTGATCCACACAGTCAAAGGCTTTGGCATAGTCAATAAAGCAGAAATAGATGTTTTTCTGGTACTCTCTTGCTTTTTCCATGATCCAGCTGATGTTGGCAATTTGATCTCTGGTTCCTCTGCCTTTTCTAAAACCAGCTTGAACATCAGGAAGTTCATGGTTCACGTATTGCTGAAGCCTGGCTTGGAGAATTTTGAGCATCACTTTACTAGCATGTGAGATGAGTGCAATTGTGCGGTAGTTTGAGCATTCTTTGTCATTGCCTTTCTTTGGGATTGGAATGAAAACTGCCCTTTTCCAGTCCTGTGGCCACTGCTAAGTTTTCCAAATTTGCTGGCATATTGAGTGCAGCACTTTCACAGCATCATCTTTCAGGATTTGAAATAGCTCAACTGGAATGCCATCACCTCCACTAGCTTTGTTGGTAATGATACTTTCTAAGGCCCACTTGACTTCACATTCCAGGATGTCTGGCTCTAGCTGAGTGATCACACCATTGTGATTATCCAGGTCATGAAGATCATTTTTGTACAATTCTTCCATGTATTCTTGCCACCTCTTCTTAATATCTTCTGCTTCTGTTAGGTCCAGACCATTTCTGTCCTTTATCGAGCCCATCTTTGCATGAAATGTTCCCTTGGTATCTCTAATTTTCATGAAGAGATCTCTAGTCTTTCCCATTCTGTTGTTTTCCTTTATTTATTTGCATTGATTGCTGAGGAAGGCTTTTTTGTCTCCTTGCTATTCTTTGGAACTCTGCATTCAGATGCTTATGTCTTTCCTCTTCTCCTTTGCTTTTTGCTTCTCTTATTTTCACAGCTATTTGTAAGCCCTCCCCAGACAGCCATTTTGCTTTTTTGCATTTCTTTTCCATGGAAATGGTCTTGATCCCTGTCTGCTGTACCATGTCACAAACCTCATTCCATAGTTCATCAGGCACTCTATCTATCAGATCTAGGCCCTTAAATCTATATCTCACTTCCACTGTATAATCATAAGGGATTTGATTTAGGTCATACCTGAATGGTCTAGCGGTTTTCCCTACTTGCTTCAATTTGAGTCTGAATTTGGTAATAAGGAGTTCATGATCTGAGCCACAGTCAGCTCCTGGTCTTGTTTTTGTTGACTGTATACAGCTTCTCCATCTTTAGCTGCAAAGAATATAATCAATCTGATTTTAGTGTTGACCATCTGGTGATGTCCATGTGTAGAGTCTTCTCTTGTGTTGTTGGAAGAGGGTGTTTACTATGACCAGTGCATCTTCTTGGCAAAATTATATTAGTCTTTGCCCTGCTTCATTACGCATTCCAAGGCCAAATTTGCCTGTTACTCCAGGTGTTTCCTGACTTCCTACTTTTGCATTCCAGTCCCCTATAATGAAAAGGACATCTTTTCTGGGTGTTAGTTCTAAAAGGTCTTGTAGGTCTTCATAGAACCGTTCAACTTCAGCTTCTTCAGCATTACTGATTGGCGCATAGACTTGGATTACTCTGATATTGAATGGTTTGCCTTGGAAACGAACAGAGATATTTCTGTTGTTTTTGAGATGCATCCAAGGACTGCATTTCAGACTCTTTTGTTGACCATGATGGCTACTCCATTTCTTCTAAGGGATTCCTGCCCGCAGTAGTAGGATAATGGTCATCTGAGTTAAATTCACCCATTCCAGTCCACTTTAGTTTGCTGATTCCTAGAATGTCGACGTTCCCTCTTGCCATCTCTTGTTTGACCACTTCCAATTTGCCTTGATGCCTGGACCTGACATTCCAGGTTCCTATGCAATATTGCTCTTTATGGCATCGGACCTTCCTCTATCACCAGTCACATCCACAGCTGGGTATTGTTTTTGCTTTGGTTCCATCCCTTCATTCTCTCTGCTGTTATTTCCCCACTGATCTCCAGTAGCATATTGGGCACCTACTGACCTGGGGAGCTCCTCTTTCAGTATCCTTTCATTTTGCCTTTTCATACTGTTCATGGGGTTCTCAAGGCAAGAATACTGAAGTGGTTTGCCATTTCCTTCTCCAGTGGACCACATTCTCTCAGACCTCTCCACCATGACCCACCAGTCTTGGGTTGCCCCGCGGGCATGGCTTAGTTTCATTGAGTTCGACAAGGCTGTGGTCCTAGTGTGATTAGATTGACTAGTTTTCTGTGAGTATGGTTTCAGTGTGTCTGCCCTCTGATGCCTTCTTGCAACACCTACCATCTTACTTGGGTTTCTCTTATCTTGGGCGTGGGATATCTCTTCACGGCTGCTCCAGCATAGCGCAGCCACTGCTCCTTACCTTGGATGAGGGGTATCTCCTCACCGCCAACCTTCCTGACCTTCAATGTGGGATGGCTCCTCGAGGCCCTCCTGTGCCCACGCAGCCACTGCTCATTGGATGTGGTGTGGCTCCTCCTGGCTGCCGCCCTTGGCCTTGGACGCGGGGTGGCTCCTCTTGGCCAATATTAGTTCTTAAAATACTATGTTTGCTTATATCCAGCCAAGAAATTCACATTAGAGAATGAATGTGAAACATTGAGCCATTTGTGACTATTGTAGTATCTATGCTATCCACCTCAGTTCAGTTCAGTTGCTCAGTCTTGTCTGATTTTTTGCAGTCCCACGGACTGCAGCACACCAGGCCTCCCTGTCCATCACCAACTCCCAGAGTTCACTCAAACTCATGTCTATTGAGTCGGTGATGCCATCCAACCATCTCATCCTCTGTCGTCCCCTTCTCCTCCCACCTTCAATCTTTCCCAGCATCAGGGTCTGTTCAAATGAGTCAGTTTTTCACATCAGGTGGCCAAAATTTTGGAGTTACAGCTTTAACATCAGTCCTTCCAGTGAATATTCAGGACTGATTTCCTTTAGGATGGACTGGTTGGCTCTCTTTGCAACTCTCAAGAGTCTTCTCCAACACCACAGTTCAAAAGCATCTGTTCTTTGGCACTCAGCTTTCTTCATGGTCCAACTCTCACATCCATACATGGCTACTGGAAAAACCATAGCCTTAACTAGCTGGACGTTTGTTGGCAAAGTAATGTCTCTGCTTTTTAATATGCTGTCTAGGTTGTTCATAACTTTTCTTCCAATGGGTAAGGGTCTTTTAATTTCATGGCTGCAGTCACCATCTGCAGTGATTTTGGAGCCCCCAAAATTAAAGTCAGCCATTGTTTCCAGTGTTTCCCCATCTATTTGCCATGAAGTAATGGAACTAGATACCACGATCCACCTAGTTAGCATTTAGTGTTTTTGACAATTGAGATGCCACCTCTGGTAATATGTATAATATCATTTTTTAGAGTAAGTGCAGCTTTCTGGCTAAAATATTTATCTGTAGTCATTATTGAATGATAATAAAAATTGCTTTGTAGTAATAAGGCTAATTTCTAATTCATTGGTTTCACTTTTCTTCAAATAATAATAAATATATTTAAAGAAAAATTTTGCCTAGATTTCAGTTCTGGTATAAAGTTTGACTAAAGACATTTTTTCCTTCATTGACTATTATTTAATGACCCAGGCCATCCTTGCTTTGTGATTCAGTGTTAAGACACAGATTTCCTATTGGGTAAGAAAACAAATCAGACAAAAGTAGACTTGAGACAGTGAGCTGGGTGAACAAACCTGTCTCCACTTGCAGTGCCTTCTAGAAGATTAACTATCTGACTTATCTTTCCAGTCTGTGTATTTTCCCCTGGATGTGGGCCAGTCTGAGTCTTTTAATATTCTCTTTGTCATGGTGTCTGGGACTAGTGACAAAAGCTCTGATCTCTAAAGATCCTTGCAGTAACTGCACACACACATACACAATAAATTGTGAATGAGACTTGATATAAGAATACATTTACAACAGAAATTGTGATGGTCTTGGAGCTGCTCCAAGGGAATCATGGAAATGAAATGGGATCTTTCTCCTTGTGACTGTCTACATTTTCAGCATGGTCACCTCCCCTCCCTGTAGCCATCTGTTCTCACCTTACCTCCTGATTGTCTCATTTTCCACTTTGGCATTACTTCTTCAGTCAGTCTCTCAACTCTGAAAAGAAAGACCATAAATCTAAATGAATAACTTTTTATAGATTCCAGTATTATCTTCTATATTAGTGACTCATTGTATCAATATTTATTGAGTACTTCCATATACAAGGCTCTGGGAGGTATTTTAGAAAACATAAAAATGAGACATAAAATTTCAAAAAGCTTAGCTAGAAATAGCTTGTTTCAGGCTTAAAAATAAGCACTATGGCCACTCAGAGGAGTCAGTGTGAACACCTACATGGGGAGCTAACGGTATAGAAATAGACCCTATGTGATCTAGGGCTGTGGTAGAGAGAAAGCTTCTTGCCCCTAATTTCTCTTTTTCCCATCTACTACTTGATGCTTAATGTGTATTTGTCACATAACTATCACTCTTTATAGGTTTGATCTTTACTCAGTAACTCATTAGCACATATATCATTCTACCTCAGGGCAAACAACTGGGTGAGTATTACTTAAGGCCACTGTTTCCTTCCTTTTCTCTGTCTGTCGGTGAGTGCTTTTGAAACTGTGCTGCTCCAACTCTTACCCTCTCTGCTTTGTAAATATCTTTAATGGAGTGGTTTCTTCTTCCTTTATGCTCTCCTGGCATTCTACATATTTCTCTATTATAGAATATAGAGTATGTTAGTATGGTTACTTATCTGTACATTTCTCTTCCTTATTACATGGTGAGGGACTAGATACTAAAATAGATAGTCAGCCAGGGACTAGATACTAAAATAGATATTCCAAAATGCTTTGTATACTATAACAGCTTCACAGGTGGCACTAGTCGTAAAGAACTCGCCTGCCAATGCAGGAGACTAAGAGACACAGGTTCAGTCCCTGGGTTGGGAAGATCCCCTGGAGAAGGAAATGGCAACCCAGTCCTGTATTCTTACCTGGAGAATCTCATGAACAGAGGAGCCTGATTGACTACAGTCCATAGGGTTGCAAAGAGTTGGACATGACTGAAGCAACTTAACACACGAACTGCAAAGTGTAATAAAGTAATTATAAATATCAGAAAAAACTTAAAATAAATTGTTTATTATACATATTGTTTATATATGATTATAATTAATGGATTTTGTGCCAAAATAAGATGTTAAAAATATAGAAAGGAAAAAGAAGTAAATAAAAAATCACCAATAATTGCATAATGGAGATATTGTTTACATATAGATACATGTCTACCCAAATTTATATATGATGACTCTCACACAGACTCCTGTCATCATGCTATGTATGTGATGTAGCACTTTTCACTTTTTCCCGCTAAATGCTTTATTGTGCTCTTCTTACCCTAATGAGTACACAATTGTCGATTTCATATACGCCACAATTTACTTGGACATTTAAGTCTAAATGTAGTTTCCAGTATTTCATAGCATTCAAAAAACACATTGATGATCACTTATTAATTAAAATGTGCTAAACCTACTGTGAGCAGGGTACACCTCTAGACACTGAAATTTATGTACACAAAACTTGGTACACATTTTTATTATTTTGTAGCACATATTAATAAAATTATAAGCCAAAGGTCATGCTGACATTTTAGAGAGTTGATACCTCTCTAGACATGTAATAGTTTATGCTTTCATAGTGATATATAAGCAACTCCTCTCTTACTTATGTAATTTAAAATTAAAATATGATGTTAGACTGAAACTTATTATTTGTGATGGAAATAACAGTAAGGATAAGGGTTGAGAAAGAATAAAGTCATTTAAGAGTTGGGAAAAATGAGATGCTGTGAAAGGTTTTATTTCAAGTTGCAGTTTTACTTTGCTTAACCAAAAGTTTGAGCACTTTTTTTGAGTTACTTTTGTTTCTTTAATTTTTTCAGATATTTTTTCTTACTTGTTTTTAAAAATACAAAGATAGAGTTATGTGTCATAATCTCATACTCGTGGTTATGCCCATGACCCTTTATTGTTATGTTTTTTTCTCAACACAATGTACACTATTAATAATCATATATAATCCTGATATTATTTAGAGAGAATTTTAAAATTCAGTTAGAAAACTTGCTTCTCTTTCTATTTCTCCAAGGTGTTTATGGGTTTTACCCATAGTATGGTTCAGTAATCAGAAATAGAATCCCCTTCAAATGAGGTAAAAGATTTAGCTAATTTGCTGCTTAAAAATACAAAGACAAATTTGTAATTGAACCAAATTAGATTAGAAACTATACCTTCTTTTTCTCATTTTTCTCTCAGTAATGAAAGAGAAACTCCAGAAGCTATACTTAGAAAGTAAAAGTTACATGAAAGTTTCTCCTTCAGGGAAGGTTTGAAAGAAACATCCCTTGACATTTTTCTCTCTCCGTCTCCCAGTATTTTTAGTTACTCCAGGGCCTGAAGGGAAGCCAAGGCCTAGGGATTCAATCTTAAAACTGTGTTCACATTTGCCAGAGGTCTGTTTTGTGTTAATCTCTTCAAAGAACTAGTGCATTTATTTATTGACTGTATTGCCTTTTTACTTTTTAGTACATTAATTTAACTTTATACTTTTATTTTTCTTCTTGTTTTGAGTTAAATGCTTGGTAAGTTTCCTCCATACCTTTTATTTTAAATATTATAAAGTTTTATTTTTTTAATTAATTTTTTTCTCTCTACCCTGGCTGTATTCATTAATTTTATGTGTATTATTTTAATTATATTCTCAAGTGTCTGTATTTGTATATTTAAGTCACTAACTCAAGAGTCTAGGGACTTTTTCTTTTTTTAAGGTTGTATTTTTAGGTTTCCAGTTTGCCCTATATGCAGGAGTGTGTGTATGTTATGTGCAATTCTGTTAATGGCTAGCTTTATTACATTATTGTCAGAAAAATGTGATTATCCTAATTTCCAGTTAGGGAATTCATCAGTGTTCTCTTTGTCATCTGTTATGTAACTAATTTTTAAAAACACTTCTTGGAAATTTGAAAATAATTTTTGTTTTTCACCGATAGGGATCAATGTTTGGCTTATGCTTTGTATATTTAAAATATGTATATATTTTTTAATTCTATGTATTTCAGTATTCCATTTCTTGGCAAATAAAGATATAGACTATCAAGTGTCCATTAGGGCATGCCGTCCCTGTAGCTCAAATGGTAAAGAGTCTGCCTGTGAGGCAGGAGACCAGGGATCAATCCCTGGGTTGGGAAGTTCCTCTGGAGAAGGGAATGGCAATCCACTCCAGTATTCTTGCCTGGAGAATTCTATGGACAGAGAAGCCTGGAGTGCTACAGTCTGTGGGTAACAAAGAGTTGGACATGACTGAGTGACTAACACACAGTCTCTAAATATAAAACAGCAGTAAATCATTTCATATTTTGAAATCTTGTACCTCGTGTAAAGATGATGATCTGGAAGGTCTGGGTATTAATTTAGTGGAGTAACTGCTGTGTGCACAATGCCCCAGGGAGCTGGCAGAAGAGGAGGGGTAAGGGGAAAAGCCCCTAGATGCCCACTAAAGGATTGCTTTGCTAAGTTGACTCTTCAGTATTTTCCAAAAGTGATGGGCCTCATGAGATAATAAAAGGAATTAGGACAAAATCTGCTTTTGAGGTATCTTTTGATGGAATTTTAATGGAGACTCTTAAAAATATCAATATTTTGTCAAATTTTTGCAGCAAGGAAAGCATTCAAACATTTTCTATCACAGCTCTCTACTCACAGTATCTTGAGCTTTCTTCACTATTAGAACTATATATATATTTAGAAACTCCCAATTTTCTTCCCTATAATTTTCCCACTTTTTTTTTTTATAACTCACAACTACTCAGATGCTTTTACTTTATAGAACCCTAAACTGTCTCTTCTACAATTATAATATCCTGTTCTATTTGTTCACTGCCAGTTTCTCAAAAGACCACCAGGAAAACCTGACTAAGCAAAGATGTACTGCAGTAAGGGAAACTATCATTTTGCCAAAATTGTAGTGGTAACGTCTGAAAATAGGGAAATTAGGAAAGGGTATCTGTGGGAATTCAGGACCTAGGACGTGTCACATAGGATGAATCTGCCAAGGAGAGAGGATTTTTGAGATTAGATTATGTGTAACATAATAGCTTTGGATCAATGTTCAAACTGAGGGAGAGTCTCAGAGTTAGTCTTGGTGGAAAAGCTGTTTGGTTGTGTCACAGGTTTAACTTCCAGAGTAGTGTTTCAGATAGGTTATTTTGCTTCGTCTCAGTACTACTCAACACAGAAATGGAAGAGTATGCCTCTGGACCTATTAATCTTTAACCCAGAAATAGGGTGTTATTCTGGTTTTAGTTCTTATCACTCACGATGAGTTTCCCAGGTGGTGCTAGTGGTAAAGAACCCCTGCCAATGTAGGAGGCATGAGAGACATGGGTTCAGTTCCTGGGTTGGGAAGATTCTCTGGAGGAGAGTCTGACAACCCACTCCAGTGTTCTTGCCTGGAGAATCCTATGGACAGAGCACGCCAGTGGGCTGCAGTCCCTGGAGGTGCACAGAGTCTGACACAACTGAAATGACTTAGCACACACATCAGTTCAGTTTAGTTGTTGCTCAGTCGTGTCCGACTCTTTGCGACCCCATGAATCGCAGCACGCCAGGCCTCCCTGTCCATCACCATCTCCCGGAGTTCACTCAGACTCACGTCCATCAAGTCTGTGATGCCATCCAGCCATCTCATCCTCGGTCGTCCCCTTCTCCTCCTGCCCTCAATCCCTCCCAGCATCAGAGTCTTTTCCAATGAGTCAACTCTTCTCATGAGATGGCCAAAGTACTGGAGCTTCAGCTTTAGCATCATTCCTTCCAAAGAAATCCCAGGGTTGATCTCCTTCACATACTCACTACTTAAAATATCACCACTGGGAACTGCCTGGTGGTCTAGTGGTTAAAATTCAGTGCTTCTACTGCTGTGGCATGGGATTGATCCTTGGTGGGGAAACTAAGATCCTGCAAGTGTGGTCCCACCAAAAATAAATAAATAAAAAATAAAAATAAAGTGCCACCACCAACTTTCTTTCTATTACCATCATCTCCTTTTTTTCTCTAACAACCTCTAATCTTGCTTTGCTCTCAAGATCTTTCCAGGTTCTCTTTCTCTATACAACCTTTAACATCCATTTGCTCTCAGGAAAACTAAAACCATTTAGGGGACAAAGAGGTCTTATGAGTGAGGGGATGATTTGTAGTCTCAAAAAAGACTTCTTATAGCCCCACAAATTGTAAAAATTGCTCTTTCCTTCTGACTATACTTCTTAATCTGTTACTCTTCTCCCACATTCTTTTACTTTTTCTCTCCCACAGTTTCTACTCACTACTGTGTTCTTCGGATGTGAATTCTAAGACCCAACCTGCCCCAAACCACCCACAAAACAAATGAATGGCAACCAGGCCAGAGGAGAGAGTAAAATATTGATTTCAAATTGAGTCATGAATAATAAGCATACTAGAAGGTTTAAAAAAAAATTTTTTTCTTTCATGATGGATGTCTGTTTCTGTTTCCTCTTTTGATTTTTCTTGCCAGTGGTATATGAAAGTACTTGAGAAGACTTCTTGTTATAAAAAGAGGAGAAAAAGCCAAAATATAAACTAACCCCTAAATGAAGAACACTGAGGTTGTACTGAAATAAATTGTAATAGCATTGTCCTGGTTTTATTTACACACTTTTCCAGGAAGGTGTAGAAGGAAAGTAGTAAAGTGGAGAACCATTGCTTTATGCTTACTATTCTTATATCCTTTTCTCATTTTTAAAAAGTTGAAAATTTTCAAACCTGTAGAAAAGTGGAAAGAATGATGTAATAGGTCACGATATGTCATTCCCTTATTTGACAATTGGAACATTTTTGTAGAATACTTTTACCTGATATACTTCCACATATATTTCCTAAAAATAATTATACCCTCCTACATAGTCATAATACATCTATCACCATTGTCATTATATTGATGGTTGGTGGGAGTGGATATAGAATTAAGCTCATTTATCTATTCCACAAAAAATATAGCTTACTAAATAAGTGGTGCTTGGTGCTTACATTTAATTAAAATTTTAAAAATATAGTAGGAAATTCATGTTTCTTCATTCAGTGAAAATTTTGGAATGACCTTTTCTCTAGAAATAAGATTTGGGAATATTTCCCAGGGGATTTTGATACTCATAGCTAGTTTTGAAAAGTGAAAGCTGCATCTTCATTTTTTTTCTAGCTTCATTAGTGTATAATTGATAAACATTGTATACAGTTAAAGTGTACAATGTTATAAATTGATATCCATTATGAAATGATTACCATAATCAAGTTTAAAAATACATGGGGTATCAAACTACAAAGTGAGAAAATACTTGCAATGCAATATTTATCTAGTTTTGATTCTCAGATGGCTCCAGGGTTCAGAGCATTCTGGACAGAAAGCTTCCTCTCCCCAAAGCTCAGTAATCATGAGTGGAATGACTGTAGATAAAAGAGGCTGAAATACCCCTAGAGTATGCTAATAGACATTGAGAAAGAACCAAGGTTACTGAGTAGGAATTGTTTGTGAACTACAGGGACACAGAAATAGTCACTCCCCTGGAGGCAAGTGAGTAAAATCTAAGGGAAAGAGCAGAAAGCAGTACCAAATGTTGTTGAAAGATCAATAAAATGAAGGCTAAGGAGTTGATAGACTTTATTTTGGGGGGCTCCAAAATCACTGCAGATGGTGACTGCAGCTGTGAAATTTAAAGATGCTTGCTCCTTGGAAGAAAAGTTATGACCAACCGAGACAGCATATTAAAAGGCTGAGACATTACTTTGCCAACATTACTTTGACTAGCTTTCTAGTCAAAGCTATGGTTTGTTCAGTAGTCATGTATGGATGTGAGAGTTGGACCATAAAGAAAGCTGAGCACTGAAGAATTGATGCTTTTGAACTGTGGCATTGGATAAGACTCTTGAGAGTCCCTTGGACTGCAAGGAGATCCAACCAGTCCATCCTAAAGGAAATCAGTCCTGAATATTCATTGGAAGGACTGATACTGAAGCTGAAACTCCAATACTTTGGCCACCTGATGCGGAGAACTGACTCATTGGAACAGACCCTGATGCTGGGAAAGATTGAAAGCAGGAGGAGAAGGGGACAACAGAGGATGAGATAGTTGGATGGCATCACCCCTCGATGGACTTCAGTTTGAGTAAGCTCCAGGAGTTGGTGATGGACAGGGAAGCCTGGTGTGCTGCAGTCCATGGGGTTGCAAAGAGTTGGACATGACTGAATGACTGAGCTGACTGAACTGAACTGAACTGAACTGAAGGAGTTGACTTTGGTATATTAGAGGTCCTTGGTAACCTTGACACAAAAAGTTCTAGTTGAGAGGTGGAGTCAATGCTTGAATGGACTTGAGACAAAGTGTAGGCAACTCTTTTGAAAAGTTGATTTATATAGAAATAAGGCATGCAAGAGAGTGACTGGAATAAAGGGGGGCATGTGTCAAGGGAAAGGGTTGTCAGATAGGACAAAATGACAGCATACTAACATGCTGATGAGAGTGATGGGAAGAAAAGAAAAAGTGGTAATGTAGAGACAGGGGTCAATTACTATAGTAATTTCCTCGAGCAGGAAAAAGGGCTTGGGTCTAATAAAGAGTGGACTTATGAGAATTTTATACATTCATTTTTAAACCAATTTGTACTGCAGTCTGAGTATATTTTCAAACTTATCTTCCTAGTCATGGATTCAACTTTCTGAAATGGAACGGTACATTTAAATGTGTTTATCAGAACAGTCAGGAAGCAGAATACATGGATACAGGTACACATAGCCCTGTTAGACATGGTTCTGGCAAGATGCTGTAGTCCTTTTCTTATTCTTTGTATATTCTCATTAAATTGGAAGTAAAGTCATTAGTTCAGGGTGAGCATTAGGAAAACATGTAAAATCTTTCTGAATGGGAAAATATAAATTAATCTTCGAAGAAGATGAATGGATGAATTAGATAAATATAGTGGGAAAGGGATAGAAACATACTGAGATTTTGAATCTGGACAGCATTTTTTTCTTAAATCTATGATATCGCCCAGAGAGAGCAAAGCTTTGTATAAAGAGTGCAGAATTATAGGAATAGGAGAAAATGGTGAGAAATGTTTTATTCTTGCAAAAATGGCCAGTGGGGTTAGGATGATCTGAGGGAAAAACATGTATGCCGAGGGCTCCTATGCTCCTCATAGAAGTAATGTTTCACCCAAAATAGAGGATAAACATGTTGTGAGAAGACTGAGAAGAGTAGCATAGAGACCTGTGTTTGAGAATGTCAGTGGGACCTCCCTGCTTGTCAGCTCTTGCTTGTTGTGTTTGGAGATGAACCCTCTTGTTAGGGTCTTCAGGTTCTTTGTGGGTGGATTTGGACTCTTTGCAACTGGGGATTGGATACCACCCTCTTAGTAGAACTGATTAGAGACTTGCTAATCTTGTGATTTAAATCATTTAATGTAATGCAAAATTACTGTAGCTTCAAATTAAACATCAGTAACATCAAACTAAAAGCCCAAATTGAATCTCTGTTATCATGAAAAGTATTTAACATAACAAATTCCTCCTGAATTTGATGTATTTTCCCAAGCGAATTTAATAACCTTCCCATTTTACTCTGCCAGGTGAACATTTCCATTCTGTAATATGTATATATTAGAATGGTTCATAACGGTGTCTTGCCTACTTGAAGATCAAAAAATAAGTAATCCGTTGGTTTTGATACTGAAATGCATACAAAGTTTGTTATCAAATTTTAGAAATAGAGATCTTAACCTTTGAAAGACAGAGGTAATAGTCTTGTCTCAAAGAAGAGTTAACCCAAAGACAGTCCTTTATGCTATACTAAGGAATCCTCCTCTGTGTTGTTGTTGTTCAGTTGCTAGGTCGTGTCCGACTCTGCAACTGCATGGTCTGCGCCATTCCCGACTTTTCCATCCTTCACTATCTCCTGGAGTTTGCTCACATTCAGGTCCATTGAGTGGGTGATGCTATCTAACCATTTTATTCTCTTTCTCTATAGGAATCTCTATTAATTAACCTATGTTAGTTGTGCTAACAGACTTCAACATCTCAATGCATTTACAGAATAGAAATGTGTTTCTTGCTCACTTGATAGTCCAGGAAAAATGTTTCAGTTGTGTTGGCTTTTATTCAGGTGGTCACTCAGGGACTCTCATTTTCCACCACATGTTTCTGTTAACCTTTAAGGTCTTATAATCATTAGCTTCCCATTGGAGACATGGGAAGAGCCTAGAGGAGCCCATGAGAGGTTTTGTGCCAGACACATCAATCATTTTTAGTCATAATCTGAGTTGTCGAGAACTCAGAAACTTGGTTGTAACTAACTGCAGGGAAACCTGGAAAACATAACTTAATGTTATTTCTAGGAAAAAGAGGGAAATTATTTTAGTGAACTACTTAAAACCTCTACCATACTAATGAAGGAAAGAGCAAATCTGGCAAAATAAGGACATTGCTGATGATTTTGTTTATTGGAAGTCAGTTATAAGAGAGATGCATGAGAGATTTCTGACTTTTAAAATATAAATTTTTAAGAGGTTTATTCTCATGTGTTTAAGGAGAAAAATGGGTAGTACAGGAAAATAGCTTTCGGTGAGAAATTTATAGCTTGAATCACTTTCACTTCTTGAATTCATCAGGAACGGAGAGAATGTCAAAGATATTAAGAGATCAAAACCCAAGCTAGAAAAAGTGTGTCTCCAAATTATTATTTTTTTATTGAGGTGTAATTGACATATAGCATTATATTGACATTAGGTATGCAACACAATGATTCCATATTTCCATGTATTATGAAATGATCACCACAGTAAGTCTAGTTAACATGTATCACCATACATAGTTTTTCCTAGTGATAACTTCTAAGATCTATTCTCTGAAATGCTCATATATGCAATACAGTATCCTTAACTAGAGTCGCCTTGCTATATATCACATCCCCATGACTTATAGCTGAAAGTTTCTGCCTTTTGACCCCCTTTACCCATTTTACACCTCACCGCTTCACCTCTGGCAACCACCAATTTGTTCTCTGTACCTGTGAGCTTCTTTTTTCCATCTTCTTTCTTTTCCTTTTTTGGTTTTGACATATAAGAGAAATCATACAATATTTGTCTTTTTCTGTATAAATTATTTCACTTAGCATAATATTCTCAAGGTCTATGTTGTCATAAATAGCAAGATCACTATTTTTTAAATGGTTGAATACTATTCCATTGGATATATATCCCATGTGTCTTTGTTCATCTTTCAATGGATACTTAGGTTGTATCTATCTATGCCTTGGCTACTCTATTAGGGCTGCAATAAAAATGAAGGTGGATGTATCTTTTTGAGTTAGTGTTTTTGGTCTCTTCAGATGAAGTTCCTAGAAGTTGAATTGTTGGATTAAATGGGCTTCCCTGGTGGCTCATATGGTAAAGAATTCGCCTGCAGTGCAGGAGACCTGGATTCGATCCCTGGGTCAGAAAGATCCCTTGGAGAAGGGCATGGCAACCCGCTCCAGTATTCTTGCCTGGAGAATCCCATGGACAGAGGAGCCTAGTGGGATACAGTCCATGGAGTTGCAAAGAGTCAGACATGACTGAGTGACTAACACAGCAACAGCATATGGTAGTTTTAATTATTTGAGGAAAGTCCAAATAATTTCCTTTGTGGCTCTACCAATTTACATTCCCACCAACAGTGCATAAGAGTTCCCTTTTACCCATATCCTCCCTCTTCTTTTCTTTTTGGCAGATGTTTTATCTGGTGTAAGGTGATATCTCATTGTGATTTTGATTTGCATTTCCCCGATGAGCATGATGTTGAATGTCTTTTTAGGTAACTGTTGGTCATGTATGTGTCTCCTTTGGAAAAATCTCCAAGAAGCTTTGGATTTTTTTTTTTTTCTTTAGCTATTGACTTTCATGAGTTTTGTTTTGTTTTGCATGTTGGTTTTTTTTTCACTTTACAATATTGTATTGGTTTTGCCATACATCAATATGAATCTGCCACAGGTGTACACGTGTTCCCCAACCTGAAACCCCCTCCCACCTCCCTTCCCGTACCATCCCTCTGGGTCATCCCAGTGCACCAGCCCCAAGCATCCTGTATCCTGCATCAAACCTGGGCGGGTGATTCATTTCTTATATGATATTATACATGTTTCAATGCCATTCTCCCAAATCATCCTACCCTCTCCCTCTCCCACAGAGTCCAAAAGACTATTCATTACATCTGTGTATCTTTTGCTGTCTCACATACAGGATTATTGTTACCATCTTTCTAAATTCCATATATATGTATTAGTATACTGTATTGGTATTTTTCTTTCTGGCTTACTTCACTCTGTATAATAGGCTCCAGTTTCATCCACCTCATTAGAACTGATTCAAATGTATTCTTTTTAATGGCTGAGTAACACTCCATTGTGTATATGTACCACAGCTTTCTTATCCATTCATCTGCTGATGGACATCTAGGTTGCTTCCATGTCCTGGCTATTATAAACAGTGCTGTGATGAACACTGGGGTACACATGTCTCTTTCAGTTCTGGTTTCCTCGGTGTGTATGCCCAGCAGTGGGATTGCTGGGTCATATGGCAGTTCTATTTCCAGTTTTTTAAGGAATCTCCACACTGTTCTCCATGGTGGCTATACTAGTTTGCATTCCCACCAACAGTGTAAGAGGGTTCCCTTTTCTCCACACCCTCTCCAGCATTTATTGCTTGTAGAATTTTGTATTGCAGCCATTCTGATTGGTGTGAAATGGTACCTCATTGTAGTTTTGATTTGCATTTCTCTGATAATGAGTGATGCTGAGGATCTTTTCATGTTTGTTAGCCATCTGTATGTCTTCTTTGGAGAAATGTCTATTTAGTTCTTTGGCCCATTTTTTGATTGCGTCGTTTATTTTTCTGGAATTGAGCTGCATAAGTTGCTTGTATATTTTTGAGATTAGTTGTTTGTCAGTTGCTTCATTTGCTATTATTTTCTCCCATTCCGAAGGCTGTCTTTTCACCTTGCTTATAGTTTCCTCTGTTGTGCAGAAGCTTTTAATTTTAATTATGTCCCATTTGTTTATTTTTTATTTTATTTCCAATATTCTGGGAGGTGGGTCATAGAAGATCCTACTGTGATGTATGTTGGAGAGTGTTTTGCCTATGTTCTCCTCTAGGAGTTTTATAGTTTCTGGACTTACTTTTAGATCTTTAATCCATTTTGAGTTTATTTTTGTGTATGGTGTTAGAAAGTGTTCTAGTTTCATTCTTTTACAAGTGGTTGGCCAGTTTTCCCAGCACAGCTTTTTAAAGAGATTGTCTTTTCTCCATTGTAAATTCTTGCCTCCTTTGTCAAAGATAAGGTATCCATAGGTGCATGGATTTATCTCTGGGCTTTCTATTTTGTTCCATTGATCTATATTTCTGTCTTTGTGCCAGTACCATACTGTCTTGATGACTGTGGCTTTTAGAGCCTGAAGTCAGGCAGGTTGATTCCTCCAGTTCCATTCTTCTTTCTCAAGATTGCTTTGGCTATTTGAGGTTTTTTGTATTTCCATACAAATTGTGAAATTATTTGTTCTAGCTCTGTGAAAAATACTGTTGGTAGATTGATAGGGATTGCATTGAATCTATAGATTGCTTTGGGTAGTATACTCATTGTCACTATATTGATGCTTCCAATCCATGAACATGGTATATTTCTCCATCTATTAGTGTCCTCTTTGATTTCTTTCACCAGTGTTTTATAGTTTATATATAAGTCTTTAGTTTCTTTAGGTAGATATATTCCTAAGTATTTTATTCTTTTCGTTTCAATGGTGAGTGAAATTGTTTCCTTAATTTCTCTTTCTATTTTCTCATTATTAGTGTATAAGAATGCAAGGGATTTCTGTGTGTTGATTTTATATCCTGCAACTTTACTATATTCATTGATTAGTTCTAGTAATTTTCTGGTGGAGTCTTTAGGGTTTTCTATGTAGAGGATCATGTCATCTGCAAACAGTGAGAGTTTTACTTCTTCTTTTCCAATTTGGATCCCTTTTATTTCTTTCTCTGCTCTGATTGCTGTGGCCAAAACTTCCAAAAGTATGTTGAATAGTAGTGGTGAAAGTGAGCACCCTTGTCTTGTTCCTGACTTTAGGGGAAATGGTTTCAATTTTTCACTATTGAGGATAATATTTGCTGTGGGTTTGTCATGGATAGCTTTTATTATATTGAGGTATGTTCCTTCTATTCCTGCTTTCTGGAGAGTTTTTTTTTTTTTTTAATCATAAATGGATGTCGAATTTTGTCAAAGGCTTTCTCTGCATCTATTGAGATAATCATATGGCTTTTATTTTTCAATTTGTTAATGTAGTGTATTACATTGATTGATTTGTGGATATTGAAGAATCCTTGCATTCCTGGGACAAAGCCCACTTGTATGATCTTTTTGATGTGTTGTTGGATTCTGATTGCAGAATTTTGTTGAGGATTTTTGCATCTATGTTCATCAGTGATATTGGCCTGTAGTTTTCTCTTTTTTGTGGCATCTTTGTCAGGTTTTGGTATTAGGGTGATGGTGGCCTCATAGAATGAGTTGGAAGTTTACCTTCCTCTGGACTTTTCTGGAAGAGTTTAAGTAGGATAGGTGTTAGCTCTTCTCTAAATTTTTGGTAGAATTCAGCTTGAAGCCATCTGGACCTGGGCTTTTGTTTGCTGGAAGATTTCTGATTACAGTTTCAATTTCCATGCTTGTGATGGGTCTGTTAAGGTTTTCTATTTCTTCCTGGTTCAGTCTTGGAAAGTTGTACTTTTCTAAGAATTTGTCCATTTCTTCCAAGTTGTCCATTTTATTGGCATATATTTGCTCATAGTAGTCTCATGATCCTTTGTATTTCTGTGTTGTCTGTTGTGATCTCTCCATTTTCATTTCTAATTTTATTGATTTAACTTTTCTCTCTTTGTTTCTTGATGAGTCTGGCTAATGGTTTGTCAATTTTATTTATCCTTTCAAAGAACCAGCTTTTGGCTTTGTTGATTTTTGCTATAGTCCCTTTTGTTTCTTTTGCATTTATTTCTGCCCTAATTTTTAAGATTTCTTTCCTTCTACTAACCCTGGGGTTCTTCATTTCTTCCGTGTCTAGTTGCTTTGGGTGTAGAGTTAGGTTTTTTATTTGACTTTTTTCTTGTTTCTTGAGGTATGCCTGTGTTGCTATGAACTTTCTCCTCAGCACTGCTTTTACAGTGTCCCATAGGTTTTGGGTTGTTGTGTTTTCATTTTCATTTGTTTATATGCATATTTTAATTTCTTTTTTGATTTTTTCTGTGATTTGTTGGTTATTCAGCAGTGTGTTGTTCAGCCTCCATATGTTGGAATTTTTAATAGTTTTTCTCCTGTAATTGAGATCTAATCTTATTGCATTGTGGTCAGAAAAGATGCTTGGAGTGATTTAACTTTTTTTTTTTTTTAATTTACCAAGGCTAGATTTATGGCCCAGGATGTGATCTATCCTGGAGAAAGTTCCGTGTGCTCTTGAGAAAAAGGTGAAATTCATTGTTTTGGGGTGAAATGTCCTATAGATATCAATTAGGTCTAACTGGTCTATTGTATCATTTAAAGTTTGTGTTTCCTTGTTAATTTTCTGTTTAGTTGATCTATCCATAGGTGTGAGTGGGGTATTAAAGTTTCCCACTATTATTGTGTTATTGTTAATTTCCCCTTTCATACTTGTTAGCATTTGTCTTACATATTGTGGTGCTCCTATGTTGGGCGCATATATATTTATAATTTTTATATCTTCTTCTTGGATTGATCCTTTGGTCCTTCTTTGTGTCTTTTCACAGCCTTTGTTTTAAAGTCTATTTTATCTGATATGAGTATTGCTACTCCTGCTTTCTTTTGGTCTCTATTTGCGTTGAATATCTTTTTCCAGCCCGTCACTTTCAGTCTGTGTGTGTCCCTTGTTTTGAGGTGGGTCTCTTGTAGACAACATATATAAGGGTCTTGTTTTTGTATCCATTCAGCCAGTCTTTGTCTTTTGGTTGGGGTATTCAACCCATTTACGTTTAAGGTAATTATTGATAAGTATGATCCTGTTGCCATTTACTTTATTGTTTTGGGTTCAAGTTTATACACCCTTTTTGTGCTTCTTGTCTAGAGAATATCCTTTAGCATTTGTTGGAGAGCTGGTTTGGTGGTGCTGAATTCTCTCAGCTTTTGCTTGTCTGTAAAGCGTTTGATTTCTCCTTCATATTCGAATGAGATCCTTGCTAGGTACATTAATCTGGGCTGTAGGTTATTTTCTTTCATCACTTTAAGTATGTCTTGCCATTCCCTCCTGGCCTGAAGAGTTTCTATTGAAAGATCAGCTGTTATCCTTATGGGAATCCCCTTGTGTGTTATTTGTTGTTTTTCCCTTGCTGCTTTTAATATTTGTTCTTTGTATTTGACCTTTGTTAACTTTTAATATGTGTCTTGGGGTGTTTCACCTTGGGTTTATCCTGTTTGGGACTCTCTGGGTTTCTTGGACTTGGGTGATTATTTCCTTCCCCACTTTAGGGAAGTTTTCAACTATTATCTCCTCAAGTATTTTCTCATGGTCTTTCTTTTTGTATTCTTCTTCTGGGACTCCTATGATTTGAATGTTGGGCCATTTAATATTGTCCTGGAGGTCTCTGAGATTGTTCTCATTTCTTTTAATTCATTTTTCTTTTTTCCTCTCTGATTCATTTATTTCTACCATTCTATCTTCTGCTTCACTAATCCTATCTTCTGCCTCTGTTATCCTACTATTTGTTGCCTCCAGAGTGTTTTTGATCTCATTTATTGCATTCATTACATATTGACTCTTTTTTATTTCTTCTAGGTCCTTGTTAAACCTTTCTTGCATTTTCTCAATCCTTGTCTCCAGGCTATTTATCTGTGATCCATTTTGATTTCAAGATTTTGGATCATTTTCACTATCATTATTTGGAATTCTTTATCAGGTAGATTCCCTATCTCTTCCTCTTTTGTTTGGTTTGGTGGGCATTTATCCTGTTCTTTTACCTGCTGGGTATTCCTCTGTCTCTTCGTCTTGTTCATATTGCTGAGTTTGTGGTAGCCTTTCTGTATTCTGGCAGATTGTGGAGTTCTCTTCATTGTGGAATTTCCTTGCTGTGGGTGGGATTGTATGGGTGGCTTGTCAAGGTTTCCTGGTTAGGGAAGATTGTGTCAGTGTTCTGGTGGGTGAAGCTGGATTTCTTCTCTCTGGAGTGCAATGAAGTGTCCAGTAATGAATTATGAGATGTCAGTGGGTTTGGAGTAACTTTGGGCAGCCTGTATATTGAAGCTTAGGGCTGTGTTCCTGTGTTGCTGGAGAATTTGCATGGCATATCTTTCTCTGGAACTTGTTGGCCCTTGGGTGGTGCTTGGTTTCAGTGTAGGTATGGAGGCGTTTGATGAACTCCTATTGATTAATGTTCCCTGGAGTCAGGAGTTCTCTGGTGTTCTCAGGATTTGAACTTGAGCCTCCTGCCTCTGGTTTTCAGTCTTATTCTTACAGTAGCCTCAAGACTTATCCATCTATACCTCACCAATGATAAAACATCTAGGTTAAAGATGAAACGTTTCTTCACAGTGAGGGACACCGAGAGAGGTTCACAGAGTTACATGGAGAAGAAAAGAGGGAGGGGGGAGTTAGAGGTGACCCGAATGAGATGAGGTGGAATCAAAAGAGGAGAGACCAAGCTAGCCAGTAATCATTTCCTTATGTGTGCTCCGCAGTCTGGACCCCTCAGAGATATTCACGGAGTTATACAGAGAGGAGAAGAGGGAGGAAGGAGACAGAGGTGGCCAGGAGGATAAAGGGGGGAATGAAAAGGAGAGAGACAGATCCACCCAATAATCAGTTTCCTAAGTGTTCTCCACCATCTGGAACACACAAAGAGATTCACAGAGCTGGGTAGAGAAGAGAAGGGGGAGGGAGGAGTTAGAGGTGACCTGGTGGAGAAAAAGGAGAGTCAAAAGGGGGAGAGAGCAGTCAAGCCAGTAATCTCGCTCCCAAGTAAAAATGGATACTGAAGGTTGGGTTCTTAAAGGTACAAAATTGCTAACAAATACCAAAAAGCAAAGATTAAAAATCTAGAGTAGAGGTTGGATTTTCAAAAATACAATATTAAAGAAAGAAAAAAAAGTCACAAAAATTATTAAAATATATATATATGTGAAGTTTGCTTTAAAAAATAGGGTCTTTTTTTTTTTTTTTTTTGCAAAGTGATAGTAGGTTATAAAAATGAAAACTAAAGGAGTAACAGAGGACTTAAAAATTTTTAAAAATTAAAAAAAAAGAACAATCATAAAAATAGCAAAAACATATTTAGGACTTTCTCTGGTGGTGTTGTGGGCAGTGTGGGGTCAGCTCATTTTCGGATAGTTCCTTGGTCCGGCTTATACCCTTCCTATGTAGTCAGTATTAACTACAGGGTTTTAATCTACTGCACCTGTCACTTCCAAGGTGGTTCCCTCTGTTTTAGCTTCTTCTGTTTGCTGGCCTCTTCAGTGTCGATTTCTGCCCTGACACAAGTGGAGGGGTGGTGGACACGTTTTTTAGGCTCACATGTTCAGTCACGCTGTGGGGAGGGAGGGACGCTGCAAACAAATAACACTGGCATGTGCTCACAGTGTCTCAGCCACACTGGGCCTGCCCCTGCTCATGGCCACTTGGTTTTCTGGGTGTACAACCAGCGCACTTTCTCAGGCAAATGTTGACCTTCCAGAACCCCAAGAAGTCTTAATTAGCAAAGAAGCCTGCTTGCAGTTTGGTAGATAATGTCTCTCTGGGGCTGCAATTGTCCCCTTCCAGCTCTGGCTGCCTGTCACCGGAGGGGGATGGTCTGCAGCAGGCTAGCTCTGTTCAGTCCTTTGTTCTGTGAGCGGGCCTGGTGGTGTCTTGCTGCTGTTGCTAAGTCACTTTGGTCGTGTCCGACTCTGTGCGATCCCATAGAGGGCAGCTCACCAGGCTCCGCCGTCCCTGGGATTCTCCAGGCAAGAACACTGGAGTGGGTTGCCATTTCCTTCTCCAATGCATGAAAGTGAAAAGTGAAAGTGAAGTCAGTGAGTCATGTCCAACTCTCAGCGACCCCATGGACTGCAGCCCACCAGGCTCCTCCATCCATGGGATCTTCCAGGCAAGAGTACTGGAGTGGGGTGCCATTGCCTTCTCCAGGCGGTGTCTTAGGTTAGGGCTTTTTGTGTGGTAGCTATCCCACAGTCTGGTTTGCTAGCCCAAGTTAGTTCCCTAGATTGCCCTCGGGGCATTCAGGACCAGTCCTTACTCTAAGCAATGCAGCCTGTGCCTCCCTACCCAGCCCCCGCTTGCTAGTGGCGAGTGCAGGCGTCTGCGCTGCTTCTCCGCTGGGGGAGTTACCGTTGGGCACGGAATCTGTAGGGTTTAATTATTTATTTATTTTTCCTCCTGGTTATGTTGCCCTCTGTGGTTCCAAGGCTCGCCACAGACTCGGCAGTGAGAGTGCTTCCTGGTGTTTGGAAACCTCTCTTTTTAAGACTCCCTTCCCAGGATGCAGCGCCATCCCTACCTCTTTTGTCTCTTTTTTTGTCTTTTATATTTTTTTCTACCTCCTTTTGAAAACAATGGGCTGCCTTTCTGGGTGTCTGATGTCCTCTACCAGCATTCAGAAGTTGTTTTGTGGAATTTACTTAGCATTTAAATGTTCTTTTGATGAATTTGGGGAGGAGAAAGTAGTCTCCCTGTCCTATTCCTCTGCCATTTTAGGAACACCCCCATGAGTTTTTTTTTTATATGTCTGGACATTAAGCCCTAACAAGATATATGATTTGCCAATGTTTCATCCCATTTGGTAGGTTGATTTTGCTGATAAGTCTCCTTTGCTGTGCAGTAGCTTTTAGTTTAATGTAGTCCTACATGCTTATTTTGCTTTGTTTGCTTTTGCTTTTGGTGTCAATTCCAAAAAATCATCACCAAGACCAATGTCAAGGAGCTTACCACCTATGTTTTCTTCTGGGAGCTAATGATTTCAGGTGTCCACATTTTTAATCAATTTTGAGACATTTTTTGTGTATGGTGGAAGATGGTGGTCCAGATTCATTCTTTTTCCTGTGGCTGTCCACTTTTCCTAACATTTATTGAAAAACTGTCCTTTCCCTATTGTATATCCTTGGTCTTTGGTCATAAACTAATTGACGACATGGGCATGGATTTATTTCTTGGCCATTTTGTTCCTTTGATGTATGTGTCTGTTTCTATGCCAGGACCATTCTGCTCTGATTACTACAGTTTGTAGTATATTTGTTGTTTGGTTATTCAGTATGTCCAGCTCTTTGTGACCCCATGGACTGCAGGATGCCAGGATTCCCTGTCCTTCACTATCACTTGGAGTTTGCTCAAACTCATATCCATTGAATTAAAGATGCCATCCAAAAATCTCATCCTCTGATGCCCCCTTCTCTTCCTGCCTTCAGTCTTTTCCAGCATCAGGGTCTTTTCCAATGAGTCAGCTCTTTGTATCGGGTGGCCAGAGTATTGCAGTTTCAGCATCAGTCCTTCCAGTGAAGAGTCAAGGTTGATTTCCTTTAGGATCGACTGGTTTGATCTTCCTGTCCAAGGGACTCTCAAAAGTCTTCTCTAGCACCTCAGTTTGAAAGCATCAATTCTTTGGTGCTCAGCCTTCTTTATGGTCCAACTCTCACATCCATACATGATTACTGGGAAAATCATAGCTTTGACTATACAGACCATTGTGATAGCTCTGCTTTTTAATATATCATCTAGGTTTGTCGTTGCTTTCTTTCCAAGGAGCAAGCACCTTTTAATTTTATGCCTGCAGTCACCATCCATGGTGATTTTGGAGCCCAAGGAGATAAAATCTGTCACTGTTTCCATTGTTTCCCCACCTATTTGCCATGAAAAGATGGGACCAGATTCCATGATTTTAGGTTTTTGAATGCTGAGTTTTAAGCCAGCTTTGTCACTCTCCTCTTTCACTTTCATCAAGAGGTTCTTTAGTTCTTCACTTTCTGCCATTAGAGTGGTGTCATCTACATATCCAGAGAAGGCAATGGCACCCCACTCCAGTACTCTTGCCTGGAAAATCCCATAGATGGAGGAGCCTGGTAGGCTGTAGTCCATGGGGTCGCTAAGAGTCGGACACAGCTGAGCGACTTCACTTTCACTTTTCACTTTCATACATTGGAGAAGGAAATGGCGACCCACTCCAGTGTTCTTGCCTGGAGAATCCCAGGGACAGGGGAGCCCGGTGGGCTGCCATCTATGGGGTGGTACAGAGTCGGACATGATGAAGCAACTTAGCTGCAGCAGCAGCATCTGCATATCTGAGGCTATTGATGTTTCTCCCAGCAATCTTGATTCCAGCTTGTGCATCATCCAGCCCAGCATTTCGCATGATGTGCTCTTATAGAAGTTAAATAAGCAAGGTGATAATATACAGCTTCGACGTACTCCTTTCACAATTTTGAACCAGTCCATTGTTTCATGTCTGGTTCTAACATGTCTTGCTTCTTCACTTGCATACAGGTTTCTTGGGAGGCAGGTAAGGTGGTCTGGTATTCATCTCTCTTTAAGAATTTTCCACAGCTTATTGTAATCCACACAGTCAAAGATTTTAACATAGTCAATGAAGCAGAAATAGATTATTTCTGGAATTCCCTTGTTTTTTCTATGATCCAGTGGATGTTGGCAATTTGATCTCTGGTTCCTCTGTCTTTTCAAAATCCAGCTTGAATATCTGGAAGTTCTCAGTTCACATACTCATGAAGCCTAGCTTGGAGATTTTTGAGCATTACCTTGCTAGCATGTGAGATGAGTGCAATTGTGCAGTAGTTTGAAAATTCTTTGGCACTGCTCTTCTTTGGGATTAGAATGAAAACTGACCTTTTCCAGTCCTGTGGCCACTGCTGAGTTTTCCAAATTTGTTGGCATATTGAGTGCAGCACTTTAACAGCATCATCTTTTAGGATTTGAAATAACTCAGCTGGAATTCTATCACTCCCACTAGCTTTGTTCATAGTGATGCTTCCTAAGGCCCACTTGACTTTGTACTGTAAGATGTCTTGCTCCAGGTGAGTGATCATCATGGTTATCTAGGTCATTAAGATCTCTTCTGTATAGTTCTTCTGTGTATTCTTGCCACCTCTTCTTAATATCTTCTGCTTCTGTTAGGTCCATGCCATTTCTGTCCTTTAGTGTGCCCGTGCTTGCATGAAATGTTCCCTTGGTATCTCTAGTTTTCCTGACAAGATCTTTGGTCTTTCCCATTCTATTGTTTTCCTCTATTTCTTTGCATTGTTCACTTGAGAATGCTTTCTTATCTCCTTGCTGTATTCTCTCTCCTTATAATGTATTGGGTTGGCCAAAAAGTTTATTTGGGCTTTTCTGTAAGATAGTTTGGAAGTACCCAAATGATCTTTTTGGTCAACCCAGTATTTGAAGTCAAGGAAGATGGTGGCTTAAGTTTTGTACTTTCTCAAGATTGCTTTTGGATATTCAGTGTCTTTTGTGGTTCTATGTAAATTTTAGGATTGGTATATTTCTGTGAGAAACGCCATTGAAATTTGGTAGGAGAAATATTCTAATTTCAATCTACATATAAGTGTCCAGTTTTCCCAGTACTGCTTATTGAAGAGATTGTCTTTTCTCTATTGCATATTCTTGCCTCCTTTGTCATAGATCAATTGACCATAAGGGCATATATTTATTTCTGGGATTTCTATTGTGTCTCTTCTTGTGCTGGTACCATACTGTTTTGATGTATAGCTTTGAGTAGAATGTGAAGTCAGGAAGTGTGAAACTTCCAGCTTTGTTCTTTATTCTCATGATTGCTTTGACAATTCAGGATTTTTTGTGGTTTCACATCTTGGCAGTATTTGTTCTAGTTCTGTGAAAAATGTCATTCATGCATCTTTCATAGGGACTGCAGTAAATCTATAGATTGCTTTGGATGTATAGACATTTTATTTAGATAATATAAACAATCTCATTGTTGTTGTTCAGTTGCTAAATCATGTCTGACTCTTTGTGACCCCATGGACTGCAGCCTGCCAGGCTTCCTTGTCCTTCATTATCTTCTGGAGTTTGCTCAAATTCATGTCCGTTGAGTGATGCCATCTAACCATCTCATCCTCTGCTGCCCTCTTCTCCTCTTGCCTTCAATCTTTCCCAGCATCAGGGTCTTTTCCAAAGAGTTGGCTTTTTGTGTTATCAGGTGGCCAAAGTATTGGAGCTTCATCTTCAGTGTCAGTCCTTCCAATGGACATTCAGGGTTGATTTCCTTTAGGATTGCCTGGTTTGAACTCCTTGTAATCCATGGGACTCTCAAGAGTCTTCTCTAGCATTACAATTCACAAGCATCAATTCTTTTTTAATCTTGAGTATCCTTTAATTATTGTAGCTAATAGTTATTTTTCTTAGCATTGTCTTTTAACCTTCATACTAGCTTTCTAAATTATTTATCTACCACCTGTACATTAGATTATTCTGAATTTTACTATATATTTAACTTCACTCATGAGATTTATACTTTCATGTTTTCCTGTTACTAATTAGTACCATTTCATTTTAGATTAAAGAATTCTCTTTAACTTTTCTTGTAAAGTTGGTTTAGTGCTGATGAACTCCTTTACTTTTTGCTTGTCTGGAAAACTCTTTCCCACTCCTTCAACTTTGCCAGGTAGAATATTATTGGTTGGAAGTTTTTGTTTGTTTTCTTTCAGGATTTCAAGTATACTGCATCACATCCTTCTAGCCTACAAAGTTTCTGTTGAAAAACCTGCCAACAATCTTACAGGATTTCCCTTGTATACCATGTTGTTTATCTCTTGCTGCTTTGATTTTCTTCTTGTCTTTACTTTTGACAGTTTAATTATACCATGTTTTGGTCTCTTGAGGTTCATCTTTTTTGGAACTTCTAGGTTTCCTGCATCTGGGTGTCTGTTTCCTTCCTCAGGTTTGGAAAATTTTCATCCATTGTCCAAATAAGTCATCTATAGAATCCCTATAATGTAAACACTGGTCTGCTTGATGTTGTTCCATAATCCCTTTCAACTATCTTCACACTTTTTCATTCTTTATTCTTTTTGCTGCTCTGATTGTGTGAATTCCACTGCTCTGTTTTCAATTCCATTGATTCTTTCTTCTGTTTGATCTGTCTGATCTGCTATTGAATCCCTCTAGTATAGTTTTCAGTTCAGTTATTGTATCTAGCTCTGTGAATTCTCTTTGCTTTACTTTCTTATATGTTCTGCCTCTTTGTTGAAGTTCTGTGGTCATTTATTCTCCCATGTTTGGTGACCATCCTTATTACCACTATTTTGAAAACTTTTTAAGGTAAATTATTTATCTGTTTCATTATCGACTTTTTCTCAGGTTTTATTTTGTTCTTTCATTTGGAATATATTCGTATTTCTTCATTTTCCTTGACTCTCCATGTTGGTTTCTATGCACTAAATAAAACAACCATCTCTGCCAGTCTTAAAGGAGTAGCCATGTAAAGGAGATAAACCTTATTTTTCTGCTCTGCCTTAGTGCTTGGTTGTTTCTCAATCCTTTGTGATGATTGTCCCTGAAGTCTGTCTTATATTTAGTGGCTCTTGCTAGCTGAGGATGTGCCAAGACCTGTCAGTGCAGGGGAGGATCTCAGTCAGCACCTAGATTCAAGTGGTTTGGAAGCTAGGCCTTCATGCAGCAACTTTTAAAGTATGTAAATGCATATAGTCCTATGAGATCACAAGTGTAAATCTTACTGTTCTCCAGAATCATGCAATCTAGAGGGGTCTCTTGTGTGGTAGTCCCAAAAATCAGAGTGTCATACAAGCTTTCTTCTGGAAGATGTTGGCAACCTGGAATGAGGCAGAGGGAGAGCACAGTTAAGGTATCCACCCACCTCCATCCTGGTGTCCTTACCTCAGAAGGCCCCTAGATGTGTGCCAAACCAGACCCCTGCCCCTCAGACCAAAGTTCCAGGTCAAGCAAACAGGCCACTTTCCCAAGAAAGCGTGGGCATCTGTTTTAGGCACCTATCTGTGCCTTGCCCGGGGGTGACAATCAGCCAAGAAGTGACTCTCCAATTGTTAGTTCTGTGGGACACATGAATGCTAGCACTGCTGGCCATCAGAGTCAGGTGACCAAAGGGTGTCCCACGAGTGGCAGTCACAAAAATCAAGGGCACCAGACATGCGTAAGGTTCTTCTCTGGGAGATATTAGTGCTCTGGAATGTAACAGACGGAGAGCGCAAAGATAGTGCCTGCCCTCTGAGGCCTCTGGAAAGGATTACACTCACCTCTTAGACTTGTGTTTAATTAGAAGCCTGCCCCTTGGATCATAGCTATGAATATAAGCTACTAGGCCTCTTTCACAGAAAGACTGGGCTCCTGGGTCTATGACTTCTTGCTGTGCCCTGGGAGTGGTGGGCAGTTAATAACTCTTGCTTAATATTTAGAGTGATTGATGGACTCAGGAAAGTACATACTGGGTAACACAGTTATAATCTCTGCCAGGAGTTGCATCTTTGAGGAGGTAGCTTATGAGCTGAGTTGTTCAACAAGCATCACATATTAACTCGGTTGGTTTGAGAATACAAAAGTAAATAGGAGGAACATTTGTCTCCTGTCTTAATACTTACAATATTGAATTAATAGTTGGAATAGGAAGATACAGTCAGTCAATGAGGTAATAAGGCTGACAGACAGTTTACTGAACTGTTAAAATACCAAATTCTTCCATAGCAGGATAAAGTGAAAAGTGAAAGTGGTCGCTCAGTTGTGTACGACTCTCTGCGCCCCCATGGACTGTAGCCTACCAGGCTCCTCCATCCATGGAATCTTCCAGCAAGAGTACCAGAGTGGTTTGCCATTTCCTTCTCCAGGGGAATCTTCCCAACCAGGGATCGAACCTAGGTCTCCCACATTGTAGGCAGACACTTTACCATCTGAGCCTCCAGGGAAACCATAGCAGTTAATCCAGGTACCCCTTTATTTGTTCTCTGTCTCACTTCATTATCTCCCCCAGTCCTATCTTCCACAGTCCCTGGACTTTCCTATGCTGTAGCAACTAAAAAGAGTTAGCACTTTTATGCACTCAATATTTTACATATAATCCTAGGGGATGCACTTTACCAAGGGAAAAAAGTTACAAGCCTGGAAACAGCAATGAGAATTTGGTAATTTGCAGTTAAAGGCCAGAGTGTGAAGCTTAAGTTGGGGAAGAGAGGGAAGTAGAAAAGAAGAACTCATAAGGATAATATAGATTCATCAAGAGATATTAAGCAGGTTTTTTTTTAAATGATAATTTTGACCAATCTTAGTGTATAAGTATTCACTGATGTGTGTTGAACTAGCTATTATGATTCTAATGAATTATTATTAGTAACATATGCTCTCAATATGCTTATGTTTTTTGTGGTTGCTCTGTTTCTGCTCGCTAATAATGAGTCTGTATCCACATTTGCAAGATGGTTAATTCTTGTTTGGTATCTTATCTGCTGATGAAACAAAAGAAAATGAGACCAGGCATACAGAGGAGATTGATCTAGAGATGTAGTTTCCATAAACACAAACCTCCAACCAATGGGAGGGGGAAAAAAAAAAGTTTCACAAAAGCAGGCTTGCATAATTATAAATTCTGTCAATTATAAATTATAAAATCTGTCAGTATTGCCCCCCCCCCCCCTGTTTAGTAGGTGATTTCAGAACTATAGACAGGAGCACTGAAAAATCACTAGGAGGGAAAAAAAAAAATCAGACTTGGTTGAAGTGATTTTTCCATTTCACTAAGAACATTTTATCAAATAGTGGCCAAATATTGAAAAATAAGTAAGTTTACTCATCAATGTGAATAGGCAGGAGATCACTAAGAAATTCTGGAATAAAAGAGGGCCAGTAAGAAAGATTTGGTTGTGTAAAAATACTGAGAGACCTGATTCCCCAATATTTTAATTCTTTTCTTCCAAAAGAAAGAATATATTCCTTGTTAATGGACTATTACCAGTTTAATGATAAACACCCAAAACAGTACCTGAACAAATCAATGTTTTATTTCTGCATCATAGTTTCCTGTTCTTCCTAACTGGCAGTCACTGCATTGTAGATACTGTCAATTATAATGCAATTCCTATCACTGTGTGTATAATGTTTCTTCATGTTCCATCTTAAGAGTAAATGAAGCTACTTTCATCAAATATTACTTTTCATATTCTTCCAGCAGAAAGCTCCAAAATCAAAATCTAACAATGAATGGAACATGTATGCATAAAAATCCAAAATGTATCCCCTTTGAGACATTTGGGAATAAAATTTTCATATTTCCCAAAGTCTGCATTTTGGGGACATTAAACACGGTATTACAATTTAACATAAAATCAGGTGCTATTTAATACTGTTTAATATTTTAAAACTCTCTCTAATAATACAGATCATCTTAATGTGATAGAAATATTTCTTGCAAGAAGCTTTGCCCTTTTCGCTGTTGTTCTTCTTCATCCCACTTCCTGTGATTGGTGGTAGTGGTGTTTCTCCAGGGCAGCAGCTTAGGGGGATCCTTGAAGGCAGTCCTCTTCACTCTGAACCAGCAAGCGCTCTGGAGGAAGAACAGACTGTAATTTCTGCCAGCGTTCTGGAGGCCACAGGATATGTGTAGCATGGGCATGCAGGAGTCCTAGGGAAACCTGAACCCACAAGAGACACAAAGAAAGCAAGAAAGATATTTTTTTTATATAGGATCCTCATTAACATCTTGAAAGCAGAATTTGATCCAGGTCTGATATTCCATGGGAAGATGATGATTAAGAGAATAAACACTTATTGGGATTTTTCTAGGTTCTTTGTATATGTAAATACCTTTAATACAACCATTTGAGGTAGGTACTGATATTATCCCCTTTTTTGCATAAGAGAATACTGGAGTAGCCTGCCATTTTTTTAAGTCACATAGCTACCAAGCCACAGAAGCTGGCTTTAGGGCTTAATAGTCCTGTTTTAGAAGCTGAAAACCCCAGTGAGTATGAATCTGGTTTACATTCTCAGAGTTTCTGCCAGAACTCCCAGTATCTCAGAGAGACTTTTTTTGGGGGGTGGGGTGGGGAGGGGAAACAGAGATACCCTTAAAAAAAAAATCTATATTTTGTTTAAAAAAAATGAAATACTGTCCCACCTACTGGATGAGTAGCAGGAGTTAGGTGTGAGATTGCGTAAGGTACTTCCACAGACAGTATACAGAACAATGTGAATTTAGTGCTTACGGAGAGAGGTGGAAAACAAGGGGAAAAAATCCAGTATATGGTCCTCAACTGATGATAGTTTGACTCAGGATTTTTTGACTTTATGATGGTGTGAAAGTGAGATGTGTTCAGTAGAAACAATACTTCCAATTTTGATTTTTCTCAGGCTAGCAATATACAATATGATACTGATACTCTCTTCTAACGCTGGGCAGTGCCTTTGGGCCAAACAATCACAAGGATAAACAACCGATACACTTACAATCATTCTGTTTTTCACTTCCGGTACAGTATTCAATACCTTCCATGAGATATTCAGTACTTTATTACAAAATAGGCTTTTTGTTAGTTAATTTTTCCAACTGTAGGCTAATCTTTAATGTTCTGAGCATGTTTAATATAGGTTAGATGAATTAAGTGCAGTATTTTTTACCTAAAATGTTTTTAACCTTCAATGGCTTCTCAGGGCATAGTGAAAGTGAAAATGATGTCACTCAGTCATGTCCGACTCTTTGCAACCCCATGGACTGTAGCCTACCAGGCTCCTCTGTCCATGGGATTTTCCAGACAATAGTACTGGAGTGGATTGCCATTTCCTTCTCCAGGGGATCTTCCTGACCCAGGGATCAAACTTGGGTCTCCCACATTGTAGAAAGACACTTTACCGTCTGAGCCACCAGGGAAGTCCTTTCTCAGGGCATAACCCCATCATAAGTGGAGGAAAATCTATGAAGATCACTGCAGGATGATCCAGGATGTACCAGGGTGGAAGAGGAGGCAAGGGAAGGGAGCTTTCCCTAGAGGTTGTAAGACTGAGTCCTGAGCGGGAGGAGGCCCTTAAAGATGTGTCAGGGACATGAACTTCAGTGCTCAAAAGACTGTGGCAAATCTGATGAAAATGCAGATCTAGGCCCTATGCTCAGAGATTACCCTTCACAGGTCTGAGGGAGGGCGTGGAAATCTGTATCCTTTGTTGGTGCTATCAAAAATCATAATCAAAGTGTTAGTTGCTCAGTCACATCCAACTCTTTGCAATCCCATGGACTGTAGCCCAGCAAGCCACTCTGTCCATGGGATTTCCTAGGCAAGAATACTGGAGTGGGTTGCCATGCCCTTCTCCATAGGATTTTCCTGACCCAGGGATCAAAGCCAGGTCTCCTGCATTGCAGGCAGATTCTTTACCACCTGAGCCACCAGGGAAGCCATCAAGTATTGCAATATAATTGCTTTACAATTTTGTGTTAGTTTCTGCTGTGCAAGGAAGTGAATCGGCTATGTGTACATTTATATCTCCTCCCTCTTGGGCCCCTCCCACATTCCCCATCTACAGTGGGATATTACTCAGCCTCAGAAAGGAACAAAACTGGGTCATTTGTTGAAGCGATGTGAATGAACCTAGAGTCTGTCATACAGAGTAAAGTCCGAAAGAGAAAAACAATTATCATATATTAATGCATGTATGTGGAACCTAGAAAATGGTACAGATGAACCTATTTTCAGGGCAGGGATGAGTTGCGAATGTAGAGAATGGATATTTGGACCCAGGGAGGGAAGGTGAGGGTGGATGGAATTAGGAGATTAGGCTTGACATATATAACTACCATATGTAAAACAGCTAGTGGGAATCAGCTATCAAGTAATATTTTAAGGGATGTAGAAAATTATAAAACACACTCATATTGAGTATCATCACTAAACCAGGTAACTATGTGTCCATTTTATTTTCAAATGTTTTTCCTATAAATTGGAACTCCACAGTGATTGACATACAACATTCCTTTCATTAAAGTTCTGTTTATATGCATTTGAAGAATCACATTGCCCAGAGATTCAGATGTGAAAGTCAAGGGAGACACTTCCAAAGAGATCACCACAAACATTAAAAAAAAAAAAGAAAACATTCACAACAACTTGAAATATAAACTAAATCAGCCCAAAGGGAAACAAGAAGCCCATGGGCCCGATAAAGGAATTTTTCTTCAAGTTGCTACTTTAAAAATCAAACCTACAGAAAATTAAAAAATTTTGTGTAAAAAACAGTTCTAGTCACCAAAATTTACCAGTTATTTACATTTTGCTGCCTTCATTCCCCTCTCATTATGTCTGTATATGTATTTGTACACATATACTTTTCCCTGAATCACTTGAAGTTGTCACCATGCTGAATTTATCCCCAAATACTTCAACATATATATCCTAAGAAGACTCTTTCCTACAGGAACACTTTTATGCAAGGTATTTAATATTGATATAAAATTACTTAATATACAGTCCATATACAATTTTTAACTGTCCAAATAATGTCTTTTAAAGCGCTTCTATTTTTAGAATTCTTAATTGAGGGTCACAAATTGCATCACAATTGTCCCTGTGTTGCTGCAATTTACATTTGGGTTAATCTTGAGGTCCTACATCTGTAATTGCCCAATTTTTCCCCTCCTGATTAGAGTCAAATGAAGTGTTCTTGGCAAGAATATCATATAACTGGTATTGTACCCATCCCATTTTATCACCTCAGGAGGCACAAAATATTAGTTCATCCCATTGTTGTCATGTGAAGTTTGATCATTTGATTAAGGTGATGTTGATCAGGTTTCTCTATTGTAAATCAGTCATTTTCCTTTTGTAACTAAAAAGTAATTGAGGGGATGATATTTTGAAACATGTAAATACCCCATATGTTAATCACATATCTCACTGCTCTCTCAAGGAAGATGGTTTCTAAAGCATCTAAAATAATTTTAACAGCCACCGATTAGGCTGTCTGAAACAATTATTACATGGGGGATTATGAAAGAGTAGTTTTCCATTTTTTTATTTCTTTCACTTTTACTAGTTTCCATTCTTCCTTTAAAAAGTCCTGTTCCTGCCAACCTCAAATGCTTATATTTTAAGATAAGAGATTCCTTTTTAAATTCAAAATCTTACTGTCTTTGGGAGCTTCCCAGGTCTCTCAGCAGTCAAGAATCTATCTGCCAATGCAAGAGATGCAGGTTCAAACCCTGAGTAAGGAAGATCCCCTGGAGAAGGAAATGGCAACCCATTCTACTATTCTTGCCTGGGAAATTCCATGGACAGAAGAGCCTGGTGGGCTGTAGTCCATGGAGTCACAAAGAGGTGGACACGTCTCAGTGACTAGATGACAATAATCCTTCCCTTTTTATCACATCAGGAGGTACAAAATATCAGTTTACCTCACTATTATTTGATCATTTAAGGTGATATTGATCAGGTTTCTCTTTTATAAATTAATAATTTTCCCTTTGTAATTAATAATATAATCTCACTGCTCTCTGAAGGAAGATGACTTAGAAACCATCTAAAATTTAACAACCATTATCTTGCCTGAAACAATTATTGCATTCATGATTACAGAAAAGCGGCTTTCCAAATTTATTATTTCATTTATATTTATTAGTTTCCATTTTCTCTTAAAAAGTTCTGTCCCTACCAACCTCAAATGCCTATATTTTAATATAAAAGATCTCTTTTAAAATTTAAAATCTTACTACCTTTTGGTTTGTTTGATACTCAAATATTCTACATTGGGCCAGTGAAAGTTGTTAATTTTTGGACATGTCTCCATGAATCTTTGAGCACATCGTAACTTTTTGATCCCACTAGGTATCGTTGGCTTTTAGTTCAGTCGCTCAGTCGTGTCTGACTCTTTGCGACCCCATGAACTATAGCACACCAGGCCTCCCTGTCCATCACCAGCTCCTGGAATTTACCCAAACTCATGTCCATTGAATTGGTGATGCCATCTAACCATCTCATCTTCTGCCATCCCCTTCTCCTGCCTTCAATCTTTCCCAACATCAGGGTCTTTTCAAATGAGTCGGCTCTTCACATCAGGTGGCCAAAATATTGGAGTTTCAGCTTCAACATCAGTCCTTCCAATGAACACCCAAGACTGATTTCCTTTAGGATGGACTGGTTGGATTTCCTTGCAACCTCTCAAGAGTCTTATCCAACACCACAGTTCGAAAGCATCAATTCTTCTGTGCTTAGCTGTCTTTATAGTCCAACTCTCACATCCATACATGACTAACGGAAAAACCATAGCCTTGACTAGACGGACCTTTGTTGACAAAGTAATGTCTCTGCTTTTTAATATGCTGTCTAGGTTGGTCATAACTTTCCTTCCAAGGACTAAGCGTCTGTTAATTTCATGGGTGCAATCACCATCTTCAGCAATCTTGGAGCCCCCCAAAATAAAGTCAGCCACTGTTTCCCCATCTATTTGCCATGAAGTGATGGGACCGGATGCCATGATCTTTGTTTTCTGAATCTTGAGCTTTAAGCCAACTTTTTCTCTCTCCTCTTTCACTTTCATCAAGAGGCTCTTTAGTTCTTCACTTTCTGCCCTAAGGGTGGTGTCATCTGCATATCTGAGGTGATTGATATTTCTCCCAGCAATCTTGACTCCAGCTTATGCTTCATCCAGCCCAGCATTTCTCATGATGTACTCTGTATATAAGTTAAATAAGCAGGTGACAATATACAGCCTTGATGTACTCCTTTCCCTATCTGGAACCAGTCTGTTGTTCCATGTCCAGTTCTAACTGTTGCTTCCTGACCTGCATGCAGGTTTCTCAAGAGGCAGGTCAGGTGGTCTGGTATTCCCATCTCTCTCAGAATTTTCCACAGTTTATTGTGATCCACACAGTCAAAGGCTTTAGCATAGTCAATAAAGCAAAAATAGATGTTTTTCTGGAACTCTCTTCCTTTTTCGATTGTACTTTATTTTTTAAAACTTTATTTTATTGTTTATATATTATTTATTTGGCTGTGCTGGATCTTGGCTGCAGTATGTGGGCTTCAGTAATTGCAGCAGGTGAGCTTAGTTGCTCCAGGACATGTGGGATCTCAGTTGCCTGACCAGGGATTTAACCCATGTCTCCTGCATTGCAAGGCAGATTCTTAACCACTGGACATCAGGGAAGAGCCCCTTGTACTTTAAACCAGTTCCATCTGAAATTAGACATCTCTTTAAGGAGGCTTTGATTTCTTTTACCAAGGAATGCTGTTTGGAAACCAAGATCAGGAAGTAGATGTGCTGCCTGCTCCTGGCGGTGTCAATCTATGCCGTTTCAGGGGATGGACGTAAATAGCCCCATGCCACACGCATCTTTATCACCTTCCTGCATTCCAAATTTCTGTCTCCCCATAACAACATTTACACTACCCTACAATACATACAAAAAGGTAGTTTTGAGCTCACTATAAATAATACCAACAACAAATTTATTCAGTAAAAATTGAGATTTCTTTGCAATTATTTTGGTCTTTAAAATAATTCCAGTATACTGGCAAAGTCCTGTGTTCAAAAAATCTTGCTTGAATCTAGTCTGTTTCCTCCCCAATACAGTTATGTTTCCTTTTGATATATGGTTAAGCCCATTTGTTTCTATTTGTATTCAATTTTAGAGTTCACTTTTGTTATCCTTTTTGAGTCACCTTTCTTTGTGAATAAACATTTAAATGATTCGTAAGGTATGGCATGCAGAATAATGCCCCCCCACACACCTCCAAAGACGTATACACAGCGGTCCCCCAGACATGGTGAATATGGAATATCTCAGGACAAAATGGAAATTAAGGTTACTAATCAGTTGATCTGAGGATAGGAAGACTATCCTATATGAGCCCATGGACATGTGTAATCACAAAGGTCTTAAGTGTAGACCAGCTAGGTAGAAGGGTCAGATTCAGAGAGAGGTTTGAGGATGCAGATGTCAAACAGGGCCATGAGCCAAGGAATGCAGGTGGACTCTGCAAGCTGGCAAGGAAACAAATTATCCCCTAGAGCTTCCAGAATGAAGCCAGCCCCGCTGACACCTGAATTTTAGCCCAGTGAGACCCATTTTGGACTTCTGACCTCCAGAACTGTAAAATTATACACTCGTGTTGTCTTAAGCCACTAAACATGTGATTTATTACAGCAGCAACAGGAAACTAATAAACTAACAAAAATGCACACAGAGAAATTCCAGGATCTGCTACCTTACCTCCCTAGTAGGATAACTGTATTCATTAATTTCTGGCTTATCCTTCTTTTCCAGTAGAGAAAGGAAGTTTTTATCTATCTGTGTCTATCTATATTTTTATGAGTACATATTTATTATCTATCAGTTTTTATCTGTGTCTATATTTATGAGTACATATTTATTATGTCTATATAATGTGTACATATTTTATACACACACACATATACATTATTTCCCTATTTCTCATACTGAAGGTAGCTACTGTTATGCACATTCCCTTTTGATGGTACTTTTATTCTTAACAGCACATCCTGGAAACCAATTCCTATCATTTCGTAGAAATGGAGCCTGTGCTTTTTACAAAAGCTCTACCCCACACCCAGGCAATCCTGATTAACCCCACGAGAAATCTGGGTTTTCTAGATCTGGGTTTTCCACTTGGCTTCACACAAAGAAAAGGTAAACCTAACCAACACCAAAGACTTTAAAGTGTATTTGGAACATCCTAAGTAACCATTGTAACCAAATTAACTGCAGAAGCCTAGCTCTAAATGGTCTGCCACACTGCCGTTCTTTTCTATTTTTGTTCTTGTCTGGGCTCAGCTAAGCTAGAGAACAGCTGGTCTCCATCCCCTCCACAGTAACCCTTTTTAGATTTGATAGCTGCTGCTCAGTTATTCCTCAAGCCTTTATTTGCTTTTCCAACTTGTTTAACTTTTTTCCTAAGGTTTGATCTGCCAGTCTTTTAACTTGGCTGAACTCTTGCCAACATATTTGCCTGATTTCCTAGTTTTGGAGCTCAGTTTTAACATAGTGATTCAGTTTTGTTTTGTTTTTTTAATCTTTCATTTTACCAAAACCTATTATAATTTTATTCCATTTATTAAAGACACTACTCTCACTTCCTGAAAAAAAAAGATTCACCATCATAATTCTAAATAATGGTGAAAATTCTCACAGATGGATAATGTCAGTATCATTTTCAAACATGGTATGTGAATGCAGAATATATGTTTTTTAAAGACTGATTAATATAGAAAGTGCCTAGTCACTCTCTTAGCTATCTTGTTGTATGATCTTTTTTACTGGTATGTACATAGACATGCAAAGAACACCGTGAATTTAAAAGGGCATAAAAATCCAGAAATATATTAAACTTAAAAAAATTATAAGTTCTTTTCAGGTACAGCTTTGGTGTCCACACATACTGTGTTAGGGGTGGTCCTCCAGAAAAACAACTAATAAGATGTGTGTATATATAGAAACAGAATTAAGAAATTTGCTCACACAGTTATGGAGGTTGGTGAGTCCAAAATCTGATGCAGAAGACCAGTAGGCTAGGGACTCAGGAAAGAGTTGAAGTTGAAGTTCAAAGGTAATCTGCTGGTAAATTCTCCCCTGGTTGAGGGAATGTTAGCCCTTTGTTCTCTTCAGGCCTTCAACTGACTGATCTCCAATATGTGAGTGTGACTTATCCAAGCTGCTTTCAAAGTCCGCCGTCTAAATGTAAATCACACCCAAAATGACTCTCATAGAAACATCCAGAATGATGTTTGACCAAATATCTGGACACTTGGGCCCAGCCAAGTTGACACACAAAATTAACCATTACACCTGACAAATATAGTCACACCTGACAAACATCTCCTCTGTGCTTACTCAGGGTCACACACACAGTGCTGACTATACTCAGGGCAGAGTTCTGAATGAATCATACATACTGCCTCATTTAATGCTCTTAATAACCCTGATGCAGGTACTATTATTATCTCTACTTCATAGTTGAGGAAACCTAGGTCTAACCACACAGGTTTTGAAGCTGAAGCTCTAATACATGCCCTCTGGCTCCGAGAACTCTACAACAGGATTCCAATATAATTTATCATACAAATGAGAGACTTCTGGCAGCCAGTGGGGGTACTTTTTAAATTAAGTCAGGATAAAAATTTGTTCAGGACCTTCCTGGACAAATCAAGATATGGTCACCCTAATCACATTTCTTCTTGATATTGCTGAGTCCCACATACTTTCCTGTAATAAGTAGATTTATCAAAAAGAAATGCACATTATGGACTGAATTGTGTTCCCCCAAATTGCTATGTCGAAGCTCTAACCCCAAACACCTCAGAATGTGACTGTATTTGGAGATACGGCCTTGGCCCTAACCCGATCTGATGGTATGCTTGTAAGAAAAGGAGATTAAGACACACAAAGAGATAACAGAGTTGCATGTGGGCAAAGGAAAGACTATGTGGGGACATAGCAGAAGGATAGCCACTTGCATGACAATGAGAGAGGCCTTGGAAGAAACCGGAGTCAGTCACCAAACACTATGATCTTGAACTTTTAGACTCCAGAACTATGAGAAAATTTGTTGCTTATGCCCTGCAGTCTGTGGTATTTTGTTATGGCAGCCCTACCAAACCAATACAGACATAAATAAAAGAAACATTGCTGGAAGGCAGTTCCTGAGAAAGCCCAATATTCACCCAAAATAGGGGAACAAAGGATGAGAAAAAGGGGGGAAAAAGTCTGTTATTAAAGAGAGAGAGAGATGTTTATGCATAGACAATTTTTTTTCAATAGCTTAAATACTCTGACTGACCAACCTAATATTTTATTGGTACCCGATGTTCCTGTCTCTTTGCTCTTTTGTGACCCTGTGTAGGTGTGTCCCCTCCAATAGATTCACAATATTCTTAGGCTACAGGAATTCACTTTCACAGTAAATTTTAAAACAGAGCACTCAAACTATATTAAATAAAACATTATAAACCCTTAGCAGATTATTGTATTTTTCGTATCTACTGAATGAGAAAATAGGTCCATTTACATGTATTAAGGAGCCTTTACAAAACTCTGTTGCCTCAAGATGGGGAATCAAGGGTCTAGAATACCAAACAAATAAGTTTGACTGTGTACCCCACCAGCAAAAATACTTGTATTCACACATTTAAAATTATCCATATAATACGTAAATATAAAATATATCAAATTATATCAAAATAATCTATACATATATTAGTATTAACACTCTATATATAAAGCAAATGTTAGGTAAAGCTCAAATTGTTATTTTTTAGATCCAAAGTTCTACTTTATTTTGTATCCAGGGCATCATTATAAACACCTGCTGTATAGTTCTGCTCCTTCTTTAGCAATCCCTTCTCTGGAAAACACAGGGATTACTGGTTGGAAAGTGATCAGTGTTATCAGTCAATTGGTTTGTTTGGTCCACATGATGCCAAGAAACCACATGGACTGAAATTACAGTGAACTGACTGTCTTTGATTGACTTGGCTCCACTGAGAAGTTATTTTGGCATCTGATAGACACAGCCTTCATGGGCCCAGATTTTGATTGAAGTGCCAGGGGCAGAGATGATGTGTTACTCTGGTTCCTTTCCCTCCTTACTACAGGACTACAGTTTACAGAACACTCTTCCAGCTTTTGGCTTCCGGACACCCTCCCTTGAAGTAAGAGCTTGCAAGAACAAGCTGTGAGTACGGCGATAAAATAATAAAAATAAAATCAATTACTTTGTACTGGTCATTGCTGACCAAGGACTACATAAGCACATAAGTCTAGAGATAGGGCAGAAAGAAAGTGAAAGTGAAAGTCGCTCAGTTGTGTCCAGATTCTTTGCAACCCCATGGACCATACAGTTCATGGAACTCTCCAGGCCAGAATACTGGAGTGGGTGGCCTATCACTTCTCCAGTGGATCTTTCCAACCCAGGTATGGAAGCAGGGTCTCCTGCACTACAGGCGGACTCTTTACCAGTTGAGCTACCAGGATAGGGCAGAGGGGAAACACAGAAAAGAAACTAAGAAAGAAAGAAAATGACTGGTCATGCAACTCCTTTCAGAACCAGAACCAGGGTCAGGAGAGAAATGGGAAATGAGAACTCCCAAGGTTATTTGATAAAAAGGTTTTCTGCAAAGAGCAGTGTTTTGTACAAGATTAGGAACTATTTGTCAGCAACAAATATTTGTTGAATGAGTGAATGTTCATTAAGGAGGAAGTCTTCAATCTGGAAATGCTACATTTTCTGATCTGGGCATCATGGAAATTCCCTAACTTAAGAGAAACAGCCACAGTTTTCTGGAAAACAATATTATTTAGGCATGAGAGCTTCACAGACGACGTGCCACAATGGACTGGCCATCAACTAGTGCTACCAAATGACTGTGATACCGTTCTTGATATAGTTCTTCAGCGCAGTCTCAAAATAATTTTTAAAAGCTACAATATGGAATTTAAAAACATATATATGTAATACATAGATTTTAAATGTTTATATTTACTGCAGATTAAGAACTTTTAAAATATATTACACAGGCCAAGAAAATTGGCTTGGATTGCCTCTGGTGACCCCCATTTATCTCCAAAACAAATGAACAAGATTAGGAAGGAGAGAAACTTATAATGCCTGGTCTTCATTCTCCTGGGATAAGTACCATTGACGTTTTGAGTAATAGACCAGAATCCTGCTTGTTTGTCCTCTTCCACACATGACAGTTTTCCTGAATACAGCATCCACTCCAGTCTGCCCACAGTGGCAGCCAGGGAACACTACTCAGCGGTACCCTGACAGAGCACTTTGGCTGCTTCTGGACTGGAGCACCACAAGAGAGGTTGTTGTCTCAATAACTGCTGCTAATACCAGGGATGGGACGGTACGTGGAGAGCAGGCCACTAGGAACATGGGACTGCACTCGGAGCCGGCTCTTTGGTACTGTGGTTCAATCTGATGCTGCAGGTGGGGAGTGTAGGGCAGAGTCCCGTGCACTGCTCCCGAAGGAGCAGGGCATTGTACACCAGGTACTAATCCCCTGGAAGGACTCTAGCTAGATGGAGGACAGCAGAGATCATCACAATGCCAGCCACCAGGAACAGACATCTGACACCTCGCTCACCACATCTTGGTGTCAGAGTCATAAAGAAAAACACAGTGCCATCAAGCACTGGATAGAACGGTGTATTACTCACATAGAGAAGAGACAGAGCAAGATCGCTTCCTTCATGGGTGTCGGTGACACTCAGCTCCACAGAGAAGGATGCCCCGACTGTGCAGGGACTTGCCTTCCTCGGCCTACCTCTGCGGTCACCAGTTTCTGGTAATATCAGTACTACACAACAACATCAACACTAAAAGCAGTTACTTACAAATAACCTACAAGACTGAGAAAGAGAGAAAGGTTGAGGAGAGTAAGATAATTCCCTTATCAGGTACCAGAAAAGTGAATTTTCTTGAATATATGAACAAACAAGCAGATGTATGGTCTAAGTAAATCAAACAATTAGAAATAAAGACAGGCAAAAATGTATCATATGGAAAAATAAGCAACAACACTGTTTCAAATTATTATGAAAAATATTTTTTAAGAGTCTGAAGGATAGAAATGCTGCAACCTACTTGATTCTTACACATGGATTAACATTTACAGATTTGACATTTCATTAACACTGTCTGATGCAGTAGACAAGGGTCATAAAGAGAGGAGTAGTGGCTTGTCATTCAGCACACATTCCCAAGATGCTTATCCACACAGCACTGAGGAGATAAAACATAGTCCTCCAAACAAAAACATGCAGGGAAACTGCTCCCACTCTAAGCAAGCACTGACGGACATCTACTCCAAGACAAACTAATAACTCAGCGCTTTGGCTCTTGAGGTGAATGAGAGGCAAAAGGGCCATGTGCCAAAGAACTATGCAGAAGACAAACAAGAAAAATACCAACACTCCTAAGACCTACACTGGTAAGTCAAAAAATAGATTTAAGAGTAAATGAGGGGAGAAGGAAAACTAGAAAAATGGAGAAGTAAGAACAGAGGGGAAGCAGTAGCCGATCAAGTAGAAGGCGCAGAAGCAGCACAGTGAGAAAGCTTTATTTGTGGGGAATGAACCACGTCCATTGCCCCCTCCCACAGAGACCCAAGTAGCAGCACCAGTTATGAGGACACATCGCCATCCAGAAAAGAATCCAGCACTGTTCTCTTTTTGCTCCTTAAAATGACAAGAGGAAGGGTCCTTGTGTTGGGGAATAGTTCCCTTAGACAAGAACACGTCTCTTCCTAAAGATGCAATACAGGCTGACAGTATCTCATCTGCAATTCCAAAATCCAACAAGCTCCAAAAATTCACTGTTGTGTAATCTCTAGTAGCAAAAACCAGATTTGACCCAGACTGTTAGAAAATCATACCCTTTATTTATCCCCTGCAGTGTGCCTATTCATAATTTTTGCTCCAGAAATATTAATGTGCTTGATTATAGACATTACCCCAGATTCTCCTGGGAGCGTTACATTACGGTATAGATATGATTCAGTTGCTGTTTGTGCACACTGACACTACCTTCCCAAAATCCAAACAATCTGATTTCTGAAGTATCTGCCCTCCAAGGTTTTAGATCTGGTATTACTGTCCTTAAATATCTGCAAAAATGAATATTTACCAAAGAGGATAAATGTCACCAGAGTTTTGGCTCAGTCCTAGGTGGGATGGGACCCCACCTAGGATCTCACTGTCTGACAAGAGAGAGAGATATTTAAACAGAGGATCAAAATACAACCCGATAGAGCAGACATAAGAAGGAGCCTGGCAGCAGAGGCTGTGGTCACGCCTTGGGAAGTTTCCTCTGAGCCAATGCATCTAAGCTGCCTCCCAGGGATGCTGGCGACCTCTCTCCTGAGGGTAGATCTTTACCCAATGACATCTCCTGCCAGATTTTTATCTAGAGCATCCTCCTAATCCTCCATACCCTCCACTGAGGTGCAGATTTGAGACGATGTGATAGGTTGATACAACCCAATATTTTGCCATTGAAAAGGAAAGCCATAGTACTTTACACAAGATTCCAAATGAGATTCTCTCATCTAAAGGCCTCATTCTAGGACAAGTGTTTTCCTTCATAACCAACAATTTTAACTTTAATCATTTCAAAGCAATTTTCCTGTTCAAGACTGAGCTTCAATCAGAATGCATTTTCATGTCACTTCATGGCATCTTCACAATTCTCTCTAGATAACTATAGAATCATACATAATCATTCTAGTCCCCCCTAGATTCTTTGAGTAAGCAGTTCAATTTTTTGGTAACTATTCTATGCAGAAATAGATACAAAACAGGCCTCTAGGGATATCTCCAGCTAATTTTCATGAATTAATTTCTCAGGATTAATGTTTATGCACCAGTCTCTTTACCACATAATCAAATCACTGAGTTGAAGTGGCCTAACTCCTTATTTTGCAGCTTGATTAAGCAGGTGATGAAATACTTGAATATAATTTGGAGAGTTAGAAACTCACAGTATCCACAATAAACCACAGTGGAGGGTGACTTACTGACGATGCCTTGGATGTTGACTGATGTTCTCCCTAGTAGCTCATGTTTTGCAGGCTATTTTTATGTAGGAGATGAAACAGTTTGCATAAATACATGAGGGGAGAGGTATAGAAGTCTTTACTGTTGTTGACATTGTTTTAAACCACGCTTAGACCATTGGGCAGACAGCACTGAGACAACCTAGAGGGCCATTGGAAGGAGAGGATTTGGGACAAGAAGGTTTCCAATAGCCATTGCCAGCCCTGCTGCCATGGTAGATGCAGCCACTCTCGGCCACGGTAAACTCTGTCTTTCCTGCAAATGGTGAGATCCTAGATGGGTCCCATCCCACCTAGGGCTGAGCCAAAACTCTGGTGACATTTATCCTCCTGGTAAATATTCATCTTTGCAGATATTTAAAGACAGTAATACCAGATCTAAAACGATGGGTGGTTTTCTGGCATCCAGCCTCTCTCTATCTCTCCTTCCCTACTTCCATCCCTCTTTTATTCCTTTTTTCCAAAAGAAAATGAGGAGGCTTTCCAAACAATGAACCAGAAACAAGAGAAGGTCCGTCAAAATGACAGCTATGAGGGCCAAGATGGTTGCTGTGGAGAACACACCTGGTATGTTTTCTTCTTCATGGTGACTCTCAGATAGCTAGCTTACACAACCCTCAAAGGAGGGGAGGGAATATCCCAATTTTTTAAGGGAAACTAAGTTTTTGTCTGAGTAAATTTCTACAAGCTCTCACATGTGGGCTTTGCCACAGGATACTTAAAGCCTCAAAATGGACAGTGTGCCTGGAAGTAGGTTCCACCCAAAAGACTGTAGAACAATTCAATTTTCTGGCAATTAGCTGAATTCTGTTCTGTAAGAGATTAAGGCAACATCATCTTGTATGTAGTCTAGTTGTTCAGTCTCTAAGTAGTGTCTGACTTTGTGTGACCCTGTGACCTGCCAAGTGACCAACTTCCCTGTCTTTCACAATCTCCCAGAGTTTGCTCCAACTCATGTCCAATGAGGTGGTCTAACTTATTCCAGTGATAAGTACTTGGATTACCTGGTAGCACAAATAGATAGAATGCCCTTTAAATGGTCTTTTAGAAATATCATTTCTTTCCATTGTGTTTCTGATATACAAGATCTGTTTTGTGTGGTTTGTGGTTGGAGATAATTCCTGACCCCCAGAATCTTGCTGTGTATCTACCAGTGAGTGATGAGTAGATTACTGATCTACTGAACTCTGCCCTTCTCCTCATCCCAGAACAATATATTGGTGGTCAGAGCTATAAGTACTGTTCTTAAATTTAAGCTTACCAAAATCTAAAAAACTGGGTTGACAAAGAAAAAATAAAGTACACAGTATGATAAAAGGTAACTGAGAGAATGGTCTAAACCATAGCAAAACTGGCTTTTCTAGAAGAAATGTCTGCCAGGTGTTTGAAGTATTAAAGGTATACATAGTGAAGTAGGATCTTAATGATCAGTGAGACCATTATAGGTGTGGGCATGGTATGCATAGGCAACCACCTATCTTAAGCACCTTTGTGTGTCTGTATTAAGTCTTAGTGAGAAGCAATGCATCACCCACTGCCTACCCCCCAAGTTGGGTGGCCCAGATGTTCCTTCTTTCCACTGCCAGTAGCTAAGGGAAGGCACCTGATCAGGGCTCAACCATTCAGATACCCACATCCAGGACTATGAATGTGGAGTGAGTTAAGCAAAGACACAGGAATAGTAAGAGATTTCTGGCAGAGACAAGAGTGCCAGGAAGTGCACAATGATGCCAGCTGCTGACCCTATCATCCTGCTCCTATGTGTGAAATAAGGGCATCCTATGTTGCTAATTCCCAAGCCTTGTTTTCATCCCATTCATTCAGTGATATCGAATATCAATACCTTTCCAATGACATCTTTTCTACCTAAATTAGTCAAGATGAGTTTGTGTTATTTGTAACCAAGATACCTGATTGATACACTGCCATAAAGATATGTGTACAAGAATAATGTTTATAAGGATATTAGAAATTAAGTCTAATCCCCAGTCCCTCAGGTGAGGAAACTGAGGCTCAGAAAAGCTGCCTAGCTCAGTTAGAGTTGGGATGCAGCTCTGGCTCCTAGTTTAAAGTCGTTTTCACCATACCTGTCAGTGATACAAAGTGTAGAGCCCTGGAAATTGTAATGTTTGGCATGGGGCTCTGCTTTCTGAACCCGCATTTATCCCAGGGAAAAGCGAGGCCTTTCATTTTGTGCAGGGAAGGAAAAAACCACCAAACATTGCACATTAAAGTTTGTACATATCCACACCACTCTGTTTGGGAGCTGTTGCTGATTTGTAACAGCAGGGCACGTTACAAGTCACTGGGCTGTAAGGAACGCTTGCTGGCAGTGACAGGAAAGGCAGTGCTTACTATAGACATGCGGTTATGTCCACATGCATGAAAGAGCCTGCAAAAAGAAGAAATAGGGAAAGACTCTAAAAGATATTCCCACTCAGGGGTTTCCCTGGTGGCTCAGATAGTAAAGAATCTGCCTGCCGTGTAGGAGACCTGGGTTCCATCCCTGGGTCAGAAAGATCCCCTGCAGAAGGGAATGGCTACCCACTCCAGTATTCTGGCCTGGAGAATCCCATGGACAGAGGAGCCTGGTTGGGTACTGTCCACGGGGTTGCAAAGAGTCAGATATGACTGAGTGACTTAACACTTAACTCCACAAGACTTATAGGTAAAAGCCTACTATGTGCAAAGCACAGGACATGGTGTTCTAAATGTACCAAGATATATAGCCCATAAATATGAACTTGAGTTTACGACTCAGAGGGGAAGATGGTTGGCACAAGCTTGATCCACAGAATGTTTGGCACAAGTGGAGGTTTCAGGGAATGCAAGTGACCTGGTGAGTAACACAGGCCACTGAAGGATCAAGAGGAGTAACAGGGGTGGCCGCCTCTGACCACAGTCTGAGGAAGGAAAAGAAAAGAGCGTGGAAAGCAAGAACAGTCAGGAGATTTTTACGATGGTGCTACTCAGAGATATGATTGTGGGTAAGAGAAATGGAAAGAAAGGAACTTTTGGGAATGAAGTCCACATTCCCTAGCATGGTGGACCTGGCTCCCTGCTCCTCAACTTGTGCTAGAATCGGGTTCACACCTCTACACACAGACTGCTGCTTCTGCCTCCTGAAAGGCTTTGTTTCACCCTTTACCTGGAAAACTCCTTTTCATCCTTCCAGACACAGCTTACATGTTACTTTCTCCTGGAAGGCCTTCAGGTCCTCTGCCCAGTCTCCACAGTGCAGACTTACTTATGATAACTAGTGATTACCACCCTGTACAGGGAGGGTATGTTCAACTCTTTGTATCTTATGTGGTATGAACTTCCTGAAGCAGGTATTGTCTCATATTCTATTGAGAAACGCATGGCATGAAAGTAGAAAGAATCTCAAAAAATGCTGATTGATTAAATAAATGAAACCCGAGAGCATGTGGATTTGGACTGGTTACAGTTTAGCAACTGGTTAGACCTGGGAGCTGAGAAAAGAACAGGATTTGGAGATGGCTCATTTCTCACCTGCCTGAAAGATGGTAATGCTATTAACAATAGACAGATCACAATAGAAGGAACAGATATGGGAAATAACAAATTCAGTTTTGGATTACCAATCTGAGGATTTTATTCAAATGGGAAGACAACCCAAATGCAACTGAAAATTCCGTGCAAGAGTCTAGACAAGGGTGGGAAGTAGAACTTAAACATTCAGGACTCACCCAGTTGTACCCTGGGAATTAATGTGCTCACCTAGAGAAGAAGAAAGACTGCTGAGGACACAGCCTGGGGGGCATTGCATTTCAAAGTTAATGTTTGGAGGTTGTCAGCTACATGCAAGAATCAATACATTTTCTTGAGCAGTAACACATCCACCTCCAGACTAGAGCTTGTGAACCTTTTGCACAAGTAGAGACATATTGTTCTCAGCTTGTAAAAGGGTGAGCATTGAGAAAAAAGCAAAGATTAAGGGAGGAAATACTTGTAAATCACCTTTAAAACTACAGTCACCAGTTTTTTGTTTTTTTCTTTTTTTGACTGAGCCTAGAGAACATATAAAGATCCAGAAAAAAAAAAATTACTAAATTCTAAAAATGATATTCACCTGGTATGGTTATACATTTGTATATATGTAATAACTCATATGGAATAAATATGTAATATAATAACAGATCAGTGGGTTGACCAAACTATATCCTCTAATGGAAAGAAATGTTTTGTTACTTTTAAACATTTTGTTTTCAGAAGGTAAGTAAAATGCTTTCTAAGAATTTTGGCTGAGTTTTAAATGCATTTCAGACTGTGTGAACTAAAAATGCTACTTAAATGGCTGTATTAGTTATGAGAAATAATACTGTTTATGAGGAATAATAATAAACCTTTTAGTTTAAATATTGTGATCTGTTTATTTACTTTAATCAGGTTCACTCCTAAGTGAATAAAAAACAAAAATGTATTGAATAGATTTTTGTCCTATTTTTATTAGTTGTAAAGAATCTTGTTGGCTTCTTGAGAAGACATCTTGCTAGTATAGCTTGAATCAACAAAGAAATAATGATATTGTGATCATGTGAAAAGCAGACACACAAAGAAAATGTTAACTATGTGATATGACAGGTGTGTTAATTATCTTGGTCTTGGTAAACATTCCACAGTATATATGCATATCAAACCATCCCATTGTGCACTATAATTGTATATTTGTCATGTATTATTCAATAAATTTGGGAGGGGGAAACATATTGGCCCATCATCAATTCTAATATTAAGTCCTGAATATATAGTCCTAATTATTTTGTGCATTAGGAAGAATTAAATTAATGGAGTCATCTCAGCTTTGTATGCTTTGTACTGCTGCTATGATTTTTTGGTTGTTTTGAGCTTCTACAAATAATAGTTGTCTGGCTTTTGTACTTTGATTACAGTAGTTAATTCAAAGAAATCTCTCGAGGACTACTCAACATTCAATCAATAAACATGCTAACACAATGCCAGGAGCTGGGATGCTGTGTGAGATAGCAATTGCAGTATATTGAAATCAGGGTAAGAGTAAACAACATTTAGTCTTTTGATTTTTAATATGCACAGTTATTATCTAAATAACAGACAATATTTAAAGTTGAAGTTTGTATAATGATAGATAATCCATGTCAAAAATGGTGTAGCAGCAATAAGACAAATGCTGGCTGGACTACTAAGAAACCAAAGGAATCCCTAAGAGCTAACTATGGACTATGTGTGGATTCTTTACAGAAAACGTCTATATTCCAAACTATTTGCTCAGTTAGTATGAATGATTCGAAGTCATATCTCCTCTCTTTATATTGGCTGTGTGTGTGTGTGTATGTACCTTGGAAAGGTGGATAATTTCAATAGTGGCCTAAGGAAATTTAATAAGGGCAAATTTATTTTTCTAGCACAAAGTTACAAAGTATCTTTGATCTGGAACTATGCATTATACATGACTTTCCTCCACTGACTCAGATAATTGAACGCTGTCTAATTTATGAATCCTCTTAATGTTGTACCAAACAATTTTGTTGTCATATATATGTTACTGTTGACAGTGCAATAGGCTGATATGCACTGTTAAAATTATGGATGCTTTATATTAATAAATTCATAGATTTATGTTAAGTGTCAGGACTTAAGCCTAAGGAGAGGCTGGGCTTAGCCCTTGTGGCCCCAGAGCTAGGTGGAAATATTTGCCGCCTCGGGGTGAGGAACAGAGATTCAGCCGATCACGATGGCCTGCACATACTGGGCGCTCTGTCTTCACGGCTGCTCTGTGCCACCTTGTCAGTGTTAGGAAAGTGTCATCAATCATTACCAAAGTAGGTGGAATACACAAAACACTGCGAGTACAGCTTGCCCTGCCTCTGGCTAAAGTCTTCTCATGAAGATCCTGGCTTTATTTGGCCTGTTACACATTCAGTGCTGATAGCAACAGTTTCAATTAGCTTTCCCTTTCCTTTTAGTATTCCCTCCCTGCCCTCGGCTGGCTTTTCCATGTCTTCTTAAACTGGAAAAGCCAACTGCTTCATTACTTTAAAAAGAATGTTTAACTTAAGGAGATGGAAGGGATATCTCAACCCAAACAAGTCTGTGAAAGACAAGAGTGAAAAAAGATCCTCTCTAATCATAAAAAATCCTGATGATTCAGCATCAATAGCATGCTGCCCATGTTGCTGGAGTAACATGATACCTGGGTGGCCCGTGGAAAAGGAGGAGAGTGAGCATCAGCAGCAGAGTGCTGAGAGCAGAGCTCTGGACTCAAGAAATCCCAGGGCTGGGACCCAGCCTGGAAATATCAATAGTTGTGCATCTTTGGTAAGTACGCCATTTCTTTCAGTGTTACTTTTTTCCATCGTCAAAACGGGAGCAGAAATAATCCACCTTGCAAGGTTGCCATAAGAATGAAAGGGCGGGAATTACACAGGTCTAACAGAGCCTGTTACATACTAACTACCGTGTTAGCCCCATGGTAAATCAAGTGTGGAGGAAACCTGAAGTATATAACAAAATCGCAACAAAAGAGAAGAAAATGAAGTTTGAAATAGCTACATTATACGGCATCCCATTGTCAACCATGAGTAGTGTCCAATGATAGGTTATGCCTTTGAGAAAAACTGTATTTAGTTAGTTTATGATATTGGTTTATAAGTTCAAAAATGATTGCAAGAATTCTTGTCCCAATAAAGTTACCTCTTAGGAGCTCCATCAACAATAGCAATAAAACATGGTTGCTGTTATGCTTCATTTTTTTGGATACAGGGCTAAACTTTGAGCTTTTCTATACACTGAGATGAGCTCAATAAAATCAAAATCCTCTGGATTAAGGTAACATCCCTAAGAGACCTCTGGCGCTGGTACAGGCATTTGCAGTAATGAACAAAAGAGGAACAGAGGACTCTGTTGTTGCTTTAAATTACATGTGTGACGGATCACAAAGAATTGCTCTTAGGTAAATGAGCAACATTTTCTTGATTTTCTCCCAGCTCTTCAATACCAGCTGAATGAAGGTCCCCAGAAAGCAAGCATTTTCTTAGCAAAATAATGCTGCACTATAAATGATACCAGTTTCTGACCATTGACTCATCCCTTAACCTTTGCTGACTTCTGTTTACCTAATTCTGTGGAATAGTGAACTTAAACATCAGTGGCCTGTCTTCAGTTTCCATCTTCCTCTGTAATTTTCAGCCCTGCTGATTACTCCTGGCTAGAAAGTCACCCCCGGTGATTCCTTCTCTTCCTAGTGCTCTAAATGTACTCCAGGTTTGCTGGTTTGTCATCATCCCAATTTCCTGCATATAGGTGTCCCTGGAGTTATATCTTCTGTCTGCATATGTATTCCCTTGGTAAGATCATTCATTGCCATATCTCAGTCCCCACCACTATGTCAATAATCCTCAAATCCCTATTTTTAGCCTTAGCCTCTCTTACCTCCAGACCTGAATCTTCCCCAAACAGGGAGTCTTCCTCATTAGGCAAACACGATGTATACACCATACCAGCTCATCAGCAGTCCCCTCAAGTGAGTGCCTTACCCTGGGTTCTTGATTTGGAGATCTCCTTATTGCCCAGTCTTAACTATATAATCTTAGAGCCATAATTAGATGTCTGACTTTGCCTCACCACTGTCTTATCAAATTCGTTGCAGATTCTTCCTCGCTTGAGTCCCTCTGCTCCTTCCTATTCTCACCGCTGTCATCCTGGGATAGGTTCTGATTTCCTGTTTCCTGAATAAACACAGCAACCTCTATCCCAAACTTCCCAGTTCCAACCTTGTTTTATTCCAACTGCCATCCATACTGGTACCAGATTGCTTTTCTAAAGCTTGGCTTCCATCAGGTAATTCCCAGGATTATCACACTTCAGTGGTTCTTCACTGCCTCCTCATATAAATAAGAGAAGCACAGCATAGCTTTTAAGACAATAATAGGCCCACTTACCTACATTTTCATTCTTTTCTCTCACTCTTCCTTTACCATGTACCTCATACAAGCTCCAAATGAGTTTTTCAGGGTGACTTTCGTGTCCATCAGAGCTTGAGAACTACTGCCCTAAATTATAAGCAAACTGAAATGGTCACTATTACTTGGCTCGTCTGCACCTATGCCTGTACTCTTGCCTCCTCTCAATATCTTCATCATCACCTCCACATTCTCATTCTACCCAGCTCTTGACTTCAAGCAACATTTCCTCACAGATTTTTAGAAAAACTCTCTTCCACTCTCAGTTCCATATATTCTCTCTCATTACCTTATTTGTAATTATATATTATGCCTTTATCTTCCCTAGATGACTATATGGTCTTCTAAGGCAGAACCTGTGTCTAATATATCTTTTCATTCCTTAAATTACTATGTAACATTTTATCCATAATGGGCACTCAACAAATACCTTCTTCATAAACAAATAATAGAATGTCTAAAATAATCACATTCCCCTAGACATGGCCAGTTTAGGAAAGAACCACTAACTACGTATGGCTGAGAACATGAGTCTGTATACTGATTTTACCAGGAAGTGCATTTTATAACACTGATTACTTTCAAATATGGATCTTTCATCAAGCATAGAAATATATCTTTAAAAATAAACTTTTGAGCTTTCACTTCTTGGCAAAACACCCAAAGTTGAATACATAAAGGATTCTAATTACTACTTTATAAAAACAAACTACCTATGGCACATCATATTTTTCAAAGAGGACCACAAAAGTACCTCACAACCCAAATGCTCTTCTGCAGTGTCATCTTGCCACCTCACTTTCCCTTTAAGAGGTGAAGTCTATTTCTTCATCTGGTTGGGAGTGGGTACCTGTGACTGCTTTGATCAATTCTGGTCAGAGCACTTAAGTGCTCTGGCAGCTTATGCTTCTTGGAAACTATCTATCATATGAGAATTGTGACTCTGTGAGATCACCATGCTGTGAGCAGCCCAAACCACACTGAGAGGCCCTGGAGAATGAAATGTCACAGAGGAGAGAGGGAGGTAACAAAGAGCACAGAGGCACCAGACATTTCAGCAAAGATGTTCAAATGGGTCCTCCAGCCCTTCCCACTCTAGTTGATGCCACATGAGTCAGACACAAACCACCTAGCTGAGTCTTTTCTGAATTCCTGATGCATAAAATTGTGGGCAAAATAAAATGTTTGTTTTATACCACTAGGTTTTGGTATATCTTGTTATACAGCAATATATAAACACTACTCATCATTGCTTTAGACATGTAGAGCTGGGCCCATGCAAATGCAAAATTAAAATAGCATGCCAATGAAGCAGACAGCTAATCTTACAAACAACAAACTGATATCCTGTGCATCCTAAATGCTGAGAAAACCCAATACTAGCCAATTAGTACCAATGCTCCTTTATTATGTCCTTAGCAAAAAATTAATATGAAACATGAATTTCTTATCTCTAATATTTTCCAAGTCCAGCCTCTATTATAGAAGGTACACTAAAAAGTAAGTTAAAAAATAAGCTGTAGAATATCAAAGAAACATAGTTAAAGAATATTAAAGAAACACAAGATGTAGGTAAATAATTGGAAAAGTTGTCAAATGTATTCTGGTAAGTCCATTCTTAGTTTATATGAATTATGATGTATCCCAATACTAAAATTCTATACCTAGCCATTGAAAATAATTATAGAGCTACATTGGCAGTAAAAATGTTCATAATATGTTAAATGTAAAAAGCCAAATACAAAACTGTGAAGAACACAGTTGTCTTTAAGTTATACATGTGTCCCCTTTTCTCCTACCCTCAACACATATATTTTTTCCTTCAGGAAAAAAAAAAAAAAGATTAAAAGGATGCATATCAATCTGTTCCTTGGACAGCAAGGAGACCAAACCAGTCAATCCTAAAGGAAATCAACCCTAAATACTCATTGGAAGGACTGATGCTGAAGCTGAAGCTCCAATACTTTGGCCACCTGATGTGAAGAGCTGACTCATTGGAAAAGACCCTGATGCTGGGGAAGATTGAAGGCAGGAGGAGAAGGGGATGACAGAGGATGAGATGGTTGGATGGCATCACAACTCAATGGACGTGAGTTTGAGCAAGCTTTTGGAGTTGGTGATGGACAGGGAAACCTTGTTTGCTGCACTTCATAGGGTGGCAAAGAGTCAGACACAATTTAGCAAGCAAAGAACAAATACACTCTCTACAGTGACAGCCTGGACCTTCTTTTGCTTTTTGTTGTTGATTTGTTTTTTTATTTGTCATTCAGAGTCCTGAAACAGAACAAACTACCCACAATATTAGGAAACAACTAAACAACTGAAGTTTGCTGGTTAGCCTTTCCTTGTGGAGGTCAGGCCTTTCACGGCCCACGCCTTCTATAGAGGTTTCTGTCTCAATTCTCACACACACCTCAGCTTACACAAACCACATTTCCTGCACTAAGATAGGACCTGTATGTAGCTTGGTAACTACCCAGACTGCAACACCTTCATGTGTTGAGTTTATTTCACTTTGTTTTCTCTACAATTTTTTTCCTCAAGGTCAACTTTGTATTATATTTGGTCTTTTTAAGTGTTTATAGAAAGAGGGAATTTAACATTCATTCAGCCTGCCATATTGATGGCACTTCTTTAATTTTGATTAAAATTGATGGCATTTTCTTTAATTTTGTTATATTGCTCTTGCAATTAATTTAAAAAACCTCAGTTACTAAAAATGGGCTAAGCTTAACATAGTATTTTAGATTCTTATCTATAGATTATTAAAGAGAATCATTGCACTTGATTTTAGGAACTGAAAATAATCTTTTTTTAAAGAAAATAAGTCTCAAGCCTTGATGATTATATAAGATTTGTTATTTAATTTTTCTTTTGGTATAGATTATCACTAGGGGTATAAACAGCTCTTTCTAGGAAGAAAATTCCAAGCAATCTTAACCAGTGTGAAAACAGCTAGAAGCAGGAAATTAAAACATTGCTTATTCCTATAAAAGGCAGGAGATTCCATTAGATACTGTCAGTGTGATCAGTTAGTGATTTATTAAACAAACAGTATAGTACAGAGGAACCCATACAGTTCAAGACGTAGGCCAGGGTAGGTTTGAATGCTAGAGCTGCCTGATACTAGCCATGTGAACGTGGACAAAACTTTTAATCTAATATCAAGAATACATTCTGTTAAAGTTGTGATGATCAGAAAGGCAGAAAGTGCTTAGTAACTTGTTTTATTGCTTTTGTTATTGAGAGCAGTTTGGGACTTCAGGGAGATTTGGACTATAAATAGTGTTTCTCAAAATACAGCCCAAGATATCTGCATAATACCCTGCCAGGGTCCGTATTCAAATTTCCATTTTAAACAGTCCTTACTGGTGATGTTTCTCCATGTTTCAAGTTTGAGATCAACTGGTTAAGTATATAAAAGTAACAATTTTTGTGAGAGAATACAGGGCATGTAAAAAAAGAACTGAAGTTCCATTTGAGACAAAGAAGAATGAAAACTAAAGACACCTTTTATGAACTACACTAAGTGGTCTGCTTCTCAAGAAGAGTGGAGGTTTTTGTGTGCTCTAATGCAAAGTGTGGAGAAGGCAATGGCACCCCATGGGGTTGCAAAGAGTAGGACACGACTGAGTGACTTCACTTTCACTTTTCACTTTCATGCATTGGAGAAGGAAATGGCAACCCACTCCAGTGTTCTTGCCTGGAGAATCCCAGGGATGGGGGAACCTGGTGGGCTGCCGTCTATGGAGTCACACAGAGTCGGACACGACTGAAGTGACTTAGCAGCAATGCAAAGTGAGCTCTGAGCAGAAGAAAAATCACAGCCATCCCAACCACTCTAGTCCAAGACACTAGCATCTTTTACTAGGACTACTTCCCCAGTCCCCTGGCAGTCTCAAAGGTCACCTTATCAGAAAAGCTTTCTATGACTTCAGTATTTAAAATAGCATCATCTGGTTCTCCTTATGCTACGCTACTTTTCTTCACAGCACTTATCAATTGTCATATGTAATTGATAAACTACATATCATAGATTTATTTCTTTGTTCTGTAGATACATCCACTCACTAGACTATAAAACTAAGAGAACAAGGACTTTGTTTGGCTAGCTGCTATATCCCTAGTGCCTAGAAGACTGCAGGGCACATGTCAAGAAATACTTGTTGATGAATGAGCCTAAGGAAGCCCTCTCTTTTGGTTTATTAGAATGGGGAATTCCTGGAGATAATAGGAAAAAATAGTCTAGTTGAACCAGAAAGGAAGATGTATTGTGGATGGTGGGCAAAGCAAACCAGTGTCATGAGTTTGAAATAACGAGGAATCTCACACCAAAGGGAAAGAAAGGTAGAACTTCTGAGCTCCTGGAACTCTTGACAGAAATCAGTTTCTTGTAAGAGAAGGTCAAACCGTTCCTCTGGAAAAGCAGCAGTAGCAATGATGCAAAGGAAGCTATAGAGATCCTAGCAAGTGGGAGGTCCTCTGCTCATTATGGAAGCTTCCCTTTTGAGGGGTCACAGATGGACTATCATCTCAATCAGGTGCTATGTTTCCTACCTCGGATGAGTATCCCAAATATAACAGACTTCAGACATCACTATTTCTGATGAATGGCCCTGGAAGAATAAAAATATAAAACTATCTCCCTACAGATTTGTGAAATTCCAGAATACATAAGATATTAAGCTTCTTTTTTTTTTTTTTTTTTTCCAGTTCAAGCTCTGGCCTTCGAAAAAAATCACATAAAAGTGAAAAGCTGCCTGCAAAAGAGAAATATAGTAGTTTGTTTCTCTGGATAGTGACTTACAGTTTTGGAATCATTGGCTCCTAGTAGGGACAGAGCAAAATTGCAAAGAGATGAGAAAGAAAGTGTTTGGCAGCCTTGCCCACTGGATAAAGATGTTCTAAACCCAGATCAAATAAGATACAAAGAGAACAATAGATGTGATATAGGAAAAAAGAACCACAGTGGTAGACAGTCTAGTAAGTGTCAAGGGAATGAAGGGCAAGGGGAAGGGAAGTGAAGTCTAGTATTTAGGCTGATAACTGTGAATCAGAGCATAAATCCTGACACAGGGGTGTAAATGTGATCTCTTAGATATTCTTAAGGCATTATGAGAAAGGTATTCAGGACTGAACACACCATTGATTAAGAGAGAGTGTGTGTGTGTTTAGTAATTCCTCAGAAAGTTAAATATAGAATCACTGCATGACCCAGCAATTCCTATCCTTGTTATATATCCAAAAGAATTGAAAACAGGTCCTCAAACACTTGCTCATGAATGCTCACAGCAGCACTATTCACAGTAGTCCAAAGTGGAAACAATTCCCAAACCACCTGAATGGACAACATATATATGTGTGTGTGTGCGTGTATTATATATATACACAGAGAGAGACATATAACAAATTATTCAGTTATAAAAAGGAATGAAGTGCTGATACGTGAACATGGATAAACCTAGAAAACATTGTGCTAAATGAAAGAAGCCAGAAGGTCATATGGTATACGGTTCCATTTATATGAAATGTCCAGGTGAACCCTAGAAAATAGATCATTGCCAGAGACTTGGAGAAGAGGAAAAGGGGGGATTAGTTCCTTAATGGGTATGGGATTTCCTTCAATATCTTAAAAATGTTTTAGAATTAGCTGGAGATGCCAATTGTACAGCATTGTACATGAACTGAATACCATAGTGTTGTTCACTTTGAAATAATTTCAAATTGTGTGAATTTCATCTCAATAAAAAATATACAATCTCAAAGGTGAAAAACATTTCTTAAAAATGTTTTTAAAAGACAGTGAGGGGTGGGGAGGGGAGGAGAGGGACTGGCAGGTGGTACATGATAGAAAGAGATATGCTTATAATGTGGGGTACTTCACAAGACTAACAGTGTAGAGAAAGGTAGAGGCCACCAAATTATGAAAGGAAGACAGTCAACCCAGGAAGACCATTAAGAACAATGCCTTCTAATTAAGAATGAATAACAGAGACAAAAAATGAATGATGCATTCAGATGGTGACATATACTCTGAACACTGCCAAGGTTAGTAAGCGGCACTCTGTCTCTCTAGGCTAACACTCTAATATAGCTGTGACTTTCAGAAGGAGACCTATGCCATGATGCAGAAGGATGGAAGAGTTAGGATCATTCAGAGGAAGAAGAAAACACTTTTCAAAAGTGGGAACAGCAAAGGCTTCATGAATGTTTGCACTGTCCCTTGCTGAATGATCAGAGATGGGGGTAGGAGAAGTGAACAAGCACACAGAGACACAAGGCACGTCCCATGCGCTGAAGGCTCTCTCAGCACCAAGGTCAGCAAAGAGGGCTGTCACTAGACTAGGGCCTGAGTGCCAGGCTAAAGAGTCTAAATTCTATTTATTAGTGGGGAGCCATGGAGGTTTGTGAGCACTGAATGACATGCACTGTGCTTCAGGAAAATTAATCTGGCACCTATGTGTATGGCTGATTAGAGGAACAAGGGACTCAGGGTGAGCAACAAGAAGTCGATTCTAATAGTCCAGGCAAGAGGAAATTGTACCTGCACTGAGATAATGGCCCTGGGATCAGAGAAAAGAGATAGATAAAACAGGTATTAGAAAGCTGATTGGAAGTAGGGAACAAAAAAGGGATACTCCAAGAATTTCATTCAGGGAGACCAGGAGGGTAATTTGGTCATTAACTTAAAAAAAAAAAAGGAAAGTGTTGTAGGTAATTAGATAGAAGGTGGATACGGCACAAACAAGAGTTCCATTTTGCATGTATTATGTTTGAAATGCTAGTGGAGATTCCAATAGATAGTAATAAAGCCTGGGGGAGATGAGAGGCCTGGGAAATAATCATAAAGGTGTTAAATGTTGAAATGTGATTGAAGTTTGTTATGCAAATGGTCGGTGAGCAGTTGGGGAAATGAAATTAACCAGAAGCAAGTACAAGTTTTCTGCCAGCTAGTTATGCCAAATTAACCTCAATTCCTTTGTGACAGATAGCTTGACTGTAAATCATAGAACTGTTCTAGACATGGTATATCTTGATTGCAGCTAAACATGTGACAAATATTTATATCCTTGGAAGCATATCAGGGACAAAAGCAGATATAGATGTATTTGTAGTGGATTGAGCAACCATACCTGAATCACTTTGATTATGACATGACTGCAAACACAGGAAAGCCTCAAAAAGCTCTAACTTTACACTGAAATGTTCACTACCTTAAAGAAAAGTAAACTCCAATAGAACCCTAACAAAACATTTTGTTGGTTTAAAGTGCCATCCCATGGTTTGGCATTTTAACTAAACCTGAACACAGAAAGAATTTCTAAGAATTTATCTCAAATGAGTAATATACCTGCTACTTGTGAATATTATTTGGAAAGAAACTGCTAAACACAGCATGTTGTTTTTATACAGTGTAAACATGGAAGCTTTCCTGTTTCAAGATTTGGAAAGCTTACACATTTTTTTTTCTAAAATACCATTGCCAAATGTACATGTCACTATATGTTAATCTTTGTCAAAATATTTGTTATCAAGATGCTGCCTTTCAATATTTTGAATCATCAGTAATTCCCATATGAGGAATTTATTAGTAAAATTCCTTGAGGAGTCATCAGCAGGACCTGGGTATTAAGCACAAGGAAGATGAAGAAATTGAGTTTCTATCCAAACTCTCCAGCATAGTCATTGACTATGAGAGCCAATATATAATTTGCAAAATACACTGAAAATAAAGTATTAGAAAAGTGCCTAACAAATACAATATGTTCTCTGCAAAGAGAAATCCATCATCCATAACTGCTGCTTAGTGGAATAAATACATTTAGTCGTTGAGATATTAATGTTATGTCTCATTATAAAACATAAGTTACATTATCCTTACTAATGATACTTACAAAGCAGTTACCCCTAAATATAAGACTCATCTTATTTCATTATAATTCTACCTTTGGAATCCAGAATTGTGAAGGATAAATGGATGAATGGATAAGCAATCTTTTCCCCAGTTTAGATACCACTGCAAAATTGCATTTGTAGTATGTGGCAGAGACTGCTCCTTGCAAAACCAGCATGCCTTCTCTCCTTATTACAGTACACTGACTTTCTTCCTGTGGCAATATGCCAGTAAAGACTGTGTTACCCAGCCTCCTTCATTACCAGTTTGGTCAAGGAGATGAAAATGGAAGTTAATGTCCACAAAGGCTTTTAAAAGGGGGGCTTTTAGAGGATACCCTCTCTCTTACCCTTGACTGTCTTCCTCTTTCTTCCTTTCTAGAATTCAGAACTGATGGCTGCTATCAGAAGCTTTGCAGCCATAGAAACTGACATAGAAATTTCAGCTCCCTGCCATTAGGACCTAAAATTGTGCTAAAAGGATGGCAGGGCCAGAAGACAGAGAGCATTCTGGACGTCTTAAAAGTGGAAGAAAGAAAAATGGATTTTTCATTGTATACAGTTAACTTTAACCACAACTAATACACAGTTCATGTATCCAGCGTTCATCTTCTCACCTTTTCATGCCACCTTTCCAGGCATAAGATGTTGTCTAATTCAAAGCTAGATTGTTTACAATTCATTTAAAGGCTTTTACAAATAATGAAGTACGGAAAGACACCAGCACATGCTTAGATAGTTTTTGGCCTTGTGTCCAGCTAAGCTACCTTGAGAAATACCTTGAATTCATATTGTTTTAAGTAAATGCTAATACATGGTAATTGTTTTTTCTATATTTACAATGAAGGGTGAAGTGCTTTGACAGCTGTCAGTAAAGTGTCGAATAGACTGTGGCAGTGAAAGTTGAGGGGATTTAAAAGCCCTTATTCTTGGTGATCCTTAACTTAGCATGATATCAAGCTGTTAAAATTGGCACCCACTGAAGAAACAGAGTTTACCCTTTCTCAGAGCTGCCCCACCTCCTGTTACTTCTCTTTGCCTCAGCTTCCCCAAGCCTCTCTCACTTGTACTAAAAGACAACCACTATTGCAGAAAAGCTTCTACCCTAGACCCTGTTCCATTCCCATCTGAGTCTTGAAGTACCTGTTCTTTCCAATATCCCATTTAATGGGACCAGAATATCAGGACTTAGTGCTTTTTACACCAAGAAATATTACTGGGCTCATTCCCTGTGTTAGGAAGAATTCTGAGATGACCTGCATGATCTCCACCCACCCAGGATGGCTCCTCTCCCCTTTAGTGCAAGTGATTTTATTCTAATCAAGAGAATATGGAAACAGTGATAGGATGTCACATCTATGATTACGTGTTATTAAGACTCTGTCTTAGCACACTGGCATGCACGGGATTCTTCTGTGGACCTTGAAGAAGCAAACAGCCATGCTGCAAACTGCTGACAGAGAGGGCCTTGTAGCAGGGACAGCCTCTTTGACCTAATGGGGCCTCCAACTAATAGTAAGAAACAAGGGACCTCATTTTTGGGGGGGGAAGAGGGGCTTCTATTTTAAAGCCATAGGGAAATGAATTCTAGGAAAAAACCTGAATGAGCTTGGAAACTTGATTCTCCCTCAGTCAAGCCTCCAGGTAAAGGCACAGCCCAGACAACATTTTAATTACAGCCTTCAGAGACTTTGAGCAGAGAATCCCATTAAGTCATATTTGGTATGCATGCAATGGAATACTATTCAGTCATAAAAAAGAATGAAATAATGCCACTTGCAGCAACATGGATGCAACTAGAGATTACCATACTTACTAAGTCAAAAAGAGAAAGACAAATACCATATGATATCACTTATATATGGAATCTAAATTATGATGCAAGTGAACTTATCTATGAAATAGATAGAGACTCATAGACACAGAGGACAGACTTGTTACCAAGGGGGAGGTAAGTGGTGGAGGGAAGATCTGGGAGTTTGGTACAGCAGATACAAACTAGTATATGGATGGATAAGCAACAAAGTCTAACTGTATAGTTGTGTTGTTTGATCACGTAGTCATGCTCAACTCCTTTGCGATCTCTTGGACTGTAGCCCACTAGGCTTCTCTGACCATGCGATTCCCCAGGCAAGAATACTGGAGTGGGTTGCCATTACCTTCACCAAGAGATCATCCCAACCTAGGGATTGGGCTAGTGTCTCCTGCACTGGCAGGTGGATTCTCTACCACTGAGCCATCAGAGAAGCCCCTCTGTATAGCACAGGAAACTATATTTAATATCCTGTGATAAACCATAATGTTTACCATATATATATATGTGATATATATATCTATATATAAGTGAATCATTGGCTGTACAGCAGAAATTAACACTGTAAATCAACTATACTTAAATAATATAATTTTTTTTAACTGTTTAATATGGGTAACATATTAGTACTCCTATGTGCTGATTTTGTATGTATAATTTTTCACAAGTTCAATTTAGGGGAAACTGGAATTGTAATGTCAAATAAGTATCTGCAAAATATCTGAATCCACTTTATAGACCTTACACCATATTTTTAAAAGAGATCCAAGTGATTTTTAATAGATCTAAAGTATTATGAAATACTATCATCAAGGAATTTGTTTTATGAAATGTGGTACATTTTATCTTGAGGCTATTTTGAACAAGAACATAACAAACACATAAAATTCCGATGAGAAAGTTGCTATCTACTTTAATCTACCATACTGTAGTTTTAATAAATTAATTGTAATGATCATTGGATATTTTCTGTATTGTAGTATATATTATGTAATGTGTAGTGTTTACTGCCTCTAATATCAGGTCACCATCACTATCAGAATAATAACTATTGGACTTCCCTGGTCATAGTAGATAAAAATCCACCTGAGAATTCAGCGTACATGGGCTCAACCCCTTTCCGGGAAGATTCCACATGCCGTGGAGCTTCTGAGCCTGAGCTCCACAGCCACTGAGTCCATGCTCTAGAGCCTACGGGCCGCAGCGACGGAAGCCCGTGTGCCTAGGGCCAATGCCTCGCAACAAGAGTAGCCACTTCAGTGAGAAGGCCCCTCTCAATGCAACCAAAGAAAGCCTGTATGCAGCAAAGAAGACCCAGAGCAACCAAAACTAAATAGAGTAGGAATTAGCTGGAGTCAAGATTGCCAGGAGAAATATCAATAACTTTGGATATGCAGATGACACCACCCTTAATGGCAGAAAGTGAAGAACTAAAGAGCCTCTTGATGAAAGTGAAAGAGAGTGAAAAAGCTGGCTTAAAGCTCAACATTCAGAAAACTAAGATCATGGCATCCGGTCCCATCACTTCATGGCAAATAGATGGAGAAACAGTGGAAACAGTGGCTGACTTTACTTTGGGGGGCTCCAAAATCACTGCAGATGGTGATTGCAGCCATGAAATTAAAAGACACTTACTCCTTGGAAGGAAAGTTATGACCAACCTAGATAGCATATTCAAAAGCAGAGACATTACTTTGCCAACAAAGGTCCGTCTAGTCAAGGCTATTGTTTTTCCAGTAGTCATGTATGGATGTGAGAGTTGAATTATAAAGAAAGCTGAGCACCGAACAACTGATGCTTTTGAATTGTGGTGTTGGAGAAGATTCTTGAAAGTCCGTTGGACTGCAAGGGGATCCAATCAGTCCATCCTAAAGGAGATCAGTCCTGGGTGTTCATTGGAAGGACTGATGTTGAAGCTGAAACTCCAATACTTTGACCACCTGATGCGAAGAGCTGACTCATCTGAAAAGACCCTGATGCTGGGAGAGATTGAGGGCAGGAGGACAAGGGGATGACAGAGGATGAGATGGTTGGATGGCATCAACGACTCACTGGACATGAGTTTGAGTGAACTCCGGGAGTTGGTGATGGACAGGGAGCCTGGTCTGCTGCAGTTCATGGGGTTGCAAAGAGTCAGACACGACTGAGCGATCGAACTGAACTGAACTGAAGTAGCAGACATCTTAAATGCTTTAGATACATTATCTCATTAAATCTAGGCAAAATATGATGACAAAGCATTTCCCATTTTATAGATGAGAAATTAGAAGATTAAAGACACTAGATAAATTTAAAAGATAACAACATTGCCAACCAGGATTTAAACCCAAGTTTTTCTGACACCAGATTTAATCCCCTATTGTGATGTACCTGTTCGAATACTCTTTCTATACCTACATAGTCAAATAAACTGTTGCTGAAAGATTTCTAATGTTTTGCAGTTAATTTGGAACACAAATTTGGACTCTTTTTTGGCTCACATCTTATTTGGCTCTCCTGCATGCATACATTTAAAATGTTGTGTGTGTATACATGTGTGTATGCATTCACAGAATTTTTTGGTTCAATATTTACCTATGAATAAATATATCACAGGCAATAGTTTCAGGGAAAAGCTAATGCAAAACATGAATATTAAAATTTAAGTGACTGGGATTACACTGAATCTGTAAAGCAAATTATGGACATCTTAACAATATTAAGTCTTCCAATCCAAGAATATAGCATATTTTAAAATTTTATCTAGGTTTTCTTTATTTGACAAATATTTCATAGTTTCCAGAATTAAAGTGTTTCATGTATTCTGTTAAATTTACCACTCAGTATCTCATGGATTTGTTGCTATTGCAAATAGAACAATTAATATTTTTTTAAGTTTAATTTCCAATTATTGATTCATAATATTTAGAAACACAAGAGATTTTTTATGTTGACCTTATACTCCTTAACCTTATTAAACTCACATCTTAGTTCTAGTAGTGTTTTCATACATTCCTTAATATTTTCTTTACATATAATCATGTTATTTTCAAAACTTTTTAACATTAGGTTTACTAATCTGTATGCCCCTTATGTTTCTTATAGTGTTTGTAGTATCTAGGATCTCTAACAAACACTCAATAAAACTGGTGAGATAAGATATCCATGCCTTGTTTTCTATCTCAGATAGAAAGAATTATAATGCATTTGATTATGAAATTCTTTATGATTTATGAAAGCACAGTTAACTATGATGTTGCAGTAGGTTTTTACAGATACCCTGTATCAGAATGAGGCAGTTCCCTTATATGCTTAGATTTCTCAGAATTTTTATTCCAAATGGATATTGAGTTTGTGTCAAATGTTTTTTCTGCATTGATTCAGATAATCATTTGGTTTAGCTCCTTTATTATATTAATATGAAAATTTACATTGATTAACTGCTGAAAGTTATATAACATTTCATTCCTGGGGTAATCCTCACTTGGTCATAACTTATTACCCCTTTTTTATATTGTACTGAATTCAATCTGCTAATATTTTTAGAAGGACTTTTGTTTCTATGTTTATAGAGACATTGGTCTGTAGTTTTCTTTCCTTGTAATGTCTTTGTCTGGTTTTGATAAAGTAATTCTTGCCTTCTCAACTAATTTAGGAAGTATTTTTCTTCCTCCTCCTATTTTATATATTATTGTATTGAAATATAAAATGAAGGTTCAGAACTCATTAGCTTTTCTGCTTCACCTTCCCACATATCCATCATTCTTTTTACTCAGGTGTTCCAAAACCTCAATGTATAGCTCACTCACATTTTGAAATAGATCAATATACAAAATCAACTGACCTTTTAAAAACAACTTTGTAGAGCTATGAGAAGCAGAGGGGAGCAAATAAATTATCAGAAACGATAGCAAGTTCAGAAAATAAATGATGTTTTCAGATAAGGCTGTGTGTGAAGAAAGCTACACTCGCATATTGACTAGGTTTTAAATAAAATGTATAATAGTTAAAATCATATTGAATTCTAACTGTATAGAGCAGGGCAGTTTTCTAATTGCTTTCTCCTCACATTCCTAATATTCTCCACTGGGGTTTTCATACTCTCGAAAGAAAAGAGTCAAAGTAACTATACTTGTGAAATATGTGTAGTGGGAAAATGAACAATTTAATGTGTTAATAACAGCTTTCACATTGCTGAATAAGAAAAATCAAGTCTGAGTTACCTTGGGTAGATTATTTCTCTGAGGAGTATCCTCTTTCCTAACATTTCCAAATCTCTCTTACAATATTACCACACCTATTAAAGACCGCAACATTTCAATGCAATGTGCAACTATAAACTATTCCCAGTAATGTTTACAGTTCTCTTAATTGCTAAGAGACTCTATCCTAACCACTTTGATATGTGGGGAATATGGCATCTTTGAGAGCCACTATTGTGGCAGTGCTCCCCCGAAACTGCCCCTTCCAGAACTCAGGTGGCAGCAAGGACCGTTAGACCACACGGTAAGCTACTCATTAAACTATCAACTTTGTCTAACCCAGTTTGTCAAGTTTTTGTGTCCTAAATGTCAATTGCTATTCATTTGATTTCTTTTCACTTGCTTGTTGCCAGACTAAGAATAAATTGCCTTTTTTCAAGGAAAAGAAAAGGAAGGAAGACTACTAGGAAGACTAAACTCAGAAGTCTCTCAGGGAAAAATCAAGAACTGGGGTGAACCATCTTTAAGTTAATTAACCAGTTTGGGAGATTATTAAGATTCTTCCTTCATCTTGTTTATCTAACACTGCTCTTCTGCCCTGAATTTAACACTTGGGTACTTACTGATGTTTACTTTGATTTTATAGCATCTGCCAAATGTGAGAAAACTTTCCAGTAAAGTGTTTGCTTAGACCAGATCAAATCACTTCCTTTTGGGGGGGAAAAGAAGCTTATTTCATAATCCAATGATAAAAGTCAGTAGTCAGTTTTATATATAATCAGCTGATTATTATTATTTCCATCAGAAATCATGATAGAGAACTGGAAAGAGACTAAACTAGACATATACTTTCTGCTGTTTATTAACAGGCATTATGAGCGATTTAGTGATGGAAGAATTTATAGGTACTGGCTAAGAAGACAGTTCGAAATGATCGGTAAATGTCTTTCATCCATGCTAATCTATTACCTAAGACAATCAAGAGATCAACAGTGGCTAAAATACCTCTAACACCTCATAAAACACATTATTTTCAACAGTTGGTTGGGTTAGCAGAAACAGACTGTTAAATGTGTCTAGTAGTGTTCCAGGTATGAACAGAAAGTAGATGTCTTGATTAAGTCCCACACTTAAAAAAACCACTGCAACTTTAAACTTACTCTATGGTATTTTTATTGTTTACTTAAAAAACATCATACCTGCCTGATGTGAACTGATTTGTCTAAGCCCTAAGAGATATTCCCTCAGGTAATTAATGCCACTAACCTGGTATAAGTTTATAAAATGTCTTGAAACAAATGCAAAGGGCTGAAGAGGATCAAAGTATTTTCTTCCATTAATTTTCATTGTTATGCCCATGCAGTCATTTTTTTCGGGGAGTCCCAATATTTCTGGTATAAATATTATATCCTGGAAAGAATAAAGTTTTTAGAAATGTGAAGGATAAAAGATAAATATAATCTGCAGAAGTTTTTTGACTGAGTAAGTGTGATTAAAAACGGAGGAGGGTGAAGGGATAACTCCCAAATTTCTGGTATAAGATGATCGTACTACTCGTTGAAATTGGAAACTGAAGATAAGGAAGCATTTAGAAATATAGAATTATAACTCATGACGGATGTGAGAGTCATAAGAACACAAGGAATACAAGTTGGTGAAGACTTGGCTAAGTTCATTTTACAGACTACTTGGAATGAAAAAGAAGGCAGAGGATGAAATCCCACTGGTTGGCAATATCTAAAGATTTATTTGAAAGATGAGGCAGCATCTAAACAGTTAAAAAAAGCACAGTCTAAAATATAAACAGCACACAGCATAAGCTCTCAAAGGGCAGGCACCATGTCTATACTGCTTGGCATCTAATTGAGTATCCACAGCACCTTATTAGACTGCCCAGGACACAATAGGAAATCATTGTTAAGTAAATGAACAAACCAACCAAGAGACTGATGTTAGATCTGGCAAATTAGAAAGTCATTCAAAAACCTTATCAAGAACAAAATCTGTGGAGTGTGGGGACTGGAGGAGCAGATGCATAATGAAGCAGTGATGTTGAAGACAGGTTTCTCTTTCAAAAAGACTGGGAGAGGACAGAAGGAATTACTAGCAGATAAAACGAGAGGAGGAAACATTAGTAGCACTTTTTTTTAAACAAGTTGGGGAGATCTGAGAAGGTGTATGTATTGGGAAATAAACCAAAAGAAGCAAAAATTGAGAAGGTAAAACAAGAGCAAATGTAGTAGCTGGGACATGGAGTGGATATTTTCTACAGCAAAGATGGAAGAATCAGTCTTTGACGAAAGGCAAATACTCTCTTTTTAAGTAGTGATTAAAAGTTGAGCATGAGGGGAAAGAGTCAAAGTCCACATCCAGGCTTCGGTGATCTATACCTCTTACTTCACACCTCCAACAACAAGTAAGAAAAGGAACAAATACAGGCATGTTTATTGCTGTAAAAATAGGAAATTTGAGGGAAATTATTTCTCATATTTTTCACTGAAGTAGCAATGAAGCCACCTTTTAGGAGGTTAAGGATAAAGTAGGGATTTTGAAGATAGTTGGAGCAAACTCTGGTATTGGATTAGGGAAGATAACAGGGATACATGCAAAGGGCTGCTACTGTGCAGCTGAAGAGGAGATGACATATTTGGGTTGACTGTACCAATCAGCTTCAGCAGTTTGGTTTTCTCCAGTGGCATTCAGGAGTGCTGGGAGAAGGACCCAAAATGCAAAGGGCAGGCCTGACAATCCAAGGCAGGACATTGGCAGACAAGTATGATAGGATGGGTAGGAGCTGAAGAGTTGACAGTGCTGAAATCAACACATTTGGGAATCAGGCTGCAGAGAGAGAGAGAAAGGTGGCAGTATCTTAAGTTTAAAAGGAGGGGATGGAAAAGATTAAGACTTCAAGAGCATGAAGAGGAAGAGGAATTAGAAGGAATAAGGCCTAATATCTGGGCCTGTGGACATCTCAAGGATGAGAAAGGATTATGCTCCTGAATCCTTCCCTCAAGGAGGGAGAATAAAAGGCAGACTTACCTGGGTGTGGTTCCACACTGGGTGGGATCTTCAGTGCACTTGGTAGGTCAGCTCAGGGTTTAAAGGAAAAAGGCAGAAGCAGCAAGATAGGAGGATGGGTGTAAGCACCCTCTGTTAGTCAGGACACATTCAAAATGTTGACATTTGTCTGGCACTCTTGAATGAAAGAAGGAGGCTGCCTGAAGCTGTCAGTGACTGCTGACAAGGGCTCCTTCTATGCGAACTCATCCCAGACACTGATAACTAGCTCTCATCTATTTACTGCCTGGGCAGCAGAACACACTTGGTTTAGGAAAATTATGCCTTAGGAAACATTGAAGGTCAAACTCAGGGAAATCAGGTAACTACTGACATAGCTCAGACAGGTAAGGATCTTTGCCATCTCATGGACTGTAGCCTATCAGGCTCCTCTGTCCATGGGATTTTCCAAGCAAGAGTGCTGGAGTGGATCGCCATTTCCTTCTCCCGGGGATCTTCCTGACCCAGGAATCGAACCTAGGTCTCCCGCACTGCAGGCAGACGCTGTACCGTCTGAGCCACCAGGGAAGCCCCAAAACAAAGCTAACAGGATCTAAATCCAGGCAAACATTGAACCTGATGAGGGAAAAGAGAGCAAGGATAGGCTACAGAGAAAGAATCTATGACTTATGTGCATGCTATCGTGTTCAACTCTTTGCGGCCCCATGGACAATAACTCGCCAAGCTCCTCTGTCTACGGAATTTTCCATGTGAGAATATTGGAGCAGGTTGCCATTTCCTTCTCCAGGGGATCTAACCAACCCAGGGATCAAACCCATGTCTCTTGCGTCTTCTGCATTGGCAGGCGGGTTTTTTACCAGCTGAGCCACCGGGGAAGCCCTATGACTATTGTACTGATGGCCTTGACATTTAGAGTCAAGGTGATATTTAGAGTCCATGGATTCAAGAATGAATATTTCAAGGTGTTAAGAAGTAAGGCTTCTAGTAATTTTAATTACTCATATAATACACTACCAATTATTACAGGCAATTAATCAGGATTTTTTTTAAAGATAGGTAATTTAAAAGCTGTAGAGTTTTTATAAATAAAACAATAGTGCTCGGTGGTGGGGGGTGGGGGTGGGAGGCATTATTTAAATACAAAAGTTCACTTCTCAACATGTATCCCAACATTTTTCTCTTTGGCAACAGCACAAACTAACATAAAGTTCTGTTAAGTCTGGGATTCTTATAAGAATAACCTTTTTTGTGTGTCAGTAGAATATTAGATGCTTTATTCTGCTTGAACATCTTTGAAGGAATGATCAAAGAAGCAGAATGTCATCTGCATTGTCAAATGACCTTGGTCTGTGATCTTCATAGAAAACAAACAGCTTTAAATGAAAAGAAGCTGTCAATTTGGCCATATTACAATAACGAGAGTTCATCACACGCTCTATCCTGTGATTCTGAATTATAGCACTCTTTCATGTAGTTACCCTGTAAATCACTAACCACTATTTATGGTATTTCTGCACTTCTGGCCAAAATATCCAGTAAATCAAGTTGGAGATGAAATATTTTTGGCTCAAACTGATTCAATATGTTCTAGCTCCTGACAGCTGTAAAACTCGAGAGTTATTTTACATCTCAGTGTTTGAAGTGTAAAAAAAAAATCACAATTTGGATGACCGGATCTACTCCAACCAAAATCCTGGAAATCTCATAATGTCTGCGAATTTAGCTAAAAGAGGCATGAGCAGATATTGTTACTGGATGAACCTCACAGGAGGATCATAGTAAGAAGTCATTAACTAAGAAGCCAAAAGCAAGAGATTGTGAACAACAAAATTTTAAGAGAGACCTAAACTGGAATGAAGGTGTGGCTATTACAAGATGGTAAAATACAGATGGATTGATTTATTCTAGAAAGTCAGCTAAGGTGAGAGTCAGAGCCCCAGGTGAGTCTGGCAATTTTACTAACAAAATATTTACGTAGAAAGTAATCACTCTTCTTTAAGCCTTTTGTAACAATTAGTAAAAGAAATAAAAGAGGACTAAAGGGATGAGCTCAAGCAAGAATATAAACACTAATGAAACAGTTCAGCACCAATGGGGAATACTGTTATGATTGTTTGAGGTTTTGTAGGTAAAAATGTCTCTGTCAGTATTATTTTCTTAAAATAATTTAATGAAGCCACTGGATGATTTACACATTCACTAAAACAATTTAAATTCTGGAAAATAAAAGATAATGTAGTCTTTGCTCCACTGTTAACAGCAGAGAAATATACTAACAACCAGAAGTTGGGGACTGAGCCCGTGGCCCTTCTGTTCATGTGTGAGCAGTCTTGAATTGATGGGAATGTAACCCCTGGAAACTCAGAATTTGTGCTGAATATTTCTGCAAACTTTTAAGTGCTTCTCTTTTAGCAGTTATGACTACTATTGTAAAACAGCAGAGAAATACTTTTTGATTCTCACCACCCTGTTTTACAGCATAGGCTGAATCCAAAGTGAGCTTGCATTCACAAGTACCTAGGAACTCAGATTTCTCCTTTTGACTCTGTGGAAGTCACTCAGTGTCTGACTCTTTGCAACCCCATGGACTGTAGCCCACCAGGCTCCTCTGTCCATGGAATTCTCCAGGCAAGAATACTGCAGTGGGTTGCCATTCCCTTCTCTAGGGGATTTTCCCAACTTGGGGATTAAACCCAGGTCTCTTGCATTGTAGGCAAATTTTACCAGCTGAGCCACCAGGGTAGCCCATGAACTGCTTACTAGTAAGAAAAAAACTTTATAAGGTATCTTCATTTCCTATAATTTTTCATGGTTACTATTGTCAATTTTTTCCATTGGATAAGCTATTTGCTAGGGAAAATTGAAAGAAACATGAATACAATCACTAACAATAATATTAAAAATGACTGGCCTTGACTGAGTACTTTCTATTTGCCCAAGCACTTCACAATGTGCTATTTCATGTAGTCCTTGCAAGTAACCTAAAGAATCTGAGACTTAGGGAGGTTAGAAGTTTCCCAAGGTCACAAACATAGAAAGAGATGGTGTCAGTCCCTTTTAGCTGGTTTCTGGTATGTGTCAAAGTCCATCTGATGCCTAGGCCCATGTATTTGACCAGTATGCTATACTGTCACTCACTGATGACACCAGATACAGGAATGGTCGAGGATGGTGATTCCATTGGATATGAGGCAAGGGAACTCCTCTTGAAATGGATTTTGTGTAAAAAACACTATTTTTATGTATTGTGTGTGAATCCTGATGTTGCTGGATGGAGGAGAGCATGAGACAGCTGGGAGAAAGAGGGAGGCTAAGCCATCCAAAAGCACCACCTGATTCTACAGTTGCTGCCAACCCAAAGTCAGAGCAACTCCCTGATGGCTCAGCCGGTAAGAATCTGCCTGCAACAGAGGAAACATGGGTTCAGTCCCTGGGTCAGGAAGATCCCCGGAGAAGGGAATGGCTAACCACTCCGGTATTCTTGGCTAGAGAACCCAATGAACAGAGGAGCCTAGCGGGCTTATAGTCCATGGGTCGCAAAGAGTCAGACACAACTGAGAGACTAACACCTTTTCTTTCAAGCAGTAGCTAGTATCCCACAGGTACTTTGTATTCTATTACTCATTTTGAAAATCTCATGTGTGAGGAATCATAGTACCATAAGTTATATTATCAGGGGGACTAATTATCAGGAAATGAGATTTTCTGGAAAACAGAAAATTCTGACTAGAAAATGAATTGTCATCTGTTATGGACTGAATTATGTTCCTCCCAAATTTGCACACTGCAGTCCTAACAGCCAGTACCTCAGAATGTGACTATATTTTGGTGTGTGTGTGTGTGTTGGTCGCTCAGTCATGTCCTACACTTTGCAAACTGCCTGCCAGGTTCCTCTGTCCATGGAATTCTCCAGGTAACTATACTGGAGTGGGTTGTCATTCCCTTCTCCAGGGGATCTTCCTGACCCAGGGATTGAACCCAGGTTTCCTGTATTACAGGCAGATTCTTTACCATCTGAGCCAACAGGGAAGCGATTGATGGCATACTGGATGCTGGGCTTTTCAAGAAGTGATTTACTTAAAATAAAGCCCTCTGGATGATCCCTAATCCACTCTGGCTGATGTCATTGTAAGAAGAGATAAGAACAGAGAGAAGCCCAGGGTGCATGTGCCCAGGGGACAGCCATGTAAAGCAGCAGCAAAATGATGGTCATCTTTGAGTCAAGGAGAGAGGCTTCAGAAGAGACCAGTCCTGCAAGAAGTTTGATCCTGGATTTCCAGCCTCCAGAGGGATGAGAAAATAAATTTCTGTTTAAGCCACCCAGTCAGTGGTATTTTGTTAAAGCAGCCCTAACAAATTAATACATCATCTATGGGTGACTGACAACTAAAATAACAATATGACAAAAAAAAAAAAAAAAAAAACCCACAATTCTAAAACATGGTGAAGGTCACTTGATTATTTAGCGAATATTTCAGTCTCTTATATTGTCTCAGATTTATCTGTATGACCATCAACTTTCATTTTACCAGCAAAGAGTGGAAACCCTTGCTCTTAGAAAATTCTGGATACCAATTTATTTCAACAAGTATTGATTGCATTATAACTATATGGAAAAGCTTTGTGCTTATAGGAGAAGACTATATGTAGCAGGAGCAAATAAAGATAAGAAAGTATTTCAAATACCTTACAATACAATGCGGGGGTTAGGGGCGGGGGAGAAAGAGAGTTGTAAACAACCATAAGAACAAATTAAAGTTCTGTAATAAATGTGAAGACCTAGGGATTTGAAAGCACAGCTGTGTGAAGGATTGATTTTACCCGGGCACACTGACGAAGATTTAGTTGAGAAGACACATTTGATCTGGTACTTCAAAGATGAATAAGATTACAATAGATGAGAAAGAAGAGAGCATTCCAAGAATGAATAGCAGGATAAAAGTATTCTGGAATATTTGTAAAACATAGGGCAATGGTCAAATAAACAGACTAGAGTGGAGAGGGAGCAATGCAGAAAGCGTGAAAGGGTTTGAGTATCGGGGGACTCATAACAAATATTAATAGAAATAGCAGTGGGAGCAGAAGTAGAAATTATATTAGTAATAACAGGACTAGTTAAGTAGTTAATGCTTATTTAGTACTCACTGCATGCTGCTGCTGCTGCTGCTGCTGCTGCTAAGTCGCTTCAGTCGTGTCCGACTCAGTGCGACCACAATGACTATAGCCCACCAGGCTCCCCTGTCCCTGGGATTCTCCAGGCAAGAACACTGGAGTGGGTTGCCATTTCCTTCTCCAATGCATGAAAGTGAAAAGCAAAAGTGAAGTCGCTCAGTCGTGCTCGACTCTTAGTGACCCCATGGACTGCAGCCTACCAGGCTCCTCTGTCCATGGGATTTTCCAGGCAAGAGTACTGGAGTGGGGTGCCATTGCCTTCTCCAACTCACTGCATGCCAGGTACTTAATAAGAGCTTCATGTTCTTTATCTCATTTCTTACAACCACTCCTTAAGACATGTACCATCTCTGTCTTTTAAAATGAAAACCCAGATTCAAGGCAGTTAAGAAACTTGCCAAAAGTAATACAGGTAAAAGTGGTAAGTTGGGTTCAAATAGATCTCACTGACTCCAAAATCTGTTTATTTAATTCACATGAATATTTTCTTTGATATGAAAACAAAGACATCATATAATCCATCTTTTCCACATAGATGAATCTACTGTTTTTCTTTTTTTTGTGTGTGTAATGGGAAGCAAATAGATGTTATATATTGTAATCAGTTTGAAAACATATTCCAACTTGTGTTTTTATGAAAAAAAAGGTTATTATTAAAACTTTGAAAGGCAAACTTAAAACACATTATTCTTCTTGACGAGGACATAAAAGCCTATCTTCTGAGTCGTTGCTACAAGGATAAGAGAATAGATCCTAACTCAGCCAGTTTTTCTTAAAATTGCGAACTGGGATAGACTGAAGATGTGGTGAATGCTAGAAGAACAGGGTAGGGCTGTAGAACAGAGAAACATGTGGGCAAAACATATTCTTAAAATAAAAGCTAATGACTTTTCACTATGGCGCCTCTCGTCCATCAGGGGCAGAAGCCAGCAGGACCCCATGTCCAAGGGGTGGTGGCCAGGAGGAGCTACCCCACGTCTGAGGTCAGGGGCAGTGGCCCAGAGTGCCAGGCTGTGATGGCGCAGGAACGGCTAAGAGGAGCCACCCCACGTCCGAGGTCAGGGGCGGCGGCTGAGAGGAGCTACCCAAAGTCCGAGGTCAGGGGCGGCGGCCAGTAGGAGCTACCCCACAACTGAGGTCAGGGGTGGCGGCCGAGAGGACCAACCACATGTCCAAGGAGCGGTGGCTGCGTGGGCGCAGGAGGGCCTAGAGGAGCTACTCCATGTTCAAGGTTAGGAGGGGCAGCTGTGAGGAGATACCCCTGGTTGAAGGTAAGGAGCAACGGCTGCGCTTTGCTGGAGCAGCCATGAAGAGATAGCCCATATCCCAGGTAAGAGAAACCCAAGTAGGATGGTAGTTGTTGCAAGAAGACATCAGAGGGCAGACACACTGAAACCATACTCACAGAAAACTAGTCAATCTAATCACACTAGGACCACAGCCTTGTCGAACTCAATGAAACTAAGCCATGCCCACGGGGCAACCCAAGACGGGCGGGTCATGGAGAGGTCTGACAGAATGTGGTCCACTGGAGAAGGAAATGGCAAACCACTTCAGTATTCTTGCCTTGAGAACCCCAAGAACAGTATGAAAAGGCAAAATGATAGGATACTGAAAGAGGAACTCCCCAGCTCGGTAGGTACCCAAGATGCTACTGGAGATCAGTGGAGAAATAGCTCCAGAAAGAATGAAGGGATGGAACCAAAGCAAAAACAATACCCAGTTGTGGATGTGACTGGTGATAGAAGCAAGGTCCAATGCTGTAAAGAGCAATATTGCATAGGAACCTGGAATGTTAGGTCCAGGAATCAAGGCAAATTGGAAGTGGTCAAACAGGAGATGGCAAGAGTGAACGTCAACATTCTAGGAATCAGCGAACTAAAATGGACTGGAATGGGTGAATTTAACTCAAATGACCATTATATCTACTACTGCAGGCAGGAATCCCTTAGAAGAAATGGAGTAGCCATCATGGTCAACAAAAGAGTCCGAAATGCAGTACTTGGATGCAATCTCAAAAATGACAGAATGATCTCTGTTCGTTTCCAAGGCAAACCATTCGATATCAGGGTAATCCAAGTCTATGCCCCAACCAGTAATGCTGAAGAAGCTGAAGTTGAACAGTTCTATGAAGACCTACAAGACTTTTTAGAACTAACACCCAAAAAAGATGTCCTTTTCATTATAGGGGACTGGAATGCAAAAGTAGGAAGTCAAGAAACCCCTGAAGTAACAGGCAAATTTGGCCTTGGAATACAGAATGAAGCAGGGCAAAGGCTAATAAAATTTTGCTAAGAGAATGCACTGGTCATAGCAAACACCCTCTTCCAACAAAACAAGAGAACACTCTACACGTGGACATCACCAGATGGTCAACACTGAAATCAGATTGATCATATTCTTTGCAGCCAAAGATGGAGAAGCTCTATACAGGCAGCAAAAACAAGACAGGGAGCTGACTGTGGCTCAGATCATGAACTCCTTATTGCCAAATTCAGGCTTAAATTGAAGAAAGTAGGGAAAACCACTAGACCATTCAGGTATGACCTAAATCAAATCCCTTGTGATTATACAGTTAAAGTGAGAAATAGATTTAAGGGACTAGATCTGATAGATAGAATGCCTGATGAACTATGGACTGAGGTTCCTGACATTGTACAGGAGACAGGGATCAAAATCATTTCCCTGGAAAAGAAATGCAAAAAAGCAAAATGGCTGTCTGGGGAAGAAAGAGCTGGGAAAAGAGAAGTGAAAAGCAAAGGAGAAAAGGAAAGATATAAGCATCTGAATGCAGAGTTCCAAAGAATATCAAGGAGAGATAAGAAAGCCTTCCTCAGTGATCAATGCAAAGAAACAGGAAAAGAACAGAATGGGAAAGACTAGAGATCTCTCCAAGAAAATCAGAACTATGTCATGCAAAGATGGGCTCAATAAAGGACAGAAATGGTATGGACCTAACAGAAGCAGAAGATATTAAGAAGAGGTGGCAAGAATACACAGAAGAACTGGACAAAAAAGATCTTCACAACCCAGATAATCACGATGGTGTGATAACTCATCTAGAGCCAGACATCCTGGAATGTGAAGTCAAATGGGCCTTAGAAAGCATCACTATGGACAAAGCTAGTGGAGGTGATGGAATTTCAGTTGAGCTATTTCAAATCCTGAAAGATAATGCTGTGAAAGTGCTGTACTCAATATGCCAGCAAATTTGGAAAACTCAGCAGTGGCCACAGGACTGAAAAAGGTCAGTTTTCATTCTAATCCCAAAGAAAGGCAATGCCAAAGAATGCTCAAACAATTTCACAATTGCACTCATCTCACACGCTAGTAAAGTAATGCTCAAAATTCTCCAAGCCAGGCTTCAGTAATATGCAAACCGTGAACTTCCAGATGTTCAAGCTGGTTTTAGAAAAGGCAGAGGAACCAGAGATCAAATTGCCAACATCCGCTGGATCATGGAAAAAGCAAGAGAGTTCCAGAAAAACATCTATTTCTGCCTTATTGACTATGCCAAAGCCTTTGCGTAGATCACAATAAACTGTGGAAAATTCTGAGAGAGATGGGAATACCAGACCATCTGACCTGCCTCTTGAGAAACCTATATGCGGGTCAGGAAGCAACAGTTAGAACTGGACATGGAACAACAGACTGGTTCCAAATAGGAAAAGGAGTACGTTAAGGCTATATATCGTCACCCTGTTCATTTAACTTATATGCAGAGTACGTCATGAGAAACGCTGGGCTGGAGGAAGCACAAGCTAGAATCAAGACTGCCAGGAGAAATATCAATAACCTCAGACATGCAGATGACACCGCCCTTATGGCAGGAAGTGAAGAGGAGCTAAAAAGCCTCTTGATGAAAGTGAAAGAGGAGAGTGAAAAAGTTGGCTTGAAGCTCAACATTCAGAAAATGAAGATCATGGCATCTGGCCCCATCACTTCACGGCAAATAGATGGGGAAACAGTGGAAACAGTGTCAGACTTCATTTTTTGGGGCTCCAAAATCACTGCAGATGGTGATTGCTGCCATGAAATTAAAAGACACTTACTCCTTGGGAGAAAAGTTATGACCAACCCAGAAAGCATGTTGAAAAGCAGAAATATTACATTGCCAATAAAGGTCCATCTAGTCAAGGCTATGGTTTTTCCAGTGGTCATGTATGGATGTGAGAGCTGGACTGTGAAGAAGTCTGAGTGCCGAAGAGTTGATGCTTTTGAACTGTGGTGTTGGAGAAAACTCTTGAGAGTCCTTTGGACTGCAAGGAGATCCAACCAGTCCATTCTGAAGGAGATCAGCCCTGGGTGTTCTTTGGAAGGAATGATGCTAAAGCTGAAACTCCAGTACTTTGGCCACCTCATGCAAAGAGTTGACTCATTGGCAAACACTCTGATGCTGGGAGGGATTGGGGACAGGAGGAGAAGGGGTCGACAGAGCATGAGATGGCTGTATGGCATCACCGACTCGATGGATGTGAGTTTGAATGAACTCCGGGAGATGGTGAGGGACAGAGGCCTGGTATTCTGCAATTCATGGGGTCGCAAAGAGTCAGACACAAGTGAGCGACTGAACTGAATTGAACTGAACTGATGGTGCCTCTCAGACTTCCCTGGTATTTCAGATGGTAAAGAATATGCCTGCAAGGCTGGAGACCTGGGCTCGATCCTCTGGTTGGGAAGATCCCCTGGAGGAGGGCATGGCAACCCATTCCAGAATTCTTGCCTAGAGAATCCCCATGGACAGAGGAGCCTGGCCGGCTACAGTCCATGGGGTTGCAGAGAGTCAGACCTGACTGAGTGACTAAGCACACACATGGTTTTTCTCATGCCATAAAAGTCTAGAACTTGTTACAACCTGAGCCAGAAAAACTCAAGCTGAGGAGCTGGCAACCTTGGCAAACCTGTCAAAGTTCGTTTTAGCTCTGTGTCCTACTCACCAAATCTTCCTTAGAAGGAAGATGTCCTGGTTCTAGGACACTGAAATGCATTCTCTAAAAAAAGACATGCCAACTGAAAGCTGAAAAAAACACTTTTATAAGTAATAAATAATAAAATGGCCAATACACTATAGTCTGAAACTTTAGTCATTGGACCATAGATGAGGATGCCAAAGTGTATTACAGTGATAATTTTGAGGTGTTCACAAATAGAGACAGAAGTTATGCATGTGTGTAAACATTCCCCTCCAGGCAAGGAGGATGGCTGGAAGTCACTGTCATACCAGCTAATGGAATCAACCACCAGCAGTATGACTCCAAGCCCTGACCCTGGTTTTTGATCCTTTAGTCTGTATGTGCCTGTCACAGGGCAGTCCTGCTCACAAGCAAAGTGAAATCCAGGTACTTATGAATGTCTGGTTTTTAATTTTTTGAGATCGATATTTTCACTCCCCAAAGGGAAAAAAAAGTAGTGGGTAGTGACTCATTGGGGTTATTACTATTTTGTTATGCTCTTAATGAATCTTTGCTGATTAGCAACTAAAGCAGTACTGGTAGAGAAAGATACTGTCCATATGTCTGGCAATATGTTTTAATAAAATGCTTTCTGTAAAATGTATATGAAAATAAAAAACATCACAGCATTGAGAGATACTAACTAAAACCTTTGCTTTATAGTCTCTGCTTATGGTCATGGAAACAAATGAATTAGAAAACAGAGGTAATTATAGAGATAAGCCAAGTAACCCTCAGCTGCCATCTCCAGTGGTTCTCACACCTAAGAAAAGATGTTTTGGTAACAACAGCAATTTAGGACCTCTCAGCCACCAGGGAAGCCCTTAGGAGGGAAATACTACTTAGCAAATACTTAGCACACAAGTTTGCAAATAGTAGAAAGGGCCTATAAATAATTTATATGAATTATAATAGAGAGTTGAACTGTGAAGAAGGCTGAGCGCCGAAGAATTGATGCTTTTGAAGTGTGGTGTTGGAGAAGACTCTTGAGAGTCCCTGGGACTGCAAGGAGATCCAACCAGTCCATTCTGAAGGAGATCAACCCTGGGTGTTCTTTGGAAGGAATGATGCTAAAGCTGAAACTCCAGTACTTTGGCCACGTCATGTGAAAAGTTGACTCATTGGAAAAGACTCTGCTGCTGGGAGGGATTGGGGGCAGGAGGAGAAGGGAACGACAGAGGATGAGATGGCTGGATGGCATCACGGACTCGATGCACGTGAGCCTGAGTGAACTCTGGGAGTTGGTGATGGACAGGGAGGCCTGGCGTGCTGTGATTCATGGGGTCGCAAAGAGTCGGACACAACTGAGCAACTGAACTGAACTGAATGTGTTTATGCTAAATTATGATATCTTACTTTGACTTATATAATTTCTGATTATTTTGTTTCTTATGCAATTTTATTAACAACTCTCAAAATACTGCAGAACACTTATGATATCTGAACCAATTTGTGACTATCAACATATCTTTTTGTATTTTAAGCAAGCAAAATAGTTTGAGATTTATAACTAGAAAACAGATTTCAAATGGTCACTATTTGCTTGGTTTGGAGTTTTTGTTGGTGCAGTTTTCCATCTGAAATAGACTATTTAGCTAGATTCTTACCACATCCAACTTTCCCAAACTAAGCTTAATGAGGGGCCAGGGTCTGGGGAGGCAGGAAGGAAGTATAGTCAGAGTTAACACTTTAACTTTCAAACTGGATCCTGTCAATGACATCCCTTGCAGAGTATTTCAATCAAAACATTTTACTGGGTTGCACTCAAGAACATTCTGGAACCAAGGTGTCTGTTTGCTACAGTGCAGGAAAGCAATAGGTACAGCGATATACAATAGTATAGATACACTGTTAAAATGTCCTTTATTAGAGTAATGTTGCAAATTCCCTGAGGAATATTGGTGTGGCCTCTTCAAGGTTGCTAAGGATGAGGGAAAATGTCCTCCACCTTTTTTGTGTGTGTCAGAAAAGAGATAGCTTAAAAATTAGATTCATACAAGAAGGAAAGGTATTCCAATAATTTCACTCGTTTTGTAAATGTGGTTTCAGAAGTACAGTTCTCACCCCTCAGGTTCTTTGTTAATAACTACCAAATTCACAAGAACTACACTAAGTTTCCTCCCATCAATAATGGTCTGACCCCTCCCTTTTCAGCCAAGAGTTACTAACATTAAAGGGATTCTTTACCTGTGAGTGGCTTATCAAGACTTGGCAGTGAGATGTTAAAACTTTCACCACCTTGACTCAAGTGAGCACATTTCCAAGTACAATTCATTTAACTGGACCATTATACTGGATGACAGGTCTGTGACTGTGGATGCAGGAGAATAGTAAAACTCCAAGACCCTCAGGGTAGACAGAGAAAATGAGGCAGAACCTGTCTAAACAACAACACAGTTGTTACCACTAGTTGCGGTATTTTCAAAGTCTTTGCTTTGAAACTACACTGATTATACTAGGTTTCACCTTATCACTGCTGCCACAAAAGGGTCTCAGACACAGATCAGGCTTGCCTATCTCTGTTTTATACACAGAAAACCAGAGATGATGCTATGCATAAACAACTGAATCCAAGCTCACATTTTGCATGGACATGTACTCAGTTACCAAAAGCATGCTTGTTCTAAATATTTTGCTTTTCTGCTTTTTTAAGAAGCCGATATTTGGGCAAATGCTGGCTTTTGTTACTGTATTTACAAAATAGAATCTTTTCTTGGTCTAATATCAATTTCAAATATTTGGCAGACTTTATTAATAATTAGAAAATGCTTTTATCTCACATGGTATTTGCCTTCTATACACACATTTTAAAAAGAATATTCTTATTTTATAATATTCTTTAATTTCAATGTTTTAAATTAGAAACGAAACAATAGAAATGTAATAGAAAAAAGTCTATAATATATATTATATATATACATGTAATATTACAATGTACATATTTACACACACTTTTATACTTATGTATGTTTGAGTGAGTGAGTGAAATTCTCTCAGTTGTGTCTGACGCTTTGTGACTCCATGGACTATATAGCCTGCCAGGCTGCTCTGTCCATGGAATTCGTCAAGCAAGAAAACTAGAGTGAGTAGCCATTTCCTTCTCCAGGGGACCTTCCCAATCCAAGGATCGGACCCAGGTCTCCTACACTGGAGGAGGACTCCTTACCATCTGAGCCATCAGGGAAGGCTTACATATGTCTACATCACAGTAATAAAAATAAAATTCGATAGCCAATCTTAAAAACAAGTAACTTTGAGATTTTAAAAGTTAGATTCAACCATTCAAAAAAAGAAGAGGGGAAAGAAGCTATTGCTTGCTGACCATGTCCGCTATGTTTGAGCACTGTGTCCAGCAAGAAATACAATGAATGACCTTGAAAGAAGGACTGGCTAGGAGAGAAGTAATATGCTAGCACTAACCTGGGCACCTGTGACAAGGGTGACAGCAAAGCAAAGAAAGTGCTTTGAGACCAAAGATTAAACACTACCCTATTCTGAGTGGGATAATCCTCAAAGAATCCCCCAAGTGAGAGATATTTAAACTGAATCTTAAAAGATGAATAGAAGGGCTACCCTGGTGGTCCAGTGATTAAGAATCTGCCTGCCAATGCAGGGGACATGGGTTCGATCCCTGGTCTGGGAAGGTCTACATGCTGTGGATCCGCTAAGCTGGCATGCCACAACTACTGAACCTGTGCCCCGTAACAAAAAGCAGCCACCACAATCAGAAGCTTGCACGCCTCAATGAAGAGCAGCCCCCACTTGCCACAACAGAGTAAGCCTAAGCGCAGCAATGAAAACCCAGCACAGTCAAATACGTGAATAAATAAATTTTTTAAAAGACTAGTGGTAGTGGTAGTAGTAATAACAATAATTACATTTATTGCTATTACCCTTACACAGCTCATGCTATAGGCCAGACATTGTTTTAAGAGCCCTTGATATATTAACTCCTTTAATTTTCACAATAATGCTACAAGGCAAGTACTGTTATCCCTATAGGTCTTCCTAGGTGGCTCAGTGGTAAAGAATTTGCCTGCCAATTTGCAGGAGACACAGGTTTGATCCCTGAGTCAGGAAGATCCCCTGGAGGAGGCAATGGCAACCCACTGCAGTATTCCTGCCTAGGCAATCCCATGGACAGAAGAACCTGGTGGGTTACAGTCCATGGGGTCGCAGAGTTGGGTACAACTGAGTGAGCACACAGCACATTATCCCTGTTCTTCAGATGAGGAAAGTGAGGTTCAAAGAGATTCAATGACTTGCCCAAGGACACACAACTAAATTGTGGAGCTGGGATTTGATCCAAATCATCTAGCTTCAGAGTCTATAACTCATAACTACTATATTGAACTGTCCCTCCTAGAAAAGTTCACCAAGGAGGAGGGTCAACAGACCATCCTAAACAGAGGGAAGAGTTAACAGAGGATGAGTTATGAGATAATCTTCTGTACCTGGGCTGCTTGAACATCTCCTTTGCCCTCTGAGTAGATATGTGGAGTATATAGCAAATCCTTATTCCACTCACCACACACTGTCAGTTCAATTCAAGACACACTGTCTTAATAAGAGAGAGAGAAAAGGAAGAAAATGGATGAAGGAAAGCACACAAAAGCATGGAAATCCAATTTATCTGAAAGTAAATTATTACACATGTATGTGCATGTTTAGTCACTTAGTCCTGCCCAACTCTGCAACCCCATGGACATAAAAGAAGATTAAAAAGAAGAGTTTTGGCTGAAGCACCAAGAAAATAATTAACACATTCCAAAGGAGGAATTAGACCATGTGCTGAATTCCCAAAGGAAGATTCTAAGAGCCAATTACACAATTCTGAAGTGCTACATCCATGTCCAAATTCTAGAGCTGGAAGTTAGGGAGGAGAATTTGGGGGGAGGAAAGTTATTTTAAGCTGTGAATTCAACTCTGGAATATAGAAGATATCTCCTCCTCACCTCAGACTGGAGAGAGACTTCAACAGGACCTCTTGGAGACCTCAATATTTGTTCCCTGCAATGTGATGGGCACATGGATTGGTGTCTGGCTGATGCATGAGAGTGATTGGTTAATTCCCTTAGAGCAAAAAAGAGATTGCTAAGTCAAGAATCACCAGTTCCAAGCATACACTGGGGTTTCTAATGTTTGAGAGTTTTCTTTGCAATAGATATGGGCATTTTAGAAGAGGGAATCAGAGTGGGTCATATCAAAGAAGACCATCTGGGTAGGGGTAACAGATCTCAAAAGAGATAAAGTGGAGAGACCACTGCCATTCTTGGTCAGCAAAGATATGTTTTGCCCAGTTAAAACAATTGCAGCAAGGAGAGTCTACCTAGAACCACTGAAACCTTTCACAATAAAGTTTGCTTTAACCCCCAAGTTCAGAGAGCAGCAATGCTAGACAAACACTGAAAAAAGTGAAAAGTGAATGTGTTACTAGCTCAGCTGTGTCTGACTCTTTGCAACCCCACGGCCTATAGCCTGCCAAGATCCTCTGTCGATGGGATTCTCCAGGCAAGAATACTGGAGTGGGTGGCCATGCCCTCTTCCAAGGGATCTTCCTGACCCAGGGATTGAACCCATGTCTCTAAAGTCTCTTGCACTGGCAAGTAGGTTCTTTACCACTAGCGCCACCTGGGAAGCCGATGACTAACACTGTGGTATTTATGAACTTTACTATCTTTCCATCCATTCCAGTGCTCCAAACGCAGAGGAGTCAGAACCCAACATCACCAAACAGGATGAAGGAGCAGCCAGCCAGGTGGTGAAAGATAGAGGAGACCGGAGCAGGGAAAGGGACAGCTCCAGCCTCTGGAGCCCTGAACCTGGAGTCAAGGGACGCAAGTTTCAATAAAGCTTAGGATATTAAAGAGTACATGGCCTGGAGATATAAATGATTAAACTGAATCTGATTTTGCCTAAAAAGTACTACAGGAAATATTATTATCTAAGAATGCCCAGAAAAGTCAGTAGTGTCCCGTGGGCAAGGAAAAAACTTGCCGCATAGAGTGGATTTAACTAAATTTGCTTTATCATTACATTTAACAAATTGTACTTAATCAACAAGGCAGCTACATATATGGCAATCTCTGTGTTGAACATGTGTGCACATGGAATTCTACTCACTTCTATTCACAACATAAAAGGCAGCACAAGGAGCTTCAGGGTCTGGGCTCTAGGACCAATGTGCCTTGAGAACAGAAATAACAATAGTATATACTTCATAGTGTTGGTGGGAGGATTAAGTGAAGCTATATGAGAAAGCATTTAATATAGTGCTTTATCCATAGTAAGCACTCCACAAATGATATTTGCCATGCTAGATGTTGTTACCATTAAGAACAGTAAACGGTTCTTTAAGACATACCTTACCTGTTCAGAACAGCCAGAGCAGGAAGCTCATCACTATTGTGTTTTATCTAAGCCCAGGAAATGGCAACCCACTCCAGTACTCTTGCCTGGAAAATTCCATGGATGGAGGAGCCTGGTAGGCTACAGTCCATGGGATCGCAAAGAGTCGGACACAACTGAGCGACTTCCCTTTCTTTCTTTCTAAAGTTTCTTTTGGAGAAGGAAATGGCAACCCACTCCAGTGTTCTTGCCTGGAGAATCCCATGGATGGAGGGGCCTGGTGGGCCGCCGTCTATGGGGTTGCAAAGAGTTGGACATGACTAAGCAACTAACACAAAGTACTCGCAGATCAGCAGAAGCAGATACTGCCACTGCTGTTCCTCCCATCCAAAAGACAGTAGTAAGCCCAGCCTCAGAAAAAAACAAAAATAAAAGTCACAACTACTAATGTTTATTGCCTGCCTGTTATCACCACACACTGTACTCTGGGCTCTGGATACATTCTCTCATCCATCCCTCCCCATATCCTCAGAGGCGGCTACTCTATTATCCCCATTTTCATGATGAGAAACTAGGACTTAGAAAGGTTAAGGACCTCGTCCATGGTAACAGCCAGCATGTGGCTGAAGCAGGATAAGTAGTTATTGTCAGCATTTTTGTCAATTTATAGCCATCAAAAACTATTTTGCTAATGAAAACTAGTATCTTTAGGGGGCCTGATATTTAATGTGCTACATGTTCAAAAGGATTTCACTAAAGACTACTAGTAACTCAAATTAAAGTGATGCAACTTTCATGAAGAAGCAGTCCTTCTTTAGTCATACTGAATAAGTATTTCTAGAATATATTGAACATGATGCAGCAAAATCAAACAGACTGCCCTTCAATTTCAAGTGGAAAGTTTTCATGTTAGAGTGCATACAAAACCAAGCAGTAATTAAACGCATACTACAACTGATGTGTCCACCATTTAATGAGTAGGAATAAGAAGAAGTAGCAATTTAAATGAATTTAAAGCACAATATCCAATCAGGTAAATGCTTCTGAAAAGTCATTTTTATGCCATACCTTCTTTTAACCTCTTAGCCGCCAGTCCCTGATATTTCAAATGGGGATTATTTAAATGAAATAAATACACACACACACACATAAAAAAGCAAAGTATTATATGCATATAAATAAGTTAAAGTATATATACTTACAAAAATTATTTTTTAAGTATAAAAGGCTGTAAAATGTAAGCATTTCTTTGTTATGAAATATTGCTATTTTTAATATACAGAATATCATCAAAAATTTAAACATAAATATTTAGCTGCCCCAAAGTGTACAATGCTTGACATACAGATGGTGTTCCAAAATGTTAATTAATAAATGCAGATGCGCTGAGCTCCTTACTAACAGCGGGAACACACCCAGCATTCAGTAACCTCAAACATTTGTTATGATAATGAAATCTACCTAGAGCTTCTGTAGTTTAAGGAAAATACAAGAGAGAGAAGCTTACAAAGACACACAGAATACACTTTGGTCCTGAATCGAATTCAAACTTGTGCTTTTGCTTTTGTGGTTCCCCCCCCCCACCACCCCGCCCCGAGAGCTTTGGCAAATGTACAAATACAAGCATGATAAGTGACACTAAAAATAATACCTTGTAATTATTAGATGAAGAAATATTGACATGCTAGAATATTATGGTGTTTATGTCATGAGTATGAGATTGAGAAATCCATTTATTAGAATGAGATAGATAAAAGTGCCATCACCAATAACATATAATATATTCACCATTCCATTGTTATTAAGTACCTACTATGGGAGGGATTGGGGGCAGGAGGAGAAGGGGACGACAGAGGATGAGATGGCTGGATGGCATCACTGACTCGATGGACGTGAGTCTGAGTGAACTCCGGGAGTTGGTGATGGACAGGGAAGCCTGGTGTGCTGCGATTCATGGGGTTGCGAAGAGTTGGACACTGAGCTGAACTAAACTGACTGATGTACCAGATACTGAATTACAAGAGTGGCCCCTTTGAAGAGTTTGCAGACTAGTTAGAAACACACACAATCAACCAGCACTTAGGAAAGGGTATGATATCTGCTAGGAATGGGGAAGTAATGAAGAGGAACCCATGAGAGGGATTTTTTAGAAGAATTCACAGTGCAAAGTGATGTCAGAGTTGCACCTTGGGGGCGGGGCAGGGGTACTGTAGTAGGAGAACATAGAGGATGGTGAATGCTCAGGGGACTGGACAGCATGGAGAATTCAATAACCTGCGAGACTGCGAGTGGGGAGAGACAGATCATAAAATGTCTTAGGAGGTACGACTCCTCAGGGAAAACTAAGAATCCTGAATTTAAAACAGGATTGAATACTGAATAAAAATCCTTTTTGTCCAACTTTTTCATTTCTGCTGCTATTATTACTAAGAGTCAGTGGCTTCCTTAAAAACTTCAGAATTAACTAAAAATGAAAGAGTTTAAGATCTGAAATAAGCCATTCTAAATCCTCTTCTAATCAACAATAAAGAGATCTTTAGAACTGTGCCTCCCCACTTCTGGCCATGTGTATTACGATTTGAGAACATGGAAAATGGTACTGATTTCACCTTCTCTGAGAAAAAACGGACACAGATTGCAGAAAGGAGACTTTTCCTTTGGCCTTATACTAATGTGCCTTCGTAAACGTTATATACTCTGTCCATGAACACTAGGAACTCATAGAAAAATTAATGTTCCCAAAGCCAAATAATGGGGTTTTAGAAACATGTCAATAGTTTCAATTTATTGATAGATGATGATTTCCTAAGTACGCAAGTATCTAGACTGTCCCTGCGTAATGGCTAGGGATCTGGTGTGAGAGTTGCTAAATGGAAAGGAAAAATGCTCAAGTACAATGGACTCCAACTTCTTTTCAGTTAAGATTACTAGATCAGTTAAAATCAGTTAAGTTACACATACTGGAGTGGGTAGCCTTTCCTTCTCCAGGGGATCTTCCCAACCCAGGGATCAAACCCAGGTCTCCCGCATTGCAGGCAGATTCTTTACCAGCTGAGCCACAAGGGAAGCCCAAGAGTACAGCAGTGGGTAGCCTATCGCTTCTCTAGCGGATCTTCCCAACCCAGGAATCAAACTGAGGTCTCCTGTATTACAGGCAGATTCTTTACCAACTGCGCTATCAGGGAAGCCCAAGATTGGATTTGGCTGCAAGAAACAGAGCTTCCCTTCACCCTGTCCAAACAGTGATTTAAACAAGATACAAGTTGCAGTTATGCTGGCAGGGGCTAGTGCAACAGCTCCACAGGTTTATCAGGGACTAGTCTTCTTGCATGCCAACTTTCTACCATTGTAGGTGCTAGTGCCCTCATAGTCCAAAATAGCTGCTGAGATGCCAGGCATCACAGCTGGAGTTTAAGATGTAAGAGAGAGGAAGAAGGAGAGGCATGGCATTCCTCCTCCCTCTGAAGGCTCCCTCTGGGAAGTTGTACACAATTCTACTAAAATTTTATTTGCCAAAATTTAGTCACGAGGCTCCAGCTAACTACAGAGAGCCCAGGGAGTACTTTTTTTTTTTTTTTAAAGATGTGTGAAAAAGTATCCAACTGAAAAAGTGTGGTTTTCTAACTAAAGAGGAAGGAAGGAAGGATAGATATCAGAAGGCAATTTTCAAACTCTGCCATAAGTACACATTCGTCAATTTAAAAATGTGAGCCTGTAACCCCAGTATATGTTTGTTTATAAATTATATACATATTCTACTATTATTTTATAGAATTTATAAAACCTGGACAAATAATTTTGTTAAAAACTAAAATAAAAATATAAATTAAATGTCCTATACTGTCCTTTAAACCTCAGGGGATTGTAATGTATACATCACTTTAAAAACTACTGCTCTAGGAGGCAATCAGTAAAAACACTTATATTCTACTTCTTCAGATTGGCAAGAAAATAGTCAGACTCTAGAAAGTCTATATGGATATGAGTTATCTCCACTGAGAAAAATGATCACTCAGACAGTTGGGCTAATTCATTGGCAAGATGAGAAAAAAGTCTAAGTATCACTGTAAGAATCAGAACATTAGCATGCAAAAACACCAGTACTACAGGACAATGTGGAAAGTAGAGACAATATAAATCACTAGGTGTTAGTACATGAAGATTTTGAAGTTATTTTTGTATAATTCTTCTAAATGGGGACTTGTTTCTAAAAATATAATTATACCAGTGTATTTGGAAAGTACAATGACAATAAGTATCAAAAAGCCTTACAAATGTTTTTACTTCATGAATAAATTTCTAAACATTAATCCTAGGGAAAGAATCTGCAATGTGGTGATATATTTAAAAATAAATGTATACATAAAGGTATGACCTGAAAACCAGTATTTCATAATAATTAGAAACAGCTTATCTATCCAAAAACATAGGTGAAAATAGTTAAGTGAATCGTGATACAGCCAAAAAATGAAACATTCTGCAAATAATAAAAATTATACTTTCAAAGAATATTATATAACATAAAAATGCCCATTCTTATGGGTATTTTATTCTTAACTGGGGAAAGCAACTTAAGAAATTAATTTACACAGACACTTCTCCCCTCTTCCTCTCTCACACACACATGTACGTTCCTATCTGGATCACACAGATGAAAGCCTAAGTTGAAGCCCAGTACAGTCACTCAGTCGTGTCCGCCTCTTTGCGACCCCATGAATCGCAGCACACCAGGCCTCCCTGTCCATCACCAACTCCCGGAGTTCACTCAGACTCACGTCCATCGAGTCAGTGATGTCATCCAGCCATCTCATCCTCTGTCATCCCCTTCTCCTCCTGCCCTCAATCCCTCCCAGCATCAGAGTCTTTTCCAATGAATCAACTCTTCGCATGAGGTGACCAAAGTACTGGAGTTTCAGCTTTAGCATCATTACTTCCAAAGAAATCCCAGGGCTCATCTCCTTCAGAATGGACTGGTTGGATCTCCTTGCAGTCCAAGGGACTCTCAAGAGTCTTCTCCAACACCACAGTTCAAAAGCATCAATTCTTAGGCACTCAGCCTTCTTCACAGTCCAACTCTCACATCCATACATGACCACTGGAAAAACCATAGCCTTGACTAGACGGACCTTAGGCGGCAAAGTAATGTCTCTGCTTTTGAATATGCTATCTAGGTTGGTTATAACTTTTCTTCCAAGGAGTAAGCATCTTTTAATTTCATGGCTGCAGTCACCCTCTGCAGTGATTTTGGAGCCCCCAAAAATAAAGTCTGACACTGTTTCCACCGTTTCCCCATCTATTTCCCATGAAGTGATGGGACTGGATGCTATGATCTTCATTTTCTGAATGTTGAGCTTTAAGCCAACTTTTTCACTCTCCTCTTTCACTTTCATCAAGAGGCTTTTTAGTTCCTCTTCACTTTCTGCCATAAGGGAAGTATCACCTGCATATCTGAGGTTATTGATATTTCTCCTGGCAATCTTGACTCTAGCTTGTGTTTCTTCCAGCCCAGCGTTTCTCATGATGTACTCTGCACAGAAGTTAAATAAGCAGGGTGACAGTATACAGCCTTGACGTACTCCTTTTCCTATTGGGAACCAGTCTGTTGTTCCATGTCCAGTACGAGCTGTTGCTTCCTGACCTGCATATAGGTTTCTCAAGAGGCAGGTCAGGTGGTCCGGTATTCCCATCTCTTTCAGAATTTGCCACAGCTTATTGTGATCCACACAGTCAAAGGCTTTGGCATAGTCAATAAGGCAGAAATAGATGTTTTTCTGGAACTCTCTTGCTATTGCCATGATCCAGCAGAATTGGCAATTTGATCTCTGGTTCCTCTGCCTTTTCTAAAACCAGCTTGAACATCAGGAAGTTCACAGTTAACATATTGCTGAAGCCTGGCTTGGAGAATTTTGAGCATTACTTTACTAGCATGTGAGATGAGTGCAATTGTGCGGTAGTTTAAGCATTCTTTGGCATTGCCCTCTTTGGGATTGGAATGAAAACTGACCTTCTCCAGTCCTGTGGCTGCTGAGGTTTCCAAATTTGCTGGCATATTGAGTGCAGCACCTTCACAGCATCATCTTTCAGGATTTGAAATAGGTCAACTGGGATTCTATCACCTCCACTAGCTTTGTCCGTAGTGATGCTTTCTAAGGCCCACTTGACTTCACATTCCAGGATGTCTGGTTCTAGGTGAGTGATCATACCATCATGATTATCTGGGTCATGAAGATCTTTTTTGTCCAGTTCTTCTGTGTATTCTTGCCACCTCTTCTTAATATCTTCTGCTTCTGTTAGGTCCATACCATTTCTGTCCTTTATTGAGCCCATCTTTGCATGAAATGTTCCCTTGGTATCTCTAATTTTCTTGAAGAGATCTCTAGTCTTTCCCATTCTGTTCTTTTCCTCTATTTCTTTGCATTGATCGCTGAAGAAGGCTTTATTATCTCCTTGCTCTTCTCTGGAACTCTGCATTCAGATGCTTATATCTTTCCTTTCCTCCTTTGCTTTTCGCCTCTCTTCTTTTCACAGCTATTTGTAAGGCCTTCCCAGACAGCCATCTTGTTTTTGCATTTCTTTTCCATGGGGATGGTCTTGATCCCTGTCTCCTGTACAATGTCATGAACCTCATTCCATAGTTCATCAGGCACTCTATCTATCAGACCTAGGCCCTTAAATCTATTTCTCACTTCCACTGTATAATCATAAGGGATTTGATTTAGGTCATACCTGAATGGTCTAGCGGTTTTCCCTACTTTCTTCAATTTGAGTCTGAATTTGGTAATAAGGAGTTCATGATCTGAGCCACAGTCAGCTCCTGGTCTTGTTTTTGGTGACAAGCTGTCTTGTTCAGCTTCTCCATCTTTAGCTGCAAAGAATATAATCAATCTGATTTCGGTGTTGACCATCTGGTGATGTCCATGTGTAGAGTCTTCTCTTGTGTTGTTAGAAGAGGGTGTTTGCTATGACCAGTGCATTTACTTGGCAAAACTCTATTAGTCTTTGCCCTGCTTCATTCTGCATTCCAAGGCAAAATTTGCCTGTTACTCCAGGTGTTTCTTGACTTCCTACTTTTGCATTCCAGTCCCCTATAATGAAAAGGACATCTTTTTTGGGTGTTAGTTCTAAAAGGTCTTGTAGGTCTTCATAGGACTGTTCAACTACAGCTTCTTCAGCATTACTAGTTGGGGCATAGACTTGGATAACTGTGATATTGAATGGTTTGCCTTGGAGACGAACAGAGATCATTCTGTCATTTTTGAGATTGCATCCAAGTACTGCATTTGGGACTCTTTTGTTGACTATGATGGCTACTCCATTTCTTCTGAGGGATTCCTGCCCGCAGTAGTAGATATAATGGTCATCTGAGTTATATTCACCCATTCCAGTCCATTTTAGTTCGCTGATTCCTAGAATATCGACGTTCACTCTTGCCATCTCTTATTTGACCACTTCCAATTTGCCTTGATTCATGGACCTGACAGTCCAGGTTTTTATGCAATATTGCTCTCTACATCATCGGACCTCGCTTCTATCACCAGTCACATCCACAGCTGGGTATTGTTTTTGCTTTGGCTCCACCCCTTCATTCTTTCTGGAGTTATTTCTCCACTGATCTCCAGTAGCATATTGGGCACCTACTGACCTGGGGAGTTCCTCTTTCAGTATCCTATCATTTTGCCTTTTCATACTGTTCATGGGGTTCTCAAGGCAAGAATACTGAAGTGGTTTGCCATTCCCTTCTCCAGTGGACCATGAAGCCCACATGTGTTTTAATTTTGCCTAGGGAGTTATATTAGTGATGCTTTTTACCATTATTCATAGTTTTCTGTATTTTCTAAATTTCCTAGCACAAATTCATGTTATATTTATATAATCAGAACTCGTTTTTGAAATTCAATCTCAATGAAGGTTATCGTGACAGAAAATGTAAGTATGTAGATTCTCAAAGTTAATAAACATTAAATAGAAATCTATAGGTTTATAGTGCTAGACAATGGAGAGACAGATGGCCTCTGCATTGAAGAAGGGGTAGCTTAAAGGACAATTTAGAGAGTTAATTTTACTTCACATGGCAGAAAATATCTAAATTATAATTTAGATAGTAATTATTCATATTATGGGCTTCCCTAGTAGTTCAGTTGGTAAAGAATCTGCCTGCAATGCCGGAGACCCCGATTCAATTCCTGGGTTCAGAAGATCCCCTGGAGAAGTGATAGGCTACCCACTCCAGTATTCCTGGGCTTCCCCTGTGGCTCAGCTAGTAAAGAACCCGCCTGCAATGAGGGAGACCTGGGTTTGATCCCTGGGTTGGGAAGATCCCCTGGAGAAGGGAAAGAGTACCCATTCCAGTATTCTGGCCTGGAGAATTCCATGGACTATATATATAGTCCATGGGGTCGCAATGAGCTGGACACAACGGAGTGACTTTCACTTTCACTCATATTCAGTTCAGTTCAGTTCAGTTCAGTTGCTCAGTCATGTCCGACTCTTTGCGACCCCATGAATTGCAGCACGCTAGGCCTCCCTGTCCATCACCAACTCCCGGAGTTCACTAACTGTATTATCAAATAATCCATTTTTTAAATTGGAAATTGCAGAAGCCTATATTGTTTCAAAGTAACTTTCAGAGTATTAAGTAAAAGTTAATCAGAATAAAGTACAGTGTTTATTTAAACTGTTACATTAAACAACCACCATTATGCTAAAATCAAATCAGAGCAAATCTTTTGCAACTAAGATTCAGCTCCCAGAAAGTAATAGTTATACATGGAAAAACTGGTGGGACCAAATGGTAACCACTTAAATATATCACTAATATGAAAACTTTTCAACAGATAAACACAACAAGGATTACCTGGTTTAAGTTTCCAAGTGCAAATTCAATTTGAAATGATATTGTCAAAAATCTATGGTCTAAAGGAGGTTTTTTCCTAACATCTACAAAGAGAATGTACACTTAAAGCTTCTACTCACTGATCTGGGCTTTCAGAAACACATCAATACATGCAGTACATAAGAACCAGCTGTAAGAGATTTTTTTGTCAATACAAAGCAAGGTCGTGCATTATGGGAAGACTCAGCACTGTTTATTTCACTTCCAAAAAGGACTGTTCAAGGGCAAATTCTGAAAGAATGATTCTGAAGAACACTGAAACTCCTGAAAGAGCAGACAACTTTGGGAAAACTCTGAATATCTACGAGGGTATATTTGGATTATGTTGTAAATAAAAGCAAAGAGTTAAGATATATATATTTTTGCATTTATCGTCATGTAACTAAAAGTCTTTACTACTTATTTCACAACATGGAAATATAAATATCATAAAGAAAATAATAAATCAATGCAATCACAGTGATTCACACTGGAAAATTTAATATAACACAAAATAAGAAAAACTTGCAACTAAATGCTGACCAAAATCTCAATTCAATTTACTGATTCAGTTCAATTCAATTTTAATTCCCTATGTTAGATACCATACTGGTTGATGAGATCCACTGTTGCTGCTGCTGCTAAGTCACTTAAGTGGTGTCCGACTCTGTGTGACCCCATAGACGGCAGCCCACCAGGCTCCCCTGTCCCTGGGATTCTCCAGGCAAGAACACTGGAGTGGGTTGTCATTTCCTTCTCCAATGCATGAAAGTGAAAAGTGAAAGTGAAGTCGCTCAGTCATGTCCGACTCTTCGTCACCCCATAGACTGCAGCCTAACAGGCTCCTCCATCCATGGGATTTCCCAGGCAAGAGTACTGGAGTGGGGTGCCATTGCCTTCTCTGGAGATCCACTGTTAATGCTTCCTAAATAATATACTTTCTCTCTATAGAGCATATTAATAGGGGATAGGGACAGTCTAGGGTGAGGACACTTATACGTGTACCTTGGGTATCAAATTTAAGGAGCACAAAAACCTCATTAATCAACATAAACAATAACAAAATATTAAAAAATAGAACTAATGCAAAAAATGCATAATAAAAATATCCAAATTTTAACATAGATAAGATGTGTCAGAAAACATGTACCAAATACTACTTATTTAAAAAAAATTCACATTACAAATGTTTTCCAGGGCTAAATTTCAAGCTATAAAATAAATAAGTCATGGGGACATAATGCATAGATAGCAAGGTGGCTCTAGTTAATAATGCTGTAATTCATATTTGAAAGTTGATAAGAGAGTAGATTTTAAAAATTCTTATCACAAGGGGAAAAAATGTACTTATGTATGTGACAAATGTCAGCTAGACTTACTGTGGTGATCATTTTATAAATACACAAATGTATCAAGTCAGTATGTTGTATACTTAAAACTAATATATATATATGTGTGTGTATACAATATGAAGTTATATGTCAACTATACCACAATTAAAAAAGAAAATTTAGTATTATAGGAAAAATGTTTTTAAAATGAACAGAAGATAGACCTTTTACATAGATATCTTTAAGACTTCAAGATCTTCACATAATTCTCTCTCAAGAACATAAAGATGAAACACCACCCAGAATATTTCAGCTTTTTCCCTCATTAAGAGATGGAAAGGAAATCGTGTGTAAGACACGGATCTTCAGAAGAAAGCCATTAACAGAAAATAAAACATTGGTATTTACAAAGCAAATCTCATTCTTCATGAGGGATGGTTAAAAGAAGAGAACGTTTTTTGCAATTATTATGATACTCCTTTAGAAACATGTATTTAATATTTGACTAACCTTTTTTTCATGGTCTAGACACTGACTTATTTCCCCAAGCCTTCTACAAACAATCTTTTTGAAAGCCAACATTCATGCTACTCTGAGAAGCCTTGAGGAAATAAGATGAAATATACACAAGAAACAAAAGTAAGAACACTGAAGAGAAAAAAGAATAGCCCCTGATAACCAGCTAGTGCTCCAGGAAATTTTCTTTGGAACAATGAACAAGATCTAGCTGTAACATAATACATTGAAATAAGGAAAAGAAAGTAACCCCAGAGCTATGGAATATCAAATTAGCAAATCGGGAACTCTGGTTATTTAATGAACTAAAGACTAGTTTGTTTAAACCTGTGCTATATTCTTTGAATGAAATTGTTACTTCCAAATAATTCAGTGATTATATGTAACTAAATTCTTCACTTATATTAAATGTTTGAAGATTTTGAAAAGTAAATTAATAGTATTTTAAAATAAATTAATATAGGAATATGACTTCAGAAGATTATACATATGCAAACAATTCGATTAACTTCTGAGTTGCTGTATTCCATTCTAGATTCTCATCTGATAAATTCTCATCTCCTTGATGAGGTAGGATTATTGAAATATTGAAATGGCTAATTCCTAATTCCCATGTCAAATATTCTAAATCAATATTTCTAGAGTTGGAACCTGAGAAACTGCCTTTTTTTTTTTTTTTTTTTTTTTTTTGCCACATCATATGGCATATGGGATCTTATTCCCTAACCAGGAATCATACCCATGCCCCCTGAATTGGAAGTACAGAGTTTTAACCTCTGGATGGCCAAGGAACTCTGAGAAACTACATTTTTAAGAAGCTCCTGAGGCAAGGCTTATACATTGAAGTTTGAGGACTGTTGCTGAGTGTAGAGCTTTAATTTGGATTTTTAAAAAACAGGAATGATGGAAATAGTTCATGGGACAAATTTTTAGGTTTAGTACTATAAAATGATCTGCTCCAAAGCATTTTTATAGGATTTAAGTTCTATTTCTTTGATTCAGTTAAACTGAGGTTGATTGATGGTAATTATAATAAGCTTGCTTAGGTAATTACAATAGCATAATTGGCCACTACTGCAGGGGGAAAAAAAAAACAACTAAAAACTGTGTTCCAGTGCTTCAGTGTCTCAGTCTTAAAATGTCTAAATAAAGATTTAAAAAAAACACAGAACACTATAATTTGTTAGTGCCCTACATTATGAAAGCTTATAAGTACTAACTTCTTCACTATTTGTATATAAAATGATTTTATTTATATTCTGAAATCTTAGTTTCAATTCTGTTAAACAGAAAATGACTGGGATACATGCTACTATTAATGTTGCTATTATTTTCAAGCCTAGTATTTCAGGACCTTTGGATTCTCAACCCTCCACTGCCATGGTGGCATGGTTATTCTGCCAGCATGATGATCTTCTGACACATACTTCTCCAACACTCAAGGGAAGCAGAAGTGGAAGCTTCAATCAGTCATGGAGGTGGGTCTCACCATGAAGAGACCTGGAGAAAAGAAGGGCCAGCTTGTCTAAAGAAGAGGCTGGGCTGGGCATGCATCCCCATCCATCAGTGGGAAACAGAAGGACAACTGAATCTGTAGCAAATCAAGCATTATAGATTATAGACTGTTAATGCTAGAATGGATTTGAGGGGACATATAAACAAGGCCCTTCATTTTACCAATGAGAAAGTAAAAGCAGAAAACAGTTAAGTAAATTGCTAGGTCTTTGAAAAGAAAAGATCTTAAGGATCACCACAGTAACACTGTTTATTATGGTCTCCATGAAGTCTCTAGCCCATAACGGAATATGTGAACTTACTCTTCATAGTAATTATACTCTATGGTCAATGCTTGCTCAATCTTAGGAAAGTTGAAAGTAAAGGGAAGGAAAAAAAGACTGCAAATGCTCTCTAAATTGACAACTTTGTGTGTGTGTGTGTGTGTGTGTGTGTGTGTGTGTGTAAATTAAGCTACTTTTTAAATCTCCTTGAATCTTCTTACCTCACATAGTTGACTTAAGGAGTCAAATTAGCTTTCAGACTATCTACTCAAATGAAAGAATGTTCAAAAAAGATCATAGCTGTTAGACAAGGAATAGAAGGGAGTATAAAATGATATAATCCATGGTGGTTTCTCCAAAGAAGACATACGGATGGCTAATAAATACATGAAAAGATGCTCAACATCGCTCACTGTTAAAGAAATGCAAATCAAAACTACAATGAGTTATCACCTCAACACCAGTCAGAATGGCCATCATCAAAAAATCTGCAAACAATAAATGATGGAGCGGGTATGGAGAAAAGGGAACCCTCTTGCACTGTTGGTGGGAATGTAAATTGATGCAGCCACTATGGAGATCAGTATGGAGATTCCTTAAAAAAAAATAACTAGGAACAAAACCACCAAATAACCCAGCAATCCCACTACTAGGCATATATTCTGAGGAAACCAAAACTGAAAAAAGATACATGTACTCCAAAGTTCATTGCAGCTCTATTTATAATAGCTGGGATATGGAAGAAATCTAGATGCCCACTGACAGATGAATGGATAAAGAAGTTATGGTACATATACACAATGGAATATTACTCAGCCATAAAAAGGAACACATTTGAGTCAATCCTAATGAGGTGGATGGACATACAGCCTAGTATACAGAGTGAAGCAAGTCAGAAAGAGAAAAACGAATGTCATATACTAATGCATATATATGGAATCTAGAAATATGGTACTGATGAACCTATTTGCAGAGCAGCAATGGAGACACAGACATAAAGAACAGACATATGGACATGGCTGAGTGGCAGGGAGGAAGGAGAGAATGGGATGTATGGAGAGAGTAACATGGAAATATATATATTATCATATGTAAAATAGATAGCCATTGGGAATTTGCTGTATGACTCAGGGAACTCAAACTAGGGCTCGGGAATAACCTAGTGTTTTTGGGTGGGATGGGGAGTGATGTTCAAGTGGGCAGGGGCATGGGTAAACCTATGGTTGATTTTTGTTGATGTTTGGTAGAAACCAACAGAATACTATAAAGCAATTGTCCTTCAATTAAAAATCAATTAAAAAGATCTTAGATGTTAGAAAAGAAATAGAAGGAAGTATAAAATGATCCGTGGTCATTTCTTTTGATCAGAACACTTTTTCATTTGCTTCAGTTCAGTTAAGTCGCTCAGTTGTGTCTGACTTTTTGTGACCCCATGGACTACAGCATGCCAGGCTTCCCTGTCCATCACCAACTCCCGGAGCCTGCTCAAACTCACGTCCATTGAGTTGGTGATGCCATCCAACCATTTCATCCTTTGTCATCCCCTTCTCCTCCTGCCTTCAATTTCCCAGCATCAGGGTCTTTTCCAAGGAGTCATTTCTTTGCATCAGGTGGCCAAAGTATTGGAGTTTCAGCTTCATTTACTTATTCATAACCAAAGAGCTGAGCTGCAGTTTTCATTACTGATCCCTGCAAATAGGCACATACCCTCTGACATTTAACTCTTATGACAAAATCCCACACAATGTCATAATGGAACTATACATAAACCCCATGCTTCAGTGAAACACAGAATCCTAAACTATCAGAGCAACATGAAGATACCTTGTTTTCTAACAACCATTCACAGAATCATAACTTATTCATGACTGATGGTCCTTAAATGGACATTCATACTGGGACATACCAGGGACATGTGATAGCATATCATGTTTGATTTTTCAAAGAACAGTCAAAGGAAAATGGTCATAGAGGTGAGTCTTTTGTTGAAAATATATGTGTGTCAGTATTTGTGTGTGTGTGCGTGTGTGTGTGTGTTTGTGTGTGGTTAGGGAAACATGAAGAGAGATGAAATAGAAGAAAACATGGGCAATAGAAGAAAACTTAGTCTGAACATGAGTATAGTGAACAGTCTTTATTCAGGAGATCTTGAGTCACTTTACAATGGATGTAGTTAGGTAGATGGAGGCCCAGCCACCTCTACTTTCCATCATGAAAGCTTTGGGGCATCATTCAATCTTCCCAGTAGACTGGCACTGAATTTCTTTCCATAAGATTTGGTGCATAGAATAAAACCACCATCACAGTATTAGAGAAAGTTTTCTGGCTAGAATTTTCCCAAACCCTTCTCCAAGCTTATACATTCCCATCAAATAATGTACCTCTTTCTGAAGCACGTCTTTAAAAAATGAGGTCAAAGGGTAAAATATATCAACATTCAATTCATAGTGCCAGAGAAGAAAAATAATGTAATGGTTTTCCAGTTCTTTTTTCTATATTTTACTATGTTTTAAGTAATCATGATTCAGTTAATGTAATCACTGAATATCGCTGCTACCCTAAGATGAATAATATCTTATTTCAGAGATGACTGGGGTTAGCTACACTGTCTTTGTTCAGAAAGTCCAGATTTCATAGCCTGGGGATGTAGAATACAGTTTTTCTATCTACGAACTGCATTTTTTGTAGAAATCTGTCAGCTTTACTCAGCAGCTATCTCTACCCAAAGGCCTATCTATTCTGGATTAAATGTCAGTCCTCTCGCCTTTTCTCCCTGCTTTTCTATGGGCACAGAAATAGTGTATAGAAAGTGAAAAGTTATTTTTGGATCTGGTGATATTAGCTTGGATTTTGAATTTTGGAAATTCAGTTTAGGAGTTTTTGCATCTGCTTTTTACATCTGCTTTCTGCTCAGTATAAAACTAATAATAATCAAGTTCATAAAATATTATAAAAAACTAATATAAAAAAGGAAATTTTCAGGGTACCGTAACATATTTGCAGTAAGAGCCTTTTGCTGGTAATTGGAAGATTCGGCTTCACTTCACTGTTTAATTACCCACAAAACTGTTTATTGCCCTATATATTCCTCCAACAAGAACATAATCCCTTTAATGTGCCCCTCAGAAAACCAGGGAACATGGCATGGGTACAACACATGCTATTCTTTTCAAACATCACAGCCAAATTTTAGTCTGACCTTCAGACTCTGACAATGTATTCTAAAATTAGTATATGTTTGAAGTGAAAGGAGTTATGATTTGAAGCTGAATGACAGAACTGTGGTGTTAAAACCTAATTAATAATTATACATAAATAATGTCAGCAATATTAATTTTAATTAAATATAACTGATAGTTTATACAACTATACTTTTTAAAATTCTTGAAATATTTTGTTTGTGTGATTAAATATTGTGTACTTGTGTATAGTTATTTAGAGAGGTATATTTATCTTTCTTTTTAAAGCTTATAAATAAATTTAATAATTACAAACCACTGATTTTTTGTTTAAAAGGTAACTTTTTCATAGTCATTAAAAACAAAATAAAACTAGCTTCCTTTTATACTTTCTATGCAAAAATCATTACAGAATAGTTAATAGTTATTTACAATATTGTTTAAAAGACTTTAAGTATTTTCAATTACAATTGTGCAGTTCTAGACCTGTGGTTTAAATTTGTGCACATGTATGCACTTTGTGTAATAGCCAGAATCAAAATGTAGCATCTGTCCATCTCATTTATTTAGCACTGACAATAATATGTGCTGGTTATTGTGCTAGACATGGGGCTAGGGGCTACAAAGATAAGATGTCTCTTCTCCAAAGGAATTTAGAATCTAGTGGAAAGCAAGGTATCTAAACCAACTGTTACAATGTGTGATGTGAGGCAATCAGGGGGTCATTATAAGGTTCTGTGGGAAGAGAGGGAGGGAGGTGGGTTTAGAAGAGAAGCAGAAATTTGCTGGGTTGGATAGACTGGAGAAAGCATTCTCTGTAGGAGGAATAACACTGGGTGCTAAGGCCGCTGCTGCTGCTAAGTCACGTCAGTCGTGTCCAACTCTGTGTGACCCCACAGACAGCAGCCCACCAGGCTCCCATCCCTGGGATTCTCCAGGCAAGAACACTGGAGTGGGTTGCCATTTCCTTCTCCAGTGCATGAAAATGAAAAGTGAAAGTGAAGTTTCTCAGTCGTGTCCGACTCTTCACGACCGTGTGGACTGTAGCCTACCAGGCTCCTCCGTCCATGGGATTTCCCAGGCAAGAGTACTGGAGTGGGTTGCCATTGCCTTCTCTGGGTGCTAAGGCAGGGAGAGACATTAAAGATCATGGAAAAGATTCTGTTCGATATGTGCAAGTCACTTGGGTAAGCAGCATATGCTGGTAAGACATCAAGATCTCAGATAATACCTTGTAGGATTCTACTTGGCATCTAAAGAAACTGAGGTTTCATATTATTGATGAAGAGAAAATAGTGAAAAATTACATAGGACACATGGGAAGATCTACGTGTAAGAAGGAAAGGATGCATTAGCAGCATAGTAGATGACAGATTTAACAGCATGGTTAAAGGCAACAAGGCTACTCAGGGTACCACCATCAAAATGAATGAGGTTAACAAATGGGGAGATGAGAAGGAGATTCAGATATGAGAGGTATTTAGGAGGTGAAAAACAAAAGGCTGTGTGGATAATTATATGGTAGGTGAGGAAGTGAGAGAGGTCACCAGAGACTCCTCATTTTCCTGCAGGGATCACGAGGGATAAAGATGCTGTCCACAGAGGCAAAGCAGGAAGAGCAGGCTGGTAGCTGGAGTGGAAAGGGAAAAGCAGTGATATCTGTTCTGAGTGGGCTTGATGCATCTATGAGAATTCACAAGTAATGAAACTGTAGTAGGCAGCTAGACTAGACCATGTCCATTTTGAAGCCCAGGTGGAAGATACAGGCTGGAGACAGTGTCTGTGCCTCATCTAAGTGCTATTTTGATCCAGGAGCTACAGACGAGCTTGCTGCAAAGCATGTATAGTGAGAAGTAGGCCAGGAACAGAACTCTGAGAAGCAGTCATTCTGGAATAGACCACAAAGAATAGTAGCTAAGTTCACACCACAGAAATAATCCTAGAAAACTTGAAAATTACATTCACGCACACATTTCTATTCTAAATGCCAACTGTTCATTTAAGTTAGAGGTCTTGTTTTGATTACTTCCTCTACATAAGAGATTATTCAGATAGATGATCTTAAATACAGAGAATTTAAAAAATGATCCTTTCCAGTGAGAGATATTGGCCTGCAGTCAGCTTTGGGTTTTGGCTTGTGGAGAGAAGGGCTAGGGAAGGGGAAACAAGCTAAATCAGTAAGTGTGATCCCTTCCTGGAGCTTTTCTTCTTCTCTTTTCCAGGAGTATATATTTACACATGTTAATTGCATTTACTATGTATCATTGAGTGTTTGAGACAAGATTTGCCATATGTAACAAAAGCTACTAAAATCTCTGCCTGGGGAGCTCAAATTGACTGGGACAGAGGGATGATAAATTAACCAAATAAATTAAATTATATAGCAAGTGAGATTGGGACAGATGTAGTAGAGAAAATAAAGTATGGAAGAAAAACTGGGAATTCAGCGCTGGGGGCAAGGGTTGAAATCAAGACTGGCTTCCTGGGTATGCAGGCTATGAGTCACACAGGGCCCCAGGTGCAGAAGGGCTCCATGTTGGGTATAACGTTCCACTGCCAATGTCTTAGACTTCTTAATTTTTAAACAAGTGGCCCTTGAAATGATCCACTCAGTCCTGGTTGTAATTGTCAATATGGTGGGTAAGAAAGCCCGCTTTTAGTGGTATCTTTCCTTTGGCTCACCAGATAGATTCTCCACCTTTCTCTGAACTCTTCTGTCCCAGGAGGCTGACCACATGGATAGTATCAGGAACCTCCTTTGCCCTCTGGCTGTGGATTTGGTTCCAATCACAGGGAGCCCAGGCAGAAGTTCAAGAGGTCATTGCTTCTCTCAAGAGGTCCCGACTACCCACTTCTGTTGACCTATGTTCTACAGCTGTTTCTATGCCCATCTAAGGCCCATCTAAGGCTCTGCTGACCAAACCTGCCATGTACATACCCTGCTGGTCTACCTGTTCGCTGCCCATACCTTTAATAAATCATACTTAAACTTTTCTCATTTGAGTATGTCACGAATGTAATGCCAGTACTCTGACTGAACTCTCCCTCATTAAGAAGGTGACACTTGAGTAGATCCTGATGAGAGGGGAGGGGAAAGCAGTGGGGCTATCTGGAGAAGACAATGCTAAGTCTTGACATCACAAAAGGTCTGAAAACTAGTCTGCAGGACAAATCTGCAGTCTGCAGCCTGCTGCCTCTTATTGTAAATAAAGTGCAATCGGAAGAAAGCCACATCCACTCCTGTATGCATTACTTATGGCTATTTTGTGTTACAATGCCAGAGTTCAGTAGTTGTGACAGAAAGCACATGCCCACAGAGCCTGAATTATGTACCGTAAGTACCCCACATTCACACGAGTTCCTTCCAGACATGTGAGTCCAGTTTGTTCATAAGTCCAACAAAGTTAGCCCAGGTACCCAACTAACACAACCAGCTATATAATACTGCACTGTAATAGGCTTATAATGCTTTTCAGACATATAATACATAAGAAGCAGACACAAAAAATAAATCATTTTTCGTCTTACAGTACAGAACCTTGTAACAACAGCTGGCACACAGCTGGCATCAAGTGAATAGACAGAGGAGTTACTGACTGGAGAAGGGAGAGGAGGTGGGAGATGGTGGAGCTGACGGATCATCATCAACAGGAGATGGAGGGCGAGCTGCCATTTGACTCACACCTGACACTGATGGCACAGGTTCTGGTTCCTTGCTGGAGCCAGATGCACGCTCGCGTCTTTGAGAGTCTGCAACTTGAAGGTTTGTATGTAGGGGACTTACTGTACTATCTTTTCTGTTACAGATAGCTTGCTAACCCCTGAATCAGGAGACTAGGAAGGAGACCAAAGAGTCTGGAGTTTAGTGGCTGATGCAGAGAGTGACAGAAGACAGCGTCACAGAAGAAATAGGAGGACACGTGATTTAGGGCCTCGTGAGTCTTATGAAATGCTCTGAGGGAAGGACTTACATTTTACCAGGACAACTCTGGTTATTGCCTTAAGAGTAGTCTTAAGCAAGGATAAAAGTAGAGAGATGGAGTGGGGGAGGGGACATACTCTTCTGATAAGCCAGAAATGAAGTGATGGCAGCTGTGTAGCAGCAGAGCTGCTGAGAAGTGGTCAGAGTCTATCATAGTCATGATAGAGCCAAATTAATTCACTGAGGGGCTGAATGTGAAGTGTGCAAGGAGCCTGAACCACAGCTTTCTTTCATGAGCAGCTGCAAGTAAGGAGCCATCCTGAACTGAGGCGGGAACGTTTGTGGAAGGGGAGGGGAGATGGGTAAGAGTAGAGTGCCTGCGGCACAGCCCGTGAGTTCCGTTTCAGACTTCATGAACTTTAAAGTCTGATTAAGCATACAAGTAGCTCTGAGGCAGAAGGTCAATGCTTGGTCCTGCGAGTTGAGGAAAAAAATGTTTCAAGAAGGAAGGAAGGCCACTCTACGACAGACAGAAAAGGACTCTGGGGCACTGGCCTTTCACTGCCAAGTGCAGCTGCAGGGCCATTAGGATGAGGTTGAGGAAGCGACCATTGAGGTCAGCAACCAGGAGTTCCCTGCTGACCTTCACAGGAGCAATTTCTGCGGAGTGATGTGGCTGCAAGCCTGCCAGGAGTGAACTTCAGAGAGACTAGGAGGCAAGAGGAAGCACAGACAGGGAGCATAGACAACTCTCAGTCTGGTAATGATGAAAAGATGAAAATGAGAAAAGTAGGAGGTTACTAGAGGTAGAAACTAAGGTTTTTTTTTAAGTGATAGACTATAACCCAGCATGTTAGTATGCTGTTAGGAAGGATCTTATAGACAGGAAGATATTGATGACGCAGGATAGAGGGTAAGAACTGTCCTTGTAGGTGAAAGGGGATGCAATCTAGTAAGTAAGCATCGGCCTTAGTGACCAGCGGGGAGACAGACATCTCGTGGCCTGTGACACTGAGATATTTAGTAAATAATCAGTCGATCAATATTGAATTTCAGTCTTCCTACAGTTAAACCTCCTAATACTTTGTGAACAGTTTGGGCATTAGTATATAGTCAAGAGCCTGAAGTTCAGTTCACGGTTTTGTCACTGATGAGCTCTGAAGACTCTCAAGCAAGACATCTAACCTTTCTTTGACTTAGTTTGCTTTTCATTAAGAAATACAGTATCTACTGGTCAATGTAGTGCCTGGCAAATTAATAAGTTATCTAAACAAACCTCCCCAGGCACCAAATTTCTCTGATTCTTGATCCTACAGAATGCCATATAGAACAACAACAACAAAAAAAAGACAGGTATTTGTAGACTCAGATGTCTACACCTGAGTCAGGAAGATCCCCTGGAGAAGGGAATGGCAACCCACTCCAGTATCCTTCCCTGGAGAATTCTGTGGACAGAGGAGCCTGGTGGGCTACAGTCCATGGGGTCGCAAAGAGTCAGACACAACTGAGTGACTAACACACTACACACCATGTCTACATAGCAATAGCCACGTACAGGTCCTGTCATAGTGCCACTGCTGCTAAGTCACTTCAGTCGTGTCCGACTCTGTGCAACCCCATAGACAGCAGCCCACCAGGCTCCCCCATCCCTGGGATTCTCCAGGCAAGATGTCATAGTGCATTATTGCCATTTATATATCTTCAATGTCCTCCAAATGAAATATATTTACTCTCTATGTCTGAACACTCTCTATAATTAAGTTTAATTTCTGAGAGGACTTACCTTTTACACAAACAACACACGTTTAATCTTCTAGTAGCTATTATTCCCACAGGCTGTTAACACGTTAAGCTTGACTAAATATTTTAAGTACACCCTGTTCATCTTTGGAGATACAGTACAAATATCACCCCCACCGGGAGGCACTCCTGGGTCTCCTTGGCGAGAATGCCTCCTCTTCTGGCCCCACTGCAGCCTATTCACACCCGTGCTCTGACACTGGCCAGCGTGTGATCTGTTGACATTTCTGTCTCCTTTTCTAGATTGTAAGCACCTTATCCTTTTCTTCCTGTGCTGTCAGTGACTGGCACAGAGTAGACACGAGATAAATATTTGCTGAATGAATTCCAATGTATACACTTCCGAATGGAGGCTGATCAAATAAAATGGCATGATATGCAAGGAAAGAAATGGAGTAAAAGCCTGCTGAGACAGGAGGCTTGTGCAAATGTTCACTAGAAAGGCAGTCTCATGGTACTGCTGCTGCTGCTGAGTCGCTTCAGTCGTGTCCGACTCTGCGCGACCCCACAGACGGCAGCCCACCAGGCTCCCCCGTCCCTGGGATTCTCCAGGCAAGAACACTGGAGTGGGCTGCCATTTCCTTCTCCAATGCATGAAAGTGAAAAGTGATAGTGAAGTCGCTCAGTCGTGTCCGACTCTTTGCAACCCCATGGACTGCAGCCCACCAGGCTCCTCTATCCATGGGATTTTCCAGGCAAGCGTACTGGAGTGGGGTGCCATTGCCTCTCTGTCTCATAGTACACATACTTACAATTCGGAGTATGTGATGAAAACACTCTAGTTTTAAAGAATTGCTTTGGTAGAGTCCGGAGAGACTTTTTTGACTAGGTTATTCAGTATTAAAAACAGATTTCTGATCTATTCTACTTCCACTCTTGGTAACACTTATATTAAAAAGACTTAGGGGTTTATTTTCTTAAGAAAGTACACATATGTCCTGGACCAACCTTTATTTTAGGAGTGTATTGACAACAATGAACTACAGAAGCCATAGATCTAAGACTCTCAAGTAAGAAAGTATATAAATAGAGTTTATACTATGTGAATTTTCAGCACTGAACTTCCTGGCAGAAGGAAGCTGACTTATCACTGTTAGATTCACTCTTTCCCAACCTAGTCCTTCTCTTTCCCTTGCTGTGAGGTCTCTGTCTTCAAATTCTCTATTAGATTTCTTAATGGACAATCTGCTTCAGCAGTTTTCTGAGAAAAAAAAAATAGCTTCATTTCCCTCCACAATGGCAGTTAAACCTTCCATTTCATATGAAATCAAGGGGAGACATCTGTGCTTTGTCATCAAAAAAGTAAACAGTTTTATTTTTCTAATTATTATCTGCTTATCAGCCTTGGAGGAAGAATTCACTTGCCTTTGTGCCACCTTGAGAATTCAGTCTTAATTCCCCAAGTCCAGGCCCAAGATAGACTCATTACCTTTCTGTTAGTGTTTATCTGCATCTGCTCGGATGTATACTGTTTACATCCAGTATTGAACCACCCTTCACATTAAGCTTAAATTAGAAACGTTTTTTTTCCCAGTAAAGATAATCTATATCCCACTAGTCTTCAGGAAATTTAATCATTCAGCAGTAGATGAAAATGTTTCAGAGCCATGAAGGGCTTTGAAGCTGATGTCTTCCATTATCAGATGCTTGTGTAAGTAAATACACTGAAAGTCAGAAATGAAATGCCCACATCAACTACTAAGAAGTCTGAAGCTCTTGTCTACTATTCATTGCTTTTGGCTTATATTGAGAGAGAGCGAGCTTTTGCTGTCCCCAAGTCCCAGGAGGGCAACTACTCAGAAGGAATGAAGCGTCTAGATAACAGATCACAATGAAAGGGAGAAAAGAACGCATTGGTTTTTGCTTCTCTCTAGACACACTACAGAACTGGTTTTCTGAGTGTGTTTTCTTTTTGTTCTATAATATGATTATTTGAAAAACTCTCACAGCACTCCATACTCGGGAGATCTCAAAAGGTCTGTTGACTGTTGTAACAGCTCTGACTAAACACCCATTTCTTACGGCAAGTGTAGAACGCCACATATGGCAATAACAACCAGTGCCTCACAGGTGTCACGCAGACCCTGAGGAAATCTGAGCCCAGCAAATCACAGGAGCCAGACCTTAAGCCAAACCAGATTTCCAGGTTACATAAATAGGCCTACTGGGGTGAAGGGAAAAGAGAGAACAAAAGTTGCAATAATAGTGAGGAAACTAATGAATTAAGAACATTTGCTGGTAAATCACAGAGAAGAACTGGTGATTGCCTTAGCACTGCTCTGTCTGGACAGTTGAGATGCTAAAGTAGTCCAGTGTTTAGCCAATCAGATATTAAACTGTTGGTCTCTGCTAATATCTCTAACAATGTGAGAGTCCAGAGAGAACTAAGTGGTCCCTCTGTCTATGGAACACTAACACTCCACCAGAGAAAGAAGAGACTGCTTAAACAGAAATCATGACATCTGGAGGATGGAGATGGTTAATAAAAAGAAAGAAAAGGAAAGGAAAAAAGAAAAGCATAGCCCTTCCTCTTTATCCACCTCACATCAAGCCCTCCTGAATAATAAGTACAGAAGAAAGCATTCAAGAAAAGTGTAGCCATTCCTTTTTATCTACCTGCTGAATAATAAGTACATAATAAAACTTGCAAGTGATCAGGGATGCCATTTCCATCCCAGAAACATTTTGAACTGTTCACCTGGGTTGAGAAATAGAATTAGACCCATCTACACCTGAAAGATGATGCTGTGAAAGTGCTGCACTCAATATGCCAGCACATTTGGAAAACTCAGCAGTGGCCACAGGACAGGAAAAAGGCAGTTTTCATTCCAATCCCAAAGAAAGGCAATGCCAAAGAATGATCAAACTACCACATAATTGCACTCATCTCACATGCTAGTAAAGTAATGCTCAAAATTCTCCAAGCCAGACTTCAGCAATATGTGAACTGTGAACTTCCAGATGTTCAAGCTGGTTTTAGGAAAGGCAGAGGAACCAGAGATCAAATTGCCAACATCTGCTGGATCATCAGAAAAGCAAGAGAGTTCCAGAAAAACACCTATTTCTGCTTTATTGACTATGCCAAAGCCTTTGACTGTGTGGATAACAATAAACTGTGGAAAATTCTGAAAGAGATGGGGATACCAGACCACCTGACCTGCTTCTTGAGAAATCTGTATACAGGTCAGGAAGCAGCAGTTAGAACTGGACATGGAACAACAGACTGGTTCCAAATAGGAAAAGGAGTACATCAAGGCTGTATATTGTCACCCTGTTTATTTAACTTCTATGCAGAGTACATCATGAGAAACACTGGGCTGGAAGAAGCACAAGCTGGAATCAAGATTGCTGGGAGAAATATCAAAAACCTCAGATATGCAGGTGACACCACCCTTATGGCAGGAAGTGAAGAGGAACTAAAAACCTGTGGATGAAAGTGAAAGAGGAGAGTGAAAAAGTTGGCTTAAAGCTCAACATTCAGAAAACGAAGATCATGGCATCCGGTCCCATCACTTCATGGGAAATAGATGGAGAAACAGTGGAAACAGTGTCAGAGTTTATTTTTTTGGGCTCCAAAATCACTGCAGATGGTGATTACAGCCATGAAATTAAAAGACACTTACTTGGAAGAAAAGTTATGACCAACCTAGATAGTATATTCAAAACCAGAGACATTACTTTGCCAACAAATGTCCATCTAGTCAAGGTTATGGTTTTCCCAGTGGTCATGTATGGACGTGAGAGTTGGACTGTGAAGAAGGCTGAGTTGATGCTTTTGAACTGTGGTGTTGGAGAAGACTCTTGAGTGTCCCTTGAACTTCAAGGAGATCCAACCAGTCCATTCTGAAGGAGATCAACCCTGGGATTTCTTTGGAAGGAATGATGCTAAAGCTGAAACTCCAGTACTTTGGCCACCTCATGCAAAGAGTTGACTCATTGGAAAAGACTCTGATGCTGGGAGGGATTGGGGGCAGGAGGAGAAGGGGATGACAGAGGATGAGATGGCTGGATGGCATCACTGACTCGATGGACATGAGTCTGAGTGAACTCCGGGAGTTGGTGATGGACAGGGAGGCCTGCCGTGCTGCGATTCATGGGTCGCAAAGAGTCAGACACGACTGAGCGACTGAACTGAACTGACACCAGTTGTAAGAAATCTAGAATGATACAATAGAATCCCCCCAAATGATATCCAAAATTCAACATATTCTACTGGGAGATATATATTGCCCTAAAGTTGAAGTAGATACTGCATCCACCAAGCACCTCTCAAAAGACTTTGAATTTTTACAAAACTCTCTTATTTATCATCTGCTTACTCTATGCTGGGAACTTACTATGTGTAAATGGCTAAACTAATTTACACATATTGTCTAATTCCATCATTACAATTACCTTATGGGGTACATACAATTATGAATCCAATTTCACAGATGAGAAACCTGAGGCTTAAAGAGTTGAAACAAGCACTTGACCATTAATTGGAAGGCTGAGCTCTTAACCCCTATTCTATGTTGACTATCAGTCACAAACTATTCATTTCTCTAACTTCTGACCCCTGGGGTCACAACAGCAATTGTCAGGTCTGTATAACATATCTTGTGTTGTTTGCACCAAAGTTAAATACTGCTCCTGGCCAGCACTGGGACCAGTTCCCAGCACCTGACACACTTCTGAGCTTCTATCTGGACCAAGGTCTTAGAAGCAGAGAACACTTTGAATTCTTCCTACAATAAAGCTATTGTCTTTTTCTTTACAAAGAATCAGGATATGTGACAAATATCTGAATGGCTATTTTAAGACATTTTGAAAGCTTTAATTGAAACTCATTTCATGTGCCTCCTCATGCAGTTCTAAATTTCATTTCTCCTAAATGCAAAAAAAGAAAAACCAACTTTTTTTTCAGAGGTTTTATCAGGGAAAGAGACTTTTGGTAAATATGCCATTTTTTCTTCCATCATTATTATACTTCTAAGTGCTATAAAATGGAAAAAACACTTGAAATAGAGTACAGCTGAAAATTTCTGAACTGTCAAAATCAAGGGTTTACAAAATGATAAATCCTGATCACTCAATCCATGTAAGAAAAAGGTCACCACTGTCACGGTAGGATCATTACTGGCTGCAAAGTGACAGAGTGCATGGCTGATGCAGACCTTCACTTCAATAGCTTATCACACAGCCTCAACATCAACTCCCCTTCAGACTTGCCTTGGTGTCTGGGTTACCTTCATTCTCAAAGTCACCTCAGATCTTGCACTTTTGTATCCTTCTTGACCTCCTCACAAGCACTGAATCTTATTATTTTTTTCTTTTAAGTAGCTTTGTCTGGGAGGGCACAGGTCAGAGGCAGGTTGGTAGGAATGGACTAGTGGGGTCTTCTGGAGGTCTTTACAGAAATCTGATCTGCTGAATTGGGTTAATGTCCATTTGTATTTTGGACAGATGCCCAGAAGCTAGTGGACAGTAGGGTCTTTTAAAAACAACACAATTACAAAAACAGAAAGCAAAATAAATAAATAAATGAAAGCAATGTTTGGAGAGCAAGGGAGACCATAAAAATGCATTGTACTCCATCAGGTATTTGATTTAATTTTTTTCCCATTTCTATTATTAATCAGGATTTTTTTAAAGTTTAATTTTAATCATTCTCTTTTCCTATAACACTGCATGCAGTAAAATCATCCTTAGAGCTGAGGAATAGCTCCATGGTAACAGATTCTAAAACATCAGCTCAGGATGGAGCTTTCAGTGTGTGATCACAGCTCGAAAAGGAGGAGAAGGAAATGATGAAATTTCACATTGTTTTTTTTTTTTTTTTTTCCTTCCTTGGGAATAATATCCTGTAAAAGAAGTCTGCAATCTCAGGAGGTAATTGGAAGCAGGGCAGGGAAGAAAATAGAGTCAAGTGGCAGATCATGCTTAAAATATCATTAAACTAGTTATGGAATTTCTAGCTTTGAAATAAATCCTTTATTTTAGTTCCCTAGAGAGATGAAAAAAAGCATTTCCTACTCAATAGAGCAGAAAAGAACTCTCTACCATGATGCCACACTTTTCAGCACATATAGAAATAGATGAATTCATTCACTCACTCAAAATTCACTGGGTGCCTAGTATTTGCAAACAAATCCCCATGGCTGGTGATGTGCTAGAGTCCAAGCCCTGTGGGTTTTTATATGACAAGTCTTTGTGAAAAGCTATTTTACAGTACACCTAGGCAATGGAGTATTATTCAATGCTAAAAGGAAATGAGATATTAAGCCATGTAAAGACAAGAAGGAAACTTAAATTTATATTACCAACTTAAAGAAGTCAGTCTGAAAACACTACATACTACTATGATTACAACTATATGACATTCTGGAAAAGGCAAATTATAGACAATAAAAAGTTCACTAGTTGCTGGTGCAAGGGGTAGAAATGAATAGACAGAGCACCAAAGACTTTTAGGGCTGTAAAAATACTTTTCATGGTATTATACTGATGGATACATGTTCTTATGGGCTTCCCTGGTGACCCAGATGGTAAAGAATCCACCTGTAATGTGGGAGAACTGGGTCTGATCTCTGGCTTAGGAAGATCCCCTGGAAAATGGCATGGCAATCCACTGCAGTATTCTTGCTTGGAGCATTCCATGGACAGAGGAGCCTGGTAGGCTATAGTCCAAGGGGTCACAAAGAGTTGGACACGACTGAGCGACTAAGCGCAGCATGCTCTTATAACATTTGTTCAAACCTATAGAATGCAGAATGTACTGCATTAACAGTGAACCCTAAGGTAAGCGGCAGACTCTGGCTAATTACGAGGGAGTAAAGTAGCTTCATTCTTGGTTTAAAAGAAAGAAAAGAAAGTAATGTTTTGCTGAATGATGCAGACAATGGGGGAGCCTTTCCACGTATGGAGACAGGGAGTATGTGAACAAGGAGACTTCTGTTTCTCTTAATTTGGTTCTAAACCTAAAACTCCGGTAAAACACTGACATCTTTACAAGTTTTTAATAAACTTTTAAAAAGTACTGTACCGAGAATGATTTAAAAGTCCTCATCTCAAATAGTCAGCTGTTCCAGAAGTAAAGGTCCACCTGAATGCTGCTCACTGGGAAGATTGTCTCCACTTTAGGATCACTGTGTAACACGGACAAGCAACCTAGTCTGTACATAAACTCAACAACTTGTTTGCCAAGTTCAACCTAGCCTCACAGATTTAGAATAACTGGGCTTAAAGCAGGGGAAGAGTGAATTAGGGGACTATTCCAAATAAGGGCCATTTATTTAAAATTCTCTTCACTGTGGCTGGATCGCGATCCTGCTTTAAGAAACTCTGAGGATAAATTTTGAGATAGGCTTGAGATATATGGCTAGGTATATGGCTAGATACACAGCTAGGTTGAGATAGGCTTTAGGTATATGCATGCTTCAAAAGTGCTTTAGGGTGTTCAACACCATTTGTTCTTCCAATCTTGTTTGCACTATTAATTTGGTTAATGGGTTAGTAATCCTCTCTTTATAGATAGCAGGAAAGCAAACTTCAGCCCAGCACTTTTCTAAATTACTACATCCTCTGAACAAATGGGGTACAGATTAATGAGGTTTTACTCAAAGCTCTGAATTCACAGGAGCCTTAAATGAAGCAACACATCTTTGTTTCCATTTAATGAAAATAACAATCAAGAAATGTAAATCTGACTTGAATGCAGGGTAACAGAGCTGGATAAGTATGTGCCAACATCGAAAACACCCTCAAAGTCTATCCCCTGGCAAAATGCGAGGGCTCCGATTATCCAATGAAAATTTCAACTATATGACCATCTGAAGAGGGGCAGAAAGTTACATGTGCTATTTCCCTTTACTATTTGCAGTCAGGCTCACAATATCACGTTAGTACTTATAACATTACTGCATATTAACCAAAGAGGGTTTCTGATTTTCAGGATTTTAGTTCATTTAAATCAACTAAGAGTTTCTCCTCCTCTGAAATGCCAAATATTCCATTTTATTTATATCACCAAAAAGCAAATGAGTAGATGAGATAACATAGTTACACAAAATATTTTTACTCACTACTAGATATGAAACAGATAATAATAAGGACCAACTGGGAACTCTTTTCAATATTCAGTAATGACCTAGCTAGGACAAGAATCTAAAAAAGAGTGGATGTATGCATAACTGCACCTGATGCAAAGAACTGACTCATTTGAAAAGACCCTGATGCTGGGAAAGATTGAAGGCAAGAGGAGAAGGGGATGACAGAAGATGAGATGGCTGGGTGCATCACTGACTCAATGGACATGAGTTTGAGTGAACTCCGGGAGTTGGTGATGGACAGGGAGGCCTGGCATGCTGCAATCCATGAGGTCACAAAGAGTCGGACACAACTGAGCAACTGAAATGAACTGAACTGAACTGATGTATAAAGATTCACTTTGCTCTACAGCAGAAACACATTTTAAATCAACTATATTCTAATAAAAATTTTAAAAAGATAATCAAAATTATTTTCTACCATGTCAGCATATCATGTTCAAGCTTTTCAATAACTCTTTGGTTCTGGGAATTCTCTGTATAAGGTGCAATTAATTTCATTTCAACAAAACTTGTGTAAAAAAATGTGAGCTTATGAAACCAACAAATACGCATTTTGAAACGACTGCTCATAAAGTAGTACTTAATTACAATAATAAAAAATTCAAATCTAGGAGAAATGAGTATGTCAGTGAAAGAGAGTTATGACCTCAAAGAAGGAAAACAAATATCCAGCTTCTTTTCTGTGTTACTAAATTATTTGGGGGAGAAAATGTTAAGATTTTAATTGTAGCATCTCTACCCCTGAATGTGATACTCATGAATCCATCAAACTCAGAGTAAATGCTACTATTACTTTACTTTTAATCTTCCAGCCAACCAGGATGTTATTTAAAATGGCATAATATCTTTGTGGGTTTTTGTAATGATGCAAAGTGACAATAGGAAGGGACTGAAAACTACACCATTTCAGTAAAGGCTCAAATGTGAATTCCGAACCTTTTTTTTTTTTTTTAACCTGTAAAATGAAGAAATAGTGCTGACCTGGACATTCTACTGGTATAATCTTAGTCAGCAACCCAAAGGGGAAAAGCTTAATGTCTGCATTGCAACGCAAGATCAAGGTGCCAGATATTCTGTAGATTTGAAAGGTGCATCATTGCTATGCAAAACTGGGTAGAATAGTTTCCTCTTCCCTTCATAAGGCATTATATGCCTATAATAAATCAAATCACTAAGGTTAATGATGGATAGAAGTTTCTAACTGTACACATTATCATAGGAAATTAAATACTTATAGAGGAAAGTGATAGACCTATTTATATCCCAGAAGAGAAGACAAGATTTCTAATGAGATCCCAAGTTTCCCAAAATTGTGGGGTAGGCTGCAACAGTTATCATAACTCTCAATATATGGCCATTAAAAAAGATGGAGGGAGGCACTATGGACACAGTTCAGTTCAGTTGCTCAGTTGTGTCTGATTCTTTGCAACCCCATGGACTGCAGCACGCCAGGCCTCCCTGTCCATCACCAAATCCCGGAGTTTACTCAAACTCACATCCATTGAGTCGGTGATGCCATCCAATCATCTCATCCTCTGTCGTTGCCATCTCCTCCCACCTTCATTCTTTCCCAGCATCAGGGTCTTTTCAAATGAGTCAGCTCGTCTCTGACTTTGTATGGACACAAGAGAAGGCCAAATAGTCTTCAAATGACTTTCCCCAAACTGACGTTATCATAATTACTTTTTATTTGAGAGCAGATTCAGTATTCAGTGCTTTGTCTACGCTGAGGGCTTCCCGGGTGGCTCAGATGCCTATAATTAGGGTATGGTGTCACTAGCTGGCAGTAAGGGTTTACTAAGTAAGTAAGTGAAGGTCGCTTGGTCATGTCCGACTCTGCGACCCCATGGACTGTAGTCCACTACCTTATTCTCCAGGCCCGAATACTAGAGTGGTTTACTACCGGGGATAAAATTCATTCATTCAAGAAATCTCTGAAAGTATTTACTAAAAATTCTGTTTATATTATCAATGTATTATATAAATCTTTACATTACCACTAGGGTTGGGAAGATCCCCTGGAGAAGGGAAAGGCTACCTACTCTAGTATTCTGGCCTAGAGAATTCCATGGACTGTATAGTCCATGGGTTCACAAAGAGTTGGACACAACTGAGGGACTTTCACTTTCACTTTATTCACACAACAAATTACACAATCCTGGAGAACACTTTTTTTTTTTTAACTTGAATATTGAGATTTACCTTATTATTGATTTAATCTAATTTCTAATCCCAGGTAGCTCAGTTGGTAAAGAATCCACCTGCAATGCAGGAGACCCCAGTTTGATTACCGGGTCGGGAATTTTCTCTAGAAAAGGCATAGGCTACCCAGTCCAGTATTCTTGGGCTTCCCTGTTGGCTCAGATGGTAAAGAATGCACCTGCAATGTGGAAGACCTGGTTTTGATCCCCAGTTGGGAAGATCCGCTGGAGAAGGGCATGGCAACCCACTCCAGTATTTTTCCTGGAGAATCCCCATGGTCAGAGAAACCTGGAGGGCTACAGTCCTTGGGGTTCCTAAGCATTGGACATGACTGAGAGACTAAGTGCACACACTTTCTCTCTCTCTCTCTCTCTCTCTCTCTCTCTCACACACACACGCACACACACTCATTCTTATATGTTAATCAGAATAGCCTTAACAACTATTTTGAAATTTTCTTTTGGCCTTTCCTATGATTGATTCTCAAACCTGGGAGCAGATCTGAAACAGTGTGTTTTGGTGTCTAAATCTATTTCTATCAATAATATTCTATTTCTTTGAAGTGTTTTTCCCTATTACCTACTGGATTCTTATACTGCTAAAGTTGGGTGTGTGCACACACACTTTAATTCATCCCACCTTTCTTATTTTCCTATGTTTTTCCTTTCTTGGTTCTTTGATTATGTCTTACAATTTCACTTTTTTTCCCATTGGTTTGGTAGTTTCCATCTACTTCACATGTACTCCTTTAGTGATTTAAATGGAAATTTAAATATGCCTATTTTATTGATTTCTTCCTTTCCAGTTCTTTTCTTTCATTCCTTCTTCTTGCCAAAGACCTCTACTACTGAGTGAACAGAAGTGATAAGAGATAACCCTTTCTTCCCAATTTTAAAGGGAATGCACTTAAATGTTTACCTTAGAATGGTATTTGTCACTGGCTTTAGGTAGATACATCTTGTTACAGCTACAGAGCCCCTTTCTATTCTTAGTTTGCTTGGTGAATTTTTAAAATAATGAATCAAGGCAAAATAGTATCAAAGGTTTTCTTTATCTAATGAGATGACCACATTCTTTTCTCCATTTAAAAAACTAAGATCATGGCATCCGGTCCCATCACCTCATGGCAAATGGAAGGAGGAAAAGTGGAAGCAATGACAAATTTTGTTTTCTTGGGCTCCAAAATCACTGTGGATGGTGACTGCAGCCATGAAATTAAGATGCTTGCTTCTGGAAGGAAAGTTAAGACAAACCTAGCCAGCATATTAAAAAGCAGAGACATCACTTTGCCAACAAAGGTCCATATAGTCAAAGCTATGGTTTTTTCAGTAGTCATGTACAGATATGAGACTTGGGACATAAATAAGGCTGAGCATCGAAAAATCAATGCTTTTGAATTGCGGTGCTGGAGAAGATTCTTGAGAGTCTCTTGGACAGCAAGGAGATCAAACCAATCAATCCAAAAGGAAATCAACCCTGAATATTCATTGGAAGGACTGATGCTGAAGCTGAAGCTCCAATACTTTGGCTGCTTTATGTGAAGAGCTCACTCATTGAATAAGACCCTTTCCCCACATGAGCAGGGAAAGATTGAAGGTAAAAAGAGAAGTGGGAGGCAGAGGATGTGATAGTTAGATAGCATCACTGACTCAGTGGACATGAATTTGCGCAAACTCCAGGAGATAGTAGAGGACTGAGGTGCCTGGTGTACTATAGTCCATGGGGTTGCAAAAAGTCAGACACAATTTAGTGACTGAATAGTAAATTATGGATAATCTTACCCAGAGAGCATTAGGCTAATAACTTTGTAAGCTTCAGCCCTATTATACATATCAATTTGAGCCTCTATTATATGTTACAAGATTTTATTGCTGAAGAAAATGTTAGAAAATTGGGTACAAAACAATGTCACATCCATGCCTTTCTGAATATAACTGGTGTAACATATACCATATATACATGTGCATATATATATATATACTATTTGAATAATACCAGTTACTCAGATGCTGGTATAGTCCCTTCAGTTACAGAATGAATTCAGAAAGTCATAGATATGACTTTGTTTGTATCCTATTTTCTAACATTTTCCCCAGCAAGAATTAGCTGCTAAACATATTTAAATATCGTTACTGTGACGACACCCAATCATCTCACTCAATCCTTCCTAATTCATGTTAGCCACACTGCCCATCAGAAGGGCTTACTCTTCACCTCTCCCACACACTGCTTCATTTTGTCTTTTTTCATAGTTGAACAGCCTCAGTATTTTCTTTTGCCTCTTACATCAAGCTACCTTCCATTTTTCTTTAACGCCAAGTCCTGGATATACTATAATACTCAAGTATTTATGAAATTGGAATTTAACAAGTCTTTTAAACTGGTATTCTTACTAGATTTTTTTTTTTAATTGCTTTTGATAGTATTCTGGTTGCAAAGTTGTAAAAGTTTTGAGTGGTCTATCTCAAAACTATTTTCCCCCATAAATGACTATTTTCAGTGTATAGTTTTACAGACTGTGGGTATTTTTAGGCCCACATATATCTCCTTATGGTAGAAATTCCATATTGCTTGGGTATAATTTATTTGCCATATAATTATTGGTTCCAAAAATTTTATTAAATACTAGAATTTTTTGTGACTGTATTGGTTATTGAGCTACCTACATGTGGAACAAATTAAACATTTCCAAATAACATGGAGATTACATGAATGAATTAATTGGTGAAACACAAGCTAAAGGTAGGCTTGTTCCAACTATTTTTTACTAAATGTATTTGATCCAATCTTAAAGGCTTTATTTGTCAAGTATTAGTGAAACAATACATTGCTAAATGTATGTGACCTAGAAAAGTAGTGTTTCATTTTTTATTTGGGAATATAAGATTTTACAGTGGGGATGGAGATTGAGAATAAAAATCATACTAATTTTTAAATCCCTTAGAATTACTTTTTAATCCTCGTGAAAGTTGAGAATCTACATTTCATTGTTTAGTTCTTCAAGAGAACATACTTAAAACCTTGATTTCTAGTCTCCTATAAAGAAAACACAATCATAACTAATTAGAAATTCTGATGAACTTGGAGAGTTATAATCAGAAACTTTAGGCAGTAACTATTCAGAGGCTAAGACCTGATGTTTGAGTTCTAGGTGCTTACGATGAAACTTCTGGCAGTTTTTGTGCTTAATTGGGCCATTGGATCCTGTCTGTGTGAGAGGAGGAAAGAAGGTCTTGTTTCTTTGGCATTTAAAATGATTTGATTAATGATTACCTGAAAGTATTAACATTAGCATCATTACGATGCCATCAGCATTTCCTGTTTTTCTTGTGCTAAATATTTATTTTGCAAGATGCAACACTGACCTTCAGTCTGTCATGTAATTTATTTATCCTATTAAGCCATACTGTTGTTGCTCGTGAGTCAGGGAGACTTAACTCAAGGTAACCTTACCTACTACAGGACAGTTTACCTGTTTCAGCCAAGTTGAAAATTAACCGGAGACAAACAAGCAGACAGACCTAGAAAGAGACTTCACACAAAGGTGAAGCTTCTCAAACCTAAAATTTTTAAATTATTTTTAATATGGGTTTACATTTTTTAAATTTGATTTTGAATTTGTATGTGTACCTCAGGATTTCAGTGTCAACCCTCTCAGTCTCATTCTTGCCACCCTCTCCCTCAGCACGCCTGCATCCTCTTCCGTCTATTTGCTGGTGACTCTCAAATCCAGATATCTCACTACATCTCCTTCTCTCTGCTCAGTTACACAAGAAAAATGCCTGGATATCATCTTGACTCCACCTCCTCCCTCTTATGCCTATCTAATTAGTCATCACATACAATGTAGAATTGACCACTGAACAACGGAGGAGATGGGAGTGCCAACCCTCCATATGATAGATAAATACTGTATGACCTCATATGTGAAATCTAAAACGTTGAACTCATTGAAACAGAGTAGAGTAAGGCCTTTCAGAGGCTAAAAGGGGAGGGAAATGGGAAGATGTTGGTCAAAGGGTTCAAACTTTCAATAATAAGATGAATAAATCCCAGGGATCTAATATACAGCATGGTGACCATGGTGGTTAATAATACTGAATTGTACACTTGAAAGCTGCTGAGATTAGAGCTTTAACGTTCTCTCCTTAAAAATGACAAAATGATAATAATTGAGGTGAAGAATGTGCTAACATTATGTGGTAAACATTTCACAGTATAAAACTGTATCAAGTCATCACATTGTGTACTTTAAATTTGACTTCCCAGGTGGTAGTGTGGTAAAGAATCCACCTGCCAATGTAGGAGATGCAGGTTCGATCCCTAGGTCAGGAAGATCCCCTGGAGAAGGGAATGGCAACCCACTCCAGTATTCTTGCTTGGGTAATCGCATGGACAGAGGAGCCTGGCAGGCTAAAGTCCACAGGGTCACAAAGAGTCAGACACAATTTAGCGACTAAGCCCCACCACCACCACCTTAAATTTACACAGTGTTCTATGTGAATTATATTTCTACAAAGCTGGGGGTAGGGGAAACCTGAAAGGATTCCCTTCAGTTTTTTCCACTTCTTTCTCTCCCCTCTTACTGTTCTGTAGCCATTTGGTGTCACAACTCTCCAGCGCTCGTTCCCCAGGCTTGTGCACATGCGGCTCCCTCTGCCTGGAGTATCTCTAACTCCATCAGTGCCACCCTTACTCTGTCTCTCCCTGCTGGCTTCCACTTAGCCCTGGTACCTCTCAATGCAGACATCCCTGCCTGGAGGAAGTCTTCTGCTCCCTCCCAGACTGAGCCACATATCCCTCCTTTATGGTTTCAAGTTTCAGCTGCACAGCAGTTATCCCAACATGTTGAGATTGCTTAGCAGTCTATCTCCCTTACTAGATAGATCATCAGCTTCTTGGAAACTCACATTGCCTAGTCAATTTCTGTTTATTCTCCACCCGTGCAGAGCCTTGATGGAGAGCAGGCATTCAAAATGTTTTCTGAATGAATAAAGTGGCTTTTTAAAGTAATAGTGGCTATTGAGTGCTTACAGGTAAAGATGGTTTTATGGAAACAAGAATACAAGTAGGTGCGCTTAAAATGTTTCAGAGAAAATAAACAGAGTAGGCACCAAAACTTCTTGTAAATGTCCTGGTATCTCTTTGTCTGATACCACAATTTCTTAAGTACCTCGATATTTTTGATCCAATCTTTTGAATGCATTGTCATTTTCTCAGCACACATTTCTTCAGTGCACACTGTATTCTCCCACTGTTCTCTACTATTTTTCTAAATTATTTTCCTGATTACCAATCCTCTCTCTTTGCTATTTTCTTTACCTTCCTCACTCTTTCCTGGTTGCATTCCCCATTTTACATCCAGCCTCTTAAGCTCATGAACTGCCATGCTGACTTCTGAACCACTCCATATATTCATCTGGCGTGGCAAGAATGACCTCTTGCAGAGAACACTTGCCTGTTTCCTGCCACCCTTCATTTGCATATTGGCTTGTACTTTAGTAGTGAACTCATTCCTCGTTAAGATCTCCTCCTTCATTTTCCCACTTCATTTTCCATCTTCTGGCCACAGCATGTTTGTATTTTCACTAAATAATATGCAGAGGTGAAGACAGGCCATGAAACGCAAATGAATCCATTCTGATCATTTTTGAGTGGGTTCATAATAGGATTCGGTGGAAAACGATGAAATGAGGGATTTAATATAGAGTTTTAAACTGTCGATTGATGTCACTTATCCATGCTATTTCTGGTCATCGTTCAATGTGGATAATTGGAAAGGAAATGGACAGAATGTGGAAACTAGAGACAAAAGAAAAGAAAGAGCAAGGAGTGAGAAAGAAGTTCAAGTGCAACAGAGCTCAGCCAAAGACTGGGTGGAGACCGCCCTGGACTTGAAGCAGTTTCCACTGTGTTTTCTGATGGGGAAACAGCACAAACCTGTGGATAAACATCCATCTAATATTTCATGTATCTGATGTGCTGAGTATGTACTACACTAAAAATCCAACAGGTTGACTATCTGAACCATTTCGCTTTATAACCATTCCAGTGGAGATGAGCCACTGAAGACACCCCAGTCCACAAATACTGGCACAAACAGACCCACACACACATACGTACACAACTCAATGACATATAATTAGTGCTTTCCTAATACCAAAGGGACCTAGAGACTTGCATTTTTCTTTTAAGAAAATTTAAAAGAAAAAACGGATAATGCTATGAAGTCTTGGGCACTTACGTAGAGCAATAGCTAACTATTTTCTGTGGAGAAGTCAGGGGATAGAGGGTCTAATCCTTAATTCCAATATGGCTAATGTGAAACCATCTGCATTTATGCAGGGTCATTCCTGCATTAATGCAATCCTCTGTGTGCAATGTGCCCCTCAATATAATGGTACTCATTAGTGAATGTACATTTCTGTGAATATATTAGAAGGTTAAAAAATTAGCCTTTGTTTATAATTAGAAAACATCAGTGAGAATGTATTTCAATTCATGGACTTTTTTGAATACATGAAAATTACAATGAAGTACCCCCTCTCCCACCTCCCCCTCAGACCCCATAAAAGTTTAAGTCTTTATACTGGCATGCATTATCTTATCCCTGTCAAAATCGTTTTGATGTGTTTGGTTGCAGTAGATGTTTCCGGTTATTTACATATCTTATGCTGTGTGCTTAGTTGCTCAGTCATGTCTGAATCTTTGCCACCCCATGGACTGTAGCCCGCCAGGCTCCTCTGTCCATGGGGATTCGCCAGGCTAGAATATTGGAGTGGGTTGCCATTCCCTCCTTCAGGGGATCTTCCCAACCCAGGGATCAAAGCCAGGTCTCCTGCATTGCAGGCAGACTCTTTACCATCTGAGCCACCAGGGAAACCCACGTTTACATATATATACACAATATGGTGAATGTTCCTTTTGAGCCACTCCATATCTTCAATGGAAGATATTGAAAGTTATGCTTATTTGGGTAATTACTACCTTAGGGGTGTATAGAAAAAGACAATTGTTGGATGAAGGAGGTTACTTGAAGGCATTATATTATTAGGTGGATAGAATATTCCTGGAATATGTGCCCCTACAGATGATATTATAGGAAAGTTTGGGACTTCTGTGCAACACACATCATTTTATAGTGAAAAAAATACCACTCTGGCAAAATCATCATGTATTAACATCCTATTAACATGTAGGATTTGTAATAACAATTGTTATTACAAATTTGCAAGAACAAATCTTAGAGAGTCAATTTTGTCCTTTGTAATATTTACACACTTGCTCCATGGACCTGTGTTATACTTCTGGGCTCCATCAGGGACACCTAAAGTTGGCTTAACCATTGAGATCTGGGCAGGAGACTGAAGGCTGATGGTAGGAAGGGGAAGAAAACATGATAATGGCCAGGGGAAGTTCATCTCTGGAGGGTCTCAATGGTAAATAACTTGAATTTCCCCAAAGACGGGATTGCTGTTCATGTGCTTTTAGAGTAAATTTACTTCAGGGAGGTGAAGTTAGGTCAAGAAAGCCTGTGGGACTGAGATACTGGGTGAGAATCTCCTCAAGCAGGATCCAGTGGAGCATAACTGTTGATGCTGTTGGTAAGATGGTAAGATGGTAAGATGGATGAGGAAGATGTCCAGGGCCTCCTTGCTAGGGGGCAGTACCTCCAATCAATTAGGCTATATCTTTGAGAAGTGAGAAAAAAGGAAGGCTCATCCTAATACAGGACAATGTGTGTATGCAACATGTCTGCTAAGTTGCTTCAGTTGTGTCCGACACTATGTGACCCTATGGACTGTAGACCACCAGGCTCCTCTGTCCATGGGGATTCTCCAGGCAAGGATACTGGAGTCAGTTGCCGTGCCCTTCTCCAGGGGAACTTCCTGACCCAGGGATCAAATCCACGTCTCTTATGTCTCCTGCATTGACAGATGGGTTCTTTACCACTAGTGCCACCTGGGAAACCCAGTAGGAGTATATAGGGCAGCTAAATAAACGCCAAAGACTTGAAAGTGGAGATTTAGAACAGCAGAATGGTTAGGAACAAGGACCATCAGACTGCCTGACACTCAGATCTGCTGCTGTGTGTCCTGAGGTGAGTTACTGAACCTATCTAGATCCCAGTTTCCTCATCTGAAACAAGGACTAACACCAGCAGCCACCCACTTCTCTTAACCCACAGCTGTTCCGCAACTTACATTTTTATCATTTCACCCCTCACCGGCCATGGCCAGCTTGGCTGGGTGTCCATTCAATGAACGTGATCCTGAGGAGTCAGCAAATTCTTTCAAAAGATGCTGCTGTAACATTTATGGATACTGTTAGGGGGGCATTTTGTTTGGGATTCCAGGCTTTAGACAAAGCTTACCAAGTTTCTATTCAATAACCAGGGCTTCTTGGCTGCTTTGAGAGAAGACCAAGTTGGTCTTGACTCCCTTGCTCCTGTCACTTGTACGTACCACACAATCCCTAGGGTACAGAGCACTGGGAGGGGAAAACTCAGACTTCAGTCATCACACTATTACTGTGGGAGGCCTCAAGTGTTGCCTTGCAGGGACTAACTGCAGTGTATTACTTGCAGAGAACTGTGTCAAGAGAAACCCTACAACTAGAAGAACTAACTGCCATTCTTAATTCTTTTTCCCTCTGTCCTTTCAAATGTGTTGTTACTCCTGAAATAATTACAAACATAGAATCTTAAAAAAAGTAGTTCAATTAACATATGTGTGTGCATATACATATGTGTGTGTGTGTGCTCAGTCATATATGACTCTGCAACCCCATGGACTACAGCCCACCAGGCTCCTCTGTCCATGGGATTACCCAGGCAAGAATACCAGAGCACATTGTTATTTCCTGCCCTGGGGGGATCTTTCCAATCCAGGGATCAGACTCGTGTCTCTTGAGTCTCCTGCACTGGCAGACAGATTCTTTACTACTCCGTCACTTGGAAAGCATATACACACACATATATACACACACACACACAAACATGTGGACATACATATGTACACACATATATGTACGTGTACCTGTTGTATATCAGGACTAAGTTTCAGATAACAAGAGCTAAAAAACATTCTTGGTCATCTTGGAGCGAGGTTTCATAAGGGACTATTAAGCAGGAAATGCGGCATTATTAATCTAGTGTATGTTAGAAAATCAAGGATTTTCAACTGTATAAACAAATGACAGGATGAACCTTTCAATATTTCAAGGTCTCTATACTGACAAAGTGTTTACAACCTGCCTGAGGCTATAATCTTGCAACTGCTTTAAGCAAAGAGCACTCAATCTACCTCTTAATAGGCTGAGACACACAGAAATTTCAGGTGTTTCAGAAAACAGTAAAAATGATTCACTAGATCACTCTGAAGATATTCTGAATGAGCATCTCAACTGAATATTATGGAATACTTTACACTGGGGGTCTTGTCTACAAAATTAAACGTCATTAAGTGTCAGGTGCAGAAATAGATTACATTTGGAAATTTGGCCAAATACTATCTTGTATTATAATGCTTTAAGATTTTCCTTCAACTATATTTTCAAAGATCCATAAGTATAAAAATAACAATCACAGTAAAAAATCTATGATAATATTATTACATCATCTAACCTAGTTGTCCAGAAGGGTATCTAGCAACCAGGCCATCCAAGCTAAGAGTTGCAGCTAAGAAAGATCAGCATGATTCAATCATCCATCTCACTTGGGGGTTACACCATTCTGGAGAGTAACCAGGCAATTAATTTTTTTCATTTTTTAAATTTTCTAAAGATTCTGCACTCGTATTTTTAAAACTATTTTTTGCTAGAGTCCAAATCATAACATTGGGTAAAACAATCTAAAAGTCTCTATGAGTAGCCATTTTTAAAAGGGTAGTATTAGAAACAGATACATTTATTTTCTATATCTTTAGAAATGAAATTATTTCCCTTTTGTCTCTGATAAACTGTTGCTGTTTGAGATTTTTTATATTTAACTACCCTTTGAGAGAACACCAAGTTGAAATATGGCATGTATGTCCCATAAAAATTGTGTCTAGAGTTTTGGAGTTTCACCAAGTTCAAAGACAACTAGTCTACAGAAGAGTGGAAAATATTTTGCAAAGGAAAAGAAGGTAGAAGCAGTGACTGGTAAACCTTCAGTTACTAAAAATTTGATCATACTCTTTGGTTAGCTAGAAGTGGAAATTGATAGAGATAGAGTAATGGGGGAAAGTAGGTGATTAAATAGTAAATCCTACTGAGGGATCATAAGTAAAGAAAAAAGTATGGAGACCCCTGTAAGTTAATGATTAACTAGAAAGCAGGCTTGCCTAACAGCAAAACTGAGAAGACTTGCTTAGCAAAAAAAAAAACAAACCACCATGGAACAGAAGCATGAGAAACGACCCCGAACAATAACACAATGGTAAAGAGAGAACCATAACCTGCCCAGTGAGGTCAGTAAGTTAATGATTCCTAATACATACTCCTCTGGGTTCACTAAAGACAAAATATAGGGAAAATACGGTATTATAATATTAATAAAACCTGAGATGATTAACAATGTTTACCATATGTTACCACCCTTCTGTTAATTTAAATAGCACTGTAACAGTCTTGGCTTGACCACGGCAGGACACAAAAACTCCCCCTGCCTGATGTGGAGGAGAAAGTCGTCATGGAAACTTGACACATGTTCAAAATGAGGAAGAAGGTGGTCTTCCTCCTTTCCCCAGTTTTCCCTTGGTTATAAAATTGTAAAAAGTTCTCAGGGTAGCACCCTCTTGCCCAATTGCTTGTAAACCTCACAAGCATCCTATCCTAATAAACCATTTCTTATCTACCACCTTGCCTCTTGTTGAATTCTTTCTGCCCTGAAACATAAATAATCAGAGCTCCTCAGAGCCCATCCCTACCCTGAGATGCATTTTTGCAGTTTCAAAACTGTTTTTCAGCACGGCAAAGCTCACCAAGCAAAGATGGAAAAGGCAAAATTCATATGTAAACATGGTGCAAAGTAAATATCCCCAGCTGCTTTTCTACATTCCACAGCAAATGACAACCTATACAAATATTTATCTTGAGATAAATTTTTATTATTTTTACTAAGATGTAAACAAATTAACCATCACTACATCATAAAATAATTTAAATCTGTTTCAAAAACTTTTTTTTACATTCAATTTAAACACATATGAATATATATGCCCACATCTTTAGAGACTAAATTTTAAATTGTAAACAAAAATTCTAAATGTTAAGAATAGACAGAGTAATGAGGGAAAGTAGGTGATTAAATAGTAAATCTTACTAAGGGATCATAAATAAAGAATAAAGTATGGGAGACCCCTGTAAGTTAATGATTATCTAGAAAGCAGGCTTGCCTAACAACAAAACTGAAAAGGGAATAAATTTCCAGGGAATAAAAAAATCATGGGAAATCCATAGAATAGAATATTATGTAGCCAATAGAAATCATACCTTCACTGATTAGTGATAAAAGAAGATGCTCATAGCAGGTAAAATGAAAGACATAAAACTTTACATATTGTATTACAACTTTGAAATAATAATGTATGCATATAGAAAAGGCTAAGAAGAAACACTAGTGTTAGCATCTTCTCGAGAGTGAGATCATGCATGTTTTCTTATACTTTTTTGATTTTTCCAAAATTTTTACTATGAGCATGCAATGCTTAAGTCAGTCATGTGTTACGTGTGGTTCTGATCTAACATTAGCTTGTTTATTGCTTAAATGTGAACAATTTCAAATACGAAAATGACAGAGGGTTGAGTTCAATGTTAAGGTTAATGTCACCTGAAATAGAAATATTCTATTTAGATTCCAGGTACATATCTGATAGCAATTGGGAACCTAAAGGAGGCGGCAACTGTATGAAATGTCTTCTAGGCCTGAACTGGTAGAGAAAACGATTAGTGGAGAAAAGGCCAGGCAGGTTTCATTCTGTCATTCCAAGATATAAAAATATATCTTGAATTTAAACGTTCAAATAAAGACATTTGTCTCTAGTTCAAAGGCACTCCTGGAAAGACCCTCAAATACTTTCCTTTTTGCTACATCTAATGCTATTCTTCTTCATTTGAAAACAAAATATTTAATGTAAAGCAAATACAATTAAAGTAAAGCAGCCACCAGAGATGAAGGGAACTCGGTGTTTCCCTATGGGGCTGTTGGGGTGGGGGGCGGTGGGGGGATTATGAGAGCTACTCTTGAGAAGGAAAGGTGTGTCTCCTTTAGTATATTACATCCACACACTACTCTGGTTCTGCACAAGCCTGGGGCAATGAAGTCAACTCGCTGTTAGAAAAACAAAAACAGGGGCTTCCCTGGCGGCTCAGTGGTAAAGAATCCGCCTGTCAATGCAGGAGACACGGGTTCGATCCCTGATCTGGGAGGATCCCACATGCTGCTGAGCAACTAAGTCCCTGTACCACAACTACTGAGCCTGTGGTCTACAGCCCAGGAGCCGTAACTACTGAGTCCACGTGCTGCACCTACTGAAGCCCCCACATCCTAGAGCCTGTGCTCTGCAACAAGAGAAGCTGTCGCAATGAAAAGCTCGTGCACTGCAACTAGGGTAGTCCCCATCACCACAACTCACAACAACGAAACATCTACAGAAAAATAACTTCTTGAGGAAAGAACTTATAAACCTCGGAGGAGAGCTAAAAGTCAAACTCTGACAAATAAGAAATCATTTGTATTAATAATTTACAAAATAAATTTCATGATAAATAGTGCCTGTGCATGTGCCAATTATCTTTAATCTATACCATGGGTGAGTTTAATGAGCACGTAAGTACGCCAATCAGAATTCACACCCCAGGATAGTTAGCATCTGAAGATCATTATCAAGAGTTCACATTCTAGGGATGGCTATGTCATACATTTCAAATATCACCATCTGTACCACAGGGTTGGAGTAATGGTAAAAATAATTATTCTTTAAAAAGTGAGTGGTATTTGAGAGGTGGTTTCCTAGAAAGATTACACAGTTCTCTCTGCCCTTCCATGTATGAAATAGAAAAACTCAGCAGGACAAATAGCACTCAAGGTGTAGAACTCCTTTTAACTGTGTATCCTTTAATGGAAAACCTTATCTGCTATTTGAGAAAGACAGAGGGCTTCCTGTCTTGCCACCTTAATATCCTTGCATCTTCTTTAGAGGGAACCTTGCATTAAAGCTAATTGTCAGGAGTTCCTAAATGGACAAAGAGTAGACTAGTTTTGTGCCTGCATGCTACTAAAGGTCTGGCAGGGTACAGATTAACATCACTTTTATTTTAACATAGGGGTAAAGACCTGTATCTTTCATTTACCCTCAATTTCTAGAAGTCACTGGTATTTAACACAAAAGCCTGACAACTACATAACTCAGTTCAAGGGTCACTTTCTTTTTCAACATCTTGCTTTTCTCCTTTATGTTTCCCACCATACAGGGTACTGTATTTATTGTATCATACTGCAAAGCATTTACTTTTTTTTTGTATGTATCTTTTATGATTGTGTGTTTCTTTATATTTAAAAGTTTAGAGTAGGGAACATTTTAACTTCATCCCAGGATGGTGCTTTTTAATATTTGTAGCTATAAATTTAACAGTGGCTCTATGTTAAACTTCAGGTTAAAAAAAAATAGTGAGGGCTTAGCATCACTGGAAATTCCTGGGAATGTCTCAAATTCTTTTCTGTGTGCCTTCTTCTCATTAGCACACCATTCTGGGCTGTGGGTTCCTTGGACAAAATTCTGCATCCCTGTGCAAACATCATAGGGGCCCATCTCAGTACATGTGTCTGACAATCACCTGGTCAGGCCACACTTGGAAGCTAAAGACAAAAAATATATGAATGTAACTCCTCTAGGCTATTGCAACCCCATAGGCTATTGTTTTCCATGAGGGGAAGAATGAGTTTTGTAGCAATATTAATAAGCAAGACTCAATTATTTGGGAGAATTTGGGAGCAATGAAACCTGCCACTTACACGTATTTCTTACACTTATTTTTTCCCTAAGAAAAATAGTTTTAAACTTGCTGCTCCAATAAGACCCCATAAATCACATAGTTTCTTTATCCCATTAATTTAGTGTGAACATTCTATACCAAAAGTAATATTGAGGAATAATGCTGAAAAGTTGATGATGGACAGGGAGGCCTGGCATGCTGCAGTCCATGGGTTCAACTGAGCTGAACTGAACTGAATGCTGAGAAAGCTGCAGAGCTAGAGAATGAATACTGTTTCTAGAAAAGGATGTCTTACATTATATAAGCTTCATTCTATAAATATGTTTGGCAGAAGTGTCATTCTGCATTATTTTTGCTACAATATGTTATTCTGAGGATCTGTTATAGTGGTGACTTGCAGATCCACTATACTAAAATTTCCATATTGACAGTTACAAGAGAGAAAATAATCTAAATACCAAATAAACTGTCAAAAAAGATATGGTTCGGTGGTTGTGGATACACTCTCTTATTTTAAAATGAATAGATTATTTTAACTTTAAGAGGCAGAAAATAAGTCTTTTCTGTTCTAAGACTTTGACTTGTTTTTCATTTATTGTTCTGCTAGTCTAAAAAAGGAAGTCTAACATTTTGTAACTGATGGACAGCAATGAATTCTTTTTCACTGAAACACCCACACTTAAAACTTCTTGCAGTTTTTAAGGCAAGGCTGGGTTAGAAAGAAGATGATGAGAATATGTCAACTTAACTAAGATGAACATCTGGCTTCTAGAGCCATGGAATGAAGGCAAAAATGTAGGATGTAAAACATATTTCATCATATGAAAGTTTTCTGATGGAAAAACCTAATGGACAGAGAATCTGAAAGCTTCTGTAGATAAACAAAAATGCAGAGTTGAAATCTGTGTTTTTACATGTGGGTAAATATACATCTTAAAGAAAATAGTTTTTTAAACAGAATTAATAGAAGACGTTGAACAATCCAGAATGTTGTCTTCTATTCAAGAAAGACCTACTTAGCACCTGTGCCACATGTTGAAAGCAGTACTGGTAATATAAAGATGAAGACAATCTCCTAGGGTACATATGTATATCATCACCTATTTCTGTTGTAAGTTAGTCAGCTTTTATCCTCATTGCTCTAGCTTTACTCTTATTGACCCAGGGATCGAACCCAGGTCTCTTGCATTACAGGCAGATTCTTTATCATCTGAGCCACCAGGGAAACCCCCACTCTTTTTGAAGTTACCATTTTTCAACGCAAAAATAAACTAAAACAGAGCAAAGCAAAATTATTTTCACTTTCTCCATAATTTAGAGGCCTCTATGACAAAGTTTCTTAAATTTTAGTGTAGAAAATAACTTGCTTGGACAAAACAACGCTACTGAGAGACAGGGGTGGGACCAAAGAGACTAGTTTTAAACAAGCCCAGGAGAGGGCTGAAACACAGGTGCTATAAAAACCACCAATTGAGATACAACCACTGTCCTAAGAACTGTAACAGCATCTATTCTTTTCCAGCATGTGAGATGACATTCCACAGGCTTACACAGCCTGCACTTGCCTAGCTTTAAGACCAAAGAAAGAGCCTGGGGACAGCAACAGAGACATTAGTGGTTTAATAGATGGGCAAGCTTACATGTCTGAAGCAAAATCCTCGAGCAAGACCCCACCATGTGTGGTGGATGGTGGGCAGAACATGGTGAAAGTCATTGCTCCCAAGTGGAAGGGGAGATTGATTATCAGTTATAGGGAAACTGACATCAGGTGGGCTCATTAGTTACCAGGAAACCAGTAGAGAGACACACCCCTTCTTCTGATAAGAAGAATCACTAGCTGGGGCCTGAGGAAAGTGTGTATGAAGATCAGTCATGAGCATAGGGTAGGGATAAAGAATCTGCCTGCAGTGCAGGAGACCAGGTTCTATCCCTGGGTCGGGAAGATCCTCCAAAGAAGGAAATGGCAATCCACTCCAGTATTCTTTCCTGGAAGATCTTATGGACAGAGGAGCCTGGTGAGCTATAGCCCACTGGGTCACAAGGGTCAGACATGACATAGTGACTAAACCACCACCACCATAGGTGAAGCAGGCACTGGTCAAGCAGGAGATGTACAGAAAGAGAGAGAATAGCCATTCTGGGTGGTCTTAACATGTAAAACAAAACTCTGCTATTAAAAAAAAAAAAAAGGTGTGCTGGAAAATTTTCAAAAACTGGCTCTCAGGGTACAGTGAAGCTGACTTGTAGGGTCTGCCTATTTCCATGGTGTAAATACTCCCAGCATGGCTAATTTCAAGCCACCAACATGAAATTCCTGGATGTGGAATTGGCAAAAGATGCTTAGTGGCATATCATTATGTTCACCAGGTATAACAGTAAACTGGAGCCAGAGAATTAGAAAGTGAGGTTTGGGGAATTTATTAACTTCATTTTAAATTATGGTTATTTTCCAAGTTTATAAAATTTTAACAATGGCTTTTTTTTAACAACCACTCACAAAATTCCTGAAAATTTTAATAATTGGTTCCCAAAAACCAGTATAAGTCAGCTTCAGCACATTAGCTAGGCGAGTCATTTTATTTTGACTCTTTTATGTGACTATTTCACATCAGTTTGATAGACATGTAAAAATGAAGAAAAAGATTCTATCACTTAACCTTATAGCTGCTGCTATATGCAAATAAAATCAAGTCAAAGTTAATACTTTTATATGCAGTGACTAGAAAGCATCACTACGAACAAAGCTAGTGGACGTGATGGAATTCCAGTGGAGCTATTTCAAATCCTGAAAGACGATGCTGTGAAAGTGCTGCACTCCATATGCCAGCAAATTTGGAAAACTCAGCATTGGCCACAGGACTGGAAAAGGTCAGTTTTCATTCCAATCCCAAAGAAGGGCAATGCCAAAGAATGCTCAAACTACTGCACAATTGCACTCATCTCACACGCTAGTAAAGTAATGCTCAAAATTCTCCAAGCCAGGGCTTCAGCAATGCGTGAACCGTGAACTTCCAGATATTCAAGCTGCTTTTAGAAAAGGCAGAGGAACCAGAGATTGCCAACATCCGCTGGATCATGGAAAAAGCAAGAGAGTTCCAGAAAAATATCTATTTCTGCTTTATTGACTATGCCAAAGCCTTTGACTGTGTGGATCACAATAAACTGTGGAAAATTCTGAAAGAGATGGGAATACCAGACCACCTGGCCTGCTTCTTGAGAAATCTGTATGCAGGTCAGGAAACAACAGTTAGAACTGGACACGGAACAACAGACTGGTTCCAAATAGGAAAACGAGTACATCAAGGCTGTATATTGTCACCCTGCTTATTTAACTTCTATGCAGAGTATATCATGAGAAATGCTGGACTGGAAGAAACACAAGCTGGAATCAAGATTGCCAGGAGAAATATCAATAACCTCAGATATGCAGATGACACCACCCTTATGGTAGAAAGTGAAGAGGAACTAAAAAAAAAAGCCTCTTGATGAAAGTGAAAGAGGAGAGTGAAAAAGTTAGCTTAAAGCTCAATATTCAGACAACTAAGATCATGGCATCTAGTCCCATCACTTCATGGGAAATAGATGGGGAAATAGTGGAAACAGTGTCAGACTTTATTTTTGGGGGCTCCAAAATCACTGCAGATGGTGACTGCAGCCATGAAAGTAAAAGATGCTTACTCCTTGGAAGAAAAGTTATGACCAACCTAGATAGTATATTCAAAAGCAGACACATTACTTTGCTGACTAAGGTCCGTCTAGTCAAGGCTATGCTTTTTCCAGTGGTCATGTATGGATGTGAGAGTTGGACTGTGAAGAAAGCTGAGCACCCAAGAATTGATGCTTTTGAACTGTGGTGTTAGAAGATGCTTGAGAGTCCCTTGGACTGCAAGGAGATCCAACCAGTCCATTCTGAAGGAGATCAACCCTGGGATTTCTTTGGAAGGACTGATGCTAAAGCTGAGACTCCAGTATTTTGGCCACCTCATGCAAAGAGTTGACTCATTGGGAAAGACTCTGATGCTGGGAGGGATTGGGGGCAGGAGGAGAAGGGGACGACAGAGGATGAGATGGCTGGATGGCATCACCGACTCGATGGACGTGAGTCTGAGTGAACTCCGGGAGTCAGTGATGGACAGGGAGGCCTGGCGCACTGTGACTCATGGGGTCACAGAGTGTTGGACACGACTGAGCGACTGAACTGACAGACTGAACTGATGCAGTGACTAACAAATTTTTTTTTTATTCAAACTTCTTTACACCCAAAGGATACAGGAAGTTACCACAAAGACGGAGGCAAAGCATATTTGAGTCACCAGGGACTATCCTTACTAAATGTGAACACTGGAAGTTCAAAGACTGAGAAGGGCATGCCTTAAAGTATGGCATGGGGAATATGGTACTTCTAACCCATGGGCATTTTTGCTCATGTGCTGTTCTACTATTTTTATTTCTACTTTTGCTCATGTGTTAGCTCTGAAACTTCCCAGCAGCCTCCAACATTTTTGGCACCAGAAACTGGTTTCGTGGAAGACCATTTTTCTACAGACCAGATTGGGAAGGGGGTGGTTTCAGGATGATTCCAGTGTATTACATTTAATGTGTACTTTATTTCTGTTAATATTATATCAGCTCCATCTCAGATCATCAGGCATTAGATTCCAGAAGCTGGGGACTGCTAGTAAATGTGTATCCATGGGCTGTGGTAATAGCAATAATTACCATTCCTCTTGCCACAGTAAGGGAAACAGGAATACATGTCCTAGGGAACTTTCTACCCAAGGAGTTTTAACAGATCAGAACTTTGAGGTCCATGTTTTTTTAAGCCACAGTTCAGTTCAGTTCAGTCGCTCAGTCGTGTCTGACTCTTTGCGACCCCATGATCGCCAGGCCTCCCTCTCCATCACCAACTCCCGGAGTTCACTCAGACTCACATCCATCGAGTCAGTGATGTCATCCAGCTATCTCATCCTCTGTCATCCCCTTCTCCTCCTGCCCCCAATCCCTCCCAGCATCAGAGTCTTTTCCAATGAGTCAACTCTTCGCATGAGGTGGCCAAAGTACTGGAGCGTCAGCTTTAGCATCAGTCCTTCCAAAGAAATCCCAGGGTTGATCTCCTTCAGAATGGACTGGTTGGATCTCCTTGCAGTCCAAGGGACTCTCAAGAGTCTTCTCCAACACCACAGTTCAAAAGCATCAATTCTTAGGCACTCAGCCTTCTTCACAGTCCAACTCTCACATCCATACATGACCACTGGAAAAACCATAGCCTTGACTAGATGGACCTTAGTTGGCAAAGTAATGTCTCTGCTTTTGAATATGCTATCTGGGTTGGTCACAGGTTGGCTATAAAGGAAATATACAAAATGACTATTTCCTACAAGCTTTTTAGCATGAATACTATTAAGAGCATATCCTCTAGTGCTAATTAAATAAAACTGTTGGTCATATTTTTCTGCCTTTTGTACTGTCTTTAGCATCATCTTTAATACAGGATTTATTTATCTGGCTGGCCTAGATATGAGTCTCTTTAGGAAGCTCTGCAATCTCCTTGTTCCTTTTTCTACTTCATTATGTTTTGAATGCCTTGCACCAAAACTTTAAAAACAAGGTTAATACAAATTAGTATTCAGAAATTAAGTGTACTTCTTAATTCCTGAAATTGAGTTAGAAACTGATTATCTGGATTATTTCTCTATACAATAGATGGAAAAAAGATATTGTGTTTAAAAACCCAACTGTTATGGTTTACACTGGTAACAATTCACCACTGGCATAAAGAGTGAAGTACTATTGAAATGAAACAAAACCAAACCAAACATCTTCCCTGTGTCTCTCTCTGCAAATGTAGAACTAACACCCAGGTAGACATCAGTAGTATAGTCAGAGGTAAACTTTTAGACTTTGACTGATCCTGTTATTTTGGACACCTCCTCCCTTCTCATTTCACAATTCTTCAAGCACACAACCTGCCTGAAAGTGAAAGTGTTAGCCACTCAGTCGTGTCTGACTTTTTGCGACCCCATGGACTGCAGCCTACCAGGCTCCTCTGTCCATGGAATTTCCCAGGCAAGAATACTGGAGTGAGTTGTCTTTTCCTTTTCCAGGGGATCTTCCTGACCCAGGGATCGAACCCAGGTCTCCTGCATTGCAGGCAAATTCTTTACCATCTGAGCCACCAGGGAGGTGTTAACAACCTGCCTACCCCCTCACAACATCTCTTCCCATTGCCATTGCCCTTTCTGCATTCCCACTGTGGTTTATTCCTCATAGAAGTCAGTCTATTCATTCTGCCTCCTGAGTTTAGAAGCTGCATGAGACAGTAGCTCCACTAGGTGGTGGCTCAGGCGGTAAAGCGTCTGTCTACAATGTGGGAGACCTGGGTTCGATCCCTGGGTCAGGAAGATCCCCTGGAGAAGGAAATGGCAATCCACTCCAGGACTATTGCCTGGAAAATCCCATGGACAGAGGAGCCTGGTGGGCTACAGTCCATGGGGTCGCAAAGAGTCAGACACAACTGAGCGACTTCACATTCACTTCCCACTAATGTGGGCTTACTAACTATTAATGCAGGGTTTTAATTAGAAGACTAAAATGTTCAAAGTTAGAGTTTATATGTATTTACCATTTGTTAACCTTACATCATGAGCAACACTGGACTGGAAGAAACACAAGCTGGAATCAAGATTGCCGGGAGAAATATCAATAACCTCAGATATGCAGATGACATCACCCTTATGGCAGAAAGTGAAGAGGACCTACAAAGCCTCTTGATGGAAGTGAAAGAGAAGAGTGAAAAAGTTGGCTTAAAGCTCAATATTCAGACAACTAAGATCATGGCATCTGGTCCCATCACTTCATGGGAAATAGATGGGGAAACAGTGTCAGACTTTATTTTGGGGGGCTCCAAAATCACTGCAGATGGTGACTGCAGCCATGAAAGTAAAAGACGCTTACTCCTTGGAAGAAAAGTTATGACCAACCTAGATAGTATATTCAAAAGCAGAAACATTACTTTGCCGACTAAGGTCTGTCTAGTCAAAGCTATGGTTTTTCCAGTGGGCATGTATGGATGTGAGAGTTGGACTGTGAAGAAGGCTGAGCGCCGAAGAATTGATGCTTTTGAACTGTGGTGTTGGAGAAGACTCTTGAGAGTCCCTTGGACTACATGGAGGTCCAACCAGTCCATTCTGAAGGAGATCAGCCCTGGGATTTCTTTGGAAGGAATGATGCTAAAGGTGAAACTCCAGTACTTTGGCCACCTCATGCAAAGAGTTGACTCATTGGAAAAGACTCTGATGCTGGGAGGGATTGGGGGCAGGAGAAGAAGGGGATGACCGAGGATGAGATGGCTGGATGGCATCACTGACTTGATGGACGTGAGTCTGAGTGAACTCTGGGAGTTGGTGATGGACAGGGAGGCCTGGTGTGCTGCAATTCATGGGGTCGCAAAGTGTCAGACATGACTGAGCAACTGAACTGAACTGAACTGAACCTTACAAAATGTGAGGATAATTTTGATTATGATCTTATAAGAACTCATGGAACACTAAAGAGGCTTTTAGTTATATATACCAGGTTTAATATTAATACAGGGCCAACCAAAAAGCTGTAAATTTTCCTCAGTAATGTATTTGATCCTGTGCTACAAAAACCATTCATTTACTAAATAAGCAGTTGAAGAAATTAACTCCTTTCTTTTCTCTAATAATGTAGAACATCTATGTTCACTACAGATTTTCACTGAGATTCACTAAGTAAAAATTCTCAGCCTAGTGCAGCCTATGTTTTATTCCACAATTGCAAATATAAACTAAAAAAAAAAAAAAAAAAGTACATTTTTCAAATAATTTTTAAATGAATTAAATGCATTGTTTTCCCCTTAATCTCCAGTTTCAGAGACTGGCAAAAAATAAATGGCAAAAGATAAATTACCAAATTTTAGTTTGCCATTATGGTGTTATTAGTCATCAATAATATCAAATATCAGTTCAATATATTATTTTTCTTTCTAAAATAAAGACATTTTATAATTTATTTTAAGAAACCTATGCACAAGATATGTTCCCAATATGAACTAAAATATTCATTTTGCTCATTCAGATATAATTTAGGTAAGATATAAATGGAACTTATCTGACAACATGCTATGAATTGTCAAAAATCTTCATCCAAAATAAAACAGACCCATATAAAATATTAACAATAGCCTGTGCCTGAAATAAAACTTTAAAGAGATAATTATAAAGCAAGTCAGCCTATCTAATTGTACTTATTTTAATAACAAAAAGTACATATAAAGTTTCATTATAATTATATACCTAAGGTGATCTGCTATATACCCTTAAACTTCTTTGAAAAATTAATAGGCAATCAAAATCAAATTCTTTTTTCCAACAAAGGAGAATGATCACTTTATGCAATTAGTTTAAAGACACCTTCTTTGAATGTGAAGTAGGAAAAGATTAGCTTGTTATCCCAGTTTCTTGCTAACCTAGTTGTGGGTGGAAGAGATGAGACCTGAAGATAACTTATAGAGTTGAGTCCATCCTATAAGCACCTCCACTCTGCCTTATTTCTTGGTCATTTCTGGCCTTTAAATCTAAACATATGCAAAAAAAAAAAAAAAAAAAAGATTCTGAGACATTCACTAGACTTATAATTTATATCTGAAAACATACTTTAAAACATACTCAGGTAGGCAGGGCACAAACTCCAACCCTCAGGAAGATTATATTTTCAAAGACAACATACATAAATACTTCAAATTAGAACTAACAATAGTGGGAAAATCTACAAACAAGGTATGAGAGTCTATCCTGCCAAGTGATTCTAACAGTTTTGGGAGACTTTACCTTAGCATTTCCAATTTACAGCTTCCTTTCCTCACAAGTTATTTGCTTAAATATATTGATGCAACTTCAATAGGAAAGGGGAAGAGATTAGCAATGGGACCATACAGGTTCTTTCCAAACTCCTTTTTAAATGCTGTTTTGATAGTTTTTAGGCAATTTGATGTAGTATTCCCCTTAAGGTGTATTTATTTTAACACATAATGTCTTTCAATTTTAAAAAATGTATGAGGAAGTTCTATTTATATTGATATAAGCATAACACTTGAGCTAACAATAGATACTTAATATGTGCTGGGTACTCAGCTAGATATATTTACCTAATTTGTTTCTGAGTACCAGGTCCAGGCCAGAATACTGCAGTATTCTGTTTTCTCCAGGCCAGAATACTGGAGTGGGTAGCTTTTCCCTTCTTCAGGGGATCTTCCCAACCAAGGGAGCAAACCCAAGACTTGTGCATTGCAAGCGGATTCTTTACCAGCTGAGCCACAAGGAAAGCCCACAGAAGAGGAATAAATTAAGGATAATTGTGATTTCTTTCTGGGAGGATATGGACTAGGGGAGGAAGTGTTGGAAGACACTGGGGTTGGCATAGGGACAGAAAATTTCATAGGAATATATGGTAACATGTTTCCTTGTTCTCTATCTTGGGTCTAATTAGCTTAAACTCAGCTGTCAGGAATAGACAAAACAGGGAACACCATAACATGCTCTAACTCTGGAACAAATAAACCTTCTCTTTACAAGGACCTTAATGACTCATGAGCCCAACAACTGAAGAATTAACTCTCCAATCTGCCTTCCCCGGATGACTTACTTTCAGGTAGCAAAAGTAAAACAGATAATAGTCCTCTTCAGTGATACAATTCTTAAACTCATTCAGTGTTACAGTTAGTGAATAAACATTTTATGGCAAAACCTATAAGCTCCTTCAGCAATGGAAAGGTCCTGTACATTTTTAAGTATCTGGATACACAGACTTAAAACTCATAATATGCAGAAACTTTCATGTTTGCCTTTTAAGACCCTCTCTTCATAATCTTCCTGTGAATGGAGAACAGAAAACAAGTATGCATAGCTCCTTTCAGGTCTACAAAATGAACAAATGACTCCTAAAGGATAGCATTTAGTCCAAGATGGTGGCATGGAAGGACATTTGCACATCTTCTCCTGGGAGGACTCCAAAATCACAACTCGCTGCTGAACAACCATTAACAGAAGAATGTTGGATCGCACCAAAAAGAGATACTCCGCATCCAAGGGCAAAGGAGAAGCCCCAGAAAGACAGTAGGAGGGGCAAAACCACAATAAGAATCAAACCCCATACCCGCCAGAGATGCTCAGAGGGCTCAAACAAACCTTGTATGTACCACGACCCAGACACCCCAAAGAGACTGAGCCAGAATGGTAACAGAATGTCTCCGGCGGAGGTATGGTCAGTAGTGAGCTGCCACAGGAGCAGAGGCTCTGGATACAGTACACCTGGGTATGGCATATGCCCTCTGTTAGGAGGTCTCCATTACACCTACCATAGAGCCCCCAGAACTTACACAGGACTGGGGAAACAGACTCTTGGAGGGCACAAACAAAACCTTGTGTGTACCAGGACCCAGGAGAACAGAGCAGTGATCCCACAAGAGACTGACCCAGACTTGCCTGTGAGTTAGTGTCCAGAAGTCTCCAGCAGAGGTGTGCTTGGCAGTGGCCTGCTGCAGGGTTGAGGGCACTGAGTGCAACAGTGCCTGCTTGGGAGCTTTTGAAGGAGGTCACCATGATCTTCATCACCTCTACTGTAATTTGGCCTCAGGTCAAACAGCAGGGAAGGAACACAGCCTCGTCCATCAACAGAAAATTGGATTAAAGATTTACTGAGCATGCCCCCGCCCATCAGAACAAGACCCAGTTTCCCCCTCAGTCAGTCTCTCCTATCAGGAAGATTCCATAAGCTTCCATAAGCCTCTTATCCTAATCCATCTAAGGGCAGACAGACTGAAAAACACAATCACAGAAAACTAACCAATCTGATTACATGGACCACAGCCTTGTCTAACTCAATGAAACTATGAGCCACGCCCTGTAGGGCCACCCAAGAAGGACAGGTCGTGGTGGAGAGTTCTGACAAAACTTGGTCCACTGAAGAAGGGAATGGCAATATTCTTCCCTTGAGAACCCCAAGAACAGTATGAAAAGGCAAAAAGATAGGACACTGAAAGATGAATTCCCCAGGTCAGTAGGTTCCCAATTGCTACTGGAGATCAGTGGAGAAATAACTCAAGAAAGAATGAAGAGACGGAGCAAAAGCAAAAACAACATCCAACTGTGGAAGTGACTGGTGATGGAACTAAATGTCTGATGCTGCAAAGAGCAATATTGCATGGAAAACTGGCATGTAGGTCCATGAATCAAATCAAACTGGAAGTGGTCAAATAGGAGATGGCAAGAGTGAACGTCGACATTCTAGGAATCAGCAAACTAAAATGGACTGGAATGGGTGAATTTAACTCAGACGACCATTATATCTACTACTGTGGGCAGGAATCCTTCAGAAGAAATGGAGTAGCCATCATGGTCAACAAAAGAGTCCAAAATGCAGTACTTGGATGCAGTCTCAAAAATGATAGAATGATCTCTGTTCAAATCCAAGGCAAGCCATTCAACATCACAGTAATCCAAGTTTATGCCCTGACCAGTAATGCTGAAGAAGCTGAAGTTGAATGGTTCTATGAAGACCTACAAGACTTTCTAGAACTAACACCCAAAAGAGATGTCCATTTCATTATAGAGGACTGGAATGCAAAAGAAGAAGTCAAGAGATACTTGTAGTAATCAGGCAAATTTGGCCTTGGAGAACAAAGTGAAGCAGGGCAAAGGCTAACAGAGTTTTGCAAAGAGAATGCACTGGTCACAGCAAACACCCTCTTCCAATGATACAAGAGAAGACTCTACACATGGACATCACCAGATGGTTAATACCAAAATCAGATTGATTATATTCTTTGCAGCCAAAGATGGAGAAACTCTATACAGTCAGCAAACACAAGACCAGGAGCTGACTATGGCTCAGATCATGAACTTCTTATTGCCAAATTCAGACTTAAATTGAAGAAAATAGGGAAAACTGCTAGACCATTCAGGTGTGACCTCAATCAAATCCCTTATGATTATACAGTGGAAGTGAGAAATAGATTTAAGGGACTAGATCTGATAGAGTGCCTGAAAAACTATGGACAGAGATTCGAGACATTGTACAGGAGACAGGGATCAAGACCATCCCTAAAAAAAAGAAATGCAAAAAGGCAAAATGTTTGTCTGAGGAGGCCTTACAAATAGCTGAGAAAAGACACAAAAGGCAAAGGATAAAAGGAAAGATATACTCATTTGAATGCAGAGTTCCAAAGAATAGCAAGGAGAGATAAGAAAACCTTATTCAGTGATCAATGCAGAGAAACAGAGGAAAACAATAGAATGGGAAAGACTAGAGATCTCTTCAAGAGAATCAGAGATACCAAGGGAACATTTCTTGCAAAGATGGCCATAATAAAGGACAGAAATTGTATGGACCTAATAGAAGCAGAATATATTAAGAAAAAGTGGCAAGAATACACAGAAAAATATACAAAAAAAGATCTTCATGACCCAGATGACCATGATAGTGTGATCACTCACCTAGAGAAAGACATCCTGGAATGCGAAGTCAAGTGGGCCTTAGGAACCCAGATAACCATGATAGTGTGATCACTGACCTAGAGCCAGATATCCTGGAATGTGAAGTCAAGTGGGCCTTAGGAAGCATCACTATGAACAAAGCTAGTGGAGGTGATGGAATTCCAATTGAGCTATTTCCAATCCTAAAAGATGATGCTGTGATAGTGCTGCACTCATTATGCCATCAAATTTGGAAAACTCAGCAGTGGCTAGAAAAAGTCATTTTTCATACCAATCCCAAAGAAAGGTAATGAGAAAGAATGCTCAAATTACTGCCCAATTGCACTTATTTCACACTCTAGCAAAGAAATGCTCAAAATTCTCCAAGCCAGGTTTCAACAGTACATGAACTGTGAATCTCCAGATGTTCAAGCTGAATTTAGATAGAGGCACTCCAGTATTCTTGCCTGGAAAATCCGATGGGTGGAAAAGCCTGGTGGGCTTCAGTCCATGGGGTCGCGAAGAGTCAGACACGACAGAGCGACTTCACTTTCACTTGTCACTTTCATGCATTGGAGAAGGAAATGGCAACCCACTCCAGTGTTCTTGCCTGGAGAATCCCAGGGACAGGGGAACCTGATGGGCTGCTGTCTATGGGGTCACACAGACTGAAGACACGACTGAAGCGACTTAGCAGCAGCAGCAGTGGAACCAGAGATCAAATTATCAACATCCTTTGGATCATTAAAAAAGCAAGAGTTCCAGAAAAACATCTACTTCTGTTTTATTGAGTACACCAAAGCTTTTGACTGTGTGGATCACAACAAACTGTGGAAAATTCTTGAAGAGATGAGAATACCAGACCACCTTATCTGCCTCCTGAGAAATCTGTATGCAGGTCAGGTAGCAACAGTTAGAACAAGACATGGAAAAACAGACTGGTTCCAAATCGGGAAAGGAGTATGTCACCCTGCTTATATAATTTATATACAGAGTACATCGTGAGAAATGCCAGGCTCAATGACGCACAAGCGGAATCAAGGATGCCGGGAGAAATATCAAAACCTCAGATATGCAGATTACACCACCCTTATGGCAGAAAGTGAAGAAGAACTAAAGAGCCTCTTGATGAAAGTGAAAAAAGAAAGAAAAAATTGGCTTAAAACTCAACATTCAGAAAACTAAGATCATGGCATCTGGTCCCATCACTTCATGGCAAATAGATGGGAAACAGTGGAAACAGTGAGACACTTTATTTTGGGGGCTCCAAAATCACTGCAGATGGTGATTGCAGCCATGAAATTAACAGACACTTGCTCCTTGGAAGAAAAACTATGACCAACCTGGACATCATATTAAAAAGCAGAGACATTACTTTGCCAACAAAGGTCCATATAGTCAAAGCTATGGTTTTTGCAGTAGTCATGTATCGATGTGAGAGTTGGAGTAGAAAGAAAGCTGAGTACTGAAGAATTGATGCTTTTGAACTGTGGTGTTGGAGAAAACTCTTGAGAATCCCTTGGACTGCAGGGAGATCCTACCAGTCCATCCTAAAGGAAATCTGTCCAGAATATTCATTGGAAGGACTGATGGTGAAGCTGAAGCTCCAATACTTTCGCCACTTGTGAAGAACTGACTCACTGGAAAAGACCCTGATCCTGGGAAAGACTGAAGGCAGGAGAAGCAGGGGAAAACAGAGGATGAGATGACTGGATTGGATGGCATCACCAAAGTAACGGACATGAGTTTGAGTAAGTTCCGGGAGTTGGTGATGAACTGGGAAGCCTGGTGTGCTGCAGTCCATGGGACTGTAAAGAGTCAACACGACTGAGCGACTGAACTGAAATGATAGCATAATTCAACTATCACAGTTTTATAAATTATTAGGAGTACTCAAGCTGTTTTTAATGTTTCCAATTAAAACTAAAAAAAGCAAAAAAAAAGAAAAGTATTGAAAAATCCTGTAACTTTTACATCTTTCTTTTTGTGGCATTCTCTGTCCATAGTGAACAGCATCTCTACTCTCCTACTGCACATTCAATCTGTAATCAGGACTCTTCATATACTAAATAACTCTTGATTCCATCTCTATATACCACAAAGTCATCATCTCTGAGCTGGGCTACTTCTAAATGCTCCTAAAGATTGGCTAGCATTTATATCTACTTTATTTCCCTCACTTCTGTTCTCGGTGATTTCACCAGATTAAAAAGAATACATTTGAATCAGTTCTAATGAGGTAGATGAAACTGGAGCCTATAATACGGAGTGAAGCAAGCCAGAAAGAAAAACACCAATACAGTATACTAATCCATATATATGGAATTTAGAAAGATGGTAATGATAACCCTGTATGCGAGACAGCAAAAGAGACACAGATGTATAGAACAGTCTTTTGGACTCTGTGGGAGAGGGACAGGGTGGGATGATTTGGGAGAATGGCATTGAAACATGTATAATATCATATAAGAAATGAACCGCCAGTCCAGGTTCGATGCATGATACTGGATGCTTGGGGCTGGTGCACTGGAATGACCCAGAGGGATGCTATGGGGAGGGAGGTGGGAGGGGGGTTCAGGATTGGGAACACATGTACACCCTTGGTGGATTCATTTTGATGTATGGCAAAACCAATACAATATTGTAAAGTAATTATCCTCCAAAAATAAATAAATTTAAATTTTAAAAAATGTAACTATAGGCATGCCATATTCCTGTTTAAAGCTCTTAAAGGTTTATCATTGTATAAAAGCAAAACATCTCAACAATCTCAATCCACAGAGTTGTGAATCACTCAGAAAACTGTAATAAAAATCCTGATGCCAAGGCCCCACCCTCAGAGATTCTGATGTAATTAATCTGGGGGGTTACACACTGCTATATTTAAGATGGATAACCAATAAGAACCTACTGTATAGCATAGAACCTACTGCATAATTTTTGCTCAATGTTATTTGGCAGCCTGGATGGGAGGGGAGTTTGGGGGAGAGTAAATACATGTATATGTATCACTGAATCCCTTTACTGTCCACCTGCAGCTGTCACAACATTGTTGATTGGCTATACTCCAATGCAAACAAGAAAAAAAAATTTTAAAAAAAATGTAAATACAATCATGCCATATTCCTGTTTAAAACTCTTTTTAAGGTTCTTCATTGTTCTAAACCCTCAACAAGGTCCGCAGTCCACAAACTGTTCCTCATACTTGGCTGCACATTGGAACCACTCAGAAAACTTTAATAAAAATCCTGATGCCTAGGCCCCACTCTCAAAGATTCTGATGTAATCAGCCTAGGCTGGGCCTACGCAGCTGGGTTTTTGCAAGTTTCAGTGAGAGCTCTCCCATTAGACCAGGGCTGAGAACTAGTGATCCAGAGGTGCATCATCTGATGTGGTATGGTAATCTCTTATCATATGTGGCCATTATGCACTTGAAATGTGGCTGGTCTGAATATTGACATGCTGTGACTATAATACATATAGTATATTTTAAAGACATTGTAGAGCTACTCTGGCGGCTCAGTGGTAAAGAACCCACCTGCCAATGCAGAGACACAGGTTTGATCCCTGATCCGGGAAGATCTCACATGCCACAGAATGACTAAGCCCATTTGCCACAACTACTGAAGCCTACGGTGCCCTACAGCCCATTCTCTAGAACAAGAGAAGCCACTCCAATAGGAAGCCTGTGCACCACAACTAGACAGTAGCCCCTGCTTGCTGCAACAAGATAAAAAGCCTGTGCAGCAATGAACACCTAGAACAGCCAAAAATAAAATAAAAATATTTTAAAAAATTAAGCTGCTGCTGCTGCCTCCAAGTTGCTTCAGTTGTGTCCAACTCTGTGTGACCCCATAGACGGCACCCCACCAGGCTCCCCCACCCCTTGGATTCTCCAGGCAAGAACACTGGAATGGGTTGCCATTTCCTTCTCCAATGCATGAAAGAGAAAAGTGAAACTGAAGTCGTTCAGTCATGTCCAACTCTTAGCAACCCCATGGACTGCAGCCCACCAGGCTCCTCCGTCCATGGGATTTTCCAGGCAAGAGTACTGGAGTGGGGTGCCATCGCCTTCTCAGAAAAAATAAAGACAGTATGAGAAACAGAATAAAATATATCAGTAATTTTTAATATTGATTAAGTGCTGAAATAATATTTTGGAAATATCAGGTTAAATAAAATATTATGAAAATTAATTCCAAGTTCTTCCACTTTTTAAAGTGGCTGCTAACAAAAACTTAAAAATTACCTATGTGGCTTGTATTCAATTTCCATCAGACAGTGCCATAAGAGCTTCATGTAGTACCACACTCCCCCCCTCCTGCTTTGCCCCTCACCTTCTCTTCATTTCTGAGATTTTCTTCCTCCTCACCACAAGGTCTTTGTATGCTCTCTGCCTGAGCTGTATTCTTTTCCTCCTTTTTTCCTGGTTAACTGCAGATTATCCTCCGGATCTCATCTGAAGGGGTAATACACTGGTACACACCCTTCACACAGGCATCTCTCTCACACATGCACACATTTCTGAGACTATATAATGTCCATTTCTCTTACTAGTAAGCTCTGTAAGCACAGGTTAATATATACTTTTGCATGATGACTCAGATTTAAATACGTGCTGAATAAATGACATATTACCAGAAACAAAAGTATAGGAACTGTCACATTAGAAATACTGAATCTATAAAATATTCATCCATGTGCCAGACAGTCCATTGCTAACACATAAAATAAACTTTAAACTTTGTGGACTAGGACATACACACTCTTCACTTGTCACAGTGACACCCCAAGAGTGTAAACTAATGATATATGTTTATATATGTATGTCTATATAAACATACATATACACATATATACATATACACATTTCTTTACTCAAGTATACAGGTAGATATATATGTAAAGAAATGTGTGTATGTATATATGTATATTAATATACACATACATGCCAAGGTAATTTTGGGCTTCCCTTGTGGCTCAGCTGGTAAAGAATCCGCCTGCAATGTGAGAGACCTGAGTTCGATCTTTGGGTTGGGATGATCCCCTGGAGTAGGGAAAGGCTACCCACTCCAGTATTCTGGTCTAGAGAATTTTATGGACTATATAGTCCATGGGGTCACAAAGAGTTGAACACGACTAAGTGACTTTCACTTTTCACTTTCAAGGTCATTTTTCATATTTTGATATTGCAAAAAATCTATTCACAGGTATAAAAATTCACTTTTAGCATGGCAACAGAAACTATATTTTTAATAAAGATTTTAAAGAAAAATACTACTATCTATAGGAACACAAGAAAAATCTCTCAAAGAATGCTTCTTGATTCTTCAGAAAGTCTGTAAACATTTCAAAGTGGAAGGTATGTAATTCTCCAACATTTTAACAGATAATCCTTTTTGCCTGAGTAAAATTTACTCAAGAGTAACCTCCTTCTATGTTCTTTTTCAATGTATATCATTATTAAGTCTGGTAGTTTACTGCCAAATATATATATGTGTGTGTGTGTGTGTGTGTGTGTGTGTGTGTGTGTGTGTGTATATAAAAGTATAAATCCCATTTTATTGTAGTCTGAAGAGGTAATGATGACACTCAATGCAAAAAGAGATTTTAAAAAGAGCTAACATGACCCTCATACCCAGTCTTACTCTACAAACCCAGCTGAGGAATCTTAATCAGCTCCTTTCTCTACTAAAGTGAGTCTCCCCTAAGGGAAGCCAATGAGGTGTAAGCCTTCTTTTTTTTTTTTTGTATTATAAAGGTATCTAAAATGATCTTCAATAATAATCATTGACATAATGCATTACTACAAATAATTTTTAAAGCTCTTTCATAGACACAGTGTTATCACACCTTGCAACAATCCTGTGAGATAATAGTAAGCCTTCTTTATTTCCTTCTTGATTTGTCAGTCTGCCAAGATGCAACTTTTGCTATTTTAAGAGTGTGTGATATAACTCCCAGGAGGGTGATCATGGCAAAAGTATCAAAATATATACTCACTGACCTAGGTGGAGAAATACTTTGTCCTACATAATCTCAAATAACTGAATTGAAATTCTCTTTTGAATATCAGAAAAATTAACCTTCCAATAATCTACAATAAATGAAATCCAGCTAAATATGATGATTTAGGTCAGAGGTCAGTGAAATTTTTCCATAAAGAGGCAGATGGCAAATATTTTAGCCTGTGAGGGCCTTACGGTCTCAGCTGCACATATTCATCTCTGTTGTCATGGCATAAAAGCTGCCACAGACATCGTGCTAACAAACAAGCATGGCTGTATTTCTATATAACTTTACTGCAATATAGGTGGTGGGCCAGGTTTAGGCTGTAGGGTATTATTAGTTAATTCCAGATTCAGAAGGAAAGTAACTGGCTCTATAAAATTAACCATGGACTCATCAAAAGAAAACTATGAAGACGACTTTCCAGTTGAAATTTTACTACAGTACTTTAATTCTTTTTTTAATTCTTCTTAGAGGTTGATGTTTTTTCTTATAACTGCATCTTGCTTTGCCGTTTACATTTTTGCATATATGTGACCTGATGAATTCTTACAAGAACTTTGCAAGGTAGCTCTCACTGATCCAATTCAATAATTGAAGAAACTGAGGTCACTTATATGAAATGATTCTCTTAAAATCATACAGGCATAGAAAGCAGAGCAAGAAGTCAAACACAGTTCTAACGTCAAGGAGCTGGAAGAGCTCTAATACATAAGATTTTCCACTCACCTCCCCATTTTATTACTAGACAAATAATCAGAAAATAAATGACTTCTACTATTTATAAAATAGGTAGCTAATAAGAACCTAGTATACAACACAGGGAACTCTGCTCAATACTCTTCTCATGAACTGTATGGGAATAGAATTCAAAAATGAATGGATATATGTATATGTACAACTGATTCACTTTGTTGTACAGCAGAAACGAAACATTATAAATTGAGTATACTCCAATAAAAATTAACTTAAAAAAAAGAAAAGAAGTGATTTCAAAGCAAAGATATAATCACTGTCTTCCATCCCTTATTAGTCTTTTCAAGATAATATCCTTGGGCAGAAATGCAGATACACCAATGACAGAAATGCATATTTATCAATATAATGTGACTGTAAACCATATAGGCTTTATTTTATTGTAGCAATGTCTTATCTGTCCAATAGGCTACCACTGGGTACCTATTATAACCAAAATCTTTTAACGATAGAAATCACTGCAACAAAATGTCTTTATTTTGATCTGTAATAACACCTTTTTGGTTCTGCATAATTTTATCAACTGCACATTGATAGTTCTCTTTTTTTCATACATTTGGATCTTGTTTTTCAAAGGCAGTTTAGATTCCTTGAAAGAGAGTGGCTATCATAAGTGTGGTGTTTTTTTTTTTTGTTTTTTTTTTTCACATTTTCCACAAGGCAGCCCAGACCTCAGCACTTAAGTCCTTTTAGAAATGAAAATTATGAACTCAGAGAAGAATGCTTATTAGTATACTTTATTTCCTTGTATATTTTTGTTGCCAGTATATTTTATTACCATCATGCCCAAAAATAAACTCAAAATGGCTTAAAGACTTAAACGGAAGACATGACACCATAAAACCCCAAAAAGAAATCACAGGCAAAACGTTCTCTGACATAGATTGTACCCATGTTTTCTTAGGTTAGTCGCTCAACGTAAAAGAGATAGCAGCAAAAATAAACAAATGGGAACTATGAAATGTACAAGTTTTTGCCCAGCAAAGGAAATCATTTAAAAAAAAAAAACCTAAAAGACAACTGATGGAATGGAAAAAAAATTAGAAAATGATGTGACACACAGGAGCTTAATCTCCAAAATATACAAACAGCTCACACAACTCAGCAACAACAAAAAACAAGCCAATTGAAAAATAGACAGAAGACCATAATAGACATTCTCCAGAGAAGGCATACAGACAGCCAGTAGGCAAATGAAAAGATGCTCAACATCACTAAGTATTAGGAAAATGCAAATCAAAATTAAAATGAAGTACCACCTCACACCAGTCAGAATAGCCATCATTAAAAAGTCAACCAAAAAATAACAAATGCTGCAGCGGGTGTGTAGAAAAGGGAACCCTCCTACACTGTTGATGGGAATATAAGTTGGCACAGCCACTGTGGAGTACGGTATGGAGGTTTCTTAAGAAACTAAAAATAAAGCTACTATACAATCCAGCAATCCCAGTCTTAGGAATATACTCCAACAAAACTATAATTCAAAAAGATACATGCACTGCTACATTCTACGTTGTGTGCTGCTGTGAATAGCAGCACTATTCACAACAGCCGAATCATGGAAACAATCTAAATGTCTATCGGCAGATGAACGGATAAAGGAGAAATGGTACATATAACAATGGAATACCACTCAGCCATAAAGAAGTGAAATAATGTGATTAGCAGCAACAGATACAATTAACATACTTAGTAAAGTACTTTGGAGGAGAAAATGGCAACCTACCCCAGTATTCCTGCCTGGAGAATCCCATGGACAAAGTAGCCTGGTGGGCTGCTGTACATGGGGTCACACAGAGTAGGACATGACTGAAGCGACTTAGCATGCATGCATGCATTGGAGAAGGAAATGGCAACCCACTCCAGTATTCTTGTCTGGAGAAGCCCAGGGACAGAGGCATCTAGTGGGCTGCAGTCTATGAGGTCGCACAGAGTTGGACATGACTGAAGTGAGTTAGCAGCAGCAGCAGCAGTGAAGTACTTAACATACTTAGCTAAAGATTAACATACTTAGTGAAGTAACTCAGAAAGAGGAAGAGAAATACCATATGATATCACTTATGCATGCATATGTGCTAAGTCCCTTTCGTTGTGTCTGACTCTGTGTGATCCTATAGACTGTAGCCCGCCAGGCCCTTCTGTCCATGGGATTCTCCAGGCAGGAATACTGGAGGGGGTAGCTCTCCTCCAGGGAATCTCCCCGACCCAGAGAATGAACCCGTGTCTCTCACGTCTCCTGCATTGGCAGGTGGGTTCTTTACCACTGGCACCACCTGGGAAGTCCAATATCACTTATATGTAATCTAAAATGTGGCACAAATGAACCTATCTACAAAACAGAAAGAGGCTCATAGGCATAGACAACAGGCTGGTGGTCAGCAAGGCAGGAGGATGACAGCTGTGGGCTGGAGTTTAGGGTGGTAGACACAAACCATTATCTTTATAATGGATGAACAACGAAGTCTCAGTGTATAGCAAGAGAACTATATATAATGTTCCGTGATAAATGATAAAAGAATATCAAAAAAGAATATATGTGTGTGTGTTTGTTTGTGTAACTGAGTCATTTTGCTATACAGCAGATTTTGGTACAGCATTGTAAATCAACTATACTTCAATAAAAAAAAATACTAAATAAAAATGGAGAAACAAAAACAAAAGAAATAGTCTTTTTTTTATGTTATTTCCTACTAATATGTTTATTTTAACTACTGTTAAGTTCTCATGCTTGCTCAAATATTGTATGAAGGAAACAGCCACATAAAAAGAAAATAATTATTTTAGTCTAAACAAAATGGCAACCCACTCCAGTATTCTTGCCTGGGTTACCCCATGGACAGAGGAACCTGGTGGGCTAAAGTTCTTGGGGAGGCAAAAGTCCTAACTTAGCACCTAAATAATAACAATAATGTTTTAGAGTTATTTTTCTAATAAACTATGCTGAATATAATGCATGATTATTTGAATCTAAAAGTATATCTTTCAATAAAAAAATCAGGTGAATTTTTAGCTGCAATTTGGCATTTAAAAACATTTACATGCTAGCAAAACATTATAATTTGCAGGAATATCATGCCTCTGGAAACACATGAGAGTTCAAATAGAATCCGTTCTAACTTTTTCCAGAGTGAAGTTGCCAAAAATAGAGTGGGCTTAAGCTGGACCACAGTTTTGTGAAACTGCCATAACTTCACAGGAAAATGGAGGAAATGAAACAAGTCTGCTTTGGTGAGGAGGAGCAGGGAGGCTGCTGTAGACGGATGGATGGGCCTTCACCTGCCAGAGTGTTAGTGCTGTTATACCAAAGGTCTTTTACAGCTTACAGTTAAACTTAATGCTAAGTATAATCTGAATATATGATACCTCATTGTACTTGTATTACTGTATGCAAATATAAATAAAGTTAGCACAAATTGGTGAACAATTAATGAGATTCATTGCAGGGATATTTCATCACTGAACACTGTTTTCCTGCCAACTGAGACATGATGTATTTAATTCTAAATGACACCACCTGCTCCCACCTCTAAGTGAAATGAAAAAGCTGCCAAAGGGCATGTTGGGAATTCACTTGCAGACTTCCTTTTAATCAGGCATTTCTCCATAATATTGAAAGCCAAAAACATCATGAAAAATAACACAGCTTTGTAAGTCGATAGTTGAATTTGGAGTGCTCACCAAAGAAAAGAAACTTAGTGTGTGTGTGTGTGTGTATATATATATATATATATATATATATATATGATGATATTCCCTGACAATAGTATTCATTTCTTGTTGTGAAATTACTTTCTTACTCTAAAGGGGAAAAAAGAAAAAAAGATAAGTATGAAAATACAATATTATCTGACATGACAAATCAATGAGAAGTCTTATAACAGGAGAGTGGACTGAATGTTTTCATTTGTCATAGTTACCTAGATAACAATCCTGTGAACTTATAGATTGTCTAAGCAAAGTGTTTCTCTAACATCATTTCAAAATGTTTCGATACCCTCTTGCCCCCAGTGAACTATCAACATATTATCAAGCATTTTCCTAGCAGGTAGGAGGAGTTGGAGGATGGACAGTTATATTTTTAAGAACCCTACAGGACCTTCCTTACGGCTTTCCTCTAGACATTCAGTCCCCTCCCCTGAGCCACTGAACTGCTATTCAACATGAGAACTGGAGGATGTAGGAGGGTATAAAACAAGTGTATATACCAATTTCTCTTCTAGCATGTCTATCAAATGAAGATCCATTTTCCAAAGTCATCACGTTGCTAAGGATAGTGTAGACAGTATAAAATCTGTCGAATTAAGTTTCCCATTAACTCATGCTTTCATCCCTAGAAGTTTCAAAATGATGTCCTAATTGAAAAGTGATGTCAAAATCACATTTGAACAGCTAATGTTTGTAAAATAACATTGAAAGGCCCTAAGCCAAAACAAAGACTCACATAAATATAAGTCACTCTTGCATTCATTTAGCAGTCATTCACCCAAAACACTTTTTAAAAATATCCTCTACACGCCAGGTTCTAGGTGCTAGGAACAGGTCAACGAGCAAGACAGGCAAAATCCTTGCCCTCAGAGAGTTTACATTCTGAGGGGTGATAGGAAACAAACATCCTCCCATTTGTTCTTTTTTTAAAAACTAATTTTATTTATTTATTTATTTTTGGCTGTGCTGGATCTTTGTTGCTGTGCAGGCTTTTTCCCTAGTTGCGGAGAATGGGGGCTACTTTCTAGTTACAGTGCACAGACTTCTCATTGCAGTGATTTCTCTTGTTGTAGAGCAATGTCTCTAGGGCACTTCTGCAGCTGTGGCACATGGGCTAAACAGTTTTGGTTTCCCAGCTCTAGAGCATAGGCTCAGGAGTTGTGGCGCATGGGCTTCACTGCTCTGAAGCATGTGGGACCTTCCAGGATCAGCGATTGAACCTATGTCTCCTGCACTGGCAGGTGGCATCTTTACCACTGAGTCACCAAGCAAGCCCCTCCTGTTTCCTCTTGAACCCACACAAAGCTGGTTTTGATCTCAACCACTCAAAAAGATAGCTCTTCAGAGTCATCACTAGCTTTCATATTGCCAAAGTTAATTTTTTCTTCTCTTGGTTTTGAGCACACCACCCTGTTAGCAGGACTGGCAACCCACAATCTTCTTGGCTGGTTCCTTCTTGTCTTCCTGACTTGGAACTATGAAGTGGTTTGGGCCTCAGTCCTGGGACCTTCCTTTCCCTATTTATCCCCACTCTGTCTCATCCATGTTTTTAAGTAGATGAATAACTTCCAGACATATCAGCAGCCCATAGAACCTCCTCAAATTCAGACATTCAACTGCTTTACTTGATATTTCCACTTTGTTGTCCAATACATATCACAAATAAAATGTTTCCAAACTAATTCTTATCACACATACTTGCTACTCTCACAGTCTTCCCCATTGAAATAGACTGTGCATTCCAAAGTGGCTGCCACCATATCATCCATTGCATGTGCCCTGCTTGCCTTGACACAGCTTCCATTGAGTGGTAATGTGTCTGTCCTCTCTTCCTTTAATCTGGGTTGTGACTGCCTTATCTAATAGAATATGGGGAATGTAACATTATGTGATGTCTAAGACTAGGTTATGAAAGTTTCATGTACCTCCATTTGGCTCTCCTGGGTCACTCACTCTTAGAACCTAGATGCTTTGCTTTGTGGAAGCCAGAATTGCAGATTACCTGCAGAGGTCATGGGTAGGTGTTCCAGCTACAACAAAGCAGAGGCCCTAACCAAAAGCTGTACATGTGAATGAAGACACTTCCTGATAACTCTAGCTTCCCATTATTGAGTCAACTCCAGGTTTTGAGTCTTCCAAATAGAGGCACCAGATATTGTGGAACAGAGACCAGGACTTCCTCCTAGGCCATGTTTGAATTCATAACCCAGTGAACCTATGAGCAAAATAATATGGCTATTTTATGTCACTAAACATTACAACACTACTAACTAGGATAGATTTACCAACTGCTTAGGACAAAATTCTTAGAATTGCCTTCAACTTTCCCTTTTCTCATACCCACACCCAAGCTCTCAGCAGACCCTATGATATCTAGCTCTTCCTTTGAAATATATCCAGGATTTATGACTTCACACCACTCTCTCTCTCATCTCAACTATTACAGTAGATGCCTAACTAGTCCTTTCTTGTTTCTATTAACACCTTCTTTCTTATACTGTCTACTCTCAACACAGTAGGAAGAATACTCTTCTGAAAGCGTAAGATCATGTCACTTCAATGCTCAGAACCTTCCTATGGCTTTCTTTGTTATACAGCTAAAAAGTCAAAGTTCTTAATGGCCTACAAAATACTCCTCATGAACTGGAACTCCACCACCTTGCTAGCTCTGATTCTTCTACTACTCTCCCTGCCTTGATGTTTTATTCTAAGTATGTTGGTCTCCTAGCTCTTTTTTGAAAATATCTGGCATATTCACGCCCCAGGGTCTTTGCATTTGCTGTTCTCCCTGCCTGGAATGTGCTTCCCTCCAAATAGCCATGTGGTCACGTGGTCTCTATTCTTCTTATACTGATTTACCATCACCTAAACTATTTTACATTTGGGTTTTCTTTTGTGTGTGTGTGTTTTGCTTATTTTCTGTCTCTCTTCTACACGGAGAAGCTTCCTGAAGACAAAAACTTTGTCTTGTTGAAAACTCTAGTTCCTAGGACTGTAGTAATACCTAGAGATAGCAGGAACTCGGCAAGTTAAAGACCATTCCAAGTGGAGGGACGATCAAGAGCAAAGATCCTGAAACAGGAACTAGCTTGACATGTTAGAGAAACAGGGTGACTATGACAGAATGAAAATGAGAGACAGATGAGGTAGCAGAGAAAATCAAGGGCCAGGCAGTTCCTTATGACAAAGACTAGTGGGCAAAAGCCGAAAGGCAGTGATATGATCTGATTGGCATTTAAAAAATAAAACTCCTAGGGAGACTATTCCAGAGGATTTTGCAGCAATTTAGACAAATAACAGATGACAATGCCTTGAATTATGATAATAATGACAGAGAACTCCAAGGTGACCAGATACATTTTGAAAGCAGAGCTGAAGAGACTCAATGATTTACACATAAGATAAAGAGAACAATCAAAGATTACCCCTAGGTTTTTGCCTTGCAGGTATGCTCAGTAGCTTCAATCATGTCCAATTCTTTGCAACCCTATGGACTGTAGCCCACCAAGCTCCTCTTTCCATGGGATTTGCAAGTGGTTAAACATGGCAGAAAGTGAAGAGGAACTAAAAAGCCTCTTGATGAAAGTGAAAGAGGAAAGTGAAAAAGTTGGCTTAAAGCTCAATATTCAGAAAACTAAGATCATGGCATCTGGTCCCATCACTTCATGGGAAATAGATGGGGAAACAGTAGAAGAAGTGTCGGACTTTATTTTTGGGGGCTCCAAAATCACTGCAGATGGTGATTACAGCCATGAAATTAAAAGACACTTACTCCTTGGAAGGAAAGTTATGACCAACCTAGATAGTATATTCAAAAGCAGAGACATTACTTTGCCAACAAAGGTCTGTCTAGTCAAGGCTATGGTTTTTCCAGTGGTCATGTATGGATGTGAGAGTTGGACTGTGAAGAAAGCTGAGCACTGAAGAATTGATGCTTTTGAACCGTGGAGTTGAAGAAGACTCTTGAGAGTCCCTTGGACTTCAAGGAGAGCCAACCAGTTCATTCTATAGGAGATCAGTCCTGGGTGTTCTTTGGAAGGAATGATGCTAAAGCTGAAACTCCAGTACTTTGGCCACTTCATGCGAAGAGTTGACTCATTGGAAAAGACTCTGATGCTGGGAGGGATTTGGGGCAGGAGGAAAAGGGGACGACAGGATGAGATGGCTGGATGGCATCACCGACTCAATGGACATGAGTTTGAGTGAACTCCAGGAGTTGGTGATGGACAGGAAAGCCTGGAGTGCTGCGATTCATGGGGTCACAAAGAGTTGGACACGACTGAGCGACTGAACTGAACTGAACTGAAACAGTGGCATCATTTTAGTAGTAGTTTGACTCTAAACAAGGGTCCACTTTTTATAGGATGAATTCAGAATTGGCAAGCAAGTTCCAGATCAATGCTCAACTGTATGATGGTTTAGGTCAACAGAAGTTCTAAGAACCGATGTATAAATTCTTCGATTCTCACAGAGTCCTGGACATAATACCTAAACTTGAATAAAAATATGCCAAGAGATGAATAGAGACCCTCACGTAATGGAGGCCAATATGTACCACTGTCTTGAAGACGCACCCCTGACCCCTGCATGCACAGATGGCCTAACTAGATGCCGTGAAGACTGACAGGATTGATATGTGGCAGGCAAGTCATCAAGAAAATTCCACAGACAGACATCTGTCCACAGAGATATATCTCTTCAGAACACTTACAGATACTCTGGAGGGAAAAAAAATCATACTAAAATCCTAATACAATAGAACCACTCATATAAAGACTTAAGTACTCCCATGTCTTTTTTCCAACATGTACATAAAAGAAAGCAAATTTGTAGGACAGCTGCTGACCAGAGTTAAAAAGGAATATAAAATATTGAAACAGCATAAGAAGTACAGCTCTGTAGGGAGTGCCCATAAAATGGGCTCTGCTGACTTGGTGCTATCCAAATAGAAAAAGCAAGCTTATCTGGACATCCCTTCTTTTCCATAAGCTAGTAGCTCCTTTAACATTGTCATTCAGTGTCCCTAAGATAATTTGGCAGTGACTTTCTCTCTCCTCCAGAAGCAGAAGTGAAAATTATTGCTATATTATCTTTAATGATAATTTATATAAAACATATATAAATATATACATGTGTACTGGGCATAGTTACTTCAGTCTTGTCTGACTCTTCGTGATTCTATGGACTGAAGCCTGCCGGGCTCCTCTGTTCATGGGATTCTCCAGGCAAGAATACTGGACTGGGTTGCCATGCCTCCTCCAGGGGATTTTTCCAACCAAGGGATCGAGCCTATGTCTCCTGCATTGCAGGTGGTTCTTTACTGCTGAGCCACCAGGGAAGCCCATAAATCTATATAAAAATATATAAAACATTTTTAAAAACTATTGATCCTCTCTACTTTGTCCTGTCTATTTTTGAAGTTTTTGGTCACCAAAAGAAAAAATTTTATTTTCCTAAGTTGGAACTAGCTGAGAGATAGACTAAGAAGAAGATCAAAATGTCAGCTTTATTATTGATGAAGGTGATCAAAGAATGGGACTTAGAGGTGCCACTCTGGTGATTTCCACTAACAGTACCTAATACCCCTGAACTGCACAGTTCCCAGTGATGTTGGAAATTGGCAACCACTCTCTCAGAGGAAACCCTGGACTGAAAGCTCCCGGAGCAGAGGAGCAGAGATGTCTGTGTCACAGAGAGGAGCCAAAGGGGTGACATAGGCACAGTCATTTCTTTCTGCAAGGCTCTGCTGTGAAAAGAAGCCATTCCTCCTGTCCTGGGAGCAGCAAATGATGAGGTGGAGAGAACATATCTTCTTCACATGCATTTCCCTCCTGGACAGAGGAGTGGAAATTACTTCCCTCCATGAAAATGTAAGGAGTTAGGAATAAATGTTCCTTCATCTCACTCTCTGAAATTGGAGGAGGGAACTAACTTTTATCTTTAATTGTGGAGCTGAATTTTTACCAACATCTACATACACTTCCCCCTTTCATTTTTCTTCACATTCATGAATGAGACAACGAACAGGTTGGACAGAGAAGCATGAAAGCTACTTCTTCCATCTGTAACTTATGGAATTTAGCAAAAACAAAAGGGGGGGGAGGTACTAAGAAGACAGTTTAACCTGAAAAGTGGCTATACTATCTCCTAGGGTTTTGTCAGAATTCGATGGAAATAAACTTGATGGGATTGGCATACAAGTACTGACTTAATTTTCTTCCTTTCCCTACCTGATTCAGTACTAAGACAGGGATTAAATTTTGTATTGAACAAAAGTCCACAACTTTTTTCTAGACACTGCCACTTGGTTGATCTCCATAGTCACTGGGAGTAAACCTGAGGCTTCTGTGGTCTTGTTTTCAGTGCTAATAAAAGCTTACTTTAAGAAAAGACATCTTCCATTGTTTTCATCTAGTGCTTAAACTCAGTCAGCTGTTTCTTTCTTCTTTTTTTGAAAAAGAAACAGCATGAATCTTTAAAGAAAAAGTAACAACCGCAAGACAAACCACTACCACGAAACACACCTCCTCAGCATCCTGTGACTACCACAGTAGATGAGCATTGCCATTTCCAGTGGGCAGGTACAAAGGAGAATGTTTTGCTCATAAGATGAAGATCCTACAGAATCATACATATTTAGTTAGAAAGAACTTTATTATAATTCTAATCCTTTAATTAAAAATTTATATTCATATAAAGATAGAGTTTGAATGACTTGAAATTACACAATTAGTAGTCAATGACAGGACTCAGCCTTCTGACTCTCGGCTCCATGTTCTTATCTCTGGTTCAGACACAGGGAGGAAAGCAGAGTGGATGGGTTCAGGACTCAGGGAGACAAGTACTTTGAGAACAGAGAGAATGAGAAAAGGGATGACTGCAAATAGCAGCTAGAATATGCTGAAAACAAAAGTGGCTAACTTCACGATGGGGTTCCAAACAAAATATGGTTTAGGATTATATTGTGCTCCTGAGTTTGCTGTTTGTACCTGGCCCTGCTTCTTGCCCTGAGCACAGAAGCAACCTAGTACAGTTGCCTCGCTGTTGATTCAACATTTATCACGTGATTTCATATTCTTCTACTTACTATGATTAAAAACCTAAAGCAAGCACACCATTTGTAAAAACAAGCAACCTAGGATGGGTTAAATAAGAGATATTGAGCAAGTAGGCCAGAAGCAGGCATGAGACTTCCTTTCCTGCGTCAGTAATGATGAACACTGTCATACAAGTCTCTCTTGAGGACAAGGCAGTGTGCTGACAGTGCTTTTTCCCAACAGCCCTGACAACCAACTCAAGCATAAGCGTAGCAGCCATGGAGAAACATCTGCTGAACCAGAAATATGAAGACACATTACATCTATGACCAAAAGAGAAGATGGCTTTGGAAATAAGGGCTCTCTGTAATTTAAGTCTATCCTGCTTCTCAGCCCCAGAACTGAGGCTCTGTGCATTGAATCAGTCTAAGACCAGTAATATATCTGGGAATCCAATAGGAATTAACTAATATTCAGAAAATAGCGACTAAATTCCAGGGTCTGGGATACAGAGTGTAAGGCACCTTTCTAACCCTCAAGAACAGCACTACGAAGTACTTAGCCTTGCAGTGAGGGAGAGATGGATGAACTTAGAATTCATCCGATGTTTCGTCTAGAAGCCAAGGCATGGAAAGGTAATGAGTTCACCGCAGTGGCTGAAATTGGCAGAGCTCCAGTTTTCTGAATCCTGACTTAGCGCTGTTTTTAAAACTCAAAATGAAAACATACTCTGACCATCCTTTCTGCTCTTCAGGGTCCAAGATCTTTATTTCTAACTTTTAGAAGGAGGTTTGCTAGTCAAAACGTTCTCAGCGAATACCACTGAAACTCGCTCTCATCCTTGATAGCTTAAAACATAATTTCAACTTGAGAGATTCCCCCCAGTACTAAAAACATACCCTATCTTTTATCACAGAATACATTTAAAAGAAAGAGGCACCCATTTAAGCTAGGTAAGAAAGAATCTGAACAGATTCTGCATACTAACGGGAATCTGATGTCATAACCTTAGTTACTTCATAAGCAAGATCGCAGGTAAAAAGACAGGCTTTCTCCATGGAATATTTGATTAAAATTATTGATTTATAGGGTATTACCCAAGACCTCCAGAAAATATCCCGTTTGCAATATATAGAGAGAGTTAAGTGCCTTAAACCACATTGTGCTCTGTCTCTCAGTCCTGTCTGACTTTGCAACCCTGTGGACTGTAGCCCGCCAGGCTTCTCTGCCCATGGAATTTTCCAGGCAATGCAGTGGGGTGCCATTTCCTACCCCAGGGGATCTTCTTGACCCAGGGATCAAACCCCTGTCTTCTGCAGTGGCAGGCAGATTCCTTACCACTAGCACCACCTAGGAAGCCCTAACCCACATTAGCTGCTCTCTTAATGAGAATCATTAAGAGCTCAGCAAATAATGAGTTAATTCATTACAAGCCCTTCCCCCAGAAAAGTTCCCTTCAGTATCTCATTCTTCTTGCTGCCTGTATATAAACAACTCCAGGTAAGTATTAACATGCAGGAATGTACAGAGCTTGGCTTCTCAGTTTCAAAGGTGAAGAGCAAGGTTATCTTTCATGATCCTTTTGCTCAGGGAATAGGTTCTGTCTGCATCAGTTTCAGCTCATGCAAAAAGAAGAAAAGATACTATGCAACTTAAATTATCATTATCTTATTTCAACACACTGAATCATCTAAGTGGGGAAAAAAAAACAACCTCTAAATGGACCAAGTCAATTAATTTGAGTCCTTACCAAAATCACATGATATGCCACAGGGAAAATACCAGAAGCAGCCTGAGGGGGGGAAATAATAAATAATGCTAGTTTTAAGAAACTGCCATTATATAAGGATAGAAGCTAACAGGAAAACAGTAGTTTAAAAGTTTTGTTTGAATTAAAACACAATTTTCATATCCTTCTTGTCCTTGCTGTAATTCAGGAAAGTAAAATTAACATTATTTTGAAACATACAAGTAAATCAAGCCTGAAAAGTAGTTAAAAAGCAATCGGTTAGATGACACATTTCTGTTGCCCCAGAGTAACTATGTACCTGTGTGAGCTCACTAGGTACTAGTATCTCTCTCTCTCTCCAGTTGCTAAGTTGTGTCCGACTCTTGTGACCCCATGGACTGTAGCCTGCCAGGCTCCTCAGTCCATGGGATTCTCCAGGTAAGAATACTGGAGTGGGTTGCTATTTTCTTCTCCAAGGTACTAGTATAGGAATGCCTTCATGGGAAATAGATGGGGAAACAGTGTCAGACTTTATTTTCGGGGGCTCCAAAATCAGTGCAAATGGTGACTGCAGCCATGAAATTAAAAGACGGTTACTCCTTGGAAGAAAAGTTATGACCAACCTAGACAGCATATTCAAAAGCAGAGACATTACTTTGCCAACAAAGGTACATCTAGTCAAGGTATGGTTTTTCCAATGGTCATGTATGGATGTGAGAGTTGGACTGTGAAGAAGGCTGAGCGGTGAAGAATTGATGCTTTTGAACTGTGGTGTTGGAAAAGACTCTTGAGAGTCCCTTGCACTGCACGGAGATCCAACCAGTCCATTCTGAAGGAGATGAGCCCTGGGATTTCTTTGGAAGGAATGATGCTAAAGCTGAAACTCCAGTACTTTGGCCACCTCATGGGAAGAGTTGACTCATTGGAAAAGACTCTGATGCTGAGAGGGATTGGGGCCAGGAGGAGAAGGGGACGACAGAGGATGAGATGGCTGGATGGCATCACTGACTCGATGGACATGAGTCTGAGTGAACTCCGGGAGTTGGTGATGGACAGGGAGGCCTGGCGTGCTGTGATTCATGGGGTCGCAGAGAGTCAGATACGACTGAGCGACTGAACTGAATGTTTTACACACCTATATTTTACATTAGGAACTAATTTATTTATCTGATATTTGTTGGTTACTCACTATTTGAAAGACACTGCAAGGCCCTGTCAAGTTATAAGGCAATCCTTGACCTGTGTGAATTTGAGACCTATTAACAGAAGTAAAGTTTATATCTGAATGTTTACAATGCATCACTATATAAGCATCATGTCTGCCTTAAGAAATGCCAAATTATGTAACATAGTTTATTTGTTTTTAAATGAATTCCTGCATTTGCCTGTGAAAAATTCAATGATGAAGAAGACATTTAAAGAATAACTACCATCCCTGAGAATAACAGAAGGACAAACTATGGTTATTTAAGCAAAAGAAATATCAAAATATAAGGTATGCTTTGCAGGTAACTACAGTCTTAAGAATTCTTGGAGGTCATGGAGTTAATGGCTAATTTTATTAAGCAAAATATAAAATATTGTATTTGATTCTAATCCTACTATGACAAAATTACAGAAAAAATGCACACATGTTTTAAAGTTTAGGTGCTATAATTAACTATTCAGACATGTGAAAATTCATCCTATTTTAAAATTCCCAAAGAAAGCAGGACTGAAAGATGATTACGAGAAGACTCAATCAGACAACGCATTTCTGGTGAACATTCGCCCTGTGCTTGGCTTTATGGAGATACAGAGAAGAATCAGAGGGGAAGCTGCTTGATGTAGGGAATATACCTCTTCACAATTCTATCCATAGTGTGTAGCACTAGCCCAGAGGGGATCATTGGTTAGTGTTCATATTTTTAGGAAATGAACTTAGAGGAATGACCGACTGACTGGCTGACTGAATCCCTAACTTGGTCTCAATCTATTCTTAGAAAAATATTGTACTAACTTGCCATTGGAAAGCTAAGAGCAATGCTAAAAAGATAAGAACACAAATAGAAAGGGCTGAGAAAAACCACTCAGAGCTGAGGAAAGATGGTTACATCAACTGAATATCATCTTTCTTTCTGAGATCCCTAGCAGTCAAGGAAAGAAGGAAGCAATTTTGTAGTTCTTATTGTCTGGCTAAAGGAAAACACCAGTCTTCAGAGAAAGACATTTTCTTTGAACTATATTACAAGTAAATTTTTTTTTTTTTTTCTTGTAGAAGCTTACATAGAAGGAACTCTGGGTAACTTACAGAGCAATGATGTTAAAAGCTTCTTGGAGAAGATGAAGAAAGGCTCTTGCGATGTTCATGTATTTTAAGTGACTTTTGATAAAACTTAAAGAATGGTAATGAACTATAACCCAAAAAAAGCATTTTTATTGGTAGCTAAGCTTGTTGCTTTCTGGCGATGGTTTTAACATAAATTTGGGGACAATGGAGAGGAGTAAGTGGTGAATATCACCAATCTCAAATGCCAGCAGTTTCCCTGAGATTCTATTGGCAAGATATTGGCAAAGAAAGCTCAGAGAGAAGACTCCTGTGTTTGTTAATTCAGTGTTTACCACATGTACATCTAAAGCTTAGAGTTAGAAAATAAAGGCCTGAATTTGAGGATGTTAGAACCAGTTTTTAAAAAGGGGACCCTCACTAAAACCAAGAGAAAAGGAAGTTTACAGATAATTCCGTACATTTTAATTGAACAACTTCCTTTTATTTCTGAAAGTCAGGCTAGAATATATTATTAAGACTAATTTATTGAGGATATTATACAAGAAATTCAGACTTTAGGTTTTTTAAAGGTGTTAAACATTTTTTTTTATTTTTATATATCAGTGAATGTGTTTTTAGAAGCATTTCATGGGAAGTATGAATTATCATCCATATTGAATTATATATTTGTCTGAATACTTTAGTAAAGAGGAGCATACTAGGATCATATTTACTCAAGGAACTATGCCCATATAATTTCTTGAAGAAAAAAATAATGATGAGAATTTTCCTTTTATCTTTACCATCAATAATTTTATTACACCAAACTAAAAGGAGAAAGTGTGCAGGCAAAGTCAAGATACCATAGGCCAAGAAAACTGTTAATACTGACGGCTTTGTCTGAATTACCAATTCTACTGGTTGATGCTTTGCTGCAGTTCATGGAAGAGTCTCTAAAATGAGCAACTTAGCAGTGATAACTGCTAGTCCAACTCCACAGTACATCATCCATGACAATGAGGGTGGATTCTGAAATTCATTTCCATAACAGTTCTGTGAAGTTGTGCCATAAATTATTTTAACACAAAACTGACCTTAAAGGTGCCCTAAAATATTAAATACATAATGTTTAAAATATTTATTAATCATATATTCTTTATTGCAAAGTCCTATCTGTTCAACAGAATTCACGCACTTGAAAGAGAAGCCTGATGGTTTCTTCTCTGATCCCTATTTTCTTTTCACTTCCAAGTTTCTAATTCATTGTGGATGTTGTTTGTTTCACAAACAAAGCATTGCTTTGAAGATCATTGTAGAGAAGATCATCAGGAAATGTGAGGAAGTATCACACCAGTCAATCCTACTGGAAATCAAGCCTGAATATTCATTGGAAGGACTGATGTTAAAGCTGAAGCTCCAATAATTTGGCCATCTGATGCAAAGGGCAGACTTCTTGGAAAAGACCCTGATGCTGGGAAAGACTGAGGGCAGAAGAAGAGGGTGACAGAAGATGAGATGGTTAGATGGCATCACTGACTCAATGGACATGAGTTTGAACTTTAGGGGACAGTGAAGGACAGGGAAGCCTGGTGTGCTGCAGCCTATGGGGTCACAAGGAGTTGGACACGACTTAGTGACTGAACAACAACTAAGTGAGAAATCTGAAGAAACAGATACAACTGTGGGTTAGAAACAGTTTGAGAATGAATATGACGTTGTTGTTCAGTCGTCCAGTGTATCCAGCTCTTTGGAACCCTATGGACTGCAGCACACCAGACCTCCCTATCCCTCACCATTTCCCAGAGTTTACCCAAGCTCATGTCCATTGCAACAGTGATGCCATCCAGCCATTTCATCCTCTGATGCCCTCTTCTCCTGCCCTTGACCTTTCCCAACATCAAGGGCTTTTCCAATGAGCTGTCTGTTCACATCAGATGACCAAAATACTGGAGCTTCAGCATCAGTGAATATGCAGGGCTGATCTCTCTTAAGATTGACTGGTTTGATCTCCTTGCTGTCCAAGGGACTTTCAGGAATCTTCTCCAGCACCACAATTTGAAGGCATCAATTCTTTGGCATTCTGCCTTTTTTACGGTCCAGCTCTCACAACCATATGTGACCACTGGGAAGACCACAGTCTTGACTATATGGACCTCTGTTGGCAGAGTAATGTCTCTGCTTTTCAACACTCTGTTTAGGTTTATCATCGCTTTCCTGCCAAGAAGCAATCGTGTTCTGATTTCATGGCTGTAGTTACCATCTGCAGTGATTTTGGAGCCCAAGAAGAGAAAATTTGTTACTACTTCCACCTCTTCCCCTTCTGTTTGCCATACAGTAATGAGGCCAGATGCCATGATCTTAGTTTTTTTAATATTTAGTCTTAAGCTGTACTCTGCTCCTTCACCAGCATCAAGAGGCTCTTTAGTTCCTCTTCACTTTCTGCCGTTAAGAGTGGTATCATCCACATATCTGAGGTTGCTGATGTTTCTCCTGACTATCTTAATCCCGACTTGTAACTCATCCAGCCCAGCATTTCTCATGATGTGTTGTGTATAGATTAAACAAACAGGGGGACAGCAGAAAGTCTTGTACTCCTTTCTTGATCTTGAATCAATCAAATGTTCCATACAGGGTTCTAACTGTTGCTTCTTCACCCACATACAGGTTTTTCAGGAGACAGGTAAGATGGTCTGGTATTCCCATCTATCTAAGAGCTTTCTACAGTTTGCCAAGATCAACACAGTAAAAGGCTTTAGCGTAGTCGATGAAACAGAGATAGATGTATTTCTGAAATTCCGTTGCTTTCTCTATAATCCAGTGTATGTTGGCAATTTGATCTCTAGTCCCTCTTCCTTTTCTAAACCCAGCTTGGAAATCTGGAATTTCTTGGTTCACTTAATGCTGAAGCCTAGCATGAAAGCTTTTAAGCATGACCTTATTGTCAAGGAAGACAGAGAGCACATAATCAGACTCCCTCTCATCCACAGCTGAATGGCATGTGCACCTGATCTAATGATGTTTCTTTTCTGTGTAAACTAATTTTTAGAGTTTCCCATGGATCAGTAGAGAATTTCTGAATGGCCTAGTAGGATGACAACAAAACCAGAAAACATGCAGACACACCTTAAGCAACAAAAAAAACTAAATCTACAAAATTCATAAAGTATCTCCTGGATGTGCACACCCACCAACCCCTTGAGAAATTATAAAAAGGAATGAACCAGTTTGTCCAGAGTTGATACTCTTGTTTGAATGAAAATATATCTATATAAACTATTTTTCTCATAATAAACTTCCCTAAGATAATACTTTTAAGATTATCATGGCATCTTTACTCATTGTTACAAAGGGCATTTGTATATTTTCTTGAAAATGACAGGCTGGCACCATTTGGCCCCAACTACATTACCCCTAACAAGTCTCATGTAGCTGGATATTAACCAATCATAACTTCTTTACATGGTGCAGTTGGTAAGGGTAGAATGTCTATGATGGAGGGTGAAGAAGTGCTCCCAAGATGAACTGGTCTGTTCCACAGCTTTAGCCCACTACTTTGAAATGGGAGCCATTGGGCCTAGAGCTTACCTTAATAGGGAATGTGAATCAAGTATTTCAAAAAATCCTAATAAAACCAAAGCACAAGGCTTACAGTCTATACTTTGATAGATTCATTTTTAATGTATGGATTCCTTTTAGCTTATTGACTTTGCTGTGCATAGTTGAAAATGATGCCAGACCTAAGTTTCCACCACCTTTCTAGATCCATCCAGAAAAATCAAAGCTGTGCACATCCTGACATAAAGCCCACGTTACCTGCTATTTACATAGCTGATACAGTTGCCCTTTTAGGGTTGTCTTGCTGTCTGAATCTAATATTCTGCTTGGATTGAGTTTTCCCATATGTTGCTTGTGTTAGCTTTATTCAAACTGCCCAAATTAGAAATGAATGTATGTGCTATATATCTCAGTCTCAAACGTGGATTTTTCAACTATGTGCTTGATTTGTACTTTATGCTGTTGAAATTGCTGTTCTTATGTGGACTAACTTGGCTGAATGAGATTCTGAATAAAGACTGTAAAAAAAAAAAACAACCCAGCAATGCCCTTTAATCAGATCCTAGAGCAGGGGTCTCCAACCTCTGGGATCTAATGCCTGATTATTTGAGGTGGAGCTGATGTAAGAATAATAGAAATTAAGTGTACAATAAATGTAATGTCCTTGAATCATCCTGAAACCATCATCTGGTCCCCAGTGCCAAAAAGCTTGGGGACTGCTGTTCTAGAGGATTGGGTAAGAGAATAACTGACCTTCCTGCTTATCTATGCTACTGAAAATCTAGCTAGAATTAGAAATTGAATAGCACTGTAGAATGTGAAAATGGACTTCATCTTCAATTATTTCAGCTGCAAACCCTCTGAAACTAATATAGGTGGAAGGTCAGAGTTAGACACAACCAAAGTCCCTTTATGGGTATAAATGGAAGACAGCTAGGCCCTGGACATATGCATTTGTAAAGGACAATCTCTCAGGGTGACACAGCAGGGTTGTCAAGATCTGAAAGACAGGATAACAGATACTGGACAAGTAGCAGATCCTGGATGGCTTTACTTACTGACTGATAGAATGATTGCCTTATATGTGCTCTCTCTGGCATTGACTCACTGGGACAGATAAAAGACAGCAAGCCCATAATCTTAGGATCCTCTTAGTTAATAGGTCTCATTCTATGCAGCACCCAAGATCACCAAACCTCCGGTGTATCTCTTCTAAATATGTGAAGCCCTGGGGATACACTGCAACTCTGTGATATATATTCTTCATTGTGTTAGGAGTGAACATAAGTAAAATCAAATTTCAAACCAACTCCAAGTCAATGATCTTGCCTGTCTTTGAATCTAAGTAAGATTCCTTGATTCAGCTTGGCACAGATAGAAAGTATAATTTAGAATGAAAATTAAAGCCAGCTTACATTAGTAAAAATTTGTTTCTGAATTTTCATGAAAGTAGAAGATTTGGGATGAACTAGGTGGTATGAGAAATCTCTTGAGAAATCTGTATGCAGGTCAGGAAGCAACAGTTAGAACTGGACATGGAACAACAGACTGGTTTCAAATAGGAAAAGGAGTACGTCAAGGCTGTATTTTGTCACCCTGCTTATTTAACTTATATGCAGAGTACATCATAAGAAATGCTGGACTGGAAGACACACAAGCTGGAATCAAGATTGCCGGGAGAAATATCAATAACCTCAGATATGCAGATAACACCACTCTTATGGCAGAAAGTGAAGAGGAACTAAAAAGCCTCTTGATAAAAGTGAAAGTGGAGAGTGAAAAAGTGGGCTTAAAGCTCAACATTCAGAAAATGAAGATCATGGCATCCGGTCCCATCACTTCATGGAAAATAGATGGGGAGATAGTGGAACCAGTGTCAGACTTTATTTTTTGGGGCTCCAAAATCACTGCAGATGGTGACTGCAGCCATAAAATTAAAAGACGCTTGCTCCTTGGAAGAAAAGTTATGACCAACCTAGATAGCATATTCAAAAGCAGAGACATTACTTTGCTGACTAAGGTCCGTCTAGTCAAGGCTATGCTTTTTCCAGTGGGCATGTATGGATGTGAGAGTTGGACTGTGAAGAAGGCTGAGCGGTGAAGAATTGATGCTTTTGAACTGTGGTGTTGGAGAAGACTCTTGAGAGTCCCTTGGACTGCAAGGAGATCCAACCGGTCCATTCTGAAGGAGATCAGCCCTGGGATTGCTTTGGAAGGAATGATGCTAAAGGTGAAACTCCAGTACTTTGGCCACCTCATGCGAAGAGTTGACTCATTGGAAAAGACTCTGATGCTGAGAGGGATTGGGGGCAGGAGGAGAAGGGGACAACAGAGGATGAGATGGCTGGATGGCATCATGGACTCGATGGACGTGAGTCTGAGTGAACTCCGGGAGTTGGTGATGGACAGGGAGGCCTGGCGTGCTGCGATTCATGGGGTCGCAAAGAGTCAGACACGACTGAGCAACTGAACTGAACTGAACTGGTGGTATGATTACATTTATAAGGAATTTTTGTTTTAAAGATAATTTATGTATGTAGTTTCATAGGCATAACACCACATTTTTTAATTCTATTTTTTCCATATTGTTAGGTGGAGTGCTATAGGTTACTTCAAGTTAATATCCCATAGCATTATTTTGTAATTTTATTTATAAGTCTATCATAAAATATTCAAGTTATAAAGAGCTCATTATCTTGGGATACTATAAGGATTAAAAATAAAGAAAAGTATAATAAAATTGTAAAATATAGCCTTCTATTCAGAATACATATTATTAGCATGTTCTTTCTTATGGGCCATAAAAACCACCAACTATATACAAGGTTTCTTTATCCAGTAAGTAGTAATGGAACATCTGCTTTCTACAAAGCACAGCCCTAAGAACCATGAGCACATAAAGCTAAAAAACAAAAGCCTGTCCTTGAGAAACATGTAAAGAGAATAAAGTGCAAAGATATATACGGAGAAATAGTAGAGAAATTACAAGGCAACATGAGCAAGCTGCAGGGCCCTATGTAACAGGGCACACTTATGGATCAGTTATGTGTTCAAGGATGACTAAAGGTATGATCTTTGCCCTTAGGGAGTTCATTGTCTGGAAGGATAGACAAATGAATATTAAAAATGTTCATTTTTCAGTGCCACATAATGTTACAGGAAATGTGCATAAGTGCAGATTGTAAATATTTGCTATAATTATAAATAATTACTAAGATATTCTCAAGATCAGTACTATCGTGCTTTTCTATCGAAGGCTTCTTGAAATAGCTAAGTTTGAATCTGAGCCTTGAAAGACACAAGGATTAGGACAGATAAAAGGACAGCTCTGTGGAGGTATTTTGGGTGTTAAGAACAAAATGGATAAAAACCTTAAGGCAGGAATCTGTAGTAGGAGCTGTGGAGGGAATGTGTGAAGATCAGACAGGAGATGGGGGTTAGAAAGTGGCTGTGAGCCATGAGTTGCAGAGCCTAGGGATGGTGAGTGGACTTCAAACTTGAATACCAACTCAGAGATGGGACTCAATTGGATGGGCCACAGAGAAACACTGGAGGCTGAATCATTCCTGTTACAGACTAAGGTCTCTAGAAAGGCAGGCTCTGAACAGTTTGGTGTTCAGGATGTTTATTAGAAGTGTCCTTGATGTTAACACTTAGGGAGGATGAGAAATCAGAATAAAGCCCAGGGAGAAGTCAGCTGACTCCACAGGAGCTCTGGAGCTGAAATAGCCAGGAAGCCAGGAAAAGTGGTGTTGTGTTTTTATATTGCTTCTGCAAGAAGGCGCTACCTATGGGCCATTCCAGGAAGAGATGTGAATAGGACCATGCAGCTATCTGTCACCAGGGCAATCCCTGAAGTGGCTCACATGCTGGCCACTGGTACTAAGTCCATGCAGGTGTGACTCCTGGACACAGAAAACTTTCTGTGTCCTTTGTTTCCTTTTGTAGGCACTAGTTTTCAGCCTTCATGACCTTCCCTGAGTTCCAGAGAGAAGTTTCTAATCAGGGAAGAGATGAAATGCAAAGAAAAGGGAGGAACAGCCGAAAAACAATAGTGCAGCCTTGGGGCAGGGTCCTAGGATGTTCCAGGTGGTGCTAGAAGTGAAGAACCCATCTGCCAAATCAGGAGACATAAGAGATGCAGGTGCGATTCCTGGGTTAGGAAGATCCCCTGAAGAAGGGAATGGCAACCCACCCTAATATTCTTGCCTGGAGAATCCCATGAACAGAGAAGCCTGGCAGGCTATAGTCCATGGGGGTCACAAGGAGTCAGACATGACTGAAGCAACTTAGCATACATTCATAGGGCAAGGTCCTGGTTCCACCTCAAGGGATACATATATAACAGTATCTTTGAGCTGTTTTATGGAACTAAAAGCCCCAACAAGTGAAAGATGTCAGTATTCTTCATCTCAGAGAAGGTCACAGTTAGACAACCTCAAGAAAAGGAGAACACCTGAGGCCACAATAATAATAAAGTACAGGCCTTGCACACACCCTGATCCTTATCAACCCTGCCCTTGAGTAGTGTGTTAGTCAGTCGTTTCTGGCTCTGCGACCCCATGGACTGTGGCCTGCCACTGCCAGGCTTCTCTGTCCATGGGATTTCCCAGGCAAGAATACTGGAGTGGGTTGCCATTTCCTTCTCCAGGAGATCTTCCCAACCTAGGGATCGAACCCGGGTCTCCTGTATTGCAGGCAGATTCTTTATCATCTGAGCTAAGGAGACTGAGGCTTGTCCTTGAACTAGTGCTTGAAAATTCCTCACCAAATCCTGCAGTGTTGAGACACAAAGTTTTGAGAGGCACAAGCATGCTGTGTTCCCCTCTTCACCTGGCAAAACAATAAAGCTGTTATTTCTACTTCACTCAAAACCCTGTCTCTGATATTTGCTTTGGCAGCAGTGCACAGAGGCCAACTTTTGGACACAGGTAGCACTTTCAGCAGCTGGGACAAATCATTCCTTGAAAGAAAATCTGAGTTATAATTACCAGTTTCATTTAACAGTGCAAAAGGCAGTGGTTCTCAAAGTGCAAGAAGGAGCAACTCGTGAAGATGGAAGTACAGCATTTAAGGAATTAGGCCTCCGAATGACCTAAAAGTGCAGAACAAAACTGTCATGCTAAGACAGAACTGTCACGTGAGAGAAAAACAAACCTCTATTATTTTTGTTTGACTGTTTAACCTTTACCTTTAATTGTACATCCACAGCTGTATCAAAAGAAAGTACTTCTAGTTAAATAAGGAAATTAGGTCATTTATGTCCTTCAAGCTCCTGAACTGCTTGAAAGAAGTTCAACTTAATTTTAAGTATTATCATAGATGCATATTGAAGTATTTCCTATTCGTGAAGATAGTGCAAACTAAGTCAAACCAGTTTTAAGATAGGTAATTCAGATGTACTGTTAAAGTATGTAGGAAGTGCTTTATCTATTACTGACATAATGTCAATTACCTAAAGTTTAATAGAAAACTTACTAAAAATTTTCTGTAAGTAACATTTATAACACCAAGCCTTACCAGCGTGATATCTGATAACTTTTGGTTAAGTATAAATCACTTCTAGAACATAAGCTTCATGAAAGTAATTAATGGCTTATTTGCCAAATACACAGAACCTAGAAAATATTCCTGGCATGTAATAGGCATGGTATAAGACTGTAGAATGAATGAGTGTAATTTCTTTCATGGTCTAACATTTGTAAAAAATAAAAATAAAAAAAGAACAGATACCTACAAAGTATTGAAAGGTTTTTATTTATCCTGAAACATATCAAGCCTTCTCAAAATCAACCACAATGAAGTATTTGTTTAAATTACATAAAGACAAAAAAACATGATTCTATAACAAAACTTTCAGTATTAGACTCACTGATAAAATTCAAGGTTTATGAACAGTTGTGTCACGGGAAAATATAAGCTCCTAGAACTCAAGAAAAAAGTAAAATATATGAAATTGTATTCTATTACATAAACAGTGAGTTCCCTTATAATAATGGACCAATACTGGACTTACAATCCTGGCACGTTTTAAACATGGCTTTTATTATCTACAGTTATGTTTTAGAAATAGTATTTTGACACTTTTCTTAAATCTACAAATGATTGAAGTGGTATAATGTTAAACCCAGTGCACATACTTTATACCAGGCAAAAAAGATCAAAAAGACTTTAGGTTTGGCATTATCTAGTCTAGGGCTTCAGTCAACTATTAATTCTATAAGTCAGTCAGTGAACCAGGTATCTTTGTTCCATTTTAAGACCAAAGAACACATTCTTAACTGGGAATTCTTGCCATTCGATTGCAGAGGGATCCTACTGGGTAATTTGATAGATAGGTAATCTATAAAACTACCTGGAAAACAGCTCAGCTCCATTGCATACGTTTAAGGTAATGAGCTCAAATGTAAGTATAAGTTTAAGAGTTCACTCATGTTCTGGCCCTGTGGTTCATCATTAAGGGTGACTCCGTTTAGACTTCACTATGACATAATTTTTCAATATGTTTACTGCAGATATTATTTTCCATCCATTTAACTCATAGAAACATTAACAGAATAACATGACAAGATGCATTAAAATAGAATAGGGAATATGGAAGAAAGATACAGTATGAATCCAAGATGGCATTAAACTTATTTTATTACTAGCGAAGATCTATGCAGTTTCAGAAGTATTTTATGTCTCAGTCATTATTTGTGTGCTTTAGAAGATAATCCTCTTCATTATACATTAAGAATGAAGAATTTTCCACAAATTTTCCAAAATGAAATGGCCTCAAGAAATATATCCACTGCAATGTATACTGCACACTAAAATAGCAGTTACGATAGTAAAATATTTCTTTGCTCAGACATCTGACTGCTAATTTCTGATTAATGTCCTAATACAGAAATATGCTCCAATTCAAATGCTTTTTTTTTTAATCCCCTCTTCAAATACTCTGGCATATTCTGAGAATGGTAATATGAAAGATGAGAAAATCTTAAATCTTGCCAGAAAATATAAAGGAATCTTAAAAAGTAAAAAGCAGTCAGAAAAAAATGTAAATATTTTCTTAGGACCAATTGCTAGGTAATCAAGTAGTCCCCACTCTCTGCATAAATTTTTAAGTCACTATTGACAAGGCTTGTTTTGGGTCTTAGTTTTATAATTTTGCTGGTATGTACATTAAAGCCAAGAATGCTCCAGTTTTATATATCCCGCAACATCTGGGGCTTCCCTGGTGGTGCAGAGGTTAAAGCATCTGCCTGCAATGTGGGAGACCTGGGTTCGATCCCTGGGTCGGGAAGATCCCCTGGAGAAGGAAATGGCAACCCACTCCTGTATTCTTGCCTGGAGAATTCCATGGACGGAGGAGCTTGGTGGGCTACAGTCCATGGGTCGCAAAGAGTCGGACATAACTAATCGACTTCACTTTCACTTTCTGTAGACTCTTACTTTGGTTTCCCTTTTCTGAGCACCTTCCTTCTTGGAGCTGATTCTTCTAGTCATCAGGGAGTTCTGCCCCATTTTAACACTGATGTAGTTAGCTCCACTCTAACATAGGATCCTCTTTCTTATTCTCATCCCAGGAGGACATTTCTTTGTTTGGCCATTGAAAATTCAATTTGAAGAGTGTATCTGAATTTCCTGTGTATTAGAAAATCCTGTGTTTGTTTTAACTATCTCTATATCAAATAAAACAAAAAAGATACAACCCCCCTCCCTCTTCGTAATGATGTCCCTTTGTTAGTTGCACCTTCCTTCTTACAGTCAATGAGACACAAAGTCTAATTTCTGCCAAGTAAGTATAAGATTATTTGAAATAAATTACTTAGGACTTAGCATGAAAGCTACTCGTATTCCGCAAACAGTTATTCAGGAAAATTATTATAATACATGTATACATATGTCTTTAAAATGTCTCTATGTGTAGAAATCTAAATTTATCCACCTAAATTATACCACCTTTTTAATCTTAGTTATTTCAGATATCATCCTATGTAGGAAAAAGCAAATTTTTAAATTTAATATGCAAGTCCTGTCGTCCTCACAAAACTGACCCCCAGCTACACCACTGATTCATTCTCAACTTTCCTTCAAGACAGATTTAAGTTGCAAGAAATGAGTGCAACTTCTGCCCCAGTTGATGATATGCATTGACTTAATATCCATGTGTTAAGACTGCAATGTTTTATAAAGCTACACACTGCAGAGAGGTTTTTGCTTAAGAAAAAAGTTACAAGCGAGTTAGGTGCAATGTTTTCAAGGGGTTTTAACTTCACCTTAAAATAAAAGATTGTTGATGTAAGGATGATAAATTGTAAAAATTATGAATTTTCACTATAATAATGACATTGTACTACATGTCTCTCAGTCAATTCTGCTTAAAATATATATTTTGACAGAGACAAAAGTGATCTCAAGATATAGTAAGGACTATAAAACTTCATTTACATATGTTCCATTGAGAATAATTTCATTTTTAGGTTGTGCCAATATCCTATACACACCTAGGAATTTGACACGGTGGCATAAGGCTATATAACTCAGAGCATCCACCAGGGACTCAAGATCTTACTACACTTGCTGTCATCCAACACTTCAAATCTTTAGCCTAAAATTATAATAGGGGTAAGGAATAAAGAGTTTCTTTATTTTAGGCAGCACAGTCACGGAAAGGCTAATTGTATCTTCTGAGCTATTAATTGCCTTAGCTCCAGGATGACTATATAAAACATATGGTGTAAGATTTTAGCAACTGTCCAGAGCCGTGCACAGAGGGCATTTGGCTTCTTTTTGTAGAGAAGAACCGAAGGTAATCCCTTTGCAGCTGCAGTGCAGATGGTTTTCTTTACACCATTTCACTGAATACTAAACAGAAACTGGAAAAAGTTTGAAAACATAACAAACAAACAGCTGAGTGTTAGTTTAAATGCTCTTTGCATCCATCAGAGAGAAGCATTCAGAAACTCTGGATGTTTACCAGATAGTTTGAAAGGAAAACAGAGATGTGAAAACGGAATAAAATGATTTTGAAATTGTACCTAAATATGGTTCTGTGTGGTTTTCTTCAAAGTAACAATATAATTAAATCTCTCTGAAACTTCAATTATGGGTGTCATGATTCATAATCCTCCACATCATCAAAAGTTTAGGTTTCTCTAAAAATAAGCTGAGATGAATAAAGCTGAAATCACCTATTGCTAAAGGAAGTATTTGAAAATCATGTCATCTGTTAACCTTCATTCTTGCTCTCTGGTGTAGCAACCTAACATGCTGTCTTCCTTTTAAATTAAATTGTACAGTGAAGCTCGCTTGCCATTTCGATTTCACATCATTTATTCTAGTGTGACAGAAAGAAAATGCTACATCAAAGATTAGTCAGTAGGGGAAAAAAGCAAAGTCATGTCAACAAAGGGGTCTGGCCTGTTAACATGCTAGGAAATAATAACAGTATATTAAGTCCACTGGAAAGCTTTACGATATTAATATACAAAAAATTCAGTTATATGAATGTGCTTGATATTCTTCTAAACATATTGGTTGTTGCAGTAACAAAATATTGTCATATGCTTAGCATTTCATGGGGCTTCCCTGGTGGCTCAGATGGTAAAGAATCTGCCTGCAGTGCAAGAGACCCTGGTTTAACCCCTGAGTTGGGAAGATTCCCTGGAGAAGTGAATGGCTACCCACTCCAGTATTCTTGCCTGGAGAATTTCACAGACAGAGAAGCCTGGTGGGCTACAGTTCATGGGGTCGCAAAGAGGCAGGTATGACTGAGTGACTAATACTTTCAATTTCATACATAACTAGGAAGAACATTGCCAAAATATTGCCACTTTAGTTTCTAATTACGGATAAGATTATGGCGAGCATTTATGGATAATTTTTCTTAGCTAACTTGTTTCAGTCAGATGCTGTCTGTTTGTCTAAAACAAACAACTTTCATATTTAAAAAGTTATTTTAAAAAATGATGTGATATTAATAATAAGCAGGCCTCAATCAAAAGTTGATATTTTATGTAAAAGTAAGTTATACATTTGGTAAACAGAATAATTTCCAAACTTCCTAGAAGTCAAGCATTACAATGAAGGTCTCCTCGAAACTGAAAATAAACACTGCATTTCTCTAACAGAGCAACTATGGACTTCATCAATTGGACAGTTTTGGAGTTGTAAATAGAAATATGATTTAGCCAAATTATGTTCTGAAACCCTACTATCAGATGGCATCAAACCCCATGTTATCTAAATGAAAATGAACTCTTCCTCTTCTCCACTGCTCAAGTCTTCCCCATACTTGAGTTCCATAAAGCAAACAGAAATTGCCTTGCATTATGAAAAAAAAAAAAAAAGGCAAAGACACTGCATGCCAATGCCAGCTCTAAATGGTTGGTCGTTGGTGTGACGTCTTTTTTCCTAAATGTCTGCCATCTGGAGCAGGCATCCTCACTGCTCTGTCTTGCCAGCATCCATCTCATTCCCAACTTCTAGCTAAAACTGTTTTGCATATCCCTTGTTTAGTCCCCTGAATTCCTTTCTTCTCACTTGCTTGCCTTTCACTAAACTTGGTAAAACACTACAATGGCTGCATTTAATTATCTTATCAATGTTCAGCTAAAAAGGACAATACCAAATTCACATATGGCTGCTGCTATCATTTGCAGCCCAATAAGTAAAAAAGATGCTTTACATTTGAATCCTTCAACCAGGAAAGTTGTGCTATAACACATTGAAGAAATAATTGGTTCCAACTTGATAGACTATGTTTCCAAAGAAGCTGAGAAGACTGCCTTAATATGCTGGGAAGCACTTTTTTAGATACATCAGTTACTAACCAACCTAAAAGAAATGCTGAAGTGTTGGCATGGGAATGAACGCTTAAGTTTGTGACACACAGCTGCTTGTCAGTCCTCTGGCCCTGTAGAGGGCTTTCATGGGCCTCAGGTATACTGAGGAAGCTCTTGCTTCTCAGCAGCAGAGCCTGAAGCTGGAGGAGAAAGAGCCTATAGCTTGATTCAGCTTGAGAATGAGTTAGTCATGATGAGAGATACATGAATCCATTACATAGTACTGGGAAATTACTTGGGTCTCAAATGACATGGTTTCCCTCAAACTAATAATACAATTAAATCTGTCTGAAACTTCAATTGTGGGTGCCATGACTCCTTATTAAAAGATTATGCTTCCCTGAAAAAGCACTGAGCTGGGTAAAGTTGAAACCATTTCCATTTCTGTGAAGACTCCAACACAGAGCACCTTCTATCCTAGGATGAGAAGAGGGGCTCAAGTGCAAGCACAGGAAGCAGAGCCTGGGCTGAATGAAGGACGTTTCAGACAAGTTTCTGATGATACCACACCCATATGTTTGGGTATTTTTTACTCACTTGGCAGGTTATAATGCTTAGGTAATGAGACCAGTAAAATGCATCAGTTCTTTGTTGGATTATTAGCCCTTTTTCCTAAGGATTGCTATTATTTTTTAGCAATTTTCTCTATTCCTAAAACATTGCAAAATACTTTAAATGTTCCATGAAATCTAAAAGGACCATAAGGTTCAAAGGGTAGAAAGACTTTTACTTTGCCAGTTCTAGAATAACCTTAGTGTCTAATAAAGACAATGCCACAGAAAATCCTAAAACTCACCTCTACACAGCCTTAATGCCAAGCATCAGCTAGTGAGAAATGTGATAAAGGGTAATATATTCATAAACAAATGAGGAGTGATAATCTATTATAAATAGCGTACTGGGCTTTTTCATCAAAGTGCCTATATAGATGAAGGGCGGGTGTACCAAAAACTTTATGTTTATCCTTATGATTTGTCCTAAGTATTAGTTCAACTCTATAAAAATTTAATTCAAATTGAAAATCTTCCATGTATTTTGTTTTATATATATAGTTTAATATTTATGCTATGTTACCTTTTAATTACTATAGTGGTACGTACTTGCTATAAATAAAGCAAGAAATCTGAAGGGAGTATTATCATGCAGAACTGCTGTATTTACTGTTCAGCACCAACTGTCCCATTGGAAAGAGCATCCTGGTGTTCCTCATGGAAAAACCATCCATCCCCAGCTGTTAAGACTGAGGTTTGGGTAGATCATCTCCCGGCTTTAGGGTGAATCCACCCAATACTAGTACTCTCATCCTCTGGCCAAAAAAATTGGCACAAATATAAGCCAATGAACTAAGCCATTTTACCAAGATTCAAATTTATAACATGGCTGCTTCTTCTGCTTCTATTTCCATTCTCCAGGTATAATCATTAATATCAGTTTGGTATGTTTCCATTCAGACTTATTTCTCTGTTATATATATTTGACAATAAAATAAGCCTATACAGACATATGCATGTGTATATATATATGTATATATATACACACATACACACTGATGATCATATATATATGCCTACAAGTAAAGTTTCTAAATAGAGTGGTAAAGTGTATGAAACTAATTTACTTTTACTCACATCTTTTCATTTTAGGGCAACAGACACACATTACTTTGCTTAATCATAGCATAATACTCCATCACATAGAAAAGGCATACTTTATATCACTAGTAGGGTATTCTATCAGTGAGCTATGATAGGAGAAAAACACTGGATAAAACAATAATCTCATTTGCGAATCTCATTTGCCACTATCATTAGTTGGCACCTCAGGAATGCCATAAGATGTAGAAGTAGCCAGGTGGCACAGTGGTAAAGAATCCACCTGCCAATGCAGGAGACACAGAGCAGGAAGATCCCCTGGAGGAAGAAAGAGCAACCCACTCCAGAACTCTTGCCTGAAAACTCTCATGGGCAGAGGAGCCTGATGGACTACACAGTCCATGGGGTCATAAGAGCTGGATGCGACTGAGTGACTTGGAATGCGTTGCTAAGGGGACAGAGTCCTTCTGAAGAAATTGAGCCTGTGAAAAAGGTTAAAGAGACTCAGCGGAACTCAAGGAAAAAGAAAGATGTCATTTGTACCCAGTCTCACTGCTATCTTCCTCATATTCTCACCTGAGAGAGCAAGATCTAACATCAGAAGACTTTCTTTCTTTAACAGGGCAAAAAAAAAAAAAAAAAAAAAAATCATGCTTTGCTTCTAGTAAAACCAGGCTTACATTAGCCTTGGAATTGAGCCCTAACTCCTGAATCAGAATTGAGAGTTTGGGATTGAAATCTCAATTGACTCAAAGGAGACGGAAGTTGGCAGTAATGAATGCAGATCTGAGGAAATTACAAGTATGCAAAAACCAAGACCCAGGGGACCACCGGCTGTTCATAGGTTCATAAGCAAACATATGTAAATGAGTTGGCTTTATCAAAGTCCAAAACTGCATGTGTCCATTTAATTGATCATTAAATAAAAAGTTTCCATATGTGGACCATAGCAACTAGTATATCCTAAGTATTAATTCCTTAGATCAGGAATCATATTCCCTCAATATTCCATATAGAAAACATGTTTTTTATGTGTACAGTATATTATGTTCAGAGAAGTTACTGAAGATTGATGTCTCTTACCCTTTACTTTTTCATACTTATTGAATATTTAATTAACTGTAATGATGTGCTTAAAGACTTTTGTTTATGAGATTTTAAGTTCCTTTGGGAAAGAAACCACATCTGTTTTATTCTGTAGTATATCTCTGGCATATACACCATGTGTTTGCCCTAGCCAGTGCATTTTGCTCAGTGTGTTTGTGAGCAATGAGTAGGAGAAAAAGGAGGAGAAAAGAGGGAAAGAGGAGAAGAAATGAAAAAAAAAAAAAAATGGAGATGGAAGATAAAGAAAAAGCCTAAAGAAGAAAACAAAAAAACCCCTTATTTCTAAATCATGCATATAGTCTGCAATATTATCCCATGAAGACAAGATCTTTTTGCAAAGTAACTAAGAATAGGATGGCTTGAAGGAAGCAGATTACAATGGCTCCCTTTTGTTTTTCATCTATTCATACCTAAAATTCTATATATAGACTTTATTTACTTACACATTTTTCCCTTCTCAAAAAGGCAGGTCAAGCAAATGTCAAGTCTATTTTTATTATACCAAAGTACATGTATACTCACATAAGTGGCATTTCAAATGGTACTGAGTCTTTCCTATGCCAGCTAGAATACTTAATAACCCCCCAGAACATCTAAAGCCGCACAAAACTGAACAAGAGTTATATGAAATCACTCTGCAGTTAAGTGTTTTTCCCTTTATTAGGCACTATCCTCTCTTTTCAGGATTAAGCACATTATGGAAAAGCTGTCATAAAATCAAAGGATATTGAGTGAAAAGAGGTACATGAAGAGTCTTCCTAACTTTTGAAATCATCTTATTTTTATATTTTATTCAATAACTAATTATTCTAAATGGAAAAGTCTCTCATTTGAGCAAGAGAAAACAAGGTCAAAGTTTTTTTTTCCTTTTTGATTGAACCATTTTATCAGGAAAAAGTACCATTTTGCAACATTTACTTCATGTCTGTACTTTGTAATTCTTAAATGTCTGTAAGAGTTTAGATTATCTAAAAACATCAAGTTTAATCAAAATGGAGCTGCCAGGGAGAATGGGAGAAGAATGTATTACTACAATTAATTGTAGCTCTAACACAAGGAAGCTAAAAATTCTAATTTTGCTTAGAAAGAACAGAAATTCCAAGTGAATACTCAGAAATTTCATCATTTCCATATAGATATTTTCCCAAGCTAATTTAATATTTATTAAGTCTCTACTAACTGGGAAAAACACAAGCTGGAATCAAGATTGCCAGGAGAAATATCAATAACCTCAGATATGCAGATGACACCACCCTTAAGGCAGAAAGTGAAGAGGAACTAAAAAGCCTCTTGATGAAAGTGAAAGCGGAGAGTGAAAAAGTTGGCTTAAAGCTCAACATCCTGAAAATGAAAATCATGACATCCAGTCCCATCACTTCATGGGAAATAGATGGGGATACAGTGTCAGACTTTATTTTTGGAGGGCTCCAAAATCACTGCAGATGGTGATTGCAGCCATGAAATTAAAAGACGCTTACTCCTTGGAAGAAAAGTTATGACCAACCTAGATAGCATATTCAAAAGCAGAGACATTACTTTGCTGACTAAGGTCCGTCTAGTCAAGGCTATGATTTTTCCGGTGGTCATGTATGGATGCGAGAGTTGGACTGTGAAGAAGGCTGAGCACCAAAGAATTGATGCTTTTGAACTGCGGTGTTGGAGAAGACTCTTGAGAGTCCCTTGGACTGCAAGGAGATCCAACCAGTCCATCCTGAAGGAGATCAGTCCTGGGATTTCTTTGGAAGGAATGATGCTAAAGCTGAAACTCCAGTACTTTGGCTACCTCATGCGAATAGTTGACTCACTGGAAAAGACTCTGATGCTAGGAGGGATTGGGGGCAGGAGGAGAAGGGGACAACAGAGGATGAGATGGCTGGACGGCATCACTGACTCGATAGATGTGAGTCTGAGTGAACTCTGGGAGTTGGTGATGGACAGGGAGGCCTGATGTGCCGCGATTCATGGGGTCGCAAAGAGTCGGACACGACTGAGCGACTGAACTGAACTGAAGATTAAAACAGCCACAACTTTGAGAAAACGGTTCTAAGTAGCCAAAAAAAAATTACCAGAGTATAATATTCTAATAATTAAATAATATAATGCTTTTGCCTAAAAATGTCATCACAAACCAATAAACTATTTTGGTTGTTAACACATGTCCTGTATTTACCAAAAAAGTCTGATTTCTTTTGTCAACAAAAAAATCTGTGAAGTATAGAACTATGTAAATTAAAATTTAATTTCATGTAGATTTCCAGTAATTTATTGCTCAGAAAATTTTAATCTCATCATAAATGCATATTGTAAATATGTAATAAACCATAAGACACAATGCAGTCACAGTACTTAACTTGCTAACATGCATTTATTATGATGTTTAATTTATCTCCTCCTCATTGAGCTGGGTTCTTTGCAGGTTACACAAATGAAACACATGGTCCTTTTCCTATAGAAGATTAAAATATAATTGAGATGATAGCAAGCCTCATAAAACCACACTGAACCATAATTGCTCAACTGTGAGGTGCCACGAAAAAGTGCTCTGGGAATATAACTCAGTAAATCAGCATAGACTGGAGGAGTCCACAGAGGGTTCAGCCATTAGCTGAGATTGGTGTGGGCCCTTGCTGGAATGTAGGGTGTGGATGAGTACAGGAAGAGAAGAAGCTTGGTGTCTATATGAGCAAGCCTCAGAGAGCTGGGGGAAATAAGGCTGAGGTGGAACTGAGAAAGGCCATCAAGCTGAAGCCTTTAGGGTGTGATTTTGACCTTTGTGTGTAAATGTGTAGCATAGGTTTTGACTGATATGCAGAAGTATGTTCAATTTGGAGCAAGTGATGAGGGCTCAGGAGGTCTGGCAGAAACATGGTAAATGCAAGGAAAGGGACCTCTTAGATGTGCTGATGAAGGAAGTGTTGCTTCCATCATTTCCACTCTTTCATCCTTGCGGCAAACCAAGGCACCAAGATCAAAAGTAACAAAAGCAGGGACCATAGCCAGCAAGGTTGTTAGATTTTCATTATGAACTTCTTAAACTACCCAGTTGATTTTTTAAATAAGCAAGTCCTCAATGATTTTACTAAATAAAATGCCCCACTGCAAAAAAAAAAAAAAAAATCCTGGGAATTTTAGCACTAAAGGAGCTCAGAATGGGAACGAAATGAGTGATAGTGCAAATTAAAAGGAAGAGGTTAAAACTTCCAGTTAAGTAATTATAACAAACTCCATCTCCCAAGCAAAGCTGTAACTAGTCATTTTCATGGTGTGCTTAAATTAGACTGGATAAAAGTGTGCTCCTTAGATCAATTCCATTTTTCCTCATAATTTCTCTGTATCATGTAACTAATTTAGTTTAAGACTATAATTTGTTTTTATTTAATTTGCCATATTTATCTTAATTTTTCATATTTAGGGCCTGACGATTAAGCTATTGTTTGTTTTTGATGACAGAAATATTTTATTTGGCACCACTTATTATGGACAGATGATAAAAAGCTGTGCTCAATTTTTTTTTTTTAATCACCACAGCCGAACTCCTAGAGTAGACTACACAAATCCACAAAGAATCCAAATCTACTTATCTTCAGGGTACAATACAAAACCTATATATTTATTCAAGTCTTTTGACTAACAGCATTTATATTTATAAAGTTCTCTGGGCTCTGCAGGTTGAAAATATTTTATATGAAACTCAAGTATTATTAAGTAATATTCTATGACGTTATCACAGTGTTTTTAGCACCTATGTGCAGATATTCAATAACTTTAGCCTGAGGTATAATATTTTAAGTTTGTGAGTTTACAACACAGGAAATTGTCCTCAGAAAGTATGAGTGCACCTAATAAATCAGAAAAAAAAATTTAAAATTGAGGGTGTATCAAGAAATTACCTTATGGTATCTTGTTGTTTTGTTTCCCATTTTATCTTGGGTAGTCTGCAAACCACTACAGAAAAACTATTATGTATAATATTATAAACTTACATATAAATATACATGTACATAATGAATTTTATGAATAGTTCATTCTAATGAATGCACACACACATACACACATGTACATAACAGTTAATATCCAACTTGAACTAATATCCACACACTTTGAACTTTTGGATATTAGCAAATCATTAATAAAGAATAATATTCATATTATACTGAAAACATACTATCGACTAAAATTATGTTTTCTCAACCTTCTCATGAAGGCACAAGGTCCTACTTTAACAGAGAGTGACAAGAAGGACATGGAGCTGGGGAGGACTACGTCTTCTGGCTTGTCTCCTTCTAGGTGATTCCAGGCTTCCTCTTCCCTCATGTACACTGATATGATTATCTCCAATATCCCTTCACTGACTAAAATCATGCCGTTTGATGATATGAAATGATTAGGACGCTGCTACTGCCTCTGATGCTGTCAGTTACACACTGCTGCACAATTATTGGTCAGTCACTACCCTATATTCTTTATAGGTGCTCAGTCCAACTCTTCATGACCCCATGGACTGGAGCTGTCCATGGGATTTCCCAGGCAAGAATACTGGAGTGGGTTGCCATTTCCTTCTCCAATACTTTATATACACTCATTTAATTTTCACAGCAACCTGTGAGGTAGATAGTCCGATTATTTCCATTTTAGAAAAGAGGTTAAACAATTTGCCTAAAATCAAAGAGATAATAAATGGCTGATATTCAAATGCAAGCAGTTTGACCAGGAGCCCACACTCCTAACTGTTATGCTATTGCATAATATCTGATCATGCTTTTCAATGTAACTATAGAGTCCTTATCAGTGAATTTACTATTAGCTTTATTTCTGCTAATATTAGTCTAATTTAAATCTTTAACTGCTATATCCGAACTCTCTACTTATATATGCAATATTTTAAAGGGATTTCATAGAAAAAGCAAGAGAATTAAAAAAAACCACATCTACTACTGCTTCATTGACTATGCTAAAGCTGTTGACTGAGTGGATCATAACAAACTGTAGAAAATTCTTCAACAGATGGGAATACCAGACCACCTTTCCTGCCTCCTAAGAAATCTGTATGCAGGTCAAGAAGCAACAGTTAGAACCGGGCATGGAACAATGGACTGGTTCAAAATTGGCAAAGGAGTACATCAGGGCTATATGTTGTCACCCTGCTTATTTAACTTATATGCAGAGTACACCATGTGAAATACTGGGCTGGATGAAGCACAAGCTGGAATCAAGATTGCAGGGAGAAATATCAACAACCTCAGATATGCAGATGATACCACTCTCATGGCAGAAAGTGAAGAAGAACTAAAGAGCCTCTTGATGACGGTGAAAAAAACAGTGAAAACGCTGGCTTAAAACTCAACATTCAGAAAACTAAGATCATGGCATCTTGTCCCATCACTTCATGGCAAATAAATGGGGAAACAATGCGAACAGTGACAGACCCTATTTTCTTGGGCTCCAAAATCACTGCAGATGGTGACCACAGCCACGGAGTTAAAAAACACTTATTACTTGAAAGAAAAACAATGATAAACCTAGATAACATACTAAAAAGCAGAGATGCTGCTTTGCCAACAAAGGTCTGTCTAGTCAAAGGTATGGTTTTTCCATTGGTCATGTATGGATGTGAGAGTTGGACCATAAAGAAAGCTGAACGTGTGCTGCAATCCATGGGCTTGTGAAGAATCAGACACAACTGAGTGGCTTAACTGAACTGAAAGGGATTTCAGTTACCAAAATATGTGATTCTTAAAAAATCCCTGTGAAGAATATTGAATAGTTATTTTTTACATTTGCATTTCATTTATGATAATTTTGAGCTAAGACCCAGACATTTAAAAGACCTCCAAAGTTAAGCTGCATTAAATCTCTAACGGAACAGGGAAAGGTATAACTTGTAGCAAAGTCAATGGATTATGCAACCCAGTTAGAAACTTCAGATTCCTGGCTTCTACTCTTGCCTGAATGTTTAGCATTCTCAAATCCTTTCTGCAATATCGGTCTCTCTCCTGCCTAAGAAGCAACAAATCAGAATTGATAAAATGAAATAAAGTTTATCGTTTTCTCCTCAAACCTACTTTTTCTCCTAAACTCCTTCTTTTGATTAATGATGTCAACAATTATTAATCGAAAGCAAAATCGAGAAGTCTTTCTGTTAATCCCACATTGTCATTCATTTCCACAAATTCTACTTTGAAAATATTGCCCAAATCTATTTCTATATCTCATTCCCATTGCTATTGCTAAAAGTCTTGAATCATTTGCAGGCTGTGAAAGATCCTCTGTGTCTGAGGACCGTAAACTCACCATTCTCATTTTTACTCTTCTGTACCCTAGGCATCGCCTCATCAAACTATATTCAGAATTCCTTATATTTTTGCCACAAGTTCAAAGCTCCTGTGCATAAAATTCTCTCTGCCTGGAATTCTCTTGGTTATGCACATTTCCTTATTCTAAACAGCTCCTGCTCTAAGATATTTTTCCTTACCTGTCCCCACCCCCGAATGAATCACTTTCTTTTTTGTCCATGCCCATATTATGGGGCCTTTCATATTGCAGTTTTAGGGTAATACATTCCATTCGATGAGATTTAGTTCTAGGTCTTGCATTTTGAATATGTTGAATCCATAAAACAGCATGCAATGAGCATATTTTTTCATTTTACAGATGAAATCCCTGAAATAGAGATTAGAAAGCTATATAATTCAGAAATGAAGTCCAGACTTAAATTTTTTTATTGCCAAAACTCTATTCTCTTCCTATTTACTACAGCACTTTATTATTTGCTTATATGTCTGTCTGCTTCACTGACAACTGAACTCTTAAAATACAAGAAATATATCTTATTCATCACCAAGACCTTAGTACCTGGTACACAATATGGCACTCAACAAATGTCTCGCGAGTAAATGAATGAGCCCATGAACTGTTTGACTCACTATATAAAATCTTGTTGTTTTATTAAATACCATTTAAATAAGAATGCCAGTTTCATAAATGTGACTAATGGGGAAAGAAGATTTTAACAATGTTTATGAGTTTTTAATGTAATTTTTATTGAGTTCCTTACATCCTAACTCATTAATAAAAGAAATAAAGAATAATATTGCTATGCTTTATCTCCCTACATTATTCAAATGCACTTTTTTCTTTCAATAAGATGTTTGGGATAAATTATTAATCTGTTCTTCCAGAAAGGTACATCCATTTTTCACACAATGACCTAAGCCCTGATTTATAAAAATATATTTGCATATACAATCTATAGGGTGCAATCATATGTTGACTCTTCAAAAGGCAGTACTGGAAACTACTAAGTGATTTTTTTTTTTTAATACAATAAAATCTGGAATGTGCTCTCCACTCTTTGCTCTGTGTTCTCTTAAGGCAAAATGTATCACTTGTTTCCTAGCCTCAACCTATTGCAAAGATAAATTTATCCTAAGAATAGGGGAATTCTACTAAGTAAATTATACTTTATGGGACTGGCAATTGTGAGATAAAATTCTTGTCATAAGATAATGAAAGAGTGCTTCCTGCCATGGTATAGTACAAAATTAAGTGAATGGTGGCTTATTTGTCTCAGTGGCCCTTCGATACTTTGAGAATAAAATTGAGTAGGAAAAGTAAATGCTATGAAAATGGCCAAAAATGAAATTCTGAAAAATTTTAAAGTTTCTGAGGGATATGGAAGACATTTGCTGTAGAACTTTCATTTTCAAATACTGTGGCTATTCTTTCACACAAAAAAAGTAGGATCAAAAGTAATCAGAATTCAACACTAGAGGTCAATTTGATAAACTCAGAGACAGAATTCTTTCTTGAGACAGAATCCTTTCTTGTTTATGATATTTTTATCAAGCTATCCTTCAGTAATTGTTTGGAGAATGCTCTACTGATGGCACCAACACAAATTCATGACGCTGTCTTTTACTCACCCACCCACTGCTCACAGAGCAAATTATTATAGGTCAGGAGATTTAACATTATCTCAACTAGTTTTCATTACAATTCTAAGTATTATCACCTCAATTTTTTATACAAAAAAGTGAATGTGGTTAAAAAAATCAAATTTGGAAAGGTGTGAAATGAAAAATGAATTTCCCTGCATCCTTTAAAAAATTCTTTAATATTTTAGTATCTTGCAGTGTTTTCATAGTTCCACAGATATATATGAGAATGTCTATTTCCACCACATCTACTCAGGACCTCTTCCTATTCTTAAAAATGGAGAAACTTAAAGAGCTTTCATTATGTGAATTCTATCAATTCAAACGTCTCATATTAGAAATTAAAATTGAGAAATTAAAAATGTTTAACATTTAATTTTTTAATATTAACCATTTTTAATGGTATAACTGATGTATAATATTATATAAGTTACAGGTGTATAATATGGCATAATTGATGTATAATATTATATAAGTTACAGGTATATAATATGGCAATTCACAATCTTTAAAGGTTGCACTCCACTTATAGTTATTATAAAATGCTGTCTATATTCCCCATTTGTACAACATATCCTTGTAGCTTATTCTGTATCCAATAGATTATGTCTCTTAATTTCCTATCCCTGTTGCCCCTTTCCTTTTCAACTGCCCCACTAGTAGTTTGTTCTCTACATCTGTGAGTCTGGTTCATTTTTTGTTATATTCACTAGCTTGTTGTACCTTTTAGATTCCTCATATAAGAGGTGTCATTTAGAACTCTGACTTACTTCACCTAGCATAATGCCCTCCATGTTTATCCACATTGTAATGGCAAAATTTCATTCTTTTTTATGTCTGAATAGTATGGAGTGGGTTGCCATTTCCTTCTCCAAGGGATCTTCCCTACCCAGGGATCGAGGAGCCAGGGTCTCCTGCATTATAGGCAGATTATTCACCGACTGAGCCACCAGGGAAGCCATATACATACGCATGTGTATATGTACATGATACACCTGCTTTATCCATTCATCTGTTGATGGACATTTAAGTTGCTTCCATATCCTGGCAATTATAGATACTTTAAAATATTTTAAATGCTATAAATATTTTCAATTAAAATTATGATCATATATGATATATGTATGATATATGATAATATATGGTATATATTATATAATGATTATATATTAATATGAATAATTTTTTGATGATAACCATAATCTGATCTTTGTATTGAAGTTCAAAGGTTAAGTAACCTACTCTAAAGACAAACAAACATACAAAAAACAGTGAGAGTAATGACTTTGTTTTACATTTTTTGTAAATCTTTTTAATCTCTTTTAAGAAAAGACAGCTGAATTTTCATATCTGCATCCAATCTATTGCATTATGCTGTTTTGCTTCAAGTAGATGAAAAAAAAGTTGGCCTCACATAGCAGCAGGTGTGTGGTTGAAGAGGGACGTGCACTTCAATAGTCCTTTCACATAATTGCAGATATTCTTCTCTGATAGCATACCAAAACTCAATAGTGGTAGCTTCTTAAAGAATAATTGCAACATAGAATCTGAAATCCTACCGAAGAACTTAATAATTCTTAATAAGCAAGTCATGATAATGACACTCTTACATTAAAATCTATGTATTAGTCTTGAGGCATCCATATTATATTAACACATTTTGAATTGATCTTTATCTTTGTATGATTTTAACACATGATTTTGTAACATTATGTACTGGTCACTTGGAAAATCCTAGTTTACTAGATTATGCAGATGTTTCAAATATAGTCTTATTTCATTATATAATAGTTTAAAATAACTTATAATATCACTAATATTTTCACAGAAGTCCTTAAGAACTGAACAACTCTAAAGTTTACGGTAACAGATACTGTGTCCAACTCTTTGTGACCCCCATGGACTATACAATCCATGGAATTCTCCAGGCCAGAATACTGGAGTGGGTAGCCTTTCCCTACTCAAGGTGATCTTCCCAATCCAGGGGTTGAATCCAAGTCTCCCACATTGCAGGAGGATTCTTTACCATCTGAGCCACAAGGGAAGCTTTCCAAAATTAAAAATGGTGCTTAGAAGCATAATTCAATCATTGGAGACAAATACTGCTGTTGTTTTCCTTGAAGAATTAAGTTCACTTTATCAACTTTTGGGAAGATATCTGTCAAATACCAAAGTCTGAATAACTATACTGTAATTTATCAGTGATTCGAGCAAAACCAATGTTACCATGTACAATAGTGGCTTAGTTCAGTTGGCAACTCTCTAATAGCACAAGTATCTTTACCCAAGACAGCCATTATACTTCAAAATGCTGCAAAAATAGGTACTTCTAATTTTATCACACAAAATATTAAAAAGGACATTGCACTCAAAGGTTGAGACTTAATAAAACTAGTAATTCTACTCCTTCATCCAGGGCATTCATAAATGAAACTGGCATTTTTCTTTTTTTCTGACAGCGTATAATGAAGAAAATATTAATGCTAGTTCAAATTTGTGCCTTGATTCATGCTAAACCACCAATAGTTTTCCCACCATTGCTTTTGCACCATCAATGAAACTAAGTGAAAAGGGCAAATAATGCCTTAGCATTCTTAAAACAGTTTTGACAGTCACAAACTTCTTAAAAAGATCTTGGGGATGCTCTGTGTTCTGCAAACCATAGTTAGAAAACTGGTGCCTAAATCATCTCTATTTCAAAGTTAAGGAAACTGAGACATTAAGTAATCTACATAATGACAAACAGTAAAAACACAACAGGAGAAATTCAAACCTAGGAATTCTAACCCAATTGCTGCCAATATTATCACAAAGTTCTTTTTACTGAAATTGTGCATTGGCCCTTTCTTTGCCCTCTGGTATTATAATATACACTCATTCATCAAGTATTCAGATTGCTTCTACTATGAGCCAGGGACTGAGCCCCATGATGGGGATACCAAAATGAATAAGGTATTGTCCTCACTTTCAAGGATTTCAACATTGACTGGCAAGATAAATGAATAAACAACTACCTGTAATGCAGTGTGATAAATGCTGTAATAGTACTCTGTCCAACATATTTTGGAGGCACAGAAGAGACAGTGATCAATTCTGTCCAAAGAAGGACAATTGGGGCTTAACAGAGAAATTACATTTGAGTCGGACTTGAAGGACAAATACATTATCTAATCTCTTTATTCACAGAATAGTCCTTCACATACTTGAATACAGCTATTGTGTGTTCTGCATAAGTTTTCACTACTTTGAATTAAGTATTTCCATTGCTTGAAGAATGTATTATGAGGATGAATATAGGAAACAAATCCCCAAATTATGGGATATGTCTTCTGAAAATACATGTCTATCATTCTTTTGCAAATATATTTTTACTTTTGTTAACATCAACCTGTAATTAATCATGAGACCCCACTGATTTTGCCTAATATCTGAATAGCTTAAGCCAAACCACAGTTGGGACTCATGCACAAACTAAACAGACTATTCACAGAATGCTGCAACCAGACTTTTCCAGTTATCTTTCCTCTAAGCCAGAGGTCAGAAAACTTTTTCTGTAAAGAAGCAGACAGCAAATATTCTATGCTCTGTAGGCCAGATGATCTCTGATATAACTATTCAGCTTACAATGTACATGAATGGGTATGGCAGAATTCAATAAAACTTTATTTATGGAACAGGCAGTGGACCACACATGCCTTCAGGAGAACTGTAGGAGACTTGGAATCAAGAGAACCAGCTTTTAATTTGATCTCACTACTAACCAGCTGTGTGATCTTAGGCAAATTGTTTTACTCTGGCCTGTGTTTCTTGTATCATTTCAAGGATCTTTAGATTATATGATCACTCTTAAATTCTGAAGAATTGCCTCAAAGAACCTCTTGTACCCACAATATTCTTAATCCATTCCATCATGGAATAAGCAGTGTGATTTTTGGTGATATTAATAGAAATGCTTACCTCAAATGAAAAGAGGGCAGGTCTACTTCACTCTGTAAAGTTCAACTATGAATAAAACAGTAATAAAATTGTGCAGGAGAGAGCAACCAGGGACCTAAAGACTCTGGAAACTTTAGCAAATCAAATATATTTGAAAGAACTGTATTAAAGAGTAGAAAGCAGAAACATAGTGGACATGATATTCTTCAAATACTTTGTTGTTGTTTTTAGTCACTAAGTTGTGTCTGACTCGTTTGCGACTGCATAGACCGTAGCCAGCCAGACTCTTCTGTCCGTGGGATTTTCCAGGCAAGAATACTGGAGTGGGTTGCCATTTCCTTCTCCAGGGGATCTTCCCAAACCAGGAACTGAACCTGCACTTTCTGTATTGCAGGAGGATTCTTTACCACTGAGCCACCTGGGAAGCCCTTCAAATGCTTAGAATCAAACAAAGATTAGAACTTAAAATATCCTAGGTCTGAATACTATTTCTGAGTTCTTGGTTCTGACCAATTTTAAGTGCTGTGTCTTCTGAACCTTTGTAATATCTTAAGTCTGTAAAATTATTGCTCATAATAATGTTAAATTAACATCACTAACCTCTTATATTTGTACAGCCATTTAGTTTCTATATCTTTGTGTAGCAAATCATTTGAACTTCCTGGCCCTAAGAGATTGGCAAAGGTAAATATCGTAGTCTTTTTAGAAATAAGGAAGCCCAAATTCTAAAGGATTGTTCTCCACCTAGAGATTCTTGACATATGTTATAAAAAGTGGAGGGACTAAAGCTAAGCTCTCAGATCAGCTTTGAAAATATATACTAAACACTAAAAACAGACACTCACAAATATTTTGTAAAGCATCACCTCCTTTTTATTCTAGGAGGAAGAGAACTTGGGGGAGTGGGATTTAGCTTACCAGCATCAAAGCACTGTAAACTTGGAAATAATTGCCGAGCATTTCACTTTAGCTTTTAGTGTTCAATCTACCTGGTTTTTCTAAGCGCTTCAAGCAAATGTAAATGCTTTATGACTACAGCTCATAAAATGTACGAGGGGGAGGAGGGGTGTCCTATATTAAAACAACCTTGACTAGGAAGGATTCTAAAAGCAAAGAATATTCCTTTCAATTTGATTGGCTTCATAGATAAAAGCCATATTCTTATAAAAATAAAATACAAGTAGCTGTGAATAATTCAAATCACTAAATGGCATGAATGGATTAATATTTTAATGTTATACTTGCCTTTAATCCAGACACAGCTTTGAACATAATAAATTTGGTTTCAGAACGAAATCCTCAAAATTCTGAGTTTTTTTAAATATGTATAATTAAATTCATCTTTGAAGGCTCCTGAAGGTTGTAGAGGGCAGAAGAAATGTATTTTTATTCAAATAAGCCAATCTGTGGGAGGCCTCCACAGTTCCCTACACAGAAAACTACAAAGAGTTGAGAAAGCAGCAGCAATTTGAAGCTCAGTTATCCAAAGAGAAAGATTATCATGGATCAGGAAATTCCTCTCAATCAGCTTGTTTCCTGGACTTCGAGGATACCAAGAGGGGAGCGGCACTAGGCGAGTCACAAGTGTGCCTGGTGATCTTCCCTTTCACCCACCCTTCAACTGTTCACAGATTAAATCAGATTGCTAACACCCCAGGTTACCTTCTAAGGAAAAAAAAAAAGAAAAGTAAGAAAAGAATAACTTGAGGAATCCTTGGAAAGGAGAAAGGTACATTCCACTCTTGTGTGGAGCAACTTGGAGGAATCCATGGATGGACAGTGTGCATACGTGTCAAATGATAGGGAGTGAAACTGCTCCACTTTTTCCTGCAGGCTGCCTCTTCCTGGAAGCTCAAGTTCTCCTAAGACTGTGGCTGGGAGAGGCGGTATGCAGCACAACGGTTGCATCTTATGTGGGAATTGGTTTCTAAAATCAGTCTATTAGGCGAAAAAAAACAAAGCCTAAAATCAAAATACCCTTGAAAAACCCTTGTATTTTCCTTGAAGTACATTAGGTATGGCTTTGGATACATAATCCACTAATTATGCATATATATAATGTACTGGATATTATACAATTTATAAGCCAGAAGTCCATCTTGTAGCAGCCTCAAAAAAGCCTTTCAAAAATTTAAAGATAGAATCAGTCTTGTGAGAAACTAATACCATCAGACATGCAAGAAGCCACTCGGGGGTCACATCTCCCTAAAAGGAATGGAGGCAAATTACCCCTACTTGGTAATGTTAGACCTCCTTCTCCCCTCTTTCTGTTTTCATTTTCTCTCTTTCTCCATTCAGCCATCTCTCTTCCTGACTAGGTATAGACTTAAGTCATCCTGGGCACTAAGGCACTCCTAGGCGTTCGGAGTTTTATTTGTACCGGTTAACTGTTGCTATAACCAATTACACAAACTTAAAACAGTTAGATCATATGCAGGCTTGAAACAACACAGATCTATTACCTCACAGGTCTGTAGGTCAGAGGGTGGGACCGACTGCTCTAGGTTCTCTGCTCTGGGTCTCCCAGGGTTGAAATCAAGGTGTCCACTGTTTCTGGGGGAAAATCCACTTGAAAGCTCAGTCAGGTTGTTGACTGAATTTACTTCCATGCAGCAACAGAACTGAGGTCCTACTTCCTCACTGGCTGTGCGGCAGGGGTCATTCTCAGCTTCTAAAGGTCACACATTGGCCCCAGCCCTTTCTCCATATTTAAAGCCAGAGGCAAAGGATTGATTCAGTCTCTTGTTCCAAATCTCTCAACCTCTCCCCCTCTGGCTTCTCGTTTCTTCTTAAACTGCATCTCTCAGACTGACTCTTGGCCTTTCTCCTGTGATTCTCAAGGTGCATGTGATTAAACTGAACCCACCTGGAAAAATGCAAGTTCCTTGCCCTCTTTTAAGACCAGCTGATGATTAACCTTAACTATCTATAAAGTCCTTCCATAGCAGTTCCTAGGTGAGGGTTTGATTAAAAAATGTCCTCTTGAGAAGACACCTTTATTATTCTGCCTATACACTGTAATACATACCTCTCAAACACATTCCTTACATACCCTAAATTATATTACACATTTAGCCAAAAGTCACAGGTGGCCAGGTTGGCAATTAAGTTTTCACTGCAAAATGAAGAACCAAATGAAAACATATCAAAGAGGACTATTATAAGACATTGCAAATATCTGAATAAAACAAAAGAGTTGAAAGAGCAGGTACAAAAATAAACATGTACTAAAGGAAGACTGACAAAAATTCTAGAGGGAAAGAGCTTGCAGAAGCTTCATTTGTACTCTAGATATTTGGGGTTAGATATATTGAAGAATGTTCAGCGCCCAGGTGAAAATCCTTAATTGAATCTAAAAATTCCAGCTGGGGTTTGAGATGCTTCCAAACTGACTTGAATTCAAAAGCACTATGTCATTCTGATTTGGGTATTTGCACTGTACTATCTTTATCCTGGCATATTCTTGGGTTTTGCGAAATGACATTTGAGCAGAGTCAGCCATCCTGAAAGTCAGGATTCCTAAGAGTTAACATGTCAGTTGGGCTTCCCAGGTGGCTCAGTGGTAAAGAATCCACCTGTCAACATAGTAGACATGGTTTGATCCCTGAGTAGGGAAGATTCCCTGGAGAAGGGAATGGCAACCCACTCCAGTATTCTCGCCTGGGAAATCTCACAGACAGAGGAGCCTAGCAGGCTACAGTCAATGACACCACAAAAGAGTCAGACGTGATTTAGTGACTAAACAACAACAACTTTTTCTAGGCCCAAAGGTCAGAGTTTTCACCACTTTCTTCAGCTGGCAAGCCAGCCTCCCTTAATTCTTTCATAGTCTAAAAGGAGGACTGCTGGTGGCATGTTTTGTAGCTTCTCTGTCACTTTACCTGGTCTGGAAGCCAAGGGTTGGCTTAGGGCATTGTGAAATCCAAGCGTGCTCTGTACATCCCTACATCCACCCAGAACTGAGTTTATATCACGTGACCTGCCGGTGAACCTTGGACAGGCATTTCACGGGTATTTGACACTGATGACGGTGAACAGGTCCCCTTCCCCCACAAAAGTACCATAAAGCAATTTAGAATTTTTCATAGGAATTCTAGAGACCAAAAATGACTGAGTAATTAGAAAATGGGGGAGAGATTAAGTTTATTCTCACCATTTAAAGGGCATAACTACTTATGATACAAAATGACTTTTTGACCTGAGAAGCTGACTTTGGTAACAGGTCAGTAAGAGAAAGGATTAGATGTGTTTTCTCTGCTTCTTCCAGTGCATTTTCTGATCTGTTTTCCTCTGGAAACTCTACAGATGATGCACAATGCCCAGCTCCTCCCCATCATTCCTTATTGATTATACAAGAGGTAATTAATAAACCTTGAATGGTGCTGCTCTTACTTAACTGAAAGGTCATAGAAAAATTTTCACATTGGAACTGAAAATCATGGGAGATATTTACTCCAAAAGAAAGGAAAGTGGATCTCTTAGAAGAACTCTAATCATTAAATCAAAGTATCCTTAATTAAGTATGCCCTTCCACCTATGGGCATTGTTAACATCATTTGATGTCATGTCCGATTTCTAGAGGATTCATAGTATATTCATAAGGTAAAACATAACATTAAATCTTCAGCTTTTTCAGAAGTTCAGTATTAGACCTTTTATGGCAATGGGATTTCCCTGGAGGCTCGGACAGTAAATGCAGGGGATGTCAGCAATGCAGGGACCAGGGATCAATTCCTGGGTAGGGAAGATCCCCTGGAGAAGGGAATGGCTACCTGCTCCAGGAATCTTGCCTGGAGAATCCCATGGATAGAGGAGGTTGGCTATAGTCCATGGGTGGCAAAGAGTCAGACACAACTGAACAATCAACACTTTATAGTAATGGCCATTTCTGTGCTCTTTTAATAAAATATTTACATTAACCATTTATTTTATACTACAGAATGCCAAATAGACATATGTGATGTTTCTCCTGTATTTCAATTCTAGCTCAGGAGTTACTATTAATTGGTATCTATCCCTATCCCCACCTCTGGTCTTATCTGGACAGCAAAGACTCTGGTTTGGTTTGGTTTTAGTTTGAATTTCTTTGGATGGGGCAAACACAAGCTGTACCATTCTCCATGGTTCACACCAAGCCTCATCCTCCTTTACCTACTGGCCTGTGCACTGCAGCCTCTGAGATGAAAGCTCATAAATGAAAGCTCTCTTCAGTTTAACACGGAGAACTAGGTAAACCAAAATGTCTTTTTTTTTTTTTTTGCTCTGGTTTTCAATAACTTGAGTTAGGTTTAGTGCTCATCTATATTAATAAATTCATTTGAAGTTGATTCTAACTTTTCCTCCTTATAATTTCATTGCTTGTTCTGAGTTTATTTTGAATTTCTTAGCTTTTAACTGCAATTTATAGTTTTAAGTCTTTCTCATAAACAATAAATCTTAATTATATTTTATAAATAGGATCTTCCACACAAACATACTAGATATAGTCTCCTCTATAGTACATTCAATTTATTATAGCCCCTTTCCAGCCTAGAAACAGCCACCAGACATAAATCAGGCCTCATCTGCCATATTAACACAAAGAAGTTAACAAGGGCTTAAGCCAATATACACATTACATACTTAAGGAGATGAGAACATGCCAGTCCAAAACATTCTGATTTGGCTATTGACTATCTTGAGCTGAAGACACTTAAAAGATAGCAGATGTAGGAAGGGGTCTCCAACCACTTCCTTTATACTTAAAAGCAGATCATAAAATTTCCCATAGGAGAGATGAACTCCCCAGAAGAACATTCTTCTCACTGGAAACTGGGAACCTAGAAATGGACCTATAGAAACAAATCAACTGAAATAACCCTTGTCTTCCATTAGTTTCCCCCATATATTTCATAATCATATTCCCACAATTTACTGCCCCTCTCTGAAACTTCTTTGTCTTGTAATTTCTCCACAAATTTATTATTTATTTTAAAAAAAAGTATATAAATTCTCAGTCCTAACTGTTTATTCGAGCCTCCCTTTTTCTTATAAGAAACCTTATGTGCCCATAAAGTATTTAAATGTTTTTCTCATTCATCTATCTTATATCAGTTTAATTCTCAGGCCCAGCCACAGAATCTAAGAGGATAGAAGAAGGATTGTCCTCCCCAACCATGCATATACAAATTAGCACAAATCAATTTTGCAAGGATGTGTCTAATCGTTCTAGCAACTGATCATAAGAGAGACCAGTGACAAAACAGCACCTAGTCACAGGAAGAAAGGAAGTTTTGTCTCCTTCCTTCCTTCCAATTGTATTACCATTATTGGAACAAAGAACTAAATTTTTATGTTTAAAGCTTTTGTAGTTTAGTATTTATTACATAATGAAAAACATATCACTGAATTCTGGGTTGAAGAGTATTTACAGCATGTGACAGCACAGATTATGAAAACAGTCTAGGGTTGGGCTTGCTTCCTGCTACAGAGAATTGTACAGATTAATAAAAACTTAACAGAAAGCAATAAAAGAACTGATCATAGTCAGCAATGGTGAACCTCTCAGAGATCCTGACTTTGGGAAGCAAAACAGAACATGGTTCCGTGTCACAGGTGCTTTTTGCATCTGCCAGAAGTCCATTCTCTTACCATGTAACCAGTCAGCCTCAGAAGAAGAGATGAGACATAAACACTGAGAGTGCAGAGGTGGCTTCAGTGAAAGCATTCATCTGGAAATTTCTTCCTGATTATGGACCAGTCATATCAGTGCCATGTGGGATCCTAATGTCACTGTATAAGTACCCCAAGAAAGAATAATTATGTAAAATAAAGAACTAAGTCACCTGTAGTGCTCAGAGCAGGAAACGCATTTGCTTCACCAAAGAAAGAAAACATAACAAAAAAGAAAACAATAAAGAAAACAAATCCTTACTGCTAAAGTATCAAAAAAATATATAGCCAAGGGACCCATCTTAGTAATGATGAGAGAGAACTTCTCCGGATGGGAGTAGTATGACTCTATTATTGTGTGCTGATGAACAAAGGCATTTATTATGCGAGACCAAAGATCTGACCCACCAACCAAATATGGGACATAACAGTACTTTTTACAATTTTTGTCCTCAAAAATCTCAGATTAGCAAAGAAAGACTCTTCGAAAAACTGTCAAGAAGTCTTCACAAAAATCTATAGAGCCTAGCAGCAAGGAAAACCAGAAACTAGAGAATACAACCAGGGGTAGCAGAGCCAGGAAAAAGAAGTTAGTTGGTTGTAAGTGTCAACTTATTTCCCTGACATATTTTCCTTTGTTCCCCAAAGACAGTTCTGAGCTAAACTTAGTAGCTATATTTCTGTTCCTAAATCTTTTTTCTTTCTTTGTGAATTTAACTGGGCAGGAATAAGATCTATCATCATTGTATATATGAAACTATATTCAATAAATGCTAAATAATAAAAGATTTAAAACCTTTTTATTATCCTGTGTATTATTTTCAGTGTCTGTTTTTTCTTATTCTTCTCATTTAACAAATCTTTCTTCAAATGTATCACATTAGGGAGCTGCTGTCTACCCTGATGGGTCATTGACTTTGTAGAGCATGGCATATGCGGAATTGAACATTGTAATTACATTTAGACCCAGGGCAACACCCAATTGTTCACTCTTATTTGTAGCTGGAAGCACCTACAAATGACATGTTTTAATGAAATACAGATCCTGTGGTGAGTTAATAGGATAACAAATCTCAGTCAGTATTGCATCAGTTGGGGTGGGGAGAAGCTGATCTCTTTGTAAACATATAACCTGGCAGAAACAGTTAAGAAATGATAAGGTTGAGTTAATATTAGTCCTTGTATTCTCACTGCTGTATCAACCTACTCAGTTGGGTAGGCTGGCTGTTTCCCAGAATTTCTCTGAGGGTAAGACCTGAATTTACAAATATTTTTGTAATTTGGAGGAGAAGTGTGTGAATGTGTGAAAGTCACTCAGTTGTGTCCAACACTTTGAGACCCTAAGGACTGTAGCCCACCAGGCTCCTCTGTCCATGGGGATTCTCCAGGCAAGAATACTGGAGTGGGTTTCCATTTCCTTCTCCAGAGGATCTTCCCAACCCAGGGACTGAACCCAGGTCTCCCACATCGCAGGAGAATTGTTTACAATCTGAGCATTCAGGGAAGATCTCCCTCATTGCAGGCACATTCTTTACCAACTGAGGACCATGTATTGCCCTTCAGGTGGCTGGTTTGGAAGAACGAAACACAAAGCATTAATGAGATTCTATTTTATTTTTGGGCTTCCCTGGACCTCAGTGGTAAAAAGTCTGCCTGCTAATGCAGAAGATTCAGGTTCAGTATTCTTTTCTGGGAAACCCCATGGACAGACGAGCCTGGCAGGTTACAATCTGTAAGTCACAAAAGAGATGGACATGACTTAGCAACTAAACAAAAACAATTTTATTTCTACCCATCAAATTTGAAAAATGGAAAAGATGGATAATATCCAGTACTAGTAAGGATGCCTAGGAATGCAACGGAACTCATTCACTACTACTGGCCATGTTTAGAGCTATCACCTTTCTGGAAGTAACATGGTAATGGAATCTTTCTGACCGAGGAATCAAATCCCTGGTCTCCTGCATTGCAAGCAGACTCTTTACCATCTAAGCCATCAAGGAAGCCCTAATATACATTACAACTTAAAGGTAAAGGTACCTTTTGAATCAGCAATCTAACATTGGGGGATTTTTTTTCATACACATTTGAAAGAGCATACATAAGGATTTCTGTAAAAAGTCATTTACTATAGTATTGTCAGTAGTGGTACAAGACTGGAAGTAACCTGAATGTCGATCAATAGGGGAATGATTAAATAAAACATGTGACTTCCATATTATGGAATATTATACAAATATTAAAAAGAATGGATTGCATTTATAAGTATTGACATCAGGGGAATGCACATGATACATTACATAAAAAGAAACAAGTGACAGAATATATGTATAGTATCATTCCAGTTTAGGAAAAGGAGGGAGAAAAAAAGAGGGAGAAAGAAGAGTGAAGCAGGGATGAGATAGGAGAAGAGAAAAAATGAAACAGGAAAGTTAAGGGAAAAAGCAAAACTGTGTTTCTGTGAATGCTTATCTATTTTTATAAGAGCATGGAGAAGGAATGCTATGCTGCAGATAGCTATCTAACAATGGTTATGTTAGGTAAGCATCTGAATGCAGAGTTCCAAAGAATAGCAAGGATAGATGAGAAAGCCTTCCTCAGGGATCAATGCAAAGAAATAGAGGAAAACAACAGAATGGGAAAGACTAGAGATCTCTTCAAGAAAATTAGAGATACCAAGGGAACATTTCATGCACAGATGGGCTCAATAAAGGACAGAAATGGTATGGACCTAACAGAAGCAGAAGGTATTAAGAAGAGGTGGCAAGAATACACGGAAGAACTGTACAAAACAGATCTTCATGACCCAGATAATCACGATGGTGTGATCACTCACCTAGAGCCAGACATCCTGGAATGTGAAGTCAAGTGGGCCTTAGAAAGCATCACTACAAACACAGCTAGTGGAGGTGATGGAATTCCAGTTGAGCTATTTCAAATCCTGAAAGATGATGCTGTGAAAGTGCTGCACTCAGTATGCCAGCAAATTTGGAAAACTCAGCAGTGGCCACAGGACTGGGAAAGGTCAGTTTTCATTCCAATCCCAAAGAAGGGCAATGACAAAGAATGCTCAAACTACCGCACAATTGCACTCATCTCACATGCTAGTAAAGTAATGCTCAAAATTCTCCAAGCCAGGCTTCAGCAATATGAGACCCGTGAACTTCCAGATATTCAAGCTGGTTTTAGAAAAGGCAGAGGAACCAGAGATCAAATTGCCAACATCCACTGGATCATGGAAAAAGCAAGAGAGTTCCAGAAAAACATTTAATTCTGCTTTATTGACTATGCCAAAGCCTTTGACTGTGTGGATCACAATAAACTGTGGAAAATTCTGAAAGAGATGGGAATACCAGACCACCTGACCTGCCTCTTGAGAAATCTGTATGCAGGTCAGGAAGCAACAGTTAGAACTGGACATGGAACAACAGACTGATTCCAAATAGGAAAAGGAGTACGTCAAGGCTGCATCTTGTCACCCTGCTTATTTAACTTATATGCAGAGTACATCATGAGAAATGCTGGACTGGAAGAAACACAAGCTGGAATCAAGTTGTAGGGAGAAATATCAACAACCTCAGATATGCAGATGACACCACCCTTATGGCAGAAAGTGAAGAGGAACTAAAAAGCCTCTTGATGAAAGTGAAAGACGAGAGTGAAAAAGTTGGCTTAAAGCTCAACATTCAGAAAACGAAGATCATGGCATCTGGTCCCATCACTTCATGGGAAATAGATGGGGAAACAGTGGAAACAGTGTCAGACTTTATTTTGGGGGGCTCCAAAATCACTGCAGATGGTGATTGCAGCCATGAAATTAAAAGACGCTTGCTCCTTAGAAGAAAAGTTATGAGCAACCTAGACAGCATATTCAAAAGCAGAGACATTATTTTGCCAACTAAGGTCCGTCTAGTCAAGGCTATGGTTTTTCCGGTGGTCATGTATGGATGTGAGAGTTGGACTGTGAAGAAGGCTGAGCGCCGAAGAATTGATCCTTTTGAACTGTGGTGTTGGAGAAGACTCTTGAGAGTCCCTTGGACTGCAAGGAGATCCAAGCAATCCATTCTGAAGGAGATCAACCCTGGGATTTCTTTGGAAAGAATGATGCTGAAGCTGAAACTCCAGTACTTTGGCCACCTCATGTGAAGAGTTGACTCATTGGAAAAGACTCTGATGCTGGGAAGGATTGGGGGCAGGAGGAGAAGGGGATGACAGAGGATGAGATGGCTGGATGGCATCACGGACTCGATGAACGTGAGTCTGAGTGAACTATGTCAGATGGTGATGGACAGGGAGGCCCGGCGTGCTGCGATTCATGGGGTCACAAAGAGTCGGACATGACTGAGTGACTGAACTGAACTGAACTGAACTGAAGTCCTCTAAGGGCCACAGCTCTTGCCAGCAGTTCTCCCTTAGAGCAAGAAGCTCAGCTACAGCCCTTTTAGATCCTGGTACCCTCTCCACAGTTCTGACCCTCAGGCCTGGGAGTGGTAATAGCTCTCCACTATTGCTTTCTTGTCCTCCACCCCTTATCCCTGCTCAGTTCAGTTCAGTTCAGTCTGCTCACATCTTTATAAATAGTCCCCTCACTAAACACTCCTCAGTTACACCAATGAAATGTGCCATCTCTTTCATTATGGGATTCTGACCCATACTTTGACATGTTAAGAATCTACTAAGAGTGCTGTTAACACATAGAAATAAATTATAAATTGTTTCTGCTCTCAAATAGTTTATAGTTTTTGAGAGCACTATCTGATATTATTAGTTAAGGTTTGCTTAGATAGAGGTGAGAAGGTGAGTGTATTGTCACATTAATGCAGGGGAAAAAGAATGGTAGAACATTCCATGAAATGATTGATTATCTAAATGCTAGCTTGAAATAATTTAAATTTACATATGACAGAATGAAATTGTATTCAGAAACATTATATCAAGACTTTAAAAAGTGTCTATCTTTCTATAATTTGTGTACATGCAATGTGATATTTGTAAAAGCAATGAAAAATTATCTGCCTTTGCCCCAATGGATAATTTCATATGCATACTTATGAAAACACTTCTTGTTTATTTTCTGTATACTATTTTTTTTTAAACTTTTGCATACAAGCCCACACACTAAACTTTCCCTCAGAGACTATTTAAAACTATCTTGTATTAATGGAACTGTTAATTACACATTTTAGCAATCTGTTGGGGATAAACTCAATTTTGGTAATATTTAATTATAATAAACAATTGGTTGGGTTCTAGCAATGAGAAGACACTAAGTGTTCAAGCAAAAAAGATACTATTTAATGTCATTTATTTAATTCAGTGGGTCATTCAATAAAGTAGAAAAAAGTAGCACCTTTACATGTATAGTTAGCTTTAGACTTTAAAGCCTTGGATTTGAATATCTGTGTCAGAAGGATTAACAAGCGTATAATACATGCTTCTCAACAGAATAGTTACTTCAAAAATTTCAATTGACAGTTATATGTTCTCAATGTATAAACAACAGATGAAATGACTAAAAATAAAAAGAGATAGCTCCTCTCCTTAAAATACTATCATGGGAAATCTGCATGAAAATTAATGATAGATTACAAAGCAGGATCAGTTCTCTATAGGTATTTATTTTTAGATAACTAGTAAGGCTAATCTAGAATCATTTAGTTTAATTAGACTTTTGACATATATTCCCACATGAATATGTTCCTGCTACCTTATAGCTTCCTGGATTTCTTTCATCATAATAAATTTATCATTCATACTGCATTTCAAATCAGATTTTACATGACTTCACTAGACATATTACAGAATTAACAAATACTAGAATACTGTTGCTTGAAGTCTTCTTTTGAGAAATGGGGTTTGGGGGAAATTAATTTATAGTAAGAGTTACTGAATACAAGTTGGATTATATCTGGATTGGCAAAGAGAAGGTGCTTAAGCATTTGCAGAAGTAACTAGAATGAACGAGTCCATTATCAAACTATATCTAAGAAAAGAATTAAGATTTTGAAATTTGCCTCTGTCCCAATGGCCTGGTTTTCAAAATGGTACAAACATAAATATATCTTCATTAAAATAAACACTAGGTCAGTAAATTTCAAATTCATAAAGTATACTCGACGTTTTGAACTCTAGAGTCCCAAGTGATATATTAACAGTGCGGACACACATTAAAGCACTTAGCATGAAAACTGTCCACTGTAAAATGGGGCAGAAGCACATTAAATATTCTTAGGCATCTCAAGTCCAAAAGGATTAGAATTTAGAACATATGTGGGATCAGTTATGCAAAATGGATTCAGTAGCTTCTCCAATCATTTTCTCACTATTTTGAGATTTTGTTCCCCCTATACTTCTGAATCTAATGAACAGGAAGAACAAAAAGGAAATATTTAAACAATTTATTTTTGTTTATTTGGCTGGCATAGCAAAACACGAAACATGCACTGAACATAATTAGCTCCTCTGCACTGTGATTCCAAGTCTCTCTGGATGCGGGGCCAGCTGACCAGATGGTGTGCCTTAGCATAATGCCTTTGAAAAGGAGGCGTGAGTTTAGGGCCACAGGCCATGGGACAGCAGAGGCAGATTGTGATGGGGAAGTGACATATTCAACTAGGAAAGCCTGGGGCTGGCAACTGATGCTGGGCTCTGAAACCAAAGGGCAAACCACAGGCCATCTCCCACACGCCCCTGCTCTATCTCAGCATGTGGTTGCTCCTGTGTTTTAACCTTTAATTGGGGTTTGAGGGACAGGTGATTTTCAGAGATCAGAGGCACAAAAGAGTGAGGAAGAAGAGGGAAGAAAATTGGTTTCCAAAATATCCATAACTGGTCATGCCGAGAAAAGGATTTGTGGACATTTGCTAAATGGTAAGTCGTCCCTCTAAATCACATTGTATACAAAGGGAATTTCTCAAAAAAAAAAAAAAAAAAATCTTTTGCTCTTAATTAATGAGACTGATTGGCTACCAGTATACCTTATGACTAAGACTGACAGTTTAATGGAAGAGATGCTTAATTGCAGAAAAGCAATGGAAGAAATTCATTAGAGAAGTCTTGAAACCTGAAAATTATAGACAAGGCAGGCTACCCAAATGGAAATTGAGCAATTTAAGATGTCTTAATTAGGTTTAAAACCAGAGCTTAGAAAAACTTAATCAGCTCTATCAAATCAGCGAATCAGATAAAAAAATTCTAAGATAAAATGCCTAGTCATTATTGGATTACTCATGACGATCTGTACAGTGTTGCTCTGGTGATGAGATAGTCAACTTTAATGAGGAATAACCACAATAACAAAAAGACAGAGGATAGTGAGCACAGACGTTAAATAGTACTGCATTCATTCCTAACCTTGAAGGTTTAAGAAGATGATTTAATAACTGTCTCCTGCCAAATTATCTTAAAGAAATCCAAAAACGGTATGCAGAGGAGAACTTAATTTCAATTTTGTTGGCAAAATATTAGAAGAAAAAACAAACCAAATGTTCCAATTTATTATTCATTTTAGAGCTATAAATTTACATAAACCTGTGATTCGAAGGTGATAATGGTATGCATATGGAGGGGGCCAGCCAAACAGTTAACAGAATTCTATAATTACTAGATAAGAAGGGGTCATTAGGGTTAAAAATAAAGGGCGACTAGAGGAGTAGAGCAATATTTATAGTAACTACAATCCTAAAGCTTGTGGCTCATTCAGTCATGTTTACTGGGCAAATAAGTAACTATGCTGGGAATACATCTTAGAACAAAATATACAAGGTCTCTGCCATAGCGGAGACTAAAGGCTAGTAAACAGGATAGACTTTAAACAAAATGACAGAGGTGAACATAAATCACGCATTGAAATAAGCATCATAAAATGTATAAAGCACCAAACTGAGATGATACTAGGGAAACGTGATTTGGGGAGGGCCTCAGGGAATCGGTATCCACACCTAGACCTGGAGTTGGAGGAAGGGCAACAGCTAACAGCTAATTGGTGCCCAGGGAAGACTATCCCCTGCAGAGGGGTCTGGGGCAGCTGAGGACAGTTTCCAGGGAAGTGGGGGGAGGGGAGGAGAGACAGATTGGAGGAGGAGGAAGAGGCAGCAGGCCAGAAAAGATTGTGGATTTCACACCAAGGCTTGGGATCGAAGTGAAGCATGAAGCCTTTGGATGGATTTAAGCAGAAAAGTGACATGACTAGATCTGCATTTTTAAAAGATTGCTGTCACTGCCCACACTGCCCACGGAGAGGTCTCTGGATCTTCAGAGCACACCAGTTAGTGCATTCCTTTAATATTCATTTGAGAAACATTTTTCAGCATCTATTGTTTGCCAGTTCCCCTGAAGAGATGGGAAATGCGAAGGTCAATAAGGCTTAGATTTTGCTTTCCAGAAATATAACAAATTAGTAAATAAATATGATTTATTAGAGGTAAATGTGTATTTAGAGGCATGTACAAAATGTTCAGGGAAACAAGGGGAAAAGATACAAAAGTGATAAACATTGAACTGCATCTTATGGGGGAAGATATTCCAGCTAATAGCAATTGCAAAATAATGGAGGCATATGAGAGTATGGAATGAAATGGAGACAAACGAAGTTCAGCAATGTTGCACTTAAGAGAAAAAACAAAACAAAACAAAAAAAGGATGGGAAAAAGTAAACCTGTGACAAATGGATGGGATTGATGGTGCTATTTTATGTGCTAAGGGATTTGAACTTTACCCTGTGTTCAGTGAGGATACTTGGATGAATTTAAGTCAGACAAGATATTGCATTTTAGAAAGATAATTACAGATCCATGCAAAAGAGTAACTGGAGCAGGAAGGTACTAGTAACAGGGAGAAAAGTTAAGAAAATTCTCCAGTAGTTCAGAGGAGAGATGCTATTCAGTTCAGATCAGTTCAGTTGCTCAGTCATGTCCAACTCTTTGCAACCCCATGAATCGCAGCACACCAAGCCTCCCTATCCATTACCAACTCCCGAAGTTCACTCAGACTCATGTCCATAGAGTCAGTGATGCCATCCAGCCATCTCATCCTCTGTCGTCCCCTTTTCCTCCTGCCCCCAATCCCTCCCAGCATCAGGGTCTTTTCCAATGAGTCAACTCTTCGCATGAGGTGGCCAAAGTATTGGAGTTTGAGCTTGAGCATCAGTCCTTCCAATGAACACCCAAGACTGATCTCCTTTAGAATAGACTGGTTGGATCTCCTTGCAGTCCAAGGGACTCTCAAGAGTCTTCTCCGACACCACAGTTCAAAAGCATGAATTCTTCAGTGCTCTGCTTTCTTCACAGTCCAACTCTCACATCCATACATGCCCACTGGAAAAACCATAGCCTTGACTAGACAGACCTTTGTTGGCAAAGTAATGTCTCTGCTTTATAATATGCAGTCTAGGTTGGTCATAACTTTCCTTCCAAGGAGTAAGCGTCTTTTAATTTCATGGCTGCAGTCACCATCTGCAGTGATTTTGGAGCCCCTCAAAATAAAGTCTGACAGTGTTTCCCCATCTATTTCCCATGAAGTGATGGGACCAGATGCCATGATCTTAGTTTTCTGAATATTGGTAATCCAAGCCTATGCCCCAACCAGTAACGCTGAAGAACCTGAAGTTGAAGAGTTCTATGAAGACCTACAAGACCTTTTAGAGCTAACACCCAAAAAAGATGTCCTTTTCATTTTAGGGGACTGGAATGCAAAAGTAGGAAGTCAAGAAACACCTGGAGTAACAGGCAAATTTGGCCTTGGAATACGGTATGAAGCAGGGCAAAGGCTAACAGAGTTTTGCCAAGAGAACTCACTGGTCATAGCAAATACCCTCTTCCAACAACACAAGAGAAGACTCTAAACATGGACATCACCAGATGGTCAACACCAAAATCAGATTGATTATATTCTTTGCAGCCCAAAATGGAGAACCTCTATACAGTCAGCAAAAACAAGACCAGGAGCTGACTGTGGCTCAGATCATGAACTCATTATTGCCAAATTCAGACTGAAATTGAAGAAAGTAGGGAAAACCATTAGACCATTCAGGTATGACCTAAATCGAATTCCCTATGATTATACAGTGGAAGTGTGAAATAGATTTAAGGGACTAAATCTGATAGACAGAGTACCTGATGAACTATGGATTGAGGTTCCTGACATTGTACAGGAGACAGGGATCAAGACCATCCCTATGGAAAAGAAATGCAGAAAAGCAAAATGGCTGTCTGGGGAGGCCTTACAAATGGCTGTGAAAAGAAGAGAAGCAAAAAGCAAAGGAGAAAAAGAAAGATATAAGCATCTGAATGCAGAGTTCTAAAAATAGCAAGGAGAGATAAGAAAGCCTTCTTCAGCAATCAATGCAAAGAAATAGAGGAAAACAACAGAATGGGAAAGACTAGAGATCTCTTCAAGAAAATTAGAGATACAAAGGAACATTTCATGCAAAGAAAGGCTCGATAAAGGACAGAAATGGTATGGACCTAACAGAAACAGAAGGTATTAAGAAGAAGTGGCAAGAATACATGGAAGAACTGTACAAAAAAGATCATCATGACCCAGACAATCACGATGGTGTGATCACTCACCTAGAGCCAGAAATCCTGGAATGTGAATTCAAGTGGGCCTTAGAAAGCATCACTATGAACAAAGCTAGTGGGGGTGATGGAATCCCAGTTGAGCTATTTCAAATCCTAAAAGATGATGCTGTGAAAGAGATGCTGTTACAGACTGAATTTCTTTGTGCCCCCTAATTGATATGCTAAAATCTAATCCCCAATGTTATGGTACTTAGAGGTGCCACTGGGAGGTAATTAGGTCATGAGGGTGGAGCCCCCATTAATAATATTTGTACCCTTATGAGAAGAGGCAAGAGAGCTGAAAAGTTCTCTTTCTGCCATGTAGGGACACAAAAAGTCATCAGTCTATAATGTGGAAGAAGGTCTTCATCAGAATCCGACCACACTGAGACCCTTGATCTCAGATTTTCAGCCTTTAGAAATCCAGTAAATACATTTCTGCTGTCTATAAATCAACAAGTCTATGTTAGTTTGTTATAGCAGCCCAAGATGACTAAGATGACTAAGACACAACCTCCACAATGGAGTGTGGAAATGCCCTGGATGGAGAGAATCGCTCTCAATTCCTTCACACTTCTATCTTTGCTTCTCCTGAAACCACCTATGGCCAGGAATTTTACTGGAGAGCCACCAGGTTCCACTGCATGTTCACCAAAGACAACATGAGGATCTCTGGAGTCAAGCTGCAATGAAGAGGATTGGAAGAAGAGTCCCAGAAATGGAGGCTAGGGAGCCCTGGGCACAAATTTCCCTACTCTCTCATTTTGTCTAGGAAATCGGGTAGCTTGTGCTTCTACCTCCCAATTCTCAGCAGCTGAAATTTTAAAGTAATGTGTGCCATAGTTAGTATTTCAACCTAAAATTCAAGAGAGCAGCTGATTCTGTGCTAGAGTATGCTCAGACCGCTCTCTCACCTTCCTTTCCCCTCTCTTTCATTCATTGGCCTTATATATTATTTATTTTTATATCTGTCTTCTTTAGCAGCTAGCACAGTGCTTAGCAAGTAGTACACAGTATCAGCTTACGGTTCATTTAGGGCTTCCCAGGTGGCACAGTGGTAAAGAATCTGCCTGCCAATGCAGGAGACACAGGAGATGCAGCTTTAATCCCTGGGTCAGGAAGATTCCCTGGAGTAGGAAAGGACTTGCTCTAGTATTCTTGCCTGGAAAATTCCATAGATAGAGGAGCCTGGCAGGCTCCAGTCCATGCGGTCACAAATAGCTGGACACCACAGAGCACAGCACCACTACATAATGACAGTAACTGAGGAATGATGAGTGAAAAATACATGTTCATTATTTATTTTTGTTTCAGTCTGAGAACTTTGGAAAGTATCAGCTCCACTCCAAAACGCCCAGAATTAGAATTATTTATGGTGAGACCTGATCATTAGTATTTTTAAAAAGCTCCTAGGTAATTCTCCTCTGTAGCCTATAAACTCCTGTTATGTCACATTCTCAAATATTGCATTTCTATACATTTAACAGGAGAAGGCAATGGCACCCCACTCCAGTACTCTTGCCTGGAAAATCCCGTGGATAGACGAGCCTGGTAGGCTGCAGTCCATGGGGTCGCAAAGAGTCAGGCATGACTGAGTGACTTCACTTTCACTTTTCACTTTCATGCATTGGAGAAGGAAATGGCAACCCACTCCAGTGTTCTTGCCTGGAGAATCCCAGGGACAGGGGAGCCTGGTGGGCTGCCGTCGACGGGGTCGCACAGAGTCGGACACGACTGAAGCGACTTAGCAGCATACATTTAACAACATGGACACAAAAAGTGTTGCTTATCACACAGTCAGAAATATTTGTTGAGTTACGCCACTGTTTAAGAATCAAAATACATACATTATAACAAATTAAAATTATAGTATTGTTTCAACAAGATTTAGAAAATTTAAGCCATTATACAGTAGTTTGTTTTAGAAACAGACTCACAGACATAAAGAAACAAACTCGTGGTTAACAAATGGGGAAGGGAGGAATAAGGGATAAACTAGGAATTTGAGATGAACATATACACACTATTATATATAAAAATAAATAACCAACTAGGGTCTACTATATTTCACTATATAACTAGTGTACTATATATATATATATTATATATAGAGAGAGTATGTATACTATATATATATACTATATAACTATACTCAGTTCAGTTCAGTTGCTCAGTCATGTCCAACTCTTTGTGACCCCATGAATTGTAGCATGCCAGGCCTCCCTAAAATGAAAAAGAATCTAAAAAGAATATATGTATAAATATATATACTGAATCATGTTGGTATACATATGAAGTTATTATAACACAACATTGTAAATCAAATATATTTTAATTTTAAAAAGGTTTGTTGTAAAACTTTCAAAAATGTACAGGATGGGTGGGGAGAATATAATATATGCAAAACAACTGACTTTCTCCTTGTATTTTTGTACTAGCATTATATATTTTACTTTATATTTCTTTTAGCCTGATTATAATAAATGTAACACACTCTTACTTGAAAAAATTTCAGATAATGTAGACTATACCAAGGAAAAAAGTAAAATTTATTCTTTACTGATCACTGTAAAATATTTTGGCATATACGTTTTATAATTTTTTTCTGTAATAGGGCAGTGAATAAGTCTTCTTGTGCCAGAGTTCGGGAGCAGGACTGAAAGTTGAGGTTAACGAGATGCTTTGTTCCCAAGGGCGTATCACCCCACAGCTGGAAAAGCTGCATACTGTAAGATTCCGACTACAGTTGACCCTTGAACAACCATGTGAACTGCACAGGTGCACTGCATGTGAATTTTTCCACTAAATGCATACTATAGTGCCACATGATCCAAGATGGGCTGACTCTGCAGATGTGGAACCACAGTCAAGGAGGGCCAACCATTAATATACGTTATGCTAGGATTTTCAACTGATTTGGGCGTCAGAGCTCCTAACCCACTTCTACCTCCCAAATGTTGTCCAAAGTTCAACTCTACCTGACATTCTGGAAAAGACAAAACTTTGGAGATAGCTAAAGGGTGTGTGGTTTCCAGGGGTTATCAGGGGGAGAAGGGTGAATATGCAGAGCACAGATATTCAGGGGAATGAATATATTCTGAATGTATCACAATGGTGTACAGGTGTGCATGCTCAGTGACTCAGTTGTATCTGACTCTGTAACCCAATGGACTGTAGCATCTACCAGGCTCCTTTGTCCACAGGATTCTTCAGGCAAGAATACTGGAGCGTGTTGCCATTTTCTTCTCAAGGTGATCTTCCAGACCCAAGGACTGAACCTGTGTCTCTTGCATCTCCTTGCACTGGCAGGCAAATTTGTATAGTCATAATATATATTTGAGAAACGCTGGACTGGAAGCTGGAATCAAGATTGCCTGGAGAAATATTAATAACCTCAGATATGCAGGTGACACCACCCTTATGGCAGAAAGTGAAGAGGACCTAAAAAGCCTCTTGATGAAAGTGAAAGTGGAGAGTGAAAAAGTCGGCTTAAAGCTCAACATTCAGAAAACGAAGGTCATGGCATCCGGTCCCATCACTTCATGGGAAATAGATGGGGAAACAGTGGAAACAGTGTCAGACTTTATTTTGGGGGGCTCCAAAATCACTGCAGATGGTGACCGCAGCCATGAAATTAAAAGACGCTTACTCCTTGGAAGAAAAGTTATGACCAACCTAGATAGCATATTCAAAAGCAGAGACATGACTTTGCTGACTAAGGTCCGTCTAGTCAAGGCTATGGTTTTTCCAGTGGTCATGTATGGATGTGAGAGTTGGACTGTGAAGAAGGCTGAGTTGATGCTTTTGAAGTGTGGTGTTGGAGAAGACTCTTGAGAGTCCCTTGGACTGCAAGGAGATCCAACCAGTCCATTCTGAAGGAGATGAGCCCTGGGATTTCTTTGGAAGGAATGATGCTAAAGCAGAAACTCCAGTACTTTGGCCACCTCATGCGAAGAGTTGACTCATTGGAAAAGACTCTGATGCTGGGAGGGATTGGGGGCAGGAGGAGAAGGGGACGACAGAGGATGAGATGGCTAGATGGCATCACTGACTCGATGGATGTGAGTCTGAGTGAACTCTGGGAGTTGGTGATGGACAGGGAGGCCTGGCGTGCTGTGATTCATGGGGTTGCAAGAGTCGGACACGACTGAGCAACTGAACTGAACTGAACTGAACTGATACCACTAAGAGTGAACCCTAATGTAAACTATGGATTTTGGATGATAAAAATGTGTTAATGTAAGCTGAAAAATAAAATTAAAAGAGAAATGAAAACTAGAAAACATATGTGCAAACTTAAACACTACTTCTTCATTGTGTACATAGCTAAACCATCAAAAAGAAAAAGGGAATATACCCCATGAAAAAAAAAAAGAAAAATATAGGAAAAACAACTGACTAAAGGAAAATGACAATAACAATCACGTGAAAGAAGTTCACTCTCAGAAAACAAATTAAACAGAAACAAGGAAAACAAAAAAAAATATTTTCTGTTTATCTTTTAGATTGATAGCACTTAGGACTATCAATCCTAAGTGGATTTGGGCTTCCCTGGTGGGTCAGTTGGTAGAGGATCTGCCTGCAAGGCAGGAGACCCGGGTTCGATCCCTAGGTTGGGAAGATCCCCTGGAGAAAGAAATGGCAACCCATTCCAGTATTCTTGCCTGGAGAATTCCATGAACAGAGGAGCTTGGCAGGCTACAGTCTATGAGGTCTCAAAGATTTGGACACAACTGAGCAACTAACACACACAGAACATTAAGTCTACACAACAAGATTAAGTTCTGTGATTCCTTGGTAGAATATACATTGCATAGGGGGAAAATTAGTAATATTTGTCAATAGACTGCAAAATTTAAAATGTACATGTGTGATCATTTTGAGATTTCAATTCTATAACTTATGTTAAGAATATAATTTGGCAAGTACATGTGAATTAATCTAGATAGATGATTTTCATATAAAACTTCATGACAGTAAGAAAAATATTCAACACCTCTTGTAAGCCACTTCAAATTTACTGAGTCCAAGGTAGAAGTGGCAGTACTCAAGCACAAAGGAAAGCATATCCCACAAGGAGACTGAACAATGGGAATTGGGAGTCAGCAGATAAATTACTCTCCCTTCCTTCCTTGTCCTGAGACAATGTTTATGTCACCTCTTAGAATATGGTTCTGCAAGACTGAACAATCAATTGTGCTGTATACTGAGCATTGGGGCAACTCAATAAATCATCCTCAGTTTGCCTCTCCTGCCATCCTGTCTCACTCTCTTTTCTCTCTTACTAACCCCCTGCTGCTGCTGCTGCTAAGTCGCTTCAGTCATGTCCGACTCTGTGCTACCCCATAGACGGAAGCCCACCAGGCTCCCCCGTTCCTGGGATTCTCCAGGCAAGAACACTGGAGTGGGTTGCCATTTCCTTCTCCAATGCATGACAGTGAAAAGTGAAAGTGAAGTTGCTCAGTCGTGCTCGACTCTTAGCGACCCCATGTACTGCAGCCTTCCAGGCTCCTCTGTCCATGGGATTTTCCAGGCGAAAGTACTGGAGTGGGTTGCCACTAACCCCCTAGGACTGGACAAATCCATAATGTTATGGCACACAAGCCTTTGCCTTACTCATTACTATCTTAGGAATCCTAAGCTAAAGGATAGTGGAAATTCTCAGTGTCCATCAAGAATTTAAATTATGCACAAGTTAAATAGGATGAGATATCTTCAGTTGTATGGATATACAACTTGTATTGATTATATTGAGTCCCAGTCATATTGATATTTTAAAAAGTGTCCCAGCAATATTTCCAGTCTCACATTTTCTTCCAGAATCTTACCACTCTCTTATTAAGAGTTGGTATCTACTTCTTCTAATCTTGAACTTAGGCCCTTGTGAGTGATTGACCAATAAAATCCATCAAGACTGACACAGCATGGCTTCTGAAGCTGTGATATTCAAGGTGATACATCTTCCACCTGATTCTGTCTGTCTCCAGACAACTGCCTTTTGAACACAGTGACCACTTTGGAAGGAAACTGTTAAGTCAGGCAATATGAAAGGAATGAGATTTAACCTTATTTGCTATTAAAGATTCCTAGACTGCCACAGTTGGAGAAGGCAATGGCACCCCACTCCAGTACTCTTGCCTGGAAAATCCCATGGACAGAGGAGCCTGGTAGGCTTCAGTCCACGTGGTCACGAAGAGTCAGACATGACAGAGCGACTTCACTTTGACTTTTCACTTTCATGCATTGGAGAAGGAAATGGCAACCCACTCCAGTATTCTTGCCTAGAGAATCCTAGGGATGGGGGAGCCTGGTGGGCTGCCGTCTATAGGGTCGCACAGAATCAGACACGATTGAAGTGACTTAGCAGGAGCAGCAGCAGACTGCCACAGTATGTATGTATGTAGTATGTACACTCATATATACATATAATATTTTGCATTTTCTTTTCCTTTCTCTCTCTCACACACATACACCGCAGAAAACATAAGGCCTCAGGATCAGAAAGAAAGACAGCTTATTAGTCACAGTAGAAGCAGCAACTAGAGCAATACCTTGCTTGAGTTTCCCAAGCCCAGTCCCTGCAGGGCGACATAGTGGCAGCCATCTATAATGAATCCATGCAGTGGGGTGCATTATAGAAGAATCCCCACACTAGGAAACTCTGATATAACATAGGGCTGCTGGTGATGTCCAGTCTTCCCCGAAGAAGAGACAGACTTTATTTTGGTTCTGGATAAGTACATCTTCTGGGGAAGGGAAGGACAGGATTTTATCTTTACCACCTTGGACTGGGAGGAAGATGTCCCTCAGTTTTACTATCCGTGAGAACTCCTTATAAAAACATTCTTAAATCGGCTCTAAATGCCTGTGTTCAGAAGAACTGGACCATGTAGAAACATGAAATATTCATGGGGAAATGTCTCCCAATAGAAACCCAGGCCACATGGGGACCACAGGTAGAAAACATTCCAAAGGATGGGCCCAGCCAAAAGCCAGCATCAACTGCCAGATACTTGAGTGAACAAGTTTCTCCATGATTCCAGCCCCTAGACTTTGAGCCATCCCAGCTGATGCCAAGTGGAATGGAGACGGGCTGTCCCCATTGAGCCTGCCCAAGACTGGAGATGCTGCTGTTGTTTTAAGTCATTAAATTTTGAGATGGCCTCTTATGCAGCAATAGATTATGGAGCAAACAGGGGGAAATGTCTGTGACAAATTTAATTATACAAGTCGTCACAGAACAAAATTATAACTTGGTTTCATTGGAAAATACATTTCTGAGTACATATACAAATATAGACATAGAAATAGGAAGCAGACAAACACAAACATATGCAAACACAAAAAAATTATGGTGATAAACCAAAATGGTTCATTCTGGTGGAACTTGAAATTTCTATTTTATACCTATATGTATTAATTGATTTGTTTTTAAAAAGATTTCCACAACTTCCCTGGTGGCTTAGATGCTAAAGCATCTGCCTACAATGAGGGAGACCCAGGTTCAATCCCTGGGTTGGGAAGATCTCCTGGAGAAGGAAATGGCACCCCACTCCAGTATTCTTGCTTGGAAAATCCCATGGATGGAGGAGCCTGGTAGGCTACAGTCCACGGGGTCACAAAGAGTCAGACACGATTGAGCGACTTCACTTTCACTTTGAAAATATATGTATTAGTTTTATTACTGAGGACAGTGACTGCAGCCATGAAATTAAAAGATGCTTGCTCTTGGAAAGAAAAGCTATGACAAACTTAGATAGCATATTACAAAGCAGAGACATCACTTTACCAACAAAGGTCTGTATAGTCAAAGCTATGGTTTTTCCAGTAGTCATATATGGATATGAGAGTTGGACCCTAAAGAATGCTGAGAATGAAGAATTGATGTTTTCAAACTGTGGTGCTAGAGAAGACTCTTGAGAGTCCCTTGGGCTTCAAGGAGATCAAACCAGCCAATCCTAGAGAAAATCAACCCTGAGTATTCATTGGAAGGACTGATGCTGAAGCTGAAGCTTCCATACTTCAGCAACCTGACGCGAAGAGATGACTCACTGGAAGAGACTCTGATCCTGGGAAAGACTGAAGGCAGGAGGAGAAGAGGGCAACAAAAGATGAGATGGTTGGATGGCACCACCAACTCAGTGGACATGAGTTTGAGCAAACTCTGAGACATAGTGAAGGACAGGGAAACCTGGCATGCTGCAGTCCATGGGGCTACAAAGAGTCAGCCGTGACATAGTGACTGAACAACAATGATTAGCTTGTTTGTTTTTTAAAAAGATATATATAGTTTTATTGGTTAAAAATTGCTTTTGTAAAATAGTTAAACACTTTAACCTCTGGATTTTATGTTCATGAGTTTCTATTCTTCCTTATATTTTCTTCCCTCCTCCCAAAGTTTCTATAAACAGTACGCATTGAGTGCAAATATAGTGACGTGTGGTAATTAAGGTAGCACTGGGAATGCTCTCAGACAGTAAAAGTTGGTTTCTTTTAAGGCAGAGTGTCAGGCCATTTTCTATAGCATATGAGATGATGGGACCTTTAGGGGACTTTTAAAGAAGAAAATGCTCTGCTATACATGAAGATAGATAGTGCCTTTTCTATCATTCTTTTGACACTTGATCTTAATTGTCATGTTCCTATTTTTCTCTTCAGAAGTACCTTTATAAGACAGACTTAAGAAAATGCTAAAAATTGAAAACACAATTGTTAAAAATAAAATGGTAGACATAATTTTATCTGAGTTTTTCATGAAATAAAAATCCAACTAAATAGAGTTTCAAAGCAAAATAATGAATAATGATTATTTATGTGGGTTATTTGGCTTTAATATGAAACAGCCAAAGAAACTATAACTTTCATAATAAACAATAACCACAAAAATGGATTGACTTTAATACATTTTTAAAATGCTGTTTTCACATTAGGTAGAATAATTTTTCTGTTTAAAGGTGTGGGCTCAATATTTACTAAGAATATTATTAAATCATCTAAAAACAAGAGTATATTTCTTCTGTCTGTGTTTAGTTGTGTCATGTAGTTCAGTCGTGTCCCACTCTTTGCAACCTCCAGGCTCCTCTGTCCACGGGGATTCCCCAGGAAAGAATACTAGAGTGGGTTGCCATGTTCTCCTTCAGGGGATCTTCCCAACCCAGGGATCGAACCCAGGTCTCTCGCATTGCAGATGGATTCTTTACCATCTGAGCCACCAGGGAAGCATATTTCTTATGATCATCAATAAATAGTACCATATTCTTAAAATAAAATAGTGTTACTCAGATACTGCAGACACATTTTTTTAAATACATGCATTCTAATTTTCTACAAGTTTCTAATAATACCAAAAATTTAGAAATAGCTATCTACATTTTTCATTTAGCACATTTATATTAATCTTTTTAAAAATATTTTGACAACTGTTATTATCAGCAGGAAAAATAAAGAATATTATACCTATTAGACTAAACCCTTCTGGAATGAATCCTGTGGAACGCTTATTCCGAGTAATTTTTGAAAATCCATAGGAAAGAATTATGTAGTCTTTTTATTAACATAAAATGCTGGTTTTTAAAAGTGTTCTACATTAAAGTTTATTGTGTCAAAAATAATACGAATGTGTTTTTCTCATCCATTTTAACAATGTTGTAACTTGAAACATTACTGAATAGTGTAGACCTTGACTAGCCATAGGACTAAACCTTAAATCCCATGACAAATAATTAATCTAGCTAAATGAAATAATAAAAAGTAATTGATATGTGACTACACTATGATTTTAAGATTATCATTTTAAAAACATATCTAACTCATACAGACTGAAGCAATTTAAGTAAAAATCAGCTAAAAGGAGTTTTTACCAAATGGTCAGACCTCAAACTGCACACCATATTTTTAAAATAAAATTGTTTGCCTGAGTGTCTAGTATTGTTTGCTTACTCATATCTGTTCCCTATTGGACTGTAAAGTTTTAGAAGTCTGTGACTATCTACATACCATTTTGTATCCCAGAGTGTAGAGGATGCCTGAAATACAGAACAATAGAACCTATGAAGGGACAGTTATGTTTTTAAGGACAGTTTCATCACAATTTAAGAAAACACACCAGGATGAGACAGTTTAAAAAAACAAAAAGTCAGTCAATCTAAGAATACACACTAAGAAGATAACAAGCAGGCAAAATATATAAATGTGGTGGAGAACCAAGGTTAACTGTAATTTAGAAAGAAATCTTAAATGATTACCAAAGTTTTCCCTAGGAAGAAATAGATCATAATAGAAAAAAATAATAATAACGGGCCACTGAGGTTACTAACCTAAAGTCCTCTACAATAGACACTTCTATCTTCTCTATAAGTCTAAAATGTTCAGGATAATAGATACCTAAAAATGGAGTGATATAGCACTGCAAGGCCGGAGAAGGCACTGGCAACCCACTCCAGTACTCTTGCCTGGAAAACCCCATGGACCAAGGAGTCTGGTAGGCTGCAGTCCATGGGGTCGCTAAGAGTCAGACACGACTGAGTGACTTCACTTTCACTTTTCACTTTCCTGCATTGGAAAAGGAAATGGCAACTCACTCCAGTGTTCTTGCCTGGAGAACCCCAGGGACAGGGGAGCCTGGTGGGCTGCCGTCCATGGGGTCGCACAGAGTCAGACACGACTGGAGCGACTTAGCAGCCACGGAAGTACTGCAAGGCAGCATAATGCACTCTGAATTAGAAACTGGGCGTTCTGGCTCCACCGCCACCACAGCCAGCAGTCTGGGTACAGAGAAGTCAGATTACTTCTTGGGGCTTTGTTTCACAGGGTAAAATGTGCAAGATGAATGAGACAATCTTCCAAACACCAATTCTATGCTAAAAACCATTCTGAGCAGAAGCAGACTCTGCAAAAGAAGGAAGATAATTCTTCATGATCTTAAAGGGAACATTTGGTATCCCTTGTATCTTTAGCCATCTGTTGATTTACTCAACTTGAATGATATTTCTATTTTCCCAGTCCAAATTTGTTCCTCTTCTTTCTTCCAAAACTCTGCCAACACTCTTTTCCAAGTTTCCTTGACAAACATCCCACCTTTATTTGACCATTATAGTTCAATTAGATATGCCACTTCTTAAAGTTAAAATTAGACATGCACTTGTCAATCTATATTTTAGTTTATATATGGGCACTTTCTTTACAAATTATACTCAATTACGGGAGCACTAACTAATCAATCAACTCAATGCTCATAAAATATGATAAACCCATCAATGGATAACTGTGTGTTTATTGTAAGCTACATTATTTCCTAAAGTTTTAGAAAAAGTTTTGACAATATGTAAAGTCTCAATTTTCTTTTGCCACATAACTCTTTTAAGTTTTGAGCCACTCATATACTACAGTGACCATTCTTCTGATTAAATGTGCCTTCTTCCAAAGCTACCAAATTTATAGAAATTTCAGTTAAAGAAAAAAAAAAAACAGTGAGAACTGCATCAAAACTACTACTTAAAAATACTCATCATCAAGTTTGTTAAAGTGAGATTGTAGGGTAAAGCAACCTAAGGGACTCTACCTTTTAAAGGTAAGAGTTCCTTTTGTGTCATTTTATTTTCTTTCTCTTTCTCTTTGGTTCTCAGCTAACAAGCATGTACAGATTTTGAAAGGTTATAAGTACATTTAGTTAAAGGCAGAGTGATGCCATTGTCAAGATAGGTGGAAAAATGATGCTAATTTCTAGAAGGGAAACCAATCACCTAGAACATGCCATCTAAAAATTAATACAAGACAGAAGCAGCCGTCCATAAGCTGGCTGATGTACAGTGAAAGCGACATTATTTTATCTGCTACAAATTTATGCAAAGGAAAAGTCAGAGTATTTTCTTATAAAAGATCAAAAATTATATGGGTCTTGAACAGCCAGCAAGACCTGACATGTCAAATCAGTCATCTACTTAAGAGACATTGATTTGGAAAAGGGCGAATGTCCATTTTCTCTTTATTTCTGGTATAAAAAATAATACATATGTTAAATGAACATTTACATGAAGATATGCTTGGAATGTTGCCAGTTAATCAATAGAGGTTCAGACCAGGGGTTTTAAATTAATAATAAAAAAAGTAAAAACTCTCAATATTATAGGGCTCCTAAATGCTGATGAAATGCATGATGCTCATTAAACAGGAGTGGTCTTAAGAGACAAGGAATTCTGGGATCTGCCAGCTGTTGCAAGAATGACTCATCATTAACCTTGATGTAACAAAAACCACTGCCTCTGGCAGACATTCATCTGATCGATATTAAATCGCATCATGTAACAGGTCAATGTGTTCAATTGTCTGAGGAACATTTAGCCTCTCACTCATCCTGGCAGACATATCTGGAGACCTGTACAGGTCATATTAACATGACCCTGTACAGGGTCATATTAAGGCTTTTTGGATAGATATGGTATAACATAGGTAACACTTTCTTCAAAGATTTCTAAATAAAAACCATCTCTGACTTGTTGTAATTAGACATTTGAATACATCAGTGACCCAAATGCTGGAGCAAACTCACAATTGTTTCTTTAGCCTTAACTGTAAGAAATCTTTGGGTAGCTGGTCTGTCTAGCCTAGGGTGCCCGTCTCACTCCGTAATTCTTGTAATAGAATGAAAGCCCTACCATCTGTTTGATCCCTTGTAGACCTGCCTTTAATCAGTGCTATAGAATACCTGCCATCTAGGCTGTCTTCAGATAGTATAACACTGAGAAAATTGTTACCCAATTCCTATAAAAATTTTAACTCACATAAAAGAAATCTGATAAAGAGAGTCCAAGTGAGTGGTTTGCAAGGGCTAGACGAGTTGCAGTAGAATCCTATCACGTACTTGTTAAAAAGGTATGCCTGGATCTCGTCATATACTGCCTAAATCAGACATACCAGGAATAGAGCCAAAAAAACCATTATTTGTAACAAGAACTTTATTTGACTCTAATGGATACTCAAATTGAAAACAACCAGCCTATGGGATTCAGAATCTAGTCAGTCCTCAGGGTACTCAAGGTTCTTCTGTCTTTGGGTTGATTAAATCTCTGCAGCGATGAATGACAACTTCACTGTATGAAAAATTAGCTTGATTTACAAGTGTTTCGAGGTTATAGCATCATTTTTTATTTTGATCCTGATCACAAAGAGTTATGTGATTTCTGCTACACCCTTTGCCATAAAAATGTTAAGAAGGACACTGTTAATACATCACTCATGGTCAACTCTCTTTATAAGAATTCATTTTCCTGACTATAAAAACTATGTTATCTACAGTATCTCTCTTTTCTCCTGGGTTCACAGGAAGCTCACCACCAAACTGATGTTTAACTGCACCTATCACACTCATCTTCACAGCAATAATTATTGCTTTTTCCCTTTTCTTCTCTGCTCCTTTTCAATGACATCTGTAATATTTTTTAGGTTTAGAAGAAAAACACTCCCCAAAGTTCTCTTGGAAAAAGACAGGTATGAAAAAAAATCTCAAAAATTTTAGTAGTTTTTAAATTTTTATCCTCTTTGATTTAGAATATTCATTGGTATACATTTGGGGATGGCTTTATACTATTTTTCTCCATACATTTATCTGTACAAAAATGTAGGTCTGATTAGTCACAAGGCATCCTTAGTTCCTAAGAACTCCAGGGAGATGATTATTGCTTCCAAACTAAAGTTTTTGGAACATTTGGAAATAAATAAAATTCTTTGGAACAGCAGAAGGGGAGAGAATGAAAACCAATTATTAACCAGTTTGAAATCTATGGTCCATGACCAACCCAAACTCATGATTCAGAATTCAGCTTTATGTCTTAGAAATACCTGGAACCCACAAGATTAACTGGAATAGACCTGCTAGAAGCCTACACCAGTTTGAGAAAACTAAGAAATCACTCATTTCTGCTTTCTGATCACATTTAAGATCATTAGATCAATCATTCTGTATAGACAGTTCACAACACATAAACAACCGACTGATGTTCTTTTCCTTTGTTTCTTTTTCGTTTAACTGGAAATGACTAGTGGGTTGCTTTCTTTGATGAATGTAAAAGGTAAATGCAGAATTCTTTGGGCCAAAGTGAAAATTTCATAATAAAACTGAGAGTACTCATCAAAATTCTGAGAATTTCAAGGTCTTTTTTAAAGGCTTTTATTTGAAAGAACTGTATTATTAGAGAATTTAGAGCTTTCCAAAGACAGTCTTTTTTCAGTCTCTAACTATGGCAGCCTCGTATCTTTGACATACAGAAAAAATGAAAGTGTTAGTCATTCAGTCATGTCCAACTCTGCAACACTGTGGACTGCAGTCCACCAGGCACCTCTGTCCATGGAATTCTCCAGGCAAAAACACGAGTGGGTAGCCATTCCCTTCTTAGGGGATCTTCCCAAACCAGGGATCGAACCTAGGTCTCTTGCCTTGCTGGTGGATCTTTTGCTGTCTGAGCCACCAGGGAAGCCCAGAACAACTGGATATCCATGTGTTTAAGGTGAACCTAGACTCAGACCCTACACTCTTCACAAAAATTACCTAAAAATGGACCAGAGAACTACATATGAAACACAAAACTATCAAACTCCTTGAGGATATCACAGAAGAAAATCTAGATGGCCTTAGGTAGAGTGAGGAATTTTTGATATAACATAAAGGCCATAGTCCATGAAAGAAAGAAATCACTGATAAGATGATTAAAATTCTGCTCTATGGGGGAAAACTGTCAAGAGAGTGAGAAGACAAATCACAGATTAAGAGAAAATAGGCACAAAACACATATCTTATAAAGGACCATTATGCAAAATATACAAAATAAGATTAAAGCTCAACAACAAGAAAACAAATAACCTGATTTTAAAAAAGGGCAAAAGACCTCACTTCTCAATGAAGACACATAGATGGCAAAGATGCATATGAATATATGCTCCACATCATATATCACTTTCAGTTCAGTTCAGTTCAGTCACTCAGTCGTGTCCAACTCTTTGCGACCCCATGAACTGCAGCACGCCAGGCCTCCCTATATATGACCAACTCCTGGAGTGCACCCAAACCCACGCCCATCGAGTCTGTGATGTCATCCAACTATTTCATCCTCTGTCATCCCTTTCTCCTCCTGCCCTCAATCTTTCTCAGCATCACGGTCTTTTCAAATGAGTCAGCTCTTCGCATCAGGTGGCCAAAGTACTGGAGTTTCAGCTTCATCAGTCCTTCCAATGAACACCCAGGACTGATGTCTGTTAGAATGGACTAGTTGGATCTCCTTGCACTCCAAGGGATTCTCAAGAGTCTTCTACAATGCCACAGTTCAAAAGCATCAACCCTTCGGTGCTCATCTTTCTTTATAGTCCAACACTCACATCCATACATGACCGTTGGAAAAACAATAGCCTTGACTAGATGGACCTTTATTGGCAAAATAATGTCTCTGCTTTTTAATATGCTGTCTAGGCTGGTCATAACTTTCCTTCCAAGGAGTAAGCATCTTTTCATTTCATGGCTGCAGTCACCATCTGCAGCAATCTTGGAGCCCAGAAAAATAAAGTCAGCCACTGTTTCCACTGTTTCCCCATCTATTTGCCATGAAGTGATGGGACCAGATGCCATGATCTTTGTTTTCTGAATGTTGAGCTTTAAGCCAACTTTTTCACTCTCCTCTTTCACTTTCATCAAGAGGCTCTTTAGTTCTTCTTCACTTTCTGCCATAAGGGTGGTGTCATCTGCATATCTGAGGTTATTTATATTACTACTGGCAATTTTGATTCCAGCTTGTGCTTCTTCCAGTCCAGCATTTCTCATGAGGTACTCTGCATATAAGTTAAATAAGCAGGGTAACAATATACAGCCTTGATGTACTCCTTTTCCTGTTTGGAACCAGTCTGTTGTTCCATGTCCAGTTCTAACTGTTGCTTCCTGACTTGCATACAGGTTTCTCAAGAGGCAGGTCAGGTGGTCTGGTATTCCCATCTCTTTCAGAGTGTTCCACAGTTTATTGTGATCCACACAGTCAAAGGCTTTGGCATAGTCAATAAAGCAGAAATAGATATTTTTCTGGGACTCTTGCTTTTTCGATGATCCTTGCTGCTGCTGCTGCTAAATCTCTTCAGTCATTTCCGACTCTGTACGACCCCATAAATGGCAGCCCACCAGGCTCCCCTATCCCTGGGATTCTCCAGGCAAGAACACTGGAGTGGGTTGCCATATAACATTCTAAAGAAGGCAAAACCATGGAGAAGAACTGTGCTTGTCAGAGGTTAGGGAGGAGTGAGAGATCACTTTGGTAAAGCACAAAAGATTTTTAGGGCAGTGTGATGCTATAATGATAAATACATGCTATGATACATTTAAACGCATAGAATGAATGTATAACACCAGGAAGTGCACCCTAATGTGTAAAATATGGACTTTTGTGACAATGCTGTAACATGTGGTCATTGATTGTAGCAAATGTACTACTCTGGTGTAGGGTTTTGATAGTGAGGGAGGCTCTGTGTATATGGGGACAGGGAATATAAAGGAAATGTCTATACCTTCCTCTCAATTTTGCAGTAAACCAAAAACTGCTCTAAAAAATAAACTCTACTAAAAAAATATGTATGTTAGGAGTAAAATGTCATGCAAATAAAATCTTAACTATATCCTTTACCAGTAGCATAGTTTTTCAGTTTGAAACTTAGAATACGCTTAGTATCCAAGTTATTAGAGACTATTCTTCATAATCATATAGAATTATGCATTATAAATTTATTACTTGATCTTATCTACCATGAACTTAACTGGCTGTTATATATTTAGCCTAAAATATTAATATGAGGGGAGTACAAACTAATTTGCAACATAAATTACTGTTTGTTATAATCAACATTTAGTCTGTTCCAAACTGATTAAGTAGAGATCACATCAATGTTTAGGTTGGGGAGAATCAACAAATCAACTGCTGGGCAGCACCATGTTCTATTTTATAGAATAAGCAAAGTAAATAAACTGGATTGGGGGATAAAGGTAAATATAAGAGAATTAAAACACTTAATTTATAAATAACACATTTTTCACTTTCCCTATTTTAAAATATCCCAGTCATTTGAATATGCTATGACTAGAGACATAAGTTGATAGTAAATACTAATAGTAATTAATTAATATAAATACATTAATATATATTCATTATCTTCTATAGAGATATTCTACCTATATAGTATGTTCCCAGATTCCCTGAGATTAGTTAAAATGCAATGCCAAGTTGAAGGTAGTATTTTTTATTGGCCAATTTAAGGTTGACAGACACACAAAGTTGAAAAAAGTACTTCCTGGAAGCCAAAGAAAAAAGTTTCTTGTTACCTGAAACCATGTCTGTCACTAAGGTACTGTGTCATCAGAAGCTGGCTCTCAGATTCTTGTAACTGGATCAGAGGTGGTATCATTTCTTTTAAAAATACAGAAAAATAATGTATTCTTTCACTGATGCTACAACTGTGCTGACAATTCACTAACACAGAGATTAAATTTATAGTACCTGCCTTTACATGTGTCATCAACAGCTCCAAAATCATAACATGCTCTCTTTCAAACATATTTGGTAAGTGAACTCATACATCCTCCTGGACTATGGCTCAGAGGGTAGAAGCATCTGCTTGAAATGAGGGAGACCTGGGTTTGATCCCTGGGTCGGGAAGATTCCCTGGAGAAGGAAATGGCAACCCACTCCAGTACTCTTGCCTGGAAAATTCCACGGATGGATGAACGTAATAGGTTACAGTCCATGGGGTCGCAAAGAGTCGGACACAACTGAGCAACTTTACTTACTACATCCTTGGCATTTCTCAAAATCATTTTGGAAAAATAAAAGAAAACCTAATAAAACTAAAACAGAGGTTAACTAAGTTTCTTTGCATGTTTAAAAACAAATCAGAGTACTGCTTTCAATTTTGAAAGCTCAAATAGACACACTTGCCTGTAATCAATCAAATAATATTAAGGGATAAAAGCATATATAATGAATCCACCAAATATGCATAGATACTGATACCAATATTTTCTGATTACAAAAAGTTTACAAATTATTTGAAGAGATTTGTTTTATCTCAAAGCCAAGAGGAAAAATGAATGACTAACATCAAAATTGTTTTAGGCTGCACTACTAATGGTTTTATCATTGATAAGAAAAGGGTCTACTCCCAGAGAAAGAGTAAACAAATGAGTAAAATCATTTTGGATAATTTAGTAACCACCAATAGGAGGAAATCAAATGTACTACCACCATTAAAACGCATTTTGGTGAGTCTCATTAAGCAGAAAAAAATCATTTTTAAAAAATTAGGAGGGGTTTATATACTAAAACTTGGAGCTTGCATTTTGATAACCTGAAAATACAGTTCAAATGTCACCAAAAGCCTGTGCATTAACCATAGGTCAGAAAGAAAAAATAAATCAGAAATACACATTTCTTATTCCTCAACTAATTCTAAAGAGTTTGACCAACAGTAAGCATATTTCTAATTTAAAAAATTAAGATAATGACCAAAGTAATATAATGTGAAAATATAAGTATTTACTGTAGTATCCAAATGTTGACAGCAGATTCAGAAGACAAGAAAACTGATTATTAACTCAAATTAACATTATTATATGGGCTTCCCAGTGGCAAAGAATCCATCTGCCAATGTAGGAGATCCAAGAGACATGGGTTTGATCCCTGAGTCAAGAAGATTCACTGGAAAAGGAAATGGAAACCCATTACAGTACTCTTGCCTGGAAAATTTCATGGAGGGAGAAGCCTAGTGGGCCACAGTCCATTGGTTCGCAGAGTTGGACATGATTGAACACTCACACAGAGATTACAAAAATTATATCCACATGACCAGCATGATTTATTTCTAAAATGTTTTTAATATAATAAATTTGAGTATTAACTTATATTTTAGAATTTTTAAATATCTCCAGTAGACCATATGTCTTTTTAAAAATTTTTTGAATAGGTGTTGAAACAACACATATTACACATTCATATACACATACACACATGCATGCATGCATATATATATATATGTGTGTGTGTATATGTATATATGGATTTTAATCTACCTGCACACCCTAGGTGGGGAAAGGAATTTCTTCAGAAAAGTAGGCTTTTAAAGTAAAATTCAATAGAGAAAGAAAAACTTCACTTTGGATTCTCAAAAATCACTGCTACTGCTGCTAAGTCGCTTCAGTCGTGTCTGACTCTGTGCAACCCCATAGACGACAGCCCATCAGGCTCCCGCGTCCCTGGGATTCTCCAGGCAAGAACACTGGAGTGGGTTGCCATTTCCTTCTCCAATGCATGAAAATGAAAAGTGAAAGTGAGGTCGCTCAGTCATGTCCAACTCTTTGCGACCCCGTGGACTGTAGCCTACCAGGCTTTTCCGTCCATGGGATCTTCCAGGCAAGAGTATTGGAGTGGGATGCCATTGCCTTCTCTGAAAATCACTAAATCTTACCAATTATTCCAGCACGTATAAAGAACTCTGCTTTCTAAACACATGAATTTCTTTTAGATACATAGTCCATTTTCCAGAAAAGAATAATTCTGCTTTATAAATGCACTGAATAATAATGTAAAATAATGCCAAACACTGACTTCTTTTCAGGAGAATATGATCATTTTGATCTATTCTTCCTAACTGACTAACGTGACAGTTTGTTGTATATCCTTACTCTTTGGGATTAAGCAAGAATTATGCATGAAAGTAAGATAGCATTCAGACTGGGGGAAAAATACAGAGAAAAGGAAAAATGTGGATCTGATTCCAGCCTTCTGAAACCATAAAAAAGGAAACAAAACTGATATCATGCCTTTCCTTAAAAGGAGGAAACTGTCATCCATCAAGTCATTTTGGCATGTTAACATTTTGTCTGTTCTTCTTATTACCTGTGTCATTTCCTCTACCTCCCCGTTAGAATGAAAGCTCCTTGAGGGCTGGAATAGTTCTCTCTGCTCAACATATACTTGCTATTGTAACACCATTCAGCAGAATACAAGTCTCTAGCTTCTAGCGTACAGATTAGTGCTAGAGGTGCTAGAAAAAACTCCTCTGCTACTCATTGCAGGAAAATTGTGATGATGTTTACTCAAATTGATGATTTTTTGAAATGCAGATTTCTGTAGGGGGGGGGGGGATGTCTATCTGTGGCACACTTGCTGTATCTAATCCTCTTTACCTATGGATAATAATATTTAAAAATAGAATCTTACTACATTTCCTACAAAGACTAGTTCTTTCTAAGTTCTTTTGTATGATGTGGGTTTTATTTCCTAGCATTTATTATAGTTATCATTTTATATTTATCTATGCAATTCTTTATGAATGAATCTTGCCCTCTGTTGGCTGTAAACTCTGTGAAGGCAGATACCACTTCTGCCTTGTCCGCCTCCCAGCACAGCATTTGGCTGATATGCTTCACATATATAAAAATATAAAATTTCCCCCAAAACAGCCCAGGTTACATGAACTTGTATAAATCAGGCCCTTTGGTATGCCATATACAAATACATCGAAAGGATATACATGTGCACTCACTTGGAGGGTTATTTTGTTCTCAAATAGATTCCTAGATTGTTTATAGGACTATGCTAAATGCCTATTCTTTTGTTTCTTTGTCATATATCCTAAATCAGCAACAGTACTGTTCCAAGTGGATTTTCTCAATTCTAAGCCACTTTCAAAAACCCAAATTTAACTTAAGAAAATATATAACAGATATGAAAATGTAGGTTAAAGAAACTGAGTGTATATGCATCCCATTAGAAAAGAAAGCAATGATTTAAAGGACCAACTTTGTTTAATTAGAAAAAGACATGGAAACACATGCCAATCTAATTCATATCTTCTTTTGCGATAGGATTATTCCATGGCTAGGTTGAGTGGCTTGGCCCCTCACAGTCTCTTAAAGGCAAAATGGAACTCTGAGAGCTAGATAACAATCCAGTTGCATGGATTCATAAATGGTTAAATATTCACATTGACTGATGAATGGATAGATATCAGCTATGACAAGAATTTTTTATTGACTCATTATTTGCTGATTTTTTTTTTTTATCATAGTGAACTAGAAGCATATTTATCTAATTTAAAATAACTAGCGGAAGGAGTGGCTTAGGGACATAGGTTTTGGTGTATAAAACACTTGAGTTTGAATCTTAGCTTCTCAGATTAATATCACCTTGGGCAAACTATTTGACTTCTTTGGAGTTTAGTTTTTCTATTATAGACTAAATACTAATAACTGCCTTGCAGAGAGTAGTTATGTATGTTTGAGTACCTAGTACTGTGCAATGCATGTATATAATCGACACTCAATAAATTATTGTGTCTCCCTGGTGGCTTACCTGGTAAAGAATCTGCCTGCAATGCAGGAGACCTGAGTTTGATCCCTGGGTTGGGAAGATTCCCTGGAGAAGAAGATCCCCTGGGGAAGATCCCCTGGCTACCCATTCCAGTATTCTGGCCTGGAGAATTCCATGGACTGTATAGTCCATGGGCTCGCAAAGCGTCGGACACAACTGAGCGAACTTCACTTCACAATAAATTATTGTCATTCATATGATAACTCAAAAAATTAGAGGTCTGGATAGATATGAAACAATAAAAGGTAGTACATAACACACAGTGTGTGGCTTTTGCTGGATTATACTGAAATAAGAAATATTGGGAGATAATTCTCCATAGGTCTCTTGCATTATTGCCTATCTTGTGAGCAGAGGTACAGACTGTCTTTGCTCCAGACTATCTTTCAAGGATATTTGCATAGTAAACAGCCTTAGAAGATGAAGATAACATCCCCCTCCCTGACAAAGGGCAGTTTTGCTTACAGCCTTAGAAGACAGAGATAGCTCCCTCAGAAACCTTGAGCCATACTTCCTCCTCTTACAAATGATTCAGATTCCCTAAACTCACGGTTCTTCTCCTCTAACACAATACACAAAGTTTGTGCTTGTCACCTGGGCCACTTTCACATCACCCGGTGGAAACTGGGGCTCAAGGAACAGCACAAAATCTGATATTCCGGCTCTTCATGTGGCTTTGAATATTAAATTGTCCTTTGTCGCTGAATCAGGGGTGTCAAGTCCTCTGGCAGTGTCCATGACTTTAAACTGGCTAATCTATTAGCTTGAAAGTAGGGTGAAACTTCAACCCTCCGAGGTTCTTAACAAAAACCTCCAAATCTCAGGGGCTTATCATAACGTAGGATTATTTCTCCTTTTCACAGACACTGCCCACTTTACATGTAGGCTATGTGTCACTGTAGGTCAGCTTAGCTCTGCTTCAGGCACCTTTCTCTGAGACTGAAAGAACAGCCCCCGTCTGGACATGTCTGTTGTTAATGGCCCAGGAACAAAGCAATGGAGGAGCCACCTACGTAGCTTTTAAAATATCTGCTTGGTCATGGCATACATCACTTTCACGTATACTCTATTGACCAAAGCAAGTCACATTGATAGGCCTGGTATTAGTGGGATGGCAAATTACACTCTTCTCACAGGAAGAACTGAAGTATTCTCACCCCATATGGAAAAAGGCGAGGATGCATAAGCTTCTTACAAGGTGGGAGAATGCATAATGGAAACAGTAATACATTCTTCCACATATATATAACACATGCTCAGTAAATGATAACTATGTTAGGATGAGTTATATTAGGACATGACAGACATAATTAGTTATGTTAAGACAAATTAAAAAATTTAAAAGATTTTCTCCAGGTTTCAAAACTGTTTCTCATAGTTCTGTATTATACCTGCGACAGTAAAGAACATACCAACATTCAATGATTTTTGTAAAAAAAATCTTGATAGTACGAATGGGTTCAACAAGATGGTATATAAATTAGAGTAAATAGAGTACAATGGGTGTGCTTGTGTTCAAACATGTACAGGGACACAAAAACATGAAAAACCTATTTTTAACAGGGATTAAGAGAAATGTTTCACTACTATTAAGAGAATAAACATATACATAATACAAAGTTTTGATCATGCTGTCATTTACCAATCAAAACCAAAGCTCCTAGAAGAATTATTTCACAAATATGCTTAGCAACTCTTCTATTTCCTCTTGAAATTTTCTGTTCTTTTTCTCAAAATCACCACCAAGAAACAGAGGTATATGAAGGGTTATTTGTGATTTTTCCACTGGGTTGTTTCAGATATAATCATCCTTTGAGCCATCTTTCCACTACATAATCTCTTTGAACTCACTGCCTGTACACTGCCACATATGCAGTCTAACTCAGCGTAGAATAAACACACTTTACTTTGAGGCCAATGAACCTCAGTGAATCAAAAATGACCTTTTTAGTCTCTATGACTAATTTCAAATCATAAGTCATACTTTTGGGATTCTAAGAACTATAACAAGCAACTCCAGTCTACCAAGCCTGTTTAATCCTTTACTATTGTCTCTTCAATTTAATAGTCCCACATGCCTTGATCTATTGACTACATTCCACCATTGTAAACTGGTTATGTTCTATTCAAGGGATATTTTCTAAATTACCTAAGTGTTTAAATACCCAAATTTTAATATCTAAATATTCATGTTACCACATTATTTATATAACATCATTTGGGATATTCAATTGTTTCACTGTTCTTCTCCATGTTTAACATAAGTGTTTCTATTTCAGCGTTTGAAATTTATATACTTAAAAGTAGATTTCAGCTACATCCTGTATTACTTAAATGAGACTTTAAGGGCATGAAATGAATAACAGCACTCAATTGTGCATTTGAGTGCATCTGTGTGCCCGTGCATATTCTTTATTTTTTATTCATTGTTGGGTCCAGTAAGTACGTATTGAATGAAGAAAAAAAAAGACAAATTAAGACAAACACTAAATCTGAACCATCTTCTGAAAGTACAAAATAAGATTGAGACATTTCTGAAATTTTTCCAAAAAGAAATGTAAACATACTTCCTATCCTTCGGCATTTTCACGTCTTGTCTCAACCTGCCAGTATTATTCTTCATCTCATTCTTATCAACTACATTTAATCCACATTTACTCTGAATTCTACTTCTTAATTATAAACAATTGTTTGAAGCTCTGGCTATGGCTGATGTATTTTTACCTTACAAACGCTATTCTCTTGAACTTCCTGCTGGAAGAATGTTAGTAACAGATGGTGGAGCTTCTCGAGATATAAAATGAGACTTTGCATATCAATGCAAATCTGACAAGTGACTTAATCACAAAAGACACTCTCCTTCAAAAAAACAATCATCTAGGCAGTAGTGATGAACCCAAAGAAAAAAGTCATCTTAGATATAGACTTTTCTGTATTTTTCTATTTTCTTTAATTACGAGGCTAACAGTTGAAGCAGCTTGCTATTTATAGTATTTAACTTGATTTTAGCTTCAGTTTTCATGGGGAACATAAAGAAAGAATCTTGCATTTATTCCTCATTTTTTTTAAGGAGTATGTGGGCATCAGTGCACTTAAGTATAGTGTAAAAAATTAATACAAGGCAGAATTACATCAAAATCATCTAGGCATGTCAAGGTGCATGAAATATTCACAGTGATGAGAGTAAAGGGATACAGAGAAGGCAAAAGTATCTTTGGAAAAAAATAATTAAGGGATTCTGCTTAGAAGACAGATTTCTATAATCTTTGGATAATATTTTAAGAACATAATTGACACATTTTAAAAATTGACTTTTCTCTTCCAATAGCAAAGCCTCATCACAAATCCTTATCCGTGAGTATCTATTATATTTGTTGTTTTGGTTCAGGCTTAAGGTTCTTTGGGCTTCCCTGGTAGCTCAGCTAGTAAAGAATCCACGTGCAATGCAGGAGACCCCAGTTCAATTCCTGGGTAGGGAAGATCCCCTGAAGAAGGGATAGGCTACCCATTCCAGTATTTTAAGGCTTCCCTGGTGGCTCAGACAGTGAAGAATCCATTTGCAATGCGGGAGACCTAGGTTTCATCCTTGGGTTAGAAAGACCCCCTGGAGGAGGGCACGGCAACCCACTCAGGATTCTTGACTGGAGAATCTCCGTGGACAGGGGAGCCCGGTGGGCTACAGTCCAGGGGGTCACAAAGGGTTAGCCATGCCTGAGCAACTAAGCAAAGTAAGGCTCTTTGCTATCATTGTGCTTTGGGTAATTTCTTATTGGGTTAAAGAGAAGAAAAGATGAAAATCTTTTTTTTTTTTTTTTTTTTTCACAGAAAGGGGACTGGAGGTGAGCACAGTTTTAAGGGTCATATAAGTATCTGGAAGATGAGAGCGAGGATTAAAACAACACAAAAGCAGTGACTGGAGAATATTCAAACTCTAAAGGAGGGGCAGAGAGAAGGAAACTGTCTGAGCCACAGAGCAGAGAGTGGTGTATTCAGCCACTCAGAGACAATGGGGTCTTCCCTTGTCACCTGAGCTCTCCCACGGGTGCTCTGCCCTCTAACATCCCATCTTTGTGGACATGTTGTGACTTATCTCCTTATTCTTATCTCTTCTTATTCAGAGTCTTAACCATCCTTCCTAAATAAAACTTGCCAACCTTAAAGATTACTCTATGCTGAGAAAAATATTAATGAAGTATCAATACATTATTTTTTGAGGGATACCGACATTTGACTGAGGGTTTCCCAGAGACAAAAGCCTTAAATCTAAAGGGATGAATCTCAAATCTTGGGCATTTCACATCTATCATTTGGTTCCTGGGAGCTTCAGGTGTTCCCTAAACCAAATCACACATGTGGCTGCTGGTTTTCCTGTACACTGGCCATGAGGTATTTTATAAAATATTCAAAGGACTCAAAACAAATGAAAAGAACCTCAGTCTACAATTATCAGTTGCAAATACAATGATAGAGTATCATATACCAAAAAAATTACACTCCTGTGTACACTATTGGTTAAGGGAAATTTTACGTCGATGAGATTATTTTATTCACACCTCCTAAGCAGAAACCTGGGCTTTCCTGGAGGCTCAGTGGTAAAGAACCCACCTGCCAATGCAGGAGACACAGGTTCGATCCCTGGGTCAGGAGGATCCCCTGGAGGAGTGCATGGCAACCCACTCCAGCATTCTTGTCTGGGAAACCCAATGGAGAGAGAGGAGTCTGGCAGGCTACAGTCCATGGGGTCACAAAGAGTCAAACACAACTTAGCAACTAAACAACAACAACAGTAAACCAATAATCTATTCCTATTGTAATTATTTATTATCATAGGAGTGCATCAGTCTGCTTAGGCTTCCATAACAAAATACATAGAGTGGGTGACTTCATGTGTTTTCTCACAGTTCTGGAGGCCAGAAGTCAGAGTTGCCATTCTGGTCAGGTTCTAATGAGAGCTCTCTTCCTGGCTTGCAGAAGGCTGCTTTCTTGCAGTGTCCTCACATGGCAGATAGGGTGTTGGTGTGTCTTCCTCTGCTTATAAGGGAACTAATCCGTTCATGAGGCTCTGACTCCCACGTGTGCTAAGTCACTTCAGTCATGTCCTACTCTTTTTGACCCTGTGGACTGTAGCCTGCCAGGCTCTTCTGTCCAAGGGATTCTCCAGGCAAGAATACTGGAGTGGGTTGCCATTCCCTTCTCCAGCCAACTCCCATATATGTCATCTAAAGCTAATTACACACTGAAGGCTCTATTTCTAAATATAATCATATTAGGGGCTAGGGCTTTAACACATGGATTTTGGGAAGACACAATATAGTCCATGGCAGTGAAAGAACACTCCTTGAAATTTTAAAAATAAGTATGAACAATAAAATTATGTATATGTGGGGAGATTGTTATTACCCCAAATCTTACCATGTTTTTTTAATAAGAACTTCCTGTGAGTTTAACTATCCCTGAGTATTTTCTTTGGCCTCATCTCTAGATTTCACTTCAGATCAAGTTGAATGGCAAGGCCATTCCTATGCACATGGGAACAACCACCACTCCAGGTTCCTCCAGGCTTTTGTTTGAAAGCTCTTTAATTTAGTAGGTGAGCCTCAGGCTCTTAAATTTCAAAAATAAGCAGGATTCCACTCAAGTGCCTTTCTCAGAAACTGGCTGGTTTCTGAAATGCCTGAACTCATTATCCTCATGTTGAGGTTTGCAAGGCAGACATTTCTCAGCCCCTTACCAGCACTCCTCAGTCAAGAGGATGTCACCCTGGGAGCTCCCCAGGGGTCTTTAGGGCTCCAGATGAAAATAATCAACATTCCAAGCCAGAAAACACAGCAATTAATTAAAGGCAGCTGACCTTCAAAGAGACATAAACTTAAAGCAAAACGTTTCTAACCCAAGTTCTTTTTATTTTGACTACAAGATTCTTGTGAGGTTAAAAAAAAAAAAATGTATAACTGACTTTAAAATTCAGTGATAGAGAGAAGCATGAGGTATTGGATGAGCAAAACTAAGTCAAGCTGAGAAAAAGAACACCTGGCTTATATTATGTTGCTTAAGGATTTCTTTGTTTTTTATATGCCCCCAGCCCATTTTTTTCTGATTGAAATAAGAGGCATGAAATTTGTCTATTCAGTCATTATTGCAAGAGTAGCTATGTTAGATCAAGACAACCCTCAGAGGTAGTTTATCCACATGAACCCAAATCAATCACCCCAAATGTAACTATAGCCCAGTAGGTTATATCATTACAATTTTGATCATTAAAAGGATGAGAGGGTGTGAATCATAGTACTATGATTGCATATTGTATTCTAAACTGCACTAGTCTAATCCAGACATGGATTAACCCTGTGAGTGTTAGGATTTGGGCTACGCAAAGAGGACAGATACAAAGGTTACACATTTACCCTCAGAAAATCTCTAACAGTAGAGAACATGACATATATATGGCATAGGGCAGACACTGCTCTGTTTATGTAAGCAGTCAGTCATCCCTTGTCTTTAAATTAATAACTGTAATGCACAGAACACCCCCACTAAACTCTGTATTTAGTGCTTCTTACACATATAATTTTCCTTGAATCAACTAGTCTATCTCCATTATTCTTTCTACACTCTAATCAATTTTTTGTTTTGGAAAATAGCCAAGTTTTAACAGTTTCTGAACTAAATATAAAAAGAAAGTGCAAAAAAATGAAACAATTTCTGGAAATCATTTTTTTAAACAAAGAAAAATTCCAATTAGCTTAAATATTCTCTTGAAAAGGAAGCTTTAAGTTTTTCTAAGAATATTTTTCTCTAGGTAATGCAATCATGTTTACAATTTAAATAGTTTCTTTAGGGTTTTTGGTCATACATGAACTGCTTACACAAATAACAGTGGAATTTCTGTTCCCAGACTTCAGGAATATCACATAGGTAGAAGCAATTGTGGAGTAGGCAACCCACTCCAGTATTCTTGCCTGGAGAATCCCACGGACAGAGGAACCTGGTGGGCTATACAGTCCATGGGGTTGCAAAGAGTTGGACAAGACTGAAGTGACTTCGCATGCACACATACAGAAGCAATTGTATATGGGGCTACTAAAACTAATAAGAGAAAATACATATTTAATTAACATACTTTCTCATTTTTCCCATCTAATGTTATAAAGTCAGATCCTATAAATTCAAATAATTTATGTTATCTAAAACTCATATTTTTCAATACTCAACCAAAAAAGAAAAAGTAAAGTATGCATAACTGTAATAATTAAAACACCCAATTCTTAGAAAGAGGCATGTATAGAGTTTCATTATGTCTAAATAACCAACAATTAAATACCAAGCAGAACTTCAAGCACTCAAAACAATACTGAACTTTGTCTAAATGCTATATGAGAATAGGTAAAACTGTGGGTTCCTCTAAACCACTGTTTATCAAGTCATGACTGACCTTGCACAAGGATGGTATTAGTTTGATTTGGGGAATACTTGCTAAAATACAGTTTGCCAAAACCAATACAAGTACTACCAAATCAGTATCTCACAGAGGATGGGAAAGCTCTATTTTCAATCAAGCATCCCAGTTGATTCTGACCCACTCTCAACTTTGTAAAACAGCGTTCTAAGATTTTAGTTATGGATGACAAAGAATCAGATTAGAGAGCTTCCAAATGCAATCAGAAGCTTTGGCTCTACTGCTCTTTTTATCTTCTCAGGGAGATTTTTTTAACCCCTACATTTCATATGATTCTGTGCTAAATAAGACTCTATGGTCTTAACATCCCTTGAGAGAACCAATATCTTAGAGTCCTACTCTGGCTCCCTACATACGGAAGGTAAGTTTTGGTTGTCACCAAAGATTCCTACTATCCTTGTATATACACTCTTCCATTTTTCCAGGTTTCAGTCAACCTGGTCCATTTACTTATCACAAAAGCGCCATGCTCTATCTGTAAGAAACCTTGGTTTTCTTCTTATTTTGTTTTGGTTGAATCACCTTCCTATTTACTTATTTTTTGATCAGTTTGTTTTATTGTTAGGATTAGAGTCTGAATGTTTTAGAGCAAAAACCTACTTAGTTGAACCTTATTTTCCCTATAATCTTTTTAATTAAAAATTATTTTTAGCTTTGAGGTATAGTTGACAATTAAAATTGTAATATATATTAAGTGTACAATGTGATGACTTGAAATCCATACATATTGTAAAAGGATTCTACTCATCTAGTTATTAACACACCTGTCTATATATAGATAGTTTGGGGGGTGGTTGGTGAGAACATTTAAGTTCTCCTCTTTTAGCAAATTTCAGTTATATATACAGTGTTGTTAACTGTATTCACCATGTTATACATTAGTTCTTGAGAGCCTATCCATCTTACATGTAAAGATGTGTACCCTTCTACCAACATCTCCCTATTTACTCAGTCCTTCAGCCCATGGCAACCACTTTACAACTCTCTATGAATTCTTTTTTCTTTACCTCATGTAAGAGATACTGTACAATATTTGTCTTTCTTTGGCTTATTTCACTTAGCACAATGCCCTCAAGGTCCATCATGTTGCAGCAAATGGTAACATTTCCTTTTTTCTCACAGCTGAATAATAAATATACTTTGGTGTGTGCATATATATATATATATATATATGCACATAATGAATGAAGAAATTATGGTGTGCGCATATATGTACATGTTTGTATGTACACTATTTTGTACATCTGTATGTACAACATGTATGCATGACATTTCTTTATTCATTTATCCTCTCATGGACACTTAGGATATCTTCATATCTTGTCTATTATGAATAATGCTGCAATGAACATGTACATTCATGTACATGTAAAGATACCTCTTCGAGATAATGGTTTTATTTCCTTTGGATATAGACCCAGAAGTGAGACTGCTGGATCATCACTTTGTTTTTAAGGTGGAATTCATATCACTCTCTACAGTCATCCAGTGCTTCCTGGAATGTATACCATGCCATGAGCCCAATTCCAACCTCCACTAGCATCTACAAACAGACAGTCACTTTTTTCCAAAAATGTCCTTGGATACGTTCCACTAACATTTCTAAACCAGGAGGCACCATTAGAGCTAAGCTCATTCACAGATCCGAAAACCACTTATCCATTAAAAAAAAAAGTATTAAGTGCTTGTGATGAGCCAGGCACTGTTTTATATCAGTGAACTGGAAAGACATGGTTCTTGACCTTATGAAGCTTAATTTCTATTAATGGGGATTTAAAAAGAAAGTAAATAAAGAAGTGAAATAAGATAGTGGTAAGTTATGAAAAAAATAGCACAGTAATAACAGTGATGGCACAAGTGTGTGTGTGTGTGTGTGTTTCACTTTAAACTGGGTACACAGCAAAATCTTCTCCAAACTGGGGAAAATAGGGAGCCAGCTACAGAATGACCTAAGGGAAGAGAATTTCAGGAAGCGGATCCGGCTAGTACAGAAGACCTATGGCCTGTTCAAGTACCTGAAAGACCGGAGTGGTGCACAGCGTAGGGACGACTGAGATGCGGGAGCCTCCTGATGCGAGACCCCTGAAGCCGACGGTCAAGCGAGTCAGAGAAAACGCTGTGGAGAAGGTTTCTAATTCTAATAGCAACAGGAGGCCACTGAAGTGTTTCTTGTAGGAGAGAGACCTGATTTGTGGCTAAGATGGCCCCAGCTGCTATCTGGATATTAGAGATTAGATGAAGAAGGAAAGCTTGTGGGCCAGTTAAGGAACAGACCTCCCGATGACTTGGGTGAGAGAGGCAGTAACCGAAGTGGGTGAAATAAGGCAAGTTTAGGATATGACGGTGGCAGAATCACCAGGCTCTGATGGTGGGGTGCAGACAGGAGTGATAAAAAGGGAGACATTAAGGACGCTGAGCTTTTTGGCTTGAGTAACTGGGTAGATGGTGATGTCATCTACTAAAATCTGGGAAATCTGAGGAAAGAAGATGGGAGTGGGAAGGAACAAAGAATTTCACTCTAGACATGTTAAATCTGAGATGCTTATTGACTATCCAAGTGTGATAAGATCAATCTGGAGATATAATTCCAAACACCAGTGCATAAAATACATCTTTTAAAGACATTAGATTCATTTTTTTCTCAGGGAGAGCTTTAAATGGGGATGAAAGAATAGGACAGAGCTCAGGGGCAGGCCAAGGGAGAGAAAAATGAAAGTGAAAAGAGGCTGAGAAAAAAATGACTCGTTGTATAGTTTCAAGGAAGCTAAGAGAAAAAAATTCTCAATATGTTTTAAAGAGGAAGTGGTCAACTATATAGAATACTGTTGAAAGGCTAAATAAGAGGAATACATGGGAAAGATCACTGGTTTTGGCAACATGAAGGTAACCCTGACAAACCCTAAGCCAAATGAATGAATCATCTCTTCAAAGCCTAGGCATCTAGCTGGGCTGACAAAGGAAATGATTGAAGAAAGGTACAATGGTGAAAAGGAAGAGGATGCAAAGAAAATCTTAGCACAGCTTCAAACTCTTAGCAGCTTTTAATCTTAAACTGTCATACAAGAACAACTAACAATAAGATTAAAAACAAAATAAATATCACATACTAACTGGAACACATATTAAATCAATCTAAATATGAATCTTAGAATTTATCAGCACAGGATAAAAATGTTATTGCTCCAAGTTCAGGAGACATAAGGAGATTTTTGAAAAGACTTCTAATTAATTATTGAACAAAGAATAGCCAAGCAAAGTCTACTAATACAGTGCATCTGTGGAAGTACTCCTAGGAGGGCTTATCACTCCCCACTCTGTTCAGGGTGAAGCTCCAAAAACCTGATAATTAATATCAATCTCCCATTTGTTAAACAGCCCCACTCACCCTTTGTCATTTAAATTGTACTGAATTTGAATCTGCATAGACTGCAAGTAGAGAAGGAATCTTGAAGCTACATAAAATAACCTCACTTCAGTCTTAAAACAGAATACATTAAACTTTTCTGGCACTGCTTCCCTACCAAAACCACAGAACTCAGTGCTATTCCTTGGTGAGTCATGCTGTAAAATTTCCAGCTGACTTATCCATAGAGAGATGGCACCACATGAAATAGAGCCCATAGAAACTTGGGAGAGAAGTAAGGCTTCATGTCTTCAACCTTCTGCTTTGGCTCTGACTTCAGATATATTACACCAAAACCAAGGCTGAAATCCAGGGCTCTGAGCAAGTTGCAAGGATGAACCAGGACTCTTTCACACTCAGATCCTAAACTGATTCTCCAGATTGCATCCCAAGATCTGCATTTCTCAAAGCAGGGTTCTCCTGCCACATTTACCTGGTGCTTAAAAAAAAAAAAAAAAAGCAAATCTCAAAGCCCCACTTCACATTTATACACCAAAATCTAAGGGGAAGGTAAAGACATCTGCATTTCTAATAAGCTCCCCTTAGTGTTTTTTGGGTATGAACTCTTGGCCTAATTTGTGTACTATGGATGATTATATAGCATTTTTGCAGGGTAAGGTATTTCACCTTTTGCTTCATTCTCCAACTCATTTTACAGCATACTGTCAGATTAGTGTTCCTAAATTGCTGTTATTATCATTTTTCTACCCTGCCCAAAAGCCTTCTGAGTGCTTCACAGCCCAAAGGATAATGTTCAGACTTCTTTGTGTGATATTCAAGGTTCTTAGTCATGGCTTCAGAATTTGCCCTTCCCACAGCTGAGTTTCCATCAAAATATAAAATTGCTCAAATACCCAGTATATGTTCTATAGGCTTCTACCTCCCTGCTTCTAACTTGCTCTCTACTTCTAGAAAGTTACTTTCTCATGTGCTCAGAAGCCAAAATTCTGTCTCTTCTTTTAACTCATGGAAGCCTATCCATTTCTTTCCTGCCAGATATTCTGTGAACATCATCGTGCTTTATCTCTGTCTCTTGCTACAGGGTGTATGCATTCTACCTTTTATTCTATGACAGTGTGGCCTATTTGCACCTTGCAGAAACTGGGAACAACAACTCCTTTCTCTGCACTGGTATCAGCAAAATAAGATTTCCATGGGACTGTTAGGGGAAGCACACTGACAAACCTCCCACCCTGGCCAGGCACCATAGTAATAATTTGCATGAGTTGTTTTACCATAGGAGGTCCTGGTAAGGAACACAGAACTAATAAGCCACCACCAATTAGAAGAGTTGGGAAAGGTCAAAAGGAGATTCCACATGTTTGACCACCTCCCAGAATCCTTCTTGCTGACATCCATCTTGGCTGAACAAGGTGTGCACCACTAGGAAGGACTCTGAATCAGAATGATTGACTAAAGACAACTGGAAACTAATCCCATCACCATAAAACCCCAGACTGCGAGCCACGTGGCAGAGCTGTTCTGGGTACCCTTAACTTACTGCTCTCTGCCTGGGTGCCCTTTCCCAGTAAAATCTCTTGCTTTGTCGGCACGTGTCTCCTTGGACAATTCATTTCTGAGTGTTAGACAAGAGCCCAGGTTCAGGTCCTGGAAGAGGTCCCCCTTCCTGCAACAGGACTGCCACAATTTCTGTGTAATACTGCCTTCTGGCCACACTAGTTGATCTAGAAGTAGAAGCCTGATGCAAGCTATGGCTACCATGGTGTTCCACTACTTGACAAAGATTGATTGTTCCAGGATGGGAATCATAGGCCCATCAGTCCTTTCTCATCTAGATTTTGTTCCACAGGTCATATTTAGTTGGCTCAGGATTGGCACATGACCAACCCTAGGGATTGAGAGTCTGAGACACCAACCGTGATATGTATTGTAACTTTGGGAAGCATAGCACAGCTTTGGACACGGGACTGGGCTTCCCTCAGCTTCAGAAGGCCTTGGGGTGGGGCATCAACTCAGGGTAAGGCTGCGTAAGGAGGCCACTTCAAATTGTTATTCACCATTGCTCTCAGGGACAAGCAAGAGGGAGCCATCATCACACAAATAATTCCTCTGCTTGCAACCTTATTTCTACCACTTTATTAGTTTTTCTTTATATAGGGATGTTGAGTGGAAGAGAAAGTTCATGCTACATTTATAAAAATGTTTAAAGTAATACTTGCAAAAGATAGTATTTCTCTCCCCACCTTCCCTGATGCCCCCACCCTTTCTCTCTCTCTCTGTCTTAAAAGATTATTAGATTTCCTCCTTTGGGGAGGGGTGGTTCTGTTGTTTAGTTGCTGATGTGTCAGGTTCTTTTACAACCTCATGGGATTTCCCAGGCAAGACTACTAGAGTGGGTTGCCATTTCCTTCTCCAGGGGATCTTCCTGACTCAGGGATCAAACCCTCATCTCCTGCTTGTCAGGCAGGTTCTTTACCACTGAGCTATCTGGGAAGAAAGGAATTTTGAGAGCAGGTGAGATCTGGACACCGAAGGCAGAAGGGAGGCTTCTACTGTGTGTTAAAAGAAATAGGGGCTAAGAACATAGAATGTATAATGAGCTTTGAAGACATTATAGTTTACTCTAAGCCAGTTTATTTTCAATCAAGCAAGAAGAATATAGAGCATATATCCGATGCATCTGTAAATGATTCTGTTTGGCATGATTCATGATGTTTTTGATTGGTTTATTTTTAAACTAGATTGAAGTTATAGGAAAGCGCATTCAAACAGATATACTCTGCAAAAGATCATGGTGACAGTCCCTATAGCCATATTGAAGATTTTGAGGAATTAAAAACAGAAAATATAGAAAATAACGGCATAAAGAAGGCACTCTTCCTGAACCTAAAGGATAATCATATCTCAATTTAGGGTAATATCCTCATATATAGGTATATCCTATTTAAATCCTTTTCAAAAAGGATATCTTATTCATATTCTTCCTTAAAACCAAATAGCAATTCTCCTTTGCTAAAACAAATAAACAAAAAGGTGCTATAGATAATGAACTCCCAAAGAATGGCTGAGACAGTTAGGGGTAGTGATAGGGTGAAGAAGCACAGAATAAAAATTCACATGGAAACAATATGTTACGTGAAATACATAAAGGCTGCAGAGAGACCTCTCTGAAATCAAATGGTAGTTTCATCTAAAGAGAAAAATACTTCAGCTAAAGCATAGTAGGATATTTTTTCCCCTCCCAAATTAAAATACAAAGTATTAGGTGAATGAAATAAAATCAAATGAAAACTTACTCTTGAAAATTTATTTAAAATTTTTATAAAGTATACTTTTGTGACTCAACAGTAACTATTACTTGAAAAGATATAACAGGTAACTAGCAATGTCCATCTGGGCAAAAAGGTAACTTAAATACCATGCACTTTGATGAATGACTTTTTTAATGGCCTTGCCTATTTTGTACCATTAGTTTTCAGTCATTTCAGGGTAATGCATGGAATATGAAGACAGCAGTCCATTGAAATCATGTCTTTAGATTTAAAGAATAATTCATTCCTTGAATGGTATTACCATTCCCTATGCAGTGCATAAATTTTATTTGTTTGAAAGACTGAGCAAATACTTTTTTTTTTTTTTGCTTTTTGCTTTTTATTTTAATGTCAAAAGACACATAAAATTAAGTAATTTTGTTTTAAAAGCCTCTGGACCAAATATTTTAAGGTTAGAACTTTTCCTAGACCAGAGATTGTATAATTCCATAATGACTTGGAGAAATTACATAATTTATAATCTTATTAGGTTTTATTTTGAAGTGAAACTTAATTTATATGAACAACCTAAATATAATCATGGCTCATTTGACAAGAATCTTTCATTTGACTGCAGCTTCTCAGTAAATACTAGGCAGATAGAGTTTAAAGCCTCTGTAGGGAATAGGCAAATACATTTCACAACAAGGGAGATTTAAGTAGCTTTGAAAATGTTCAGTTAAAGCTCTTCAACTATAAATAAAATCACTGGGGGTCTACATAAAACTTTAGCCTAATGTAGATGTTAGTCTAAAGTAAATTCTAGTTAATAATTATTATCTTTATGAAAACCAGGTTTAGTGATTTAGAAAAAAGCAAGGTCCCAAAATCTACAAATTGATGAAGCCATATAATTTCCCCTTTCCTTCCACTGAACAGAATACCATTATATTAATACTAAAATTTTATTTAAAGGGATGATCAGTTAATGTAAGTGGAAAATTAGTGCAAATACTCTACATCATTCCTTCATCAAAACTAATTATTTTTCTTGCTTCCTAAAACTACTGAAATGAAGTATATCCTACATATCTACACTTCAAATAATAATATTAAATAACAACAGTGAAAAGAAAATTTTAAACCTGCTTTTCTGTCGGCCAGCAATCAAAATGTTTATTGTACATAATATGTTTTCTTCTCATTAGCCTCTGCATTCTTGGATTCACCTTCTCACCTTTTGAAATAGGTGAGAACTTTAGAAAAAGAGCAGAGAAGGCCTGTGAAATGGATGAGTAGTTGATCAGCTGACATGGATGCTAAACATAAAAGAAGAGAAATGGTTTTTCGTGGGGGAGAGGAGGGAGCATTCTGAATGGCATGTAGGATCTTACTTCCCTGACCAGGGGTGGAAATTGCATCTCTAGAGTAAAAGCCTGGAGTCTTAACCACTAGACCACCCAGAAAGTCCTGACAACAGAATTTTGATGGAATACTTGTGCTAATGAGTCATAAGCAAAACTCAGTTATCTTTCCTAAGGTTAGAATAGCAAGTCTAATCAGTATGAGCACAATTCTCACCAGGTAGCCAAGACTGCCATAATATCTCTACATACATTTTGCTAACCAAAGAAGCTTGGAGACATTACCTTGTCACTTCCATCTTTTGTTCTTCCACATAAAGATCATCACAAAACTATCATTATGATTAAAGCTCAGCATGTTCAATTTTAAGATTTGATCCATCATAGGTGAGCATGAAGGTAACTGAGTATTTGAGCTGGGAACTTCCCTGACAGATATGGTGAGTTAATTCTAGTCAAAGGAATCTAACAAAAATCTAATCAATTCTTGTTTCCTAAGGACTCAAATCAACCCACTTCATATTTTTATTATTGCCACTTTATCATCTCCTACTTCAACCAATAATATCATTGAGTAATTGCATTCTCTGCTGCTGCTGAGTTGCTTCAGTCATGTCCGACTCTGCGCGACCCCATAGACGGCAGCCCACCAGGCTCCCTCGTTCCTGAGATTCTCCAGGCAAGAACACTGGAGTGGGTTGCCGTTTTCTTCTCCAATGCGTGAAAGTGAAAAGTAAAAGTGAATGTGAAGTCACTCAGTCGTGTCTGACTCTTAGCGACCCCATGGACTGCAGCCAACCAGGCTCCTTCATCCACGGGATTTTCCGGGCAAGAGCACTGGAGTAGGGTGCCATTGCCTTCTCCAAATTGCATTCTCTAGCTGTGGTCTATTTGCAATCTAATCTCTCATTATTTTCCCAGGTCAGTCTTGCCGTCATTGCTCTTCTTACTCATTACCCTCCTGAGCAAAAAATTTAAATGCTTAAGTGCTTCTTAAATTTTCATATATGTAGTTCAGGATATGATATGCATAAAGGGTAATATAGACTCTTTTCATGGACAAATATATCGAACTCAAACCCTCAAACTGTAAATAGATATACTTTTACAAAAATATTTAAAAAGATTAAATTCTTTGAATACCTAAAAATTCAATAATTTTTACATTACTTTTATGTTCATTAGTAGTCACTTTGCCTTTTGACTTTTAAGAGGGATTTTTGATATTTTCAGATCAGTTCAGTCACTCAGTTGTTTCCAGCTCTTTGCAACCCCATGGACTGCAGCACACCAGGCTTCCCTGTCTATCACCACTCCCAGTTTTTTGATGTTTTACAAAAAACTTTTAGAAAAATTTGAAAAAATTACTTTTCCATTTTCAATTTACATTTTGATAAATATATATTCAAATTTTCTATACTCTAATGCAATTAAATATTTTAATCCTTTATATAATTATTGTTTAAGTAAAATGCAAATTATGTGAAAATATTATAACAATATCATGATTTTGCTAAACTGAAGGTCAGAAAAATTTTATGAATAAACATATAATAATTTATGAATTATATGCTTTACATTACTTTTTCAAACATCCCAGGCCTTTCAGTAGAATATGTAGACTTATAATAATTAAATTCCATCATCTTTCATATGTTTGCTGGTTTTAGCCATATGCAGGTATAATTGTCAAGTTAAGAGAAAAGATCAATTTGATTTATAGCTATAAAATATTTAGATGTGTGGTACGTGGACCTCCATACCCCATTACCCAAACATATTAGAAAGATCTGCCATGAGTTTTGTGTGGCCACTGAAACCAACTTTTAATATTTATGTAGTTACTAAAAATATTCAATTTCAGACATACAAAGTATAACACATAATATTATGAACAGCTACATCATTACCAGCCTATTTAAGGTTTAAGATAGTACTGGTAATTTGGTGTCCCTGTTCATCCATCTCCACCTATGTTCACTCCATGCCTTCCAAAGCTAACCACTATCCTGCATTTTTTATTGCTATTTCAAATGACAAGTTCTTTAAAGGTGTTTTCTATTTGTTGATGAAGTCTAGACCTGTTTGTCACCATATATGATAGCTCTTACACAAATAAACTTGTGTACTTGTCTGAATAATTCTGCAGATTCCTCTTAGGTTTTCTAACTAGACAATAATACACTTGAGAACAAAAAAACTTTGGAATTTTCCTTTCCAATTGCCACATTTTCTATTTTTGCTTGCCTTAATCTGCACTGGCAATGACCTTTAGCACAGTGTTGAACAGAGGTGGTAAGCTAACCGTCTTGTCTTATTTCTGATTTAAGAGGGAAAGCTTCTAACATTTCTTCATTAAGCATGATAGGTGCTGTCAGCTGATGATATTATTTCAAGAAGTGAAATGATGTGATCAGAGTTTTTTTAAGAAAAACTCTTGCTGACAGGAGGATGAGTTGGAGCAGAAATACCTAGGAACCGTATTATAGGAATCAATGTTATTTCGTGAAAAAGTGATGGGGCCTGTGATGCCCCATCAGTAGAACACACCTCATGATTCTGACTCTGACACTGTAATAAAGAATTCCATTTTCACTTGTTTGATTCATCAAGTTAGACAAATGTTAGCATAACACAAACCCACATGGGTCTTCCAGTGGATAATATCTAAAACTATGGTTATTTTACTTCATTACAGACTCCATATATGGCTCCATTACACAGAAAAGAATTGTCTTAAGTCTTTGACAATCAAACTGATCTTTTAATTCTCTTGCAAATTTTTCAGGAAATAGCCCAATAAGATGTTGACACAAAGCAAAGCCATTTTTTAGGACTAAGTGGACATGGGTTTGGGTGGACTTTGGGAGTTGGTGATGGACAGGGAGGCCTGGCGTGCTGCGGTTCATGGGGTCACAAAGAGTTGGACACGACTGAGCGACTGAGCTGAACTGACTGAAGAAAAGCTTTAGGAAAATTAAAAATTTCTAAAGAAAGTCATCTCTCAGAAGCTCAGTAGAAAGACAGAGTCATTTACATTGTTTTGCATTTGCATATTGGTAGACAGGAAATAGTCCATATAAGTAAATATCTATTGAAATGAGGAAATTCAGTCTCAAACCTTAAACTGCAAAGTATTCAAGAGCTGATTTTTTTTCTCCTTATATTGTTTAGGCTAGTCAGTAGATTTTTGTTCTCTTTTGAGCTCCTTATATTTTTCATTTTATTTTTCTATGTAGATGTGTAATATAGACACTGATTATGTCTTATAAATAATAAGATAAGGATTTCAATCCCACTTAAAATTTTTGAGAATTTGTAAAACTGCTAAATTAATAATACTGCATATATTTCACTAATTTTCGTCTCCTGACCTACTGTCAGTAAATATAACATTTCTAGTGTAATGGACATGTTTAATTCTAACTAAATGGCCCTAAGGGACAGTATCTGCCATAGCAATGAAGTTTAATGACAATTCTGAAAATGAAATCATGTGGAAAAAGATTTCTATGTAGCAGAATAATTAAAACAAACAAAATTTGATTTGGTAGAAATGGAAGCTCAGTTTGTCTCTGTTCTCATGGGGAGGAAGATGTACTTTACCACTAGCTCTAGTTGGTATTATGTTTCCATGCTCTTTAAAACAATCATATATATATACATATATAGATGTAATTTATATAGATGTTCTAATTGTATTATAACTAAATCCAACTAACAGTGATGCTGATCCTAAGGGATTTTTGTGGGGTTTTTTGTTTGTTTCTTTTTGCTGTATGAACATTTCTCTGTTTTGAATATTGCTCCAGAGAATTGATTCTTTTCTGAGATTTAGCACTTTGGATATACAGATATTTTCATTATTATGGTATTTCTTCTCATTGGCTTTGGCCTTTTTATGAAATACATGCTTTTGTCTATACCACCCAAGTAAGAATTATTCCTAAGTAAAATATGTGAGGTTGCTAGGTTCTGGCACTGTTTAAAAGAAATTGTGAAAAACAATTGAAGGAAAACACCAAAGTAAGCTTTTATGATTTTAGGAACCAAGGGACTTCTATCACAAATATTCTTCTACAAAGAGAGATTGTTTTAGTTCCTAACAAAAATTGTAATGAACAATAGCATGTACTACAAGGAAACTGGAAAATACAACCAATTAAAGTCTAAGCAACACATTTCAAAGAAAGTGTGAACAGAACACTTTACTTGAATTCTGTCAACATGGTCTAATGACCTTTTTCTTTATTTGAAGATGGCTGATTTTAAATAAAAGTTATTCTATCTGCAGAAGAGAATTTACACAAGGAAAATGCTACACTTCAACAATACATAAAATGAAATGTCAATTCATTCTCATAAGTCCACAAGAATATTCTGTACTGTTCAAACAAAGTTTTCAATGCAGCTGAAACATATTAACCACTCCAAGCATAAACCACTTCATTCACAAAACATGCAGTATCCAGAGGTTTTTTGCAGTGTGAGATTATGTAATAATTATTATTATTATATATACTAATTATTATTTTCATGGATTCAGAACACTCTGTTTTACCAAACCCTCTCAGAAGACTTTGTAGGTTTTCTTATGGGTTTTCAGGACACAAATATCTACTCCTCTAAGATGATCTGTCTCACACCTCTACTTGGATGCTGTATTGTTTTCTGCCCTATTATTTGTCTGCTTCCTTCCAGGCTGGGCTTATACCTCAGTCGTTTTATCTATTGACACACTTATGCCCTTTCTAGGCATCAAGGCATCTCTTGATGATAGTGGTGAAAGCACTGGGGAGACTCCCAGGTTCAGTGCACTCCTATTATCCACAACTTGAATCTCTGTCCTTACACTCTGAATCTTTCAAACATGTCCCCAGACTCCATTCCAAAGCTTCCCTTTGTCAGTTGGTCTATATAATGTTAACACTCCTTCCCTTACTCTTCCTTTTAGCCTCATTGTATCTCCAAGAACCTTATTTTGTTGCCCTAATCACATACTGTATTTCTTCTTCTTTTTTTTTTTTCACCAAAAATCCATAACATAGGGAGAAAATTCAAAACAGGAATGACTAATAAACCTCTTTTAATGTTCACTTCCCACATATTACCTACTCTAGTACTCTCTTTGTAGTCAGGACAATCCCCATCTCTCCTGATGCATCCCAGCCAGTACAATCCAGGCTAAAATCAATGTGGATAACTTAGAGATGTTCAAAAATTTGTCTTGAAGACAGAATGAAAGACTTACATGATAGGAAAACATACACTTTATTTTCCTCTCCTTTACTTTTTTGGTACTTTTGTAAAAAGTAAAAAATGTTTTGAATTTTGCTAAATTCAAAGGAGTTTAATGGAATTTTCATCTTCACTTCAATGCTGTCTTATAGATTATCATTTTTATATCATCAATCATTTAATTAAGAAAGAATATTGCTAATACTCAGTTATTTAAAAACTATTATCTGTTCGACATATTTCCTTCCAGAAAACATTTTAGGGGGCTAGTATTTGATTTAATTAGGCATCTATGAAATAAGTGATTGGGTTAGCTCTTTTCCAAATGACTTGGAACTAAAAAGAATTCATATTTAGTATAATTCCCTGGTCTCCTCTCTCAGATAGAGGCAGTATATCATACATAGTTTCTGCACCAAATTGTTCAGTTCTGCTTCATGGTTCCTACATAGAAATTGTTCACAAGGTGAACTATGACCACAAATCTAAAAGTCAAAACACTTTTATATCGATTAGAAAGGTCATGCCACCTGAAATGTTTTTTTTTCTTCTTAATATCCTTTGGTGAATGAAATTAAAAACATTATTTATTTTAGATACTATAACCCAAGAATTTCAATTATGACATACATTCTGACAACAAATCGTTATACAGCAAGTAATGAATGAATTTCAGTGCCTCATGACTTAAAACTAAATTAAACTAACTGAAACAAATTCAAAGATAGGGAATGTACAAGCTAAATGGAGGCCATAGAAAGGGTTAATCTATGTTTTCACCAAAAAGAATGGGTATCTATGAAACCATTTCAAATATAAGTAATAAAATGAATATTTATAATAAGTCAAAAAAAAAGAACTGCTACCTGTCTTTTTAATTGACGAACAGTCTGCTAATCTGAAATAGTTAAAAAATCACTATTTGAAAATTCATAGCTATGTGCACACACATACAAAAAAAAAAAGCGTGACTTTTATGTGCTTTCCTTCTAAAGCAAGCAGAAAATTCAACAATATCTACTGTAATCAGTTACTTTTGGGTGGTGGCAAAGAACATACCTCAGTAGAAATTACATTAATTCCATCTACACAGAAGTAGGGATGGTAAAGGGAAAGGCTATAATGTCTTTCACAGAGCAAAAAATTATTAAGAGAAGTGCTTTCTGAATTTTCTAAGCAATCATTAGCTATCTTTAATGCATACTCCAGTGAAATCAAGCAGTAATATGTACTGAAAAACATTTTCAGACAATAATTAAAACCTTAAAGTATACTAATGAAGTATATTTTTCACACTGGAAATCTGAGCTAAAGTCATACATTAGTGAATCCATATTATGAGAAGATTGGACCTTTCTATGTACAGAGATCTTCCATAGAGACATTCACAATTGAAACATTTTCTACCCAATCACATCTGTGATATCAATATTTTTCCCTTTGGCCATGGCACTATAAACCATTTTTAGAGAATTTAGAATGAAACTTAGAAGTCATTACTTTAATCACCATTATCTTATTTTTTTGAATATTTAGTTTTCTTCTGATTATAAAGATAAAAACTTGCTGTAGACCTTTTACAATATAGTGAAGTGCAAAGGTATAAAAAAGAACTGACCATAATCATAACTCCTGGCTCAATTAACATAACATTGCAATCCATTTTTCCGTTTCATGTACTCACTTAAAACAATATCATGAATGTGCTGTCATTAAATTCTTCACAAATACAGATTTTTAATGACTGCATAATATTTCATCCTATCGATAAAACATACTTAAATTGTATTCCTATTTTAGGTTGCTGAAGATGTTCTTTAAAAATTATATATATATATATATTCAAAAATACATCATTGTTTCTAGTGAACATCCTCAGCAATCTGAAATAGAAGTGCATTAAGTAAATTATATGTGCTGTGGTCCATGGGATCACAAAGAGTCGGACACAACTGAGCAACTGAACTGATGCTCGTTACATTAAATATCTGTTTAAGATGTATGGATGTGAGAGTTGGACTTTGAAGAAAGCTGAGCGCTGAAGAATTGATGCTTTTGAACTGTGGTGTTGGAGAAGACTCTTGAGAGTCCCTTGGACTGCAAGGAGATCTAGCCAGTCCATCCTAAAGGAGATCAGTCCTGGGTGTTCATTGGAAGGACTGATGCTTAAGCTGAAACTCCAATACTTTGGCCACCTGATGTGAAGAGCTGACTCATTTGAAAAGACCCTGATGCTGGGAAAGATTGAGGGCAGGAGAACAAGGGGACGACAGGGGATGGGATGGTTGGATGGCATCACCAACTCAATGGACAAGAGTTTGGGTAAACTCTGGGAGTTGGTGATGGACAGGAAGGCCTGGTGTGCTGCGATTCATAGGGTCGCAAAGAGTAGGACATGATTGAGCGACTGAACTGAACTGAAAGATGAATTCAGAGGAGAGGAAATTCTTCCTTTTATACATGAGGAAATGTAGACCAGATAAGTTATGTGATTGATGAGGTCCCAAACTAAAGTTATCTGATTTTCCATTTTACTATATCTATGTTTGTAAAGCAGTCTACTGGATTCTCTCCATAACATCACCCTCTACAAGTTAAAAGTGCAGATTTTGGATCTCATTCTGTTGTAATGCATTCTATTACTATAACAACTTTGCTATCTTTAAATTTATAACCCATTACTCATCTTTCATCCATAAAACTATTTAATTTCCTCTTGAGCCTACATACAGTGGCAATAAACCAAATCAGAAAAGAAAATTCAAATATTAAAAATTAAATAGGAAATTTTAGAACAAATGAGGGAAAAAATAGAGTAAGACATTCTTTTCTTCTTCTTTTCTAGATTACAACTAAAAATTTACTTGAACATGGAAAAAGTCATCTCAAATGTGATTACCCGTAGGCAATAAATTAAAATAAATTGAAGAGATTCTATGATAAAGTATAATTACAATTCAAAAAGTTAAAGCATGTTAAAAATAGTTGGCTACAATTCTGAAGTTATTTGGGAGGGAAACGAAGGGTAAATGCTTCAGTCAATTTCTACAAAGTCAGGATAAGCATCCTAGAGACAATTCTGGCTAACTTTAGATAGGGAGCTTTCTTCCAGGAAAAGTGCATTCCGTCTTCCAAGGGGGAGAAATAAATCAACAATCCAGAAAGCCTGAAACTTTCTGACCTTCCACACTCTCCAGTATTACTGATGGATAAGTCAAAAATTTCAACTGAGAATTACTGGAAAAATATAACAGCTTTCAAGTCCATACGCATTTTAAGATTCAAGATTATTTTGCTTTTTTAGAATTGTAAAACTTTAGTTGTTATTTTTTAGAAGTATAAAAATATTAAAATAATTAAAATATTCAGATAACCATTAATTGGTCAAAAATATAATACGAAATCTCTTTACTCAAACATCAGAGTTTAGCTTTAAATAAAAAATGGTAGGCCTTTAATTCACTTTTTTCCCCCTCTATTCTTTTAAACTCATTTAGGAGCATCATTACTAATCACTATTCCTAGTGAATGCTATTGGAATGTAAATATGAAATCTACTGTAAGGGTAAAAATATATGTACTAAAAGTCATAAATACAAATAGGTTAGTATTTGATGTGACAAACGCTTTCTTTCATTCTAGTACAAGTTCTTCATCTAATTTTGACAAATAAAAACAATACAAATTAAGTGAATGGAAATTTATAGTTTATTCCAACTTGTGAACCCAAAGCCATTCTGCATCTATATATTTATATCCATTATAAAAAGAAGAAAATCACTAAATTTCAAAGTGGTTCTATGTCTCTGACTCATATTACTGGTTCAAGTTGTAAATTCAGGTATATCTACTTTAAAAACTATGTAAATCAATGGCATTAAGGTCCTACACAGAATATATTTGTCAATGTTTTGCATATTGTAGTTTCTTATTGTAACAAACCCGATGAGACTGCCCTTCATACATGTCTCTCTCTTTTTCTTTCTCTCTTTTTTTAAGCATATAAGTGACAGAAGATATTTTCATTGCTGATATATTTTCAACTTACATAGGTCTACTTAAAGTTCAGTGGTTCACAGTACTACTATGAAGTACACAGCAGGAAAGAGAACCCAGAAAGAACTACACAATAGATATGATCTTGAAGGCTGGAATTGCAATTCCCAGTATTCTGGCTATCAACTCTATTATTTTTCTCTCCCAAATAAGAAAGTTTCTGGAATACAAGTAACTGACAATAATACTAATTATATAGATAAGATTGCATTGGCTTCACTTAGAAATAAAGAAAAAGCAACTCAATTTCAAGCTTTAGTACTTAATAAATTAGTAATTATTTATCCCACTTGTGCAACAGATAACAGAACAACATTTTTAACACTTCATTTCAGAGTCATCCTCACAATTAAAACCCAAACTGAAACTTACATTTTAATGTGGATTTGGCCAGCATGATACACTTAATAGATTTAATTTTATTGATACAAAAGAAATAAAACTGCTTTTAGGTAATTTATTTTCACTTTCAAATTGCTACTAAGTTTCTTCATGACAGTCACTTTTACTACACTCTTCAAGGGATCCTCTACAACAATTTCAATCTGTTCACTTCATCTCTGATACACCTTATAATAGTTAAATTTTATTTTTTTAATAATTACTATGCAAAAGCAAGAAAGACCTTAGGTGTTTTTATTATTATCATTGCAGCTAGAAAAAGAAGTAGATGTTGTCTTCTAAAGTTCCCTTTCCACTTCACACATAAACACTTATCCAATCCCAAGCCTCTTGTACTTTTAGTCAAAGGTGAGTAAAGTGACTTCTCCTGCAGTGATGGTAATAGTGGTTCCTCACAACAGGTGAAGAAAAATGTTTTATATAGACCACCAACCATTTAGTTTCAGACAAAAGGATGTGAATAATACTTTTGCAAACCTATGTAACTAATGGAGCTCAATATTATCTTTTATATACATACAAGTATGGACATGTCTAGATATAGGAAAATCTAATGGGTTGAAGATCTAGGATTTTAAAGAGAGATAGGTGACTAGATAATAGAACACCAACATTTTTAACACTTCATTTCAGAGACACTTACTCTCTCAATTAAAACCCAAAGTAAAGTTGACATTTTAATGTGGACTTGGCCAACATGATACATTTAACAGATTTAATCTTATTCATAAAAGAGAAATAATGCAGTTTCCATTAACTAAAATATTCTTTTTATAATGAGTTATTGCAGGGGTTCATAAATAGAGCACTTCTGTATGCATTCAAAACTGAAAAAAATGTAAAATATGAATTTAGTCACATATTTTATGGAATATAAACATGGTATAAGGAACACGAGCATTTCTGTTATAAATTAAAAGCTGAAAAATGTTACTTAACCAATATAATTTCCATTATAAATGCCTTTTAAACTACTGACTTAGAAAATTGATGTCCATAGGTCTTTTAAGACATTATTTCTGTTAAACACTAATTGAAAACATAAGGTACAAAACATTTATGGGAGAAAAAAACAACCATTCCTATTGAGACCATAGCAGGCTGAAAGCATCACTTGACTGAGTTGTCTAATATGTATGTCTCACTCACACACACACCTACACACCCACTGACAGCTTACATTATTCATGGGATATTTAAAAGGAAATTTTCAAACGTAAAGTGTCCCACTGTAACATTTGTGGCCAAGTCTTGACTGGGTTATCTGAGTAATGTCTGTGATGTACTTCTGTTTCTATATTTTAAATCCAATAATATCAATAATAAGATGACTTACCGGCCCAAATGAATTACTGTCAAAACTATGTCCATGATGATCACCTTCAACCCAGATGTGACCACGGGGGACTCTGACATAGCGGTTTTTGTGTCCTATAGTTCTAGAAATTAAAACAAAATAATAATAACTATTGAGAAAAGATCAGAAAGGAAAGAGCTCAAATATGGAAGCATACAAACTCAGAAAGGACAAAACTGCTATTATAAAAATGCAACAGATTATTATAGGTTAAGTGTAAGGCTACTGTAGTATTTTATTTTTAAATAACATGTGGTTAGGACAGACTGGTTCCAAATAGGAAAAGGAGTACGTCAAGGCTGTATATTGTCACCCTGCTTATTTAACTTCTGTGCAGAGTACATCATGAGAAACGCTAGGCTGGAAGAAACACAAGCTGGAATCAAGATTGCCAGGAGAAATATCAATAACCTCAGATATGCAGATGACACCACCCTTATGGCAGAAAGTGAAGAGGAACTAAAAAGCCTCTTGATGAAAGTGAAAGAGGAGAGTGAAAAAGTTGGCTTAAAGCTCAACATTCAGAAAACGAAGGTCACGGCATCCGGTCCCATCACTTCATGGGAAATAGATGGGGAAACAGAGGAAACAGTGTCAGACTTTATTTTGGGGGGCTCCAAAATCACTGCAGATGGTGACTGCAACCATGAAATTAAAAGACGCATACTCCTTGGAAAAAAAGTTATGACCAACCTAGATTGTATATTAAAAAGCAGAGACATGACTTTGCCGACTAAGGTCCATCTAGTCAAGGCTATGGTTTTTCCTGTGGTCATGTATGGATGTGAGAGTTGGACTGTGAAGAAGGCTGAGCACCGAAGAATTGATGCTTTTGAACTGTGGTGTTGGAGAAGACTCTGGAGAGTCCCTTGGACTGCAAGGAGATCCAACCAGTCTATTCTGAAGGAGATCAGCCCTGGGATTTCTTTGGAAGGAATGATGCTAAAGCTGAAACTCCAGTACTTTGGCGACCTCATGCGAAGAGTTGACTCATTGGAAAAGACTCTGATGCTGGGAGGGACTGGGGGCAGGAGGAGAAGGGGACGACAGAGGATGAGATGGCTGGATGGCATCACTGACTCGATGGACATGAATCTGAGTGAACTCCGGGAGTTGGTGATGGACAGGGAAGCCTGGCATGCTGTGATTCATGGGGTCGCAAAGAGTTGGACACGACTGAGCGATTGAACTGAACTGAGGACCCTGTAATCCTACCCACAGTATTTTGTTTTCATATTTTTGTAGGTAGCATTTTGTGCTTAAACAAGATACATTAGTACAAGAAAATTGTTTGCTACTTAATTCATAATATCCTGTATTTTTTTTATAAAACCCAATAAGCCCCAACAAAATACAGATCTATTTCATTTCTGACATTTGCTTTTACCTCATTGGTCATCTTGCCCAGCTGCAGTCTTCACTTTTTTAGTCAAATAAATGTCTCAAACCAAATGACAGAATTTTCATAACCTCTTAATGCTTTAAAATTCAGAATATTTAAGAAAGAAAGCTAGATAATTTCTTCAAAGACACACTAACAATGTCAACTGAAAATTTTTGATTAGTGCCATTTTATTTTATAAATCATTCTTGAAAATGAGAAACTTTTTAACAATTTTGAAGACAGTATTTGGAGAGCAATGATCAATGACATACATTTAATGAAATATTCTATCTTCTGAAGTCTGACAAGAAAACAAATAAGGAAAGGCTCTCTCATACTGTGTTGGTAGCAATGTAAGATGATACAAATTTCTTTTTCCTGTTTTGACATTTGGGGTAGACTTTTGTCAAATTTATTAATAAACTAAAATATATGTCTCTTTTAACCAGTACTCTTGCCTGAAAAAATCCCATGGACAGAGGAGCCTGGTAGGCTGCAGTCCATGGGGTCGCTAAGAGTCAGGCACGACTGAGCTACTTCACTTTCACTTTTCACTTTCATGCATTGGAGAAGGAAATGGCAACCCACTCCAGTGTTCTTGCCTGGAGAATTCCAGGGATGGTGGAGCCTGCTGGGCTGCTGTCTATGGGGTCGCACAGAGTCGGACACGACTGAAGTGACTTAGCAGCAGCAGTAGCAACCTAGTTATTTACTATTAGAAATACATTCCAAGGAAATAATGAGAAAAACTAACAAATATTTATTACCAGATATGCTCAATATACAGAGAAGGCAATGGCACCCCACTCTAGTACTCTTGCCTGGAAAATCCCAAGGATGGAGGAGCCTGGTGGGCTGCAGTCAATGGGGTCGCGAAGAGTCGGACACGACTGAGTGACTCCACTTTCACTTTTCCCTGCCGTGCATTGGAGAAGGACATGGCAACCCACTCCAGTGTTCTTGCCTGGAGAATCCCAGGGACGGGGGAGCCTGGTGGACTGCTGTCTATGGGATCGCACAGAGTCGGACATGACTGAAGCTACTAGCAGCAGCAGCAGCAGCAGCGTGCTCAATATAGGCCTTTTATAGCAATAAAAAAGTATCTTTTTAAATAATCAATAAGGGATGGGTCACATAAATTATAATATTACTAAATAAAAGGGATGAAATTAGATTAAATATTATCCTAAGCCTATAATAATTCCTTTTCAGAGACTAATTGTTTTCTTCTTTTATTCCCAAAAGAATTCCAGAAAATATCTAGCTTAAAGAAACTTTGCAGTAAATGATAGTTGAATTAATAAATGTCACTCCCAAGTCTATAGACTTAACCCTAGAGTCTGAGCTTTACACATGGTTCATGGAGGTGGAGTCTCAATCAGACCATTTTTGTTAGTAAATTGTATATGTGCAAAAGAATACATTAAAAAGGAAAACTATACATAAATTGGTGCTATAGAAATTGAAACTATTCATTATCTAGAATGGTTTTTAATTTTCAAGATAATTTCAGTGTTGAATTACTTTGCCTTAGATCAGTAAATCATTCATGCAAGGAAGCAATGCTGTGGCCATTAGAAGCCCACAGTAAGTAAATGACTGCTATTTATTTTTAATTACTACTGGGAAGAAGAGTTTCAGCTTTTTAAAGAAAAGCAAAACCAAGTTAAATATATCTTACTGTCATACAAATGTTCTTCAATTAAAATCAGTCAATTAGTTCTTGACATCACTACTGCTTTTATTATGAGACTCCTTCTAAGAACTACTATCCCAACATCAAGTGTTAATGATGTGGAAAAAACCCTTTTACTTACTTGTTGGCAAAGCACATTCTCCTGATAAGTCCAAATATTGGTTTACCTTATTAAACTGGCTATTTTGGATAAGGACTTAGAAAGGAAACAATTACCCATTTTGTCTACTTAAATAATCATTCAAGCAGAATTATGAAATAAAACTAATCATCTCTGCAATTATAGGGTAGGTTTTAAGTCAAGCATATTGTTTTGGAAACCGAATCTGATATAAAACTTAGACTCAGTTTCAATGCCATATAAACCAAGAGGTTAAGATATTTATGATAGAAAATCATAGTGTCATAAAATTACCAGTGATAGTTGCACATTTTCTTGCATTGACTATCTTATTTAAAAATTGTAAATACATGGAAAAGAATGCATGGTACAAAGTGCTCAACAAACATTTGTTAAATGAATGACCAAAGTGAAAGTGAAGTCGCTCAGTTGTGTCCGACTCTTTGTGACCCCATGGACTGTAGCCTATCAGGCTCCTCCGTCCATGGGATTTTCCAGGCAAGAGTGCTGGAGTGGATTGCCATTTCCTTCTCCAGGGGATCTTCCCAACCCAGGAATCGAACCCAGGTCTCCCGCATTGTAGGCTGACACTTTTCTATCTGAGCCACCAGGGAAGCCCCAAATGAATGACCAAAGGAATGTATAACTGAAGAATGAAAAATACTGTCACAAAGATCGAATAATATAGTACAAAGTACATAGAGTCTTGAAATAGACTAAACCAGTTTTAAACTGGATGCTATTAATATTACTTACAAGTAATCCTGTGCAAGTTACTTAGTTTCTACCTCTATTTGTATACTTTTAAAATGGGACAGATTAGACATACCCTAACTTGGAAGGAAAGTTATGACCAACCTAGAGAGCATATTCAAAAGCAGAGACATTACTTTGCCAACAAAGGTCCGTCTAGTCAAGGCTATGGTTTTTCCAGTGGTCATGTATGGATGTGAGAGTTGGACTGTGAAGAAGGCTGAGCGGTAAGAATTGATGCTTTTGAACTGTGGTGTTGGAGAAGACTCTTGAGAGTCCCTTGGACTGCAAGGAGATCCAACCAGTCCATTCTGAAGGAGATCAGCCCTGGGATTTCTTTGGAAGGAATGATGCTAAAGCTGAAACTCCAGTACTTTGGCCACCTCATGCTAAGAGTTAACTCATTGGAAAAGACTCTGATGCTGGAGGGATTGGGGGCAGGAGGAGAAGGGGACAACAGAGGATGAGATGGCTGGATGGCATCACTGACTTGATGGACATGAGTTTGAGTGAACTCCGGGAGTTGGTGATGGATAGGGAGGCCTGGCGTGCTGCGATTCATGGGGTCACAAAGAGTCGAACACGACTGAGTGACTGAACTGAACTGAACCGAACTGAACGGGGTTGAGGGCAGGGGAAGAGGGTATCAGAGGATGAGATGGCTGGATGGCATCACTGATTGAACACGAACTTGGACAAACTCAAGGAGATGGTGAGGGACAGGGAAGCCTCGTATGCTGCAGTCCATGGTGTCACAAAGAGTCAGACACGATTGGGTGACTGAACAACAACAATGGGGTTGAGAGAAGGCTTAAGTAGTTAGATGACAATATAACAGAGAGGCTGCTATAGAGTATAGTCTCTGCAGACAGTCTATCTTGGAGTTGATATCTGGCTTAACACTTTAAAGTTTATGTAACCTTGGGTAAGTCGATAAAGGTCTTAAATGTCAGTTACCATATTTGCAGAATGGGGCAAATAATAGTACCTAACTCAAAAACTGTTCTATGGATAAAAGTGGCATGTATTAAACACTTGATAAATGGATTCTCTTAGAAATGAGACTTTCTAAGTAAAGCACTCAATGTATTTCTAATGTATAGTAAGAACTCAGTAAGCTCAGTAAGCGGTAGTTATTATTGCTATCATCTTCTTTGTCCACTATTTTCTTTCATTTTATAATTCAGAATGTGTTCAGTTTCTACTGCTTATTAGCATCAGTCTTTTAAAATTACCTGAGCTATGCTTCAATAATTCCTTTTCCCTACATTTGCACTGGCCTTGTAGACTATTTTTAATGGTACAGTGAATCTTATTTTTTCTTTTATTCTTATGCCCTTCTGGGACATTCTAAAACTTATATGTGAAAACACAATATATATGCTTGTGCATATTCAAACACTCAGAGAGTACTAGGTGAAAGCACAATCTACCTATGCTTTTACTTACTAACCACTTGCATATTTGAATGTTGCTATGCTAAAAGAGAATGGTTTACCTAGACACTAGACAGCGTGTGAGCTATAGAACCCTGCTGAAATGCATCCCATATACAGAGTGTATATTTTTCCCCCTCAGGTTTCAATCTAACTTTTAAAAAAATAACCCAAAGTGGCTTTGAAAAATATGATGTTAAAATATTGAGCTGGTTCTCTTTAGGACTGTCAAAGAAATATAATACTCCTAATAGAATATCTCTAGAGAAGGAATTTTAAATAGCTTTGTGCTCCTGAATTCACATAAAAGAAAGACAAGATAATCTTTTAGGTGATTTAACAGTTAAGTGAAGTGTCAGCCTACAAGGTTGTATGTATCTATGGGTTGCAAATAATTTTGGTTTTGACAGACAAAAATTAATTCTGTATGGTATTCTAACTATCTATCTACAAAAAGGCATTTTTTTATACTAGTTCTACCAAGACAAGTTACCTAGGTCTTATAAATGGAAAGAAGAATGATTGCTTCCAATTTGATTTGACCTTGAAAACAATGATTTTTTAAGTCTCTGAATATTTTGAGTCATCAATTGAACACAAAATTGTCTATATAATCCCTGATGTCACAAGAAGGAAACAAATTCATATTTAAAGTATCTCATAAGCACACACACATAGATATTCTTAATGTAGGTAATCAGTATTAATAAATCATGATTGTTTAAGGTATTTTTAATTATTTATTTTTCAAAGAATTCTGTTAATTTATTTTCATTGTGCAAAGTAGATGCTGCCCTGAGGGTGTTCACTGGACATTCCCAGGATCCTAGATCCCTGAGTTTTCATTGTCAAGAGGGATTAAGAGTACAGAGTTCAGGGCTGTGTAAGATCAAGAGCTAGAACCAGATTGCTCTTATCATCATTAATAGACTGGACTAGAAAAAAAGATACCTATCATCAGGAAAAGAAAATGAAAAGAATATTGCCTGTCTAAGGCAGGGGTCCCCAAACTCCAGGATCTAAGGCCTGGTAATCTGAGGTGGAAGAGAAGTAATAACAATAGAAATAAAATGCTCAATAAATGTAATGCACTTGAATCATCCTGAAACCAACCCCATTCCCAGTCCATGGAAAAACTGTCTTCCACGAAACTGGTCGCTGGTGTCAAAAAGGTTGGGGGCTGATGATCTAGGGTGATTTCTGGAAGGGAAAAGATTCTCCCTTGAAAATCCACATACCACTCTCAAAGTGTGATTGGGGTTAAGATTTACATTGCTTATGGTTTGGAACAGTTAAGAATTCATTTTAAATGACTCCAAGAATCTGGCAGAAGGAACTATAAATCTTTTCAGGGATAATCTGTCAATTCAGAGTTTGAGTTTTCAAGTTTTCTATAAATAAGTTCCTACCAATAGGCACTTACTATCCAAAGACAGAAATCACAAGGAAGTAGCCAGCATTAATGAGTAAGAAGGTGTGTTAGTCATTCAGTTATGTGCAGCCCCATGGACTGTAGCCCTCAAGCTTCCTCTGTCCATGGAATTCTCCAGGCAAGAATACTGGAGTAGGTAGGCTTTCCTTTCTCTAGAAGATCTTCCTGACCCAGGGATTGGATGACTATAAATGAAAGAAAGAAAAACTGCCATATCTATCTAAAAGATTGCTTAGACTTTAGCACAGAGAGATAAGGAAATGAAAAGTAGGAGAGATGGAGAATGTTATTAGAAAATGTAATGTCAGTGTAATTAGAGTCCCAAAGGAAGAAAATAAAAAAGCACCAAGGAAGATGTAACATTTGAGAGATAGTAACATACTTTTCTACAAATGATAAAAGTATGACTTACAGCTTCTGTAATCAAAGTAAATCACAAGTGAGATAAATAAATAGAAAGAAATCACACTGTGATATACCATAATAAAACTGCAGAACACTAAGAACTCCTCTTCCCTAAAAATTTTATAAGAGCTGCCAGACCAAAAAGAAAAGATTACTTTCAAAGGAATAATGACCTGCCAACAGAGTTTCCTTGTTAAGACAGAAACATCATTCAGCAATTTTAAGTGTGAAATTCAATGAATTTTCAAAATCTACCCAAGCACATAATCACTAGGTCAATATATGAAACACCTGAATCACCCAAAAATGTTTGGTCATGCTCTTCCCCAAGCAAATCTGCCTCCATCTCCATCCTTGGCTCCAAGTTGAGTTTTCTGTCACTATGTTGCTCATTTACTCAGTCGTGTCCAACTCTACAATCCCATGGACTGCAGCACACCAGGCTTCCCTGTTCTTCACCTTCTCCTGGAGCTTGCTCAAACTCATGGCCATTGAGTCAGTGATGCCATACAACCATTTCATCCTGTTGTCCCCTTTCTAGAATTTTATATAAATGGAATCGTTCCATATGCATTCCTTTATTTGCATTCCTTTATTGTTTTCGAACGTACTCTATTTGCTTTTGAGATTAATCCATGTTGCTGCATATATTAGTCATTTGTTACTTGTTTCTTAATACTATACTACTATAGAGGTATGTCAATAACACAATTAGTTTATCATTAAGTAGTTCATGGACACGGGTTGCTTCCAGTTTCTGGCTATTATAAATAAAGCAGCAATGAACATAAAAATCGAAGAATTGATGCTTTTGAACTGTGGTGTTGGAGAGGACTCTTGAGAGTCCCTTGGACTGCAAGGCGATCCAACCAGTCCATTCTGAAGGAGATCAGCCCTGGGATTTCTTTGGAAGGAATGATACTAAAGCTGAAACTCCAGTACTTTGGCCACCTCATGCAAAGATTGACTCATTGGAAAAGACTCTGATGCTGGGAGGGACTGGGGGCAGGAGGAGAAGGGGACGACAGAGGATGAGATGGTTGGATGGCATCACTGACTCGATGGACTTGAGTCTGAGTGAACTCCGGGAGTTGGTGATGGACAGGGAGGCCTGGCATGCTGTGATTCATGGGGTCGCAAAGAGTCGGACACAACTGAGCGACTGAACTGAACGTAAAAATATTTGTGTGGATATATGTTTTCATTTCTCCCGGGTAAATATCTACAAGTGAAATAGCTGAGTCATATAGTAACTGAATGTTTAACCTCATGGCAAATTTGTCAGACTGACTTTCAAAGGAGCTGTACCAATAGTATGTGAGTTCCAGCTGTTCCACAAACACTTGTGATGTTGGTGTTCAGTCACTAAGTTGTGTCCTACTCTGCAGCTCCATGGACTGCAGAACACAAGGCTTCCCTGTCCTTCATGATCTCCTGGAGTCTGCTTAAATTCATATCCATTGAGTTGGTGATGCTATCTAACCATCTTATCCTCTGTCACCTCCTTCTCCTCCTGTCCTCAATCTTTCCCACTATCAGGGTCTTTTCCAATGAGTCAGCTTTTTGCACTGGGTGGCTAAAGTATTAGAGCTTCAGCTTTGGCATCAGTTCTACCAATGAATACTCAGGGTTGATTTCCTTTAGGATTGACTGGTTTGATCTCCCTGCAGTCCAAGGGACTCTCAAGACTCTTCTCGAGCACCCCAGTTCAAAAGCATCAGTTTTTTTGGTGCTCAGTCTTCTTTATGGTCCAACTCTCACATGTGTCCATGACTACTGGAAAAATCATAACTTTAAATACAGGGACCTTTGTTGAGAAAATGATGCCTCTGCTTTTTGATTATGTTGTCTACGTTTGTCATAGCTTTCCTTCCAAAGAGCAAGAGTTTTTTAATTTCATAGCTGCAGTCACCATCCACAGTGATTTTGGAGCCCACGAAAAGGAAAAGGAAATCTGTTACTGCTTCCACCTTTTCTACTTTTATTTGCCATGAAACCAGATGCCATGATCCTAGTTTTTTCAATATTGAATTTTAAGCCAGCTTTTTCACTTTCCTCTTTCACTCTCATCAAGAGGCTCTTTAGTTTCTCTTTACTCTTTGCCATTAGACTGGTATCTTCTGCATACCTGAGATTGATACTTCTCACCACACACTAACACTTGATAAATATCATTCTTTTAACTTTTGGTGGCTGTGGTTTAGTTGTTAAGTCACGTCCCAGGGACTGTAGCTTGCCAGAATCCTTAGTCCATAGGATTTCCTAAGCTAGAATACTGGAGTGGGTTGCCATTTCCTTCTCCAGGGGATCTTCCCCACTCAGGGAGCAAGCTCGTATCTCCTGTTTGGCAAGTGGTTTCCTACACTGAAGGTTGATATTTTACTGACTGAGCTAGCAGGGGCGTACAGTGGTTGTAATGTGCATTTCCCTAGCGATTAATGATTTGGAGTGCTTATTTATCCTTTGTTTTCTTCATGGGTGAAAGATCTATTAAATTTCTTTAAAATTAAATTTTTGTTTTTTTGTTTGCCTTTTTATTATTTAGTTGTATGATTTCTTTATACAGTCTTTATAAAATTTACCAGAGTTTTGGCAAGTATTTCTTCCTAATACGTGGCTTTTTTTTTTTTTTTTTTTCATTTTCTTAACAGTGTTTTTCTTCAAAGAACAAATATAGTAAATATTGATGAAGTTCACTTAGCTGATTCTTTTCTTTCATGGTATTTGCCTTTTATACTTTAAGAAATCTTTGCCTAAACCAAAATCACAAAGATTCTCTCCTTTTTATTCCCCTGTTTTATAGTTTCAGTACTTACAAAAACTATGGTAAGAAAGTTCAAATTTATTTTTCTTTATTTCATCTTACTTTTCTTTTCTTTTTGCATGTGGAAATCCAAATTTTCTAGCACTCTTCTTTGAAAACATTATCCTTTCTTTATTAAATTATCTTGTGCTTTGGACTGAGTTACGTGCCCTGAGAATTCATATATTGAACTCTACCTTCCAGTGTGATGACATTTGGAGATGGAGGCTATGGGGAGGTTTATTATGTTTAAATGAGGTCTTAAGGCTAGGCTCCTCATGATGGGATTAGTGCTTTTATTAGAAGAGACCACAGAGGTGGCTCATCCCCTGCCTCCTTCTCTACTACATGAACAGTTATACTAATAACATGTAGGAAAGGAGAAACATGTTTGTAAATAAATTCTCCCTGGTAGTTCAGACAGTAATGAGTCTTCATGCAACGTGGGAGACCCAGGTTCAGTCCCTGGGTCGGAAAGATCCCCTGAAGAAGGAATGGCAATGGCACTCCAGTATTCTTGCCTGGGAAATCCCATGGACATAGGAGCCTGGCAGGCTACAGTCCATGGGGTCCCAAAGAGTCAGACATGACTAAGTGACTAATCCTCAACTCAAGGGAAGAGTAGGTATACATATTACCTTTAGACTTTGTTAACTACATATTTTAAAAGTTTTAAGAGTAATAATGTAGTGTATAACTTCCAAGTCAAATAAGAAATAGTATGTTAAAATAGCCATTAAGGCAAAAGAATGCAGGAGAAGATGAGAAAAATGGGGAAAGTAAGATCAATAGAAAGCACAGAAATCAGATGGCATATAAATATATCAGTGATTATAATAAAAGTAAATGAACTAATCTAGCTGTCTGGAAAAAAAAAAAGAACTGTTCAACTAAGGAAAAATTCTAGTTATGTGCTGCTTATAAGAGAGATACACAAAGCAAAAGGACATAGATACATAGAGAAGTTGACAATATAATAATATACTATAATTAATATCAGACAAAATGCAAACATTTCTGAGATAAGACAAGTTGCAATAGAACCTGATCATGGAACACTACTGATGTCTAGTTTACCCTATAGAAGGATTTTAACCAGAAAAGTGAGCCTAGAAGTCTTTAATGAATAAAGTTAAATTTTGGTCCTAAAGTCCATGGTTGGGGTACTGTTCTAAAAACTGCAAATAATTCTGTTACCACAATGAGACAAGCTTTTTGCTATTCAATTCTCTCTTGTCAGTATACATGTTGCCAATCATTATGTTATTTAGCAATTAAATGCTGAAATATGGAGACTCAGTTTTCCTTTCTGTGGAGCTTGACTTGAATTGGAAATGAAATATATGCAATTAATAGAGGCTGAATTTAAGCAAATTAAGTGATAAAATTTCTAGGAAGTTCAATCGCATATAGCTAACTATAAGGATTATGTCTTTTAGGCTCACAGTTGGAAAGACCCTAGCAGTGATCTAAGATAACTCCTTTTTGCACAGACAAAATGGATACAAAAAGCATGTAGGTGAAATCACCTAATTAGTTAGTGGCAGGGCAAATGCAGGCAATGAAAACCAGATTCCATAATTTCCTTTCCATTGCATGGATCATAAGTACTTGAGATTTCAAAGAATATGTCTTAACATATTTTGCTGAAAAAAATGAAATGTCATTTTCTAAATAAACTATAGCCTGTTGCTAGGTAATCAGAGAAAGTCTATTTAGCTCATTTAAATTAGAAATTAGATTTATACATCTTTACAATAAAGTTACAGAATTAATTTTATAAATTTAATGTGAATGCTCCTACTACAGCTAAGAATTTTTTTTTTTTATTATGAATAGTTTTAATCAACTTGTTTAGTTTTAAATAGAGATTTCAGGTTTACATTGAGTTTAGAAACAGTTATTTATTTCTCGTTGCAGACAAAACTAAACTCTACATCTCTCTTCCCGAGCGAGGAGCTGGGTGAAGCCACAAAAGCTTTGCTGGATAGTCTCGGGAATCTGGCCCGAGAGGTAAGTCATATCTTTTCAGTCTGAGGGGGCAGACCATCCATTATGACTTTTTTACACCCTGAACTTGATTCAGAGAGTCCATTTGATATGCATGTCATAAAAAATGTAAAATCAACTTTAGAAGCATCTGTGACCTTAAAATTACTTGGTTTGATCTCCTTACTTTATTTTTTTTTCTTTTATTTTTTTTTTAATTTTAAAATCTTTAATTCTTACATGTGTTCCCAAACATGAACCCCCCTCCCACCTCCCTCCCCATAACATCTCTGTGGGTCATCCCCATGCACCAGCCCCAAGCATAGCAATTTACAAATTCAATGCAATCCCTATCAAGCTACCAGCCATATTTTTCACAGAACTAGAACAAATAATTTCAAGATTTGTATGGAAATACAAAAAACCTCGAATTGCCAAAGCAATCTTGAGAAAGAAGAATGGAACTGGAGGAATCAACTTGCCTGACTTCAGGCTCTACTACAAAGCTACAGTCATCAAAACAGTATGGTACTGGCACAAAGACAGAAATATAGATCAATGGAACAAAATAGAAAGCCCAGAGATAAATCCACACACATATGGACACCTTATCTTTGACAAAGGAGGCAAGAATATACAATGGAGTAAAGACAATCTCTTTAACAAGTGGTGCTGGGAAAACTGGCCAACCACTTGTAAAAGAATGAAACTAGATCACTCTCTAACACCGCACACAAAAATAAACTCAAAATGGATTAAAGATCTAAATGTAAGACCAGAAACTATAAAACTCCTAGAGGAGAACATAGGCAAAACACTCTCAGACATAAATCACAGCAGGATCCTCTATGATCCACCTCCCAGAACTCTGGAAATAAAAGCAAAAATAAACAAATGGGATCTAATTAAAATTAAAAGCTTCTGCACAACAAAGGAAAATATCAGCAAGGTGAAAAGACAGCCTTCTGAATGGGAGAAAATAATAGCAAATGAAGCAACTGACAAAGAACTAATCTCAAAAATATACAAGCAACTTATGCAGCTCAATTCCAGAAAAATAAACGACCCAATCAAAAAATGGGCCAAAGAACTAAATAGACATTTCTCCAAAGAAGACTTACGGATGGCTAAGAAACACATGAAAAGATGCTCAATATCACTCATTATCAGAGAAATGCAAATCAAAACCACAATGAGGTACCACTTCACACCAGTCAGAATGGCTGCGATCCAAAAATCTGCAAGCAATAAATTCTGGAGAGGGTGTGGAGAAAAGGGAACCCTCCTACACTGTTGGTGGGAATGCAAACTAGTACAGCCACTATGGAGAACAGTGTGGAGATTCCTTAAAAAATTGCAAATAGAACTCCCTTATGACCCAGCAATCCCACTGCTGGGCATACACACCGAGGAAACCAGAATTGAAAGAGACACATGTACCCCAATGTTCATTGCAGCACTGTTTATAATAGCCAGGACATGGAAACAACCTAGATGTCCATCAGCAGATGAATGGATAAGAAAGCTGTGGTACATATACACAATGGAGTATTACTCAGCCATTAAAAAGAATTCATTTGAATCAGTTCTGATGAGATGGATGAAACTGGAGCCGATTATACAGAGTGAAGTAAGCCAGAAAGAAAAACACCAATACAGTATACTAACGCATATATATGGAATTTAGAAAGATGGCAATGACGACCCTGTATGCAAGACAGGAAAAAAGACACAGCTGTGTATAATGGACTTTTGGACTCAGAGGGAGAGGGAGAGGGTGGGATGATTTGGGAGAATGGCATTCTGTCATGTATACTATCATGTAAGAATTGAATCGCCAGTCTATGTCTGACGCAGGATACAGCTAAGAATTTTTTGAGTGATGAATATTCTTGATATATTTTTTCTAAATTTGAATTATAGGAGTGTGCGACAAAAATGAACTGTGACAATTTCCTTAATATACAGAATGTTTTCTCTTGTTAAACATGTATTCTGAAAATACTGTGTACATAAAAACCAATGCAACTGTTAGTGAGAACTGGAGAAAGATATCAACAATCAGATTCCACCCATGCTGTATCAGGCATGTATTTAACCCATACTGAGGCCATGTCGATTGATCCAGAAATGGGGTGGCAGTTTATGCTGTTATTTCGTGTATTATGGTTAGTTTGTGAGGATAAGGTTATGAACAGCATAAAGGTGTGGGCCAGAGCACGGAGAAGAATAAGATCCTGTCCCTTCTACCAAGACTGTAAATTATACCATGATTCAAAACATAAGCTACAAAGTAAAAGTGAATTTGCTCAGTCGTTTCCTACTCTTTGCAACCCCATGGACTGTAGCCTACCAGGTTCCTCTGTCCATGGGATTTTCCAGGCAAGAGTACTGGAGTGGGGTGCCACTTCCTTCTCCAGGAGATCTTCCCGACCCAGGGATTGGACCCTGGTCTCCCACATTGTAGGCAGAAACTGTACTGTCTGAGCCACCAGGGAAGTCATAAGCCACAAAGCAGTCTATAAATAAATATATATAAATACACGTATACACATATACAGTCTAAACTACCACAACAAAATTTCACAAGTTGGAAGCATCTGCCAGAAAATAATTGGTAAGTGGAGGAATATATAAGTGAAGGAACATCAAATGTTGCTAACTGCATAGGTATTCAAAGTATGGTGTTGTTTTAGCCTCAAATAGTCAGAAAAAGCATTGTGTCTCTTTGAATCAAGATGTGAAGAACAGATAAAAACAAAAAGGTAAAGAACGTAGTGTGCATTTCAAATCTCATTCACTTACAGACAAAAACAAAAAAATGGATTTCTTTTTTCTTACTACTTTATTTTCTGAAGATACGCCACTATAAAATAAGGGAGATACTTTAGAAATCACTTTCTCATTAAGACATTCAATTGTTATATTTATATACAAAAATGAAATGTATTTAAATTATTTTATTCTGAGTATATTATTGATTTTTCTCTTAAATATTCTATCTGTTATTATAGTATGCCCTAACTTAGATCATATTGAGTCAAAAATTTTAAGGTAAATATATTATTGAATTATAACATAATTATAAACATTATATAAGCTATCTGAATATATAAATGATAAATCCATAAAGAAAATAATGTATCTAACACACATATATTTAAAATTAATTTTTTTGCTAAAATGATTATCAATTATACAAAATATCAAAGGTGTATATACCATAATCAGTGGATCTTATCACATAATAAAAATAGTGACTTATATTGTTATTCCATGCATGGCTTCCTAGCAAACCAATTTAAACAGAACAGTGAACTTGTAATGCATAATTTTATTTTTCAGAAAAATCAATATGTATTATAAATGGTATTGCTACACTTGTTTACAAAGTTCTCTTTTGAAATAATTTCCTGATTGTCCACTTCATTTATCATTTAGTTTCAAAGGTTTTTCCCACATGCTAGTTTTAAAGGGGGGAGGGACACATTTCAGTGCTTTTTTAATGTAAGGTCCAAAAACACCTAGTTATTATAGAAACTATGAATAATTTTCCTTCTGTTTGCTCTAATCTCAGTTTTATAACTTTAAGTTTTTAGTGTTAAAATAAATGGTTACTATTTATTCCCTACAAACAAAATTAATGACCCTTTAGATTAATTACCAGTAAAACAAAATATAAATGCCTCAGAGCTAAGGAGATCATAAAACAAGGGGTCTTCTTTAAAAGTATCTCTTTAGAATAGGAACAACAGATAATTTTGAAGCTGGAAAGCAGTGTGGCAGAGGGCAAATTAATGTGGGCTCCCCAGCTAGACAGACTTTTGGTGAACTCCAGGTGTGCCACTTTCTACTTGCATGGCCTTGAGTTCACCTGTTGTAACAGATGATAATACTATCTGCTTCATAGAGGCCTGATGAGAGATGAGATAATGCATGTAACATTTTTAGAATAGTATCTGGCAGAATAAACTCCAATAAATTGTCATCAGAATTAAGGAATAAGCTTAGCTGTTCTTATGATATAGTAATTAATGCAGCTAGGAAAACAAAAAAGCTTTTCTAAATCAAATTAATTCCACAAATATTTATTAAGTACCCAGTGGTATCTGGAGAAAGGAATGGCAACCCACTCCAGTATTCTTTGCCTGGAGAATTCCATGGATAAAGGAGCCTGATGGGCTACAGTCCATGGGATCACAAAGAGTCAAACACGACTTAGGGACTAATACATACACACACCCTCCAGTGATTTCAAGAAACTGTTATATACTAGAAATGTAAACATAAATATGACACAGTCCTTCCCTGGAACAATTTGTAGCTTAGCCAGGTAAACAGACAACTTTTTAAAACATAACAGTTTCAACTCAAAGTGGTAAGTCAATGTTATAGGGGCAGAGAGGGCAAAATAAGGAGCTGAGTAAGAGATATCCAAGTCAGCTAGGATTACTGAATAGTTTTTCAGGAAAAGGTGACACTTTTCATACATTATACCCATAATTCTGAAATTAATTATCAACATCTATGAATCACATGATGAATATAAATTGTCACCATCCCTAAACCACCAAATTTAAGCCAAGGAATAATTTTGCCACTGTGGATGAAGAACATCATCTGCCACATCAGTAAACAAAGGATTTCAAGCCATCAGCCACTAAGGCAGCCCCCTCCCCAGCCCTGACTGTGTGCCCTGAGAGGGTTCAGTATGGGAAGACAGGATACAGGCCCTAAACAGTTAAACTATAAATCAAAGAAGTGATTTCAATGAGCCCTGACAGACTCTGGCAATCTTCCTATATATAGAAAAGCACTAAATTCATTAACTTGAGATGTCTGGTTTTCTTTAATTAACAGTAATCTTTTGATGTCCTGAGTATCTGGGTTTTGTTGTGAAACCCCTGTGTATCGACTCCTCCCTTACCTCTTGGGAGCAGTCGCTCAGCATTACCTGAGAGGCTGCCTCCCAGACTTGGGTCTTCAGAAAATCTTTGAATAAAACATAATTCTCAACTTTCAGGTTGTGCTTTTTTTTCCCAGCTGATACAACCATTAATAAACCAGTATTTTAAATCATTTTTAAAAATAATTTGAAAGCTATATGTATAAGCTAGAATTGAGGAAAGCTTTTCAAAGCAAGACTAAACCCAAAATTATAAAATAAAATATAAAAATACCTGAATATTTAAGAATTAAAAACTTTTTGTATCATAAGGTTTAAAATCAGCAGATTAACACTACTTTGAAAGGAAGCTGCACAAATGGCATATAAAGGGATAATACCTATACCATAAAGGAGCCCTCACAAAGTCACTCACATTAAAAAAAAAAAAAAGGGTAAAACAATCCAACAGAAAATGGGTACAAGATATAAATAGGCAAGTTACTGATGAGACATATGAAAAATTCACTAGCAGTCAGGAAAATACAAATTAGAGTAAACACAAGATAATACTTTACAATCAACAGCTGAAAAATTAAAAAAGAGCTTTAACATCTGCAGGTAGCAGAGGTACAGGAAAAGAATACTCTTTTACTGGCAACAATATGAAGATTTATAATCTTTTTGGAAAGCAATCTGGCAATACCTATAAAATTCTAAAACTTCATTTGTCTTATGACCTAGCAATTCCAGTACTGGGATTCAATGCCATAAAAATACTTGTATAAGGACACAGGTACAATAATGGTTATTACAACATTGCTCATGATGGCCAAAAAACTGGAAGCAAAGATAATAACTACAAACAGAGGAATTATTTAAGAAATGATGCCAGACCCCATGTCACAGAATGCTATTCAACCCAGGAAAAGAACAAAAATAAAGCTATTAATTGACTTGAGAGATTTTTCCAAAAGCATTGTTGAATGATAAAAGTAGAAAAGCACATGTGCTATTTTTACTTTTGTGAAAGAATGATGACAAAATATCACCATATATGTAAATGTGAATATAGGAAGTATTTTGTCAGAATAAAGAAAACCATATTCAGAAGAGGCTGTAGATCTGAGAGGCGGGTGAGGAAAACAATACAAAGGAGAAAGAAGGAAGAGTAAAGACAATCAGCACACGCACAAAAAAATCAAAGAGCATTTCTAAATAAAGCATTATGGTATTACCATACCTATGCCTTCCTGAAAACTTTAAGTAGATTCATATAAAAATAACTAAAATAGACAAAATGCAAATATACGTATATGTGTGTGTATATATATATATAAAAAAGCAAAACATAAACATTTAGAGATGAGCTAAAAAGCATCGTTTCATAGCAGGGAAACTAGACAAAAAATAACAATAAGGAGTAAAACAGACACTAATTTATAAAAGCCAGAAATGTTAATTGGGTGTAATATTTCCAGAGGTCCTCCCACTTGGGGTCTTTCTTTTTAGGCTGAATGCATCAGCAGATAAATGTTGCAAGGCAGCAGGGACAAAGGGCATACCAGTTTACAGAAATATCTTTTATTTTGCTATACCTAAGAGTCTTTAAGTAGCCATTCACCATTCTAAGCAAAGGATCTGTCAAATGTTAGTTCCAGTAAGATAAGTCATTTGTACTCAAGTTGTGATTATGAAATGTCTTTGTATTTAGAAGTCAAAAAATTTAGATTCATCCACAGATACTGAAGGTTAAGAAAGGCAAATTTTCATCTCTGCCCTCTTAGACTGTTCAGCAAGGCCTGTGAAGTAAACTGACTTGAGCATCCCTGGGTTTTGGTATTTGAGGAGGGTCCTGGAAGCAATTCCCCTCTGATACTAAGGGACAACTAACTGGATGCAATTTATGTAAGTTTTATGGTATATCAATTCAGTTCAGTCACTCAGTCGTGTCCGACTCTTTGCAACCCCATGAATCACAGCATGCCAGGCCTCCCTGTCCATCACCAACTCCCAGAGTTCACTCTGACTCACGGCCATCGAGTCAGTGATGCCATCCAGCCATCTCATCCTCTGTCATCCCCTTCTCCTCCTGCCCCCAATCCCCGCATGAGGTGGCCAAAGTATTGGAGTTTGAGCTTGAGAATCATTCCTTCCAAAGAAATCGCAGGGCTGATCTCCTTCAGAATGGATTGCTTGGATCTCCTTGCAGTCCAAGGGACTCTCAAGAGTCTTCTCCAATACCACAGTTCAAAAGCATCAATTCTTCGGTGCTCAGCATTCTTCATAGTCCAACTCTCACATCCATACATGACTACTGGAAAAACCATAGCCTTGACTAGATGGACCTTAGTCGGCAAAGTAATGTCTCTGCTTTTTAATATACTATCTAGGTTCGTCATAACTTTTCTTCCAAGGAGTAAGCATCTTTTAATTTCATGGCTGCAGTCACCATCTGCAGTGATTTTGGAGCCCCCCAAAATAAAGTCTGACACTGTTTCCACTGTTTCCCCATCTATTTCCCATGAAGTGATGGGACCAGATGCCATGATCTTCGTTTTCTGAATGTTGAGCTTTAAGCCAACTTTTTCACTCTCCTCTTTTACTTTCATCAAGAGGCTTTTTAGTTCCTCTTCACTTTCTGCCATTAGGGTGGTGTCATCTGCATATCTGAGGTTATTGATATTTCTCCTGGCAATCTTGATTCCAGCAATAGGAACCCTCATAAGCAATGAAGACCCAAAGAAAGGCAGAACCTACCCACACGTTTTCTATAGATGCTAAACAAAGAGAGGCAATTATGGAGAAGTAACTGAATTATGTGCAGAGGCTAAAGGAAGATGACTTATTTTAGAAGGTCCATTTTTGTAGAAATCTCTGGGTCTCAGTTTCTTGTCCTTGATATTAAGAATGTTACTTTGCTCCTATTACAGCAAGTCATCATTCACGTGAGAAGTCCATCTCCTGCTTTTAAGAAAAGGGGAACAGGATTTGCTATTTTTCAAGTCTTTTAAACTCAAAATAATCCTTTTGCCAAGATGGCATATTTTGGAGTGACGTATTCTACCACCCCTCACAGGCAAAAGTAAAACATAAAAATAAAGAAAAACTGAAACAACAAAAAATCAAACCAGATGAGAGCAACAACAAAAAGAATATATTTTCTACTTCCTGAGAAATTGCTCCCCATCTGTGATTAAAATTAAGAGAGAAAGATACAAGAGAGGGGATACCTACTGATTGGCTGAGGCTGCTCTGGGTCTTCTGGCAGAAAATTCATAATCAAAAGAGATCCTCCAGCTACAAAATCAGTTGTTTTTCCTAAGTTCATTTTAATGAAAAAACTTAGCCACAATTCTACATAGTCATTAGATTCAAACCTACTATCCTCTTTGGGGTAGAAAGCTCTGGAAAACTTCTGCCTCTGTACTCCTGTTCAGAGTTGATGATTTAATGTTTTTAAGCCATTTTAATGCCTTCTGGGATATAAAAACAACTTTTTAATTGAGGCATGTGAACTGACCGATTTGTTTCCTTTTCCTCTGATCTTCGTGGAAGCCTGCAATTTTATGTTTTGAGAATGGGTTTCTCTACTCATTATTAACTCTATAATAATAGAGTTAACTCTTCTCATTATTTATTGCTTACAACAATTATGAAACTATTTGATCTTCAAAATGTAGCCTGATGCAGTATCTTTTGAAATAACTTTTCATTTATTTTTTAATCAGTGTTTCTTTTTAAGTTTTAATTACCTAATAATAACATTTTGATACATAACTATATTACAAGGACCAACTGGACTTTAGTTAAATTCAAATTGAGATTCTTCTTTATACATGATCAATATTGCAAAATAGTAGAACTAACTAATCAAAGTCAGCAGGGATTAGTTTAATCATCAATCATTTTCCAACCAAATATTCCTTAATACGTCCCTATTTAATAGTTTCATTCAAACCAAGTACTACAGAGAGAGAATATAATGACTTCTTAAAAGAATTACCATACTAGATTACACATTTGACAGCAATAGATTTGTTTTTATAAAATATAAATATGAATAAAACAGGTATTGTAAAGTACAAAATACGCAAATTGCTAATTTCAATCCAAATTGCTTCAGCCTACAAGAAACTGTATTATAAATCCACATTATAATGCTTAGAATGCCAGTGTTATATAAATAAGTGAGAGAATTGTTTGTAGGTGACAAAGGATGATGTTTTCCCTGCTCTAGTCATAGGACTATTACATGGTGGCAGGGCCCTGACCTGGGAATTTTCTGGGCTACAAAACATGGATGAAGTTATGGATCAAGTACCTGGTTATCAAGAAGTGGTTTGCTGTAAACATAAAGTTCACTAAAGGCTTCCTAGACTACTTTGCTTCATAATTATGTTTGGATATTTGCTACCAATGATGTAAATTTCAAGTAAGTAGCAAGCAATTTTATCCGCTTCCAAGAAATGTGCTCTGGAGTGTATGTCTGACTTTTCCATTATGGAGGAGAAAATACAGAGAATGTTCAATTCAGATAGAAAGAATAGGAAATCACTTTTAATGAGGTCTTATTAAACTTCTAATGTAACCCAGAATAATATTAAGCAGCATAAAACTGACTTCTCTATCCACTGAGTCCATATGGTGAAGACTGACTTGTAAGAAACTGAATTCAAGTGGGTAAAGTATATCTTAAGAAGATGTAATTTCTCATATTTTTGTCAAGATATAAATTGAAGTGTAAATTCTCCCTCCATAGACACAGCCTCTTGATATTTTACCATGTAGGCCAATTGCTGTCCTAAAATAAATTTTTAAATGATATAAATCACCTTGTGAGACTTTGAAACCAGGTGGAAAAACTACAGTTAAAAAGAAAAAAAAAATCATTTTTATTTATATCTGGGGAGTCTAACACTGCTTCCTTCCTCCTCAGCTCCCATGCTGGTCCACCCACCAGCATCTACTTCCTGGACTCCCAGTTACCTCCTCATTTGTCTTCATGTCTCTACCCACCTCTATCTCTAGTCATTCTCTACATAAGTCCACTCATGGCCTATGTCTGCTCTGTTGAAAAATGTCCAGTGGCTTCCTCTCACACTTAGAATAAAATGCAAATTTCTTACTGTAACCTACGAGACCTTACATCTGAGATTTTGGGTCTTGGAACTATAGATATTATGAACAAGATAATTCTTAGCCATGAGGGGCTATCCTATGCAATTTGAGATGTTTAGTAGTATTCCTGGCTTCCATACACTAGAGGCCAGTCACATCCCTTTCACAGCTGTGACAACCAAAAATGTCACCATTGCCAAATGTACCTCATGGGCAAAGTCACTCCTTCTAGGAATCACTTCTCTGCGTGATGTGGCCCCTCATGACACCTCTGTCCTCATCTTCTCTGGCTTACTGGACTTCAGTTCCACTAGCCTCATCTATGTTCCTCCCACAAACCAAAAGCCCTCTTGACTCTGGCCTTTTTCTATACTTGCTGTTCTCTGAATAGAATACTCTATGTGTTCTAATGTCCCTGCTTAAATGTCCTCTCTATCTAAAATAGCTCCTTCTGCCAGCCTCTATCCCTTAGCATACTTGTCTTCATAGCACTTATCTGCTCCTTAGCTTTATAGTCTATCTCACAGTTGAGATAATTTTTGTCTATCTTCCTGACTTGACGAAATTCCACAATGCCAGAGACTTGAGCGGTTTTATTCAACACTGTCTTTCTGATTTCTAAAACAGTGCCTGTCTGTATTTTCAACAGTTGCTCAATATGTTGGATAACTGGATGAATAAGTATGCATTCTGATAGTAGTCCTATTTATTTATTTATTGCTGCACCAAAGAGCATGTGGAGCTTCCGTGACCCAGAAATGAACCTGAAACTCCTGCACTGGAAGCATGGAGTCTTAACCACTAGATCACCAGAGAAGTCTAGTAGTCCTCTTTAGATTACTATAAACATTTAGAGGTTGTTGTCTCTCTTATTTCTACAACAGTTTCATATCATGCTTTAACCAAAGAGGTTTTTAGAAATCTTTAGGTAACACAGTCATTTTACAAGTAAGAAATTCGAGGCCTGGAGAGATTACTTTGTCAACAATGATACAATTTATCATTAATTGTTTATCTGAGTTGACCTTTAAAAATCAAAAAGATAAAAACCAAATTTCAGGGCTTCTCCTACAGTCTTCCTTGTGGGCATTTTACTGAGATTATTGGACATTTTATTTACAAACTACATTTTTAGAAATTTTTAATTGAATGAGGTTATCGGTATTGAGTACAAGATCATTATTTAAGGAGGTTATTAGTTGAAACATAGACCACAGTTCATGATAATTTTTAACATGCATAGTGAGATTACTATCAATTCAACTCAATTTATATTTATTAAAGTGAGCACCTAAAATGTACATTATTTTGGAGGGTTCAGGGGGATTAAAAAGTTAAGTACCGCAAAGCCTCTGACCTCAAAAACCTTATAGCATAATATAGTACAAGAGATGAAGTAAGTACATAGAAACCACAACACAAGCATATTCTGATAAATGCTGGATTTGAGATGTAATCATGATAATTGCTTACTATCTGCTGAGTAGCTATTGTAGTAGTAACAAGTAGTGTACTAAATGATAGTAATTTAGGCTTTGTCAAGCAAAGAAAATAGTAAAGACTTTGAATACAGACACAGAAAGCTGCATACTTAATTACTTATTCCACACTCCTTTAAGAAAAGGATTGATTCTGACCAGATTAATGCAGATCTGGGAAATTAGAAAAAATACAAATATGATCATGAGTGGTATAACATGTGACAAAGGGTAGGTAGATGATAAAGTGCATCAAGTGTACATGTTAGAAAAACAGAATTCTTTGGTTTGGCTGGAGTGTATTGATAGTTTAACGGAAGCCAACAAATGTAAGTTTAAGTAGCAAATGTAATGTGAGTATGGACTGACCATATAGAAACCTAAATATCATTCTAATGATATCTAAGCCTAAATATCATATATATATATACATATATATGTATGTATAATATAATATATATATGTTCTGTTTTCTGGGCAAAGAGGAATATCTGAAGGGTGTTAATCAAAAAGTTGGAAGATCATATGGAATTATTCACATAGGACTACCTGAATGGTCAGCTGCCAATGAAAACCATCCCTCCAGATACATTCAACTAATCTCCAGAGTGGAGCCCTTGCTACCTACATACACCAAGCTTCCACCGATTATAGGGACAATAAATCAGTGCATATGTAGTGAGTCTACTTTACTTGATGGTTGATGGTTCTGAGAGCTACCTGCATTCAACTCATCCGCCTGATATTGGGACTTGCTATAGAAAGGCACCAGGGAAGCAAAATATCTGAGCATGGCAGCTGTACAATTTTTGCACCTTTTAGGTTAAATGGCTTTTTGCAAGTGAAAGTGAATCCACAAAAAAGCAAGTGTTCTCTCTTAAGCATCAGAACCACATAATTGACACAATCTCTGTATCTGAAGAAAGGAATGGCAACCCACTCTAGTATTCTTGCCTAGAGAATACCATGGACAGAGGAGCCTGGCAAGCTATAGTCCATAGGGTTGCACAGAGTTGGACATGACTGAAGCAACTTAAGAGGTGGCAAGAATACACAGAAGAACTTTACAAAAAAGATCTTCATGACCCAGATAATCACGATGCTGTGATCACTCACCTAGAGCCAGACATCCTGGAATATGAAGTCAAGTGGGCCATAGGAAGCATTATACAAACAAAGCTAGTGGAGGTGATGGAATTCCAGTTGAGCTATTTCAAATCCTAAAAGATGATGCTGTGAAAGTGCTGCACTCAATATGCCAACAAATTTGGAAAACTCAGCAGTGGCCACAGGACTGGGAAAGGTCAGTTTTCATTCCAATCCCAAAGAAAGGCAATGCCAAAGAATGCTCAAACAATTTCACAATTGCACTCATCTCACACGCTAGTAAAGTAATGCTCAAAATTCTCCAAGACAGGCTTCAGCAATACATGAACCGTGAACTTCCAGATGTTCAAGCTGGTTTTAGAAAAGGCAGAGGAACCAGAGATCAAATTGCCAACATCCGCTGGATCATCGAAAAAGCAAGAGATTTCCAGAAAAACATCTATTTCTGCTTTATTGACTATGCCAAAGCCTTTGACTGTGTAGATCACAATAAACTGTGGAAAATTCTGAAAGAGATGGGAATACCAGACGAGCTGACCTGCCTCTTGAGAAATCTGTATGCAGGTCAGGAAGCAACAGTTAGAACTGAACATGGAACCAAAGACTGGTTCCAAATAGGAAAAGGAGTACATCAAGGCTGTATATTGTCACCCTGCTTATTTAGCTTATATGCAGAGTACATCATGAGAAACGCTGGGCTGGATGAAGCACAAACTGGAATCAAGATTGCTGGGAGAAATATCAGTAAACTCAGATATGCAGATGACACCACCCTTATGGCAGAAAATGAAGAAGAACTAAAGAACCTCTTGATGGAAGTGAAAGAGGAGAGTGAAAAAGTTGGCTTAAAGCTCAACATTCAGAAAACAAAGATCATGGCATCTGGTCCCATCACTTCATGGGAAATAGATGGAGAAACAGTGGTAGACTTTATTTTGGGGGGGGTCCAAAATCACTGTAGATGGTGACTGCAGCCATAAAATGAAAAGACGGTTACTCCTTGGAAGGAAAGTTATGACCAACCTAGACAGCATATTAAAAAGCAGAGACATTTCTTTGGCAACAAAGGTCCATCCAGCCAAGGCTAGATGTTTTCCCAGTGGTCCTGTATGGATGTGAGAGTTGGACTATAAAGAAAGCTGAGCGCCGAAGAATTGATGCTTTTGAACTGTGGTGTTGAAGAAGACTCTTGAGAGTCCCTTGGACTGCAAGGAGATCCAACCAGTCCATCCTAAAGGAGATCAGTCCTGGGTGTTCATTGGAAGGACTGATGTTGAAGCTGAAACTCCATTACTTTGGCCACCTGACGTGAAGAGCTGACTCATTTGAAAAGACCCTGATGCTGGGAAGGATTGAAGGTGGGAGGAGAAGGGGATGGCAGAGGATGAGATGGTTGGAATGGACATGAGTTTGAGTGAACTCTGGGAGTTGGTGATGGACAGTGAGGCCTGGCGTGCTGCAGTCCATGGGGTGGCAAAGAGTCGGACATGACTGAGTGACTGAACTGAACTGAAGCGACTTATCACGCGTGTGTGCGCGCGCACACACACACACACAGCACTGTATGTTCGGATTGGATGTCAGTCTCAACCTAATAAAAACAACTCTGTATCACCCTTATCAAAAATCATTCCACTTAGATAATAAATGCTTGTAATTATATTCTCTTCAAAATTACAAAATACCACTTTGATTAGATAAAATACACTTACCAGGGAAACCTCTACAGCCACCCAAACCCTACTTTGCTAATTACTGTCTCAGTTATGGGTCGTATTTAGTAACCTGCCTTGAACTACTAACAGTTTTCCCTCCCACAAATGATTGACCTAATCATAATATCTAAAAAACAAAAAAATCAAACAAACAGATTTTCCTAGGTGATTATTCTCAAATCAGTATTTTACAGGATTCCCTTATCACATGAATTCTAGTATTAGCACAATATTATTAATCCTTAAGTCATGGGCAAGTCGGTGATTGTCCTGTAGATTCTGGATAGGATATTAGGATTAGAAATATTAGTAAATTTATTTCTTATCCTTATAATTATATTCTTTATACTATTACTTATTTCTCATAAAAGAAACAAATGCAAAAAGGATGAATGCATTCATCATTTCCTCTAAAGTTTTAATTACAAAATTTTTTTCAGGTAGTTGTTTCCAATAGACATTTAGAGGAGAATATAGCCAGTTTGGGGAGATCTGTAAAGATACTGCAGAGCAAGTAAAACCTAAAACGAAGAGACAAATCAAAGGTAGCAAAGAAGATTAAGAAAAGGCATTTCAAGCAAAAGGACAGCATGTTCAAAGACAGAAAATGAGAGATCAGAAAGTGCCTCCTAGGTTAATATTAGAACTCTGAGTTCTGTGCTTTGGTTGGTGCTTGGATATAATGGTACATATGGTGCCATATTTCAAAGAGATTAGAAATCCTCTCATCTAACACAGTCCTGACTGACAACTTTTCAGTTAATTCTTTTTAAGTTGGCAATGCACAGATAGTACCAATATATCATATATTCATTTTATTAATCATATCATTGTATTATACAAAATATAATGCCCAATTAATTCACCATCATTTGAGATGTCATTCTCTTTGGGTGTAAGTCCACAAATTGAAATTCTCAAAAGTGTTTTACAAACCACACTCATGCTACACTGTTTAAATCCCCAGTTTTAGCTTCTTTATGTTGGAGTGAAAATGTAAGGATTATTTGTGACAAAATCTGAATACGGAATCCTTCTAGACATTTACAAATTTTCCCCAGGCTTTCACAGTTGTCTCGCCACGTTTGACAACCATTTAAAAAAGAAAACTCATTATAAGTTAGTCTTTCAAAACATTTGACTGTTTTTTTTTTCCTTTCTTGTTCACATTTCATCAATCTGTATAACATTTAATTAAATTAGATGTTTATGATAATAGGTATAGCTAGCACAAACATGCATGTTAATAACCACAACTGATGTTTTTTAGGCATACAGTTTAGCTAATGGGAACAAAAGTACATAGGATTGCAGAGTGTAACCTTTTAGTGGTGAGTATCCTGGGTCACAGAGCTCGGACAACTTTTATAGAAGGAATAAGAGAGCTTGAATGAATTAAGCTTGTTCAGGTGATACTTCATTTAAGAGAGCACTTGTTTAGGTCAGTGTGGCAGATCAGCCAGACAGGAGAATGCAACATCAAAGAAAATGGAGGTTGGAAAAAAGAGCCAGGTGAGTGCTGTAAGCTAGGCTCTAGACCTAGGGAGCTTATTAGGAACGGCAGTGGAGTAGTGCTTCAGACCGTGGATGCCAGTGTGAATGCTCTCTACTCATTAGCCATGTATCTTTGGACAAGCTCTTTATACTATACTACCCTTATATAATCATTAAGGTCCCAAAATTTTAAAAGAGTCCTTATTCTTGGGATGTTGTTAGGATTACATGAGTTAATTTGTAGTTATGTGTTTAAAATATAGGGGCTCAATTAACATCAATTTTATTGTTACATACCAAAGTGATAACTGGTAAGTTTCCAGATATGCTGTTCCAGGGCATAATCATGACTGAATATATGTAAAGTACTTTGAATATGACCTGGCATGTAATAAAAATTTTTGTATTAATTTGCTGTTGTTACAAGCCATTTAAATGTTTTAAATGAAAGAGTTGATCAGGTTTGCACTTTAGAAGGAACCATATCAACAGTGAGAGAGTGAGGTATTAGGTAGTGAGGTGGGTGTCAAAGCAGCAGAAAAATGCTTGGTCATTTACGGGTGCTGAGCTAACACAGTCCCGGGATGGACAGAGAGAGAACACATAGGAGTCAGGACTTACTCATGTGGCAGAACTGGGAGTGCCTGCTGCTTGACTGGACACAGCTCAGGAGCAAGAGGGTGGAGCTGCAGACATTTATCATGGATGCCTTTTTCCATGCAGCTGCACTCAAATACTACATCTATTTTGGTTTAGGGGTGAATTCAGAGAAGTAGTAAGGAAGTCAAAGCAGGTGTTTCTAAGAAATTCACAAAAGGAGCAAAAGCCTTATCTTCATGAGCAGTCTCTCTGCATCTAGCAACCTCAGTGACCAGAATTAACTGACCCCTTTCTTATTAAGCCATCAAACTTCTCTCTCCCCTTCAAAACTATTTATAGTTTAGTAGCACTAAACCAGGCAGGCAGTCTTTTAAGATCCAAACATGAGAAGTCTTGTGGAATAATTCTTTGAACATCTTTCTTTTAATATGAGCTTGCTGGATAACTGATTCAGTGTTTATTCTGCTGAGAAAACTCTATACAACAAAGTCAAGTAGTAAAATCATTATGCTCCCTCTATTGAAACCTGAAAGCCTTTGAGGATGTTTCAGATTTTTCAGTGTATAATCTTCCCTGGAATTGGGCAAATATTTATTCTTAAAATGTATTTGTGTTTCCCAAAATCCACACAGAGGGAGAAATATACTCTAAAGAACTGCCACCATGTCCTCTTTATTATGTAAAGGACAAAAATTAATATTTGTCTAAAATAGATAACCATGTAACTACAGAAACCCTGTTTTCATCTGCTTAGGATTAGAAGCCTTTTCATATGTATTCAAGTTCCTTCCTGTTTTAGAGGGTTTAGGTAATAGGGTAACAATTTACACAATAAATCTGGGTTAATGGAGTAGTAAAATAACTAGATTTACAGGTGAAAATTAAGTCCTCAGTTCACTTAATTTAATAAACATTTATTGAGTACCTTGCAGGCACCATGCACTGCGGTATAAAAATGACAAAGGCAAATACAGTCTATTTTTTTTTCAAGGAACTTCAAGTCTGGTGGGAAGATAAATATTAATCAAGCAATCATTTAAAATACAATATCAGGTACAACTGACAAGGGTTTAATTTCCAAAATATACAAACAGTTGATATAGCTCAGTATAAAAAAATATCAAAAAATGGGAAAAGACATAGATGTTTCTTCAAAGATATATAGCTGGCTAACAGACACAAAAAAGATGCTCAACATTGTTAATTAATAGAGAAATGCAAATCAAAACCACAATGAGGAATCACCTTATACCACTCAGAAAGATCATCATCAAAAAGTCTACAAATAATAAATGCTGGAGAGGATGTGGAGAAAAGGGAATCCTCCAACACTATTGTTGGGAATGTAAATTGGTGCAACCACTATGGAGAACAGAATTGAGGTTCTTTTAAAAAACTAAAAACAAGAGTTACCATATGATCCTGCAATCCTACTCCTAAGCATATATCTGGAGAAAATTCTAATCAGAAAAGACACATACACCTCATTGTCAATAGCAGCACTATATACAATAACCAAGACATAGAAGCAACCTCGACAGATGAAAATATAAAGAAGATCCAGTGTGGTGTGAGTGTGTATAATGGAATATTACTAAGACATCAAAAATAATGAAACAGTGACATTTGCAGCTACATGAGTGGATTTAGAGATTCTCCTGCTAGTGAATTAAGTCAGGTCACACACGAGACTGAATATCTTTCCCTGTGCTATACAGCAGGTCCAATAGACAGAGAAAGACAAATGTATCACTTATATATGTTAAGTCGCCTCAGTCATGTCTGACTCTTGAACGCTATGGACTGTAGTCCACCAGGCTCCTCTTTCTATGGGATTCTCCAGGAAATATTACTGGAATAGATTGCCATGGCCTCATGCAGGGGATCTTCCCAACCTAGGGATTGAATCTGAATCTCTAGGTCTCCTGTATTGTCAAGCGGGTTCTTTATCACCAGAGGCACCTGGGAAGCCCATATTACTTACATGCAGAATCTTTAAACAAGGGTACAAATGAAATTACAAGACAGAAATTGACTCACAGACATAGAAAACAAACTTATGGTTACCAAAGGTGATGGGGTGGGGCTACAGATACACACTGCTACCCTGCTGGCTCAGATGGTAAAGCGTCTGTATACAATGTGGGAGACGCAGGTTCAATCCCTGGGTCGGGGAGACCCCCTGGAGAAGGAAATGGCAATCCACTCCAGTACTCTTGCCTGGAAAATCCCATGGACAGAGGAGCCTGGTGGGCTACAGTCTGTGGGGTCGCAGAGTCGGACATGGCTGAGTGACTTCACTTTCACTTTCACATATAGTATAGATAAACAACCAGGACCTGCTGTATAGCACAGGGAAAGATATTCAGTCTCGTGTAATGACCTATGTTGGAAAAGAGTCTGAAAAAGAATTACTATGCTGTACACCTAAAACCAACACAAACTTGTAAATCAACAATATTTCCATTTTAAAAAATGTAATATCATAGCTATGCTAAGAATTACGAAAGAAGGGAACTTGTAGCCACAAATAATAGAGGAACCTGACCTAGTCTGGGAGAATCAAGGGGACAGTGAAGAGAAAGTTTCACACAGATTGAGAGCATGTGTAGAAGACCTATGTCCAAAGGAAATCCAGGACATCTGGGAGCTGGAGAGAAGGCCAGAGGAGTGGAAGGCCAAAGGAGTGGCAAAGCAAAAGAAAATGATGGAAGAGTGATGAGCGGGAACCAAATTGTGCTGCATTCTACCGGGAGAATTAAGAATTACAGTTCAGTGATTTTGTTTATTCAGTTGATTAGGTACCCAAATAAATAGTTTATTCATGGTAGATGAAATAATTGCATACTTAATCACAAGGAAAGGAGTTCGTGTTTCATAGATATGCAGTAACTGATGGCCCTAAAAGAAGTACCTGTGGAGACAGGACTGTGCAGCAGGATAGGGTGTAATGAGGTCACAGGACTTTCACCTAAAGGCACCAGTGGAGATTTCTAATGCATTGACACCCAGAGAACAAGGCCATGAAATTATTTCTACTAACTAGGACACACCACATGAGAGTCTGTTAAGGTAAAATCTTGAAGAAAGAAACATTCATCTCTCTAGCCTTTTTTGAGTGAACTTTGTTCTCTTTTAGAAAATACCCTCTGGGTCTAGCATGAACTAATTCCACCTCCAGGCCCTCTTCAGCACATCTCTGTCCTCCAAAAACAAACTCCCACTCCATTCATCCAGGCATTTCATCGTTCTCCATCCTTCATCTGCAGGCACCCAGGGCTTACAAACTGTATCTACCACTTGCAACTGCAAAGAGTCGGACACGACTGAGCGACTGAACTGAACTGAACTGAACTGATAGCTGTAGTCTTCAAGGAAAGGAAAGGATGGGTTCTCACTCTCATAAGTTGGAAGTAGAAGCCTTACCTTCAGGAAAAGTAGCCGTGTTAATAAAGAGTGATACATTCAATCAACAAGGATGAGGAAATACTAGTATGGGCCAAAGCTGAGAGAACTTTTAAATATGAATACTTGAGTTAAGTGTTGGGGTGAGACAAAGACTGGACAGGCTGGGGCACTAGAGTAAGCAATTCAGGCATGAAAACATCGACCAAAGGAAAGAGGTATGTCAGGCTTGGGATAAAGCATGAGATACTAGGTAAAATCTAAAAACTATCATGAGTACAACAGAGCATTTATAGGGAGAATCCCTGGTGGTCTAGTGGTTAAGGACTTCCCTCACAGCTCAGTCGGTAAAGAATCTGCCTACAATGCAGGCGACCTGGGTTCAATTCCTGGGTTGGGAAGATCCCCTGGAGAAGGAAATGGCAATCCACTCCAGTATTCTTGCCTGGAAAATTCCATGGACAGAGGAGCCTGGTGGGCTATAGTCCATGGTGTCACAAAGAGTCGGACATGACTTAGCGACTAAACCAGAGATAATAAAATAAGGAGAGCGAGATCTTAATGAACCCCAAAGATGACAGTGAGGAGTTTGGTCTTTTTCTCTGTTATTTATCTGAGATCCACAGGGAGTAACTTGCTGACAAATGTATTTTAATAAATTCCTACAATGAACCTTGTAGTGTTTATCTACTCATTCACCATATATTTATTTAATTCCTATAATGCCACCAAACACAGAAATAGGTGCTAGGAGGATACACAATAAACTAGTAAGGAAGATGGTCATTAAAATAAGTGTTGAAAAGTCTGACGTAGTGATAGAAAGGAGGTATCAAAAGACTGTGAAACTTTTATCACAGATTAAATCATTGAGTCAAAAGGAGGGAATTAAAGGTGACCCCACTGCTTGAACTTTGAGATGATAAGACTATTGCATCAAGCAGAAAATTAGGTCATATTTTGGGGGAAATTGACTAATCTCATCTATGAAATTTGCGTTTCAGGTGATGAGTGATTTCATCAAGTAGGGAGGTCCCACTGACACATGTAGGGCCTGATAATCCTCACTTTTCACTCATTATTTTTGGTTGACAATGCATAATGCTGGGATGTGGGACACATATTATTATACTAATCATTGCAGGAGATACTTTTGATTTAGCGGAAGCCTTTACATCCATATTCTGCCTGCATGTTCATGTTAACGAGATTTAATAGAAGGTGCCTAGTGAGAGGATTGCAGAATGTGTGAAAATCAAAGATATTTAGGGAAGAACATTTTAAATTACCCTTAATAAATGTTAAGGGTGCTTATGTGTTTGTGAGTATGTATATGCATATGCATAAATGTGTCTATATACACATACACAGAATATATGTATATTTTTGTTTGTACAGATTTCCTTCAACAGAGATGTGGATAGTAGAGCTTTTCAGAATCAAGCAGTGGAAGAGAACCAAACATCTATTCAGGACCCCATTCAAATAAACAATCAATAATTCCACATACACAATTCAAACAGTATTTTTGAATATGTTTTACTATTTAAGACAAGTCATAAATGTGGGTTTTTATGACCAACTAGAAATTAAAATGATAATATATACAAAGCCACAAAGGAAATGACTCAAACAAGAATTGCAGGCTTTCTAACCATCATTTACCTAAACTATCTTGCATAGCAAGAAATTTAAATCTAAAAGAAGTTATAAAGATGAATGAATTCAAATTCAGCCTTACAAGTCAAATTAAAAATACATTACAAAATGTAAATCAAATGGCATTAATTTATGCTAAAATTGCTTTTCCCCCTAAAGGTTTTCAAGCACTCAAAACCTTGATTTTAGCAGTCATGCTCTAATTTATGTAGGAATTATTCTATCTTCATGAACATGAAAACAAATGAATAAAGAATAAATGACTTGTTACTGATTGAAACACTATATCAGAAACTGTACAAATAAAGGGATTCATACTTGTAAATACTAAGTACTCTTAATAAACCAAATTGGCTAAAAGATGTTGAAAGGACAGTTTTGAAAAATCTTCTTGGGGTCAGGTATGAAATAGATGCTATGGAACAGAACTGCATGTTTTTACTTTCCCATCTTGACAGCAATATCCCTATTTTGTCTTCTGGCAATACAAATAAAATATTTTCTCTAGCTCTAACCGTATTTATTAAGGAATAAAGAGACAACTGTTTTGCTATCTACTTTAACCTGTCTAATTCTTCAATTTCTATTCAGAGCTTCCTGGAAAATTCATGTACTTATTTTCAGGCACTTAATGGAATAGTAAATATGTATCAAAATAATTTCCTCTACTGAAATCACAGTAAATGAAATGAGAAATTTCTCCTGGAAGGCACAAAATGTTCCTAGAAGAAGGTGGCTTTGTACGGATCACTACAGTGTAACAAATATTGGTTAGGTACCCACATTGCAAATGTAGGTCTAGCCTTTCCTGAAATCCAGTTAAAATGCAAAAGAAGAAACAAATACACAAACAAATCCAAGAAAATACTCTCAAGTAAACTGAAAATGAAAGAAGGCTGAATCATTTATTTCTCTCCACTTTAAAAAAAAATATGTTATTTGGCTGCACCTATCAGATTTTAACATGCGTGGATTTTTTGACCTAATAAATTTGGAATTCTATCTGGCAGAAGACACATGTATGAACATGATTATTGCAAAATTCTACTGCATAATGACACAGGTATGAACATGATCATTGAAAAATTATTTGTAAGAGCAAAAAATAACAAACAATTAAGTGTTCAACAATAAATAAATGGCTTAGAAATTATAATGCATTTAAGCTGACAAATGCTGTGTATAGATTACAAATGAGTTAGATTTGTGATAATATGAAGTTCATGATGCATCTGAGATTGAAAATATGGAGTTACAGAAAACCAAACTTCTGTATTAAAGAAATATATATACCCGGATACATACATATGTGTTTCTATGAGAATTAAAAATTATAGATGGAAATACATTTAAATGTTAAGATTGTTCACCTCATGGAAGTAGGATAATGGGACTTTATTTTAGGGAGAAAACTTCTTACATATTTTTTAACTCTAGGAGCAGGAAAGTTTGGAAGCTGTAGCTTTTCATGTTCTGTCACCAAGGAATATCTCAACTCTGATTTAGGATTGCTAGGCTATGTCTAGTTTTCCTCACAGTCAGAACAAAATCGGAGCAGATATCTCATTCCTGCCTAGAAAGATCCTGGTAGATGAATAAACACTGGGTATTGGGCAACAGGTGAGAGGCTATGAATTTACACTGCCTTTCAGTTTAAAATCTGACACTAAGATTCAATGAGCAGTGGTGGGCCCAGAACAAACTACATATCTTGCTGGCTAGCAAATTCCAAATAGAGCTGAGTTACACCTTCCTCAAAAATCCACAAAACAAGTCTCCATCAGTGAAAATACTGTTACATAAAAGCATAACTTAGAATAAGATTTAGAGAAACTTTAAAGGTGAAAAGTTTAATAATACACTGGAAACTATTTACTAGTGAAAACTATACAATCTTTTAAACCATTCTTATCATATGGGCTGAGTAGTGAATTTAAAAATCTAGTAAGACATTTTTAGCTAGTACGAGGTTAACTGCTTGTGATGGCCAATATTTTTTAATTCTGACAATTAATAAAATGTTTATTGAAAGGATAACATTATATACAATGCCTCTAGCATACTACTAACTTTATGGATGTATGGAGTTACCGTAAGTTAATCAAATGTAAAAAATATTATAATTAGAATAGGATATCAGTGTATTTGTCATACGATTTGGTCATACATGAATTAAAGAATACTGCAGTCACTATGTGGAGAAGGCCATGGCACCCCACTCCAGTACTCTTGCCTGGAAAATCCCATGGATGGAGGAGCCTGGTAGGCTGCAGTCCCTGGGGTAGCGAAGAGTCGGACACGACCGAGACACGTCACTTTCACTTTTCACTTTCATGCATTGGAGAAGGAAATGGCAACCCACTCCAGTGTTCTTGTGTGGAGAATCCCAGGGACGGCGGAGCCTGGTGGGCTGCCATCTATGGGTTCGCACAGAGTTGGACACTACTGAAGCAACTTAGCAGCAGCAGCAGTCACTATGATGATACTGGTAGATGAACTGAAATTTTTATAGCATAAGTAATTCTGTTTGAATGCTTGTAATGCAAAAGTCCATTTAATCAAAGCTATAGTTTTTCCAGTAGTCATGTATGGATGTGAGAGTTGGACTATAAAGAAAGCTGAGCACCGAAGAACTGATGCTTTTGAAATGTGGTGTTGGAGAAGACTCTTCAGAGTCCCTTAGACTGCAAAGAGATCCAACAAGTCCATTTTAAAGGAGATCAGTCCTGGGTGTTCTTTGGAAGGACTGATGCTGAAGCTGAAACTCCAATATTTTGGCCACCTGATGCAAAGAACGGACTCATTTGAAAAGACCGTGATTCTGGGAAAGATTGAAGGCAGGAGGAGAAGGGGGTGACAGAGGAGGGGATGGTTGGATGGCATTACTGACTCAGTGGACATGAGTTTGAGTAAACTCCAGAAGTTGGCACTGGACAGGGAGGCCTGGCATGCTGCAGTCCACGGGGTTGCAAAGAGTCAGACATGACTGAGCAACTGAACTGAACTGAATGCAATAAAGAATTTTTCCCTTAGAAATGGTTATTTTTTTGAAGCAGAGTGATATGGATTTCAAACAAAAAAATTAACATTTTCGCTACTCTTTTTGTTTCAAAAGACAGAAAAAGTACATCTGGTGCCTCGATGACTTCCACTTCTTTTGTGTCATTAATAAGAATTAATAAGCCATTCTACTAGTATATAAAGGAGGTGGTCACCATTGGGACAAGAAATTTACAACAGAGAGTAAAAGTGACTTTTTGAATATGTGACAAGCCAATTCAAGTTTCTGTTGTCAAGCGGGATTAAAACCCATCAAATTTTTTTATTTTAAATTTCTATTTCCTTCCCTTTTCCCCACACAAATATACCTAAAGAATTAGACGGTGGCAGGGAAACCAAATAATGGCACTAGCAAAAAAGAATTCATATTTTTGTCTGGGCCTGTTTTATTACCATAAATTTAATAATTTTATATTTCATAGGTTTATCAATAAATTTTAACTAGGTATAATATTGACATAATTGTTGTTCAGTCACTAAGTCATGCCCAACTCTTTGTGACCACATGGATTGTAGTCCACCAGGTTACTCTGTCTGTGGAATTCTCAAAGCAAGAATATTGGAGTAGATTGCCACTTCCTACTCCAAAGGATCTTCCTGATCCAGGGATCGAACCCCAGTCTCCCACATTGCAGGCAGATTCTTTACTGTCTGAGCCACCTGGGAAGCTACCGTTATCTCCCAGAGTTTGCTCAAATTCATATCCATTGAGTCAGTGACACTATTTAACCATCTCATCCTCTGCCGCCTCCTTCTCCTTTTGCTTTCAATCTTTCCCAGCGTCAGGGTCTTTTCCAATGGGTCAGCCCTTCACATCAGGTGGCCAGGGTTTTGGACCTTCTTCTTAAGTATCAGTCCTTTCAATGAATATTCAGGGTTGATTTCCTTTAAGATTCACTGGCTTGATCTCCTTGTGGTCCAAGTACACGACTACTAGAAAAACCATAGCTTTGACTATACATACCTTTGTCTGCAAAATGATGTCTTTGCCTTTTAATACAATGTATAGGTTCGTCATCCCTTTCTTCCAGGACCAAGCATCTTTTAATTTCAGGTCTACAATCACCATCCTCAGTGATTTTGCTATCCAGGAAAATAAAATCTTTCATTGCTTTCACTTTCCTCTACTTATTTGCCATGAAGTGATGGGACCAGATGCCATGATCTTTGCCTTTTTTTAATGTTGAGTTTCAAGCCAGCTGTTTCCACTCTCCTCTTTTACCATAATCAAGAGGCTCTTTAGTTCCTCTTTACTATCCTGCTATTAGTGTGGTATTATTTGCATATCTGATGTTGTTGATATTTCTCCCAGCAATCTTGATTGCAGCTTGATATTATATTGACATAATACTGACAAAAAACAAATGCCAATTGATACTTCCATATTTGCCTTATGATTTACAAGACATTAATGGTCCTTAAGAATACTTTTTGTATTAATAAATTAAACATCACAAAATAAATTTTAAAAGATAGTTGTAGTGTGTGATTGATGTGCTCTCAAAAGATATGTCCACATTCTAATCCCTAGAACCTGTGAATGGAGCCTTATTTGGAAAGGGGTCTTCACAGATGCACACAAGTTAGGAATCTTCATTATCTGCTGCTGCTGCTAAGTCGCGTCAGTCGTGTCCGACTCTGTGCGACCCCATAGACGGCAGCCCACCAGGCTCCCCCGTCCCTGGGATTCTCCAGGCAAGAACACTGGAGTGGGTTGCCATTTCCTTCTCCAATGCATGAAAGTGAAAAATGAAAGGGAAGTTGCTCAGTAGTGTCCGACTCTTTGCGACCCCATGGACTGCAGCCTACCAGGCTCCTCTGTCCATGGGATTTCCCAGGCAAGAGTACTGGAGTGGGGTGCCATTGCCTTCTCCATATCCATTATCTAGGCAGCCCTAAATCTAGATAAGTCCTGATAAGAGACACAAGAAAAACAACACATAAAGAAGAGAGAAAACCATGCAAAGGCAGTGGGAGAGACAAGAGTAATAAAGCCACAAGCCCAGGAATGCTGACAACCAGCTTTCCAGGTGGCACTAGTGGTAAAGAACCTGCCTGCCAGTGCAGGAGACACAAGAGATGTGGGTCCAATCCCTGGGTCAGGAAGATTCCCTGGAGGAGGAAATGGCAACTCTTAGCACAGCCCTCTAGCAGAGGCTGGTGGAGGCAAACATAGAATGTCCTTTCGGGTCTCTAAAGAGAGCACAGTGCTCTAAATCTTGATTTCAGATTTCTGGCTCCAAAATTGTGAGATGCCATTCCCGCTGTTTTATGCCACCAAGCTTATGGTAATTTGTTCTGGCAGCCCTAGGGAACTAATACATTTTTTCTTTTCATGGTCCCTCCTTTCATTCAAGATTATGACAAAGGATAATCATGCTTGCTGAGTATTAGCTGCATGTCAGAAATAGTGATAATTTTTTCTTTAACAGTTTTTTTTTTTAATCATTTGAGCTTCTTAACAACCCTGTGAGGACTGTGCTAAATCACTTCAGTCATGTCCAACTTTTTGCAACCCTATGGACCATAGCCCACCAGGTTCCTCTGTCCATGGGATTCTCCAGGCAAGAATACTGGAGTGGTTGCCTTCCTTCTCCAGCTTTGAGGTTGACATCATTATTAACTCATCATAGAGAAAGAAACTGACAAATAGAATTCAGACCCAAGTCAGTCTGATATCAGTCTATCATCCTCCACTAAAGATACTAAAAATGAAGGGACAGTGTAAAGTACATGAATACTTCCTTATCTACATGTGCATTAATAAAGTCTCTGGAAGGAGGGGAGGAAGTGAGAGATGAAAGGCAGGGTGGGAGAGTATCTTTCATTCTATTGCATTTTTTAAAAAAAATTTCTGAACCCTCTTAATCTATTATGTATTAAAATAATAAATAAAGAAAACAGCAATTGCCTAGAGAAAGAAAAATGGTAAAATCCCAAATGAAACACAAATTAATAAAATTATAAATTTATGAGCAAAGACTACAATTTTGAGAATAGAAGTAAAATCATATCAGACTTAGAAAACAAGAAGGCAGCTCAAGAAAGTATTAGGTGACTCCTGGAGTTTGCTGATTGTAATTATTTAAATAAAAGTCAACCCTTCCTATATATAATATGTCCTACTCCCCACATTCAGTTCCACTTAGAAGCATCCACGGGCAACAGGACAAGAGCGGACGATAACCATATATCTCAAGGTTCAGTGTATAAGTCTCTCCCTCAGGCATTTCTCTCCCTTCCTTTAGTTGTAATTCTTAAAAGTTTAACAATGTAACCCAAGAGAGTATTAAACTAGGGGTCTCAAAATATACACTGTGAAATTATTATCAAGGGACTTATAAATCTAGTCTCCGGATGTTAGTTAAGAAAACTGAAAATTTCTGTCTTAAGTGATTTACATTTATTCTTAGAAGGGAATATTTATGATCTCTAATAGCTGTTCCTGAACCTACAATTATAGCATTTTAGTGCCTTTCACCATAATCCTTCTATCTAAACTGGGTGAGCTACAAAAATACCAACACAAATGGGATTCTTATTATTACATTCTTCTTCCCAGGACTCTTCTTTATTAAGCATGCCTCTTTGCATTAAAAATAATTTCTCAAATAATTTACAAAAGAACAAGAAAATAAATTTTTATCAAAATAGTGACTCATTTTTAAATTATTATCAATCAGCATTTTATCAAATCTTTACAACTACTCAATACACCAATCGAAGCCAGTGCTTCATCTTTCCCAGAGGCACATGCAAACCCCCAAAGATAACTAAGTAGATTAGAGTGAACACCAATAAAATCTAGGTCAAACTTAATAACCTTCAAAGAGCAGCAGCCACGGTGCATACTAAACACACTACCCATGAACAAGATGTTTTGATAAAGCTGAAACCAATCAGGGCCTTCTGAGAGTGATGTATTTCCATACGGTGACTTTCGCATGACTTTCCTTTTTCAGTATATTTACTTGCAAATATAACTCTTATTTTGCTACTTTCAATATAGTAATTAAAATGGTAAACTGGTTGCTGAGTATTAATCTTTGATTGACTCACTGAAATGAACTATTAGATACAGAAACTGGATGGGGTAGAAAATTATGCCCATGGTACATTCAACTCACCTAAACTTTCAAATAACCAGGATTTTACTATTAGGAATCAAAATGGAACTGAGAAAGAACAGAATCAGCAAATATTAATAAACTGAGCTGACACTGCTGCTGCTGCTGCTAAGTTGCTTCAGTTGTGTCCGGCTCTGTGCAACCCCATAGACGGCAGCCCACTAGGCTCCTCTGTTCCTGGGATTCTCCAGGCAAGAATACTGGAGTGGGTTGCCATTTCCTTCTCCAATGCATGAAAGTGAAAAGTGAAAGTGAAGTCGCTCAGTCATGCCTGACTCTGTGCGACCCCATGGACTGCAGCCTACCAGGCTCCTCCATCCATGGGATTTTCCAGGCAAGAGTACTGGAGTGGGGTGCCATTGCCTTCTCTTTCTCTTGAGCTGACACTACTCAAGGCTTTTCTCATAGCAGCACCACTTGTTTTCAGGATCACTGACATCTAATTCTATGGAGCAGTGAAGGGGTGTCTTCAGCATCCTCAGGGTAGCAAGGGCTTCAGTGAAATGTTTATCTCTTGGCTATTCTTCCCTTGAACTCCAGGGAGGTCCCTGAACCAAAGGAGCTGTTACAAAAAAAAGAAAAAATGCTTTACAATATATATTCTTCCCACAAATTCACTGATCCTTCGGAAAAAAAAAATCTACAAATACTTATGGACTAAGGTATTAGTGAAGATACACAATAATTAGGTTCTGATCTGGAGAATGGTCCCCCAGTTATGGCTGTGCTAAGTGGTGGTAATATGTGAAGCCCAAGGGTCCACAGAGCACAGGGCAGCTGATTTGTTCTGGAGAGTTCAGAAACTTTTCACATATGTCTTTGAGATAGAAAGGCCATGGAAGAGCTATTCTTTTAAAGATTTTAGAAGTAATTTGGTTCTTTGCTCCTTTCAGATGAAGTATCTCATAATTTACCCTGTATCATTGAAGTAGTTGCCAGCTAACAGGTAAATTTGAAAGTTGGAAGCTGGGAATTGATCCTATTCATTTCTATACTTTTGAAATAGTGTTTTTATATTTGACATGCTTTCCTAAGCTTCTCACTCTCATTGTACTTGAAGATTTCAAAAAATAAATCATCACTGTGGGAATCTATCCCACTAATTATCATAGTTCTTACTCATGCCCCACCTTTCCCCCAGTAAATGGTCTGAGTTTTTGTTAAACAAAGTATTTTCACCTAATTATAGAGTGGAGTTAGAAAAATAGTAGAGAGAGTGCCCATATACCTCCCACCCCAAATTCCCTAATTTTAATAGCTTGCATAACCAAGGCATAATCATCAAAATAATTGGTTAGCCTTTCACTTTCACTTTCACTTTCAGTGCATAACCAAGGCATAATCATCAACATAATTGGTTTAATACTATTAACTAACTGCAAAATTGATTCAGATTGCAAAAGTTCTTCCACAGTTGTCTTTTTTTTCCTCTTGCAGCTTGACATTTTTTTTTAATAATTTAGTGAGTGACTAGTTATTTGAGAAAGAAAAAAGAACAGGAATTAGAATTGCCATTTCTTAAATGAGACATTCATGATTAAGAATATTTTTGTTTTGGACCTGCCTTGTGGCACACTGGATAAGAATCTGCCTGTTAATGCAGAGGACATAGCTTTGATTCCTGATGCAAGAATATCCCACGTGCCTTGGAGCAACTGAACCCTTGTGCCACAACCACAGCCAGTATGCTGCAACGCCTGAGCCCAGGTGCTGCAACTACTGAAGCTCGCACGCCCAGAGCCTGTGCTCCACAAGAGAAGACACTGCAGGAAGAAGCCCACACACTGCAGAGAAGGGTAGCTCCCACTCGCTGTAACTGGAGAAAGCCAGCAGATAGCAACAAAGACCCAGCACAGCCAAAAATAAGAAATCAATAAAAAAGACTATTTTAATGCTTGAAATATCAATATAATTGTTCAAGCTCTGTCCAATGTTATTTTATGCATTACTTATCATATAACCTTGGCAGTACTCTGACATATAACAAATAGATGCACAAAAACATATTTTCTTAATTTCAGTCTCTACTCTCCCCTGTTATTTAAAACTAAAGGTAGTTCGCTACACTGGGGGCAGAAGGCTCAGCGCTGTCTGGTGAGGTTTCATAAGAAAGTAGCATCTAGAAGTGCCCTGTCCTAGTGGGAGAGGGGTAGCTGCAGGCAGTCACACTGAATCCACAGCTGCTAAAAGCACCAGTGCCTCCACTGTCTAATGCCAAAGCAAGAGGTGATTTGCTACCAGCACCTATGTACATTCCTCTTTTAACTCTGCATTAGCTTTTCATCCAATTAAACAATGAACTCTGCTTCAAATTATTCTCCCTTTGAGGAATGGCAATGTAAAGGGCACATAAGAATTCTAGAAGACCAGGCCAGGGAGAGAAAGGCCTGGGATGACAGTCTCTGCTTGTTTCTTTTTCTGTTCCCCTTCTCAGACCGGCAGCACTAGCTGAGATCACATTATATTTTCATGTATTCCGTAATGCGAAAGCTTGGATCTTGGAATAACAAATGTGCTTAACTACCCATGGCGCACCACCAGGAACATTATTTTGACACATATATGAAAACTGGAAGTATAAATTGCTCTGGCACGAGGAGGATACTCCATCTCTCCTAGAAGTTAACAGCAGACAACTTCAGTACAACTGGTTGGGGAGTCACCTTTTAGTAATTCTCGAGTCCTCAGCACTAGTCAGAAATTCTCTTTTCTTGCAGTGTCATTTCTAAGGGTACTGCAAGGCACTTGCAGTTCTGCTGAAACCTGGAGTCTTATTATAGCTTTGGTTCATTAGGTAGGAAAAAAAAAATTAACAGCTACACTATTTCCTTCGGTTAAATAAGAATAAACTTGAGTCCATTAGTATTTTCCACCACTCCCATACAACATTCACAGTGCCCAGATGCTATGAAAATAAGAATTCCACTCTGCTCTGGAAATAGAAGTATTTATAAAATTGTGGAAATAATTGTTCCTTACTTAAGAAGTGTGTTGGGAGGTCCGGAGCTTGGGAGAGAACGTATGTGCTGTTGTTTATGAACTATACAAAAGTATGCAAACTTCAGGCTTAAACACAATGTTACTCCTTCCACAAACAGTTGCATATAAAAATTCTAAAATGTTTTGTCACTTGTCTACTGTATTTGGTCCAAAAGACCTTGGTAGGATGCCAAAGTTAAAAATTATACTTAAATAAATACACTAAAAATATACAGATATATACATATAATCCCCAATCAACTTAGAGCTTCCTATAATTTGATATCAAATTTAGAAGGTTTTAATATAATTTATGTGTACCATTTAAATCCATCTGACATATTCATATCCTTGAGAAGATTTTAAAAATTAAATGACTCAAAACTTATAATTAATGTTTGAAGCTATAAAATGTCATTTTTCTCCCTTTCACTTACTCTATTGCTTGGGTTAGGCTGAGGGGACCACAGAAATTAAAAAAAAAAAAAAAAAACAAAACTGTGATCCAAAACTGTGTCCTGTTGTATACACTTCAAGCAGGATTTAGAATTATGGAAAATTCTATGACCAATTGAGAGAATACGAGGTGGCCCTGGTATTTCAGACGTATAGTATGAGCAAGACATGTGATTTCTCATTAACTTCTGGATGGAATGTATTTCTCATCAGATTGATAGTCAAGACTCATTTAATGTGTAACAAGGGAGAAGCTGGAAGCTGGTAGTTTGGATCGATTTTCTGGTTTGGCCCACTGCATGGCACAGTCAATAATTAGATTAGTTGTATCACAGAGTGTCACCATTCCAAATCTTCAAGTGGAAAGAGGAAAGCCTGGGGCAGTTGCATGGCTAGGCCCTCAGGCATAAATACACTGCCCCACCAGTATAACCATCTCTTGAATTTTAGTCATTGGACAACAATAAAGACAAAAAATTGGAAGAGGAAATGGTGACCCACTCCATTATTCTTGCCTGGGAAATCCCAGAGATAGAGGAGCCTGGCAGGCTACAGTCCATGGGGTTGCAAAGACCTGGACATGACCGAAGTGACTTAACAGCAACAGCAGCAAGGACAAAGAACACATAAACAGTGAATCATTTATTGATCACGAATCAACTTTTCCTGAATGAGAAACAATGAATATCATTATTCTTTATTATAGATCTTAATGACCCAGATATAAAAGATCTTAATGACCCAGATCCTCACCTAGAGCCAGACATCCTAGAATGCAAGGTCAAGCGGGGCTTAGGATATACCACTATGAACAAACCTAGTGGAGATTTCAAATCTGAAAAGATGATGTTAAAGTGCTGTTAAAGTGCTGCACTCAATATGCCAGCAAATCTGGAAAACTCAGCAGAGGCCATCAGACTGGAAAAGACCAGTTTTCATTCCAATCCCAAAGAAAGGCAATGCCAAAGAAAGTTCAAAATACTGCATAGTTGCACTCATCTCACACACTAGCAAAGTAATGCTCAAAATTAGCTTCAGTAGTATATGAACTGAGAATTTCCAGATGTGCAAGCTGGACTTAGAAAAGGCAGATGAACCAGCAATGAAATTGCTAACATCCACCAGGAGAAATATCAATAACCTCAGATATGCAGATGACACCACCCTTATGGCAGAAAGTGAAGAGGAACTCAAAAGCCTCTTGATGAAAGTGAAAGAGGAGAGTGAAAAAGTTGGCTTAAAGCTCAACATTCAGAAAACGAAGATCATGGTATCTGGTCCCATCACTTCATGGGAAATAGATGGGGAACAGTGGAAACAGTGTCAGACTTTATTTTTTGGGGCTCCAAAATCACTGTAGATGGTGACTGCAGCCATGAAATTAAAAGACGCTTACTCCTTGGAAGAAAAGTTATGACCAACCTAGATAGTATATTAAAAAGCAGAGACATGACTTTGCCGACTAAGGTCCATCTAGTCAAGGCTATGGTTTTTCCAGTGGGCATGTATGGATGTGAGAGTTGGACTGTGAAGAAGGCTGAGTGGCGAAGAATTGATGCGTTTGAACTGTGGTGTTGGAGAAGGCTTTTGAGAGTCCCTTGGACTTCAAGGAGATCCAACCAGTCCATTTTGAAGGAGATCAGCCCTGGGATTTCTTTGGAAGGAATGATGCTAAAGGTGAAACTCCAGTACTTTGGCAAGCTCATGCGAAGAGTTGACTCATTGGAAAAGACTCTGATGCTGGGAGAGATTGGGGGCAGGAGGAGAAGGGGACGACCCAGGATGAGATGGCTGGATGGCATCACTGACTCGATGGACGTGAGTCTGAGTGAACTCCGGGAGATGGTGATGGACAGGGAGGCCTGGAGTGCTGCGATTCATGGGGTCGCAAAGAGTCGGACACGACTGAGTGACTGAAATGAACTGAACTGAACTGAACTGGATCATAGAAAAAGCAAGAAAATTCCAGAAAAAAACATCTACTTCTGCTTCATTGACTATGTTAAAGCCTTTGACTGTGTGGATCACAACAAACTGTGGAAATTCTTCAAGAAATAGGAATACCAGACACCCTTACCTGCCTCCTGAGAAACCTGTATGACGGTCAAGAAGCAATAGTTAAAATAGGACATGGAACAATGGACTGGTTCCAAATTGCGAAAGGGGTATATCAAGGCTGTATATTGTCACCCTTATTTAATTTATATGCAGAGTACATCATGCAAAATGCTGGACTGGATGAAGCATAAGCTGGAATCAAGATTGCCAGGAGAAATATCAATAACTTCAGCTATTCGGATGACACCACCTTTATGGCAGAAAGTGAAGAGGAACTGAAGAGCCTCTTGATGAAAGTGAAAGAAGAGAGTGAAAAAACTGGCTTAAAACTCAACATTCAGAAAAACTAAGATCATGGAATCCAGTCACATTCAGTTCAGTTCAGTCGCTCAGTGTCCGACTCTTTGCGACCCCATGAATCGCAGCACTCCAGGCCTCCCTGTCCATCACCAACTCCCAGAGTTCACTCAGACTCACGGCCATCGAGTCAGTAATGCCATCCAGCCATCTCATCCTCTGTCGTCCCCTTCTCCTCCTGCCCCCAATCCCTCCCAGCATCAGAGTCTTTTCCAATGAGTCAACTCTTCGCATGAGGTGGCCAAAGTACTGGAGTTTCAGCTTTAGCCTCATTCCTTCCAAAGAAATCACTTCATGGAAAATAGATGGGGAAACAATGGAAAGAGTGACAGACTTTATTTTCTTGGGCTCCAAAATCACTGCAGATGGTGACTGCAGCCGTGAAATTAAAAGATGCTTGCTCCTTGGAAGGAAAACTCTGACAAACTTAGACAGCATATAGTAGACTAGCATAAGTAGACTTTGCTGACAAAGGTCTTTCTAGTCAAAGCTATAGTTTTTCCAGTAGTCACATATGGATGTGAGAGTTGAACCATAAAGAAAACTGAGTGCCACAGAATTGAGGTTTTGAACTGTGGTTTGAAGAAGACTCTTGAGAGTCCCTTGGACATCAAGATCAAACCAGTCAATCCTAAGGAAATCAGTCCTGAATACTCACTGCAAGGACTGATGTTGAAACTTCCAAAACTTAGGCCGCCTGATGTGAAGAACTGACTCATTGGAAAAGACCCTGATTCCTGGAAAGATTGAAAGCAGGACGAGAAGGGGATGACAGAGGATGAGATGGTTGGATGGCATCACCTACTTGATGGACGTGAGTTTGAGTAAGCTCCAGGAGACGGTGAAGGACAGGGAAGCCTGGCATGCTGCTGTCCAAGGGGTTGCAAAGAGTTGGACATGACTGAGCAACTGAACTGACTGACTAATTTTATTCTCAAACATAAGTAATTCTTGTACTAACAGAGAATTTTTTAAAAATTCATTTTTACTGGAGTATAGTTGCTTTACAATGTTGTGTTTGGAGAGAAAATGTTTATTCCCTAAGCATAAATACAAGAAAAAGATAAGTTCCTGTTATAAAGTACAATTTTAAAGGACTTTCTTGGTGGTCCAGTGGTTAAAATTCCAGCCTTCTAATGTAGGGGCCTGGGTTCTATTCCTGTTCAGGGAATGAAGATCCAAATGCCTCACAACCCGCCCCCACCTCAAAAAAAGGTAAAAAACAAGTATTATTTTGAAAATAAAAGAAAGTATTTGATAGGGTCACTTACTCAGCAAATTACTTTTCTATATGAAGACAAACTACATATGCATTTGGTGTCATTATTGTCATGAAAAAAGAAAAAGAAATAAATAGAAGGTAAACTTTCAAGAGAAAATAGCAAGTGAGTTCATAAAATATCAACCCTTAAATATAGATTTTATCTGAAAGTAGGCTTTACTATCACTTCACTTTTAAAGAAAATTCTATACTTTTATTACCAGTGCAACCAAACAGGACCCTATAGGGCCTTCCTGGGACAGACCCTCACCCCCTATGTCCTCTGCTATATTCCTTCTCCAAAGTATCTAGGTGACAGTATCTGATACACATTTCCTGAACTGTTTTATGGATGCTAAAACCTCTACCAAATGGAAGATGTTAACTGCTTGATGACAGTGAGCACATAGCCCCCAGGCCTATTGCAGCTTAAGGACTGATAATGTTACCCCCTATGACACCACCCTGTTACCTCACTATCAACAAATCAGGGAAGTGTGCACAAGCTGGTCACACAGCCTGGGTCTTCCCTCCCTCACCTGACCTTTAAAAATGCTCCGCTGAAACCCACAGGGAGTTCAGGTCATTTGAGCACTAGCTGCTCAGGATTTCTTGTATGTGTGCGTGCATGCTAAGTTACTTCAGTTGTGTCTGACTCTGTGTGAACCCTATGGACTGCAGCCAGCCAGGCTCCTCTGTCCATGGGATTCTCCAGGCAACAATATTAGAGTGGGTTGCTGTACCTTCCTCCAGACTTCTTGTATAGGACCTTATAATAAATGCTGCACTTTCCTTCACCACAACCCAGGTCAGTAGATTAGCTTTACGGCACATGGGTGAGTAAATCCAAGTTTAGTTCTGTAACACTGGGACATTTAATAATAATTCACCAAGCCCACTATATATTTAAGCATTACTTTTTCATTAAGTCTATCAAGTCAACTTCACGCAAATATTTTGGCCACAGTCAATTTGGGATTCATAACTGAAATATACTGCTAACACATTGTTAATTTGATCTAAATTATGACTCAAAAGATCTCACTTTTAACTTAGAACACTATTTCTTATCACTTGTAGTGTTACAGTCTTTATTTAAGCTATCCTTTGAGGTAGACTGAAACTGATTTCCCAGAACTAAGGTTAATGCGAGTGCAATATCCCAAAGTACTGGAGAGTATTTCACGCTGTAGCCTTATTTCTGCTGATGGACAACAGAAATTCAGGTCCACACTTGCCCAGGAATAGTCCCCTGTGTATGCATGTACAAAGGAGGTAGAACCTACCCTTCTCTGTGGCTTTAAGGGAGCATCCAGCTCACCTTGTCACTTGGTGGCAAGTTTACCTAATTGAGTCCTGTGTGTGACAAAGTAACAGTTCAGGATTATTTTAAATTCTGCCTTCTACCTAAAACTTTTCTCCCCTCACTTTGTGATCTCACATGGAACAATGCTTTATTTGAACAGTCAGCCTTTATCAGCCCGAAGCCAGGTTTGGGCTGATGAAGACAGGAACAGAACTGTTTCTCTTTCTCCCCAGTGCTTCTACAATCCACTTTATTTAAGCAAAAATTGAGAAGAGGCTTCTGGTGACAACATCTGTAGTTCCTCAGGCAGATAAAATCGCATAGGTAGGGATCAGGATTTATGTATTTTTATTTTTCCCCAAATAATTTAGAATCAATATCCAATCTCAGGGAAAAAGATCGCTGGGATGTTAGAAGGCCTCTGGAGGTTCCAATTTGGCAGAATCTTTGCCAAAGGAAGCCTGCAGAAGATGTTTCAGGGCACCATCCGCCTTGTGTCACAGGGCCCGCTGGCTGCAGGCATCACATTTATGTTTCTGCCACTGTGGGAAACCAAACGTGGTTGTTGGATGTTTCATTTTTTATCCCATCTATGTTATAAATATTACTTCATAGTAGAATTGCTATACAGTTAACCAGTTTGGAGAAATGCTCTTTTTCTATTCTTCTGCCCCTACACTGCCCTAGAGTCTTTCATATATCATTCAACAAAAGATTGTCTTCTTAAGAGAAAGAAAGCAAAAGGAACAGTTGAAAAAATTTAACTCTTATCTGCCCATTTATGGCTATACATCATAATGAAGGCAAAGAACAGGGCTTGGCAGGGAAAAGTCCTTGTTAAAAATTGTATTTCTGGGGTAAACAATCAAGAGTAAAAAAAGATCAGGTTTTCTTTTCTGTACAGAGCTATTCAAACATGTAAACCATGCTGTTTTTAGTAGGTTGAATGAACAGAAAATAAGGAGTTATACATAATTTTTTTATATTTGGCCTTGATCAGCAACTCTCACTTCAGGGGCATAGCTTCACACAAGGACAACCGTCTTTCTAGGCATAAAGAGTATATGAGAAGCTATCATTTTAAAACGAAAAACTCCAAAGGGTCCAGCCTCCAAATACTCCCATAGCTCCAATTTGCTATAGATTTTTAGCGTAGATGCTATATTCAATTTCCATGTAGATCTACTGACATTATGTCTGAGATAGAAATAGGTTAGGTTATTTGACAGCATTCAGAAGTTCTTTGTAATTTCCTGTTTTACTAGGTAGCAGTAGGGGAAAAAACACAATAATTTAGTATGGATACTTAAATGAAAGAACATTAAAAAGCTGGTGAACTTGGCTTTCTATTAAGTATGCCATGTAATTACCTTTTATTCACTCATTCATTTCACAGTCTGTGTCCTATATTACTTAATTGCAAAGAAAAGAGTAAACCGCTCCTGTGTATACTAACTGCTAAATTCATAAGTGATTGAGTGATCTTGTTCTCAATTCTTGAGAGAAAAAAAAATGCATATTAATGAAGACAATATAAAGGAGACAAAAATCATCCACAAAAATTTTTACTGCCTTCTTAGAAAAACGTGAATTAAGAACAGATTGTCTAAGGACTAAGTTGATTAACTTCCATACTTTATCTTACTCATTTTATTCATAAATCTTACCCTAAATTTAAAAAATACATTTCACATCAGATTCAAACATCTGCAAAGAAATATTAATGATGAAAAGCAATTACTATAACCATTTTATGTACAAGGATGGGAGCTGAAGAGTAGCAAATGGACATCTGCTAAAAGGCTGTTCCACTGAAATTTGAAAATAACCATGTTCAGGTTAATATGTATTTATCTTCCAGACATTAAAAATGGTCTGGGTTGATTTCTGTCTGAAATTAGTGATTACATGAGGAGGAGCACAATTTATTGATTTCATCTAAGAACTCAACACCAAACTAACTTAAAAACCTAAAAACCTGCCGTGAACTGGCCACAAAGATTATTTTTACTTCTGGTTCTTGTCAAGAAATATAATCATGATCTCTTTTCTGCCTAAGTCTTTTAAATGTTTTATCATAAAATATAATATTCATAGAAGATCAGCTGAAGGATAGTCCATTAATTTTTCTATAGTCTTTAAGTTTTTGATTGGATTCTTTTTAGTCCATTAGAGACTTTGGAATAAAGGCTTTAGAAACTTGTACAATTTTTTTTCCCCAAAAATGTACTTTGGTACTAGCACCCAGAAATGCTATAATAAATTTCTCTGTGAATTTTATCATCATTTTTGTGTGTGTGCAGACATTTGTGAGGCCATCAATTTTTTTACATCACACATAGTGTCCTTTTATGAGACCCATGAAAAAATATATATTTACTTGTTATCCCCCAGAAAAGCTGTTCAGGGGACACTGTAAATATTTTAAGGGGCTGTGGTAGTTTTAAAACATGTGTGAAAATTCTTTGACATTCCTTCAATCTAATTCCCATCTCTTGAATTTGGCCTTGCTTCGGTGTCTCAGTCAACAGAAAGTGATACAAGTAATGTTGCATAATTTAGGAGGCTAAGATAGGAAAGGCAACACAGCTTCTACCATTTTCTTTCTCCTTATCTCTCTTCCTCACTCCTTCCTTCCTCACCTCCTTCCCTCCTTGTCTCCTCCTCTCCCACCCCCATGCCTTGGAGAGCCTAATCAACATACAGAAGTTCAGCTACCTGGGCCTCTATGCCGCAGAAGCCACATGGAAGGATAATATGGACAGATAGAGATGCTCAAGGCATGCCAACTGTCCCACCCTCTGCTCTTTGAGTCTTCCCAGCATCAAGTGCCAACCATTTGAGTGAGAAAACACAGAGACGATTCCAGCCCCAACTTTCCACACAAAATGGCTAATGCCAGGTAGTACAGAAATGAAGTGACCCCGCCTCCATTAAACTGTCTACACTGTAGATGCATGAACAAAATAAATGTTGTTATTCTTGAGTGATAGGCATGGAAATGTGCTCTCCCATTGCTCAAAGATTGCCATACCCTGCCCCCTTGAGTCTACAGGTATGGTAGGTTATATAGAAAGCGGGAATTAGGGTTGCAGATGATTTTAAGTTTGCTTGGAATTAGCTGCTCTCAAGATAGGGAGATTATTCTGGATTATCCAATGGTCAGTGTAATTACAAGGTCTTTAAAAGGGGAGGAGAGAGGCAGAAGAGAGTCAAAGGGAGAGTACAGAAGTATGATTAGTGAAATGCAACATCACTCCTTTGAAGATGCAGGTAAGAAACCATAAGTCAAGGAACACGGTAACCTATAGAAACTGGAAAAGACAAAGAAACAGACTCTTTCCCAGAACTCTGCATAAAGAAATAGGGTCCGACTTGATTTTAACTTGGTAAGATCTATGTGAGACTTCTTCTATCCAGAACTTTAAAACAATAAATTTGTGTTAAGTCATTGTTTGTTATAATTTATAACTTTAGCAATGAAATGAAGTGGAGTGAAAGTCACTCAGTCGTGTCTGACTCTTTGTGACCCCATGGACTGTAGCCCACCAGGCTCCTCTATCCATGGCATCAATAGAAAACTATATACTCTTATTTTAAGCCTCTAAGTTTTGGGGTGGGGGGGGGGGGGGCTTTTTTATCTATTAATTCTGTAATTGCAACAGAGACCTTGCTTAATTCTTAGTTTTGACCTATAAGAAGCTCAGCGCAATCAATGAACCATCTTGGAACCATCCCTCTGCAGGATCTTATATAATTTTCCCTTTGTTCTGCTCTATTTTCTCTCTGGCACTGTGCTTATATTTTATATATTACCTCACATCCTTTTGGAACCAGGCCCGAAATAAATAAGATTGACTAAAATGATATATTGATATTTATGATAACCTATCAGAAGTAGTGAAACAGACAGCATGAAAAGCCCCCTCTTCTTGTCTCTAGCAAAAACCAAACCAAACCTCTAAAGCAGATCAACAGTTTTGGAGATCATCAACCCAAGACAGAAGCAAACATTTCATTTCATTTAATATTTCCTAAAATTAGGGAAGTATTCAACTCTTCTGTTTTTCAATTTAAGACCATGAAATAAAACATCTAAAATACAATTAAAAACTATATATGTGTATACATGCATTTGATATAGACACATTTCAGCTTTGTATTGTCTGTTAAAAGATAATAAAAAAGAGAAAAATATCAGGAGTTGACAGAGAAAAACACAGAAAGAAAAAGGAGATGTTAAAAAAAAAAAGAATGGTGGGGAGAGAGAAAGAGATCCTCTCAGAGACACACAGGAGACAGTCAAACAGACATGCAATAAAAAGAGGTCCACTCAGAAGGAAGAGAAAGGCACATTCATGGCATAATTAACACTCCCAGCATATGCCTTGTTACTGAGTATTTCTGATATTACACTGGGTTTTAACATGATATCTCTCTCAGCAGTTACTCTCTAAACCTAGTGTACCCGGCCTTTCTCAGGTCTTCTCAACCTCAGCAATCACATTCCTTGAAGGCAGCTCAGCCTCTCCCAGTCCTGAGCCAGAGGTAACCAGGGCAGAGAGTGCAGAGTAGAAGCCATCACCTGACAAATGAGATCCTTCCAGTTGCTTTAGGTGACTCTTCTGTACCTGCCACCTGGCTGCAACCATCTCCATGGAGATCACATTCTTGTCACTAGGCTTCTGCCTCCCTCAGTTGTCCTTACCTGCCCTTACCCTTACTTGCATATGTGGTCTGGACAGGCTTTTAAATGTGTACCTCTGTCTCTCCTATCTACTTAATGCTACTCGCTGGAGTCCTGCTCCAAAACATATGTGAAAGGCAAAGCCACTGCATGAGAGGACCTAGTCATAAACTCCCCCTGGAGGCAATTTTCTACTCCCTTTCAATGTTATAATTTATAATTTCGGACCCCTTCTTGAGATCTCTACAATTTTGCCCAAAAAAGAAATGGCAGAAGATTCCCCTCACATGGAGGCAGATGTGGTTATGCTGCTTGTCAACTAAAAGCCAGAAAAAAATGAAACAAAAACACTGCTGAGGTGTATTTATAGTCCTATCTCTGCAGAGTCCCCTGATTGAGCAAAGCTATTTGCCTATTGAGAATCAATCTGAAAAAAGAAAAACATCTTGGAAATTCTTAACGATTGTACCTTTGACTTCCTTGTAACTCTGCCATGGTTGGTACTGAATGCCCACAGGATTTAATGGCAACTGAAATTGCTCTCATTACCAAAATCCACAAAACATGGAAACCGGTGGAACAGTGTATAGGATTAAGCAACACTAAGACGTTTACCTGCATTTAAGAAAGTAATATGTGGTCTGGACAACTTTTTAAATGTGTACCTCTGTCTTGCCTATCTATTTAATGCTACTGGCTGGATTCCTGCTCCAAAGCGTATGCAAAAAGACAAAGCCACATATGAGATGACTGAGAAATAGACTCCCCCTGGAGGAGAGAAAGTAAGGTCCACTTGAGAAGGTAGTGAAGTCGTTCAGTCATGTCTGACTCTTTTGCAACCCCATGGACTGTAGCCTACCAGGCTCCTCTGTCCATGGAATTTCCAAACAAGAGTACTGGAGTGGGTTGCCATTTCCTTCTTCAGGGGATCTTCCCAGCACAGGGATCAAACCCTGGTCTCCTGCCTTGCAGGCAGATGCTTTACCATCTGAGCCACCAGGGAAGCCTTTGAGAAGGTAAGGTCCCCTTTAATCTTGGATATCAATAGGAACTCCTCATTTCCCTTGAGATAGGTTCACCAATGGTTACAGAAATGCTGCCTACAAATTCTATTTTGTACCAGTAGAGTGCTTCCCAGTTTACAAAGCACCTGTACATTAATCATATAGAATGATGTCTCTTCCTGTTCAGGCTGTTTCTATACAAGTACAGAGCATTATGTGTAGATCGATGATGAGCTTCACTGAGCCTGCACTGACTTGTTCATGCAACAGCTGTAAATCAAGATTGACTTTTTGAACCTAACTTTGCATAATTCAACAAGTTCCTCAACACCTTTCGCCTAAGCAGGCTCATGACTTGCAAGAATCTGCAGAGCTAAATACCTACCCATGACTGTCTCAAAACGCTTCAATAAAAAAGGTTTTGCATTAACAAATCAGGGATGAGTCACTTACTATCTGATTCTTCACTGATCAAGAAGTGACAGAGAAGGTGCCATGCACAAAGATAAATGTCATAGAATGATTGAACTATGGATTTCTTCTAGCTCTCAATAATAAGAATATGACCCCAAAAAGGAGGTGGTAGATGGTAGAAGATAACAGCTATTAAATACTAGTTTTTCAAGAGACACATTTATCAGAATCTTCCTGGGAGATTTAGTCTTAGCTCAGGAGAAGTCATCAGATCTGTAGCTAACGAGTATATTGTGTTTTATCATTTCCTTCTATTTAGGACTGAGCAGTGTAAATCAGAAACCCCATTAAGTCAATACATAGTAAATAGGTGTCTCAACATTGCAGAACAATAAAACTTCATTATCATGCTAAAATCTTTACCTCCTTTTCCTCTGTGGTACAATTACTTGGAAAGACAGTGGCCAACTCCTGTACCAATGAGATTCCTTCACTGTGTCCTGCTTCTTTTACCTTCTTCTGAAAGTGAAAGTGTTAGTCGCTCAGTCCTGTCCAACTCTTTGCGAGCTCATGGACTGTGGCCTCCCAGGCTCCTCTAATCATGGGATTTCCCAGGCAAGAGTACTGGAGTGGGTTGCCATTTCCTTCTTCAGGGGATCTTCCTGACCCAGGGATGGAACCTGGGTCTCCTGCATCACAGACAGATTCTACCGCCTGAGCCACCAGAGCAGCCCTACCTTCTTCTACCAAAGTCATTATCCTTTCACTGTAACCTGCCCTTGGAAGAAAGCAAACTTTTTGCTATTATCTTTTTCCCGCAGCTCCAGGAATTGGCCCATCCTCAGGCAGCTGGTACCTGAAAACACTTTGTTGACAAGACTCATGTCATCAAAGAATTGTTATGATATCATCAGAAGGAGAAGAACAAATGTGGTGAAGGAGAAGAACAAACATGAACAGCAGATTGACTTAACTGCACCTGGGTGAGCGGACCCAAGACTGGTTTGTTAACACTTACACCACAGTTCATAGAGACTCATGAGAGTAGAGATATATTGCTTAGAACACCAGTTACATAGCAAGACTCAATAACTATTTCCAGAATAATAAAACACACACACACACGCACACACACTCACACACACACAAATACACACACACACACAGGAAAAGTCTTCTGTGTTTAAGCCCTCTCTGAAACTGCTGCTTAAGAATTTACTGTTTGAGTGTGCTAAATACTTTTTTACACTCACTGATGATAGTAGAGAAAATATTTGGTGTGTTTACTGTAGCAAAAAAGGGAGGATATGTCACCTACATTTTTCTTATACACATTTTTGAATACAGTGGTCCTCCCTATGGGAATTTAACCTCAGAATTATAATGTGAGGATGAAAGAGATAATTGAAATAGTGTAAAAAATTTCATGTTGCCTTTCTGGAGAATGTAACAGCATTTTCTAAAATGATGTATTACGACACATGCCCTTGGTAATAAGGGGAACCTGCAAAAATGTTATTTCAGAATATTACATCAGGGAAGAGCTCTAACTCCACTTTTGCCACAGGGTTTTTAAGATTGCTGTTACTGTGCTTACTTGAAACATAATCACAAATAAGAAGTGTGTTGAAACGACAGCTCTATTAACTTTATCATGTACAGTTAAGTATCCAACACACTTGAAAGTACTGCTCCCTCGTTTTCATGGTGTGCTCCCTAAAGAAACAGACTTGGAGCAAGGGCCTGGTGGATGAGACAGAGCTGCAGTGAACTTGAACAGCCCAGCCAGATACCCACAGACCGGAGGCGGGTAACGAGACACTGATCAAACACTGGGTTCTCTGGCCCACACCATGGGGAGCAGAGATGAAATAGCTAGAAGCGCCCCAGGCAGATGACCCAAGGGAAGGTATAGTTATGCCCACAAGGCTTGTCTTTGCATAATTTCCACCTCATTTAAAGCCACCCCTCACCCCACCTATTTCTCTCTCTACTCCCAGGTACTTTTCTTTGACAGCGGTAGACACAAAGGGAAGAATTCACTGAATTAAGCCTTCTTGTGATATCAGAAGGGAGAAATTATATGATGCTTTTGTAAAAAGAATGTGCTCTTTTAACACAGGATCTTAGATTTTTAAAAAGCTTTCAGTCTTGCTCTATGCTTTTCATCTTTGATGCTAAAATTCCAGGCTCTATGATTATTGGTTCAGGAGATATTTTCAGTCTTTCCTCAAATCTTTCTCTATGGGGTAGGCCCTTGGGCTTCGACTAGATGTAAGGTTGGCCCTGGCTCCAGAGGCTCTTTTTCAATAAGGAGAAAGTACAGATTCTCCTTCCTAAGATTTCTGTTCCTAATTAATGATAAAAACAAATAGAAAAGGAAAAGACAGAAAGTAATGGCATATCCAGTCTGAAGAGCAGTATTGAGCAGAGCGGGCCACTGTGCTCACGTGCACCCAGTCTGCAGGGTTGGGTGAAGAGACTCATACGGCAGAGGAGTCCAGCTGAGTTTACGTATCTGAGACAGGTTCAGAGTACCCTAAATTCCAGGAGTGACTTATAGCCCTGAGACTTAATGGCAAGAGTCTCTGTTGATTGATGCTATTCATTCTAACCCTGATTTCAGACAACTACTCATACTGGACCTACAAAATGGCAGTATTATTTGGTTCAGCCACATACAACTGAAGGTAAGAATGGGAGTGAGAAGAAAAGGTTCACTTTCACACCACTTACACTTTGCAAAGTCAGTTTTGCTCCTATCACCAGTCTCTCATTTGTGAACATACAAATCCATATTTATTTATTATTTTTGGCCGTGCTGGGGTTTAGTTGCTATGTGGGCTTTCTCTAGTTGCGGGGTTGGTCATCTTTAGTTGCAGTGTGTGGGCTTCTTATTGCGGTGGCTTCTCTCGTCATGGAGCACGGGCTCTAGGCATTCAGGCTTCAGCAGGTGCAGCATTTGAGCTCAGTAGTTGCGGCTACCCAGCCCTAGAGCACAGACAATCGTGGCACACGGGCTTAGTTCCTCTGAGGCATGTGGGATCTTCCTGGACCAGGCATCGAACTCATGACTCCTGGGAGGAAGATTCCTTACCACCGAGTCACCAGGGAAGCCCAATACAAAGCCATTTTATACTTTGCCCCATGTCGCAACAGGAAAGAACTTTGATGCTCTCAGAATAACTGGGCCTCTGGCTCCTCCTTCAGTGATGGTTGTCTAAGTGTCAGTTTTACCAACAAGGATGCATACAAAGCCCTGGATGGTTTCTATAAGAAATCCACAAACACCAAGCATCTGAATTTTAAAAAGCACTATTGAGAAACCTGGGAACCTTAGGGAGTAGCCTTCTGCCATCTGAATGGTCTTCTTTATCTCATCATCCCCCACCCCCACCATTTCCTGTTCCTTTTCCTGCTCCTGTGGTCTCCCTTGCAAGCCTGCTCCACACCTGTCTCCTTGAATGGTATCAGTTCAACTCATCCTGGCTTCTCATCTCCCAATGTCCATGTTTTCATCTATTAGGTAGATGGCAAAACAATGCAGCAGGATCTATTCTCTCAAAATGCAGTTTGGGTTATCAATACATGGTTCAGCACACATTTATAGACTATTCATAGGTGCTAGCAGGTGGGGGACCACATTAAGCAATGGATCCAAAATGCCTCATGGCTGAGAAACTCCGTCTGGCTGGATAGGTAGACATTTCATCAAAAAGGCAACTTGGTCAAGGGACAGAGAATAAGTGCTCTGTGATAACACTTTTTTGTGCCAGACTGCCTGAGAAAAAAATAGCACAGGAAATATGTATTTTATTGAAAAGATGCATAGAATAAACTCCTTACTTTAAATGAAACAACAGGAAATCCAAATAGCCCCTCTAAAATGAATTCATATATATATATATATATACACACACACACACACACATGCTAATTATGGCTTACACATTTGAATAAAGTAAATGCTGATAGAATTTTGGTTGAAAAAATTATTTTTTTTTCTAATGGACACCTAAGATGAAAAATATCTTTAAAATGCAATACTCAGTTTCCACTAGAAGATGAGGTAGCAGAGAGTGACACAGCAGAATGGAGACCTAAATGTTAGATGATTTTAAATGTGAATCACTTTCCTTAAAGCGATCAGGAAGTCTAAATATACCACTAAATTTAAGCTTCCGATGATACAGATCCTGCCACTGGCAGAGGTTAACCAAACCACTTCACTCAGGAACATACAAATGACAGGGATTCTTTTATTTGCTCCTGAAGAGCAAAGCTTATACTGCTAGATCCTCTAAGCAAAAGAAATGCTTAGAGAAGCAAGAAAGCTTAGAGGTTTTTTTGTTTTGTTTTGTTTTTTTGTTTTTTTTTCCCCCACCCTGGGTACATGTGAGAATCCCCTGGGGAGTTTATAAAATGCTGGATCCTGGGGCATCACCTCTATCAATTTGGATCTAAATGCTTTGACATACAATCCAGCATTTTTTTTTTTTTAAGTATCCCAGGTAAGTAAGTTCTTAAGGATTACAGATTCCTGGACTCTATTCCTAAGTGTTTCCAATTCAGTTGATCTGAAATGACTTCTAGGAATCTTGGTTCTAAGACATGTCCTGAGAACTTTTGTGCCTGGACAGGTTTTAAAAACCACTGATCTACTGCAAAACTGCAGAAACTGGAGTTAGTTGGTTCCAAAATCATAAAGCTAGTACAAGTACAGAGGGGTCAAACTATAATGTGCCGGGGATCCTTCTGCTGTGGGACAAAGGCTGGCCTAGGGTCCCTGAAGGCCTCATGATTTCCTGGGTTACACAGAAAGGAATGTTCATAACACTATAAAAAGTGTGAGTAAACCTCTCCTTCTTGAACCCTCAGCTTTAAAAAGGTAGACTTCTCCACTCCCACATGAGGGAAGACAAGTCTATCTCCCCCTCGAAAAGCACACCCACAGTAAATAGCCAGATAAATGGTCATTAAAGTATATCTCACTGATTGACTTTAAATAAAATGTAGGCATCTCACTATACTCATTGCATCAACTGAGAACGATATAGTGGACTGTCAGGAAAGCTATCATCTCAAAAGCTAAGTGCAACAAAAGAGATTTTACACAGGAGAGGCCATTGAGAGTTTTGACATTGACACCAGACAGAGGGGAATCCTCTGATGAATTCTGTTGAAAGGTGAAACAAAACTTAACATTATAAACTCAATAGGACAAAACAGTAAAACTACAACATAAGCGCACCATTGGCCCATAGTCTTATTTGGAAGTAAAGGCGATCTAACTTCATAAATATCACAGTGGAGTAACCATTAAAAATGTTATAAATACGTAAATATTGTATAATAATATAGGCAAAGAGAAAAATAAGATTTTACATATGCATACTTGGTGCTTATTCATTAGAAATAACAGAGACTTCCCTGGCAGTCCAGTGGCTAAGGCTCTGCACTCTCAATGCACTGGGTCCAGTTTCGATCCCTGGTCAGGGAACTAAATCCCACGTGCTACAACTGAGATCTGGCAGAGCCCAGCCAAAGAAAAAATTCACATAACTACAGTATAACAGAAATACAAGGGTCTTCAGAGATTCAACTGCTCATCAACCCAACAGATCAAATGACAACCGTGGTAAAGTTTAAGATTTTCAACGAGTATTATCCGATCCAGCTAGACTAAGGGTTAGGGTGTTGAATGACCTAACTACGTTAATCCATTAACTAATAGCTACATAAACACAGGAAAGTCACAAAATTTTCAGGTCTCCACTTCCTCATCTATGACATGAGTGAACTGAACTTGATCTCAGAAATTCTTGGGTCCAGTTATGCAAATGTATATCACTCTCCCCACTCCAGCACTATTGCCTGGAAAATCACATGGACGAGGAGCCTGGTAGGCTACAGTCTGTGGGATCGCAAAGAGTCAGACACGACTGAGTGACTTCACAAGCAAAGATGACAATCTGCCTGCCAATGCAAGAGACAAAAATGATGCAGGTTCAATTCTGGGATCAGGAAGTTCCCGTGGAGAAGGAAACAGCAACCCACTCCAGTATTCTTGCCTGGAAAATTCCATGGGCAGACTTTAGTCTGGCAGGCTAAAGGCCACAGGGTAGAAAAAGGGTCAGACATGACTGAGCATACATGTAAATGCACAAAGATGACAACATCTTTAGCTGCTTTGACCCACTCAGCAGGTGGCCTATAGAAACCTGACATCCTGGGGGAACTCCGCAACTATCAGGAAGAGAAAGGAAAAGCAAAGATAGAATTTAGACTACCAGATGACTCAGGGAAAAGACAGAAGAGCTTAAGTCTTTCTGACTAACATGCTTGTAAGTGGGGTTTTAATCATGACCACATAATATGCTGACAGTGTGCCTCATGAAGGAAGCAGATATGAGAAAAAAAAATACTCAGGGGGCCAATCATCACTGTTTCCATTCATCTGGCATGACAGAGGAAACCGCTATTAAGGAGAGTTTCATTCAGCACAATCAGTGATAATACTGTGTTTAAAATGGAAATCAGAACCTAGAGTAACAGCATCTTTTTAGGTTGACTGCATCTCTCAGAAGAGTGGTTTGCGCATGTCACATCTTCAACACAAGTTAAGTATTTCATTTTATCAAGAAACCTACTGGGAGAAACATCCCATCTTCAGAGATTCTATTGATGACAGTATTGTGGCTACATACTGTATCAAACTGAAGCACCACAAGACAACATACTACACAATGTATGTTGCTCAGCATAGTTTGTTTTTAAATCTTCATTTATTTGCAGCTATTGTGACTCTGGAAAAACTACAAATGGTCTCAAATATCTTCTTATTCTTTGGTGGTTTTCTGAATGAACAGTGCCTCTAATCCTTTTGCTCAACACGAACACAAGAAATCTTTTCAGTTATGATTAAGTAATGGTGCGAAATTCTTATGATTATATTAATGCATTTAAGTATACAGTTAAAACTTAATTTATTGGTCATAATTCTATTTAGAGAATAAAATAGGACACTTAGTATTCAATGAGAAACAACAGGTTTCAACTTGTAAATAACTGAAATAAATCCCAATTTGATTTTACTTACTGCATTCCTTTCCAGTGGGCTTAATTTAAACACCTCTATGCTTTGGAAGTTTCTCCTGTATGCCTTTTTCACTGAGAAAGTAAAATCTATATCTTAAAGTGTTCCTTCATAAAGCCTATGCATAACAGAACACAAAGGAAAATCATAAACTCAATGCAATAACTGAATGCATCTGCAGGTTTCTTAGCGTCCAACAGCGTTGTCAACACATTCTAATTCATTAGGGTTTTTTGCTGCTGTTGTTCCTCCTCCTCCACAGATTTCTGAGTGAACTGTTGAGTTCAAATCTTCTCTTAAAATGGTACATCTACCCTTTAGCAGTTTTTAAAAAAATCATGTCTTGGTAAAAAGACTTAAGAATAAGTTTAAAAACACCACTACTGTTGTATTAGTCTTGCTTGGCACAGAATCTGTTGGTGATCAAATATTTTTTTTAAAAAAATCGATGGGTTGCTCTGGATTATTTTTGTGGCTCACGTGACAAATTCTATTTCCGAAGTATAAGTCCACCATTTATTTTCATTGACGAATTACATTTCATTCAAGAGTTAGGTTTCTTGCAATAAATATTAACATAATGTGGGAAGAGCCTATAATTTTCCAACTGACTGGGAAGCCTTGACATCCAAATGCTGCACTGAAATTGTAGAATAACTCATTAGGAAATATGCAACAGTAGTTTCAAGGTTTACAACAAATATATTGGTGGTGTTCTAAAAATTAATATTAAGCTGCCACGCTTGGCTTAATTAGTTTTCTTCTTCATTTACAAAGCATATCTGTCTGGTTTTATGAACTTGGTCTCCAGTCCCCTCTCCTACAAACGTGTTTAATTGAAGTTTAACAGCTGTGTATGCTTTGGAAACAGAATAATGATTTTTCTCCTTTGAAATACTTAATCCTTTCCTAAAATATGATCCTCTTGAATACACATTTAAAAAGCAATGGATGTGGAATCATCTACCAAGAGAAAAACTCTGACAGCTTAGGGTATAAGCACCATGTATTCAGTGAGTAGGCAAGAGAGTAATTCCCAAGCCTGAAAATGCAAGGCCCACAGTAGATCTCTTTCTTCAAAAATGAAATGAGAGCTACACAAAACAACAAAGAAGAGAAAATTAAATAAATAAGAAGGAGATTAAAAAATACTATAAAATAGAATATTTAATGGATTTTTCAAAATTTCTGCAATGTGTATTGTATGCCTCTACACATCCAATACCCAAGGAGTCTGACTAATAAGGTGACACCGGCTATTTTGAACTGTTATCACTTTATCACCACGCATGCAAGTGTTTATGAAATAATTATATAGGTGTGTGTATAACATAAATTTCTGAAATGAGCAGAATTAAAGTACAAATAAACATGATGAACCTTTGAGCAGTACACCTTAACATGTGAGATTAAAAAATAATAATTATACAAAAATCTGTTCAGCTATCAGTAGCAAATGCCTACAATTTCACACTATCAGCTTTCTTTCCTTCAAGTGCTCTTACCGACATATGGACCTGACCACAGTCTAGGAAAGCATCACAGGTATTTTCAGGCCCTTCTAAAAGACCCTTAAAAAGAGTCTGACTTAACCTTGTGTTCAATCGCTCAGTTGTGTCTGACTCTTTGCGACCCTGTGGACTGTAGCCCACCAGGCTCCTCTGTCCACGGGATTTCCCAGGCAAAAATACTGAAGCAGGTTGCCATTTCCTCCTCCAGGGGATTTTCCTGATCCAGGGATCGAATCTGCATCTCCTGCACTGGCAGGCAGATTCTTTACCATCTGAGCCGCCTGACTTAACTGTAGACCCTGCTATTATGCTCTATTTGTGATGCATATTCAATTCATGTGTGTCGAACAGGCACACTGATCAGAGCAAAGAAAATTCATTTACAGGAGAACTCTAAAGGAGGCTTTAGTAGAGTCTGTTATGGTGAATATTTGCTGCCCACTCCCGAGGAATGGCTGTATACACAGCCCTGCTAAGAACAGGCATGGCCCTGTGACTCATTTTGGCTAATGACACGTGGGTGGAAATGATATGTGCCTCTTTCTAACAGAGACCTTCAGGTCCATCCTATGATTGCACCATGCTTTCTTTTCTATCTTCCCTGTGACTCTAAATACCCTGTCAGCCTGTGTCCCTAAGGGAAGGAAATATGGATCAGAGCTTCACACAGCCAACGGCAAACCGAGTGAGGAAAAAAAAACAAAAAACTTCTATTACAATAAACTGTTGAGATTTGGAGGTAGTTTTGTTATCACTGAGTAAGTCAGCATAAGATGACTGACACAGGGCCTGTGTAAGCCTTTTCAATAATGAACGGGCACATCCTCATACCCCTTGCTAGGCAGGGACAGGCCCCTGCGGCACTGATGCTGCTGGAGAGAGTAAGGGAAAACAGATGGCTGGGATTCATGTTCCTCACCATTTGCTTTCCTTAACCTTCAGCAACATGAAAAACTAATGTTCAGCAATTTAGAGAGCTTGCATTTTTAAAGATAAGGGGTTGGGATTGATGCTAATTGGACTAAGCTGAAAAATTTCCAGAATAAATAGAATCATTTCACAAAGCAAGATGCAGGGCTGAAATTTTATAAATATTGCACAGAGCCTTCTGTAGTCATTACGTATGACAAATCCTTATTGAGAATGTGTCTTAAGGTGCTCGATTTCATAAGACTAGACTCTGCTAGATGCTGAGCTCCAGGAATGACATGTTGCCCTTGACTTCAGAGAGCTCACAGGCAGAAAGAAACATGTTCAAATGGCTGTAATACAATTAGATGCATTTTACACCTATCGGATCAATAAAGTACTATGGCAAGAAAGAGGACAGCCATTTTTGTCAGAAAAAGGGTACAGGATTTTGTTAAATGGATCGAGGATGGAGAAGGGTCTGCTGAACACAGGAGATTATGTGAGCATATGAAGAGCATTTTTTAAAAGTTCGGAATAGTACAGCTTTAGCACACAGTTTGTGTGTGTGCGTGTGTGTGCTTATAGAGCCATCCTTTCCTCTTAATTGTTCCAGAGTGTTTCATTTCATGACTGTACCGTCACATCCTTAACTCTACTGATGTGCATGTAGAAGGCTGTAGTCTTTTGCTGTTATAAACAATGATGCCTTGGACACACTCCTTTCTACTCAAGTGCAAGTCCAACTCCAGATGAATTCCTAGAAGTGGAGTAGAAGTTACCCAGACAAAAATAAAACAAAGGGAACAAGACCAGAGGCAGGGTGCTTCCTACAAAGGCAATGGTCTGTGAGAAGGTGCCTAACTGCCAAGAAACCTCAAACTCCCAGGGTGGCTAGAACATACTGGAGAGAATGCAGCTGGAGAGACACTAACAGATCATCAGGCCGTGAGGGGCAGTACAGCTGCACTCCTGAGGGTAGGAGTCATAGCAAGGCTTTATTGTTCTGTTGCTAAGTCGTGTCTGACTCTTTGCAACGCCATGGACTGCACCCCGCCTGGCTTCCCTGTCCTTCAGCATCTCCCGGAGTTTGCTCAAACGCATGTCCATTGAGTCAGTGATGCCACCCAGCCATCTCATCTTCTGTCATCCCCTTCTCCTCCTCCTTTCAACCTTTCCCAGCATCAGGGTCTTTTCCAAAAATGAGTTGGCTCTTCACAAGACTAACATTTTAATAAAATCATTCTGGTGGAAATGTGGGGGGGGGGGGGAGTGAATAGGCAAGGCTAAAATAGGGTAATCAGTTAGGATACAGGTACAGTTATCTGGCATGGGTGGGGGGGGCAAAGGCCTAGTAACCCATCCTTTAGACACAGTAAAAGAAGGTTCTCCCTTGCTTGTCTCCTGTGCTTTTCCCTTTTGAGCACATCCAAGGTCAATGTCTCAGATTCCTCAGCATAAAGCAACAGCTGTAGGGAACGATGGGCACTGGGATCCACCCCTCCACCCTGGAAGGGGGAAAGATTCTTCCAGTGCAATGAAGTCTACAAAAGCTAGGTAAGGACTGATTCCTTCTTTCCTACAAAAATTATCTAGTATAGAATTTAAGAGCTAGAACACATGCCAAAAATCATTTGGTCTTATTTAGTCTAAGAATCTTTGAATTTATTGTAAGTCATTATCATCTTCCTAAAGGTTGAAATCCTACAGAAAGCATTACAAATAAAGGGGGAGTGAGTTCCTAAAACCTGACACTGATGTTGTCATCTGGAGAGCACTCTTTGAGAAACATTCTATTAGAAACTTACTCTCCATATGGTAACTATGTTACCTAAAGAATGTACCTGCTGCTGCTGCTGCTGCTGCTAAGTCACTTTAGTCGTGTCCGACTCTGTGCGACCCCATAGACAGAAGCCCACCAGGCTCCCCCATCCCCAGGATTCTCCAGGCAAGAACACTGGAGTGGGTTGCCATTTCCTTCTCCAATGCATGAAAGTGAAAAGTGAAAGTGAAGTCGCTCAGTCATGTCCGACTCTTCGCCACCCCATGGACTGCAGCCTACCAGGCTCCTCATCCATGGGAGTTTCCAGGCAAGAGTACTGGAGCGGGGTGCCATTGCCTTCTCCAATAGAATGTACCGAGAGATATGTATGTGGTTGTTCAGTCACTAAGTCATGTCCAACTCTTTGCAACCCCATGGACTGCAACATCTCAGGCTTCCCTGGCCTTCACCATCTCTCAGAGTTTGCTCAAATTCATGTCGATTGAGTCGGTGATGCCCTCCAACTATCTCATCCTGTCACCCTCCTCCTGCTCTCAATCTTTCCCAGAATCAGGGTCTTTTCCAATGAGTTGGCTCTTCACATCAGGTGGCCAAAATATTGGAGCTGGAGCTTCAGCATCAGTCCTTCCAGTGAATATTCAGGACTGACTTCCTTTAGGATTGATGGTTTGATTTCCATGCTGTCCAAGGGCCTCTGAAGAGTCTTCTCTAGCACCACAGTTAGAAAGCATTCATTCTTTGGTGCTCAGCCATTTTGATGGGTCAGCTCTGACATCTGTACATGACTATTGGAAAAACTATAGCTTTGACTGTTAGGATCTTTACTGGCAAAGTGATGTCTCTGCTTTTTAACATGTTGTCTAGGTTTGCCATAGCTTTTCTTTCTACTTTTTCCCATCTATTTGCCATGAAATGATGGGACCAGATGCCATGACCTTAGTTTTTTGAATGTTGAATTTTAAGTCAGCTTTTTCACTCTCTTCTTTCACCTTGATCAAGAAGCTCTTTAGTTTCTCTTCACTTTCTGCCATTCAGTTCAGTTCAGTTCAGTTCAGTTCAGTTCAGTCATTCAGCTGTGTCCAACTGTTTGCAACTCCATGAACCACAGCACGCCAGGCCTCCCTGTCCATCACCAACTCCCGGAGTTTACCCAAACTGATGTCCACTGAGTCAGTGATGCCATCCAACCATCTCTTCCTCTGTAGTCCCCTTCTCCTTCTGCCCTCAATCTTTCCCAGCATGAGAGTCTTTTCAAATGAGTCAGTCCTTTGCATGAGGTGGCCAAAGTATTGGAGTTTCAGCTTCAACATCAGTCCTTTCAATGAACACCCAGGACTGATCTCCCTTAGGATGGACAGGCTGGATCTCCTTGCAGTCCAAGGGATTCTCAAGAGTCTTCTCCAACACCACAGTTCAAAAGCATCAGTTCTTTGGCACTCAGCTTTCTTTATAGTCCAACTCTCACATCCATACATGACTACTGGAAAAACCATAGCCTTGACTAGACTGACCTTTGTTGGCAAAGTAATGTCTCTGCTTTTTAATATGCTGTCCAGGCTGGTCATAAACTTCCTTCCAAGGAGTAAGCATCTCTTAATTTCATGGCTGCAATCACCATTTACAGTGATCTTGGAGCCCCCCAAAATAAAGCCAGCCACTGTTTCCCCATCTATTTGCCATGAAGTGATGGAACCGGATGCCATGATCTTAGTTTTCTGAATGTTGAGTTTTAAGACAACCTTTTCACTCTCCTCTTTCACTTTCATCAAGAAGCTCTTTAGTTCTTCTTCACTTTCTGCCATAAGGGTGGTGTCATCTGCATATCTGAGGTTATTGCTATTTCTCCCGGCAGTCTTGATTCCAGCTTGTGCTTCTTCCAGCCCAGCGTTTCTCATGATGTACTCTGCATAGAAGTTAAATAAGCAGGGTGACAATATACAGCCTTGACGTATTCTTTTCCCGGTTTTGAGCTAGTCCATTGTTCTATGTCTGGGTCTGTGGCTTCTTTATCTGAATACAGGTTTCTCATGTTCTTTCAGGAGACAGGCAAGGTGATATAATATTTCCATCTCTTTAAGAATTTTCCAGAGTTTTTTGTGATCTACAGAGTTAAAGCCTTTAGCTTAGACAATGAAGCAGCAGTAGATTTTTCTTTTTTTTTTTCTGGAATTCCCTTGCTTTTTACTATGATCCAACGGATGTTGGCAATTTGATCTCTGTTTCCTTTGCCTTTTCTAAACCCAGCCTGTACATCAGAAAGTTCTCAGTGCACATCCTATTGAAGCCTAGCCTGAAGGATTTTGAGCATTACCTTGCTAGCATGTAAAATGGGAGCACTTGTGCGGTAAGTTGACATGTGTACGCGCTATGTGCTGTGCTAAGATGCTTCAGGCATGTCTGACTCTTTGGACTCAATGGACTGTAGCCCACCAGGTTCCCCTATACCTGGGATTCTCCAGACTAGAGTACTGAAGTGGATTGCTGAGCCCTTCTCCAGGGGATGTTCCTGACTCAGGAGTTGAACCTGCACCTCTTATGTCTCCTGCATTATTAGTAGGTGGTTCTTTACCACCAGCTCTACACAATCCCATGTTTCTAGATTTTTAAAACCTTAAAATATTGAAGAAACATTTTGTAAACTTTAGAGTGAACTCTCATTTCTCTATATTTGTTAAACTCATAGATTAGTATTTTTGCACTAACTACTCACAGTAGACAAATGTGTAAAATTATCTCAGAGAATTCAATGTCTAAAGTTCTATTTTGGGACTTATAATTGTCAAAAATAAGATGAAATGACTTTAAAAGACTTACCTCCTTAAATTATCTATGAGAATGAATTAAACTAAATGGCAAATGAAATATTTGATCTAAATATGACAAGGAGCTAACATACATAAAATATTCAAACTGAGAAGAAAACTCTCAATACCTTTGTAAAATGAACAATTCTGGTAAAGACAGCTCTTAGAAAAAGAAATTAAAGGTTAATAATTATATAAAATTATATCCTAATTAGCAACAGTAATACAAACGAAAACAGTAATAACATTTTTTTCACCTTTCTTAGTAGTAAAAATTAAAATTATGTAAATATTGTTGACTCCAGGCATAGTGAAATTTTCATACCTTGTTAGTGTGAAAAAGTGAAAAGTGAAACTTTCATACAAATTTTGTCATCATATCCTCCTTGCCTTCCTCTACATTATTACTAAGGGTGTTGCAAGTTTTAATAAAAAAGCATTATTTTTTGAAAGTCCTATGAGAATACTAGAGCTCAGAAACATTATAAAGTTAGGAGTCATTTCAATTCCCATCATGCAGTCGGCATTCTCTTGATTTTAATGATAGCTGTATTAGATTTAGAATTCAGGCTTGATTTACATAATCCCCCAAAGATTTCCCAGAAATCCATTAAAGGTCACATTAGTTTCCCATATATATACCAAATTCTAATCCGCTCATTTGCTCCCACTTCTATTATCATATTCCATGCTTTTGTAAACCTTACTGCTTATTATGGTTTCATCTCAAATAGAAAATCTTTCAGTTTGGCTTTCCATGCTACTAAACTCCATTCCAGTATGTATTACTTGCTCCTCTTCATGTTAGAGTAAAAGATTAAATAGTCATTTACTTTTTGATGTATGTAAAATTGAAATTCGGACTCCAGAAATGTTCCTTGGAATTATCAATATGCCTGGAGGTGCAGCAGTGTGGGACTCACTGTTTATCACTGCCTGCTCCAGGCTGCATATTAAAATCAGGTATCACACAATAGTTAGGGTATAGAATTTATTTGTGTAATAAACAAAGTAAAAAATCTCTTGGGTTCCCAGGTGACCAGTTGTGGAAGCCTGAAGTTAATGACTTGCTATTCATCATAAACCAAACCTTAAACTGTCATCATACAATTTCCCCTTCTGAAAGAAAATAACAATTGTCAGTCCCTTAATAATGAAGAAATTTTTAATTATTTTCACTCTGATTCTCATTTGAATCATAACAAGGATGATCAATTTCAAAATCTTATTAGTTCTGCTAGCCTGAACCATTCAGATTCTTATGTAGGATCACTTTCCAGGAGGGGAAAAAAAAAAAAAGATTCCTTTTATAACAAGAAATTTACAATTAATATTTATGTTAACAAATATTTTCAAGTTGTATAAAACTGTGTAGACTTTAATTTCAAAATTAACGTTTTAAGTATGGGAATAATTACTGCTTGTACCTAAGATGCTACTATATACATAAGTGTCTATCATAATGACTTAGATAACATTTGAATATTTTCATTATACAATGAAATAAGTTGAGGAACAAAATTACTTAAAGGAACAGAACCTCTAGGTTATATCAGCTCCTTCCTCTCTGGACTCTCAGTTTAATCCAGCATAGGCAGACTGAGCTAAAATAAAAGCCAAAAGATAGCTGGACTTCTGTGCTGGGCTTGTAAGAGGAGACAAAAATAGGATGAGGGTAATATGTGGGTACTGAATTGTTCCAACTGCAGGGCTCTTCCTTTTGTATTAAAAGAAACTATTTGGGCAATGAAATTTATACTACTCTTTTATGAGCATTGTGACTGCTCCCCAGTAAAGATGGTTTGCAGGGTTCTTATGGTATAATACCTTTTCCCCATCCAGATCAAGACAAATACCTTCATTGTCCAGGTACACTCATGTGGCTTCTGGCAATTCAGCAAAAATCTCAGAGGAGCAGCTCAGTATTTTCTCTCCTACTGTCCTTTGATTCAGCTAACATATAACCAAAGAACCCATGGCTTTTAGGCTAATTCTTCTCTTCTATTTAAAGTATTGGCCAAGACTAGAAGTAAGTTGTGTATTTTTTATTGATTTCCTAGTTATGAGAATAAAAGTAGGCAACACAGACCAAGGATTGGCAAACTATGACCTACGGGCCAAATCTAGGCCAACATCTGTATTTGTGAATAGATTTTTATTACAGCATTCATTTTGTGTATCATTGAGAATTGTTTCCTGGGTACAATATCAGTGTTGAGTACTTTTGACAGAGACAGCATGGCTTGCAAAGCCAAAACTATTATGGGCCTTTGACAGAGAAAGTATTCTGATCCCTACTATAGTACAATAAGAAACAAATATCAAAATTATGAAATATCTTGCCAATAGGTAACAGTGTGCAAAAAAAAAAAAGCAGGTCAAGATCCTAAAGATAAGGTATAGCCAACCTGGGAGTACGTGAATAGAAAGTTTTAAAAGTGGTTTTTCTTCCAACTCTTGGATTCACAAAATATGGAGCTATATCTTAGCCTAGAAGCACAGTCAAATTACTTCAACAAAGATAAAAAAATGATAAATCTAAAATGTGCAAGACAGTCTTCTAAGCATTGGTTTAGCACTACGCTACTCAAATTATATCTGTTATTTCATGTAGAAAGTTAAATCACATTACATTTTGATAGCATGTTAAAACTCATAAGAGAGGATTAGTACATATACTAATTTACCTCATTTGTTCCTCACAATAACCCTGGAAATAGGTTTTTTTAAAAAATCAAAACTCAGAGAAGTCAGTAACTTTCCCAAGGTTACACAGCTTGGAAGAAAACAGAACTGATGCTGGATCTCTCATCATTTTAGTTCAAGTGTGACATTCTTTCCACTTTATTATGCGACCTGTATGGGTTTTAGGCATTTTAAAGACATTTTGAGATGAAAAAAATTAATAAAACCTTTAGAGCATCCACAGCTAATTAAATCAACATATCAAACACATCTGCTTCCTACATGAAATTCTTCCTTCAAACATTTTAAAAGAGAAACCATGGTCAAAGTTAAGTTTAAACAAGGTTAGCTGAAATCTCACAAAAATAGAAGAGCTACCCGTTCTGTAATTATTAAGTAATTATTCAGGTTGGAATATTCTTGAATCTTCCTGGCATGCTTCTTAAGCTTAAAAAGGTATTTTAAGACAATCTTTTTAGTTTTCTACTGAGATAATTGTACTTATATATCTTTTCAAAATATTTGACAGACTTACATTATTGTGAGCAAAGGTAAAAAAAGTCAATATTTCGTTCAAAGAAGTGTACAAATGTTAGCATTTCTCTCTATTTTAACTGGGAGTCCACAATTTCAGAAAGTAATACTCCTAAGAAATGTAATTAAGCTAGCAGCAAAGAAGGCTAATACACTGATCGCTGATACTCCAGCCAGCTTTAAATGTGATACACTTCCTGTCAGGAAGAATCAGATTTCAGAAGAGCACTTCACATATCCTATCTGTACTGGGTAACTGGATGAGGCTAATGGCAGAAATGAGGAGCAAAGTCCCAAAGCCAGCTCAAGCGGAGAGAATAGGAGCTTAGTGAAAGCGTAGTTGGAAACTGACTACTGTCTCCGAGAGAGAAGCAAGGAGATGTGGGCCAGGATGGAGCCACATCACAGCATCCCGCTAGGCTCCCTGGGTCTTCCCAGGAGGCACTAGTGGTGGAGAATCTGCCTGCCAGTGCAGGAGCTGTAAGAGGCTTGGGTTCGATCTCTTGGAGGAGGACATGGTAACCCTCTCCAGGATTCTTGCCTAGAGAATCCCATGGACAGAGGAGCCTGGAGGGCTACAGTCCCTAGGGCTGCAAAGAGCCAGACACGACTGAAGCAACTTACCACAAGCTAAGGCAGTGGGTTTCCTACCTGAAATACCACAGTTATTTCAGTCCATGGACTACCTGGAGAGGACATGATGGTGCTAATACTTCCTTTTAGATATGGTGAGTTTAATTTGAAGAGTATTAACTAACGAGAATATTAATTAATATTTATTTTCATGTTCTTGCCTTTAATTTTCTATAAATGGTTTTCTCTAGATCATAAGTCACAGCTACTGTACATTACTCCTGGGACTATTAGTTATTACTTAGGCCTTACTAAATAAGCAATTCTGGATTGCCATGTTTACAAATACCTACCCAGTGTAGACATACGAGTATATTAGTAGAACATAAATATACCTGAGTATATACACATTGGGAAATCTCAAGTATATATTTTTCTTCATGGAGTATTTAGGGAGAAACTTCTGCTATAAGATAAATAATTTTCAAATTATTTCATTCTCCTATATGTAACACAGATTAGAAGGATATATACCAGATAAACCTCTATAAGGCTAAGCAAAAAGGGGCCTTTTCTTTTTACTTCATATGCCCAGTATTGTTTGAATTTTTTGTACTAACCCTGTATTACTTTCACAATTAAGGAAGAGGCTGGAAATGTCCTGTTCATCTCAATCTTCAACCTGAAAGCTGTCTCTAACACAACCCAGATCCTTAGGTCAACCAGATGCTTTCCCTCCAATATTCCATGGGCCTTGCCACATCTCCCTGGTGGCAATTCTTTCATTACATTGTTTTGTTTTGTCTTTTTGCTGATTTTGTTGTTTTCAGACCAAACTATAAGTTTAGAAGGCAAAGACTACCTATGACTTTTTATAACCTCAGAATCCTGCAGTGTCTAGCACATTGTAAATACCCCAGGCACTCAATAAATGATTAAATCATGATACCTATTAATAATATCCAATATTTACTGAACACATAGTTATGTGCCAAGCATTGTGCTAACCACATTATATCCACTGCTGCATATAATCCTTAAGAAAACTCTAGGGAGTATTGTTATTATAATTTCTATTTTAAAGACAGATGAAAAATTTAAGTTTAGAGAATTAAGTAATTTGGCAATGTAAAACATTAAGAGGTACAGCTGGGATGTGAATCAAGGAAGACTGAATTCAGAGTTTGAACTCATAACCTCTACACACAGGGAATGAATAAATGAATGACTATGCATGAATGAACAAATATGGAAGACTTTCATGTCTAAAGAAGATTCCTATTCAAGAGACAGGACATTTTCTAAGATAGAAAATGAAACCAGAGAATCACTGATGGGGAGTGGAGAGAATACCGCAAAAATAATACTATTATGGTATATTAGTAACACCATAATAACACTTAGTAACTGAACAAGAGCAAATAATAATATAAATCTCCCTACAATTCTAAATTGATCACAGAAGTAATCTGAACTTTAAAAAAAAAACAAGGTCGACATTTCTACATAGGAACTTAAGGTAACTATCTCTCTGATGTTTGGAAAGAAATACCTATTGCTAAGGCAGAGAGTTTTTATTAGCAATTCCAATTTTATTCACAGATATAGCAGTAGTATGACAAATAACCATCTACGACTACATAAAAGAAAGAAATATTTCCAAAGCAGCATGAGTTACCTATCAGTCCCTAATTCTTTAATAAAGGAGACTTAAAATTCTCTAGCAAGAAGAAGGTAAAAATGTCCAGAATATATTAATAACTTCCCAGGTTCACATTGGAGGGAAGCTGATGATTTTTCACAAATGCCTCTAATTTAGCAGTAACTGAACTCTTGGGCAGACTCTGAAACACATATTTTCATTATTCAAACTCTTAGCTATTAACTAACAGCACTGGTTAGACTCTAAGTACTAAGCATAAGATGTGCCATGGGTATTTTGCTTTGGAAAAGTTACTGTTCAAATTAAACCAAGCTAAAGGGCCTTAGTACTCTCGCCTGGAAAATCCCATGGACAGAGGAGCCTGGTAGGCTACAGTCCATGGGGTCGCGAAGAGTCAGACACGACTGAGCGACTTCACTTTCACTTTTCACTTTCATGTATTGGAGAAGGAAATGGCAACCCACTGCAGTGTTCCTGCCTGGAGAATCCCAGGGGCGGGGGAGGCTGGTGGGCTGCCGTCTATGGGGTCACACAGAGTCGGACACAACTGAAGTGACTTAGCGGCAGCAGCAGCAGCAGCAAAGGGCCTTAGAGCTTTCTGAAAACTTTCTGTTCAATTTACCAACAGCTAGGACCCAGTGTGTAAACATGCTCCTGTCTTCAGCAGCAACCATCTATCTCATTCCCATTTGAAAATTATAAAAGAAACTGTTGTTTTCCATACTCACAGAAAACAATGCCTTCACCAATCTTTATCAGGGTTCTGGACACAGGCTTCTTTTCAAGTTCCTTTTTCATTCTATCCTTCCTTTTAGGACAGATGAATTCCTAATCTACCAAAAAAGCCATAAACCAATGTATGGTCTTCAAAGAGAGCCATATAGACACATCATATGCATGTGTGCCTAGTCACTCAGGGGTGTCTGACTCCTTGTGACCCCATGGACTGTAGCCCGCCAGGCCTCCTCTGGCCCTGGGATTTCCCAAGTAGGAATACTGGAGTGGGTTGCCATTTCCTTCTCCAGGGGATCTTCCTGGCCCAGGGACCAAACCCAGGTCTCCTGCATTGCAGGTGGATCCTTTACTGTCTGAGCCATCAGGGAAGCCCAATAGACACATTAGGTTCCTACTACTCAGAATATTACACCAACCATAAAAAGCAGTTATTAAACAAACATCATTTTTAGCTTTACTGGGGAAAATTCAATTTAGTTCTCTTATTCTTCATATAAAGCTTCATCATTTGCTGGAATATAATATGTTCCAACCATCTGTGATAGGTTAATATTGATTTTCCTATCTTCAATAGCACATTTAAGATCAACAAGCTTTACAATGTTTAAATTCCAGTGATTCAACAGATTTTTTTTGCTAATACCAGAAAGTTATTTTTAATACATTAGGGTGTTTTGACATTTTACAAAGTAAAAGTCTCCAGACTTGAAGGGGAATTATTTAAACATTTTGCAGTGAGAAAAGTCTCACAATTGTCTACCTCAGACTACACTGCAGTATCAATACTTGTGAGAGAAAGTCTTACGCTATACTTCACAAAAGGAAAATCACTGCTGTGAATACAACACCATTGATCCCACCAGATCTAATACATCCCTGGGGCCACAAAGTGATTGTTTTATGTGAACACTTCTTGGAACTCTCCTGAACAAGGAAGGCTATAGACTAAATAAAATCAATTTGTGTGACATGAATTAGAAAGTAGATTATATTTTCTGGTAGAGTGACCACTTGTTGCAGTTTGGGCAGTACTGTTTATGATGATTACTCCAGTGTAATAATTAACATCATCCCTTTTTGCTCTAAAAAGTGTCCCAGCTTAGGTGATAAAGTATTTGATTTCCCTCTTCACTAGGGGCTACAAAGACTATTCATTTAGTTCATTGAGGTTGCAGACCACACGGAAGCCCAGATTCCAAATGTCTGTAAAGTGTATTTGACCAAGGACGAGGGCCAAGAATGCTAGATTTCATTTCTGACCAGGCTGCCAAAATCTGTGAAAGAGAAATATAAATGTCCCAATAAAAAATACTGATGCTTTAGAACTTTCAATTGTGGTTGATTCCTATTGACTTGCTGCAATTTAGTGCTATGTACTCATTTTATGCTTTTTTAAAACAGGGCTTCTCTGTGAGTCATAATAAATTAATAAGAAAAAACAAATAACTATGAAAAATATTTTGGTGGAGCTAATGAGTATTGATATTACTTTCATTAGCTTTTGACTGTTAATGTTATAGATAAACATCCTCATTTGGGTTAACTTTATGACAAAAGCTAACATTCCTAGCTAAGCTATCCAGAGAATCAAGCAATTGCTTTGTGATTTTAATCAATGTTGACATCAAGATAGAACATTTGGACCCCTGAAAGTCTCCTCTTTTACAGTCTTAGCAGCAGTTATCTGAATTTTTTTGAACAAATACTTCAGCTCTACTTATCACTTGTCAATATAATCATAATGACAGTGATTACAAAATAATGTGACTACTTCTGAGAATCACTCTGAAATAACAAATCAAAGTAGTCATCATTCATGTCATAAATAAGGTTACCTAACTACTGTTAGAAGAAGTTAGATGTGATTTTCCCAAGAGAAAAATACTTTGACCGGTTATTTGGGTCAGACTGCCTCCCTTTAGCCTATTCTCCTCACAGCAGGCAGAGTGATCCTTTAAAAACACCAATCAGATCATACTGCTACATGGCTCAAAGCTCTGCACTGGCTTGCCATCCCCCTAGAATAAAATCCAAAGTCCTTACTATGACCCACAAGGTTCTGCAAGTCTCTAAAATCTAATCTCCTACATCCATTTCCTTCCTGCATGAAAATGCAACATGCTGACATCTTGTAAACTCATCTAACATGCATCCTTCTCAGATTTGCATTTGTTATTTATTCCTTTAGTCTGAACTGTCCTTCCCCAGACACTAGAATGACTCCCTTCCTCCTCTTCTCCCTTAATTTAGATATCTGCTTAAATCCCTTCTCCTTAGAGAGTTTCACAGTAAACACTCTACCTAAACTAGCAATCAGACTCCCACCATCACTCTATACTTCGTTTCCTACTATATTTTTTTCATAGCACTTCTAACTTGTGACATTGCATTATGCGATATGTTTCTTTGTTTACTATTCGCTTCAAACCACTAGAATGTAAGCTCCATGAAGGAAAAGACTGTCTCTTTTGCTCAACTACGTCTTTCTAGTGTCTACACTAGTGTTCATTAAATGAACAGTTTTAAGGACTATACTGTCAGTGAACTGTTTATGTTAAATATAACTTGATCATCTAGAACTATTTTCAGATTTTGTGATGCAGTGTTTTGGTTTCTGGACATGATAAAGTCAATTTCTTCTGAAACGGTATTTCATGTGGTGTTGGTAAGAGTGTAAATATACACAAACCTCTTGAGAGGGGGATTTGGCTGTATATATTAGAACTAAAAGTAATAACCTCAGATATGCAGATGACACCACTGTTATGGCAGAAAGTGAAGAGGAACTAAAAAGCCTCTTGATGAAAGTGAAAGAGGAGAGTGAAAAAGTTGGCTTAAAGTTCAACATTCAGAAAACTAAGGTCATGGCATCTGGCCCCATCACTTCATGGCAAATAGATGGGGAAACAGTGGAAACAGTGTCAGACTTTATTTTGGGGGGCTCCAAAATCACTGCAAATGGTGACTGCAGCCATGAAATTAAAAGACGCTTAGTCCTTGGAAGAAAAGTTATGACCAACCTAGATAGCATATTGAAAAGCAGAGACATTACTTTGCCAACAAATGTCCATCTAGTCAAGGCTATGGTTTTTCCTGTGGTCATGTATGGATGTGAGAATTGGACTGTGAAGAGAGCTGAGCGCCAAAGAATTGACACTTTTGAACTGTAGTGTTGGAGAAGCCTCTTGAGAGTCCCTTGGACTGCAAGGAGATCCAACCAGTCCATTCTAAAAATCAGCCCTGGGTGTTCCTTGGAAGGAATGATGCTAAAGCTGAAACTCCAGTACTTTGGCCACCTCGTGCAAAGAGTTGACTCATTGGAAAAGACTCTGATGCTGGGAGGGATTGGGGGCAGGAGGAGAAGGGGACTACAGAGGATGAGATGGCTGGATGGCATCACCGACCTGATGGACGTGAGTCTGAGTGAACTCCGGGAGTTGGTGATGGACAGGGAGGCCTGGAGTGCTGTGATTCATGGGGTTCCAAAGAGTTGGACATGATTGAGCGACTGAACTGAACTGACCTAAACTGAAAAGTAACAACTGCAGCAATAGCAAAGCATTTGTTGACTATTTCCACTTATCGGTATCTACTCCATGAGAATAAACACACAAGCGTATGAAAGCATGTGTGCAAGGTTGTTCATGACAGTACTTTACATTTTTCAAACTTATGTTACTTCTGCAATATAAAACAAAAACAAAAAAACAACTTCCCTAGAGAGTAAGGTCAGAGCAAATACCAAGGAGAGCAGGTATAGTCTAATCAAAAATGAGGTAGTGAAGGGCAATGCTAAGGAAAGTGACTCCTAATCTCACTGCCAGAATGTGGGAGGCTTCAGCGCATCTGCTATATGAGCTCTGTTCAAGCAGTTCCTTATAACCGTAGCATCAGAACCAGGTAAATTACCTGCCTAGACACAGCTGACTAAACCAGGCAAGGGCACCTACTCCAAAGGCAGCTGACCAATTAGTTGACCAGTGGCCTGTAGGGAGGATGAATTCTAGATCAGAGGGGCAAACTCAGACTTCTCTCAGGTAGTTTAAGTATGACCCACACCCAAGGAAGTCAGCAGTTGACAATGGAGCAATACCAGTGGGAAGATAGACAGGGGAGCAGAAGTGCTGTGCCAGCAGACAGGGCACAGGTGTACAGAAACCAGAAGTGCTGCTCCTGGGCTCTGTCACCCTGCCTTCACCCGGACTTTCAAACGAATGCTCTTTAAACTGGATTCTACTCAGGTTCGATCCCCGGAAAAGGGAACAGCAATGCACTCCAGTACTCTTGTCTGGAAAATTCCATGGACAGAGGAGCCTGGTGGACTGCAGTCTGTGGGGTCTCAAAAAGTGAGACACAACCCACCTTTAGACACAACTCACTTTTAGCAACTAACACTTTTGGGCTTCCCTGGTGATTCAGATGGTAAAGGATCTGCCTGCAGTGAAGGAGACCTGGGTTCCATTCCTGAGTTGGGAAGATTCCCTGGAAAAGAGAACAGCTACTCACTCCAGTATTCTTGCCTGGAGAATTCCATGGAGAGAGGAGTCTGGCACGCCACGGTCCATGGGATCACAAAGAGTTGGACACAAATGAGCGACTAACATTTAACTTAACTGTAATCTGAAGGGGTTTAACTAACAGAACATTAAATTGAGGACTTGATCAAGCTTTTCAAAGCCTTAACCTTTGAAAAGATGATGGTTCCCTTTATAGCCTCTAATTATGTGCAATTCAAAATAAAAATAGCATAAAATGCACAGTAAGGATAGCCAAGTCCTGATAAGTGTTATCTCCCCACGACCCCCCATCTTTGGTCATTTAGTGAAATAATACTTTTTTTTCCAAAAAAAAATTTTTTTTTTTCTGGAAACCTACATTAGTGCTTAGCTTGCCTACTAGGTAATCTGGTATTACCCAGGGTAAAAGTAGGAGTGGAAATTCTAGGTCTGAAAATGGCAACCTATTTCAGTATGCTTGCTTGGAGAATCCCATGGATGGAGAAGCATGGTAGGCTATAGTCCATGGGGTCGCTAAGAGCTGGACATGACTGAGCGGCTTCACTTTGACTTTTCACTTTCAAGCACTGGAGAAGGAAATGGCAACCCATTCCAGTATTCTTTCTTTCCTGGAGAATCCCAGGGAGAGGGGAGCCTGGTGGGCTGCCATCTATGTTGTTGCACAGAGTCGGACACAACTGAAGTGACTTAGCAGCAGCAGCAGCAGCAGCATAGACAGAAGCACCTTGCCTACTACAAGTTAGGACACTAATTGACAAATGATTTCCAGTGGTAGCGTGTATACATGCATGCTCAGTCGTGTCTGACTCTTTGTGACCCCATGGACTGTAACTCACTAGACCTTCTGCCCATGGAATTTTCCAGGCAAGAATACTTTTCTTCATTACCATTTTAAGCATATGAGAACATATAAAATTTTTAATATGGTATGAGTGGTAGACAGATAGCATATTAACTTTTTATATGTTCTCATACACTTAAAAATGGGTAACAGAGAAAGGGAGTAACCACATTAATAAACAGTATTTTATTCCCTAACTATCCCTTAATGTTTTTCAACATTGTTAGAAAATCATTATAGGAATATATTCAATTACTAATTAAAACTACAAGAAGGCTAGGATATCAAGGATATGGAAGTATCAGATGAATAAAAGTTAAATTTTTCTTTTAAAACACCAAATACAAAAGTAGTTCTCTTTTAATCAAGTATTAATCAGTTTTTAGAGGTTACAGAGTAGAAAAGTCTTGAGCCTTGTTACTTTCATGCTTCATATCATTCATTGCTGCATGATAGAAGAATAGCGAAGAGGGTAGAAAGGGATGTATGTCTCAAGTGTCAGTCTGCAGAATGGAACAAGCTAGAGGTTCAACATGTGGGTTGCAGCCATGGGGAAAGAAGGTGTAAACCTACTACGTTCCCATAAACCCTTTTCTCATCCTTCAATCCTGTACTATTAGCCCTTTTTCTCGCTCAGCCTCTCCTCTGTGAACAGAATATTTATATTTACTGAGGAAAGTAACAATCCTGCCTCTTTTTCAGAAAGGTCTGTTGTAGGGCTTTTGATTGCACAGGGTTGGTTTTTTTTTTTTTTTTTGCCCGTTTGTTTTTTGATGTCCAACCAAGCTTTGCAGTCTCACATTGTGTACTAGTTATCTAGTGACCAATAATATTACATCTGAATTAAAGTTGTGTTCTCCTTGAATTACACTATAAAATGAGCCCCTTGCCATTCCTAATCCTGTTACTTTACATAGATGAAAGTTTCCCTGTTTTGTTGATCAATTATTTTGTTTTGTTTTTAAAATAGCTTTATTGAGACATAACTCATATAATTTACCCATTTAAAAAGTGGAACTCACTGATTTGAATATACTCATAGAGTTGTATGTTCATGTAATCAAACGTAATCAATAATATGAAGGAATAAACTACAGATGCACAACATGGAGAAACCCCCTCTTCCGCCCCCGCCAAAAAAACATGCTATGCTAAGTGAAAGTAACCAGATACAAAGGACGACATATATTAAAATGTAAGTAAAATTTCTAGAAAAGGCCAACCGATAAAAAGCAGATCCATGGTTGTGTGGCATTAGCAGTGGGAATTTGTGGGAACCAGAGTTTAGGACAAATCTGGGAAGGGAATGTTTGAACGTAATAGGAAGTTTCAAATCTAGATTGTGGTGAGGGTTGCACAATATATAGATTTAAATTAAAAATCACTGCACAATATATTATAAAGTGGGTGAATTGCACAGCATATAAATTATACTTCAATAAGGCTATGACTGGGTGACTGAGCAACAAGGATTTTGGAAGGAAAAAAGACCAAAGAAATACTCATAAATACAGACCAAGCACATCATACCCCAATAGCTCTCCTGATAACTGAGGTCTTGAAGAACCTTTGTTTATGGGGATACTAGCTGTCAATATTTATCATATTAGAAATTACAGTGGAGAATTTTTAGATATCTTATTCAATATAAAATAACAATAATAAGCCTGTATGTTAACAAAAAGAACAAGTTGAACAAAAAGCACAATTGTTTTTCAAAACAAGAAAAAAAATAGTCAGAAGGGAGGCTTTTTTTTTTCAAACATGTTTGCCAATCTGTTTAGTATCTGGCTTAATAGAAGACAGCACTTTCTGTATCTACTTCTGCCTTCAGTCTGCTGCGATATCATACATTATGTAACCTCTGGAAAACTCCACTGTACACTCAAGAGAAATGACAGTGAAAAAGCAAGTAACCTCTTAGTATTAAAGGGAAGGTAGTTTTGATCAGAGACCCTCACAAAGGGTCTTGGAAACTCCCAGTGCCCTTTGGGCCATCCTTTGAGAACTGCTGGTCGAGATTTTACTCTAGATCATTTTAATGAGATTGCTTAAACTGTACTGTCATTAATCAAATAGTCTAGGATCAAGCTTTTTGGGCAAACAGGATCAAAAAACTTTCTAAACATAGCTTCAAAGCATAGTGAATCCCACATTGTATAGACTTGGCTGTAACATATAATAAAGTAAGCAAGCAATATGAGACATTGCACACTACATCAGTATTTACTTGTTGAATCTCAAACATGATTCTAGATTTATCAGCAAGCAGAATAAATAAAACATTATTATATATTGTTAAAACAGCTGATTGTTACAATGTTATTCTCTTTTATTTTGGCCAAGTGTTCTATGGGATGTTAGTTCCCTGACCAGGGTCAAACCTGTGCCCCCTGTATAGAAGCATGGACTCTTAACCTTTAGATTGCCAGTGAAGTCCCAATGTTATTTTCTAAAGCTACTGTTTTTGTCACTGATTCAGAAGTTTCCGTTTCACATTCATTTACATCTTTCCCCATCCTTATTATAATAAAATCTCCCCTTTTGTTTCTGTATCTGCTTCTAAAATAATAAAGTATTATTGAATTTTTCTAAAATGAAACTTGACATCATAATCTGAAAAATGATGCTAATTTAAATATATGAAATACAGTTATTTAGTGGTCATTTGACAAAATGTGGTTAATTTCACCTTAATTAATATCTATTTCAAATGTGTCTCCCAGTAAAGGATAAGAGTACCATCAGTCAGCTTATGGACATGTCATATCCTATCAAATGATTGATTATACTCACTAAAGATGTGGTAGTTCATTTAGAAAGTCTCCAAAGCTTTGAAGCCATCAAATACACCTTTCTAGACTGAGATATACATTCCGAGTAATGTGATTTAAAACTCAACAAAAATCTAGACATTTATAAGCTGAACTCAAAAACCATAGCTTAAGTACTTACTTTACAATATCTCCTTCCAGAGCAATCACTCTCTTAATGATCTTCTGTTCTGGGTTTTTAGGGGACCTAGAAAAATAAAGTTATATAATCAGTTATGCCTGTTGTTTTAAGAAAATGGAAATAAATATTACAAGAAAATAAGCTATATTAAAGTCATTACAGGACCCTTTGCAACCATGACATGACATCAGTCCTACTTAAGTCTTAAGTGAGAAGGAATTATCAAAGTACCTGTAGGAAAGAGGATTCATGAAACAAATCATTTCAGATATGACCTCCAAATGGTAGTATTTATACCTTTAATTTTAGTCTGTCTTCAGTTCAGTTCAGTTCAGTTCAGTCTCTCAGTCGTGTCCGACTCTTTGCAACCCCATGAATCGCAGCACACCAGGCCTCCCTCTCCATCACCATCTCCCGGAGTTCACTCAGACTCACGTCCATCGAGTCAGTGATACCATCCAGCCATCTCATCCTCTGTTGTCCCCTTCTCCTCCTGCCCCCAATCCCTCCCACCATCAGAGTCTTTTCCAATGAGTCAACTCTTTGCACGAGGTGGCCAAAGTACTGGAGTTTCAGCTTTAGCATCATTCCTTCCAAAGAAATCCCAGGGCTGATCTCCTTCAGGATGGACTGGTTGGATCTCCTTGCAGTCCAAGGGACTCTCAAGAGTCTTCTCCAACACCACAGTTCAAAAGCATCAATTCTTCGGTGCTCAGCTTTCTTCGCAGTCCAACTCTCACATCCATACATGACCACAGGAAAAACCAAAGCCTTGACTAGATAGACCTTAGTCTTAAGGATGATCTAATATTCTATTTATGTAAACATCATCTTAACTTTTTAAATACTTCTAACACTAATATATTCTACCCTAAAAAAATAAACCTGAGTCATAAACCTAAGCTTCAGCTTTGAGTCCCTTTTTGAAGTTTTAATTTTGACAGGATAATTTTCTTCTTCAGATGTGGATTTTCTTATCTTTAAAATGGACAGGGTTGTGCAAAGAGGATCTTGTGAGAATTACAAATTAAGATACTAATATTAAATTAAATGAGGCAATGTATATAAAGCAACTAACTAATTACATAAGAAAATAATGAGGCATTTCTTTAAAATGATAACATACTTGTTGCATTTTATTTAAAATAAGCAAAGAAGTTTGATTTTAAAGAAAATACTGAAGCTGCATTATTTTTAAAAAACAAAGAATTTGGAGTCTTATTGTTGTTTTTTTCCATGTTGGTTTATTTCTAACAAAGCACTTGGACCAAGCCCACCCAGGAGAGAGGATATCGCTTCCTCAAGGACTTGAAGGCTGGGGCTATTCTTAACCCGTTGGTTCCTTACCACATTTCTCAGTTAAAGCTGCTCTGTCTCTTGTGCTAAAGGAGCAGTTGAGGAGGGCCAGAGCCCAGCCTTGCTGGAATGTTGTCATTGATACTAGCATTATTCTATCAAAGCGCAGAGGAGACAGTGTTCGAGGTTCCTGTAAGCTCTGGGTTTTCCTTCCTCCAAGACCCTACCATGTTTTTGATATAATATCGGACACTCCTAGAGGGAGAGGCAGGTGGAGGGAGAATCCGGGGTCTGAGTTTTAGGTATGCTAAGGCAGAAGAGGAGGAAATTCTTTGAAATTACACTTAGGTTTAGCCATGTAAAGATTATGTAATACACAGATCAGCCCTGGGATTTCTTTGGAAGGAATGATGCTAAAGCTGAAACTCCAATACTTTGGCCACCTCATGCGAAGAGTTGACTCATTGGAAAAGACTCTGATGCTGGGAGGGATTGGGGGCAGGAGGAGAAGGGGACGACAGAGGATGAGATGGCTGGATGGCATCACTGACTCGATGGACGTGAGTCTGAGTGAACTCCGGGAGTTGGTGATGGACAGGGATGCCTGGCATGCTGTGATTCATAGGGTCGCAAAGAGTCAGACACGACTGAGTGACTGAACCGAACTGAAGGTAACTGATACATTCTGATATGCTTAATGTGGACATCATTTATTTTAACCTATGATTAATAGCTATGGTAAATGTTACAAGGTAATACTATTTACTCTAATAAATACTCCCCTCCCCTTCTCTTTCCTCCTCCCTGCTCACTTTGTCTCTGGGATCCCTCACTCTGGGAGAAGCCATGTCTGTCCTCAGCAACCTTGCTGTGAGTGAGCTTAGAAGTAGATCCTTCAACAGACTCATAGATACAGAGAATAAAAGAGTAGTTGCAGGGAGAGAGAGGAGTGGCGACAGATTGGATGAAAGAGACATAGGGATACAGACTGCCAGTATCAAAATAAATAAACCACCAGGATCTAATACATAGCACAAGGAATATGGTCAATAATATTATCACACTTTGTATGGGGACAGATGGTTACTAGACTTATTGTGATCATTTCCCAACGTATGTAAATGTTAAATCACTATGTAGTACTTCAGCAACGAACACAATATTGTATATCATACATTTCATTTTTTTTTTTAAGTAGATCCTTCAGCCTCAGTCAAGTCTTCAGAAAGTACAGCAGTAGCCAACAGCTTCACTGCACCTTCGTGAGAGACCCTGAGCCACACCACCCTCTGAAGATGCTTCTGGCTTCCTGATTCCTAGAAAATGTATGAGATAATGAGTGTTGGTTGTTTTCAGCTGTGGGAGGTTGGAGCACTTTGTTACACAGCAATGGTTATCGCAATCTTAAGATGTCCAATTTCCTGGCAGTAACATTTTAAATCTTTTGATCTTAAAAGGTCTGTTTCAAAAAACATATCACACATCACATAAATGATCATTTAATATGGATTTGAAAATCAGTGATAGATAAAAACATAACTTCAATTCAAGTCACATTTTGAATTGAATTACCTTTAAAAAGGAAGCTAATGGAAAAATATTAAACAGATTAAATAGATTCAGAATTTAATACCTCATTAAGGGAAACATGCAGCTTTTAATAAGGTGTCTATTTCACACAATATATTGCAGAGAAAAGAAAATCATCTAAATCACTTGTGGCTTAGATGTCATACTTACGGACACAAGTTTTCACTAGATTGATTATTAACATTCTTTATTTTAAAACGGAAATTTGATCAGAGTTTTTGAGTGATCTGTCGCCTTCATGAAATAGAGTAAATCTACAAACTTAATGTCATTCATGTACAGCTAGAGTGAGGGATCTGGCCCATTTAAGATGATGGAATTCATATTTTCTGTGCAAGGAAATATGATATTGATATTTAGGAAAGTTTGCCTCCATCCATGTCTCTCGGTTTCGATAACAAGAAATGTATAAAAAATTTTCAGTCTCAGTGATCGCTTAAGAATTGTACATTAAAACAACAGGACACTGTTTTCCTGTTATATCGAAAAAGGAACAGTAATAATACCATTAATACAATTTGTTATTGAGTGTTTAGGGACATGGGTACATGTCCTAAAGTAGATAATCATGTAACATACCTTTCTGTAAACATGTCAAGATTTTATACTCTCTTTAACATTTCACACTTTTAGAAATTTATTCTTATGAAATGGTTGTGTATATATACAAAATTTTAGCTACATGGATTCTATTTTTAAAGAGGAAAAAATCAACAAGATTGTTAAATAAATTAAAGTTCATCGTATAATAAAATATCATTCAAACATTAATGTTACAAAAGAATGTTACAAAATATTACAAAAGAATTTTTAATGATGCGGCAATATCAACAGAATATATAGATCAAACATGCAAGTTAGAAGAATGTATGTGTGACTAGATCTGATAGATAGAGTGCCTGATGAACTATGGACAGAGGTTCGTGACACTGTACAGGAGACAGGGATCAAGACCATCCCCATGGAAAAGAAATGCAAAAAAGCAAAATGGCTGTCTGGGGAGGCCTTACAAATAGCTGTGAAAAGAAGAGAGGTGAAAAGCAAAGGAGAAAAGGAAAGATATAAGCATCTGAATGCAGAGTTCCAAAGAATAGCAAGATGAGATAAGAAAGCCTTCTTCAGTGATCAGTGCAAAGAAATAGAGGAAAACAAGAGAATGGGAAAGACTAGAGATCTCTTCAAGAAAATTACAGAAGCCAAGGGAATATTTCATGCAAAGAGGGGCTCAATAAAGGACAGAAATGGTATGGACCTAACAGAAGCAGAAGATATTAAGAAGAGGTGGCAAGAACACACAGAAGAACTGTACAAAAAAGATCTTCATGACCAAGATAACCATGATGGTATGATCACTCACCTAGAGCCAGACATCCTGGCATGTGAAGTCAAGTGGGCCTTAGAAAGCATCACTACGAACAAAGCTAGTGGAGGTGATGGAATTCCTGTTGAGCTATTTCAAATCCTGAAAGATGATGCTGTGAAAGTGCTGCACTCAATATGCCCACAAATTTGGAAAACTCAGCAGTGGCCACAGGACTGGAAAAGGTCAGTTTTGATTCCAATCCCAAAGAAAGGCAATGCAAAAGAATGATCAAACTACTGCACAACTGTACTCATCTCACACGCTAGTAAAGTAATGCTCAATATTCTCCAAGCCAGGCTTCAGCAGTATGTGAACCGTGAACTTCCTGATGTTTAAGCTGGTTTTAGAAAAGGCAGAGGAATCAGAGATCAAATTGCCAACATCCACTGGATCATGGAAAAAGCAAGAGAGTTCCAGAAAAACTTCTATTGCTGCTTTATTGACTATGCCAAAGCCTTGGACTGTGTGGATCACAATAAACTGTGGAAAATTCTGAAAGAGATGGGAATACCAGACCACCTGACCTGCCTCTTGAGAAACCTATATGCAGGTCAGGAAGCAACAGTTAGAACTGGACATGGGACAACAGACTGGTTCCAAATAGGAAAAGGAGTATGTCAAGGCTGTATATTGTCACCCTGCTTATTTAACTTATGTGCAGAGTACATCATGAGAAATGCTGGGCTAGAAGCACAAGCTGGAATCAAGATTGCTGAGAGAAATATCAATAACCTCAGATATGCAGATGACACCACCCTTATGGCAGAAAGTGAAAAGGAACTAAAAAGCCTCTTGATGAAAGTGAAAGAGGAGAGTGAAAAAGTTGGCTTTAAGTTCAACATTCAGAAAACGAGGGTCATGGCATCTGGTCCCATCACTTCATGGGAAATAGATAGGGAAACAGTGGAAACAGTGTCAAACTTTATTTTTTTGAGCTCCAAAATCACTGCAGATGGTGATTGCAGCCATGAAATTAACAGACACTTACTTCTTGGAAGAAAAGTTATGACCAACCTAGATAGCATATTGAAAGCAGAGACATCAATTTGCCAAAAAAGGTCCGTCTTGTCAAGGCTATGGCTTTTCCAGCAGTCATGTATGGATGAGAGAGTTGGACTGTGAAGAAAGCTGAGCGTGGAAGAATTGATGTTTTTGAACTGTGGTGTTGGAGAAGATTCTTGAGAGTCCCTTGGACTGCAAGGAGATCCAACAAGTCCATTCGAAAGGAGATCAGCCCTGCGTGTTCTTTGCAAGGAATGATGCTAAAGCTGAAACTCCAGTACTTTGGCCACCTCACGTGAAGAGTTGACTCATTGGAAAAGACTCTGATGCTGGGAGGGATTGGGGGCAGGAGGAGAAGGGGATGACAGAGGATGAGATGGCTGGATGGCATCACCGACTCAACGGACGTGAGTTTGAGCTAACTCTGGGAGATGGTGATGGACAGGGAGGCCTGGCATGCTGCGATTCATGGGGTTGCAAAGAGTCAGACACGACTGAGGGAATGAACTGAACTGAACTGAACTGAACCATGACTTTGCATCAGTAATTATAAAAAAGAAAATGTGCATGCAACTGTACTGGGAAAAGTTAGGAAGTATATAAAACCAAAGTGGCAAGCATAGTTCTGTGTGTGATAAAACATGTGTCCAGATTTTTGGTTCAGAGTACTGGAAAATCCATTAGAAGAGGACAAATATTTGTACCACGTGACACTACCTGAGAAGAAATGCTCTAAGACAGGGGTGAGAACTGAACTAATTATCAAGTCCCCCCTTCTAATATTGATGCAATGTTAATATTAATGAAATAATATGAAAAGCAACCTTTAACAGCATAAAACACTATTTATGCTGACAAATTTTAAGTTTCTGAGATATGTGAAAAGTATTTTATATTTAAAATAATCTATATATTAAGATCATGAGGCAAAACAGAATATACAAAGTAAGCTACCTATATATTTAAAATTTTATAAATTACCACTTCAAACATATCTATAAATTTTAATGTAATATAAATCTCATGTATCTAATCATATTATGAAAATTAATCCCATTACTGCTCAATATCTATATTTTAATCATTAGGCTGCTGAATGCATTACAGGGATATAAGTAGACATGTTATGAGAGTTATTACAGATTTACATTGATAGTCCCTAAACTTCCCTTTGTCTGCATTTTCTTGGCCACTTGCCTATCTTCTAAAAGTGTGAAGGATAACAAGTGAAAGCTTATGCCTTACTTTAGGAGCATGGTGTACACTGACCAATACAATTTGCATTTAAATTTGAAATTTAATATTTTCATAATAAACACAGTTTTATAGTATTTGTTTCTGGAGCCTGGATTTTAAGCATTCTGTTCTATGCTGAAGATTTAATTAGGCAAGTTTCTCCGAGGTTTGGACAAGATGCCTAAAATGGTCTCTCTACCATGTAGGTCTCAGTAGATCAGCTTGATGTGGCGGAATTTATCTTTAATGAGAATGGTTGTGAGGAAAGGTAAAGGGTTAGCATAGTCATAGTAAGACTTCTGTGACACTTAACCTTCTTGAACTTCATTTCCTGTCTGAAGTGTTGTCGCTTTCACCTGTGACAAGCCAACAGAGCCATGTCTTTGGTCTTAGAATCTCTGTAGCTGATTTCATGTTTTTCATGGATCCAAAAGGTTGTAATTTGAATCCCGTTTGGAATGCTGGGAAGGTACTCTGGAATACTCAGGAGAGCCCCCATGTGTTCTTTAGAATGGGGAGCTTAGCAAGTGTACCTACCCTCTCTAGTCCCAAACCCAGGGTCATCCTGATGCCATATCTCTAAGCATGCTCACCCTTCTCCCATTTAGAGTCAAATTCTTATACCTTCCTGTGTGGGTTGTGTAGATTTTCATATTTAAAAGTATCAAGATTGCCCCAGATTATTTTAGAATTAACTTCAGGATTAGAAGTTACCATGGCATATGCCACAGAAAGATCTGAATTTTAACTCTTCATTAATGAGGTAAAACTAAAAACTAATATCCTGGGGATGGCTTATATTTCATAGGCTTTTTTTTTTTTAACTGTCTAAAAGAATGTGTTATTGTTTCACTGCTAAGTCATGTCTTAACTCTTTGCGACCCCATAGACTGTAGCCTACCAGGCTTCTCTGTCTATGGGATTTCCCAGGCAAGAATACTGGTGTGGGTTGCCATTTCCTTCTCCAGATGGCCATGCATTAAATTATCTAACTTCACATCATCATAATGATAAAAAGTATTGCTGTTTTAATCATTAAAATGAGAATTAAAAGTCCACACAACAATAAAAAGTTACATTTTAAAAATCTTAGCAAATGATATGGAGAAGGAAATGGCCACCCACTCCAGTGTTCTTGCCTGGAGAATCCCAGAGACGGGGGAGCCTGGTGGGCTGCCGTCTGTGGGGTCACACAGAGTTGGACATGACTGAAGCGACTTAGCAGCAGCAGCAGCAAATGATAACGCCTTTTCTTTTTGTAATTTTGGAAAATATTGCCTGAGTTTGACATGATTTGCATAGGTTACAGCTAGGAAAGGCCTATGAATATACCTAGTCTTTTCCTGGCAATATCCAGTCTCACTCATTCTCCGTGGCCTAAGAACTTCTGCTTTTGTGTCATACAAAAGCATGGACTGGCGGGCAGTAGAAATGGAGTCCATGATCACAGTCAGTCTACCTCTGGTACAGACAGCAGCTGACTGTAGGCAAGCTCCATAACCAATGTGGGTCTCATATTCAAGGAGATAAGGCCAGATCAAACCAGAAGCCAGACAATCAAACCTAGCTTGTAGAAATCTTTTTGTTTGGTCCATACATCATTTATTTCTGTACTTTTAAATCTGGAGCTGACCAAGCAAACAAGAGATCTCACATTTCTTGTTCCTCTTAGACAAATACAAAGATTTAGCACCCTAAAACCTGCAATCTGGCATGAAAGAGAGTCCACTGGATCTGAGAAGGAGATCTTGAGGATTTGCCACAGTGCCAACAGTTTGTTTCATGTGGGTTTAAGGGTCTGAGGACATGTGAGTTTGGGAACCTCTAGAAATCCTGACAATTTCTTCTACCTCTATCATCATATCACAACTGAGAAAACATCTATGAAAGCTCCATCAGAGAGTCTAACATGAATTAAAATGAAAAGAAAGAAAGTAAAGTCACTTAGTCGTGTGTGACTCTTTGCGACCCCATGGACTGTAGCCTACCAGGCTCCTCAGTCCGTGGAATCTTCCAGGTAAGAGTACTAGAGTGGCAGAATGAGTTGCCATTTCCTTCTCCAGGGGATCTTCCCAACCCAGGGATTGATCCCGGGTCTCCTGCATTGCAGGCAGATGCTTTACCATCTGAGCCACCAGGGAAGCCCTAACAGGAATTAGGTTCTCAGTAAATCTTAATGTCATCTCTTTCTAAAATAAATTCCTAAAGGAGGTCAGTTATCTGAGCACAAGAAAATCATTAGGAATCTCTTTTTTAAAGAGTTACACAGATTTATTTATTTATTTCAGAAACGCTCCACCGATTTCAGTCAGTTGCATTAGAGGGCAAGAAAGGCATTTTAAAGGTTTGGTCACATTTTATTACACAGTTAACTAAAGAAACACGAAACTGAATATAATTGTATTCATATTGGAAAGTCACAGGTCAGTTTTAAATTAAATGAGTATTATCTGATAAAAATGAATAATTTCCATGTTGGATTCTGTATGCTTGCTTCACTATCAGTAGTAGCGTGAACTTTGTGCATGCAGCCCCTTTTATAATGGTTCATTTTCTAAATTCAATGCAATTTTATTAATTAGTACTCTAAAAGTTTTTACTTAGGTCAGCATTTCAGCTACATTTTTGCCACTTGCAGACTTCTCTTTGTATTATGTAAGTCTTTAAAATTTAAACAAAAGAAACTATCAAGATCTTTTTATTGCTGTTTGGGTTTATTCTTGAAATCTTCACAAGTGTGAAGCCTATGACTTCAGATACAGTTTCACAAAGTGTGTATGTATGCGTGTGTGTGTGTATAAATGCAATCCCTAATAATTGCTCTTGTCCAGATACTTCTTAAAATGCTCCAATCCAAGGGCCTCATTATTAGAAAAGTGAAGTACAGATGAGGTGGCAAGAACCCAGGTTATTGCTTCAAATTTGTCTTCTATAATACCATATGGTCTTGCATAGGAAATAAGTCTTAAGGAAAAGGGAAAACCTGGGAAAGGATCATCAGGAAGGCACAGAGGATTGTTCTATATATAGAAAAACCTGTTGAGAAGTGAGTAGAATTTCAGACCACTAAGGCCAGTGCTCCTGGGCAGCTTGTTTCCTGGGTGGGGATGGAAAGAATGGCTTATTCTCTCCAAGAAAAACCCACCCAAAACAGGCTCCTGAGCATTAGGAATAGACTCCTTCAGAGACTCCTGAGAAAATCTGTGTGCAGATCAAGAAGTAACAGTTAAAACCAGACATGGAACAATGAACTGGTTTCAAACTGGGAAAGGAGTACATCTAAGCTGTATATCATAACCCTGATTACTTAACTTATATGCAAGTACATCATGCAAAATGCTGGGCTGGATGAAGCAAAAACTGGAATCAAGACTTCAGGGAGAAATATTAATAACTTCAGATATGCAGATGACATGATCCTTATGGAAGAAAGCAAAGAGGAACTGAAGAGCCTCTTGATGAAAGTGAAAGAGAAGAGTGAAAACCCTGGCTTAAAACTCAACATTCAAAATACTAAGATCATGGCATCCAGTCCCATTACTTCATGGCAAATAAATGGGGAAACAATGGACAGTGACAAACTTTATTCTCTTGGGCTCCAGAATCACTGCAGATGGTGACTGCAGCCGTGAAATCAAAAGACACTTGCTCCTTGGAAGACAAGCTATGACCAACCTAGACAGCATAATAAAAAACAGAGACATTACCTTGCTGACAAAGGTCCATCTTAGTCAAAACTTTGGTTTTCCAGTGGTCATGTATGGATGTGAGAGTTGGACCATAAAGAAAGCTGAGCACCAAAGAGTTGATGCTTTTGAACTGTGGTGTTGGAGAAGACTCTTGAGAGTCCCTTGGACTGTGAGGAGATCCAACCAGTCAATCCTAAAGGAAATCAGTCCTAAATATTCATTGGAAGCACTGATGCTAAAGCTGAAACTCCAAAACTTTGGCCACCTGATGAGAAGAACTGACTCATTGGAAAAGACCCTGATGCTGGGAAAGACTGAAGACAGGAAAAGGGGACGACAGAGGATGAGATGGCTGGGTGGCATCACCAACTCAATGGACATGAGTTAGAGCAATCTCCGGGAGTTGGTGATAGACAGGGAAGCCTGGTTTGCTGCAGTCCATGGGGTTGCAAAGTTGGACATGACTGAGCTGAATTGAGAGACCCCCGGAGATTTCAGTCAGAGTTCAAATGATCCAAGCAGGTAGCAGCAGGAACAAGAAGTTTATGTTTCAGACTAACAATTTCTTACACAAGTAAATGTATTCTGAAAGTACTTATGAAACAACAAAGGCGTGAACTTTAAACAATTAAACTGCTGTTATTGATAAACATTTTCTTGGTTATATTTAAAAGTTGTCCGGCTGTCACTCACTACAATTAGAAGACTTCTAATAAGCAAATAGTGACAACTGTTCTTAATAGTAAATCAGCCTTGATTATGTAAAATCAATTAAATGTGTATTATGACTAACTTCTGTAATTGAAAAAGCTGAAATAGTTTTGTAACTGACTGTTTTGATTCTGAAAAAAACAAATGTCCTTAATTAACGGTGAAAACTCTAAGAAATACAGTGTAATCATAATGAGTTAATTTCTACCAATGTTTATTAATTCAGGCATTTCAAAACATAAAACACTGCATCTTCAGGTGGTGAACAGAACTGCAATTATACGTCACTGTCTAGAATTGTATGTAAATGAATATACATAGTGTATACATAAAATATATAGCATATATGTAATACACATACGTGTGTATGCGTGTGTATTCTACCATACAATATGGAATCATACTATTTAAAGAAACTCCTCTGAACTATAAAGAAACTTCTGGGCTGAAAAATACATTCCCTTATTTATTTTGTTATCAATTTGGGTTTCTACACATTGAATATGCTTCAAGTTGACATATCTGTGGAAGTGAAGGCGATGAATAGCTAACATCAATATAAATATTTACTCTTCTTTCAGTTTAGACTTTCAAAGTGCAGATGTTCACATAGAAATACTACCACTCTGTCCCGAAAGTAGAACATGCACTCAGGAGTATCTGTGTGGTCTTTTGCTATAGTCAAAACAGGTTTTGCCCTTCTAGCCATACTATCTCATCGAGTATGACTTTTTAGTAGAGTGCCACTTAAGGCCATAGAATAAAACAAAATTAACTGGTCTTCAAATGAGTTAAAGCTCTCTACCTAGTATCATAATCCTAACATTGTGATTAAGCTAACTGGACTTATGCTTTAAGCTTTAAACAGGTAAGGAAATAGTGCCACATATGTGTGGTAGGTTTGAAGGGGAATATAGAAACCACAAAACATGAAAGCTCAAGCTACTGATATTTTCCATACTGACCCATTTCCATATGCATCAATAGGACACAGAAAAAGCAGACCAACTGAAATGCAAAATTAATACAGTCAATTCTCTGCATCCCTGAGTTTTGCATCCATGAATTCAAGCAACCACAGATTGAAAATATTTGGGGGGAAAAATTCCAGAAAGTTCCAGAAGACAAAACTGGAATTTGCCCTGCATTGAGCACTATGCTAAATCCACTGCACGGTGTGATATGAAGGCCACTATAGCCTTCTGCCACCCCACAGATGCTCAGTCTCTGTTCAGTGCCTAGTTGTACGAACATTGCTCACCTCGCATCTTGCACATGGCTGCTTGCGCTGTATACACTCTTTGTTTCTGTGAAGAAAACGGCTCTTAAGAAGCAATTAAGTGGTCACAGCATCCCTCAAAGGTTAAGAGAGAGCATAAAGTGCTCTCTTTAGAAGAGAAAATGAAAGTCTGAGATCTTTTGAAAAAGTGGCATGCTGCTTGCCAAAGTGGGTGAAAAGGTAGGCAAGAAGGAATCAAGCGTTTGCACAATGAAGCAGAAAGAAGCTACAGTTTCTGGAAGTGCTAGTGCTGTTCCTACAGTGGCAACACCAGTGTCTCCAGTTGGTGTTAAACTCTCGCCAAGACTGAGAAGGCATTAAGTGTGGGGCTAAAGGAGATGTCACAGGAGCATATCCTGGCTGATGGCAAACTTTTGTGTGAAAAGCAACTCATTTGTAGGAGCACTGCTGTGTTCTGTGAGGGATCACTGTGAGGGAGCTGAGGAGTGCGAGAGGAAGGAGTGGAAGGCTGGTAAGCGATGACTGGTGAGCTACATAAAGATCACAGGAGAATTAGCATTGGCTGATGCCAAGGCAGCATTAGTGTTCCCAGAAGAGCTCGAGAAACTCGTGCAAGAGAAAGACCATCTTCCAGAGCAAGGCTTCATTTGTGATGAGATGTGATGAAAACCAAAAATCGTCTGCCTGTGTTCTAGCAATACAAGGAGGCTTGGGTGATGGTCATCTTGTTCTTGGAATAGTCCCACCAGAGCTTCATTCCTGAGTGAAAAAAATTCTAGAAAAGACAAGGCTGTCATTCAAGGGCCTCCTCATCACTGGCGATGTCCCCAGCCATCCCCTATCTTTCTGCTTCGCAGACAATTATGCAGATGTAATGCCCTGCCCCCTTAATACTGTCAGTGCTGCAGCCATTAGATCAAGGCATCAAGCGTACTAAAGCGACTTACACTTGCCTCGCATTCTGGAGGACTTGTGGATTTATGGAAGAGCTTCACAATTACAGAGACCATAGATTCCCCCAAAGCCCAAGACAGGAGTGCGTGTCGGAAGCCATGATGGAATGAGGCTGTCGATAATTTCAGGGGCATCCCCATTACTGATGCAAGAGTCAGGAATATTCCAAGGAATTTGGTGGGGAAAGCTTCTCAAACATGATCAAGGACAACGGGGAAGCACAGAGAAACCCTTACCAACAGAGAACGTGAAGGTCTACTGAAATCCTCTACAGACGACGATGATAGTGATGCAGAGGACTTGGGGCAGTTTTAGACTTAGAACCATCAGTTTGGACACTTGAAAAATCTGCAGCAATTTTTTAATACTTTCATGTGTTAAAGGATATGAACTTCAATATGATCCTTTGATGGAATGAAGCCTCTGTGTCACCTGACAGATAAGAACACACCTAGAACCCCTGCAAGATCTATCTGATGATGAAAAGAAGAAACAGCTTTCTATAACAATGTTTCCAACTTAAGCACCTGACCTGCGATTGTGAAGCCCTGACTTTCAAGCTTGAAGAGCCCCAGCCTGCAGCTTCCATAGACTCTGACATTAGCATCATTGAGCCTCCTCCAAAGTCTCAACAGCTATAAGGGAAACCCAGTTGACCCTTCTAATGTTTTGCCGAAAGATTCAAGTTAGCCTGATACCTCACCACTTACTACTACAATGTCAGACGTCTCATCCTCTCACCCCATGAGCACTGTAACATCTTAAAACAATCACCATTGTTGTCATCATTACCACCATCATCATCTTATGAGGGTTATCAAGAGAGAAGAATCACGGTTTTGGTGAGGGTTAAAAGACCCTGATGCGGAAAAGACTGAGGGCAGGAGAAGGGAGCAACAGAAAATGAGATGGTTGGATGGCATCATTGACACAATGGACATGAGTTTGAACAAACTCCAGGAAATAGTAAAAGACAGGGAAGCCTGGGGTGCTATGGTTCATTTAGTCTCACAGAGCCAGACACAACTTAGCGACTGAAAAACAAATCAGTGTGTGTAGCTGAGAGAGAAGTGAATTTATATTTTCTCTGTTTATAATTACGTTTTATATATGCACTTGTATTTTAAATATCCTGTTTTATTCTCTGTGTTTCTCTTTCAAGTCATTAAATGAAAGCAATCTGTAAGTATTCAAAAAAAGAAAAATGTTATGTTGTTGCCGATGTAGTTAGGCCTATGGTGGTTGTGATTGTACTGAATGTATACAGATGTTTCCTTGTCACTAGTATCTAAATAATACAGTATAGCAACTATTTACATGGTATTTGCATTGCATTAGGTATTAGAAGTAATCTAGAGATATTTTAAAGAATACAGGAGGATGTGCATAAGTTATATACCTTTTTAAATGAGGGACTTGAACATCTGTAAATTTTGGTATCTGAAGTCCCCTGTGGATACTGGGGGACAAGTGTATTAGTATGTAAGAGCTGAAATGAGGATATTTACATGGGCACTCATACAAGATAATAGTGGTATTACCAATCAGCTGGAGAAGACTATTGGAAACATGATTCAAGGGTTATCCTGTTTCTAACTGAGCTCACTCACCACTTTGTCACAATGTGGTCATATTGTAAGGTATGACATGTTAAGTTCAGGGCAGGGGAAATCCTGGTAAAAGAGAATAGTGTGTGTGTAGTCACTTCAGTCATGTCCACTCTTTGCGACCCTATGGAATATAGCCTTCCAGACTCCTCTGTCCATGGGATTCTCCAAGGAAGAATACTGGAGTGGGTTGCCATGCCCTCCTTCAAGGGGTATTCTCGACCCAGACATTGAACACATCCATGTCTTCTGCATTGCAGGTGGATTCTTCACCACTGAACCACCTGGGAAGCCCAAGTGAACAGAGAGAGGAATAAGAGAGTCTCAGCCATTTTTACCTGGAGCCAATATTTAGCACCCACCCACTTTTTTACCCAGAATTCATTTCTAACGAGGATGAGTGACCAAATATCTGAAGAAAAAAAAAAGAGAGAGAGACAGAATTTTCATTCTTAGAAATACAAAAAATGATTATTTTATCTATGGAGAATTGAGCTCTTGAAGTTTGCCTAACTGGGCCCAATAGGTGCTTGCAATGGACAGAAGCAGCTGAATTCATACATGCCCATCTGAGGTGTGTACTCCAAACGAAACAGCCAAAATGTCTTCGGTGTAACTTTCTGTGTCCAGATAAAAATGTGACGTGTAAACTGATGTAACACCTCCCAGCCCTATTGTCTCCTGATTCTGGCTACCATGGGATAATTTTCAGGGTCAGGCAGTAAATTAAAAAAGAGGTGGATGGGAATGGGGGCATTTCAGTGGATGCCAGCATGAGAGCAGAGGGTGGCAGTGGTGAGGGGTTGACAGTTGAGACACAGACAGGTCAACATACGTCTCAATAGATACCAGCATGCACTGAGGTTCAGTTGTTCCTCCCCTGAGGCTATCACAACATCCCCAAAGCAGAGATGCTACTCTGACAAGATGCAGAATTATAAACAGACTTAATTTGCCTTGAATTACCTCAGAAGGTTCTTAGGTTTACCTCAATTTGAAAAGAATAGGTTTTGCTAGCAATAAAAAACCTAAATCCAGAAATGGCAAAATAAAGGTATATATTTTGTATACCTGGATCTTATGGCCTGAATATTTGCATGCATTCCATTGTATTTATTCTACTGCATGTATCTGTGCATTACCATCTCTCGTTACTGTGGTGACATGCATTATTAATGTACCCATTGTGCCGTGGATTCAAACTTTCCTGGTAAAACTGAATGTATGAGGAGAGGTGAAATTCCACAGGATCATGGAAACTATCTTAATTACCTTAAAAGACTTGCCTCTTATGGAGGATATTGACATTGTAGAAGTTAGAATATAAGTACAATATAAAGCTTTCCGGCTCATTTCTTTCCTAACCCTGTTGGACTTACTAATTTTTAAAATACAATACCATTGTTTTACAGGATAATTCTATGGCTCCAATAACCACACACAATTGGCTCCTTTGAAAGGAGCAACTTTATGCCCCTAAGAGTTCACTGAATAGTATTTACAAACTGGCTTCAGGGGAAAAAAAAAATGCATGAGGTTTGAGATTTAACAAAATCCAACTACAACTGGTCACCTCTGAAAGCAGCATTGCCATTGGTGTTCTCAGCTTGACAGTCACTAACACAGCTCTGACAAGAATCTGCCTGCAACGCAGGAGACCCCAGTTCGATTCCTGGGTCGGGAAGATCCACTGAAGAAGGGATAGGCTACCCATTCCAGTATGCTTGGGCTTCCCTGGTGGCTCAGCTGGTAAAGAATCTGCCTATAATGCGGGAGATGTGGGTTCGATCCCTGGGTTGGGAAGATCTCGTGGAGAAGGGAAAGGTTGCCCACTCCAGAATTCTGGCCTGGAGAATCCTACACAGTCCATGGGGTTCCAAAGAGTCGGACACCAGTGAGCAACTTTCACTCACTGCTATATTATCAGATACTTCTTCAAAGCATTTTATTTCCTGCTATTTATACTGCAGTAACTTATTACAATGATAGCTCATTTATAAAGTTTTAAACTAAAAAAAAAATTTTTCTACAGTTAAATCAAATGCCTAATTCCTGTTTGTTTCTACATTTCCCAGTATTACCTTCTTCCTCTCTGTTGGACGGAGTACATAGAGTTATCGAAAGGGATCAGAGCTAGAAGGGCTTAAGGTTTATATGGATTTTTAGTGGCCAAGAATAAATATCTTTGGAAAAAGGAGGCAGGATGAGAATAGTAATTTTATGAGGGGTCAAAAGAATTGTGGGAGACTGTAAGGGAATCTGGGGGACCATAGCAGGAAAAGAGAGGAGAATATTTCTAAGAAACTACCTTCTTAAAGAAGGTAGAAAGAAACTACCTTCTTATGGTAAACCAAGCCAAACAGGTACAGAGCAGTGGCTAGAGAAACACAGCCAGGGAAGGAGGAAGAGAGTGCAGGGCCAGTACTTCCACCGAAGAGGCCACTTAAGACAGAAGGCCCTTAGAGTTGCTCAGTTTGGTTTCTAAAAATTTATCAGAGCCTCAGAATAAGATAGTTATGCTGCTATTACAACGTCATGATTGTCCTTTCTCCTATTAGGTTATCCTGGGAAAGTTTTATTCTTTGTAAGAAAATTCAGAGGTCAAAATTTACCTTCTTGCAAGTGTTTTAGATATAGAACACCAAAGGAATTCCTTTTCAAGAATTACAACTATATCTCAACCTGTGATGCATTGTCTTGCTATTTTTAGTTGGCCGCATATAGTCAGCAATAACTATAAAATGTGTTCAGGTATGTCTTTTTAAATAAAAACTGAGTATGTTGAGGTTACAATTTGCCAGATGATTTACCCTTTTCTATCATTCTTTAGTATAAATATATAGTAGACATTTTTTTCTAGTCCATAAAGTTTTATTGCAAATACTGGGAACCCACTTAAAATGGAATAAACAGTGTCTACCCACATGTGTTTTTCCTTACAGGAAGCCACTTTGATTCTCGGTTAAAAGACGTTGATTAATGTGAGAAGGTTCGCCTGCTTTTGTGAGCATTGGTCCTCTAATTCTGTACACACAGAGAATGGACTCTAATCTCTCCAGCTGTCATGTTGATGCTCTTCATGAGCTGTACATTTCACAGGCTCTGGAACCACTCTGCAGCTCAAACACGATCAACAGCTTTCCTCAAAACCAGAACAGCAGTGAGAGATTATTAAGTCAAAATGGAAGCACACTCTCCTCTTCGTGTGTGCAAGAAACTCACAGGGGAACCTGATTTTCATATGGTTCCCACAGCTGATGGTTAATGACTATCTTCCAGATACAGGTAAAACCATTCATAATCCTCAAACACCTCTACAATGGAGTAAAACAAGGCCAAACAGAATGAAGGGAAATAATCTCCAACTGGTCTTATATGACTACAGGTTAAAATGCATGAAGGAGGCTTTGATTTAAATAAAAGCAGAGTCTCAGAAACATATGCTCACCACCCACCATTCTTCATCTGAATGGTAGAAATTTATGAGTCTCATTTCACTGTAGCATGGGACCTTTGCCAAGAAACAAGAGCCCAGATATCAGTGATTAAGAAAGATCTCCAGTAAATAACATGTTTTAAGGGTGCTAATCTACTTTAGCGTGAGTTTAAAGGCAATGGCATCATATTTTGGATTGACCACATGAAGAGACGTTTTCACTTACACAACATTATTAAACTTTGCTTCGGACTTTTAACTAACGTAAGCCTATTCCCTGAAATAAAATGTCGTTCTTGAAAAGATATAACAAAATCACAAAAATACTTCTCACAAAAATCTTCTGATTCAGCTTCCTTGAAAAATGTAGAGCCCCCAAAGCCTTGCTGATACATACTACCATATCTCTCCCACGTTTTATCAGCTCTTTCTTGCCACTGCCATCTGTTTGCTTGCTTTTCCCACCCATTGCCTATCCCTGTAGGCTGTTCCTGGCACTCAAATGCCTCCCTCTAAATTCTTTAATCACATCATCCAAGCAGTGTTCCAGGTCTTCAATTCTTCTTCCCAAAGATTTTCTTCAACACTACCCTCTGTATAGTTTGGACACTATCCTCCTCAGATAACATTTTTCAAGTAAACACTATGTACATTTCTTCTGGCCTTCTGTTTCAAACACAATTATTTCCTGTTACACTGTCTTGTGTGATACAAAGGAGTTAAACTTCCTAAACATCTCATCTTTTACAATCATGGTTCCCTAAGTCCTTATCATTTCAGGCTTTAAAGACTTGAAGACAATACTCAGCAGAGTCCTATGATGGAGATGTAGCTAATTCCAGTGTTTCTGGAAAAGTCATATTTTCTTTTTATTAACTTTTAATACATAAAAGTCTAACTGTTCATAATTACACTGATCTAGTCACATAATCAATATCCTAGAGTAAAACCGGTAGTTAGAAATTTAAAACAAATATGTAACATGGTTTAATAAAATAAAAATAAAGGAAATGGAACCCAAAGGTCACAACTCTACATTACTAAAAAGAAGATTAAAAAGTAAGGTAAATGATCATATTGTTGAAACTCTGATAGTATCTTTCAAACTCTACCACTCCCGTTCTAAATTAAAATCTCATTTTAAATGAGTTCCCAACAATCCAGCCTAATCACTTTAAGACAAAGCAGCAGCTGTTTAGAATGCAGTCAGTGTGATTGCTGTGGCCCTGTGTACTTGACCTCCTGCCTGTTAACAAAGAGAGTCAATTAATTATTTGCTGTTTTGAATGGTTATTTCACTTCACCTCCACCTTTCTTTAAGTGTTAAAAGGCTCAGTTGCTTTATCACCTTAACCTTAGCTTTAGTGAATGCACGCAGAATTTCTTAACTGCCAACAAATAAACCATTTTGACCCAGAAAGCTAATTTTCAGGACTATAGTGCCTACACGTCTTATGCTGGAGTCAGTGGAAGTGACATAGTAACCCAGTGGCTCATTCTCTTCCAGGAGAGCCCCTTTGTTTTGAAGGGCAGCTTGGTGGTAAAGTTGTTTTACCACCATAGGTGGACATAGGTGAGGAGATACACTAGTACTGCAACGGGTTTTATGGTCATAGTTACAGTGAAACACTGGTTTCATTAGAAATTTTACCAAACACAAAAATGGAATGCTCTCAGTGTAAACTGAAAGTCTGTTGATTAACAGTGTATTGGTTTCTCCTGCATGCTTAGTTTTTCCTATATACTCTTCAGGTTACATTAAGTTCAGTTGTGTAATCTCATAATTAAATTCTAAAACACTAAACTAGAACAAGAAAACAGCTTCAAAATAAATATGAAAATGGTTTTTGCAATGTATGGATATAGCAGAACTGATAGCATTTAAGTTTTAAATGTGAAAAGCTAGCAATAAAGACAAAAGCTAGCCTGGAATCTATCAAGAATATTCTCACTTCTCTTGAATTCCTTTAATATTAATACCATGAAACATTTTAGAAGCTTCCGATTGTTACTTATTTATTTTTAGTCTCCTTCAGTAGAATGGAAGATGTGAAAGTAGTGATTGTCTTAACCTTCTCATTGAATACAGTCCAAAGTCAGTCACCAGGGCTTAAAAAAAGAACAGAAAAGTACTATTCCATAGTGATTAGTTTATAAAAAACACATCAAGATGTTGCTATTAGCCCACAAAAGTGAAATCATATCATATTCTTTGTGTCTGGCTTATTTTAATTAGCATAATGTCTTCAAGGTTTATCCATGCTATCTCATGTATCTATATTCCACTTCCTAATGGTCATTTTCATGTCTTTGCTCATGAATGTGCAAAATGGTTTATCAACCTTATAGCAATATCTTGGCATATTTTTTATGATCTAATAAAATGGCAACTGAAATTTTGGGAAAAAAGACTCATAATTCCTCAATTCTTTCCAAGAGAATTTATATTGACATGAAAATGATTGATTCACTATAGCCTACATATCTTAGTCTATGGGTTAGTAGTTCTGAAACTTTAAAGTCTAGGGTTGAATCTTAGGGTTTTAAAAAGCATGTAGATGATGCTGATGTTGGTGGTCCTAGCCCACCTTTGACAGACACAGCTGGAAACCCTCACATGCAAATTCTATGAAATTCAGCATGTTGGATCCTCAGATATCTAATAAAGACAGAAGCCACAAAGAATAGTCACAAAGTCCTTCCAAAATGAATAGGACACAGAATAGTAATTTCAGAGCATGTATAAAATTCTAAACTGGTGGGAAAACACCATTTCCCGTTAGGAAAAAAAGCATTCTAATAATTCCATATTTAACTCCAACATGGAACTGGATCTACAGCTAGTATGGAACAATGCAACTCAAGTAAGAAAGAGCAAAATGTTCCTTTTCCAGGGTTCCTTAGAGTACAAAAACCTCATTCAGTATAAACATAATGATCAGACACTATGCTGTAACAGAGAGGTTATGGTATTAGATACAGATAATTTATGTTTTACAATCATTAGATCATTCAACAAATATCTGCCAAATGACAATCAGGTACCAGGCACTGTGAATGGCACTAATTTATAAAGCAGACCTTAGAACAATTCATGGCACTCATGGTATATTTACGATTCAAGCCCATATGTAAGCAGTAGCATCTTGAGCAACTCAGTTACTGCTCATAGCATCTTTTGTGGTATGAATAAAAAGAGGGGATGGCAATTGGCACCGCTGACCCCCAAATCTTGCTTCATAGAGCAAATGAATTTCTAAACAAAAGCTTCTGACCATCTGCTTTTTATAGAATGAACCTCAGGAAATAGTAAGTTGTATTGACCGATTCCAAGGGTTCAATTCCTACTTTAGGAAAGAAGTTATAATCTCTGAAACTGAGACCACAAAAAGCACTTCTCACCACAGAGATCACTGTGTAACACTGTATGAGGTGTGTGCTCTGGTCTGTTACATGCAAAGATTCGCTACCAAGGAGAAATCTCCACTCTACGTCCAAATAAACGTCAAATGGCTTCTCTCTCTCTCTCTCCAGATTCCCAGATCTCTCCCACCTCTCTTATTTCTACACTCCCGCCTTCCCTTCTCTCTCTACCTCCCTTCTTTCTTAGAACCTCTTCATAAAACCTGTTAATAACTGAAGATGGTGTAGAGAGATTAAGCTATTTTTAGGACCAATAATTTGTTGATTTTCTTTTTCATTAGTTTATGAGCTGTTAAATTTGTAGCTAAATGTATTCTTACTGGACAATTTAATTGCTCCAGTGAAATGCAAAATTTCCATCAACCAATTCTGTGGGGAAAGTGAAGGGAATCTAATTGTTCTGTCTGTTGTGTATTTTAATTAATTGTCCTTCAGTGAAAAACCTGGTAACAAAAACAGTGATACTGTATTAAAAATGTTCAGGAAATTCATCAAATAGTTCACAAAGCATCCTTAGAACAGGTACAAATAGAGAAATCCAAGGCCTCAGAGATTCAGAATAAGCCACCAGAAAGTTGACACATGACAGGCATTTGCCTACATTTTAGTCTCATGTTTACTGATTCCTTCCTAGGATAATGGACTAGGCCATTTATTGGTAGGTTTTCTAGGCTTTTATCCCGAGTATTTTAAAACGTCAAAATTGACTTAATTATGATAATACTTTTAAAGAGAAACACAGTAAGTTCCCTACATATAAACTGTCAAGATGCAAACATGTCTTCACATGTCCGATCACATAAGTTAGTTCACCTGTCTGGTGTACACTGCCATGTGAGTGCATCCTCTACAAGTGGTTGGGTTTGCGTACTTTACTGTAAAGTACTGTACAGTACGGAGTTCAGTACACCATAGAAATACAGCATCTTTATTTCAAACCCAGGATGTCCAGAAGCAAGTATAAGTGCAGAGGTGATACAGCTGGTGAAAAGTGAAGTTGCTCAGTCATACCTGACTCTTTGCGATCCCATGCATAGTAGCCTGCACCAAGCTCCTCCATCCATGAGATTTTCAAGGCAAGAAGTACTGGAGTGGGTTGCCATTTCCTTCTCCAGGGAATCTTCCCAACCCAGGGCTCGAACGCAGGTCTCTCGCATTGTAGACAGACACTTTACCGTCTGAGCCACCAGATACAGCTGGTACTACTGTACTTTTCAAGGTATTATATTTTAAGATTTAAAATGTTTTCATTTTTTATGTATGATTTGTGTGAAAAGGTATTATAAACCTATTACAGTACAGAATTATACAGCCGATTATACTAGTTGGGTACCTGGGGCTTCCCTGGTGGCTCAAGGCAATAAGGAATCCTCCTGCAGTTCAGGAGACCTGGTTTCAGTCCCTGGACTGGGAAGATCCCCTGCAGAAGGGAAAGGCTATTCACTCCAGTATTCTTGCCTGAGAATTCCGTGGACAGAGGAGCCTGGAGGGCTATAGTCCAATGGGTTACAAAGAGTCGGACATGAGTGAGTAACTAACACTTTCACTCTCAAGCTAACTTTGTTGGATTTAGGAACAAACTGGACTTATGAAAGCACTCTCAGAACCAAACTTGTTTATATGCAGGGGTCTTACTCTAATGAGTACCTACATTTTACAATAAGAAAGTTATGTCATAGACAAATATTTTCCAAAAAGCACAAATCAGATTGCTAGAACTGAGACTAGGACCATGTGTATGAGACTCTTCATTTATTAATCAGAACATTTTGTTATAATTTCTCATGGTAACCATTATTATTTTCATTTTTAAGAAGTTAATATAAAGAAATATATAAGTAACACCAAAGAGAAATTGATGGTGACAGTCTAAAATTATTTTCATTCTTTCTAAAATGTATATTCACTATGAATACTGGTATGAAATAACAGATCAAGCTGTTAATTGTTGAAAAAGACAAAATCCTACCTAAAATATGATTATCATTTATACTAAGCATTCCATATTTCCATAATGAAAGATAAAATTATTTAATCACAATATGTATAGATTAATGATTGATATAAAGTTCCTGCAGAACCCTCCAGTTATTTTTCTGATGCTTTGATTTCTAAAATTCTTTGATAAATCTTTCTATGGTTTATATCTAAAAAACACTAATCCCTCTCAGAAAAATCTACAATTTTGTCAAAACATTTTATAATTCATGACTTTAAAAATAGATAACTTTAAAATGTACATATAACATTAAAGATACATACAGCTTTTCCAGAATACATATATGTACAACATATCCTCATGAATCCATATAGCATATGCTAATTTTGTCTGGGGTGGAAGGTACAATGTTGTCTGGCTATCAGTACAAATTCCTCCAAAGACTTTTCCATTACTTTTAGTTTCCAACTATTTTTTAAATTTTTTTTCTTAAAATACTCTTTTCCTCATCACCCAGAAATAACTGCTAGTAAAATTTTGGTATTTACCTTTTTCCATTTTTTCTAATTCCACACATACTTACTTTTTAAAAATAGAACTATATACTGCATACTGTTTTGTAATCTGTTCTTTTCAAAATTTAATACTTTACAATGACAAGATTTTCCAGATCTTAACTCCCAACAGAATGAGAAGTCTCAAGTGGGACTAACACAAATTAACAGTGATCCATAATTATCTGATTAATTCTATCAATACTGGTCTTCAGTGAGACACTAGTCCAAATTAGAACTTTGAGAGAATTGACCCCAGACTTCAAGGAAGCCCAAGAGCCTAACTGTCCAGGTAATGCAGACACAAATAAAAGATCTATCCTCCTTTCTAAAAGTAAGATTTCCCATGTCTCTTGCAAATCCTGCCATAGAGATGGTCCCCTACTGTCCCCAGAGCGAAGCCTGCCCCAGTTAAGAGAATTTTGAAAAGATAAACCAAGAGGAACAAATGCACCTTCAGAATAGGGAAACTTAGTTTTGATTTCTGGTGAAATCTCAGAGCTTCTCCAGGGCCCCAGTGGTTTATTTGTAAAACATAATCTCCTCAACAACCCCTCCAGTGCGGTAACACTACGACTAGGGTAGGTTGAAAGACATTTTCATATATTTTTTTTAAAGTCACACAATAACATAACACTTCCTTCAGGAAAACAACCTAGGATTTTATATAACACTCCACATATTTTATCTTTTAATTGTTTTTCCTCTTAGATTACCTACTTTTCAAAGGAGAAATAAAGTGCTATACAATGTTATGATTAGGACCTCCAGTTAACTTCCACGCTGAAATAGTAAAAAATTCTTCACTGAAATGACAAATAGCAGAGTATGAAAAACACATGTCAAACTAGTGGAGTGAAAAAATAAAAAAATTAAAGTATCATAAATGTTCTTTACATGATCACCTCATCATTTTTATGTTTACTTAACAATGTTTGGGTAGGTAACAAGTTAAAAGTCAAGAAAGAGACACCTTGAACAACTAACTTAACTGCATTAAATAATCTTTAAATTTATAAAGATGTTAAGAAAAAAATAATACTTGAATTCTCATAAAACAAGTGTTCTCGTTATTTTTAAGCTCTTGACAGAGGAAAGGATAATCAGAGTTGACAGGTGTTTACCATGCACTGTATTCCACTTAATAAACCTGTTTTTTAATATAGAGTGACAACTCTTCTTTGAATTGGAACATCTATCTTTTTAAAACTACACACAAAATTGTAAATGGTTCTTTCCATTTGCTTGTTTGTTAGTCTTTTCGAAGGTTTATTTGACTCTAATATCCTAGGATATTGCTCACCAAACTCTGTTTCATGGAACACTAACTTTAGGGATTTAAAAATATTAACAAGGCAACTTTAAGGCAACAGTTCTATGGAAAATTAAGCTTTGGAACACTAGGTTAGAGAAGAGAGATGAATTTCTTTACTGCAAGGCTTCTCAGAGTCAAATGCTAACATGAACTGCACATTGCAAACAGATGGGTATAGTATGCAGGTGTCCAAAATGTCTTTCAGAATAGAGTCTCTTTTTTGCCTAAGTAAGTTAACATCTCACAGATGGTATGGATAACACTTCTTTATGATTTAGTTAAGAAGCATTACATTCAAAGATATTAATTAAAAATTACAGTTGTTCCTGACAACTAAGGCCCCTAGTCTCCCAGAATGTTTCACTAAAATAAAAATACTCTCAGGGAAGATGGAATATTAGCCCATTATCAGTCTCTAACAGCTTGGTTCTAGATTAGTTTAACAGAGAATGCCAGAAAAATAAGGGGAAGAAAGGAAAAAAAGATGTACATAAGAAGCAGAGTAAGCAGATTATGTAGGGCAAAGCAGAGCCTCAACTCTGTCTTTGGAGGCTTAAGAAAGTTATTAGGGCTCTTATTAAGTGTAGTCTAACTACTCTAACAAACTAAGTGATCCCCAAAATGTATCATGGTTCAAACTTAAGTAAAGTTCACTTATGGCTCAAATAACAGTCAACAATCTGAAATGCTTCGATATACTGTCAATAGCTCTTACATAGTCAACACATGGCTTCCAAGGTCACCTTTTGGGTTGCCTCCATTCTAGCCAGTGGAAAAGGAATCGAAATTAGAGGTCCATGCAGGAGGATATTTTGAAACTAGAGATCTGTACTTGGTGTGCATCGCTTCTCATATTTCTTTGGCTAAGTAGAGTCACATGACCACAATAACTACAGGAGAAGTTGTGAAATACGATCCAGCTGGTGCATAGGAAGATGAAGAAAATATACATTTTAGTTAACAAATAGTAGCCTTTGCTACATATGTATAAGGAAAAAGAGGTAAAAATGAGATTCCACAGTAGGGAAATGTCACAAAGCACAAGGAAAACAAAAACAAATGTGTTCTATACAATTGCTCAGTGTTAGAATTGTTTGCACCATCATAAACAAACAAACAAAAAGAACACAAAAAGCAATTTTTGAAACATTAAAATTAATCCAAACATGAAAAATAGAACAATTAAATGAATTATGATTCCCTGGTGGCTCAGTGTTAAAGAGTCTGCCTGCAATGTAGGAGACACAGAGACTTGGATTTGATCCCTGGGTTGGGAAGATCCCCCGGAGAAGGAAATGGGAACCAACTTTAGTATTCTTGCCTAAAGAATCCCATGGACAAGGGAGCCTCATGACCACTGCCCCCGCAAATTGGAGAAGGCAATGGCACCCCACTCCAGTACTCTTGCCTGGGAAATCCCATGGACGGAGGAGCCTCATAGGCTACAGTCCATGGAGTCGCTAAGAGTCGGACACGACTGAGCGACTTCACTTTCACTTTTCACTTTCATGCATTGGAGAAGGAAATGGCAACCCACTCCAGTGTTCTTGCCTGGAGAATCCCGGGGACAGAGGAGCCTGGTGGGCTTCCGTCTATGGGGTCGCACAGAGTCGGACACGACTGAAGTGACTTAGCAGCAGCAGCAGCAGCAGCCCCCACAAATAACACTAGGCAATTTAAATATTCTGGTATAATAGGTCAATAAGAAATATGACTAGGCCCATTAAGATCACAGAATAACTAATTTTACACCTACCTGTATCACCCATACCATATTCTGTACTCCTAAAGATTTCATCTCAATTATTTTAGCTATATCCTAATTATATGGTTAAGTACTAAAAGGGTAGAACCAATACTTATCTTTCCTAAGTAATCTGGAGTGGTAGAAAGATCATGGGCATTGGGTCAGGATTTTTTACCTTGGAAAGTCTCCTATCTTTGTCACTTTCTAAATCCAAGCCTTTATTATCTGGTACCTGCAATATCACATAAACCTCATTACCAACCCGCCTAAATCCACTGCTGATATGCTCTTAGCTACCAAACTACCAAGAGACAGCTTTTAAAAACAAGCCGGGGGACGTCATTTCTTGCTTGAGAACCTTGTTGGTTCTCCAGGTATGTGATATATAGAAAGTTAGATCTATTAGATCTGACCTTACTTTCCTTAAAGGAATACTCTGATGTGTTGCTGGACAAAAATAGACTCATATTCATACGCAGCACCTTTTTCTTAATGGCACATTTTAAAGCTTTTCTTTTTTCTCTCTTGGAAAGTTTTCTAATTTTCATGCAATAAGATGAAAATGTGTGTTTCATAATTAAAAGTAAATTTCATGAGTTACACTGGATTAGCACAAATCCTATGAACTGTTTACATAGTACTGGTATTTCAAACCACAACACTTAGGATGATCAAAGCAAAGTCTACAGAAGATTAATAAATGAGAATGTTTTGTACATACAAGAAAATGTTATGGCCTTGACAAAACCTCTCAGAGGTTGAGAAAAGACCAGGATGCTTTTATTTTTTTGAGCCTCTCAGTATATTAAAAAAAATAGAGAAGGGCCAAAATGTAATTGAATATAGTACGACTTGTTCTAAATGTTTATATTTAATAGATTAACATGTTCAACATTTAAAAATGTGATGCACTATAACTGCGCAAATTAAACTGTGCACTATAACTCACAAATTAAGGTTCATTATCATCACAAGGAATATTTCACAATTTATCAAAGGTGGTGTGGTTCAGTAATAGAAGCAAAGCTTAAAGGTTTCTGATGACCATCTTTCTGCAATCTTGTCAGTATGTCTTTGTCACTACATGATAACATCAAAATAATCCACTTAGGCCCCTTCTGAATGGAAACCTGGATCCACAGGCCGCCGTGGCCCTCTTTGGTTTTTGTCCTCAGACACAGACTGCCAGACCCTGATAATTACACAGGAAGCACCTGGCTCTTAACACAACGATAATGACCATGACTGCAATGGCTCCTACTATCTGTGAACTGAAATACTAGTTCAGTTCAGTTCAGTTCAGTTCAGTCGCTCAGTCGTGTCCGACTCTTTGCGACCCCATGAATTGCAGCACGCCAGGACTCCTTGTCTATCGCCAGTTCCCGGAGTTCACTCAAACTCACCTCCATTGAGTCGGTGATGCCATCCAGCCATCTCATCGTCTGTTGTCCCCTTCTCCTCCTGCCCTCAATCCCTCCCAGCATCAGTCTTTTCCAATGAGTCAACTCAAGCGTCTTCAATTTAACATGGTTTCCACAGTTACCTACCTAATCACACTTCATACTTAGACTTTTTGCACCTAGCCCATTTATCCAACTGCGAATTTAGATCCTGCTGTCCTCTGTGTTTTTGCAAAAGCTGTTCATTCAGCCTAGAAAGCCCTTTCCATTTCTGCCACCAAAATCCCATTGGCCAAGCCTTTTCTTAAATTATCTGCTCTTTCATGAAACTGTCACTGTTACTGAATTTTGCTTTTTTTATCCTTGATTGCATTTCACATATGTTCACTACATAAATTATATGATAATATTATATGTACATTTATTTCCCAAGCAGATATATGCTTATTCAGGGAAAGGAAAATCCTGTATGCATCTCTATATTATCTCTGTCCCCTGGCCTAATGTATCACACATGGTAAACATTTGATAAATATATATTAATTAGAAATTACAATAGCCATAAGCTTTTGGCAACACACCTATTTGAGTAAATATTTCTGGTGGTTTCATAACATAAATACCCAACTATGTATTTAACAGCTAACTTATTAAATAACATGTATAATAATTATAGATTTACTACTCATTTCAATTATATCAGGCTAAAGTATATACATTATAAATATTAAACAAAGAAGAAAGTATAACAATACTGCATCAATTATGTTATCAGCCCTCAAAAGTAAGATAAATCATAATCACATTCTAGCTTAATTTTCAAAACAAAATCTCAGCCATATTTGAAATTCAAATAAAGATGTATTGCTTTTTTTAAAAAAACTTAACTGACTTCCGAAATGTCTTGGCAAGAGTTTTATAATATATAACAGATTCATTAGGAAGTTTAATCAGATTACTGCAGCATTTGTTCATATGGAAAGTTCATCCAAATGTATCAAAACTCTTAGCCAATATCAATATAACTATAATTAAGAATATATTCAGAAATAATGCCATAATTAATGCTTATTCAAATTGCCAACTTCTTGGCAAATACATTAATGTTGTCCTTGTAGGCCACTTGTATTCAATCCCGGGAGTTAAGACAACTTGGCTGGACCCCAATGACAAATTACTTAGGAGGGAAAAAGATCATTTCTTTAGTGAGAATTTATTGCATCAAAGGGGACACATACTGTAGGAAATAATAACCTACTTGTACTGACTGAGTTCTCAACCTTATCTTCTTATATGAAAACAAAAGTGTACATTTTCAAAATCATAAGGAGACTAATGCAACTAATGGAGAAAGAAGTGATATTATATCATATCAAATAACAAAGGGTCAGGCTTTCCTAAGACCTTACTGCCTTTCAACCTTTCAACCTATGCCAGCTCCTTACAGCTCACAGTAACAGGCAGACACATGCCATGCGAATGGCTGCAATGAAGAGGAAAAGGGAATGTCATCACAGCGCCCTCCTCTGCTTCCTCTCGGTGGCCAGCTCTGCACATTAGCTAACTGTGCGGCTGGGACTCATGCGCCTATTATTCTACTAAAACTGGCCTCTTCAAAGTTATAACAATTTTCCAGTGAGTAAAATCAGCTGGGTTCATTTCCTTGCCCTTGCTCTAAAAATTCTACCCTGATAACTGAGCCTCTCCTTCACGAAAATCTTTTCAATGTTAATGAAGATTCAGGTTTTGTTTTTTTTTAAGTTCCTTTTTGAGCCCTTCCTCCCAGACCCCCCAGGAAAGAGGACTTCCCCAAAACTGACCTTATCTCTCTTTGCCTTGGTATTCTCATGTGTTCAACTACTAGATGCATAAAAATGAGAAGAAGGTCTAAAATCTCTTTTCCCCAAAGTTCTAGAGTTCTCCTTACTTCCCATCCAGTAAGTTGACTTTCTTGTGAACATAGCCGCCTAGGTGTCACATTGATACATCAAACTCAAATGGTCAAAAACCAAATATACTCATCTCTCTTCTCCCCTACTGCCACAAAACACGAACCACAAAACCACAGAACTGGAACCCTCCTCCTGACTTCTCTATTTCTTTGGCTGAAAACACTCTTTTTCTAGAAAATTGTGTTGGACACTGGAGTCAGATTCAACTTTTCCATTCCCTCTCTGCCCATTTCAGGGGAGACTGCCTCGCCAATGTCTCTGATGTTGGTCTTGTCTCTGTGCTTCTCACTATACACATTCCACAGCTAGTTCTCACTGGCTCTTATCTGGAATTTTTTTTTTTTTAAGCTTCTGTTTGTTCCTATGCATTCCATCCTCAATGATATTTTCTTAAATATTGACTATTATCCTTTCTCCATGTCATTTTGTATAGAGAAACCACATAGCTGGCTTCTACTGACAACCCCAAGTGATCTTTGCTCAGGTCCAAAACAGTTTCCCACGATCTCACCTCCTTTGGCAAAGCCATAGGAACTCAACCTACTAGTTAACCCTGCTCTTGGGGTTATTTCCCCCTACGCCCACATTAAGCCTAAGTACAAAATGAGACAAGCTGTCCTGAATGTCTACTCTCAGCTTCTTCTGTTTAGCACTAGGAAAAGTGTACTCCTCAGCTATATACTATATTTAATAGCCTCTTTTATTGCTAGGTGATCATGTGACTATATTTTGGCCAATGGGATATGAGCAGAAACCACATGCACAGCTCTCAGACTGTGCCTCTAAAAGAAAGCAGCAGGAGCTCCACTTCTTTCTCCCTTTCCATCTTTAATCTCGCCAATGCCAGAAACACCTTAGGGGCTGGGGACTGACAAGGATTCTGGGTCCTAAACAAACTCCTGGAGCAGCACCATGCCTTCCCATCCCTCTTTTCCAGGTCCCTATAATTTGGATATTTATATGTGAAAGAAACAAGCCTTTGTTATTTTATTCTGTTATTTGGTAGCTGATAAAATAGGTTATCTAATAAATAGACACAATCTCTCCAACACCTCTTCTCCTTGTGAACAACAATGACATGTGTGGCTCCAGAGATACTGTAGAGCAAAGATTCAAACAGTAGCTTCTAATGCCAACGGGAAAGTCGAATTGGTATTACACAGAAAGGAACATAGTGCAAGAAATAGAGGAACATATTTTCAGTTTGGGCCCTAATAAGAAAATAAATCTTCCTAGAAAAAGGCCCACAGCTACAGGACATTTGATGCAGATAGAAAATTAGAGAGCTGCAGCAATCACACCATTGCTATCAGGAAGAAAAGGAGACATTCTGAAGAGCACAACAGAGAGAAGTAAAACTAACAAGAACGTGTCATTGGCTCATACAAAGACTCAGCACTTGGAGATGAGGGTCAGGAGAAACAGAAGCTGCAGGCCCAGTGCAGGCTGACATGGAGTGAAAACATTCCAGGGTCTATTAAAGAGGAGCAATGCAATTGAAAGAATCCACCTGCAATGCAGGAAACCCCAGTTCAATTCCTGAGTCGGGAAGATCCACCAAAGAGAAGGGATAGGCTACCCACTCCAGTATTCTTGGGCTTCCCCAGTGGCTCAGCCAGTAAAGAATCCGCCTGTAATGTGGAGACCTGGGTTCCGTCCCTGAGTTGGGAAGATCCCCTGGAGAAGGGAATGGCTACCCACTCCAGTATTCTGGCCTGGAGAATTCCATGGACTGTATAGTCCAAGCGCAAAGAGTTGAATACCACTAAGCGACTTTCACTTTCTTAATGGAATTGAAAGAGCACAAAAGCATAAGGGAAATTCAGAATAGATCACAACAGATGCTAGAATCTAAGCTAAAATTTAAGACTGTTTCTGTAGAAAGGAAAAATCCTGGGTTCATACCTGAACTCCATTGAAACACATTTACAGTTATCTAGTTACTGATCATATTTGGACTTATGTTAAAGAATAGTTGTAAGAAAACTGTTTCCCCCGGATGCTGACCAGCAAGAGGCAAAAAGGTCATCAAGGACACAGTGAAATTACTCTATTCTCTGAGATAAGGAAGTGAGTTGTGGTTACTGAGTTTGGTTCAGTGACAGGGAGATTCCAACCTCCACAAACAGTCCTTGAATTGGACATGTCTGGTGTACAGATTTTGTATTTCAGTTCATTCTGGTTCAGGTTTCTAAGAATTAGCTGTTTTTCCAGTTTTGGCAAGACTAAATAGTCTTGTAGCATCACAAGCAGCTGTGAACCCCATTAGGGATCCTGGATAAAGGAAAACCAGTGCTACATCTCTTCTCCAGCTTTTGCCAGTCTATGTAGCCTTAGTCAAATGAATCACAAGCTGTGTGTGTGTGTGTGTGTGTGTGTGTGTGTGTGTGTGTGTGTGTGTGTTTCCTAGCTATCTATAAGCCACCAAAAATACTGGAGTAATAAAGAAATATAATTCTATGGGTTAGGTCATTTTCAACAAATCCTTTGCAACATTTATAAAATGCAGAAGTAAGAAATCCCTTCAGATGCAATACTCACAGGATGCCTTAGAACATAGCATTAATTGCATGGATTTCAGCATCAGAGAGGCCTGGGGTTAAATCCTAGCTTTACCGCTGGACTTCATGTATAACTTATAAATCACCTCCAAACTTCAGTATATTCTACTGCAAAATTAAGATCAAGTAATAACACAGACAAGCATATAATTGAATGTGTGATAAGTGCTATTACAAATCAAAATACTGCAGGGAGTTATTACAGGAGGTCTGACCTAGTTTGGGAAATCAGGGGATGCTTCCCTAAAGAAGTGAATTTCCAGTAAGATATAAAGGATGAAGAGGGCTAACCCAGGCTTAGCAAAGAGTGTTCCAGACAAGAGAAAATGTCTTCAGTTCTTAGATATCTGAACATGTCTTCAGGCTGCCTTTACAGAATGGAAGGCAAATACCATTGAACGTTGCAAAGGAGATTTTCCTTCATAACTCTGTCTTCTGATGTCTGGTGCAGGATCTGAGAAATCAGATGCAAATCTGATCTATGTTTTTTAAGATTTTGTTTTCTTCTCTTGAAACTTTTATGATATCATGCTTATCTTTGGTGTTCCAAAAATTCAGTATCATGGTATGGATTACTATATGGGAGCAATCAAATGAGAAGTTTCCTTCTTCAGGTCTAGGTTATTGTCTTCCAGTATTTTCTTGCTAATTCTTTTTGTTTGCTTTTTCTGTTTGTCTGAGATTCCTATACTCCAGTCCCTTTATTGGTGCTATGCCTTATTGCTTTATTTTTCATATTTTCATCTATTTGTCCTCTTGCTCTATTTTCTCCATGGTTTTCTCAAAACTGTTTCCTAATTTTATTGATGTAAAATTTCCACAATAATTTTTTTTTTTATTCTTTAAGAATGTTCTCTAGTTCTCTAATGAACAGGTCCTTTATCACAGTATCCCTAATTCTTATTTTAGATATGTTATACTCTCAAGCTTTTCTGAGATTAAATTTAAAAAATAAGAGACTTATGTGCCCAGAATTATTATATGTTCATCTAGAATCAACTTTCTTCCTTGTTTTTTTTTTTTTCTTTCTCTTTTAATTTCATGTTGTTGGATCAGAAAGTGGAGTTGCTAATATAGGTTTCATTCACTGTTATTTAAAAAGGACTTTTTCCTAAGTCTTTTCCTTGAGTGGGAATTCTGACTAGGACATTTGTGTGGCATAGGGAAGCATCAGGGGAAGGAGTTGAAGGCAAAGAGTGAAAATTTCCAACTACTTTCTTTTGCTGTTTAGTGGCTAAGTCATGTCCAACTCTTCTGCAACACCATAGATTGCAGTCTTCCAGACTCCTCTGTCCATGGGATTACCCAGGCAAAAATACTGGAGTTTGTTGCCATTTCCTTTTCCAGGGGAACTTTCTGACCCAAGGATTGAATCTGCATCTCCTGCATTGCAGGTGGACTATTTACCACTGAGCCACCAGGGAAGCACTGCAGGTTAAGGTATTAAAAGGACAGGGAACCACCTGACAGCTTTCAGATGGCTGGATTTCAGTCTTCAGATATGTTATGTCAGTTGACATAACAAGAAGACTTTACTTTGCCTTAACAAGAAGACTTTACTCCTTTTAATCTGAGCCATTAATATCCATCTAGAAGCCTTAGCTTTCCCAAATCAATTCATTCAATTTCTCTACAGAAGAATCAGCAGTTTTGTTGTTAACTAAACACTTGCCACATGACTTTGTTCTAAAAACAGAAGTTAGGGAGAAGTATGGAAAGTCTCTCAATTTCTATTTATAGCCACCCTTCTTAATCAAAACCTCTATAGACCTTGTGAACTCAGCCTAGAGTTCCTCTCCTCTGTTAAAGGTTTATCACCACAATATTGTATAGTAATTAGTGTCCAATTAAAATTTTAAAAATAAAATAAATAAATAAAATGTTTCACTCGGTATGGAAGGCAAGAACCCCTACTCCTGGTCTACTACTTCTAACTAAAAGTTCTTAATAGTCTTATGTGTAGTCTCAATTTAGCTGGGGTAACAACAGCTCTTGCCTTTAGAAGAACAAAATTCAAGGGATCACCAGAAGATGATATAACAGAAAAGGCAATTAGGTGATAATGAATTTGGATGAAAGGGCACTTCACTTTGTAAACACCTTTTATTATATATCACTTACAATGTAATCAGTTCAGTTCAGTCGCTCAGTCATGTCCGACTCTTTGCAACCCCATGAATCGCAGCATGCCAGGCCTCCCTGTCCATCACCAACTCCCAGAGTTCACTCAAACTCATGTCCATCAAGTCAGTGAATGCATCCAACCATCTCATCCTCTGTCGTCCACTTCTCCTCCTGCCCCCAAACCCTCCCAGCATCAAAGTCTTTTCCAGTGAGTCAACTCTTTGCATCAGGTGGCCAAAGTACTGGAGTTTCAGCTTCAGCATCAGTCCTTCCAATGAACACTCAGGACTGATCTCCTTTAGGATGGACTGGTCGGATCTCCTTGCAGTCCAAGGGACTCTCAAGTGTCTTCTCCAGCACTACAGTTCAAAAGCATCAATTCTTCAGCATTCAGCTTTCTTAACAGTCCAACTCTCACATCCATATATGACCACAGGAAAAACCATACCCTTGACTAGACGGACCTTTGTTGGCAAAGTAATGTCTCTGCTTTTGAATATGCTATCTAGGTTGGTCATAACTTTCCTTCCAAGGAGTAAGTGTTTTTTAATTCCATGGCTGCAGTCACCATCTGCAGTGATTTTGGAGCCCAGAAAAATAAAGTCTGACACTGTTTCCACTGTTTCCCCATCTATTTCCCATGAAGTGATGGGACCAGATGCCATGATCTTAGTTGTCTGAATGTTGAGTTTTAAGCCAACCTTTTCACTCTCCTCTTTCACTTTTATCAAGAGGCTCTTTAGCACCTCTTCACTTTCTGCCATAAGGGTAGTGTCATCTGCATATCTGAGGTTATTGATATTTCTCCCAGCAATCTTGATTCCAGCTTGTGCTTCTTCCAGCCCAGCATTTCTCATGATGTACTTTGCATATAAGTTAAATAAGCAAGGTGACAATATTCAGCCTTGACATACTCTTTTTCCTATTTGGAACCAGTCTGTTGTTCCATGTATTAGTTATTAACAAATACTCTTTAGAAAACATATGGGTGAGCCCCTGGGGCAGGCTGAAAATATGGAACTTCTCACCAATATTTTGAAACATTTTTGTTTGTTTTGTAAATATACAAAAAAGCTAGAAAAGCCAAAGTTAGTAGTAAGAGCACTGAACAAGAACTACTTATAGATGTTCTATGTAGACAGTGATATTGATTGGCCGATTCATCAACATGTCACAAGACGGTGGTAATGCATGAACAGAGCATTATCAGTAGAACACAAGTAAACTTCTGCATGTCCAATTATAGCATAAGGATTCCAGTGTCACAAAGGATATGCAAAGACATCATTTTTTAATTCCTAACACAGGTGCCAAAACACCTGTCAGTTGCTACTGTACAAAGGATTACTTTGCTCCTATAAAATAAAATAATGTAATGTTTAATTATTTCAAACATCCTTTTAAGCCAGTCTTCTATGAGGGTCCCAGTGTAATTAAAATCCATTGAAGCATAACTTTCACTTACATAGTTTTTATATCTTATATGATTGTATTCAATCATGTATGAAACCATGATAAAAATATAAAACTATTAAATATAGTTTCCTTTATAAAAGCTTTTGCAGTTTAGTTTCAAAGATATAAAAGAAAACTTGAGAGAACAGGTTAAAATCAGTTGTTTTTATGCCAAAAAGGAGATCTTGTTTCATCCTAACTAAGTATTTGAATTAAAAATATTATGAAATTTGGTAGATAGTTAATTATACCTCACATGGCTCAATTAAAGAAACATTTAGGAGAATTTCTCAATTAATATTCTGGCAAAATCCTTCATTGCTAAAACATAATGAACATCACATTGGAATGTAAGGCCAAGTATAAAAATGAACACTTAGGGGTAAACTAAAGTCAAAGTATAATACTCAATTTATAGTCAGATTTCACTCTTTCTTTACCAAAAGATTTCCCTCTATTACCACTCCCAAAATCAATAATCAAGAAAACAGACATATGCTTATGAGATGCTTATGAGAAAGAAGCAAGCAATTAGAGGTAAACACTGTACTACAGGCCAGGGCTACAAAGTTGACCACGCCCTGATTCCTCCAACATGCCAATACAATGTAAGGAATTACAATGGAACTGAGCAAACTAAAATAGAACTTCAGTGCCCATGGTACATAAAGCATTGAGTGAACTTCCTAATTCTATGAGAGTGAAGCATAAGCAGAGAAGAATGAAGATGAATGAAGAAACCCTGTGAAGCACAAACAGAATTTGGAAAATAATTTTACTAAAACGAGCATAGATAAGAACTAACACATAGGTAAAAGTTACCCTAAAGTGACAGAATTCTTTGCAGGCCCAAAGAGGGAGGATTAACGCTTACTATTATCCAATCAAGGAGATTCCCTGGTGGCTCAGATTGTAAAGAATCTGCCTGCAATGCTGGAGACCCGGGTTCAATCCCTGGGTCATCCAATCAAAGGCATAAATATCCAGAGAAGGAATGTGTTAAATACCAATGAGGCTGGTCAGGAAGAAGCAAGAAAAAAGTTGAAGGAGCAATCAAATTGGCCAAAGTCTTATCCAGCAAGATCGTCAGAGAAAGAGATGAAAAACTGGGGGGAGTTGGGCCACCTGCCAATTTCATGAAAGATACATGTCAGATTTATGGTACAGATACTTTGTCAAAATTCTCTAGAGCACAGATGAGTGGTTTCAAATCTCAGGACTTGAGTTCTTGCAGCCCCTTCAGAAGCTGGAATTATAAGGGGTGGGGTACAGGATGAGAAGACACAAACTCCATTCTGCTTCCATCTGTTACACATTTGACCTAAGGACACGTGTCTTAAAAAATGGAAAAACTCCTGGCTTAGTTGAAATTATTTCTATTATTCTGACTGTAGGTTCAGCACACAGTATTCCAGACAGTTTGTCAGGTCCCATGCAGCCTGACTCTGGAGATGACCCAGACAGCACAATCAGCAATTTGGGTCACGAGAAAGAAAGAATCCTTTAGGAAACAACACCGTTGCACTCTGATTATTTTGTTTTGTTTTCATCAACTCTTGTGAGTTTAGTGAGGGTGAGTCAAGGCACAGGAGGCCGAATAGCTTGGGAAAGGCAGGTAAAACCAAGTTTTCCAAGCTGTACATTCCAGGACTGTGGTGATGACACCATGCAGGTAATCCTTCCATGTATGTTCTCCTCTGAAAATTCAGAATGCTGTCTTAGTGACACTGCATCTTGAACCCTCACACCATCAATGACCTTTAGGAGGATTTTCTACTACTGTGTCCTTATCGTTGGTGGCTTCCCAGGTGGCAAGAGTGGTAAAGAACCTGCTTGCCAATGCAGAAGACATAAGAGATGCAAGTTCAATCCCCGGGTCGGGAAAATTCTCTGGAGAAGGAAATGGCAATGCACACCAGTATTCTTGCCCGGAGAATTCCATGGACAGAGGAGACTGGTGGGCTACAGTCCATAGGGTTGCAAAAAGTCAGACATGACTGAGGTGACTTAGCACACATGGGCACACATACACACACATACACACACACACACACACACACACATCCTTGCTGTTATTATTGTTACCTGATGCAAAGAGTTGACACATTAGAAAAGACATGCTGGGAAAGATTGAAGGCAGGAGGAGAAGGGGACTACATAGGATGAGATGGTTGGATGGCGTCACTGATTCAATGGACATGTGTTTGAGCAAGCTCCAGAAGATGGTGAAGGACAGGGAAGCCTGGCTTGCTGCGGTCCATGGGGTTGCAAAGAATTGGACACAACGGAGCAACTTAACAACAACAACAGATACTTTTTCCTCTTCATCTTAGATACTTGTATGAGACAAAGGCAAATAATATATTCTCTATAATATAACATATAAAGTATAAAACTACTTATCTTCTTCTTGTTTAATTGCTCGGTCATGTCTGACTGTTTTTGTGTGACTCCATGGACTGTAGGCTCCTCTGTCCGTGGGATTTCCCAGGTAAGAACACTGAAATAAGTTGCCATTTCCTTTTCCAGGGGATCTTTCAGACCCAAGGGTCGAGTCCCCATCTCCTGCACTGGCAGGCAGATTCTCTACCACTGAGCCATCAGGGACTTCTTTACTTAATTACCTATTCATCCACTTAATCAAAATATTCCTTAGATAAAGCCAGAAGTTATAATAAAATATTTTGCTTTTGTAAACTATGAAGTACTATGCAAATAAAAAATTGTTATTGCCATAAAAATGTTACTGTTCTTAATTTTTTTTAATCTCACATAGATTAAAGTATAAAATATCAAATAAACATTAAATTTAGTGAAATAAGAAAAAGATATTTGGGCTAGCCACATAAGTATATATTCTGAAAATTATACACTTAATAAATTGAGAGATGCTACTTCGTATATTCTCAACTAGTTGTTGTTCAATTGCCTAGTTGTGTCCAACTCTTTGTGACCCCATGGACTGCAGTATGCCAGGGCCCCCTGTCCCTCACCATCTCCTGAAGTTTGCACAAGTTCATGCACATTACATCGGTGATGCCATCCAGCCCTCTCCTCCTCTGATGCCCTCTTTTCCTTTGGCCCTCAATCTTTCCCAGCATCAGGGACTTTTCCAATGAGTCAGTTATTCACATCAGATGACCAAAACCCTGGAGCTTCAGCATCAGTCCTTCCAGTGATTATTTAGGGTTGATTTCCCTTAAGATTCATAAAATACCTAGATCAGTGCTTGTCACTGAGTAAAGATCTGATAATAATATTGTGTGGTGCTGTGCTCGTTCACTCTCATGTCTGACTCTTTGTGACCCCATTGACTGTAGCCCACCAGGCTCCTCTGTCCATGGGATTTCCAAGGCAAAAATACTGGAGTGGGTTGCCAGTTCCTTCTACAGGAGATCTTCCCAACCCAGGGATCAAACCCATTTGTCTTGTATCCCCTGAATTGGCAAGAAGTTTCTTTACCACTAAGCCACCTGGGAAATTAACACTTATTACACTACAGTCTCAAGTTTCTAATTCTACCTCCTTGCAAAAGGGGCATTTTAAGGTCTTCTGAGAAACAAATCATTATCCGAAGAATAAAAGCAATACTATGACCCATAAAATCTGATCAGAGCTGAAAAAATACAGAAAGTCCTCTGTATTGAAGAGGCAGCTCCCTCTTTCAAGGGGTGCAAAGACCTGCAGGTTCTGCATGAAGTACATGCTTTCTGGTTATGTACTCAGCGCCTCTCAGATCTGGGTATGGTTATTCCTTCAGCGTATTTATTCCTTCAGCAGTTTATTCCCTTACTTTCTAGAAATAGTTCCATTAATAAAACTAGGCATTTAGCAATACAAACAAAAACTGGATTTTGAAATCTGAAGGTAGATGTACAACAAAAAACACAACTACCCTTACTTATCACATCAAAGCTATTTAATATGTGTAGCTCAATCTAATTCAAACTGTCCCAAATTGCAATAAGATCCAATATATGGTACAGCTGCTAAGTCATGAATAGCTCGGGAGCCCACCCTAAGGGAAATTACTTTTATCATCAGAAGGGGTGGAATATATGAATTTATTATTCAAAGAACTTGTGTCCATATTCTTATTTATGTGGCTGTCACTTCAGCACTTCCTTCATTCTGTTGCTTTCTTAGTAGGTAGTTACATTTAGAATCCCACCTGCCTTATGGTACATCTGCTATTGGTCCACCCAGAATGGCTGGCATATATATATTCAGCCATTCAAAATTGTTTCATCATTATGCTATCTCCCATATAGGTTAAAAAAGAGGAAAACTAGATACAGTGTTTCTTATTAGCAAGAATATTTATAGTTTCACACAGTAGCTCTTTATTTTGGAAAGTAGCTCTTTTCAAAATTAATATTCTGACCTATATGCCAAGTTAAGTTAAGACTGAGATCACCCAGAGAGAACAAACATATACATATCATGAGATGATAAAGTTTTGGGAAACTATTTAAATCTAGCATACGCATCACCAGTGTACAAAACAATTAATCACATTCAATCAGAGTACAGTTGTCTCAAATAAGCAGATACTTAGTCTACACAGTTCACCTCTTACTAATGTCCCTGTACAGAGAGCCACAATTATGAATGGCCTGATTAGCTTCTTTTCTGAAAAAGTCTAGTCTCCTGCAATTAAACTGTTACGAAAGGACTCCTTTATTCCTTCATTCAGATTTGGTAATAAGACAACCACTCAAGAGAATGCAACTGTACTCTAGTCACTAAATGCTAAAGCCTGCCCTTCAGAATAATCCTTTGTAGCTTCAGGATGCACGTGAACTAAACTAACGGATGGATCACTGCTCAGTGAACAACATAATACGAAGCAGATCATGGAAACAAATTTCAGCTTGGGCAGTGATTTTTCCAAGTTCTTAAAGTCACAGACCCCTTGGTCAAGCAACCAATGACCACTGAGCCGCTCTCCTCCCTGTACGCACACTTTCCCTCTCCTGACTCTCAAGGGGATCGTCCAGGTCTGAGTCTGGGAGCATGCCATGTTTTAGGGTGAGCTTTGGCTACAGCTCACACATGGTTTAGGAAAGACATAATTGTTGCTGTCATCTAATAAATATACACTAGTGATGATACACAGATTTGACTTTGGATGCCAAAACAAATAAAAAAATAATGACATGGAAAAGATTCTAAGGACAATTGACTCAGCGAGAAAGAAAAAAAAAAGTGTACAATGACATTTACAAAAACAGATAAGGCCATAACAAAGGAAAAATGATGACATTTGTATCATATATTTTGTCTTTGCATTGTGTAAAGGGCTTTCTTTTTCCATATGCTCATAGACTTTTAAAATTAAAACTGATTTTTAAAAAACAGCTTAATCCCCAAAGCAAAAGCACATTTCCCTACAATAGCTATTTACTTTAACATTTACTCATTCACAAGACATTTAGTAAACACAAATCTGACAGATGCGATACTGGGGGAAGCATATTTTCCTGCTTTCTTGTTTCTTTCAAGATCAATAGTTTCTTACTTCTCCTTTTGTCTCAGCAGCTGTACCTTTTTAGTTTCCTTTGCTGATATGTCCTCTCTCCCTGACCTCTAAAGGTTAGAGTCCCCCAGGACTTAGGCCTCATATCTCTCTTCAGCTGTACTTACTCCACAGCTAACCCCATCCAGCGCTGTGTGTTTAAATGCCATTAACAGATATATATGTATACATGTGTCTACATATATACATACACAACTTTTACATACATACACACACATGTCTGCATGTATATAAATACATTCATTCTCAGCTTCTCTGAATTCAAATTCATACATCCAACTGTCCACTTGTCATCTCCGCTCGGATGTATCCTACGTATCAAAAACCTAACGTGTTCCTAATGAAGCCTGACTTCTCACTTTCCACCCTGTTCCTCAGTCTTCTCCTCTGGCCTTGCAAACTGCAGTTAACAACTCCATCCTTCCGGACTATAAATCTTAAGGCATTATTGGCTCTTCTCTTTCTCTAATATAATATATCAGCAAATTCTGTTTGCTCTGCCTTCCAAACACATCCAGAACCCAACTACTTTTCACCACCTCTCCTACCACTGGCCCCAGCCCTGATCTACAAGAGTCTCCTGATTCTTTTTGCTATTTTTTCTCTTGCTTCTCTCTGTTCTCAATTCTCAACGCAACACCAGTGTGAATCTTTCATCAGGCCAGATCTGTATATTCTTTCGCTGACATCCACCAATGGCTTTTAAGGCCCTAAACATTATGACTCCCTCCCTGACACTTGCCTGAAGTCACCTTCCGTCTACCTTCACCTAATCTAGTGTTGCTGTTCTCTGTGCAGAGAAAAGATTGCCCCGGTCTCAGGGGTTTGGCACCTGATGGTCCTGTCAATGATAAACTGGCGCTTGCCAAGGGCCTTTGCCACCTGCCTTTGTGGGGACTGAATCTGTATTCCTGCAGCTGTTGACTTTCGACACACCCTGAAGGGAGTTCAGGGTGGAGACTAAGGCACTTTGTCCTCCAAGAAAACTGGTGAAACAGGTCCTTACATTGATATTTTCAGGAATGGATTTCATGAGCCCAATCCTTGCATCTCATATCTAGAAAAGCACTAAATCCTTCAAGGTGACATCAGCTCCTTGTGACTACTAGAAAATCTCTTGTAAGGTAAGTGTTGATTGAATGTACTCCCCCTTCACCAAAATCACATATATACTGACCTTGTCTGCCTCCTTGGAGCAGTCTCTCAGAGCTCTCTGAGGTGTTGTTTCCTGGGCTGCAGTCCTCATTTTGCCCCAAATAAAATTTAACCAGCAACTCTCACACTGTGCATCTTTTTTTAAGTCCAGTCCCTTTGTCTAGACCACTCTTCCTCCAGGATGTCTGCACAATCTCCTTTCTCATTTTCTGCAAATCTCTGGTCAAATGTCACCATATTAGAAAAAGTCTTCCATGACAGTCACATAAAAGATGCCCATTCCATGCTTCTGGGCACTTATCCCTGTTGTACCTTATTTTTCTCCATAACACTTATATATGTAGACACACACAAACATTGCCATTACTGTTTACGTTTCTTCCTCCATCTCTACATAAACACAAGACAGTGTAGGTTACACATTGACAGAGACTTGGACCAGGTGAGTTTACTGCCGTATCCTCAGTGGCTAGAACGATGTCTGGCACATAGTCAGAACTCAAAACGATTCACTGAATGAGCAGAAAGTAGGAAATAAACACATGAGAAGGTCCAGCAAAGTTACAGTGAAAAGACCCAATACTGGCCTGTCTTGAGTTACAAAGAGTGGAGTCAGAGTTTTCAGAAGTGAAACAGTGTATTTTTAAAGCAGGTGTATGCACTGATCTTGTGCCACTTTGGGTCGCCATGGCAGTCAATTATTCATGAAGACCCCTCCCCTACAGACTAGCCTCATTTACAGTGATTGCTCTCATATAGAAATTTCTTCAGCATGTATGATTTATAACACAGAATCTAATGTTTATTTCAGTATTATTTTCTATGTTTTTCTGGTTGTTCTTTTAATAAGATCAGTAAGTATTTATTGTTTATCTACTAGGTCCCTGCCATAACAATCTGCCATGGTAATTCTCTCGAAAAACAAACAAAACCAAACCTTGATTATCTGGCCTTATCAAATTGTTCTAGTTAAGAAGATTGTACCTATGCAAATCATGTTTTTACTTTCACCAAAATGGGTGTCCTATTTATCTGGTAAAAAACTGTAATTGTAAGAATTTCATTAATACTATAATAGCAAATCAAATTAATTTCAGATTATATACAGCATATATGTTTTTCAGTCTTTTTTATTATTATTATTTTAGTTGTGATCTAAACAATTTTCCTAAGATTTTAAACTCCATGAGGGTAGTGACTTTGTGGTGCTCAGGGCACCCAACAGAGGACCTCACGGAGGTGTGTGTGTGCGTGTGTGTGTGTGCACACTCAGTCATGTCCAACTCTTGTGGTTCCATGGATGGGAGCCTCCCAGGCTCCTCTGTCCGTGGACTTTTCTGGGTAAGAATGCTGGAGTGGGCTGCCATTTCCTTTTCCACAGGGTCTTCCCAGCTCAGGGATCACAGCTGGATCTTCCCAGCTCAGGGATCAGAGCTGCATGTCTCGCATCTCCTGCACTGGCAGGTGGATTCTTTACTGCTGTGGCACCTGGAAAGCCACCACACACACAGAACACTAAAAACGTGCCAGTAATGATAGACCCTGGCATGAGGCACAGATTAAAAAAGAGTATCTTGAAGATGAAATATTTCCAATTTAAGCTGTCACTATGTGAAACCTCAAAATTATGGTGAACTAAAAAGCTACATGTTATATTTTACTTTAACCATATTTAATTTTGTGTCTGTGTTCAGTCTATCTCCAAAGTGGATAAGAAGAAAAAGTTGACTTTTGAATCTAAAGACTCACAAAGCCACTCCCATTCATATTCATATTCCATTCTGGAAAAGGGATTTCGGGTTCTTGGAACATCCTGAGTAGATGAAAAACAAATACTGTGGTTTTGAAAGTACTGCAAAAGCAAAGAAGAGAAATTAAACAAAGGCTCTGAACCTTATTTGTGTTCTGTTAACACCGCTTCAAGGCAACATTTTTATTTTTAAATGTATGCCCTCATTTACTCAGGAAATTAAGAAATGAACTCCCTGTGTCAGTGTCCCTGCTATTAAAACAACCTAGCCATGGGCTGATTTACAATGGGCTCCTAATTGAACAGTTATGGCTTTAACTATATCAGCATATCTGCAGGTTCCTTAGATAAATATTCTAAGCATTTCCCATAGATTACATAGGCAGAGTAAAGAGAGCCTTGGAGCACACAAGATTTTCTAGAATACTTACCATGTCATTCGGCTTATTTTTCTTAGTTATATCTCATTTCTGACATATAGTTTCAAAGACCTCCTATCCAAAATATAAATGTTTTCATTAGCACCAAATAAGAGGTTTTAGAGAAATCATAGAGTCTTATGTCTTCAGTAATGTAGCAGATATTTTAGTTTAACAATTATTTGTATGGAGACAGAGCTTTCTCCCTGTTATACTGGTTCTTTCTCCTTCTAGCACCAAAAATCGTATTTAATCATTTTAGTGAGTTCTTCCTCTATATTCACATGGCAGTTTATTCACTTAGATACCTTTAGACTAGAAAAATATAAACAAACAAGGAGTGCACGCTCACAGATATAAGGGATCGAACATGGATACTTTATAATATCAAAAAATGCATTCTTTATAATTCTATAAAGAATCTATAACTTGACTCAGCATGCTGACCTCAGAAAGACTTCCTTCTGATAAAGTTTATAAAAATTTTAGAGTTGGAAGGGAGCCTCCAGGTTTCAGCCAGACAACAATTTGACACAGAAGATTGTGGTTTGTGGGCATCTGATGGATTTCTTAAGGTCACAGAGCCAGCTGGGTCTTTAACTCCAGGTACACTGAGAAAAATCAGATAACTGAAGCTCATTCTAGGTAGGGCACAGGGTGGGTTCAGGGAGTATAACAGCAGAGTTGTAAGCACCGCCCATATTTCAAACAGACAAAGAACATTCAGGGCTCAAGACTTAAAATGGAGGGCAATTTCAACTGAAGACAAGTTGGAGATACGGCTTCAAAGCTGATTACTTAATAAGGCTGTCAGAGTTACACACACAAAAATAAAAAAGTCAAGAGGTAGGTCTAGCTGTTGAATGTGTCCCTAGGATGAGATGTGGCAGGTGCCCCATCACCACAGAAGGCAAGAGGGTGCTCCAGAGATCCGTAGACGATGGTGACAACTAGGAAACGGCTGCAGGAGTGAGCGGTTTTGATGAGGGGTAGAGATGGGAAGATCGGCAGTGACTGCAGCAAGAAAGAAAAATATCCATCAAAGAGGACTTTCAAATTCATGGATCCAGTGATCTGTGTAAAGAGAGTCAGTAGTGCGCTGGGTTAATCACATGGTGAAACTAAATTTTAAATGGACTTCCATTTGCTGAGAGCAGTGTTTATTAATATGTAATTCAGTCTTGACATTTTTAACTGTTGACCAAACTGTATACCTGGAGAAGAATGCTCTTGCATTTTTCCTGTAGCCACGTGCACCCAAAACAGATAGGTATATGTGCTATCATCAAAGAATAAAGTATTCATAAAGACATTTGTTCAAGAAACATTTTCCTTCAGGGATGGACCACATTTGAAAAACAGTCTACTTGTTATATCATCCCTCTGAAAGGAAACCTGGGAGCGGGAGGTAATACAGGATGAATCTAAGGGATCCTTTATTCTTCTTCTGCGGCCCAGGATCATTTCCAATGGCTCAGTAATTACACTCCTGGCCAAGATGTTTCCTTGGCATGATCCGCGAGTCTGCAACTTCGCTGCTTGGCAAGGAATGAATTTTGGCACCGTGCTGTATTAAAGACTGAAGCAGCTAAGAAAGAGTGTCAAGTAATTAAATTCTCCATAAAGAATGAATGTATGAATAAGCAAATGAACAAAAGAAGAAACTCTTCATTGCTTGTGTGATTTTGGTGGGTTATAAATTAATTCTCACCAGGAAGAAAGTATGCCTGGCGTTTGGAAGAGTATGACAAAAGCTTGGAACCGCTGTGTCTCTGGTGAGAGAAGCAGAGCAAAGAAATTTCATGATCACTACTTCCTTTCATGCACATGTCCCTCTGGGACTCTGAAGACTGGGAAGTTTATAACTGGAACTGGCTTTTCTAGTCATTTCTACTCATGTGTGGGATGGCAAGAGAGCAAGTATGTCAATTCTTAAAGCCTCCTGCCTATGCTGGTAACACAGGTACTGAGTGAGTTAGAGCAGGAAAAGATAATGCAAGGAAAGATTATATTAAGAAGATGGAATGCAATGTAGATCAAAAGTACAGGAACAAAAGAAATGTCTATGGTTATTTCAGTTAATATTTGATCTAGCTAATTCTAACACATAACACTTCTGATGAGATGTACAAACATGAGTTTTCAGAGTAAACAATACATTTATTTCCATTATTATTTTGAATGTATATTATGTGCTTCCTTTAGGAAACTTCAGTACCTCATACCGTATGTCAATTACCCTCAGAAATATCTCACAACAGAGGTAATGGTACCTCAATAATGCAGCGAGTAAAATAAAAGCAAATGCATATTTCATAGAGGCATGCATACATCCATTTCCTCTATTTTATAGTTTCTCAATTTACAGGAAAGGTATTCACTTATAGTAATATTTATATGATACTAACATTGAGACAAATCAAGCTTAAGTTGAAAAAGACATATTTGACACTGAAAAAGTTTAAACAAACCTTAATAGGGATCAAGCTTAAAAGTGATTAAGTGAAAAAGTTTAAACAAGCCTAAACAGTGATTAAGAACGTAAATATATGATTAGAACTAATATATATGCATAAAATGTTTTACAAATACTTAATAAATTTTATAAATATTTTATTATATATATACAATGTATACATACACATATGTATGCATATAACATATGTGGCAGCTACTCTGGAATTTTAGGTAAAGTTAGGTGGCTATGTATATGTGGGATCACAGTGTTAAGTTTGCAATGACCTGGTCCACTATCTTTCAATTACAGATTTATCTGCCAAAGCTTTATCCTTTATCCTACAGATGAGGAAAGGGAAGCATAGAGAACTTGTTCAAGCCTCCTTGGATGACAAAAAATAATAAATATACTAAATCACTGTAAGAAAATTTGGAGTTAGGAAGAGGACAGTGTTCCCTATGCTTACCCGCACTGTTGCTTTTATTCATTCAACACACTTTAATTGCATGCCTAACAGAGTATACACTGCATTCGGAAGGCACAAGGGCTACAGCAGTGGGCTAGACTGACAAGATTTCTGACCTCAGCAAGCACACAGTTCACTGAGAGATACAGATTCGCAGAGAGGCAGTTAGAAGAACCTGAAATCAAGGCTAACAGAGGTGTAAGTAAACGATAGGAGACGAGATTGCTGGGGTGAACATGCGCCAGACTGCAGAAGGCTTGTGAGACATGCTAAGAGGATTAGTATTCAAGAGCAATTGAGAATCATGCAAGAATTTTAAGAATGAGATTGACAGGAGCAAAGTATATTTTAGGACAATGACTTCCAATTGAAGTAGGCAAGTCAAGGCAGGTAGAACAATAAGAAAAATGCTACTATGGTACTTAAGGACAGAACATGGCATCTTTGCCTAAGGAGAGTGATAGCTGGGATAGGAAAGTGGTTTTAGAATTTTGGAGGTAAAACTGAAATCATCTGGTGACTGGATGTGATGTGTGAGGGAGATAAAGACTGAGGAACGGTATCCAGGATCTTGTTTTAGTTAAGCAGGAGACAGTAAGCCATTCACACACAAAAATATACACAGGAGGAGAAAGAAACATTTTTGAGATTAGGCTATGCCTCACTCCAAATTAACGCTTCCCACATAATACTCACATATACACGCCTGCAGACAAGTGGGGGAAATAATCCATTTTACTTGCAAAGTAACCTAAGTCCCTGTAACTTGAGCATTATTAGAGAGTTAAATCTTAATTATGCATATCTTTTATTCAAATTTAGATTGCACCATATCTTAGCATATTAAGCATAAAATGGCTTATATATTTATTTATTTATTTATAAAGCAATTCACATTGACTCCTTTGTAACTCTTCATCCTACTAAGAAAATTCTTGAAAGAAGGACATGTAAATCATTCCCTCAGGGGGTTAAGCCATGAAAATCAGACATATTTCCAGCTTTTATTGAGTTATATATTCATGATAAAGCTTCATTATTTTGCTGCAATTACCTTTCAGAACTGTAGGCACACTCATAAGCAGATACAAACACAAATTGCATTTTAAATGTAAACATAAATGACTCTTGGGTTAATCTCTGAATTACTGACCTCAGTTTTTATAATCAAAAGTTGACTGTACATATATATTTATGAATGTGTAAAAGGTTTTTGAAATAACTTCTTGAATAGGACACTAATAGCACAAGAAACAGCAAAAACTGACAAATCAGACTACATCAAACTTAAAAGCTTATGAATCAAAGGGCACAATCAACAGAGTGAAAAGGAAAACTGAGAACAGGAGGAAATGTTTGCAAGTCATAAATCTGATGAGTGGCTAATGTCTACAATTTTAAAAGAATTACTACAACATAATAATCACATAATTCTATTTTAAATGGACAAAGAATTTGAGCAGACATTTCTCCAAAGATTATATAAAATGGTAAACAAGTTTATAAAACTATATAAAAAGCTCAACATCACTAATCATTAAAGGAATGCAGATCAAAATAACAATGAGATATCAATTTACACCCATTAGGAAGGCTACAGTGAAAACAAACAGAAAACAGGTGTTGGGTGAGGATGTAGAGAGACTGCAATCCTTGTGCTCTACTGGGGGCAAGGTAAAATGATGCAGTCGCTACGGAAGATATAGAAGTTCCTCAGTAACTTAAAGATAGAGCTACTATGTGATCCAGCAACTTCACTTCTGGGTATTTACACAAAATGATTGAAAGCAGGGTCTCAAAGAGATATTTGTACATTTATGTTTATAGCGCTATTCACACTAGCCAAGAGGTGGAAGCTACCAAAATGTTTACTGACAGGTGATTGGAAAAACAAAATGTGGTATGTACAAACAATGGAATATTATCAGCCTTAAAATAGAAGGAAATTCTGTCACAGGCTAATACATGGATGAAGCTTGAAGACATTATGCCAAGTGAAATAAACCAGACTTAGAAAGACAAACACTGTATAGTTCTGCACATCTCAAGTAGTCAGATACAAAGAAACAGAAAGCAGAATAGTGGTTACCGGGACCTAAGGGAAGAGGGCCAAAGGAAGTTGTTATCTACTGGGCATATTTCAGATTTACAAAGTGAGAATGTTCTGGAGACCTGTCTCACAATAGTATGAACATACTTAATGCCATTGAACTGTACATTTTAAAAAGGCTAAGATTTTTTGAACCTGTCAATGTTATATTTTGTGCTTTTTACCACTTAAAAAAACACACATATTATATGATTCTATTTATATGGACTGTCCAAATAGGCAAATCTTAGAAACAGAAACCAGATTAATAGTTGCCTAGGGTTGGGGAGATAGGTCAATGGTGACGGCTGCACAGCTCTGAGTATATTAAAAATTGTTGAAATGTAAAGTTTAAAAAAGACTTTTGATGTCTAGTGATTGACATATGTGTCTCCTTCCTATACAGCCTCTTTTTCCTGCCAAAAATAGACTATTCAGTAATTCCAAACCATTCTGTACCCCCTTCAAATGACGAGACATATAAAGTAGTTTTTCAGATACCTTATTAATTATTTTCTCGAAGTCACTGCATTCAACTCCCTAGGAATCCTAAGGTAACAAACTAGAATGTAGCATTAATAATGCTGTGTTGAAAACAAAGCCATAATGCCAGAGAATTTCAAGGATAAAAATATGAAATCCTCTTGCCTGAGATTGTGCATTGCAAAAACAACTGCATGGATCAGTCAGCTTGACTAAGATGTTTTGACATCTTATTTCAACATCTAAAATTAAAACCACATCTTCAATTTGCACTAAAAGCCTTGTGTTTCATCCAGGTTAAACTCAGATAAAGATTTACTATGAAGAAGATTAGTTATAAGAATATTATTTGCCTTCCCCTCTCAAATTTGAAAAAAGTGCAATAATTTGTAAATCTCCCAGAGTAATATGATAACTGTTTTGAGGATGTATTATATTTACAATTTAATAACATTTTGAGCCGAAAAAAAAATAAAGTAGAAATTTCACTAAAATGACAGCAATCACTTCATCTCAATAGACATTTCATAATTGATTGAACTTCAAATTCTATTTTCTAAATATATTTGCTTATTATAACTCTATTGCTGTTACTTATTTTCCAGTAATCTCAAAAGCCCAGATTAATGTAATGCCTCTTGCTTTTAACAGAAATAATTATATGGGTCAGCTGGAAGGAGGGCTAGGTGTTTCTCAGTCTTGTGCCTGTAATTGCAAATACCACAGATCAGTGAGCAAAAAAGAAAAAAAAAAAAAAAAGGAGGCTTAAACACCCCATCCTGGTTACAGAAATTGTCTTAGATCCTCTTCATTTTACACTGTCCTTTCTTTTTACTCTGCATTCAGTTTACTTTCAAATGGGCTTTATGTGTGATACAATGCCTTCCTTATCATTCCTACCGCAGGTGAAGGTCTCTTTGGTTCTGACCTTTGATGCTGTGCTCATATTCTCTACACCAAGAGATCCAACTCAGACCCCGGCACAGTCCTCCACCCAGGGCTCAGGCAGCTTTAGACAGCCCCCTAGAAGGTAGAGAGATATTGCAGGAACCACCAGGAGAACAGACCCAACAGAAACAATGTCAAAGAAAACAGCCACAGAACAGAAAGAAAGGTTCCTGACTTCACAAAAAAATTCTGAATTATACAAAGGCTTATTTTCCCAAAGCAAGAAACCCACATAACTGTATCTTTGGGACAAACTGTTACTTTGTGAAATGAAAGAGACAAGTATCTTTAACGCCTTTAGACTCACATGGAATATTGATCACATGCAAGTTACAGCTATTCTTAAACTGTTTGTTTTTCTATTTTTTTCAAATCTGAGGCAGCATCATTATTCTACTATTATTTGAGCTCAAGTTCTTTCTCAGAAGTAGGAAAAATCTAATAATTGTCTACAAGCACATTATGCTGAGAGGTAGCAAGATAATTTTCATTGCTGCACAGCCAGCTTGGTTCATTAAAAGTACCAGGCAGAGTGTGGAACCTAGTATTAATGGGACACAGTGTTAGCAGGTCTCAGAAACAAGCACTGATACTCAATGCAAATTGTGCATGATAACATATACTGGAATCTCTAGACTGTTCACTGCTGCTAAGGGTGAAATTGGGTGTAAAAGATGGGCATGGAAACACAGGGCAGTTTCTAAAGAAAAGAAGAATTTAACCTCAGGCTGTTCCATTGTTAAGACCTTAAAAAGCAGACACACTTTCAATAATGACTAACATATAGCACTTGGTATGCACCAGCCACAGTTCTAAGTACTTTGCATGTGTGTTTGTGTGTGTGAGAGTTTGTGTGTGTGAGTGTGTAAGTCTCTCAATCATGTCCTACTCTTTGTGACCCCCTGTACAGTAGCCCACCAGGATCCTCTGTCCATGGAATTCTCTAGGCAAGAATACTGGACTGGTTTGCCATTTTCTTCTCCAAGTACTTTGCATGTACTCATTTAATCATTAAACAACCATTCCAACAGTCCTAGAAGGTAGGTAATATTGCTCCCATTTCACATTAAAAAGAAAAAAAATGAGGTTCAGAGTAGCGCAATGACTTGCCTGCTATTATACAGCTAGCCAATGGAGAAACTAAAATTTGAATTGCATAGTTTGGCTTCAGAGTCCATGCTTTTAATCAAGCTTTTAAAAATTGCATATTTTCCCACAAGTATTAGTGTTTTTTATAAATATCCATTTCACAGTGGCATCGATTTATTTTTTAATTACATGGGTTACACTTACACATACATGGCTCAATCTTTCCAATAAACTAATAAATTAATTATTAATAAATTAATACTGTCAACTGTTAGTTTAATATGCTCAGACTAGCAGGGATGTAGAAAAGTTAAATGCTGCTGTCCACTGTGATGACTAGTTATTTTGTTCCTAGGTACCACACTGATAGTTCTGCTCTTTCAAAGAGATGACTACTGTCTTTGTATTCTGATCACCTAGTATAAACACTCAATAAATGTGTTGAATGAGCATAGAAGTAAATAAATCAACTCTACACAAAGGAAATTCTGGCTGCACAGAAGGGCCAGCACACTGTGGAAAGAGGAGGAAGGAGCAACTCTTAATGGAGAGTTCCTCTCTGCTGCCTTGATTTCCCTGCTCTATGAAGGTCTCCAGGGCCCGGGTTCTGTATCCCTGCAGGGCTGCAGGGGAGTTCAGGAAAGGGGGTGGCGCCCATGGCAGGGAAGCAGCTGCTGCCGAGAGAGTCACTGCCCATCTGAGAGCAATGGCAGGAGGGAGGCACTGGGAAGAGGGTCGAGGGGGAGACAGGCAGCAAGGCCTCCCCACTCTTGTTCAAAGGACTAAGAAGTCAAAATGAAAGAAAAAGGATTTCACCTCCTTTTACTCAGGGTCTTCAGTCTTTCTTTGAAAATGATGTTAGAAAGGAAAAGGCAGAGTTGAAAGGGAACACGGAAGAAAGTCAGATTCTTGCCTAGAGAGTTAAAACGTTTCAAGAGCCAGTGTAAATCAGCAGTTAATGCCTTTGGAAGGAACACGCTACCACTGGGTACTGGAAATTGGCCTGCTGACACTGCTAATTATTCCCAGGGAAAAAAAAATATTGCATGGAAGGACATAAATTGAAAAGAAACTCAATGACCTTCCTTCCTTCTGCTTTCCTGATTCTTACTTTCACCATTTTCTGAAACACTGCCACACATCTCCAAAATGCCATCTTTCCCACGAAGCTTTTCCTGATCAGTGGAATGACACAGAGTCTAGGAAGCTCTTGGCTGTCACTTGTATGTTCCATTCACTTATTCACTGTACATTTATTGCATGCCTGCCATGTGCCAGGCATCTTTGCAGACACTGGTGATCCAGTGAGGAACAAAACAGACACAAATTCCTGAATTCAGGGAACTTAGATTCTACTACAGTACATTTTGTATTAAATTATAGTTGCTATACTTTGTATTACATATTTTATAAGTCTCTTACTAGACAGTAAACTTGTAACAAGCATCTTTTATATTGCTTATATTGTTGAATTCTCACTGTGCCTATAAGGCTGTCTTACACAGAACAGGCATTACTTTAAAAAAATATTGAGTTCAACCTTTTGAAATCAAAAGGAAATCTCTATTTCCCTACAGTATTAGAACATGTACCTTTGGTAGGTTTCTAAGAGAGTATCTTACCTATGTATTTGGTATAGAGCTCTTCAAGAAAATTAGAGATACCAAGGGAACATTTCCGGAGAAGGCAATGGCACCCCACTCCAGTACTCTTGCCTGGAAAATCCCATTGACCGAGGAGCCTGGTAGGCTGCAGTCCACAGGGTTGCTACAAGTCGGATACGACTAAGTGACTTCACTTTCACTCTTCACTTTCATGCATTGGAGAAGGAAATGGCAACCCATTCCAGTCTTCTTGCCTGGAGAATCCCAGGGACGGGGAAGCCTGGTGGGCTGCCATCTATGGGGTCACACACAGTCGGACACGACTGAAGTGACTTAGCAGCAGCAGCAAGGGAACATTTTATGCAAAGATGGGCACAATAAAGGACAGAAGTGGTAAGGATCTAACAGAAGCAGAAGATATTAAGAAGAGGTGGCAAGAATGCACAGAGACTTATACAAAAAAGATCTTCATGACCCAGATAACCATGATGGAGTGATAACTCATCTAGAGTCAGACATGCGAAGTCAAGTGTGCCTTAGAAAGCATCACTATGAGCAAAGCTAGTGGAGGTGATGGAATCTGAGCTATTTCAAATCCTAAAAGATGATGAGGTGAAAGTGTTGCACTCAATATGCCAGCAAATATGGAAAACTCAGCAGTGAGTGGCCACAGGACTGGAAAAGGTCAGTTTTCATTCCAATCCAAAAGAACAGCAATGCCAATGAATTGTTCAAACTAATGCACAATTGCACTCATCTCACACACTAGCAAAGTAATGCTCAAAAGTCTCCAAGTGAGGCTTCGACAGTAAGTGAGTGAACTGTTTACTTCCAGACGTTCAAGCTGGTTTGAGAAAGGGCAGAGGACCCAGAGATCAAATTGCCAACATTTGTTGGATCATCAAAAATGCAAGAGAGTTCCAGAAAAACATCTACTTCTGCTTTATTGACTATGCCAAAGCCTTTGACTATGTGCATCACAACAAACTGTAGAAAATTCTGAAAAAGATGGGAATACCAGACCACCTGATCTGCTCCTGAGAAACCTATATGCAGGTCAGGAAGCAACAGTTCAAACTGGACATGGAACAACAGACTGGTTCCAGATCAGGAAAGGAGTACGTCAAGGTTGTATATTGTCATCCTTCTTATGTAACTTATATGCAGAGTACATTATGAGAAGTGTTGGACTGGATGAAGCACAAGCTGGAATCCAGATTGCCAGGAGAAATATCAATAACCTCAGATATGCAGATAACACTACCCTTATGGCAGAAAGTGAAGAACTAAAGAGCCTCTTGATGAACGTGAAAGAGGAGAGTGAAAAGTTGGCTTAAAACTCAACATTCAGAAAACTAAGATCAGGGCATCTGGTCCCATCACTTCATGGCAAATAGATTGGGAAACAGTGGAAACAGTGGCAGACTTTACTTTTTGGGCTCCAAAATCACTGCAGATGGTGACTGCAGCCATGAAATCAAAAGACACTTGCTCTTTGGAAGAAAAGCTATGACCAACTTAGACAGCATATTAAAAAGCAGACACATTACTTTGTCAACAAAGGTCCATCTAGTCATAGCTTTGGTTTTTCCAGTGGTCATGTATGGATGTGAGAGTTGGGACTATAAAGAAAGCTGAGCACCGAAGAATTGATGCTTTTGAACTGTGGTGTTGGAGAAAACTCTTGAGAATCCCTTGGACTGCAAGGAGATCCAACCAATCCATCGTAAAGTGAATCAGTCCTAAATATTCATTGGAAATACTGATGCTGAAGTTGAAACTCCAATACTTTGGCCTCCTGATGTGAAGAACCAACTCATTTGAAAAGACCCTAATTCTGGGAATATTGAAGATGGGAGGAGTAGGGGATTACAGTGGATGAGATGGCTAGATGGCATCACTGACACAAGGGACATGAGTTTGAGTAGGCTCTGGGAGTTGGTTATGGACCGGAAGACCTGGAGTACTACAGTCCATGGGGTTGCAAAGAGTCAGACACAACTGAGCAACTGAACTGAACTGAACTGATTTGGTATAAATTCTCACAGTTTAGCATATATTGTTATTGATTTTTGCTAATTCGTGTCTGGTGTTTTGTGACCCCATGGACTGTACCTTGCCAGGCTCCTCTGTCCATGGGATTTCCCAGGCAAGAATACTGGAGTGGGTTTCTATTTCCTTCTCCAGGGGACCTTCCCAACCCTGTGATTAAACCTGTGTCTCCTGCTTGGCAGGCACATTCTTTACTACTGAGCCACCAGGAAAGCCCTTCCCCACACATTCTAGACATTTAAAAGTAGATACATGTATACTTGGCCAGAGGAAAGGAAAGCCTTCATTTGTCTTTTCAGTGTACTAAAAATGATGTGATAAAAACTTTTAAAGACATTATTATTGAGCTATTTCCAAAAGCGTTGTTTATTAAAATAAGTTAAAGGGAAGGGAGGGAGGAAGCAAGTTGAAAATTCGTGACTGACATAATTCAAATTATTTTCAAAGGAAATTTAAAAAGTATGTCATGTGTTTCTTAAATTCCTGTTCATTTTGAAGAAACATGACAATCTGAAATAACAAGAATAGATGAAGTATTTCCTCATCTGACTGTAATCTCCAAAACCATCAAGTGCATGAGGGAAACGGCAATATAATGAATACCTCTAATACACTGAAATCACTCACAAGTTACATAGTAAGTGATCACACTACTGAGAGATATACTGCTCACTGCAGATGATGAGTCTACAGCACACTATTATTTACACCAGGAAATCACCATCAGATAGTGGCTTGAGGCTAGAGGGTACCTACTTCCTTGGGGGAGATGAAGCTCTTTCCATGATCCAACCCATCATTTCTGCCTTGTCTTCTCTCTCTTCTCATTTCCTTTTGTATTCTATTGAGCAAATATTTTCATAAGCCTCAGAAAATTCTTTCTGCAACCAAGCAGGGTATAAATAAGAACTACTCTTTGCAATTTGCTTCTCAGTCATCCTAATCCATCAAGAGCATATCTTAAGTAGAATGATTTGTACTAAGCATTGTGCTACTCTCTTTCCAAATGAACTAAAACTGGCCCTGTCCAACCCAAGGAAACTCCAGACTGAAGATACAGCCATTGTCTAAATCTCATTTTCCACACCAGTACAAGTGAGACATGACCTTAGCTTTAACATATCTAAGGAGACTAGGGTGATAGGGACAAAGATAGACTGGTTGTACAAGAACCTACAGCTCTCTGGCATCATAATTTCAGGATTTAAGTGGCATCTTTAGCACAAAGGCCCCCACTGACACAACAAAGGAAACAACACCCAAGCCTAAAGCTTGGTTCACATTGCATTATGTTCTGACCGATTCAGTGTCATGAGTCAATCTCTACACTTTTTTTTAATTTTTCCAATCTGGGGGTGTGGAGTTGAATAGGCTCTCCAGAGCACTGGGAGGGGATGGGACATTTTCCACTCTCTTCTCTGTAGACATTCTGAGATGCCCCGTTCCCTTACGAAATTAGGTGTTAGCTCCTGTTGATGGGACTGTGTCATGCCCCTAGTGAGTGTTGGGGCAGCAAAATAAATAAATAAGAAAACACAGATCTAAAGTCAATAGAAACCCTGCCCCTCCTCAAGGATGATCTATATCCTGTAGCTCCAGGACTCAAAACAGAAGCAGAGGGGTCACCAATTCATATCATGACATCAATTTCTGGGTCACCAAATGAACTGATCCCTTCCCCAAAGCTCTGTGTAACAGACCCAAGATGGCCTTTAAAAACATACTGGAACTCTGATCAAAAATACATTTTGTTCATTTTTAATGTTGACCATCTTTTTTTTAATGGGAAAATGTTGCGAAGTTATATGAGAAAGACAGCAAACACACAAGGCAGACCCAGTCACTTCTGGGCTCTGAACTAGATAAAACACAGAATCACACTTGTTTCTCTGTATCAACTGCTCATGCCCTCGGTAGAAGAGACAGACACAAAATGTAGCAGTGAAGCTGCGGAGAAGGCTACATGGTCACAGAAGACCCTGCAAATTTGCTGCTGTGGACACAAGGATGTAGTGTGTGAAGCTGGGCCTGATGAAATTTCACATCCCTTTTAAAGTGCTCTGGAGGCAAGTTCTTGTTTACTTAGCATCTGCAGTAATGTAAAAGTTTCCTGAAAGTAAACTCTTACGTTCACACATTTTATATATCAGCTAAACCCATGCATACAGAATGACATTATTTCCTAATTAAACTGATACTTAGATATTCAAGTCCTTATGGCCTTAGTTAAAAAAAAAATCATGTAGACTATGATATCTCAAAATGCTCCCTTTCAAACAAATATAAATTTGGAACTTTATTCAAATCATACGTTCTTAAACTTCACGACTATTATGGGTGCTGTGGTTAATGTACGGACTTTAGAGGATGAAACCATCAGAAATAAACATGCGGTTCTATGGGCTGAAAGTCCATGACTCTGATCAAATCTGCAAGAGGGTAAGAGACTCCAAAAAGGTTAAGAATCACTAATTTAGAGATAGGTGTGAATAGTCAAGGATATTTTCAGTTGCAGAGAACTATTGCAGTTTTTGTTGCCCATAAGTAATTCTTATCAAATTATCAGATTCCCCAAATGAGAATAGAGACCGTTCCAAAATCTCACTGTTGTCACTTTTAGATTCATCTACGAGATTCCTTTAGCTCTTTCCACCCCATCACCCTTTGACTCCCACCACACACTCCATCTTGCATAGTACTCTGAAATTTGTCAGTAACAGCATGTGGGGATTGTGTGATTTTCATCAAACCACTTGTCAAAAACTCAGATGCACCAGATAGGTGGTGTAAATGATCCAGTTTCATTGCCTGTAAGATGTTAAAGATGCTATTGATAAGTGAAGATTAAATGAAAAAAAAAAAAAAAGGTTTCCTTTGGTAAATCTCAAAGTTTTATGTCAATACTAGGTATTTTACTTATAAGAATTACTAGAGTCAAACCAGCTATTGTCCATGGTATAACCGAGAATATTAGTGTTGAACGTAACATTTGTTATCCACAAAATTCAGAATGTTTTGCCACAAATACTAACAAATATGTGCTCTGATTTACATTGCATTGTTGGTACTGCCATCGTTTTGACTTGATTTTTCTCAAATGGTAAAAGTACAGTTAAAATAGTGTCTCATCTATTAGGAATAGGGCCAAGAATACAATTGATCCTTGAATAATAAAGGCTGGCACTGTGCAGGTCCATTTATATGCAGATATTTTTCAATAAACATATCAAAAATGATTGGATATCCACATCAAATAAAAAAAAATGTAGATGAACCACACAGCCTAGAAATACAAAAAAAAAAATTTAAGAAAAATCTAGGTATGTCCTGAAGGCATAAAATATATACAGATACTGATATATTCTTACAGAGTACTAAGATGAGTGATATTTAATTTAAAAATTTATATATTAGCTTTCTTACTGTTTTATAACTTTGATATCAAGGAATTATATTACTGTACATATGCATCTCTCGTAACTGGAGAAACTGTATCAACCAATTATCACAGGTAAGCAGTCATTAAAACAAATGTAACAATGTTTCCAAACATTTTATGATTCATTCATTACTGTATGGGCTAGGCTACCATAAAGCAACCACACTAGTACACTAGGCTACCATTAAGCAATCATATTTCTCCTTCTTCAGTACTAATATATGAATTTTTATATTGTTGCCGTTGAACAACTAAACAGTTGCTAAGTCCTGTCTGACTCTTTTGTGACCCCATGGACTGTGGCCCACCAGACTCTTCTGTCCATAGGATTTCCCAGGCAAGAATGCTGGAGCGTGTTGCCATTTCCTTCTCCAGGGGATATTCCCAACCCAGAGACTGAACCCACATTTCTTGCACCTTCTGCATTGGCAGGCAGATTCTTTACCTCTAAGCTACCAGGGAAGCTCATGAATCGTTATATCCATAAATAAACAGAAATTTATTTTTACATTATCTTTTCCTTTTTGATATCTAGGGTTAGCTATGCATATAACATCTACAGTGTTTTTCATATAAGACTACTGATATAGGTACTTACAGAGATGGTTCATCTTATAAACAGATGACATAAACTTATCATATCTATAAATACAGTATAGTACTGTAAATGTATTTTATCATTCTTATGATTTTTAATAGCATTTTCTCTAGCTTAATTTATTTTAAGAATACAGTATATAGTACATATGACATACAAAATCTGTGTTAATCAATTATTTATGTTATTGGCAAAGTTTCGGGTTAATAGTAGGCTAGTAATAGTACAGTTTTGGCAGAGTTGAAAGTTATACTGGGAATTTTGACTGTGCAGGGGTTGGCACCCCTAACCCCTGCACTTTTCAAGGGTTAACAGTATAATCAAAGAAGATCTGTAGGCAGAAAATATAAATTTAGCAAAGAAGATGCATTTTATTTATAGGAAAAGCCATTTTACTTTATAAAGCATCTCTTCTTCTGAAAATAATTGGAATAATTGTAGCAACCCTAGGGAGCTTGTGCTCATATTCATGAATTAGAAAGAATAATAAGAATAGGGGAGGAAGGTTTCTGCTACAGAAGCAGAAAATAATAACTAGCAAGAAGACAGTATCAGTCTGGTAGTCAAAAATGAAGTACAAATCAAAACAAGTCTAATAATCTAGTCATGTACATTATTTAAATATTGAATTCTAGGCCAGCATAATAACCAAAACCACAATCCCAGAAACATAAATAAAAATTGTATCCAATACTTTCCATTTAGGGGTCATATATTAGAAAGAGATCAACCTAAAACAGGTTGTGCTTCAATAGATAACTATTAGCTTTTTAGAAAAGACAAATACTCAGAACCATGCAGCTCTTGAAAATGGGAAATACTTAAATTTTTAATGTAACTTTCATTCAATGATATATCGGGTTGCTCAAACCCAACTGAACTTTTTGGCCAATCCAAGACTATAGGTTACAGTTCCAGTTACAAGAAGCTGCCCTTCATGAGATCCATGTGAGCCTCCTATTTACTATTGTACTCTCAGCATCCAGACCAGTGCTTAAGCCTAGCTGGGCATGATTTACTATTTACTAAAGAATGAATGGATAGATACCTGAATGGATGGCTAGATGGCAGCATGAATAATAAACCTTACTTTAACTAATTTAGTATGAAACCTTTTAAAAAAATATTGCTTGCTCCAGAATGCAGTTGGGATTCAGTGCCCCCACCCTAGGCTCCTTTAATTTTAAACATCTCATGATTGATAATAGGCATATAACAAGTTCCTACAGTATCTGTGTATGTGTGGTAGTCTCTCAGTTGTACCCGACTGTGACCCCGTGGACTGTAGCCCACCAGGCTCCTCTGTCCATGGAATTCTCCAGGCAAGAATACTGCAGTGGGTTGCCATTCCCTTCTCTAAGGGATCTTCCTGACTCAGAGGTTGAACCTGGGTCTCCTGCATTGCAGGCAGATTCTTCACCTTCTGAGCCACCAGGGAAGCCTCGCTGATAGGACTTCTGGCTAACGTTTTCCTCCATAAACACAAATAAGGAAAAATGCATAAACAGAACAACTGCTTCAGTATCAGCTACCAAAGTCTCAAGCAGAACGTATTCTTTAAAATAAAATTCAATAAAACAAAGTCTATTACAGCCAGAAAAATTGTGCAATTTTACTTTTTTTTTCATTCTACTACCTGAAGCAAATCATTTGAATTCCTATTCCAAGTAGTTAGAAGTTAATGATATCTTTTTGCTCCCTATAAAACCTGGCAGCTCTGTCTAAGATGGTGTGCCACAGAAAAATTTCACCATTTAATCCTTAAAACAAAGTTTCCCTATCCTTCCCCTTATTGCAAAGGAGAATGATGTTGACATAAGGATCAAACTGTTTGCCCTCAAATGCCATTATGAATGTATAACAGAGAGGGGAAAAAAAAAAGTGCAACTTAGATTAGATTACTGGGCTTCTGGCAGGTTTTCCCTGTGCCAATTACAGAAGACTTTCTATTTACATATAAATAGCTCAGAAATTCCAACACAAATGTACCTGAAAACACCGAATCAAGTAGTTCAGAAAAACATGGATTAGGTGCATTTCAATTTAATTTTAAGGTGTTTACAACAAGCATGCCTTCAAGTAAATAAAAGGAATCGATTTTTATTACAACAAGGAACATCTTTTTAAATTATTGAAATTATTCCCACACTGCTCTTAAGACTTTTAGTCAAGGTTTCATTTACCATGCTTTTAGGTTTTTTTGTGTTTTTTTTTTCTGCTAGGGAAAAAAAGAAAAGTGATTGAATATTGTGCAGAGTTGTGAAGTTTGGGATTATATAATGCTGTTTTTTAAATTTTTTTTTTCTCTTAGTTTTTTTTCTGTCTATACCAGAGGTAGTTCTTGAACTGGCTAAGGCCTTATAAGAGATACAAATGAAACAAGATGCATTTGTCCAACTTAAGTTGCTTTTATCTTTCTATATAACTCAGTTTAAATTTTTAGTCCTTGTCATGTTCTTTACCACTGGAAGTCATTTTGTAATGATATAACTTCATTAGCAATCTCTAATTACTAACTCATCATGAATTAACCACTCTATTTATTGACCTGTTTCTTATAAAGAGCCACTTCAACTTCTACTGCAGTTTCATAACCAGATTTGATAGATGGCATAAACAAACAACTCAGTGTGGCAGAAACAAACAACTCTGGATGCGGCCAATATGTGCTGAGTTCTCATTTTCTGAATTTACTTGTGGATCTAGATTGATACACAGAGAAAAGGAGTCTACTTTTGTTAATGATTTGTACATTGAAATAACACTGGTGATGGTTTTTATATTACAAATGAGATCACAAGGATTTATTTTGTGTAGATACCTGAAAATATTTAATTTACTGAATGTCACAGATAAAATGTCACAAGGTAAAATGGCTGAAATGTCTCCTGTTAGTAATGGGGGATATGTGGGCATGGAGTGTAGAGGGAGAGAGAAAAAGAGAACAAGAGCAAGAAGAGCTGCTGAGCCATCTGTAACTGAGATGGCTAAGGATGTTTAGTGGGAAACCCTTGGTCCAGTGACAGCTTCTGGTCAGTGCACAGCACTACTGACCTACAAACACAGTTGAAGGACTTGCAAAAACGATGACTCTGATAAATTTCATCTTCAGTTGATAAACCACATACATGATTGAGTATCTACCATGTGCAGGGAGGTCTAATACTGTTCATCTATGAGTTCAACAGCATTCAGACACAAACACTAATATATGTATAGAAAGGACAAAAAATTCTAACTTTATATTTCACGAGGCAGAAATTTGATTACGATGAAATCTAAATTCACAGACTAAATCAGATTGTTCTTCTTAGTATTATTACCACCATAAAAGCTTCTTAGTGTGGAAAGACAGACTAGGAGGAATGATTTCTTAAAAGGCAAAGGCAAAAATGAAACAGATACTTGGCTAACAGATTTGAATACATGGGGGCAAAATAAATCTTGAGTGTTTTAGAAAATTGATTTCTTAAAGCTTACATAGTTCCATGTTCTTAAACATTTAAGAAGCTCAAAAACACAAAGCAGACAAATCCTTTAAAAATAATAAAAGTACAACAATTGTTGACCAGCCTCTGCTGTTTATACAGACATCTGAAAAATTGTGAGGGGCAAAATTAACCTTTAGTAATGTTTTGCAAATAAGTCACCAAATTCAACATGAAAAATCAGATGCTTTTTTGCAACACTAGCCAAAGTTTGGTAAAATGAATTTGCAGTGTCAAGTCCAGTAATTATAAACTCTGCAGCTCTGCCATTAGCTTACACATCAAACACCCTCATACTGATGACCAGGGGCAGCGACAAACTGAAAATATATTGTTTGGCGTGTGTTTTTTCCTTGTACTCCACCACATTCTCTCTGTCTCTCACTTTATAAATTATACAAATTAGATTTTGCAATCAGCATAGAGAAATCTCTATGTCTGCCATTACTGCTGAATATACTTAATAATCACCTTCTTTCTAAACAAAGACGAAAGCAAAAGGCTGTGATGAGATTTTTATGCAATGGAAAAACTGTGCAATTTATTTGTAATGAACATGGTACAACTGCCTGTGAAGCGCTTATTAAAGATACCATCAAAAAGAGATTCTCTGGGAAAAAAATAACTATGCTGTATTTCAGTACGGGCCTCATTATTTCATAACTCGTTTCTCTGATATGCACTAGATGCTGCTAACATACTAAGCTTTTTGTTAGTATTCCGTGGTTTTCGTTGCTCTCTCTCATTTTCTCTTAATATCACAATGTGTTGCCAAGGAAAAACTATGTATTAAAAACATAAACAACATATATTTGCAATCTGAAATGATTGCATTTGGAATAGGGGAAAAAATCTTATGGGTAATATTGTAGAAACTAAGTTATAAAATCAGATTTTCTTCAAACATCCCTGGAGTCTGACCCTTCCTCTTAAGAAAACCTGAGATATACCTAATGGATTAGGATATACTGTCCATCAATTAAAATTATCTGATCTTGACATAAAATAACTATTGCTCTTTAGTATTCAAGTGAGTGAGTGAATGATAGTTAGTCATGCCTGACTCTGCAACTCCATGGACTGTAGCTTGCCAAGCTCTTCTGTCCATGGAATTCTCCAGGCATGATTACTGGAGTGGGTTACCATTTCTTTCTCCAGGGTACTATTCAAGGGCCATGCTAAAAATCACTTTTTAAAGTATTTCATATAAAATTCTAGTAAACAGTTTTTATCAAACTTCTGAAAATTCACTATTTAAAAGATACTAAAGAAACTATACAGAATAATTTTAAAGCAAGCAAATATGATTTTTCCAAGTAGTTAGAGCTGATCAGATGTTATTGTAAAATAATCACTTATTACATGAGTTTTCGACAGATTAAGAACTCATGGACATTGAATCAATTTCTATATAGTAGTGGCCTAATGTAGGTGCAATACCAGAGTTTAACGACTTCCATTAGGCATAGTTCAGGGAAGGTCAAGCAGAGAATTACATCAGGGAGAGCTGTGGTTTCAGCTCACAGCTTCCTCCGGAATAGCTGACAGGAGACACTGTCTCTACATTTTGCTGAGTGTTCTTCTGAGCAGCGAAGTCCACTGGGGAGGTACTCTCTCCATTTCAGATGTGAAGAAATGAAATACAGAGAGGTCAAGTAACACGATCCGAACAAACTACCAATAAGCAGCCAAAGAAAAAGAGCTACCTGTCTCTCCACATAAGGTGGCTCCGGCCAGGCAGGAGTAAACTTTGTAAGACCTGTTTGTCCCAAGAACCAAAGGGTATAATTAAAATCACCTAACCTCAGCAGATGGAGAAGGCAATGGCACCCCACTCCAGTACTGTTGCCTGGAAAATCTCATGCACGGAGGAGCCTGGTGGGCTGCAGTCCATGGGGTCGCGAAGAGTCAGACACGACTGAGCGACTTCACTTTCACTTTTCACTTTCATGCATTGGAGAAGGAAATAGCAACCCACTCCAGTGTTCTTGCCTGGAAAATCCCAGGGACGGGGGAGCCTGGTGGGCTGCCGTCTATGGGGTCGCACAGAGTCGGACACAACTGAAGTGACTTAGCAGCAGCAGCAGCAACCTCAGCAGAGAACTAAACATCCCAAAGTAACCTGTCATATCTAGAGACCACTAGCAATGCTAAATCCCATATGACCCTTTAGCCATGAATCTAATTACATAAATGGCTTATATATACAAGCTTATCATGTTGGAAAAATGACTGTTATACTTGGAAAATAAGGTATTTGGGCATTTCAATTTATTGCTCACTGCTTTCCATACCAGCTATAACCTTAGCCATTTCAATTCAGCAGTATATTTCTGACACAACTGAAAAGAGAACCTGATGGTGCTGATTTTTAAGAAAATCCTTTTTAGTCAAAGAGAACAGCTTTTAAAAACTATTCACCACCTGAGAGTGGTTTCTGGCATGATTCCAGATCATGTTTCTCAGGCAAGGTGAAAAGAGAACAAAAAGGAAGTCACTCTAATGGGACAGTGACAGAATCACAGTCACAGAATTTTAAAACTTAATCTGCCAGAATCACTTCTTCTTCCGAGTTCCTGATTTCTATAGAATCTAGCTCATTCCAGCTCATTACTATTAATAAGGCTGGATCCTGCCAGGTGAGATTCTACCTCAATAGCCAAATGGTGTGAAAAACAGGTGCAGAGTTTGAGATTGAGCCTATTGCATCTGATCACCGAAGAGGAATATGAGTTGAGGCAATTACTTTAAAAAAAAAAATCAGCTGCATTCCTCAATTTCATCATCAAAAGTGAAGAAGTTAAAAAAAAAAAAAAAAGAAAACCATAAGTATGCTGAAAATTCTGCGACTTAATTTAAAAAGTTTTCCTTTCATTAGACAAACATTATTTCCAAATTTTTCTATTTATTTGTGAAAGCATATAATTATATAATGAATGTTGGTAGGATATATAATTCATTTTGTTACTATGGAACATCTTTGCTTCTTTTCTTCATGTAAGCTTTATCCAGTTGGAATGATCTATAGAGCAAACATGGAGAAGTCAAAGATGATGACTTGGAATGATGGTTTAGTTTTGCAGCTCCTAAAGAAATTGCCTTTTATATAGTTTATGGGGTTATCGTGGCAAGAATGCTGGAGTAGCTTGGGAGACAGTGAGGGACTGGGAGGTCAGGCATGCATCAGTCCATGGGGTCACAAAGAGTCGGACATGACTTAGTGACTGAACAACAAAGAAATTGCATTAAGTTGCTGTCATTAAGACTCATGTACAGAAAAAAGAAAAGAAAGAAATACAGAGGGGAAACATAAATCTAATCAAATACATACAAGATCCTATATGAAGAAAATGGTAAAACCCAGATGTAAGAAATCAAAAAAGATATAAATGATCTAAATGACAGCTATTCCATGTAAATGAATAGGAAGACTCAACATTGTCAAGATGCTCCTGATGTGATACATAGATTCAACACAATTCCAATGAAAATCACAGCAAGTTATTTTGAGGGTATCTACAAACTCACCCTACTTATTTAACTTATATGCAGAGTACATCATGTAAAATGCCAGGAATCAAGATTGCCAGGAGAAATATCATAACCTCAGATATGCAGATGACACCACCCTTATCGCATAAAATGAGGAGGAACTAAACTAAGAGGATGAGCGAAAGAGGAGAGTCAAAAAGCTGGTTTAAAACTCAACATTCAAAAAACTAAGATCACGGCATCTAGTCCCATCACTTCATGGCAAACAGATAGGGAAACAGTGGAAACAGTGACAGACTTTATTTTCTTGGGCTCCAAAATCACTGCAGATGGGTGACTACAGCCATTAGATTAAAAGACACTTGCTCCTTGGAAGAAATGCTATAACAAACCTAGACAACATATTAAAAAGCAGAAACATCACTTTGCCAACAAGGTCCATATAGTCAAAGCTATGGTTTTTCCACTAGTCATCGATGGATGTGAGTTGGACCATAAAGAAAGCTGAGCGCCAAAGAGTTGATGCTTTTGAACTGTGGTGTTGGAGAAGACTCTTGAGAGACCCTTGGACTATACGGAGATCAAACCAGTCAGTCTAAGTATACTCTTTCAGTACAATACAGCTATCGCTTTCTTCGGTATTTACTCTCAAAAGTTAAAAAGTTACACCTACACAAAAACCTGTAAAGGATGTTTATAGCAGCTTTGTTTATAGTTGCCAAAACTTGTAAGCAATCAAGATATTCCTCAGTGCTTCCCTGGTGGTCCACTGGTTAAGAATCCGCCTTGCAATGCAGGGGACACTAATTCAATCCTTGGTTTGGAGGATGCCACATACTGTGGAGCAACTGGGCTCGTCAGCCACTCCTGCTGAGCCTGTGCCCTATAGTCTGCAAGCCACAACTACTGAACCCATGTGCTGCGACTACTGAAATCCATGCACCTGCAGCCCGTGCTCCACCACAGAGTGGGCACAGCTATGAGAAGCCTGCACACCTACTAGAGAGTGGCCCCCACTCACCAAAACTAGAGAAGGCCCATGCATAGCCGCAAAGACCCAGTGTAGTCAATAAATAAATAAAAAGCTGTACTTCAGTAGACAAATGCATAGATAAACTGTAGTATGTCCAGAAAATGGAATATTGGTGCTAGAAAGAAATAAGCTATCTTCTTATGAAAATACATGGAGGAATATTAAATACATACTATCAATACTAAGGGAAAGAAGGCAGTGTGATGCTACATGATGTATGATTACAATGATATAATATTCTGAAGAAAGTATGGGTATTTACCAAGAGAGTGTAACCTATCACAGAATTTAGGGAAATTCTCAACCAATACAGTTTCTCTTTAAATATACTGGATAAAAGAGTGAATTAAGACATCTTTACCTCACATTTCTAAATTTGACTCTCTTAGGTGCTCCAATGGAGAAGGCAATGGCACCCCACTCCAGTACTCTTGCCTGGAAAATCCCATGGACGGAGGAGCCTGGTAGGCTGCAGTCCATGGGGTCGCAAAGAGTCGGACACCACTGAGCGACTTCACTTTCACTTTTCACTTTCATGCTTTGGAGAAGGAAATGGCAACCCACTCCAGTGTTCTTGCCTGGAGAATCCCAGGGAGGGGGGAGTCTGGTGGGCTGCCATCTATGGGGTCACACAGAGTCAGACATGACTGAAGCGACTTATCAGCAACAGCAGCAGCAGGTGCTCCAGAGCAGTGCTGACCAGTAATTCAACAGAAGGTGGACAGTGCAATGTTGAACAGAAGAGTGTGGACATAGTACTAATCTTAAAAGAGAAGTGCTTAATCTTTTAGTACTAAGCAGAATGATGTTACCTGTAGATTTTTTTTTCATAGACTCTCTCTGAAATTGAAACTTCAGCATTTCTTGTCTACTCACAGTATGCTGATAGTTCTCATTATGAATAGGTATAAATTTGGTCAAATACTTTCAGTTCAGTTCAGTTCAGTTGCTCAGTCATGTCTGACTCTTTGCAACCCCATGAACTGCAGCACCCCAGGCCTCCCTGTCTATCACTAACTCGCAGAGCTCACCCAAACCTATGCCCATCGAGTCGGTGATGCCATCCAACCATCTCGTCCTCTGTCGTCCCCTTCTCCTCCTGCCCTCAATCTTTCCCATCATCAGGGTCTTTTCAAATGAATCAGCTCTTTGCATCAGGTGGCCAAATATTTGGAGTTTCAGCTTCAATATCAGTCCTTCCAATAAACACCCAGGACTGATCTCCTTTAGGGTGGACTGATTGGATCTCCTTGCAGCCCAAGGGACCCTCGAGAGTCTTCTCCAACACCACAGTTCAAAAACATCAATTCTTCAGCACACAGGTTTTTTATAGTTCAAATCTCACATCTATACATGACCACTGGAAAAACCATAGCCTTGACTAGACGGACCTTTGTTGGCAAAGTGATGTCGCTGCTTTTTAATATGCTGTCTGGGTTGGTCATAACTTTCCTTCCAAGGAGTAAGCGTCTTTTCATTTCATGGCTACAATCACCATCTGAAGTGATTTTGGAACCCAGAAAAATAAAGTCAACCACTGTTTCCACAGTTTCCCCATCTATCTGCCATGAAGTGATGGGACCAGATGCCATGATCTTTTTTTTTCTGAATGTTGAGCTTTAAGCCAACTTTTTCACTCTCCTCTTTCACTTTCATCAAGAGGCTTTTTAGTTCCTCTTCACTTTCTGCCATAATGGTGGTGTCATCCGCATATCTGAGGTTATTGATATTTCTCCCAGCAATCCTGATTCCAGCTTGTGCTTCTTCCAGCCCAGCCTTTCTCATGATGTACTCTGCATAGAAGTTCAATAAGCAGGGTGACAATATACAGCCTTGACGTACTCCTTTTCCTATGTGGAACCAGTCTGTTGTTCCATGTCCAGTTCTAACCATTGCTTCCTGACCTGCATATAGGTTTCTCAAGAGGCAGGTCAGGTGCTCTGATATTCCCATCTCTTTCAGAATTTTCCACAGTTTATTGTGATCCACACAGTCAAAGGCTTTGGCATAGTCAATAAAGCAGAAATAGATGTTTTTCTGGAACTCTCTTGCTTTTTTGATGATCCAGTAGGTGTTGGCAATTTGATCTCTGATTCCTCTGCTTTTTCTAAAACCAGCTTGAACATCTGGAAGTTCATGGTTCACATACTGTTGAAGCCTGGCTTGGAGAATTTTGAGCATTACTTTACTAACGTGTGAGATGAGTGCCATTGGACAGTAGTTTGAGCATTCTTTGGCATTGCCTTTCTTTGGGAAAGCTAATATTTACAGCAGTGTTATTTAAGTCACTCACCTCAGTCATGTCTGACTCTTTAAATGCTATGGAATGTAGCCTGACAGGCGCCCCTGTCCATGGAATTCTCCAGGCCAGAATACTGAAGTAGGTAGACATTCCCTTCTCCAGGGGATCTTATTGGACCCATATCTCCTGCATTGCAGACAGATTCTTTACCATCTGAGACACCAGAAAAGCCACCAGGAGTGTTATTTATAATAACCTAAAACTGGAAATAACTAAATGTCCATTAACAAAACAACAGATATAATGTGGTATATCCATATAATGCAATATTACCCAGCAATAAAATGAAACAAATTCCTGATAGAAGCCAATATGAGATAATTTTCCAAAAGCACTATGTTAATTCAAAAAGGCCAAACATATAAAAAGAAGCCAAACACATGAAGTTCATATAAAAAAAATAGAAAATGAAGTACATCAGCAGTTGCCAGAGGCCAGGGTGACAGAGAGTGAGTAACTGCATGGAGGCACAGTTGGACTTTTTGGGGTGATTGGAATGTTTTATCTCGATTTTGCTATAACTGATTGAACTGTACATTTAAAACTGGTGAGTATTATTATAGGAAAATTATGTTTAAATAAAGATGATTAAAACTGAAGGGAAAACGAGCACTCAGTTTGGCAATAACATACTCAGTTTGTGCTTGGTGCAGGCAGTATATGGAAGGTGAAGGACAAAAAGGTATTAAGGCACAATTCTTGCTCTGCAAGGAATTCATAGTTCAGTCAGTGAAGAATACAGATATGTATTGAACAAATTCTGGCTTCCCAGGTGGCTCAGTGGTAAAGAATCTGCATACAATGCAGGAGATGTGCATTTGATCCCTGGGTCGGGAAGATCCCCTGGAGGAGGGCATGGCAACCCACTCCAGTATTCTTGCCTGGAGAGTCCCATGGAGAGAGGAGCCCAGTGGGTTATAGAGTAACAAGAGTAGGACAAAACTGAGCGACCGAACACACAAACGCATATTAAAAGTATAAGACAACTATGTTAAGCCAAGTAATAAAGGTATATACAGAATTGTGTAGGCAGAGAGAAAAATGATTTACTTGCAAGATTTAAAGAAATCTTGACAAAAAGATGAGAGCTATGTTGGCCCTTAAGATGCAAGTAGGATTTTAACAGATGATATCTCCTAACCATTCAGACGGTACATTACATAGTCATTTTCCTATATTATTTACCGATCCAACCATCCATCCATCCATCTATTCCCTCATCTTCCAATTATCTATCACTGTAGTCAGATAAATAGTAATATGCTAATATGTGCCTTTAGCTAAATAGGTTCACACATGATATTTGTTCATTAATCACTTCATCTCTGAAATGGAGAAAATAAATCTTCAGATTTAGATATAATCAGGGTTACCAACTCTCCTGGTTGCTCAAGACAGAAGGGTTTCCTGAGATTTGAGACTGACTGCTAAAACTGGAAAAATTCCAAGCACTCATCCCAGATATATCAAGAAGGCAATTATAGTGACAGATACAAAATTTATGAGCACAGCAACCTCTGTATATATGCCTACTGAACTCTCATGTGTTTTGGTATTAGCTTACAAAACATTATTCCAAACTTTGAGTATACTTTGATCATAGCAGATTTTTAGAGTTTACTCAACATGTTCTCTGGGTTTCCCTAGTGGCTCAGACAGTAAAGCGTCTGTCTGCAATGCAGGAGACCCGGGTTTGATCCCTGGCTTGGGAAGATCCCCTGGAGAAGGAAATGGCAACCCACTTCAGTATTCTTGCCTGGAAAATCCCATGGATCATGGAGCCTGGTAGGCTACCATCCATGGGGTTGCAAAGAGTCGGACACGACTGAGCGACTTAACTTTCGCTTTCAACATGTCCTCTAGATATTACCAAATGTTCCAAATAATGGTCTGTTTTTTCACTAGCTAGAACTAATAGAAAACCTGTTTAATTTATAGATCTAATTTAACATTTTTTCTAGTGATTCTATAATAAAAAGGAAGAAAAGTAGAAAGGAGGAAAGAAGAAAAAACACCATTAGAGACAGAATTCTGTATTGCAGAATAGCAATACTTCAGACTTTGTATCATAAAAATTTATTATCTTGTGCTTTATGTCTAATAATTTCTGCAGAATAGCTAGAATAAATTTAGGCTGTATAACACTATGTATTTGCTTTACCTTGGCTTCAAAAACTTAAATCTGATCCAATGAGAAATTTATCTACTTCAATATGTATCCTTGAGTAATAACAGGCTAATGGCCATACTAGCAGCCACATAACCCAGCACCCACAATAGTACCTAATACCTAGTGGGAGCTGAGTAAAGATCATTGAATGAAAACAGAGTGGAGAGATTGTTAATTAAAGTTTATCAAACTACACACAGGAAAACTCCACAGATAAATAAATTGTACTGTCATCACAAATCCTCAATAGTTATATGTTTGTTTGTTTTTTTACCATTTTATTAGTAAAGTTGATAATAGAATGTTAAAGGAAACTAGAGAACGTTAAGGAATCCAATGTTCGAGAGGATTTGCATCAAAAGTGAAAGTGAAAGTTGCTCATTCGTGTCCTACTCTTTGCGACCCCATGGATAGTCCATGGAATTCTCCAGGCCAAAATACTGGAGTAGGTAGCCTTTCCCTTCTCCAGGGGATCTTCCCAACCCAGGGATCAAATCCAGGTCTCCCGCATTGAGGGCAGATTCTTTACCAGCTGAGCCACAAGGGAAGCCCAAGAATACTGGAGTGGGTAGCCTATCCCTTCTCCAGTGGATCTCCCCAACCCAGGAATACAACAGCGGTCTCCTGCATTGCAGGCAGATTCTTTACCAGCTGAGCTATCAGGGCATCAGAAGGTATCCGCCTCTCCAAGTGTACAAAAATAGGCATTTTACTAGATGTACTACTGCTTCTCTCTGGTATCCTTGGCACCACTTAGACCAATAACTCTAGTTGATGCCTAGAAATGGAAAGACAGGACAAGAATAAAAAGGTACCATCAGTTACTCTGTTCACATCTTCTCACATAAACAGCTGGTGTTCAATAAACTGGAATGAAACGCTATATAAAATTTTCTAAAGCAAGGAAGAAATACAAGAAGAGATACAACTCTAAGCAAAAAAGTGGAGCAACATGAATTAGTAGTTAGCCCTTAGTGCTTTCAGAAATGGCGTTGCTTAGTAAAAATGAGACCTTGAACCAAAGACTATAGTTCATGTCTACCAAGGACAGCCAATGACTCCCAGGTAAGTCACCTTCCATTTGGTGGCCCCAGCTTACTCATTCCTAAAACAAAGTGTTTTCACTTGAGAATTGCTAAGATCCCATTTAGTGCTAAAATTTTGATTCAATAAATCCCTTAGAGATCTTTAATGTATTTATATGGCATTATAAATTTGACATTTGGCACTTTAGAATTTATCTCTAGACACTTAACTACATTATAAGCATCAAGATCCTCTAGGACAGGATTTTTATTCTTCCTTTCTCTCCAGAGCACTTTGCTCATTCAGAAATTAAATCATTACCCAAAAAATGTCCAGAGAGAGAAAAATAAAGAATTAATACAGCCATCAGTACCTGCAGAAGCAATCTAGAATTTTAGCGATGTTATACTTATCTTTTATTAATCCTGCTGCTTATCAAAAAGCTTTTTAATTCTATCATGCAAAAGGATATTTTATGGGTAATGCACCCATATAAAAGGGTGTATTCAGGGTATTCTGCAACCAGATAACCATATCATTTCCATAGCTTTTGAAACAAAAACAAACATTTTTGTTTATTAATGTTTCAAGTGATATAGTATTTTGCAAGAGAATAAATATGCATAGAAACTAAATGTCAAGAACCAATAATAAGCAGTTGTAACTGTTTGAGTAAATCCCTGACTTTCAGTAACACTGCTGTATAAGCTCACTCAGACTAAAAATGAATCTTTTTACAAGAAAAAAATTAATTAACATTTTGTTGTAATGAAAGTGAAAGAGGAGAGTGAAAAAGTTGGCTTAAAGCTCAACATTCAAAAAAATAAGATCATGGCATCTGGTCCCATCACTTCATGGCAAACATATGGAGAAACAATGGAAACAGTGGCAACTTTATTTTCTTGGGTGCAGATGGTGACTGCAGCCATGAAATTAAAAGACACTTGCTCCTTGGAAGAAAAGCTATGACCAACTTGGACAGCATATTAAAAAACATAGACATTACTTTGCTGACAAAGGTCCATCTAGTCCAAAGCTATGGTTTTTCCAGTAGTCATGTATGGATGTGAGAGTTGGGCTATAAAGAAAGCTGAGTGCCAAAGAATTGATGCTTTTGAACTGTGGTGTTGGAGAAGACTCTTGAGAGTCCCTTGGACAGCAAAGAGATCCAATCAGTCCATCCTAAAGGAAATCAGTGCTGAATATTCATTGGAAGGACTGATGCTGAAGCTGAAGCTCCAATAATTTGGCCACCTGATGCGAAGAACTGACTCACTGGAAAAGACCCTGATGCTGGGAAAGATTGAAGATGGGAGGAGAAGGGAATGACAGAGGATGAGATGGTTGGATGGCATCACTGATCCAGTGAACATGAGTTTGAGCAAACTCTGGGAGTTGGTGATGGACAAGGAAGCCTGGCATGCTGCAGTCCATGGGGTCAGTAAGAGTCGGACATGACTGAGTGACTGCAGTGAATGGATGCCATTTCTTATAAGATGATTTTTTCTATTAAGCTGATAGGTGCTTATATACCTAAAAGGCTAAAATGACCTTAAGCTACCATAGTCTAGAACGTTAACCTTAAGAATTAAGTGTTCAAACTTCTACAGGTCTAAACTCTTGAGAGTCCCTTCGACTGCAAGGAGATCCAACCAGTCCATCCCAAAGCAGATCAGTCCTGGGTGTTCATTGCAAGGACTGAGGCTGAAGCTTAAACTCCAATACTTTGGCCACCTCATCCGAAGAGTTGACTCATTGGAAAAGACTCTGATGCTGGGAGGGATTGAGGGCAGGAGGAGAAGGGGATGACAGAGGATGAGATGGATGGATGGCATCACCGACTTGATGGACATGAGTTTGAGTGAACTCCGGGAGTTGGTGATGGACAGGGAGGCCTAACGTGCTGTGATTCACAGGGTCGCAAAGAGTCAAACACAACTGAGCTACTGAACTGAACTGAACTGAAAGGTTTTCAAGGCTGCTGTAAACACAGTCTTTCGGAAATGGAGGTTTCTAAAAGATCTGAAATGCAACCAATATTATAAATTCAAAGAAGAAACGGGGGAAAGGAAGCAGGAGAATTGCAAGATGTAATTGAGGCCAAAAACAGTAGTCATTAATTTCACAACTGTGTCTTGGATGGTTTAAAAGCCACTTCAGATGCATTAGTAGGATATCATTTTCTGTATCAGGAGGATGAATATCAAACCAAGGCTGCTTCATGGTAACGAAACTTAGAGCTGAATTTTGTGAAAAAGGTGTCATTTTAATTTCTGGGTCTTTATTACCAGCAAGGTAACTCACTGAACTGTGAAACAATATTTACAATATAAATAAACTCAGATATCTTCAAAACAAGTAGTTATTATTCAAGTATTTACTTTTTGGGTTCTCTCATGTATTAAGATTTACATAATAGAATCTTGGCCTTTTCAGTATGAGACAGAAAGTAAACTTTATAAAAGTAATTTAAGGTAATTAATTATGGATAATTTAAAATAATAAGGAGGCAATGAAAATAGACTAAACATTTGGAGAAAATTTAAAAAGAGATACAGAGGGCTAGCCAAGTATCTATTTCCAGATGACAGTTTAACATGCACTGTATTTTATTAAGAAGTAAAAAGGTTGTGTTGATGTGCTCTCCCTACCTAATACATGTGACTAAAAAAGTGTATCACAGGAAAACTCTCTTCCATAGGTCAGCATGAGATTATTAACAAACTGGTAAAATAGCAACCACACTATAGCTAATAAGTGTTGCAATGAAGAACCTTAACTTGAAGTTAAAATATTTTCATATGATTGGCAGTAGGTAGTCACACTATAACCTAAATTAAAAGACCATCCAAAAGGACTTACAAAATTTTAAAAGTAAAGAAAGGGAGTAGGATCCTAAGATTCTTATCTTATAAAATCTGTGTGATTATTCAGATATCCTTGGAGGCAAAAATAAAAAACTGAGCAATGGATTAGTGGATCTGAAAGAGCAATAGAGAGTTGGTGCACAGAACTATTTGGTTTAGTTATTTTGGGGACTTTTATCCTTATCAATAACTAACAATAAAAGGGAGGTAGGGGAAATTAGGGAGTGAATGCTACCCTCTTTTAACCCCTGCTAAAGCCATCTGCTGGATGGAAATAAACAAGGTAGGTTCAAAGACCCTAACCAAGGTTAGCAAGCTCACCAAATTCAATTATGATCCTGAATGCTGTGCACCAAGCAGTCACAACGACCTAGGCACCAGCATTTAAACTAAAATGGAGAGGTAATGAGTTCTAGCTCATTCGGCAAAATGAATGCATGGGCATACAACTGCAGTGCTTCTATCACTCAGTTTAGTGGAACTATAATGAACAGTAAAAAGGGTATACTGGTTCTTGGGTGTGTACAGAAGAGGGGACCATTTCTAATACTTTCCTGGAATCTTTTTTTTTTTTTTATCTGAAATAAGTTGAAATAAAGCACAGTTGAAAATCAAAGGGGATCATTTCCATAGATCATGCCTTTAAAAGACAAGTTACAAACTCTGGGGAAAAAATACTGGGAAACTTCTCAAAGCATAGGCAATAGTTAAGGTCAACCTTGGGAATGGTAACTCACTAACCACAATTAAGATTTCACTTGTGATCTAATACAAATTAAAGGGTAACAGAAATACATTTCTAAGCCTTTTGTTTTTCATCTCAAATTTAAAATATGTGGGAAACAGGTGTCATTTCCTTTTAAATGTAATTTCTGTTCCAAACTCTGATAACTACAATGTACACAATAGGAGACTCTGCATTAGTAATATGAATGTAACTTTGATCTCATATCTTTCATGATTATTTTTCAAAGTTATCTATTTTAATTTTTCTTTGGCCATGCCAGGTGGTATTCAGGATCTTAGTTCCCTAACTGGAGATCAAGCTTGTGTCCCTTGGGGTGGAAGTATGGCGTCTTGACCACTGAACTGCCAGTGTCAACTGGGATTAAAAAGTATTGGGATGTTCCATTTAGGGAATCATAGAAACAACTATTTTTCTAATAAAAATAGAATATAACTCTCTAAAATATCATAAGCAAGTCTATTAATCTCTGTGATTAACATAAATGTTATACCTTGGACATTTTAAGAGGGTATGTTTAGATCCCATGTTTGGCAATGCTTATTAGAATGCAGGCACTACCTACAGAGTAAAACATTATATTTAGCATCAAGTATAGTGAGCCTATCAGATCTAGTCCCTTAAATCTATTTCTCACTTCCACTGTATAATCATAAGGGATTTGATTTAGGTCATACCTGAATGATCTAATGGTTTTCCCTACTTTCTTCAATTTAAGTCTGAATTTGGCAATAAAGAGCTGATGATCTGAGCCATAGTCAGCTCCCGGTCTTGCTTTTGATGACTGTATAGAGCTTCTCCATCTTTGGCTGCAAAGAATATAATCAATCTGATTTCAGTGTTGACCATCTGGTGATGTCCATGTGTAGAGTCTTCTCTTGTGTTGTTGGAGGAGGGTGCTTGCTATGACCAATGCATTCTCTTGGCAAAACTCTATTAGCATTTGTCCTGTTTCATTCCGTATTTCAAGGCCAAATTTGCCTGTTACTCCAGGTGTTTCTTGACTTCCTACTTATGCATTCCAGTCCCCTATAATGAAAAGGACATCTTTTTTGAGTGTTAGTTCTAAAAGGTCTTGTAGGTCTTCATAGACCGTTCAACTTCAGCTTCTTCAGCATTACTGGTTGGGGCATAGACTTGGATTACCGTGATATTGAATGGCTTGCCTTGGAAATGAACAGAGATCATTCTGTCGTTTTTGAGATTGCATCCAAGTACTGCATTTCACACTGTTTTGTTCACTATGAGAGCTACTCCATTTCTTCTAAGGGATTCTTGCCCACAGTAATAGATATAATGGTCATCTGAGTTAAATTCACCCATTCCAGTCCATTTTAGTTCGCTGATTCATAGAATGTCAATGTTCACTCTTCTCATCTCCTGTTTGACCACTTCCAATTTTACTTGATTCATGGACCTAACATTCCAGGTTCCTATGTAATACTGCTCTTTACAGCATCAGACCTTACTTCTATCACCAGTCACATCCACAACTGGGTATTTGCTTTGGCTGAATCCCTTCATTCTTTCTGAAGTTAGTTCTCCACTGATCTCCAGTAGCATATTGGGCATCTACTGAACTGGGGAGTTCCTCTTTCAGTATCCTACCATTTTACCTTTTCATACTGTTAATGGGGTTCTCAAGGCAAGAATACTGAAGTGGTTTGCCATTCCCTTCTCCAGTGGTCCACATTCTGTCAGACCTCTCCAACATGACCTGCCCATTTTGGGTGGTCACATAGGGCATGGCTTAGTTTCATTCAGTTAGACAAGGCTGTGGTCCTAGTGTCATTAGATTGACTAGTTTTCTGTGATTATGGTTTCAGTGTGTCTACCCTCTGATGCCCTCTTGCAACATCTACCTTCTTCCTTTGTACAGGACATTGTACGGGAGACAGGGATCAAGACCATCCCCATGGAAAAGAAATGCAAAAAAAGCAAAATGGCTGTCTGGGGAGGCCTTACAAATAGCTGTGAAAAGAAGAGAGGTGAAAAGCAAAGGAGAAATGGAAAGATATAAGCATCTGAATGCAGAGTTCCAAAGAATAGCAAGAAGACATAAGAAACTCTTCCTCAGAGATCAATACAAAGAAATAGAGGAAATCAACAAAATGGGAAAGACTGGAGATCTCTTCAAGAAAATTAGAGATACCAAGGGAACATTTCATGCAAAGATGGGCTCGATAAAGGACAGAAATGGTATGGACCTGACAGAAGCAGAAGATATTAAGAAGAGGTGGCAAGAACACACAGAAGAACTGTACAAAAAAGATCTTCAAGACCAAGATAATCACGATGGTGTGATCACTCACCTAGAGCCAGACATCCTGGAATGTGAAGTCAAGCGGGCCTTAGAAAGCATCACTACGAACACAGCTAGTGGAGGTGATGGAATTCCTGTTGAGCTATTTCAAATCCTGAAAGATGATGCTGTGAAAGTGCTGCACTCAATATGCCAGCAAATTTGGAAAACTCAGCAGTGGCCACAGGACTAGAAAAGGTCAGTTTTGATTCCAATCCCAAAGAAGGGCAATGCCAAAGAATGCTCAAACTACCACACAATTGCACTCATCTCACATGCTAGTAGTGTAATGCTCAAAATTCTCCAAGCCAGGCTTCAGCAATACGTGAACCATGAACTTCCAGATGTTCAAGCTGGTTTTAGAAAAGGCAGAGGAATCAGAGATCAAATTGCCAACATCCGCTGGATCATTGAAAAAGCATGAGAGTTCCAGAAAAACATCTATTTCTGCTTTATTGACTACGCCAAAGCCTTTGACTGTGTGGATCACAATAAACTGTGGCAAATTCTTAAAGAGATGGGAATACCAGAGCACCTGACCTGCCTCTTGAGAAACCTATATACAGGTCAGGAAGCAACAGTTAGAACTGGACATGGGACAACAGACTGGTTCCAAATAGGAAAAGGAGTATGTCAAGGCTGTATGTCACCCTGCTTATTTAACTTATATGCAGAGTACACCATGAGAAATGCTGGGCTAGAAGAAGCACAAGCTGGAATCAAGATTGCCGGGAGAAGTATCAATAACCTCAGATATGCAGATGACACCACCATTATGGCAGAAAGTGAAGAAGTACTAAAGAGCCTCTTGATGAAAGTGAAAGAGAAGAGTGAAAAAGTTGGCTTAAAGCTCAACATTCAGAAAACAAAGATCATGGCATCTGGTCCCATCACTTTATGGCAAATAGATGGGGAAACAGTGGAAACAGTGGCTGACTTTATTTTCTGGGCTCCAAAATCACTTCAGATGGTGATTGTAGCCATGAAATTAAAAAGACGCTACTCCTTGGAAGGAAAGTTATGACCAACCTAGACAGCATTTTAAAAAGCAGAGACATTACTTTGCCAACAATGGTCCATCTAGTCAAGGCTATGGACTTTCCAGTTGTCATTTATGGATGTGAGAGTTGGACTGTGAAGTAAGCTGAGTGGTGATGAATTGATGCTTTTGAACTGTGGTGTTGGAGAAGGCTCTTGAGAGTCCCTTGGACTGCAAGGAGATCCAACCAGTCCATTCTGAAGGAGAGCAGCCCTGGGTTTCCTTTGGAAGGAATGATGCTAAAACTGAAACTCCAGTACTTTGGCCACCTCATGCGAAGAGTTGACTCATTGGAAAAACTCATTGGAAAAGACCCTGATGCTGGGAGGGATTGGGGGCAGGAGGAAAAGGGGACGACAGAGGATGAGATGGCTGGATGGCATCACTTACTCGATTGACATGAGTTTGAGTGAACTCTGGGAGGTGGTGATGGACAGGGAGGCCTGGCAAGCTGCGATTCATGGGGTCACAATTGTTGGATACAACTGAGCATCTGAACTGAACTGATCTGAACTGATAGGGAGCCTAATTCAAAGAAATTCATGTACGTTCAGGTCAGTGAGCTCTCCTCTCTACATCCCCTATTTATTTATTCATTGGCCTGTTTAAGCAAGTTAACATGGTAATGATTTTTTAAAATAGCAATAAAAACTATCAGTTTTTACTGCATTGATCCAAAGGTCACAAAAATATGGGAGTCAGGAAATAATTCCAGCCTCTCTGCTGCTCCCTTAATCATGTGCAAATGTCACCTGAAGAATGGTTTTCTATTTTTCCATGTATGTTATCAGCTACCATTCCACATCAACAGTCTAACATCCCACTTCTGTATGTCTATGGCAACCCATAAAATGTTATGGCCACCACACTAGACAGTTATTTCCGCTAATGACAATTTGAGGCAAATTACCTAGAATGATTTATTTGCAGAGAATTTGATACTTCCATTAACCAGCTAAACTCCTTACATCGTTACAGGAGTTAGAAAAATGATGAATGGTATTCACAAACTAGGAAATGTCCATATACATAAAGCGGCAACAACAGTGGCATGGAAAACTTAATTCAAACAACCTGAGTTTTCGTTCTTAACTGAAGTCAATGACCAGTTTAGGAGACTTTTCACCCAAGTTTAAAATAAAAGGTATTGCATTAAACACTTATAGCGAAGAGCATCTCATCAAATCGACCTAACATTGGATATATCTTTGAATATATCATTGAAATATATTTTAATGTAAAACTCTCTCTTCCTTTATTAAGAAGAGTTATTGCTTCTCCTGTGTTTTCAGGACATATTCCTCAAGAATGACATGTAACAAAGATGTACAAGATTTTAACTACAGCAATAAAGCACAGCATGATAAATCAAGTTTTAGTCTCATAAGAAAATATCATAAATTAATACTGATGCCATTATTTGGCTCAAATATTGCACTGAAGGGAAATATTCAAATCGCTCACTTTAGCACACATTCAATTACAAATGCATAATGTCATCACGTAATTCTGGTTGTTTTGAATTATGATTCACAGCTGGTATTTTGGTATGATAAATCTTCCAAAAGATAATCCTGCTTAAGGATTAGAAGCTAACTCTGATGACCATGTACCACCTAAGGAACTTAAATTATTGTTTTCCTGAGGCTCATATATTTTTGATATTCTTTTTTCGAAGAAATATCTATGTGCCTACAAGGTAAAATGTGTTTAAATTAAAGTATATAAGCATGTACTTATGTTTTCTTAAGATGTGTCTATCTTCTTCACTAGAAACATCCAACTCTAGGAAAAGGCAGCAATGACCTCTTAACTGCCAGCTATAGCATCTTTTTCAGCCTGTATTCTTTCAACCTACGAGGGGTACATGGCAAAGTTCAACCTTGTTTAAACTCTATCTTTCCTTGACTTCCAAGATACCAACTTCCTGAATTGCTTCATCCTCAATCAGTCTTTCTGATTGTTCTTTTTTCACCAATAACTTAAATGTCACTAGATCCTAGGGTCATATATTTGAGAGTTTTCCTTCTTTATTCTGTCTTCTCCTAATGGAATTTTATGTACTCCATGGCTTCAGTCACCATATCTATGCATGTGAACTCTGATCTGTTGTCATCCCAGGTCTTTCATATGAATTTCAAGATGCGTGGATATCTCATGCATAGTTATATTGAGATGAAGCAACCTATTGGTGTTAATGCTAAAAGCATAGGTTCTGGAGCTAGAATGCCTGAGTTTGAATCCCAGGTAAATCAGGTGTATGAACCTAAGCAAGGCACTGATAGTTCTGTGCCTCAGTTTCCTTATCAGTAAAAGAGTAGGTAATAATAATTTATACTTTAGGGCTGCTCTAAGACTGAAATGAATTTAGAATGCAGCTTGTTGTATAACAAGGGCTAAATAAAGTCATTTGTTAAATAAAAGAATTCATGCTATAATAATTTAAGATTCTTAAACTCTTCCCTATGAACACTATGTATTTATAAAGTAAATCTGTCTTGATTTTTAGTATGGCTTCCATGTATAACCTTTAAATACTTTATCTCCTGTAACGATCAACTTATTGGTACTATCTAAACTTGAGGCACTCAGGAAAACATTCAGTTCAGTTCAGTTCAGTTCAGTCGCTCAGTCATATCTGACTCTTTGCAGTCCCATGAACTGTAGCACGCCAGGCCTCCCTATCCATCACCAACTCCCAGAATTCATTCACACTCATGGCCATCGAATCAGTGATGCCATCCAGCCATCTCACCCTCTGTCATCCCCTTCTCCTCCTGCCCTCAATCCCTCCCAGCATCAGGGTCTTTTCCAATGAGTCAACTCTTCTCATGAGTTAGTCAAAGTACTGGAGTTTCAGCTTTAGCATCATTCCTTCCAAAGAACACCCAGGGCTGCTCTCCTTCAGAATGGACTGGTTGGATCTCCTTGCAGTCCAAAGGACTCTCAAGAGGCTTCTCCAACACCACAGCTCAAAAGCATCAATTCTTCAGCACTCAGCTTACTTCACAGTCCAACTCTCACATCCATACATGACCACTGGGAAAACCATAGCCTTGACTAGATGGACCATCGTTGGCAAAGTAATGTCTCTGCTTTTTAATATGCTATCTAAGTTGGTCATAACTTTCCTTCCAAGGAGTAAGCGTCTTTTAAGTTCATGGCTGCAGTCACCATCTGCGATGATTTTTGAGCCTCCCAAAATAAAGTCTTGACACTGTTTCCACTGTTTCCCCATCTGTTTGCCATAAATTGATGGGACCAGATGCCATGATCTTCATTTTCTGAATGTTGAGCTTTAAGCCAACTTTTTCACTCTCCTCTTTCACTTTCATCAAGAGGCTCTTTAGTTCCTCTTCACTTTCTGCCATAAGGATGGTGTCATCTGCATATCTGAGGTTATTGATATTTCTCCCGGCAATCTTGATTCCAGCTTGTGCTTCTTCCAGCCCAGCCTTTCTCATGATGTACTCTACACATAAGTTAAATAAGCAGGGTGACGAGCCTTGACGTACTCCTTTTCCTATTTGGAACCAGTCTGTTGTCCCATGTCCAGTTCTAACTGTTGCTTCCTGACCTGCATATAGGTTTCTCAAGAGGCAGGTCAGGTGCTCTGGTATTCCCATCTCTTTCAGAATTTGCCAGTTTATTGTGATCCACACAGTCAAAGGCTTTGGCATAGTCAATAGGGCAGAAATAGATGTTTTTCTGGAACTCTCTTGCTTTTTCCATGATCCAGCAGATGTTGGCAATTTGATCTCTGATTCCTCTGCCTTTTCTAAAACCAGCTTGAATATCTGGAAGTTCATGGTTCATGTATTGTTGAAGCCTGGCTTGGAGAATTTTGAGCATTACTTTACTAGCATGTGAGATGAGGGCAATTGTGTGGTAGTTTGAGCATTCTTTGGCATTGCCTTTCTTTGGGATTGGAATGAAAACGGACCTTTTCCAGTCCTGTGGCCACTGCTGAGTTTTCCAAATTTGCTGGCATATTGAGTGCAGCACTTTCACAGCATCATCTTTCAGGATTTGAAATAGCTCAACAGGAATTCCATCACCTCCACTAGCTGTGTTCGTAGTGATGCTTTCTAAGGCCCACTTGACTTCACATGCCAGGATATCTGGCTCTAGGTGAGTGATCACACCATCGTGATTATCTTGGTCTTGAAGATCTTTTTTGTACAGTTCTTCTGTGTGTTCTTGCCACCTCTTCTTAATATCTTCTGCTTCTGTCAGGTCCATACCATTTCTGTCCTTTATCGAGCCCATCTTTGCATGAAATGTTCCCTTGGTATCTCTAATTTTCTTGAAGAGATCTCTAGTCTTTCCCATTCTGTTGTTCTCCGGGAAAACAATAAACTCAAGCAAAAAGCTAGATGCTGGCAAGAGTCATGTGGTCCATGGGTAAACAAAAAGAAACAGAGTGGTAGGGCAGGCCTGGTAAGAGAATGATCTGTTTTATCCTCTAATAAGGATCTTAGTCATTACCATGACACCATAAAAGCATGGTCTGCCCTGTTACATCAGACAGCTACCACATAAACTGTGACTTCAGGATACGAAAGAAGCTTAGAAATCTCAACTTTCCTCTATTCCCTCAAACCCATGATAACCTTGTTTCCTTCCAAGCACTGGTTTTCTAAAGCTAGGAAAAAAATAAAGAAATGAAAGATGGCTATAAGTTTTGAATGGGGTCCATATATTGTTCACTATTCCCCAGCACATTCACCAAAAGTGAGTGAGGCAAAAGAAGTCAAATTCCTATTTCAAAAGCTGATTCTAATGACTCTACTTGCTTCCAAAATAATCACATGACACAGTACCATTCCACTTCATTCCACCCATGTTCACCCATCCACATTCACCTGTTCCTATAATTCTTAATGGGAGCTGTAGCAAGTGCCAAGGGCATTCTATTATATCCTCCTTTAATTGATAAAAGATGGTTTCTTTAAGGTCTCTTGAATTAAACACAGCCAACAAGGTGATTTTTTAAAAGCTATGACAAATTGACAAAAAAAAGTATTAAGATAATACAACTAATTGATAGAATTAGCTCTGCCAAGAAACCTAGATTTCATGGTTACTTAATGTCTCACCTTCTTGTTCTTCCTCCCCTCAACATTAACATCTTAACAGATTATTACACAATACTCCAAAATGCCTTGTAGAAAAAACATAAACAGTTAAGGAAATGCAGACTCAAAACTTGCCAGTTCAGTATTCACCATCTTAGCCGAATTGGAGATTTTTCTTTATAAATGTGTATAAAATGTTTCTTTATAAACGTTACGGGCGGAAAATTGGGTTTTTAAAAAACGGAACAAATGGAACAGTAAAAAAGTGGTGTTTCAACCCCAGAAAATGCTAATATTATTGTGTGATATAATAGTTTTTAGTCTAAAACAAACAAGAACATCAGTGGCCTTCTTCATACCATCTCTGCAGAGGCAAAATGAAGAAGTTTTAGTTAATGTACTAGACAAGAAAGTTACATAGAATGAAATGCTTTAATTGATAAATATGAGACAAAAAAAGTTGTGGACAGGAATATTAAATAGAGATCATTACTCTACCTTGAAATTTGAGACATCAACCAATAATTTGTCAGCTGTTCTGTCAGGGAAGGGATTTGATAAAGACGTCTAAGAAAGCTCATAGTCCAAGAGGTAGTGATCCTTTATCAAAACTAATAAAACACTGAGGCATTCACCAAGTTGATTCTTGTCATTTCAGTATCAATCAAAAGATGTTATACCAAGCAATTGTGTTCTCTGAACCACTCTTAGTAGAGTGAACCTACTGTTCCCTAGATGCCTTCTGATTTGCTTGCAAGTTTCCTTACCATCATTATTAAAAGGAACATTACCATTACATCTTTTCACAGCATAGAATGGAAAGAATGGACAAAACTAAGCCCACCTTTGACGTCTATAGACTTAGAATCTAATATTGTAGTTTTCGATATTAAGAACAAACCAGATCAATCATTTCAATCTAGTAAAGTCTTACTCCTTAACTATTCAAAATTGATTGACGAGCAATGGAACAACAATAAATTTAGACAACAGATGCAGAAAGGAAAGACTAAGAAACAAAAACTTAACACCTGATCAAATATTATTTAACTTGTATGCAGAGTGCATCATGAGAAATGCTGGGCTGGATAAAGCACAAGCTGGAACCAAGATTGCTGAGAGAAATATCAATAACCTCAAATATGCTGATGACACGACCATTATAGCAGAAAGTGAAGAAGTACTAAAGAGCCTCTTGATGAAAGTGAAAGAAGACAGTGAAAAAGTTGGCTTAAAGCTCAACAATCAGAAAACTAAGATCATGGCATCTGGTCCCATCACTTTATGGCAAATAGATGGGGAAACAGTGGAAACAGTGTCAGACTTTATTTTCTGGGCTCCAAAATCACTGTAGATGGTGACTGCAGCCATGAAATTGAAAGACACTCCTTGGAAGGAAAGCTATGACCAACTTAGATAGCATATTAAAAAGCAGAGACATTACTTTGCCAACAAAGGTCTGTCTAGTCAAGGCTATGGTTTTTCTAGTAGTCATGTATGGATGTGAGAGTTGGACTATAAAGAAAGCTGAGCACCGAAGAATTGATGCTTTTGAACTGTGGTGTTCGAGAAGACACTTGAGAGTCCCTTGGACTGCAAGGAGATCCAATCAGTCCACCCTAAAGGAGATCAGTCCTGGGTGTTCATTGGAAGGACTGATGTTGAAGCTGAAACTCCAATATTTTGGCCACCTGATGTGAAGAGCTGACTCTTTTGAAAAGACCCTGATGCTGGGAAATATTGACGGCAGGAGGAAAAGGGGATGACAGAGGATGAGATGGTTGGATGGCCTCACTGACTCAATGTACATGGGTTTGGGTAGACTCTGGCAGTTGGTGATGGACAGGGAGGACTGGCATGCTGTGGTTCATGTGGTCGCAAAGAGTTGGACACCACTGAGCAAGTGAACTGAACTGATACTTTTTTATACCATCAACAAGTTAAGGTATACATGTGTGTATTGTGTATTATATAAACTAATAAATGATGATCATTTTGAAGGTTACATATGTAGACGGTTGCTATCTGTGATTTATTTCTGTTTATAATTTATTTATACTCTGTCCTGATTTAAGGCAGCTTACAGAGATGTGAATAATGAGAAAAATAATTAAAAATTGAGAAATACGAGGTAGAATATAACAAGGAGATAATAATGAAGTTTTCATATAAATTTCAGTAATGAAATCTTGCTAGAAGAAACTGCTAAAAGGAACTCACAAAGCTTCATTCTTAGCTTCCAGACACAAAGATCACAACTGCTATAAGATAAGGCAAAACTTGCTTCTTTGTAGAGCACAACTATTTGGGCAAGGAGAGAGAAAGATGGCACAGCAGAAGGACCTTGAGCTCACTTCCTCTTACTAGCAAATCGAAAGCACAACTGCTGAACAACCACACGTTAAAAAAAGACTACAACTTAGAAGCGCAAGTATTTGGCTTGCTCGGTAACCTACTCAGCCAAACCAACAAGAGTCATCCCTGATTTTTTTTTCCTCTCTCCAGATTTTTCCATTAGTAAATCCTGTAGGTATTATTGCCAAAATATATCCTCAACAAATGCTCACTCTTCTTCATTTCCAATGCTACCACACTAGTCCAACATAATACCTTCTCTTATCCAGATTATTCTAAACACTTCTTTTCTGTCTCTCTACAACTTATTCTCCACATAGAAGCCAGGAGGCTCATTTGTAAAACACAGATCAAATCTGGTCACTTCTCTGTACACAACTATCCATGGCTTCCTATTTTTCTTTCAATGACTTCCAGCCCTTTTCCATGACCTTTGTGATCTGTACCTTGACTCCTTCTTAGAATGCTTCTCCTTTGACTCTCACCTTGGCCCACTACGCTGTAGCAAGGACTCTTTATTTTTCAATATATGCCACACCCATTTCTGCTTCACAAACTTTGCACTTGCCCGGAACACTCAGTCTGAACACTTAGTAACCTCCATGTGACTAACAACTTTTTGTCAGAACTCATTTGAAATATTACCTCTTTAATAAAGTCTTTACTAGAAACCCCCAAAATGAGTACACCCACACCACACATTCACACCCATACAATCATATAACCTAGTTTCATTTTCTTTATGACATTTCTTAGTGAAATCATCTTATTAATTTCCTTGACTGTTGTTGGCCTCTCTGCCTCTAAATAAAATGTATGTTTTGTGCCAGAAGAGAATCTGTCAGCCCCATAATATGGAACTGAGCTTGAGACAATGAAAATTCCAGATACTTGGATCAAAAACTTCTCCAGAATAAACAGTATTTCCCTAAAACAAAGGCCAAAATCAACACAATAGCATGTAATTCAGTAAGGTAACTGTAGAGGAGAGGTGAATACCAGTGCATTTAATTCCTATATTCAGTTCCCTGTGGTCTGACAAGTATCTCAAAGGAACAGTAAAACACATATACTCCATAAACTTCTGTTTCTCCCAACCAAGATTCTGAAAGGAGAAGCAATGTGTTTGAGAATCTAACTTTCATTACTAATTGAACCCAGGAACTGATAAATATGTTTCTTAATAGATAATCTGAAGAAGTTTTCCAGCCAAGATAACATTGTGACTTATACTTTAAGGCCATGCTTCTGTTATGAACACAAGCAACAAAAGATAAATATGAGGAAAAAAACTTAAAAAGAAACTGTCATTGTTGTTGTTCAGTAGCTAAGTCTTTGCAACCCCATGAACTTCAGCTGTGTAGCACTGGAGTGACTTGAGGAGATACCCCACGTCCAAGGGCAGAGAAGCCCCAACAAGACTGTAGGTGCTACAGTGCAGGCTGCACAGTGCTGGAGCGACTTTCAGAAGATACCCCACGTCGAAGGGCAAAGGAGAAGCCCCAGCAAGATGGAAAGAGGGGCAAAATTGCATTTAGAATCAAACCCCATACTTGCCAGAGACGCTCAGAGGGCTCAAACAAGCCTAGTGCACACCAGGACCCAGAGACCCCACAGAGACTGAGACAGAACTGTGTTTGAGTGTCTCCTGTGGAGGAACAGGTCAGCAGTGGACTGCTGGAGGGGCAGGGGCTCTGGGTGGAGTAGACCTGGGTGTGGCATAAGCCCTTTTGGAGGAGGTCACCAATAACCCCACAATAGAGTCACCAGAACTTACACAGGACTGGGAAACAGACTCTTGCAAGGCACAAACAAAACCTTGTGTGCACCAGGACCCAGGAGACAGAATCAGTTACCCCACAAGAGACCGACCAGTAATGCTGAAGAAGTTGAAGTTGAATAGTTCTATGAAGACCTACAAGACCTTCTAGAACTAATACCCAAAAAAGATGTCCTTTTCATTACAGGGGACTGGAATGCGAAAGTAAGAAGTCAAGAAATACCTGGAGTAACAGGCACATTGGCCTTGGAGTACTGCTGGGGGCCAGCGTGAGGAACTCCGCCCATGGCAAAGGTCATGAGGAAGGAGGCTTGGCATACGCAAAGGCGTGATCAAGCCTCAGGAAACCCCCTGTTCCCGAGCATCTACCCCAAAACCAGAGTCTGTTTTATGCTCTCCCCCATAACCGTTTCTCTCAGAGAAGGAGTAAATGTGCAGCTCCAAGGCAATAAAAATTCTTGGGCGTGACAAGAGTGTTTCAGCTTACGGACTCCTCTGAAGGTTATCTAGCTCGCCTGTATAGGTTCATCCAGCCACATGTGACTGTTTCAGCCTCCCAACCTGAGAGGCACGAGATGATTTAGACTTACTAAAGGCAAATTCTTTTGGGGAGTTGGAAATTATTAGTATAGTGGGTTGGTTAGGAATTATATTGGTGAAGGGTTTTTTTCATTTGTTGTGTCCATAATTGCTGCTAATTCCCTGCTCTGGGTGGGACAAGGATGTCTCAGGTCAAACCTCTCTGCTGACAGACTAGCTTGTGTGACAGGATTATCCATACTCCTGCCACTACACACATGATTGTTTACTACCTCTCAACCATAAACAACACAGAGAGTTTTGGAGTATTTTGAGAGTCTTAATTAGCATAGGGCTTTTCTCATTGGTGAGTCAATGATTGCCGCCAGGCCTCCATATCCTTAGGCACCTGGGAATATATTAATCAATGTATCTGGAATATAGAAAAGGAAATATAGTAGTTTTTGATGTTAGCAATACTAGACTTTTTGAGTTAATGAATTTTCTCTCTTGTAATAGATCACTGTGCTTTGTTATAAATCACTGTGTCCTTGCTATGTAAAAACGTAACTTTATCACTATCTTAAGACTAAATAGATCTTAAGGGGAGCATTGGTGAAAGGATTTTCATTTGTTGGGCTGATGTTTGCTGCTAAATCTCCATGTTTCCTGCCCTTATAATGAATATAACTAACATATAGGAGAAATAAGTATTAAAGATTAATCATGTTAACCTTGGGTTAAATAAATTCCTTTCTTGATTGTAACTCACTACACCCTCACCCTATAGGAATGTAACTTTATTTGGAAGGTGGTGCCTGGTTTAAGAAAAAACACCCTTGGAAGAAATACATTTTTTGGTTATCAGAAAGAAAGGATCATAAAATGTCAGCAGGTCTCACTCATGGCCAGATGATGTAATATCCCTAAGACCTGTTTTTTATACATTTATCTGAAGCACCTGATTTTGATAAAGGTCAGGACTGCTGACCCCCATGTGACTCTGTATTCATCCCTATGTGTAACAAAAGGTATATAAGCAAACCTAAAAATAAAGAAAATGGGATCAGTTTCCAGAAAGACTGATTCTCCCATGTCATTTCTTTCTTGCTCCCCGTTTTTCTGGCTGAATTCCCATCTGGAGCATGGATGCTATTCCATGTAATCCAAGTTATTTAGCCTCTTTTTCTCCACTAATCTTCCTACTACACTATCCGTTTCTAATCTCTCTATGTATCTGTAATTAAATATGTATTTTTCCAAGGACGCCGACTCCGTCCCCACCTTCGAATCACCCTGGATCCACCGGGGCTGGACCCCGGCAGAGTACAGAATGAAACAGGGCAAAGGCTAATAGAGCTTTGCCAAGAGAATACACTGATCATAACAAACACTCTCTTCCAACAACACAAGAGAAGATTCTACACATGGACATTAGAGATGGTCAATACCAAATCAGATTGATTATATTATTTGCAGCCAAAGATGGAGAAGCTCTATACAGTCAGCAAAAACAAGACTGGGAGATGACTATGGCTCAGATCACGAACTGCTTATTGCCAAATTCAGACTTAAATTGAAGAAAGTAGGGAAAACCACTAGACCATTCAGGTATGATCTAAATCAAATCCCTTATGACTATACAGTGGAAGTGACAAATAGATTCAAGGGGTTAGATCTGATAGATAGAGTGCCTGAAAAACTATGGATGGAGGTTCATGATATTGTACAGGAGGCAGGGATCAAGACCATCCCCAAGAAAAAGAAATGCAAAAAGGCAAAGTGATTGTCTGAGGAGGCCTTACAAATAACCGTGAAAAGATGAGAAGCGAAAGGCAAAGGGGAAAAGGAAAGATATATCCATTTGAATGCTGAGTTCCAAAGAATAGCAAGGAGAGATAAGAAAGCCTTCCTCAGCGATTAGTGCAAAGAAATAGAGGAAAACAATAGAATGGGAAAGACTAGAGATCTCTTCAAGAAAATTAGAGATACCAAGGGAACATCTCATGCAAAGATGGGCACAGTAAAGTACAGAAATGGTATGGATCTAACAGAAGCAAAGATATTAAGAAGAGGTGGCAAGAATAAATAAAACTTTACAAAAATGATCTTCACAACCCAGATAATCACGATGGTGTGATCACTCACCTAGAGCCAGACATCTTGGCATGTGAAGTCAAGTGGGCCTTACAAAGCATCACTATGAATAGTTAGTGGAGGTGATGGAATTCCAGTTGAGCTATTTCAAATCCTAAAAGATGATGCTGTGAAAGTGCTGCACTCAATATGACAGCAAATTTGGAAAACTCAGCAGGGGCCACAGGACTGGAAAAGGTCACTTTGCCTTCCAATCCCAAAGAAAGGCAATGCCAAAGAATGCTCAAACTACTGCACAATTGCACTCATCTCACATGCTAGCAAAAGTAATCCTCAAAATTCTTCAAGCCAGGCTTCAACAGTACGTGAACTATGAACTTCCAGATGTTCAAGCTGGTGTTAGAAAAGGCAGAGGAACCAGAGATCAAATTGCCAACATGCCTTAGATCATCGAAAAAGTGAGAGAGCTCCAGAAAACTCTACTTCTGCTTTATTGACTATGCCAAAGCCTTTGACGGTATGGATCACAACAAACTGTGGAAAATTCTTTAAGAGATGGGAATATCAGACCACCTGACTTCTCTCCTGATACATCTGTATGCATGTCAAGAAGCAACAGTTAGAACTACGTGGAACAACAGACTGGTTCCAAACTGGGAAACAAGTAAGTCAAGGTGTATATTCTCACCCTTCTTATGTAACATATATGCAGAGTACATCATGAGAATTGCTGGACTGGATAAAGCACAAGCTGGAATCAAGATTGCCAGGAGAAATATCAATAACCTCAGATAAGCAGATGACACCACTCTTATGGCAGAAAGTGAAGAAGCACTAAAGAGCCTCTTGATGAAAGTGAAAGAAGTGAAGTGAAGTGGCTCAGTCGTGTCCAACTCTTTGCAACCACATGGAGTGTAGCCTACCAGGTTCCTCTGTCCATGGAATTTTCCAGGCAAGAATACTGGAGTGGGTTGCCATTTCCTTCTCCAGGGGATCTTCCCAATCCAGGGATCAAACCCAGGTCTCCCACATTGTAGGCAGACCCTTTTACCATTTCAGCCAACAGGGAAGTCCCAAAAGTGAAAGAGGATAGTGAAAAAGCTGGCTTAAAGCTCAACACTCACAAAACTCAGATCATGGCATCTGGTTGCATCACTTCATGGCAAATAGATGGCGAAACAGTGGAAACAGTGACAGACTTTATTTTGTTGGGCTCCAAATTCACTGCAGATGGTGACTGTAGCCATGAAATTAAAAGATGCTTGCTCTTTGGAAGAAAAGCTATAACCAACCCACACAGCATATTAAAAACAGAGCCATTACTTTGCCAACAAAAGTCCATCTATGGTTTTTCCAGTAGTCACATATGGATGTGAGAGTTGGACTATAAAGAAAGCTGAGCACAGTGAATTGATGCTTTTGAACTGTGGTGTGGGAAAAGCTTCTTGAGAGTCCCTTGGGCCACAAGGAGATCCAACCAGTCCATCCTAAAGGAAATCAGTCCTAAATATTCATTGGAAGGACTGATGCTGAAGCTGAAATTCCAGTACTTTGGCCACCTGATGGAAAGAAGTGACTCACTTGAAAAGACCCATGCTGAGAATGATTGAACGCAAGAGGAGAAGGGGACAACAGAGGATGAGTTGGTCAGATGGCATCACCAACTCAATGGACTCAAGCTTGAACAAGCTCTGGGATTTGGTGATGGACAGGGAAGCCTGGTGTGCTGCAGTCCATGGGGACAGAAAAAGTCAGACAGGACTGAGCAACTGAACTGAACTAGACTCCACATGCCAGGCTTCCCTGTCCTTCACCATCTCCCAGAGTTCACTCAGAATCATGTCAATTGTTTTGTTGTTACTATCTAAAAGAGCATTTAAAAATATAAAAATATTTTAAAAAATAATAGAAACATCTCAACACTAATCAACCTTCTTAATCCTTCCACCTACACAAACATCTCTACCACCAAAAATAATAAACTACATAGCTTAAATGTAAATGGTGCCCCTTTTGAATGATCTAACTAGCTAGCTTCTATGAGAAGAAATATCAAGCAGTCAAGGAACATGAGTTAGACTGCAAGATGCAGAGGACTGGCTGGACAGACAACAAAAATAGTGGGGATTATATAACAGACAGGCGAATGCCCTCCATGATATCCCTGTCTTAATCTCTGGAACCTGAGAAAATGTTATGAAAGAAAGTGAAAATTTTAGTCACTCAGTTGTATCTGACTCTTTGCAACCCCATGGACTGTAGCCTCCTCTGTCCATGGAATTCTCCAGGGAAGAATACTGGAGTGGGTAGCCATTCCCTTCTCCGCTGGATTCTCTAGTCATCCTAAATAATCATTAAGGCACTTAAGATGAAAAGCAGAAGCAGAGGAAGAGTGAGCGTCAGAGCCATGAGATGTAAGAAAGACTCCTCAGGCTTTGAAGATGAATGGGAGCCATGAGCCAAAAATGAAGGCAGCCTCTAGGCACTAGAAATTGCAAGGAAACAAATTCTACTTGAGAGTCTCCAGAGGAATGCAGCCTTGCAGACACCCTGATTTCAGCTGAGTGTAACATGTCAGATTTCTGACCTACAGAACTGTAAAATAATACACTTGTGTTGTTTAAGCCATTAAGTTTGTCGTAACTTGTTAGAGCAGCAACAGGAAAAGAATACAGATTAGTTTTATCTCCTACATGAGATAAAAACACAGTCAAAATTTCAAAATACATTTAAAAATAATGATAAGGAAAGAAAATAAAATAAAGTTTGGGATAGGTATTCATCAGAAAAATAATAATATAGTCTAAAAGGATTTGAACACAAGAATGGTTTTAAAACTATAAAATGATGAGAGAAAAAAATACATAAAATAAAACATTAAAAGTTTGAAAAAGTAGAAATTAAACACTGCCAAGTATATATGAAAGAGAACCAGCTAGAAATTTGAGGATGAATATATATAGTTATTGAAATAAAAAATAGGTGGAATAATGTGTAAAATTTCTATAATCAAGGAGAGAATTAGTAATTAGTAAATTCCAAAGTGTATTGAGCAGGGACTCAAAATGCATCCCAGAAAGATAATGCGATAAGAAATACTGACAGAGCATTTAAGGGACATGGAGGAGAGACTGAGAAGTTCCAACATATATCCAATAGAAGCTATACAAGTGAGAAACAGAGAGAACAAGAGGAAAGAAGGTGGATAAGAAGTTCTTAGAAGTAAAAAAGTTATATGGTAAACTATACACTGAAGACCCAGCAAGAAAACAAAAAATAAATCAACCTGTAAAATCTACCACATGGGTAACTGTAGTATGTCATGGTACCAGAAAGAAATGACTGTCTATAGAAGAAGACAATTAGATTTGCAGCAGATTTCTTATTAGCAATGCTACAGAAGGCTACTAAATATTATCTATAAAATGTTGAAGGAAATAGAACTCGATATGACCTAAATTACACATCAAGAATGAGCCAACCTAAAGTGTGTGTATCAGTCACAGGCAGACATAGTTTAAACTAATGAATCTTAAGCTGTAAACACTCCCCCACCCCATTTGCACAGGCTCCTAACCTATAACGCTGAAAGCTGTTGAAAGTTGAAGAGTGTCCTAGACAGAGTGGGAAAATATATCCACGAGGCATTTCTGGAGAACTGTCTACAGAGATTTCGAAAGGAAAGGACCTGAGTCTTCAATACTTCAGTAAGTATTGGGTCTTCTTTCCCTGTTTAAAAAACAGACAACTCCATTCCTAACTTTGTATTTTATTAAAAGAAGGCCCTAAAGTGTATTAGTTGCACGCTGTACAAAATCAGATCTGCTCTTGACTTTAGCAATACGAGAACCGAAAGGAGTTGAATAGTAAACACAAAAATTGGTAAAATGTTTCCAGAAGCTGAAGTAATAGAGTATCAAAAATATTTGAATTTTATAGTAAAAAGACTATATTAGAATCAAAGATTCTAATTGAGATTAACATGGACAGTTTAGATAATCAAAGGCCTTTGTTAAGGGAAAAAGTGTAAAAATATAAAATCATTAACCTCAAATGTCTAGGCTTATAGTTTATATAACAAAAAAATCTGACACTGTTTTAGATGGGATAGCTATTAACTGAATCTTTTTATCATCTGGGGGTAATGAAGAGCTGACTCATTGGAAAAGACCCTGATGCTAGGAAACGTTGAAGGCAGGAGGAGAAGGGGATGACAGAGGACCAGATGGTTGGAAGGCATCACTGACTCAATGGACATGAGTTTGCGCAAACTCCAGGTGATGGTGAAAGACAGGGAAGACTGGCGTGCTACAGACTGTGGCATCACAAAGAGTCAGACACAACTTGGCAACTAAACACAGCACAGCACAGGACAAAGACCTACCCAGGAGGCTCTGGAATCTCCTCATATATCATATGAAGGAAGCTCTTCACAGACAAAGTCTTACATTGACAACTTCTCAAAGTTTATATCACTTAACAGAAAAAACACTGGACTATAAAGAATGTAACCCCATATTCTTTCACCTCTGCTACAATATTTTATGTAGATTCATGCTATTCTTATCTAGAAAATGAAATGAAGATAACTACCCCAGAGAAAGTGTTATAAATTAAATGAGAACCATAAAGTGACCTTTTAGAGAATATACTCTATTTGTCATTTTAGATGTACACAGAAAATGTGTGTGAACCAACATGCTCATAGATAACAATGTTACCAGTGTTGAAATTATATTTAAATCTTTCTCCTCAGGAGACTGCTGATCAATTAAAAGAAGAAAAGAGATACAGTAGAGTTATGCGTATCTCTGCCTGAGGACAGTGAAGTAACCTGCTGCATCCAATTTCAGAAAGGGAGCACGAGAACAAGTGTTCATGGCCTGCTGAGGCACTTTCCCAGTGGTCATATTAAAAAAAATAATAATCAGCATCTGTATTTACCACTATCTTAGCATTCATCATAATGAAATAGAATAGTCCCTTGAGGCCAAGGACTATGTCTTATTCATAAATTATACTCCCAGTACCTACCACAATACATGGTCCACAGCAAGTGTTAACGACACTTGCATAATGGATGAACAAAGGGAACTGAATCTCTAAGTAGCTGAAAAAGTCCTTAGTAAGGACAGGTAGTTGCTGACTACAACATATTTGGTTGCAGTTGTTTCTTGAGCTGATTTGAGGGGAGGGGGATCTATAAACCTCTAGTAACTTCTATAGCCACAAGTCAGTGGCACTTCAGGAATCAACAGTGAGTGCCGTAGGAGAGGCTATTAGAATGACTACAAACAAGATAGCTGGCAGCCAGGAAATCCACATCTGATGACTTGTCAACTGTCTTTATGAATAAGTATTAGTGAGCCAACCCATACTTATTTTCAATAGGTACTTAGAGATAAGATGGATAATGCACATTCTCAATCAATCGCATATTTATTTAGAATACTTAGTGAATTAGTTACAGTAAGTAAGTGTTAGTCGCTCAGTCATGCCCAACTCTTTGCAACCCCATGGACTGCTGCCCACCAGGCTCCTGTGTCCATGAGATTTTCCAAGTAAGAATACTGGAGTGGGTTGCCATTTCTTTCTCCAGGGGATCTTCCCTGACCCAGGGATCGGACTTCGGTCTCCTGCACTGCAGGCGGATTCTTAACTAACTGAGCTACAAGGGAAGCCCAAAAATGAAGTCGCTCAGTCGTGTCCGACTCTGCGACCCCATGGACTGTAGCCTACCAGGCTCCTCAGTCCATGGAATTTTCCAGGCAAGAGTACTGGAGTGGGTTGCCATTCCCTTCTCCAAAATTAGTCATAGACTCAACTATTTGGAAACTACTTAGTAACTGACCAAATGACTAGTTAATGGTTTTAATGAAAACCTCATTTTTAAGAAAGATATCCAATTGAAGTTTCCCTGAGAGAGTGGCTGGCAATCTTGTCCATACTCTAACCTGAGCCCCAATCTCAAATGATCCAATTTGACTGGTTCAAACTGGAGTTTAAACAGAAGTATTATCCAAAGTGCCCTAGAAGATTCTAAAGCAGGGATCCCCAAATTGTCTGCATATTGGAATTACCGGGATCTTTTAAAATTTCCAAACCCAGGTCACACACCCAGATAATTAAATTGCCCTTGGGAAATGAGGCCCAGGCATGAACACTTCTTGAGGTTTCCCAGAACATTCTAATGTGAAGGCAAGTTTGGGAGCCATTTAGGTAAGAGCTTAAATCTTGGTGAAACTTTCCAACCATCTAATCACTCAACTGGTAACTTATCAGATACCCACTATCCCCAAAATTAGCTACGCTAAAGATAAGAGCACAGAGCAACCAAAGGAAATAAGATAGGAAAGAAACATTTCAAGAGCCATAGAGAAATCTTTTTACTGTATTTTAGTAGAAGAGATGGAAAACATCCTCAGTATAGAGTTATTCTAAATGTTTCTGACAGTTGGTAATGTAACATGATACAGACCTGTTCAGCATTTTATTGGAATATACTATGCATATTCCAACTGTTCTTAATTTAAGTCTGAAAATCAGGACACACATCTGATGAATATTTTGTCAGTCCCTAAATGGCATTTCTTCAGCAATTTGCAAGTGGGATTCAAATGCCAATGTCCATCCAAGGGAAAGTAAAGGAGCCAAGGAAAAGACAGCCAGTATCAGAGAGGCTGACAAAGAAACAGCAAGATGAAATGCAGGTGTATTTCACTCTGCAAGTTATCTGGCTATTTCCCTGAGGACAATAGTGACTTGGTATTGACAGTGATCTCATGGTGGGAGCCCCTTATTAAAAGATCATAAATGATTCCTTTCTTAATTGAGGAAATCATGAGGCACAAAGTAAATTGGGATAATGCTAACCAGAATTCTCTTCCCAGCTCCTGGGTTTGCAGATCAGCTCAGGATATTCAGTCCCCAAACTCTGCAATCTCAGAGGACTGCCCTGACTTCTATTTAAGCTGACAGTCACCTGCTCTACAGTAAAAATCCCCTGTCTTCTTAGTCTCACTTAAATCTAAAACTATTTCTATTCTAATATTCAAAAAATTTAAAAAATATAGATTTTTATCTATTTATTTAAAGTGAACAAAGATGGATATTTTTAATGATAATTAGTACAATTCACAAAGAAGATAGATATCATAAACCATTAGACACCTAACAACAAAGAAACAAAGATACATAAAGCAAAAGTTAGAATGGAAAAGAAAAAAACATATAATCATAGTGAGACATAAACATTTCTCTGAGAATATTTTCTCAAGTGCAGAAAAAAATAAGAGAAGCATCTTGAATTATGTCATTAATAATTTAAATATAATATTTAATAATTCAAATATAATATATGTATTCTTAAGTAATTTATATTAATGTTATATACTATACAATATATTTAAAAATTTATATCTCATACTTTGTTATTAGATGTCCATAGGACATTTAGAAAAATTGGCAAAAAGATAACATTACTAACTTTCTCCCTGGTCAAATGTTTGAGTCTTGAGTTTCCCTTGAACCAGGTAGGAGGACAATTGACTAGATTCCCAAATCATAAGATTTTTGTCATTCAAATCATGCTAGGAAAGTAAAATGATGGTATTCCAACAGTTTTGTTTCTAGAAATGAATAATAATACCTATTAATAATAATGAATAATAAACATTCAATAAGCACTTGTTGGATAATCTTGAGTTGCCCATTCATAAAAACCCTTTTTGAATTCCTCCAAAGCTTTTACTACACAGAAATTGATGCTGCTATGGCCATACAGTAAAAAAATTACATATTTTGAAGTCAAATTCATCATATTTCTATGATGAGTTACGGTCACCTTCCCTTCCTAATACTTTGGGGCAAATTAAATTAACATCTGTGACCTCAGTTCTCTTACCTGTAAAACAGGGATGTGAAAAAAGTGAAAGGGTTAGTCTCTCAGACATGTCTGACTTTTTGTGACCCATGAACTGTAGACCATCAGGCTTCTCTGTCCATGGCATTTCCCAGGCAAGAATACTGGAGTGGGTTGTCATGCCCTTCTCCAGGGGATCTTCCTGACCCAGGGATCGAACCCGGGTCTCCTGCACTGTAGGCAAATTCTTTACCCTCTGATAGCTCAGTAGGTAAAGAATCTACCTGCCCTGGTTCGATTCCTGGGTCAGGAAGATCCATTGGACAGGCTACCCACTCCAGTATTCTTGGGCTTCCCTTGTGGCTCAGCTGGTAAAGAATCTACCTGCAATAGGGAGACCTGGGTTTGATCCCTAGGTTGGGAAGATTCCCCTGGAGAAGGGAAAGGCTACCCGCTTCAGTATTCTGGCCTGAAAAATTCCATGGACTGTATAGTCCATGGGGTCACAAAGAGCTGGACACGACTGCAGGGTCGCAAAGAGTCGGACACGACTGAGCGACCGAACTGAACTGAAGTGACTTTCACTTTCACCCTCTGCGACCAAAACCCAAAAACAGGGATACTAAAACCTAATCGAAGGAGTGCTGTGTTGAATAAAAAAACAACCAGTGTGAAGTATCCTTATAATACCAAGAAGTACTAAAAATGTTAGCCCACTCTTTTACCTCCTTTCTACTGATACATTCTTTCCGTAGGTGTGTTAATGTTATACAATCTGGTTTAGAGTGAGAATTTCTTTTTCTGTTTTTTGCCTGGCAGATTGCCACCCATTTTGAAGTGATTGTGCCAGACTTGTGAATTATCTACTGTGTGTGGATTTTAGTAGCTTAAGTCTCAGTTTTACAAATGACTCAATGTTGAGCATAATTACTGCCTAACTACTGAGGCAAGCCTAGAAAATATCCCCTTTTAGGTTCAACCACACTTCTGTCTATTCTGCACCATATTCTTTGAAAAGTTGTTTTTTTTTTTTTTTCCACTCATAAAGACATGCATCTGTGTATCCATGGGATATGTCTAACAGATCTAGGAAGTAGGTTAGGTTAGTTTGAAAAGCACAGGATATACTCAATCTGTTTTAGTCATCAAGCCTCTTGTCTGAAAAACCTCGGTGAAAGCAAAAGTGAGCTGATGACAGGAAAGGAAATTAACAAACGAGAAAGCTGACTTAAGAGTTACGGGAAACGATGGATAAAAGAAAACTTCTCAGCATCCTACAAAGGTAGAGGATGGAGTAGTGTTTTTTGTTTGTGTTTTCATGGTCTCAGTGTTTTTATGCATCCCTTGACTCTCAAAACAAAGGCAAAGAGCATCTAGTGTGTCACCCCTTATTTCTATTCTGTCAGCACTTTTACTAAAATGAAGCTTTGTTTTTCTCTTATGTAAGTAAGTTATTTTGTTTCTGAGACCACTGAATATATCCCCTGGGGAGCCTGAGAAAGCCTTCAGGAACTTTTCTGAGTAAATGCATCCAGTGAATGGAACACAAGACAAAGATACCTGAGATCAGTCTTGGATCTGTGCATTCTGAAGAGTCACATCTATTCTTATGATCATCAGGAAACATTTCTAAAGTGTTTAGGATGTTCTTAAAAAAATTTTTTGCTACAAATATAAGGCTGCTGTTGCCAATATAAAAATTCTCAGAGTCACAAGAACTCAAGCTTTCACACTTTCAAATCTCCTTTTGAGACAGAAGTCAGTAGCAAAACTTAGAAAGATGGAACTATATCATACTACAGAATATTAAAACCTGTAATTGCTAAACAAATTAATCATTTTGTATTGAGCATTTTAATTCAAATTAATCAAGGTCTTTATAATGGTGAGGTAAGGGAATCCAGGAAAGCAAATCATTTTCAAAGGGAAGTTAGATTTATGTGAAGCATTACAAAGGGAAGAATCAGTGAAGTGGCAATCTGTAATAAAAAGAAAAGAAAAAAATGGGTCACTAGGGAAAGAAGCAAATCAGCGCTAAAATCTTCAAAAACTCCATCTTCTTAGTGAACACATTTTTAAGACTACAGTAAAAAGAATTCTATTTGAAGTATTTCAATACATAGGCATTTAGAAATTCAACTATACATAGATAATTCAGTTAAAAAAAAATCTATGCCCTAGAGACAAGATTTTCTAATCACTCTGTTGTTTTGACTTTTAAAGTGTCCTTTTCACTCTTTCAGCTACTTGTTAACCATGATAAGAGCTTCCCTATCTTAAAGACATTTAAAAATACTTCATTTTGAAGAAACCATCAAAGGGACTTCAGCTGGCATATATGCTTGGCATCAGAGCACACCAAATGGCCCAAGTAAACCATTTGCAGACTTTGTAACATGCAATTTAAATGTACCCAAAAAATGTCAAATGGTTTCTTTTGCAGAATTATCTTTACCAATGAGCTAAGTCTCAGGAACAAAGCACATGAATCCCCGCAGATGTTTGCCTCAGACGCACACATTTGGGGGCAGGGTGTATGTGTGTGTGTGTGTGAGTTACCACACAAGAGAAGAAACTTTTCAAGTTGAACATGATGGTGGGAATTGCCTTCTGGAGAGGTGGTGTGGCCAGAGGAAATGGCCTGAACCTCCCTCTATTATAAAGAGTATTTCCTGCAGCAGAACCTCAAAAATGACAGTGGGGAGAAAACCTTGATACATTTTCCTTTCTTCACTAATTCTTCAAAAATCTCAGTATGATAAACTTGAAGAAGAACATAGTGAAGGATAGAAGAGAATTATTAGTAAAGTTACAGTCTCAATGTACAGGTTCTCTATTTGAAAAAAAGAAAAAAATGGCAAAAAATTGACCGAAAAAAAAAAAAAGTTGAGCTGGCTCAAAAGTAGCCACCAGGAGTAGCAATGACCACCCCCGCCCTCGATTTCCTTTCTCCAGTCAAGAGCTGGCCTGTCTCTGCATGTGGTCCTAGGACCAGGACCAGAAGCCCGCACCTCAGAAGGCAGGGGCTCTGATTAATACCTCACTGCCCTTACTTCCTCTTCAGAAGGGCCTTTCTGTTGCTAAGATACTTGTCAGAAACCCTGTATAACTTGTTTCCAAGCTATGCCTGGATCTATTCTCTCAGCTGTACTTTCTGGCTGGCTGCTGAGGGCTGGCTCCAATTCTACTCAGACCCCTGCCTGGCTTAGTGAAGCACTCAACCACTTTCTTGGACTGAATCCTTGAAACACAATTCTGTACCCCTCTGCACACACTTATTGTTCATGGTCAGGAATGTATAATAATGTCCAACTGAAAAATGATCCATTAGGCTCCAAAGGATACAATGGGCAGACGAATGAGGAAGTTCAGGGGAGGGAATGGATGACTTGCAAGCCTGTCAGCACCAGCATCACCAGCAGATACTGGTATTTAGACATTCCTTCTTATAATCTTGGCATCAGTTCAGTTCAGTCACTCAGTCATGTCTGACTCTGTGACCCCATGAATCGCAGCATGCCAGGCCTCCCTGTCCATCACCAACTCCCACATTTCACTCAAACTCATGTCCATCGAATTGGTGATGCCATCCAGCCATCTCATCCTCTGTCATCCCCTTCTCCTCCTGTCCCCAATCCCTCCCAGCAGCAGAGTCTTTTCCAATGAGTCAACTCTTTGCATGAGGTGGCCAAAGTACTGGAGTTTAAGCTTTAGCATCAGTCCTTCCAATAAACACCCAGGACTGATCTCCTTTAGAATGGACTGGTTGGATCTCCGTGCAGTCCAAGGGACTCTCAAGAGTCTTCTCCAGCACCACAGTTCAAAAGCATCAGTTCTTCAGTGCTCAGCTTTCTTCACAGTCCAACTCTCACATCCATACATGACCACTGGAAAAACCATAGCCTTGACTAGACGGACCTTTGTTGGCAAAGTAATGTCTCTGCTTTTTAATATGGGTAAATTTTAGAGGCTTACACATGTTAATATCAGATACTTAATAGACTGATGTTTGTGTAGGAATAATGTGTTAAGCCTGGTGCTTCTGAAATTGGCACGTTTAATAATAACTCCTGACATTTAACTTTTTTAAAATATTCAGGATGATTTATAGTTGGTCAACTAAAATCTAACTGATCAATAGCTGTTATTTTAAATCCATTTCTAATTTTATATCTAAAGATGGATTTCAGAATGAGCTGTTTATTTTAAAAAGTAATGTGTCTTTGAGTATATTCAGAGCTATTTAGTATAGCAGATCATTTAATGCAATTAATGTTATTAATAAAAGTCTTCTAGTAAAAATAAAGCAAATAACACTAATGCAGGCTTCATCATCTACAGTATATGCAATTACATAAAACATCCTGACAGATTTACATGGTTGACATTCTGCCAACCATGTAAATCTGAACCATGACATTAATAATTTTGCTCAGTGGTATCTTCTTCCCACCTCCTAGGCCTGGAGTCAAGATGAAGCATGAGATATAAAAGCAGAAGAAAAGGAAGCTCTTATATTCCTGTACTCTTTTAACTATTTACTTGGCAAGATAATCATAGGGTTGAAAGTGAAAGTGAAGTCGCTCAGTCACGTCCGACTCTTTGCAACCCCATGGACTGTAGCCCACCAGGCTCCTCCGTCCATGGGATTCTCCGGGCAAGAGTACTGGAGCGGGTTGCCATTTCCTTCTCCAGGGGATCTTCCCGACCCAGGGATCAAACCCAGGTCTCCCACACTGCAGGCAGCCACCAGGGAAGACGGCTATCAGAGATACTGAGTTCCTTCATATTCTGTATGATTAGCTTAAGATGTCCTACTTTGGGTTCCAGCAGTACTCAGTGCTATACCCTTTATTGCAGACTTCTTAAATTATAGAGAAAGGAATGTACACCTTTTATATTCTTTCAGAGCACAGTTGAAAAGCAAATGATAGGGTTAAATATCTCTAAATATGTTGACATATCAACATTGTTCCATAGTTAAAAATTTTAGTCACTTAAAATGTTTAATATGAAGTCCTTTTATAATAATTATAACAGAACTCCAAATCTGCTTAATAGAATTAACCTACTTAATATGAAATCCATATCCACATCTAGGTATACTTACCTTGAATCATATCATTTTTGCTCACATATATAATTTTTCCAAATTGTAAATAATACTTTTTTTAGCTCATAAAGGATGTGACATTTTGACTTCAAGGGATAGTAACTAACTTAAGAATGTTTGCTCACAAATCCTATTTCCCCTTCTTTGCATTTCCCGGAGCCCACTTTCTAGACTTAACTCATTGGCATAGTACTTTCCCCTCATATAGACTGATGGCTTCCATGAGATGGGCACTAGCCATCTACCTCTTCCACCTCTCCAGAAGATTAGAGAGAGTGATAATGCTTTGGGTCAACCATTCTCAGAGCAGAAAAGGACACAAAGTTTATTTTAAAATAACCTTTCCAACTGTAATTCTTACTCATTATAGCTAAACACTAAAACAAGTCTCAGTGAAGAAAAATTTGAGAATTTTAAAAATAATGTGACAAATAAAAAGTGATCCCTTGATTAATATTCTATAGACAGTTATTTTAAAGAGGGTTTAATAATATTTACCATTCATAGGAATCTGCATATGTATTAAATGGAACTGAATGAGGGGTGACCTACAAGTCAAGACTTTTCAGTGAAGTAATACTTGTCGGTGGCACTAATACGCATAAATCTAATAAAAGTCTCTTTTGGGATCATAGATATTAGGCTTAACCCTTAGGTCAAAACTCTCATCAACTTAATGTTCATTAAGCATTATTTGATCCTTTCAAGCCAGATGAAATGCCGCCTTTAATTACTCAACAACAGAAAGAAAATAATCACTGTAAAACTTCCTTCTTTAACATAAAACATGTGATAATTGTAAAACATTATTATTCATGAGAAATGTCCTCACTTTTGTAAAGCAGACATGTGTGTAAATTTTATCTATTCTAAACGAAAAATTCTTTTAAAGTTTGTACTACAGGTTCTTCAGTAGATTCTCTCACCATCACAATATACAAGCGCAAAGTAACATTTCAATCGCTGCAAAAGGCAGAACTTGGGAAACTAAAAACAAGCATGCCTTGAATTTCCACAAACACACATATCTCCTCTTTTCTATTAATACAAAACCATGTAAAAGTCAATACAGAAACCCCATAGAGAGAGAAAGCCACATTCTTTCTAACTCATGCTGTCACCTCAAAGATAACTTCCAGTTACTCTGAGTTCAAATAAAAGACAACTAATAAATATGTATCCATAAAAAATATATACCATGACTATACAAAATTATAATGTGGATTCAAGATTTCGTTCTTTTCTAAAAAAAATTTGAATATTTTAAAATTGAAATATAGTTAAGCTACAATATCGTGTTTGTTTCAGATGAACAGCAAAGTGATTCAGTTATAAATATACCTATTTTTTATTCTTTTTCATTTTAGATTATTGTAAGGCATTGAATATAGTCCCCTGTGCTATACAGTAGGTCCCTGGTGTTTATCTATTTTATGTATACTACAAGTTTCTTTTTTATCTATGTCTGTGACTTGATTTGTTTTATAAATAAGTTCATATTATCATTTTTTAGATTTCACATATAAGTGATATCATATGATATTTGTCATTGTCTGTTTGATTTACTTCACTCAATGTGATAATCTCTAGGTCTATCCATTTAGACTTATTTTTGAAATGGGCTAGGCTATTTGAAATAATTCAACTTTCAGAAATGAAAGAACAAACAGTTCTTGTAAAGAACAAGCTTAGACTAAGAAGAATTCTGTGTATTTGTAGGACAGTCTGTTCCCATTAAAAATAAACTCAGGAAGGAATCACAAATTTTATTAAAATTAAAGACAACATGATTCTTTATATTTTTAAATTAAGTTTTCAGCATCTATGAAAATGAGAATACTAAGGGTAGAAAAGTAAATCTATCTAGTTCAGTTGGTCACACTACCTTCTAAACCATTTTTTCTTCAGTGTGAAGCTTTAAGAACCCCCAAAACACATCAGCACATAGAAATCCAGGAAGTATCATGATTATTGTCATCCTCCCTACCCTTCAGAGAAATTAACGAGTCTTAAGGAAATATCCATTTTCAACAAATGACCCAGCATAAACTTATTAAGCCTTACTACAAAATTTCTGTTTTATAAAAACTAAACCCTTGAAATCCAAATAACTGAAATCATAACCTTAACCTTTCTTTTAAATAATTCATTATATTTTCTCACAAAGATGCTTTCTCACCATGTTTCTTCCCTTTTTATGCCCTTTTCCCACAGCCTACCAGTGATCATTAAACAGGCAGCACCTTTGCAATAGAAAATAAGACCATAAACTAAAATGAAATTAACTATCTTGTTTAAAGTATTTTAATTTATATATTTAATATAGGATTATGAAAAACTTAGGCCTTTTCTAATTGTTCTAGGGAAAATTTAAGCATATCCCCTCTACATCCCACTATAATAGTCCACAGTATTCAGCTTTTAGTTAGCACTGTAAGAAATTTATTTACAGACCTATTTCTTCATTGCAGGGAGAAATATAAATAACCTCAGATATGCAGATGACACCACCCTTATGGCAGAAAGTGAAGAAGAACTAAAGAGCCTCTTGATGAAAGTGAAAGAGGAGAGTGAAAAAGTTGGCATAAAGCTCAACATTCAGAAAACTAAGATCATGGCATCCAGTCCCATCACTTCATAGCAAATAGATGGAGAAACAGTGGAAACAGTGTCAGACTTTATTTTGGGGGGGCTCCAAAATCACTGCAGATGGTGACTGCAGCCATGAAATTAAAAGGCACTTACTCCTTGGAAGGAAAGTTATGACCAACCTAGACAGCATATTAAAAAGCAGAGATATTACTTTGCCAACAAAGGTCCATCTAGTCAAGGCTATGGTTTTTCTAGTAGTCATGTATGGATGTGAGAGTGGGACAAGAAAGAAAGCTGAGCACTAAAGAATTGATGCTTTTGAACTGTGGTATTAGAGACAACTCTTGAGAGTCCCTTGGACTGCAAGGATATCCAACCTGTCCATCCTAAAGGAAATCAGTCCTGAATATTCATTGGAAGGACTGATATTGAAGCTGAAACTCCAATACTTTGGCTACCTGATGCGAAGAGTTGACTCATTGGAAAAGACCCTGATGCTGGGAAAGAATGAAGGCAGGGGGAGAAGGGGATGGCAGAGGATGAAATGGTTGGATGGTACACTGATGCAATGGACAGGAGTTTGACTAAACTCCAGGAGTTGGTGATGGACAGGGAGGCCTGGCGTGCTGCAGTCCATGCGGTCACAGAGAGTCAGACATGACTGAGAGACTGAACTGAACTGAACTTCCTCTGCTAGACTAGACACTTCATGAGGGGAAGACTCCACCTTAGCATTTCTTCTCTCAGGGTCTAAAATAATGGTTGTAACACAGAGGGCACTCAATTAAAGTTTCAATGAATTGATTTTACACATTTTGGTGCAGATATTTGGCATTTATATATTCTGCTGACTACATGAGACAGGCATTGAGCTATTGCTCAAAATTTTATCAGGAAATCACAGGGCAAATTCTCCCCAAGGGTAAACTTAAAATTCTTGCCTTTTCCTATTGGTGATTTCAAGTATCTAAAGTTATAGTCATCTTCATGCCGTAAGATCATAAAGCCTTTTCATTTAGAGCAGGTATACATATGGGATTCCCAGGTGGCATGGCAGTAAAGAATCCACCTGTAAATGCAGGGGACACAGAGATGCAGGTTTGATCCCTGGGCTGGGAAGATCCCCTGGAGTAGGAAATGACAACCCACTCCAGTATTCTTGCCCACTCCAGAGGAGCCTGGCAGGCTACAGTCCATGGAGTTGCAGAGTTGGACACAACTGAGCAACCTATACACACACACACACACGTACATATATGTTTGGCTTTATAGCATACAGTAATAACTTTAAGATTAAATACCTAATTGTGAAAAAAGAGCTGCTCTTTCTAGAATCAAAGTCCTTTGAAAGTAGCCAGTGCTGTCTTATTAGTCAGTAAGCTCATGGAAATGTTGCCAGCATTTCTTTTCACTGTCTAGAAAAAAGAGTCTGTGAAGTGCCAAGTCTTTAGTGATTTATGTTTGTAAATAGCAATGTAAGAAACTCAAGGAAGCCAAAAAAGAAAATTTTTTAAAAATAAATATTCATTTGCTATCCAGATGGATATGACCTTTTTGCCCTAGCCTATTACTGACAATCCAGAAAGACTATGTGTAGTACTCATTCGTTTATCTTAACTGCATTTGCAGGTACTGCCACTACTCCAGGCTTAAAATGCCTTCAACCTGCATCCCTGTGGCTTTTTCTATAAGGAGTCACATTATTTTACCCACGTACTCTTATTATTTTTCTGACCTTTCAGAAAATTCAATAATAAAAAATTTACAAAATGAAATAATACTCAAGAATTCTACTTCCCCCCCCATGTCTGAACAAAACCTTCAGTTTCAGATTCATTGTACTGCATGGGGATCATATATAGAGGCACTGCTGTGGGGCTCCTAATCACAGATGCTCTGAAGTCAAACTGGTTTGAGTTCCAGGATGGATAGTGGATTGGTTTTAAGACTCTTGGGCAAGTTATCTCAATTTTCTAAGCCTCAGTCTTAAATCTACAAAATGGAGACCATTTAGCATCATTGTTTTCTTCCAGTGATTAAATGAATTAATTCATGTAAAGTGCTAGCGCAATGTTTGTGGCACATTAACAACTCAATAAATTTTTATTATTACTATACATCAACATGTATCACTGTTTTAAACTAAGATGCTTGGGTAATTGAGTGCTGAGTATATTTTCAATGGCTGCTTTCTTGTTTTGATTTAGATGCTGCCTTAAAGGTTGGCTTCCCTCATAGCTCAGTTGGTAAAGAATCCGCCTGCAATGCAGGAGACCTGGGTTCAATCCCTGGTTTGGAAAGATCCCCTGGAGGAGGGAAAGGCTACCCACTCCAGTATTCTGGCCTGGAGAATTCCAAGGACTGTATAGTCCAAGGGGTCACAAAGAGTCGGGCATGATTAAGCGACTTTCACTTTCACTTTAAAAGTTGAGGTATTTCATTTAGATGCATTTCACTCTCACAAAATTTTAAGAAACCTATAGCATCAAGTTTCCAGGATTTAGACTAGTCAGGATCCTATATCCTTTTATAAAAATATTTAAATGTCTATATGTCTAATACAAGATTAAAAACTTGAAATAGAACGGTGTTTGTTTTCATGTATCTGGTTGCATTTCTAAAGTACATGTCTCCGACTGTTTATATAAACATGTTTAGTCTAGTTCTTCAATTACACGGGGATGTTGGGTATAGGCACAGTTTTATGCAGGATAAGAAAAAACAAATAAGATTTCAATGGTAAACATGGCAGATAGTCTGAGCTAAGCCAGGTTCACAGACTGGAGAGAAGTAGGCAAGCCATTCAGAGCACAACAACTAATCAGATTGCCTAGTGAAGCGTATATACTAGTGAAGAGTTGATCAATAAAGCATGAAAGGCCAGGATCAAATCACAGAGGGCCTTGACTAACTGCCTGAGGTTGAAATTCATTATCCAAGTGATGATGACTGTTGGCCTTGGATAGCTGGACCTCCAAGTAGGTTTGTCAAGAGACACTAGAAATGATGAAGCTCTGAATCTATGGAGAATCCCTTCTAGCTCAGGAACTGGTCAAATTCTCAAAGAGATGGGGTGAGTATGGGTGGCTGGGAATCATGATCCATTCCTACCCTCACTCCCATTATCCTCATCTGCAAATCCTATGAAACCTACTCCCAATATATCTCAAGTCCACGGGCTTGGGACCCACCATATTCACTGCCACCTCAATATTCAAGCCACTCTCATCTCGTTTGCTGCCAAAGAGACTTCTAGCAAGTATTCTGGTTTCCAGTTTGCCCTGTTACTACCTAGTTTCCAAGACTTACCCATTCTTCACAGTGCATCCAACATAATAAAGTGCTAACAGAATGATTTTATTTATTTGCATAAAGACCTTTTAATAATTTGCCTATGACACCTCCATTAAAATCTATGTTCTTCTTCATTGCTCTTACTTCACAATATATTCTAGCCACACACACACACACACACACACACACACATATTTTTCACTTACTCTTCATATCGAGCTGTTTCCTGCCTCAGGAAACAGTATTCCTTCTATATGGAGTGTTCTTTGACCACAAGCAAATCATATCAGGGTTGCCTCCTCTCCAGCCTTAACATCTCAGCTTTAAGATTTTCTCCTTTCTGATTCAATGAGGTTGCACTGTTATTCTCTGACTCGACACCTTTTCTTTTCTTTCAAGTACTTTCTGCAATTTAGAGCTGTTCTATTTTTTGTTCACCAGTGTGTGTATTAAGGGCATCCATGGTAGCTCATAGTAAAGAATCTGCCTGTATAGCAGGAGACCCGTGTTTGACCTCTGGGTCAGGAAGATCTCCTGGAGAAGGTGTAGGTATGTGTATCTGTGTCTCTGTGTGTTTTGTGTGTTTGGGTATTTTTGTTTGTTTCCCATGCCATAAATTCTGTGAGGGTAGGAGCCACATTAGTACCAGAATAAAGTAAGCACCTGGTAAATTCTTAAACAATGATGAATAAAGACTAAAAAAATGAATGAGAATCAAAAATATCATTAATAAATAAATGAGAAGTCACAGGAATATATGTTATTTTTGAAGTAAAAAGAGAAAAGAATCAAAGAAACTGCTTAGGAAGAAAACCTAAGAACCTCTATCCATAGTTCTTTGGGCACTCTATCAGATCTAATCCCTTTAATCTATTTCTCACTTAAACTGTATAATCATAAGGGATTTGATTTAGGTCCTACATAAATGGTCAAGTGTTTTTCCTCACATTCTTCAATTTAAGTCTGAATTTCACAATAAGGAGTTCATGATCTGAGCCACAGTCATCTCCCGGTCTTGTTTTTGCTGACTATGTATAGACCATTTCCATCTTCAGCTATAAAAAATATAATCAATCTGATTTCAGTATTGACCATCTGATGATGTCCTTGTGTAGAGTCATCTCTTGTGTTGTTGGAAGAGGCTGTTTGCTATGACCAGTGTGTTCTCTTGGCAAAACTCTATTAACCTTTGCTTTGCTTTGCTTTGCTTGGTACTCCAAAGCCAAACTTGCCTGTTATTCCAGGTATTTTTTGACTTCCTACTTTTGCATTCCAGTTTCCTATGATGAAAAGGTAATTTTGTTTTAACGTTAGTTCTAGAAGGTCTTGTAGGTCTTCATAGAACCAGTCATCTTTAGCTTCTTCAGCATTAGTGGTTGGGACATAGTCATGGATTACTGTGACATTGAATGGTTTGCCTTGAAAATGAACGAAGATCATTCTGTCATTTTTTGAGATTGCACCCAGGTTCTACATTTCAGACTTTTTAGTTGACTATGAACACTACTCCATTTCTTCTAGGGGATTCTTGCCACAGTAGTAGATGTAATGGTCACCTGAATTAAATTCACACATTCCTGTCCATATTAGTTCAGTTCAGTTCAGTTGCTCAGTCATGTCTGACTCTTTTAGACCCCATGGACTGCAGCACACCAGGCCTCCCTGTTCATCACCAACTCCCAGAGTTTACTCAAACTCATGAACATTGAGTCGCTGATGCCATCCAACAATCTCATCCTCTTTCATCCCCTTCTCCTCCTGTCTTCAATCTTTCCCAGCATCAGGGTCCGTTCAAATGAGTCAGTTCGCATCAGGTGGCCAAAGTATTGAGTTTCAGCTTCAATATTAGTCCTTCCAATGAATATTCAGGACTGATTTCCTTTAGAGAATAGAAAGGACTGCTTGGATCTCCTTGAAGTCCAAGGGACTCTCAAGAGTCGTCTCCAATACCACAGTTCAAAAGCATCAATTCTTCAGTGCTCAGCTTTCTTTATAGTCCAACTCTCACATCCATACATGACCACTGGAAAAACCATAGCCTTGACTAGATGGACCTTTGTTGGCAAAGTAATGTCTCTGCTTTTTAATACGCTATCTAGTTTGGTCACAACTTTTCTTCCAAGGAGCAAGTGCCTTCTAATTTCATGGCTTCAGTCACTATCTGCAGTGATTTTGGAGCCCCCAAAATAAAGTCTGTCACTGTTTCCATTGCTTTCCCATCTATTTGCCATGAAGTGATGGGACCGGATGCCATGATCTTAGTTTTCTGAATGTTGAGTTTTAAGCCAACTTTTTCACTCTCCTCTTTCACTTTCATCAAGAGGCTCTTTAGTTCTTCTTCACTTTCTGCCATAAGGGTAGTGTCATCTGCATATCTGAGGTTATTGGTATTTCTCCTGGCAATCTTGATTCCAGCTTGTGCTTCATTCAGCCCAGCATTTCTCATGATGTATTCTGCACAGATGTTAAAAAAGCAGGGTGACAATATACAGCCTTAACATACTCCTTTCCCTATTTGTAACCAGTCTGTTTTTCCATGTCCACTTCTAACTGTTGCTTCTTGACTTGCATACAGATTTCTCAAGAGGCAGGTCAGGTGGTCTTGTATTCCCATCTCTTTCAGAATTTTCCACAGTTTGTTCTGATCCACACAGTCAAAGGCTTTGGCATAGTCAATAAAGCAGAAATAGATGTTTTTCTGGAACCCTCTCACTTTTTCAATGATCCAATGGATGTTGGCAATTTGATCTCTGGTTCCTCTGCCTTTTCTAAATCCTAGAACACCTGGAATTTCATGGTTCACGTACTTTTGAAGCCTCACTTGGAGAATATTCAGCATTCCTTTGCTAGTGTGTGAGATGAGTGCAATTGTGCAGTAGTTTGAACATTCTTTGGCATTGCCTTTCTTTGGGATTAGAATGAAAACTGACCTTTTCCAGTCCTAGTCCTGTGGCTACTCACTGCTGAGTTTTCCAAATTTGCTGGCTTATTGAGTACAGCACTTTTACAGCAGCATCTTTTAGGATTTGAAATGCATCAACTGGAATTCCATCACCTCCACTAGCCTTGTTCATAGTGATACTTTTAGTTCATGATTCCTAAAATGTGGATGCTCACTCTTGCCATCTCCTATGTTTGATCAAACATCTCAAGTATTTGTTCACTTCCAATTCACCTTGATTCATGGACCTAGCATTCCAGGCTCCTTTGCATTATTGTTTTTTTTACAGCATCGAACTTTACTTTTACCACCAGACACATCCACAACTGGGCATTGTTTCCACTTCAACTCAGCCTCTTTATTCCTTCTGGAATTGTTTCTGCACTCTTCTCCAGTAGCATATTGGACATCTACTGAGCTGGGGGGGTTCATCTTTCAATGTCATATCTTTTTGCCTTTTCATACGTTTCATGGAGTTGTTTTTAAATTTTACTTATTTTAATTGGAGGCTAATTACTTTACAATATTGTATTGGTTTTGCCATACATCAACATGAATCCTCCACGGGTGTACACGTGTTCCCCATCCTGAACCCCCTTCCCACCTCCCTCCCCATACCATCCCTCTGGGTCATCCCAGTGCACCAGCCCCAAGCATCCTGTATCATGCATTGAACCTGGACTGTCGATTCGTTTCATATATGATATTATACATGTTTCAATGCCATTCTCTCAAATCATCCCACCCTCTCCCTCTCCCAGAGTCCAAAAGACTGTTCATTACATCTGTGTCTCTTTTGCTGTCTCGTACACAGGGTTATCATTACCATCTTTCTAAATTCCATATATATGTGTTAATATACTGTATTGGTATTTTTCTTTCTGACTTACTTCACTCGGTATAATAGGCTCCAGTTTCATCCACCTTAATAGAACTGATTCAAATGTATTCTTTTTAATGGCTTAGTAATACTCCATTGTGTATATGTACCACAGCTTTCTAATCCATTCATCTGCTGATGGACATCTAGGTTGCTTCCATGTTCTGGCTATTATAAACAGTGCTGCAATGAACACTGGGGTACACATGTCTTTTTCAATTCTGGTTTCCTTGGTGTGTATGCCCAGTAGTGGGTCATAAGGCAGTTCTATTTCCAGTTTTTTAAGGAATCTCCACACTGTTCTCCATAATGGCTGTACTAGTTTGCATTCCCACCAACAGTGTAAGAGGGTTCCCTTTTCTCCACAGCCTCTCTAGCATTTATTGCTTATAGACTTTTGGATTGCAGCGATTCTGACTGGTGTGAAATGGTACCTCATTGTGGTTTTGATTTGCATTTCTCTGATAATGAGTGATGTTGAGCATCTTTTCATGTGTTTGTTAGCCATCTGTATGTCTTCTTTGGAGAAATGTCTGTTTAGTTCTTTGGCCCATTTTTTGATTGGGTCGTTTATTTTTCTGGAATTGAGTTGCTTGTGTATTTTTGAGATTAGTTCTTTGTCAGTTGCTTCATTTGCTATTATTTTCTAAAGGCAAGAATCCTGAAGCGGCTTGCCATTCCCTTCTCCAGTGGACAACGTTTTCTCAGAATTTTTCACAATGACCCATCCATCTCAGGCGGTCCCACACAGCATGGCTCACAGTGTCACTGACTTATGCAAGGTTGTGGTCCATGTGATCAGTTTGGTTAGTTTTCCGTGACTGTGGTTTTCATTCTATTCTGATAGATAAGGAAAACAGGCTTGTTCAAGTTTAGCCTGAAGCCAAACTATGGTGGGGGTAATGGTGGTAATGTTGACCTCCTTCAAAAAGACTTATGCCAGCACATGGGGCCTCCCAGGACTGTCATAGTCAGTGCCCCTGACACTGTGGCAGGCCATCTGAATGCAGAGTTCCAGAGAATAGCAAGGATATATAAGCAAGTCTTTAAGTTAACAATAAAAAGAAATAGAGAAAAGCAATAGAATGGAAAAGACTAGAGAGTTTTTCAAGAAAATTAGAGATGACAACGAACATTTCATGCAAATATGGGCACAATAAATGCCAGGAATGGTATGGACCTAACAAAAGCAGAAGATATTATGAAGAGGTGTCAAGAATACACAGAAGAACCATACATATAAGATCTTAATGACCCAGACAACCACAAAGGTGTGATCACTAATCTAGAGTCAGATAACCTGGAGCTAAAGTCAAGTGGGCCTTAGGAAGCATCACTGCAAACAAAGCTAATGGAGGTGATGGAATTCCAGCTTTGCTATTTCAAATCCTAAAAGATGATGCTGTTAGAGTGCTGTACTAAATACGCCAGTAAATTTGGAAAACTCAGCAGTGAACACAGGACTGGAAAAAGTCAGTTTTCATTCCAATCCCAAAAAAGGGCAATACTAAAGAATGTTCAAACCACTGCACGATTGCATTCATTTCACATGCTAGCAAAGTAATGCTCAAAATCCTTCAAGCTAGGCTTAACAATATGTGAACTGAGAACTTCCAGATGTTCAAGTTGGGTTTAGAAAAGGCAGAGAAACCAGAGATCAAATTGCCAACATCTGTTGGATCATAGAAAAAGTTGGTGAGTTCCAGAAAAACATATGCTTCTGCTCCACTGACTATGCTAAAGATTTTGACTGTGTGGATCACAATAAACTGTGGGAAATTCCCAAAGAGATGGGATTTTGATACCAAACCAGTCAATCCTAAAGTACCAGACCACCTTACCTGCCTCCTGAGAAACCTGTATGCAAGTCAAGAAGCAACAGCTAGAACGGGGCATGGAGCAATGGACTGGATCAAAATTGGTAATTATCACAAGGCTGTTTATTTAACTGATATGCAGAGTTCAGTTCAGTTCAGTCACTCAGTCGTGTCTGACTCTTTGCAACCCCATGAATCACAGTACGCCAGGCCTCCCTGTTCATCATCAACTCCTGGAGTTTACCCAAACTCATATGCAGAGTACATCATGTGAAATGCAGGGCTGGATGAAGCACAAGCTGGAGTCAAGATTGCCAGAAGAAATATCAAATATCAAACCTCAAATATGCAGATGACGCCACTCTTATGGCAGAAGGAAATGAGCCTCTTGATGAAGGTGATGTAGAGAGTGAAAAATTTGGCTTAAAACTCAACATTCAAAACAGTAACACCATGGCATTTAGTCCCATAACTTGAAGAAAATAGATGGGGAAACAATGGAAATAGCGATAGACTTTATTTTCTTGGATTCCAAAATCACTGTGGACAGGTGACTGTAGCCATGAAATTAAAAAACGCTTGCCCCTTGGAAGGAAAGCTATGACCAACCTAGATAATGTATTAAAAAGAAGAGACACTACTTTGCCTATAAGCGTCTGTAAAGTCAAAGCTATGGTTTTTCCAGTAGTCATGTACAGATATGAGAGCTGGACAGTAACAAAGATAGAACACTGAAGATTTGATGCTTTCTAACTTTGGTGCTGGAGTCCTTTGGACAGTGAGAAGATCAAACCAGTCAATCTTAAAAGAAATCAGCCCTGAATCTTCATTGCAAGGACTGATGCTGAAACTGAAGTTCTAACCTTTGGCCACCTGATGCCAATAGCCAACACATTGGAAAAGGGAAAGATTGAAGGCAGGAGGAGAAGGTAACAACAGAAGATGAAATGGTTGAATGGCATCACTGACTCAACGTTCATTAGTTTGAGTGGACTCCAGGAGATGGTGAAGGATAGGGAAGCCTGGCGTGCTGCAGTCTATGGAGTTGCAAAGAATTGGACATGACCAGGCAATTGCATAACACCAATAAAATATTCTAGGCACTGCAGGAAGTGATTTACATTGGTTATTTCATTTAATCTTTGAAGTACTTCTTAAAGGCAATGTTCCTGACTGCTAACTTTTGCCCTTCTATATCTACTCTCCATTCTTTCCACTGTGTAGTAAAAATCTATCACTGGCCTTCACCTTGAACATCTGGCAAGTAATCTCTATCCCCTGGAAAAGTTAAGACTGCTTTCAATGGCCTGTGAGCCTTAGATAATGCTGGATAGTTTAACTGTAAAACTGAGGGAAGGGGTTCATCATGATAGAGAAAAACAACAGTGTAATTTAGGGTATGGGCTTTGCATCACAGAGTGTCAGTTAACTGGGAGACTAAGATAAACCACGTGGGCAATCAATCAATCTTCTTTATGTAATAGACACAATAAAATATAGAATACCAAGGCTCAGGTGAGCTCCCATGTTAGGCAATACTACAGGCATACTGTCACACATGGATGCCAGGAAAATTATGCGTCATAATGTGACTCCACAAGGATAAGATAATAGAAGCTTTGCATTTGTATTTTTTTCAGACCCTGCCCCATGTGCTTTTTCCATTGGCCAATTTTATTTTGTATCCTTTCCCTACGATAAACCATAACTATGAGTCTAAGAGCTTTCAGTGAGTTATGTCAGTCCTTCTAGCAGACTATTGAACCTGAAGGTAGTTTTGAGAACCTCCTCACCAAATGCAGTTGGAGACAGAAGTGAGGGGAACATTGAGGGTGGTTCCCTCTAACTCTGTAGTTGGCTTACACTCTTGCATCCACCATGATCTCAGATATGGGAGCTGAACTGTATGTATTACACAGATGAGCTCAATCTTTAACTGAAGGTTAAGTACAGTCAGTGAGGAGCCCAGAAGGCTATAGAGAGGGAGGAGAGAGAAGCTGGCATTTATTCATGCGGTTCTCTCCCAGTAGGACTGCTTCCGATTGGCTGTATTCCTCTCTGATAGAAAGTCCCCACTTCTATTAAGACAGAATGTTCTACATGATTCAGCTTTTCATTCTAGAATCCAGTTAACTCATCCCTCCTTTGGATAGAGAAGGAAGATGCAGAAGTGAAGGTGAGTGACAGCACTTTCAATGGATTCCTGAACATCCTCCCCTAGTTACTACTCAATATCCCACATACTTTCACAATTAGCCCTATAAATAAATCCTTGTCAATTTCTCCTAAAGAGGTCTCCTGAAGAGGTCTTTTTTATCAGGAGCCTCACTCATACAGGAAAGCACTATAATAATTTACAGATGAGGAAAGAGAGGCTCAAAGAGATAAAAAATCACTTGTTTAAAGTCACATACTAAGGGTAAAAGTGAGATTGGAACCTAGCTTTGTCTAACAGCAGAGCATATGCTCTTTGCATGATGACAGGCAGAAGACAAGCTGACAAAGGAGATAATGAAGGGAAAGCAAGAGACTAGGCGGGGAACCAGAAAGATGCAGCTTCTCAGGGAATTTCAGCCAGAGACTGAGGATCGGGCGGGGAGCAGCATGAAGATGGAAAAATGTTTCAAAGAAGACAGAGTGCTCAATTAACACTGAATTAAAGCAGTGTGACACAAGGGCATTTGAAGCATAAAGAAATAAATATATAAAAAATAAATATATAAACACTATGCCGGTCAATTAATCATAGTGAAGCATACAGTGTATGAAAGTGTGTGTATATGTTTATCAGTGTACATACACAAATTTACCTACCTACATACACAACACACATATATAAACAGACCATAGAGGATACAGAATAAGAGACAGTATGTGAGAAGACAGATGGCCTAATTTGTTTCATCTATCACTAATAATTTTGAAGAAATGTTTGTGACTGATGGGGAGCATTATTCATTGTGGAAAAGGAACATTTCACACTAAACTTTGGCAGAGAAAAATGTATTTGGTATGAAATAATTTCTCACATTTCCAAGCTGGTATAAATTAATATGCAAAAAGCACCAAGAAAAAAAAATGATTGATTTTCATATTTTCATGAAATCAATATGCCATTTAAATTTGTCATTTTATGCATATTTTGTAAAAAAGTACTACTTTCCAATTCTAGGGGGCAAAGTGACAGAATGCACTGTGTATATGCTCTAAAACTGAGCAAACTTTCTTAAACAAAACAAAAAAATTAAGAAAAAACATCAAACAATAAATTATGATCTCTCCAAGTTAACATTGTTTTTAATTTTTAATAGCATATATATCTTTAGGCAATTGAAAGAAAAACCTATTAGTGTTATCAAAAGCAATTAAAAAGATGCCATTATTTTCCAACTAAAATTTAATATAGACAATAGCAATGTTGAAAGATACCTAATTACTATTCTCTAAATTTTAAACTTCCCAGAACAAACCATGAGGTCATTCTAATTTTAGAAAAGACATCTCAAAAGTCTAACTCAAATCTCTTCTGTTCTTTTGTTCACTGGATTAATGGGCTAATCAGGCGGTGAAGCCAGCTATCTCTGCCAATAACAATAAAAGAGGAATTCCTTGAGAGAGCTGTTTTTTACTCAGCTTTCAGTCTGGTTCACAGCCATGACAGAGGCTGGGTGCATGGATACGCTTTGGCAAAGGAGAGTGGATGCTATCCCAGGAGCAGAGAGGGGGCTGCTCAGCAAATGTTTTATTTTTGCAATCTAAGCAAAGACACTCACTATGATTTTTCTTTAATTGCCCCTTTTTTAAACTGAAGGAAATGGACTGCATTTGGGAAGGCAAAAAGATTCCTCACCTTGGAGCAACACCTTTTCACTGGTAATGATAGCTGGGCATGTAAGAAAGAGGCTTTGTGCTCTGTAGGAAGGAGCGCTTGGATCTATTAGCAATGTCTGCAGAGGGGTGAGTCACAGTGGTCATGCTATTTATTTCCTAGATGACTGCTAGATTTCCTTTGAGGACAAACATTTGGTATAATGAGGAATAATAATAAACTAGTCTATACCACTGGACTTGAGTCTTTTCATCCAAAAAAATTAGAAAATTATAATTAAGAACATCTATGGCAGAAAGTGAAAAGGACCTAAAAAGCCTCTTGATGAAAGTGAAAGAGGAGAGTGAAAAAGTTGGCTTAAAGCTCAACATTCAGAAAACGAAGATCATGGCATCTGGTCCCATCACTTCATGGGAAATAGATGGGGAAACAGTGGAAACAGTGTCAGACTTTATTTTGGGGGGCTCCAAAATCACTGCAGATGGTGACCGCAGCCATGAAATTAAAAGACGCTTACTCCTTGGAAGAAAAGTTATAACCAACCTAGATAGCATATTCAAAAGCAGAGACATTACTTTGCCAACAAAGGTCAGTCTAGTCAAGGCTATGGTTTTTCCAGTGGTCATGTATGGATGTGAGAGTTGGACTGTGAAGAAAGCTGAGTGCCGAAGAATTGATGCTTTTGAACTGTGGTGTTGGAGAAGCCTCTTGAGAGTCCCTTGGACTGCAAGGAGATCCAACCAGTCCATTCTGAAGGAGATCAGCCCTGGGTGTTCTTTGGAAGGAATGATGCTAAAGCTGAAACTCCAGTACTTTGGCCACCTCGTGCAAAGAGTTGACTCATTGGAAAAGACTCTGATGCTGAGACGGATTGGGGGCAGGAGGAAAAGGGGACGACAGAGGATGAGATGGCTGGATGGCATCACCGACTTGATGGATGTGAGTCTGAGTGAACTCCGGGAGTTGGTAATGGACAGACAGGGAGGCCTGGTGTGCTGCGATTCATGGGGTCACAAAGATTCGGACACGACTGAGTGACTGAACTGAACTGAACTGAACTGAAGGTCTCTTAAAACTAGAATATTCTATGTTTTTAGGTAGAAAAGATTTTTTAAAGTGTTTTAATTGCTATTTACAGATTAATAATTATAATGAACACTGATGATTATATTCACCAATTTAAGTAGCACGTAGATTCTAAACGTATAAGTATACAAAACAATGATTCTCCTGGGACCTTTGTTGTACTTCTCACTAATCCCCAACCAATCGCCACATAGGGCCCAGATGCCTAATGGAGATGGGGCCACCTAGAACTGGTTTCCTTCCTGCAGAGATTGCTAAGGTGGAAAGACCACACAAATTTCAAAGAAACGATCACCGGACTCTCTTCAGATCTGTCCAGAATGGATAATTAAGCCAGTTTCCAGGGCCAAAGACAGGACACTGTCCCCCCAAAAGTTATTTTTTATTTGCAAATATATCATGAAACAAGTGACACTTCCATCTCTAATACAGTTATACTGGAACTTCCACAACCAGGATCTCTGCCATCCCTACCCTTCTCCAAAGACAGTTTCCTAGATAACAGAAATGAGGTAATAAATATTATCTGGAACTTCACAACACAGATTTATAGGTTGAAAGGTAAACAGTTCTTAGCAACAGTGAGTCACATATTTTGTCAGAAATATAAAACTAGATGTAAAACTAGAGTGAGAAAAACACCTGCCAAGGGTAAAGTCCAAAGGAACTTTGAATAAAGAAAGTTAGGAATTCTATTGGAAAAAAATCAGGAGCACCACAAAACTGTAAAGGGTTGCAGGCTCCACCTCAAAAGGCAGCCTTGGCATCTGAAAATGATAGCAATTGACATGCTGCAAAACATTCCACCAAAGTTTAAAGCAGTATGTCCCAAGGCTGCACTGCTGATAACTGTCATGACAAATAGCGATTAGTATTCAGTTGATGGATACTAGTTTAAGGAAGTAATCATGCATGGAGATGCTAGCTAGAAAAAACTGCTGTTTTATTGTTGTTAAGTAAAAAATATTGTCTGATAAGAAAGGAACTGGTGATTGGAAAATTTTTACCAAGAAGATAAGAAAATTGGGTCATCAAAACTTGGCCAGAGTAAGTTGTTTTTGCAAACTAGACTTTACAAGTCTGCCACATTGAGCCTCATTGGGTAAATACTGAGTGTAAAGTGATTTTCCCTGATGAGTTTGGACTCCTGATTCACTGGGGAACCCAAAATTCTCTGCTGCACCATTACAGCTACACTGAAGGAGCCATGGACAGCAGGCATATCATATAATCTTTTAACTAATCCCCAGATAGAATAAACCTTCATTTCATAGTTATGTATATAAATAGACATATATTTGAATTTCAGTTAAGTAATTAAAAAGGATTACCTATTTGACCTTTTTCTTACACTACTGTTAATTCAATTCTCTCAACTTAAATTTCATATCAGAAAAAATCATGAGTTTAAATAAAAACATTTGTACTTCTTAGTTTCTAAGTAAATGATGCTATGTACAGTATTACTAAAAGTTCATATCATATAAAGAACATTTACAAATTTACAACAAAAAAACAAACAACTCATGTCAAAAACTGGCAAAGAACATCAATAGACATTTCTTCAGAGAAGATATACAACTAGTCAAGAAGCATAGATACTTAAAACAATTGGGCTTAAAGAAATTCAAATCAAAACTGTAAGATATTACTTCACATCCACTAGAATGGTGAGAATTTAAAAACTGGAAATAAGCATTGGCAAGGATGTAGAGAAACTGTAACCCTCAGCTAGTGGAAATGTAAACTAGTATAGCAGCTGTGAAAAACAGTTTGGTGGTTCCTTAAAAAGTTAAATAGTGAATGACATGTAACCCTGCAATTTTGCTCCTAGGTGTATACCCTCCAAAACTGAAAATAGGGATTCAAACAAATACTTGTACATGAATGTTCATAGCAGCACTATTCACAATACCCAAAAGGTAGAAAAAATCCAAATGCCAATTAGTGTATGAATGAATAAACAAAATGTAGATATGCATACAATGGAATGTTGAATAACATTTTATGGTTGAATAACCATAAAAAGTGCTGATACCTCCTACAATGAGAATGAGCCTAGAAAAAATATATTAAGTGAGAGAAACCAACATGAAAAGGTCACATACTGTATAATTTCCTTTATATGGAATATCCAGACTATTTCCAGAAAGGTAAATTCATAGAAATAGAAAGTAGACTGGTGGTTGCTGAGAGCTAGAATAAAGGGAGAACAAGGAGTGATTACCTAATGGGTATAGGGTTTTCTTTTGGAGCACAGAAAATGTTTTGGAATTTGATGGAGGTGGTAGTTGTACAACACCATGAAGGCACTAAATACCACTTACACTTGAAAATGGTTAATTTTATGTTATATAAATTTCACTTCTTTTTTTAAGTTTATAGCAGACTTCCCAAGACTTTGCTGATGTCAAGAGTCCATAAAAAATGATGGGGTTATTACAAATGAATGAAAGAATTTTAAAAGAAAATATTGTCCACTGCCAAGTCTGGGACAATGGAAGAATCTCAATGAATAATGATGGTTATGACTGACTCAGAGGAAGATGAATCCATTAGTCCTTACTGGTACTAAACAAAAAGAGAGAAAATACAAAGCTATTCATTATATGAGGATGCCAACTAATAAATATACTATGGGCCCCCCATATTCAATTAGAGCTACTACTGGGCTTCCCTGGTAGCTCAGCTGGTAAAGAATCTACCTGCAATGCCGAAGACCTGGGTTCGATCCCAGGGTAGGGAAGATTCCCTGGAGAAGGGAAGAGCTACCCACTCCAGTATCCTAGTATTCTGGCCTGGAGAATTCCATGGCCTATGTAGTCCATGAAGTTGCAGAGTCAGACACGACTGAGCGACTTTCACTTTTACTTTTCTCTTTCAGGCGAGAATCATCACTGAATGCTAAACCTACTGCATGAGTTGACAATGAATACATTATTTGACAATGAAAACATATTACCTAATATCAAAAAAAGTTAATACTACAGTGGATAAACCTAGCAGACACTGCCTTTGCTAAGGGATCATCCTTGACATCATTAAAACTGAAGCAAACTAACATTGTTTACCTCCTGATACGATGTGCTAAGGTTGTATTACTTTCAAATGCAAAACCTCAATTCAATCATGAATAAATGTTAGAAAAACCAAAATTAAGGGAAAAACCAAAATTCATACAAAATTCAAAAAATGTCAGTGTCATGAAAACCAGTTCAATGAAACGTAACAACTAAAGGCAACATGTGACGCTCAGTTCGATTCTTAATTAAGACAAGCAAATGGCTATCAAGAAAACTGTTCGAACAACTGATGAAAATTGAATATTATACATTTAATATTATCAAATATCAAACTATACAATTGATAATAGTATTGTTCTGTTGTCAAAAATCCTGAATTGGACAGCTGTTGTAGGATTATATAAGATAAAATTTCTTAGAATTTAACACTAAAGAGTCATCATATACAATTAATTTTTATGTAGGTCAGCAATAATGATAGCAATAAAAATGACAATATGTGTGTTGTCTATATATACACATAGAGAGAGAGAAAGATCAAGCAAACACACAAAGATGCTGTTAATTGTTGTGAGTGTTTGGGAATTCACTGTAATATTCTTGTGATTTCTCTATAAGTTTGAATTTTTTTTAATTAAAAACTAAATTTTTTAAAATTGTATTTTTGAAGTAAGTTTGTTTTCATTCAAGCCTATATACTTGTTCCGATCAAAGACTATGTTCTCAGCCATACTATCACTTCATTGCCATTTTCTTCTTAGAAGCATGGCAAACAGAAATGAGAAATCCTATTTATCAAGTCTATCCACTTGCCAGTGCAAGATTATTCCTCATGGCATCATTTCCACTATTATTTGAGGTTCACTTTTAGGAGGCTCAAATTTTAGGGTTCCACCATCCTCTTGAGAGGTATTAATATCTTCTGTTAACTGTTGATGGCTGAAATACAGGTCATCCTGAAATGATTATTAATAATCGTGTTACCAATTATGTTGCAAAATTTGCCACTGAGGAAGATAATACTTATTTCCAATGGTCTGTGCACCAACCTTCTTTAGTTATTAACCTTTGGCTTCTGCATGAGGAAAATAGAAAAATGCTGTTATTTGGCATACATTATTATGTGTAAGGACATAAGTATTTCCTAGCCCGGCTTTGGCCTCTCCTTAGGACCCTGTACAATAACCAATCTCTGATAACCAACCACTCAAATGGCAAGTACTTTTGTGCAGAAAACACTTCCTAGATTCTACCTAATGACTTTGACTGTTGAACTATTGTCTCAGTAAACAACAGAGCTGAAAGGGACCTCAGAGACAACCAGGTTTAATTCTCTCATTTTGGAGATAAAGCACAGGGTCCAAAAAGGTTGAATGTCCTACCCAAACTAATACAGTAAATTGAGGTCAGAGAGAGAGAAAGCAACCTGGTCTTTTAATTGCCTGACCTTTCATCTCTCCATCTACCATGATACCTCATAGAATAGTTCAGTCTTTCTGTTAGCTGATTACTACTTTAAATGTCTAAGAAAATTTATAGAATACTGACTTGCTTTTCATAAACACTACACGTCCAATAATCTTTCAAAGCAAGGTTTATTTTAACAAAGCTAAAAGAGCTTTATTTCTTAAGGTTCAGACCAAAATCCAGTTAATCCCAGTCCCATGGAAAATACATGGTCCCATGAAGCAAATCTTTAGTTCTCTCATTTTTGGACATAGTTCTGTCTAAATGCTTGTTCCTCTGCCAATTATCTAGAATTCTCTCAACAATATTTAGCACACTTTGGAAAGGGAAGTTGGCTCATGGCGATTTCATCCATACAGACACTGTTGGGAATCAACATTCTAATGTTCTTGCTAATGAGCATTGATTACAAAAGAAGAAGGTGACAGAGTCTCAAGTTTTCTTAAAAATACGATGTTTTTTTTGCTTCCAGAAACATTTGAATGGTTAGTTTTCCTTCCATTTCTGGTCCTGACCAAGACAGCAAGCACATAACAAATTTTGGTGTAGCTTTGTAGTACTTTTTACTACAATTAAAAAAAAAAAAAACAGATTCTGAAATTCTTGAGAAAATTTATTCATAGAGAATTTGTAAGAAAAAAGAAATCTGGGGGATTTCTGGGGCAAATACAAGTGACTGATAACAATTCAATGGAAAGACCAAAATAAAAAACCAAATAGAATGGAATGAAGATCACAGCAAGTCAGGAAGTGAGACCATGGCTCTAAGGCAGTGTTTTCTAGAATTTAGATTCTAATAGGAGCAGAATATTCTAGCAGTTATATTTTTAAACAGCTTACTTTCAAACTCTTAAAAAAATTCTTAATATACCATCATAAATCTCTACTTGTAGGGACCAAATCTCATGATCAATATTTTGTTTTCATAACCCTCAAAATCACACGAGCATTAACACAGCTAGCCACTCCATTCTTCTTGGGTTTTCCTAACACTGAGCTCTTCTGGCTTCCTTCTTGCCATTTGTCCCCTCTCCTCCCTTAGCAACTTTTCCACCTATGGTTCACATTAAATGATAGAGGGCCTCAGGTCAGATCTCTGGATGTCTGTGTCTCTGTACACTCTTTCCCCAGGAGGTTTCATCTAAGGATGTGTGGATGACTTTCAAATTTACCTCTTCAACTCTGCTCTCTCCTCTGGGCTCCAGGTTCACACATCCAAAATTGTGATGAAGATTATTATCTAGCTAAAAGATAACCCTAGCCTACCTCACTATTCTGGAATACACAGAGAAAAAAACAAATGAATACTTTGCTTTTATTCATAGCCAATGAAATTGATCTCCCCAGCGTTGTACCTACTGGCTATAAGAATATCAAATGAACAAAATATGCTACCTTGTTTAAACTTGGCCTAGTCTGATAGTTTGAGAGAGCCTTCAGATAATATTTAATTTCACCCCAGGGAGAGAAAATAACACTTCAAATATCCGCCCTCATGACACTGGAGGAAGGGGTCCATTGGCTTTCATGATAATCCTTCTTACGTTCTAGCTCCTTGCTCCTCAAAATGTGGTCTTTGCACCAGCAGCATTGATGTCCCCTGGGAGCTTGTTTGAGATACACAGCCCCAGTCTCCACTCCAGCCCTACTGGATCAGGAGCTGCATTTTAACCAGATCCTTAAGTGATTCACTCTGCCGATGCTCTGAGCTTCAATCTATGATTACTACAATGTTTGTGAGATTGTGGTTGGTTAGTTTGGCTTGGTATTTTGATTTTTGTCTCCATCATTTTGCTCAGAGCCTGGCAGTTCTGTGTAGCCCAATCATCCTCAACCCAGGCTGCACTAGTGGCAAACTCCAGAATGACTGGCTTGTCCTCTATCCAATGTGGAGCTCAGGTACCAGCCCAGCCTCTGCTGTATGGACTCCAGCCACCAGGCCACTGTGTCTCAACCCAGCTCCTGTGGTTCAGGAAAGTGAAACCTTTTGGCTGACTATTTGGTGTGGCTGGATTGTTCTGGCTCAGTGTTAAGAGTGACAGGAGAGCAGACGTGTGGTTCTTCACCAGAGATAGAAGCAATGATTTTATTTACTTAATGCATTTATCCATCTCTAGGAGGACATGTTGAAAGACATTTCTCCAATCACCTTACTCTCATCTCTCTCCCTTCTTTTCTTCTCACAAATCCTCAGACTAGGCCAAATAAAAAGCTTTAATTTTCCTTCCATGACATCTTATTTTTCTTCCTTCTGATTCTACAGAAGAGTGGATAGTCTTTCTTCAACTTGAGGAAAATGACATGGGCTGAGACACCTGAGCTCAGATGGAATCAGGGAAATCTTCATTTCAAAATGAAAGTCTAGCTTGTCATATTCATCTAGAAATCCACACCTTAGAGCCTTTGTACTAACTGTTTCTTCTGCTCACTGCATAATTATTTATATAAAGACAGAGATGAATATTGTACTGACTACTTTTCAGAATTCATTCTGTGAAAAATTATAATCTTCCTTCAGGGAAGTGAATGAGTAGACTCAATAATGGCAAAGATTTTTTGTTTTTGTTTTTTGCCTTACATAGTCAAGCAAAATATGAAAGCATTTTAAGCATTGTGTAACACTATGCTTCTATTTTCATTATGCAGGCCAAACAGAACTCTGGGGATGGGGCACCCTGTTCTTCCTGCAGAATCTCACATCTCCCTTAATATCATCACCACCTGTCCACCAAGACAGTGACAACACAATGTAGGAGTCTTCTGTAAATCATCTTTTCCTATATCCTTTACACACAATTAGTCAGCAGTCTTTTTCATGTGTAAATTTCAAATATCTCTGGAATCCTACCATCTCTCGCCACTACTCAGCTATCATGGAAGTCAAGCCTTAGCATCTGTTTCACCCCTTAACTCCTATTTCGCTCTAAGTGTCTGTGTAGTACCTTTGTTATTTTTGAAGCAGTGCATAAAAATGATAAATCCAGTAATATCTCTCCTCTAATAAAACCATTTAATGGCTGCCCATTACAATCCAAATCTAACTTCCTTGACACAGTCTGTAAGCCCATGAATGATCTCATTTCAGGGTGCCGTTTGGGCATCATGTCCTACCACTTCCTTTTTTTTTTTTTTCATTACACTTAGGTTGCACTCAGCTTTTTTGTCCCTAAGACACATTAACATTCATGTCTTGGGACCTCTGCATGCACTGTTATTCTTCCTGAAACACTGGGGCCTGACCTTCCTTTTAACATTTAACAAATGTCACCTTCTCAGAGGGAACACCTTCAAGAATGTATGTTAGATGTCCTTCTTTGTTATTCACCATGCTATTATTGGGCCTTAACTTTAAAAAAAAATATGGATACCAATCTCTGAAATAAACATGTTACATACTTGCATATTTGTCATTGCCCGTTTATTATCTATTTCTTAAATCTCCCCAACAAATTAAATTCCTAAAATCAGTGACTTTTCACCTCTGTATTCCCAGCACCTAGAACAACACCTTGGTGTTCAAATATATTTTCTGAGTCAATAAATTAATGAACGCTAACAAGGGCATGGTAGGAAGGAGACTCACACATTGTGTGTGTGGTTTCAGAAAAGTTAGCTATGATACATATCCAGAGTATTAAAGTGACTAAAACCTGCAGTTGAAAAGCCACTTATAGCAATCCTCTCCTGGGATGTGTGTGTGTTTGTGCTCAGTTGCTCAGTTGCGTCTGACTCCTTGCAACCCCATGGACTGCAGCATACCAGGGTCTCCTGTCCATGGGACCCTCTAGGCGAGAATACTAGAGTGGGTTGCCACTTCCTTCTCCCCTGTGATGTTTATTTATTTAAGTGTTTGCCTCATTCAGTGCTTCTTTTTTTTTTTTTTTACTTTACAATATTGTATTGGTTTTGCCTACCCTATGATGTTTACCACAGCATTATTCACAATAAAAAACAATGAAAAGATTTTAACAAATATCTAGTATTCAGGGAAGACATGACTGAAGCAACTTAGCAGTAGCAGCAGTATTTGGGGAATGGATCATCTGTATGATATTAATATATGTGCTTAAAATAAAAAAGATTATTTTATTTTTATATAATTTTTATATAAAACTTATTCTATTTTTATATAATTTTAAAAAATGGAATATTTTCTAATACATAAGAATAAAAATATGACCAAAAGTATGCAAAAGTATATACCTCCTTTGATGGCAAAAGGTTTTACTCTCTTCTTGATCCTTTCCAAATTTTCCAAATTTTCTAAAATAAACCTGAGCTCTTTTGTTAATAAACAACCTTAAACAAAGATATATATTCAGTTAAATAATATAAAAGGAGTAAGGAATCAATACAAGTTTCATTGAGTTAAATATGGCATTAAGTTTTTTTCTAAATTCACTCTTTCAAAAAACAACATTGTATGGATGGGTATTTACTTATATTTAAATTCACTATATTTTAATCACTCTCACAATGTTATCTGTCCTGGTAAGATAAGTTTTGACTTGGGTCTTAACTTCCTAAACTATATATAAAATACTTCATGATTCAAAATGTATGGCTGAAGATGGACAGTAAAGATTCCCTAAAAGAAATTACAAAATGAGCTTCTAACTTTACCAAATCATAGATATTGTTAAAATCACTACTACGTAATGGTAAATTCTCCATTCTTGTTCAAATTAAAATCTCTTTGGTCTACTAACAAGTTTAAGTCTTCTAAAAAGGACTTTCTTCTCCAAATAAAATGATTCTTGGTATTAATTGAAATGTATGATTGTTACAACAGACTGCAAATATACTGCTGCAGGCAGAAACAGAATTATAATGAATATCTGATGATTTGCAGTACCTGGAGACATTTTGAGAATTCTCCCATTAAGAGAATGAAATACAAATATAACTATGTAGGCTTGAAACAAAACAAAGGCTGTAGGACAGATATGATTCAATACTTCCAGTGACATTTTATCACTCTTATATTCACAGAAAAAAATATTTCAAAAAGGACTATGGGTGATTGAAGGGCCATGGAAAAATTAGACTTTACTAAGCTCAATGTTAAATCAAGTTAAACATTCGATGTTTCCTTCACTTCACACTCAATTAGGCTAGGCTAAGAGTCATTTTAAAATGCTGAGTTTGCTGTATTTTTCTCATATCAGACAACTCAGTTCAATCTCCTCTACTGGATGCTTACTATATGCCAGGCCTCATGCTGAATATCAAAAATAGGAAGATGCCTACATGCTGATCCCTGCCAAACCTTGAGGGGATAAACTATAAGGAACCTAGTGTATATTCATCTTGAAAACAAACTTCTCATAAGTCTGAGTATTAGAATTTTTCTTGTCAGTAGCCACAACAGCTAAAGTGCTAAACACACACCCCGAGTAAATACTCTATAGGCACCTCGGATCAGAAACAAATGGCAGCTTCAGGCTGTTCATTTCACAATGAATTGAATGTTCATAATCAGAATCAGCGAGGAGATTATTGATATAATAAGTACTTATGTACTTTTACAAGAATAAGTTTTCTTTCACATCTAGGGTCTTTTATGTGGTGTTGTCATGCAACTGAATTCTAGAAATAACTGTTTATTAGTATTTCTTAAGCTTGGTCAGGCAGGAAATCTGCAAATGACATCTACTCTAAATACATGTTTAGTAAACATGCATGATCTGAGGAAAAAGAAAAGATCTTAAAAAAAAAAAAAAGAACTTTTAACAATGCTGTTGGCTTTTGGCATGATGAGTAAGCAAATAAACCTGTACATGCCAAGTTCTAGGTCTTGTGAGAATCTCTTTGTCACACTGGTATTCCAAGGAGAGGCCTTACCAACCTGTATCCACAATGCAAAATTAAAACTTGAGGCTCCAAGTCCAATACTTCATTCAGTCACTGACTGTCATGCAGATATGTTATCTTCCTGCTATGAGCATGAGCAAAACAGTAAAATGGCAAGGAATCTATAAATAAGTGCTAATTTCTGCATTTGTGGATTAGTTGATGTATTGATATATCTCTTGTTTGCTAAACGGCTTAAAGGAACTGAAAAATGAAGATAATAATGCCTCTCTTCCCTGTAATAATGGACTTCCTGATAGCTCAGTCAGTAAAAAATCTGCCTCAGTGCAGGAGACCCAGGTTCCATCCCTGGGTCAGGAAGATCCCCTGGAGAAGGAAATGGTAACCCACTGCACTATCCTTGTCTGGACAAATATCATGGACATAGGAGCCTGGTGGGCTACAGTCCATGGGGTCTCAAAGAGTTGAGCATGACTGAGCGACTAACTTTTTCTTTCCCTATCGTGATGGCTCTTGACTTTATGGGTTTAAAGGTGGCAACCTCTGGTGAGGATGCCTGTACAGCGCTTGACATACATTGAAGAAAATAAATACCCTTTATCAAAGAATAGAGAGTAGGATGATAAAAATTATACTGCAATCAAAGTCTCATAAACCCTACTTTCCAGGGTAAAGAAGAAAGAAGACCATCTGATTTTTCAACTGGAGCTAGTCTCTTTGCTATGAGTTGCCAGAAGCTAGAGAAGGGAGCAGGAGGACTTCTAGAAGCAGTATTTTGTCACACAGACTCTGAATGGGAGGCTCATTAAAGAACACCAAGCACCAGTTTGCAGTAGCCATTCTGCATTTAGCAGTGGCAATTGGGAGGCTGCAAATTCTGAGGTCTGACTCTGAACATGTGTTTGTTTATTGGCACAGAGATAGCACTACACCATTTAGTTCCAAGGCACAACGGAGCAAATCTAGATTAATATGAGAATCCATATTTTGTCCTTCCTGTGCTAAGTGTCACACTTCTGAGTGAGATCCTAATAAGAGCAGAGATTAAGAATAGGTCAGAAGAACATCTGCTTTGCTTATTTTGATTACATGAGCAGGCAAAGGAATTTGCTTTTATGACACCAAAATAACTTGGAATACAGCAAAAATAAATGCACCTTCTGTCTCGTGGAATGTTATTACAGTATGAGGCTTTGTGAATGCTTGGCGGCATTTTCAAGCATTTTTGTTCCCCTCATTTCTTTCTCAGCTCCATAATGCAATCCTCATGGTTTGAGCACTAGACTTCAAATGAGACATCTATTCAGAGCATGTTCAGACAAAACGAGTGGTTTCCTTAGTAATGGGAACTATATGAAAGAGTTCGGCACAGCCCCTCTGGCCAGGATTTCCCTGCCCTGCAGTCCAAACATAGGCTCTCAGTGAGCACCATACATCTGGGGAGCACCCCCAAAGTCTAACACAGCTAAAACACTGAATAATCATTCCATTTCTAATAAAACATACCCTTCAGAGAAGGTGAATGATGTAAGAAGTACTCAAACTGCTGCGGGTTAATTTACTCATTTTTTTTTCCATCGTATCTACAAAATGGAAAGAAAGATAAGGGATTTCACAAAACAGATATATGTTGTCCTCTCATCTGAATGTATTTTAAAACATTTTCTTACCTTAAAGCCTAAGCTTGTCTTATTATTTTTCTGTCTGTGCCTAAAGTCTGCTGCTTCTGATTTCCCAGTTTTCTGCGTAATAATCAGCTTTGATCATGCTTTGAAATTCTGCTGTTAGCAAAAAGTATAAATTTGGCCTTTTGATAGTCTCAAAAATATTTTTAAAAAATAGTAGTTTTATGATAGCAGTGTTGAACTTTTATGAAGGTGTTTCTATTTAATCATTTACTTGTCCATTTTCAGACAGTAAAGAATCTGCCTGCAATGCAGGAGACCCAAGTCCAATCCCTGGGTCAGGAAGATCTCCTGGAGAAGGGAATGACCACTCACTCCAGTATTCTTCTCTGGAGAATTCCATGGGCAGAGGAGCATGGTGGGCTATAGTCCATGGGGTTGCAAAGAGTCAGACACAACTGAGTGAATGATATTAACACTTTTCAGGACAACACAATAATTAGAGAATAAAAACTGGCTTCTCTGTAGAGTAATACAACTGTCATTCACCTCAAATATTGACTCAAAAAGGCAGGTGAATACAGACACTATCCTAGAGTAAAAACCAGCATTAAAAAAAATGTGTGTTTTTTTTTAAATTATCTGAGTTGATATAATGCTTACCTTTGAGGACAACTGTTCATAGACAGTGTCACCATATGATGAAAACATCCAATTAGAAAGACAGAAATGTAGTCAAAGAGAGAAAAGTGAGGCACAGCTAAATTACTGCTAGCATTCTCCTATTAATGTGTTGTGCCAATTTTATTATAAATAAGCAGACACAAGAAGCAAAAGCTGTTCTATAGAACATGCTAAGAAGAAGAGAATGAGAGACTCAGAAGATATCTAGAGGGAAGAAAACACAGTTTTAAAAGTTTTGGCTTTGGATTTCAACTTGTATTCCAGCCTGACTTCCTCACAGTTTCTAGGATGGCAGAAGTTAACCAACCTCTGTGAAACTCAAGCTTCCTCGTCTGTGAAAAGGGGCAGCTGCGTGAATGTCTCACAGTACTGAAAGAATGAGTCGAAACATGCACAGTAGACCACACTCCAGTGTCTTGCATACAGTTAACTTTCAACACATGCTATTGATTATTAATCTATTATTATATACTTCATTTGAGCACATGTCATTTCCACATTTGCAGAGCAATGCGTTTCAAATTATGATCTATTCCACTGTGTTTTGTGGACAGTTTAAGGAAAATCATTTGTATTTCCCTAACCCATAACAATGGGTTTCCTTGGTGGCTCAGTGGTAAAAAACTGCCTGCCAAGCAGGAGATGCAAGCTCAATTCCTGGGTCATGAAGATACCCTGAAGAAAATGGCAACCCACTCCAGTATTTTTGCTTGGGAAATGCCATGGACAGAGCAGTCTGGCAGGTTATAGTCCATGGGGTCACAAAGAGTTGGACATGACTAAGCAACTGTGCATAGCACAACAGTGAAGAGTTGAATGTAGGGCATAAGATAAATAAATAAATAAATTCCTGGACTCCTTGAGGTAACTGGGTAATGCTACTACAACTAAAATAATTTTTTTTTAAAGGAAGAAAAGCCACTTTATTGAGACAAGCTTAAAAGGTCAATTTTAGACACAGAGAGTAGGAGGTGCCTGGGCTCATACAAGTAGAGGTATTTATCTGAGAGTCTAAGGAACATACAGAAAAAGATACAAAAAAATAATTTTATTTCCAAGAGCAGTGGTGATGTACATTGGAGAGTAACGAATATACAAAGAAGAGATTATATTATCTAAGAGTGTATGAGGAGTAGGCAAAAGAAGAAACCTAAGATAGGTATTTAAAAAGTAGACACATGAACAATGATAGCAAAATGAATGTGGAGGCAGCAGGAGCGTGATTGGGAGGCTTTGATGTACAAGGACCAAATTGCGAGGACACTGATGAGATTCCAAAGGGAAATTTCAGTAGCCTGGTGGGAACAGAACCTAGAAAAACATGAGCTGGAAAGTAAGTAGAAAGTGATGATGAGGTAATACCAGATGTTGACAGCTCTCCTGAGAAATTTATATGAGGAGGACAGATAAAGAATACTAGAATAGGATCAAAGGTTAAGAGGAATACTGTTATTGTTCAGTATGAGTAAGAATTAAGCCTGCCTATGGATTTCATGGCAACAAGTCAACTACCGGGTAGAATGGGGACAGAGGCTTCTAGAGACCAGTTCCTTAGAACACAGAAGTAGGTGAGTTTGAGGGGAAAAAGGGAGGGATATACTGGGAAAAAAAGCCTCATCCATTAAGACTACAAAAGAAAGACAATGATGAGTGTGGATAAAGAGTCATTGGTAGGTTGGGAGGCTGTGAAATAAAGGCAATCCGCACCTACAGGCCTGAATTCAATGTGGCTAAAAGTGAGGGCATGTCCCTACAAACACTCAGAGACTAACAAGGGATGTAAAGAGAGTGTTCAAGTTTGGTGCCATCTCTGAAGATAACTGGATAAGGAGCTGACTTAGGAGAAATATAAGGATGTGAGGGACCTACTGAAGACCCAGATGAGACATGACACTCTGCACTTACTGTGATTTTCTCTAGGACCAATTTATCTCATGGAAACAAGAGAACAATCATGTCTTGTCCAGAAGTGCCAACTCAGCAGGTATGGTGGGAAACTACAGCAAGAAAGCCAAGGTGACTGAATGGTGAGTAGTTTAGATGGCCACTCTTGGCAGGTAGGAAAGGGAGAGAGATGAGAATGACTGAGAGAAACAGCCTCAGATGGATATATACACCTCAGTGTTCACTGCAGCACTATTTACAATAGCCAAGACACGGAAGACACCTACATGTCCACTGACAGAGGAACGGAAAAAGAAGTGGCACATAGGTATACAAGGAAATATTACTCTGCCATAAAAAGGAATGAAATAATGCCATTTGCAACAACCTGAAGATTGTCATTCTAAGTGAAGTAAGTCAGAGAAAGACAGATATCATATGATATTGCTTATTTGTGGAATCTTTAAAACAATGATACGAATGAACTTTTTTAAAAAGTAGAAACTCAGACTTAGAGAATGAACTTATGGTTATGAGGGGGAAGGAAGAGAAAGAGCAATTGATTGGGAGTCTAGGAACAAAAAGAGAGAGAGCCAGAAAATAATCAAGACCTGAAGTAAGATTCAATTTCAGCCAAAGGCGAAAATAGAAGAGGCACAGAATACAGTTTAAAAGATGGGAAATCTGCTTACAAATAAGAGAAGGAGCAAGAACTGGGAGGATTTATGTAGAATGAATAAATACAGCAGCATATAGCATATAGCAGCTAGATGCTGCTAATGTGAGAGGGTGTCTTGATGTCTGATGTCTGTTGAAGAGAAAAACATGTAGAATTAGGGGCAGAATGGGAAGAGGCTTGCCTGAAATAAGACTGCATCTGAGAATGTGACTTGACAACAGATGGCAAAGGTTACAGAACTCTGATCTCAGTTAAAGGTTATTCATAATTCAGAGGAAGGGAAGACAGCGTTCAGGTCAAGCAAGGGCTTCTGGGCCCACACTGGCTGCCTCCTAACACTTCAAGACAGGATACATGGTGGTCTTCAGGTCCTCAACCACTGGCATGGTGGCTACTGATGGCAAGAAGCTCAGCCTGACTGGCTGTCCAACACCGCTGTGCTAAAGAAAAACATTAAGTGTGTGCTCTGTGGACACTGCTCGAAGTTTCACTGGATGACCACATGACACTCTGTCCAGTGAGTGGTCCTAAACTCAAGCCTGGGAGTCAGACTGATATGGATTCCAACCCTGGCTGAGTCATTCACAAGCCATGCCACTGTAGGGAGTGGGGTATAATCTGCTTCCCCTTTATCTGTAAAAGGAAGAAACTATCTGCTTACAAACCAACCCTATGGTATCAAAGAGATGCTGTAAGGAAGTGCTTATTTAGGTCAGTATCAGGAACACCACACTCCAGAAATGTTACCTAATATTATTAAGTCCTTACTGCTTACCTAATGGACATCTTTATTTTCTCGGCATTCTTCTCCTTGTCCCCTATCCTTTAATTTGAGCAGGGATGACAGAAAAGTGCTTTATCTAGGAATAAGCATTTGGCCCAAGTAGAGCTTCCCTCCAGATTTTTCAAACTGGAAATAAGAGAAAGGGATAGTCTCTCTAGAGGTAAAATTGGGAGGTGAAGAATGTGAGAGCTACTGGTACCCAAACTTGCAGACATTGTAAAGAAAACTGGCCAGCAGTAAAAGAATAAACTCAATACTCCATGACAACCAGACACAAGACAGAAGAGTCTGTTAGCAAATGTGAGTTTACCACCAACTTGTCTCTGAGGTCCAGTTTTCCCCCTTGCCCATATTGTTAGTGCATTTAAGACTATACCACCCTTGCTATAGCCCCACCTTTGCACTTGAGCTGGTCTAAACCCAAGATAGTTTTAACCCACCAGGCTCCTCTGCCCATGGGATTCTCCAGGCAAGAGTACTGGAGTGGGTTGCCATTTCCTTCGGGATCTTCCCGACCCAGGGATCGAACCCAGGTCTCCTGTATTGCAGGCAGACGCTTTACCGTCTGAGCTACTAGGACTGCAGCAGTTTTAACCTAAGCTAGTTTAGTGTTTGTCTTCCTGGCATTTAGTATGAACAGTTATTTACAATTTTAAAATAGAGAAGACTGGCAGAAACCTTCTTGTGATTCCTTGAAGAATGCTCTGTATACAACCAGAGGTCAACAAATGCTATTGATAGGCAGAACTCAAATTCTGTGAGGCAAAGCCTGCAAACTTATGCACCTGCATTTGACTGGATTTTAGCATTCTTATACTACTCAGAACTTCTTTTACCCTTCCAAGCTCCTAAATCAGAAACCAGGTGATAAACAGGCTGACTCCAAAGAGAGCCAGGCCTGAATAAAACATACAGAGTGACAGCTAGGACATGGAAGCAACGTAGATGCCCATCAGTAAATGAACAGATTAAGAAGTTGTGGTACATATATGCAATGGCCTATTGCTCAGCCATAAAAAGGAATGAATATGAATCAGTTGTACTGAGGCCGATGGATCTAGAGCCTGTTATACAGAACAAAGTAAGTCAGAAAGAGAAAAACAAAGTATCATATAGTAACGCATGTATATGCAATCTACAAAAATGGTGCTGAGGAACTTTTTGCAGGGCAGCAATAGAGATAGAGACATACAGAATGGACTTGTGGACACAGAGAGGAAGGAGAGAGATGAACTGAGACAGCATTGACATATATATACTACTACGTGTAAAATAGCTAGTGGGAAGCATCTGTTTAGCAGAGGGAACTCAGCTTGGTACTCTGTGAGGATCTAGAGAGGTGAGATAGGATGTGGGGGTGGGAAAGAGGCTCAAGAAGGAGGTGATATATGTATACTTATAGTTGATTTATGTTGCTGTACAGCAGAAACCAACACAACATTGTAAAACAATTATCCTCCAATTAAAAATAGCAAACTAAAATAAATTTTAAAATGCAAAAATGAAAAAATGAAATATAGAGTTTTAAGAAATGAAGCAGTAACTGTCAAAAATAAATAAGTACTAAGTGCCTACTATCTGCTCAGAACTACCTTTACCTGATCATTTTATTAACTCATTTCTGAAAATATTCTAAAGACCAAAGATTAGAGCAGAACCCTTTGTTCCAAATAGTCCTAGCAGAATACAGTAGGGTAAGAAAGAGTCAAAAAATTTTAACATCTAAAACTGAGAATTCAGCAATGGCTTCAGTATAAATAATGACAACAAGAATCTCCCATATCTTCTGCATCATCGCTAGTTGTAGTAAGTGGTTCCATCCTTGAAAAGACTTTCCCTACACTACAAGGAAGGACTCTGAACAACCACTGAATAATCAGACAGTGAAATTTAGCTCTGGGCCTCCTAGACTCTCCATCAGTGAAGGAAGAGAACCAGATGAGAATGTTAACAGTCACCTTTCTTCTCCCATTTAGTAGACATCAAGCAAAAGAGACATAAAACATTCACGAAAATTCAAACAACTCTAACTTCTATGATGCAGTATATCTATATGCCTAAATATTTGACTGACAAAAAAGTTTGTTTTCTCTTGCTCAGAAATCACTGTCTTGATCTCTTGCTTAGACATAAACTTACACCTTTCATTAGTCCCCTTTACAAAAGAACTCATGTAAAGGTAAGAAAATATGAACAGAATTTACCAAAGAATATTGTACAAAATATTATCTCATGCCAACTTGGTTTTTAATTTATGCCTAGAATTTTTATGAACTTACCTGCCATTTGGTCCTTGGAGTTTAATTTCTGCCCAGAACTTGCATGAATCTTAGTGGCTATTTGACCCCAACTGTGTTTAATATGTACTAACTCAAAGAAGATCAAAAGAGGAAGAAGCCACCACTAGCACCATCACCAACAAAAAAGAGCAAAATTCAGTCAGGCCAAGAGATGCACTTTATTCTCCCATAAATAAGAGCTCTTTTATGAATAACCTCAAGTGTAACTGAAGTCACTGATCTGACAGAATTGACCCCTGAGGGACAGGCTTTGTTTAACTAAAAAATTCTCTGATTTTACTCAAATGCTTAGGACAAAATCAGCACAAAGGAGAGAGTAGTCAATTACTCCATCAGTCACTCAATAGGATTTAATTAATCAAACATTGATTTTTTTAATATGTAAATGCACTATTGAATATAGGAAGCAAATAAGACATATTTTCTACCTTCAAGTTGCTTACTATCAAGGTTTAGGAAAAATTAAACTGTAAAAGATGGTATGTATTAGAATAAGAGAAATATAACAATAAAAACTAAATTTAAGCTATGATAAAATAAGGAGATACTTATCTCACTGAGATGGAGGTGGAGGATCTTAAAAGATGGGGGTTTTGAGCAGCAGCTTCATAGCACTGATTAAGAAGAAATAAACTGCAAAGAATCCAACACACAAAATACTTTCAGGAAATGATGAGGCACTTGATGTGGCTGAGGGATAGAATTTGAATAAGGAAGAGAGACAATGACTGGACAGGAATATGGGAAACTTATCACAGTGTATCACAGTAGTCACAAATGTCAGCCTTAGAGTCTGACAGACTTTGGTTCAATAGCTGACGCTGCTAATAAGCGACTATTGTGGGTTTTTGCACACTCAGCTCTCAGTTTTCTGATTTGTAAAATGAGAGGATTAGCTACCTGGTATTTTAATAGGGAGGACTAAAAGAGGCCATTCATGAAAAACTCTTAACAGTCAGCTTGACACAGTTGCTGTGTATGTCGTGTGTGTGCTCAGTCACACCTGACTTTGCAACCCCACCAGCTGTAGCCCGCCAGGCTCCACTGTCCATGCGACTTACCAGGCAAGAACACTGGAGTGTGTTGCCATTTCCTCCTCTAGGGGATCTTCCAGACACAGAGATCAACCCATGTCTCTTGCATCTCCTGCATTGGCAGGTGGGTTCTTTCCCACTGCAGCACCTGGGAAGCACTCACGGAATAGAACTCAATAAATGGCATCTACCAAGTCTATGCCCCGACCAGCAACGCCGAAGAAGCTGAATTTGAACAGTTTTATGAAGACCTACAAGACCTTCTAGAACTAACACCCAAAAAAAGACGTCCTTTTCCTAAGAGGGGACTGGAATGCAAAAGTAGGAAATCAAGAAACACCTGGAGTAACAGGCAAATTTGGCCCTGGAGTACAGAATGAAGCAGGGCAAAGCCTAGTAGAGTTCCGCAAAGAGAACGCACTGGTCATAGCAAACACCCTCTTCCAACAACACAAGAGAAGACTCTACACATGGAGATCACCAGATGGTCGACACCGAAATTAGACTGATTATATTCTTTGCAGCCAAAGATGGAGAAGCTCTATACAGTCAGCAAAAACAAGATCAGGAGCTGACTGTGGCTCAAATCATGAAGTCCTTATTGACAAATTCAGACTGAAATTGAAGAAAGTGGAGGAAACCACTAGACCATTCAGGTATGACCTAAATCAAATCCCTCATGACTTATACAGTAGAAGTGAGAAATAGATTTAAGGGACTAGATCTGACAGACACAGTGCCTGATGAACTGTGGAAAGAGGTTTGTGACACTGTACAGGAGACAGGAATCAAGACCATCTCCAAGAAAAAGAAATGCAAAAAAGCAAAATGGCTGTCTGAGAGGCCTTACAAATAGCTGTGAAAAGAAGGGAAGTGAAAAGCAATGGAAAAAAGGAAAGATATACCCATTTGAATGAAGATTTTCAAAGAATAGAAAGGAGAGATAAGAAAGCCTTCCTCAGCAGTTAATGCAAAGAAATAGAGGAAAACAATAGAATGGGAAAGACAAGAGATCTCTTCAAGAAAATTAGAGATACAAAGGGAATATTTCATGCAAAGATGGGCTCAATAAAGGACGAAAATGGTATGGACCTAACAGAAGCAGAAGATATTAAGAAGAGGTGGCAAGAATATACAGAAGAACTATACAAAAAACGATCTTCACGACCCAGATAATCACGATGGTGTGATCATTCACATAGAGCCAGACATCCTGGAATGTGAAGTGAGCCTTAGAAAGCATCACTACGAACAAAGCTAGTGGAGGTGATGAAATTCCAGTTGAGCTCTTTCAAATCCTAAAAGATGATGCTGTGAAAGTGCTGCACTCAATATACCAGCAAATTGGGAAAACTCAGCAGTGGCCATAGGACTGGAAAAGGTCAGTTTTCATTCCAATCCCAAAGAAAGACAATGCCAAAAAATGCTCAAAATACCACACAATTGCACTCATCTCACAAGCTAGTAAAGTGATGCTTAAAATTTTCCAAGCAAGGCTTCAGCAATATGTGAACTGTGAACTTCCAGATGTTCAAGCTGGTTTTAGAAAAGACAGAAGAACCAGAGATCAAATTGCCAACATCTACTGGAGCATCAAGAAAGCAAGAGAGTTCCAGAAAAAACATCTATTTCTGCTTTATTGACTATGCCAAAGCCTTTCACTGTGTGGATCACAATAAACTGTGGCAAATTCTGAAAGAGATGGAATACCAGATCACCTGACCTGCCTCTTGAGAAATCTATATGCAGGTCAGGAAGCAACAGTTAGAACTGGACATGGAACAACAGACTGGTTCCAAATAGGAAAAGGAGTGTCAAGGCTGTATGTCACCCTGCTTATTTAACTTCTATGCAGAGTACATCATGAGAAATGCTGGGCTGGAGGAAGCACAAGCTGGAATCAAGATTGCTGGGAGAAATATCAATAACCTCAAATATGCAGATGACACCAGAAAGTGAAGAAGAACTAAAGAGCCTCTTGATGAAAGTGAAAGAAGAGAATGAAAAAGTTGGCTTAAAACTCAACATTCAGAAAACTAAGATTATGGCATCTGGTCCCATCACTTCATGACAAGTAGATGGGGAAACAGTGGAAACAGTGGCTGACTTTATTTTTTTGGGCTCGAAAATCACTGCAGATGGTGACCGCAGCCATGAAATTAAAAGACGCTTCCCCCTTCGAAGGAAAGTTATGACCAACCTATACAGCATATTAAAAAGCAGAGACATTACTTTGTCAACAAAGGTCCGTCTAGTCAAGACTATGGTTTTTCCAGTGATCGTGTACAGATGTGAGAGTTGGACTGTAAAGAAAGCTGAGCGCGGAAGAATTGATGCTTTTGAACTGTGGTGTCAGAGAAGCCTCTTGAGAGTCCCTTGGACTGCAAGGAGATCCAACCAGTCCATCCTAAAGGAGATCAGTCCTGGGTGTTCATTGGAAGGACTGATGTTGATGCTGAAACTCCAATACTTTGGCTACCTGACGCGAAAAGCTGACTCATTTGAAAAGAACCCTGATGCTGGGAAAGATTCAGGGCAAGAGGAGAAAGGGACGACAGAGGTTAAGATGGTTGGATGGCATCACTGACTCAATGGACATGGGTTTGAGTGGACTCCGGGAGTTGGTGATGGACAGGGAGGCCTGGTGTGCTGTGGTTCACGGGGTCACAAAGAGTCGGACACAACTGAGTGACTGAACTGAACTGAACTGAACCATTATTGTTATCATGTTGCTATTTAAATTACTATATCATAGGTAGACTTGATACTAAGTTAAGAAGGTTAAATATTTCACTAAGCAAAACAGCTTCAGATATAGAAGTAAAATTTCACCCCAGAAGAAATATCTATCTTTTTTTTCAAAGAATAGGTATTAGTTCTGATTGTAAAAATGAAACAGTGACTTAGAAAGTCTGAGAAGCAAAGAAGGAAATAAAACCACTCATCATCATGTGGGAAAAAAAGGAAATCTCCTAACATTGTTGGCAGGGATGTAAATTGGTACAGCCACTAAGGAGAACAGTATGGAGATTCCTTAAAAGCTAAAAATAGAGTTACCATGTGATCCAGCAAGCCCACTCCTGGGCATATATACAAAAAAGATGAGAACTCTAATATGAAAAGATACATGCACCACAATGTAAATAGAAGTGCTATTTACAAGAGCCAACCCATGGAAACATCCTAAATGTCCATCAACAGATGTATGGATAAAGAAGATGCAATGAGTGTATACATATATATACAATAAAATATTCAGCCATAAGAGAATGAAGTAATGTCATTTGTAACAACATGGATGGATGGAGCAAGAGATCATTATTCTTAGTGAAACAGAGTCAAATATCCTTTGATGTCACATAAATGTGGAATCTTAAAAAGATAATATAAATGAATATATTTATAAAACAGAAACAGACCTACCATCATAGAAAACAAACATATGGCTATTAAAGGCAGGGGTGAAGAGGGATAAATTAGGAATTTGGGATTCACAGATATACATTTCTATAAGTAAAATAAACTACAAGGGCCTACTGTATAGCACAAGGAACTACAGTCAATATCTTGTAATAACATATAATGGAAAATAATCTGAAAAAGAATACACACACACATAACTGAACCACTTCACTTTGCTGTATATCTGAAACTAACACAATATTGTAAATCAATTATACTTCAGTTTTTAAAAAAATGATGCCATATACAGGTCAGCACTTAATCAAAAACAAAATCCAACCATTATCCCATCAAAGATAATGACTACCAACAGTTTAGAATATTTCCTTTTTTGATAAATTCCTTTTCAGTTATTTCTGTGCAACCTGAAAACCACCTATCAGGCTACTTACCTATTTACTTGCTATACACTTTCTAAAAAGTGCATTTTATTTTCTTACTATTTTTCACATGTCTAGAGAAGAAGTTAAAGTCAATCCCCTGAAAGCAAAGAATAAAGGAATGAGCAACTTCCTCACGTTTCATATTATTTCCAACTTAAAAGCAAATTTGCTATCAGAATCAGAGGAGGAAGGACAAGCCACTGACGATCTTCTCTGCTCAGTGTCAGCACCCTTCATCAATGGCCATTCACATGTATTTAACACATCACTTCATCTTTCCAACCAGGCACTACATCTCTTCAGTGTTCTATTTCTCAAATTGTGCCAGCAATACAAAATTCTGTCATTAACACTCAACAACAGTAACTATATAAAAACATCCTCTGTCTAGTGCATAAAATGTATTTCCTTTTAAAAATAGTATTTCTATTTTTAGCATCCCTTGTTGCTAACTGCATTTAATTGGTTGACTCAGTCATCAATCAAGCATTCATTTATTTTGCAAATGAATACTTAGTGCCCTGTGCAATGAAAAGAGCCTTGACTCTTTAGGCAGACCAAACTGAGTTCAAATTTTAGCTCCATTATTTAATAGTTTTGGGACATCAGAGCAAGTAACCTAACTTCTTTGAGACAATGTTTCTACACTGTCAAATGAGGATAAAAATATCTTGAGATGTAGTGAAGATTAAGTAACTCTTAAAATTGAAATACTATGAGAGAACAATTTTATCCATGTTATGGATACTAAAGTTGAGTAAGATATAGACTGTCCCTCCTGGAGAATCTTATAAACTATAAAGCCAAATTACATAAACAATTATAATGCATTTTTAAAAAGTGATGTCATAGGAGGGATAATGAATGCTGCTACTGCTGCTGCTAAGTCGCTTCAGTCATGTCCGACTCTGTGCGACCCCAGAGACGGCAGCCCACCAGGCACCCCCATCGCTGGGATTCTCCAGGCAAGAACACTGGAGTGGGTTGCCATTTCCTTCTCCAATGCATGAAAGTGAAAAGTGAAAGTGAAGTGGCTCAGTCGTGTCCGACTCCTAGCGACCCCATGGACTGCAGCCTACCAGGCTCCTCCGCCCATGGGATTTGCCAGGCAAGAGTACTGAAGTGGGCTAGTATGGGTCAAATGAGCGATCATATCTTGTTAGAGGGTCAGAGAAGATTCCATGGGGGAAGCAGCATTTGAACTGAGCTAACTATTTCTGATAAGTGAAAGGCAGGGACTTAGAATAGAAGGTAGAAAGGGCACCCCAAAGGACACAGTGGAACAAATAGTGATGACTCTGACAATGATAATAATGACAAGTAATGGTGATTTCAAACATTTCATTTAGACTTAATATGTTCCAGATACTTTTCTAAGCTTTTATATATATTAACTACTTTAATTCTCAAAACAATCCTAGGAGGAAACCGAGACACAGAGATGCTAAATTTGTACTCAAGGTCACAAAGCTAGAAAGTGGCAAAGTAAGCATTCCAACCCAGGTTGTCTGTCTTCAGAAGCTGTGCTCTGATTCACTACGTAAATTACTTCTCTAACGAAAGCTCACAGGCAAATCCTGTCTAGGAGTCCATGAAATAGCAATAAACCTTCACAAATGAGTAACTTAAATTCAACCATTAAATAAACAAATAAATATTTATTGTACCCATATATTTTCTTATTTGATGATATAGGCAGAACTCTGTCAACATAATTTAAGGGCTACAATTACTCATTTATGTTTAAAAATCATTTCAATACATGTTCATTAGAACTAAGTACTCATTCAGGAAACCCTGCATACATTTATTCTGAGGTAGCTGACATGCATATGTAAGTAATACACTGTATTTGCAGTGGATTCTAAAGGGGGAAAAAAAACAAAATAAGAAAAATAAAGAATAAGGAAAAGAAGAAAAAGCAGGAAATCTATCAATCATTCAGTAGATGAGAAGGTCTGGAATCAAGATTGCCGGGAGAAATATCAATAACCTCAGATATACAGATGACACCACCCTTACGGCAGAAAGCAAAGAAGAACAAAATAGCCTCTTGATGAAAGTGAAAGAGGAGAGTGAAAAAATTGGCTTAAAACTCAAGATTCAGAAAACAAAGATCATGGCATCCAGTCCCATCACTTCATGGCAAATAGATGGGGAAATAGTGGAAACAGTGTCAGATTTTATTTTCTTGGGCTCCAAATTCACTGCAGATGGTGACTGCAGCCATGAAATTAAAAGACGCTTAGTCCTTGGAAGAAAAGTTATGACCAACCTAGACAGCATATTAAAAAGCAGAGACATTATTTTGTCAACAAAGTTCCATCTAGTCAAGGTTATTGTTTTTCCAGTATTCATGTGTGGATGTGAGAGTTGGACTATAAAGAAAGCTGAGCGCCGAAGAATTGATGCTTTTGAACTGTGGTGTTGGAAGAGAGTCTTGAGAGTCCCTTGGACTGCAAGGAGATACAACCAGTCCATCCTAAAGGAGATCAGTCCTGAGTGTTCATTGGAAGAACTGATGCTAAAGCTGAAACTCCAATACTTTGGCCACCTAATGTGAAGAACTGACTCATTTGAAAAGACCCTGATGCTGGGAAAGATTGAAGGTGGGAGGAGAAAGGGAGGACAGAGGATGAGATGGTTGGATGGCATCACTGACTCAATGGACATGGGTTTGGGTGGACTCTGGGAGTTGGTAGTGGACAGGGAGGCCTGGTGTGCTGCAGTCCATGGGGTCGCAAAGAGTCGGACACGACCGAGCAACTGAACTGAACTGAACTGAGAGCGTGATAGAACAGAAAAATCCTGAAAGACCTGGGGAGTTCTAGTCTTGCTCTCTGTAACCAGATGTATATGAGTATTAGGTCTCTTAAACTTTAGGACTCAAGGCACTCGAGCTTAAAAGTTTTATGTTTCTCATTTGATGACCATTTACAATCGTGCTAATTCAAAAGCCCTGAAATATTCATCCCGACACAATTTAAAGTCTTCACATGGTACTGTATTACATAGATGTGATAATTAAATAATTTAATGTCTTTCTGGAGACCTCTCATTACTAATACATGATTGATGCAATGGAAAAGTAAATCGTATAAAACATACACTGCTTCTACTCAGCAGCTATTGTTCTTGTAGCAAAAAGGAAACTACAGCCAAGAAACAAAATCCTCATCTTTTCATACAAAGTCAGTTATTTTCTCTCACACTGAAATCTCATTTCTAACGTCCCATGAAATCTTTTGAACTTATCATGTACCTACACAAAAAGGACAACTGCAAGAAATGCCATCTCATCTCCCACATGTCAAAAAAGGTAATCAAAGGAAGTTAAAATAACTTCCTATGATAGAGCATAAGGTAGCGTTTAAAATATTCCACTCTTGCTAAATTAAAACTTAGATTTTTTTGATATCTGAAAGAGACTAAAATTTATAACAGTTACAATTGTTGGTTTTATTTATAAACCATGAAAGTAGTTTAATCATCTATCTGCTTGATTATCACTACTCACTCTCATTATGGGAGGCCATTATACTTGGTTTGATTATTGGATTTGTCGATTGTATGGTCAACACCAATCAACCAAAATGAAATGCTTAAGGAACCAGTGGTATAAAACTCAAATTCCTTTTTCAAGTAATTAACACAATTTTAATGTAAGTTTTCCATAGGCGAAAATAAAAATCTGCCAGTGGTGAAATTATCTTGAATAGGCAAGAAACTAGAGCTGGAGAGAATAAAACTGGGGGGAGTTACTATTATCACAAGTACTTTAAGTATAGACACAGTGTATCACAACATCCCCAACACTGGACTACAAATTCCTAACATTTACAGAGGAAGTGCAAGAGTACCTAGTGTAAAGAATAAAATCTTGCAGTAACATTCTGAAATAAGTGCTATTAGGTTAATGGAGAAGCTACTACTTTTGTCTTGAATTTAGTTTTATTCAAAAGGTTAAGAATTATTTGAATTATTTGAATACAGTTTTTTAAAAGGAAAAGAAATAAAGCATTTGGGAACATTTTAAAACCACAGAACGAAAATATTTAGTAGTTAGAAACAAAGTCGGTATTATAATTATAATAAATGCAAACTGCTGGTCTATGTCATTTCAATAAACACTTAAGGAGTAATTAGATGTGAAGCTTCTCCCCCCCCATCCCCACCCCCAGTAAAACCAGTAACATGAAAATGCCATTTCTTTGTACTCCACTAGAGGGTAGTCTCTCAAAACTAGGGTTGGAGTCATGAATCTAACCTGTTTTTGACCTGTTGCTAAATTAATCCTCATGTATCATGGTTTTCAACAAAATGTTTCTCTAGTGTGCTAATTAAGGTTTTAACATATGCATTTTAAAAAACTTCTGCCTATTTGCTCATAGGTGTCCTTGCAGAAATATACACCGTTATGCTTTGCTGTGTTTCTTTTCTAAATTTCAGATAATTCAGCGTTTTACATATGTGTACAGAGTATATTTTTCTGGTAAATATAAGTTCAGAGTTAGCAGGTCTAAGAACAGAGAGAAATCATTTTCTTGAGGATTTAATTTTATTTCAGTAGAAATGCTTTCCCAGAGTAGTAAAACATACACCCTAAACACACATACACCCACACGCATACCTCCCAACACACACACACAAACACCATGGCACATGTACTCATTCACATGTGACTGGCAAATTAACCATCACATAAGGAAAAGTGGCTGAATGTTAACTGGAAAAATATATACCCCCTTAATATGCCAATGTACTGAAATGTCATGAAGAAAATATATGTGTTACTTAAAAAAAAAAAAAAAACAAAAAACTGGTCACTCCACGTAAGAAAAACCACTGCTTTAAAAAAAAAATTATTGAACAGCAAACGCATATCCTAAACTAAGGAGGACTTACAGAAAACCAAATGCCACTCAAAACAGTTTCAAGCTGTTCTTAAATTATACTGCCTTTGGTGAACTTCTCAGAGGAGTCATTGGAGAGGCTCTGCATCTCCCCCAGGTGCTTTTAATATTTGGGAAATCCTTGTTAGTAATGTGCCCTGCTGTTTTCAGAGAGAAAAGACAGTGTCTGAGCGACCGAGAACCCAAAAATGAGAAAACTTGTCAAAAATCCCTCCCCTAAAAAAAAGGAAGGAAAGAAGGAAGGAAGGAAAGGAGGGAAGGGGGGAATGATACCTAAGAAAACAAGCAAGTCTGTTTCATTTATTTGTATCCTAAGCAGCAGTGTCATAGAACAGACAGGTTGTTTCAGCCAACCAGACGCGAGCAGCTGCGAGTGCTACATCTTGGCAGTCCGAAGCGATTGGCTCCTCTCTGGGGAGTGGAGGGTGTTCAGTTATTAATGACCGCTGAGCAGGCAGCACCATGTCAGTGTGACAACTGATCGGGTGAACGACGCACCACTAACCACCATGGAAACCAGGAGAAATAAAGCCAGCTCCCACGATCTCTCTTCACTGGATTGAAAGGCTCAGCCTGCCGCTGACTGAGAGAAAGAGTTCGGGGGAAAAAGAAGGAATCCTCGCTGTAACCTCCCGCCTTCGTTTATATTTTAGAATACAGAGATAAGCTCTCTTGCTCGTGTGAATACCTATAGTACACATTTGTGTATACTTTGGTACACACACATATGCACCAATTTCCACCCGGGCAAGAACGCAACCATGTGATTATTGCTGCTAAGGAATTGAGGAATCCAGCACGCAGGGACACGGAAGGGGGTGTAGCACTGAAACCGCTTTTGCAGGGTAAGTTTGAAATATACATTTCTATTTAAACATGCTCTTTCCTGTTCAGTTGATGCTCTTTTTTTTTTTTAACACTTAAATTCTCTTTTGATGTTCTCTTCTTGTGTGAATTCTGACAGCAATTTTCTTTCCATTTCACTTTCGAGACGAAATTCAAATGCAAAAGCCCTCCGGCTCTGTGTATGCCTTGCTGTGTTTGTGGGATTCTCCAGCATGAATTTTACTAGCTTGAACGCCCATCAGAGGATGTGAGTGGGAGAGAAAAAGCAGTGCTGGGGGTAGCCGGGAGTAGAGAAGGAGAGAGAGAGAGAGGGAGGGGGAGAGAGAGAGAGAGAGAAGGGGACAGCAAGAGAGAAGACCAGAGGAGAAAAGGAGAGGAAGAGAGGGGCTAGGGGATTTTTGCTTTTTCTTCACATTATTTGCAATGAAAAGCAGATCACAAATCATTCTGCGTTGTGAAACCGATCTCAGAGATGGGGCATTTTTCTCCCTTTTTCACCTAGTGGTTGGAGATAAAGGCAAATGCTGCTGTTAAGTCAAGAGTAAACCCACTAAGCAGAGTGGCGAAAAGAGCATATCACAAACAGTTATTGAATTTCTGCCAGGCTACATCTTACAGATTGGGGTAAATGACTTCCCTTTAATAACATCCCCTCACTGGTCTGAAGGGACAGTGCAAATGTCTGATTGCTAATGCAGCTGCAATTGATACACTCTAGGTAAAAGGATCCCATGAACCAGAAGAGTTCTAATCTTCTTTGGTAATTAACAGGATCGCAGCAGGATGGCTTTAAAGTACATCTCCTATTTAAGAAGATTGTTCAAACCAACTGCTATATTCCCTTTGCTCTTACTCAGCTAGCAGGCTTAATTCACCTCTAATTTATTCATTTTTAACAATATGTCCTTGTTTCCGTGCCTCTAATTTTCGTGAAAGCAAGCTATGAGTCGAACCTTCTTAATTTAGTAAAAAGGGGACAATGTGAAAACAAAACAAAAAAAAAAGGAAGAAATAAGGATTCATAAAACCTACCTAGAACATACTGTGCCCTCGCGCAATAAATACTGCTTACACCCTGTATTTCTCTAGTTTCAGAAGCAATGCCTTTGAGACAGAATTACTCTCAGTAAACTATGAGCGTCCATGCGGTGATGATTCATGGAATACAGTGTGGGTTAATTTATACTTCCAGGCATGTAAAAGGAAGCCAGCTACTTAGAACATGAGTGTGTTCATGGAAATATTCACTACCCCCTTAGAGGATCCTGTAAAGACAGTAAAAGAAACCAAGTACTTATATTTTATCTTCAGGAGCTCTCTCCTTCCTTCTTCTAGTTCAGTAAACCAAATAGTTAATGGAGACTGCTTCTTTTGAACTGCAGGTTATTTTTTTCTACCACTGTGATTTCAGAGTTATTATTGGTTTTCTAGTTTATAATATGAGCCGAAAGCAAGAGACAATAACCAGCCACTTAGATCCTGCCAATTTCCCATAAATGTGTCAAAAAATGAGTCACTTTACAATGTGTAATGTAAGAAGTCAATTAATTCCAGTGACCTTTGTAAATGATGACAATAAAGCAGCTCTGACAACATGCCATGGGCTTCGATTTTCCCTCTGTAAAATGAACAAGTTTAAGAAGAGGTTTCCTGCTCAGAGTGAAAAATGAAAGATGCTGAAGGATTAGCTTGAAATATCGGCAGGCTTGCTTGCTCTGCCTCAAATGCCACACACAATCTATAGAAAAACAAAATGATTTATTACAAAAAGGAAAAGGTGTAGCATTTGCTTTTCTGCTATTTACTAGGCGTGTACCTTCTGCCACAGAACAGATCTGATATTTTGGAGGGACCTCCTAAGTTCCTAGCCAAGAGAAAAGCCTGAAGCTGATATTCAACCTCCAGATTTCAAACTCCTGTATAGTGTAGCATTGCAGTATTGATTTCCGTTTTTCTCAGACCTTTTCTGGGGAAACTTTCCATACCAAACGCACACATTCTTAAATCCTACCCAACCTCTTTTAAAATTACAATCAATGACACCTAAGAACAGTGGATTCACTCTTTAACCTTGGTAAAGCTCACATACATATCTTGTGGATTATGGAGATCAATAATGTGCCCACTTGAGTCTGAGAGATACAATCACTCCAGGCCCCCAGGGTTGTCACTCAATGTGTGCCAGGGAGTTTAGAGATCTGATTGGCATCTACCAATGCCAATTGATGGACATATCAGCATGCCTGGAAGACTAAGCCACAGTCTCCCCACATCATATAGCTAGCTATACCAAAAATAATAGATTTCTGGCAAGACAAGCATCAAAGGACCATCTTTTCAGAGTGTTGCTTGTCAAAGGCAACACGCTGAGTTAGAATGCTGATGAGTAGGTGGAATTTTTACCTTTGGTTGTTGTTACTGCTGTTAATGGCTTAAAACACCACGTTATCAGTTTTTTAAGCCAGCAATTTATGGACCTATGAAAACCATAATCAACTTATAATTCACTAACTGTATTTTATTATTTTTGTTCATTTTATACCAACTCTCTCTTTTTTTTTTTGCTCATAAAATGGTTTAACATTTTACTTTCTTCTCCTCCACCCTGAATTTTTCCTGGTGCAAAATGCCTTTGTAAAGTGACATTGTGATGTTTACTACAAAATAATTATGTTGAAAAGAAAGGTTTGCAATCTGAGTTACAAACTAACACTTATGTTAATTAAATAGTAGTACTTTATTAGCAGCCCTTGAAGATGGTCATAGATGAGATATTTGTTGGGGAATCTGAAGGAGATCATTTAAAAGGAAGCTAGTCGCATGCTAAAAAATGAGTCCCTACTTCTAGCTTCAGTGAAGATGCCCCCAAAGAATAATTTAAAATATTGTTGCTCCGGCCAATCTGGATAAACACTGGACACATCTGCAGCCACCTAAATGGGCCATGGAGACCTGGATGTGAAAGTTTAACCACTTAGGTGTCACTCCTTGGTCCCAAGCAACTGAATAAAGAAGGTAAACATGAGGCAACAGATCAGTATCTTATCCGCGCTGCCAAAGATAAAACTCTCTGATGCTGGCTACGCAACCAGCACTTAGGAAAGCTTCTCATTGTAGCAACTGAACACAGGTCCCGCGCAAAGCGCAGTGAACAACTCCCTGCCTCTCTCCTGATGAAGTGATGTCTGGTTGGACACCTAGCAAGTAGGATGTGACAGCAATTGTTCCCTTCAGCCACAAACTAAAAGGCAATCAAACTTCACATAAAGAACGTAGGTGGTGCCAGAGGATAAAAGAAGTAACAGGGAGAAATACAAATGGTTTACGTCGATGAGCGGAGTAGAACTAAATCTCGGCAGATGCTGTTTAGAAATTGTTAAGACTGGGGAGCAGAGATTCCAAACGCTCATCTCAAACTTTGTGAAGAAATGCAGTGTCCACTGGGCTATCTATTATTATATATTTGCATAATTGTCATATTTGCATTTAACTGAGGGCTGTTTTTTAAGGTGTCATTCATAAAAGTACATCACACAAACTCGGTGTGGGGAAATGAAGACGGGGAAGAGGTTTTCATGTAATAGTAATACAACCTTCGGTAAAGGCTCTAATATGCTCATTTCACTGGTGAAGAAACTGGGGCCCAAAGGGTTTAACATCTTTACCCCAGCACACTCAGCTCTTTATGGAGGTCTAGGGCAGATGCCCTACAGTGATCCCTCCAACAGTCTGCTAAAGGTCTGCCTATCCTCTCTTCCAAAGAAAATATTCTTTAAAAAGTATAAGTAAAGGCTGATAGATACGAGCACCCACCCCCCCCCAAAAAAAATCCTTAAGTAGATTTTTATCCAGATAATCAAGTACTCTTAAAGTTAGAGCAGATAGTCAACAATAGAAGTAATAACTATTTATCTCGGGCTTCCCTTGGTGGCTCAGATGGTAAAGAATCTGCCTGCAATGCAGGAGACCTGGCTTTGATCCCTGGGTCAGGAAGACCCCCTGGAGAAGGGAATGGCTTCCAGTATTCTTGTATAGAGAATTCCATGGAAAGAGGAGCTTGGCAAGTTAAGCACATGGGGTCGCAAACAGTTGGACATGACTGAGCAATTTCACTTCATTGAAGTATCTCACAACCAATATTTCAAATTCATAATTTGCCTTTGGGATATAGTCTACTGTATTCTGTAATGAGTCATAAAAATTAGGCCCTTGCCCTGGTTTGAAAACATCTTAATAATAATACTGCTATCCTTCACATATTCAGCTGTTGGTCTTCTACTATAATTCAGAGTTCCCAGGAATTCTGAAGAGACTCTCCAATCCTCTTTTACTGGGTTTAACTGTAATATTTTAAGGCACTTACAGGTGTCCTCTTTATATGCAGTGTCCATTCTCATATTTTGCTTCTGCACCTCACAGAGGAGATGCTCAGAATAGTTTTACCTATCTTCATCTCACCATCTCCCCCATTCTGCCTTACCTTTCCATTTCCATCATTACGGTGAGAACCACTGTAGACAATGACCTAGTGCCTTAATTTCACATCCCTATTTTTTTTTCTTCTTAGCAAATTTTTCTTTCTCAGTGTGCTCTCCAAATTTTGCTAAGATAATAGTAATGAACTGACTTTAAAACTTAGGGAAAGTAAAGGAGAGTAAAAAAAAAAAGAAAAAACAAAAAAACAGTAATTGTGACTCTTCTAGAGCTATCCTGTATACAGAGTAAATGACGTTTCTTCCTCCCAACAACCTGCTGGGGGAGTAATGATGATGATCATTTTTCTTGTAAGACTGTTTTAAGAATGAAGCTCTGTGAGGTTAAAGACTCTGCACAGTAACGGAACTAACACATGGAGGACGTGGGTATCCTGACTCCAAAGATGGTACAAGCACCAATCACAGTACCTGGCTCTTGGTGAGCTGATCAGTAAATGTCCATTCTCTTTTTTCTGAAATCACACTCTAGCCTAATCCTTTCAAGATTTGTGCCCTTTGCACCATACCACAGTATGGGTGGATAGATCATTGCTATTAAAACTCAGTACTTTTAATTTAAATCATAGCTAATAATATGCCCAAGATAAAGAAACACACACACACAAAATCAACCTCTATTCTTGGAGAAAAAGACTGCATGTCTTCAACCTACTCACCCATATGTTTGTCTGACAGCATTAGCACTCTGATAAACAGATACTTGGCAAAGGTATCAAAAATTGGATAAAATGTGATGAGTAAGTTTTTCAGGCATGTTCCAGATTGTTGGAAAACTATGAGCAAAGTCTTCAAAGTCATTTGAAGCACCACCAATGGATAACGTCTATTAGAAAAGCAGCCTGTTCGGCATCTCTTTTCTAGTTAGTCTTGGAGAGAAAATGGCACACTAAGAACTCAAAATGCCAGTAAATTTATTCAGATTATTCTGAGGGCCCTGAGGGAGATTTTATCTTTCATAAGTAATGTCATCCTTGGAATAAATGAAAATTCCTAAAACACATGTTCCAAAGGTTATCTTGCCAAGCTTTACTTCCAGAAAGTAAAGCATTCCACAAATAATAGCTACTCTGTTTAGGAAGGAGTGTAAACATCACCACTTTTTTCCAAGTCTGCATTGAAAAGGCCCATGGACTCCCCAGTGACCCACTGAATCAATTAAAGGCTTAGCATCAACAAGAAATATTTTCTCTTTCCAGAGGCCTAAAACCTCTGGGATTTAATTCCCTGAGGAGCGAGAGAGGAGGCAGTTTCCTGACTTGTACAAAGCCATGACTCCAGGAATGGAAGAATGTATTCCCCTGGGATTGAGCCTGCTAATGTGCCATGGCTAAGCAATGGCCTTCAGGAAGTCTCTGGACTCACAACACTTACCAGTGGCAAAAGTAATATTGAGTATTTTGATTCTAGGAAATACTTAAAGAGGCATTGTGGTAGAGAGGACTGGAATGAGCTTTATTACAATGCTCTCTAAAGTTAGGAAATTATATTAATAAAATGACTACAAAGAAACAAGGGCAAATGTTCCAGCAAATTTATTCCACTGATAAAATTTGGTCCATAATATGTTACAGTCTCATCACATCGAAAGGTCAAGGCATTTAAATTACATTGTCAGAAATATACTTTTGTTTCAAAACAAAATAAAAACTCAAAACATGTTAACAGACATGTATTTTCTGAGATACAATTCATATTGGCTTTATGTCATTAGACTGTTTTTCTCATTGCTTTATTCATATGCCTGAGACATACCAGTCTTATTGCTGTTTGCTAACAATGTCTCTGGGTTCCATGTTTAATTTTGTTGTCATCAAAAAAATCAGTCAGAAAAATCAAAAAATCATCAAAAAAGCAGAAACACCAAATAGACAGTATATGGGATCATAATGGACTTTTTTGAAATTTCAGTAGTGGCAGGAGATAATTTACATATCTAAACAATGGTATTTTGATTTCCACAAAGACCAAGGGGTTAATGGCCTTATACTACACATGCCTAAGGCATTGAGAGTTAAACAATAGAGGAGGTGAAAATGAACCTGAAAGAAGGTTGCAATGCTACATCACTGAAGAGAAAAGGCAAGAGAATGGAATGAAAAAAATGCAACCACTATATCTGAAAAAGAAATATATTCTAAGCACTTATAAAACTTGGACACTCTTTTCCTAATAATTATTGAATGAAAAGCATGTAAAATGCCATTGTAAGATAGAGCTTAGACGATTCATCCAAGTCAACTCTTTGTGTGAATAGATGAACTGATTCACTTACCAAACATACAAGTTATACTTGTTCTGCTTATTGTAGTTGGTTATCCACACGTTTTTTACACAGACGCTACAGTTACTCAAAGAGTGTCATTAAGTGAGTTTCAGCAAACTTTTGAAAATCAATGAGGCATTTGCCAAAGTGCCATCTTCTTAATCAGTTACTTTACTTATAATGAGCAAGCAAATTCCATGTAAATACCAAAGTCTCATTTTTCATTTATACTATAAGCTGTGTCTGTCACAGACTGCTGCTATTGGACAAAATGTTCAAAGGAATGAAGAATTACATGTTTTATGACCTAAAATACTGTTAGCAGAGACCTTAGGAGTTAAAATTGCATTATGTCTCTTTGACAATCATTACTGGCTAAGGAAATGATCATGATATTAGCAGAACTCATTTATTATGCTACACCCAGGCATTTTCTGTGCCCAACAATGCTAACACTTCATGTGCATTTTATCATTTACCCCTCACAATAATCATATCAAACTATTGTTATTAATTAACAGTAATTAGTATCAATCCCACTTTATAACTGAGAGAATAAGATTTAGTGAAGAAAAGGCAACTTGCCTCACTTAATTAAAGACAGTCAGTTTGGCTGTAAAGATCATGCCTTTGTACACCAGGCAATACTGCTTCCTTGTTGGTATTACCTAAATATAACTAGTCTACACTTTCTTCCAGATCTCAGATTCTCTATCCAAATACAATCTCCCAATTTAGCATTTCACAGAATACCTTCTTCTTATACTAGGTCATCATCCATTGGCAGCATTCACTCATATTTTATTCTTTTATTTGTTTCTGAAGAAAAAGTGATGATTTACTTAGTTGTATTTGAGTATCATCCACTTGCTCAACTAAAATGATTGCTGCAGTGCATAGCCAGATTATTTAACTGGCACCTTATCGGCTTACAGTCTTCTTCCTTCACCATTTTTCCATCAGGTAGAATTCAACATGCTTCTTTAACTGAGGTCACCCAGGACAATAACCGACACAAAGGAGAAATACAAAGCTTAGCCCATAAGTCTCAATTTTCATTATGTATAACAAGTCTTCTGGGGTCCAGTTCCAGTCTGTGGATCCTTCCTTTCTTCATGCATTCTCCTTTAAACAAAGAAGGTCAAAACAGCCTGAACACTATTTCACTGCTAGTATGACCATCAGTTGTCAATGAAATTAATCATTCCTCCTCATCATCAGTAAGCTTCTAGCTCTGTAAAGATAGTTGATGAAAGCTGCAATCCATTTTCCAAACAGAGCATGCTGAGCCAAACCTAAAACTTCAGCAAAACTCTTCTATCCCAGCCCTTTTGCAAAACTTCAGAGTTTCTCGCTGAGTGATCTCCTCAAAGAACTATCAGGGGAGTCCTTCAATCTGGCTGTCCTACATAGAAAAAGCTGAATGTGAAATTAGGGCCAAATGTTACTGAGGATTCTCCCAGTGATCAAGAGTAGTGTTGAGAGAGCTCATATTCAGCTGTCTTTTCTTGTCAGAGTCAACTATTTTTAAAAAATTACCATTAGGCAACTGAAAAATGAATTTAAGCTGGAGGTGATAAAAGGTAAAATATCTGTGCATCATGAATAACCTAACACAGGTATGAAATAAAATATTTGTAGAATTTTAAATGTTTTGATGTTTTTTCCTGATATTTCTTACATTCATACGTAATGATGAGGAGGAAGAGGAGAAGGGGGGATGCTAGCCAACAGTTTTTCAACATTAAAGTTTTTACATACCTCATCTCACCTAATATCTCAGCTCCATGAGGGAGCAGAGGCTTAGGAAGGGGAAGCATTTGCCCAATTTTCCATTGTACCAGGGTCCTGATTTGAATCCTGAATGTTTGACTCCAAAGCCCACACTTTAAAATCATGCTATTTGCCTCCCATAACATATATAAATGAGAATAAGCATAATATATTTCCCCTTTGGGAAGCATTTTACTTTTCATGCAGAAGCATTCAACAACAGTTTCTTTCTACAGTAGTAAGTTTCTCAGCAAAGTTCAGAAAACATATAATAATCAAACTTCAGTTTTATCACGTCTGACTCAATTAGTATTTCATGAACAATATAATACCCCTTATTATAATACAACTAATCTAAAAAATTATTACTTGTAGATTTTCTATTTGAATATTGCCATTAATTTGTGCAATTTCAAAAGTGTAATGAAAAAAATGATTATAGTTGAATTCCAAAAGGACTTGTGAACATCTAAGATCTTTACCATTTTTTAGGGAATGGATATAAGGAATAAAACAAGGGAAGTTTTTCAGGTCATAAATACCTTGCAAACTGACCATGCAGAAAAATCTTTCAACTCTTTCCTTCCTCCTTCAATATAGCTCACCAGATTTGAGAACTATTTGAAACTTATTTATATTTTTATACATTGTGTACATTGTATACATTGTGAGCAAAAATAACAAACACTTATAAATTCAAATCTGCTCCACAAAGACTGTTTTCCTATCTAGAATAGTAACTCCTCCTCAACCACCACATCCTGCCCCCACTCTCCTTCCCACCCAACCCTGAAGGTAGTAGTAAATTTCGTTCTTAACTTCACTTAAGCATGAGGTTTTTCTTTTCAGATAATTATGTTCAATTATAAATGAATGTACCACTCTATCCACTTACTTGATAGAGAGTTCTATGAATCTTTGAAAGGAAAGATATTCTAAAATAATTTATGATTTAGTCATTCACTTAGACATGCTCCATCATGGCTATATAATCAATGACTAAGAATGCATCCAAAGTCAATGAAAAGAACCTTGAGATATGGATAAGAAATTATGTATATGATTTATTTGCTGGTATATAATACAACAACTAGAACCATATCTATCTAAATGTTCTCATCTCAACAGGTGTCATTCTATTAAGATTTTACAAGGCATATATTCCAAAAATATTTTGAAGCATATTGCCTAGGTGTAACATATACATTTATTTTCATATTTTGATTCACTTTTAACATTAAAGGAAATTTCAGTAAGGTGTAAATGTGATGATTGACATCAAATTCACAGTGTTTATTTTTAACACAGAATCTTAGAATCTCTAAGAGTGACACCTAATGATTTTTCAAAGTTTCAGAACAAGTGGTTAAAGATTCAAATCTTTTTTCATTGTCCATTTTCTGCCATTTTTATTTTAGGTTTAGAAAAATTGCTTATTATTGATGAACAATTACTTGCTTGAATGTATACAGAATATGCATGCAGTAGGTATATTGTGTTGTATTTTTCCCAAGAAAAGACCAAGAATAGGGTAGAGCTAGATGAGACAGGGGTTTGATTGACAGGGATATGATTGAGATGTTTAAGTAGACATTCTTAGTTAATATGCCTGTGAGACTGTGGTAAGAATAGTCTCCAGTCTAAAGAGGACCACTACCTATAGTCATTTCTTGGTTCTCAGATGATGTCTGTAGGATGGTAGATCAGGTATTCTTAGGAATGTCTACCAGTAATGGACAAAACCCTTTACCCTACATGTTCATGAACTCCTGTTTTCAGATTATATCACATTCTATGTGGAACTTAACTGAGGGGTACCGAGCAGCCACCACTGGCATCATTAATGAATCAATTCTACACTCCCTTTGCATTTGCCTTCAAATTCCATTGAAGGATACAAGGAGTCAGGCCTGGTATAACAGAATCGTGAAATTGAAAGAGATCTTACAGATATTAAGTCACTTGCTCAAAGTGACCTCACTACTTAAAAACATAACTGGAACCAGAAGCCAGGTAATTCAATCCTTGCCCAGCAGTTATTTCACAGCACATTGACTGTGATGGCAGAGCTTCAGAAAGACTGGACCATATGCTCCCATCAAAGCATTCCTTTTCTTAAGCACCATTATGACCAAAAGTTCCCAAACTCAACCTTGTAGAGAAACCCAGCAGTTTCTTCCCTGGGAAGGGCCCCGTATTTGTACAGCTCTTTGCTGCTGGAGTCTGGCAGAAGCCCAATATGCCATCATACAGTCACTCCTCAAGACGCCTCTCTAGACTGACATTTTACTGACATTAATGTGTTGCTGCTGCTCTGCATCAAGCATGTTAATTACTTGGGACCCAGATTTTGAATTTGTGCTCTAAAGTGGTTTTAGCTGAAGAGTTGTTTGTTTCATTTTTAAATCAAATAAGAGAGAGAAATTATTAAATGGAAAGTCACAAATTAAAAAAATGGCAGCCAACTAAGTTTCATAATTATCCAAAAAGGATATAGAATGATACAGTTCTTTGTGTTATTTTATTGGAAATGTCTATACCTCTTGGATGTTCCGTCCCAAATTTAAAAGCCTCTAGGTCATTCTGTCCTAATCCTCTTTGCTGGGAACCTAAGAAGCTTTATAACATACGAAATAATTACAATCTTTGAAATTAAAAATCTCATTTTAAACTTATTTTTTAACTTTTTCTACAAATCCTGTCATAGGTTTTCTTCCAAAAGAATGCATAGTGCTAAATTAAAATGTTTAAATTGCTGATGATAACACAAATTTCTTTTAAAGAATGGTGTCCATTTACCAAAATGACTTCAGATATAGTTTTCATTTTCTCTCATTTGAAAAATCCTTCTTATAAGTACTAATGAATGACATTTAAAGTACATTCTAACAATCTCTTTAAGATTTATTTCCCCCAAGTATAAACATATCTTAAGAAATGACAGCTGTCCTATCCCATCATCTCAAAAAAGTTATGCTAGCATTTTTGCAGATTTATATTTAACCAGTGTACTTCTAGTACTCTATCAATTTCAATGCAAACTTAATACAAGCATTTAGGCACATACATATATACTTGCATACACACCAACACTGGATTTTCCTTAACATCTGTCAACTGTTAATAGTTTTTACCAGTGTCTAGCCGTATTTATTTGTACCTGGTTTCTCATAATTTTTCTTCTTCTCAGACATGCCATAGAACTGAGGTAACAAATACTATGTTGAATTTTAAGAGTTATTCTCACAGAGATAAAAAGCAAACAAACAAACTGCAAGGCAAGTAAAATTCTATAACCTCTAATGCAAATCAGCCAAATGTCATTCAGGTAGCTCTATTTTGCTCTGCTACTTCTATTCTAACATCACCACCTCCAAACTAAATTTGAGTTACAACAAATTCTAAATTAATTTGACCATGATTTTGAGTATTATTGGACTTCCCAGGTAGCATTAGTGGTAAATAACCCGCCAGGAGACGTAAGAGACGTGGGTTCCAACCCTGAGTCCAGAAGATCCCCTGGAGTAGGGCATACCAACCCACCCCAGTATTCTTGCCTGGAGAATGCAATGGACAGAGGAGCCTGGCAGGCTATAGTCCATATAGGGTCACAAAGAGTCCTACATGACTGAAGCAATTTAGCATGCATGCATGACTTATTAATTTGGTAACAGTAATCACTTCATGGGAAATAGATGAGGAAACAGTGGTTGACTTCATTTTTTGGGGCTCCAAAATCACTTCAGATGGTGATTGCAGCCATGAAATTAAAACACGCTTACTCCTTGGAAGGAAAGTTATGACCAATCTAGATAGCATATTAAAAAGCAGAGACATTACTTTGCCAACAAAGGTCCGTCTAGTCAAGGCTATGGTTTTTCCAGTAGTCATATATGGATGTGAGAGTTGGACTATGAAGAAAGCTGAGTGCTGAAGAATTGATGCTTTTGAACTGTGGTGTTGGAGAAGACTCTTGAGAGTCCCTTGGACTGCAAGAAGATCCAACCAGTCCATCCTAAAGCAGATCAGTCCTGGGTGTTCATTGGAAGGACTGATGCTGAAGCTGAAACTCCAATACTTTGGCCACCTCATGTGAAAAGTTGACTCATTGGAAAAGACCCTGATGCTGGGAGGGGTTGAGGGCAGGAGGAGAAGGGGACGACAGAGGATGAGATGGCTGGATGGCATCACCGACTCAATGGACATGAGTTTGGGTAAACTCCGGGAGTTGGTGATGGACAGGGAGGCCTGGCGTGCTGCGATTCACGGGGTCACAAAGAGTCGGACACGACTGAGTGACTGAACTGAATATTTAGTAATTACTTTGTTTCCCGTGCAGTTAATATTAACATTTTTTACCTAAGAACTTTTAATGCATTATTTTATTTTCACTCCATCCCTCTGAGGTAGGTAATATTCTGCTTGTTTTTGTGCTTAGTCGCTGAGTTTGTGTCTGACTCTTTGCGACCCTTTGGACTGTAGCCTGCCAGTCTCCTCCTTCCATGGAATTTTTCAAGCAAGAATACTGGAGTGTGTTGCCATTCCCTCCTCCAGAGGATCTTCCCGACCCAGGGATTAAACCTGTGCCTCTCTGTCTCATGCAGTGCAGGTGGATTCCCTACCCATTGAGCCATTAGGGAAGCCCATAGGTACTATCATCAACCATCATTTATATAGATGAGAAATCAGTGACAGAGGAGGAAGAGGAACTAGAGTCCACGGCTGAGCCTTTAATCACTAGGCTGCCTCTAAGGAACATAGCTGAGAGTGCCAGAGAACAAGAGAATATGATACAGCATTTGCACTGGCTACTTAAGTATTGGGGAGGGACTTCCCTGGAGGCCCAGTGGTTAAGATTTCATCTTCCCATGCAGGTAGTTTGATGTTTGTTTGGGGAGCTAAGATCCAACATGCCTTGTGGTCAAAAAACCAAAACATATAACAGAAGCAATATTGTAATAAATTCAATAAGGACCTTTAAAAAGTTCCATATCAAAAAAAGTAGTAGTAGTATTGGAGTATGTGGGGTGAAGTAGGAAAAGTAAAAAGTTACATGCCTGTAATAATGGTTTGGGGGAAAGGCTGCAATTTCACTCTCACTTACCAAGTGTAACTCTACTCGTATCTCTGGGTTTGGGCCTATATTCAAGCAGCCACTCTGAAAGCCAAATTTGCTAGAAAAGTGTCTCCTGCTGTTGAAGAATTCCTTCTTTCCTTCCTTCATGCATGCACATACATACCTCCATTTTTCACAGCTTGAGCTAGTTTTGTAGAGGGGAAATGATGAAGCCCCAGGTAAGGATGAGACAGTGGTCATACAACTGTCTTTCTCTCCCTCTGTGTCCTGCCTGCTTTCCCATAAATGTACAGTGCTTTGAGCCGCAATTCAAAATTATTCTAGAGAATAAAATAATATCTGCTGCCATCTACTTTAGATTTACCAAATGCCATCTTTAGTTCCAGAAATGTTTTCACATCTGCTGCTAATGTTCCAAATTTATACATTTTCATGTATCCTTATGTTGTCAGTGTAGTAAGGAACACCATCACTTCAGTTGCTGCTGACAGCAGTTTTAAAAGGAAGGAGGGGATATTATAAGTGAAACTACTCCATCTGGTTCCCAGCAATTGTTTAAAATAGTGCTAAACATTAGAAATGTCTCATCATAAATTCCCCCACCTAGTCTTTTCAGGCTGTGGCTCTTTGGAACAAATGCTAAAGATTATTAAATGTAGGAGAAAGGAAGATTGTTATTAGGAACAGAAAAGGAACAGAAAAGGTGAAGGACTTGCCAACAGGCAGCAAGGGAAAAGATACAAGTGTACCCTAATAAGTTGTAAACTGCACTACCTATCAAATTACTATCAAATTAACAACTATGCACACAAATACCCAGGCTCTCATTCTACTGGAAGCAGAGGCAAAATGTTCTCAGGATGAGAGGATCATGACTTCTGGAATACTGGGGAAGAAAGTAAAGGCAAGCAGAGGGAAGGGAAGAGCCTTATACACAAAAAAGGAGAAAAGATAAAAGGAAGGAAGAGGAAATACAATAGCTATTTGAAATGAGTTGGACCCAAAATGTGGGCCCACTTGCCAGGATACAGAGAGTAAAAGCAGGGCCTTAGACTTCCAACAGTTCCAGCCTAAAGCAATTGTTTCCACAGCAAAGGATTCATGGAGACAAAAGCACACCCATCTTTGTAGACTGAAATTATGGATTTCCAAGTAAAAGTCACAACGGCTTTTAAAATGCCCTATAAAAATTAATCTGACTCCTCTCCATGAGATAAACCAAAGAATTCATGGGTCAAAATGCTGAAAAATGGCACAACTGATGTCAAATAACCTTCATTTTTCAACAGCAGCCTTCTATAATTCTGCCATCTAGGTATTCCAGTTAACATTATATATGAAACTCAGAAATTATGTAGCCAAAGAATAGAATGCTAATTCCTGACAGCATGTGGAAAGGAACAGATGAGAACAAAACACCACAAAAGTTTATAAATTGACCAAATAAGACCGCATATGTTACCATCTTCTATGAGAAGAGAGATTTATTGACTGACAATTTACATCTGGTTTGCTCCCGTATTCAGCAAATCACAAAAATGGGTTGCTGTGGCAACTGCCATGTGCTATTTAGCTTGTTGAGAAGGAAGAGAGAGAGAGAGAGGAAAAAAAAAAAAAAAACTCAAAGTACCTTCTAAAACACAAATACAGCATGAATTTTTATTGTTCCTTGCACCCCAAGAGAACAAATCTCCTGACAGAAATTCTGTTCTTTCATAATTTAAAAAATGGGCTTGCTTTCTGTTGTTTGCAGTTTTATTATGTATACTACCAATTTATGCAAATGTGAAAGAAAAAAAAATCCACTGATATATAAAAGAGATGGATACAGATTGCCTGAGTCACAGGAATGTGATCAGGCCATTGTCTTTTATAGCATCCCCGCTTTTATCATTGACAGCTCTTTTAGCCAATTTGACTCTATTGATGTATCAAATCTATGCATGATACTCCAAGGAATACACCGAGAGCTCAGTACTTGAAGCATCAGCAAGGACAGGCTTATTTTTCTGGACTGAAAACAAACACAAGGTGCAAACAGGAGATGATTAATTTTCTCAGAAGCATATTCTTAACCTCAGGAACACAAATCAGGAGGCTGTGCAGGACCCCAGAACATATCACGTTACCCACATCTGTGCATGCTGGAGAAAGCATATTAACATCTCCACTATGAATAAAATGAGAACACTCATCCATTACTTGCATACTTACTTCTCCACTTAGACCTAAAAGCATGAACACAAATCTGTAGATCCGTTAAGGTCTTGAAAATAAAAACTCGAGTTGTCCTTATTCATTGGCAAGTCTGGTAACTTTTTAAACTTCTGATGTTGTTCACACTGAGAAAGTCAACTTTTTAAAAACAAACAAACAAACAAACAATAAAGCTCAACTATCAGCCTCAGAACAATCTAAGTTTCTGGAAGTTCACTGATTTTCAGAATGCTCTTTTAGAAAAATGGCCCACTTAAAAAGCAAATAAACAAAACAAAACAGATATGTCCTCTATCACTACCATGAACTGCCATATGAAAACCCTCTTTGAGGTTTCTCGCCACCCAAGTCTCAAGTTATGGGCTGATTATTTTAAGGCAGGGACTTAAAGTAGGGCAAGGATTGGTGAGGTATGACTGCTACAAGATAGCAGTGATTTATAATATAAACAATAAGATAACAGGACTAAAGTTTCAGTGTGTGAAAACACTGTGTATCCAGGCCTTCCAGGTCTTGGAGGCAAAAGTTCCTGACTGTAGAGATGTATCTTCTGTTGCTCTAGTTATTCATACAGAAGATTAAATGAAGTGAACTCACAGATTTTTTTTTCACTTTTCCTTCAACAACAATAGAGAACAATCAATTTAAAAATAATTGGAGAAATTTGTGTTTTGTTCGTAAGAGAAAAGGAGAACATTTATTCAACAGTACCACATAGAATCATTTGCTTAATAGCATTTCTAATATGTTATGCATTTATTCAATCTACTTCTTACTATATTAAAATGCAAAAACAATTACTCTGGATGTAAATCCTAGAAAAACAATCAAATTTTCTATTAAATCGGAGAGGAGACAGTTAAGCTGCAGTGTGAGTTGCAGAAGCTCATGAATAGACAATACTTAGAGTTTCTCACTAGAAAGTGAAAAAGGAGAGTGGCAGAGACCCAGATTCTCTCCCATCTTTCCTTCCTCTTTCTCTCTTTTGTCCTTCTCTCCTTCTCTTCCTTCCTTTCTTCTTGGACTCAGATTAAGGAGTCTTTATTTAAAGTCTAATAATTTAAATTATGTAAGCATATAAAACATACTATAACACCTTACGTTATAATACCAACCCCAGAGCAGATAGAAACTTCCTTTCACATTCTATTGTAAACAGTTTATATTCAACTGAACAGTCACAGGGGAATATAGGCAGTTTCAACCTTCTAGGTCCTTTGTTACACACAAAGCAGTTCTTGGTTTGTTCTTTGTATGCTTACATTACAGCCATTTCTGTTCATTAAAAACTCAGAATAAGCATGTTTAAGAAAAAGCAACTGAACATGAAGCAAAGAATAAAACAAATCTGTCCAAGTAAAACAAGCATTGTGCATTTTATTTGAAAGAAATTTTTAAAATCCACATGCTTTTAATTGGGGCTCTACTGAAATAATCATCTCAAATATGAGATTCAATAAATGTGCTCATGCTCTGATTAAATGTCAAAGCCATAGATTTGTTATTTCAGATATAGTGAGCAATAATTTTGTTGGATAATAATGAACTTTCAAAGATTTATTTGCAACACTCGCTGTCCATTTCAAAGCTCTGAGTTATAACATAGAGTAATATATATATAATATATATATTATAGAATCTAGTAATACAGAGTTGACATTTAAGTAAATTTTACTCATTTTAACATGCACTGCATGGATTCTGTGTACTTCTGCTGAAAAATTAGTACTGATAATCTTTGCCCAGTCTTGACTAACAGCAGATATTGTTATGGTTTGTATCAATATTTTTCTCTGTGTGTATATGAATCTTTACAACAAGGGTGTTTTTATGCCTCAGAGTATTTAGGCAAATACATTATTTTCTGTAAGTAACATTATTCCAGCTCAAATTCTTTACTCCAATCTAGACTTCACTAAAAATGCCAACTTATCAGATTGTTGATGTAATGACCACTTCCCATTTGATCATTATCAGTTGGCCATGAGTAAGGTGTGCCAGCCCCTTCAAACCAGTTTTGTATAAGAGTTCTCAATACCATCTTAATGTTTATTATTATCCTTTTTATTGCCATTATAGCATTTTATATTTTTTAAAGTCTGTGACAACTCCAGATATTAAGAACATATTATGACCAAATTCACATAGCTTTCTACATTCTTCACTAGAAATGCCACAAAATTTCAGAAAATAATATATCTACCTTACTTCCTCACTATACTATACTACTACTATAGACTTGACCTATAAAATCAACTGGAAAAAATATGTCTTAAGTGAAAAGGTATGTTCATAAAACACTACCGTCATTAATTCTCTCCAGAAAGATTTATTCAACATACTATTATGATGGTGAAGACTGGATTAGAGGCACTGATTAGATTGAAGCAATCTGTATTAACTATACTTTTATACCTGCTACTATTTATAAGTGACTTTTGCTACAGTTTCCTTGAAAGTGTTAGTTGTTCAGTCATGTCCCACTTTTTATCATCCCATGGACTGTAGCCCCCTAGGCTCCTCTGTCCATGGAATTCTGCAGGCAAGAATACTGGAAAGGGTAGCCATTCCCTTCTCCAGGATACCTCCCCTACCCAGGGATCAAACCCCAGTCTCCTGCATTGCAGGCAGATTCTTTACCATCTGAGCCACCAGAGAACACTTTCCATAGTTGCCCAAATTACAAACACATACATATTTATTTCTCAGTTTGCCAATTTTATGTTATCACTCAATACTCCATTCATAGAAGCTGTTGTCAGGAACCCAGCATTCATCAGCAAAAGCAAGGTCACAAATGAGTGTCTTATACAGTAAATATGTTTTATAATGCTATGTTGGGAATTTACAATTTAAATCAACTGATATTCATTCATTCATTCATTCTTTTGGTAATTTCTTAACTAGCTAGGCACTATTCTAGCAAGACATTAGAAAAATAGCCTTGAACAAAACAGGAACTGCTTTAATAAAGCTAACTTTCTAGTTGGAAGTGGTGGGAAACAGGCAATAAACAAAAAGTAAATAGTTTCTAGTAGTCTTGAATGCTATATAAAGAAAACAAAACAGGGAAACTTATTTGAAGCAGTACTTTGTTAAGGTGATCTATAAACAAGGTATCACCAAATGGGACAATTAAAAGCCAAATTAAAGAACAAATGTCTAAAATGCCTAAAATAATTTCAGTACAATATAACATGTTCATTGCCAACTACATAATGAGCCATTAACTTTTCCTTCATAAGTTTTAAAAAGGACTATCATTTAATTTTATTATACAAAAGGTGGCTCAGACAGTAAAGAATCTGCCTGCAATTCAGGACACCTGGGTTCAATCCCTGGAGTGGGGAGATCCCCTGGAGAAAGGAATGACAACCCACTCCAGTGTTCTTGCCTCGAGAATTCCATGGATGGAGCCTGGTGGGCTACAGTCCACAGGGGTGCAAAGAGTTGGACACAACTGAGTGACTAACACACACACATATCATTTAATTTTACTGTACAAAAAGGAATATTCAGTTTTGTGTATGCTGAGGAAGTGAGTAAGACATTGGTATAGACTAGAAAGTATTTCATTAACAACTAACCAAGGGGCCAATCAAGTACGTGTGTATCTACAACACAAAGCTTTATACAGCACAGCCTAACAGAAAGATGACTGATGATGAAGTCAGGGATCCGAGATCAAGCTCAGGAGCCATAACTTAACCAGCCCTTTTGCTTACACCAACTCACTAAGTCTCTCTGAACCTCATTTCATTACCTCTTCAGCAGGTATAGCAACACATGCTGATGGGATTATTCTGGGATATATATGTGTATATATGTATATGAAACTGAATTTAGCATGTCATGACTCCTACTACTTCCATTGTTTTAGTTATTTGTTCCTACTCTTATATGATAGAAAACAAAATCTTCATGGAGATGACCAAGACCTTTAGGAAACTTTATGATCTTTAACTCCATATTTTTCACAGTTTAATTGACACAGTTTAATTGACACAGTTTAATTATTCTTCTCATACACTGAGGACGATTTTCATTCACTGAAACAAAACTATACCTTCCAAGAAAACCTACACAACACCAGGAGTAATGGAAAAGATATAGCTTACTAAATAGCATTATATATTACAATTTTAAGAATTCACACACACAAAAATAAGCCTATTTGAAATTTAGATCTTAAATTCCAATTGCCTACTGGCTTAATGCAAACTTTATTACATGGCTATACTTATGAAAACATCTAAAATGTAAGCATGATATGAAAAATGTAAGTATACAAACAATACAAAAAAATTAAGCTTCAAAGAAAGTTTCTCCTTAACATCAAATTAATATTGAATAATTCTTGACTTAACAATGTGAAATATTCCTGCAATACAAAGTAATGGTAAATTAACTTGACTTCACAAAATAATTTTTTGGGGCACAAAGTGTTAGTCGCTCAGTTGTGTCCAACACTTTGTCACCCCATGGAACATAGCCCATCAGGCTGCTCTGTCTGGAGTGGGTTGCTATTTCCTTCTCTAAGGGATCCTCCGGACCCAGGTCTCACACATTGCAGGCAGGCTTTTTACTATCTGAGTTTGGGCACAAGGGAATAGTTTAATTTTAGTCAGTGTCCCAGATCAGATTTAAAAGGTTTTGAATCACCCAAATGTGTGAAGGGAAATTGTTCTTCTCCTAACTCAAATCCAGTATCAAAAATATATAAAAACATTAAATTCTACCCTGTGAAGCTATTGTAAATGATATAAAACTATTTGCTTTTCCAAGCCTAAAATGATAGTTTGAAATGTATTCCTGTGTTTTCTGTCGAGAGCTTATTACTAAAAAATTCTCCCAAACATGAGGTTTGTTACCTAGTTTACCTAATCCACATATGAGATGAATACCAGGCTTTTAAGTGTAAAGTGGAGAAAAATTTACAACTTTGTTTTGAAAGAACCCTTTCTCTCAATTAAGATTTGGAATCATTTCCATGACAAGATCTCCAGCTAAAGTGGAACCTCAAAAAAAATATGCTAAGTTGGCATACTGCCCAAGTTCTTCTCGAGGTAATTGTTGTAAAAAGAAGTCATGTTAGCAAGAGCCTATGCTGCCTGTTAACATACAGTTAAAATTTGCAAGCATTACAAGTTGTACTACTTTCCCTTTCAAAGAAATGGCCATTTGCTCTTTTTTACTTCCTCCATTAACTTTGACCCTTTCTACTCCCCACTTAAAGGCAACACAAATTCTTTTTTTATGTCACTGTTTTTGGGCATCTCATATCCCCCAAATGTTTACTACCCAAATGTAGTCTAGTCCTTATATGGTATAGTCGTTGAATATTACTAGGTAGCAAACAGTGAAATCACTCAGTCGTGTCCAACTCTTTGCAATCCCATGGACTCTAGCTTACCAGGCTCCTCCATCAATGGAATTTTCCAGGCAAGAGTACTAGAGTGGATTGCCATTTCCTTCTCCAGGGGATCTTCCTGACCCAGGGATCCAACCCAGGTCTCCCACATTGCAGGCAGATGCTTTACCATCTGAGCTATTCAAGTAGAATTCATCATAAAGTCTATTATGAGCAGGTAGAATATAATCAAATTGTGTCCCCTTTGTCAATAATAATTTTAAATGAATTCAAGGAGGTTTTAGGCAACCAAATTTTGCAAGATGGTTTACTGAAGGTAGTCCCACAAAATTAATTCCAAACAAAGAGCAATTGGGAGGCTCTTCGAAAGTTCAGTGGCTATATGTTAAGTGACAGGAAGAAAATTCAAAGCTTTAAGGTGCATATGGCACTTTTTATTTCTACACATGAGGTAGATTATAAAGCCTCATTGACTTTGGTTGCATTAGAACTAGCCTTGTCTGCCCCTTCAGATTTTCTCAAGGTACCACCAGATCATCTCACAGTGATCATCTGTCAACACAAGTGTTAGAGAAGGAGCCCATGACCTGTCAGTAACAAGCTTCTTCTTACTGAAAGATGCACGAAGATGCACACAGGCGTGAAAACTACCCCTGTTCCTTGTGTGGATGGATACTTTTGAAACTCAAAAGCATAATTCAGAAAAGTTTCCTCAAGCTTTCAATTGACTTTGTATTATTGTTCTGTTTTAACATCTTTCCTGTAGCCCCCGGGCTCAAAGAGACCACTGCTGTCTTAAACAGTCTGACAAGAGTATGAGGGGAAAATCACAGAGCATGAAGGAAATCAGATACTCTTTTCAAATGAAAATGGACAAGCAATTCCATGTTCATTATAAGGAACTAATAATACAGACCCTATCTGTATTACCAGCTTCCCCAGATGCACTAACAGAGCATCATTCATCACTAACCTCAGTGGCAGGCAAGCACTGACTCACGGCACACCTGAAATGTGGTGCTATGATTCAACCCCTTGTTCACTGCATTTGAAGAAACTGTTTGACCACAGGAGCCCATTTTGTGTCAATTCCTTACAAAACTTGTTTTATTTTCACAATTCATAGCAAAAACACAAAACACTGATATTCATGCTGCTTTGTTTAATAGCAATGAAAACTTTTTTTTTTAAATAATTATATGCAGAACAGAAGCTGAACTACTCAGAGACCCTGCACTCTGAATTCTCGTCAGAGGAACATCCCTTTCTGAAATGCAATTTTCAGTTTTCTGTAATAATATTGCCACTGAACCATTCTTCATTCTCCGTCTACAGTACCTCAGTGGACTCTTGTTCAGAGCCTTCCTTATCTTCTTCACAAACCAATGACTTTCTGTTCTGCCAAAGTGAGCTAATGAAAGAACACAAACATGATGTAAATCTTCTACCTGTCATCCTTTATGGTATGTCTCTGCTTCAAACACCCTCCTGAGATCAGTATGAAAGCATTTACTTGTACTTGTGGCAATCAATACATAATAAACTTTTTTTCCTTTTTTTTTTTTTTTTTGGTGGGGGTGGTTTATATGCCTATCATGTCCTCCCATGTATAAGACCCTAGGGAGAGCAGTGCTTGTGATCAGAAAGCACCGGGCCGCATGCATGCACCTGGTCCAAAGAATCAACTCAAGCTGGAATCACTCTATTTCCTTTAACTACACCAGGGAGGTGGACAGTCCTCAGATGACTCACTAATGGAAACTTCGAAGACTTAGTTTAGGATATATGACTGGCTTCTAATGAAGAAGAAAATATTTAAAAATTGTTTGAATTGCCTGGAAAACTACCCCAAATATTTTTATCTGAAATGGAGGGAAACTGAAAGTAGGTCTACATGAAACCTTTTCCAAACCATTGTAGTGCAATGCACCACCTAAGTATTTCTCATGTCATACACTCAGAGGAGTTTGCTAGAGAGGCTGTCTCTAAATGCAGCTGGGAATTCCTCAGAAGACAAAAGGATGGCATCATTTACAAATCATCCCACACCCTAGCTTCTCAAATAAACTGGAACTGGACAATAAGAACAAGCTTTCAGACAACAAAAGCATAAAGGAAAAAGGAAAGCTTATTTAGGCAGACTTGTCGTCTCCACCCATGAGAAAATTTTCAAATATAAATTGATGCCTAACTAAATCAATCACCCAAAACATCTACTGATAAGAATAAAAACTGGAACAAAATGGGAAACCTTAGTACCTAAGTTTTGTCAGTCACATTGGGAATTTTCTGAGCAAAAGGATCTCACACATGTGCCTATACACACACAGTTTGCAAAGAGAATAATTATTTTTTACACATTGACATAAAAGTAAAAAAAAAAAAAAAGTCTCCAAATTTCCTATGAATTGTTCAGGCCCTAAGAATCCCTTTATGGACTACCTCTGATTCTAGAAAAATTCCCACCCCATCTATATGCCATAGTTTGACATACAAGTAAATATGTGGATAAACCTCATCCACATATTGAATATATTGAAAATATTGAAAATATCATGAAATCTTCATGTAAGTTTTGTCAGTACCTGTTAGTAATATATGATGTTTTTTCAGGAAATATAGTCAAACAGTTTTGACCTTATTTAAGATTATTACAAAAATTATTTAATTGTAGAGCATGGAGGACCTTCTCATTTTAGAAATCAAGTCACTAAAGGTTGTGAGATCTTCTCCCAATTTGGGAAATCTCCTTGCTTTCACAATACCCGGCTGCTAAACTATTATTAATCACCTAAAGAGAGATGTATAGTTTAATTATAACCTGAAGCAAAATTTCCATTATTTAGTTTTCCATATTTGGAAAGTAAGATGCTTAAAATGAGTGAATGTTAAGGATAATGCATAAATGAGCACTTTTCCTCACAGACACCTAAACTTGAGACTATACAAATGCTAAATTAACAAGGGAATGATAAAAAGGAAGTTAAAGAACCCAATTAGGCAATCAAACTCCATTGACTTACACAGTACTGAATGAAGTACTGTTATGTTATAGAGTTCCCTAATACATGGAGTGATGCTTTCTGAAGCCCACCTGACTTCACATTCCAGGATGTCAGGCTCTAGGTGAGTGATCACACCATTGTGATTATCTTGGTCGTGAAGATCTTTTTTGTACAGTTCTGTGTATTCTTGCCACCTCTTCTTAATATCTTCTGCTTCTGTTAGGTCCATACCATTTCTGTTCTTTATTGAGCCCATCTTTGCATGAAATGTTCCCTTGGTATCTCTAATTTTCTTGAAGAGATCTCTAGTCTTTCCCATTCTGTTGTTTTCCTCTATTTCTTTGCATTGATCACTGAGGAAGGCTTTCTTATCTCTTCTTGCTATTCTTTGGAACTCTGCATTCAGATGCTTATATCTTTCCTTTTCTCCTTTGCTTTTCACATCTCTTCTTTTCACAGCTATTTGTAAGGCCTCTCCAGACAGCCATTTTGCTTTTTTGCATTTCTTTTCCATGGGGATGATCTTGATCCCTGTCTCCTGTACAGTGTCACGAACCTCATTACATAGTTCATCAGGCACTCTATCTATCAGATCTAGTCCCTTAAATTTATTTCTCACTTCCACTGTATAACCATAAGGGATTTGATTTAGATCATACCTGAATGCTCTAGTGGTTTTTCCCTACTTTCTTCAATTTAAGTATGAATTTGGCAATAAGGAGTTCATGATCTGAGCCACAGTCAGCTCCCGGTCTTGTTTTGCTGACTGTATAGAGCTTCTCCATCTTTGACTGTAAAGAATATAATCAATCTGACTTCGGTGTTGACCATCTGGTGATGTCCATGTGTAGAGTCTTCTCTTGTGTTGTTGGAAGAGGGTGTTTGCTATGACCAGTGAGTTCTCTTGGAAAAACTCTATTAGCCTTTGCCCTGTTTCATTCCATATCCAAGGCCAAATTTGCCTGTTACTCCAGGGGTTTCTTGAATTCCTACTTTTGCATTCCAGTCCCCTATAATGAAAAGGACATCTTTTTGGAAAAGGACATCTTTTGGGGGCTCCAAAATCACCACAGATGGTGACTGCAGCCATAAAATTAAAAGACGCTTACTCCTTGGAAGGAAAGTTATGACCAACCTAGATAGCATATTCAAAAGCAGAGACATTACTTTGCCAGCAAAGGTCCGTCTAGTCAAGGCTATGGTTTTTTCCAGTAGTCATGTATGGATGTGAGAGTTGGACTGTGAAGAAAGCTGAGCGCCGAAGAATTGATGCTTTTGAACTGTGGTGTTGGAGAAGACTCTTGAGAGTCCCTTGGACTGCAAGGAGATCCAACCAGTCCATCCTAAAGATCAGTCCTGGGTGTTCTTTGGAAGGAATGATGCTAAAGCTGAAACTCCAATACTTTGGCCACCTCATGCGAAGAGTTGACTCATTGGAAAAGACTCTGATGCTGAGAGGGATTGGGGGCAGGAGGAAAAGGGGACGACAGAGGATGAGATGGCTGGATGGCATCACCGACTCGATGGACATGAGTTTGAGTGAACTCTGGGAGTTGGTGATGGACAGGGAGGCCTGGTGTGCTGCTATTCATGGGGCCGCAAAGAGGCAGACACGACTGAGAGACTGAACTGAATACATGGAGTTATTCTCATAGAAGAAATAGAAGCAGAAACAGAACAAGTTCTGGCTTAGAAATATCGTTTGTTTTGCTAATTACATACAAAAATCAACCTCACATATAATGCTATTAATGAAGTGCTCAGTGGAGCAAAAACTACAATTAAAAATAAATACAAATCAGAATCCTTTTCAAGATGAGAAATGACAGTATCACAACAAGCTATTATTTCTAAATATACAGAAATCACTACACCAATATGAAACCTTCCTGAGACTCAGATGGCATGCCTCACTCTCTAAAAGAATATTACAAATAAGGAATTTCTGTACTATGAATTATCCTTCCTGATTCTGGCTATGCTATAACAAGCTTCCACAGATCTGCTGTTTTGGGGTGCCATGTTTGGAATTATTTTTTAAAGAAAACTATCTTGATCCTTTTTTCACTTTATCCCTATGGATTTCCCCACATAGCACAATCCCCAAATTCTGAAAAGAGCAGAAGACACAAGATAAAAAGTCCAAAGACTCTCAAAGTCTGCCCAAAGCATATTTTAAGATTTAGGGGGAAAAAAAAGACTTGTGCTATTTAAGTTGTTCCTGGTTTCTCTAAAAGAAATTCATTGCAAGGATTACATTTAAATCTAAAGGAGTCAGCTGAGCCTAGTTTCATGAGGTATGAAAATAGTACATGACTTGCTTTAAGAGTTGCACTAATATTCTCTGTTTAAACAGAAGGTCCAGGGTATGACAAGGACACAAAACGATATCAAATCTCTTTTTTTCCCTACTTTTTAGCTACAGCTATTTCCAATCATTATTCAAAAGAGAATTTTAGCCAGTTTGAAAATAGATGATTTGAGATTCTCAAAATATACGAATCTAAGGAAATCATCCTCAAAGATAGTACCAACTAAATATATGGGATTCATCATATGCATTTTCGTGCATAAGTCCTATACAATAACAAAAATAATTTTGCTCTATAAAGGGAACTTCTTTATAACAGTGACTCTATAAGAAACCTTTAAGGGATATTCCCAGAACATTATCAATTTGGAAATAATAATGAAAATGTCCAAAATCCACATTTTGTGGAAAACTAAGACTCAGAGAGTAATATGATTTATCTGAACCACACAGCAAAATTAGGCTTAGAAAATAAGTTTTGCTTATTCTAGTTCCCCTTCTGTACCACTCAACTGCCTACTATATTTCATCTGAATAAAACTTTTCTATCAAAGAAGGAGAAATAAACAACAACAAAAGTCAGTGTGCTCATCCAGTTGTAGGAAATAAATTTCTGAATAGTTACTAAGATGAGTGGTATATATTAGTAAACATTTGCGGTGAAGTAGAGTTCAGTGGTCTTCCCTGGTAGCTCAAATGATAAAGAATCTGCCTGCAATATAGGAGACCCAGGTTTGATCTCTGGGTTGTGAAGACCCATCCCTTGGAGAAGGGAATGGCTAATCCCTCCAGTATTCTTGCCTGGAGAATTCCATGGATGAGGGCTCAGTGGTAGGATAAGATTAACTGAGGAATATTGAGATTTTAAGACTTTATTTGAACAAAAATCAATTTGAATAGAGTAGAGCCAAACTGGAAGTGGTTAGGATGCTCCATTGGCAGGAACTCAGAAAGAGGCTTTAAGAGAGAAAATGTAGAAGCAAAGAAAGGGATGATTGGCTGTAGCTTAAAGTCTGCTTAGCTATTTTCCTTGCTGTCCTTAGCAGTTTGATTTTGTAACCCTGAAGCATTTACAGGCTTAGATTTGGGTTTGCTTACAAAGGCCACTGCAAAATTAGAGTCCTATCAGTTAATGGCCTCTGTGTTTAATTAATTTAGCAGTGGATTAGAGGCAAAATAAAGGGACTTGAATCTGAGAAGGAATAAACTTATTTTCCAAAGAGTCATGTCACCTCTTTGGCCTTAATGTGAAAATGAAGAATGATGTCAGAGTTTACAAGAAGAGATGACATGAGGAATACCTGTGGCAATTTACATAAGGCATAAGACCAGTACTACATGGGACATGTTTGCCATTGATGTGTTGTTACTAACTGCTCCTACCACAGCCACTCTTCTCCAGAGCACATCCTTCTTCCTTGCCCCATCCCTTGTGCAGCTCCTAATTACCTTGGAGACTCGGTGCTATCATAACACACTTGGGTATTCTTCCCACCTTGAAAGGACAAAGGCCAATTAAGAGGCAGTCAAGGCCAAGGGCTTCCCTTGTGGCTCAGTTGGTAAAGAATCCACCTGTAATGTGGGAGACCTGGGTTTTCAATCCCTGGGTTGGGAAGATCCCCTAGAGAAGGGAAAGGCTACCCACTCCAGTATTCTGGCCTGGAGAATTCCATGGACTGTACAGACCATGGGGGTTGCAAACAGTCGAACACTGAGTGACTGAGTGACTTCCACTTCACTTCAAGGCCAAGGAAGAGAGACCTCACTGTGGTAGGTCCCTAGACTGAGATGACAGTGGGGGAATTTGCATTAGAAAGAATGGCTAAGTCAAAGTCAAAGTGTTAGTCACTCAGTCATGTCTAAGAACATAGTTGTTACTGCTTAGTTGCTACGTCATGACTTTTGCGGCCTCGTGGACCCCATGGACTCTAGCCCACCAGGCTCCTCTGTCCGTGGGATTTCTCAGGCAAGAAAACTGGAGTGGGTTGTCATTTCCTTCTCGGGGGATCTTTCTGACCCAGGGATTGAACCCGCATCTCCCGCATTGCAAGCAGATTCTTTACCACTTGAGCCACTAAGATCTCTGCAGATTTTCAACACCCTTCTAGAATGAACCACTTTGCCTGAGTCATTTCACCTCTGAGGACCTTCATTACCTCATTTCTAAGAGAGGATGCAATAGATGGTTCAGAAAACCATGGTCTTTGGAGCCTCTTCAGGATCAGATGTAAAACCAGACTGGGTGGCATTTAAATATTTCCACAAATCTGACTCTCCTCTACCATCCACCTGGCATGTTAATCAGAATAGATCTTCTTTCCTATGTTTGACATACTGTGAGTCTAGGTTAGACATTATTTGAACAAAGGGTTTCATAACTGAGATGAGGTTGAGAATCAATAGATCTCTATGCCCATTTCTAGCTCAAAATTTCTATGACATCAAAAATACACTAATTTAATATGATGCTAAGTTTACTGAGGTGGCTGAAACTTTGATATTATTAAAAATCCATATCCTTCAACTTAGCAAAAAAAATCATCATAAGGTAAATATTGTTCATATGCCAATATTAATAGTTACTAGCACCTCATTTTTGCTTCATTTATTCCATCAAGGGACCTAATTCAGGCAATTTACTTACCCAGTGGTTAGTGTACCTCAATATGATGACTAAAGTAACTCTATTCTTCATTTACTGACTAGATATAAATATAAAATGAAATAGAAATAATGGCAGGTAATCAGTCTGATAGCATTAAAAAAAAACCCGTAATGACTAAAATTCAGTGATCCTAATGTGTTTAAGACATAGAACTACAGCACTGACTATAAACAAGTGATCAATTAAATACAAAGATTAAAACTGTTTACCCACAGCTATTTTTTAGATATTTTTAAAAATATTTTTCATGTTCAGAGTAGTATCAATAAGCTTAGAATATGAAAAAAAAAACCTTAATGATCATACAACCATTTTCTAAATTCTAATGATCAATAACTTGGGGCATAGGAAAGTAAGATGCCCTGTCCTCAATCACACAATCACCTAGTAAACTTGACCCATATTTCATAATGCAAAGCAAATTTTCTTCCCATTTATCAATTTTTTATTAACATCTAAATATTTTAAGTTGGCATTCATTAAACTACTCTAAATAGTCACCATTATCCACTCCCTGAATGTTGACAGAGAACAATTATGTTCTGAAAAACTGGAAAATAAATATTTCTCAAGGAAAAAAAATAAAACCTTTTATAGGGATGCATTTGGTGTAGTTCAACAATACCTTTGGGATACAGAACCTTCAATTAGAATTGAAAAAAGACTGAGTCTTAACAACAAAGGAATGTAAAGTCAGAAAATGGGAGAATAGAATTTAAGTTCTTTACACAAATGAACTTAGCTAGCAATTTGCTGTAGAAGAAAAGGAAAAACTGGGCTTTAATGTAGCCATAGCAACCTCCTATCTTTAACAATTTTTGAACTTAAGCATCCAAATGTTTTGCTTCTTCAGACTCTGCAGTCTTTATAATACACATAATGAGGTACGGGGAAGAAGCCACACTTTGTTCTTAAGCTTTAGGATTGTAAAAATTCACCTGAAAGATAGTGGATATTAAATCTCCTTACCCACGTGTTTCCCCACTACTTCGGTTGAGTTTTTATAAACATTATAAAAGAATACAGAAGACTCAAGTTACTGGGGCTGGGTAGAGAGACGTAGGAATTCCTCTCCTTGGTGCATCTGCAGAGCAGTGCACATACTACTGTTACAACGTCAGCTCTACAGTGCAGCATCCTCTGCTCTTTTCTCCTTCAATAACTGAGAACTTGGTGAACAGACAATTTATCTTATCTATTGTTGACTTTGTAGTGGCTACAACAGTGTCTGCCGAAAAGGAGGTGTCTGGTCAATGTTTCGGAAATGTAGAAAAACAGAAGAAGCTAAACAATCAAGATCTTTTTACCAAGGAAAAAATAGTCTTTGGTCTCAAAAATTCCATATATAATTATAGCTAGAAACTATTTCTATTTTTATTTTGAAGAAATCTAAAGTTATGAGTGTCCACAAATATTAAAAAATATCCTTAAGATATGAGAATTCTTAAAGTTGCTTTCTTTTAATGGCCAAAACTGGGAGCTTTTACTCTGCTGGTCAGAGTCTAATTTGCACATATTATTTAATTTAAAACATATAAAACACTTTTAAAAATTTTTCTTAAAATTAATTTTAATTGGAGGCTAATTACTTTGCAATATTGTAGTGGTTTTGCCATACATTGACATGAATCCACCATGGGTGTACATGTGTTCCCCATCGTGAGCCCCCCTCCCACTTTCCTCCCCATCCCATTCCTCTGGGTCATCCCAGTGCACCAGCCCTGAGCACCCTGTGTCATGCATTGAACCTGGACTGGCTATCCATTTCACATATGATAATATACATGTTTCAATGCTATTCTCCCGAATATCAGGCAAAAATGACATGGGGAAGCCAACAGAAAAAAAATAAAGATACTATGAGAAAAATTACATCTTAAAATGCCTTTTAAATTAAAAAAATTAAAAGTCTTCTGAATTTGCCAACCCCAAAAAAGGCCTTACGTACACTGCCAATTATACTTTGTCAAAGAAAAGTCATTTTTAATCTTTCAATTCTTAAAAATCTTATGGAATGTAATGACTAGAAATGAAAGCACACTGACTGATGCAGTAGGCTCTCAGCAAATACTTACTGAAAGACTGAATGGAAGAATAAATGAAAAAGTAGATAGATGGTAAACTCTAATAGGGTTTGCCTTTAGACTTGTATGAGTCATTCATTCAAGTCATTTAAAAGAGCCTTGATATAATACATTTCATTGAGATGTCAGTTTTCATTCCTGGTGACATTTCACTAACAATGTCTTCTGAAATTGTATAATATTCAATTACAGCTTACCTTTGCTTTAATATATGGAAGATTCTGTTGCCTTTAAAACTAAAAGGAAGTATAGACAAGACCTTACAAAAGAAGCTTTAAATGAAAAAGCAACTGAAATGAGCAATAGTTAAGTATCAATTGGTTCTTAGCTCCTAGGTATGACCATATATATGATGTGTGCACTAACAACAGGAAATCATTTAATGAAGATGTATCTACAATTATTAAGTTTTACTGCATATGGCTTACTTTATTTTGAAGAAGAGAAGGACAATATTTTATCTATACGTACTCTATAAACGTCCATCCGTTCATACATTCATCCATCATAAAGCATTTATTTGAAGGCTTATTATATCCCAGTCTCAATATAATGTTCCAGATCATCTTCCCAAGCAACAGTCTTAAATCTTTAAACCTAACTTGAAATACTGATATTTTCAAGTATACTTTTCCTATTCCTTAGGAGAAAAAAGAAAAAAAAAACAAGCAAATTGATGGAGTATAGGAAATTAAGTAAGTATATCAATAATTGTATAATACAAGTTTTCTAAGTTTGAAAAAATTTTTCAGAGAGTTTCTCTTTTTACTCCAATATATTCAAAAAGGAAAAACAGAGGAGGGAAAGATGAGGGAGAAGAAGGATAAAAGTAAGAGGATTTAGGGCACATACATTAAAATTCTCAAAAAGTGAAGATGGGATGCTGCTCCATTTATTTTTTAATGACATAACTAGTTTGTTAATTAAAACAGAAAATTTTTACACCAATGCATATAAAGAACAAATGACAAACTCTCCTTCTAAAATCAACATCACCAATATAATTGCTATCTAGCCCAAGTCTCAAAATCACCACCAACAAACACCATTTTCTCACTGATAAAGCTAAGTTGTACCTAAAGACCAGCTATGTTTTTAAATTGGTGCTGGTAAAGTGAACCATTTTCTGTTTTCCCATTGGAAACTTTGCAGTATAACTGTGATATTTCTACTTTCTGTCAAACAATAAGAAAAAAAATTATATAAAAATCTGGGGGCATATCTTTTCCTCTTTATTTTTTTTTCTGTGTTGCTAATTGTAAGTTGAAAGTGAAAGTCACTCTGTCATGTTCAACCCCATGTGCAACCCCATGTTGCAACCCCATGGACTATAGAGTCCCTGGAATTCTCTAGGCCAGAATACTGGAGTGGGTAGCCTTTTCCTTCTCCAGGGGATCTTCCCAACCCAGGGATTGAACCCAGATCTCCCACATCGCCGGAAGATTCTCTACCAGCTGAGCCATAAGGGAAGCCTAAGTATGCTGGTGTGGGTAGCCTATCCCTTCTCCAGAGGATCTTCCTGACCCAGGAATCGAACTGGGATCTCCTGCATTTCAGGTGATGACCTTGAAATAGATTACAGAGGTATTTTAACCACTGTTTTTGGTGTTGTAAGTTACTTAAGGACAAAAGTAATTTTAATCACTAGTCCATATGCTATCATCTAACACAAGTTATAGAAAGATAACTGTGAATTATCATGTAGCAAACATTTAATGACCTATATACTGGCCTAGGTACTAATCAATCAATCAAATACACTAATATAATCAAATCAAAAGGAAGCTGAACATAGTTTCTAACAATAATAATAATGATATCATAATTTAGAAAGTAACAACCTAATAATCTTATATCTAGTAAGGGAATAGTCTAATAATCAAATGTCTAGCAATAATCTATTATCTAATAATTTTATGGCAAGTAAGGGGAAAAAGAAGTGTAAACAAATAATTATTATGACACAGATGAGAAGTGACCAAGAATAAATCTGGAAAAAGTTTCCCACAATAAGCTTTTGAGGGCTGAAGCCATGCTAAAGGCCATGAGGCTCAAGAGGTTCAGTTTCCTGTGATGATATATGCTCTTTACTAAAGCAAGCATGTCAGACTATCATTTCTGATGACAATAAGAAGAAGTCTAACCTAAATTCCCTGCCCCGACTTTATATTCACAAACAAAGTGCAGGTTCATAATTTGTACTACCAAGAATATTTTTTAAATGAAGCCAAAGCATTGACTGGCAGATTCAGGTATTAACATTTGTACTCTTGATAGTCATACTTCTCACTGTAATGTGTTGGGATTTGGGTCTTGTCTCTTGTGAGTCTGGTTAGTGTGGATCACATCCTGCTCGCTATTAGTAGATTGATAATATTAATATTCTAAATTTGAAAAGCTGCAGACAAAGGTAATGCCAGCCCATGCTAAGAAATAAATCACTGCACTACCTTTGTCAATATGATTTCATCACGTTTACATGTATAGGCAACATGCCTTACTAGAAAGAGCTGCAGGCCTAAAGATAAAGCCTGGGTTCGAATTCCTCCTCATCAGTATTAGCTGTGTGATTCCAGGCAGATAGATTGTGAAAAAACAAAACAAAACCAAAACAGTGGTTAAAATCCCTCTGCAATCTGTTTCAAGGTCATTATTAACATAAAATAAACAATGGATATCAAAGGTCTTTGAAAACAGCAAAGCACTAATATGCAAGATGTTATTACTGCCTTACTATCCTGCAAACAATCCATGCCAAATAATCCATTAGTGAAAGTATCATCATCATTTCCAAATGAGAAAAAAATCAATATTACAATAAAGGCACAATTTACATATCCTCTGTTGTACTTCCCATACTGATAATTTCTTCCTACAGACCTGGAAAAATAAAACGCAAATGTGTTCACTACTTTTAGAACTCTCCTTGTTTTCAAAAGCTTACAGAATAAATGTAGTTCAGATTTGGTTGTTTTTGGCATATGACTATGCCAAAATGATGAAATAAGGTTAGAAAAGGGTTTCTAATTAAAGGTAAATATAAATTTAAGAAAACACAAAATTTTTAAAACAAAAAATGGCATTAGGTTAAGATTCCCCCCTAAAAGAATGTTTTACCTTGAACATTTCTAATCCTCTAGTTAACATAAAGGAGAATATAGGTTTCTGTTTGCTAGAGAAACTGGATCTAACTGATTAATTGGCCAAAATTATGATTGTTCAGTTCACAACTGAGTTATTAACATTTGTGGCAACACACTGAAATATCTTTTATACTTTGTACCGAGGCTTTTTCTTCATTTTGAAAATAGAGATGCAATAGCTTTCTATTTCAAATTCTATCCCGGTACCTCTCCCTATTTACTTGTGTCACCCTTGAAAGACTGAAAACTTATGAAGGGAAGAAATCATATCTAAGTCATCCTTTTATCCTCCAACTATGAACTCAAAGTGGCACATAATAGGTATTCATTAAATTTTGACTGAATAAATTAAGGAATAAACTAAGATATAATATTAGATGACTTTTCTTTAAAATCTAGTTCCTTTGTATTACATTAAAATTTAAACCTTGAATTTTAGCAATAAAGGTAACACATATTCTGTATAGTAGATTTATGTGCATTAAACCAACTAGATTTGAAATTAGGAAATTAAACCAAGCTGCTTAAGTTGGTTCTATAGTCATATAGAAAGATGAATGTATGTATATATTTATTAATGTAATTCATTTATCAGTTCACTGAAAACCTTTTTTGAGCATCTGCTGTGTTCTAATCATCATGCCCAGTAGCTGGGGTTGCAAAATCAGGCAGATCTCAGGCATGAAAGGAAGTGAGTATTTGATGAGGGAGAAAATCAACTAAAAATTCTAACAGAGATGTGTGCTGGGGCGCTGGAACCACCCTGTACCAGCAGGAAGCTAAGTACAACCTGGGAGGAGGAGTTATATGGAAGGCTTCCTAGAGAGGTGATGCTTGAACTGAAGATTGACAAAAGAGCAAGAATTAACGTAAAACAAAGAAACAGGCAATCCAGGCAAAGAGAAGTTGCGGCATTTACAGTTCTATAGGCAGAGAAAAGGCTGCATGCAGGAGAATGGCAGAAAATGACAAGAAACATGGAGAAAAAGAAGAGAGACCCCAGATGATGGATGTCTAAGGATTTATAAGGCATCTTCAGGGAAGATGCAGTTGCATTAAATTCTTTCAAGGCGCTTAGAGCCTACTTAAAACAGATTAAGAGTAATAATATCTGAAGAGTATTTTATAAAAAAAGGAATTCTGATCATTAAATAGGTGAAGTAATTTTAAAAGAGACACTTAATTCAGGATAACATAGTAGTTATCTGAGCTTTATGATCCAGTTTTATCAGATGTCTTAGTGGACAAGAGGAGGATAAGATGTGACTTAGAACTGTAAATTTTTCACAAGTTTTAAAACTAAGGAATTTTTTTAATTAAACAAAAAGTTTTGTCTCTCTGTGGAAGCTGTATCTCTAAATATATTTATCTCTGTCATTGAAACACCCATGTTAGAGTCAGTCAGCAATGCCATTATGAATGTCGATACTGGGCAGAGAGGAAAGAACAGTATTCACAGTTATTCCTGGTAGGCACAAGTCTCAGAATGAACAGGGCAGCCGTGCTCCAGCTGTCCTGTGCATTTGCAGGGAGAACTCACCAGCAGTATAACAGGTGGAGTGAACATCTGAATGTTGTGGGGTATTTTATAATATAGAACATATCAAAATTGCAACTAGGCTTTGCAGTTGCTTATTATTACAACAAAGACATGAGTAACCGTTTAAAAGAAGGTATAGCTAAGTGTCTTACCTATGTGATAAAGTTACTTTTTCATTGTTCTAACTAATGGAATGTAAGTTATTTCTGGGGGATAATCAAACAGTCTAACATTAATCTGAATTTCAGCTCACCATGACAATATACAAGTGGATCTACAGCAAATTAGACAATCTTTTCCAAAGACTACAAAATTCAAGTCACTTTATACAAAGGAGACTTTGGAAAGAAGTATGAATGAAAATGGAAAATTCAGCTAAATACCACAATTTCTACATCATTTTATAATTTTGTTTCTAAATGTCATCTCCTGGAAACCTGAGGAATCACAGACTAACTCATTTGATTTTTAACTGAACAACATTATTTATTTATTGTTTATTTATAACCTTTTAATTTTGCTTCTCTAAGAGAAAATAAAAAAGCCATCACTGAAAGGTTTTCTCCCCTCCCCACCGTTAATTGTCAAATAGAACAACAAATAATAGCTCATAATAACAAGCAATAAAACAAGCAAAGATTTGAAAAACAGAGAAAAATTCTTTATGTTTAATGTAATTTAAGTCTTCTAAAGATACAGTTTCTCAGCCTGTCCAATGTGTGGGCCAATTACTATTAAGGGCAGTCATAACAGGGAATAAGGTCATCAAAACATATTGAATTAACTGTAAAATAAGACTACTATATATAAGAATCATAATTAGTTAATGGGTAGTTTTTTTTTTCCTTTGGACTAATTATCTTTCTTTTTTCTTTTATATTTTATTATAGTTAGCATCATGCTGCTATTCCTGCAAGTACTGAACAAGCATGGGATGTGAATATTATACTCCTAAATAAATGAATTGCCTAATTTCCTGTGACCATCTATACATACTCCATCTTCAAAAGTTATATCCATATCCTATCATAAAGGAGATAGAAGCCTTTTCTCCAATATGCATGGCATTTCTGGACAATGCAACTGTGGCACTGGCACTTATTTCCATGAAGAAAGTCTTTGCCATTCTCTGGCATTCATCATTTGACAAAAGCAACTATTTTTTTTATCAATCAGCTCTTACTGATCTTAATAGCAGTGACCGTGGAATCCTTAAGGGCCCATTAAATTCCTGAAGAAGAAAGCTAAGATGAAGGACCTGCTACTCCAAATTCATGTGCTACTTGGCCTAGCTATCACTACCCTAGTACAAGCTGTAGATAAAAAAGCAGATTGCCCACAGTTATGTACATGTGAAATCCGGCCCTGGTTTACACCTCGATCCATTTATATGGAGGCATCTACAGTGGATTGTAATGATTTAGGTCTTTCAAATTTCCCAGCCAGACTGCCTGCTGACACACAGATTCTGCTACTACAGACTAACAATATTGCAAAAATTGAATACTCCATAGACTTTCCAGTAAACCTTACTGGCCTGGACTTATCTCAAAACAATTTATCTTCAGTCACCAACATTAATGTAAAAAAGATGCCTCAGCTTCTTTCTGTATACCTAGAAGAAAACAAACTTACTGAGCTGCCTGAAAAATGTCTGTCTGGACTAAGCAACTTACAAGAACTCTATATTAATCACAACTTGCTTTCTGCAATTTCACCAGGAGCCTTTATTGGCCTACATAATCTTCTTCGACTTCATCTCAATTCAAACAGATTGCAGATGATCAACAGTAAGTGGTTTGAGGCTCTTCCCAATCTGGAGATTCTGATGATTGGGGAAAATCCAATCATCAGAATCAAAGATATGAACTTTAAGCCTCTTATCAATCTTCGAAGCCTGGTTATAGCTGGTATAAACCTCACAGAAATACCAGATAACGCCTTGGTTGGACTTGAAAACTTAGAAAGCATCTCTTTTTATGACAACAGGCTTATTAAAGTGCCCAATGTTGCTCTTCAAAAAGCAGTAAACCTCAAATTTTTGGATCTAAATAAAAATCCCATTAACAGAATACAGAGGGGAGATTTTAGCAATATGCTACACTTAAAAGAGTTGGGAATAAACAATATGCCTGAGCTGATTTCCATCGACAGTCTTGCTGTGGATAACTTACCAGATTTAAGAAAAATAGAAGCTACTAACAACCCCAGGTTGTCTTACATTCACCCAAATGCATTTTTCCGGCTGCCCAAGCTGGAATCACTTATGCTTAACAGCAATGCCCTTAGTGCCCTGTACCAGGGTACAGTGGAATCTCTGCCAAACCTCAAGGAAATCAGCATACACAGCAATCCTATCAGGTGTGACTGCGTCATCCGTTGGATTAATATGAACAAAACCAACATTCGATTTATGGAGCCAGAGTCACTGTTTTGTGTGGACCCGCCCGAATTCCAAGGCCAGAATGTGCGGCAGGTGCATTTTAGGGAAATGATGGAAATCTGTCTCCCTCTTATAGCTCCTGAGAGTTTTCCTTCCAACCTGGATTTAGAAGCTGGGAGTTATGTTTCCTTACACTGTAGAGCTACTGCAGAGCCACAGCCTGAAATCTACTGGATAACACCTTCTGGTAAAAAACTCTTGCCTAATACTCTAACAAATAAGTTCTATGTCCATTCTGAAGGCACACTTGACATAAGTGGCATCACCCCAGCAGAAGGGGGTTTGTATACCTGCATAGCAACTAACCTGGTGGGTGCTGACTTAAAGTCTGTTATGATCAAAGTGGATGGCTCTCTTCCCCAGGATAACAATGGATCCTTGAATATTAAAATAAAAGATGTTCAGGCCAATTCAGTTCTGGTGTCTTGGAAAGCAAGTTCTAAAATTCTCAAATCCAGTATTAAGTGGACAGCCTTTGTCAAGGCTGAGAATTCCCATGCTGCCCAAAGTGCACGAATACCATCTGATGTCAAGGTGTATAATCTTACTCATCTGAACCCAGCAACTGAGTATAAGATTTGTATTGATATCCCCACCATCTATCAAAAAAGCAGAAAACAATGTGTAAATGTCACCACAAAAGGTTTGGACCCTGATCAAAAAAAGTATGAAAAGAATAACACCACAACATTTATGGCTTGCCTTGGAGGCTCTCTGGGGATTATTGGTGTGATCTGTCTTTTCAGCTTCCTCTCTCAAGAAGTCAACTGTGATGGTGGACATAACTATGTAAGGAATTACTTACAGAAACCAACCTTTGCGTTCAGTGAGCTTTACCCTCCTCTGATCAACCTCTGGGAAACAGGCAAAGAAAAAGGTGCAGCACTGGAAGTAAAAGCAACTGTTATAGGTGTGCCAACTAACATGTCCTAAAAACAACCAACTAAATCTACTTCAAGGAAAAACTCAAGACTGTGGTTGTACTTTAAAAAAAAAAAAAAAGGCAGAGAAATATTACTTTGCAGAAAGAAGTTTAAGCTTCACCAGTGCTGCTCCTGACCAATGGACAGATGTACAAGTTTGGCATTTTAATTAACTGGCTTCAAAGGGTACTGTGGCAACCAAATAAAATAAATCCATTTTCTAGAACTTTCATGTAACTTTTCTGTCTGGACTACAGTTAAAGTGGACAAAAACATTTCTGTATCTTTTTTAAGTATATAAGAATAGTTGAACTGAGCAATACCTCCTCCTGTGTTGTATTACACATATTAGCCACGAGTTTTCGCAGTGACCCGATAAACTCGAATTGACACGTGGTGTAATAAAATGGACAAATTCTGTAGAGTAGACACAGTGAGTATGTGGACCTCTTTTATAAGGAAAAATACATTTTGGATTAAAATCAGTTGCTTTTGTCTTGTTTTTGTTTCTAAATAAAGAAGAATTTCTGGGAAATATCATCTGACGAGATATTTAAATGACAGTGTTTTCAAAAGTGTTTTTCTATAATGAAATTTGGAAGGCTAAGAGTAAGACACTTTTACTGGGTGTAACTACATGTCTATAATGCACAAAAATGGATCCTGGAAGGCACTTTATCAATATTGAACAGCAATAATAACATTGTACTTAACCCCTTATTGACAAAAACAAATCCTCTAGGAAATTATGTATTCACTTAAAGATTTTCTTAACAAGAAGCTTTTGGAGTTGCTGCTGCTGCTAAGTCGCTTCAGTCGTATCCGACTCTGTGCAACCCCATAGACGGCAGCCCACCAGGCACCTCCGCCCATGGGATTTTCCAGGCAAGAGTACTGGAGTGGGTTGCCATTGCCTTCTCTGAAGCTTTTGGAGTAGATTTAACTTTTAGGTTCACGTAATATAAACCCAATATTTAAGGAACTGAAAGTCTTATTTTAATAACTGGCAGTGACTCAATATTAGGCTGCTTGCTATGCAGAAAATATCACCAAATCTCAGTAGGACTTACCTAGGTGTAATTTTCAAATCTTGTTGTGATTGTAAACAGTTAATGACAGTGCAATAACAAGCAAATAACCTAATACTCTTCTATATTGCAAATACAGCAAGAAAACAATATATTCTATATGACCCCCAAAGAAGGAGGTTTATATAATTGTGTAGCAACTTACCCAGTTGGTATGGACTTAAAGATAGTTATGATCAAAGTGGATGGTTCTTTATCCCAGGATAACAATAGATTTTAGAATTTTAAGAGACTACAATTTTCTGAGACTGGAATTTTTAAATTTAATCTTAAGATATACAGAGTTGATAGTAGAAGTTCCAGAGTTAAACAGAAATTTAAGAGGACTGTTTTACTAATGAAAAGATTCTGAGACTAATTTAGAATAAAAGAAAAAAAAAAGTGTAGTTCTCTATGACAATATTTCAGGCACCTAAAGGAATACAGGTTAAAAAATCGAGAATCATTGAGATACTAATATTTGTAATTTAGAATCTTATACAAAAAATACAAGAATTTTACCTGGAAAAAACTACCAAGATTTTTTAAGGCTTTAGTCATATTTACAAACAAAAATCCATAGTTCTGCCCCCAAAAATGTATCTATGTACAAATAAAACATCCTGAAACTATTTTTTTAAGAAAACAAATCACCAACAGTAATAAGCCTTACTTTCTGTATGCAAATTTCTTATCTCTACAAGGCTTCCTTGTTAATTGCTACTTTAACTGTTCATCATCAATTGCTTAATTGTTCCTATAGAAGCTTCCTTCTTATTACCAACATGTCACTGGCCTGTAAACATTTCTAGCACTGAAGTCATATCAACGTATTTGTTAACACTAGACATTTGCTTTTGTGATAGCACTAACAGTATCTAATTAAATCCAAGCTGTTAATGCAATGCTTGAAAGTAATTGTTATAAATTCTTTAATACAAAAGGACAAACTGTGTTAATTTTACCACAAACAAAATATGAAACTTGCTAATTCAGTGTGTTTCCCAAACACAAATTTTACAACCTGATGAATCACTATCACAGAGAGGCTGACATTAGAATTTATCAGCAAGACATGCTCATACATCACAAGAGGTTTCAGCACCATGGACAGAGCTTTTTAAGAGCCAGGCTATTTATCAAAAATATAGGAGCTGAAATATGACCTGATAGGACGCAGGTACTGTATAGGTCAGCAAGAACTTGCTTAGGTACCTTGTATATGTCTATCTGCATGAAGAACTATAACAAACATATGGGGAAGCTGAGAATTCATTTCAAGCTACATTTTTCTTACAGAAATTGCAGTAAATAGGTACTCTGAATAGATACCTTACAGTGAGCACAGAAATGAAGTATTTGTGTTACAGCTGAATAAATACAGATGCTCAAAGCAAATCATGATCCTATTTCCTTGCTCAAATTTTAATCTAAATTTCCAGTGGTGGGGGGAGACATTTGCTTCAACACCAGAATGGCACTTCATACTCCCTATGTTACCTCCTAAAATTCACATAAAATTAACTAAGCACTGAACAGAGTACTCAATGCATGTAACTTACAATTTTGTGATACCATATGAATAAAAATGAAAACTTTTCCCATAATACATAAAACTCCAAAGTTTATATCTCTATGGATGCCAAATGGCCCCCTCACTTGGCATAAGGAAAACATTTGTTAGAAAAAAATAATTTATAAATTACACTACAAAATAAATCCCAATTTTTGGAAAACAAGAATGCCTAGTTGAATACAAAACTGCATACAAACAATGTGGTGTAAAATGTATAACTGTCAACAATGCCATGTAACAATATGTGACATATGACCAGTCATATGCGACCATTTTGCTTAGCAAGAAATGAAATAGATTTATGATACATACATCAGTCCTTTAATATTTATCACAGTACTTAAATTTTATTCTAATTAGATTAAAAATTAAGCAAAATTACATAACAGTAAGCATAATTTCAAGATTATAATTCCTTAGTTTATTCATTTAAATATATTTGCTTTTGTTTATATTCAATATATATGTATTATATGGCTATTAGTCACTGGAAAAATAGAAGTGAACAGGACAAATTCACCACCATTAAGGGGCTTCTATTCGGCTCGACTACATTATGATAATGTATCACTGCTTTCAAAAATACGTGTTAACTGTTACCTAGTGGAAACGCAGTTTCAATCCACACCTTCACAGAAGGGTTATATTCAGAAAATCAATTTTTTTCATTTGGTCTAAAATGTTTTATTTATCACATGTTGATATAGGAACTTAATTCTATTATTGCTCTTAATACACATACACACTAGCTTAACACCATCCTCAGACTAGTTAACATCAAGATGCCTGTCTACTTACCATAAGTTATTTCAAAGCACAGAAACCATAGATAACTATTATCTTTCCCCTATTCTCAACACAGATTGATTGCCCAAGAAATATGAGGAAGTTAAATTCAAGAAGGTAAATCTATCACTGCCAAAAAGTTTATGTATTTTATGAGGAAGACCAACTTACCCAATCCACTCATAAAATCTTACAACAGCTATGAGCAGCATTTTCATAGATTGGCCTTTTACATGAAAAATTAGAAGTGATAGGTGAGTAACCAATAAAGTAAACAAAACAACTAAAATTATATATCTCCTTTAAAAAATGTTCTCACAGCTATCACAAGTAGCTGAAAAGAATTCTCATTGTATATGTAACTATCAAGAACATCTTTAGGTTCACCACAATGCTGACTTTCTAGGAGATGGGGAATTATTAATAGTAGTTATATTGTGGCTACATGTCCTTTGATTCATTCTCTTTCTGTATCTCTGTAAATTGCCAAAACAAAATCTAACAAATAAGTAAAAAGTTGGGGTTTTTTTTGTTTTTTTGTTTTGTTTTGTTTCAAAAAATATGATTATCCCAGGCAATTTAGAATATCAAACACCCAAAATGGTCATTTGGGAATAAATCTAAACAGAAAGACTAAAATTCTTTTCTCTTTAAATGTTGGTATTTTCACCCTTAGTTTTGCAGTCTTTAATCATTATAATATTATTTTACCCCGGCAGATGAATTGCTAATTAGGCTGTTGCTTAGGAGCACGGCAGTATTATACGAGAAAGAAACAGCCATGATTCAACATCAAAAACAGCCTAGAATCAAAATGCTATAATCAGTATCATGGAGGTCTAGAAAAAGAAAGAATCTGAATCTAAACAATACAATAGTGACCACTTTTCTTTGTTAATTTGAAATGTGAGAACTTTACCTATTGTTAAGGCTGGCCACCAAATTAATTTGTATTATTTCTCTGAGGCAAGGGAAAAATAAAACAGTTTATCCACAGAAATACAATGGAAAAATCTGAGTTAATTTTTATTACCATGGTCAGTATATCCACTAAAGTATCCAAAATTAAAATACAAATTTTAATTCCAATTAAAATATTAAAATACTTTAAATTCCAATAAGAATTAAAATACAAACTAAAGAATAATAGTCTATTAATCTGGCCTAAACATTCCATTAATGATATAGCAAAGGTCCTCTTGAATTGACTAGGAAGCATTCAGCATTCTCAAGTGAGAAGACACATGAAATTTGGAACACATGAAAATGACACATTTCCTTTTTATTCTTACTGAAAATAGACAAACCCATATAGACATGAATTTACTTATTCTACTTCAGTTACACATACATCAGAGAACGCTTAGCTTACCTTCAGAAAAAGCCACATGGTCGATATCAAATAAGGGGTTAGGTATATGACAGATACATTGATATAGCTTTCACTTAGAAGTAAAGTGAGGTATTTAAGTAAGTAATGACTTAAGAACAAATTTATCACATATAACTTCAATATTAGTGTAATGTGGTCCAGAATAACAAAGCATAAAAATATGAATTGTGGCTGACCTCAGCAAGTCTTTCAGAAGGCTGAATTGTTATGATATTTGAAGTTTTTATAGTGTTTAGTGTGTATATCTTTTCTAATTCTGATATATCTTCAAGAAACTAATGGAATTCTGTGACCATTTTAAGAAAAACCCAGCTTCTCGCTAAAACATATGGTTCAGTGTCTGAAGGTGTTGATTCAACATTCAGTTGTGATATTCATTTACAATGTTTACCAGCCTCTGGAACAAATAATGGAGTAAACCTTGGACATAAGTTGACCCTCCTAATCCTAGAATAGAGAGAATCAGACAGTAATAAAATAACCTCCCTGTCATCTGTGGTAACAGATTCAAGGTCGATAAAGAAATAGTTCTTAAACCAACAGAGGTGTCATTATCACAGGAATATGATCAAAGAGCTTACCTTACCTGCAGATCAAGAAGCAATGGTTAGAACTGGACATGGAACAACAGACTGGACCAAATTGGAAAAGGAGTACATCAAGGTTGTATACTGTCACCAGGCTTATTTACCTTATACACAGAGTACATCATGTGAAATGCTCGGTCAGATGAAGCACAAGTTGGAATTAAGATTGCCGGGAGAAATACCAATAACTCAGATATGCAGATGATACGACCCTTACGGCAGAAAATGAGGAACTAAAGAGCTTCTTGATGAGAGTGAAAAGGCTGGCTTAAAACTGAACAGTCAAAAAACGAAGATTGTGGCAACTGATCCAATCACTTCATGGCAAATAGATGGGGAAACAAGAGAAACAGTGACAGACTTTATTTTCTTGGGCTCAAAAATCACTGCAGATGGTAACTGCAGCCATGAAATTAAAAGATGTTTGATCCTTGGAAGAAAAGCTATGACCAACCTAGACAGCAATGAAAAAGCAGAGACATTACTTAGCAAAGGTCCATATAGTCAAAATTATAATTTTTCTAGTAGTCATGTATGGATGCAAGAGTTGGATCATAAAGTAAGCTGAGCACCAAACAATTGATGCTTTTGAACTGTGGCATTGGAAAACACTTGACATTCCCTTCGACTGCAAGGAGATCCAACCAGTCCATCCTAAAGTAAATCAATCCTGAATATTCACTGGAAGGACTGATGCTGAAGCTGAAACTCCAATACTTTGGCCATCTGATGTGAAGAACTGATTCTTTGGAAAGACCCTGATGCTGGGAAAGATTGAAGGCAAGAGGAGAAGGGGATGACAGAGGATGAGGTGTTTGAATGGTATCACCAACTCGATGGACATGAGTTTGAGCAAGTTCCAGGAGCTGGCGATGGACAGGAAAGCCTGACATGCTATAGTCCATGAGATCGCAAGGAGTCGGACACGACTGAGTGACTGAACTGACTGATGTTCAAAGACACCAAAAGAGTTCTTCAGAAGAATACTATATAAACTGAAGTTCACTATCAAGACTTGGATTAAAGACAGATATCTCTGGTAAACATCCCTTTAATAATGATTACAGGGAGGAGTCATAAGTTTAAGAAAAGAACCAAAAATCATGTCTAGAAATAACTTCTTAAGGTTTCTGGAATTCCCATCCCTGTTTCTTGGGTAGTTGCCAAACAAACCAACATTCATATATTGATATGATTTTCACATTAAATTCCTTATTTTATTAGAGTTTAGAAAACATATTTATATATAAAATGTATTAATTTATATGATTATGTGATTCTAACTAACCAACCCAAACCTCTGAGTATAAACATAGGAACTCTTCAATAGAGAAAAGAATCCACCTGCAATGCGGGAGAACTGGGTTCAATTCCTGGGTTGGGAAAATCCCCTGGAGAAAGGAAAGGCCACCCACTCCAGTATCCTGGCCTGGAGAATTCCATGGACTAAGTCCATGGTGTCACAGAGTTGGACACGACTGAGCAACTTTCACTTCACTCAATAGAGAAAAGATTCAACATAGGACAAAAATCATCTATTTATTTCTCTGTCAAAATCCTCACATGCACACATTCATAGAGATTTAATAGGCTGCATTGAAAAATTCAGTTACATCAAAAACAACTGTGTCAGGGTAAGGGAAGTTAGGTTTTTCAAACAACGGATTATGTGCATCTCAGTCCAGGCTCAGGCCTGAAATCACAATGTGATGCTTGAGAGATTTTCCTGGCAAATATAATGTATAGCAACTAATGGAAATATCATTAATAACATTATTGCATTTGAACAGGTATACATTCATAGTTCCTTGAGTAGCAAGATAAAAACTAGAAAGGAATACCACTTACTGAATGGTGAATATGTACCAGACTAAAAATGTGCTACGGTCATAGTAAATCCACTCTGGATCTAAAGGAGAAGTGGTGTGGGGAAAAATGAACATTTCCCATCTTTCTGTGTATCATGCATACTGACGGATGTACAGGCTCATTCTCCTGCTGTGTCTCCATATTTACGTTCCTCTGTCTCTGTCTCTCTCTCTCTCTCACACACACACACACACATATTTACATTAATTCAATTTTCATGAAATACTTGTGGGTTCAGTGCTAACACTCCCATTTTATAAATCATTCTCAGATAAGTAATTTTCTTTCCCAAGATAATAACAATATAGACCAGAAAATAATAAACAAAAGACACAATATTATAGAGTAACAGTCAGATACTCTTCTGGCATGCTGTAACTCACAAAAATAACTAAAAGGTGGTATTTTGAGGAGGGACTATATATCAATAGTATACCAGATTCATTAATTGTGCTTATCATCTAACTGTCTCCATAAATATATTCATTTTTATATTCCTATCACAGTTTTACATGAGCAATTGGTGTAAAGGGCTCCAATTTGCCAACTGTGTTACTGCTTGCCAAAGATAGACTGTGAGCACTGGTTTATCAACCACACATACACAAACAAAAACCCAAAGACCTGTATATATTCTTATAAATTAAACTATTAAGTCAGCATATTCACTAAGTACTCACTGGCTGAAAGATACTTCTGTGGCTTTTGTTGTTGCTTATTTGTTGCTAAGTCATGTCCTACTCTTTTGTGACCCCATGAACTACAGCCCGCCAGGCTCCCTTGTCCATGGGATTTCCCAGACAAGAATACTGGAGTGCTTTGCCACTTCCTTCTCCAGAGGATCTTCCTGACCCTGGGATCAAACTCACATCTACTGCTTGGCAGGAGAATATTTACCACTGAGCCACTTGCAAAGCCTGAAAGGTACTTTAGGAACTTGTAAGACTTTTCTATAATTATTTCCATGCACCCATTTCATGATCCTATGTATAGTCCTCTTTTTCTATCCCATTACAGAAAAGTGCAGAATAGTCAGTTACCTGTGCTATCTGCTTTCTGACTCTAGCTTAGGTTTGTCATACATGATAACTCAGACGACACCAACCTTATGACAGAAAGTGGAGAAGAACTAAAGAGCCTCTTGATGAAAGTGAAAGAGGAGAGTGAACAAGTTGGCTTAAAGCTCAACATTCAGAAAATGAAGATCATGGCATCTGGTCCCATCACTTCATGGCAAATACATGGGGAAACAGTGGAAACAGTGTCAGACTTTATTTTTTGGGCTCCAAAATCACTGCAGATGGTGATTGCAGCCATGAAATTAAAAGACGCTTACTCCTTGGAAGGAAAGTTATGACCAACCTAGACAGCATATTAAAAAGCAGAGCCATTACTTTGTCAACAAAGATCTGTCTAGTCAAGGCTATGGTTTTTCCTGTGGTCATGTATGGATGTGAGAGTTGGACTGTGAAGAAAGCTGAGCGCCGAAGAATTGATGCTTTTGAACTGTGGTGTTGGAGAAGACTCTTGAGAGTCCCTTGGAGCACAAGGAGATCCAACCAGTCCATTCTAAAGGAGATCAGTCCTGGGTTCTTTGGAAGGAATGATGCTAAAGCTGAAACTCCAATACTTTGGCCACCTCATGCGAAGAGTTGACTCATTGGAAAAGACTCTGATGCTGGGAGGGGTTGGGGGCAGGAGGAGAAGGGGACAACAGAGGATGAGATGGCTGGATGGCATCACCAGCTCGATGGATGTGAGTTTGAGTGAACTCCGGGAGTTGGTGATAGACAGGGAGGCCTGGCGTGCTGTGATTCATGGGGTCACAAAGAGTCGGACACAACTGAGCAACTGAACTGAACTGAACATAATTCTCACCTTGAAAGGAGGTACATATACAATAAAGCTTAAGGGGTAAATCTTTTCAACTTTCTGCCAACATGCCCATCTTCATGTATATTGATGCCATAAACATCAGCAGCTTAGGGATTATAAGTAAATGGACTCTGACAGAGTTTAGTTTAGCTTTGCTGGACAACTTGTAGTCTATTACAAACCTCTGGTTCTGAGGAGTTCAAACATATGAATTAGGATTTATGAATTGGTTCTGAGGAGTTCTAATAAAGAATTTGTTCTAGAGGGTTAAAAACTACTTAACATAGATTAGGTAACATGGATTGGTTGTTGATAAATGGGGCAGCAAAAAATATTAAGCAAAAACTTGAGACTATCAATTTAACCATGAGATTAAAATCTTCAGATGTCCATTTATGAAGTGGATCTTCTGTATGTCCCAGTGGAAGAAATAAAATGATTCATCAAAACAAGTGAACATTTGCATAGATTAGTGAGTTTCTATGGAATTAAATTGGCATGCAGATTTTATATGTGGAGAAGTATCTCAGAAATTTAATGAGTACTAATTGTGCTTGCAAATATATCAAAGTCACTATGCTGAACCATGTTCTCATTCTACAGATACTACTCCATTTTGATTTTCTTTTTTAATGAATCATTTGTATGTAAGAACTGCTTTGTTACTATAACAATAGCAAACTTTCTATACAGAGAAGGTGTGGCCCGTGTTTTCATTCATACATGAATCTTATCCATGCCCTCTTCATTATTGAGGATCTGCTATGTGCCAGACATGGTATTAGCTACTAGAGATGCAATGTTGCCTATGATAGACAAATTCTCTGACATTATAAAACTTATAGCCTATAGGTTAGAGAAGGAAATGGCAACCCACTCCAGTATTCTTGCCTGAAGAATCCTAGGGACGGAGGAGACTAGTGGGCTGCTGTCTATGGGGTTGCACAAAGTCAGACACGACTGAAGCAACTTAGCAGCAGCCTATAGGTAGATACCAACAAATGAATCTGGTAATTGCAATATAGGTTAATAACATTATGATAGGCATGGGGATATCTTACACATACGTTGGGTATGGATTATTATAAAGAAGGCAAGAAAGGGTTCTAATAACTGAAACTGCCTTTACACAATCTCCCAATTAAAGAGCGGAGGAATGTTGGGAACAGGCTAGGGACAGTGTAAAGATCACAACAGGCTGAGGATTTTGAATAGCAACAGCATGCTTAGTAGCTGGGAGAAAGTTCTAAGAAGGAAGAAAAGCTGGAGCTAGCTTCAAAAAGATAGATGAAGATATGGGTTTAAAAAAAAAAATCAAACCTTATTTGGTACCAAACATAGTGGAAACTAATATTCTGGGGGGAAAAGCTCTGGCCAAATTTAAAACACCAGAACTAATTTCTAAAGTTACAAATGTTAGTTTTGCGTGTTTCACTCCTCTCTCCCTCTGTAACAAAGCCACAGGTTCTCATCTAATGCCTTTCTTAGTCCTCCATCGTTGGGAATATTGAGAAGACGTGGGAAATAAAAGAGAAAAGGAAACAGAGATAGAGGAACACTGTCTGTACTACTCCTCAGGTCTCCCTAATCTGAAACCATACATATACACACAGTGTCTCTCTCAAGACACAAGCTAACACTCAGGCACACAGTATGCATGTTCAGAGTAAGTATAGCCCATTAGATGCAAGGTATTCTATTTTCAGATATTAAAAAAAAAATACACCTTCTCTGAAATTAACAAAGGGTCAAAATGTTACTCCAGATCTCCACTGTTTCCCTAAAGAGGAAATAAATGAAAGACAGTTTTGTACACAGAAACCCATGTAATGTAAAATTAGGGTTTATTTGTTTGAACTTAAGACCAATACAGTTCTATTTCCACTGTCAGGTGTATTTCTCAGAAATTTCACAGATATGTTACATAGAGTTTACTAGGAATAAAAACAGATTTAGGAACACCAGGAAATAACAGTGGTCTCAATTCAATGGATTATGTTTTCTACCATATCATACATAGTTCTAACTGGATCTCACAGATATCACTTTCCTCAGATAATATAAAAAAGAATTACTCTCTTATATGTTTCCAGTTGAGACTTTGAACTCAAAATAACTTAAAGTAAGAAAGAGCACTATAGGTAGAAATACTGACCTACATGAATTGGACGCTCATTCTATAACTGAGCACTGTTAAGGAGAAAATTTTATGAAGATTGTCTAATACAAGTCTAATCTATATTACTATAAAAGTGAATTATGTCAATAAATTAAAATTCAACCTTGAAGATGTACTTAAAATTTAAGAGGAGGTAAACATTAATAGACATAGACATAATAAATAAAAATATATGCTTTAGCATACAATTTCAGAAACAGTTTTGCTATTACATTTTCTCAAAAAGGTTTTGGGGAACTGTGATACAAAGACTATTAAGTTAGTTACTTTTCAATCCTTAAATATCTTTTGTTTGAAAACTTTGTTGGAAGTTTTTAACCTGAGAATGAAGGGAATATTCCAAATATAAAATAAAATGGGTAAAAACACATCTACCTTCCCATGATATTTTAAGTATTTCTGGGTATGCCAAGAAAGACTTCCACAACACTCTGAAGTGAGCTCCTAATTATGAAGAGGACACTGACTCACCATGGTGAAGGTGTCTGTTTCATTTCAGTCTGGTATAGTTAACAGAGAAGAGCCATAGCCTTTAAACAAAATGATACTGAATAAGTGTAATGACAGAGCGATGTTTGTTTTATTGATGAGAGTAAACTCTGCCCCAGTGCTAGCCTGTAGTACTCAGGCCAACTGTCTTTCAGTGTGAATACTCATGCTGGGTAACAGTATGTATGTGGCTCAACACAAACTCTCACCTCTCTCTGGAAAAAATAAGTCACGTTTTAGTTTCACTGAAATCAGAAAGTATTAAATACTAGAAACTTTATGAGATCAGTAGCCCCAAATGTTGGAACTAAAGTTACACTCTTAAATTTATGAAGATACCGTAAACCTCTGATAATATATTTGTCAAGTACTTTTTAAGACATAAGATATTTTCATGTATATTATGAATTATATGTATTATGTATATTCTAGCATTTGAATATATCATCCACAGCTACTCTGATGTTATAAAAATTATGCTAACCTACTTTGATGAATTATTGGTCCCAGCAATGGAGATATTAAATAAAAGTATTATCAAATTTGCAAACCCACTGCATCTTTCCCCTGACCCAAAGTGAGCACTGTTAAACACCTGTGGGTGCTTTCACAGTGGCACTGGGCTTATCAATAAAGACTTTTGCTATAGTGGGAAAGGCCAACCCTATGATCTTTAAATAATCTGGTGTCAGAAAGGAGTTTTTATATTAAAGTTCTCCTAAATATCTCCTCGATTTGAAATTCTAAACTTATCATAATGTCACATTATTCTTTAAAATAATTTAAAGTACATAATTTTATATTATTTACCTTAATATGTTTTTATTATTAAAGTAACATGTAGTTATTATGTAAAATCAAAAACTTCAGAAAAGAGAGCCCCATATTCATGTCTCCCTCTTACGAAAACCTGTCATTCTATTTTTCATGCAGTTTATAGGATCTCTGACTCTACTACTTTCACTTTTAGTATAGACTAGAGGTGCCCAGACTGGAAAAGTGCCATGAACAACCTCCAGTCTCAGGATGAAAGATGACTTCACTGCTCACTCCATCATCTCCTCACCCAGCCCCCAAATCTCCCAATGATATGATAGACAGATGTTACCATCCTCCGTATATCAGTCCATCATATAGCAGCCGACTGTATTTTTGTCAAGCTTTAGGAGTAAAAAGGTTTTTATGCTCATGTTCAACTGAGAATTCCCTTCTCTAGTTTTTATCACTTTTATTTTAGGAAGCAAAAAAGGAATGAATTTAATATATGTACTACAGGGCAGCCCCGCAAAGCTGATCATGCTATCATGTCCCTATGTGTTCTTTGCTCCACGAAGAAATCTATGTCCTTAAAGTTATTTAGGTCACTCAATTATGGAGATGATACAAGTTATTAAAGTCTCTCTTAAAATATAGTACCAGAAACAGAACATGACCATCTAGATGTCCTAAGCTATCTTCATTTAGTTGGGGAGCAGTATTAACAAAATTCCTGAATTAGTCTCAATTGAGAGCAGCACTGACTCTATGTAGACAAGGGTCATCAATTCTGATGCCAAGTCTGGTAGTTAGCAACACCACCAATACACCATCGCCAGCATTTAGTAAATGCTAAGCCCTAGCAGTGGAGAAGGCAATGACACCCCACTCCAGTACTCTTGCCTGGAAAATCCCATGGACAAAGGAGCCTGGAAAGCTGCAGTCCCCGAGGTCGCTGAGGGTTGGATACGACTGAGCGACTTCACTTTCACTTTTCACTATCATGCATTGAAGAAGGAAATGGCAACCCACTCCAGTGTTCTTGGCTGGGGAATCCCAGGGACAGGAGAGCCTGGTGGGCTGCCGTCTATGGTGTCACACAGAGTCGGACACGACTGAAGCGACTTAGCAGCAAGCAAGCCCTAGCAGATGTATAAACTAATGAATTCCTAAGAGGAAGATAATATCAGCAGCCCAATTTAGTATATACGTGGGAACATTCAGGTTTAGAAAATTTAACTGATTTACCAAGTCTTTTCTAGTAAGTATTAATGGGCAGTGGTGGGAGGGATTCAGTCTCCATGTAAAAGCAAACTGACAGATTGTCAGTTTGGTATTCAAAACCTGAAAGACAATGCTGTGAAAGTGCTGCACTCAATCTGCCAGCAAATTTGGAAAACTCAGCAGTGGCCACAGGACTGGAAAAGGTCAGTTTTCATTTCCATCCCAAAGAAAGGCAATGCCAAAGAATGCTCAAACAACTTCACAATTGCACTCATCTCACACGCTAGTGAGTAATGCTCAAAATTCTCCAAGCTAGGCTTCAGCAATATGTGAACCGTGAACTTCCAGATGTTCCAGCTGATTTTAGCAAAGGCAGAGGAACCAGAAATCAAATTGCCAACATCCACTGGGTCATGGAAAAAGCAAGAGAGTTCCAGAAAAAAACATCTATTTCTGCTTTATTGACTATGCCAAAGCCTTTGACTGTGTGGATCACAATAAACTGTGGAAAATTCTGAAAGAGATGGGAATACCAGAGCACCTGACCTGCCTCTTGAGAAACCTATATGCAGGTCAGGAAGCAACAGTTAGAACTGGACATGGAACAACAGACTGGTTCCAACTAGGAAAAGGAGTACACTAAGGCTGTATATTGTCACCCTGCTTATTTAACTTCTATGCAGAGTACATCATGAGAAATGCTGGGCTGGAAGAAGCACAAGCTGGAATCAAGATTGCTGGGAGAAATATCAATAACCTCAGATATACAGATGACACCACCCCTATGGCAGAAAGTGAAGAGGAGCTAAAATCCTATGGATGAAAGTGAAAGAGGAGAGTGAAAACATTGGCTTAAAGCTCAACATTCAGAAACTAGGATCATGGCATCTGGTCTCATCACTTCATGGGAAATAGATGGGGAAACAATGGAAGCAGTGTCAGACTTTATTTTTTTCGGCTCCAAAGTCACTGCAGATGGTGATTGTAGCCATGAAATTAAAAGACGCTTACTCCTTGGAAGGAAAGTTATAACCAACCTAGACAGCATATTCAAAAGCAGAGACATTACTTTGCCAACAAAGGTCCATCTAGTCAAGGCTATGGTTTTTCCAGTGGTCATTATGGATGTGAGTTGGACTCTGAAGAAAGCTGAGCACCGAAGAATTGATGTTTTTGAACTATGGTGTTTGAGAAGACTCTTGAGAGTCCCTTGGACTGCATGGAGATCCAACCAGTCCATCCTAAAGGAGATCAATCCTGGGTGATCATTGGAAGGACTGATGCTGAAGCTGAAACTCCAATACTTTGGCCACCTCATGTGAAAAGTTGACTCATTGGAAAAGACCCTGATGATGGGAGGGTTTGGGGGCAGGAGAAGAAGTGGACAACAGAGGGTGAGATGGCTGGATGGCATCACCGACTCAATGCACGAGTTTGGGTAAACTCCGGGAGTTGGTGATGGACAGGGAAGCCTGGCGTGCTGCGATCATGGGGTCGCAAAGAGTCAGACATGACTGAGCGCCTGAACTGAAATGAACTGTAAACTTTGGAATATATCATATAAACTGATATCATCTCTTAGATAAGAGTCACAAAGGAGGTAGTAAAAGTAAGTATCATGATAACTTAATTAACATCAGCAATGATCATGTCAAGTTAAAAGCAGTCACAACCTAAAAGTTGAGAGTTGTTTCATTCAGTGGAATTTTTAGGACTATAAGCCTGGGAGACAGCACCTCAAGTGACCCTGAGAGAACTGTTCTGAGGAGGTGGGGGAAGGGAGTCAAGTTATATAGAAGTTTGTAACAAAGGGCAAGTAGTCTGAGTATCAAAAGTGTTTTCTGAATTAAAGAAAACCAGATAACCCAAGTTAAGGAATTTAGCACTTTTCTATGTATAGGAAGATGCAGAAGCCTAGGCTAACTGAAATTATGCCTTTCATATATTCCTTTCACGTGTATCTCAGCTGTCTGGGGCCAGCATCTTGTGTTTTTCACTTCCTGTGTTCCTCAGTGCTCACCATGGGGAGTGGCGGCCGCCTGGTGGCTGCCTCATCAGAGGTATTGTTCTCCTTCATGGGTGCCCTTAGGGCTCAGGAAGTCACATTTGGAGGGTGAAAATCACTGAGGACTGTGAAATCCTTGTGTAATGATAAGGCAGGAATACTGCATTTCTCAATCTTAAGAGCAGAAAATGAAGAATCACTGAGTTAAAAATAGTATTTTATTGATAGAATACTTTTAGAAGTAAAACCTGACACAACCTAAGAAATTGAAAATATGAACAGAGCAAGTGTACCTCCTTAATGCCATGGTCATTAGAGAAATTGATAGAATTACAAGACTTTTAGTCACCACAAAAAAAGACAATCCCCAAAACAAAACTAATGAAAGGTATTCCGACACATCATTGTTATTTCATTGCTTAACTTACTTGTAGTAATCTAACCCAATCATGAGTTAAGAGGATACTGAGTAAGAAATTATAGATGAGAATAAGTAAAGTTGTTTTTGTTTACCTATTGACTTCTAAACTTGTTTTTAACTGTGTTCCATATTAAAGTAAATATAATACATTATGACACACACATAAATAAAATGAAAGTTTCATGAAAAGAAGTTTAACTGTACAATTCAAACTTTTTTTAATTAAAAAAATTGCTGAATGATTTTAAATTATTAATTGACTTTCAGTTCAATTCAGTTCAGTCACTCAGTCGTGTCCGACTCTTTGAGACCCCATGAATCACAGCACACCAGGCCTCCCTGTCCATCACCAACTCCCAGAGTTCACTCAAACTCATGTCCATCGAGTCAGTAATGCCATCCAGCCATCTCATCCTGGGTCGTCCCCTTTTCCTCCTGCCCCCAATCCCTCCCAGCATCAGAGTCTTTTCCAATGAGTCAACTCTTCGCATGAGGTGGCCAAATTACTGGAGCTTCAGCTTTAGCATCATTCCTTCCAAAGAAATCCCAGGGTTTATCTCCTTCAAAATTTAAATCAGTATTTTACCAGATAAACTTCGTATAGATTTCTAAAAAAGATTGCATGCTGGTAGATTCCCTGGCTATCCCTGGGGATGTTTTCCTGAGTTCCATTCAAGAAGGAGTGGTACATTCATTTCCTAGCACTGCCACAAGAAAGTACCACACAGCCTTCTCCTCTTGTCTATACCCAAATCTTCCAGTTTCTGTTATGAAGTATCAGTCATTGGACTAATTTGATTTCATCTGCAAAGACCTTATTTATATTTACAGGTACTGGGGTTAAGATTTAAATATATCTTTTCTAGGGACACAATTCAATCCACTACAAGCAGATAGAATGGATAAATCTAGGATGTGAACTAAGTAACTCTTGTCAAAATTTGAAAGTCGTAAAGATATAGGGTGTAGGTTCAACTTTGAATGGCAGTAGGGTATGGATAAAACACTGTGAAACTTAATCTTGGTTCTTGATAACTTTCACAACGGAATGACAAACATGCAAACCAAAAGAAAGTTCAATTAATTTTCAAGAAGGATTAATTTTATGTTCAATTTATACTAATTATCATGCTGAAAGAGCCATTTAGATGCCTTAATTTTTTTTCTGTTTTAAGTAAGGAATTTTTAAAACCCTTGTTTATTCAGTTGCTGATCATCCATTTCACCATTTCCTAATCATGGCAAAAAGAAAAAAAAAAAGATCTTAAGCTGGAATTACAATTTTCCATCATGCAAAACAAAACTTATACAAAATACTGGCACGTAGCTTTGTATACTTAGGAAGATCAATTTTTTTTTTTCCATTTCACACTTTCAGACCACATTGCTCAAAGTAAGAAAAGGCAAATGTAATCAAGCTTGATAAGCCAAGACACAGGCAAATGATAGGAAAAAAAAAAATTTGATTTAAGGAGTAAAGATATTAAATTACCACCTCAGTGCTGTGAATAATAAAAGAACAGAGTCAAAAGCAGTTCAGTTTCTTAAGACCAAGAGGTGTTTCAACAGCTTTCCCAAAGATCAGAAGTCAGTGTTGAAATTTTGTGAGAACTTTAATATGAATGAGTCAAGAAATTATACTTTTAAAAATCTCACTTCGAAATACAGTTAGAAAACAGATGGATTCACTGCACCTTTGTATAAACCTACTTTAAAATACAAAAATGTACTCCATTCATTCTTGTCAATGTATTTGGTGAATGTGGATAATGTCATATTGCCTAGAGTAATCTTGATGCCTGTGTTCTGTCGGAGGAAACAGGATCCCTCTGGCTAAAGGTTTTCCTTTGCTTTTGTCTGTTCAGCACTAGCACAAGTAGGGTGACAGTCTCATAAAGAAAATACCCAAAGGCACTCACTTTACCCAGTGACTTGGCATCTCTCCCACACTGATACTTCATGCCCTACATTAATGGCTGGTGCCAGAGGACCAAAGAAAGAGGGAAATAGTGAGCCTCTCTGTTTATTTGTGGTAGGTACTTTTTATTACTTGGCACTATAATTCATTGCTCGTTATATAAATGCTAACCCATCTTAAATTTTAATAGTCATCCATAAACAAACAAATGATATCACTTGCTCCAAGTTAGGTGTAACTTATAGATGGATAACCCTGCAAAGTGACTTGCAGTAAATTAAAATAGTCCAGAAGGAAAAGTGGAACATAGCTAGAAAAAGATGAGAGATAAGAGATAACTTGCTTGTAAAACCCTTTAAGGCAAAAGGGAACTGCTTGCATCTATGTTTTAGGGGAAAAAAAAAATCTTGAAAGTTAGGATGCATTCAAGTACCACAAATATAGCAGAACATACCATTCTGCTAAATACATTTTAGCTGACATGATTTTAAAAATGGAACTCCATCGAAAACTATATGTAAATTTCTATTTGGCTATTGTGAGGGGAAAAAAATGAATATGACGATCATTTGATGTCAAGTATTTCATGAAAAGAAAGGATAAATCTGGTATTTTCATCTTTTTCGTATTTACATGGTACACTGAAGAAAATTTTTTGGAACTGAGTTAATAAAAGGCTAAATTAAGACAGGATTTTAGAGCTCTGGGAACCTCAGCAGCACTATTACCCAGAGGCAAGAAGCCTAAATGATTCTATAAACAGGTAATAAACCATAACAATGGCCAGAGACTGGGCTAGGTTGGTATTTCTTTGTTCACTGGTATTTACTAAGAAATTAAAATGTTAAAAGCTTCAGGATATACAAAGATGAACCAGATATGTACTTGCCCTGCAAGAGTTTAGAAAATTATCTATGGTGAGAAAAACTATGCAGGAGGAAAGACAGGTAAGAAATACTACAGCAATTAAGTAGCTTCCAGATATATTTGGTGAAAATTCTAAGATAATAGTAATTAAACTGATCCTGATATGCAAGATAACAATCTCCCCTACCTGAAAACTTGTTCTTTTGTAACAGAAGACACATAAAATAGTGCCTGCTCTCTTTATAAAAATAGCAATGAATCTTCATTTTCTACAATACAAAAATAATTTTCCCTCTGAATTAAAGTATCCTATTTTAAGCTAGGAAAAAAGAACACCTATTAAGATATATTTCACCTGCCGAAAATGCTTCATCTCACAATTCCCCAGCAAAAGAGACAACTAGGTAATTCTTTTATCTGACAAGATGCCCTTATGCTATTGACACTATTACTTCAAAAACTGAAGTCTCATTTTATTTCTTGAGTAACCTTCTAGCTTCCCATTGTCTCATCTACTAAACACCAGGTACCATTACAATTCAATTTCCTATTTTGTGATTTTATGTAGTACAATGGGCTTCGCAGGTGGTGTAGAGGTAAACAAGCTACCTGCCAATATAAGAGACTCAAAGGACATGGGTTTGATTCTTGGGTCAGGAAGATGCCCTGGAGTAGGAAAGGGCAACCCACTCCAGTTTCCATGCCTGGAAAATCGCATAGACGGAGAAGCCTGGCAGGCTACAGTCCATGGGGTTGCAAAGAGTCAGACATAACTAAGCATGCACACATGCAAGTACAATGAACAGGAATAAAGAAAAAATAAAAGCAGAAAAAAGGAGGAAAAACAAGAACAGAGCACATCAATGCTGAAAAAGTGAAACACAAGAGACCAAAAGGCAAGGTAAGAAAAAAGGCACCAAAAACAGGCAGAGTTGGAGGGAGAGAAGGAGACAGACTGAGACTTGGAACGTTGAGAGGACAAAGCCCTCTGTCCACTGGACGTGTTAGCTTATTTGCCCTAATTAAATGTTGGCTTTGCTCTGTTATCACCTGCTCCCTACTGCCCTTTAGAAAATTGGTTGGCAAAGGCAGATATGACACTAAGGGCCAATGACCAAAGGCTAATACGAACCTTTTGGAAAGGATCACATATTCCTCAGCCCAAGTGGGTCAATACTAGATGCTTTCTGCTTGTACATGCAATCTACAGGGTTCTGAAATATAAACAAAATTCAAAGTCATAGCTGCATGCCTTTCAAAGGTACTAAACTTCACTTAATATTATAGATTTGCTGTTGGACAAACAGAAACTTGGAACACAACTGCTGAGAAAGCTAAAATATATATAATTAATTGGGCAGGGTTGACATAAGTTAACAGGGGCAAGGCATTTTGGCCAGATGGCGTTTTGCAATTTTGGAAATATTTGAACTTCTCACAAATGTTACAGGATGTGAGAACTGAAAATGTTTCCATCTGCCTAAATTAAAGGAACTATTGCTCTTCATTCATGCTAATGATAATTCTGTGCTGTTCTCCAGGTTATTAAAACTATTCGGCTGCTTGAAAAGAAAAATTGTCTATTCTTCCCGTGAAAGGGTAAGTTTAAAGACACTTGGGTAAATGGCTGAGTGACAAAGCAAAGCAAAATTTAGTATCATTGAAGGAACAATTAGAAATTTTCTCTTATCTACTCTTCTTACAACAGAGGAATATAGCTACTCCGCATAGTATAGAACTTGGATGATAAAATGGAATAAGAATCATGGTGGGTAAAAAGTATGCCTTTTTATTTACATGTACACAGTACAATGGCGGCAGCATAGGACTAGCACTCAGATCTTCTGACTGTTACTCCAATAATCTCGACGCTGTGTACCAGTATCCATAAATTCTGACATATTTACTGAGAGGAAGCAAAAGAGAGAATATTAACTCAACTATTTTTTTCTAGTGGTACTACTACATTCCAAACCTATACCACTAATATTAAATGTTAAAGTCTTAGATATAATTAACTGACTAGAAATAATATTTTTTAAAAATGAGAATTTTGCTCCCTTATATACCTCCACATCCCCAAAAAGTTTGCTCAAAATATAATTTTATCACAACTTTGCTAAATCACATACTGAACTTTCGAAGTGGAGTTAGTGGTAAAGAACCTGTGTGCCAATGCAGGAGATGCAGGAGACACTGGTTCAATCCCTGTGTTGAGAACATGCCCTGGAGGAGGGCATGACAACTCACTCCAGTATTCTTGCCTGGAGAATCCCATGGACAGAGGAGCCTGGCAGGCTATGGTCCATATGGTCATAAAGAGTTGGACACAACTGAAGCAACATAACACTCACGCATACACCTATTATAAATTTTAAGTGCTGAAGCACATAGTATACTATGACTATGATTATACTGTTTCCTATACAGTTTTGGACTCCCTTCAGATAATTACTCTTTTTTTTTTTTTCAGTTACTTTATTTTCAATGTACGTAGAACATTTCATTCTCAAATTCTACACAGAACAATAAATCTGCTAACATCTCTTGCCTAACATAGTATCCATTCATTCTCTGTATCATTGTGGGTTGATGTTTTCTTTTTATTCCTTATTGGTATTTTAGTGACATTTCAAGGAGAGAAGATAAATGCATGTGATCAATCAACCATATTTAACAAGGAACTAGAGATTGATTTTTAATGCCTGCATGCAATACTGAGATATTAACAGATGTTAGCAAATGCCAAGAGCCATGAAAGATAGAGTATCATTACAATAAGTAGGTGTGGAAGAATTTACTGATTACAAAAGGGTTTAGATTACTGAGGAAAATAAGAGATTTAAAAAAAAAAAAAAAAAGCCAGAACCTTCATCTGCATTTTTTCAAGAGAACAGTTTAGATTTTAGTTTAATATAAAATCTCATTATCTCCAAATTTTAGATTAACATTTCTCAAATTTTACAATGCTTATGACTCATCCTGGGAGCTTGTTAAACTATAGATTACATTTCAGTCTTCTTTTTTTATAAGCCCCCAGATGATACCAATGGTTTTGGCCTAAGAACTATACCCTGAGTAGCAAGCTTTTAGAAAGTATCATTTAATCTTGTCACAAAAAGGGTAGAAACTGGAGGAGATCTACTCAAACATGGAAATATATTCTTAGCACATTTCTTAAGTTTTCCAATTCATGGTTCTGAACACAAGTTCTTTCCTAGAGAAAGCACAATGCCATCCATAGGAAGAGGAAGAGACATTGCAGGTCACTACTCACAATCCATGGTCAACTTGACTCACACCTGACCAGTTTTTTTTGCATCAATTCAGTTATCAACAAATAGATTACATGCAGTCCTGCTAAGTGGTATGGCATGTATGTTTCAATGGTTCTATTCTGACACCAACCCCAACTGGCATTTTGCAATACATTTCAGTTCTGATGCTAATCACGTAAAATTAGCACAGACCCCACAAGTTAAGGACTTCAGGGCTCCATCAGACTGCTGTCATTTCAGAATCCAGCCAGAACTGGGCTCCCAGGTCACCTGCATATCTGACCAAATAGACACAAATATGAGAGCTTCTAATGACCACCCTCAGGTTGGTCACTCTCTAGAGTAATTAAAAGAACTTAGAAAAGTACTATACTTAATATAATTGTATAATAAAGATAATACAAACCAGTCCATCCAAATAAAAAGAAACATGGGCTAAGGTCCTAAAAGGTCCCAAACACAGAGCTGCTCTGCTCTTTCCCCATTAAATCAGGCCATGTACCTTTCCAGCACATCAGTGAGTTCACTCACCAGGAAACTTCACTGACCACAGTGTCCAGGGTTTCTACCAGGTCATGTGATTTAATTCAATCTCTAGGGAAGCCAGATTAATACCACATGGCACAAAGCCTTAATTTAACATTCTCTTCATGTGGTTGGTCTTTTCAGCTGACCAGCCGCTAACCTGATGCTATCAAGGGGTCCATCATCAGTCACTTTATCAACATAAACTTAGACGTGGTACAAAGGGCTCATGAATAACAAAGACCTTCCTATTGATCCATAACCCAGGACAAAAAACAGTCAAATAACTATACAACAGCTTCCATGTATTCTATTTGATAAGTTTCAGTGCATTCTCTTTTATCTTAAGATATAAATACATTCTTATTAGAAATGAGTTAAGAGAAAAAGAGAGGTGATAAAGACAAAAGTATTTTAAAAACAGAATTCTAGTCTGGCTTTTAACTAACCTGGCAAAATGTACTTGACAAACCACTGTGTCTTACTAAGTCTTAGTTTCCTCAAGATATTAGAAAGAGATTGAACTGAATAATCTCCCTAGCACTTTATGACTTCAATATTATATAATCCCGTGAGTTTACAAAATCTACTTTATTCATTACGGAGTGATTTTGCTAGCTGCCAACAATATCACCTCCTAGGTTGGTCAAAATGAGAGCTACCAGGAACATCTTTGTGGTGATTATAGTGAAATGATATTCCAACAGTCATGTTAAATGATGGGGGGAAAGGCTAGAGTACTGACCTGCCCTGAGTGACATATTTTGCTAAACCCTATTCCATAAATTATCTTCTTCCTTAATTTAAAAAGCTAAAAATTAACTCTGTCAATGAACTATGCAGATTTAGGAATGCATTTATAATTTTCTATTAATAGGATTTTGTGTGCGTGTCTGCTCAGTCATGTCTGACTCTTGGTGACCTCATGGACTGTTGACCGCCAGACTCCACCATCCATGGAAATTTTTCAAGTCAAGAATCCTGGAGTGGGTTGCCATTTCCTACTCTAGAGGATCTTCCTGACCCAGAGATCAAACACATGTCTCCTGTGTTGGCAGGTGGATTCTTTAATATTCATCACCTGGGAAGCTTCAAGGACTTTACTGCAAACATTGTGGATTTGAAGTTAAATCCAAATTCCATACCCACCTGTGTCAAAGATGGCAAAATAATATGAGAATATTTAATTCACTGTAAATTAACAACATAAAATTATATACAGTCCTGTAAACTTAATTATCAGTTTTTCTTCATCTGTCATTCTCTTTCCAACTCTAATAATTACTATTTGAACAGCAAATATCTTAATATTTGAAGTTAGAGACTCATGTATTACCTCCAATATCACAAGTATGACAAAGCTGTCTGTGAAATTCCAATAAATGGAATGATTTTCTACATATATTGAAGAAATCAGAAAATGTGCAACAAGCAGGGTTCATTTTGATATTTTTCCTTCCTGAACAATACAAGTAGATCACTACAATGAATGTCTATTGCAGATTTACAGGGGTTCAGTTGGAAAATAATTCATGTTAAACAAAGGTTCTCAACATCATTAACAGAGCCTGAGAAAGTGGGCCAGCATGCGTGAGAGCATAAATCATAGAGGTCATGCGTGTTAATGAGAAAAAGAGCATTTATTAGCTTGCAATTTAAAATATAAAGCCCTTCTCCCTCAATAATTTAAAATGGAACAATATTCTATACCTGAGGACAGCAGAAGGCGGTGCCCTCAATTAGATGAACAACTCTCCTGGCCCCCAAACTTTTATTGTTGTCATTGAAATTTATCATTCTGAGTTTATTTTTAGATTGCAACATTTTTGTTGCTGTGGACAGAGAGTAGAACATAACCTGTCCTATATTAGCACCTACACTGGCAAGTTGTATATTTTAAGTTTTAATTAGAATTTGCTAAGTTCTAATTATTAAGTAGCTGAAACATCATATTTCCTAACTTTTATGTGTGTTCCGATCAATGTTTATGTTTGAATGTTTATTTTGAGATCAAAGAAGATGGTAAAAAGTTTGCAAATATAATTTATAAAATCAGAATGTCATTAAAAAGATGTCCATTATAAACTGCTCTTTTATTATACAAATGAGAAAAAAAGCAAAAGCACTGACTTAAAAAAAAAAAGTGACATTATGTAATTAGGGTACTATATAATAACTTCTCAAATTATAAAGAAACAACTTACTTTTCTGATACATCCCCCACCTATTTCCACAACCTCTTCCCAGGCTAAACAAGTAGAGTAGATTACCGTGACTACGGACTACACAGCACTGACTCTTAGGTCAAAAACTTCAGGAATACATCCATGATATCATGGGTTACCCTTAAAATACTGAGAAGCCATTCCCTGTAAAAGGCCAAAATTGTTGAATTACATTTATTAAAAGGAAAATAGAAATGCTCTATCCTGTCTACATTTAAAAATCTTACCTTGGATCATTTTACAAGTATTTATTTCTTTAAAATGTGTTTCCTTATTTGCATATTTCCTGTTCTACAATTTCAAATGAAAGCATTGTTTACAGATACTTCTGAGCTCAAGAGAAGGAATAATACCTTTAATGAAAATGACTCTCAGGACTGAAGGACAAAAAAGTAAACTGAAACCACACCCAATAACTTTCCCCAGGGCCTTTATGAGACTCAGGATATCTATCTTACCATCCTCTGTGGGAAAATACACTATTTTTAAATGATAATCACGTTATACCTTAGAGAGCAACCAACTCAGACAGTGTATATTCAAAACTACTCTTATGAACAAGTGATGTAACGAAACCTTTAAAATAGCTTTATTTTATTCATTCTTTATTCTGACTTGCTTTGTAAAAATTTTTTTAGAAATTATTATTTAATTTTCAGCATCACAACTTGTACACTGCAACCTTGTCAAATGAGGAGACTTAGTTGTTGGACTAACAAAACCTCCATATTGTAAGAATTTTACTTGCAAAGCAAACCCACCATAGTTTGATTAAATCCATGACTTTTCCCAAAACTAGGAGCACAAATAACATTTCTCTATGCATCCCCACTATCTGCCTTAAGAGACAATGTGCCAGAGTCTCCCAGAATAATTATTTGTTTCTTTTCACATAATATTTCTAAGTCAATACACAATGCAGTCACATTTAAATTTCAAGTTAGCAAATATTTACTTAGCGTCCATTTCCCAGACACAATAATAACTATAGTCTGACATCAGTACCCACAGGTTCTCCATCTGCAGATTCAACCAACTGCAGAACATATACTATGTTTCAGATCCATGGTTGCATCCCATGGATCAGGAAGCTAACTAAGAGACTTGGATGTTCACAAATTTTATATCCATACAGTAGGGAGGAACACGGAGAAGGCAATGGCACCCCACTCCAGTACTCTTGCCTGGAAAATCCCATGGATGGAGGAGCCTGGTGGGCTACAGTCCATGGGGTCGCTGGGAGTAGGACACGACTGAGCAACTTCACTTTCACTTTTCACTTTCATGCATTGGAGAAGGAAATGGCAACCCACTCCAGTGTGCTTCCCAGGAGAATCCCAGGGATGGGGGAGCCTGGTGCGCTGCTGTCTATGGGGTCGCACAGAGTCAGACATGGCTGAAGCGACTTAGCAGCAGCAGCAGCAGTAGGGAGGAACGGGAACCACCACCACTACCCTCCCGCCCCACACCCTATACCAAGGGCTGACTGTGCTGCGCTGGAAGCATTGAGCAAGACAGATGACAATTTTTGCCCTCTTGGATCTTAGAGGTGAAAAACCACACAAAATGGGAGCTGGATATATTTAGAGAGTTTGCTAAGAGAAAAATCACACCTTCCATAGAGAAGTAGATCATAATGCTGACTGGTAAACTAGCTTAAATACATCTTGTCTACTCCTAGAATCACTTTCCTTTGTGCTACCATGGTTTTTACTCCTCTTCCCTTTCCTTACTATCCAAAATACTTACTGCTGCTTATTTGAGGGTTACTTAGGTAAATAAATGCACAGGAGGGTGGAAGTTGTGGAGGATCAAATGTGTGTAAAATAACTGTAGACAAGAAACAATGGGGTGCTTTGAGAGGGGTGTTTCCCAAAGGCAACCGAGTCCTCTCAAGTGGGCTTTTGACTATTCATGCACTAATACTGAACAGCAACATGAGCAAAACACAGCCCTCATGGGACTTAAAATCTTGCAAAGGCAAAAAAAAATTAACCAAACCATCACTACCTATATAAACACAAACTGCAATCAGTACTCTGAAGGCTAAATATGAGATCCTGTTTCAGAGGGGTCTGATCTGGACTATGGGGGAGGGGGGGGGGGGGGCATGAGGATTCCCCTGGGAGAATGTAGTTTACCTTGGAATATTACAGCTGAATGGGCAGAATATTCCTAAATGAAAAGAACCTTCATTTACACAGCCTGTGTAAAGAGTTTAGAGAAAGCCAGGCAGGGTCAACAACTGAAATAAAGTATGAGGCACAGTGTGGTTAGAGGGAAGGGAACTAACTAAAGTGCTGACAAACATAGCTAAGGAAATAAATTCACGCAAGCGTATCAAGCAAGACGGGAAACGCAGAGTTACAGATTTAAGTCTTACTCAGAAAGAAGTTGTTTTGCTAAAATATGCACATGATGTCTGAAGGGAATACTAGCAGTGCCTCTGAAAAAAGGAACCAAGAGGCTGTAGAGGACCGAGGCAGGAAGCAGATTAGCTTTTCACTGGACAGCCTGCTGTGCCTTTTGAAATTTATCTTTGTTCCTTTATTACCTGTTTAAAAGAAAACAACGGTAAATATTTTGAAATAACTGGCTCTGTTAGGAAGAAATGATTAGTGGGAGGGTGAAAGCTAAGAGAACAAAGAGAAGCCTACCACAGTGGCATATGCAGGGTTAGGTGCCAGCAAGAGAATAAGATCACAATGAGAAACAGTCAACAATTCTTTCTAACAGAATCGTATCATGAAGGTCAAGAAGGAAATCTGTCAAAAATGAATCCTAGGTCTCTGACTTGTACCTGTATGGATGGCAGTATCATTTACTCCAAGGAAGCATTAAAAGAGATTTGAACTGAAAGTCAGCTTTTCACGTGCTTACATCTGAGATGCTTTTAAGGAATCCAAACAGAAATGTCAAGTGTAGATACTGGGAGCTCAAAGAAAAAGCTGGGCTAAAGTCACACATTTGAACTATTAATATATTAACAATTATTAAGCCATGGGAATAAATGACATCACCTAGAGCAATCCATGTTCTTTTAACACATAGCATTAAATTGAGAATATCTATTTCTTTTTTTAAATAATTAAATTTTAATAATATAAACTCCTCTTGGAAAAGTCTTATCAAAAGTAAAATGAAAAAAACAGATCTAGGTCTCTTGGGCAACATAAAATGAAACAGTGTATTGAGTCAGCATGGAACTGACTTTTTGGATGGCTGAATCTAATTATAAACAAGTCACAGATGGCAAATATCGACTTAAGTGTTCACATGAAAGGAATCACCTAGGATGGCTATATGGATCAGTTGGACCACTCAAACTAGGACTTGCCAAATAAGGAGATATCACAGGAATGGTGTGTCTCCTAGATGAGTCATCAGGTGAACTCTTCCACTCACTCTCAGGGTGTCAACTGAGTCAGTTGACAGGCAAATGCCGAGTCTGCTAATCACAGACATTAAAACAATATTAAGGGACTGTAAGGATTACGAGCCACTTCTGATGAGAAAGCATAAGTCTATGATGCAAAATCTGGGGAAGCAGGAGAAACAATGTGTAAAACTACAGGCAATTAAAAATGAATTAATAAATAAAAACTTTATCCCAAAGGATGGCTTTGGAAAATGTACTATTAGAGCAAATGCCAATGGACAGCTGCTTTCTGGACATGCTGGCTCTAAAGTCATTCCAAGTCAAGTCAGAGGAGTTACTGAAAAGCATGGGAGCCAAAATAATTGAGTTAGTAGGAGATATTAAAGGAATACCAGTCAAAAATATTTTTTTATAAAAAATTTAAAAAGGCAGAGGAATAGAAAAATAAAATGAAGAGAGGTTACAATGTGATATACCCACAAATGAGTTTAATGGCTAAAAATATCTTTCAGGTAACTAGAAATTTTTAAATTTTTAACTGAATACATAAAAGCCTTTTAATTCAAAATGAGTGGATCTATACCATTCTGGTTACTATAACAAACCATATTAAGAGAACTGGGAAAGCATGAGAACTGGAAGCATCGTGTCAATGTGTATGGGAAAAATCAGAAAATGTGCTGGTAATATTTATCTGTCCCAATGAAAAGAGCTCAGTCCTATAGGTGGCTACTGTGCATGCTTCCCTTAGGCAGTTTCTGTCCCCTCTCTTTTCTCTCCTGTTGTGAATTCTAGAGACACCTCAGTCTCAATCTTGCCTTACTCTCACAGACTGAAGTCACATTGGAGGCCTTACCCATTCCTGGGCCCATTGTTTCCACTTTAGCAGATGCTGGGAAGCTTTTGAATGTGAAAGTGAAAGTGAAGTCGCTCAGTCGTGTCTGACTCTTTGAGACACCACGGACTGTAGCCTATCAGGTTCTTCCATCCATGGCATTTTCCAGGTAAGAGTGCTGGAGTGGATTGCCATTTCCTTCTCCAGGGGATCTTCCCAACCCAGGAATCGAACCCAGGAAGCGTTTATGGACCAGCCAATTAAGGACCTCTGAATACCTTCAATTCCATAAAAGCAATCGGAACACAATAGCTAAAACACACTCTTTCAGAAATCTACAAATTAACCAAAGGTTTGAAATAATCTGAGAAGCACCTACTGAACAAAAATGGATCAATCTTGCTAAGAAGAGTGAATTTAGTGGCATTTTAAACTCCATTTTGGTAAGCAATCTGGTAGTTTCTGAAAAGGTTAAACACAGTTACACTATGACCCAGCAATTTCACTCCTTGGTATATACCCAGAGAGATGAAAACATAATGTCTACACAAAAACCTGACACCAACGTTCATAGCAGTATGTTCATAATGGGCAAAAGGAGAAATAACCCAAATCTCCACCAACTACCAAATGAATAAATAAAATATAGTATAGCTATACAATAGAATTTTATTTGGCAATAAAAAGAATGAAGTTCTGACACATACTTCAATATTAGGGACCTTGAAAAAGCATGCTGAGTAAAAGAAGTCAGTCATAACTGGTCAAATATTATAAGATACCATTTATATGACGTAACTAGAATAGGCAAATCCATAGGAAAACAAAAAACAAAAGTAGATTAGTCTGTGCTAGGGCTGTGGGAGAAACAAATAAGGAATGAATGCTCAAGAGTACGGGTTTCTCCTGGGGGTGATGAAATTACAGAGCAGTGATAACTGCCAAAGTTTATGAATATACTAAATCCCACTGAATTACATATTTCGACATGCTGAAATTTATAGTATAGGAATTGTATCTCAATAAAGTTATTTTTAAAAACATTTCAGTAGATGACAGCTTTCTCCTGGGGCTAAAATACCACTTAAAGAAGACATTTTAACATGAAAATGTGAAGATAATTCTGTATTTTTAGCTTAGCAGAAGTCACCTGACAGATTTATTGGCTTCCAACTTTATTCATTCTAGAAATTACATCTGTGAAAATAACCTCACAATTGGAAACAGCAGATATTGTTGGGGGGGGGAGCAGGGAGAGGGGGTTGGGGGAGTGAGAGAGTATGTAGAGTGGTATTATTACTAAACGCTTATGTTGGTTTATTTATTATCAAATGCTTACACTTAGTCATCAAACACATACAGTTGGTTTAACTGTTTCATGTGGAATAACAATGAATTCTCAAAGCAACTCTAGCCAGCTGGACGATTATTAACTCTATAGGAAAAATAAAACAAGGTTAACTAGGCCAAGGTCACAGATGTAGTCAGTGATGGGGCTGAAATCTGAATCTAGCCTGACTGGTTCCAGAGCCTGTACTTTTAACCTCATGCCATGCAGCTTCTGTAATAAGAACTTCTGAGCAGTATGTTAAAAGCAATACAATAAGTGGTTATATTGTAAACCTGTATCTGTATCACAAACACAAAACACAGGGAGAATGAAAAGAAAAGAACCAAAAACAATTTCCTCATGCTTTTATGAATAGGTTCTTATAGCTTGGGGTATAATTTCCAGTTAGAACATCACATGTAATTCAACTTTCACAGAAGGGAAGATGATGCTCTCTGAAACTGTTAATGACTTAGAGAGTGGTTCTAGTAATAAAAACACTGATATTGCAGATCCGTGCAAAAACTGAAGCTTTCTTCATGACAGGTAACCACAGAAACAAGAAATATATTTAAAATAATAAATTATTATTTATGAAATTTAAATAACTATTGTAACAAAATTCATAAATTGTCAAAGAGACATGTGAGTTGTCTACAATTGTTTCTAAGAAAAAACAGATCACTTTATGCTCAAGGTTACTTTTCTCTAAGAGACTAGAAGGTGTAAACAACTAATTACTCTTCTATCTAAACCATCCAAACAACTCCTAGCTATTCTAATACTCTATGAAGAAACACACCGTCAGCTAACCAGTAAATCTGGGTCATGTCAGAAAGCCAAGCCTTAGCAGTATTTTAATTCACTTTTTATTTTCAGAACTACTTTGCATTTTTAATCCTATCACACCTGCCCTTGTCAAGTGGTAACTTTCAAGAAAATTTAAAATCTCATACAGGACATGGAAAAGACACAAGACAATGAACTCTTTTCAGGGTTAAATGTTAGTTAATACTTAAAATTGACTAATTTAATATTAAATATTAGCTAAATATTGACTATATTAGTTAAATGTTGACTAATATAGACACTTGGAGAAGGAAATGGCAACCCACTCCAATACTCTTGCCTGGAGAATTCCAAGGACAGAGGAGCCCGGTGGGCTACAGTCCATAGGATCACAAAAGTCAGACACAACTGTGCGACTAACTTTCTTTCAATATAGACACTAATATTCAAGTCTGACAAAGGCACTGATATAAAACATGAGATGCATGCTCTCTGTTTCACATTTTTTAATAAGGCCTCTCATCACGTCTTCAAGTAATTCCTTAATTTCTCAAGCATGTTCAGAACACAGGTGTGTTCTCATCCCTGAGTGGTCAGTCCACAGGCCCTTGTTCTGACAGGCCCACAAACCTTCCCTCTGTAGCTGTACCCTTTCAGCACAGGCAAATGAACTTCCCGGCATTACAAATACATTACCTCCTATTACCTTTAAGATCATGTAACAAACCATTCATCTTGACAGTGCCATCTTGGACCATACTTCTGACTGAGTCCTTAGGACTAGATCTGACAGACTTTTGCTTTATCTCGCTCTGCCCCTGGGGTGTCTTGGCACGTTTCAAACAGGAAACAGAGACAAGTCAAGAAAAGCAAGGTTTGGATATTTCCTGTGCTTTGTTTTACTATCAAATACTCAAAATATTATTCATAATTTTGCACTCGAAGTACCAAGAATACCTATATAAATATTTATGAATGTGTGTCTATAGACATGTGTATGTATATATTCATTTTACGGCAGAAAAGCGTACTATCTATTTCAATAACTCTACCAATCTTTCTGGAGCTCAGTTTTCTCCTTGGGTCTCCTAGCAGATGACTTGAGATTACCTGTTCTGCTCAGCATCTGTAGCACCAGCTGTGCCATTTCATTAGTCACACTCTGTTCCTGATGCCTGAAGAGATGATAAACACTGATGGCTTTCATGTCTTAGGAAAAGCTATTTCCCACCAGAGAGCTGCTCTGTCTGCCTATGTTAGGGTCAGGATGTTACAGAGGAAACAGTCCCAGGGAGTCTTGAGCAATCTGGCCAGCTTTGCTGCTGTATAACAGGGAATGATTATAAGCACTTAAATACAGAACTTGAATTTTATTGATTTGCAGAACGCCTAGGTCATGTGTCAGAGAACCTCAGCATAGAAAACACTCAATCAGCATTTATTAGACTTAAATAATAATTGCAAGAGGGAAGGTCTCAGTTTTACTGACACTTACATGGGATAATGCAGGTAATTTTTCATACATTTCTCTAGATCTGTAAAATGTCTAGAAAGATGTAATAACTAGCTTGTATAAATATAGGCCACAGAAAACTAGGTTCAATAACCACACAAGGATTTAATCAGCAAAATCCAACATGTGAGAAACTTTACCTAGGACAACTGACTTGGTTTCTTCAACACGTTAATTGTAAAGAGAGAGAGAGAAAGAGAAACTGACCAATCCATGGATTTTTAAAATCTATGTAAAGAACATAAACAAAATTCAAAATGAGGATTTTTTTTCTTTTTAGGATTCTGATTTGAACAAACTAAATGAAAAAAAAACCCTAAAGAAATATCTATGAGGCAGTCATGGAAACTTGAACACAAGTTTTGATATTAAGGAATCACAACCAACATTTTAGAAGTGACAATGGTATGATGGCTATGTTTTGGTGACCTTATATTTTATAGATACAGCTGGAAGTATTTACAAATAAAATAATTTCATGTCTGGGATTTGTTTTCAAATAATCTAGGAAGAGAGGAAGCAAGTGGAATGATTGAAAGTTCGGTATTAAGTACTGACCCACCCCATTGTATTTATATTTACACCACTTGGCCTCTTAATTTTGCCTCAATTGAGCAAAATGTGTTGCTTCTCCCACCCATTGCACGCTACACACATTCTATTACTGCAGGCATCACACATTAGTGTGGTTTGTTTCCCACACTGGCAACTTTTTCTGCACAAAATATTTTGGGAAAATAAAAGTGAAAATTGCTACACAGAGTCATTTCTTCATCATCCTCCCTAATGAAGAGAATTACCACTTCCTTAGTTTCAGCTCTGCCACATAAAACTTTCGAAGAGAACATAGCAAATGCTAGCAGGATGTTCTGTGTTCTTTATCCACACCTCAGCTCCTCCCTACTAACAGACCATTATTTCATCTTCTCTGGGGTTTAATTACAAAAATCATCAATCCCTATCTTACTTTCTTCTAGTCCCACCTCTTCAATTTCTCTTTTTAAATTATTATCCATCACTACTGGATTGTGAGTTAACAAGTTTGGAACTGATTGCTCTTCTTAGTATCCCACGCTTAGCATGGTATCAAGTAAATAGTGGATAATGAAACAATTTTTAAAAATAATTTGAATGGATGGATACCAAGCTCCAAAGGAATATTCTGTGTGTAACTTAAATGCGAAAACCTGCGGTTTTATTGTAAAGAATTCTGAAGGTCTTTACATAAACCAAAAGAGAATATATAATATTACAATAAGAAAAAAGAATCATATCTCTTCAAAAAGAACATTTTATGTGTTTGGGAGTACTGCCTTATGACAAATAACTAGTTTTTCAAACTTTTTTTTTAATGTCTTGTCAAAGCAATGTAGCAATGTCTAAAAGTCATGATGAATCTGGGAATATTAGAGCAGATTAATTTGCAAGTACTCAGACTTCTCTGTCATTAAAATGTCAATGCAAGGCATTATATCTACTAAAGGTAAATTATTTGTGTTACGAAGTGTGACACCCTCTAACAATAAACACTATGCTACCATGTAGAATTAGTGCTGCAGTCTTATTTCCAGCATAATAAATAGGCATTCTGATGAGTACTCTGAACCTTGTAACATTTTGAACTGTTAAAGGATGTCTTGATTTGCAGTATGAACTAAACTGCACCTAGTCTCTCTTACTAAGGATGGCAATCAACCAATTTATGTATAAACTCACTCATGACTAAGAGAAAATGTGGATTCTAGAGCCATGCTATTTCTCTTTACCTACACTCTTCTTAGAAACTTAGTAAGAATGCCCAAAATTGCAAAGAAAACTGCTCAAACTTTTAAGAAATATCTATCAAATCCAGGGGAAAAAATGTATTCACCTTTTAATGAGAACTATATATTTTCTTTATGGTGCTTGCACAGTAAGCATACAAATCTCCAAAAGTTACCAAGTCTAGGACACTATGAAAATCAATTTTTCATTGAATGACTGCTCATATCCATTCAGCATGAATTATTGCCTTATTAAGTACCAGAGACTTTTTCTCCCTAACTGTACACCCCATTGTACCAAATCTAGTTAGATGAAGCAGAAACAAATTCATAATTCCTAACACTTATTCAAATTCTTTGGACTAGAAACTGCACTGGAGATAGTCTTCTCATTTCATCACATTTTTCTCTCAGTCAGATTCATACTAACAAGGCTCTCATGTATCATTGCTTTTTGCTTTTTATGAAAAAGAAAAGAATCCCCACTAATTTCACAGTACAATGATTCATTCATTACTTAATCTTGTTTCTTAGTCTATTAAAATTAAAGATGCATATGCCCTGTTGTGCCACAGTATTATATTCAACAGTTGGCTAAATAACATGAAAAATGAAATTAAAACTATTCTACAATATCTTTAATGGATATTTTTAAAACCTTGCTGCCTTATCTTTCCTGATTTATCCTGGACTGAATAGCTAACTGCTTTTTTCTCACTGAGATTTTTAAAGTTCTGTTACAAAGATAAATCACAGTTGAAAGCTTGGCATTAGCATTATTATCCACCATCTATATATTGTATAGGATTTGTACAGTGAGACTTCTAAGTACCATATTAGCAAACAGAATTTTATTTTTAAAGTACAGTAAGGGAAAAAAAACACCAAGAAAGTCCCCACTTCAATGTGAAGGAAAAAAGTCTCTTTCTTACCACTCAAGTTATTAAATCAGACTTTCAAATTAATTTCACAAAGAAGAAAAATGGTGGTGGTGGACCAACAAAGGTAACAGTATCTACAGAAAGGGACTTTAACTGGAATACAGAGCCTCATACTCTGAATGCTAATTGTTGTGAACTAGGGATAACCAATAAAGTGCTTAGTAGCTGCTTTAGTTCACCGTTCACTCAGGAGGCTGTCTAGATGCAAATATCACTATAAATCAGTCATTATTAAAATTCTGTTGGTGCAAGAGATATATTTAGAGATGTACGGGCAATAATTCTACCTTCTTCTCCAGAGTCAGGGTGAATATGGTCTGTTTCTGAATCTGTTTCAAGAAATAGAAGACTCCAAATTTGTGATAACTGACTTTGTTTGTCTCATGCAAACAGAAACACACAATACGTAATTTTTGTGTCTAGGAATTAATTACATTCGCTATTCACAGACCTTGGTATCTTTCATTAGTTTGAAAAAGTGTATAGCCAGTACCTTTCCAAATATTTCTTTTGTCACATTTTTTCTTTCCTCTTTTTGGAACTCAACTACATAATTACTAAATCTTTTCAGCATGTCCTTTATATCTTATTTGGTTTCTATTTTCCAAAGTTGTTTCTCTTTGTGCTCAAGGTAGATATTTCTTACTTATATTTTTTAGTTAGAATTTGCATTTGATTTTTTTCTTTTAGAGTCCAGCTTTCTGGTGACATAGTCAATATTTTCATCTATTTTCTTATCATGTTAATGATAGCTACTTTAAAGTATGTATTTGACTTTTGTAATGTCACAATCATCTTTTGCTATTGCTTTATCCTTATTTGGCCATATTCCTTGGGCATTAATTGCAATTTTTCAAAGAATGCTAGACAGTAAACATAAAAACTATACAGTATAGTATCTCCCTAAAAATAAGATATGATATTTTTGCTGGCAAGTAAATAGAAGACTGAACATTACCTTGGATCCCTTTGAAGTTAGTATATTTCTAACTTACTCCTAAGGAAAAGCCTTTTCAGAGGATCCAATAAAAAGTTGGAGATATAATTAATCAGGACTTTTCCTTGCTGGTCCTGAAATCTAATTTTCAGGTCCTATGAAGCTACACAAATTCTGCTTGGTGTCTTGGAGTCTCACTCTCCATACATGCACTAAGAAGTGAGTAAATACTTCAAAAAGGTATTGTAAACTAAACACTAGGTTGCTGTCCCCTGTCTTTGCTTCTTTCTCTAGGACCAGAAGGTTCTGGCTTTCTCAGAACTCTATATTTCAATGTTTGATCCCTAATATCAGTAACTTTGTTGCTATGAGCCCCTGTTTTCTATCCCTCCATGCTGCTCTCTGAGACTTTCCAATTGTTCTGGGAGGTAAAAAAAAACAATTGCTGAGAAGGCCGTGTTCATACATCTACCCTGATCTTTTCTCCACAATTTTGGATATCTTGGTTTTACTGCAATGCCTTCAAACAGGCTCTTCTTGTTATTTATCCTGTTATCTTTTGGTTCCTTTAGGCAGGAAGGAGAGATTAGTATCAACTCATCATCACAGCTGATAATGAAGTTCCTTCACAATTTTTTTAATGAGAGGAATATCTAAACTAGAAGGACTCTTAAAATTTTAAGTCTATATGAGCACTATGTAATGTAATTGCAGTACATTTAGAGAAAAAGTCAGATGATTCGATGCTATTAGCCCTGTATAACTACTATTTGCTGTGTAATTATAAGCAAGCGACACCACCTTTGTAGTTGAATTCACTTACATGCAAGTAAGGAATCCTTGTATTTCTTTATATATTTCATAGACTTAAGTGAGTGAATGACTTGCCTGGGTCCTTCCCCTTGATGACTTTTCACTGATAATTAACCTTAGAAACAAACTTATTTCACATCAATAAAGTTTAACTACATGTCTCACTATTTTCTTTTGTAGAATCTACAAAGAGAAAAAAAAAGAGATGGTAATAGTCTCTGTGGTGTAGTGATAATAAATTTATCTGGAAAACAACTGCATATAGGTTGGTTATTCACTTTCAGTTCTTGTTATTGTTGTTGTTGCTCTTATATAAAAAAGTCTGGGGCGCAAGGGTTCTGTCTTCTTTATCTTTGTGTCCTCCCAGGACATGATATAGCGTGGGGAAATAATGAATGACTCCTCATGAGAATAGGGCATAAATGTGTTTTATGAAAAGTAAAGAGGAAACAGAGACCTACAGTTCAAGATTCTAACCTTTAAGAAATTCACAGCAATATGAACTGGAACCTTACTTTCACCACCAAAGGCTAAGGCCACCCAGTTACCTGGTGACGGAAACTGAAATGTAGAGCAGCACAACCTATTACAGCTTTTGGTTTTAGAAATAATACTTATGGTGACTGACTCTGATTATAGAAGTAACTCAAAATCCATCTGTACATAATTTCAAGAACACTAGTAAGTCAAAACAAGAAAAATATTAAGCATACTCTTATTGCTTCAGGGTAATATATCCAATATCAAGGCTGAATAATTAAGATATACTTGGTGCAATTTTTTCTCATATAAAATTGATACTATTCAAGATATATTTATGATTATCATTTTATTTCACTTAGCATTGAGTTGTACCATTTAAAAAACTATCAGACAATCTTTAAAAGGACACGAGTAAATAGTCAGGAGAAGGCAATGGCACCCCACTCCAGTACTCTTGCCTGGGAAATCCCATGGATGGAGGAGCCTGGTGGGCTGCAGCCCGTGGGGTTGCTGAGGGTCGGACACGACTGAGCGACTTCACTTTCACTTTTCACTTTCATGGGTTGGAGAAGGAAATGGCAACCCACTCCAGTGTTCTTGCCTGGAGAATCCCAGGGATGGGGGAGCCTGGTGGGCTGCCGTCTGTGGGGTCGCACAGAGTCAGACACGACTGAAGTGACTTAGCAGCAGCAGTAAATAGTCACATAGTAATGCATTACACCTGCCTGCTAATCCCTGGGTGTGGAAGATCCCCTGGAGAAGGAAATGGCAACCCACTCCAGTATTCTTGCCTGGAAAATCCCATGGACAGAGGAGTCTGACAGGCTACAGTCCATGGGGTCGCAAGAGTAGGACATGACTTAGCAAAGAAACCATAACCACCAATCCATTAGATTAGAAGTCCCATATATTTTTTAATTCAATCACCACATTTTTCTTGGAAGTTACATTGTTTCCAACAGATTACCACTTAGAAATAAGTGGAGAGGGTGGGATGATTTGGGAGAATGGCATTCTAACATGTATACTATCATGTAAGAATCGAATCGCCAGTCTATGTCTGACGCAGGATAGAGCATGCTTGGGGCTGGTGCATGGGGATGACCCAGAGAGATGTTATGGGGAGGGAGGTGGGAGGGGGGTTCATGTTTGGAAATGCATGTAAGAGTTAAAGATTTTAAAATTAAAAAAATTTAAAAAAAATTCTATTGTATACTAAATCTTTGTACAGTATTTACTTCCATAAAATAACTTTCTAGAAGTTAATATTAGTCTTAATGATATTGCTATCCTCCTGTCTAGAAAAATTGTATCAGTTTAGTCTGGAGAATGTTTCAGACTAAAAAGAAAAGCAGATTTGCAATGAAACATTATGGTTTTAAGTTTAAAAGACAAAATTACGAAAAATACTTTGCACATACAAGATGTTCTATTCACAAAAAATGTTTTCTTGCTCTTGAAAGGGTTTGATCTCTTGGGTGCCCGATACACTACGGGACAAAGTATCAAATCATTGCCCTATACTAATTCAGCCCAATAGCACTAAAAACAAAAAAACAAACACATGTATAAGTAGTTTAATATTTCATAATAATTTATAAAACAGATCACAGAAGCATGGAAACCACTTATTTTTCATTATGAGTAGTGAAACAGGTGTTTTCTTCCCCTCACACATCACTAAGTAGTATGCATATAAGACTTTTATCCTCTGGCAGATTTACCCTTCAATACAGCAAATAAACTTGCAGTATATTTTAAAGTCCATAGAACTTTGAATGTCAAAACTCCTTACTGATAAGAACCACAAAATTGCTATCCTTAGAAATAATTAGGAATGGTCAGAACACAGTCTGTCTTATAGGTGGATTCTCTGCTGCCGCTGAAGGAATGGACTTTGGCAGAATACTACAATTTGAAACACTCAGGAGCATCTGTATTAGAGTTCTGCCCAATCAGTCTGTATCTCCTGGAGAAAATTATTTGGAATTTCTCTCTACTATGAATAATCTTAAGCATTCATTAATGAAAACTGATTTTCCCCACATGATAGAACACACATCCCAAAGGGCGGAAAAGATAAAAGTTTATAAAGTGACACTTTATAAATGCACTTCATTTTTGAGAGAACATTCAATTACAGAATTTTAAGTTCCAAAAAATAAGGAAAAGCAAAATGGACGCACATTGTCTAGAAACTACTGGTTATTAAATGTGCATTAACTTGTTCTGTTACACAGTAGGACAAGCAGGGGGAAAACCCAGCCTCTGCGACGACAACATTGAAAGACACTGCTGTCGGCCCCACTTGTCAGAATTTGCATGACGCTTCTAGACTGTGACTCTTCTCTGGTCCCCTACTCTATTTACAAAATGAACGTCTTATTGTAGCTTCTTAACTATTCAAGAAGCAAACATGTGTTGTGGCACATAATTAGACAATTCTAAAAAGGAATTTATAATTACTGCTGCTTTTCTTTTTTGTCAATAAGAACACATTCCAGTTTTTCCAGCTCTTCAAAGAGTTCTGATGACTGATAGGTATAGGTACATATACACACGCACACACAATGTTGCATTCAATATAAACTCAATGCCAATGATAGACAGTCAACACACAATTCATAAAGGTGAGATTTTTTAATTGTACAGTATAATCCATTATAGCACTTATGACTAAACACTATTCCCTTCATACAGAAGGTAGTGGCAATTGAGCTTGGAGGTAATGATGTGCTCCTAAAATCACTAAGCGTAATTTCAGCATGAAAAACTGTTATGAAATGCAAATTCAGCTTCTATCCAAAATGTTGATTTTTCAAATCACACTGCTTTCAGTTATTCAGGGCACTGCTGTATTCACAATGCTATACAATTCTTGTATTATTTTTTTCTAGACAGGTAAGGCACCGTACTGTGTATACATTTTCTCAAAGATCCACACATAGGTATGTTCCCATGGATCATGTAGATACTAAATAGAACTGTTAATTCCAGATTTCTTGAATTACCCAAAAGAAGAACAATGAAAAATTTATGTAGAGTAGAATCTAAGCCTTCATTTCAAACTATTCAGTCTGTGGATAACACAAAATCTAATGTGAAATGAGAAGTTAGTTTATCCTTCTCCAACAGATATTTTGTAAATTCACATAAATTTATACTATCTATGAAATAAACATGACCAAAATTAAATTGAGATTATTTTCTTTTATCAATATATGCTTAATATCTATATTAATGATATTATAGTATCTATATTATAGAGTCAATCTCAGTGTAACAATGTAACTTTAAACATTCTAAACTCAGTCACTCAAAATTATAATTATTTTGAAATTTAAAATATTTCTGGAAGCCTTCTACTAAGAAAGAGTATTTTCTGTTAATATTGCTGTTTGCAATGTTTATAATTTATAACTTTTATCTAATTCATGTGCTTTATTTGAGGAAACAATAGCTTTTTTGGTGATGTTTTATAACCTCTCCAAATTAAGAAAACTCCCAGTCAGCAAAAAGTAACTCAAAAAACAAAAAGGAAAAGAAGAAATTGTTGAAATGCTATAGGCTTTTTGTTTCTAAATTCCTTACTAGTTAGCCATGAAGGTTTACATAAAGAAGTAAACTCTTAGACCAGCACTGTCTAATAGAAATTAAGATACTCCACACATTAATTTTAAGTTTTCTAATAACTATATTAAAAAATAAAAAGAAACAAAATTATTTTTGATAATGTATTTCATTTGACCTGATATAAACAAAATGGTCACGTTAAAATGCAATCGGTATAAAATTTATTAATGAGATGTTTTATATTCCTTTGTTCATACTAAGTTTTCAAAGCTCAAAGCATATTTTAAACATGAAACATCTTATTTTGGACTAGTTATATTTCAGATGCTTTACAGCTAGTATTATCATATTGTACAATGCAGCTTTAGGCTTTTGGTTCTTCATTTACTGAATAATATGACTTGTAAAGGGTCTTTACACACTCAGTTTTCAAGTCACTCTCTCCTTTTTCCCCTCCCTTTTTTCCCATTCTCTGAATAGCACATGATTGAAATGCTTTATTTACTGAGAGTCTGAAAACATTTACATCTAAAGATCTCTGATTCTGGTATACTTATTGTGGAAAGATTTTTTTTTTAAGCCAGTAGTTCCATTTCTTTAATAGTTCTAAATATATCTGGATTTTCATTATTATCTCTTCTTGAGATTGATTATATTTTTATAAATATATTTAAATTTCATAGAAAATTTCCAATTTACTGGCATAAAAATTATTCATAGAGGGAATTCTATAGTGGTCCAGTGGTTAGGATTCAGTGCTTTCCCTGACATGGTCGAGGTTCAGTCCCTACTAGGGGATTATCACACATTATCACACATTAAGAGAACTTTGTCAAAAATGTAAGGACATTTAACTTTGCCTTCATCATTAATGAGTTTCAACCATTTTTACGTTTGTTAATTACTAACAAATTGATGACTATGAGAGACTGAACTGAACTCTTTGTAAACTGTTATATCTTAAACATCTCTCTAAATGTGCATATGCCCATGGTTACAAAAGGTTTTACAAATGTCCAAGACTTGAAGATTATTGGGAAATTTTTAATAAGTTTTGATTTAGTTATACTTGTATTAGAATGTGTCCCAAAAATCACGTCAAGAAGCAATGGACTCAAGTAACCATATGCTCTTCATAGATTGTATGGGATAAGTAAGTTTGGAATAATTAAAAAGAGAAAAGGGGGCATTTAAAAATGGTGCTGAGAACAACAGACAAAACTTTGTAAAAGTATGTCACCAAACGTGCTCAGCTAAAGAGGACACAATCTCCATGGGGATTAATTTATTATCTGATGTTAAGTTGTTTTTTCTTTTACAGTAGTCTTGTCTGTGAAGCTCAGAAGTTCTAGATCTTGAGTTAGTCTCTTTCTTTCTAGCACCCACAGTAGGTAATCTCCAAGCCCAAGAGCTGGCATGCTCCCTCCTTTACCAAACCTTCATCAGGATTCTCTGAGCCCTCTTCTCAACGAGACCTCAGTCTTGGCCTATAAGAGCAGCACTTTTGACATAAATGATTTTGTCTATCCCAAGCATTGCACTACCTCCACCCCTCCCCTAACACACACACAGTGAGAGACTTGAACAAATATTAACATCATTTCTAACAGCTCAAGGGCACATCTAAGAATGACTCCCCTCCCTTACTATGCCTGCCTTTTAGTTCAACACTGCCAGGAAAATGTACTGTTACTGAAAAATAAAGTTTTGTTCTTTGTAAATTCATTTAAGAATATTTAAGAAATGTCTTTATGGTGAAATCTAAAACCTGACTTTCTGTAGGATATGTTTTCTGCAAAAATAGATTGAATTCTGAGTGCTAAATTTATGAATATAGATTTGCCAAGAAAAAAAATCTTGACAAAGTTATCTGCATATGATACATGATTTAATTATCTGTGATTGGTTCTCACTTGTGGGCTTTAAGTTCTTCCTTTTTTTTTTTTTTTTTCTCCAACTGAACGTTGGTTTTTACTTGAGCATTCCAAACTCATTTAGCTGGAAAACCAAATTCCCTGAAGTCCCATTAAGTATGTTGCTAAGCAAACTACCTAGCAAGCAGCATCTATAAACAGGAATTCTGGATATAAGCCAGTCTTGTAAGGTGAGAGTAGGTCCAACTCTTTATGACCCCATTGACTGTAATCTGCCAGGCTCCTCTGTCCATGGGATATTCCAGGCAAGAATACTGGAGTGGGTTGCCATTTCTTTCTCCAGGGGATCTTCCCAACCCAGGGATCGAACCCCAGTCTCCTGCATTGCAGGCAAGTTCATTACCACCATAGCCACCAGGGAAGGTCAGCAAACCATTAAAGAAGAAAGGAGTGTTGATGCTTAGCTGGCTTATATGTCTTTCTGGGCCGATATACACACTTATTGACCTATGTTAAATTTACTTTGTTTTGTACTCCTGCCTTTGAAACATCTTCCATAATGCTATATATAGATCTGCCTTAACAAGTGATTCCTTAATTTGAAAAACAGATCTAAAGATTACCTTAAAGATTTACCTTCTAAGCAAGGTTGTAAATGATAGTTGAAACTTCCCCTTCATTCTTTCTATAGGAAATAAATTATCGTGAGGAAATAACCTAGATTCTACACCTGATAGGAAAAATTAAGTTACTACAGTTGTTTTTTAATGGATATTAGATCATTTGTTACTGAATTAAATCTGATTAGTCTTCTAGGGCTATTGTAACAAAGTACTACAAACTGGGTGGCTTAAACAGCAGAATTTGTTTTTGTTTTTTGCTTCTTTATAAATGCATACATTCAGGATTTGTTTCTAAAAGCAACCCAAGGATTAACGGTGAAACTGTTGAAACTGAGTCACTGTATTTTGACACTTATTATGGATTAGCATTAGGAATGAAAAAATAATTCTAAGAATGCTCTCCTAAAAAATAAAATATGGTCTCTTTCTTTATTAACTTGGGTCCCCAAAGTCCACAGAAAACACAACTAAACTCAGAAATCAAGACATCTTCCACACCAGAGAATTTGGATATGCAACAAACAGATGGATTGGCAAAGAGTTTAAAGCCAATTTAAGAACAGAGTTGTTTGTTTCTAAACTTTCTCCAGATGACCATGGCAGGGGCGAAAGTCCAGAACAACTGGCAAGAACAGAAAGGCCAAAAACATGATTTTTTGAAAGAAGGCTGGGGCCTGAAAAGAATCCCATGATATTAGAGTTTACGCAAGTGCATTTTAAGAACTAGAGCCCAGGATACTCATTTTCAGAAGCAACTGATCTAACTGGAAATACACATAAAAAGTAGAGAGAATACAGAATAGCTCCAGCAATAACAATCCTACAAAACCGCTCACTGACTGGCATGTCTAGATAAACAGATCTGAATTATGGAAAACAGTATGGAGGTTCCTCAAAAAACTAAAAATAGAACCACCATATGCTCCAGCTATTTCACTGCTGAGTATATAGCCAAAGAAAATAAAGTCACTTAATTGGAAAAGATAGGCGCACCTCAACATTCATAGCAGCAAGATTTATAAAACTTAAAATATGGAAGCAACCTAGGTATTCATCAACAGGCAAAAAAATAAAGATGATACATACATATGCACACATACATACAATGAAATACTACTCAGCCATAATGAAGAATGAAATCTTGCCAATTGCAACAATGTGGATCTATCTGTATTATGCTTAGTAAAAAGAGTTAGAGAAAGACAAGTACTATATGTCATCACTTATATGTGAAATCTAAAAATATATATACAATAAGCTAGTGAATATAACAAAATAGAAAGAGACTTTCAGAAATAAAGAACTTGTGATTGCCAGTGTGAAGGGGTGTAGGCAAAGAGGTAAGATAACATGAGGGCATTAAGAGGTACTAACTACTATGTATAAAATAAATAAGCTATAACGATATACTGTAAAGAACAGGTAATACAGCCAATATTTTACAATATCTTTAAACCAAGTATGATCTATAAGTAGAAAAATATTGAATCACTATGTTGCATACCTGAAACTAAAACAACATAGTAAATCAACTATAATTCAATCAACAAATCAATGAATATCAGGATCTGAGATTTCCCATCATTATACTCCCAGCTACTATTCACCAAAGGTATCATTTCACCTATATTGTTTTCTTGTACTTGAAAAGATTCTTAAAACAGAAAAATTAAGCTACAGACACATGAGCATGAAATAGGAAAAGAAGTGATTTTGTTGCATGATCAGGCTATTCAGAATAGTTCTGTTTGCTTCAAAAGCAAGAGGAAAGTTCCAATCATGTGTTTGACTATATTTCATAGGTCCATTTTTACCTCAGTATAAAAATCCAAAACTTTTCTAAGTATCCAGCAATGAATGCATAATTGTTTTTCACAAGCACTGCAAACAACCCTTTTCTAAAAGAAATATATGCCTATAAGACAAACTGGCAGACAGATAGACAGACATATACACATTCACTAAGGGAGAGAGGAAGGCATAGAGAGGGAGGGAGGGAAGGAAGGAGGGGCCGAAGGAATGGGAAAGAGAGAGAGCACCATACAACATACATTTATATTTAAAATCACCATGTATTAAATTTTCCCACAAGGCAACCCTGGTCTCCCGCACTGCAGGCAGATTCTTTACCATCTGAGCCACCAGGGAAGCCCCTTTCAATACTGTACCACCTCACAATCATTAGAAACTCACTGCTGCTGCTGCTGCTGCTGCTACAAGTCACTTCAGTTGTGTCCGACTCTGTGCAACCCCATAGACGGCAGCCCACCAGGCTCCACCATCCCTGGGATTCTCCAGGCAAGAACACTGGAGTGGGTTGCCATTTCCTTCACCAATGCATGAAAGAGAAAACTGAAAGTGAAGTCACTCAGTCATGTCTGACTCAGTCATGTCTGTCTCATGGGGTCGTGGCGACCCCATGGACTGCAGCCTATCAGGCTCCTCCATCCATGGGATTTTACAGGCAAGAGTACTGGAGTGGGGTGCCATTGCCTTCTCTGAGAAACTCACTAGGGTAACATAAAGTCAATGCAAGGAACCACTGATCTCAAGGGAAAAAATTCTAAGTCTATACATATCACAACGAATATCTAAATATTTGTCTTTAAATCCCAGAGGGGCAGAGAGAACCATTCAGAGATAATCTGTAGAACAGAAATAATTACAGCCTTTCTTGCCTTCAGTCCCAAAGTTCAAGATTCTTTTGATGAGAAAAAAACATGATCAACCATTTATGGAAAATATATTGCATAACACTGAGTGTTTCAAGACTACAGTCACACAGTTTATAATAAAGAAATTTGGGGGAGGGGGGGGAAGTGCCTAAGTTGGTGAAGGAAACTTACCAACTTTCTGATCAAGTGAGATTTGCTTAAGATATGTCTTAAGATGCCCATTACACTAGAAGTAACATGAACATTGTTTTCTTTTCAACTATAATCCTTCTGAGCCCCAAACAACAACACTACCAGGTAGTTTCACTAAAAGCAGGCAGAAATAACTTAGAATATATTAAATCAAGAATTAAAAAGATAAAGGCCAAGAAATAAAGTAAGGTTAGGGATGGGAAACAACAAGGAATCATAACTTGAAGGAAAGAATGAGTGAATATCATGGGTTTGATCGAAAAGGGCACGGGCATTTGTTAATTTCTATTCTGGTTTAACAGAAACCATTATTAATCTCAATCAAGAAAGTAATGTATGCTTAGAAGACTTTCTTCAATATTGCGAACACAAGCATTGTTAGACTGTTTTGAAGATATACAAATTATGTATGTCACTTGCTAAATCTGTTAGCTAAATGGTATGAAACGTAAGAGACTTTCTAAATACAAGTAGCATCATGGTGCTAGATCCTAAGCAGAATCCATGTAACTTCAAGTTCTCTGGAGAAAGAAAAAAATGAAACTTCACAGCTTTATTTAGCAATGATATTAGATCCATATTAAATTTAATCTCTAAATTTAAATACTCTAGGAGGCAATTTCTTATTCTCTGTCAACATTTCTTCAATGTGAAGTTCTGTGTGTTATAAAGGTATTTTTAAGAGCAATATACCATTAAATTAATTAAAATCAACTTGAAGTTGGCAAAATGGCTGAGAATGCACAGTAAAACGCTGGAAAAACCACTGTGAGATCATCTATGTAAACAACAGAACTACCCTTCTTTATATGGCAAGGAGGGAAATGTAATCTGAGGGACTGTGACAGCACCATATGCTCCAGACAAATGAACAATACGTGAAGTCAGTAAGAATTCCAGCAGAGAATAACCGAGAGCTCCAGTCATAAAAGCTCTAGGAGAGTCTAATCTCCTGGAAGTCGTTTTCTCACAAAGCTTTACCATCACCACCAAAGTGCCATAGTCAGAGAAAGGGGATTTCTAATAACGGAATTTTCTTTTTCAGAATTTTATATAACTAGATAATGGCATCTGAAAACTTCTCTTTTGATAAAATACAAGTCTATCTGTCAAAGTACCATTTTCTGATAAAATTTTAATGACTTTTTAAAAGATATTTCTACACCATTTTTCCTACATGAATAAAAATTTATTAACACAAAAAAATAACTGATTTGAAAAAGAAAAAAAAAAATCCAGTATCTAAATGAGGTTCATTAGGGTTACATCAGGTAAAAGTATGCTCACTTAATTTTTATTGTATTTAATCGTGTTATATTTAACTGATAATTAGGCGTATTATAAATTATAAAATGTAGCATAGGCAAAATAATTCCTTCATTTTGCAAACCAAGAGTCTTATGTCCACAGAACAGATTAACTTGCCAAAGGCCGCAATGCTCACCTTCAGGCTGCAAGTTGCTCTGACATTGTATAAATCTCATTATGTGCTCTATGTTCGGAATAGCACCTGCCATCTAGTACTGCCAATGCAGGATTCAGCCAACTGTCTCATTGGTCAAGTTGCTTAATCATAGAAATAGTAAAAATTTACACCCACTGCAAGCAACTTTCCAAACAAAATCTGAGTTGAGAGACTAAAAAGGTGCCATTATGTTGCTTCTACATGAGCAGACACTGTATTGAATACACACACTCACAAGCTGCCTGGTAAACCCCATGGTCTAATTTCGCCATGGGTGATATGTAGGGTAACTCATATTTTCAAGAGAAGTATCACTTAACTTAATGAATGATTTGATAACTGACCAGAAAGGAACATAGCATAGGAATTAAAAGCCTGGACTATAGACAGTTTAACATGCAGCTCTGCTACCACCTGTTTGAAAAGTTATACAACACTCTTTGCCTTAGTTTCCTCATCTGTAAAATAATACATAGACGATGTGGCTGGTTACAATATTAAATGAGCTATTATTGTACACTATTTCTACATTGGACTTCCCTGCCGTGGAAGCACTGTGGATCAGGTGCTACAACATACATACTACCAGAGGCACGTTGGCATGTCTACTGTGAACAATGTCTATAGAATAGTTTGAATAATCTATAATAGTCAACAGAGGACCGACTACAAATACTCACAGGGGAGAAAACATTACTGTTGCAAGAAGTAAACTAAGGTCACCTCAAGCATTGAATTACTCATCCAGGCTTTGGCCATTCCTACGTATTCTGTTACATACTGCTTATGAGCTACTTAGTTAACTTTCTAAAGATGCTGAAGATGGCAAATCTGTGTCTGTAGAAAAAAATGTACCACAGAGGCTGTGATTTTTATACATGGCTTGAAACACTGGTGACCACAGTGGTGTGGGGATCCACGCATGCATTCTTTTTCTCACATTGGTAAATAGTGAAACTAGTATGCTCCCTATCAGAGAGCTAGGTGTGAGTGTATTTTTGGCATAACAGTGCATCTTTTAATCCCTAGTGGACCAACAGAGACAGTGCGCATCCGGGGATGTCTGCCACACTATCAGAAGAACAAGGCAAGACTGAAATGTAATCCATGCACTAAATGAGAGGAAGACGAATTTAAGATCTATTGATTACAGAACCTATCTATCAAGAAAACGGAGATTATTGTTCATTGCAGCACTATTTACAGTACCTAGAACATGTAAGCAACCTAGATGTCCATTGACAGATGAATGGATAAAGAAGTTGTAATAAATATACACAATGGAATATTCAGTTCAGTTCAGTCACTCAGTCATGTCTGATTCTTTGTGAACCCATGAACAGCAGCACGCCAGGCCTCCCTGTCCATCACCAACTCCCAGAGTGCACCCAAACCCATGTCCATTATGTCGGTGATACCATCCAACCATCTCATCCTCTGTCATCCCCTTCTCCTCCTGCCCTCACTCTTTCCCAGCATCAGGGTCTTTTCAAATGTGTCAGTTCTTCGCATCAGGTGGCCAAAGTATTGGAGTTTCAGCTTCAACATCAGTCCTTCCAATGAACGCCCAGGACTGACCTCCTTTACGATGGAATATTACTCAACCAAAAAAAGGAACACATTTGAGTCAGTTTTAATGAGGTACATGAACCTAGAACCTATTATACAGAGTGAAGTAAGTCAGAAAGGAAAAGATAAATATCATTCTAACACATATAAATGGAATCTAGAAAAATGGTACTGAAGAATTTATTTACAGGGCTACAATGGAGAAAAAGACACAAAGAATAGACTTATGGACATGTGGAGAAGGGTGAAGAAGGTGAGAAATATGGAAAGAGTAACATGGATGGAAACTTACATTACCATACGCACAATAGATAGCCAACAGGAATTTGCTGTATGGATCAGGAAACTCAAACAAGGGCTCTGTATCAACCTAGAGGGGAGGGACTGGAGGGAGATGGGAGAGAGGTTGAAAAGGGAGGGGAAATATGTATACCTATGGCTGATTCATGTTGAGGTTGACAGAATGCCACAAAATTCTGTAAAGCAATTATCCTTTAATAAAAAACAATTTAAAAAAAGACTGTGGAGATCAATTATAATGAAAAAAATTTCTAAGATTATGTTATCTTTCAAGAGAACCACAAGCAATAATCAGCCAGCCTTTCTCTGTTTTATCATTTCACGATCTTCTCACCTCCAAAAAGAAAGAAACAAACCTATAATTTCAAAATACTCTAAAAATGTCTAACTTACAATAAAGTTAAATGTATTAATGTAACAGTCCTAACTTATAAACTTAAACATCTCTTAAAATGAATTCCGAACATCAACACTTCTCACAAAAAACAAAAAAGTAGAAAACCCTGCACATCCATTAGTGTGAAAGAGCATCCATCAATTCTTACTATCTGAATATCATACAGAAAAATTATACACCCATTAAGGTCCATCTAGTCAAGGCTATGCTTTTTCCAGTAGTCATGTATGGATGTGAGAGTTGGACTATAAGGAAAGCTGAGTGCCGAAGAATTGATGCTTTTGAACTGTGGTGTTGGAGAAGACTCTTGACAGTCCCTGGACTGCAAGGAAATCCAACCAGTCCATCCTAAAGAAAATCAGTCCTGGATGTTCATTGGAAGGACTGATGTTGAAGCTGAAACGCCAATATTTTGGCCACCTGATGCGAAGAACTGACTCATTTGAAAAGACCCTGATGCAGGGAAAGACTGAAGGCAGGAGGAGAAGGAGACGACAAAGGATAGCATGGTTAGATGGCATCACTGACTCAACGGACATGAGTTTGGATAACTCTGGGAGTTGGTAATGGACAGGGAGGACTGGCATGCTGTGGTTCATGGGGTCACAAAGAGTTGGACACAACTGAGCAACTGAACTGACTGACTGATACACATTCATGTAAGGTTTTGTAAATCTTGGGATCCTAGACTTAGACTCATTACAATGAACTAAAATCAACAGTGAATTGGCTATAAACACACAGACTCATAAAAATACTATTTCACAATTTAACAACTCTAAAATTTCCAGTCCTTTCGCATAGTATATCTCATTGCGCAGTTAAAAAATGAGATGAGGCAGGTATCAAGAATAAGAAAAAATAAGAAACTGAGGCAGACGTGGATTAATGACTTCCTACAGGTTTATAGCCAAACATCATCATCTTCCTATAGATGATGTTTATAACTAAAGCCTTTGACTGTGTGGATCACAACAAACTGTGGAAAATTCTTAAAGAGGTGGAAATACCAGAGCACCTTACCTGCCTCCTGAGAAATCTGTATGCAGCTCAAAAAGCAACAGCTAGAACTGGACATGGAACAAGAGACTGGTTCCAAATAGGGAAAGGAGTACATCAAGGCTATATATTGTCACCCTACTTATTTAACTTAGATGCAGAGTACACCATGTGAAATGCCAGGCTGGATGAAGTGCAAACTGGAATCAAGATTGCCAGGAGAAATATCAATAACCTCAGATACGCAGATGACACCACCCTTATGGCAGAAAGCAAAGAAGAACCTAGAACCTCTTGATGAAAGTGAAAGAGGAGAGTGAAAAAGTTGGTTTAAAACTCAACATTCAGAAAACTAAGATCATGGCATCTCATCTCATCACTTCATGGCAAACAGATGGGGAAACAATGGAAATAGTCACAGACTTTAATTTGGGGGGCTCCAAAATCACTTCAGATGGTGACTGCAGCCTTAAATTAAAAGACGCTTGCTCCTTGGAAGAAAAGTTATGACCAACCTAGATAGCATATTAAATAGCAGACACATTACTTTGCCAACAAAGGTTTATCTAGTCAAAGCTATGGTTTTTCCAATAGTCATGTATGGATGTGAGAGTTGGACTATAAAGAAAGCTGAGCACCAATGAATTGATGCTTTTTAACTGTGGTATTGGAGAAGACTCTTGAGAGTCCCTTGGACTGCAAGGAGATCAAACAAGTCAAGCTTAAAGGGAATCAGTCCTGAATATTCATTTGAAGGACTGATGCTGAAGCTGAATTTCCAATATTGTGGCCACCTGATGCAAAGAACTGACTCATTGGAAAAGACCCTGATGCTGGGAAAGATTGAAGTCAGGAAGAGAAGAGGACCACAGAGGTTGAGATGGTTGGATGGCATCAATGATGACGGACAATGTTTGAACAAGCTCCAGGAGTTGGTGATGGACAGGGAAGCCTGGCATGCTGCAGTCCATGTGATCACAAAGAGTCGGATGTGACTGAGCAACTGAACTGAACTGAACTGAATAACTGATGAGTGAGAAAACCTACTCTTCCGAATCTTGATTCAATGCCTATTACCATATACACACTCAAGTGTATTTACACATACACTGCCTAGAGCCATAATCTATATTTTTATTATACATTTTATTTTTGAAGCTACTACCTTTCCCAATTCAAAAATATACTGCTGGTTTCAAAGATCACAGTGCTTACTAAAAATATACAGCCTGAATCTTTTGGCCGTTATTTGCTTATTTTTACATTTTGTGATTACATTCTCTCTGCTTCAGAAAATTCTATTACTGTATGAAAAACTATTAACCAGCCTCCTATTGACTCTGGTAAAATAATTATTTAAAAAAAAAAAAAAGAACATAGACCCATGTACATGGCAACAAATGCAATTCCTTCTTGGCACAGATGCAAATTGAAATCACTGGGAAGGAATCTGAAAGATTTTTTGAAATCAATGCATGTGCTATAAATGGTCAGAGAGAAACATGAAAATCAGGACAGGTAGACATATATAAATTTTAACATTAAAAGAATTCCTCTAAGTAAGCTGGACTTTCCAATAAAGAATAAAAAGCGAAGAAATAATTCAATAGACAGTTACCATATAACCCAGCAATACCATAGCTAAATATATACACAAGAGAGTTGGCAACATATATCCACACAAAAACGTATACACTACTCTTCATAGCAGCATTATTCACTGTAGTCAAAAAGTGAAGACAACCCAAGTGTGTGTCAATAGGTGAATGGATAAGCAAAATGTGGAATATCCATATAATAATGTACTAGTCATATAAAGGAAGGGAATTTTGACGTTTACTATGACATGAATGAACCTAGAGACATTTTGCTAAGTGAAATAAGCTAATCACAGAAGGCCACATTTATGTGACGCCATACATACAAAATGTCTGAAACAGAGGATTCTACATAGAAAAAATATATATGTGTGGTTGTTTAGGGCTGGGCTGGGAGAGACGAGGGATAGGGGCAGAGGGCAAAAGCTAACACGTCCTAGCTTTGTTTTGGATGTGATGCATGTGTTGTGACACACACTGCAGTGATGTTAAAACCATCTGTGACTATAAAAACCATTGACTTGTATACAGTAAATATACTGCATGGTATGTAAATTAGCTCAATTAAATTTGTTGAAAAAAATGGCATTAACAACTTGTATACCAAAAAAAAATCTATATGAGAAATAAGCCTCAAGAAGTATTGATCAGTACAAAGGGGTATGAAAGTCAGTCAATGCTGTATGACTCTTTGCAACCCCATTGACTTATACAGTCCATGGAATTCTCCAGGCCAGAATACTGGAGTGGGTAGCCCATCCCTTCTCCAGCAGATCTTCCCAACCCAGGACTCGAACTGGGGTCTCCTGCATTGCAGGCAGATTCTTTACCAGCTGAGCTATCAGGGAACCCCATACAAAGAGGAGGTGGGGAATAAATAGCAAATACAAGCACTTTTTGCTAACCTTTTACTCACATAATGATCATCACTTCATTATTCTCAGAATTTATGCATTTGAGTTTTATTTTTTGAGATATCTGAACTGTATGACACAACAGTTACTTCAAATCTTTCAGAAGTTTCTTTCCCTGAGGCATAGACTGTAAATTCACTAATGTTTATCTGGATTGTGTATGATTTTAATTCCTATGTTATAAAGGCACTTTTGAGTAATGATATACAATGGGGTAGGTAGGAAAGAAATTTATATAGACTATCCTAGGATTGTTGTAAAGAGGAATCTGTAATTTGTACTCCATTAGGAATCCCATAATTAATAAGATCAGAAATTATCTGCAGAAATGCAAAATGGATCTGCAGTATAGAACTTTAAAAGCAAAAATGTACAAGATAATTTAAATAAGAGGTGAAATATATTAAATGTAAGAAACATACCTTTTTCTTTTATTAAAAGCAGGATATTTTACTTTATATTGGGAAATATAAATATACACAAGTCAACAGAAGAAATGTATTTATCCCATTACAATCAAAAGATATCTTTCATCTTTGAAGTATCATATATGCATTAATATGAGAAGAAGGATCAGAAAATTGAGTCTTGTCATATGGATGTCATTTGTCAAGTATACAGCATATTGTAAAACTACTTATAAATGTAATGGAGAAAAATCACTATACTTCCACCTTTTTCTAATCATGAAAATTAAAATATGTTGCTTAAAAATAATGTAAAATCATTTAAAGCATAAAGAAAAATAAATGGTCCATTGCGTGGACTTTTATTGCCTACAGTTTCCCAGTGATTCCCTTCCAGTTATGGCATATTGCTGAATATAGTGCATTTTCAAAACAATGAAAATTAGAAACTAAAGAATAGCATGGAAAGATAAGAAATCCTTCCTCAGTGATCAATGCAAAGAAATAGAGGAAAACAACAGAATGGGAAAAACCAGAGATCTCTTCAAGAAAATTAGTGATACCAAGGGAAGATTTCATGCAAAGATGGGCACAATAAAGGACAGAAATGGCATGGACCTAACAGAAGCAGAAGATGTTAAAAAGAGGTGGCAAGAATACACAGAAGAACTATATAGAAAAAAAGATCAAAATGATCGAGATAATCATGATGGTGTGATCACTCACCTAGAGCCAGACATCCTGGAATGTGAAGTAAAGTGGGCCATAGAAAGCATCACTATGAAAAAAGCTAGTGGAGGCTAATTACTTTACAATATTGTATTGGTTCTGCCATGCATCAACATGAATCCGCCACAGGTGTACACGTGTTCCCCTGGACCCCCCTCCCACCTCCCTCCCCATACCATCCCTCTGGGTCATCCCAGTACACCAGCCCCAAGCATCCTGTATCCTGCATCAAATCTGGACTGGCAATTCGTTTCTTATATGATATTATACATGTTTCAATACCATTCTCCCAAATCATCCCACCCTCTTCCTCTTCCAGCCTCCAATTAAAATAAATAAATTTAAATTAAAATAATAATAATAATAAAAAGCTAGTGGAGGTGATGGAATTCCAGTTAAGCTATTTCAAACCCTAAAAGATGATGCTGTTAAAGTGCTGCACTCCATATGGCAGCAAATTTGGAAAACGAAGCAGTGGCCACAGGACTTAAAAAGGTCAGTTTTCATTCTAATCCCAAAGAGAGGCAATGCTAAAGCATGTTCAAACTACTGCACAATTTTACTCATCTCACTCGCTAGCAAAGTAATACTCAAAATTCTCTAAACAAGGCTTCAGCAGTACATGAATTGAGAACTTCCACATGTTCAATCTGGATTTAGAAAAGGCAGAGAAACCAGAGATCAAGTTGGCAATATCCGTTGGATCATCAAAAAAGCAAGAGAATTCCAGAAAAACATCTACTTCTGCTTTACTGACTGCACCAAAGCCTTTGACTGTGTGGATCACAACAAACTGTGGAAAATTCTTGAAGAGATGGAAATACCAGACCACCTTACCTGCCTCCTGAGAAATCTGTATGCAATTCAAAAAGCAACAGTTAGAACTGGACATGGAACAACAGACTGGTTCCAAATAGGGAAAGGAGAACATCAAGGCTGCATACTGTCACCATGCTTATTTAACTTAGATGCAGAGTACACCATGTGAAATGCCGGGCTGGATGAAGCACAAGCTGGAATCAAGAGTGCCAGGAGAAATATCAATAACCTCAGATACACAGATGACACCACCCTTATGGCAGAAAGCAAAGAAGAATTAAGAGCCTCTTGATGAAAGTGAGAGAGGAGAGTGAAAAAGTTGGTTTAAAACTCAACATTCAGAAAACTAAGATCATGGCATCTCGTCCCATTACTTCATGGCAAATAGATGGGGAAACAATGGAAAGTGACAGACTTTATTTTTGAGGGCTCCAAAATCACTGTAGATGGTGACTGCAGCCATGAAATTAAAAGATGCTTGCTTTTGGAAGAAAAGCTATGGCCAGCCTAGACAGCACATTAAAAAGCAGAGACATTACCTTATCAACAAATATCCATCTAGTCAAAGCTATGCTTTTTCCAATAGTCATGTGTGGATGTGAGAGTTGGACTGTGAAGAAAGCTGAGCACCAATGAATTGATGCTTTTGAACTGTGGTGTTGAAGATGACTCTTGAGAGTCCCTTGGACTGCAAGGAGATCAAACAAGTCAATCTTAAAGGAAATCAGTTCTGAATATTCATTTGATGGACGGATGCTGAAGCTGAAACTCCAATAATTTGGCCACCTGATGCAAAGAACTGACTCATTGGAAAAGACCCTGATGCTGGGAAAGATTGAAGGTGGGAGGAGAAGGGGACGACAGAGGATGAGATGGTTGGATGGCATCACTAACTCGATGGACATGAGTTTGAGCAAGCTCCAGGAGTTGGGAAGCCTGGCGTGCTGCAGTCTATGGTGTCACAAAGAGGGGGACACCACTGAACTGAACTAAACTGAACTGATCCCCTTAACATCTTTTTGTTTATTCATACAATTTGTTTCTTCTAGAATATACACTTCAGTTGATGACTAGCAAGCCCTCAAGTTTATTGATGAATGTGGTCAGGGAAATACATAATTTGTCACTACAACAAAAAAAATAATTTAACTACTGAGTTTCAAACTGCATTATTTTTTGAAAATCTGTCCTCTTTTCTTTGCCCTTCTGTTAATTATTATTTTCTGTCTTCCCACATCTCCAACTTAAAAGGTGTAGTTGTCAAATAGAGTAATATAGAGAATATGAAACTGAAGATCAGTCAATGTTGTTATGAAGTAATTGTACATCCATTAGTCCAGGAAGTAACTAAAATCATTGTTACAAGGACCTTTGGAGATGACCCACAAATTCAATTTACCTAGATTAGTCTTAGCCATAAAACTTTCAGTGAAAGTTAGGAATATGTGAGATTTCTTTTATGTACATGTGGGTACAGTGAACATGACAGAAAGATGGGGTGGGAGGTTTCATGTCCCAGAGAGTGTGAAGAGCCTGCAAGGTACTTAGAATCAGAGGGCAGAAAGTTCAATCCTAGCTTCCTCATTCCCTAGGTTTTTTTTGCCTGGATCTTCACTTCCTTTCACTGTAAAAATGGGGTCCTACTGAGGATCAAATGGAACAAGAAAGCATCTAATATCATAGAGGAACACAGTATAAGATTTAGTATGCTAAATGCTTTTCATAGTACTGTTTCCAACTAGTTAGCAAATATCTACATACTCCCAAGAACCAGCAAGCATCTTTCCCATGAATCACAGAACCAAATAATAAAATTTTGCTGAAATGAATGTATTAATTACTTTCAATTCAATTATGTACAGGTATTAACAAAACTACTTTTTCATTCTGGATGCTATATATAAGATACGTGCTTCATTTTATAAACTAGGAAGAATTCTGACATATTGTTTATTAGGGTCTTATGATGGTTCCAGGATAGAAAAATACTATTCTTTAAAGTTAAATTGAGCATAACAAACAAACAAAAAAACCATATTATAGTGCTTAGTTGAAGCTACTGAAAAAATAAAATGATATTTAGTTTTTACAACCACCAAATACCATACCATTATTTCTATACTATCTTTCTATTACACAATTATGACTATATTAGTTCACCATTATTATTACTACATGTAGACCTATTTAAATATAATTAGGAGTACATATTACCTGATTTCCTTATCACCATACTATTTTCTTTGCCAGTAGACAATTTACATGTATGTTTGAGATCCACATGATAAGAATGTCTTAAGATCACTGAGCCCAATTTCCCCTGCTGTGATTTACTGGAGAACACGTGAAGCAGCATCTTCATGTGGTTTTCTAAAGTAGGAATGGATAACAGTTCCCCTAACCACATACTGTAGACAAGCTTCTAATGAACTCTGCTACTTCTGTCACCCTTATCACCGTGCTGATTCTTTATATGTTTGGTTACTAGAATGTAAGCTCTGTGAACAGGAAGCTTGCCTATCTTTTTCATCATTATATACATGCAATCCCCTATACACTCACTGACATATCATAAGTGCTCAATACATGGATTAGATGAAGGAGTGGATCATGTATATGAACATCCTGAAACACTGAAATAGGTCATAGATTGGAAGGGAGAGATGGAAGAACTAATACATACATTCTAATGGGGGTCCGCAGCTAAACTCATAGGCTACAGCCCCACATACACAGGTAATATTTGGCAGCACAGTGAAGCCAAACCCAGGTGATCAGTGAGAGCCACAAAGGAAGGCTTGGTTGCCTTACAGCACAGTGTTGAACTTTCCAGTTCTGAAAGTGGATTCTGGGATAAATGTGAAGGTTTTATGTAATACTAAATAAATGACCAGCATTATTTAATCCAGTTGCCTGCCAAAAACAATAAAAAAGACTCGCCCTTAACGTTTTTCAACAGCATGATAAAAGCTAACTCAAGAATGAAGTATACTGAGGTCTTCTTGTTGCTTCCATGCTGTTCATTACCTCTTACTGCTAAAACCTATAGCTATAGATTTTGTAGCTAGCTAATCTGTCACTTTAGACAGGCTCCGACCTTGCTTACATATTGAATACAATTCTTTGGATTCAAAAGCTTTAAGTATAAACATTTCAATACACAGTCATTTCTGACTTCAGTAAACTAAATAAGCAGGGGAAAAAAAAAAAAGATTTTTAAACCTCTTCCCTCTAAGTGGCTAAAGAGGGAATAAGTGTAGAATTGACATATTAAATACAGAATCTTATTTTTTCCTTCCATGAGCCATCCTCAGTATAGTCAATTCTGTTCAAGTGTCATCCCTTTTAGGCTTTCAGGACTCAGCGTACTCAAAGGAACTCTGGTACAGATTCCCATTTACTAAGCGAATGGAACTAAATCCATTCCTCTTTCTCTCCTTCTGCTACCCCCAGGTGTTTACCACTTCTTTGACTCGATTAGATCTGAGGAAGCCAGACCTGTCCCGTGGTTTCAACATGATTCAGGCACAGAGGGGGCAGGCTGCTTCTGAGTCCAAACTCTATGATAGATTCCACTGAAAGAATCTTCAGATTCTTTGAAACTCAAGAAAGCAGTCATCAGGGATTCAGGATAGAGTTTGTCAGTTAATTTATCAACTGAAAAGGAAAAATAAAGGAAGATATTAAGTTTGAAAAATGAGAAGTAGAAATAGAGCATAAAGTACCCCCAGGGATGAAAAAGTTAAAAAAAATGACTCAAGGGGATAAGAAACCAAAACAGTCAATCGTGTTCTTCAGGGAAAACAGCTGGGAGTAGAGGGTAGAAGTGAGCGTGTGTTGGGAGTTGAAAGCAGTCATGATTTTAAGAACAGATTTAGGTGGATATAAGAAAAAAACAAACAAAAAACCCCTTGATCCAGTACTTATATTCAATGGACCTAGAGGCAAAGAAAAGCATGAGAAAACTAACTCAGGCTAGTTTCTAAATAATTTGGATTCTCTCAAGTCCTTATGTATATTGTAAATTTAAATTTAGAAGTTATAATTCATTAATCAAATTAACTATAATTTGTACCATGACTTGAATGCTAAATCTTACAGACAATAGATTGGCAGTTCTCTCTTAAATTGATGCCTTGCTAGATTCTATAAACTTTTATACTATTACACCCAAAATTTAAACTATCATGTTAAGTGCTAAGCCATTAAGTATTTATAAGTGCATCTTAAATGTTTATATTGTGGCTGCATCTAAACTAAAAATGAAAACCCATTATGTTCTGCTTAACCCCATGCTGCCTGAAAAATGAATGATGTTAAATTTCAAATAAGTAATAATGTATATAAACACTATGCTTTTGTAAATGCATGTTAAAATTATGCTGATAAAATATCACCATCCTGGAAGGGAAGTGAATCATTTTGATGCATGTTACTGTAAGCCTTTATAAGGGATATTAGTCATATACTCAAATTTAGTTCTGATTACAAAACAAAAATATGTTGGAAATTCCATAAAGATCAAACTAATTAAAGTACTTAATTGCCTCTGACTAATTATGGAAACTGGCAAGCTCAGTAAGGAAACAGGTTTTTTTTGTGTGTTTTTTTTTTAAAGGAGTTTATATTTTAGGCCATACTTCCTAGGCTTTACTTTACTGGGAGCCACTTCTATCATCTCACATCTGATATTACAAACTCTGTCCACAGAGAGTTATAAAGGGAAATGACTACATATGCATTCAGAGTTTAACTGGGACAAGCAGAAGCTATATTCTCAGACTGAGCAGCCAGAAGTTGTGTTGGCACTTTCCTTAACAGCTATATTGTATCTTGTTTCTCATTAGCATGACCTCTCATGTCTAAGTTTGCAGTGGTGACTGTTAAAAGAGCAATTTCTTCTATGGGGCATATTTGGAGATCACCGTGGGTCTTTAAACACAAAAGAACGAAGTGCCTGAATCAGGAAATTGCAAATCCCTGTGAAATATTTAACATAAAAGATAGAATTTCAGACATAAAGGAAAGAACATGGACTCTTGAATTCAAGTGATACTGTGTTTTTTTTGTTTTTTTTTGTTTTTTTTTTAGCCAGCTCTGCTTCTTAATAGGTACGCCTCTGAGAACTTGAGGAAGTGACTTGATTTCTCTTGGTCTCATTTTCTGCATTTATAAAATGGAAATAATAGCACCTAGTTTGAACTGCTGTCACAATAATAGGGAAAATATAAGCAGTATAACTTATTTATAAAAATTGAAATTGCTCATGAATGGGAGTGTTTATATTTTATATTCAATGAAAGACAATTTTTTGTCATATGTTTTGTTCACTCTTTATTACAAGTATACTAGAAGCCATGAAGAACCAGAGTGCTCTGGGGTCTTCCTGAGAGAAACTATACTTCTGCAAACAGAAATGGGGGGAGGGGACAGTAAAAATGGAGTCAACAAGTAAATGTCCTATGTTTACTTTAGTCTTTACTTAAAATTATTTGCAGAGCCAACTTCCATATAAAACGACAGCATCCATTTATAGGAAAACTATACTGTATAAAGTCAATTATCTATAGTATTCCAAGGCACATATGTATTAATAATTTGAAGTCAGTGACAATCACAAATACTCAATTTCTCCTAATTCTGTTAAACAAGGATATAATCCATTCACTCTCTCAAGCACTGAAAAAGCTTCCCTTTCCTTCTCTAAAAGCCCTCTCCTTCTATAGAGCATCTGGGCTCAGTATAGAGAACATGAGGAGCACTTGTTACAAGCAGGACTGGAAAGGCCCTTCTTTCCACCCTCCCTCAAGACTGCCATAAGCACACTGGTGAAGGAAGCCTCCTGTGCTAATTGTAGAACTCAAACAGCAGTGGGACTTTTGGTGTAACCCTAGGAAGTTCCCAGACATAGCCTCTTAATGACTATGCCACCATTCAAAGCTATCCCTAGATATGTACGTATGAATGCATGTTGGGGGAGGGGGGGTTGGCATGTGTGTGTATGACATAAAATCTGAATTTAGGAGTATTCAGTTAGTGTATAGGAAACCAGTTCATCTATATCCCCATCCCCACCCCAATTACTCTACAATAGTATCTATACAAAATCTATAAAATAAGACAGTATGTGAAAAAAACAGTTGAATCCAATAAAGACAGTGTTAACAATACTCTCTTTCAGGCCCTATCAATAAGCATATATTAAAATAAGTCTCTTTCTAGATGGTTACTGGTTTGCTTTCTTTCAAGTAGCTTTACTGCTGATCCGTACATGAATGTCATCACTGAATGGAAACAGTCCAAGGACTCATATCACTCCCACCACAAGCAGAAGCTTCAATAAATTTCAAAAGCTATGGCGGTGGCCCAGTCCCTGTGCCATATGGCATTCCACCTGCCCCAAGAAGTTTCGCTGACGTCCTTTCAAGCCCCAAATAAAGAGACTGAGACATAAACAATCAAGTTTGCTTTGCAGTTGGGTTTTTTGAGCTCTATGTGGTAGCTGCAAAAATTCCCCATGCTGTGTGTGTTAATGAGACCCTCCATAGGCACTGTTAATACATAAAAGCAATCACCCATAACTCACAGGCTTTTCTTCCTGACTATGTCTGACTGTGTTCACTGCATTTAGCAACTAGAAATATACGAGGAAAAGTCAGTCTGGATGTCAGGCGATAGGAAGAATGAAGATATTGTAAAGTAATTAGCCTCCAATTAAAATAAATAAATTTAAATTAAAAATAAATAAATAAAAGTGACAACAAAATTTTAAAAATCTAGAGGTTCTAGAACATTACCTCCAAAGATTTATTTCTAAAAGAATTTAGCGGTGAAACACGAAAATACATTAAAAGTGAAACAAGGGATTTCCCTGGTTGCCTATTGGTTAGGATTCTGGGCTTTCACTGCCAGGGCCAGTGTTTGATTCTTGGCTGAATAACTGATATCCTGCAGGCTGAGAGATGCGGCTAAATAGCAACTAGTAAACAGCAACCAGCAAAACTAAAAACCCACTATAAGTGTACTCTAAGAGGTCAGAACAAGATTATGAAATTTTTATTTCTATAATGTAATGAAAAGAACAGCAAGGAAATTGAAGCCAAATGATTGCTAGATCCCTTTGCATTACTGTCTAATGACTTTGCTCATCCAAATATTTGTTCCAATAGTTCTAAGCATTTTGTATTAAGTAGCAAGAATAGTACAATCAGAAATGAGTGGGCTCACCTAGGTTTTTTAAATGAAAGGGAATATGCTTTAATCTAAAAAACTGTAATGAGAATTATATACTTATTTATTTAGTTACATATATATAACAGAATAGACAAACATAATCGTAAATTCTTTTATTATAATATTACATACTCAATGATTAAGTTAAAGGTTATTGAAAAAAAAAAAGAAAAAACTTCTCATCATTTCCAACTCTTTGAGACCCCATGAACTACAGCCTGTCAGGCTCCTCTGTACATGGAATTCTCCAGGCAATAATACCCGGAAAGTAAAAGAAAGTGAAGTCGCTTAGTCGTGTCCGACTCTTTGCGGCCCCATGGACTGTAGCCTACCAGGCTCCTCCCTCCATGGGATTCTCCAGGCAAGAGTACTGGAGTGGGGTGCTATTTTCCTTCTCCAGGGGATCTTCCCAACCCAGGGATCAAACCCCAGTCTCCCACATTCCAGGCAGACGCTTTAACCTCTGAGCCACCAGGGAAGCCCTGGATACCAATTCCCTTCTCCAGGGGAATCTTTCTGACCCAGGGATGAAACACAGGTCTCCTGCATTGCAGACAGATTTTCTCCCATCTGACCCACCAGAGAACCCCCATAGGATCATAGGTTCTATCAGTCTTACAGGTAGGTAGGCACTAAACAGAGGAGCCTGGTGGGCTGCAGTCCATAGGGTCGCTAAGAGTCGGACAGGACTGAGTGACATCACTTTCACCTTTCACTTTCATGCATTGGAGAAGGAAATGGCAACCCACTCCAGAGTTCTTGCCTGGAGAATCCCAGGGATGGGGGAGCCTGGTGGGCTGCCATCTATGGGGTCGCACAGAGTCGGACACAGCTGAAGCAACTTAGCAGCAGCAGCAGCAGCAGAGGCACTAAAATGGAAAATGAAGAGGGCCTTGGCATTTTGAAGAAAAATTTATTAAAAATCATACATTTTTGATTAAATAATGAAAATGGAGGACAATTCTCCCTTACCATATCAGCATACAGAATCTTCCACTGTCTTCACAGTATCTATCATACTCCCCACCTTGGCAGTACTGCCTTCAGTCCTGCTTTTAAACAGGAGTTCTCTAACCAGGGCCCACAAACCCAGGGGTCCATACATTGAATTCAGAGATATGTATAAACCTGGGAGGAATTTTTTTTTTTTTTTTTTTTTGCTAATCTCTCCCTGTAACTTAGCATTTTATTCTACAGTGAATGTAGGAAAACACCAACCACCACAGTCATATTCAGTTCAGTTCAGTCACTCAGTCGTGTCCAACTCTTTGTGACCCCATGAATCACAGCACACCAGGCCTCCCTGTCCATCACCAACTCCCGGAGCTCATTCAGACTCACGTCATTGGAGTCAGTGATGCCATCCAGCCATCTCATCCTCTGTCGTCCCCTTCTCCTCCTGCCCCCAATCCCTCCCAGCATCAGAGTCTTTTACAATGAGTCAACTCTTTGCATGAGGTGGCCAAAATACTGGAGTCTCAGCTTTAGCATCATTCCCTCCAAAGAAATCCCAGGGCTGATCTCCTTCAAAATGGACTGGTTGGATCTCCTTGCAGTCCAAGGGACTCTCAAGAGTCTTCTCCAACACCACAGTTCAAAAGCATCAATTCTTCGGCTCTAAGCCTTCTTCACAGTCCAACTCTCACATCCATACATGACTACTGGAAAAACCATAGCCTTGACTAGACGGACCTTAGTCAGCAAAGTAATGTCTCTGCTTTTGAATATGCTATCTAGGTTGCTCATAACTTTTCTTCCAAGGAGTAAGCGTCTTTTAATTTCATGGCTGCAATCACCATCTGCAGTGATTTTGGAGCCCCAAAAAATAAAGTCTGACACTGTTTCCACTGTTTCCCCATCTATTTCCCATGAAGTGATGGGACCGGATGCCATGATCTTCATTTTCTGAATGTTGAGCTTTAAGCCAACTTTTTCACTCTCCTCTTTTACTTTCGTCAAGAGGCTTTTTAGTTCCTCTTCACTTTCTGCCATATTAGTAGTCACTTATATCTTGAAATACTTTTTTTCCTTTTAAAATCACCTTGAGGTTATAACCATTTTTACACCCAATACTGAATCACAGCATTTAGTATATTAAAATACATTATGAAGAAGCACATACATAGTACATCAAAACTTTAAAATATTTTGATGTTTTATATATATATATATGTAGAAATAAAACTGGTTTCCCTTGTAATCCTATATATTTTATTCATTTAAAAATTTAATCTAAGAAGGGGTCTATAGGTCATAGAAAATTCCCACCAAAGGTATCCATGATACAAAGGAAGGGTATAGGTTATCTTTTGTAAAGGCAACCCCACACAGCAGTGATGCCCATATATAAGTTTCTGGCACAGGTCTGTCACCACAAGTGGAGTTACAGCCATGAGACACTCACCCCCTCACGTCTACTCAGGCCTGCATCATCCCTCTCTTCTGCCTACAATATATCTTAGTATCATTCCATTCTATCGTTTTAAGCATCCAGGACCATATCTCAGCTTTTATCAGGCAGGTTGATGAGGAAATCAATAGCAATATATAATCTCAGAATGGTTCTCACTACACAGTTCTTCAAGAATCTCTGGGATTCGTGTGACAAGGACAGGGTCAGACTGCGCACTGGGAAGAAGCCACTTGTTTTGTTTTTGTTTTTGGAAATCTCTGACAACTGTCTGTAACCACACCCTTTTATTTATTTATTTATTTTCAGGTTTTGTATCTTCCTGTCTCCCCAGTAAATCAGTTCACTTATCTCTGGGAGTAGAATTAGTAGTAGGCTCTATTTTCCCCCTAAATGTATGCACTATTATATAGGAAAAGAAAAAACTCAAAAAGTGAGGGTAAGATGCAAGTAAACATTACTGTGGTGGGGGGGCCAGGGAACACACATGATGTGTGAGATAAGATCATTCCGGAAAAGAAGGAGTCAGGCAGGGTTGTTCCAATAGCTGGTGGGCCCCAAGGAAACTAGGTCCTTTCTTCTCTGCTTAAAGGGAGTCTTAACCCCCTTAACTCAGTGAGCCTCCGGCAGCAGAGCAACCACACAAACAAGGGGAAGTTCTGCTGGCTGAGGCTACAGGGCAGCAGTCCCCAGCCATCTTGGCACCAGGGACTGGTTTTGTGGAAAACAATGTTTCCATGCATCAAGAGTGGGGGATGCTTTTAGGATGATTCAAATGTGTTACATTTGTGGTGCACTTTATTTCTATTATTGCTACATCAGTGCCACCTCAAATCATCAGGCATTAGATCCCCAAAGCTGAGGATCCCTGCTCTAGGGCCACCAGGCTCTTCCTGGTAGGGTCAGCTGAGTGTGATCCTGCCACTTAGCAAGAACTCTCAGACATTCAAGCCAATGCTACCCAAGCCCAAATTAGGCACTTAACCTTTTTAAAAAGGTTAAAAGGGAATAAAAGCCATGTGTACTCTTAGATTTCACATACAGTATTGGGACAGAAATTCAGACTGCTGTAATATAATTGGGCTCAGGCCATACTCATAGAATGGAGCCTACTGGAAATGAGATAATACTGTGCCTAGCACATAGTATGCTCTTAAATATTTGTTCAATGAATGAATGAATACTATAATCAATAGGACAGGACAGAAGAGTCCTTAGTCTTCTTTAATGATTATATTTAAATCATCATGATAATAGCAAACACTTGAAAAGAGCTTATCATATGGTAGATACTATTTTAAGGGCTTTACACATACTAACTCATTCAGCTGTCTTGATAAGGCTCATGAGTGTTATTTACAGAGGACACAAGTAAAGCCCAGGGATCTTAAATCATCTGTCAAAAATCACGTCGTCAGTAACCACAGGCCTGGGCAGCAAATTCAGGCAGAGTCTGGGGCCTTCACCTCTCCCCTACACTGCCCAGTCAGAATGCAGTTTACCTCTACACTGATGACTTTGCATTGAAAAGGAAAAATATATATATTTTTAAGGGGGTGAGAGATGAAGGAGACCAGGTAGATGTGCACGGTCAGAGAAGGAGAGGCTACCACAGGAAGGGTCTGTGGGGAGGGTCCCTCTGGGGAACACAAGGACAGTTCTGCTTGCCTTCTCCCACCTCATCTATCAGTGGGATTTGCCTGAAGTTGCCAGAAACTTTAGCTCAAGGGAGGTATGCTGTCACTTCAGTTGTGTCTGACTCTTTGCAACCCTATGGACTGTGTAGCCCACCAGGCTCCTCTGTCCATGGGATTCTCCAGGCAAGAATAGTGCAGTGGGTTGCCACACCCTCCTCCAGGGGATCTTCCTGACCCAGGGATTTAGCCTGCCTCTCATGCATTGCGGGCAGATTCTTGACTGCTGAGCCACCAGTGAGAATGCAAGGGTCAATCTCCTGGTGAAACAGAGAGTTGGGCACATGTGAGTGATGGGAAGGGGTTCAGAGAATGGCCACTTGATAAACTTGCCATTTCTGACATTCCCCAAAAGAGGGGGACTCAGTGCATTACCCACACTAGCTAGTTATTTAGCTAATAATCCTGTAGAATAATTTATACTCATTCAATAGGAAGGTTTTCAAATTTTAAACCTATTTTGAAGCCAAACCTCATACCAAACAGCTAACTTCAAGTAAGACCAGATCTATAAAAATAGCTTACAAAAACATGAGAAAATTCACATTCTATTGTGGCCATTTATTAAATCAAAGACTTATCTCAAGGGGGATAAAAACAGTAGAGAAACCTATATCAAGAGCAGAAACTTTGCTTCTGTGGCCCCAGAGACCTGAGGATCCTCTGTTCAATTTTAACTATTGAAAGGCATCAGTGCTTTCACAGAACCCACCTTTTTAATGGAAAAAAAATATTAACTACTACAAGGGCCTGCCAAAAAGAAAATTAGCTCAACATTAATCACCATAAAAACCATGTTAATCCTTAATAAATACGGCAGAGTTATTTTCACAACAGCTTTATTTTAATGTTTCTCACTCTACTCATGAACCATCCTTTAACTTTCCTTTCCCTGAGAACTCACAAACAGAAAGTGATCAAAAGAAGAAAGATGTATTGGTCCACATTCTCCTGAACCCTACAAGTACTGAAGAATTGATGGAATCCTTCAGCAAAAAAACCAGGGCAAAGATGAAGGTAAGATAATAAGGATGATATTTTTAATACAGTGAAATTTCAGAGAATTGCCATTCTTCATAGGTTATATGACATCAAACTGAAATGACTGAAGGTGATTTCTCCAACTCCATTTCAGCCCTGTGATAGAAAGTAGACAGGCTTTGGGGTGGGAAGAGAAGGCTCACTATACCTTTTAAGATGAAAGGATGCCTTTCCAGTCTAAATGCTTGTTCAAGCTAACTGTTATCACAGATTAGCCCTCATATATCTGTTCAAGTATAATAGGGGTTTTCTTTTTTTTAACAGGACAATCCATGTGGGGGAGGAGTGCTGATGTATAGATTCATGAGATAATTTCAGTGGTACTAGAAGTGAAAATTAAAATGGGTCAGTATATCAAAATACATAGTGACATAAGAACTGCAGATACATGTTTTAAAGCAGTTTCTCACACCATTTTTTTTACACTAAATTAAATGTCTGGCCAACAGCTAAAATCACTGATTCACTGAGCTGGTAGGTGTATGCTTTATCATTTTCTTTTATTTCCAGAGCAGCATGATGGTTATTATTTTTTATTCCTCTGAGCTTTCTAACTACTTGCTCTATTTTTCATGCTCAAGGTAAACAGTGACATCTAAGAAAAAAACAAGGTTTCCACTGATTCTACTAGTCCTTCAGGCTCCAATGTAAAATTAAATCTAGCATCACCATATTACCAAACTCAGACTACAGAGCTTCTTCATTTATCATCAAATGTACTTTTTAGACTCACCAAAAGCGAAAATTATTTTCGTTTTGCATAAAATGTGACATATGTAACAAAAATGCAGGATTTCAGGAAATATTTCACTCTTTCACGCAATACGAGAATAAATAGAAAAAGAGGGTGGAGAGCAGCGACTGAAAGTAGTTGAAAGAATGAGTGTTGGAGTCAATCACTCATAGGTCCAAATCCTTCTAGAAGATATGTCACTAATGATATGTGACCTTGGGCAGGTGAAAAGCTCTGGTTTCCTCAAGTAGTCTGGCTTCAAAAATTATTCTCTTTACCACTGTGAGCATATTACTTCTTTACACAGACCAAGATTATTAATCTACATCAACAGGTAGATATATAGGTATTTGTATATACCATCATGTGATGCAAGTAAATTTCATAACAATCTTAACTGGGCAGTTTAACTAAAATTTGAAGCCGAGGAAGGAGAGCTGGTGTCACAGGCATGATTGTTATCGTAGTTAATGAAAATACATGTAAAACTTCTAGTACAAAGTCTGACACATGGCAAGCATCAGTGATGCTCCTCCTTTTTCCTTAGAGAAGGCTTTGAAGAACAGAAATGAACTGACCACAGCATATTTAAAATGAGAGAGAAGAAAACATTGAAGAGACAATAAGAGTGAGCGAGAAGCAACAAAAGCATACTGCCTTGCTCACAACCTTTCGCAGAGCTAGCCTGGCTTACAAGTTTCCAGTTTAATATTGTTCAGTGACTGACATAATTTACAGTACATTATTTTGCATCTTGAATTATATTCCTTTAAAAAAAAAATTCTTTGCTATATTCCACCCCCAAACTGCAGGTAAGAAAACCAAGGTAAAAATAGAGTAACTATTTTAGTTAGCCTCTTAGAGCAATTTAAATTCCATTACTGCATGTAAAATGCATTTGTTACATCACAGTTACATTTACTAACAGGATGCTTTCAGAAATAAAGTTATCATCTCCAGCTGCATAAAATGCAGCTGTTTACACACACACACACACACACACACACACACACACACATGCACACACACACCAGCCACCTATATGCTTTTACTTCTAAACACTGTCCTGACTAGAACTGACTTGACATGGACTCTTAAAAGCAAAAAGCAAACACCTAAAGGCAAGTAACTGCATATCCCTTCCTCCTAACTTGGAAGTATTTTAGGTTAGTAGCACAATCCAGCTTCTTACAGTAAGAAGAATCTAGCATCTCTTACCCTTAAATGTGTCATGGGGCCAGATAAAGCCTTTAGAAAATGAAGTCAGGCCAAGCAATAGTTGATTTGCTATAAGCTAAGCAAGAAAACCTTTTTAAAAGGACACCTCACATTTCACGCTCTTTCTGTACACCCCTTTCCCCATCATATCACCCTAGTTCTCCAGTGCTGTTTAAGGAGAAATGCTGTTTAAGGTGAAATTCTGCAATAGAAGGCAACTTGGTTCTCTTTCTACAGCCAGGAGCTGTGCAGCACGAGGAGGTGAGGAGGATTGTCGACAAGAGGCAGAGGAGGGAAGTGGCCACATGGGAGTCTGTGTTCATCAAGATCTGTCAGAACGCAACTGGAACAGATAGAAGCTGCGCTTACACAGAGCAACCTCATGTCTGGTATCACCAAGAGTGTGACTGATCAACTATGTATCTAAGTGGAAGAAGCAATTTTCTTTCAGACTTACCCAGAAGCCAAAAAATTCAGAATACAGCAATGAACTTTCATAACACCATTCAACCATGATCAAAAAAGCTTAAGCCTTAAAAACACAGATTAAGGCTTAAACACAGATTAAAACATGGATAAGGGCATTAAATCTCATGCCCTTATGTATCACTGGAAAAGTAAAAACACTACACCATGATAAAAGTATAAGGAACTTCAAAGGTCTTTGTTTCTTCTGATGATTTTTTTAAATATCCTATGTAAATTCTTCTAAAAAGTGAACTTTTTGTTTCCTGCCATACTACTGCCCTAACTTTGTATTTACTCTGTAAAATGAACAATCTAATATTGCGACTAACCATAATTTCTTTCTTCCTTCTTCCAATAAACTTTAATATGTGCAATATTTCATAATAATAAAATTGTGTGTATTATTTGTTTTGAAAGAGAGAAGTGTCAGTTCTGGATAACAGATACAAATCAGTGAAGGGCTGGAACATTCCAAGTTGGGAGTGCCTGATCCACCCAGATGGGGCTATGAGTCTAGAACTCAGGAGGAATCTGAATTGGATTTAGGAGTCATATGGGCAGTTTAATCAAAGAAAAGTGGATGAGAGCCCAAGAGAGTGCACAGTGTAAAAAGAGAAGATCAAATTCAGAGCTCAAGTGAATAGCCACAATTTAAAGCAGGATAAAGAGAGAAGAAACCACTAACCAAAAAGAAGTCACTGAGGTAAGAAAAGAGGAGTGGTAGCTGATGAGGCAAGAGAGGAATTTAGAGAGGGGATGGCTGGCCAGTAGATGGGGCAGCGACCAATACTATGAGAAGACTTTGGCAGCCTGAAGTCCACATCAGTCTCAGCAAGCTCTCCCGCAGTAAGATGGTAGGATGGTTTGGCCAGTGGCTGAAGCATTAATAGGAAATGGGTAAAGAGAGATGATGAGTGAAAACAGCAACTTAAAGAGGGAAGTAGAGAGAAAATCAAATCTCTTATGATTATACAGTGGAAGTGAGAAATAGAATTAAGGGACTAGATCTGAAGATAGAGTGCCTGATGAACTATGGAATGAGGTTCGTGACATTGTACAGGAGACAGGGATCAAGACCATCCCCATGGAAAAGAAATGCAAAAAAGAAAAATGGCTGTCTGGGGAGGCCTTACAAATAGCTGTGAAAAGAAGAGAAGTGAAAAGCAAAGGAGAAAAAGAAAGATATAAGCATCTGAATGCAGAGTTCCAAAGAATAGCAAGAACAGATAAGAAAGCCTTCCTTAGTGATCAATGCAAAGAAATAGAGGAAAACAACAAAATGGGAAAGACTAGAGATCTCTTCAAGAAAATTAGAGACACCAAGGGAACATTTCACGCAAAGATGGGCTCGATAAAGGAAAGAAATGGTATGGACCTAACAGAAGCAGAAGATATTAAGAAGAGGTGGGAAGAATATACAGAAGAACTGTACAAAAAAGATCTTCATGACCAAGATAATCATGATGGTGTGATCACTCACCTAGGGGCCAGACATTCTGAAATGTGAAGTCAAGTGGGCCTTAGAAAGCATCACTACCAACAAAGCTAATGGAGGTGATGGAATTCCAGTTGAGCTATTTCAAATCCTGAAAGATGATGCTGTGAAAGTGCTGCACTCAATATGCCAGCAAGTTTGGAAAACTCAGCAGTGGCCACAGGACTGGAAAAGGTCAGTTTTCATTCCAATCCCAAAGAAAGGCAATGCCAAAGAATGCTCAAACTACCACACAATTGCACTCATCTCACATGCTAGTAAAGTAATGCTCAAAATTCTCCAAGCCAGGCTTCAGCAATACATGAACCATGAACTTCCAGATGTTCCAGCTGGTTTTAGAAAGGCAGAGGAATCAGAGATCAAATTGCCAACATCCAATGTATCATGGAAAAAGCAAGAGTTCCAGAAAAATACCTATTTCTGCTTTATTGACTATGCCAAAGCCTTTGACTGTGTGGATCACAATAAACTGTGGAAAATTCTGAAAGAGATGGGAATACCATAGCACCTGACCTGCCTCTTGAGAAACCTATATGCAGGTCAGGAAGCAACAGTTAGAACTGGACATGGAACAACAGACTGGTTTCAAACAGGAAAGGAGTACGTCAAGGCTGTATATTGTCACCCTGACTATTTAACTTATATGCAGAGTACATCATGAGAAACACTGGACTGGAAGAAGCACAAGCTGGAATCAAGATTGCCGGGAGAAATATTAATAACCTCAGATATACAGATGACACCACCCTTATGGCAGAAAGGGAAGAGGAGCTAAAAAAAAAGCCTCTTGATGAAAGTGAAAGTGGAGAGTGAAAAAGTTGGCTTAAAGCTCAACATTCAGACAACGAAGATCATGCATCTGGTCCCGTTACCTCATGGGAAATAGGTGGGGAAACAGTGGAAAAGTGTCAGACTTTATTTTTTGGGGCTCCAAAATCACTGCAGATGGTGATTGCAGCCATGAAATTAAAAGACACTTACTCCTTGGAAGAAAAGTTATGACCAATCTAGATAGCATATTGAAAAGCAGAGACGTTACTTTGCCAACAAAGGTCCGTCTAGTCAAGGCTATGGTTTTTCCTGTGGTCATGTATGGGTGTGAGAGTTGGACTCTGAAGAAAGCTGAGCGCCGAAGAATTGATGCTTTTGAAGTGTGGTGTTGGAGAAGACTCTTGAGAGTCCTCTGCACTGCAAGGAGATCCAACCAGTCCATTCTGAAGATCAGCCCTGAGATTTCTTTGGAAGGAATGATGCTAAAGCTGAAACTCCAGTACTTTGGCTACCTCATGCGAAGAGTTGACTCATTGGAAAAGACTCTGATGCTGGGAGGGATTGGGGGCAGGAGGAGAAGGGGACGACAGAGGATGAGATGGCTGGATGGCATCACTGACTCGATGGACGTGAGTCTGAGTGAACTCCAGGAGTTGGTGATGGACAGGGAGGCCTGGCATGCTGCGATTCATGGGGTCGCAAAAAGTCGGACATGACTGAGCAACTGAACTGAACTGACTGAGAGAGAAAAAATATTTTGAGGGGAATCTGGGATTTAGCACCCAGATTTTAGAATTCTCTGAAGAGTGATTATTTGCGATGAAAGAGAAGGGTGTTGTTCAATACAGTCCTGTACACAGGAGGTATTCAACAACCAGAGATCTACACTAGAGATTTGGGGCCAGATTAGGGGTAAAAAAAAAAAAAAAAGAAGAAGAAGAAGAAGAAAAAACTGGTTTATATTGGCAGTGACTTAGAAATCACTAGGGAATCTCTAGAAAATTTGCTGTCTCGCATACAGGGTTATCGTTACCATCTTTCTAAATTCCATATATATGTGTTAGTGTACTGTATTGGTGTTTTTCTTTCTGGCTTACTTCACTCTGTATAATTGGCTCCAGTTTAAACCAGTACAATATTGTAAAGTAATAAATAAATAAATAATGAAGATTTTTAAAAATAAAAAATAAATAAAATCTGCTGACTGGTAAACTTAGTGAAGAAATGCAAGATGAGACAGGGAATAGTATCTGTAGACAGCATAATTTTGATCCCTTTTGAAAGTGCCTGTTGGTACCTATTCCTTCCAGATACTTACTTTGGCCATATTGTGGGTCACCTTCTCATTATTTAAACTGTACCCTATCCATTAAGTGACTTTAAGTCTTCAACACTATGGTACATATGTATGTGTGGTTTTTTTAATATATTGATTTAAAATTTCTTTCCTCTTTCGTGTCAGTCCAGTTTTAACTCAGTACTCAAGAGACTAAATTACTTACAAAGCATCTCTTTGGGAATTAGCAGTTATGCCCTGACCTGGTCAGAAGGCAGGAAGTTACACAGCACACTTCCTCCACCCCCACCCTGGGGCACAGCTCCTCCTGCACACACAGGCCAGACTGTGAGCTCCCTTAGAGCAGGTACCAGATGCTGGCAGCTTTTCCAGCCCCTTGGTAGCTTATCCATTGAAGCTATTCAATTAGCATCTAATGAACTGAGTATTGTTCCCCTTTATTGGGTATTCTTTCAATACTGAAGTAAACATTCACCTAATTTCCGGCTACTATGATCACTATTATCCCATTTCACTTTTAACATTCCTATTTATCATGCTTCAAGCACAGCCTCTGAAAAGAATCCAAGATCCCCAACAGAATCAATTCCTCCTTTTTCTCTCTACATCTGTTTACCAAACACTTGTTACTGGGTATCATAATTATTTGTGTTTAATGCTCTCTCCCTTTGAACCACAATGAACTCTATCAATGCAAGAGCCTCATCTTATTTATCCCTACACCCACTCCTGCACAATGTCTAGTACACACCACACACTCAGTAAATGTTTGGGAATCAATAGCTCTTTTCTCACAATCCAATAAAACCATATTGATTTGATAAAAATATTACTCAGTATTTGTTAGGGCTTCCCTGGTGGCTCAGATGGTAAAGAGTCTGCCTGCAATGAGAGAGACCTGGGTTCGATCCCTGGGTCAGGAAGATCCCCTAGAGAAGGGAATGGCAACCCACTCCAGTATTCTTACCTGGGAAATACCATGGACAGTGGAGCCTGGCAGGCTACAGTCCATAGGGTTGCAAAGAGTCTGACATGGATGAGAGACTTCACTTTCTTTCTTCATTTTTAAATAAAAGAATAATACCTAAAACATAGTAGTTCCTTAATAAAGTTTATTTTACAAATTACTGTCACCAACTCTGAAAGGCAGGAGATTTACCATTATTTCCAACCTTAAATCACAAAATTATGTATATAGAACAAAACTGATTCAGTCAGCATCAACTTCTTATAACTATATTTAAGTAAGAAGACACTAAATTTTCAGTTTATTCTGCCATACATGTAGATTGCCCCCTTGCAATAAAACAATTTTTACTAATTATTTTCAGAAAAAGAGCTATATACTTTTCTACGTATAATAAGCTTCAAATAATACATTTTAGTGAATTATTTAAACAACAAAATTCTGTAAAACAATTATCCTTCAATAAAAATAAATTAATTAAAAACTAATAAATTAAAAATACAAAACTTCTGAGTTTGGTATTTTAGTAATATTTACAATGTCTATTTTTAAAGATTAATAGTCATTACATGTAACTTACACTGTAAATTCTATGAAAGATACATCAAGTGATATTTTTGGCTTTCATTTATCAGTTCAGGTCAGTTCAGTCACTCAGTCGTGTCCAACTCTTTGTGACCCCATGAATCGCAGCACGCCAGGCCTCCCTGTCCATCACCAACTCCCGGAGTTCACTCAAACTCACATCCATAGAGTTGGTGATGGCATTTGAAATAAATTAAAGTTAACACACAGAAGAGTCTGTCTGAATTCTCTCCAAATCTATAATTTTACTTTGGCAATATGAATGGAATGCTGCGATATTCAATCAAACCTAATTTTTAAAACCAAGCTTAATACTGGCCTGCTGCTGCTGCTGCTGCTAAGTCACGTCAGTCGTGTCTGACTCTGTGTGACCCCATAGATGGCAGCCCACAAGGCTCCCCCATCCCTGGGATTCTCCAAGCAAGAACACTGGAGTGGGTTGCCATTTCCTTCTCCAATGCATGCAAGTGAAAAGTGAAAGGGAAGTCATTCAGTCGTGTCCGACTCTTAGCGACCCCATGGACTGTAGCCTACCAGGCTCCTCCATCCAAGGGATTTTCCAGGCAAGTGTACTGGAGTGGGTCGCCAGTGCCTTCTCCTAATACTGGCCTAACGAGAACTAAATAAGATAATTAATCTTAGAGAATGTAATAAAAGATTACATTGCTCATTCTAAAGAACAAAATGCTTTAGGGTAGTAAATTTTCAAGGGCTTCCCAGGTGGTACAGTGGCAAAGAAGCCACCTCTCAATACAGAAGACACAGAAGATGTGAGTTTGACCCCTGTGTTGGGAAGATCCCCTGGATAAGGAGTATTCTTGTCCCACTATTCTTGCCTGGGAAATCCTACGGACAGAGGAGCCTGGTGGCTACAGTTCATGGGGCCACAAAAGAGTTGGACACAACTTAGCGACTGAACAACAAAAGTGACCTTTTATGTGACACCTTACAAGTAGAGGTGTAGCCTGCTCTGTAATCTCAGAATCAAACAGTAACAGCAAATTAGGGGGAAAATTTTTTCAATAAAATGAACTACTCAACACTTGAACTTTTAAATGAAAACCAATGTGGTATTTTTCCTAAAGCGTTCTTAAAAATCATTGTAAATTAGAAGATAATCAATTTTCATTCAAAAAAGGTTATAGAAGACACCCAAAGAATAATCTCCTATTCTTTGTTTACTAAGTAAATGGGCACTGTTTTTCTAAAGTTTTTCTGTTTTAAAAATAATACATGTTCATTTTTTTTTTAAGGCATAGAAACAGAGACAAAAAAAGACAAAAAGAAAAATCAAAACAGTGCAGAAAAATAGGAAATTAATATGAAAATGTAAATCCTTCTCATTTTTCCTAGTTTCTTTCCCCAAAAGTAACTATGGTCAATAGCAGAAATCATTTAAAAATTTTCTCTGTATATATGTTTATTTATGTATCTGTACATATTTAGCTTTACATAAATATACTCATACTATTTGCACTCTACATTTTATTCATTTTGACTTAAAATATGTATCGTATACATCTCTCTTTAACAGTAGATACAAAGGTAGCAGATTGGTTTTCATAGCTGTGTAGTATTTCATTGAATACTTATTTCACAATTTATTTTGTACCTATTGAGGTAGACTTGAGCTGCTTCTACTTTCTCACTATCACAAACAATATTACTTTAAATTTCCATGCAGTCTCTAGAAATCATAAATAAGGGCTTAAATTAAGGGCTTCCCTTGTAGCTCAGTTGGTTAAAGAATCTGCAAGGAAATCAGGAGTCCCAGGTTTGATTTCTGGGTCAGGAAGATCCTCTGGAGAAGGAAATGGCAACCCACTCCAGTGTTCTTGCCTGGAGAATCCCATGGACAGAGTAGCCTGATGGCCTGCATTCCATGGGGTCCCAAGAGTAGGACATGACTTAGCAACCAAACTACCATTCTCATGTGGACACTTAAGATGTTTCCCTGAAATGAGATTTTTTTTTACATGACCTGAAGAATACTGAAAAGGTTGAGGAAATACAGTAGCCATCATGGTGTTTCAACAAACCAATCAATTACTCTGTAAATTAACTAGGCATTTATAGGGAAATAAACCTTAGAATATAGTTTATTATCTGATGAAAAAGTCTCCATACATCTTTAAAAAGGACAAAAAGGTAGAAGTAATCATGGAATTGGGGTTCAACATATCAAAGTGAAATATGTCATCAGTTAAAAATGAAAGAAGATACTGGTTAAATATAAAGCCCAATTCCAAGAAAATTTAAAAGTATCAACTGGAAGGATGTGAAAAATAATCACGTAAAAAAAAGAAAAACAGAACTAGCACACTATATAGTAGCCTTCAGCCTGCTTACTTAGTACCATCACATTCTACCAAGTGATAAATTAACCTGAGGCTGAAATTTTAGTTTCAAGCCTTTAAAATTATTTTGCTCCCTTGAAAATTTCTGCTATCAAATCATTACTTTCAAACTGAAAGATTTCTCAAACTTTGGCATTTTCACATGTTGGAAGGGATTTAGAGACAAATATCTGGTTTATGGTAACAATGGAAATCAACAAGAAGGAAAGAACATTGAATTTAGAAATCAGATGACAGTAAACAGAATAATAAAGATTTTTTTTTTTCTTAGGTGAGCTAACTTTAAGAATATTTAAGGATTCCAATACACTTTGGGGCAAGCACTCTTCTTATTCTCCGGAACACCAGAATGCAATTACTAATCAGAGAATAAACAAGGATTCCCTTCTGCTCATATTTCTTTTTTTAAAGAAAATGTTCTCTCTGCTCGGCATAAAGTGGCCGAAGGTTTGGCCTGACATGACAATTTCTCTAAACAAGGCTCCAGATCTGCTGTCAGAATCATATAATTATTTATATTTTGGATGTGTGTTAAGAAAGGAATTAGAATAAATCCACTTTTAATTTGTCACCATCTACCAGAAACTTTGCCTTATTTTCTGAATAAATCAATACAACCTACGCATATTAACTTAAACACTTCCATTTTCTCATTTAAACATTTAAGTATCTCTGTTTAAAAGTAGTTGATTCTAAAACTAAGAGTAACTGAACCACTGGCTGTCACTTCATTGGGTTTTCCTTTTGGATTTTAAAAACACTGCCCCTAACATAACCATGCTTTTCTGGTGGTTCAGACAGTAAAGAATCTGCCTGTAATGCAGAAGACTCCAGTTAGATCCCTGGGTTGAGAAGATTCCCTGAAGAAGGCAATGACAACCCACTGCAGCATTCTTGCCCTGAGAATTCAATGGACATAGGAGCCTGGTGGGCTCCTACATGGGGTTGCAAAGAGTCAGACATGACTGAGTGAACACTTTCACTTTCAACACAACCACAGTCCATTAAAGTAATATGGAAATATGTGTATCAGTTCAGTTCAGTTCAGTCGCTCAGTCGTGTCCGACTCTTTGCGACCCCATGAATCGCAGCACGCCAGGCCTCCCTGTCCATCACCAACTCCTGGAGTTCACTCAGACTCACGTCCATCGAGTCAGTGATGCATCCAGCCATCTCATCCTCGGTCGTCCCCTTTTCCTCCTGCCCCCAATCCCTCCCAGCAAAATAGAATGAAATGTGGAAAATGTAACTGGAAAACTTTGAAAAGCAGCTAAAGACTAAAAGAGAATGATTCTCCTGTAACACATTAAAAACATTATTGTACATGAAGGGAAAAAAGAGAGGCCAAAGGTAACCACTGGAAAGTTATTATCCTGTAACAGTGTTAATCTACATAATTTGACTTGAGTAAGAATTTTATAGTATGATAGGATGGTGTAACACAGCAATTAGTAGAGGCATAAGCTTTATCTTTCACAATTGTTCTGTTTCTTCAAGAAACTTAGAGTAGTAAGAAATTTACTGGTCATTAACCTGGTCTGGGTGCATTATTATCAGAAGCTACAAACTCAGCTACAGCAAAAATTCTAATCTTTTAACATGAATGGATATCCATTAGGGATCATGTTAAAACCACCAACCTCATTTCAGTAGATATCTCACAGAAAGTTTGTTGCTAGACATAAAGTGTCACTGGTTTACCTCTAAATGATCCAGCCTCTACAGGAAACTGGGTGTAGTTTTAATAAAATGGGACTCATAAGTTTTTATTACATTTATAATGAATGCTTTTCAGTTTTATAGGCTCTTTGAAGGAGCAATTTAGTTTCCCTATTAAAACATGACTTTATATCCTTCACAAGTCTCAGGTTTTCAATTTTATGTTGCTACCACTCTAAATATAAATGAAGATACTGAAGTTTTAATAAAGGGATAGGGTTATTCTTACTGACATGTATAGGATGCAACCTTACAAAATTACAGGGAAAAGTACAGAAGATTAAAATCTCTTTCTAGTCTGATTCCTTCAATATCCTTTCCATCATACAGAACCTTTCAAAACCAACCATGACTACTTCAAAGTATATAACATATTTAGGTATTAATAAAGCAGGACTCATGATATTGCCTTTTCTGAATAAAGTATAATAAAATCCTTTTAAATTGACTTACGATGCAGTGGAGAGTGTAACTCTGTTTAATTTAACTTGGAGGATCTTTTATCAGTCTCTTTATGGTATCTAGAAAATCCATATAAGATTTTCAGACATAGTGGCTTTATTTACACCAAATTCTAATTCAGGCCCCAAAGCAGGGATTGTTACAAATAAACTCAAGGTAGACGCAGGAAATTTTGTTACTTTCCCAGCAAAAGAAGCTACTATATATGGGGTCTTAATTAAGGAAGTGACATTAAGAATGTGACTAAGGTATCATCTCTGCCCAGGAAAACTATCTTCTGGGAAAAACAAGACATAAGTAATTATAATACATTGTGATAAGGCTATAGTAGATATAACAGATATCTATATTTATAACGGGGCTTCCCTGGTGACTCAGCCAGTAAAGCATTTCAGTCGGACACAACTGAGCAACTGACATCACATATTCATAATAGATGATTCAGAGCAGTTAAAGGACCACTGAGAAAGAGCTACCAACTCTGCTTAACAGAGAAAAAGACCTCATGGAGGTGACGTGCTACCTGGAACTTGAAAGATCACTAGGAGTTCACTAAATAGATAAAAGATACAAAGTCATTGCAATCAACAGGAAGAACCCTATGTTGCATGATTGCTGCTGCTGCCACTGTGCACCAATGAATACTTCATATTTACTTTAGTCAACAACAAATCTCAAAAATATAGTATTATAGAGGGAGGGGAAAAAACAGTTCTTTCTATATATTTTCTTCCATAAGGGCAAAATTAAATCCTAATAATTCAATGTTGACTGCCACCTTAGCTTCTCCAGGCTGTTGTGTTGCTCAGTCACTAAGTTGAGGCTCACTCTTTGCAACCCCTTGGACTGTAGCCCGCCAAGCTTCTCTGTCCATGGAATTCTCTAGGCAAGAATACTGGAGTGGGCTGTCATTTCCTTCTGTAGAGGATCTTCTTAGGTCAGGGATCAAACCCATGTCTCCTGCATTAGCAGGTGAATTCTTTACAACTGAGCCACTAGGGAAGCCCACAACTTATTCAGGTGCTTAGAACAGTTCTTACCTACTCTTCTAAGAAATTCATATAAAAAAATCTAGCATCACATACAACTGCTTGGAGGGCCCAAAGACATCTTTTAAACAGCAACAGTTCATTAAAGGAATATGCAGAGCATGCCTAAGTCCTACAACTACATAATGAAAATCAATGTGTTGTCCCCAACCAATATTTATCATGTCAAATCCACAGGCAATTGCCTCAATTTCAGGAATGCAATCTCCATGCAATTTTTGGAGATTCACGCTACTCAAACTACATGAAAAACTAGATACTAATCTGAAAGCACATCTTTCTAGAAGCAGCTTCTTCACTTGACTAAACCTGTTTCACATGTGATAAATATATCACTCTTAAAGAGAAAGCAGAATTGTCACTGAGAATCAATCAGTCAAACAAAGGATTTCTATTTACTTTAACACCAGGTTATTAACTTCTGTGATCCCCACTCTTGGCAGAAAAAGTCAGTGTAATTAAAATCCATTAAGGGAACTTAAATTTGTCTGAAAATGGGAGCTATTAACTGAAGTGCTGGCCCCAAAGTCCACCTGTCTGATAATTCTCTGATGACAAGTTTCAAGAATCAAAAATAACTTCATTTGTCACACACTCAGAGTTTCCCATCCCATAGAATTCATTGTTAGAGAAGTGTCTTCCATTCTCCCATGGAGGCCCATCATTTAAGCTGATCTACTCCAAATATATCCAAGAGGGCAAAGATGAGTGTCCTCACAGTTAGTTTCACTCGTGAATCCAGTCAGCAATTCAATTGTCACTTCTTTGTTCTAGGTGGCTGCACTCTAATGATCGACAGTAAAGAGGATATGTAGAACTGACTCTTCACAGATACTAGTTGAAATATGGCTAAAAAAAAAAATAGCATCAAAGGAAAACATTATCTGAGCAAGAAGCGAGTTTGGGGAAATGGACTACTTCGTTTTAAGAATGGGATAAAGAGATAATAAGCGATTTTATTCTATGAACTCTAGCTGACCCAACACTGATTGATTAGTAGGATAGAAACAGAGATGAGTGCGTATGGAACATTGAGGATTCGCAGAAAGCTGGCCTCCTGAAATGCATTTTGGAAAGTGGTGGGTAGAAATAAGCAAACAAGTAAGCAAACAATTCAAGAAATCTGTAAGTGCCCAATGCCCACCATTTTGAGAGACTAGGCAAGTACCAAAGACTTGAGAGGTGATCTCCTACCTTAAATTGTGAACACTGATAGTCATGGGGAAGCAACCTAGCTTTCTACAAAAAGGCCCTTTGCTATCTGGAAAATCAGGAGTAAAAGTTAAAACCTCCCAAACTAGGACTACATATTCAGCCAGATATCAGGAAAAACAAATGGCTAATGTTAAAGGTATATTTCATTTAAGATTATTGAAATAAATGCTTCCATAAAAGAACTATTCAATCATGTAAATAAACAAGGCTTAATTTTTCTTTTGTTTGACTTCATTCATGCAATAAATATTTATTGCCAGCATCCTATGTGTCAGGTGCTGTTCTTGGCACTGGGATACATCAGTAAATAAAACAGATACATGGCCCTGCTCTTGCAGAGTTTTTATAATAAATGTTAGTCACTCAGTTGTGTCTGAGTCTTTGCAACCAGCGGACTGTAGACCACCAGGTTCCTCTGTCCGTGGAATTCTCCAGGCAAGAATACCAGAGTCGGTAGCCATTCCCTTCTCCAGGAAATCTTCCTGATCCAGGGATCAATCCCAGTTCTCCCACCTTGCAGGCAGATTCTTTACCACCTGAGCCATCAGGGAAGCCATTTACAATAAAGAAGACAGATAATAACAAGAAAAATATATAGTAAGTCAGACAGCAAGAGCATTATGAGGAAAGGAAAGACGTCCAGAGGGATAGGCAATACTGGGGACGGTGTTATTTTCAATAAGGTGGTCAAGGAAGGTAAGGCATATGTTTTTAAAGAAGAAAATTAATGATGTTTGCAAAAGCATAGGCTAGGGTTACATTATTAAACACCAGTGTTCTTCTTTCAATCAGAGCTGGAAGACCAAAGAAACCCAAGAAATCAGACTCGGAGTGCAACTTGTTCTACTCTGTCACTGTCAAACATGAGGCAAAATAATTTATGGCTTCCTCTTTTTCGTTGTTTGTAAGAAGCAACATGGGTTTGACATAAAGAACCATAAAACCTAAACATTTTTAGTATAAAAATCACGAAGTACAATCAGCGGCAGGGCAATGTAATGCCTAAAATATATCTCCCAATTGTTTGAAAAACCACTAAAATCTAAACGTTCTCTTGGAAATGATTTCTGTCTTTGGAACCACATTACATGTGCTATCCTTGTAAGAATTTGATTAGAAATGAGTTTTAAATGGTTGATTTAATACTGAGGATCTGCATACTATAGAACCGAATAGATCAGATTCACTGATCAATCATGCTCTTCAAGTCTAACCACTCCAATCTACACCCAGAAAGGAAATAAATCTCACTTTAGAATAGCGATCTATCATGCTTTACAGGATCTGCATTTTAAAATATTATTCTAAAATAATATCATTTCTCTAGTGGATGAGAAATTATGTCCTGTCCAAGAATTTTTCAATGACTCAGACAAATTCTGCTGTGAGCAGTTTTGAAAATACTTTCAAAAGTCCACAGTGCTCAGTGATGCAAATGTCTTATGAGAGGCATCTCCTTTAAAATGCAGTTTCAGCCCTCTTCTACTTAACTGAATTGCAATATGAACTGCAAAGCATAAACGAAAATATCATTTTAGTCTTTAATAAATCCCAGAGCATATACTCACCTCTGTCATTATAATACATATTTTTAAATCTGATTAAAATAAAATATTCAGGGAAATTTTCCATGCATACAAAGTATTCAGTGATGCTGACTGATATATGAGTATTAACATACAAACATTAAGAAGCTATATCAATTAATATTGCAATGATGGATAAGCTCTTTTTCCCATAAAAATTCTATAATACTATACCTTGCTATTTAGGTTACAAAATAACAAATTATTAACACACACACAAACTTCTTGGAAGCTACCTACATTCAGGTACTGTGCTGAATACTTTAATATAATAAATCATTTAGTCTTCACAGCAGCATGTGAGGTGTGTTTTGCTACCCCTGTTTTAAACTTGAAGAAACTGAGGCTCAGAGAAGTTAACTCCCCTCCCCAAGATCACAGAGTAAGAACGAGAATTCAAACCCCAGGTCTTTCAGAGTCAACTACTAGAATCCTTCTGCTGCGGCTAAGTCGCTTCAGTCGTGTCCGACCCTGTGCGACCCCATAGACGGCAGACTACTAGGCTCCTCTGTCTCTGGGATTCTCCAGGCAAGAATACTGGAGTGGGTTGCCATTTCCTTCTCCAATGCCTGGAAGTGAAAAGCGAAAGTGAAGTCGCTCAGTCGTGCCCGACTCTTAGTGACCCCATGGACTGCAGCCTACCAGGCTCCTCTGTCCATGGGATTTTCCAGGCAAGAGTACTGGAGTGGGGTGCCATTGCCTTCTCCGAGAATCCTTCTAGAGAAAACAAAAACAAACTTTAGATCAGAATTATACAAATTGATGTTATTTTCTCATAGAAGTAAAATTATAATATGAGACTATGCTGTTGCTGCTAAGTCGCTTCAGTCGTGTCCGACTCTGTGCGACCCCAGAGACAGCAGCCCACCAAGCTCCCTCGTCCCTGGGATTCTCCAGGATAGAACACTGGAGTGGGTTGCCATTTCCTTCTCCAATGCATGAAAGTGAACAGTGAAAGTGAAGTCGCTCAGTCGTGTCCGCCTCCTAGCAACCCCATGGACTGCAGCCCACCAGGCTCCTCTGTCCACGGGATTTGCCAGGCAAGGGTACTGGAGTAGGTTGCCATTGCCTCTCTGAATATGAGACTATAATCTTTATCAAAGGCTTAATGCTAAAGGAATCTGGAAACACAGAAGAACTATATAAATTGATGTTATTTTCACACAGAAATAAAATTACAGTAAGAAATTATAACTCTAACCAAAGGCCTAATGCTAAAGGAATCTGGAAACATAGAAGAACATGTTTTATTCTCTATTTCACATACTATAGTTCTGAGACTTCTATAAATTAACCTAAAAATAATCTCTATGTTACTTATTTTCACCACAATACAAAACTAAATTTTAAAGTACATAAACAGAAAAAAGTGATAATCTAGATTTAATTCTATTTATTTTTCCATTTGAAGTTTCCACTAAGATACAACAACCTTCTAAAAGTGCACTTGATCTATTTTTATAGAAACAAATAGAAAAAAGTAAAAGAGACAAAAAAAAAAAGAACACCATTTAGAAAGATTTTTGCAGAGAGATTTGAGGAGTCAGATATTCATCAAACACAAGTATTCTGAGCACCTCTCTGTACCAGACAAAATGCAAGGCAGGAAAAGTCAAAGGAAAAAAGAGAGAGAGATGAAAGCAAGGTTCTTACCTTTGAAGGAGTCCTTGTTGACATAAAACAGGCAATAAAAACAAATAACCATAATATAAACTATTAAGGACTATGAGTTTGTAAGGACAGAGGCTTTAGAGGAGATTCTGAGTGAAACAGTAATCCCTGATGCCTGTTTTTCTTTTCTAAAAAAACTTCCTTAAAAGTTTGTTGTACCACTCTCATTTTTCCAAGTAAATTTCTCTGGCCGAATAGCTAGTGTCCAAGAGTATCAGGACAGCAGCACTTAAACTCCCATCTTGCCCTTTGCTGACATGAAAGAACTTTATGCATGAATCAGTGCTCAACTGTATCAAATTGTCCTTGCTTTAGATCTCTGTCATATGATTCCTTCACAATATAAAAACAAATCAACACAATAAACCTTTAAAGCTGTGATTTGAATAATGGCAAATATACTAAAGGCACAAAACTGACACAACCCAGTCTTTCTATCCTAGCCCAAAAAAATAAAAAGGAGGGTAGATTGGGATGTGAGGTGTGACTATAGAGCTCTGAGACTGAGTTCTTCTCATAAATACATCAAATACAATACATACATGTAAGACATCAAGATCTCACGCATCAAATGAGAGCAGCCCTTCAAAAGATTTTCCTAGACAGGCTATATATTTGTTTCAAGGGCACTGTCATTGCCGCTTTTAGAACTTCCCCATGGGAACTGTCAGAGAGCCAATTTACCAACTCCTCTGGGAAATCAGTCCCACTGAATGTCACAGGACATTGTAGGTCAAAAAGGTCTCTCCTGCTAGCCAAACACATTCTTCTCCCTCCTTCCAATTATCTCTTTGATTTGATTTCATGAGTGAAATGTATATACTAACCATTTTAGTACAAACATAATAAATAACCTTAAGTTACAGAAAATAACAAAAACGCAAGGTTTTACACTTGAAAAAAAAAAACCGATCACATCAGGAAGTGTGTGGGGACCCTGCTATTACACTCCCCACTCTGCTCTCTCAGCTGCTGCTGTGGAGCTGGGTTTAATCCTGTAACAGAGTTCCACCCAGGGGCCCCGGGGAACACGCTGAGGCAGTCGATGAGGGGGCCTTATTTGATTCTCATCAGGAACCAGACTAGCTGGGGTGAGTTCATTTGTGCCCAGCTTGCATTAAGTGCCATTACATAACAACATGGGTAAAACTGGCTGGAAGCCTTTCTGCATCATCTAGGAGCACAATCACTCTAAGTAGAGAACTGCCTAGACAGCTCCCAACTCTAGAGCGTACAATTAAAACAAGCTACAATACACAGTGTTAAATTTCGAAAGACAGCCCAATGATGCTAAATTGGTTTTCCTAATAGTATACCAGACTGCTTTAAAATCACCTCATATACTATCTTATTCTTACACCATCGTAATTTTTTAAAAAATCTACAAACTCCTTGAGATCTCACTACTGGAAGGTTTTTCCTTATATCTTATCTTAGAACACTGGACTCCACTTGATTTAATTCAAGCCTATTTCTTCTGTATTCATCCTGAGGAAACAAACAAGAACATGTTTCTTTTAATATCCCTTCATACAAGTAAGTCCCCCTTAATGCTGCAGCTCTAAGCTACACAAGCCCAGATTTGCTAGCCAATTTTCCAGTCTTTCTGTTCAATCCCCTAAATCAGTTTCTTAAACTACAGTCAACATAGGGTCATGTTTCTGTTCTTTCTGCTGTACAGTAACACAATCAGCAACTCTAATCTTAAGATACTTTTTTAAGTGAGAGCATAGCCTTAGAAGTTTATTTTCATCTCACAAGTAAGAGACCAATAAAACAAAACAGAACAAAACAAATAAGCAAACAGTAAGTTGGAGAGGAGACATCTTTCCTGAGGTATTAATCTTACAGGCCAGATGTGCATAATTAAGTGAACCTTTCAACTAAGTACATAAAAGATCAACAATCTAGTTCTTTAATCATTTCTGAATAAATATCATTTTCACACAAAAATGTTTTAAAGATTATCCAGAAAAATCTATTCTCTGAGCTAAGCTTCACATTGGGGTGGGACGGAGACCTTTCCTAATTATAGGATATAACGTCAAACTTTCTACAAAGTTCCTATCCAACCATGTTGTTGTTGTTTAGTCGCTCAGTCGTGTCCACCTCTTTGCGACCCCATGGACTGTAGCCCACCAGGTTCCTCTGTCCATGGGATTCTCCAGGCAAGAAAACTGGAGTAGGTTGCCAGTTCCTTCACCAGGGGATCTTCATGCCACAGGGATCAAATCTGTGTCTCCTGCACTGACAGGCAGATTCTTTACCACGGAGTCAGCAGGGAAGCCCATCCATCCATGTAGTAATAGCCATTTAAAAAACCATCATTAGGATACAGCCCAGGCTGAAATGTTGTTAAAGCATCACTATCAAGAAAATTTACCCTGGAAGGGATATACAGTGGTAGCCAAACATCTGGGCTTTGGAATTGGGCTGCCTGGGTTAAACACCTCAGCTAAATCACTAATAAAACATTAGTGCCTCAGTTTCCTCGAGGAAGTCTGACCTATTTCACAAGGGTGTAGGAAGAATTGAGTTGATAGACTAAAGCACTTAAAATGCAGCTCCTAGAACAAAGTAAAAGTTCAATGTCAGTGATAATCATGTTGAGATGTAACTCATTGCTCACCCTTAACCTTTCCAAGGCTTCAAATAAAGCTTTTAAAATATACAACCAATCAATTAATTCCAAGCAAAAGGCAGACCTTTTCTGTTTTGTTTTGTTTTGTTTTGTTTTTTTCTTTTTCTTTCTTTTGTTTTTGGCCACACCACACAGCTTGAAGGATCTCAGTGTCCCCACCAGGGATTGAACTCAGGCCACAGCAGTGAACATACCAAATCCTAACCACTAGACCACCAGGGAACTGCTGAGCTTTTCAGTTTTAAAAGATTGATTTTTACTACATCAGCCTTTCAGTTTGTCCTCAAAATTTACTCTTTCCCAAACTGGTTAATCAACCTTTACCACACCTCATCATTACAGTACCCTTCACTTTACACACTCATCTTCCTCCTACTGCTCTCAGCTCAGAGGACTCCTACGGAACAAGCTCTGATTAGCCTCCAAAATTCAATTTTCCACGTTTTTTTTAAGCTTTCAATCAGGGAGTAATGGCCTCCTACAGAGTCCATTACAACATTTTATACATTGCTCGTATCACTCAGATTTGCTTTTAAAGACTCATAGCAAAACATTCATTTTGACCATATCTAATTTGTTGATACTTTAACAAGATTCTCTCCGGTGATTAACCATTCAGAAAAATAAAGTAAAAATTTATTGACACGGTTTTATTTAGTATTTTTAATAGTCCAAGTAATGGAAATGGTGAAAGCAAGAAAGATTTTGTCCATAACATAGCTCATTACTGATTAGAATTCCAAAATAAAAGCAAGTTCTCAATTAATAACCCCTTTAAAATTATTTTATTTTGTAGTTGAATTACCACAGTGATACTCATTTAATTATACATTGGTCCAGAGAATGGACATTTTTACTGGCAGGTTATAAAATGTTTCTTAACGCTGTGAAGTCTAATTATAAATGCTTTCTTTCAGAGGTTCACAAAAGGTGGAAAAGAAGGAGAAAATTACCTCCCTAGTGCCAAAGGAAGAGTTATAAACACATGAAAACAAATAGAGGGAAATTAGATGAATGATGCCTAGCGTAGGAGGTTTAATGTTGATATGTATGAGAGGTTGGGCACAGAATATAGAGTAAAAAATGGAAAGACTGGTCTAGAGTCATTCTTTAGTTCTCTGTAGAAAATACTGCGAACTTATTTATTTTTTCTTCAATGAGGTTGGCTATGAACTATGAAGTTTCATAGTTGCTAATATGTGATCATTACTTAAAAAACTAGACTTGGGAGCTGTAGGATTTTTTAATTAGCCATCTCAAAGCAAGCACCATTATAATCATCTAATTATCCTTTGAGGCACTGTATGCCCAGATGCCTTAAACATTCACTAACTTACTGCCATAGGTGCTGACTCCATGTTTATAATTTAAAACTAACAGCATTTAAGAAAATACAGTGACGAGAATATAAGGAGCACAATTTATTTCTTAAGAAATTTAAAAGTTATTTTCAGAAAATAAACAATCATTAATTACCTTTAAACTCTTAGTATGTAATTTCAGCTATTAAAAGTGGTACAACTAATAGTCATTTTAAATTTACTCAATATCAATAAAGCCTAAAGGAATGCCTTAGCCCATATGCCAAATGTTCAACTATATTCAATCAACGAGGTTGCTGATCTAGATAAACAATTACCACCTTTATCAGGGTAGTGAAAGAAAGTGAAAGTGAAGTCGCTCAGTTGTGTCCAACTCTTTGCAACCCCGTGGACTATAGCCTACCAGGCTCCTCCGACCATGGGATTCTCTAGGCAAGGATACAGGAGTGGGTTGCCATTTCCATCTCCAGGGGATCTTCCCTTATCCAGGGATCAAACCCACGTCTCCCGCATTGCAGGCAGACACTTTAACCTCTGACCCAACCAGGGAAGCCCAGGGTAAGATGCCCTCAAATAGTAACACAAAATATGGTCCAATGCCCCTTAGTTGTGCAGATGACACCACCCTTATGGCAGAAAGTGAAGAAGAACTAAAGAGCCTCTTGATGAAAGTGAAAGAGGAGAGTGAAAAAGTTGGCTTAAAACTCAACATTCAGAAAACTAAGATCATGGCATCTGGTCCCAACACTTCATGGCAAATAGATGGGGAAACAGTGGAAACAGTGGCAGACTTTACTTTGGGGGCCTCCAAAATCACTGCAGATGGTGACTGCAGCCATGAAATTAAAAGATACTTGCTCCTTGGAAGAAAAGCTATGACCAACCTAGACTTCAGAGACATTATTCTGCCAACAAAGGTCTGTCTAATCAAGAATGTGGTTTTTCCAGTAGTTATATATGGATGTGAGAGTTGGACTGTGAAGAAAGCTAAGCGCCAAAGAATTGGTGCTTTTGAACTGTGGTGTTGGAGAAGACTCTTGAGAGTCCCAAGGAGATCCAACCAGTCCATCCTAAAGGAGATCAGTCCTGAATATTCATTGGAAGGACTGATGCTGAAGCTGAAACTCCAAACCTTTGGCTACCTGATATGAAGAAGTGACTCATTTGAAAAGACCCTAATGCTGGGAAGGATTGAAAGCAGGAGAAAGGGACGACAGAGGATGAGATGGTCGGATGGTATCACCAAATCAATGGACATGAGTTTGAGCTAACTCCGAGTATTGACAATGAACAGCGAGGTCTGGCGTGCTGCAGTCCATGGGGTCACAAAGAGCCGAACACAACTGGGCAACTGAACTGAACTGAACTGAACTGATGGTCCAATGCTAGAGTGGGTTGCCATTTCCTCCTCCAGGGGATCTTCCTGACCCAGGGAGCGAACCCTTATCTCCTACGTTGCCTGAGTTGGCAGGTGGATTCTCTACCACTGTGTCCCCCTGGAAGCCCATACTACCTATCAGCCCAGCTCCAATCTGAAGAGGGAGGCTCCATGGTCTCCCTGTCCTTTCAGATTCCAAAGAGAACAATCAAGCCCGTCTACTTTTCCTCCCTTCCAAGTAATGCCTTTTGACTGAGACTTTGTTCTGTCTGTTCTTGACTCCCTGCCTCATTTTAATTAAAATTACCTCAGCCTCAGCATTTCCATAGGAAGGGACTCCTGAGGTGAAGATTACTAGAGATTTCGGTGGCATATCTGTCTTTAAAAGTAAAGAGTTCTTTACAGATAGAGAACACTTCCAACATAATTATGTGGTTATCTCTACTTTGTCAGTTTGAAGTTTTCATGCTGGGTTTGTTTTTTTCACATATAAACTGGAAAGCTGCAAAAACTTATAAAATTCATCTAATCTATTTCGCTATTTCTAGATGGAAGCCTCTTCAACCAGACAGACTCTAAGGACTATCTGGGAACTTATCTGTAACCCTCTTAAGGTGTTTTCTTACTGTATAGGCAAGAAATAGTTCTCTTTTTCTATGCCTGATATATTTAACCATCACTCATTTTAAAGTGTGCTTCCTCTTCTAGGTTCACCAGCTGGTAAAATACTCTTAATCCTGACATTGCCATTTAAGGAAAAGTCAAAAATAAAAAGTACCCTTTTACTACTGCAGTATTGTGAGTATTGAAGGGAGAAACGCATTTATGAAATCTTCTAATTTACTAAGAATAATGTTTTTCTTAGAATGAGAACTGTAATACTAGTCAAAATGGAAAATATCAGAACTTGAGAATCTTATGATTAGTCCTCCAACTTTTTAACTATGGATATGGCCTCTGGCCTTCCATGGACGAACCTTGGATGAAAAGGGAAAGAGAAGCAGAATAAGAAATTTTACGGGCAGAATTTATATACTTTTTTATACAAAGGAACAAATATTCAGTTCATGCTCTTCAACAGTTCATTTAAAAATATTTGTCGGTGCATTCTTTATACAAGACCTCATGTAATACATGAAGGATAGGAAGAAATACAAGAAAACTATAAATACTTCAAAGCAATACCAGAGAGTGAGAGTGCTCCAGAGGAAAAAAGCCATGTATGATTGGTCTGCATAAATATGAAGGCATTTCAGATAGATCGTACAAAAACAGTTGGATTTTAATCCAAGGAGATAAGACAGAGAACATTCCAGGGAATACTTCAGTATGGAATTATAGGAGCAAAGATGTGCAAAGATGAAAGCAATGGCTTGCTCATGAAAAGAAAGAAATGAGAGAAGGAAGGAAGCATCACATGATTCAATGGCAATAGAGGGAAATGGGACTGTATCACAGGTTGTACCAAATCAAAGAGGTGTTGAGTATTAGGGTCAGTCCATTTTTCTATTTTTCTCTGAAAGTAATGGGCAACTTAAGAAGGCTTTTGATCAAGGGCACATGATCACAAGCTTGGCAAAGAAATATAGTTTTAAAGCATATTACATAACATAACATATTACATAACAAGGGAACAATTGGAGGATTTTTGAAATACAAATCTTAAATGAAATTAGAAAAGAAAAGTTTGGAACATAGAATGATCTAGATTTTGGACTGGATAATATGTTCATGAATTTTCATTGTGTTACTATGCCTCATACACACACACACAATTTATACTGTGCATATCATGCATTGTTTTGTGTTTATTACATATAATAACATTTAACTTTCAGTTATTTGGAACATATTTCAGAATTGACATAATTAGAAAAATAAATAAATATTAAAGGGAAACGGAAAGATATTATAGCGATTCCAAAGTATTGCCCTGTGTCTGGGAGATCAGACATTAGGTAAAATGAAATAGAAGATGTTTGGTGAGGCATCAGTGAGGTGGAATAAGTGCAGTTTAAGAAGCTGAGCAATACCAAAAGTAAGGAAGTTATATTAGATATAAGCAGCTAAAAATAAGGAATAGAACTTGTAAGAAAGACTAAGAATGGAAAAATAAACATTTAGCAAAAGTTCAGCACACTATTAGTATAGAATCAACTTTTAAAAAGGGATAAGATAAAAAAGAAATTGGAGGGGGGATATAGAAAAAATCTTGGAAGAGAATATAGGACATCAAATATATAGGAAATCCAAAACAGAGTCCAAGCAGAAAGATGAGCAAATAGGGTGGCGAAAAGAGGAAGGAAGTGGACCTAGAGAGCCTGAAGCCAAAGAGACCTGAATTAGAAAATGCTGGGCAACAAAGTAAATATCACAGAGAGATCATGGAAGAAAAGCAGCAAGGAAAGGCCATTGAACCTGACCATCTGTGACTTCAAAAGCAAGCGTTTTGGTGGAGAGGTGAATCCAGAAGCCACATGACCAGAAAGAGAGGCTAGAAGAGAAATCAGTTTCTGCAGCTACCGCCCTTCCCTTGAAGAAATCTGACAGTGGGTGATAAGGGTAAGATATGAAGAACTGAAATAAAGGGTACAAATTCTGCATATTGGCTGAGTCAGAGAAAAGGAAGCAATGGAAGATATAGGAATAAGGGGAAAGCCATTTCTTAAACAAGATAATAGAAAAAGGTGAAAGGAATAAACTAAAGAAAGTTCCAAGGACATTTTTAAGGAAGAAAAAGAATGGTGAAAGATGTATCAAAAAGCTTAGCTGCTTTTGAGACAATTAAAAGAGTTAAGATGGTCTGCTAATGGCAAGTAGAGGGCAAAAACTTAGAGAGAGTAGAAAGAGTTGAATATTGCCTTTGTGAGATTCTGAGTGTGATTTCTCAAGAAGACACATTCCAAAGAGCAAGATTTGACTAGACACATCACAGCATCTCTGGACCAACTTTTCTGTCATCCAATTCTTCTCTAAATGGGCTACAATTGTCATATAAGAGTTGTCACTAGTCAATATGGTGAAAGAAAATCAGCCTGTAATGAAACTTCACATTTTACATTTTAGAAACTCATGCTCTTGGAGTAAGGGTTTTGTTTTGTTTTGTTTTGTTTTGTTTGATCCCCAGGAATATTGACAAAATTTCCCTCAAATGAGTTACTGAGAGGGACAAGAACACCAGACAGTGAAGTTTGGAAGCAGGAAAGGAAAAATTCAGAATGCAAACAGGTAGGTAGTCGTATAATAAAACAGCAGTGGGAAAGCCCTGCTCATCTGCCAGCAGACATGAAAATAAGAAGATTGAGCAAATAGAAGGTCCAAAAATTCAGAGTAGAAGACTGAAATCCTGCTTAATGTTGCTCTTGCTTTTTCTCATCTTCAAAAGAACTGGGATAATCACTAAATCATCTCAACCATTCATACCCCTATTCTTCATCTTGCTGTATTGAACCAGATATTTCTCTCTCTGTCTCTCAAATTTCTAGGCAACTGTAACAATGAGTCGGGTCTGGGAACCCTTATCTAGAAAGTTAATTCCACTGTACAGAAGGATATATCATAGATTGTCCTTTAAAAAGCAAGCAACTTTTGTTCCCTAGTTATATATTATTCCTGTCATCACAAAATACAGGTGCTTTACTATACTCAATGGTTAAATAAAATGATGGTAAAACTCAACTATAAAAAAAATACGACTATTGCACAACTGAGGGTTCAGGTAAAGAAAGGAGAGTAATGATGCCAAAAGTAAAAGACAATCCAATGTCAGATGTGTAAATATCATGGGACATGTACTGCCCAGTTTCATTCCCATTTTCTGCTCTGTCCTTGGGTGGACTTCCCATTCTCCCAATTCACATGCTCTGGTAGGGTTCTCAATCCCTATTACTCTAATTCTGCCAAAGGCCTAGCCCATTACACAGATCTTTGAACCTTTATCCACAGTGTTTAAGCCAATGGTTGGCCAAAAGAGCAAAGCAAAGTCAATTAGAGCTGTTCCCCAGGATTCAATGAGAGAGAATGACTGTCTTCTGGAGAACTTAACTAAGACAATGTGTAGTTAAAAAAAAAAAAAATATATACAGAGAGGCATAGCTGAGAAAGATGGAACAATGAGGGAGAACAATGTCACAGCATCATTTGAGTACCTTGATTTCTGAAGTCAGTTTCACCCCCAGACCTCCCAGTTTCAGGCATCAATGAACCATTCTCCAAGTCCCTTTAATTCTTTACTGAAGCTAGATTGATGTGCATTTCTGTCATTTGCAATCCAAAACCCCCAGACAAACAAATACGATGGCCAACCAGGAACAAATCAGTCTACACCATCTAAATGTCATCCCTCAGTTTTTGAGAACCTTGCTGGTAGAGGGGTTATGGGGAAGAGGGTGAGGTGAGGTGGAGGGCAGGGGGAAGACTCACATTAGCTTCACTAGAGAATTGAAAAGAAATGCAGTATCTGTTAGGGGATCCATCATCACTACTATAGGCCACTCTCACTGTTCCAAATGCATAGGAAAATTGCAGATTGTTAGAGATGCCCTGTATTACCTCACTAAAAGCATATCTTCAAAAAATACTTAACTATACAAACTCAAACTGATCAGTGTCTCACATTCTGTACAGCACATTTCTCAAGGGTCAACTGGAAATCACATTTTGAAACTGAATTTTTCAACTTGTACTCAGCTTCACTTCTAATCTAGTCATTCAGGCAATTATTATGAAACAGCCTGTTATTCCTGAGAAACACAATTAAATCAACAGGCTAAACCATGATTTGGAAGGCATTCTCATTAATGGAAGTAATATAAGATAGAAAAGGCATCAAAATCTCAAATGGAAGAAAAAAAAATAAGGATAGATCTTACCTTTACTCTAAAGAGCTTGAAAATTCAGTGTTAAGAAAAAAGTAGCCATCTTCACATTGAGTTTTCTTTAATGAAATTCTTAAAACTCCAGAGGTGTTGACTATGGTTATTACCTTAACACCCAAGCCCAAAATGAAGTAGAGAATGCCTTAATTTACCAATTCACTAAATCTTTACTCAATTAAATAATTTCTATTGTTGATGATGAGTTTCTTTATTACTTTTCTTTTTGTATATTTGCTAACTTCTATGAAAAAGTCACTCCCATTACAACAAAATGTTTCATACATTGACAATCTATAACAACATATATTAAGCGTTTAGTATGTGCTAGATACTATCCTATGTGTTTTCCATGTATTCATTCATTCAGTCTGGTCAAGAACTCTGTAACAGAAGCACTAATGATTTCCCTTTTACAGATAAGAACACAGGCAAAGAGAGATTATGTAACATCTCTAAGGCCACAAAATAAGAAGTAGAGACAGAAACTTAGCACTTTGGCTCCGGGACCAGTCCTCAAATCACGGTGCTTAAGTATAGATAAAGTTCTATTCTACTTCCTTTTGTATGTGAGACTATATGTGTGATGGAAAAACAAACAAGCAAATCATGGCAGAATGGAAGAAGTACCACCTTAAAAACAGCTTAAAAATATATGGGGGTAGAGGGAGGAGGAAAGCCAGGAGATGGGAATGGAATGAATAGGGCTGCTGAGAAGGAAAAGAGTGGAAGTAGTCAATGGCTGAATTTGGTGCCCTCAGAATCCTCACAGGTGAGTATCGGTCAGAAGCAGGACAGGAGACTGGAACCTCACTTTGGCTGTTGTTTATTTGCTATGTCATGTTCAACTCTTTGCAACCTCATGGACATGCCAGGCTCCACTGTCTTCCAGAGTTTGCTCAAATTCATGTCCATTTAGTCGGTAATGCTATCTAATCATCTCCTCCTCTGTTGCCCCATTCTCCTTTTGCCTTCAATCCTTCCCAACATCAGGGAAAGTATTAATTAGGCTTCCAAGTATTAATAAGGCTTCACTGATGGCTCAGTGGTAAAGAATTCCCCTGCCAAACAGGAGATATGGGTTTGGTCCCTGGGTTAGGAAGATCCCCTGGAGAAGTAAATGGCACCCCACTCCAGTATTCTTGCCTGGGAAAGCTCACGGACAGAGGACACTGGCGGGCAGCAGTCCATGGGCTAGCAAAGAGTCAGACATGACTGAGCAATAGACTTTCACTTTTTCATTTCTCAAGTATTAATTATTGATTTAGTGGTAATTTTTTGAGCAGCATGATATGATTTTCTCCCTTACTTTATGAAAAATGATCTGAAATTCTGGATTGGGAGAACTGCAGTTAGAAATTTACTTTGAGGCTAAATCCCATGATCCAAACGAAATAATGAGGGTTCAACACTGGGTCAGATGGGATAGAGAAAAGGGAGGGCTTGAGGCTGTAAACATGGTTGACAGGGTATAAAGAGGGACAAACTAAGAGGTCGTAAGAAGAGTGGGGGCAAAAAATAGAGAATCAGTTCCAGGAAGGTATTTTTAAAATTCCATGGTTCTGGGGGTGGGGGGGCGGTGGGGGTGGGTAGAAAAGGAGGGAGTCAAAGATTTCTTGGACGAAAAGCAATCTTGAGTGAGACTTGCTGAAGCACAGAGGGAGTGGGAGACAGTAAAGGGGAAAGGAGAAGGGAAATGGGATTAATTCAACAGGAAGGGCCAATATGAGCAAACACCTAGAGATGAGGAAAAACCTTGTGACAGAAGAACCAAGAAAGAGGCTTGACAGAAGGTGAAAAACGGATCGAGTAGTGGAAGGATGGGAGGGAGCTTAGAGCGCGCAGCCTTGAGCATGCGCGGATCTTCGTCCTGGTGCTCTGCATTCATTTGGTCCAGCTATTCCTCATCTGGCTGCGCCCTGGAGCAGAAATTTTGTTTTGGATGCTTCTAGAACACTCCAGTCCTCACTTTGGCGTGTTTTCATGTCTCTTATAATGTCTCTCATCTTATCCATAGCATGTTTCATTATAAATTTTGGACTTTCTATGATCCCTCATGGCCATCTGCTACTCCATGACATTCAGCTTTGTCTCAAACGTTAACTCTTTCTCTTGATGTGTCAAATCCACAGGTATTTTTCAGTCAGGCTGTACACAGGACCAGTGACCTACTATCTTTGAAACAGATGCCCACTCTGAAGCCAATCACCCATAAGGGTAATTTGATTCAAACTACTGCCATTTCCTGTACTCCCAGAGTTTTACGTAAACCAAAAGGTTATCACCTGGCCAGAATTCAGTTATTGTGGGAAAAACAGAATGGAATCACACAAATAATGAAGGGTTGTACTATTTATATTTTTCTAACAGAAAATATACTATCATTACTTAGCTTTGGTAACCCTAAAAATAGAGACATCTTTTTAAAATACTGCAGTGAGGGTTTTATTTTGAAGAGACTTTTTTATAAATATTCATCTTTCACCTCTGAGTGTCCATAGTGTCTTTCAAAGGTACCTTTTCCTGATTATTTAAAAAATTATATAAGAAATATTAACTAACAGTTTATGGTAATAACAACAAAATTAAAGAAATCGATTATCCTTTATTTTATAATCCTTCCCACACTCCAGTAACATGTGTACTGTTAGGAACTTTACTTTCAATCCTATTAAGTAATTTAAGTAAAATTTTAAACATCACCTAAGTAAAAAAATAGCCTATTAGGAATTTCTTAGAATATTGTTCAACATCGAAAGAGAGTCTAGTATAAAGCTATGCAAATTATCATTATTTCAATAAACATCTAAGAAAACCAGAAAGAAGAAAAACCTAAACTGTAGCAACAGGGCAGATCTGGCTCAAAGACTTGTTTTGTTTGACTCATACACAAGTGTAGCAAAATTGCTTTTTAATTAACCACATGTACGTGTGTGTGTGAAATTTCACTGAAAAATGAAAATTTCAGGCTTCTAAAAATCAGAACAAAACAAAAAATCCAAATTCTGGCAAAACTGCATTCCCACATGTCAACAATCGCTTTGCACTGAGTTAAAACCTATAATCTGGCATATTCAGATCAGTCTGTCACAGTCTCCACAACTCTTCACAGTTTACTATTGGTTAAGAGAGTCTGTGGTTGCCTCCACACAGAGACATTGCACGTGTACAGAAAAAAAAAAAAGTACTGTTTCTTCTGCATTGCAGACACTTTCCAGATCACATACAGGAGCCACTCCATTCCTTAGAGAGCCTTCCATCCAAACATCCAACCATACCCTCTGCTTCAAGCCATTAAGCATCTCACTCAGACTGAAAAAAGCTGCTAAATAACAAGCTTTCATGTTATTCTCCAAGCTCAGACCCAAAATATAGTGTTTTTTCAGCCTTGATATAGCTAACATGGCTAGCAATGAGTGACACATTTCTCTCAAACAAGATTTAGGAAGATATTCTATTTCATTTGAATATAGCCAATTTTGCATCATCAAATAAAATTTACTATACACAACAGGCAAAATAAGAAAGATACTCATTTAGTTTAACTTAAAAACCATATATATATTCTCTCCTCCCTGAATTCTCACCTTATTTCTCTCAACAGTAAAAGAAATGTCAGACACGGAAACCATCAGACCACCCACAAAAAGGCAACTATGAAAGAGAAGGGTGCCCATCTTGAGGAAAATCTCAGAATAAACTTTGGCAAACCATTATTTTTCTCCTTTCAGAAACGTCTCTGCTCAAATTCTACTGTTATTCTTTATAACACAAAGCAAGCACTGGCTCTCACATAACACTGTTCAAGTCATTCTTTTGTCACTTTTGCATTCCTCATCTATAAATGTGCTCATCAGCTTGTCAACCATGCTGGGAGAATTTATCCTTAATCTTCCACACTCCCTCTCAGCTGAAATTTTCTCCCAAGCCCTTAATAATTTCCTGTCTTGATTATTATAATTTCTTTTTTATTGTCCTCTTGAAATTCAAACTCTTTAAGTTATGTACAACCAGAATATGTATCTAAAATAACATTTCCCCTCATTGTCTTTTCTTCACAAATTTAACTTCATTTTCTCTTGGAAAATTCCAGTTCACCTCGAAATCACTCTGGAGACCTCGCTGCAATTATCTTCTCTGTCACAGGAGTGCAGCATCACACACCACCAGTTTTGTCATCTCACCTTCCAGGAGACCCCAAGCAGATATTCTTAAAGGTATTCTCTTTTTTAAGAGCATTGTTTTAGAATGCCTATCAAGACGGAAAAACAGGAAAACATGTGAAGGACTCCCTATAGCTGTATTTTCTTTCTTCTGTAAGAAAAAAAGGAATGATTCAAAGTGCATCCCACATTTTACATTTGCATTGAAATTTAATTTTAAGGATATGATTTCTAATAAATTGGAATTTGCAAATAAATGGTTTCTCAGGTTTAAACATCTTTTGGGCAAAAGATGAGAAGTCCAATTCTACCATATGAGGCACCAAAATATGCAAATATTAGAAAACTAACTGTATCATCAAAAGAACATGATTTTAGGCAATAAACCTTTCCACTTCAGAAGGCTTGGCTTTATGACTTTATATCCAGTCAACCACATGAGCATTCTGAAGTTTTTCAGCGAAGAAAAATAAGCGTCTTTGAGGGGGAGGGGAACAGAAAAAAAGACATCAAAGGCATGCAGATGATGTGGTTTATACAGGACTTTAAAGTAGAACCACAAATGGCACATTTTAATTTTCACTGTAAATTTCTGGGGGGAAAATGCAGTTGTACCTTCTTATCCAGGATGTTCCTCATCTATTGATACCTGTCTCTCTCATTCTCTCTCTCTCACACACAGACACACACACACATACACACACATATGCACGCATGCACTCACAGGGGAATTACAAGGTTTCTAATTGGGAACGTTTTTCTCTGCTCTTTAATCCACTATGAATGTTTATCACTAAGCTAGTTCTCCCTTTAGCTTCAGGAGGCAGCCAGTAGCCCAGCAGGGGAGAAAGAGAGTCAGAGAATCAGTTCTGGAAGGTCTCCAGGTGAGGATTAGGAAGATTTTCCCCAAAAGGCATCAGCAGCACTGAATTTAGCATCAGTGAATTTAGGCATTCACTTGACCCTCTTCATATGAATCTGCTAGAGGTATGAAAGAGGGCGTTCACTTGAGACAAAGCAATCCCACTCCTGGAGCTGGGATAAGGCTCAGCTTTTCCTGAAACATCTGTCAGGATGCTTCAGAAAGCAGAGCAGCTGCACAAAGAAAGTAGGAGTACAGAAGGGAAAGCAGCGAAGTGAAATGGATACTGAGTAGACAACTAACCAAGGTCTGCTGATCAGAATGAAAATATTGACTGAATTAGTCTACTTCCTATGCACTTCCCAGGTGGCACTAGTGGCAAAGAACTGCCTGTCAATGTAGACAGACGTAAGAGACCTGGGTTGGATCCTTGGGTGGGGAAGATCCCCTGGAGAAGGAAATGGCAACCCACTTCAGGACTCTCACCTGGAGAATCCCATGGACAGAAGAGTCTCACAGGCTTCAATCCATAGGGTTGCATAGGGTAGTTCATGACTGAGTTGACTTAGCATGCACACACTCATTCCACTTCCTTTACTTTTTCCATTTAGAAAACAACAACAGAGCCAGCTATGTATGATTAGAATTTAATTATAGTAACCAGTCCATTCTAAAGGAGATCAGTCCTGGGTATTCATTGGAAGGACTGATGCTAAAGCTGAAACTCCAATACTTTGGCCACCTCATGCAGAGCTGACTCATTGGAAAAGACTCTGATGCTGGGAGAAATTGAGGGCAGGAGGAGAAGGCGACAACAGAGGATGAGATGGCTGGATGGCATCACCGACTCAATGGACATGAGTTTGAGTAAACTCCAGGAGCTGGTGATGAACAGGGAGGCCTGGCGTGCTATGATTCATGGGGTTGCAAAGAGTCGGACACAATTGAGCAACTGAACTGAACTGAACTTCAGGAAATCCTTCACCTCAAAAATCATCAAACTGCAAAGTAACCACTTGCACAAAACTCTAATATAAGGCACAAAAAGAATTAGAGATGATATAACTGTCAACATTCCCCCATACTCTAGAAATCATGTATTTCTACATAATAATAAAGTAATAGAAGTAAATGTCATATTTTTGACAAGTTTAGATCTCTACTCTGAATTGAAGGTCTTCAAGACTTCTCTTGGAGCAAGGGTCTTACAATGCTGAAATTCAACAGTTTTTCATTTTTCTCACTTTCCCTTACAAAATAATGAGCTACAGAAATGTTCTTGCCTCTGTACTTTAATAAGCAGCAAAATTCAAAACACTGTGGTAGACAGGAAATTTGAATCATAAGCACAATAATAAGAATGTTCTCTCTCAGTCATCCTTTCCCTACGTGAAAATAGTTTCACCTAGCATCTATGATCTTATAAATAAACAGCAAAGTATAAACACATGTTCCAAGTTGAGAATTAAGTCACTGTGTCTGTCCTAATGTTGTCTTGCACAAGTCATGAACAAGGCATGGTAAACCAATGTTTTATGGGTCCTACCAATCTCTGTACATACATTTTTAAGCTATTCAATCCTTGTTTCACATTTGTTGTAAAAATAAGCATCTTCTGTTTGAAAGAGCTGCAAATCAAGGATGCATGTAGCAGTGCTACTGTATATTATATTTGCTACATTTAATAAAACAAAGAGACAAAGTTTCAGTATAGTTTCAGAACTTTTATCAGTTGCTTCCATTATAGTGTTCAAGAGAATTGCAACAATAAATCCCAGGCAACAAATAAAATGTCTCCCATACAGTCTTAAGAGAAATCACAGACCCATCCAAGGCTTACACATTCAGTTAGATTTAAGATATTTTTATTAACCTAACAGCCATTGTGAAAGTCTCTACTGACAGAAGATCTCTAATTAACCTACTTCATATACTTTAAGGATGGAATTCAGTGTTACTAAAATAGTTGTTGTTTCTGATTAATTATTTCAGGCTGGCCAGTTGTAGGCCAGAGCTATGTATGTCAAAGTCATTCACTTAGTTAGCAATGACACCACTGGAAATTACTTTCCTATGAACAGTTCTTGAAATCTGGGCCCTTGGCTAAAACAAGTTATTGCAAAAGAGTAATAAATCTTAGAAACTGGTGGCCTGTCTCTTCTAATACAAAATAATGAATTTTTTAAAAAATAAGCTTCTTTTTAAAAGTTGAAATAGCAACACCTTTGCAACTTGGAATATGTACACAAGTTTAAAAGTCATCTATGCTGAGCCACTGAAACTAATGAAGTTAATAAACTAATGAAAAACTAAGGAGGTTATAAAAATACTAAGAAGCATGGGTATTGGGCTGGAATGGAAAAAACTAGACCCCTGACTTACTCAATCAACTACTAATCTATGCTCTTACAGTTCAGTTCAGTTATTAATATTTAGCTGTTTATTAACTACCCTATTACTTTTAACAGGAATTTCTAAAAGTTATTATACTTTAAATATGAGATTACTGGAACAATTTTACAAGCCTCTTTATAAACTCTAGGTTTGATCCCTAGGTCGGGAAGATTCCCTGGAAAAGGGAATGGCTACCCACTCCTGTATTCTTGCCTGGAGAATTCCATGAACTGAGGAGACTGGCAGGCTATAATCCATGGGGTCACAAAGAGTTGGACATGACTAACTAACACTTTCACTTTATAAAGTCTGCAATACTGACCTGATCACAATAAAATTACAAAATCTGTGTTTTTGTTTGAGATACTGTTTCTCAAAGTGTGATCCAAAGATCACCTGTGATGCTCCCAGGCTCTTCCTAAGACCTAATGAACCACAATCTCTGGAAATTGAGACCTGCAACCCTAAATTGTAGAAAAAGTTCTAAATAAGTCTGCACTGGTTGGAGCTATTGTTTTTACCAGTACATAAATTTTCAATGAATAGAGCTGACTTAGCACAAAATTAGCCCTCTTGATGTCATGCAATTAAGTTATAAGCTATTTGAATTAAGTGAGCTTCTATTCTTGCTTAAATATTTTTTATTAAGCTCTTATAGGATTCTTTGTCCTATGAAACAAAGAAATCATGTCTAATTCAATACGGTTGTCTCTCTGGTTTAGCTGCTGATTTTCTAGGACCTGAATGCAATATTCAACTATAAAGATTAAATAGTACCACCAAGTTAATCATGATTTTTGACTTTTTTTGTCCTGTTTTATTGTGTTTAATTTGAAAAGCTTTCTCTAATCCTTAATAGAAGTAAATGAGGTATAAACGAATCAATAAGTGATTTCAGAGTAGTTCTCGATTGATTCAGGCAATGGGAATACCATTTTAACTTCTCTTCTCAAAAGCCGACCAACAGGAATTTCTTTTCCTGGCTAATAAGAAAAGAAATTTAACAAAATAAATCCTGAATCTAATATTTAGACTATGAATTTATGCTCACAAGTATTTCTTCAAGTTCAACTAAACATCTATGTCACTATATATTGAAAGAACAAAGGAATAATGAAGTTATAAAATCACAGTTTTCCAACTACAGTAGTAAAACCTGATTTAGGCAAGCACCATCAATGGATGCTAAATCCAAGGGGAAAGCTTTTATTATAAACAGGATATTTAAAACATCTCAAAGTATTTCCCTATAAACTACTTATTAATTTCCAAAGGAGAAAAGTTAAATATGGAAGAGAAATTGAATGACTCTTGAACGAAATAATAAAATAATGTCAACAATGCCTTTAATTTTTATTAAAATTAAAGTATAGAAGAACAATTTACATGCAGCTCAACATTGTTTTAAAGTGGTTTTCCTATTCTGATTAAAGCTTTATATTTAAAATGTCTACAAGATAATGCGCTTCACAGGCTTGAGACTGTCAAACATTACCACAAAGGCGACTGTATTAGCAGCTGCATTGCATAATGATCCAGGTAACACTGTATATTTGTTTAGTTCAGCCTGTGTCATAAAGTGCTATTCATAGGTGGGAAAGTAGCAAATGCTGGACTGGATGAGTTACAAGCTGGAATCAAGATTGGTGGGAGAAACATCAACAACCTCAGATATGTGGATGATAACACTCTAATGGCAGAAAGTGAAGAAGAACTAAAGAACCTCTTAATGAGGGTGAAAGAGAAGAGTGAAAAAGCTGGCCTAAGACTAAATATTAAAAAAATGAAGACCATGGCATCCAGCCCCATCATTTCTCAAACAGAAGGGGAAAAAGTGGGAGTAGTGACAGATTTCCTCTCCTTAGGCTCTAAAATCACAGTGGATGGTGGCTGCAGCCATGAAATCAGAAGATGACTGCTTGTTGGCAGGAAAGCTATGACAAGCCTAGACAGTGTGCTGAAAAGCAGACACATCACTTTGCCAACTAAGGTCCGTACAGTCAAAGCTATGGTCTTTCCAGTAGTAAAATATCATTGTGAAAGCTGGACCATAAAGACGGCAGAGTGCCAGAAAATTGATGCCTTCAAACTGGTGCTGGAGAAGACTTTTTAGATTCCCTTGGACAGCAAGGAGATCAAATCAGCCAATCTTAAAAGGAATCAACCCTGAATATTCATTGAAAGGACTGATGCTCAAGCTCCAATATTTTGGTCACCTGATGCAAACAGCTGACTCATTGGAAAAGATTCTTATGCTAGGAAAGATTGAGGGCAGGAGGAGAAGAGGGCATCAGAGGGTTAGATAGCTGGATGCTATCACTGATGCAATGGATGTGAACTTGGGCAAACTTCGGGAGATGGTGAGGGACAGGTAGGCCTAGCATGCTACAGTCCATGAGGTTGTAAAGAGTTGGATATGACTGGATGACTGAACAACAACATACATATATATATATATAAAACAGAGCTAAGAATTTTAGTCAGTTAAAATATGTAAATGCATTCCAAAATGATTAATGCTATCGATGCTAATAAATAATCCTTGAGAAGGATAGATCATCACTAAAATATTAGTTTTCTTTCAGCCAAAAGTGCATAATCTGAATCTAATCATGAGAAAACACTAGATAAACACAAACTGAGAAACACTTAACTTTCTCTGTTCTTTACAAACATCAATGTCACAAAAACAAAGAAAGGCTAAAGAATCATCCACATGTAAAAAGCCTGAAGAGATGTTAACATGATGTCATCCTTGACTAGGGGAAATAAAAACTGCTATAAGGATATTATTGGGACAACTGACAACACTACAATAAGGATACAAGTATTTTCAGCGTTAAAGTTGAAAACTGTACTGTAATTATGTAAGAGAACGTTCTCAGTTCTAGGAAAGAAACACTTAAGTATTAAACGGTGAAGAGATATGATCAAAGAAACCTAATTCTCAAATGGTTCTGGTGAGAAAAACAATACTTTACACACACACGAATACACACACACACAAAATGAAAAGAAAGTCTTAAGATATGGACAAAAAAATAAATTTCTTAAATCTGTGTAAATGCTTTCTGAGCATTCTTTGTACTACCATACAACTTTTCTATAAGTAAAAATTGTTTCAAAATAAAAAGTAAAATCTGATCTTTACAATTTAAAAAAAAGAAAGAAAATAATTTGGCATTAGGACTTAACAAAGCTGAAGAAGCATATTGAGCAGAATACAAGGCAATTCTACTTGCAGATATGTATCTTAAAGAAACTCTTAACCATGCGCACAAGGAAATATATGTAAGAATGTTTCTTGTGACTTTGTTTCTTTTAGCAAGAATTGGAAACAATCAAATTGTCATCAAAAATAGAATGTAAACATGAAAGCAGAAGTGTTAGTTGCTCAGTCATGTCTGACTCTATGCAATCCCAGGGACTATAGTCTGCCAGGCTCCTCTGTCCATAGGCTTTCCCAAGCAAGAATACTGGAGGGGGTTGCCATCACTCCTCCAGGAGATATTCCCCACCCAGGAATGGAACCAGAGTCTTTTGCATTGCAAGCAGATTCTTTACCATCTGTAGCACCAGGGAGTCATGAATTACAGCATACTCATTAATGAACACTATGTATTGAATACTTCAATCAGAGCTACATATGTTAAGATGGATAATCCTAAAAGTAATGTTGATGTGAAAAACTGTTTGTTGTCAAATGATATACAATGATACCAAATTTTGTAACATATTAAAACATAAAAAGTACTAGAAATTTATCAGTGCAAATATATGTATCTATATATAAAAACAAGCATGATGAAAACTGAATAGTAAATTCTAAATAATAAAATTAACCTTGGGGAGTGACCAGTGTAACCTAGGAAGGGTACACACCAACCTTCAATTGCCTCACAGTATTTTATTTCTGTAGGAGAAGAAGCAAACCAAAATGCTAAAATATGAGAAATCTAGATAGTGACTATATGGATATATATTATCATTGTCTATCATTTTCAGTGTTTCAAAGATATTACATAAGAAATTTTGTTTAAAGATTTTAAAAGTTCTAATTAAACAACATAAATGCAGAGAAGCTCAGTTCAATCCTCTTGGCCACAAAGGAGGACCTTTGGCCACAATAAAACATAATAAACTAATGTTTAATTAATTTCTATAATATGCAAACACTCTTTGCTACTATAAACTCATCAAAACAGTTTTTCAGTAATTCACACCAGGTACTTCAGCCTTTTGTATTACAAATCCCATCATATGATTATAGATTAGTCAATCAACTTTATTTTCTAATATGTTTAACTACTCAGCAAATCTTTGTTCTCTTATTGTTTTGCCTCACATTGGCTGTAGGGTTTACTTAAGTTGTTTTCTGCAGTTCTCCCTGAAGCTGCAAATTTCATACCTGGGTTGGATGATATTTATTAAGGCTAAAAAGGTATTACCCTTCATGGTTACAACAGAATTCTGGGCAGCATCAGGGCTACATTGAGATCACAGAGCCTACGGGTCATGGTCATTTCTTCAGCTGCACAGTATTTTTATCAAAGTTAACAGCCTGTGCAGGCATCGCATGATATGAAATGCTAACAGAAATGTGCTGCATAGACCAGGGAAAAAAGTATGAAATGTAGTTTAAATTATTACAAGAAAAGAAACAGGGCTCTACAATGGAGGAAATTGGAGATTGAAAATAGAGCATCTCAGTTTTGTTCTGCCACTCATTCCTTGTGGCCTTAAGCAACCCACATCCGCTCTCTCAACCTGGGATTACTCACACAGAGATAATGACAATGTCCTGCCAACTTCACAGTATTGGTGTGAGGCCTGAAAGAGATGACACACGCAGAAGTGCTTTGTGAACGATAAAGCATTCAAAAACCACAAAGTGTGACTGTTAGTATTCTGATCCTTTCAGAGCCAAAAAATATCCTCACAAAATGAATACAATAAAATTCTCAGAAACAGACAAGGAATATTAATTTGGTAGTTTCTGGAAGCTATGGTTTGTATGTGAGTAGATCTGCTGCAAGAAAATCTCCAAGAATACATAAATAACTGTTCAAGATATCATAATGGAACTCTGTTCAGAGTAGGATTATACAAGGAGAATGAAGGAACATGACTGAAGTACTTCCTTCAGAAATTATTCAGAGACTGAATTAATTGGTGATTGCAATTTGTGTTAAAAGTTAAAGTGGACACTAGCTGGAAGGGAGTGGCAAGATGAAAAGCGCCAAGAATGTTTGCTTTCTTCAAAGCAGTGGTTTATAAAGTATACTCAGTGGATACCTAGGGTCCCTCAGAACCTTCCTGGAATTCACGATGGCAAAATTATTTCCATAATAACACTAAGATGCCATTTGCCATTTTTGCTGTGTGGAAACTTGCTCAGATAGTGAAAAAGCACTGAAGGAGGAATCGCTGGTGCCTTAGCACAAATCACGGCCAGAAGACCAAACAGTATTAGTTATCTTTATAGTCTTCACTGGCACATACTAGCAAGCTTTATAACAAATGTTTGTCTCATATAAGAATGTCCCTGATGAAGCAATTAAAAAAAAATTCTATTATATCTCAAGCCTTGACTCAGTTTTTTTTTTATTCTGTGTGATAAAATGACAGAAAGCAATTGCTGCATACTAAACTGTAAGAGGCATTTTAAGGAACAGTACACTTATGTGTGTGTGTGTGTGTTTTAACTGTCAACTGAACCAGCACTTTTTCATATAGCATCATTTTTACTTGAAGGAACAACTGACAGACAGACTACAATTTTTCAGGCTTGGGTTTGGGGCAGACATTTTTGGTAAAGAATCTGCCTGCAATGAGGGAGACTCTGGTTCGATCCCTGGGTTAGGAAGATCACCTAGACAAGAGAATGGCTACCTACTCCAATATTCTTGCCTGGAGAATTCTATGGACAGAGGAGCCTAGCGGGCTACAGTCTGTGGGACTGCAAACAGCTGGACACAACTGAGTGATCAACAGAGAGGTAATACTGTTGCTTCAGGGAAAACAACTGAGAATATTCATTGCCAGTAATAACATTAAGGCTTTCAAGCAGAAGTTAGAAGTTTGAAAAACTTCTAATAACCTCTGAGAGCATAACAGCTTCCCAGTGCTATATTTTCTGATTAGATTGGTGGTGATATTAAAAAATGGGATTTGTTTATGCTGTGTAATGAAATGCATCAACAAATGGAAAATCTACAAAACTCAGTGAACAAACATTTTCTAAATGACCAATAAATGACTACAGTATTATGCCTGGGTAAAGTAACTGTTCAAAGTACATGATAGATCAATGGATTTTAAAACAAGGTACAAAAAGTTCATTAAAATGTTTATGAATAATCCTTAAGAAAGTATCACTTGTTGAATTTCAGTGCAGACCTAAAGAAGAATGTCCATGTCTTATGAAAATACTCCTCTCACTTCTCCAATCAATGAAGTGGGCTAAAACCAAAACATAGGAAATGTAAATTTAGAATGGAGTTGAGTGACGGAGTGGAAAGAAAGGAAATTATCCAATTCTATCACATGATTCTTCAACAAGACCTGTGCACATTACAGTGCATATTGTACCTCTCACACTTCCGTGCAATTTTGCTTCAAAAAAGAGCACTCATAGGTGATGTTCTGTCCTAAGGTTAACTAGACCCCTTTTGTCCAATTGTGGCAAGCATCTACCCTCCCTTATCCTCTAGTCCTGTAGTCTTTTGTCAGTGTTTGACAGGTATAGAAGTATAAATGTCCAGTTCATTTAAGTTGGGTTGAAACAGTAGCATAACTCATACTACAGAAACTCCCACAAAATTTTAAACTTCAGTTACAATTGGAGAGACTTGTGGCTCAGAGGTTAAAGTGTCTGCCTGCAATGCGGGAGACCTGGGTTTGATCCCTGGATCAGGAAGATCCCCTGGAGAAGGAAATGGCAACCCACTCCAGTATTCTTACCTGGAGAATCCCATGGACGGAGGAGCCTGGTGGGTTACAGTCCACGGAGTCCCAAAGAGTCAGACACGACTGAGTGACTTCACTTTCACTTTGCCTGAAATTACATCTCTTTTTTCCTTTCCCTGTCCTGCCCTTTCCCATTTATTACTTCTTAACTCTTCTCTCACTTTATTATTTGAAAATAAATCCTCAGCGTAGCATTCTAGAGAATTCTAGTGTGTATTCTAGTAGATACTGGTGTAGATTCTAGTGTAGCTTCTAGAGAATCCAACATCAAACAGCTAGTTAAAAGCCATTTACTTATTTGATCAATGCTGCTCTTTGAATTCCTGGTATATGATAATCAATTTGATTCCCACAGTAATTGAAAGGTTAGTGTACAACTTCATTTTCTATCAACATAATTCTAGCTAAATATTAAGTGAGTGAATTAGGAAGGGAGAAAGTATAACTCTGCCAACAACAACAACAACAACAAAAGTCTGGTTATGGTCTTTGCTTCATTTTTTCAGAAAGTGCATGATCACATGCAACATTTCTGAGTCCTCGACATTAAAACATTCTTTTAGAAAACAGGCTACAAGGAAAAGGAAATACTAGAACAATCCTGTGATGGGACAGAAGGAATAGAAGTACATAGAACCATATGAGCAAGATGTAGGTCAAGATAATAATCAGTGGAGAGGAAATGACTGAAAACAATACCAATGTCCAGCGAGAAGGTGACTGGTGAACTGACTTCCCTAATGAAATGGGAAGGATCAGGATAAAAAGGAAGGTAATGGATAAGAAGGTAAATGAGCACCCAGAAAATACTGACATGGAAAAAAAGGCAGGGGAGGGAGTGACCAGGGAGAGGTGAGGTGAGCAGGCAACATTCAAAGGTTCCAGACTCTTTTCTCTGGTGCTACCAGAACAGAGAGCAGTACTGGTGAGACACTACAGCCGGTTTCATAGCGTAGGCACCCACACCGCCATTTCCTTCTCGGCAGTATTCCACCTAGACCAATATGCATTTTCGCACACTCTTCTGCATTATTCCATTAACACTGTTTTTCTATCCTCTTCCCTTTTTTCTACATTTCAATTGCTCCCTAAATCATTACGTAAAGAGAACACAAACTTCGACTCTGGGCAACACACTATTCCCCAAAAATCAATAAGCAAAGAAGAAAGTTGGGGGGATATATTACACATTTTCCACCTATTTTGTTTTAGGCTTACCTTAAAAGCCAGTTTCTTTCTTTCTTTTTTTTTTAAGCACCCAAGAGAAAACACACATCATAGAAATCTGTTCTGAACAAAACTGTTATCTACCAACAATTTCCTTTGCCAGTCTCAAAGGACAGTGGTACAAAAGAATTCTAGGCATATATGTGTCTATAAAGTTAATATCTAAAGAGACAAAAACTGGGTAGAGACCTTCAATAAGACTGTTCTCATAACTCTGCCTAAGTCAGGAATGCATCCCTTTTAATACTTCAAGCACATAACACATATCTGATCATGACTATGCATGTTTGTCATCTTATGTCTCTTTATGTTTCAGTTCAGTTCAATCGCTCAGTCGTGTCCGACTCTTTGTGACCCCATGGACTGCAGCACACCAGGCTTCCCTGTCCATCACCATCTCCTGGAGCTTACCCAAACACATGTTCATCAAGTCGGTGCTGCCATCCAACCATCTCATCTTCTGTCGTCCCCTTCTCCTCCCACCTTGAGTATTTCTCAGCATAGGTCTCTTCAAATGGGTCAGTTCTTCACATCAGGTGGCCTCAGTATTGGAACTTCAGCTTCAGCATCAGTCCTTTCAATGAATATTCAGGACTGATCTCCTTTAGGATGGACTGGTTGGATCTCCTTGCACTTCAAGGGATTCTCAAGCGTCTTCTCCAACACCACAATTCAAAAGCATCAATTCTTCAGCGCTCAGCTTTGTTTATAATCCAACTCTCACAATCATATACAACTACTTGAAAAACCATAGGTTTGACTAGACAGACTTTGGTTGTCAAAGTAATGTCTCCAGTTTTTAATATGCTGTCTGGGTTGGCCATAGCTTTTCTTCCAAGGAGCAAGCATCTTTTAATTTCATGGCTGCAGTCATCATCTGCAGTGATTTTGGAGCCCTCAAAAATGAAGTTGGTCACTGTTTCCATTGTTTCCCCATCTATTTGCGATGAAGTGATGGGATGAGATGCCATGATCTTAGTTTTCTGAATGTTGAGTTTTAAGTCAACTTTTTCACTCTCCTCTTTCACTTTCATCAAGAGGCTCTTTAGTTCGTCTTCGCTTTCTGCCATAAGGGTGGTGTCATCTGCATATCTGAGGTTACTGATATTTCTCCTGGCAGTCTTGATTCCAGTTTGTACTTCATCCAGCCCAACATTTCAAATGATGTATTCTGCATCTAAGTTAAATAAGCAAAGTGACAATATACAGCCTTAACATACTCCTTTCCCGATTTGGAATCAGTCTATTGTTCCATGTCCAGATGTAACTGTTGCTTCTTGATCTGCATACAGATGCCTTAGGAGGCAGGTAAGGTGGTCTGGTATTCCCATCTCTTTCAGAATTTTCCAGTTTGTTGTGATCCACACAGTCAAAGGCTTTAATGTAGTCAATAAAGGCTTTGGTGTAGTCAGAAAAGCAGAAGTAGATGTTTTGCTGGAACTCGCTTGCTTTTTCTGTATTTTTATGCTTAAATGTTATCAATAAAGCATTCTTATAGGCAGAATTGTAGGACATATGAGGAAGAAAAAAACACATCACATGGTAGGTAGCCCATTTAAAAATTAACCCAGATTATTATTTACAACAGTTCAAATGAATCAATAACTTTGGAATGATATTTGAAAATTTCCTTCTACTATTAATCTGTTTTATTACTTGTATTTGTTAGCGAGCCTAACATGACAAGCATAAAGTGATTTCTAAACCTCTTCTATGGAAACACAGCCCTAGGACACAGAAATCCCTCAGAAATAGCATCAGGATGGACTTCAGTTAGGCTAACCAAGAATCCTCTCATTAAGAGATGATCTGCTATTGAAATAGTTTCACCTTTGAACTTTATTTTTTAAAAGTTTCTTGAACACAAAATAATTCTCTTCTCCCAAATTTAAGACTAAGTACCAGCTGCATGATGCCAGCATATAAATAAGTCACAGAACTAAAAAGCTGTCAAGGTGAGGACAGGAGCATTTGGGACATGTGCCAGGATACAGCATGCATCTAGCATCAGAGTACATAATACAGTTAGCTGCATTAATCTATTGCAATCAATTCGTATCAGGAGAAGAATAGGTTATCATTTAAAAAAAAAAAAATCAAACTCCAGAAAAAGAACTTACCTTTTATGAGGAAGGAAATAAAGGAAAAAGGCAAAAAGGTCTTGATCTGGAAATATCTTCGAAATGCCAGGCAGCATGGAGCTCCAAGCACAAATATCAGGGTGGCTTCCTAATAATTGTGGGGACCATAATAATTGTGGGGACCAACACAGTCCCTCAGGTCAGCTCTCAAGTATGTGTTGGAAGTGCAGAGGACTGGGGAACAAGTTGAAGTTTACAGCTGTATTCATCCCCAGAAAATGATCATATATTGGGCAAGTTCAGGAAGTTTTGTATGAGACTTCTTAACTTGAGCAAAGACAGTATTCCTGCCACTAAGATTTTGTCCAAAATGCATAAACATTTTCTATTTATTTACAAAAGGAAGACTACAATTAAATAAATTAAATAAATCAATTTTTAAAAAGAAATTTAACAAAGGACCTCAGCCATTTTAGGAAAGAAGCATTTTATTATACTGTAAAAAATAGCAATAAATATATGGAAGGCAAAAGGTAAAATAGTTTATACCTTTCATAAATGACCAAGACAGAGTATGCATTAAAGTACAAAACAGGTAAATCAACAAGCACTAGCAATATTGGTTTTCCTTTTAATGACCTATTATTAATATCATGCGTGGGCTTCCCCACTGGCTCAGACAGTAAAGAACCTACTTGCCAGTGCAGGAGACCTAAGAGAAGGGGGTTCGATACTTGGGTTGGGAAGATCCTATGGAGAAGGAAATGGCAACCCACTCCACTATTCTTGCCTTGCAAATTCCATGGACAGAGGAGCTGGTAGGCTACAGTCTATGGGGTCACAAAGAGTCAGATATTACTGAGCACATACACACACACAACATCACACGAAGCCCTGATTTGTCATATATCTGAAATACTAACAATTTACCAACACACCAACAGTGCAGAAACCTACAGTTCTTCTACTTAATCACATTTATCACAAAAAAATTTCTCTCCAAACTGATGACAGATATACTCCAATGGAAACAAAATCAATTCTTAATAATTACCTGTTTAATTCTTTAAAAAGTGACTGATTTAAACAGTCCTCAACTTCTGTTTCCCAGGAAATACTGAAACATTATTTTGTAAGAATCCTTTTCCTTTTTATATTGTAGAAGACAGTTGAATTACAATATTATTCATTTTATACCTATTTATTTTATACCTAGTAGTTTGTATTCCAAATACTGAAATTATTGAAAGCATGTCATCTATGGGTTAGGATAGTGATACATATGTACCAATTATGATTTAATCAGCTCTGGGTATGAAAATTATCAACAGGTGATCAAGAAAACTATTTTTTCTTAAGAGTTGAAATCCTCCCTGCCTTCTTATAGGGAAGATTCTGCAGAACATGATACATGTATTCCAAATGCTCCCACACCACTTCCCCCATTCCCCTCCCAGCCATCTTCCACCTTTCTAGGTTAATATGTGTCATTTAAGTGCCTAACTTATCATGGAGAATGACCTCAACAAGGGATAAAGTTAGATTTACTGAGGAATTTCCAATGTTTTTGACTAAGAGACAAAGAATTATTGTATATATTAAACACTCCATGCCATTAGGGTGTACTAGGCTTTTGCATTTTAAAGGCAAATGTTTGATAAGGTTCAATTAGACATATTTTTTCATTTACTAAATGTCTAAATGAGAAGGAAATTCTACATTGGAAAAATGCTCAGAAAAAGCCCAAGTGTACAGAACTGAAGATTATGCAAGCTTTGGTAGAAATCTCTGTGTTACACTTTTTCTAGATGTAATTTCAAGAAGGACCCTAGACAGTGTGGGTTGGGCTAGCATATGGTTTATTTTGACTTCTATAAAACAACAGGGATTTGCATGTTTCAATAAATATCTAATCATAACCACAGATCATCTCTTTGGACTTCACCAAATAGAAAGCAAAGCAAAAAAGAAAAAAAAAAAAAAGCTAAATGGGGCACCAAGACCTTTATTTACAAAAGAAAAGAGAAAGGAGTGCTGAAGGCATTTGTTTTGATGATGAAAATGGAGTAGTACCTGGTGCTCAGTAATCCTCATCACTGAATCATTCTACAACTAATTTAATACACATGAAGGATACTTTCCTGTTTGTAAATAATTCACTTCTTCGCTTTACAAGCATGTACTGAGGTCTGATATCAACTTAAACGTTAGCAAGTTCCTCCATACTCTAGACCACAGAGGGATTTGAGGAATAAAGAGATGGGAAAGAAAAAAAAAAAAAATTCAGAAGGAAGATCAACAAGATCAAGTACTTATTTTGCACTTATTTTTAAAACAGTTTTGATAATAAAGTTAATATATTCATAAAAGTGTTGTATAATTTCAAGAAACCTTAAACTTCATAGTTTATCTTCAAAGAAAATGGATATGGGACAATGCTAGCTCTGTTTCATAGAAAACTTCAGGTTGAAGTAGTGTTACATATATGCATTGATTTCCACACTTTTTTTTCACCAAATACTCAGATGCCCAGCTCTGGGTTGAGACCTGAAGATACTATAATGCTATATAATATCTCTTTCTCAATTTAGTTAGTGGTTGAAAGAAAGACAGACAAATAGTAATCAAACAAGTTACTAAGTATGCAATTATGAAATAAGGTACAAGCCAAAGAAAGAAAATGCAGAGAGAGCTAGCAATATCTGTAACAAAGCACACAAACTTGGGCTTGGGGTAACTGAAGATAGGGGACAAAGAAGGCTTTATTTAAAAGAAACGCTTGGATTGAGAGTAAAGAATGGCTAGACATCAACAGAAAGCAGGTGGGATCTATCAAAAGCAACAAAATGCACAGAATCCCTATCATGGGCAGGGATTGGGAGATGGAAAAAAGAAGAGGTCACCAAGGAGCAAAAATAAACAATGAACCTGGAATATCAACAATCAAGTAAGCAGAGGAACCTAAAAAAAGACTTCTACCTCAGGTTACATAGGGACTAACTCTTTAGGACATACAAGCAGACCCAGTAACAAGACAGATTTAGTGTACTCTGGTAAGGGAAATCTCTAAGAAAAATCAGTCTCTCACTCTGATCATACTATTTTGTGTAAGCAAAGTATATAAAAAGAGAACCTTCAGGACAGTGTCCATATCTCAGCAGGCAGAGATAATAATAATATAGTGAAGAGACACCCACAGGGAGATGCAGTGATTTTTCATTTGGAGGGCAGATTCATATTTGTTCAGTTTTTGTTTTGTTTTCTTTTTCTTTTGTTTGTTTTACCGAATACAGCGGGGTTGCATGCATTATTTTATTTGAAATGTTATATGAAAATGGGAGGCAAGGGTGGAGAGGAGGCAGGTAACAGACTTTGTGGGGACATTTAGGCAACATTAGTAACTATGGTCTTCATCTTAAAATCAATGAAGATAATGAAGGCTATTCACATGAGAGTAAAATTGAATTTTCAAAAGATCACTTTGGAGGGAGTAGGGCAGAAGGTTATATGAAGCTGAGTAGATGCAGAGACACTGGTTAATCAACGCTTGCAGTCTTCCAGGACTCAGATGTGTCACGGGAGATGGACGGCGGTGGATGAACATAAGATCAACAGGACTCTGTGGTAGAAGCAACAGAGAAATGAGGTGGCAAAAGGCTTCAAGGATAAATTTGAGACATGGCTCTTATACAGCTGGATGTGTTGCGGCTGTTCTTCACTAAGTAAACACTGACAGAGAAGCTGGTTCAGTCTAGAGCATGCTGAGTCTGAGGTGCCCTTGAGACAGACAAGTGGAGATGTCAGACAGATAATTAAATGAAGCCTGGAGTTCAGATAAGAAATCTGGCATAGCAATCAGATAGAATAGAAGAGTGGCAAAAATGCCATTTTTACAATAATATGTCTAGCATAAAATAGTACTTAAGAAATAAGAATTAAGAAAAAGTTATGAAACATGTATATATTCTAGAGATCTTAATTTCAATTCATAATAATATTCTATTGCATTTGTTATTCCTTTGGTTTTAAAGTAGTGAAAGCATTAATTAATATGCAAGACATTAAACATTAACTAGCAAATGTATACTCCTTCACCAGTCAATCAGATTAGTCAACTAGTAATATATTGGAGTTTGGAAGGAATAAAGTGAAACTGAAAGTTGCTCAGTCGTGTCCGACTCTTTGTGAACCCATGGACTATACAGTCTATGGAATTCTCCAGGCCAGAATACTGGAGTGGGTAGCTATTCTCTTCTCCAGGGGATGTTCCCAACCCAGGGGTTGAACCAGGTCTCCCGCATTTCAGCATTTCAGATGGATTCTTTACCAGCTGAGCCACAAGAGAAGTCCTTGGAAGGGATAAACAGAAAATACCGAATATATTTAAATTTAAAAATTTAAACCCAAGCAACAAAGAATTTCAAGTAACCTTGAGGGACAAAAACATTCATTCTCAAGACCACACTTGGGACCACAAAGTGGAACTTAAGAGGACTTAGTTTAACAAATGAATGCAACTGGAATATTTTATACTAATAATAAATATCACAATAAAGCAGTTAATAATTTGGGGTAGTGACATATAAAACACAATAAACAAGTTACAAAATACAATCACTTCCAGAAGCTCTTTGATTAAAATATTTAGTTTACACTGTTCAAAGATCACACTGTCCCTGAAAGAATCACATTCATGTACACCTACAAACGCAGAGGTTAATGTGTCTTTTGTTCTTTTGTTTTACTTTAGCAGTTTAAAACAGTAATTTGGAAGAAGACTTTGGGTTTTCATTTTGAAATATGCTACTGCTGCTGCAGCTAAGTCGCTTCAGTCGTGTCTGACTCTGTGCGACCCCAGAGACGGCAGCCCACCAGGCTCCCCCATCCTTGGGATTCTCCAGGCAAGAACACTGGAGTGGGTTGCCATTTCCTTCTCCAATGCATGAAAGTGAAAAGTCAAAGTGAAGTCGCTCAGTCGTGTCCGACTCTTGGCAACCCCATGGACTGCAGCCCACCAGGCTCCTCCATCCCTGGGATTTTCCAGGCAAGAGTACTGGAGTGGGGTGCCATCGTCTTCTCCATTTGCAATATGATAATTCAATAAATCAAAAGTGGAAATTATCTCCACCCTGCCTTTATGAAGATAATATGGTAGGTAAATAAGAATTTTAATATCTTCCTAAACACTTTAATAAATAATATAAGAAATATCTTTTTAAAAGAAAAACAGCTAAATAAGCGGTGTATGTGTATACATACACAAAAAAAGGAAAAATACTTATTTAAAAAGCTGAAAATTGTTCACAACTCTTACAACAATCAAAGTACTTGTTCTATCTTTCCAAGTATTTATAAACTGATAACTAACCTAATCCTAACCTGTCTCCATTTTTCAAATGGTTAAGGTAAATTATTCTGATATTTAAAAGTGAAAGTGTCCATCACTCAGTCAGGTCTGACTCTTTTGCAACCCCATGGATTGTAGCCCCGAGCAAGCTCCTCTGTCCATAGGATTCTCCAGATAAGACTACGGGAGTGGGTTGCCATGCCTCCTCCAGGGGAACTTACAGATCCAGGGATCCGACTGGTGTCTCTTATGTCTAACCTGCAATGGCAAACCTGCACTAGCACCTTCTGGGAAGCCCACGCTTTTTTAAGCTTTTTTGCATGAAAGCTTAGTAAACTTCATACTTACAGATGAAAATCAAATGGTAAACCTTATCTTTTGTAAATATAACTTTTTCTCTTAACTGCCACACAGGTCTTTGGTTCTTCCAAAAAGTCCAGTTCTTTCCCTCCTTAGGGTACAGTTTAGTTCAGTTCGGTCACTCAGTCGTGTCTGACTCTTTGCGACCCCATGGACTGCAGCACGCCAGGCCTCCCTGTTCATCACCAACTCCCAGAGTTTACTCAAACCGATGCCCACTGAGTCAATGATGCTATCCAACCATCTCATCCTCTGTCGTCCCCTTCTCCTCCTGCCCTCAATCTTTCCCAGCATCAGGGTCTTTTCCAATGAGTCAGCTCTTCACATGAGGTGGCCAAAGTATTGGAGTTTCAGCCTCAGCATCAATCCTTCCAATGAACACCCAGGACTGATCTCCTTTAGGATGGACTGGTTGGATCTCCCTGCAGTCCAATGGACTCTCAAGAGTCTTCTCCAACACCACAGTTCGAAAGCATCAATTCTTCAGTGCTCAGCTTTCTTTATAGTCCAACTCTCACATCCATACATATCTTAGGATACAGTGCTCCACAGTATCAGCTGCAGATTGGTTCTAGAATCTTCATGGCTAATAACATCTGCAAATCTCAAATCCATTACCTGTATATAAAATGACACAGTACAGTCGGCCATCCTTATCCCCAGATATAAAAATCTGTGAATACAGGTGGCTAACTGAATTTACACAGGCTTTCTTCCAAAACCCATGAAGCTAAATAACTCTTAAGCATCCATCAGGTCTCTGCTCAGTTTTCTTAATATTCCCCATGGAGGGGAATATTAAGCAAGCCCTCCCTGCTTGCCGCCTCTCTCATCATGCACTGTTCTTTTCCTCACGCCAGTTGTCATCTTTCCAGGAGTAGGAAATGTTAACCCACTCCAGTATTCTTGTCTAGAGAATCCCATGGATAGAGGAGCCTCGCTGGCTACAGTCCATGGGTCACAAAGAGTTAGACACGACTGAGCATGCATGCACGTAAAAACTGTCATCTTACTGTGCTTCTTTGTTTAATCTGTCTTCCCTAATACGATATTAGAGTCATAAGGGAAATATTCACATCAATTTTATCTTTCAAGAGCAACACATATTTTAGGGGCTTAGTAAATATTTATTAAGTGAAAAAAAATGAATCAAAGATGACTGAATAGATGAGTAAAATAAAGCCAGAGAACCACAAATAAATATGCATTACAATGTTCATTTAAAAGTTCTTTAAGTGGAGACACTTTGAAAATAAGTGAGATACTTCTCTGAGAATTTCTCACCCAGTATTATAGGATACAACTGTCAAGTGTGGTGATTTTTTGATAAGGAATACTGCCAGATTTTAGAGTGCCCTCTAGGAAGTCAATTTGAATTTTAAAACAATTCAAAATGGAAAACGGGGAGAAAAACTAAAAAATAAAATCCTCAACTAAACGAAATCATTTCCTCATACCTGAAAATTTAATATCACACACGATACAAAATAAATAATAAATGTGCAACAAACAAATAAGTGCCTAATAGTCCTACAACTGTTCTCACAGTTTTAAGTGTAGACAGAAAAAAGTGAATTTATATACAACACTTCAATTACTCTTACAAAATTTAGAGAAGTGTTAGGATATAGAATTTTTGCCAGTGTATTTGTTTCTGTAGACCTGGAAAGAATTTAGAATGTCAGGAACAAAGTATCTCCTAATTGAAGAATTCACAAACACCAATAAAAATAACTTGCAAATCTCACAGAAATGCATACATTCTTTCCTAGTTAATTCACCATACTGGCTCATTTGGGGGGTTTTAAAAAAAAGAAGAGAAAAATCACTTAGCTATATATGAACTCAGGAGCTATCACCTGGGGAGACCTCAGCTCAGGGGAAAGTTATACAGCACAGCACAGCAGAAACAGACTGGAAAGGCAGGCTCTCAAGTAACCCCAGTCTGTCTCTGAAATGCTCAATTTCCAAAACCAATGAATTTTTAAACATAATTTTAAACTTTTTATTTTATATTGAAATATAGCCAGTTAACAATGTTGTTACAGTTTCAGGTGGAGAGCAAAGGGACTTAGCCATACATATACATATATGCATTCTCCCCTGAACTCTCCTGCCATCCAGGCTGCCACATAACACTGAACAGAGTTCCTTGTGCTATTAGTAGGTCTTTGTTGGTTATCCATTTTAAATATTGTTGTTCAGTTGCTAAGTCATGACACCATGGACTCTAGCCCATCAGGCTCCACTGTCCATTGGAATTTCCTAAGCAAGAATATTGGAGTGAAATGACATTTTCTTCTCCAGGGGATCTTCCTGACCCAGGGATCATCAAACGTGTGTCTCCTGATTGGCAGGCAGATATTTTACCACTGAGCCACCTGAGAAGCAATTTTAAATACAGCAGTTTGGTTCTTTTTCCCCCCAAAACCAACAAATTTCTCTTTTCCTTCCTTTCTTTTTCTTCTTCTTTCATGCTTTATTAATACTACATATCAGTCTTATATATAGCAGACCTCAATAATTAATATTATAAAAGCCAGGGAGATCAGAGAGGCAGGAAGGTATCACATTCTTGCTTGTAGAGACAGATAAAACAAGCCAGCACTGATGCCAGGGTCAGTCTAGAAACAGAATTCCAGCAGCTGCCTGTCTTTTAAGCTCCCACCCCATATGACCTAAAAGAAGGATTTGACTGATAAGGATCTCTTAAAAGGTAAAATATTTCTGTGAGAAAATGATAAAAGCTGAACAGAGAGCTGGACCAATATAGACATGCTATGGAGAAAAAAAATTTTTTTTTGGTAATTTGTAATAGTGTATGGTGCGTCAAAAAATCAAGGGCTTGCAATCAGACGGACCTAGTTTGAGTGCAAATCGTGCCACATATGAGCTGAATGACCTTGACTAAGTTCCTTATATTCTCTGAATCTTAATTTTCACATCTGTAAAAATAAGAGTAACAACTATCTTTCAGAATTATTCTGAAAATTAAGTTGGAATATGTGCAATGTACTTGCTGTAACTGCAGTTGTAGTTTCCATTATTAGAGTGGAGGAGGAGTAGAGAAGATCAAGATGCACCCCCTCCCAATGGAGCTGAAGAAGATGAATCAGCCTTGTTGTCACTAAGCCCAAAGTAGCAGCAGCCCTTCCAGCGCCTCCGCCTTAGAACATCTTTCTCATACGCAAATCTGGACTCATTCCAGGTCTCTGCCAACTGGAACAACAATGACTGGCTCAAATCTCCATTACAGTCAACACTATTCTATAGCCAGTTTGCTATCCAAGCTACAGCTGTGAGTAAATACTACCTGCTGTCCTGAAACCACCTCCCTCACTTATTTTCCTTATGCAAATAGACTTTATTGTGAATAGCTTTCAGTATGATCAGATCTCAAAGCCAACATTCAGTATCCTAGACCCTACTTTCCACATGACCTAATTTATGCAAATTAGACACTGTACCACTTTCCACCATTAATTTTCACATACTTTTAATACAATTTGAATCTAAGGTTCTGACATTGAATGACAAGACAAAGACAAGTCATGCAAGAATTACAAACACTTTCTTTGTGGAATCCACCGTATTTATCAAAATCTGGAAAATAAAAATAACTCTCTCTTAAGGTGAGGTTTCTAAAATTAGGTCTAGGTGACTGTAACTGAGAACAGACAATTTATGATGCATCCTGCCAACCCAGGAAGATCAACTCTTTTCACACTCTTTCCCTCTGATGACCCTCTATGAAATTCAGAAAACTTAATCTCCCACATTTTCAACTGCTTATTTTTTACTGCCAAGTCCCATCAATTTGGCAAGTAGATGAGAGCAGTAATCACTGGAGAAAATGTAGGAGAAAAAAAAAATGAGCCAAATCAACTGATTTTGTTTCAATAGTCTATTTAATCTGCACAATGAGTCAGCCCACATGTTCCTACTAAAGGTAATTATGAGTATTTTGTAATTTTTGCTAAAAAAAAAAAAGCTCTTGTCTATAATAAAGCATCTTGTGTCTTGTGTCCTTAAGGAAGAGGGATAGAAATAGTTGCTAAGGTAATAGTCTTGGATTAGCATCTTATTTTCATAATAATGAATGTTTTGACTTCAACAATGAATAGGTTTCCTTATTAGTACAATCAAAATTCAATTTAAATAAAGTTTTGGTAGTGGCTTCTAAGGAAACAAAGTGTATCGATAATATAGAATGCTTCCTTAAGGATACAGAGTTACTGCTATGTTTCCTTTTCTTCTAGTCAAAAATCAATGTCACACTATGCCATAATGAATGGCTGCTTGCCAGCTGCACTTAACTGACTGAAACTCATCATTTCTTTAAAATCTATTCTCCTTAGCAAGAGTAATTTAATAACCTGACTTGAGTTTGTGATTTGATTCAGACATAGCATCTAACCATGGTTTGGAAAACATTAAACACATAGGGGAAAAGGCTTTCTTGATTAGTATTACAGATGTTTACAACACAGCCAATATTTAAAGGAAGGATAGGAACTACAGTCAGTTGTTAGTACAGATTCACACCTGTTGTCTGTCATGCTTCAAATTCCTAGGTGTGAGATTTAGTCAAGGCAAATGGAAATGAAGAAGGACCAGCTGCAAAACAATTTTGTTCTTATACAGTAATTAAAAGGAAAAACTGCACAATGTGCTGTCTATATGACAATCCCATTATTTCATGTCAGGAACAGTTCCTTTTTTTTTTTAACAGATTTGTGTTGCTGTCAAGTCTGTTATAAAGGCTAGTACTCATAGGTCTAAGCTATGGACCTAATTTATAGTATTGGTAGTCACTCCAATTAGCTTTGCTAAATTTCTCTTTCAAGCATGTTAGTATGATGTCAGAAAAATAAAACATCATCACCTACCCCAATCCCCACTCCTAAATCTCTGCCACAATGAACTATGTATTAGATATAAGACCTACTCAGACCTTATGTCTTATAAACACCAAATGCTTTTAAAATGTAAACCATCGAGCACCGAAAACACACGTGGTAAAACCGTAATCTCTGAGCACATCTGGCACAAGTCAATCCTACTGTTTTTTTAAAAATATAAATTTATTTATTTTAATTGGAGGTTAATTACTTTATAATATTGTATTGGTTTTGCCATACATCAACATGAATCCGCCACAGGTATACATGTGTTATCCACACACTCTTGCTTGAAACCCCTTAATATAACAATACCTTATGTTTTTGTTTGAATTAGACAAACATTTAACTAATACTTGCATCTTATTTTCTAAAACTATGAAATATGCCTTTGAATATTACCATAAGAGTATGTTCATCAGAAATATCTATAAATATACTCTAAGTTACCATGGGTGTGCCTCATTTGTGGGAGATAATTCCATTGTATAAGTAGATCTTTGCAAAAAAAAAAAAGATCACCTTAAACACACTCATCATTGTTTTGTATCATGTATCAAATAGAAAATACGATCAGCTTCATCAAAACTTTATCTCTACAGAAGACAGTAAATTGAAGGCAAAGATGAAATATGCAAGCTTTGGAGCAAGACAAACACAGATGTAAATTCTGTATCTACAACTTACTAGCTGTGTGATTTGAGGGTAAGTCATTTAACAGTTCTAAATGTTAAATTTCTCATCTGAAAGAAAGGAGATAATATTTGCTTCAAGTTAAATAACACATGTAAAGCATCAAGCATGAATAAAACAATTAAAAATATTAATGCCAATTAATGCCATTATCCGACTTACATGAAATGATTTTTACTGACAGAGTATAACTCACCACAGCATTTATGAATCAAGAAAGCAAAGTGTTACTTATTATGGCATTTATAGTTAAGGACCAATGTCTAGTCGAATGAATACTGTTTTTCACTTTTAATATCTTCGTACACAAGTACAAAGTACATTTATACACACATATATAAATATGTTCATACATACACATACACATATACACATATACATCTTTTCCACCAAGGAGGAAACCACCAGATTTTCTATGTCTCCAAATGATGTCTAGCATCAAATAACTTGAAACAAAATAAATATAATGGACAAAAAAAAAATTTTACAGTCAATGAAAATAGGTGTTCACAATTATTGTTTAGGTATTTGAAGCCTGTAGGGAAAACATATTGTTAAATTTTAAAATGTCCTAACATTCTATTTGGAAAGTATGATCACCTGACTCTACTATGAAAAAGGCCCTTAATCCATCTGTGAAACAGGTTTCTTTCCAGATAATGAAGAAGTGTTTGCTGAGAGGGTTGTGCATTGTATAACTATTTTGTTTTGAGGTGAAGCCTAAATTAAAAAGGATAATTGAGAAAATAGAATATTTGTTTCCCTTACCATAAATTATTGCTGAATATAATTTAGGAAAAGAGACAGCAAGAGAGCAGGATGAGGACAGGCATGTGCTGCTCAGCTATCACTCAGACTAGCAATAAATCAATCTCTTTGGGATGCTGATTTTAACACATGGCTAAAGTATATCAGCAAGGAAAGAATCCAATCTCTTCCAAGATTATTTATGACAAAGCACCCCTAACTGAAGTCCAATTTGTTTGTGGAATTGCAGTCATTCTGATTCAACTAAACAATAAATGAAGCTGCCTTTCCCAGTTCCAACTCTGGAGCATAAAAGAAAACAAAAGGGAACTGCATGACGACAATACCTCACAATGCAGGGACCCAGATAAAGGAACAGTGGGGAAAGCAGTTACTGAAGGGGTGGGAAAAAATCTAACAGGACTCAAAGAACAATTCATTAACCTAAACCACCCGTGTTCTTTGTGTATCAGTTATAGTTCACTGAGTGGGTCACTCATCATGCAAATAAGCTAGCTGGGGGCTTTTCATTTTTTAATTGCTCTTCCTTCTGAAGGCCTCCTGCATCACCAAATTGCCAGACATGTCAGATGACCACTCTAAATGCTCTTTCAACTCAACCAAAGACAAAAGCACAGCTAGACCATGATTACTGATGATAGAAGAATAGCAAATCTGAGCAGCTAAGAATGGAGATATGTTAGAATTCCTTCAAAAAGCAAACAGAAATAATGCACATGTTCGTCAGCTAATTAAGTTTGGACTCTGACATACTGTTATCTTCCACAATGACTCAATTATTTAGAAACAACCCATCATCCTATCTTCTATAACCATTTCTTATTTTGTTACATTTAGTAAGCTGTATTTTACTAGGGAAGAAAAAGAAGACCATATGATATTTTTTGTCCTATAACAAATCTCTTTTTGTGCACTTTTCCTTGTGACTCAAGTGTCTAAAAGTGAAAAAGAGTGTTACCAAAAAAAAAAAAAAACCACCCGCCATATTCTTTTTACCTCAAGTAGATAGCAGTTTGCTTCAGAAAAACAGCATTTTTTAAACTTGATGTTGCATTGTTCACTTGCCATTCAATCATTATAGAAATATTTATTTTTTATTATGAAATATATATTTATTAATATGCTGAATTATGAAATACTTAATATGCTGTAAGTGTTCACCATCACTAGTAATCCTCAATCTAAACCTCTTACAGAATTAAAACCTGTAACATAACTGAAGCACCCTGTCAGGAATGTACTCTGCACTAGCAAATTTCCAAGCTGTCAAGGTTGATATTCTTGCATTGAGTAGTTATTTCAACAGTTCTTAAAGTCCTCAGTGTATTGGGCTACAATCCTATATGACAGGGAGCTTATATCTATTACAGAATTAAAACTTTCAATGTTAGAGAAGTAAAAACTCAACTCCATACATCTGCTTCTTGTTATTAAAAATTGACAAACTGTTTCTAAAGATAAAAAACTATCCATCTGAGGGGACAGTACTATTTCTATTGAACTTCCATCTTCCATCTAAAAACATAATGCCACTCTATCAACTGCTTTCTTTGTGAGTTGTGTTCTCTAAAACAAACTCTGTTCCAAAGGCCCACCTAGTACACTCTCTCCTAACAAAACATCTCATATCCGTAAAAAGCTGTCACAAGAACAGAAAAGAGATACAGAATTTGCTTTAACAAAAGGAGAGGAGAACCTATCTCAGGATCTCACAAACTGTTGCTTCTTAACGCGGGTCATTCAAGAGTATGAAGAATGATCTTCCTTTCTATTCCACACTCACATACAGGATTCTCTCTATCAGGAATGAGTTCAACTGAAGCAATGGTTTATTCATCTGGTGGTAGGAATCATTACATATCATGCAAAAGGTAGGCATCATCAACCAACAAAGCAAATGAAGTCAAAGAGTGTGCAGGTCTGTGCATGTGTGCACTCGTGTTTATGGGCTATTAGATATATGCCAGTGAAAAAAAATTCTCAGTCAAGGAGAAACTCAGATTTGACAAACAGATTACAGAGATATGAAGTAGTATGACTGATGAGCAAGCATCCTAAATGTTGTCACAGGGGTATTTTAAATGGTTGTCACACAACTTGAGAAGATAAAAGTTAGTGGACCTTGCCATTGGAAAAGGGAAAAGAGGTAGGGAATAATTTGGAATGTAAGGCAGGAGAGAATAAGAATACCAGCTTCTGAAGAATCATATGAGGCTCCAATGTTGCATTAGGCTTGAAGCCAAGGCTAAATTGGACATTTTAAGCATTTAAATTAAAATCCTATTTTTGAGAACCCATGAAATATCTATTTAAGACTAGTAACACTGGCACAATATGCAGATAATTATTCAGAGATATCTTTTGATATTGTTTCTGATTCATGATGTTTTTTAAGTCTTAAGCATTAGAAAATGGTGTTTTCTATTGAGCATTATTCTAAAATCTTAGTCTTGCTGAAAATATGTTTAAAAAGTTACTAGCTTCCATGATTGACAATGTCATTATTTACAAGAATGAATATTTAGAATTTGTATAAAAAATTTTTTTTAAAGTAAAAATATGGTGAGCATCAAAACCTTGCAAAACTTTTACTACTATCACCTGCTGCTGCTGTTGCTAAGTCACTTCAGTCGTGTCCGACTCTGTGTGACCCAATAGACAGCAGCCCATCAGGCTCCCCCATCCCTGGGATTCTATCACCTAGGCTTCCTCTAATTTCTACAAATAATTTCAACTTTAAGTGTAAAATATGGTAAGAAAGAGAATATGGAAGATAAAAGACATTATAATCCAATAAAATTCTTTGTGATAAAAGGTCCTGCCTAGAGTATTTATGGGAAGCAAGGAAGGGGCTTAAAGGGAGGAGAAGGGGGTATGTGGTAGGGCATGGTTGGGGGAGATTTGTCATTTTTCCACTAAGATGAAACATTTCCCCAAACATAAACTACCTAAACTTCAAAGATGTGAGGGAATTATGACACATAAATGACACCAGAAAAGCTTCAGAATCATTTATTTAATGAATATTCACCTGCAGAGAGTAGAGATAGAGTGAAACAAAGATGGCACCTGCCGGGTCTTAAAGTGCCCTCAGCCAGGCACAGTGAGCAAGCTAAGAAGAGGGAGGAGAGGAAGGCTGTCCATGGAGGAGAAGGACAATGTGAAGCCAGATAAACGAGGGTGGGAGAGTGCTCCAGACAGGAGAACACGCAAGGCTCTGAGGTAAGAAGTCAGATGTGATTTTGTTTGGCTGTGGGGACTGCCAGAAAATAAAGCCCTTTGGAGAAAGGCAAGGCCAAGGTCATGGCAAGCAACATCAATGATATATGGATGGAATCCCTCCAAGAGCTTTTGTCAGGGTGATCTAAAGGTTGTGTTTCAGCAAAATCATACAAACTAACTCGGTCAAATTTACCAAGAATCACAAAGTCTGTATCAGTTTGTATTAAAGCTCTCAAAACCTGCTACATCCAACTTTATCTAAAAGCTCATAAAAATCAAATGCTTTCAAAAAGCCAGGCAAGTAATATCAATATAAGCAAGTGAACAGGCCCAAAGGGGCCCGTAGTGAACTCAGAAGGTCTATGATAACTCAGCCTCCCAAACCACTACCTGGCAGAGTCTTAGGTGCAGCATGCCCTGACTTAATATTTATTTAAAGAAAACCAGAAATCAAGATTTTGAGGTAAAATACATTAATTTTTAATGGCAACTAAATAAATGTTTATCAAAACATTAAAGTACCATATAAAAACATTTTCAGAAATTATCTAACTCCACAGATTGCAAGACTGTTTAGAAGAAATTCATTAAGACACAGAGTACAGGTAACAAGTTATCTCAGATTTGAGCTAACATGTTTCCCCAAATAGCTTCATTGGAAGAAATTTCTGAGTGATAAAAATTTGCTTTGGTGGCTAATAATGGTAGAGAAAAGTAAGGCAACCTGTTGTGTTCTCATTTGGGCAGAAATCAGCCTTTGTTTGGTTTGAATTTTCTCATCTCAAAGTTGATGGTCCTAAGTATTCCTGAATGATCTTAAAAGCCTTTGAATATATGCAAATCTGCAAAGAGGAAAGCTTACAAATACAGACCATAGCCAATATGGAACATTTTTTAATTCATCTATCAATCTCTGATCTGGCAAACAGAAATGAACACAGGATCCGATTTCAAGGATGAAAAACTCCTCTGAAATAGGATATTTCACTCCCCAGTACTGTACTCACAGTACTATTTTAATCCTCACAGTGGACTGCCAGCACACCTAATATTAGTTTATTGTATAATTAACGAGCTCAAAGTATTAACATTTTATATACTGAAAAAAAAAATCAAGTTACTTACAAATGCTTATCTAGTCTGTACATTTTGTTTCTGGAAAACAATCTTCAGCCATTATCAATGCTGATTTCACATACCAAGCTTATAAGCAACTCTCCAATGAAATTCTAGTAATATGATGTCAAAAATTTTAATGATCCCATATTCAGATATAATCACTTTCTATTTTTAATCTATGTGCTTGTGTGCTGTGTCACTTCAGTCATGTCCAACTCTTCGCAACTCCATGGACATGGAGCCTGGTAGGCTCCTCTGTCCATGAGATTCTCCAGACAAGAATACTGGAGTGGGTTACCATGCCCTTCTCCAAGGGATCTTCCCAAACCAGGAAATGAACCCAGGTCTCTTAAGTCTCCTGCACTGGCAGATTGGGTTCTTTACCACTAGTGCCACCTGGGAAGCCCATTTTAAATCTATATTCCAAACTAATACATCAAGTAATTCTGGACTGATCAAACTTCTAGATCTATAAGCAATTCCGCCGGTACTCTAACAGCCCCTACTATTATAAACACCACCACAAGTACATTTTTTTTCCATTTCCACACACTTTTATTTTTAAAAACCCAAAATATAATAGTAACTGGATTTTTGTAAATAGGTCTACTAATGTGAACAATAGGATTCTTTGTTAGGAAATCATATTTCCTTTAAAACTGGGATTCAAAGTTTGTTTTACTTATAGTTGATTGGAAATGTTGCAATTAAGTACCTCAGAATTCACCCAAAGTAATAAAAACCTTTGTACACACAGAAGCCTCATGAACTTTATTCACAATTGCCAAAACTTGGAATCAACCAAGATACCCTTCAGTAGGTGAATGAATAAGTATACTGTGGTCCATCCAGACAATATAGAATATTTTTCAGCACCAAAAAGAAATGCGCTTCAAGCCATGAAAAGACATGGAGGAAACTTAACTTAAAAGCTTATTATCAATGCATTTTTAAAGCATTTGTCCCATAGTGATCTACATGGGTGCCAATACTGAGACTAATTTCTCTTCCAAAAGTACTGCAAGTATCATAATTAAAACAAGAAAATTCAACCACAAATTAAATACCATATTTTCCATGAGGTTAGAATGTTTCCTCAAACATATTACAATATTAACAACCACAATTTTAAACACTGTGTTTGAAATTTCAGAGTATAACATTAGGGGAACAAAGGAATGGTGAGAGAGAAAGGAAGGTGGAGATCATTGTACAAAGAAATTCTCCACTTAAAATGATTCATTATATCTTTATAGAGTACCGTCTAATAATATATAATATTATAGTATATAATTAACAAAAACTTTCACATATGTGCCACTTTGCCCTAATAAAACTCTGTGGGTTATGAATTATGAACACAAGTTTTCAAGTGAAGAAAAAAATCAGCCTCAAGAAGGATAAGCCCTAAGGTCCAGGATCTAAAAAATAAAGGAGCCACAGAGAGACAAGCAAGGATTTGAAAAGAGGAATACTAATTTCAAAGCTCAGGCTCTGGTTCACATGAGCATTTCTAGGACAATCAAAGTATAGAGAGCATCCTGTAGTAATCATTGTTCAAACCAAAAGTTCTAACTAAACATTAAAATTCTTTTCAAGAAAAGGTTATCTATATGCTGTTTCTCACTAGAAAATAACTCCCACATACTAGCTTTATCTGCATTCTATTATTCAAAGCCACAATTACCAAGGAATGTTTCTGCAGACAAGAAAAGCTTTTGCCTTTTTTTTTTCTTGTATTTTTAGAGAGATTCAATAGTTCTAACAGTATAAAGCCTCATCACTGAAAAGAATAAAACCATGAAAAATTTTCTCCAAAAAGAAACTAAAGCACAGTGATTTACACACAGAGATTAAACACTACTGTGCTGTTTCTTTGGAAAAACAAGATTGTTTTCACTTTAAACAAAAGAGTTAGTCACTTGATTTAGATAATATTCTAGCAAGCTCATAAAAAAATAGCTTCTACTCTTCTTTTTGATTTAAAGTATTATGGTAATTAAGTTTTTAAATACAAAAACAGTTATTTACCAAAGTTACAGAGTAATAAAACAGCATTTGTAAAACTTCATTTTGCCTTTAAACCAAACAGATTTAAGGTCTTACGTCTCCAACTGCTGCACATGTGAACTATAATAATTTTTGAATTTGCAAAATAATGTTTGGCTCCAATATTTAGTATTATATAAAAATACCATACTTACACAATTGTGTGGAATTTAGACACAGAAATATCATGACATGCCTAACACTAAAGTGGTTGCAAATATGACCTTTGGGACACATTTTGGCTCACTGTGTAAGATACTACACGTTATTTCTTCTAATTCAGTTTGGAAACCAATGCCAAATGAGTAAAATATATCAGGGAAACCTCCCATTAGAGGAGGATTAAGACAGTAAAATGCATTTCACTTCACCAAATAAAAGGTTTCATTTTTTAAAGATACTTGCAGCTTCTCATTACCATATGGATGCTCACTTTATGTCCATTGTTTATAGAGTCTGCCTAGAGTGAAAAGTTTTTTTTAATTTGAGTAAAAACATGAATTGTTTTTCTATATAACAGGAAACTCATAAAACTGAGTGTCCCTCAAGTGATGCACAGCAGCCCATCAAGAATTTAACTCTCTGCCCTGTATTGCCCAAACATATCATGGTATACTGAATTCACACCCACTGAGAAAGAAGTTTTCAAAATTCCTGAATTCTGATGCCTCTAAAAGAAGGCAAACACAAGGACAAAAATACCTATTTCAGGTATTTAACTAAGAAATATCTGAGTAGACCATCAACTCCACAGATTTGTCTAAATATGAAAGGAGTCTATCATTTTAATTTAACCACCTTCTACTGCCTATAATTAATAAAAATAGACTAGACTTACACAATTATATTCCAGACAAATACCACAAGTTTTTCCTTCAAGGGGTTTATTAGATTATGATCTTAATATAATCCAACCAGAAACACAAAGCATTGCCAGATTCTCTAAGGAAAAAAAACAAGACTTAATTTGGTTAGCAGCGTTTCATGTGGAACTTATAATTCCTCCTGAAAGATGCCGTTTCTCTTACTAAAAGAGAATAATGTGCAATAGTCTATATTATATATTAATAAGGGTGGTTATTCAGTTATTTTGTTTTAACTGAAAATTAATCCAAAGCCTGTCATTCTGTAGGACAGATTGATTCAGGTCACCCGTTACTAAATTAAACATTTTCTGCTTTCACTGCATCTCATTAAACATGCTACAGCAAGTTTAAATAACTCAGTGCTTTCATTTGCACAGTCACCCATTTTGTTATTGTTTACAGCAACCTAATTTGGCACATAATAATTCAGGCAGCATCGGTTTCATATTACACTGAAGTATTCATTTTTAATATAATTGCATTCTTTCATCCAACAAAAGCTAGTTCAGTGGGGATTTTACTCAAGTGATTCTTCAATTATTATACAAGGCAAATTCGTCTAAGACTTTGCACCTCTCTTTGCCCTACTGATTCATTTCTCTATAAATTAAAAACTCATTATGAGCTTATTTAAAGTAACTTACTTGCTTAAACAACACAGTGAATGATTACTCTGGTACAAAATATACGCCCCTATACATCTCTAAAACACCTTCTTCCAAAGGCCGTTTGAACCAATAATTAAACAAAGCATGGGGAGGCAGTCCTAAGATGGCAGAGGAATAGTATGGGGAGACCACTTTCTCCCCCACAAATTCATCAAAAGAACATTTGAACGCTAAGTAAATTCCACAAAACAACTTCTGAATGCCGGCAGAGGACATCAGGCACCCAGAAAAGCAGGCCATTCTCTTCGAAAGGAGGTAGGAAAAAATATAAAAGACAAAAAAGAGAGACAAAAGAGGTAGGGACGAAGCTCCGTCCCAGGAAGGGAGTCTTAAAAAAGAGAGAAGTTTCCAAACACCAGGAAACACTCTCACTGCCGAGTCTGTGGCAAGCCTTGGAAGCACAGAGGGCAACATAACCAGGAGGATAAATAAATAAATAATTAAACCCCACAGATTACGAGCCCAACGGTAACTCCCCCAGCGGAGAAGCAGCACAGACGCCTGCCCTCGCCACTAGAAAGCAGGGGCTGGGCAGGGAGGCGCGGGCTGCATAGCTTAGAGTAAGGACCAGGCCTGAATGCCCCGAGGGCAATCTGAAGGAGCTAACTTGGACAAGCAAACCAGATTGTGGGATAACAGCCACGCGAAAAGCCCTAACCTAAGACACCACCAGGCCTGCTCACAGAACAAAGGACTAAGCAGAATTAACCGGCTGCAGACCGGCTTATTCCCCTCCAGTGATAGGAAGGCAAGCGCAGCCAGAACTGGAAGGGAGCAATTGCAGCCCCAGAGAGGCATTATCTATCAAACTGCAAGCAGGCTTCATTGCTAACCAAGACTCCTTGGAATTCTGGATGGTCAACATCCGCCTGAGAAGGTGTGCCAGTTGTACACCCAGAAAATCAAGCAGCAGGGACAGGGGAGGCGATAAGTCACAGCGACCATGCTCACCAAACACATGGTCACCTGAGCTGCTCGGATCTGGGAAGGGCACAAAATGCAGGCCCAATCGAGTCTACACCTCTGAGGACTACCCGAGTACCTGAACCTGAGAAGCTTAGACCTGGGAAGTGCATACAACCCAGGGCCACCCTCAGACAGTTCCCGGCAGAGCAACCTAGAGCCTAAGCAGTGTAGACAGGGAAAGCACACATGCCGTGAGCGGGGACAAACCCAGTGTGGCCGAGACACTGTGAGCACATGCCAGTGTTATTTGTTTGCAGTGTCCCTCCCTCCCCACAGTGCAACTGAACAAGTGAGCCTAAAAAAGTGTCCACCACCGCCCCCTTGTGTCAGGGGGGAAATTACACACTGAAGAGACCAGCAAACAGAAGAAGCTAAAACAGAGGAAACTGCCTTGGAAGAGACAGGTGCAATAGAATAAAACCCTGTAGTTAGTACCAACTACATAGGAAGGGGCCTATAGATCTTGAGAAATATAAGCCGGATCAAGGAATTATCTGAAAACGAACTGATTCCACACTGCCCACAACACCACCAGAGAAAGTCCTAGAAATATTTTTACTATTTTTACTATCATTCCTTAATATTTTTTATTTTTAAGTCCTCTATTACTCCTTTAATTTTCATTTTGATAAGCTACTATTACTTTGCAAAAAAAAGAGAGACCCTATCTTTTTAAAGCAAACTTCATATATATATATTATATAATTTTTGTGACTTTGTTTTTATTTATTAATACGGTATTTTTGAAAATCCAACTTCTATTCTAAACTTTTAATCTTTGCGTTTTGGTATTTGTTATCAATTTTGTACCTTTAAGAACCCAATCTTCAGTACCCAATTTTACTTGGGAGCAAGATTACTGGCTTGACTGCTCTCTCCCCCTTTGGACTCTCCTTTTTCTCCACCAGGTCGCCTCTGTCTCCTCCCTCCCCCTTCTCTTCTCTACCCAGCTCTGTGAATCTCTTTGTGTATTCCAGATGGTGGAGCACACTTAGGGAACTGATTACTGGCTGGATCTGTCTCTCTCCTTTTGATCCCCACCCCGCTTTATCCTCCTGGCCACCTCTGTCTCCTTCCTCCCTCTTCTCTTTTCTGTATAACTCCGTGAACATCTCTGAGAGGTCCAGACTATGGAGTGCACATAAGGAAGTGATTACTGGCTAGCTTCCTCTCTCCTCTTTTGATTCCTCCTCATCTCATCCTGGTCACCTCTATCTCCCTCCTCCCTCTTCTCTTCTCCATGTAACTCTGTGAACCAGTCTGGGTGTCCCTCACTGTGGAGAAACTTTTCATCTTTAACCTAAATGTTTTATCAATGGTGCTGTACAGATGGAGAAGTCCTGAGGCTACTGTAAAAATAAGACTGAAAACCAGAAGCAGGAGGCTTAAGTCCAAATCCTGAGAACACCAGAAAACTCCTGACTCCAGGAAACATTAATCAACAGGAGCTCAGCAAACGCCTCCATACCTACACTGAAACCAAGCACCACCCAAGGGCCAATAAGTTCCAGAGTAAGACATATCACGCAAATTCTCCAGCAACACAGGAACACAGCCCTGAGCGTCAATATACAGGCTATCCAAAGTCACTCCAAACCCACTGACATCTCATAACTCATTACTGGACATTTCATTTCACTCCAGAAAGAAGAAATCCAGCTCCACCCACCAGAACACCAACACAAGCTTTCCTAACCAGGAAACCTTGACAAGACACCTGTACAACCCCACTCACAGTGAGGAAACTCCACAATAAAGAGAACTCCACAAACTGCCAGAATATAGAAAGGCTACCCCAAACACAGCAACATAAATGAGATAAAGAGACAGAGGAATACCCACCAGGTAAAGGAACAGGATAAATGCTCACCAAACCAAACAAAAGAGGAAGAGATAGGAAATCTACCTGATAAAGAATTCTGAATAATGATAGTGAAAATGATCCAAAATATTGAAATCAAAATGGAATCACTGATAAATAGCCTGGAGACAAGGATTTAGATGCAAAAAGGTTTAACAAGGACCTAGAAGAAATAAAAAATAATCAATATATAATGAATAATGCAATAAATGAGATCAAAAACGCTCTGGAGGGAACAAATAGTAGAATAATGGAGGCAGAAGATAGGATTAGTGAGGTAGAAGACAGAATGGTAGAAATAAATGAATCAGAGAGGAAAAAAGAAAAAACAAATAAAAAGAAAAGAGGACAATCTCAGACACCTCTGGGACAATGTTAAACGCCCCAACATTCAAAACATAGGAGTCCCAGAAGAAGAAGACAAAAAGACCATGAGAAAATACTTGAAGAGATAATAGTTGAAAACTTCCCTACAATGGGGAAGAAAATAATCACTCAAGTCCAAGAAACCCAGAGAATCCCGAATAAGATAAACCCAGAGAGTCCCAAAGATAAACCCAGAGAGTCCCAAATAAGATATACCCAAGGCAAAACACCCCAAGACACATATTAATCAAATTAACAAAGATCAAACACAAAGAACAAATATTAAAAACAGCAAGGGAAAAACAACAAATAACACACAAGGGGATTCCCATAAGGATAACAGCTGATCTTTCAATAGAAACTCTTCAGGCCAGGAGGGAATGGCAGGACATACTTAAAGTGATGAAAGAAAATAACCTACAGCCCAGATTATTGTACCCAGCAAGGATCTCATTCAAATATGAAGGAGAAATCAAAAGTTTTACAGACAAGCAAATGCTGAGAGAATTCAGCACCACCAAACCAGCTCTCCAACAAATGCTAAAGGATCTCCTCTATACAGGAAACACAAAAGGGGTGTATAAACTCGAACCCCAAACAATAAAGTAAATGGCAATGGGATCATACTTATCAATAATTACCTTAAATGTAAATGGGTTGAATGCTCCAACCAAAAGATAAAGACTCGCTAAATGGATACAAAAAAAAGACCCTTATATATGTTGTCTACAAGAGACCCACCTCAAAACCAGGGACACACACACACTGAAAGTGAAGGGCTGGAAAAAGATATTCCACACAAAGAGAGATCAAAAGAAAGCAGGAGTAGCAATACTCATATCCAATAAAATAGACTTTAAAACAAAGGCTGTGAAAAGAGACAAAGAAGGCCACTACATAATGATCAAAGGATCAATCCAAGAAGAAGATATAACAATTATAATTATATATGCACAGAAAAGCCTGGTAGGCTGCCATCTCTGGGGTCGCACAGAGTCGGACATGACTGAAGCAACTTAGCAGCAGCAGCAGCAACATAGGAGCACCGCAATATGTAAGACAAATGCTAACAAGTATGAAAGAGGAAATTAACAATAACAATAATAGTGGGAGACTTAAATACCCCACTCACACCTATAGATAGATCAACTAAACAGAAAATTAACAATGAAACACAAACTTTAAATGATACAATAGACCAGTTAGACCTAATTGATATCTATAGGACATTTCACCCCAAAACAATGAATTTCACCTTTTTCTCAAGTGCACACGGAACCTTCTCCAGGATAGATCACATTTTGGGCTATAAATCTAGCCTTGGTGAATTCAAAAAAATTGAAATCATTCCAAGCATCTTTTCTGACCACAATGCAGTAAGATTGGATCTCAATTACAGGAGAAAAACTATTTAAAATTCCAACATATGGAGGCTAAACAACATGCTGCTGAATAACCAACAAATCACAGAAGAAATCAAAATATGCATAGAAACGAATGAAAATGAAAACACAACAACCGAAAATCTGTGGGACACTGTAAAAGCAGTGCTAAAGGGAAGGTTCATAGCAACAGCCATATCTCAAGAAATAAGGAAAAAGTCAATCAAATAACCTAACTCTACACCTAAAACAACTAGAAAAGGAAGAAATTAAGAACCCCAGGGTTAGTAGAAGGAAAGAAATCTTAAACATGATAGGGCAGAAATAAATGCAAAAGAAATAAAAGAGATCATAACCAAAACCAACAAAGCCAAAGCTGGTTCTTTGAGAGGATAAATAAAATTGACAAACCATTAGCCAGACTCATCAAGAAACAAAGGGAGAAAAATCAAATCAGTAAAATTAGAAATGAAAATGGAGAGATCACAACAGACAACACAGAAATACAAAGGATCATAAGAGACTATGATCAGCAATTATACGCCAATAAAATGGACAACGTGGAAGAAATGGACAAATTCTTAGAAAAGTACAACTTTCAAAAACTGAACCAGGAAGAAATAGACAATCATAACAGACCCATCACAAGCAAGGATATTGAAACTGTAATCAGAAATCTTCCAGCAAACAAAAGCCCAGGTCCAGACGGCTTCACAACTGAATTCTACCAAAAATTTTGAGAAGAGCTAACACCTATCCTACTCAAACTCTTCCAGAAAATTGCAGAGGAAGGTAAACTTCCAAACTCATTCTATGAGGCCACCATCACCCTAATACCAAAACCTGACAAAGACGCCACAAAAAAAGAAAATTGCAGACCAATATCGCTGATGAACATAGATGCAAAAATCCTTAACAAAATTCTAGCAATCAGAACCCAACAACACATTAAAAAGATCATATACCATGACCAAGTGGGCTTTATCCCAGGGATACAAGGATTCTTCAATATCCGCAAATCAATCAGTGTAATACACCACATTAACAAATTGAAAAATAAAGGTCATATGATTATCTCAATAGATACAGAGAAAGCCTTTGAAAAATTCAACATCCACTTATGATAAAAAACCCTCCAGAAAATAGGAATAGAAGAAACATACCTCAACAAAATAAAAGCTATATATGACAAACCCACAGCAAACATCCTCAATGGTGAAAAACTGAAAGCATTTCCCCTAAAGTCAGGAACAAGACAAGGGTGCCCACTTCACCACTACTATTCAACATAGTTTTGAAAGTTTTGGCCACAGCAATCAGAACAGAAAAAGAAATAAAAGGAATCCAAATTGGAAAAGCAGAAGTAAAACTCTCACTGTTTGCAGATGACATGATCCTCTCCATAGAAAACCCTAAAGACTCCACCAGAAAATTACTAGAGCTAATCAATGAATATAGTAAAATTGTAGGATATAAAATCAACACACAGAAATCCCTTGCATTCCTATACACTAATAATGAGAAAATAGAGACATTAAGGAAACAATTCCATTCACCATTGCAATGAAAAGAATAAAATACTTAGGAATATATCTACCTAAAGAAACTAAAGACCTATATATATAAAACTATAAAAGAGTGGTGAAAGAAATCAAAGAGGACACTAATAGATGGAGAAATATATCGTGTTCATGGATCAGAAGAATCAATATAGTGAAAATGAGTATACTACCCAAAGCAATCTACAGATTCAATGCAATTCCTATCAAGCTACCAACGGTATTTTTCACAGAGCTAGAACAAATAGTTTCACAATTTGTATGGAAATATGAAAAACCTTGAATAACCAAAGCAATCTTGAGAAAGAAGAATGGAACTGGGGGAATCAACCTGCCTGACTTCAGGCTCTACTACAAAGTCACAGTCATCAAGACAGTATGGTACTGGCACAAAGACAGAAATATAGATTAAAGGAACAAAATACAAAGCCCAGAGATAAATCCACACACCTATGGACACTTTATCTTTGACAAAGGAGGCAAGAATATACAATGGAGAAAAGATAATCTCTTTAACAAGTGGTCCTGGGAAAACTGGTCAACCACTCGTAAAAGAATGAAACTAGAATACTTTCTAACACCATACACAAAAATAAACTCAATATGGATTAAAGATCTAAATGTAAGACTAGAAACTATAAAACTCCTAGAGGAGAACATAGGCAAAACACTCTCCAACATAAATCACAGCAGGATCCTCTATGACCCACCTCCCAGAATATTAGAAATAAAAGCAAAAATAAACAAATGGGACCTAATTAAAATTAAAAGCTTCTGCACAGCAAAGGAAACTATAAGCAAGGTGAAAAACCAGCCTTCAGAATAGGAGAAAATAATAGCAAATGAAGCAACTGACAAAGAATTAATCTCAAAAATATACAAGCAACTTCTGCAGCTCAATTCCAAAAAAATAAACAACCCAATCAAAAAATGGGCAAAAGACCTAAATAGACATTTCTCCAAAGAAGACATACAGATGGCTAACAAACACATGAAAAGATGCTCAACATCACTCATTATCAGAGAAATGCAAATCAAAACCATAATGAGGTACCATCTCTCGCCAGTCAGAATGACTGCAGTCCAAAAGTCTACAAGCAATAAATGCTGGAGGGGATGTGGAGAAAAGGGAACCTTCTTACACTGTTGGTGGGAATGCAAACTAGTACAGCCGTTATGAAGAACAGTGTGGAGATTCCTTAAAAAACTGGAAACAGAACTGCCTTATGACCCAGCAATCCCACTGCTGGGCATACACACTGAGGAAATTCTGGTTTCATCAGAATTGAAAGAGACACGTGTACCCCAATGTTCATCGCAGCACTGTTTACAATAGCCAGGACATGGAAGCAACCTAGATGTCCATCAGCAGATGAATGGATAAGAAAGCTGTGGTACATGTACACAATGGAGTATTACTCAGCCTTTAAAAAGAATACATTTGAAATCAGTTCTAATGAGGTGGATGAAACTGGAGCCTATTATACAGAGTGAAGTAAGCCAGAAAGAAAAACACCAATACAGTATACTAACGCATATATATGGAATTTAGAAAGATGGTAACGGTAACCCCATATTCGAGACAGCAAAAGAGACACAGATGAATAGAATAGTCTTTTGGACTCTGTGGGAGAGGGAAAGGGTGGGATGATTTGGGAAAATGACATTGAAACATGTATAATATCATATGTGAAACAAATCGCCAGTCCGGGTTCAATGCATGATATAGGATGCTCGGGGCTGGTGCACTGGGATGACTCAGAGGGATGGTATGGGGAGGGAAGAGGGAGGAGGGTTCAGGATGGGGAACACGTTTACACCCATGGCGGATTCATGTTGATGTATGGCAAGACCAATACAATATTGTAAAGTAATTAGCCTCCAATTAAAATAAATAAATTTATATTGTAAAAAAAATAAAGCGTTTTTTTGAGAAAAATTTTTCCTAGTACAGTAACATATTATTATTAAACCCCACCACTTTGGCATGAAGGCTACTAAATAAATTGCCAGAGCATCAATAAAATAATGATCTAAGATTTGTTCTTATGTGCTTATTTCTATAACAAATTTGAATGAAGCAGGTATTTTGAGAAATGAATTAAAGATCAGTTCACTTGTCATCCTTCAAATGTGGGTTGATCACAAAGAAGTACAAGGTAAATACTTGAGAAGAAAAAAGATGAATTGATTCAAAATAAGAAGATCAAGGGTAAAATACTCACAAATATATGTTAACAAATGTTCACAAAACAGCAGGAAGTCTTCAATTAATTCACTAAGCACCCTCTCATGTTTGTGTATCTTGTATCTATGCAATGGCTCATATTTATAGCAATGTCTTCAAAAATACTGGTTTTTAAAAAATAAGAGCATATTTTTAAGTTAACGTTAAAATTTCATTTTACAGTACTTAGAGTTACTAGCGAATAACTGAGGAAACAAAACATTAATTATCTAAACTGTAACCTTTGAGATCAAACTCTACTAGTCCTATGGCCAGATCACTACAAGCAGAATCTAGTTAAGGTAGACTGTTTTGGACTTGGTCTAAAAAGACTACATTAAATAAAATCAAAACAGACTTGATATTTTAGGGGAACACCTATAAGTCAAGTGAAGATTTATATTCACAAGAATCTTTTCATAACAATATTTTCTATACCTTATAAACCTATTTCCCAAAACATTTTAATCATAATGCATTACACTGCTGAAAAATAGTTACAAGAATTAGTTGTTTTTATGTGAAATATATGAGAAAGGGATAGTTTTCTCTAAAGAATTATGTAATTGCAACAGCTATTACAAATTACAGGAATATAAATTATATAGGTGTGCATGCTAAGTTGCTTCAGTCATGTCTGACTCTTTGCGACCCTGTAGACTGTAGCCCACCAGGCTTCTCTGTCCATGGGATGCTCCAGGCAAGAATACTGGAGTGGATTGCATAATCTCCTCCAGGGGATCTTCCTGACCCAGGGATCGAGTACATGTCTTCTGCAGCTCTTGCATTACAGGCAGATTATTTACTGCTGAGCCACCCAGGAAGCTGATAAATTGTATATAGAAATTTTCTATTTACCCAATTGATAAAGTTTCCTATGTAACAAGTTTAATAAAAGCCATACCAGCCTAAATTAGTGAATCAGTAGATAAAAATAGCAATTTAAAAATTATCACTTATTAATCTTTGATTTCAGTGTCAACACACATGGAGATGATAAAACATGTGGTGGAAATGACAAATTTGATATTTGGAATCAAGAATAAAAATTCTAAGAGGCCAAGAGTTGTGAGTCTCAGTGGAAAATGTGCCCTCTCTAGTTAACACTTGACTTGTAGTGTAATATAATAACTTTGTGGGTCAAAAGATTTCCATTAACTTTTTTAACTTGACCTATTCTATAAAATCACAAGGATTCAATAGTGGCAGACTTCTCCAGGGCCTTTAAGGATGGGGTAAAGATGAGCAAGTCTCCTGCTCAAAATGCCTTTTTCAAAATTTAGAACTTAGAAGTAAATGCACAGCATAAATTCCCTGTGCATTATCCAACTCTCGGCAATGTCATTTCCCTCTCAGACCTGACCCGAGGAGGGGTACCTACTTAGTTGCTACTCTCTAAGATTACCACCTTGTGTATTCTATAAGACCTGATTAAGGAAATAGTCTTCTGTATCTTGTGTAATCAAGTTAGAACTCTTTTTTCTTTTTTAAAGCTACTCCTTATCTAAATGTCCCTTTTGCCCTTTGGTTTAGAGTTTCATATAGTCAACACATTTTAAGGGTCTATTATGAATCAAATTACCAAATGTCTTAGAGATATAAAATGAATAGAACTCAAGAAGCTTGAAGTCTAGTGAATAAGACATATACATTTAAGAACAATTATTACATAATGCATAAATGCTACAGCAAAGACAGGCACAGTTGCTATTGGAGAAGAATGTTTAACCCAGACTAAAGTGAATCAGGTGAAACATTACAGGAAAGAGCCTTAGGCTAAATCATCAGGAACCAGATATTCAGATGATTCAGACAGGCATTTCAGGTATGAAAATCTAGGGGGCAAATGAGAAGAAAAGCCCGTACGTGTGAGTGAGAGGAAGACTGCAATGAGGTTGGAGAGTAATCAAGCTTCAGGTGTCATGCTAAGAAATATGGAATTTCTCCTGAAAACTATGAGGAGCCACTGAAGGATTTTAAGCAGGAATGAGATATGCTCACAGAGAAGCTTCAAGTTTTGGAAGAAAACATTAAGTATGCCAGAAGTCTGTTAGGAGATGACCACAACAGTCAACATGAGAAGAGATGAGGTCTTCAGCCATCTTAGTGGGGTAGGGGAAGGAGAAACAGTAATCCACTCGACAAGCACAGAGTGAGAGCCCACCACTGCCATGTACTGTCCTAGGAACTAGGGATACAGCCATAAGCATAAATCTCAATCCCCGTGGGACTTCTTTTCTAATGACACAAACTGTCTATAAAAAAGATGACTAGTGAATTAATACTATTTCAAACAGGAATAAGTAGAGAAGGGCAAAGGCTGGGAAAAGACTGTATCTGGGAATGGGGTTGAAATCTCATCAAGAAAGGTCAGTGTAGAAGAGCTGAAGGAAGTTAAGAGTAGCCTGTGAGAAGTCTGAGCCTAGAGCACTTCAGGAAGACATAAGATCAAGTGCAACCAACTATAGCAGGACTGTGCTTACCTAAGTGGGAGGAAAGAGTGGGGAGGTGGAAATGGGAAGGGATGGAAGAAGATAACAGAGAAAGCAGTTAAGTCTCTAAATCTTTTGCTATTAGACTTCTGAGTAGTAGATGAATGGTGTTTATCCAGGAAGAAGAGACAATCTCTGAAATGCTTATAGCAAGATGTACCTAGCTCAGGATTATCTAGTGAATAGAACCTTAGATGTGTGAAGGATGTCTCCTTGAATAACACCTTATTGGATATGTATCTTATCTCTATCATATACAGATATAACTCTAGAAGATAAAATGGAGATGTCTTGTAATTTAAACATTGCTCTGTCTGAGATAATCTCATGAAACCCACTTGGATAACTTATCTATTCTAAACCAGAGGATCAGCTCCATTGTGGGGAGGACCCTGGGAGGTGCCTTCACCAACCTGGACATCTCTCTAGTTTGTCTAAGTCTTTTGATTGCCTATATCCAGTAGTCATGTATGGATGTGAAAGTTGGACTATAAAGAAAGCTGAGCACCAAAGAATTGATGCTTTTGAACTGTGGTGTTGGAGAAAACTCTTGAGAATCCCTTGGACTGCAAGGAGTTGCAACCGGTCCCTCCGAAAGTGAATCAGTACACAATATTCATTGGAAATACTGATGCTGAAGCTGAAACTCCAATACTTTGGCCACATGATGTGAAGAACTGACTCATTTGAAAAGACCCTGATGCTGGGAAATATTGAAGACCCTAGGAGAATGGGATGACAGAGGATGAGATGGCTGGATGGCATCACTGATTCGATGGTCATGAGTTTGAGCAAGCTTCGGGAGTTGGTGATGAACAGGGAAGCCTGGCAAGCGGCAGTTCATGGAGGTCACAAAGAATCAGACACAACTTGAGCAACTGAACTGAACTGAGTGGGTAAGATTTCTGATTCACGTTTCTCTGATTTGACAGTATAGTCCTATTTGTTTGCTCAGAGAGTAATAGCAAGGAGGCCAGTGTGCTGAACATTATGATTGGGAAGGGAGTCATAAAATGGTGAGTTCAGAGTGGTAAATGAGAGGCTGAAAGTACAGTACCATGTACGCCATTGTAAGACCTTTCCCAGTTACTGAGAGAGAGAGAGGAAACCAAAGAAGAGTTGGGAGTGAAAAAAATGGCACAGTAATTGTGACTGGTGTTGTGAGAAAAGAAAAGGGTCCCAAAGGTAGAAAACGGGGTACCAGTTAGGAGGCTGGTATAAGAAGTAGGTAAAAGATGATGGCTTGGAGAAGTAGAGGCAGTGAAAAATACTTATTTTCCGGATGTATCTTGAAGATACAACCCACAGGATTTGCTGACAGATTAGATGAGGAGTATAAGAAGAGAAGAATCAAGCATAAACCCCAAGTTTTCTAGCCTAAGACCCTGGAAGGATAAAATGACCATTTACCGAGAAGAGGAAGACTATGGGAGAAGCAGATTCCATAGGGATAATCAGGAGTTCTGCTTTGAATATTTTGGACTTTATTTAATTAGGCATCATGGAGATGACAAATGGCCCACTAGATAATTGAATCTGCAGTGTAGGAGATAAATCTGGAATCAAAAGTCAAAGTGAAGTCTCTCAGTCATGTCTGACTCTTTGCGACCCCATGGACTATAGCCTACCAGGCCCCTTCGTCCATGGGATTTTCCAGGCAAGTGTACTGGAGTGGGTTGCCATTTCCTTCTCCAGGGGATCTTCTCAACCCAGGGATAGAACCCAGGTCTCCTGAATTGCAGGCAGATGCTTTACCATCTGAGCCACCAAGGAAGCTGGTGTAAATCTGGAATAGAGATATAAATTTGGGATTCATCAACATATAGATGGTATTTAAAACCATTAAAGTGAAGTTGGACTCTTTGCGACCCCATGGACTGTAGCCTACCAGGCTCCTCGGTCCATGGAATTTTCCAGGCAAGAGTACTGGAGTGGGTTGCCATTTCCTTCTCCAGGGGATCTTCCCAACCCAGGGATCGAACCCTGGTCTCCCGCACTGCAGGCAGACGTTTTACCACCTGAGCCACCAGGGAAGCTTTAAAACCATTAGCCTGAATGAAATCACCAGGAGACTTTGTTGTTAGAGAAGAGATCCAAGCACTGAGCACTGGAGGACTACAGTCATCAGAGATCAGAAAGAGCAAGAAGAACAAGGAAAGAGCAACTAAGAAGTGACTAGGGAAAAAGGAGGACACCAGAAGAATATGGCTTCCCTGGAAGCCATGTGAAGAAAGTTACCTTACCTGATAGTCCAGAAAAATGAGGATTAAGATTTGTTCATTGTATTTGGCAACATGGAAATCACTAGTAATCTTAATAAGAAGAGATGTTTAAAAGGTAGAACTCATAGGTTCTATCTAAAAATCATTTCTTGGGTTCTTGCTAGTGTGATTGGGTGGATGATAGTACGTTCACAGACAGACATAGTAAATACAGCCATGATTCTCCACACACAGTTTTCAAGTTTAATTTAAAAATATTCTACTATATTTCTCACTACTAAAGTATTAACACCTGAAGTAAAATAGCTACATATTAACCCAGAAAACTTGAAAAAGATAGTTTCAAGGCAAAATAATTTATTGCCTTTTACCTCTTCTTAAAATAAGATTTCTTAAAGAAATCTCATTTTAGGAAGAATGGTGCTAAACGAAGGGCAGTGAGTGAGCCTGTCATCAAAATTATGCAGGATTAAAAGCCCTCTAAGAGAAGAGATCCAGATTTGGGTCTATTAGCTCACCCAATAGAGTCTAATCCTTTAGGTATAAAAGATGCTTCCAAATCACTTCTGCTCAAGACAGCAGATGAAGATTTCATTTGTTTTCTTTTATATGTACCCTCTTGGCAAGTACACATCTGAAAAACTTGCCCAGAAGAAACTAATCCTCTAAGCAGGAATTTTCTTTAGGTTTCTGCCCAAGAGGAATTCAGTTAGGGATGGGAACTTTAGGGCTGGATACCAGCATTAGCCATGGATTAATTACAAACCAGAAACCAAAACTGACAGACCAGAAGTGGGCCAAGTAGTTATACAGAAGATTAGACAGTAAAGTTGATATCTAAGCAAAATTCATGTGACCGCCAGGGAGGTTGCCCCTCTATCCTAATGCTGGGGACACTGTGTATAGAAGCATCCATCTACTCCCCATACTCCATCCACTGGTGAAGCAACAGCTCTTAGGTCATGGCAAATGCAGATTGGGGAGAAAATGATAAATCTCCCAGAGGCAAGTCATTGGTACCCACAGCTGTGCAGCCTGATACTCAGGATAGGAACCAATGGGTGAGGACCCAGATATCCTGAATTGACCCCATCAACTTCCAATCTTTTGTTACCCAAGCCTTTTATACAAATAAGTAAAAAGGTTAATTATTTTAAGCAAGCTTGTTTACAGATCATTGGAAACAATTATTAACTTGATGAGCTTCAGAGAGCTGTAGGATAATTTAGCACTAACCTAAAGAGATAGACAACATTTCTAAAATGTTGCTTATTTTAGCAGAAAACAGTTTAAGGCAGATTCATTTTCACATGGTTCAGCTGACAGCCAGCTTCCCACATAAATTCACGTGAATTCATTCTCCCTGCAACTGTCCCTGAACATAGAACAGACTACATTACTGAAAGCCTCTTTCTGTTTAAAATATATTCTATAAAGTGGTGTTGTTTTTTTTTTCTCCTACATCTTGGCTACATTTCCATGAGTAGTATTTTTAATCCAAATGGAAGCTTCAACTTTTTGTTGGGATTTCTGATTCCCAATGGAATCTGATAAGTATCATTCAACTTGATTCAACAAACCCTTATGGAGCAGTTACAATGTACCAAGAACTGTGCTAATGAAGAGCTGATTTAAGAGGCCAAGTCTTACACTAAAAGAGTGAACTGGAACTTTTTGGGGGTGGGAGGGTATGAGGAGATCAGAAACTCTCTGGAAAGGGACATCATTTGGAATGGACTGTAAAAGATGGTCAGAGTTTCAACTGGTAGAAGAGCATTCAATGAGCAAAAACAGAACAGAGGAAGAAAGCAGCCTGTCCAAACAGAAGGGAAGGTGGGCAGTAGAGGTGCTCATATCACAAAGAGTGAGTCTCCTGGTGATGAGGCTGTGCTGAAGGAGGAATCAGGGAAGCTTCAGAGGCAGGAGAGGGTGACAGGATTCTGGTCTGGTTTCTTGAGGCTGGATGTAGGGTAATGGATGCCTTGGCTTATGAGACAAAGAGAGACTATGTTGTCAAGTAACAACAGAGGGAGTGTTCTGTTGCTATTCCGGGGAACGGGAAGAGAAATGCAGATGCTGTAGGCATGAAGGAGCAGATGATACACGATGACTGGGGAAATGACTGACTACAGAGTCAGCAAGGTCCTCCCTGGCCATTCTACTCAGAATGACATCAGGACACTCAGACACACAACTCCACTCTTTTTCATTTTATCTTTTTTCCATAGCACTCAACCACCATTTAACATAAACTAATTTAAAACATACTTTACATCATATCTTACTCATTTAGTTTATGGTCCATCTTCCTCAACTATAAAGTAAGATTCCTGAGAGCAAGGGCTTGAATCTGTTTTACTCACGCTACCACTGCAGGGATTTACTAAGTATTTGTTAAATTAATGAATACGTGAAAAAATACCAAAATGACTGAAATATGATGGTGTCATTATCAGAAAATTAATGGTTTTAGTGGGATCAGGGTTTTCTTTTCTGAGTCATGAGGTTATAGATGATTATGGCAGGGTCAAGAGAACTCGGTTCTGTCTCCTGCTTTGGCACTAAGGTGGTCGGTCAATTTAGGCAAGTCATTTGTCTTCTATAAACTGTGTTTCCCTCATCTGTAAAACTGAGGCTTAAACTTATATGTCTACTGCAGGATTAAACTAAGTCCCAATTTATTTAGCCTGGGATATAGGACCTTCCTGTGAAACAGCCAAATTCTAATCATGTCACTGCCCTTTTATACATATGGTCAAAATCATTTACCCAGAAAGAACTTATGCTGCTATAGACATGTCTCCATTTAAAGGATGTTTACAAACAGCATTTTTTCTAGTTCTTGGATCGAGCTCAGTGTGGGCAAGATCACAGCCTCTTCCACAAGGTGAAAGCAGAGCAGGGCCCATATGTTCTTGATCCATCTCTCTGCCCTAGCTTCCCAGTGTTCCAGAAAACTTGTTTCTCCAAAGACCACCCTTAACTGATTTAACACCCTGTTATCTGTTAGTGGTTTTCATGAGTTTGGTCCAAGGAGCCCAGTTAGAAATTAATTTCCTCCCAACCTCCAAGATCTCTTTTAGTGTTAATATGCTATATTTCTGTAAGTTTTAATAAGACCTCATCCAGTTGTAGAGCTGGATAACCTTTCTTTCTCCTAAATACATATTTACCATCAGAATATGTATGATCCCACCAGAGAGCTGTTTCTTTAAGCATTGAAAAGAAGCGTAGTGATTTTCAATGAGAGGAATTTCAAGTGATTTGAAAGAGTTATAAATATAACTGTAAAGTCCTTTGGAAACAGGAAGCTATAGAGATATATTCAATGTCATGATTTTAACAGAGCCTAATTTGTTGTTATTTAACATTCCTATCTCACTTGGTTAGCATCATGGCTCATGAGCTGTAGGGTAACAGAAGAAATGTGCCATCTGCTTCATTGCTGGGAGCACTGGTCTCCTGAGGTCACTAACTGTGATTATAAATGTGGCCTTAAAGTAAACAGTGACTCTGCGCCCTAAGAGGCCAGAAGCTCAGATATTCTCCTTGCAATTCTCTCACTGATTTACTGGGCAACTTCTTAGCGGGAGACTCTTAACCCTGAGTGATCTCTCTAACCCGATCTTTAACAGACTTGATAAGGGCAATCTTTTTTTCCACTCTCAAGCTTCCAGATTAGGTTACATTTTTTCATATACCATTCTCCAGGGATAATATTACTTATCGCCCACTAAGGTGTTGGCTGAGTTAATTAAAATATGATTCCAAGATAGACCACAAATTGAAATGCTAAACAAGGATCATTCCCTCATGTTTCTGAGTTCATGAGCCATGGTATAAAAACAGTCTCAATTTACTCTATCACTACAGAGTATCTTCTTCAAAGAAGAGTAGGGTAATGCCAGCCCATTCATGCCTGTATATTACCACAGTTAAGTATAATAATTCAAAGGATTCTGGAGAATCCCATGGAGAGAGGAGCCTGGCTGTCTATAGTCCATGGGGTCACACAGAGTCAGACATGACTGAAGAGATTTAGCATGCACATGCAATCATTAATAACCCCAGCTTCACAAAAAGAGCAGAGGAAGCAGTCACTTATACACTTGCTTTATAATTAGAAGGTCTCTGCCCCACATTTTCTGACTCATCAGCTCCCCCCATCAATGATGTTTCATATTTTGCCATTAGAGGTTTACTCCTTTCTGTTATATATTACTCTTCCCAGATAGTCTCTTAAAAGCTGATATCCTTAGAAGATGTAGATATTAGGATGCAATCAATCACTAACACTGTCTGAATCCCCCTAGGCAGGAGGAACTCCAGAGCATTAGGTGTTTGGGAGCTGGCAGAGTTAGAAAAGCGAGGAAGCAGATGTCTAAGACAAACTTCACCTATCTCAGTTTTGCCCAGGGCAGGTTTCCAGCAATAGGCTTTCGCTTTGTGGTGTAGCAATGGGAAAATACAATGGTAATTTGCTGATTTCAAAAATTCAACCTCACAAAAAAAGAAAAATGAAAATAAAAGACAAAACAAACAACAAACAAACAGAAAATGATAACTATATCCCTAGGGTACTTTTGCTGATCCTTGCTAACTTTGAAGTATCTGCAAATCATGCCTATTCTTTATTGTTTCTAAAGTAGGTAGAGCAACCCAGTGACCACACAAGGCACAAAAGCCAGGACCTCAGAGGAAGAGAGTACCCTAGCCTCGGAACCCTGGCATCGGGACTATGCTACGTCTATATGCAAAGCTGTCAATGTCTACGATCACACACCCAGGCATGATTTGATTATGGCAGAGCAGAGTTTGTGAAGACAAAGGAGGTTTTCATGTAATATTTATGTCAAAAAGCAGCATTTGCCCATATAAGGAACACCTTTACATGATTCATTTTCTTGTCAAAACAAATAGCAGTCTTTAAGTTTTTGTATTATTACATTGTCTCATCCACCAAAAAAAGAACTTAAACATGAAGAAATGTAATCTGTGTTCGATAAATTCGTTCATAGAAGACTGAATAAACGACAAGATGTTTAAGCCAAATCAAGTACATATTACCTTGGAAAACAAGCAATTATGCAGATTATAAAACCGAATAACAAATATTAATACAAAAACTATAAATGTTTGATATAAACTTTGGCCTCTCCAAAGAGTCACTTATTTCATCTTATAGTTGAAGAATGAAAATGATTGTTGTAAATATCCTATGGTGAATACAATATTTTCTTCTCTATGTGTAAGAGGATGTTAAATATGAATTTTAATTTCTTGTAGTATGTACTACAGTTTAAAAAAAACAATAACCAGTGTTGACATCAGGAAAGAAGGAATTATTTTATTAAAATATGGAATAATGTGTTTAAATCGAGCTAACCCTCCATTATCTCATCTAAAAGAAGACTTACAGAATGCAAACCCACCACACAGAAATGCTTTCCTAAAGAGCGTAATCCAAGTCCACTTAGAAGTTTACCTGGTGCTACAGCTCAGCTACTTACACCTTCTCTGAGAGCAAGCACATCTATTCTTCTCTATCACTGACCCACCACCTTGGTGCTAGATCCCATCCAATCTACTTCCCTCGAGTATGCCATCTATCAGTGTTCCCTGCTCTCCTCTAACTCTTTAATCTCTCTCCCTCCCTCTCCTGCACTTTTACCGAACACATAGTTCAGTTCAGTTCAGTTCAGTCGCTCAGTTGCGTTCGACTCTTTGCAACCCCATGAATCGCAGCATGCCTCCCTGTCCATCACCAACTCCTGGAGTTCACTTAGACTCACATACATCAAGTCTGTGATGCCATCTAGCCATCTCATCCTCGGTCGTCCCCTTCTCCTCCTGCCCCCAATCCTTCTGAGCATCAGAGTCTTTTCCAATGAGTCAACTCTTCGCACGAGGTGGCCAAAGCACTGGAGTTTCAGCTTCAGCATCATTCCTTCCAAAGAAATCCCAGGGCTGATCTCCTTTAGAATGGATTGGTTGGATCTCCTTGCAGTCCAAGGGACTCTCAAGACACTACCGTTCAAAAGCATCAATTTTTCAGTGCTCAGCCTTCTTCACAGTCCAACTCTCACATCCATACATGACCTCAGGAAAAACCATAGCCTTGACTAGACGGACCTTAGTCGGCAAAGTAATGTCTCTGCTTTTGAATATGCTATCTAGGCTGGTCATAACTTTCCTTCCCAAGAGTAAGCATCTTTTAATTTCATGGCTGCAGTCACCATCTGCAGTGATTTTGAGCCCCCAGAAATAAAGTATGACATTGTTTCCACTGTTTCCCCATCTATTTCCCATGAAGTGATGGGACCGGATGCCATGATCTTCATTTTCTGAATGTTGAGCTTTAAGCCAACTTTTTCACTCTCCACTTTCACTTTCATCAAGAGGCTTTTTAGTTTCTCTTCACTTTCTGCCATAAGGGTGGTGTCATCTGCATATCTTATCTGGCGTTATTGATACTTCTCCCGGAAATCTCGATTCCAGCTTGTGCTTCTTCCAGTCCAGCGTATCTCATGATGTACTCTGCATAGAAGTTAAATAAGCAGGGTGACAATATACAGCCTTGACATACTCCCTTTCCTATTTGGAACCAGTCTATTGTTCCTTGTCCAGTTCTAACAGTTGCTTCCTTACCTGCATACAGATTTCTCCAGAGGCAAGTCAGGCGGTCCGGTATTCCCATCTCTTTCAGAATTTTCCACAGTTTATTGTGATCCACACAGTCAAAGGCTTTGGCATAGTCAATAAAGCAGAAATAGATGTTTTTCTGGAACTCTCTTGCTTTTTCCATGATCCAGCGGATGTTGGCAATTTGATCTCTGGTTCCTCTGCCTTTTCTAAAATCAGCTTGAACATCAGGAACAGATTTCTTTAAGGTGGCACTGAAGTTTATTTATCATAATGGTAGGCAGGTAATGATAACTTTCAAGTAATGGAATCATATGGAATCACATAAACCTCCTGCAATTGAAAACCACTCCTCACATAATACCGTTTCCTACCTATCTATGTCCCTTCCTCCTTTTCTGCTCAACTATACACCCCCAACTCTAATTCTTTAGCTTTTAATTAATCTTCAGCTCTCAACAATTCCACTTCTGCCTAGCCCCAAGAAGCCTCTCAAAACTGCACTTTTCAAACTGACCGGTGACACTTCCTTTAGAGAAATTTTAGTCCTTATCCCACCACTAATATTTGACACGGTGGGCTCCCTCTTCCTATTTCAAACTCTCCCCTCATTTCACTTCTGAGTCACTATCCCACATCTAAAAATGTGTTCTGTTTTTCTTCTGTGTGATCCAATGCTTCTCTGTGATTTTCCCTGGGTCTTTCCTCAAGTCTATAACCTGTACAAGCAGCAAACTTTGTTTGAAAAATAAAGAAATGGGCCAAGACATAGATAGTCAAACCTATAGCTTGAGGCAAAAACCTAGGAGACATCCGTACCTATCTCAGGCTGGTCCCTCCTGATACATGAAATATTATGCAATGATCTTTCTAAAATGTGAATTTGAGTTTATGACTTCCTACATTAAAATCCTTACATTGAAACCCAAAGCTTCAAGATCAAGGTCAGAATTCTTAGCATTGCACAGGAAGGTATTTGCCAGCAAGTACTGAGCTATTTCTCTAGCATCACTGGACTGCTACTCAAGCATCTAATGCTCTGATCATGCAATCTTGGACAACTGCACGGCCCTGAATGTGCCACGGTCTTTAATACCTCCATCCATCTTCCATTTCCACTGTATTCTGATTCTAGAATACCTTTCTTCATTGGTATTTGCTTTGAATCTGTGTGATTCCTGTTCCTACCATCTGTGATTACGTGTGTATGTGTATGTATCTTCCTCACTCAACTGAAAAACCACCCATTTGCCTTTTCTAGCATCTACTATGTAGCTGCCCATCAAATGGGGATAGAAGGAAGCCAGCTTATCTTTTACATTAAAAAAATAAAAAAGAAACTTTTTCATTCAAAGAAAATGTGTCAAGCAAATGTACTATAGCATAGATTCCATTACTTGAAAGTTATCATTACCTGCCTCCCATTATGATAAATAAACTTCAGTGCCACCTTAAAGAAATCTCTTCTACTGATCCGCTTTCCATTTTTTCATGATGTTCCATATTATTCTTGAGACACAGTGACAGAATGCAATCCCAGAACTGAGGAGTCTAAATGCATTCTGTTTGTCATGAGTATTGTATTTAGCAAGTTGAATTCTTTTTATGCAGATGTAGTCCATCAATTATCTCATATATTTATCAGAGTTCATTATAATGGAAAAAATTCTCTTTTGAAAAATATGAAGCACAAGAGGGGAAACCTTATGTTATTATGTGAGCAAATTAGCTGTCAAAAGCAACTTTAAAAGACTCACCAAGTAGCATCTACCCTTTGGAAAGTAGTTTCCAAGGTTTAATCGAAGTAACTCCTACACAATACCTATTTCACCAATTTACAAACTGTAAGTTTGCCTTGAAGAAACCTCTACCTAATGAAAACACAAGTATTTATCCCTTATTGACTTACTAAGAGCAGTTTTTCCTCAGTCCTCCAAAAAGGTACAACAATTGAATTTCAGGTTATGCATACAAAAAAGGCATCTCTAAAAAAGAGCACTTAGCTCTTACCTTACATGAAAAAGCTCAAAACTCTAATGTAAAAGTACAATTCCAGGACCACATAGATCCTGTTAAAACTGCTGCATTCTCCACTGACACACCCAGATGATGGAATGGAAAAACATAAAACATTTGAATAACATAAAGTTCATCATAAACTAAACTGTTTTTGGAGTAAAATAACAAATACACATAAGCCCTACATAGACCCACTTTTCCCCCGCTCAGTCTACCTTTCATTACCTTAGCTAGTGGTTCTTAAGCTTCCATGTACATCAGAATCATGTGAAAAGCTTATTAGTACAGGTTGTTGGGCCCTACACTCAAAGTTTCTGACAGAGTCAGTGCTGGGGCCTGAAAATCTGCATGTCTAAGTTCCCCCGGTGATATTAATGGTTCTGGGCTAGGGGTGACACTTTGAAAACCACTGGCCAGGTAACCGTATCCGCACAGATGCCTTCCAGGAGTCATCCAATCTCATTATCAGGCTCATTACCCATATGGATGTCTTAAGGGATCCTGAATGCACCATCCCGACACTGAATTGCTACCCATAACCTATCTCAGGAAAAAAAAAAAAAATGGTACTACTATATATCAGGTTGTTCAACTGCAAAGCTTAGAAGTCATTATTAACTATTCTTTGGCCACATCTAACTAAAAGGCCAAAACTGTCTCATCTATTCCTACACATCTTTCCAATCGATACACTTTACTTCATCCCCACTACCACCATGATCAGGGTCAGCATCATCTCATGCTTGGAACAAGTAGCAGGCTTCTAACCAGACACTCCACTTCTGCTTTTGCCCCATTTCTTTCCCACAGTATAGCTAGAGCAATCATTTGAAAACATAAGCATGGTGATGCTAAAACATTCCAATGACTTCTAGACCTTTCAAAACAAGGTCTGAAGTCCTTCCTAGAGATTCTTATGGCCTCTAAATAAGGTTTCTACTACCTCTCTCCAGGCTTATCCAGCGTAAACTGTCCCACTTCACCATGCTGGCCTTCTGTCACATCTCTCTCTATCCTACCTCAGGGCTTCTGCTTATGATGGCACCTCTATACACCCTCTACCTAACTTTTTCTAGCAAATCCCTCATTCCTCGATTCATGAGAACAAATTAAATCACAGCCACATCCTCCCAAGTCTCTGTGCACTGTCCCTTCAGCATGATCAATCACATTTGAAATTGCTTGTTCCTTGTAAGTTGGCCTCACTGGTTCTCTCCCCAAGGAAACATTATGTCTTGTTCACCATTTTAATCCCAAGCCCTGTTTACTGCTTATTAACAAGTAGTAACAAGTCCCAAAGTAAGCACTGATTGGTTGATAAATATGCAATTGCAAAAATTTGTTATTTGAATAGAGAAGATGAGGAGTAAGCAAAAGTTGAAAGAGGCTGGCCAAGCTTGCTGTAATGCCTGGCCATGGTTTGTTCTCACAGAACAGCTCCAACTTTTTCAACAGGTCTCACTTAGCCCTCCTTTTAGTCCACATACCCCAGAATCCAGATCAAGCCTTGCCAATGGCAGAAAGAAAATCAAACCTCCAAGACAGCATTTCATTTGCTTAGTAATCCTCTTGCACTGCCTACATGTTCTAGCCCAGCTTTGCAAAAGACAAGCTTCCATACGGTTGCTGTGACTGATTCCCTCATTCTAAAACTCCCTGCCAATTCTGCAAGACTGTGCTTCAGCCTGATCCTCATTAAGCACTTTTCTGCCTCAAAATCCAGCATACTTCTGAGCCCCAAATAAAAGAGAAAATCAGGTCATCCCTTTAAGAGCCTCCCCAACTATAGCCACATGTCTGAATCTTGAACAGTCACCTTTTCTTCACTAAGCATGTGCCTGCCCCAAATGGACACTTAAGCAGAATCAATACAGGTCTTCCACAAGAGCTACACTGCTAGCCCTTATCTTTTCAGAGTCATCTCTTATGTTGGAAGCTATCAACAGAATCTTTGTCATAAGACTCATGTCTTGATTTCACCAAAATTCATACTTTTGTCTATCATACAGCCTGTGGAGTGTTGTTAATCTCTGTTCTTCCATACATTCATTTAAACACGTACTGGGAACTTACTGTGTAACAAATACAATGCTAAATGTTGAGGATTTAATAATAAATAAGAAATCACATTGCCCTGTCATTTAGAGGTCACATAAAGAGGTCACTAAGATTATTACAAAGAAATATGTACTGAGATGCTGCAAGAGCCCAGAGGTAAGTTAACTGATCTCCTCTTCCTGGAAGAGGAGATGATGGAGTCTTGATGGATAATCAGAAATTAACTATGTTTTGAAGAATATTACAAAAAGAACGAGTGCCTTGAGCAAAGTTCATAATTATAAAATATCAAAGGCCTCATAGTGAAAAAAAATGGCTCAGCATGGCTGGAAAATGAGGTATGGAGCTGCAAGTAGTGGGAATTTGGATGGGAGAGATGGATGGGGGTCAGATCATGGGTGGCCATATTCAACTTGACATACTAAGGAGGTTAGACTTTGTTCTTGTGACAAATGACATCAGTGTAAAGTCTTGTGGAGGAGACTGGCACAGTCAGATATGCCCTTTGATAGATATTTTTAGAAGAAAGTGTGGAGAAGAGGTTCGAGGGTACAAGACCAGGGATAGGCACAAAGGGGTCACTGCAGCCATCTCAGACAGACAAGGAGGAGCTATGCCAGCAAAACAGCAGGAGGAATGGAGAAAAAAGGCATGGGAAGAGCTGGAACTCATAGCCTAATGGGGAAGATCTGGAAAACTAAATGGACTCCAGAGTAATAAGCGCTAAATACAGGACATGCTAGAGGACAGAAAAATAGGTACTTACTGTGGGAGCAGGGTCCTCATGAACAGAGTCTGAGCTTCTGCCTTGAGGATACAGGAGGTGCGGGTATCTTGTTGTGGGACTTCACAGACAGAGGACACTCATTCTGCCTGATTAGGGGGTGCTTCCTGAGGGAGTTGGGTCCAAAGGGTTCCTAAGTTTTGCTCATTTGGAGGGTGAAGTTTGGAGCAGTCAAAGCTGAGGGAAAATCACACCAAACCCTTGGAGGTGCACTAAGTAGTCTGAGAACTGACAGTTAGGCTTGGTGGAAGCATGAGCGGAGTACAGAGAAGGGCAGAGCTCAAAGTAGGCGTGAACCCAATGCCAGAAGGACGAATATACCTGCGTCATCAGTTTTATTAACATAACCAACTCCTTTTTGCTTATATAGTATAGATATTTCTGGAAATTGATGAAAGTTACTATCTTGTCTAGAGTCTCCTCAACCAATACTTAATTTTGAAAGTCTTTTCATGGAAAGAAAATGTGCTTCTCTGGCTTTTCCTTTATGTGCATGCTCAGTCACTTAGTTGTGCGTAACTCATTGTGACCCTATGGACTGTGGCCCAAGAGGCTCCTCTGCATGACATTCTCCAGGCAAGAACAGCAGAGTATATACTCTACCAATGCCACCCAAAATTATTACTTGTTGCCTGGTTTTTAACTATACCAACTTTCCCCAAAGAAAAAAAATAATTACAGTCAAAATACAACATGGTAGGTAGCTCTAAGATGGAAAATTAGTGTGAATAGCCTAGCAATTCCTACAGGAAAAATTGACAAGTCTCTAATCAGGTAGGATAGTCTTTTAAAAAGCAAAGAAGTCATCATTATATAATATGAAACCTTAAAACTTCCATTAAAAGGAAGGTTAGACTGATTCTTAAATAAGATGCACTCATACTAAGAATTTTTTTTACAGTAACTGAAAAGAATCTTAATTATTTCACTTTCTTTATTTGAGCCTCTCTTAAAACCTTATTGCCAGTTATTTGGGCTGATGAATGTAGTCAATAAACAAGAGCCTTGATTTTAACACTCCCCCCTCAAGCCTGTGCCTCTTGTGGTTTTCGGATAGGCTATTGTTAGATTCATTTATAGTAAAATAATTACCAGCTCCATAAGCCAGACACATTGCAGGTTATCTATTGTCCCTTAGAGGACTGTTGGACTGTTCTTAACAAGCATTCTAAATTACAGTAGCAGCTTTATTGCAATTAACAAACAGACACGAATCACCAATCCAGTTATATCTCAAAAGAGAAGGATTTTCTGAAGTAGACTGCTATGCTTGTTTTCTGAACAACTGTTTTGCAACCCTGAAATCAAGGACCAGTCTTTAAGCAAATAGGCACATGTCCCAGAAGCAGGGAATACAGGGAGACTGGCTGTTTTTGCTATTCCCAACAGGAAGAGGAACACTACAGTGGTTTAGAGAATTAACAGAGCACAGACAGGAACAGATACCAATATTTCCATCAGTATGTAAAGCACTCACACATGTACAGCCCCATCCCCTGGACAACTCTCAGCCTCAGACCCCATAGCAGTAGTACCAAAGCACAATGCCGTTCCATTTACACATTCTAATCTTGACATGTGTCAAAATCAAACTTGGCAAGCTTCCCGTGTACTTGAATGCCTTCATGTTCAGAAAAGATGCAACTGCTCTGCACATATTTATAAGAATCCCATAGAGGCTCTGAGAGGATCTGCTAAGAGGGACATGGGGACCACAAGTCAGTGCCTGCAAGTCAGTAAACCCACAATGCCCACTAACGGAGGGGCACCCTCTAACGAGATCTGGACGCGGCCCAAATGCCTCTTCCTCTGTGATAATGGTAAAGCACTCTGACACAAGCAGGTCTACCAACAAACTCTAATATCTCTGAGGGGAACCACCTTGTTAAAAATGATGGTCAGGTTATGGAATGAATTCTTAACGTCTTTGGACCAGAATTCTTGTCCTTCCTCCCTTTGCGTGTTTAACTTGAACTACTTTCCATAACTAATCCCACACTCCACAAACACATGGAGGAGACTGGCAAGGGAGACAAGAAAGTATATCGAAATTTTAATAATGAAGAGTCCACTACTAACAAATTATATAGACCTTAACAAGACTGGTGGGTGGGTGTGTCCAAGTATATGTGTGTGTGCATGAGTGACTTACCAAGCAACACAATTCAGTCTTAACACATACATTTTGCACTACCTCTCTGTCCTTTCTACCCTAGCACATGTGGAAAAAATTGTGTTCTTTGCATGGAACATGGACAAACATATAAACCCACTCCTGCAGGTAGAGGTCACTGGCCTGGAGGCTACAGCCACTCTCTGTCTCCCTCACCATAAACACTGTATTTGTATTGATAAAATGACATTGCTGTATCATAAATTTAAAAATTCCATCACAACTGATGATTTCAGAAATCAAAAATCACCGGAAATCCTACTAACTCAGAGATAAGCACTGTGAATACTTCAGTAAACATTATCCCACTTATCTCTATAGGCATATACAGAAGCATATGACTTATGCACATCGGGTGTGAAGCTCTGTAATAATGCATGATTTATATGTATTTGTATTAAATCTCAAACTGAATGCTTTTTCATCTTTAAGCTATGAATTTGAACATGAGGAATGAAAACCTAATAAAATATGGTCTCTTATTCATAACACTTTTATCCTTTTCTAGCTTATATGCATTGACTTTACTCTACCTGTCTCACATGTGCCAACAATTTAGTTTTTGTGTGTGTGACCAAAACTATTTCCTTGGAACTTATGCATAACTTGCCCCCAGAAATTAGACTTCAAACTCTACCTCCAGTCCAACATATAAGATGTTTCATACTTCTTAACAGAAGTAGAAATATTCATTTCTAACAGTTTCTGGGGTCACTGAAACAAGTTTCCATGAGAATAAAATATTTGTCCTGATCATTAAGAAACAGAACATGAAGGAGGGGATTTGAATGCCCTGAATAATCAATAAGGGCAAGGCACATAAGTAATCTATAAGGAGCAAGTCTGCTGTGCTGTTTTTATACCAATAGTCAAATATATTTTTGTAATTGATTTTACTTGAAGAGGAGAGCAAATCACATAGAGTCGGAACTATTTTATATTTAAGCAACACAGAAAGACTTAAACCAGACTTTGGCATGTGTCTAGGAGTTACTAAACATCAGAAGGGGCACAAAGCTGGTCCTCCAAGTGGTCCTAGGCAGCTGCAGTGAGCTGAATGGTGATCACCCTCCCACAATGGGTTGTCCATGTCCCAACTTCAAGAAACCATAAGTGTGACCCTGTTTGCAGAAAGGGTCTTTGCAATTAAGCTATCCTGAGATAAGAGCATCTTGAATTAAAACTGGTCCTAAATTCAAAGACAAATCCTTAGAAGAAAAGGGGATACAAACAGGAACACAAAGGGGAAGACCATGTAAAGATGGAGGCAGAGATCAGAGCTCCTTCTAGAAGTCAAAGAACTCCATCGATTGCCAACAACCACCAGAAAACTAGGCAGAGGGCAAGGAACATATTCTCCCTCTGGCGAGAACTAACCCTGATGACACCTTGATTTTTTTTTTCTTTTTATGGGCACTACACGGAGGCTGCTAAACTGCCAATAAAAGCTTCATTTTTGCTAAGTCATTTAATGTTATTTTGACCATTTTAACACTTCCAAATGCACCACCAAAAGTTTCAGCATTCAAAACTGTGTCCAAAGTAGAAAATGTTTGAGAATCACTGACCTGCAATATTTCAAAATCATTGTGGTAGGTACTGGGCAAATAAACATGAATAAATCACCGCATGAGGCTTGTAAAACTTATCATCTGTTAAACACACACATACACAAAAATTATAGGAAAAGGCAAATGGATCAACTTCTTGCCTAGCAGCACGAAACGTTCTGCTGATCTGGTGTCCAGCAAAAGTGGTAAAAAGTATTAAAACAAAAACAAAAACAAAAACTTTCAGGAAATGGTCCTCAAGGTAAACAGTAAATAAAAACAGTATCTATTCAAGAAAGTCTATGGAAATTCTGTAAGAAAACAGGAGTCTGTGAAATTTGAACCAAGCCTTTAGCCTCTCTCCTTAGTACTAGTTCAGAGATAAAGAAGGACATTGAAAAATGATAAAATAATTAATCCATCAGGGGGATATAGCGATTTTAAACACACACACATCTGACAATAGCCTGCTAAAATATATGAAGCAAAAACTAATAGAAATCAACAGGAAAAACAGACAATTCAACAATAATAGTTGGAGACTTCAATACTCTACATAATGGATAGGACAAATAGCAGATCAACCATTGAAGGCTAGAACAATGCTTAAAACCAACTAACCAACTAACAGATATCTATAGAACACTCCACACAACTAAATATGCATTTTTTTCAGGTGCACATGGAACATTCTCCAGGACAGACCATATGGTAGGCCATAAAATAAACCTCAATAAATTTAAAAGAATAGAAATAATACAACGTATGTTCTACAAACACCATGGAATGAACTTTAAAAATCAATAAATGGGAAATGGTGGGAAACTCTGAAATATATAGAAATTTAAAAACACACTTCTTCTTTGAACTGAATGTGTATGTTCCTCCAAATTCATATGTTGAAATCATAACCTTCTATGTGATGGTATTAGAATGTGCAGTCTTCAAGAGATAATTAGAATAACTTGTGAGAACCTACTGTGTAGTATAAAAAACTCTACTCAGTGCTCTGAGGTGACCTAAATGGGAAGGAAATTTAGAAAACAGGGGATATGCCTAAACATATAGCTGATTCACTTTGCTTTACAGAAGAAACTAGGACAACACTGTAAGGCAATTATCCTCTAGTAAAAATTAAAAACAAAACAGGTTGGATCATTCATAAATGGGATTAGCGCCCTTACAAGAAGGGACATAGAGAGCTTACTCCCAGACTACAAGGAGAAGATGGTCATTTTCAAGGCAGGATAAGAATCCTCACCAGGACCTCACCATGCTGGCATTCTGATCTCAGATTTCCAAATTCAAAACCACGGCAGATTTCTGTTATTGATAACCACTCAGTTTATGGTATTTGGCCATAGCAAACCAAACTGACTAAGATACTCCTAAATCACCAAAGGGTCAAAGAAGAAATCAAAAAGGCAATCAGAAAAAATAATGTGCTAAACAACAGAATGGGAGTTAGCAAGGAGCTAAAAGAGCACACAGAGAGTAGACATTAAGTCTCCGTGGCAAAAGGCAAGACATCTCCACTGAGCAAAGGAAGCAACTTTTAAGGTGGGTCTCGAAAGATGAGAACGCAGAACAAAGTAAACAGAGGCAGCTTACCAAAAGCAGGGAGGCATTGAAGTGCATGCTACATTCTGGAATGAATAAGCAGATCAATGTGAATGGAGGGTAGGGCACCTCATAGGACAAATGCAGTGGAGAAAGATGAGGCTTACAAGGGAGCTTAGGGCCAGGTGGTTGATGACCAAGTACACTAGTCTATGGAATATCAACTTCATTTTGGCTTTCGTTTTTTTAAAGATTTTCTATTTCTTTCTTCTTTTTTTTCTTTTTTTTTTTTTTTTTGATGTGGGCCAATTTTAAACTCTTTATCGACTTTGTTTTAATATTGCTTCTGTTTTTCTACGTTTTGGTTTTTTGACTGAGGCATGTGGGATCCTAACTCCCCAGTGTGGGATTGCATCGACATGTCCTGCATTGGAAGGCAGAATCTTAACCCTTGGACAGCCAGGGAAGTCTCTGAATTTTATTCTGGGTAATAGGACATCATTAACCTTTTTGTAAGAAGAAAAGTCACATGATCAGATTTGCATTTTCTATCACATTCTATAGGACTTCCCTGATGGCATCTGCCTACAATGTGGGAGGCCTGGGTTCAACCCCTGGGTCAGGAAGATCCTCTGGAGAAAGAAATGGCAACCCACTCCAGTATTCTTGCCTGGAAAATACCATGGGCAGAGGAGCCTGGTGGGCTACAGTCCATGCGTCGGACAAGAGTTGGACACGACTGAGCGGCTAAACTTTTAAACTTTCATCACGTTCTGTATCACAGTGTTCATGTGTATATCACCATTTTCTCTTCAATATAAAACACAAGATTTTGTCACCAGGTAAAATACACTGTATAGGGCTTCCCTGCTGGCTCAGTGGTAAAGAATCCACCTGCCAGGCAGGGTGATGTGGATTTGATGCCTGGGTCAGAAAGATTCCCTGGAGTAGGAAATGGCAACCCAACCCAATATTCCTGCCTGGGAAATCACACGAACAGAGGAGCCTGGGGGTTATAGTCCATGGGGTTGCAAAAGAGTTGGACACAACTTAGGCACTGAACAACAATAACAAAACACTCTGTATTTCCTCTGGCTCCACCACAATTACTGCACAGTGCTGGGGACACTGCAGCAACTTAATAAAATACTTTTTTTTTTTTTAACTGCACAAAGAGTGCAAAATTCCTAGAGCTATTTTTACCCATAAACTGAAGATTGTTTCTTTTATTTTTTTAATTTAGTTAGCCTTGTTGGCTATTCAGTATAATTGAACAAATTAGACCTGAATTGTGTTTCTTTACCCTTTAAAGCTACTAGGAAAGAAGACTTAATACCCACTTGACTTTCTTATGTGTAGCAATTTTGAAGCAACAGAGCTTAACAGGGAATAAGATCAATTAAGATACCAGATCTTTGTTACTGTTGTTTATATCCACAAGAAGGTAAAAGCCATCTGCATCTAAAGACCATAATAAAATCTGCAACAAAGCAATGTGCCAAATATATTAAATTTATTTCAACTGTTCTAGGGAAAAAAAAATGTAATGATATAAAAGCACAGCAATTTAGGAGCCTATGAGCAAATTTAATCTCAAAGCATAAAGCCTTACCATCATTCACTAGTGAAAGAGTATCTCCCACCTTGCCTAAGAAACTAAAAAGATACACATGGGATTGGGGACCACGGGAAATACATAAGAAGATAGTGAGGCAGAAGCCATCCAGCTGAGGTTATAAAGCTCAAAATTTAATATGACTCCATCATCTTGGTTTCACAGTTCTCAAGCAAAGCTTAATAGCCTGAAAACAGAAGTGGATAAAGCAGGCAGCAGGAGGCGGTCTTTATTTATTTATATATTCAAGGATACAGAAGTTAAAAAGAAAGAACTTTCCAAAGATTCTCATGAAAGCTCCATTACAATTGCTCACTGCAGTGGTCAGGCTAAGGAACTCAAGATGTGATGAAGAGAAGAGGAGTAAGAAAGTGGCAAAGAAGGCTGCAGCTTGCAGAAAAGAAACTGTACGGGAAATTCAAGATCCTTGAAAGTGGAAAGGTTTGGGGGGGTACACGTGGGAAAGTAGAAGTGATGAAGATGACTTAAGGCGAGCCAGAGGGAAGTGGAAATAAAGGTCAGTGAAGCTGAAAATGCCACAGACAAGAAAAGTGGCAGGCCTTGAGAGAAGGTAAAAAGAGAAAGGAGCTGCAATTGAGGAAAGAGGGGAAAAGCCCAGAAACAGAACAAACATCAGGAATGAGACTGGGGAAAATAAGAATGGAGAAAGATATACACACAAAGAAGTGTTATCGTAAAAGAAACCATTAATTCATCTTGCATAACAATGTTCTGGAAATCATAATGGGCAGGGGGAAAATGTGGCATACTTCTCTTCTATTTTCATTAGAGTAAGTGGGAGTAGGAGAGTCATCCACTGAAGGGTTTGGAGAGAAGTCAAGGGCAAATGTCAGAAGGTGTAAGGAAGCTCAGAAGAGCTTTGTATGCAGAGACAATAGGCATACTAATAGAACTGGCCATATTCCAGCAAAGACTACTAAAGAGGCATTTTGAAAAAAGAATAATACTGTGCATTTATTCTAAAACTAGAATTCAAGTTAAGTTAGCTTCAGGAAGATGATGCAATCTAAATCAACGCTCTTCAGATTTTAACGTTCAGAGAAATCACCAGGGGATCTTGTTAAAATGTAAATTCCTATTCATTTGGTCAGGGATTGGACCAGAATGTCCAGATGGAAATAGAGCACAAGCTCCCAGATGACAATGATGTGATGGAATGTAGACCACTAAGAGTAACAAGAACCTAGATTTCATTACCTCCAAAATCTGTGTGATGTGTAGGCATGTGCACTAGAGGAACTTTTCTCAAACTCTCCTGTGCACGGAAACCACTTTGGAATTTTGTTAAAACGCAGATTATGGTTAAGTAGGTCTAAAGAGGGACCAGATACTCCACATTTCTGAATATCTTAGGTATACAGATGCTGCTGGTTCACTGAATACACTTTGAGCAGCAAGGAATTAGAAAGAACACAAACCACAGTTCAGCTTAACATAATTCCTACTGGCCGGGTTTATTTCCTGTCAACCAAAATCAACTGGATAAAGCATTATAGACTCAGAGTTTTTCTTGACATTTTCCAAAAAATCAAAATGTTTGCAAGAAAATACTGTAATCACAATAATAAAATAATTTGCTTAGTTATACAGTGTATAGGGAAGACATAAAATAATCCCATCATAGGGTTCTGAGTCATTGCCTACCTTGTAAAAATATCAGGAGAGTACTTGGTATCTAACTATCAGGGAGAATTAAAGCCAAAGAACTATTTGTGGAAACCAGATGTAGGCATTAAAGAATTTGCAAACAGTCTTGCTTTCTAGCTTGCTGTAAATTCCCACAGCTTTACTAAGAATTTCTTCTGATCTGCAAAATAATTGAAGGCAAAAGACAGAACCAGATATTAAATGAATTTGTACCCAGCTTATGGTGAACAAATACATAAGAAAAATATAAAAATAATTATAAAACATTTTTCCTGTTAGTATCTGATTCTCACCCAGATACCTACATATACATGAACCATGGAAGAAAAAAACTAACATCCTGATTGCACACAGTCAGAAACAACTGAGTGACTTTCACTTTCAGTTTCCATAAGGAAACACGACATCTGGCCAACCTACTTGAATTTCCCAAGGGGGTGTCCATAGACAGAAACACCAAGATCAAGTTTTACACTAAAAAGATTTTTAAAATCAGGTTAACATGAGATTAGAAGTATTGGGGAGCATACAAATAGGTGAGGGCTTTGCCTAACATTATTGAGGGTGAGCAGAATATAGTTGCTGTCTTCCAAAATCAATATGATTAAACAGCATTGGAGTTGTTTTTTTTTTAACCCAAGAAATTTCAAAATTTCAAAAAATAATAACAATAATTCATTTAACAGTATTTACCTAATGCTCTATTAATCACCAATAATTTAGAGAGAAGAAAAAAAAAAAAAAAAACGTTGTAATGAACGGAAACTTTTCCGATCAAGTCATTTAAACTAGTGCTCCTCAGAGATGTTTTCTAATACAATGATTGTTTAACATGTTTTTAAAGAAGTACAGAGGGAAATTTCTAGCTCAGCCAAGACAATAAGCTCTATGAAGCAATGAAAGTTCAAGAGATTTTTCATATACTATGAGATTCTGGCTAGACAGGCAAATGCAGAGAAATTCAGTCTACCAAGCATTAAGGAAAGTCAAGCAAAATGCAGCCCTGGCCTTCTATGAGCTCAAGTCTAACGAACAAGTAGAAATATAAATTATTATCTGCAATCTGAGAACTGGAGGAGTTGTGTGTCTAGAGTGATAAGCTGCAGGGATGAAGTGACTATGTTGAGGGGTCAGGAGAGGCTTCACAGGTGAACAAGCATCATGACTGATGGAAAGGAATTGGTATAGACAGCATGAGGCAACAAGCGCCTTCCAGGGAGAGACAGCAGCTAACATTATGACATGAAACAGTGTTACCTATGAGGGGCAAGTAAAGGGACACATGCTGGAAAGGTCATCAGGACAGAGACCACCAATGGCCTTTAATACATGTAGTGACATGCCCTATAGAACAATCCCCAAATCACAGGATCTTCTAAATAAGATGGATTGTGAGGAAAATAAAAACACAAACAAAATCACAAAAGAAGCAGAAATCAAGTACAAAACCACGGTTTAATTCTTGAGAAAGATTTAATTAACTTAAGAAGGTACAGAGAAAGCTTTTCAAATAATCAGAAAATGAAAGGAAAAGGTTAATGTATCAAGACAAACTGTAAAGATTAAGGTTCAAAAGTTTGGAGCTAGAGTAGACTGAAGTCTACAAAAATCATAGTATCAGTAAGAATCAGTAAATTCTCCACGTTTCAGACCAACAGCTTAAAGGAGAATACTTGAAGCTTGAGGGAAATAGAACATCATTTTGGATCACAGAAGAATTACATAAATTTCCCATACAAATCCAATTTTCAGTGCTTAGAATGGACTTGCCCAAGGTAGTCTCCCCCAGTAAAATGCCACTCATCCTTCCAGACCACTTAGTGTCATCTCTAGACTCACACCATCAGAATTCATTTCTTCCTCCCCAAGATGCCTATAGCATGTGACAACTCTTAACACAATCTTCTCTCTCTCAAATGTAAATAAATTTCCTAAGAGTAGGGACCATATTTTACTCATATTGATATACTCAATAGCATTTAAGTTCAATAAATTCATATTTATTTAATGCAAAAATATGCATGGAGAGCCCTTAATGCAAAGAACTGTTCTTAATACTACATAATCAAGAAATGTTTACCCAGAAAGATGTCACATTTGGTAAGCAGATTAGGTAAGGAAGTGCGTGTGTCTGCTAAGTGGTTTCAGTCTTGTCAGACTCTTTTTGACCCTATGGACTATAGCCCTCCAGGCTCCTCTCTCCACGGGATTCTCCAGGCAAGAATACTGGAGTGGGTTGTCATTTCCTTCTCGAGGGGATCTTCCCAACCCAGGGATTGAACCTGGGTCTCCTCCATTGCAGGCAGACGCTTTAACCTCTAAAGCTTAGTTAGAGGTGGGCAACAATATCATTAGCCAGAGGAGTCTCAGCAATAGTTGCCCAAGGGAAGTTCAGTCTCTCCGAACACTGAGAATTTCGAGAACTTTCTTCATGAGAGTTCATAAAGCAAATGTTGTGCATTGAATGGACCTTCTCCTTACCCACTGCACTGTGATGAGTCCAATAAGGACTTTCCTGAGGATGCTTATTAATAATGACTCTCAATCTGGCCCATGACAAAGCATCACAGTATAACTCAGTATAAGCAATTCTCTAGGGAGGCAAAAGGTAGCTCTACAGTGGCCTGGCTTGAATTAAGGAAAATATATAATTTCTAACAGAATGGATAAATTACATATTCCTCAGTAATATTCCACAAATACTATTTATCAGGACTGAGTTCTGTTAAGAACAAAGCATCACAGAGCTTGAAACTGTGGTCTCCAAAAAGAAACGGGAATCAATTAAGGGCATATTGAACTTGCTCATCAGCTAACAGGCAGGATTGCATCATCTCATGAGAACCTAACAGCTGCATATGGATATTACCCCAATGGTAAACAGAAGAAGACTATTTCTCTCAGAAAACAGTCACCAGTCACACTCATCAGTAGGGGTGTGAGGTTCCAGAGACTTAGAACCTGGCCCCAGTGCTTTAGGACAACCAATTCCCAAAGGAGGCATTTCCAGTCACTTTCAAAGACTTGTTAAGATACCATCTATAAAAACAATTCATGTTGAGTAATGCTTCAAGTTATCTTTCAAGATAAGCTGGCTGCAATATCTACTCTCGAGAGATGAGTGACATAACATGCTCTACAGGATGGTCAGCTACAAACTAATAAAACGTTAAAGGGCATCTGCATCGATACTAGAGAAAGCTCTGTGACACCATTCTTAAACTTGACAGTAATTAGATGTTAGAAACAATTTGGTTTAAAGACTACCACCTCTTGAAACTCCCTCCCACCCCTCCAACCCTCTAAGTCATCACAGAGTACCAAGCTGAGTTCCCTGCACTATACATATAGCTGATTCACTGCATTATTCAGCACAAACTAACAACACTGTAAAGCAATTATACTCCAATAAAATATGTTTTTACGTTAAAAAATATAAAGACCACTACCATCAAGCACCTGCATCCTCGTTTGTGGTAATTTACAGTGCCAGCATAAGAAAGAACCTGATTTCTCTAGTTTCCAGGTGGGAAGTAAACTGAGAAGGGGGATATAGCCTACGTATGTAGAACTGTATTAAGATATAAAATGTAATTCCTAACATATTCCAGTTTTAAGTGTTCAAAAGTATCTACTACGCTGTCAGGAGAACATCTACAAACCCTGGTTTTGACTGTGGTACTAAGCATGATAACTATTCTGTACAGGAACCATAACTGGATGGAAGAGAGAGAAGGACACTCAAAGCACAGACATAAATGTAACGTAAGAGCCTTCTGTTCCCCAAAATCAAGCCTCCCCCATCAAAACAATTTTAATAAACAAAAGCTGCTTTGTTAAGAAGATATTTCCCTCAAGGCATTGAATATGAAAACTGCAAAGGCTGCTTGCTTCAAAGTTGAAATGAATTTAAAAGCTGCCATATATTCACATTTGAGTCCAGAGTTAGGAGGAAAAAGGATCATTCTTTTAAAAAGCATATAAACTGTGTGCCCAATCACACCAGAAATGTAGAGCTGACCAGGGTGAGGTAAAGGAGCCTGCCCTTTGAAAGGGTACTCAAGCAGTTTCACAGACCAGGCAAATTCACTAGGTCACCTCCTATAAGAGATAGTTAGGAGAAAGCATGAAGGCTTGGCATCTAACAAGTCTGCAACATTTGACTGTCATCTGTGAAGCTGAGAAACATAAACTACTCAAATTTCAACAAAACAGAATCTAGCTTTCCATAAGCAAAAATCAAATTCATTCCATAGATAAACATACTGAAAACTGCCCACATTACACTTCCAAGAGTCACTTGAAGTTTTACCTGTCATTTATTTTGGATTTTTTTTTCTAATTGTTTTCCTCATTACTGTTGTTTCTGAAACAGTGAGATATCTACATTAAACAAAGAATGACAGGAATTTCAAAGAAAGGTGACATCACTTCCCATGTAAGCAAGAGTTAAAGATGTGTCATTGTGGGGGACACTAAATTTTGTCAAAAGAAAGAAAGTATTCTGAAACAGGCGATTTCTGTTTGCTTTGACTTAGGCAATTTGTTTAAAGGTAGGGAAAAGCCTGGAAAGACAAGTTTCTGACAAATTCTAAATAGCCTTGAATGTTGAGGGATGGTTTGGGCAGTGACGATGGGTTTGAACTGAACCTGGACATGAAATTACAACATGTTATTCTTTCAGAGATTTTGAAATATCCCTTTGAAGGGATATACAAACCAGAAGACCAATTCTGGAAATTTTAAGAAAAAAAGCAAACTATTTCAGAGCTTGAGAATGAAATAGAAAATATACCCACCTCTCTTATCCTTGAGTGCTAAGACTCTGCATTTAAGTGTTCTGTACACATAGAAGAATCCTGATGTTGACACAGTGACAGGTTTTACATCACTTTAAAGGCCATTTGGATGGGAATTATATTAAAGGACATAAGATATTAGCACAGCTAGTTGTAGTAGTGTTATTCGCTCAGTCGTGTCTGACTCTTCATAACCCCATGGACTGTAGCCTGCCAGGCTCCTCTGCCAGGAGATTAGCACAGTTAAATATCTCCTAACATCCAACACCTCAAAAGTAAAGTTTTGAGTTGAATCACATCCTATTTAAATATATCCACTGAAAATTATTAATTTAGACTAGTGATTATTGCAAAGTTCTAACCTATACCTTATCTCTTAATACCTTCCCTTCCCAAACTTACCACTACACAAAAAAGCCAAGGATATACTTCAATTACTTCCCATGCTTATAGCAGTAATTCCACATCATTCTTATTTTTGTCTTAAAAGGCTTTGCTTGTAAGATAAAGGTTATGCTATTGAACATCAGTGATCATGTGGGCTTTCTGAGTGTGGCTGTTGAATCCTTTCATACTCCATTGCCAGATGACCTTTGCAAAAATCACAATTGCAAAACACAACATAAAATGAGATATAAAGGGAGGGGACATATTTCTCTAAATATACTGAAAGAGAAAAAAAGAAAAAGACTGCTTTATGACTGCTAAATTCTGGCCATATTCATGGCCATTGGGATGTTTCAAATGTTTTCAGAGGTCATTTTTAAACAAAGTTCCCCTGGAGAAGGAAATGGCAACCTACTCCAGTATTCTTGCCTGGAGAATCCCAAGGACGGAGGAGCCTAGTGGGCTTCAGTTCACGGGGTCGCAAAGAGTCGGACACGACTGAGCAACTTCACAGTGTTTATTAAAACATGATGGACTTCTTTTTTAAAAAACAAGTAAATGACTTAAATCTTTCAGGCTCTATTTATATCAGAGGTCAGCAGTTCAACAGAAGTGATGTGCCTAGCTACTGGTTCCAGTCCTGGCAACCAAGGGCAAGAAGGAGGCAGACTCAGAATACGCAACAGAAACACCCGTGGTGCCTAGGTATGTGAGGTCTTCCTGACAAATATGTTTCAAATTGAACTTTGGGTCCTATATAATGACATGTGTCACCATTTATCACACTATAGATGTGATTTTTTTATCCACCTCTCCAAGGCAGATAGTCTTGACTGTTTTGTATCCCCAGTGCCTAGAACAGTACCTAGTACCTAGCAGGATTTCAGTCACTATTCATGGGAGAAAGGAGGAAAGAAAGGAAATCCAAACGAAGATCCTATATTAATATTAATATTTACCTGCATCTCACAACTTTATAATGAAAGTTATGATGTCACTTTAATTAGAAACAACCCTCCACTAAAACCTAGACAAGACTAGACAGTAGAGGAAAGAATGTTCCTCCGGTTATAAAGAGGCAATGAGGAGGCACGGGTGGTATTCTGCAATCTGCTTTCAGTGAGAAAACAGCATTTCAGTCACAAATGAGGAGATCCTTGCAGGTGACTAGTGTCACAGCAGCTCACAACATCTAAACACCTTGTTCTCAAAGATCAGGACCTCCCTGAGCCTTAGCCCCAATCAGAGGGCACCTAAGCAGTCCTACCAAACTGAACTAAAGCTTAAAATTGTAACATGAAGATGTCTATCATCCAGCCTTGTTTTTGACAGGTGCCCTCACGCTTTTATAGAGCTCAGAGAGAAAGTATCTAAAAAAAAAAGTGTGTTTACCTTTAAACCAAAGAAAAAAGGCCAGTGCAACATTTTTTCCTCCTTTCAGTCTAAAATCCATTCCCTAAATTCTGGCAGTGTACACAGAAAATTACAACTCTTCAAAAAACAAAGTCTTTACTGAAGGAATCTCCACCAGCTTCCAAGGATAGCTGAAAAGTTCTCAGAGTTCTCCCTAAATCACTCCTCTGGTGATTTAAGCTCTTTCTTGCTTGTCTCCCTGCAGCGAACAAAGAACAGCTGCTCATCATCACTCATATAATATCCTCTCATGCACGGTGAAAACCAAGAAAACAACCATATACAAAAGTGCCTGTCAAAAGACAATTCTCCTGGGAAATAGTCAAGGCCTCTGTGTCTATGATTTCACTGAACTTGAAGACTGTAATTAAGTCCCTATGCAGACCTCCCTTCTCTAGGCTAAATAAACCCAGTTCCTGAGACTTACATCACAGATTTCTCAAACCTTCTAATAATTTCTGTTGGATTCCTCTGGATTCTCTCCAAAGTCTATATAATAAAGTCATGACCATAGCTGCAGGAGGCAAAGAGAACTGCCAGGCAGCCTCTCAATTTTTCACTCTTGTTTTCCTCCCCATGTGAATTCCCCTGCATGCATCTCTGCTTAGCTATACTCTGTTTACAGTTACTAGTTCTAATTTGCCACGCATTTTTTTTCTTTTTTGAATTGTAAACCTTTTTCTGTTTTTGAGAATCCTAGCCTGGTTTGGTGATACTGACATATAATGTGTCACAGATAAAAGTGAAAAACACAAGGGTAAGGACTTGATCTGGAAGAACTATTCAGAAATCGCTTCCACAAACTTCTCAGGAGGAGTCTGAACTAATGTGGCGAAGACACTATTGAGTTTAAATTTCAAGGCTGTCATTCACTAGTTTGGGGACAATTCGGCAAATACTGAACTATTCTGAGGATAGAAATGCCTACTTCTCAAGGCTATCATGAGAAGTGACTTGAGTTAAAAATGGAAAGAATATGGCAGAGGAGAACTTCCCTGGAAGTCCAGTGGTTAAGAATCCATGCTTACCCATGTACCCCAATGTTCACTGCAGCACTATTTACAATAGCAGGACATGGAAGCAACCTAGATGTCCATCGGCAGATGAATGGATAAGAAAGCTGTGATACATATACACAATGGAATATGACTCAGCTATTAAAAAGAATTCATTTCAATCAGTTCTAATGAGGTGGATGAAACTGGAGCCTATTATATGACTGAGCGACTTCACTTTCACTTTTCACTTTCATGCATTGGAGAAGGAAATGACAACCCACTCCAGTGTTCTTGCCTGGAGAATCCCAGGGATGGGGGAGCCTGGTGGGCTGCCGTCTATAGGGTCGCACGGAGTCAGACACGACTGAAGCGACTTAGCAGCAGCAGCATACAGAGTGAAGTAAGTCAGAAAGAAAAATACCAATACAGTATATTAATGCATCTATATGGAATTTAGAAAGATAGTAATGATGACCCTATACGTGAGACAGCAAAAGAGACACAGATGTAAAAACAGACTTTTGGACTCTGCGGGAGAAGGTAAGGGTGGGATGATTTGAGAGAACAGCATTGAAACATGTATATTACCATATGTGAAACAGATTGCCAGTCCAGGTTCGATGCATGAGACAGGGTGCTCAGGGCTGGTGCACTGGGATGACCCTGAGGGATGGGATGGGGAGAGAGGTTCAGGATGGGGAACACATGTATACCCATGGCTGATTCATGTGAATGTATGGCAAAAACCACCACATTATTGTAAAGTAATTAGCCTCCAATTAAAAAAAAAAAGAATCCATACTTCCAGTGCAAAGGGTGTAGGTTCAATCCCTGGTCAGAGAACTAAGATCTCACATATCTCGTGGCCAGGAAAAAAAGAAAAATTATATGATAGAATAAGAAGTACTCTGCCTTAACACTGAAAAGTATTTATTATTTACCTTTGTGAAACAACCATCCAAATCATTGTGAGCTACTTTCACAGCACAATGGCCAAAGTCAGGAGGACTCATTCCTCCTCAGAATGAAACTCAATGTGGAGGATGCAAGGCTAATCAAACTAACAAGTCAAAGGGCTTAACTCTCCACATATACCTCACCATGTCCTGCTTTTCAGGCAGGACAACAGTAATGAGACGTAGAATGCAGACAACCAAGCATAGGTAAGAAACACAGGGAAATTCAGAAAACAGTCATCTGACACGGCAAAATTAACTTAGGAGCCAAACATCTGAATTAGACTACTTACCTCAGTCATTATTGAGTATTAGCTCAAGGCTGCTCAGATACAAATTTAACATCTCATTTTATAAATGAAGTCGATAACATTGATTCAGTGATTATCAAAATATTGATGCTTTGACTTTACCAAAATAATTTTTGATTCTAATATTTCAAAAGGGCATCAATGCCTCAACATCAAGAGGCTACATGTTATTTTAAATGCAAAACAAGATGAAAGTGTTTCAATTGTTTTAAAGATATAGTGAATAGTAAGCAGGACGCTGCTGCTGCTAAGTCCTGTTCGACTCTGTGCGACCACATAGACGGCAGCCCACCAGGCTCTGCCGTCCCTGGGATTCTCCAGGCAAGAACACTGGAGTGGATTGCCATTTCCTTCTCCAATGCATGAAAGTGAAAAGTGAAAGGAAAGTCACAGGATAGGGTAAGAAATATCAAAATGATGTATTTTCACTAATGACATCCCTTACATTTGGCCTCTTGGTGGGGAACTCAACTCAGCTGGAAAACCAAAGATTTCTCTCTCTTATAGTTGTCATATACCAACTTAACTACTGTTAAGTAGTTACTGTTTGTCTGGGCATTTCTGGATATGCTTTAAAACTGCTGATTGACAACAATGCAGTTTTATCTCTAATTTTGGAAGGTCTCTCAATAATGTGGAAAAAACTTAATCAATTATATTCTGTGTAATACAATTTAGAAGAGGAAAACCATGTTTATGGTATAAGTAATGAGAATAACTAACACACAGTAAGTTCTTCCCTTCACCAGACATGATATGAAGTGCTTTATAGAAATGATCTTTCTAATCTTCACAACATCCTTACCAGAGATGGATGCAGAAATGGAAGTTTAAAGGAGGTGAGTCAAGATGACACAGCTAAGGCTAATACTGGAGAATATCTGAATCCAGATACAAATCTCAGCCCAATACAGTTCTGGTCATGAAATCAAATTAGTAGATCATGACCAGCATGTCGTTTAACAGCATGTGAGAGAACATGCTATCAATAATTACATCTGGAACACAGGCATAAACCTGAACTGTCCTGAGCAACCCAGAATGCATCATATATAGCTTTAGAAAAAAACTAAAATTTGTCTATCAAACATGGTGTGGAAAAAATACATTCAGTGATAGTCATTTTTTTAAACAAGGCAGAACAGTTTGAACTCACATATAAAGCAAATAATATCTATGCTGTGATTTTCCCCCCTTTTTCCCCAATATTTACATAATTTAAACACAAAACTACCAGAGAAGTAGGAGGGAAAAAAATATACACTTCATTCATAGAAAAGAAACTATCAAGACCTTGTCAAAGGTGCTCAAAGATTTCTCAGTATTTTCCAGTTTTGACACCAAAACTGGCAAGGACAGATTCCAACTAAATTGCTGATACTGTGAAATAACGCTCACCAGATGCAAGCAACATTTAATGCAAGTGACAGTTTCTATAAATATAATCAAAACTAATATTAGTACTGAAAGAACTTAGCTGAGAAAACTAAAAAAAGAAATCTTTCACTTTCACATGTAATTTTCTCAGTCAGTATTTCAGGTTAAATGCTGGTCCAGGTATTTCTTACTCCAGCTAAGTGTTGTGTAGCAGTAAATGAACTTTTCCATCAGTGAGAAAACAACTAATATTTTAGCCTATAAAATAATTATGTAAATTTAACTGGTTTATACTGGCATCCTTAAGACTCGAAACATCTGTTCAATGTAAGTTTTTCTTATAATACATAAAGTTCCCAGGTGCATATTACAGCATTTCCCAGCATATTTTCAACATGATGGCTTTATCCTTTACATAAGAGACTTTTAAGATGTGACCCATGTTGAGGTACTGAAGTTATTGCTCACATCACCATCTGCTCATAAATATTTTCACCTGAAACTCTAGAGCCTTCATAACAGCATCAAAAATTATCTTCACACAACTTGGCACTTAATTATATATATTAATATCTCATATACCTGAGGTCAACAATTCAAGATCATGAAAAATAAGAACCAAAGGTGAGAACCAAAAAGGAGATGAAAGAGTGGTCAAGTTGGCCAAAAACCTATCATAACACCTATGCACTGAACTAATAATGATACAGAACCTAAGGCCTTCACTCTCAGCCTGTGTAGTCATAATTCAGACACAACTTAGGCCAGGAAAGAGCACCAGTTTACCCTTCCCCTCCACAAAAGATGAGAATAGTGAATTATAAAATAGCCACAGATTGTCATCAGGAAGCATGCAATAGCAAATGTTGGCAAGGATGTGGAGAAACTGGACAAATCATACCTTCCTGGTGCTGGTAGGAATGTAAAATGGTACAAACACTCTGAAATATAGTCTGGTAGTTTCTTAAAAAATAACAAAAACAACACCTTAACATATACTACTGGGCATTTATCCCAGAGAAATGAAAATTTATGTCCACACAAAAGCACACACACATTAGTTCATAGCAGTTTTTTTTTTTTTTTTTTTTTTGGCCAAAGCCAAAAAGTGGCAACAATTCAAATGTCTTTCAACAGGTAAACCATTATATCCATATCAAATTATAAGAGCAAATTATAAGGACAACCACTAAATACATGGATACTTACAGTGGAGTGTCAGGAATGCAGGCAATAGAAAAAAGTAATTAAAATTAAAAGAGGCTATGCACTGAGCAATAACAAGAATTGCCATGAGCAAACAAATTCTGTACACTTAAAGGAATAAAGGGGGGGAAGTACAATCAAAAGGGAAAATTATTTGGACCATACTTGATTAAAGGAACAGTCTACAGATTTCCACTGTTTGTCCTGAATTACAAGAGCCATAAACATCAGGTCTCTAATAATGACAGTGAGACTTTATCAAGAGGATGAGAGGCAAAGAAGAAATAGAAGGCATCAGGCTAGTGTTCAATTCAATACAAACACACACATACACACACGAGTGCCAAGTAAATTTGAAAGAGTTTCCATCATGTTCAACAAGTGGAATTTTCTAACAAGTTTTGAATCATTTCCTTATTAAGTTTAGAGCATCTTTATTCATAATTGCCATAGCTTGGAAGCAAGCAAGGTATCTTTCAATAGATAAGTGGGGAAATGATCTGTACATCCATACAATGGAATATGAACTATGGAGCCATGAAAAGATATGGAGGAAACTCATATGCATATTAATAAGTGAAAGAAACCAATTTGAAAAGCTACATATTTTATGACACCAACTGCATAACATTTTGGAAAAGGTTAAACTATGAAGATGTAAAACGATCAGTATTTGTGAGTAGTTGTGGGGAGAGAGAAATGAATAAGCATAGCAAAGAGATTGTAGGGCAGAGAAGCTGTTCTGTATGATACTATAGCGGTGGAAACATATCATCATACATTTGTCAAAATCCATAGAACCTAAAACTCCAACAGTAAACCCTAAGGTAAACTATGGACTTTGTGTGATAACAATGTGTCAAAGTGGGTTCATTGATTGTAACATGTACCATTCTGGTAGGGGATGTTAACAGCAGGGGAGGCTTTGGGGGCCAGGGAAGGGAAGAAGAAAATGTGTTGGTATTCTCTCTACTTTCTGCTCTATTTTGTTGTGAATCTAGACCTGTACTGGAAAATAAAGTCTATTAAAAAAAATTAGTTGGACATATTGGTGTGGGTCTGTTTGCAGGTTCTCAGCTCTGTCCCACTGACCATTTTCTATATTTATATATCTCACCACAAAATTGAAAGCTATATGCAGACAACTGTCTACAGTGCTGATACACAGCAGTAACCCTTAAGTAGCTGTCAATCTTATTTAATAACAATCACTGTATACCTACTATGTGCTAACCATTCTGAACTCCACATCAAATAAATAATCTTCAAAATGCAACAGAGAATTAAGTGGCCAATATAAAATCAAGAGTCTGGCAAGTCCAGGAGCAAATACAAACATACTATCAGTGGGGTTTTGCCAGAATATTCTTTAAAAGTGTAGCTGAAGCAAAGAAAAATGAAATGTATGCTAATATTACTGTAAAAAGACAAGATAAAGTGGTTCTCATGAAAAAGCATAAAACTTATAAAGTAAGTTTACTGTGGTTTCTGATCATAAGCAGCAGGCACTTAAAAGAGGAACTCCAAATTTGAATCAGATGCTGTTATTGTTTTTAAATAGATTCCTACAACTACCCTGCAAAAAGACTTGCATGAGTTGTGTTTACACACAGGATCTGACTGCCAGCCAGGGCCCATACTCAAGAGAAGTGGCAACAAAAGGATGAGGAGCAATCTGCAGGTATGAACAAGCAGTTTGTGCATCCTTGCTGACAAAATTACAGTAACTACCAGCTATGAAAGGACCTCAACCGGTGTTGAGGTGTCTGAAATAAATGCTGAATGGACCCTGGAAAAAACAGTAAAATGTACTTTGAAGAGTAAAATAGTAAGATATGTGTAGATAGATATACATATATGCATCTTGCTGCTGCTATTGCTAAGTCGCATTTCCTTCTCCAATCATGAAAGTGAAAAGTGAAAGTGAAATCGCTCAGTCGTGTCGGACTCTTAGCTACCCCATGGACTGCAGCCCACCAGGCTCCTCCGCCCATGGGATTTTCCAGGCAAGAGTACTGAAATGGGGTGCCATTGCATCTTAAGTATTCTTAGATGGTGGTCTCAGCTGAGAGAGTGACACAGGTTCCCCCAAGATCAGGTCATAGACATATAAAGTCAAATTGTAGGTATTACAACCTAAAGAAGGCATGAGCAACATCCTGCATGCAAAGCCCAGGGGGACTAATGTGCAGCTGTGCAGAGCTCCTGCATCCTGTTTGCATATAGCATCACCTGAAAGCCCTCCTAAAAGTACAAGACAAATATCCTGTTTCTGAGCAGTTAAATCAGAAAAATGGGCTGGAGGCCATACATTCTCTAGTGATCAGCTGAAATAATGGGGTTTTTCAAAGTTGTTGAAATCGCTCAGTTGTGTCCAACTCTTTGTGACCCCGTGGACTGTAGCCTACCAGGCTCCTCTGACCATGGGATTCTCCAGGCAAGAATGCTGGAGTGGGTTGCCATTTCCTTCTCCAGGGGATCTTCCCAACCCAGGGATCGAAACCTGGGTCTCTAGCATTGGAGGCAGACATTTTAACCTCTGAGCCACCAGGGAAGCTTCCTTCTTTAATTAAACTTATTTTGAAACAACTGTAGATTCAATGCAGTTGTAAGAAATAACACAGCTAGATGCCATGTACCCTCTGTCCAGTTTTTCTCAGTGGTAATATCTTGCAGAAGTTAAAAGCATTAGTTGCTCAGTTGTGTTTGCCTCTGTGTGACTCAGTGGACTATAGCCCTCCAGGCTCCTCTGTCTATGGAATTCTCCAGGCAAGGATGCTGGAGTGGGTTGTCATTTCCTCTTCCAGAGGTCGAACACAAGTCTCCTGCACTGCAGGTAGATACTTTACCATCTGAGCTACGAGGGAAGCAGTTACAAAACAGTAGCTCAAATTCACAAACTGTAGCACAAATTCACAACCAAGAAGCTCACAGTGATACAGACAAGATATAGCAGGATTCCATTGCTACATGGATCCCTCCTGTTATCCATTCATAGACATAATCACCCCCTGCCTCTTCCTACCCCCAACCCCTGGTACTGACCCCTGGCAACCATTAATGTTCTCCACGTCCTACCTCTGTCTTTTCAAGACTGTTCTATAAATGGAATCATTCGATATGTGACCTTTGGGGACTGGCTTCTTTCACTCAGAATAACTGCCTCAAGACTCAGCCTGGTTGTTTCATGTGTCATTCCTTTTTGTTGCTGAATAGGATTCCATGGTACATATGTGTCATCATTTAACACTTCACCTTTGAGGAACACCTGGACTATTTCCAGTTTGGGCTGGGACATTCATGTCCAGGTTTCCCTGGGATATGCTTTTGCTGGGTCATACAGTAACTGCTGTTTAGACTCATAAGGAACACTGCACTGTTTCCAGAGTGGCTGCAACAGTTTATATTCCTCCCCAGCAACGTGTGAGGCATGCAGTTTCCTCACATCCTCAGTGGTATTTGCTGTTCTTTTGTACTTCAGTCATTGTGACAGGTGTGCAATATTAACCTACTGTGGTTTTGTCAATAATTTACTTTTCCCTAATAGAAAATGATGCCATTAGAGACAAGCACCTCTTGTCAAGTATTTATTTGCTCTGTGATGAAATGTTTCTTCAAGTTTTTTGCCCATTTCCTAATTGGACTGCTTGCTTTATAAGCTACATTTTGAGATATTTACGTATTTTAGACACTAGTTTTTTTTGTCAGGCAAGTCTCTTGTAAATATTTCCTCCTAGTCTGTAACTTATCTTTTCATTCTCTTACACAGGTCTTTCACAGAACAAATGAGATCAAATTTATTGACCTTTCATTCTGTGGATTGTGCTTTTGGTAATATAGTCTAGCAACTCTTTACCTAGCCCTAGATCCTAAAAATCTCATCCTGTTAATTCATTTTTTCTAAAACTCTTTTACTGCATTTAAGTGCAAATGATTCTTTTGGAGTTAATTTTATTTACATTGAGTTTCAGGTCAGTTTCATTATTTTATCTGTGAATGGCCAATTGCTCCATCACCATTTGTTGAAATGGTTATCCTTCCCCCATTGAATTGCTTTTGCCCTTTTGTTAAGTTCAATTTGTCAAAATTCTCTGCAGGTCTTTTCTTGGGTCCATATTAAGTATCACTTAGTTATGTGTCACTGTGCTGATTATAGTAAGCCTTAATGAAAATAGTTATAAAAAAACAGGTCATGCCAGCCTTGTACTTAAAAACTAAATTTCCAAGAGCTCCCTGTTGCACGGAAAAATGATATCCTAAGTCCTTATGCAGACTCACAGAGCCTTACAAAACCAGATCCCATACAGCTTTTCACTTTGTACCTTTTATTGCTTGTGCCCAGGCTGCTATTCATTCCCACCATCAGTCTGCTCTGTGCTCTCTGAGTGCCTCTTAGAAACTTTACCAGAATGCTCTTCCCCAAATTTTCATATTCTTTTTTGCCATCAGTTCCTAACATCACCTCCCTTAAAAAGCCATATGTACATATGTTCATTCAGTTCTGACAATATCCTAAAAGGTTTCATTATTGTCCTCATTTTATAAGTGAGAAAACTAAGGCACAGACACATTGACTATCTTACCAAGGTTACCCTTCATTTGAAACGGCAGCGCAAGGATTCAGCTCAGGCTGTTATGTGCTTAGTCATCATACTAAAAAAAGAGGTGAATTAAAAGACTGTTTTTGTGTTTGGTTTTTTTTTTTTTTCCCCTGTTTGGCTTCTCTGATAGAGATTAGGACAATTGCCAAAATCTTTATTACTTAGCACCTTTTATTTGATTACTTCTAGTTCCAGTTCCAAGGAAAAAATATTGCTATCTCAGGAAAGGGTATGACACAGAACAAATTTTAAGAGAATTTCTTCAGTGTGACTCACTTGTGAGATAATTACAGGGCTGCCACATCTCTAGCTTTTCACTCGACTCCAGTGACCTAAACCCCAGATAAAGCATTCACTAAATTTCCCCCTCAAACTTAATTGGATCTTAACAACCTTAAGAGAGTTGACTATACTGTCTTCTAAAGATGCCCCTATATAAACTTCATTTGGAACTCTGAAACAATTCAACACTTGAAACCAGTTTCAAATTTGAAACCACACATCAACTTTAAAAAGCCCAAATGCATTTCTAAGTAAACATTTTCTGCTTTGATTGCCTTGCTCTGCTCCATACTAAGCATCCTCAAAGTACTGCTTTTTTTTTCCCTTAAGCAAACTATAGAAATCTGAAAAATTAAAACATTTACTATTTATAAATTACTTCTGTAAATATTAGCAACTTCAAGTATGAATATGTCCTCAATCCTTCCTTCAATAGAAATGACACAGATTCACAGCAAAGAATCTCTGGCTGAAAAAATTAAAAAGCTCAGCCTTGTAAAGCAAATCTCTATGTACTTGCACACACTCACTGTGTGGAAGCAGCCAATATCTATTACTTATTTCTGCAATGTCTTTCCTTATCTCTAGAAAGTGCTTGGGGATTTTAATTCTACGATTGTGACTATGCAAAGTTAGGATATCCTGTATTTTATTCTATGACACTCCTTTCTAATTTGGGGAAGAAATAACTTATGTTTGATTCTCCTGTTCTTTACAACTATACCTGATCCCTTTGTCAGAAATAATAAATGGCATAACAAAGGCAATCTTTCACATCTGGGTAGACAGTTTTTGAATATTAAGCTTCCCAAAGATATGGGCTTCTCAAATTTGAGAATTTTTTTTAAAAAAGAAACACACACAATAAATCAATCTCAGCACCTTCCCAAGGGTTCTTCATAAATGGCTTTTGACGAAGCCTCATCATTTTCCATGCAATAGAAGAAAAAGGTGTGAGAGGAGGAATAGGGTTGAGGGAACAGCTATAAAAACCACAATCTCCCCCAAAAGAGATTTACTCAGAAGAGAATAAAACATTCTGTTGGATACTCTAATCAGCAGCTATATAAGAAAGAAAAAAAAAACCAACTTAAAAGTTAACCTCAGACATTAATGGAAAGTTTATTGCATCAGGAAGAAAATGAATTCCCATACAGTATTAACTTCATACATTAAAATGAATTGAAGAAACTTATTATTCAAAAACAAAGAATGGCCTTTGGGAAACTCTGCTGCCTAAAAGGATTTAATGGTCAAAGCTTGTCTGGATATTATCATGAATTAAACTAATGAGAGGATGAAGATATTGTTAACAGGAGAGGAGCTCTCCTGAAATGCTAACCTTGCCATTTCTGTCATATGATGAGAAATCAATGACCAAATAAAATGTGCAGCTAAAGTTATTACAGAAAATAAATGCCACAGCATTTATGGAGATAGCTTTTTCCAAAGTAAAAACATACTCAGGTTGGTAGGGTGGAGAAAGAGAAAAACACTCTGGAGAAGAGAATGACAACCCCCTCCAGTATCCTTGCCTGGAGAATTCCATGGACAGAGGACATATTGTGCCACAAATGGAAATGAAATTAAGGCCCTGAAAATAAATTGGGAAGAATCAAAATGTAATGTTCAGTCATTTGCATATTGTGAGCCAAAATACATACACCTTTATATACATACACACACGCATATATATATATATATACACACACACAGATACATACATATATGTGCATAGATGTATAAATTTTTAATGTATACTTTATTCAATATTTTACATTATGATAAATATAGGATATATGTATATTTTCAGAAAAAAAGATCAGGAAACAGGAGAACAAACTATCTGGCCATCAATATCCAAAATCAGAATAATGCACATGTAACTTCAAAAAGTATGAGAGAAGGACCATAAAAAAAGCTTAAACATGACCCTTCCTATTTTTCCTTAAAAAAAAAAAGAGCAAGTAATCTAAGAACAATGATCTACATGACATCCATAAAAGGAAAGCCCCAGAAATAAGAGTTTGAAAGTATGACTGAAAGACAGTCTTCTGTTGAGGAAGGTGGCTCCATATTGCAGATGTTAGCTGTGAAAGGAAGTAGAAGAGGAGAGCTCCATGACAACTATAAGAATACGGGGGAAAAAAAATTGTTCTACTGTGGGAGGTTGTTTTCTTCGGTGGTGCTATGAAATGGGGTCTCCAGAGGGTAGCAAGGTGGGGGAGAAGGGAAGTGGTAAGTTAGTTATGGAAAAAAAAAAATCAGAGTATGATTAAACAAAAAAGAGGGACAGATTATTGGAAAAGAATTGGTATTTTAGCAGCAACTTAGAACAGTACAAAGGAATTTAAGGTCTTTAAAAAACTCACTTCCTTAGGGTTAGAGTGACAAATTAATTTTAAAATTATTAAATGCATGTTTATTAATTTATTCGGTGGGTATAGCTCATAAAGACTGACGAACTTGCAGACACTGAAGCATCAACTTTCAGGACAAAGCTGAGAACTAGGTCCTTGAAACAACAGCCTCCTGAGACTGCCACTACCCTGGATGAGGTCTCCATTCCATTGGCGTCTACCTGCAGTGTTTTATACAAAAAGTACTTGAGAATTTATGAAGCAGCTTCTAGGGAAAAGTGGTGAAAGAAAGACTAAGATAGGAAAGAGGATAGTAGATACCTTCTACAAGTATCAAAAATTTTAGGCATATAGATCTCTAAATATCATGAAGTATAATAAAAGAGTATGCCAATTTTCACAGATTGATATTCTTGTTTAATCAATGAAACTGACTTAGGTCAAAATGCATGTAATGACTATCTTTTCTTTTTCTTCTTCTTTTTATTTAACATTCCAAAATTTTCCAAAGTGCATGTCTATAATTTGAATAAGAAACAATCATTTAAAAATTCTAGCACAGGTCTGACTTGACTGGGTATTAGCATGAACACATTTTCAGAAGGATTTAAAATCTTCTCATTTTTCTATAGGGAATCATATAGATGATACTGGGATGGAGTTTTTTCCTCTTTAATTCAAAGAAGAGGCTACAGGTGCTATAATGATGGGCTCTTCTGATAAAATAATGTGGCAAAGCCAATCTCTGGAGTGTAACTCCATTACAGGGATCACATATATGGATAAATACTACATTTAATCTTCAGCCTAACTAATGATTTGGAAAACCTGAAGGTGTTCTATTGTTGATTCCTTTGATACTCCTAGAACTAATGTCTCTTCATAATTGACACATCTTTTAAAAATATTTTTCCCTTTACAGTTTTAAAACTAGCATAAAAAATAGAACTCTTTCTTTTATTCCTCTCAGTCAAAATTACAGAGATTGCTATTCTTGCTACAAAGTATCCTTCAATTCGATGCCCCTAAACTTCCTTCTAAGCAAAAGGCCTGTTTCTGAAATACAGGCCTACTTTCAATGTTATAAAAAATCTAAGCAGAGGAAGCCAAATTTGGGCCTTACCAAATTCAAATCTTTTCCTTACAAAGAATAACATTACATCACCCATTCTTCACCAGGAAAAATGTTCTTACATATTTTTCACCTCCTTTTTTAAAAGGGTGCATTGGATTTTATATAATTTTACTTCAATGATGTTGATTTTCAGTGATGAAAATACATTTAAAATACCCATTGAGAGAAGCAAATTTACAAAAAGAAAAGGTAAATGACCTAGAATTGTCCCACAGGACTTTGTTTCTAACATTACTGCAGCACTTACCACACTGAGCTGTGGTTTGTTTTGCATTATCTATCTTTCCCAATTCAACATGAGAGTTGGGAGCAGGCAAAAAATATACTTCACTCATCTTTGTACCCAAACTAGCAAAGGGACTGAAATGTAGTTATAATAATTGATCTAAGATTTTCAGAGGCAGTTTCAGTTACTCCATCTTCAGAGACTCCATATGATTCCATCTTCAGAGAATCTATCAGCTCACAAATTGGTATTAATCTTCTACTTAAAATTCATTTAACATCTCTTCCACCAATTCACATGATGGCACATGGCTCCCTTTCCCTCTCTTCTACATGCTGAATTCTTACACATCCTTCAAAACCCAGGACTGTACCCTGTACATAATACACATTTGTGCATGTATGTGTGCATGCATGCATGTGTGCAATGCATGTATGTATGTTCCCCATTGTCTATGTACACACAGACAATGAAAACCCAAGCGTTATTCATCTCTGTGTTCCTACCAGAATATCTATCACATAATAGACTACCGAGAAATGCTTATTGAATGAAATGATAGCTGATATCTAGCAAGTTTGCTGTTCCTTGATCTTAATTAAAAATAAAGCCAATTATTCTCAGTTTGGGCACCAGGTGGCGCTAGTGGTAAAGAACCTACCTGCCAATGCAGAAGACTGAAACATGGGTTCGATCCCTGGGTCAGAAAGACCCCCTGAAGGATAGCAATGGCAACCCACTCCAGTACTCTTGCCTGGAGAATCCAATGGACAGAGGAGCCTGGAAGACTAGTTCACAGGGTCACACAGAGTCAGACTTGACTGAAGCAACTTAGCATGCATGCATTCTCAGTTGTTGGAAGTGATTTTGATGTGAATTTTGGGGAACTGGACAAAGCACAATTAACTGCCAAAGTTTGTTACTAATTTAGTTGTCAGGTGGCTCAATAAGATCAAAATCTACAATCTCATGAAAGCAAATGGAAAGAAAAAGGCAAGCAAAACACAGTCTATCATCCTTCTGCTATAAGTCTGTCATGGTTAAGTGGAACTCACAATCAGCTGGCTATTTTTCTGGACCATGCTCTTAATCAGCGGTCTCTGATTTCATAGAACACAATTTTCCATGGACTGGAGTAGGGGGAGCAATTTGGGATGATTCACGTATACTGTATTTATTGTGTACATTATTTCTATTACTATCGCATCAGCTCCACCTCAGACTTATCAGGCATTAGATCCTGTGCTAAACAATAGCCACACTGGATGCTGACCTCTCCTATCTTTTATTTCAGGGAGTAATGATCAAAGCTCTAGACCAATTTACACCACCAATTTGCTGATGTCTAACTTCTATCCCTCAGGCTGAATTAGTGAAAATGAAGTTAACAGGATTACAAGCCTGCTACCCTCAGAAAGATGGAAGGAAAAAGTGTATGAATTATCAGTATACATTAGCATTATACTTTCAAAACAGATGCTTATGGAATTGATCACTCATTATTAAAAGAGCTTTTCTGGTATTTAAAGAACTGATTAACTGTAAGAAGTATTTTTTTTTAAACATTTTTCATTTAGTTCTTAGTTTATCATTTCAGTCCATTTTTCACATGTGAATAAGATGGAAAACTCAAAAAAGGAAAAGAAATAGCATATACCCATCATCTTAAACTATGTTACAAAAACTTAATACATTATAATGTTTAACCCTAAAAAGTATTTTATTGATATATCTCACAATTTAAAGATTTTAATATTTTTAAACATTTGTTTATTTGGCTGAGAGCTATATCATATGTGTTACTATCTGGTGTTTTATTCTGATTTCATCAGCATTTACTTTTATTTTTGGTAACTGAGTTTTGATTTTTGGTTCCATTCTTTCTAAATTCACTTTAGTATTTCAATCCTTAATTTTACCCAAAACATGTTCATATATGCCATATTCTGTTTAAAAAAAGAAAAAACACTGAGGAAAAGCTTTGATTATCTACCTCACAGAAGGTCAAAACATAGAAGGTACCAGAGTAATACTCATCTTCTCAAGTTATACACACTATATATAATACATAAAGTTTAACTTGGTACGAACATTACTATAAAATATAACTATACACATAATATTGTTTATTAATTTTAAAATAACTATAAGTCACAAGTCTCAAGTTTTACCCACTCTCATACTTTACACAGCTTACCTTTACTCTTTGACAAATTCATTTCTACAGCTATTTCCTACATGTTCTCATTGCATTTCTAACTTCCTTTAAAAACCCATAGCAGTACAAACTTGTATTAGGATATCCGTTCTTGGGACAGTGTTTCTAGCTGTTAGATCTAAATCTAGTAATAAGACAAGTCAAGAGTGAAAGTATTAGTTGCTCATTTGTGTCTGACTCTTTGCAATCCACAGACTGTAGTCTGCTAGGCTCCTCTGCCATGGAATTCTCCAGGCAAGAATACTGAAGTGGGCAGCCATTCCCTTCTCCAGGGGACTGTCCCAACCCAGGGATGGAACCTGGGTCTCCTGCACTGTAGGCGGATTCTTTACTTTCCGGCAAATAAAAAAGAGTACAACCAATCAAAATCAGATCTGATATCCAGCGACTCCAGAAGAAATATATAGAATATACTTGAACATCTTAAGCAATAGCACACATTCTAAGAAACAGAAATGCGGACTGGACTGTTTCACTAAGTAGAACAATCACACTTTCATACATCAACACAGTCTTCTAAGTTGTAACTGCATTCTGTATCTATACCTGGTCTTTCCAATCTCAGTTGTGGTCACTGTCTACAAGATCATATGTTTAAGTCAGTAAATATGCAGCAAAGGGGTTCACATAAAAAGGCAGGTATAAGATGTAGACACGGCACAGTGTCCCACTTCACAAGACACTGTGATAAAATGGAGCCATCAGAAAATACAAAACACTTCATGAAAAAATGGAAGTTACATAAAAAATAAGGGCAAACAAAATAAGGAGATCTTATGAGAAAGCTTCATTTGGTACACATCATACAGATGTCAAAGGAAAGGAACTGATTTTTAGTGGTGGTGTAGTTGGGGGCTGGATCCAACAAGCAGTGAGGAAGAGCCAGTCATAGAAAATTATTTTAAATTTCCATCTACATTATGCTATGTTATGCTATGTTTTGAGTCATCATTTACATCTGCATACAAAGAGCCACAGTTTTTTCTAGACAGAAAACATAAAATTGATAACACAAAAAGGGCACCATTACAATTTTAAAACATTGGACTCTTCCTGGCCAATCTTATTTTAATGGTATCATCATACAAAAGAAAGAAAATTACATGGAACAATTGAAAAAAACATTCCTCTGTCATAAACTTTGAAATATAACATTATAATGAAAAAGAGTCTCAGGAGAGATTTTGGGGAAAAAGATGTATTCTTCAATAATAATTTAACTTGGCCTGAATTCATAAGAATATCCCTTAGTTTTGCAAATTGCCTCCAATTTGCCAAGAGCCATTCTTTTATGCTGGCTTAAAATAAGCAAAGATTACACAAGTACCATGTGCCATCCTAAATAAGGAAAGAGGAAAAAAACAAGTACAATATGGTATTTAAACAGCTGTGTGAAGATCACTGGTTAAAACAAGAATCATTTTTTCAGCTGAGCTTGTTATGCTTCATTTTGCTAAATATAAACTAGTGCATCATTAAATTAACCACTGATTTGTAGACCAAAGTCCAGAGCCCCACCTGCAGATAATTCAATAAACATAATAATTTTTCAAATGCTAGTTAAACTGTCATAATTTGGGACTGAAAATGTGGAGAAAGAAGGAAAAGATACAGAAATTATTTTGTAACTATAATGAGCAAAATGCAATTGTTTTCATTTTTTGCAGTTTTATTTGCATGAGCCAACAATATACAACAAATAATACTTCTGTAAATACTCTAGTAACGATTTCACACCAGTCAATTAGTGCAGATTACTGAAGAAACTCAATCTTTCAGAAACAAAAATTCTACATACTATGCAGTCAGTCTACTGAGCATTGCAAGTACATGAGCTTGAACCAGTTGATAACATAGAGGAAAACAGAACATAAGTTTAAAATAATTTTACTTCAAAGGTCCATGAGGCACCATCTAATGTATTAGAGGTGTTCATTCACTATGTGGTAATTCATTGACCAAAAAGTTAGTACTTATTCACACAGACTCATTTTAGTCTCCTCTTTCCATCATGTTAGAGGATTTTATTTCTCTATAAAGTAAATGAAATATTGTAGTAAAATATGTGATTAAGCAAAAATGTTCAAAAGATAACAAATATTCATTTTTTTTCAGAGCCATTGTGTTGTATAAACTTACTCAGATCAGAAGCTTTTTAAGTGAGATTCATGTAGCCCTCCCTCATCCACCAAAAATTTCAACAGAGGGAATTGGGGGAGGAGGGTCCGTGCATTTGGATGGAAAAGAAATCATATGTTTATTTTCACTCATATCTAACTAAATGTTTAAATTTCCCTCTGTTAAGAAGGCAGACAAAAAATGACGATAATATTAGACTAACTTGATCAATAGAAATCACAGATAATTTGAAATACTGTTATACTCATCACTAATTCCAAAACTGAAATACTTATTACTAATACTAATTTTTATTTATCAATACTATAGATACATTACTATACTGGAGATTTTAAAATATTTTGTTGACTATATTTCAACTTAATTGACTTGCATAATCCTATGCAATCTATTGGATTTGAAAACATTGCAACATCCACAGACTTCAGATTGCAAAGGAGTCTCAGTTCAGTTCAGCTCAGTCGCTCAGTCGTGTCTGACTCTTTGTGACCCCATGAATCGCAGCATGCCAGGCCTCCCTGTCCATCACCAACTCCCGGAGTTCACTCAGACTTACGTCCATCGAGTCAGTGATGCCATCCAGCCATCTCATCCTCTGTCGTCCCCTTCTCCTCCTGCCCCCAATCCCTCCCAGCATCAGAGTCTTTTCCAAGGAGTCAACTCTTCGCATGAGGTGGCCAAAGTACTAGAGTTTCAGCTTTAGCATCATTCCTTCCAAAGAAATCCCAGGGCTCATCTCCTTCAGAATGGATTGGTTGGATCTCCTTGCAGTCCAAGGGACTCTCAAGAGTCTTCTCCAACACCACAGTTCCAAAGCATCAATTCTTCGGCACTCAGCCTTCTTCACAGTCCAACTCTCACATCCCTACATGACTGCTGGAAAAACCATAGCCTTGACTAGATGGACCTTAGTTGGCAAAGTAATGTCTCTGCTTTTGAATACGCTATCTAGGTTGGTCATAACTTTTCTTCCAAGGAGTAAGTGTCTTTAAGGAGTCTACTATGTCTCAAAAAACAAAAACAACTGCTAACCACCTCTGATTTTTAGTCTAACAAGTAAGAAGAAGGGTAAGAAGGCAAGATATTCTGGACATTAAAATTGTACTTTGTGTAAACTTTTGTTTTTGTTTAGTTTTGCTTTACTTTTTAATCCCAAGAGAACAATCATTCTGGCTGAAGCCCATCAAAAATACTGCTTTAAGCATTAACAAACACCTTCCTCTTCCACCCCTCACTGGATCTATGAAATGCTCTTTGTTTTAAAAGTTTACAGTAATAATGGGAAAAGTATGAATTTTTTGCCCTTACTTACTCGTTTTAAAAATAACTTCAAGGTATACTAGATTATGATAGCAGATTGTTTATAAACCTGACAGTATAGTGCTTTCTATGCCAGGTGAATGTAAACAGCTTCTTGTAATCCTGGCTGATTGATATAAGGAGGGGAAGGATTTGCAAAATCAACCGCTGTATACTGAGGACTAGAGATTAGGATGACTAGTTCTGCAAAAAAGATCGCATCTGGAACAGTAGTGCAGTTGGAAGCACAACTGGATTAAACTTACAATAAAACAACTTCCAAGGCCCAGTCTCCTTTTGCACAAGCCAAGAAGGTGAGTAAAATGAGGATGTGATATTCAAAAGTCTCTATTTTTGACTTTTTCACATATTCATGATGGCTCTAATCTCTACAATTCCTGTGACACAGTACTTTCTGATTACTCTGCTAGACGGGAGAACATTTCCAGGACTTTCACCTGGCCCCCTCCCATAATGTCCCTGATTCTATGAGTCAGGGACAGTAGAGCGTTCTGCAGGGTAAACACTGAACAACTAGGACAATGACCGCAGGGTGGATACACAGACTCCCTGGAACTACAGTGAGATAAACTCAATCTAGAGGGGAAGCAGGGAAATCAGCTCATCATCCGTTCACCATTTGTCCAATGTCTCATTTTCCCAAGAACAATGGTAGTGTTTTGTTTCCCTCAAAAGATTAGCCTCAATTAAGGGTTATGTCTAGTAATCCTTAAAAGAGCTGAGAACATCCCTTTCCATAATGTTCAGTCAGTCTGGTAAATAACCGAGGTCCCGCTGGGAATAACTTGAGGGAAGATCTTCAGTATATATTTACAGCAATAGCAACAGTTTATTCTCAGAGGGATTGAACTCTCCCACCTTATTTAAGGATTGTGGACTTGTGAACTGGCTTAGGTCTAGAAATTTAAGAGACACGATGCTCCATGATGGTGAACGAATTCAGGTTTCTGGTCCTGTGACCCAACAGTGTCTATGCCCTAAATGTGTACTTTAAGGGTTTAGCCACCTTGATGATAGCAACCCTGGGGTCACAAAGTTCTGTCACTTTGGCTCTTCTGCCCATTACAGTAACTGTACCCACTTTTCCTCTGACAGTTATACCTAGACACCCAGGCTCTGTCTCCACAGGATTCCATGATTCCATTTAAATGAGAGCCCATTTCAGTGGGCTTCCCTGCAATGCAGGAGATCTGGATCCAATCGCTGGCTCAGAAAGATTCCCCGGGGAAGGGAATGGCAACCCACTCCAGTACTTTTACCTGGAGAAATCCACGGACAGCGGAGCCTGGCAGGCTACAGTTCATGGGGGTTGCAGAGAGTTGGACACTACTGAGAGACTACTAACACTTTCATTTCTTTCTGTTTCAATAGTGGACCATAACATATTCCAAGGCTATCAGAGGATAGGGGAAAATTCCATAATTTTTCCAGGACTTGAGTGCTCCCTTCACTAACACATTTCCCAATGTCTCAAAAAACGAAGTACTTGTGGGTCACACAGGATACATCCACTCTTCTCCCTCGAATTTTTTCCTAGCAAGATAGAGGCCATTATACAGTCGTTAAGCTGTGAAAAATTAATCCCATCAGAGATACAGGAGGGGCTGGCTCCACAATAAAGGATGGGTGAAACTGCAAGGGAAGTGTAGAGAGAACTAAGGTTTAAAACTCTCAGATTCATCTGAGTTTATCTAAGTATATTCATGTCAATTCTCATGATCCCATGTCTACTTAACCCATTCTTATCTTACATCACTAAGCTTGGGAGGCTGTGAATTCAACTTAATGTGTAATACTACAAATCTCGGGGTCAAATTTGGGGTCTTACTTTCAGCTGCAGAAGAACTGCAACAATGAGGAAGACAATCTTAGTGGACCAACATGGAGCTCTGTTTCTCTCACCATACCTCAATGGAGAGTTTAAAGCCCTCAACCCATCATTTCCTTTCTAAAATTCTTCTATGCAGTGAAAAGCAACCAACTCCCCTGAGAATCCTAGGAGACATTTCTCCTACCATAACAGTCAATTAAAACTTCCATTTGACTCCCCAAAGCTTTGATTTTAGAGAATAGTTTCAGTAAGAAGGCTGATAATCTGAGTAACTAACAGGGCATGCCCAGGGCACTTCTCCGTTGAGAGTAAAACCCTATTGTGTTTAACCCCGATCAGTTAAGTAAATTTTCATTTTTGAAATCTCTTTTCTGAGACCACTTTTGATTATTATTCACTAGGATGGAAGTATTCTAGGTATTTCAAACATAGAGCAGGGAATTGATTATATAGATGTTGAACAGGTTAGAAGACAAAATGGGAGAAGGGGGCATAACCAAAGGCACACAACAAAAACTGGGGTGCCTATCAAAGTCAGGGCACTACCACCTGGGCTGAGACCACACGCCTGCGATCATTGCTCAGCTCCTGGAAACACTGCCACAGTGGCCTCTGGGACGGCTCTGTTATTGTTCAGTGGAACCCATATTACTCCACAGAGGTACAGACAGAGATGCTGCATGTTGAAGTACCCCATCCAATGAAAGGAAATAAATAGTTGCTTCTCTCCTCTCACGCTCCCATTTTTCACCACTGCCTTCCTTTGACTGTACCTGACAGAGAACTTGCTTTAGCAATGGGGTCTGGCATTCATGGTGCATATGTTTTGTATCTCTGCAATGGGGTAGAATAGGGCAGGGATGGAGTTGAGAGATGATAGCCCTAGCTGGCAGGAAATCAAACAGCAATGGTTAAAGTATGATCATTTTTATCCTTCATTAACCATATAAAAAGTAATCTGAATGGTAAATTATACAGAAAAACAAGTAGCAAAGAGGTACTCAAAATGCTAGTTTCATTCTATCTTACCTTTCATAATATTCAACAAGTATTTACTGTGTTTATTGCACTTCACATTGTGCTAAAAATGCAAAATCAATGACAGGAGTTTTTACTCTACTCTGAGGAAAGAAACAAAATACTATATAATATGAACTAGTCGATTTGTACCAGGGATAAAGAAGAGAAACGTGACTAATGGATGAGTCTAGGAAGACTTCAGGAAAGAAGTGACTCTTGCAAGAAAATTAGAATTTGGGCAGAATACAGCAAGAATGGGGTATTCCAGGTCAGAAAGACAGTATGTGCAGAGGTAGACAGGCAAGACAAAGGAGGTCTGGAAAGTGGCAGAATTTTATGTGGTTGCAACATCAAGTGAGGAGTTGAGGGAATTGAAGAGGGTATGCTAGAAAAAAGGCTGAACCAGTTACAGTGAGCAAAGTATGAGTCTGTAGCTCCTACAGCTGATCAGATGGTGTTTTATGGATTTAGATAGTAGTATTGTCAGATCTGTCTGATATGTCAAGGCTGTATATTGACACCCTGCTTATTTAACTTCTATGCAGAGTACATCATGAGAAATGCTAGGCTTGAGGACACACAAGCTGGAATCAAGATTGCTGGGAGAAATATCAATAACCTCAGATATGCAGATGACACCACCCTTATGGCAGAAAGTGAAGAAGAACTAGACAGACTCTTGATGAAAGTGAAAGAGGAGAGTGAAAAAGTTGGCTTAAAACTCCACATTCAGAAAACGAAGATCATGATATCTGGTCCCATCACTTCATGGCAAATAGATGGGAAACAATGGCAGACTTTATTTTTTGGGCTCCCAAATCACTGCAGATGGTAACTGCAGCCATGAAATTAAAAGAGGTTTTCTCCTTGGAAGAAAAGTTATGGCCAACCTAGACAGCAAACTTGGAAAACTCAGCAGTGGCCACAGGACTGGAAGAGGTCAGTTTTCATTCCAATTCCAAAGAAAGGCAATGCCAAAGAATGCTCAAACTACCGTACAATTGCACTTATCTCACATGCTAGTAAAGTAATGCTCAAAATTCTCCAAGCCAGGCTTCAGCAATACATGAACCAGGAACTTCCTGATGTTCAAGCTGGTTTTAGAAGAGGCAGAGGAACCAGAGATCAAATTGCCAACATCTGCTGGATCATGGAAAAAACAAGAGAGTTCCAGAAAAACATCTATTTCTGCTTTATTGATTATGCCAAAGCCTTGGACTGTGTGGATCACAATAAACTGTGGAAAATTCTGAAAGAGATGGGAATAGCACACCAGCTGATCTGCCTCTTGAGAAATCTGTATGCAGGTCAGGAAGCAACAGTTAGAACTGGACATGGAACAACAGACTGGTTCCAAATAGGAAAACGAGTACGCCAAGGCTGTATATTGTCACCCTGCTTATTCAACTTATATGCAGAGTACATCATGAGAAATGCTGGATTGGAAGAAACACAAGCTGGAATCAAGATTGCCAGGAGAAATATCAATCACCTCAGATATGCAGATGACACCACCCTTATGGCAGAAAAGTGAAGAGGAGCTAAAAAGCCTCTTGATGAAAGTGAAAGAGGAGAGTGACAAAGCTGGCTTAAAGTTCAACATTCAGAAAATGAAGATCATGGCATCCAGTCCATTCACTTCATGGGAAATAGATGGGGAAACAGTGGAAACAGTGTCAGACTTTATTTTTTTGGGCTCTAAAATCACTGCAGATGGTGACTGCAGCCATGAAATTAAAAGACGCTTACTCCTTGGAAGAAAAGTTATGACCAACCTAGATAGTATATTCAAAAGCAGAGACATTACTTTGCCGACTAAGGTCCGTCTAGTCAAGGCTATGGTTTTTCCTGTGGTCATGTATGGATATGAGAGTTGGACTGTGAAGAAGGCTGAGCGCCGAAGAATTGATGCTTTTGAACTGTGGTGTTGGAGAAGACTCTTGAGAGTCCCTTGGACTGCAAGGAGATCCAACCAGTCCATCCTAAAGGAAATCAGTCCTGAAAATTCATTGGAAGGACTGATGCTGAAGCTGAAACTCCAGTACTTTGGCCACCTCATGCGAAGAACGGACTCATTTGCAAAGACCCTGATGTTGGGAAAGATTGAAGGTGGGAGCAGAAGGAGATGACAGAGGATGAGATGGTTGGATAGCATCACTGACTCAATGGATATGAGTTTGAGTAAACTCCAGGAGCTGGTGATGGACAGGGAGGCCTGGCGTGCTGCAGTCCATGGAGTTGCAAAGAGGTGGACATGACTGACTGAATTGAATGGAACTGAACTGATTGTCAGATCTGATTTGCATTCTAGAAAGATAACTGCCAGAGGAGTGGAGGATTGATGAGAGAAGATAACACTGAGGGGATGAAAGAGTAGTTAGCTGTTCAAGTGAAAGAAAACAGAACTAAAGGTGCAATAAACTGAATTAATCCCCACTTGTCCTACATATGCGTAGCCTAAAAAAAGCTCAGCTCTTCTCATATTTCCCTTTGTAAGTTCCCCAATTTCTAATCAATCTGTCAGTTAAGCTCACTTCAAAACTATTCATATATTTTCATTGACCACCTAAATAATTCTATTTTTCTGTTGAGATTAATAAAATCACCCTATAGACTCTTGTAAACAAAAGATGGAGACAGGTAGAATGTAAATGTAAAGAGTAACTAGTAGAAAGAATGAATTAGGTTGTGATGTATATTCTGTCTTTTATTTACATATTTTGTCACAATTCTCTTACAGCAAATCTAACTCTTCAAAATGTTGCTCAGGTTATCATTTAAATTTTGCCATATTCTTTTCATACATAATCACTAGACAAACTAGAAGTTCCCCAAAGCAAACCAAAAGGAAAATATTTTTACGTATAGTGGCAAATCCCACCCACAGAAAAATTAAGAATCAATTGTTATCGCTTGAAAGGTTGCCATCCCTCAATGACTGACTTTTGTATATCATAATAAAAGGCAATCATTTATGATGCTATCACAGCCTGTTTTATTCTGCCAACCAGGAAAGTGGCCCTCTCCAATTGCAATTGATAGTTCTGCGTGAAACCTTATCTTAACTTCTTGCTATGGAAAATTTGGGCAGTTAGGCAGAGGGAAGCCCAAACAACAGGGTAAGAAATAGAGAACTAGCCTTGACAAGCGACAGGAACATAGAACACAAGTATTTCCTTAGCATCTTGCTTCTATTTGTATTACAGTACTTAAAATACTTGACCAAAAATTTATCTGACTTTTCCACTAGCCTATGAGAGTCCTCGATGGCAGAAACAATTATAATTCATTCTTCACTGCACAAATCACAGGCCTGACACACAATAAGCATTCAATAAATGCTTAAAGAAGAGAAGTGGAAAGAAGTAGTGAAAAAGGACATGTACTGAAAGATAAAATAGGAAAAGGTCAAGGACAACATATGCCTACTCCCCTGCATTGCCCAGAGCAGTCTGATCTCTAACTTGTCCTTTCAGGGTTATCACTCATAAATAAATATTGCTTTTCATTTCAAGTATCAAAGATTAATTTAAATTTTTTTCAGTGGAATTCCGGACATAATGCATTCCTCAGAAAAAAAAAAAGACTTTGATTTTTAAAGTATTTCTGAGGCTCTTAGGTTTCTTAAAAATTTACATGGACATTTTTGAGGGGCGGGGAATGTTGTCAGATTATCTGCATACATAATGCAGTTTACTCCCCCAAATAAATCCAACCCCGGCTTCAGAGTTAAGCTCTGTTTAATCTAATCCAGCGGCTTCCCTGGTAGCTCAGTGGTAAAGAAATCACCTGCCAATGCAGGAGACATGGTTTTGATTCCTGGATCAGGAAGATCCTCTGGGGAGGGCTGGCAACCCACCCCAGTATTCTTGCCTAGAGAATCCCATGGACAGAGGAGTCTGGTGAGCTCCAGTTCACCAGGTCTTTCCTGCAAAGGGTTGGACACAACTGAGCACACATGCACACCAGGCACGCAATTTAAACCATCATGGCATACCTCCTCACTGCCAACTAGTGCTTCAGTAATTTAAACCATCATGGCTATACCTCCTTACCGCCAACTAGCGCTTCAGTAATGGACGACACTAGCTCAAGTTAAGCAAATGACACACATGAAAAGGTTTCTTAGACTCTTAGAAAAAAAAAAAAAAGCCTTCCTTACTAGTCAGCTAATGAAAAATGAGTGCTGGAGCTAATCACTCCTTCCATAGGAATGTAAGAAACAGAATAACCACTCTGGCTAGAGTAGTCTGCAAAGACGTCATGGTGTCATGGAGGAGGTTAAGTCTTATGCCATGCCTCATGTCTTATTGATAGGAAAGTACCTCAAGAGTGGAAAGGAATTGTACGCAGGTGGAAAGAAAGTAAAAGCTAAAGTGAAAGCAAAGTTGCTCAGTTGTGTCCAACTCTTTGGGACCCCATGGACTGTAGCCCATGAGGTTCTTGCATCCATGGAATTTTTCCAGGCAAGAGTACTGGAGTGGGTTGCCGTTTCCTTCTCCAGGGGATCTTCCCAACACAGGGATTGAACCTGGGTCTCCAGCATTGCAAGCAGACAGTTTTACCGTCTGAGCCACCAGGGAAGCAAAGCCATAAGCAACAAAGTCAGTTAAGTGTTGAATGTACTCAAATCACAAGCCAGCCACCCTAACTGAAAGACTGATAGATGAAGACGACATGGCAAAAAGTCAGTAGGAGCAAGAATCTAAAAAACAGTATACATATTTCATTGCGTTAAGAGCCCACAAAGTAAAATTCTTTGCTGTGATCTAAATGTACCATATAGGGACGAACACAACAATAGAGATAAAAGAAAAAATTCTTCAAAAATTTTAGCCAAGAATAAAACCACTATAGTAGTTCTTTTGATTCTTTAAGACTCCATTCTGAAGGGGTACAGCTTAGAATACTCCAGCTACTAGGGACTTCAACTTAACAAAATTATTTATAAAGGAGAAGAAAAAATAAGCAAGTGTTTTCAATAGATGATGGAAGAAAGGGAAAATTATAAATGAATGAGTATGTATGCTCAAGTAAGAAAAACTTTATCTTCATATTTATAAGCAATTATAAAGGCACATTTGTAAAGGACCTCACATATACCATCTCTATCAGTTCTCCCAACTTGGTAACAGAAGAATTGTTGCCTCCTCATCCAGGCGTGAAAACTGACTCAAGGGGTTAACTGGACATGGAAGACCCAAATTCTGATTCAGGCCTCAGATCCTAAATTCTTTAGCCACTCTTGAATGTTATCTAAAAGATACATATGATATAAAATTTAACAATACCTAAAGCCACCCTGATCTAAATGATGCCTAATTATCAGTGCATGGTTATTGATGTGTAGACCTATTGTACAAAGAAAGATTCAGCCACGTTCAAAGTGGTTTGGCTGAACGTAAGATTTACATGTTAAGATCCAACATTAAATATGCAAAAAATGTTACACAACTCCCTGGAAATTGGGGTTGATCACTCAGAGAGACTCTAAATATTTAGCATTTTGAAGACCTAAAAGTAATAAAGCAAAGGAATAAACTAGTAATAAAATATTCAAAGGTCTCAAAATTAAAAGCAAACATTCTTAGTAAGAGTGTATGAGATTTTATGTAGCTCTTTAATTTGGAAATTTAAAAAAAAATCATAGAAATCAACAATTCATCTTCACTCTCTCAAGTCTAATTACCATGGCCTAAAAAGACCATTCAAAACCAGAGACATTACTTTGCTGACTAAGGTCCGTCTAGTCAAGGCTATGGTTCTTCCTGTGGTCATGTATGGATGTGAGAGTTGGACTGTGAAGAAGGCTGAGCGCCGAAGAATTGATGCTTTTGAACTGTGGTGTTGGAGAAGACTCTTGAGAGTCCCTTGGACTGCAAGGAGATCCAACCAGTCCATTCTGGAGAAGATGAGCCCTGGGATTTCTTTGGAAGGACTGATGCCAAAGCTGAAACTCCAGTACTTTGGCCACCTCATGTGAACAGCTGACCCACTGGAAAAGACTCTGATGGTGGGAGGGATTGGGGGCAGGAGGAGAAGGGGATGACAGAGGATGAGATGGCTGGATGGCATCACTGACTCTATGGACGTGGGTCTGAGTGAACTCCAGGAGTTGGTGATGGACAGGGAGGCCTGGCGTGCTGCAATTCATGGGGTCGCAAAGAGTTGGACACGACTGAACGACTGAACTGAACTGAACTGAGAAAGACCATTATAAGGTTGCTAGAAACAGCCTGTCAATCACTGATTCCACAAGGTTAGTAAAGGCTATACATATATATATATATATATATATATATATATATATATATTTTGGTCCAACTAAGGAAAATTCAGTCTCTTACAGTTCTTTAAACCTATTAAAAATAAGATTTTTTATGTTTGTGAATTTAACATTTCATTACTTCCTAAACTACTCAGAATTAAATCAAACTAAAAATGTCAAGAAAGGCTGAATACAATTTGTTATAAGTTCCATACATTCTGTTTCTTTTTTAAAAAAAGATTATCAAGTAGGCAGTTACACTATAAAAATATTCATTCTTTCCAACCTGCCCTTTGATGAGCACCATGTTAACTATTTATAGAATATAAATGGTATTTTTAATGCAGTCCTTATAATGCTATACTTATCCAAGCTACGGAAGACTGGAGAAATAGAAACCATGTTAGCATGTGATTCTGCAGTTGTGCTTTCCAATATTGGCCAGAAGCTAAAAAGTTAAAATGTGAAAGAGGGCCAAAGGTGCCAGGAGAGGACCTTTAAGGGGCCTGAGTATCAGTGGAATTGAAAAGCAGATGGATTCTGCCCACAAAGCAGATGGCAGCCTTGCCCCAGGCTGCCTGGTTAATACAGATGTGAAAGCTGAGAGGGTACTTGGGTTCCTTACAAAGACTAACAGCGAGGTTGAGTACACAAATAAATTTCAAATTGAGTGCAAGGGAAACAAGGGTTGAAATCTGGTAGTAATAGATAGCAGCTATAGACAGATCTCTGAAGGAAGCAGAGAAAAGGGAGATCTTTGAACGCACTCTTAATGAAAAGATTTCATTGCAAACGTTATCACCAAGAAGCCTCAGATCAGACATGAAACAACAGCAGTCTTCAACGGGACTAAACCTCAACCAAAATATTCATTGTAGGACACTGGTACGGCTCAGATCAAACCGCAGATCAGTTTTCTAGTTCTGATACGTGGCAAACTCGAAGATAGCACTTAGAGACAATAATCCACAGATGCTGGTTCTAGGAACTCCCGCAGACAACGTGATGCAGCACAATTAGTTCTCTGTATTCACAAATGGACCCATGGATATGGAGGACTGACTATACCTGTGACACAATTAAGAAAGATTTCTCTTAGTTAACATTGTTGTTGTTTAGCTGCTAAGTCATGTCCAACTCTTTGTGACCCCATGGACTGAATGAGCAAATATATTGTCTGTTTTCCACAAGATTCAGTGTTATGCAGACTGTACTGAATAACTCTAAGATTAGTTGGCTAGTCAGCCAGAAGTTAGCCATCTATAGCAACTATTTCTTTGTATCATTATCTTAAATTTTGCCCACACATTGTGGTAACTAAAGAAGAAAATATCCTTCTCCCATGCCATCATAGTAATCAAAACATCACCATGTGCCTTAAGGTAAGAGAATCCATTAGACTTTGAGAGTCTGAGTAGAAGCTACCAAATCTGTCTGTGGGAGAGGAAGGCTGAGGGCATCCTGACACTTTCAGGACTTTGTGAGGAATCATTTGTAATCATGTCACACTCAACAGGGTGCTGAGAGCATTCTTTTTTCACCCTCACAGCATCCAGAGAACTGTTTAGCAATATCAAGCTGTGACCCTGATGTTTTATGTGATAAAGACCATAGTTTATGTCCTCATAAGTACTAAACGCCATCTCTACACAAGTAGAATATCCTTCTATACTAATATGCTAAATATTACAGACTTCTCCAACATGTTCAAAGGACTTTCCTAGTGGCTCAGTGGTAAAGAATCCGCCTGCCAAGCAGGAGATGCAGGTTCCATCCCTGGGTTGGGAAGATCCCCTGCAGAAGGAAATGGCAACCCACTCCAGTATTCTTGCCGGGGAAATCCCATGGAGAGAGGAGGCTGGTCAGCTACAGTCCAAGGGGTAGCAAAAGAGCTGGACACAACTTTAGTGACTAAGTAACAATAACATGTTCCAAATATGATACCATGTCATTTCCAAAAGGGTAAAAAATATACAGAAAAGCAGATCCAAACAGGACTCATTTTGCCTTGTGAGACGGAATGGATTGGCATAGGAAGTTAGGAAGCAGAGTCAGAGGAGAGTTATCAGTGAACCATTAAAATCCTCATCATCTTTCACAGTTATATATTGTTCCAATGATCAACCCTCAAGAATGGTCCCATAATCTGTTTCAAGGGTGACTACATTCTACAGGGATAGGTACTATTTTAAGCAAGAGTTTCAGTTCCAGTGCTGATCATTTAAAATCCAAGTTTGCCTAGAAAGCTAAAACAGCATATAGCGTAAAAAAGAACACAGAGTAAAGAAAGGTCAGCGTGCTGGCTGAAAATATACCTTCAGGGCCCACTTTCAGGCAATGCCCAAGGCCTACTGGGGAGTAACTAATGGCTAATACTTCAGGTGCAGCATTTTATAGGCAATAACAATGACTCTATAAGAAAATCACTTCTATTTTTCTATTTCATTTATATTTTTTAACTTAATGAAACTCTTTAATAAGCTATTCATTACTGCTTATTTAGTATAAGGCCTCTTTTAAAAAGTACCCCCAGCATCCTCCAGCCTGGGAAGACATCTACTCAGGAAGAGAGGACACGCTATTGATCCTCAGCCGTAAGACTCCTGAGGCTTCACCGACAGTGCAATCACACCTGGCCTGCGCACTGCTGCAAAGTGGAGAACATCTGCTCAGGCGGTCATTCCAGGACCGAAGCTAATTCCACACTGTGAATCCAAACAGGTGCAGGCCCTCAAACTGCCTTGTCATTCATTCACCTCAGACAATGTCATCACCTTTACACATCCACCTTCTCAACCAAATCAGAAACTTAGGAGTCATCTCTGCCTTTCCTTCATCTCACAGTCAGAATTTCTGTTAGGTCTTTTGTCTCTTCACTTGCCTCCAACTGACTGTCTTAGTGTTTGCTTAAGCACTTCTAATTCAGGTTATTTTATCAGTTTCCTAACTGGTTTCTCTACCTCCGGTTTTATGACCCAAAAATTCATGTCCTAAAACACAGCCAGAGTAATCTTCCTAAAACTTTTAAGCAGTTCCCCATCACCTTCAGATCAAGTTCAAACTCATTAGCATGGCTTACAAGGTCATTTATGATCTCTTTACTCTCAAGCCTCCTCTCTTACCACTGCTGTTTTTCGTATGGCACAATACTAAAATATTTGAAGTACTTCAACTGATAATATAATGAGAACAATCCATACTCTCTCAGCAGCAAGTCCCACATTGCTCATTCCCTAGTTTCATTCAGTTTGTAGCCCTCCAGGAAATGTTCTTAGACCTCTCACATTTGACCTATCTATGTAAGGACCCTGAACTTACAATTATCACACTATATTGTATTGTTCACATTTTTTTCCTCTCTTTCCCTACCCCTGACTAAAAAGGAGAAATGACCTTATTCATATATGTTTGGAACACATGATACTCTCAATATTTACTGAATAAAAAAATACATAAATAAACATAGGGATGGGAGGATAGGCAAATCTGTGCTTCCTTCAAGAAAAAAAAAATGGCTACCAAATGTACATGAACTAGGCTAAGCTACTCCACCTGAAGAAGAAAATAACAACTAAGAGTTTGTCAGAAATTCCATGACATTCCTACTGACTCCACTAAAGTTTTCTGATGGAGAAGCTATAGAGGGATGCTGGCCTTTAGGTCTGCTTTATCCTCGTTTGTCTCCCATCACACCAATTAAGCACCTGTTCAAACTGTGAGCGTTTAAGTCAGCACCCAACTGGCTCAGTGTCAACAGATCAAAACCTCTATTGAAAGAAAGGGATTTTAATCAAAATCCTGCTTCATTACATGATTTAATCACAGCACACTGCTTAAAAAAATGACAGTAATTATAAAAAATGTTTTCCATCCATTCTGAGTGCTCCTTGAAAGCTCACAACTGCTCAGATCTCTGATTTGAGATAATGTAGTCAATGTCTTCAATGCAAATATTCTCGACTGGGGGAAAAAAACTTACAAATTTTTTTTTTTTTCCTAAATGATTTGTCTTTCAGACTGAACTTCTCAGGTGTTTGTAACATATCCTGTAGGTGATATCCTCAAAAATTCTGGAAATGAAAACTGTAGTCCTAAATCTAAAGCTCGGGGTTACTATGTAACTATGCCCTAAATCTTTAATTTCAGAAATCCTTCAATATAAACACCTGAATGTTGTTTTAATTTAAGTATCCTCTTAGACTCACTCTTCAAACTACAAGAATAATAGGAAAACAATAACAGTTTGTTTAATTAAGAGGTGTAGAAACATACAGTAATTAGTACAGAAAAATGCATCATGCCTTTTCAAAAGTTCCGTAAAAACATTTCTAAGACTTTACTTTCATCTTTGCCTTTGTGACTAAGTAACTTACCTTAAAATACCTCCAGTTATGATGATATAAATCCCTAATCCTAAAATGCCTGTGTTAAACTGAAAGCATAATATGTCGCATTCTTCATTCACTGTACTCATAGTACTTGCCTCCATTTTTGAACCTTATAATTTATGCAACAGAAAACAATGCCCAGAAACATCCTTGTAGGAATGTAAGATAAAGGCTTCAAATTTGTACTTCTGCCCGCATAATCAGACCTGAACTTGGACACTATGACTCTAGGACTTGATATCTACCAAGCAGTTACTAATAAATAAAAAAGTGTCACAGAAATTCCTTTATGCCTGACCCACTAGGATAGTACGTGACAAGATAAAAGATTTGAAATAAATATTCATTGAACTCAAATTAACCCCCAGACCCAGTAGATGCAGAGTTTTAGTTTACATTGTAAAGATATTCAAAACTGAAGAAAATACAAGCATAACTTTAGAATAATTTTATAATGGATTATGCAGACAGAAATCAGTCACTTTTTCCTCCAAATTAATAAAATGATAAGGCAGAAGGAGATAACAAAATAATTCTGGGATATAGTCAGATTTCAAACCAAAGGACAGAAACCTCCAGGTGCCAGAAATGAAGAAGGAACTAAACTCTGGTTGGTAATAGGAACTGAATCCAAAAATTAAAGCTATGGTTTTTCCAGCTTCTAGTCATGTATGGATGTGAGAGTTGGATTATAAAGAAAGCTGAGCACCGAAGAATTGATGCTTTTGAACTGTGGTATTGGAGAAGACTCTTGAGAGTCCCTTGGACTGCAAGGAGATACAACCAGTCCATCCTAAAGGAAATCAGTCCTGAATATTCACTGGAAGGACTGATGCTGAAGCTGAAACTCCAATATTTGGCCACCTTATGCAAAGAACTGACTCACTGGAAAAGATCCTGACACTGAGAAAGATTGAAGGAGGGAGGAGAAGGGGACAACCGAGGATGAGATGGTTGGATGGCATCACCAACTCAATGGACATGAGTTTGAGCAAGCTCCAGGAATTGGTGATGGACAGAGAAGCATGGTATGCTGCCAGGAGCCAGCATGAGGAACTCTGCCCATGGCAAAGGTCATGAGGAAGGAGGCTTCGGCATACGCAAAGGCGGGATTGAGCCTCAGGAAACCCCCTGTTCACGAGCATCTACCCTCAAAACCAGAGTCTGCCTACTTTACTGCTTTATGCTCTCACCTAACCTCTGACTTTATGGGGGGCTGTCCACCACCTCTCTCGGAGAAGGAGTTAACTTGCAGCTTCAGTCAATAAAAATTCCTGGGCATGACAAGGGTGTCTCAGGTCAAACCTCTCTGCTGCCAGACTAGCTTGTGTGACAGGATTATCCACACTCTTGCTACTACATACATGATTGTTTACAACCTCTCAACCATAAGCAGCACAGAGTGTTTGGAGTATTTTGAAAGTCTTAGTTAGCACTGGGTTTTTCTAAAGATAAAAATCATGTTGGTGAAGGGTTTTTCATTTATTGGCCCAATGTTTGCTGCTAAATCCCCTGCCCTTATACATGTTAATAAATATATAACTAACATATAGGAGAAATAACTATTAACCTTTAAGATTAATCATGTTAACCTTAGGCTAAGTAAATTACTTTCTTAATTGTAACCCACTACACCCTCATCCTATAGGAATGCAACTTTATCTGGTACCTTCAGAGGGTGGTGCCTGGCTTAAGAAAAATCACCCCTGGAAAATAAGTTTCTGGTTGACTGACCGTTAACAGAAAAGAAAGGATCATAAAATGTTAGCAGGCCCCCTGGCCATAAGATGATGTAAAACCCCTAAGACCTTTTTGTATACATTTATATGAAGCACCTGATTTTGATAAAGGTCAGGACGGCTGACCCCCGTGTGACTTTAAAATTTCCATTTGTCTCTATGTGTAACAAAAGGTATATAAGTAAACCTGAAAATAAAGAAAATGGATCAGTTTCTGGAAAGACTGATTCCCTCGTGTCATTCTTTCTTGTTCTCCACTTTTCTGGCTGAATTCCCATCTGGAGCGTGGGTACTTGCCAAGCCTGCTAATTTTGCCCTTGCTTCTAAGATCCACCTGAGAGGGAGCCCAGGGCAGGGCACCCTCCACTATTCAAGTGGGCGCCATTGGCCTACGTAGGTGGTGCAAATCTCTTGTCTTGAGATTTTATTGGTACTCCATGTAAACCACCTTATTCAACCTCTTTTTCTCCACTAGTATTTTCCTACTACACTATTTCTTTCTAATCTCCCTCCATATCTTTAATTAAGCAATTAATTCCTAGGACACTGACTCTGTCCCCACTTCGAATTACCCTGGATCCACCGGGGCTGGACCCCAGCAGTACACTTCAGTCCATGGGGTCACAAAGAGTCGGACATGATTGAGTGACTGAACTGAACTGATCTCAATAGAGGCTATTTTAACTTTATAAACTTTATTTTATTACACTTTGCTTTATTATGGGCTTCATTGGTTTCTCAGATGGTAAAGAATCTGCCTGCAATGCTGGAGACCTGGGTTCAATCCCTGATTGGGAAGATACCCTGGAGAAGAGCATGGCAATCTACTCCAGTATTCCTGCCTGGAGAATCCCCATGGACAAAGGAACTGGGGGGGGTCTACAGTCCATGGGTCCACAAAGAGTCAGACACAACTGAGTGACTAAGCTCATAATCCTTTCGCTTCATTAGACTTCCTAGATATCATGTTTTCAACAAACTGAAGGTTTGTGGAAACTCTTTTCAAGAAGTCTACTGGTGCCACTTTTCCCAATAGAATTACATTTTTAATTCAGGTATGTATATTAGCTTTAGTTATAAGGCTATTGAACACTTAACAGACTAACAGTATAATATAAATATAACCTTCCTATGCCTTGGGAAACGAAAAAGTTTTTGTGACTTTTAATCTTTAATGTATATAAATCTTCTTTATCTACCTCTATTTAGCTTTGCATATCCTTTCTTTTCTTCCTTTCCTCTCAACGTATTTGTTAGTCTTATTTTCATTGTTTTATTCTCCACTTGGCATCTTGCCTTGGTTTTGTTTTCGAATTTATGCTTTAGTTAGTTTTGTTCTTAACTGGTAGATATAATTTTTGGTTTCCTTTGTTTGCTAGGTCAATCTATTCTACATTATTTTTGTTGCACAGTTTTGATTTTGCTTATGGGTATATATGTGTATATTCAATCACACTTTTTATTCTTGTTATAAACCTCTGCCTTGACATTGCACTTTTGCAGTTCTGTGGAGTTTTCCTTTCTTTCTTTCTTTCTTTCTTTCTTTCTTTCTTTCTTCTTTCCTTTTTATTCTTTTCTCTCTTTTTAATTTTAATTTTTAATTTTTTTAAACCTATTATTATTTTTTCTACATTTATTTCATTGTTTGCTTTTCCTACTGTTCCTTTCCCCTTACAGTTAATCTTTAATGTACATAAATCTTCTTCATCTACCTCTATTTAACTTTTATTCTTTCTTTATCTTTTCTTTCTTTCCTTTCTTCTCAATGTATTTGTTAGTTTTTTTTTCATTGCTTTATTCCCCCCCTTGGCACCTTGCTTTAGTATTTCCAGTTTGTGCTTTAGTTAGTTTTGTTCTTAACTGATAAATATAATTTTTTATTTCCTTTGTTCGCCAGGTCAATCTACTCTACTTTATTTTTATTGGACTATTTTGATTTTGCTGATGGGTGTATATGTATATGTGTATATTCCATTATTTTAATTATTATTTGCCTGATTTTGCACCTGCCATTTGTCTGGGATTCACCTTTGGTTTCTCATTTTTGGGTATTTGTTTTAATCTCACTTAATGCCATAACAAAACACTTGTGAAATCGTGATTCCTGAACACAGCTCAAACTCTGAGCCTCTGAAGTGGAAGCACTGACTCCAAGACCCTAGACTATCAGAACTAACCCTAGACAGTATCAAATACTGAGAACTCACACAAAGGAAACCACTTGAATACAAGACCAGGCATCACCCAACCCTCATCTAAAAAACAAACAAAACAAAAATACAAACCCAATCATCAGGAGACAGGATTATCCCGTCACTTAGCCTTGCTCATCAAAGGAAAAACAAACATATAAAAAAAAATTCAGCACAAATCTCACTATATATGAAGCTTGAACAAACCACTGGACCAACCTTCAGTTCAGTTCAGTCGCTCAGTCGTGTCTGACTCTTTGTGACCCCATGAATCGCAGCACGCCAGGCCTCCCTGTCCATCACCATCTCCCGGAGTTCACTCAGACTCATGTCCATCAAGTCAGTGATGCCATCCAACCATCTCATCCTCTGTCATCCCCTTCTCCTCCTGCCCCCAATCCCTCCCAGCATCAGAGTCTTTTCCAATGAGTCAGCTCTTCACATGAGGTGGCCAAAGTATTCAGCTTTAGCATCATTCCTTCCAAAGAAATCCCAGGGCTCATCTCCTTCAGAATGGATTGGCTGGATCTCCTTGCAGTCCAAGGGACTCTCAAGAGTCTTCTCCAACACCACAGTTCAAAACTATCAATTCTTTGGTGCTCAGCCTTCTTCACAGTCCAACTCTCACATCCATACATGACCACAGGAAAAACCATAGCCTTGACTAGACGGACCTTTGTTGGCAAAATAATGTCTCTGCTTTTGAATATACTATCTAGGTTGGTCATAACTTTTCTTCCAAGGAGTAAGCATCTTTTAATTTCATGGCTGCAGTCACCATCTGCAGTGATTTTGGAGCCCAAAAACATAAAGGCTGACACTTTTCCACTGTTTCCCCATCTATTTCCCATGAAGTGATGGGACTGGATGACATGATCTTAGTTTTCTGAATGTTGAGCTTTAGGCCAACTTTTTCACTCTCCACTTTCATCAAGAGGCTTTTTAGTTCCTCTTCACTTTCTGCCATAAGGGTGGTGTCATCTGCATATCTGAGGTGATTGATATTTCTCCCAGCAGTCTTGATTCCAGCTTGTGTTTCTCCCAGTCCAGCGTTTCTCATGATGTACCCTGCATAGAAGTTAAATAAGCAGGGTGACAATATACAGCCTTGACGTACTCCTTTCCTGATTTGGAACCAGTCTGTTCTTCCATGTCCAGTTCTAACTGTTGCTTCCTGACCTGCATACAGATTTCTCAAGAGGCAGGTCAGCTCGTCTGGTATTCCCATCTCTTTCAGAATTTTCCACAGTTTATTGTGATCCACACAGTCAAAGGCTTTGGCATAGTCAATAAAGCAGAAGTAGATGTTTTTCTGGAACTCCCTTGCTTTTTCCATGATCCAGTGGATGTTGGCAATTTGATCTCTGGTTCCTCTGCCTTTTCTAAAACCAGCTTGAACATTAGGAAGTTCACAGTTCACGTATTGCTGAAGCCTGGCTTGGAGAATTTTGAGCATTACTTTACTAGCATGTGAGATGAGTGCAATTGTGTGGTAGTTTGAGCATTCTTTGGCATTGCCTTTCTTCGGAGTTAGAATGAAAACTGACCTCTTCCAGTCCTGTGGCCACTGCTGAGTTTTCCAAATTTGTTGGCATATTGAGTGCAGCACTTTCACAGCATCATCTTTCAGGATTTGAAACAGCTCAACTGGAATTCCCTCACCTCCACTAGCTTTGTTGGTAATGATACTTTCTAAGGCCCACTTGACTTCACATTCCAGGATGTCTGGCTCTAGATTAGTGATCACATCATCATGATTATCTGGGTCATGAAGATATTTTTTGTACAGTTCTTCTGTGTATTCTTGCCACCTCTTCTTAATATCTTCTGCTTCTGTTAGGTCCATACCATTTCTGTCCTTTATTGAGCCCATCCTTGCATGAAAATGTTCCCTTGGTATCTCTAATTTTCTTGAAGAGATCTCTAGTCTTTCCCATTCTGTTCTTTTCCTCTTCTTTGCATTGATCGCTGAAGAAGGCTTTCTTTTCTCTTCTTGCTATTCTCTGGAACTCTGCATTCAGATGCTTACATCTTTCCTTTTCTCCTTGGCTTTTCGCCTCTCTTCTTTTCACAGCTATTTGTAAGGCCTCTCCAGACAGCCATTTTGCTTTTTTTCATTTCTTTTCCATGGGGATGGTCTTGATCCCTGTCTCCTGTACAAAGTCACAAACCTCATTCCATAGTTCATCAGGCACTCTATCTATCAGATCTAGTCCCTTAAATCTATTTCTCACTTCCACTGTATAATCATAAGGGATTTGATTTCGGTCATACCTGAATGGTCTAGCAGTTTTCCCTGGAGGGCATAAACCAAAAGGAAGAAAGAATTCAACCTTGAAGCCTGGTAAAAGGAGACATTGAACATTTTTAAAAAGTAATGAAAACGATGAGAAATACTACACAAATGAAGGAACAAACCAGAAACACAGAAGTCCAAATAAATAAAGAGGAAATAGGCAAACTACCTGAAAAAGAATTCAGAATAATGATAGTAAAGATGACCAAAAACTTTGAAAATAAAATGGAGAGAATGCAAGAATCAATTAACAAAGACCTAGAAGACTCAAAGAATAAACATACAGAGACAAAGAATACAATTATTGAAATTAAAAATACTCTAAGCAATCAGTAGCAGAATATCTGAAGCAGAAAAATGAATCAGTGAGATAGAAGATAAAATGATGGAAATACCTTCTAAAGAGCAGAATAAAGTAAACAATGAAAAGAACTGAGGATAGTCTCAGAGACCTCTGGGACAATATCAAACCCACCAACATTTGAATTATACAGGTCCCAGAAGAAGTAGAGAAAAAGAAAGAGTATGAGAAAATTTTTGAAGAGATTATAGTTGAAAATTTCCCCAACATGGAAAAGGAAATAGTCAACCAAGTTTAAGAGGCACAAAGAGTCCCATACAGGATAAACCCAAGGAGAAACATGCCAAGACATATACTAATCAAACTAACAAAGACTAAACACAAAGAAAGAATATTAAAAGCAGCAAGGGAAAAGCAACAAGTAGCATAGAAGGGAAACACCATATGCTTAACAGCTGATCTTTCAGCAAAAACTCTGCAGGCCAGAAGGGAATGGCACAAAATATTTAAGTACTGAAAGGGGAAAATCTACAACCAAGATGACTGGCCGGCTAAGATCTCATTCAAAATTGATGGAGAAATAAAAAAGCTTTTCAGACAAGAAAAAGTTAAAAATCAACCTCAAACAATTAAGATAATGGCAATAGGAACATATATATCAATAACTACTTTAAATGTAAATGGATTAAATGCTCCAACCAAAAGACACAGACTGGTTGAATGGATACAAAAATAAGACCCATATATATGAAGACTATAAGAAACCCATTTGAGACCTAAAGACACATATAGACTGAAAGTACTGCTGCTGTTGCTACTGCTGCTAAGTCGCTTAAATCGTGTCCGACTCCATGCGACCCCATAGACAGCAGCCCACCAGGCTCCCTTGTCCCTGGGATTCTCCAGGCAAAAACACTGGAGTAGGTTGCCATTTCCTTCTCCAATGCGTGAAAGTGAAAAGTGAAAGTGAAGTCACTTAGTCGTGTCCGACTCTTAGTGACCCCATGGACTGCAGCCTACCAGGCTCCTCTGTCCATGGGATTTTCCAGGCAAGAGTACTGGAGTGGGGTGCCATTGCCTTCTCTTACTGAAAGGGTAGGGATGGAAAAATATATTCCATGCAAAAGGAAGCAAAAGAAAGCTGGAGTAGCAATCCTCATATCACACAAAATAGAACTGAAAGAATATTACAAGAGATAAGGAAGAGCATAACATAATGATCAAAGGATCAATACAAAAGGAAGACATAGCAATTGTAAATATCTATGCTCCCAACATAGTAAAATCTCAATCCATAAGACAAACACTAACAGACAAAAAAGGAGAAACTGACACTAATACAATTATAGTAGGAGACTTTAACACTCCACTCACACCAAAACATCAGAACAAAAAATTAATAAGGAAACACAAGTCTTAAATGATATATTAGATGAGATGAATTTATTGATATCTTCAGGACATTCCATCCAAAGAAAGAATACACTTCTCAAATGCACATGGAACATTCTCCAGGATAGACCACATCTTAGTCACAAATCAAACCTCAGTGAATTTAAGAAAATTGAAATCATATCAAGCATCTTCTCTGACTACACAATTGCAACAAAAAGAATTAAATATCTAGGAATAAACTTACCTAAGGAGACAAAAGAACTGTACACAGAAAATTATAAGACAATAATGAAAAAATCAAAGATGACATAAACAGATAGAGAGATATTCCATGTTCTTGGGTAGGAAGAATCAATACTGTGAAAATGACTATACCACCAAACACAATCTACAGATTCAATGTGATCCCAATCAAATTTGCAATGACATTTTTCACAGAACTAGAACAAAAAATTTCACAATGCATATGGAAACACAAAAGACCCCAAATAGCCAAAGCAGTCTTGGGGAGAAGAACAGAGATGGAGGAATCAACCTTCCTGACTTCAGATTATACAATAAAGCCAGAGTCATCAAGACAGTATGGTATTGGCACAAAAACAAAAATATAGACCAATGGAACAAGATAGAAAGCCCAGAAATAAACCCATGCACCTATGGGTACTTTATATTTGACAAAGGAGGCAAGAATATACAATGGAGCAAAGAGAGCCTCTTCAATAAATGGTGCTGAGAAAACTGGACATCTACATCTAAAAGAATGAAATTAGAACACTTCCTAACACCATACACAAAGATAAATTCAAAATGGATTAAAGAATTAAATGTAAGACCAGACACTATAAAACTCTTAGAGGAAAACATAGGCAGAACACTCAATGACATAAATCAAAGCCAGATCCTCTATGACCCACCTCCTAGAGTAACGGAAATCAAAACAAAAGTATACAAGTGGGACCTGATTAAACTTAAAAGCTTTTGCACAGCAAAGGAAACTATAAGCAAGGTGAAAGCACAAGCCTCAGAATGGGAGAAAATAATAGCAAATGAAACAACTGACAAAAGATTAACTTCCAAATATATATGCAGCTCATACAACTCAATACCAGAAAAACAAACAACCCAATCAAAAAGTGAGAAAAACACCTAAACAGACATTTCTTCAAAGAAGATATACAAATGGCTAACAAACACAAGAAAAGATGTTCAACATAGCTCATTATTGGAGAAATGCAAATCAAAACTACAATGAGATATCACCTCACACCAGTTAGAATGGCCCTCATCCAAAAGTCTATAAACAAAAAATGCTGGAGAGGATATGGGGAAAAGGGAACACTCTTGCACTGTTGGTGGGAATGCAAATTGATACAGTCACTGTGGAAGATGGTATGGAGATTCCTTTAAAAACTAGGAATAAAATCACCACATGACCCAGCAATCCCACTCCTAGGCATATACCCTGAGGAAACCAAAATTGAAGAAGACACATGTATCCCATTGTCCACTGCAGGACTATTTACAATAACTAGAACATGGAGGCACCCTAGATGTCCATGGAAAGATGAATGAATGAAGAAGTTGTGGTACATATACACAATGGAATATTACTCAGCCATAAAAACAAACACATTCGAGTCAGTTCTGATGAGATGGATGAAACTAGAACCTATTTTACAGAGTGAAATAAGTCAGAAAGAGAAAGATATATTCTAATGCATATGTATGGAATCTAGAAAAATGGTACCAAAGAATTTATTTACAGGGCAGCAATGGAGAAACAGACATAGAATATAGACTTATGGGCATGGGGAGAGCAGAGGAGAGGGTGAGATGTATGGAAAGAGTAACATGGAAACTTACATTATCATATGTAAAATAGATAGCCAACAGGAATTTGCTGTATGGCTCAAGAAACTCAAACAGGGGCTCTATATAAACCTAGAGGGGTTGGATGGGGAGGGAGATGGGAGGGAGGTTCAAAAGGGAGGGGATATATGTATACCTATGGCTGATTTATGCTGAGTTTTGATAGAAAACAACAAAATTCTGTAAAGCAATTATCCTTCAACAAAAAATCAATTAATTTTAATAAATAGAAAAACTATAAAACTCATCAAGCAGCTGATTCTTGTTAACAGACACATGGAAAAAAAAAAAAAACCAGAAAGAAAGAAAGTAAAAAACAGAGAGCCCTGAAATAAACCCACACATGTAAGATCAAGTAATTTGTGAAAAGATGAAAAAATATTCAATGGGAAAAGGACAGTCACAATAAATGGTATTGGGTAAACAGGACAGCCACTTGCAAAAGAATGAAACTAGACCACCATCTTATACCATATAAAAAAATGCAACTCAGCATGGCTTAATGACTTGAATGAAGGACCTGAAACCATAAAACTTCTAGAAGAAAGCACAGGTGGTAAGCTTCATGACAGCAGTCTTGATGATTATTTTAATCTGACTCCAAAACCAAAATCAACAAAAGCATAAATAGACAACTGGGATACCACACTAAAAGGATTCTGTGCAGCAAAGGAAAATTCCATCAACAAAATGAAAGCAACCTACTGAACTGGGAGAAAATATCTGCAAATCATATATCTGATAAGGAGTTAATACCCAAAATACATAGAAAAATCATACTACACAATAGGAAAAAAAAAGTGGCAGAGGGTGTGATTAAACTTTTTTTCCTTAAAAAAGCCACACAGCTGGCCAACACGTTCATGAAAAGGTGCTCAACGTCACTAGTCATCAGGGAAATGAACATCAAAACCACCTTTAACATAGCACCTCACACCATCATAAAATGGCTACTATCAAAGGGACAAGAAATAATGTGTTGAAGATGTGAATTAAAGGGAACCCTCGTGTGCTGTTGGTGGAATGTAACTTACCGCAGCCACTATGAAAACCAGTGTGAAAATTCCTCAAAATATTAATAATAGAACTTCTAGATGACCCAGCATTTCTACTTCTGGGGATTTATTCAAATAAAATGAAAGCACTAATTCAAAAAGATATATGTACCCCATGTTTACTGCCACATCATTTACAAAACATTTATAAAGATAATCTAATGTCCATCAGTGGATACCTGGATAAAAGTGAAAGTGAAAGTGAAGTCACTCAGTCGTGCCTGACTCTCTGCGACCCCATGGACAGTAGCCTACACCAAGCTCCTCCGTCCATGGGATTTTCTAGGCAAGAGTACTGGAGTAGGTTGCCGTTTCCTTCTCCAACATGGCTAAAGATGTGGTATTAATACATATACACGCAGAATACCATTCAGCCATAAAAAAAAATGAAATCCTGCCATTTATGACAAACATAATGGACCTTGATGGGATTATGCTAAGTGAAATAAATTAGAGTAACACAACTACTGTATGTTATTACTAATATGTAGAATCTGAAAAACTAAACAGAGAATGAAAACAGCCTCAAAGATACAGGGACTAGATCAGTGGTTGACAGAGTGTTATGTGTATTTGGAGTCGCAGGAGGGAGAGGGGGCCAGGGCATATGTTTATTATTAAAAAGAATACTCAGCATCAACAATGACCTGTTTATTAACAAAATGCACTTGTACTTTGGAAAAGCGATAAAAAGTAAATAAGCCAAAGTTGAAGTACCAAAAAATAATATATTAAAGATATTTTTGGAATACTATGAATCTACTGGAACAACTGCTCAGCATTTGATTGCTTAACCATCTTTTTTCTTTTTAAATCAAATGTGTCTAGAATAATCCTGTCATATAAATGAAAGCATTAATTGAAATTAATATGCAAATTATGGTGCCAGTGTGGGATGTCATTTCATTAATTTCAATTCACTGACATAATTGTGTTCTCTAAATAGGAGTTTTGCAAATGCTATCCATAAAGAATGCAATATTTGGTGAATATTATTTTATTAGCATAAAATTCAACAATAGCTTAGTCAAAAGGAAAAAATAGTAATCTGAGATTTCAGTCATAAAATAATTTACATGCATATTTATAGATATATATTACTTGAGCTAATTGTAAGGTTTTTTTAATAAATATTTATTTACTTTTAAAGGAACACCAGTTACTTTAGATTCAGGAATGTAAAATAGGACCAGTAAAAAATCTATTATCTTGAAATTATAAATAGTAATTCTTAACATTTTGGTATACTTCACTTCTGTAGTCTTGTATGGAAATAGATACACTTTTAAAAAAAACTACAAATATCAAAGAAAGCAAAACAACTATAATTCACATTCTACTTTTTAATATTATTATCAGTTCAGTTCAGTCGTTGACTCGTGTCTGACTCTTTGTGACCCCATGAATCACAACACGCCAGGCCTCCCTGTCCATCATCAACTCCCGGAGTTCATTCAAACTCTTGTCCATTGAGTCGGTGATGCCATCCAGCCATCTCATCCTCTGTCATCCCCTTCTCCTCCTGCCCCCAATCCCTCCCAGCATCAGAATCTTTTCCAATGAGTCAACTCTTCGCATCAGGTGGCCAAAGTATTGGAGTTTCAGCTTCAGCATCATTCCTTCCAAAGAACACCCAGGACTGATTTTGTTTAGAATGGACTGGTTGGATCTCCTTGCAGTCCAAGGAACTCTCAAGAGTCTTCTCCAACACCACAGTTCAAAAGTATCAATTCTTCAGCACTCAGCCTTCTTCACAGTCCAACTCTCACATCCATACATGACCACAGGAAAAACCATAGCCTTGACTAGACGGACCTTTGTTGGCAAAGTAATGTCTCTGCTTTTTAATACGCTATCTAGGTTGGTCATAACTTTCCTTCCAGTTTACCATAATTTCTTTTACCAGTGAATAAATTCCAACATCATTTTAAATAAATATACACTGTTAAGCATTTGTACCTACCAAAATATTTTTAACCATTCTATGATTTTTTGGTGTTTTATGCTTTTGTTTTAATATTTTAGTATTAGGAATCCTTCTGTAATAAAACACTTCATGTAATTATTTTTCTAGCTCTCTGATTACTTCCCTAGAAAAAATTCCTTGAGGTGGAATTACTGGATCAAAGGCTGTTAATCTTAATGCATATTATCTAATCCCTTCTAAAAAGACTGAATAATCTTACATCCCCACTACAAGGATATAATTTCTATTCCCTTGAACCCCTGCTTATACTAGATACTACTGTTCAGCACTGTCAATGTGGTAGGTCAAAATAGCATATCACAGTTGATTCATTTGCATTTCTTTATTATAAAGGTTGAACTCCTTGTAAAATTTTACTGTAGTAATAATCTACTGGAATTTGAATTTAAGCTATAATGTAGTTTGGCCTATAACTGAATTGTGAGCAACAATTGCTACTTATTATTTATTATTGCTCGAAGTCACATACAGTGTGACATGCTGTGCTTAAATTATGTACAGTACTGTTTTTCAAAATTATATTTCATAAAATCTCCCAAAGCAAATCAGAGTAAATGTCTTATCTCCTCACTTCTTTCATTCAGGTTTATACAAATATGAAGAAAATTATACCTAAAGAGTTTTTCACATATTAGATATTTTAAAAGCAATTAGTCTGTCATTGGGCTTCCCTTGTGGCTCAACTGGTAAAGAATTCGCCTGAAATGCAGGAGACCTGGGTTCGATCCCTGGGTTGGAAAGATCCCCTGGAGAATGTACTGGCTACCCACTCCAGTATTCTGGTCAGGAGAAATCCACGGACTGTACAGTCCATGGGGTCGCAAAGAGTCAGACATGACTGAGCAGCTTTCATGGTCCATCATCACCCCTCAATTAAGAATATGAATTAATATTTAATAGTGAGACTATAAAAAAGAGTGCTTATCCAACAACTGTTAAATTTAATGAAAGTTTAAAAAATTTTTCAAAACCACAGAAAATATTTTAATGAAGACCAAAGGTAAGAAATAAAATAGCTCTTCATTTTAGACAAAGTTACAATAGTTCCAAAATTGTAATATGTAATCTCCCTCCAGAAAGAAAGGTTCCAAGATGGTTCAGTTTTCCACTGTCTTCTCTACTGCCAAATAAAGAAATTCTCATAGCCATATTTAATTTCCAATAATATCTCTGCTTCATGAATATGAAATAGCAGAAGTCAAAGGGCAAAGTGTAAAGGAAGAGAAATAAAGAAGCCAAATGACACCATCTCTCCAAGCTAGATTCCACTTCCATCAATACAGGAGGCTAACAAGGGCTTCAGCATTATATGTCACTATGATTTTTGTGGCAAACACTTCCAACTTACTTTTTTTTTTTAAGAGGAAGAATATTCACTACAAAAGAGTCATTTTCTTGATCATAGTCACAGATACAAACAGAAAAAACTAGATTTACGAAGATGTATAAGACATAACAACCTCGTAAACTTTCACTGGTCTCAGTACTGGGGTGGGGTTGGGGTGGAACTATCCAAAACATTTAGGGGGGGAAATTGTGTACTGGATATCAAAATGACATCACAAATTACTGCTAATTTTCTTAAACGTGAAGAGGTAGTCATAGTTTTATATAGGAGAATAGCTTTACTCTTTTCTGTAAGTATGAATATGTTAAGTATTGGTCTTCAAATGTCTAATCCTAAATTGCTCTACTGAAAACCAAGATTAATTAGGAAGAGTAATATTAATAATAATTAGAGTTGTGAAAATGATAAAAATCATTACCTTGGGAATGTGTGGAGAGGACTAGTATAAATGTTTAAATTAATTAATATTAACTCTAAATAACATGATCATGGCATCCAGTCCCATCACTTCACAGCAAATAGATGGGGAAACAATGGAAACAGTGACAGACTCTTTCCTTGGGCTCCAAAATCACTGCAGATGGTGAATGCAGCCATGAAATTAAAAGACACTTGCCCCTTGGAAGAAAAGCTATGATGAACCTAGACAGCATATTAAAAAGCAGTGATGTTATTTTGCCAATAAAGGTCCATTTAGCCAAAGCTATGGTTTTTCCAGTAGTCATGTATGGATGTGAGAGTTGGACCATAAAGAAGGCTGAGTGCTGAAGAATTGATGCTTTTGAACTATGGTGTTGGAGAAGACTCTTGAGAGTCCCTTGGACTGCAAGAAGATCAAACCTGTCAATCCTGAAGGAAATCAATCCTGAATATTCACTGGAAGGACTGATGCTGAAGCTGAAGCTTCAATACTTTGGCCACCTGATGCAAAGAACTGACTCATTAGAAAAGGCCCAGATTCTGGGAAAGATTGAAGGCAGAAGGAGAAGGGAACGACAGAGGACGAAATGGTTGGATGGCATCACCGATTCAATGGACATGAGTTTGAGCGAGCTCTGGGAGATTGGAGAGGACATGGAAGCCTAGCATGCTGATGTCCATGGTGTCCGAAAGAGTCGGACATGACTTAGCAACTGAACAACAATAAAAAACTCTAAATACCAAAGTCAAAATAATATTAAATTATAAATAGACATCTACAGATAATTGTCTTATCAAGGAAAACGACTTAGGAAAAATTTTAAAGGTGATCTCCATACTTTTATTGTTAATTTGCAATTCTTTAATCCTCCTTAATCAGCTGACTAATCAGGTAAGCATTTGGGTTCACTATAACATTACAGCTTAAAATTTACCTTTCTGCAATGTATTTCCTATCCCATATAAAACTTATTATGGACATGATCTAAAATTATCTATTCCAAACCTCATATTCCAACGGGTGAATAAACAAAAGCTAAACACATATGGGAAAACTTAGCTTATCAATGCACTGTTTCTGAATAAAAGAGTAAAATCTTAAACTATTTTCAGAGGTAAGTTAGAAGCTAGAAAGCAGTCCTACAGTATCTTGATAACTTAAATGCTATCATAAAATCCTCTGGTTTACACAAGATAAATGCAGAGGTAGAAGGAGAGAACCACAAATTGCCTGATGTCTGAAATGGAAGCAGGAACACAGAGTGTGTAATGTGAAATATTCTGAACTCTCCAGGTGTCTATATATGAAAAACCTCCTGATCTCAGTGTGAAGAGGGATTTAACTGCATATATGATCACCTGTCTTGAGAGGAGAGGTAAATATAGTAATATATGCTATATGAAAATAAACATAGAAATAAAGCACCATGAAGCACAAGAACTGCTCATATTTTTCCCATCATTTCATTGCTGAGCTAGAGAATATAAAAGAGAACTGTGGTAGCCACTTCATGACTTCTCAGTCATATTAGAACTAATGAAAGTACAATGATCCAATCTTACTCAGAAAATGTGTATTAGTTTTAAAAAGAGCACCAGTGAAAGCTCTCTCAGAATATTCTCCTATAAGCTCTTAAAAGTTAGTTTGAAAATTGTCAATACAACTGGGGTTCTTTTCAATTCAGCTGCAGGTTACAAAGGAATACTAAAGATACTTCAAAAATTGATGCAATATCAGAAAATTTTAAACTATATTACACCAATCATGACATGATATAATGAAAACCATGACAGCTAAAAATGAAAAGATGCCCACAAATGATAATTAGAAATGCATTTACAAGATAATTCAGCTTTCCCTAGTAGAAAAAGTATTGTCCTTTCTTGCTTTGTTATTGGTAGAAAACATTTCAGAGGCCACAGATTCTTAAAGTATTACAAAGTCTAAATAATACAGAAAAATTGGCCATCAGAATAAGTAATGCTTCAGATTTACAAGCCCCAGTGAAGCAAGATTTAGCTATATTAATTAGGGGTGTGTTACGTCTTAGAGTAGGTAACAGATGGATACCGTGCAGCATAAATGTGCACACCAATGGGTGAGATGTTCATAATGCTGAAGGGCAAGAGAGAGAGATGTATAGCTTGGGAAGTGATGTGGATAATTACTTGTCATTAAACAGCAGAGTAATTGCTTCAGCATATTCCCACGTAACTATTCCACATGAAATCTCAACATGTCCTTGGACTTGCTAAACATACATAGTTGTCTCAGATAATTTTAGCAAAAAGAATCAGCAGTGAATGATGCATCACACTTCAAAAGAAAACCATTGTTTATTATTTAGTCTCACAAAACACTTTAGGGACTCTAAACATTAATAACAGAGAGATAAAAAGCCATTGATTTTTATATTAATAAGACTTTGGTAAGACCTCAGAACCCACTTTTTTCTAACCTGCTCAGACTACATGCCTGATAAAACTTACCATATATAAATTTAATTATTTAAAATATCTTCTCTTCTTTTGGAAAACTGTCATGTATTCAACATTTGAATTTCATACTAAGCAAAATTTCAAAAATCTAAGTTACTATAGGATGTTGTCTGAAATTAATGGATACAGAAGATTCTGGGTAGCCAAAACAAAGGGAGTAGTGTAAATCTCAAAGTCTCAACATACCCTAGAAACAGCAAACAAAAACCAAAAATCAGGAGGGATAAATTAAATTATAGAAACTCATGACTTAGCATAGCTGGAAAACAGAAATTTGTCAACTTTAAATTACTTGTAAGTATAAATGTAAACATTAAATTAGAGCATGCTCTCACTGGAGCTCTTGCCACTAGCTTTCACAGAGACCAAGAGTAGTTCAAGAGAATTTATAGAGAAAGAAGAGGGGACTAATGGCAGATCTGAATGTGATTTACAACCACTTCTAAAAAGCCAATCAGATATGTAAAAATTGTGAAAAGTCAACAGTTCGATATGAGCACTGAATAGAGAAGGGACTGGAAAAGATACATTGGAGATGACAAGGCAATCTCAGCAAGCTTTCATGTTGGAGAGAGAAGACAGCTTCTTAGGAAACTATACACAGAGAAATAAAGAAATAAGAGGAAATATTTAGCATCCCATAAGCAAAAGAAAATTTAAAAATCAAAGGACACATGATTATTCCTAAGCCATGCCATCCAGGAAAAAAGCAATACTTTGCCTGCAGTGATAGAATAGAGTGCACTTCAATTAGGAACATCATAACCACCCTAACACACTGAAAAGACAGACAGAGAACAACAAAAAACTCCTATAAAAATAAAATTGAGACTGATAACCCAAACAATTCATCTGATGAAAATTCTACCCCACTCCCAAAATTTTTCAAAGCAAAGGGAAACTGTAATGTAACACTCAAAGGTTAAATATCCTCCAACTGACATTAGGTAGATGAAAAATAAATGTAAAACTAAGAGGAAATGCATGATCAGAAAAAGAAATAAAAATTGATTGAACTCAGAAAAAATAGATCATCATACCACAGTGAACACTAAATTACAAAATACTAAACAAAAAGATTTCAAAGAAAATATAACAAGAGATAGTATAAAATATATACAAAATATATAGTACAAAATATAGTACAAAAATATAACAAGAGATAGTACAAAATAGCAATTTATAAGTGAATAAAATGAAATTGACACAAAAATACAAAGGGTCACAAACAAAGTGGTTGAAATAGAAGATGGGCAAAAGGAAATTCAATTTACATAGATATCAGATTTCTAAAGAATATTTTAATAGAACAGAGAATGGAACAGAAATAACATTTGAAATACTACTTAAATAAGGTATTCATTATGAAAGAGCTGAGTCTATACACTGAAAAAGACCACTTGGCATCACGGAAAAAAGACTTTCAATGATCAACTCCTAGTAAAACTGGTAAATATTAAAAGGAAAAAATAATCAGGGTATCCAGCCCCTCCCAAAAAAAATTACCTATAATAATGTACAAAGAAAAGAAAAGAGAATTAAACTAGCAAAGTTTATCAAATACAAAACTCAAAGCAAAGTACTGATAGCTTTTTCACAAAACTCCAGGAAATAAAGTTGACCCTAAAGATTTGCTGCTGCTGCTGCTGCTAAGTCGCTTCAGTCGTGTCCAACTCTGTGCGACCCCAGAGACGGCAGCCCACCTGGCTCCCCCGTCCCTGAGATTCTCCAGGCAAGAACACTGGGGTGGGTTGCCACTTCCTTCTCCAATGCATGAAAGTGAAAAGTGAAAGTGAAGTCGCTCAGTCATGCCCGACTCTTAGTGACCCCATGGACTACAGCTTACCAGGCTCCTCCATCCATGGGATTTTCCAGGCAAGAGGACTGGAGTGGGGTGCCATTGCCTTCTCCGCCTAAAGATTTACATCCAGCTAATCTACCTTTGAGTATCAAACCTACAGAAAAAACTGTTTTAAACATGGAATAGTTCAAGGAATTCCATGTCTATAAGGCCTTGAGAAATCTGTTAGAAGATGAACTTCACCCAACTAAGCAATTACTGGGGAAGTTAAGTCAAAAGTTAACAGTGTGCATTTACGTATTTATTTGTAGACAGGAGACACAAAGACAGGTTAAACACAGGAAATAATACACTACATGATATACACAGTATATTATATAATGAATGTTCTCACACAGTAGAAAGAATGCTGATAAAACAATGGGATAAGAAAGAAAGGGAAAGAATACAGTAGAACAAGCTTGTTGCATAGGAAACAGGTAGGTATACCACTAAAAGTTGACAAACCAGACATGAAAAAGTTAAAATTTTAAGTTGAGAATAAAGGCAAAATTACAAATGTGACTACTTAAACAAAAATAAAGAACTCAGAGATGCCAAAGGCATAGCTAGAGCAAAACCAGTAAGAGACTCTAACACACTGCTGATAGATGAGGTAGACTAAAAATAGAAAAGAATTTTAACCCTGAAAATATAATTAGTGAGAAAGATCCTATATATATTAAATTTTACATCTGGAAAATGGAAAATAAACCTTTCTCTATATGAAACATCACAAAATGAATCATGTATTAGGTCACAAGGAAAGTATCAGTAAGTTCTATAAAACAGATATAAACACCACTCTTGTTTCAGTGAAACAAAACTAGAAATCATCTAAGCAGATTTGTGGAAGGCCTCTCCTAACTGGGCATTTTAAAAAAAAATTTTAAGCCATTTTTGGATAAAAGGGCAAATACCAACAAAAAACTGTCTTTTAAAAATGATAATGAAAACCCTACATATCAGATATTTTTACAGGACTGGTCAGAGGAAAACTCATAGCCTTAAACATCCCTTTCAATGAAACTGAAAGTACAAAAACAAATGAATTATCTCCAGAGCCAGAAATGGCAGCCCAAGTCTCTAACACTCTCCATCTCTCTCTTTTTCTGTTCCACCTCTGACTCAGTCAGAAAAAAGCTTTCCACTTTTAAAGATTCATGTGATATATATGTATTAAAATATCAGCTCATAAAGGTGTTTGAAATAAAATTTTTTATAACATGGTGATTCATACATGTAAAAGTAAAGAAAGACATTGCAGGTTCTCATTGTTCTTTCTCTTTGGTCCTGATAAGGCAAAAGAGTTCCTGGGAATTGAACTCCCTGGAGGTATTAATATATGGCCTAGTGTCAGAGATACCAGACTACTAGACAGGTCTGATTTTTCATAATTCATTTATTTACTCCATTTTGCTTCATTTTTTATTCCATTCCCTCTTTTTCATCATCTCTTAATATACAGAAAGACAGAAGAAAAAAGTTAGTTTCAGGTAAAATAGGTCAGGTTCCTACAGAAACAAAATTTTGAGACACACTTCTGTCTGCAGTCACATCCCTCTTGTATTTTTAATCATCCCATACAGACCTCTGACAAGCAGCTTTCCTTGGCCTTTCACCCTGTGGCAGGAGCAGGTTATCAGCCAACTCCTATGAGCTCAGCAGAGATTCACAGTTACGAATGCTCTTCTGGTATTTAAGCTTTTAACACTTGTACAAGAAGTAAGGGAGACAAGAATGGCCTTCTTACAGAAAAAGTAGAAAAGTAGAGCAGCATTTTAGCTTCCCTTACCTTCTCTCTTTAATGGATATCTTAAATATTTAAAACACTTGATAAAATGATATACATTCTTATATAAGAACAATTTTAAGGATAAATAAGTATCTAAATTGTGATATAACCCAGGGGAGTTCTAAAAACCCAATGACAGCAAGAAAAGGCAAAATGTCTATAGAGTAGAAAACACCAAGCTAAATGGCAAATGGATAGGAAGAAAACATTAGAGCAGATGTAACAGATAAAGATTAATATTTATTATATACAACAACTCAAATAAAAACAGGCAGAGATTATCAATATCAACTAAAACAAAAACAAATTTTAAAAATGTCCAACATCACAAATAATTTAAGAAATACAAATAAAATCAAGATACTCTTGCCATGAAATTACAAATTGAAGATTTTTATAATATCTGTTATTAGTGAGAATATGGAAAAAGAATCATTCTCTTAAAATGTTGGTGAAAATGTAAAATTAAACAACTTTACTAGAGGGCAACAGAGCCAATGCCCACCAAAATTAAAAATCTACATACCATTTAACTTCCATATCTAACTTTCTCTTATTCTAAACAATCACACTTGTAAATTTTCACATAAATAAAGGAACAAAGATCTGGAATAATACGCAGCAAATGGATAATGGTTTCCTATGGGAAAGGAACTGTATGTGAGTAAAAAGAGGAAAGAGGTACTTGTACTTTTTAATTCAATATATTCTCACCTGATGTTTGAATATTTATGTCAAGAACGGTTTCATGCATACTTGTATAATTTCCTAAGTTATTTTTTTTAAAGACTACAGTAAATTGAAGATATTGTGTATGATTAGAATATTTCAGATACTTTTGGTTATAATGACACTTTTCAACATATTCTTTAGTCTTAGTGTTTTTATACTTTCCTTTGTGCTTTCCTATTTTTGTAATCTATCTTAGATTTTGGTATGGATTCTACAATAATATCTTCCAGTCCAAAAATTCTAACAGTAAATTGTCTAAAAACTTTATCCTATCTCTAATGGTATTTTACTTTTAGTGACAACATTTTTCATTTTTAAAATTTCTAATTAGTTTTTTTTTAATATCCACACATTCTTATTTGGTTCCACCTGACTAACTAAATAATTTCTCACCCTAGTCCAGTATAAGTTATTTTATCACTTACCCTATGGGGGAAAAAAAAGGATATTTATTTTAAAATTTTTAGCAGATCCATACATTAACCTAATTTTATTAACATATAAAGCAAATTCATGTTTGTGCAACTGATATATCTGTCTTTCTCAAAAGTAGATTTCTTCATGTTTTCATGTCATTTATACTGAATATGGTAAAGTGGCCCTGCAGATATTAGACTGATGAGTTAGACCAAATAACTGAGAATGGTGCCAAAAACAGATCAGCAAGTATCATAAATGTTTAATTTTCATTGTTCCAATCTTGCTTCAACTCCATTTTTAAATTTTCGTGAAGTTATTCAAAAGCAAGACTATATGCTTATTGCTTCCCTTATGGCTCAGCTGGTAAAGAATCCACCTGCAATGCTGGAGACCTGGGCTCGATCCCTGGGTTAGGAAGATCCCCTGGAGAAGAGAAAGGTTACCCACTCCAGTATTATTTAAGTTTGGATATTCAGGCTTCAGAAATTTTGCAGTACTTTCTTTATTCAGTTAAGATTTTTATATTAGGATTAAAGTGCCAAATACTGTAACAAGGATCAGCAGTTGTCAGTCAAGTGAAATAGGTTCTTTTTAAGCAAGGGATCATAAAGAGTAATGCAAGATATTAAATAGTTCATTTTAACTTAGAAATGTAAATAAACATTGACTTGTCAATCTTTTGATGTTATTTAAAGATACAAAACAACTATTTAGGAATAGCTAATACCCACTCCAGTATTCTTGCCTGGAAAATCCCATAGACAGAGCCTGGCAGGCTATGGGCTCACAAAGAGTTGGAAAGGATTTAGCCACTGAGCATGAATGCATGAACAATAAAAGTAATTAATGTAATCATCCTCTATTAATCATTTATTCCTGTTTTCCATACCTCCTAGCACATACTCTGCACTATCTAAATGAAGGTCTTAAATAAACTATTTAGATAGATGGGCAGATAGATGGACAGATAAACAGATGAATGGAAATGAATCAACTATTCAGCAGAAAGCACCAATCTGATCTTAAATTAGTCATACTTAGTATGACCTAGTTATGATCAGAGAAAAGGCAAATCTGATTTCAAATTAGTCAACCCTAGTGTGACCTAGTTGTAATCAGAGAAATGGCAAAACCAAGTGGCAAGTAGGTAAGATAGAACAAGGTGAGAAAATGGAAGAAGTTAAGAGCAGAAGCACAGTAAAAGCACCTCATGGAGGAGGCAAGCCCTCAACTAAGGCAGAGGAGAAGGTTTTGCAATCAAATGCACAGTGGCAGAGATGATGACCTGTGGGCCACAATGACATTAGCTCAGAATAGCAGAAATGTGTTGAAGTTATGCATGACTAAGAACAGAAGCAAACTGTGCAAGAAAACACATGCTCTTCCTTTTAACCACATTTTGTTTTGCTATGACTGTAAACATTTTAAATATGAAAAGAGTCCAACTGTCTAGCCCATCCTCCTCATTCTACCTACAGTAAATTGTTATCAGGCAGAACAAAGGGGAGCAGGTATTCCAAATGGTCAATTGTGGGTAAAAAGTTAATAGATATAACATGAATCAAAATATAATAAAAACAGTAAAAGGTTGAGTCAGTTCAGTTCAGTCACTCAGTCGTGTCCAACTCTTTGCGACCCCATAAAACTTAGACTCATTTAGGACCTTACAGCACTCATGAAGGAAAGGAAAACTGTTATTAATAATATATATTAAACACCAATGCATGTCAGGTATTATAAGATATGCTTCTGGTTATCACTTCACTTAACACTTACTGTGCACTTTTGTGAAGTATCATTCAGTTCAGTTCAGTTCAGTCACAGTCGTGTCCAACTCTTTGCGACACCATGAATTGCAGCACATCAGGCCTCCCTGTCATTACTCTTGTTTTATAAATAATGAAATTCAAGTTTGTAGCACTGCTTACTCATCAATGAGAGAATTAGCAATAGGTCTGATTCCACATCCCCATTACTTTGTCATTAGCACTGTGCATGTTATGTGATTTTTAAAAATTAGTAGTTGGCAACAATCTTTCCCTGAAATTGAGCCAATGTGACTGTATTGACCCAGAGTGTCAAGAATATTGTCCCAGAACTCATGGACCACCTTTTTCTTGATCACAGTGCACTACTAGTAGGTGAGTTCCTCTATATTTTATTTGTACAAACAATTCTTCCTTCAAACTAAATTACAGCAAAAACACTTACCACAAAGGAAATTGCTAACAAAATCATTATCTACCTCAGTACAAACTAATGCTATTACCTCCAGGAAACAGAAGCAACTGAATTACATAATAGAAATATTAGTTTAGAAGGTCACCGATGTCAGGATGCATCATTTTACAGAAGCCTCCTGAGACACTATTCATCAGAAATTACAATGCTTGAAACACCAAATTCAATGCCATGATTCAGCAGATCTTTCTCTTTCCCAGCACCAGTTATGAAGATCTGGAAGGAGGAGGACAGTTATTCTCTCCCTGAAACATTTCCTTTCACTTGTAAAGAAGAGAGAAAACCAGAGAGGCCTCTCTAAGCAACACTTTATTAAGTATACATCTAATACCCTACATAAATATATACAGCCTGTACCCAGAAATCAGCTTAAGGAGGAGCTAACTCCCAAACCCTGATTTAATAATGAAACTAAGACTCAGTAAAGGGTTTATCCAATCAAATGATGATTGAAAGAACCACAAGTAAAGAGGGGTAACAATATTATACTATTGCTCTCAGCTAGATAAAAGCTGCTCTCAGCTAGATAACAAAACATGAAACAAAGATACGAAAGTTAGTGATATTTTCATCCTTCTATGTCGTTTAAAAACTTCAGCCTTTTCTTCTGGATCCTACACTTACATAGTAAAGGCATTTGGTGAAAATTGAGTCATTAGCATTTGCAACACACTAAAATACTTTCCTAACTCTACACTTAATGTAAGTGAACCTGAAATCGCATTCAATAATCATATTAAGATAAGGATACCTATGTTTAAAAATGATTGGTAAGACCTGCGTATATACTCTAAAGTGCTAATTTGGTATTAAAAAGCAATTATAATTGCCAAAGACCATACATTGATCACTGATCCTACCACTCTGTATACAGAATACTGTAGACAGTTCATGTTAAACATAACCAAGAAACTCTAGTAGAGCGAAAGAAACAGAAAGAAAAATTTATTGGATGTCAAGTGAATTGAAATCTGCAAATCTGTCTTTTTCTGATTTTAATTCCAAGACTCACTTTTTATAAAGTACATAGGAAAAATTATTAGTACTAGGGATCAAGTACACTCTGTTAATTTAATATGTGCCCTATTAAACTTAAAAAATTAAGTTTTTTAATGTCCTGTTACAGACCTCTTTTTACATTAAGGTTACTATTGCAAAATAATATATTTACCAAGTTCTCTCTGTATCAAATTAAAAAGCTGGAACAAAAGAGTATAAAAAACATTATTTTAATTGTTTTTTTAAATTACATACTATTTACATTTCTTAAATTTTAAAACTGCGTATTTTCTGCCACTATGATTCCTATTTTATCAAAACACATCCCTAATGTTCACCATATTCTAATACATAAAATATACTACAACCACTTTAGAATAATCTTTAGCTATATCTTTGACAGCTAGACATACATACATATACCCTATGTCCCAAGCAATTCTATTCTTAGATCAAAAGCCAAGAGACATTTATATATATATGAGAAAATTTAAGCTGTATCTATAGTTTCCAAAAAATCAGTAACAACCCCAATGTCTATTAACAGTAGAGCTGAAATATAAATTGTCCAGTAATCTTACAGATAAACACTTCGTAGCAGTAAAAATGAACTTTCTCTACACATATTGGGGATGAAGTCATCGACATATTGTTGAGTGAAAGAAGTCAGACACAAAAGAGTATGTACTACATAATTTGATTTACATACACCTTTAAAAACAGGCAAAACTAATCTATGGTGCTAATAATCATTTGGGTGAAACAGTGACCAGAAGGGAGCCTGAGGAATATGATGTTCTCTGCGTTCATCTGTGTGGTGGTTACCTGGCAACCACCTGGCAAAAGTTTACCAAGCAGTACTCTTACAATGCATACTCATTTCTCCTTGCCTGTTATATTAATACTTCGACTTAAGATCATCACTTCAAACATTAATCATACATTAGAACTTTCCTAAGACTGCATCCTGGAGTAATGAATTCATCCTAGCAATGAATTATTATTTATCAGAGTTATCAGAGTCATCAAGTTCTAGTCATGACTTTCTACTAACTAATCATGTGATTTTTAATATAATTTAACCTTAAAGCTCAACATTCAGAAAACGAAGATCATGGCATCTGGTCCCATCACTTCATGGGAAATAGATGGGGAAACAGTGGAAACAGTGTCAGATTTTATTTTGGGGGGCTCCAAAATCACTGCAGATGGTGACTGCAGCCATGAAATTAAAAGATGCTTACTCCTTGGAAGAAAAATTATGACCAATCTAGATAGCATATTGAAAAGCAGAGACATTACTTTGCCAACAAAGGTCTGTCTAGTCAAGGCTATGGTTTTTCCAGTGGTCATGTATGGATGTGAGAGTAGGACTGTGAAGAAAGTTGAGCACCAAAGAATTGATGCTTCTGAACTATGGTATTGGAGAAGACTCCTGAGAGTCCCTTGGACTGCAAGGAGATCCAACCAGTCCACTCTACAGGAGATCAGCCCTGGGTGTTCTTTGGAGGAAATGATGCTAAAGCTGAAACTCCAATACTTTGGCCACCTCATGCGAAGAGTTGACTCCTTAGAAAAGACTCTGATGCTGGGAGGGATAGGGGGCAGGAGGAGAAGGGGACGACAGAGGATGAGATGGCTGGATGGCATCACCGACTCGATGGACGTGAGTCTGAGTGGACTCCGGGAGTTGATGATGGACAGGGAGGCCTGGCGTGCTCCAATTCATGGGGTCGCAAAGAGTCAGACACGACTGAGCGACTGAACTGAACTGAACCCCTCACTGATCATTCTAATAGTCAAACACATCTCAGATCTTCTGGAGAATTTCTTTAAAAAAATATTAAATCATTTTTCTTTATTTAACAAATATTTATGTGAGCTTACTGTTGGGTTGACCAAAACACTCGTTCAGGTTTTTATAGGGATGTATGGGAAAACCCAAACGAACTTTTTGGCTCACCCAATATATATAAGACACTGTTGCAGAAACTTGTCGCTTTTACACTAGTGGAAAGAAATCAGAAAATATGCAGCAAACATGAGAAGGGCAGAAGGAAGACACAAACTGCAATTAGTAATTGGAAAGTATGACTTCTTAGTCCTCCTTCATGTCCTACTCTTTGCGAACCCATGGACTGTAGTCCGCCAGGCTCCCCTGAATTGGAAAAGTATAGATATACACACACCAAATGAATTTTTCAATCCAGTATAAACACATCTGAACACACAAACACAGAAGGGAACCTCGCTTTCAATAACTATTTCATTATGCTCTGAAGTAAATCTTCTCCCAAGGTTAACACTCCAGCATAAATCCTCATGAGTAAGTCTTGATAACATATGAAATATTTAAGCATTTCCTTAAAATCACAGAGGACAGAACTGGAACCAAAGAGGCAGAGTTTTCAAAGAAAGAGATTAGGTCAAAATTAAGAAGGAACTTTAAGCAACCAAAATATTTTAAAAGGCAGTGTTAAAAGAGAAACTTGATGCTGGATTGTAAAGAAGCAAGAATTTGTATTTGGGAGGGATTTGACCTACAAGACTTCTCTATGATTTAATTCAAAGAATAAAATTATCAGTTAGGAGCTTTGAAAATATATTAAAATATGACATATTTTTAAATATTTATTGCATGTAAATAATAAAAGGCATACACAAAATTACATTCATAATAAATTAATATTTAAAGTACTCTATCATAGATCTTAAAATCTTATTATAATTATACATATATGGTATAACATAAATTAAATTTTATATTCCTTTTTTACTGAACATTATATATAAGTATTTTTAATATGTCAATTTTTACTCTAATTCTAGCTAGGTTAATAAGAATGTATCAGTAAATACACCATTCTTAAAAGGAAATAAATATGTATTTCTAAAAAAGCAATATTATTTCTTAAAATCTATTTTAATAACCTTCTAGGACAAAAGTGCAAAACACAAGAAAACTAAAAAAAAAAAAAAACTTATGTATGGGTACTAAAATCAAACCACCTAAAAATTCAAATAACAGAATAAAACAGCAATGAAACTCATTGAGGCTGCTCTGTTTCTGCCACTCCCTAGTGGCCGCAAATTATCTTTCATCAGTTAAACCCAACCACGCTGAAAATCCTTGCAACTGCCTATTATACACACTAGACATTTATAGAATATTACCAACAGATATTTATTGTGTAGCTGTAGCCTTTTCTAATCCATTCTCCACACTATAGTTACAATGGTCTTCCTAAAATGATAATTTTATCAAGTCATGCCCCTTCTAAAAGTCATAAATGTTTTTCCCTTCTACCACAGGATCACATATAAGTTCCTTCAAAGGACTCTTTGGGTGACATGCCCTGGTTACTTGTGCGGCCTTACTTCTCCCCACTCCATCTGGACTTAGTTTTTCAACCACATGGCTCTAATTTCAGGTTCTCTGAACTTTGGGGATTCTCATCTCTAAACAGGAGCTGTCACTTCTGCCTAGAACACTACTTCCTGATCTTTCATCCTAACTTCTACTCAGTCTCAATATTGACTTGCAAAAAGGAAAGATCTTCATGGAGAAGACCTTCTTGGCTCACCACATACCCACTGCTTCACCTCTACAGCCATCTCATGGTGGGTTATGGCACTTACCCACCTTCCTCACCATCAGCAAGACAGGGACTATTTCTCTGCCTCTGCTCTGTGCCCACTGACACCTAGAAAATGCATTATCTGTTACATGAGTGAATGATAAAATGCCAGCTGTTGATATAACATCGGTACTGGGTTCTTAGAACACTACCCAGAATAAGAATATATTTCCCACCCAAATAACTTCCTAGTTTGGGCATTTGCTTAACTTGAAAAAGTAGAGTATAAGAGTAGGTAACCATGACCAAATTACCTTACCTCTTCAAGCTTTATCTCCTGCTACTGTAAACTGAGGAGCATTCACCATTTCATCCTGTGGTGTAACTATCCATTCACTGATAAAGCCAGAAAACCTGCCATCATCCTTGTTTCCTCTCTCTCCTTCAATCATACCTAATCCAATCCAAAAGTCTGTACCTACCTAAAAAGAGATATTGCAATCTATCCACTGATCCCTATTTCTTTTTTTCTTTCCTCACGGATAATCCAGCCTTTCTATTGGGCTTTCAGGTATATTTTCCCATTTTTTCCACCATCCAAGTTATTTGTCACAGAGCAGTCAGAAAAACTTTATCAAACTATAAATTTAACTGTTGCTCTACTTAATCTCCCTCAATAACATCCCACTGCCCTATTAAATAATGTAGCCCTTAAAAATATCTCCAAATTCACCCCATTCAACTGTACCCAAACAAAATTCCAGACATACTGGCCACCTTCCACATCTTGCATCATATCAAGCTTTGTCCTGCCTCAGAGCCTTTGCATATGCTGTTCTCTCTGCCTAGAACACTGTTCCCTTCATGTGTTATAAAGTTGGTTCCTTTACTTCCTTCAGCTTCAGTGTTACTTCTGTTCAGAGACATTTTCCCTGAACATGGCATCTAAATTGTTCCCTCAGCTCGCATTCCTGTTATTCTCTATTATCATGCTTTCCTTCTTTGTATTCAGCACATTCTCATGTACAGAGGCATGCCTTGGTACACAGCAACTGACTATTTCCTTTAGATGTTTTAAGGTAAAAAAAAACAAGAAAGAAAGAAAGAAAAGAAGGGAAGCTGTACATAGGCAGAACATATGCAGTCTATTTTGATGTGAGCACAGGTTCCTTGTTTTCTCTAAAATTCACCTTCAGTCTGACATCCATCAGTTAAGCTGGATAAATGCCCTCTGTTCTGACTATTATTGTTATTGCATAAGTTACCTGAGATAAGGCAAGGATTGATATAATTGAGTCAATATAAGTAGATAGCTATTACCTCAGAAAGGTGAGATATGATCATGGGGAAATGGAAAATAAAGTGCTTGACAGTTTTGATAAGAGAAACAAATCCAGAAAGTTCTGAAAATGAAGTGCCACTTAAGGGTGGTGGCATTAGGAAGCCACCTTGTGATAAGGCTTTGGAGAAAAAAAAAAATGAGGCAAAACAACATTTGAGCCCCAGAGACACGTGACTATAAACAGGAATAATACTGATGGGGATAGACAGAGGAGCAAAGATAAACCCTGATTATTTCACATTTCACATATGGTTTTTTTCCTAGAATTTTTCCTATACAGAAATATTCAGGATGAAAATCGGAAATTTCATACAGGATGACCTAGAATGTAATCCAAATTTTATGAGTCAACCAATTCTTTTATAACTCCTAGGCCAATCTAATATTGCTGAATGTGTAATATTACTAATGTGAGGTCGGATAAAAATGCCAAGTAGATCTACTCTAAGGAAAATGTTTCCACTGTGCTTCATGAGAGCTGGATGCACTCAGGTTCATTTTACATTTTTCACCTGAGGTATAATTTGCTCCCACCACTCAGCAATAAGCAGCTGCGTGCAATAAGCCCCATGTCACAGATGACATTAGACCATCTCCTGGGGTTTACAGGATGTTGATTCCTAAAGGCCAGATTTAACACTTCAGGGGAATATAAAAGCCAGCAAGCAACTACAGAAGGAGAAGTAATACATGGTGTTTGATTATTTGATGACTGCAACTTATTATAGGGATTGGTTACCACAGAAACTATGATCTGTAAATGGCCCTGATGGGAAATGCTGAAAAATAGTATGTTGTGCAAAAACTGAATTGACTCACTGAACAACAGAGATGAGTGGCACCAAGGGGGATTACCTGGTGGCAGTTCTGGGTAATAGTCAACAGGTTTGAATGTCTAGTCAAAGCACTAATGTCCCATTTGACAACCCTGGCCTCCACTGAAACACCTGCTATATTCGGTAGATTTTTTTTTTTTAAGGCAGCTCTGTTATAGAATTCTTTATATTAACTGAAAATCTACCTCAACTATTTATACCCGTTCAGTATAAATAATCTATAATCCCTAGAACCAACAGAATAAATCAAAATTGTCTTCTACATTCCTACAAACATTTGGAGAAAGGTATTACTGGGTGGGCCAAAGTCCATCTGCAACATCTTATGGAAAAACCTGAATGAACTTTTGAAAAGCTCAGTGCATATGCTCTTTCTCCTTATCTTCAGATTAAACTGCAGTAGCTTATTCAACTGTAACCTTGGTTGTAGGGCATGGTGTTGAGTCACTTTAATGATCTAACCACTATCTTCTCAGTATGTTGCTATCACTATATCTCAACAATCAAAGCCAAGTGCACTAACCTAACATTAAAAGCCAACATATATACTAACTGTTTTGCATGTCTTATGCCATCAAATCCTAATAAGGGAAGAACTGCAAGTACCTTCTTAGAATGAGGATATTGAGGACTACAGAAATAGAAGTTCCTGCTAGAGGCTGTATAGTTAGAGACAAGTACAGGAATTGAATACATGGTTGACTGCAAAGCCTGACCCCTGTCCAAGACTACTTATAAGCTGGCAAGATGTGAGCAGAAGAGAGGGGGAAAGGGGGTAAGAGAAGTTTCTGAACATCTGTTAAACCCTAATTATGTTATTTTCTATATAAACTGACTTGAGCCACCTATGTGTTCAGTTTAACAACTCTTCTCCAAGAAATTGAAAAAAAAAAAAAAATGGTGGGGGGTGCCTAAACCAGGCAAAGTTGAGGATGGAGTTGTCCAATATCTCAGGAAGAAGTCTGAACTTACCATAGTTACAAGGCCACTGGATACTTTAAGTGACAGAATTATACACTTACTAAAGTAACTTTACATTTAACTCTAATGATTGATATGTGTGGATGGATAGAAAGAAAGCCATACTGGAGGCTGAGAGCAGTAAAGTAACTCTCCCAACAGTCCTAATAAACTCTGCACAAAAGTCTAAACTAGATAACGTCACAGGAAGTTGGAACAAGGTATATGAGTTCAAAACATGAAGACAACCTATAGGATAGGAGAAAAATTTGCAAAATATATAACCAGTAACAGATTAATATTCAAAATAAATAGCTCATACAATTCAACATAAAAAAAATTTGACTAGAGAAAGGGCAGAAGAACTGAATAGACATTTTTTCAAAGAGAAAATGCAGATAGCCAAGAAGTCCATGAAAAAAATGCTCAACACCACTAATCAGAGGAATGCAAATCAAAATCATAATGAAATATCATCTCACATCTGTCAGAATGAAAGTGAAAAGTGCTGGTCACTCAGTCATGTCCAGCTCTTTGCAACCCCATGTACCATATAGTCTGTCAGGCTCCTGAGGCCATGGAATTCTGCAGGCAAGATACTGGAGTGGGTAGCCACTCCCTTCTCAAAGGGATCTTCCCAAACCAGGGATTGAAATTCCTAATGGCAGGCACATTCTTTACCATCTGAGCCTCCAGGAAAGATGTCAGATGGTCATCATGAAAAAGGACATAAATAAATGTTTGTGAGGCTGGAGAAAAGGGATTCCTCTTATACTGTTGGTGGGAATGTAAACTGGTGAAGCACGATGGAAAGCATTATGGAGGTTCCTCAAAAAATCTAAAAATAGGAATACTGTATTAACCAGCAATTCCACTCCTGGGCATATATCTGAAGAAAATGAAAACATTAGTTTAAAAACATACATGCACTACAATGTTCATAGCACCATTTTTTATAACAGCCAAGGTACAGAAGCAACTTAAGTGTCCATCAACAGATGAATGGATAAAGAAGACATGGTGTATATATATATACCACAGAATATCACTCAGCCATTTAAAAAAAAAAAAAGAAATTCTGCCATTTCCAACACCATTGATGAACCTGAAGGGTATTATGTTTAGTGAAATAAGGCAGAGAAAGACAAATACTCTATGCTATCACTTGTATGTGGAATCTAAAAAATAAAACAAGTGAATGAATAACAAAACAGAAATAGACTCACAAATACAGAGAACAAACCAGTGGTAGCGAGAGGGAAGGCAGAAGTGGCAAGGTAGTAGTTTCTTTCTCTTAATCCTCTACCCTTAAAATAAAAATGCTACAAGAATGTATTATATAGCACAGGGAATATAGCCAATATTTTATTAAAAAATTATAAATGGAACCTAACTGATAAAAATATTGAATCATTATGTTGTACATCTTAAACTAATATTGTAAATCAACTGCACTTGAAATATTTTTAATGTATAGAAACAGAGGTAGATATGTTTATAGTAAGAAACTGAGGACGTTTTTTTCCAGTTTTGTATTTTATAATAATCTGAGGTCAATTCCATGGGAGCAGAGGGTGGTGGAGGGAATAGGAAGTTGACTTGAGCATGGCAGCAAAGATTTAGAATAATATTTGAAGGGAATGGAGTGAGAATGACAAGGGAAAGGCATTCCTATGATAAACAACTTTCTGAGCCCAATTCATTTGTTGCCTGTGATATCCTCCACTACTTTCTTCTCATAAATAGAACTTAACATTTGATCTAAAAATCCTATTAAAGCATTTATTATGATAAAATAGTTGCATGTTTATTTTCAAACTAGATCATGTTTCCTTCAATGCTAAATTCCCAATCATTCTCTAAAACATAGCAGATGCTCTTTTTATGTAAAGAAAGGGAGCCAGTTATTGATTCATCTAATTATACTGCAGTCCCACACTTCTCCATGTTAGAAGCCAAACAAAGTAGATTTTTTCATAAGTAAAATACAGAATATTTATAAAATCTTTTTCTAATAATAGCAAATAATTCACATAAATCTGCCCTACAAATAAGGCCATTATGTCCATACTTTTTTTTTTTTCCATATGCCCAAATAACATCATTAGTATCATTAACAGAACTAGAATTCTGGGACAGTCTTTAAACTATGAAATTAGCATTAAACTATGCATCATTGGCCTTAGGTGTCCTCCTTGTAGAAACTGAGCTTCTGCCATCTACTTACTGGCTGACTTGCCTTCTAAGGGTTGTGATATCTGAAAGAAAGGAATATTTATTTTTCTGTTCTTTTTATGTATACATAGCATAAATTCCTAAGGACCTGCCTAGAATGAATTTAAACTAGCAAAGAAATCTTTTCTTCATCAAAAATCCTTTCAACTATTTATTTTCTTCTAAAGTAGACTGATTTTGTGGGTGGTACTAGTTAATAGTTTATAAGCTTGGTCTTCCATGCTGAACACATCAGAGGCTTTCCCCCCTCACACCCAGATTCAGTTTCATGCAATTTTAGTAGTGCACCATAAGGAAAAGAATGATTTTTGAGCTACAACCACATTATCAAAACAGAGGAGCCTCCTAGAGCCCTAATTACCAGAATCAGAAGAGAGAATGACTATGTCCATTCTAGTTTTCTCTAATTTTAAGTGAAAAAAAAAAGATTAACTGCTAATATTGAGAACGTTAGCTTAAAAATATGAATGAGCACATATATTGGGCAGCAGCTATGTGAGGTATTGGGATGGTAACCAAGCCGCAGGAAATGTTATTCCCACCCTCCAGGAGTTGTACAGGCAAGTGGGATAGAAAGTACATGAGAGAACAAAATAGTTTATAAAGAGTTTTGAGCAGGAAGTCAACAAATGCAGCCAGTTAATTTACAACAAGGTGTCTTCCTTTTTAAATTTCTAAAGATCAGCTTTTTTTCTCCCTTAACTTTAGTAAAGCAAATAAATTTGTCTTGGCTTTCATAGCGCCATATGAGTCTTACACAGGTGATAAAACATTAACAGATAACCCTCTACAACAAGCTTTAACTAACAATATATCTAGAAGGGTGGCCAGGCAGTGCCGGTGACGGGACTAGAGAGGGGAACCTTGACTTAAGGAGAGAGAAGCGCCAAACTGCCACTCAGGGAAACAGAAGGAGAGGCAGACCAGGGAAATATGTGGGTCTTTCCCCAGGCAGGCAAGACTCTTATACATTCCCAAATCCAGTCCTGGGCCTCTCCGTCTTCTCTCCGCCTGCCACACAGAATGTGCTCCCTGTCCAAATCAAAATGAATGCTCCTTCTTCCCTAATGCAGAAAAGTTTCAGCACCTAATTGCCCTCCAGTGTCATAGTTCTCATCTACTCCATGTGAACTGATGATGTTATTTACTCAAAGATATTTCCTTCGTAACAGGAAATCCTGATATCAATTGTTAAAGTAATAAAATATATTCCATATCAGTACATTTGCATATAGATAGTTGGACTCAGTACTGTTTTATACTTACTGTGCATGCTAAGTTGCTTGAGGCATGTCTGACTCTTTGTGATCCTATGTACTGTAGCTCACCAGGCTCCTCTGTCCATGGGCTTCTCCGGGCAAGAATACTGGAGTTGGTTGCCATACCCTCCTCCAGGGGATTTTCCCAACCCAGGAATCAAACCTGTTTCTCTTACATCTCGTCGTTGGCAGTCAGGTTCCTTACCACTAGCACCATCTGGGAAGTCATGCACTGTTATTATTATAAATTATTAGGTAATGAACTCTTTGAGGGCAAGAGTATTCCCAGTGTCTAGAAGTACATAGCAGATGCTCAATACATTACTGAAAGACAATATTCCTCCCACAATTAGGAGGGTCAAGATTACTTATTTTCTGAATTTTACTATTATTCTCCATAAGTAATCATACAACAGAAGATTCTATATGAAGTGGCTAGTTGATTAGAAGGAGAGATTTCAGCTTCACTTTACCATGAACACTACTCTTTTACTTTCTCTCTGCAGAATGTTTATAGTAAATGGAAACAGAATTTAACACTTCTCCAAAAATAATCCAAAACATGTAACAGTTTATTCACAGTCAATATGAAGATTTTCACCTTTTACACCTTTGATCTATTTTTAATTTTGAGTCTCCACACTAGACTAATTTCCTCACATAGGTAACAGTGACTTACAACAGAAAGATGAAGACTGTAGTTGTTCAGGATGATGAGATAGGTGAAAAACTGACTGCATTTTCAAATCATTACATTAAATATTGTTAGATTAGATGGCCAACTATTACACTGTAAGAGATTAAAGTACAACATAAATTGATGAGGAAATCATAATCAAAATTTTCAACAACAGTCTGGTATTGATTTTGATATAAAACGAAAAAGCTTACTTAATACATTTTTTACTCAATTCACTATTGCATGTATGCTGGGGGAAAATGCTATCTTGTATTCTATACCAACCCATTAAGTTAAAATGGATAAGGGTGGCATCTATTTTTCTTCTACTGCATTGTAGATAACCCCCAATACAAGAAGAAAACTAACAATGGGAGCAATTCATCAATCACCAACATCATTTGTCAACAAATTCTGCTTCCATTTCTAACCAAAAACAACAATAACAACAACAACAACAAAAAACCTGTTACTTTTGACATACATAGATTTTAAACAGGTACCACAGATAAAAATCGCTAAATGAGTGGCTAGAGTAACATGAGACTGCAAAAGTAAAGTCATTCACTCACTATACTTTAGCATTTTGTCTAACTATTTCATAATGATATTAAGCTGTAACCTGTCCTTTTGAAATGAGAAAATGCAGACACACTGTCCATCTCAGTTTCATCCATGTTCTACCACACATCCAATGAACCTCCCTTTAGGTAGGTTCTGACTTGTGTATTTTAAGACAGCTGCTACAGAGTACCTCAAAATATTTCATATGATTTATTAATATAAACCTGAATCTGATTAGGCTGCAGCTTTTCAGTGAAATGACATTCACTTATTTAAACATGGCACTTGACTGGGAATATTTCTTTTCCTATGTCATTTTTTTTAAAGAAGCATTTTTTTTATCAGGCTGTCTGTCATTAAGACAACAAATGTGTCCATATCACCAAGAGTAAAAGGTATACATGCAATCAATCAGCTAGTTGTTTGCAATCACGAGCACGAATACCTTAGTCATGACGATGCCTACATGAATTGTAATGCTTGGCAGGCTGTGGGAGAAGTGTTTAAAAACAAGACGAAAAAAAGCATATGCACAGTATAGAGGTGACAAAAATCTGGACATGCAGTTAAAGAATTAAAAATTCATGTCATAGGGAAACTTAACACTTGATGAATGAGTGACTCAAAACTGCTAGGGTAAGATAGACTCATATATGTATCGATACATGTGTTTACTTTACCTTCGGAAAGAAAATTAATAATCTTCTCAACCTTTTTCTTACTCTTATTCTTGAATGAGTTTTAAGACAGAATAAGAGAAAAGAAAACTATAGGCTGTTTACACATAAATATCCCCAATGATATCTGTAATATAACTATCCCTGGAATCAGCCACCTATTCAAAAAGTGTTAGGCACTTAATATGGACAGAGTATTAGAGTGAACAATGTACATATATATTGTCTCTAATCTTACACATTAAATATTATTCTGACTTTATAGCTAAGGAAAGTGAGACTCAAAATTTGATAAACATCCTCAGTGTTATGCAGGTACCAGGCAAGTTCCAATCTCTATTTTTACTTTCAGCCTCCAAATCAGGTGCTAGCTCTAATTAGTCTAAGTCAATAATTCTCAAACATTTTGTATTTAGGAACCCTTAACATTTTAAAATCCATGGGCAGAGAAGCCTGGCAGTTACAGTCCATGGGGTCTCAAAAGAGTCAGACATGACTTAGTGACTAAACAATAAACAACAACATTTTAAGTTCTCCCAAAGCCATTCCTTTATATGGTTTGTATCCATGGAGTTATAACATTTTAGAAACTAAATTTGATAACCTAGAACTTTTGTTAATTCATTTGAAAATAATACTACTCATTACATGTTAACACAAATAACATGTTTTGTTTAAAATTATCAATATTTTCCCAAAAATAATTTTACAGAGTGACACTGTTTTACATATTTGTGAATCTCAGGAGACAACTGGATTCTCATATCTCTTAATATTCTGATGTCTCTCATAGTTTCAGCAAAATTGCCCTGTACATTGATGTGAGAATGAGTTTTTTTAAAAAGGCAAATAAATTCTTAGTATTATTATGCTAATTGTTTTGACCTCATAGACCCCCCCCCACAAGGATTTCAGGGATCCATCAGCATTCCCTCAAATACATTTTGAGAATCCCAGTTTCCAAAGTATATTACCGGGTCGGGAAGATCCCCTGGAAAAGCGAATGGCTACCTACTCCAGTATCTTTACCTGGAGCATGGACAGAGGAGCTTAGTGGGCTACAGTCCATGGGGTCGCAAAGTCAGACATGACTGAGTGACTAACACCTTCACATAGTGTAATCTGTTTTAATGTTCCTTTATATTTCAAAGATTTGTATTTAAGCTTAATTAATAGTACTTAAAGTTATTTTTCTAGGAATAAGTCTTTCGATCATCTGAAAATACTGAATTCTGTTAGAAAACCTTACAATTCTTAAAATACTTGTTTCCATGAATATACAGTGATTATCTGAAAAATAAACCCACAAAGACAATAATTGAGCCACATGGGGTTGAACACAGAATTTAGAAAATTGGTCACACAAACACACTACACAAATATACAAAGCCATGTATTAAACAAAGTATAATCAGCTATAAACTAAATAGACTCAGATTCCTTTTTATGATAATTGATTCATTCAACATCTTTATGTTGATATTTGATATCAGATCCAGAATGCTCACTTTTTAAACACAGAATTGAAAATTTACAGGCCTCTCTCGTGTGGTACTATTTATGACTAAATTAGTTATTTTTCTAAATTTAGTTCAGTTCAGTCGCTCAGTCGTGTCCGACTCTCTGCGACCCCATGAAGTGCAGCACGCCAGGCCTCCCTGTCCATCACCAACTCCCAGAGTTCACTCAGACTCATGTCCATCGAGTCGGTGATGCCATCCAGCCATCCCATCCTCTGTCATCTCCTTCTCCTCCTGCCCCCAATCCCTCCCAGCATCAGAGTCTTTTCCAATGAGTCAACTCTTTGCAATGTGGTGGCCAAAGTATTAGAGTTTCAGCTTAGCTGGGGTTAAAAATCTTGACTTTAAAAAAAAAGAAAGATTTGACATTTTAACAAATAACTTATTTGAAAGACTTAGAAAGCACATATGTACAAACCAGATTACTCACAACTGGTACAGTACTTCATAAACTGTAAACGCATCTCCGTAAGCTCATCTATGCCATGAGATTTATCACTAATACTTCAGGAAGATGTGGACCCAGACTGGCCCCAAAGTGGTACTTAAGTTTTTTGTTAAGCACACATCTATGTTTTTCTACTCAAAAACTGGCAAGATATAAAGCACATTTAAAATCTTTTTTAAATACTATGCAGAAACAATCCCTTTGAGGCAGCAATGCTAGATGGTACTTAAACAAATAACTTTTTTTTTCCAACAGTAACAATTTTCTTTAGATTCTTTTACAAAACCTCACCACACAGCATGAAGCATAATTTTCTGGCAAGCAACTATAAAGTAGAATTAACTATCCTCAAATGACTATGAAATTAAGTCAGCCATATCAGATTAAGATGACCATAAAAGCAGTTTAAAACATGCTAATTTACATAGCCCCCCTAACTATGTTTAATTGCCACATTAAAAATCCGAAATGCATTCCCTTCGGATGCTGGTCTGTGCTTTTACAACTCAGAATCGTGTCAACTAAATTAACTTGCTTTGTCTAAATGTTGCATTTGGTTTTTTATCTTATACTGGGAACATTCACTAGCTCTAGCTATTGTGTCTAAATATTTTTATTAAACAAATTAATGTAATTAAATCCATCAAACTGATTCTCCTAATGAGATGAGCAATGTGTTTTAAAAAAAAAAGACTCAATCTTCTACAACACAAGTTATCATGAAGAATTTATAGAAAAGATATACATAAATGCTATTGTCCATTTCTATCTGATGGAAAAGACCCTGATGCTGGGAAAGACTGAAGGCAAAAGGAGAAGCAGGCAGCAGAGGATAAGATGGTTAGATTGCATCACTGACTCAAAGCACATGAATCTGAGCGAACTCCGGGAGGTAGCGAAGGACAGAGGAGTCCAGCGTGCTGTAGTCCATGGGGTTGCAAAGACTTGGACAACTTAGTGACTGAACAACAATCTTTAACCACGTTGGACATACTCATCTTCTCAGGAACTAGGAAACTGAAGATAAGCAAAGGCACCGGTCAGTGTTGGAATTACTGCTTTACCATTCCACACCACACACTTTCCACCCCCACACTCACTAGTCCCCACAAGCCATAAAAACCCTAAGCTTTTCACCCTAGGGCAGCCCAGACCCTTTAAACATCCTACCTCAGCTCTGTATACCCTTTTTCCCTGGCCTATCAACCAGTTACTTTTTGATTCAGAGTACAGACCATTTCAGAGAGGGAAATGGCACCAGTAACTTGCCTGGGAAATGTCACAGATAGAGGAACATGGAGGGCTACAGTCCACGGGGTCACAAAGAGTCTGAATGAATGATGAGCACACACACATACACACACACAGAACCACTTGGCTTATTGTTGCTACACCCTCTAGGGGTCTCAAACTCTAGAAAGAATCATTTGATTTGAAGACCCAGCTAGTCTGAACATGGTTTCCTTTCCGCCATTTTATCTACTACCATTTCATCTTCCCTAACTGACACCATGGGCTTCCCAGGTGGCGCCAGTGGTAAAGAACCAGCTTGCCAAAGCAGGAGATGCAAGAGATGTGGGTTCAGTCCCTGGATCAGGAAGATTCCCCTGGAGGAGGGCACAGCAACCCACTCCAGCATTCTTGCCTGGAGAATCCCAGGGACAGAGGAACCTGGCGGGCTGCAGTCCATAGGGTTGCAGAGTCAGACATAACTGAGCAACTGAGCATGCACTGCACAAACTCCACCATAAGGCATGACCTTATTACCCTCTATTCTCTTGTCCCTCAAAGACCAAGATACCACGCAGAGTTGAGGACAGATTTTTTACTCCACCAGTTATTTAGGCAGCCTCCAAGCATTACTCAAATTATCTTTTCCCATTATCTGCCATATAGAGTCTTCAGAGCAGAGCAAAAGAGATAAAAGAAATTCTGACCTGCTCAAGGAAAAACCACAAAGCATAAAATCATCTTGGTTTCCTCCATGACATGATACCCTTTGGTTACCATTCATGTCCAAGCTCAGTTAGGAGTGAGGAACCCAAAGCATCCACACTAGGTAGCAAAGTGAGAGTGATCTAGACTGACTCATTTCAACTGGTACAGTAGTTAGTTGCACTGAAAGGCTCGTTCAGTCAGTTCACTATGTGCCCCTATCCCCACAAGATCAATGAAAAGTTTTCAGACTAGAAGCAGTCTTCTTGTAGCCACTGGACATGACCAATTCTAACAGTTAGTCTTCTGGCCTTATAGCAACAAGGGTAGATATAGTAAAATCAGGGAAGAAAGGGCAAAATTCTTTTAAAGTGTGGAAGATTAACATGCATAAGGACAGAAATCAAGACAGTAAAGAAAGGAGAAGATGCTGTGACTTCTATGTTTCTTTTAGTCTTTTCTTCTTACGGGCTTCCCAGATGGCACTAGCCGTAAAGAATCTGCCTGCCAATGCAGCAGATGCAAGAGATCCAGGTTCAATCCCAGGATTGGGAAGATCCCTGGAGAAGGAAATGGCAATCCACTCCACTGGGTGCCTCAACTCCAAATGTAGCTGCATTCTTTAATGAATGCCAAACAAGAAAGCTAAGCTAGAAAGCTAGAGCTCACTTCCTATACTCCCTGACAGCTAGACTTTGGCACATAACCCAGCTCTTGCCAAGCAGATGCACCAACAGGACTTGAAGTCAGAGTCAGAACACAGCAAGGCAGAGTCCAAACTGACTACTGTGGCTTCTGTTATTTTTACTTGCAGAATCAGTCGGAGAGAAGTTTGATTTTTCTGCAGGATAAACCCTAATGTCTAGTTCTTATTTTCAGGAGTATCAAGAGCCAGGGCCAGTCATACATATAACCAGTATGAATCATAGCTGAGACCATGTGGTCCTAGAGCCAGCAGTTGTGAAACAGTTGCTAAATAGGGCACAAACTGCAGCTCCCCAGCTGACCAGCCAGCTTTCTCAATAAGCAACCCCTATCCCAAACAGAAACATGCTCCTTGGATGTAGCAACAAATAAATTTCTGAACCACTGCACATTTTCACCTCCTTGATACATAAACTAGTACTTACCCTAAAATATAAAAAGTCCAACAAATATTTATTGAATGAATTTTGAAGAGGAAGTTGGAAATGAATAGAAAATAGGGAGGGAAAGCTGGAAAGAATGGAAAAAGATGGACAGATGGATGGAGATCTAGATTATTTTAAAGGATTTATAGGATACATATTTTCCTCAGGTTTAGAAATCTTTGGTATCAGTATAACCACATTAATTAATATATTTGAATTTCTTTTCTATTGATTTTTCTGATTGAGATAAACACTTGTTCAAAATTGCTATCCTATAGAAACTTATATTGTAATATACCCTATAATTTTAGTTAAATGTTTTTAGGTTAAGATTATAATTTTGTCATAAATTTAATTACACATCTACAAGGGAAAAGACTTTCATAGTACATGAAGCTAAAATCAAATGCAGACAACCTCAAAGTAATGTATATGCAAAAACTGTACTCTTATTTTATTATATGCATACAAATTATGAAGGTGTAATATAATGCTTATGACAGTATTTTAAAGCTGCACTTCTAATAGTGTGGTTCAAAGATCTCTGGTGGTCCTTAAGAACCTGTCACAGGTTCCACAAGGTCTCTGTTTTCCAAGTATGTAACTATGCAAGGGTTACCATACCATAAGTCACTTCAGTCATGTCCGACTCTGTGTGACCCCATAGACGGCAGCCCACCAGGCTCCGCCATCCCTGAGATTCTCCAGGCAAGAACACTGGAGTGGGTTGCCATTTCCTTCTCCAATGCATTCAAGTGAAAAGTCAAAGTGAAGTCGCTCAGTCGTGTCTGACTCTTCGCGACCCCATGGACTGCAGCCTACCAGGCTGCTCCTTCCATGGGATTTTCCAGGCAAGAGTACTGGAGTGGGGTGCCATTGCCTTCTTTTCTAAATACACTTCAAACAAAACAACACATTATGTCAGATTGAAGGCAAGAGCAGATATGGGAAACCAGCTGTGTGTGTTAAGCTACACATTAAACATTTACAAAAATGTAAAAAAAGTTCCACTCTTCTAAGTGTTTTTGTTTAAGGAAAAAATATATTTCATAGAAATATTTATATTAACATTTGATAGGTTTACTATTTTTAATGTTTTAATTTTTAATTTTCCCAATTTTAATTTCTAATATGCTAAATATTAACAAATCTAACCCATTTAAACAAAAGCTCTTTGGGGCCCTCAATTTAAGATTTTTTTAAAAAACTGTAAACCAATTAGCAAAATCCTATAACACTGCCAGAAATTTTTATAGAAATGATACACTGTATTAAATTTAACCAGCCTTCTGCATGTATAAAATACTAGCAGCCTTTCTAATTCCTGTAGTAGAAAAAAACATGGTATTAAATACATGAGTTTAAATACCAGTTTCACAACTTATTAGCTGTGTGGACATCTGGTCCCTATCATTCTCACTTATATCAACATGACAAACTCAACAGTAAGCATATCAAAACTAAAATCACTGCATTTTGCAAGCATTCTTGAATGTTAAATTACCCAGGATTACACAGTGATTTCTATATAATTGTATACATTAATTCAATTATCTGAGAGTGTATTTCATAGCTATCTCACTGTTCAGAGCTACACATTCTGCAGTAGCAGTTGCAGCATAATTAAGTAGCGCTCAAGCCATCACAAAATTTTTCCTAAAGTATCCATTTTAGAGAGTCTCTACAAAATGCTTACATGTTCAAATGTATGCCATGATGCAAAGATTTCCTTCTCAGGAAAATGTTTGTGTAGTCTAGGCATACGTCTACCTTTCAGTGAACAAGTGTTCATCTAAGAGAGCCATCTAGGACACTCATCTTTGCCAGTAGAAGATCACTTTCTCACCACCTGTTCACCAGGCATCCAAAGCCCAGAAATCGACCCTTCATTACTAGCAATCTAATGTGCTCTCAGTGAATATGATCAATTACTTTGCTATCTAAATTTTACAAAGTCTTATTAAGGAAAGTTAGTTTGAGAAACATGCTCCAAAGCGGTAGTTCTCATTTTTTCCCTTGTATGTTCCCAAAAGAATTCTCTAATATTTTGCAGTAAGTACACTTTCCCAGTTGACATTCAAAATGTTTCACTACAAGTTTGAACAGTGGCAAAGAATGTAATTGCAAGTATGTTAAAAATACTCTGATTTTTAAACAGAACCATCACATCACTCTTAAGAGTACCAAAGAAATCTAAATTCCACAGCTATTTGATATATACCATCATCATCCATTTGTAAAATACAATATTTAATAATATGAAATTTTACATGTTTAACTTATTTGCTTGAACTCATTTATACTCCCTAGTAGCTCAGCTGGTAAGGAATCCGCCTGCAATCCAGGAGACCCCAGTTCAATTCCTGGGTCAAGAACATCCCCTGGAGAAGGGATAGGCTATGCACTTCAGTATTCTTGGGCTTCCCTGGTGATTCAGCTTATAAAGAATCCACCTGCAATGGGGGAGACCTGGGTTTGATCCCTGGGTTGGGAAGATCCCCTGGAGAAGGGAATGGCTACCCACTCCAGCATTCTGGCCTAGAGAATTCCATGGATTGCATAGTCCATGGGGTTGCAGAGTCGGACATGAATAAGTGACTTTCACTTTCATTTATACTCACTTCTTCAGTAAATATTACCCTTAAGTAATATGTTTTATTTCTGAATGTTTATATTGATCACCCTATCATACTTATATAAAATATATTATTACCTTTAATAAAAATATCTTAAAATCTTATATATCTATTAATTTTATTTAAATTTATTTTTAATTGGAGAATAATGGCTTTATAGGATTGTGTTGGTTTCTGCCATATAGCAACATGAATCAGGCACAGGATATCTATTAACTTTATTTCCTAAAACTGTTGAGTTAAAACTGAAGATATATATTGGAAATGCATTTCTTAATGAAATAGATGGGACTGTTTTTTTTTTTTTTCTAAAATTGTTTCTAGGCCTCTGGATATTAAATATTGGTAGTATGAAATAACCTTATATATCAGTTTTCTTTCCATTTTCTCTTTATGAAAGGATGGAAAAACCTTGTTCACTTAAATAGCTAGAAAAGGCAGCATTTTTATTATAGCAATATTAATTCTTCAAAATCACATAATCATACAAATATTTTAAGAATATTTAAGCTATCAGCTGATAACTCAAAAACACATAATCATACAAATATTTTTAAGAATAGGTATCAGCTGATAACTCAATCACATGTTCCTACAAGTTTCTTAAAAACAACAACAACAAAAAAAAGGAAACCATCTGAGCTGCAAAAGAATCTGTTACCTAGGGTTTTGAAGTCATTAATTTTCTCCATACCAATAGTTTTGACTGATCCTCTGCTTGATGCAAGGAATACTTTCCAGTTTGGAAAAATGCAGCAAAGTAAGAAAGGCACGTGTGAGGCCTATCCACATTTCTTCCTGCTATATGAAAGAGCAGTTGTGAGAAGGCAGTTAATAAAAGAGAACATGCTGGAGAAACACTGTCCCAGGTGAACCAGTTTTGGGCAAGACTATGGAGATCTAGGACTTAGAAATGGATTTCTTCAAAATCGACTATGTGTCCCTTGCAAAATGAACAGGTACCAAACCTGAAGACCTCAAACTGAAAGGACACATTATCCTTTCATTCATTTTAGTATCTTAAACTAACTCCCTTTTCCCCATTCTCCCCACTCCCTCCCGTTCTTTCTTGCCTCTCTCCAAGGCAACCCAAAGCCAATTCATAATCACAAGAAGATCACCTCTGTATTTATTATAAAAGTACTGTCAGTGGCATAATCATCACAACACTACATAAGATCTAAATCCTTGCTACTCCAAGGATGGTACTTAGAACAGCAGTTGAAGTATCATCTGTGATCCTGTTAGAAACACAAACTGGGGGGCCCCATCAGAAGCCCACTAAATCTGAATTTGATTTAACAAAAATCCACTCTGATTTACATACAGAACAATGGCACCCCACTCCAGTACTCTTGCCTGGGAAATCCCATGGGCGGAGGAGCCTGGTAGGCTGCAGTCCATGGGGTCGTGAAGAGGTGGACACCACTGAGCGACTTCACTTTCACTTTTCACTTTCATGCACTGGAGAAGGCAATGGCACCCCACTCCAGTACTCTTGCCTGGGAAATCCCATGGGCGGAGGAGCCTGGTGGGCTGCAGTCCATGGGGTCACGAAGAGTCGGACCCGACTGAGAGACTTCACTTTCACTTTTCACTTTCATGCATTGGAGAAGGAAATGGCAACCCACTCCAGTGTTCTTGCCTAGAGAATCCCAGGGACGGAAGAGCCTGGTGGGATGCCGTCTATAGGGTTGCACAGAGTCGGACACAACTGAAGTGACTTAGCAAGTATATAAACACTGACATAAGAAGGGGAGAAATGCTTCTTTGAACATTTTAATATAGAGAAACTATTTTTCTTTTGAAAAAGTAATCTCCGCTTCTTTCTGATCTTGAGAATTAGGTGATCCTCATGTTTCTATTTTTGTCACCTTACTAGCACCATCAGTTTATTTTCTAAGACCTTAAGTCTCGAACTAAATGTTGGCAACACATTTGTTCCTCATTATCCTCAACTGCAAGAGTGTCCTTACCGCCTTCAATTTATCCTCTCCACAGCAGAAAGAATAGAGGAATATAACAAGTCTAACAGGGCACTCTTTTACTTAAAAACACTTCAACTGTCTCCAACTCAAAAAAAAAAAGTGGACATGATTATTTGGCCCCTATTTCCCTTTCTAGCCTCATCATGCAACCACTGTCCATCACCTACCATATTATCTGAGCTCCCTGCACACACCATGTGGTAACTGTCCACAGTGCTATCCCTGGCTAGAATACCCTTGCCCTATTTATTCTCTGGCTAATTCTTAACTGTCCTTCAAGGCCCAACTCAGACACCTGTTCCTCCAGGAAGCCTGCCTGTGTGCCCACACACACACACACACACACACACACACACACACACACACAATGGGTAAAGTTTATTTGCTTTGTACTTTCACATCACTTTTCATATTCAAATAATCTGTCTCCTTAAATAGACAATAACCTCCTCCAAGAACTAATAAAATTAATGGCATGAAACAGGTGGTGAAGATAGAGTCAAAATGAATAAAATGAAATTTAGTTCTTAATCATAGCACTGTAATAGCTGTTGCAATTAGCATATTTGTTTTTCTCCACTCTTATGCTTCAGTATTTTTATGGCATCTGATAGAATAAAAACCAGTACATAACAATTTTTTAAAAATAATCTACCCCAATTATTTTTTATCAACTCGGGAGGGTTTGAATGTATATACAGAACATGGCTATCTGTCTCCAACAAAACCACATAATTTGTCTTAGTTACAGTTTCTTTTTCTTTTTTTTCTTTTTTTGGCAATACCGCATGGTTGCCTACCTCCTCAACCACAGATTGAACCCAGCCCCGGCAATGAAAGCACTGAGTCATACTTACCACATCAATGCCAGGGAATTCCCAACTTTTTGTATTGATTAAACAATAATTGCAAGATCATATTAGATAGGAAGTATCAAACTAGTATGAAATGTGTACACATACTTGTATCTATGTATATATTTAGATAAACTTTTAAAAAGTATATGTTTATATAAACTATAAATATTATATACATAGCATTTATTTCTATTAAAAGTCATATCCAATATACCAAATCCTACTGTTACCATGCTAAATCAACATGAAATTGCTCAAGAAACAGATAAACTTTAAATGAGAAGGTCCTAACCTTTGTACTGCTGAACTTTAAATATGTAATTTAGTATAATGTTAATATCCCAGAGTGACATTACCAATTCTTCATTTCTTTAGTTCCCTGTACTTCAAGATGGATGTAGAGAATTAAGGGATTATGTGAAACTATTCAGCTTCTAAAACACAATCTGCTATAATGAGTATTTCATTTGTTGAAAACACCTCACGTTCATCCTTTTCAATACCTGCCTGAGACAGGTATCAATACTAATCCAATTCGTTTCATCACACACTAGGGCAGCTATTGGATATCCTACAACATGGCGGCCAATCCTGACACTCATGAGGAAAAGTGTCACAAATACATGAAGGACTAAAAAAACACAAAGAGAATGAAAATGTCACAGATTTTGAAGGATGTATCTTAAGTCAGAGAAACTCAATAAATAACCACTTGGCTTAAATACAAAAGAAGAATCACCAACTGATTTAAAAACCACAATCAATCAACTTACAAAGACAATAAACCTAGCATCAGATGCCACATTCCGTTTCTCACTCAAGAACCATAGTTCCTTGGAGAAAGAGCTGATTCCAGCAATGAGCAGTGAAGGTACACAAGGAGGAGCCTGGAGCATCCTGTCACATCAGAAAGTAAAGAAATATTCGAAGAATGAGAAGACATGTCACAGGGACTCAAGATTATAGGTCACTGGGGGAGAAACAGGGAAAACATAAAGATAGAAATGGGAAAGAAAGGTTGACAGAACCATGCAAAAGGCTGATAGAATGCTGAGCTGACTGATAGAAGTAGACTGCTGCTGGCATTGGAATGGAACCAGTTATCATCTTACAACCTCAACAGTAACACTGGGTTCAGGCAAGAATTATCAACGGATGCTCAGTCAGGAGGAGAAGTTTTTTATTAGCAATAGGATGTATGTATGGCCTCAGAATATGTCCCCAAAACCTACTCACCAGCAACAAGGGGCGAAATTGGACAATACCCTGACCAGGTGAACACTGAGTGCTTCCAGATGTAATATCTGGAAAGGAAATATCACTTTTGTAATATTCTGTCTGAGGATGTGACACCTGAAACTAAATTGTGAGGAAACATCAGACTTAAATGGGGATCATTCTATTAAAAAAAAAAAACAGAACTCTGTATTTTTCAAATATGTCAACGATATAAAAAGACAAAAAAGAGAAAAAAGCACTGAGAATTGTTTCAGACTATAAAGAGACATGACAACCAAATACAGTATGTGTCCCTATACTGGATCTTGTACAAGAGAAAAAAACAAATATTTACAAAATACATTATCAGGTGCACTAAGAAAATTCAAATATAGTAAGTTAGATAAAAATTAATATTAGGTTATTTTGGTCATATTAAAATAGACTTCATTCTTAGGAAATGACATTGAAATAATTAACAGCAAAGGAAGGCAATGATATCATCAGTTCAGTTCAGTTCAGTTCAGTCGCTCAGTCGTGTCCAACGCTTTGCGACCCCATGAACTGCAGCACGCCAGGCCTCCCTGTCCATCACCAACTCCCGGAGTTCACTCAACCTCATGTCCATTGAGTCGGTGATGCCATCCAGCCATTTCATCCTCTGTCATCCCCTTTTTCTCCTGCCCCCAATCCTTCACAGCATCAGAGTCTTTTCCAATGAGACAACTCTTCACATGAGGTGTCCAAAGTATTGGACTTTTAGCTTTAGCATCATTCCCTCCAAAGAACACCCAGGACTGATCTCCTTTAGAATGGACTGGTTGGATCTCCTTGCAGTCCAAGGGACTCTCAAGTCTTCTCCAACACCACAGTTCAAAAGCATCAATTCTTCGGCACTCAGCTTTCTTCACAGTCCAACTCTCACATCCATACATGACCACTGAAAAAACCATAGCCTGGACTAGATGGACTTTTGTTGGCAAAGTAATGTCTCTGCTTTTGAATATGCTATCTAAGTTGGTCAAAACTTTCCTTCCAGGGAGTAAGCATCTTTTAATTTCATGGCTACAGTCACTATCTGCAGTGATTTTGGAGCCCCAAAAAATAAAGTCTGACACTGTTTCCACTAGTTCCTCATCTATTTCCCATGAAGTGATGGGACCAGATGCCATGATCTTTGTTTTCTGAATGTTGAGCTTTAAGCCAACTTTTTCACTCTCCACTTTCACTTTCATCAAGAGGCTTTTTAGTTCCTCTTCACTTTCTGTCATAAGGGTGGTTTCATCTGTATATCTGAAGTGATTGATATTTCTCCCGGCATCTTGATTCCAGCTTGTGCTGCTTCCAGACCAGCATTTCTCATGATGTACTCTGCATGGAAGTTAAATAAGCAGGGTGACAATATACAGCCTTGACGTACTCCTTTTCCTATTTGGAACCAGTCTGTTCTTCCATGTCCAGTTCTAACTCTTGCTTCCTGACCTGCATACAGATTTCTCAAGAGGCAGGTTAGGTGGTCTGGTATTCCCATCTCTTTCAGAATTTTCCACAGTTTATTGTGACCCATACAGTCAAAGGCTTTGGCATAGTCAATAAAGCAGAAATAGATGTTTTTCTGGAACTCTCTTGCTTTTTCCATGATCCAGTGGATGTTGGCAATTTGATCTCTGGTTCCTCTGCCTTTCTAAAACCAGCTTGAACATCGGGAAGGTCACGGTTCATGTATTGCTGAAGCTTGGCTTGGAGAATTTTGAGCATTACTTAACTAGCGCATGAGAGGAGTGCAATTGTGTGGTAGTTTGAGCATTCTTTGGCATTGCCTTTCTTTGGGATTGGAATGAAAACGGACCTTTTCCAGTCCTGTGGCCACTGCTGAGTTTTCCAAACTTGCTGGCACACTGAGTGCAGCACTTCCACAGCATCATCTTTCAGGATTTGAAATAGCTCAACTGGAATGCCATCACCTCCACTAGCTTTGTTTGTAATGATGCTTTCTAAGGCCAACTTGACTTCACATGCCAGGATGTCTGGCTCTAAGTGAGTGATCACACCATCGTGATTATCTTGGTCTTGAAGATCTTTTTTGTACAGTTCTTCTGTGTATTCTTGCCACCTCTTCTTAATATCTTTTGCTTCTGTTAGGTCCAGACCATTCTGTCCTTTATCGAGCCCATCTTTGCATGAAATGTTCCCTTGGTATCTCTAATTTTCTTGAAGAGATCTCTAGTCTTTCCCATTCTGTTCTTTTCCTCTATTTCTTTGCATTGATCGCTGAGGAAGGCTTTCTTATTTCTTCTTGCTGTTCTTTGGAACTCTGCATTCAGATGCTTATATCTTTCCTTTTCACCTTTGCTTTTTGCTTCTCTTCTTTTCACAGCTATTTGTAAGGCCTCCCCAGAGAGCCATTTTGCTTTTTTGCATTTCTTCTCCATGGGGATGGTCTTGATCCCTATCTCCTGTACAATGTCATGAACCTCAGTCCATAGTTCATCAGGTACACTATCTATCAGATCTAGCCCCTGAAATGTATTTCTCACTTCCACGGTATAATCATAAGGGATTTGAGGGGAGCCGCGGCTGAGGGGAGCAACCCCACTTCTAAGGAGCGGTGGCTGTGCGGGCAGCCGAGAGGAGCTACTCCACATTCAAGGTCAGGAGGGGCGGCGGTGAGTAGATACCCTCATCCAAGGTAAGGAGCAGTGGCTGCACTTTGCTGGAGCAGCTATGTAAAGATACCCCACATCCAAGGTAAGAGAGACCCAAGTAAGATGGTAGGTGTTGCAAGAAGGCATCAGAGGGCAGACACACTGAAACCATATTCACAGAAAACTAGTCATTCTAATCACACTAGGACCACAGCCTTATCTAACTCAATGAAACCAAGCCATGCCTGCGGGGCAACTCAAGACGGGCAGGTCATGGTGGAGAGGTCTGACAGAATGTGGTCCCCTGGAGAAGGGAATGGCAAACCACTTTGGTATTCTTGCCTTGAGAACCCCATGAACAGTATGAAAAGGTAAAATGATAAGATACTGAAAGAGGAACTCCCCAGCTCGGTAGGTGCCCAATATGCTACTGGAGATCAGTGGAGAAATAACTCCAGAAAGAATGAAGGGATGGAGCCAAAGCAAAAACAATACCCAGTTGTGGATGTCACTGGTGATAGAAGCAAGGTCCAATGCTGTAAAGAGCAATATTGCATAGGAACCTGGAATGTTAGGTCCATGAATCAAGGCAAATTGGAAGTGGTCAAACAGCAGATGGCAAGAGTGAATGTCGACATTCTAGGAATCAGAGAACTAAAATGGACGGGAATGGGTGAATTTAACTCAGATGACTGTTATATCTACTGCTGTGGGCAGGAATCCCTTAGAAGAAATGGAGTAGCCATCATGGTTAACAAAAGAGTCTGAAATGCAGTACTTGGATGCAATCTCAAAAACGACAGAACGATCTCTGTTCGTTTCCAAGGCAAACCATTCAATATCACAGTAATCCAAGTCTATGCCACAACCAGTAACGCTGAAGAAGCTGAAGCTGAATGGCTCTATGAAGACTACAAGACCTTTCAGAACTAACACCCAAAAAAGATGTCCTTTTCATTATCGGGGACTGGGATGCAAAAGTAGGAAGTCAAGAAACACCTGGAGTAACAGGCAAATTTGGCCTTGATATGAGGAATGAAGCAGGGCAAAGACTAATAGAGTTTTGCCAAGAGAACGCACTGGTCATAGCAAACACCCTCTTCCAACAACACAAGAGAAGACTCTACACATGGACATCACCAGATGGTCAACACCAAAATCAGATTGATTATATTCTTTGCAGCCAAAAATGGAGAAGCTCTATACAGTCAGCAAAAATAAGACCAGGAGCTGACTGTGGCTCAGATCATGAACTCCTTATTGCCAAATTCAGACTCAAATTGAAGAAAGTAGGGAAAACCACTAGACCAATCAGGTATGACCTCAATCAAATCCCTTATGATTATACAGTGGAAGTGAGAAATAGATTTAAGGGCCTAGATCTGATAGATAGAGTGCCTGATGAACTATGGACTGAGGTTCATGACATGACATCACCAACTTACTCTCAAAAGATTCTGAAGAAAAACATGAATGTAAATGCCCACTCTGTATGTATGCGTACAGTGTATACATAAGTATAATTAAACACAGATGTATTCAGATGTTCTCTGTACTACCCTTGAGACTTTGTGTAATTTAAAGTGATTTCCAAATCAAAAGCTTGAGCAGACTTTTGGACTCTGAGAGAGAGGGAGAGGGTGGGATGATTTGGGAGAATGGCATTGAAACATGTATACTATCATGTAAGAAATGAATCGCCAGTCTATGTTTGATGCAGGATACAGGATGCTTGGGGCTGGTGCACAGGGATGATCCAGAGAGATGATATGGGGTGGGAGGTGGGAGGGGGGTTCATGTTTGGGAACTCATGTACATCCGTGGTGGATTCATGTCAATGTATGGCAAAACCAATACAGTGAATCGCCAGTCTATGTCTGATGCAGGATACAGCATGCTTGGGGCTGGTGCATGGGGATGACCCACAGAGATGTTATGGGGAGGGAGGTGGGAGGGGGGTTCATGTTTGGGAACACATGTAAGAATTAAAGATTTTAAAATTAAAATAAATAAATAAATAAAAAATAAAATAAAATTTTAAAAAAGCAGAAGAATGATAAACACATAGTCCAAACAACATGAGAGGCAGAAGAATCAGACAGGGGAATCAGATAGGTGACTGTGAAGTGTAATATCTTCCATGACAGATGCATGACTGTTTTCTTATTACTATGTTTTATAACTACATATATGTTACTTATTCTCACATGTGTAAAGTAGCATATTACAAAGCAGAATAAAGGTAAAATAAAGCTGTATAAGTTATTTTAATAATTAGTTCAAAACTATTATAAGAATATGAGGAACAAACAAAGTCCAAACTTGCTGCTAAGTCACTTCAGTCATGTCTGATTCTGTGTGACCCCACAGGTGGCAGCCAACAAGGCTCCTCTGTCCCTGGGATTCTCCAGCCAAGAATACTGGAGTGGGTTGCCAGTTCCTTCTCCAATGCATGAATGTGAAAAGTAAAGGTGAAGTCGCTTAGTCGTGTCCGACTCTTCGTGACCCCATGGACGGTAACCTACCAGGCTCCTCTGCCCATGGGATTTTGCAGGCAAGAGTACTGGAGTAGGTTGCCATTTCCTTCTCCAAAACCACCCAGAAATCCTACTCCTAGGCATATACCCTGAGGAAATCAAAATTGAAAAAGACACATGTATCTCATTGTTCATTGCAGGACTATTTGTAATAGCTAGAACATGGAAGCGACCTAGATGTCTATGGACAGATGAATGGATAAAGAAGTTGTGGTACATAAACACAATGGAATGTTATTCAGCCATAAAAAGGAATGCATTTGAGTCAGTTCTAATGAGGTAGATGAACCTAGAACCTATTATACAGAGTGAAGTAAGGCAGAAAGAGAAACATAACTATCATGTTCTAATGCATATATATGAAATCTAGAAAAATGGTACTGAAGAATTTATTTACAGGGCAGCAGGGGAGAAATAGACATAAAGAATAGACTTATGGACACGAGGAGACAGGAGGAGAGGGTGAGATGTATGGAAAGAGTAACATGGAAACTTACATTACCATATGTAAAATAGATATCCAACGGGAATTTGCTGTATGGCACAGGAAACTCAAACAGGGGCTCTGTGTCAACCTAGAGGGGAGGGGTGGGGAGGGAGGAGATAGGAGACAGGTTCAAAAGGGAGGGGATATATGTAATACCTATGGCTGATTCATGTTGAAGTCTGACAGAAAACAACAAAATTACGTAAAGCAATTATCCTTCAATAATAAAATAAATTAATTAAGAATAAAATCTGTTACATGCCCATATCAATAGCAAGCTATCAGAAACAGGTTCAGAGAACAACCCTATTTACAATTATATGAAAAAGAATAAAATACCTAGGAATAAATTTAACTCAGGAGTTTAAAGACCTATACAGTGAAAACTGTAGACATTAATGAAAAAAATTGAAGGAGACACAAATAAATGAAAAGATACTTTGTGTTCAAGGACTGTAACAACTAACATTGCTAAAATGACCATACTATGAAAACCAATCCACAGATTGAAGGCAATCCCGGTCAAAGTGCCGATGGCATATTTCACAGGAATAGAAAAAACAATCCTAAAATTTGTATGAAATCCCAACAGAACCCAAAGAGCCAAAGCAAGCTGGAGAAAGAAAAAGTTGGATGCATCACATACCCTGATTTCAAACTACACTACATGCTATGCAAACAAAACAGTATGCCATAAGCATAAAAACAGACACACAGATCAGTGTAACAGATTGCCCAGAAATAAACCCAAGCATATACCGTCAATTAATTTATATCAAAGGAAGCAAGAATATACAATGTGGAAAGACAATCTCTTCAATAACTGGTGTTGGGGAAACTAAACAGCCACATGCAGAAGAACAAAACTCAATTACATCTTAAACCATTCATAAAAATTAAATAAAAATGAGTTAAAGTTCTAATCAGAGAAAAAATAACATAATTTTGAACGGTGATGGATGCTAACTAGATTTATTGTGGTGATCATTTTACACTACAGACAAATATTGAATCATGTTGTACACCCAAGACTAATGAAATATATCAATTATACCTCAATTTTTAGAAAACTTAAAGAGTATGAAAAGCCCTCACAATGAAGCACACCACAGACTAATAAATATTTTTGAAGTAATAATCAATGTTTTTATTCCACTGAGTTAAGAGCATAGTATTAATTTTAGGTCCAGTTCTTTAATTCTTCTGCTTCTTCAATTTGGTAAGTCTTTTCCCCTCAACAAAAAACGTGTGTGTGTGTGTGCAGTGTAGTGTAACAAATAGTACAGTTAACAAGGTTTAATGTGAATCATTATATTAGTTGCTAAAATTTATTACTTACTAAGTGCCAGGCTACTAACACTACCATGCTCAGTTCAGTTCAGTTCAGTCGCTCATTCGTGTCTGACTAGTAAGCGCTGAATATAGATTGTATCTTTTAGCAATCATAATCACTCTTATGATGTAGATCCTATTTTTTTCACCACTCTTCAGAAAGAAGAACCAGCAACAGAAAGATTAGGTAACTCATGCAAGGTCATATAGCGAGCAAGAGTCAGAGTCAAAATCTGAACCCAGGAAATCTCATTCTAGACCCCATACTTTTAGACTCCAGGCTCCACTGTGTTTTTGTTACCTTCCTGAACCTAAGTTAATGACCTCAAATTTTTCTTGTGCTGAATATATCAGTAAAATCACCATCTAGTACTTTAAACCAGTAGGTAGAAAATAAATTATAGCTATTATTTCTATTCACTGTGGGCAGCAAATGCTGTATATAAAATTCAAAAACCAATGCTATCTTAGAGTTGAATTTCCCTGTGTCTTCCTTCCTCTGACCCCTCATGGTGGAAAAAAAGAAAAAATTGTTGAGTAATTAAAATGCTACCAGAGACAATGTAATACAGAAAAGGTTTTAAAATAGTCTCATTCTATATACACTAAGTAACTCACATTTAAAAATACTTAGTATGTTATTTAGAAAAGGCAGATTTTACTGGATGTAGAACAAGCTTTCCAGCATAATATGATCACTTGACAGGTGAAGTGAACATATGTCATTTAGGGGCAGCCTGGCACCCAGTCCCTTTCCTGATGTTACTCACCTCTCTTTTAGGGAATCTTCTCCTTCACTGTACCATCCTGATGGAAACATAAATCTAAATGCATGCCCTCCAATTACAGAAACCAAAGGTGTCCTTCAGAGGCTGCTCTGGGATCATTTCTATACAATTCCTGGTATCGGTTGGCCAGCACAAAACACAAGGTTAGTCAATAAAACACAGTCTCTTGGGACTTGGTTTATTAAACAGACTATGTATATACCATGGAGAAGCAAATGGCAACCCACTCCAGTATTCCTGCCTGGAGAATCCCTTAGACAGAGGAGCCTGGCAGGCTACAGTCCACAGGGTTACAAAGAGTTGGATAAAACTGAGTTACTAACTTATGTACATACCAAGGACTAGGTCAGAATTGATCCAAGTCAGCAACAGAGGCTGGGCAATTTTGTTGACTGTTCTGTTACCAAGACCTTTGGATCTGGCTGATACCTCCCTGTTTCAAGGAGAAGAGTCTCCCTTCAATCTAACTATGCAGTCTCCCTTCAATCCTGAGAGCTTCCCTCAGTCTACAAATTTCAGGTAAATTCCTCTTTTGATTTTAAATCAGTCTGTGTCTTTTGCTGGCAAAGATGACAAAAAAGATGATAACCATACAGAATATAAAGCCATAAGGGGATGAAATTATATAATCTTATTTAGCATTTCTTTGGATGACTTTTACTCTTTTCCATTAGTTTGGTATGTATGCTATAGCCAAAGAATACGAAGATCTAGATTCTAGTCCAGACTTTCATTAGCAGGCTTTAAAATTTCCAGTGTGAATTCATTCATTCTCGATTTTTTTTGCTCATCTATGAATAAAGATAGTTTGATCTGTAAGTTTTCTTGCATTCATAAAATGTTAACGTTTTGTAGAAAAGATCAGTCTTACTGACAACACCAATAATACAGACTTTCTTTACAGAAATTAGCACATGGTTGTAATTGTTGACTTCAGTATTTTCTATTCATTTTTAAATATTGTTTTTCATATAAGTAAGATAGGAATAAAATAATTTCAGACAGTTTCCCTTAGGAAATGACATCACATCTCAGAAGATCTACCTATAAAAAATAAATAGTTTTGAAATACTATTACACAGTAAATACTATTATATTTTTAATATCCATACAAATGTAACCTAGAAGTTTCAAGTTCAAGAGAATAAATAATAATTCCTTTTAAAATTTGTTGATGATTTGATAGATATATTCTGCTAAATGTGTATAAAATTGATTGGTGCACTTACTAAGGAATATATCCATAACAGTACCATCAGTTAAACTTTTCTAAAAATCTTCTAAAAAAAAAAGAGATCTAAAAATACTGGTCAGCCAAAATGTTTTAAATTGTGTTAGTACTGAAACCATTACATACATAGCACAGTACTATTATGAATTCTTATAAAAATTACAAAGTAAAGTCTTCCTCAAAAGCCATTCAAACCAAGGAGACTGACAATCATCAAGTCATGTCTACAAGAAACATGATTATTCAATATTGACACTTATCAAGGGGTAACTGAATTTGAAAGACTATGAGATTCTGTTCCTCTCATGAAGGTTTTATCTCCTTAAACCTAATCTTAGGTATACTAATTGTTCCTAACTCTCAACACAATTCAACAAGGAATTCCAACTCAACATAATGTCACACAAACTAGAAAAGAGATGGTATTCAGTGCTATCTCTCAAGAATGCAATTCATTCTGTGTGGTTGCATAGAAAGAGCTACAGAGAAGACGTAACAGATGAAGCCTTTATAAAAACCTCAAAAATATGAAAATGACCTCAAAATATGAATAAACTCCTATGTAGATAATGGACTTTGCACCCTTTCACATCTGAGTTTCAAGCCCAGTTCTACCCTCCTGTTGGCCATGTAAAATTGAACAAGTTGTTTAGAAATATACAAAGTAGGCCTTATTCTGCTAATAACTGTGATCTTAGGCAATTCTCTTCACCTCTCTAGGCATCACTTTCCTAAATCTATGAAAGAAATCATGAAGTTATGCTTTAAGAGCTTTAGCTTTCCCTCTGATTCTAACATGAGTCTATATTATATATTACAGAAATTCCTATCCTCTGTTGGATGTGTTCATTTAGCAACTATTTACCCACAATATGTGGGTACAACTAAGTACCCACAATATATCAGGCAGTGTTCTAGGACATGTGAATGTAATAGTCCAAAATCACATGAAAATTATTATAATTCGATAGATATTGAGTTATATCTATATAATTTATTTGCTTTGTTGTCTCCTTGCTCACAATCATTTCCCTGTAAGTATGACATGTGTATTTAAAACAGTTAACACCGGTAAACAAAAGAAAAAACACAAACATTAACACAAAAGGAGAAATTTAAATGAAGATGAAGTATAGTTAGTAACACTGCCATCAACATGATAGTTTCTCTAAATTCACATTCAATCAGTGAGCCTTAGCAACCTGACAAAAAAAGACAGTATGTTAATGAGCTCTCTAACCAATTTAGTATACAGCCATCTTTTCCTCCTCATTTAAACTATTACATAGTTTCTTAAGAGCATGATATAACCAGGTAAGTTTTATTTAAAGATAAATAAAGTCTGTATATGGCAAGCAAACACAAAAATCTACAATATCATTTTTTCAGATATTTCACTTCTATATCTGACATTTCTGGCTTTTAGACCATCTATGTCATTACACAAGGTCTTTATTTAAGAATCATATCATCAGTTTTCAAAAACTGACTTATTCTTAGGTAAGTAATTTTAAAATTCAGTAATTGTCAGGCAGTTCCAGAAACTCAAGATTTTGTCAAAAGACAGGGAATTTGGATGGTGAGGTAGGCGGAGGGTGTGGATTGCTGAAAGGATACAAGATGAGAATAGAGCTGAAATGACCTCAGAATACACAGTGACTTGAGGAGTCACAGGGCAACTCAGTTGGACTCCTCTTCTGGGTCTGCTTCTCGCTTTTAGCAAGCTACTAGTTCTTCAGTATGCCTCTTCCCGTTATCTCATGGCAATGTTGTCTTTATGGCTGCTCTAGCCTCCTGGATTCTGCAGCCTACTTTCTCTTAGAAAATCTGAGTACTTCTACCTCATTCTAATAACTGCATCCCTCCTCTAAGAAGAAACGATCCTACAGGGGGTGTGGACAGTACACCTTGGAACAGAGTTCTCACGCACAGCCCCTTCCATGACGTGCGCCTCTGCCTGCCTTCCTACAGTCAGTGGTCAGGATAATGGGGTCACGCGGTAAGACACATCACCTCATGGCAAATAAATGGGGAAAAAGAGGAAACAGCAACAGATTTTATTTTCCTGGGCTCCAAAATCACTGCAGACAATGAGTGCAGGCATGAAATTGAAAGACACTTGCTTCTTGGAAGAAAAGCTATGACAAATCTAGACAGCACATTAAAAAGCAGACATCACTTTGCCGACAATGGTCTGTATGGTCAAAGATATGGTTTTTCCAGTAGTCATGTAAGGATGTAAGAACTGGACCATAAAGAAGGCTGAGTGCCAAAGAACTGATGCTTTTGAGCTGTGGTGCTGGAGAAGACTCGAGAGTCCCTTGGACAGCAACATTAAACCAGTCAATCCTAAAGGAAATCAACCCTGAATAACCACTGGAAGGACTGATGCTGAAGCTGAAGATCTAATACTTTGGCTACCTGATGTGAAGAGCAGACTCACTGGAAAAGACCAAGATGTTGGAAAAGATTGAGGGCAGGAACAGAAAGGGGAGACAGAGGATGAGATGGTTGGATGGCATCACTGACTCAATGGACATGAGTTTGGGCAAACTCTGGGAGATACTGAAGGACAGGGAAGCCTGGTGTGTTATGCTTCATGAGGTCACAAAGAGTCAGACATGACTTAGCAACTGAACAACAACAACGGTGAGGCAGACAACTTGGTATTATATGCATAAGGCACCCTTCATTAGATTATGGCACAGTAGGTACCTTGACGTTTCTAAGACACAGCGTGACTGCTAGGCACCTTCAACCGACTATTCACTATGTAAAGATACAGTCTCACCGCAGAGACTGTATGTTCAGAGACTGAACAAGTCATGTTCACAAAGTAAGGCCACTTCTTTACAGGCACAGGAAACAAGTATACAAACTTGAAATTTAAAATTCAAAAAAAAGTGTGATGAAGTGGGTATGTGTTTTTGAAAAAACAAACTCAGCCTGGGAAACTATTCTTTAAAGAGAAACAAAAACATAACATATAAACATAGAAAACAAACTGTAAAATCACTATTTTTAAAGATGAGCCTGTCAGCATCAAATATGCACTGCAAAGTGGCATGTCTTAGATTTCAGCTACTCAGCCACAACTGACAGTCTCCAAATTGTGCAGCTCAGAGTACATGAACAAATGGCCACCGCACTGGGTGAGAGCAATCAGCCTGGCTGTTCCCCTGCTTCAGTGCCCCACTTTCACCAGTGAGCAGCAGCCAGCACTGCACAACTCCTAGCCAGAGGGCTCTGTCCTGGCCTCACGTATAAAAATTGCAAGCCACTATAAAACTAAACAATCAGAACAACTATTACTACCATTTGCTTTATAATGATTATTTTAATAAAGTAACAGAGGAATATAAAAGAAAAGGATACCCATCTCTTTTCTCTTTCTGATGGCAGACAAGAAAAAACACATCTGTAAGGTGACTTGCTTGGCTTACAGGGAGGCAGATACCAAAGAAGGCATCAAAGAGCTACAGGAATGGGAGTTCGCAGACCTGGTCATGGCACTGATTATGACTCACATCTACCTGTCCCAGGTCTAGTCTTCTCACTTATCTGTTAAAGATCCTTGGGGCTTTCATACTTGGGATAAGACATCACTTCCCTTCTCCTGGGCTTCCACAGCACAAATCAATGGGAGGCCCAGCAATTCCAGACAGGAGCAGTCCTTCCAGGGTGTACACAGCCATTGACAGGAATGAAAACTGAGAACCTTCCTCCTCTCAAGAAACATTCACATTTTTGGCAAATGTATCATCTCTGAGATCATCAAAACTAATCTTATTATGTCCTTTATTCCCTCTTTTCATCAGCTCCCAAAGATGTCTCCGAATCTCAGGTCATCTCTATTCCCGAAAGGCTCCAAGGATAGTGAGGCAACCCCAGGGGCACCAGGGGTTCTTCATCCTTCATATCTGAATGATTACTTTCCATGATTTCCAGTAATCTTTCCATGATTACTTGCAAATACAGTTGATAATAATGCATCAATATTTGCTCACCAATTACAACAAATGTTCCACACGAATTCAGGCTGTTAGTAACAGGAGAAACTGCAAAGTGAGCACTGATGAGAGGTATATGGGAATTCTGTTCTTCCTGATCAATTTTCTGTAAATCTAAAACTGCTCTAAAAAATAAAGTTTATTATTTTAAAATTGAATAAAGGCATAAACAGATGGTCTACCAGCTTTCAAATGATTACTGACATCATCATCTCTTCTGATGAGGTTTTTTTTTTTTAATACAAGCTAATTCTATTTAATAAAGAAAATGGTGAGGGTGGGGACAGAGTAGCAGACAGATAAGGAAGCTGAAGCTGTATGTAATGTATCTCTTCTTCGCTACAAGTCTATCCAAGAGCTCATGAACACAATGTATGAGTGAGGATGGCAAGAAACATGAGTTTTACATGACTACAAAGAAATCAACAATAATTGTGAGCAGTCAGAATTCCTAATCATTTTCATTTTCCTATTCAAATGTTGTGAGGTCATGAAAACATTTTCACAAAAAGGTCATATGCCTACACACTTAAGGTGAACACCCAGTCAGGACAAAAGTGAAAAATCAAGAGTTGATTCCATCCATTTTGTTACTTAACGAGGGAAGGGGCCTACAAAAGTATACAGTTTTCTCATTTTAGAGAATTAAGTGACTTCCCCCAAAACACTTAAAAGTGGTATGAATGGAAAAATTAAAAAAAAAAAAAAAAAAACCACACTACAGAGGAAAAGAGATCAAAAGCTTCAGACAGAATAATTGTTAAATAAGCACTTAATATTAACTGAAATTATATACTAGGGAAAGGAAAACAATAGATTTTCTATGAAAAGGAAAAACAAATCAAAGATGGTCAGAAAGTTATTTGGATGGAGGGCGGGGGTATGGCATGCTGCAGAAAGGCTTGTACCACCTGCCCAGCAAAAGTGTTATGAGAACTAGATGAGACATTTGTAAATATACTTGGAAAATGCCAGGTCATAAAACTGTTAAAACTGAGGAAAATACTAAAGGAGAGAAAATTGGTTTTTGTCGCCGTCAAATGAGGCAAGGCCGACGACGAGCAATGTGGTTAGGATCCCTTCCCTGGTCCCTTGGTATTCCACATGTGGCCACATGAAAAACTGCTCTGATATTTGTCCATTTTTCTTTACAACTTTGGTTATAAGCATTGCTAAGATGCTTATAGGAGAAGGCAATGGCACCCCACTCCAATACTCATTTGCCTGGAAAATCCCATGGACGGAGGAGCCTGGCAGGATTTAGTCCATCGGGTCACTAAGAGTCGGACACGACTGAGTGACTTCACTTTCACTTTTGTGCATTGGAGAAGGAAATGGCAACCCACTCCAGAGTTCTTGCCTGGAGAATCCCAGGGACAAGGAAGCCTGGCAGGCTGCCGTCTATGGGGTCGCACAGAGTCAGACACGACTGAAGTGACTTAGCAGCAGCAGCAGCAAGATGCTTATATGTTCCTCCAGGAGACAAACTGGTTAGTGAAGATTATGAACTAAAGGAAAATGCCTTCAAGAATGAGGTGATGTGGGTAGAATAAATCTTTACCCTGCCCCCCAAGAAAGCTAAGAGCTGATTCTACTTATTCTGTGCCAAATTAATTTCTCCTCTGCTGAGTAGTAGCTCATCAATCACCTACTCCTAAGCATGAATGGAGATCTTGGGAAAATACATCAGATTCAAATGAACCCATTTTTAAAGTAAACTGCACTCACATATCACAAGAATGGCTTATACTTTGAAAAACACTGCTTCGAATCAAATCCAAGTTACAAAATGCTTTTTTTTTTTTTTTGTCCCCTGCTTTTTTAATCATGAAGGAAAAAAACATTAATACCTCTTTCTAATTCTTGGCTTGCTCTGACAATTCCTACTTAAGTCTCAGTAAAGACCTTGTTCCTGAACAAAACTAAACCCTTACCATAGTTACTTCAAACTATTTAAAGCTTTAACTAAGCGCAAAGCAGATCTTTTAAAATTGCTCACAGGCTAGAATTTGACAGCGTTGTAAGTGCCTATAAATGAATATTGAATAATGCAAATTGGTAACCAGTTGATAATGCATCTGTGTAAATCAAATGAACATTCATGTAATAAATTCACATCTGACCTTTTTAACCTTTCCCAGTATTGATCATTCTTTGGTGGATAAGGTCCTAAATGAGGCTAATGATACTTGTTAAAAAAATGGAAAGGAAACAATCGCATTCTACGGGAATGACTAAAGCATTAAAACTTGGTGATAAGAAGCCAGTTCCCAGGAGGAAAAAAAAATCCAACACTAGAAAAAAGTGATGGGACTTAACAACTTCACAAGATGAGCTTTACCAAGTCTATGCTAATTCCACATTATTATTGCCCTTATATCTAACAATCATAACTCATCTGATGCACAACTTATCATCAGGCTCCTTGCATTTTTTCACAGTATTAAAGGCAAGAATGTCATTCATACCACTCTTATCAAATTAAAACCAAAGGACAGTCCAATCCTGAGAGTCAAACAAAGTAAGGACATAAGTGAGATGGCTTTGGTCATAAATCAAAAGCTAATAGGGCCTGAACACATGAGTCTGACCCTTTAACAACATTCTCTCCCAGCTTGACAACTCAAGTGAGAAAAAGTGTAGGGGTTATCCCTTGTACTAAGACACTGGATGCTACACTTGATATTAGCTGAAGCTATCACACTATTCAGAAAACTTCTTACATGAAATCAGGTAAAACTGTCACCGGACTTCCCTGATGGCTCAGTGGTAAAGAATCCGCCTGCCAATGCAGGAGACACAGATTCAATCTCTGGGTCAGGGAGACCCCCTGGAGAAAGAAATGGCTACCCACTCCAGAATTCTAGCCTGGGCAATCCCATGGACAAAAGAGCCTGGTGGGCTATGGTTCGCAGATTCGCAAAATAGTCAGACATGGCTAAGCAACTGAACAACAAAAAAATTACCATTATCACCAATACTAGACTTTCATTATCTAACAAATTATGAAGCTTTTACATCAGATACATTCAAATACAGTATCATGATCTATTAAGGAGACTTCAGTATTTTTGGTTAACACTTAAAATTCCTATCAGAGCTTTGCCTCTTTTATAACAAAGGTCATACATAGGAGGTGCTATCTACCATCTACTCAGGCGGTGCTGAGCAAGACATGCTTAACTCAATGATTAACTCAGCAGAACTTGCAGGGTCAAACTGCAAGACTAAATGTCTTATCTCCATGCACAACAGGACTATATTTGCCAACAGGATTGTTGAATGTTGCTGCAAAGAGTCGAGACAGGCCAAATGATAAACGCTACCAGGAAACAAACGAAGGAACATCCAACAAAATAATGGCCTTGTGAGATAGTGAGATGTCTACCACCAAAAAGTGGTTCTCCATCTACTTGCTTAAAGTGTTGTCTCTTGGGCCTGATATTCAACTGACTCATTCATGAAACTGGGGGTTAAGCCTGGAAATGTGCATTTCTAACAAACAGCTGATTCTGATGTAGGTAGAAAACAACATACAATCCAAACTAAGCAACCAGACCTTAGCAAACCTGTGGACATATTTATAAATTGGTCAAAAGCAACAGCTGATGGACTATAAGGTCCTTTTGATATTTAATCTTTGTTTCTACAAGATTAGGAAGACAAGTAAAACCACTGAGCCACCTGGAGATGCAAGAGATGTAGGTTCCATTCCTCGGTCAGAAAGATCCCCTGGAGAAGGAAATGGCAACCCACTCCAGTATTCTTGCTTGGAAAATCCCATGGATAGAGGAGCTGGAGGGGTATAGTCTATGGGGTCGCAAAGAGTCGGACATGACAGAGCATGTGTGTGCGCACATACACACACACACACACACACACACACACACACACACACACACACAGCCAATAAGCCAAAAAAAAAAAAAAATACAAACATCGTTAGTAATCAAAGAAATGCAAATCAAAATAACAATGAGATACCACATCACACCCTCTAGGATAGTTCTACAGCAAGACATTTAACATGTTACAATTTGGAGAAATTTGAGTCTCCCTACTTCATGGTAATAAGGGTGCAATTTGAAAAACAGTTTGGCAGTTCCTCAAAAGCTAAAATGTAAGAATTATCATATGATCTAGTAATTTCACTCCTAGCTATAGACACAAGTTAACTGAAAAGAAGTATTCAAACAAAAACTTCTATACAAATGTTTACAGCAATGTTTTTCATAAGAATCACAAGGTGAAAACAGTTCAAATGTCTATCAACTGATGAGTAGATAAACAGGATGTGGAATTATCCAGATGATGGAATATTATTCAGCCATAAATAGAAGTATTGACATATGCTACAACCTAATGAACCTTGAAAATATTATAAGCAAAAGAAGTGAATCACAAAGGACAATATGTTGCTTTAATTCTATTGATATAAAATGTTCAGACTATGTGACTCACAACAAACAGTGCAAAATTCTGAAAGAGATGGGAATACCAGACCACCTGGCCTGCCTCCTGAGAAATCTGTATGCAGGTCAGGAAGCAACAGTTAGAACTGGACATGGAACAACAGACTGGTCCAAATTGGGAAAGGAATATGTCAAAGCTGTAGATTCTCACCCTGCTTATTTAACTTATATGCAGAGTACATCATGAGAAATGCTGGGCTGGATGAAGCACAAGCTGGAATCAAGATTGCCGGGAGAAATATCAATAACCTCAGATATGCAGGAGACACCACCCTTATGGCAGAAAGTGAAGAGGAACTAAGGAACCTCTTGATGAAAGTGAAAGAGGAGAGTGAAAAAAGTTGGCCTAAAGCTCAACATTCAGAAAACTAAGATCATGGCATCTGGTCCCATCACTTTGTGGCAAATGGATGGGGAAACAGTGGAAACAGTGACAGACTTTATTTGGGGGGAGGGGGCTCCAAAATCACTGCAGATGGTAACTGCAGCCATGAAATTAAAAGACTCTTACTCCTTGGAAGAAAAGTTATGACCAACCTAGACAGCATATTAAAAAGCAGAGACATTGCTTTGCCAACAAAGGTCCATCTAGTCAAGGCTATGGTTTTTCCAGTAGTCATGTATGGATGTGAGAGTTGGACTATAAAGAAAGCTGAGCACAGAAGAACTGATGCTTTTGAACTGTGGTGTTGGAGAAGACTCTTGAGAGTCCCTTGGACTGCAAGGAGATCCAACCAGTCCATCCTAAGGGAGATCAGTCCCGAATATTCATTGGAAGGACTGATGCTAAAACTGAAACTCCAATACTTCGGCTACCTGATGTGAAGAACTGACTCATTTGAAGAGAGTTGGGAAAGATTGAAGGCGGGAGGAGAAGGGGACAACAGATGGTTGGATGGCATCACTGACTCAATGGACATGAGTTTGAGTAAACTTCGGGAGTTGGTGTTGGAAGGGAGGCCTGGCATGCTGCAGTCCATGGGGTCGCAAAGAGTCGAACACAACTGGGCAACTGAACTGAACTGAAAATGTTTAGAATAGGAAAATCTATAGACAGTATATATTACTGGTTTCTAGGGGCAGAGGTTGGGGGTGGCATATTGATTATGGCTGAGGGTAGTAGGGTTTCTTTCATTGCTAATACAATACTGATTGAGCAGATGAATGCACAAATCCATATACTAAGTCACTGAATTATAAATTTCAAGTGGGTGAATCATACGGTATACAGATTAAATCTCAAGCTACTTTTTTAAAAGATTTATCTAAAATAATAAGGAAAACACCCCACCATGATGACCTCCATTCTAGTGGGCTGTCAACTGCAGGAAGTCCCCAAATGCCACTCTAGCCACAGTAGCTGCTCACAAATTTCTGTCACTTAACTCTGGAGTTGTTTCTATTTCTATACTTCCTGAGGCTTACTTATTCAACTCTGTTTCTGATTCTGTGATGTATTCACACTTTATCCAATAAACCCCCCAGGTTTCTACACTTAAGTAAGCTCTCATTTTAGGTTGCTTGTAATCACAACACACTATTTGGTATATACTCTACATTCTTCCAGTGGCGCTAGTGGTAAAGAACCCACCTGCCAATGTAGGAAACGTAAGAGACTCGGGTTCGATCTCTGGGTTGGGGAGATCCCTTGGAGGGGGGCATGGCAACCCACCCCAGTATTCTTGCTTGGAAAATCCCGTGACAGAGGAGCCTGGCAGGCTACAGTCCATAGGTCACAAAGAGCTGGATATGACTGAAATGAATTAGCACCAGCACCAGCACCTACACTCTTCCATTCCCTTGTCTAGAAGTAATTTCATAAACAACTGACTACAAATTCTAACAACTTTTTCTATGGCTATACCATTACGTGTCCACCTATATAAATATGCCTTAACATTGTAACAGTATGTATAGCATGATTTCATGATAATTGATTTTGTCATTCTTTTACTAACAAACTGTTCATTATCTTATTTATCCATTTTTCTTTTAGCATCAAGGGGAATAGGGAACATCCATCAAAAATATATCTGGCTAAAATCCAATAAACATTTACTGAATATATTTGGTGGTTGGGGAAAAAAATTTTTTTCATACTTTTAGATGAGAGGAAGGTAAAAAATAATTTCTAATCAATTTTTGTTTACAATCTAGTTTTACACAGAATACATAACAATTACAAAACAATTATGTATTAGGAAATAAGCAAAACTGCACAACAGTCATCTTGTACCAGTTGAAGTTGTGCAAATTCAATTCAATTTTACTAATTATCAACTATGTAATGTTTTTCAGTGTGCTGATTATATTATCCTTCAGGGTATCCAGAAAAATAGTTTACAGTTTGATATAGTCATCCATTAATCAATATTTTGTAATTGCCACATATATAGAGACTGATAAAATTTCCAGCAAAATTAAATATGTTTAGGACAAAAACATCCATGACTCTGAGAATTATGATTATAAAAACCATCTACATTTTTTAGTACTTACTAACTCTTATTATCTCACTTATGTCTTCAATCAATCCTACGAGGCAGGTGTTATTATCATAATCACCCAAAGGCATTATGACCACTTTAACTGGCAAATCTGAGATTCAGAGTCAAATCTTTCTATCCCAAGAGTTCCTTTCTTAACCAATACTTCTGTAATATCGTAATGATTTTAATGACCAGCTGAAAAATTGAGCGGAAGAATTTTTATAATATTAAATTACATTACAACATCTCTATTTACAAAAACCCGGCAAGCAACAAATTACTTTTCTGAATCAGCCAGAAAAATTACTAAACCTGAGTTCTTTACTTCTTGGCACATGAGAAGTTACAATATCAATTTCTTCAGTATTATGATAAAGGCAAAATCAAACTAATTCAAGCTACATACTCAATAGACTTGTGATCTTTACACAGAAAACAGGTTAGTATAGACTCTTAATGGTGTAATTATTGTCCATGAGAAATAGGTACACAGTTCCATAAAAATACAAAATAGTATAGAACACATTGTAATTACTGCATTTGTTACACAGTAAATCTTTCTATATTTATGCATATCTAATTGAAATGATATTTATCAAAAGGCTAATGACACCATTTTGAATCCCATTTACTAAAAGGCTAATGAGATAGTAGAATACAAGTTGTTTATTAACTGAAGAACAAGATATGTGACATCTGTACACAGTCAGAGAAAATTGAAATTAAAAATAAAGTATCTCATAAACCTTACAGTAAAGAAGTCATATCAGAGATAAGAAAGACTATGTACGATGTCAGTTTCCCTTGTAAACTGATAGGTAAAGGCAAATTTATATTCTAGTCAAAGAACTTACGTAAGGAGAGTATATAAATTATATATAATGAGACTATGTAATTATATATCCACTTTTTCAGGAATACCATTATTACAGGTATTTAAATACAAGTCATTTTTTTTTATTGCAAGATAGGCCATAATGCTTACATGATGAAATAAAATTACATAGGCTGCACTTTAAGACAACCTCATGTTAGATTACTGCACCTCAGAAATACCCTATTGATACTTCATGAGCCAAAAAACAGTTAGTCCCTTGGACTGCAAGGAGATCCAACCAGTCATTCTAAAGGAGATCAGTCCTGGGTGTTCTTTGGAAGGAATGATGCTAAAGCTGAAACTTCAATACTTTGGCCACCTCATGAGAAGAGTTGACTCATTAGAAAAGACTCTGATGCTGGGAGGGATTAGGGACAGGAGGAGAAGGGGATGACAGAGGATGAGATGGCTGGATGTCATCACCAACTCAATGGATGTGAGTTTGAGTGAACTCCGGGAGAAGGTGATGGACAGGGAGGCCTAGTGTGCTGCGATTCATGGGGTCGCAAAGAGTCGGACACGATTGAGCAACTGAACTGAACTGAACTGAATCATATGAATATATTGGTAAGACACCATGTTGCTGCTGCTGCTGCTAAGTCGCTTCAGTCGTGTCCAACTCTATGTGACCCCATAGACAGCAGCCCAAGTCCCTGGGATCCTCCAGGCAAGAACACTGGAGTGGGTTGCCATTTCCTTCTCCAATGCATGAAAGTGAAAAGTGAAAGTGAAGTCACTCAGTCGTGTCCAACTCTTAGCAACCCCATGGACTGTAGCCCACCATGCTGAACAGCAAATAAAGTGCAGTCACTTTCTTGAATAATGGTGATACTAATGAATATATATCTCAATACTTTTCAGCTTCAAGAACAGAAAACTCCAGACACATCAAAATGGCACATATCAAACTCTAAATAACAAAATTATTTAACAGGTAATTGCAAACTCTCTTCTCATCAAATAAACAGGAACTCATTTTAAGATTAAGACAAGTAGAAAGTCAGTTTAGGTTGAATTTTTAGATGAAAGGGCAATCATGAGCAACTTTCTAAGCCAAGATCTTGATTAGATTTTTCCCTAACCTTAACAACAAGATTCATAAATACACAGTAAGTTTAAGCAAAAAATAAAATTCACATATATTTCAAGGAGCAACTGTTTTCTATAAATAATTTATTATTACAAACTACCTGAATAAAAATTAAAAGTGAATTCCAGCAGTCAGTAAAAGTAACTCCCCAGCAAAAACTTCTATGTATATTTCTCAACATGAAGTAACATGAAAGAATTCACTCATGGCTAATATATTTGTCAAGAAAAAAATGGTATTTTATTACTGCACCTAAATAACTTGAAGGCACATCAACTGTAATTCGTGTGTTTTTTGTTATCATTTATCCAATGGTATATTTATTAGTTGTCATATCAAGGCTCTGCCAGGAGAGTTTTAAAACATTTATTAAGAAACACAGTCTATCGTCAAATGAGATTATGCGTAATATCTTCAAAGAATCTGAAATAGCCTATTATATATTTATTGGCTCCTAGGACATGTTCCAGCCAGATAATGATCTTTTGTCAAAATAAGAGCGATCCAGTAACGTGGTCCTCTTTACCCAACCTGACAGCAACTCTCAGAGTGTAATCAAAGCAAAACTATTAACCTAAGTGCAAGTGACAGAACTAGCTCAAACTGCTTAGATTTTTACTTTTGTTTTAAATTTTAGCCCCTTGAAATGTAAGTGGAGCTAATGCACAGGTATTAAAAAGCAGCAGACTTATAATCAATACCTTCACTAACAGCTATTCCCCAGGCTGTCTTAAATAGGAGCACTAGAGTTATGCAAGGTGGAAAATACCCAATTAGGTTTTCCTGGACCAATTTAACTTGTCTAGCTATTGAATATGTTGACAATAAATACGTCCACGCTCTTGAGTATGTGAGAGAAAAATCAGCTCTTTAATCACCAGTAACACTAGTCTAGAAACAAGCCATCTGGCTTATCTCTGATATACTCTGGGATTGTATCATTCTATCTTTTAAAATACCATGCATAAATTGCTAACCTCAGAACAAACTTAAGTTCAGATCTCTACAAAAAAGTACAAGAAACTGTTTCTTTTAAGTATCTGGGAGTGATTCTAAGAGAAAGTCATCAACTGCTCTCACTGCTAACCACTTTCCATGGTGCCAGAAACAGAGAACAAATCTGAGCTCCTGGTTCAGATACAAGCCAATAAGAGAAGCATATTTTCACCCAGGTGCTTGTGTCACAGTCAGCCAGTACTGAAACAACACTGTACAAGCTGTTGCAGCTAGTTGATTTGGGTGGTTAAATATTGTCTTTGAACACATGTGAACAACTCTTCTGAACCTGAGTCATTCTCTCTCTCCCTCTCTCTCTCTTTCTCTCTCTCGCTTTCTCTATTTCTCTCTCTCACTCTCTCTTGCCTGCAGTGCAGGAGACCTGGTTTCAATCCCTGGGCTGGGAATATCACCTGGAGAAGGGAATGGCTACCCACTCCTGCATTCTTGCCTGGAGAATTCCACAGACAGAGGATCCTGGCAGGCGACATTCCATGGGGTTGCAAAGAGTCAAAGGTGACTGAGTGACTTTCACTTTCACTTTCTTTCATGTTAAAAAGGACTCACTAGGCTCCTCTGGTTAATGGTAACTACAAATATAGCTCCACAGACCCAAGTATCTGAGAATACTTCTGTAAAGAATATGTTCTAAAGTCAAGGGCACAGAGTTATCACAAGCCAACTCAACTCCAGTCTACTCCACAGCCATTAACTTAATAGGTTCTAGTACAAGAAACCTCTGGGAAAGGATTATCCTTAAGCTCCATGAGGATTAGAGGGACAGGAAATCCTTCTGTCCCTCTAAGGTTCCCCACTATGTACATGTGGAGTGGAGAGTTAAGAACAAGTTCCATCCTCTCTGCCTAACACTTCAGCAGCTCCTTCTTGGGGAAAAGTCACAGCTGCCACACTGAGTCACACTTTAAACCTTCTGGGTGAAGTTACTGTTCCTTCAAGACAGGAACCCAGGTTCCCTCTTCTTCTACTCTTCCCATTTCTGGCGTTGAAGAGGTGCACATGCAAGCCTGGGCTGAATCTGGATCACCATGACCAGTCTGCCTGATTACTTTGTGTAACTTTTTTTAAAAATCTGATCTGGCCTTCATCTCCCCTCCGCTCCAATTCTCCACCTACAACTGGGGAGGTAACTGTGACTGAGGCTCCTTGGAACAGAAAACACAGTTTAGCCTTCAAATCCCTCACTGGAAAAGCCAGACATGGAGGGTTACCAAGCATTCATCCAGCTATGAAGCAGTACTTCATTTCCCTGCTGGTGGGGAAACAAGTCATTCTTCAGTCCAGAACCCCACAGAAGGGGTAAGAGTGAAAGACGAAAACGTCAAAATCCCACCTTGAAATCCCTTTATCGAGAAGCCCTCAGCAACAGACAAAGGAAAATTTGCACTAAGTTTTTCTTTCTCTTTTTTCATGTGTCTTGACCTCAGTCTGACTCTCCTGAAGTCTTCCCCACTTCTACTAGCACATATTCAAATCCATGAATTTTCAATATGTCATCTTCTGAAGGAAATCCTCCCAGCCTGCCCAGTTAGATTTAAGCATCACCGCCTCATCTATCGCCTCATGTACCTTATTTATATCTCTATTAAGCACTTTATTTTAATTAGTTATTTAAATATAGCTCCCCTAATAAATCAGCTGTGCATCTCTGGCCTTGAGCACATTGTCAAGGTTGGTCCCTGCTATAAGGCACACCTCATTGCCTGTGAACTCCCACAGCACTTTGAGGGGCTCCTACTCGGTCCAGCAGCACTCGATCAGCACTATCCCCCCAACTCCTTTTCTTTTTTTTTTTTTTTTGGAAGAAATGGGGAGATTGGAAGGATTTTGTATCATAGATAAGCAGTCTGAACTAATCTGACTGCCCAACCAGGAAGAGCTAAAGGAGCAATGTTTTGCCTCAGCGGATCATAGCTCCATTTGGCCCAGAGCTATGGAAATTCTTAAATCATCAGGCTCAAAGGAAGATCCACAGAGAGTAGAAATCAATCATGACTCAATGTGAATGAAGCGCTAATGAAAAAATCAGGCAGGATAGGCAGAAGGTTGGGTTTCTGGTGGCGGAGGAAGTCCTCAGTGACAAAATGACCTTTGCGCAGAGACCTGAAAGGGGAGGAAGAGAACTAAGTGGGTGGTGTCCCAGAGTAAGTGGTAAGCCAAATCTCGGATTTCCACTGCTTATGCTCTTTAAACTAAAGCAATTGCCTCTAGGAGAGAAAGATGCCGATGTTCAGGAAAATAGCAGGAGAAAGAGCCCTATTCTTGACATTTAGGGCACATTAGGAAAGCAGTTCCCAAATCCCCAACAAGACACAGAGCACTATCCCCTGCCCACCAGGGTCCTCAACCACAGAGTCAGAGACTCCAAAAAGATGCCACGTAGTCATTTTCATTGACAGGAGTAGCAAACCACCCCAAATTGTAAAATGTTGAAGTTATAACTAGAGACTGTTTGATCTTTCATTGCTGTTTTCAAAGGCTGATGTACTAAGTGCTTTGTTATGGTTCCTATCGTGCAAGTCATTTGACTCTACTCTGAGTTACTCAGCTGTCACAAGACAGGAAATGGGCTGCAATAAGAAGAGTTTATTCAGAGCAGTGTGTCAGTTGCTCAGTCATGTCCAACTCTTTGCAACCCCATGGTCTATCCATGATTTCTCTAGATAAGAACACTCGAGTGGGTTTCCATTCCCTTCTCCGGGGGATCTTCCCAACCCAGGTATCAAACCAGGGTGTCCTGCACTGAAGGCAGACTTTTTACCCTCTGAACTACCAGGGAAAACTACAAAAATATGGTCCCGTATCATGTCTTCACTCAAGGCAAGGTTTACCTTTCCCAGGGAACTATTTGTCCAGCCCAGTTAATCACCCCCTACCAACCACAAGTAAAATATCATTCAGAAAGATGAGGTAAATGAGAAGATTACCTAAAAATTTTTGCACACAATTACTAAGTGACTGGAAGTAATCACCTCTACAACAAATAAATCTTTGTGGCATGAATGACATCTCCACAAGACTGTCCTTTCCTTTGCCCAATTTGTGCCAGTTCTTAAAAATAACTTCTGGTTTTAGGCTCATATTTATTTACTTAATAAACTGAGCCAGATATTTACAATAAACCAAGTACTCAGAGTGATTAACTACTTAAAAATGTGTGTATGTACATACACCTAAACAAAAACACACCAACTATATACATAGGTCTTGTGTGACCTTCATTTGGGAATATTTATATGCATGTCAATTATTTAGATTCAAGCATGAAGGTATGTTATATGTGTGTGAATGACTCTGTATCATGAGAGAGGCAGAAACAAAACGAAGGGACTGGGATAAGAAGCAAGTAAAATTACACTAGATGAGGTCAGGAGAATGGAGACTCATAAGAAAATGCAAATATGTTTAAAGTAAAAGAATGAACTGAGCCTTCACTCACTTATCTTCCCTCTACAATCATACTGACTGTGTATTAACTGCTTTGCCCGCATCCTGCATGCTCCCTATGTTCCTTATAGGTTAAACACAACCAAGATCTACCTCTAAAGCCAGTTGCAAAAACATCTATCCCACCAACTTTTAGTTGAAAAGTAATTATATTTTATCCTCCAAAAGAAAATCAGGCATGAAAACAGTCTCAAGAAAAATAAAAACTAGTATTCTCGCTTCACAAAAGAGACAAAAAGAGAAAGATTTAACCAAGAGAACACCTTCAGTTTCTGTCTTACCATCTATTAATTTTAAATTTGATTTTTCTTTTTATATCACAAAGCACTTATTCAAAGCTAGAAGAATCCAGATATCCATATATTGCCCTGCAAAAAGAAAACACTATTATTTGTATTTTTGTTCAAACACTGTAAGAATAAAAGAACTGTTTTTACAAGTGATGAGGTTCCTACAGATAACATTTACCCACAGGATCTGAGGCTTTTTTGTGACATAAAGTGCACAGTACTTTGAGGATGGTTACAGATGCAATGGCACAGAAAAGGCTTTTAACTTTGGCTCATTTCCTCTGACCACCATGCCTCCACTCTAAATTATAACCTCTCAAAGCTCCAGATCCTTTAAAACTAGCTTTTAAACTACCTTCCCTTGGTATCATCACAAAACAAGAATGCTTTCTTACTTGAAAATAAAAGCACAAAATTATTAGGACTCAGTAACTGTTCTCATTATTGCAAACCAATAAACAAGGCTCAAACATTTTTCCTAATAGCTGCTTCTTATTGAGCTGACAAGAAATAAATCCAAAAGAAACCAAAGAAAGATCTGCCTCTGCAATATAGATGGTTTCTTATTCAGAAACTATCTTTTATATCAGAAACCACTAGCGCAAATCCCACTGCTATCATTATCGTCCACAATAGAGTGGCAAGCTAAGCACTAAAACCCTGTCATTCATACTTGAGAATAATAGTTTTTTTAAAAATGGACTTACTGTATAGCACAGGGAACTAGACTCCATATCCTATAATAACCTGTAATGTAAAAGAATCTGGAAAAAGTACATATAGGTATGTGTATATATGTATATATAGGTATATACATATAACATATAAGTACATATGTATATATAGGTATATACATATAACTGCTTCACTTTGGTCTACACTTGAAACTAACATTATAAATTATACTTCAATTAAAAAAAAACTAAAATTCTAGGAAATTCCATTTTTAACTTAGCAATTTCTTTTTTGCTATAACCCAAAACAAATGCTATCTGCTAAGCAGACTCGCTTTTAGAGATCCTACAGTACCTTATACTGAAAGGAAAATATCAATAATAATAATAGGGTGAGGAAACATAAAAAGCATCAGGGCCTCTTCCCCTTGTTTGAGGCAGAAGAATCAGCTGGCATGGGCAGCAAGGCCAAGACCAAATGTTCAACAGGGCTGGCTGAAGATAGCAGCGCCAAGCCAAGGAGGTGACCAATTGATATAAGACTGGTTACATTACAGGGGGAGTTGAGAAATAAAATAAACATATTGAGGATCATGGGAGCCAAGGTTTTCAACACTGCGAAAGGAAACTATAAAAATGTGGAAGAAAGAATAAACCCTGCTGTTTGGGGTTGGAATTGGAGATATCAGGGTGAACATATTTTTAGACAGCTCAACTTATAGATATATACATACACAGGGATATATACACACATACTGTATATGGTATGTGATATATACATATATACATATACATACATACAAACAAACCTCTATTTCCTAAGTATGTTTACTAAGATCTAGAAACAAAGATATCTTAATAGCAATGAGCACCTCTAGAACCAAGAAGGTTCTAGAGGTGGTTTATAAATGTCATTTCCACCCAAAGGAACCAGATGAGTCTTAATAATTCTGAGGCTTGGGAAGAAAAAGTATAAGATAAGCCTGGACTATGTTTTAACATGATGAATTGAGAACATAGCACCAGTTCTGTGATATTTCTGCCCAAAACACATCACCTGAAACTCTCCGTGAGTAAACACCAGATAAACCCAAATAGAGAAGCATAATTTGGTGGTATTCTTCAAAGATAAAAGACAAGGACAGACTTAGGAAGAGTTCCAGTTGAAGGAGACCAAAGCACAGGATGATAGATACAAGGCATGGTCCTGGACGCTGCACCTATAAAGAACATCACTGGGTGACTGAAGAAGTATGAATGGGATCCATGGGTTAGACAGTAATATTGTATCAATATGAATTTCCTATTTTGATGGTTACATGAAGGTTATGTGGGAGAATGTCCTTGCTTTTAGGAAACACTTTCTGAATTACTAAGGAATTACTAGAGCATCATGTCTGCAACTTTTACTCTCAAGTCAAGAAAAATCTTTAAAATGTGTGAGAGTAAAGGGATAGAGAAAGAGAGGGAATATGATAAGACAATTGTAATAAATGTTAATACTAGTGGAATAGAAGTGAAGAACATATGAGAGTTCTTTGTCCTATTCTTGGAATGTTTCTGTAAGTTTGAAATCATTGTAAAACTAAAAGTTCAAAAAAGAAACATTTGGTCATAAATTTTCATATACTATTAAAAAAAGCCTTACCTTTCTATGAAGGGTCACAATCAGCTGTGAATTTTAAAAAAAAAAAATGGTATGCTGTGGCTATAGATAGAAGAGAACCTACATAACACTAAAAGCCCTCAAACACAATAAGGACATTAAAATGGCCTTTGTTAACTCTAAGTCTAAAAAAATGTGAACAGTAATTCTTATGCAAGACTTTGCTGATTAGAGGTGATATATTTTGGGGGGCATTACAAATACTTTCAGGATAAAACTGCAGAAAATCCCTGATATTCATGAAATAAGATGACCTATGTAGACAAAGAAATGTGTCAACCAGATTCTGCTTCAAGGATGAACTAGTAAGGAGTATGATCAGTAGAGGGTCTTCACGTCAGCAGACGCAATCACGTCCTCAGCTGCAGACAGAGAGTGGGCAGCCCTTCCTTGGGCGTTCCATTTCCTTCCACAGAGCAGGGGTGACCCAAAACAATGCCAAGGTCAATATCACCTCCAGAGCCACCGTCACTGGCTTGGCTGGGACTGTCCCTCTTGCATACAAGTTTCCTCTCTTTCTCAGCCCAGTCCTGTATCTTCTTCCTTTCACAGTAGTTGATCCCTGACATACTCCATGCACCCCCATTCCATCTCACCCCCATTCCATCTCACCCCCAGTCCATCTCAAAATGATTACTTCTGGGGAATCTAACCTACAACAAGTTCCTCCTATACTGTTTGTAAAGACACAGCTTGATATGGGCACACATTTTATAATTTTGTCTTCTGAGCGGGCAACATTATTTCTGATTCATAAGACAGTTGTGATTTTCTTAAGGTGAATTCTGCCCGTAACTCCCATCCATTTACCTTCTCATGCTGTGTGACAGAAGAATTGTACTTTCCCCTTTTCATGTTAGCCAAATATAAAAGATAATCATTGTTTAAACAACAAATTTCCCTCTTATGGTCCATTAGCTCCTGTGGCTGTTCCTGTAGTGAAATTGAAATATAACAAAATGATTTCCATGGCAATAGATAATAATCTAGTAAATGTGAATTCTGACTTAGCTACAGAACAAAATAAAAGAAGATTACAGGACTGCGATGGGACTAAATTTCAATTTCTGTGTGTGTATTTTCAGTATCACATTTGAAACAAAGAAAATAGACAAATTCATATGCACAGAACTAGGAAGAGTGAAACTCTAATTAAAGGCTAAGTTTAAAAAATACATCTCGATCATCAATGTATATTATCACTCCCTACCATTACTACCAGGATACATTCAACTATCACAAAAAATCTTACTTAAAAATTTGATACTTTTTATTTGAGACTCTATTATGTACTATAATTTCGGTTCCAATTACTAATATATCCCATTATGTTCATTTTTACTAATAATTACAAGTATGGTTATGGATAATATGTAAATGAAAGATTCTCAAACACCTACAGAATCTTTAGTAAAGCAGAGGAATAGAGGAACTGCAGCATTTCTGAGCATCACAAATACAGTAGCAGATCTCTTGCCAGACTCTCAGTTAACCAGCCTCTCCATTCGTCCCTGTGAAACATACAGGCTGGAGCCCTTGGGCAGCCAATCTTTACCATATACCACTTTTCTCCCTCCCAGCCCTCTGAGTTGTACACTCAAAGATGATTGTTTTGTCCCCACACTTATTATCAGTTGTTCTTGTTGCTGTGCAAATTGCTCATAAACTGATGCAATCAAAGTGCAAAAAGGCAAGAATTATTGTAACTAAGAAAAACAAGTACTTTACATCACTAAAATCTAATAAAGATTAATCACTAAAAATATTGGGGCTTCCCAGGTGGTGCTAGTGGTAAAGAATTTGCTTTCCAACGCAGGAGACATAAGAGACACGGGTTCAATCCCCAGGTCAGAAAAATCCCCTGGAGACAGGCATGGCAACCTAATCCAGTATTCTTGCCTAGAGAACTCCATGGTCAGGGGAACCTTGTGGGCTGCAGTCAATAGGGTAGCAAAAGGTTGGACATGACTGAAGTGACTTAGAGCGTGCGCACACACACACACACACACACACACACACACACACATTAATATAAACATAATCGGTATGAAGAAGCCTAGACTAGGTAATTAGAAAAAAATTATTCAAATCTAAAAGGATTCCACACTCAGAATGCTTTGTGTCTTAATTTTTCTTTTTAAATAAACCAGACTAATTTATTGCAGATAACACATCGCGCCTGTGCCTTACACAACAATGATTATGCAAAATTCCACAGTTTTCAAAGGAAAGAGTTTCAGCCTTACAACAGAAACTGGCAAATAGAGATAAGAGTATGAGTTCAAGGAAGCCTGGAGAAGATTCTTTAATATTTATCAATTCAACCACACCTCTCTTTTATTTGACTCCACTCATTAGATGCAATTACTGCCATCTGTTCTTAAGGACGACAGTGAGCATCATCTCATCCCTGATCTGCGATAGGCATTGCCTGCATCTCAGGCTAATGTTTCCTGGTTTCCAGCGAAGGCTCAGCAAGCGTTTTTTCCCTGCTTGTTTCACAGTCCTGGCCTTGTTTTGCATATACGGATCCTTCATTACCAACTAGACTTTCTTTGTGTCCAGTGTATCACATCTGAAAATTGTATTTTCTCTTTGGACACCTGCTACACAAGATGGAACTCAGAAAAGAACTTATTCTTGGATCCACAGGTACATTACTTAGTGAGACACATATCCAACCCGCTAAGTACTCTTGCTTATACTGGCTAACTAGGAAAAAGGGTACCTGGACCACTGAAGGCTCTTTTTATTCTTCTAGCCACATTTTAGTGGTCAATGTTTCCTGCCCACTGGAAATGCTCAAGAGCTATCATAAATAGTTTTCTGCCATGGGCCCAGCATTTGTAGCTTGAGATCCCAAAGCACCTAGTGTGACTACTTTTTACTCTGTTCCAGCCCACTCTCATCTTCCTGAGCTACCACTCAACTCATTTCCCATCAATCTATTACATCCTTACCTCCCTTCTTGAACGTTTTGGCCTTGAACTCAGTGCTTCCCCTATTATGCTTGAGCTGTTTTTATTCTACACCACTTCTGACATCAGACAAGTGTTTCTCCTCCTGACATCAGTGAATTCTAATACCTCTGGGTGTCCTATAATCCAGTCAATTGTGACACTGAGTTCCTGGGGTTAGCTTCAGACTCCCCACAACCTGCTTTCACTATAAATGCCAGTCACAAGTATCAAGTCCCCAGGATATCCACATTTCTGTCCAACTTGGCAAGGGGTTCCCACAACAGACTCTCCCTGCAGGAGTCAACAATTCACCAGAATGGCTCATTCAACTCTCGAAGACGCTTTTATACTATTACCAGCTTGTTACAATGGACACAAAGGAAGAACCAAATGAAGGGGTACATAGGATGAGATCCCAAAAGATCCCAAATATGAGACTACACGTACCCTGGAAGTTGGGGTCTGCTCCCCTCCTAGCACATGGGTGCATTCAACCAATTCTGAAGCTCCTTGAACCCTGTCATCTAGGGCATTTATGGAGGTTTCATTACATAGACAAGACTCATTAAATCACTGGTCATTGGTGATCTACTCAATCTCCAGTCTCTCTCCACTAGCCAGAGGGTGTTGGGTGGGGCTCAAAGTTATAAGTTTCCAGTCAAGGCAGGTGCTGTTTTGGTGACCAGCCCTATCCAAAGCTATCAAGGGATCCATTGAGACTTTTTACTAGAACAAAAGATGTTCCTACCACTTCTACCACTCAGAAAATGTCAAGTGTTTTAGGAGCTCTGTGCCAGAAGGTGGAAATATAGATCAAATCTCTCTCTCTAGGACCATAATAAGTTAACTCTTTCTTCCTTTTGCTATAGACAACAAATAATAGCTCTCTGTGACCTAGCCTCTTTAACTGTTCCTCTCACACTACCTCTGGGGCTTCCCTTGTGGCTCAGCTGGTAAAGAATCTGCATGCAATGTGGGAGACCTGGGTTCTATCCCTGGTTTGGGAAGATCCCCTGGAGAAGGAAAAGGCTACCTATCCCAGTATTTTGGCCTGGAGAATTCCATAGACTGTATAGTCCATGGGGTCACAAAGAATCAGACACAACTGAGCAACTTTCACTCACTCACTTACTCACTTTGTCTCTTAGAAGAAACTTCTCCCATTTATCCTTTCTTTCCCTCTTCCTTGCCCAAGTCTGTACCAGGTAACAGCTAAGATTTAGATTATGCATTTTTGATTAGACGTAATCTGTCAGCTGCTCTGCTCAGACTATCTGCTGTGTGTATACTCTGCATGCTAGGAGGAGCTGTTTAATTTCACTCCTTGGAGAAGGAAATGGCAACCCACTCCAGTATCCTTGCCTGGAGAATCCCATGGGTGGAGGAGCCTGGTAGGCTACAGTCCATGGGGTCGCAAAGAGTCGGACACGACTGAGCGACTTTTTACTTTTACTTTTTGCTTAGTAACTACAGAACATCCAGCTAAAGACTAGCAAGCAGGTATTCCTTCTGCTCACTTCTGATGTCTGTATCAGAAGCTTTCTCTATCTCCTTTATACTTTAATAAAACTTAATTACACACACACACACACACACACACACACACAAATAATTTCACTCCTGACATTGTATATAGGAAATAATTGCTTACAGGTTCAATGTCTCTAGAAACACCACTCCTCTGGGAAGAACATATCTATTGCTTAATGTTCATTGACTGTTTTACTTTTAAAATCCTCCCACAGCCATTCCCAACTGCCAACTTTTCAGTCTAATGTCTAATATGAGTGGAAATTAAAGCTTAGTCTCTGCCTACATAAAAATGTACCCCTACTTGAAGATAAGCAGTCCCTTTAGAATCCTTTTTCTCTGATGCTATGCTCACATAAATGGGTTCTATACATGTATCTTTTTCCCAAAAAGAACAGGCCTAAAGACAGCCAAGAGATACAGGATAGACAACTAAACATCATTCTGAACAGAAAAACAATTTTTTTTTCATTGCCATCCTGTTACATTTTCAAAATTTTCTCTCAGTGATGATAACCTTGTTAAAAATTGATCTTTGAGAGAGGGAACAGTAATTGATCAGCCTGCTAGTTCACTCTCCCATCTGCCAACCAATGTATTGCATTTATTAGGATACAATTTTTAAAATATTCTGTCATCTCTGGAATCAGCATTTATTTTACAGTCAATGACAGCATAGTTTAAGTAACTTTTTCTTTCTTGATGGTATATAAAAATAAGGATGCATCTCAGATTTGATAAAATTTAAGTTCCTCTCCCAGCAGCCTCTGGTTGGCCACCAGAGATAACTAATGTAAAACACTTAGAATTGGATATGGAATACAGGAAAAGTACTCAAATTGTATTTGCTGTGCGCATGTTTCTAAACATGAAAGAACAGAAAATTCAAAAATAAACACAGATTAAGTTAGAGATCTGATGCATTCTCCTTACTCAACTTTGTCTCTGAATGCATTTTGTTTCTGTCCTAATTTTATATACTTCTCATTTGTCCCCATGTACATGTGAGTCCAGTAAAAAATATGATGCAATTTCAAAAGGTTATGCTAAATGACCTGGCTCAGAGTATCCAAATCCAATAGATTAGCATCTTTTCATATCAAAGACTTTTAATATCCTTTAAGATCCAATAAGATCCTTTCACTAGCTACCAAATCAAAAGACTATTTGTATAATGTACTATAAAAAAATCTCACTGGATAATAGACTAGAAGACAATTCCGCAGTTAGGAATCTTTGAAAATGAATCTAATCTTTTCTCTTTTTTTTTAACTAAAAGTGAAAGTGAAAGTCGCTCAGTTGTGTCTGACTCTTTGTGATTCTTCTGTGAATTTTCCAGGCCAGAATACTGGAGTGGGTAGCCATTCCTTTCCCCAGGGGATCTACCCAACCCAAGGACAGAACTCAGATCTCCTGCATTGCAGGCGGATTCTTTACCATCGGAGCTGCCAGGGAAACTAAAAGTACCAAGTTATAATTTCAAATGATATGTTATTTTCCTTCGACATCACTCTGCTACACTTTGTCATTTTTTTCTGTCTCCATACATAATCAGCTGAAATGTATTTCTAATTCAATTAGAGAGCAGTCAGTTAAATTTTCAAATTGTAGCCCAATTTTGCTTTCCTAATCATATATTATTATTACTTCTACTTGTTTTTACTGTATACTGTAACATATGGTAACTTCAGGAAAATCATTTTACTTCTTGTTAATGGATGTGCTAGTATAAGAAATAGCCAGATTTTAAAATAAGCTCAGCATCAATAATTATTAGAATAATGCAAATAAAAACCACAATGAGGTATCACTTTACACCAGTCAGAATGGTTATCATCAAAAGTCCACCAATAATAAAATACTAGAGAGGGTGCTAGAGAAGGAAACAGCAACCCACTCCAGTATTTTGCCTGGGAAAGTCCATGGACAAAGGAGCCTGGTGGGCTACAGTCCATGGGGTCGCAAAGAGTTAGACATGACTGAAGCGACTTAAGATGCATGTAGATAGAGTGTGGAAAAAAGAACGCCTTCCTACACTGTTGGTGGGACTGTAAACTGGTGAAGCCCCTATAGAAAACAGTATGGAAGTTCCTCACCTTAAAAATAAAGCTACCATATGACCCAGCAATCCCACTCCTGGGCATATACTTCAAAAAGATGAAAACTAGTTCAAAAAGTTACCTACACCCCAATGTTCACAGTAACAATATTTGCAATAGCCAAGACATAGGCACATCCCAACTGTCCATCAATAGATGACTGGCTTCAAAAGATACGGTATGTATACATGCCATATATGTAGATATATATATACCATTTACAATGGAATATATGTGTGTGTGTGTATATATATATATATACACCATATACAATGGAATATATATGTGTGTGTGTGTGTATATATATATATATATACCATATACAATGGAATATTTCTCAACCATAAAAAATGAAATATTGTCATTTGCAGAGACATGTATGGACCTAGAAAAATAACATACTAAATGAAGTCAAACAGAAAAGACAAATATTACATGATACACTTTTATATGGAATCTAAAAAGTAATACAGAGTAATCTATATACTAAACAGAAATAGGGTCACAGATATAGAAAACAAACATCTTTTTACCATAGCGGAGAACGAGGCAAGAAGGGATAAACTAGGAATACGGGTTTAGGAGTATCGTGAAGAGCTGGACACAACTGAGCAACTTTCACAGACTCACAGACTATCATATAGAGAAATATTGGCTGGCAGCTTACCAGTATAAAAACACTATTACTCAACATATGTTACCAGTCTGCAATTGTTAATTTTCTTATTATAATGTTTAAGGCTACAGAAAAAAAAAGTTTTCAAATTATAAATTACATTTAATACATATATCCACAATGTCTACATATTATATATTCTCCCAGTCTGGTATACACATACATACTTTATTTTTCAATTATTGGAATTATGGCAACATTACATAGTTTGTTTTTTTGTGTTTTTTTTTTTTTTAAACTGGACAATTTTCCCTCAAGGAATTCAAAACCATAGGAATGCACAGTACTATAGAATTATTGGAAAAACAAATCCTCATGTAAGTGAACTCACCACTTCAAACCTGTGCTGTTCAAGGGTCAACTAATTACAATAGCAAACAAGTCCTTTAACCTTTACAGGCCATGGCATCCAATTCAGAAATGGGTCATTTCTTAACAAGACTACCTACTCAGTTTAGTTCAGTTCAGTTCACTCACTCAGTCATGTGCGACTCTTTGCGACCCCATGAATCGCAGCACTCCAGGCCTCCCTGTCCATCATCAACTCCCAGAGTTCACCCAAACTCATATCCATCGAGTCAGTGATTCCATCCAGCCATCTCATCCTCTGTTGTCCCCTTCTCCTCCTGCCAATCCTTCCCAGCATCAGGGTCTTTTCCAGTGAGTCAACTCTTCTCATGAGGTAGCCAAAGTATTGGAGTTTCAGCTTCAGCATCAGTCCTTCCGATGGAAACTGAGGACTGATCTCCTTTAGGATGGACTGGTTAGATCTCCTTGCAGTCCAACAGACTCTCAAGAGTTTTCTCCAACAATTTCAAGATTCCATGATGACATTACTTCTCTTTCCAGAATCTAGTTTTATACTCCTTTATACTCCCTGCTGCTGCACTTCCAACCTGGTGATATTCTCTTGTGCCCACTTTCCAACCTTCACCTTCTCTACTTCACCCCAATGTCCATTTAAGATGTTCCTACCCTGTTCTCTTTAAGTCTTTTCTATATGATCAACTATCTATATATGTAGTCTGAATGACAATACAGTTTAATGTATCTTCCTCATGCTCAGTTTATATTCAAGTAAACTGCCAAACTCAGTGGGAAGATATTAGTGGCATGGAATATTCAGACATGGAGGGTGGGGAGGAGCTCTCAGCCTATCTGCTTACATCTTTGAAAAGCATACTGCATGAGGCATGACTGCATATCTACTGAAATATAATGTCTTCAAAGTGAAGATTATTAGCATCCTTCAAACCCGTCAATCCTAAAGGAAATCAATCCTGAATATTCATTGGAAGGACTGATGTTGAAGGTGAAGCTCCAATACTTTGGCCACCTGATGCAAAGAGTTGACTGATTGGAAAAGACACTGATGCTGGGAAAGGATGAGAGCAAGAGGAGAAGAGGACAAAAGAGGATGAGATGGTTGGATGGCATCACTGACTCAATGGACATGAGTTTGAGCAAACTCCAGGAGATAGTGAAGGCAGGGAAGCCTTGTGTGCTGCAGTTCATGGGGTTGCAAAGAGTCAGACACAACTGAGTGACTGAACAATAACATAATTTTACAAATCTCATTTCTATAATAATCACCAATAAAAGTGATTTGTTTATTTAAGTGATTGATTTATTTAAGTGATAAAACACTTAGATTTTTTTACAGTTGCATCAAAAAAAAGATTATACTGATAAGTTTTCAAATGTATTCTGATGAGGAAAATTTTGTTTGTGGGGCAAGTTGGTTACGTTTTTATCACGATGTAATTGACACCTAACATTATATTAGTTTCAGCTGTATAATATAATAATTCAATATTTGCATCTATTGTGAAATAATTACCATAAGTCTAGTTACTCATCCATGGTTAAAATATTTTTTCAGGTTATAAGAACTTTTAAGATCTCTCCTAGCAACTTTCAAAATAGTACATAGTATTCTTACGTATAGTCACCATGGCAGACATCACATCTCCAGGACTTACTCTTAAGTCTAAGTTTGTACCTTTTGGTTACCTTCACGAGCTTCACCTACCCTCTACTCCCAGCCTCTGGCAACCACCTATCTGTTCTCTGTATCTATACCTATTCAGTATTTTTTGTGTTTTTTTCTTTTGAGATTTCACATATAAGTGAGATCATACACTATTTGTAGTTCTCTGTCCAATTTATTTCAATTAACAAATGTCCTCAAGGTCCATCCACATTGTCCCAAATAGCCAAAAAAAAAAAAAAAAAGGCTTGGTTTTTTGTATTTTCTGCTTTGTTTCCTCTAATCTAGTTTTTCTTAAATATTTACATAAATTTATGCAATAATTTCATTTTGGACTAAACAGATTTGCTTTTATTTTCTAAGGATTTGAAGACATGTGTTGAGATTATCTTGAGATGCAATAAAATTCAGCCTATGGTCCAAATGTAACCCACCAAGGTAAAACATGAGTTAAAATTAAGTCAGTAAAATAAAATTCCAACTTCCATTATTAAACAATAGTGAAAATGCATAATTATTAAGAATAGTAGCATATGTTAAATATTTTCTGATTGCTTACCTATACTGAGAGATATGGGGGACCAAAGGCAATTAAAACCAGTTTTCTGTCCCAAGTGTATACTCCCAAGTGTAAAATAGAGAGATGCATGCTCAACTAACAATAACACAAGGCAGAATAAAATGGTTCTTTAAAGAAAAGTGAATCCTGTGGCTGCATAAAAGAATTTTAGCATTTAAAGGATATATAGATAAGTGAAATGCAAGAGACCCTGGTTCGATTCCTGGGTCAGGAAGATCACCTGGAGAAGGGATAGGCAACCCACTCCAGTATTCTTGCCTGGAGAATTCATGGACAGAGAAGCCTGGTGGACTATAGTCCATAGGGTCACAAAGAATTTGGCACGACAGCAACTAACACACACACATAGATTATCCACATAATGAAATGAAGTCACCCTTTTCTTTAATATGCTGCTTTGTTCACATTATTTAGTCAAATCTTAAACTTCCATTTACTATAAATCAAACTGAAATTCCACAAGGAGACATTAAAAACCTTCCATCTCTCTGAATATCCAATCTGTTTCCTATTACCTTCCCAACAGGAAATTTCTGTTCCAGCCTCAGTGCCCTCTTGGTTCCACAAGTATATCATCTTCATTTATGTCTACTGACATCTGTTTTTCCATAGCCATCTTAACACAATAAATCCTCTCCCTCCTATCCAAACTTTTTCCAGCTCAACTCAAGCAGCATTTCTTCCAGAAAGTCCTCTTGGATCATCCAAATCCCTACTACTGTCTTCCTTATCATGTATCATTCATTTTGGTAACAAATCTTATTCAGTTTTAAATTACTATCTGCTGTTTTCATACCAACTAGGTTAACATTTTTTAAGTCAAGTGGTTTGTCATTTCTTTATTTTGTACTTCCTAAGATTTGAACTGTGGTGTTGGAGAAGACTCTTGAGAGTCCCTTGGACTGCAGGGAGATCCAACCAGTGCATCCTAAAGGAAATCAGTCCTAAATATTCATTGGAAGGACTGATGCTGAAGCTGAAGCTCCAATACTTTGGCCACCTGATGTGAAGAATTGCCTCATTGGAAAAGACCCTGATGCTGGGAAAGATTGAAGGCAGGAGGAGAAGCGGGTGCCAGAGGATGAGATGGGTGGATAGCATCATTGACTTGATGGACATGAGTTTGAATAAGCTCCAGGAGTTGGTGACGGACAGGGAAGCCTGGAGCGCTGCAGTCTATGGGGTCACAAAGAGTTGGACATGACTGAGTGACTGAACTGAACTCCTAGGATATTTAGTATACCACTTGTTGGATAGTAAACATTCAAAATGTATGTGCTGTTTTAAAAGGATCCAAAAAAAAAAAAAAAAATCTAGTCTAACAAATTTCTTCACACATGAAAAATAAATAAATAAACAAAAACCCCACAAAACATTAAATAACTGTTCCAAACCACACAGTTTGAGAGTCAAGTCTGAAAGCTAAAATTCTGTATTCTTCAGGTTGCTCAAGTCTGAAAGCTAAAATTCTGTATTCTTCAGGTTGCCAAGAATCCTGTAGTGTGTCCTGAAAGGGTATGAGCAAAGATACCTTCCTTTTCATATAATATTGTTAAAGTCGGGATCCTCTGATTTAAAAAAGTAACTTGAATTCAGAATGTGAAATGACCATCGTAGTAAAATGTAATATTTGGGCAAAATTAGTTATTCTTGAAGGGTGTGTGTTTTTTTAACCAACTTATTATGGTAAGGGCCATACCTGAAACAATTCCAAACACATACACTAATTAATACCAAATGACAGCGTAACACACTAGGAGTTTTTACCATGGAAGCATGACCTACCCATCCTGTTTTTGCCCTAGCTCCCAGTACTTTATCATAAAATACCACATAAATTCACACTAGTCAACTGTTTCTTCTAAAACATTTTGGAATACAGGACATAAATTTATCTAAAGATGACTAGTATACAAAAAACTCAGGTTCATTGTGACACAATTAAAACTGGTTACCACAGTTTGAAATACCAAAGCTGTAGAAATTATAGAGAGCCTTAGGAGTATTAGGATTTGCTGAGAGCCTTTTAGCAAAAGAGGGCTTGCCCAACTACTATTGTAATGACAATGAAAATTTTTCCTAATGATCTCATCTGTAACACATTACATTTGACAGCATATAAGTGCTATCAAATAGGCACATAAGGAATACCAATTATGACCACATTCACCCACAAGAGAAAAATGACTTTCGAGCACAACTCTGTTTTTAGTGCTTTATGGAACTTCCCCTCCCCCATTTAGAAATAATCAACTACATAAAACAGTTCATAGAAAACTCAAGCACTTAACTATCTCAGTGAAGAGAGGTAGAAAGAAAATCTATATAAACTTCACTTCCGGTCCATTTGAAAAAAAAAAAAAAAATTCAATTTGGAGAGAAAACTCACCTCTTCCTTAAAGTCCCTACACACTAAAAACAAATTCATTCTACACTTTCATATTTGACAAAGACAATAACATCAAAAAGCAAACCACAATTCCCTGAAGGAATCATGTCAATTGGTATTTCTAAAATTAATTCAGTGACCTATAATAATGTGAGTTTTCTACACATAATGTCTATAAGTAGGAAATGCAAAAATTTCAGAATCACTTCTGGTGTCAAAATTCCAAAAAGATATGTCTAAGCAGTTCCTTAATTCCTACTTCACCTTGCAGCTGCAGCTGCTGCTTATAAGAGTGTCAGAAAAATTAAAATTTCACCAGGAATAGCTTGTGAGAACTCCAATCCTACAAATTAAATGCGAGTTTAACCAAGATTTCTTATAATATCTCTGTCATATTTCTAAACTAAGCCATCACACATCTGTGAAATCCCTTTTACCAACTATAGTTTGATGATTTCTCACCTGCTTACACAATTCATTCTTTAGTTACTTAGGAAAGGTGCAACAACATTCTTCAAGACTCCAAAGGTCTTAAATTATTAAAAACGCTCAAATTTAAAGGATTTATCTGTTATTTTCAAAGTCTCTTCCTCTAATTTCACTATTTCTGAATACACAGCTCTCCCCAACAAAAAGAATGGCTGAAAATTCAGGAACAGGAAGTTTCAACTATATCATCTTAATAATGCCACACATTAGAGTATACCCAAAAAAATGTATTTGGAATAATGCACCAACGTACATTAATTCTAATGTGATTAGAACCTCACACCCAAATATCTAAAGAATTCTGAGCATTTTACATGATACCACTCCATACGTTCTAGAGCATGATTAATAAAGTATATTAAAGCAGTAGTATGTCTAAGACCAAAAAATATTAGAATATTTCATATTTATGTTTTACATTATTTGCCCAATTACAAATGTAAGTTAAGATAAACATAAATTGTAACCTAAACACATTCTTTGAGCTTTCCTTCTGCATCACTGTCTTCGTTCCAATCTCCCTGGTTCTATGTATTATACTAGCCCAGGGCCCAGCTAAGGGAAGAACTAAGATCTCTTCTCATTCTCTATTCACTATCCAACTCAGAGGTCAGCAAACTATTACCTACCTGCAAGCCAACTGCAACCAACGCTAGTTTTTCTAAATAAAAGTTTATTAGAACATAGCCACACCCACTTAATTATCATTACAGAAAATGCCAGCAGAAGGGCAAAGTTTAATGGTTGCGACAAAGACAACTTGGCGCTTCTGACTTTTCAGAAAAGGTTTGTCAATCCCTGTCTAGAGGAACTCACTCAGATCCACAGCTTTTTATCTATACTCTGAGAAATCACCAAATTCTATCTTCAGTCTGGACCCAGAATTGCCATCCAACTTTTTGGGCCCATCTACTCTCATATTTCTAGTAGGCATGCAAATTTGATATGTCTAAAAATGGTAACTTGATTTCTACCCACCCCTACCTGCTCTTAAGCTTTTCATGTCTCAATATATCCATCAGAATTCATCTAATTGTTCAGGCCAAAGTCTTCAGATACATCTTTAATTCTTTTCTTTCTCTTACATTTCTCTCATATCCTTATCCCAACCATCAGAAAATTATATTATCAAAATATACTCAAAATCTGGCCACTTCTTGCCCACTGTAATGCTATCACTCCAACTCAAGTCACAATCATTTCTCACCTGTACCACTGCAATAACTCCTGACTGGCTCCCTGTTGCTGCTCTCTGCCCCTTACATTGTATTATCACAAAGCATCTGGAGTGATCATGGAATCCCACTGCTGAAAATACTTCAAAGGCCACACAGGGCATGACCATCACAGCCCTTTAGGATCTGGCTCCTTTGGTTTCTCCATACAGACCTCCTTATTCTCAAGTATCGTCCTGCCCAGTTTCTTTGCGCTTACTGTTCTTTCTGGAAAATTCTTCCCTCCAGATACCAAGTTGCCATGCGTCTTCATTTTATTCAGGTCTCTGTTCAAATATTATGTTAAGCTAGAGGCCACCTTCCTCAATCACTCTAAGTTATTGACTCCTGTCAACTCTACAACCCAGCTGTAGTCAGATTCCCTGGGAAACAGTGCAAGACTCAGATGTGCATGCATTTAGGGGAGCACTTTCAGGAACAACATCTGGAAGGGAGTAAAGGAAGCAGGACAGGTAGATAGAGAAGTTGAACTGCAGTGAGGTTATAACAGAGACTTCAGTCAATGCCACTGGAACCTTGAGTGGGAATGGCACTTCAGAATTTCCCAACTAAGCCAAGAACCTGAGTTCTTAGCATGTTATAATGCACCAATATGTGGGCTCAGAGTTCTCCCAGAGAGGGGGCATGATTTTGGATAAGACACATAAGAACATGCTTTAGAGAAACTATGGAAACGTAATACTGCTCTACACAGTGACAGTATACCTATAATTAAAAAGGCAAAGATTAACAAGTGTTGACAAGGATGTGGGGAAACTAGAAATTCATACATTGCTGGTGGAAATGTAAAATGGTACTACAGTTGCTTTGGAAAACAGTTAAAAGTTTCTTTAAAGGTTCAACACAAATTTATCAAACAATCCAGCAATCACACACCCAGGAATCTACCAAAAGAAACAGAAATATATGTATATGAAAAGACTGGTAAAGAATATTTATAGCACCACTCTGTAATATGTAAAAAACACAAATAAACCAAAGGTCCATTAAATGGTGAATAAATTTTAAACATGGACTATATCCATACGAGGAATACTCTTCAGCAATAAAAGTGAATAAAATACTGGCATCTGCTAGAATATGGATGAGCCTCACAAACATTATGTTCAGTAGAAGGAGCCAGACACAAAAGACAATTTATGATCCCATTTAAATGAAATGTCCATTAAAGGGAGAAAGCAGGATGTTGGTTACCTGGAGCTGGGGTAGGAAGGAGGAGCGTCTGCAAACATGCACAAGAAATGTTTGGGAGCTCACAGAAATGTTCTAAAATTGGATAGAGGTGATGACTACACAACTCTCAAAATATCACTGCTTTTCAGTCTTAGCATGGGTGAATTTTATGAGATATAAAGGAAAAAGACAAAAAAGATTGTTGGCTGATTCTTGAATTAACTAACGTAATATAATGACAGTGATAGCTGATACTCACTGAGTTTGCTAGGGGTCAAGAATTAGTCTGAGTTTCACATGTATTAACTCATTTAATTTTTACCATAATCCCATCTTCATTTCAGAGGTGAGATAACTGAGGCTCAGGGAAATTCAAGTAACATGCTCATATAGTAGTAAAAAATATATTAAGAATATATTAGTTGACTCCTACTCATAAAAATAAATCATTCTACCTTGAAATACTAATAGCCTTTAGCTGAATTACCAGCAAAACCAGAAGATATCACAATAGATACCATGTGTGTATAAACATGGCAAGTTTACCATAAGCATACTTAAGATGGTCCAGGTGACCACCCTGCAACATATCTAATTATCTCTATTAGCCATTGAAACCAACAATAAATATCCTATTACAGGACAGTTTGGTCAGTAACTGGTGCATATTCAGTGAGAGAATTACTGTAAACAAATACAAAACATCTATGATCTTGTCTACTGTATCAATATGTTCATACAGATATAGAAATATCACTACAGTTTATGAAATACAACTTTATTCTCTTAGAGTCAAGCATAAACATACACAAACACACAATGAGTCACATACACTCTATAATAAAAATTTTTCTAGCACAACATGTCACAAAAATGAAGGCATATCATTGTTCCTATAACTGAAATGTATGATGAGACAAGATGAGATGACAATGTATTTTGTCTTTTTCATATAAAAAAAATTTAGTTATAAATTTCACATGGCAGTAAACCAACTTGAATGGAAAACTTGGGGACAATAACGTTTTGTGCATCTTCCAGAAAAATACTCTTAAATTTAGGTATAGATTTAGACAAGAAAGCTGATAAATGAACTATCTGGTAAGTAGTTAATATTTTTTTTAAACTAAAGCACCTTGAATAAATGACCACCACGCCTATATATTTCAAAACAATTTATTTTAAACAGTCTAATAAAACACAATACCCAGACACTGGAAGAAACAGAATGTTTAAATAACACTAAATTCACCTTCAATACCTTTCCAACCTAAGACAAAAATCGACATCAGCACTTTCTGCCTAAATGATATATCGATGAAGGCTAGAATAAAAATGATGCTTTTAAAAATGCCATTTATAACTGAGAATAAATGTTTCTAAGCACTGACATGCTTCTGTCAGTTAAATTGCTTTTATGTGGAAATATTTTTCCCTAAATCTTTCATCTACTATTTTTATTTAAAAACTTTGTAATTAATTTGTGTTCCAAACTAATAATTAATCAACTATTTTTATGTATTGACTATACAAATCAGCAGAGAAGGCAATGGCACCCCACTCCAGTACTCTTGCCTGGGAAATCCCATGGGCGGAGGAGGCTGGTAGGCTGCAGTCCATGGGGTCTCGAAGAGTCGGACACGACTGAGCAACTTCCCTTTCACTTGTCACTTTCATCCATTGGAGAAGGAAATGGCAACCCACTCCAGTGTTCTTGCCTGGAGAATCCCAGGGACAGGGGAGCCTGGTGGGCTGCCATCTCTGGCGTCGCACAGAGTCGGACACGACTGAAGCGACTTAGCAGCAGCATACAAATCAGTAATGTGAATATTTAAACCATTCATTTAAAGTTGAAGAAACCATTCCATAACAGAAATGTAATTCTAATCCTTAATTCTCTTAAAATGTAAACATGTCTGCCTAGAAAGCAATGTATCAAGAATAAATTTATGATTCAATATGGATATCAGCCTAGACCTAAAAATTTGCAGATTTATATAACCATGCACATTTAGTAGTCCTCCTAAGTAACAAATAACCATGAGTGACTTTCATAACTCAATACACACTATGGTAAGAACCATTACAACAGCATGTATTCACTCTGAGTCCCAATTCAATTTTAAAAGAACCTGTAGATATTGTCAATGTAATGAGTTAAATAACTGATGTGCACCAAAAAGAGGGAATGGATGACCAAAAGGGTATTATACTCTATGAAAAAAATCTCTATGGATATTATTCTAAGATATTAGTATAACTTTCATTAAATGACCTTTTGGTCTTTATAAAACAGTTCTTTGAAATCTCTGAAAATAATGTACTACAACATAAAGCTTGCTTCTGAAAGTAACTAGATTCTATATTCAGGTATAGAACAACTACATTTAACACAATGCATTTCAGTGGAAAAAGTAACTTTGCTGGACTGCTGTAAAATTGCTCTCCCAATTGTCTATATAACTACAAAATGAATAAAATATATAAAGCTATTTCAGATATTGAACAAAAGGCAATAGCCCTGTGAATTAAGAGAAGGGAAACAAATCAGGTGCTAAGACTTCCCATATTTCATTCTAAAGGCAAAGTCCAATCTGTGGTACAGAGATTGTTGTTTAGTCACTAAACTGTATATGACACTTTGCGACCTCATGGACTGACTGTGGCCCACAAGGCTCCTTGTCCATGGGGATTTACCAGGCAGGAATACTGGAGTGGATTGCCATTTCCTTCTCCAGGTATAGGGAAGGGGAATCCAAAAAAAGAAACTTAACAGACCATGTAAGAAACAAAAGTTACTGTCTGGGGCAGAGTACTGGTTGGGATGGGGGTTGGGGGGGAAGGTGGGGAGAGCTATGTAGGAAAAAAGCTGAAGTAATTGGCATAGGAATCCAGACAGTCTCTGAGTATCCATGTGTTCCGAATAGGATAAATAAAGGTTGAAAGTGAAAGTGAAGCTGCTCAGTTGTGTCCCACTCTTTGCAACCCCATGGACTGTAGCCCACCAGGCTCCTCCATCCATGGAATTCTCCAGGCAAGCATACTGGAGTGGGTTGCCATTTCCTTCTCCAGGGGTTCTTCCTGACCCAGGGATCATACCTGGGTCTCCCACATTGTAGGCAGATGCTTTACCATCTGAACCACCAGGGAAGTCCTTAATAAAGGTTATTTTTATATATAAATAAATGTTAAATACTATTTAAAGGAAATAGTAAAGTTCAGCTAAAAAATGTACTGGGTTGGCCAAAAGGTTTGTTTGGATTTTTCTTTTCCTGAATGAACCTTTTGGCAAATAAATCCTAGAGTCCAATAAATCCTAATGCTCATTGCCTAATTAAAAAAAAGAAAAGAAAAAGAAACTGGCAAAAAAGAGGCAGGAAAACTGTTACCTATAACCCAGAGAAAATTCATCAATTAAAATAGGCCCAGAATTAAGACAGATTATGTTAACATAAAAGGAATTTTAAAATAACTTTGATGAAATTAAGACTTGAAGGAAAATATGAATACAATGAGAAAAGAAAGTGAAGATATCAAAAAATACCAGATTAAATGTCTAAAGGTAAAAATATAAATATATAGTATTTGACATAAACATTTCACTGGATGGGATTATCAGAAAATTAAGCACAGAAGAAAAAAAAATAAAGCAGGGAACTATAAACATAGCAATATAAATTGCCTTAATCAAAGCATAGAGGGGGAAAAAGGAAAAGAAGTAAATACAGCATCAATAACGTGATACAATATCAATTATCTAAAATTTGTGTAATTAGAGTCCTAATAGGGGAAGGAAAAGAAAACAATGTCCAAAAATGTTCTAAATTTAATTTTAAAAAATCTACCTACAAACCTAAGACATTCAATAAAGTCCAGGCAGAATAGTCATAAAGAAAACACACACACACAAGACATGTTATAACCAAATTGCTCTAAGCCACTAATAGAAAATCTTAAAAGCAGCATGGAAAATATTAAAGTAGATTATATATACATAGGAACAAAGATAAAAACCTAGCAGATGTCTCATCAGGATTATGTAAGCCAGAGGAAATGGAATACCATTTTTTAGAAGCTCAAAAAAAAAAGAAAAGAAAAGAAACTAAAATTCTATGTCCAGCCCAAGTGTCTCTCAAAAATAAACACAAAATAAAGGCAGAGACATTGTTATCAGCATACTTACATTAATAGAAAACAATGAAGTTCTTCAAGTTAAAAGAAAAATAATACCAAGATAGAAACTTTGATCTACATAAATGAATAGAAAATAGTGTGAAGAATATGAGGAAAAAGTTATGTTTATTATAAATTTTTAATATCTTTAAGAGATACTTGTGTTCAGCAAAAATAATGTATTATGAAATTCAAACATATGTAGATGTAAAATGTATCACCACAATAGCACAAAAGATGGAAAGGGTTACTGGAAGTACACAATTGTAAGATAATTATGTGTAAAGACATATAATTATTTGAAGGTATACTATAAGGTGTTACTAATACATATTCTACATAAGGTCAGTTCAATTCAGCTCATTCGCTCAGTTGTGTCCAACTCTTTGAGACCCCATGAACCACAGCATGCCAGGCCTCCCTGTCCATCACCAACTCCTGGAGTTCACCCAAACCCATGTTCATTGAGTCAGTGATGCCATCCAACCATCTCATCCTCTGTCTTCCCCTCTCCTCCTGCCCTCAATCTTTCCCAGCATCACGGTCTTTTCAAATGAGTCAGCTCTTTGCATCAGGTGGCCAAAGTATTGGAGTTTCAGCTTCAAAATCAGTCCTACCAATGCACACCCAGGACTGATCTCCTTTAGGATGGATTGGTTGGATCTCCTTGCAGTCCAAGGGACTCAAGAGTCTTCTCCAACACCACCGTTCAAAAGCATCAATTCTTCTGTGCTCAGCTTTCTTTATAGTCCAACTCTCACATCCATACCTGACCACTGGAAAAACCATAGCCTTGACTAGACGGACTTTTGTTGACAAAGTAATGTCTCTGCTTTTTAATATTCTGTTTAGGTTGGTCATAACTTTCCTTCCAAGGAGTACACTTGTGTACTAATATATATAAATTGTTGTTGTTTAGTCACTAAGTCATGTCCAATTCTTTTGCAACCCCATGGACTGTAGTCCACCAAGCTCCTCAGTCCATGGGATTTCCTAGGGAATAAAACTGATGTGGATTGACATTTCCTCCTTCAGGGAATCTTCGCAGCCCAGGGATTGAACCTGCATCTCCAGCACTGCAGGAGAATTCTTTACCACTAGTGTCACCTGTGAAGCCCTAATATATATAAACACATGCTGTAAACTCCGAAGCAACCACTGGTTGGTTGGTACAAAGCAAAGTTCCAATATATAACAGTAGAGATAAAATAGCACACAAAATGTACTCAGTTATCCAAAAAGGCCACAGGAAAAGAAGAAATTACAAACAGCCACCAAAAAAAGAAAGAAAGAAAGAAAGAAAAAACAAAGGAACAAAAAGATGACAGAGTTAAATAATTATATTACATGGAAATTCAACCCAGCCTTTCTAGCAGGGCTCCCCAAAAGAATCAAGCTCTAGTGCCTAAGGCATTTATTGTATGCAGTAAATTAACTTCTCCCCTGAGCACCTAGATTGAGATGTGTTTAGCCTCACACTCAGGAAAATTGGGAAGATACCTATTCAAATCATTTTCTGTAGACTTATTTCTCTTGCATAAGTCTAGCTGAGTGAGGCTAGTATATATTCAATTTGAAAGGCACAGATTGTTTGGATTGTAAGTAAAATAAGACCAAATATATGCTAAGTTAAATCCAGATTAATTATAAAAATATGTTAAAAGTAAATTTTTTTAAGATTTATCATGCACACACTGATCATAAGAAAGCTTGAGTAGTTACATTAATAGCAACATAGATTTCAGAATAACTAATATTACCAAAGATAAATATGGGCATTTTATTATGATGAGTCAATTCATCAAGAATACTTAACAATCCTTAATGTATATGTGCCTAATAACAGAGAGTTATCAGGACACATGAAGCAACAATTAATAGAACTGAACGATGAAATAAACAAACTTACAGCAACACTTGGAGATTAGTTTCACCTGAAACTATCACAACACTGTTAATCAGCTCACCCTAATACAAAATTGAATTTTGAAAAATAGTATTTAACATTCAATTATAATTTATTACTTTTTCCAAAATTCTTTTCTTTCATTATTCCTAACACACACACAATAATACATAGCACCATAGCTAATATCTAACCTTGAATATTACATTTTCATTTGAATATAGTTTACTAACTAAAGATGCTTTAAAGAAAAAAAGAACTTAAGTGATAAACCTTAGCTAGAATGACTAAGGGAATAAAAGAGAGAAGATAAAATTTACAAATACAAGAAATAAAAACAAAGACACTCTACAGATGCTTCTAACACTAAAACAATAAGGGAACATTAAGAATAATTTGATATCAATATCCTTGATAACTTAAATGGATAAATTGCTTGACAGATGCAAAGTACGAGTATTTCAAAAAGAAGCTCATCATCAATCTCAAAAATTGAATTTGTAACTCAGTGTATTCTCACAAAGAAGATTCCATGACCAGAGGCTTCACTGGTAAATTCTATCAAAAATTTAAGAAAGAACTGAGACAAATCCTATACAAATTTGTTCACTAAAAGAGAGGAAGAAGGAATACTTCCCAACTTATTTTATGAAGCCACCAAACCCTCCAAAACCAAATGGCATTACAGAAAAAGAAAATCATAGACAACCCATTTAATGGATATATAAAGACCTGTATGTAACAAAGTATTACCAAATCCAATCCAGCAATACAACTGATTGCTGAACAACTTGCCAGTTTGAACTATTGAGACCCACTTACCCAGATTGTTTTTCAGGAATAAATAAATACAACAATCCTATAAAATCTGAGTTGACTGAATACAAGGATGTAGAACTAGGGATACAGAGGAACCAAGGATACAGAAAGCCAACTATAAATTATACTTGAATTTTGAACTATTCAGAGGGTCAGTGTCCTTTACTCACACATTTTCAAGGATCAACTATTTATATGTACATATATATAAAGGAATTACATCATAATCAAGTATGGCTGAGGTAGGAATGCAAGATCGGTTTCACATTCAAAAATCCAATTAAAGTAATTTACCATTTTAACAGATTAAAACATAAGACCATATGACTATCTTGATAGCTGCAGAAGAGCATGTGATAATATTCAATGTTGCTGTCATTGTTTAGGCACTAGGTCATGTCCAATTTTTTTGCAACCCCATGGACTATAGCCATTCTGGCTCCTCTGTCTATAGGATTTTCCAACAAGAATACTGGAGTGAGTTGCCATTTCCTTCTCCAGGGGATCTTCTTCCAGTACTCATTCCTGATTTTTAAAACTCTCAGCAAAGTAGAAACAGAAAGTGTGTTAGTTATCAACTTCTTGCCTGTCAACTCCAAATTTTCCTTCTGTCCTTCACTGTCCTGTATGATACTGAAGCTATACCCTGTATCTTTTCTTCTTTGCCAGTATCCATAACCTTAAGTTTTATTAGCACAGAGTGCTACATGAACATTGCTAGAATAGAGGTCTTCTCTTTCTGGTTCCAGTATGCTTTATGCTCTTCTTGTTCCTGGGACACCCAGGGATAATCATCCCCCAGAAGCTTTAATCAGCACCCCTATGAGCCCACCCTAGTGAGTTTCACCATCCCCCAGGTAGTCTCCCCAGCAAGTCTCACAGATGCCATAAACAGCAGTCTCTGAGAGTTTCAGTAGCAACCCCATAAGCATCTTCTCAGTGGATTCTGTCCACCCCTTAGGGGTTGGCTCACTTCCACCACACACACAGGAGGAGCAAAGTGCACTGGAACCAGAAAGAGAAACCCCTTCCTTCTATTCTAAAGAAGGCTTCCTAGTGAGTTTCACTGACACCTCTACAGGCTATTTCCCAGCAATATTCAAATAAGATCTAGAGAGCAGCCTACCAGATTAAGCAAACTGTGGTACAACCATACAATGCAGTATTTTTCAGCAATAAAAAGAAATAAGCTATCAAGTCACAGAAACACATGGAAGAATATTAAATGCCTATTATTAACTGAAAGAAACCAGTCTGGAAAGGCTATACATTTTATGATCCCACCTATATGATATTCTGGCAAAGCAGTACTATTAGAGATAGGAAAAAGACCAGAAGTTGCCAAAGGTTCCAGGGGAGGGAGGAGGGAAGGATGAATAGATGGAGCACAGGGGATTCGTTAGGGAGGTGCTATCATTTTGTTCAATACTGTAATGGTACATACATGATATTATGCATCTGTCAAAACCCATAGAACAATATGAAGCATAAACCTTAACATAAACTATGGACTTGAGTTAAAAATATAGTATCAGTATTGGCTCAATTTTAACAAGTATACTGCATTAATGCAACAACAACAACAAAAATCCAGCAAACTGTGTAGAGGGAAAGGGGTATGTGGGAGCTGTGTACTTTATGCTCTATTTTTCTGTAAACCTAAAGTTGCTCTTGAAAGTATTGCCTGTTATTTTTAAAAATATATACAGATACAACTTAAAATTATCACCTAATTTCTGTGTAGTTGACAGTATTCCAAGATGGCCTCCATCTTAGAGGATGCCTGCTCCCCGGGGTAGAGTCTCTGTAATCTCTTCCTCTTGAGTATTGCAGGACTATAAATAGGATAGGGTTCATTCTCTGTATTAGATGATATTCTATGACAGAGGTAAGAGGATTTTACAGCTGTAATTAAAGTTAAAAACTAGCTGACTTTAAGTCTGTCAAAGGCAGATTATTCTGGGCTAACCAGGGGAGCTCTCAGAAGAGACTTTGCCTTTTCTGAAGGAAGAGCCTCAGAGCCTAGGAGGGATTCTCCTGCTGCCTTTAAGAAAGGGCCTCATAAGAGGGGCATGCAGCAAGACCCTAAGAGGGCCTCTAGAGACGAAGAGCAGTCTCCAGTCAACAGCTAGTCAAAAAAAAAAAAAAAAATTAGGGCCTCAATCAGACAACCCCAAGAAAATGAATTATTTCAACAACAAGACAAATATGCAAGAAGACCCCATGAGCCCTCAGCCCAGCCAAGACCTTGAACTCAGCCTGTGAGATCCTGAGCACAGAACCCATCTATTCTAAACCTGTACTCTTGACCCACAGAAACTGTAAGATCTGCTACTTATCTTGTTTTAAGCCACTATGTTTGTGGCAACTTGTTACTTGGGGATGGAAACTAATACAGTCTGTTACTCACACACTGACAAATCACCAAAGTCAACAAATTAGACTAAAAGAAGTCATTTGAGGTTTCTGTTTATTCTGAAAAATGAGCTAAATTTCACAGTCATAAAATGTAAATTACCTTATTTTGCATATGGCTGGCATTTGACATTTTGAAAAGCCAAATTACAACAAGCATATATGACACAACCACAGCCTGTTTAAAAAAAAAAAAAAGTGCACAATCAAGAAAGAATGCAAGAATAAATCCATCAGGAAGCAACTTTTTAAGATGCTACTGAAATTTTTGCAAATGGTCACCAAGTGATAATTTTTTTAAAACATAGACAGGTTCTGCTCCTCCAAAAAATACCAAGAGAAAACAAAATTTTAAAAATCTGCAAATAACACATATCATGAGTCCTGAGTTTCTGAAGAGATTTACTATGAGCAATGTTCATGTCTTTCTATGTGCCACTCTCTAGAAAAGTGAGGCCCAGCCTAATGGAACAAGAGATTAAAAACAAAGAGCCCTTACAACATGATGCAATACATCTTATATCACAGATTCAATATGGTGAAGCTCACCATTTTTTAAAGACGTCTATATTCACTGATAGGAAAGAGAATATTAAAAATCTAATATCTGGAGATTTCTTTTAATTTTCCTTTAAAAAAAAAACTGGAGTATAGCCACTTTACAATATTGTGTTACTGTGTTAGTTTTTGCTATACAATGAAGTGAATTAGTTATATGTACACATTTATCCTCTCTGTCTTAGACCTCCCTCTCAAATCCCCCCACAGACAGTCTAGGTACCACAGAGAACCAAGCTGAGCTCCCTGTGATATACAGCAGGTTCCCACCAGCTATCTGTTTTAGACATGGTAGTGTATACATGTCAATCCCAATCTCTCAATTCATCCCCCCTCCCTAACCCCCTACTCCATGTCTACACATCTATTCTCTCCATCTGCATCTCTATTCCTGCCCTACAAATGACTTTCTTCAATGGATAAAAAGGATATTTGATTTTACTGTTTATTTTCTTTTCAAATTAGAGTCTAAAATATTAGTCTCATAGATCAAATTTTATTTTTCTTTCAGCTTTATCATTCTATGATTTAGAATAAATTTAGACTATATCAGGGAGAAGGCGATGGCAACCCACTCCAGTACTCTTGCCTGGAAAATCCCATGGACAGAGTGGCCTGGTGGGCTGCAGTCCGTGGGGTAACTAGGAGTCGGACACGACTGAGCGACTTCATTTTCACTTTTCACTTTCATGCATTGGAGAAGGAAATGGCAACCCACTACAGTGTTCTTGCCTGGAGAATCCCAGGGACAGGGGAGCCTGGTGGGCTGCCATCTATGGGGCAGAGTCACACACGACTGAAGTGACTTAGCAGCAGCAGCAGCAGCAGACTATATCAGACTATCTCACTAACATTTAAAAATAATTTTAAGAGAGGTTTATATAAAATGTTTAGCACAAACAGCATTAAAAAATGAGTGAATGGGAATGTGATTGAGCGTAAAAAATGAAACACTAGTCATATTTCAATAAGCTAAACCTGAAGAGTATTGAATAACTATAAACAAAAAGGTTCATGGTCAATTAAGGCTTAGAACAAGAAAAATTCCTGGAGTTCCTAGTTTCAATTTTATTTAAAAGCTATTCTACATAGCATTATGAATCAACTCTATTTCAATTTAATTTTTTTTTAATTTCTTAAAACTTAGTCTAATTGATGAATGGAAAAACAAAATGCGGTATATTTATACAAGAGAATATTGCTATTGTTTGTTGTTTAGTCACTAAGTCGCGCCTAAATCTTTTGCAAACCTATGGACTGTAGCCCACCAGGCTCTTGTGTCCAAGAGATTCTCCAGGCAAGAAATCTAGAGTGGGTTGCCATTTCCTTCTCAAGGGGATCTTCCCAAACCCAGGACTGAACATTCATTTCCTTCACTGGCAGGCAGATTCTCTACCACTGAGTCACAAGGCAAGCCTTACAATATAATATTCAAACTTAAAAAGAAATAAAGTACTAATACAAAGATAAGCCTTGAAAAAATTATATTAAAATGTAAAAGAAGCCAAGAAACAAAAGTCCATGTGTTGTATTATTTCATTTCTATGAAAGATTTGGAATACCTGTATCCATTTTGAATATGGGAGATTTCTTCGGTGATGTTGAAAATGTTTTGAAAATAAACAGAGGTAAAACAACATTGTGAATGTCAATGATTATATACTTCAAAGCAGTTAATTTTATATTATTCAAATTTTACCTCAATTTAAAAAGTCAATTCAGAAATCTAAATATTAATTATAATTATTACATGCAGATGTACAGAAAACATCTATTCCTAATTTCTATCAACACTTAGCTGTTCAAATAAAATTCACCAGCACATGAACAGAAAATTATTAATTATTCCACTCAAATACACACTGAAATTTTATACACAAATCTTGAAAGGTCACCTGTACACTGCATTAATAATTATGAAAATTTTCCATTCTTCATGAGGCATATAATGAATAAAATCTGCAAAGTTTCAGAAAATTGTATGTAAGCCATAGAGGTGGTTCCCAGAACTCTACTAAGCAATATTCATGTTTCCCCTTTTCTTTGACTAATTTAAATATTCATGAATTACTGTCAAATGCCAAGTCATAGCAAAAAAAGATCTAGCCCAAATCTTGGAATCTTGTTTGGAGCACTTGAATTAGCAAACTAATCAGCCAAAAATAATATTAAACACATCAACCAAATATTACACTTGCCCTCTGTCTCTGGAAATGTTCCATTAGGTTTCTAAAGAAAAATATAAAATGCTTCATACAAAAAGGCTTTAACCCCTACTTCGAAAACACATTTCAGCCCATAATATTTTAATACTTCTGTTTCAAGACAATTTTCCAGCAAGACAATATCCCCATCAGAAGAAACACTTTTTTCAGCTTAAATTTAAATAGGTTTTCAAATATAAATCTTGTTTATAATTACGAGAATTCCCTACTTTGCTCAATAGGCAGTATCATGTAATCAAGAACTCAGGTTACAATGGAGAGTTTATATCTAAATAAACTAAGTAAAGCTGAATATGATACATTAATACATAGTATATTTAACAGGATTACATGAGCACTAATTTTACATAAAATAGTAATAAAGATGCTAGACCTATACTATCCAACACAGTACATTAGTCACAAATATCTCCTTAACTTTAAAGTATAAAATTAAAGATTCATTTCTTTGGGGGCACTAATCATATTTCAAGTATTCAACAGGCACATATGACTAGTGGCAACCATATTAGATAGCAAATTTCCTTCACCATAAAAACAGCACTACAGAATACACAGAGGTGAATTTACCATAAATTTGCTTCATGAAGCTTAGGCTTCAGGGTTATTTTCTCATGTCAATGGTGTGAGTCATAGCAGGGACTTTGAGGTTCCAACAAAGAGGAGAGGGAATTGGTGACACATTCAATTTGGGTTTAGTAGGATGTATGTATGTGGTTCTCACTCATTTCCATATGTAATTAATGATTTCTCTGTAGGACTAGCTTCTAGGAATACACCTTTTTTACCCATTGCACCAACTACCTGGAGTCATGAAATGAAAGTTTAGAGACAGAGGTCTGAGGAGACATATGATGTGCCCCATGGAAACTAGAACTACAAGTATGTGGTAAGTGGGGGAGGAAGTCTGAAACATACACAGCTAAAAGGTAGTCTGGGGTAAATTCTTCCAATCATGATATATGAAATAGTATTAAGTAGATAATTCAGTCTTCAGCCAATGCCTAGTAAATCAGGCATTTTCTTTTATTAGGAATATATTTGATAAGTCTTATATAATTATAAATGCAGCACACATTTCCTTTTTCATTTTTGTAGGACTCTTGAAATAGAATTTCTCAAACTCTCTTTGTAGAACACAAACTTGTAACATAACCATGCCACAGGAAGAGGCAATGAAAGACTACACATCCTATAGGTGTCAATTTTTAAATTTTAGTAGTTTTAAAGTATGATCAGGAATTCAAAAACGTCCATTTTTCAATATTCTGATGATTATGTCATTGGCCATCTTTTTAAAAACATGTCATCCATTTTCTTTTCTCATTGTAACCATTAAACTTGTACACATTAATCTGTAGTTGCAATTTTGAATTTTTTTCTCAAAAAATGTTTAAATTTCAGGTCTGCAACAAAGCCTTCATGCCCCTGAAACTAGGAAATTTTGTCTTGATCAAAGTATTTACCAATTAGCAATATCTACATTTTTGTTTCTTCATTCCAGGAGTCATAAATAACTCAGTTACATCACTGTCATTGAATCCCAGGATTTAAAAAGGTCAATTTGAAAAACATGTGTCACATCCACTCTGGACGTTTTCTGGTATCTCTTTAACCTTCAATACCAAAAAGAAGCAAAAACAGAAACATCATTATATCTCACTGGCATTCAACAAACATCATTTCTGGTAACTAGGTTACCTTTAAGCTTTGTACTGCTTACACCAGTGAAATTCTTCATACAATTAGAGTTATGGCTATTCAAATGACTAGGACTTTTCTTTTAGTACATAATATATTGAACCAAATGCTGGCCTGAAAATATCGAATCATTGAAAATAAAAAACAAAAATTTCAATCATCTAATTACCTTTATAAAATGTTCTAAATGATACCAACATTAGTAAAACCACCTTTATATATTATGAAAAAGCACTTGCAGTATAAATTTTAAAATGCCCAACAGCTAAATGCCATTTATGCAAATATTCCCTAGGTTACGTTATTTATCTTTCATTTCATACCCTTTACACTTCATTAAGCCATACTTCAAATAACCTAAGTTCTAATTATTGCATTACAAAGATACACAACCTGAAATCACATCAAATAAATTGTAAATCAAACTTCTCAAAGCCATAGCCATAGGTGGAAATCAAATGAAATGCCTAATATCAAATAAATGGCTAGTTTAAATGCATTACACTTATACAATTGCCTAGGCACATTTATTTCAAAATGTTTCTGTTGCTGTCTCCACGGCTGTAGAATAAAAATTATAGAATATGTTAAAACATTAAAGAACTGAATTTAGACTTGGAATATACATAATTCTAGTAGTGAACCCTCAATAATACAGTTATTAAAAAGAAAAACACTTCTTAAAACTAAGAGGAATGGAAGGAAAGAGAAAACTTAGCCCTCTTAACAACAACAACAACAACAACAAAATCTTCTATAATCCTAAAGACAAAAGATAGAATGGTGGTGTCCATAGGCGGGAAATTTGGAAAACTCAGCAGCGGCCACAGGACTGGAAAAGGTCAGTTTTCATTCCAATCCCTAAGAAAGACAATACCAAGGAATGCTCAAACTACCACACAACTGCACTCATCTCTCAGGCTAGTAAAGTAATGCTCAAAATTCTCCAAGCCAGGCTTCAACAATACATGAACCGTGAACTTCCAGGTGTTCAAGCTGGTTTTAGAAAAAGCAGAGGAACCAGAGATCAAATTGCCAACATCCGCTGGATCGTGGAAAAAGCAAGAGAGTTCCAGAAAAACATCTATTTCTGCTTTATTGACTATGCCAAAGCCTTTGACTGTGTGGATCACAATAAACTGTGGAAAATTCTTTAAGAGTTGGGAATACCAGACCACCTGGCCTGCCTCCTAATAAATCTGTATGCAGGTCAGGAAGCAACAGTTAGAACTGGACATTGAACAACCTACTGGTTCCAAATAGGAAAAGGAGTACATCAAGGCTGTATATTGTCACCCTGCTTATTTAACTTAAATGCACAGTACATCATGAGAAATGCTGGGCTGGATGAGGCACAAGCTGGAATCAAGATTGCTGGAGAAATATCAATAACCTCAGATATGCAGGTGACACCACCCTTATGGCAGAAACTGAACAAGAACTAAAGAGCCTCTTGATGAAAGTGAAAGAGGAGAGTGAAAAAGTTGGCTTAAAGCTCAACATTCAGAAAACTAAGATCATGGCATCTGGTCCCATCACTTCATAGCAAATAGATGGGGAAACAGTGGCTGACTTTATTTTGGGGGCCTCCTAAATCACTGCTGATGGTGACTGCAGCCATGAAATTAAAAGACGCTTACTCCTTGGGAGGAAAGTTATGATAAACCTAGACAGCATATTAAAAAGCAGAGGCATTACTTTGTCAACAAAGGTCCATCTAGCCAAGGCTATAGTTCTTCCAGTAGTCACGTATGGATGTGAGAGTTGGACTATAAAGAAAGCTGAGTGCCGAAGAATTGATGCTTTTGAACTGTGGTGTTGGAGAAGACTCTTGAGAGTCCCTTGGACTGCAAGGAGATCCAACCAGTCCATCCTAGGGGATATCAGTCCTGGGTGTTCACTGGAAAGACTGATGTTTGAAGCTGAAACTCCAATACTTTGGCCACCTGATGCAAAGAACTGACTCATTGGAAAGGACTCTGATGAGGGGAAAGATTGAAGGCAGGAGGAGAAGGGGACAACAGAGGATGAGATGGTTGGATGGCATCACCAACTCAGTGGACATGAGTCTAAGTAAACTCTGGGAGTTGGTGATGGACAGGGAGGTCTGGCATGCTGTAGTCCATGGGGTCGCAAATAGTCGGACACGACGAGTGACTGAATGGGACGGAACTGAACTGAGAGGAGGCAGGGAGGGAGGTATGAGGAGTCACTGAGTTACTATTTAACAGGTACAGACTTTCAGTGTGGAAAAGATGAAAAATTCTGGAGATGGATGGGGGTGACGGTGGTACAACAAGGAGAATATGTTTAAGGTACTGAAAATGGTTAAAATAATACATTCTATGTTATGCATATTTTCCTACAATTAAAAAAATAGTTCTAAAGTAATTACACTTCAATTTTTGTACACACATATTTTTTCTTTTCTGAGATGCAGCCTAAATTGGAAAGTACTTCATTGTAAGTAACAGCAACTAAGCACCTAAGTTGTCCCAGGTCATAGCTAATAAAATGGAGAAAATCAGTTTCCTGACTTCTAGCTCCATGAACTTTGTTCTCTAATACTATGCAAATTGAGAGATCACAGAAGAAATTCCAGACTTCTGTGACCAAGAACAGTTCTTTTAAAACAAATAAAAAACTACCTGTAGAAGCAGAGGCACAAGTGAATCTTTATTAAAGTAAAAGAGCTAAATATACAGATGACTACACTGAGCAGAAGAGTTGATGGGTAGGGCAGGTGTCAATGATAAACCAGGTCCAGTGTTTCAGTTGTGAAAATAAAAGAATTATGTCCACACCACAAATATCCAATCAACTTAGATCATGTATACCACCATATTTCACCTTCTGCAAAAACTACTGAAAAACTTTAAGATGCATGATTGCTTTTAAAGTGAGCTCTAACTCATTAGAATTTAATGTTTACAAATCTAAGTACTAGTTTTAGAATCTGATTTACATTAAGACATTTTCTACTCACAGTGTCTCCAGAATCTTATACAATGTTATATAGTCAGTGCACAATAAATACATTTTTAAGTAGCAGGAAAGGAAGGAGAAAGGGAAGGAGAGAATTAAGGAAGAGAGAAAAGGTGGGTGGGGCATGGGAGTTGGTGGTGTACATTCTAACAAACCATCAGCTAATATTCAGCTTTTATGCAAAAGAGAGGTTAGAGACTAGAAATAGTGATAAATTGAAGATCAGTTCCCAAACTATGTTCTACTATTTTATAGATTTTAATAGTGATTTCTTTTTCTATTGGCTAAAGTTCAGAATTTAAACAGTGATGGATACAAAGTACATGATTAATTCATTATACCTGCACAACCCTACACTATTAAAACTGTATTTTTGAATACAAAGACTCTTAATACAAAGTGATTTTATACATTCCAAAATATTTTTCTCCATTGTACAATCAAAAGTTTGTATTTGCATCAATGTTTTATAATAGATTATTATAAAAGCCAAGTATTAGCTAGCTCAATCACAAAAGCAAAATACTTGAAACAAATGCCATATTTCAACTTTATAACCTTTGTAAAGATATGCGTTTATTTGGGTCATAGAATTATGTCACTCTCAATGACAACCAGGCAAAAATCTGTCAAGTGACTTTCAGATTTATATGGTCCAATACCATTATAAGCAATTACAAGACTTAATGGCCGCTACCTGTGTGTACTGCTGGCATTGCCCTAAATTTGTGTCACAGTTATCTCATGAAGTCAATTTAGCTTTCCTTCATCAACTGCCCTCTCAGGTTTTAGAGCTGTCATTCTTAAGATCATTTCACACAACAATCTGTCACCTTCCTATGTTTTCCAGTTAAACATTTACATACTTTGACTCCTTAAAGATGTCATGTTTTGGTAAAACTTACCAAAGAACAGAAAAAAAGTCAGAAAAATTGTTTCCCATGAGGTGTGATGGTAAAAGCTGACTGGGAATGGACATGAGGGAACTTTCTGAGGTGATGGTAATGTTATCTTGATAGAAGTTTGTAACAGGTATAAGCACCTGTCAAAATTAGCAAACGTTCACTTAAGATTATGCATGTCCATTGTACTTCAATTTACCTCAAGAAGAAAAAAAAATGGAAACTATTACTGAATTCTAGATGATGATATGCATGCTAAAGCATTTACCTTTAAATGTATCATAAGATAGATGGAACAGAGGGATGAAGAGAGGGACAAACAAATGGACCAGATACTTGACAAATTGATACGTGACAGATAATTGACAAATGTTTGCTCCCCCAGTGGATCAGCAGTAAAGAATCCACCTGCATTGCAGGAGACACAGGTTTGATCCCAGGGTCAGGAAGATCCCCTGGAAGGAAATGGCAACCCACCCCAGTATGCTTGGGGACACAGAACCCTGGTGGGCTGCAGCCCCTGGAGTCAGACACAACTGAGCAACTAAACAACAACAACAACAATTGCTAAAATGAGTGGTAGGTAAACTGGTATTCACTAAATTTCTTTCAACTTCCCTATGTATGAAAACTTCCATAATAAAATGCTTTAAAATTTAGAATGTCATTATTCATAACCCTTTTTACTCTAAAACTCACTGGGTAAAGAAAGAGGAATCAGCAAGTGTTCCCAGAGACAATGAACTATGATGGCAGTTGCTCATTTACTTGAACGCTTCAGATGTTTATATAAATTGATCTGAATAGCTAAAACTGGCTAAAAATTTTGTTAAATTAATTAAAAGTATAACCTATTCACCCATTCTTTCATTCATTCTGCAAACACTTGTCAATCACCTTCTATGTACCAGATGTCTCCAAGTCCTAAAGAAGGAGGACAACTTAACTGTAACACATCATAATTTTTACTGTTTCAGGAATATGGCTGGAAGGACATTTTCTGGACCATGAAGGATAAGCGAAATTTTTCCAGATAGAAGTTGATTCTAAACTGTTGAAAAATGTGTACATAAGCATATAATACAAAAACTTTATTTTATAGCAAAAAGTAACACATTTATGGTAGTTGCTTCTTAAATATATCAAGATATTTAAAATAAATGTGTGTATATATATATAGGAGAAGGAAATGGCAACCCACTCCAATATTCTTGCCTGGAAAATCCCATGGACGGAGGAGCCTGGTAGGCTACAGTCCATGGGGTCACAAAGCGTCGGACACGACTGAGCAACTTCAGTCATATATATATATATATATTAGACTCTTCTTTTACTATCTAATACACTGCCTTTGAAAAACTCTTCAATCTTTTCAGTCTCCAATATAATCTAGGCATTTCTTGTTTACTATTCAACCCAAGCTGCAAATAATGAATTTTAAATAACTGAAAGTATGTTGCTGTTTAGTCGCTAAGTCAGGTCTCACTCTTTTTTATGACCTCATGGACTGTCGCCCGCCAGGCTCCTGTGTCCACGGGATTTCTCAGACAAGAATACTGGAGTGGGTAGCCATCTCCTTTTCCAGGGGATTTTCCTAACCCAGGGATCAAATTTCCTGCTTGGCAAGCAGATTCTTTCACTGAGCCACTTGGGAAACCTAACTAAAAGTATATCACATCTGATTTTATTACTTCATAGGGATTTTTTTTTCCATTACAAATTTTACCTGGAACTCACTACATGAAACACTTGCTCTAAAGTCTTAAAATTCCAAGACTATATATTCTGGAATTAGAAAAGTTTCCTAGACCAGGCAGCAAATGAAAATGTAACTATCTCACACAGCAACTTGGCCTACTAGAAAATGCACAAAGGACAAATATTGATATCAAAGTACTGTCTAGATTGTATATAATCTACTTAGGTATTTTAAATATTTTAAACCTTTTTTAAGGCATATATGGATAGTCACATTACCTTTAAAGAGCAGTCTGCCTCTCTAACCAACTCTAACAAAATTCTAGCATATGTGGGTTTACTTCAATGTATCATATCTACAAAATGTAGGTATCACTAAAATACTCACATGTTTAATGAGAATTAAATGATATTTTGTTTAGAAATAAATGCAGTTGGTGCTTAAAATGTTTATCCATACATATTCATGCAATTCCACAGGCACTTTTTAATCTGGGTCATGAACTAGAGTAAACGTAAACCAGAATTCATTATATCTTTTCTGTTTAGTTACAAAGTCCCAATTCTCAGTCTTACTACATTACTGACCACTTCAGAGTGATAATAGTTTTTCATTTCCTCTTTTTCAGATCCAAACTCCTTACTTCACTGCTCACCCAAGACTGGCACTCTTTACAGAGTTCACTAGCAAAGACCTTAAAATTCTTTTATCATTTATCTGTTAGTGGCCAAGAATAGAAATATCACTGGACCTTCACCTCAAATAATCCTCTAAAAAAATACTGAGTGACTGAGTTGGGCCAGAAGTTCAGACTCAAGACGCTTTATAATTTGTTTCAAACCATTTTCTATAGGTTCCTTCAAATGATCCCCTGGCTGAATGAGATATTTTTGTTCTTGGAGAAAAAGTTAGGTAGGAAAAGTAATATGTGGAGAGTTCTTAAGACTGAACACTGCATTATTAAAGGAGAGGCAGAATATTCAGAAAGTCTACAGAAAAGAGATATCTAGGATGAAAAAAAAATGAAACAGAAAGCCTGATTTCATCCTTTAGTACATATAATAATGACTCACAGTATTTAATAAAAAACTACATTGTCACTTAGAGACAGAAAAAGATCTTTTCTATTGATGAGCTTATTAATCTCCATGCTTTATTTCCACTAGGAAAGAAATATTCTTCACATTTACCATTAAATTACAAATCTACCCCAACATATCAAATATTTCAAAACAGTTAAATTTTCCTTCAAACCCTAAGAGCAAAGACAGAAAGAACCTAAGGCTTAGTTGTATTCAGTTCAGTTCAGTTCAGTTCAGTTCAGTCGCTCAGTCATGTCCGACTCTTTGCGACCCCATGAATCACAGCACGCCAGGCCTCCCTGTCCATCACCAACTCCCACAGTTCACTCAGATTCATGTCCATCGAGTCCGTGATGCCATCCAGCCATCTCATCCTCTGTCATCCCCTTCTTCCCCTGCCCTCGATTCCTCCCAGCATCAAAGTCTTTTCTAATGAGTCAACTCTTCGCATGAGGTGGCCAAAGTACTGGAGTTTCAGCTTTAGCATCAGTCCTTCCAAAGAAATCCCAGGGCTGATCTCCTTCAGATGGACTGGTTGGATCTCCTTAGAGTCCAAGGGACTCTCAAGAGTCTTTTCCAACACCACAGTTCAAAAGCATCAATTCTTCGGTGCTCAGCCTTCTTCACAGTCCAACTCTCACATCCATACATGACCACAGGAAAAACCACAGCCTTGACTAGACGGACCTTAGTCAGCAAAGTAATGTCTCAGGCAAGTCCATAACGTTGACATTTTCTTCTCATGAAATATGTTTAATTTAAGATAGAGGAATGAATCTTTTTTGCTAGAATGTTGTATTTACTGAAAACCTAAATGCTATCAAAGCTGACTTGTATTTTTTAATCTTTCATGATATGCTCTTGATACAAGTGTTGGCTATGAGGATCCACTCAGGCTGCACTCCTCATGGGCTAAGACTCTGCAGCAGGTTGTATACATGTGAACACACTGCTTTTTCTCATGTGCAGTACGCTGAGAGTGACTCTTTCTTCCCTGATCTTATATTTCAGTCTTAATGAAAATGATAGGGCAATGAGGGCCTTATTTAGAAAATAAGTCAGTTTGCTTTCCTTGTCTGCATAAAAAAATAGATGCTTAATTTCTTATCTAAGTGAGAAAGACATGGACAGTAGAAAAATGAATATTGAAAATAAACGTCAAAAAGAAATAAGGTTTCAACAGTAATTTTTTTAAGTAATAAGGACTAGGAGAAAAACAATTTAATACGAAAATTTTTCATGTCTAAAATTACTTAGGTGAATCCCTACAGTCCTAAAAATATCTTCACAAAATGATTCATATGTGAAATAAACAAATAACTTCAAAAAGAAAAAAGAAACTTTTGGTAAAAGGAATATAATCTTCATTTTAAATGTTTTAAAAAATACTCTGATAGAGTACCTTTTGGAAGAAATGGTCAGATGCCTAGTGATTTTATTTTTACCGAAGAAAATCCTATTCTGCTTTACTGACAATGTACTTTATTTTAAAACTAGAGCAGAACAAAAGGTTCAAAGGAATACTTGGCAAAGGAGAAAAAAAGAGATGATGGTACACCAAGCCAAGCTAAAATGACTATCTGTACAACTTTCCCAAAGTTATAAATGCTTAAAATTGTAGTATTATTAAAAAAAACAAATATGTGTATATTCTCTACTTGAACAGCTTCATAGTTGCCATGAATCATTCTTCCATTTTCTGTGTTTAGAAAGCAGTCTAGTTCCTGATTTAAAAAGAAAGAAAAGAAAGGAAAAGCAGAAAATAAAGTGTTTCAACAACAACAAAAAAAGCACCTGATAAAACATGGATAGATGGGTGGGTGGATGAACAGATGCTGAAGAATGACCGGTGATTAAATAAATAAGCTACCTTTTACCCAAGGTGTGGGGTAGGGTGGAGTGGGGTTGGGGGTGGGAGGGAACAACATCTTGCTTTCTTCCTTTCTGTTAAAACTTGTGTAAGTTCTTAAACTGGAGGTTGTCAATGTACTTCAAGAGGGGATTTATGAATCTCCAGGAACTAGGATGGATGGGGATGCATGTTGATATGAGTATACACATGAACTGGGGTGGAGAGGTGAATGTGTGTAGACATCCATTCATGCATGTATTTCTGAATTAGATTAAGAGCTTCTAAAAGGTATAGTGACCTAGAAGAAGACTAAGGGCCGCAACTTTAGATTGTTTTGTTTGTTTAATTAAATGGTAGGGCAATACTAGGTAGTCTTCTTTAAGCTGGGGAACCATACTAAGAATTTCAAGCAAACAAAGACTCAAACTCAGGGCTCTCATTAACTAGAGTTGTTAGCTACCCTAAGAGGTGGGAAATAGTATTGTTTAACATAAAAAGCACTTTTTAAAATATGAAATTAAAAGCTTAAATGGGCAAAAACTCATTTTTAATGTTCTCGGAAATTACTTTTAATGAAACTGAAGTTAGGACACAAAAGCTCTCAGGTGTCAGCACTGAGTACTCTATGCAGGGAAAATTCTCCAGAGTTCCCACAGTGCACCTGAACACACAGACACACATAACCATCTCTCTAATTAGTAAAGTATATACCAAAGGTCCCTTCTGTCTCCAGAAACATATTAACCCACTCTTTCTTAAAAGTCTACTTCAGCAGAGTCTTTCATCTGTCACCAAAAGCAGCAAGACCTGAGTGAAGAGGCTGGCAAGGCAGCCTGAACAAGCAAAGTTTCCCTGCACAGACTAGGCAGGTCTGGTGCTCACAGATGGTGCAGGCATGGGTCCTGAATTGACAGCAGCAGGATACTCTCTACCCAATAGATAACAAAGCCACTGAAAGTCAGCCAAAAACAAAAATTTAAAAAAAAAAATTTTAATTCCTGATTTCATATTTATCAAGCCTTTCACAATAGTCAAGAAGAATTAAGAATTTAAAGTCTCATCTAATTTAACTCCAACCCAGATGAAACAGTGTTTCTTAAATTGAAACTTCTTCCACTAAATTTTGCCTTTCAATAGCAACAGAACTTTAGAGAAATGATACCTTCTCAGGGACCTTTTCCAGCTTTTCACAAACATTCATCATGGTGGCAAATAATTTCATAAGTTTCTTTACTGGACATGTCAGCTCACACTTTGAGAAATGCAGACTGAAGAATCAAATTCACAGCAGGAGAGGGGAACATGGAAAGCATGCAGGACCAGAATTACATCAGAAAGCTTAGGGGTTTAGCTTTAAAACTAGATAGATGGATGAGAATTCCTAGACAGGAATGGTCATAATACATCTGGCTTTAAGTAGCTACTGCCACATGTATACAAAGCAAACACAAGATAACACACTATATACTTAAGTCACTCTACTTCCTGTCTGGCTTTATCTCATATATAAAAAGCCCTGTTTGAGGTCCAAATTAGAACATTCTAATTGGGAAAAAAAAGTGAATTTTGAGAATATATAATAAGGTTAGGATATTGGAAATTAATACAAGGGAAAAACGTTTTTAATATTTTCACAATATCTGCAATATGCCTCCTGAATAACCTAAATGACATATATCTGGAAACTACTGCTATTTTATGTAAAAATAACACACACTAAAATATTGTTCTTCCTTTCATTCCCGGTAGGAAGAAGTTTTTAGGCTTCCCTGATGGTTCGGTTGGTAAAGAACCTGCCTGCAATGTAGGAGATCTGGGTTCAATCACTGTGTCAGGAAGATCCCATGGAGAAGGAATTAGCAACACACTCCAGTAATCTTGCCTAGGAAATCCCAAGGACAGAGGAGCCCAGAGGGCTACAGTCCATGTGGTCCAAGAGTCGGACACAACTTAGCAATTAAACCACTGGCAGAAGTTTTTAAAGCACATAAATATAAATTTTTAGGGAAAGTTAGATATCAAGCTTGCCTTTTACCTTGTTTAATTTTCTTCTTAATCTGGGTTTATCACAGATCTATAATTCTGGAGAGTATCTGTTGCTACTAGCTTATAGAACAGATAAGTAATTGAAGATAAAATTTTTGTACTTTACACCCAATTTTCTTAATATAGCAGATACTCCATCCTCAAACCAAAAGCCTTACTTAAGCAAGCCAAATATAAAGAACTTTTTTTTGGCCACACTGTTGCATAGCATGTGGGATCTTAGTTTCTGGACCACACTTCAAACATGTGCCCCCTGCACTGGAAGTTTGGAATCTTAACCCCTGGACTTTGTTTTAAGGAATCTAAGTAGGGTAACAAAGTATTTTCCTGGATGCTGTATGCAAAAACTAAGAATATTTACCAGCTCATGAATATTTTTATTTTCTTTTTTACTCCAGGAAGTGAACAAACAATGCACACTATTAAATTTAATTATTACTGTGCCCTATTTAATGTTGAGGACAAAAAATGCTCGATCTCAGTAATAGTTTCTACAAGTGCAGCATTCCTATGGTATAACACCAGAATTTATAGCACTTCTGTTAGATAATAAAACCCAGATAAGAAAAAGAAGAAATGCAACTCATGACAAGGTAACATCCACCAGTAATGCACTTAAGACCTTCAAGATTTCACTGGTCAATGAGAAAGGAAAGTGCTGTATACTCACAAGCAATCTGTTTGGCTACCAGATCTCCAGTTCTCATAGAGCATTTTACTTATTAGTTTTATTAATCCGTAAACCCGTTGTTGGCAAAGACCATAGAATCCTAACACCATTCCACCCAGAACTGGCCAGAGAAACAATGCTCAGGCTGCAAACAACCAAGGTTCTCTCTAGTCTGATTAATCTTCAAAGATTTTCTAAGTCTGATCACTGGGTGATAAGTCCATAAAATGTCATCAAACAAATAAGAGGACAGGAGATCCATAAAAGCATGGTAGAACTGAACTAAAGAGTGTAAGAGAAAGAAATGACCTGCACAGTTGAGGATTAGCTGAAGAACTATCTACTTTTATCTTTTTTTGTTAATTAGAAAGTTTTCAGAGGATCCCAAAGACAGAAATTAAGACATGAGAACATAAATTAATCAGTTAAACTTTAACATTGCTTTTTGAAAAATATAACTGGTGGCAAGCTTTGAATACCCACTTGAATAAATCGTTGCCACCATCAGACTTTACCAAAACTATACCAAATACTTTAGCTCTAAACTTTGTTCTACAAGTATAGTTTCTCTTTCAGATGTTTTTGCTTTGTTTTTTCTAGTTAAAACCTTCCTAGAATGACTAATCATAATTTCTTACAAGCATAAAATGAAAACTTCCTTAAATTCTATGTAAAAAAATGTTTACACTTTTTAAAAATTTATTTATTTTAATTGGAGGCTAATTACTTTATAATATTATAGTGGGTTTTGCCATACATTGACACTCTTTTGGCAACAAAGAAATTAATACTTAGAAATTCACATTTGGATAATATCCCTTAAGATACCCAACATGCAGAAAAAAATCAGTAAGCCACAAAATGTCTATCACAGAAATACTTACAACAGTGAAATTCCAGTAATAATTTCTAAAATTATAAAAAAAGAATGAGTATATAAATTACCGCATACCTACTTTATCTTCTAGTTTGAAGCTATTTAAAATAACTGACATAAAATCCAAGTAGCAACATGGAAACACTTTGTGAAAAACAAAAGAGAGATAGAAAGTAGGCCGGAAAAAAATACAGTATTTCCTAAAAAATGAACATTTTTAAGCAAACAATGTAAGAACACAAAAGCTAAACTGCTCATAACATTTCACAGACATTAGAAAAGTTAAATAAAGATTCATTTTTAACTGAAGAATAAGTTACCTTCTGAATCTTTTCTTTTCAAGTTTAGATATACATATCACTGAATACTTAAAAAAAAAAACCTTTTTTTCTCATTGTATAAAAACAAAGTTACTCAAATTTTTTAAAACTCTGTTTTATACTTAGAATCTTGTCACTGAGTTAAACTCAAAGAATTTGACATTATATAGTTATTCTTTATGAAAACCAGCCAAAATAAATCTTTTAAAAAATACATCCACTGCTAAAACAGTTTGAAAAACTCCAGAGTGAAACAAAGATCTGTGTCAGACTCAGTATTCTTAGCAACAGAAGTACAAAAATGACAATCTTAAAAGATGTATATAAAGTAATTTTAATTGTGCCACTGAAAGGTTTTTGCATTGTTTTCTCATTGTATTATTTCTTTCTGACCACCTAATCTAAAGTAGCTATCAGGCCACTACCACATCACACTTTTTTGTATAGCACTTATTTTTATCTGATATACTCGACAGAATATATCAGACAGAATATCTACTAGTTTACTATTGCAGTTCAGTTCAGTTCAGTCGCTAGGTCGTGTCCGACTCTTTGTGACCTCATGGACTACAGCACGCCAGGCCTCCCTGTCCATCACCAACTCCTGGAGTTTACCCAAACCCATGTCCATTGAGTTGGTGATGCCATCCAGCCACCTCATCCTCTGTCATCCCCTTCTCCTCCTACCCTCAATCTTTCCCAGCATCAGGGTCTTTTCAAATGAGTCAGCTCTTCGCATCAGGTGGCCAAAGTATTGGAGTTTCAGCTTCAACATCAGTCCTTCCAATGAATACTCAGGACTGATCTCCTTTAGGATGGACTGGTTGGATCTCCTGGCATACAAAAATACAGACCTCAAGAATAAAATAGTATTTTCCATCTTATTCACCCCCAGAGTTGCATCATACAGACTGGTAAGCTCTATATACATCTTTCTAGTTATGCAATGCACAACCTATAAAACTGAATATGACTTGCTTATAAATGATTAATTATATACATGTCACAAAGCACCACAATCTTAACAATGCCATTGTCTCTCATGATGCAACACTCTCAGCATGCATACCAGAAAAACCTGTTCCTCAAAGTTTAACTCCTAAATTTTCTTTAATATTATTTCACATTAGATGTGTGAATTTGTTTCTTGTTAGGCCATGAAATTTATAAAAGCAAAATATTCCTGAGGCAGAAACCAATCCACAAGATTGGTGAACCAATGCCTTCACCTATTACAGGTTTATCCATAATGAGTGATGATAGCACTACATTTTTTAAAGTATCTCTCAATCAAAAATACTCAGTTTCCTACTACTGGGTACATCTCAATTTTAAAATGACCTCCAGGTAGTTTTAAAGAATACTGCTTATACATGCATACATATATATATACACACACACACACCATAATCTAATCCATTTGAACTGTAAGCACAGAAGGGATTTTTAACATTAAAAATTATAGAACTAGTTGCAGAACTACTAAGACGAAGTAGTTTTAAATTATTATTTTATTTGAGAGTCCCCTACTGCTTCCAAACATGGTTCTTTTTATAAGAATGTCTGGAAATACTCTGGAAAACAAAAACTCCAATTTTAATCAAAGGTAAAGGCTAGAACTATTTCCTGGGAAGCCTAATTAAAGGTAAACAACCTCTCCTTTACTAGACTGTTCTATTCACACAAAACTGTTTGGCTAGAAAAAAGTATAATGGAGTATAAAACCTTTGTCTTCTGGGTTGCTGTTTACAGTCTGGATGAAGCTGATAGCCAAAAGAAAGCACACAAAGGCCAATGTGAAAAGAATGTGTAGGCTTGGTCACTCATCTTCTAGAAGACATATGCTGATCAGTAAGATTATCAGCTACTAAATAATAACTTTCTCATCTCCCCACACACATAAAATATAAATTACAACCCTTATAACCCATTTGGAAAATATAAACTAAATTCAATATTTTTTCTTAATGTGTCTACTATGTGCTAGGCAACAATAGGATAACATATGACTAAAAAACACTCACAACCTCGACATCGCTCTGCTCGCACTGCTTTACTGACTATGCCAAAGCCTTTGACTGTGTGGATCACAATAAACTGTGGAAAATTCTGAAAGAGATGGGAATACCAGACCACCTAACCTGCCTCTTGAGAAATCTGTATGCAGGTCAGGAAGCAACAGTTAGAACTGGACATGGTAACAACAGACTGGTTCCAAATAGGAAAAGGAGTACGTCAAGGCTGTATATTGTCACCCTGCTTATTTAACTTATATGCAGAGTACATCATGAGAAACGCGGGACTGGAAGAAACACAAGCTGGAATCAAGATTGCCGGGAGAAATATCAATAACCTCAGATATGTAGATGACAGCACCCTTATGGCAGAAAGTGAAGAGGAGCTAAAAAGCCTCTTGATGAAGAGGAGAGTGAAAAAGTTGGCTTAAAGCTCAACATTCAGAAAACGAAGATTATGGCATCCGGTCCCATCACTTCATTGGAAATAGATGGGGAAACAGTAGAAACAGTGTCAGACTTTATTTTCTTGGGCTCCAAAATCACTGCAGATGGTGACTGCAACCATATTAAAAGACGCTTACTCCTTGGAAGAAAACTTATGACCAACCTAGATAGCATATTCAAAAGCAGGGACATTACTTTGCCGACTAAGGTCCGTCTAGTCAAGGCTATGGTTTTTCCAGTAGTCATGTATGGATGTGAGAGTTGGACTGTGAAGAAGGCTGAGCGCTGAAGAATTGATGCTTTTGAACTGTGGTGTTGGAGAAGACTCTTGAGAGTCCCTTGGACTGCAAGGAGATCCAACCAGTCCATTCTGAAGGAGATCAACCCTGGGATTTCTTTGGAAGGACTGATGCTAAAGCTGAAGCTCCAGTACTTTGGCCACCTGATGCGAAGAGTTGACTCATTGGAAAAGATTCTGATGCTGGGAGGGATTGGGGGCAGGAGGAGAAGGGGACGACCAAGGATGAGATGGCTGGATGGCATCATGGACTCGATGGACGTGAGTCTGAGTGAACTCCGGGAGATGGTGATGGACAGGGAGGCCTGGTGTGCTGAGATTCATGGGGTCGCAAAGAGTCGGACACAACTGAGTGACTGAACTGAACTGAACTGAACTGAACTGAACAAACACTATCTGCCCCCAGAGAAGCTTCACATTCATATGAAGGCATGCTTTGGCAACAAAGAAGCAATGGACACAGATTCAAATCAAGGTGGGGTCCAGCTACTAGAAGCAGCCTGGCCATGCACTGACCCAGGACAGACTCATCTCAAACCATGCACCCCAGTATCTACTCCTCTTCTAGAATTGCTTCCCTCTGGAGCTTATTTCCTTACCTAGCTATTCCACCCAGATACTCCACAGCTAATGCTCTCACCTCTGTTTTTCAGAAATGGTTCTTCCAAATCATCCTTCCAATCTCTACTCTACCACCCAGAGTCCCCATCTCAGGCACTCTGTCTGCCTCAATTATTCTCAAACCTCCTCAGAACTGCACTCCCAGACTTGATGACCTGGAGAGAACAAACTTGTGTCTGCACATTATATCAGAGAAAGTCAAGTACACAGCTACCTAGAACACAAGGCAGGGTGAAAATGCATGAGAGCTCTGCAGGTACTGTGATCTGAGCTGGTCATCACAGGAATGTCCAAAGATGTACAGATAAGTGTTCACTGGAGAGTAGAGATTCCCTTCTGGGAGCCACCTACCATGTTCCACAAATCAGTCCCAAGATAGTCTGACTGCACTTTTTCTACAGGAAGTTTTATTAGAAACTATTTCAAGTTTTCACATTTTCAAAATTGGTTTCAATCACTGGAAGTAGCTTTAGAGACATACATTTGAGAACTTCATCATTTGCAGTTGACTGATTTTCTAGACTTCCCAAATGCTGGATTTTACCCCTTTATAGACCTTCTGCTCCCAATATAAACTTTCATCAAAGCCAGGATATTGGACAAAATAACCCTGAAACCAGGTGTCAGATTAAAGAGGGACACAAGGATGTCTCTAGCTTTCAGTAATGGCCTGTGCTACTGAGAAGGCCCAGGTGTTCATTGAAATGTATGTGGAGCTATCTCAAAAGATTGCCAGCTACCAGCCAGCAAAATCTGGTACAAATAAAGTAGGACTAGATGCAATTAATGAGGCAAAAAACACTGTAATGCTGAATGTAAATACTAACAAAATTTTCTAAAGTTACATGCGAGGAGGCTCCTTGTAAATCATAGGAAGAAAAGTGTTTTTAACCTTAAATTTTCCCATATAATTAACTGCTGCTACCCAAGCAAGTCCTTTGAACAAAAACCAAACTGAGCTGGCTTGGTCCTAGTTATAATTATCATTTAAATACAACAGAACAAAAGCCTCTATGTTGACAAGAATATCAAAGGGGAACACAACACAAAATCTAGAATGTCTCAATTACACAACTGCTTTAGAAATACTGAGGGCTGTTCACTCCACTTTTTTTTTTCCCCAGAATATCCAACAAAAGTTTTAAATCAGTCCATGAAAATACATACATATGATAACATAGTTTGGGGTTTTTTGGAGACTTCAAGATTATCTCGTGAACCCTCTTCCTTTTAAAAGTGAGAAAATGAAGCCTAGAAAAGGTAAGTCACATAATATTACACAATATATTAAACAAAAAATTCCTGTGCCCTATGACACAGCCCTTTCTTCAAATACAACAGAGTGAGTTATTTTGTGAGTCTATCGAAGCACTAGGCTACCTTCAAAACAGCACAATGACCACAGTCACCAGAAGAGGAAACCTGAGAGGACTGGTGAAAAACAAAAGCATGGCGCTCTTAATGGTGTGAACTTAATCCCCAGCAAATCGGAAGTGTCTTGGCTCACCTAAGCACTTAGAACTCAAGTGTGTATCAGGCTCCTCTGAACAGTTCTTAGTATGCGGACAGCTTAGAGTGCTGTTTTACATTCCAAGTCCAACCTTCACACAACAGAACTCTCCTCAAAATATCTAAGTGGGATTTCACAGTCTACTTTTTCAAATGCTCTGACAAAACATTGAAAAGGCTGAAATTATAAAATCTCAAAAGCTATTCTGTTGAATTCAAATGTGTTCAGCTACTACCCATTTTCCCTCCATTTTTAAATACATGGATCACTGTAAACATTCTAAAACTTACTGTATTTTCAACTCTTTGTACAGAGGTACAATGGAAAGAAATGGGGATGTGGTAGAAGGGGAGTAATTTGATTTTCTATCCATTATATCACACATATAATTTAAATACATTATATGTGTGAAAATTTAACTGTAAAGAATATTGTGTATATATCTTGACAGTATCCAATTTTGAAAAACAAAAATGTTTAAACAGAATTTCAAATTACTTCTCTATAAATCATACAACATTAAATATATAGCCTTAGTTATCATGAAAGTAATTTTTAAATGCAGTATATTTAAAAAGAAAAAAAAACAGTTCCCTCATCCTTTGGAAGAAATAAGCTTGTTATTTGCTTCTCTGTTTCCCTATTATCCGACTCATGAATTTGTTTTTCTACATTGCTTTATCTTTGTCACATAAGACATTTTTTCTTAAACTCTGAGTTGTTATGACAACAATCTTTAAGACTAACTTTCTTTAAGCCCAGAGCTGGTGGCTCAGAGGTTAAAGTGTCTGCCTGCAATGCAGGAGACCCAGGTTCGATCCTGGGTTGGGAAGATCCCCTGGAGAAGGAAATGGCACCCCACTCCAGTACTCTTGCCTGGAGAATCCCATGGACGGAGGAGCCTGGTGGGCTACAGTCCACGGGGTCGCAAAGAGTTGGACAGGACTGAGCGAGGCACAGTAATGATTACACAACAAAACAACTCATCTTACTCCAGGGTATACTCTTCCTTAAGCTCTATACTAACAATTATATAACAACACGTATCTTGCTCAAGGAAAAGTTTCTCCATCTTAACAGGAAGCTTCTGACTAATCTGATTATCTTACATGGGAGTGGGCCTGGTAAGACTTTTCTACTGTTAGTTCTAACCTTGTTAATTTAGGATGTACGTAGTGGGAGTGGACCTGGGAAAAGTCTATAAGGCCTTGATACGACTAGAGAGTAGGACACCCCTTCTGAGGTCTCGGTCCCTTTCTGTGCTTAGTCGCAGTCGCGTCCCACTGTTTGGGACCCCACAGACTGCAGCCCTCCAGCCCCCTTGTCCCTTTTTATACTTTAATAAAATGCTGCTACACAGAAACCTTTAAGTGATCAAGCTTGGTCCCTGGTCCCAAAGCTAAGTCTTCAGAGATCATGAATCTGACATCGTTCACTGTAAGCTATCACTTTCTCTTATGTTTTAACACAATCTGCATGTTTACATATCTGTTAATAAAGACACACAGCTAATGCACTGGCAAACATGTGTGTATGCACAAACATACACACACACATACACACACACACATCAGTTTAAACTGTTGTAGGCTTCAAAGGAACAACACCATACAAGGTTATGGTGAATAAAAAGGAGCACAATTTGAAGACTGAGAATAATTTAAAGTACAAATAGAGAATAGGAGTTCAAGTGCACTCAAGATATGAGCATTTTCAAATACTTCTGAAAGCTCAAATTACAAGATCCTTTTTGTGGAATGCTGAAAGGGTAAAGGTTGGAAAACAGGATTCACTGAAGAAAGTTCAGTTCAGTCACTCAGTCGTGTCTGACTCTTTGCAACTCCATGAATCACAGCACACCACGCCTCCCTGTCCATCACCAACTCCCAGAGTTCACTCAGACTCACATCCATTGAGTCAGTGATGCCATCCAGCCATCTCATCCTCGGTCGTCCCCTTCTCCTCCTGCCCCCAATCCCTCCCAGCATCAGAGTCTTTTCCAATGAGTCAACTCTTCGCATCAGGTGGCCAAAGTACTGGAGCTTCAGCTTTAGCATCAGTCCTTCCAAAGAAATCCCAGGGCTGATCCCCTTCAGAATGGACTGGTTGGATCTCCTTGCAGTCCAAGGGACTCTCAAGAGTCTTCTCCAACACCACAGTTCAAAAGCATCAATTCTTCGGCGCTCAGCTTTCTTCACAGTCCAACTCTCACATCCATACATGACCACAGGAAAAGTCATAGCCTTGACCAGACGGAACTTAGTCGGCAAAGTAATGTCCCTGCTTTTGAATATGCTATCTAGGTTGCTCATAACTTTTCTTCCAAGGAGTAAGCGTCTTTTAATTTCATGGCTGCACTCACCATCTGTGGTGATTTTGGAGCCCCAAAAAATAAAGTCTGACACTGTTTCCCCATCTAATTCCCATGAAGTGATGGGACCGGATGCCATGATCTTCATTTTCTGAATGTTGAGCTTTAAGCCAACTTTTTCACTCTCCACTTTCACTTTCATCAAGAGGCTTTTAAGTTCCTCTTTACTTTCTGCCATAAGGGTGGTGTCATCTGCATATCTGAGGTTATCCTGGCAATCTTGATTCCACTTTTGCTTCTTCCAGCCCAGCGTTTCTCATGATCACAATAACCTGTGGAAAATTCTGAAAGAGATGGGAATACCAGACCACCTAACCTGCCTCTTGAGAAATCTGTATGCAGGCCAGGAAGCAACAGTTAGAACTGAACATGGAACAACAGACTGATGAAAAGGAGTACGTCAAGGCTGTATATTGTCACCCTGCTTATTTAAGTTATATGCAGAGTACATCATGAGAAACTGAAGAAAAGGGAGGGACAAAAAAGCAAAGTAGGAAAGAAAAAGGGAGGAAAGGCACACCTAAAGGATGAAATCTTATCAAACAGACCAACTGCACAAAGGCCACAAATTAATAGCTTAATTGGTGATTGAAACACCTTATTAGCAAAACAAAATGCCCAAATGCTACTTAATCAAGAAATAAATCCTTCATTTCTTCTGGACAAAGCATTCATAGCATAAGAAATCACTAAATACTTTTTAAAAGGAAGGCTTAAGCAGAACACAATATAAAATGTATAGGTCATTGGAAATGTAAAACTAATAGTGTCTTTCCATACAGACTTAAAACAATTTTAATCACTAATAGAATAATAGGCAGTGGAAGTGAGTTAGAGAGATACTTCTAGGAGATACTAGACCACTCATGTTATTCACAAGGAGGATCTCTATCCTTTTGTTCACTGACCTATCCCAAGTACCTAGACCAGTGCCTGAAACATAATAGGTACTCAAAAAAAAAGAAGAAGGAAGAGACTATCACTTTGCCTGAGGCTCTATCTATACCAAATCCCCCATCTGAGACTGCACTAACTAAATACATTATGGTTACTTAATTTGCATTTGACTTTTCTCACTCTATTGTCATTATCATGGGTAATAGTCTAAAACAACTGAAAGTGTTCTCTGTACAGATCAGCTTTTATTAAAGCTTTAAGGATACTTCTCTGCTGATTTCATTTTATGGCCTTCAGAAATGGAAGCATCTAATCCTTTAGCCTGTTTACTTTATGACTCCACCCCACCTTTACAATAGATTTACTTCTCTGAGTTTTCCTTGATCAACAAAGTCCCTCAACAACCTCCATGGGAACCTATTAACATAAAAGATAGTGAAGTGAAGTCTCTCAGTGTCCAACTCTTTGCGACCCTGTGGACTGTAGCCTACTACGCTCCTCTGTCCATGGGATTCTCCAGGCAAGTGTACTAGAGTGGGTTGCCATTTCCTTCTCCAGAGGATCTTCCTGACCCAGGGATTGAACCCAGGTCTCCTGCACTGTAGGCAGACGCTTTACTGTCTGAGCCACCAGGGAAGTCCCTACATAAAAGATAGTAATGATTAAATTAAATAACTATGGAGGACCCAAATCTAATATAGTTAAAGCGTCTGCCTCCAATGTGGGAGACCTGGGTTTGATCCCTAGGTCGGGAAGATCCCCTGGAGAAGGAAACGGCAACCCACTCCAGTATTCTTGCCTGGAGAATCCCATGGATGGAGGAGCCTGGTGGGCTACAGTCCACAGGGTCACAGAGAGTCAGACATGACTGAGCAACTTCACCATCACCATCCTTATACGAAGAGGAAATCTGAAAAGAGTCTTGTGCACAGAGGGGAGATCATGTGAAGACACAAGAGGTCAACCAACTACAAGGCAAGAAGAGAGCCTTCAAAATGTCATGCACGTGTATGTTCCTCGGTTCCTTGTCTCGTCCCAACAAAGATTTGGAGCAACAGACATTAAAGCCCTCGGCGCATCACAGCTCTCGGGTCTTGGACAAACCGTGTTATAGCTCTTAGGCAAATCAGTGTTACAGCTCTATTTTATTTAGAAGATAGCAGGAGAATCCATCCTCAAAGTGTGAGGGCATGCCAACCCAAAGACTTGAAAAGAAAAGAGTGGAGGAGCGTGTGGGGGAGGGAGAGAGAGAGAAAGAGCGCATGCATGCGGGAGAGAAAGAGAGAAAGTGCTTTGGCTCCTCCTTTTATATGTTTTTTTCCTCCACCTGGGCCTGCCCTATGCAAATTGGGCTTAGCCAGGAGTGCTGTTTATTCTACCTGAAGTCTTCACTCTGGTCCTCGGGCCTTCTTTTGTTCTATTTTGCGGGCTTTTCCCTTCCTTGTCTTTTAGCCACTGCCATTTTGGACTCCTTTTCCCTATTTTACCTACCTAACAAAAAGAAACCAACATTTGCTTACACTTGGATCTCAGACTTCTAGCCTCTAGAACTGTGCGAAAATAATGTCTGTTGTTTAAGATCAAGAAAAAAAAAAGTTCCTTAATAATAGATTCATAGACACATTTGTGAATCTATTTAACTTACAAATGGATGTTGTAACATGTATTACTGTAAAAGTATTCAAATTAAGTTGTAGCTTTATTTGATGTCAACTTTAGCCTTAAATTAAGTACATATAGAGGTTAATGTCATCTACAAGACCAGATGAAACAAAGAGATGACTGTTACTATTCATATGGACTCTACAATCTGTCCTTGAATCAGTGAGGGACAAGAAAAAAAGACTGGTGGGGACTGCCACTAGTGCACAGGGTGATTTTGAGCAGTGCAGGTATTAACTGGCTGCCAGCTATCTCTTACCAAAGTCTCAAACTAACCCTAAATCACTTCCACAAAGTTAAGCCCAATCATTCCTGTTTTTTCAGTTGTAGAAAGGAAAAAAACTCCTTAAACTAACATGCAATTTACAAATGATTAGTACACAGAAGGCACTCAAATGTTTGCTAAATTAATGAGTACCTCCCTATGGTTTGGGAAATTCAGCCCAAATTGAATGCCAAATTTTTTTAGGTAAAGGGTTATGTCTCAAAAATGTGTATTACCAACATATTAGCATATGAAAAAAAATGTGCCTGGATACTCAATAAGATCTTTATGCATTCATATATTCAACACAGGCAGTTTTGTAACAATAAATTGAGACACTTTTGATTTGAAGTAATTCTCAAGTGACAATTTATGCTCAGTCATACAGTTACCAGAAAATGAAATACCTGTTTCCAAAATTAATGAGTCAAAAACAGTAAGAAACTGCTAATTTATTCTCAATTTTGAAGTAATACATATTTTGTTATAATAATTTTCATTCTTCTCTCTACAAAGCACACATGATTTTCTATTTTTCCATATTTAAGATCACACAAAATATGGAAACATTTTATCCTCAGTTCACTAAAGTATACAAGGTATTAAATACAAAGAATCATTTTCAGATATAGCTAAGTTCATTAAGAATCTGTTGTTTATATGGTTTCAAAGAAATATTTCTAGAAAGTATTACTAGAAATTTTTACTTTGGATAATTTCATTATTAATAATTATTCTTGGGACAAATATAATTATTTTAATTAGCTGGGCTTTAACAAGTTATGCAATCAGTAAGTATTCTTTTTTTTTTTTTGGCCACACTGTGCAGCATGTGGGATCCTGGTTCCCCCAAGAGGGATCAAACTCTTTTCCCGTGCATTGGAAGTACAGAGTTTAACCACTGGACCCAACAGGGAAGTTCCAAATCTTAATTTGTAAATTCTTTTCTGTGTTTTTTTTACATTTTTTTCTCTACCCCAAAATATAATCTGGGCTAAATTCAATCTACTGACCCAAGATATGAGAAATTCAAAATTAGTAACATTCTGGAGTTTTCTGGTGCCCCAGTTATTAAGTCTCTGCACTCTCATTGCCAGAGCCTGGGTTCACACTCCAGTTAGGGAATTGAGATCTGGCAAGCTACATACGGTAGCCAAAAAGAAGAAAAAAAAAGAAAAGAGTAACGTGGAATAATGAGTGATGGAGGAAGAGGCCATAAGATAAGGTACTGATCTTTCTCAGTTCAGTTCAGTTCAGTTCAGTCGCTCAGTCATGTCCAACTCTGTGACCCCATGAATCTCAGCACTCCAGGCCTCCCTGTCCATCACCAACTCCCAGAGTTCACCCAGACTCACGTCCATCGAGTCAGTGATGCCATCCAGCCATCTCATCCTCTGTCGTCCCCTTCTCCTCCTGCCCCCAATCCCTCCCAGCATCAGAGTCTTTTCCAATGAGTCAACTCTTCGCATCAGGTGGCCAAAGTACTGGAGTTTCAGCTTTAGCATCATTCCCTCCAAAGAAATCCCAGGGCTGATCTCCTTCAGAATGGACTGGTTGGATCTCCTTGCAGTCCAAGGGACTCTCAAGAGTCCTCTCCAACACCACAGTTCAAAAGCATCAATTCTTCGGTGCTCAGCCTTCTTCACAGTCCAACTCTCACATCCATACATGACTACTGGTAAGTGAATAAGGTTGGTATTTTTGACTACTTGGTTAGCATGTAACTTTATATGAATTTTCCTTGTATGAGTACATGTACTTTGTATGAGTAAATTTCTATTAAGACTTAAATTATTTGCACTTATCACTTAAGCCTCTTAGTAAAAGGAGTTTTAAAATGGACCAAAAAACTTGTCAGTTTTTATGGAATGGTATTATTACCATTAATATCTATCATATGCTTCAATTTTAATAAGTTACCTAGCATTGTACCAGCCTGTTCCAAAAAAAAAACAACAACAACTACATTAAATAACCAATAAAATTACTCCCCCAATCTCTTTCTCCTTTGCCTCTCAGTTCTATTTCCCTCAAAAAATTCTTTCCTCAAAAATTTCCCCAAACTGCAAATTTTCTAGCTCTCTTGTCCCTCTCAACTTTTCATCACTTTTTCCAGGATCCTTTTCATCCTTTCTCCCACAACCACTGCTCTTTGATTTTCTGCCTGCGTTCTTCTTCCTCTTAAAGTTCATCTATTTCCAAGTTCAACTAACATTTCTAGATTGATGAATCCCCAAAGAACATTTTTAACCCTCATCTCCAACCAATCTCTGATCCCATATTTCCAGTTAGGATCTATCTACTTGAATGACTGGACATCCTATCAGAACTCAAAACCTTCTCTCCATCCTCCTTACTTTCCTGTCCATTCAATCATACTTGAGTGAAGTCTCTCAATCATGCCTGACTCTTTTTAATCATACTTGGAGACATCTAATTTGTCTATGTAATCCTAAAGACTTAAAATCCTCACAATCTTGCTAGCCCCCAAGCTCAGATACAACTATGTTACCTGCTTTATTTCATGAGAGATGCTATAATGGTCACTAAGTCACCACTACAAATGAAACAACTGCTTTCAGTAGAAACTCATAAATTCATAATATTCCATGAGCAAATTTATTAAAGCTATTTCCCTACTGGATATTTGTTGCTAATTTTTCAGTATTACAAATTAAATTATTAAAGTTTATCATTTCCCATAGTTTTGTATTTAAGAATATTGCTTTACTGTTGCAATTCAGAAGTGGAATTATGGGGCCAGAAGATATATTCATAATGAAGATTCTTTATTAATATTGACAAGCTGATTTCCTAAATAGTGGTATCACAAGAATATTGGCTCCAGGAGAGCTATATACTGTTTTGCATATATTGCAGGCATGATAATACAACAGTGTACAACAAAAAGGACTCAGGTTTAGTTACATAAATTAACCAACCAATCATACCTATGAAAATACTCTCAAATACTTAACATTATTTTATATACTCACTATACTTTTCCATTTACTTTTAACAGTGACCATGTCATTTGTTTTGACTAATAAAATATGAGCAAAAGTGACCTGGGATACTTCTAGACAAAAGTTTTAAGAGCCATTTGTCAGATTTTTTCCTCTATCATGGCACTGAAAATGACAGGCAAAAGTTTCTATTACTTTATTATAATGAATCATTATTATTTTCATATGGTAAAATGTAGTTTTCTTCCTTGAAACATGTCCTCTTTGTTGAGCAGAAAGTCACAGGGAACTTCCTAACAGGGAGCTCAATGCAAGGAGGCCCTTTGACAGGAACATTGCAGGTATGCAGTCCCCTCTTCTAAGATAAAATGTGGAGCAATAAAAAAAATTGCTAAAAACTAGAAGGATCATTGAAATCAAGCTGACTTCAAAAATTAGAGAATATTTGAATTCAGAGAATTCAGATAAAATTTTGATAGATTTCAGAAGAAAGAAAAAAATGCTTCATTGTACAGCTCTAAGATAGTTTTACTGCAGCTCTACCAGCTCCAAAAAGGCATCTAGAAACAAGGCAAAATGCTTCATACTAAGATTCAGCTGTATAGACTGAAATGCTAGCCTAGCATAAAGACAGGGTGGATAAAGGAGAGAAAGTGGGCAGAACCTTGGATACAAAATGTAATTCAAACTCAACATATCTGAATTGCAAAGAATAAAGCAAATAGAATAAACATATAAAGATGTGCATACAGAAATTTAGTTTTTAAAGACACTTTAATTGTTTGCCATGTACTCAGACATGTCTGACTCTCTGCAGCCCCATAGACAGTAGCCCACCAGGTTCCTCTGTCCATGGGATTTTCCAGGCAAGAACACTGGAGTGAGTTGCCATTTCCTCCTTCAGGGGATCTTCCCAAACCAGGAATCGAACCCACCTCTCCTATGTCTCCTGCATTGCAGGCAGATTCTTAAGGAATACTTCTACAAATACAGCTAAACATTGGGATTACGAGTTTTAGTGGAAATTTCAAGACCAGTAAGAACTTTAAAGGAAGCCCAATCAGAAATGAGAACCAAGTTCAATGCCAATCAACATTTCAAAAGTTAGAAGAATGGAGTATTTATAATTGTTTTTCTTTGTATTTCATAGGTAAAGCTATTTGTGGGAGATTTTTAAATAAATGTTTGCCTTTTTTTTTTTTTTTTTTGAAGTGATAAAGGTAGAAAAGGTAACTAAGAAAAGGAGGGAAAGAGAGCATTCAGTTGTGCATTTTGCAATCTGGGAAAATCCTATTATTTCTTTGATGGCATTCTTGTAAGTAGGTCCCACAATTACCATAAATGATTAGAGCCAGGTAGTATGATTATCAAAAGTCAAATACCATGTTTCTTGTTTTTACTCACAATTCAAGTTTATTGCACTTTTCCCATCATAAAACTTATACATGATATGGAACATACTGAACAGCAGACAAAAGGAAAAATAACTCACAATACTATGATTCAAGTAAATCATTATTTCATATTTTGGTTGATTGCTTTCTTATGATTTCTCCAAGCCAAGCTTTTGTTTGCTTATTTTATTCTATACATCTTTTAAGTTCTCATAATTTAAACATAAGCTTTACTCATGTTGCCTACAACTGTTTACAGGCTTCAGTTTAATACAACATTCTATCAAATGGACATTTTACAAATTATATTTTGCCTTAGTACTCAATAGTTGCTTTCAATTTCTTTTACCATTATAAATAATTCTGTAAGGAACATATTGGGTAAAAAGGTTTTCAATTATTTCAAATTCTTTCCTTGGAATATAATCCTCAAAATTGAACTATTTATCAAAAACAATAATCAAAATTAAAGGGCAATGTGATGTCTGGGATTTGTAACAAAATTATACAGAGTAGCAAAATGGATGGGAGTTACAGATGAAATAAGATTGTATATATTTAAAATTTTCCAGAACAGTATTTTCAAACAAAAATAAAAAGCAGGTATGTCCTGAGGGAGGAAAAAAAAAAAAAAAATATATATATATATATATACAAACATTATATAATACTAGCAAGCATGAAAGTTAAGACTCTTTCTGCACATTGTGACATTGCTTCCCTCAAGGACTGTAATCATTTTTACTTCCAACATATAGCTTAAGGTTTATTGTGAAGTATTCTTTAACTTTGAAATCTTTGTTTATACATTGACTTCGGCACATCTCTCCAACCTACTGAAATTTTTTTCTACTGAGATATGACGCTGAGTTTTCACTTTATTCTGGACACTGGCAATTGCTTTTTTGATGCTCTGTTGTTTATCATGCAAACATGATCTTAAGCAGAATAAAATTAAGTTATTTACCTATAGGAATATTTATCATATGGTTTTTAAGCTACCTCATATAACAAGAAAATGCAGGTTCAAGTACAAACTAGGAACATACCAACAATTAATGCCCCCAAATTATTAACATATAAAAATCTGAAAACTTATAGTGATAAGGCTTTTCTTACCTAAAAGTTGAACAATGCAGTGTCTAAATACATGTATTACCTGTATGGCTCTAGCTCTGATTCCGCCATTAAAGTTCTCTGACCCTGGGAAAAGCTCTCATCTCCAAAATCAGAGTTTTACACTAGTTCTCATTTCTAAACTCTTTATGACTCTATGATTCTATAAAAGTTTAAGTAAAATTTTTAAAACAGCTGGTCAATGAGAAACTTCATCACCATATACGGTATATCAGCTTCCTGGATCTGCTATCACCAAGCAGCAAGAACTAAATGGCTGCGGGCAATGGCAATGTATTGCGTCACAGATACGGAGGTCAGAAGTGTGAATGAAGGGGTGTGCACAGCCATATTCTCTCTCAAGTGGCTAGGAAGAGATCTGCTCCAGGCATCTTGCCTAGTTTCTAGTAGATGCAGTTAATACTTGACTTGTAAAAAGCCATCTTCTCCTTGTGTCAACATCATCTTCTTCTATGTATGTTCATTCAAATTTCCCCGTTTTATAAAGACACCATTTCATATTGGATTAGGGATCACCCTTATGAGCTCAGTTCATATGATTACCTATTTCTGAAAAGGTCCACATTCTGAGAAACTGAGGTTTAAAAATTCAGTATATATGAGGTTTTGGACGGGGGGAGGGGAATGAGAGTACACACAATTTGACCCATAATAAATGGCACACTGGTTAATCCCTGTTGCCCTCTAGATCCACTCCCTGATCTTTCCTGACCTCTACCCCAGAGACCTCTACCCCAAGTCTGTGAACTACATCACCCAAGCTTCCTTGCCTCTAGCTTCCATTTGGGTTCAGCAAATAGGAGGTGCCTGGAGGAGATCACAAGCTAATGGAAGAGAGAAGGTGGGAAATCTGTTGCCACTGCCAATCTCCCACCAGGCTGCTGTTTTGGTAGTCACTACATTCAGTCACTCAGGGCCCTGATTCCTGTCCACTGGCCCCTCTCCCATGCCTCGCACTCTCACCAGTAATGTCCATTGCCTCTTCCTCACCCTCCAGCACAAGGCTGTCATGACTTCCCACTGCCACTAGTCCCTGGGTGCTTCACTGTTTCTTTCTGGTTGAATCCTGTACTATTGCCTACCGCTTTGTGAACAGCCCCATTCATTAACCTCTCTTCATCACCCTCATTCATGTACTATCTGTTTCTCACCAAGACCCTGTGTGATACATAGGGATAAGCTACTTTTTACTTCAGATGATCTACATGGTTTATCAAAACTCCAAACAAGAGTGTAACCTCAGGCATGGATGCCTCCAGTCGATATTTTAAATAAGTGGTAGTAAAGGTATCACTCTATATCATATATGCATTTGTTATTCTTTGCCCTCTCTCTTCCATCGCCATCTGGAGGATATACGAGAGAGCTTAGGATTAAGAGCATGGATTGTGGAGGCAGACTGCTTCCCTTCGACTCTTGCCTCCACAACTTACCAGACGGTGTAAACTGAGCAAGTTACTTAACCTTCCTGTATATTAATAAAATGGACATTAAAGTAATAGTATATAATTCATAGGGTTGCTATATGAGACAAACATTAAATTACTTATATTAATTTGATGTTTTTCACTTGATCTATGCTTTTAAGTCCATCTAGCCTCATCATTTTATGTGGACCCCAACTGCCCATTCAAAGGTATGCTAGAAATACATAAAAGCACAGACAACCCTTAACTTTTACCATCCAAACTACCTACCAAACTCAGAGGGCCAATAAGACCTGTTGCTCCTGCCATACCTAGCTCTCTGACCACTATTGCATACCTTCAATTGTCAGTTTTATTTCCTTACAATTCATTTTTGATGACTTCACGTGCTGTCAGACAAGCCCATGATGTTCATCAATCCCCAACCTGGGCTACTCCAGGCTACATGTGAGACACCACCCTCTACCCACTATCCCAAGCTCTATTCAGCCTTTTAAACAATAGTTATCAAAATCCTCCTTCAGTCAGAGAGACAGTCTTTAACAGAGATTTTCATCTCAAGATGTTTACACTTGGTTTTATAATTGTGGAGAAGATGTCACTCAAAAAAAGACATAATGTATAGTCAAAACTATGGTTTTTCCAGTAGTCATGTACAGATGTGAGTGATGGACCATAAAGAAGGCTGAGTGCTGAAGGATTGATGCTTTCCACCTGTGGTGTTGGGGAAGACTCTCAAAAGTCCCTCGGACAGTAAGGAGATCAAACCAGTCAGTCCTAAAGGAAATCAACCCTGAATATTCATTGGAAGGACCGATGCTGAAGCACAAGCTCCAATACTTTGGCCACCTGGTGCAAAGAGCTGATTCATTTGAAAAGACCCTGATGCTGGGAAAGACTGAGGGCAGGAGGAGAAGGGGGTGACAGAGAATGAGATGGTTGGATGACATCATCAACTCAATGGACATGAGTTTAAGCAAACTCTGGGAGATGGTGAAGGACAGGGAAGCTTGGCATACTGTAGTCCATGGGGTTGCAAAGACACATCTGAGCGACTGAACAACAGCACCAATTTATGTTTTTATATAAGCACTTATTTATTAACACATCAAAATATTTTATCAACATCCCAAAAGAGGTTCAACTTAGAAATAAGAGTACTAGCTTTGAGTTGACTGGTAGCTATAGACATCATTGTTGTAAAACCAGACTGACTGGCTGACCTTGTGGACTAGTTGGTAGAAAGGCCCAGTGGCCAAGAGCACAGATCTGAGGTAAGAAAGCCCTGGTCAGAGTCCTCACTCCCACACTTACTTAATGATCTTGGGCATGTTAAAGTTGCCACATGCCAGAAGTTCCTCACTGTAAAATAATAGTTCTTACCTCCCATGATATTGGAAAGATTAAATGAGATGAGATGTACAAAGTATTTAGGACAATCACTAATACGACAATTCCTGACACACAGTAAACTCTCAAACACTTTCAGTTCTAAAACTTCCAATTGTATATAATCAATCCAGAACTACATACAGTTCCATAAAAGATCATTTTTATAATATTCTGAATAACTCTCTTAATTATTACCTGGGAATGTGGGCCAGGTCTTTGACTTCCCTTAGCCTTGGCATCCTCATGAGTAGAACAAGCATAACATAGTTTCAAGGGCTCCTTGTGATGTTGAAATGAAACAGTGAATATATAAAGCCCAAAATGAGTACAAGGGGCCATTCTCATTGTTATACCCCAGACTCTGGACTAGGAAGAACATGTGATGGTGGTAAGGAAATAATGTGGGGTCTAAATTTCCACAATAGTAGGAGACAAGGGTTCAGTCCCTGGGTCAGGAAAATCCACTGGAGAAGAGAATGGCTACCCTCTCCATTATTCTTGCCTGGAGAATCCCATGGACAGATGAGCCAGAGGGGTTATAGTCCACGGGGTCACTGAAGAGTTGAACACAACTCAGCAACTAAAGAACAAAAACATGCTTAGTAATCCTTCACAGGGAACCTGGAACCTGGATGTGGGGGAGCATTTTTTTCTCCTTAAAAATTAACAGAAAAATGGCATGATTAGCTTAAACTTTGGAGTTAAATAAATTTGAGTCAAATCTGGTTCTGTCACATACTAGGTAAATGGATGGAATCAAGCAAATTATTTCTCTAAGCCTCAGCTTAATTATCTGTAAATGGAAAAATAACAATATCTGCTTCATGATACGGTTTGAGAAAAAAGAGGAATAATGTTTAAAAGGTATTTAGCAGAGTATCTAGAAGATTGTATGTGCCAAATAAATGGTAGTAACTGTTAAAAAAAAAAAAAGATTAATTTTACTTTAAAGGAAATATTCTGTGGCAGTTACAGTTTGGGACTTTTTTCTACTTACAACTCTCACTGCTCATATTCACTTTACCATTATATTGGTGATTTTAGAAAGCAAGTTTTCACTGGTGACCCATGTTTACATTAAAACAATATATGCTGAATCCTGAGTTCACGTCTGAACTTCCTTGGAATTGGAGATGAGAAGGTATCACTACCATTTTAAATATGATTAATGGCTGTTATCTTGCTTTCCTTTTAAGACAAGGGCAAAACGTTTTTACTATATGCAAAAACATTCCTGTGGACAATTTATTCATCACTGTTTATGACCAGCAGTTTTCTTTCAAATCAAGCAATTAGATTTTATACAAACTTCCATAAAATAGCAGCAAAAATGACTTCCTCTCCATATTTAGCATTTTTTTAAGGTTTCCCAGATCTAACACCCTCCAATTAATATTTATCTTCTTCCTCCCAGCATCAGTGACTATGCTGCCTAAGGGAAGCCCCATGCCACCTAAGCCACATGAGGTTAGTAATAAGATTGGGCTGGATGAAATAATACGTTGCATTATAAAGAATAAACATCTCATCCAAGTGAAATATGCTAGGAGAATAAAGAAGCTAGGACACAACCAATTGTAATAATATGAAACAGGCAACAAGTCATTCTTTCTCAATGCAACTAGATGTACTGACTGCCATAGTTACTTTCTACTTACATTAGTATTACCTCAGGGGATATATTGTTTTCCTATAAAAGTAAGCCAAGCTGAACAGCTTAACTAAGATATTTCTCTATATTAGTTTCCAAGTACAGAAAGTATATTTGTAAATAAAACATACATTATTCATTGCTGCCAGGATGTTATTAATTCTTGCTGCTCAGAAACTTAAGTCGCTATACAGGACTTCTTTTATAGGGAAACAAAGAAATCTGCTTGTTAACCTAGCTTTGAGTATCACATAAGCATACCATGTATTTCCCTGTTTATTATGAGTTTCCAAGTGCTATCAAGCCATACTATCCACACTTGAGGCCAAGTTTCTTCCACTAATATCAAGAAGCCTAAAATTCCATCTTTAAAATAAATTTAGGTCTTAAAAGAGTTTCAGAGGAAAGGAAAATACTGAAGAGTATGTCTACGGTTAAAGATAGAAGAGTAGTCTAGGACTTACATGCCACACAAGAGAACAAATGGAACTAGTAAAAGTTTTGACAGGCAGAGGGTATTATCCGACTGTGCTAGGAACTTTGGAAGCAATATCAAAAATGTATTAAAGGAAACAAAGAGAGACCGTGTGGGATTTTAGCACAGGTGGGAGGGACATGAAGTAAAACATTGCAAAAAAAGAGAAAATAAAAATATTCAGTATGTATTTCACAGGTAAACCCAAAAAATATTGAGTATCTAATTGTATGAGGTTGTTTAAAAAAATTTTTTTTTAAAGGAAGAAGCTGAAGATTATAGTAAACTCTCTAACTTTGACTTGTGACCAAATATGGTGAGGTCAAGAATCAAAATAATAACCAGGGAAAGAAAAGTTTGGTATGCAGCAAAGGCTAGGTTGGGTTGGAATAATTCACAGAGTATCATCGTACAGATATATCCAATAAATAGCTAAAAGTATAGGTTTGATTCTTAGGCAAGAAGTCAAGGACACTGGGCAAAGGAAACAGAAAATGGATCCAAGAGAAGACAGGGCAAAACACACAACTCAGGGAATAACCAAGAAAGAGGAGAGCCGTATATGACAAGGGACAGGGAGGTTTCAAGGAGAAAGTATTTACAGTGCCTGAGTTAGCTATGGTATCAGGAAGCATTCACACTGTGGCCACTGTATTTAGCACCAAGAAGGTATGGGAACTTTTTCAAGGAGTTTCTGTCCAGTATCGAACATAGAAGTCTGATTTCACTAAACTAAGGAAGTATGTTAAGGAACTGAAGAGAACTCAGGCTACTCTTTTCTGGATGTTTGAAAATAAAGAGGAAATGTGCCGATTCAGCTCTAAGCTCTGTCACTACTCAATAGAAAAGGGGAGAAAACAAGAGGAATTAAGGGTGATTCTATAGTCCCTAAATTTAATTGATGGGTAGTGATATAAAGATCCAGTAATCTCAGCTGCACAGTCCAGTACAGTAGCCATGAGCCTCCATGAAGCTACCAAACGCAGGAAAAGGAGTTAGTCCCAAGTTGAGATGTGCACTTGGAAAGCCACACCAGATTTATGACTTAGCATCTCAAACATGGTAAAATGTCTCATTAATAGTTCAATATTAATTACATGTGGAAATAATATTTGGGATACTACACTGAGCTAAATAATTATTAAAATTAATTTCACCTATCTCTTTTTAGTTTGGCAATGTGGCAAGTAGACAATTTAAAATTACATATATGACTCACATTGTATTTTTATTAGGCATCTCTGATCTAGAGAATCAATACTGAAATTGGAATCAAAAAGGTTCTGTTGAAACCAGCCCTTCTATTTCACTTTAGGGTAAAAGTTTATGATATGGTCACCCAGGACAATGTCATGACAATGTAACTTAAGAAACTTAGGTCCTAGCTGATGAGGTGGCTTACTCTGGTTCTCTGGCTGCTGCTGCTGCTGTCACTTCAGTCATGTCCGACTCTGTGCGACCCCATAGACGGCAGCCCACCGGGCTCCACCGTCCCTGGGATTCTCCAGGCAAGAACACTGGAGTGGGTTGCCATTTCCTTCTCTGGTTCTCTGGCTAGTCAGAAGCAAAACTCAAACTAGAACTCACCCATGAGTATTACTTCTATTATTCCATCTCTTGAAATGTCAGTGAAAATTTTAAAAGTTTGAATTTTAAAAAAGGTAACAGCAGCTTGGCTGTAATATAGATCCCATTCTATGCCACATCTAATAAAATCACTCACAACAAAAAACACAACCTCGAAACATTAAAACCACGACCTCAGTAAAAACAGTATCCTATGTTCACCACTCAATCCATACTGGAACTAATCTTTTAAGGTACCCATGCTAGGTTTTGCTTTTATTTGGGGCATATATGCACTCTGAATTTATTTCAACACAATTCTACATTAGTTTTAAAGACAGTATCATTCATTCAAGTACATGTCTCTTAAAAAATAGGTTTAAGAAAAAATTTGAAAAAGCTCAAATAATTTACTTCTCAATTCCCGTATTGTTGTCTGCCATTCATGAGTGGTAACTCAGTAAAACAGCAGGGGTTTTTAGTGCAATACTCATGAGAAGTTAAAAATTACTATGTTCAAAGCATAGCTACAGTATATAATATACTATATTTCAAATGCTTACAGAATTTAAAGTCCAACTTTGTCCAATGAAACCCTAAAAGTTCATTTAATCTCTATGTTACAGGTTAGCCACAGTTTCACCAATAATTATAACCAACCAAAAATCTCTGGTTATAATTTCTTCAATATTCCAAACTCCTATAAATCTGTTTATATTTCCCATGTAAAAATGGGTACAATTGTATTGTTAATGACCTGTTCTTTTAGAGCTAATTTTCCATAAGAAACTGAAAAAATAAACTTACTGCTTTCAACAGTACATAGTACTAAATTTTGTGAAATAGTTTAATAAGCTATTAACTGCCAAAATGATGACAGCTATTTTCATTGTAGAGTTACTGCTCCAAAACACAGTGCTGAAAAATGAAGAGTATTTGATTGGGCAGCATGTTTATCTCATATTGTATATACACACCCTGTATTTATTTTAACAAAGAAAACTACTATTGGTATTCAAAAATGACATGATTGAGAGCAATAAAGAATGCCAGCTTCCACCTCTTGTCTACGTGCTGCTCTCTCATTGCACCAGGCTGGTAAAAGGCTGATGCAAATCTAGCTAATGTAGTCAGGCATGCACATACCAATTGGGTTTTCCAAAGGGGCCTTTTCCATATTGATCCACATGTTTGCATTTCTTTGCTTGCTGTTTGTGACCCCTCCTCACATAACTGGAATTAGTGTGCTCATCTATTTCAAAGATTCCAGATTCCTGTATGGCAGCCTGTCCACCGGCTCCAGATATCACATTTAAAACAGAGCTTCAGCACATTCTTAAAAGATTTTTCCAGTTTCCCCTGCTTGTACTGGCCTCTTTCAGCTTACTACACAGAGGAGATGCCAGGTGTCCCACTGTCATCTACTCCTGGAAACCATAATCCAGCATGGTGCTACAGAGGGTCCCTGCTCCTTCAGAGCACAGTCACATGCCAACCCACTGCACCGTAAGAGAAACTCACAGTTCATGCTGAGGAAAGTGCATAAGTATCTGTGATACACTCAGTATCAATATTCAATAAAACTTTTACTGCAAGCAACATGTTACAGGCCTTCAGTTTGGTATAGAGTCTATATTCTACTGTAAAGGATTTTTATTTCCTTAACTCTCAAAGCATCACTAAGATAAAGTCAAAAAATTCAAGAATGGTCTTCCATTTTTAACTACAGAGCTAGTGAAAACCTAGTCATGTTTAGGACTTCTGATACAGCTTAACACATGATTTAGACATTGTTATATTCCTATGAGGTGAAGCTTTGACACCTTGTACAACAAACCTACTTAACCACTTCTCCCACACAGCTATTCATTCTTGCCTCAAAATTCTTACACATGCCACCTCCTCCCCATGCCTCAAAATTGTTACACATGCCATCTCTGAAACTCTTTTGCTTCTCTGGTCAAGCATTAACCACTCCATCTTTAAAATCAGGTTTCAAATTCACACCTACTTTTCTTTCAATGCCTCTCCCTTCACTAACTCATTATTTTCAGTATCCCATCAATAGCAGTTCCTTCGGAGAAGGCAATGGCACCCCACTCCAGTACTCTTGCCTGGAGAGTCCCATGGACGGAGGAGCCTGGTGGGCTGCAGTCCATGGGGTCACGGACAGTCAGACACCACTGAGTGACTTCACTTTCACTTTTCACTTTCATGCACTGGAGAAGGAAATGGCAACCCACTCCAGTGTTCTTGCCTGGAGAATCCCAGGGACGGGGGAGCCTGGTGGGCTGCCATCTATGGGGTCGCACAGAGTCGGACACAACTGAAGCGACGCAGCAGCAGCAGCATGATTCTATAAACTCGCATACACCTGGTGTCTCTGCTGTGGCTACTTTAATCATAAGATACATATAGATAGGAACTATGTCTGCCATTTCTGTTGCACCACCTGACATTTTCCACAAGTGATATGCTATTAAACCAGATAATTTTAAAACCTGTAAACCCTCATGTGAAGTGTTTACCAATTTTGATGACATAAATATTCCCACCATGGCTCATTTCAAGCAACCAACATAAAGTTGCTGAATCTTGGGATAGGAAGATATGGGCACTCTGACTCTGGAACCAGAACAAAGCATTGTACCATGCTCACCACAACTCCTGAGTTGTGCTGAGCATAATTTACTGAATATTAAGTTTCCCCTTCTGATAGGCCCACCTGCTACATTTTTGACAATTTTCAAAAATGTCTCTTTTCAATTTGGGCTCATTCAAAACACATCTCTTTCGTGGAATCATAAGTTACATGAGGCAAGATGCTTGTCTATTTTCTTTACAGCTGTAAAAATGGCTAGTTCTGGGCCCAGAGTAAACACTTGAAAAATTAATTGCAAAAGGAATTATTTGTCAATAATTTAAATATAAACTATGCAAAATCCAGTAGGAGTCGCTATATGCCTCCCATCATAAAATAAATTTAACCTACATGTGAAAATAAAATAATCATACAGAAAAGAACTATCAAGTTAAAAGATACCTTAGAAATTATCAGGTGTGATCCCTTCATTTTATTAAAAAGGAAAACCTTTCCACAGTAGTTAATTGACAAGTTAATTGACATGCAGTCCCACAGTGCCAGAGCAAGCCTAGAACTCAGGTCTCTTGGTATCTGGTCCAAATCTTCTTTGACTAGGTAATCATTAACTGCCCCTTGGGTTATTACCTATTTGAGCTATTAACCTATTGGGAAACTGCTAACATTTTGAAAAGCAGACTTTTTCACTGTATATTAATGTTGAAAACCAACACAGAAAAGCATTTGATAGAATATCTAATAAAGAAAAGCCAAACTAATTGTAAGACTATCAGTGACAAAGACAGATTATAATTATATAGTTCTGTATAAATCAAATGATATTTTCCTCAACATAGCATCATAGGAGCTGAGATTAGCCCAGTTTCTATATTCATACCATCTTTAAATTTGGAACCATCTATGAACTTAATTATCTTGGTTACTATTACCTCTTAACTGATCATTAGTATAGAGCTCATATAAAATTAGTCCTTACATTGATTCCAAAAATTACCACCAAGATCTTCCCTTAATTCAGAAGCATAAGAAGCTTTAAAAATGGCCAAGAATCTACCATCTTTAAAAGTTTAATTTATTTTTATATATGTGTATATATAATTATACATATGTTACATATGTTATTGGGATCTCAGTTATGGTCTTATTAAAAACACCTAAGTAAAAATTATAAATATTGTGTAAAGAACGATTTTTTTTCTTCCAAGAATTGTAATATTCGATACTGAATTTCTGTGAATGAGTCAAGTAGGTTGATAGTCTCTAAAGTTGTTTCTACTATGAAACAGATGAGTAAAGCAGAATCCAAGTGTAAATAACCAGTAACATATATAGTGAAAATTACAGTATTTTAACAAGTGACAGATGTTACATATGCCTCTCATGAGAAATCCTTTATCCATTTCATTATTTGCTACCATTTTAAAAATCCAGAATAAAATTAAAGTGCTAAATGTGCTATTTCCTCCCTGACAATAACCAAAATCCCCACCCTCTCCATTCCTAGACCAAAAGTGAATATTCGAAGATAACTGCAGCAGGTGAAGTTCATTAGCCAATGTTCCCCTAACACCTAAGGCAGTTTTCTGATTTTTTTGGTATGATCTTATTACTGTCTAATTATCCATATTGCTTTTCTCCTTTTTGTTAAACAGAAATTCACAGAAGCAGTTTAACCTTTCATTCAGAATCATTAAATACACCCCCCTCCTTCACTGATAATTGGCCTCTTTATTAACTGATTTCTCCCGTTGATTTATTACATATCTTTTTCTTTTTTTGCCAAACTTGTATCCATTCTGTTAATACATTCTTTACCTTCTTTCAACTCGATTAACACACTGTCACTGTTACCAAAGCTTTCCTATTATTTCTTCAGGTTCTTACTGCTCTTTGAAGATCCTCTAGTAGAATAATGAATTCTTAATAACCTGGAACATTTTGATGATTCATACTTAATTCTATAGTACAATTCACGTGAGACATACAACTAACACTTAAATGTTTCCTATTGTGTTGTCTTAATACTCTACAGTAACTTTGCAGCAATCCAAATACACAAATCTTTGCAATATGACTTATGACCTCTAAAAGCACAGACGGCCATATTACAATTATCATATTCATAGCCAAATCAAACTGAGTCAGCCTCTGTCAGCAGTTTCCATACAGTTTTTAATAAAATGAAATAGACACTTGTGCCTTCAGTAAATATTAATGTGACCTCTGAATATGAGTAAATCGGTCACTAGATTATGCAAGGAGTAACCTTTCATAATAATGGGTCATTGAGGCTTCTCTTTAATGGAAATAAGCAATTGCCAAAAAAAAAAAAAGGTATTTCTGTTCTTGGAAAGAAATGTTTTCCTGAACTCCAAAACACTGATAAAGTTTGGTGGCTGTCACTTTAAGCTCTCTCCCTTTCTTATCAGCCTCAGACACATTTCCCAGCAATGCCACCTCCTCTCATAAAAAACAGTGCTTTTGTTTGTTTTTGTTTTTCTGTAAAAGGGGGGGAAAAAAAAACAAACAGGAAGGTAGCTATTGACCTTAGATCAAATAAGGTGATATTGAAGTCCTGAGATTTCTTCCACTTTTCTAGGACTTAAGCTGTGAAATGGAATATGGGATCTAGGATCATTTTTTTTTCTAAGAACAGGTGCAAAGTGCATATGAAGTCGACAAAAGAGATGGAAGCAACTAGAACTAGATTAACCAGTAGAGCCAAAAACTCAACACCCACGATAAACGACAATAGAGAAAGAAATAGAAGATGTCTATAGCTTTCGTATTCTGAATAATTTTAAACAAAAAAAGAATTTTGTGCTCATCCTCTTGTAAAATACCTGCCTGCCAACTTTAGATTTTTCGATTTTTAATCATTTCAACTGAAGTCAATCTTAATAAGCATATATTCATCTGACTTCTTAGACAAAAAAAGCCCTGGTGTTCAAAGTCCCCTTATCTGTTATAAAGTGTCTGTTTAATGTATCTACAGAGCTTCTCATCTTTTAAAAATATCTTATCAATTTGACTCCAGCTTCAAAAGTTTGCAACATATTTTTCCAATGTTCTGAGGGATTGAGATTTATGTCTAGCTCTTTTAACAATTTCATCTGGATTCCTAAATCTATTTCACATAATTTACTTTGAATGGAAGACATCTTAAAGATCAACTAGTCTATACCTCTTACTTTGCAGGTGCTAAAACTTGACCCTAAGAGTAGTTAAGAAAATCTCTCCCAGGTCACTCAGCCACTTAGTGACTGAAAACAGCTAAAGGGAACAATATTTTCTGAAGCTTATTCTTTTATCTGGGGCTTCCCTAGTGGCTCAGTTGGTAAAGAATTTGCCTGCAATGCAGGAGACCATGGCTCAATCCCTGGGTCAGGAAGATCCCCTAGAGAAGGAGATGGTAACCCACTACAGTACTCTTGCCTGGAAGATTCCTTGGATAGAAGACAGAGATGCCTGGTGGGCTACAGTCTCTGGGTTCACAAGAGTCAGATATGACTTAGCAACTAAACCACCACCACTCTTATATTCTTATACAAAGCAACTTGCAGGTAGAGGCTTACAGGTTTGTTTTACATAAAAGAAAATAATTTTTAATTACTTAGGCAAGTGGTTAATAAAATTTTTCAAATACTTAGTAAGAGTCTTCCATAAAAGTTCATCTCTTTATACATTCTAAGGGTAATATTGGGCATCCCTGGTGGCTCAGACGGTAAAGCATATTAGAACTATTTGCATCTTTCCTTTGCTAAACACAATTTTATATTGCCACTCTAACAAATTAAAACAAATGAAGGGGTTTAAAGTTAAAATAACAGCCATTTAAAATTTTAAAAACTCAGCGTCCTCCGGGACTGCAGTCTGGCAAGTTCAGTTGGGTACTCTGCTTGGAGTCTCCGAAGGCCCAAATCAAGCTGTAGGCAACTCTGGGTCCTTCTCTAGAGACTGCTGTAGAGTCCATTTCCAGACTCACTAGCTTGTTGGCAAAATTCAATTCTGTGTATGACTGGCCTTTGGCAAGAGTTCATTCTCAGTTTCTAGAGGTAGCCTGTTTTCTTCTTCTCATGGTCCTTGAATCTTCAAAGCCACCAAAAGTGCATGGAAGAGTTCCCATTCCCTGGCTCTCTTTGACTTATTCCACTGCACTTTCCTCACTTCCGCCTCTGCCTGCTTTTAAAGACTCATGTGACTACATTGGGCCCGCCTGGATAATCTAAGCTAGCTTCTGCTCTTAAGGATTCCTGAGACAGCATTGATTGGACTCACCTGGATAACCTAAGCTAGCCTCCTCGCTTTAAGGTCAACTGAAGGTCAACCTTAATTACAACCACAAAGTCCCTTTGCCAATACAAGGTAACGTATCCATGGGCACAATATCTCAACATATTCAATGTCTTAGGAATTAGGCATGGAAACTTGAGGATCAAAATTCTGCCTACTATAGCTAGCACCTATTTTATTGATGTAACCTTAAAGAAATGTGACTTTTTTTTTTAACAGATCATATTGTTCAAACTTAACAACTCTAACAAAAATGTAAATTTTCACCCTTAATATTTATACATCCATTTCCAGGAATGACTCAGATTGGCCCTGTTTAGATGCAGTGCCTACCAGTGAACCGATCACCCATGGTCTAGATATTTCCTAACTGACCTATCACCCAGTTCATAATCCTCCCCCTAGTTGTCTCTAATTTGCACTAAACTGATCTAGCTCTTCAGTTACACTAGTTTCCATCTCTAGAATCCCTTTCAATTCTTCTTCTACATTCTCATTCTCTAATAAACTCTATCTTTTCATCAATTTTTAATATATTGATTATAATTATTTTATACATCATGTCCAATAACTCCAAAAACTAGAACACAATAAGAGTGTTTCTACTGTTTGCCGTTTTATATTTTTTAAGCTTGGACCTGGCTTGTGATACACATGGTAATTTTTTATAGAATGTGAGGTACTGTTGCTTCTGGCAATGATAGATAGTTAAAGTGAAGGCAGATTACATTAAAATCAAGATTGAGTTCATCAGAGGCTGCATTGTCATTTTTGTAACTTATAGTCTATTTCTAGTTCTCCCTAACTCCTAGGACATAGCCTTTTGGGGATTTCAATTAAAAGTTGAAAACGCTTCACCAGGGTCCTGCATATGCCTGAATTCTACTTTGTGGCTTCTTAGCCCTGTGAAACTGCTAAAAATTATGCCCAGCATCTCCCATCTTAGCCTGCACTGCTTTGCTTCTCAGCCTCATGGCATGAGCTGTTTATAAAGTGACAAAAACCCAAGACGAGAAGTGGCGCTAAATACAGGGCTCACCTCAGTGTGTTGCTCTTCACTCTGGGATCTTTCCTCCTTGGTAGTACTATAATACCTTTATATATTCTTTTTAACAGTATTTTCTCATGTTTTCAAAATGGGCCTTAGTTTGAAATAAACTAAGAAATCAGATACTGATTGATCTCAGTGGTCTCTGTTTATATGTGCATGCTTATCTTATTGATTCCAAAAGTATCAAAGATGGGTTGACATACATATGGGATAGTTAATTTTTTGTGTATTATATTTTCTGCTTGAAAGCTCAACTATTTACTTCTTAAATTTTTAAGTTATTCCTCTGTTAGAATTATTATTTAAAGCTTATCTTCAAAATGCCTCTCCTTCACAGTTCATCTGACACCTTACATATAACAAACAACAAGCATTTAGGAGTGTCTTTTCTGTAAATACTGTCCTGCACTTTTTTTTTTTTTTAAGTAGGGTAACAGTGTCCTCAGAGACTGGGTTTTTTCCACAATAAAAATAAAAAGTTACAAACATAAGTACCACTATTTCATGGACTGCTGCCTATATAACTTCATTCTTTGACAACTTCTACTCATCTCTCAGAGGATGTAAGATTTATGAAAAGGGTTGAGCAGAGGCTATGGATAGCTCCTATAGTTACATTACCATAAAATATCAATAATTCAAAATTGAAATTTATGATCACTGAAACATCTCTAAGCTATAATTTGTCTCTGAACTAAGAAAATGTTTTATTGCATAATTAAATGTATAAAAATTGTGAAGGCAATTTATCCTGCTCAAGAAAGGAAATTGCTTTTAAGGACCACCTTAAGGTTACCAACTTTCTATCTATATGCCTCTAAACAGTATTTATAAAATCAATTTAATCTAGATCAAATAATAGCAAACAAAACTTACACTATCTCATTTTTTAAGTATCATTTGTAAATATACTTATTAATGAATACAAATTATTATGGGTAATTGAAAGTGCCAAAACCTAAATCTCTCATCAAAATAAATTACAGCCCAAGACTTCACTCTCCCACATTTTGAATACCAGTTAATTAAAAACAATGAACAAAAGCCTAGGCACTTCCTCCTACCTATAGAACCTTTCTCTTAAAGTCATGTTCTTTCTAGATTTGTGTTCCTGAAATGTACAATATTAACTACAAACTTAAAAAAAAAAATCGCTCTCAACCTAAAAAATTAGGAATAAGTACAATGGATAGACTAGATAAGTATTCATGATTATATCCTCCCAGCTCAACAGATTAAATGGCTTTTAATACAATTATAAGTCATTATTCAGTATTATCATTGCCCTGGGCATTTGTTACAAAACATGAATTTCGTGTTTTAGCAGACTGCAGTTAATTTCCAATGGTGGGTCAAGGGACCTTTAAAGATTTATGAGCACTCAAGACACAAAGGAACTAGCACCTTTCTTTTTTTCCCCAAAGGCTCTATTCTATTTCGTCTGTTTCCCTGGCTCACATCTTCATAACTCTTTGCATATTTACTGCTACAGATGTAGCCATCACAGAAAATGGCAATTAGCTTAGCATATTGCAAACCAGCTGTCAAAATTGCATGCAGATTCTATGTTTATAATAAAGTATTATTGCTATTAATGAAGAGACTACATTTCAAGAACCAGTGTATCAGAAATTTCATGGGATAATCCAATTGATGTAGAGATGCAAGGGCTTGTGTGACTTCTTTGCTAAGAATGAGTAAGGATCCTCAACCAAACCATCACCACTATATACAGATGCTTTACATTTTGACAGTCAAGAACACTGGGTTTGATGGGAAGCCCTTCAAACCTTCATTCTTCCATTTACCAGTCAGCTATATGATCTTAAACAAGTTACTTAGCCTCTTTGTACCTCAGTGTTCTCACCTATAAATGGGAATAACCACATACCTACTTTACTGGGGTTTATTTTAATGAGGATTAAATAAAAATGAATACAGAATTCAGTCTTGGGACTGGGAAATGATAAACAATCAATAAATGTTAGAATTGTTGTGAAGCACATAAAAGAGATGCTCAATTATAATTATTAGTAAAATATAAATCAAACCTACAATGGGATATTACATCACACTGATCTGAATGGCTATCAACAAAACTTCTACAAACAATAAATGCTGGGGAGGGTGTGGAGAAAAGGGAACCCTCCTATACTGTTGATGGGAATGTAAACTGATGCACCCACTATGGAAAACAATATGGAGGTTACTTAAGAAACTAAAAATAGAGCTACCATATGATACAACTAAGATCATGGCATCTGGTCCCATCACTTCATAGCAAATAGATGGGGAAACAGTGGAAACGATGGCTGACTTTATTTTTCTGGGCTTCAAAATCACTGAAGATGGTGACTGTAGCCATGAAATTAAAAGACATTTACTCCTTGGAAGGAAAGTTATGACCAAACTAGATAACATATTGAAAAGCAGAGACATTACTTTGTCAACAAAGGTCCATCTAGTCAAGGCTATGGTTTTTCCAGTGGTCATGTATGGATGTGAGAGTTGAACTATAAAGAAAGCTGAGTGCTGAAGAATTGATGCTTTGAACAGTGGTGTTGGAGAAGACTCTTGAGAGTCCCTTGGACTGCAAGGAGATCCAACCAGTCCATCCTAAAGGAGATAAGTCCTGGGTGTTCATTCGAAGGACTGATGTTGAAGCTGAAACTCCAATACTTTGGCCACCTAATGCAAAGAGTTGACTCACTGGAAAAGACCCTGATGCTGGGAAAGATTGAGGGCAGAAAGAGAAAGGGACGACAGAGGATGAAATGGTTGGATGGTATCACCAATTCGATGGACATGGGTTTGCATAGATTCCGGGAGTTGGTGATGGACAGGGAGACCTGGCATGCTGCAGTTCATGGGGTCTCAAAGAGTTGGAGATGACTGAGCAACTGAACTGAACTGATAATACAGCAATCCCACTCCTGGACATACATCCAGAAAAGATAAAAATTCTAATTCAAAAAGATAACATGCATCCCAAAGTTCACAGCAGTACTATTTACAATAACCAAGACATGGAAGCAATCCAAATGCCCACCAAGAGATGATTGATGAGATATATATTAATATATAATGTGAGGTATGTACACACAATGGAATTTTACTTAACCATAAAAAAGCATGAAATATTGCCATTTACAGCAACATAAATGGACCTAGAAAATATCATATGAAGTGAAGCAAGTCAGAGAAAGACAAATATATGATATCACTTTCATGCGGAATCTAAAAATAATACAAATGAATCCATACACAGAACAGATACAGACTTACAGAGACACAAAAGAAACTTATGGTTACCAAAGTGGGGAAAAGAGGTAAAAAAGAATAAATTGAGAACTTAGGATCAACAGATACAAACTGCTATATATAAAATAGATAAGCAAAAAAAAAAAACACGTACTGTATAACACAAGGAACTATATTCAGTATCTTGTAATAGCCTATAGTGGAAAATAATATGAAAATATATATATATATAACTGATCATTGTGCTATACACTGGAAACTAATGTTGTAAATCAACTACACTTCAATAAATAAATACTTTTAAAAAATAAAGAGACTTCAGTCCTACAAGAAAAAAATAATAATAAACTATAGTGGGTACTTTTCTCTCTTTGTAAATTACATGTCTTTTTTCCTTTGTCTCTGAACCTGATCATCCCAACACTCACCAACACAATTTTTGCCTCTCTTTGGGAGTCTACTGTACTTCATAGAAACTACATTAGTATTTCTCCACTTCACACTTTAGGATCTCATCTTAGTTCACCCTTAGATGAGACACCTTAGACACACTCCAGGAAAGCAGCAGGTACAATGGAAGAAGATTTAGACAGAGTGTTTGTCCACTTAAGATGCAATGTATGTCACACAGGTAATTTCAAATGTTCTACTAGCTACATTAAAAAAAGGAAAAAGAAACAGGTGAAATTAATTTTAATAATACATTTTACTTGACTGAATATATAAAAAATATGTCTTTCCCATTGGTTCAGTGCTAAAGAACTCACCTGCCAATGCAGGTGATACAAGAGACTCAGGTTCAAACTCTGAGTTGGGAAGATCCCCTGGAGAAGGAAATGACAACCCATTCCAATATTCTTGCTTGGAAAATTCCATGGACAGAGGAGCCTGGTGGGCTGCAGTCCACGGGGTTGCAAAGACTTGGACATGACTAAGCACACAAGCACTTGGTATACAAAATACTATCATTTTAACAAGCAGCAGTAGCCACATTACATAACAAGCACACAGTAGCAGAAGTAAGGAAGGCAGAGTACCAAAGAACTGATGTCTTTACTGTGGTGCTGGAGAAGACTGCTGAGAGTCCCTTGGGCTGCAAGGAGATCCAACCAGTCAATCTTAAGGGAAATCAACCCTGAATATTTATTGGAAGGACTGATGCTGAAACTGAAACTCCAGTATTTTGGTCATCTAATGCTGACTCATTGGAAAAGTTCCTGATGCTGGGAAAGACTGAGGACAGAAGAAGAGGGTGTCAGAGGATGAGACGGATGGCATCACCAATGCAATAGACATGAACTTGGGTAAACTTTGGGAGATGGTGAGGGAGAGAGAGGCCTGGTGTGTCGCAGTCCATGGGGTCGCAGAGTGGGACACTCCTGGGCGACTGAATAACAACAAAAGCCACATGCAACTGCTCAACAGCCACATATGCATACTATATCAAGCAATACAGGTTTAATTGGGCCTGTATTCAAATACAGGTTCAAATGGACCGGTATGCAAATTCTGGCTCTGCCATTTACTTGCTAAATCTTAGTTTTATCACTTTAACTATGTCTGCAAGATTTAGTGTATACAGAAGTAGAAATATAATGTTTGCATATGAAACATATAATGTTATAAACCAGAGTTACCTAAATAAAAAGTACATTAAAAAATAAATAAATAATGTCCACTACCCACAAAAATAATAATAACTATTTCCTGTTACTGTTATGATGGCAACCCAAAGCACTTAGTGTAATGCCTGACATACAGGAGTGTTCATTAAAGGAGAATTTGCTCACCCTCGCCTTCTACTGTAGAAGTGAATGCTGTCTCAGTGTAGTATAATCTGTCACCTAGCCTTAGTTCCTTCCCTTCTAACCCTACTACAAACTGTAGCTCTCCCCAGCTGCACAGGCCTCCTTCCTTGCTTCCTAGCATCTAAAGAATTATCTGTGTGGACTTATAGAGGCTATGGGATTTCTTAGTCAGGACACAAATATGTGGTTCCAAGAACCTGAAAAGCTCTGTGCCTGACAATTTCCATCTCCTCTGACCCTGTCTTATCCACCTTCCCAACTGTTACCACTGCTGCAGCCTCCCCAGCAACTGCCATCAACAGCACCACCTCCTCACTGGAGACAAGACTGACCCTCAAACATTCAAAGGGATCATTCTCCAAATTATCTGGCCAGGACCCTTCAAAACTGTCAAGTTTAAAAAAGATGAAGTGTGACCAAGGATATGTCGCAGATTAGAAGAGACTAGAGAGATAAGAAAAATAAAAACAAAATATAGGATCCTGGATAGGAGTTTGGTCTAGAAAGAGGACATTAGTGGGAACACTAGCGAAATTTAAATAAGGTCTGTAGATTAGTTAACAGTATTGTATCAGTGTCAATTTCCCAGTCTCCATAATTATGCGATGGTTGTGTATGATGTTAATATTTGGAGGGCATAAGAACAAGGTTTGAGAAGCTAATGTATAACTTGGTGATGACAGTTAATAAACTGTGTTATATAACTGAAATTCACCAACAGTAGAACTTAAATGTTCTCTCACTCTCTCTCTAGCTTATGCCCAACCCCCTCCCTGTCCCCCACACACAAAATGTAAATAGGTGATGATGAGTTAATTAACTTGATGAGGGAAATTCTTTCACAATGCGTACATCTATCAGTTCATCCCAGTTTACACTTTAAATATCTTACAATTTTGTCAATTTTATATTAACAAAATTTAAAAAAATAAATAAGGGGATATGTGGGGACTCCCTGTACTATTTTTACAACCTTTAAGTCAATAATATCTCAAAATGAAAAGTTGAAACACTCTTAAGCATGATTATTTGAAACTTTATTATGAAGGAAACTCTGTCCCAATGGTTCTGTTAATTGATATATCATTATAAAATAGTGCTACTTATGTTAAGTCTATGGCAGTAAGGCCATCACACAAGTTAATGAAAAGTCAATTCCGAGGTATAGAAAATCCACCTTAATCACCACTATTAGTCTGCAAATCCACCAAGAGAGTATGATGTCTCCTGTATACACTCAGTAACACTGAGGACTCAATGACAGCAAATAATGTTTTGTGTGATGTTATTAAACAAAGACACCTTTCGATTTAACATTACTGAATAACGTGCTTAAACAGTTGCTGCACTGCTACAGTCTTTTATGGAAAGAAAGTGACAGGAAAAGAGAAGGAAGAGATGCAAAGAAGCATATTCCAATATGTACCCTTCCCCCACCCAGACCTTCCTTGCATTAGGGAATAGAGTTGGTCAATAAACTGAATGAAATAGATGGGACAGTCTGCTCTGCTACATACCGTCTTACTGTAACATGAATTAGTTCATAGGCAGCTGGTGAGAAAGAATGGAGAAAGAAGTCAGTATAAAGCAGAAGCTTCACTGGTCCACATCTGATTTTCTCCCAGAATCATCAATGTCTCATTAATATCAGTTGAAGGCTGAGTACACTAAAGGCAGCAAGCTAAGAAGGAATCAGTATTATACATTCAACTTTTTTCCTAGAAAGCTTACTGCAAGTTTAACCCAGATCTTAAAAAAAAAAAAAAAACTTACAACAAATAAAACAACACGAAACAATGAGCTGAACATCCACCTCTGGGATCAGTACATTTTGTACATAGCTCGCAATCTTTCTCTTCTTGCAAATTCTGGTAATAATAACCCTGGCCCTTGAAAACATAGATAGCCTCAAACCTTCCTTATATCTTCTTCCATCAAGCTATCTTCACCTTTATTGTTTCAAGTAAATCCAACATTTACTGCAGTGTTTATTTATTAGAAACTTCAGATGTCTTTTAAATAATGCTATTGGAATTATTGTGATTTTCATTGGTGTTCTGGTTATGAAGATGCATAAACCCTAGTAATTTAAGAATGAATTTGCCAACCACAGAGTTTTCCAGAAAGGCATATATAATATTGTAGTAGAAATGCTGCATTTCCACATACTCTAAATACATAAAATGCTGTCCAGGAATGATTTAAAATATAAGCTGTCACACTACTTTGTTACCAAAGATTACTTATGTATCAATAAAATGCATAATTAACATCAATTTGTTATCTTTGTATTTTATATTTAGCCATAAATTCAAATTTTAGTCATGTGTTTCTATATTAGTCACACATTTCTTATATTGACAGGATATTCTAATGTACGAACATGTGTCCAGAAAGCATTTTTGCTCATGAAACTAAAAAGATACTTTAAACAGTGTCTTTTATTAGTATTGCATCATACTAAACAAATATAAGCCTGGTTGTTCACCAAAAGAAAGCAACAGTTACTGCTTGATGATTATTTGTTGTTAAATAATATGATACCAATCACTAAGCATTTTTACATGTAAATAGCTCCTACTAACAACAAGCATTATGAAAGAAAATTTGTGTTATTTGTACCTAACAGAGATCACATAGTTAACTCATTTAAAATACAGTTCAATTGAGGTAGCTATCATTTAGTATATCAACCTCAATTTGAATATACTGTTTTTGAAATTAATTTATATAATAAGTATCAATCACTTTAATATTTACATAAAAGGATAACATTTTCTTTTTTTTATATATAGTCTAGGATATGCTAGGGTACCGTTTTGGATCTATGCAGACTTGGATTTTAAGGAGCCTTTTTTTCTCCCCAATTACCTATTCAAATTCATTTGGTTAAAGACAGTCAGCATGTTTCTCACAGAGAAAATACACCGCACAATAGTCTGCTTATAAGGTGACCTCTTTCACTTGGGTGGGTATCCTCTCCATCACGGACTAAGTGAGGATGTAACCTTGTCAAACCAAAAGCGGAAGAATAATGAGCACACGACAGGCTAACCCAGCATGGGAAGGTTGTTAAGGAGGTTGCAGAAACAGTTCCCTGAATGACAAAGTAAAAGGATACTCTGAAGAGTAGGTTAATATTAAAGAAAGCACTCAAGAATATGAGAAGCATTAATCCTCATCCTTGGATGTCTGCCATACAAAACTCCACTCAAATTTATTTCATTAGTTACTGACCAGTTTTAGTTAATATGTTTTCAAATAAATCTTAGTAGAACAGGCTTGACTGAGACACATTTAGAAAATATGTTTCCACAAAGCAGTAACCAAAGATAAGTAAAACCAAGTAGATAACGTTTTACTTTTACCAATTATAAATTATCACCCAACAATAAACAATTATTCTAATTCAAGAATCATACTTATAAGTTCGAAGTCTTCACCAAACAGTAGGATTTTACTATCATTAAAACAAATAACAGTAACTACTACATTAATTGCTTCCCCAGTGCACTAACTGACATAACAGGGAATCATGTTAAAACACAAATAGCTGAAAAGAGTAGAAATTAGGCAAGTTCTGTTGCAGTCTTCTCAGCGTAAATTTACTTTTAAAATAAACAAACCTCAAGTCTTAATCATTCAAACATAGGAATATCATTGTGTCAGTCATGTACATTTTGACATTCCTTCTCTACACTAAGATTAGAATGAAATTCTTGTTCCTGACCAGTCGTAATACTTTAACAGAGAAAGAGTGCCACCTTTTGGTCCCAAACAAAAGCCTCCAGTCTACCATCTTCCAAACTTCCTTTTTTCAGTTAAATCACTGATACATATATATAAATGCCACTGAATTTCAAGTCACACTTACAATGGTCTAGAAATATTTTGTAGCTACACAGCTAATAAAGTATGAGAGTAACCTAAAAGTTGCTTCCAAAATACAATATTTCAAAACAACTCAAATACCAGATACACGTACTCTAGATCATCAATATAATAATTTCTAATCAATATTTCATCAAACACGTTTGGCCAAACCAAGTATGTCAATCAAGTGATAAATTTTAAGTATCATAGAGAAAAATATTCTTTCATAGTCTTGTTACATTTCAAAATAGATTTTCAAAAATGTATTACATTTTAAAAGACCTATTAATTTAGTAATTGACAATATGGTATAAACAGGGAATTACTAGCTAAATCAGATAATTATAAATCATCTTAGATAGGAATATAGTATGTTTCTGATTTACTTACACTAATGACACAATGTCACCACGTTGTACTTCAAAATTCCTCACTTTCCAATGGTTCAAAAGCACCACATCAGATGACTGGCTCCCCCCAGGATTCAAAGAAGGCTAAAAAATAAGAAGAAAGAGACACATCTGTCATTTGTAATTTTCAATCTTCATGGTTCCTTGCACTTCATAGCTGTAGTGCAGTGCAATAAAACATTTCTAATATAGTAGCTTTCAATAAATTGCTGTTCTAAAATAACTGCAAATAATGAGTTTTCAAAAAGGCTCATCGGGATTCTTCACAGGTAACCAGAAAAAAAAAAAAATTACCAATACTCATTTCAAAGGAAACTGTGCTAGATAGTCAATTCTTTACTAAACTCCCTTAAAGAGGCATGGAAAATTTTAAGAAGAAATAAAAGAAAAAAGTGAATCAAGCCTCCGCATAGAATATTCAGATAGGACCTAATTCCATAGTAGGTACATCTGATTGCTCCATTTGGAGAGAAGAAGAAATAATCTCAAATCAGCCAGGAAAATACCACAGGAAACAGTAAAGAGACCAGAAGTAGCAAGTGATGAAATAATCTTGGAAAATATGGGAATTTCCCACTTTGATCTCTTTTTTCTACAGAGAGCTTGCAGGAAGGGTCCTGGCTTCAGTCTAAGCCTAGTAAGCAGCCTTTACCCTAGGATTTAGATAAGTCTAGATATGCCTAAGGACCAATGGGGCAGACACGGAGAAAGATTTTCTGTAAGAGTTCATCTGATGGTCAGGAATCATCTAGGCATAAGAAACTGATTAAGGAACCATACAGCCAACACATCTATCACCTGGACAGGACTGCTGAAAAAGTCAGTGGATATCAAGTCTGAAACTTGATGGTAGAATAAGAAAAAGGAGGAGAGCTTTTTCACCACTGACTCTCCAGGGTCTCTGGGAATGTCATTGGTCTAAAAGAGCAATTGCTGTGGTGGTGGGGAAGGTACTAGACCACAACGGAGGCTCCCCCCACTCACAGATGGTGGGCTGGCAGCAAGAACAGACAGAGCTACGGAAGCCAGGGCAGCAGCGAGGAAAACAGAACATGCCCAGCAACAGGCTGTCCCTGGAGCAGTAGTGCCACGGTGATGTTTCAATCACTCAGCCGTGTCTGACTCTTGGGACCCATGGACTGTAACCTGCCAGTCTCTGTCTACGGGATTTCCCAGGCAAGAACATTGGAATGGGTTGCCATTTCCTTCTCCAGGGGATCTTCTCGACACAGGCATCAAACTCTTGCATTGCAGGAGGATTCTTTGCAGACTGACCCACCAGACAAGCCCTAGCAGTGACATACTCTTTTTAAAGATTCCTGGAATTACTTGTAGGTTTTCTAAAAAGCAGGTGTGAACAAAGGCGTAGAAATGTGTGGGGGCTATTATTACTACTTTATTTTTGACTCCCCAGATTTTTTGTGACCAAAAACTTATTGGTTATCCTTGGGGATCTCAAACACTCTTATAGCTTCTGCAACTCCTTTATGTGATAATGCCTAAACATCTCTAACTTTAGTTTTGAATTCCCTGCTAATCCTCACTTGACTATCTGACATAAAATTCAATACTATTAAATGGAATTGTCATTCCCTAGCATAAAAGTTTTCTCCCTTTCTTACATCCTACTCACTATTTCCCCAGACAACCAACTTTAAATCTTACTTACCTTTTTTCTTCATGTCCAACCAGTCACCAAGCCAAAGGGATTTTTTTTTTTCATAATGTCTTTCACTTAAGACCCATTTTGTCTATTCTCTCTTCTGTCATCATCTTTCAAGCACCAATCAACATATAACCCTTCACTGTTGTTTAGTCACCAAGTCATGTCCAACTCTTTTGTAACCCCATGGACTGTAGTCCACCAGACTCCTCCGTCCGTGGGATTTTCCAGGCAAGAATACTGGAGTGGGTAGCTATGCACCTATACTAATCAGTTGCTCACCTCCAACTCAAAAGTGAATGATTCTATTTCTTTCCAGTTATAAGATTTTGAGAAAGTTACTTAACTTTGTTATACTTCAATTTCCTTACTAGTAAAATGGCGATATTTAGTAACTTTTCTATAATTAGTAATTAAATAATAATAATATCCAATACTCACCAAGTGCTTACCATGTGCCAGATGTTGTTCTAAGGGCTTAACAAATATTTACTTACTTGGTGAGATCATGCATTTAAAGTGCTTAGAATGGCTCTTGACCCCTAGTTAAGCCCTCAATAACTTTTATTAGTGATGTAACTAAATCACAATTTTAATTAGAGATAGTTTTGTACCCTTACCCCAGGTTCTTCATCCAGCTTTATCCCTAATAAGAAACAGAGCTGCAGTGGCAGGACAAATCCAAGGGGCATTGTTGGGCCATGGTGCTAGGGAATGGAGCTTCTGGAGTCACTCACTCAGGTTAGGCTAAAAGCCAGGCGTCCATATGTGGTTTATTCTCTCTCATCCATATTTCTCATTCATATTTTCTCTTTCATCCTCTCCTTCTCTATCCTTCAGTTCATTATCTTGCAAGCCCTTTCCCCTTATTTCTTTGTATTTTTCCTCCTTACATAACTGATGTGGTAAAGGTGGCCTAGGGGGAAAGAAACTACAGTGAAAAGAAAAATCTACTTCCCACTGCACTTTCACTGGGTCCATTTCTTTTCCTTGCCATCAGAGAAGTGAAGAACAAAAGTGATTTAATTATTTCCAACTGTTCTTCCTTAGTCTCTTTTGTTGTTTTTCAAAACTTTGTGATTACAACTCATAATAAAGACATTTTATACTGTACCCAAAGTATAAATGCACATATCTGAACAAAACATCACAAAAGAATAATCACCTTTACCACACATACCCTGATATCGTAATTTCTATTCTCTCCTAATCCATGTTTTTAAAATCCTGTCTATAATCAATCATATTAATTTCCCATTCACTATTATTGATTTTGGTGGTGGTGGTTTAGTCACTAAGTCATTATTGATTTTGCAACCTAATAATCAATTATAACCCACAGTGCTAACATCATAGATTTAGATGATTCTTCTTTAACCATTATCTTATGAAGGTTGCTTTTGTCTAGAAGCTTACCTTCAGGTCTTTCATCTCTGTTTTATTTTCTTAGAAAATCACATGAATATTCTAGGTGCAAATACCACCCATAGACCTATGACTCTTAAATGTGCAATCCCAAACGACTTGCTCCTCTTCTATATACAATCCATACCACTTCATACTACAACCCTCAGAATGCAGTAATGCCATATTTATTTACCTGCCTCACAACCAAGCAAGATGTACTTTTTACTCATTATTATGTCCCTTAGTTAAATTTATACTCTACCCTCAACTGCATTTCTGAGATTCTAGAACATGATTCTAACTGGTTGTTCAGCATCAAATCTCATCAAGCCATTCCCCTTACCTAAAATCCTTTATAATAAGCTTCCCTGACTACCAGCAAGACTGTCTCCAACATAAAAATCAACACACACATGACATATAGGACCCTACCAATCCCTACTTATATTGTTCCTACAAGTGACACTCAATCACAAGCAGTACTCCATGCACAAGTTACTTCCTCACACTCCAAGACATCATATTGTTCTTGTTCAGTTGTTAAGTCACATCCAACTCTTTGCAACCCCATGGACTGCAGCACACCAGGCTTTCCTGTCCTTCACTATCTCCCAGAGTTTGCTCAAACTCATGTTCATAGAGTCAGTGATGCCATCCAACCATCTTATCCTCTGTCACCACCTTCTCTTCCTGCCTTCAATCTTTCCCAGATCAAGGTCTTCTACAGTGAGTCAGCTCTTGGCATCAGGTGGCCAAAGTATTGAAGCTTCAGCTTCAGCATGAGTCCTTTCAATGAACATTCAGGATTGATTTTCCTTCAGATTGACTGGTTTGATCTCCTTGCTGCCCAAGGGACTCTCAAGAGTCTTCTCTAGCACACTTCAGTTCAGTCGCTCAGTTGTGTCCGACTCTTTTCGACCCCATGAATCACAGCATGCCAGGCCTCCCTGTCCATCACCAACTCCCAGAGTTTACTCAAACTCAAGTCCATCGAGTCAGTGATACCATCCAGCCATCTCATCCTCTGTCGTTCCCTTCTCCTCCTCCCCCCAATCCCTCCCAGCATCAGAGTCTTTCCCAATGAGTCATCTCTTCGAATGAGGTGGCCAAACTATTGGAGTTTCACTTCAGCATCAGTCCTTCCAATGAATACCAAGGACTGATCTCCTTTAGAATGGACTGGTTGGATCTCCTTGCAGTCCAAGGGACTCTCAAGAGTCTTCTCCAACACCACGGTTCAAAAGTATCAATTCTTAAGTGCTCTGCTTTCTTCACAGTCCAACTCTCACATCCATACATGACCAAAGGAAAAACCAGAGCCTTGACTAGATGGACCTTTGCTGGCAAAGTAATATCTCTGCCTTTCAATATGCTATCTAGGTTGGTCATAACTTTCCTTCCAAGGAGTAAGCGTCTTTTAATTTCATGGCTGCAATCACCATCTGCAGTGATATGGCAAGCATCAAATCTTCAATGCTCAACCTTCTTTGTGGTCCAACTCTCACATCCATACTTGACTCATGGAAAAACCACAGCTTTGACTATATGGACCTTCGTCAGCAAAGTGATATCACTACTTTTTAATATGCTATCTAGGTTTGTCATAGCTTTCCTTTCAAGGAGCAAGTGTCTTAATTTCATGGCTGCAGTCAGCATCTGCAATGATTTTGGAGCCCAAGAAAATAAAATTCACCACTGTTTCTACTTTCTCCCCATCTATTTGCCATGAAATGATGGGAGCAGATGCCATGATCTTAGTTTTTTGAATGTTGCATTGTAGACCAGCTTTTTTTCTCTCCTCTTTCACCTTCATCAAGAGGTTCTTTAGTTCCTCTTCACTTTCTACCATTAGAGTGGTATCATCTGCATATCTGAGGCTGTTGATATTTCTCCTGACAATCTTGATTCCAGCTTGTGATTCACCCAGGCTGGCATTTTGCATCATGTACTCTGAATATAAGTTAAATAAGCAGGGTGACAATATACAGCCCTGATGTACTACTTCTTTCTCAATTGTGAACCAGTCCCCTGTTCCATGTAAGGTTCTAACTGTTGCCTCTTGACCTGCATACAGGTTTCTCAGGAGACAGGTAAGGTGGTCTGGTATTTCCATCTTTTTATGAATTTCCCAGTCTGTTGTGATCCACAGAGTCAAAGGCTTTCAATAAAGCAATGAAGCAGAAGTAGATTTTTTTTTTTAATTCCTTTCCTTTTTCTATGATCCAATGATGTTGAAAATTTGGTCTCTGGTTTCTCTGCCATTTCTAAATCCAGTTTGTACATCTGGAAGTTCTTGGTCCATGTACTGTTGAAGCCTAGCTTGAAGGATTTTGAGCATTACCTTGATAGCATGTAAATGAGTACAATTGTACGGTAGTTTGAATGTTCTTTGGCATTGTCTTTCTTTGGAATTGGAATGAAAACTTGAGTTTTTCCAGTCCTGTGGCCACTGCTGAGTTATCCAAATTTGCTGACATACTGAGTGCAGTGCTGTAATAGTATCATCTTTTAGGATTTGAAATAATTCATAGAATTCCATCACCTCCACTAGCTTTGTTCATAGTAATGCTTTGACTTTGCATTCTGGCTCTGGTTGAGTGTTACAGTGACTACACCATCATGGTTATCCAGGTCTTTAAGACCTTTTTCATATACTTCTTCTGTGTATTCTTGCTACCTCTTCTTAGTATCTTCTGCTTGTTAGATTTCTTGCAATTTCTGTCCTTTATTGTGCCCATCTTTGTTCCCTTGGTATCTCCAATTTTCTTGAAGAGATCTCCAGTCTTTCTCATTCTATTGTTTTCCTCAATTTCTCTGCACTGTTCACTTTAGGTTTTCTTAGATCTCCTTGCTATTCTCTGGAACTCTGCATTCAGTTGAGTGTATCTTTGTCTCCTTTGTCTTCAGCTTCTCTTCTTTTCTCAGCTATTTTTAAGGCCTCCTCAGACAACCACTTTGCCTTCTTGCATTTCTTTTTCTTTGGGGTGGTTTTGGTCACTGCCTCCTTTACAGTGTTATGAACCTCCATCCATAGTTCTCTGTCCATAGTTCCCAAGACATAATATAAGCAAAATTTTTGGCTGAAATGTTTCCCTCTTTCCCCTTCCCACCATTTAACTCACACTTCAAAAAAAAACACTTGAATTCCATGAGGCAATCTCCCAGGAATTCTTTCACATCACTCCTCACCTCTCCTCCTCATTCCCATCTTCAGTCTCCATTAGATAAACAAATGTCCCCAAGTTCCTCATCAAAACCTGTGACTGTTACTATCATAGAGGTTTTTTAAACATTAATTTATTTAGCTGCATCAGGTCTTATTTATGTCATGTGGGATCCTTTTAGTTGAAGCATGCAAAATATTTAGCTGTGGCTTGGGAACTCTTGGTTCCCAAGAGTTATATGGATCTAGTTCCCCCAGTAGATGGGATCTAGCTCCCCAGCCAGGGATCAAACCTGAGACCCTACATTGGGAGCTCAGAGTCTTTGCCACTGGACCACTAAAGATGCCCAATTATAGCAGTTTTAAGCATTTTTATAATTATCTGATTGTCTCTCTTTCCAAGAGTATAAAAGCATTTTAAGAAGAGATTACTTCTCAAGTCTGGGTTTTTGACACCTAGGCAAGTAAGGATATTAATACATTTAATGGAAAGAATTTTTTTTAAATAAACTAATGAAATTTCCAAAGACTTTCCAAATTAATATACCCAATAAAGAGCCCTTTTTCCATCTTAGACCCAGAAGCTGAAGTTTCCCTGAGGAAATTAGCAAATTACATGCTGGTGCTCCACGGTTAGGGACAGAATAATCTCTAGAGACTCAAATTTTGACACCTCCATTCATCTTTCCCCTACAGAATCAATCATCCACCAACTTTTCTAATGTTAATTGTTAGAACCTAAAGGTAATGCCTTGTAAACTACAGATTCATGCAGAGGAAAGGAAAATCCCCAAAGCAAGCATGTCAAATTCCAAGCAGTAAAATATTAGAATCATCAGTCAACACCTGGAAGACCTTGTTTGATTTTGTAAAAGAAACAATAGTTTCTTTTATCTTTGCTCTTCTGCACAAGGCTAAATTAATCATCTCCCAATCTGTGCTCCCTTAACAATTCAGGTAAACTTCAGGGATAGCCCTTAAAATATTATAGGTATCTGCCTATACAGATGAATCTTTCATTCACTTAACTGTAAGTTTCTCAATTACAGGAACCATATTTCATTCATTTTTGTATATGCCCAACCCCAGAACAGTGGCTGGAAAATAGTAAGTCTATACTTTTAAGTTTAAAAGATTAAAATAATTTGAAATCATATTTAACTAAGATGTTTCCTACCGAATGTACATTATGTTAACAGTGTATACATCTCTTTCAAAGAAAACACACTCTGGATGAGTAAGCATAGTAAGAAACCTTTTGTGTTGGGCCAAGTAGGTAATTTAAGCCTCAGGAATAAAATTGGACAGTATCTATAATGAAATAATGCTAATCAGAGCATCACAAATTTTTTTCTTTACAGTTCATTTATAAATATAAACAATACTTATGAATATAAATAACATTATTCATAAAGAAAAACTTTCTTTAATCAGGAAACTGTTCCTACATCACTATAAAAACCCACAGTTGTTTGTACTTCAATTAAATTTCTTTATAAAAAGAAAAAATTTTACTTCTTTAGTTTTCTAAAAAACTTTTCAGAAGAAAAATAATGCTCTAACTTCAAAATGAAAATATTATATAAGAAATGAAAGAAACTTCATTTGGATGCTGCAATTTTAGAAAAATTAGTAAAACCATGTTATTTCTTAGAAATTTTACATCTTGTTTTTACCCACTGTGGGAATGGCAGTTTGCTTCAGACAGAACAAGCAGTCCTTTCAAACCAAAGAAGTTATATGTATGAAATCTAAATTAAAAGTCATAATACTTTAAATCCTAGATTCCCAGAGACTACATCAAAATTACAACCAACAGAAAATAACGCAGTTTTCTGAAGTAAGAAATAGCAGAGAATATTTAATTTAGGAGGTTTTTTAATTTATTTATAGTTGATTTACAATGTTGTGTTAGTTTCTAGTATACAACAAAATGATCCAGTTGTATATTTTTTAAATATTATTTTCCATATATATATAACAGAATATATTCATTCTGGTTTTTTATATTAATAGAATACTGTGCTATATAATAGGACCTTGTTATTTATCTATTTTATATATAGTAGTATATATCTGCTAATTCCAAACTCCTAATTTATCCCTTCCTGCGCTCCTCTTTGGTAATCATAAGTTTGTTTTCTACATCTGTGGACCTCTTTCTGTTTTGTACATAAGTTCATTTGTATCATATTTTAGAGTCCACATATAAGTGACATCATATTCTCCTTCTGACTTACTTCATTTAATATGATAATCTCTAGGTCCATCCATGTTGCTCTAAATGTTATTATTTCATTCTTTTTCCATTCATCTTTTGATGGTCACTTAAGTTACTTCCATGTCTTGGCTATTGTAAATAGTGCTACTGTAAACACTGGGGTGCAAGTATCTTTTCAAATTAGAGTTTTCTCCAAATAGCTTCCCAGGAGTGGGGGTGCTAGATCATATAGTAACTGTATTTTTCATTTTTTAAGGAACCTCCATAATTGTTTCCATAGGGCCAGCACCCATTTATATTCCTACCAGCAGTGCAGGACCACTACATTTCGCCATACTCTTTCCTATGCAGGAGTTTCTACCTGTATCTCAAAATGTGTGATCGTATCAGATCTTCCTACCAGCAGTGGAGATTTCCAGTAGTAAGAGGGAAAACATCACTAGTCATTGGGATTCCTGACAAAAAAAAACCCAAAAGCAGCCATGCCTTTCTTTTCTTAAATGAAGAAGAGAATTTTCTTTTCTTGCATTCTCACACAATCAATTCCTAAGCTTTTGTTGTGGAGCACTAGGATTAAAAAACAAAAAACTTAGATAAGTCTTTTGGACATGTACACACTGCTATATTTAAAACAACTTAGATCAGTCTTTTGGACACGCAGACACTACTATATTTAAAACAGATAAGCAACGAGGACCTACTATACAGCACAGGGAATGCTGCTCCATATTCTGTAATAACCTAAATGGGAAAAGAATTTGAAAAAGAACAGATACATGTATATCTATAACTGGAAAAAAAAGAAAAAAGCAAACAACTTAGACAAATCTTGTGGATAGCCCTTCCTCTAAAGAGAGAAAACTATGTTCAAATCTGGTCTCCACTTCCTTACTAGCCAGACTGTATGTATGTGTGTGTCTGTGTGTGTGTGTGTCTGTGTGTGTGTGTGTGCGTGTCACTTGGTCATGTTCAGTTCTTTGGACGGTAGCTCACCAGGCTTTTTCCATGGAATTTTCCAGGCTAAAATACTGGAGTGTGATGCCATTTCCTCCTCCAGGGGATCTTCCCAACCCAGGGATCAAATCCACATCTCCTTCATCCCTTGCACTGGCAGGTGGATTCTTTACCCACCTGAGAAACCCACTAGCCAGATTATCTGACACAGATTACTTAACCTTTTTCAAACCTCATTTCCACATCAATGGTTGCAGTGCCACCCAGCTCATAGGGTTGTTATGAGAGTTAAAAGAGAGATATAGGAAATTTCTTAACAGTTCATTTCTTACCAGTCAACAAGTACAATGATAATGATAACTATAGCAACAATAGGACAAAGGGAAACAAAATCAAGTACAATATCCTTTCCATAAGATTCAAGACAAGATCAAGCCTTTGCTTATTGCCTAGAACGTTTTTCCTTTTAAATACTGGCATATCTCTTCTTATTGCTCTTCACTTTATTATGCTTCACAGATACTGTGTTTTCACAAATTGAAGGTTTGTGTCAGTCCTGGATCAAGAATCAACCAGTGCTATTTTTCCAACAATATATGCTCACTTCATGTCTCTGTGTCACATTTTGGTAATCCTGGCAACATTTCGAACTTTTTCATTTTTATGATACTTACTATGGTGATCTGTGATAAGTAATCTTTCATGTTATTATAGTTGTTTGGAGGCACCACAAACTGCACCCATGTAAGACAGCAAATTTAATTGATAAATGTCGTTTGTGATTTGACGGCTCTACCAACTAGCCACTGCCCTGTTCTGCCCTCCCTATTCCCTGAGACACAACAATATTGAAATCAGGCCCATGAATAACCTTACAATCACCTCTGTGTCCAAGTGAAAGAAAGAATTGCACACAAAAGCTAGAAATGATTAGGCTTCATGAGAAAAGCATGTGGAAAGCCAAGAAAAACTGAAAGCTAGGCCTCTTAAGCCAGTTACCCTAAGTCAGCCAATTGTGAATGCAAAGGAAATGTTATTGGCAGAAATTAAAGGTGCTACACTGGTGAACACACAAATATTAAGAAAGTGAAATACCCTTATTGCTGATATCGAGAAAGTTTTAAGTCTAGAAGATCAAACTAGTCAAGGCATTCCCTTTAGCCAAAGCCTAATTTCTTCAGTTTTATGAAGACTGAGAGAGGTGAAGAAACTGCAGGAGGGAAGTTTGAAGCTGGCAGAGTTGTTTCATGAGGTTAAAGGAAAGAAGCCATCTCCCTAACATCAGAGTACAAGGGGATGTATCAAGTGTTGATGTAGACACTGCAGCAATTTATCTAGACGATCTAGCTAAGATAATTCATGACGGTGGCTACGCTGAACAACATATTTTCAATGTAGATGAAATAGCCTTATACTAGAAGAAGATGCCATCCAGAACTCTCATAGCTAGAGAGAAGTCAATGTCTGGCTTCAAAACTTTTAAAGGACAGGCTGATCAGGGGCTAATGCACCTGGAGACTAAGTTGAAGCAGTGCTCACTTACCATTCTGAAAATCACAGGGCCTTTAAGAATTATGCTAAACCTACTCTGCCTGTGCTCTGTAAATGGATCAAAAAGGTCTGAATTACAGCACATCTGTTTACAACATGGTTTCCTGAATATTTTAAGGTCTGTGGAAACATATTACTCAGGAAAAAAATAAATAATTCCTTTCAAAACAGTACTGCTCATTGACAATGCACCTGGTTCTCAAAAAGCTCTGATGGCTATGTTCTTGTTTAGTCACTCAGTCGTGTCTAACTCTTTTGCAACCCCATTGACTGTAGCCCTCCAGGCTCCTCTGTCCATGGAATTTTCCAGGCAAGAATACTGGAGTGGGTTACCATATCCTTCCCAAAGGGATCTTCTGTAGCCCAGAGATCAAACCCGAGTCCCCTGCATTGGCAGGCATATTCTTTACTACTGAGCCACCAAGGAAGCCCTCTGATGGATGTATTATACAATAAGACGAATGTTTTCATGCCTGTTAACACAACATCCATTCTGCAGTCCATAGATCAAAGAGTAAATTCAACTTTCAAGTCTCATTATTCAAGAAATACATTTTCAGACCTAAGAATAAAGATCCTTGGTACTTTAAAAACACACACACACACATTTTGTAACTGTATAGCCTTAGCTGTCAGCCTTAGCCACCACAGTCAGTGATTTCTTGGATGGATCAGGGCAAAGTCAATTGAAAACCTACTCTATAGGGTGCACCATTCTAGATGCCATTAAAAAACATTTGCAACTCATGGGAAGAGGTCAAAATACCAACACTAACAGAAGTTTGGGAGAAGGTGATTCCAGCCCTCCTGGATGACTTTGAGGCATTTAAGACTTCAGGGGAATAAGTCATTACAGACGTGTTAGGAAAAGCAAAGGAACTAGAATTAGAAGTAGAGTCTAAAGATGTGACTGAATTGCTACAATCTCATGAAACACTAAAGGATGAGCAGTTTCTCCTTACTGAGCAAAGAAAGTGGTTTCTTGAGACGGAATCTACTTCTGGAGAAAATGATGAGAAGACTGCTGAAATGACAACTAGGACTCAGAATATTATACAACCTCTGTTAATAAAGCTTTGGCAGGTTTGAGAGGACTGACTGCAATTCTGCAGAAGTTCTACTGCTACCTAATAACAGCACAAGCTACAGAGATACTCTTCATGAAAGGAAGAGTCAACCGATGCAGCAAACTTCATTTTTGTCTCATTTTAAGGAATTTCTACAGCCATCCCAGCTTACAGCAACCACCACCCTGATAAGTCAGCAGTCAGCAACGAGACACAACCTGACACCAGCAGAAAGATTATGAATAGCTAAAGGCTTCCCTGGTGACTCAGAAGTTAAAACGTCTGCCTGCAATGCGGGAGACCTGGGCTTGATCCCTGGGTCGGGAAGATTCCCTGGAGGAGGAAATGGCAACCCACTCCAGTATTCTTGCCTGGAGAATTCCATGGACGGAGGAGCCTGGTAGGCTACAGTCCACGGGGTCGCAAAGAGTAGGACATGACTGAGCGACTTCACTTTCACTTTCAAAGGCTTAGAAGCTAAGTAATGAAGTATTTTTTAATTAAGTAATGCTCCAGTGATAAAGAATTTGCTTGCCAGTGAAAGACATGGGTTTGATCCTTCAGTCGAGAAGATGCTCTGGAGAAGAAAATGGCAACCCACTCCAGTATTCCTGTCTAGGAAATCCCACAGACAGAGGAGTCTAGCAGGCTACAGTCCATGGGGTCGCAAAGAGTCAGACACTTAGCAACTGAACAACAACAACAAATACTTTATTTTTAGATATAATGTTATTGCACTTAATAGACTACAATACAATGTAAACGTAACTGTTATACGCAACGGGAAACAAACAAAAAACGTGAGTTGCTTTACACTATTCACTTTATTGAGGTGGTCTGAAACCAAACTTTCAATATCTCTGAGGTATGCCGGAACTAACCTGGAAGTCTTCAGGCTGAAATTTTTACTACCACTGCACACCCCCCAGGCTTCCCTTGTGGCTCAGCTGACAAAGAATCCGCCTGCAATGCGGGAGACCTGAGTTTGATCCCTGAGTTGGGAAGATCCCCTGGAGAAGGAAATGGCAACCCACTCCAGTACTCTTGCCTGGAGAATTCTATGGACAGAGGAGCGGGACAGGCTGCAGTCCAAGAATCGCAAAGAGTCGGACATGTGCGACTTTCTTTCACACACCCCACTACTAAATTCTTTGTGCAGTGTTTCATTTCATCTAAGCAAATAAAGTAAGCCTACTTTTTTAGATTTCAATTGTTCTGCCTCAGGAATTAACCCAGAAAAAACGTCAATGTGCATAACTACTGAAGAAGAAAAATATCTTCTTCAGATACATTATGCTCATTATGTTTTTGTTTCATTTTTAAAACATATATACATATATAAATAAAGGTGAACATTAAAAAATCTAAGTTCTTAGCTCTGGTTGATGAAATATAATTTTCTTTTCCTTTTGGAAAAATTTTAAGTTACATGAACAAAAGGTTACATGCTTTGTTCTGACCTAAGTACTACATCATTTACTCTAAGAAAGACCATATAAGTCAGCAGATTTCAACAGATGTTAGTAAATTATGCTAAAGCTTGAAAGAGCAGGTATCAAACCTGCTTTAGAAACAAATATAACACAGAAGTTGAGCTTTAATGTTCTCTCTGATCAAAGATGATGTGGAAGGATTTTTATTCCTCCTACAAACAAATATTATTGTCAGGGTATCCTAAATTCTCAGCTTGTGCCTAAGTTCAAATCATATGACAGTTGGGGTAAAATTTATGTCTTGATTTAGGAAAATAAAACTCCCCTAGAGAATTAAACAGAGACATGATAGATTTCTCACCTTGTAAGATTTAGCCACAGCCATCCATCAGTACATGATATTATTACAGTTTCAATTTTTTTCTATAAATTTCTTATTCATTTTCTCTTTCACTTTTTAATTTTTTTAAAAAAAGTCCACAGCCACAATTCACTAACAATAATCTACCAACAAAGCCCAGTTTTAACCTCACTTCTTTAGGAGCTATACTGTCAATCTTTTCAGACCTCTATAAAGAGCACCACCCACTCTGCTTATACATACAATCTAAAATGTTTAAATAAAATTTTGTGATTTTCTGACTTCCCTAATAGTTCAGTTGGTAAAAAAATCTGCCTGCAATTCAAGAGATCCCAGTTCAGGGTTGGGAGATTTCCCTGGAGAAGGGAATGGCTACCCACTCCAGTATTCTGGCCTGGAGAATTCCATGGACTCTATAGTGATGGGACTGCAAAGAGTCGGACATGACTGAGCGATTTTCACTTGTGCTTTTCAATGACATAGTCCCCAGTTGCAGCCATGAAGAACCAACAGTGGCCCTCAAACTTCTTTTGAAGAACCATTATTTTAGAGAAATTATTGGGGTGGGCGGGTGGGGGTGGAGGACTATTAAAGTAAGAGAAGAAACTGATATAGTACTCTGCTGTAAACTTTTAACATTGTAGCACTAGCCAGGAAGCAATGAAGTACAGTTAAGATAAATGTATATTCTGATCATAAAATTATTATTATTATTAGATGCCATAATTTTGAAAGAACATGTATAAGATGGTCTAAAATGCCATCTTCCTTCTGTTACTATTCAGGTGTCTTACAGTTTGCATTATAAAGTGGAAGTGAGAAATAGATTTAAAGGACTAGATCTGATAGAGTGTCTGATGAACTATGGATGGAGGTTCATGACACTGTACAGGAGACAGGGATCAAAACAATCCCCAAGAAAAAGAAATGCAAAAAAGCAAAATGGCTATCTGAGAAGGCCTTACAAATAGCTGTGAAAAGAAGAGAAGTGAAAAGCAAAGGAGAAAAGGAAAGATATACCCATTTGAATGCATAGTTCCAAAGAATAGCAAGGAGAGATAAACATCTATTTCTGTTTTATTGACTATGCCAAAGCCTTTGACCGCGTGGATCACAATGAACTGTGGAAAAGTCTGAAAGAGATGGGAATACTAGACCACTTGACCTGCCTCTTGAGAAATCTGTATGTAGGTCAGGAAGCAATAGTTAGAACTGGACATGGAACAACAGACTGGTTCCAAATAAGAAAAGGAGTACATCAAGGCTGATTATTGTCACCCTGCTTATTTAACTTCTATGCAGAGTACATCATGAGAAATGCTGGGCTGGATGAAGCACAAGCTGGAGTCAAGATTGCTGGGAGAAATATCAATAACCTCAGATATGCAGACGATACCACTCTTATGGCAGAAAGTGAAGAAGAACTAAAGATGAAAGTGAAAGAGGAGAGTGAAAAAGTTGGCTTAAAGCTCAACATTCAGAAAACTAAGATCACAACATCTGGTCCTATCACTTCATGGCAAATAGATGGGGAAACTGGAAACAGTGGCTGACTTTATTTTGGGGGGCTCCAAAATCACTGCAGATGGTGACTGCAGCCATGACATTAAAAGAAGCTTACTCCTTGGAAGGAAAGTTATGACCAATCTAGAGAGCATATTAGAAAGCAGAGACATTACTTTGCCAACAAAGGTCCATCTAGTCAAGGCTATGGTTTTTCCAGTGGTCATGTATGGATGTGACAGTTGGACAATAAAGAAGGCTGAGCACCAAAGAATTGATGCTTTTGAACTGTGGTGTTGGAGAAGACTCTTGAGAGTCCCTTGGACTGCAAGGAGATCCAACAAGTCCATCCTAAAGGAGATCACTCCTGAGTGTTCTTTGGAAGGACTGATGCTGAAGCTGAAACTTCAATTCTTTGACCACCTGATGCAAAGAGCTGACTCATTTGAAAAGACCCTGATGCTGGATAAGACTGAAGGCAGGAGGAGAAGGGGACAACATAGGATGAGAGGGCTGGATGGAATCACTGACTCAATGGACACGAGTTTGGGTAAACTCCAGAAGTTGCTGTTGGACAGGGAGGCCTCGCGAACTGTGGTCCATGGGGTCATGAAGAGTCGGACATAACTGAGCAACTGAACTGAAGAGAACTGTTTGCATGGCTTCTAGAGTTACCAGATTTGTCTTACTAGGTGTGCATAATAAAATGGACTATGCTGTACCCAAGTCTGCATGAAGCTTTAAGTTAGAAAAGGGGCATTTTTTTTTTCAGGTAAAAGGTACTTATTACCCATAGCCTTTAATACTTGACCCCCTACAATGACCATCCATCTAATTTAAAAATTATTCAAACTTTTGACCTCAGAGCCCTTAACTGGCAAGGTGATTAAAGCCTAGAGTCACATATACATACTCAGTTACACTTGAGTACTACAAGGAAGAAATTCAAATCATAATGCATCTCAGGAAATTCATACTTATTAAATCCTAGTTACATCTGACACTTTATTAGTAAGTATAGAATAATGGGCTCCTCACACCTGCTCCATGTCCAAAGGTTGCCCACAGGAGCATTTGGTGATAATCAGTAAGTCCCAGAGAGAAAGCCCCCTTTGTAGAGTTATTTCAGAGCTCTGGCCTAGACCAGTTACCACACCTTGGCCAGACAATCCTGGCAGCCTCTCTCTGCTCACATGTGTAGAATTCGTACAGGTTTCACATGAGCTGGAACAGAGATATATTTTCATATGTCCAAATTAAAAGATAATAAAGGATGCCTTCGTTAAGGAAGTGAAGCTATAAAAATTTATTTATGCTTTCTTTCACTCGTTCATTCCTTCATCACTGAAAAACTCGGAATTCCGATTCTGCCAAGCATTGTGTTAGGCAACGGGATTCCATATCCTTGAAAGCCCAGACATGAATCTAATCACATTTTATTCAGCTTTTAAAAAAATATCCACTTTAAATTGAGGTGAATATTTTCCTCACCCTTTTGATTTTTCTGCATGAAATTTTATTCACATAAAAATAACTTGCATTTCTGTAGATACTAAATTTCTCAACTTTTCTTCAAAAAGCAAGCCTTTAAAGATATATTAATAAATATTTAAATGGATATATACAATTTTAACTTAGAAGTAGAGTGAGTTGCTAATTTTTCATTCTCCTAGACTTCACTTGTACTCTCTATATACAGAGAGTGATACATTAATGTTTTACAAACACTCCAGACACTCCCATATATTGCTTGCACAAATAAAAATCTTTACTAACTATTCAAAAGGTGATTTGTCAAAATATATCTAAGTCTTTAAAGTGGTCTTATCCTTAGGCCTGAAAATGTCATATTTAGAAAGTTATCCTCAGGGAAATAATCAAAAACATGTACAAGGATGCTCATCTTGCATGATTTATAATAGCTTAATACCTAAGCCAACCTAAATACAAATAACAGAAAACTGATTAAAATAGTAATCAAGACCACAATGAGGTACCATTTCACACCAGTCAGAATGGCTGCGATCCAAAAGTCTACAAGCAATAAATGCTGGAGAGGATGTGGAGAAAAGGGAACCCTCTTACACTGTTGGTGGGAATGCAAACTAGTACAGCCACTATGGAGAACAGTGTGGAGATTCCTTAAAAAACTGGAAATAGAACTGCCTTATGACCCAGCAATCCCACTGCTGGGCATACACACCGAGGAAACCAGAATTGAAACAGACACATGTACCCCAATGTTCATCGCAGCACTGTTTATAATAGCCAGGACATGGAAACAACCTAGATGTCCATCAGCAGATGAATGGATAAGAAAGCTGTGGTACTTATACACAATGAGTATTACTCAGCCATTAAAAACAATACCTTTGAATCAGTTCTAATGAGATGGATGAAACTGGAGCCGATTATACAGAGTGAAGTAAGCCAGAAAGAAAAACACCAATACAGTATACTGACACATATATATGGAATTTAGAAAGATGGTAATGATGACCCTGGATCCGAGACAGCAAAAGAGACACAGATGTATAGAACGGACTTTTGGACTGTGAGGGAGAGGGAGAGGGTGGGATGACTTGGGAGAATGGCATTGAAACATGTATACTATCATGTAAGAAACGAAGCACCAGTCTATGTTCGATAGAGGATACAGGATGCTTGGGGCTGGCGCATAGCGATGATCCAGAGAGATGATATGGGGTGGGAGGTGGGAGGGGGATTCAGGATTGGGAGCTTGCATACAGCTGTGGTGGATTCATGTCAATGTATGGCAAAACCAATACAGTATTGTAAGGTAAAATAAAGTTAAAAAATAAAATAAAATAGTAATGGTTAAACCATCTGGTATATGGTTACCGAAAGTAAAAGTGAAGTCACTCACTCGTGTCCAACTCTTTGTGACCTCATGGACTGTAGACTACCAGTCTACACTAGATACTAGAATTTCTTAAAAATCACATTGCAGAGAAATATTTAAAGATATTTGGATATGTTTGGTAAAATAAATTAGGTGAAAATGTGATAAATGAAAAAAAAGTAAATTGGTGTGATCAAGTTTAAAAAGGGAAGGGAGAAAAGAAAAGGAGGGAGGCAGGGAGGGAAGAAGGAAAATCACAGAAAAGGATAGGAGAAATTTATAATGGTTTAGAAATGCAAACTTTTTTAATATAAATTTATTTATTTTAATTGGTTAATTACTTTACAATATTGTATTGGTTTTGCCATACACCAACATAAATCCGCCACAGGTATACACGTATTCTCCATCCTGAACCCCCCTCCCTCCTCCCTCCCTGTACCATCCCTCTGGGTCGTCCCAGTGCACCAGCCCCAAGGATCCATTATCATGCATTGAACCTGGACTGGCGATTTGTTTCATATAAGATATTATACATGTTTCAATGCCATTCTCCCAAATCATCCTACCCTCTCCCTCTCCCACAGAGTCCAAAAGACTGTTCTATACATCTGTGTCTCTTTTGCTGTCTCACATACAGGGTTATTGTTACCATCTTTCTAAATTCCATATATATGCGTTAGTATACTGTATTGGTGTTTTTCTTTCTGGCTTACTTCACTCTGTATAATAGGCTCCAGTTTCATCCACCTCATTAGAACGGATTCAAATGTATTCTTTTTAATGGCTGAGTAATACTCCATTGTGTATATGTACCACTGCTTTCTTATCCATTCCTCTGCTGATGGACATCTAGGTTGCTCACATGTCCTGGATATTATAAACAGTGCTGCAATGAACATTGGGGTACATGTGTCTCTTTCAATTCTGGTTTCCTCGGTGTGTATGCCCAACAGTGGGATTGCTGGGTCATAAGGCAGTTCTATTTCCAGTTTTTTAAGGAATCTCCACACTGTTCTCCATAGTGGCTGTACTAGTTTGCATTCCCACCAACAGTGTAAAAGGGTTCCCTTTTCTCCACACCCTCTCCAGCATTTATTGCTTATAGACTTTTGGATTGTAGCATTCTGACTGGCGTGAAATGGTACCTCATTGTGGTTTTGATTTGCATTTCTCTGATAATGAGTGATGTTGAGCATCTTTTCATGTGTTAGCCATCTGTATGTCTTCTTTGAAGAAATGTCTGTTTAGTTCTTTGGCCCATTTTTTGATTGTGTCATTTATTTTTCTGGAATTTAGCGGCAGGAGTTGCTTATATATTTTTGAGATTAGTTGTTTGTCAGTTGCTTCATTTGCTATGACTTTCTCCCATTCTGAAGGCTGTCTTTTCACCTTGCTTATAGTTTCCTTTGTTGTGCAGAAGCTTTTAAGTTTAATTAGGTCCCATTTGTTTATTTTTGCTTTTATTTCCAGTATTCTGGGAGGTGGGTCATAGAGGATCCTGCTGTGATTTATGTCAGAGAATGTTTTGCCTACGTTCTCCTCTAGGAGTTTCATAGTTTCTGGTCTTATGTTTAGATCTGTAATCCACTTTGAGTTTATTTTTGTGTATGGTGTTAGAAAGTGTTCTAGTTTCATTCTTTTACAAGTGGTTGACCAGTTTTCCCAGGACCACTTGTTAAAGAGATTGCCTTTAATCCATTGTATATCCTTGCCTCCTTTGCCAAACACAAGGTGTCCATAGGTGCATGGATTTATCTCTGGGCTTTCTATTTTGTTCCATTGATCTGTATTTCTGTCTTTGTGCCAGTACCGTACTCTCTTGAGGACTGTGGCTTTGTAGTAGAGCCTAAAGTCAGGCAGGTTGATTCCTCCAGTTCCATTCTTCTTTCTCAAGATTGCTTGGGCTATTCGAAGTTTTTTATATTTCCATTTGTTGTAGCTCTGTGAAAAATACCGTTGGTAGCTTGACAGGGATTGCATTGAATCTATAGATTGCTTTGGGTAGTATACTCATTTTCACTATATTGATTCTTCTGATCCATGAACATGGTATATTTCTCCATCTATTAGTGTCCTCTTTGGTTTCTTTCACCAGTGTTTTATAGTTTTCTATATAGAGGTCTTTAGTTTCTTTAGGTAGATATATTCCTAAGTATCTTATTCTTTTCGTTGCAATGGTGAATGGAATTCTTTCCTTAATTTCACTTTCTATTTTCTCATTATTAGTGTGTAGGAATGCAGTGGATTTCTGTGTGTTGATTTTATATCCTCCAACTTTACTATATTCATTGATTAGCTCTAGTAATTTCCTGGTGGAGTCTTCAGGGTTTTCTATGTAGAGGATCATGTCATCTGCAAACAGTGAGAGTTTTACTTCTTTTCTAATTTGGATTCCTTTTATTTCTTTTTCTGCTCTGATTGCTGTGGCCAAAACTTCCAAAACTATGTTGAATAGTAGTGGTGAAAGTGGGCTCACTTGTCTTGTTCCTGACTCTAGGGGAAATGCTTTCAGTTTTTCACCATTGAGGATAATGTTTGCTGTGGGTTTGTCATATATAGCTTTTATTATGTTGAAGTATGCTCCTTCTATTCATGCTTTCTGAAGAGTTTTTATCATAAATGGATGTTGAATTTTGTCAAAGGCTTTCTCTGCATCTATTGAGATAATCATATGGCTTTTATTTTTCAATTTATTAATGTGGTGAATTACACTGATTGATTTGCAGATATCGAAGAATCCTTGCATCCCTGAGATAAAGCCCACTTGGTCATGGTGTATGATCTTTTTAATGTGTTGTTGGATTCTGATTGCTAGAATTTTGTTAAGGATTTTTGCATCTATGTTCATCAGTGATATTGGCCTGTAGTTTTCTTTTTTTGTGACATCTTTGTCAGGTTTTGGTATTAGGGTAATGGTGGCCTAATAGAATGAGTTTGGAAGTTTACCTTCCTCTGCAATTTTCTGGAAGAGTTTGAGTAGGATAGGTGTTAGCTCTTCTCTAAATTTTTGGTAGAATTCAGCTGTGAAGCCGTCTGGACCTGGGCTTTTGTTTGCTGGAAGATTTCTGATTACAGTTTCAATTTCCGTGCTTGGGATGGGTCTGTTAAGATTTTCTATTTCTTCCTGGTTCAGATTTGGAAAGTTGTACTTTTCTAAGAATTTGTCCATTTCTTCCGCATTGTCCATTTTATTGGCATATAATTGCTGATAGTAGTCTCTTATGATCCTTTGTATTTCTGTGTTGTCTGTTGTGATCTCTCCATTTTCATTTCTAATTTTATTGATTTGATTTTTCTCCCTTTGTTTCTTGATGAGTCTGGCTAATGGTTTGTCAATTTTATTTATCCTTTCAAAGAACCAGCTTTTGGCTTTGTTGATTTTTGCTATGGTCTCTTTTGTTTCTTTTGCATTTATTTCTGCCCTAATTTTTAAGATTTCTTTCCTTCTACTAACCCTGGGGTTCTTCATTTCTTCCTTTTCTAGTTGTTTTAGGTGTAGAGTTAGGTTATTTATTTGAGTTTTTTCTTGTTTCTTGAGGTATGCCTGTATTGCTATGAACTTTCCCCTTACTGCTTTTACAGTGTCCCACAGGTTTTGGGTTATGTTTTCATTTACATTCATTTCTATGCATATTTTGATTTCTTTTTTGATTTCTTCTGTGATTTGTTGGTTATTCAGCAGTGTGTTGTTCAGCCTTCATGTTTTGGAATTTTTAATAGCTTTTCTCCTGTAACTGAGATTTAATCTTACTGCATTGAGGTCAAAAAAGATGTCTGGAGTGATTTCAATTTTTTTGAATTTACCAAAGCTAGATTTATGGCCCAGGATGTGATCTATCCTGGAGAAGGTTCCGTATCCACTTGAGAAAAAGGTGAAATTCATTGTTTTGGGGTGAAATGTCCTATAGATATCAATGAGGTCTAACTGGTCTATTTTATCATTTAAAGTTTGTGTTTCCTTGTTAATTTTCTGTTTAGTTAGAAATGCAAACTTTTAAGTCAAAAGTCTGGACTTAAATCTATGTAATCTTCAACAGATTAATCTCTCTGCTCCTCTTTCTTCATCTATAAAATGGATTAGTAATAGTTCCTTCATCACAGGATTTGCAGGCATTTAAACTACTTTATTTAAAGTGAATACAATACTATAATGCCTGTAACACATAGATCATTCAGTATTTAACTGTGAGTTTCATACAATAACATCTTAGAGTAACTAATTTTTGCAGGTGGTATGGATTATTTTTATTTTGTGTATTTTTTTATTTTTTCCAAGTTTTCTTCAATCAAAATGTAATGCTTTTAAAGGAAAAATAAAGCAATTAACTTTTTTAAAGGAAAAAAGAGCATTTGATTCTTATACCCTCTTATTACAAATACTTTTGAAGTTTTCTGTCTTCTTAACAAATTCTTTAGTGTTTAAGCATCCCCTTTATTCAGATCACTGTAACTAAACTGCAAGGGTACATTTTGCAAACTTTCTGGTTCAATGAAATAATTCAGTTACTAGAAAACACTACTATTAAATATGTGTATGGTGTTCCTTGCTAATAAAACAGATATTGAGATAGCTATTCAAATGAATAGTTTTAATTATGAAATAGATGATATATAATTAATGAAATATTAAATTGAGCTAATAAACACGTCTACATATTAACAAGAAGACAGATTACTATACGTAATCCAAGTCAGCTACATAGATATGTCTATGTACTAACACCAAGATACATCTATATACCAATGAATCTTCAACATCCTCATAAAACTGAATAAGGCTTTCTTATTCACCACTATGTCCTTCCCCATTGCCCAGAGAAATCATGTTTCCCTCTGATGTATCCTCCTGACCTAAAAAGAAGTTCAAAGTAAGGTATGTAGCAACATCAAGAAGTTGGCTCAAAAGATAAAAAGGATTTTAGAAGGGTGCTGGAATTATTTCCTCAGGCATACATAACTGAAAAGTCCAACCTCCCAAACAGGTACAGTGCACAGCAATCTAGTCACTTCACTTTACAATATCTGTGAACAAATCTGAGAAGATAAGACCATGGATTTTAGACCCTTTAGCTCTTCATTGCTGAACCTGATACTGCATCATATGGTGGGGAGGGGTGGAGGAAAGACTCCATTCTAGCAGCATGATTGGGTATCAGCAGAAATTTTGGCCCATGGGACTTCTGAATTATATAAATCAAAGCTATTAGAATGGAAGGAATCAATAACAAAACGGAAGGGATTAGAAAACAAAGAACCTATTGAAAGGAATCAAAAACCATTGTGGCAGAGGAAAGGGACAAAAGCAAACAATCCTTACTCACCTGCTGCTATAAAACAAACTACTCCAAAACAATACTCAGTTATTTATTCTTGGTTCTGCATTTAGGCTACGCTAAATGACTAATCTGGCTTCCCTGGTGTCTCAGCCGTAAAGAATCCAACTGCCAATGTAGGAGGCTCAAGTTCAATCCCTGACCCAGGCAACGAAATAGCAACCCAATCCAGTATTCTTGCCTGGGAAATCCCATGAACAGAGGACCCTGGTGAGCTACGGTCCATGGAGTCACAAGAGTCGGACACCACCACCAAATGACTAACTGAGAGGTTAGTCAGCTAGTTTGACCTGAGATTATTCAGGCAACTGCAGTCATAGGGACAGCAGTGATGTCAGAGGACAAGCCCCACTGTGTAAACTTTAACAAGCCTCTGTTGAGTAATGTCTGCTATCATTTCTCTGTCCAAAGGGAATCCTATGGCCAAGTCAAGAGTCAGGGTAACAATCTACAAAAGAGCTTGAGAACCAAAAGGCATGACTTATGGGGGTTGGGGACAGGGGAGGTGATGTTAACATAACACTCTATCAAAGTCTTGCCCTCTGGCCCCAGTGAATCACATTCCTCCTACATGCAGACATGTAGGACCCTTTCCAGGATTCCCAAAGTCTCCTCTGACTTCTGCAAAAGGATCAAAGTCTATTACCTCATAATATGCACCAGTTCTAAATATGGGTGAGAATCCTAGGGTATAAGTTGAATGCAGCTCATCTTGAATCAGAGGTTTATAAAGCAAAAAGAGAAACTGTCTGTCCCCCAAATAGCCAACATACAATGGAAAGACAGGGACAGTATAACTGCAATAAATTTTAAAAGGGAAGAGAAGAAACACAGAAGTCATTTCTCTACAGCAGGTCTAAAATCCAGGAGCAGGTGTTTTGAGAGCCTCCTACCTCAAGGATAAAAATGTTCTTTTTGTTAGGGCCCACTTCTGTTCTCTGGAATGGTTTCCTGGTCTATAACTCCAGGGCTCTGGGCTTTGCATGCATGCTCAGTCGCTTCAGTCATGTCCAAGCTGGCAAACTCTATGGACTGTAGCCTGCCAGGTTCCTCTGTCCTTGGGAATCTCCAAACAAGAATACTGGAGTGGGTTGCCATGCCCTTCTCCAGGGGAATCTTCCCAACCCAGGGATTGAACCTGCGTTCTTCCATCTCCTGCACTGGCAGGCAGGTTCTTTATCACTAGCACCATCTAGGCTTTGGGGTTCTTTTTAAACAGAAATGCTTCTATTCTTAGGAAATTGAGGCCCAGAGGCTTTTTTTTAAAACTGACCTTCCCTTTTAGTATAAGCTAATTCCAACCCTTTAAAACTTTATAGACTTTCTATTCATTTAACTGAGGTTCACTCTATTCCCCCTTAAACTATAACCATAACTCTTTTTCAAAGTATACCTTTCTCTAATTTTGAAGTGTTGGGTCGCTAGGGCACAAAACCCTTAACATTCTTATGATCTTATCATCCTTTTCATCTAGCTAAAAGGATCTATCTTAAATTTTTCTAAGGTCTTAATAAAGAATACTTGATATTTACTCCAGACCACTTCTCACTATGAGAATCTTTTGCCTGCCAGAGAGAACTAAAGACAGTTTTATTTTCCAACACAGAAATTCCTGGATACCCTGTATTTCCTCTAATTTCTGCTTTAAGTTCAGTTCTCTCTCCCCATACCTTACACAGAGCTATCAGAACCCAACTGACAATTTCAATGCTCTGCCTGGATCTGCAGCTAGATTCACAAATTCAGTACACAGATCTATATTCTAAGTTCCTGCAGGTAATAGCTTTTAAAATTGTTTCAGTACCATAAAAATGGGGCACCACCACTCCAATTTCCAAAAGCAGTTTCCTCACCACCTTTCAAGCTTCCAATGATAGTTGTTTGTCATTTTTCCAGCCTCTGCCAACAATCCCATCACCACTTTTCTAGCCCCCAAATGCTACCCAGTCCCAAAACCAATGAGACACATTTTAGGATCTTGTTATGTCAGCACCTCACTAATAACACCAGTTTTTGTTTCAGCTACCTATTGCTTCCTAACAAATCAGTCCAAAACTGTGTCTTAAAGAACAACAATTTATTTGTGATGCTGCAATCTGGGCTCTAGTCAGTGGGGCACATCCTCTGCTGCTCTCTCCTGTGGTCACTCAGGTGGCCATAACCATCTGGGGTTCAAATGGAACTGGAAAGCCCAACATGACCCTAGTCACGTGTCAGGCACCTACCTAGGGCTTGTTGGCCAAAATGTCTCTTCGGTCCTCCAATGTCCCCTCCAGAAGCATAGCCTGAGTGTCTTGCATGTTCCCAGTTTACAAGTGCTTACCAAGTTTCCACTTGGATAACATCCGTTGATGCTAGCAAGGCACAAGGCCAGAGTCAATGAGTGGATGTGGGGGGTGGGGGAAACTATATAAATCAATGAGAGAGGTATGATTCATTGAGGGGCAATTACTGTAAAACTCTACAAATCTCCCATCCAAAAATTGATGCTTTCAAATTGTGGTGCTGGAGAAGACTCTTGAGAGTCCTTTGGATGCCAAGGAGCTCAAATCAGTCAATCCTAAAGGAAATCAACCCTGACTATTCATTGGAAGGACTGGTGCTGAAGCTGAAGCTCCAGTACTTTGGCCACCTGATTCAAAGGGCCAACTCACTGGAAAAGACCCTGATGCTGGGAAAGATTAAGGGCAAGAAGAGAAGGGGCAACAGAGATTGAAATGGTTTGATGTCATCACCAAATCAATGAACATGAATTTGAGCAAACTCCAGGAGACAGTGAAGGACAAGGAAGCCTGGTGTGCTGTAGTCCATGTGGTCACAAAGAGTCAGACACAACTTAGTGATACATCCTTTCAGACATGACTGAACAACACAGCTGGGAAAACAAATAAACTAAATTTTTAAAATTAATAGAGAACTATCATTAATAGTTAATTATTATTGATAGTTAATAGTTAACTATCATTAATAGATAACTATGGGCTTCCCTGGTGGCTCTTAGGGTAAAGTGTCTGCCTGCAATGCAGTAGACCCAGGTTTGATCCCTGGGTTGGGAAGATCTCCTGGAAAAGGAAATGGCAACCCACTCCAGTATTCTAGCCTGGAAAATCCCACAGATGGAGAAGCCTGTAGGCTACAGTCTATGGTAGGCTACAGTCTATGGTAGGCTACAGTCTATGCGGTCACAAAGAGTCGGACACGACTGAGTGCCTTCACTTCACAATAGATAACTAGAAAATGTAGGTCACACATTTTTAAAGATTCAATAAAATAGGAAGATAATATAAAAGTAAAATTAGGAGGAAGAAATAAAACCAAAGTTTAGAAACTAATTAGAAAAATCAAAAATGAAAATATAAATTTATATAACAATTGGTATGAGGTTAGAAACAAAAATAAGCTAAAACTAGCCCAAGTATATGGTGAATAACTCAACAAACAAACAAAACTATTTAAAAATTACTAAGAGAATTCAAAAGCTTGACAAACCAAGGCAATCAGGATTTTTCAAGCAAAAGTAGTTCTCATCTTGGTAAATCGCCCAACAATTTGTCATACCCAAGAGCTGGAATTCTATGGAAAAAAACAACCACCACCACAGTTCTCAAACTTAAGTATTTACAGAGCTTGTCACACTGCAGATTCGAAGGTCCCAGCAGTGATTCTAATTCCATAGATCTGAAATGGGGCTCAGGTACCCAAGTAGTGTTAATTTAAAAGATCCAAGGACAACACTAACTACGAAAAGGGCTTTCTCAGACCACAGGCCTCATCCTTTGTGTGTTACATTTACTGCTTGAAGTTCTTATGACAAGCCCACCTTTAAAATTTCAGAATCAAGGGCTAACGTGGTCCATGCCCTTAGCTAATAGCTCAATTTGAGCAGCTTCACCCTTTCAATCCTCCCTCTTGCAGTAAAGCAGCATTTTTTATATTACAGGTCATGACCAACAAATGAGTCATAGAATCAATTTAATGGATTGCGACCAAAATAGACAATATCAGAAGGCATTGCACGTAATGATGGCAATTACAGTTTAAGTACTATTACATGAAACTTTTGTTTCAGTTCTGTGTCTGTGTGTACAATGAAAATCTATGATATGAGTCATAGGTAAAAAGGTTTGAAAATTTCTGCTTTAAAGAATAAGACAGAGTCATCAAGAAGCTAAAAGTTGTTCAGGTGAAAAGTGCAGAAACAACCTCAAATTCAAAGGAAAAAAATTTAATGATGATAATTTCATTTTATCATTATTGCTGTAGGGTTTAATTATTCAGACACTTCAATGCTTCAAAGAACAAATTTAATATGCAGTTATTCAGCATCCCCCTGAACAGGTAGGTGAGAGGAATATGGTCCCTATCTTTTAGAAGCTTATAGTATTAACATGTGATTAAGATGACTAGAGAACAATATACAAAAAAAAAAAGTATAATCATAAGTTAAATTTACAGGGCTGTAGGATTTCAAATAAGTGAATGATGGGATTAAGGAAAGTTGTATGAAAACAACAGAATTTGAGTTTAGCTTTAAAAGAAGTGTAAAACAAGAAAAAGCAGAGAGGAAAAGGTATAGTATTAAGTCTTATTGTATAACTGAACTAGGCTAACTGTGAAAAGAATCTCCAAAGCTCAGTGTATGATACAACAGTAAGTGGATTTACTATACCTGGTCATTGAGAAACCCAGGTTCATTCTATATGGTAGATTCACCATCTCGCCTGTCGTCTGAGTCCTCAACTGGGTCCTCTGTCTGGCCAACAGACAGGAGATAGAGCATCAGGCCTGGAAATGGCACCTCACTTTTCTGGTCTTTTTTCACAGGCCAGAACTCATTCACATTTGACTACTAGTAAAAATAAAAAACACAGTCTAGGACCAAAATGGTCTAGCTTCTAAAATGGTGTACCTCTATTCATCACTGGTCCTTTCTCACAACTAAAACATTCCAGACATAATTAACAAATACAAGAAGATTCTGAAAGGTGCAAAGATATACAGGAGTCTGGGGACCTGAGGACATAAGGAATGACATGGCGGTGAGTTCCCTGGGTGTCCCTTTTGCTTTCTGTGCATCCTAGATGAGGTGCCAGAGAAACCTGCAACCAGGAAATACCAACAGGCAGGACAAAAAAACTGAAGAAGAGCCTACTTTCTAGCCAAAAGACTGGGAAAGGATGGCCAAGGGGAACAAAAAATATTTTTATAATACCAGTCCTAATCCAGCCAAACACCAAAGGAAAACCTGGCCCAACACCAGAAATGAAAACATGTTTACAGAGTGTGCATGTCTGCTAAGTTGCTTCAGTTGTGTATAATTCAGTGCAACCCTATGGACTGTAGCCTCCCAGGCTGCCAGGCTCCTCTGTCCATGGGATTCTCCTGGGAAGAATACTGGAGTGGGTTGCCATGCCCTCCTCCAGGGGATCTTCTGGACCCAAGGGTGGAACTTGCATCTCTTACAACTCCTGCATTGTCAAGTGGGTTCTTTACCACTAACGCCACCTGGGGAACCTATTTACAAGATCTGTACACAAATGCCTACAGAAGCATTATTCACAATAATGAAAATTCAGAAATAATCTAAATGTTCATTGACTGGTGAACAGATAAACAAAATGTGGTATATCCATACAATTCAATACTATTCAACAATAAAACTTTACAAACAGTTGGTATATGGTACAACAGAGACAGGCCTTCCCAGGTGGCTGGCTCAGTGATAAAGAATCTGCTGCCAATGCAGGAGATGTAAAAGACACAGGTTCAATCCTTGAGTGGGGAAAATACCCTGGAGGAGGGCATGGCAACACACTCCAGTATTCTTTCCTGGAGAATCTCATGGACAGAGAAGCCTGGTGGGTCACAAAGAGTCAGAAATGATTGAAGTGACTTAGCATGTACTCACAACAGAGATAAACCTCAAAACACATTATGGTAAGTAAAAGAAGCCAGACAAAAAGATTACATACTGTTTGCATCTATTTACAAGAGATATCCAGAAAAGGAAAATCTATAAAGCAGATCAGTGGCTGCCTAACACAAGATGGAACCAAGAATTAACTTCCAACAGGTATGAGGGATCTTGGAAATGTTCTAAAAAGTGATGACTATATACCTCTATAAATTTATTAAAAATCATTAAATCACTCAAAATGGGTATAAACCCTCTTTTTAAAAAAGGAAACATAGAAGGAACATACCTCAACATAATAAAAGCTATATATGACAAACCCACAGCAAACATTATCCTCAATGGTGAAAAATTGAAAGCATTTCCCCTAAAGTCAGGAACAAGACAAGGGTGTCCACTTTCACCGCTACTATTCAACATAGTTCTGGAAGTTTTGGCCACAGCAATCAGAGCAGAAAAAGAAATAAAAGGAATCCAAATTGGAAAAGAAGAAGTAAAACTCTCACTGTTTGCAGATGACATGATCCTCTACATGGAAAACCCTGAAGACTCCACCAGAAAATTACTAGAGCTAATCAATGAATATAGTAAAGTTGCAGGATATAAAATCAACACACAGAAATCCCTTGCATTCCTATACACTAATAATGAGAAAGTAGAAAAAGAAATTAAGGAAACAATTCCATTCACCATTGCAACGAAAAGAATGAAATACTTAGGAATATATCTACCCAAAGAAACTAAAGACCTATATATAGAAAACTATAAAACACTGATGAAAGAAATCAAAGAGGACACTAATAGATGGAAAATATACCATGTTCATGGATCAGAAGAATCAATATAGTGAAAATGAGTATACTACCCAAAGCAATTTACAAATTCAATGCAATCCCTATCAAGCTACCAGCCATATTTTTCACAGAACTAGAACAAATAATTTCAAGATTTGTATGGAAATACAAAAAACCTCGAATTGCCAAAGCAATCTTGAGAAAGAAGAATGGAACTGGAGGAATCAACTTACCTGACTTCAGGCTCTACTACAAAGCCACAGTCATCAAAACAGTATGGTACTGGCACAAAGACAGACATATAGATCAATGGAACAAAATAGAAAGCCCAGAGATAAATCCACACACCTATGGACACCTTATCTTTGACAAAGGAGGCAAGAATATACAATGGAGTAAAGACAATCTCTTTAACAAGTGGTGCTGGGAAAACTGGTTAACCACTTGTAAAAGAATGAAACTAGATCACTTTCTAACACCGCACACAAAAATAAACTCAAAATGGATTAAAGATCTAAATGTAAGACCAGAAACTATAAAACTCCTAGAGGAGAACATAGGCAAAACACTCTCAGACATAAATCACAGCAGGATCCTCTATGATCCACCTCCCAGAACTCTGGAAATAAAAGCAAAAATAAACAAATGGGATCTAATTAAAATTAAAAGCTTCTGCACAACAAAGGAAAATATAAGCAAGGTGAAAAGACAGCCTTCTGAATGGGAGAAAATAATAGCAAATGAAGCAACTGACAAACAACTAATCTCAAAAATATACAAGCAACTTATGCAGCTCAATTCCAGAAAAATAAACGACCCAATCAAAAAAATGGGCCAAAGAACTAAATAGACATTTCTCCAAAGAAGACATACGGATGGCTAACAAACACATGAAAAGATGCTCAACATCACTCATTATTAGAGAAATGCAAATCAAAACCACAATGAGGTACCACTTCACACCAGTCAGAATGGCTGCGATCCAAAAATCTGCAAGCAATAAATGCTGGAGAGGGTGTGGAGAAAAGGGAACCCTCCTACACTGTTGGTGGGAATGCAAACTAGTACAGCCACTATGGAGAACAGTGTGGAGATTCCTTAAAAAATTGCAAATAGAACTACCTTATGACCCAGCAATCCCACTGCTGGGCATACACACCGAGGAAACCAGAATTGAAAGAGACACATGTACCCCAATGTTCATCGCAGCACTGTTTATAATAGCCAGGACATGGAAACAACCTAGATGTCCATCAGCAGATGAATGGATAAGAAAGCTGTGGTACATATACACAATGGAGTATTACTCAGCCATTAAAAAGAATTCATTTGATTCAGTTCTGATGAGATGGATGAAACTGGAGCCGATTATACAGAGTGAAGTAAGCCAGAAAGAAAAACACCAATACAGTATACTAACACATATATATGGAATTTAGAAAGATGGCAATGACGACCCTGTATGCAAGACAGGAAAAAAGACACAGCTGTGTATAACGGACTTTTGGACTCAGAGGGAGAGGGAGAGGGTGGGATGATTTGGGAGAATGGCATTCTATCATGTATACTATCATGTAAGAATTGAATCGCCAGTCTATGTCTGACGCAGGATACAGCATGCTTGGGGCTGGTGCGTGGGGATGACCCACAGAGATGTTATGGGGAGGGCGATGGGAGGGGGGTTCATGTTTGGGAACACATGTAAGAATTAAAGATTTTAAAATTTAAAAAAAAATAAAAAAATAAAAAAAATTAAAAAATAAAAAAGGAAACAGAATAAAATAATGAGCTACCATGTTATCCACCATCTAGATTCAACATTATGAACTCATGACCAATGTTGTTTCATCTGTAACTCCCTCCACTTTTCCTCCTCCATATTAAAGTAACTCTCTGTTATATATATATATATATATATATATATATATATATATATATATATATAATATATATTATATGGTATATATAATATATTATATATAATAACATATATATTTTATTGTATATATATTTCATTGAAAATTTAAAAGATTCATAGTATAGAAGATAAGGATTTTTAACCTAATCACAATTCCATTTCTACATCTTAAAAAATATATTAAAGCACAAGTGATTAAAAAATGGTACTTTGCTTGACCATTTTAAATAAGCTTTTGTTGCTTTCACATTATTTTCACTTTCCTTTTTATTTCTTTGAACATGCTACATTTAACAGACAATAGTTCTAATATCCAAAGTCTTTAAGATCTGATTCTACTAAAGGCTGTTACTAACTCTAGTAGCACTCACTTCATTGTATGATAGTTTTCACTGTGAGATCATGCTCATCAAACTTTGCATGTGCCCAGAAGGACTGGAGATAGCTCCTGCCAGGTGCCTGAGACAACCATAAACCCCTTGCCACTATAAATTAATACCTTTGTTTAGGGTTTTTCAGTTATAGTGAATGTGAATTCAAATCTCAATCCCACATTAGGGCTTTTCCTCTGTACTCAGAACCTAGACAACTTTTCCCTCAGAACAGATTCTGATTTTAGTTTATTCATTCCCTAATGATGTGTCTCTTTCATGATCCTGAATTTATTCAGAATTCCTGTTCCAACTACCTTGTATGAACCCAGGACTTTGTCTTGTGATCTCCTTATAGCCATTAAAACCAAAACTCTAAGTTACCAGGTATTGGCAAATGTCCATAGAAAAGCTGCTTATTTTAATGCATACTTACTACTCTGGAAATGTATTTACTCTTATCTGTGGTCTGTGATCATTTCCCTTACCTTCCAGCAAGGTCACTATGCATTTTTAAAGATTCTTAATGTTTTATTTATACTTTTTAATGATTTCTGCATGGGAAATACTTTCAATATGTCTACTCTGCCTAATTTTGTCTAATTCCTTCTTTGAAAGTCTATAGCCTTCAGTTTAAAATAGGGTATCTTCTATCAACTTAAGTTTCAAAATTTAAAAATCTTTCATCTCCCACTTATAAATGTAATTTCTATCTTTTTAAAACACCAAATATACTATAAAACCATCCCCAAATTAAATAACTTACTAAAAACATCATTTAAGAAATAAAAATCAAAATGGAACATATCTCTATGACCAGGAATACTATCAGGAGGCACTTGTAGCACAGCCATAAAGCACAACTGTCATGGGTTATTATTTAGTAAAATGGAAAGGATTAACAGAGTTGGTTCAAATCATTTCTCAAACTTAATGGCTATGCCACTTTATGTAAATCATCTCCAATGTTTGGCCTCCATTTTTCAAAGGTAAAATTTAGAACTTGAATCAATATCTCAATGTATCAGATGTTCTATGCATACGAATCTGAATAAAATATTAATCATTTTTTAAATTTAAAAACATAGAAAAGCAGTAATATGCCAATTAGCAAACATCATGAATATACTCAGCAGAGAATACAGAAGTACTGTATACAATCTACTCTCCACTGGTTCAATAGCAATGTTTGTGGGTTTATTTATTCATACATTCCAACTGACTCATTGGAAAAGACCCTAAAGCTGGGAAAGATTGAAAGCAGGAGGAAAAGGGGATGACAGAGGAAAAGATAGTTGGATGGCATCACGGATTTGATGGACATGAGTTTGAGAAAGCTCCAAGAGTTGGTAATGGACAGGGAAGCCAGGTGTGCTGCAGTCCATGGGGTTGCAAAGAGTCAGACACGATTGAGCAACTGAACAGAACTTTCTCATATATGTATACATGTGAGTGGTAAAGAACCCGCCTGCCGATGCAGGAGACATAAGAGACATGGGTTCAATTCCTGGGTCTGAAAGATCCATGGAAGAAGGCATGGCAACCTACTCCAGTATTGTTGCCTCAAGAATCCCATGAACAGAGGAGCCTGGCAGGCTATGATCCAAAGGGTCGCAAAGAGTTGGACATGACTGAAGCAACTTAACACATATACATGTGAGTATATACACATAGAAACATAGGTGCATATATGTTATATATTATCTATCATATGTTATAAACGGGGGGTGCAGAGGGAAGGAAAGAGAAAGAGGAAGAGAATAAAATAAATGTGGCAAAATATTGAAAGCTGGGGAACCCGAGCAGAAAACACATGGGAGTCACCTGTTCTACTCTTACAACATTTCTATAAGTCTAAAAATACCCCAACATTAAAAAAAGAGTGCTATGAAGTCAATGTTTAAATAACAGATCTAACCCTGGCTATACTGAACAGAAGCACCCTGTTATTCTATCATGGGACATGGAGAAAATCTCCAAAGGAACATTTTAAAGTCATCACTCATTCATGGTTTTAGTATCACATATGTTTGTTGCTATAAATGCAAACTGATCTATTTGAATTCTCTATTAATGACAGGTTGCAGAACTATATAAAAATGCATAACATCCTAAGGTGTAAAAACCTCAGGTGAGATTTTTGAGCCAAAAACAATTTGGGAAGAATGCACACATGTAAGCCAATAAAGGCTTCCAACATTAACTCCTGGCTTCCCAAAGTCAGCCCTAGCCCACCAAGGGCAAGTAGTAAGAGCACAGAGCAGTCAGCTTCACAGGAAATATGTGCCAGGCAATTCCCAGCACCTTGGAAGTGCAAATTCAGCAAGTAACAAAAACTCCCTAACTCTACCTTAAACCATGGCAGGCAAATCATGATACATCTCTTTTCTTGAGAGTCTGTTTATATCTAGTGTCTCAGAATATCAAAGAATAATTACAACTACCACAACCATTGTATATTAAGCTTTAGGTTTAAATTTTTTTTAATAAAATAAATAATGTGACAAAAAGAGAGAAAGAGCATCAGCCTCTTTGCTTATTTTTTTGATGGAACTTTTAATTTTAAACTCAGAAGGCAACAGACAATGAGTGCAAAGAGCCAGGCAGAAGTCTAAGAGGTTTATTACAAGCCAGGTTCTTCAGGATCATTATTCTCAGGTAACTGAAAATCAACAATTTTGGACCAATGAATGTGTGGTATTGATAAATAAAGACCTCAATGTTGATTAGACTCTATTTCCCCTCAAATTTTCTAATTTTCTAATCTATGCTGCATAAATCTTTCTCTGAAGTCTGAGAGTATTGTAAAGAAACAGTATTGAGCACTGTTTTCAAACATTTTCCCCTCTGGTTATGGAAGAAGAAAAACAGCATACTATATAAAAATTATGCGGCAACTGCAACAAAAACAGGACAGTGGCACAAAATGATTTCTTTCAGTTGTTTTTTTAAGTCTTACATCTTAATTTTGCATGTAGAAGACATACACCTTTTATAAGAACCAGTGACCCTGCTTCAGGCATTCTTACTTAAATAAATTCTAAAACTTTGGCGTGAGGTCATTAAACTATTCCTAGGGCACCTTTTTATTCTAAAAGCCTTTGTAAGCGATTGAACTTCTAATTTGAATAATTGCATCTCACCAACATAAATTCCCTCTGTAGTTTCAACTGTATGCAATGTCAGCCTTTGTTTCCTGAGTTAAATTAATGTTGAGTAATGCAGTGCTTCTTGAAAAAAAAAAAAAAAAGGTGCATACACTTTCATAGCAACCTTTCAGCAGCCAGTAGAAGTGATTCATGGGCATGAGAGGGGAAGAGGTCAGTATGAATAATCATTAACCAACAACGTCTGCTAGTGCTCTGTGTGTGCAGAGCACGGCTAAAGGTACGTCTCATCCAATAAAAGAGACATGCCTGTATAACTTGATAAAACAAAAAAGATCAACTATTTCATAAACTGAATCCTATTTTCCATTGAATTACATCATGTACCTTGTTTGCATTGATGACTTACCTTTAACTAGCTGTGACTCCTCATGATGGACCTCTTCTATCCTTCTAGTCATAGTGTAAATTAATACTGGAAAACCTAACCTCAAAAAAGAACTACTGAGTAGTATTTTAAAAGTAAAGAATTATTTTTTATAAGACAGAATCCTGAAAATGAGTTTCTCCTATTAAACCTCAAGCCAACAGAATTTTTTTTAAGACATAAAAAGAGCTCTAGTCCAAAATTTGTCACTCAAAGCCAATTTCCAGGGTTGCTATAACAGTATTTATTCAATAAACTCCAAAAGATTGGCATTATATGTACTTTTAATGAAATTCAAACTCTCAATTCTTGGATTTTCTTAAATAACATGTATACAAGTTGCAGAGTAACCTTTTTAAGAAGTCATTCTAAAGATCCAATTGGCCCTGGGCTATTTCAATCCATTCCAGAATTCAGTGACTTAGAATTTCAACCTATTACAATTTTGTCAGACTTGAACTACAAAGATTAGGGTTATTCTAGGTAGACTCAAAGGTTAATACAACTTTTTATATTACCTCTGAAATCTAGCATGTATCTTTGGCATCCTAGTGGCTGTGGTAGATATACCTACCTATTCACAATTCGTTCTTCACACCTTACCTTGCCATGACTTCCCTATGGGTGGAATATACTTCCATCTAATTGCTTTGGATTTTGCTGTGTGACTTGCTTTGACCAAGGGAATGTAGACAGAAAAGCAAAAGTTCTGAACAGAGGCTCTAAGATGTTCTGAGCGTTTTCATTCACCCTGTGTCCCACTCTCACCCATGAGAAGAGCACACCCCAGACCTGTCACTGTTCCTTCAGCAGAGGGCCCACAGTGAGAGATACAGGAAGCAGACTGATCCAAACTCTTAGCCTAGAGTGACTATAATCAATCTGCAGACCAATGAGCAAGAAATAAAAATGTTATACAAACCACTAAAATTTGGGGGTTGTTTGCTGCCACAATAAAAATAATAGTGTTGAACTATAAAAGGGCTCAAGGTATTATTTTTCTGGTACCATTCTGTCTCAAATTAAAATTTCCAGGTTCATTCTCTAAACTAGTATGCTAAACCAAACAAGTTTTGGGTTTGTTTTTTTTTTTCTTTTTCCATTTCTGGATGTGCTAGGCACTGACCAAATATCTGACAGCTTGATATCTTCATTATCAAATCTCATCTGAAGATACAGCAAGTATCTAGGATTAATAATTCTTAAACCTCTGCTATAGCAAGACGACCTTGAATACAGAATCTGTATCTGACTCCCATACCTCAAGAGCAGTTTTGCACATACCAGCCATTTGATAAATGATTCCCTATTCCAACTCACAGTTACCAGTGCCTTTATTATTGTCCATACCAGCAAATGTGCAAATGCCCCGAGTCACAAAATTATTCATATAGTTGAAATGAAAGAAGTGACTACATATGGTCTTTCTACCTGAATACACAGCAGCACTCAGGTACTATGCAACGAATGATGCTCAAGACTGGTTGTTGTTGTTGTTTGGTCACTAAGTCAGGTCTGACACTTTGTGACCCCATGGACTACAGCATGCCAGGCTCTCCTGACCTTCACTGTCACCTGAAGTTTGCTCAAATTCATGTCCATTGAGTCGGTGATGCCATCCAACCTCTCATCCTCTGTTGCCCCCTTCTCCTCCTGCTCTCAATCTTTCCCAGCATCAGGGTCTTTTCTAATGAGTCAGCTCTTCACATCAGGTAGCCAAGGTATTGGAGCTTCAGTGTCAGCATCAATCCTTCCAATGAAGACTGATGACCTGTTCCAACAGGAGTTCCCTCAAAATGGCAAGCAGATTCTTTCAATGAATACTGAGATTTAGAATGGATGGCTGAGTAACAAATCTCATGGCGTTATACACAGATATGCAGCAGAGATGGGTCAGCATTCAAGGGTACAATTCCAAGGAAGGTTCCTCAAAAGGAGCCCTGAGCTCCTTCACTGGAGCAGCCTTCTCTCTGCTCATCACTGATCCTCTGTGCCTCTCTCGTCTCCTGCTCAATGTCTCAGGTGTTTAACTTTCTCCGTCACCCAACTGATCTGTGTTATTTTCCTTCCTCCTCTTCTCCACATATTTTTCTTTCTTGCCTATTGTTTTATCTCTCTTCCTTTCACACTTTTAAGCCTTGGTATAATAAGACATGACCACACATCCAGAATACTCCTTCTGTTCACAACAAATCAACCAACTGCAATAATCTGGGAATAATTTTCAGGCCTCAGAGTCAATAAAAGCAGGTGTGTGCCTTGCAGGAAGCTCAGGGATTTCCAGAGAGTACCACACACCCTGCCAACTATTTAGTACTTGCATCATTAGAGAAATTTGAAGACAAGAATTTTTTTTAGTTTTTTGTCAAAAATTCTGAACCCCATGGCCTAAAGATGTTCAGTTCATCAAAGCTGTAGCATAGCAAAGATATCTTCAAATATGCTGAATTAATTATTAACAATATCTCATTACTGCATTTTCTAGTCTAAAATAATTTTAAGTATGATTCAGTGATATCTAATGAAAGTATAAACAAATTATCTATTATCCTCAAAAGTAATCTAAAATTCTTATAATATAGATAAAACCATATAAACATACATTTGTTTTTCCTTTCTTCCCAGAATATGCTTCACCCTTTTATTTCAAAAATAACACCTCCTCTTCTTCTGGGAAGTATCACCACTACCTCACCTTGAAAGCCCACAGGAAAAATGTGATTCAAATATATGTTGTTGCTTTCTCATTCCTCCTAGCCACAAGGCTAGGGGTATGCACCTGTCCAAAGGTAGGCCAATCATGGCACCCTAACCTTCTGGTCAAAGTTGATCTGTATTTGCATGGATCAGGGCATATGGTCCAACCTGAGTCAATCACAGTCCTTCTTCAAGATTTCTCAAAGTGAAATTAAGGCATAAGGAGAAATCTCACTCAGACGGTAAAGAAATTGGGCATCTAAAGGCATGAGAGCTGCCAGCAGCCATGTGCCCTGAGTCGAGATGAAAGCTGGTCTGAGAGAACTGAGCCAAGATGCTGGCAGAAGCAGATGTTGAAAGAGAAAAGACTGAGCACCCTGGCAGCATTCACGTCCCTGCTTTCAGTTGTCCCTGATGACTGCCACATTCCTGCCTTCCACCAACGTACTCATAAGCCTTCCAATCCATTTCCCTGTAGATCAAAGTCAATTCAGACTGTTCTTCTCTAACCAACAGCTAAGGAAATCCTACCAAACAAACTACAAGGTAACAAATTTGATTCTTGGGGTAGTGGTCCAGGAATACTGTAAGAAATTCTAATGTATGTGCAATAAACTTACTATTTAATCAATAGATCTGGCATTTAAATGACAGATCTTGTCATCTAAAGGCTTTAAAAGACAAGATCTGGCATATTCAAGACTTTCTTCATTGTCTTCTTCACTAGGGATAAGCTTTGCGTTTTCATAAAATGGCTATTTCCTTGCGTTTTTTCCCTCTGAGCACAAGTCATGAACATAGTATATACTAGGCTAAAGGCATGAGGATTGCAAACTATGATTGCCATATGATTCTCTGGAATATCATGAGATCCAAGATCATGAGGTTTTGTGTTCTGGAAAAATTCCATCTCAGGATAGTGAGGGTTGTGTAACAAGACAGCACTAACAAAATTGGAAAAAAGTCATTATTTGTGTGATTATTTGTTATCCAAAAATAATACCTGTCGGGTTCAAAGGGATGAAAGGGTCCAAAAGGAATCTGGATGGCTATGGAGAGGGCAGTTTTAATCTCAAATGAGGAATCTGATTCAAAAGCTCAACAAATAAAGTTTAATTTCCCCAAAGAATTGGGTCTAAGATGAGGCTGCGAGGAATTTAAAAATAAAGAGGAAGGAAATGTAAAACCCGTTCCTGTTAAATGTATTAAACTGCATTTAGGAATAAAGCCATGCACTTATATCCCCTCTTCCTTTGTTTGCTGTACCCATGCACTACAATATTTTTGCATTCAAAGTAAGTGACCAGTTTGCTTGCAGCTGGTGACCTACTCTACAGTAAACACGAGAGACAGGGTTTAACTCAGAAGCCCCAACCCAAGAGAAGGCCCCCATCATTCTCAAATGATGGAAGCACAAGTCAATAAGTAAATATTCAGGCAGACATGCTTTAGAACCCTAGTTGAGGAGAAGGGGACGACAGAGGATGAGATGGCTGGATGGCATCACTGACTCAATGGACGTGAGTCTGAGTGAACTCCGGGAGTTGGTGATGGACAGGGAGGCCTGGCGTACTGCGATTCATGGGGTTGCAAAGAGTCGGACACAACTGAGCGACTGAACTGAACTGAACTTCACCCCAAAAGCACTCACTCAGGATCTCACTAAGCACCTGAACTCACGAAGAGACCTGATTCTCAGTACAATAGTTAAACAATTTTAACGAAGCAATTTCATTCTAACTCTTCAAAGCTGATGTCTATGCCCTCACCTAGTTTAAAGACTACAAAAAGGGGCGGGGGGGGTGGGGGGGGAAGTAAGCTGGTTACTCTGTATCATTTTAAATTCTTAGAAGTTGATACATTCATTTTATTTGTTTTATAGAAATATTTAGTATAATGCATAACTTAATACACAAAATAATGGAAGAAAACAAATTATACTACAAAATGCAAATTCTTAGTTGATAAACTTACTGAAACAGCTAGGTTTCAGACATCAGCATTAGAATAATCAAGTTTTCTCTGAGTTACTGGAGACTACTTGTGTATAACTTTTGGAAATCTCCACTCAAAAACTTAAAATCTCAGGCCACAGCCACAGAAAGTGATATTATTTTATAAAATTTCTTTAGAATCTCAATTTATCATTCCTAAGGGGGAGGGAACTATAGATATAGAGAAGCATCAAAGAATTATTTTTATTCACCATTGCTTATAATATGACCACATTAGAAGACCTTATAAAGACATTTAGTAACGTTAAAATTTGACTCAAGGCCTTTTAAAAACCTTTCCGTTTCTAGCATAGACACAATATACAGAAATCTCATTTCTAGTGCTTGAGAAACAACCAAACGTGTATTTCAAAGAAAGGAGTCATATCAGTTTTACCTGCATCGATGTTCCTTCCACTCTTGCCACACAGGCAACTTGATCCAAGAAAGTCACTGCCACAGGTACCGCCACAAAGAAGCCTTTACAAAAGGCTTTGAAGTACCTTCTCACCCAGCCTTGGGACTGAGCCATGCCTAAAAGCACAACAAAAATAAATATGAGATTAGCCCCAAGAAAGGTAAGAAAGAAAACATAAAAAACAGTGCAAGAAAAATAAGAGTTAAGAAAAAGCAACCTCATCTCAATATGTTTCATACTCATCCCCCCTGAGGTCTCCAGCACCATGGAAGCACTGTAACTGTCCTGTGTTGCTTATGTTCAAGTTGTTATTTAAGTGATAAATCACTTTCCATCATGTTTAAACCAATGTTATGGGGCCTATGTTATGGCAGCCAAATTTATCCTAATATAACCATGAAATATATGAGAAATCAAGAAAAAATATCACTGCATGTGAATTCAGTACAAATAATTATCAATTCTCACTTAGCCCTGTAACCACTTGGTTAATTTTCAGAGTTTCTAGGGCTAATGCAATCCTTTAACGGTCTTGTACAATGAAAAACAAAATAGTGAGAGATTAAGAGATTCTGCCCTACAAGACCAAAATGCAGCTAAACCCAGTCCAACAGATGAAGAACCCTCCTGGCTGGGGAAGATAAATGACCAGTTTATTTACCAGTTTCTCAAAATAATACTGATTCATACTATGTGATAGGTTATAATTTCAGTCCATTCTATTTCTTGACTAGGACTAGATAAATACAGGAAGACCAGATTATTCTAGTGGGCTAGGGCAAGAGATGGTGGTAGGATGGATTGTAGTGTTGGTGGTGGTGGTGATGGAAATGGATCAAAATGGGCAAACTTCACATATGCATTTTGGAGGTTAAACAGACAGAAATGAAAATGGATGGACAAGGATTGGGGAGAGGAGATGAGAAAAGTGTTGAGGTAGTTGTGACCTATTCAAGCACTGTTATTTTATCATTTCCTTGGGTCACATTTCAAAGTACTAAAAACGTGCTAATAATTCAATTCCTGAAAACTCTAATAAGTACAAGGTCATGGGCTGGATGCTGCTGCTGCTGCTGCTAAGTCACTTCAGTCGTGTCTGACTCTGTGCAACCCCATAGATGGCAGCCCACAAGGCTCCCCCGTCCCTGGGATTCTCTAGGCAAGAACACTGGAGTGGGTTGCCATTTCCTTCTCCAATGCATGAAAGTGAAAAGTGAAAGAGAAGTCGCTCAGTTGTGTCCAACTCTTAGCGACCCCATGGACTGCAGCCCACCAGGCTCCTCCATCCATGGGATTTTCCAGGCAACAGTACTGGAGTGGGGTGCCATTGAGATACACAAATGAAAAGCAGACACAGTCCTTGCTCTCAAGGAGTTACAAAGTGCCAGGGAAGATTGCCTTTAGATAAATATTTCCAAGGGAAAATAGCATTGAAAAGAGCCAATGTGCCTGGAGCAAGGAAGTGCATGCATAGAAAATGATTAAGAAAATGTGTCCCAAAGGAAAAGGCATTCTCGGTAAGACCTGGGCACTTCGGGCAAAAGCAGCAGTGTGCATGAAGACCTCAGAGCGGAAATAAAACATAAGTTATTTAAGAAACTATAAGAAATTCAGTTTTGTATATATACAAACTTTAATATGCTAATGTTTAATTCAGTAAACATTTATTTATTGCCTGCTAACCACCAATGCTAAGTGCAGGGGATATAAAGATAGATATATAGACAGTATAAAATCATTTAAATACCCTCCTGAAACAATACTTCATATTGTTCCATGATCTGAAAACTAGATCCCACATGCCGCAACTAAAATCTCACATATAGCAACTAAGATCCAGTGCAGTCAAAAAAAAAAAAAAAAATAGTAAGGAGTCGGATTCAATTTCTAACATTCTTTCCAGGGCTGTCATTCTATATCCCTATATATTTTTTTTATTGTTTCTCCAAGTCTTTGAGAAGATACTAAAATAAAGAAAGGCACTTAGGTTATTATTGACCAAGAAGAGAAATTATGTTGAGAATTTTAGGTTTGAGAATTTGTTGTTGTTGTTGTTTTTAATGTTGAAAGGAAAAAAGACTTTTATTATACAACTAGTTACAAAAGGGAAGCAGAGATAAAGTTGGAACTAGTACAAATTATGTGATGAGACATTAAACACAAGTAAGACCTGAAAGCCACTGCCCTTTCCCTTCTCAGGCTCACAATTCCACTGCTGATCCAAGCACTGCTGCCATCTCCTGCACAACTCAGGACGAATACTTTTCTACTGTTGCTGTTGCTGCTGATAAGCCACTAAGTCATGTCTGACTCTGTGACCCCATGGACTGCAGCATGCCAGGTTTCACTGTCCTTCACCATCTCCTGGAGTTTGCTCAAACTCATTCCATCGAATTAGTGATGCCATCCAACCATGTCATCCTCTGCTGCCCCCTTCTCCTCCTGCCTTCAATCCTTCTCAGCATCAGGGTCTTTTCCAATGAGTTGACCCTTTACAACAGGTGGCCAAAGTATTGGAGCTTCAGCTTTAGCATCAGTCCTTTCAATGAATATTCAGCGTTGACTTCCTTTAGGATTGACTGGTTTGATCTCTTTGCTGTCCAAAGGACTCTCAAGAGTCTTCTCCAGCACAATTCAAAAGCATCCATTCTTCGGCATTCAGCTTTCTTTATGGGCCAACTCTCACAACTGTACACAACATCTAGAAAAATCACAGCTTTGACTATATGGACTTTTGTCAGTAAAGAGATGTCTTTGCTTTTGAATAGTTGTCTAAGTTTGCCATAGCTTTCCTTCCAAGTAGCAGTTATCTTTTAATTCCATGGCTGCAGTCACCATCTGCAATGATTTTGGAGCCTAAGAAAACAAAATGTCACTGCTTCTATTTTTCCCCTTCTATTTGCCATGAAAATTATGTGGGAGGTGTATCTATCGAGGGTATGCAGACTCTGCCCAAGCACGGGGGAGAAAATAAAAGCTCCCTTGCAGATTAGGGGCCATTATTTTCAGAGGCTCAAAGCAAAAGTCTCAGTACAGTCCTGTCTTACCTGAATTGTGAATGACACCTTTAACTCATAATAATAAAAACCTCTTTGGGACTTCTATCATTAAAGTACTAAAGCTATATACAAAGGAAGAAATGAACATTACACTTCTATGTCAAGTTATATTAAATAAAATGTTTAAAGTGCTGTGACATTCACATTTTGGTAAAGTTAATGCATCTCCTTTTCTATAAAGAATCATTGGGATGATCTGGTCTTTTGTTCACATCTTAAATATTTAAAACTACCATACTAATAAGCACTGAGCATCTGCTTTCTCTGAGAAAATTTCCCTTAAAGCAATAATAATGTGGTATCCCAAGCAAAAAAGGAATAATTTTTATCAGTAACCTCATTCTTCCAGCAACCATGCAAGTCATTTAGGTTCAAAACATTGCTCCTGAGAAAATTACTGCTTAAATAGTAGGCACACCTGATTCACTGCTGAAGTACCTAAACAGAATATTTTTAAATAAGCTTTCAGATTCCATTGAAATCATATTTGCCACTTGTATACTTACTTACTTACTTACCTGCAAGTAAAATTTTGGGGGCATTACTGACCTCAACTGCCTAATGACCTCCACTCTAAATATCTGTCTTTCCTCTCACATGTGTTATGGTTTGATCACGCATGAATTCATCTAAAATCATTCTTAAATTCCCATATATTTCATCTTATACAAAGTCACTAATCACTCACCCATAGCAACCAAGTGAATAAATATACCTCAAGTCATCCTAATTATAAAAACTATTTTAAAACTGTGTGGCAAGTTTGGAGGTAAGAGAAAAACAATAAATGACAAAGCAGTATCTTATACAAAGTGTAACCTTTCGATCATAGAAATCAGCCCACACATTTAGATAACAAAATCAAAATTTTATTTGTAAATTCAAAGTGTATATCAAACTACAAATGTCAGAAAATACAAGAGCAGGGATCCAAACAAATCTGACACTAAATTCCTGATTCAGTCATATTTTATTGATCATCTACTATGTAACTGTGCTAAGGGGCACATACAATGCACAACAAGGAAGGCGTGGTCCCTGGCCACATGGAGCTTACATTTTCATTCTTTCTTCATTAAGTACCTACTTTGCGCTACTCACTATGCTAAGATATTGTTGTTGTTCAGTTGCTAAGTCGTGTTGGACTCTTCGTGACCCCCATGGACTGCAGCATGCAAGGCCTACCTATGTCTCACTAAGATGCCAAGAGTAAAAAGGCACACAGAGTCACAGTTCCTTCCCAAAGGGCCTGTGACAAGATCACAAGAAATTAGTAGATGACCACACATGATCAGGCTACCCTTCTCCATGTGTCTCTCCAGGAGCTCCTGATGCCAATAACCTCACTCTGCAAACACAGCCTAAGCATGCATGTTAGGAGGCAGGAGGCACCTGAACTAAATCAGGGAAAAAATAATAACTGATGAATGAGAACAATTGTGATTCCACTAGAAGCAGATCTAGGAAAGTAATCGATGGATCCTAATCTAGAAAAAAAACTGGGGCGCTAACTTCCTCCTTTCAGATTATAAATAAATAATGTATTATAAAAATAGATAATTAACGCTTAAGGTTTTCTCAATGCTGAACAATGACAGGATTTCAGGCAGTTTACTAGACAGGAATCTTGTTGGCATGCACAGAACTGGCAGTGACCCCTCAATGGATAGCAACAGCACTTTAATTTTTTTTTTGAAGTTCCCATGTTTTCTCTCCTACAAAACTGTGTTTTTCTAAAAACAATAGGAACATTTAGCCATCATCTCTAGCAATCTAACTTTTTTGGCAAACTTGACAATCAGGAAAATAAAGCCATTGAAGGTGACTGCAAATGCTCTATATTTTCTGTTTCCTGCATTCTTCCAAGAATGGGAGACTTCTATCAACTCAGGAATGACAAAATGCTTCAAAGGAAAAGACATTACTTTTTAAAAGGAAAAGTAGAGACCCAAGAGTTTTCAACCCAAGAGACCACAGTTCAGTTCAGTTCAGTCGCTCAGTCATGTCCGACTCTTTTCGACCCCGTTAATTGCAGCACGCCAGGCCTCCCTGTCCATCACCAACTCCCGCTCAAACTCACATCCATCAACCCAGTGATGCCATCCAGCCATCTCATCCTCTGTCGTCCCCTTCTCCTCCTGCCCCCAATCTCTCTCAGCATCAGAGTCTTTTCCAACGAGTCAACTCTTCACATGAGGTGGCCAAAGTACTGGAGTTTCAGCTTTAGCATCAGTCCTTCCAAAGAACACACAGGGCTGATCTCCTTTAGAATGGACTGGTTGGATCTCCCTGCAGTCCAAGGGACTCTCAAGAGTCTTCTCTAACACCACAGTTGGAGAAGCATCAATTCTTCAGTGCTCAGCTTTCTTCACAGTCCAACTCTCACATCCATACATGACTACTGGAAAAACCATAGCCTTGACTAGATAGACCTTTGTTGGCAAAGTAATGTCTCTGCTTTTGAATATGCTATCTAGGTTGGTCATAACTTTTCTTCCAAGCGTCTTTTAATTTCACGGCTGCAGTCACCATCTAAAGTGATTTTGGAGCCCAAAAATATAAAGTCTGACACTGTTTCCACTGTTTCCCCATCTATTTCCCATGAAGTGATGGGACCAGATGCCATGATCTTCATTTTCTGAATGTTGAGCATTAAACCAACTTTTTCACTCTCCTCTTTCACTTTCATCAAGAGGCTTTTTAGTTCCTCTTCACTTTCTGCCATAAGGGTGGTGTCATCTGCATATCTGAGGTTATTGATATTTCTCCCGGCAATCTTGATTCCAGCTTGTGCTTCTTCCAGCCCAGCGTTTCTCATGATGTACTCTGCATAGAAGTTAAATAAGCAGGGTGACAATATACAGCCTTGACGTACTCCTTTTCCTATTTGGAACCAGTCTGTTGTTCCATGTCCAGTTCTAACTGCTGCTTCCTGACCTGCATATAAGAGACCACAACTAGGCAGAAATATAGCAGATTATCTCATAGCTAGGAAATGGCAACCTACTCCAGTGTTCCTGCCTGGAAAATCCTATGAAGAGAGGAGCCTGGAGTCACAAAGTATTGGACATAAGTGAGCATGCAAGCACACATCTCACAGCTAAAACATTTCATGAATATGAATAAGTCATAACTGTAACAAAATGGTTGGCCTTTTTGGTATTGAGTTCAGACAGATTCCTTTTAATGAACCAGAATCCCCACCAAAAGTGGAGTAATTGGGAGTCTTAATTATTGGTTTAATTCAATAAAACTGCTAGGTATTGGCTGCTCCCAGTATCTAGGTAGATGTGATTTTAAAAGGGTCAGAAAATAGATTTTCCCAGAGTCACATTTATCCCACTGTGCTCTGCACAATGCTGAAAGTTCTTAGGATTGTAGAACATGGGCAGAGTTTCTTAAACTTAAGTGATCACAAAAGTCACCTGTGTTGCTTATGGAAAACACAGACTCCTGAGACTCAACCTGATTAAGAGGAGATTCTCAAGGGTAGATGTGTGGATCACGTATATCAGAATCATCTAGAGGAGCATTTGCAAATTATATACGTGTGCTTAGTCACTCAGTCGTGTCCAACTCTTTGTGACTATATGAACTATAGTCTGCCAGGCTCCTCTGTGCATGGGATTTTTTCAGGTTAGAATACTGGAATGGGTATTCATTTCCTTCTCCAGGGGATCTTCCCAACCCAGGGATCAAACCCGAGTTTCCTGTATTTCTTGCATTGCAGGAGGATTCTTTACCCAACCCTCATAATACATGGTGATATTCTGTGATCTCTAGTATTATGCTATAGAGAAGAATAAATACATGTGTGTTAAAAAAAATTCTTAGATGATTCTAATATGCTGTCTCTGGTCTTCCTCCCTGTCCACAATCCTCATTCACCCTCATTGGAGAACCACTAGCTCAAAAAAGGAAATCATTTTAGAGGGAAATGTTTTTTAGTGGCTTCATTGAGGTATTATTTTCATACCATAAAATTCACCCACTGTAAGTGTATATACTTCAAAGATTTTTTAGCTAATTTATGCTGTTGTGGAATCATCACAATACATTTTTGGACTATTCTGTCACCCCCATAAGTTCACCGATGCCTATCTGAAGGCCAGTTCCCATTCCCATCCAAGCCCCAGGAATATACTGCTCTCTTCTTTAAGAGATGCGCATTTTAAAGAAATTTTAGTAGTTTTTTTTTTTTTTTTTTTTGGTCTGGCTTGTTTCATTTAACACAATATTTTTGAGGTTCATCCATGTTGCATTTCTAAGTAGTTCATTTTTTTATTGCTAAACAACATTTCATCGTATTGATATGTCATAATTTAACTCTTCATCAGCTGATGGGACATTTGAATTGTTTCCAATTTTGAGCTATTGTGAATAAGGCTGCTGTAAGTCTCTGCATACAAGTCCTTGTGTGAATATATGCTTTCATTTCTCTTGAGTAGTTATTTAGGAGTGGAATTGCTTGCTTATATGAAAAGTGTATTTTTAGTATTTTGAGGACTGCCAAACTGTTTTCCAAGGTGATTGTATCATTTTACATTTTCACTAGCAATACATGAAGGTTTTTGGCTTCTCCAGATTCTAGCCAACACTGGGCATTCTTAGTCCTTTAGATTATGACCATTCAAATGAGCATGCAGTATGGTATTTAACTGTGATTTTGATTGGCATTTCCCTAATAACTGATAATGTCAAACATCTTTTCATGAGCTTAGTAGGAAGTCTTGCCTTTATTAAAGTGTCTGCTCAGATCTTCTGCCAATTTTGTAATTGGTTTTTCTTCTTATTGAGTTGTAAGGATGTGTGTGTGTGTGTGTGTGTGTGTGTGTGTGTGTGTGTGTGCGCGCTTAGTCGCTCAGTCGTGTCTGACTCCTTGTGAACCCATGGACTGTAGTCTGCCAGGCTCCTCTGTCCATGGGGATTCTCCAGGCAAGAATACTGGAGTGGGTTGCCATGCCCTCCTCAATCCCATCCCGACCCAGGGATCGAACCCAGGTCTTCCACATTGCAGGCAGATTTTTTACCATCTGAGCCACCAGGGAAGACCATGTGTATATGAATCGTTATAGATATATAGGTACAAGTCTTTTATCAGATACACGCTTTGCACATATTTTCTCCTTCTGTGTGTCTGGCTTTTTTATTTTGTGAAAGATATCTTTTGAAGATCAAAACAAAAAGATAATTAGTAATCTTTAGAAATGTGAACTCCAGCATCAAATTATTTATCTTGAACTGTGTGACTTGCATGTATAGTTTAAGTCAAAAATTCTCAGAAGGAATGAAATGGCAAACAAAAATAAAGAATGAAAAACTGTCAAAAGTAATAAAGGAGAGAAATATAATGGGGTTAGACATAAAGTGAATCATGTTCTGGCAAAGAAACCCAACTTTAAAAGTCCACACTGGTAGACTGATGAAGATAAAGGTCCTCTATTTTGACCTAAAACCACTTCTCTGACAGAGATAATAAATTGTCTATTGGAGAGTGATGAACACCTGGACGCTAAAAGAGGTGAAATTTTAAGTCAGAAATATTAAAATGCAAATGAACTCTAAGGGCATGTTGTACTACACTCATGTAGAGAGAAAATGCCACCAGAAATCAATAAGAAATCCAATTTCATATAAGCTTCCTGAGTTTAGGGAAGGACTCATTCCACTTGCAAACCTCAGGCATTTATCCCCACCTCTCCTTCTGCCTTTGTTGGAGCTGAGGCTGGCAGTGCTCTGCAGAGGCAGAGTCACCAAACAGGGAAACTCAGTAGGACGGTGAGTGAATCCAACCGTGTTCAGTCGCTCAGTCATGTCCAACTCTTTGTGACCCCATGGACTGTAGCCCACCAGCTCCTTTGTCCATAGGATTTCCAGGCAAGAATACTGGAGTGAGTTGCCATTTCCTACTCCAGGGGATCTTCCTGACCCAGGGATCTAACTTGTGTCTCTCATGTCTCCTGCATTGGCAGGCAGGTTCTTTACCACTAGTGCAACCTGGGAAACAGATCTCAAGTCGAATCATGATCCAATCATGTGAATTTGGGCAAATTACTTCATCTTTCCAAGCCACAATTTTTTTCATATAAGAAAACTTGTAGGGTGTTTTGGATATTCACAGTGTTCATATTGTGTGTGTGTGTGTGTGTTTTAGTAAACATTTGCATGAAGAAAGAAAACACCCATAAAACTAGCATATTATGTGCAATGTATTAGAGAACAATGGTGAGATAATCAAATTAAAGTTATTTCTTCAGATAAAAGCATTAGCCATGTACAAAGAAGAGGACTAACAATGACAAATTTTAAAAGGGCAAGAAACTTAAGAATGTCCATTACTTATAATTAAACCAATAAAGCCTATCTTCTAAATAATGGGACACCTAATATCCAGAGTGATAGTTTTCTTCTGCTTTGAACCTGATCTTTTTCTAAGATTTGATGGGTTAAGGATGATCATAGTTCCTGATACCAGCCAATTAATAAGAATTACGAGTGCCAACACCAGCAATGCCTTAGGTGTCTTGGGGATTATTTTTAAGCAGAATATAAAAAATATATGACTTAGCAACAAAATGGGACCACAGGAATAAATTATATATTAGATACTGGAAAAAAAGAAAAGAAAGATAAGAGATAGAATTGGAAGGGAAAAATTCATGAAAGAAGCTTTAAAGAAAAAAAAAACGAATTGGAATGTAGGTGGCAGGTTTAGGAATGTTCACTATAAAATTCTCAAAACTTTTCCATATGCTTAAAATTTTTCATTGAAATGTTGAAAAATAAAAGAAGTATAAATTACACTTAGTAAATGTCTCAGGCAAGAGGAAAATGTGATTATGAGAGTAAAGGCACATATGGGCCTACTGAGATAGTGTGAATGCTGGCCAAACCAGGAACAAGAGATATATTAAGAGCAGTGAGGGATAAGACTGGATTTAATACTTATTTTTATTTTGTTTTGCTTTGTTTCTTAGCAATATGAAAATCTTCATCACTCCAGTATTTTTGGAAACCACATAAAACAAAATCACAACAGTTGCCCTCTCTAAGAGCTGGCTCAGGCCACCCTAATCCCACGGATTATCCTTATCCTCTAACTCCACATAGACACCATTTGACTGCATTTACAACTAAGGCCCAATCACAAATTTCAGTTATTAAGATGCCATAAATTCTGCAAAAAACAGTTTACCATAAAAATTAATAGGACAGCAAATAGTTCTTTATGGAATGAGAAAAACCCTATTAAGTGATAACCATTAGCAAGGAGAAGCTAGGTAAGATTTAAACTGTAATAACCACAAAACTGAAATTTCAACACTGCACTCTATATATTTTTTTCCAATTTAATAGAAAAGCATAACTGCTGTCATTAAGAAGAAGCTAAAGGCAATGTGGATATTAAGGTAACAATGTGGCAACTTAAATATATGTGTAAATGAAACAGACCAGGTACTTATCCACAACCCAAACAAAGTAATTAGAGGACTTTGGACTATTTCACCATAAGCCTATTTATTCCTAAAGCAATAATATTTTGAATTAGCTAAAGAACTTATTTCCTGCATCAGAATACTTGCTGAACAGCTACAAAGAAAATACCGCATTATTTAGCATTTAAGCCATGAGTGCAATTGGCTTTTAAAAAGTTAAGTGAGCCTGTAAAAGGAAAAAGCATGCTTCTCAAAAGCAAAATCTCAAAACCCTTCAAAAATCAAAACTAAGAAATAAAAGTGAGACAAGGGAAATAAGGAAAAAATAATGACACTGAGAATGTATAAGAAGAAGGACACAAGACAAACAAGAAGAAAATTAGAAAGTAAGTGTCAGGCAATAATATGGGTGATGGGGAAATGGCCCCAGAAACACCATGTGACATATATTTCCTAGAGCACAGCTGTCCTACTGTCTACTACTAAGTCATACTCATTTATGCTAGTTACTTTTCACAATACCTCTGTTTTTTGCCCTATTTTTATATGGTACAAGGGTCTCCAGTGGGTTGGACAGAAAAGGCAATTTTTTAAAACAAATATGCTATTAGGGTCTCATGAAAATCCTATCCTGACCCCATCTCCCCACCATGCCTCAAATACGCTACTTTCTTTAAATAGACACCAACTCAAATTCACATCAAGAGATAAGAAGCAAAAAGATGGCTTTTGAGGAGGGAGGTGGTGGGATAGATTGGGAGATTGGGATTGACATGTACACACTTTGTTGCTGTTGTTTAGTCGCTGTTGTGTCCAACTCTTTGCAACCCCCTGGACTGTAGCCCACCAGGCTCCTCTGCCCATGGGGTTCTCCAGGCAAGAATATTGGAGAGGGTTACCATTTCCTTCTCTAATACACTATCGTGTGCAAAATAGGTAACTAGTGGGAACCTGCTGCATAGTGCAGGGAGCTCAGCTTGGTGCTCTGTGATGACCTAGATGGGTGGGGTGGGAGGCAGGCCCAAGAGGGAAGGGATATATGTATACATACTGCTGATTCACTTCATTGTACAGCAGAGACTAACACAACATTGAAAAGCAACTATTCTCCCCCTTTTTTTTTTTAATGATTTTCCTTTGATCAGAATTGGAAAGAGGATGTAGGCAAGTTTCTTAAGGTAGCCAAGCCCACCAGACCCCAAAGAGGCAAAGATGGGAAGAGAAAGTCACAAAAAAATGTGAGACCAGGAAATACAAGTTAACCAGCAAACAGCCAGCCAGGGACTTATTCTACTCTTCAGAGAATCAGAAATATAAATTAGAAACACAGGCTCCCCCAGCAGGGGAAGCACATTAAGGCTCTATTAGTCTGTCAAAAATAAAGCCTGTCCAAACTATGGTCACAATTTTTGGAAGGCTGCCACGGCCGGTCCACAGCAGCTGCATGTCCATGGGGAGCTAACACAGTGGCAGTGCCAGCTCAAAACCAGATAAAGATGCAGCCGGATGAGAAGACTTGTGCAATTTAAATGGAGAGCAACAATAACCAAGGTCTTGAGAGCAAGTGGCTGTGGTCTTCTAAACTTTTAAGTGTAAGCGCACCCTCAGGCACACACACTTGTTGAAATGGCAACAAAGGCCAGGCTGGCAACATGGTTTTTTTTGGTTTTTTTGTGCTGTTTTTTTTTTTTTTTTTTTTAAGGCAGCCTAGAGGTCAGAGTACAAAGAGGCTCTTCCTGTACAGCCTGGGGATTGAGGCAGATGGAGCACAGCACTCCATGGACTCGAGTGTCTGCTGCACAGAAAGTCCCGGGATCGTGACGAGCCCCTGGTGAACATTACAGCATATGGAGCTGAGATGCTTATTTAGATTGCTCCCCACACAGAAATGCCTTCTTTTGATTCTGTTTCCTTGCTGGTATATTAGAAGATTCTGTTTCAGATATCTGTGAAATTTCATTAACATGCAATGCCCTGAAGTTACAATGTATCTGCCAAAGTATTTAAAATTACTCATAGAAATATGGAATGGTGTGGAAAAGATGGTTCAATAAGGTAACCACAGATCTGCAATGAACTATAATGAGTCCTGGGCTTCCCCGGTGGCTCAGACGGTAAAAGCGTCTGCCTGCAATGCGGGAGACCCAGGTTCGATTCCTGGCTGGGAAAGATCCCCTGGAGAAGGAAATGGCAATCCACTCCAACACTCTTGCCTGGAGAATCCCATGGACGGAGGAGCCTGATAGGCCCCAGTCTACGGGGTCACAGAGTCGGACACGGCTGAGTGGATCACTACTACTACTTCTATGACTCCGACTACATAATTCCAAAGAATTATCTGAAGTTGGAAAAATAGAGCAATTTAAAAAGCCCTCCATTATTATCATTATTACTTTGTGGATCTGTTTTCAAATACTTGACCAGCAAGAGTTGATGGCTGTCTGTCAAATACAGCTTAGCAGAGTATTATGGAACATTCCATCAGTTCAATATAAGACTCTTTAAATGAACTAATGTGATACTAGAGAAGTGGTCAAATACAGGACTTCCCAGGTGGCTCAGTGGTAAAGAATCGGCCTGCCAAGAGGGAGGCATGGGTTTGATCCCTGCCCTGGAGAAGGAAATGACAACCCACTCCAGTATTTTTGCCTGGGAAAGCCCATGGTCTGAGAAGCCTGGTGGGCTACAGTCCACGGGGTCACAAGAGTCAGACACAACTTAGCAACTAAACAACAAGCCAAACACATGAATGGAACAGTCAAGGGACCTATGGGGGTCTAGATATATTCCTGCAAATTCCTTGTCAGGTCTCCCTTCAAAATTAGTAATCCAATTCCCATCTTTTTAAGGGTGGGTTGGTCTTAGAAAGAGACTTGCTTCTAGCAAAGAGAATGTGGTAGAACTGATGTTGTGTGACTTCCGAAGCTAGTCAAAAAATAGATAGCTTTCTCTTGCCTCTCTCTCCTTGATGACTACCTCTAGGCAAGCCAGAACCAGGTCCAGAGGACAGCGAGACCTAGCAAAAGTTCAATCAGAGAACAACTGAGGCCCCCCTCCCTGCAAGAGCCAGCACCCTCTGGCCAGACATGGGAGTGAGCCACCTGTAAGGCAGACCCTCCCACCTCAGTTAAGCCCTCAGATGACAGTGGTTCCAGTTGAAATCTTAACTTCAACCTTAAAAGAAATCATGAGCTAGAATTGTGGAGCTGAGCTGCTCCCACATTCCTCACCTGTGGAAACTCTGAAAGAGAATAAATGGCTAAAGCCACTGAGTTTGGAGGTAATTTATTTTGCAGAAATAACTAACATAATAGTAAACCCAGAAATAAAAACAAAGACGCAAAGAAATTGGGTATATGATAAAGACTTTCACACTGATGGAGAGGAGCTTAAATTAACAAATGATGTTAAATAATCAGGGTTTGGAGGGAGAAAAAAAAAAGGTAGATATTCATTTTACTCATGATAGAAAGATAAATTCCAGATAATTCAAAGATTAAATATAAGAAATAAACACAAATGCCATAAAAGAAAATAAATGCAGACAGTCTTTTAGGAGTGGAAACAGGCATTTTTGAACATTTTACAAATCCAGGAAACAAAAAAGATTGATGGATTTGACTTCATAAAAATCAAAACATCTCATAAATAAGATTATAAAATAATCACCATGATATGAAACATTGCAATGTATATTAATCCCAAAGGTGTAATATCTCTAAAATCACACAATTCTTATTTTTTTAAAAGGTAAATGTTCCGAGAGAAAAGTGAGTAACATGAAATACAAGAAAGGCACTTCACTGAAAGCAAAATAAAATATGGATGTTACACAGAGGTATAAAAAAATGTTCAATCACATTAATAATATAACCAATACAAATAAAAACAAAATATCGCCTCTTTAACCTATCAGACTGGCAAAGATTCAGAAAACTAAAACCATCCTGTGTAGAAACATAGAATTTCCCATGCTCTCCTGGGAGCATAAATAGGTACACTCTTTCTTGAAAGCAATATTGCAATAAGAACCAAAGTGTTATGCAAACACATACCTCTGATGCAGAGACACCACTTCCTGGGTACAAAGATATGATCTAGAATTTTCAGTACACCACTCTTTATAATAGTGAAAAACTGAAAACAGCCTAAACATCCACAAAAAAATAAAGAAATGAACTTCGACATGCATACAGTAAAATCACTTGCAATCATTAAAAAGGACATTGTATAGCTATACTGTTTGACACTGTCTTAAAAGAAAGTTGGAAGACACTAAGTATAACATGAACTCATTTATGCGAAATATTATATACATACATCATCATGAAAAGAGGTCAGATGGAGAACAGTAGGCACACAGATAATGACAGTAGTATTTACTGGCAGTTAACGGATTTTTACTTTATTCTTTCCCATATTATTTAAATTCTCTATAATGTGTATATATTATGTTTATAGACTAAAGCAAATTAACATTAACCTCTTCTGCTACAAGAGGTATTTCTTTAATGTAAATTAGTTCACATGCGGGAAAGTCTCATTTCCTGCCTTCAAGACTCTCCACTACAATAAACTATCCAAGGAAGCTGAGAGTAGTAGATGAAGAAATGAAAAGTATTTCCCCCTGTATTTAAAATAAAACTGATAAGTCAACACCCTGGACCAGAGTTTTAACTTTGATGAAAATGGTTTCTGTTAAAAGTGAGTAACTTTAAGGACCAAAAACTCAAAAGAGGAAAATCAGGGTGTAAGACCAAGGACTGATGGTGATGCTGGGTATAAATTCCAGTTGAGATTTAATCATGCTGTTATTTTTATTGCAATTGTCATTTCTTGGTGCCAGTTCTGTTTACAAAATTCCACTGGTTTCAAACCATCTGTTCCCAAGCCTATTTTCCCTAGAAGTTCTATCACGTTTAGCACAAGATTTTGCAGAATGAAAGATTTCCCAGGAATGCAAACACGGCAGGAAGAGAGGACTGCCTCTGCTATTCTGAGTAAAACAGAGATAGAGAAACATTCCATAAGTAAAAAAGAAAAATGAAAAGAAACATTAAACTTTATTTTGATTCAGCAAGAGTTTCTAAGAAAAGATATGAAATACAGGACAAAACAATCTCAATATTCTTGGTTTTGACCACACATTTATATACATATAGCTATGCAAGTCAGAGTCTAAGCAAGACAGAAAATTAAACAAGTATCAATTACGGTGGATGAAGGGGCATTAATTCGATTAACTTTTTTAAGCGGCACAAACAGGGGATAGTTTGTTTTTTTTTTTCCTGATATAAAAAAATTCTGGAAGTGGGCAGTTTAAACGGACCTTACATTGCCCACCATGGCAGTTCATCTGTCATCTATTTTTAAGTTATCTTATTAAGTTTATTTTATGATTGATATACCAAGAGCTATACATATTTCAGTTCAGTTCAGTTCAGTTCAGTTGCTCAGTCATGTCCGACTCTTTGCGACCCCATGAATTGCAGCACGCCAGGCCTCCCTGTTCATCATCAACTCCCGGAGTTCACTCAGACTCATGTCCACCAAGTCCGTGATGCAATCCAACCATCTCATCCTCGGTCATCCCCTTCTCCTCCTGCCCCCAATCCCTCCCAGCATCAGAGTCTTTTCCAATGAGTCAACTCTTCGCATCAGGTGGCCAAAGTACTGGAGTTTCAGCTTTAGCATCATTCCTTCCAAACAAATCCCAGGGTTGATCTCCTTCAGAATGGACTGGTTGGATCTCCTTGCACTCCAAGGGACTCTCAAGAGTCTTCTCCAACACCACAGTTCAAAAGCATCAATTCTTCAGTGCTCAGCCTTCTTCACAGTCCAACTCTTACATCCATACATGACCACAGGAAAAACCATAGCCTTGACTAGATGGACCTTAGTCAGCAAAATAATGTCTCTGCTTTTGAATATACTATCTAGGTTGGTCATAACTTTTCTTCCAAGGAGTAAGCGTCTTTTAATTTCATGGCTTCAGTCACCATCTAAAGTGATTTTGGAGCCCAAAAATATAAAGTCTGACACTGTTTCTACTGTTTCCCCATCTATTTCCCGTGACATGATGGGACCGGATGCCATGATCTTCGTTTTCTGAATGTTGAGCTTTAAGCCAACTTTTTCGCTCCCCTCTTTGACTTTCATCAAGAGGCTTTTGAGTTCCTCTTCACTTTCTGCCGTATGGTGGTGTCATCTGCATATGTGAGGTTATTGATATTTCTCCTGACAATCTTGATTCCTGCTTGTGTTTCTTCCAGTCCAGCGTTTCTCATGATGTACTCTGCATAGAAGTTAAATAAGCAGGGTGACAATATACAGCCTTGACGTACTCCTTCTCCTATTTGGAACCAGTCTGTTGTTCCATGTCCAGTACTAACTCTTGCTTCCTGACCTGCATACAGATTTCTCAAGAGGCAGGTCAAGTGGTCTGGTATTCCCATCTCTTTCAGAATTTTCCACAGATTATTGTGATCCACACAGTCAAAGGCTTTGGCATAGTCAATAAAGCAGAAATAGATGTTTTTCTGGAACTCTCTTGCTTGATCCAGCGGATGTTGGCAATTTGATCTCTGGTTCCTCTGCCTTTTCTAAAACCAGCTTGAACATCAGGGAGTTCACAGTTCACATATTGCTGAAGCCTGGCTTGGAGAATTTTGAGCATTACTTTACTAGCATGTGAGATGAGTGCAATTGTGTGGTAGTTTGAGCATTCTTTGGCATTTCCTTTCTTTGGAACTGGAATGAAAACTGACCTTTTCCAGTCCTGTGGCCACTGCTGAGTTTTCCAAATTTGCTGGCATATTGAGTGCAGCACTTTCACAGCATCATCTTTCAGGATTTGAAATAGCTCAACTGGAATTCCATCACCTCCACTAGCTTTGTTCATAGTGATGCTTTCTAAGGCCCACTTGACTTCACTTTCCAAGATGTCTGGCTCTAGATTAGTGATCACATCATCGTGATTATCTGGGTCGTGAAGATCTTTTTTGTACAGTTCTTCTGTGTATTCTTGCCACTTCTTAATAATATCTTCTGCTTCTGTCAGGTCCATACCATTTCTGTCCTTTATCAAGCAGCCCATCTTTGCATGAAATGTTCCCTTGGTATCTCTAATTTTCTTGAAGGGATCTCTAGTCTTTCCCATTCTGTTCTTTTCCTCTATTTCTTTGCATTGATCGCTGAAGAAGGCTTTCTTATCTCTTCTTGCTATTCTTTGGAACTCTGCATTCAGATGCTTATATCTTTCCTTTTCTCCTTTGCTTTTCACCTCTCTTCTTTTCACAGCTATTTGTAAGGCCTCCCCAGACAACCATTTTGCTTTTTTGCATTTCTTTTCCATGGGGATGGTCTTGATCCCTGTCTCCTGTACAATGTCACGAACCTCATTCCATAGTTCATCAGGCACTCTATCTATCAGATCTAGGCCCTTAAATCTATTTCTCACTTCCACTGTATAATCATAAGGGATTTGATGGTAGGTGTTGCAAGAGGGAATCAGAGGGCAGACACACTGAAACCATACTCACAGAAAACTTGTCAATACATATTTAATGTATCCAAAACTTGGTAAGTTTACAGACAAGTATACACTCGTGAAACCATCACCACAATATATATCATAAACATAGCAGACCCCTCCAAAAGTTTTCTCCCACCCTCTTTTAATCCCACTAATTTTTGAATATCATATTTAATTACATGTTCAAGGTGGATTTAGAAAAAGCAGAGGAACCAGAGATCAAATCACCAACATCCATTAGATCACAGAAAAAGCAAGTGAATTCCAGAAAAACATCTACTTCTGCTTCATTGACTATGCTAAAGCCTTTGATTGTGTGAATCACAACAAAAAAAAACATAGAAAATTCTTAGAGATGGGAATACCAGACCACCTTACCTGCCTCCTGAGAAACCTGTATGCAGGTCAAGAAGCAACAGTTAAAACCAGACTGGTTCAAAATCGGGAAAGCAGTATGTCAAGGCTGCATATTGTCACCCTGCTTATTTAACTAATACGCAGAGTACATCATGCTGGACTGGATGAAGCACAAGCTGGAGTCAAGACTTTCAGGAGAAATATCAGTAACCTCAGATATGCAGATGATACCATATGGCAGAAAGCGAAGAGGAACTAAAGAGCCTCTTGATGAAAGTGAAAGAGGAGAGTGAAAAACTTGGTTTAAAACTCAGCATTTAAAAAACTAAGATCATGGCCTCTGGTCCCATCACTTCATGGCCAATAGACGAGAAAACAATGGAAATAGGGACAGACTTTATTTTCTTGAGCTCCAAAATCACTGCAGATGGTGACTGGAGCCATGAAATTAAAAGACACTTGCTCCTTGGAAGAAAACCTATGACAAGCCTAGACAGCATATTAAAAAGCAGACACTACTCTGCCAATAAAGGTCTGTCTAGTCAAAGCTATGGTTTTTCCAGTAGTCATGTATGGATGTGAGAGTTGGACTGTGAAGAAAGCTGAGCGCTGAAGAGTTGATGCTTTTGAACTGTGGTGTTGGAGAAGACTCTTGAGAGTCCCTTGGACTGCATGGAGATTAAATCAGTCAATCCTAAAGGAAATCAACCCTGAATATTCATTGGAAGGACTGATGCTGAAGCTGAAGCTCCAATTCTTTGGCCACTTTATGCAAACAGCCGACTCATTAGAAAAGACCCTGATACTGGGAAAGACTGAAAAAAGTTGGAGAAGGGGACTACAGAGGATGAGACGGTTGAATGGCATCATCAACTCAATGGACATGAGTTTAAGCAAGCTCTGGGAGATGGTGAAGGACAGGGAAGACTGGCACTGCTGCAGTCCATGGGGTCACAAAGAGTTGGACAGGACTAAGAGACTGAACAACAACAATAATTGAGGTAGGTGGAGGAGAAATGCAAACAACAAGGGGAGCAGTTCTGAAACCATGTTAGATAGATTGTAGAACTGACCAAAGGAGAAATGGTGTTAGCTGGGAGCCAGGGTGCTCACTATGGAAAACAGGAGATACAAATACACAGAGGAGAACCAAGGAATAACCTTTCACACACCTAAAAGCAAAGACACCCTAGTAGCAAAGAGTATATCTAGAACTTGAATGCTAGGTTCTAATATGATTTGTTACAATAAAGAACCAGGGCTCTTCAAGAAAGGATTGATTCCAGGGCTGGTCAGGGTAGGTATAGAATGGAAAGTAAAATGGAACAGTGTGTGAATCTAAACTATTTCAAATGTACAGTTTTAGTAATTACACCAGTAGTATAAAATGATTAGACCTTTGCAGGTTTATGAAACATTAAAATGATCTAAACCTAAATATGGGACGAGGGTGGTGGGGCTGGGGGGAACTGAGTGATGATTACCAAAAAAAGAGAACTGAGCTGGCATCTCTTCCTTCAGCATTTACTCCTTTCATGCCAATAAATATTTATTGAGTACCTGTTATGTGCTAGGCATCATACCAGGGTCTTTACTGAAAGAATGAAGATATATCTGTGTATCTGTATAAATACTGAACATTAAACATTGTTCTTTTGAATTACACTAGCCTCGTGATAAGGTTAAAAGGGCCATAAAAATAAGATGAAGAAAGACAAATTTCATAAAGGACAGGGGTGATTGGGGATGTTATGGAAAGACAAACTACACTGTATTCTATAGTCTTTGGCCCTTCTACTCTCAGAGAATGACTTTGTCACCCAAACAGCTTCCCCAAGGTCAACATGGTAGTTAACCAAAGGGATCTCTCCTGAAAAAATACAAACGGTAACTTTTCTGGCTTGAAGTCCTTTAATATGTTTCCGCTTCCTATAGCACATCATGTTCTAGCTAAACCCAGCAATACAGCATTCATCACACTTCATTTTCTCATCCTCACCTCCAATTAGCTGTGAGTTGTCTGAGGGCAGGGACACGTACGTGTTCACTGCCATACCTCAGTGCCCTGCAATGAAGTGTTCAATATTCAATACAGCTTTATCAATGACTAAATCATTTCCAATAACATTACTAAAAATAATTCTTCATTTAATGATTTTTAGTATGCTAACCTCAAAATTTCCTGTCCAGGTCAACTATTTATATTAGATGCAGAACAAGATGGCTGTTGGAGATGCATGGGTTGAGAAAAGGCAATTACCCAATCACATGAAACAAACTGTGAGTTGTATGTGTGTGCACACACAGGTGAGCATGTGTGTATGTTTATCTGATTATCTTCATTTCTCATCTGATGTGTATGTGTGTGTGTGTGTGTGTGTGTGTGTGTGTGGTGTGTGTGTGTGTAACTTCCAGAGCTTTTTTGCTTTTTGTTTTTTGGTGCTTTTTTTCTTCAATAAATCATAGCACAGCACTCATGTCTAAAGGCAGTAAGGATGGGTAACAAGGATCAAGTAACTTTCACAATCCATTCAATTACCAAACAGTAGGCACTTTCTTTAAAGGCTTACTTTTACAAAGTATTTAGCTTGTTTTTCCTTAAAAGCAGTGTTTTTCAATCCATGCTCCATGGTGTCCTGAGGATTCCCTAGGGCCAAAGGAAGCAGGCACTAAGTGAGCAGAGCTCTGAGCCCCGACTCCCGGCTTCAATCAGAGCCACTATGCTTTTATCTTTTTTTTTTAATAATAATTGAATTCAAAAAAAAATTTTCCTTGAAAAAGTGTTCACCATATTAAAATAAGAAGAAAAGAAAAAAGGTTAAAAAAAATCACCACCTTAAAGAATCAGTGGTAGATTGAGGCTCACACTCTATAATTCAAGCCCTTAATGTCTTTCATATTTCTTGTTTAGAGTACATTCATCTCTGTCATGTTTATAGGCCCTTATTTGTGCTAAAATTAGAAATACCATTTGAATACAGAAATATCTAGGTAGAGAGAAAATAGTATGAGTTTTGAGAAATGTACTTAATCTCTGATGCCGCTGTTTCTAAATTTATTTATCTTATAATGTTTAATGGCATTATTTATGTACTAATCTTCAAATTAACGATTCATAACACAGAATACCAAAATAATCTAATTGAACAACAAAAAACCCCCACTGTAAATGCCAGCTGCTGCTGTTTTCATATACTGTCGACAAATATCCCATCTCACTTTAATACTCTTAGGAAAAAGATTGTCTTAAGTGGAAAAACCCATCACACTCACATTTAACGAGCAATTTTAGCTATTTTGCCAAGAAACAGAAGAGGAACAAGATAACTGAAACCAGGCCCTCTAACACACAACATTCAGAAGACCAGTGGGGAGAGTTTGATCTGCTGCTGAACACACTCATAGATGAGAAGCAGAAGTGGGATTCTCTCAAATAGAAGGCTTCTGCTGTCTATGCACAACAGCATGGGGATTGTGGAATGGTACACACTAGAGAACACATGCTATAAGTTGAAATTGTTAGTCGCTCAGGCATCCGACTCTTTGTGACCCCATGAACTGTAGCCCACCAGGCTCCTCTGTCCATGGAATTTTCCCAGGCAAGACTACTAGAGTGTGTTGCCATTCCCTTCTCCAGGAGATCTTCCCGACACAAGGGTCAAACCTGGGTCTCCTGCATTGTAGGCAGATTCTTTACCATCTCAGCCACCAGGGAAATCCCAGAACACCTGCTAAACACCCACAATCAAGTCTCAACTCTGTATTAATAGTAGGTTGTGTGTGTGTGCTTAGTCTCTCAGTCATGTCTGACTCTTTGTGACCCCACAGACTGCAGCTCACAAGGCTCCTCTGTCCATAGGGATTCTCCAGGCAAGAATACTAGAGTGGGTTGCTATGGCCTCCTTCAGGGGAACTTCCCAACCCCAGGATCAAACCCAGGTCTCCTGCATTGCAGGCAGATTCTTTACTATCTGAGCCACCAGGGAAGCCAAGAAGTAAGTTAGGGGAATCCAACATCTTTAGAGCTGAACACATATAATTATTGATAAGATCTAATAAGCTGAGAAAGGTTAAAAGATAAACTGAGGCATATTAAAATGCTAACAGTTTATCTGAGCAAAAATCAATTCAAACAGGTCAGTGCCAAACCGAAAGTAGTGAGGAGTGCTACACTAAGAGGAGTTCAAGGAGACATTTTTAAACCAAAAAGAAGGAAGCAAAGAATGGAAATATTTGATTGGCTACAGATGAAAGTTGAGTTGGCAGCTTGTGATTTTGTTGTCCTTAGGTTTCAATTTTGTAAATCTGAAGCATCTACAGGCTTAGATTTTGGCTTATATAGGTCACTCCCCAAGGCATTAAATCTACCTCGATCAAATGGCCTCCTTATTTAACAGAAGCAACAAACCTCATTTTTACCTCTTCTGGGAAACTTACATGAGTATCCTGACTCACAGAGCCATCTGCCACCCCTCAAATCCTCTGGCATGTACTAGCCACCCCCACATATGCCAGCCAGTATTGTTATATTTTAATAGAAGGTCCGTTCTCCCCAGCTAGACTGTGAGCCACCAACAGGCAAGCACCATGTTTCATTCCTTCCTATATATCCTAAAAGTCTGAGAATTTTACTAAGCATTTGCAGGTGCTAAATAAATATTTCTTGACTGTTTGTTTAGTTTTACATATGGTTTGTATTAATACCCACTTACAATGCTGATGGAAAGACAGTTTGGCGTGGTTGTGTCTGATACTCCATTCTTTTAAACACCTGGGAGCATAAGGGAACAATCGGTCGGCCAGAACAGCCTGTGTTGAGACTCACCCAATCGATCTGATAATACTTCCACACATGTATCACTCCCAAAGAACTAAGTACCCAGCTTCTCCTAGAACCAAACCTCTTCTCCTCTTCCCGTGCTCAGTACCAAATTAGAAGTCAGAAAACTTGGATTCAAAACCCAATTATGCCAAAGACTAGGCAATACATTTCATCTACATAAGTAGACTAACTCTGAGGTTCTCTGCTCCATCTATAATTCTATGAGACTAATTTCAAACCTTTACCTTCCACATCAGAAATTCATGGAATGGTCCCTTCCTCCCATACTAAAATTACCTGTCTTTCATGATACCTCTCATCATTATCATCATTGCACCTGTTCTCCAACACCTTTCAGATTTCTGTAAGTTAACATACTCATGAAAGTATGTTCATTTCTAACGATGACACTGTTAAATTTCTCATCTGATCTTTATTTCATATCTGTGTTTTATGTAACTAACACACATCAAGTAACTAATTGGATAGTACAGAACAACACACACACACTTGGGGAAACCTCTTAACATGTCCCTGCTTTCAGCAGCAAAGACAGGTATACCCTTATTTACAAAGAAGCACCAGTAATAATAAATAAAATTAAATTATCTTCATGTTGGTCATCAAATAGGTTCTTTTCAAACTAATCAACAGCTCAGTGGCCCTGAAAACAATACTCTGATCCTTTCAATTTTGTAAGAAACTTACTGTCTAATCAACATTAAATGATATTAGGGAATGTCACAATGTTACAGTAAATGACTTAGAAAGAAAATCCAGTAAAATTTTTGATAGATTTGGATGAATATATAAGCTAGATTAAAAAAAAATAAATGAGTCATATAGAAATTCAAAGAAATTTAAATTAATATTTTAAATAGTGAATAAGTTTTGCAGAACCTAATGTATCTCTCTACTACAAAATGACTAGGCATATCACTCAAAGACCTTTCCCTAGCCAAGTAACTTGTTAAGCAATTAATTAAAAAGTAGGGTGGCAATTTCAGTTCTTGTTAGCTAGAAAAAGAGAGCCATGATAAAATCCAGACAAAAGATCCAGTTTTACAAGTGAGATATAGGTATCTGAATCCTCCAGGAAATATTTAAATGTTATTTTTCCTTGGTGAAAATTACACCAACGCTTTTTGATATTCTTGCTCAGTAATAAAGAATCTGTCTGCCAATGCAGGAAACGTGAGTTTGATCCCTCAATCCAGAAGATCCCCTGGAAGAGGAAATGGCAATCCACTCCAGTATTCTTGCCTGGAGAATCCCATGGACAGAGAAGCCTGGCCAGTTGCAGTCTGTGAGGTCACAAAGACTCAGACAAGACTGAGCATATTACATTTGCGACATCTGAGGTATTAACCTCAAACACCCAATAACCTCAACATTAAACAGTTGCATAAAAATTTTTGACTAACAGAACATGAGTTTTGTTTCATTTTTAACAGATAAGCTATTGGCCAATCATACCAAATCAGTGAAAAGTACTCTTCCACAAATTATCAAATCCATAAACCCTGAAAGAAGACTTAATTGGAAAAACAAGGAAAAATCATTAAAAAAAAAAACTTTGTGAAACTAATGAAATAAAAATTTTAGTCTAATGAAGAAAGTTCATTTTGTCTTGTCTAAAATAGTATGTCACTGTGTCAATGACAGACACTACAACAAAAATTTTTGTTATTCTAATTATATCAACTAATCCCTACATTAACTCTATTTTTATCCCGAAACACAGATGTAAACTGATGCTCAGAGCATTTATTAATCTTCCTAAGGTCACACAGATATTAGGCAGCAGAGCTGAATCCAGATAATCTGACCCTGTGGCCTGTACACTTAAGCACTATGCTCCACTGGCTCCCAGTAAATATTCACCGCTCCCAGTAAACATAGATCAGGATATTGATCTCATAACTGTTATGACAGCATTGAGGTGCAAATTATAGGAAAAGTGTCTGAATACACAATTAATTCAATCCACCATAACAGTCGGACCCGACTTAGCGACTGAACAACAACAAATATAAAAGACATATGTTTTAGCCTCTTTCATTTCTAATAAATGTTCAAATCAGGAAAGGATACAAAAGGAACTATAGTACATATACATAGAATCAATTAATAGAAAGATATAATTAGAGTTGTCTTTGAACTTAATAAGCACTGAAAACCCAAAACCCATACTATCTCACTGTCCTTTCAGCTCTCTGAACTGCCTCTTAGGATTTGAAATTCCACTGCTGAAACAAAGGAAAGGTGGAAGACAAGTGCATTCGAAAGCATTCTGCCCTTTTGCAATTTCCCTTCCACATTTACTACCCTGGATCTTTAAACACTACCAGAAGCTAAACCAATTCAAACGTATGTGTAAAATGTAAAACTGGAAATGTCGCAAAATCAACGTGACCTTTAAAGTGTAACATTTCCCACAATCATTTAGTTAATACTAGAAAAACATTTTACAGTGTTTAAAGCATAATCTTCACGTGTAATATCTGCAGCAAATATAAAAACAAATACAGAACAAAGTATTTAAAAATCAAGCACGTTTTTTAAACAAAAGCTGCAATTAATTTTAAACTGCGACTTCTTCTGTAGTAGTTACATTACCTTTTAAACATCCATAACCCTATTAGGGTACTCAGCTTTTCAAATACAAAGCTGATGAAACCCCAGTCACCTCCTGCAACTGGTAGGGACTACTAGTATGACTAATTCTCCCCCAATTTACCCATACTCATCTGCTTGAGAGCAAAAATATCTACCAGGCAAAAGGCCAACTGGGCCCTCTCTGACAGCCAACAAGACCACACTTGATTAATCCCAAGGCACTGGTCTCAACAGCACATTTTCTAACCAACCAGTCTCCTCAGTCAAAGATACTTCAAGCAAAGACAATAATTAGGTAGTCGATATTATCATAAAATTAAATTTTGAATGAGAGCAAATGTAGTCTTCTCACTTCAGGTCCAATCATACATTTGTTAAAAGTAAAGATATGCAAATCGATGCTAATGGGATGGCAAACTTTCCCCAAGAGAGAATCACACTTAAGATAAATCGACACTCATAATTTTTTTATTTCCTAATCAAGTAGCAATCCTTGAGAATCTCTTTCCCTTTTGACTACTTTGATTAAGTATTTTCAATAGAAGCTGATCAGAAAATACATTTTCTCAGACTTTTTTTTCCTGCACTTGTCCAAGTAGGAGAGAAAAATTAGCCAGAAAAATGAAATCAGAATCCACCCCATTCCCATTTACTAAATGGTGCAGATGTATATATCCCACTGCCTTTAACACTTGAGAATTAGGAAGAAAAAGACTTCAAGAAAACAAGCTGAGCAATCTAATATCTGGCTAAAGGACAGATGCTCTCTTTAGAAATGAATATGGTTTCTATCAACTCGAGGAATTCAGTTCATATTTCTTTAATGCAAAGAGTGAATGAAAAAGGTTACAGCATGAAGAGACAAAACAATGAAACATCAACAAAGGAACTAAATTAGATACCTTCACCTGTCACAGACAAAAATCAATAAGGCTCAATGAATTTATATTGTACACAGACTTACTTAGGGAAAAACTGTGAAATATAATGTCTCCATGGCCTCTGGGTGGAGGGCAAATAGGACTCAAGCTATATTTTAACAGGAAAGCAAAACAAGATGGGAGAAAAGCAGCTGGGGAGGGAAGGTTTACATTCAATTTATGTAAAAATCAAATATACTGGGTTTTTTACAGGGAAAGGAACGTAACTGGCAACTCTAAGAGTGAAACAGGCAGAATCAACTTGGCAAGAAACAAAACAGCAAGGGGATTAAGTAGCCCTGAGGGTGGTTTACACCCCCAAACAAGACAAGCGTGAGGCAAACTCCAGTAGGAAAAACACAAAAACCCCACCTCCTCGTTTACTCTGATAGATAGGATAAGATACAGCACCAGGAACAAAGTCTCAACCCAGAATTCAGGTGCTCTGGTTCTCTCTCTCTTTCTTCCTCTCTCCTTCCCTCCCTCACTCCTCTCTCTTCCTTTACTTCCCTCTTTCCCTCTCTCTCATACTCTCAGAGCAAAAGGATGACGTATTTTACATTAAGAGAAAACCAGGAAGAAAACAGCTTTGCCTGGTTGATCAGCTCCCCCCACAGAGGTGTCCTACAAACTCCATGAAACTTCTTTTGACCACATCTTCATTTCCCAGAGTTGGCCCTAGAATCTACCCTGATTCTTTTCCAGCATCATCTTGTTCTGCTCTATGATGATACCATTCACTTTCCCTCTTTTCACTTTTACTTCTGCTACTCCTGTCCCAAATTTTTTTCTATTTGCTCTACCCTATCAATACTGCCACTTAATATCAGCTCAAAGTACCAGGCCCTATTATGTGAAATCATAAGCAATCTCCCTTATCTACGTCCCATCCTATGCCACTCCAAAGCTTCAATTATACCCATTTTGGACACAGATTACATTCTGAATTACAGCCATTTATTTACATATTCATCTTCCCTACCTCTACACCACAGGGTTCTTGGTAGGGGCAGGGTGGAGTTACATTATCTTTTTTCAAAGTGTGGTATACATGGCATAAAATTTACTGTCTTCACCATTTTTTAAGTATACAGCTCAGTAGTGATAAGTGTATTTACATTGTTCCACCATCTTGTAAAACTGAAACTCTTTACCCACTAAACAACACCTCCTCCAATTCCCTCCTACCCCCAGCCCCTGGCACGCATCTTCCTACTTTCTGCCTCTATGAATTTGACTCTTCTAGGTACCATATATAAATTGAATCATACAGTATTTGTCTTCTCATGACTGGCTTAGTTAGCATAATGTCCATCTTGTCACATGCGTCAGAATTTCCTTCGTCTTTGCTACTGCTAAGTCACTTCAGTCGTGTCCGACTCTATGCGACCCCATAGATGACAACCCACCAGTCTCCCCCGTCCCTGGGATTCTCCAGGCAAGAACGCTGGAGTGGGTCGCCATTTCCTTCTCCAATGCATGAAAGTGAAAAGTGAAAGTGAAGTCGCTTAGTCGTGTCCGACTCTTAGCAACCCCACGGACCGCAGCCCACCAGGCTCCTCCATCCATGCGACTTTCCAGGCAACAGAACTGGAGTGGGGTGCCATTGCCTTCTCCGTCCTTCCTCTTTAAGATTTAATAAAACTCCACTGCAGGCATATACCACATTTTGTTTATTCGTTCACCCCCCCTCCATGGATACTTGTGTTGCTCCCATCTTTTAGTTATTATGAATACTGCCACTATGAACATGGGTCTTCAAGATCTTGCTTCCAGTTCTTTAGGGCATAAACCCAAAAGTGGAATTGCTGGATCATACGGAAACATGCCGAGAAAAATATCAATAACCTCGGATATGCAGATGACACCATCCTAATAACAGAAAGAGAAGAGAAACTAAAGAATCTTTTGATGAAGATGAAAGAGGGGAGGTGAAAAACCTTGTCTAAAGCTCAACATTCAAAGAGCTAAGATCATGGAATCCAGTATCATCACTTCATGGCAAATAGATGGAGAAAAGATGGAAAACAGTGAAAGACTTTATTTTCGTGGGCTCCAAAATCACTGTCAATGGTGACCACAGCCATGGAATTAAAACACCCTTGCTCCTTGGAAGAACAGCTATGACAAACCTAGACAGTATTTTAAAAAGCAGACATCACTTTGCTGACAAAAGTCCATACAGTCAAAGTTACGGTTTTTCCAGTAGTCATGTATGGATATGAGAGTTGGACTGTAAAGAAGGCTGAGCACCGAAGAATTGATGTTTTTGAACTGTGGTGCTGGAGAAGATTCTTGAGAGTTCTCTGGACTGCAAGGAGATCAAACCAGTCAATCCTCAAGGAAATCAACCTTGAATATTCAAAGGGAGGACTAATGCTAAAGCTGAAGCTCTAATACTTTGGCCACCTGTTGCAAAAAGCTGACTCACTGGAAAAGACCCTGATGCTGGGAATGACCAAGGGTATCAGAAGAAGGGGACGACAGAGGCTGAGATGGTTGGATGCCATCATCAACCCAACAGACATAAGTTTGAGCAAATTCCAGGAGATAGCAAAGGACAAGAAAGCCTGGTGTGCTGCAATCCTTGGGGCTGCAAAGAGTCGGACACAACTGAGCAACTGAACAACAACGGAAACACTATTTTCATTTTTTCAAGGAACTGTTTTCCAAAGCAGCTGCAGCATTTCACATTCTCATTAACAGTACACAAGGTTTCCAATTTCTCCACATCCTCACCAATGCCTGTTACTTTCTATTTTTAATAACAGCCATCCTAATAAGTGTGCATTTCCCTAATGATTCATGATTTTCAGCTTTTCATGTGCTTATCAGTCACTTATCTTATCAGTCACTTATCTTATTCAAGAAATGGTTCAAGTCCTTTGCTCAATTTTTAATTGTACTGCTTGCTTTTGTTGTTGTGTTATAAGAATTTTTTCATATACTGTAGATATTAATCCCTTATCAAATATATGAATAACAACTTCTTTTTAAATTTAGTTTTCTACTCTCTAATTTTTCAGAGTTGGCTGTAAGTATTACAGAAATATATTTTGAGTTGAACACATTTCTTCTTTTTAGGATTTTATATATATATATAATACAAAATTCAGAATATCCAAAAAGGGGTACATAGTGGAAAATGAAACCCCCTCCCATCCCAGTTATCCAATATCTGAGTTTCAATCCCCAGGGGCATTTTCCGTTTTGCTGTAATTCCCTCCAGAGACTTTATATGCATTTAGGAGAAAATATGTATCTTAGTCTCCTCCAAAATAGTAACCTATTAATACCCACTTTTCTGTACCTTGCCTTTTTGACTTAATAATGACTCCATTTCAGTGTACATATGCAGCTTTATTCTTTTTCAGTTCAGTTCAGTTCAGTCGCTCAGTCGTGTCTGACTCTTTGCGACCCCATGAATCGGCAGCACGCCAGGCCTCCCTGTCCATCACCATCTGCCGGAGTTCACTCAGACTCACATCCATCGAGTCAGTGATGCCATCCAGCCATCTCATCCTCTGTCGTTCCCTTCTCCTCCTGCCCCCAATCCCTCCCAGCATCAGAGTCTTTTCCAATGAGTCAACTCTTTGCATGAGGTGGCCAAAGTATCGGAGTTTCAGTTTCAGCATCATTCCTTCCAAAGAACACCCAGGGCTGATCTCCTTTAGAATGGACGGTCGGATCTCCTTGCAGTCCAAGGGACTCTCAGGAGTCTTCTCCAACACCACAGTTCAAAAGCATCAATTCTTTGGCGCTCAGCTTTCTTCACAGTCCAACTCTCACATCCATACATGACCACAGGAAAAACCATAGCCTTGACTAGATGGACCTCTGTTGGCAAAGTAATGTCTCTGCTTTTGAATATGCTATCTAGATTGGTCATAACTTTTCTTCCAAGGAGTAAGCGTCTTTTAATTTCATGGCTGCAGTCACCATCTGCAGTGATTTTGAAGGCTCCCAAAATAAAGTCTGACACTGTTTCCACTGTTTCCCCATCTATCTGCCAAGAAGTGATGGGACCAGATGCCATGACCTTACTTTTCTAAATGTTGAGCTTTAAGCCAACTTTTTCACTCTCCTCTCTCACTTCCATCAAGAGGCTTTTTAGTTCCTCTTGACTTTCTGCCATAAGGGTTGTGTCATTAAATATTCTACTACATGTACCATAATTTATCCAGTCCCCTAAGGATGAGCATTTGTTTCAAATTGCTGCCAAGAATATCCTTAAATATATATTATTTCACACAAGTACAAGATTTATGGGTTAAATTCTAGGAGGATAAAATAAAATGTGCATTTTAAGTTCTGATAACTATTTCTAAATTGTTCTCAACAAAAACTACAAAAGTACCTACATCCATTAGCAATAATGGTATTGTCTATTTCCTCATATCCTCAGTAACTCCTCATGTTTTCAAAATTTTTTGTTAGACAATTTGATAGGTTTAAAAAAAGAGTTTCTCACTGAAGTTTTATTTTGCATTTCTCTTTTATGAATTGCCTATTCCTAATCTTTCATATCTTTGCCCATTTTTCCTCTGATTGTTGGGTTTTTCCCCATTGAGTTGTTGATATTTTTAATATATGTATGAAATTAGTCCTATTTCTATGGTATGCATTGCAAATCTTCTGAGCTTGTGTTTGCTTTTTGTTACAGTTTTCACTTTTTATAGTTTTTTTAATCTATTTTTGGCAATGCATAATTTTAATATAGTCAAGTTTTACTATACTTTTCTTATTGGTAACATCTTTTACTTTTCATTCACACAATTATGACAGTGCAAATCCTCACTACCTTGTAAGCAAATTACAGCTTCCCAAATAGTCTACTTCCCATTACTCCTTCTACCTCCAACTGATTCCATACACCTGTCAGATTAACCTTCTTAAAATACTGTAAATTCGTAGGGACACAAAAAGTTGAGATTGCAATATAATAAAGATGCCAACTGTCCTGCCAAGAAGTGGCTATTACACTTTTGTCTTGTACTAATTAAGCTCTGCCAAGCATTCTCAAACTCAGAAGTGTACAGTTTTGTATAATATCACAATATCACTGACCATACTCTATGTATATTAAACAAGAGGGGCATTTTGATTGTAAACTAAGGTTATATTAAATTTACCAGGTGCATCAGGATTTCAACTTCATGGGACTATTTTTATTCTCTCACTCCAGAATCTTTCTACCAAACTCTCCTCTGCCCCAGTGGCTTCAACCACACAAGAGACTGGTCATAAGAGCTTAAGAATCCAGCCTTTTCTCACAATAAATAAGAAATAATGTGTCTCTGACCCTGTACAGAACGTGGCACTATAACTCATGCTTTTGCAAGAAGGACTAACATTTCAAGCTGCCAGGTAATAAATATGATCAGAAGCCAAGTACACACACAGAATACCCCAAAGTGTATACCTTTCATAAGAAGAAACAACCAGGCCTATCAGTAAGACAAATTCAGATTAAAAATGCAGGGGTTTTTTTTCCCCCTCAGGCACAGTTAAATAAACATCTTTTCAGCAGCATTGCCTTCTTAAATCCAAATCATTATTTTCCTTGATTACTTGGGAAAAAAAATTAAGTTGGAAATAGTAACCAAGTATGACTTATTAACCAAACAATTTTTCACATTTATTTGTAATAAGTTTAAATTTACATAGGATTCTTACTAACAGCTTACATACACAGTCCTCAAAATTAACCAATGAAGTATATTTTATCTCCATTTTCCCAAAAGGAAAATGAAATTCAGAGACCAAAAGTTCATGTTCACATAGATAACAGTAGAGCTAGCATTTGAATAAAAGTTTTCATAACCTCATTCCATATTCTTTTCACTATATATCACCACTTAAATGTCTAGAAATTTACACTTAATGCCTATTTTTAATTTCAAAATAAGGTTTTGAATAAATCATTTACAGTATTAATACCATGCAACCATATACAACAAAGATGCCTCAAACTATTAATATTCTAATGTATTTTCACAACCTATTTGTTCAGATTATAGTACTGTTCTTACCCAGAAGAAATAGTGAGACCCATAAAAAATACAAGCTAATTAGTTTATAAAGTGCTTCAAACTGTTTGATAATAGCAACACTAAATAGTTATTATTTAACAAACCAAGTAACAGTTATTTAGCATCCTCCTCTGACACTAATAAAACTCTTATTAAAGTAACTATTAAACAAATAAGCTTTTGGAAAAATACCAAAATGCTTTGTAAATAAGCTGCTACACCAGGCAAACTAAAAATTCAGGCAAAATGGCAACCTACTATATACACTGATTCCAAGTATATGATATTCTAGCAAAGGCAAAACTATGGAGATAGTAACAAAATCTGTGGTTGCCAGGGGTTAGGAAGAGGGATTACTGCATGGAATACAGTGGATTATTAGAGCAGTGAAACTATTCTGCATGATGAATCCATAGTGAATCCAAGACATTATACATTGCCCACACCCACAGAATGTATAACACCAAGAGGGAACCCTAATAGAATCTATGAGCATTAGGCATGATGACATGTCAACACAGGTTTATGAACTGTAATAAATGTACCATTCTGGAAAGTAAGGTTGATAATGGGAGAAGTTCTGCATGTGTAGGAATGGGAAGTATATAAGAAATCTCTGTAACTTCCTCTCAATTTTGCCATAAACCTAAAACTACTCCAAAAAAATAAGGTGTAGTTTAAAAATTAAGGTTAAAATATCTGTGGCAAATATAACCTTTTCTATCAGTGCTTTAGTGGTCCACTTTTACCTATTTAGTGAAAAATTACCCTTGGCCATCAACCCTAACCTTCAGAGATATTCTGCCTTACATACCCTCTGCTCCTTCCAATACTGCTCCACCCCTCGCAAGCAGCTCACCCTCGTATATGACATTGGTCAACTAAGTCCAAAGACAGGGGAAAAATTAAATAGAAACAACAGATGGAGAAGGCAGGTAGTGACTAAGAAGATAAATAATCCCTGCGGAAAAATTCCCAAGAGACAGTAGAGAGGAGGAAACAATTCTAAGATGCTCTGAACTTACTGGTCTACATAATGCAAAAATTACAAGAAATTAAATTGTCCTTAAAATACAAAACATGATCTTACAAGCATTTCTTTTCTTTAAAAAATGTCTTGGCTGGACACAGTTTCAAAACTTGACCCTGATAATGTGTTGACAATGTGTCCTTCAGTCATAGCAAGATGATTTTTCAATAGTAAACCATAAATACTACACTTTTCAACAGAAAGATACATCTAAAAGTGTGTGTGTCAAAGTGCCACAGACCTAGCTCTCAGAATAAACTTTTGGATAAAATGGCAAAGATTAAATTTTGATGATTTATTATGTGGAAGAAAGATGTACACTTGTATCTTCTGGGTATTCTTAATCTCAGATGTCAGAAACATGCTATAAGCTACCAAGTTAAGCAGGAGTTCAACGAGATCTTGAAGCAGTTACACAGAAAAGACAGTGAGGGTGCTTGTTTGCCTGTTCACTGGCTTGCTCCGTTTACCTATGAGGAGGTCAGGCTGAGCACTGGAAGCCCCAAACACCTGAGTCATTTGGAAGAGGCTCAGGACTCCAGGGGCAAAAACAGGGACCCATAAGACAGGCTTAAAAGTGGTTCTGGCAGGACCCATGACCATCACTACCACCACCACCACCCAAGCAAAAATCAACCTTCTGTATCTCAAGCTTCAAGGGAGGCACAAAGTCTGGAGCTTCACCAGCAACCCATCTCAGTTTAGGAAATACCAATTAAGCATCAACAAAGTACTAGGGTAAAGATGCAGGGAGACAGCAAAGAGACCCTGGTCTCCCATATCACAGTCTGGGGAAGCCTGAGTGGGGACAGCCCCATGGAAAGCCAACTTCCTCGTGGAGAGAAACCAACTTGCCAACACTGACTTGCCAACCCCCTAAGCAGGCCACTGTGGAAGAATCTTTTAGACTCAGGCAGGTCCTCACTAACTGTACCTTTACCTGACATCTGATGACAACCTCACAAGACCCTGAGCAAGAACCACCTGAATGGCAGACCCACAGAAACCATGAGATAGTAAACGATTACTGCAGTTTGCAGCCACAAAATTTTTGATGTTACAAAGTAACAGAGAATAAACACATCCAGATTTTACATAGGAGGCTCAGAGAGGCTAGCTCACCTCCTGTCATAGGAGTGAGCACTTAAGTCACATCTGGAAGCCAGTCTCTAGGCTTCAGATTCAATTTCTTTGCCATTAAGTGACACCACTTCTCAAGTAAAATAATTTATAATACCATAAGAACAATCATTCCTATACGATCACATGACTGGCACTAACACACCAGGCTTTCCACAGCACAGGGATACGCCATGTCTCCACAAATTCAACAGACATGACAGGACCTGCCATATAATTGAATTTGTGACTCTCCAAGAATCCCATGGACAGGGGAGCCTGGAGGGATAGAGTCCATTGGGTTGCAAAGAGTTGGACACCACTGAAGCAACTATGCACGCACATGATATTTGGGGGGTTTTACTATCTTCTAAAAGAACTCTTTTTTTTTCCCAATGTACAGATTTTTTGAATTAAAATCTAAAATATTTATAGAATTTTAACACCAAACAATGACATTACTGATATTGAGAATATTTATACACTTTACAATCTTAATCACAATATACATTTGTATAATTTTAAACAGAATTCATATATCACACTAAGAAAAGCTCAACTGCTGTTTTTTTTTTTTTTAAGGATTTGATTTTGTGCTTTCAGTCTCCAACTTTTAACATTACACAAACATTGTGAAATGTATTATCAAAATGCTTGTTATGGTGAAATCTTAAGTCCCAATCCACCAAATGGCTACTATCTTACAAGACATAGTGGCTGGCTCTTAGCCTGTCTACCGCTGGAGAAGGTGAACAGAACATTTCACTGTTACAACCGCATCTGCAAGCAATGTTGCTTTGCACAATTGCCCCTTTTGACTCACATGATCTTACAAGACAGATAGGACAGGTATACCACCACCCCCATTTTCCAAAAGATGATGGGGCTTAGGAAAGTCTAAGTAACTCAAATAAAGACACATGTTATCAAAAGGAATTGCAAGAATTCAACCTACAATATTTTAGCTCCATATCCCAGGCTTTTCTTCTGCCCCATGTTTTAGCCAGTGGTTCTCTGCCTTGAACATCTAGGGCACTCTGAAAATTACCAGTGCCTGGACATCATCCCCAGAAATTCTGACTTAATTGCTTTGGTCTGTTTTAGTCATCTGATACATGAAAAACTGGCTTCCCAGGTGGTGCTAGCGGCAAAGAACTCACCTGCCAATGCAGGTAGATGTAACAGACTCGGATGTGATCCCTGGGTTGGGAAGATTTCCTGGAGGAGGGCATAGCAACCCACTCCAGAATTTTTCCCTGGAGAATCTCAGGGACAGAAGAGTGTGGCAGGCCATGGTCCACAGGATCACAAAGAGTCTGACATGACTGAAGCAGCTCAGCCCACACACATACACATATAATAAACCAGTGGTGATCAATTCACAGAAAGTTTATGCCACAAAGGGAGAAATTGTGGGTATCTCTGCATGTAAGCTAAAATATCCTTATCCCCTAAGACAAAAAAACTTTGCAACAAATAAAGCAGAACAAGTCCAGTAGTCATGAATGGATGTGAGAATTGGACCAAAAAGAAGGCTGAGCACCGAAGAATTGATGCTTTCGACCTGTGGTGCTAGAGAAGATTTTTGAGAGTTCCTTGGACAGTAAGAAGATCAAACTAGTCAGTCCTCAAGGAAATCAACTCCAACTATTCATTGGAGGGGCTGATGCTGAAGCTCCAATACTTTGAGCCAAATGACTGGAAAAGACCTTGATGCTGGGGAAGGTGAAAGGCAAGAGGAGAAGGGAAGAACAGAGGATGATACAGTTGTTTGGCATCACCGACTCGATAGATATGAGTTTGAGCAAAGTCCAGAAGATAGTGAGGGGCAGGGAAGCCTGGCGTGCTGCAGTCCATAGGGTTGCAGAGAGTCAGACACAACTTAATGACTGAACAATTCCATGTAAGCTAAAATATCCTTATCCCCTAAGACAAAGAAATCTGGCAACAAACGAAGCAGAACAAGAAGGAAGAGGAGATGGGAAAGTCAAGACCATTCTACAGCTTTCCTGGAGCCAAGGAATATTTTATTCCCCTTATCCCACTCCCTGAACCCCTCCATTCTATACCTTAACTCCACTGCAAGTTTTAACTCAAGTTATCACCTCTTCCATGAACCCTTCCAGATCACACCAAATAAGGAAACCTATTGTTCTGCATTCATCTTACCCTGAACTCTACCTGTAAACAGCATATAGTGCACAAGGCATTTATTTACACATACATTTCACTTACTGGATTCTTTTATTCTCTTAAGGAGCTCCTTAAGGGTAGGGTCCCTATCTTATTTAGCCTTTCCATCTAATACATTTTGTCTATCCAGAGCCTTGAAGATAGAAGATATTAAAAAGCTGAATGGCATGATTTTTTGTAATGTTTAGTATGGTTATTTTCCCCTTGGCCTCCTAGTAAACACTCTTCTGAAATTTTTCAACTTAAATAAAAGAAAGGGGACATGCCCCCCACACAATTGGATTAGGTTAGAGAATAATGTATGCAAAAAGGTCAAATATGGTTAAGAAAAAGACAATGGTGGAACTCTAGCCCAAGAAAGAATAGGATGAATGGGATAAAATGAGATACTCAAAGTAAGATCAGTTATGATTTTCTTTTTTTTAAAGGGAGGATTCGGCAAACAAAGGGACAACCTGATTTTTCATTCCCAAGAAAGTGTGACAGAGAACAGTGATTGCTGGCAACTGTATTTTCAACAGAGCTTTTAAAATTCTGGACTAAAGACCAGTGAAGCCAGAAGCTCTGAGGAGGAACCCAGGACTGTCAACTCTCTCCTCACTCCCCTTCTCCTGTTCACTCCTTAACCCAGGGCAGTTCAATGTCTAGCCCATCACTCCAACTAATGACTTCTAACAGGCACTTTACAATCTTCATTGTACTTGATGATTTGTAGATTTAAAATTTAACTGCATTAGACTTTGTGAAACTCTATCCTGAATCTTGAAAAGCTTTACTTTTTTGTTTCTCCCAGCCTATCCGGTTACTCTCCTCCAGCATTCTTATATCTTTCTTTCTCTTGGTTTGTCCCAAACTTGGTTTATCCTCTAAAACTTACATTCAGCCCTTTCTTCTCTTTCTATGCAGTTCTTCGAGCATTTTCATCCTTACCATGCTTTCAACTACTGTCCATAAGGCAAGCACTCAGAAACCTGTATCTCCAGCCTCTCTCCAGCTCTCATGATGCTCCAGGATCCTATATCCAGTTGCCTTCAAGATGCCTCCAACGCACCAATGATATGCCCAGTAAACACAATGTCTTCAAACCTGAACTTCCTCCTCAGAACTGCTTCCTCTGCTCTGATCCCTCCACGACCCAGAAACCTGGCAGTCATTCTAGCTGCTCACTTTCCCATTCCCTTTACAGTCAAACAATCCCAAAGACCAGCCAATTTTCCATCTTCCTAAATATTTCCCTAAACATTCTCACTTTTGAGCATCACCCTGACTTCTGCTTTTGTCTGTGCTCACAACTTCATATTATCCACACTAATCACACTGTCCGCTCTGGCTCCCAATCTTACCACATCCCCATCACACAACACCCCAAGCTACCCAGCACTCTATGCTCATGGTGATCTTCCACTCAAGAGTTCTTCAGAGCTCATTACAAGGCATGGGATAACAAATGCACCCAGAGTTAGTCTTCCACTTGCATCTCCTTTCACTCCTGACTTTGCCCTTCACACTCTAATAGAATGACCCACGTACAGTTCCAGAACACACAATGCTCTCATAATCCACGTGACTATTCATGCTATTAGCTCCACCTGGAAATGCTCTGAGCTGCTTGTCACCCTGCCCAACTCTACTCAGGTTTCAAGACCTAGCTCAAATACAACCACAGCTAGAGCCCTTCTGCTAGGCATGCTTTGCATGTGTACCTATCTCCACCAGAGCACATTTCACACAACGTTTCATCTGTTGGTCAAGATGTCTACTGTCCTACTAAACTATAAGCTTTTCGGTCAAGGAAAGTGACTTTTCCACTTTATATCCTCAGCACTAGTTCAAGGCACACAGCATACTGAGAATAAAAAAAGGAAAAAAGAAAGAAGAAAAGAAATTAATGAACTACAGACCAATGACAGGACAAGAAGATCAACTGGACTTTGAAGTCAAGTGAAGTGAAAGTCACTCAGTAGTGTCCGACTCTTTGCAACCCCATGGACTATACAGTCCAGGAATTCTCCAGGCCAGGATACTGGAGTACGTAACCTTTCCCTTCTCCAGGGGATCTTCCCAACCCAGGGATTGAACCCAGGTCTTCTGCACTGCAGGTGGATTCTTTACCAGCTGAGCAACGAGGGAAGCCCCAACGGGACTTTAAGCATTAAAAAAAAAAAAAAAATCCTGATCTTAAGGAAGTACAGACATTATTAAGTCCCACACATTTTTAAAAAATAGAAATATATAGTTATTCATGAATTATGAAGGTGAAAAAGAAAAAAAATTGTCATCGGACTAAGCAGGCAATAAGGAGCTAATCGTCTCCAATGGAGCAGCTGACAAAAGATTAACAGAAAGGTCAGAGATAAAGGTGGTTCTTTCTCTGAGTCAAGAAATTCATCAACTTGAGTCCAGAGAATGAGCAAAGACTGGCACCTTCCTCTCTCAGTTCCCACTCTTCTCCTTTGTCAGGATTCTCTATATCCCTTTCCCCATCCCACTAAGGCCCAGCTTCCAAGGGTAATTCCCTTCACCTGGAGCCATAAGCCTAGATGTGAGAGGGGGAGTCTTTGTTCTCATGGCCAGGACCTAGAAGAATGAAAAGGAACTGCTATTTACTGAGAAATCTATTCTGTACCAGTTATTGTGTTAAGAACGCTCACTAAATCTCACAGTAATACTACGTAATGACCCAATTTTACATATGAAAAATGTGTGTCCCAAGGTCACAGAGCTAAGCAATGACAGAGCTGGCCCAAGAACCTAGTAATGATAGCCTCCAGGGTATTTCTACACCCCGACCACCTCAAAATGGAGAGGGATGTAGTCCAGATTCTAGGTTGGAACTCAAAATACATTATTCTCCAAAACACTATTGTAAGTGTATGTTAGAATCTTGCTGTTGTTCAGTAATTTAGTCATATCTGACTCTTTGTGATCCATGGACTGTAGCCCGCCAGGCTCCTCCATCCAAGGGATCTTCCAGGCAAGAATACTGGAGTGGAGTGCCATTTCCTTCTCCAGGGGATTTTCTCAACCCAGAGATTCCACAGATCCTGCTTGGCAGGCAGATTCTTCATCAGTGAGCTGCCATGGAAGCCCTCAGGTTTAGAGTCTACAAATACATAATGGCACACAATGAGTTAACAAGGTTTTGGGATCCTGCCTTGGAAATCTACATACTCTGTTACTTTATCCTGTAAAGACACTGTTCAAAATGACAAAAGTGGTCTTGAAATTTTATTTGGGGAATACCAGGGGTTCTTCAGTGAAGCTTTTCCTTAAGAATATTTTCATCCACAAAACAAGAAAAAAAAAAAAATCAGTAAGGATAGAAACCATTTTGCCTTGTTAACTTGTAAGAACAATGACACCAGAAGACACCTGTGGGAAATGTGCTTATCTGACCAGGTGCTCATTGACAGTGTGCTGTCATTTGAATAAAACATCATACTAAACCCTACAGACTAGAGCTTATGATAGAAATACCACAGACTATAGCAGTACAGCTGATATGCCTGTAATCTACTGACAAAACATAGTCCTTAGCAAAGTGAAAGCAGATGTCTGGTCTGAAATCAGATGTCTGGGGACTTGTCTCTCTCTTGGCTTCCAGAGCAACATTAGCTACACTAAATACACAGCTTAGCTGTATGTTAAAACCCACAACTTGGCAGAATCATGACAGTTTGGATGTGAAGCATCAGCATTTTTATTGTAATTCTTATAAACCAAAGACATTTCTGAAATAGAAATCCTATCTTTAAGCTAAATGTGGTAGTATATCTTTCTCCCTTTGGAAACAGTGTCAGAGCTTTTTAAAACACCTGGTGGACACATTTCCCCTTCACTTTTCAAGCTGACATTCTTTCCTCAGGGCTGTGGAATGATCTGATAGGGAGAATCAGGTGTTGGTCCTTGTCCCAGAAATTTGAGGACCAGACAGAACAGGCACTACCTGTGAAAATGTAAATACCTGGGGAGCTTAGCACCCTTAGGAAAGTAAGGACCAGACTGCTTTCTATAATCACAAGCAAGATCAAAAGAAAGTTTTGTGACCAGATAGAGAAACAGAGAGGGAAGTCAACAGTACCTGTTTGCCAGGCACTGTTTTTACACTTCCTTCTTAATATACTCACTATTGTGTTTCGATACACAAAGAGTTAAGGGGCAAAGAAGTTTACCTATCTCCTGAGAAACCTATATGCAATTCAGGAAGGCACAGTTAGAATCGGAAATGGAACAAGAGACTGGTTCAAACTTGGGAAAGGAGTACATCAAGGCTGTATATTGTCACCCCACTTATTTAACATGTGCAGAGTACATTATGTGAAATGCCAGACTGGATGAAGCACAAGCTGGAATCAAGATTGCTTGGAGGAATATCAACAATCACAGATATGCAGATAATACCACTCTTAATGGCAGAAAGTGAAGAGGAATTAAAGAGCCTCTTGATACGAGTAAAGGAGGAGAGTGGAAAAGCTGGTTTAAAACTCAACATTCAAAAAACTAAGATCATGGCATCCGGTCCCATCATTTCATGACAAATAGATGTGGAAAGAGTAGAAACAGTGACAGGTTTTATTTTCTTGGGCTCCAAAATCACTGCAGATGGTGACTGCAGCCAGCCACAAAATTAAATAACACTTGCTTCTTGGAAGAAAAGCTATGACAAGCCTAAACAGTGTATTAAAAAGCAAAGACATAATTTTGCCCACAAAGGTCCATATAATCAAAGCTATCACTTTTTCCAGTAGTCATGTCTGGATGTGAGGGTTGGACCATAAAGAAGGCTGAGTGCCGAAGAACTGATGCTTTCAAACTGTGGTGCTGGAGAAGACTCTCGAGAGTCTCTTGGACAACAAGGAGATCAAACCAGGTAATGCTAAAGGAAATCAACCCTGAATATCCACTGGAAGGACTGATGCTAAAGCTGAAGCTCCAATACTTTGGCCACCTGACACGAATAGCTGGCTCATTGGAAAAGTCAGCTGGGAAAGATTGCTGGGAAAAGATTGAGGGCAAGAGAAAGGGGTGGCAGAGGATCAGATGGTTAGATAACATCACTGACACAATGGACGTGAGTTTGAGCAAACTCTGGGAGATAGTGAAGGACAGAGAGGCCTGGCGTGCTGCAGTCCATGGAGTCGCAAACAGTCGGACACAGCTTGGCAACTGAACAACAGCAGCAGAGCTAATACATTCAGCAATAAGAATCAAGATTCACATCCATGTCTAATAGACTATATAAAAAGCATGCTACTTTTACATAGTATTTGGAATGGAACAAAGAGCAGTGGTAAACAGCCAAGAATATAGAAGTAAAAGGCAGAAACTCAGAATTTTATCAAGCAGCAGTCATCTGACACTGATTGAGATTGACTTTCTATTGCAACATCCCTAAGATCATACAGAACAATCCAAATGAACTTTTGGCCAACCCATTCCTTTTCTATTCTTGCAAGATTTAAGTAACTTTGTTTTAACCTTATATAATCTTTGTAACCCAAAAAAAGACACTTTCTTTCATGTCGATGTAAAAAAATGAGGTTATAGAAATTCCTTGGTGGTCCAGGGGTTAGGACTCGGTGCTGCCAATGCCACAGGCCTGGTTTCAATCCCTGGTTGGGGAATTAAGATCCTGCAAATTGCACGCAGGCACACAAACAAAAAAAAAACACAGAAGACTGACATATACACACTACTTTATGGGCTTCCCTTGTGGCTCAGATGGTAAAGAATCTACCTTCATACAGGAGATTCAGTTGATCCCACAGTTTAGAAGATCCCCTGGAGAAGGAAATGGCTACCCACTCCAGCATTTCTGCCTGAAGAATTCCATATACAGAGGAGTTCAGCAGGCTACAGTCCTTCGGCATGCAAATCAGACATGACTGAGTGACTAAGCACAGCACAGCACATTTAGAAAAGTCACAGAAAACTGGTAAAAGGTCTGACCTCCATGGCCGTCTCCAACATACTTTCCTCATTCCCCCCATCCTACTCACATCAAAGTGCTCAGCACTTTGATAAAAAAGATAAATATCTATTGAATCAATAAATGAACCTATCACAAATACACAACTATTTTCTGTTTTTCCATAAAGGAAATTAAAGGGCCATCCGCCACTTGAGCACAAACAAGTAAGAAGGCAGGTTCAGGACACAGGAAACCAATGTCAAGATGTCATGGAGGACCATTCTAGTTTTCCTGTGTAAGCATCCAAGAATGTGACTTACAAACTCCTTGCTTGTGGCTAACATGAATTTTAACTAATTCAAAACATTTCTTTATATAGGACATCAGGGATGCATAAGGTGTTCCCAAACTTCTGAGAGCAGCTGTGTTTCATTTCACCAATTCGAGGGGAGGAAGGAGTGGTGGATTCAGGAAAGAATGTAAAAGTCCCAAAGAAGAATCTTTTAAAGGGCCCACACTGAAAATCACAGCAAACTTTCAGAAATGTCAATGTGTTGTTTGGCAACTTTTCAGTAGTGAAGAGAATGCTGGGGGGTAGGGGATGGGTATCAAAGTGAACGTCAAGAGAAAAAGGCCCAGTCTGGTCACTTTTCCCTCCGAAAATACCTTTCTCTATAAGTTGGAAAGAAGATCCCAAAGGAACGTCAACACTTGTAATACTGCTATTAACTTTATGCTTTGGAGTTCTACATGTAAAGATCCTTGGAGTTTCGTGTTAATTATCTCGGAGAGCCATGATGCTTTAATTTTACAGTCTCAGAGATTAGTCCAAGTGAGCTAAGGGGACTGAGACAGACAACTACAGAGAGATTAAGGGTAATCGCAGTTTTCTCCAGGTGAAGTGGCTAAAGGGGACGCATGCCAGCTGTCAAACTCCCAGGTAACTCTACAGATTCCGAAAAATCTGAAATAAGCTCTTTGAGCTTGGAGCATGTGACCCTTGAAGGTGGCTCTCAGGTTCCTGCTAAAAAGGTAGAATTTGGCCCCAAGATCCCGCAAGGGCAGTTCTGGATCTAGTCCTTCTCTTCCTGGCTCGCTCTCTCTCAGCATAAAGTCCTAGATGCTTCCACCCTTAATCATTCCTTACTTACCCTTTCTCCCGTTCCTCCTCGGTGAGAAGGGGTAAGTGGTTATTTTGTGCCCTGGCCCAATTTGGCCAAAACCCTAAAAGTAAAAATGACAAACACGTGTTTTAAAACCCTGACGTTCAAGCCTCAGGAACTCCCACCACCTGCCCAACTCGTCCAGACACGTCCAGCGTCTCCACAGCGCTCCCTCACGGCCAGACTCTGGGCCCGAATTGTCCCCTCTGCTAGGGGGTACAAGAGAGGGCGCGACATGGGGTGCCCGCCCGGCGGGGAACGGCTGGCCGGCTCAGGGCCTGGCGTAGCTCTTTTTCGGCTCGGGTTTCCTACCCGAGTTAACGGAAGGAGGAAGGGGCCGAGGGGGCCGCTGCCCCGCGGAGCCTCAGATAAACACGCGCACGCACACATGCCCGCGATCACGGCCAAGGACTCGCGGCCAAGCAGCCCTCCGCCTCCCGGCAAAGCCCTTCCCCTCTGGAGCTAACTGCCCGGGAAGGGTCCTAAGCCCTGCGGATCACCAAGTGGCGGCAGCAAGAGCGCGCCTGCCCACCCCCGCCAACCTCACAACCCCCCGACTCGCCTCCCGGCGCCCGCCCTCCGCACCCGCTGCGCCGCTCAGCCCAAGGGACTTTCCCGCGCGGGCCCCGCCCTCCGCCGGCGGCAAGCTCCGCCCCCGCCCCCAGCGAGCGGGAGCCACGCGAAGCTCCGCCCCCGGCGGTAGAGCTGCGCTTCCGAAAGCCTGCGCGGGTTAAGCCCAAAACCCGGCCTGGATCTGCAGCGGATCAAAAATAACCCTTGCTTAGCGCTAGCTCTGAGCTCTGCATTGTACTATCCGCTGAGAGGGAGACCAAGAGTTGAAAATGTATGAAACTGTGGTTCCATCCTCTCCCCTTGTTTACAGGTGAGGAAACCGAGACCCCAGCAGTTGCTTTGAGTGCACAGCTACGGAGACAAACTATCTTATGAGGACACTCCCCTCTGGAGGCCTCATTATGGCGTTGTTTATACTAAAGTGGGCACAGGAAAAGGAATAATCCAGAACAAGTGGTTTACTTTGGAGAAACTGGAATTTCATACCTAAGCTTTTGCCATCAAATGACAAACTCTAAAGTGGGTTATTAAAATCTTCAGAGAAAGAGGAACTTGGAATCACGTTTTCCCTTTATTCTCTTTCTGGATACTGACAAACTGATCTGTGCAAATCATTCAATGTAAATCAAAGGACAAGACACTGGTACTTTGGGTTCAAAACTAATTCTAAAGATTTAGAAATCTACTCAGAGACTTAGATGAACCTGATAGCTGGAACTTCGAGAATCTCCTGAGTCTTCCCAGGTGGCTCAGATTTAAGAATCCATCTGCCAGTGCAGGAGACATGGGTTCAGTCTCTGGGTGCGGAAGAGCCCCTGGAAAAGGAAAGGGGCAACCCACTCCAGTATTCCTGCCTGGAAAGCCCCATGGACAGAGGAGCTTGGTGGGCTAACAGTCCATAGGGCCACCACGAGTTGGATACCACTTACCAACTAAGCAACAACCACAAGTTAAGTAGATGGAGTTCCTGGCAACCAGGAACTGACAGTCTGGAATGGAATGTATGTGGACAAACGAGACAAGTATGTGTGATTTTTATAATAATGGCATGTAATTAAACATACAAAAAGAGTGGCTAAATCTGACCTGTCACTAAGAGTCATCAAATGTACTAAAGAAACTGAAGCGATGGTACCCATGAACCTATTTGCCGGGCAGGAATAGAGACGCAGCCATGGAGAACAGACTTGTGGACAAGAAGGAAGGCAAGGGTGGATGAACTGAGAGTGTACCACTGACACATGTACACTACCATGTGTCGATCAGATAGCCAGTGGGCCTCTGTATAGCACAAGGAGCTCAGCTATGTGCTCTGTGATGACCTAGAGGGGTGGTGTGGGGGTAGGGTGGAGGTGGGGTCTGAGGGAGGCTCAAGAGGTTAGGGGTATACATATATACTTACTTGGCTGCTTTGCATTGTCATCTGGAAGAAATCAACACAACATTGTAAAGCAAATATCCTCGAATTAAAAATATATTTAAAAATAAAGTATGAATACGAAATTCTAAAAAAAAAGCTGAGGTAATCTGAAAAGGTTATGGTGTACTGTTTGACTCCAACTATCTGACACTCTGGAAAAGGCAAAACAATGGAGACAGTCAAATGATCTGTGGTTGACAAGGGTTATGATGGAAGAAGGTACGAATAGGCAGAGCACAGAGGATGTTTAGGGCAGTGAAAATATTCTGTATGATATCAAGGTGATGCATGTCCTCATACGTTAGTCAAACCCCACGGAATGGATAACATCAAGGGTGAACCTGTTGTAAACTGCAGACTGGGTGATAGTGATGTATCAATGTGGGTTCCTCAGCTGTAACAAATGTACCATTTAGGTGCTGAGATGTTGATAGTTGAGGAGGCTGTGCAGGTGTGGGGTCTCTGTAGTTTCTGCTTAATTTTGCTATGAACATAAAACTGGTCTTTAAAAAAGAAATAGACTTTTAAAGAAAAAGAAGAGGGAGTAAAGCCTCAGAACATCTCATATTCTTCAAATTCATCAGTTAAATTCCAAACTGGATATTTGGCTTCCTGTGTGGAGTTGCCTTCCATTCAGCATTAATGTCATCAGGAAGAAAATGAATCATGTATTCCTAAGGTACAAAATTAAACTGTGGTTAGAGAGCATGTCTAATGTGCAAGGAGATATTTAAGCAAAGTTAACTTGAAATAAATTTTATAAATTCTGTGACTATATTTATATTTCAAATCTATTCCTATTCATGCATGCACGTGTGCTAAGTAGCTTCAGTCATGTCCAGCTCTGTGTGACCCTATGGACCGTAGCCTGCCAGGCTCCTATGTCCATGGGGTTCTCTAGGCAAGAATACTGGAGTGGGTTGCCATACCCTCCTCCAGGGGATCTTCTTATGGCTGGCACCTCTTATGTCTTCCGCATTGGCTGGCAAGTTCTTTACTGCTAGCACCACCTGGGAAGCCCATTCCTATCCATACATACTTATAATTAGTAAGAAAATGGCAAGATATCATAGAATAAATGTTTTTGAAATTCTCTCTTTACATTCTTTAAAATGAGGACTTTAAAGAGTTTTTGTTTGTGCTGCTTACATATGCCCCTCTTTACTGTATTAAAAATTAACATAGAAAATGTAGATATATGTTTATTAACTCATTTTTAAGATAATAAAACCATTTTGTTTACCACAAAGAATATTTTTTAATGGTGACTACATTAAAAAAAAAATTAGTGAGAAAAATGGGTTTCTTCACGTCTTTTGCAAGTCAGTATACTCTCTGTCATGACAGAGCTGGAAGCTCACTTTGATTCTGCATTCAGTCTGTTGTGATATGTTGTAATAGCTAAGATATTATGGAGAAAACTGGCCCTCAATCAAACTCCTGGTTGAAAAAGGAAGGACCTTGCAAATCCTGTAAAAGGGTCTCAAAAAAACCCAAGAGTCCTCAGACCTCACTTTGAAAATTGCTGCTAGATACCATTTTGCATTTCATTGACTTGAATATCATGCATTCCCACACCAGAGTTTACTAATACCTGAAATTATAGCCCTTCACTCACGTTAAAACTCTAACTTGACAGCTAACGTCAGACCCATCCAATTTCTGAAAGTTTCTTTCAAGGCTTTTACTATAGCAACTCTGATGAAATTGATATTCTTTTTGTGTATATACAAAAACATTTGAGATTTCATTTATATCCTTCATTACAAACATTTTGGGGAAATTTTTAATATAAATTGTGCCATCTGGAAAAATGAAACCGTGGTATATGGTTATTAACCAATTTAAGTATACTTATAATGAACAATGCACATCTTTTACATAAGTAATATAAAAGTGAGCTTAAAATAAAAATAAAATAGGCAATTACAGTTTTATTTATTACCTAAATAAATACTAGCTTCTAAAGTTATTGCCTTCGAATAAAACTTTATATGTATAAACTTTCATTTTTACTACAAATGAAATAACTTAAGTCATCCATTGTGGATTTGTAATACAATTTCCAACTAAAAGGCACCTGGGTCACTCAGAAGAGTGTCTGATTTCAGCTCTGGGGAGGATACATACATAAGACAAATGTGATGTCTTGCGAAACAAACAAAGGAATCCATTCATAATAAATAAGTGTGTCACAAGGTGACTGAAACCAAAATCAAAGGGTCTATGTGGCTAAAGATGCGACAACCAAAAAAAAGTAATAAATACTGTTGTTTGAAACACATTTAATCATGCTTCAAAGGAGGGAGACAAAAATAAACAAACAAACAAAATTCACTAGACACTATTTCAAGTAACTAGGGCACACACTGCTTATTCTAACATTGTCAATTAAAAGAATTAGAACTTTCACTGTATTTCTTGATTTAATTGTAATTCGGAAAACCAAACTGTTGTTGAGGGTAAGTTGTTTTTTTATAATATATGAAAGAAATTTCCAGAATTGGAAGGACCTAACAACATGGTTGTCTGAGGAGGCCTTACAAATAGCTGAGAAAAGAAGAGAAGCTAAAGGCAAAGGAGAAAAGGAAAGATATACCCCTTTAAATGCAGAGTTCAAAAGAATAGCAAGAAGAGATAAGAAAGCCTTCCTCAGTGATCAATGCAAAGAAATAGAGGAAAACAATAGAATGGGAAAGACTAGAGATCTCTTCAATAAAATTAGAGATACCAAGGGAACATTTCATGCAAAGATGGTCACAATAAAGGACAGAAATGGAATGGACCTAACAGAAGCAGAAGATATTAAGAAGATGTGGCAAGAACACAGAAGAACTATTCAAAAAAGATCTTCATGACCCAGATACCACAATGGTGTGATCACTCACCTAGAGCCAGACAATCTGGAATGTGAAGTCAAGTGGGCCTTAGGAAGCATCACTGCAAACAAAGCTAGAGGAGGTGATAGAATTCCAGTGGAGCTAATTCAAATCCTAAAAGATGATGCTGTGAAAGTGCCACACTCAGTATGCCAGCAAATTTGGAAAACTCACCAGTGGCTGCAGGACTGGAAAAGGTCAGTTTTCATTCCAGTCCCAAAGAAAGGCAATGCCAAAGACTGCTCAAACTACCACACAGTTGTACTCATCTCACACGCTAGTAAAGTAATGCTCAAAATTCTCCAAGCCAGGCTTCAGCAGTATGTGAACCGTGAAATTCCAGATGTTCAAGATGGATTTAGAAGAGGCAGAGGAACCAGAGATCAAATTGCCAACATCTGTTGGATCACAGAAAAACCCAGAGAGTTCCAGAAAAACATCTACTTCTGCTTTATTGATTACGCCAAAGCCTTTGACTGTGTGGATCACAACAAACTGGAAAATTCTTCATGAGGTGGGAATACCAGACCACTTTACCTGCCTCCTGAGAAATCTGTACACAGGTCAAGAAGCAACAGTTAGAACTGGACATGGAACAACAGGCTGGTTCCAAATCGGGAATGGAGTATGTCAATACTGTATATGGTCACCCTGCTCATTTAACTTATATGCAGAGTTCAGTTCAGTTCAGTTCAGTCGCTCAGTTGTGTCCGACTCTTTGTGACCCCATGAATCGCAGCACGCCAGGCCTCCCTGTCCATCACCAACTCCCAGAGTTCACTCAGAGTCCCGTCCATCGAGTCAGTGATGCCATACAGCCATCTCATCCTCGGTCGTCCCCTTCTCCTCCTGCCCCCAATCCCTCCCAGCATCAGAGTCTTTTCCAATGAGTCAACTCTTCGCATCAGGTGGCCAAAGTACTGGAGTTTCAGCTTTAGCATCATTCCTTCCAAACAAATCCCCGGGTTTCTCCTTTAGAAAGGACTGGTTGGATCTCCTTGCAGTCCAAAGGACTCTCAAGAGTCTTCACCAACACCACAGTTCAAAAGCATCAATTCCTCAGCGCTCAGCCTTCTTCACAGTCCAACTCTTACATCCATACATGACCACAGGAAAAACCATAGCTTTGACTAGACGGACCTTAGTCGGCAAAGTAATGTCTCTGCGTTTGAATATGCTATCTAGGTTGGTCATAAGTTTTCTTCCAAGGAGGAAGGGTCTTTTAATTTCATGGCTGCAGTCACCATCTGCAGTGATTTTGGAGCCCAAAAATATAAAGTCTGCTACTGTTTCCACTGTTTCCCCATCTATTTCCCATGGAGTGATGGGACCAGATGCCATGATCTTCATTTTCTGAATGTTGAGCTTTAAGCCAACTTTTTCACTCTCCTCTTTCACTTTCATCAAGAGGCTTTTTAGTTCCTCTTCACTTTCTGCCATAAGGGTGGTGTCATCTGCATATTTGAGGTTATTGACATTTCTCCCGGCAATCTTAATTTCAGCTTGTGTTTCTTCCAGTCCAGCGTTTCTCGTGATGTACCCTGCATAGAAGTTAAATAAGCAGGGTGACAATATACAGCCTTGACGTACTCCTTTTCCTATTTGAAACCAGTCTGTTGTTCCATGTCAGGTTCTAATTGTTGCTTCCTGGCCTGCATACAGATTTCTCAAGAGGCAGGTTAGGTGGTCTGGTATTCCCATCTCTTTCAGAATTTTCCACAGTATATTGTGATCCACACAGTCAAAGGCTTTGGCATAGTCAATAAAGCAGAAATAGATGTTTTTCTGGAACTCTCTTGCTTTTTCCATGATCCAGCGGATGTTGGCAATTTGATCTCTGGTTCCTCTGCCTCTTCTAAATCCATCTTGAACATCTGGAATTTCACGGTTCACATACTGCTGAAGCCTGGCTTGGAGAATTTTGAGCATTACTTTACTAGCGTGTGAGATGAGTGCAATTGTGTGGTAGTTTGAGCATTCTTTGGCATTGCCTTTCTTTGGAATTGGAATGAAAACTGACCTTTTCCAGTCCTGTGGCCACTGCTAAGTTTTCCAAATTTGCTGGCATACTGAGTGTGGCACTTTCACAGCACCCTCTTTCAGGATTTTAAATAGCTCTACTGGAATTCCATCACCTCCACTAGCTTTGTTCATAGTGATGCTTTCTAAGGCCCACTTGACTTCACATTCCAGGATGTCTGGCTCTAGCTGAGTGATCACACCATCGTGATTATCCGGGTTGTGAATCATACTAAATGCCAGGCTGGCTGAAGCACAAGCTGGAATCAAGATTGCCAGGAGAAAAAATAACTTCAGATATACAGATGACACCACCCTTATGGCAGAAAGTAAAGAAGAAGTAAAGAGCCTCTTGATGAAAATAAAAGGGGAAAGTGAAAAACTTGTCTTAAAACTTAGCATTCAGAAAACTAAGATCATGGCATCCAGTCCTGTCACTTCATGGCAAATAGGTGGGGAAACAATGGAAATGGTGAGAGACTTTATTTTGAGGGGCTCCAAAATCACTGCAGATGGTGACTGCAGCCAAGAAATCAAAAGACCCTTGCTCCTTGGAAGAAAAGCTATGACAAACCTAGACAGCATATTAAAAAGCAGATATATCATTTTGCCAACAAACCTCCATCTATTCAAAGCTATTATTTATCCAGTACTCATGTATGGATGTGAGAATCTGACTATAAAAAAGCTGAGTGCTGAAGAATTGATGCTTTTGAACTATGGTGTTGGAGAAGACTCTTGAAAGTTCCTTGGACTGTAAGGAGATCCAACCAGTCAATCCTAAAGAAAATCAGTCTTGAATATTCATTGGAAGGACTGATGATAAAGCTGAAACTCCGATACTTTGGCCACCTGATGCGAAGAGCTCACTCATTGGAAAAGACCCTGATGCTGGGAAAGATTGAAGGCGGGAGGAGAAGGGGATGACAGAGGATGAGATGGTTGGATGGCATCACCGACTTGATGGACATGAGTTTGAGTAAACTCCAGGAGTTGGTGATGGACAAGGAAGCCTGGCATGCTACAGTCCATGGGGTCACAAAGAGTCGGACATGACTGAGTGACTGAACTGAACAATCCTTTGTGAAACAAATGATTCAGGCAACAATCATCAATTGATAGTCCAACGTATTAGAAATAAATCTCATATCTTAATTATTTGAAACAATATTAAGTTCAAAAATCAAAGCAAGCAGACAAAATAAAAATAAAGGTGCTTATATGATGTTAATGTGCTTTTAGACACACTCAACAATTCAGTGGGAGTCAATGGAAAGTAAAATTTTCTACATCTAGAATATTTGTTACAAAACAAAGCTCAAGATCATCAGGGCAGTTTATGTTTTCTGTATTCTTGTTTATTTGTTTTGAGAATGATAACAGAAATGTTCATTTTTTAATCAGCTTCATTGGGTGTTTATTTAGTGTTAATTTTCTCTTCTTAATTTTTTTCTATTATGAGGTAGAGATCATTGTTATACATTATTCAAATATATACTCTTGTGCATTTTTTGTCTTTTTATTAATAAGTTAATTTGCTTATTTAATTTTTTGCTGCACCGGGTCTTGGTTGCTGCACGCGTGGTTTCTCCAGCTTTAGCAAGCAGGGGCTGCTATTCTTTGAGATGTGCGGGCTTCTCGTTGTAGTAGCTTCTCTTGTTGTGGCTTGTAGGCTCTGGGACGCCAGGGCTCAGTAGCTGTGGTGCGTGGGCTTAGTTGCTCCTTCGCATGGGTTATCTTCCAACACCAGGGGTCAAACCCATTTCCCCTGTATTGACAGGTGGATTCTTAACCACTGGGCCATCAGGGAAACCCCACATTTTTTCTCTTTATTTTTACAGAAAACCTCTGAAACTTTTAGAATAATCCTGTTAATAAAAAATGATACACTGCTTATTATTATGGTCACTCATCATTATATAAAAACACATAAATAAAAAATTCATAATAATTTATGATTCCTGGAATTCCTGCTTTTTCTTAATCATAAAATTATCTGTTTGGAATTTGAAATCACTGTAAAAATGTGAATGTGCAGCCTGATGGCCTTATTAACAAAGTCTTTTTTTTTTTTTTCCAATGATGTAGAACTTAATCAAAATTTTTTTCTCTCTCCAACTCGTATATCCAAACCTGGTCATTGTAGGCACTCTGATGGAGGGAAATCTTGACATATACTTAAACAACATGAGAATGTTCAGCCTTTAGAAGAAAATGGCTCAGGTGAGAATTTGATAGCTATCTTCATAAACTTCAAGGGCTGTCCAGAACAAGAGAAACTGCATTTATTCTGTTAGACTCAAGAGGATGGAATTAGGATAAATGAGATGGAGTTATAGGGAAGAACATTTTGATTTTGTGTATATATATAAGTTTTTCTAACAACCAGAGAACTCTGAAAAGAGAACAGATTGCCTCAAGAAATAGCAATTTCCTGTCTAGGAAAAAGGCTGGACTACCATTTTTGGGGGATATTTTTAAAGGGACCCTTAAAAGTTTGTGATTCTTTCTGACTCTGTTATCTCATTTTATTCTCTTCATGAGATACACAGGAGAAGTGTTAAAATTGTCATTTATGTTTAAGAATAATGAAATTCAAAGAGTTATATTGGTTAGGATACTTGGTAAATTATAAAAGCAACTTGACCTAGCCTAAGCAAAACTGAAAGACAGTATAAGATGGAGTGCTATTTCTGAGAACCCAAGTCTGTATATTGTCACCCTGCTTATTTAACTTCTATGCAGAGTACATCATGTGAAATGCTGGGCTGGATAAATCACAAGCTGGAATCAAGAATGCTGCAAGAAATACCAATGACCTCAGATATGCAGATGATACCACAATAATGGTAGAGGAACTAACGACCCTCTTCATGAGAGTGAAAGAGGAGAATGAAAAAGCTGGCTTAAAACTCAACATTCAAAAAACTAGGATGATGGCATCTGGTCCCATCAGTTCAGTTCAGTTCATTTCAGTTCAGTCGCTCAGTCGTGTCCGACTCTCTGCGACCCCATGAATCGCAGCACGCCAGGCCTCCCTGTCCATCAACAACTCCCAGAGTTCACTCAGAGTCACGTCCATTGAGTCAGTGATGCCATCCAGCCATCTCATCCTCTGTCGTCCCCTTCTCCTCCTGCCCCCAATCCCTCCCAGCATCAGAGTCTTTTCCAATGAGTCAACTCTTCGCATGAGGTGGCCAAAGTACTGGAGCTTCAGCTGTAGCATCATTCCTTCCAAAGAACACACAGGGCTGATCTCCTGTAGAATGGACAGGTTGGGTCTCCTTGCAGTCCAAGGGACTCTCAAGAGTATTCTCCAACACCACAGTTCAAAAGCATCAATTCTTCAGCACTCAGCCTTCTTCACAGTCCAACTCTTCCATCCATACATGACCACTGGAAAAACCATAGCCTTGACTAGATGGACCTTAGTCGGCAAAGTAATGTCTCTGCTTTTGAATATGCTATCTAGGTTGGTCATAACTTTTCTTCCAAGGAGTAAGTGTCTTAATTTCATGGCTGCAGTCACCATCTGCAGTGATTTTGGAGCCCCCAAAAATAAAGTCTGACACTTTTTCCACTGTTTCCCCATCTATTTCCCACAAAGTGATGGGACCGGATGCCGTGATCTTCGTTTTCTGAATGTTGAGCTTTAAGCCAACTTTTTCACTCTCCATTTCCACTTTCATCAAGAGGCTTTTTAGTTCCTCTTCATTTTCTGCCATAAGGGTGGTGTTATCTGCATATCTGAGGTTATTGACATTTCTCCCGGCAATCTTAATTTCAGCTTGTGTTTCTTCCAGTCCAGCATTTCTCATGATGTACTCTGCATAGAAGTTAAATAAGCAGGGAGACAGTATACAGCCTTGACGTACTCCTTTTCCTATTTGGAACCAGTCTGTTCTTCCATGTCCAGTTCTAACTATTGCTTCCTGAACTGCATACAGATTTCTCAAGAGTCAGGTTAGGTGGTCTGGTATTCCCATCTCTTTCAGAATTTTCCACAGTTTATTGTGATCCACACAGTCAAAGGCTTTGGCATAGTCAATAAAACAGAAATCACTTCATGGCAAATAGATGGGGAGAAAATGGGAACGGTGAAAGACTTTATTTTCTTGGACTTGAAAATCACTGCAGACAGGGACTGCAGCCGTGAAATTAAAAGACTTTTGCTCCTTGGAAGAAAAGCTATAACAAACCTAGACAGCATGTTAAAAAGTAGAGACATCACTTTACCAAGAAAGATCCGTATAATCAGTCATGGTTTTTCCAATAGTCACGTACAGATGTGAGAGTTGGACCATAAAGAAGGCAGAGCACTGAAGAATTGATGCTTTTGAACTGTGATGCCAAAGAAGACTTGAATATTCATTGAAGCCCTGATGCTGAAGCTGAAGTTACAGGGTTACCTGATGCAAAGAGCTGACTCATTGGAAAAGACCGTAATGCTGGGAAAGATTGAGGGCAGGAGGAGAAGGGGGTGACAGAGAACAAGATGATTAGATGGCATCACCAACTCAATGGACATGAGTTTGAGCAAACTCTGGGAGTGATGAAGGACAGGGAAGCCTGGCGTGCTGCAGTCCATGGGGTCACAAAGAGTTGAACACGACTTGGCAACTAAACAATGAGGGTAGTATAATGCAGCTAGGGACTGAAGCCAACAGAACTTTCTCTATGTCTCAACTCTGAGTCTCTCTATAAATTGCTTTGTTCTCTTTTTCTACAGATATATTTTCTGTGCTTCCCAGCCACATGGTAGGTAGAAATTCCACGGCTCCCTAGTTTACATCTCTGTCATTCAAGAGAACAGCCCAGAGTGACTGACTGCCTCAATTATTTTGAACTTTATGGTACCAATTCATCACATTGTTCTCCCTTCTGATTCCTGTGCCAATTGATAAATAACCATAGTAAAACTGGATTGGATAATGTGACTTGAACTTGGGGCACAGATGGAGTTTTCTACAGCTTTCCTTTCAATTGAACTCACTTGGTAAAAGGCAGATCCTCTTGTCTGAAACTTTGAATTTGCAACAAGTGATGCAAACATTTCGGAATTTTTTTTCTGTAACTGTGGCGCCAATGACCCTAGCATCTAGTTCTCTGTGGCACTAGTTCCAGTAGCAGCTTCCAATATCTGGTGTTACAGTGATGACTGCAGGCCAATGACTGCAGTTACATGTTACCCAGATTCTTTCTGCAGCATGACTTTGACTGTCCCACTATGGTCTCCTTTACTTGTTGCTCATTTTTTTCCCAAGCCCAGTTTTTCAGGTCTTCTAGGGGATTCTGTGAACATTCCTAAATTCTCTCAATAATTATTTTTTTATTTTCAAATGTCCCAGAGTCATTTTGTGTTGTTTACAACTAAGAACTTGCCTGTCTTACAATCAGCCATACCGATTGGTCAAACTCTTGTAGAGGAAACCCGATTGTCAGAGATCCACCCCATCAATTCCCAGGAAAGAAAGGATGACCAAATACCCACAAATAAGCATCTTTTGGCATAAATATTCAGTGAGTTGTTAAACATGATAGAGGAGATTAATATCAGTAACCTAAAAAAAAAAGTCTTAGCAATCACCGTTTAGTTCATTCCTTTATCCCTGTTACCCTTGACTTGTAAATTAATAATTAGTAGGGGAAACTAGGGTTTTTGAATAGAAAGACCAACATAAGCAATTTTAGAGTCTCAACAGTTTACTCATCCACCAAACTTAGAAAACAATTTAGAAGAAGAACAGGCTGAATTCAATTCAACAACTTAATTCTTTCAAACTAACTTGTCACTTAATTAAACTTTGTGTGCATCAACCCACTCCAGTATTCTTGCCTGGAGAAGCCCAGGGACGGCGGAGCCTGGTGGGCTGCCATCTATGGGGTCGCACAGAGTTGGACACGACTGAAGTGACTTAGCAGCAGCAGCAGCAGCACAGCAGAGCTAAGTCACTTCAGTTATGTCAGACTTTGCGACCCTATGGACTGTAGTCCATCAAGCTTCTCTCTCCTGGGATTCTCCAGGCAAGAATATTGGAGTGGGTTGCCATGCCGTCTTCCAGAGGGTCCTCCCAACCCAGGGATCAAACCAGTATCTCTTAGGTCTCCGGCATTGGCAGCAGCTTCTTTATCACTAGCACCACCTGGGAAACCCCGCTTAAATTTTATTGTTTCTTTAAACTGTGTAAGCAGACCCTAAACTCTACTATGCTAACATGGGAATAAAGAAATGAATTACTGTTTAAACACATAGTTTAATTGAAAATTGTGTTTTAAGTATTCTAATACTTTCCATCATGTAATATAAAATAAAACTGTGTGGTCTATCTATTTTCAGTGACCTATTTGATTTCTGTGAGGGAGATAATTTTTGAAATTGAGCAAAATTAAAAAGAAAGAGAAATAATGATTTGAATAATCAGTCCCAAATAAGTAAGATTTATTATTTGTATTTTCCTTATACATAATTAAGATTATATTAAAATTCAAAATATGAAACACAAAGATTATCACTGAGCATAAATAATTAAAATTAATTAGAGTCTTAAACTGAGAACTCCTAGACTCCCGAGGATATAGAGACTATTAGAAGTCTGTGAAGATTTCTTCTCTTCTTCCATTAGGAATGGCACGAACAGATCATAAAAGTTAATGGTTAAATGCTTAAGAATGTGGGTTTCAATATTTTTGGAAACACCAAGCAGTCCTTTCTAAATTAATTGACAAGTCATTGTGTACTTGCAATACAGACTGGCTTTTTTGCGGTAATAAGCCACATCATATCTGTCTGAGAGATAAGCTATCAGAGAATTGTGAAAGAATCAGGAAGTATAATAGTTATCAAGTATAGATTCTTAAGACAGCAACTGAATAAACTTCAGTGTTGAGAACTGATACATTTTACTCTTCATGGTTAGGAAGTGTCTGTAATTCAGCTTCCAAATAAGAGAGACAAAGAGGTATACTACACTCTTATGGAATTATATTATGTTGGAACTGAAAGTGATCTTCGTGTATTAGTTAGCCAATGCTGAATAACAAGCCATCTTAAAACTTGCTGGCTCAAAACAACAAACATATATGTTTGTTAATCTCTGTGGATTAGCTGGGGATTGATGATCTAGTCTGGGCTCAACTGAGCTAATTCCATTCCATGTGTTTCTCATTCTCCTTGGATCACAGACAAAATGATAATAGTGTTTTTTAGAAAGTGCCACTTGAAGTCTCACTGTGTGCCAGATTTTGTGCTAGAAACACTTTTACCTCTTTTACTCTTAATAAAAACATTGTGAAGGAGGTTGGATTTTTCTCACTCTTTTTTGGCTCTACAGTTCTCCTAGACTACTTTGTAGCAATTTTAGGCCTAAAGCATTGCCCTCCACTGAAACCCAAAGACCTATGAAGAGCTTCAAGCTGTGACTAGACTCCCAGTAGACTCATCAAAGCTTAACCTCGCCTTGACCCTGGAGTCCATCAATGAAAACTCCCGGAATGTTCTAGCTGCCTCTCAACCTGTCTCTGTTAAGAAAACTTGGTAAGTTGACTCTCAATCCTAGTAGCAAATTGCCTTCCATTCTACCAGAATATCCACCTCAACAGAGTGGACACAGACTTGGTGAAGACATACTATGTAGGAGGAAAAGTATGAGAAGGTTGTTAACTGCTCAGAGAGAAAAAGATAAACCACTATGAAGTAGATACATTTTTTAAAAATTTTACAGATAAGGGAACTAAAAAGAAGCTTTTTTAAGGTCATGAAATTAGTGTACGATGGACTTGGAATACACGTATAGGTCTGCCTGACATCAAACTTCTTCTTAACCACTCTGCTTTCTTCTGCCTCATGAAATATATTGCTCCATTTTTGGAGAGCCCTTAAAAAAGTTGCTCTTTTATATTCAGTGAAATTATTTTCCCTGTAACTTTAAGTTATAGATCTTAATTTGGCCCTTGAACGCAGACTCATGCTGTTTTTCAGGCACTTTTACTGTATCATCTAATTTAAATAATACAGTAGAAGTGCTTGAAAACCAGCATGTGTTCAATAAAAATTAATTTAAATCATCCCCACAGTAGACATAACAGTCATTGGTAAAATAGTCATTGAGGCAGGGCCAGCACTAATTGTAGTCTCACACAGTTTGCCCTTGTTCAGTTTATTCAGAAAGCTATAAGAAAATAATGACCTCCAGATATTTACATATTTAACTCAGATAAACAGACAAACTGTTTCTACAACTTTTCCTTAATCTACTAGCTGAGTGACCTTGTCCAAAAGAGAAATGACTCCTAGATTTGATAAGCAACAGACAATTAGAATGCTTTGGCAGAGTGGAGAGGGAAAGAAGGTGAAATGACATTAAATAATGCTTCTTAAAGTTAATAAATGTTTATCTGATTAATAGGTAAATATGCAATATTGACCTTCTTTATAAATGTTGACTTTATTAGTGGAAAAAATGGAATTTGTTCAAAGGTAAAACATAGCTTACATTAAAAATTTACTTAAAGTCACAAGGGGACTAAGTACATAATCAGGACTGAAAATAAAGAGGTTGTTCAAGGATGATTTTCAAAAATGGTCAAATACAAAGTGAACATATGTTTAAGATTTTATTGAACTCATTAATTAACAAGGGCGATCTTGGGTGGCCTCAGCTTGCAAAGGGCTTGAAGCAGGATTTAGGTTTCCAGCCAGAGGTTGAAGTCAGGCCAGAGATTGAAGTCAGGCCACAGCAGCTAGAGTGCTGAATCCTAGCTACTAGACTAGTGACCAGAGATGAGGCTCTGGCCCATCAGCTTTATAGAAACAAATTCCCATAGAGACGGAAAGTAGTGAGATAAGTGTTTATTACGAGGGAAAAGAGTATAAGTGGATAGACACACAAGCAGGCCTAGAGAGAGCCATGCCCTCCTGGTAGTTTGAATTACTTATATGGGCATTTCTTCCAGGTTTCCTTTGGTTAGTCATGTCGTTTTGCTGGTTCTCAGCATTTGTTTTATCTCTGGGTCCTCCTGTATTTGCATGGACATCTCTTAGCTAAGATAGATTCTAGTGAAGAGGCCTATGGGTAGGTTGACATCACTCCTTTTTGACCTCCAAGGACCCTCTCTGGGAATGTATAGTTGGAAAGACCTCCATGACTTCCAGAACAAGTAATATGTGGTCTCTGTCTTTTATCTGGGCGGGGCTCAGCTCCGCTCTAGTTCCTGCTATTAGCTTCCTCTTGGACTATCTATCCACAGGGAACAAATTCCAGCTGCTCAGTCTAGGGCCCATCTATCTCCTTCCTCAAAGGAACCAGTAAGCTATTGCAGCCTGTTCAAAAAAGAATCGTTGCAGGCAGACTTCCAGACTTATGGAAGACAATCAGGAATCCTAAAGTAAATTTGCTAATAGATGCAAAAAATAGAGATTCTATGGGCAGTAAATTATAATGCTGGAATCATCTTTTCTATAGAGAGCAAATCAGTTGTATCTCTATGACAAATTATGAACAAGAATAATCAGTCAGTTTTCTGTAATATCCTGATTTATAAAATAGCGAAATCAAAGACAGTTCAAAGCACAGGCCCCAAGAAGATCAAGTAACCTAAAGGGAGAGCCAGGCGATGTCAAATATTCCATTGAAAGGACACCAAGTAATCATGTCCATTTCAAAATCTTTAACAATTTTCCCTAATGGAGTTTCCTAACAGTACATGAAGGAGAAAAATTGGGAAAATCTTGGGTTAAATGAAAATTTGCATGCATGCATGCTTAATCGTTTAGTCGTATCTGACTCTTTGCAATCCCATGGATTGTAGCCTACATAGCTCCTCTGTCCATGGGTTTTCCAGGCAAGAATACTGGAGTGGGTTGCCATTTCCTGCTCCAGGGGATCTTCCCAATTCATGTCTCCTGCATTGGCAGGCAGATTCTTTACCACCGCACCAACCAGGAATCCTCAAATGAAAATTTACAATGCTTGAAATATTTTATATTTTTTAAAAAGACATATGAAAATTTATAAGAAATGGAATAATCCAGAAAAATCATAAAATTACTTTTTATATTTTTCTTTGTCACATTCTTCAGATAAACCTGGTTATTCATTAAGGTCAGATGGGAACTGGAAAAAGAGAAAGATAAGAAAATTAATAAATTCTATCATGTACCTTCTCATCATCTGCCACAAATTATATTTTAAAATAATAATTTATAACATTTTATATGTCTAGATGATCACCGACAAGATGAAGCATTCCCTGATCTTGTCATGGTTGGAATTCAAAAATGGACAGAGAAAATATTAAAATGGCCAATAAGCCCATAAAAAAGATGTTTAACACCCCTAGTTATTAAGGAAATACAATTCAAAACCTATATGAGATACTGTTTCATACCCGTTAGAATGGCTGTTATCAAAAAGCAGAAAATAACAGGTGTTGATGTTGATGAGGTTGTTGTTCATTTGCTCAGTCCTGTCCAACTCTTTGCAACCCCATGTACTGCAGCACACAAGGCTTCCCTGGCCTTCACTATCTCCGGGCGTTTGGTCACACTCATGTCCATTGAGTCAATGATGCCATCCAACCATCTCATCCTCTCCTCCTGCCCACTTTTCCTGCCCTAAAACTTTCCCAGCATCAGGTTCTTTTCTAATGAGTCAGTTCTTCACATCAGGTGGCCAAAGTTTTTGAGCTTGAGCGTCAGTCCTTCCAATGAATATTCAGGGTTGATTTCCTTGAGGATTGACTGGTTGGATCTCCTTGCTGTCCAAGGCACTTTCAAGAGTCTTTCAAGGGACTTTCAAGAGTCTTCTCTATTACCACAGTTTGAAAGCATCAGTTCTTCAGTGTCCAGCCTTCTTTATGGTCAAACTGTCAGATCTGTACATGAGTATGGAGGCTAACAAATTGGGCCCTGTATGCTTTGCTAAAGGGAATAGTACGCCACCATAGAAAACAATAGAGTGATTCCTCAAAATTAAACATATGATCCAGCCATTCTACTTCCAGGAGTATACTCAAAAGACTGGAAAGCGGGAGCTCAAACAAATACTTGCATACCAATGTCCACAGGAACTGTCAACTAAAAGAAAACTGCACAATGCAAGAGTTGTGGGTTTCAGCTTTATTCAAGGACCTTGCTGAGGACTATAGCCTGGGAAACAATTTCTCAGCACTGAGGTAATGATCTTAAGGGTATATATATATATATATACACACACAGGCTTCCCAAGTGGCGCTAGTGGTAAAGAGCCTGCCTGCCAATGCAAGAGACATAAGAAATCCAGGTTTGATTCCTAAATTGGGAAGATCCCCTGGAGAAAGGGGTGGCAAACCACTCCAATATGCTTGCCTGGAGAATCCCATGGACAGAGGACCTTTGTGGGCTACAGACCCTACCATAGGGTCACAAAGAGTTGGACACGACTAAAGCGACTTGGTATGCACACATATATGTATTACACAGATATATGTATATATCCGGTTATATCACTTTGGTTATAGAATGCTTGCAGTCAAGCATAAATCTCAGTAAAAGCTTACTGCTTGTCACGAGGATCAGGTATTTCAGTTAATGATTTTAATGCCGTTCTGTGTATGCGAAGAGTTAAGAATCTGGGTTCATTAAAATTTTTTCCAGAGATATCTCTAACTATCTAGGGGGTCTATTTTTCCAAAGCATGGAGTGCCTTACCTGTTTTCCATCCTGAATTTCTTTTAGGGTTTACTGTCAGTCAGCTAATACAGTGGCTAATGACCTGAAACACCCATCCTCATAGAACTGGATAGTGAGCCATATTATTTGTTTTACACTTCATTATTTACAATAGTCAAAAAGTAGAAATAATCCAAGTGCCCATCAACAGAAGAATTAATTAACAAAATGTGGTCTATAAGGGAGGGAAATTTTCCTTTTACCTTTGTAGTCTCTGTGGCTGGGCCTATGAATTAAACTGACAGAACAGCTCAACAGGAGAAAACATACAAATGTTTAATATTTTTCCACGTACATGGGAAATATTCAAAAGGAAAGTTAAGACATGAGGTTCCAAAACTTGCAAACCTTTTTAAATAAAGAACGAGAAATTGTGCAGGTGTGACAAGACATACGGCTTTGGGTCAGGGGCAAAAAATTATGGGAGAGCAACTTGAAATATATGAGGGAAACTAATGGAAGTTCTTTTAATAGGTTTGTTTTACTTTAGCAGAATTTGTACAGATTCATTTCAGTATAGGCTCCCAGTCTTGTGATAAAAACATTCTTCTCTTCCTAGTATAGAGATGGCACTCCTCTAATGGGAAATTTTATGATCCGATTTTAAGTAGAAAAAGGGAGATCAGAGATCTCTTCCTGGGACTTCCCTGGTGGTCCAGTGGTTAAGACTCCACACTTTCACTGCAGGAGACACAGGCTCGATCCCAGGTTAGGGAACTAAGATCCTGCACGACCAGTGGTACAGCCAAAAAAAAAAAAAAAAGGGCAAAACAAAATAGAGGGTCCTTCCTGCATCTATTGCTTTTCTCAAGTGCTTTCAGCTCAAAATAATTAATGTGCCACAATGGCATATATTGTGGTGGCATGTTCTGTACCCTTTCAGTATGTAGATATTACAGAGGAGGAACACTTTTCCTTCTACCCTCTTAGGGTTTTTAGCTAGTCTAATGAGCAAACTGACATAAGACAGAGTCACAAGAGAAAACCAGTTTTATTTTGTACATATAGGAGTACTGAAAAATATAAGACCCCAAAAGGTAGTCAGGCAATAGAGGCTTATATGCCATCCAGAGTTAAGGAATAGGATAGGGTCCTGGGTCTTCAAAGGGGAGGAAGGTGATTCATAGGGCAGTAAGAAGAGTGGATGTTTGGTGATTAGATGTTTGCCCTGCCATACAGATAGGTCATTCAAATAAAAAGTAATCTTTGGTGATAGTGCTCTCTCTGAGCCAGGGCCCTTACCTAATTTCTTACAGATATTTAATAAGAAGGTTAAAAAAATTGCTTCCTAGGTTTTTTGGGCTTGAATTATCTTCAGCTCAAAATAACCCACATGCCAAAGTGATACATTTTGGGAAGGCTCATCTTGAATCCTTTCAATACAATGAAATATCATTCAGCCTTAAAAAGTAATAAAATTCTGATAGGTCATGCAATGTGGATGAACTTTTGAAACATTATGCTAAGTAGAATAAGTGAAGTATTGTAAGATTCCACTTACGTGGAGTATCTAGAATTAGCAAATGTCTAGAAAGAGAAAGAATAGAGGTTTCCAGAAACTCAGGAGTGTGAAGAATGGGGTTATTGCCTAATAATTATGTGGTTCAGGACTCACTACTCCAAAATATGGCAACTTGCCACATTTAATATGAATATTCCATTCAAGCTGAAGGAATCTGAGGATGACATGTGCAAGAAGGACTCTCTGACCTTCCCCTGAAGCAAGTTTTAAGACCACTATGTGAGAGGTTCAGTTCAGTTCAGTCGCTCAGTCATGTCCGACTCTTTGCAACCCCATGAATTGCAGCACGCCAGGCCTCCCTGTCCATCACCCACTCCCAGAGTTCACTCAGACTCACATCCATTGAGTCCGTGATGCCATCCAGCCATCTCATCCTCGGTCGTCCCCTTCTCCTCCTGCCCCCAATCCCTCCCAGCATCAGAGTCTTTGCCAATGAGTCAACTCTTCGCATGAGGTGGCCAAAGTACTGGAGCTTCAGCTGTAGCATCATTCCCTCCAAAGAAATCCCAGGGTTGATTTCCTTCAGAATGGACTGGATGAATCTCCTTGCAGTCCAACGGACTCTCAAGAGCCTTCTCCAATACCACAGTTCAAAAGCATCAATTCTTTGGCGCTTAGCCTTCTTCACAGTCCAACTCTCACAACCATGCATGACCACAGGAAAAACCATAGCCTTGACTAGACGGACCTTAGTCAGCAAAGTAATGTCTCTGCTTTTGAATATACTATCTAGGTTGGTCATAACTTTTCTTCCAAGGAGTAAGTGTCTTTTAATTTCATGGCTGCAGTCACCATCTGCAGTGATTTTGGAGCCCAAAAAAATAAAGTCTGACACTGTTTCCACTGTTTCCCCATCTATTTCCCATGAAGTGATGGGACCGGATGCCATGATCTTCGTTTTCTGAATGTTGAGCTTTAAGCCAACTTTTTCACTCTCCTCTTTCACTTTCATCAAGAGGCTTTTTAGTTCCTCTTCACTTTCTGCCATAAGGGTGGTGTCATCTGCATATCTGAGGTGATTGATATTTCTCCCGGCAATCTTGATTTCAGCTTGTGCTTCCTCCAGTCCAGCGTTTCTCCTGATGTACTCTGCATAGAAGTTAAATAAGCATGGTGACAATATACAGCCTTGACGTACTCCTTTTCCTATTTGGAACCGGTCTGTTGTTCCATGTCCAGTTCTAACTGTTGCTTCCTGGCCTGCATACAGATTTCTCAAGAGGCAGGTTAGGTGAGAGGTCCCATTCCTATATGTGGAGAAAAGTCTCCTTATCTCTAAGGAGGAGGGCACTAGGAAGAATCTGAACTAACTGGCCTTGCCAGATTCCCCCAGTTTACCATGACTCACCTTTGTCCCCTCACATCTTCCCACAGCTTTTCCCTCTTCCTTACGTCTGGTATGAGAACACTCAGGATTAACCATTTCTTTGGGTCTTCATTTCCTTATGAAGGCTCTCAAGTCACATAAAACTTGCATAAAATCAATTTGTATGTTCTTCTTCTATTAATCTGTCTTCGTCAGCTTGGTTTTCAGACCCATCCAGGGACCCTAAGAGGGTAGAGGAAAACTTTTTTCCTCCCCTGCAATAGACAAAGAGTTTCTGTTGGGGATGATGAAAAGGTTCTGGAGAGAAACAATGGTGGTAGTTGCACAATGATGTGAATGTACTTAATGCCCCTGAACTGTACATGTTTAAAAGGTTAGAATTGTAAATTTTCAACATATATATTAGTGCACACACACCAAAGATCACTAGTTGGAAGTCAAGTAGGTTTCAAAGCTCTTTTAGAGCTCCAGACACTCCAAATTGTCTTCCTTTTTTTCTTCTCATTAAGTTAAATAATTGTTAAGCATTTGTTGAGAGCTTTTGTACTAAACACTGTGCTAGGCACAGCAGAAAATTCAAAATAAGACATCTTTCTTTCCATGAAATCCATCATTTAATTTTCTTAAATTGAGATTAAGGGAAAGCTGTTCAATTTTTTATACAGTATTGTGTTCTTTGTTGGGAAAGGCTTGTTAATAGGTGTGTTGAGCAGAAAAAAATTTCTTTTACAAATAAATAATTAAACAAAGTTAAATGGATTTATTTTAAACAAGGGACTTCTTTAATATGCTAATGTGTATTTTGAATCTCCTAGACAGGGACTTAGTAAATGGCCTTCCTAAACTTATTTGATCAGGAATTCTTTGTTCTCCTGAAGTCCAATTAATTAACATCTCCCTTGTACTGCGCCTACAGAAGCTGAGCTACAGATGTACCAGCTATGTGGAGCATTCTCTTTATGTGGGCTCAATATGTGATGCAAGCTGTAATTATGATACAAATGTGCAGTTTATTTTATCCTTAAGTGTTCTAGCATGTGTACATGAGGATTTTTAACATTTTCTAAAAATTAAAAACATAGATTAAATGTTAAATAGAGACAATAAAAGTAATTTTCTAAAGTAATTTCTTACTTCAACTGAGAGTTCTCTATCTCCTTTAGATGACTTCTAGAATTCTTTTTAAAAAGTTATTTCCATTTTGGAGAGAAGGACTTGCTAATGGAGATTTTGCAGAAAATGTGATGCTAGCTTTGTGGTCTGTAACTTTTAAACATTTTTGCTTTTAAAAAAAATAAAGCACCAATTCTCTTTTTTTTTCTTGATAAAAGTATTTCTATCCAATAGTATTTGTATTCCAATCAACAGCTATAGGACCTGTGATATTATTTATGCCTTTGGATAATTGCACTATATTTTGCAGCTCATTTAATCCATCATTTAAAATGCATCTCCTTTTCCCATTACTAGACTTGGACTTCAAGTTATAACCTGCAACAATATACTCTCTCATTTTCTACATATTCTCTAATTTTGTACCATTTCTTCACAATTAATCATGGTGGACCAATTTAAGTGCAATTAGTATCTGATTAAAGTCAAAGGTACAGCAAATCTGAGCCCATTTCATGATTTTAATGTTGGTGCCAATTATATTTTCATTAGTAGTATCACTTTCATGTTTATAAAATATTGAGTGAATGCACTAGGATATCCAAATAATTGCATGGGCATTGCAGAGGGATCGAGATGATGAAGCCGTCAAGATCAAACATTTGGCTGTCAGGTAGAAGGCCCTCGTGATGGTGTGAAATGTTTATCATTGAAGGATGAAAGTCTACAGTCAGCATGGGAAAGAGGAGTTAGCTGTGTAAATGCACAGTAAATGGAAGTGCAAGTTATTTGCAAGTCACACATTTTAAAGCTAGGGGCTTCCTGAAATAGAGCATGACATCCTCTGTGGGTTCAAGGATTAAAGTCTTACTGGATGACTACAGAGGCCTTCATGGAGGAGGACACATTTGGGCTGGATTCTGAGGGATCAACAGGAGTCCCCCAAATTATTCCAGATGGAAGAAAGAGGCTGAGATATGAAAATACACAGGTGACGCTAGTGGTAAAGAACCCACCTGCCAATGCAGGAGACCTAAGAGACACAGGTTCAATTCCTGGGTCACGAAGATACCCTGTAGGAGGGCATGGCAACCCATTCCTGTATTCTTGTCTGGAGAATCCCGTAGACAGAGGAGCATAGCTACAGAGGGCTACAATCCATAGAGTTGCAGAGTCGGACAAGACTGCAGCAACTTATCACACAGGCATGCATGCACTAAGAAAGTCATCTGGTGGTGCCAAGGGTAGAGCGAATGAGAGATATGGAAGTAAATGAAACTAGAAAACAATAGATTAAGGCCAGATCATTAATGCAGACAATTTTAGACTTTATTCTCTGAGTAATTGGGAGCTGAGGAACGTTTCTGAGCAGAGGGCACGATCTGTGTTGCAGAACAATTACTCTGGTGGACCCACAGGGAACAGATGAGACTTGAATGAGGCAGGGGGGCTGGGAGGCTAATGAGGATGTTATAATTGTCTACCGAGAAATGATGAAGACTTGATTGAAAGGAAAGGAAGCAATGAATAGGGGAGAGACTTCAAAAAGAAAATTAACTGAGCTTGGTGAGCAAATCAATAAGAAATGAATTTGTATGCAATAAACAGAATTTCTGCTGTATAGGGCTTAACACATAGGCACTTATTTTACTCAAGAAAATGCAGGTGGCTGCAGGTGTTTGTGCAGAAGCTTGCCAATATCAGGGAAATTCTCAGTTCCCTTGGTTTTTGCCCCATGCTGCTGAACGACCCTCTCTTTCACAGCCAACTTTAGGTGTCATGGGCCAGAGGCTTTCTCACTTGTCAGCCTCAAACTGCAGTGAAAGCTGGGAAAGTTGAGGACTGGAGGGTCTTGGTTCCCTAGGAGTGACCATGGTCCATAGTTAGGAGCTGATCACAATGTCTTTTAGAAAAAGAAAAAATTAGCATGGGATAAATAGGCATTGGATATTAGGTGGACAATTAAGAGTTTGCCACAGTGACTAATTGGATATGGGGGTTTTGAAGATTGAATTGTGTTCCCCTAAAATTTCTTTTTACCAGAACCTGAGAATATGCCTTTATTTAGAAATAGATCCTTTGCAAATGTAAATAAGGTAAGGATTGTGATAAGAACATACTAGATTAGGATGAGCCCTGTGTACAATGAGAGTGTCACTGTAAATGTCAGAGATAAAGCCAGACACTAATTAAATGATAAAGACAGGCTTTAATCAGTAACAAACCATCACAATAGGGAAGAGCCTCCTTTATAAACGAATTCAACTTCAACTTGTGCAGGGGTGACTGTATTAAAGACTAAAAGAGTAGGGAAAGAGAAAGGAGAAAGGTGGGGCATTGAGCAGCAGCCAGGAAGTGGAAGTTTATGAAAAGTGGGAAGCAGGGGGAGGGAGGTTTGGTCCATGTGAAATCCATCTGCGTTTGTTGCTGTTGTTCAGTCACTCAGTTGTGTCTGACTCTTTGTGACCCCATGGACTGCAGCATGCCAGGCTTCCCTGTCATTCATCATCTTCTGGAGCTTACTCATACCTGTTGAGTGAGTGATACCATCAACCATCTCAGCCTCTATCACTCCCTTCTGCCTTCAGTCTTTGCCAGCATTAGTGTCTTTCCTAATGAGTCAGCTCTTCAAATAAGGTGGCCAAAGTATTGGAGTTTCAGCTTCAGCATCAGTCCTTCCAATGAATATTCAGGATTGACTGGTTTGATATCCTTGCAGTCCAAAGGACTCTCAAGAGTCTTCTCCAACACCACAGTTCAAAAGCATCAATTCTTCGGTGCTCAGCTTTCTTTATAGTTCAACTCTCACATCCATACATGAGTACTGGAAAAATCATAACTTTGACTAGATGAACCTTTGTTGGCAAAGTGATGTCTCTGCTTTTTAATATGCTGTCTAGGTTGTTCATAGCTTTTCTTCCAAGGAGCAAGCGTCTTTTAACTTCATGGCTGCAGTCACCATCTGGAGTGATTTTGGAGCCCCCCAAAATAAAGTCTCTGACTTTTTCCATTGTTTCCCCATCATTTGCCATGAAGTTTCAGGACCAGATGCCATGATCTTCATTTTATGAATCTTGAGTTTTAAGCCAGCTTTTTCACTCTCCTCTCACTTTCATCAAAAGGCTCTGTACTTCCTCTTTGCTTTCTGTCATAAGGATGGTGTCATCTGCATATCTGAGGCTATTGGTATATCTCCCTGCAATCTTGATTCCAGTTTGTGATTCATCCAGCTTGGCATTTCACATGATATATACTCTGCATAAACGTTAAGTAAGCAGGGTGACAGTATAGAGACTTGACGTCTTTCTTTGCCAATTTTGAACCAGTCCATTGTTCCATGACAAATTCTAACTGTTGCTTCTTGACCTGCATACAGATTTCTCAGGAGGCAGGTCAGGTGTTCTGGTATTCCCATCTCCTTCAGAATTTTCCAGTTTGTTGTGATCCATACAGTCAAAGGCTTGAGCATAGTCAATGAAGCAGAAGTAGTTGTTTTTCTGGAACTCTCTTGCCTTTTCTTTGATCCAACAGACATTGGCAATTTGACCTCTGGTTTCTCTGCCTCTTCTAAATCCAGCTTGAACATCATGAAATTCTCAGTTCACATACTGTTGAACCTTAGCTTAGAGAATTTTGAGCATTACTTTGCTAGCGTGTGAGATGAGTGTAATTGTGCACTAGTTTGAACATTCTTTGGCATTAGAATGAAAACACCTTTTCCAGTCCTGTGGCCACTGCTGAATTTTCCAAATTTGCTAGCATACTGAGTGTAGCACTTTCACAGCATCATCTTTTGGGATTTGAAATAGCTCAGCTGGAATTCTATCACCTCGACTAGCTTTGTTTGCAGTGATGCTTCTTAAGGCCCACTTAACTTCACATTCCCTGATACCTGGCTCTAGATGAGTCATCACATCTGGGTCATTAAGATCTTTTTTGTATAGTTCTTCTGTGTATTCTTGCCACCTCTTCTTAATATCTTCTGCTTCTGTTAGGTCCATACCATTTCTGTCCTTTATTGTGTCCATCTTTGCATGAAATATTCACTTGGAATATCTATTTTTCTTGAAGAGATATCGAGTCTTTCCTATTCTATTGTTTTCCTCTATCTTTCTCTGGGTTTGTTAACTGTCACTTATCAGAGTTAGGCTCCTACTCTCACACAGAGACTGGGAGATAAGCCTATCATTAGGTGCTGGCTGAAGCAAACAGGATGTCACCTAGAGCCAGACATCATGGAATGTGAAGTCAAGTGGGTCTTAGAAAGCATCACTACGAAAAAAACTAGTGGAGATGATGGAATTCCTGTTGAGCTATTTCAAATCCTAAAACATGATGCTGTGGAAGTGCTGCACTCAATATGCCAGCAAATTTGGAAAACTCAGCAGTGGCCACGGGACTGGAAAAGGTTTGTTTTCATTCCAATCCCAAAGAAAGGCAATGCCAAAGAATATTCAAACTACCACACAATTGCACTCATCTCAGACACTAGTAAAGTGATGCTCAAAATTCTCCAAGCCAGGCTTCAGCAATACGTGAACCGTGAACTTCCTGATGTTCCAGCTGGTTTTAGAAAAGGCAGAGGAACCAGAGATCAAATTGCCAACATCCACTGGATCATCAAAAAAGCAAGAAAATACCAGAAAAACATCTATTTCTGCTTTATTGACCATGTCAAAGCCTTTGACTGTGTAGATCACAATAAACTGTGGAAAATTTTGAGAGAGATGGGAATACCAGACCACCTGACCTGTCTCTTGAGAAATCTGTATACAGGTCAGGAAGCAACAGTTAGAACTGGACATGGAACAACAGACTGGTTCCAGATAGGAAAAGGAGTAGTACATCAAGGCTGTATATTGTCACCCTGCTTATTTAACTTCTATGCAGGGTACATCATGAAAAACGCTGGGCTGGAAGAAGCACAAGCTGGAATCAAGACTGCCAGGAGAAATATCAATCACCTCAGATATGCAGATGACACCACCCTTAGGGCAGAAAGTGAAGAGGAACTAAAAAGCCTCTTGATGAAAGTGAAAGAAGAGAGTGAAAAAGTTGGCTTAAAGCTCAACATTCAGAAAACGAAGATCATGGCATCTGGTCCCATCACTTCATGGGAAATAGATGGGGAAACAGTGGAAAAAGTGTCAGACTTTATTTTTTTTGGCTCCAAAATCACTCTGGATGGTGATTGCAGCCCTGAAATTAAAAGACGATTGCACAGGATATACATTTAATGTCCTAGATAGCATATTAAAAAGCAGAGACATTACTTTGTCAACAAAGGTCCGTCTAGTCAAGGCTCTGGTTTTTCCAGTAGTCATGTATCATTATGAGAGTTGGACTATAAAGAAGGCTGTGTGCAGAAGAATTGATGGTTTTTAGCTGTGGTGTTGGAGAAGACTCTTGAGAGTCACTTGGACTGCAGGGAGATCCAACTAGTCCATCCTAAAGGAAATCAGTCCTGGGTGTTCATTGGAAGGGCTGATATTGAAGCTGAAACTCCAATAATTTGGCCACCTGGTGCAAAGAGCTAACTCATTTGAAAAGACCCTGATGCTGGGAAAGATTGAGGGCCAGAGGAGAAGGGGACATCAGAGGATGAGATGGTTGGATGGCATCACCGACTCAATGGACATGAGTTTGGGTAAATTCCGGGAGTTGGTGATGGACAGGGAGGCCTGGTATTCTGCGATTCATTGGGTCGCAAAGAGTCAGACATGACTGAGCAACTGAACTGAACTGAAGCAAACAGGAAATTCTTTGGACAGCCTTGAGTTTAAGAGGGTGGACTAGTCATCCTAGGAACCACATTAGTGTTTCTTCAAGTCTTTGTGTGTAGATGGAAAAGTGAAAGTGAAAGTCCCTCAGTCGAGTCCAACTCTTTGTGCCTCCAAGGACTATACAGTCCATGGAATTCTCCAGGCCAGAATACTGGAGTGGTTAACCTTTCCCTTCTCCAGGGGATTTTCCCAACCTAGGCATCAAACCCAGGTCTCTCACATTGCAGATGGTTTCTTTACCAGGTGAGCCACCCAAGGGAAACCCAAGAATACTGGAGTACGTAGCCTATCCCTTCTCCAGCAGATCTTCCCAACCCAGGAATCGAACCAGGGCATCCTGCATTTCAGGTGGATTCTTTACCAACTGAGCTATCAGGGAAGCCCAGATGGGAAGGGAGGATGTACAAAATCATTTGCTGAATTTGCAGTTTTAATAGACCAAGGCTAACGTCTCGTCAAGTAGAGGGCTTAGATAGAAAGTGGAAAATGCCATGTGAATATGAAGGCAGAGATTGGAGTTTTGCTCCCCAAAATGAAAGAACACCGGGGCCATCAGAAGAGACAAGAGGCAAAATAAAATCCTCCCCTAGAACATTTGGAAGGAGCATGCCTCTGCTATTTTGATTTTTAATTTCTGGCCTCTTAAACTCTGAGAAAATCAGTTTCTGCTTTCTAATAACCTAGTTTGTGGCAAATTTCCCCAGCAGCTCTAGGAAACTAATATACACATGAAGGAGAGGGAGACACTTTGAACCCTAAGAGTCTGGGAAGACATTACTACCATGGGTTAACATGTTACCTACAAGACATCTGGGAAATATTAATAAGGAGATGAGAATATGGCAGGGTTTGGGATTATGGAGTTAGGCTTGAAGAGTGAATAATAATGAGACTTCTGGGGAAAGAAAAGTAAATTTAATCAAACAATAGTGTACAACTTAGACCATAATTGTAGTGCTTAATTGCCCACTTCAACACAGTTGTTTCCCTCCCATTTCCAAATTCTATTTCTGTGTGGTGGGGTGGAGAGAAAGCTAGCATTGTTGAGGGTTAATGAAATTTGGCTTATAAGAACCAACAAATTTCCACAAGTTTGGAAGCAGTCATTAGCAAAGCTTTAATTTCCCATTTGCCTTAGTAGCAAATTTAGCGGCCCTTTCTAAACTTCACCATGGATTGCTATCTCTATTAGTTGTTTTCATTTTTTTAATAAGAAAACACCACCATAGTGTTGTTGCATCCGCAGTGTTCATAATGTAGTTTGTTTATATTTCTAGTATTGTATTTATCCCAATGCATTGTAATTATCATTCTGTCTCTCCCTCTAAATTGTAAGTTTCTTGAGAGCAATGATCCATATTTGTATCTCAATTACCAAACACAGAATTCAGCACTTAAGTAATTTGTGTAATAATTGTTGCATCTATTGCAGTAACAATAGAAGTTAAGGGCCAGGCTCTGGAGCTAGATCACCTAGGATAAATTTTGGCTCTTACATATTATCTTTGTGATCTTGGGCAGATTACTAAACCTCTCTGTGCCTCAGTTTCCTCATTGTAATCTGGAATAACAATAAGACCCTCTGCATTAAAATTGTTGTGATGATTAATAGGTACTCAGTACATGATTAATATCCACAAATATGGTATTAAATTATTATGTAAAATAAAGTCTTCTGACATTCCACACTGCAATCCAAAGTAGGCCTTCCTTATTTTATTATTTTTTATATCTTCCTATTTATTTCCTTCATGACAATATTATAATCTTTAGTTTAACTTACTTGTCTGCTAACAAGTCCCATGAAGGCAAGAACCTTGTCTGTTTAGTTTTCCACCCATTCCATGCTTAACACCTCATCCACATACGGAAGAAACTAGTAACAGTTTGTTAAAGAAATAAAGTTGATGAATGTTCCATTTCATTCAATGATGTATGAAATGAATGAACATTGATGACTCATCTGTAATGTCTAGTTGAAATCATTCTCACATAGCTAACATTTGTCAACTGAAAAAAACTTCACAACCTTAAAGTTGAGAAATATGTTTTATTCCACGGACAAAACTGAGGACTTAAGCCTAGGACACAGTGTCTCAGATAACTCTAAGGGACTGTTCTGAAGGGGCAGAAACTAGGACATACAGAAGGTTTTGCAACAAACACCAGATAGTTGAAACATCAAGAGAAGGAAAGAAAGAAAGTGATGTTTCTCAGTCATGTCCGACTCTTTGTGACTCCATGAACCAGGTTTCTCCATTCATGGGATTTTCCAGGTAAGAATACTGGATTGGGTTGCCATTTCCTTCTCCAGGGGATCTTTCCCACTCAGGGATCGAATCCAGATCTCCCGCATTGCAGGAAACATCAAAAGATTACTGTTAATTAAAGAATACCAGATATCTTAAGTTAAGGAATTGAGTCCTTTTCTGTGTTTGGGAAGATGCAAAAGTCTGGCCATAGTGAAATCAACCCTTTGAAATGCACCTCAGCTATCTGGGGTCAGAATCCTGTGCTCAGGTTGAAGACAGACTTCATCCTGAGTCTCTTCAGGGTATATCATCAGAGGTGGCTGCAGTGACTGACTAATAGATAGAGGTACAAATCCAGTCTCCATCCCGAGTTCCCTCGGGGTGCACCATCAGGGTGACTGTAATGTGATGGTTTGATGGTGGCAACACCCTTTGTTTACTGATAGTTCACACACTGAAATTCCTTCTAACTTGAAATTCAAAGAAAAGTAATGTGACAACAATAGGCCTTCAGCCAGATCTGAGAAAGAGGGACTTCCTATTATTTCTAGGACCAACTACCTGAAAATAGGACAATATATCATTACCGGCATATACTCATTTTATCTCCTATTTCTGCTCTTCAGGGCAGTTTTGACATTGGAATAACTAACAATAATATCATGTTCTTGGAGAAAGAATGCTCACTCTCTTGTAAGAAGATTCAAGACAGGTTCAGGGGAGCAAAAATTGCCACCCCAAAATGTCTTGTTGGCATGCAGATTATTTCCAGCTGAAAACAATGCCCAGGAGACTCAGGAAGAAACTTTGGCCTTCTCCTGGATGCCTATAAGAATATAGATAGAAGACTTGCTCCCGGAAGGGAGCTGTCACCATAGCAAACTATAGTGTGAACTAAGTGTGCAGACTATAGTCCTCAGTAAGATCCCAAGTAAAACTTAACTCACCACTCTTACGTTGTACATTTTCCTATAGTTGACATTACGCAGGGTACCTCCCAAATACTGCAACTTAGCATATTAGTTATTTTTAGCTGTTGAAATTTGAAAAAAGCCATGTAAAGAAAGGACTTTTTTACTTCCCCTGAAGCAGGTCATAAAACATTCAATGAGAAGTGCCCTCCCTATACCTGGAGGAAAGGAATATCCTAATCTCTAAAGATAGAGGGCCACAGGGAAGAATCCAAGTGTACAGTTCCTATCCCACGCCCATGGTCCCTCTGCCTATACAGCTCATTCATACTCTTTATCCCATTGTGTCTTTCCAGAACTTTCCACTCATCATCAAATCTAGCATAAAAACACTCAGGTTTAACCATTCTTTGAGTTTCCTTATGAAGCCTCTTGTGTCACATAAAACTTACATTTAATAGATTGCCATGTTTTTCTCTTGCTAATCTTCCTTTTGTTATAGGGATCCCAACAGAGAACTTAGAAAGGTAAAGGAAAAAGATATTCTTCCTCCCCTCCACTGGAATAAAGTTTATGCAAATTTCCTGTTTTTTTAATATGATTCATATAGAGGAGAATTCAGTGATGAAGAGTCAGCTATTTTTAAAATTGATCCCTCTGTTGGGATGCTAAAAGGATTTGGAAAATAAAAACTAATAGAATCTTTACAATATTAAAAGTTTTTAAATCAAAATGCAAGCTAGTCTTATTTACTGTGAAGCCTGTCTCATTGCTTTGTTCTGCCATCCTTCTATACATTTGCCTGGAGAGGACAGCAAACAAAGGAGGAATATGTAAACATTTTAATCATTTCTAACTTGCCATCTGTGACAATTCATGGTACTGAAATCAGAAAGGATGGGATCACTTTTCCATTTCTTTAAGGTCACCAAGGACAGACAAGCTCAGGACATACTGTATTTGTCAGAAGCAAAAGAGATGGCTAGGGAGATGGCAATGACAAATCTGTTCTAGGCTTAGCTCATTTTACTGAAGAATGTGTGTCCCCTTCTGACATTTATCAAAGGAAATTCAATTTTATAAAAAGAAGGATGTCAAATAATAGTACATAGCTAACACTCATTCTGCGGCTGTCAGAAGGCCAGATGGGGGCAAAAAGGAAAAGGGTAGATGGAAGAAAAAGTCATGCTGGCAAGAAACAGAAAACCAAACAGGGTGAAAGGTCAGTCCTAATACGCTTACAGGCTTGAATACATTTCTAATGAAGTCACATAGTTTTGAGATCCCTATTAGTGCCTACTTCACACTTTGGAATACTGATTTTCATTTTCTACAAATACAAGGAATGGCACTAAGTAAAGGTTTTGTGTCTGTGTGTCAATTTTTGTTTTTTGTTGTTCTTGTTTTATGTTTTTTCTTCTACGTCAGGGAAGAAAGCTAATGAAACCTGGTAAAATCCCACAGCACCAGGTACAATGAAATGTACCCCATGGGCAAGCAATCTATATTTCTTACACTGATGATGATGATTTTTCTCTGGCAGGAAAGGATATTCTGGGTCAAAGAATAAAACCAAAAGTTGAGACAGAGGTAGTAGAAAAAAAGAAGTCAGATTCAGATCAAAGGAGGGGATTCTATTAGGAGACTAATGATGAAGCTGACAAAATACTGTAACAAGTGAGTGTTTTTACCATACTGCATAAAAATATTGGATTAAGCTACAAATTAAATCTCTTTCTCAGTAAGGGGTTTCTGCAGGACAGAAGCAATTAGGCTGCTGTCTAGTGAAGACAGGAAACTTGATTAACAGATCCAAAAAGACAGCGTAGGGAAGATGGGTTTAACACCAGGAGGTGAAACACCAACTGTTATGCAAATTGACTTTTCTCAAAATGTTGGATAATTTCAATCAAGGACTGAAATACACTTTTTTTTTTTTAACATCACTGTTCTCTGGCCTTAAACTCCTCAATGCAATTTCTTATTAAATAACTGCTACTGATGCATGTGTCATAGTCCAATTCCTGAGGTGGGTACTGAGACACTGCAGGACATTTCACCATAAACCTGATTTTTGCTTCTTTTCCAAATTTTCAAATATTCAAAGTGTTCTAGCTAAGGATGGCTAAGCAAGCAGCTTCTGGGACACTAGTTGTGAAGTGTTTGTGTCTAACCTTTTTGAGTCCCGTATTCTGTGTAAGGTACCTATTTGGTGCAGTCCAAGCCAAGTTGTTCTTGTTTAGAATAAGGACTCTAAGGAGTGGCTACCATTTGTTAATGACAAAATACTTGTGTGTATTTCTCCCACAAATAAGACATTATGCTAAAGCCAGAGACAGGACACCAGAAATCCAGGAAACACTGTAACTATTTATTCTTCATTCTCAAATTTGTACTTACCATCCTGGAGATGTTCAAATTCAAAGTCCTAAAAGTATGCAGAATATTTAAAAATGTATCTGTAATCGAGTATCTTTCCTTGAACAAAAATAAATCAGACTCCGTAGCACATAAACCAGATCTTTGTATTTCTTCTTGGAAGATGTTGAGAAGAATTAAAATCAGGTAGATGATCTTCTACATGGAATTAATATAGTCATCTTCATACATATTATTACCAGCAAAGTTTTCAAGATTTAATTTTTTTCATGAGACTGGCCACACACATTTGCATAAATCCTTTGATCCAGGGAATATGATCAAATCAACTAAATAAGTTAACATACAAACTTTTAACTCTTCACATCAAGAGTTGTCAAACTTTTTCTCTGAAGTACCAGATAGTAAACGTGTTCGCCTTTGCATTCCAGACAGCCTCTCACAAGTACTCAGCTTTGTTCTGTAGGGACACAAAAGCAGCCAGAGGACTCTACAGAAGCAAACGGGCTTGGCTGTGTTCCAATACAGTGTTATTTACAATAACAGGCAACGAACTTTGGCCGGCAAGCCACAGTTTGCTGACTCATGCTTTATATCATTTTATCCCCTTCATTTCTTTTCATTTATCCTCTATCACGATGTCACAGCCTCGTACTGAAAATGCACCAAAGCTGTGGCTACAAACATTGTAAACAAAGATTGCAGGGGAGGGGGAATGTGAAAAATTGTTTAAAAAATATGTACTAAATAAGTATTAGAATATACACTGAAAAACATTATAGTTAACAGTTCTTTCCCCACCCTGCTGCTTGAGAGATCTTTCTAAAATGCAAATTTGATCTTGGAACTCTCTAGCTTGAAATGTTTTACCTGCAGCAGACAGCCGGCTCTTTAGCTTGTCACAATTGGCTCATCCCATGGCTGACCCTGTCTTCCTCCCAACCTCATCTCTTGCTCTGTCTTCTTCTCACATTCTGTGCTCCAGCTACACGAAGGGAATCATAATTTCCAAGTGCTATGTGCATTCTGGCCTTCCAACACATGCACTTGTTATTTGCTGTGCTTGAAACCTATTAACAACACTAACCTTGCTAACTCCTTGAGGACTGAACTCAGCTGTCTCAGGTGACTTTCACTCCCAGGCTGTGCTATCAGGAGGTGACTATTTCCTTGTCTATTGACCCTGATAAATATTAAATTCTTGAAAGTTGAAACTGCATTTTTTAAAAGCATGATGCCTAGCAATGGAGAACAATCCATAAGTAATTATTCAATCAATCAGTCAATTAAATGAGCTTTGTGGGACCCTCCACTTCAGCCTATAAATAGAATTGTTCCTAACAACGAGCAATCTCTTTTCTTTAGCATACCATCTATAAATGATACACAAACAACTAATAGAGAAATGAAAAAAATTAGTTCAAGCAGTAATTTATATCCTATAAGCGGGGGGAAGTGTTAATAAAGTCAGTTTGCATGCTTGCTTCAGCAGCACATATGCTAAAATCGGAATGATACAGAGATTAGCATGGTCCCTGTGAAAGGATAACCTACATGGGAAAAGAATCTGAAAAAGAACATATATATATATGTATGAAGTATGAAGTGTTAGTTGTTCAGTCGTGTCCAACTCTTTGCAGCTTCATGGACTGTAGCCTGCCAGGCTTCTCTATCCATGAAATTCTCCAGGCAAGACTACCGGTATGGGTAGCCATTCACTTGTCCAGGGGATCTTCCTGACCCAGGGATCAAACCTGGGTCTCCTGCATTGCAAGCAGATTCTTTACCATCTGAGCCACCAGGGAAGCCCCAGATATATGTATGCTGCTGCTGCTGCTGCTAAGTCACTTCAGTCGTGTCCGACTCTGTGCGACCCCAGAGACGGCAGCCCACCAGGCTCCTCTGTCCCTGGGATTCTCCAGGCAAGAACACTGGAGTGGGTTGCCATTTCCTTCTCCAGTGCATGAAAGTGAAAAGTGAAAGTGAAGTCGCTCAGTTGTGTCCGACTCTTAGCGACCCCATGGACTGAAGCCCACAGGGCTCCTCCGTCCGTGGGATGTTCCAAGCAAGAGTACTGGAGTGGGTTGCCATTGCCTTCTCCAAGATATGTACAACTAAATCACTTTGTTGTACACCTGAAACTAATACAACATTGTAAATCAACTATACCTCAATATAAAATAAAATTTTAAATTTATTTAAAAATTGCATTTTACCACACAAGTAGGAATCTTCTCTCAACTGCTAATCATACGAGAGCCAGGTTTTATAAGAAGAGCAATTAAACATTTATAGGATCTACAGGAGACATGAACAGATGCTATATAAAGACACCTAGAAGAACAGACTATAGAAAAAGTAAATTTGTGCTTCAGTGGGAAACTATGCATTAGACTTTAGCCTTTCATAATCTTTGCACCATTTTACAACTTTTATAATTGATGTGCATGCACATTCTGTCTGGTCTGGAAGAGTTTCAGTTGACTTCCCTCCATTCCTTTTTGTGCTGTGCTGTGCTAAGTTGCTGATGCTGCTGCTAAGTCGCTGCTGCTGCAGCTAAGTTGCTTCAGTGTGTCCAATTCTTTATAACCCCTATGGTCGGTAGCCCGCCAGGCTGCTCTGTCCATGGGATTCTCTAGGCAAGAATACTGGAATGGGTTGCCATGCCCTCCTTTCATTCCTTTTTCCTTCATAGAAATTAATGCCTTTTGACTTTTCCTTTAAGCCAATTACACCAACTACCTGATTCCCTCGTTGAATGAGTAAAATAAAATCTTCAACACATGCTCACTTTAAAATCCATATGAGAGTCATGATTTTACCTTTTCCAAAAAAATGATCTTTTAACAGTTTTGGAGGTTCCACTGAGCATGCTCAGTGGATTCAGGCATCAGAGCCAGAAAAACTTCATAAGGAGAGAAGTGCAGTCCATGGGCAACTTACACCCAGGGTAGTCTTCTCTTGGCTTCCAAAGGTAAACCCAAAATGGCAATAAAACTTTGCTTTCTCTCTGCTTTTTTAATTTTCAGTTGCCTCTCTACCAGCTTTATGTTTTGAGTTTGGATTTTTGGGGGTCGATACATTCTTTCCCAGTAGTTGTTAGAAATTTGAGTTTATGACCTGATCATTGATGATCTCTGTAAATGAAGCAATAGTTAATAGAGAACCCAGCTGACCAAGAGAAAGCAGAGAATCTGGCATGTGAGTATTTTTTGTTTGCCTGTTTTGAGACCTAATCAATTAAGAATTTTGTGTCCATTCGTGAATTTTATATTTCTGTGTTTACTCTTGACCCATGACTAAAATTTTAGAATAAATGCTATAAGCTTTCTCCCTTCCTCTTTGTATATCTGTATGTCGCTGTAATTTAGAAAGGCTTTTACCTCTTATGTGAGGAGCCTGATGGGCTATGGTCCATAGGGTTGCAAAGAGTAAGACACCACTGAAGAGATTTGGCATGCAAAATTCTCAGAAAATAGGGAAATTGAAGTTCTCTTACTTTCAGTGTGGCAGATTTAAAAAGTATTCAGCTCAGAAATGTTTTAAGAGTTCACTTTCAAATAATTTAGTTAATGAGACAAGTTTAATATTACTGGTTTTATTTTTTGAAAGTTATGTCATCTATGATTTGTCAATATTAAGTAAAACGCATAAGTACAGATGTTTACTTTACTTGAATATGTACTACCAAATAGGAAAAGGAGTACATCAAAGCTGTATATTGTCACCCTGCTCATTTAACTTCTATGCAGAGTACATCATGAGAAACGCTGGGCTGGAAGAAGCACAAGCTGGAATCAAGACTGCCAGGAGAAATATCAATAACCTCAGATATGCAGATGACACCACCCTTATGGCAGAAAGTGAAGAGGAACTAAAGAGCCTCTTGATGAAAGTGAAAGTGGAGAGTGAAAAAGTTGGCTTAAAGCTCAACATTCAGAAAATGAAGATCATGGTATCCGGTCCCATCACTTCATGGGAAATAGATGGGGAAACAGTGTCAGACTTTATTTTTTGGGGCTCCAAAATTACTGCAGATGGTGACTGAAATTAAAAGACGCTTACTCCTTGGAAGAAAAGTTATGACCAATCTAGATAGCATATTGAAAAGCAGAGACATTACTTTGCCAACAAAGGTCTGTCTAGTCAAGGCTATGGTTTTTCCTGTGGTCATGTACGGATGTGAGTGTTGGACTATGAAGAAAGCTGAGCACCGAAGAATTGATGCTTTTGACCTGTGGTGTTGGAGAAGATTCTTGAGAGTCCCTTGGACTGCAAGGAGATCCAACCAGTCCATTCTGAAGGAGATCAGCCCTGGGATTTCTTTGGAAGGAATGATGCTAAAGCTGAAACTCCAATACTTTGGCCACCTGATGCGAAGAATTGACTCATTGGAAAAGACTCTGATGCTAAGAGGGATTGGGGGCAGGAGGAGAAGGGGACGACAGAGGATGAGATGGCTGGATGGCATCACTGACTTGATGGACGTGAGTTTGAGTGAACTCCGGGAGTTGGTGATGGACAGGGAGGCCTGGCGTGCTGCAATTCATGGGGTCGCAAAGAGTCGGACATGACTGAGCGACTGAACTGAACTGAACTGATCTGAATCTTAAATAGATTCACTGATTAAATAAACTTATATTACTTCTACTTAATGCTTAAGATTATGAAAAACATAAATTTGTGTTTACCCAGATTAAATTATTATTCCAATAAATTTATGTCAATGATAATTATGTTTTGTCATATGTCAGCTTAAAGATAATTTCTAAGAACTGTAGGTAACTTAAAACCTTGGACCAATAGTAACTTGAGTTAATTAATGGACATTCATTAGGTAATTACTATAGCAGTATCTTAAGACAGTAAGATAAAATACTGAAATACTAATTATTAATCATAATTTCAATTTAATATCCATTTCCTTCTTATTTTTATGAATCTGTCTCTTGAGTCGGTAATGAATGTGCTCATTTCTGCCACTTGAGAAGCAAATATAAATGATGTGTGTGGTTCTAGAAAGCTGCGTTAGGTATGTTCATGGCCTCTGCAAATGTACTACAGAATGCTGGTATGTGACAGACAATTATTCACTTCCCAATTTTTTTCTGTGGAATAAAAGTTAGCTGCTTTGGGTAAAACTAATAACTGCTATATGGTTTACACTATACTTAGGAGTCATAGCTTCAAAGAAATGCAGCTATGTATATACTATCATTTGGAGAGAAAAAGAGTAATTCTTTTCCAAAGGAGCTGGGCCTATGTGGTCTCCAACCCTCTCAAGAAGCCCTCAAGCTTCTTGAGAACCCCAGATAATTAAAACTGTCTTTGAGATTTTCCAGAGGGCTCTTTGAAAGTCACAAAGATTTGTTCCTTCACCTTATAAAAAGAGACATGCAAGCAAAAAAAATTAGGTTTATTTGATATGTTACTGTTGATGAGTTATATAAAAAGAGCTCTCAAATCAGAAAACATGGTTAGCCTAATCCAGGTTAAATTTGTATGAGTATAAAAGCTTGTTAATACAAACACTTCAGAAATTGAAATATAAATGTGGCATTTCTGGAGATTTGCTTATTCCCTCACTGTCAATGATTTATTTCCATTTATCAGAGTCCTGGTGTGATTCTGCTTACTATCAGACAACAACAATGTAGAGTTATCATATAACTTATATAAGTTATATATATCATTATATAACTCTACAACAATGTAGGGTTAAATTTTTAGTTAGTATTTTTATATACCAGTTTTATTGAGATATAATTCACATTCCAGACAATTCAACCATCTAAAGTGTATAATTCAGCGGTTCTTGTTATATTATACAACCATCACCACAGTCCATTTTAGAATGATTTTATCACCTTTAAACATTGTGTTGTAGTTGTTCAGTCACTAAGTCATGTCCAGCTCTTTGCGACCCCACGGACTACAGCACACCAGGCTTCCCTGTCCTTCACTATCTCCTGGAGTTTGCTCATACTCATGTCCATTGAATTGGTGCTGTTATCTAACCATCTGATCCTCTGCTACCCCCTGCTTTTGCCCTCAATCTTTCCCATCATCAGGTTCTTTTCAGTGAGTCAGTTCTTCGCATCAGGTAATCAAAGTATTGGAGCTTCAGCTTTAGCATCAGTCCTTCCAATGAATACCCAGGGTTGATTTCCTTTAGGATTGACTGGTTTCATCCCCTTGCTGTCCAATTAGTCCTCTCCAGCACCACAATTTGAAAACCCATTAACCCATTCCCCATTTGCTTGCAAACTCACCAACCCAGATTTGCCTATTCTGGACATTTCATATAAATAGAATCTTATAATATGTGATCTTTTGTAATTGATTTCTTCCCCTTAGTATAACATTTCAAGGGTCATCCATATTTTAATATGTACCAACATTTCTTTCCTTGTTATTGTCAGTTGTTACACTGTATGAACACACTTTACTTATCCATGCATCAGTTTGTGGGCACTTGGTGTGGTTTTTTGCATTTTTTGAATGCTGCTATAAATATTTATAGGCTTCCCTGGTGGCTCAGATGGTAAAGTGTCTGCCTACAATGTGGGAGCCCTGGGTTTGATCCCTGGGTGGGGAAGATCCTCTGGAGTAAGAAATGACAACCCACTCCAGTACTCTTGCCTGGAAAATCCTGTGGATGGAGGAGCACGGTAGGCTATAGTCCATGGGTCACAAAGAGTTGGACACGACTGAGCTACTTCACTTTCACTTTTTCATCAATATTTATAGATATTTATATATATTTATAGATAAATATTATAGATCCAAGTTTATATGTGGACATATGTTTTCACTTCTCTTGAATATATACCTTAAAGCAGAATTGCTAGGTTATATGGTAACTCTGTGTTTAACTGTTTTTATGATAACTGTATGTTTCCCTGACAGACTGTTTTCCAGAATGGTGGCTATACCATTTTACATTACATAGAGCTGTGTACGAGGATTCCAATTTCTCTGCATCTTTGTTAATATTTTCTGCCTTTTTGATTTTAGCCATCCTGCTGCTGCTGCTAGTCACTTCAGTCATGTCTGGCTTTGTGCGACCCTGTGGACTACAGCCTGTCAGGCTCCTCTGTCTATGGGATTCTGTCAGCAGGAGTACTAGAGTGGGTTGCCATGGTCTCCTCCAGGGGATCTTCCCGACCCAGGGATTGAACCTGGGTCTCCTGCATTGCAGGCAGATTCTTTACCGCTGAACCACCAAGGAAGTACCACTCTGTGATTTTGATTTACGTTTCCCTGATGGGTAATAATGTTGCGCATCTTTTCATCTGTTTACTGGCGATTCTTATATCTTTTTTTTTTTTTTTTTTTGAGAAATCTTTTTTTTTTTTGGCTGCTCTGGGTCTTTGTTGCTGTACGGGGGCTTTCTCTGGCTGCAGTGAGTCGGGCTGCTCTCTAGTCACAGTGCTTTGGCTTCTCATTGCAGTGGCTTCTTTTGTTTTGGAGCATGAGCTCTAGACATGCAGGCTCAGTAATTGGTGCACACAGGCTCAGTGCTTTTGGTGTACAGGCTTAGTTGCTCCGCAGCAGGTAAAATCTTCCTGGATCAAGGATCGAACTCACCATATCCCATGCATTAGCAGGCAGACTTGTAACCACTGGACCACCAGGGAAGTCCTTGAGAAATCTTTTTACAAATCCTTTACCCATTTAAAAATTTGAGATACTTATCTTTTTATTATTGAGTTGTAAGATTTCTTTGTGTAGTCTAGATACACGTTTTTTATCAGATATATGTTTTGCTAACATTTCTCCCATTCTGTGGGTTGTCTTCATTTTCTTAATGGTGTCCTTTGAAGCACAATTGTGATGAGGTCCAACTCACCTAATTTTTTTGTCACTTGCATTTTTGATGTTTTATCTAGGAAGCCTTTGCCTAACCCAAGGTTGCAAATGTTTACCTCCTATATTTTGTTCCAAGAGTTTTATTGTTTTACCTCTTATATTTAGGTGTGTGTTCTATTTTAAATTAGTTTTGTGTATAATATAAGAAAAGCATCCAACCTTATTGTTTTGTGTGTGGTTATTCAGTTGTTATATTTGAAAATAATGATAATTTAGTCAAGCATAACATGTACTTTTAAGCAAGTAACATTTTAGGTTTTATAAGCAAATGCTTACAAATCCTCCTGGGTACACTGGACTGACACTTTCACAGGATTCCCAGCCTTCCAGATAATTGTGGTAATTTACTTCCTGGTAGGCTCAAGAATCTTAGGATATTTGGGAGAACTGGAAAAGAGAGGAATTTATCCACATTTCTAGGTAATGCAGGTGAAATCTAGTGCTGAGCTCTTACTTCAGTCTCCTAATCTCAGAATAACACATGTCAAGAAGCTTTTAAAGTCCATTCTGAGATTACTTATGAAAACTTACCATAAAGCTCATTTCAAAAAGCCTACAGGGTGATGCAGTTGTCTTATTGCCTCTGTATAAACTACCAGGGCAAATCTACTAAGATCATTCTTATTTGGTAATCAAGAATAATCTTTTGAGATTATTTTTGATCAAAAGGGAAAACTCTGTAGAAAAAAAATGTGTTTCAATGTAAAATTATACATTATATGCATATAGCTTAGCTTTCTGTATTAACACATGCTAGCCTTTCATTTTACAACTTTTAAAAAATTGATAGACAATTATGTTCTGTCTTGTTTGATAGGGTTTCAATTGACTTCCTTCTTCCCTCAGGAAAAAAAAAGCAAAACACTTTTTCCTCCATTTGCTATTCCATTCCTTTACTCTACATAGATTGGTGCCTTTTGACTTTTCTTGGAACTGGTATAACATTTGCCAGGATTCCTCATCAGATGAGTAAAGTAAAATCTTTAACACATGTTCATTTGTATATCTGCATAAGAGTCACGATTTTTCCTTTTAAAAAAATTATCTTCTAATAATATATTTCAGAATGGGATGGAGATAAAAGTCAAGTAAGAGAGAAAAGAACAATCAAAATGCATAGGTTTTGAATGTGTCTTATTTGAACAGTGTATAGATAGTAAGCAAAGTCTCAAGGAGGTTGACCTTTACCAAAGTGATAAAACCAGAAAATGAGGGTGACATAAGGATAAAGGATAAACAATAATTAGGGCTTCACTGGTAGCCCAGCTGGTACAGAATCCAAGTGCAAAGCAGGAGACCTTGGTTCTATTCCTGGCTTGGGAAGATCCTCTGGAGAAGGGATAGGTTACCCACTCCCATTTTCTTGGGCTTCCCTGGTGGCTCAGAAGGTAAAGAATCTGCCTGTAATGCAGGATACCTGGGTTAGATCCCTGGGTTGGGAAGATCCCTGGAGCAGCACATGGCAACGCACTCCAGTATTCTTGTCTGGAGAATCCCCATGGACAGAGGAGCCATGGGGTCGCCAAGAGTTAGACACAAGTGACTAAGCACAGCACAGCACAAACAGTAAGTAAAGAGAAGGTTGTTTTTTTTTTCGACAGGTTGAGACCTCTGGTAAAGATGTTACAATGACCAAAAACACATGAATGAATGTTCAATCCCATAATAGTCTCAAACCTCTAAATAAAAAAACTGAGAACTACCTTTTCTTATCTAAGAGAATGGCCAAAATTTAAAACGTGATACTGTCCAGAGCAAGCAAGGGATAGCAGGAATAGGTTTGTTGTTTAGTTGCTCAGTTATATCCGACTCTTTTGTGACCCCATGGACTGTAGCCTACCAGGCTCCTCTATCCATGGAATTTTCCAGGCAAGAACACTAGAGTGGGTTGCCATTCTCTTCTCCAGGGGAATCTTCCCAGCCCAGGGATCGAACCCAGGTCTCCTGCATTGGCAGGTAGATTCTTTTCCACTGAGCCACCTGGGAAGCCTAGCAGGAATAGGTACACTTTTGCTTTGTAAGTAAGTTATAAACTCTTTCTATGGCTGTTTAGTAATGTTTGTTAAAAACTTGCCTGGAGAATTCCATGGACAGGGGAGCCTGGCAGGCTACAGTCCATGGGGTTGCAAAGAGCTAGACATGACTTAGAGACTGAGCTTGCACACATGTACCTTTTAACCCAGAAACTCTATTTTTAGATATTTAATCAGTTAAAGACTGACAAAAGTATATGATGATATATATTCAAGGACATTTATTTCTAGTAATGTCATAATAGAAAATTTTAGGAACACTCTCCATTTCCATTAATAAGGGGTTACTTCAGAACAGAGTACATATAATAACGTAGTTTGTAAAAATTATATATATATATATATATATATATATATATATATATATGTAAAGCAGTTATCTTAGAGAGCTGCAACTATGGAAGTCCACCACTACACATTTTCTGTTTATATGTTTGTATTACTTTTGTAACATCCAAAAATAATGTAGTAAAAATTTAACTGTAGGAGAATCCAAGCTTTTAAACTTGAGGCAGTATCTTTTCCACTATTATGTTATGGACCATATCATACAAATTAGCTCATCTTTTCAATGCTTCATTGGAAGCTTATCAGCAGGATTGGGGAGGGTTGTACAACAGCTTTCTGAAATTGACCTACACGGAATGAAGAGAGGTCATTACTCTCAGAGGATTTTTCTGTGCATGTGGACAATATTCAGACCAGGATTTAATAAAGATCCATACACCCTGCCCAAACCAGTCATACTGTTTACCTTTACCTAACCAACTCTTTGTCTTTGGGCAAATAACCATGAGAAGTTTACCTAAATGATTTTGAACAGCTTATGGACTATGGAAGGTATGTATGTGTGTTTGGATGTATATATGTATCTGTGCTGTGCTTGGTCACTCAGTCGTGTCCAATTCTTTGCAGCCCCATGAACTGTAGTCCACTAGGTTCCTCTGTCCACGGTATTCTCCTGTAGTACCCACTGAAGAGCTAAGTTGCTGGAAGATGAATTAATGCCCCCAAATCTGAATATGCATCATGTAAATAATCACTTCCAAGTGAATATATTACAGATAAAATCAATATATCTTAAAAAGTTATTTGTGGAGTTAATTGATTGGTTTTAAACTGCATATACTCCCAATTTCAAAATAAGTTAATTTGAAGCTGACCCTTCAGTAGATGCATAACATAATATCACTTTAAGAATTTAGATTGTAAGTTACACTAAAGTGCTATAGGAAATGGATTTGGTCAGGCAACCAAACCAATGTCATGGTTCAGTAACCATAAATACTGTGGCAAATAATAGTAATTAACATTTACCAGAGCCTCAGCACATTGAAATTACTTCTGTCAGTTATACATCTGAGCAACTCAGTGATGTAGGTTATGATTATCCTGGTTTAACAGGAGGTAACTAGGGGCACAGGATAAGAAAATGATTGATTCCAGATAACCAGTATGCAGATCAATCTTCTGGAGGACAGCTCCATATGTATTGATTCTGCAAAGCCATATTTTGGAGACTTCTACTTACTGAAAACAATTTTAGCAAAATAAATCAAACACAGACATGTATAAGTCCCTCAACAAGGCTGTATATGTAAAAGAAATCACATAATAGACTTAACCAGGTTCCATTCCAAATTTATTTTTTTGTTCAATATGTGTAGTTTCCAACTGCTTTCTATTTACACTTAAGCTACAACAAGAGACAATAGGAGTATTGTGAAAAAAAAGCATGCAACCAGACTGTTTAAACTTCTTGGCAATGGTGTTGTTTAACTTAGTCATCTGTGGTTAATTCTCACATTGTTCAGGACTGGGCTCTGGACATAGTAACCAGCAGATGCTACTGACAGATCAAGATTACAGTAGGTCACAAAGGGATATTGGAGACTATTTCCCAGGAGGTACTCAACAAATATTTATCCGTTGGTGTGGAGGTCACAGAGGCTACACCAGTAATAGGTGGCACTTTCAGGAAAGTAATTCTTAAGAAAAAAAAAAAGTTTCTTTTTTTCCCCTTCATGCTTGGTTTTCTAAATAGTTAAACATAGCCTTTTCTGCTATGGTACTTATCCACCACCCTCCCCCTTAGAGAAACTGATTTCTGAAAAATTTCTCTTGTACATGCATTTTAAAGGTGTGTAATTAACTGGTAACAGGTTGTTAGGTAGCTGATGAGGTGTGAACCAGTCACTAATTTGTTTTCTTTATTTACAACTTTCCTTGCACTTGAAGATGACAGCGCGGTGTTTTTCATTCCCTGCTTACTTCCCCAGATTAAAAAGTGATTTGTGAAGCCATTTTTAATTCCTCAAATTCCATTAAAAAGGAATATCCAGGGGAGTCTTAATCAAGACATAATAGGCACTAAAATGTGATCACACAACAGCACTTCTAATGTGGCCCTATCAGCTACAATGTTAAGGGATTGCCTCCAGTTAACTGAATTCAGCCCTAACATCGACCTACAACTTCTGGAATAACCCTTATGCATTTGGCACTGGCTTTGTTGTAAATGTTTGCAGCTAACACACTTTATTGTTTTAGAATTTATCACTTGATCCACAGGGACAATTTGTTACAAAAGCATTATTATTGTATTATCACTAAAATAGTTTGCTTTTCCCTTCAAATTGCCTTGCCTTCTAGTCAATATTAGATTTTTAAAAATCAGTTTGGGAAGAAATTAAAATAGAAACATAATGGAATGAGAATTGCTAAAAATACAAGGCTGGAATATTGAAAATGCAGCTAAAACAGAAATAGCTAAGTGTAGAGTCAGTAGGTAACCCAAAGGGGTAATTTGGGACCAGGGAGAATATTGAGTTATTAGATAAGTTTGAAAATAAATAAGAATAAAAACTCTGTCCTGGCCTTTAAAAATATATAACCAGAAATGAAGTTATAGAATATGTGAAAACGTATGTCCAAAATACCTGTAAGCCTTGGATAGACAGTTAACCAACATGCAACAAAGCCTAGATTTTAGTTAAGTGGTAACATTCTCTTTTTTACTTGTCAAAGCTACATCAATATTTCCATGTAGAACACTATAACCAGTACTTTGGCCACCTCATGCAAACAGTTGACTCATTGGAAAAGACTCTGATGCTGGGAGGGATTGGGGGCAGGAGGAGAAGGGGACTACAGAGGATGAGATGGCTGGATGGCATCACCGACTCGATGGATGTGAGTTTGAGTGAACTCCGAGAGTTGGTGATGGACAGGGAAGACTGGCGTGTTACAATTCATGGGGTCGCAAAGAGTCAGACACGACTGAGCAACTGAACTGAACTGAACTGAATATCTCAATTTATCTTATTTGCTTGTGCATTCTTTGTCCCTAAGACAAGGACTCACCTTGAATGGTGCCTGGAACAACATAGGCTGTCATAAGTGCTCAGTGTACACTGTCCCATCTCCTCCAGAAGGGGACAACAGGATGAGATGGTTCGATGCATCACCGACTCAGTGGACATGATGAGTTTGAGCAAGCTCTGAGTTGGTGATGGACAGGGAAGCCTGGAGTGCTGCAGTCCATGGGGTTGCAAGGAATCAGATACAACTAAGAGACTGAACTGAACTGTACACTGTCCCTGACTGAATCCATGTTCGGTCAGACCCCTGGGTCCCCTCACCCTCCCTGGAGCTGCCCCTTGGCACACCTGGCCCACCCTCCCACCCTTCTTTCTCCAGGTCCATTTCCAGAGTATGGATCATGAAGCTCTGTGTAGAGAAGCTCTGCCAGAAGACCCACCGTGACTTCCTGTAGGCTCTGCATTAAGTTCTTTATGGTATTAATTCACTGAATCTCCCCAGTGACCCCATGGATAGTACCTTAGGATGCTTATTTTATAGATGCAGGAACGGGGGCACAGTTTTACAGTTAAAAGTAACTTGCCTAGGGTTACAGAGTGTTGGGGAAATATAATTAAAATGAAATCTGCCAACCAAGAAAATCTTCCCATAGAGGTTAGAAGAGAAAGAAAACAGTTTTATTTTTGAATAAGCATCAAACCAGAATGTGATTCACATCACAGGCAATCGCTAACAAAGACAGAGGAAGTCTTTTTTTTTTTTTCCTTTTTTGTAGTCAAACAGATACAACCATGACATACATTTTCTCAAGATAAATAATAGCTAGTCCTCAAGTAAGAGGCCTAGATAGATTCTTTTGTGACACATAATTCATCTTAGATGTACCTAGGGATACTTAGATGTACATTGGGATGACCATCCATATTAACTAATTGATTTTATTCAAAGGAAACACAAACCTCTTGTATTTTTATGACAGGAGGGTTTTGCAACTTGGAGCAAGGTGCCTAAATAAGGCATGCTTGCACCTTTCACAGAAATAAGGAGATAGTAGTGTTATCTCTCTCTTTTTAAAAAATTTCATATTATTTTTCATTTATTGCCAAAACTTCGTATATGATGTTATCTTACGTATTTCTTTTCTTAAATTTTTATTGGAGTATAGTTGCCTTACAATATTGTATTAGTTTCTGCTGTGCAGCAAAGTGAATCAGCTACACATAAACATATATCCCCTCTTTTTTGGATTTCCTTTCCATTTAGGTCACCACAGAGCACTGGGTAGAGTTCCCTGTGCTATCCAGGAGGTACTCATTAGTTATCTATTTTATACATAGTATAAATATATGTGTGAGCCCCAATTTCCTAATCCATTCCACCACCCCCCCCTTGGTGTGCTATCACTTAATATTTACATTTCACATGGATGACTCCTGGTCCTTCAGAAAGGATGACTAGTTTGCAAAGCTGACAAAAAACACATCTAGTTTTCAAAAAGATTTGTATATATTTCAAATAGAGGAGAAAGTACTTGTGATTAAAAGTTTTCTAAAGTAAATGCATTAAAAAGAAGAGATGAGAGAAATTTATTATTTTTAAGTGGAAGAATTAAGTCTCTTATTTTTAATTTTTATTTGTCCTTATAATAGCTAGTATGTAGTAGAATTGGAGGTCAAGCCCAGGTAGTGTGGCGTTAAAGCCCTTTTTAAAAATCATGTATTATACTGCCTCTATAAATGTCCTACTTGAGAGGAAATGCACTGAGAGAACTTGTACATCCCTTCAATGGCTTTTTATTGAGCATCTACTATGTATTAGGCATTTTACTAGGAATTAAGAATGTAATTGTGGATAAAACAGGTGAGAGTTTGGTCCTCATGAAGCTTAGGTGGAGAGACCTGTATTAAACAAATAGTTTTCCAAATCAAACAATATTATGGAAATTGAGAAGAATGAAAACTGCGAGGTGTTTTGAAAGCATCTGACAGACAGAATTTGAGCTAGCCTAGGTGGTCTGGAAGGCTGTTTAAGTTCAAAATGCAAAGTTCGATGAAGAGGAAAGGAAGACAATAAAGAGTTGATCTGAAGTTTGGAGTATTAAATAGTTTGGGAAGAATAAGATGAACAAGTAAGTATGCCCTAATCATTGAACACTTATTCTGCCTCAGTGAAATAACTCTTGATATAAAATATCATGTCCTTGTCTTTGATTGATTACACTGTTTTACAGCTTATAGAGAAAGCAGTTAAATTGTAGAAAATGAAAAAGGATAACAACACAAATGTTTCTTGTCCATAATATTGCAAGTGATTTTTTTTCATTAAAATCCAAATAAATTTTGTCTGGTAGAGTTACAGTTGATTTCCACCCCAAATATTACATTTTATTGCCCTATAAAATATTATGTTTCCCAGGTGGCTCAGTGGTAAAGAATCTGCCTGCCAATGCAAGAGAGGCAGGAACTGCAGATTCAGTCCCTGGGTTGGGAAGATCCCCTGGAGAAGGGAATGGCAACCCCCTCCAGTATTCCTGCCTAGGAATTCCCATGGACAGAGGAGGCTGGTGGGCTATAGAGTTCACGGGGTTGCAAAAGAGTTACACACAACAGAGTGACTGAGCACACCCACACACAGAATATTAACCAGTTTGTATTTGTTGACAAGTTCATTTCAGAATTTCTGGTAGCCTCTATGTGTCTGTACTTCAAAAAATGTTTGAGCTGGTTTTAACATCTTACTAGTTCCTTCACCAATGAATGAGTTAAAATATTTAACATGTATTCATTGTGTATTTAGATAAGACTTATAATTTTACCTTTTTGAAAATTATAATTTAGCAGGTGTTGGTTTAAAGTTTAATATCGTATATTCAGGCAAGGGCTCTTTCTGGTTTGATAATGAAAAAAGTAACCTATGGAAACCACCTAACTCAGACGGAATCTGAACCCAGCCAAAACCCAGACTGGGGCTCAAACCCACTGTTTTTTAGTTAAAAGTCACACACTTGGTCTCAGGACTTAATGAAACTCAGGTTATGTCTCACTACAGAAGGAATTCAGATAGAAGCAAAATGATAGGAAGGGGATTTATTTAGAGAGATACGTATTCCATAGACAGAATGTCATCTGTCTCAAAAGACAAATGTGGCCCTGGGAGAATCATACTCTACAGACAGAGTGGGCCTTCTCAGAAGGCGAGTGCCCCCAGTATATAGGGTGGTTAGTTTTTATGGGCTGGATAATTTCATAGGCTAATAAGTGGGACTTCCCTGGTAGCTCAACTGGTAAAAAATCCACCTGCATTGCAGGAGACCCCAGTTCAATTCCTGGGTCGGGAAGATCCCCTGGAGAGGGGATAGGCTATCCACTCCAGTATTCTTAGGCTTCCCTGGTAGCTCTAATGGTAAAGAATCCTCCTGCAATGTGCGAGAATTGGATTCGATTCCTGGGTTTGGAAGATGCCCCGGAGGAGAGCATGGCAACCCACTCCCAGTCTTCTTGCCTGGAGAATCCCCATGAACAGAGCAGGCTTAAGTCCACAGGGTCACAAGGCCTGGCATGAGACACTGAGCAATTAAAGGCCTGACATGAGACACTGAGCAATTAAAGGCGGCACAGCAATAAGTGAGAATATTATTCCTGCTATTTTGGAGAAGGGCTGACGATTTCCAGGAATTGGGCCACTGACCACATTTTGCACTTTTATGTTCAGCATTAGAACTGTCAAGTCGCTAGTGGGTATTTCATGTAGCATGCTAATATATTACAATGAGCGTATAATGAGGCTCAAGGCCTATTGGAAGTCAAATCTTCCACCATCTTGTGCCTAATTGGTTCTAACCAGTTATGTCATATCCTCAACAGCTATGTCCTTCTTGAAAAGGTTGTGCCCTGCCTCCTTCTCTCCTGTTTCACTGTGACCATATTTTCAGTATACGCCTCTGTGTAGATGTCACAAGAAATGTACATCAATCCTTTAACCCTCCCCCCACCCCAAAATGTACTCCAGGACTTTTTCTTTAATCCTAAAGAAATTCTAAATTTAACATGACTCAAGGTTGGGAAGAAGGGACAAATAAACCAGAAAGAAAAAAATAAGCCATACAAAAAATAAGGAGCAGACATGAGACACATCAATATATTGGCTGGAACTCTCCAAGCTGTACCTCTGCTTTCTTTAGGAAAAGACATTTTTCTTAACTTTTTATTTTATACAGGGGCTTAGCCAATTAACAATGTTGTGATAGTTTCTGGTGAACAGCAAAGGGACTCAGCCATATATATACATGTATCCGTTCTCCCCTGAACTACTTTCCCATCCAGACTGCCACACTGAGCAGAGTTCCCTGTGCTGTACAGTAGGTCCTTGTTGGTTATCCATTTTAAATATAGCAGTGTGGACATGTTCATTTCCAAGGCAAACCATTCAATATCACAGTAATCCAAGTCTATGCCCCAACCAGTAATGCTGAAGAAGCTGAAGTTGAACGGTTCCATGAAGACCCACAAGACCTTTTAGAACTAACACCCAAAAAAGATGTCCTTTTCATTATAGGGGACTGGAATGCAAAAGTAGGAAGTCAAGAAACACCTGAGGTAACAGGCAAATTTGGCCTTGGAATACGGAATGAAGCAGGGCAAAGGCTAATAGAGTTTTGCCAAGAGAACGCACTGGTCATAGCAAACACCCTCTTCCAACAACACAAAAGAAGACTCTACACATGGACATCACCAGATGGTCAACACCGAAATCAGATTTGATTATATTCTTTGCAGCCAAAGATGGAGAAGCTCTATACAGTCAGCAAAAATAAGACCAGGAGCTGACTGTGGCTCAGATCATGAACTCCTTATTGCCAAACTCAGACTTAAATTGAAGAAAGTAGGGAAAACAACTACACCATTCAGGTATGACCTAAATCAAATCCCTTATGATTATATAGTGCAAGTGAGAAACAGATTTAAGGGTCTAGATCTGATAGATAGAGTGCCTGATGAACTATAGAATGAGGTTTGTGACATTGTACAGTAGACAGGGATCAAGACCATCCCCATGGAAAAGAAATGCAAAAAAGCAAAATGGCTGTCTGGGGAGGCCTTACAAATAGCTGTGAAAAGAAGAGAGGAGAAAAGCAAAGGAGAAAAGGAAAGATATATGCATCTGAATGCAGAGTTCCAAAGAATAGCAAGAAGAGATAAGAAAGCCTTCCTCAGTGATCAATGCAAAGAAATAGAGGAAAACAACAGAATGGGAAAGACTAGAGATCTCTTCAAGAAAATTAGAGACACCAAGGGAACATTTCATGCAAAGATGGGCTCAATAAAGGACAAATGGTATGGACCTAACAGAAGCAGAAGATATTAAGAAGAGGTGGCAAGAATATACAGAAGAGCTGTACAAAAAAGATCTTCATAACCCATATAATCACGATGGTGTGATCACTCACCTAGAGCCAGACATCTTGGAATGTGAAGTCAAGTGGGCCTTAGAAAGCATCATTAGGAACAAAGTTAGTGGAGGTGATGGAATTCCAGTAGAGCTATTTCAAATCCTGAAAGATGATGCTGTGAAAGTGCTGCACTCAATATGCCAGCAAATTTGGAAAACTCAGCAGTGGCCACAGGACTGGAAAAGGTCAGTTGTCATTCCAATGCCAAAGAATGCTCAAACTACTGCACAGTTGCACTCATCTCACATGCTAGTAAAGTAATGCTCAAAATTCTCCAAGCCAGGCTTCAGCAATACATGAACCGTGAACTTCCAGATGTTCCAGCTGGTTTTAGAAAAGGCAGAGGAACCAGAGATCAAATCGCCAACATCTGCTGGATCATGGAAAAAGCAAGAGAGTTCCAGAAAAGCATCTATTTCTGCTTTATTGACTATGTCAAAGCCTTTGACTGTGTGGATCACAATAAACTGCGGAAAATTCTGAAAGAGATGGGCATACCAGACCACCTGACCAGCCTCTTGAGAAACCTATATGCAGGTCAGGAAGCAACAGTTAGAACTGGACATGGAACAACAGACTGGTTCCAAATAGGAAAAGGAGTACATCAAGGCTGTATGTTGTCACCCTGCTTATTTAACTTCTATGCAGGGTACATCATGAAAAACGCTGGGCTGGAAGAAGCACAAGCTGGAATCAAGATTGCCGGGAGAAATATCAATAACCTCAGATATGCAGATGACACCACCCTTATGGCAGAAAGTGAAGAGGAACTCAAAAGCCTCTTGATGAAAGTGAAAGTGGAGAGTGAAAATCTGGCTTAAAGTTCAACATTCAGAAAACGAAGATCATGCAATCTGGTCCCATCACTTCATGGGAAATAGATGGGGAAACAGTGGAAACAGTGTCAGCCTTTATGTTTTGGGGGCTCCAAAATCACTGCAGATGGTGATTGCAGCCATGAAATTAAAAGACGCTTCCTCCTTGGAAGAAAAGTTATGACCAACCTAGATAGCATATTCAAAAGCAGAGATATTACTTTGCCAACAAAGTTCTGTCTAGTCAAGGCTATGGTTTTTCCAGTGGTCATGTATGGCTGTGAGAGTTGGACTGTGAAGAAGGCTGAGCGCTGAAGAATTGATGCTTTTGAACTGTGGTGTTGGAGAAGACTCTTGAGAGTCCCTTGGACTGCAAGGAGATCCAACCAGTCCATTCTGAAGGAGATCAGTCCTGGGTGTTCTTTGGAAGGAATGATGCTGAAGCTGAAACTCCAATACTTTGGCCACCTGATGCGAAGAATTGACTCATTGGAAAAGACTCTGATGCTGGGAGGGATTGGGGGCAGGAGGAGAAGGGGATGACAGAGGATGAGATGGCTGGATGGCATCACTGACTCAACGGACAGGAGTTTGAGTGAACTCTGAGAGCTGGTGATGGACAGGGAGGCCTGGCGTGCTGCGATTCATGGGGTCACAAAGAGTTGGACACGACTGAGCAACTGAACTGAACTGAACTGAACTTTACATGTCCATCCCAATCTCCCTAATGTTGCTTCCCCTCATCCTTCCCTCCAGCAACCATAATTCATTTTGTAAATGTGTAAAGTTTGTTTCTGCTCTGTAAATAAGTTCATTTGTATCTTTTTTTTTTTAGATTCTCTATGTAAGGGATGTCATATGATATTTCCTCTTCTCTGTCTGGCTCACTTCATTCACTGTGTCAATCTCTAGGTCCATCCAGTTCAGTTTCAGTTCAGTCACTCAGTCATGTCCGACTCTATGTGACACCATGAACCGCAGCACGCCAGGCCTCCCTGTCCATCATCAACTCCCGGAGTCCACCCAGACCATTTCCATTGAGTTGGTGATGCCATCCAGCCATCTCGTCCTCTGTCGTCCCCTTCTCCTCCTGCCCTCAATCTTTCCCAGCATCAGGGTCTTTCCATCCATGCTGCTTCCATCAGCATTATTTCATTCTTTTTAATGGCTGAATAATATCCCATTGCATATATATACCACATCTTTATCTATGCCTCTGTTAATAGACATTTAGGTTGCCTTCATGGGAAAAGACATGCTTGGCTCTATCATCTGGAGCATATTGCTGTGTGGTTGTGGCAAGAGTTTTGCTTATTTTTGTTCTCTGTTGTTAGAGAAGCCTAGTCTATTGGATGGGTCTATATTTGATGGCTAACTCCACACCTCCAGGTTGATGTGAAGGAGTAGGCATTTGTCTCTTACTAAATGGAAAGTGTAGCTCAAAACGTTGGCCTGCCCATGCTATCCTAATTCTTAGCATTGAAATCAATCTTATTTTTAAAAGATAATCTTGTTTTAAATTAAATGGATTCCACATTGGACATACTTTAGTATAAATTCATTGCTAACAAGCCCCAGTAACTTTCCTGAGATCACGAGGCTCTTTTTTTGCCTCCACACAAGTCCTCCACCAAGGCAATCACCATGATTCTTGTTCCCTTTGCCAATTTTCAATGGGGACCAGCAGTGGAAGCCAGAGATACCCCTCTCTTATCACACCCATGAAGATACATCTTTTAGGGGGGGTGTGTTTTGGATGTGATTTTACAAACTGTTGTCCCACCAATCTGATGTTTTGCCAGCAAATGAATCCCACTCTTAAGAATTTCTAATCTATGAGAATAAAACCCGAGAGAGTGGATGCATGGAATTGAGGGGGTGGGAACAGTGTGAAGAGAGGGGAGGGGTTTAAAGATGGAGTGTTGCTCAGAGAGGGTAAGCCTGGACAGGACATCCAAACGTAGGAGGCTCAGTGGTCCCTGGAAGCCAGTAGATGGAGAGCATGTGGAGAGAGAAGGCCTGCTGAGCATCCACCACCTAGCGAACCCACTGTACACTTTCAGCCTGAGCTGGCCGGGTTCATCCACGATTAGGAGAAGCATTTCTGTGGACTTACATGGCGAAGAAATCTGTGTTTTCCTGCATCTGCAAGTGTTCCTGAAAAGGAGAGTCTGTAGCCTCCTCAGACTCTCAGACTTCAGACTCTCAGAATTCTCAGCCTTCACAGACTGCCAGTGGGGTCAGTGGCTCAAAATAGTCTCAGCCATTTTTCTCATTACTGTGTTCTTTCAATACCATTTTCTTTTCTTATCGCCTCCTCTCTAAAAACATTTCCAGTTTACTCTTCTGAGAACTTTATATCTTTGTGGCCATTTGATACTGTCCTTACATGCACTTCTTATGAAATCCGTCTTGGTTTGCAGGGACTTGGAAAGAATGGGATACCTGGAGAAAAATTGCCACAAACTAAGATACAGCTCAGGACAAGAGCCCTACTTCAGTTTAGAATATGGTGGTGGACTTGTTGACAGTATCAATGATACATTTAAAATCTGCAAATCACTTTACCAACACACCCACCAGCTTTTGTGCAGTTGCCAAAGAAGAAAATAACAAAATGCCTTTCACAGAAAGGCATTATAAACATGACGGTGTTCAGCCCTATTGCCATTTATTTCAGGCTGCTCAATGCTAAACCCTATTCATCTTCTTCTAGGAAGAGGCATTAGTAAATTGCATCAAAATGATTCCATACTATCAGTCAGACTGGTCGGCCTGAACTCTCAGAGCAGTTAGACAAGTGCTCATCTGTAATGTTATGCTGGCTTCTTATTATGTCAGCCACAGGGGGGGCGGGGGGAAGTGCCCAGAGATTTGCATTCACAGCAGTATGTGATCACATCTCTTCTTGTATGAAGAATTTCAAGAGGAAGATGATCATTTTGAAGTGCTTGATTGTAAGAAAAAGGTGCTTGTCTGTCATTAGTCGCTCATAATTGTTTTGGGCTAATTTTCTGCTGCAGATGTTTTTAAGCATTCTGTTTCACATTATTCCAAATGTGTAGTTTCAGATTTTAGTGGAAACAATACAATTCAAAGCACATTCAAAGTATTTTAGTGATTAGAGAGCAATTTTAAATTCTGTTTACCTATGCCTTTTAGAAATGCTAGGAAAAAAGTAATTATTCTCTGACAGACTGTTTCACACTGTCAAGAATGCTCAAGAAGAAAGGGCAGTTTCTTCTCATTTGTTTCTAAACAATCAAATAACGACTGTTCACTTATTTTGTTCTCTAATCTATATATACATATTTATATACATAGTATTGTATGTGTGTGTGTGTGTGTGTGCATGCCTAGTCACTTTAGTTGTCTTCAGTGGCTTCTTTGCAACCCTATGGACCGTAGCCTGCCAGGCTCCTCTGTTCATGGGATTCTCCAGGCAAGAACACTGGACTGAGTTTCCATGCTCTCCTCCAAGGGATCTTCCGGACCCAAGGATTGAACCAGCATCTCCTGTGTCTCCTGCACTACAGGCAGATTCTTTACCCACTGAGCTACCTGGGAAGCCCATCAGTTCAGTTCAGTTCAGTCGCTGTCGTGTCCGACTCTCTGTGACCCCATGAATTGCAGCACGCCAGGCCTCCCTGTCCATCACCAACTCCCCCTCTGTCATCCCCTTCTCCTTCTGCCCCCAATCCCTCCCAGCATCAGAGTCTTTTCCAGTGACTCAGCTCTTTGCGTGAAGTGGCCAGAGTATTGGAGTTTCAGCTTCAGCATCATTCCTTCCAAAGAACACCCAGGGCTGATCTCCTTTAGAATGGACTGGTTGGATCTCCTTGCAGTCCAAGGGACTCTCAAGAGTCTTCTCCAACAACACAGTTCAAAAGCATCAATTCTTCGGCACTCAGCCTTCTTCACAGTCCAACTCTCACAACCATACATGACCACTGGAAAAACCATAGCCTTGACTAGATGGACCTTTGTTGGCAAAGTAATGTCTCTGCTTTTTAATAAGCTATCTAGGTTGGTCATAACTTTCCTTCCAAGGAGTAAGCGTCTTTTAATTTCATGGCTGCAATCACCATCTTCAGTGATTTTGGAGCCCAAAAAAATAAAGTCTGACACTGTTTCCACTGTTTCCCCATCTATTTCCCATGAAGTGATGGGAAATAGATGCCATGATCTTCGTTTTCTGAATGTTGAGCTTTAAGCCAATTTTTTCACCCTCCTCTTTCACTTTCATTAAGAGGCTTTTGAGTTCCTTTTCACTTTCTGCCATAAGGGTGGTGTCATAATGTCAATGCTTTTAGATATCTACCATTTCAAATATTTAATTAACCATGTACATCATCGGATAGAAATCTTACTTGTGAATATAAAAAATATGTCTATTATTTAGGTTCTTTAGTCTGTTGATATCTTTGCTTTATTGACAGGTTGCTACAATTTGAAGAACACTAGAGGATGTAAGATACCTGAGGATGGGAGGCAATTAAGTTTCTTCCCTCTAGTATTGCATGAACTGTTTCAGGCTACAAGAATCCCATTTGCTATATTACGTTTTCTAATAGACTTCCCAGTACCCTAGAACCAAGGTTAGTTACATTTCAAGGAGTGAATGAGAACACTGAAGAGTGTTGTTAGAAGTCTAAAATCAATCAAGAAAGCACTCACCTATGAGTTGACAGGTTCAAAAGACATTTGAGTTCAGCCCAAGCTTGCTGGTAAGAAGCCAGTAAATTGCTCTCTTTCAAGAAGGTTATGATTTTTTTCCCCCCAGGATAATTTGATATGGTGTAGTAAATTACTCTCTATTTTAAAAAGTAGAACTCTTCAACTAAAGTTCCTTTGAGTAACAGTCTAAAAGTGAAGTTAATGGCCTTCCAGACACCCCCTATCTACCTTCAAAGAGGATCTGCTTTATGGACTCTACCCAGAGTTGATGAGACTCGGAGGAAATTTCTAGTAAACTGCTACATTATTCCCTTAAACTGTCAGAAAGTGAAGTCACTCGTTTGTGTCAGTTGCGACCCCATGGACTGTAGCCTGCCAGGCTTCTCTGTCCATGGGATTTTCCAGGCAAGAATACTGGAGTGGGCTGCCATTTCCTTCTCCAGGGGATCTTCCCAACCCAGGGATCAAACCTGGGTCTCCCACATTGTAGGCAGATGCTTTTACCGTCTGAGCCATCAGGGAAGTCCTTAAACTGTCAAGGGAATCTTAAATTCAAATTCATGAAAAACCAGAGCCTGCAGAGGGCATCCAAGGAAAACTGGCAGAGGCCAGAGAAAGTGAGGTTTCTTACCAGAGCCAGTGCTCCCAAATATCTATATGTAATGTATAATCATGAAAGGAAATAAAATTTTACATTGTCTCTCCCTTTCTAAACCAAAACCCATTGGTCATTGATCTTCCTGTCCTTGGAATAGCTATTCCTTTCTTCTTGTCTTCTTTTACATTCTAGGTCCCTGGCTTTGCTTTCTGCCTCCCTGAGCCATGCAAGTTGTCAGTTCTTTCTTTTGGCTGCCCTTTGGGAGCAACTCTAGATCTTGTAAAAAATTATATATTTTGCACCCTTCTGGGAGATACCTCCTGAGTCCAAGAGATTGTTTAATATTGCCAGAAATAATCATTGCTTGTCCCAGCAGAGACCTGACAAGATATTTGAAGAGATTTAATAACTTTATAACCATAACTTAAGCCAAATTGAAAACATATTCAGAAGCTGATAGAAAAAGAAGTTTTTTGGCCATCTCCTCTTAGCTGAATGAAACGAGAGGGAAACATTCCAATATAGGTTGATGAGTGTGTCAGTCCTTTAGCACCAAGGCAATAACCCAGTTCTTTCCAGAATTGAGGTCAACTGTCCTTATTGGCAGTGGTAAAGAATCTGTCTGCCAGTGTAGGAGATGCAAGAGATGCAGCTTCAATCCCTGGATTGGGAAAATTCCCTGGAGGAGGGCATGGCAACCCACTCCAGTATTCTTGCCTGGAGAATTTCATGGACAGAGGAGGAGCTAGACGGGCTACAGTCCATAGAGTCGCAAAGAGTCAGACACCACTGGAATGACTTAGCATGCATGCACAAAGAAATCAAGATACATCCCAGGCAGAGCTGCTTGTTGAAGGCTGCCTTGGGGAAGAGATCTCTGAGCGCTGTGGAGTAAGTAAAGGCTGGCTACCCTGGAAAAGGGCTTGCTTGTGCCCCTTTTTGCTCTACAGCTATGACATTTGTGCAATGCCTTGAAGGATCAACTGGGTTATATGTGGCAGACTTTTCTACTTGTCTCTAGGGCTCCAAAATATGTCACCAGAGATGGAATTAAGTGGAACTAGCTGATCAGGATTTACAATTCCCTACAAATCCAGCTGGCTCTTTTTGTGCTGTTGGCTGTGTTTTGCTAAGTCAGTTTTCTGGCAGATATGAAGCATGAGAATCTGACTACTATGTTTGCCAACAGATTTACTGTCTTACTTTTGACCACAGGACTTACAAACATCCTCCAGGCCAGAGAAATGGCAAGCTCAGTATGAATCATAATGCACAGCATCAGTGCAGGCCCTCCCCATAGTCTTGTGTATCCCACTTTACATAATAGCACGTTTTAAAAAGTCTGAAGACAGCGACACTCTTGTAAATCAAACCACTCTGCCATTGACTTTTTGTTTTATAAGATATACATTCCTACACAGCATAAATCTTGACTTCAAAAACATTGTAAAAAATTCGTATTTTTAGCTGAAAAATAAAATTTTATAATGAGAATAGCATTAGATAGTTGAATATGATTTATGTATAACTGCTATACCTAATGAAAAAGTGGTTATTGTCAGTGAAGAATAGAACACTGCTGCTGCTGCTGCTGTCACTTCAGTCATGTCCGACTCTGTGCGACCCCATAGACGGCAGCCCACCAGGCTCCCCAGTCCCTGGGATTCTCCAGGCAAGAACACTGGAGTGGGTTGCCATTTCCTTCTCCAATGCATGAAAGTGAAAAGTGAAAGCGAAGACGCCCAGTCGTATCTGACTCTCAGCGACCTCATGGACTACAGCCCACCAGGCTCCTCCGTCCATGGGATTTTCCAGGCAAGAGTACTGGAGTGAATAGAACACTAAGCATTTTTAAAAGTTCTCAAAGAACAATTTTTCACAGTGTACACTTGTCTGTTTTTAAAAATAGGTTAGTTTCCTTCCAGTAACCTTTAAACTACAAGTAATAACGGCCAACAATAAAAATCTCAAACCAAACAAAATGACAGATAGCTCCCAACCCCCAGTAGCATTTGCTGTGTGTAAAGCACCATAGTAAGAGATCTACGTGGATTATCTAATTTTATCCTCACAGCAACTGACTGTTATTATTACTACTGGTGAAGATGTCTTAGACATCCAGAGGTATGAATGTGAAGTATTAATTAGTTGCTCTGCAGTTGTTCTCAGAGTATATTGCTCACACTGCCTGTGCCAGAATCATTTGAAGTGAAGTGAAGTGAAGTTGCTCGGTTGTGTCCGACTCTTTGCAATGCCATGGACTGTAGCCTACCAGGCTTCTCTGTCCATGGGATTTTCCAGGCAAGAGTACCAGAGTGGGTTGCCATTTCCTTCTCCAGGGGATCTTCCTGACCCAGAATCATTTGAAACCCTTGTTAAGATTTTATTTTTTTAGACTCCCAACATACAGAGATTTGACTTCAGAGGTTTGAGGTGGGAATCTGGAATTTGCTTTTTAAGAAGCACTTCAGGTGATTCTGGTGCATAATAAAGTTAGAGAATCACTTGAGAATATTCATTGATTTTAATTGGGATATAATTGCTTTACAATGTGTGTAACTCTGATGTAGAGTGAAGTGAATCAGCGATATGCATACATATATTCCCTCCCTCTTGGACTGCCCTCCCACCCTATCCCCATCCCACCTCTCTAGGTCATCACAGACCACAGAGCTGAGCTTTCTGTGCTTTATAGCAAGTTCCAACTAGCTGTCTATTTTACACATGGTAGTGTATTTATGGGGATTCTCAGGTAGCTCAGCTGGTAAAGAATCTACCTGCAATGCAGGAGACCTCGGTTCAATTCTAGGTTGGGAAGACCCCCTGGAGACGGGATAGGCTACCCACTCCAGTATTCTTGCCTGAAGAATCCCCATGGACAGAAGAGCCTGGTGGGCTATAGTCCATGAGGTCACAAAATGACAACACAGCACAGTGTATATATGTAAATTCCAATCTCTCAATTTGCTCCCATCTACTCTTCCGCCCTGCCACTGTGTCCACAGATGAATCTATTTCCAAAACAGGAATAGAGAATATTCATTTTCAATGTAATTTTCATACCTACTTTTAATACAGGGACATATAAAAAAGGGAAAATGACACATAACACTACTCTTGTTATAAAAATTAAAACGTGCATTAAAAATTCCAGCAAAATAGAAAATTAGAGGTAATATCTCCCTCCTTGCCACACTCTCCATCACCGCACCCCTTCAAAACACATAAATACTCCTGATCCTCCAAATAACCACTATCAAGTTTCTTGTTAATCTCCAGAAAAATGTTGCCATATATATGTGCATACTTTATATTATGCCCAGAAATTGAATCACACTATATTTACTGTTCTCCATCTTTTTAATATATAACTCAAACTCTCTATAGAGCATAAAGTTCTACTTCATTCTTTTAAACTGTTGCACAGTATTTCATTAACTATATGCATTAAAATTTAATACATTTTATCTATCCAGTTTTAATTATTGTAAACAACATTGCCTGAATATTATAGATGATACATATTTATATAATATATTGACTGTGTTGTCTCTTTCAAACTGTAAATCTGGTATTACAATTACCCAGGTAGAGACTTTTATGTTTTCAAAGCTTTAGATCCCTCTTTTGATCTCATTTCTGCTAGAGTGAAAAGAAATATTTTTAGCAAGGATTGTTGTTGTTCAGTCACTGAGTCCGACTCTTTGCGACCCCATGGACTGCAGCACACCAGGTTTCCCTGACCATCACTATCATCAGAGTTTGCTCAAACTTGATGATACCACCCTCCCATCTCTTCTTTTGTTATGCCCTTCTCCTGCCCTCTGTCTTTCCCAGAATCAGAGTCTTTTGCAATGAATCAGCTCTTCATATCAGGTGACCTAAGTATTGGAACTTCACTTTCAGCAACAGTCCTTCCTATGAATATTCAGGGTTGATTTCCTTTAGATTAACTGGTTTGATCTTTTTGCTGTCCAAGGGGCTCTCTAGAGTCTTCAGCACCACATTTGAAAGCATCAGTTCTTCAGTGCTCAGCCTTCTTTATGGTCCAACTCTCACATCTGTACATGACTGCTGGAAAAACCATTGCTTTGACTATATGGACCTTTGTTGGCCAAGTGGTATCTCTGCTTTTTAATATGCTATCTAGGTTTGTCATAGCTTTCTTCCAAGAAGCCAGTGTCTTTTAATTTCATGGCTGCAGTCACCATCTGCAGTGATTTTGGAGCCCAGGAAAATAAAATCTGCCACTGTTTCCATTTTCCCCCATCTATTTGCCATGAAGTGATGGAACTGGATGCCGTGATCTTAGTTTTTTGAATGTTGAGTTTTAAGCCAGCTTGTTCACTCTCCTCTTTCACCTTCATCAAGAGGCTGTTTAGTTCCTCTTTGCTTTCTGCCATAAAGGTGGTGTCATCTGCCTATCTTAAGTTCTGCCAGTATCTTAAGTTTCTGCCAGTAATCTTGGTTCCAGCTTGTGATTCATATAGCCTGGCATTTCATGTGATGTACTCTGCATATAAGTTAATTAAGCTGCTTGACAATATACAAGCAAAGATGGTTCATGTTAAAGAAATTAGTGTTTCATCTGAGTGATTTATTTAAAGTTAATTACACTTAATTGTAGAAACACATAATCCAACACGGTCACAAATGTGTTCATGTAGAAACACATAACAGGGCCACAAATGCAAAAGAAAAAATCACGTAAATTGGAATATAGCAAAATGGAAGTAAACAGAGCTAACTCTTACTAAAACTATAAGACTACAGGATTAAAAAAGCCCCCAAAAGGAAAACTTATGTCAGTAACAGCATTATGAAGAGTAAGACTATTTAAGCAGTACTGATGGTTTCAAACATACATAATAACTAGTGAAAGTTAAATGTATTCATTTGTTCATTCATTCATTTATTCAATAAACATTTGTTGTTAGGCACTGTGCAGAGTTTGAGGCTATTGAGTGGGAAAGATATAGGTCCTACCTTCATAGAGTTTAATGTCTGTGGAAATACAGATACAAAAAAAAATCAATTGCTTTTTTTAAAAAATGAAAAAACAGTGTTCCTTAGAAAGTCAATGATGTTTTCAGAGAAGGGATTTCCACAGGGCATACAGGAAGAAACATGTATAGTCATTGAGGTTTATAAGAGCAGGGCAGTTAAAAATCAGAGCATACTTCTGAATAACCAACAAATCACAAAAGAAACCAAAAAAGAAATCAAAACATGCATAGAAACGACTGAAAATGAAAACACAACAAACCAAAACCTTTGGGATTCAGTAAAAGCAGTGCTACGGGGAAGGTTCATAGCAATACAAGCCTACCTCAAGAAACAGGAGAAAAATCAAATAAATAACTTAATTCTACACCTAAATCAGCTGAAAAAAAAGAAGAAATGAAGCACCCTAGGGTTAGTAGAAGGAAAGACATCATAAAAATTAAGGCAGAAATAAATGTTCAGTTCAGTTCAGTCACTCAGTCGTGTCTGACTCTTTGCAACCCCATGAACCACAGCACGCCAGGCCTCCCTGTCCATCACCAACTCCCAGAGTCCACCCAAACCCATGTCCATCGAGTTGGTGATGCCATCCAACCAACTTATCCTCTGTCATCCCCTTCGCCTCCTGCCCTCAAATCTTTCCCAGCATCAGGGTCTTTTCAAATGAGTTCTTGTTTTGATTAATACAGATGTGTTTGAGCCTAGTGGCCCAGATGGTACAGCGTCTGCCTGCAATGCAGGAGACCTGGGTTTGATTCGTACATCGGGAAGATCCCCTGGAGAAGGAAATAGCAACCCACTCCAGTACTCTTGCCTGGAAAATTCCATGGATGGAGGAGCCTGGTAGGCTATAAACCATGGGATCAGTCAGACACAACTGAGCAACTTGACTGGTTCACTGGATAATGATTTAAAATCCACAGTGCATATGTATTTATAATTGTTATATCTTCTTCATGGATTGATCCTTTGATCATTATGTAGCATCCTTCTTTGTCTCTTTTCATGGCCTTTATGTTTGCCTATTTTATCTGATATGAGTATTGCTACTCCTGCTTTCTTTTGGTCTCCATTTTCGTGAAATATCTTTTTTAAGTCCTTCACTTTCAGTCTGTATGTGTCCCTTGGTTTGAGGTGGGTCTCTTAGACAGCATATTTAGGGGTCTTGTTTTTGTATCCATTTAGCCAGTCTTTGTCTTTTGGTTGGGGCATTCAAACCATTTTCATTTAAGGTAATTATTAATAAGTACGATCCCATTGCCATTTACTTTGTTGCTTGGGGTTCAAGTTTATAAACCTTTTCTTTGTTTCCTGTCTAGAGAAGATCCTTTAGCATTGGTTGAAGAGCTGGGCTGGTGGTGCTGAATTCTCTCAGCCTTTGCTTGCCTGTAAAGCTTTTGATTTCTCCTTCATATCTGAATGACATCCTTGCTGGATATAGTAATCTGGGTTGTAAGTTTTTCCCATTCATCACTTTAAGTATGTCCTGCCATTCCTTCTGTCCTGAAGAGTTTCTATTGAAAGATCAACTATTATCCTTATGGGGATCCCCTTGTGTGTTATTTGCTGCTTTTCCCTTGTTGCTTTTAATATTTACTCTTTGTGTTTGATCTTCATTAGTTTAATTAATATGTGTCTTGGGATGTTTCACCTTGGGTTTATGCTGTTTGGGACTCTCTGGGTTTCTTGGACTTGGGTGGCTATTTCCTTCCCTCTTTTAGGGAAGTTTTCAACTATTATTTCCTCAAGTATTTTCTCATGCCCTTTCTTTTTGTCTTTTTCTTCTGGGACTCCTATGATTCAAATGTTGGGGCATTTAACATTGTCCCAGATGTATCTGAGGTTGTCCTTATTTCTTTTAATTCTTTTTTCTTTTTTCCTGTCTGCTTCACTTGTTTCCACCATTCTATCTTCTGCCTCAATTTTCCTGTCTTCTGTCTCAGATATTCTATTGTTGGTTCCCTCAGTTATTCTATTGTTGGTTCCCTCAGTTATTCTACTGTTGGTACAATAGCTAAAGTTGTTGCATTATTCATTATTGATGGACTCGTCTTTATTTCTTCTCTGTCCTTGTTAAAGATTTCTTGCATCTTCTCAATCCTTGTCTCTAGTCTATTTTTCTGTAACTCCATTTTGTTTTCAAGATTTTGGAACATTTTTACTATCATTATTTTGAATTATTTTTCAGGCAGACTCCCTATCTCTTCCTCTGGTTTGGTGGGCATTTATCATGTTCTGTTACCTGCTGAATATTTCTCTGCCTTTTCATTTTGTTTCGATTGCTGTGTTTGGGGTGCCCTTTCCATAGGCTGGAAGTTTGTGGTTGCTCTTTATTGTGGAGCCTGCTCCCTGTGGGTGGGGTTGGGCTAGTGACTTGTCAAGGTTTCCTGCTTAGGGGCACTTGCATCTGTGTTCTGGTGGGTGGAGCTGGGTCTCTTCTGTCTGAAGTGCAGTGGATTGCCCAGTAGTGGGTTTTGGGGTGTTTACGGGTTTGGCATGGCTTTGGGTAGCCTATCTTTTAACGCTCAGGGCTGTGTTCCTGCTTTCCTGGAGAATTATCGTGGTATGTCTTGCTCTGGAATTTGTTGGCTCTTGGGTGGAGCTTGGGTTCAGTGTAGGTATGGAGGCTTTTGGATGAGCTCTTCTCTGTTAATGTTCCCTGAAATCAGGAGTTCTCTAATGTTTTCAGGTTTTGAAGTTAATCCTACTGCCTCTGGCTTTCAGTCTTATTGTTACAGTAGCCTTAAGACTTCTCCATCCATAGAGCACAGATGACAAAACATCTAGGTGAATGGTGAAACAATCCTCCACAGTGAGGGACACCCAGAGAGGTTCACAGAGTTACATGGAGAAGAGATGAGGAGGAGGGGGATACAGGTGACCAGGAGGAGAAGAGGGGGAGTCAAAAAAGGAGAGAGGAATCTAGCCAGTAATCAGTTCCCTAAGTGTTCTCCACAGCCTGGAACACCCAGAGAAATTCACAGAGTAATGTAGAGAAGAGAAGGGGGAGGGAGGAGATAGAGGTGACCTTGGGGGAAAAGTGAAAAGTGAAAATGAAGTCACTCATTCATGTCCAACTCTTTGTGACCCCATGGACTGTAGCCTACCAGGCTTCTCCATCCATGGGATTTTCCAGGCAAGAGTACTGGAGTGGGTTGCCATTCCCTTCTCCAGGGGATCCTCCCAACTCAGGTATCGAACCTAGGTCTCCTGCATTGCAGGCAAATGCTTTACCCTCTGAGCCACCAGGGAATCCCTGGGGGAGAAGAGAGAGAGTCAAAAGGGGAGAGAGCAATCAAGCCAGTAGTCTCACCCCTAACTGAAAATGGGTACTGAAGATTAGATTCTTAAAGGTAAAAAATTGGTAACAAATACAAAAAGCAAAGATTAAAAATCTAGAATAGAGGTTAGACCCTCAAAAATACAACATTAAAATACAAAACAAAATCAATCACAAAAATTATAAAATATATATATATGAAATTTGCTTTAAAAATAGGGTCTTTCTTTCTTTTTTTTTTCTTTTTCTTTTTTTATTTTTTTAACTTTAAAATCTTTAATTCTTACAGGCGTTCCCAAACATGAACCCCCCTCCCACCTCCCTCCCCATAACATCTCTGTGGGTCATCCCCATGCACCAGCCCCAAGCATCCTGTATCCTGCGTCAGACATAGACTGGCGATTCAATTCTTACATGATAGTGTACATGTTAGAATGCCATTCTCCCAAATTATCCCACCCTCTCCCTCTCCCTCTGAGTCCAAAAGTCCGCTATACACATCTGTGTCTAAGAAAGACCCTAAATAGGGTGTATAGCGGACTTTTGGACTCAGAGGGAGAGGGAGAGGGTGGGATGATTTGGGAGAATGGCATTGAAATGTGTATACTATCATGTAAGAATCAAATCGCCAGTCTATGTCCGATGCAGGATACAGCATGCTTGGGGCTGGTGCATGGGGATGACCCAGAGAGATGTTATGGGGAGGGAGGTGGGAGGGAGGTTCATGTTTGGGAACGCATGTACACCCGTGGTGGATTCATGTCAATGTATGGCAAAACCAATACAGTATTGTAAAGTAAAATAAAGTAAACATAAAAATTAAAAAAAAAAATAGGGTCTTTCTTTTTTAGGGTAATGCTGCTGCTGCTGCTAAGTCGCTTCAGTCGTGTTCGACTCTGTGCAACCCCATAGATGGCAGCTCACCAGGCTCCCCCATCCCTGGGATTCTCCAGCAAAGAACACTGGAGTGGGTTGCCATTGCCTTCTCCATTTCAAGGTAATATTAGGTTATAAAAATGACAATTAAAGGAGTAATAAAGAACTAAATTTTTAAAAAATTAAAAAGTAACAATAGTAAAAATGTATCTAGGAATTTCTCTGGAGCTGTTGTGGGCAGTGTGGAGTCAGTTCAGTTTCAGATATTTCCTTGTTCCAGCTTGTACTTGTTCTCAAGGTCTACAGGTCCCCTCCAATGCTTAGTCAATGTAAACTACAGGGTTTTAATCTGGTGCACCTGTCACTTCCAGAGCGGCTTCCTCTTGTTTATTTTGGCTTCCTCTGTTTGCAAGTCTCTTCAGTGTCTAATTTCTGCCCTGACACAAGGGGGCAAAGGTGGTCACTTATTTAGGCTCACTTGTTCAGTTGTGTATGTGGAGGGAGGGACACTGCAAACAAGTATCGCTGGCATGTGGGGAGTGCTCCTGGTGTATGGCCCACACTGGGTTTGCCCCAGCTCTCTGGTGTGTGCTTTCTGGGTCTACACTGCTCAGGCTCCAGGGTGTTCTGCAGGAGCACCATCCAAAGCGGGGCCTGCATTTCGTGCACTTCCCAGGTCTAAGCCGCTCAGGTTCGGGTTCTCAGGTACTCCACAAGGGCACAGACTCGGTTGGGCATGCATTTTTTGCCCTTCCCAGGTCCGAGCAGTTCAGGTGACCAGGTGCTTGGCGAGTGCACTGTCCCGGTGGACCGTGTGTCTTCATCACCTCCCCAGTCCTGGCCACTCGGTTTCCTGGGTGCGCTGTGACAGCACCGTCTCAGGTGTGCCATGTGTCTCCTCTGGGGGGCTGATCTCAGGCTGCTACCTCCTGGCAAATGTCAACTGTCCAGGATCCCAGGAAGACGTGGTTAGCAACTGGGAGCCTGCTCACAGTTTGGTGGAGGATGCTGGTCTCGGGTTGAGATTGCAGCAACCTCTTGCCTTCAGCCTCTGGCTGTGGCTCGCCTGTCTCTCTGCCTCTGGCGGGGGAGAGGGGCCTGTATGTAGCTGGTTAGCTCTCCTTTGGTATTCAGTCAATCCTTTGTTCTGTGAGCAGGCCAGGCTGCGCATGAGAGCCTTTCACAGGAAAGTTCTCTCTCTCTTTTTTTCCCTCTGTGGCGATCCCACAGTTTGGGTTGCTATCTCATGTTAGCTCCCTCAGATTGTCCTCAGGGCATTCAGACCTGGTCCTTACCCTAAGCACCAATGTTGCAGCCTGCGCCTCCTTGTCCAGCCTCCAGTGGCTGGTGGCAGAAGCGAGCATCTGGGCTGCTTCTCTGCTGGCAGTTGTGATTAGGTGTGTATTCTGTGTTTGTTTGTTTCTTTTCTCCCTGTTATGAAACTCCAGTACTTTGGCCACCTCATGCAAAGAGTTGACTCATTGGAAAAGACTCTGATGTTGGGAGGGATTGGGGGCAGGAGAAGAAGGGGACGACAAAGGATGAGATGTCTGGATGGCATCACTGACTCGATGGACGTGAACCTGAGTGAACTCCGGGAGTTGGTGACGGACAAGGAGGCCTGGTGTGCTGCAATTCATGGGGTCGCAAAGAGTCGGACACAACTGAGCGACTGAAGTGAACTGAACTGAACTGAACTATGTTGCCCCCTGAGATTCCAAAACTCCCCACAAACCCACCTGTGAGGGTGTTTCCTACTGTTTGGAAACTTCTCCTCCTTCACGACTCCCTCCCCAGGATAGGTTTTCATCCCTAACTCTTTTGTCTCTCTTTTTGTCTTTTATATTTTGTCCTACCTCCTTTTGAAGAGAATGGGCTGCCTTTCTGGGTGCCCGGTGTCCTTTGTGAGCATTCAGAAGTTGTTTTGTGGAAGTTGCTCAGCATTCAAATGATCTTTTGATGAATTTGTGGGGGAGAAGGTGGTCTCCCAACCTATTCCTCTGCCATCATAGGACTTCCCTCTGAATAGAATTTTGAAATAAATAGAAGAAGAAGAAAAGAGTATTCCCAATGCAGAGAAGAGTACAAAGAAGGCATGAAAAAGAAGAATGCAGGATATCTTAGGCTTTGAAGGCTGAGTGACAACAAATTGATGCTTTCAAATTGTAGTGCTAGAGAAGACTCTTGAGAGTTCCTTGGACAGCAAGGAGATCAAACCAGTCAATCCTAAAGGAAATCAACCCTGAATATTCATTGGAAGGACTGATACTGAAGCTGAAGCTCCAATACTTGGGCCACTTGATATGAAGAGATGAATCACTGGAAAGGACTGTGATGCTGGAAAAAAAATGGAAGGCAAAAGGAGAAGGGGGCAGCAAGAGATGAGATGATTGGATAGCGTCACTGACTCAATGGACATGAATTTGAACAAACTCCAGGAGATAGTGAAGGGCAGGGAAGCCTGGCAAGCTGCAGTCCATGGGGTCACAAAGAGGTGGACACCACTGAGCAATTGAACAAAAACAACAATGACAAAAACTACACGGAGCTGATTTATGAAGCTGGGAGTATGTTCTGGTCAGTTCAAAGCATTTAGACTTTAATAATCTCAGCCAAACTTTATCTTGCTTTGGTAAGTTATTTGCATCAGTCAGCAGCTTGAATAATTTTATTTTCCCATGAATATTGAATAGATCATCTTTAAGCTAGGCCTGCCCAAAGGACCTCAAATTCCAAAGTGCTGAAGTACAAATTAATGAGATTTTATTGTCCAAATTGATAAAGTTACATTAAAGAGAGTTTGAAGGTAATGAATGAATATAAAAATAGATTTCTTGTCTTTTCATATACTATCAGGCTTGAAAGGATCAAATGAGGTATTTTGTACTTTTTCTTCTGGATAGTAATTCTGAGAAGTGGACATTTATGACCTCTGCTGTAATGATGTCAAGAAAAGAAGAGAAAACAAAAACAGGTAGGGGATAAGTAAAAGCTTGAGAGAAGAGAATGAATTCTGTTAAATTACTTCCTAAGAGGGCCCATGTTAACATTCTATCATTTAAATAATAGTTTCCTTCTTAAAAGATGTACTACATAATAATACCTAACAGTTCTAAGACATTTGTTAATTATCCTTACTAGAAGACAATAAAATATAAATTCCATTCAGGCAATATTCTTCTCAGAATAATTAACGGGTCTCTCTCTCTTTTTTTTTTTTAATGTTATCTTTTGCCTGAAATGTCCCATTAGGTTCTCAAAGCCTTACCTACCTTCTCTTCAGACATTCATTTGGCTAAGGAGTCAGCCGAAAGAAAACAGGAATAGAACCCTCAGACTAGTTCCACACATTTTAAGTCTCATAAATAATTGAGATAAAATGGATGGTTGCTAGGCTGCAGCTGATTTCATCCTATCCCATTATAATGTAATTTAGGTTTGTTTAGGCTTTTTTTTTTTTTTTTCCTTTTCTTTTCTTTTCCTTTTTTTGTAATCCTTCAGGAGCAAAGATTTTGGTGATTGAACTGCTATATATGATAGTACCTATTCTAAGGCAAAGGCTTTGAGGTGTTTCATGTCATTTATTCTCATATCTCTGAGAAAAGAATGTAAAGAAATCCAGTGCTAGCCTCAGCAATGACAAAGTTAAAGAGAATGAGAACGTTGTTGCTGTTCTGTCGCTAAACCATGTCTGACTCTGCGATCCCAAACTCCTCTGTCCATGGGATTTCCCAGGTAAGAATACTGGGGTGTGTTGCCATTTCCTTCTCCAAGAGATCTTCTTGATGCAGAGATCAAACCTGAATCTCCTGCTTTGGCAGGTATTCTTTACCACTGAGCCACCAGTGAAGCCCTGAAACTTATTCTCCTTGGTCCCAGAGTGACTTTTAACTTCAAGACACTTGGAGCTGAGGGCCCCAAACTCAGTTAAATCAGCTCCTCGGGTGGAAATCAGCACATGAAGGGAGTCAAACCTGAAACGTTGTAGCATCACGTACTTCAGCCCAGGAACATCAGGTAGGTTCCAGTTTTAGATGGCAACTCTGATTGGTGGTAGGTATGTAGAGGAGGGGCCTGCAAACTATGTCCAACAAACCACTGGACTACAGCTCACAGGCCAAATCCAGCCAGCCACTCATTGCTTGTAAATGTTTTGTTGAAACACAGCCATGTTCATTCATTCCTTATTGTCTGTGACTCTTTCACCTTACAGGGACAGAGCTAAGTAGCTGCAACAAAAACTGTATGGTTAGAAAAGCCTGAAATATTTACTGTCTAGTTTGTTACAGAAAATGTTTGGTGATTCCTAGTCTGGAGTATTATGTTGGGAAGACTGCTGTCTGGAGTATTATGTTGGGAAGGCCTCAACTAGTCCTAGAAGGAAAGAGTGCTAAGATTGATTTTTTTCTGTCTGCTATGTTCATGGGGGAGGAGTGCCAATATATTTTATCAACCCTGCCCTGTGCCCTGCCCAGAAGGCAGAATATCATGATGGGAGGCATGAGATGGAAAAGAATAGTGCTATGCTAAGTCACTTCATTCATGTCCGACTCTTTGCGACCCTATGGACTGTAGCCCACCAGGCTCCTCTGTCCATGGGGTTCTCCAGGCTAGAATACTGGAGTGGGTTGCCATGCCCTCCTTCAGGGGATGTCCTGACCCAGGGATCAAACCTGCCTCTCTTATGTCTCCTGCATTGGCAGGCAGGTTCCTAACCACTAGCGCCACCCAGAAAGCCCATGGAGAAGAGCTGCTTCAGCATCAAATCCAGAGCCTAATGATCTCCACCTGAAATATGAGGATATTGAATAATAAGTCAGAAGGCTTGGTAGCAAGGAAGCAGGAAGTGGTGTCAGGAAAAAGAGATGACTCCTCACGGGGATGATAGAAAACTTAGAAAATCAAGCCTATCGTTCAAAATATAAGTGCACTGAGTTTAGTTTTCTATACTATGGATTGAATTATACTCATTGGTGATACAGGAAATTTGGAGGAAATCTCTCTGAGTTTATTTAAGGAAAGGCAGCAAAGCAGAGTGATAAGAAAGAATTGACCTTGCCTTGAAAAAGCATGACTGCCTCCTCCCTGTGTACCATCTTTCATAAGCACACATACACTCACACCCTTAGTCCTCCTCATCTCACAAAGCTGGCTGATTTCATTCAAATAAGGACACTTTGCCCTGAGATTCTGCAGTCAGAAGTGGAATATAAAGATGACCATTCTCTAGTGGCCAGTACTTATTTGTTTGAAATGATCTTAAACATAAAAAGCCTCTTTATGAAGGTGAAAGAGGAGAGTGAAGAAGCTGGCTTAAAACTCAACATCAAAAAACTAAGATCATGGCATCCAGTCCCATCACTTCATGGCAAACAGATGGAGAAACAGTGGAAACAGTGGCAGACTTTATTTTCTTGGGCCCCAAAATCACTGTGGATGGTGACTGCAGCCATGAAATTAAAAGATGCTTCCTCCTTGGAAGAAACGCCATGACAAACCTAGACAGTGTATTAAAAAGCAGAGACATCACTTGGCTGACAAAGGTCCATGTAGTCAAAGCTATGGTTTTTCCAGCAATCACGTACAGATGTGAGAGTTGGACAGGACCATAAAGAAGCCTGAACGCCAAAGAACTGATGCTTTTGAACCACAGTGCCGCAGTCCATGGGGTTGCAAAGAATTGGACATGAGTTAGTGACTAAACGACAGCAAACAATAGGACTTGTGAATGGACAAAAGGAATCTTTTCACTACTCCTGGGTCCTAAGGGCTTATTTCTATACTGCATAGAGTCAGAATAGAAATCTAGTGAAAGACAGTCTAAAAGTGTCTGAAAATTTTTAAAACATTGTATTAGGGATGCTTGCAGTTGACATGCAAAAACTTCCAGTAAGATACAAACAATCCATTGATTGGCAAATTAATAAATAAGAGCTGTTGGATAGTCACCTACATATCTTTAGGAAGCAACCAGGAAAGTAAGTTTAATTTCTTTCTTTGACACATTGACAAAGGAAGAGTAATAGATATCATATATCTAGACTTCAGTGAGGCTTTTGCTACCATATCACATGACATTTCTTTTCAACAAGCTGGTAATACATAGCTCGGCTCACAGTGTTGTCAAGTGGCTGAAGAGTTGCAATCAAAGAGGAGCTATCAGTGACTTCTTGTCATCCTGAGGACGTTTATCAAGTAGTGTCCATCCATAAGGGTTGGTTGAGGGCCAGAGTCATCCACAGGGTGATGGAAGGGAACATAAGTTCAATAAATTTGCTGATAACACCAATCTGGAGCAGGCTTTTACACCTGGCAAGAGAAGAACAGTTTTCAACGACCTTGATTAAGTTGGGCTGGTAGAGTGGAACAATCTCAAAGCCAGGATGCCAGGCCAAGACACAGTGGGCAGATTTTCTATGCAGGAGGGTTTATGGCATGTTGCAGTAAATGGCAGCACTGTTTTGTTTCCAAAATTTTCTAAGGCACTTATTAACAACTCTCCATGATGCCAAGTGATTTAGAGCTACTTTTATTTTACTAGTTTTCTAATGTGCAAAATGGAAACTCAAAGACATGTCTCACCATATTCTTTATTTTCAATGTATATACTTTTAATTGAAGGATAATTGCTTTACAATATGGCGTTGGCTTCTGCCATACATACGTCAACAGGAATCTCACCATATTCTTTTAAAATTTAATTAACTCCTGGAAAATGCCTGATAGATTTGTTCTTGTTGTTTAGTCACTAAGTTATGTCAGAGTCTTTGTGACCCCCTGGACTGTAGCCCAGCAGGCTCCTCTGTCCATGGAATTTTCCAGGCAAGAATACTGGAGAGGTTGCCATTTCCTTCTCCAGGGAATCTTCCTAACCCAGGGATAGAACCCACATCTCCTGCATTGTCAGGTGGATTATTTACCACTGAGCCACCAGGGAGATATTGGATGCAAGACGTTAGTTTCCCTCTTCCTCCTTGTTTTCCTATCCTTGTTATAGTGTAACCAGCAGTGGGAAGGGAACGCCTAGAATTCGATCCTGAAAAGTTAAAAAGAATCTTCCTAGAAACATAAATACTGGTTGCTACTGCTGTTGCTGCTAAGTCGCTTCAGTCGTGTATGGCAGCCCACCAGGCTCCCCTGTCCCTGGGATTCTCAAGGCAAGAACACTGGAGTGGGTTACCATTTCCTTCTCCAATGCAAGAAAGTGAAAAGTGAAAGTGAGGTTGTTCAGTCACGTCCGACTCTTAGCAACCCCACAGACCGCAGCCTACCAGGCTTCTCTGTCCATGGGATTCTCCAGGCAAGATTACTGGAGTTGGTTACCATTGTACTGAACCTTAAAATGCCCTCTGGTGTCCCCTTAACATTATCTTAACCATCAGGTAGAATACTTTTTCAAGGATTATTCAAAATTATATAAGTAGTTGTAAGAAATTTAAGACATTTACCTTCAGCAGTTATAGGAATCAGAGAATTATTGCTTCTTTTGCTTCATGGATCTTACAAAAACTTAGTATCGTGCATATAGTGGATACGCAATAGATACTTGTTTTATATTCCTTGTTGGTTGTCAGAGAAATGATTTTTTACTCAAATTATTTTTTTCCATTTAAAAATTTATTTTATTCAAGTATAGTTGATTTACAGTGCTGTGTTAGACTTCTACTGTACAACAAAGTGATACAGTTATACAGATATATATATATATATATACACTCTTTTTTTGTATTATTTTCCATTATGGTTTGTCACAGGATATTGAATGTAGTTACCTGTGTTATATAGTGGAACCTGTTGTTTATACATTCATCTGCTAACCCCAAACTCCCGCTCCATCCCTCCCCTCAGCTCTCCTCTACCTCGAAAACCGCAAGTCTATTCTCCATGTTTGTGAGTCTGAATAACTTCATTTGTATCATATCTCAGACTTCACATACAAGTGGCATTATACGGTGCTTGTTTTTCTCTTTTTGACTTACTTCGCTTAGTGTGATAATCTCAAGGTCCTTCCACGTTGCTGGAAATGGCACTATTTCCTTGTTTTTCATGGCTGAGCAGTATTCCATTGTATGCATGTGCCCCATGTCTATCCATTCATCTGCCAAAACCATTTAGGTTGTATCCATGCCTTGGCTCTCATGAACCGTGCTGCTATATTTCAATCTTAATTGCTATAAAGATAGCCTGCTTGAATTTCATAAAGACATTTAGTGGCACGCCACTTAGGTTTCCAGGGCAGAATGAACTCATCTTTGGTCAATATCTGCATTAAATGACAATTGTGCTTGAAAGCTCAGCCCTTACTAGAGCAAAATTATTAGCCATCAGGAAGGGACTGCTAACAGGACCACTCATAAGTTCTTATCTAGACTGAGATAGAAATTCAGGATTTATTCCCTAATGACTCTGAACAGATCCTGGTGCCTATAGCATTGGAAGGGCAGCAGGCTAGGCAGTGAGAAAGCTGGTAGATGTTCTTGGCCAACTTTTTTCCAAAATAAACTCAAAGATGTTCTGTTATAAACACCTTCTGCTTGTAGAGGATAAGGTAGTCTTCTGCTCCCGATTCCTTAAATTAAACTGAAGAAAATAGAGAACCACTGTCAAAAAAGAAAGTTTCTGGCATTTAACATCTCTTCCCCTGTCTTCACTGTCTGCCTATTGCTTTTACATTATTGAAATAAACTGGCCAGTCAAAAGAGAGTCTCCCCACTCTCCAAACCTCGAAACTCTGAAAAGAGTCACCTAAGTTTTTATGTAGATAAAAACTCTTCTCCTCTAAGTCTTTCTCGAACAGACTCTGATTAGGCTTTTCTTTTCTCTGCTGTACTCAAGCTTCTGTTAGCAAGACTCTGATAAACCTCCACATTGGCAAATCCAGTCACTAAGTGTCAGTCCTCATTACACTTTACCTGTTTGTTGATCATGCTCCTTTATTTGGAACACTTCCTTCACTTGTCCTCCAAGACCTCGCTTTCTTTGGCTTTTTCTTCTACATCACCAGCTGCTCCTTCTTAGCCTCGTTACCTTGGCACAGCTCCTCTTCTGACCTTGAAACACTGGAGTGTCCCAAGACTTTGATCTCAGACTTCTCCTCTTCAGTTTCTATGCTTACCCTCTGGGGTATTTCATCCAATCTCATGACCTTTATAAACCACCTAAACACTAACTATTCCTGAATACATATCTTGGGCAGAGATCTCACCCGTGAATTCCACACTAATATATCTAGCTGCTTTCTTGACCTTTCTGCTTAATTGTCTGATTGACACTTCAAGAGCAACCTGTCCAAAACCAGTTCCTTAATTCACTTCCCTGTGTACACCCTCCATTTTTCCTCTCCCAGATTTTTTCATCTGAATAAAGTCAACTCCATTCTTCTACTTGTTCAAGAGAAGAAACATGGGGTCATCTTTGACTCCCCTCTTTCTTTTTCTGTTCTTCCAGCTCCACTTTTGAAAGATATCCAACTCTACTGTTCCATTACCATCATTTCCTGGCAGGATTATTGCTCTTCCACCATTTCTCTCCCTAACCTTTGCATGTACCCTATATACACACTCACTCTAGTCTCTAAAGCAGCCTAAGGGGGCCTGCTAAAGCTGAAGTTCTATTATGCAGAGCTATATGTGAACACTCCTGAGTGAAGCATATTCTTCTAATATTTCACAGTTCTTTCCTCCCTGTCCCGCCTGTAGGAACCCCAAGCCTGTGCGCTGTGCACTTGTGTTGTGGCTAAACATTAGTGTTGAGGAAGGGTCTTCCTTCCTTGGGTCAGTCACTTTTGGGGGCTCGGCTGTTGCCCCAGGGGGTGTTCTGAGGTGCAGGGTCGCTGTGGGGGGGGTGGTGGTTACTCTGCTTTCAACTCTGAGGGGCGGTCTCGGGTGGGGAGCCCTGAGCCCCCGCCTCCCCTAGCTCAGGGCTTCCTGCTGGGTCCTCCTCTGGCTGCTCTGGAGACTGTCTCCGTAGTCTCAGTTTTCGGCAGTTTGTGATGTGTCTGGGTGTGATTTTCCTTTGTGTTTCATATTGCGGAGAACCAGCGCTAGGTCTATGGAAGTTGTCAGTTTATGTCTTTCACCAGATTTGGGTAGACTTGAGCTGTTAGTTTTCCAGCTGTTTTCCCTGCCCTTCCTTCCCTGGGTCTCAGGCATGCGCTTGAGGCACCTTTATTGCACCGTTTTCTGACTCTGCTGTGTTCAAGGCATTCCTCTTGTCCCACCGTCATGCTGCCACCTCTCTCCTCAGCTTCGGCTCCCTCCTCAGTCCCTGCTGTTTCCCTTCCCAGGATTTCCACCTGATGGTTCTGTGTAGCTTTCCTTTCTCTGTGAGATGTCCTCTCTTCATTCATTACGAGTATGTTTTCTTTTTGGCCCTGAGAGCATGGTTACAGTAGCTGAGTTGAAATCTCTATATGTTCATTCCGTCCCTAGAGACATCTCAGGGTTGGTCTTTGCTGGCCATCTTTTGTTTTTCTTCTTGGATATAGGTTATAGTTTCCTGTTTCTAATTTTTTTTTTTTATGTTAAGCAGGTGTGCTTTTTTTTAGTCTTTGTTGCTGCGTGGCTTCTCTTAGTTGTGGAGAGCGGGTGTTGCTCTCTAGTTGTGGTGCTTGGGCTTCTCATTGCGGTGGCTTCCCTTGCTGCGGAGCATGGGCTCTAGGCACATGGACTTCCGTAGTTGCCGCACACAGACTTAGATGACTTGTGGCATGTGGGATCTTCCCGGACCAGGGATCGAACCTGTCTCCTGCATTGGCAGGTGGATTCTTTACCACTAAGTCACTAGGGAAGCCCTCCTGTTTCCAATTTGAATAATTATGGACTGTGACCCAGGCATTGTGGATGGTGTGTTGCAGACACTCTGGATTCTGTTGTGTTCTCTGCAGAGTGTTGGTTTTACAGGGAGGGGTGTGTTTTAGGGCGGTGACCTTGTCTGGGCTGGAGCTCTGGCTCTGTGTGCCCTGTAGTGGGCTGCAGTGCAGGCTGTGTGCCATATTCTGGTGGGGACGGGGTCCTGGGGTCTGTGGGGCAGGGTTCATGTGAGGCTGTCCTCCCCCTTCCTGTCTCCCCTCACTTCCCAGCGGCTGCTTTCACCCAGGATCAAAGCTGGGGCAGGACCCAGTGGTCTCTCCTGCCCTGCGCTGCGGGAGAGTCGCTTGCAGACAGGGCTGCAGGAGGCTTGGCCTGAGGATGGCTGCACAGATGTTAGCAGGAACGGACTCTGCCTGGCCTCCCTAAGCCAAGGGGTCCCTAGACCGCCTGGAAATCATATGCAGAAAGCATGGTGTGCTGGCCTTTCACCAGCTGACCAGCTTCTGTGTTGAGGTGCCAGAATGGGAGCATATGTTTGTGAGCACCTGTTTGCCCCGGGCACTGCTGACAGTAAAGCGTCTGCCCCTGGTAGCTCAGACAGTAAAGCGTCTGCCTACAGTGTGGGAGGCCCCTCAGTCCCTGGGTCCAGAAGATCCTCTGGAGAAGGAAATCGCACCCCACTCCATTACTCTTGCCTGGAAAATCCCATGGACGGAGGAGCGTGGTAGGCTACAGTCCATGGGGTCACAAAGAGTCGGACACGACTGAGCGACGTCACTTTCACTTTCACTTTCTGCTCACAACCTTCCCGTTGTTTTCCATTTCCTTCCAAACAAAATCTTTAGTCTTCTTTATGACCTACAAGGCCCCACATGGTCAAGTCCTGGGAACTCCTGGCTTCATCTCCTACCATGCTCCCTTGCTCACTCCCCTTCAGACCCACTGCCTTCCTTGTGTTTCCCTAATTCCCTGGACACATATCTGCCCCACAGCCCTTTCCTTTGGTGCTTTCTGTGCTGGGATCTTCTCCCACCCATGACTCTCTTTCACTTCATTTAGATTTCTGCTAAAATGTCATTTACTCCAAACACTTGATATAAAATCCCACAGACTCACCTTATTTCCTTACTCTCCATCCTAAAGCAGGGTGACTATTTTAGCTTAATTCTTTGCATTTATCATCACCTGACTAATATAAATTTGTTTCCTTCTATCTCCCTTCACTAGGATATGAACTCCATGAAAGCAAGGATTTTGGCCTCTTCATCCTTTACTTTGTGGCTTCCCAGGTGGCTCAGTGGTAAAAAATCTGCCTGCCAGTGCAGGAGACATGGATTTAATCCTTGGATCGGAAAGATTCCCTGGAGAAGGAAATGGCAACCTACTTTAGTATTCCTGGCTGGAAAATCCCATGGACAGAGTAGCCTGGAGGCTACAATCCATGGAATCACAAAGAGTTGGACACGACTTAGTGACTAAATAGTAACAACAACATCCTCCATTTTTTCCTCAACATTTAGAACAGTGCTTTGCATGAAATAGGTATTGTCACATAAGTACCACCTAGGACAGTTACTCATATCTACAACCTGTGCTTTAGGAGACTGAAACTAGGACTAGTTGGGATACTTTAAAAAAATAGTTCTATAACACTCAAATTTGTCTCTAGAATAATTCTGCAAAATGAGCGTGAATTCTTGGCCAAGACTTTTATTGTGGGTGTTACTTCTATTAAGACATAAAAAATGGCTTTGGTAGTATATTCATTAGGGTTATCCAAAAAAACAGAACCAACAGATTTGTGTGTGTGTGTGTGTGTGTGTGTAGAGAGATTTATTTTAAGGAATTGGCTCATATGATTGTGGAGGCTTGGCAAAGTAGGCTGGAAACTGAGGGAAGAGTTGTAGTTTGTGTTTCAAGGCAGTCTGCTGGCACAATTTTTTCTTTCTCAGGAGAGATCAGGCTTTGTTTCATTAAGGCTTGATTTTTTGTTGAGGCCCTCCCACATGACAGAGGGCAATGTGCTTTACTCAAAGTCCACCAGCTTTATTGTTAATCCCACACCCAGACACACACACACACAAAACTTTCACAGAAATATTTGACCAAAATCTAGGCCCAGCAAGTTGACGTCACAGGTCTATAAAATTAGACCTCAGAGGTAAGTTATTCCATATATATCCATATATATTTATTGGCTTTGCCTCCTTTGTCTCTTCAATTATCTATAAGCTCCCTGGGCACATTGATTTTCAGGAGAGCAGGTGATTGATAGATGAATGCAGCTCTCTGAACAGATTGACACCAGTAGCTCCAATTTCATATTTCTACTTGTTCACTTGGATCCCTGATAAATTGTAATTCAGGGGTCAGCTGAGGTCATCCTGCCCTTTCAAATTTAAATAAAATTGGTCTAAGTCTCTTTGTTATGCCCTGTGGGAAGACTGATGCTTTCCCTGGTATTTTCACGAAGGTCTTCAAGCTCACATTTCTATGGAGGTATCTGCTCTGAGTTCTCACTTCTGCTAACCTCTCAGTATCATTTTTGTCTGGCCCCCATCCTCGCCTTTTCTCCACTTTTCTCTGCTAAGTGCTGACCCAGATGTGGATGGTAGCCCCATTTCCTTCTTGAAAAAAGCACATAGATGGGGTACTAGTCTTTATCAAAGATTTGGGGAAAGGGTGGCTAAACCCCAACAAGGCAAGCAACTTTAAATTTACACAATTCTAGCATAGCTTTTTCCTCTTTTATCTCCTACCCTCATCTTTGCTTCCTTCCGTTCTCTGCTTTCTCTCACCACCGAATTTCTATTATTTCTTATTCAGAGTAGTTTAGTCTTATAGATCACACCCTCAGGGGGTCTTACCTTCTCTCTGAGAGTGATCTTTCAGTGTGTAGTCTTTTAAGTCAACAACAGCAACACTGCCTAAAGGGTCTGGTGCCAGCTGTTAAACTAGTTTTTCCATCTATATTTGAAAAGGTGACATGGAAAGTTCCAAATTCAAATCTACTTCTGTGTCTGAACTTGGATCTTCATGCACCAAAATACTAAAGACTTCCTGCAGTTTTTTTTTTTTTTTTTGCAATTTTATCCTTCTCCTGATTCTGTAATAAGCATTCCCTTTTAAAAATTGAATGTGCTTTGCAAAATTCTACCTTTATATTCTTATAAGCAGATCATGGTGTAGACTCTTTGTAAGCTGAGACGTAAAGCGTCTGCCTGCAATGCAGGAGACCCGGGTTTGATCCCTGGGTCAGGAAGATCCGCTGGAGGAGGAAATGACAACCCACTCCAGCCCTCTTGCCTGGAAAACTCCATGGATGAAGAAGCCTAATAGGCTACAGTCCATGGTGTCACAAAGAGTCGGAGATGACTGAGCAACTTCACTTTTCAAGCTGAGAAGTAGTTAATGTATCTGAGCTGATTTGTAGACAGACTTATTATAATTATTACCTATTCTACTGTATTAGTTCTCTGCTTACATTATTTAAATCATTGTATATCCAGAATACTAGAAACCAGAGTCTCAGTATTGAATTAAAAAATTTCAGAAACATCAGATTATAAAGTAAAGATGCTTGAATTTAATATGCCTCAGTAAGTGGTCACTGTTTGGGTACCTCCAGCAGTATCACTAGCAATTGTTTATCAGTAAATTCCAAGACCTTAGTCTAATAGTTGCTCAAAATAGCTCTTTCTCATTAGAGTAAAAAGTGCATTGTGTAAAGTTAAAAATAGTGGAACATCTAGATCCAGGTGGAACTTTCAGTTCCTCAGGGAATCCATTCCCTTTATTTCAGCTACAACAACAACAGCAAAGCATTTAAGTGTCTGTGCACCAAACACTGTGCTAAGATATATATGAATTAAATAATGCAGTTGTCATCACCGCCCCACAAGGTACCTATTTTTATCTATATTTCAGATAAGAAAATACTGAGGTTTGAGAAAGTTTAGTAACTTGTCCAAGATCATGAGATGCTGTCACCCTCAGGTGTATCAGAGTAGCATGGTACACCTAAACAAGGTAATGGGGGCTAGTTTAATGAAGGATCTGCTTGTTGAGGTGTGGGCAGGGACAGGCAGAACCAGCGATGGGAAAGATGACCAAGGCCTCCAAGGCCAAGAGCAGGGAGCACTTCCTGCAACCAGGAGAGACCCGCAGCCACAGGAGAGGGGGTACCCAATAGACGCTGCTGTCATCTTAGGGAGAGGAAAGCAGATACTGCCACACTGAGGCCCAAAAGGACGCAGACTGACAGAATACACTCTTTGAACCCTTCAAGCCCTCTGGCCTGCTAGTCACTAGCAGGTAGTGCATCCGTTTGTCCGAACTCAGCCCTAAGGGCAAAGGCACCTGTGAGGTGCAGTCCATAAAGGTGAAACCTTTTCAAGAGTAGAAATGTAGTGAATGTAAACCCCTCTTCCTCTTGGATTGTGCATCACGACTTTCCCAGCACATGATCTAAAAATCCCCAGGTTGTACTGTTGAGAGAAGGTCTACAGCTTTGTCACCAACGCAACAGAGCTTTCATCAGGCTGTGTGTGATTTGGAGTGCAAATCTCTAACAGTAACAGCTGATGAGAGTAGACAGCAGTCATCCCTAAGCTCTCGATAACCTGTGTTTCGGTAAAACAGAAGCACTAGGAGACTGTGTTATGTTCTTTAAACTGAATGCTGCGTCCCCACATTCATGCTTTGAAGTCTTAACCTCCAGTGTGATGATAATCAGAGGTGGGGCCTTTGCGAGGTAAGCAGCTATGAGGGTGAAGTCCTCACGAATGGGGTTAATAACCTTATGAAAAGACACGAGAGAACCTGCTTCTTCTATAAGAAATTGGCCGTCTGAAACCCAGGAGAGGGCTCTCACTAGAATTTGTCCAAGCTGGCACAGTTATCTCAGACTTCTAGCCTTCAGATAACTGTGAAATCCCAGCCTGGCGTGCTTCTGTACAGAGGCCTGTGGTCAGCAGCATAAATGCCCCCTAAAGATGCCCACACCTTACTCCCAAACCTGTGAATGTTTGTTACATGGCAATAGGGACTCAGCAGGTATGATTAGTGTTAAGGACCTGGAGGTGTGGAGATTAGTCTGAGTTATCCAGGTGAGGCCAATGTACTTGACCAAGTCTTTAAAAGCAGAGAACCATGCCCAGCTGTGGGAAACCAGAGAAACAGCAGTAAGAGGGTGTCTTGAATTACCCTTGCTGCTTCGAAAAATGGAGGAAGGAGGCTGGGAGCTGAGGAACGTGGGAAGACACTGGAAAAGGTAAGATTAGAAATTCTATTCCCGAGCCTCCTCTTGCCAGCACCTTGATTTTAGCCCAGTGACAATTATATCGGATTTATGGTCTGCAGAACTGTGAGACAGTTAAGTTTGTACTGTTTTAAGTAGCTATGGTTGTTTGTTAGGCCAGAAATAGAAACGTAATACAAGGCCCTTCATCTTTTTGTTTTGGGTTAGGAAATAAGCCTCTCGGTACATACATTTCTGGATGTGTGATGACTGATGCCAAGGTATTCAAAAGCCCATGTTAATCTTTAAGCATTGATTGGAAATATTCAAATTCTAGGGTAGAAGCTGTTTTCAATTACATACCAGTATCACTTGAGAGTAGGTTGATGATTCACACTGTTGTTGTTTTTTTTTTAAATATCTGCCTCATCATTAGAAAATGTTTCATTTTGTGTGTAAGACAATCAGGGAGGGTAGTCTTTGAGAAATGGTCCCAGAACTGAAAGCCTAACTCCTGGCCACGGATAAATAGAAGAACCAAACTCCAAAAAGCCACCAACTGAACCTCAAGGTCGTTGATATACAGCACATCATTTGAGCACCAAAGTCATTGCTGGATTGCACACACTCACGTCTATGAGTGCTCAATCTGTGTTCACCATAGGGGTAATCATCTGATGAATGTGTGCGCTTAGTCACTCAGTCGTGTCTGACTCTTGGCGGCTCCATGGACTGTAGCCCACCAGGCTCCTTTGTCCATGGAATTCTCTAGGCAAGAATACTGGAATGGGTTGCCATTTCCTTCTTCAGGGAATCTTCCTGACTGAAGGATCCAACCCGGGTCTCCTGCATTGCAGGCGGTCTCTCACATTGCGGGCAGATTCTTTACCACTGAACCACCAGGGAAGCCAATAAAACACTGCTACTGCTAAGTCGCTTCAGTCGTGTCCGACTCTGTGACCCCATAGTCGGCAGCCCACCACGCTCCCTGGTCCCTGGGAGTCTCCAGGCAAGAACACTGGAGTGGGTTGCCATTTCCTTCTCCAATGCATGAAAGTGACAAGTGAAAGGGAAGTCGCTCAGTCGTGTCCGACTCTTCGCGACCCCATGGACTGCAGCCTACCAGTCTCCCCCGTCCATGGGATTTTCCAGGCAAGAGTACTGGAGTGGGGTGCCATTGCCTACTTTGAATAAAACGCTAGTGCTCCTCAGATACCAGAATATTCTAATTGCTTTATGGAGCCACATAGGAAGTGTAAATTGAGCTGTTTAAGCCTAAGACACCAGTGTCTGAGAGGTAAAACAGGTAAGAGGTTTGGGAAGGCCCGAATTATCCAGGTATGAACCTCAATTTTTCTTGTTTCAATGTACACATGAATGTAACCCTCAGACCTTCCAGTGTACTGAAGGTAGGAGCCAAGAGAAGCTCATTCTGGTGTTGCAGCAACTACAGGATCTCCAAAGCACAATTTACACCAGAAAACAAAGCTCATTTCCAGATTCTTCCCTCCTTTTTGCAGGGGACACCACCTGAAAGAATGAGAGTCTGCTTTGATATTAAGCTCGCTTTGTTGTTTTTGCTTCAGACCTGATTTCTGAGTTTGAAGTTCAAGGGTTTTAGATGAAAAGAATTTTCAAGTTCATTAAAGGGTAGAGTGGGGGGTGGAGGGAGGGTCACTACACAGGAACACCTGTTTCCAATCTAGTAGTGACTGCATGCTGAGGGGCTGATTAGACAAAGGCCAGGGAAAGAAAACAAAAAAATTGGCTATAGTGGGATGGGGGAATCCAAGTTTCACTGTGGTTGACAACTGTTTGTTTTAAGTTTGTAATCAGTTTCCCAAGGGAGAAAGGAGAAATGTTTTACTCTTCCCCTGAGATTGTTGTAGACCCATCAGGGCCAAGGGGGATCCTGCAGAGAGACAGAGCAAGGACACACAGTGTCACTCTCTGGACCTTTGTATCTGGCTGTTCTTCTGTATCCTTTATCATATCCTTTAATATAAACCCGTAAATGTAAGCAAGTGTTTCCCTGAGTTCTGCGAATCATTATAGCAAATGATTGAATCTGAGAATGAAGTTGTGAGGATCACCCATTTGTAGGTGAGTTTAATAGTATGCAGGCTCCCAGGTGGTGCAGTGGTAAGGAATCCACCTGGAATTCAGGAATGCCCAGATTCGATCCCTGGGTTGGGAAGATCCCCTGGAGAAGGAAATGGCAATCCACTCCAGTATTCTTGCCTGGAGATCTCATGGACAGAGGAGCCTGGCAGGCTACAGTCCATGGGGTTGCAAAAGAATTGGACATGATTTAGTGACTAAACAACAATCTAAATGGAATCGCACAAAGTAAACCTGTTAAGATGGGCTTTTTGCCATTAGCATGGTGATCTTGATGCCCATCTAGGTTTTTGCATGTATCGGTAGTTCACGCCTTATTACTGAGTAGCATGCTATTGTATGGATCTAACATTTTGTTTGACTGTTACGTGTTGAAATTGTATTCTGAGTTATTACCATTTGGGGGCTATTAAAGATAATGTTGTGAACACTGATGTACAGGTTTTTTGCATGAAGTAAGTTTTTGTTAATCTGGGATAAATGCCAAGAGTGTTATTGCTGTGAAATTTACTCTTTCATTCAATTCAATGTCTAAATCACAAAAACACAGAATTAAAAAAAAACAACACTTCGGTTTCTGCAAAAAGATACGATTATTTAATTTGTTTTTACAAACAAGTTTTTCTCCAGGTTTATTGAGGTATATTTCACAAGTGAAATAAGGTTTTTAAAGTGTACAAGGTAAGGAATTGATGTATCTGATAAATGTATACACTGTGAAAGAATTCCACCGTCAGGTCAGTTAATATATCCCTCAATACACGTATTTACTTTGTTGAAAATATTTAAGTTCTACTCTTAGCGAAGTTCAATTATATAATACAGCGTTAGTGACTGTGGTCACCATGTGATACATTACACCCTCAGACCTTATTTATTTTATAGCCATATAACTGAAAATTTGTACCCATTTGCAAGCCTCTATTTCTCCCATCCACCAACCCCTGGAAAGCACTTTTATACTGTAAACTTGGGTTTGACTTTCTTTTCAGATTTCACATAAATGTGACACCATTTGGCATTCTTTGCCTGGTCTATTTCACTCTGTGTAATACCCACCAGCTTTGTCTATGATGTCACAAATGAGAGGATTTCTTTTTATAACTGAATAATATTCAACTATTATATATGTAAATATGTGTATATTCACATATATGTATATACACGTACATACATACGTGTGTGCCACATTTTCTTGATTCATTTATCAGTTGTCATGCACTAAGGTTGTTTCCATACCTTGTCTATTGTGAATAACGCTGCTGTGAACGTGGATGTGCAGATAGGTTTTTGAGATGATTTCGCTTCCTTGGGATATATGCCCAGAAATGGAATTGCTGGGATCATACAGTAGTTCTAAATAAAAATTCTTCAGGAAACTCCGTACTGTTTTCCATAATGACTGTACTAGTTTACATTCCTACCAACAGTGTACAAGGGTTTCCTTTTCTCCACAGCCTTGCATTATCATTTTTTGATAATTGACAGCCTAACAGGTATAAGGGGATGTCACCTTGGTTTTATTCTGCATTTCCCTGATAATTAGCAATGTTGAGCACTTTTTCATGTACCTATTGGCTACCTATATGTTTTCTTTAGAAAAATGTCTATTCAGATCCTTTGTCCATTTTTAAATTGAATTACTTGACTTTTTGCTATTGAACTGCATTCCTTATACATTTTGGATATTAACGCCTTATCAGATATGTGGTTTGAATTTTTTATTGAGGTATAATTGCTTTACAATATTGTTTGTTTCTGCTGTACAACGAAATGAATCAGCTATATGTATACAAATATCCCCTCCCTCTTGGGTCTCCGTCCTACCCCATCCCCCATGCTACTCATCGGGGTCACCACAGAGCATTGAGTAGAGTTTCCTGTGCCTACAGCATATTCCCACTAGTGTGTGTTTTAACTATTCTGTGCCAATCCCAATATCCCCACTCATCCCCCTTCTCCCCCAACCTGTGTCCACATGTCTGTTCTGTCTGCATCTCTCTTCCTGCCCTGCAAATAAATTTATCTGTACCATTTTTTAGATTCCACATACATGTGCTAATATACGATATTTGTTTTTTTCTTTCTGACTTACTCCACACTGTATCACAGTCTCTAGGTCCATCGACTCTCTACAGAAGACCCAATTTCATTCCTTTTAATGTGGAGAGGGCAATGGCACCCCAGTCCAGTACTCTTGCCTGGAAAATCCTGTGGGCAGAGGAGCCTGATGGGCTGCAGTCCATGAGGTTGTGAAGATTCTGACACAACTGAGTGACTTCACTTTCACTTCTCACTTTCATGCACTGGAGAAGGAAATGGCAACCCACTCCAGTGTTCTTGCCTGGAGAATCCCAGGGACAGGTGAGCCTGGTGGGCTGCCGTCTATGGGGTCACACAGAGTCGGACATGACTGAAGCGACTTAGTAGCAGCAGCATATACCCAATAGAGGAATTGCTGTGTGATATGTTATTTCTATTTTTAGTTTTTTTTAAGGAACCTCCATACAGTTCTCCATAGAGTCTATCAGTTTACATTCCTACCAACAGTGCAAGAGGGTCCCCTTTTCTCCATACACTCTCTAGTATTTATTGTTTGTAGATTTTTAATGATGGCCATTCTGACCATGCAAGGTGATACCTCTTTGTAGTTTTTTTTAAATTAATTTAATTGGAGGCTAATTACTTTACAATATTGTAGTGGTTTTTGCCGAACATTGACATGAATCAGCCATGGGTGCACATGTGTTCCCCATCCAGAGCTCCCCTCCCACCTCCCTCCCCATCCTATCCCCCAGGATCATCCCAGTGCACCAGCCCTGAGCACTCTGTCGCATGCATCAAACGTGGACCAGCGATCTGATTCACATATGATAATATACTTGTTTCAATGCTACCCCCTCAGATCATCCCACACTCACCTTCTCCTACAAAATCCAGGACAGTTCTCTACATCTGTGTCTCTCTTGCTGTCTCACATATAGGGTCATTGTTACCATCTTTCTAAATTCCATATTGCATTTCTCTAATGATTAATGATGTTGAGCATCTTTGTATGAGTTTGTTGACCATCTGTATATGTCTTCTTTGGAGAAATGTCTATTTAGGTCTTCTGCCCATTTTTCTTTTTTTTTTTTTGGATATTCATTTGCATGCGCTGTTTATATTATTTTGGAGGTTAATCTTTATTATTTGCTTTGTTTGCAAATGTTTTCTCCCATTCTGAGGGTTGTCTTTTTCTTTTATGGTTTCTTTTGCTGTGCGAAAGCTTTTAGGTGTAATTAGGTCCATTTGTTTATTTCTGTTTTTATTTTATTTAGAAGATGGGTCAAAAAAGATTGTGATGCAATTTATGTCAAAAAGTGTTCTTACTGTGTTTTCCTCTAAGTTTTACAGTGTCTGGTCTTACATTCAGGTCTTTAATCCATTTTGAATTTATTTTTGTGTATGGTGTTAGGGAGTTTTCTAATTTCATTGTTTTACCTTAGCTGTCCAATAACCTGTATTGAAAAGCTGTCCTTTCTCCATTATATATTCTCACCTTCTCTGTTATAGACTAGTTGGTTATATGTGTGTAGGTTTATCTCTGGGTTTGCTATTGGAAATATTTTCTTCCATTTCTTGGTTGTCTATTCATTTTGTTGATGGTTTCCTTTGCTGGGCAGAAACTTTGAAATCTGATGTAGTCCTACTTTGGTTATTTTGCTTTTGTGGACTTTGCTTTTTGTTTTACTTCTGGCTGTGCTGGGTCTCTTGTGGTGCGAGGGCTTCTCATTGAGTGTTGTTGAGGAGCGCAGGCTCTGGACACATGGGCGTCAGTTATTGTGGCACACAAGCTTCAGTAGTGGTAGCATGCTGGCTTGGGAGTTGCAGCTCCTGGGCTCCAGGATGTGAGCTCATGTGTTGCTCATGTGTAGCTGTGGCACATGGGCTCAGTTGCTCTGCAGCACATGGAATATTCTTGAACTAGGGATTGAATCTGTGCACCCTGCATTGGCAGGTGGATTCTTACCAACTGTGCCACTAAGGAAGCCCTGACCATCTATACATGTGTTTATTTCTGGGCTCTCTATTCTATTCCGTTGGTCTGTGTGTCAGTTTTTATGCCAGTACTATGCTGTTGTGATCCCTATGTGTGTGTTAGTCACTCAGTTGTGTCTGACTCTTCGCAACTCTGTGGACTGTTACCCACCAGGTTCCTCTGTCCATAGGATTCTCCAGGCAAGAGAACTGTGTAGCCATTCCCTTCTCCAGAGGATCTTCTCGACCCAGGGATGGAACCCAGGTCTCCCACATTACAGGCAAATTCTTTACCATCTGAGTCACTATCACTGTAGCTTTGTAAAGTAGAAATCAAGGTGTGATACCTTTGGCTTTGTTCCTCATTCTCAGTATTCCTCCAGGTATTTTGATTGTTTTGTGATTCCATACAAGTTTTAGAATTGTTTTATTTCTGTGAAAAATACCGATGGAATTTGGATAGAAATCGCGCTGAATCTGTAGGTGGCTTTGAGTATATGGACATTTTAGCACTATTAATTATTCCACTCCACCAGCACAGAACATCTTTTCATTTACTTTTGTCTTCTTCAATTTCTTTTATCATTTATAATTTTTATAGCACAGATATTTCACCTCTTTGGTTAAATTTATTCATAGGTATTGTTTTTGATGCTACTGTAAATGGAATTGTTTTCTTCTCTGTTTGGTGGTGGTATATAGAAATGCAAGTGATGTTAAATTGATTTGGTATTCAGCAATTTTATTAAATTTATTAGTTCTGACAGCTGTTTTTGGTGTTGTCTTTTGAGTTTTCTGATTAAATGTCATGTAATCTGCAAACAGAGACAATTTTACTTTTTATTTTCCCATTTGAGTGCCTTTTATTTTCTTATCTTGCCTAATTGCTCTGGCTGAGACTCCCAGTACAATATCAAAGAAAAGTGATTAGAGTGGTTACCTTGATCTTATTCCTTGTCTTGAAAGTTTTCAGCATTTTATCATTAAGTATAATGTTAGCCATGGATTTATATATGGCCTTTACTATGTTGTAGTAAGTTCCTCCATACCCAGTTTATTGAGAGTTTTTACCATCAATGAATGTTAAATTTTGTCAAATGCTTTTTCTGCATCTATTGAGAGGATTATATGACTTTTATCCTTAGTTATGTTGATATGATGTATCACATTTATTGATTTTCAGATGTTGAGTCATCCTTGCATTCTCTGGAATAAATCATGGTGTATGATTCTTTCAATGTGTTGTTGAATTCAGTTCACCAATATTGGTTGAGGGTTTTTGCATGGTCAAATATGACCAGAGCTTCCACTTGAAAACAAAGTTAGGAATAGGTGTGCGTGATACATCTAGGGTAGGTATGCTTAAATTTAAAGTACTAATTATTTTTTTTAAATTAGGCCTGACACTTTTTACATTTGTCCTAGGGTCAAGTTAGCAATGATATTTGTTTTAAAATCATGCACCACTGTAAAAAAAAAAAAAAGTTACAGTAAGATGCTTTTTAGCTTTCCCTTTCACAATTTTTGCTATATATGTGAAACTAGCTCTTTAAAACAACTCAGTTTAAACGTAATTTATCAAGCTCTAAATCACTACTATAAACTGGATAACATTATTGCTGGTCATGAGCAAAAGATAAATGCAAGTAAAAATGGTTGTTAAATTCCAGCTGGTTACAATTACTTCCCAATTTTTTTTTGTTGGAGATATTATCAGTACCAGAAAGATTTTAAAGATTTAATAACACCAAACTGAGACTTGGTGAAAATTAAAAGATGTTTGAATATTAAGGAAACGGAAAAAGAATAGAAAAAACATTTCCTTATAATAGTTCAACATATACGTAATGCGGTTGTTGTGGCACCACCGAAAACCATCAGAAGTACCAAACAGCTGTGAAGCAACTAATATTGCACATCTTCCTCCACTAAGATTCATGTAGAAAACCTGACTTATGAGAAGATTTAGCTATGGAATAGGAATAAAAAAAAAATTCTTTATTTCACTAAAAGCTAACCTAGATAACACCTTTGGGATCATCCCAGTTGATCTGTTTTGCAGTATTGCTGCAAACAACATTTGTAGTGTGTATCCCTTGATCTGTTGACCTGTATCTTAACACACCATCTGCCTTCTACTCTTCAAAGCGAAGTTCATCCTCCTTTGCAAAATTTCTTTGGCTCAGTAAGGACTCTAGGCACCCAGCCTGGAGCATCATCCTGAGGGTGGTGAGCAAAGCCTGAGACGTGCACTAGGTGATGCTCTCAGGATCACACATCAGCAGGAACACACCTTGACCTCAAAGGTGAGAAGAGATTCAAACCCAGGCAGTCATTCCCTACCACTGGCCAATGTGTCAAGCCAACAACCAGGTACTTGCAACATGAGAAAGATGGAAATCACAAGGTATCATGACAAGTGCAAAAACTTTCAAAGGTTTGAACAGCAGACTTTTATGATAATTGATCACATTGTCGTTGCCCTGCAGGGAAAGCTGGGCAGAGTCACCTCATTCCTGATGAGCCCTGCAGTTGCTCCCCAAGGTACATTAACCAGGGCTGCAGGTAGCAATCACTTGAGGACTTTTAAATGCCCACAGCCAGCCTCATTCCTAAGTACTGTGTTTTAACTGGTATGTAGTAGTTGCAGATGTATTTACAAAGAGCTCCCCAAGTGGTTGTGAGGTGCAGTCAGGGTTGAGAGCCAAGAAGACCTCCTACTTAGCAGACAGTGCCCACCTGTGGAACGTGAGCATCAGTCAAGGACCCTGGACTGGATGAGGGATGGGAGGGTGAAGCAGGCACCTCCAGGGTTAGATGCCAAGACTGTGCTGGTGGCTGCAGCAGGCCAGCTGTGCTGTCTACCGGGAAATAGGCAGCCTAGATTTCTGGGCCAGAGGTGATCACTGTAATAACCGGTAAAATAACATTAGAAAGAAAATGGCTTTTAAAAATTCCCATGGAAAGTTTAACTTGGGTTAATAAAGATCTATTTGTTTAACTTGAAGCATATTTATCTCTGCAGTTCACATCTCATGACTGGAGAAGAGTCATCAGTTGACCTAGTTAGTACCATCCTTTCTTCCTTTTTTCAATGTGCCTAGTTTTTTGTGTGATTTTTTTTTGTTGTTGTTTATTTTCTTTCTTCTTAAAGATATTTTAGCTGAAGTATAGTTGATTTACAATATGTGTTAGTATTAGGTGTACAGCAAAGAGATTCAGATAGATAGATATATATATCCTTTTTCAGACTTTTTTCTACATATGGGTTATTACCTACAGGTAGATTCTTATTTAATTGCCTGTTGCTTTAAGCTAAGGTTATATGTGGACTTTTGAAGGCAGGATGAAATCCATGTTATCTAGAAGCAGACACTTCTCCAGCTATACTCTGTGTAATTTCTCATTTTCAAATGGCTGGTTATATAAAGTGGTGCTACTCAAACAATATTTATGAATGAAACAGAGTAGATAGAACATTGAATTTCAGCTGATTTCAAACATTTATTTAATAAAAAGAAGTATCATTTATTCAGAATGATAGATTAAAAATAAGTAAAATGACTTCATAGAATCACCCCCATCTTCCTTTGTTAGCGCCAGCAGAGGCATCATAGTGTCTCATTTGAAATTCTGGCAGGATCTGCACATCCTCTCCTCCCACAGGTTAGAGCTCCATGTGCTGATTCTGAGTGACAGGAACAAATGTCATTCCAATCACCCTCTCTGCAGGAGGAGGACTCCTGGGTGTGATGCTGGTCTTCTCCCTTGCTGGGGTATTACGAAGCTTAATTAATGTTTGCAAAACACTTGGAGGACCTTCTATAGAAATCACTATGTAACTGCAAAAGATTACTGTGAGGGAAAATGCTAGTAAAATTTACTGGGAGAGGAAGGGAGTTTAATTGGTAAATCTTATGCTTTACTTTGAAAATTATGTCAGAAGCAAATCGATTTTATAAGCACCCAGGAATAAAGGGAGTTATCAAGAATAGTGGTCTATAAATCCAAGGTATTAAGTGTCATGGCTCAGTTTAATTTTGTTTAAATTCATAATATTAGTACAAACCTAACCACCTCCATTAAAACCATTTGTTACAGAGATTAAGATACGCTGTTTATTTGTTATCTGTCTCCTAAAAGAGCCCTTGTGTGTGAGGATCTTTAGTTTTCTGTGAAGCTGAACCAGGAAACACACCCCAACCACCAAGATCATAATTGGATTTACTTTGAGGTCTTCCCTTCTCCACATATCTTTTGAATGCCTGTCAGTGCTGCCTAGTTGTGTTTGATTACTTCTCGGGAAACTTCAGCATCAGAAGCATTTTATTAGTTTTTGGGTTTTCTTTTGAAACAGAACATCTGAGCTGAACTCGTTTGTCTAGTAACACAATTTCACAACCATATAACTCGTAGTGGTTTCTCTTACCTCCTGCTCCCACCCCCACCCCCTGCCCAGTCCATCTTATGGTACGAGGTTAATCTTATCTATTGATTCTCATTTCAGGGCTTATGGATTAAGTAGAATAATTATTTGAGCTAATTCATAGAAACCAAGGTTTGCAAACCCTTGTTACTGTGTGGCTCAGGGCTTGAATAGCCAGATGCTGAGCAGCCAAATTCAGAACTGTGCTTTCTCATGGGTCCAAAGCCAAGTCAGCTTATATCCCAACCTGCAGGAGCTGGAGTCTAGATCCCAAGGGCCATCCCTTGTCCAGGCTGTGGGACAACACCCCAACTGTTAAGAGAGCAGATGGCCTGCTGCAGCAATGCAGGATTTGCCAACATCTTTCTTTACCCAGGAAGAGGTGTTGATCCAAGACATTGCTAGAATGCATTGGAAGCGGTGACCAAGAATGAAATGGAGGGGATTGAAAAGATAAGATTCTCCAAGAGAACAGGCAAAAATATGGTAATGATTTCGTTAGGTCTCAGGTTTCGCTTTCATGCATTGGAGAAGGAAATGGCAACCCACTCCAGTGTTCTTGCCTGGAGAATCCCAGGGACAGAGGAGCCTGGTAGGAGGCCGTCTATGGGGTCGCACAGAGTTGGACACGACTGAAGCAACTTAGCAGCAGCAGGTATGAACAAGTCTCAAGGTAAGAGATAGGAGCTAGAGACCTCTGGTCATCAAACTAAGGCATGACGCTTGGACTGGGATCCAGAGAACACAGGGATAACGTCAAAGATGAAAGTGTTGCCAAACTGAACTTCATTCTGCCTGCCTGCCTCATTGTGAAGCTGATTTACTGACACCAGGTTATAGTGGAGGAAACTACAGTGTTTACTGCAGGTACCAAGCAAGGAGAATAGGCAGCTCATATTCAAAAGACCCAAGCTCTTTGATGGCCTTCAAGGAAGGGTTTTTAAAGGTAACATTAGGGCTGAGGGGTACATGGCTTTCTTCTGATTGGTTGGTGGTTAAGCAACAGAGTGATATTCCAGGAATCTTGATAATCAACCTTCTGGTTCCAACCAGTCTGGGGTTTATGTTTGTGGTCAGCATGTAGCCACCATCCTCCACCTGGGCCACTGTCTTAGTTTCTCAGAACAACTAAAGATATGAGTCAGATTGTTAGGTATATTCCTTGAGGAAAGCTAGGATTGTCTTCTTGCAGATCTAGGGTAATTACTTCTCTTGAGAAAGAGGTTAATCATAAACTCTGTAGGGAGTTCAGTTTTAGAGGGGACTCGGGTTTCCCCTGTGGCTCAGCTGATAAAGAATCCATCTGCAATGTGGGAGACCTGGGTTCAATCCCTGGGTTGGGAAGATCCCCTGGAGAAGGAAAATGTCACCCACTTCAGTATTCTGGCCTGGAGAATCCCATGGACTGTATAATTCATGGGGTTGCAAGAGACACAACTGAGCGACTTTCACTTTCTGTTCAGTTTCAAAAGCAAGGAACAGTGGCCAGAGTTAAGTTTTTCTGAGAGGGCAAGTGGTGGCTTGTGTATACCATTGTTCTACAGCACTCATCTGATCAGGTCTCATTTCTGCTTACAAACCTTGAGTTCCTCTGTTCTCCGTGAATTTAGGTTCTTGATGTCTCATCACAGCAATAGTTCAGTGAGAGAGAAAGTTATAGGTAAGGATTTATTTAAAGAGAAACACACACCACAGGCATAGTGTGAGCCATCTCAGAAGGTGAGAGAGAGGCCTAAAATATGGTGTGGTTAATTTTTATGGGCTGAGTAATTTCACAGGCTAATTAGTGGGTGAATTATTCCAATTATTTTGGGAAGGGGTGGAGATTTCCAGGAATTGGGCCACCATCCATTTTATGGTCTTTGGTTGGCCTTGGAACCGTCATGGTGCTTGTGGGTGTGTCATTTAGCATGCTAATATATTTCAGTTAGTGTATAATGAGCTTCAAGGTCCACAGGAAGTCAAATCTTCCACTATCTTGAACCAAATTGGTTCCAAGCAGTTTTTGTCATGTCCTATGGATATGTCATTCTTTTAAAGGTTGAATCCTGCACCCTTCCCTCTTGACTATCTTCTTTATCTAATCCTTTTAAGGATTAGATAGGGTCTATCTAGATAGGATCTATCTTTATCCTTTTATCTAATTCAGTTCAGTTGAGTTGCTCAGCCGTGTCTCTTTGCAACCCCATGAATTGCAGCACACTAGGCCTCCCTGTCTATCACCATCTCCCCGAGTTCACTCAAACCCACGTCCATTGAGTCGGTGATGTCATCCAGCCATCTCATCCTCTATCGTCCACTTCTCCTCCTGCCCCCAATCCCTCCCAGCATCAGAGTCTTTTCCAATGAGTCAACTCTTCACATGAGGTGGCCAAAGTACTGGAGTTTCAACTTTAGCATCAGTCCTTCCAAAGAACACCCAGGACTGATCTCCTTCAGAATGGACTGGTTGGATCCCTATTATCTTGATTATCTTCACCTTGATTATCCTCTATGGTACAATCAGGACTTCAGATCTGACAATCTGAGCTTTATCATGGCTTCCCAGGTGGTGCAGTGGTGAAAAATCTGTCTGCCAATGCGGGAGATGTGATTCAACCCCTGGGTCAAAAAGATTCCCTGCAGAAGGAAATGGCAACCAACTCCAGTGGTCTTGGGCTTCCCTCATAGCTCAGTTGATAAAGAAACCACCTGCAATGCAGGAGATCCTGGTTTGATTCCTGGGTCAGGAAGATCCCCTGGAGAAGGGAAAGGCTACCCACTCCAGTATTCTGGCCTGGAGAATTCCGTAGGCTGTATAGTCCACGGGGTTGCAAAGAGTCAGGCATGACTGAGCAACTTTCACTTTCACCAGTGGTCTTGCCTGGAAAATTCCATAGACAGAAGAGCCTGGTGGGCTACAGTCCATGGGGTCACAAAGAGTTGGACATGGCTGAGTGCATACATGCACACACACACACACACACCTCACATATGCTACAAGACACAGCAATGGTAGAGAAATCACCCCTCTATCCTTGTGATCCCTCTGTGCTCTGAGAAAAGACTCACTGAGGGACCAGCCTGACCTTGCCTGTTCCCAGATAAGACCCACCTTCACCATTCCTCAGTGACTTGCCTGTTTTATAAAACCTTCAGTTTTCTCCCATTCTGAGACTGTCTTCATTAATGAACGTTCTCTCTATTGCAGTTGCCTGAATAAATCATTTCCTTAACTGCTGGATGCATTTTCTTTCACAAATCCAAACTCCTTAGCAGTTCCCAGAAGGCCCTTCAAAGTCCAAGTCCAGACTCCCCTTTTGCTACTCTTCCAACAAGTCCTAATCTCCAGTGCCATAGTCTACTTGCATCTGACTGTTAGCACCATGTTCTCCTGGGTCTCTCTGCATAAGCTACACCATCTGGGCAGAACTCCTTGCCCACCTCATCTTCCAGCTAGTCCCATAGCATTGCTTAGGACTGAAATGAGCTCTTCCCTTCTTTTGGAAGTCTTCCTCAACCCCCTCCATAACTCAGCATTTTGTTTCCCTACATCAGAGTACTTACCACACTATTTTGGGCATACTGTGTTACAAGTCCTCCATTTACTTACCTTAAAATGGATGAAACACTATTAGACTCAGATATATAGTGGCTGCTGAGAAACTACTCCATAAATGTTTGCTGGAAAAAAATCTGCCTGATTAATGATCACAGGTTTAAAGCGGACTGGCTATGACAGTAACCACCTCTGTGCTGTTTATGTGAGAATGAGCATTGTTGCTGCTCTGGTTTGATTGATGACTTCTCACCCAGATGAGAAGCCCTAATTAAATGTCAAAAGGGTCTAAATTGCAAAGCATGAATTGTCTTTTAATTAAAGGGAGGAAACAATTGAATTAAATGAGCTGATAATTATTAAAGTGACCATGCTGAATCTTGAGACTCATCCTCAGCTCTGGATTAGAGCTGGGGGGTGGGCGTTATAGTATCAAAAGCAGGGTCACATGAAGGAAACCTTGGCCTACCTGAATGAGAGGGTCCTTCCCTACATTCTTGTCTCTTTTACCTTCTTTCTTTCTCCTTCACATTTTAGTTTACTCCTTGCCAAATTATAGTCATTACAGAGGATATACTTTAAAAATTTCTTCCATTCTTATGTCCCATTAATATTTTTTTGTGCTTTTTCTTAATGCACACAAAAGGCAAATTTGAGGTGACTACCTTAAACAATAACCAATATTACTTGTCGTGAGCCAAAAGTCACCCCCCAAATACATAACATATCCTAGGTTTCTAGCCTGTCAAGAAATCTGCTCCATCCTGACAGAGAAGAAAAATTCAAATGGGGCCCCTCCCTAGGGTCCTGACTACCTCTAGAGGTTTCTCCCCTTGATTATCTTCTTTGGATGTGGTAAAAGCCTGTGTTTGAAATTATCATTCAGGTCCTATCTAAAGCCAGGTAGCTAATAAGTCTGGGGAAGCAGTAAAGAATCTGCCTACCAGTGCAGGAGACTCGGGTTTGATCCCTGGATTGGGAAGATTCCCTAAAAAAGGAAATGGCGACCCACTCCAATATTCTTGCCAGGGAAATCCCATGGAGAGAGGAACCTGTTGGCCCAGAGTCCAAGGGGTTACAAAAAGTCAGAAATGACTTAGCAACTAAAACAACTAACAAGTCTCCATTTTAAGGCAAGGCAAGAAAAATGGAAACATAAATTTTTCTGTTTTGGCCTCTGCCCTCACCCCTGGTATGCATTACGCATCTGCATTATGTGCTAACCAGACCTTCCTAGTAGTAGAAATACCGGCTTAACCACGAACATCAGTTTTTTCTCCTTCTGGGGCCAATATCTTAGGAGATAACATTCCTTTTTCAGTTCTGTAAGGGGTTAATGATGACCCACCACTCACATTGCATGTGCAGACATCTTTGAAATGCTAATATATCATTCACCTTCAGTTCAGTTCAGTTGCTCAGTCGTGTCTGACTCTCTGTGACCCCATGAACCGCAGCCTGCCAGACCTCCCTGTCCATCACCAACTCCTGGAGTCCACCCAGACCTATGTCCATTGAGTCGGTGATGCCATCCAACCATCTCATCCTCTCTTGTCCCCTTCTCCTCCTGCCCTCAATCTTTCCCAGCATCAGGGTCTTTTCAAATGAATCAGCTCTCTGCATCAGGGGGCCAAAGTACAGGAGTTTCAGCTTCACCATCACTCCCTCCAATGAATCTCCTAATCTCCTTTAGGATGGACTGGTTGTATCTCCTTGCAGTCCAAGGGACTCTCAAGAGTCCTCTCCAACACCACAGTTCAAAAGCATCAATGCTTCAGCACTCAGCTTTCTTCACAGTACAACTCTCACATCCATACACGACCACTGGAAAAACCATAGCCTTGACTAGACGGACCTTTGTTGGCAAAATAATGCCTCTGCTTTCTAATATGCTGTCTAGGTTGGTCATAACTTTCCTTCCAAGGAGTAAGCGTCTTTTAATTTCATGGCTGCAGTCACCATCTGCAGTGATTTGGGAGCCCAGAAAAGTAAAGTCAGCCACTGTTTCCCCATCTACTTGCCATGAAGTAATGGGACTGGATGCCATGATCTTCGTTTTCTGATTGTTGAGCTTTATTTAAGCAAACTTTTTCACTCTCCTCTTTCACTTTCATCAAGAGGCTCTTTAGTTCCTCTTCACTTTCTGCCATAAGGGTGGTGTCATCTGCATATCTGAGGTGATTGATATTTCTCCCGGCAATCTTGATTCCAGCTTGTGCTTCTTCCAGCCCAGTGTTTCTTATGATGTACTCTGCATAGAAGTTAAATAAGCAGGGTGACAATATACAGCCTTGATGTACTCTTTTTCCTATTTGGAACCAGTCTGTTGTTCCATGTCCAGTTCTAATGGTTGCTTCCTAACCTGCAAACAGGTCAGGTGGTCTGGTATTCCCATCTCTTTCAGAATTTTCCACAGTTTATTGCGATCCACACAGTCAAAGGCTTTGGCATAGTCAATAAAGTAGAAATAGATGTTTTGGGGGAACACTCTTACTTTTTTTTGATGATCAAGCAAGACAGCAATTGATTTAGAACAGATTGGTCAGATGACTTGGGGTGGGCGTGGCGTAGCAGGGAGACTGAGTCTCACCTAATGGAAGTTCTTAGCTTAAATACTTGATTATGACTTATTTGTGTTACTAACTGTATTACCTGTATTCTGCCTATTTTACTAGATTGTTTCTTTCTTTTAAATTTTTGTCTGTGCTGGGTCTTCATTGCTGCGTACGCTTTTCTCTAGTTCCAGCAAGTGGGGACCGCTCTCCAGTTGCAGTGCATGAGCTTCTCCTTGAAGTGGCTTCTCCCATTGCAGAACACAGGCTCTAGAGTGTGCAGGCTCCAGTGGTTGTGGCACTTGTGGCTCCCGGGCTCCAGAGCACAGGCTCAATAGTTGTGGAGATGGGCTGAGTTGCTCTGCAGCACGTGGAATCCTCCCAGATCAGGGATCGAACCAGTATCTTCTGTATTGGCAGGTGGATTCTTTATCACTGAGCCACCAGGGAAGCCCTAGATCATTCTTGAATTACTAAACATGTGACCAAAACTCAGAGCAAATTAATGATTAGGTGACTTGAAACAATTGACCAACTATGTAGTTCTATAAGAGCAATGATTGTGATAGTGTAACTCTAGATATGGGAAGAAGCAGCTAAAAGGAACCACTTCTTGGACCATAACAGACTAGTAAGACAAGTGGTCGAAAGGCTTTTGGCTACAAATCCTTGCCTGATGTGGGAATGAGTATTCCCAGCACATGGCAAATTAGTCATGAAATGCCTCCCAAATTTTGGTTGAAATTAAGATAAAAAGGGAAGGGGTTGTGGCATAATGTTGCCCACAATTCAGTTCTACAAGAACCAAGCCATTAGCCACTTAGCCACTGTAGTCATTGACCTACATCACATTCTGCAAGGAATTCAGGGCAAAGATCAGGATGAAGCACTCTGTTCTCTAGGAAAACTGGAAAAATGGGGCTTCAGATAGTCAGATGTTTTCAGAAGCTACTTTTCATGAATCTGAATTCATGTATCTTAGAAACCACTAAACCATTAGGGTATCTGTTTCTAACGGCTTGCAGCAACCTTCTACCAAAACATGTACTTCATTGACTGTCCTCCTTTGCCAAAATCACATATATACTGACCTCCCCCTTTGCCTTTTCAGTTCCGTTCTCAGAACTCTCTGAGAGACTGTCTCCCAGGTTATAACCTTTGGTTTGGCTTGCATGAAAATGCCCATTTTTTTCTTCATATCAACTATTAATTTTTTATTGACACCATTGGTCAGGCACCACTGCTGATATGCGTACCACACTTTGGATTACATCGCAGGAGTTCTCAGCATCAAAACAGATGAAAACTTTGTTGCTATCTGTGTCGAGTAGGAATTCCTGATTGTTTTTCGTTTTTGTGCCTGAAACAATTTTGATTAATATCTTCCCTATTTTACTTTCCAACACTTTTAACTACTTCTTCTGTGGTGCTCTGGCCCTTCCTTGTGCATGCACGCTTGGTAACTTCAGCCGTTCCCGACTCTGTGACCCCATGGACTCCTCTGTCCATGAAATACTCCAGGCAAGAATACTGGAGCAGGTTGTCACGCCCTCCTCCAGGGGATCTTCCCAACCCAGAGATCAAACCCACATCTCTTGCATCTCCTGTACTGGCAGGTGGGTTTGTTACCACTAGCACCACCTAGGAAGTGGGCCCTTCATGTCCCTTTAAAAGTCATGCTGTTAGAATTTGGAGCTGACATTTGTTGTTGTTTAGTTGCTAAGTCGTGTCGATGAGCAAGCACCTATTTTAAGGTAACTTACATGGTCTATCTCTATTAATCTTCATAACAAACTTGAGAGATAGGCCTCATCCCTATTCTAGAGATGCTATGAAAATTCTGCTGTCCATTATAGAGCTAAGGATTTAACTGGCCCTGCTGGTTCACCCCTACTGGTGCTGCCTCTGAGAATGAGTTGGAATTTTTTCTGTAGTCACCTCATGGCTGAGCATTGCAGTACCACTGCCTTGAAGTTTCTGCTTGCTATATTCCAAGTGATAAAATCAAATCCATATGCCCCTAACTCATTTTCATTTTGGGATCACTATGACCATTTCATTGAGAGATGGCAGATAGGTTTCGTCTGAATGTCAATGTCAAAACACAAGCAGAAGCTCTGCATTGGGATACCGTTTCAAGGTTTCTCAGGAAAAGATAATTAGAAATGTCTCCCATGGGTTCTGGAGCAGGGCGTGGCAGCATGAGTACCATGCATTTGTGAGGCTTACTGTAATCTTTTCTGGAAATACATCTGTGCTCAGTTGTTCCCAGTTAGCATTTGCATGCTATTTTCACAGTTTATTTATAATATAAAGTTGCTTTTTGGTTTCATATTATTTCTTGGGCCACCCAAGTTTTAAAATTTAAATTCAATTTTGTGAAGGTACTGGCAAATCTTATTATTTCTCTTTACATAACCCAGTATTATCTACCTACCTAAGGTGATATAACATAAACTAATACAAGTACCTAAGAGGGAGCAGCAATATGCCACCCCAAAATGTGCCACTTTTGACATATGGACTGCTTTGAGCTAAAGGCAATTAAGACCCAGCAAACAAGAAAAGTCTCTTTGCCTCTCTCAACTGCCTAAAAGAATTTGTACAGAGGGCCTGGACCAGGACAAGCTAGTACCAAAGGTAACTTTTTATGTCAGAAGACCCATCTGCAGAATTCCGTGGTTGTTCAGTGGTTAAGATTCTGAGCTTCTACTGCATGGTTTGGTCCCTGGTCAGGGAACTAAGATCCCGAAGGCAACAGAAAAATAAAGATTGATTGATTGATTGATTTTTAAAGAGAAAGCTTCACCTGCATGCCATGTCATACAGCTGTTTCCTTCACATCTGCTCTGGACATCTGTCTGTAATTTGTCTTCCTTTCCTTTGAAGCCCCAGGCTCCCATCAGATGAACATGAGCATCAGTTGCCTGGCCAACTTTGAATCTGATGTTTTGATAGGACTCCACTATGTTCAAATTTTGTTTTTCTTCTGTGAATCCATCTTATGTCAGTTTAATGATTAAGCCAGCCAAAGAATATAAAGGGTGTTGAAAGGAAGAAATTTTCCTCTGCCCTTTTAGGTTCTTCTTGCTGATATGAATTAAATAGATGTGAGACAAATTAACAGGAAAAAACCAAACTGAAGCTTAATAACATGTTTACATGGGAGAGACTCACAATAATTGAGTAATTCAGCAAAGTAGCTAAAGCTCACTTTGAATTTCATCCTTAGCTATAGAAAAAGGACTTCCCAAGTGGTACAGTGTTAAAGAACCCGACTGCCAATGCAGGAGACACAAGAGATGTGGGTTTGATCCCTGAGTCAGGAAGATCCCTTGGAGTAGGAAATGGCAATCTACCCCAGTATTCTTGCCTAGAAAATTTCGCAGAGAAATCTGACAGGCTACAGTCTACGGTGCCTCAAAGAGTCAGACAGAACTGAGCAACTAAGCACACACAGCTATGGACAAAAGATGTTGAACATGGGTAGTCAGTCAGAGAAGTTACCAGGAAAAGCACAGTTAATAAGGGTAAATTTGTTATGCAGCTTTAAGTCCTGGCCTTCTCCATCTTTAAGTTCCTAATGAGACACCCTTACAAATGGAGATTTCTCATGTAAGCGTAATCGTTTCTTACAAAACAATACTCCTACATGGTTATCAGTTTATCCTATGTCTGCTTATTTCTTAGAAAATAACCAGCTTAAAACATGCTGGAGAAACATATTTTGGAATGGCAAATTTTGCTCCTCTACGAATGGAAAAAGGAAAGGTTTTCCTGCCTTACATGCTTCATGGAAACAGCCACTAGAATTGTCTGCCTCCATGAGATTTTATAATGTGCTAAAAATAAATTTCACAAAGTATATATTGGGTTTTGTCAATTTTTGTACTTGTGATTCTTAAATCCAAAATTGTTTACCTCTGAAATAAACAAGTCTAAAACCTGTATGCAGGTCAGGAAGCAACAGTTAGAACTGGACGTGGAACAACAGACTGGTTTCAAATAGGAAAAGGAGTACGTCAAGGCTGTATATTGTCACCCTGCTTATTTAACTTCTATGCAGAATACATCATGAGAAATGCTGGGCTGGAAGAAACACAAGCTGGAATCAAGATTGCCAGGAGAAATATCAATAACCTCAGATTTGCAGATGACACCACCCTTATGACAGAAAGTGAAGAGGAACTAAAGAGCCTCTTGATGAAAGTGAAAGAGGAGAGGGAAAAAGTTGGCTTAAACTTCAACATTCAGAAAATGAAGATCATGGCATCCGGTCCCATCACTTCATGGCAAACAGATGGGGAAACAGTGAAACAGAGTCAGACTTTATTTTGGGGGGCTCCAAAATCACTGCAGATGGTGATTGCAGCCATGAAGTTAAAAGATGCTTACTCCTTGGAAGGAAAGTTACAACCAACCTAGATAACATATTGAAAAGCAGAGACATTATCTTGCCAACAAAGGTCTGTCTAGTCAAGGCTATGCCTTTTCCAGTGGTCATGTGTGGATGTGCGAGCTGGACTATGAAGAAAGCTGAGCGCCAAAGAATTGAGGCTTTTGAACTGTGGTGTTGGAGAAGACTCTTGAGAGTCCCTTGGACTGCAAGGAGATTCAACCAGTCCATCCTAAAGGAGATCAGTCCTGAATGTTCTTTGGAAGGACTGTGCTGAAGCTGAAACTCCAATACTTTGGCCACCTGATGTGAAGAGTTGACTCATTGGAAAAGATTCTGATGCTGGGAGGGATTGAGGGCAGAAGGGGACGACAGAGGATAAGATGGCTGGATGGCATCATCGACTCAATGGACGTGAATTTGAGTGAACTTCCGGGAGTTGGTGAGGGACAGGGAGGCCTGGTGTGCTGTGATTCATGGGGTCGCAGAGTCACACACGACTGAGCAACTAAATTGAAACTTAACTGAAAATAAAATAGATTACATAATTCATTTCTGATCTCATAGATCAAATTTTTCCATTTGAAGACCACTTTAAATGTTCAAAAACAACTTTGGTTATTTAATAAGAGTTTTACCATTTAAATTGTTAACTTGGATTCAATAAGTGATTTTGAAAATTTATCTATGGTTTTTCAGTTCAGTTCAGTCACTCAGTCGTGTCCGATTCTTTGTGACCCCATGAATCACAGCACGCCAGGCCTCCCTGTCCATCACCAACTCCCAGATTTCATTCAAACTCATGTCCTTTGAGTTGGTGATGCCATCCAGCCATCTCATCCTCTGTCGTCCCCTTCTCCTCCTGCCCCCAATCCCTCCCAGCATCAGAGTCTTTTCCAATGAGTCAACTCTTCACATGAGGTGGCCAAAGTACTGGAGCTTCAGCTTCAGCATCATTCCTTCCAAAGAACACACCCAGGGCTGATCTCCTTTAGAATGGATTGGTTGGGTCTCCTTGCAGTCCAAGGGACTCTCAAGAGTCTTCTCCAATACCACAGTTCAAAAGCATCAATTCTTTGGTGCTCAGCTTTCTTTAAGGTACCAAATAATCACTTTTCTTTCTTTATATACTTAAGGAGACCTTAGATAACTAGTTGGCAAATAGATTTCCAATGAGTATCCGACAAGGTCATATTTTCTAATATTCAGACAAAATTCTTTTCCCTGATATAATTGTTGGTATAAGCAAGGAATATGTATGGCAGAAAGGGAGTGGAAACATACACATATTATTATGGCTAAATTTAAAACGGTTAGCTTGTGTTCTAGAGTGGGGAAGGCATAGGTGATTTTCCCTGTAAAAACTCTTACTCATAATTTAAGAAAATGAAGTTCTAAGAAGTATTTCATCTTTGAGTTATTCATAATTAGAATATTCTAAGCTTAGAATTTGCATACTGATTCTTAGTTTAAAAAAAAAATCGGTCCTGAAAACTAAAATTACCTGCTCTGAATTAGTGTTTTCTGGGAGAGTTTTGCCTCTCTATTCCCCCAACCAAAGGCAGATGAAATAAGAGCAAGCAGAGTCATATGGCAGTCTCAAGAGAAAATTCATTTTAATTGCATTGATCTTACTTCATAAGGTTAAATACAATTGTTCCCCAAGTTATATATCATTTTTATTGAGGTTAATGTTGAGTCAAGATCTAATTTCAGCAGCTCCTTAAAGTTATTTGAACTGTTTCCTCCAGCTACATGATGATACTTATTGTTCATTTGAAATTCCAATTCACGACATCTCATTCCATTCATGTGTAGTTGGATATGCTTTTGTGTTTCAAAATAAGAGCATGTGCTAGTCGAGCAAAGAAACTTAAGAGGACTTCAATTTCTGAACTATGGTCAAATTGATAACATAAAATAAGTTTGTGGTGGTTTAGAAAGGTTTTACAATCTGGCCTCACATTGTTTGACACTCCTCCCATTAACAGGGGAAGTCTATACCCCTCTCATGGAATTTGGGTAGGTTTTGAAGATTTCAACAATAGAGTTCAGCAGAAGTAACACTGAATGCTTGGTGAAAACTACAAAACTTGTTTGCTGATAAACTGGTTGTTGTTGTTCATTCCCTCAATCATATCCGACTCTGCTATCCCATGGATTACAGCACACCAGTCTTCCCTGTCTTTCACTGTCTCCCAGGATTTACTCAAATCCATGTCCATTGAATTGATTGATGCCATCCAACCATCTCATCTGTCACCCCTTTCTCCTGCCCTCAATCTTCCCCAGCATCAGGGTCTTTTCCAGTGAGCCAGCTCTTTGCATCAGGTGGTCAAATTATTGGAGTTTCAGGTTCAGTATCAGTCCTTCCAAGGTATATTCAGTGCTGATTTCCTTGAGGATTGACTGGTTTGAGCTCCTTGCTGTCCAAGGGACTCTCAACAGTCTTCGCCAGCATCACAATTCAAAAACATTAATTCATTGACGCTCAGCCTTCTTTATGGTCCAACTCTCACATTTGTACATGATTACTGGAAAAACCATAGCTTTGACTATACAGACCTTTGTCAGCCAAATGATGTCTCTCTTTTTTAATACGCTGTCTAGGTTTGTCATGGCTTTTCTTCCAAGGAGGAAGCGTCCTTTAATTTCATGGCTACAGTCACCATCCACAGTGATTTTTGAGCCAAAGAAAATAAAGTCTGTCACCGTTTCCGTTCCCCACCCCTCCATCTATTTGCTTTGAAGTGATGGGACTGTATGCCGTGATCTTAGTTTTTTGAAAGTTGAGTTTTAAGCCAGCTTTTTCACTCTTATCTTCATCAAGAGGCTCTTTAGCTCCTCTTAGGTTTCTGCCATTAGGATGGTATCTGCATATCTGAGGTTATTGATATTTCTCCCAGCAGCAGTGTTGATTCCAGCTTGATCTTCATCCAGCCCAGCATTTCACATGATGTACTCTGCATATAAGTTAAATAAGCAGGGTGACAGTATACAGCCTTGGCATACTCCTTTCCCAATTTTGAACCAGTCTGTCATTGCATGTCCAGTTCTAATGTTGCTTCTTGACCTGCATACAGGTTTCTCAGGATGCAGGTAACGTAGTCTGGTATTTCCATCTCTTTAAGAATTTTTCCACAGAGATTCCTTAAAACACAGGAAATAGAACTGCCATACGACCCAGCAATCCCACTGCTGGGCATACACACCAAGGAAACCAGAATTGAAAGAGACACGTGTATCCCAATGTTCATCGCAGCACTGTTTATAATAGCCAGGACATGGAAGCAACCTAGATGTCCATCAGCAGAGGAATGGATAAGAAAGCTGTGATACATATACACAATGGAGTATTACTCAGCCTTTAAAAAGAATACATTTGAATCAGTTCCAATGAGGTGGATGAAACTGGAGCCTATTATACAGAGTGAAGTAAGCCAGAAAGAAAAACACCAATACAGTATACTAATGCATATATATGGAATTTAGAAAGATGGTAATGATAACCTTGTATGTGAGACAGCAAAAGAGACAGATGTATAGAACAGTCTTTTGGACTCTGTGGGAGAGGGCGGGGGTGGGATGATTTGGGAGAATGGCATTGAAACGTGTATAATATCATATGTGAAACAAATCGCCAGTCCAGGTTTGATGCATGATACTGGATGCTTGGGGCTGGTGTACTGGGATGACCCAGAGGGATAGTATGGAGAGGGAGGTGGGAGGGGGGTTCAGGATGGGGAAAACGTGTACACCTGTGGCGGATTCATGTTGATGTATGGCAAAACCAATACAATATTATAAAGTAATTAGCCTCCAATTAAATAAATAAATTTTATATATATAAAAGAATTTTCCGCAGCTTGCTGTGATCCACACAGTCAAAAGGTTTAGAGTAGTCAATGAAGCAGATGTTTTTTCTGGAACACGTGCATTTTCTATGATCCAATGGACATTGGGAATTTGATCTCTGCTTGCTCTGCCTTTTCTAAACTCAGATTGTACATCTGGAAGTTCTCAGTTCACACACTGCTGAAAGCTAGCTTGAAGGATTTTGAACATTGCCTTGCTAGCACGTGAAAGGAGCACAGTTTCTGGTAGTTTGAACATTCTTTGGCACTGCCCTTCTTTGGGATTGGCATGAAAACTGACCTTTTCCAGTCCTGTGTTGACCGCTGAATTTTCCAAATTTGCCGACATATTGAGTGCAGCCCTTTAACAGCATCTTTTAGAATTTTAAATAGCTCACCTAGAATTCCATCACCTCCACTAGCTTTGTTTATAGTAATGATTCCTAAGGCTTACTTGACTTCACACTCCAGGATGTCTGGCTCTAGGTGAGTGACTACACCATCCTGGTTATCCTGTTCATTAAGAACTTTTTTATACACTTCTTCTCTGCATTCTTGACACCTCTTCTTAATCTCTTCTGCCCCTGTTATGTCCTTTATTGTGCCCAAAGTTAAGTTGCTCAGTCGTGTCTGACTGTTTGCAACCCCATGGACTGTAGCCCACCAGGCTCCTCCGTCCATGGGATTCTCCAGGCAAGAATCCTGGAGTGGGTTGCCATTTCCTTCTCCAGAGGATCTTCCCGACCTAGGGATCGAACCCAGGTCTCCAACATTAGAGGCAGATACTTTAACCTGTGAGCCACCCCCATCCTTACATGAAATGTTCCCCTGATATCTCTAGTTTTCTTGAAGAGATCTCTAGTCTTTCCCATTCTCTTATTTTCCTCTACTTCTTTGCATTGTTCATTGGGACTCTGAATTCTGTTGGGCATATCTTCCCTTTCTCCTCTGCTTTTTGCTTCTCTTCTTTTCTCAGCTATTTGTAAAGCTTCTTCAGACAAGCACTTTGCCTTCTTGCATTTCTTTCTCTTTGGGATGGTTTTGGTTGCTGCCTCCCATACAATGTTACAAACCTCTGTCCATAGTTCTTCAGGCACTCTGTCTACCAGATCTAGTCCTTTGAATCTATTTGTCACATCCAATTATAATCATAAGGGATTTGATTTAGGTCATACCTGAATGGCCTAGTGGTTTTCCCTACTTTCTTCAGTTTTAGTCTGAATTTTGTAATAAGTTCATGATCTAAGCCACAGTCAACTCCCGGTCTTGTTTTTGCTGACTGTATAGAGCTTCTCCATCTTTAGCTGCAAAGAATATAATCAATCTAATTTTGGTATTAACCATTTGGAGATATCTATGTGTAGTCACCTCTTGTGTTGTTGGAAAAGGGTGTTTGCTGTGACCAATGTATCCTCTTGACAAAACTATTAGCCTTTGTCCTGCTCCATCCTGTACTCCAAGGCCAAACTTGCCTATTATTCCAGGTATCTCTTGACTTCCTACTTCTATATTCCAATCCCCTGTGATAAAAGGATGTCTTGTTTTGGTGTCTATTTTAGAAGATCTTGCAGGTCTTCTTAGAACTGTTCAATTTCAGCTTCTTTGGCATAAGTGGTTGGAGCATAGACTTGGATTACTGTGATGTTGAATGGTTTGCCTTGGAAAGGAAGAGAGATCATCCTGTCGTTTTTGAGATTGCACCCAACTACTGCATTTCGGACTCTTGCTGATTATGAGGGCTACTCCATTTCTTCTAAGGGATTCTTGCCCACAGTAGTAGATATAATGATCATTGAATTAAATTCCCCCATTCCCATCCATGTCTATTTTAGTTCACTGATTCCTAAGATGTTGATGTTCCTTTTTACCATCTCCTGCTTGACCACGTCCAATTTACCTTGACTCATGGAGCTAACATTTCAAGTTCCTATGCAATATTAATTACTCCTTACAGCACTGGATGTTACTTTCACCATTAGACATATCCACAGCTTAGCGTCATTTCTGCTTTGGTCCAGCTGCTTCATTATTTCTGGAGCTATTAGTCATTGCCCTCTGGTCTTCCCCAGTAGCATATTAGACAGCTTCCAACCTGGGGGGCTCATCTTCTGGTATCATATCTTTTTATCTTTTCATATTGTTCAAGAATATTACAGTGGTTTTGCCATTCCCTCCTCCAGTAGACCATGTTCTGTTAGAGCTCTCCACTATGACCTGTCCATCTCGGGTGGTCCTGCACAGCATGACCCATAGCTTCGTTGAGTTATGCAAACCCCTGTGCCACAACAAGGTTGTGATCCATTAAGTGGCATATTTATTAGTTTCCCTCTTTTTGATCAAGAGTATCACAGTAATTCTAGACTTGTCATACCTTGATATGTTTGCTATATAGGGGGCAGTTAGCATGTCTGTTTAGTTCACAGGTTTTTAAGTCAGGAGAAATCATATCCTAGGAACTATATCCCAGGAGTCTCATCCACTTCCAGACCTGATTTTGATAGCTAGACCTCAAGCCTAAACTTGTAAAATCATGGGACTTTTGCGAGTTCTTGATAGAGAGTGAGTATGTTTTGTATGTTGTAAGAATGAAAGTATATTTACATATGTAAATATTTACATATTTATGGCCACTGGGTCAATTGTAGAGGTTGAAAAACTTGGCCACAAATTCTTTGACACTGTTCTCTTTAAAAGGTGAGGTGCTATAGACTCCCCCAATCCATGAGCACCATTATCTTTCCATTTCTTGTGTCATCTTCAGTTTCCCTCATTAATGTCTTAACGTTTTTGGCGTATAGATCTTTCACCTAATTGGTTAAATTTATCCCTAAGTATTCCGCTGTTTTTGATGCAGTTTTAAGGGGAGTTGCTTTTTTAAATTGCTTCTTTGGATAATTGATTGTTAATTAAAGAAATATAACTTATTTTTGTATATTGATTTTTTTTAATCAATTTATGTGCTTTTGGCTACATGGGCTTAGTTGCTGCAAGGAACATGGGATCTTCTGGACCAGGGATTGAACCCATGTCCTCTGCACTGGCAGGTGGATTCTTAACCATTGAACCACCAGGGAATCCCTGTATATTGATTTTGAAATCTTCAAGTTTACTGAATTTGAGTATTAGTTCTAATAGTTTTTTTGGTGGAAGCTTTAGGATTTTCTATAAAAGATTATTCCATATGCAAATAGAGAAATTTTACTTCTTCCTGATTACTTGCATGCCTTTTCTTTCTGTTTTTTGGGTGCAGGGTTGATTGTTCTGGCTGGAACTTCCAGCACTATTCTGAAAGCTTTCAAGATTTTGCTATTGAGCATAGTGTTCTAACCATAGAATATCTGGTATAATGTAGGTTTCTCACATATAGCCTTGTTATGTTGAAGTGGGCTTTTGGGGTGACTCAGACAGTAAAGAATCTGCCTGCAATGCAGGAGACCTGGATTCAAATCCTGGGTTGGGAAGATCTCCTGGAGAAGGGAATGACTATCCACTCCTCTTGAAGCATGTTCTTTGTAGACCCAATTTGAGAGTTTTCATCATAAATGGATGTTTAATTTTGTTTAATGCCTTTTCTGCATCTATTGAGGTGATTGTGATTTTTATTTTTCATTCTATACACCACACTGATTGATTTGCACATGTTGAACCATCCTTGTATCCCAGGGAGTGAATCCCACTTGATCACAGTATACGATCATGTTAATGTGCTGTTGATTTTGGTTTGCTAGTATTCTGACAAGAACTTTTTTGGTCTATATTGATCAGAAGTATTCGCCTATAGTTTTCTTTTCTTTCAGTGTCCTCATCTGGCTTTAGTATCAGGGAAATGCCAGCTGCATAAAACGAGTTTGGGAGTGTTCCCTTCTCTTTCATTTTTTTTTTTTTTTTCTTTTGGAGTGATTTGGGAGAAATTGGATTTAATTCTTCTAAAATTGCTGGATATAATTCACCAATGAAAAAATTTGTCATGGGTGTCCTTTTATGACTGGTTTATTTCATTTAGCATGATATCCTCAGTTTCATTTAAATCATAGCATATGACAAGATTTCCCTTTGTTATGTAATTACATGTAATTTCCATTTTATGTAAAAATCACATGATTCGACTTATATCACATGCTAGTAAAGTAATACTCAAAATTCTCCAAGCCAGGCTTCAGCAATACATGAACCGTGAACTTCTTGATGTTCAAGCTGGTTTTAGAAAAGGCAGAGGAACCAGAGATCAAATTGCCAACATCCGCTGGATCATGGAAAAAGCAAGAGAGTTCCAGAAAAACATCTATTTCTGCTTTATTGACTATGCCAAAGCCCTTGACTGTGTGGATCACAATATACTGTGGAAAATCCTGAAAGAGATGGGAATACCAGACCACCTGACCTGCCTCTTGAGAAATCTGTATGCAGGTCAGGAAGCAACAGTTAGAACTGGACATGGAACAACAGACTCGTTCCAAATAGGAAAAGGAGTACGTCAAGGCTGTATATTGTCACCCTGCTCATTTAACTTCTATGCAGAGTACATCATGAGAAACGCTGGACTGGAAAAAACACAAGCTGGAATCAAGATTGCCAGGAGAAATATCAATAACCTCAGATATGCAGATGACACCACCCTTATGGCAGAAAGTGAAGAGGAACTAAAAAGCCTCTTGATGAAAGTAAAAGAGGAGAGTGAAAATTTGGCTTAAAGCTCAACATTCAGAAAACCAAGATCATGGCATCTATTTCCCATCACTTCATGGGAAATAGATGGGGAAACAGTGGAAACAGTGTCAGACTTTATTTTGGGGGGCTCCAAAATCACTGCAGATGGTGACTGCAGCCATGAAATTAAAAGACCCTTCCTCCTTGGAAGAAAACTTATGACCAACCTAGATAGTATATTCAAAGCAGAGACTTTACTTTGCCGACTAAGGTCCATCTAGTCAAGGCTATGGTTTTTCCAGTAGTCATGTATGGATGTGAGAGTTGGACTGTGAAGAAGGCTGAGCGCCAAGGAATTGATGCTTTTGAACTGTGGTGTTGGAGAAGACTCTTGAGAGTCCCTTGGACTGCAAGGAGATTCAACCAGTCCATTCTGAAGGAGATCAACCCTGGGATTTCTTTGGAAGGAATGATGCTGAAGCTGAAACTCCAGTACTTTGGCCACCTCATGCGAAGAGTTGACTCATTGGAAAAGACTTTGATGCTGGGAGGGATTGGGGGCAAGTGAAGAAGGGGACGACAGAGGATGAGATGGCTGGATGGCATCACTGACTCGATGAACACCAGTCTGAGTGAACTCCAGGAGTTGGTGATGGACAAGGAGGCCTGGCGTGCTGTGATTCATGGGGTCGCAAAGAGTTTGACACGACTGAGTGACTGAACAGAACTGAACTGAAAACAGTAAAAATTGGAGCAACAGAAAATAGTATGGTGATTGCAAGGGGCTGAGGGAAGGAGGAAATGGGAAGTTGCTGTTCAGTGAGTTAAGTGTTTCATTTACATAAGATGAAAATTTGGCCTTGGAGTACGGAATGAAGCAGGGCAAAGGCTAATAGAGTTTTGCCAAGAGAACGCACTGGTCATAGAAAACATGCCCTTCCAACAACACAAGAGAAGACTCTACACATGGACATCATCAGATGGTCAACACTGAAATCAGATTGATTGTATTCTTTGCAGCCAAAGATGGAGAAGCTCTATACAGTCAGCAAAAACAAGACCGGGAGCTGACTGTGGCTCAGATCATGAACTCCTTATTGCCAAATTCAGACTTAAATTGAAGAAAGTAGGGAAAACCACTAGACCATTCAGGTATGACCTAAATCAAATCCCTTATGATTATACAGTGGAAGTGAGAAAAAGATTTAAGGGACTAGATCTAATAGACAGAGTGCCTGATGAACTATGGACAGAGGCTCGTGAGGTTGTACAGGAGACAGGAATCAAGACCATCCCCATGGAAACGAAATGCAAAAAAGCAAAATGGCTGTCTGGGGAGGCCTTACAAATAGCTGTGAAAAGAAGAGAAGCTAAAACAAAGGAGAAAAGGAAAGATATAAGCATCTGAATGTAGAGTTCCAAAGAATAGCGAGAAGAGATAAGAAAGCCTTCCTCAGCAATCAATGCAAAGAAATAGAGGAAAACAACAGAATGGGAAAAACTAGAGATCTCAAGAAAATTAGAGATAGCAAGGGAACATTTCATGCAAAGATGGGCTCATTATTTATTATTATATTATTGGACAGAAATGGTATGGACCTAACAGAAGCAGAAGATACTAAGAAAAAGTGGCAAGAGTACACAAAAAAACTGTACAAAAAAGAGCTTCTTGACCAAGATAATCACGATGGTGTGGTCACTCACCTAGAGCCAGACATCCTGGAATGTGAAGTCAAGTGGGCCTTAGAAAGCATCGCTACAAGCAAAGCTAGTGGAGGTGATGGAATTTCAGTTGAGCTATTTCAAATCCTGAAAGATGATGCTGTGAAAGTGCTGCACTCAACATGCCAGCAAATTTGGAAAACTCAGCAGTGGCCACAGGACTGGAAAATGTCAGTTTTCATTCCAATCCCCCAAAAAAACGCAATGCCAGAGAATGCTCAAACTACCACACAATTGCACTCATCTCACATGCACACAGTCTGACACGACTGAAGCAACTTAGCAGCAGCAGCAACAGCAGCACATGCTAGTAAAGTAATGCTCAAAATTCTCCAAGCCAGGCTTCAGCAGTACGTGAACCGTGAACTTCCAGATGTTCAGGCAAGTTTTAGAAAAGGCAGAGGAACCAGAGGTCAAATTGCCAACATCCACCGGATCATGGAAAAAGCAATAGAGTTCCAGAAAAACATCTATTTCTGCTTTATTGACTATGTCAAAGCCCTTGACTGTGTGGATCACAATAAACTGTGGAAAATTCTGAAAGAGATGGGATACCAGACCACCTGACCTGCCTCTTGAGAAACCTATATGCAGGTCAGGAAGCAACAGTTAGAACTGGGAATGGAAAAACAGACTGGTTCCAAATAGGAAAAGGAGTACGTCAAGGCTGTTTGTCACCCTGCTTATTCAACTTCTATGCAGGGTACATCATGAGAAACGCTGGGCTGGAAGAAACACAAGCTGGAATCAAGATTGCCAGGAGAAATATCAATAACCTCAGATATGCACATGACACCACCCTTATGACAGAAAGTGAAGAGGAACTGAAAAGCCTCTTGATGAAAGTGAAAGAGGAGAGTGAAAAAGTTGGCTTAAAGTTCAACATTCAGAAAACAAAGATCATGGCATCTGGTCCCATCACTTCATGGGAAATAGAGGGGAAACAGTGGAAACAGTGTCAGACTTTATTTTCGGGGCTCCAAAATCGCTGCAGATGGTGACTGCAGCCATGAAATTAAAAGACGCTTACTCCTTGGAAGGAAAGTTATGACCAACTTAGATAGCATATTCTTAAGCAGAGACATTACTTTGCCAACAAAGGTCTGTTTAGTCAAGGCTATGGTTTTTCCTGTGGTCATGTATGGATGTGAGAGTTGGACTGTGAAGAAAGCTGAGTGCCGAAGAATTGATGCTTATGGACTGTGGTGTTGGAGAAGACTCTTGAGAGTCCCTGGACTGCATGGTGATCCAACCTGTCTATTCTAAAGGAGATCAGTCCTGGGAGTTCTTTGGAAGGACTGATGCTGAAGCTGAAACTCCAGTACTTTCGTCACCTCATGCCAAGAGTTGACTCATTGGAAGAGACTCTGATGATAGGAGGGATTGGTGGCAGGAGGAGAAGGGGACGACAGAGGATGAGATGGCTGGATGGCATCACCGACTCGATGGACGTGAGTTTGAGTGAACTCCGAGAGTTGCTGATGGACAGGAAGGCCTGGCGTGCTGCAATCATGGGATCGCAGAGAGTTGGACATGACTGAGTGACTGAAGTGAACTGAACTGAAGATTGAAAAGTTCTACAGGTCTGCTGTGCAAGATTGAGCTTATAGTTAATATTCTGTACAATACTCTTAAATTTTTGAGTAGATCTCATGTATTTTTACCACAATAAAACACATTGTAAAATCATATCAGTACATTAAAAAATCATTAAGACACTCTAAGGTGTATATATGTCTGGAGTCCAGATTTTTGTAGACAATGGTCCCTCTTAAAATGTGCCCACCTCTATATGTATAACCCTCACAGAGCTTACAGGAACTTCCTTTTGGTTCTGAACACACTGTGGAGGAGATAACTGCTAGAGCTTATCTCAGAGTATTAAGGGGTCCTAGATCCATAGCCCACAGAATGTTTGCAAGAATGTATAATCTGGCACCAACCAGACTAAGATGTATTTAAACACATGAAGAGTTGTCCTTGGGCACAGAGACGCTTGTTTCCCGAAGAATCAGTTGGCTAAGATTCAGCAAGAAAGCCTTGGGCTCTGTCAAAGTGCCCCAAAACTTCTCAACAAGAGAATACAATGTTTCATGAGGGGGCAAGATGAGCCAAGTAGCGGCTGTGTGGCCATCTGCTAGGGAAATCATAGGAAAGTCCCTTCCTGGTCTGATACTCATTGACTCAGTGACAACACTTATCAATTACATTAACAAATTATTCTGTGTTAAGCACTGAAGTTTCAACAAGGACTCCCTCTATTCATTCTCTACTATGTGATGAATATTAGCTGTGACTCAGAACTTGGGAAAAAATGTCAAAACCTTCTTTAGAGACCTCTATGCACATTGACATGGTGCCCTGACACTCTGGCTTTCTGGCCTCCGCAGTTGGGGCCATGTAACCTCCTGCTTAGAGAACTGGGCTCTTGTGTCTGTGAATCAAAAAAATAAAAATCATTGCAAACCAGCATAGGAACAATGTAGAACTTCTCTTAACTTTTAGCAGAGCTGTTTCACAAAATCCAAGGCAGGGAGTATAGTCAAGTCTGAGGGAATCCAGACTGGGAGAGCCTCAGCAGCCATTCTGTTTCTCTCCGCGGCTTTGTCTGCCTCTCTGTATACCTGTCTCTGTGGCCACATGGTCCTTTTATACCTGTAATCAGCCCACCAGCTCCATGCTTCTGTCTGCAGATGAGTTATCTTGGCTCTTCCACATACAGTGCTGCCTCAAAGGTCTATATGCAGAGTTAAAGCCATGTGCAGATTTCTGAACTTCTGACAAACGGTTTTGATTGGCTGAGCTTGGTCAGGTGTCCATACCTGCTCTGGATGCTCATCCGTGTGTGGTATACATGTGGTCTCGTGGTTTGTCTCTATAGATAGAAGTTAGATCTCAGAGAAATACAGCAGTTAATGAACAGAGCAGATACCTAAGTGATAGGTTTTATCACAGTACTTAGTACATAATAACTGCTAAATAAATGTTAAATTTAGATTAACTGTATAGGATATAATTACAATTTTATGGACAACAAAAAAGTTGACCTGAGATAGGGATTCTGTAGAGTGAACTAGGCTCATATATTAACTATGTAACTGGAAATTTATGGAATTCAAATTTGTCATAGAGAAGACTTATGGCTGCCAAGGAGAGGAGGATTGGATTGGGAGCTTGGAGTTAGCAGATACAAACTAGTATATACATGTGTGTGTTGGTGTGTATGCGCTAAGTCACTTCCGTCATGTCCACTGTAGCCCGCCCTCTGTCCATGGGATTCTCCAGGCAATATTACTGGAGTGGGTTGCCACACCCTTCTCCAGGGGATTTTCCCGACCCAAGGATTGAACCCACATCACCTGTGGCTCCTGCATTGCAGGCAGATTCTTTATCACTGAGTCACTGGGAGAAGTATATACATAGGTTGGATAAACAACAAGTTCTGACTGTATAGCACAGAAAACCATATTCAGTATCCTGTGATAAACTATAATGGAAAAGAATATGAAAAAGAATGTATATATATATATATATATATATATAGTTGAGTCACTTTGCTGTACAGCAGAAGTTAGCACAACACTGTAAATCAACTACACTTCAATGAAAAAAAGCTGTCTTAGCAAAGTTCCAATTTATAATATCACAGACTTCCAAGGTCGCTATTAACAGGTCAAGTTTGTGATTTTTAAACTTGGTAATGTCAGAGATCTATTATAATTTTCTCCTAAATATCCCACTTATACAAAAGAAAAAGTCAAGAGCTCAATATGCAGTTCCTAATATATAACATTAGTTTTTGGTTAAATATGATAGAGCTAAGCTACTTCCTTGAATGTTTCAAGTTTGTTCTCACATAATGACCAAAAAAATACAGTTTAAAAGCAAGAAGAATTGTTGAGTATGTTATATTTTTGAAGTCATTTTTGGAAAGTCTTAGATAAACTTCAATATTTTACTTAAAATCATCTATCACTTCACAGTGAAATTTTCATTGGGAATATCAAAACTATCCCAATAGGGTTAAAACAGGCCCAGAGGCTGAGAAATTTGCTTTACAAGAAAATATAATCTACGGAGCTCGAAGGTCTGAGTTGATGTGATTTTTTTAATATGACAAAGCCAATTATAGGCATATCTACTTCCTGCTTGCTGAGAGATAATTTAAGCTAACATTATTTCTTATAATATTCTTTGGGAGCTAAATACTTTACTTCTTAGGTAAGTAAAACTGTATTTGACTTCAAAGGGAGTTTTGCCCATCTTAGAAACTGGATCATGTTTCTAGCGATATTAGCCTTATATGCTCTCCTGTTTCTTTCTTCTTTTTAGTTCCTTGATGTCTGAAAATTCTGGTAGATGGTGGATTAACGGATAGGTGCAACTCCCATGCTAGTTTATATTAATGTCTCTCCACTTTGTCACAACTGCCTAGTTTTTAAGAAAAAATTTGTTGGTGTACTCCTGAAAAAATGGACGTTGTAATAGACATAATTTAAAAATATACCAATATGTATTTAAAATATTAGGGTATGTGTTATATAAGCAACTACAAAGTCTACAGCATTGGCAGAATGAACAGGAAAAAAAATGCATATGTTCTGGTTTTGCTCTATTGCACTAATAAATTGCTTTTGAAATGCATGTAAGAGGGTAGAGAAGCCATACCAAAGGGTTGAATTTCACCAGTTAGTTGATATCTTTAAGAACTGATGAAATGCATTGCTTTGGCTCTTGGAATTCCTTTCAAATGAAAATTCTTGATCAGTCTTCCTTGCTTCTCTGAAGAGAGACTAGATATCAAGCTTTCTCTCCTAGCAAGTAAGGCTAATTTTACTCGATAGATTTAATGCAAATTGATATTTTAGGTGAAGGTATCTAAAATAAAGGTCAAGACAAAGCCCCAAACTGAATTTGGTTTCAAAGGGCAAATAGAAATTCCAGACTCATTTGTTTTCATCAATATTTTGCTGTACCCACAATGCATGTCAAAATCAAATTCAGTCCCAACAGAGAAGTTTGACCATAGCTCTCTGATTTATAATGGTACCTGACTGTAGAATCAAAATATATCCATATGACAAGCATTTTCCGTCCCATCCCCCTCCCTGCTGTCAGTCATCACTTCACTCCTGTTGGGGGACATAATGCCAAGCTCTGTTATTTGAGTTGTTTTCTTAATTAATTGAGATTATGTGATCATAACACAGATTTGGCAGCAGTGGCTAGAACAGACTTATTAATGAGGATCCATTATGACCAGGTGGACTTTTTGACAGCTGATTTTTACCTGACAATGTGTATAAAGCCTTTAATTAGATAAATATAGCTAACAAGCTGACCTCACCATCTGCTGTCATTTCTCTTCCTGGGTAGAGCATTTCATCCATTGCCTATGAAATGTTAACCCTTTTCAGTGGAGGCCATTTCAAGCAGCCCTGAACAGAGCTTACAATTTATCTCTCAGTATAGTCGGTGGTTCCATACCTCTCAACCTGTTTATGGCCGCCTAACCAGAAAACAATTTTCCAAAATCAGTTGGTGTAAATCTAAACAATTCCCTTCTAGCTCCAAAACCAAGGGAGTAAATGAAGCCCCTTTCTCTTTTATCCAGTCAATAAATCACTGCACATCAAAGAATTCTGAGGCTTGAAGTGCTTTCCCTGTTGCAGTGGCTGGTGATAGGGCATAACAGCGGCAGTGAGACAAGTAAACAGGCAGAGTAGTGGTCCTGTTGCACCTGATTTGAAACCTTTTCAGGACTGAGCTGTTCCTTTCCTCAGTCACTAGGACTTGGGGAGGGCTGACTCAGAGATGTGCCCTCTCCCTTTCCCTAGGAACTGCACTTGGTTAAAGGGAAATGCCTCGCTCTCTTACATAACCTCTGCTCCAGAGTCCCCAGTGGGATTAGCTCAGGGTCTTTGGCAGGAGCATCTTCGTTCAACTTCTCCCCCTGTCTAATCTTGCTTTCCTTACTCCTTACAACTGTGTTCCTGAGTTCCTCAATAAAATCCTGTACCAACATCTCTTTCTCAGAGGTTGTTTCCTGGACATTCATGTTATAACATACAGTTAGGTCACAAGACCTTGCTTGCAGACAAATGTTGGACTTGGACAATGCTGATTCTGTTTGCCATAAGACTTTCCCTACATTTCTGTCTCTTTCCTGTGGGTAGGATAGCTTATGTCTTTATTGTGTGCTTCGTTATGGACACAGAGTGGTGATGGCTGCATGTTATCTGGATTCACATATACTATCCATGCATCACTCATCCCAGATACAGCTGAAGCACTCATACCTCAGTTAAGGATTTCAAGGGCACAAATTGACTTTGGAAAGCCTCCTGTCTACAGCTTGCCCATTTCTATGGAGCATCCCTTTATTTCCTCCCTCAAATGATCATCCACTCGAACTCCTAGCAGCTCTCCTAAGCTATAGTTTTGCTCCCAATATAGTTTGTGTACTTTGTGTACTTCAAGGGTTCAGTTTTGGGGTGAAACTAAACCTTAGATGCTTCTAAGATACTCAAGAAGAGATTTCAAGTCAGCTATTTGATCAAGCAGTCGTGAATTTGGAGAAGGAAGGATGTTAGCCTAACAGCACTGTATGAAACCGTGGGGATGGGGTGAGGATTTTCTAGGGGGAGAGGAAAGAGAAGAGAACTTAATGATGAGCTTGAAAACTCTAATTCTAGAGGGCCTGGCAGAGGGTGAAAGGAATGAAAAGGAGACTGAGAAAAAGGAGCTACACAAAGAAAATTAGGAGGGTGTGGTATTCTGGGAGCCAGAGTGCTTCAAGAGCACTGGTGTGGTCACCTGAGGGTCTTTTAAGCAGCAGCTTTATTGAGAAATAATTCACATACCATAAAGTTTACACTTTTAAAGTATATAGCTCAGTGACTTAAGCATCTATTGTTTGTTTTAGTCACTAAGTTCTGTTCAACTCTTTTGCAACCCTATGGACCCCACCAGACTCCTCTGTCCACGGGATTTCTCAGGTAAGGATCCTGGAATGGGTTGCCATTTCCTTCTCTAGGAGATCTTTCCAACCTGAGGATCAAACTTGTGTCTCCTACAGGCGGGCAGGTTCTTTGCCACTGAGCTTCCTAGGAAACCCTAAGCGTCTATTACCACTAATTCCAGAATATTTTGGTCTCCTCAAAACATGAATTGGCCTAGTCTGGATATTTTATGTCAGTGGAATCATAAAATATGTCGTCATTTGTGACTAGCTTCATGCACATATGTTTTCAAGATTCATCAAATTGTGTAGCATTATCAATACCTTATTATTGTTTATTGCCAAATAATATTTTATCATATAAATATACCATACTTTGTATACCTGTTATTCATCAGTTGGTGAACATTTGCGTTGTTTGACTTTTTGGCTATTATGAACAATGCTGCTAGGATCATTAATATAGAAGTTTTTGTGTGCACATATGTCTTCAGATCTCTTGCATATATTTGGAAGTGGAATTGCTAAGTTATACAGTAGCTCTAGTTTAACTCTTTGTGGAATGGCTAGATTGTTTTCCAAAATGGTTTCACTATTTTATATTTATAGTATTTTACTCTCTTCAGCAGAAATGAATGAGGGCCCCAATTTCTCCACATCTCATCAGCATTTGTTATTGTCCATCATTTTGATTACAGCTTTGCTGGTCTATGTGAAGGTTTGATTTGCATTTCTCTGAGGATTATGGATGTTGGGTATCTTTTCATGTGCTCATTGGTCATTTGTCAGTTTCCTTTGGAGAAATCCAGTGCTACATTTTTTTTTAAGTCTTTATTGAATTCATTACAATATTGCTTCTTTTTATGTTTTGTTTTTTTGGCCAAGAGACATGTGGGATCTTACCTCCCCAGTCAGGGATAGAACCCACACTCCTTGTTCAGTTCAGTTCAGTCACTCAGTCATGTCTGACTCTTAGCAGTACGCCAGGCTTGCCTGTCTACCACCAACTCCCGGAGCTTACTCAAACTCACATCCATTGAGTCGGTGATGCCATCCAACCATCTCATCCTCTGTCATTCCCTTCTCCTCTCACCTTCAATCTTTACCAGCATCAGGGTCTTTTCCAATGAATCAGTTCTTCACATTAGGTGGCCAAAGTATTGGAGTTTCAGCTTCAGCATCAGTTCTTCCGATGAATATTCAGGACTGATCTTTAGGATGGACAGGTTGGATCTCCTTGCAGTCCAAGGGACTCTCAAGAGTTTTCTCCAATACCACAGTACAAAAGCATCAATTCTTCGGCACTCAGCTTTATAGTCCAACTCTCACATCCATACATGACTACTGGGAAAACCATAGCTTTGGCTAGATGGACCTTTGTTGGCAATGTAATGTCTCTGCTTTTTAACATGCTGTCTAGGTTGGTCATAGCTTTCCTTCCAAAGAGTAAGCATCTTTTAATTTCATGGCTGCAATCACCATCTGCAGTGATCTTGGAGCCCAAAAAAACAAAGTCTGCCACTGTTTGCCCATCTATTTGCCATGAAGTGATGGGACTGGGTGCCATGATCTTAGTTTTCTGAATGTTGAGCTTTAAGCAAACTTTTTCACTCTCCTCTTTCACTTGCATCAAGAGACTCTAGTTCTTCTTTGCTTTCTGCCATAAGGGTGGTGTCATCTGCATATCTGAGGTTATTGATTCCAGCTTGTGCTTCATCCAGTCCAGCATTTCTCATGATGTACCCTGCATATGAGTTAAATAAGCAGGGTGACAATATACACCCTTGATGTACTCCTTTCCCGATTTGTAACCACTCCCTGTACTGAAAGGCAAAGTCTTAACCAGTGCACCACCAGGGACATCCCCTTTGCTAGATTTTTAATTGGAGTATCTTTCTCTTATAATTGAGTTGTAAGAATTCTTTATATATTCTGGATACAAGTCCCTTACCAAACATATGATTTGCAAATATTTTCTCTCATTCTGTGCGTTGTCTTTTTCACCCTCTTAGTGATGCCCTTTGAAGCATAAAGTTTTTAATTTTGATAAAGTCCAAGTTTATTTTTAATTTAGATGCTCTCTCTTTAAGTGTCATGGTCAACTGTGTTTTGCCTGCTGGGAGAGACCAGGTAAAGTGAAGACAAAGAAATATCTACAGGTGTGGCAACAAAGAAGTCATTTGTGACCTGGGAAGGTTTGCAAAATGTTGTGGTTGGGCTCCTGAACTAAATTGTGAAGGACTGTGGAGAACTCCTAAGCCAACTCATAGTCTTGAAATCCATAGTGTTTAAGAGAAAACAGTCTCCACTTGAGAGAGCTGCAACTTGCAAGGGAGATGATCTCAGAGGTGTCAGTTTTCAGTTAAGACAGGGAGTTAAAGGGATGTTCAGGAAAGAGATTAAAAATATTGTTTATCAGTGCTGGGAAGTTAGAGAACACAGGGAAGGGCTGGGGACTATGTGTGATTAGTAGATGGGGCCACTTTGAGAGGAAGCCTGAACTGAATTCTAAGTTGATCCTTTCTTCACATCACTAGAGCAAGACTCAAAATCCTGAAGTGATCTACCCAGTTAAAAAGGCCTCTTTCTGCTGGGGAGCATAAAGAAATAAGGTCTAGCACTGTTGGCTTATATGGTGGAGAATTGAACACTGCCTCCAACCAATGCTACCCACAGTGGAGGCCTCCTCCAATTGGGAATGGAGATTGGTTTCTAGGTTGTTATTTCTCTCCAAACAGAAAATACACTACATAAACTTGTTAAATTTCTGTGTCTACTTTAAAAGAATGTTTTAGATAACATCTTCTTGACTAAGTGACAGAGATTCAATATCAAGTCAAATTCACATATAAATATCTGCTTTGCCATCACTTTTAACTATATGTTTGGTCTAGATAGTTTGAGGTATGAATTAAATCTGCCTAGATTTTGAGGGGAGAATGTAATCTTCAAAAGTATTTTTAAGGCATCATATATTCCTGGAATTAAAGTATTTTCAACCCATGCACACTCACTTAAAGAGACTCATTGAAAATAATCTTTCCTGTATATGTAAAAATATGCTAAGATTCTCCTTTGATTTATCCCATTCTACCTATGGCTGCTTGCTGCAGTATAAAAACCCAACGAGAAGCCCTTGGGAAACACAGTTTAATTTTACTGACACACTTTCATCAATTCTCTGATTTAAATTCTACATGTGTTAGTTAGGGTTTAGTCTAAGCTGCTTAAATTCTGTGGATTAAGTTTGATTTTTTTCCCCCCTTTCTCCCCACATAATAATCCAAATGTTCACGGATGGGTAAATGGCTCTACTCCATGGCTAGTAATCTCTGCTCTCAGTGTGTGGTTTCCATCTCCAGGCCCAAGGCCCCTGCTATATAGTTCATCCTATTTCCAAGTGGCAGTAAGGAGGAAAGGCTGTGGACCAGGGCAAACAGCTTGTCTTTATTTTTATTTATTTATTTATTTTAATTAGAGGCTAATTACTTTACAATATTGTAGTGGTTTTTGCCATACATTGACATGAATCAGCCATGAGTGAACATGTGTCCCCCATCCTGAACACCCCTCCCACCTCCCTCCCCGTCCCATCCCTCAGGGTCGTCCCAGTGCACCGTCTCTGAGCGCCCTGTCTCATGCATCAAACCTGGACTGGTGGTGTATTTCACATAGGGTAATATACATGTTTCAACAGCTTGTCTTTACATTAGAGTTGCCTCAGAATTTGCATGCATCATTTATGATCACATTCCATTGGCCTGAATTTAGTTACATGGCCACTCCTGGTTGAAAAGAAGGCTGGGAAAAGTCTTTGCCATGAGTCTAGCTAAAACAAATAAGTTCTAGCCCTCAAGGAAGAAGGAAAAAATGGATACTAGTTCAGCAACGTCCACCAAATCAGGGGACAGCAAAAGTGTGAGCGTTTACCAGCTTTTTCACAGCTCAATCTTTGTTGCAATAAAGTGCAGAGAAGAATGTCTTTTTGAACAAGAAACCTCTTTTTGTCTGTTCTTTAGAGGGAAAAAACAATTAAAACATTAGAGTCGAGAGCATGGGAACTATCCAGGTTGATAACTCAAGCTTTGTTGTGTATTGGTTTCGAGACTTTGAGTAAATAATTTTGCTCTTTGCTTTATTTCCTCATACAGATAATGGTGATGAAACATGCTTGGCACAGTGTCTAGGTTATAGAAAGCATTCAATTTACATTAGTTTGTATTTTAGCAGCCACTAGGGGTGAGCTTAAAAGCAATTAATTATATTTTTTGTTATTAAAATATCCTGAAATTGTTGTTTGTATTAATATGCACATTTATGAACATGTATTAGGCTCCTAATAATTGTTAAATGAATGGATAATAAGTCACTAAGGCCAGGAAACAGGTCAAAGTAATGACAGGGCTTTCTTTTCAGAGTCTGTCTTCTGAACAGACTCAGGGAGTGTGGTCTGGTTGTAATTGATAAGGAAAATAGGAGTCTTTAATTCTTTCCAGCCACTGCCTTGTCTGATTAATCCCATGATTTATGACTGTAGTTCCATGGGGGGAAACGATGATCTCAGCATTTAAGCTCGTAATTCCAAATGTGACACAGATGACCTGGACACCACTCATAGCAGAAAACAGGAAAGTAGCTTAATGTGAAGTCTTTGAGGCCTTTTGTGGCTACCTCTGCTACTCAGGATCCACTCAGGCCTGATGGGCTCCACAACCTGTTTTTTTTTTTTTTTTTTTTAAGCAGTATGTTTTATTTTATTCATTTTATTTATTTCTTTTTGACTGTGCTGGGTCTTCACTGCTCCACTCAGGCTTTCTGCAGTTGTGGCGAGCACGGCTACCCTCTAGTTGCAGCACATGAGCTTCTCATTTTGGTGGCTTCTCTTGTTGCATAGCACAGGCCCTAAAGCATGGGCTCAGTAGTGGTGGTGCACGGGCTTAACTGCCTTGAGGCATGTGGAGTCTTCCTGAATCAGGGATCAAACCCATGTCTCCTTCATTGGCAGGTGGACTCTTAACCACTGAACCACCAGGGAAGTCCCCACCACCTGGTTTTAATGCATATGTGTGGTTGACCAGATGTTGTTGGAATCATTATATCTGACGGTGTTCCCAAGGCACTAAAATGATGTCTCTTTTTTTCATTTGCTTTAAAATAAGGAAACAAACATTTTCATCTTTTTGTTGCTATTGCAAGTAGAATATCAACATTTGGGGGAGTCATGTTTGAAATGATGACTATTCAGTGAAAAAGTGCTGGAGCATGAAGAATAGCTCAAGAAAAGATGGTACAGGGAACGTCCAAACTGCCACCTAGAAGCTAAAAATATGGATGAAGGGGCTCACTTAGGACAAGTTCATATGAAGAACAATATCTCTGAGGTTGTATCTCCATGGGTTTGAGTCAATAAATGTTCATTTAATTCACTGTCAGTTCCTTGGAGATAGAAATGTTGGAAAACTTGGCTCCTTTCTACTGAAGAGTTTTTGAGTAATATCAAACAGGGATCTTGGAGTCCAAAGCTTCTTGTGATGAATCTATCGAGGTGTTATAATGAAACCTCCCAAATGTAGGTTAAAGTCTGGAGAAGGCTACTTTACAGTGTGGGTCAATAAGTGAACCAGGAGATGCCACCTCATCCCCTCTTCACCCCCTTGCTTGAGCTTGCCTGCTAAGTTGCTTTAGTCATGTCCAATTCTTTGTGACCCTATGGATTGTAGCCCACCAGGCTTCCCTGCCCATGGGATTCTCCAAGCAAGAATACTGGAGTGGGTTGCCATTCCCCCCTCTAGGGGATCTTTCTGAATCAGGGATGGAACTCACATCTCTTCTATCTCCTGTACTGACAGGCAGATTCTTTACCACAAGCCATCTGGGAGGTCCCCCTCACCCCCACCCTGCAGAAATTGAGTCTATAGAACAGGAGGAATAATTCAGTGTTTTGACTAATAGAAAATAAAACATCTCTAAAGACATGAGCTGGATGGCAACTCACTCCAGTATTCTTGCCTGGAGAATTCCATGGAGAGAGGAGCCTGGTAGGCTACAGTCAATGGGTTTCAAAGAGTCAAACATGACTGAGTGACTAACACTTCACAACACAAAGACATAAGCAATAGTATATTGGGGGTAGAAATTTATATTAGCCTACAAATAATAAAACAGTTAAAGTATTCCAAAGAAGAATGCATCAGTGACCATTAGACCAATCTACATAAACATTAGGATTATATACTGTGCTGTATTTTGATTTTTACTTTCACTTTCCTTTAACATCAACCACTCACTTCCACTGTACCCTATGGACCGCTGATCCCCCAGAACTTCTCTGAAATAATCCCCAATACCTTACTCTTGGCCCAACACTTCTCCTTCCAGCTCTCACTCCTTCCAACATCTCTTCTTTGGCTTTATCCAAACCTCTAGTCACATTCCTCCAAGTCTGTTAGACCCCCACAAGTTTCACTCCCTTCCCTGTCTGACCCACCCTAGTTGATCCATTGCTTTACGTGTGTCTTTGTTCTTTCATGCCCCACTTTACCCCATAGTTCTACTGTGATGAACTAATATGAAGGCAACTTTCATCTGCCCTCCTGGGAGTTAGGCCTTGAGCACTAAGTACTCCTAGAGGAGGCTACAAAATTGCACCAACTGAGGCCATCACAAAATCATGATTTCTAATCTCAGTGGGCCCTCCACTACCTGATAATTCCTATGTGTTCAGTAACACACATATAAGTGTTTAGTGACATCCTTTCTCTCAGCAAGTAGTTCTCCTTCTGCTACATGGATAAAACAGGACCACTAGTAGTGAGTTCTATAAATTCTTACTACATCTCTTTAAAAAAACAAAACTGTTCTAGTTATCATCAAGAGTCTGACATAGAGACATCCTCCTCTTTATCTACCTTCTGAATCCCTTCCTATCTTCAAAAACATCTTCACCTACCCTATGTGTATATGTATCAGGGGCTCAGTCAAGTCCATCTCTTTGTGACCCCATAGACTGTGGCCCACCAGGCTCCTCTGTCCACGGAATTCTCCAGGCAAGAATACTGGAGTGGATTGCCTTTCCCTTCTCCAGGGAATCTTCCCAACCCAGGGATTGAACCTGGGTCTCCCTCATTGCAGGCAGACTCTTTACTGTCTGAGCCACTGGGAAGCCTACGTTATAGGTCAACTTCCCTACAGGTGACCTACCCTATAGGTCAACTATTTCTCTCCCAGATGCATCCTATTATTTCTGTTACAGACAGAATTTTGTCCTTCCTGTTTCTCCACTTTTCTGGTTTTAGCCAGATTGCCCTTACTGAAAATTCCAATAGGAGCCCCAGCTGGTCTTTCTGCCTCCTCCATTCTTCGCTTCTCCCAGTCTGTCCTCCTCAACCCTTTAAACTGGCACAACAATCTTTCTAAAACACAGGTCTGAACATGCTTTTGTCCTGCTTAAAATCTTTTAGAGGCTCCTTTAAACCACTAGAAAAAAGTCCAAGATGCCTGGCATGACAAACCATGCTTTTTGTAACCTTGTCCTTGCTCACCTCTCTAGCTCCATTTCTCTACGCTCAGTTTGTTTCCAGATGCTCCTACAACCAGAGCCCACTTACCATCCCCTGAACACTCTTGCTTGCTCCCAGGTCTCTGCTTGTGCAAGTTTCTCTCCCTGGAATGTCTTTCCCCTGCCATGTCATTCTTGGTGGTTTTTCAAATCTTTGAATAAAGGCTCCCAACTCTGTGTTGTCTTCTCTGTCGCACTTTACCCCAGAACCCCTCACTCTAAGTTAAATGCCTGAACACTACCATAACAGCCTCCTCATGATTCTTTTATAATCCTTATTATGCCTTATTTTTTATTCATCATTTTAGCTAGTTGTGTTTTATAGAAGTAAATTAATCATAGATAAATTGAAAATATATGTAAGAAAAAAGGAAAAACTTAAACCTAAAATTCTACCAAGATTTAGTTAATGTTAACTTTTGGCCATATATCTAGACTATATTTCTTAGTGTTATATATAAATAATTATTTGATAATGGGTTTATATAGAGTATTAAACTTTTTTCTATCATAAGTTTTTGAGTTAGCAGTGCTGTAAATATATTACAATGTCAAAAATATACATACATATCATAATTTTAATAGCTGCAGAGAATTAGTGTATACATATTTTATTAAAGCTATTCCCTACTGTTAGCCATTTAGAATATCTCAGATTTCTTATGATCAGTGTTATTCACTGAATATCTCAGTATTTTTTCTTATGATCAGTGTTATTTATGATCATAGTTTTTTATTATCAGTATGATTATACTGGTAAATATGTACTATAAATATTATTATAAATACTATATAGTATAAATATATACTATAAATATTTGTGTACATTTATGATAAGGGCATTTTCTTAAACTTTTAGAAGTTCAATTTCTGGATCAAGAATTTTAGAGCGTGTTGGTAGTTATTTGGCCAATAGCAGAATCACCCTGTGTTTAAGTATTGGTCTATTTCTCTTCCTTCCCATCAGGGTAGAGACTCCTACAAGCTGGAAACAGTTTTGTTATTTTCTTGGTCCCCAGGACCACACTTGGAAGTATCACTGCCTCACATCAAACATGGCAGATTCATGTCATGAGGCTGATTACCTTTGTCAAGGAATAAGGAAACACAACACAGATCAGGATCATCAGCCCCAGACAAGCTCAATTCCAGTGTTTTCATGAAAATAAGTCAAATCCAACAGCAAGATGAACAGAGTGTTTGTACCTATGCTTTTTGTTTATTCTTAACTTTTTATTTTATATTGGAGTAGAGCTGATTAACAATGTTGTGACAGTTTCAGGTGCACAGCAAAGTGATTTAGCCATACATATCCATGTATCCATTCTCCTCCAAATTCCTCTCCCTTCCAGGCTGCCACATAACATTGAGCAGAGTTCCATGTGCTATACAGTAGGTCCTTGTTAGTTATCCATTTTAAATATAGCAGTGTGTACATGTTGATCTCAGACTCCCTAACTGTCCCTTCCCCCCGTTCTCCCCCCGGCAGCCGTAAGCTCTGAAGCTATGTTTGGATGGGATGTGTATCACGTAAAGTCTGCATTTATGGGCTGTGTCACTCATTTCGTGATTAATCACTTGTTCATGTTCTTCATGGCACTTCTTGTGTTTTTTTTTTTACTAGTTAATATAAATACCTCCATTTTTTCCTTAAGAATAAATTCCTGGAAAATGGGAATGATTATATTTTCTTGTATGTGTAGAAGTTTGTGCTCTTAGTAGGCCCTCAATAAATATTTTTAATCACCCCAATAAATCTAATCTTGATCATGTAACTGCTAGGGGGAAGGGAGGGACATGGGCCTCATTCTGCTAATATTTTCCATCCTCATAAAGGACCAAGTGAGATAATTAACTGCATTTGTGCATGCGTGTTAAGTGGCTTCAGGCATGTTCAACTCTGCGACCCTATGGACCAAAGCCCACCAGATTCCTCTGCCTATGGGATTGTCCAGGCAAGAATACTGGAGTGGGTTGCCAAGCCCTCCTCTAGGGCATCTTCCCGACCCAGGGATCAACTGAGGCTCTTACATCTCCTGCATTGGCAGGCGAGTTCTTTACCACCTGGGAAGCCCTAACTGCCTTCCACACTCATTAAATATAGCTGGAGGCGTGCCCTACTCCAGAGAAGACACTGGCTACCCACTCCAATACTCTTGCCTGGGAACTCCCATGGATGGAGGAGCCTGGTAGGCTGCAGTCCATGGGGTCACTAAGAGTGAGACACAATTGAGCGACTTCACTTTTCATTTTCATACATTGGAGAATGAAATGGCAACCCACTCCCATGTTCTTGCCTGGAAAATCTCAGGGACGGGGGAGCCTGGTGGGCTGCTGTCTGTGGGGTCACACAGGGTCGGACATGACTGAAGTGACTTAGCAGCTCCCTACTCAGTGTCATTCATGGGTGGTAATGAGTGGATGATCTTGCCTGAGACAGCTGGTTGGCATTGCTAGGAGTCATATAGGAGGTCAAGGACCATTTCAACGTTCAAATAAATGCATACTTTCTGTTGCCACCCAGCCCCCACCCTTCAGCCCATTAATTTTTTTAGCACTATGTTCTTAATATTTTATGCATCTGCCTTGAACAAATTTTCTGAATAACAGTCTTCCACCAATTTAAGGAATATAAGAATGTTCTTTCAAAGCCAGTAGCAGGAATATGGGAGAAAAACTAATCAGTCTCTGACAGCCATTACCCACTCACCAGGTTACTCAACTAATTTTGACTGGGATTCTGTAGCAGTCAAGTACTCAGGGTTCAAAATGAACCCCAGGCATAGCCTAGAAAGGCTCTGAAATCACAGCTAAGCATGATGAAATAGGAAGGAGTAAAACAGGTTGAAACCTACTACATGACATAAAATTACTATTAAGAAACTACATCTCATTAAATATGTGAGGCTAAAGTGATAACTAATCAGCTCATTTCTATACATTTTGACTCTTTTTTAATTTTTAAAATTGAAGTATAGTTGATTTACAATGTTGTGTTAATCTCTGCTATACGGTAAAGTGATTCTGTTATATATACATTCTTTAAATATTCTTTTCCATTTTGATTTATCTTTGGATATTGAATATAGTTTTCTATGCTATACAGTAGTACCTTGTTTATCCATTCTATAATAAAAGCTTACATCTGCTAACCCCGTCTTCTCACTCCATCCCCTCCCTCCTCCTTGGCAACTATCAGCCTGTTCTCTGTGTCTGTGATTCTGTTTCTGTTTCATAGATAGGTTCATTTGTGCCCTATTTTATATTGCACATAAAAGTGATTATCATATGGTATTTGTCTTTCTCTTTCTGACTGCACTTAGAATGATAATCTCTGGTTCATCCTTTAGACTCTTGGATTAGGAGAATTAAAGGTAGTTTTTCTGCATCTGTCCCATCTTTTTTTCATCAGGAGTAATGGAATCTCCAGGCCCTGGTCCCCTACCCAAACCCACGTGACACTCCATTCAGAGAGCTGGGCTTCTGAGAGAGTCAATTCCTAGGCAGGTTGTTAAGAGGTCTGGGGTCCTCAAGGATGAGAAAGGGTCTGGAATTCTCAAGGAGAAGAAAGGGGTCTGGAATTCTCAGGGAGGAGGAAAGGACAAACATCTTTTTTTCCCTCTACTTTCCTTAGTCACATAAAACATTTCTCTCTTTAAGCCTGGATCTGATGATTATACAACAAGCAACTCATTTTAAACTCTATACTAAGGATTATATAACAACAATGTATCCTGCTTGAGGACAGTTTCTCCTTCCCGAAAACCTTCTGGCTAAACCTGTTATTTTAAAATGAAAATTATGGGAGTGGGTCTAGTAGGATCTTTACCACCTTGAGACATTCTTTTAATTTACCGTAATAACTAATTGAAAAAGTATATAACTCCCTTGCTAACACTAGCAAAAGGGGCACTCTCTGTCCCCCTTCTGGTATCTATGTCAGACGCTTTCTCTGTCCCTTTTTATACGTTAATAAAACTCTGCTATACAAGATCTCTTGAGTGATCAAGCCTGGTCTCTGGTCCCAAGGTTAAATCATCATCTTGGGCTGTGTTCCCTCCCTGTAGTTTGGCCTGAGGCCAAACAATGGTAGGGGTAATGGCTATAGTGGTCACCACCTTCAAATGGACTTATGCTAGCATGTCACAGCTCTGAGGACTGTTGTTGTCAGCGCCCCTGACTCTGAAGCAGGCCACTGTCTTGCTTCCTGCTACTGGCTTTGAAAGAACATTCTTATATTCCTTAAATTGGTGGAAGACTGTTATTCAGAAAATTTGTTCAAGTCAGATGCATAAAATATTAATAACATAGTGCTGAAAAAAACTAATGCACTGAAGGGTAGGGGCTGGGTGGAAACAGAAAGTATGCATTTATTTGAACATTGAAACGGTCCTTGACCACTGTCAACTCACACCTTCACCAGAGAGTCCACGACTCTCACAGGCAAGTCTGGCTCAGTCTCTTGTGGGGACACTGCTCCTTTCCCCTGGGTCCTGAGGTGCACAAGGTTTTGTCGTGCCCTTCAAGAGTCTGTTTCCCCAGTCCTGTGGAAGTTCTGTAATCAAATCCCATTGGCTTTCAAAGTCAAATTCCCTAGGGGTTCTCAGTCCCTTTGCTGGATGCCCAGGTTGGGAAATCTGTTTTGGGCCCTAGAAGTTTTGCGGCAGTGGGGGCATAGCTTGGTGAGACAGGCTGCTGGGTGGGGCCATGTTTGGTGAGGAAACAGCAGCCTCCAGGAGTGCTCATGCCAATGAGAGCTTGCCAGAACTGCCACTGCCAGTGTACTTGTCCACAGAGTGAGCCATCACTGCCCCTTCCTCTGTAGGAGACCTCACAGTATTAGCAGATATGTCTGCCCCAATCTCTTGTCCAGTCACTTGCTTTTTTCCCTGGGTCTTGGTCTACACGAGATACTCTGTGTGTCCTCCAAGAGTGGAGTTTCTGTTTCACCTAGTCTGTGGAATTCCTGCAATCAAACCTCATTGGTCTTCAAAATTAGATTTTCTGGGGACTCCTCATCTTGTTGCCTGGGAGGCAGAACTTTCACTCCTCTCGCAGAACTTCTGTGGTAGAACTCTTTTCCAGTTTATGGTTGCCACCTAGAATGTGTGGAACTTAATCTTATTGTGATTGTGCCCCTCCTGCCTTCTCTTGTGGCTTCTTCTTTGGCTTTGGATGTATCTTTTTTTTTTTTTTTTTGAAGCTTCCAGCATTTTTGTTGTTGTTGTTGGTTGTTGGTTATTTAGCAGTTTGTTGTGATTTTGGTGTTTTTGTTAGAAGGAATCACTCACGTTCTTTTACTTTGACATCTTGTCTCCTCTACTATATCACTAGTGTGCATATACTTTAAATCTTTTTTTTCCCGCATTTTAAACACTATTAGTTTTACCTCCTTGTTGTGCTTGTGTGCTTATTTGCTCAGTCATGTCCAACTCTGTGACCTCAGAGTGTAGCACACAACACTCCTCTGTCCACGGAATTTTCTAGACAAGAATACTTAAGCAGATTGCCATTTCTTTCTCCAGGGGATCTTCCCAACTCAGGGATTGAACCCAGGTCTTCTGCATTGCAGGCAGATTCTTTATCTTCTGAGCCACCTGGGAAGCCTTCCCTCCTTGTTCAGTTCAGTTCAGTTCAGTCGCTCAGTCGTGTCCGACTCTTTGCGACCCCGTGAATCGCAGCACGCCAGGCCTCCCTGTCCATCACCAATTCCCGGAGTTCACTCAGACTCACGTCCATCGAGTCAGTGATGCCATCCAGCCATCTCATCCTCTGTCGTCCCCTTCTCTTCCTGCCCTCAATCCTTCCCAGCATCAGAGTCTTTTCCAATGAGTCAGCTCTTCGCATGAGGTGGCCAAAGTATTGGAGTTTCAGCTTTAGCATCAGTCCTTCCAAAGAACACCCAGGACTGATCTCCTCGTTACCTGACCTTATACATATAGCTAATTTCATAAGCAACAAATGTTACTTCATTGTTTCCATTTGTTTTTCTTTGATTAGTAGTTCAGTTAATTATTTTACCATATGTTTATGGTTCATCTTTTGTAAACTGTTTATTTGCCTGTTGGCATATTTTCTCCCCTCCTTTCTAATACCTCTTAACAGTCTTAATACTTTTAAAAATCAATTTAGATGAATTCTTCACAAGGATATTAACACTGTCATATTTGGAGAAAATTTTTTTTAGTCTGTTTGCTCTTACTTCTTGGCTATATTTTTCTTTGACTCATATATGTTTTGAAATTTAATGCCAATTTATAAATTCTTAAGCTCAGACACTTGCCTGACCAAGGAGAAAAAAAAAGAGGGGAAAGTTATCTGAGGTTGGTAAACATTTACTTATATTTGTTCTTATCTTCAGACCTAGTCATCAAGATCAGTTGCTTTAAGTAGATTAAAGGTCAGATTCCCCTTACTTCCTCATCCATAAAGAAGGATTGATTCAGAGGGAGATGAAGTAGGATCAACTCAAGGGTAGAAAACTTAATCCCAATGAAGGAGTTTCTTCTTTTTCTGGTTTGGAACAAAGATTTGGATAAGTTGTGGGTGGTGAAGCAAGAGGTTGAGGTATAGTGAGGGGAATGAACAATGGATGTACCAGGAGACCCTCTGCCAAATTTCATTTCAGGCTTGAAGTTCTAATGCTCACCTTTTTTTTACCTTTAACAAAAAACTAACCTAATTATTTGTTAATAACCTAATTTTCTCCCTCTTGAAGGGAAATAACATGGGACTGTTGATTGTTGTTCCCAAGTCTGTCACACTAAGACCTGAGTGTTTTTTCGAGATGAGAAAATTCACGTTATTGACATGAAAGGAACTTGTGAACTGTTGATGTGTGCAGTGTTCTCTTCAGACATGCCTAAATCTAGTGGTTGCTTCACGCTGCTACTAAAAAACGAGGAGCCAGCCCCCTAAAAATAATTGCAAATGACTTAGTGGACAGGCTTAAGTCATGACTGGAATTAAAATGTTTGTATTACTGCCAATCACTTCTCCCAGAGGAGTTTTATATAGGTCCAAACTCCTCCCCTTTATTCCCTAAAACCTGTCGCACCCATGCTTTTGAAGTAGAAATCTTCTGGCAAGCTCTATATGTGTTTCTCAAAGAGTTCCAAATCCAGGTCTGTCTTGAATTTGAAAGGAAAAAAAAAAAAAAGAGAAGTGAAGCCAGTGTGGTGAACATTGTAGAAACCATTTAAAAAAGAATCTCTTAAAATATGCATATAGTTGTTTAAACCACTGTGAAAAACAGGAATGTCCTGCAGTCATTATTTCACTCCACAGAGGGCATTGTTTTCAAATTATTTCTTAATTTTTGCTTTTATATCTAGATTTTAAAAACATCTTAAATTGCTACGTTATTTTTAATTGCTACTTTTTGATTGTCTTTAAATTTTAGGCATTTCTGATTGACATCGTATATGAGAGAATTTGTTATTCTCCACATACATGTCATGGCCGATTAGTTCAGTTGGCTAGAGCGTGGTGCTAGTAACGCCAAGGTCGCAGGTTTGATCCCCCTGCAGGTCAGGGGAACTTTTCCTCCTTACCACTCAAGGTGGTTACATGTTTAGGTTTCCCTGATAGTTCAGTTGGTAAAGACTCTGTCTGCAACGCAGGAGACCTTGGTTTGATCCCTGGGTTGGGAAGATCTGCTGAAGAAGGGATAGGCTACCGACTCCAGTATTCTTGGGCTTCCCTTGTGGCTCAACTGGTAAAAAAATCTGACTGCAATGCAGGAAGAATCCGCCTGCAATGTGGGAGACCTGGGTTTGATCCCTGGGTTGGGAAGATCCCCTGGAGAAGGGAAAGGCTACCCACTCCAGTATTCTGGCCTGGAGAATTCCATGGACTGTATAGGCCATGGGATTGCAAAGAGTCTGAGACGACTGAACAACTTTCGCCACATACACACGTCTTCCTTACCTTCATCTTTCCAATATAATTTGGAGTTACATATTTTACATTTCCAAGACTGTGTAAATATGCAGAGCTGACTCCTTGGTATATTATAATTACATTTACTTATTTAAACATTTTTCTGTTCTCTCTGGAGTTTTTTCCTTTCCCTTTGACTTGCATAGATTTCTAGGTACTTCTCTCATCCACCCCCTTAACTGTCTTACAAAAGTTTCATCTCCTGTCAGTAAGTTCAAACACATCAAGTGTTTCATCAGCCTCACCTTCTTGGGACATTTCACTCAGCTGATGGTGGCATTTATTATGGCTGTTCAGCATCCTCACTTCTAGGGTTTGGCTTCTTCACTGGTTGTGAATGATGGGGGGGGGGGGGGGGGCGGAGGGCGGGGTGGTAAACTGGATAAGTGAGATGGCACTTGTGTTCAGAATGTCAGGGATTTTCTAGTATTCCATACAAATAGAGGATCTAAACTGCCTTCTCTGGGATGAAGTATTTTCAGTAGGTGATATACTTAAGTGTTAGTGCCTGTTACTCTAATGTTGTCTTCTCTCTCGTTTTCTTTATAGATATCAACTTCCTTATACACAATTCTGTAAAATACTTAATTAGTGGAGTAATATTTTCTCAAATTTTAGGTAAAGCAGCAATATTTTCTTCCCACATAGCAAAAAATAATGGCATCACTATCCAACCTTAGAAAAATATTGCTGGTGTCATTAAAATTGTTACAATACTTTTGAGAAATAATTTGCCAATATGCACGATAACAACAAAAATCATCCTTCCCTTGCGTTTGCAATTTTAGTCTTGGATTCCATGTTAAGGAATTAATCTAAAACATGGAAAAAGCTGTATGTCCCAATGGTATTATTGCATTGGTGAAAAACTGGAAATAATATCATGTCCATTAATAGGGGAATGGTTAAGTAAATGGTGGGAATATATACTTTGCTTTTTATGTACATGTAAAAAATATGAAAATACTTACTGTACTGTAACATTAAACAACAACAAACTGAGTAGTCTCTCCAGTACCCTGTGACTATGACTCTGTTACGAAAACCATCTACTCCATACAGTTTACATGAATATGAGCTCCATATTCCAACATTTGCTGGTATAACTTTACTCTTCCAGGAGTCTTTTTTGCCGGGTAAATGACTTTATTTTTATGATGTAATTTGTCAACAAACTCATCAAGTTGTCAATAGAAATTATCGACTAACAGTTATGTCCTAAGACTCTCCTGCTGTTTCTTACCAATCTTCAATAATTATATCATGATCTGTACCCAGTCTTAGGGTTCCCTGGTGGCTCAGAGGTTAAAGCATCTGCCTACAATACGGGGGACCTGGGTTTGATCCCTGGGTCAGGAAGATCCCCTGGAGAAGGAAATGGCAACCCACTCCAGTACTCTTGCCTGGAAAATCCCATGAATGGAGGAGCCTGGTGGGTTACAGTTCATGGGGTCGCAGAGTTGGACACGACTGAGCAAGCAACTTAACTTAACCCAATCTTAAGCCCTGCTCCTTCAAAGATCTACCTTAAACAAAACTCTAGGATTTCAGTAAACTCTGATCTTGCCCTTGCCCCTCTGAGATACTGTCAAAGCTCTGTTGAAGTGACGTTCTCTGTTATGTCAGTGGGCAGTGAACTCAGCCCTGTATTGTCGATAAATTATGTTGGAATACTTGGGGAACCAGCACTTAACAATGTAGGGAAAGTGTGCAATATATGCATAGAGAAAAGACAAAAGGAATATGTAAAAATAATAGTTACACTAGGGGGCTGTCAAATTTTCAAGGTTTTTTTAATGGTATTTTATAATGAGGACAAGGTTTATTTCAGTTAATAACTAAGAATTCATTCTGGTAGAGCTACCTTTTAATGTGTAAAGATCAAATAAGGGCAAAGCTGTGTAACTTGTTATTTTCTTTGTTGTATTTTGTAGAACAATCAATATCAATCCAGAGAGAAGACTACTAAAGTAGAGAAAGAAGCTATTCTTATTGTAATTAAGCTTGTAGAATCGAAACACTTGTGGATTCAGTGGTGATGAAAATGTTCCCCAAATGCTCTAAAATCACTTAACGTTGAGAAATAATCAGGAAGACGTTGACAATGACCTTTAAGTGAGTTTTGGTATTTAATGGAACAGAGGTGGTCTGCTTAGCACTGAGTGACATAAATGTTGTAAATCTAACACAGCATAGATGCAGCTCACAAAATTAAAAGCCAGGGTTTATTAGCAAATTTGGTAGTCAATGGACTTTGCAGTGTTAAATATATTTCCTATAATTTTATGAACATCAGGGAGAAAGCAGGCATGCAGATGGTGCAGCTGGCAAAAGCAGCACTCATCTATTCCTTTTGTACATTTGCAAGTTATTTACACAGCTTCTGTTCAAGTAAGGATATGCTTATGACTGGAATAAAGACAGAAATACCAAGATTAACCAGGTAATTTTATTTAATATTTACCGTTCAGCAGCAACCAACATGAACATCTAGGCTAACAGAATCTCTTGAAATGTTCTGCTATATAGCTGCTTCAGAAATACACACACATGATCGACTGTTCATTGCCCCAATTTTTTTTTTAAAAATGGATTCAAGAGCAAATAACACTGATTTACACTGTGCCCAAGCACTAGTCAAGAAATCTATTAAATTACAGAAGAAAAGGAAATCAGAGCTTTGTTATCTTAAGCATGTCACCTTATTTAAATGGAAGGAAGGGTTTACTTCTTTAAAGCAACAGAAATATGTATCTTCCTATATATATAGATATATATATATACTTAAGGATTTGATTACAAACACAAAGTGTTATCATCGAAAGCAAAAGCTAGTTCAAGAAATTTTCAACTGAAATACTTGCAAGATACAAAGCTAAAATTCATGTTCCTTTTCTCTATTAAGAATACTTTCACTAAACATAAATATTTTAACATATATTAATTTTTCTGACATTCAAAACTGTAGTCAATATGGCAGAATTATTGTTAAAAGCACATATGTACAAATATTCTTTTTCCATACATAAAGTATTTGGCATAATTATAACAATCATACTGCATCCACAACAGTTTGCTTTTATTTTTAATTTTTTTACATGTAATGGTATCTCTTATTAAAATTAACCAATTATGTACAAAAATACTTGAACATTTATTATAGAAAACCTCTATAACCAGTCTCAACAGCATATACCTGCTGAATGGTTTCGAAGGGAATATAAAAAAGTGGTCACTGCCTTCTGGGTAAGCTATCAACAAAAACAAACACAGTTAAACTAAAATGAGCTTCCCAACAAAAGAGGGAAAATATTCAACAGTATGATTTAAAATACAGTTCATATCTATTGTCAGTTGAGTGTTATAAACAGTCAGTAAAGAAAACAAGATACAAAATACATTACTACATACAAGGTGCTTTTCTCTTTTCACACTCCTATGACTGTGGCATTAGCATCCCTATCTAGATCTAAGATGCTATGTCGTAATGTTCAAGCTAGAGCAGTCTACAGCCATCCTCCTTTAACAAAGGGACAACAGGATTCGTTCAGAAGACAAGCCCCACTGGTAACAATGGAGTTGTGAGGAATTTCTTATTTTGTGCAGGACTGAAAGTTAATGCCCTTGCCTTTTGAAAATCCTTTTGCCATTTAATCATGCTAATATATCTTCTCTACTTTTTTTCTTCATTTACTCTATCGATTTAATACTGTCCTGTATTGATTCCTGAATTCTTATTAACGGGACACATTAATTTGTGCCTACTTAATACATGAACATCTCTTCTTCAATGACAAATTGGGTAGGGGAAATTATCTAAAGAAGCACAAGATTCAAGTAAACATTTCTCCTGGGGTCTTTTGCTTCATCAACCTGATTGGAACTCTGGAAGTAAATTGCACCTTGAAAAGAAATACGGTAGATACCATGGGGTCAGGGTACTAAACGGTTTACCAACCAACTGGTAGAGTAGCTTCTGAAGAATGTAGACAGCAGTCAAGGTCAAAAGCAACCTTAAAGAAGTATGTTTCAAGAACAAAACCGCTTCCAGTCCCAATCCTTGCAACTCCTTTAGTGTATATCTCACTAGCCTGCTTTGACTGTTAATTAGGATGATGTGCATTCATTTGTCTGTTGCTAGGAAGAGTCAGAAATCTCACGTTATTTACAGAAGTCTTCTAAGGTAAGGACCACTGCCTTAGGATGTGCACTGACGTAATAAGCTTTCATGAAGTATCAAGTATTCAGTAAAAAGTATACAACATTATCACGCTTCGTATTGTTTGACAATATTTTACTGGTCGAGATTAAACTATGTAAAAAAAAAAGTGAACATAAAAAGATACAAAAGAAGGCTTTATCACTATCACTTTCAAACGAGAAACGGTGTAATGAAATTCAGCCATACTTGGGACATCTGGCGTTGGGGGTCAGTAACTTTTAATATTGTGCAACATTCTATTAAGCGAGTTTAAATTCCATTCATCTAAAGACAAATCTGAGTTAAGTTATTAAAGTGCCTACACTAAAGATGTCTTTTCACCATACCTTATAGAAAAGGGACTTATAACTGGGAGACTTTCCGGGGCAGGGGCCTGGGCCGCGGGCCGGGGTCCGTCCTCCTGGTCCCGTTCTCCAGGTGGCCCGACCGCGCCGCCAGGGGCTTGGGGGGCAAGGCGGGCGGCTCGGCGGTGACGGGGATGGAGAGGCTGTGAGGTAGCGGCACGGGGCGCCGCAGAGTCCGCTCGTACACGCTGTACGGCGGCGGCGTCTTGCTCTCCTTACGCACCGGCTCCTCCGACCCGCAGCCGTAGCCCGGCCCCGACCCCAGCGGCGCCGCAGAAGGTTCATTCACCTGATTTTCAAAGCCTGAGGTCTCTGACGTGCTACACCGGCTGAGGGACGAAATCCCACTGCTGTAGCTGCCCGACAGCACGGGGGAGTTGGAGATGAGTCCTGGGGAGTGGTACTCCACGGGAGAGGGGGTGAAGGACTGCACGGAGCCCTGTGCGGAGGGGAAACGGCAGATTGTTCAGCGAGAGGGTGATGAGCTCTGCTGTGTCCCCCATCAAAACCCAAGAGTCTGAAGCCTTTCCCTCCCACACCCCTGGGGAAGGCATGCCAGGCCTGGAGACTTCTGAGCTCCTGCCAGACTCAAAAGCTGAAGCCGCGGGTTGGCAGCCCTCAGGCTATATAGCCTGAGAGAGCAGACGTTTCATCTGCAGTGTTTTTAAAAGCCTCAGTTGTTAATTTTGTAAAATAGGACGGTTTCCCACCAAATGTGCATTTCTTTAAGCACTGGAAGTTCTAGCAACACGGCTCACTTTCTCTTTCGGTAGAGAATCTCTTGCTGAGCAGGAGCTGGCCCTTTAGATGGGGCCTGAATCCCTCCGTTACCCACCGTCACCGCCACATCACACAGAGGCCTCATTTGTTAACTGTCTATTCCCACTGGCAGCAAAATCTGTACTTCCTTTTGGGCTTCCGTGGTGGCTCAGAGGGTAAAGAATCTGCCTGCAATGTAGCAGACCTGGGTTCCATCTCCCGGTGGGCAAGATCCCCTGGAGAAGGAAGTGGCAACCCACTCCAGTACTCTAGCCTGGGAAATCCCATGGACAGAGGAGCCTGGCGGGCTACAGTCCATGGAATCACAAAAGAGTCAGACACCACTGAGTAACACATACACACACTTTCTCTCTCCCCGCCCCTTTCCCCTCTCCCAGTCCCTTTCTCCCTCTCCCCTAACAGCACTCGGTGAAAAGAGGATTCTGCTGGGAAATCCTGCATCGTATGTACTCCTTGAGTCCAGTCAGAGCCTATTAGCTCATTAAAGTCTGACAATAACAGAACCTCAATGACTTTGTTCAGCCCAGTGTTTGCTAAACTTATTTCACCACAGACCTTTTTTCCCCCCCTCCTTATTTATCCCATAATGGCCTATAAAACCAAGAAATGTTATCCTAGACTAACTTTACCTCGGTCTCTCTTTTTAAACATGAGAATGCTGGTAGACACAAATCCTTTCATTTATCAGGAGCCTAAGATCAAGAATGGCCAATTAAAAGATCCAAATTCACTGGTGTTTTTTGTTAAAAGTTAGACCCCAAGTGCAAAATAGGGCAGGTAAGCGGAGTCTTCTCCACGGGGTTAATTCCCTCATTTAATTGCTGAAAAAAACTCTTTAAGAGTTATCTGCATTCTAAGCACAGCAAGAGAAGGGGACGATGGAGGATGAGATGGTTGGATGGCATCACCGACTCGATGGACATGAGTTTGAGCAAGCTTTGGGAGTTGTAGATGGACAGGGAAGCCTGACGTGCTGCAGTCCATGGGGCTGCAGAGTCAGACACAACCGAGTGACTGAACTGAAGCACAGCAAAGCGAGTAACTTGGTAGCACTACGCCCTCTAATGTCACCTGGAGTTACAACACAACGTTTCCTCTTTTCAAAGCCTGATTTGTAGATACAAGGCTACCTGTACCCAGCAAGAACACAGGCAGGTCCGTGGAAGGGAGAGTATACACCGCTTTGCTAACTTTGGTGGCTACCTGAATGCTTCCAACTCTTTGATCCTATTATTAAAAAAGAATAATTCCTACTTTTATCTGATTACTAACTTGCAAATCAAGTTAAAAAATGCATATGTGAATCCCATAGCAACATGTGGGGTTCTTTGCTAGTAAGGGGAAATGTAACGATGCGGAAACACCATGTTGCTTTGTTTCCATCACATTAAGACAACAGTCTATGGCTCCCAGGGCGAATGCAGTCCCGTGCACTTTACGATTAACAGCTGCATGGCAGTATGACAACCAAACCAGCAGATAATTTGCACTCACTAGCAAACTGTGACATCAGAAATGTCGGCAAAGCAAATCATGCTTAAAAAAAATTTTTTTTTTGCAATTTTCTCCACTGCAGGCGGGCACGGGGAGAGGCGGTTTCCTTCCAGATTCTCAATTTCTACCAGCAACAATCCTGAGTACCACAGATGCACAGGATCACAATCTGCCCCCATGTGTTTGCAGAAGCTGACTTCTCTTTTTCTTTTACATTAGTTAGAAATGTCTCATCAACAAAGAGGAAACAGAGCATGCAAATCCTAAGTCATTCGGGTACAAATCATTCTTTCTGCAGTCACAGTCACTTCATCTTTAAGCCTCTGGTGTAGCAGCTCTGAACACCTACCTCTGAATGCACCAACAATCCTTGCAGCCAGTCTGATTCAATTTGGATAGAGACTAAATATTATTCTTTACCTTCATGAGGAATTTTGTATGTTCAGAGATGTCAATTAGCCTATGTCTTCATATTAAATGTCTGACCTTTAAAGCTTCCCAGTTTGTTTCCCAGTGATTTAAAAATTCATTTTACTGTCTTGTTTTTCATGATCAAGTATGTATCTCTAATGTAAATGAAAGCCTTGGTATAATATGTTGAAAGAGATAAAGTTGGGTTTGGCATTTTCAAAATGAGTGAGACTGATGAAAAAGGCACTTGAGAATATTTAGTAGATCTTGATTATTTTTCAACTTAAGTGTTTGTTTTTGATGTGCCTTAAACTAAAAGATAAGGCTGAAAATGTCCTAGAAGATACTAGGGACCATTTCTTTCTAATTCAGTGCATATACTCACTCTGGTTGGTACATTCTCATTGCCACCATTTGGAGAAAAAGGCTACTAATCTGAAACGAAACGGCAGACTCCCCAAAGGGAAAGTCTAGTGTTGTTTTCTTGCCCATCTTCCTCTCCCCCTTCTATGTTCTCTGCCTGGTCTTTGTAGATGAAAGCACTTCATTGATGTAACAGGGGAAAAAGTAGCAAGGGGCCAATTTCTAGTTCCCATCTAAACAAGAGCCTGTACCTTCAGTGGAGATCGCCCAGCAGGCGAAGGGGATACTGATGCCGTGTGTCTTGCTGGTGAAGCTGTGGAGAGAGAGAGAGAGATCATTTCAGTTCAGAAAACCAGACAGCTGACTACCTGAAAGAGCCCTCTGTGTATACAAACCCATACAGATGATCCAGTGCACAAGGATCTAGGCAAGGGGAGGGGGGCCTGGGTGGAGAGACTAAATGGTGCCCACCCAAAATGGATTCCCCACAAATGATGGCGGCCCCAAGACACGGGGTAATCAGTGAAAAGTCACCAGAGCACACATGGCGCTTTAACCAAGCAGCTGGTCCAGTGTCCCTTCCACTGCCTCAAAGCCCAGACGCTTCTCTGCCCCTTGGTCTATTTCTAAAGGTGCTTTTACGCATGAGGCGTCAGGGAGCAGACTGGGCTGAGCAAGAATGGGAAGACCCAGGTCACCCAGGCAGCTTAGAATAGGTCCCTGGGAATGTACTGACATCAGTCTCCCCTTTCACCACCCCTGCTGCCCGCAATATTCCTGAAATTGACAGAAAACCCTTGGCCACATCCATATAAAAGGTAAGAAGTTTTCCATTTTTCTCCCTAATGTCTGTACTTGGGTCTTCCTTTATCTCTAGGAGGTGATGCCCTATGGATGTCATCATTAAGAAGAACCCTCTCTTTGTTTCTCCCACCAGATTTTCAAGCCCTACACCTGGGACAAGGCCAGTGTGATGACACTGCTCTGTGTGTGCACTTGTGGACCAGATCCAGCGTAACCACACATACTACAGCCAGCCATGACACTGCCAACCCGTGAGTGTGTGTAAGCCAGACTGCCCAGGTCTGCCTACAGAGTTTGCAGTGGGCTCAGGGGTTGCTGCTCTGGGAGGAGCTGCCATTCTCCCAGCTGTCACAGTGGGGTTTGTAGCTCATAAGAAAACTACAGAAAGGCCGAAGGGAGGAGAGACAGTTACAGGTCCCGCCAACAGTGAGCACACAGGATGCCATGAGGGCAGACCATGACGGCAATCAGTGCAGGACGGGAGGCAGCACTGCCAGGGTAACCGGGGAGAGCCACGGCCACCTGCGTGCTCTGGGCCTAAGGGACTAGGCAGAGTGGCCGGCCCGCCCTCGGGGTTGTGCAGATCCATCGTGTGTGCTAGGGCACACGGTGCCATGTTCCATCGCCACTGTTAGTTCTCCTAGCCCATCAGTTGTGGGGGTCGAGTATAGAACAAGAGCATGGATGTCCAGAGAAGCACAGCTTGATTGGGAAATGGTATTTTTATTGTCTGGGTCCCTCTTCCTCTCAACTTGGGCATTCCCTGACACCATCACTGTGAACTACCCAGCAGCCCCTGGACCCACTGCATGTTCAGAGTGATGTTTCTCCAGAAAAGACCTAACATAGTTCTATCCCTGTCCTTGCCTACAAGGTAGAATTAGCCTAGGAACCTAAATACCATGAATATTATTGTCCCTTAGAAAACACTTTTCAAGTTTCCAACTTTATGGACACAACCACGTTTAAACTGGAGGTTGCTTCAATGTACAAACATCATGAATAAAACACCAAGTACTGGTTAGTGAGTTTTAAACTTCCCTGGTCACACTGACCTAGCAATGCATATTATCAAGTAAGGCTACAGTTATTCCTTGTTCTGTTTGAAGATCTTACCTGTCTTTCCAAATCTACTGGCAACTTCTAGCTTTGGAAAGTACAAACCAGGTAGCACACAGTTCATTTTAAAAAGAGTCATTTTTCTTTATTCAGTAAAAAATAAAAGAAGCTAGAAAGGTGTTAAAATGCAGCAAACGAAACATGGATGATCCATCCAGAAAAATCCATGAAAAACACAGTGTCATATTTTCTCATGCCTTTAGGCTAGTTGTATTTGAAAGGTTTGGTAAAACACAGATTCTAGAGCTTTGGCCCAGATACAGTAGAACTCTGAGTCAGTAGGTCTGCTGCTTAAAGCACCTCCCTAGGAGATGCAGTGCCTTGAATGAACCCTCTGAGAAAGATGACCCTGGAATACAGTCTTGTCTAAGCAGCAGGTGCAAGGTACTGGTTAGTTGTCCTCCACAAGCCTATCCAAATTACAGTCAGTCAGTCCTGTTCAGGGACAACCTGAAACTCGGGCATCAGTCCTGCAGAAAGTGGCTGGAGTTAGCAGAGGTTGATAAGAATGAGGTGAGTCAAGCGAAGGATAGAGAAAATGCTAGTGGTTCAGCAAGGTTAGGGTGCCCCCACAATTCTGAGGATGATACCTAGGAGAAGAATGTTCTACAGTTTAGGAATGGTGGACTTAGTGTAACAAGAGTCGAGGAAAAAGAGGGAACACAGCAGATGAATTCTGTAGCTACTATGAAGGCTTTCACCTTGGACACACCAGATGCCTACCTTTCTGAGGAGTTCAGGTCGGAGTAGTCAATAAAAGTTATTTTTATAAAAATGATTGTTAAACGCTTCAGATACCCACCAGTCTGTGCGGGCCGTGGAGGGATGGGGGGAGAGGGGAGCTTCCCACCGCCTGCTGTGCTCTTGGCTTCCTTCCCACTGTCCAGGCTCCAGCTGCTGGGGGTGGGGTTCACAGCTGGAAGGGAAGGGCACAGCTAAAATCACGTGGCCTACGTCACCCTGCGAGCACTCAATCTTAGAGGTCAGAATTACCCAGAATGAAAACATCAGCTGGATTACAAACAATACTAAGGAAACTTCCTAAATGCGAACCCTTTATTTAATTGCCCATCTCACAACTATAGTTGACATTTCATTGGGTGATAGCATGTCTTTTTCCCTCAAGCAGTCAGAACTACACATCTTGACAAAAGAGTGTAGAAACTTGAGATTTACAAATGTGTTTAGATGCTGGGAACAGATGGAAAATGTAGTCACTCGACTATTTTAAAATTTGGTTTTTAGTGGAATTTTGTGGACAAATAGCACCCTAAAAGGGGGAAGGCAGTGGATGCTAATATCTCCACTGCCTGGCAGAATTACTGGCAAGGAACAGCCACACCACACCATCCTGTTGGCCCTTGTTCCTCAAGTCAAAGGGCTATAGTGGAGAACGTCCTAAAAAAATAATTTGGAATGCTGATATTATCATTCCTTTTTTGTAATCTACCTGCTCCACACTTCAGTAAGATGCTGAAATATGGAACAACCCCCCTTGGAACAAGGGCAAGACATACAAGGTTATAAATAGCTGCTCTGAGAGGAGGTTTAGAAAATCAAGCCTTTAGAGTTCCAGTGTCTTGCTCACTGAGCAGACACTGCCACCTGGTGGACATAGCAAGAATTTCAACATTTTATGATCATATGACCACTAAAATTGGATGGAACCATCGCTCGTAAAAAACATTTCCTCTGGTCCTTTAAAAGGTGCTTTGTGGATTTTCTTTGGTAGAAGAGGTGAGAAAATGACCACATTTCTAAGTTATCCAGACAAAGATCAATATTTGACTTGTAGCTGTAAAGCAAAATGTGTGTTTTAAAATAATTTAGGCTACAGTCTCGCTGATTCCTATCTCCTGAGGAAAGTTTTAATGTATCGGTGTACTCAAATGACAATGCAGTCGAGATCTTAATGGGGACGATTAAAATGCACTTTACAGGGATATGTCATTAGTGACTGTTAATTTGCTGGCTCGGGGACTGCTCCGATTTTTGAGGCTGACTCTGGAAGGTCAACGAGTGCCTTGCTGTTAGTCCCCATCCCCCTAGCTGAGGAAGTCACATTTAATCCACTCTTCTTCCTCTGCTGTGTTGCACAGACCCATGCTAATTGGCTATTAACTGCGATGCATATGTTGGTTTCTCATTTTTCATGTGACCTTGAGGCAGGGCACACTCCATTATGCACCGGATTGCAAATTTTCAATAGCAGCTGAGCAACAGATGAGCTGACTGAATGAGCTTGGTAAGGCAGACACAAAGCGGGACCAAGGATCCATCTGGGAAGTTGCTCACTTTCCTTGTGTTGACCAGGTAGCCTAACTGGCCACTTCGTTTCAGGGAACGCAGGGATTGCCTCAGTGATTCACTGAATGACCCCAAAAGTCACTAAACAGGAGTCCCGACCTTGCTCAGATTCTGCTGTTAAACCCTACAAGAACACAGCTGGTGAAGAATGTGTCAGAAATAACTGTCTTCCATCTGTCCCCTAAAGAGAAGATCAGTCCTGATCATTAAAGGTCTGCACATCTGCCTTCCACGGGGACACACGGGCGACTGGAGGAAATGAAGCCAGAACACAGTTGCACATTCCCCGACTGCTAGAGACACTGGCTTCATACCCACCTTTCTCAGGTGCCGAAAGATTGGGGTCACTGCGTGGCAAGGCTCCATCTCCAATGTGATTAAACAGCAGCCTCTGGAAAGGCACAAGAATCTATTTTTATGGTGTAAGATACTGACAGAGGAGATCTTCTAGAAAATGAGATGATTATTTTATTACTGAATGGTATATGCTGGTGCTCAGTTGTGTCTGACTCTCTGCCACCCTCTGGACCCACCAGGCTCTTCTGTTCATGGAATTTTCCAGGCAAGAATGCTGGAGTGTGTCACCATTGCCTACTCCAGGGGGTCTTCCCAACCCAGGGATCTAACCCACAGCTTTTGTGTCTCCTGCATTGGCAGGCAGGTTCTTTACTACTAGTGACACCTGGGAAGCCCTTACTGAACCTTTTATTTTTTAAAAAAAGTTTCAAATGGCAAAATTAGCTATATAAAACATTACTGGCTTAACATTGTTGATGATTGGCTTATCATTATTGAATTATTGTTCAATAATGATTCAATTATATTTAAGGGAAAAAAAGGAGAAGACCCTTAGGTTTCAAACAGTGTTTCTAAACAGTGTTTTAAAAGTCTGTACAGGATTTCAAATATTGGGTTGGCCAAAAAGTTCGGTTGGGTTTTTCCATACCATCCTCAAATGAACTTTTTGGCCAACCCAATATAGCTGGCAAATAAAGTTTTGTAATAAAATATGGAAAAAATAAACAGTAAGTAGCAGTTAAGCTACAGTGCTCTTTATAAATACAAATACTAGGCTGGTAATATAAAGTGTAAGAAAGAAGAAATATTAGCTCAAAAAATCTCTAGTCAATGAACTTTACATTTTAAATCCTAGATTAGGTTAAAACATATGAAATGGTTAGTATGTTGCAATTTTTAACCCACAAAAATGCCAGTTTTACATAGTTCTACCTAATATATTAAACAAAAAGACCCTAACTCCTTAAAAGTAGATACACCAGAGGAATGTGTATTATGGAAATTTTGGCAACACACACTGCTTCAAATTTTACCAAAAGCAGAAAACTTGAGAGGCTAATCAGGAAGTCAGTCTTCCAGAGTCCCCCACGCTGGTGACCTGCTCTCCAGGAGCAGAGGGAACAAACTGAAAGTCGTGACAAGGGGCAATTAAACCAGTCAGGTGGTTCAGGAAAATGCACTCGGGTACAGTTTCTGCAACATGTCAGTGCTGTGCAGATGGGGCATCTTGGAACTTTTGGGAAGATCACACAATCAGCAAAGAGAAACCAATCCAGACAAATCCCCCTCATTGTCATCCATTTCCAGATGCAACTACAGCCTTCTGCCAGGATGGTGTGGAAAAACAGAAAATGAGCTGGAGGATGAATAATGATTATATTCTGCTCCTGAGTTATCCACAAATAACCGATAAAACTCAGGGCTCCATAGGAATCTTTACCTTTGAAACCCCACCTCAAAGTGCTTAAAGAGCTGAGAGGGTCAAAATGTTGACCCTGCAGTCACTGAGGTTGAGAGAGATCACTGCAGAGCAGGTCTGAGCTGGGTGGAGAGGGCTGCGGGGAGGCCCCAGGGTTTAGCCACTCCTTCCTCAGTGCATTTAAGAACAGCAGAGGCAAAAAGACGCCCTCTTCACTCCTGGATACCTCGGTAAGCAATCCGTGGCAGCCATGCTTCTCAAGGGTCTTTGGCTAATCTAAGAAGTTCCTCCAAATTTCTGCTACAGATACATGCAGACAGACACCCCCACCCCTAACTCATTCACCCATGACCTCTCTCAATGTTCAAGTAGCAGCAACAAAATAGATCAAAGTGGGTAAAATCATTTCCCAGTTCCCTCTCAGCTTTACTGCTCAGGCAACCACCAGGAATCCATGTCAGACTCGACAGTTCACACAGGAATTCCTAACAACAGGCCCAGGGCCGAGGCATGGACTTCACCCAGCTGGACTTGTCAACACGGCCCATCTGGTGGTCTCTGGCAGCTACCATGACTTTCTGCAGCCCTGTAGGTAACATCCAGTCTTTTCCGAGGATTTCCATCCCACAAACACTACCTGAGAAGGTTCCACAGGTGTCGGATAGATGGCACTGCATGGCCGCTCCCTTGGGGACAGGCAAGAGTTCTCTCTGGAATGTTTGTGTTTGTCAGACAACAAAGGAGAAGCTGGGAAGAGACGGAAAGAGAGGCTCGTCAGGGCGGTGGTGAGCTCGGACCATTGGGAGGAGAAAGCCCAAGCCTGCGGGAGGCTGGAAGGTCCTCTGGGCACCCTCGGTCACCCCCCACCTTGGCACTGACCTCTGGCACTCGAGGGAGCAGAACTTGTCACATTAGGTGAGGCGGAGTGAGTAGAACTCAAGCTTGAGGTAGATGGACTTGGCTGGAAAACAGGGGAGCTGTTATCAGACATGGCTTAGAGGCTGCAGACTACACTGGCACATTTGAAACAAAGTCACTTTTTTTTTTTTCAGAGTAGCAAAAAAAAAAAAAGCCCATTAAGAATTATGGAAAAATCTCACTAACTCAGACCAATAAGGACGCCTGTCTGAATTAATTAAAAAAAAAAAACAACTCAGATTTTTGACACCTGCCAAAGGAATGCCTTTGTGTTCAATTCAGCTCCATACAGCCTACGACTAAAGCACGAGCAGAAAGGCTCCCAGCCTCGGGCAGGTAAACAGGTGACGGCTCCTAAAAGTCAGCGAACATGCCGGTGCCTCTTCTCCAATGCCGTGTGTTCAATGCGTGAATTTGGCAATATGTATTACACCCCCTTCCCAAAGACAGAGGTGAGGAAAATTTCAGCTGAGTCTTACCGAGCGACTATCAGTGTCCTATTTGCTGTATCTAAACATACATTTCTGTTGCAAGAGTTACACTGTCACTTAAATCCCTAAGAACCTCTATTTTTCTCTAGTGAACAGTTTTTATCATGGGAAATTTCCAACATATACCTAAGTAGAGAAATCTTAGAATGGGCCCCTAAACCGTATCTTCTTAAAGAAAAGAACAAAACACTTAGGAATGCTAAGAGGCAACTGGTCGGTGGTGACAAGCTCCAGGACACCCGACTGCAGGCCTGACTCAGAGGCAGAGCTCAAAGTTCCCCTCGTAGGGCCTGGCCGGGCTTGGCCACCGCTGGCTCAGGTCTTCCTAGACTGGCCGGGGCAGCTTTGAGAGAATCAGCTTTGCAGACTCCAGGGACCAATAAGGCAATACAGGTGTGTAAAGGTTTGTCCTTAGGTCAAATTCTCGCTCGTAGGTCTGTTCCTAAGCACAGCAGAGTGAATGGAAACACTCATGATTCAGACAGAAGGGGAATAAACAGGACCAGACAAAAAGAAAACAGCTGATCAAGTACCTGCATGTTAAAGACTTCATCAGAGCTTTCTGATTGCCCTGTAATATTGCTTACTTCAGCAGACGCTTGTGAGGACAGTGAGGAGGAAGAGTATCGGTTGACAGCTGGGTAACTTAATGGGCTGTTTTCAGGGAGAAAAAGAAATGGTCGTTAACTCAGTCTCTACATTGCACTTTATCACATGCTGGCATGGTATAAAAACCAAAGGGAAAAAAACATATACATCCCATTTTGTCGCCTCCCATTTGCCTCAATGTGATCAAATGTCTGAGTTTCTTTCTCATGCTGTTGCCGTTTTACCAGTGGCAGATGTCTGCAGCTGCCTCTAGGGTTACTTATTTCATTAAGAAACTGTGTATTTGACAAATTGTGCCATAAAGAACGAGAGAATCGTTCCGGATCATCTTGTGGGAACGACAAATTGTCAGATAATTCAGAATATGACTTACCTGCGTCGAGGAATTACCCTGGTACCATCTGGGCTCATGGAAGCAGGTGCTGAGTTTCTACACACACGAGGGCTTCCATTAGGAAAATGGACTGGACTGGCTTGTATACAAGCGGAGAATTCCTAAAGAGGTAGTAAGGAAAATATTTCAGAATTGTAACGGTAAGGGCAGAATCACTCAAGAGGTGCTGTGCTATACTAGAGCATTCTGATGGTCATAAAACCTTCATGTAGGCACTTAGGAATGTAAGTCATTAAGCCTTCCCTCATTTACTTTTTTGTTTTCATGAAAGTTAAGTGTGGCAAACCGAATTTAATGCAATTTTAACATTTGAGGGCTCTCTGGTAACATTTTGGTGCAGTGTGGTAGACAAACCAAAAGATGTCACTGTTGTATACATCATGGTCCCTCTAACAAAAAGGAAATGGTAGAGGTCAGACTGCCCCCTGGTGGACCCTTTGTCTACATACCTGGATTCCCAAGCTGGACTTCATCACAAAGAACTGGTCGACCAGCTTCTTGTGAAGGGGTCTCATATCCTGAGGCACAAACTTCTCGTGCACGGCCAAGCCAAATTCCAAAATCTGTGCCTTGAGAGTAATAGAAGGAAAAAATCCACATCAGTGAGTACCGCCTTAATGCCTGCTGGGGATTCAAGCAAGGTGCCCTGCATTTTGCATGCGTTACTGTTAACCTCCCCATCCGACAAGACAGGACCAATCTTTAGTTTACTGCGGAGGACACTGAGGATCAGAAAATCCTGCATGCACAGATGTAGCAAATGGACTTGTGGACACAGCTGGGGCAGGAAAGGATGGGATGAGTTGAGAGAGTAGCACTGACGTACATTATAATGCCCTGTGTGAACAGCTAGCTAGTGGCAAGTGCTCTGTAACACAGGGAGCTCAGCTCAGTGCCCTGTAACGACCTAGAGGGCTGGGAGGGAGAGTCGAGAGGGACGGGACATATGTGCACTTGTGGCAGACTCACGCTGCTGTGCAGCAGAAACCAACACAACATTGCAAAGCAATGAGACATAATTTTAAAACAGAAATTCTGCATGTACTAGGGACAAATGGGGATCTGAACTTAAGTCTGATTCCAAAGACTTAACTGTCCTACTACCCCAAGTTTCTTTCCCGTGTATTTTCAATCTATAACAACAACCATATTAAACAGTTAAGCATCCCTTTGGCCCCTTCCTGCACTTCTCAGGAGGGGGGAAGGGATGGGGGTTCCCTGTTAGGAGGGTCAGGTGGTTCTCCCCCTGGTGATAAAGAAACCGCCAATGCAGGAGATGTAAGAGACACAGGTTCAATCCCTGGGTTGGGATGATCCCCTGGAGGAGGGCATGGCAATCCACTCCAGTATTCTTGCTGGAGAATCCCATGGACAGAGGAGCCAGTCGGACACGACTGAAGTGACTTAGCACGCACCACGTGCCACTCCCCAGGGGACCTCTTTTCTGGATGGCACTCTCTCGGCCATGTCCCCCTTCTCTCTCCCATCAGTTCCTCTGTCCCTACCCCTCCCTCCCTCAGATTTTTAGAACCTGTCAGGGAGGAAAGAACAAATAAGAGAGGGTATTCTGTAATAGTTGCTATGCTGCTTGTTTTTGTTAAAAAATATTATTCTTGTTCACTTATTATAATGCAAAAAGGAACAGTTCCTATTTTCAAAAAAGGTTTCCTGCTCTGAGAACCTAAACTGAGATGAATGTAAACATTCACATTTCCTTTGTACAGCTAGGTCAAAAGTGCTTAATTCCTTTGATGGGAGTAGCAGACGTCTTTTACATTTTAAAAAATGCCCATGCTACAATGGTCAAAAGGACAAATTTCAGAGGCTGAGAGGAAAACAAATCACACATCACTACTAGACGGTCCTTTATCTTTACAGCCCATGATGGTTCAAGTTTGAAAGCTTCAGGGCAGACATGAGTGACTTGGGGGGTGGGGTGGTGAGAGCATCTAGTACCTTCCTAAGGGTCAGAACTGTGGCAACTTTGCCTGTAACATTTGCGTAAAAATAAAAACACCTTGAAATAAATGTCAAGTGAAGTATGTCTGAGGCACAAAGGGCAAGCCTGGTCTCTGTGGGGAGGGACGAGGGATGGAGTTGAGTCTAAGGGCAGGGCCCTCGGTCCTCTGCATCTTAGACACTGGCTGCTAAGGGCCTGCCCTTTTGTCCAGGTAACGCTGCAGGCTGGGTTCTCCTGGAGGTAGGCTTCGGCACGGAGACTGGGATGTTTGTTGGGTAGTATGCCTGGGATCACTGCCTATAGGAGGGAGGGGCAGAGAAGGATTTGACCAAAAAGGAAACAACCTGCATGGCAGCCTGAAAGCCTTTGCCGACCCCAGGGCAGCTCTGGACCTTGAATGATCTGTCACAACTGCACTGTCTGTGCCCCAAATGGCCAGGCTGGGCCTCTCCTTCCCGGTTACTGGATGCAGGTCATCCAGGAAGGTAGGGATACTAGGCTAGGTGACACTTTGCAGCAGAGGCAATGTTGGAGGATCTGAGAGGCCAAGGTGTCTTCCAGCAGGTGGGGCCACAGGTCCTTTCTGGAAGGAGCCCTGGAGCTGTGCACCTCCGTGTCTACTAGACAGGTCTCTGAACCATCCCTCTCCAGCACCCCCAGCTTCCTACAGTCCTGCAAAGACATGTAACTCGCCCAAGGTCACAAGGCTATAACGTGCACGACTTGATAGGATCTAGTGCTTCCTAGGCCACAGCTCTTTCCACAGGGTCCCAAGATGCAGACAAAACAAAGGTTCCTCAATCTTTTTCTTGAGAGACTTCAGTCAGTCAGTTCAGTCACTCAGTTGTGCCTGACTCTTTGTGACCCCATGAACTGCAGGATGCCAGGCCTCCCTGTCCATCACCAACTCCTGGAGTCTACTCAAACTCATGTCCATCCAGTCGGTGATGCCATCCAGTCATCTCATCCTCTGTCGTCCCCTTCTCCTCCTGCCTTCAATCCTTCCCAGCATCAGGGTCTTTTCAAATGAGTCAGCTCTTCACACCAGGTGGCCAAAGTTTTGGAATTTCAGCTTCAACATCAGTCCTTCCAGTGAATATTCAGGACTGATCTCCTTGCAGTCCAAGGGACTCTCAAGAGTCTTCTCCAACACCACTGTTCAAAAGCATCAACTCTTCGGCACTCAGCTTTCTTTATAGTCCAGCTCTCACATTCATACATGACTACTGGAAAAAACCATAGCTTTGACTAGACAGATCTATGTCGGCAAAGTAATGTCTCTACTTTTTAATATGCTGTCTAGGTTGGTCATAGCTTTTCTTCCAAGGAGCAAGTGTCTTTTAATTTCATGGCTGGAGTCACCATCTGCAGTGATTTTTAAGGCCAAGAAAATAAAGTCTGACAGTATTTCCATTGTTTTCCCATCTGTTTGCCATGAGGTGATGGGACAGGATGCCATGATTTTAGTTTTCTGAATGTTGAGCTTTCAACCAACTTTTTCACTCTCTTCTTCCACTTTCATCAAGAGGCTCTTTAGTTCTTCTTCACTTTTTCTGCCATAAGGGTGGTGTCATCTGCATATGTGAGGTTACTGATATTTCTCCCAGCAATCTTGATTCCAGCTTGTGCTTCATCCAGCCTGGCATTTCGCATGCTGTACTCTGCATATGAGTTAAATAAGCAGGGTGACAATATACAGCCTTGATGTACTCCTTTTCCTATTTGGAACCAGTCTGTTGTTCCATGTCCAGTTCTGTTGCTTCTTGACCTGCATACAGGTTTCTCAAGAGGCAGAGCAAGTGGTCTGATATTCTGATCTGTTTAAAAATTTTCCACAGTTTGTTGTGATCCACAGAGTCAAAGGCTTTGGCATAGTCAATAAAGCAGAAATAGATGTTTTTCTGGAACTCTTTTGCTTTTTCGATGATCCAACAGATGTTGGCAATTTGATCTCTGGTTCCTCTGCCCTTTCTAAATCCAGCTTGAACATCTGGAAGTTCACGGTTCATGTATTGTTGAAGGCTGGCTTGGAGAATTTTGAGCATTACTTTACTAGCGTGTGAGATGAGTGCAATTGTGTGGTAGTTTGAGCATTCTTTGTCATTGCCTTTCTTTGGAATTGGAATGAAAACTGACCTTTTCCTCAGCCACTGCTGAGTTTTCCAAATTTTCTGGCATATTGAGAGGTTTTTAACCCTTTTGATTTTAACTCGAGGGAAAGAGTTCAGTCAGACTGAATATAGCAGATAAGAATCCTGGGGTGAGATAAACCACTCACAAGAGAATTAAAAATCAACAAAGGCTAAAGGCATTCCATAATTCTGAGTACTTGATGACCTAAGCTGCTCACTTCATTTCTAGCATCTATATCACCCCCAGGGCCACAATGAGAATTTAACTTCTCCTCTATTTCCTTGCAGGTCAACTTCAAGTAATCCCTCTTTTCCAGAAGCTGTCCACCTGACTCTTCCACCCACGGTCCTGGTCCACAGCCACTTCTCTCCCCTTTCAGTACCAATTTTGTGGACTAAGCCTATAGAGCATAAAATATGGACTAGAACCAGGTACAGCCTCATTTCCTAGTCCAACAGAACATGCTTTTTTTTTTTTTTATTAATTTGGCATTATTGAATGGAAAGAGATGGTTCTCTCATATTTTATCACAGGTATTCCATTTTTCATAGATATAAAATGTTTCCTATTGATTTCCTATTGAACCCAGCCTTTCCACCATAATGTCTCCCACCTCAGAGGTTTTCAAACCATTTTCAGGCCAAGAGCTATCGACAGAGGAAGAGAAAGCAAGAGATTATTCACCCTGGTTCTTCGTATTTGATGGAACCAAGGTAAGAACAGCCAACTGTGCTTCTGTAGAATTAAAAATGATGAGATGGTATCTAGCTCTGTCTAGGTCATATGGTCTACAGGCTTTATCTGCACAGCGTGATACTGTTTTAAAGCAAAGGGTATTATTGATTGCCCACTTCCTTAGTCTAACATTTAAGTACAAATCTCATTCATTCATTTACTGAATCATTTCTGTTCAGTTGGCCTGAACTTATATGATCCCAAAATCTTGAGTGAAAAGTTGGCATCAAGTCTTTGGGGACAGAGCATTCAAAGAACATTCCAAGGGGTGCCGTGTTTGCTATAAGGGGCTGCCATAGTCTACTAATTTTTTTTGTTTCCCCCCCTGCATCTAAGTGGGAAGAAAAAGTAGAAATTAGCAAGTCAGGATATATCACAAGTGAATCTGTAACCTGTGACTGCTAGATCACTGACATATGGGGCTGGCCAAAAAAGTTTTTTTGACACAGCTTATGGAACAACACGGACAAACATTTTAGCCAACCCAGAGAAAACCATGTAGATGGGACCCTGGACAGGCAAGCACATGTATGCATGGAAGAGGGAGAAGGCTTCTGCCCCCCTTACCTGCTCAAGCATCAGCTCTCTTAACCGTGCGATTTTCTCTCCATCTTCAGGGTGACTTAAGATATATTCTTTGACAAAGAATGCCTGGTAAGAAGAAGGACAGTTTACTTCAAGAGGGTTACAAAGGAAGCAGAAGATACACTTATTGTTTTTAATGCTGCTTTAAAGAAATGACTCCATTATACACCACTTTTGGGGGCCAGATGGAACGATTCGAAGTATGGCAGCTGGTCACAGGGAATATAAGGAGGTGACTGCTAACAGGAGATTAGAGAGTGCATGAACTTTGTATCTTTGGTAAAACAGATAGCAAATCTAAATCCATAAGCTTTTATGACATCATGTTGTTGTTCAGTCCCTCAGTCGTGTCCGACTCTCTGTGACTCCAGGGACTGCAGCACACCAGACCTCCCTGTCCTTCACTGTCTCTCAGACTTTGCCCACGTTGTGCTAAACAATGTCAAACTACCGGACAACTGAGCTCACTTCCCATGCTGGTCAGGGTATGTTCAAAATCTTTCAAGCTAAGTTTCAGCAGTACTTGAATCGAGAACCTCCAGATTTACGAGCTGGCTTTAGGAAAGGAAGAGAAACCAGAGATCAGATTGCCAACATTTGTTGGATCATAGAGAAAGCAAGGGAATTCCAGAAAAACATCTGCTTATGACATGTTATCCTAAAATAAATTGCCTAAAGACTCAGAATGATCAAACAAGATTAGATTCTTTTATGTCCAAGAATCACTCTTTACTCAGGGAAATGGGTTTAGGTAGCCATTTATTAGACAATTGTAATATCTTCACTACTTTTATTCAAGAAAACACACACACACACATACTTTTAACCTCAAAATATCACATTCTGGGAAACACAATAAATGTGCATCCCCAGTGATTATACATTTGCTCTATTAAGCAAAGAAATCTGGTTGTATTGATTGTAGCCCCATGTCAGCAGGCTGATGTATGTGCATATCTTGAAAAAAGACTTCTGAAACCTTAAGAAATCACAAATGTAAACTTTCACACAACAATACCAAATCCTTACCTCTTGATACCTGGAAACTCCACCATTAACAGCAGCATCTATAACTCCATTCAGGCACATGGTTAGGGGATTAATATTCTGCATCTGTCTTGTCTGACACTGACTAATCAGAGTCTTCAGCTGCTGATTCTTATTCTCCAGCACTTCAATGGCATTTTCCAGAGGACTCATTTCTACCTGAGAACAAATGAGCATAAATATATATTGGATTTTGTGACATTCAAGAAGAAAGGCAAAGTAGATTATCCACATTCTGAATTATCTGGGCTCCCCTCAATATCTCTACCAGGGGCCATCAGTATAGAACAGACAAGGATATAGAAGACAAATCAGCTGTTTGTAGGGCCTGGGAAGAGAAGGTGATTATATTCACTGGCTGAAATGTGGTTCGAATAATCAGCAATCACCGATTATACATTAGCACTAAGACAATTACTTTAATCCTTGAAACAAAATTCAAGCTGATATATTTTACAATTTATTTTTTCTTTTCTTATGAAGGCTAAGTGTTCAAGGACCCTGCATATTCTTAGCATCTTTCTAGATACTTAATGCAAAGTATCACAGGAGATAACAAAATGCATTTACAGATCCTCTGATGTCAAGGAGATTTCAGCCCAGCTGGGGAGATGGGACATATGCCCATATGGGCCCCATACGCATACATAACAGCACCATAAGGTGGCACAGGATGGCACACAGTTGTGAGTTATAGAAAATAAGATAATCAGATATGCTGCAGGATCTATTTGTTCCAGGAGAGCCAAATAGAGTATAATGACTTTTCTATTCTGAGTTTTAATGGGAGACTCATTGTGAAAATGATGATACTGCTCTTCAAAGGTACAGCACTATGATTGTTACTGACATTGACATGCTCTTTGAAGAAAAGGTCTGCCAAGCTCTCATCTGTATAATAATCTAAGCTTAAGGATTATTAAGGAAGAGAAATGATTATCGGTTAAGGAAATAGTTTCTAAAGGTCACCTGAATCATCTTAAACCAACACTGAAAAGTACTAGAATGATTTGACTATGTCAAAATTCAGAATGTACATTTATCAAGACATTATATAAAAGGACAGATAAACCAGAAAGTAGGAGAAGATATTTGTAACATGTAAAAATCATCAGTCTATGTCAAGAATATATAAAGAATTCTTATAAGCCATTAAGAGAAAGGCAAACAGCCCACTTAAATATGGACAAAAAACATAGCCATTTTATGAAGGAAGAAACCCAAATGACCAGTAGACATATGGAAAGTGTCAAACTGCATTTTTGATCTAAGAAGTGAAAAATAATACCACAATGATATGCTATTAAGCACTCACCAGAATGGCAAAATAAGTATGACAGTAGCAAGTGAAGTGAGAATGTGAGGAACTGAGTCTCTCAGTTCCTGCTGGTGCAAGTTCAGGTTGGTTCATTCACCTTGGGATTATTTATTAAAGAGGAAGATATCTATATATTTTGTGAGCCAGTGATGCTACTCCTAGGCATATAGCTGAGAAGTGGAGTGGAAGATCTGTATACATGTGTACTAGGAAACATGTACAAAATATTCATACTTATCTCCAAAATCTGTACCTCCATCAAAAAAAGAATGCATAAACATACTGTAGTATACGATGGAATACTACACAACAATGAAAGCAAGCCACATGTAATAACATGGACTCATCTTGTAAATAATACTGACAGAGGCAGTTACATTAGACTATATACAGAATTACATTATCCCACAGGTGTACCTCTTTTTATTGTACTTTGCTTTACTGTGCTTCACAGATGCTGTATTTTTCATAAATTGAAACCCTCCATTGCGTAAGTGTATTGGAATCATTTTCTTCAACAGCATTTGCTCACTTCATGCTCTGTGCCACACGGTGGTAATTCTCACAACATTTTATGCTTTTTCATTACTGTATTTGTCCTGGTGATCTGTGATCAGGGGTCTTTGATGTCACTATTATCACTGATGTGGCATTTTTTTAGGAACAAAGTATTTTCACATTCTTGAAGGTGTATACATTGTTTTTTTAGACAATGCTATTACATACTTAATACACTACAGTATAATGTGAACATCACTTTTATATACACTGGGACATCAACTAATCCGTGTGACTTGCTTTATTGTGGTAGTCTGAAACTGAACTTGCACCGTCTCCAGGATGTGCCTGTATAAGGTTTAAAACCACGTAAACTAAAGTGACTTGTTTAAAGAGACATATAAAGGTAATAAACAAAGCAAGAGAATGTGCGCCATAAAAGCTATGCTGAGGGAGGGAGCGGCACACGAGGCCAGCAGGGTGCTACTGCCAGTATCCGTTTCTTTACCTGAGTGGTGGTAAACAGGGTTTTATTTTCCAATTATTTATGACATTAAACTTTTGTATTGAGATCACAAACGCTAACTCACAAAGAAGTCTGAGAGTTCTGATGAACTGAAAGTTAAAAAGTCAACAAAACCTCTTGGAAACAGAAAGTAGACAGTGGCTGCCAGATGCTGGGGGTGGGGGAAAAGGGGAACTGCTGTTCAGTGGATATTGCACAACAATGTGCATATAGTTGATACCATTGTACTGTACATTTAAAAACAGTTATGACTTGTATGTATTTTTGATCACAATTTTTAAAAAATTCATGCTTACCCTTAAATATTAGTCATATGAAGACATTTTACAAGTAAGCAAAATACAGCAAATACAGACAAAAGACAAATAATAACCTAGGAAAATACTTCCAACATATATTTCAGATGAATTATCAATATATCTCAAATACTGATGAAAACTATACAAAGAATATAATAGCGCATTCCCCCAAAAGTGAGTTAATATATGAAAACACACCATCTTCACTAGCACTCAACAAATGCCAAAAAAAGCCAACCCTACTGTGACTACTTTTGGCCTAATATCTGGAAATTTTAAAATAATATACAGCACCCTGTGTTGAAGAGAATGCTGGGAAAATGGTTATTCCCAAGAACTGTTATCTCCTACAGACAGGGCATAAATTGATACATGCCATTGCTGATCCATGAGTCAATATTACTGATCATATGTTGGTGAAATTATTCTAAGGAGATGGTCAAAGAAGTGCATAAAGAATACTGTGTAGAAATGTTTATTAATAAATTATTTTCCATTGGTCCCAGATTATGATCTTTAATTACTATCCACCACTGAAAAGAACCAGGAGTCACAGGAGAAATGGTTGCTTTCAGGCCTGGGGCAAGATTGCACAAGTGAGCCTGGACTACCCAGAGAGCAAGGAAGCCTTCATTAAAGCAGCTGGCCTGCTGTCAATTCACTCTCCTTACTGGAGGGATATCCTTTGGGAACAGGAAACAAAGCAGGTGACCGAGGTCTTATCTTCTTGTCAATTAAAGCTTCAATATAGACTAACTGCTAAGAGGAAGAGATGGTATCTATGGAATGCCCTTAAGTCCCCAGCTACAAGATTGCTTACAGTAAATAAACTCAGAGTCCCTCAGGCATGCTTCTTCACTAGAGAATGTCCCAGAGAAGTTTGACAACTCTCTGGAGTATAAATTGGAATGTTTCACAATTTAAATTTTATGATTCAAATGTGCCCTCTGTATGAGGAACTCTGTGAACGTCCCTTAGAGGCTCTGTCTCCAGATCTGAGTTATTAGTGATACGGGAAAGAAGGACATGGAGGACAAAACTTGAGGTCTCAGATGTCTCTCTGCTTCATCCCAGCCTCTTGACTGCCTAAAAGTTGTCAGTAAAGTTTGATGCTGATTACTATGCTTGATTTGACTACTGGCCTATGTATTAGCTCAGTAACAAAGACAACTTGGATACTGTCAAAAGGACTGAGGAGCCAACCTGAAAATGCGTTCAATGGGCAAACTGGAACAATGTGAAAAGTAATGAGTAATAAATGCAGTGGATTGAAACAAAACAAATATGTTTAAATCCATGATGCTAAACAAAACTAACAAAATAAAATCCTCTTTGGTCACATTTATAGGGTGTTGTGGGTGCTAAGTGCTTCAGTCATGTCTGACTCGCCACAACCCTAGGGACTGTAGCCCACCAGGCTCCTCTGTCCATGGGATTCTCCAGGCAAGAACACTGGAGCGGGTTGCCATGCCCTCCTCCAGGGGGTCTTCCTGATCCAGGGATGGAATCCACATATTCTTATGGCCTCTGCATTGACAGGCAGGTTCTTAACCACTGGCGCCACCTGGGGAGCCCTTATAGGGTGTTAGGGAATCAAATTATGATTTTGAAAATTGGTAAATCAAAGGAAAGAAAAAAATACTAGACTTCCTTTCCTATACCTTAGGGTAATCAAATTGTCGATGAAGGGGTGTTTCTCTTTATAGAAGTATTCTAATCAATAAATGAAGAAAGAATGATAAAATATCACCCTTTTGTAACCTCTAATAAGATTCCTGGACAGGGGCAATGATCAGTGCTGCTTGCCAACCACAGCATATAACACCTGAGAAGTAGTCTTGCAAAAAAATAAAAGACAAAATTAGATCTAGCTGTCAATTTACCAAAAAATATAGGAACAAAGAAACATATTAAATGATCTCACTGATTCACAGTCTGCAAAATCCAGACTCAAGGAAACACTTCAGGATAAACAACCTGATTTCTTCAACAAAAAAGCTGCAAGAAAAAAATAATTTGGGGGAACCTATTAAATGAGATCTAGGAGGTATTCCAACCAATGTGAATGTGTGGCCCTTATCTGGGTCCAGGTTCAAACAACAGATGACAAAAACAAACACAAACCTATAAAATGAATTAGAGAATTGTGAATAAATTGGATAGTTTATGGTCAAGGAATTACTGTTAAATTTTTTAGATGGAAAACGTAAACACAATAATGGTACTGTGTTTATGTTTCTGATAAATTACACAGACTGAAATATTCTTACATAGTGTCTAGGACTAATTTCCAAACAATCCAGTGTAAAAGGGAATGGAGGAAGGTGTAGACACAAAATCGGCCTTTTTGATAACTCTTGAAGTAAAAGAATGGGTAACTAGGTTTACTATATCTTTTCTCTATTTGTATAGGACATAACTTGAGTTTTAAAAAGGATACTGGCCGCTGTGTACAGAAGTGGCTGCAGCAGGAGGAGGCCAGAAAGGCAGACGCACCTCTTAGGAGACTACTTCAGAAATCAGGCACTAGATGTATGGGAAAAACCACCACAATGTCCTGAAGTAATTAGCCTCCAATTAAAATAAATAAATTAAATTTTAAAAAGAAGTCAGGCAGTAGATGGCGCTATCAGAAGGGAGATGAGCAGAGCTCAGATGCTGGGTAACTTTGAAAGTACCTAGAGCCACACAGCTTTCCGATGGATCTGATGTGAAGTGTGATAATATTCTCAGTGGGTAAATAATCCACCTGCAGTGCAGGAGACACAGGTGGGTTCAATCCCTGGTGGAGAAGATCCCCTGGTGGAGGAAAATGACAACCCATTCCAGTATTCTTGAAAAATCTGAGGGACAGAGGAGCCTGGGGGGCCACAGTCCCTGAGGTCACAGTCAGATACAACTGAGCGACTAAGCACACACATGATAATACTGGGGCTTCCCAGGTGGCACTAGTGGTAAAGAACCCTCCTGGCAATGCAGGAGTCATAGGAGACGCAAGTTTGATCCCTGGGTCGGGAAGATCCAGAGCATGGCAGCCTATTCCAGTATTCTTGCCTGGAGAACCCCATGGACAGAAGAGCCTGGCAGGCTATAGTACACAGGATCACAAAGAGTCAGATACGACTGAAGCGACTTAGCATAGCACACAGCACATGAGAATACTGTCATTATCTTTAAGGCTTCGAAATATCATTATCTGTACATTCTATGTTATAGCTTTTTCACCATGTTTAAAATGTTTTAAATAAGCTTATTTTTAATCAAAAATATTTTGTTTTAAAAACAATTACTGAGGAAACAGTAGTTCAAAGAGGCTTATCATCTTTGAAAGAATGGGATAATATGTTCACTAATGTTCTGGGGTTATGATTTTCAGAATAAAGGCCCATTATCCCATCTGAAATCTTTGCTGTCAGCTGTTTCAGAACTCAGAATTTTTCTGACTTCAGAAAGGTAACACAGGGCACGTATAGTATATTGCACCACCCTCGGGCAGGGTCTGAAGACGTTTCCTTTAATCAAATGTGTTACTATTTCTGTAGTAAAGTACAAGAGTAGTCATACTAAGTGAGGTAAAGATCATAAATGGTCTTAGATTGGGTTAGGTATATTAACAACTGAATTTTGGAGCCAAACTTCTAAACACATCTATTGGTATTCAGAATCTTTTAGAGTTTGGTAAGGTCCAAAAGGAATTTCAATTCAGTGCGGCACATACGTCTTGAGTGCCCCAGTCATCAGGACCTTCTACACTGGCAATTAAAGCAGGAAACCAACAACACTAATTGAAGGTGGGGATATGCCAGGCAGCGGGAGTAAGAAAGACACGAGGTTGTCAGAAGTGGGCTGTGTTCAGGGAACAAAACAGCCCAGTTGGATTTGTTCTGTTTGACAGAGTCTACGGTTGCATATTCTAATAAAATAGGCAGCTGCTGTTTGAAAGGTTGTGTTTAGTAACTCTCCCTTAATCACTATCAGCATGCTGCTTTTTATTAGCAGGCTGTGTGTGTGTGTGTGTATAATATTTCTAAGGTTAGGAACACTGGTAAGACTTCACAGAATTTGCCTCTCTGGGTAGTAAGTAGCTGACAAGGCTCTCTGAATCATTAATGCTGCAAGGATGACTAAGAACATTCCTGTGGTTTGGGCCCATGCCATTCAGCAGGAAGCAAAACTTTAAGACTTTCTGAGCAATGAACTCAGCAGCCTCTTCCACAGGAGGCCACAGGGTCCACCATGGAAGCAATCCTTGCTTCCCTTGCAACCCTTGTGGACCCTTGATTCAGACTTGACAAGAACACACCCACACTGGTGTAATCTGCTGAATGGAGTGCAGTTTGTTAAGAGCTGTATGAATTTTTTAGCCTTGCAAAATGAAAATGCCATTAAATCCCTAGCATGATTGAATACAATAAGCTGAGGGTCGTTTCGATGCTTAGAAACTGCAGGTAGGACAAGCCATTCTTGGAAAACAATTTGGGTGGGATCTGCTCTTATGGATTCATTGACAGCATGGGCTTGTTACCTAAACAAGGAAGGGGCTACATTACATTTTCACAATTGGCACATTTTCCATCAGGACTGTGGCAAAGGGCTGGCCCCTGACATAATAGATATGCCAGGGGTGGGAGGGGGGATTCTTGGGGGCATAGGTCTGTGGCTGACAGCAAGGGGCTGGAGGCTTGATAGCTGTTGGGGAGGGGTTCTCACTCCAGACATGGCTGCCTTCCACAAATGCTCTCTCCCTTCCCATAGCAGGGGAGATGTTTTATAACTGAAGGCTCTTTGGTTCTGCAAGGAGATCCAACCAGTCCCTCCTAAAGGAAATTAGTCCTGAATATTCATTGGAAGGACTGATGTTCAAGCTGAAACTCCAATAGTTTGGCCATCTGATGCAAAGAACTGACTCATTAGAAAAGACCCTGATGCTCAGAAAGATTGAAGGCAGGAGAAGGGGACGACAGAGGATGAGACGGCTGGATGCATCACTGACTCAACGGACATGAGTTTGAGTCAACTCTGGGAGTTGGTGATAGACGGGGAGGCCTGGCGTGCTGCAGTCCATGGGGTCACAAGGAATCAGACATGACTGAGTGACTGAGCTGAACTGAACTGCTCTTTGGTTGCTGTGATTTCTACATTCTCAACGACACCCGCTGATAAGCACAGCGGCATCCTTCTACTGTGAACTGTTACAGCACGGACCTACTGTGTGTCAGATACTGTGCTGGGCTTGACACTGGCCTCACACTGCTTATAAGGCTAGAAGAAAAAAATATACCTAGCTTTGGAGTCAGAAAAATCTGGGTTTGAGTTTATCCTTTTTCAGTATCTTGCTACAGGATCTGTGGCAAAGGCTTTTAACCTCTTGTCAAAACTTGTGAAAAGAGGGGTAAGAATATGTACCTTGGACACAGAGAAATGAGAACCACAGCATACTGTTGGTGGGAATGTAAATTGGTTCAATCACCTTAGAAAACAGGATGGAAGTTCCTCAAAAAACTAAAAACAGAATTACCATGTAATCCAGCAATCCTATTCCTGGTTACACAGTGAAAAAAAATGAAAATACTAATTCAAAAAGATACATGCACCTCAATGTTCATAGCAGCATTGTGTACAATAGCCAAGATATGCAAACAACCCAAGTGTCCATCCACAGATAAATGGTTAGAGAAGACAGAAGTGAGGTATATAATTGCGTATATATTCAGACACATACACACAATGGAATATTACTCAGCCACAGGAAAGAATTAAATTGTATTATTTGCAACAATGTAGATGAACCTAGAGGGTATTATACTTAGTGAAACAAGTCAAAGAAAGATAAACACTCTTTGTTATCACTTACATGTGAAATCTAAAATTAAAGAAACGCAAATGAAAATGAATACATACCTTGTAGCTTTGACATGGTGATTAAATAAGATAATGTGGATAACTTTCTTCCACTGAAGATAAACAGTGAAGGTCTCATAGCTAGAGTGGTTAGGGGAGCTAGAATTCCAGTTTCTCTAACTCAAGGGCCTGAGGTGTTGACATGCTGCAGTCAGAGCTATTTTGGAGGGATCACTCGGGCTGGCTGGGCTAGGCCACTGGGTCCCCTTCCAGCTTTCAACATAGCAGTCAATATCACAAACATTCGCTAACTTACTAGGAGTGTTTCCAGGGACTTGGAGTCCAAAGCAGAAGCAGTGAATACATGGCCTGACTCCAGGTGAACAACTGTGCTGAGCAAGTATTCAATACTTGAGAATAAGCTCTGATCCTTACCACTTCACGCTTCTCCACTTCAAACCAGCGGGAAATTCCAGGTAAACTCTGCACCAAGTATAGTGATGTTCTTTCCACCCAGAGACTCTATGAAATACAAAACAAATTTAGTCCCCAAGTTACCTTCTTTCCAGGTACTGAGCAATGACTAATGTTTGCCATTCAATTTTACCAAGTTTTCAGTATTTGTCAGCTTTTCTTTAGTATTCATTCCAGTGCTTCAGCAATCTCCTTGCACTCAGGAAGCTATCTCAGTAAGACATGCTGAAGCTTAGGTTAGTTTCATTGTATATAACCTGAAACTTTTTTTCTGTGCAGAATACTTGATCTACTTCAGGCAGTAATCTTAAAAATGTCAAAACAGGTCATCACATTCTTTCCTTTTTCTCTAAATTCCTGATTTAGAGTTTCCCCACTCCTCAAGGGGGTCTAGCCATTTTTACTTGGAATGGGATATAATATCAGCTAATCATCATGAGATCAGACAGAATCCTCAAGAAGGGCTTTAGGAATCTCATAGCCTAATCTTTCTGTATTAAAGATGAAAGACATTAGCCTTCCAAAAGGCATGTGTACCACGCTTAGTCTTGTCCAACTCTTTGTGACCCTGTGGGCTGTAGCCCATCAGGCACCTCTGTCCACGGGGATTCTCCAGGCAAGAATACTGAAGTGGGTAGCCTATTCCTTCTCCAGGGGATCTTCCCGACCTACAAATCGAACCGGGGTCTCCTGCATTACAGGCAGATTCTTTACCAGCTGAGCTACCAGGGAAGCCGAAGAGGCATGTGACCTGCTCAAAGCTACATTCTCATCATCTGTACTGCCATCCCCAGGACCCCTGCACTAGAATGTCTGACTCCCCCATGGCTACAGTTACTGTGCCATCTGCACTTCTGTGATCCAGGAAGATTTGTACTTAGAGCTGGGCCTCCCTCTGGCCAGGATGAGCACCCCCATGACACATGAAATCACAGGTGCCTTTGGTAAGAGCTGCTGTTGACAATGGGTCTCTCTCGACAACAGGCTTCTGCATTTCTGCCTCGTGTTTCCTGGTTAAGCAAAGCATATTCCCATGTGTAGTAAACCTTACAAAGTTCCTGAAACACTGCCATTTATTCAACAACAACAACAAATCGAAGGATTTCTTTGTGCCAGCCAAGATCTAATGAAATGAATATGGCAGCAGCCCTGTGACAGGAGGCCAGAGCACTCTGCCGGTAATGAGGGGTGAAGCAGATCAAGAAGGGCTCAGGGGGCGTCCCTGGCATCTCAGTGGAAATGAATCTGCCTGCCAATGCAGGAGACATAGGTTTGATCCCTGATTCACCGGGAAGATGCCACATGCTGAGGAGCAACTAATTACGTGTGCGACAATTATTCAGCCTGTGTTCCAGAGCTGGGGAACCGCAACTACTGAGCCCACATGGCCTAGACTGTGTTCAGCAATAAGAGAAGCCACCGCAATGAGAAGCCTAGAGAGTAGCCCCCGCTTGCTGCAATTAGAGAAAAGCCAGAGTGGCAACGAAGACCCAGCACAGATTTAAAAAAAAAAAGGAAGGGCTCAGGGAGAAGAGAGAGGAACAGTCCAGGTGCTGGGGGAAAACAGGAGGAATCAGGCACACAAGGCATCCTGTGGGAGGAGGATTGTGCTTCACTGAGGAGGTGACACGTGAGCAGAATTTTGAAGAGTGAGTAGGAGTTTGCCAGGCGGAGAGCGGGGGAGGCGGTGCAGGCAGCAGGAAGCAGAGACGCAAGCGGCTTGTGAAAGGGCATGGCAGGAGATGGAGGGAGAGCTCCGTGCTGCCAGGGCTGAGAGAGTGGGTGAGTGGGCTGCAGCAGAGATGAGGCTTCTGGAAGGGCAGTTTGGAGACAGATGCTGAGGGCTGTGAGCACAGGAAAAAGAAGCCAGATTTATTATTTTTTTAAGGAGGGTTGCTACACCATTGATAAATATTTAAAGTGATGGCCAAAAGGAAATGTGATGCAGCAGAAAAAGCAACGGAGAAGGCATCAGAAGATGTGCATTCTAGTGCAGGTTCTGGGGTATTGAGAATGCCATCCTGAGCAAGTCACCTGCCTGATTCTGGGGGACCTTGGACTTTTTATCTACTGGAAACTTGCAGTGAAAACTATATTATACCCTAACGATCTTTAATCAGTTTTGGAAGGCAGAAAGAAAAATTATCCAGAGGGATTAGAAAATGGTCATGGATCTTTTCAGTAACATCGTAGCGTTATTTTCCGGTGGTTTCCTGGCCTTGATGTTTAACCCATCAATGTCCTTGACCAAAGGACTGTGCTTTGCTCGGTCTCATCATAACACTGCAAAACTATCCAACTTTCCCTTTGATCATTTGGCTGTGAACAATTCCGGAGTTACTGTGAGGAGCACCAGGGAATGAAACATAGGCAGGAGTGACAAGCGAGTTCGCATTAGACAATCACAGCTGATAGTGTTAGAAGAACATTTCCCAGCTTCCCTGATAGCTCACTTGGTAAAGAATTCACCTGCAATGCAGGAGACCCCAGTTCGATTCCGGGGTCAGGAAGTTCCCCTGGAGAAGGGATAGGCTACACACTCCAATATTTTGGGGTTTTCCTGGTGGCTCAGCTGGTAAAGAATCTGCCTGCAATGTGGGAGACCTGGGTTCAATCCCTGGGTTGGGAAGATCCCCTGGAGAAGGGAAAGACTACCCACTCTAGTATTCTGGCCTGGAGAATTCCATGGACTGTGTAGTCCATGGGGTCGCACAAGTCACCCAGGATCCTACATTCATTTTACATTTTTTTGCTTGGAGGGAGATCCTGGGGATCTGTATGGTCTCACATCGTCACTGTTATCAAGGAAAGGGCAGATTATAATTTATCTGTGGAACAATTTCACCCCTTTCCCCCAGTAGGGCTGTAAGAAACCTTGCTCTTTCTGGCTGAGAGAGAACAAGCAAGGCTTATCAGAATTGAGGATGGAAAACTCAACCCATGCAAAGAAGCTATGGTTGGTCCTTTCAGAAGTCTGAGTTACACATCATTCTATTGAGAAAAAGCAGCAAAAGTTAGCACAGTCTCTCTCACTGGGCCGGGAGCCTCCCCAGTGGTTCTATCACCTGTTTCTTCAGTATCCTTTACTCATGCCAGTCTCCCGTATCTGAGAATAAATACCCGAGGTTCCCACAGTTGGTTCAACATGAATGAATGGAGGACTGAGCTGAACCCTGAGATCTCAAAACCTGGACAGAGGACCACTGCCATTACAATCATCCTAAACTCCAGGGCCTCCTCTGTGACCCAATGAGTCAATTCCCAGGCCAAGAAATCTGCTCGGTTAGAAAACAACTCATGTTACCCTGACACGTGGTAGAGTTTAAGAATAATTAGACCACCTTCTAGTTTTATCACCTGACTATGTCTTGAGTAAATACTTAACACACATCTTGATTAAAAAAAAGCTCTCTATTTGAGGAAACCATGTGTCATAAGAAGTGCTCAGTACCTTGAATTCATTCTCCTTATCTTTCGTGCCTTTGTGAAATGGTCTGTCGTAGCGGAATTTCCAGATGTGATTCACTTTATAGAAACTTTTGATGTTGTCTGGAACACCTTCTCTCTGAAGGACCTCCTGGCTTTCTGGGATGGGAGTCACGGCGTATATCTGCAAATCTAGGATTCAAGAGTCAAGGAGGGAACCTGATTTGGCAGACTCCCTGGGGCGTCTGGCTTGACCTGAGCTATGGCAGAAAGAAAGGGATGGTGAACAATCGAGTGTTTCTATTGGGGTAAAGTCAAACTGCCAAGAAGGTACCAAGAACTCAGTTGATAGCAAATCAAGTCTCAAACTACAAGCCTTAAAATTGCTTCACACAGGTCATTCTGACAAAGTATCAGTTTGAAATTTCTATGTCGTGTGAATTCATTTATCATAGATTTTTTTGGGGGGTGGGGGTAGGTTTGAATGGCTTGGATCCTAGGTACTAAGGATTGTATTCATTTTAACCCTTGTTTATGAGGCTCTGATCTTTAGTGCATGTATGGTCCTTTTAAAATGTGTTTGTTTGTAAAATAATGGATAAATACCTACGCAACCAAAGACAGCAACCAGTACTGATAGTAACTCATATGTTCCCTGTCTCTAGCCTTGGCACATTTGAGGTAGCCACTCTCCCAAACCTTGTATTGATAAGCAGAGTGTTTAGCTATAGTTGGTATTTTTGAAAACTACATTAAAGGGGTATTGTATTTACTTATAAATTTACCATCTTTTCTTCTCATTCAAAGAAAGACAGCAAAATCTTTTCCCTTAAGTAATTGCTTGCTTCTGGTACATTTAAGTTTCTACTTTGGAATGGTATCCGTAATTTTCAGGGGGGAGTTTCTGATCTTCTTTAAGATTGTCAACTTCAGGAAGAAAGAACAATTCATAAAGGAGTGCTGGGGTGAAGTCCCTTGGTCTCTAATGCCAGTGTAATTTCAGCTGAGTTGTTTATGTTTGCACAATGGGAGTGTCAGTTACACGACAATTGTTAAATGCTGTCAGGAATGCCATGGCTAAGAGTCCCTGAAAGATACAGGGCTACCTCTTCCTCCTCCCTTTCATCCAGAATAAAAACATCGAGGGAAAAGTGGGTAAGTGATCCGAAGTGGTTTCTACAGGGTGTGTGTGTGCGTGTGCACGCACGTGCACACTCAGTTGCATCTGACTCTTTGAGACCCCATGGACTGTAGCCCAATAGGCTCCTCTGTCCATGGAATTCCCTGGGCAAGAATACTTGAGTGGGTTGCCATTTCCTTCTCCAGGGGATCTTCCTGATTCAGGGACTGAACCCACGACTTATGCAGTAGCAGGTGGATTCTTTACCAATGAGCCACCTGGGAAGCCCATTTCTACAGGGGATGCCAGAGGAAAATTATTCTAGGAGAAATCCCTAAAAAGGAGCTTTAAAAGCAGGGTTGAGGTACAGAAAAGCTGCAACTAAAAGGGAAAAAAAAATTCTCTTAACAGAATCCTTAAGGGATGTCTTTTCAACTGACATTATGAGAATATCTAGCATAATTCTGTTTGGAAGGAGCTAAGCTAAAATTAACAGGATGAGAAAGAAGGAGAACGAGAACACGGCTATTGACAAGGGGCCAGTGCCTGAAGCACCTGCACAGAAACACTCTGCAGCCAAAGGCCAACGGGACCTAGTCAGAATCTGGCCTTTCTAGCTGTGGATACACTGAGCTTCTGCCTGGAAGATGGTCTCATCGGGTTGGTTGGCATGCTGCATGGCGATGGCGTGGGGGAACTCATTCAGCATTCTCTGCTGGAAGGCCTCCAGTCTTTCGTAGTCATGCCCTCGACACACAAACTCTTTATTCTGGAGGTAAAATCAGAAAAAGAAACATTAGGACTATGTAATTGAGTGCAGTCACTACACTCAAGAAGCCAAAATATGCAACACTAGCAGTAACTAAGCATAGGTCCAACATCAATAGAATATAACCAAAAAAAACCACACTGGAACAGTCTAGAGAATTTGTCCAAATGTTAAAAATACAGGGCAAAGGTCAGAGGCATCACTCTCTATTGCTTCTAGTAAGTTCCACAGCATGCCTCACTCTTCCAGGTTCACCTGCCTGAGGTGCAAAGGGGTGTCTGATTCTCAGAGCACCAAAGTACAAAACAAAGCAATCGTGTTCCCTCCAAATGTTAGTGAACACATGTTACAGAGTATTTTAAAAACTGTATAACAAAGTTAAGTGGGCAAATTCTCAATTTGGAAGAAGGCAAAGTAAGTGCAATCCTTAAAAATACATTTTATGCATCCTTTCTATAAAGTTCACAGAGATCAGACTTCACCCTTTCACTCCTAGATCCTTCCATGGAGAGGAAGGACAACCGCCTGCATGCCAGCTCTCAGCAGGGCTGTTGCTGCGAGAATCCCTGCTATCCCTGACTCCGCTCAGCGTCCTGTAGCCAGGACCTCTGTTAACTGCCTAAAGCCAAGTTTGGGGATTCTTAAGGTCTTGCTAAATGTTGGACAAATCTTTGTCTGTTTCCGCTTTGTTTTTACAATACATTCTGTTAGTTAGGACTCTCTCATTCAGGTAAAAAAGGTGAAGGTTATCCGTGATGGAGGCCACAGAGCTGGCAGGACGGGGACCTTCTCAACAAGAACCTTCATGATCTGCTTATCGATATGGAACAACTCTTCCCGACAGTTTAAAGTGAAAGTATTAGTCGCTCAGTCACGTCCTACTCTATGCGACCCCATGGACTGTACTCCGCTAGCCTCCTGTATCCATGGAATTCTTCAGGTGAGACTACAGAAATGGGTAGCCATTCCCTTCCCAGGGGGTATTCCTGGCCCATGGATTGAACCCCAATCCAGTGCAGGCGGATTCTTGACTGTCATGAGCCACCAGGGAAGTTTAATGATAGTCAATGATAATGAAATTATAATTGTTAAGCACAGCCAGCACATACCTTATTTAACTCAAAGAAACTTGAGAGGGTGTCCCCCCCTCCCTCATTTTGTAGCTGGGAACTGCGGATCAGGATCATTACATACTTTGTCCACATGTATGAGATTTAAGCTCAGGTCTGAGTCCAAGGCCTTAGCTCCCTCTGTTCTGAACATGGCCTGATACGTGGAAAAACTCCTAAGAGCTACAGAGACCAAGAAAGATTGTGGGATAAGATGCCCTGAAGATCTTTAAGGAGTAAAGTGTTTTGTGGTCTGGGGAGTTAAGGCCCAGTGATCTCAGCAGTTCTCAGCTCTGGGCGGTTTCTGTGATTGCACCAAATGCACTGAGGAAGCACTCTGGGCCAGAGCGAGGAAGTTAGAAACCACTCTGGGAAAGGGGCTCAGGGTTGCAGCTGAGAAAAAGCAGCTGCAGGCAGAGGAACCAAGCAGCAGAACTGAGCTCTGAGAACTTGCCACAAGGCCCCACAAGTTACCCAATAAACCAATAAACCCCTGAGAAACACAAGCTAAGACAGACTCCTTAGGAATCAGGATTGCCCTCCCCATAAATAATCCTATATTTAAATTTTCTTGAAGTCATACCTTCTGATGCTGTGTTATTTATTTTGCTCAAAAGATATTCAACAAGGACCTACTGTATAGCAAAGGGAACTCTACTCACTACTCTGTAATAACCTATATGGGAAAAAAATCTAAAAAAGAATAGATACATGCTATCAGTTCAGTTGCTCAGTCGTGTCCGACTCTTTGCGACCCCATGGACTACAGCACACCAGGCATCCCTGCCCATCACCAACTCCTGGAGTTTACTCAAACTCATATCCATTGAGTTGGTGATTCCATCCAACCATCTCATCCTCTGTTGTCCCCTTCTCCTCTCACCTTCAATCTTACCCATGTCAGGGTCTTTTCAAAAGAGTCAGCTGTTTACATCAGTTGGCCAAAGTATTGGAGTTTTAGCTTCAATATCAGTCCTTCCAATGAACACCCAGGACTGATCTCCTTTAGGATGGACTAGTTGGATCTCCTTGCAGTTCAAGGGACTCTCAAGAGTCTGCTCCAACACCACAGTTCAAAAGCATCAATTCTTCAGTGCTCAGCTTCCTTCATAGTCCAACTTGGACAAAAACTGGCCAAAGAGGCCTTCTGATCGCCAGCTACATCCATACGTGACTACTGGAAAAACCATAGCTTTTGACTCGACGGATTGTTGGGAAAGTAATGTCTCTGCTTTTTAATATGCTGTCTAGTTTAGCCATAGCTTTTCTTCCAAGGAGCAAGTGTCTTTTAATTTCATGGCCGCAGTCACCATCTGCAGTGATTTTGGAGCCCCCCAAAATAAAGTCTGTCACTGTTTCCATTGTTTCCCCATCTATTTGCCATGAAGTGATGGGACCAGATGCCATGATCTTTGTTTTCTGAATGTTGAGTTTTAAGTCAACTTTTTGACTCCCCTCTTTCACTTTCATCAAGAGGTTCTTTAGTTCTTTGCTTTCTGCCATAAGGGTGGTGTCATCTGTATATCTGAGGTTACTGATATTTCTCCCAGCAATCTTAATTCTAGCTTGTCCTTCATCGAGCCCAGCATTCCTCATGATGTACTCTGCATATAAGTTAAATAAGCAGGGTGACAATATACAGCCTTGACATACTCCTTTTCCTATTTGGAACCAATCTGTTGTTCCATGTCCAGTTCTAATTGTTGCTTCCTGACCTGCATCAGATTTCTCAAGAGGCAGGTCAGGTGGTCTGGTATTCCCATCTCTTTCAGAATTTTCCACAGTTTGTTGTGATCCACAGAGTTGAAGGCTTTGGCATAGTCAATAAAGCAGAAGTAGATGTTTTTCTGCTGTCTATGGGGTCGCACAGAGTCAGACACAACTGGAGCGACTTAGCCGCAGCAGATGTTTTTCTAGAACTCTCGTGGTTTTTTGATGATCCAGCAGATGTTGGCAATTTGATCTTTGGTTCCTCTGCCTTTTCTAAATCCACCTTGAACATCTGGATGTTCATAGTTCACATACTGTTGAAGCCTGTCTTGGAGACTTTTGAGCATTACTTTGCTAGCGTGTGAGATGAATGCAACTGTGCAGTAGTTTGAGCATTCTTTGGCATTGCCTTTCTTAGGGATTGGAATGAAAACTGACCTTTTCCATTCCTGTGGCCACTGCTGAGTTTCCAAATTTGCTGGCATATTGAGTGCAGCAGTTTCACAACATCATCTTTTATTTATTTTATTGTGGCGGTTTTTGCCATACATTCACATGAACCAGCCATGGGTGGACACCCTTAACCTCCCTCCCTCCTTCCTTTTGAAATAGCTCAACTGGAATTCCATCACCTTCACTAGTTTTGTTCATAGTGATGCTTCCTTCCTAAGGCCCACTTGACTTTGCATTCTAGGATGTCTGGCTATAGGTGAGTGATCACATCATTGTGATTATCTGGGTTGTGTAGATCTGTTTTGCATAGTTCTTCTGTGTATTCTTGCCACCTCTTCTTAATATCTTCTGCTTCTGTTAGGTCCCTACCATTTCTTTCCTTTATTGAGCCCATCTTTGCATGAAATGTTCCCTTGGTATTTCTAATTTTCTTGAAGAGATCTCTAGTCTTTCACATTCCATTGTTTCCCTCTATTTCTTTGCGTTGATCACTGAGGAAGGCTTTCTTATCTCTCCTTGCTATTGTTTGAAACTCTGCATTCAAATGAGTATATCTTTCCTTTTCTCCTTTGCCTTTCACTTCTCTTCTCAGCTATTTGTAAGGCCTCCTCAGACAACCATCTTGCCTTTTTGCATTTCTTTTTCTCAGGAATGGTCTTGATCACTGCCTCCTATAATGTCACAAACTTCCGTCCATAGTTCAAGCACTCTATCAGATCTGATCCCTTGAATCTGTTTCTCACTTCCATTGTATAACCGTAAGGGATTTGAGTTAGGTCATACCTGAATGGTCTAGCGGTTTTTCCTACTTTCTTCAATTTAAGTCTGAATTTGGCAATAAGGAGTTCATGATCTGAGCCACAGATACATGTATACATGTAACTGAATTGCTTTGCTGTATACCTGAAACTAACACAACATTGTAAATCAACTATACTCAATATAAAATAAAAAATTAAATATAATAAATTTGCTTGATAAAATAAGACAATACATATCTTCTTGCATATTACTGAAGTCCCCAAATAAGTATCGGAAAACTGAAACAGTTCTAAAGCAATGCTTATATGTCACAACAGTTTATAAAATCAGGGGAATGCCTCTAAGTATAAGGTCATTCAAAGGTAGTAAGAAATCATTTTGGAATAAACATAAATTTGGGGCCTAATATTTGAGTTACGGAGAAATAAAAAGGAGATAAGCTTTCTTTCCATTAATTTTTTTTAAAACCATAGTTTTGAGATATAGTTCACAAGCCATAAAATTTACCCTTTTATAGTATGCAATTCGGTTGTTTTTGGTATATTCACAGAGTTGTGCAACTATCCGCATTATATAATTTCAGATTATTTTCATTACTGCAAAAAGAAATTTGTACCCGTTAGCAGTCACTCCCCATCTCCCCCTCCCCTTGGCACCTGGCAGCCGCTAATCTACTTTCGGTTTCCATGGATTTACCTATTCTGGACATTTCATATAGATGGAATTACATAACATGTGGCTGTTTGTAACTGGCTTCTTGCACTTAATATTATCAAGGTTCACTCATTTTGTCCCCAGTACTTCATTCCTTTCTTATTGCTGAATAGTCTATTGTATAGCTATACCATATTTTGTGTATCCATTCATCAGTGGATGGACATTGGGACTGTTTCTACTTTTAGGCAATTGTGAATAACGCTGCTGTGAATACTCATGTACACGTCTTTGTGTGGCTCTGGATGCTGGGAAAGATTGAGGGCAAGAGGAGAACGGGGCAACAGAAATGAGATGGTTGTGTGACATCGCTGAAAGTCTGAACAAACTTCAGGAGTTGGTGAAGGAAGGGAAGCACAGCATGCTGCAGTCCATGGGGTCACAAACAGCTGGACAGGACTTAGTGACTGAACAACAACTATTTGTTAATAGTTAATTTTTAAAATTGTCTTTCTTTAAAAAGGAAATATATACCTATGGGATAAAAAATTCCCAAATACTATAAGCATACAATAAAAAGTAAGTATCTTTCCCATCTTTGACCTCAATCATCCTCCTCAGACAAATCACTATTCAAAGATATTTTATGCATTTAAACACTGTCAATAAAGAAATCATTTTCCACGAGGGTTAAAAAAAAGCTACCTCAATAACACAAACATATCAATTTATTTGAGCTTTAAATATTATCTGGAAATTGATCACACAGTGAAAGGAAATTTTTAAAGTTGCTATTTGTTTTTAAATCAAAGAACAGACTAGATTTTTCTTAAAAAATCTGGTCCCACGATTCCAAGTGTGCAGTGCCATTTAGAAACCAATAGAGGGTGACGCTTCTCTTTCATTTAGAAGGAAATGCCATTTACTTGTAGAAAATCTGTTTTCCAAAGAAAGATGATGTATTGGTCTATTCCAATTGATATATTAACAAAATTCATTTTATTAGCTGATATGTCTTCTAATTTGCCAAATTTCCTTTAAATTTGGCTCCTTAAAATTATGGCTCCTAAACTACTTCTGACTTTTAAAAATCTTTACACTTTTAATTAACACTAATCACACATACACGATAGAGTTCTAGGGTACTTTATAATACACTTGTTAGCTGAATTCAGAATTTGATCAGGCCTACAATACAACTTTCATGGGCTGCTTTCTCTATTAAAAATATTAAAAATCATACTGTATAACTCCCTTGGTATAAAGACAAATAATATCAATAATAACCTAATGTACAATATACACTATTAAATAGCAATCTAGTGTAGAGTATACACTGTGGGGTTCCCAAATGGCTCAACAGATAAAGAATCTGTCTGCAAGGCAGGAGATGCAGGAGACGCAGGTTCAATTCCTGCGCTGAGAAGATCTCCTGGAGGAGGAAATGGCAACCTACTCCAGTATTCTTGTCTGAAAAATTCCATGGACAGAGGAGCCTGGCAGGCTACAGTCCATGGGGTCACAAACAGTTGGGCATGACAGTGTGCACTCACATCCATAATACACACTAAAATATATGTTTTAACATTTTCTTTAACCTGAAAGTTTACTATTTTCTTCTGATTTTAAAAAGAAAACAGTTTTATGAACCATCTAAGAATATTATGGTCCCTAAGCACTGTATCTACTGTGCATAATGGATCAGGTAGCCCTGAGTATGATATGGAATAAAACAGAATCATTGCATTATTTTGAGCAAAGAGAGGAAGGGGTGGTCTGCAGCATGAGAATCATGTCTGGGCTCTACTGTGGGGTCTCCAGCCCTCTGCACTGCTCACAACTCCAGAATATCCCTCCTTCCCCTCGGAACTTGGACCCAGACCCTGTACTCTGCAGGAGGTGGCTGATGACAGCCCAGGACCAGTGTGTCCACTTTGAAGACACAGTTTTTCAAATTCAGCAAGTGTTCTGAATTTGCCACTAGTTTTGATTTGGAATCAAGCTTTCCTCTGTCTGCAGGTAGGTCCATCTGCAGAGCCGACAATGTATGTGGATCCTCCTTAACCCAGCAAAGAGATTTTATACCTAGGTCTGTGTGGTACCCAAATACATGGTTATTTCAATCAGTTAGATGACTGATTTGCTATTTGAGCATTTGTTTTATGCAATACTAAGTGAATCTTTGCCTATGGTGTTTAGGTATTTTATACACACACACACACACACACACACACACACACACATCTTTATTCTGAAAGGCAGATACATTAATGATTATTAAAGAAGCAATGAAGTCAAATGTTTCTCCTCTCTGTCCTCCTTCAAGTACCCCCATCCTGTATCTATTCATAGGTACCAACAGCTGCTGCTGCTGCTAAGTCACTTCAGTCGTGTCTGACTCTGTGCGACCCCATAGATGGCAGCCCACCAGGCTCCCAAGTCCCTGGGATTCTCCAAGCAAGAGCACTGGAGTGGGTTGCCATTTCCTTCTCCAATGCATGAGAGTGAAGTCGCTCAGTCATGTCCAACCGTCAGTGATCCCACAGACTGCAGCCTTCCAGGCTCCTCTGTCCATGGGATTCTCCAGGCAAGAGCACTGGAGTGGGGTGGCATTGCCTTCTCCGACCAACAGCTAAAGGAAGATAATTAAGATTTAAACTTTGTAATGAATTCATTCAGTGTTACAAATTATTCCTGTCACTCCTCCTTAGTTGCTGGAGAAGGTGCATTCTTATCCTTACCAATGCTTTTAGGTGAGTATAAATGAGATGTTACAAACTGAAATGTTATGTAAATTATTTCAGCACTTAAGAGACTACTTGGCTGAATGCTAAAAATACTAAGAATGGAGTCAACTATTTTATTATCTGGTAGGTACTTTGGAAAGTCTTGAAAACTTCCCTTTGTAGAACTAGTTTCTACTAGCAATAAGTTGAATCTCTTTGCTGGGTGGCATTTATCTTTTCAAAGTCAGCTAGGACGAACAATGGTCCTCTGGAGCCTGGAGGCAGAGTTTTCACAAGATGTGAAACTGTCGTCTTTTCTGCGGTCTGCAACTCCCAGGCCCTAGCGCCCGCCATTTTTCTCTAAGACTAACTCTATGGAAATTGCAGGCTGAACAGAAGTAATGCTACCAATCATATACGGGAAACAACTGTAATTGCCAAAGATTGCTCATAAAATATAATAAGCTTTGAAACATAGGAAGAAAATTCAACTGATTGTTTGAAATCTTGGGAAATTATTCAAAACAAGGCATTCTATATGAGTATGATGTTTGCAAACTAAAGTTAAAAGAGGATCTCATGAAGTTATTACCTGCCTTAAAAGGAAAATATGTCATTCATATCTTAGTTTGCTTGATTGGGATATCTATATTGGAAGCATGAAAGCAAATCAAGTAGTATATTACTTACTCTTAAGAAAAATGGAAATTTTTTCCCATAAAATCCAACTCTGAAGAACTCTGGTTCAAGACGTTGCTGGTCCATAATTTTGTCATACAAAGAGGCCTCCATCATCTAGCAAAGAACAGGGGGTGTTTTAGTCATTTTATCTCATCTTTTAGCTCCACCACTTTATAGAAGAGAATATTTCTTCTATAAAAAAAAAGAGAACGTCACTTTAGTTCCATTTGCAGAAAAGAAGGTTGACTCCTTTTCTATGCTTTAAGGCAGAGATCAGGAAACTTACTCTGTAAATGGCCAGACAATAAATATTTCAAACCTTACAAGTCACCTGGTCCCTGTCATAACTACTCAATTCTTTGAGGTCCATAGGCTTCAGTTTCCTGACCTCTGCTTTAAAGGATCGAGTATATTACTACATGTCCTCATCAGAGGAAATGATTTCTATGCACAGCCTGGAGAATCCCAGGGATGGGGGAGCTTGGTGGGCTGCCGTCTCTGGGGTCGCACAGAGTCAGACACGACTGAAGCGACTTAGTAGTAGTAGTCTATCAAAATATTTTCTTCACAATAAAAATTAACATGAACTCTTAGAGGCAAAATCTTTCTGGAGAATTCTTGTACTCACCTGAGCATTCAGTTCTCCTAGGCCATGGTAATTCAGGACATCTGGAAGATGTAACCTTGTACAGGTTGAACGGGGATAAACCAACAAACCAAACAGGGCCCACAGTGCAAGTGTTGTGGGGGCTGAAGGTTGTTAAGTGTGTCTTTGACTGAGGTTGGAAGCATGAAGTACATAAAGATTATGGTTTTCCACTCATGGTATTATCATCTCCAGGGTTTCCAGAGAAAGACTAATACTGCAATTGAAAATATCTCCCCTCTCTCCACCCCCAGTAACAGCACCCAAAAGAGCACTTGGCATGAAGTGCAAAGCTTTGAGTTTATAAAAATCTTAGTGACTATGGCACCCAAGGGCCCTCAAAGGTAAACATTATAACCTCGCTTCTATTCTGGGGACAGGATGCAAAGAGAAGCACAGGGACATTTTTATATGAAACTGCAGTGTCTGCCAAAGCCAGCGTGATGGGCTGAAGTTAAAACAAGGCTTTTCCTCCTTGGTTTTCCTGTTAGGAGAAATATTGATGAACTCCTGACATGAAATAGTACACCCAAAGTACAGGGCTGGCTCCTGCCAGAGGAAGAAGTTACTTGTGGTATAAAGGATACTGGGTTGTTAAAGGTTTATGAGTATTATCTCTTATATTACTACCTTGGAATGAAAAGGCAATATCATAATTTTTAAAAATATATATGTATGTGCATATGTATATATAATCTGATGATCCTGTTTTGGAAGCCCTGAAGAGCTTACATGTAACAAGATGATACAAAATGTTTGACCTGACGAGAATAAGGACGTGGAGTACCAGAGGGACTTGTTTGAACCTTCAAGAAGAGAAGGTATTGAGTTGGCCAAAGTTCATTAGGTTTTTGTATGATGCTTCACAAAAACCCAAGTGAACTTTTTGGCTACCTCAATATAAAAGATTTGGTTTAGGGACACAGAATATTAAACTCCTTGAGCTCTTGGGTACTAAGATCTTGGTTTCAGTTTTAGCAAACAAAAACATTTCTGAAGCTAAAAAGCTTTGATATCTACAGAAGTTAGCCGCCAAATCTTTCAAAATGCGTCAGCTAGCCATTTCTCCTATTTTACTGCACAGATTATGGAACTAAGAATGGAATATTACTGAGATTCGTGTGTGAGTGACAAGCTCTTCCAACAAAAAGCATTAATCCTGGGTTACATGTTGTATTTCAGATGTAGTGTTTATTTATTTTTTTTTTTTTTATTTTTTTATTTTTATTTTTTTTTTTTTGAGTCTGTAGATTGGGTTCTTTTATTTTATTTATTTTTTTATTATTATTATTATTTTTTTTAATTTTAAAATCTTTAATTCTTACATGTGTTCCCAAACATGATGTAGTGTTTAGAATAGATCAACAGCTTACATTTTGCATATTAATCAAAAGCATCACACAGGTCAATATGCTATTTCTCTGGATAAATAGAGGAGTATGCTTCTTTCAAAAGCTTTCTACAAGACACATCAAGACGATCACAAAGTTGACTTCCTAGCACCATGGGGAAGTTAATCTAAAAAAGGATTCCATAACCTGATTAGGATGCATGCAGGCACCTTACCCTCATCTTGCTCAGGTTTCTGTAATCATAGTAACTCTCGTACTGCTCTGCAATCTTCCGGCACAAGATGATGCCGTTCTCCCAACACTGTGGACAAGTGAATAACATAAATGTTAACAATCTCATGGCATTTACTAACTTCCACCCAGAGGTCAAGAGGGGACCACTCTCAGATGATCAAGCCTTACTTCTTAACCTTTAAAACCTACCCTTAATAGTACCACTGCAATTTTAAGCATGAAAATAGCATGTAACTAACAAGTTCATTATTTAAAATATTTAGAGAGTTGAAAATGATAACCTACAAGTCATTAACATATGGTGCAAAAACAACATTTCCTGGTATCATCTCAAAACTATTATCCTGAAGATGTGGTGTACACACACACACACACATACACACTAGAATATTAGTCAACCATCGAAAAGAATGAAATAATGCCATTTGTAGCAATATGGATGGACCTAAAGACTATCATGCTAAGTGAACTGAGTCAAGGAAAGATAAACACCATATGATATCACTTATGTGGAATCTAAAATACAACACATATCAACACATCTATGAGACAAAAACATACTCACAGACATGGAAAACAGCCATGTGGTTGCCAAGTGGGGGTGGGGAAGGAATGGATGGATGGACTGGGAGTTTGGGATTAGCAGACACAAACTAGTACATATAGGATGAATAAACAACAAGGTCCTACTGTGTGACACAGGGAACTATATCCAACATCCCGTGACAAACAGAAATGGAAAAGAATATTAAAAAGAATATATATATGTACAGATGAGTCACTTCACTGTACGGAAGAAATTAACACAACATTGTAAATCACTACACTTCAATAAAATGAAAAAAAATAAAGTAATAATTTATAGTTAAAAAATAAACAAAACATGCTGAAATAACTGCAGTTCCACAATGGCCAAGGAGATGAATGAGCAGCCCCTCAGGGCTGGGGTATGTGGAACTGCCACTGACCCCTAAGGTCCAATTGTCCACAGCTGGCTCAGTGGATTCCTTGTTGGCCCAAGCGTACTTGTAAACTGCAAGGGTCTAAGCCAGCTGGTTACTCTCAGCAGAAATGCAAAAAATTCTTTGATCTAGCTCAGGTGTCTGCAAATTTTCCCACCAAACAGTAAATGCTTTAGGTGTTGTGGGCCATACAACCTTTGTCACAACTGCCATTAAACTATGAAAACATCCTCAGACATGCATAAGCTTGGCTGTGTTCCAATAAAACTTTACTGACAACTGAAACATGAATTTCATATAATTTCCACAGGCCAAATACCATTCTTCTTTTGAGTTCTTTTGACCATTTAAAAATGTAAAAGTGATTCTTAGTTTGCAGGCTGAACTGAAACAGGCAGTGAGCTGTTTGACCCATGGGCTATAGTCTCAAAGTCCTCATAAAGCACAGCCTCCTGGGAATGGGCTGAGAGAGGTTCTGTAACAGCTTATCTTTCAGGTGGAAAGTTTACTGTGGGAGGATACAGAGGCATTTCTTTGCTACTAACATAATGAATGATATGTCAGTGTAGTTAGATAAATAATAGAAGAGTATAGGAATAAAGCAATTCCCTGGCATCAAATTTTTAGGAGTACCCAATTATGTTTTATAAAAGACTGACAGCCACTGGGTGTATTTTCATTTCCTGTTTAACCTTGGCACTTTGAAAGATATATTTAAATCTACATGTATCACCAAAGCATCCAAGTGTTCAAATCACCTGGGGTCAGATTCACATTTTTTTTAAAGAGCACTGCAAACCCTTGAAAAGGGAGCAGGTGGCAGGGAGGTGACATGCTGAATTGCTTTATTAGCTCAGGGAGGTTTTCAACACCCTATGGCAACTCTGAGTATATGACGGGATGTCATAAAATTCTGTAAATAAATTTAGTTTCATTTATTTCACCTTTAAAAAAATGGACTGGGACAGATTACTATGTGCCAATTTGGGGAGGTAGGGGAGGTAGGGGAGGTGTGATAGTGGTTTTTCAGATAATAAAATGCCTGGATGTTGAAACCTCTAGATGAGGGTCTCTCAAGATGGGGTCCAAGTTCATACACACTGGAATTTTCTGGATTCCTCATTAAAATCGCAGAACCCCCTGGCACAAGCCAGACCTACTTAATCAGAATTTGCAGGAGTGGGGCCTGGGAATCTTAATTTCAGTCAACTCTTGGGAGTTGTGAATGCACACTGAAAATCTGAGGGCCCCCGCTTGAAGAGGTGGCCATCAGTGAACTCAAAACAGAGGAAATGTGACAGTCACCTTGGGAAGGGACACAGGGGACTGGGGCCACTTACCTTGCCTCTGTCAAAGTTCTGGATGATGGCGAGGTGCAGGTGCTCCTTGCGCTGCCATTCCGTTTGCATGGGGTAGGTCAGGAACTCCCGGAGGGGCCGATCAGACCATTCCAGCAGCTCATCATATAACAACAGCGTATATGCAGCCTCTGAAAGATAAGTGGGAAGGTGATGATCGAGACAGGACCCCAATGCAGCTGGTTCAGGATAAGCTGGATTAAGTACTTTTTTCTGAATTTCACGATACTGAAGAACACATGTCCAGGACATATGCAACGGAAGGTGAATGAATGAGAAGCGCCCCGGGAGATGGAATTACCAGAGACTTGTGTTTGATCTTTTGGCTCTCTTTATTTTCTCTTTCTCTCCTTCCTGTTTATTTCCTACCCCTACTGTTCATATATACCGGCATAATTAAAATGTTGAAGGATAGCTCTGTAGCTGGTTCAAAATGCAGGGGAGACATGCTTTTGTTTGCTGCATAGGTTCACTGGTAAAGCCTTTGGCAGGGGACTATGGGTAGTTTCCATAGGCCATGCTTTGTTGTCATTCAGTCATCTTCAACCCTTTGTGACCACATGGACTGCAGCATGCCAGGCTTCGTGTCCTTCACTATCTCCTGGTGTTTGCTCACACTCATGTTCATTGAGTCGGTGATGCCATCCAACCATCTCATTCTCTGTCACCCCCTTCTCCTCCTGCCATCAATTTTTCCCAGCATCAGATTATTTTCCAGTGAGTCAGCTCTTCACATCAGGCGGCCAAAGTACTGAAGGTTCAACATCAGTCCTTCCAATGAATATTCAGGATTGATTTCCTTTAGGATTGACTGGTTTGATCTCCTTGCTGCCCAAGGGACTCTCCAGAGTCTTCTCCAAAACCACAGTTTAAAAGCATCAATTCTTCAACACTCAGCCTTCTTCATGGTCCAACTCTTACTTCCATACATGACTACTGGAAAAACCATAGCTTTGACTATATGGATCTTTGTTGGCAATAAAGGGCATGCTTAAGAAACAAAAAATGATAGCTCAATTCTCTTGGCTAATAAAAGGCTGAAAAATGTGAAAGTAATACAGCAAGCCCCCTATATACAAATGAGTTCTCTTCTGTGTGTTCTTAAGTGTAATTTATTCATAAGTCCACAAAGTTAGCCTAGGTACCCAACAAACACAATCAGCTTTATAGTGCTCTACTGTAATAGGTTTGTAACACTTTTCACACAAATAATACATAAAAAAACACACAAAAATAAAGAAAACATCTTTAAAGTGCAGTACCTTGAAAGTATAGTAGTATGGTACAATAGCTGGCACACGGGGGCTGGCATCGAGTGAACAGGCAAGAAGAGTTACTCACTGGAGAAGGGAGAGGAGGTGGGAGATGGCAGAGCTGAAGGATCGTCAGCAATAGGAGACGGAGGGCAAGTTGCCATTTCACTCACGTCGACATTGATGGAACACATGTTCACATCTTTGAAAGTTTGGAACTTGAAAGTTCGTATGTAGGGGACTTACTGTATATGTGTGTGGGGGTATCAGGGTACAGACAGAATTTAGAAGGGGAAAAGCTAGAGAAGAGTTCAGAGAAGAAAAACTTTTAAAATCTATTAACAGCCAACAGAGAAAGGACCAGAAAGGGTAAAAGTATTGGATAAGAAGAGTGTGTGTGTGTGTGTTTGTGTGTGTGTGAGAGAGAACAAACTGTGTGGGCTGTGTACTCTGACACCCCCTCTGGCTGGCCCCACAAATCTTCAGTAATGGTTACTAAAGTCATGACATGTTTGGTGTAGTGGGAATTTCCTGGGGAAACATGTGAAGGGACGACATTCTATACACGTGTATAGAGGCGGTGACCCACAGGCTTAAGCATGGCTGACAGGTAATGTATTTAATAGGATACTTGCCATTCTGCAGGTCTCTTCTTTTCCTGAACAATAAATACGGCCAAATACATCAAGAATGGGAACCAGAATTCACTGTCCCTGATGAAAGACTATAATAATTTTTTTCACCTGACACTGTAACAGCCAACTTACTTACTAAACTGAATAAAATGATAAAATCCTTATGTTAGGTATCCATTTACCAACCATCCCCACACATGTCTGAAAATACACAGTAGTAACTTTTAATACAATATCCATAAATGGTAATTCTTTTTCTTCATTTATTTGCTTTAAGGATAACTATACATAAGGTTCCTAAGTAACATGTTACGTTCCAGTACTGTGATCTGGCCATCTCAATGTATAAAATACAGTTGTGATAAGAAAGGCCTGGGTCCCCAACACTATTTTCTTATCTCTTAAGTGTAGAAGTCCTGTAAGGCACAGGTTCTGGCTGTATTTTCCTCTTTAATTACCTTTGGTGAGCTCGACCCAGTAACTTCAATGATTGCAGCAAAACTTTTCATCACCCACCAGCAGTCTCTTATTTCCCAGCATTCAGTGTGCAAGCTGTTACTAACACAAGTTTTCTTTAATGCAAATGATCACATTGCTCCCATGATTAAAACTAGTCAATGATTCTCAGTAACTATTAAAAACGGAATGAATTTGGACTTCCTAAAGTGACACAGAAGGCTGCCCATGATCTGGTCCCTCCACTCACATTTTTCCAATGTCCCCACTTATGACAGGTAAGAAGGAGACTGCTACTGTGAGCCTGCTACTGTCTTCCTAAAAAGCCTCCAGCCCCTCGACCCCATCATCACTTTTGCTGAATGAAACATGATGCAACCTGATCCAGAGGCGGCTGCCTGTCAGGGACACAGGCGCCTTCCACTGCATGGACAGGGGACAGGCCCTTTCCTGGGGTGAGATGGACAGAGCGAATGTCTGCTGGAGGGTGTCAATTAATCGGTGGATGTAGAAGCAGCCAAATTGACCACGACGTGGGTTGCCGTGGAAGACTGCTTCACCGGGGATAAGACCGACGACGATGGTAACAAGATCATCAGAGCTGTGCTGTATTTGAACAGCGTCCTCATTTTCCCTGAGGCCTCCTGAGATCACTTCCTAATCTTTAATTACGCACATACCCTTATAATGCCAAGCAGCTAAGAAAACCCCAAGGGCACCTTTGTTTCTCTGTCCACACTCTTGCTCCTGTCACCTGAACAAACTAAGATTCCTCTCCCTTATCACACCAACCGACACCAGGGGTCCTTCACAGCCTGTTCCTTCAAGCCTTTAGCTGCTGAATAACTCCTATTTTATCTTAATGACACAGCTCCAGAATGATCATCTTCGCCTCTCAGATTTCTCTTGTATCTCCCTGAGCTTTCAAAAAATATCCTTGAGACTAACCATGCCACAGTGTAAAAAGGTGGAATAGTGAGTGGGGAGGGCAGAGGGAACCCCTTCCCACATCTCAGCTGCCCACAGGGAGGGACCGAAAAGGCAATGAAGGTCAAATTTACACAGAGAGAAAGTAGAATGGTGGTACCAGAGATGGGGGGAGGGGAAAATGGGAAGTTACTGTTTAATGTGTACAGGGTTTCAGACTGGGTGGATGAAAAAGTTCTGGAGACAGATGGTGGTGATGGTGGCCCAAGAACATGAGTGCACTGGATGGCCACTGAAGTGTCTGCTGAAAAATGGGTAAGATGGCAAATCTTATGTTATGTACATTTTGCCACAATAAATAAAATGAAAAAAGGGGGGAATAATGAAGTGTTTCTAATCTGTAAATTGCTGTTCAAGTAATGTTTGCCCTGGGAAGGTCCAAGGGATGGCTGGAAGGTCAGGTGTGGATGAGCTGCCCCTGAGAAGGGTGGGAAAAGAAGTAACCACTGGCGGGCTTTTTTATACAGTTCTTCTGTGTATTCTTGCCACCTTAATCTCTTCTGCTTCTGTTAGGTCCTTGATATTTCTGTCATTTACTGTATACATCTTTGCATGAAATGTTCCTTTGGTATCTCCAATTTTCTTCAGGAGATCTCTAGTCTTTCCCATTTTATTGTTTTCCTCTATTTCATTGCATTGTTCACTTAGGAAGGTTTTCTTATCCCTCCTTGCTATTCCCTGGATCTCTGCATGGCAGAAAGCAAACAGAAACTAAAGAGCCTGTTGATGAAGGTCAAAGAGGAGAGGGAAAAGGCTGGCTTAAAATTCAACATTCAAAAAACTAAGATCAAAGCATCAGGTCCCATCATTTCATGGTACAGGGATGGGGAAAAAGTGGAAAGAGTGGCAGATTTTATGTTCTTGGGCTCCAAAATCACTGCAGATGGAGACTGTAGCCATGAAATTAAAACATGCTTGCTCCTCGGATGAAAAGCTATGACATCCAAGACATCCAAAACCTAGACAGTGTGTTAAAAAGCAGAGACATCACTTTGCTGACAAGGGTCCATTTAGTCAAAGCTATGGTTTTTCCAGTAGTCATGTATGGATGTGACAGTTGGACCATACAGAAGGCTGAGTGTCAAAGAATTGATGCTTTTGAACTGTGGTGCTGGAGAAGACTCTTGAGAGTCCCTTGGACAGCAAGGAGATCAAACCAGTCAATCCTAAAGGAAATCAACCCTGAATATTCACTGGAAGGACTGATGCTGAAACTGAAGCTTCAATACTTTGGCCATCAGATGTGAAGAGCTGACTCACTGGAAAAGAACCTGATGCTGGGAAAGACTGATGGCAGGAGGAGAAGGGGTGACAGATGATGAGATAGTTGGATGCCATCACCAACTCAATGGACATGAGTTTTGAGCAAACTCCAGGAGATAATGAAAAATAGGGAAGCCTGGTGTGCTTCAGTCCATGGGGTCACAAAGAGTCAGACACGACTTAGTGAATGAACAACAGCTGGCAGGCCAGCAGAGCAAGCTGACAAATGACCGAAGGGTGATGCGAGAAAGTGTGAAAACAGAATTTGATTCCGGAAGATAACGATGTATATCAGGGGTAAATGGTGTGTATGAAGAAAACTGCAGAAAATTTTTATTAAAGGAAACATATGCCTCTGAGGTGTCAGCAACAGAATACTGAGGTTTCTGGAACACATCAGCATATCGAAGATGTTTTATTACAATATGTTGTGTGTTTATTCCTATGTATCTTTAGAAGACTGTATTACATACTGAAAAGAGAAAGATGGCTCACATCCAAAATTATGAACAATGTTTTTTAAAGTGTTTACAATTTGGAACAAAAGGCCATTATCCCATAATTAAATATATGGGCCACCTCATTCCATCATTTTGGGAACTGTACAGGGAAGATCTCAATATGCAGAAAGAAGTAACACAGGATAAATGTGGAGATGAATCGTGTAATGGAGGGCATTGTCACAGAGGGCTGGAAAGGATTAAGCCATACGAAACACATCCTGTGAAGACAGAAGTTTTTCCATCAATTCCACTTTCTCCAAGGACCCACAAAAATGAGGACAGAGGAGAAATGAGTAAAATGTTATATGGGAAAAGAACGTATTTCTTATGACTTTGGGGAACATAAAAACTCCAAGCTGAATAAACAAATTAGAGAAAAAAGATTTACACATTTTCAAAATATAAGGTGACAGATTTGGAGTTTCAGAAAACCAAAATATATCTGTTACATATCTGCAAGAGCTTGTCCTCACTTCCCTCTCTCATTTCTTCTGTTTTTTTTTTTTTTAAATGGGCTTCAAAATAAAATAAGTCTACTAGATTGTTTTCACAGATTAAAAAAATACACCATTTTTTCTAATGTTAGCTACAAACTACTTTAAAATGACTACTTAAACTTTTAGACAACAGAGTCAGCTAAAAAAATCTTAGTTTATTTAATCAAAACTATCAGGACATCTGTGTGAAGAGATACTGGGGCTTCATTGGTGATTAAGGAATTAACAATTAAAGGAGAAAAATCTGCTCTTGGGGTGTTAAATCTGAGTGCATTCTTAGTAATGCATTTATTTAAATCTCACAGCACTAGGCACTAATCTAAGAACTGAGAAGACTAAGAAGAAAATATCATCTCTGTCCTCAAGGAATTTACCCTTCAACTAAAGATCTCTCAACCTACCTACCTACCTACTTAGCAACACACACATTTGTTATATAACTATGAATTAAATATGATAAATACTTGAATGGAAATCTGAAAAAACTGCAATGGGAAAAGAATAGAAAACATGAATTCAGCCCATAGCTGGGGGTGCAAGCTCATGGAGTTGGTGAAGGAGAGAGAAGGAAGATAAAGACTTCATGGAAAAGATGATATAGGAGCTGGCTCTGAAGGATAAAAAGAAGGAAAACAGTATTAGAGGTAAACAAGAATACATTAGGCTGAATGGACAGGTGTTGCTTCAATTATGATGGGACTTGAATAAAGACTGAGCTTTACTTTGTAGAAGACAAGAATTGACAGTTACATCTGGAGAAGGGGGTGACAAAGTTTTCTCAAAGTATCAGACAGTTGATAATTTAGGCTTGTAGGACATACAGTCTTTGTTGCAACTATTCAACTATGCCATTTGAGTGCTAGAGCAACCATACACAATATGTAATTAAGTGGGTGTGGCTGGAGTTTTAATAAAACATTCTTTGAAAAATCAAATGACAGGGCTGCAGGTTGAAGTTTACTGATCCCTGCTCTAGTGAATAACTCGGGATAGTTAAGAAGCAGTCCAAGAGAGAGACGATGAAGGCCTGATTGAGGCAGTGAAACTGGAAACAATAAGAAAGGATATGGCTTTCGTTTTTAGGAAGCAGAACCAATAGCACCTCATGAATGAGAGGTATCAAAGATATCATAAAGGTCTCCAGTCTGAGTCAAGAACTGGGAACTTTTAACTTTTAAGCGATGCTCTTAGCTGAGATGGTGGAACCATAGCTAGAGGCATGCTTAAATCCTGGGAACATGAGCATCACTTCAGAAAGTGTTCCTTTACTCTTTCAAAGCTGGGGGAGGAACCAAGATTCAGGAGTTTCTTGGAAGGAGAGTGTGCCAAAAGACTAAGATTTTTAATTTCTAAATCCAATTAAAGGGTTCTCATTCTGGTTAAGATGTAGTGTGCACATTTTAGTGTATTCTTCTCACTGATTCACCTAAAAACCCAAGACAGAATATATAAAGCAACTATTGGACAATTCTGAAAAGTAAATGAGAAGGCAGACAGAACAGGAAAATCAATACTCAAGGAAGGATGACAGAGTGGTGAGCTCCCTGTTTTTACTTTTTTGCCTTTTCTATCTCCAGGCTTAGCCTTCCCTGTTTTCTGTAACTTCAAATGGAAAACAGACAGAAAAAGCTCCTTTAGTCAGAGAACTGGGAGGAGGACCCTCTGTGGGATGGAGTACTTTCTATTCTTCTGGCCCACTCTGAGTCCCAGGAACAAAGCTGCCAACCGGCACTGTGGCATGAGGGGCAGTCACAGTGGCAGCAGCAGTGGCGTCCACTTTTCTACTTTCTTTCACTGCTTTCCCCCTACCATGGAGGCTGACTATACATAGTAGGTCATAGTGTGGAGGATCAAGTCTTGGCTCTGAGTACTCGGGCTCTGATTAAGCAAGAGTATCAGGAAAAGGAGCCCTTGGGAGATGGTAAGAGTGAGAAAGATCAGAGAGAACAAGGAGATGGAGAAAGGAATTTTTAAATTATGTGTATGACTTCCTGGGCTCACCCTTAAGCTGTACATGTATAGAATGAATCAGGATCAACATAACGAAGATTCTGATAAATTAACTATGGTATAGAGAACTGTCCATGTCCCAGGCTCTCCCCAGGTGGCAAACAAGCAGGAAAGACCACGAAAGTGCAGGAAAGACCACAAAAGTGCAGCAAAGGCTTTGAAAGCTAAACTTCAAAAGGTAACTCAGGACTTTAGGTCTGAACTTAGCTGGATTGAATTTTTGAAGATTTTAACAAAACCCAGAATCTCACAATATTCAAAATGTCTGGGATAGAATCCAAAATTACTTGACATTCAGAGAACCAGGAAAACTAAATAAATCTCAAAGGGAAAAAGCAATTAACAGATGCCAACTCTAAGATGATTCAGTTGTTGAAATTATAGGCAAATACTATGAAACAGTAAAAGTGAACACTGGTGAAATGAGGAGAAAATACAAATTTTTGCAAAACCACTGAAGCTATTAAAAATAGCTAAATAAAGTTTAGACAAATAATAAAAATTAAAATAATTAAAATTTCACTGGAAGGGCTCAGTAGTTGAATGGAAATGATAAAGAAGAGCCAATGGACTTGAAAATGGATAAATGGAAATTATCCAATCTGAAAAACAGAAAGAATAAAAAAATGGAAACAAAAAACCCCAAAACAGCACCCCAGGAAATTACAGAACAATACCAAATGGTCTAACATCCATAAAACTGGAGTCCCAAAACAGAGAATCAGTACAAAAAATATATTTGAAGAAATAATGCCTGAAAGTTTCCCAAATGTGGTGAAAGAAATGTCTAGAGATCCAAGAGGCTCAGCAAACCCAACCAGAATCGATTTTTTTAAAAAACCATGCTGATATATATACCATAATTGAAGTGCTGAAAACCAAACACAAAGTCTTAAAGGCAACCAGAGAAAATTACACATCACAGACAGGGAACAATTTAAATGACTACAGCTCTCATCAAAAACAATGGAGGTCAGGAGAAAATAAAAGTTTTAGAGTACTGATACAAAGGCACTGTCCACCTGTATCCAGCAAACATTTCCTTCAGGGATGAAGGTAAAATAAAGATGACGGGCAACTAAGAGTTCTTCACTACTAGATCTGTTCTAAAAGAAATACCATAACAAGTTCTGGAGGTTGAATGAAAATGTTAAGAGAAAAACTGAGAATTTCAGTAGTGAAAAAAGAGCAACAGGAATGGTAAATATCTGAGTAAATATAATAGATCATTTTTATCCTCTTAAATTCTTTAAAATAGGTATGACTTAAAAATTATGACATTATCTGATGGACTTTTTCAATATATATACATATATGCTTATGACTATTACAATGTACAGTGGGGAGGTTGTAATGTTCCTATATTTAACTTGAAGTGGTGAAATACTAACTCTAAACAGACTGTGAAAAGCTAGGTGTGTATTTTATAAACCACTCAAAAACCAATCCCCAAACCACCCCCTAAAAAACTATGCAAAGAGATATAGTAAAGAAAAACAACATATATATTCCAGTTCTAAATTCCAATTTTAAAAGAAATGGCTGAGTCCTCAGGTCTAATTCCTGAGGAGACTATGTTTAAAAAACAGAGGAATTATGTTTAATAGAACAGTGACCAGCCCACTTCCCCCAACCCAAGTCAAAAGACACAATTACCTGTGAAATTTTGTGCTTTGAGGTGCAGATCATAGAGTTTGTGGATGTAGCGAATATACATCTCTTCCTTGTTCAGTTCAGTCTTATAGAAGTTCTAAGAGGAAAACAAAAAGAGTACGACAATGGATAATTTCTCAACAATTAGGTTGGCAGGTATCTACCCTTTACTCTGCTTGAGGTTTCATGTCTTGAACCAAGAAAACAGACAAACTTTTCTATATGTCTTACGAAATTTCTAATGTCTTACAAAATTAAGTAAGGGACACAGTTATATATATAGACATTTCTTTCCTTTTATTTTATTTTGGCTGTGCCGCATGGCATGTGGAAGCTTAGTCCCCTGACTAAGGATACAACCGGCACTCCCTGCATTGTTAGGGCAGTCTTAACCTTTGGACTGCCAGTCAAGTGCAAAAGACAGTGATATATCTTTAATTCAACACTGTCTGTATTAAAAATTACCTATCAACCACTGGATAGGCTTTTAACTCCTGGGGGGATGTTATTACCACTGATTCACATTTCTTTTGTTACTTTCTATTGTTTTTTGGTTAAGTTTAACTGCCAATGAACTAGTCTAAAAATTCAACTAAAATATTAAAAATATGTAAGATATTAACCTATTTATTACATTTGATCACTGATAGTTAAAGGATAATTTCTTTCATCTTAAAATTGTTTTATAGTGAATTAAAGGTTTCCAGTTTATGACTACAACATAAAGGGATTTGTAAGAGATTTTATTTCAACTTATTGTTACAAGGGCATGTTTACTGAAAATATTTGGTTTATGAAAACAAAGCATCTGGATCTTATTTAAACTTCTCTAAAATGTTTTAACATTCATCATCAAAAACTCAACTTTGACTTAACTGAACATATTATGGTGTCATTTTAAATGTTTACTTTATAGGCCTCCATATCTATTTCTTTATCATATTAGAAAGTATGTTAGTCCTCACTGAACTTAGTAAACATAGGAGCAAATGTGTAAGAAGTTGGAATCCAGCAAAAGCGTGGTGCTGTGAGGCTCTGTATAAGGCTCTTTCAGCAAGCATATCACTGTGGATATTATGAAATCTCTGTTTACAGCCATCTGAACTACTATCATTACTATTGCTATTATTTTGACTGATGCTACTTGGAGTGTAGAATGAAAAATGAATAGTGATGGGGAGACAAATCTGTTGACTTGAAGGAGTAACAGGTTTTTCTAGGGGGAAAGGCCAGGAATTTTAAACATTTCTAAAGTTGATTAGCTAGAGAGGGCTTTGGTTATGGACCAAACTAGCCAGTGTGGCTGCTTAAGTGTACTTGGGCATGAAGCCTGAGGGCCTCCTGTCAATATACTTTGTGGCCACTACCTAATAGGTATCCATTCTTCAATATGAGGACTCATCTAACTTCAAGAAGCTGACATGTAATTGAACACATTATAAAAAAATATTTCCTCCAATTTATACCATTACCCTTCCCCTTTCCTCTTGTGTCCTATATTCCTTGGGTGGCACTAATCTTGAGTGGCTTCCCAGGTGGCACTAATGGTAAAGAACCCACCTGCCAGTGCAAGAGACATAACAGACCTGGGTTCAATTCTTGGGTTGGAAAGATCTCCAAGAAGAGGGCACAGCACCCTGCTCCAGTATTCTTGCCTGGAGAATCCCATGGACAGAGGAGGTGGCAGGCTACAGTGTCCTGTAGATCTTAGCATTCTTTAAAAAGCTAGTAAACAATGCTCTTCACATCTCTCTTATTATAATCAAAATAATTTTAATTAGCAAGGATTTTTATACCATAAACATAAATCTAACCACTCAATAGCAGACCTTTACATTATTAAACAATGTTTTTTTTTTTTTCCAATAGCTTTCTGGTAAGAAGCAAATTTCTTTGGGAACAAAATAAGTGATCATTCTGTAAATGAATAATAGGTCTTTAAAAAAAAAAAAAGAAAAGATCTCTCAGTCAGCAGATGAGTCTCTTTCATGTATGTCTGGCAAAACTAGTGACAGAAAGAACAAAACAATAATTAATTTCCTAGTTTTAGTCATGTCAAAGATTACACATTTTTACCAGTCTAATACTACCATTTAACTCAGAGCTTGTAGAGAAAGTCAGAGTTCCTCTGAAGACAATCTGGAATTGATCTTTCCAAAGAGTTAAGAAATATCTCCAGGAGGAAGTGAATGATTAAAGAGAAGCATATTGCAGCTAGAAAACATCAAAAAACTTTCCATATGGAGTATCAACTAAAAAGATTAGCTTCAGAGTTATATATTCGGCCCTTTAATAATAAGTATTCCTGTGCTAGTTGAAATTAAAACAGTGTTCAAAGTTTTAGCATTTCCTATAAGGACTATTCTTGGTCAGCATGTGAACACTGATGGGGGCCACTGATTCTATTGTCTCTGGCTTATTGCTACTGGGAAACTAGAGTAAACACGTTTAGGTCAGAGTATTCAGTCTTCCATCAGAGGAAATGATATCTTCTGTTTATACCAGTTGAGGAAATGGACCCAGAGTCTACATTTAAGAGTGTACCTCTCAAGGTCACAGAGGGCGCTGTGAAAGCAGATGGAGACAGTGGAAGATGAGTCCTTCAGGAAAAGGTAAAGGCTTTCCTTTGAGGTTATTTATGAGATTTCAGGCTTGGAGCTGGGGGAGAGCCAGGATTAAGGAGACAGACTGAGAAAACCTGAAGACGATGGAGCACTTGGCTTTCTTCCTCAAATATTGACATACAAGCAGAGACATGGAAGGAGATCAGGCTGAGGACCTTGACCACAGCCAAAGGCTGGCAAACAGTGGGGAAAGCACAGAAAGGAAATTTAGAAGTGGGAATGGCTGTGCTCAAGGTTAGACATTAAGTGCTAAGGGGAGAGGTAATGGGCTGACCCCATGAGCTTGGCCTGATGGCCTGCAGGTTACTATTGGGTCTGAGGATAAAAATTATGGAGAAACTGCATAACAAGAGATGGCCTGACAAAGGATGCTCAGGTCTCACTATTTTTAGCAACTGGTATCGGAGGTGGGATGTAACAATTAAATGCAAAAATGAGGAGGAAGTGGTGGGTGTGGTTAAAAAAAAGGATAAAGTCATATACTCAGAGATGAACAGTATAGTGAGAAAAGAAATTAAGGAAAAAGATAGTCCTACAAAAGTAAAAATTCTGAGCTCTGAAGAGGTACTGTGAGGGGGAATAAACAAAACAAAACAAATCTGAAATCAATGAGCTAAGACAAGACATGGGCTTCCCTGGTGGCTCAGAGGTTAAAGCGTCTGCCTGCACTGCAGGAGACCTGGGTTTGATCCCTGGGTCGGGAAGATCCGCTGGAGAAGGAAATGGCAACCCACTCCAGGATTCTTGCCTGGAAAATCCCATGAACGGAGGAGCCTGGTGGGCTACAGTTCATGGGGTTGCAAAGAGTCGGACATGACTGAGCAATCAACTTAACGACTTAAGACAAGACAGAATCAGGTTGGGGAAAAAACAAAATTTTAAGGTACAGGCAAATAGAGAACAAAAAGGCATGGATGTAAGAGACTCGTGGATCAGAGTAAGAATTAGGATTGTGCAAATACTTAGGATAGATGAAGAGGTGTATCTACTCTGCAAAACAAGAAAAAGGAACCATGATATACACAAATTTAGAACCAGAAGCAGTCACAGAGTATTCTTGTGTTTTAAATGTGATCAATGCAAATTATTAAAAGCATCAATTTATTCTACACCAAAATTTGAAAAAGGAATGTAAACGTATAGTCCTTCTTTTGCTCTGTAGTGAGAATACCATTCTATTTGATAATTAGTTATGAGAACTTCCAGGGTAAATTTCGTGTTCCTAGAACTGTTCTGCTACAGCCTCTTATCCTTATGATACTGATTTTTGTTTTCCAAACTTTCTTGTTTGGATGAGAAACTATATGGTTATCCCAGTTATAGTCCAAACCTTAACCACAGATGGCTTTAATTTGCAACGAAGCTATAGAATGAAAATATGTGTGTTAAACAGGAAACTGTCATTTGTTCAGAAAGGAACATTAATATTTATTAAAATCTAGAATAAATATAAGCAGAGTAGAAAGGAACTGTTTACACAGAATTGAAAAAACCTTTTTCCAGGGACATCATCCTTGTTTCCTAGGAGAGCAACAAAGGACTCCAGGGCAGAAAAATGATACAACAGGGAGAAGCTGGCATCACCGTGGGATCTTACAGTGGGTACTTTCTGCAACACTCGGGAGCTGAGAATTCTCTAGCATTTAATTCAAACTAAAGCAAAGAGCACTTCTAAACTCTTCTAAGAAACACTCAGATAAAGACACACTGTGGTGGAAAAACAAACAAAACATAGTATTTCTGACAAAAAGCAAACATTAGAATGCAAGGAGGAAAAGGGAAATCATTGACTAACCAGGAGGCTCACGGTGCAGCCAATCTTTTTGCCATCTACCTCGCCCATTTTCATGCAGTCCCTAAAAACAAGAAGAAAGAGTCAGAACTCAGAACTTCCTTCCTAAGGGCAAACACAGTTTATTTCTTTAGTGGGGGGGGCGGGGGGGTGCGGAGCGGAGAAACTGCCAGAGACTAGAGGCTAATTGCATGTTGCTTTGGATCAAAGAGGCCAGAGCCCCAAGAGGCTTGGGGTGGGGGGTCTGGTCAGACCCTCGCTGAGCACCAGCATGGCTGTAGATTCCACTTCCAGGTGGCCTGTGCCTTCTCTCAATAGAGAGGGGGCTAAGGAAGAGGAGGAGTGAGGAGATGTTATGACACACCTTTTACTGGGCTGAAAAGGAGCCGGTAAGCCTGGCCATCAGCAGTAACAATGAGGCTTTTTTTCTTAAAATGCCATGCATTTAAGTGGGATGACCTGCTTCAACAGTTTAGATCACTTCAAAATAAAAAAATCATGTCTCTGAAAGGTAACGGTGTGAATTTCATTCCCTCTCTCCTTCTATAAGAAAGCAGCATGGTTATACAATTCTGTTACACCACCGTCACGCTAAGATGAATGGGTCTATTGGTTCTAATGCATGAGTTTCAAAAACAGCAGCAAAAGGTTTCTTTAATAACCGGAATCTCTCAATTTACTAAAACTTTAAAAGAACTGCTGAAGAACCCAGAACAAAACATTAAAAAAGGAAAAACAAAGAAGAAACTGAGCTAGCTAGTTAAAAGTCCACTATTTTACTGCACAAGGTTCCATGGTCTGATTATCAGTTCTTTGAGTGATTAACTCAAGTGCAACTGTATTCTGACTCTTTGACTTCCTAACTGGAGCGCAGTGTATCTGAGAAACAGGGGCTTACCTGTAATCTAACAACCTCTCCATCAGCCGAGTTACAGTGGCGATTAAGGAAACGCCACTTTCTCTCCATGTTTCCCGCTCAATTTTCTTTAGTAGACTGGAAAAGAAAGAACCCAGGGCATTTTCAACATTTATTTTTATCAGTCACCATGACAACCGTTTTACTTTCATCAGTACCTTAAATGCCTTAGCAACCACCGCAACATCTCACAAGTAGCACAATGCAAACAATGTCTTACCTAGGATAGGGACCAAAGAGTGGAATTCTAATCCAGGAAGCATTGACAAAGCAAATTGATTTATGGATTATCCAAGTCATCAGATACAAACACATGCATATAAGTCATACTTTCAAAATATGCAAGCACCTCACAGCTCAAAGACATTGTTTCCTAGCTTCTCTCTTCCACTAATATGAGAGGCTTGTGCCTCCCCACAACAAACAACACTGCGAAAAGCAAAAACAGGAGTGCCTCAAAGTTTACTTTTAAGTAAGATCTTGCTTTAGTCACACAAAAATGTTTTCCTACCTCTCAGTGGAATGCATCTTCATCCAAGCAATTTTACTGCAATGCAACTGCTACAGGAAAATCCTTGTACAGACGGTATGACGTTTCGCGTTTTTTCCTTTCACTTAACATTTGCCCACTCAATACATATTGTACTATCTGTGCACTCACTCAACAGTTTCATTCATTTTGTCATTAATCACCGAGGATTTTCTATGTGGTTGTTACAGCAGATTGATGACAAGTACCGAACCACATCTCTCCTCCTACATTTTCCCCCTAATCTTAAGCACCTTGGAGCAGAGGCACTGCTATGTAAACACAAAACAATAACAAGCATAATCATTAGGATCTCTTTTTACTTTCACTCCCACCTCTAGGAAAATTAACCATATACTTGGCAAAAGCCCTTTAAGATTGAACTTTCCCCAAAAGAAAAAAAGAAAGAACAGAGGCATAACAACATGAGGATACTCTGTCCTCCTAAATTTAATGATGATTATTTCTAAAATCTTGTTTCCCTCTTATCCTAGTTTCACGAATAACAGAGAGAGAAGACTTTTTTTTTTCCCAAGTACCATCTCAGCCTAGCCTGTATTGTGCTTAGTAGGAAAAGAAGCTATTTTGTCAAAGTTTTCTCTTTTTTTTTTTTTTTTGGTCTTTGGCTATATTCTCTCTCAATTGTCCTTTCTGCTCCCCCCACCTCCTTTTTGCCATTGCCATTCCAGTGCCCAGTCTTCTGTCTTGGCGCCTAGGCATCCCTGATCATTTGTCTTTCAGGCTTATTCTGAACTGCTTCCTAAACTAAGGAGGGGGAGGAAGGGAGAGGTAACACATGAAGGGATGGAGCCTGCCCTGACTAATCCCCCAGGGAAAAGTCCCCTAGTTTGTTCTAAATGCGTTTTCTTAAAAAAAAAAAAAAACTCTGAAAAGCACCTGTTTCAAGCTTAAATGCCAAATTGGTATTGAACCAAGTACGCAAATGAAACTCTGCCTGCCAAAGCAAGGCAGGATGATGGAGAAATCTTCCCAAGTGACAGCCCACACCTCATATACTTCAGAGGCTGAAACACACAGAACTCAAGTTAAGTAATAATTCTAAAAATAAATGGGAGACTTCTTTTATGGGCATGAGCTTCACTAACTGGCGCAGCCTCTGGATGCAGTCAGAAATCAGAGCTGCAGAATCCTCTTGTGAAGAGGGGCACAGCTCTGCAGAGCTTGCTGCCTTGGCCAACTTGAGACTCAAATTATCAGGACCAAGCCTAGAACCCAATTCATCTGCTTTCTTGCCCAGGATTATTCCTTCTGTGGGGAAGCTGGCCCTCCCAGCTTACTTGATACACCTGGACAAGGAGAGGCTACCAGACAAGAAAAGTCTCTCTAGATAACTTGGGTGACACTGGTTTTTAATTTGGTCTACAGTCATGCCAATGTGCCCATGCTGAGTACACAGGGAACTCATCTAGTAACAGTGAAAGTTTTCTATTTTTTTTTTTAGGCAATAAGATGATGAATGGTTGCTATATAAACTAATGTACTAACTTTACATACATGTCACAAGAGCATAAATGACACATCATTTCTTTATAACTTTTTCAAACCATTTTAAAAAACTGAAGTACAGTTAACTTAAAATGTTGGTTAGTTTCAAGGGTACAGAAAAATGATTCAGATACATATATATACATATATATATCTCCCTTTCTTCTTTTCTATTATAGATTATTACAAGATATTGAATATAGCTCTCTGTGTTATACAATAGGTCCTTGCTGTTATCTATAGAAGTTCGTCTATGTTAATCCCAAACTTCTAATTTATCTCCCCACTACTTGCTTCCTGGCTCCAAGGTGACTTTTTATTGCTAACGATACACAATTGGACTCCATGACCATGACAAGCAACAGAAATAACATCCTGCAGGATTATATACTTGCTCATTAGGCTTTTCCCCTCTGATGGAATGAAGGGTGCAGAATTTGACCCTCAGTCTACCTTTCTCTCTTAACAGGATTGTGTGGAGGCCAATGCTTTATATACATAGGTAGCTCAGATGGTAAAGCATCTGCCTGCAATGTAGGAGACCTGTGTTTGATCCCTGGGTCAGGAAGATCCCTGGAGAAGAGAATGGCAACCCACTCCAGTATTCTTGCGTGGAGAACGCCAAGGACAGAGAAGCCTGGCGAGCTACAGTCTACAGGGTTGTGAAGAGTCAGACACGACTGAGCAACTTTCACTTCACTTCTTCACTTCAAATATATATATGTGTGTGTGTGAAATGAAGCTCTGTGAAATGATCTGGAGCCTTACTGAATTATTCAGAGCAACATACAATAAAGCACAGTGGAGGACTGAGGTGGAGGTCACGTCTTCAGGAAGTCCCCTTTATAACCCCGAGGCTGTCAGCACTCTCTCTGTGTGCTCCCTGGTGCACCCTCAGCCTCAGGAGACCACCAACCACAGGAAGATGCTCAATAAATGAAGCTGAATGAGTCAATGAAGTGGATGCAGGGAAGCAGAACTTCATTCTGATGCCTTATTCTGCGTATCTCACAGGCAGCAATGATCCACAATTTCAGCATTATCAAAACCAACAAATCCTGACCCTCATTCACTTCAAAAAGATGTAGTATGGGAAAATGAGGGTAACTTGAGGGTCAGGGAAAGATGAGTTCTTAGAAAGGACTGTACTATATAAATTTACAGTTTCATTCTAAGGAGGCTATTTTGGCAAGCATATACCACCTTTCAGGAAGCAGTGAGCTACTTTCAGCTTCTGAACAAATTTTAAGAAGTTTTAGACATGAATTACAGAGAAAAAATGAAAATCTGTACCACAATAGCATGTGTTCCCAATTCATAATGTGTGCAATGACACAGTGTGATTACCCTAATTCTTTGTGATTTCTATTGCCAAAAAAGCATTTTATTGTTTCCTGAAATATAGTTGGATTTTCCCTTTCTTTTTTGAGCCCAGGTAGTAATGACATTTAATTATCACTTTAGAGTATATTTATTCTCAATATGCTGATCATAAAAGTATGAAAGAGAAACATTTATAGTAAGATTTCTAGTGATATGCTAAAAAATCAAGAAAAGAATAAAAATCTCCAGTGAATAAATCAGGGACCTTAAAATAGTCCTAATTATAGAGGCTTAATATTTTAATTATTGGTTTGATTTTAATGTCAAGGTACATCTTCTATTTCAAAGCCATATTTACACACAAGCAGTTCAAATTGCATGCTATCAGGCCTTTATTAAAGTAGATAAGAGGCACTACAGAGCTACGTGAGTGCTTATTAATCTTGTGAATTTATTATAAATAATTAATCACAAATCTCAAGAGATTCATTTCACCGAGCACTTTCTCATTTTAGTTCTTTGTTCAAACCAAAGACTAGTAACGGAATTGAGAGTGGTTTTCAAAAGTAATTTATTATACTGGATGAGGTTTTAATCAGAATTCTTGCTAAACTCCAGCTGTCACGAAAGACAGATGCTTTGTACACTAGAATGAACGAGGGCTTGATGAATAATTATTATAAGTTCCAGTTTAATTACAGTATCAGAAGAAAATGCCATTGTTCAGGATTCAGTACAAAGAATGTATTTTATCACGTACCACCACCACAAGAGATCTGTATACCCCTTTTTGGCTTTTCCCTTCAATATAATTTTCTTAAAAGCATCAAGAATGATTTTAAATCAGGCAAGTTGAAATCTATCAACCATTAATAATACTTTTCAACCTTATATATTAATATATCTACTGCTCTAAATTTATGATCATAAATGAATTACAGAGTTTTCTATCTGGCTATCAGTGTTAAAGCAGTAGTATTTAGTTTTAGATTTACTCGGTTGTAAATACAAGGAAAAGCGTATTTTGTAATAGAAAAATATATTGCTAAAATGTTTCTGCACTTCTGAAAGACCTGCAAACATTTCCCAAGCACAATGAGCTGGTTCTTCCTTCAAAAACACTTCGTAAGTATAAAAGGCTAGACAATGACTAAGAGCCTTAGAAAGCTGTAGAGAAAACAAGTGCTAGAATTAAAATCCTAAAGCACTGGAACCTTCTTATGTATTGTCTGTGGCCATTTTACACAGTGAATGACTACTCAGTACAGGCACTTCATCCTGGGACAGTGATCACAGTCTTACCTTAGTAAGGACAACCTCAAGTCTCCTTACAACACTCCATTACTTCTTTATCCTCCTTACAAATCCTAATCACAGAATCTACTAGAAATTATTTGCTTCTCTGATATTCTAGTAAGAAACATTTAGGAAGCAATTAATAATGCTGAATGAGCAATAGGTATTGGTGAATTAAATCAAGCGCTGAAGAACAGATGCAAACTAGGTTAATCTTCCTAACAGCAAATCAGCCAAGAACATCTTGGAAAGCATGGCACACAAACACAACAATCACACCACTATTTTGTTTTCCTCTCCCACTATCTACCCAATTGAAAATCATTACCTTGCAGCCCCAACTTTAAAATAATTAGTCATGAAAAGAGTGAATTTGTTATGTAACACTTGTAACCTGTCCTAATCAGAGATTAATACAAGGGGATATGTCTAATCATCAGCATAATAAGATCCATTCACCAGAGTTAAGCAATGATCCTTTATTTCACACTCCACAAAGACAAAGCACTCTGGGGAGACCCAAGCTGTCTTTGCAGCTCTCAGCTGCTTAGCACTGACACCCAAATCCCCCAGAAAGAATCAACTGGAGACACACATGTTACTCACATACTGTTGAAGAGCTCTCGGTAGGTTTCATCACCTTTGCCTTCGGACATCAGGCTGTCCAGTTTGTCAATGAGCTTGGCTTCCACCTGAAACAGACCCAAATGTTACTCCCTTTCTTTCCTTCTCACAAGAAGGATTTTCTAGGCACATGGAAACATATTTATTTCTGCAAGGGAAAAAGCCACAGTAAATTTTGTGAATTTATCAGCTGTGGTTAACCAAAGACACCCCTTTGGAATTCTAGGGGGCCAATTTAGATGCAGGAACATGACTTCAAACTCCCGGTAGGGTAGGGTGTGCTGCCGCGAAAGACTTCTATTTGTTGATTCAAACACAAATGCCTGCAGCCCAGCTTAAATGTTTGAATTCTTTTTTTAGGAGCTGTAAAAACTGGCAAGTCTTTTCTTGTTTTTTTCAAATCATGATACACACACACACACACATACATGCACATATACACATATATACATATAAGAACATCAGCAAACTACTATATCCACAAACATTCAGTTAAATCTTTGATGTGTTTTGTATCTATTTTCTTTCTCAAAACAGTTTGAGGTTGCACTAAATCTTTGAAGTTGAGAATTTGTCCTAACCATGTACAGATGGTAGATCCATAGATATATTCTAAGTCAGCAATCAGTAGCATGAGACAGAAAGGACATATTTCCTGAAAACTGTAGTCAAAACATTTATATTTTCAAGAACATAAATCCTTTAGGACTTCAGTATCAGGAAGGCAGAAATAAATATCCCATCATCTCTCGGAGACAGCAGAGGGGACAGAAAAGGAAGAATTTCTGCAAGGCCAGAGGGTTAACAACGAGGGGTATGGAGGGATATCTGACTTTGTCAAAGGACTGAGCACAATTATTTCCTTTGTATCAAATTTCAATATATGGGTAAAGATAAAAGGGAAGAGAAGGGGGTTTTCCCCAATATAATTTTTAAATAGGCTTTCACTCACGTATTGACTCTCCTGAAAATAAATGACGGTCTTGATACAGATGAAATGCCATGCTTGGTCTATGTATGCATCCAGTTTGTTCGTACAGTTGACAATCATTTCTAAGACTTGAGAAGGGCTCATAGGGAAAAGCAAGAAGCTTCCTTCATGCAGCAGAGTGCACACAGGTGAGTGCCATGACTGTGTGAACAGTTGGCCTGCTGTCTCCAATAGAAGTGACTTGCCCTGGCAAAGGCAGTTGATTTCTGCTATGAGATCTGGTTTTGGAATAAGACCAAGTGTCTTTCTAAAACTGGAGCCTGTGTCAAAGAGATCCTGTGTCAAAGAGAAATGACAGGCTCATGCTCATCTTCTTGGAATTTCCTTTGCAACAATTTTGACTGCTTTTCCCTTTAAATTAATTCTTAGCACTTCAAGCAAAGAGCAATAAAACATACTGTGCATCAAATGTTCAAAGCTAAGCCATTCACCAACTACAATGTGCAGACCACTGAGAGGTCAGCGATTTTAGGAATCATTAACCTTCTGATTCCTCTGTGTTGTGTCCAGCTGGGAGCAAATAAAGTTTCTGCTAGTTCTTAAACATAGACCTAGAAAATCACAGGGTTTTTTTTTTTTTTTTTAGCTGAAAGGGAATGAAATGTTTTTTCCAGGGCTTCTCAGAGATTCAAGGAGACGCAGTCCCAGAAGGGTGTCCGAGGCTATGTATTCAGCTTGGAAGTACGTGGCCTAGTAGTTGAAATCTGGTTCACAGCTCATTCCTCAACTCGGAGCATCTCTGAGCTACCGCACTCACCTCTGAGAGAACTGAGATTCTTCTGACTGCTCTGAGAGCACATCCACCTACCTGTTTAAAATTGCCACTCCGCCTCTGCTCCCAGTCCATCATATCGTGGAAAATAGGAATCATGACATTGCGGAGATCTGGCTGGGGTATTAAGGTTACTTCCAGGAAGGGGCCAATCAGGGCAGGAATGAAATGAAGCTTGTGCTCTCCTAAAATGAATGAAATATTTACCTTCCTGTAGATTTAGTTTTAATAAGATTTCAGAAAATCATTATTATACAACTTGTTTAAAACTACTGTCATAAGAACACGATCAATTATAGTTGTCTCAAGCAAGAAAATATTTCTCTAAGCAGCTATATAAACAGATTTCCATGTGTTAGTATTTCTGCATCATTTTTAATAAAAAAAAAACCTAGGGATTTACCTTTTCACAGTTTACAAAAAGCCATAAGATACAATTAAATATTATATAAATCATCAGGAATTGGTTGTGTATACTACTGCACATTCACACATTAAAATCCTTATGCAATTATTAAAAATGAGGTTGAAGAAAAACACAGATGAAGTTTTTCAATATAATTAACTGTAAAGGCAAAGTACCACACAGTATCCAAAGGTACATCTTTCACTTAAAAAGAATATATATATGATAGTCTACAAGGTTATATCCCCTAATAGTAAGCACATTGGTTATCTCTGGGTGATAATATTACTGGTGACTTTTATAAATGAAAAAGGTGGTTCCTATCTGCATTATGTAATTTGTCTTCCTTCTTTACATAATAAACATAACACCCTAAGTAAAATATAAACATTGGCCCAAACAACAACAAACAGTACAATTTTCTGAAAAGACTACAATGTAATAATAGTGAATTCAAAATGGTATTTAGCAAGTCCTGAAAAGTATACTGTAGATAATTCAGAGCAAAGGAAAGTGGAGGGTGGGGTGGACACAGATGATTTCGTCTAGCAGATATGTGTTGAGTTCAGTCTATTACCCTAGACATCCATGTTAAATCTCAGAGAGTTCCTACTTTTATAATAAACTGCACATTATGGAAAATATACAATGTACATTTCATGTATGCACATTACATGCACAACCTTTTGCATCATGGGTGAAAGCATATGATACTGGGAGGCTGAGCAAAAGAGAGCTGGCTTCATGAAAAAGGATCATTTCCCTCTTATTAATTTTTCCATCTTTGACTTTTTTTTTGTAAGTGTTGAATACACACAAAATCTTGCTGTTCAGACTTACTTGCCAATTTTGGAGTTAAATATCTTCACATTAATTGTCATTTCCTCTATTTTGTTTCTGTAGCAGAAGGCATGAAGGTGAACACAGACTTGGACAGACATAAATCCAGGATGCAAACATACAATTTAAATTTGTATTGACTTTAGAGGGATGTTTAAAGGAAGGAGAACATGAACAAGAGAATTTGGAAAGAAAAGAAAATGATGGATGGGCAAACCCAAGTAGGTGTTGTGAAGTCACTGTTTTTTGTGACTGCAAATGCTTTGGGATATTTCTGACGTCTTCCGAAGGTGGCTCTCATCCTTTTTACTCAATATGGGATGGTAACAGGACACAAATGTCAGGGCCCAGGCCCCTCTGGATCTGAAAGTCCCTGTACATCAGTGATGCCACATAGTCCTTTCCTCTTTTTCTCGTGTTTCATTGAAAGTAACTTCACGGTTTCTAATCTCTAAATTACTTATATATCAAGGCATCCATTACATGTGAGGAGGAAACGTGGCTTGTAATTCTTTTTGCTTTCCTAACTTTATTCTTGACCTAGGTAATATTTTATCTTTTCCAAGGGACTACTTAGTTTTCCTCTTCAGAGCAAGAATACTTCCCTCTTATTCATCAAAAGAAATGTCCTTATTAATCTGCCCTTGTATATTTTCCTCCAAAAGAATGAATACTTCCAAGACCAACAAACTCAGTGTGGCAGAATATACAAAAACATCAATTCACGGACTTCTCCCTGCCTTTTCCCCATCCTCCCAACATACACATTTAGAGCAGGTAACTAGCAGCCAGCATTTGCAATTCCTTTCTATAGTTATTTTTGTCAGGGCAAAATGCAGAGCAACCTGAACTCAATCACTCTTCCTGTCATTTGCAAAAGTCTAAACCCACTCACTGCTTCTTCAAGATGTTCTGGCAAGCGAGGGGAAGAAAGAGAAAAGAGGAAAGGAAATTTCTGCAGAGATGAATTCTGGCAAGTCTTGAGATCAGCCGGCCTTACTCTTACCTCTGTCCCTGCCCCAGGAGATGGCTGCAGGGCTTCAGAATCTAGCCACAGATGCTCTGCTTCTGCAGAGCCACGGACTGAAGGGACTCTGTACACAGGAAAAGGGCCACCCTGGCATGTGACTAATAACCAAGAGGACCTTTCTGCTTCCTTGACACTGTGTAAGACACCAATCCTTTGCAGTTTTGGGGTGTGCATGGGGTGAGGGGGATGAGTGAAGCAGCAAATATAGAATAAAATGAAAACTCCTGCCAGCCAGATAGTCCTCCCACAGCTGCTATGGTGGAATGATATTCAGAACTGCTCCATTACAGAATTTTTATTTTTAATCTTCCCTGAGCCTGTCATCCTTTGACCTCCTAGCAAAGAACATTATTAGCATGCACTTAGTTTATTTACCATTATTTCTTTGAGCATCCATGAATCTTTTTAAAAACTCTCTTCCATTTATAGGCATTTTACAACATGATTTTCTCTTTTAAAATTTTCTTACTATGAAAAATCTCAACACAGAATTACAAAGGACAGTAAGATAAATCCCTACATCCCCATCATCTAGCTTCAATAATTATCAATATTTTTTTGCTAATTTTGTTTCACTTATCAACCCAACTATTTTTTCACTGGGAAATTTTAAACCAAGTCAGAGACATCATAATATTCTACTTGTATAAACATCAGTTAGCATTTTTCACAGGCAGGTCATTTTATAAATACAGGACCACAATACCTTTATTACATTTTTTTAAATGGCAGACAGTAATTCTTCAAATTAATCTAAAAGCAGTCTATATTAAAAATTTCCAGATTGTCTTAAAACATGTCATTTACAGTTGGCTTCTTTCAATCACAATCCAAACAAAATACATATAGTATTTTGTAGCCTGATTTTCTATGACAGAGAAACCATGTTGTTGTTTAGTCGCTAAGTTGCGTCCAACTCTTTTGTGACCCTATGAACTGTAGCCTGCTAGGCTCCTTTGTCCATGGGATTTCTCAGGCAAGAATACTGGAGTCATTTCCTAGGACTTCCCTGATAGTTCAGTTGGTAGAGAATCTGCCTGAAATGCAGGTGACACTGGTTCAATTTCTGGTTTGGGAAGATCCACTGGAGAAGGAATAGGCTACCCACTCCAGTATTCTTGGTCTTCCCTTGTGGCTCAGCTGGTAAAAAATCCACTTGCAATGCAGAAGACCTGGGTTCGATCCCTGGAAGTGAAAGGCTACTCACTTCAGTATTCTGGCCTGGAATTCCATGGACTACAGTCCATGGAGTCGCAGAGTCAGACACAACTGAGTGACTTTCACTTTCACTTTCTCCAGAGGGGTCTTCCTGACCCAGGGACTGAACCTGTGTCGTCTGCATTGGCAGGCAGGTTCTTTAACACTGAGCTACCAGGGAAGCCATACCCACATTTAAATTATTGTGCAGACTGTATGAGGCCAGCCTTCTTTACTGAGAACACACTTTGGAAACAAAGAATCTGTGCAACCATACAAGTTTTCCACCACAGAAAATTTTACTCTTACCCAATCCGCCATGCAAAATCTTGAGCTATGTATAGCAGCAGGAAAATAAACTTCACTTAGATTATTTCCTTTTAAATCACAGATTTAGCATACTTTTCCTATCTCAAATTGTCAGCCACATGGTCTTGTTTTGAAGTATTTAGGGCACCTGCTAGTTGGGCTGCTGGAGTTGTATATTTATGCACACATAGCAGCCTGTTAGGGAAGTATTGATTTTTCTACAGCAGTTACAAGACGCTGTGTTTGCAAATGTGGAAGAGGAGCCCACTTTATATTTAGTAAGGATGTTAGTTCAACTAAAAATAGAAAGAAAAAACTTAGCCTTGCAGCATGATGAATGGCAAAGGTGGGACACAGCAGTAGAGAATAACCTCTTTCTTTGTAGACTACTCTTGCAAATATAGGTACAAATAAATAAATTTGAGGGGATTTGATGCTTTGCTCACTTTCACTTTTTATGGAGGTAACACTGTTTTATAAGTTTTATAAATTTCATGTGTACAACATTATATTTTGACTTCTGTATACACTACAGCATGCTCATTACCAAAAATTTAGTTTCCATCCATCATCAAACTGTTGACCGCTTCACTTATTTCACCCTCTTCTATCTCCCTTCAGAGGCCAAACCAAAGAAGCAAGATCTACAGCCCCACACTCTCCAGAATGAAAACCACAATCACAGAAAGCTAACCAAAATGACCATATGGATCACAGCTTTGTGTAACTCAATGAAACTATGAGCCATGCAGGTCCACCCAAGACAGACAGGTCACGGTGGAGAGTTCTGACAAAACGTGGTCCACTGGAGAAGGGAATGGCAAATCACTCAAGTATTCTTGTTTCAAGAACCCCATGAACAGTCTGAAAAGGCAAAATGATATGATACTAGAAGATGAGCCTGCCAGGTCAGCAGATGTCCAATATGCTACTGGGGAAGAGTGGAGAAATAGCCTCAGAAAGAATGAAAAGGCTGGGCCAAAGTGGAAATGTTGCTCAGCTGTGGATGTGTCTGATGGTGAAAGGAAAATCCAATGCTGTAAAGAACAGTACTGGATAGGAACCTGAAATGTTAGGCCCACGAATCAAGGTAAACTGGACGTGGTCAAGCAGGAGATGGCATTTTAGGAATCAGTGAACTAAAATGGATGGGAATGAGTGAATTTAATTCAGATGATCATAATATCTTCTAGCGGGCAAGAATCCCTTAGAAAAGGAGTAGCCCTCATAGTCAACATAAGAGTAGAAAATTCAGTACTTGGGAGCAATCTCAAAAAAGACAGAATAATCTTAGTTCATTTCCAAGGCAAACATCACAGTAACCCAAGTCTATGCCCCAACTACTAATGCCGAAGAAGCTGAAGTTGAACATATCTATGAAGACCTAAGATCTTCTATAACACAGCAAAAGAGATGTTCTTTTAATCACAAGGGACTCAAATGCAAAAGTAGGAAGTAAAGAGATGTCTGGAGTAACAGGCAAGTTTCACCTTGGAGTACAAAATGAAGCAAGGTAAAGGTTAACAGAGGTTGCCAAGAGAACACACTGGTCATAACAAATACCTTTTTTCAACAACACAAGAGATGACTCTACACATGGACATCACGAGATGGTCAATACGGAAATCAGATCGATTACATTCTTTGCAGCCAAAGATGGAGAAGCTCTCCACAGTGAAAAACAAGACCTGAAGCTGACTGTGGCTCAGGTCATGAGCTCAGGCTTATTGCCAAATTCTGGCTTAAACTGAAGTAGGGAAACCCACTAGGCCATTCATGTATGACCTAAATCAAATCCCTTATGATTTTACAGTGCAGTTGACAACCAGATTCAAGAGATTAGATCTGGTAGACAAAGTGCCTGAAGAACTATAGACAGAGGTTAGTAACACTGTATAGGAGGCAGTGACCCAAAAGCATCCCAAAGGAAAAGAATTGCAAGAAGGCAAAATAGTTGTTTCAAGAGATCTTATAAATAGCTGAGAAAAGAAGAGAAGTGAAAGGCAAAGGAGAAAGGGAAAGATATACACAACTGAATGCAGAGTTCCAGAGAACAGCAAGGAGAGATAAGAAAGCCTTCCCAAGTGAACAGTGCAAGAAGTGGAGGAAAACAATAGAGTGGGAAAGATTAGAGAATTGTTCAAGAAAACTGGAGATATCAAGGGAACATTTCATACAAGGATGGGCACAATAAAGGACAGAAAAGGCAAGGACCTAACAGAAGCAGAAGAAATTAAGAAGTGGCAAGAATACATAGAAGAACTGTACATAAAGGTCTTAATGATCTGGATAACCATGATGATGTGGTCAGTTACCTAGAGTCAGACATCCTGGAGTGTGAAGTCAAGTGGACCTTAGGAAGCATTACTAAGAAATGAGCTAGTGGAGGCGATGAAATTCCAGCTGAGCTATTTCAAAATCCCAAAAGATGATGATGCTGTGAAAGTGCTATACTCAATATATCAGCAAATTTGGAAGACTCAGCAGTGGCCACAGGACTGGAAAGTCAGTTTTCATTCCAATTCCAAAGGGCAATGCCAAAGAATATTCAAACTACTATACAGTTGCACTCATCTCACACGCTAGTAAATGAATGCTCAAAATTCTCCAAGCTAGACTTCAGCAGTACGTGAACCAAGAACTTCCATATGTGCAAGCTGGATTTAGAAAAGGCAGAGGAATCAGAGATCAAATTGCCAACATCCACTGGATCATAAACATAGCAGAAAATTCTAGAAAAATATCTACTACTGCTTCATTGACTATGGTAAAGCCTTTGACTGTGTAGATTACAACAAACTGTGGAAAATTCTTAAAGAGATGGGAATACCAGACCACCTTACCTTCCTCCTGAGAAATCTGTATGCAGGTTAAGAAGCAATAGTTAGAATCGGACATGGAATAATGGATTGGTTCAAAACTGGGAAAGGAGTACATCAAGGCTATATATTGTTACTGTGTTTATTCAACTTATAGACAGAGTACATCATGCAAAATGCCAGGGCGGGTAAAGCACAAGCTGGAATCAAGATTGTCGAGAAAAATATCAACAACCTCACATATGCAGATGATAGCACTTAAATGGTAGAAAGTGAAGAGGAACTAAAGAGCCTCTTGATGAGGGTGAAATAGGAGAGTGAAATGCTGGCTTGCAACTCAACATTCAAAAAACTAAGATCATGGCATCCAGGCCCATCGCTTCATGGCAAATATTAATAGAAGGGGAAAAAGTGGAAGCAGTAACAGACTTTATTTTTGGGGGCTCCAGAATCACTGCAGATGGTGACTGAAGCCATGAAATTAAAAGACGCTTGCTCTGTGGAAGAAAAGCAATGATAAAACTAGACAGCATATTAAAAAGCAGAGACATCACTTTGCCGACAAAGGTCCATATAGTCAAAGCTATAATTTTTCCAGTTGTTATGTATGGATGTGAGAGTTGGACCATAAAGAAGGCTGAGCATTGAAGAATTGATGCTTTCAAACTGTGATGCTAGAGAAGACTCTTGAGGGTCCCTTGGACAGCAAGGGGATTAAACCATCCAGTCCTAAAGGAAATCAACCCTGAATATTCATTGGAATATTCACTGAAGCTGAAGCTCCAATACTCTGGCCACCTGATGCAAAGAGCCGACTCATTGAAAAAGACCATGATGCTAGGAAAGATTGATGGCAGGAAGAGAAGGTGGTGACAGAGGATGAGATGGCTGGATGGCATCACCGACTCAATGGACATGGGTTTGAGCAAACTCCAGGACAACGTGAAAGATAAGGCAGCCTGGTGTGCAGCAGTCCACGGGGTCTCGAAGAGTTGGACATGACTTAGGGACTAAACAACAACAGCAATTTCCCTTCCCCTCTGGTAGCCACTAATCCATTCTCTGTATGCTTACTTTCGATTCACTTTGTTTGTTCATTTATTTACTTCTAATATTCTTTGTGAGTGAAATCATATGGTAATTGTCATTGCCTGATTTATTTCACTTAGCATAACACTCTCTCAGTTTCAGTTTCAGTGAAAGTCACTCAGTTGTGTCTGACTCTTTGTTGACCCCATGGACTAAACAGTCCATGGAATTTTCCAGGCTAGAATTCTGGAGTGGATAGCCATTCCCTTCTCCAGGGGTTCTTCCCAGCCCAGAGACTGAACCCAGGTCTCCTGCATTGCAGGCGGATTCTTTACCATCTGAGCAATCAGGGACACCCATAATACCCTCTAGGGTGTCACAAATGACAATATTTCACCTTTCCTATGACAGAGTAGTATTCCATTGTATGTATATCCACTCTCTTGACTCATTCATCTGTTAATGGAGAGTTGGGTTGTTTCCACATCTTGGCTAGAATAAAAAATGCTGCAATGAATATAGGAGTGTATATATCTGTACAAATTAATTTTTTGGTACTCTTTGGATATCCAGAAGTGGAAGTGCTGGGTCACATGGTAGATCTAATCTTAATTTTTTGAGGACTCTCCATACTTTTTTCCATAGTGGCTGCACCAATTTACCAAATTTATCAATTTATCCATGTAAATTGGTGCAGCCACTACAGAAAATTACCACCAACAGTATATGATGGTTCCACTTCTTTCACATCCTGTTCAGCACTATTACTTCTTATCTTTTTGATAACAGCCATTCTAATGGGCATGAGATGACATCTCATTGTGGTTTTGATTGACATTTCCCTAGTAATTAGCGACGTTAAACATCTTTTCATGTGCCTGCTGGCCATCTGCACGTCTCCTTTGAAAATATGTCTATTCAGATTCTCTGCCCGTTTTTTAATCATTTGTTGTGGTTGAGTTGTATGAGTGCTAAGTTGCTCAGTCGTTTCCAACTCTTTGTGACCCCAAGGACTGTAGCCCGCCAGGCTCCTCTGTCTGTGGAATTCTCCAGGAAGAATACTACAGTGGGGTAGCCACCCCCTTTTCCAGGGGATCTTCCCGACCCAGGGATCAAACCTGTGTCTCCTGCATTGGCAGGGCAGATTCTTTACCACTGTGCCACCTGGTAAAGTGAGATGCCCCATATATTTGGATAATAACCTCTTATTGGATATATGATTTGCAAATATCTTCTCCCATTCAGTAAGTAGTTTGTTGTTTTGTTGATTGTTTCTTTCGCTGTGCAGACATTTCTAAGTTTTATTTAATCCCGTTTGTTTATATTTGTTTTTGTTTCCCTTGCCTAAGTAGACATACTCAGGAAGATATTGCTAAGACTGATATAAAAGACTGTACTGCCTATGTTTTCTTTTTAGAGTTTTATAGTCTCAGGTCTTACCATCAAGTCTTTAATCCATTTTAAATTTTTGTGTATGGTATAAAATGAAAACCTTTAATTATCTGAATTAATTCTCCTTTAGCAAGCAAAGCCCTCAATATTACACATTTATAGGTAATCCAAATTATAATTAATGTATATTCTTAAGTAACATGCTGACTTAAGCCCTATGAGGGGTATGAAAATAGTACCTTGAATACTTAATTTTTCTTAACATTTTTGTAAAAATATATGTTGGAAAAGAGGTTTTCGTATTTCTAAACCGTCTCCAATTCCAGTGGTTGTATGGCAGCAATGACCTTTAAAATTCACCTCATGTTTTGGAAGGCTGACCACAACTCTAGGGAAATAATGCAGAAACTAAGGAACAAAGTGAACATGTGCACACACCTTATACTTGAACCATGTCATGCTGGGAGTTTGCACTTGATTATAAGGGCCTTTTGTAACGGAGTGCTAGAGCTAGACTTTAGGGCTGGAAACACAAAGAAAGGCTAGAGTGCTGTCTACACCAGTGCTTTCCAATCTTTAGCCAAGTGCCTAAGAATGACCTGGAGAACTTGGAAAACTCAAGACTGTTGTGCCTCCTCTCAGAGGTTCTCAGAGACTCTGTTTCAGTGGTCTTGAGAGGAGCCATAGAATTTGCATTTTTTACAAGCTTCCAGGTGATGCTGTTTACTGAGTGCCGTTGTTGTTGTTTAGTTGCTAAGTTGTGACTCTTTGCAATCCCATGGATTGCAGGGATTGTAGCCTACCATGGATTGTAGCCTACCAGGCTCCACTGCCCATGAGATTTTCCAGACAAGAATACTGGAGTGGACTGCCATTTCCTTCCCCTGGGTATCTTCCCAATCCAGGGATCGAACCCACATTTCCTGTTTGGCAGGGGGGTTCTTTATCACTGAGCCACCTGGGACCACTGTTCTAAAGAGTACTGACATCATAATACATGGGGATCAGCATTTTTTTACATTCTTCAGGTTCCTGAGGAAAACAAATAAAACCCAGAGAGACATATTTTTGTTAAAGACAAAATAGAGGAGAAAAGTTTATGAAGCAAACAATGACATCTTTAATGCAACAAAAGGTGCCAGTTTTATTTAGCAGGTCATAGGCCTAAGGGCACAGGTATGCTGGCTTAGAGAAGGATGTATGTGGAAATAACCACACATGGCTGTCCTAAGATTTATCTAGACGATGTTAATCTGCCGTTTTCTCACATTCTGTTAACTCAAGTGAACCTGTACAGGTCTTATCATTTGAGCTCTGACAAGAGCTTAAGCCACAACCATACTTCAATGCAGCCTTCTTTGGAAAACTCTTTGCTAAATTAATGCCAAAAGCAATAGGGACATTCCAAGGGTGTTGATCTGTTTTTGAAAAACAAAGACACAAAGAATCAATGAAACATGAAGACTGAGAGGAGGTGTTCTTCAAATAGGACAAATTGAGGTTATTTTTCAGTTGAATCTAAACATATTTCATGGGCTTCTCTGGCTGGTTTTAGATAGTTGGAGGTTGCTTTCAAGTGGTAACTTGCTCTTTTCCCCCCTGAAATTATCAGTTAGCATTGAACACTGGACTCATTATATATAACAAAGTTTCTTCAAATTGCCCTGTATGTATTCTACATTTGAGGGGTATCTTGGTCAAAAAATCACTTCTGTAACATAGATTGAAGTAAAATGATAAGGGTTCTATTTCCAGTTACAGAAAACAAATTTTGCCATTTTCAAGTTGTGTTTGGATAAGTCCAAGAGAAAATATACTTTCAGGTCATTATATATTCAATTCAAATAGGTCTATCACTTTAATAAATCACAAGGAAGAATTACAATAGTAAATGAATGCTATGAACTTAGGGCTTCCTGGACGGCTTAGCGATAAAGAATGCCTGCAATGCAGGAGATGTGGGTTCAGTCCCTGGGTGGGGAAGATCCCCTGGAGGAGGGAATGGCAACCCACTCCAGTATTCCTGCCTGAAAAATCTCAGGGACAGAGGGGCCTGGTGGGCTACTGTCCAAAGGGTCGAAAAGAATGGGACACAACTGAGCAACTACACAGAGCAGAGCTATAAACATGCATAATTAACATGTCAAACCAAGTAAGTTATGACTTTCTATAAAGAAACTCAATGCCAATGAGATTTTAAAACAATGTTTCTTCTAAATATTATTCTTTTTTATGCAACCAGATCTGTGTCATCAATTTGCTGGATAATATGCTCTATCTGCTGTGGCAGACTAAAAACTGGATCTAATTGTTTCTTAGCAACTACAGATGCTTTAAAATCCTTTGGCTATAGTTTTTATGATATAGGTCACTGGTTTCACAATTTTAAGAGTACAGATGCTCAAGTCAATGTTTCATGAAGCTTATTCTAAGTTTGTTATGATTCACAGCCTCAATTCAGAATTCTAGAAATTCTGAGTTGCTATAATTCCAAATTCTGAAAGGTTAGCTCATTGCAGGTCTTACTGGAATAATGCTAGATTATAAAATTGTCATTCAATGAAACACACAAAAGGAAGGTGATTTTTCAGATAGATACCGATTTAAAGAATCAGTTGTAGCCTTATTCAATGCCAAAGTGTCACTTAGTCTCTCTAGACTTCTTTATTGATTTAGACATTTGGTTTCAAATGCTGTCAGTGGTAAACTGTCCATCTTCATTTGTTTCCTTACAAGAACAGTGATAAGCTACAAAACAGAGGTGGCTTCTGTTTTCATTACTTACCTAGATTTTGCCACATGCTGAAAATTTCACAACCCATTGTTACCCTCATGTCACCATATCTGAAATAGAACAAAAATCAAACCTGATACAAAGACTCCAGAAAAAAGAAGTTATCTGTGTCTTTTTAGGATACAATCCATCATTCTGAATTAAAAGCCAACATGTTCTTAATTGAAAATGTTTAATGTATACATCTTTTACTGAGGTATAACTGACATAATATCATATTGCCTTTAGGTATGCAACATAACAATTTGAATATTTGTATATATTGCAAAATTGTCACCACAGTAAGTCCAGTTAATATCTATACCATAACTAGTTACAATGTTTTTTCTTTTGATGAAAACTTTCAAGATGCACTTTCAAATATGCAATGCAGTATTATTAACTGGAATCACCATGTTGTATGTACATTACATCCCCATGACATTCATTTTATAACTGGAAATTTTCACAATGTATTAATACATGTCTTGATGCCTCTAATTCAAATTCACATATTAACCCTTGAATGAAACATATTTGTCTCATAATTTTTGGCTCCTATAGTATTTTTGAATCCTGAAAGACTGAGGACAAAGATTTCTAAATAAGCTCAAAATAGTGAAATTCCCAGAAAAGTTGCTTGTTGTCCTCTTGGTCATTGCCCCTCCACTTTGACTTCTAGTTATGGAGATCAGATTTATGAATCACTCGAACTGAAATACTTTTTAAAAGGCACAACATTTGATTTGCCTCATATTCTTACCCAATTATACACTGGTACTTACTTTTCTAATACCTTTTTCTTTTTGGAAGGTGTAAACATCTCTAACTGCAGACACAACTGGTTTATAAAAATGACCGCAAGGTAAAAGTAGGAATCCCAGATCTAAAATGAGAATGACATATTTAAATACTATGGGGTTACAAAAATATTTACAGGTGAAGTGACAAGATATCTTGGATTTGCTTCAAAAATGGTAAGTGGATGGGGGGAGAGTTGCAATAAGATGGGCCATGAGTTGATAGTAGCTGTCCCTGGGTATGGGTACATGAGGGATTCATCATACTATTCTCTTTACTTTTATACATCTGTGAAATTTCCTGTAACAAAAAAGCAAACTAACTAAATAGATACTATTTTTATATTGCTGTATCCCAAGTTTCATGGGCTCTCTGGTATATGCTAAGTGGTAGATACTTCATTTCTCCCATAACATGTCTGTGTGTCTCCAAGGAGGCTGAGGCATAAGCTGGATAACTTTATTTCAGTGTGATTTCATTTTGGAACCCCTTTTAATGTAGGACTCAAAATAAAAGAAAAAAAAGAAAGATACATATACTCTTTTGGATATGCTAATTGATTTAAATTCAGAGAGTACATAAAAATTCCCCACCCAGACAAATCTTCTAAGTTCTCTTACACCAAAAACGCATTAGAAAGAGATCAAAATAAAATTTCCAGAAATAAATGTAACCAAAAACATGGAGGACATAGGGAAAGAAACGACTTTTCTATTGACATCATGTAAAATTAAAGATTAATGTGAGAAACATTATAAAGAATTAATATATTTTATACATAAAGAGTATTCACAAATAAAAAATATAAAACTCTAAGTAAAATGATGAACAAAAGAACAGATACCTCACAAAACATGAATTTTAGTCAATAACTAATAACTAGTTAATTATTAATAACCAATTAATAATTAATAACATAACTAGTGAGAAATGTGGGCTTCCCCTTGGCTCAGATGGTAAAGAATATGCCTGCAATACAAGAGACCAGGGTTCGATCCCGGGTTGGGAAGGTCCCCTGGAGAAGGAAATGGCAACCCACTCCAGTATCCTTCCCTGGAAAATCTCATAGACAGAGGAACCCGGCAGGCTACAGTCTATGGGGTGGCAAAGAGTCAGACATGACTGAGCGACTTTACTTCATCTCAGTGAGAAATGTAAATAAAGCAAAAAATTGTTCCCCTTATCAAACTGCCCCCCAAAATGGTCTCCTCTAGTACTGGTGTACACCTAGGCAATCAAATATAATTGTTACAACCTTTAACTGAACATTTTCATTTATAAGTATTTATCCAAAGAAACAATTAGGAATATAAGTCAAATTTTATTTTGTAAGAGTAATTTATGAGACTAAAACAGTAAAAACAAACTGAATATTAAAAAGTAGTGTGATTACGAAATTTTGATATTTTATTATAAAGTATATACACATTACGCAACCATTAAAATTCCACTGGTTTCTATTATACTTTTTGTATTTTCTAGTTCTCTGATAAGGAAATTTTATTGAATGTTTAGTATAAAAGATGTTATTTTTAAAAGAATGGGAAATTAAGATGTCAAAAACATAAAACACCACTAAGAAGGGAAACCAGGATAGGCACTGCCCATCTTTATTTACCATTTTTCATTCTCTATTTAGAAAATGGTACACTGAGAATTCTTAGAGACCCAGGCATATCATATTACATTACAAACTTACAGAGAGATCTGCCCTAAAGAATCTTACTAATTTTTCATTTTTTTCCTTTTCACTAGTTCATTCTAAAATATAAGAAGATAGAGATTTAAAGGAACTAACCAGTTTACTTTGTAAATATGCTCTTTACATAAACTCTATTTTAAAAGATGCTTTAAAACCTTATGTACTAAGTTCTTTTTGTCTTGCAGGGGATCAAAAAGAAAAAGAATTAAAATTTACAGTAACAGTAAAGAACATTCTTTCCTCTTAAGCACTATGATTTTGACCATGTTGATGAACATAGTTATAGACCTAACTTATTCACAAATAGAATGAAGAACTCTTAATATTATTCGTAATTGAAACTAATATGCTCCAAGATTAATTTGAGGTAGCCAGAATAACTTTATTTTCTTATTACTAAGAGAAAGAAAATTCATGAGGAAATTTCTTGAGGGACAATGTAAAACCTTTTAACTCAAGCAAGATAGTCATCTAAATGGATACTGACCTTATAATCAAAGTTTTCATTTAAGAAGTTCTTCCGAAGTGCATCTGACAGGTACAGAACTGTTGTAATAATGACGCTAGTGATAAAAAAGAATACATTTTAAGTTGAAAACTTCACATTACTGAAAACCATTTATTAGGCAAGAATAAAGTAATTAAGACAAAAGAAAACCTCTTCAGTAAGCCTGTGGAACAATATTAGATAATTCATATTTGAAATAAAAAAGAGGACACCTAGGAAAAAAGTGAAAGAATCTATCACTGAAATGATATGCAGAAAAATCTATAAATTCATGACCCAGAATTATATTGTCTTGATGTTTTACAATTTTTAAATTTCTAAACAAAGCAAAAAATTTTTAATAAATTTACAATAGTCTACATTCTATTAATATGGAAGAAAGTATAAAAACTTATAAAATACAGCAAAAGAGAAAGAGCCCAAAGATGAAACGGGCAAGCTAAAGCAAGAGATCATATTGAGTATTTATTTGACCGTCTGCTCTCTGCTCTCCCCTATTCAAGGTGTTAGCGGGCACGTAAGAGCTATGGGAGTCAGCTTGCCTCCCCATGGTGACAAGACTGCCACTAAGGAAACCACTACAGACTGTGAAATCATCCATATCCTAGTACTAAGCTGTGTGAAACTGACAGTGTTACAGCAGTTTGGAGAAGGGGGCACCTCTGCGCTGGAGAATTAGGGAAAGCCTGTCAGAGGGGCCATATACAGTCATCTGTATCTTGCTAGGGAGATTAACAAAGGATTTAGTAAGCATCCTTGGTCAACTCTTGAGTGAACCAATTTGTTCAAAACCAGCTCCTTTTTATGGCTACAAGAGCATATGTTCAAAACTGAATGCAATTCCAATTGGCTCATTTAATGTCAGATAACAGCATTTATTGAAACAAGATAGGTCACTCCCCAAACCACCAGCAATGAAGCACCAATTAATAAATGACTGATATTTAAAATCTCTTTGGCCTTTCCTAAGATGCACGCATAAGGAAGTGCTTGTGATATGATGAGGCCCTAGTTCTCATTACAGGACTTGTAACTGAAGGATGTAATTGTATGACCCTAGGTAAAATAACATGAAACAAAAGACTTCATCAACCTCACACTTTGGTTATCCTACTGGTAAAATAGAGATTGAAAGAATATTTAATTCTCATTAGAAGAATATTTATAGTTTTTGAAGAACATAAATGTTCCTTATTGCAATCTGTTGGAAAAGTCACTATTATAGTCTCCCTGTGGGGCAGGAGAGGACTAACGAGGCTAAGGAATATGGTTGAATATGGAAGCTCAAGTTAACAACTTATTGACAGAGATTATTAATACATCTTTTGTCACCTGTTATTGACTGGAGATGTTTCAACTTTCACTTACATAACAAATTGCTGGCCACAGGCATTAGTTTCTGCCAAAACCCCTGGTCAACAATGTGTTAAGAAGAAAAAAGAGAAGAAAGCCACCATTTTCTTGGGTACTTGCTCTACCACGGGCCAGCACTGTGTTACATTCATGTGCCTTTTAATATGTCATTTACACCTTCCAATGATTCATCCTATGAAAGTCAAGCATAAGTAAAGCCTATGAGATTGAGAAGTCCTATGGTTTCTTCTATTGCCCAAATGGCAGATATCAACAGTGAATTCTACATCAAAGAGACAAATCACATATATCAAAACAGTATAAAGTGACAACTATCCATAGACACTGATGAAACCCATGCTGGTAACTGATTAAGTTTCTAAAGTAGTTCATTCAAATCTTACTATATAAAACTAAAGCTTAATTATCAGAAAATGGAACACTATCAGGCAAGGAAGGGGCTCTTTGCCCAGCACCTATCGCGTTGTTGGGCTTCTAAGTTTAAAGAAGAAAATTTTGCATCCCTAACAAATGTTTTCCTTCAATAGTCAATGAAGAAGCATACACAGAACCACGATACCTGAGTTTCACATCAAAACCACCTTCAGGCCCGCAACTCTAGCTTGGACTGTTGTTCAGAAAGAGTAACCTCTAGTGTTAGTAGAACATGACATATCTGAGATTTGGGTTATTGGGCCCAATTCTGTGGAAAGGAGCCAACAAACTCAATCTTCCAAGTGAGATGATTCCTTGCCAAAGACTACTCATTTGTAATTTATATGCTAGATCCCAAACACATGAACAAAATCCATGGCTTCTTGAACAGCACTTGCTGGTAAACGACAAGGAGTCTCTCTGGCTTTATGAAGGACCTGTGAGCCTCAAGCTGACTGCTTACTGGAATCACTGGGGAGCTTTAAAAAACATAGATGTCTGGGTCACACCCCAGAGATTTAATAATTGGACTGGGGTGCAATGTGGACCTCAGGATCAGTAAAGCTCCCAGGTGATTCCTATGTACACCCAGAGCTGAGAACCACTGATCTAGACAAACCTTTTTAAAAGTTAGACAAACTTCCATGGGTGCCTGGTGATCAGTTAAGATGTAGATCATGATTCAGCAGGCTTGGGATAGGGCTAAAAGTTCTGCATTTCTTACAAGCTCCTGGAAATGTTCACACTGTTGATTCACAATCCAACTTTTGAAGAGCAAGGCTCTGGAGAGGTCCAAGTCAGAAACACATTCCAAACAACACTGCTTCGCATTCTCCTGCCTTCGAGAATTTTAGGCCAATGACTACTGTGGCTCTTTAACAAGACATGTATCCTTGCTCTACACTGAACATCCCATCCTCTTACAAGGGTGCTTTATCATCAGGCATAAGAAGTACAGGGCACAGGCCTTTTCAGGGGCTTTGGAAAGTACTGCATATGTTTGTTAGCCGCTCAGTCACGTTCGACTCTGTGCAACCCCATGGATTGTAGCCTGCCAGACTTCTCTGTCCATGAGATTTTCCAGGTAAGAATACTGGAGTGGGTTGCCATTTCCTTCCCCAGGGGATCTTCCTGACCCAGGGATCGAACCTGGGTCTCTTGCATTGCAGGAAGATTCTTTACTGTCTCAATCACCAGGGAAGCCTGGCAATTTATTACATAGGCCAATACTTTAAAAAACAAAATGTAAAAACTGCTTTTCATTTTGGCATGCGGCAGGTGGTATGATGAGGGATAAGACCTTCAAAAATATGACTTCCCAGGGCTAAAAAGATCTTAAAATGACTATTTCAATTGCTTTTCATTTATGCTTATAATATTCAGCCCAAGTCACAGAGGCAGCTCCCAGAGCTTTTTATGCCTCAGCACTAAGACAGTTTCCTGGCACACAGGCCCTCAATCAGCTAAAAAGGCACATATATATTATGGCTCCTTCACTGTGGTGGAAACCTGTAGTTTTTAAGGATTTTTCTTTACTTGTTCTAATTTACCCAAAACCATGTGGCTCCCTTTGGCTTTATTCTTTTACTCATGACTCAGTTTCTGAATATGTGGACTTTTCAAATCTCAGGGCTCCAATTCAATAGCCAAGAAAGGTTTGCAATCTGTTACTACAAATGGTCAAAATACTGGTGTCTGCGATAGGAATGTAAGCATAAGGATCACTTTTGACAACCCTAATCTATGGCACAGCATGATAAATGTATACATAAAAGAGAAACTAGCAGACAGGAAATCAAAGCTCTTTCTTCAAGTTTCCAGCTGCCACCTCATTTCTGGCATTTAGAAAGTATTTTTATGCAATGCCATCCCCCCTAGAGAAACCTCATCGTATAAACTGTCCTTTTGAAAACTACTCTAACCTGATAATCTGCTCAAGCAAAAGCCCATCTCCATAAATTATAAATGGACTGAATATTTTGGATTCCAATATCCAGTTTTTAGATAAACTGGGCATCAATAAGGTTAATGTTTGTGCACTGAAAAACTAAGGAGATCTAAACTTGGAGGATGACAAATTCCCTATAAGCTGGAGGGTTAAGAGGGCAGATCAAAATCCTGGACAGCCGTCGGAGGAAACTGACCTAAGCTGCTGCTGCTAAGTCGCTTCAGTCATGTCCAACTCTGTGCGACCCCATAGATGGCAGCCCACCAGGCTCCGCCATCCCTGGGATTCTCCAGGCAAGAGTACTGGAGTGGGTCGCCATTGCTTTCTCCGTGACCTAAGCTAGTGGTCCTCAAATGTCAGTACATGAGTAGCACCTGAAAGATATACAAGGCTTTAGGGTCTCACCAGAGGCTATGGCTTGGTGAGATCACGCCAGGGCTCAGCCACATGATTCTGATGCATGTGATCATGCATTGTGAGGTCTGGGGTTGGAGATGGAAAAGAAGATAGACGAGTGTTGGAACTTGGTGAGCAATGACATTTGGGAAATTTGTCTATGGTAAATACTGCATCACCAAAGGCCTAGCCCGGCAAGTGTTTGCTGAATGACTGCAGTTTCAAAGCGGTATTTAAATCTATGGTTTGTGATAATTATTTGCTGTACTAGATATTTCTTTCTTTTTTTAATATATAAATTTATGTATTTTAATTGGAGGTTAATTAGTTTACAATATTGTATTGGTTTTGCCATACATCAACATGAATCCGCCACAGGTATACACGTGTTCCCCATCCTGAACCCCCCTCCCTCCTCCCTCCCTGTACCATCCCTCTGGGTCGTCCCAGTGCACCAGCCCCAAGCATCCAGTATCATGCATTGAACCTGGACTGGAGACTCGTTTCATATATGATACTGTACATGTTTCAATGCCATTCTCCCAAATCATCCTACCCTCTCCCTCTCCCACAGAGTCCAAAGACTATACTAGATATTTCTAAAATGTAAGCCTTGTAGAACTTTTTATACTTTTCTATAGCTATTTGTTTTTAAATAAACTTTTTCTAAGAACAGTTGTTTTAGGCTTACAGGATTATTGCAAAGATAATACAGAGAGTTCCTGTATATGTCATACCCAGTTTCCCTTATTATTAACATCTATTATTGGTATGGCACATTTATCACTGTAAAGGAACCAATACTGTTTCTATACATATTTTGAAGAAGAGACTGAGATTAAGACAGGCAAAGCTGATGGAGAAAGCCACTCCAAGTGGAGGTCACAGAATAAGCCAAACAGGAAGGCAGGAAAAGAAGTGACTCTGCTTTTAGTCAAGGAGGTATGCAGTGCAGGTGAGGTCAAAAGAATCAACAAGGATTGAAATGGAAGGATTTTTAGAAATTCCATGACCTTCTCCTCTGGGCAGTGTTGGTATAAAATCACTCATGTGGCAACAGCCTCAGTTTTTGTTTGTTTGGCCTATTAGACTTAAATCCTAATGAATTCTTGCCTTTCCTCATGGATTCATTCTATCAACTCCTCACACCTCACCAGGAGATGCAGGCAATTCTTTTGTAAATATTTGCTATAACTCTGGAAGTATGGCACATTTCTCTTAGTAATATAGTTTTTGGTAAAAATCACTATCCTCCCCCACGTCCCCCGCCCCCCCCCACAGTACAGTATTTAAAGACAATGACCCTAATAGAAAAGCCCCACAAAAAACAATAGTAATTATTTTTCAATGGGTCTTCAACAGATGATGAGCTTCCCTGGTGGCTCAGATGATAAATAATCTTCCTGCAAGGCAGGAGACCCTGGCTCAATCCCTGGGTTGGGAAGAACATCTGGAGAAGGGAATGGTTACCTTTTCCAGTATTCTTGCCTGGAAAATTCCATGACAGAGGAGCCTGGCAGACCTCAGGCTTCCCTGGTGGCTCAAATGGTAAAGAATTTGCCTGCAATGCAGGCAATCTGGTTCAATCCCCAGGTGGGGAAGATAACCCAGAAAAGGGAATGGTAACCCCCTTCAGTATTCTTGCTTGGAAAATTCCATGGATAGAGGAGCCTGAAGGGCTGCAGTCCACAGGGTTGAAAAGAATTGGTCATGACTAAGCAACTAACACTTTCAATTTTTCACTTTCAACAGATCATCTACTCTAACATAAAACTTTGCATAGTCCGTGTCACATACTTTGTCTTCCTTCCTGTTACAACGGATCAACGCTCCTAGCTAAAGCCAAGCTTCCTGCTGGGTACTTTATCAGTGCTATCCTAAGTGTGGTGAGCTTCCTTCACTGAGAAAGTCTTACCACAAAAAAAAATGTCAACGGAGCTAAACTGTACACTTACGCAGCTGACCTAATTTCCAGTGCAAGTTGACAGCAGACAGCGCTACCTTCAGGAAAGGTGTTCTCAGACAGGCACAATGAAAAATCCTGTACTTGATCCCACCCCTACTGGCTTACCTAGGGACACTGTTTCTTCACTTAGGCCTGTTTTCTTTAGCACTATCAATATTTCTTTTTTCTGTGCCCTTTCTATCTGTAACCCAACATGCATAATATTCCATATTCAGAAATGAATCTTAGCGTTCATATCTCCTTCCAGATATAGCCACATTTCTCTGCTCCTTCTTACAGCAAAATCTTCTAAAGAGCTGATAATTATTGCTTTCATTTTTTCAATTCCCATCTGCTCTCGAATTCACTCTGATAAGACTTTCATCTTTATCACTCCACTGAAATAGCACTTGTCAAGGTCACCAGAATCTGCATCCCACTGCCAAAACCCAGGGATAGTTGTCAGTCTTCATCCCCCAACCTCCCCAGACGCCTTTCTTTATGAAATATCTTCCTCAGACGGTTGATATTATGCCCTTCTGGTTCTCGCCTTACATCATAGGCTACTCCTCTTCCATCTCTGTTGCTGGCGGCTTCCAAACATCTTGACCTTGGAAGGTGGGCATGTTGCAGGGCCCAGTCTTAAAGAGGCTTCTCTTTTCAATCTGTACTTTCCTCTAGAGTGCTCTCATTCAGTTTGATGACTGCAAATACTACCCGATGCCAAGGACCTCAAATGTATTAGCATGTTGCAAGTCTTCACTTCTCTGAGCTCCGTACAAGCATGTCCAGCCTCTTCTCCACATTTCCACTTGGGGATCTAACAGCATCTCAAATTTTGCTCAATCAAGGATCCCTCACCTCTCCCATTCCTCTCTCAGTATCTTCCATTTAAGTGAATGTTAATATCATTTGTCCTTCTGTTGAGGCCACAATTCTAAGAGCCATCTTCAAACTTTTTTCTCTCCTGCCCACATTAAGCCATCTCCAAGTCTTGTCATCTCTGTTTTCAAACAGGGGCTCTGTATCAACCCAGGGAGCTGGGGTGGGGAGGAAGATGGGAGGGAATTTCAAAAGGGAGAGGATATATGTATAAGTATGGTTGATTCATGTTGAGGTTTGACAGAAAACAACAAAATTCTGTAAAGCAATTATCCTTCAATAAAAAAATTTAAAAAACTGATCTCTCCATTACCTTCATTGCAATCCACCTGTTCAACTCGTCATCTTCTCTTACCCAGAGTGCTGTTATTAAGCTCCTAACTGGTCTTTCCTGGTTTCTCTCTTGTCTCTTTACCCCCTAATATCTGGACCTTGTCTTCTTCCAACTTCATTTTTACTGGTTCCTTCCCTCCTCGCATTTCCTCCACACAGTCTTCCAGATCCTTGAATGTGCCATCTTCACTCTGACCACAGGGCCTGTGTGTATGCTATTCCTGCTGATAAGAAGTCTTTCTTTGCTGTCTACCTATTAACTCCTGCTACAGATTTCAGCTCAAGTCTCACTTCTTCATAAAAACTCCTATTCCAGTCTAGAACAAAGTTCCTTTCGCAGCTCCCCTCTCAGAACTGTGCTTTTTATCATGATGACATTTATTTTACAGATTAGGCACTAGAAAATATTTACTGAATGAAGGAGTCAATGAAGGAATGGATGACCTTCCCTAAGACTCTCTGATTCCATAAATCACTTATTTGCTATATATATCTCATTTGAACATAAACTGGTGAAGGTAATAATCAGCTAAACAATTCAGTGTTTGGTGGGAAAACACACACACACACACACAAAAGTAAATGTTTGAAGCCAACATGCAGAGAAGATAAACAAAATAAGGGTCTGAAATTTTAACTGCAGGGCTAGGGAATTTTTACTTTCCTCACTAAGCAAATCTTGAAAATATGTATAAAGCTGTGACTTTATTTTTGTACTGTATTTTGCAATGTGTATGGAAGAGGGTGGAGAGAAGCCTGTCTCAAAGTGCCCTGTATTTTTGGTACTCAATTTTCATCTTCCTTATGTTCCTTCTTTCTCAGATTGAGCAGTTGTCCTCATGTGAAACATCTACCAAGAACTTACAGTGGCCAGGCACAATTAAGCTTTGCAGGCAAGCAGAAGTCAGCCTTCTTATCCTTGGGAAATTTAGCCTGAACACACAACGTGAGACATTCAGGTAGAAGAAAACAAAAGACCATACTAACAGCCAGGTATTTATAAGTCATAGCTTTTGGTAGGACTTCACATAATGCAGAGAAGCTACAGGATTTGGGACAGCACAGCTTAAAGATAGCATTTAATTGACTTGAAAACACTGGAAGAAAGGACCAACATATAAAAGAACACGTACTTTGTGGGATGGGCTATTCAACTGAGTTCAAGCCTAGGCAATGGTGACTTCTGGGCCAGTTACCATCAATTTGACATGTATCAAGCATACAAGTGGGTAGTAAAAATGGAAGTTTAGGTGTAAATGCCTCTTTGAGGGGCACTTCTCAAATAGTTTTCTAAGAAAGTTAGTGTCATGGAAGAAAAGGTGGTCAACTTCAGGGACCTAGATCTAGCTTCTGAAACTTGCTTCTATACAATTTAACAAAGTAAAACCTTTTAATTTCTGGTGTGGGCTCTTTAACACACTTAAAATATCTTTCAGAGATTTATTTCTCTATCAGTACTATTGATGTTTATATTTTTTAACAGATAAGACACAAATAGCTGAAGGTTTATTTCTGAACTTTCAGTTCAGTTCAGTTTAGTCGCTCAGTCATGTCCAACTTTTTGCAAGCCCATGGACTGCAGCACGCCAGGCCCCTCCCTGTCCATCACCATCTCCTGGAGTTCACTCAAACTTATGTCCATTAGTCGGTGATGCCATCCAACCATCTCATCCTCTGTCATCCCCTTTTCCTCCCGCCTTCAATCTTTCCCAGCATCAGGGTCTTTTCAAATGAGTCAGTTCTTCATATCAGGTGGCCAAAATATTGGAGTTTCAGTGTCAGCATCAGTCCTTCCAATGAATATTCAGGATTGATTTCCTTTAGGATGGACTGGTTGGATCTCCTTGCAGTCCAAGGGACTCTCAAGAGTCTTCACCAACACCACAGTTCAAAAGCATCAACTCTTCAGTGCTCAGCTTTATAGTCCAACTCTCACATCCACACATGACCACTGGAAAAACCATTATCACACAAGAAAGATCCCACATGCTTTCAAGGTTTGAATAGGAAATGACTATGACAGTTAAATGAGGAGAGGAGAGGAAAGTGAACAGCAGAAGTCAGGGGGTCTATTCCAACTTGGCAGGTGGTTCACAGGCTGTGGAGTCCTGTCTATGAATTAGGTTGGATATACCACAGCCAGACATCACCAGGGGAAAGTAGTGCCAGATTCCTATCAGCACTGACTTGGATGTCAGTGGAATGATGGTACTACATTCAGCAAAGTCTTATGACTTTTTTCTTAGGTTTGCTATGGGACTAATCTTTGGTTTACACACATTACACAGAGCTCACCTCTAACAGAACCATGCTCCTATTTAGCGAACATTAGGGATGGAAATCTTGAACATTATAAGTTTACTCAAAAACAGAATCTGACTTCTAAGTGCGCTCCCCACTCACATGACCATAAAGTCTTGCCAAGTGCAGTAGAGATTTTTAGGTGGTGACAGAGTGAGATGGCATTTCCTATCATAAGCCACATGATTGTCATGTTTTTCAGAAGCTCAACCACCACCTTTGTACAAAAGGAACAGAATGTTAAATTCACTTTCAGTTTGAATGTCTGCCACTGGAAATTCTAATTCAAGTCAAAATGTCCCTCTGCACACAGGGCAGGCAGGATGACCAAATAATGATGTTGTATGATGATGATGTCAACAGCACAGACCCCTTCCTGTGCTGGCTGCCTGGACCACTCAACACCCTCTCCAGGTAGCCAGAATGTTTGTTGTTTGGTAATGAGGCCAGAAGCATGACCAGTGGTTCCCACTTAAACCTGCAGCATCTGGACATCCAGATGAAGAGAGATTTGATTCTACTCACAGATATCAAACTAGATATGCTGAACTCTAAAGAGAGCTATTTCAGGATTCTCAATTAGTCTTCAAAATGGAAAAGCTGTTTCTGTACTTATGTAAAATATAATATGCCATATTATACAATTTGTTACTTCACAAAGTTTTTAACACAGCATTTTAACACCTCCTCGTCTCTAAATGTGTACTGCAGCAGAAGCCACATTAGGCATCTCTAATCAACATCAAACCCTATCTTCCTGGGGCTCTTACCTTCATCGTATTTGGGAACCTGGGGAGGACAAAGGATGTTTTTGACCCATGAACAGATACCTGAAGAATCCAACCTTCACCCTGAGCATGAGGGTTTAGGGGATGGGAGAAGAGGAGGAAGGAAAGGCAGGCAAATGTGGGCTAGAAGGAAAGGATGCTTATGAAATAGGGTAAATTATAAGTGTGGAGATAAAGATCAAGCCACTTTCTTAAAAACAAACAAACAACAACAACAACAACAACAAAAACCCCACTTCATATTCATTTCAAATCCTGAGACAATAGAGGCCAAAAGTGTGAGAGCAGATAAACCCATGACGCTGTGCCCTCCAGGAATAGCTCCTGGAATAGAAGGCCCTTCTGACCATCCCTTACTCTCCTTTCCTGGTTCCTACTCATTCAACTATTGACCTCAGATCATTTTACTTTTTCCCCCCCAATATGCTTAATATAAGCTAATTTTGTCAACATCAGTAACTCCCCAAATGTCTGTATCTCTTCCTGAACTTCCTTCAGAGCACTATTTTCAGCCTTCTGTTCGTCACATCACTCACGTGTGTAAAAGGAACTTCAATCTTCACCTGCCTAACTCGGGGTCCTATCTTATTTCCAGTGCTCAGCACATGGGAGATGCTGAACATATTCTCTGAGTTAAAATGAGTTAAGAAAGATCAGAAATGACTCAAGGGTCCAGAAACAAAGCTGGTATTAAATAACCTATGGTACATCTAGTCAATGGAATATTATACAGCTACAAAAGAAAAAGAAACCATAAATGAATGAGGGGCTTTCTACATATTGATTTGGAAAGATTGCCAGGATTTTATGTAAAAGAAAGATTTGCAGGACAGTTCATTTATTCTGCTATCTGCTAAGCTCTGCATAAAGGAACAGTGGGAGGACATGCAAGAAACAAATAAAAGTGGTTATTGCAGGCTGGAAGTAGGGGTAAAGTAGGTGGGAGAGGGACTTCTCAAGGCATACTCTGTTATACTGTTTGATTTTTGAGCTATGTTAACATACTACCTATTTAAAACAAATAGTAATGATTAGGAAAAGCAAGCAAGCAAGCAAGCAAGAAACAAACAAAACAAGTGAGACAAGTTAACTCAGAAGCAAAGAAAAAGAACTCCAGGATTTGGAGGTTTCAAATTTGAGATAAAGGTGACTGTATCATTTCATATTCTCCTCTTCCCATATTCAATGAGTTGCAATTATCATCAATGTAAATGTCTTACTTGTTAGCCACCAAGCGCATGACAGTCCAGTCCTTTGGAAACATCTCTGGGCGTATCAATATTCGGAACACAGTAAATATCTGCAGCAGGAAATCCTTGGGTAAGGAGGAAAGAAGACCATTTTACTGAGTTATTGTAATTGTTCACACACACACACACACACACACACACAGAGTTATTGTTACCATTTCTAAAGCACTTACAGAGAAAGGAGCCATACTCAATACTTTTACCCAGGAGAAAAAATCATCTCCTTCCCCATTCTCAGTGCCCAGTTGATTTGCTACCTTCCCAAACCTTCCTCCTCCTCTCTTTCTCATGCATAGTGGAAATGACGCTTTGTTTTTCTCCACAAGCTCTAAACATTTAGGTTTGAGAAATAAAACAGAAGACTATGAACAGATTAGCAGGGAAATGTATTTTCTTTCTTCTATTATAGTGTCCTAAACTTCAGAACTTTTCAGTTCAAGAGAACTGCAAAGGGTCTTAGTTCAATTATGCTTTCCTTTAAGTGGGTGTTAGAATTTAGAAAGCTATGCTCATTGAAAAGCATCTTAGGCAAAAACCCATGTTTCTTAAAGGGCATTCTAAAAATGCAGGATTAATGGGATGCATGCAGGTTTATAGAATCTGAAGGTCCTAGGCAGAATAAATAGAGAGAGGGATATGTATGAAGCTGAGCCCAGTGACAAGTCCTTAGAAACTAAGAGTATGTCAAGGTATTCTTCACAAAGATGCCATACTAGGGGCACTGGTATTTATGGAGATGGGATCTTTAAGTCGAGCACCTGGAAACACTCTTGACGAAAAGCTATTGTCAGGCATAGAAATATCATTTCTTAAAATGTTGTAATGTGCTCCACAGTGCTGGAGCACATTATTCTTAATAAGAACTCAAGAAGCTAACACCCTTCAGGTAGTGAATGAAACGGAGCTTGTTCTACTCAAAAAGAGACAGGCTCAATCTAATTATGATTTAGATTTGTTCACTAGAAAACTTAAAGGTAGTTTTGTAACTTAATTGCTGCTAGGAAAATATATTTCACAATTTCACTGAAGGTTACAGTATGGTGTTGCTCAGAAAAACACCCCAAATATAAGACTTTTATTTATCAAACCTAACAACACATTAGGTTAAACATGTAAGCCACTTGAAATTAAGATTATCAGTCACCCATACCATCAGTAGACAGAAAGATCCTAAAAAGCTAGAAAAGCGTGGGAGCTATATTCTAACAGCTTTGATCAAACCCATAAATATTTTGACAAGGATTTAATTTAGTTTCTTTGGCATCAGCACACATACACTGATGTGTAGTCCATGCTACGTGGAAACATGCCCACTAGGTCATCTGTCTTTAAATGGTGAGACAGATCCTTCCTGTGTTGGCAGAATCACCACAGACAGTTTCCCAAACGTATTCTCCTTCAGGTCAGATAATTTTGGGCAACTCCCATTCTAGCCCTCCATTGGGATAGGGGGTCATTAGCACACCAAAACTGTGAGAAGCTCTTTTTAATGCACTTCTAACACTTTTTTCAGTTTTCCTGTTGATTCCTCTGCATTTTGCAGACATGAACACATATAACCCTTGCAAAACTGTTTGCATTTACCTTTCACAGTGTTATACTTCACTTTAGTTTTCTGTCTTGATATATTTGCTCAGACAGATATTTAAGAAAAAATCCTGAAGGTGGGGAGTCATTTGTTTTTTATAGCTTACAAGTACTTTTGTTGGGAGAATGAAATGGCAGCCCACTCCAGTATTCTTGCCTGGAGAATCCCATAGACTGAGGATTCAGGTAGGCTATTGTCCATAGGGTTGCAAGGAGTCAGATACTACTGAAGCAATTTAGCACACATGCATGCATGTGTGCGTGTGTGTGTGTGTGTGTGTGTGTGTGTGTGTGTGTGCGCGCGCGCGCGTGCGTGCACGTGCCCTCAGATGCTAGGTCGTGACTGACTGTTTGTGACCCCATGAACTGTAGCCCCAAAGGCTCCTCTATCCATGGACTTTTCCAGGCAAGAAAACTGGAGTGGACTACCATTTCCCTCTCTAGTGGATCTTCCTGACCCAGGGATCGAATCCACATCTCCTGTTGCATCTCCTGTATTGGCAGGTGGAATCTTTACCACTGTAGGTTCTAAAATGCTGATGTTTCATCTTTTCTCCTCTAATCATTAAACAGAGTTGGAAATTGGAGGCAGCATCCCTCACAGTAGGGAATAGGAGAGAGGGATGTCTGTTGCACAGAGGGAAAAAAATGGCTGAAATATTGGCTCCAGGAGGCAAGATATCTATCTTCAGGGCTAGCAATGTTGACTGCTGTTTTGTAGTGCAGGGGACAAGAGCAAAGTTATTCCAGGTGTAGGACCGGCGACATACAACCTGTTTCTGTACCATCTCATTTTCCTATTCCCATTTAGCTCATAAAATAAAAGGCGTGGCAGCACGGGGCCTTGGGCAAGTGCCTACAAACTGACATTAACCTTTATTTCCCTGAAGAAAACCTCTCACTATCTCAAGTAGCTTTCTAAGCTTCATCTACCTTTGTGGAACCAAACACATTCATTTGTAGAAATCTTATAATGAAAAATAAAAGAACATTATACTGAGATCAGAAAATCTAGATTTTAATCCTGCCTCTGTCATTAACAAACTCAATGACCTAGATAATTTATTTAACTTCTCTGGAGCTGAGCTCTGAGGCTTTATAATGTGAGGGGTTGGGCTTTCCTGGTGACTCAGATGGTAAAATGGAGAAGGAAATGGCAGCCCACTTCAGTATTCTTGCCTAGATAATCTGGTGGACAGGGGAGCCTGGTGGGCTGCTGTACATGGGGTTGCACAGGGCTGGACATGACTGAAGCGACTTAGCATGCATGCATGCACGGGAGAAGGAAATGGCAGCCCACTCCAGTGTTTTTGCTTGGAGAATCCCAGGGACGGTGGAGCCTGGTGGGCTGCTGTCTATGGGGTCGCTCAGAGTCAGACACGACTGAAGCGACTTAGCAGCAGCAGCAGATGATAATAAAATCTGCCTGCAATGCATGACCGAGGTTCAACCACTGGATTGGGAAGATCCTCTGGAGAAGGGAATGGCTACCCACTCTAGTATTCTTGTCTGGAGAATTCCATGGACAGAGGAGCCTAGTAGACGACAGTCCACTGAGTCTCAAAGAGTCAGACATGACTGACTGACTCACACTTTAAAGTCTCTTGTAGTTAGAAGAGACTAAAAATAATTAACACGGTCACTCATCTATTCATGCAGTATGCAAAACTTTTTATGTTTCTAAACTGTAGGTTAATGTTTCAGTAGATGGTAACACAAGCACATTCCACTGTGGTACTTACACAGGTTCAGCAAGTATTCTTGTCAACTGCCTTGTCACAGGTTACATTTCAAACTCAGTTCCAATATTTTAAAGCACCAAGACCTGAATGTGAGGCTCAACATCCCATCCCTCCCCAAATGCAAGGGTATTTCCTTGTCTGTTCAAAGGACTTTTCACTAAACAAGAATGTCTGCACAGATAAGTGAATTATTTTTGTACATATGAACAATAAGTAACAGATTCTTTTTAAAATTTAAAAAAAGAACAGTGTTGCAAACATACTCTGGTTTGGATAGCACATAGAAAAAAGTGTTTCATATGCTATTATTTTAAAATTGGCAGCCTGGCAACAGTTTCTTTTTTGTTTGTTAACTTCAAATAGCACAACATAGTTATTTAATTGCACTACTGGTTATTATTCAAATAAGGGATCAAAATTTTTTAAAAAATAGGGAGGTGTTATTTCAGAGCAATACATTTTTTTTTTTTTTTTGCAGTGCAAGAGGTTCAAAGAAGAATGTTCAGGTGAAAACCTTCACAAACAACAAAAAGTCTCATATTCAAATAGAAAAGAAAGTAGAAGTAATTGCTATGGTGTTAGATAATCATTAACATTTATTCATTCATAAATATTGGGTGCTTTAATATGTGCTAGGCACTGTAAAAGAGGCTGGGGACACCTAGTGGGATAAAATATATTTTTTCATTTATTCATGCAAGAATATTGACACAGTACCTGCAACATGCCACACCATAACAAGTTAGCTGAATGTGACCTCTGCCTTCCTCGAACTCAGTTTTGTGGGAGAGATGAGTGCTCATCTATTTAAGGATGTGCTACAAACGAGGATAAATCTGTGGGCCAGCTATTTCACTGCTTCCCTGATAGCTCAGATGCTAGATGACAGTCCACGGAGTCTCAGTCAGACAAGTCGGAGTGACTAACACTTTAAAGTCTCTTGTAGTTAGAAGAGACTAAAATGATTAATATGGTCATTAATTGCAGTGACCATATTGCAGGTCACTACAACTGACCTGCATTGCAGACCTGCAATGTGAAAAACCAGGTTCGATCCCTGGGTCAGGAAGATGCCCTAGAGAAGCAAATGGCAACCCACTCCAGTATTCTTGCCTGGAAAATCCCATGGATGGAGGAGCTTGGCGGGCTACAGTCCATGGGGTCCCAAAGAGTCTAACAGGACTGAGGGACTAACAGTTTCACTTTCACAGGTATTTCACACCCAGCCCCAGAGGCAAGACAGAACACAGGCTTACCCAGGCTGCCAAAGGGAGCGCTCAGAAATGGGGCGGGTACGTGGATCAGTTCAGTTCAGCTGCTCAGTCATGTCCAACTCTTAGCAACCCCATGGACTACAGCACACCAGGCCTCCCTGTCCATCACCAACTCCTGGAGTTTACTGAAACTCATGTCCATTGAGTTGGTGATGCCATCCAACCATCTCATCCTCTGTCGTTCCCTTCTCCTCCCGCCTTCAATCTTTCCCAGCATCAGAGTCTTCTCTAATGAGTCTGTTCTTCATATCAGGTGGATAAAGTATTGGAGTTTCAGCTGCAGCATCAGACCTTCCAATGAATATTCAGGACTGATTTCCTTTAGGATAGACGGGTTGGATCTCGTCGCTGTCCAAGGGACTCTTAAGAGTCTTCACCAACACCACAGTTCAAAAGCATCAATTCTTTGGTGCTCAGCTTTCTTCACAGTCCAACTCTCACATCCATACATGACCACTGGAAAAACCATAGCTTTGGTTAGATGGACCTTTGTTGGCAAAGGAACGTCTCTGCTTTTTAATATGTTGTCTAGGTTGGTCATAACTTTTCTTCCAAGGAGCAAGCATCTTTTAATTTCATGGCTGTAGTCACCATCTGCAGTGATTCTGGAGCCCCCAAAATAAAACCTGTCACTGTTTCCCCAGCTTCCCCATCTATTTGCCATGAAGTGATGGGGCCAGGTGCCATGATCTTAGTTTTCTGAATGTTGAGTTTTAAGCCAACTTTTCCACTCTCCTCTTTCACTTTCATCAGGAGGCTCTATAGTTCTTTGCTTTCTGCCATAAGGGTGGTGTCATCTGCATATCTGAGGTTACTGATATTTCTCCTGGCAATCTTGATTCCAGCTTGTGCTTCATCCAGTCCAGCATTTCTCATGATGTACTCTGCATATAAGTTAAATAAGCAGGGTGACAATATACAGCCTTGATGTACTCCTTTCCCGATTTGGAACCAGTCTGTTGTTCCATGTCCAATTCTAACTGTTGCTTCTTGACCTGCATACAGATTTCTCAGGAGGCAGGTCAGGTGGTCTGATATTCCCATCTCTCAAAGAATTTTCCACAGTTTATTGTGATCCACACAGTCAAAGGCTTTGGCATAGTCAATAAAGCAGAAATAGATGTTTTTCTGGAACTCTTTTGCTTTTTCAATGATCCAACGGATGTTGGCAATTTGATCTCTGCTTCCTCTCCCTTTTTTAAATCCAGCTTGAGCATATGGAAGTTCATGGTTCACATACTGTTGAAGCCTGGCTTGGAGAATTTTGAGCATTAATTTACTAGAGTGTGAGATAAGTGCAATTGTGTGGTAATTTGAACATTCTTTGGCATTACCTTTCTTTGGGATTGGAACGAAAACTGACCTTTTCCAGTCCTGTGGCCACTGGTGTGTTTTCCAAATTTGCTGGCATATTGAGTGCAGCACTTTCACAGCATCATCTTTTAGGATTTGAAATAGCTCAACTGGAATTCCATCACCTCCACTAGTTTTGTTCATAGTGATGCTTCCTAAGGCCCACTTGACTTTGCATTCCAGGATGTCTGGCGCTAGGTGAGTGATCACACCATTGTGATTATCTGGGTCCCTGTATAGTTCTCCTGTGTATTCTTTTTTTTTTTTAATTTTTATTTTTACTTTATTTTACTTTACAATACTGTATTGGTTTTGCCATACATTGACATGAATCCACCACGGGTGTACATGCGTTCCCAAACATGAACCCCCCTCCCACCACCCTCCCCATAACATCCCTCTGGGTCATCCCCGTGCACCAGCCCCAAGCATGCTGTATCTTGCATCGGACATAGACTGGCGATTCGATTCTTACATGATAGTATACATGTTTCAATGCCATTCTCCCAAATCATCCCACCCTCTCCCTCTCCCTCTGAGTCCAAAAGTCCACTATACACATCTGTGTCTTTTTTGCTGTCTTGCATACAGGGTCATCATTGCCATCTTTCTAAATTCCATATATATGTCTTCTGTGTATTCTTACTACCTCTTAATATCTTCTACTTCTATTAGGTCCATACCATTTCCATCCTTTATTGAGCCCATCTTTGCATGAAAAGTTCCCTTGATATCTCTAATTTTCTTGAGATATCTAGTCTTTCCCATTCCATTATTTTCCTCTATTTCTTTGCACTGATCACTGAGGAAGGCTTTCTTCTCTCTCCTTGCTATTCTTTGGAACTCTGCAATCAAATGGGTATATCTTTCCTTTTCTCCTTTACCTTTTGCTTCTCTTCTTTTCATAGCTATTTGTAAGCCCTCATCAGATAATCATTTTGCCTTTTTTGCATTTCTTTTTCTTGGGGATTATCTTGATCCCTACCTCCTGTACAATGTTCCAAACCTCCTCCTCCATCCATAGTTCTTTAGGCACTCTGTCTATCAGATCTAATCCCTTGAATGAATCTACTTGTCACTTCCACTGTATAGTCATGAGATTTCACTTAGATCGCTCATTAGATCTGAATGGTCTGGTGGTTTTCCCTACTTTCTTCAATTTAAGTCTGAATTTGGCATCAAGGAGTTCATGATCTGAGCCACAGTCAGCTCCCAGCCTTGTTTTTGCTGACTATATAGAGCTTCTCCATCTTTGGGTGCAAAGAATATAATTAACCTGATTTCAGTATTGATTATCTGATGATATCCATGCATAGAGTCTTCTCTTGTGTTGTTGGAAGAGGGTGTTTGCTATATCCAGTACGTTCTGTTAGCAAAAGTCTGTTAGCCTTTGCCCTGCTTCATTCTGTACTCCAAGACCAAATTAGTCTCTTACTCCAGATATTTCCTGACTTCCTACTTTTGCATACCAGTCCCCTATAATGAAAAGGACATCTTTTTTGGTGTTAGTTCTAGAAGGTCTTGTAGGTCTTCACAGAACCATTCAACTTCAGCTTCTTCAGCATGATTGGTCAGGGCATAAACTTGGATTACTCTTTTATTGAATGGCTTATCTTGGAAACGAACAGAGATCATTCTGTCGTTTCTGAGATTGCATCCAATTACTGCATTTTGGACTCTCTTGTTGACTATGATGGCTACTCCATTTCTTCTAAGGGATTCTTGCCCACAGTAGTAGATATAATGGTAGGTGGATAGGGATACATAAAAGATGGATAGATAGATAAACAGGAAGATAACAATAACTACGGACCAACGATAAATAAGCAAATAAAAAGACAAATGAATCTCCTACCTTTTCCCTGGTAAGCAGTTTGGAAATTCACCCCGAGGACAATGTAGAGACACTGAGGGACTTTATACATACATGTAAGAAGATCATACACCTGGGTCACAAAGATTTTCTGACTACAATATACAACGCAATGTTTTGTGTTCAAATATACGATGGTATCAGAACAACACAAGATAGAAATCAGTTGCATATGAAACAGAATTGGTGAGACACAGAAGGAGGCCTTTGAAGATCATGAAACCTCAGTTAAGAAATCTGGGGGAAAAGGCTTCATGAGGTACTGGACAGCCTGGGACACTGTCTCCTCATGTAAATGGGACAGAGCCTTCTAGGTACATATTGCTGACAAAGGTCCATATAGTGAAAGCTAGGCTTTTCCAGTAGTCATGTATGGATGTGAGAACTGGACCATAAAGAAGGCTGAGCGCTGAAGAACTGATGCTTTCGAAACATGGTTCTGGAGAAGACTCTTGAGAGTCCCTTGGACAGCAGGTAGATCAAATCAGTCAATCCTAAAGGAAATCAACCCTGAATATTCATTGGAAGGACTGATGCTGAAGCTCCAATGCTTTGGCCACCTCTTGCAAAGAGCCGACTCATTGGAAAAGACCCTGATGCTGGGAAAGACTGAAGGCAAAAGGAGAAAAGGGTGCCAGAGGATAAGATGGTTAGATAGCATCATCGACTCAATGGAAATGAATTTGAGTAATTTCTCTCCAGAAGACAGTGAAGGACATGGGAGCCTGGTGCACTGCTGTCCGTGGGCTAACAGGGTTAGACACAACTCAGCGCCTGAACAATAACAACATGATTCAGACTACAGTCAAATGCTATTTTAAAAATCTGCCACAAATTTCAAACATGTGACACTGTTGATTCAGGGTATGAACTCAATTAAAGAGTGTTAATCAAAATTATCACATTGAAATTTATATCCTTACAATTTACTAAGTAGATTATGCAAAAATAACTTCCAAATGGCCCTCAATCTTCAAGAACTATAGAATTTTTTTATTTTGTAATAAAACAAAGACTATAAGTTGAAATAACTTCATGGAAAAAGATGGCTTCTGAAGCAATCAGACATTCATTATGAGGGTTGATTCACTCAATAGATTTAATGCTTAGGACACAGAGTCCTTACTCTCAGAGAGCTCATATTCATCAAGAACACAAAAAAACAAACGCACATGTTCTCACAGAGAGGGACTGTGGTCTGTGAAGGCTTCATTTTTAAAAAGCGACATCTGGGGCTTCCCTGGTAGCTCAGTGGTAAAGAATCCAGCTGCCAGTGCAGGAGACGTAGGTTTGGTCCCTGACTCGGGAAGATCCCACATGCTGCAGAGCAACTGAGCCCACGCACCACAACTGTTCAGCATACGCGCTAGAACCCTGGAACTACAACCACTGAGCCCTCAACGCGCTAGAGCTCGTGCTCCTCAACAAGAGACGCCACTGCAATAAGCCCAGACACCGCGGCTGGAGAGGCGCCCCCGCTCACGGCAACTAGAGCAAAAGCCCACACAGCAGTGAGGACCCAGCACACCGTAAAATAAGATTTTTTAAAAAATGACTCCTGAGCCAGATTTAAAGCAGGAGGTGAAACAGCAATTTAAAATTATCTATACAGTTTGCAAGGAATATACAAGTAATCACAGTATTCTTAAGTGATGGGAGTGAAAGGTGTTTGGAAAGGGATGGAGGACAGTGAGGGTGGAAGGAAGATTGAGAATAAGGAAGACAATCAAGAGACTGGGTTTTGTCCTGCAGATAATGTTAAGGCCTCAGGGTTTTACAGATGGCTTGAGACTTGATCAGATATGACTGTTGGAAGCTGCTGCTGCTGCTAAGTCGTTTCAGTCATGTCTGACTCTGTGCGACCCCATAGACGGCAGCCCACCAGGCTCCCCCATCCCTGGGATTCTCCAGGCAAGAACACTAGAGTGGGCTGCTATTTCCTTCTCTAATGCGTGAAAGTGAAAAGTGAAAGTGAAGTCGCTCAGTTGTGTCCAACTCTTCGTGATGCCATGGACTGCAGCCTACCAGGCTCCTCCACCCATGGGACTCTCCAGGCAAGAACACTGGAGTGGGGTGCCACTGCCTTCTCCTGTTGGAGACTAGTGGGCTAAAATAAGAGAGACAATGAAAGGTAATAATAGTGCTGTATCTAACTTTCAGAACATGTATGCTCTCAAGCTTAGGGCAAGATCCTCACAGCTCCATATGAAAAGTCATAATCAACAAAAAAACAGGAGTTTTACTGCTCTATATATACATAAAATGTCAGGGATATGGACAAAACTTTAGCCCCCAGTAAAAGGTGGGTGTATTACAAAGGGTGGGTTATAATAAAACATTACTGACTACAGAAGAAGGAAAAAAACTCTAATCACTGCTTAGTTTTTGCTTTTGTTCATTTCAATAATGGCAGGTTCCAGAGAAGGAAACAATACAGAGGACCAGCACCGTGGGCCACACTCCTGCACACTTCAGCTGACCATGAGTCACACACAAGGGCCTGAAGACCAGGGAGAAGAAACAGCCTCCTGTTCACGACGCTAGCAGCGATTCCAATAGTCACTCTGCAGACACCCAAGTTCTCCAAGCAAGAATGGAGTCCAAACACTCGAGGCTTAGCAGATACTTGAGAACAACATACTTTCAACAATCATTTTGATTTAGAGACTCATGGGGAACAGCTAGGCCAAATCTCTCTTTGAATTGATAAGAAGAAAACAAAATAATAATGAACAACCAAAACAGTAATTTGAAGATCTCAGTATATAATTTGTCAGCACCAACTAAGATTTAGAATGTGTATATCCCATGATCCAACAGTTCAAATTCCAGAAATTCATTCTGCAGTAATAAGGGCGCAAGTCCATGGAGATCTATGTCTTGACATTAAGATGTACATGGCAGGATTCCTTCTTTATATTAATATATACATATGTATATTTTTTGATAGAAGGTAGTTATTTCATGTTTTTAATCGTTTTATTGAAGTATAGTTAATTTACAATATTGTGTTAGTTTCAGGTGTGCACTGTATATACATACAACTTCATGCATTCCTCCATTGATAGACATTTAGCTTGCTTCCATATCTCGACTATTGTAAATAGTGCAGCTATGAAATTGGAGTGAATGTAGCTTTTCAATTTAGAATTTTGTCTAGGTATATGGCCAGGATTAAGATTACAGGACAATATGGTAGCTCTATTTTTATTTTTGTAAGGAATCTATACTGTTCTCCGTAATAGTGTTCCAACTTACATTTCCATGAAGGATTCTTTCTAATGGAAAAAGTCATAAACATATTGAATGCTCACCAAAAGGGGAATAATTAAGTTTGGAACATTATGTAATGAGATTCAGAAAAATGAATGATGCAGTGGGCTATATAATGTCCATGATACATTATTGTGTGAAAAGAAATACAACCCATATGAATAATATGATCCATAGGCATGTGGATTCAGCAAAGAAAATAGTCTAGGAAGACACACCCTGATGTGTTAACAGTAGTTACCTCTGGAAATTAGAATATATATGTGTGAAGGAAAAGAGGATATATGCTTTATTACTTTAAACTGGTAGGGTTATTGGGATTTTCAGTGTCTAATTCCAGTATCAGCTATGATTTCTCATTAATCACTCTAGAAAGTTAGCAGATGGATCACTTTGTTGACAAAGGTCCATATAGTCAAAGCTATGGTTTTCCATTAGTCATGTATGGATGTGAGAGTTGGACCATAAAGAAAGCTGAGTGCTGAAGAATTGATGCTTTTGAACTGTGGTGTTGGAGAAGACTCTTGAGAGTCTCTTGCACTGAAAGGAGATCAAACCAGTCAATCCTAAAGGAAATCAGTCCTGAAGATTCATTGGAAGGACTGATGCTGAAGCTCCAATACTTCGGCCACCTGATGTGAAGAGCAGACTTACTGGAAAAGACCCTGATTCTGGGAAAAAGCGAGGGCAAGAGGAGAAAGAGGCAACAGAGGATAAGATGGTTGGATGGCATCACTGACTGAATAGACATGAGTTTTAGCAAACTCAGGGAGATAGTGACGGACAGAGAAGCCTCGCATGCCGCAGTTTATGGGGCTGCAAAGAGTTAGACACGACTTAGAGACTGAACAACAACAGTGAAGCTTTATCTTCCTTACTGATACTCCTTGTTTATTCAATTTCCAGCCTAACCAAAAAAAAATCTCCCCAAACTCTCCCTCGCTGCTTTGGTGTTTCCAGACACCTGCAATTCATGACTAGAACTTGCTCACTTCTTTTAAAGAGGTGATAAAGGAAAAGGTTATACAATTTTAGATCAAAGATTCTGGGTTATGAAAGCATGAGGGAAAGTTGAATTTTGTTGCCTAAGCCAAGAGCTGGGACATTAATAGAATTCCTAGCCCTCCAAGTTACTTGGGAATGAAATGGCATCAATCTTCACTGCAGGGGTTGATGAAATAAGACTCTGCAAGGAAAGAGTTTAGCACTGTATCTGGTTCATGGCTGTGAGGGTGAGGGTGAGGGTAAGGAGGGACTCCATAACTATTAGCCATCATCACTGTTGGTTATATCAATACATATCACACACATTTATAACTGAGTGATTTAGATGCCCTAATAACATAAAGGCATTAATAGAGACTGTTTTATTAGCCTTGATATCCCAGACATCTAGTCCAGGTGCTCAACAAATATTTATTGAGTCAAGCAACTGACACAATAAAATGACAATAGTGCCTACCTCACGGGGTTCTTTTCAGGATTAAATGAGTTAGTGTTAATCAACCTCTTAGAACAGTGCCGCGTATGTATTGAGCTGGCCAAAAAGTTTGTTCAGGTTTCCGTAAGATTCAGTTCCATGCTTTTTGAGGTCCTCAGCTCCTTTATGAGAATACAATGCCACCATCCTCTGAAGACTTTTGGTTTGAGGATCCATTTGGCAGCAAAACCAAACTACTTAGAAGGTCTGGTGGCTCAGACAGTAAAGCGTCTTCCTGCAGTGCAGGAGACCCGGGTTCGATCCCTGGGTTGGGAAGATCCCCGGAGAAGGAAACGGCAACCCACTCCGGTACGCTTGCCTGGAAAATTCCATGGACTGAGGAGCCTGGTAGGCTACAGTCCATGGTATCACAAAGAGTCGGACACAACTGAGCGACTTCACTTTCACTATGTATCCCACCTACAGTGAATATTTTGTTTAGCTGCAGAAACACTGAGGTGTTTGATTATTCAGTGGACCCTTGACAATATGGGTTTGGGTTGTGCAGACTCACTTATACATTTTTTTTTTCAATAGTTCAGTTCAATTCAGTTCTGTTCAGCCACTCTGTTAGGTTTGACTCTTTGCGAGCCCATGGACTCCAGCAGGCCAGGCTTCCCTGTCCATCACCAACTTCCAGAACTTGCTCAAACTCATGTCCATTGAGTTGGTGATGCCATCCAACCATCTCATCCTCCGTTGTCCCGTTCTTCTCCCACCTTCAGTCTTTCCCAGCATCAGGGTCTTTTCAAATGAGTCAGTTCTTTGCATCAGGTGGCCAAAGTATTGGAGTTTCAGCTTTTCAACAGTAAATACCCCAATACTGCACAATCGTAGCCGGTTGAATCAGCATATGTGGAGCTATAGATACAGAGGAAACAGATAGGTAGGAACCACATACACAGAGGACTGACCGTAGGTTCCATGTGGATTTTCAATTGCATGTTGTTCAAGGGTCAAACTGCAGTTGCTACGGCTAGTACTCCTGGAGATGCTGTGGGTGAGGCTACACAGTACACGTGCCATATTATCTTTTTGGAATAGCAAACATTCTGATTTCTGAAATGCATGTGGCATGAGGACTCTAGGTAAGGGACTGTGGACCACTGCAATCATCTTTGGAAAGTCTTGTAACATAGGTTTCAGTAGCATGAATACAGATATCTGACTTCAAAGAAAATTGAGAACATGAAAAACTTATATGCTAAAAGGTGACATCTGAATTTTTAAAATACAGATGAAAACCAGATGACTAATTAGCCTTTCATAAGATAAATGCCTCCAGCCTGCCTTCACTCCAGTTATTTCCCTTCCAGTCTTACACTGGGCAAGGCATAAGATTAATTAGGTCCCTCCTGCTGCTTTCTTAGGGACTTTCCCTGGTGAGTTAGCACCTTTTTATTTTTAGTGTCTCCCTTTCTACCAGCTCTGATTATTAATATTTCAACATGTTTAAGCTTTCTCCATGATAAATATTCCTCTAATAGCCCAAGTTCTCCTTCAGTAGACACCTTATACTCCTCTTCTTGAAATACAGTTTACATCCACTACATCTTTTTCTTTCTTAATCCCTCAGCCTATGACACCTTGGCTTCCCACTCTTATCAATGCACTGAAAATGCTCATCAAGTTTACCAAATATCCAATAATTCCATAGTGCATCCAGATAGGTCTTTCTTAATATAAATGTGATCACGTCTGTCCCTTCTTAAAACTCTCCATAGTTTTCCAATGTCTTCATAATAAAGTCTATATATATTCAGAGAGGTTTATGTTTTACAACTGTCTTCTAAACTCTGTAGTCAGTCCATCAATTCACAGATGTTGCCTGAATACCGATAATGTGTTAGGCAAGTTCTGAGCTTGAGGATACAGTGGTGAACCAGCAATGGCTTCAGACTCAAGAAGCTTATATAACCTAGTAGCTAGGAGTTGGGATATATATAAACAAAAATATTTCAGATTCTAGTAACGGTACAATGGTAGACGTGGTATATCAGGATATCTGGGTGACATTACAGCTGAAAGGAGGAGGCAGCAGAGGATGAGATGTTTAGACAGGCATCACCAACCCAACGGACATGAATCTGAGCAAACTCCGGGAGACAGTGAAGGATAGAGGAGCCTGGTGTGCTGCAGCCCACTGGGTCACAAAGAGTCAGACATAGCTTCGCCACTGAGCAACAACATAGTTGAGAGAGCTGAATGTCTTAGCCAAACATGGCCAGCACACTCCTACTCAGTTTTCAGCCAAGACTTCCTTTGGCAAGTTTTCCTCTAGCCTTGAGTTTGGGCTGGCTGCCCTAGATGCTCTGAAGCACTGTGTGTTGACTCTGTGTCTTCACCACTCTCATTTGCCTATGTCACTGCCCATGACCTGTTTGATTCCACCCCCAACAGGAACTGGCCTTTTTGCTGCTGGTTACATAACAACACTGATAGCACTTGGTATGCCTGAATTGCTCAATCTGTATTTCCTAAAGGATAGATGAAGTCATATCATTAAATAATTTTCCTGACCTTAAAGTGCAGTTTTGTTTTGTTTTTAGGCCCCACTATTTGGAAGAGGGACATGTGTCTTTTGAAAAGGTCAATCACATGAAACATTTCACTCATTATTTTCATTTGCTTTATTATTGTTAACATGAATATTAAAGCATAAAACTCAATACCTAGATTAAACAATGCTTTTTTGGCTTATGCTTTTCCACATTTTTTTTTTAATTCCTAGGCTCTGTGAAAATACGTAATCTTTTCCTATATGAATTTTGAAATATGAAGTTATAAACTTTGTAAAACTTAATGATTCCTCAGCTGTGTTAAATATTCAACTTGTGATGATAGTTCATAACTGCACAATTATTTTCCTTTTTAATCACATGGATTTCTGTATGTAGAGTAGATAAACTCTAAGATCTATCTATCCATTTAAAATTCTAATCTCAAGATTAAATATTAATACAAGCATGAAAAACATGATATTTTCAGGCTTGGACATACGCTAATCAACTGTCAAATAGATTACACCTGCCCAAATCTATTCTTTGTTTCATATGACTCAGCTTGTAAACTGATCCAAGGAATTGAAAAATTCATCTGAGATCATACAACATTTAAAAGTCAAATAGAAGTGATCTTTATGCACTGTCTATATTAAAACTATGAATATTGCTCTGAGACACCATTGTTCAGTCACTAAGTCACGTCCAACAATCTGCGACCCCATGGACTGCAGCACGTCAGGCTTCCCTGTTCTTCACTGAGTTTGCTCAAACGCATGTCCAATGAGTCAGATGATGAGTCCATCTCATCCTCTATCGCATCTTTCTCCTCTTGCCCTCAATCCTTCCCAGCATCACGGTCTTTTCCAACGAGTCGGCTCTTTGCAACAGGTGGCCAAAGTATTGGAGCTTCAACTTCAGCACCAGTCCTTCCAATGAGTATTCAGGACTGATTTCCTTTAGGATTGACTGGTTTGATCTCCCTGCTGTCCAAGGGACTCTCAAGAGTCTTCTCCAGCACCACAGTTCAGAAGCATCAATTCTTCAGTGCTCAGTCTTCTTTATGGTCCAACTCTCACATCTATACATGACTACTGGAAAAACCATAGCTTTGACTATATGGACCTTTGTCAGCAAAGTGATCTCTCTATTCTTTAATACACTGTCTAGGTTTTCCACAGTTTTTCTTCCAAGGAGCAAGCATCTTTTAATTTCATGGCTGCAGTCCCCATCTGCAGTAATTCTGGTGCCCCCCAAAATGAAATCTGACACTGTTCCCACTTTTTCCCTAACCATTGACACCGTGAAGGCTTCTAATCATGCAATTCTTACAGTGTAACTATATCGACTGTCTTATAGTTCTTTATCCCTCAGTGATAGGGACAGAGGAGGAAAATTAAATAGTTTAGAAATCTCACTAGAGGATTAAAGACAAACAGAATTTTAAAAGGGTTTGTGAGACTGTTATAGGCTGCTGCTAAGTCACTTCAGTCATGTGTGACTCTGTGCGACCCTAGAGACGGCAGCCCTCCAGTACTCCAAGAGTACTGGAGTGGGGTGCCATTGCTAATCACTCAAAAAAAAAAAAAGACAGTAATCTAGCAACAATCTATACCACCTTTAAGGAAGATCAGGTGCATTCAGGTGCAAGGCACACTCGACTTGTGAACAAGTCGTGATAGTTAAAACACAAGACAATAGATACGTTACACAAAGTCAGGAAATTGATGGTCTTTGAAGAGCAGCATTTCTGTATGTAGTCAAGACAGGAATACAGGTGAAAGGGGAAAGAAAATATTTGAAAGAGGATATTATATCAAAATCTGAGATGAATTACTGTATTTTAGTATATGTTAACACCCTTTTGCCAGAGAAGGCAATGGCAACCCACTCCAGTACTCTTTCCTGGAAAATCCCATGGACTGAGGAGCCTGGTAGGCTGCAGTCCCTGGGGTCGCTGCGAGTCAGACATGACTGAGTGGCTTCGCTTTCACTTTTCACTTTCATGCATTGGAGAAGGAAACGGCAACCCACTCCAGTGTTCTTGCCCGGAGAATCCCAGGGCCAGTGAAGCCTGGTGGGCTGCCGTCTATGGAGTCACACAGAGTTGGACTGAAGCGACTTAGCAGCAGCAGCAGCAGCAGCAGCAGCAGCAGCAGCAGCAGCACCCTTTTGCTAATCTACATGTGACTTAAATAGCGCCATGACAGTCTCAGAGCACACGGGGTTCAAAGGCAGAACTGATGATGTAAAACCTTTATATCTACCCCCAAATGAGGAAGAAGATGGTCTTTTCCCCACTTTTTCTTTGATTACAAAAAATGTAGCCCTCTTTGTTCTTGGAGTTGCACTCTTGCTGGCCCACCTGTATCTCTCATAAGCATTTTATGCTAATGAACTCTGTTTGCCTATCACTTCACCTCTTACTGGAATTCTTTCTGTGACCAAAGAACCTGAGCTTCAGTAAGTTCAGGTGAGAAGGTGAGCAGTTTTAATAGGAAAGAAGGGTTTTGAGTCCCCTCCTAAGTCAGAGATTGTGGGTTCAAGTCCCATCTGAGAAGGAGGGTGGTTTCACCAGCACTAGAGAAACCCTTCCATTTTGATGGTTTATGTATGGAAACTGTCTGGAAACTGAAGCAATGGAAGAGAAATAAACATAATTAGTGACAGATGACAGATCACTCCTATGACCGAGGACAATCAACTTCTAAGATTTTAGTGTACACCATAAAGGAAGCTTTGCTGTTGTTTAGTTGCCATCTGTATACAACTCTTTGCGACCCCATGGACTGCAGCACACCAGCAAGCCTTAAAGGAAGGAAGCAATAAGGTTCCCTAAATCTTAGCAAAGATCAGACTTTTACAAACCAGACATCAATATTTTCTATTTAATGTTAGACTGTCAGAGTAGCACAGCACAGTGATTAGACTACAGCCTATAGAGAATATCAGATATAAACTCTGCCTCCATAGTCAGAATGTTGTAGCCAGAACTTCTCACTGTGGCTTTAGCAGGATGAAATCAGCTAAAATACATTCTCCCTTATTCTATATTAAGGTTATTTCTATGAAGATAATATATTCTCCCTTATTTTCTATTAAGGCAATATCACCACTACTAGACAGTCTATTTGATTTTGTCTCATTAATTTTGTTACTCTATTTCTAGGTTACTTTATTGGACTTTGATGATAGATGTTTCAAATCTTATATGCTTATCCAAAATAAGAATTAACTTCTTGGCTTGGGTACAGCAATTTTAAAGAGTCAATTTACAGAAGAGCAAATCTGTGGATAAATCTGATAAAAAACAGAATTTAATGGAATCAGATAAAGCAACGGTCCAAAAATTTTCTGAATGATGATAAATAAGAAAAAGAGAAACTAAAAAGATATACTAAAGAACACGGTATAATGTCACTTACCCTTAGTTCTTCTTTTGTATTGAAACTATCAAGAAGCTGCTGATAATGTCTATCTGTCATTTGCCGTAATAAGGACAGGAGACAAGCAACAAACTCCCCCTAATGAAAAAAAAAGAGCAAGCATATTTTTTTAGAAAGGACATAAAACAACATCAACAACTTAACTGTCAACTCTCAAAGTGCTCTCAAATAGAACACTTGAAGAAAAAACCCCACTATGATTCAAATTTACCCTATGATATTGTTTGTCTTAATCTAAATTAACCATGATATTACAGTCAAAATTTCTCCCTGTGATGATGATCATTTACTTGGTACACATGCATTTTATAATTTAGAGTGTTTTTTTTTTTTTTTAACTTAGGTGGAAGCTTTTCAGTAGGGCAGTAACTACATACACTTAAAGAAGGTGAGGCAATGAGGCTTCTGACTATTTATTAAGCATTTACTGTGCCTTGGTTCATTGTATCATTTAAGCCTCATATCAGTGTTATAAGGCAGGGAATATAATACTAATTTTTTTCTTTCTTTTTTTTAATTGTAGTTGATTACAATGTTGTATTAATTTCTGCCGTACAGCGTAGGGAATACTAATTGAAATAAAGTAAAATATAGGTTTGGTGGGCTAAAAAGAATTGGCAGAATTGGAGTTATTTCCAGCTTTTTATACTCCAAGCTCTTCCTATAACTTCCTGCTCAATATTTGAATTCCTATGATCTTCTCCAGCTCATTAGAGGGCCTATCAGCTCACTTGCTGGGTGTAGAGAAAGCCATACACAGCATAATGTTGGTTTCAATCTCCTTTTAAGACCAGTTAATTTTTAAAAATTTTATTGAAATAGAGTTGATTTACAATGTATTAATTTCTGTTGTACAGCAAAGTGATTGTTACATAGAATGTATAAACATCTTTTTTCATATTCTTTTCCATTATGGCTTATCACAGGACATTGAAGATAGTCCACTGTGCTATACAGGAGGACAATTTGTTTATCCATCCTGTATATACTACTTTGTATCTGCTAACCCCAAATTCCCAATCCATCCCTCCTCTTTCACCCCCACTTCCCTCAGCAACCACAAGTCTAAGAACAGTTAAAGTTAATTGTGATTCTTTTGTGCTTGGGTGCTATGCAACTGACTCCTATAAAATCCAAATCTTAAAAATTAATAATGAAAAGAAAAAAAAAAGTATAACATCCATAGATCTGAGGCCTTATAAAATTGTTATCAGGCTTCCCTGGTGACTCAGAGGGAAAAGAATCTGCCCACCAAAGCAGGAGACACAGGAGATATGGGTGGGTTAGATCCCTTGGTTAGGAAGATCTGCTGGAGAAGGAAATGGCAACACACTCCAGCACTCTTGCCTGGAAAATCCAATGGACAGAAGAGATCAGAGGGCTTCAGTCCATGGGGTCACAGAGAGTCAGACACAACTTAGTGACTGAGCGCACACACACACACACACACACACAAAATCATTATTGCTGCATTTTCTGATGCATTTCTAACAAAATATTTGTTTTCAATGAAACTTTTGCTCAGCAAAGAATTTACCTACTTTTAAGTATAATAGGAAAAGGAGTACGTCAAGGCTGTATATTGTCACCCTGTTTATTTAACTTATATGCAGAGTACATCATGAGAAACGCAGGGCTGGAAGAAGCACAAGCTGGAATAAGATTGCTGGGAAAATATCAATCACCTCAGATATGTAGATGACACCACCCTTATGGCAGAAAGTGAAGAGGAACTAAAAAGCCTCTTGATGAAAGTGAAAGAGGAAAGTGAAAAAGTTAGCTTAAAGCTCAACATTCAGAAAACGAAGATCATGGCATCTGGTCCCATCACTTCATGGGAAATAGATGGGGAAACAGTGGAAACAGTGTCAGACTTTATTTTGGGGGGCTCCAAAATCACTGCAGATGGTGGCTGCAACCATGAAATTAAAAGATGCTTGCTCCTTGTAAGGAAAGTTATGACCAACCTAGACAGCATATTCAAAAGCAGAGACATTCCTTTGCCAACAAAGGTCCGTCTAGTCAAGGCTATGGTTTTTCCAGTGGTCATGTATGGATGTGAGAGTTGGACTGTGAACAAAGCTGAGCACCAAAGAATTGATGCTTTTGAACTGTGGTGTTGGAGAAGACTCTTGAGTGTCCCTTGGACTGCAAGGAGATCCAACCAGTCCATTCTAAAGGAGATCAGTCCTGGATGTTCACTGGAAGGACTGATACTAAAGCTAAAACTCCAGTACTTTGTCCACCTGATACGAAGAACTGACTCATTAGAAAAGACCCTGATGCTGGGAAAGATTGAAGGCAGGAGGAGAAGGGGATGACAGAGGATGAGATGGCTGGATGGCATCACCGACTTGATGGACATGAGTTTGAGTGAATTCTGGGAGTTGGTGATGGACAGGGAGGCCTGGCGTGCTATGATTCATGGAGTCTCAAAGAGTCGGACACGACTGAGCAACTGAACTGAACTGAAGTACATTTAAAACAGTGTAAGCACAATAAAAGAGGTAACCAGTGGTAAGTGAATGTGGATTTAGAGAACTGCAGTTTAATCGGGAATTGGATTCTTTGAGTTTACATGCGAAAATATTATAGACTCATATGTACAACTTGAGACTAAAAGCTCAGAGAAGTGGAATTTACCAATAGCAGTAGCTAAGTCAAGACAGTCAAAGCCACTAAGACCACGGGAGCCCCAAGGATGCTACATTATGGCCATGTTAGTGGTAAAGAATCTACCTGCCAATGCAGGTGATGCAAGAGATACAGGTTCCATCCCTGGGTCGGGAAGATCCCCTGGAGGATATGGCAACCCACTCCAGTATTCTTAACTGGAAAATTCCATGGACAGAGGAGCCTAGTGGACTATAGACCACTGGCTTGCAAGAGTCAGACATGACTGAGTGACTGAGTGCACGCCCGCACACACATCACGTGCACACACACACACACGGTACCAAGAGATGTAAGTTGACTCCTTGCATGTGTGTAATAATTTGCAACACACAGATATGACAAATTAATATTTCTACACACTTTTTAGGGCAAATATTTAAGAGCTCACCAGTATGGGTTAGCAGAAATACCCTCTAAGCTCAATATATTACTTTGTTAATGTCTGCACTTTTTAGCTGTTCTTATGTCTCAACCTGAAAACACAAATCTAGTTAGTGGAAATGCATTCAATTTTTCATCTTTGGTTTTTCTACATCTTAACCACACTATCTCCAATGTACCTACAAGATTAACATTCTTAGACTATTTATTTCAACATACATTCTGTCTATGAATAGTGATATATCTTAAATGACATTATTTTTAATGATTTTAGTAAATCATAAAAATTATTCAAAAATGAGAAGATTTTCATTAAATGTTTGCAGTCACTGTACTAAGAGAATGTCTCTCTGAATCCATATTATTGACTATTTATCTCTGTCACATCCAGTTTAGGCCCAGTGCAAACAACTTGTCATGCTAATCTCTCATCCTGGCACATTTAAGACATGTTGTCAATTCCAGTATCTACCTTACAATGTCATTTTATTTATTCACTTCATCAGTTTAGGAACATTTAACCCTGTTAAAAGGCCGAGATGTCCAATATTTCACTGACATATTTTTCACCTGTAATTTTAAGAGACTTTAAGTGTCTGCATGAAAGCCATAGACTCATAATTTGTTAAAAATAAAAAATTATTGTTGGCCAAGGTTCAATTCATATTAATGTTGGAATTTAAGTAGAAATCACCTTTAGCAAGAACTCCACGCCACAGTGGTTGCATCCATATTACAACTAGATTGAGTATAATGGCCATTTCCACCAACACTTGGGAATAAGATTAGTAGATGGCTATAACGTCTTCAAGAAACCTTCCATTATATATACCCAAATTTCCCCAAAAATTCCCCCTTACAGAATTCTGCCTTCTTCTTCCCTCAAACACAGTCCATAGCACACAGAAACATTAGGCAAATGTAGAGCTATGTCTTAGACACGGCTCCTGCTGAACTGAGTCACCCACACTATAAATGGTGCTGAACAGAACTATGCACACAGATGCATTTGCCAATGGTAAGGAACTCTGGAGTCCAATAGTTGCGGGGGTGAACAAATGGCCATATATGCCTCTTTATAAAATCTGCTTCCATGTACAATGAGATGTTTGAAAGGAACTGATTACAATGGTGCTCTGCTGCTGCTGCTAAGTCGCTTCAGTCGTGTCCGACTCTGTGCGACCCCGTAGACGGCAGCCAGTGAGGCTCTCCCGTCCCTGGGATTCCCCAGGCAGGAACACTGGAGTGGGTTGCCATTTCCTTCTCCAATGCATGAAAGTGAAAAGTGAAAGTGAAGTCGCTCAGTCATGTCCGACTCTTACCCACCCCATGGACTGCAGCCCACCAGGCTCCTCCACGCATGGGATTTTCCAGGCAAGAGTGCTGGAGTGGGGTGCCATTGCCTTCTCCGACAATGGTGCTCTACTCTCCCCCGACTCCCCCAACTAGTGAGAGTATTTTAAAGCTTAAACAGCAGTCGGTAGAAGAACAAAAAGTACAACCCATTTAGATGGTAAAGATAAGGCTACTGTTATCCGGAGTTATGACAGGAGTGGGAGCCAGTCGCCCTGTTGGTGTTACCAGGAGACAGGGTGAAGATGTGGCACTTGCAGAGAGCTGAAACACTTCACCATGGCACACAGTGGCACCGGCTTTTACCCACAGCATGTCTGCTTATGGTGGGCACTTTTTCTGTAAACACAGAAAGGTGTCAGGGTAGGACTGCCATGGAAAAGCTCCCTATTCAGAGAGCCTGTTCTCTAATTCAGAAAGAGGAAGAAATTAGGTCTTCAGTGCCCAGAGAAATAACCTGGCCAATGATCAGGACCTATTTCTCACCTTAGAATTAGTTAAAAAATAAGTAGCTCTCTAAGGGCCTTTCCTGGTGGCTCAGCAGTAAAAAATCTGCCTGCCAATGCAGTAGATGCAGGTTCAGTCCCTGGGTCAGGAAAATCCCCTGGAGAAGGAAACAGCAAGCCATTACGGTATTCTTGCCTAGAAAATCCCAAGGACAGAGGACCTGGAGGGCTACAGTCCGTTGGGTCACGAGTCGGACACGACTTAGCAACTGAACAACAATAAACAACAACAACAATAAAGCAGCTCTTATAGGAAACTGCCTTCAGCAGGAAGCCCCTTTTCCTTGTCACTTTAGCAGAGATACACTATAACTAACTTTTAAACCAGGCACCCTCACGTTCTACTCATCCCTAGCCCAACACACCTTTCAAATCTTTTAATCACACAATACTTTGCCTAACTGGTCCATTCTTTCTGTAGATCAAAGAAGTAGAAATGAAGAATAAGTAATGAACAAATGACCAGATCTCTTTTCTAGCTTTCCCTTCAGTAATCTGAACAAAATGTGTGACCGAACTGTATGAACAAGATAACACCTAAAGGACGATCACAAGGGTTGGACCAATCTGCACACAGTTGAAGAATGGTGGTGATACTGACACCCTATCTCAATGAGGAACTGAGGTTACTTCCTTGTTTCTTTTAAAAGGTTCTGTTGCTGAGCAGAATCTTTGGAGGTGGTTTCACGGGATGCTGAGTTCATCATCTCCCCAGATGGCTGGCATTTTGATTAAAGGCATCTTTCTTTTCCACCATTTGTGAGTGTGTAATTGATCTTATAAATGGGAAGCAGCCGAACTCAATTCATTCAATAACAATAACAACATGGATATTACTTCTACAATAATAATAATATTATGGACTGGTGTTGCTACCACAATTACTAATGGCTAAAATGTACTGATATTGTTTAAACACGTCTATACATTTGATGACACCCTCAAACTCATGTTGAGATAAGTACAATTACTTTCTCAGTTTTAAAGGCAATTAAACAGAAGCTTGCCCAAGAGCATGTACAGGTAATCAAAGGGCAGAGTAGGATCCAGACAAGGTCTGCCTGAGGACTTGGAAAAAAAAAAACCTATCTTAAAGCATGAAATCTATAAAATCTAAGATACCAAATTATTTAAGTGCACATTCCTTGCAAATTTCATCCCACATACCCAGAGTTTGGTTTGGTACATGGCAAGGGCCACAAAACAGCTATGTGCGGGAAAGGTTTCACTTTATGTGATTTTCCTAAAATTGTAGCAAACCAGACAAACCCCGTCTGCCCAAACCCACCAATGAGCATCACTCACTGCCTTCTCAAGTCTCTTAATTGGCACTGATTATTATACTGTGAGGACTTCCCAGGGGACTCACTGGTAAAGAATGCACCTGCCAAGGAGGAGACATGGGTTCGATTCCTGGGTGGGGAAGATCCCCTGGAGGAGGAAACGGCAACCCACTCCAGTATTCTTGCTGGGGAAATCCTATGGACAGAGGAGCCTAGAGGGCTACAGTCCAAGGGGTTGCAAAGAGTCGGACACAACTGAGCAACTGAACTACAACGTTACGCTGTGAAGACCTACAGGTCATGCATGGCCCAGAAAAATTTGACAGTTTCAACCCTGTTGACAGATACAAAGTAGTTTGACAAAGTGTTTTAGCTTTTGACCTTGGGAAGTCTTTGACCACGTGGAGCATTTCCTGTGATTTTGTTTGGTCGGCCATTATAATTTTAGGACTGTGTTGGAGCTGTATTGCCAGGAAGCAGTTGAAATGTCACCAGCAAAACCAAAACGAAGGAGACTTTCTTCTGCTTTTGGGAAGCTGGAGTATATGTTTTTCCCAATTCCTTCTGCCAAGTACAACAAAAACCCCTCCATTATATATAAAACAAACAAGATGACTCTGGAAAGTGGAAAGAGAACAGGCCTGCTAGAGACCTCAGACCCAAGGAAGGACAGGGTGCAGTGTTCTCTGGGTTTTCTTTTTGCCTCCGATATCCTGCCCCTGGAGTTGAAGAAGCTGGCCTCCTTGAAGTAACAGTAATTGCAACAGTCTCCCTAACCACCCCTGACCCCTGCCTCCGCTCGGTACCTTCCAGAAAGCCTGCTCTCTTAAGCCAAAGCACCAGGAAAGGGTAAGTTTAACAAGACAAAACTTTTATCAGTTACTTCTCTACTGTAGCTCAACATCACAAAAATTCTGGCTGTTTTCAAACCTACAAGAGCCAAACGGGGAGTCCATGTTTCCCTCTTTTCAAGGCTGTGACGGGACACCCCAACATCTGTCTCCAGAATGGAGAGTCAAAAGGGGGCAGGTATTTTCATGACCACTCGTCTGTGTCAGTGAAGCCAAGATAAGGAGCCTGGATTTCTGCCTGCAACTGCCGATCGTGAATTGGCATCCTAACCCATTCCTTGCTAAGTGTTGTCACATAAAGCCATGTGAAAGAGAAGGTTTAAATAAGATCTGGAGTCTTATAATACAAAAATGTCCAGATTTCAACTGAAAATCACTCGTCATACAAAAACCCAAGAAGATCTCAAACTGAATGAAAAACGACAAGAGATGTCAACACTGAGATAATAGAGATGTTAAAATTATCTGACACAATGAATATAAAAATCAACTCAAAATGGTTCACAGACTTTAATGTGACATATAAAACTATAATACTTTTAGGGAAAAAGAAAAAAAAAAACCTAGGAGATAACCTTCAGAATATAGAGCTAGACAAAAAGATTTCTTAAACTTGACATCAAAAGCATGATCCATCAAAGGAAAAATTGATAAACTGGACTTCATCAAAATTAAAAACTTTTTCTCTACAACAAAAAGACCCTGTAAAAGGATGAAAAAACAAGCTACAGAGTGGGATAAAATATTTGTAAATGACATATTCAACCAAGGACAGCAATCCAATTAGAAAAAGGAGAAAAGACATAAAAAGACATTCCACTGAAAGCAATAGATAGATGGCAAAAAAGTATGTGAAAAGATGTTTGGCCTCATTAATTGTTAGGGAAATGCAAGTCAAAACCATGATAAGCTACCACTGCCCACCTATCAGTGTCCCCATCCTTCCCCACTCCCCAAAGCAACAACACTAAATGCTTCTGAGGTTCTGAGAAACTGGGTCATTCATTATACACTGCATATATGAGAATGTAAAGTTATACACCCATTATGGAAATAGGTAAGGCCATTTATTAAAGACCAAAATAGGCGACTACCATACAATCCAGCAACCATACTCCTGGGAGTATTTATCCTAGAGAAATGAAGACTTATGCTTACATAAAAACTTGCATGCAAATGTCTATAGTAGCTTTGTTAGTAACAGCCAAATTCTGGAAACAAGATGGCCTTTGGTATAGCACATCTACACCATGAAAACTCCTGAGTAATAAAAAGGAACAGATACATATATTTTTATATATGTATATATACACATACACAATGACCTGGATGAATTTCTAGAGGATTAAGCTGAGTTAAAAAAAAAAAAAAAGCCAATCACAAAAGTTATGTACTGTATGGTTCTACTTGTATAATATTCTTTTTAAAAATTTTTTAAAAATCATAGTCAATTTACAATGTTGTACCAATTCTCTGTTGTACAGCAAAGTGACTCAAGTACAGCATTCTTAAAATGACAAAATAACAAGAAAAGGAGAACAAATTTTTCGGTTGACAGGCTTAAGAAGGAGGTGAAGATGGGAGAGAATTGAGTTTGGCTATAAAAGGGCAAGATAGGGGATTCTTGGGGTGGTGGAATATTCTGCATCTTGACTGCATTACTGTCGATATCCTAGTTGTGATACTGTGCTACAGTTCTGAAAGACGTTACCATTAGGGAAACTAGATAAAAGGAACATGGAATATCTGTATTATTTTTCACAACTGCATGTGACTCAAATTATCACAAAATAAAAACTTAAGAAAAACATGAGAAGACAGAAAAAAAAATTCAAAACTCCTGCAAACTTTCAAATCCATAATGATCTCCAGTGGTTTTAAGCAAAAACATGTTTTGAGCATTTACTATGGACCAAAGAGTTGCCAAATACACAAAGCTAACCCCATGAGGTAAGTGGCATTTTACACATGAAATTCCACCAGATCATGAGAATAGCCTGCTCTTCTTTTCCTTAATGAGGCAGTACAACTATTACATATATTAGGAAGTTTTTTCATACAATCTTTAACCTTTGTTTCTTAAAAGAAATTGAGTAACTTTGCTTCCCAAACCCAGAGCTTGGCAGGAAGAACCAGGTAAATCTCAGCTCTGAAAGCAGAGAAAATAAAATGCAATACAAGATGGCCATCCTTAAGGCATTCAACCCTGGCAGGACAGCCAGGGTGGGCTTTCTATTTTGTTGCTGTTTGTTGTTTATTCCCTAAGTCCTGCCCAACTCTTTTGCGACACCATGGTCTGTACCCCACTCTGTCCATGGGACTTCCCAGACAAGAATACTGCAGTGGGTTGCCGTTTCCTCCTTCAGGGGATCTTCCAGACCCAGGAATCGAACCTGCACCTCCTGGATTGGCAGGTGGGGTTTTTACTACTGAGACACCTGGGAAACCCTCTATTTCTTTACGTGAAAGAAAAAAAAAATCTTCATCAGGAGCTAGGCAAACATTCTTATGATAGTGGTTCTATAGTGCATGGTTTGTAAAAATAACAGCAAAAGGCTGACATTTTGGTTAATAACCATGAAAACTATAGCATCTACTGCCATTTCTGCAAGTGGTATTTAGAAGAATGTTCTGAATCAGACCTTAAAAAAAAAAAGCCCACACTGGTCAACTGAATGTGAGTTTCAAATGTGAAAATTTATGTACCCATCCATCCATCTCTCTCTCTACACATATAAATATATATACAAATAAACTATCACATAATTTATGTCTTAATATTTATAACTCATATTACATTAGATTCATAAAATAGTGGAGCTTGAAGATATCTCAAAATCACCAAGGCAAGCTTCTATAATTTATAGCTGAGGAAACTGACCTCCCCCACCAACCTGCCACCAAATTAAGATCCTTACTAGCCATAGCGAAAAATTCACAATCAAAACTTAGGACCGTTGACTGCTATTGGTCTGTTTCATTGTTCTAACTTTCTCAAGCAATTTGATGAATGAAAAGAGAATGAATAGTTATCAAGGAGACTGAGGATATAGAGCCACAGATTAACTTCAACTGGGCAAAATGGGGGGGGGGGGGGAGGGAACTGGGCCAATTTGGCCTTTCTGCAATTAGAAATATCTTAATCCAAGATCTTTTAACAAACACGCTTCTTACTTCCATCCCCTGGTAAAACGAAGGTTTTTACATACATTTGAAATGAACATAGATCATCTCCCAAGTTCAGATTCCCCAGATTCTTACAGCAACCCACCCTCAAAGCAACTGAGGCTTTGATAAGCACAACTCTGCTGTTGTGTGCCATGGCCTTACCGTGACATCCTGGAACTGAAGCCTCATGGTGGAGCCAGATGGCTGCGGACGACTGGTGATCTCCAAGATGGTTCTCAGCAGTATGTCCAGCAGGCTGGCCACTATCACATCTATTTCCTCCAGCACAGATTTTTCCTAAAGGAAAAAAAAATAATGTGATCAGGAAACTGTGGCCTAAAATAAGAGTCCTAACAAAGGACTCGAGCTCGTCAGTTCTGGACCTCCCTTAATTTATCTAAGTGAATAACCTTTCATAGAAAACAAAAGGCACAGAGATGTTAACACTTTACCCAAGACTATGTGGCTCCGCAGTGCAGTGGGAACCTGGGATGCAAGTAAAAAGGTGGGGTGATGGTCTGGAACACACCCCAAACTAATCTGGAACACCAGCTATGCCACTAACATGGTGTGTGTCTGTCTGTGAGTTAAGTTTGCCTCTATGGGCCTGACAGTTCACTAAACATCCCCCTTGGTTTTAAGAGTTTGTAATATTTTGATTTCAGATTGTGTTTACATTTACTCTTCTCATCACTGGAGTTGCATGGGTCATTTTCCAAAACTCCTAAGTGCAAATGACTATTCCTATAAAGTGATTTTTCAGTTCAATTCAGTTCAGTGCAGTTGCTCAGTCGTGTCCAATTCTTTGTGACCCCATGAATTGCAGCATGCCAGGCTCCCCTGTCCATCACCAACTCCCAGAGTTCACTCAAACTCACGTCCATCGAGTTGGTGATGCCATCCAGCCATCTCATCCTCTGTTGTCCCCTTCTCCTCCTGCCCCCAATCCCTCCCAACATCAGAGTCTTTTCCAATGAGTCAACTCTTCGCATGAGGTGGCCAAAGTACTGGAGTTTCAGCTTTAGCATCAGTCCTTCCAAAGAACACCCAGGACTGATCTCCTTTAGAATGGACTGGTTGGATCTCCTTGCAGCCCAAGGGACACTCAAGAGTCTTCTCCAACACCACAGTTCAAAAGCATCAGTTCTTCGGTACTCAGCTTTCTTCACAGTCCAACTCTCACATTCATACATGACCACTGGAAAAACCATAGCCTTGACTAGACGGACCTTTGTTGGCAAAGGAATGTCTCTGCTTTTGAATATGCTATCTAGGTTGGTCATAACTTTCCTTCCAAGGAGTAAGCGTCTTTTAATTTCATGGCTGCAATCACCATCTGCAGTGATTTTGGAGTCCCCAAAAATACAGTCTGACACTGTTTCCACTGTTTCCCCATCTATTTCCCATGAATGTAAAGATTAGCAAATAGCATTCAATCTGAATGAATGATGTTAGTTACAGACTGGACTTAATGTCAGTGGCCATGGTGGGACTGCTCTCCCAAAGCAAAATGAATACTATCTAAGCCCCAGGACTTGAGAGAGAGCGAGCAAAATTTTCTGCACTGACTAAAGGTACTGGATTTGAGTTCTTATTATACCTGCATCAGGCAAAGGACTATGATGACAAATGTTTTGTGTAGCAAGAAGATTACTTTTGCAAAGAAAACTTTTACAAAGTATGAGTTTGAAGGACCCTTTTGGCTGGGATTTTTTGATAAACTTTCTTACACTGGAAAGAAAACTACTAAAGATTTCTCCCCAGAACAGAGTTTCTGCTCTGACTTCCTTATAAGATAAGTGCAAAAATTGACCAAAACTTCAACAATGAAATAGGAGGAGAAAAAAAAAAATCATCTGTACTAACACCTGACGTTTTTGGTTTTCTGAGGTAACCTTTTAAACTTACTTCTCACTCTCAGCAATGAGAATTAGCAAAAACATTCTCACTAGGCACGGTATAGCTGTACTTTACTGAATTGGGTGTGTAAAAAGCAATGGTCCCTCCTATGCAGGCATCTTGCACCATACTTTCAGACAGAGTTTCTGGCCTTTTTCTCTCAAGGGCCAACTCTGTTCCCACCAAAGAACCGATGCTTTTGAAATGCGGTGCTGAAGAAGACTCTTGAGAGTCCCTTGGACAAGCAAGGAGATCAAACTAGTCAATCTAAAGGAAATCAACCCTGAATACTCATTGGAAGGACTGACGCTGAAGCTGAAGCTCCAATGCTTTGGCCACCTGATGCAAAGAGCCGACTCACTGGAAAAGACCCTGATGCTGGGAAAGAGTGAAGGCAGGAGGAGAAGGGGGTGACAGAGGATGAGATGGTTAGATAAGCATCACTGACTCAATAGACATGAGTCTGAGCAAACTCTGGACGACGGTGAAGGACAGAGGAGCCTGGTGTGCTGCAGTCCATGTGGTCACAAAGAGTTGGACATGATTTAGCAACTGAACAACTGTTCCCACAGTACTAGAGTCCTGTGTCCAAGACTTCTACTGGAAGCACATGCCAGCTGGCTGTGGAGCTCTTCAGAAGGTGATCATAACTCTGAGGGAACGAAAATGGGGAAACGATAGCATGCTAGTAAGTGGGAGGCAGAGAAACAGGCATCCCAACATTCACTGCCAATCCTGCTTTGTAAAAGTTGTTACAGATAAGGCTGCATAGTAAACAGGTGCAAACTGATGGAACTAAACTAGGACATCCTTCGCACATGGACTTCACACCAGACCTCTGAACCATGAGCATGCAGGGGGTTACCCCTGTTTATAAGCAAGCATGCGATTTTTCTCTGTTGACACTGCATCGTCTAATACAAACTGCAATTCCTCAAGAGTCAGGAACATTGACAGGAATTCCTAGAGCCATGACAATGGAGTGATTAGATACCACCAGGCTCTTGGGCCTCTCTTTAGCTTTCACTATGTGTACAGGGCTTGGCCCAAGGCCTGTGGCCGAGCTCTGACCATCATCATCCAGTCTTTCACTGAATGGGCCCAAACAGACTGTCTTTGCAAGCAATAATTTATTCTTGCGAAAGAGGATTTATCAAGATTAAAGACACATGTGGGAGGCTTTGAGATTTCTAATTTTTCTCATTGGGTATTCAGTTCTTTCTTGAAATACAAGTTTAAGACATGCAGGTTATTTGGGGCTACAGCCATCCTACAAGGTTAAAAAAAAGAAATTCCTTTAGAAGAAAAGTAAAAAGTCCAACACAGAGGGAAATGAAAACGAGAGTCTCAAAGGATGATTCTTTGGTGTGTTTTCTCAGAAGACTTAAAATTTTCTTTCCAGAAGCCATCTGATGGGCACTATATCCTATAACCTGTGTTTACTTACTGAGCTATTCTTCTTGATGAGACAAAATACGTTGCTAAGGATCCGTGCACACATGATCAGGTCCTTCTGTTCTTGCAAGTGCATGTGGAGGTGATGTAACACGACAGGTAAGAGAATGTACCGGGAATCTGGAAGGAGAAGAAGTATTAGTGTCATATTTAACAGGCCCACGCAAACCTCGTGCAAATCCTTTTCTACTCTGTAATTTTAATTGCTAAATTATTAACACATATAGTTAGAAAAGTATTCATTCTACAAAGTTGATACTGAAAAACAGTAGTCCCTTCTCCAACCCATGACTACTGGCCTTTCACTCTTTTATTGAAACAGGTTGGTTTGTTTGTTTGTTTTTACTACCAAATACCTAAATAGCATCCTTTTCTTTCTATCTCTGGACTTTTCATTGAGATGGATCATCGACTCACTTCTTACTATGGTAGATGAGAATTTAGTTTTTTTGTTTTGTTTTTTTAACCGCTTTTTCTTCTCTCCAGCCTCTTAAAAGAGTTATATCACAATTTCTGGCTAAATTAACACTTTTCATTTCCTGCTATTTTGATTTCCAACCCTTTCTCCATGATCAGATTTTTGTTTTATTTTTGTTTCTCTTTCTGAAAGCTTTCAGGAAATTATTCCTTCCAATTCAAAACTTCACAATCATATACTTTGTCATGGCTTTTAAAATCTATAAACTCATGCCCTTTAGTTCTGGGAACTTGCCTTGAATTATTTCTAGTATTATTTCCTTCCTGCTACTGTTAGTTCTTCTCTCTTCTGCCTGGAACTTTGACTATATTCATGTCATGACGATCTTAAACTATCTTCTACTTTTGTTGAATATCTTTTCATATTTTTGATCTCTAATTTGTCATAAGTATTGAAATAGTAAGGTGATAAGTAATCTAAAAATTGACTTATATGCAGTATATATTCCAATATTTTGAAAAAGTAACAGTGAATATGCCTGTTGTCCTGAAGGTTTATTTTTCAATGTGATGTCATGAACACAAAATTACTGCCTATCTTGGGTCCATAATGGGAATTTTATTTATAGGATGTGCCCACTTGCAAATACCCCAGGCCATCCTGCTTGGTTTTCTAAAACATGTCATCTGTGAAACAATTCAAATGAATTAATTTTGGTTTACAAAAATCTATTTGTCTTATAGACAGCTTGTATAAGCTATAATCCCACCTCACTCATTCAAGGAAAAATGGATAAGCTAAATAACTCTATATCTATTAAAGAAACTCAACTTGCTATTAGGAGTATACAAGGAAAATTCCAGACCCAGGTGGCTTCTATGAGTTCTATGAAGCAATATTTAGAAGAAAGCATATCAAGTCTACATAAATCCTCCCAGAAAATAGAATAAACAGGGTATACAATTAACTCATTTTATGAGGCCAGTATTATCTATGCCAAAATTAGTCAGACATTTTAAGACAAAACTATAGATTTGCTATCTCTCATCAACATAGATGCAAAAGTTCTTATAAAATTTTAGCATAATACACATACAGTGATTAAATAGGTTTATCCTGGGAATGAACGATTGTTTTAACATTTGAAAGTCAATCAATCATCCTAGAGGAGAACATAGGCAAAACACTCTCCGACATAAATCACAGCAGGATCCTCTATGATTCACTTCCCAGAATACTGGAAATAAAAGCAAAAATAAACAAATGGGATCTAATTAAAATTAAAAGCTTCTGCACAACAAAGGAAACTACAAGCAAGGTGAAAAGACAGCCTTCGGAATGGAAGAAAATAATAGCAAATGAAGCAACTGACAAACAACTAATCTCAAAAATATACAAGCAACTTATGCAACTCAATTCCAGAAAAATAAACGACCCAATCAAAAAATGGGCCAAAGAACTAAATAGACATTTCTCCAAAGAAGACATACAGATGGCTAACAAACACATGAAAAGATGCTCAACATCACTCATTATCAGAGAAATGCAAATCAAAACCACAATGAAGTACCATTTCACACCAGTCAGAATGGCTGCGATCCAAAAGTCTACAAGCAATAAATGCTGGAGAGGGTGTGGAGAAAAGGGAACCCTCTTACACTGTTGGTGGGAATGCAAACTCGTACAGCCACTATGGAGAACAGTGTGGAGATTCCTTAAAAAACTGGAAATAGAACTGCCTTATGACCCAGCAATCCCACTGCTCAACACGCTCACTGAGGAAACCAGAACTGAAAGAGACACGTGTACCCCAATGTTCATCGCAACACTGTTTATAATAGCCAGGACATGGAAGCAACCTAGATGTCCATCAGCAGACAAATGGATAAGAAAGCTGTGGTATATATACACAATGGAGTATTATTCAGCCATTAAAACGAATACATTTAAATTAGTTCTAATGAGGTGGATGAAACTGGAGCCGATTATACAGACTGAAGTAAGCCAGAAAGAAAAACACCAATACAGTATACTAATACATATATACGGAATTTAGAAAGATGGTAATGATAACCCCGTATGTGAGACAGCAAAAGAGACACAGATGCATAGAACAGACTTTTGGACTCTGTGGGAGAGGGAGAGGGTGGGATGATTAGGGAGAATGGCATTGAAACATGTATACTATCATGTAAGAAACAAATCGCCAGTCTAGGTTTGATACAGGATACAGGATGCTTGGGGCTGGTGCACTGGGATGACCCAGAGAGACGATATGGGGAGGGAGGTAGGAGGGGAGTTCAGGATTGGGAGGTCATGTATACCCATGGCAGACTCATGTCAATGTATAGCAAAACCAATACAATATTGTAAAGTAAAATAAAGTAAAATTTTAAAAAAATTAAAAAAAAAATTAAGCACAATAAAGCCTAAACGGAATCAGACTGCCAAAAAAAAAAGGAAAGTCAATCAATGTGATTCATTATATTAGCAGATATATGAAAAATGTGAAAAATTCAGCATCCATTAATGATAAAAGGTGATAATTAAAGAATAATAGATAGTTTTCTCAAATTAATAAAGGGCATTGATGAAATACCGTTAGCTAACATAATAGTAAAAGATTGAATGCTTTAAGATCAAAAATAAAGCAAGGAAGGCCAATTTCACCAATTCAACACTGCACTGGATTCCTAGCCAGTATAATAAGGTATATCCATAAGTGAAAAAATGGATGATCCTGTATCCTAATAAAAATTTTAAGTATTCACAATTTGGAAAGCACCTTTATGGATGTTTGCCTGACTTCTCTTGTCTTCTTGATTTCTTTCAGTAGTGAGGTTGGGAGTTATATTTCTTTTAATGCCTGCCACTGGGCTACCAACACAATGAGGTCCGGCCTGAGGTTTACCGCCAAAACAAACCACATAAGTCACAGTCATGCTTCACTTTCAGAAAATGAACACAAAGTGTTAAAATTCAGTAGAACTCATTGCAGGCTTCCCTGCAACAGGAAGCCTTACCAGGGAACTTCAGTGAAACTGAAAGCGAAAGTCACTCTGTTCTGTCAGACTCTTTGTGATCCCATGGACTATTCTCCAAGCCGAAATACTGGAGTGGGTAGCCTTTCCCTTCTCCAGCTGATCTTCCTGATCCAGGAATGGAACCGGGCGGATTCTTTACCAGCTGAGTCACCACGGAAGCCCAAGAATACTGGAGTGGGTAGCCTATTCCTTCTCCAGGGGATCTTCTCAACCCAGGAATCAAACCAAGGTCTCCTGCATTGCAGGTGGATTCTGTACCAGCTGAGCTATACTTACAAAACAATTACTTGACAAGAACAAAGAAAAGGAAACTGAAAGCTTAAATGACAGGAGTCACTGCCTAGTGATGCTTAATTAGAAAGGAAGATAAAGCTCATCTGATATGTTCCTGCAGCCAGTGGGATTTGATTTCTAAAATTCAATTTGCAACCAACTGTTAAGGAAATCTCTACTGCCAAAATGTAAGGCAGACAAATAATTAGTGTGTGGTGTGTGAAAAAGAAATATATGAGTTGCCTGAAGATTTGCTGCTTCTCCATTACTAGGGCAATATCAGCCAATGCACACGATAGAATCGAGGGGTAAATCCCAAAAGAGCTGACTGGTTAAAATGCTAATTCTTACCTTTAAAACGAAACACCTGGAGTCATCAAGAAGGCTCAAAGGAAAACAGAAAAAGGCTCAAAGAAAAAACAAAACACAGACTTGAACATACAGGAAGTTTCTAAACAGTAGACTCTGTTATGCAGGTTCTGTCCTTGAAAGGGTCAAAACACTCAGATTCAGATTCTCAGATAGAGCTCACTGTATGGTGTGTCTTACTTTTTATTTTGTCTGTACACAAAGAGATAAAGCCAGCTCCCATTCAGTTCAGTTCAGTTCAGTTCAGTCGCTCAGTCATGTCTGACTCTTTGCGACGCCATGAATCGCAGCACGCCAGGCCTCCCTGTCTATCACCAACTCCTGGAGTTCACTCAAACTCACGTCCATCGAGTTGGTGATGCCATCCAGCCATCTCATCCTCTGTTGTCCCCTTCTCCTCCTGCCACCAATCCCTCCCAGCATCAGAGTCTTCTCCAATGAGTCAACTCTTCGCATGAGGTGGCCAAAGTACTGGAGTTTCAGCTTCAGCATCATTTCCTCCAAAGAAATCCCAGGGCTGATCTCCTTCAGAATGGACTGGTTGGATCTCTTTGCAGTCCAAGGGACTCTCAAGAGTCTTCTCCAACACCACAGTTCAAAAGCACCAATTCCTCGGTGCTCAGCCTTCTTCACAGTCCAACTCTCACATCCATACATGACCACTGGGAAAATCATAGGCTTGACTAAACAGACCTTAGTCGGCAAAGTAATGTCTCTGCTTTAGAATATGCTATCTAGGTTGGTCATAACTTTTCTTCCAAGGAGTAAGCGTCTTTTAATTTCATGGCTGCAGTCACCATCTTCAGTGATTTTGGAGCCCCCCAAAATAAAGTCAGCCACTGTGTCCACTGTTTCCCCATCTATTTCCCATTAAGTGACGGGACCAGATGCCATGATCTTCGTTTTCTGAATGTTGAGCTTTAAGCCAACTTTTAAACTCTCCACTTTCACTTTCATCAAGAGGCTTTTAGTTCCTCTTCACTTTCTGCCATAAGGGTGGTTTCATCTGCATATCTGAGGTGATTGATATTTCTCCCGGCCATCTTGATTCCAGCTTGTGCTTTTACCAGCCCTGCGTTTCTCCTGATGTACTCTGCATAGAAGTTCAATAAGCAGGGTGACAATATACAGCCTTAAAATACTCCTTTTCCTATTTGGAACCAGTCTGTTGTTCCATGTCCAGTTCTAACTGTTGCTTCCTGACCTGCATATAGGTTTCTCAAGAGGCAGGTCAGGTGGTCTGGTATTCCCATCTCTTTCAGAATTTTCCACAGTTGATTGTGATCCACACAGTCAAAGGCTTTGGCATAGTCAATAAAGCAGAAATAGATGTTTTTCTGGAACTCTCTTGCTTTTTCAATGATCCAGCAGATGCTGGCAATTTGATCTCTGGTTCCTCTGCCTTTTCTAAAACCAGCTTGAACATCTGGAAGTTCACGGTTCACGTATTGCTTCTGTGGTGACTCAGCTGGTAAAGAATCCGCCTGCAATGCAGGAGACCCCGGTTCCATTCCTGGATTGGGAAGATCATCTGGAGAAGGCTTCAGATCCCATTAGCAATTTTCGAAAGGTGTGGGACTAGGAAGAGGAAGCAGCAGCTAAGAAATGCTGATAAACTAACTTCCTCCTTGAGGTTAATTTCAAGGAAAGTTCTCATTTTTGTTCCTCTAGCAACAAAGCTTTAGACAATCATCCTTGTAGTCCTCTGTCCCCTAGTGAGTGAGGGCCGTGAGTCCTGTAGGGGCATGCAGGGTTTCCAGCCATTCTCCACCAACTGTCCCAGTATAGGCTGGACACCAGCAGGACTCCCAAGCAGGTGCTCTGTGGCAGCCTCAGGATGCGGAGATGGTACCCCAGGTGGGCAGGGGGTCCGGCTGTGGCTGGCTGCAGGGAAGCACCAGCAGGACAGAAAGCCCTGAAATCAGAGTTGGTTTAGGCCTTTGTGATCCAAGATACCAGGAAATTAACTGCTAATGTCACAGACATCAACAGAACCTGCAAACAAGCCCTTCAGACACTGGTGGACAGAAAATGCTCAGAATGGACAGGACTGATGATGATTTAGGGGCTTCCTGCCATGCACACACAGTCAGTACCACACAGGTAGGCAACAGCCCAGGGCTAGGAATGATCTCTGCATGGCCCAGGTTTCTTATCCAGTGGATTCAATCTCCCACCCTTAAAGCAAAATACTAAGGAATGCAGAGGAACCAGAGATCAAACACCAGCATACCCTGGATCATGGAGAAAGCAAGGGAGTTCCAGAAAAACATCTACTTCTGCTTCATGGCTATGCTAAAGCCTTTGAGTGTGTGGATCACAACCAACTGTGGAAAGTTCTTAAAGAGACAGGAGTACCAGACCACCATACCTGTCTCCTGAGAAACATGTATACAAGTCAAGAAGCAAGTTAGAACCTGACATAGAACAACTGACTGGTTCAAAATTCTGAAAGGAATGTGACAAGGCTGTATACTGTCACCCTGCTTATTTAACTCATATGCAGAGCACATCATGAGAAATGCTGGACTGGATGAAGCACAAGCTGGAATCAAGATGGCCGGAAGAAATATCAACGACCTATATGCAGATGATACCACTATAATGGCAGAAAGTGAAGAGTAACTAAAGGACCTCTTGATGAAGGTGAAAGACGAGAGTGAAAAAGCTGGCTTAAAACTCAACATTCAGAAAATTAAGATCATAGCATCCAGTCTCATCACTTCATGGCAAATAGAAGGGGAAAAGCAGGGAAGCAGTGACAGATTTTCTCTTCCTGGGCTCCAAAATCACTGTAGACAGTGACTGCAGCCATGAAATTAAAAGACACTTGCTCCTTGAAAGAAAAGCTATGACAAACTTAGATAGCATCTTAAAAAACAGAGACATTACTTTGCCGACAAAGCTATGGTTTTTCCAGTAGTCATATATGGATGTGTGAGCGCTGAAGAACTGACACTTTTGAACTGTGGTGCTGGAGAAGACTCTTGAGAGTCCCTTTGACGGCAAGGAGATTAAACCAGTCAATCCTAAAGGAAATCAGTCCTGCATATTCATTGGAAGGACTGATGCTGAAGCTGAAACTCCAGTACTTCGGCCACCTGATGCGAAGAACTGACTCACTTAAAAAGACCCTGATGCTGGGAAAGATTGAAGGAAGGATGAGAAGGGGATGACAGAGGATGAGACGGTTGGATGGCATCACTCACAAAATGGATATGAGTTTGAGTAAGCTCCGGGAGTTGGTGATGGACAGGGAGGCCTGGCATGCTGCAGTACATGGGGTCACAGAGAGTCAGACACGACTGAGTGACTGAACAATTCCTGCTCCATCCTGATCCTGGTCATGACCTAGTACATAGCATTCATGAAGCATTTATCAAGTGTCTATTACGCACCAGGCACTGTTATGGAAGCTAGAGATAAAACTGTCTTCAGGATAAATACAACCCATGTTATTTTACACTCTTCTGGGATGAGGGGGGAGAGACAGACTTGAAACAACTAAATCACCAATTCTTCAGTTATTACAGATGCATTAGGTTATCCAAGAAGTAAAAAGCCAAAGAATGAGACTGATAATGGGATGGGTGAGGCAGATAAGAGATTTCTTGAGAAAATGAGAGTTCAACTGAATCCTGAAGGGTAAAGATGGATCAACTTGATTCAGATTTCAGAACAGTAGAAAGTCGGTTCCAAGTAGAGTGAAGTAACACTGAGAAGGGACCAGGTGGGTGGGCAGGGCATTCTCATTCTACTTTGAGGGGAAAAAGAGCATTCTTCATTCCTGCAACTCCGTGCATCTTTACAAGGCCTGTCTGCTACAATGTAAGCTGTGGTTAATAGAAAAGTTGTGAGCAAGTGGCATTTTCTAACGTGAAAGAAATTTAATTACAGTGCAAGAAAAGTCAATACTCAACTCAGCTTTACCTAAAGTTCAAAGAAAGAAAAGCTACAGGCACTCATCACCTGTAGTAAGATTTTATTCTTCAAGTCATCAAATTAATAGATACACCATCACACATCCTTTTTTTTATATTGTGGCCTAAAATGGGGGGGTGGGATGGACAGGTAGAGGCATTCGTTCCCAGAATAAACTTTAAAAACAGTCTTATGGGGACTTTCCTATGGTCCAGTGGCTAAGATGCCACAGTCTCAGTGCAGGAGGCCCCAGTTTGATCCCTGCCCAGGGAACCGGATCTTGCATGCCACAACTGAGACCTAGTGCAGCCAAATATTAAAAACAACAACAACAAAGATGTCCTTACAAACAGTCTTACAGTCCACCTTCCTCCCTTTCTCCTTTACTTTTTCATTGCGGCTATCAAGTCCACAAAAGAGCTAACAGAGAACTGGGGGGTTTCTGGCAAAAGGAAAAAACAATGACTTCTGGGTACTTTCTCACGAAATCCCTAAGACACCTGGTTCTTCAGTTTGTGGGAACAGAAAGCAGCATCAGCATGTTTCTTATCACTACACACTCAGTGCGTTTATGCTCACCTCTATTATCTACACCGTGGTTTGCCTGAGAAACTGCTCAATTATCCCAAAGTAAAAACACGTATGACCTTATCTTAGCAAGCAAATAGCTTGGGAATGACCGCAGACCTCTGCTGAACAAGTCAAGCACCAAGCGATGGGGCCCAGTGAAAACGGAGGCAAAACCACAGTCCCCCAGAGCCTGCCCTGTGGTCTGAGAAGACTCAGCGCCCACCTTCTCACTCCCCCAACTTCAACTGCCACTCAGCTCCCATTCGCCATGCTTCTGCCTCCCCCTGCCTCAACCTCTGTCCTTCAAATCTGCTCTTTACTCATGGCAAGCTGTCTTCTCCAGCATCACTGAGACCTTTTCCTGGCCTTCGAAAAACAGAAAGAATAGAATTGTGGGGAGAAAAGGAAAAGTGAGCAGCTCAACTTTTATACCTTAAATAAGCCTGCCTGGACCCCAGATGACTTAGACATGGAACACCAAGCTGCTTAAATTTCAAATCTGAGCTAAGTCTTTCAGGTCTGGTCAGCTACCCTAGACTTTCACCTTGTGGGACTCTGCCTAGCCGTAGAATGCCTCCAGCCCTGAGGCTGCCCTCTGCCTCTTAACTCAAGATGGCTTGAACCTTCCTACCACCTTCCTACCTTTGTTGTTCCCTTCTGTGGTGTTGACCTTGTGTGTCCCTCTTTGCCTTCTGTGAGTGTTAATTTCTAATATAAGCTCAACTGGGAGTATTCTGCAGCCATACTGCTTCCTTTGCATATCTCCTCCACTTTTTTTCTCTTTGGGGTTTGCACTGGTTAATTTTATATGTCAGTTTGTGCCATGGGAGGTATTGGTTAAATGGTATTTGGTTAAATGCTATCTTTGGTGTGCCAGTGTATTTCTTCATGAGAATTATGTGTGATTTGGTAGGCTAAGTAAACCCCAACATGGGTGGGCCTCACCTAATCCGTTGAAGCTCTGAATACAAGAAAAGGTGGAGTAAAGAAGAGTTTACTCTCTGCCTGTCATTCAGCTTAGATATCCACCTTCTCCTGCCTTCAGATTTAGACTGGAACTTATACAAACACCTCTCCTGGTTTTTAGGCCTTGGAACTCAGACTAGAACTATGTCACCAACTTTGAATTTCCAACTTGCTAACTGCAGATTTTGGGACTTCTCAGCAGCCTCCACAAACACATAAGACGATTCCTTACAATAAATCTACACACACACACACACACACACACACACACACACACACACAAATTGTATCTACTTCTCTGGAGAAGCCTAATATAGGATTCTAGTACAGTGACAACTTTCAGAACTTTCTATCTTTCCTAAGGAGCTTGTAACATCTATAGTCTTGTTTTCCAAAATATTCTGAAATCTATTTTCTTAAAGCATGGGCTGACTGTACTCTGTACGCCTTTCTGGCTAATATGAATGCCCCAGAAAATGAGGTCACTTTCTCAGATCCTTCTCACTTCTCTATCACTAACCAGTTCATCTTTGTTGATCAGAATTCAGCTCAGAGTAGCAATTATCTCTGCCATACTCAGTGTTCTGAGAAATGGAACTGTCATTAAGGCCATCATGACTTAAATACTTTGTCTTCAGCTCAATACATAGCCAGTTGATATGTGTAATGTACTTATCCCTATTTTATTTTCCCCTGTTCAGATTTATAATTTTAATCAGCAAAGCATCATTTGTAACTTCCATCTGGCCAAGATGTGTGTACTCATATAACAGTAGGACTTCATGTTCCATTTATTTTACTTCCAACAAGTAAATAAAATTCATAGACTCCTGAGTGTTTTTGCCTTTTATATATGGAGCTATACCATCACACTGCTTTTAAACTGTTGGTTTTACCCCTATGTAGGAGGCAGAATAAATTGTTCCCCTCAAAGATATCTACATCTTAATTCTCGGAACCTGTGAATATGTTATGTGAATAGATTATGTTAAAGAGATTTTTCTGAAATGATTAAAATAAGGATGCTGAGCTGGGGAGATTATCCTGAATTATCTAGGTGGGACCCATGTAAACATAGAGGTCCTTACAAGTGAAAGCAGCTAGACCATCAGAGATGTGAAGATGCTAAACTGCTGGCTTTAAAGATGAAGGAGGGGGGCATGTAGGCAGCCTCTAGAAGCTGTCAGAGGCAAGAAAACAAATTATTCCCTAGACAGTACACGAAGGAATGTTGCTCCATCCACACCCTGATTTTAGGCCAGTGAGAAGCATTTTGGACTTCTGCCCTAAGGAAATGTAACATAAGAAATTTGAGTTACATGAATCCACTAAGTTTGTGGTAGTCGCTGTGGTACCAGCAGGAAACTAACAGGTCAAAACTTATCTAAAACATGAATCTGATTTCACCATCGTTTGGTGATGCTATTCATGGTTTTTCCTTGTTGCTGTTGTTATGGTTCCTGGGTAATTTTTTTTTTACCACTAGTGCCACCTGGGAAGCTCAGTGAGTCACTAATCCCATCTTCCTGGGGGCACTGATGGAAGTCAAGCCTCTTACTAGGATCTGTGAATGTGCTTCAATGTGTTCCATTGATCGCGAGTCACATTGTTTCTCAGAAGTTTATGTTTCCCCATAATTACCTTCCACGAGGAGTGTCCCACAGAACACGTGAAGCGGGCTTCCCCTCCCCCTCTTCCACATCACTAATCCCCAGCACTGGAGGCCTTTCGGGGTTCACGTTCCCTGGGTCTGAGTCCTTCTATTCTGGCCCCAGTAAATAATCTCACCACCTCCCACAGAGACCCAGTATGATTTCTCTACCACCTCCTGAGCATCAGTAATCAACAGGGAACTGAGTCCACAGACAGAACACATCTCCTAGGGGCAATAATGAACAAAAATAATTTCCTTACATTTAAAAATGGTTTTCATTATCTACGTTGCTCTGTGTCAGACTTTAACCTAACAAAGAATTATCTAGCCAGTAAGAGAGAAATATGGTAAAAATCACCAATTCCTCTGATAGGAGAATGAACTCTTCTTAGTTTGGTAATTGATATTGACAGAATTGATATTCTAGTCAAATCTGGATGTCTAGTTGGGACCTTCATCCTTTCTACTTCATACCGCCTATTCTCCACCCTCAAGGAAGGCCTAATCACTGCAGAAGAACCCTAGGGCTCTGAGGGGTGCAGTCTGAAAACTACTGCACGAAGCATCTTTCTTTCCAGGATGAGATGTGTTTTCGTGGGGAGAAATCAGAAGGCTGAAGCCTCTTTCATTGAAACGTTATCTCAGAAAAAAATCAGAAACATACTAACAGTCTATCAACAGGAGAAAAGATAGATTAACCACGATATACAAATACTCATGGGACTACTGTATAACAGGAAAAAAGAACGAGAGCTACGTCTAATAGCATGGAAGAATTAACAAGTGCAATGTTAATCAAAAAGAAGCACTCTACAGAATGACATTCAAGATCATATTACATAAAGACTAAAAGATGAAAAACTTGAAAAGGTAAAACCTGATGCTTTTATAGTGATAGAATAAAGGCATAGAAAACAGAAATGAATCTGACAGTGGAAACCTTTGAAAAGGTAAAGACTGATGCTTTTATAGTGATAGAATAAAGGCATAGAAAACAGAAATGAATCTGACAGTGGAAACATATATGAAGGAAGTGAGTATATACAAGAGGGCCTAGTTCTATAATGAGAAATCTCTTAGAAGATCTAAAGTAACTATCTCCCATTGTTGAGGTTTATTATGCTCTAGTCTAGTTTCTATGTTTAAAGTGTTTCACAATAAAATAATGTAAAAATGGTTTCTTAACTCTATTTTAGACCTATGTCAAAAATACAACACACACGTATATGTATTCATGTGAAAAGAGATTTCTCAAAAAAATAATTTTTAAAAGTTTTTGATTCAGTGATAATGATGGAAACCTTTTAAAATAAAATTCAAAGTGAGACTGGCATTTTATTATTTAAAAAAAAATAACAAAACCTAGAGGAAAACAAGATGTGCTTCCCTCATAGCTCAGTCGGTAAAGAATCTGCCTGCAATGCAGGAGACCTGGGTTCGATTCCTGGGTTGGGAAGATCCCCTGGAGAAGGAAACGGCAGCCCACTCCAGTATTCTTGCCTGGAAAATCCCATGGACAGAGGAGCCTAGCAGGCTACCATCCACGGGGTCGCAAGAATAAGACATGACTTAGCAGCTAAACCAAAAAAAAATTATGACAAAATCAACTTAGCAAGTAGTCCCTTGCTATTAGGATAAAATATATAAAAAATGACAACACACTGAAACTTTCACTCACTTTCAGAACACATATTGATGGGAAACTTCTAAGGACAATTGAGATCAACAAACAAGGATTATAGCAGGTTCCTGTAGGCATCTCAGAAATTTTTAATTTTGTTGAATGTTAAAAGAAAAAAAATCTACAGCAAGGAAAAAAGCATGCCCTACACTACAACTTGTTGTGATCTGAATTAACAATTTAATTATTAGAATTTTCACTCTTTCCAGAAATAAAGTTTTAAGAGCCATACTTTTGTGTCTGACTATTTAATAAACTCATTCTACCATCCAAATACACAATGCTTCTGAGAAAGAAGTTTTTAGTTTCCTTTTTAAATTGCTTCTGCTGGCCTATGACTAGAAAATGTAAGTAATGGCTTTCTAGAGACACTCTTTCATCTGAGAAACCCAACACCTTACCTGGGTTGGTATAGAGCTGGCTTTCCACAGTCTTGCCAATGCACTGCAGTTTAACGGCCTGCAGGGCGTCATCCACGTGCACGATGGTCGGCAGACTGCCCAGGGTGTCCTGGACCAAGTTGGCCACCTCCCGGACGTCAAAGAGCTTCAACAGCTCCGAATACACAGCTGGGAAGGAGCTCAGAAACACAGCCTTTAAAAGAAGAAATTTAAGTCAATTCCCAGATATGCCCTGAGAAATCAGCTATAAAAATGTCAGTGAGTTTAAGACTGTGACAAATATTTTTAAATGGTAGGAAATAGAACGTCAAATGCTTCTGGTACCCAAATCTAAAAAGACTAAAAGGGCAAAATTTAGGGGGAAAAGGCATACCAAAATGGAGCAATTTTTCAAAATATGCAAAGGTACAACATAGTAAAAACTGGGAAATCCTGTAAAACAACCGACATTAGCAAAGTGATGGAAAAAACCCCCACAGATTCAGCAGAAGGCAGCGTGATCACATGGAAGGAATACTCAGCCAAGACCTGGATTGTAATTATTTATGTTTCATTCTTTTTGGAGAAGCTTTCTCAAGTGCTCATTTAAATCTCATTTACCTTTAAGAAGCCAAACACATTAATTCCCTAAAACACTCAATTTATGATTAAAGAAAAAACATAGGACATCAGAAAGCATAAGATTATATGTAGGACTAGCCTGACTTCTAATCAACTCTGTGACCTTGGGCAAGTCATTTAATCCCCTAGGTTTCAGTTTCATCACCTGTAAAATGACAAGATCATTAGCATAATCCCTCAGGTTACTTCAAGATCTAATGAAAATCCAAAACTGTGTGTATTTAGAACAATATTGTTTACATAAATAAATAAACCTGATCATTATTTTTTTAAAGAAAAAAAATAGATGCTAACATCAAACCCTGAAGGGCATACTTTAAAAATTGGGCTAAGACTGTACATCAAAACAAACTCAGCCTTTTAAAATTCCACAAAAGGAGGGCAATGGAAAGAAAAATTGATCAACCACCTGGTGGAGGAAGAGGCACATGTTTCTAATATGCTGAGAATCAACGGCTGTCGGATTTACCAATGAGATCTGACACCAGCAGAAAGTGGGTCAGGTCTACATGTGCTGATGATTCAAACACAGAATTGAATTCAAATTTGTGGACTTTGGTATCTACCTATATAGCAGTAGCAGAAATATGTTGAAGAGCCGAGACCTGTTTCTGATGTCGGAACCATCAGAATGTTCAAGGTGCTAGGGTCAACAGCTATGTTCTCCCTTTGGCTTTTAAAAATTATAGATCTACTTGAATGCTTTTAAAATTAATAACCAGATATTTTTTGGTAAAGAGTATATTTATATAACCTTCATTTCACTCTGCAAAGAACTGAGTCATAAGATTAAGCTTAAAAAAATTAAATGAGGCCAGCTTTCTGATCACTAAAAAGTCACCTAACTTGATGTTCCTCAGAACTCCGTTAATGTATGTGTCAATTCTTTATTTATACCTCTTTATTTCAAAAAGATATTTGTGCCTGCAGTGTAACATGCAATTATTAAAAAGGATAAAGAAAAAGACCTTGTGATGAGGGTAGAAAGAGACTTGCACAGGTATCTAAGCTAAAGATTTTTACTGCAAATAATAAAAACATGATATTGTTTGATCTTCCTGGTGTCCAAGACAAAAAGAGAAAAGATAATTAATAGGAATTTGGGGCAGGGTCTCAGGGCTCAATGTCTTCCACCATTCTTCTTTTCTTGGGGTTCCCACGGTAGAGAGCTGTCCTTGGAATCGACTACAGACAGCTGAGTTAGCCTTCTGTCCTGCTCCCAAGGAAAGAATTATTAGCAGGTGGGGCTTAGGCCAGGAGGACCAAATGAACCTCCTAGCAGTATCAGCTCTACAGAAAAGCTGTCTACTGATCCAACTGGAAGGATTGCTGGGATGGCCTATTCTGCCTCCAGGAGACAGAATTTGCTGAGTTGTAACTCACATGGAAAAAATCCAAAATGGAGCAAGGAAACTGGGACTTTTGTGTTGAAGGCAAGAATCCAGACCAAAGGCTATCCTTGGCTCTGGAAACGGTAGGCAGAGTTCCAAGATGATCTCCAAGAAACCTGTCCCCTGATGCTGTTCCCAGGCAGAAGTGTTCTCTGACATATGGTGGGGGAATTCAGAGATCTGAAGCATGAGAAAGATTTGATAAACTGTGCCTGGCTTTGAGGATTGGAGGGGCCATACACCAAGGAATGTGAGTGGTCTCCAGGAGCTAAGAGCTAAGAGCTCCTTCCCCACCTCTGGTTGACAGTCAGCAAGGAAATGGGACTCTCACTCATAAGGAAACTGATTCCTGTCCAAAGTCTGAAAGATCTAGAAGGTGAATTCCTCCCAAGAGCCTCCAGGTAAGCCGTCAAAGCTTGCTTTTGGCTACAAGAGACCCTAAGCCAAAAAGCCAACCACATCTTTTGATCTACAGAATCTGACCTGATAAATGGGTGTCATCTAACACCAGCATGGCCATTTGTTGTGCAGTGACAGAAACCTAACATATTGGATCAACCAGATTAGTGACACCTTCCATCTTAGAAGAGAGAGCTATGAACGTGTGGGGTCAAAGGGGGACTTGGAATGGGAAGAAGTGTTTAAAATTCTCCTTCCTCCCGAAATATAGAGGGGCAAAGTCCTCCTTGCTTAATGAAGAAAACTAACCACTTCTTTATATAAATTTTCTCTTAGCACCAAACTAAGAAACTATGTACACGTTTTATGTATTACCTCTTGATAAAAAGCTAACAGTCGAAAAAGAAGAGTCAAATATGATTCTTTGAAGGTGTGAAAGTTTCACTATTAAAAAAAAAATATTTTAATATTTTAATTTCTCTTTGGCCATGCCCCAAGGCATTTGGGATCTTACTTCCCCAGCCAGGGATACAGCCCACACCCCCTGCCTTGGAAGGTGAAGTCTTAACCACTGCACGTCCAAGGGAAGTTCCAGTTGCTTCACTATCCTGATGGAGGGGTAGAATTTAGAGAACCAGGAGCAGTTGGAGGTTAAATATAGAAAAGGAAGCTGCTCTATATCATGGCTGTACCTCAGAGCCCAAATCTCTCAGAGAGATGGCTAGGATTCAGCATAACATAACTAAGGCAAAAGAATGTTCCTCTAACTTTAAAGAAGAAAAAAATCTCATGAGTCCATAGCAAGACATTCTCATTTGAGAAACCACGACTTAAGGTTACTCTTGAGAGTAGAAGAATATTTTTCAGTTATGAATTAGGTATGTTATATCCTTGATAGAGGTTTTTCTTTTTTTTTTAAAGAAAAATCTCAAAATGAAAACTGAAATTTTCAACAGTTTTTATAAAAGCAGTGAACTTCTGAGAATTTTGATCTAAAGGAATATATGGTTTGCCTGTTGTAATATCCTTTTCAAATATCACCAGCTGATAAGTAAGGTTTGATTAGTTGGCAACTTGACATTGAGATCTCTGGCAAGTCTCATAAAGTTCAGTGATTGTATCATTAACAAGAGAAGCCAAAATGATAATAAAAGAGCCCGTATCCTTACTCAGGGCCTTCCCCGGTGGCTCAGTGGTAAAAGAATCCACCTGCAATTCAGGAGATGCAGGTTTGATCCTTGAGTTGGGAAGATCCCCTGGAAAAGGAAATGGTAACCCATTGCAGTATTTTTGCCTGGAAAATCCCATGGACAGAGCAGCCTGGTAGGCTATAGTCTGTGGGGTCACAGAAGAGTCAGACACAACTTAGTGAGTGAACAACAACATCCTTACCCAGATGGAAGATAAGTCCACCTCTGCAACGAAGAAAGTAACAAGAACAGCTCCCAAATAGTCAGAAAAACATGGCATTATTATTGGAGGGGAGTTGTACATTTCTAGTGTTTTGCCTTTATATATAATGCCTTCCAAATGGCAAACAATACCAAGTTACAACAATACTGCTAGGGATCTAGTCTCCTAATATCCCTTTTTGCATCCAAATTCACAGTGATTTTAAGTCTCAAGTCTCCAGGGGAAAGTAATAAAGAAGTTGCTTCTCCATCTGACAGGTTTTTAAATCAAGTTTTTAGAATTAAACAGGTACAAGAAGTATTAAGAAAGTGTAGAGAAAGATATTCAGAATGACCTCTCAGCACAATGACCTCTCAGCACAATGACCTCTCAGCACACTATTTGAAAAGTAGATAGATCCTGTTCTTAAACAAAACATGAGAGCTACTTCTGGTAATATACTTTGGCAGCAACCGCTGAGCACTGGTGATAGAAAATAACTCCCAGGATGATTAGGGTCAACTGAAAACAAAACAACATGCAGTTTAGCCGAGACCAGTACAATGAGCCTCAGGTGCATGGATTACAATACTGCACGAGGGAATTCTCTGGCAGTCCAGTGGTTAGGACTCACCAGTCTCATTCCTGGGATTGGGTTCCATCCCTGGTTGGGGAACTGCTCACACAGTGTAGCAAAAAAAAAAAAGAAAAAAAAAGGCAGGCTTGGGGAAAACAACTGCAGGTTGTTGTTTTTGTTGCTCAAAACAACACTCTCTGTGACCCCATGGACTGCAGCACATCAGGCTTCTCTGTCCTCCACTATCTTCTGGAGTTTGCTGAATCTCATGTCCATTGAGCCAGTGATGCCATCCAACCATCTCATCCTCTGTTGCCCCCTTCTCCTCCTGCTCTCAGTCTTGCCCAAATCAGGGTCTTTTCCAATGAGTCAGCTCTTCACATCAGGTGGCCAAAAGATTGGAGCTTCAGCATCAGTCCTTCCAGTAGCAAACTAGCTAGAGAAAAATACCTCCCCACAGGTGACATTGACAGGGTGTCTCCAATCACCAGTGTGAGTTCTAGAAACTGGAATGGAGGCCGATGCAAACCAACAGGCTCTCCATTCAGGGTGGTAACAATCCAAAGGAAGACATTACCAACTTTTGCTCTGCTGGTGCTCAGAAGCTGGGGGACTTTTTAAAAGGCTATTCCAAGTCAGTTAAGTTACAAATATAACCTGGAGCTATGAAATGCTGATGGAGAAAATATTCACTTAGGCGGCTATGTAAAAATAAATAAATTGGACTCATTTTTTCCTCTATTCAGCAGAGATGAAAAAACAATTACCTGTGATTGAGATAATGCTCCAGATCCTTTGCTTTCTTGTGAAAGAAAAAAACGAACTGACATGAGCAGTTCCTGAATACAGCAGCGAAATTCCTCCTCATTCTGTCCTCCAGTGGCAAGGGAAAACAGCCTTCGAGACTGAACAATATACTTAAAAATATATTCTTGGGCCTTAAAACAAAATTTTTAAAATGTTAGTTTCAAAGAAAATCAAAGGTATTTATTTAACAATGACACAACACAAAACTATAGTACAACATTAGACTTTTAAACTATTGACTTAAGTACTAAGGCCCTGTGTGATTTTTGAACAATATTTACTCATAGTGAAAGAGCTGTTTTTCTCTAATACCTAATGAGAGGAAAAGTATAATTTTTAAATTCTATGTAATTCTTAAAGAGGTATGAACATTAAATGTTTTTGATCCTCAGATGATTTTAATATAATTAACAAAGATATGGTGGTCTGTTTTTCAAAAATAATTCTGCTTTGCTGGTAGGTTTTCTTGCCACTTGCATTTTACCTTCAATCAGCCCTAGAAGACAAATTTGTAATGAGTAAAATGCTTGTTTTCTAGAATGTACACCTGTTTACCTTTATCTGCTGACATCAAATACTATGTACTCAATTACAGAAATCAAAAGGCTGCCAAGGCCGTTACTGCACAATCCTCTTAAGAATCTACTGACAGATGGGAGAGGGGTAGGAGAGGGGTTCAGGATGTGGGGGACACATGCATATCTGTGGCCGATTCATGATGATGTATGGCAAAATCCATCACAATATTGCAAAGTAATTGCCCTCCAATTAAAATCAATTAATTAATTTAAAAAAGAATCTATTGGTAGATTCTTTACAAACATGTTGCAAGAAAGGTATCAACATCTTCATATATACAGAGCTCGTAGGGCCCAGAGATATGGGCAGTGTTAAACCACGAGACCCCGTAAAACCTCAGGTTTCCTCATTATGATTTCTGCTAAGCCATCCTCCAGGCCAGAGTACTTGATTGGGTTGCCATGCCCTCCTCCAGGGGATCTTCCCAACCAAGGGATTGAAGCCAGGTCTCCCACATTGCAGGTGGATTCTTCACTGTCTGAGCCACCAGGGAAGCCCATGAATACTGGAGTGGGTAACCTATCCCTTCTCCAGGCGATCTTCCCAACCCAGGAATTGAACCGGGGTCTCCTGCATTGCAGATGGACTCTACCAGCAGACCTACCAGGGAAGCCCTTAAAGTGTAAGACAAATGGTTCTCAGATGGTCTCTGTCAGAGTGGTAGAGGCAAGAACAGGCGACTTCTAAGCTTAACTGCTCATCTGTGGTCTTGTCTTCTCAACCCTTCCTTCTAGATTTCAAGTGTTCAGAGCCTGGAGGAGTAAGGATTTAATGCCAGGGAGGTTCCAGTGGGCAAGTCTGGCAAAGTTCTTTTCAAATCTCATCATCTCTGGAGCAGCCACAAACTGATTAAGATCACTGAATTGGAATGTCAGTGATACATCATCAGCGATTACTGCCTGTGCAGAGGAAGGCAATTTGCTCAGGCATCACCACGCAGCAGCACTGTTGGGCTATGATGTGCTATCCACAGCGTGTCATTACCTTCAGCACCTCCTGGATGTGCTCTTGTCTCTCCGCTTCTGTGATCCGGTCCACATACCACTTGAGTACTTTGATGAGATCTCTAAAATACAGGGGAAATGTGCAGAAGGTACAGTTGGTCTCACTCTCAATTAGAAGCCAACAAATCAAACGCTTATTTTTATCACAAGGAGGCATCATTTTCCATCAGTTCTCATGTTTCTGTCAAACTGTTATGATAATTTTACAAAGTCTGCATATCACCATCATTACCCCTTTTTTGAAGCTGAAGAGAGCAACATTTCCTCCCAGCGAGATTCCTTTCAACCTGGACATACTCCATGAGCCCTGCTGCTTCTGGCCATGCTTCCAACGGGTGAACACAAATATCAGAAGAAAGGACTCCGGCCAGGGGAGTGTCTGAATCTGACTGCCATGGTCAATCTCGGACAACTGCTAATTAGGGTTTCCTCCCCAGTGAAATCCTAATTTGGATGAAATATTTATCTGGAGGCAAAAGGAAGTGTGGGGAAGGATGAAGATACCACCTCCTTATTTCAAATCACACCCCATGGACTTAACAAGCCAATTCTCTGACCTGTGGGAAGAATAAGGCTTACCATCAGAGCATGCCCTAGTAATTTCCAGAAAAGCCAAGTTTTATTTTTTCCAAGTAATTTCTACAAGTTTTATTGTTTTAAGAGACAAAAATTGAATTAACCTCCACGCCTCAAATTCTCAAGATTGCAGTCGTGTGACCTTCAACACTGGCCAGTTCTTGGTGTCTAGAAAACCACAATTTTTAAAAATTTTCTCTGTCCGAGGAGAATTCATGGTTGTTCCAGTCAGTAGATGCTGATGGGAACACTACTTCTGAGGATAAGTGGTCATGATTCGGCCCAAGAAGATTCCATGAGCCTTATTTGTCTTATTAGAACTGATTAGTTGCATTCCTGGCTAATCTGAAGTTTAGACACTACACCACTGTTTTCTAGTTTCCAGTAACAGTGTCACTTGGGACAGTGACCCCTCACACAAGGGCCCAAACTGTTAGGTAAGGGCAAAACTATCCTTGCTCAAACATATCACCCTCTGAAAGACTCATGTCAGTAGAAGGTCAAGTCTTGCAAAAATGACTCCATTCACTTAAACATCAGAGGTGTAAATCTTACCAGGCTATGGAAGCAAACAACCAAAAGAACTGGATGAAATGCTTACCTGGTTACCTACTATCTTTTATACAGCACACATATGAGGAAAAAGGGCTAAGCCCTGATTCCATGCCCATTCAACACACCTCTGGGAATAGATGACTGCGTGTACATGCCCATAGGTATTTAGTATATAAGATAAAAACATTGGCAGCTGCTGTATAACATAGGGACCTCAACTCGGTGCTCTGTGATGACCTAAAGGGGTGGGATTGGGGGGTGGTGGTGGAAGGCTAGGGAGAGGATTTATGTATACATATAGCTGATTCATGTTGTTGTACAGCAGAAACTAATATAACATTGAAAAGCAATTATCCCCTAGTTAAAAAAAAAAAACAATTATAAACTAAAAAAAACTGGCAGAATAGCAATGACAGCAGTGGAATGGGGAGATGGAACTTTGGGGGTACATTTCAGGGTGTATTTAAGCAGGCCCATGACCAGGAAGATGTCACCCATAGGACAGAAAGAGGGGAGTTGTTATCTTCTAGGCTACATGTAGGCAGGTACCAGCTACAGCATGTCATTATTCATTCACTTTTAGTCTTGCTTGCCTTATCTGAACTGATAAGAAAGGAGCAGCAGTTAAAATGGCAGCTGGTAATAAAGGATAGAGTCTAATAACTGAACTCCTTGCATCCATGGGCCAGCTCTTCATACAATCAGCACAAAGCCTAGTGTCTGGCATGCAGGAGGCACTCAATAAATATTAGCAAATGAATGAACAAAGGACTTTAAAATGGTATGATGGCAAAGGCTGTTTTCCCATTATATTTCTTTCTTAAAGACATCTAGAATTATCATGGAGAAGGCAATGGCACCCCACTCCAGAACTCTTGCCTGGAAAATCCCATGGATGGAGGAGCCTGGTAGGCTGCAGTCCATGGGGTCGCTAAGAGTCGGACACAACTGAGCGACTTCACTTTCACTTTTCACTTTCATGCATTGGAGAAGGAAATGGTAACCCACTCCAGTGTTCTAGCCTGGAGAATCCCAGGGATGGGGGAGCCTATTGGGCTGCTGTCTATGGGGTCGCACAGAGTCGGACACGACTGATGTGACTTAGCATCAGCAGCAGCAGCAGAATTACCAAGGAGTGTGATGATTAAATGGGGCTCTTGACTATCAAAATGAAATAACCAGGTATTTTAGGCTAGAGAAGATCAAGTGAAACAGAGGCATGAAGAAATCATTATATTTTAGGTTTCAGGACTAGAACTCAGGAAGTTCTCCCCCGGCACCCCAACCTTTTAAAATCAAAATAAGTTTCAGCCATCAAAAAAACGATGTGTGAAAAAGGAAGATACTGTCTCAAGAGACACTTGAATAGCTGTGCTTCATTTCTTCCTACATTCTCTTTTAAATTTTCCTATATAACTGGTGCTGCTTTAAAAAGTTCAAAAGAAAGTGTTCTAAACCAATTATAAGATAAAGGACCTTACCTGTATGCAAGTGCCCCAGCAAAATGACTCTCAATGTAAGTGTCCATTACAGGTTTAAAATGATGAAATTTGCTATCTTGCAGCAAATTGATTATGTGAACCTAAAACAAAACAAAATAGAGTTTTACAAAACTGAATGCAAACCAAGACATTTTTGGCAGAGGGAGTGGGAAGGTTTCTTGTTTGTTTGTTTGTTTGTTGTTTTTCTTTCTCTCTCTCTCTTTTTTTTTTTTTGGTTTGGGAAGGTTTCAAGTGAGCTCATTCTACTAAGTGCACATTCCTAAAACGGTCTTATGAAAGTAAAGATTTAAAGACAAAATTAAGGTATAAAGTTAATTTAAACTCACCAATGAATCGAACACTTTAGACCCATATTTTTGGGAATTTTCATCTAAAATTCCAAATAAGGTATCCAGTGTATCTTGCAGAAACTGTTAGATAAAGAAGTAAAAGCATAAATAAAATATCCTCTGTCTTTCCCCTCTAAATATTCTTTATCCCACAAATTTCTAAGAGAAGGATAACAGGATGCATTTACCTTTACTATCTCGGAGCCATCAATTTCTTTTAATTTAGAGAGACAGCCTGTGATCTTGTCTGGGTGGGTTCTCCATTTCAAAAGATCAAGCATATCACCTGTCCAAATAGAAGAGGAAGATTAGTTGCCTTGATAGAGAACAGGCTCTCACAGGAAAGTGTTCTAACTGGTAAACAGTGAATTCTTAAATATGTTGCCACCTGGTCACCCAAACTGCAGGCTCCTTCAGACTCCAACTAACCCTCTAAGATGGCATTTATTACAGTGTGTTCTCTTCCGTCCTTCCCAGTGCCCTTGACTGACAAATTCTTGCTTATCCTTCAGTTCTCAGGCTACTTGTATTTTCCCAAAGACTGTAAACTCCAAGAGAAAAAAACCACATTGAGCTTGGCCCTAACTTAGTGCTAGCATTGGAACAGAGCAGGCACACAGCAGGCAGTTGCTAAGTACTGGTTGGAGAGTTTTCTGTGCCTCCAGTTAAACTGGGAGATTCTTGAGGGCTGGGAACACACTTGATTCATTTTTCTGCTCCCAAGACATAGCACTCTGCCAAGCAACCAATTCCATTTGGCAGTAAAGATCTTCTTGACAATGTGGCCCAAACCTGGCATGACTAGAAGGTTCCTGCACAATGATGCCATGCCATGCCATGCCTTGTCAAGTTGCTTTAATCGGGTCTGACTCTTTGCAACACTATGGACTGTAGCCCACCAGGCTCCTCTGGCCATGGAATTCTCTAGGCAAGAATACTGGATTGGGCTGTCATGCCCTCCTCCAGAAGACCTTCCTGACCCAGGGATCGAACCTGTGTCTCCCACATTGGCAGACAGGTTTTAACCACTCAGACACCTGGGAAACCATACAATGATGACAAGTCCAGTCAACTGTCAGACCAGCAGATAACCCCTGGTACCTGAAAGGGCCAATTCCTGGACTCTGTGATCATCTTCCACCCTAGACTCTGGGAAGAGCAGGTCCCAGCTCTTCAATTCCCTTTTCTTTCCGACCTGACAACATGTGAGCCCTGTGTCCAGCAGAGTCCATAGGGAACCTCTTCACTGGTGAGGGAATAAACCCTTTCCTCCTCCTTCCTGGGCAGAAGCTCCTGCACATGGTGCCCATCTCCACTGGTCTCCAAAGGGAACAAGGAGTCAGTGGCATCAGAGGCCAATGACAGCAGTAACAACTGACAAGGCTCATGGAAGCAGGATGTGCCCAGGGCAGGGGAACCTGGCAGGGCTATTCTCCTGGTGCCAGTGAGGCTGAGACACTAGAGAAGCCATGAGAGAAGCCAGGAGCAGTTTTCTGCTTCAAAGCACTTGTTTCAGGAAAAACTTGAATGGGACTTGCCAAGAGTCAAGAAAGACCAAAAAAAAAAAAGTAAACACCAAACACAATAACAAATAATCCAAAAAAATCAAGGAAGTAGTTATGATGAGGAAGAAAACATGACATAGTAAATAAAGATCCCTAGGTCAGAAAGATCCCCTGGAGAAGGAAATGGCTACCCACTCCAGTACCTTGCCTGGAGAGTCCTATGGACAGAGGAGCCTGGTGGGCTACAGTCCATAGAGTCGCAGAGTTGGAAACAAAGGCGCGTCTAACACACACAGTGAATAAAGGGCAAACCCATAAGAATCTCAAGAGGAAATAGAAGCAACCTCCACCAAAGCCAATTTCAAGGGAAAAACTTCACAAAGGAACCCAAAGTAGGAAACTTAGCGCGAAATAGGAATATTTTTCTATAACAAATAGGGGCAAGAGGAGGAGGAGGATTTAGAATTAGAAAAATGAGGGAAATTTTCAAAAACTGACATTGAAAAAGAAATTTATCATTATTTTTATAGCAGAAAACCCTGAAAATGTTGAACATTCACGTCTAACTCAGATGCCCTGGAGGTATGATTGAAACATTCAAAAATATGATTGGTTATATTTAGATGAGAGATTCTACAGGGTGAGACCAGCTGACCAAAGAAAGTTCTCCAGGATTCTCCTGGTCTGCCTGCTGCTCCACTCTGACTTCCCACACCTAGCCTCAGGATGCCTGCCCCCTTCCCTGGCGGCCCCTCTTTTACAATACGCCCTGCCATTCATTCACCTCCCACTCCCCCTCCATCCAGCTCTGTCCCCTCCTTCTCTCTTCCCGCCCTTTAGAACGAGGCCTTTGCAGGAGTGTTCAATGTGAGGGGTGGACCCTGTGCAGAGGAAGAAGGAGGCTCTATAGGCTGCAAAGTGGCATCAGTAGAGGACAGGGAATAGGACTGTCATCAGCAGAGCCAGAGGCAGATGACAGCGGTCCAGGCTGGGGCCGTTCATCTTCCCTGCAAGAAGTCTGAGGAATTGTTAGACTGCTCCCGATGGAGCCAAAAGGAGAATACAGTGTTATACTTTGTCCATCTGGACACAATTAAGCATGTATGCCATGTACTCAGAATCAAGTCAAAATTATCATCTCTTAGGTCTTTATTTTAGCCATTTGAAGATACATCCATTGCAAATTTGCAGCTAGGACCTATTACTGAAAATGAGAATTTTATACATTCCATTCAACTATCAATTAAGTGTGTACTGACTGTATGCCTGATCTGCCAAGAGCTATAAAACAGGTGGATGACCTGATCCCTACTATTTTTTTTCAAACCACAATCTCAGGAAGAGACTGAATAAACTACCCATTATTGGAGGGGAGAAGGGGATATGGAGCAGTTGGTATGGGCACAAATGTTAGACTGAATTTAAGCATTGTTTTTATTTTTTTCTTAACATTTTAAAAAGTTGTTTGTAACAGTCCAAGGAAGCTAACAAACAAGTAAAGTGATTCCTTTTCTGATCTGCACTTTAAAGAAACTTAAAATATTTCCTTGATCTGGCAATCACAGATGTCCAGTCCATCCAGTCCACTAGCCTCACTACGCTATCTAAGAATGACACTGGAACACACAGAACGTGTGTAGACAGAAATTTAGAAATCCTGAAATGCAAACCTGCGCTAGGAAACCGTCCTAGAGACCACATCACTTACTAAATGCCCAACTGTAATGGAAATGGGATTTGTATATTTTCCAAGTTGAGTAAAATGAATACAAAAAAATTTAATTCCAATTTGGAAGTGGATTACTTCTACGCAGAGACAAGTGTCTAGCATGTAAATTTCAGAAAAAAGAACCTCCTTCCTTCCTCTGTCCCATGTCTTTAAACACACTATTCATTTCTTGCCTCATTTTGAGCTGTCCAACATTGACAAGGTTAATCAAAGTCACAATGGTAATTAAGCATTTATTAGTCTCCAATAATGTGTCAAGTGTTGCTTTCTATATAGCGAGGTTTAATTTAATGACTTCATGAATAGTTTATTCACTTGAAAAATGTTCTCTGCTTTTACAGAGCAGCAGCTTCTAGTTATCAGGATTTGTTTCCCTCTGTCTTATGTTCACAATTCTGTCTAATAGCCTAAACCCTAGAACTAGGAATAATTAAGCAGGCAGGGCCAAATGTTTTCATGGCAGAGAATCTATTGTTACGTTTATATCTTTGGAAGAATAATGGCCCCCAAAGAATAATGGTCCATATTCTAATCCATGGATTTATCTTAACTGACAAAAGAGTTTTACAGGTGTGATTAAGTTAAAGATTTTTTAAATGGGGTATTTTGCTGGATGATTTGGTGGGAGCACTCTCATCACAGGGGACCTTAAAAGGAAGATGATCAGAGTCAGAGAGATCTGAATATGCTTTGTTGCTGTCTTGGAAGATGGAGAAAGGGGCCTGTAGCCAGGGAATACAGGTGGTTCCTAGGAGCTAGTAAAGGTAAATAAAGGGATTCCCTCCTAGAGATTTCAAGAGGGAACATGGCCCTGCTAACATCTTGATTTTAGCCCAGGGAATAAGATTGTAGACTTTCTACCTCCAAAATTATAAGATAATAAATTATTGTTGTTTTAAGCCAATAAGTTTATAGTAATTACTACAGCAGTAACTGACAACTAATACCAGCTGAAAATAATCTAATAGAGACAGAGAGTTAAATATGAACCGGATTCTTTAGAGACACACAACTCATCCATATAGGATGAATGATAGTAACACCTAAGGGAGTCAATAATGTTGATTTTATTATTTTCACAATCTCTATGGGGTTAAACTCTTCTCACAAAAAAAAAAAGCCTGAGATTTGGTAAGTACTGTATAGTCATTACAGAATTCTGTCAATGAAGGTTTTATTTAATTAAGATCATTAACCATTGAATACTGATAGTCTGGTATAATGACCTAACTTGGCAATAGCTACCTTCAATCAAATTTTCTAAAAATAAATTACATAGTTTATTTTTTAAATATGTCTCCAAAAATATCTCTGGAAGGGGAGAAATGAAACCCAATAGAAATGTAAAAAAAATAATTTGCCAAGGTCCTACATAAATACAGTAGCACTGTTTGACAAATTGGATGCTATCATTAAAAGTGGTCATTATAATAATGCCAAAATTTGCTTCTTTTCTCATTCCATGTTCTGAGAAAAGATATGTATTTCTTACTATATGACACAGAAGAAAGAACTAATAACACTAAAGAGTTTAAGCACAGGAGCGTTTTTTGCCTAACATTACAGAGCCCTGACTTACTATGGTTTGACTTCAGATTTTTGACTTTACATGGGTGCAAAAGTGATATGGAATGATTTAGAAACTATACTTCAATTTTTGAGTTCAGATCTTTTCCTGGATAAGCTACATGCAGTTCAGCCTCCTATGATGCTGAGCACTGAGCCTCAGATCCCAGATAGCCAAGCGATCATGAAGGTAAAGAAACAATATGGTTATTAATACAAACATTCTGTTTTTCACTCTCAGTACAGTATCCAATAAGTTATGCAAGACATTCACCATTTATTATAAAATAGGCTCTGTATTAGCTAATTTTGCCCAACTGTAAGTGTTCTGAGCTTGTTTAGTGTAGGCTGGGCTAAGCTGTATGACACAGAAGAAAGAACTTCTTTTCTTAGATGTTTTGTGGTGGTGGTGGTGTGTGCATGCTCAGTCATGTCTGACTCTTTGTGACCCCATGTACTGTAGCCCACCAGGTTCCTCTGTCCATGGAATTCTCCAGGCAAGAATACTGGAGTGAGTTGCCAGTTCCTGCTGCAAGGGATCTTCCTGATTCAGAGATCGAACCTGCATCTCCAGCACTGCAGGCAGATTCTTTGCCGTCTGAGCCACCTGGGATGCCCCATGATGTTTTGCAGATTAGGTGTAATAAATGCATATTCTACTTATCTTATTCAAGTTACCATGGGCTTATCAAAGGAATGTAACCTAATCCTAAAGTCAACGAAGAGACATACCTTATTATAAAGTGACTGTCTTCAATAGAATGAAACTAATTTTATTTTATTGCATTCAGGATGCTTTCCAGAAGGCTTACATGGCGACCATGAAGAATTCAAAAATATTTATTTTACTTCCTTCATTACAGACAGTGCTTTCAGAACAGTTTGCCAAGGAGAAGAGCTTGCTTTATTAATCATAACTTTCTAAACAATCACTGACATAAAAAGTAATGCTAGAATAGAAAAGTAATATCCATCTAATTAAACAGAAAACAGCATTTATTCTGAAGCCTGCAATTAGCACAGTTTATGAAGCAAGAGAGATTAAGGTGGTGGTAATCTTCACCTTCACCTTTTTTTTTTTTAAGCAGCTGGGTTTTGATGGTTTATTTGAGAACTTGAGTATTGGGTTCCAATACTAGAATAATTCTGTAGTCCTTAGACTATACACATTTAACTGTTCGTTGGGTCACAATTACTTTTATTTTATTAAAAACCACAAACAGAAGGATCAACAACAATTTTTCTACTGCAAAGTTCTTAAACATAAAACATGTTTACAGAATATCCAACTAAAATTCACATGAGTACTTAAATACAGGAACTTTCAAATAAAACAGTATTATACATTACCATTTTGTGTGAGTTTTGTGGAACAGAGAAAAGATGTTATCCAAAAAGACTCCTTTGTGGCCTTCATGGCTTGATTATTATTCCCAAGGAGAATGCCCTTGGAAAAAGGAAGTTTGAGGTAGCGGGTAGTATCCTGAAGATTTGTGTTTTCTTCACACTATAAAAAAATATTTTAAAAAATGGAAGGGGGAGAGGTAAGAGACCTCTTGAGAATTATTAAACATAATATCCATTTCTAGTTTTTAAGAACTGGGAAACATTCCAAATATCATTACAAACAGAATTTGGCTTTTAAGTAAAATGCAACAAAAATGTCTAAGAGGAATAACTCACTTATTTTGGATGCAGACCCATTTGGGTTTGAATTCTATCTCTGTTACTTCCCACACAAGTAACTGTATCAAGTTATTCAGCCTCTTATGATTTCCGTTTTCTATCTCTATGACCTCACTGTGCTGCCATACAAATTAGATTACATGAGGCCTTTACATAGAGCCTGATACATTGGAAGCGCTCAAGAAATCATATTGCAGTGACCATAGCATTTTAAAAAATCTTTTAACTGGAGGATAATTGCTTTACAATGTTGTGTTGGTTTCTGTCATACAACGCAAATCAACCATAACTATATATATATATATATATACACACACACACACACACACACATATCCCCTCCATCTTGATCCTCCCTCCTACCACCACCCCTCATCCCACAACCACAGCATTTTTAAAAAGTGCTTAAATTCTTCCCACATCTCCTCTGAGGTAGATATTAAACAACTCCTTACTTTGAAAAGAGGCAATTAAAGGTCTCTGTATTTCATGATAATCTACTAATCCCACTATGGTGAGAAATCCCTACAGAAAATGTCAGTCAACAAATGTAAAAGAAATTATAGGTTTTAAAAATATAGTTTCATATTCCTAGTATAATTCTTTCTTTAGTCGAGGGTTGTCGCTAAATGCGAAAATCAGCAGGAAAATTGCTGATGAGCAAATGAACATTCAATGCTGCCACACAGATTCCCTCCTACTGGCAAGGGGACAAATATAACTGCACGTGGGGGGATTGGGCTGTCGGCCCTCTGATGCAGGGCAACGAACACAACACATCATCCTCGCAATGCACTCCTCCCAAAGTTGTGGAGCCTACATGGATGACACTGACAGGCTCACCTTCTACTTCACAGAAAATACAAAGGACAGAGCAACATGCTGAATGCTATGGCGAAGCAACCAGACAAACCCAGAAGGCGGCACTTTCTGTAGGATGCCTGTCTGTGACTCCTCAAGTCAAGTTTTGTGGGGGAAAAAAAAGGATTACTCTAGATTAAATAATACTTAAGAGATCTGTAACAGCCAGATACAATAGAATGGCCCTGGATTTGGACAAACTCGTTGAAAAGGATTTTCTTTTGGAATTGATACATTGATTAAGTTCTAGATGAGATTAAAAAAAATTTAAGGATTGGAAAAGTCATTAACTGGCAAAAGTAAATTAAAAAAATAATAAGGTCCTATTGTATAGCACAGGAAACTATATTCAATATCTTGCAATAAACCATAATGGAAAAGAATATTAAAAAAAGCATGTCTATTACATGTGTATCACTGAGTTACTTTGCTGTATAGCAGAGACTGGCACAACATTGTAAATAAACTATACTTCAATAAAAAAATAAAAAATATATATAATGAAGCAACCAAGATATCCTTCAGTACATGGATAGATAAATATGGTACATCCAGAAGCCAGAATACCATTTCAGTGCTAAAAATAAATGAGCTACCAAGCCATGAAAAGACACGGAGGAATCAATGCATATCACTAAGTGAAAGAAGCCAATCTCAAAAGTCTACAAACTCCACGATTCCAACTATGCAATATGCTAGAAAGTGCAGAACTATGAAGACAGTTAAAAAAAAAAATCAGTGGTTTCCAGAGGTTGGGAGTAGGAGAAAGGATGAACAGAGAGACCACAGAAGATTTTTCTAGGGCAGTAAGATATTATGATGATGGATACATTTGTCCAAATCCACAGAATACACAAAAACAAGAGTGAAACCTAGGGTTTCCCTGGTAGCTCAGTGGTATAGAATCCATCTGCCAAAGCAGGAGACATGGGCTCGATCCCTGATCTGGGAAGATCCCACATGCGGTGGGGCAATTAGCCTGTGTGCCTCAACAACTGAGCCTGTGTTCTAGAGCCCGGGAGGAGCCCACGGGCCTCAGCTACTGAAGCCTGTGCGCCCCAGAGCCCATGCTCGGCAACTAGAGAAGCCACCACGACGAGAGGCCGGAGCACCACAACTAGAGAGTGACCCTCACTCTCCGTGAGTAGAGAAAAGCCTGCACAGCCACAAAGATCCAGCACAGCCAAAACTCAAGAAAAATAAAATTATGTATTAAAAAAGAGTGAACCCTAGTAAACTATGGGCTTTGGGTAATAACGATGTGTGAATGCAGATTCAACCTTGGTTAAAATAAATATGCACCGTTCTGGTGAATGATGCTGACAATGGAGGAAGCTACACATATGCCGGGGCACAGGGTGGAAGGGAAGTCCCTATCCTTTACTCTCAACTTTATTGTATACTAAGCTACTTTTAAAAGTCTACTAAAATAAATAACATCATTTGGGTAAAAAAAAAAAGTTCATACAGAAAAACCTCCAGAAAGATATACCCTAAGGGGTAACATCATCACGTACCCTAATAGTTAACATCATCTGAGTAATCAGAATATGGTGTTTTTATTTTTGTTTATCTATATACTGTTTCTGTAATGAAGGTGACTTTAAATTAAAATTTTGAGAAAAATATATTGTAACAGATACAGAATCAGTATAGCTTACCTTATTTTGAGTATAAATTTAGGAACTTTATTTTTTTAATGTATATATTTATTTTAAAGGCTAGTGTCTTGGGAACAGGTAGGAAATTAAGCGCAAAACCCCTTTGGTATTCTAGGCTAATCTGTGTGATTTACAAACATTTTTAAATACTAAATCTTTAAGAAAGACAACTCTAATAAGCTTAGAGAAACAAAATCAGAATATTACAAGATGCTCTTCCCGGCACACCTGCCCAGTAACAGGAGGACTAATAAACACAAGAAACAGTCTCCATAACTCTCTTCTCACGTTATGGCTCCAAATCCTTCTGCAAGATATTTCATTTAGACAGAAGAACGCATATATAGTTTAGAAATAATTATAATGTGAACACTTCAGATGCTTTCCTGAATAAAGAGTGCTTAGCAATGTAAAGTTCTGGAACCTGGGGTCACCATCCCCTCTCCTCAGTCTTGTTCTGGTATCAGGGCTTGGAGCACAGCACCCTACACTGGCCCTATTTTTTTCTGCCTGGATCTTGTTTGTAGGGTCAGTAACATGCTCTGGTCCCATCTCCAGTGTGCCCTATATTCTGTATGTGAACCACTCCTTCCTACTGAAACTGAAGCTTCATACCCAGTCCAGACACCATCCAGTTATTTCCAGGTTTCTTCCCCAGAAGCTGGAGCATGCCCTGGTCTGGTATGCTCTATCTGTGTACAGAAATCCTGAAGCTATAGGTTGGTTTCTTATCCCCATCCCCACAAATGACTGCCTGGTTCTTGAAGACTTCTGGAAACCTCTTAGAATGCCTGCTTGCTGAACCCCTGTCGCTCAACCTGCAGTCAAGGATCAACCACTTCTGTGACTGAAGACGCGATAGCCGTGTTCTGCCCATAGGGGGCAGCCACTGTGAATAGACACCGGGGCTGCCTTTACAGGGGGCAGTCACTGTAGCCGGGTGAGTGCCACCTATTATAGTTCACTACACTTCTCCCCCAGCCTAGGGGCAAGACCTCAGCATCGGAGTCTCTCTGATTTCGAGCTGTGACATCTTGATACGTTCTTACAGCTGAACTCTATCACCCTTCAGTTCAGTTCAGTTCAGTTGCTCAGTCGTGTCCGACTCTTTACGACTCAACACAAAATACAGTACCTAATACAAACATTACTCTGGACACAGAAGTTAAGACCTTCCTTCCACCAATAATACCAGTGTGTTTTTTGTTACGTGTTGTGTGTATGTCGGTGCTGGTGTGGGGAGGAATTCTACCTATTAATTTAGTAAAGAAAAGTACATAATAACTCTTTGGTCTTAGTGAACTTTTTGCTATAATATTTACTGTATTATAATATTTACTAATACTGGGTGTTCAAAAATTGATTTCTTTTTTGTCCAGTAGGAGTCAAACATATATTAGCTATAGGGCTAGAGTTTAAATCTATTTCCAAAGAACTTAAGTGGCCTGCAGAGAAAATCTCACAGCCTGCCTTTTCTTGTCCTCTGAGGTTTTCAGCATGCATCCTCAACACATCAAACAGCACTAGAGATTTTATTTTATTTTATTTATTTATTTTTTATTCATCCATGCTAATTTATTTCCCAAGAAGTTAAATGCTTTTTGGAAAATTAATATTTTAATTTCAGGGTGCAAACATCAAAAACCATGACAAGATGACAAGGCAATCCAAGCAACCATCATTCTGTTGTTGTTCAGTGGCTAAGTCACGTGCTAAGTTGTGTCTGACTCTTTGCGACCCCATGGTCTGCATTTACATTTATTTACATGCATTTGCCATCATTTACAAAGGCTTACTAAATGTCAGGCTAAGCACTCTGCATCTGTTTTTTTTTACTCTGATAATGATCCTATGAGGCAGAACATCATAACCTGAGGAGCTTATGTGATTTGCTCAATATTACAGTGTTTGTGAGAGTTAGAGCCAAGATGTGAAGTAAAGTTCATGCTCACAGCTACTATTCAAAATAGCAGTCGTGACTACAATGGCTCTTCCACTGTTGTTTTAACAAGGTTTTGAGTTTTGCTGTAACAAATTTAAAATTAATTAACAGATAACATATTGAATGGTGGGTATGGTTAAGAAAGATCACCCCCAAGATTTCATTTTTCACACACACAAAGTATGTTTGTGGGAAACACCCTGGGAGAGAGCTTAGAGTGGTCTTTAGAGCTGAAATAGTTTCATACCTAACAAGCCTGTGAGTCCTACAGTGAAATGGCTGGTCTGTGTTCTAAAACCACCCAGGGAGCAAAAGGGATCACGTGATCTGGATGCGGTGGGGAGGAGAAGCACATAGGAGCAGAGGAGGCATGTCACGGGAGTCTAGGAACACAACAGACGAGTCAGAGATAATTTGTTCATTCACTAGATGAAACAGAAAAAAAAATGAGACTGAAGAGCAGTGAAGACTAGAAACAGGTTCCAGAAAATAGGCCTGTAGTGCAGACGTTGCAAAGGGTTAAGCCAAAAAGGTTGTCCAGACCCTTCAGAGGAAATCCTCAGCTCACCAGCAGAAGCCAGGGAGTGAGAAAGAGTCAGCTGTGAATTTCCCGAGCATTCTTCTACCAGGTGGGAAAAGAGTCTGGACTGTGAGGAGGAGTCTGAACAAGGGTATGGATGGGAGAGAATAAATGGGTAGGAGCAGTCTTCCCCCAGGTGAAGGGCTAAAAGTCAATGAAGTCACAGAAATGAAGCTGGCAAAGTACAGCATGGAAATATCAGTGCAAAAGAGTTGTGGCTGGATGTCTGAATGCCTGTGAATCTGAATAGTAAAAAACTGTAGCTTTGCACAAAACTACATCACTGTGTTTTCTGATGGATGGTTTTGTCACCACAGTAAAACGCATTTACATCCCTAAACCGATGAGTAGTTAAATACAGATCACTTGCATTCTGGGGAACACCTGTAATGCAACTATTTTTGTTTTAGCATAGGGATGATTTTTTTCATCAAATCCAGTGTGGGCATGGAACAAGGCAACATGGATATTAGAATAAGAAGAAATATCCTCCCCTCCTCTTGCAGCAGACACAGACAAGCAAAAAGTCTTGCTGGTATTATGTTGGATGGGGGAGACACACAGACAGATGCGGGAACAATTAACTGAGCCATTCTTTCTAGGAGAGACAAGGCCACATGACTACAACCCCCTGAGGATGCACCTGGATAATGGGAACAAAACAATGTCACTGTCACAGAAAAGGACAATTCTCTGTGTTTGCTTTGCTAGGGTGGGATCTGTGCAAGTCATTTTAAAATGGCATGAAGTTAATTTACTACAAATTAGAGAAGAGGGAGATGAAAGCCAGCCTGCTGCTTTACTTGAGACTGAAATCAGATCTGACAGGAGGGATGGACTCCCTAGATTATTAAAGAAGAGTTAAAACAAAGGCTCTGCGGCAGCTGTAGTAGCCTCTGTCTTCTTTGAGATGATATAGCCTGGCTCACAATCTATTTCTTTGCCCAGAATTAAAATCAGTTGGTGGAGCAATGAACTGTGCATCACACCCCAGGCCACTTTATGCCCACTGTCTTGAGCACAAGAAAGAGATGCAATGGTCAGCCACAGACAGTCATCCAGAAAAGTGATAGGTACAAAAATGCAAGCTATATAAATTGAGAGAAATAAACAAGAAATTTCTTCAGATATTAACTGGTACAGAGATTCATAGTATATTAATCAAATTAAGGGGCCCATAATTTCAGGATGTAGAGAATTAAATTAAAAACTATAGTAAGTCAGACAATCCACTTGAAACTACTACCAGTTAACTGAACCAGATTTATCAAACAGCTGTGGCAGAAAAACATCTTCTGGGGATCCTTTCAACATGACTCGTCATTCTTAATGTCAGTATTAAACATGTATTAAAATTCTACTATTTGAGTCTTTTAATTCAGTATAAAGAATGTAACAAGGAAATAAAAACAGTACCTGTACATGAGGGCATTATATGTCTGACCTCTGCACTCATTTGTTAAGACTGATGACAAAGCAGCAGTAAAGACCCCTGGATTTTAGCTCTGCCAGGGAAGTAGAGAAAACTCTGTGGGGAAAAAGGCTATTTGACTTCAGTCGGAAAGACTAAGAGGCTTGCCAGGCAAGGGACAGAAAGACAGGTTATACAGAAGAAACAAAACATATAAGGACACAGGGAGAAAAACACATATATGAGACGATGAAGATATGGCAACTAAATGCAATGTGGGTTCTCGACTGGATCCCAGAAGAGAAAAATAAAAGTACTGGAAAAATGTGTAACATCCAAATAAGTTTTGTGTTAACAGTATTCTACTGAGGTTAATTTAGTTTCAATAAATGTTCTGTGGTTATGTAAGATGCTAACATAAGGAGAAGTTGGGTGAAGGGTATATGGGAATTTTCTGTACTATTTTTGTAACTCTTTTCTAACTGAAAAAACAACTGTTTTTAAAAAGTACAGGTGTAGTTAGACAACTATATATAGTTCAGTGTGGCTAAATAATGTGATTTTTTTTTTAGGACCAAAAAAGGCTTGCGACTACTCTGAACTTCTTAAAGGAGGAAAACTCGAGCTGATTCTGATATCTGTCTCTGGTTTAAATTTCTTAAAGAACCACCAAGGAGGAGGCAGTGACTGGTCATGAAACCAAGTGTTTAGACTGTGAGATAAAGTGTGAGCAGTCAAGAAAAACTGAAGGTTTCAATTCACTACAGGAGAGGATGGAGATGGAATTAAAAAATTCAGTTTTGGACAAGCTGAGTTAAGAGGTATCTCTGGCAGATCCCACTGAAGATGCTCAGTAGGCTGGTAAAAGCCTGAACTACAAACCCAGATCTGGACATCATCAGCAGAGGCGTAGCAAATTAATCCACAGAAGTGGGTGAGATGGTTCCAGAGTACAAAAGACACAGATAGGGTCCAAAAATTAAATCCATGATAACACCAACATTTATGATGCAGATAAGATGCATACTAGTATATACAGGAAGGATAAACAACAAAGTCCTACTGTATAGCACAGGGAACTATATTCAACATACTGTGATAAGCCATAATGGAAAAGAATATGAAAAAGAAGATATATGTGTATAGCTGAGTCATTTTGCAGTACAGCAGTAATTAACACAATGTTTCTAAGTTAACTATACTTCACTAGGGGATTCCCAGGTGGCACTAGTGGTAAGAATCCATCTGCCAATGCAGGAGACAAGAGACAGAGGTTCAATTCCTGAGACACAAGAGACGCAGGTTCGATCTCTGGAGTGGCAAGATCTTCTGCAGCAGGGAATGGCAACCCACTGCATTATTCTTGCATGGGAAATTTCATACAAAGAGCCTGGCAGGCTACAGTTAATGGGGCCACGAAGAGTTGGACATGACTGAGTGACTGAGCACATGCAACAAAAACATACTTTACTAAAGAATTTCTTTTTAAATACAGATAAGAGAGAAGAGTACTCAAAGGAGTAGAAGGATCAGACTCAGAAGAACACTGTCAGACCATGAAATGTGGGATTTTCAAGAATGGTAATCAATAATAGTACATGTTATAGGGAAGTCAAGTAAAGGAAGATCTAGGAAGTGTCTAGAAGGTTGGACACCGCGTAGGTGCTAGTGACCTTGAGGGGAAAACTTCATTTGAGCTTCGAGGACAGAAAGTAGCCCAAGGGACAAATGGGATGGAGGGAAGTAGAGACAGTGAGTGAAGACCAGCCTTTTCTGCAGGTGGCTCAGATGGGACAGGAAGAGACAGTGTGGTAGCTATTGCAATGTAGTTTGTCTTTAAAGAAAAAGGGCTAGTAGAAGGAAAGAAATTATAAAAATTAGGGCAGAAATAAATGCAAAAGAAACAAAAGAGAAAGCTGGTTCTTTGAAAATATATATAAAATTAACAAACCATTAGCCAGACTCATCAAGAAACAAAGGGAAAAAAATCAAATCAACAAAATTAGAAATGAAAATGGAGAGATCACAACAGACAGCACAGAAATACAAAGGATCATAACAGACTACTATCAGCAACTATATGCCAATAAAATGGACAACTTAGAAGAAATGGACAAATTTTTAGAAAAGTATAACTTTCCAAAACTGAACCAGGAAGAAATAGAAAATCTTAATAGACCCATCACAAGCACAGAAATCGAAACTGTAATCAGAAATCTTCCAGCAAACAAAAGCCCAGGAACAATGGCTTCACAGCTGAATTCTACCAAAAATTTAGAGAAGAGCAAACACCTATCCTACTCAAACTCTTCCAGAAAATTGCAGAGGAAGGTAAACTGCCAAATTCATTCTATGAGGCCACCATCACCCTAATACCAAAACCTGATAAAGATGCCACAAAAAAAGAAAACTACAGGCCAATATCACTGATGAACATAGATGCAAAAATCCTTAACAAAATTCTAGCAATCAGAATCCAACAACACATTAAAAAGATCATACACCATGACCAAGTGGGCTTTATCCCAGGGATGCAAGGATTCTTCAATATCTGCAAATCAATCAATGTAATACACTACACACATTAACAAATTGAAAGGTAAAAAACATATGATTATCTCAATAGATGCAGAGAAGGTCTTTGACAAAATTCAACATCCATTTATGATAAAAACCCTCCAGAAAGCAGGAATAGAAGGAACATACCTCAACATAATAAAAGCTATATATGACAAACCCACAGCAAACATTATCCTCAATGGTGAAAAATTGAAAGCATTTCCCCTCAAGTCAGGAACAAGATAAGGGTGCCCACCCTCACCACTACTATTCAACATAGTTTTGGAAGCTTTAGCCACAGCAATCAGAGAAGAAAAAGAAATAAAAGGAATCCAGATTGGAAAACAAGAAGTAAAACGCTCACCGTTTGCAGATGACATGATCCTCTACATAGAAAACGCTAAAGACTCCACCAGAAAATTATTAGAGCTCATCAATGAATATAGTAAAGTTGCAGGATATAAAATTAACACACAGAAATCCCTTGCATTCCTATACACTAACAATGAGAAAACAGAAAGAGAAATTAAGGAAACAATCCCATTCACCATTGCAATGAAAAGAATAAAATACTTAGGAATAAATCTACCTAAAGAAACAAAAGACCTATATATAGAAAACTATAAAACACTGATGAAAGAAATCAAAGAGGACAAATAGATGGAGAAATATACCATGTTCATGGATTGGAAGAATCAATACAGTGAAAATGAATATACTACCCAAAGCAATCTATAGATTCAATGCAATCCCTATCAAGCTACCAACGGTATTTTTCACTAGAACCAGAAAAAATAATTTCACAACTTGAATGGAAATACAAAAAAACCTCAAATAGCCAAAGTAATCTTGAGAAAGAAGAATGGACCTGGAAGAATCAACCTGCCTGACTTCAGGCTCCTGTACAAAGCCACAGTCATCAAGACAATATGGTACTGGCACAAAGACAGAAATATAGATCAATGGAACAAAATAGAAAGCCCAGAGATAAATCCACGCACCTATGGACACCTTATCCTTGACAAAGGAGGCAAGAATATACAATGGAGAAAAGACAATCTCTTTAACAAGTGGTGCTGGGAAAACTGGTCAACCACTTGTAAAAGAATGAAACTAGAACACTTTTTAACACCATACACAAAAATAAACTCAAAATGGAATAAAGATCTAAATGTAAGACCAGAAACTATAAAACTCCTAGAGGAAAACATAGGCAAAACACTCTGACACAAATCACAGCAGGATCCTCTATGACCCAGCTCCCAGAGTAATGGAAATAAAAGCAAAAATAAACAAATGGGACTTAATTAAACTTAAAAGCTTTTGCACAATAAAGGAAAATATAAGCAAGGTGAAAAGACAGCCTTCAGAATGGGAGAAAACAATAGCAAGTGAAGCAACTGAAAAAGAATTAATCTCAAAAATATACAAGCAACTCCTGCAGCTCAATTCCAGAAAAATAAATGACCAAATCAAAAAATGGGACAAAGAACTAAACAGACATTTACAGATGGCTAACAAACACATGAAAAGATGCTCAACATCACTCATTATCAGATAAATGTAAATCAAAACCACAATGAGGTACCATCTCACGCTGGTCAGAATGGCTGCTATCCAAAAATCTACAAACAATAAATGCTGGAGAGGGTGTGGAGAAAAGGAGACCCTCTTACACTGTTGGTGGGAATGCAAATTAGTACAGCTACTATGGAGAATAGTGTGGAGATTCCTTAAAAAACTGGAAATAGAACTGCCATATGACCTAGCAATCCCACTGATCGATATACACACTGAGGAAACCAGAAGTGAAAGAGACACGTGTACCCCAATGTTCATCACAGCGCTGTTTATAATAGCCAGGACATGGAAGCAACCGAGATGTCCATCAGCAGATGAATGGATAAGAAAGCTCTGGTACATATACACAATGGAATATTACTCAGCCGTTAAAAAGAATACATTTGAATCAGTTCTAATGAGGTAGATGAAACTGGAGCCTATTACACAGACTGAAGTAAGTCAGAACGAAAAACACCAATACAGTATACTAACACATATATACGGAATTTAGAAAGATGGCAACGATGATCCTATATGCAAGATAGCAAAAGAGACTCAGATATATAGAACAGTCTTTTGTACTCTGTGGGAGAAGGTGAGGGTGGGATGATTTGAGAGAACAGCAGTGAAACATGTATGTTATCATATGTGAAACAGATCGCCAGTCCAGGTTCGATGCATGAGACAAGGTGCTCAGGGCTGGTGTACTGGGATGACCCTGAGGGATGGGATGGGGAGGGAGGTGGGAGGGGGGTTCAGGATGGGGGACACGTGTACAACCATGGCTGATTCATGTCAATGTATGGCAAAACCCACTACAATATTATAAAGTTATTAGCCTCCAATTAAAATAAATAAATTAAAACAAAAAAAAAGGCTTGAGTATTAAAAATCTGATAACACTGCCAAAAGAGAGGAAACAAGAGGGAATGCTAATAGAAGCAAGGTCCCAAGGGAGTCAGGAGAAGAGGAAGATCCTGAGAGAAGCAGGTGGAAGCATTAGCCTTGAAGGGAAGGAGTCTTGCCCCACCCCTGAGACAGGAAGCAGGAAGAAAAGGAAGGAGGCAGATAAGTGTGCAGGTGGCAAAGGAGAGAACACATGGATTTAAGGAAGTTCTTGTCTGATGGCTTCTGTTTTCTCTGTTAAGGACAGGGGAAGTGGTGAGGCAGGCAGAGTGGTAAAGTCTTGTCAGTAGTTGTTATGAGGATTAAGAAGGGAACTATGGACAGAGGTTTGTAACACCATACAGGAGTCGGTGACCAAACCATCCCCAAGGAAAAGAAATGCAAGAAGACAAAGTGGTTGTCTAAGGAAGCTTTTCAAATAGCTAAGGAAAAAAGAGAAATAAAAGTCAAGGGACAGAGGGAAAGATATGCCCAAATGAATGCAGAGTTCCAGAAAATAGCAAGGAGAGATAAGAAAGACTTCTTAAATGAACAATGCAAAGAAATAGAGGAAAGTAATAGAATGGGAAAGACTAGAGATCTCTTCAAGAAAATTGGAGACAACATGGGAACATGTCATGTAAAGATGAGCATGATAAAGGACAGAAACAGCAAGGACCTAACAGAAGCAGAAGAGATTAAGAAGAGGTGGCAAGAATACACAGAAGAACTATATAGAAAAGTCTTAATGACCCAGATAATTTTGATGGTATGGTCACTCACCTAGAGCCAGACATCCTGGAGTGTGAAGTCAAGTAGGCCTTAGGAAGCATTACTCTGAACAAGTTAGTCGAGGTGATGGAATTCCAGCTGAGCTATTTCAAATCCTAAAAGATGATGCTGTTAAAGGGTTGTACTCAATATATCAGCAAAGTTGGAAAACCAAGCAGTGGCCACAGGACTGGAAAAAGTCAGTTTTCATTCCAGTTCCAAAGAAGGGCAGTGCCAAAGAACGTTCAAACTACTGTACAACTGCACTCATTTCACATACTAGCAAGGTAATGCTCAAAATCCTTCAAGCTAGGCTTCAACAGTATGTGCACTGAGAACTTCCAGGTATACAAGCTGGATTTAGAAAAGGCAGAGGAAGCAGAGATCAAATTGCCAACATTAGTTGGATCACAGAAAAAGAAACATGATTTCAGAAAAACATCTACTTCTGCTTCACTGACTATGCTAAAGCCTTTGACTGTGTGGATCACAACAAACTGCAGAAAAATTCTTAAAGAGATGGGAATACCAGGCCACCTTACCTGTCTCCTGGGAAATCTGTATGCAGGTCAAGACGCAACAGTTAGAACTGGATGTAGAACAACAGACTGGGTCAAACTGGGAAAGGAGTACATAGAGTCTGTATATTGTCACCCTGCTTATTTAACTTCCATGCAGAGTACATCACATGAAATGCCAGGCTGGATAAATCATAAGGTGCAATCAAGATTGCTGGGAGAAATATCAATAACCTCAGATACACAGATGATATCACTTCACTGGCAGAAAGTAAAGAACTAAAGATCATCTCAATAAAGGTAAAGGAAGAGAGTGAAAAAGCTGACTTGAAACTCAACATTCAAAAAACTAAGATTATGGCATCTGGTGCCATCACTTCATGGCAAACGGAAAGGGAAAAAGTGGAAGCATGGACAGATTTGGTTTTCTTGGGCTCCAAATCACTTCGGACAGTGACTGCAGCCATGAAATTAAAAGACACTTGCTCCCTGAAAGGAAAGCTATGACAAACCTAGAGAGCATATTAAAAAAGCACAGACATCTCTTTGCTGACATAAAGAGTTGGATCATAAAGAAGGCTGAGTGCTAAAGAACTGATGCCTTCAAAATGTGGTATTGGAGCAGACTCTTGAGAGTCCCTTAGACAGCAAGGAGATCAAACCAGTCAATACTAAAGGAAATCAACCCTGAATAATCACTGGAAGGACTGTTGCTAAAGCTGAAGTTCTATTACTTTGGCCACCTGATGCGAGGAGCCAACTCACTGGAAAATGCCCTGATGCTGGGAAAAGACTGAAGGCAAAAGGAGAACAGGGCGACAGAGGATGAGATGGTTAGATAGCATCACAGACTCAATGGAATTTGAGCAAACTCTAGGAGATAGTGGAGGACAGAGGAGCCTGGTGTGCTCAATCTATGTGGTCACAAAGATTTGGACGTGATTTAGAAACTGAACAATGAAGACAGTAACCAGGACAGGTAGAAAGTTGCCCTGTTGTATGGAATAAGCCTTATAGAGAAAGGGCATGGAAACTCTTTACAAAACGATGGAGAATGGTATCTTTACATGCACTGGGGCATTTAAAGAGATCCAGAGTCAGGACTTCAGAAGAGGAGCTTTCTCTACTCCAGAGGCCACAAAAGATGCTCTCTCAGCAGGAGAGCCAGAGATCAGCAGAGGCAGAGATTTTAAAAGATTGTGTAAATGTATTAACTACTCAGAATGAAAGCACTTTCTACCCACCACATTAGCAGCCTTCAGGGCTGAGATCAAGTCCACATATTAAGTTATCTTAGCTTTTTTTCCTTTCTTTTTCTTTGCTTGATTTAGCCTGTGTTAGACTGTGTTAGTTGCTCAGTCATGTCTGACTCTTTGCCACTCCACGGACTGTAGCCTGCCAGGCTTCTCTGTCCATGGAATTCTCCAGGCAAGAATACTAGAGTGGATTGCCATTCCCTTCTCCAGAGGAACTTCCCAACCCAGGGATCGAACCCTGGTCTCCTGCCTTGCAGGCAGATTCTTTACCATTTGAGCTACAGGGAAGTCTGGTTTGGCTTACTTTTATGCTAAAGTTTTCCATGCTACTTACATTTTAATTTAATTTTACAGGTGTATGCTACTTAATTTCTCTCACAGTCTGTAACAAAACAAGGGTTATATGACCAATGCTACTATGTCTAAGCCAAGGGTGGACAGATATGTTTTGTGCTTGTATATGAAGAGGTGGCAAGAATACACAGAAGAACTATACAAAAAAGATCTTCACGACCAAGATAATCACAATGGTGTGATCACCCATCTAGAGCCAGACATCCTGGAATGTGAAGTCAAGTGGGCCTTAGAAAGCATCACTACGAACAAAGCTAGTGGACATGATGGAATTCCAGTTCAGCTATTTCAAATCCTGAAAGATGATGCTGTGAAAGTGCTGCACTCAATATGCCAGCAAGTTTGGAAAACTCAGCAGTGACCACAGGACTGGAAAAGGTCAGTTTTTATTCCAATTCCAAAGAAAGACAATGCCAAAGAATGCTCAAACTACCACACAATTGCACTCATCTCACATGCTAGTAAAGAAATGCTCAAAATTCTCCAAGCAAGGCTTCAGCAATACATGAACCGTGAAATTCCAGATGTTCAAGCTGCTTTTAAAAAAGGCAGAGGAACCAGAGATCAAATTGCCAACATCCACTGGATCATGGAAAAAGCAAGAGAGTTCCAGAAAAACATCTATTTCTGCTTTATTGACTATGCCAAAGCCTTTGACTGTGTGGATCACAATAAACTGTGGAAAATTCTGAGAGAGATGGGAATACCAGACCACCTGACCTGCCTCTTGAGAAATCTGTATGCAGGTCAGGAAGCAACAGTTAGAACTGGACATGGAACAACAGCCTGGTTCCAAATAGGAAAAGGAGTCCGTCAAGGCTGTATATTGTCACTCTGCTTATTTAACTTCTGTGCAGAGTACATCATGAGAAACGCTGGGCTGGAAGCAGCACAAGCTGGCATCAAGATTGCCGGGAGAAATATCAATAACCTCAGATATGCAGATGACACCACCCTTATGGCAGAAAGTGAAGAGGAACTAAAAAGCCTCTCGATGAAAGTGAAAGAGAAGAGTGAAAAAGTTGGCTTAAAGCTCAACATTCAGAAAACAAAGATCATGGCATCCGGTCCCATCACTTCATGGGAAATAGATGGAGAAACAGTGGAAACAGTGTCAGACTTTCTTTTGGGGGGCTCCAAAATCACTGCAGATGGTGATTGCAGCCATGAAATTAAAAGACACTTACTCCTTGGAAGAAAAGTTATGATCAACCTAGATAGCATATTCAAAAGCAGAGACATTACTTTGCCGACTAAGGTCCCTCTAGTCAAGGCTATGGTTTTTCCAGTGGTCATGTATGGATGTGAGAGTTGGACTGTGAAGAAGGCTGAGCGCCGAAGAATTGATGCTTTTGAACCATGGTGTTGGAGAAGACTCTTGAGAGTCCCTTGGACTGCAAGGAGATCCAACCAGTCCATTCTGAAGGAGATCAGCCCTGGGATTTCTTTGGAAGGAATGATGCTAAAGCTGAATCTCCAGTACTTTGGCCACCTCATGCGAAGAGTTGACTCATTGGAAAAGACTCTGATGCTGGGAGGGATTGGGGCCAGGAGGAAAAGGGGATGACAGAGGATGAGATGGCTGGATGGCATCACTGACTTGATGGACGTGAGTCTGAGTGAACTCCAGGAGTTGGTGATGGACAGGGAGGCCTGGCGTGCTGTGATTCATGGGGTCGCAAAGAGTCGGACACGACTGAGTGACTGAACTGAACTGAAGATTTATTGCTCATGATTATAGGGGTGTCCTTGTGGGGTTCCCTTGTGACTCAGCTGGTAAAGAATCTGCCTGCAATGCAGGAGACCTGGGTTCAATCCCTGGGTTGGAAGATCCCATGGAGAAGGGAAAGGCTACTCACTCCAGTATTCTGGCCTGGAGAATTCCTTGGGCTATGTAGTCCAGGGGGTCGCAAAGAGTTGGACATGACTGAGCGACTTTCACTTATAGTGGTGTCTCTTTCAGAATCGTTGGAGAAGTATGTAGAGTTTTCTGCACAGCAAGATGGGTGGCAACCTATCAGTCTATTAAATTTTTCAGCCTCATGTCATTTTTTCATTTTACTTATAAATACAAACATCATATAGGAAAGGATAAGTGGAAAGTAACCCAATCTGAGAAATTCACCTCAAAGATGGTAACTAGTGCAGAGGGGCTATGCTGGACTTTCAGGGACCAGGGGGGGAAACTGGAGTATAGCACAAGAAACTGAAACATTGCAGGGAAAAAATGAGACACATAGCATTTATGAACAAACTTCTAGGGAGCAACAGTGAAAAGAATTCATCAAAGACTCTTGCAATCTAGGCCATACATTAAACTAATCCCTTTCCAACCAGGATACATGATCATGCTCTATTTAACTGATTTCTTATCTGGCCCTTCTCTTGCTCAGAAGCAATAAATCCCACCCTAAGGAATCAGATTCTCTACCAAGTAAATCCCCAGTCTGGCTGAGTTGGGTCACTTGAGTCATAGTGGTGTTAATTAACATAATGAATTTGCAAAATCCCAATTTCTTTAAAAGTAGACTATATTATTAGTTGTTTATTTATACACACAAACTAGACCCAAGAGTATTTTAGCATGTACTTCAAAGAAATAAAAATCCTTCACTAGAATAGGTCAGAATGGATACTTGAGTACACAGTTAATAAACTTCCTATCCTTTTTTGGACCTTCATATTATTATCCTTAACAGACTTGACTCTTGGAAAATGAATTTTCTTAAGCGTATTATTTCAGTCTCTTTTCTTAACTTTGCTTTCCAGCACGTAGCTGGCAAGGAGTAGCCAAAAATATCTCTACAAATTTAAGGAAGACAACAAACCTAGCAGAATGCAGCAAAATAACAAAACTTAGCAAGAAAAAGTGTTGCTACAATCAACTTAGGAATTCCAAAGGTAAGTTTTGGACTTAGCCATCAACTACTTGGAGATATGACTGATATCCTCAGAGGTGAAAAGGGACCCCGGAAGCACAAAATCTCTGATGACTAATCAAGTTCTTTTACTTCCCTTTCTAAAGCTATAATATTTGGATTTTTGTAAATTTCAGAGATTATCTCCATGGAGTACCACTGCAAACATACTGTCAATTATGTAATGGTAAAAATGACTTTGAAAGGGAGCTTTGCCCTCAGAATTCCTTAGCTCCTGCCCTAAAGGATGAATCCAGGTTCTTGCCAGACCACTGACTGATAACAACTTTGTCACAATGATTTCCTTAAAACACACTCAGAAGTCCAGTCAGTGTCACAAGGGGAAATTATTATCTGTTTCATAAATTTTAGGCCCAAATTAGGCTATTAAACAGTTTTCAACATACTTTTTTATTTTCTTAGTTCATTGCAGAAATGAATCTTCTAAACCAGAACCTTACATGAGGAGGAAAGTAGATTTTATATATCCTACTATGAGGGATTCCCTGGTGGCTCAGCTGGTAAAGAGTCTGCCTGAAATGTGGGAGACTGAGTTTGATTCCTGGGTTGGGAAGATCCCCTGGAGAAGGAAATGGCAACCCACTCCTGGAAAATCCCATGGACAGACAAGCCTAGCAGGCTACAGTCCATATGATCTTATAAATAAATCAGTTTTAAACTTTATGTAGCTAAATTTATACATTTTGGGGGTACCTAATTTCTAACATTGAAGAGGCATCATTAGAAAGGCCCTCCTTCCCTTAACTTTCTAAAAATGTTCACTCATATTATAAAGGCTCTTACAGTTTTATTTTTTACATTTAATTGGAATTTGCTTTGGTATAAGAAGCAAGGTAGGAATCCAGAGCTTAATTTTTCCCTGCAGCACCTATCGTGGCCATCTCAATTATCTCAACATCACTTATTAAATGGGCTATTTTTTTACCAAGTAATTTGAAATCCATTCCTCTTCCTAGCTTCCTTTTTCATTCAAATTTTAAATTAATAAATTCAAGCCTGTAATCATCAGCAGGCTGTGAGACTGCCCATCATGGCAGAGGATGAATAACATTATGCTCATAATATGGTTTTATAATCATAACCCACAAATGCCCTTAAGTAGAAACTGAACTTCTTGGCTCAGTACTATCAAAAAGAAAACCATGGCATCAACTAGATGAAAAAACAAAAGATATTATGCTTGGCAGGTATTCCAGGTCTCTTTAAGCAACACTGAATATTCCTAATCATAAGACTCAGCTACTTAGGGTTGTTCTGCGGAGCTAATGCTTCCTCATGGGTCTACACAATGTAGGCCTGCCCCGCATGAGATGATAACAGATACCATCGTAAGCCTCCTTTGTGATGGAGGAAGATCACTGGGAAGAGCTGCTCTTTACACTGTTGATGCTCAAATAAATTTTCTTATGTTTTCTGGATCAGAATTCTGTGTATTCATTGAAAATTTGTGCAAGGGCTTGAGATGATTCAAAGCTCCACTTTTGAGAAAAATGGTGGTTCTGTCAAAGGCATCCTGACAGACCCCAGGTAATGGAGTAGAATGAGCCTATGCCTGGGAACCAATATCAGTTGGATTGCTCAATGCTCACATGGAGAAGCAAGCCTTGCTACCTGTCCTCCTGGCATTTTAAGCACATGGGTGTCTCTAATCAGCAACTAAGAGTCTTAATATTATTTATACTTCTTTAGAGGAAGTCAACCCAGACTTGACTAGAAAGTTAGTACCTGCCACTCAAAAACACACTCCAATCCACAAGTGAGAGAGCCTACAGTGTGAAATGTCATATTCGCTCATTCATGTCCGACTCTCTTCGACCCTGTGGACTGTAGCTCACCAGGCTCCTCCGTCCATGGGATTTTCCAGGCAAGACTACTAGAGTGGGTTGCCATTTCCTCCTCCAGGGGATTTTCCCAACCCAGGGATCAAACCCACGTTTCTTGCATCTCCTATATCGGTGGGTGGATCCTTTACCACTGTGCCACTTGGGAAGCCTTGTGAAATGTCATGAAGAAGTGATTTATTCTTCTAAATATTATTAGGAAATTAATAATTACCTTAGCCCTGCCTTTTCTGTGTGAAGATTTAATGGTACACAGAGTCAAGATCACAAACATTCACATCAAGTACCACTTATGTCTTTTGGAAAACTGTAGCTGAAGACACAGCCTGTTATATTACCCATCTCACATAAAGGGCCGCAGACCTTTATTTATACAAGTAGATCGTCTCATGTGGCTAGTGCTTTTAGCTCCTCTGTGGGCCTTAGTGTTACTCTACTTGAAAATATTTTTTCTCTGTATTTTAATATCACAAATTCCTTTAAGCCACTTTTGAAGTCTACAGAATGTATGTGTCAGAAATGGAGGCACTTTAATGGTCTTATTCACCACTATATTCCCAGTTGCTAGAAGAATGTCTGCCCCATGGTGTGTAGTAGTCAATGTGCTGAACAAACAACCAGAAAACAAATGATTCAAGAAATATGCACATACATACCAATGTACAAACAAAAATTACCCAGTGTCTTGTGCATGGACACTCATTTTACCAGCAACGATCCAAATGTAAAGGAAGTCTCTGTCATATCCTTCCTTCACTCAGTGTATCTTCACTGCACATCTGCCACATGCCAGAACCCCTCTGACTCAGCTGATGCTCCTGAAGGGCTCCTAAACCTACCATGGTGAGTTGAGGGGTCATCAGACAACCATTTGACAATGTAATGAGGACAATGGTAAGAGGTTTGTGCAGATACCCAGGGAACTCATGGGCGGGCACATAGTCAGCTGGGAACACAGACAGTAGGAACTAGGGTGTGGGGACCGTTTTCCCAAAGGTTCAGGCCCAGGTGAGCCTCTGCAGATGATGAGGAGCCAACTGTTAGGAGACAGGGGAAGCATGACTGCAGGAATGTCAAGTGGACCTGGGGGAACCAGCAGGCAGGAAGTGACTGGGGCATTAGGTAGAGGACTAGAAATGGGATGACGTGAGGCATAAGGGAGGAGGCAGCCCGACATACCTGAAAGCCTGCCATTTCCACTGTTGGCAATGGGAAGCTTTTCCACGGGTTGAAGTCAGGCAGGGGCCTGGTAAGATTTGCACCTTAGACAGGTCACCCTAATGGCTGACTGGAAAATGGGCTAAAGGGAGAGAAGGCCCAGGTGGGCAGGACTAGTGAGCCCAGGTGAGAGCTGACAAGAGCCTGGAAGAGCGTGTGGTTACAGAAATGGAGAAATGCAAAGGAGAAAGATTTTGGAGAAAATCATATACTTTAGTGCTTGATTTCACAGTTGCAACTGCTTCTGTTCTGTATTTCATTATTACTAGTATTCTCTGATAATTCCTAAGGATCTCTTTTTAGGTGAATTTTCTTTTTATTGCCTACTACACTATATTTTTTTCCCCAAATGTTTGCATGCCAATTCTTGTGACAAAAAAATAGAGTAATAACCACTGAAGCTGTCATAACAACGAACAGCTACTTACTTTTCCCTTGCTTCCTCAGAGCAGCAAATGAGACAAATGGAAAGGTGACCTTGCAAAATTTGCTTCTGGGATATACAGATAAGAAAGCAAGTATTGGGGATATTTTAAAAATATTAATATATTAAAACTTTAAAAACCTTATTTGTAAGGTTTATCTAATCCTATCACAGTCATGGATAGGATTTCAAGGTCACCCTATAGACTTAGCCAAATACCGTTATTTCAATTAAGTTAAAAAAAAATCTTTAAAATACGTGTCAGAATATGACAGAATCTAGAGATACTACTCTCAAAAATGCACTCTCTCTGCCAGCAATCATCCAAAAGAGTATCTTTGCAGTCCGTTTTTTCTCTTTTCCAGAGTGAGGATAAGACTGTGAGTTAGTACTTCTGCCCTGTTTTTCACAACTGCCCCCAACCTCTGACTGATGTTACCTTATGCACAATGAGCTCATGCGTGCCATCTGGAAGTGTCCTACCATCTTCCTGCATCAGGGGAACAAAGGAGAAGCCAAACAATTTCTTCTCTCCTTTCTCCTTTGCTGTAGAAGGAACAAAAGAAAAGAATCAGTCAGTCATTTCAGTGTATGCTTACACACGGTGTTCAGACACACAGATTGTGGAGATGAGTGATCATGAAGAAATAGAACACGCCCCTCCTGCCCAACACACACACCCGCTCCCTTTACACAATGAAGAGCAGCTCTAGTGATGGGACTTCTGTCTACAGCGGCCACCGTCTAACCCTATAGTCCTGCCTCGTAACCATAAGTTATATTCCTTGACTAATTTTCTGCAAGGGATTCACTATTTGAAATTATGTGTTTTGTTTGTTTGTTTTTTGAAGTCGTAGATTTCCTGTTTCTTCTCCTCACAGCCCAACCTCTACTCCTTAACATAAGCACCACAGAAGGCAAGACTCTTGTCTGCTTTATTTTACTCTATGCTTGATATCTCAAAGAATGCCAAGAACATAGTAGGTTCTCAACAAAGGTATGGAACATAAATGAATGAGTGAATGAATGAACTCTCCCTACAGCCACATGTATAAACAGAGACCTCTGAAAGCCACCTCCTTGGAATCAGGCAAGTAGACAAACATAAACTGCAATCAATAGTTTGATAAGAGTTGACTGCAGTAGTATTTGTATGCCAGAGATGAGGCAATGAGGTTTTCAGATGTCCAACTGAATTACAATGGCTAGAACAAGGGTCATTGGCAACTGTTTACAAATAAGGAAACTGAGAGGTCTATCACAGTGTTACCTGCTCCAGACCTCTTGTGTGCCAGTCTAGTACCTTCCACCCAGCTTCAGCTTCTCCAAAAATGAAGGACCACAAGAAAGAGAATCTGGTTTGTTCAACTGGACTCTGTCCTTGTATTTAGACGTGCAGAGAAGAGTTGCAGGCTGGCACACATCATGGGCTGGCCTGTTATTCTTGTCCATACAACTGTAAATGTAGAGGTTTTACCTGACAGAGAAGTCCAGCTTTGGGATACAGTAAGCCCCATGCTAGAGGAGTCAGATATGGAGATCCTGAGGATCGGACAAGAGACTCTAATAATAAACACATTATCCTCTTTTAATCGTTTCTGGCATTTAACCACAGGGATGTGGAACCCTGTGCACAGAGTAATTCTAGCTGGCTGGCTTAGGTTCCTAGCATGAGGGAAGCCCTGAATTGTGATTACAGTGAAGGATTTTCATTTTAAATCATTAATTTCAAGCCTACAGAGAAAATGGGGAAATACCAACACTCTTCAAACAAAAGTCACAGCAAAGATCTCTGGAAAGAGATTTCTACGTCAGTGAGTGTGCTGGGTATGGAACTTGTGATTTAGGGGGCAAGACTTATTTAGAAATAATTTCTTAAGTTGCTTTGACTCTCTTTTTGGTGTGGTTTTTGGTATTCAATTAGGAAAGATAAAAAATTCCAAGATTCATAAAATCAGCAAAGGTAAGGAACAAAGCAATAGCTTCCCTAAATTTGCCCTTGGTTATAAAATAAAAATAAATACCAAGTAAAGTTTAAAGTACATAGCCTTTTTCCCTAAGCTATTAGATCAGGATTAATGAACTAAATAGACTGTTATGTATAATATGTATAATACAATCCCCTTTTATCAATAAAACCCCTTAATCTATGGATTCCACCTCTTGAGTTTCCATTATATTTCTTCTTGTAGCTCAACTTGAATAATTCTGCCCCCTGGGATCTCCAGTAGTATATCGACTCACCACTCCTTACCCCTTCACTCCCACCTCCCATTTCTATGGCCCATCATTCTAATCACCTCAGTGAAAATACCCTCAACACTCCCCCTTCCACATGTCCACTCATAACACTACACCTTGGCAGAATCCAATTTGTGGCTTATTCTATGCCTAACCTAAGCTTAATTAATGCACACTAACTACAAAAGCGTCCTGGGATAGGCAAACTTTCTACGTTTACCTAATCAGCACACTCCTCTACTTTTCTAGACAGTAATTTCATCCATTCTCCTTGTCTCTCAAGCCTCCAATACCTTGATACTTTCACTTTCAGCTCATGGAGAGAGAACTCCCTCACACCCTCGCATCCACCTCTCTCACTTGCATCTGCCCTCCTAGCCCTGAACTGCCCACGCTCCCACCCAAGGCTAGTTTTTATCCTTGAGTCCTAGGTCCTGTGCTCCTTCCCCAACTCAAGGACACTGCTCCTACAGGTGTCCCCACTCCCTACATCATCAGGTTCTCCTCTCTACTGAATGATTTCTCCCAAACAAACATACTTTAAGAGTTCCATTTTAAAAAAGAAACAACAGCAAAAACTTCCTATGACCTACTTGTTTTATAGCTACGATCTCACTTCTCTGCTCGCCAGCATTCTTTATAGCAAAGCTTCTTAAAAGATCCGTCTGTACTCACTGTCTGCCCTTCCTTTTCTCCATCTTACTCTTTGACTGACTCCAGTCAGCCTTCAACTCCACAAATCCAAGAGAAATGACTTCCATGATGCCAAATCAGGAGATCATTTCGGGGTCCTTATTCTGTTTATCACTGGCACCTGACCCATGATCAACCCCCTTGTGAAAAGCTTTCCTCATTTAGTCTCCTAGGTTCTATTTTCCTTTGATTCTCCTTCAACCTCACTGGCTATTCCTTGTTAATCTACTTAATGACTACTTCTCACTCTCCCCAAACCTAAATGTGTCAATGACCCAAGGATCCACCCTTGGACTTCCCTTTGCTATCTAAACTTTTTACATAGACATCTCGTCCAGTCTCATGGCTTTGAAAACCACGTTTATCTGTGATATCCTGGAGCTAACCTGTACTGGTTCATAAGAACTGACAGTATGCATCTTCCCTCAACTACAAGTTCAGTGACATCATGTTGGCAGCTTAAAATTGACCATGGTGGGAATATCTACCCCATGGAAATCAGCAAATGCCAAAAGTTAGGGCTTCCCCTCCCCTCTCCATCACTCTGAGTGCTGGTTAAATATTTACAGCACACCAATGAACTAGATGTTCTCATTATCAAGTTTAAGTCTCCAGTTTGGATCTCATTCAAATATCTACCTGATGTCTTGAATATCTAATAGACTTCTCAGACTTAGCATGTTTAAAATGGGATGTTTGATTTTTTCTCTCCAAACAGATTCTTTCTGTTGTCTTCCCCACTTCATTAAATGACCCCTTCACTCTGAGGCCAAAATCTTGAGGTCAACCTTGAATTTTCTCCGCCTTTCAGATCCAATCTGTCAATAAATCTATATAAAAGAATCAAACCACTTAAATCTCATACTTGGAATTCCGCAAAAGCCTCCTGAATGGCTTTTCTGTTCCCATCTGGCCCACCTTCAATCTATCATCCATACAGTGGGCAGACTTAACTTCAATCTAAAACCTCTAATGCTTCTTTCTCACTCCAAATAAAGTTTAAAGTCCTCCTTCCCATGACCTAAAACACAGCAGAGGATCTGGTTCTGCTGCTCCCTCTCTGGTTCTCACCTCCAACTCTCTCACTTGCTCATTCTGGCCTCCTTGCTATTCCTGTAAAGTATCAATCATGTTTGAGAATGCACAGTGATATATATATATATATATATATGCAAATCAAATATGAATCTGAGACAATCAGAGGCTTTCCTGGTAACTTCACATGCCTAGGAAAGTCCCCGAGGGTTCCCTTGAGCTGTCTAAAGGCTGGATCAGCTCCTGGCTGAAAAGACAGCACATGGGTCAGGGGTGCCTAAGACCACACAAGCTAGTCAGGCCTTTAATAATGCATCTCCTCTTTCTGTTTAGTTTTCCTAGGCTGTGAAAGTGATGAATTGATTTTTATGAAAGTGATCACCTTAAGAAAAACCTTGTAGATTTCTACAGCTACTTCGTTTCCTCCTTCTCTTTCATCTCTTTTCATAGAGGTTATTGGTTTTTTGAGAATGACACCCATTCACCTCCCAGGATTCCATTCACCTCCATTTTTCTCTCATGGACGTCTCTGGTTTGTGACACACTTTCTACAGACTATCCCACACTGTTGTTTCAGCTTAGTAAGCAGTACCCAACATAACAAGGCCACGGAGACACTCCATCCACTTACTGGAACAATGCCGAAACTCGAAGCGGATGTGTGCACCCCTGAATTTATCCACGGGGATAGGAAGTTTCAGCAGCTCGGACCACCTGGGGCTGTTGTTATGATAAAGCACAAAGGAGTGGTACTCGCTAGCCGGTGGCTCTCCAGAGCCGAAGGATATAAAATCCTGACAAAGGAAACATGCAGGTTAAAGACAGCTTCATTTCAAGACGATTTTGGAAGGAGCAGAACAATTGCTTTGCTGTGTCTGTGTGCTCCCAAAACAGCACTTAATGTGAAATTACTTCCTCAGTCCTCTTCAGGGCTGTTTTTGCACCTGCTTCTGTGGGCAGGCTGTGTTTGCTTCATCCTGAGGCTGGTCTCCCAGGACCTAATTGCTCAAAGGTGGACCTCAGTGACACATGCTAGCTGGGCAACTGCGTGCCTAACTTGGAGTCAACTACAAAGCAAAATTCTGAACCAGCTACAGCCAAAAGCCTTCTGTGCCTTCCTATAAAACTCAGTAAGCCCCGGGGCTCCCATGAAATACTTCTTCCACTAAGGAATCTGATATGATCATCCTGATTAGCAATACTCTAATCTCCACATCCTATTTTGGTCATAATGAAAATACATAGGATTAAATATGGGCTCAGACACTAAAGAATGCCTGCAATGTGGGAAACCTGGGTTCAATCCCTGGGTAGGGAAGGTTTCCTGGAGAAGGAAATGGCCACCCACTCCAGTATTTTCGCCTGGAGAATCCTATGGACAGAAGAGCCTGGAGAGCTACAGTCCATGGGGTCGCATAGAGTCAGACATGACTGAGCAACTAAAAAAAAAACCAACTCCACAAAGAAAAAGTATACCTCTCGGATTCATGTTGATATATGGCAAAACCAATACAATATTGTAAAGTAATTAACCTCCAATTAAAATAAATAAATTTATATTTAAAATAAAATAAAACACACAGGAAAAAAAAAAGGAAAGAAAAAGTACACCTCTCCAAAACTATAACAGATGAAAGGGAAAAAAGTGAAATGGGATAAAAACGCTGTATTTAAGGAGTAGCTGCTATGAGGATGTTTTTGACATGATTAATTAAACTGAAAGCTTATTTCCCCTCTTTTCACGATTAAAAACAAACAAACAAACTACACGGGTGTGGCGAAGAAAAGTAAGATTGAAAATACTGCAAATCATAAGTTAACCGATCGCACCAAAGATGAACCCAAGGCAAGGATGTGAAATTGTTTTACCAAAAAGAATTCAGCATTAACGTACCTTCAGGGTCTGGCCACTACTCTCTACAATGAACATCGTAACTTCCACGTTTCTGGCCACACTCTTTCCTCCTTTCTCAAATTCTCCCCTTTCTATAGTGATATATAAATCATTCCGCATTTCACCTAGCAGGAGAGGGAAATTGAAATGGCATTATATATATAGGAAGTATAATAGAGTGTTCTATCAAGGAAAAGTTTAGTTCATAAAAAATAGTGTTCTAGCATACAACATACATTATTTATACCTCTATAATAAGATCCTCACCCTTACTGCCAACATCCAAGAAAAGCAAAGGCCAGCCTCTGCTAGCTTGAAATGAGCAATACTGAAAACGTACATTAAGGAGGGAAATAAAGGACCTGGGTAGAAAGGTGCTGTCAAGTTTCACCATTTTTCAGTATTTCCTTCATTTCATTTATGAGGTGTGATTACAGAATGACAGCTGAGCAGGGGTGGTTCAAAGAAACTAGTCTCAATACTTTATAGTCAAGGCACTTAGAGAAGAAGAAATACTTAAGTGGAAGAAAATGATAGGACTGCAAAGGGTACAGTTACAATTTAAATCTTCTAAAATTCATGGACGAAATGATCTCACCCCTGGAAGAATCCAGATTAGTGCTTTACAAACACAGATGTAGAATAATTCAGTCATACAGAGACACTTGGCTTAATATTTCTTGCCATCAAGCTATAAAACAAATGAGAAAGGCCCTGGATTCAAACTGACCTAGTCTATGTACACATACATCATCTATTGTTTTTTCTCCATTGGCTATTTATGAAACTTGAATGCTTTTTCATTTTGCCCCTTTCTTACTACTGCAAGAAAAAAAAAAAAAAAGAAATTGTATGCCAACTAGCAAAGAGAGGCAAACACACTTGACAACCTGCTTTTATTTCTCCTATAAGAATTAAATAAGGGGTAGGCAGTAAGTGGGTACGGACATGAGAAGTAAGTCAACAACGTGACTACAAAGTTTTTGAAGGTAAATATTGGTGAGGTCAGCAAGGTTGAATATACTTTTACTTAACACAGCTTCCAAACATTTAAACACTCAAAAGCAATAATGCTTTGTTCTAATTAAAAAAAAAAAAAAAAAGAAAAAAAAACCTCTCCTTAAGAAAGCAAATCACCCGAAGAACAATAACCATACAAATGTACCCACATTTGGGAAATTTATCAGACTTCCTGACCGAAATGTATATAAGAAAGTACCCTAGCTTTCAAAACCATGGGGGAATACCAGTGTGCACGGCCACCTTCCTCCACAAAGGCCGACTTTTAATAAGGGCATCATTTGCAAATGACCTTGCCTGACCAGGAAACAGATGGGCCACAAAAGGGAGACACTGAGTAAGTTCTAAAAAAGATGAAATCTCAGGCCCTCTTTAGAAAGTGTCTGTAAGGCATACATTAATGGAAACAATAGATACAGTGGTCTCTGTCTTATGAATTTCTCAGTACTCTCATGTAGCTCCTACAAATCAACTTGAGAAGGCAATGAACTTGGAACGCCAAGAGAAAAGCAACATATTTCAACACACACATTTGCATGCTCTGAAAGTTTTCTTGTTTAACCATCTCAATTTTTTTAAAAATTAGGAAAATATTACCCCACAAATTTCACAAATTCTCTACAGTTTTATAACCTGATTCATTTAATTACTAAATATTTATCATTAAGTTTCTATATACTTATTTTATATATATATTCATACATACACACACACATTCTCAACACTATTTATTTTAACAATCCCAATGCAGAATAAATAAGCTCACACACTATGTCTCCAAATTCACCAGTTTCAACTCAAAACAGGCCTGCAATGCTAATGGTCTGCACATGTGCTATTTGAACAACTGTCTGAGGGGAAATTCTTGACAGTACTGTTCCCATGAACAGATTTGCCAGGTAAAAAAACAATACAAAAATTAAGGTACTTTAGAACACACACCCACACACACAACAGTAGGAAAATTCCTTTGCTTCTGGAGTAGGTGACATATGATGAGTGGCTGAGGTGACGCACAGCCTATAAAACACACGCTGATTAATGGGAAGTGTAGCTACAGGGGCTTTTACCTTAGAAATTTCTCATAATGAGTGATTAGCTTGTCCAAACCACATGGGGATTAACTGTCCTGCAAAATGAAGAGTAAGTGTTTCTTGGGAGGGGGACTTCCAACTCTCATCTCTTGGCAGGGCCAGTAATTCTGGCTTAAGCAAAGTGGAGGGAGGGAGGTCTGCAGTCTGTTTCTCCGTGTGCAGGCTGGGCCCTGCAGAGGAACAGGGACGGAGGGAGAGTAAAATACCACCAGGGCCAGGAAATTCTTTCTCCATGTATTCATTTAGCAAATAGGCTGTGAGCACCTACTATGTGTCAGATGTTAAGTCCAACAGACTGAGCAATGGACAAAGCAAAAATGCCTTCGCAGCAGAGCTTAGATTCTAGTAGGAAAAGATTTTGAACAAACAAGTAAGACACAGAGCACACTGAATAACAGTAAGGGCCATGGATCCAAGTGAGACAGAGAAGGGGACAGGGTGCTGAATGAGGCAGAAGAGCTGTCCCACGAGAGAAGCCCTCATTAAGAGGAGGAGACATCCGTGGAAGCGAGGCTGTCTTTCCGAAGGGAGGCTTAACATGGCCTTCGCTTCCCAAATGGACCCCTGCAGCTGGTTTAGCTTATAACTGAGCTGGATTCTTTTCTCTCTTCTGAGTTCAAATAAGCCTAAAGACTGTAGGGTCTCGGGGAGACTGGAATAAGGAGATCTGGATTCCAACTTTCCCTGCCAGTCTCTCCTGTCTGTGACATTAGTCTAGACAGGGCAAGATAAGCCTTGGGCCTCACGTGTTTGTGTCACTCAAGTGGGATGCGGTAAAGGCAGAGGTAGGGGTGGGAGAGCCAGCAGGAGGGACAAGGCTACTTTATTAGGTTATGTCTCTCTTTCTGTAGAATTTCTACACATTCATAAATAAACACACCTTATACACACATTTTACTTTTCTGTTCTTTAACTGTCACCGTCCCTGAAACCCTCTTTATCTTCCCCCAAACTTTTTTATTTTATTTTTTTTCACAAAGTTTTTAGACTGAAGTAAGATTTCTCTGAAAAGAAAAAACATGACAAGAACATTTCTCCTGGATGACATTCTACATGTGTCCACCCCCCTCAGGAATCCATAGCTTGCTGTGTTCTAATTCTGCAAGGTGCCATGTTTTGCCAAAATATGTCGAAGGATAAAGTTGAAACAAGTGTTAATTACAGTCCATACACTTGAGGTTGACTCTAGAGAAAGCCAACCTAAAGAAAACTAATAAGCTCAGACGGTGTTAAGAAAGCAAATCCTTGGTAATTAAGAGAGAAATCATTAGGTGAGTATGAAATGGAGTCATAGCACCAATCATGAAAAGCTGCTTGCCTGACAATGTTTATTAACACCTTGCACCTCTTAAATTTATTACTCTGCAAATTTGACGGGCTTGACACTTTCCTGTTTCATAGGCCCTGTTTTGCTGGGAAGCCTTCAAAATATCACTGTAGACAAGATAAAGATAAGGCCACAGCAGGAGGAACAAATTCAAAAAGTTCAGTAACGACAATCAAATGGGGTTGATTTGTGGCTTATCCTCAGTGGACAACAGGCTTTTATCAGTTCTGTAAACCTTGATTCTGTCCTATGAATGCCTTGGATAAAGTCACAGAGGACAAGCTCATCACACCAAGTAAAACACTGTCCCCAGCCATAGGGGCTAGTCTAGTGCCTCTTCTGCGCTAGACAATTATTGTCACTTTTGAAGCTGGAAAATAAAAGTTTCTGTACTTCTTAAAAACAAAAGACCAGATGTAAATGACTAGGATTTTTGTGAACTTAGATTATGATGATGGTGCTTAGTGGTAGATAGATAGTAGTCAGGTACTTTGCTAAGTGCTATAAGTAGGATATCTCATTAAGTCCTCACATAAACCTTGTGCTGCTGCTGCTAAGTCTCTTCAGTCGTGTCTGACTCTGTGCGACCCCATAGACGGCAGCCCACCAGGCTCCCCCGTCCCTGGGATTCTCCAGGCAAGAACACTGGAGTGGGTTGCCATTTCCTTCTCCAATGCATGAAAGTGAAAAGTGAAAGTGAAGTCGCTCAGTCATGTCCAACTCTTCGCAACCCCATGGACTGTAGCCCACCAGGCTCCTCCGTCCGTGGGATCTTCCAGGCAAGAGTACTGGAGTGGGGTGCCACTGCCTTCTCCGAAACCTTAAAACAAGGTCCTATTTTTCCCATTTTACAGGTGAGGAAACTGAAGTACAGAGATTAAGAAACATGTCTAATGTATTATCAGTATCTCTTCTTTACCCATGAAAATGTAATTCAAGAGATAAGAACATTCATCAAATAAGCTAGTGCAATTCAGCCTTTGCCTCCAAAAGACCTAAACAAGGAAGATATTAGTCCCACCCTAATTGGCCAGACCAGTTGTCAAGCAATGATTTCATTTCTAGGAACGAGACAGAACATGTATGCTTCAGACCATAAACAATACAGAGAAGGCACTCATTACTGGAGAGATGAGGGTGACAAGAAATTAACTGAACTTTGAAATGTTGAGGTTACAAGCAGAAAAACTCAACCCAGTGGATAGAATGTAAAAGGAAACTAGTTCAACATGAAAGAAGTCATTTTGAGAGATGACATGAGATGTGATGATGTGATCTTGGCCATTTAAGTTCTCAAGTACAGCCAGGAAACCATCCCCAGGGATCCGAGAAGAAATTCGCGCACTGGACATGTAGCTGAGCCGGATGGCCCTTTGTGTGTGTAGCAGGCACTTCCTTACCTCCCCAAAGATGTCCAGGTCCTAATCCCATGAACCTGTGAATAGGTTACCTTACATGACAAAAGGGGTTTTGCAGACATGATTAAGCTGAGACTCTTGTGATGGGAATATTTTCTTTGACTATGAGAATGGGCTCAATTTAATTTCAAAGATCCTTATAAGAGAGAGGCAAAAAGTCAGAGTCAGAGAAGGAGATACGATGAGAGAATCAGAGGTTGAATGATGTGGGGCCATGAGCAGAGGAGTACAGGCCACCTCCAGGAGCTAGAAAAGGCAAGGAAATGGATTCTCCTTCAGAATCATCAGAAGAAATACAGCCCTGCTGATACTGTGATATTAGCCCAGAGAGACCCGTGCAAACTTCTCATCCCCAGAACTGTAGTCCATTTGCATTGTTTTAAGCCACTCCATTTGTGCTGATCTGTTACAGCAGTCATAGTAAATGAAGACAATATGCCCTGCACACTTAAACTTCCATTACCTCAGGACATCTTCAAGGAGAGGACAGAGCAAGGGGCAGGGGCAAGCTTCCCAGGTAATTGAAATCAAAGCAAACCACATACATGGAAAATTTATGCATGGGATGAAAAATTAACTTTGGATTTCTCACATGGAGTATGCTTGAGTAAAACATACCTGGTGTTCTTGTTTCTGTTTTATTTTAATAGAATACTTTGAGATGTTGAACTTTTGACAGGGTAGATTTTTAATTTTTTTCTTTTTGATGACTATCAAACAAGCAGTGGCAAATGACAGCAACAGCAGTCATGAGGGGCTTTCCAGGCAGTGGTGCAGAGAAAAAGGAGCAGGAACAGGGTGCCCTTTACACTCTAGGACAACACATGCATCTCTGATAGTAGCAGTTGGGGAAAGTCCTACACCCATGGGCAGTGGGGTATGTCAGCTTCCTAATCTGGGGGCACCAGCTCTCCCCCAATGTGAACTTGGGCGGGGATCCACCCTTAGGGTGACACAACAGACTCTTAGCCTCTCTCACTCCTTGGTCACTGTGGCATTCGTTGGTTAAGAGACCACTGTCCCCTTGGTAAGGGCGTGATCAGGGGGTTCAGATTTAAGCAGACCAGTTGCAACTGTGTGATGTAGAGGTACATGACTTGGCCTGGGGGGTGGTGAATTTTAGTTAGATTTAGGATATATTTTTTTAGAGAAGACCAAGTCAAGTAGGTTCCCACCTCTTTCTCTAAAAGAATGATTATTTGAGGCAATTCCATCCGGTGATGTACATCTCTCTTCCAGTAAGTGGTAAATAATACTAATAATATATATATTTAAAAGAATAAAACTATATATCTTCTTAAATGGGAGGCAAATATACCTACAACATTTTTCTTTCCCCAGTCTTGTAAATCATTGTCTAGTCAACTTTGACCAAATACAAGTTTGACTTACCTGAACTATTGCCTAAAAAACAAAAAGGAGGCTTACTCTTGAAGATACCTGGAAAATAAACTTAAATCTTGAAATCACTATCACAGCTACTATTGGTGTCAACCATTTGAAATATAGGCTCTGTTAATAATTTTTAGCAAGATCTTCTAGTCTCCAAATCTCAACTCTTCATGGCCCCATCATTCTACGACTTCCCCATAATTCCTTGTAGGATTAGGAACTTTGAAGATGTACTAAAAGTGAATGCACTGGAAGGTACTAATTAGAGTGGCTCAGTGGTAAAGAATCCACCTAGCAATGCAAGAGATTCAGGAGATGTGGGTTTGATCCCTAGGTCAGGAAGATCCCCTGGAGGAGGAAATGGCAACCCACTCCAGTATTCTTGCCTGGAGAATCTCATGGACAGAAGAGTCAGATGGCCTACAGCCCATGGGGTTACAAGAGTTGGACGCAACTCAGCCACTGAGCGCACACACACACAACAAACAGGGACAGTTTTACTGGTTGATATGCGAGTATCCCATGGACAGAGGAGCCTGGTGGACCTAGTCCACAGGGTTGCAAAGAATCGGATGTGACTAAGCGACTAACACACACACACACACACACACACACACACACACACACACGAGAATGAGTCTCCAGGAGAGTGTGTACAGGTAGGGAAGGTAAAGTATAGAAACCAGGATGACTGCCTAGAATCATAAACTCAGAATAAGAGTGGACCCTTAGGGTGGGAGGAGGGCACGGCCTGATCACCCATGACATGCCTGACACATCAGCCAACTTTGTTCCAAAATGTCTGGTGGGTGGAAAATTAGTCCTTCCTGATATTCAGCAAAGGCTCAGATCTGCCTGTCCAGTCTGTTAAGACATTTAGAGCTTGGCTGTTCAATCCTGTAACTACTGCCACACGTGGCAACTGAGTCCTTGAAATGGGACTTGGCTGAAAAGAGATGTGTTGTAAATTATAACAGTTACCAGCCTTTACAGACCTAAGCTGAAATAGTGTAAAATAACTCATTACAAAATTTTTATATGGACTATCTATTAAAAGGATATTTGGATGCATTGGGTTAAATAAAATATACTGTTAAAATTAATTTCATCTCTTTCTTCCTATCTTTTTTTCAAGTGGCTACTGGAAAAGTTAAAGTTACATTTGTGGCTTGTATTGCATTTCTACTGGAGAGCGCTGACTGAAACATTTTCAGCACCCTCCCTCTCAAAAGCTCAGAGACCAGACCATGGAACTTTCTGCAGGGTTATTTGGATTATAGGTGGCAGTAATGGAGCTTCACAGAGGGAAACTTTTCTTCTTTGGAAATTTGGCAGGGCTAAGAAATAAAGTGCTGAATGACTGGCCCTTAGTAACAGAGGACTTCGTGACAAGGCAAAACCATAGGGGCAGATTGCCTCTTTATACCAGGTGACATTCCAGAGACCAACCCGTGTAAAAGACAGACCAAGAAAATGAATCTCTATTTCCATGTTTTTCCCATTCCAAAAAGAGTCTGGCACTGATGACATTCTGTGACCCTCAAGAAAAGTGGTGTGTATGTTCCCATCAGTGTCAGGACCACAGATAATTCATTCTGCAGAAAGGCAGTGACTAAGTTAATGAAGGTCCTGTAGGTATAAACACATGCCTCACCCATCCTGACCTCTATCAGAACACAAATTAACCCTGGAGGACAAGTATAGAGAAAGAAAACGAAAAAAAAAAAAAAAAAAAAAAACCATCACATCAGCAGACTGTCAGTACAACACTGGGATCAGAAATGCTGTTCACATACATTTCTCTCATTGAAAACTCAGCTCAAGTTTTCATCAAAGCCACAAGTGAGAGAGTGAAAATTAACTGGCAAGTCAAAATTCTGAAAATAAAGAAAAACAAAACAACAGCTGTTATGTTTGCTAATGTAAAACATTCCATTGAGTTGTAAAGCTGCTTTCTTTTCAGCTGTTTAAGTTTATACACACATCTCTCCCTTCTCCATCCAATTTGTAAGACTCAGAAGCCATAGAAGAAAAAAAAATGAAAGAAGAAAAAGAAAATGCTTTTAAAAAAAAATCTCTTGCAGTCTCAGGCACTACAGACATGTGTCTGGGGAAGACTGAGTCCCTGGTCAGCATCAACCCTGCCATTATAATGTGGTGCAGGGAAGGGACAGAAGCAAGCCTGATTCCACAGTAAGTTCATTTCCATCATTAAAGCCAGACAAGAGCTGCGTGAGCACAGCACATCCCAGACAATTATTCAGCCAGTGAAGTGTCATGTTGCTTGATATTTTTTCCATTTCTCAATGATACTGCTCGGAGACCAAGCTGAGGAATTCTTCCAGCAGCTGGCTGCATTCTGTTCTAAAATATGTTTTTTATATTAGATTTACCCATCAATTTGCTTCCCAGTGGGATGAAATTTTTTTTCTTTTCTGCTAAAGAGGAAATACTAGCTATTTATAGCAACTGAAGGAAATAATGAATAGTTCCAAGAGCCAATGGATAACATGCCATCAAGTAAAGAGTGTTCTAAACAGTCATTTTTGACAATAGTAACAGGAGATGCTCAGGCAGACTGGGTGTTTAAGCTGGGTCAGGTCATCTCAGGAAACTTCCCAGGCTGTTCTCTTAGCCCTCCCTGTGTGAGTGATTTCCATCAGGAGATCAAATGCCATAGCGATCAATGCCAGTCAGTTTCTGCAACATGTTAGGTCTCTATGGATAACAAACCCACCACTAAGTCTTACAGCTGTAACGGGGCCTCGTCCGAAGCAATATTCACGGTTTGCTTTTCACACATGGGATTTAAACAGTGACTTAAAGGATCTTGTTTCTAAAAATACTGTCAACGATTTGGGACTGTTTGGTTTTTCTATTTTTTTTTGCTCGGTTGCATAGAGTAGGATGCAGAACCCTACGAAAGACTATTACTTGGCATGTACTTGGATAGTGTGAATCTCCTTAATCTCTACCATTTCCGCTCAGAAACACTTTTCTGGATTCTCTTTTGGAATCCCCTTTGGTTGCTAATATAGATCTGATGTATATATACAAACAGAACTAAAAATACATATGGTATTTGTATATGGCTGCTTAGTTACATACACATATACCTCTGGTGGAAAATTCTCCAATAAAGGCTAACCATTGCTTAATAATGTTCTTATCAAAACTTGTAAGGATTTCCCCTAAGTGACTTCAATAATACTTCCCACCAAAGGGTAAAATATTTTCTGAATTCAACTTCAGTTTTCCTTCTTATTATGGTCATAATGAAAAGCAGGCATGGTCCCCATAAGTTATCCATCCCGATGTGAAAAAAATGTAAAGATTAAAAAAAAAAAAGAATTAAGTATCTCAATTTATTCTTCAGCATGGCCCATTTGAAGCCTTTGAAGCTGATAGTTTGAAAACTTTCTCAAGTGCCAAAAGCAGACAAAATAGCCATATTTTATCATGTGGTTCATTCTGAGTCACTTACCAGGCATAATAATATTAGAGAAACCCAACTTCCTGGTGATGGATACTCCATGAGAAAATACTGATGAGTATTCCCTTCTGATTTGTTCAATGTCTCCATGTAAGAGTTGTAAAGAAACAGCTAAACCTAAATTAAATGAGACCAGAATTAAAAACAGAGGGACAGAAATAGCGTGAACAGAAACTGAAATTATTTCAACAAGTCAACATCTATGGTATCATTGTTTTAAACTAAAGATTAACATTCAGACAAAACTAACAGAGTCTATAAGACAAATATCTAGAGAATACTTTTCCAACTTGACCACCTTAGTTTATCCACTTATAAAGAAGGTCCCTAGAAGCTGGAAAAAACTTGAACAGAACACTAAGAAGAAGTTTGGCTGCTAGTCCCAACACCCACTTCCCCATTCCCTGCCTGACAGAAACACCCCTGCACCAAACTCATCCTTGAAAATGGCAGGGGCATTTCAGCCCTGGAAGACAATGAACTTAAAATGGGAGTTCTAATTTCTTAAAAACTCTACAAAGTCTGTAAATAATTACTTATCAAATACCATAGAGATGATCATAAATCTAAAGACATTAAAATTCAGGGATTTTAAGGATATCCATAGAGCTGTTTCTTTTTTTTTAAAGTAAGAAAGATCATTACAATGAAACCAACATTGTATTCTTAATATTATATATGGTACAAACTCATAATCACATTATTTTCCACTGAGCATATATAACAAGATGCAGGCCATTTTGATAAACAAAAGGAAATTTAGTCAGTAAAATGGTAAAAATTATCTTTTTTTGTTACCCCAATTATAGTGACATGACCACAGTAGAATATATTCAAGACACTGAATGACACATTTTTCATACCTCATTTCTCTAAACCTCAGACAAGAACTACAGAAAAAAAAATTAATGTCTTATCTTTTTATATGTTTCCCTATTTTCAACATGCTGCTTCTCTTTTAGTTCCCTATTCCTTTTTCCATCTATTATTTTAAAACAAAGGAAAAAAAGTCCATCACTTACATTAGTAATAGAAAATGAAACCAGTCAAAGGCGACTTATATTTTAAAAAAACTTTCAATCATCATTAACCTGAACTCAAAATGAATGTGGATGATGGAATCAAAAGGATGATCAAACCGTACTCTAAAAATCCTCCATCTACATTCTTATCACCCTTTTCACTCAAAAACATCCTTACTATTGTGCCACTTGTCACGCCCAGTTCCTAACACACAGCACTACAAAGCTAATTGCCAACATACACCATAAGCCTGGCAACAATCAGGCTGGGATGAAACAAACGTAAGGTATTTGCCTGCCATGCATCTAAATGAGGGTCTTCCTTTCACTGCCCTTCAGCAATAAGAAGCAACAACAAAAGCAGGGCTCTGTTGGCTGGTTTGCTTGCTTTTCAGAGTGCATAAGACATCAGAAAAATCTGTCTTTTTTAAAAAAGCGTTATGCTCAGAGAGATGAAGCCTTTCCTGGGGTGCGAACCAAACCAGGATGAGGCATACTGAAGGGGCAGCGACGTAAGCAAGGAGGGCCAGGATGTGGCTGCATCACCGTGTCCTCTGGTGTGTGGGTCTAATAGAATGTTGGTGTTGGCAAGCTGCTTTGAGAATTAGATTAAATCTTGCAGGCACTCAGGAACTTTAATTAAATCTTCATCTTATTTTTACCTATCTTTTAGCTCACTCCCCACCCTCACCCCACATGAGCTGGGTGACTGAGGCGATAAAATAGAGGCGCATCAGCCCTCCGAAAGCCACATGGACTGAAGCAGGGGAGAATGAGCAGTCTGGATGGTTTGATGGCGACAACTTTGATGTGGTACTATTGGCTCCTTTTAAAACCCAGAGGCAGGCGAATGAAGATAAACTAACACATGTTATAATCCATCTCTCTCAGCAGCTACTTCTTCTTGACTCACGCTCTCCACTACCCCCACCTCATTACTCGTGTCTCTGTTCTCCTCCTACTTCTGTCCTTCTGCCTTCAAAACATTCACCCACACTGTCACCATCATCATGAACATCATCAGGGTCTGGTATTTGTACAATAGCAGCGTGTGCCAGATAGGGTATGTAATAACAATCCCTCCTGCTGGGTAGAACGCCGTTCCAGTCCTGGGGTAATATCAGCAATGCTTTCAAATAGAGAATCACATGCACTAAATTCCTGAGGTCCTGTGATGTTTTGCAAAAGCAGGTCATTTTATTAGAAATTCTCATCAAAGGACCTGATCAGAGATACTAGCAACCTTATATGGTATGTATAAAGTAAGAAGAGAAAAGAACTAAACAATAATTTAAAAAAAAACAAACAAAAAACAGATCCTGCTATTCAGGGTAGAGGCTGGAGGAAGGAAAAGTGACCGGGATTCTTGTTTGGCTCTACCGGAGCCAGAATTCATTTAACCATCAGTGAATTTATATATATAGGGTTTCCAGGTGGCTCAGCGGTAAAGAATCTGCCTGCAATGCAGGAGCGACAGGACATGCAGGATGCAGGTTCTATCCCTGGACTGGGAAGATCCTCTGGAGGAGGACATGGCAACCCACTCCAGTATCCCTGCCTGGAGAATCCCATGGGCAAAGGAGTCTGGTGGGATAGAGTTCAAGGGTTGCAAAGAGTTGGACACGACTGATGTGACTTAGCACTTCTATGTGTATGTGAGTGTGTGTGTGTGTATGTGCTGAAAGGATAAGACAATGAGAAAATAAAGGCATTCAATCAATGTGAATGTTAAAGACAATTGATCATAGGAAATAGAGAAAAAATATGTTTTCAGGAAAGACATAAATGTAAGCATGAACAAAAAAATGCCTCAATGTTCTCCAGACAGCCAGAGTCATAGAGATGAGAGAATGCAAGAGGATAGAGAGGATCCACGTAGGAGACAATGGACAGAAAGGAGCCAATGAGGCAACGAGGAAGTGATGAGGGAAAATGAATAGTATGGAGGAAAAATAGTACAAAATAGTATGGAGGGAAAAAGGAAACCAGACATTCTAGAATTGGATGCATCCTAAAACATTTGGTTAGAGGACATAGTAGTTCTCAGTCTGAAGGTTTAGAAAGACACAGATAATGATTAGATAAAGCTCAGGGTAATGATTTCATTTGTTTGGCCAACTGATATGAATTTGCAGGGAGGGCAAGGTATTGTTGAAGTGACCCAATTTCTTCAGAATGAAGAACTCACAGAGAATTAAGAACTGGCAAGGTAAGGTGGACCAACAGCTTGACCACAGTGTACTTGGCTCTTCCCAAATCATCTATTCTATTTCCATAAAAAATCACAACACATAACAAATAAACTTCAAAGAGTGGGAAGCCAAAGAAACATGATATAACAGTGAATCCACAGGAACCAGCCCACCAAGAGCCATAGCAATATTATTTATTTTTCATTCAGGGAAACTCCTGATCCTGTTTTTCTAGTGGTTCTTAATTATGCTGACTACAATGAACAGGTTGGACAAATGACTCACTAGATAATAAGAAATACTGTATTAACACAAAGAAACTATTCTTCACTATAAAGGGGAGACTTATCAAATATTCACCCATTCTGATGACCTGAGGATTCATCGTCTCCTTTCAGGAGAGTAGCTCAAGATGTGAGGCATGTTCACAGAGCAGTATCTTCTTCCTATTCTCTTTCCTGTCAGATCACTTTACTATCCTCACCTTACCCCTCTCTCTAGGGCTGAAGCAACTTCTAAAATTCTATCGGCACACTTTAACTTATTGCTTCCACAATTTAAAAAACTGTCCGCTTTGGGCAAGGCAATAACTTCCAGCTTCAGAGGAAGATGAAAGGCAAGATATAAGGATGTATTAATATATGATAGGTTTCTGCTCCATAGAAGCTGATCATCCAATAAGGAAAGACACACACAGGTAAGTAGAATATGAAGCAGTATGGGTTAAATGCATGATAGGAATATTACAGTAAAGAAAAATTATGACTGATGGAATTTGAAATTTCAGGGAAGAATTTTTATGACAACAAATAAAATTAGGTTAAATTTTTAATTTTACAAATAGATTAATAATGTCCCACAATCATTTTTTTTTCTGGCACTTAACATAAATACCAAAAATGAAATTGCTAAGGAAAAAATGTTACTCTTTATAGAAGAAGGAAGCATTAAGCTAAACTTTAAAAAATCAGTCTAGATATTTATGACCCAATTATAAAGATTTTTTAACTAATTTTAAACAGAGACTTAGTCATTAATTAATAATGAATCTAGAATCACAAAGCAACATTTTTTCAAGATTAAATAGCTTATGGGACAGAACTACAGGAAAGAAAGGCTTCGTATCTGTTAAACCAAATGTGCTTGATTCTTTGGGAACTCTAATTTCTTAGGAATTGAAGCTAACTCACTCTGTGAGATGATTTCTTTTAAATTCATGAAATTCTGCACTTTTACATAAAAAATGGCAAGCACAGCAAGATTTATTAAGTGGCAGGCAAAATTGATTTTAGACTAGATCAGCCATTTTGCCACCAATGAACCAAATAATACATAGCAAATGTATAATAATGCAAACATGGAAATTTGTGGCAAATATATTTGATAAAGACACATTGTGATTAAGTGTGCAGTTTAAGAAGCCTGTCGTGCAGCATCATGACCCTGCCTCAATGTTAACTTCTCTGTGCTTTCTTTGGTTGTCACATTTGTAAAATAACTCCATAAAATACTTTGGGCAATGCCTGCTATAAAGGAAGTGCTTAAAAATGATAGCAGCTACTACTACAACTACCACTGCTATTATTATCACATGATTGTTTCTCTTTCAGTTGTGCTCATTTGGTATTTAAGCAGTATACTAATTTTTTTTCAATGACTTCTTTAAAATAATTGAAGAAATTCTATTTAGTTCTTTCTCACCAATAAAGCTAATCACCAAGAGGACAGTTCAGTTCAGTTCAGTTGCTCAGTCATGTCCGACTCTTTGTGACCCCATGGACTACAAGGCCAAGCTTCCCTGTCCACTACCAACTCCCAGAGCTTGCTCAAACTCATGTCCATGGAGTCGGTGATGCCATCCGACCATCTCATCCTCTGTCATCCCCTTCTCCTCCTGTCTTCAATCTTTCCCAGTACCAGGGTCTTTTCCAGTGAGTCATTCATTACATCAGGTGGCCAAAGTATTGGAGCCTCAGCTTTAGCATCAGTTCTTCCAATGAATATTAAGAACCGATTTCCTTTAGGATTGACTGGTTGGATCTCCTTGCAGTCCAAGGGACTCTCAAGAGTCTTCTCCAACACCACAGTTCAAAAGCATCAGTTCTTCGGTGCTCAGCTTTCTTTATAGTCCAACTCTCACATCCATACATGACTACTGGAAAAACTGTAGCTTTGACTAGACGGACCTTTGTCAGCAAAGTAATGTCTTTGCTTTTTAATATGCTGTCTAGGTTGGTCACAGCTTTTCTTCCAAGGAACAAGTGCCTTTTAATTTCACAGCTGCAGTCACCATCTACAATGATTTTGGAGCCCAAGAAAATAAAATCTGTCACTGTTTCCATTGTTTCTCCATTTATTTGCCATGGAGTGATGGGAACGGATGCCATAATCTTAGTTTTTTGAATGCTGAGTTTTAAGCCAGCGTTTGCACTCTCCTCTTTTACTTTCCTCAAGAGGCTCTTTAGTCCCTCTTGATTAGATTAGAGACGCTTAGATTAGATTACTGCTACTGCTAAGTTGCTTCAGTCCTGTCCGACTCTGTGCGACCCCATAGACGGAAGCCCACCAGGCTCCCCCATCCCTGGGATTCTCCAGGCAAGAAAACTGGAATGGGTTGCCATTTCCTTCTCCAAGGCATAAAAGTGAAAAGTTAAAGGGAAGTTGCTTAGTCGTGTCCAACTCTTAGCGACCCCATGGACTACAGCCTGCCAGGCTCCTCCATCCATGGGATTTTCCAGGCAAGAGTACTGGAGTGGGGTGCCATTGCCTTCTCTTTAGATTAGAGATGCTTAATATTTTTTGATGAATGGATTAAAAAACTCCCCCTATTCATTGCTTCCTATTTTCTTTTTCATTATGAACCCATTTTTCTACCTTTTATTTAGTCTTTTCCTGATAGTTTATTATCTAAACTTCTAGGAGACATGGTTTAGGGAATACACAAGTGATGCTTAGAAATGAGTCCTCTAATACTGGGCTTGAAAGAACTGTTCTCTGTTTTAAAAAGGTGATGAGAGGAGATGATTCCCCAATGAGACAGAAAAATCTAAGCTTAAGCCACTGAATTTAAATTAACTCAGCAGTCTGGAAAAATCCATAGCAATGAAATCCAGGGTAAGTACCCAGTCCCAGGGGAGGAGCCTGAAAAAAGGAAATGTATAATCATTCCACACTATCATGTTCACCCCCAGAGTTCATGGGATTCCTGTGGATAAAGCAACACCCACTGAAAATGGGTCACAGTGAAATAACAACAGCAACCATGCATCACAAAATAATCAGCAATGAGGGAAAGGGAGCAGATATAACAAATCATGTCTTGACTTCTATGGACTATTTAAAACTTAAACTTCCAACTGTCAGGACCTACCTTCACACCCTTCCTCCCTGTTGGAGCACAGACTGGAGTGTTTACCCCTCCAGTTTGGACCTCCCTATACAAATCAGCAGGGCTTCCCTCATAGCTCAGTTGGTAAAGAATCTGCCTGCAATGCAGGAGACCAGGGCTCAATTCCTGAGTCCAGAAGATCCTCTGGAGAAGGAAATGGCAACCCACTCCGGAACCCTCTCCTGGAGAATCCCATGGACAGAGGAGCCTGGCAGGCTACAGTCCATGGGATCACAAGAGTCTGATATGACTTAGCGACTAAACCACCAGTACCACCATACAAGTCAGCAAGATGTCCCTTCCTTTCTTTGAAGCTTTGTTTTCTATTTCTTACCACATCTTGGTTATAATTTATCCAGCATTTTTATGTGTTTGTAGTTGAAGAGGAAGTTACAAGAGGCAGTCTACCATGTTTCAAAAGCCAATTTATTTAAAAATCTTTGCAATCCCTATTGCTTCCCAATAACACAAGCAGTCTGTGAAGAATATAGAATAGTGTGCCTTCAATGCACAATTAAATTGTAAATGGGTAAGTTAATTAAGTGAGCAAAAATTTACTCTATTTATATAGTATTTAAGAACTATCAATCTCACAAATATTTAATTCAAAGACTGCCCTTTGCTTCAAAAAATGTACAAATGTGCCAAATTAAAGTATGAAATAAAATCATAATAGATTAAGTAACTGACTTAAAAAATGCAACAAGTACTTGACACCACACAATTACATTTTTCTATTTCTCCTGAGTTTCTATACAAGTATAGAAGAAAAATGATAGCATATTAAAGTAAATGTTCTGCAAATACATATGCTAAAAACATCTGAGCTAAGAACAGATGTGATAATCGTGCAAAAATATCATCACAAGTGGGGTATCCAAAGATCACATTACAAACCCAAACCAATAACAAACAAATTTCTGAAGTGACCTATAGGGGAGGAAATGAAGAACATAGTTGGCATATATCTATTAATCCTGAGTCATTTAATTTTCTCAATTAGAAATCTCATGAAGTTTTATGACCAAACTGAAATGGTCTTTTCATTTTCAGCATTTAAAAACATCCACATGCCAAGGGAAGGCCAAAAAACTTGCTTCATTTACTTTTTCTCAAAATAAAGTGTGGCAAATAGAGAACCATGAATTAGGTTTTTATCTCAATACAGGCAGAATATTGTAAAATTAAAAGAAACTCATTTTGGAAGATAAGACTAACTGAACAAGCTTAAAAGATTTGAAAAAAAAATCATCATATATAACATAGCAAAATCTAAATGAAAAAAGTCAGGGAATAATTTATCAAAGGAGGTGTTTTATTTATTTATTCTTTTAAAATGGAGTAAAGAGAAGACATAAAATACAGCAGGGAGTTGTGAGCAAATACAGAAAAACATAGAACGGGTAAAAGAAATGTCTTCGCCTGGTTTTGTTCTGAAATCACTGAGGTCCTCTGGTTCCTAGTAAAATTATTGAAGGCTATGTCACTAGTTCAATTCCTAATACTATCATAAAGGCATACATTTCTGGGGCATGAACATTTACAGTACCGTAACTCTATGTGGCTACTAATTCCAAAATCCAAAGAAGGGTATGTTGGGTTGAAGGTAGAATGTAGGGTGAGACATGAAAGAGAGGCTGAGCCAGGGACTGAAAGCCTGCCTTACAAACCGCACAGGAAGGAGTCACGCTGGCATCACAAGTGATGAACCAATAAAACTTGAAATGGGAAATGAGATACAGAACAAGTTTTTATATGACAAAGAGGATTCTGGCAGTACAACAGAAGAAGACCTGGCAGGATACAAGTCATGGCTAAATTTAACAGTCTAGGTGAGAACTAAAGAGGGATTAAAATTAATATCATTGGTTATCATAGAGGATAGGCATGAACTTCAACAACTGTTTTGAGCACACAGAGACCGTGAAAGTAAACCTACGTCTGAAACCAGTCTCTTCCACTCAGTCTCCAATTTCTTCTTTTTTCCACTCTTATGAATGAATACTGCAATCCTGGATCTACAGGTTCCAAACTTTTCAAAAATCTCTGACATCTGTCTTTGATGTCCTCAAAAACCTGCCCCAGGTTTTATTCCAAAATGACCATCCAAGCTGCTGTTTATCTTGTTAATGCAGCAAAATTCATCAAAAATCTCATATTCTTCCTTAATGATCCCATTTCTAAGGCTTTATTTTAAAGTCATATTCTGAAGTATAGGAGATGTTCCTCACATTATTACTTACAAATGTGAAAAAACTTGAAAGCATTTGAGTCCAACAAGCAGGGTTGGATATAGAAATTAGGGCCTTAAATCTCAAAGCTAGAAAAGACAACACAACCTCCTTAGAGCTCAGTAAATTATTTTTTATTTTTAATGTTTTCCTATTTGGTGCTAGGAAACCAAAGAAACAAACTTAAGGCAAACATCTGATAACTGTGTCTTTGATTCATTCATGAAATAGATGCTGTCTGTTAGTCATTAAAGAATTGGGCATTTTAAAATTCAACTAGATAAAAAAAAATTTAAGTAGTACATGCATATGTCAAACTGTACTAAAGGTTCTGTTATGGAAGGAAATGTACTTCCTTACCTCAGTTACTGAGTTCTGTTTACTAGAATTAATCCATGTTTAACAACTTCTTGAGTATCCTACCACAGTTTTTCTTTTTTAACTGTGATAATTGTCATAAAGAAATCAAACCAGAAGTTGAGATAAAAATAATAAAAGATAAATGGTTTTAGAAGTCATTTCTGAAAGAGTAACATTCAAGCTTGGAAAGAGAAACAAATAGCAATGCAAAAAAATGGGGAGACAGTGCTCTGGACAGAGAAAAGAGCATGTGTAAAGATCCTGCAACAGGGAAGAGCTTGGGGTGATGGAGAAGATGGAAGAAGGCCACTGTGTCTGAGCAGAGTCAAATGAGGCTGCAGGGGAGGCCAGAAGATGAGCAGCAGTCATGGAAGCCATGGTTAATTACTTTTATTCTAAATGCAACAAGGGGATCCCTCCTGGTGGCTGAGATGGCAATCTACCTGCAATTCAGGAGACCAGGGTTCAGTTCCTGGGTCCACAAGATCCCCTGGAGAAGGAAATGGCTGGGAAATCCCATGGACAGAAGAGCCTGGTGGGCTCAAAGAGGCAGACATGACTGATCGACTAACACTTAACACAAACGCAACAAGAAGTCACTGGAGAATATTAAAAAAAGGAAACATGATTCAATTTGTGTTTTAAGAAAGTATTCTTAGTGTAGTCTGGAAAATGGGATCAGAAAGAGGAAGAGTAAAACTGATGAGTCATTGAGCTTCTAGATGTGAACATCAGCTTTTTATTACATTTGTAAAGTTTTTTGTCAATATTTCTTTTAATATGTTTTCTGCTCCTTTCTCTCTCTCCTCTCCTTTTGGTACTCTCATTTTATATGTTGGTGAGCTTGGCAGAATTTTTCTGAGGTTCTGTTCCTTTTCTTTCAGTCTTTTCTGAGAAGAAAAGTTTTCCCCCCAATGTCCACAGTTTTCAAGAGTTCCTATAGGTTTAAATTTCTGCAGAGTGTTTCCAATAAAGCCATTTTCTTTTTATAAACTGCCTCCTCCCTGGGCCAAATCTATGATTCACTGCTCCAGAACTGGAGATGGGTACAGCAGTCCATTCTTGAGAGTGACACCCCTGCTTTATGTGGTGAAAGCCAGGCTGGAGCAGTAACCTCTGGTGTCCTCGTGTAGAATCTCCAGCCAGTGAGTGAGCTGGAGCAAGGGCAATTGATGCCTCAGTATTCTCAACTTTCTGTGTCTGGAACAGAGCCTCTGCCTTATGAGTGGCAGCCAGACGGTAGAAGGGAGACCCCAAACTCTGAGCCACTTCTGCCAGGAATGTAGCCTGTGCAACTCACAATTAATGGAGGTGAGAGACACTGGAGGTCTTCACTTCTTGATAAGATACAGTATCCCTTGACTGAGAGCTGAAAGGAGAAGCAGTCCTACCCTGGCCACAAAGCACCCAGAACAGAACTTCCATCAGGCTGAGTAGGGCCAGGTGGAAGGGAAGAAGTCGACTGTAACACAAGTGGCACAAACTCTCTCTGTTCTCACCAAGATTTAATATTATTCTTTTTTTTTTAAGCAATTCGTATTCGAGTATAGTTGCTTTACAATGTTGTATTAGTTTTTGCTGTACAGCAAATGGAACCAATAGATATACATATAGTAATCAGAGTAAACATATACTCATCAGAGTAAAACTGATGAGTCATTGAGCTTCCTGGATGTGAACATCAGCTTTTTATCACAGATATACTCTATGTTTATCTACATCTCCTCTTCTCTGGATTTTCTTACCATTTAGGTCACCACAGAGCACTGAGTAGTTCCCAGAGCTCTACAGTAAGTTCCAGTATTTTATACATAGTATCAGTAGTGTATATATGTCAGTTCCAATCTCCCAGTTCATCCCATGGCCCCTTCTTTCCTTGGTATTCATACATTTGTCCTCTACATCTGTATCTCTATTTTAGCTTTGCAAATAAGTTCATCTGTATCGTTTTTCTAGATCCCCCTTTTAAGTGATGTTACAGGATATTAATTTTTCTATTTCTGATTTAATTCAGTCTATATCAGAGTCTCTAGGTTCAGCCATGTCTCTGCAAATGGCACAGTTTTGCTCCTTTTTATGGATGAGTAGTAGTTGTATACACGTACCAAATCTTCTTTATCTGTTTCTCTGTTGATGGACATTTAGGTTGCTTCCTTGTCCTGGCTATTGTAAATAGTGCTGCAGTGAACACTGGGGTGCGTGTATCATTTTGAATGATGGTTTTCTCCCAGTATATGCCCAGGGGTGGGATTGCTGGGTCATATGGTAAATCTATTTTTAGTTTTTTAAGGAAACTCCAAACTGTTCTCTATAGTGGATGTTATCAATTTACATTCTCACCAACAGTAAGAGGGTTACCTTTCAAAATACATATCCTCTCCAGCAAATTCTGTTCGCAGACTTTTTTGTTAATGGCCAATCTAACTGGTATTTTGATTTGCATTTATCTAATAATTAGTGATGTTGAGCATCTTCTTTTCATATGCTTTTTGGCCATCTGCATGTTTCCTATGGAGAAATGTCTACTTAGGTCTTCCATCCATTTTTAATTGGGTTGTTTATTTTTTTGATATTGAGCTGCATGAGTTGTTTGTGCACTTTAAAAATTAATTTCTTGTTAGTTGCTTCATTTAAAAGTATTTTCTCATATTCTGAGGGTTTTCATCTTGTTTATAGTTTTCTTTGTTGTATAAAAGCTTTTAAGTTTAATTAGGTCCCATTTGTTTACTTTTATTTTAATTTTCTAAATTAAGTATTAAATTTTATTCTTCAGTAAGTATTTCTTCATTTGCTGTACACACTCAAGAAAATTTTCAGACTTTAATGCTTTTTAAAAAATATGATTATTACTAGTTATAGTTTAGAGTGAGTCCATGCAGCGCCTTATGCTGCCATTCTGGGGCAAGACTCTGAAAACATTATTTCTTGATAGTACTTACATACTTTGTGTTTGGTAGGCAGAGGCCAAAGGGTAAAACCTAATTGTCAGGATTTCTCAACATGAATGATAATTACTAACATCATCTGGTGTCAGAAAACCTTCCTAAAGGTGATCATCATTAGATCCTTCCATAAATTCACCTTCAGTAAAATCTATTAATTTCTGAAATCCTAAGCCCTCATTATTATCAGAGCAAGAATTTTTACTTCTATTCCCTTCTTTGTGCTTGATTTACAAAATCCGTCATCTGAGTTTTGCTTTGGATCCTACAGTATTCTATGTTGTGTCTGTAAGGTAAGTAAATTGACTTTTAAAGTAAAACACCAGAAGCATATATAACTTTCAGGGATACATCCTGGTTGCATCAAGCCGTAAAACCCTGACAGGGTCAGGCGAGGTGTGCACAAAGCAAAGTCAGCCACAGAGTCTCAGGGCCTCTGGAACACAGGGAAGAAAGGAAGCCAAATGTCTGCTAGGAGTGGTGTCAAGTGAGACAACACTGCTGGAAAGTGAGTCAGCAGAGGAAAAACCAAGAAGCATTAGGAAGAGATTAGAGTGTAGAAATGGACCAGGTTCAGTTCAGTTCAGTTGCTCATGTCTGACTCTTTGCGATCCCGTGGACTGCAGCATGCCAGGCCTCCCTGTCCATCGCCATCTCCTGGAGTTAACTCAAACTCATGTCCCTTCAGTCGGTGATGCCATCCAACCATCGCATCCTCTGTCACCCCCTTCTCCTTCTGCCTTCAATCTTTCCCAGCATCAGGGTCTTTTCAAATGAGTCAGCTCTTCGCATCAGGTGGCCAAAGCACTGGAGTTTCAGTGTCAGCATCAGTCCTTCCAATGAATATTCAGGACTGATTTCCTTTAGGATGGACTGGTTGGCTCTCCTTGCAGTCCAAGGGACTCTCAAAAGTCTTCTGCAACACCACAGTTCAAAAGCACCAATTCCTTGGCATTCAGCTTTCTTTATAGGCCAACTCTCACATCCATACAGGACTACTGGATAAACCATAGCTTGGACAAGGTTAGCTGAAGGATTAAAATGGGAGCCATGACAGCACTGCAGGCCTTCTGAAATGTGTGTTCACTGCATGACTGAGGACGCCGAGCTGCTCAAAGCCTCCCGCCAGCAAGACCGCATTACCCGAAGGACACATATTCTTTAACGTTTCCATACTGAAAACTGGACACTTATGTCTTTAATGCTGCAAAGCTCAAATCTCCTCTTTCAGATGTACTATCAAAGCCATATAAAGTAAACAAAACAAAAAATCACTCCTCTTTCTAAAGAGTCATATCTTGATTTCTGACTTTCAGCCTGTATTATTCAATCTGTGAATAAGAAAGCTAACAGCAATAGGTATAAACTGCCTGATGAAATAAAAATTCATATTTCAAGGCAAGACAAGAAAATTTTAAACATAAAATTTTTCTCTGCCCTTTTGGGCCTTTCTCCTCTCCTGCGTGCATTGTGCATCTGTATTATAATGTATTAATCAGGCCTCCCCAATGGCAGAAACACCTGATCAACCATAAATTAGATTAGTTTTTCTTCTTGTGGTGCCAGTCATGTAACTCCTTGGAAGATAAAATTCCCTTCTTAATCCTGTAAGGTATCTACCACTCACCTTATATGAGTGGTAGGTACCTTACACCTACCTTACCTATCTTACCTCACCTGTATGTACAGTTTCTTTTAAAGACAGCAACTGGTGCAGAATAGACCGCTCAGATAATCTGAGCTGAACCTAATTGAAATTCTTAGTGTAAATACTCACTTATGACCTGATTAATGTTACTAGCTATACTACTTGTTGGGCCTCCCAGGTTGTTCAGTGGGTAAAGAATCTGCCTGCAATGCAGGAGACCTGGGTTCGATGAGAAGAACCCCTGGAGGAGGGCATGGCAACCCACTCCAGTATTCCTGCCTGGAGAATCCCAGGGACAGAGGAGCCTGGCGGACTTCAGTCCATGGGGTTGCAAAGTCAGACACAACAGAAGCGACTGAGCACACATACAACTTGTATTTTCCCTATTTTACAAGATTATTATTTCTTGAGCACCAAGTGGATGACTAAGCTAATAATCAGGAGACTTGAAGCAACTGACCAAATATATAATTCCATTAAAACCAATGATTTTAAGAGTGTGAGTCTAGATACCAGAACAAGCAACAAGAAGGAACCATTCCCTAGACTATAAGAGAGTAATAAGGCAGGCGGCTGAGAAGTTTTGGTTACTGTGAACAGGACTTAGTCCAGAAATAGCACACTGAGTGGCCCACAACAAAATCCTTGCCGGTCCCGGGAATGAGCATTCCTAGCTCAATAGGACAAACTAGTCATAAAATGCCTCCAAAACCTTGCTCAAAATTAAGACAGAAAGGGAAAAAATAAAGCACACTGCCCATCATTCAGTTACCTAAGAATCAAGTCATTGCAACTGTTGACTTACAGTACAGGGCAAAGATCAAGATGAGGTACTTGTGCTTGGGGAAGACTGGCAGAACTGGTCCTCACAGATTATTTTCAGGAGAAAATTTTACGAACCCAGTTTCCTGCATCTTCCCATACTTAGAAAAGCACCAATAACTATGATGTTTATACCTCAAGAGTCGCAGTAACCTTCTACCAAGATGTTTGACTGCACATACCCCTTTGTCTAGATCACACGTACACTGTTCCCTCCATCCCCCAACCTTTACTTCTTCAGACAGTTCTCAGAGCTCTCTGAGAGATGGTCTCCTGGGTTACAATTCTCAGGGTGGCCCAAATAAAATTTTCCGTTTTTTTGGTAGTATGACATAGTCTGTTTCTTTTAATTTATTTATTATTAATTAGAAGGTCATCATTTTACAATATTGTGCTTGTTTCTGCCATACAACATCATCATTTCTCTTTTAGATCACTATGAATTAATTTTTTTGTTGATATATTTAAGTCTGGTGTGTGTGTGTTAGTCGCTCAGTCGTGTCTGACTCTTTGCAACCCCATGGACTGTAGCCACCAGGCTCCTCTGTCCATTGGATTCTCCAGGCAAGAATACTGGAGTGGGTAGCCATTTCCTTCTCCAGGATTTAAGTCATAAAGGACGCAACTCTAAAGGAGGATGAACAACAGGCTGACCTTCAGAAAATCATTGCCCTGATATATCTGCATAGGTAACACTATTCATCGGGATGCTGACTTCCTAACAGGTAAAAGGTATGAGAAGTATGGGTACAAAATCTCGTGATCTTAACTGCTAGCCCACAGATCTGCTATTTCCAAGTACTGGGAAGGCTTTTATATTTTTCTGCAAGAAGTGGTTAGCCCATGGCTAACTATTATTGAGAAAACATGACTGAAGTAACACATAATAAGTCATGGAATGTCAAGCTAAGGCATATAAGCAACATCTGGAATTGTTTAGTTTCATCAAGTCTTAACCAGAAAAGAAATTTATTGAGCAGAAATGAAAGACAAAGACCATTGGCTTATAGTGGAAGCTATAATTGTAGGAGCGGATGAGACCATTCAGAGGGAATTAACATTTTTTAACAAAGAACTTTCACTTTAAAGTTTCCATACTTATTTTTAAAGGCAAACACTGAGGATTAGGTTAATGGATAAAAGGTTGTTTATTTGCTTTCTACTGTAACTATTACTACTTATTTGTAATTTTTTCAAAGCACACAGTAAGCCACTGGCTAAAAATAACTTTTTAAAAGTATATATAGATCATGGCATAAATGAGTGTATGTATCTGATGTATTTAATTTATTGAAATACTTGTTATAAACTACATTTTTTCTATGTTGTGTATTTTTTCCTATGCAGTATAGAAGATAAGACGGTTGGATGGCATCATTGATTCAATGGACATGAGTTGAAGCAAACTCTAGGAAATAGAGAAGGACAGGGAAGCCTGGCATGCTGCAGTCCATGGGGTTGCAAATTTGGACATGACGGAGCGACTGAACAGAAATATCTAAACTGGCAAAATATAAGTAATTCAGAGAATAAAACAAGGCTCTAATCACTACTTCCATTACCTTATAATTTGAGTTTGTGTTGGTGGTTTTTTTAAAGTACTACATAAAGTTTTACAAATCCCTTCAGTAGGTAGGTCTGATCACTAAGTCATGTCCTACTCTTGTGACCCCATGGACTGTAGCCCGCCAGGCTCCTCTATCCATGGGATTCTCCAGGCAAGAGTACTGGAGTGGGTTGCCATTCCCTTCTCCAGGGGATCTTCCTGACAGGTATCCTGCATTGCAGGCAGACTCTTTATCAACTAAGCCACCAGAGAAGCATATTTTAATATATTTTGAACTCCATCCTTTTTCTTCACTGTCATGAAAACAGAATGGCTTAAAGGAAACTAAAAAGATATGACAACTGCATGCAATACAGCCTGAGTTCCTTTTGTTATAAAGGACATTGAGAAAATTGTCAAAAGCTGAATAAGATCTACAGGTTAGGTGAGACTACTGTATCAATGTTCACTTTCTGATTTTGATTACTGTACTGTGGTTATGTTGCCATGTTCTGAGTAAGCAGAGATAAAGAGGCACAATTTCTATAATTTGTTCCGAAACAGTTCAGGTGGGAAAAACATATGTAAGTGTGATATATATGCATGTACATATACATGTTTTTGTGTGTATGTATAAACATCAGGGGCATTAATGCAATCCTTAAGAATTACACCAATTCAGTAATAGTAAATTACTATCTATAGAGAGAGTCTATATAAGATACACACAAATATATGTGTGTATATATATGTTTAAACACATAAATATATATATATAAGTATGAATAAAGTGCCTGTGTGTATATGTGTGTGTGTGTAGAGAGAAAGAAAGCAAAAGAAGGATAACGCAAATATAGCAAAACGTTAAACTTTGAGAAGTTACATATTTGCTGCACTATTCTTAAAACTTTTCTGAAAGTAAAATTAATTGAAAGCTAAAAACTCAAAAAGAATAAAAATAAAGCATGATTTAATAATTGTATGTGTGAGCTCAGTAATGTCTGACTCTCTGTGAACTTATGGGCTATATCCTGCCAGGCTCCTCTACCCATGGAATATTCCCAGAAAGAATAGTGGAGTGGGTTGCCATTTCCTCCTCCAAGATATCTTTTAGACCCGGGGATTGAACCTAGGTCTCTCGAATCTCCTGCATTACAGGCAGATTCTTTTATCTCTGAGCCACCAGGGGTGCCTGCATTTAATAATTAGGAAATTCCAAAAGTGAGCCAAAAGGCCATATACTATACGTCTGGCCAATAGGTGGAGCCAATGAGTACCAGTTTTCTTTAAACAGTATTAGAAAGCAAAGTTTCTAAGTGCAGTGTTCAAAAGTCAGGAGTATTGACACAATCTTTAAGAATTACACCAGTTCAATACTATTGAATTAAACAACTACCTGTCTATGTGAGAACAGGATGCTCAACTCCCCCAAATACAGTCTAACTCTCTCAAAAGCCTCCTTTCACTTCAGTTAAATGAGGAACACCATTTACTTCCTGCACAGGGGTAAACTGCCCTCCTTGTACAAGTAAGTGGGTAATTCTGGGTAATTCTGAAGGAGTTTTGCCTTCTGTGGGGGTTAAAATGTATAACTGGCAGGAATGCAATCACAGTGCTCATCTGGCTAAGGCAAAAAGCAGATTGTAGAAACTGACCTGATTAGCAAATGATTTCTTCTAGTTGTAAGTTACATGTACAAACCACAGGAAATAGGATTTCATAAACACATAGATAACATTAAAAGATTCTGAATTTTCTCTTAGGACATACTGAACAGGAGCCAAGGATTTTTACACAATTTATTTCAAATCATAGAACTGAATGTGTCTCAGGAAATCATATTGGCCCAGTCTTATTTCACATTCCTAGAATTCAATGGCTAATGTCTATCAGAGGTGACGTTAATAATAACCATTTGCTCAACAAACTTCAACCAGGCTGATTCTAATGACTATTTTTGGAAGTTCAAATTCTCACAATATGATTTTTGGATTTAAAAATTCTCACAGAGTACAACTTTGGAAACTTTGAATTACTGCAACGAACTAAATCTAACCATACAGATATGTTAATTCAATTATATTTTTACCTTTAAAAGTTAAATGGATCACCTGAAATTTTCTTCCAGTTTCTAAACCCAATAAAGATAGTGGTTAATGTACCTTAGCAACACAGGTCTTAGGTTAGAGGGGGAGAAAAAACCCAGTTATCTAGACAAATCCTTTTACCTGTTAAATAGACAAGATTACAACTCCAAAAGATAGAAGCACGTCAATGAAGCATAAAAGGCCTAAAAATTAGGTGGTAGAATTTGATTCTAAAACTAATTTCGAAGTTATTCTTTTTTTCTCTTTTTAGTATAATGACCAAGGAATAGCAGGAGGAAAGCAGGGACTAAAACCACACTTTGTCGAGTGAACTAAATTCTCTTGAAAACATCTGACTGCACTGCTTCCATTATCAACTACTCCATGGTCCAAGGAGAAAAAGTCAACATTTCACTGCGATAATTCAATCATGAGGCACCCCAATTTCCACCTTCAATTTCCTATACTCTTGTTTCCCCCTTAAGTATGCTATCAGATGCCTCCCTTTCAATAATAAAGCCAAACAGCTCCTAAAACTTTATCCATTATTTTTATAATTGCCTTCCCTCAAGACAGGTGACAGCAGAACAATGTTCCATGCTCCAAGAAGAGTGGAAACTTAAATGGAAAGAAAGAGTAAAGAGTTCATTGACTAATTTTTAAAAGTTTCTGTCTGAGCTTTTTCTCTCTGCAGCAGTATTTTGGAGTGGCAAGGCTTAGGGCTGGGTTTGCCTTGCTGTGAGAGAGCCAGAAGGAACCAGAAGGAGACCAAAGGAATAGAAGGCAAGTTGATGCTGGCTGGGTGCAGCTGGCTGGGACTCAGGCTTGAAAGAAGGGGGAAGGAGAGGAGTGGGCTATGAGGACAGGAGAGCAGGCAGGGCTTTGCAGCAAAAGCCAAGCATAAAGAGTATATATTCAGCTATCTAGGAATCTCAGCATCAAGATAGGCAGCAAAATGCAGGACTGATTCTGCCAAAGCAGAGAAAACCTGCTAGGCAGGGTTGTATGGTAAAATGGTTTCTTTTAGTCTTTCAAAAGATGCAACAAGTAGTTTTTCATTTCAGTACAATGTATGTAAACACAACAGGTAACACCCACTCGCATCACTTCAGTCAGGACAATGATAAATTCAAAGGATCCAACAACAGAAGAATTGTAAGGCACACTGGAAAGAGGAAAGACTTGGGAGTTGACAAGCATTGGAAATAAGCATATTGGAACAGATCAACACTTTGCTTAGTCAACACTGCATCTGTGATGGTAAGGAGGGAAGGGACTACATGGGAAAAATCAGGTCAGGGTTAGTTTTATATTTATTTATTCACATAGGAGGCAAATGCAAGCAAATTAAAAATAATGGGACTCTGGGAGAGAGAGAAAAAGATACACAATGGCTACAAACTTCTCCACCCAAAGTTAGTGGGCAGAAGCAAAGGAGTAAGGCATAATGAATGTGAGGCGTCAAAAGAGCTCAAAAAGGAAATTCTTTAAATCGAGTCTAGAGCAGCACTTTCTAATAGAACTATAATATGAGCCACCTATGGGGCTAGTAACCACTTAAAAAATAGAAACAAAATTAACTTTTGTAATATATTATGCTTAAACCAATATATCCACAATGTTACCTTTGAACATATAATCAATATAAAAATTATTAAAGGGCTGTTTCATATTCATTATATATATGTATCAAGTCTTCAAAATCAAGTATGTATTTTACAAGTACTACACACTGTAATGACATCCCCAGTGGCTCAGCAGTAAAGAGACCGCCTGCAGTGCAGGAGACCCAGGAGACACGGTTTCAATCCCTGGGTCAGGAAGATCCCCTGGAGAAGGGAATGGCAACCCACTCTAGTAATCTTGCCTGGACAATTTCATGGACAGAGGAGCCTGGCGGGCTACAGTCCATGGGATCGCAAATAACTGGACATGACCGAGTGACTAACGTTTTCACTTAGCCTGGTGAGATGTACACAGGTCTGAAGAAAAGGTGGTCTAAATTTAAATTCAGGTTCCTTTAATTGCCAGGCAAGTTGGACTATAACACAACCATCTATATTCAGGGTACTTTAAAGATCAGCCACAAAAAGCAATGCATTCAGTTCAAATACGAGTTGATTTAGAAGTTTCTTTAATTAAAGCACACAACTGCATAGTTTATTCTGCTTCAACATGGGTGTGAAGGTGGGACAGGAACAAATAATATTCACCATGTTTTTGTATACTGATCAAACTTAAAGATGTCATTCAATATACTATATAATCTACATATGCTATAGTGTAAGTCGAGTATATTACTAGTGTAAGAGTATGCGCCACCCGATATATTATATGTGCTTCCCTGGTAGCTCAGCTGGTAAAGAATCCGCCTGCAGTGCAGGAGACCTGGGTTCGATTCCTGGATCGGGAAGATCCCCTGGAGAAGGGAAAGGCTACCCACGTCAGTATTCTAGGCTGGAGAATTCCATGAACTGTACAGTCCATGGGGTCTCAAAGAGTTGGACACAACTGAGTGATTTAAACTACTTGTATTATATATAACTTATAATGCTATATTATATTACAGTTCCTGCCGGATGGCATGCATATGCTTTTCTCTATATAATACTACAGCTATAGGCAGAGAAGCATGTTTTTCTTGGACCTTATTGACCTTATTTCTGTTCATCAAACCCGTTCCACACAACTGTCATGAACGGAGGCATATTTGTCATTTGGTTTTCAGCAATCAGCAACAACCTGGAGATCCCAAGACTAGAGAATAAACTCAGATACTCTACCTTGACTCAAACCAGGAAAGAATATATCTTTTAGAGTTATAGCTATAAACCTATCATACAATAAGGAGACATACCAGCATGCTGACCGAGCACTTTTAGGGAGTGAGTAGAGAGAAAAACAAAGGGCTGAAAATTTTCTTCTTCACAGACAAATAAAACAAAGCCACTGAAATGAAAAGTGTAGGGAGTCAGACAGACCCATATACTCACCTGCATTGGAGCCGGTCAAATTATAACGCGCATTCAACTTCTTGATGATATTCTCGTGGATTTGGTACCACTCACTCTCTGTATTACACCTGTGAAATCATGGCCACTCTGTTAAGCTTTGGTGATGCATGAGATGACCTTCCTACACACCTGCCCCTTTTCATATAACCACTATAATGTACTTCCTTAAACCTCCCTGCAGTTCTCAACACAGAGAACATGGCTTGGCTTGCCTGCCCCAAGATAAGCAGGAATGACCATATCTGGTAATGCATGACCAACTACTTCATGAAGTGGCTGAGATGAACAATTCAGGTTATGAGAAGCTCAGAGAACAGTGCATACAGTGGAAGGAAGTATAGGCTAAGATTCTGACTCCCTGGATTTGGATCCTCACTATTAACTGAGCTATGTTCTTTGGGTGAGTTAATTATTCTGTGCCTTGATCTGTTCATTTGTGAAATGGGGGTAATATACTAGAACACTGAACAAGCTTGGGTTTAGGATAATCCCTGGCAAAAAGTGAATGCTCAGTAAATGTTATTTCTCGATATTGAATCTCCACCTATCATATCATGACCAAGTGATGGTGCTGGTCATGATATAATAGGCTAGCATCAAAATGCAACTGAGGTTAACAAAACCTGCACTAGCAAAAACCTGGTGGGATTTACTGAAGAATAATTAAGGTAACTCTTCTGGATTTTCTACTTCTAGGCCAAAAGGCGTTTCTCCATCTCTCACTCTGACAGGCATCTGTACCCTAGTCTTTCAGCTCTTGTCTTTCACCAGCTCATGTTAGAGTTCACCTAGGAGACTCTGAAGATTCTTGAGAACTGGATCTGGGACTGGAGATACCTGTGTTCCCCTCAGTACTTTGAACACCATAGGTGCTTAAAAAAAATACTGGCTACATGAATGACTGAATGGATATCCCTCTGACTGTTACTCCTGATGATTTGTTAATATCTGGGTCTGCTCTATTCTTACTGCTGAGACTCCCCCAGTTAGGTTGGGGAGACCCTCCTTCATCTGAATACATTTGTAAATTCATTAAAATCTTTCACTAGCAACAAAGGCTCTCTCCCAAAGGTCCTGACTATCAAAGATTCTGTAACTATCAATCAAAATATTCCACCCTATAGAGACTTCTTCCTTCTCATCTCACCTGTAGCCAATAATTCACAATGTGCTTACATATTTATTTATTTCACCACCATAAGCTTTTCCAGGATGAACTTGATAGAGGTTACTTTTGAACCAGTTAACAGTAGGATAGCAAGTAAGAGCACTGACACTGAGAAGGCTAGAAAATTAAGATGAAATAAAACCATTCCACTTGTCCAGCTGTAAGATACCAAATTGCCTCTTGGCACACCCTGCTCCTAGTTTTCTTAGTTCAGCTCAGTGGGGAAGGAAGAAAGATAGCTTGCTTCCTATTAAATAGTTGAGGGACTCCAGAATTCATGCTTTTAACCTACGAAACTCCAAATAAAATAAAAGCTCCTAAAGTATATGACTGAAATATCTTCCAGGCTCAGATGAGGTATTTCTTGCTATTCTCTGTTTGAGTCCCAGTTTGGGCTAAGGATTTGGTCACCTTGCTGCTGCTGCTGCTGCTAAGTCACTTCAGTCATGTCCAATTCTGTGCGACCCCACAGACGGCAGCCCACCAGGCTACTCCGTCCCTGGGATTCTCCAGGCAAGAACACTGGAGTGGGTTGCCATTTCCTTCTCCAATGGATGAAAGTCAAAAGTGAAAGAGAAGTCACTCAGTCGTGTCCGACTCTTCGCGACCCCATGGACTGCAGCCCACCAGGCTCCTCCATCCATGGAACTTTCCAGGCAAGAGTACTGGAGCGGGGTGCCATTGCCTTCTCCGTTGGTCACCTTAACAAATACAAATTTCTTCCAAATTGTTTCTAACAGTCACTCCTCTAAAATGTTTTAATAAATTCTAGTTTCTTTTTCATCTATAATAACTGTTTTGACTACCTAGCATTCATCCTGGAATGGATTCATAAATTGCTCAACTGTGATTTTTAAGGGACCTCTCTCGCATAAAGAATAACCCCAAACCTTATTTGATATTTATGAAAAAACAGACAATAACAACCGCGAAGAGCAGTACAACTTAATTTTAGGAGAATGAGTATCTCCCACAGAACTGGAATTCATGGGTCTTCCTTGGCTGGTTGCATAATCAAGAGGGATGCAAGCAACTCCAGGTCCCCCAGTTTTCCCATTGACAAGATAAATCTAACACTTCCTACGCATACCTGGAAAGATCACTCAAAGAAACAAAGAGATTGCATTTGTGAAAAATTTTAGTTTTTCTTGAAAAGCAAGGTCAGCTATCAGCATCATTGTCACATCACTAGAGAGTGGTGTGAGAGAACACCCTGAAACGTACGACCTGGTAACATGAGAGCTCAGGTTCTGAGTTAGGCAGTCCTGACTTCACAGCTGGTTCCTGTTCTGATTAGTCAGGTGATTTTGGGTGCTATTTAGCCTCTCTGTCCCCTTAAGTGGAAAACAAAGCCAACAGCATCTGCTTCATGAGTCTGTCATGAAAATAAAGTGACAAGACACATGCAAAGTGCTTATTAACATGGTTCCTTGCACATAGTAAGCACAAAGTAAATGGTGGCTATTATCATTAGCATTGTTGCAATTAAATTATGTCTTACAATCACCAGTAAAATTTAGAAAGGGGATTATACTGGATTTATGCTCCATCATGGGATAAAAGAGGAGCACGCTTTACTACCCAGTAGTATCACCAAAAGTTTTCAAGTTTAATATCAAGGTCACAGATTTTATCACTCTTAAAAGAGACAAAGAAAGTTTCTAGCCCTAAACCATAGGCTATAAGTGAATCTTTGTCAACTGATTAGCAAACATGTGGTGTAGATCCCAGGGCCTCCGAGTAGAAGATGGATAGATCCAAGAAACCCTGCAGCTGTTGTCAAAATGCAACCTGAAGTATATGTCCCAGAGATAGTGGGCACGTGGGTCCCCTCCACATATGGAAAAATCATTGGCACACGTTGCAATAGCCGGAACAGATAACCAAAGCAAGCTCACTCACAGAGGGGGTCAGTAGTGTGGTCCTCAAATCAGGAATGCGGATCCCAGATCCCCCATCCCCCAGTGCATCTGCTCTGAGGATGTCACTTTGTGTCAGTCTCTCCATTGTCAGACCTGTGGGGAGGTGCTCAGGGAAGGGCAATCGAAAATCATGTGCCTTTTAAAAAACTTAGGATGTGGAATACATTAAGTGGATTTTCTTCGTGGAATGTTCAAACTGAACTGTATCTGCTGCCACTGACCCTCAAAAGATCATAAACCACATTCTGAGAATCTTATTTGGAAATAGGGTTTTTAGACAGATCATCAAGTTAAAATTAGGTTGTTTAGGGTGAGTCCTAACCCAATATAACTAACTAGGCCCATATAAAAAGGGGAAATGTGGTTACAGAAACAGACACACACACCTGGAGAAAGTCATGTGATGATGAAGGCATACATCAGGTCATACATCTACAGGACACCAGAAACCAGGAGAGAGAAGCAGGGAACAGAATCCCCCTCACAGCCCTCAGAAAGATTCAGCGTAGCCAACACTGTGATCTGGGAATGTGGCTTCCATTCCAGAGAGACCATAAATGTCTGTGGCTTAAGCCTCCCTGTTTCTGGTGCTTTGTAGGGACACCCTCAAATGGGCTTCCGTGGTGGCTCAGCAGGAAAGAATCCTCCTGCTATGCGGGAGACCTGGGTTCCATCTCTGAGCTGAGAAGATGCCCTGCAGGAGGAGATGGGAACCCACTCCAGTACCCTGGCCTGGGAAATCTCATGGACAGAGGACCCTGGTGGAATATAGTCCATGGGGTTGCAAAGCGTCAGATATGACTTAGCAACTAAACCACCACATAATAAACTAATAATACATAAAGTAAGAGGGGAATCACCCAGCCTGAACTTCCTTTTTCTTAATTCTAATCAGTTTATGTTAAAAACTATTTCCGTTTTCCAAGAACAAATGAACTTTCTGAGGGTAAAGATATAACAGGCTTTAAATTCTTGGGATTTAAATGCAGTGGATGTCCACCCAGTGGGTAAGCTATCTGTTCTTTTTGGTTCTCAATTTCATAATCCTCTGAAAGTGATGATTTGTAGGCTCAATTGTAGTAGGCCTAGAGATTATTAAGTTTTGAGGAATGGCTCATAAACTCTGCTCATCCCTGGCTCTTCCATTACCCACAGAAAGCAGGATTCACCACACAGGATCCCCATGTACCCCCATGCCCACCCCAGCCCACATCATGTGCAAGCTTCTTACATGTACACTTTCAGGATGAGGTCATCTTTCGTCTCTCCAGTCAGCAGGTCAGCAATGCTAAGAACTGCACAGCCAAAGGGTCGCCGATACTGGACACTGCAGGCATTCTTTTTTTCTCCTGCCCCCATTCGACCTGTTCAATTAAAAAGCACACCTAGTTCAAGGAGCCATTTGATTAATCCAGCTTAAGACAAGACACATACAGCCATAACATAAGCCATATGAAATGTAATGGGTGATGGTAAAGACACAGATTTGGGGCAACTGTTGCCTCCATTCTGAACTCTCCCCTAAGAGCACATAGTTGTGTGACCTTGGGCACGCAGTGCAAACTCTGGCCATTGGCTGTTACCTATAAAACATGAAGACTGAAGCTGAGCCCAGGTGTGGGTACCCTTCCTGAAGTATTCATGAAGGCACCCCAGGAGAATCGCATCCAAAAAGGCAGTAGGGGTGCCTATTTCATCCTACTTGTAAGATTCTCCATATTTCAAAAAATGATTTCAAACATTTCACCTCTGAAAAGAAGTGATTTGAGATTACCTGAAGGTATAGCAAGTAAGCACAGGTGAGCAAATGAGCATGTTCTTTCCTGACTCAGTATGCAGGCTGAGATCTCCAGGGATCCTTTTTTAACTCTGACATGGTTTCTACTTGTTTAAATTGTTAGACATTTAAAAATCTGTGGTTGAGATACTGTTTTAATTTATTGTTGCCTTTAATTACCAATGCGTTATTTTGAAAACTGAAAGCAAAAAGCACACTGGAGCTGAAGCCTAACAAGCTAACGTGAGGAGAAATAATGAAAAAAGCCTGTCAGTCTGCTTCCAGATGCTAGGGAACAGATCTGTACGTTGTTTCCATCTGACTGAAGTCCTCCGTGCATGTCTGCATGGCTCTAGTGCCTTCCAAATCCAATGCTAAATAGAAAAAAAGAAAGGAATGGCAGTATTCAATCTGGCTTTCATTCTTCAGTAATAAAGGAAAATTGCCCCTCTGATATATCAATTTCAGAGTAATATTTATAAATAGAAGCTGGAGTACCACTTAATGGTGGTAAACCACAGGAAAAAAACAAAAAAAAGAAGAGGACTTCCAACATAATGAAAAGGATTTTTCCCTTTTGAAGTTCCTTTTGAATAATTAATGTGTGACAGCCTTGAAAAGTTCTTTCTTGGATGATGTTTCATTTGCATTGGTATATTACTAGTATATTGATTAACAGGCCTAAGGATAATAAGAATGCTGATTTACAATGGAATCATCTACTAGACTCAACACTAAAAAGAGCTGAGAGGACTCCTCTGAGATCAGGGACCGGTGTTTACTAGGTGACATGCATGGGTTTGGAGAGTCATTAGGTATTACCATGTAGGTACAGGGTTTCCCAGGTGGTGCAGTGGTAAGGAATTCACCTGCCAGTGTAGGAGACGTAAGAAATGTGGGTACGATCCCTGGGTTGGAAAGATCCCCAGGAGAAGGAAATGGCAACCCACTCCAGTATTCTTGCCTGGAGAATCCCACGGGCAGAGGAGCCTGGCGGGCTGGAATCCATGGGGCTGCAGAGAGTCAGCTACAACTGAGAGCATATGCAGGCAGCACAGGGGCCCTGTAGGTACAGGCTTATTAGCAGTGTGAATACGCAAACCTGACTTCTGTGAATTCAAGAATAGTAAGCAAAGCAAGGATAGTAAGTGTAATGAAGGCTGTAGTAGGACTAATAATTATTAGGGCAAAGGTTGTTCCTCCAATTACATGAGTTAGCAGCTGTCCAGCTGTAGTATTAGCTGTTAGTCATATAGCTAGGGCTACTGGTTGGGTGAATATGCAAAGAGTTTCAATAATTACAAATATACTGGTAAGAGGAATGGGTATTCCCTATGGTAGAAAATACATTAGAGATGCTTTTATTTTATGGTGAAAGCCTATAGTGATTGTTCACGATAAAAAAGGGATAAATATACCTAAAATTATGAAAAGTTGTGTGGTGGGTATAAACAAATGCGGTAAAAGACCAACTAAGTTTGTTGGGGTGATAAATAAGCAATATAAGTATTTCTGTTCAGGTCTGCCCTTTATAGTTATGAATGGCCATTATCTGTTTTGTCACAAGTTGAACCAATCACTGCTAAATCATGCAGTTATTTATGAATCTAGTGTGGGGAAACTCTCTTTATTTCCTCCTCTTCTTTCCGATCAAAGACCAGGCCTCGAATTCCAGGGCAGGTGCTGTTACTCCAGCTCTTGGCAGCCAGTGCAGGTCAGTGTGCTCTCTTCTTATTAAGTCTATGCAAGGAATATTCTAGAAAAAGTTCTTACTCTTTCTAGAATAATTTTTCTATTCGTCCCTGATAGACAAGGATCTTCCACTCCTTCATTTCACTGAAGCAGATTAAATCTTAACTTTTCTGAGTTTCTTACCTTCATTATTACTGGACTGATCATCAGGGAAGTTTTTGCAGTAATGTCAATATAGAATTAATTTGATCAAAGCTTAGGGAATGAAGGTAGGTAATTTAGGATTCATGCAGTCCATGGGGTCGCTAAGAGTCGGACACGACTGAGCAACTTCACTTTCACTTTTCACTTTCACGCATTGGAGAAGGCAATGGCAACCCACTCCAGTGTTCTTGCCTGAAGAGTCCCAGGGACCGGGGAGTCTGGTGGGCTGCCGTCTATGGGGTCACACAGAGTCAGACACGACTGAAGCGACTTAGCAGCAGCATTCATTCTAATGATTTAATGATCATAAATAGCTTAGTAAAATATACAGCCACTAATCAAATGTCAGGTATTTGAAAGGCAGCCCTGTGATGCGTAATACTATGCAGTCGTTTCCTCAGCTGTATCCTGGGAGTGAAGGACAGAGATACCCAGCCCATGGGCAAGCAAGACATGTGATCATTTTCTACCACCAAAAGCCTCTAGATACTTTTCTAAAAGTTCTGAAAGCTAAAGTGGTTTACTTTTTATCTCAACCTTGTAGAGGATTATGTTCAAACTGTATCCATGTTTACATGAAGAAATCCAAAATCACATTTTACATTAACAATTGCTGTGAAAAATTTGAATAAATTAAAAAAAAAACCCAAAAAGAATTCCATAAACTGCACCCCTGCCATCCTGGGTACAGACAGAGGCTCTGTCTCATAAATACACAGAAACACACATTTCAACTTTGCCAGTTTTAAAAGACTCTTTCCAATTTCTACACCCCATACTCATGTTTAAAAAGAAAATTAAAACAAAAGCAAAGACAGTTCACTTATTTATTTCTACTGTCCCTCGAATATGAAAAGAAGATAAAATTAAATGGGTTTTTCAGAACAGACTTTTATGAGGAAAAAATGCTTAGAAAATCTTTGTTGAAACACCGTTTATAGTCTCACTCAATGCAAAATGGGGTCATCATGTGTATAAAATAAAAAACCATAAAAAAAAATATATAAACCACCATGCAAGACTGCATGGTGAGATATTACTATTCTGTAGAAGTTTTCCTCAGCAAGTCATGTAACAGTTAGTGAGGAAGGGGAAGCCAGTTCTCAGTATCAGTTGGTTAGCTTTCCTAGAGAAATAACTTAGGTTCCACCATGTATTTCCTCTGCCATAAAATGCCTGCTTTTGGAGGTCTTATATGCGTAAACATAGTGACCATATTTTGGTTTTGATGTGCAAGGGCATCATAGAGCACTGAAAGTGTGTTCTGCAAGAAGTTAGTAAGTGTTACATTATATAAGTATTTCCACGGTCAATCAAATCTGGAGAGAGCTAGGGTCAACAAAGTTAGAGGAGAAATTTTATTCTTCCCTGTAGGATTTCTCAAGACACTTTAATAAGCTGATGAAATTACACAAGTGAAAAATGTTCAATTTCCAGCATTCAATTTTCCATAGCCTTTTTCTTATAGCACCTTGTCTATAATAATGTTCTGCAGCCTTCCACACTTTGGGAAATGTCAGTTGGTGTAAAGTTTTCATAAATGTATAGAAAATCCAGCTCCTAAAAGTTTAATGTATGCTGTTAACAGAAATTAGAATTTGAGTAGACAAATACCAAGGCTATGAATCCAATATTTTTAGAAAGTCCAATAAAACAAAATGAAATGCAGCAAACTAACTAATGACTTATATGGGGAGAGAACAAACTCTTTATGGCAGTGTGAGAGTCTGGGGAGACCAGAATCCCAAATTCTGCAAATACTGGATTCAGATCTTGCTTGGACTTCTTTTTGATCCAGACAGCACATAAATCACAAGTACACAGAAACCTCTCAGCAATTCTCCCCGTCATGCTCCTATCACACCAATAAGTGTCATACCTACCGATTCGGATGATGTGCACAGTGATATAGATGTCCTTTCTGAGCTCACTGCTACCCAAATCCTACCAAAAAACAAAGTCTGGTCATTGTAGAACTCATCCTTTAGGCAGAAACACTTGAAGGGATAGCACATTGTTTTAACAAATAACAGAAGAAAGACAAATATGAGTATTCTTGATGGATTTTTTTTGGAGCAGAAGCACATACTCCAAATCCTGTTCTAAAAATACCACTGTGATCAACTTTACTGTAAGCCTACAGATATAAAATAAGACTTAAAAAAGAAAAGCCCATTCTTTTTTTAGTCTCTAGCTCACTCATTCTTTAAATATTTCTTAAATACATACTAAATACCACGTGCCACTCTGAGCCCTGTCACACTGGGCTTCAGCCATAAAGAACAGGTTCTCATACACACTGAAGGGACAAAGGTGTGATTGTGAAAGCTGGCATTCAGATTTCAGGGCATTATTGTAATTTACACTCTTCCCTAGTGGCTCAGACAGCAAACAATCTCCTGCAATGCAGGAGATCCGGGTTTGATCCTTGTGTCAGGAGGATCCCCTGGAGGAGCAAATGGCAACCTACTCCAGTATTGTCTAGGAAATCCCATGGACAGTGGAGCCTGACGGGCAAAGAGTCAGACACCACTGAGCAACTAACACTTTCATACCACTTTCACTGTAATTCATGTGTTATTTACAAAGTTTCAGCAAATCTACTATGTTCTCTCATAATAACTTAAATAAGATAAAGTACTTAAGAAAGAATCTGCCTCCTTGATAAAACAAGATCCACTTACCACGAAGAGAGAGCAGTGCCGTTCTGGTTTATCTGGGGCTTTGGGAAGCCCGTTTCTATTTAGCCTCAAGAAAAATCTCTCACTACAAGAGAAAAGAAGTTGAATATTTTAAGAATTAATTAATACTTAAGGACTCGTCACCTTTCTACCTGCTCTTTGTCCTAAGGGTTAAACTCAAAACTTTTTAGGCTTTTCACTGATATCGAAACTGTGTATATAAATTAGAAGAGTACCCAAGACAGTAAACATTTGCTTCAGTTCTGACAAAGCTGGCAAAGCAGAATGTGCAAAAGCAGAAAACATACATATGCAAACAAAAAAAATTAACTTTTAGAAAGTTTCCATATCCATGAAATCATCACTATTACTTTAAAAAGTAGAAACAAGGACACCAAAAGGAAAAAAACCTGACTTAACACGTTCTGTGTATTTGTACCTAAGATTATTTTTCATGCTTTGCGTCACAGTATTTACTTCACGTCATACATGAACATTATTCCGAGTGCTAACAATCCATTAGAAGACTTAGTATTTTACGCTCTTATCAACCTAATCCAAAACACAAAAAGAGAAACCAGGTAGTGAAACCTGAATATTGTTTGGTCCACAAAGGACTAGAAGACCTCACAGTGCCTGCAGAACTTGCAATTGAAATTGCAGCAACACCTGGCTTTAAATACAAATAATGCTGTTGATCAGCCACTAATTCAAGTCATTTCAAGGTAATGTGTTACAATATTTATATTTAAAAAAATAAAATGAGTATCACCTCTGCCCCCACATTAATGTACCAGCTACCACAAGCTTCTGAATTTAAATATCCTAGTGCCCAGGATAGAATCAAATGGCTAGTTGCCTCAGGCAGAGAACACACAGCTAACATCTTCAAAATGTGAGATTAGCAAACGGCATGGCCTTGGTCAGTAGCTTCCTTCAGTCTAGGGATCAAGCAGAGAAGGGAGAGTAGAGCATTAGGAAGGCTCAGACCCTTCCAAGTGCCCATGCATGTTCATCACTTGGTTCTTGCCATAAATAATGGCGCTGTCTTCCAAACTCCCCCTTCTCCCCTGTAGGGGGGGAAATGAGAACCATGATCAGATCTCTAAGGAAGCATATGGTTTTAAATTTATGGCTGTCTTGGAACATTTTTATTCTCTTTTGCCATCTAAATCAAGACAGATATATTTAACAGATTCAACTACCTGGCTCACCCTGTCCTTTTTTAATGCCTATCCCTGATCTTCCACACAACAAAGTGCGAGCAATACACATGTCTATGGGGTCGCTTCCTGCACCTATTACCTATGTGTTATTCCACAGAGCAGTGGCTGATGAGATTGGATGAAGAAAATATAAATTGCTGCAAGGATTCTCAAATGAAGCATATGAAGTTCCCATATAATTCTGAGGCAGAGGCTGGAAATGACAGATTCTACCAAGACTGCAGAGTTAAATTAATCTTATTCAATTGTCATTTACTATAATTCATAGCAAAGGACTGCAAGCTCACCTCAGAGTGGAAGAATATTCACTATTATTTCAAATTTAAGATGTACTAAAAGGAAATGTACAAAAATTCATCTTGGAGAAAAATGAATTACACTTTAAAATAATCATAGCATTAGGTAATACTACTTCTTTAAGAAAACACTATTTTTTATTTGCGAATGGGTGCTCTGCTAAGGACTTTACATGGATTAACCCCTTTTATCCTCACAATGCCCTTGGGAAGTTGGTACTCTTATTATGTCATTTTATAGTTGGGAAAACTAAGGAATAGTAAATAGTTTTGTCCAAGATCACAGAGCTGATGTATGACTGAGTAGGAATTCTATGCCACATAATACCTACCTTCATTGGAATGCTATAAAATAAATTCCTTCTCTGCTTCATAGAATAACTGAGCATATTTCCAGAATATTGAGATACGGAAGAAGTCATTCATCTCTAAGGGAAACCCACTGACTCGGTAAATTTTTTCATGAAGGATTCTTAGAAAAATGATTTTGGAAATAAATTTACTAAAGAAATGTGAAGCTTCAGAAATATTTAAGTATTTGGTTTTAGTTGGTCAAAACTCCTAAAGTTTAAGACCAGTATTTGGTTTTGCTTCTTGGTCAGCATCTACTGACATATTTACTGATTATATTTTAGCCCAAAATGAAAGCAGTGTGATCACTTTCCCCTCTTCTGATTATAGACAGCATGCGCTATTCTATATTTTTGAGGTGCATTTATGTTTGAGACTCTTCTTTATCCAGACTAAAACATTTGAAACAAATGCCACTTTATCTTCTAAAAGATCAGTCAAAATGATAAATAACAATAATATTAATTACAAAAGTCAATACGGCATTCCAGATATTGAGACCCTAACTTTAATGATGATATAAAATACTATTTTATATTCACAAATTTTATCAATATTTTGGTGAAATGTTTTCTAAAAAATTCCATTTCAGAGATTCCTTTTGCTCTGTCACTATTTTAATTTCACTAGTCTAGACAGAATCCTGATTACGCAAGTATTATATCATATCCTGTTTCAGAAAGAATATCAATATTTACTAAGCCATATCCCTTAACTTAAGCATGCCTTCTTTCTAAAAATAGACTCAAGATGGGTACTACGGAGAAAAAAGTCATGTGCAATTTTCTTAAAACAGACTTCTAAGAGGGGGAAAAGCTCTCTTATGGTCAATTAAATAAAATCTTTTTTATTCATCTGGTGACAAGTTGTTGGCATACAAATTCAATCTCTTTAAGCTTTGGTGATAGAGCAACCACTTAATTGGCAAATAGTTTCAGAAGGAAAAAAAAAAAGAACTACAGCAACACATTTCAGAATCTTTGAATTACAAATAAATACCCACCCACATGCTCACCAGGTAGTATTAGTGTTAAAGAACCTGTGACCCATCTGCAAGAGAAGTCCTTGGGTTCAGTCCTTGGGTCGGGAATATCCCCTGGAGGAGGGCATAGTAACTCTCTCCAGTTTTCTTGCCTGGAGAATCCCATGGACAGAGGAGGTCACAAAGAGTCAGACAGGACTGAGCAATAAACACTTTCACTCTTTCACACACTCACACACATTTGGAGAATGCCAACATGTTGTCTTTAAGGCCAGGGAAGAAACTAAGTAAGTCAGTGGCATTCCACTATGGCACATCTAAAATTCTCTCAAAAACTTTTGTGGCGACCCACAAAGATATTTTCAACTTTCTACGTTGAGTCAAAGAGTGGCAACTCTGATCAGAAAGCAAAATTAGTTTTTATCAATTTAAAAAGTGTCCTATTACCAGCTTGGAAGAGAAGGGGAGGTTGGGAGAGAATGGATACATGTATATGTATGGCTGAGTCCCTTTGCTGTCTACCTGCAACTACCACAATATTGTTAACTGGCTACACTCCAAGAAAATACAAAGTTTAAAAACAAAGCAAAAAAAGTGTTCTATTATAAGATGTGCATACTTACTATTTCCATTCCCAGATATCAGCTAATGATTTGTTACCTTCTAGGTATTTAAAGACTGAACAAATACAGTCTTTTAGAAAAAAAAATACAAATTATTGGGTAGCAACGTTTGCTCTCTTCCATATAACATCTTTTACACTTCATGGTAGCGAAATGCATGAAATTCTCCAGGGACATATCAATCAATGGCACCTTACCATCAGATGTGAGAGTCACCTAATTAACTTCAAGGCCACTCTAGATTCTAGTCCATGCCATGTAACTCTGTCCACCATGCACATTCTAGGTCTTTATTATAACAAATATATCGTAATGGAAGTATCTATGGTGACATATTTTTAAATGGGAATACCTCCTTCTTCATCATCAATGAATTAGCACATAGAACACTTACAGCCGCACTGAAGAAATGGGATTTGATATTATTACTAGCAGAGAAAAATCATCATTTGACTTCCTGTTACAGTGCTATGTGCTCCCAGAGGAAATTTCACTGCCAGAGAAATTTAGTGTCCACCTGAATTCCTTGTGTGAGCCATTATCAATCTTTGTGTGATAAATCAACAAGAGTAAATTGTGTCTTTGGAAATAAAGAATGAAAAATCACAATTATTTATTATTTACAATGTGCCTTCTTCTAAAAAGGATTTGAGAAAACCAAGATAGTGAAGTAACAGTGGGCATATTCATCCCCAGATATCCCAGGGAAAAATAGCACAACTCAAAGTACAACCCATTCTGGTGTACATACACTTTACATGGATTTTCTCTAAGTTTCACAATCACCCTATAAGGGAGGAGCCCCTCCCATCCCCATTTTACAAATGAGAAAGCTGGAGCTTGGAGATACTGGGTAAGTTGGCCAAAGTTGCACAGTCAGTCAAGGATGGAGCCAAGAAATTAATTTCCAGGGTCTGATTCCGAAGTCTCGCGTCTTAACCACAAAGCTATCTTCATGAGAACAGAACACCTCACAACAGACACAAAAGAGCAAGTCTAACCATATCATGTGAACCCAGGGTTTTTATTGTGAATATGTACAATAAAATAAAAAAATAATTATTAAAAAACACATGAAGCCAGACAAAAATAAATAAAGCCACAAACGTATCTGTGTTTAGGGAGTTTGTCTATTTAAACAGCATAGTTGGTAGAAAAGTTCTTACCAATGATGCAAATAATGTGGGCAGCACAGTAGAGATCTGAAGACCCTAACGGCTTCTCTTCTCAGCAGGATAAGATGCTCCTTTCTTCCCACTCCTCCTTCTAACACACAGAAGCAGCTGTCCCCCTAATGGCCCTACCTAGGGTCTTGGAAGCATTCTGGACAGATGTGGGAGGGTCCTCCCAGCTTTCTGAGTCATCATATTAAGTGGCTCTTTGATACAGCATTCCTAGGACAATCATTTGCTTTCATAGAGCAATGTACCCATAGTTAGGGATGACCAGCATCAAGGACATTTTTGTATTTCTCTATATGGACTTTTGTTTTTAACTCTATAGCTCCCCTCTCATAAGAAGCAATGTACCTATAGTTAGGAATGTCTAGTGGTTTAATGAAAGTTGATCCAAATGAAAGTGGTTTGTGAAAGCTACACAATGTATAGCTACCTAGTGGTTTAATGTTTGTAAAAGTTACACAACATATACTTTATACAATAATTTATGATGATAATATATTAAGGTTGAACTGTGATTAACCCATAAAAATTGCAAAGAATACTTTCAAAATCATTTTGGACAGTTAAAACACTGAAATAAATTTATGTTCTCCAAAACCAACAGTAACAAAAAAGAGAAAACACTTGGATGGTTGTGTTCTGGTACACAAACTGGAAAAAGAACTCTCTGGTTCTGTTGTGCTTATACTTTATAGAGGGCTTCCCTGGTGGCTCAGCAGTAAAGAATCCATCTGCGATGCAGGAGACACAGGTGTCATCCCTGGGTCGGGAAGAGCCCTGGAGGAGGTCACAGCAGCGCACTCCAGTATTCCTGCCTGGAGAACCCCACGGACAGAGGTGCCTGCCAGGCTACAGTCCATGGGGTTGCAGACAGATACAACTGAAGCAACCGAGCACACAGGCATGCATGTTTTATAAAACAGCTGGACCAAAAAAATACCCCATGTAGCATCTTTGAAAGAACCAAGTTCCTTGTCTTAAATGTAACTATGCTGTGTGTGAGGAAAATTACTATTTATTGTACACTGAGTAGTCATGCAGGGAGATGTGCCAAGAGCCAATGAGGAAACTTTCAGAGCAAGAAGATGGAAGAAGAGGAAGGAGAAAGGCTCTGCTGAGCTCACTCTAGGGCCTCTCCCCAGAAGGCCATAGTATACAATAGCTGTTGATCTCAGTGCGTCTATTTCACTGTTTCTCCTGCATTTTCTCAAATGCTTTCTGACTGACTAACATTCTAAGCTGCTTCCAACAACCTGCACAAGGAACTGTTACTGTGTTCTTTCCTAGGACAAGTGGCAAAGGACAACCCAAGGAGCATTCTAAATAGTCCCAGTACCAGGAGCTGGTACTGCCACTGACCAGGCAAGATACCCTAGGGAAGTGAAGGGAAAGTGCACTAGCTGCCCTGGGGTGGCCACTGGACCAAAAGTTTCAGTGTTCACCATGGCACAGAAGAAAGGACTCTCATCCAGGCCATCTCGTAATGTGGGTGTGCACAACATTCCCCTGGGGAGCTGTAGAAAGCCCAGGTCCCAGCCTGGGGATCTTGACTTACTGTACTATGGATCTAAAAGCTTCTTGAATGCTTAAAAGCACAGTCACAGTTAACGGCCAGTTTTGACCCAAATGCTTAAGCCCTAACGAGTCAGAATTGCTTGACTGTCCTTTATGACCATCACATACACCAGGAAACAGGCAACACATGCCCGATATGTTCAGGTCAACGACTTCTCCCCTTTCGTCTCCAAACATATGACGGATGCAAACAAAGTGTTTCCTTGTCAATAAATAAAACCAACTCCTCAAGCAAGTCTTCCTAGACAAAGCTATTAATATGCTTTCTAATTTTAAAAGTAAAGCAACACAAGGGTCATGAGCTCTTCTAACTAAAGGGAAATGAAACAAGAAGGATCGTTGATACCAGGATTTCCACATCAGTTTACGTAAAGAGCAGACAGATTCTGAGTTTTCTTTTTTAATATTACTGTCCAAACCCAGATTCACTTGACAAATATTTGAAGTTGAAGGACTAAGCAATCAACTAAAAGGATGCTTTGTAAGGACAATAAAGGATTTTGCTTTAGTTGAACAATGAAAGGGAAGATATTTTTTAAACTATAGTCAATTCTATAGCCAATGCTGAACACCAAACTGATTCTTTCTTACTACTTAGAATGATTTAAAACCATTTCATGATTTTTTTTTTTCAGTGTATAAAGCTAGTTGAATCAGAACTCTTTTTAGGAAGGTAAAGCTCAAAAAAGGAATGCGGTTTAAAGTTACAAATAAGTGATGTACAGACCACCTGCAGACCAACGCACAGACCAATGAATGAAAGAAAAGGTTTGGGTCAACTGTTGATTGGACAAAATCCATAATGGCAATAAGCTCTAAAAAGCTGGTGTTCTAAAAATCCCATTGTTGAATTCAAGTAAAATCCTTAGAAACAGCTTAACTGTTCAGTTGAGCAACTCAGGAAAATACTTGCTTGTGTCTATCTCTAGAGAACTCATTAAGAATTTCAGTAGAAAAAAGTTCCTCAGAGAGGTAACTAAAAGTAGGTGATGATGCGATCTGGTCAACAGAACCAGGGAATGTGAAATAAGAAAGCTTGTTTATAGGCAGAATGCCATATGCTTATTCTTGGAATTTTCATTAATTTGATTATGGTAAACACTGTATCTATGACATTTCATGAGGGAGGAATTGCTCTGATTTATATACAGTAATTATTTTGACCTTTCTAACAATGGTTCTTTGTTAGGGAAAGTATCTATAATAAGGAATCTTGAAAGTAAAGCAAACCTGAGCTCTTTATAACTACTCTGGGTTGAAGCATGCAGTCCTTTGCAAAGGTAAAGGAAACCTTCATGAAAACAGAATAAATAATAAAAATCCAAGTAATTCAAGCCCTGCAAAAACAGCAAGTAAAATGTCTTTCCCCATACATCTATCATCTCAAAAATATGTCCTAAGTTTTAAAATGAAATAAGCCAAAATCAAATGTCCTTTTCAACAGCTTACTGATACTGACAGATTCTTTATATTCATTATAACTTTGAAAAATGAAAACGTATGGTGGTCACTAAAGGGGAAAGGATAGGGAAGGGGAGAGATAAATTAGAGTACAGGATTAACAGATGTATACCATTATATATAAAAATAGATAAATAATAAAGATTTGCTACAAAGCACAGGGAACTATAATAATCTATAATGGAAAAGAATCTGAGAAAAATATACATATGTCTGTAACAGAATCAATTTACTGTACATCTGAAACTAATACAATGTTGTAAATCAACTACAATCAAAAAAATTACCAACTATACTTCATCATTAAATACTATTTATTAACTAGATGATGCATGCAATTGGACTTTCTAAAGGTCAAATGCTTTTTCTTTTTAACCAGGGAGCTACAAGGCCTCTACATTGATATGCAAATATTCGTGTGTATGAGAATAAGTACATTATTTTCTGAAGAGCTCTACAGTGTTCATAAGTTGGAAAATGCACTGAGAAGTTTAGGAAGCACTGTTCTAGACACCACAAAACTTTCTTTTTTTTTAATGAAAATAGCATATTGATTACCATGCACAGAGAAACTAGCGTTTAAAAATATTTCTTGACTTCAAGTTTAATAGTCTTTTGAAGATCAACAGAATGTAAGTTTTGGGAGGGCAAGAATTTTTAAATTTTTTATTCATTGATGTGTCCCCAGTGTCCAGATCAGTGCCTGGCTCTGAGAAGGAGACCAGTAATTGTTTGCTGAATGAATGAAGATCAGTGATTCAACAACAATAGCACGTAATCTCTGACACTCAACAGAAATAAGATGCAGTCTCTGTTTAGCTTTTTTGTCAAAGATCTCCAAATGGAAGTACTTAGAAGATGCTACACAGATTTTCCTCAGTTTATAGTGTTATGTCCTGATAAACCCACTCAGGTTCAACAGAGTACTATAGCTCACATGGCTAGCCCAGGGAAAGATCAAAATTCCAAGTACAGTTTCCAATCAATGTTCATTGCTTTAACGTTCATCACTGTAAAGTCAAAAAAATGCTATTGAAACACTGTAAGTCGAGGACAGTCTATAAACTTCTCTGCCAGCTTTTATTTACTGTTTTTTTTTTCTAGAGCAGACTTTGCAAATGATGCTCCCATAGAGACATATTTAAGAGCATAGCTCTGATTAACACAAGAGAACATGAAACAAAACTATCGACTTTTCTGATGCACTCAACCTTGAGTTCTCTCTCTTATCAAGAAACACATCCTCACTGGAGTGGAAGGAAATCAGCAAAAATTAAGACAATAATGACATGATCTTTTCATACTTTGCCTCAACAATAGTGAGAGATTTGTAAATTACTTTTAACTGCTTTAATGCCCAGCCTGTGTAGGGCATTCTGCAAGGTTCTGGGAACAGAAAGACAACAAGAAGGTAGCCTTATCTTCAAAAAAAGAACTAACTAGGGCCACATCATGAACAATTCTTTTGTTGGTGTTGAATCACTTACAAAACAAATGTGAGTGAAGAGCAAAGAAGTCCTGGTGGGGTGGTAAGCATGATTTAGTTGGTAGCGAATTTAGGGAAACTAAATTAATCTGAATTCCCTCTAGGCAGCAGACACAGGGCAGAGGAGGAAAGACACAGCTGATCAGAATTCTGGTGAAAAGAACACCAATCTGGTCATCCTTTAAAACACAGGAATGTGGGTTAAATCTGATCAATTTCTTAAACATTCCATGAAGTACCATGAGACAAATAGGCTGCACAGTGTCTGGAGCTAAAGGGGATGAGAAAGTCAGTCTAAATCCACTTATTCTATGAGTTTTCAGTTTTCTACCCCTTAAAATTCCAGTCGCTTTTTCTTATAACAACGTAATAATTTACAGTTTCAAAAAAAACTGGAATTGTGTGGCTCTTAAAATTCTACAGAGGAAAAAAGTGGATCACTTCTATGCTGGGTGTTCTTGCAGCATGAACATAGTTATTTGTTTCTTCTGTTTAATTTACATCCTCCTCCTGGTCCATTTCTGAAAATCTCTCCTATTAACATCACTACACCTCTAAAGCAATATTTTTTTTGTATGCAACATAATGTGACCAAAGAATTTGATTAACTTCAAAGTGACAACAATCTCAATTTTTGTGCACCTGCTGGAAGAATCAAATGATGGAAAAGATGTGGGAGAGTGGAAAGCACTCATGCCTTTAAACAGGAGGCCCGAGGGAAGGTCACTGTGGGGTCAGTGATGTACAGACACCCACAGAGAAATCTGTGCCAGCACGTCTAGACACAGCAGGAAGCACGCTGGGCCGTATGGAATGGTTGATGTTGCCACAATCCAAAGAGGACCTCTGAACGCCTTCTTCTATTTGTGTTCTCAGTCATGCTCCCTGCACGCATGGCCAGTCAGAAAATTTCCCCTCCATTATTGCTTTTCTTTGGGGAGGTTACAATTTCCAGTTAATTTTATAACATAAAACTATAAAAAGAGGTCTACACCAACCATCTTTCTACATTCCAAACAACAAATGCTCCTAATTTATGTAAAAACATAGACGCTGAATTCGTCTGATCACACTATAATAAGTTGTAAATGAGGTATGAAATGAGAAATTCTAGCACAGTGCTCGAAGAATTAAAAAATCACATGTGCTCTCTTAACTGTGTTATGTACTATAATATAGACACAAAAATATTAGCATTTTTTTTCTAAGAGGGGACTAAATAACTCTTCTCTCCAACAGCTATAAGGGCTTGAAAAAATTTCCCAGTACCTAAGTCTTTTCAAAAGAAGCCTGAGTTCTTTCATTTTCTCTTAAAAATGAAAAGCTTTTAGACGGTATCGACCTCTGAAGAGACCAACTGGAAGTTCTGGCTGTAATTTCTTTAGTTCTCTTCTCATTATGCTAGATTCCCATTCTCAGTTTTATCCAAATGTGATGTGTCAGGCTCCAGCTCCACCACCTGATAGCTCTTTCCTGAGCACACCTGGCAAAAGGTAGCTAACTTGGGAGCCAGAAGTCACCACCAATTTCAGACATCTCTCCTGCAGGGGCCTTCCTGAACTGGGCGATTCCATTGTTTATCAGTAACTCACTTCCTATCACATTTTTGCTCAAAGGACACTGACCCTGATTGTGCAGTTCACTTTCAGCCCTGAACTCCCTTTCGTTCTCTTTTCTGCTCTCCAACAGCAGTTTATCTTGTTCCTCCACTTTTCTTATAAAAGGTCACGGCCACAGACCCAGGCCCTGTTTTCCATTTTGACATCTGAAACCCATTTCACTGCGCTCCCTTCCTCCCACATTAGTTGAAGCAGCAACCTTCCTCTTTCTCAAAATACATTTCTTCATGTGTGTCCTGCATCCCTTCTGCCATCTGCTCCAGAAGTCACTGAGTCTCCAGCAGGGTCTCATGCTACTGGCATCCCACCGCTACTTCTATGACTGAATGAACAAGGAAGTGGCGAGAAGTAACACGCTATTCACCTACATGGAGAAATTCCTTACCTTTGGGAGGACAAACCTCTATTATTATTATTGTCTTTAAAATTTATTTTATTGAACTATAATTGATTTATGATGTGTTAATTTCTGCTGTATAAGCAAAGTGACTAGGTTATACATATATATATATACACATATATACATACCTTCTTTTTCATATTCTTTTCCATTATGCTTTTTCACAGTATACTGATTTTAGTTCCCTGTGCTATACAGGAGGACCTTGTTGTTTTGGAAAAACCTCTATCAATTCAGAGTTTCTGGGAACTTGATCCTTATATAGACATAGGATTTTGTTCAAGCATATAAGGTGTTTCCTCTCACAGAACACTCATCTTCTAAAATTCGCCTATCTTATATATGAGTCAGACTTTACACTTAAAAGACAACATTACTATAATATATTTGTTACTATAATACTGAATGTCCTAGACCTTCAGAAAACATTCTGTTAAGTTCTGCCAAATACAATATCAAAAATATTATTGTCAGTTCATAGGAACCCAGGAATATTATTCCAAGCAGAATGGAATCCAAACCATGTATGGGGCTAGTGACTAGATCAGATTAATAAATCTATCATCTTTCAAAGAAACTGAAAAAAAAAGGACTGCCTTCACTGCTTTACTGTTTGTATGCATAAAAAGTTGATAATTTTAAGGAGGTAATTCATTAATCATACACACTATATGCTAAAAGGTAAACCAAGCACCTACAGATCTTATGCACAGGAAATTTACAACCATTCAATTCTGCCACATTGCTCCACCTATTTCTCTTTGTTCCTTCTTTCTTCTTCTTTTTCTTTCTCCCTTTCTTCCTTCTCCCTTTTTTGTTCTTTATTTTTTTCTGTTGCTAAAGTATTTAAAACCAAATCACATCCCTGGATGCAGTTCTACATGTTTACTAGTCCCTCTAAATCTTATGCAACTAGAATAACATACACCTTAAAATTAATAATAATTACTTAAAATATATGACTTCTTTAAGAATTCAAGACTAAACATGACATATCATTTCTGGATATGTTAAAGTTGACATATCATTTCTGGATATGTTAAAGTGCATTTCCTAGCTTTTTCTTTTGTTTTGGTTTAAATCATCATAGCTTATAATTGCTGACCAATGACCCGGTGTCAAGCATTAGACTAAGAGAAGTATATGCATCATCTCATGCAATCCTGAAACAATTCCATGAGACAAGTACTATTCTTATCCTCACTTGGCAGACAACCTACAGCCATAAGAGACATGAATTCATTTGCTCAGGCTGACGGAGCTACTGGATGACAGTGTGGGTCCTCTGACTACAGAGTCTGACCACTTATGTACTATAGAACGGTACCTATAAGATACAAGACATACATCTTGAGTATGGAGAGAATTTCAGATATATTTCATAGTCCAGAATTGGGCCATGTAAAAAAAAAATCTGCGAGCTAGGACACGGAAGCAACCTAGAAAGTTATGGTGTGTGTGTGTGTGTGTGTATAAATATATATATATATATAATGAAATGTTCAGTTCAGTCGCTCAGTGGTGTCCAACTCTTTGCGACCCCATGAATCATAGCACGCCAGGCCTCCCTGTCCATCACCAACTCCCGGAGTTCATTCACTCACGTCCATCGAGTCGGTGATGCCATCCACCCATCTCATCCTCTGTCGTTCCCTTCTCCTCCTCCTCACAATCCCTCCCAGCATCAGAGTCTTTTCCAATGAGTCAACTCTTTGCATGAGGTGGCCAAAGTACTGGAGTTTCAGCTTTAGCATCAGTCCTTCCAAAGAACACCCAGGACTGATCTCCTTTAGAATGGACTGGTTGGGTCTCCTTGCAGTCCAAGGGACTCTCTAGAGTCTTCTCCAACACCACAGTTCAAAAGCATCAATTCTTAAGTGCTAAGCTTTCTTCACAGTCCAACTCTCACATCCATACATGACTACTGGAAAAACCATAGCCTTGACTAGACGGACCTTTGTTGGCAAAGTAATGTCTCTAATTTTGAATATGCTATCTAGGTTGGTCATAACTTTCCTTCCAAGGAGTAAGCATCTTTTAATTTCATGGCTGCAATCACCATCTGCAGTGATTTTAGAGACCCCCAAAATAAAGTCTGACACTGTTTCCACTGTTTCCCCATCTATTTGCCATGAAGTGATGGGACCAGATGCCATGATATTCATTTTCTGAATGTTGAGCTTTAAGCCAACTTTTTCACTCTCCACTTTCACTTTCATCGAGGCTTTTTAGTTCCTCTTCACTTTCTGCCATAACTCAGCCATAAAAAGGAAAGCATTTGAGTCAGTTCTAGTGAGGTGGATGAAACTAGAGCCTATTAAGCAGAATGAATTTAGTCAGAAAGAGAAAAACAAATATCATACAATTACACATATATATATCGGAGAAGGCAATGGCAACCCACTCCAAAACTCTTGCCTGGAAAATCCCATGGGCGGAGGAGCCGGGTAGGCTGCAGTCCATAAGGTCACCAAGAGTCGGACACGACTGAGCGACTTCACTTTCACTTTTCACTTTCATGCATTGGAGAAGGAAATGGCAACCCACTCCAGTGTTCTTGCCTGGAGAATCCCAGGGATGGGGCAGCCTGGTGGGCTCTCATCTATGAGGTCACACAGAGTCAGACACGACTGAAGCGACTTAGCAGCAGCAGCAGCAACACATATATATGGAATCTAGAAAGATGCTACTGATGAACCTATTTGCAGGGTAGCAATGCAGACGCAGACATAGAGAAGACTTGTGGACATAGCTGGGGAAGGAGACGGGTGGGACAAATTGAGAGAGTAGCATAGAAACATATACATTACCATAGGTAAAACAGACAGCAAGTGGGGAATTTGCTGCATGACTCAGGGATCGCAAGCCAGTGCTCTGTGCCAACCTAGAGGGGTGGGGTGGGGTGGGAGGTAGGAGGGAGGCTCAAGAGGATGGGGATGTATCTACATCTAGGCTGTTGATATACAGCAGAAACCAACACCATAGTGTAAAGCAATTATCCTCCAAGTAAAAGTGAAATCTGTGCCTCACCAATAATATTCACCACTTTTTCTTAAATGACAGACTTGAGTATACTGAAAGAGAAGGTAGTTTTAGGCAATATAAAATTCATACAGAAATGAAGCATTTAATAAAAATGGAGAGTTTAACTGTGTGATGGTAGAAAAAACATAAAGCTTTAGTCAAGTAAGTGAGTAAGGCACCAGCAAGAAAGTCAACTTTATCTGAACTTAATTACTATGAAAAGACTTTTTGTATTTAATCACCAGGATAAGGCTTTTTTAGAAGCACTACTCTGCTGCTATTTTCTCAAATAAAAGCCCATGCCAGCAGTTTGCCCACACAAGCAGACCTATAATAAGCTGAGAATCCATTGGCGGCACTTAGTAGTAGGAATGTTAGTTGCTCAGTTGTGCCCAACTCTCTGCAATCCCATGGACTGTAGCCTGCTAGGCTCCTCTGTCCATGGGATTCTGCAGGCAAGATTAGTAGAGTGGGTTGCCCTTCTCTAGGGGATCGTCCCAACCTAGGGATCAAACCTGGGTCTCCTACACTGAGGGAAGATTCTTCAACATCTGAGCCACCAGGGAAACACTGGTGGCACTTAGGTCATATTAAATATATTTGCTGCTAAGAATGAAATACAGTAACAGATTAGCCTTAAAACTTAGAATACAGCAGTAACCAAAGTAGCAAAACTTATATGGGAAACAGTCAACAAAAGGACAATGTCATTTTCACTAGCCCATGTAACTTACACTCTGTTGTAGATTAACTGACATATTAATATGTAAAAAGGGCTTCCCTGGTGGCTCAGGTGGGCAAAGTCAACTGAAAGCCTTCTGAACGGATTCATCATTCAAGAAGCCATTAAGAACACTTGTGCTTCATGGGAAGATGTCAAGATAACATTAACAGGAGCTCGGAAGAAGTTGATCCAATCCTTACGGGTGAGTTTGAGGAATGCAAAACCTCAGCGGAGATAGTAGTTGTACATGTGGTAGCAATAGCAAGAGAACTGGAATTAGAAGCGGACCTGACGATGTGACTAAATTGCCACCATCTCACATTTAAACCTTGAATGGATGAGAAGTTGCTTCTTAAGGATGAGCAACAAAAGTGGTTTCTTGAGATGAAATCTAATTCTGGTGAAGATGCTTGAAATGATAACAAAGGACCTAGAACATGATATAAATGTAGTTGATAAGGCAGAGTTTGAAAGGGTTGACTCCCATTTTGGAAAGAAGCTCTGCTGTGGGTGAAAGACGATAAGACAGCATTGCATACTATAGAGAGATCAATCATGTAAAAAAACCGAGTTAACCAATAGAGCAAATTTCACTGCTGTCTTAGCTGAAGAAATTGCCACAGCCACCCAAGCCTTCACTAACCACCATCCAGATCAATCAATAGCCATCAATATCAAAGCAAGATAGTTCAGTTCAGTTCAGTTCATTTCAGTTGCTCAGCTGTGTCCGACTCTTTGCGACCCCATGAATCTCAGCACACCAGGCCTCCCTGTCCATCACCAACTCCCAGAGTTCACCCAAACTCATGTGCATCGAGTCGGTGATGCCATTCAGCCATCCCATCCTCTGTCGTCCCCTTCTCCTCCTGCCCGCAATCCTTCACAGCATCAGAGTTTTCCAATAAGTCAACTCTTCGCATGAGGTGGCCAAAGTATTGGAGTTTCAACTTTAGCATCAGTCCTTCCAAAGAAATACCAGGGCTGATCTCCTTTAGAATGGACTGGTTGGATCTCCTTGCAGTCCAAGGGACTCTCAAGAGTCTTCTCCAACACCACAGTCCAAAAGCATCAATTCTTCCGCACTCAGCTTTCTTCACAGTCCAACTCTCACATCCATACATGACTAATGGAAAAACCATAGCCTTGACTAGATGGACCCTTAGTCGGCAAAGTAATGTCTCTTCTTTTGAATATACTATCTAGGTTGGTCATAACTTTCCTTCCAAGGAGTAAGCATCTTTTAATTTCATGGCTGCAGTCACCATCTGCAATGATTTTGGAGCCCAAAAAAATAAAGTCTGACACTGTTTCCACTGCTTCTTCATCTATTTCCCATGAAGTAATGGGACCAGAATCATGATGCCATGATTCAGTTTTCTGAATGTCGAGCTTTAAGCCACTTTTTTCACTCTCCACTTTCACTTTCATCAGCAGGCTCTGTAGTTCTTCCTCACTTTCTGCCATAAGGGTGGTGTCGTCTGCATATCTGAGATTATTGATATTTCTCCCAGCAATCTTGATTCTAGCTTGTGCTTCATCCAGCCCAGCGTTTCTCATGATGTACTCTGCATAGAAGTTAAATAAGCAGGGTGACAATATACAGCCTTGACAGACTCCTTTTCCTATTTGGAACCAGTCTGTTGTTCCATGTCCAGTTCTAACTGCTGCTTCCTGACCTGCATACAGGTTTCTCATGAGACAGGTCAGGTGGTCTGGTATTCCCATCTCTTTCAGAATTTTCCACAGTTTCTTGTGATCCACACAGTCAAAGGCTTTGGCATAGTCAATAAAGCAGAAATAGATGTTTTTCTGGAACTCTCTTGCTTCTTTCATGATCCAGCAGATGTTGGCAATTTGATCTCTGGTTCCTCTGCCTTTTCTAAAACTTGCTTGAACATCTGGAAGTTCACAGTTCACGTATTGTTGAAGCCTGGCTTGGAGAATTTTGAGCATTACTTTACTAGTATGTGAGATGAGTGCAATTGTGCGGTAGTTTGAGCATTCTTTGGCATTGCCTTTCTTTGGGATTGGAATGAAAACTGACCTTCTCCAGTCCTGTGGCTACTGCTGAGTTTTCCAAATTTGCTGGCATATTGAGTGCAGCACTTTCACAGCATCGTCTTTCAGGATTTGAAATAGCTCTACTGGAATTCCATCACCTCCACTAGCTTTGTCCATAGGGATGCTTTCTAAGGCCCACTTGACTTCACATTCCAGGATGTCTGGCTCTAGGTGAGTGATCACATCATCGTGATTATCTGGGTTGTGAGGATCTTTTTTGTACAGTTCTGTGTATTCTTGCCATCTCTTCTTAATATCCTCTCCTGCTAGGTCCATACCATTTCTGTCCTTTATCGAGTCCATCTTTGCATGAAATGTTCCCTTGGTATCTCTAATTTTCTTGAAGAGATCTGTAGTCTTTCCCATTCTGTTGTTTTCCTCTATTTCTTTGCAAGATAATCCACCAGCAGAAAAGATGAGGGCTCAGGTAACAGTCAGCATTTTTCAGCAATAAAGTATTTTTTTAATTAAGATATGCACATTCATTTTTTTCTCAGACATAACAGTCCTGTACACTTAAAAAACTATATTATAGTGTAAACATAACTTTTATACGCCCTAGGAAACCAAAAAAGCCGGGTGACTTCCTTTACTGTGATACTGACTTTATTTCAGTTACCACAGGTTTGATATCTTCACACAAATCCCCTCTCCCTGATATTCCCAGTCCTGTATCCCAGTTTATGCACATCCACACCCTGCCCTTTCTCCCCTTCTCTGGTATTTGACTGGTCTTCCCACCTGCAATTTCAAGCCTGTTTCCTGATACCTCCTAAGGGACCTTGATCCAGACCTCCCCTCTTTGCTGAGTGTAAACTTTCCCATGTTATTGGATTCTTCCTGTCAATTGTTAGTAAGCTCAAGCTTCTTCTACTTCAGTTCCTTAAAAAAAATAAATAAATAAAAACTTCAACAGACACCTTGCTACATACTGGTGATTAAAAAACTGGAAGCAAACAGAATACTATTAATATTGAAGTTCATGAGAATGGGTATAGAAAAATGATTAAGGATACTGATGCTTGATCAGACAGCATGTTAAAATACGGTCTCACTGTATATATACCAGCTCTGTGGCCTTTGGCAAGTTATTAATCTCTCTGATTAATAAGTTTCCTCATCTATAATAATGAGGATATAGTCATTTCTGTATCTGTAGGCAATATATCTGCAGATTCAACCAACTGTAGACAGAAAATATTCAGGAAAAAAAAATTCCAGAAAGTTTTCCAAAAAAGCAACTATTTAAACAGGATTTATATTTTATTAGGTATTCTAAGTAATCTAGAGATGATTAAGAGTATATGGGAGGATGTGCATAGGTTATTTGCAAATACTATGCCATTATATAAGAAGGGACTTGAGTATCTGTGGATTTTGGTACCTGAGGGGTGTCCTGGAACCAATTCCCCACAGATACCAAGGAAAGATTATACTAATAGTGCCTACCTCATAGGGTTGTTACAAGGGATATGTAAGTTAATATTTTTTAAACAGCTTAGAACAGTGTCTGGCACATGGTAAGCAATATGTAAGTGTTAGTTAAATGAAATGAATAGAATTGAATAAAATAACATTACAGATGCTATCTAGGGAAATGATTCCCGACTTTTCTAGCTATACCCTTACAGCCTTGAGAAATTACAAAGTTTCAACCAGATAAATGCACTCTAAAAATATTTTACTCATATAAAACAATTTAGTAAATTTTTTTAAACTAAGAAATTACCTTTTATGGTGAGAAATTATGTCAAAGACTGGGAAAAACTCACTCAAGAAAAGTATGTTATTTCTCCTTATAGCTGAGTCCAGTGTGTAGCTGTACCCACCGTGCAGATGCTGTTAAACAAATGAGGAGGGAAAACTGGAAAATAAGCACGGGCTAGGTGTACATAGGCAAGAGGCTGTTAGAATATGTCTGAATCTTTCCAGAGAGGCATCTGCGACATGCATTAGAGGCTTAATATTAGAGGCCATCTTCACGCAGAAACTGTTTGGAAATACGAATGGGCTTTCTAAATATCATCCAACATCAATTTCTAAGTTTCTGTCAGAGAACATACCCCTCCTGATGCTGAGGAAGTACTATGCGCTTCATTGATCCACATGGTGAGCTAGAAGGGAGTAATTTTCATCTGCTGACTTTTGCATTTGACATCTCCAAGTACTGACTCCAGGTTTTCATCATGGGCACATGGCAAGAGTCAGTGCTATTTTGCTGTTCTTCAAGTATCTTGAGAAGGACTCAATTTCTACAACAATTTCTATAGTATAGAATATTTCTGAGGCTTTATATTAGTTTCAGTGTTATCATTACCAATAACTTGTAACAATTTATTATCAGGGCTACCAGTCTCTGGAGCTCTCACTCTAGCTAATGAAATCTTGCTCAGTGATGGAAATGTCCAGAAGCCCTTGATGAGGCCAATGGGGTGGTGTTCAGAGGGCAGACTTTAGGGCCACATGGCTGGCCTGCCACTCTGCTTCACCTCTTACCAGTTTGGTAAACTCAGGCAAGTTTCCTGACCTTTCTGTGCCTGACGTCCTCACCTATACAATCAGTACATACAATATATTTCAAGTATTTAAAACAAATTCTGGCAGATGTGCTTAATAAAATGCTGGCCGTTTGATTCTTAGAGGAAAGAAGTTAAATGAATAAATTCTAGCCAGTTGTCTGCCTTATGAAAGGAATAAACTTATTTCTTTCCTAATCAAACCTCTACAGGCTTTGTACATGTTGGACACGACTGAGCGACTTCACTTTCACTTTCATGCATTGGAGAAGGAAATGGCAATCCATTCCAGTGTTCCTGCCTAGAGAATCCCAGGGATGGCGGAGCCTGGTGGACTGCCATCTATGGGGTCGCACAGAGTCAGACACAACTGAAGCAACTTAGCAGCAGCGGCAGCAGCATTCCCTGAATTATACCATCTTTTGCCTACTAAATTTCATTGTTTGGATTGGACTTCAAATGCTGAAAAAGAAAGGAAAATCATGATCCAGTCTCTTCAGCAAATAAATTACAAGGAATTTAAAAGAGAGAGAGGGAAAGGGAAACTACATATGAAAGGTGACCCGTGAACTTATCAGCCATGCAATGGGTGGACTTTATTTGGGTCTCATGAATTACAAATTCCTTATTTAGAATCTGTAAAACAATAATCACCGGTCAATAGCAGAACAGAATACTGACCAAAAACAGATATTTGATAATGTTAAGGGAATATTTATTTGGGAGGGTGGCAGGGAAAGACAGTGAAGCTTGGTGTGCTGCAGTCAATGAGGTTGCAAAGAGTCAGACATGACTTGGTGACTGAACGACAAGAACTTTTTTAGAGTTTTTTCTTTTTTTTCTTTTTCAGATAGGTGTACCCTGAAATATTTACATATGAAAATTTGATCTCAGGGATTTGCCTCCGTATAAGCTGGGAGCAAAGAGGAGGACTGGAAAGATACGCGGCTGAAACAAGATCAGCCCTGAGTCGATCACTGTTGTCACTGGTGGTGGGTCTATGAAGCTTTGTGACACTATTCTACTTTTTAATACATCTGAAATTTTTGAAAGTAAGAAGCTTTAAAAATATATATATATATGAGTTGACCTTTAAAATACTCACACATCCATTACTTTCTCTCTCTAAACCTCATCTGTTACAGGTGATAGCGATGTTATTTACTTCCTTGTTTCTAAGATTACATGCCAGAGCACACTGGAGAGTTTGCCTTACGGCCTGCCACGTGGAAAACCTGCAAATGTAACTCAAGGAGGTGAGAAGCAGTTATAATCTCTGTATGTACGCAAATCAAGAAACGAAAAAAATATACTGTTATACTGAAAGGAGAAACACTGCTAACGAGAAAAAAATAACCCACACATCTCACACTGAATTCGCTGTTGAGTATAAGAAGAAATACAACAATGCCTCAGATATCACATTTTGGCTTTACACTACCTTTTTCTGAGAAGATGCAACAATTTGCAATGCTCAGCTCTGCCAGAAGCAATGAAGGAAACAAGACTTGTCACCAGTTGCAAGATGAGGAACTAGACAGAGGTTAAGTTAAAGGGTCAGAGCAGCAGCATTCAATTGCAGAGACAAGAATCAAGCCTGTCCTCAGATCTGTGCATCCCAAGGTCTCTTCAAAAGGTAAGTATGAATCCAAGCTACTCATAGCAAGGTTTTGAACACTCCCTAAAAGAATAATCACCACCATTTGAAACCTCAGAAAGTTAAGAAAACAAATCTGAAATCCTTCCAAACACCTAGTAATTATGTATTTTCATTCTTCCTCATTCTTTTGTCAATCAACTTCACAGAGATGATGAGTTTGGGAGCTGAGAGCCCATGGCCAAACTCATCAAGTGGAAGCAGGGGAGAGAGATTCAGGCTTGATTTCTCCTAGAGTTATTCTATATCAGGTGTGTCACAGAGGGAAACGGAGACTAGACAGAGAGAGGAAGCAGGAGGGGAGGGGTGAAGGAGGAAGGGGTAAGATGGAGAGAAAGGAAGCCTGGAGGGTAGAGAAGGGAGTCAGGCACAAATATAGCCCAATCACATCACAGGCCCAGCTCCTGGGTGGAACCTAGGAACCACTGAAACAGTATTTTGGAAATTCTGCATCCAGGTTTTTTTTCCTACTTTCACCAAGTAAACAGGAATAAAAGAGGAGGAATTCTGTCAATCAAAGCCTGAAGGAATGTTTCAGAAAATCTCAAAATGTTTATAATAAGACAAAACTGAAAGACAAGCTAATATTAATCTTCTGTCAATGCCATTTGAAAATTACTGGCAAAGGGGAATGTCTATTCCTCAAAAACTTTAGCTGAACAGGAATGAGCAGAAGCGTGATCTCCTTTCTCCATTTTACATTCCATACAGTTCATTAAATATTTTAGAGACCATACAGGACACAATGTTATGAAGCCATTGGTTAAATTACACTACCTGGAAACCAAGCTTTCTAATACACTTCGATGTGTAAGCAGGTATTATCTCTAAGGAATCTTTCACACCTCTAAAATCAGTGCTAACTTGTAACGTGGATCCTTTTTTCAGGCCTTTATCTTCCCTTTTTAGTGGTGTTGATTTGGGAAGGGAAAAGGGTCTTTTAACTCACTGACTCATTTCCTGCAACAGTGTATAAAGTAGATTTGAAACTGTATTCCCATCATTACTTCCACACCTCATAAATCTTGCACTTGCTGTATAAACCAACCCCTTTAAACTATATGGACACAGTTCACTGTTAGGAAGTAGAAAGTATACTTTCTAGCAGGCAATGAGTAACATATAAGCTAATTCAAATACTTTATGGCTATAAATGCATTAAAAATAAACTTCACACAGATTTCCTTAAAAAAAGATTTTCTTTTTACCAGAAAAGAAATATTCCAGGCTTAGTTTGTGTTTATAAAATACTATGCAGCTCATTGTTGCCTAAAACTGTCAACACTTATTTTAGTAAGTATTATTTTTTAAAGTGGGGTACAGTTGGATCATTATGTGTGATTTGTGGTATAATTTTAATTTTAATTTCAAATTAAAATTTTTTCATGTAAAAGATGGTGTGGATTGTGCTCAATTTTAAGATTAAAAAATTTTCACACATAAAGAAGTCTCAAAAAAGGTTGAGACTTCTGGATAACAACCAAAACATCCACTGTAAGTTTTTCTTAAATATTGAAAACTCACCATAAGAGAACTGGAACAGGTAAGACAGAGAAAGAAAAAAGTGTATGTGAAAACTGTTTATTATTTCCTGCCTCTGAAACTCTAATGGAAAGGTTTCCACATATTTAGTTTTTCCTCAATATCATTTGATGTGAACAGGGTAAGAATAATTTAACTGTTTACTGAAAATTTGAAAAATACAATGTATTGACCTTGAGATGCAAATGAACTTCAGGGTTTAGAGACAGTATGTCTTCTTTGCATTATCAACACAAAACAACTCAAACAAATAACAGAACTGCTATAAATGACATATTTTCATTTAATAATAATTATGGTTCTATGGCCTTTTTGAGTTTTTCCAAAACAAACCTTTTCATGCCTCATCTCATTTAATTTTCAGGGAAACCTCCAGAAGGTAGGCAGCTTAGAAATTCATAAAGTTCTAAAGATGAGAAAATAGGCTGATAGAGTAAAAGTGTACAAGGTCACACATCCCAAAGTTTGCCAGTTGCAAACACCCACCACTCCACCATTAAGAAATTCAAGTCATACCTCCACATGCATTTACCTGATTGGCCGATTCTCTTTACTGTCAAACAGTGAAAAGATGACCTCAAGCTCCTCTCCCAGATTGGAACACATGAGACTCTTCATCTGCACAAAGAGGTGGTGACTGCTGGCCTGCACAGGGGTATCTTTCTTCCGATGTCGATGCTCCATCTGTATGACATCCACCAAAAAACAAGATCAGCGTGGACCGAGGGAAGCAATGGAACCCAACAAACTAGTTATCTATGGTGTGATCGTAACGTCCTGTGCTTTTTTTTTGGCTGTGAATTTGGTATCCAGTTGGATGTTAAATTCCAAATTTTCTTTCAACTTCTACTGAAGTCTGCAGACCATCAAGAATCCTGCTTTAAGAAGATTTGTTTCTTAATGATTAACATTTAAATGATACCAACTCACAGACAGCGTGACATGCAAAGGATTCTACTGGTCCCTTGTCAACTCCCAGGGTGAGAACAAATTGTTGGTCATCTTTTAAAACATCAAGCTAAATTAAAAATCTAACTGATCATTTCACTGATGGGAGCTAAACAATGTAGCTATGATTCCACTTTTCTCATAATTAAAAGTTCTTTTAAATTATACTAAAGTTTGGGTAGTTTTCCAAGATAGGTAGTGGCAAATGATATTCAACCATTAGAACAAGAAAATGCTTCTAACCTGATGTGGAGATACAGGGAAATCTACAAAACTCAGTGAGTGTCTAAAGGCAGGAATAGTCTCTGTGTCCATCTCTAGTTTCTCTTTTAATACAGCTAGCCTGGACTACACGTGAGAGGTGGGACCAGAAGTAAGAGTTCCCACATGCTAAGGAAGGAAAGGAATCACCCAGGGTTCCAGGGGTGAGAACATGGAAATGATCATTTATTAGCATATTTGTTATGTGTCTATAACATGCTCAGCACTGGAAATGCAATGATGGGTAAACACAGAAATAGCCTATGCCTTTGCGGAGCTTTTCTACTAGGGGGAACAGCTATCAACAAAACTGTCCCACAAGCAGATAGAAAACTGCAGCTATGATGAATGGAGGATCTGACTCGTGTCTGAGCAGTCAGAAAAGGCATCTTGGGAAAGTAACACTTTAACTAAGAGCTAAAGGGCGAGAAGGAATTATGAACCATCTAGATAGTGCTTCTCAAATTACCTGCAGTCAAGGACCATGCTGTTTTCCTCTCTAATCTACCGCAGGTTGGTATTTTCATAAAATACAATCAAAATGTCATGGCAATGTCAAAACGTCATAAAGGCTTCTGTACATTTACTCACCATTTTTCTACTTGGATCAGTTACAAACAGTTCATGATTCAGCCAGTTCTTGGACCACACTGAGCAGAACTGGCCCAGGGTGAGAGCACAGGGAAAACATATAGAAAGGCGGTGTACTAACAGAATAGGTGCTAAGACTGGGACGATTACTGCTTTCATAACGGGCTACTAAAGAGGGCACTTCTTGTGGATCACTTGACAATTGAAAGGAAGGAAGGAAGAGAGAAAGAAAGAAGGAAAGAAAAAGCCTGGTGCTTAACTCCAAAGAAGTCATATGTTTGCTTGAAGTTAAGGTACAAAACTCTATGTCTACCTCAGCCACCTTTTAATATTTCTAAGTATAGTTCAAAAACTAATGACTAACTAACCAAGATTTGAATGCAAAAAATGCTATTTACATTTACAGTTATAAATGCAACAACATAAAATCACCAGAATTTTTTTCATGCTTTTATCATTTAATCTGAACCACTTGAAAAGTAAATAGCTTTAAAAAAAATGCAATTAACTAAATATATCTATAATTATTGTATACTCAACAGGTACACTGAACACGCCTCTGTAAAAGTGAGGAGTAAGTGCATTTTCTTTTAAAGTGGACATCAACATTGTGGTATGTGTTGGCCATAATTATCAGAAAAGGCTTCCTGGAGAGAAAAAGAGCATAATTCTTTTTTCTATGATGGTTGCTCTATTTTGTACTTTAAAAATTCTTTATAACAGGGCAAAGGAAGCATCATACATTCATAAAACTACATCTCTTTATAGTTTCTCAAGTAGTTTTTATTTTCTGAAATTGCTAATTTATTTACTGATTTACTTAAAAGCACAAAGTTCTATGAAGAAATGAGTAACTACTAAGGTTAGAGCTGGAAGAACAGATATAATAGGATATGTCTGGTCTTTACTTCCAACAGTGCCAAGTTCCCAGCATCCATCATGACATTCACTAAACACTGAACAGAAGAATTAGCTCCCTTACTCATGCAGAGAATCCAATATATCTAGATCAGTGGTTTTCAACCTTAGCTGCACTTTAGAATCACCAAGAGAGCTTTTAAAAAATACTTATGTCCAGGTCCTATCCCAGAACAATTAAATTAGAATTTCCAGGGGGTGGGGGTCCAGAGAGGAGAAGTTTTAAAAGCTCCCCAGGTGATTCTAATGTGCAGTGAGGGCTGAGAATCACTGATTGAGATCACACCAAAGGAGACGCAAATCCTAGCAGATCAAAAAATGTATTGTTACACCTTTTGCATAATTACTGCCTTGAAACATTTGGTCTCTGAAATCACCTCTCTTCCCTCACCTATAATGTTTCCAAGCCTGAGATGGATTTGAACTTGAGTGGGTTATAAGGACTTGTTTATCTTTTGGTAATTTACTACTTTGGGGAACTGCTAAAAATATCTCTGTGAAGATATTATTACAACAGCAAATGAAAAAGGCAAGTCCATACTTCAAGAGCTATGATTTGATAGTTATAACACACAGACAAAAATCTATCTCTGAAACAGACAAATTTATCTCAAATAATTTACAGTTACAAAGGCACTTAGCAGTTACTCTAAATGTACTTACATTTTAACTAGACCTTTGACTGGGGAAAGAAAGAGATGTATTCCAAAGATTTAATAAAGTGATACAAATTTTTAATCCTCACCAGTGCATCAATTACTGGGTGAACTGTCTGTATATACCAGGGTTCTCACCTTCAGCACTACTGCTAATTGGGGCTGGTTCTTTCTGTGTTGTGAGAGCTTTGTGGGATCTTTACCATCTTCTGGCATGTACCCACCAGATGCCAGTAGCACCTCTCCTGACCCCCTACTCCACACCATCCCCAATTGTGACAATCAAAACTTGTCTACAGACATTGCCAAATGTACCCTGTTCTATGTTCGATAACTACTGGCCTACCCACTAAGGATCACACAGCAAGCTGCTAATGTGATCTTATAAAAACCAAGAAAGTTTCCTAAAAAGACTCTCCTTATGCACAGATTAACTATAGAATCCAGCCAATAAGGTCCTCTTTATTTACTGAAGGATCGAGCTCTGGCCATTGGCAGTAAACCAAGTGGACATATGTTAACACTGTGAGGTTTAGCATATTTTACGGCTTAGATGAACACAATTAGGTGAGAAAGATCTGCTAACAGGGCTATCAAAAACCGAAAACAAGCCTTTCTTTTTTTTTCTAATGATGCAATATGGAGTTAGTAAGATGCAAACACCTGTGTTCACGTACGACACGGCAAAGACACAGCAAAAGAAGAGACGCAGCAACAATTAATCCAACGTCCTGTGTTGGGGCATTTTATCTCCATGACAGGATCCTTGATGCATGAGTGACAATAAATCACTACCCCCACCCCCAGCCACAAGGGATTTGGTGATGGTGCCTGCCAACTCTCCTCGGTGAAGTCAGCACAGTCAGTCATGTTTACATTGCATAAAGAAAAGGGCCAGTGCTACAGACAACCTGATTACTGCTGCGCCAGGACATAAACAGGAACTTAAAGCTGCCTTAAAGAAAAAACATGTCCTTTTGAAGTTTATAATCATTTGAGGTTTCCTGGAGTATTGTCTTTACTTTAGAAACAGTAAAATGCAAAGGAGGGGGAGAATCCCAATTTCATTTAAAATCACAATGTTTTTCACAAATGCAGACTATGGACTAAGTTCTGAAATATAAAATACAAAAAAATACAGTCATCACAGCCCAGATGAGACCCCAGAATTCTATCAACATAACACTCCTAGCAGCCACAACAAATTGGAATGTCCAAAGAGATGAAAAAAACTTCTCATCCTATAGATGACATTAAGTAAAAGGCAGATAGATAAAATTACATGCATACAAAATCAAACTTGGGAAAATAAAATATATTTTTGATACCGTTAGTTGCTTATCAAATATCTGACATCCCTAGCTAAATATGGGGATGTGACAATGCCCTAGGCAAAGAAATACAAGGGCAAGTATTGTGTGGCGTTTCCAAAAGGGCTCATTAAAGTAGCTGAGTCAACTGAAAGAAATCATCCTCCTTCCTACTGTTGGAGAGCAATGTAATGGCTAGAGTTCTTGCAACCATGTTGTACTGTGAAGTATCCTGGATAAAGGATCCTTATTTTGCTTCTGACATAATGAATCCACAAATAAGCCCAAGACCTGCTGTCTGGGCTTCTGTACTATCAAAGAGAAATAAATTTCTATCATGTCCAAGCTTCTGTTATTTATTTCATTGAACACAGTCAAATCTAATTTTAAGAGGTAGCATAGTGAAATTCACCCAGTCATGTCTGACTCTTTGTGACCCCACGGCCTATACAGTCCATAGAATTCTCTTCTCCAGGGGATCTTCCCAATCCAGGGATCAAACTCAGTCTCCTGTGTTGCAGGCTGATTCTTTACTAGCTGAGCCACCAGGGAAGCCCAAGAATACTGGAGTGGGTAGCCTATGCCTTCTCCAGTGGATCTTCCCAACTCAGGAATCGAACTGGGGTCTCCTGCACTACAAGTGGGTTCTTTACCAGCTGAGCTACCAGGGAAGCCCCAAAGACACAGCATGTAAGGTAATAATTATTCTTGCCACCATGCCTCTCTTACAAGGATGAAATAAAGATGAGAAAAGAATGAAGACTGACTGAATGCTTAGGTGTTTTGCAAATGTTATCTGTCAAGGAAAGGCATTTCACATGCATGTCTTATTTAATCTCCCAAACAAACATGATAAGAATGATTTCTCCATTTAATAGACGAAGAAACTGAAGTGCTGAAACATTGAGCAATAAGTCCAAGATCAGAGAGCTGGTAGAAGGAAGAGATGAAATTCAAATCTAGTTTTCTTGATCTACAGCCATGGTCTTCTCATAATATCATAATGACTTCAAAACCATTAAGTGATTGCTTATTGAGTGCAAAGCACTGTACGAGATGATTTCAGACGTAACAAAGGGAGATAAGACATGGTGGTCACTCTGAAGAAACTTCAGACTGATTGAGAAATTAAACAAAAGTGAAAGACAAACTTTGATGCCCAATAGTTAAATAAACTACAATACAAATATCCCATTAGAGGATGTATCTGACAAATTCTAGTGATTTTGCCATATATACATATATATACATACACATAAGCTAAGAGTTAGTGATCACTTTAAACTTTACTTTTAATCACCTCTGCCCTCCTCCCTCCAACCACTCTTTAACTGTGTTTTTGCTCTGTGCTTGACACTCCACTTAGCACTAATGTCACAGAGGGATACAGCATGAAACACCACTCTCAAGAAGCTCAATGTAAAGGAAATTCTTCACAGAAAAAGAATTTATTCCAACTGACATAATGAGTGTTAAATAATCTGAACAGATTGATGGCAAAGGAAAAAAACTGAATGCGGTATTAAAAATCACTTTCTCAAATCAGACGTATGCATATTGGATTTACAAATGATTTTTTTCTCATGTTTTTCAGATAATTTCAGGTCAAGAATAATCTGAGATTCTATGAAGAATGTAGTTACCTCCAAAGAGGCAGGATCTTCCAAAAAAGGAATCCAGTGTTGACCACAGCCATTCCTCCTTGGGACATTATGGAAAGATATAGCAGTAACTAGAGAAAAGCAAAATTACACCTGGGATGATGACTGAATGTCTTTCCAGCCACATTTTTCTTGGATTTGAGGTTTTAAAAGAGCTTAGTGAATAACAGGGACTTCCCTGGCGGCTCAGTTGGTAAAAAACCCATCTGCAATGAATAAGACCCAGGTCTGATCTCTGGGTCAGGAAGACCCGTAGAGAGGAAACAGCAACCCATTCCAGTATTCTTACGGGGGAAATCCCATGGACAGAGCAGCCCTGGCAGACTACAGAGCCTGGGGTTGCAAGAGTGAAAGACGACAGCGACTGAAACATCACACCACCAGGGAATAACACGAGATTAGGTAAACTTTATACAAATATTAAGACTATGAGGCAAAATACAAGACAGATGGATCATTCAGGGAACCTAGATGCCAAGTATATAACTAGACTGTAACCTATCATGTAACTAGGTAAAAAATTCAAATCATGGGTGATGTCGTGGTGGGCGATATGACCAAATAGCTTATGATTATTAATAAGCTTCAGTACTTAGAAATGGTCTCGGAGAGATGGGGGCTAAGACCAGCATTTGGAGACCGAGGAGATACTTTCAGGAGTCTGTGCATGTAGTGATAAGATGGGAGGGAAGGGAGTTAATATGCTGATGAGCACTAACTGGAAACCATTAGTCAAAACGTCTTGATGTACGACAGATAAATACACAACTTGTAAGCATTTCACTAGTCCAGGCAAAGTACAAAGATTTAGGAAAAGAACTTAAAACTTCTCTGGCTTTACTTCCTAGTGTCTGGGAGTTGAGGGCTCAGTAGGAATGTCAGGTAATTCTGAGACTGGTAAATTATCTCGGTTTTGTACTTGGGGCAGGGTCACCTCAGCTCTCAATTCTCTTTACTTGCTCCAAATTAAACCTGGAACATCCTGTTCTTACAAAATCAAGCAAGAATGAAAAGTGTCATGGAAACCACAAAATTAGCAGTGAGACTGTGAGCCACAGATTCCTATACCTACCAATCGGTAGAGCTCAGTAATGCTGATGTCCTCTGGATCCACCATCGCATACTCTTTCCTAGGCACCAGGTCCAGTCCCAGTTGTCTAGAGAACAAATTGCAAATGTTTGGAAGAAAAGTCAGCTCAACAGAATATATTTAAAATAATTATCTTTACTGTATCACTCTAAAAAAAATTCAATACATCACCCTCTGTGCTTCTCTCACCCAAACTTTTTACCTTATATTAACCTTTTACTGTGCTTGGACTAAGCAAGCAGGCTGAACACTGGGTGTAACTTGAGGAACAGAAGATTACAAAGGCAAGGAAACAGGGATGGGGTGGGGATGGGCTGGCCCTCTTGGTGCTGCGCTTTTGCCACTGGGGGCCTTGGTTCTACCGAGTGGGGAGCCTTTAGCACCCTACAAACTACTACCACAGAAACCTTCCTCATTGTGCTGGCCTGGAAACTAGACATAGACATAATTTTGTTCTAGAACACAGAGTTAAGGAGAGGGAAGCCTGGCCCTGAGGATTTGACCTGGCACCAGGGGTTGGTTTTATGTTAACACAGTCACTGAACTGCACTGGGACATCAGGAAGGAAGAATGAATTGATTCTCCCTCCACTATCATCATCACAGGAAAGTCAAAGGACAGCACAGGGCTCTATGGAGAATGGGGAAGAAGCTGCCATTGCTGTGACTCTGTTTGAGGCTTTCAGGCAAGAACATTTCTTCTGATGGCCTTGATAGGGAGTGAGATGACTATCTCCTCCTCCTCCCAAGCTTCCTCCACTTTTGTTTTGCCCTTTCAGTAAGAAAACTATATTTAAAGGAAAACAGTAAATGCACAATCTGTAAACTGTAAGACATTTTAAATAAGTTGTCAAACTCAAAGAAAGCAAAATCAGACCTCTGAAAATTCATGAATTTGAGGATGATCTAAATAAATTATATTGCTCATTTTCATACATCCATGTTTTACCAACTTACCATAAATTAGCCATAGAAGTGCCCAAAGCATAAGCTGGAACTTACATGAGTCAAAACTGAGCCATGATTCAGTCATAATTAATGTTTTTCCCTCTTTTCCCTTCTGTATGTCATTATCTTCCTTCCTAAAACTGAAAAAGTATCATCTTCTTGCCTGCTCTATATTTCTAAGCTATTTTTGATAAGCTAACTTCATCCAACTTTCTTCCTATTTACAAACTAGTCTTTTAAAGGACTATCGGCATGATGACTAAGGGCCAACATGATTCAGAGAACCAAGTTTTTTTCAAAACAAAAAGGGAAAACATTGAAAAACATTCAAAACATGAAAGATGGGCAGCCTAGGTTGTGGTCAAACAGTCTTCAGATCTACCCCTCAAAGGGCCACCCCATCACACACAGTGAGACCGGAGGCTCCCTGCACATGGTTGGCATATCCCATTCTCAGGAAGTGCTCCGTGCTGTGAATCACATTGGTCTGGAGAGGACGGAGCCTTAGATCTCTTTTGGCTCAACTTACTCCTTTGACAAGCGATAAGCGAAGAAACTGAAGTCAAGGAGGGCTCAGGAATTTGCCTCACATCTTAAAAGAGGAGAGTTCCGAGGTCAGTGTCTTGCTATATTTCACCCCTGCCCTTGATTCCCCACAAGGAATGAATCTCCCCGAGATTAATGAATTAGGGCTGCTCTCTTGACTGTGTATAAAAGGATGAAGGGCACAGCTCACTCAGCAAAATAACAGAAGGACTCTGGACAAGATAGAGGTTTAAAATGTGTTATACACTTCATTCCTGTAGTATATGTTTTCAGTTCAGTTCAGTTCAGTCGCTCAGTCATGTCCGACTCTTTGCGACCCCATGAATCACAGAATGCCAGGTCTCCCTGTCCATCACCATCTCCCAGAGTTCACTCAAACTCACATCCATCGGCCATGATGCCACCCAGCCATCTCATCCTCTGTCGTCCCCTTTTCCTCCTGCCCCCGATACCTCCCAGCATCAGAGTCTTTTCCAATGAGTCAACTCTTTGCATGAGGTGCCCAAAGTACTGGAGTTTCAGCTTTAGCATCATTCCTTTTCCTTGCAGTCTAAGGGACTCTCAAGAGTCTTCTACAGCACCACAGTTCAAAAGCATCAATTCTTCGGCACTCAGCTTTCTTCACAGTCCAATTCTCGCATCCATATGTCTTAGCAGGAATCAGAACTGCCTTCTGATAAAGTGACATCCTATACTTCAAGTAAGCATTACTCTTTATAGCAAATTGGTTTTTCCAGATTCAGTAAGAGGAAAAATCATCTGTGGTATCTTTTACTGCCTTCTTCTTTCCTATCTGCTTTTTTTTTTTTTTTTTTTCTGTTGCTCTAAGATGCTCTGATCCACACAGGATCACAATAAACTGTGTGAATCACAATAAATTGTGGAAAATTCTGAAACAGATGGGAATACCAGACCACCTGACCTGCCTCTTGAGAAACCTGTATGCAGGTCAGGAAGCAACAGTTAGAACTGGACATCGAACAACGACTGGTCCCAAATAGGAAAAGGAGTACGTCAAGGCTGTATATTGTTACCCTGCTTATTTAACTTATATGCAGAGTACATCATGAGAAATACTGGGCTGGATGAAGCAGAGCTGGAATCAAGATTGCCAGGAGAAATACCAATAATCTCAGATATGCAGATGACACCACCCTTATGGCAGAAAGGGAGAAGAACTACAGAGCCTGCTGATGAAAGTGAAAGAGGAGAGTGAAAAAGTTGGCTTAAAGCTCAACATTCAGAAAACTGAATCATGGCATCATGATTCTGGTCCCATCACTTCATGGCAAATAGATGGGGAAACAGGGGAAACAGTGGCTGACGTTACTTTGGGGGGCTTCAAAATCACTGCAGATGGTGACTGCAGCCATGAAATGAAAAGATGCTTACTCCTTGGAAGGAAAGTTATGACCAACCTAGATAGTATATTCAAAAGAGGAGACATTACTTTGCCAACAGAGGTCCGTCTAGTCAAGGCTATGGTTTTTCCAGTGGTCATGTATGGATGTGAGAGTTGGACAATAAAGAAAGCTGAGTGCTAAAGAATTGGTGCTTTTGAACTGTGGTGCTGGAGAAGACTCTTGAGAGTCCCTTGGACTGCAAGGAGATCCAGCCAGTCCATTCTAAAGGAGATCAGTCCTGGGTGTTCTTTGGAAGGAATGATGCTAAAGCTGAAACTCCAGTACTTTGGCCACCTCATGCAAAGAGTTGACTCATTGGAAAAGACTCTGATGCTGGGAGGGATTAGGAGCAGGAGGAGAAGGGGATGACAGAGGATGAGATGGCTGGATGGCATCACTGACTTGATGGACATGGAGTTTGTGTAAACTCCAGGAGTTGGTGATGGACAGGGAGGCCTGGCTTGCTACAGTTCAAGGGGTCACAAAGAGTCGGACACAGCTGAGCAACTGAACTGAACTGAACTGAAGATGCTCTGAAGGTCCAAACAGTAAATGGGGACTTTGGGAGAGAGGGAGGCCATGACCTTATAGGATACCGAGGGATCACTTTTCTTCCTTACACTTGAACCCACATAAGCCTAACATCATAGTCAAAGTTGGCTTATTCTAATTTCTCATTCATATATTAACATTCATATTTAGCACAATATCAGCCTTGATCACTGCTTTAAATGACTAGATTTAGTATTTAAAGTACTTGGCTAGTGTTTTAGATTAGTCAGTTATGTCTTTTTTCTTTTAAGAGCAAATCTGGGTCAAGATCAGCTTTTTATCAAGTTTCCCCAAGCAGCTCCTCAAAAGACACTAACATATATGCACAGGCAGAGTCAGGGCAGGAAGGGAAGCCACCCCTCACCCTTTCCCCACCACCACCCAGGATACCTGTCCCTAAGACTTTTAACAGAAGGTATCTCCCTCCACATAACATCAATAATCTATCACCACAACAGAAAAGAGGGATATATTTAGAAAGAAAAACACATGTCAAACCGAAAGCCTTTTTGAAACAAGATGTACTCTCAGTGTGGAGAAGGAAATGGCAAGCCACTCCAGTATTCTTGCCTGGAAAAGTTCATGGACAGGGAAGCCTGGTGGGCTTCAGCCCGTGGGGTTGCACAGTCGGACAGGACTGAGCACACAGTAGTAGTGCTCTCAGTGGAAGTCATATATCTGACTGACCCCAGTGAACATTTTGTATTTCGTGAACATGTGCACACTGTCAGGCCACACAGGGCAGTAGAGAACTGACAACATCCTGGGACCCAGACCAGCCCTAGAAGATGTGGTGCTCAGCTCCATCAGTGACAGTCTGCACCAAGCCCCCCAAAGGAGAAAACGGGGAAAGCTTCCTCTGGTGTTTCCCAGAGGTACGAGCACACGGTGCCTCACACCCTGTTGCAGTCACGCCCTTGTGCGCACCCACCAGCGCTCGTCCCTGCGGTGGCGGGTACTCACTCGTTGCCCCAGTCCAGGCGGGCGGTGATGTGACGCTTCACGTCCTTCATCCGGTCATGGGTGAGGTGCCCCACCAACACCTGCCGCCGCAGATCCAGGATTTCATTCATGATATGCCACAGTCGGTGGAAGAGATCACCTTCATTTCTCTAGGAAACACGCAAATGCAGAGATTCAGTGGTCAGACACTGAGACACGGGGTAACCACAGAGGAGCAAGGCCAAGACCCATTTACCCTCTCTGTGCTGGGCACTCTGAAGACAGACTTTGCATTAACAAACTCTCTCCTCGGATCCTGAAACATACTCACTTCTCTGCATCCTTTCATCCTGTTTCACAACGCAGCTCTCCTGCCCAAGAATCCAAATCCCACTTCGCTTCTCAGGCTTGCCAAAACACACATCATGTCACAGGATCCTGATGATATCTCCACACCTGAGTGTGGCCCGATCTCTGACTTTACGTTCTCTACTTCCCTTTCCACCTCAAATCCTCTCTTTCTTTAGCTCCATCCAATTCTACTGTCCTTCAAGGCTACAACTGACTTCCCCCTGCCTCAGGAAATCAGCCCTGAGAGCTTTTGCTCACGTGCTTTTCTCCCGTCTCTGAACCATGGCTGCATGCAATGAAAGCCAATTCAAAGGAAAACCTTGTTTTTCGATTACTCCTTGTGTGTTGGTCTTAACGCTTTGCTGTTTCCCGTCAGAAGCTGGGTACATAGGGGACTCAATGCTCATTCATCGATCAGTTTTCACTGCTAGCATCTGGTCAGTATCTAGGCTTTAAAGAAACGTTTTCTTCCTTACTTATTAAATTTTCGTGTAAATTCAAGCTAACCTCTTGTGAAATTCATCAAGCGAGGACCCTTATTGGGAAAAAGGATTGGTTCAACTCCTGGCTTCCAATCTTGGTTTTGCCACGTAACTAGTTTTATAGGCTCTGAGTATGGCTTCTGTCATCTGTGAAACACGCACACGGAAGCTTATTAGAGATAACATTTGTGAAGAGAGCCTGATAAGACAGTGATTAAGAGCACAGACTTGAAACACAAACTACCTCACTCTGCATTCTAATTTTGCCCTTCACTGGCTAAAAAACCTGTGGCAATGTATCAACCTCATGGTGCTTGTTTTCCTATCTGCAGAGTGGCTATCATAGGACCTATCTCATAGGCTTGTTATGAAGATTGATGACTTCATATATTAAAACTCTGAGAACGATGTTTGACCCGCAATAAATACCATGTTATTATCAGGTGTTACTAGTGCTGTTATCATTACAGTTTTGATCCAGAATAAACTTATAAACTTAAATCCAGATCCTCTTATAAATACTGTATCTTTATCAAAATCTAGGTGTATATCTCTTACCCACAGATATTTAGGGTAAGCCTTTGTAAGTATTTCACCTTTCATTAACTCTTCATCTTTCTTAAGCAGAAGCTATGTTTTTACTTTCTATGAAAATTATTAATAGGCTATATGAATTGATGCTTTTGAACTGTGGTGTTGGAGAAGACTCTTGAGAGTCCCTTGGACTGCAAGGAGATCCAACCAGTTCATTCTGAAGGAGATCAACTCTGGGATTTCTTTGGAAGGAATGATGCCAAAGCTGAAACTCCAGTACTTTGGCCACCTCATGTGAAGAGCTGACTCGTTGGAAAAGACTTTGATGCTGGGAGGGATTGGGGGCAGGAGAAGAAGGAGACGACAGAGTATGAGATGGCTGGATGGCATCACTGACTCGATGGACGCGAGTCTGAGTGAACTCCAGGAGTTGGTGATGGACAGGGAGGCCTGGGGTGCTGCGATTCATGGGGTCGCAAAGAGTCGGACACGACTGAGCGACTGAACTGAACTGATATGAATAATGGTATGGAAGTACTGAGATTATCATTTACCAGAAGTCCTCTACAGAGGTAAGCTGCCAAAAATATCAAATTCTGTCTAGTCATAACATTCTTTAGGAAAAAAAAAGTAGAGATGGATCTTCTGCTTCATTGATGCTTGGTGACTGCAAGTGTTTTGGGGAACTGAGTAGGTTAGACAATGTGCCAGTTGAGCAAGAAACACTCTCCATGACACCATCCCTGATCCTCTGAGCTAGAAGTAATCTTGCTCTCAACTCCTATAGCACTCTCTTGAGCCTGTTCGTCTACGACCTCTCACTCCTTCCTCATGTTATACACTCCCATACAAGTCATTACAAGAGTGCTGTAATGCAATACTACTGTAAGTCACTGGTCAATGCCTGTGTTTTTCAGCTGATGGAAGCTCCAACCACAGTGGCTGAGATGGCCTTGTGTAGTCCCAGCAGCTGGAGAATGAACGAAGAAACACCTTGATTTAAAGGAGCTTTAGGGAATCTTGAGAGGTGCGTTCTGTTTAGATATAAGAGAATAAGCAGGGAAGATCAAGAAAAATTTGAGGAGAATGGACCTAGGGATTATCATATTAAGGGAAGGAAGCCAGATGAAGACAAATATCATATGATATCAATCATACACTGAATCTAAAAAAATGATACAAATGAACTTATTTATAAAACAGAAAGACACAGACATAGAAAACAAACACTGTTATCAAAGGGGAAAGGGGGGATAAGTTAGGAGTTTGGGGATAGCAGACACATACTATTATATACAAAACAGATAAACAATAAGGGAACTGTATAGCATAGGGAACTATAGCTGTATAGTGCACAAACCATATTTAGTATCTTGCAAAAATCTATAATGGAAAATAATCTGAAAAATAATACACACACATACACACACATACACACAAACATCCCTGATGGGGTCAAATGGTAAAGAATCTGCCTGCAATGCGGGACACCTGGGTTCCATTCCTGGGTCAGGAAGATCCCCTGGAGAAGGGGATGGCAACCCATTCCAGTATTCTTGCCTGGAGAATTCCATGGACAGAGGAGCTTGGCGGGCTATAGTCCAAGGGGTTGCAAAGAGTTGGACATGACTGAGAGGCTAACAGTTTCATTTTCATATATATACATACCTAAACATAGACACATACATACATACATATATATATATATAACTGAATCACTCTGCTCTTCACCTAGAACTAACACATTGCAAATCAACTATACTTCAATTAAAAATTAATTTAAAAATTAATACTAAAAAAAAAAAAACTTGAGGAACTCCATGGGCAGAAGGAAGAGTCCACTCAAGTAGTCAAAGAAATTATTTACCTAATGAAGATATAATGCAAGCCAAACCTCATGTGGCAGGGAGACAGCCAACTCCTGCTTAACATGACCACCACCATGTGAAGGGCACCTGTCTTGCTTTCGGGGAAGGTGTTCTGATGTTGTCCAGAGGGATGGGCTTGATTTCCTAATAATGTCACCTCTAGCACTTAAGTTCAAGAGCACATTGAGCTGAGAAGAAGTTGGATTTACAAAAAGAAAAACCAATCGGTCTGCTCTCCCTTTCAGAAAGGGGTGGCCAGAACAGTGACATACTGCAGCACCCTCCCCACTAATGCACGAAAACAGTACCTAACTGTTTTGATAGCTAGTCAGAAAATGATGCCTCTTTAAAAACTAGATTTTTAAAAAATGGATAGTTATGAAGACTCTTCAGGAAACATGAGAAATGCTTTTAATTTAATGTTCGATGAAAGAGGCAGGATACAATATTAAACACTTAAAATAGAAAAATACATAAACATTTTTACAATATATCAGAAAACTTCTGCAGCATTTATCTGCAAAAAATGAACTATAAGTATTTTAGTGTTGTAGAGAATGAGCAAGTTTTGATTTGCCTCAAAATGGAAATAATATAAATTTTGGAGCAGCACACAATTTACAGCCAGGTTTTCCTACTTAGCATGTGACCCTAGATAGATTATATCTGATGAGATTTGAGAATAAAAACTACCTGGTAAAGTTGCAGGGAAGAGAGCTGTGCAATACCCAGCTGAAGGCCTGCACAAAGGTACTTGGTAGAAGAAGACCTGTATTTCACCGAAAGTTTTTGTTGTTACTGCTATTTTACTAAGTGATACTTTAAAGGACATTATTTAGACCATGACCAATGTACTGAAAAAAAGCAAATAGCACTTCTTGAGCATCTACCATGTGTGTGTGTGTGTGTGTTTTTAATGCTAAATGTTCTACATTACATGAAGATAAATTATATCTCATATACTGGTTACCACTGACAACATATGAGTAGCTTATCAAACACCTTCCAGTGGAGACACTAGGTGCCTTAAAGCTGTTAAGGAAGACCATGGACAGTACCCCGATACACTTATGCATGATGAACTTGAACCAAAACGTTTAACAAAAACATTTATATTAAGAAAAGAAAAACCAAAAGGTCCAACAGACCCAAGTCAGCCAAATTCTCAAGGTTAAAAATCTAGTATCTCCAGGTTAAATTTTATATTTGTTCCTAAGAGAACTATTATTCCAGTATTCAAGGAAACTTTGAAATAATCATTTATCTCCATTACTCAGGATGGTAGGAGGTGAGGAAGTTACTCTTAGAGCTTACAACACGTAGATTTTCAAGCCAATCAAGTAGTCCCCAAAATAGATGCTTGCAGCCTCAAAAGCAGGTAAAAATAGCTAGATAAGGCAGAATCAAGAGGAATTCAACTTTGATCCTCACTAGCAGCTACATAAAAGGGAAAGTGCTCATGTCTTAGCTCAATTAATGGTTCACACTTACACTGTCATTATTTTTATGGTGGGTATTTAGGATGCAGTGATGTGCACATTTCACATAGTTTTAATTTTCATCTTAATGTCATGCAATATTAAGTGAAATAATACTTGGATTTTATTCTTTCCAAGAAACATTTTCAAATCTAAAAAGGAGATCTGCATTTCCTTTGTACTCTCCCAGTCCAGAGCCCGAGTTCAGCTATACTGACAGTGCATTTACTGTACTCCAGCAAAGCCTAGATGCCGTGTTTCATTTAAGATCATCTTGTGGATTTTAGTAGTGCGCCCTAAAGCCACCAGCTCCAGGAGAGCATGGTCAGAGAAATCCAACATCAAATGAGTTCTTATTAGTGACTTTTAAAGATTTTCTTGCCTCAGTGAAATATTCTATTGCATTTTCTATGGAGCAGAAAATAAAAATGGTCATTCTTTGTCCATGTCCCTCACTAATTTGGATTCTTCTCTTTGACAGGCTATTTCAAATAGTGTTGTCAGGATAAGTATACCTTTGTATTTTGAGCACATCCCTTCAAATGACTAAGCTGTTCTCTAAATTCCTTTGAAAATCAAAGAAGAAATAAACTCATCTTTCCCCAAACATCACCCTCAATTCCCGACAGACAGTGGTTCAGTGAGGACGCTAGATTTACATGTGAATCCCAGCTTAGTCACAGTCATTTTTCAACTGCTTGGCCTCCAGTAAGTACTTCACTGTCATTTTCTTCATTTGTAAGCTAAGGATGATCATAGTCTTTATTTCCTTGAGTGGTTGTAAGGCTTAAATGAAATACTACATATAGAGTAGTTCTTAAAGAGTTTGCAACATAGAAGGTTCTCAGTAAGTATAATATGTAAATAGGTACGTGTTTGTGTGCATGCTAAGTTGCTTCAGTCGTGTTCGACTATTTGTGACCCTGTGAACTGTAGCCTGCCAGGCTCCTCTGTCCATGGCATTCTTTAGGCAAGAATACTGGAGTGTATTGCAACGCCCTCCTCCAGGGGATCTTTCTGACCCAGGGATCGAACCTGCAACTTTTATGTCTCCCGCACTGGCAAGCAGGTTCTTTACCACTAGCACCACCTGGAAAGCCATGCTGCTGCTAAGTCACTCCAGTCGTGTCCAACTCTGTGCGACCCCATGGACTGCAGCCTACCAGGCTCCTCCATCCATGGGATTTTCCAGACAAGAGTACTGGAGTGGGGTGCCATTGCCTTCTGGAAAGCCATATATATACATATATACCCAAAATACTGACTCCTTTTTTTCCCAAGAAACATTCCTTTCTCTTGTAGTTCTAGAATCTTCTCATTGATTCTAAATAGCCTATCATTTTTAGTATACCTGAGCAATGTACAGAGAATTAGAGTATAATTGAATCATCATTATGAAAATTATATTGAAAAATAAGCTTTTTCTCTGTGACAATTAAAATTATTCAGAAAGCCTAAATCTAGGTTCCATGTAAATTATCCTATTTGAATAGATGCCAGGAAAGTAATTTTTTACCTTCGTGCAGCTTGAAAAAGAACTTACAAAATCCATGCTGGATGGACAAAGGGATAAAAATCAGACTATGTTGTATTAAGCTCTCTATCTCCAATTCCCCTTAGGAGTGGCCGTGCTCAAATATTAGTTGACACTCACCCCATTCAGATATTTCTTGAAACAATTCTCTACTGAAAAAATGATGCTATTAAAAACTTACGTACCACATAGAGTTGTTTCCACATAGCTCCCCAGTCTCTTAATGTTGATGTCATTTCTGTGATCACAGAGTCTTCAGTGGGAATAACCATTTCAAATTGTCTGTGAAATTGAACAACAAGTATATATGCAAATGACATAGTAATCTTCTTTTAAATATTCTAAAAGACCAACTACAAAAGGAAGCTGCCTAGTTATTTTTGGTTCTGCAAACAGAAACCAGGATCTGAATATGAACTTGTGTGAGGAATGTGATGTGGGTTATGGCAGTACAACACCAGAATGACCAGCCACTCACCTAGATCAAAGTGTAAGCAGTGTGGTGAAGCAACAATACCAGCGAGGTTGTGCACCACGTACAGTTTGATCTCTCAACAGCAACTCACTTAAATTCTCCAAGCTCAAAAGTCCTTGTATGTAACCTGAGGTTACCAGGCTATCTAGACTGTGAGATGGCTCTTGCCTTCCAAACGCTATGGCCATTGGGCTCAAAGAAAGTGAAAGGCTCATTTAATGATCAGGATATGATGGCTGCAAACATCCAAACTAACTCAGTATTATAAACAACTAGACACTGAGGTACTGACTGAATACTCACTTGATCTCATTAACACCTCATTTTTATTACTTGCAAACAGGACCATGAAAAATTATTACTAGTATCAGTAATGTTGTCACGCATCTCAGAACTTATAAAGGATTTAAGACATCACAGGTATTTGAGGATCCATTGCAGAATGCTCCTCTCCATGATTAGGGTAATATATTCCTTCTATTTCTTTTCTATGTGTCAGAAACTATACTTGGAATATATTCATACCAATATTAGCAGGGTATCTATGGTGGTCCTGATGTTGAGAATATATATAAGGAGATGGAGAGAAAAAACCAGATTGAATTTGTTTTCTGCATCCTATCTTTGACATACAATAACCTTTATTTTTTCATCTCTCATTTCTTTTTTTAAATTCTTCATTTTTGTGCAGGTTAAAATAGTAAGTGCCTGTAATTCTACTTGCCAAAAGAATGCTAATTGACTATACTGAGGGGGATTATCTTCTTCATTTGAGTATCTTTTTCTAAGGACAATATTCAGTGTTCAGTGGACACTGAACCAGGTTATGCAGATGATCAAGGGGAATTTTTATTTCTTATCATGAGGCTATTGACTGTTCTGTGTTCCTTCTTGATGTTAAGTCCAAAGGGTACCTAATTGTCTTTTGTAAAGTTTTCTCGGCAAGTATGGGAATTAAAATCTTGCCTTGATTTCTTCACCAACAAAGCCTCATTTCATACTTCTGCTAAAATACCCTACGAATATTTTAATTCTTTCTAGAGCTTAAACATAGCTGAAGATGTAAAACCAGAAATAAAAGTAAACAGTAATATATGAACTGTGACATACACAGAACCTTTTATCAAGTCTACATAATTGACATTTTTAAATGGAAGTGCATTTATTTTGCTTTTCAAGCAGCTGTTGTGATTTAAATGATAAGTATTTGGAGACAGACATTATAAAATGATGAACGCAAAGTCTGGGCAGGAACATCGAATTCCTAAGAAAACTCAACAACCTACTTAACATTTAAAAACTGACATGACCACAGCAAGAATTAAACAACAAAGAATTGACCTCACCATTCACAAACTATAATTTAAGGACCCCCACCCCCCACCCCCATCAGTTTTGCACTGCTCTGAGACCCAGGAAAGAATATAAAGGCAATTTAGTCTGTGGGAAATTGGTCTGGGGTTTGCTCAACCAAAATGTACATTTTTAAGAAGCACAAAATTGCCATTTTAGGTGAGCAGCTGTTTCCTCTTAATTATACCAAAATCAACATTCAAACAGTCTGACATAAGTAGCTGCCCCTGAAATTATATTCTGTTGAGTTATTCTGAGATGTACATTGCAGTTATTTCATCCTGGTGGGCCATCAGTCTGCTAATCCCCTTAAAATAAGACAGGCAACATCAAAAGCCTAAAGAGATTGCTCTCTGGGAAAGCAATCATCTGGCAATACGTGTTCTCAAATGTTTTCAGGTTAAAGTTTTTCTTCCAGTTAACAGTTCTAGAACCTAAAGTCTCCATCAATTCTAACTTTTTTTTTATTTTAAGAAAATAAACTTTGGTTAAACCCTGAGGCTCTCTTGCTCTATATAATGCTCATCATGCCCTCTGTCAGGTGTCAACCCCACACCAAGTCTTAAACTAACAGGACCAAATTTTGAGACAATTTTATCCATCTTTAAACTTCCTCAGAATCAAGGGAGCCAGATACTAACCAGTTACAGACTAGGACGTACAAACAAGGTACTTGTTTCAATTAAAACTATGTCCCCCCCAAAAAATAAAATAAAATAAAATAAAAAAACTATGTCCCACCACAACACATTTTCAGAGAGAGAGGACTTAAACTACGCAGAGTGATGCTTGACATCATCTTTGCTAGCATGCTGTCTATTTTCTCTTCCTCAGTCTGCACGTAGGATGGGGGCAGGGTGGCTCTCTGCTCTGGACGGTTTTTAGGATCAGGGTTGGGTTTGGGGCAAAGGCAGCAAAGAGACTGGCTGCAGGGGTTGGCCCAGGTGGATCCTTTAAGGGACAGGGTAGAAAGACCCAGATCACTAGGCCAGAAAGGTAGGAACAAAGAGTAAACATGTGTTTTCTGGACGGTCCCTTGGTTTACTTGAAGAGGGCTGGATAGACACTGGCTGGAGAACTCCAAAAGGATTAATAAGTCTGCTTGACTCATTTCTGGTGGGTTATATCTGCACAATATTTCTGAAGGACACACATTCATTAAAAGAGTAATAGTAGTGGCAATTGTCAGTATTAGAAATATATTTTCAATCTAATATTTTAAGTACTTACTACTACTACTACCAAAAAAGGTCTTAATGACTGGGATAACCATGATGGTATTGTCACTCACCTAAAGTCAGACATCCTGGAATGTGAAGTCAAGTGGGTATTAGGAAGTATTACTACAAGCAAAGCTAGTAGAGATGATAGAATTCCAGCTGAGCTATTTCAAATCCTAAAAGATGATGCTGTTAGAGTGCTGCATTTAATATGTTAGCAAATTTGGAAAACTCAGCAGTAGCCACAGGACTGGAAATGGTCAGTTTTCATTCAAAACCCAAAGAAGGGCAGTGGCAAAGAATGTTCAAACTACCAGACAATTGCACTTATTTTACATGCTAGCAAGGTTCTACTCAAAATGCTTCAAGCTAGGCTTCAGTAGTATGTGCACTGAGAACTTTCAGATGTACAAGATGGGTTTAGAAAAGGCAGAGGAACCAGAGATCAAATTATCAACATTCACTGGATCACAGAGAAAGCAAGGGAATTCCAGAAAAACATCTTCTGCCTCACTGACTACACTAAAGCCTTTGACTGTGTGGATCACAGCAAACTGTGGAAAATTCTTCAAGAGATGGGAATACCAGACCACCTTACCTGTCTCCTGAGAAACCTATATGCAGGTCAAGAAGCAACAGTTAGAACCCGACATAGAACAATGAACTGGTTCAAAGTTGGGAAAAGAGTACGTCAAGGATGTATATTGTCACCCTGCTTGTTTAACTAATACGCAAAGTACATCAAGCAAAATGCCAGGCTAGATGAGTCACAAGCTGGAATCAAGCCTGCTAGGAGAAATATCAACAACCTCAGATATGCAGATGATACCATTCTAATGGCCGAAAGTGAGGAGGAACTAAAGAGTTTCTTGATAAGAGTGAAAGAGGAGCATGAAAACGCTGGCCTCAAACTCAACACTAAAAAAAAACTAAGATCATGACATCTGGTCCCATCACTTCATGGCAAATAGATGGGGGAAAACTGGAAACAGTAACAGATCATATTTTGGGGTCTCCAAAATCACTGCAGACAGTAACTGGACCCATTAAAAGATGCTTGATCCTTGGAAGGAAAGTTGTGACAAACTTAAGACAGTGTATTAAAAAGCAGAGATGCCACTTTGCCAACAGAAGTCAAAGCTGTGGTTTTTCCAGTAGTGATGTACGGTTGTGAGAGCTGGACCATAAAGAAGACTGAGCACTTTAGAACCGATGCTTTGGAATTGTGGTGCTGGAGAAGACTCTTGAGAGTCCCTCGGACTACAAGGAGATCAGACCAGTCAATCTTAAGGGAAATCAACCCTGAATATTCATTGGAAGGACTGATGCTGAAGCTCAGCATCAGCTGAAGCTCCAATACTTTGGCTACCTGATGCCAAGAGACGACTCATGGGAAAAGACCCTAATTCTGGGAGAGAATGAAGACAAAAGGAGAAGGGGTTGGCAGAGGATGAGATGGTTGGATAGCATCACCCACTCAATGGACATGAATTTGAGCAAACTCTGGGAGATCATGGGAGACAGAGGAGCCTGGTGTGCTGCATTTCACGGGGTTGCAAAGAGTCAGACAGGACTTAGCGACTGAACAATAACAATAACACAAAAGGATATGTTTTTAAGCCCAATTAGGAAAATAATGGCAGACTCAGCTACTTATGATCAGTAGTGAATCTAGGAAATTCCTGGGTTGAGATATGACTCAGCATTTGATGGCTATGACTACTTGCTTCCCTACACAACAGGAAACCAACAAGAACCAACTCCTTTTGTTTAAGATTAAGTAGATTCCACCATTTCCAGACAATGAGAGACCTCCAGTGCCCTAGATTGTCCAACATACAGATGTGGTTCTTTCATTTTCTCCACAACTGCCTTAATGCCATCTGTCTTTTATCTAACAACACAAACAATGGCAAGAATCGATTCATTTTTTCAACACAATAAGTCTTTCAAATTCCAAAATAAGCAATGATTGTGTGAAAACTCTCTATCAATAACATTTATTTCTTACCCTTTGTTCTTTACACAGGCATTTTTCAAGTGAACGTAGCTGGAAGGAAATATACCCTGGAAGAGAAAATGTGAAGGTTATGTCTATTCCAGCAGAATAACTTTCATAAGTCATATATATATAATATCACCACACAACCATAACAATACCAGGAAGATGGAATCTCTAACACATTCTCTAGGTGAAATCTATTGTAGCTTATAACCAGTCATTTTATTTCAAATGTTTATCAGTTTACCAATTTAGAGATACTTTAAAATAAATATAATCAAAACATTAAATCCTGCTCAAAAATATATTCTATATATAACAGAAATTTTTTGTATTTTCAAGAATTCTATATAGAAAGCATGTTAAATAATTTTTTTTAAATATTGCAGTTTTGAAAAAAGGGGTTTTAATCTGCTTCTTTTGGTTGTAGTTCTTTTTCTTGTCTTCAAACTACTCATGTGTCTATTTGAAAATACATACTAAAAAAATACCACTACTACGAATTTAGAAACAGTATATTACATGTTTAGGAATGATCCTTAATGAAAATATAGCAGCAAATCATCACCAGGCTGCCATTCTGATGGAACAAAAATTAAACAAAAGAAGACACGCCAGCTTAAAGCTCTTTATTGTAGGGAAAGGCTAGGGCAAGGGAATTATTCCTTTGTTCTAAATGAGAAATTGAAAAAAAAATTTAAAAAACAGCAATTTTATTATCCATTAAATGACAATATTCTCTGAATGATTTTTTATGCACAATTAAATGGAAAATTCAATTAAATATTTAGGAAAAACAAATGTCATTTGAATACATTATCACCACTGTGGGTCCAAGGATAACATAAAATTTAACTAGCAAGCTCTGTACATACAACAGTAGTAAATAGGCATAGGTTTAAAAAAAAAAAACCACCATTTTTTTTCCTTTGGAATTTAAATTTACCTCAATATGGTTGGAATAGCAAATAAGACTAATTATTGGAATTAACAAGAAGTCAGAAATTGAGTTTCTTTAGAAGAGAAATAAAAGTACAAAATCTTAACACTTTTTAAAGTATGTTCAAAATGAAAAATATTGAAGTTATATATGTATGTGCCTGCAGATGTCCAAAAATAACTTTGAATGTGAGCTAAAGTATAGACTCTCCTTTAAAATGACCTAAAATAAATGAAATAAAGTAATTAACACAGTTGAATGATCCAGGAAAAAAGGTATACTTAAACAGAAATGCAGGCAAAATAGATTAGATTACTTGTATTTTGGAAATGAGAAATGACACAGTTTATCTACAATCCTAAGAAAACCAGAATTAAACCAAAACATGAACATGGCGTGTAAGAAAATATTAGTGAATGTGGATAGCATGGGTAAAGATGGGAAGATAGGAACAAAGTCGAAAAATATAGAAGTAAGGATTAGTTTTAACATCATAAACTACACAAAGGAAAGGTAAAAGAAAACTCATATTACTTCCTACTATAATTCCTTAGGATTTATATAAATATATAAATGATAATGAGTCTTAGTTTCTGTCTGGAATGGTAAGAAAGATGGACTCTTTATAATTTGATTTTCCCACATTTCAGCTCCTCACTCCTAAAAGGACTCATAACATACCTAAAATAAACCACTCTCCATACCAACTTTTACAAATGATATCACAGAAAATAAAGATTAAATACCTCTAGTCATTATGTCTTTTGGAATATATATTTCTGCTGCCTGAATTTTAATTTAGCTTTCTGCAAAACTCACACTTCAAAAAGATTTTGTTTATATATAATAAGCTTATTAAGGTCTTCTCAGTATAAATTTCAAGAGCTACACAGGATTATCACTTGAATAGTATATCTTAAGTATAAGCTAAGTTCAAAGGAATTTCCAAAATTATGAAGATCTGTATTGCCATTTAGTATTTCAACTAAGAGTCCCAACTGTAATTTCAATTGTATAAAGAAATAAAGTAAATTAACTGTCTTTCTTAAAGATCCCATAATTACAGTTAAAAGTAATTATTTTTACCTTGATATTTGGGTTTTTTAAGGCAAATCCTCTGTACCAGCCTGTGGAGAAATAATCATGGTCATATTTCAATAAATCATTATAATACTTTGAAGAAATCATTAGAAATCAATGTATCTTTTGCTGACAGACTTTACCTTACATGTAGATATTCTAGGTAGAAACATGTGGGAATTGGAAGTAGGCTAGAATACAAAAGTCAAGTGACTACAAGTTTAAGTCTTCTATCAATAAAATCACTTAAAAATTGTATTGGAAATGTACATAAAAAATACAAACATGCATAATGGAAGTAAAGGTTTGATAATCAGAGCACTGGGCTTAAATTCTGGTTTTACTATCAATAAGTATTAGCTGTTGAAATCTTGGGCAAGTTAAGTGACCTCTCTGAGCCTAGTTTCACTCCATTTTATAAAATGTCACACTATATCTCAAAGAAATTCAAGAATCTACACAAGATTTAATATAGTTCGAAACTGTCTTTGCCTGAATACAAAGCCCTGACTCTACCATCAAAGAACAGTGCTTAGCCAGCAATTCTGTACTGAACTCACAGATCGCCTACCATCTTGGGTGAGGATCAGTCTGATAGCATAAGGAGAAAGAAGCCAGGTCTCACCCACTTAGAGCATTAATGGCACTCTTTCATCCAATGTCCCATCAACTGACTCACCATAATTTTTATTCTGCAGAACGTCTATTACTTAACCTCCAAAGTGACTCAGTAAGTTTTACAGCACTGTCTTTAAGGGGGAACATAACTTTTTATAGTTTAAAACAATTACAGAGTATACATATATATATATATATATATATATATATATATGAATTTATATAGCTAATATACATGTGTGCTCAGTTGGTTAGTTGTGTCTTGCCGGGAGCCAGCGTGAGGAATTCCACCCGTGACAAGGTCATGCGGCAGAGCTCTGATGGCAAGGCTAATCAGACCTCAGGTTTTTCCCCTGGAATTTCCTGAGCATCCACCCCCCCCAAAAAAATAAGAATCTGCCTGCTTTTCCACTCTTCTAATATTCTCTGGAAAAAGTCAAATCAGGGCTTTAGTCTTCTGCATTTGAAAGGGATGTTTCAGTTAAAACCCCTCTGATAGTTCTCTAGCTTGCCTAACAGGTTCCCCCGGACCTCTTACAGCTTGTGAATTGCTTACAGCCCCCCAACTACGAGAGGCACAGAGCTTAAAGCATCTTAAGACACAGAGCCTTTTCTAAGAGCTAAAAATCATAATGGTGATGGGTTTCCACTGTTGACTCAATAATTGCCGCCAGACCTCCATATTCTTTATCTTTTAGGCACCTGGGAGGATGTTAATCAATGTAAACGGGATATGGAAAAAGATATATAGTAGTTTTGATGTTAGCAACACTAGACTTTTGAGTTAATTACTTTTCTCTTTGTTATATATCACTGCACTCCTCTTGTGTCCTTGCTATGTAAGAATGTAACTTTATTTAGTGCTTTCTGAGAATGGCACCAGACTTTGGGAAGATCAACACAAATAGGTCTTCTAGTTAACAAACCCTTATCAGAAAAAAGGCTGTAAAATGTTAATTGGCCCTTTTTGGCCAGAAGATGATGTAAATCACCTAAGACTTGTGTATACAATTAGGTGTGCAGAGAGAAAAGCCTGGTTTTGATAAGAGTCTAGCTGCTAACGCTGCATAACTTTGTGTTACCCATTGATCTCCATGTTTTATCAAAATTATAAAAGGCCTTCTGAACAATAGGGGCCAGAGCCAGTCGCTGGACTGGTTTCCTCCATGTCTCCTCTTTACTCTAATTTCAGGCTGAATTCCCATCTGGAGCGGGGCAGCTTACCATGTCTACTTGTCCCGGCTTTTGAGATCCACGCGAGGGGGAGCCCAAGGCGGGGCACCCCCGGATATTCAAGTGGGCACCGGTGGCCCAACGTAGATGGTGCAAGCTCCTTGTCTGGAACTTTACTGGCCTTCCCCGTAAGCCAAGTTATTCAGCCCTCTTTTCTCCACTTAATTTTCCTACTACACTATTTCTTCCTAATCTAATCTTATATTTCTATATGAATAAATAAATAAGTTCTCCTCACCAATGCTGTCCCCGCTTCGAATTCCCTGGATCCACCGGGGCTGGACCCCGGCAGTGTCTGACTCTTTGTGACCCCATGGATTGCAGCCCTCCAAACTCCTCTGTCCATGGAATTTTCCAAGAAAGAATACATGAGTGGGTTACCATTTTTTACTCCAGAAGCTAATATACAGCCTCCTATAAATGTATTATTTTCAACTTATTGTTTCTTCAACTATAGAAACCACTTTGCTTATTGGAAGAAATTGTTTTATCATAAAACCAATGTTCTATTGAATTGAATCTTTTTGATTAATTGAACTTTTAGAAAGAAGTATTTGAGTTTTGTATTTAAATATTTTTGTTCCTCATGAGTTTTCTTAAAAAAATATTTTGTAAAACACCATTTTACAATCAGCCTGGAAAAAGTAGAATGAATTGAGAATTGCAATCTATAATGTCAGGATTTATTAGATTCCTTAAAGACATCCACCCAAGAAATATATCCATTCTTAAATAATTATTTTAATAGTAACCAAAACTTCTTGAGAATTGCAAAAATGTCACAGTGAGGTCTCTGTCCAACTACACCATACAGAAAGATGTTTACATTACAAAACAGCTCCCATTAGCTGGTAAGTATATTTTCACCCATTCATAACAGATTTTATATTTATCTGTAAACAAAGTGGAAACAGACAAAATATATCTGGCAATGACAGAGAAAAACCTTATATTTTTAAATATATCAGTGACACTGGATAAAATAAATGTCCATGTATCACCACCATTTAATGACAGGCTCTAAATAAAAGTAATAGTTCTATTTGAGAGAACACAATTTTATCAATAATGAATCTTAATTTGATAGAGTCTTACCATATTATAAATTCCTAATAAGGACAATGTATTGAGAGGAAAATCATATCTTTGGATATGCTGATGGGACTTTACAATATGGCCATTTTGTTAAGAAAACAAAGTAGTCATTTTATCTGGGATCTTTTTAAGGACTAGCGTTTAAGGATGTTTTGTTACAAGGAACAGAAGCATTTGAGAACATACTAGGTTGATTTAATGAGGTACCTCTTATATAAACTAATCATACAAGTTCACCTAAGATTTCAAATGGAGGAAATAACTCCACTCCAAATTTGGGGGAGGTGAGGAGGAAGAGTTTATAAGACTAGAGCAGAGCTGGCCAGGGCAGGAGTCCCACCCCAAGGAATCTGGTTACGCAATCTTGTTTGAAGCATTTCTGCTCTGGACCTCTGTTTCTTTCTGTCCTGGGGAGCCCACCAGACTCTTGACATTCCAAGAAAGGCCCTCGAGTTAGGCCCTGAGTCATGAACTCTCAGAAATTCAACAGTCTCAATTGCATCTAGCGAATATAAATAAATAATATTAGGAAAAAATATAATCAGTTTAAAAATACCAAACAATGTTTTCCCATAAGCCAAACATTGAACATGCAAGAAAATAGTTTTGTAAAAAATGGTTCATTGTGACTAAGGGAAAATTCCGGAGATTAATAGAAGTATGAAAAGAATTTGTAAATTTTATGAGCTGCCCAAAGCTGAGGAGATCGTTTACCCAACTGCAAACGATCAATACTAGTCTACTTACCATCACACTTCTCCAGGATCTGAACTGTATCTCCAATTTCCAATGACAGACCATATGGCACAGTTCCTCGAAAACTGGCAATAACTGTAAGAAATGACACAGAATATATGGGGATGATCATGTCAGTAATGGCCAGTTACACTGCTTCCTATTGCATGTTACTGACCAGGAAAAATGAACGTGAGCAGGAAATACACACTGATAGTTAGAACTGGCTGTCATATTTTAACGTGACACCTTTCAGAAGAAAACCAAAGTTTACATACTTTGCTAACTGTTTGGTCAAACAAGTGTTATTAATACAAATTTCAAAGGTGTGATAGTTACTAAGATAGTAGACAAATTATCCACATCACTCAATAACATACGTAAACAAAGATACTGCCTGAAGAGTTGCGCAAGGAGTGTCCCTCTACCTCACTGCTACAATCACTCCCCATTTGGAAGCCCATCCCATGGTAGGGACTCAATAAATACGTGTTCAGTAATAAACGAGGACTATATGTCTTACTCATTAATAAGCTTAGTTGACCTTTCTGCTCTGCTGTCTTCAGGATATTTCTTTTCCATGCACCGTAAGGTCCTCAAGAGAAGGCACTATGTCCTCACTACTCACTGCTCACTGCTGTGTCCTCAGGGTCTAGCCCAGCACATGGTGTTAAAGCAGTCTTCTTCTCTGTAGTAATCAATGGTAATGGTTACTTCTCTCCCCTGGGTCTGAACACATGGCCAAAATGACAATTCCCACATGCCTTAGCTCTCAGATCATTTGAACTAGGGGAAGTAGGGGCACACAGAGAGGAGTCACCGTTTAGCCTTACCTAATGTTTACAGACTGACTGGTTTCTTAAACACGGTGCGGGGCTGGGCAGGACTGGGATATAATACCAGAGGTTAACCATCCCTAGGCAATTTGAGGGGTTAAGAGAGAATGAAGGACAGAGATTCTTCCCAGGAAATTAACACCTGAGTCATAAGAGAGACCAGGCTAGAAAGGAAAGAAAAGGACCTCAACACACAGAAAGAGAAGACACATTTCCTGTTAAATATTTCACATGCTGAAATCATCTTGCAAGTCACATCCAAAATATGATAGTAGATGCTTCGACCGCCTGATTTTTAAAAGCCCCCAACTTTGGAAGTGAATTTTACAATTTTCTATCTTTCAGATCGTAAGATTTAGAAACACCACCAATCCCCCAAGTAAATTATTGTTATTATTATTATTGTTATTGCTATGAATGTATTTTAAAAGCCTGAAGGAACACATGAATCTGTCAAAAATCAAAACATGCCAATAAGTAATGGGCTTTCAGAGAAGTCTAAAGCCATTTTATGATCTTAAAACAAAATTAGCAGTAGCAATCAAAACACAGGACAGAAAACATAGCCCAAAGTATATGAGACAGATAAAAATAACTACACAGTAACCAAGTTAAAACATTCTAGATAAGCATTAATCCATGATGTCATTTTCTAACTATAACCATAAATACCCTATGACCTCATGTTGATGGCCTCAACAGTGTTTGCTTGAAAAATAATCAAAGGTCTGTATCTTGACAGATTACTTCAAATAACTTTCAGGGACCTCTTCTTAAAAGGAATCAACAACCAAATAGACAGTAGATTGAGTACAATTTAAGACTCCAAAGCAAACTGACCCTCAGAATTGCCTTTTCACACTCATGAAGTTACCTTAACCTCTCACAGCCCTAGTGGTTCAGCCCTGCACTAACTGATGCTTCTCCTAGAGGTCTAAGTGTGTGGGTGCCCTAACTCAGCTCATTCTCCGAACACGAATGCCCGTGTTAACTCCCAGGCAGCCATAAACACCTCCCCTACTGCTGGTGGCTCTCTCCTACCCCATCACCTTCTTGAACATGGCAGTCCCACTCATTGGTTTCATTCTTCACCACCCCTTCACGCCACTGTGTTCTGAAATTGCTCTCTCCCTCACTGTCACCACATCCATGTTGCCTTTCAGGAGGCCATCCTCTCTTCTACCACTTCTCTCATACCTTCCAGCCTTCTGCTGTAGATCTACTTTCTTAGCCCTCTTTTCAAAAATTTACTTATTTTCAACTGGAGGATAGTTGCTTTACAATATTGTGTTGGTTTCCACCATACATCAGCATGAATCAGCCATAGGTATATACATGTCCCCTCCCTTTTGAACCTTCCTCCTACCTTCCTCCCCATCCCTTCCCTCTATGCAGTCACACAGCAAATTTTCACTATCTATTTTACCTAAGATAATGTATATTTTCCATGTTACTCTCTCAATTCGTCCCACCCTGTCCTTCCCCTACAGCATCCACAAGTCTCTTCTCTATGTCTGCATCTCCACTGCAGCCCTGCCAATAGGTTCATCAATACCATCTTTCTATACTTCATATATATGCATTTATATCCGAGTTAGCTTTCTTCTTAAATGCTGATGTCAAACAGGCTGGGTGTACGGACTTCCCTGGTGGTCCAGTGGTTAAGACTTCAAGCTTGAACTGCAGGGAACACGAGTTCCATCCCTGGTTGGAGAACTAAGACCCCACATGCTGAGTGGCCAAAAACAAACAGACAAACAAAAAGGCTGGGTGTAGGAAGAGAACATCAAACTTGGTATCATGAGATATGGGTATGAGCCCAGATCTGACCACTTATTAGCTGTGTGATTTGGCCCAAGATCCTAATCTCTCAAGAGTCTCCAATACCTCCTCAGGAAAATGGGGTCAATGATAAAGAACCTGCAAAAGGTAGTAAAGGATTAAATAAGGCTTCTCAGAGCAGACTTTCTTGATATACATCCTCTCACCCCAATTCCATGTGCTCATAGCACCATATACCACTTAACCAGCCTCCCTTATTTGTGCAAGTTTTGGAAGGATGTCTCCTACAACAGACTGAAAATTCCATGGATATAAGAACTAGGTAGGTTTCAGTTCCCAGTTGTCTATATAATTCAGTATAGAGCCTGGCACACAAATTGAGCTCGGTAAATAATCACCGAGGGAATGAATGAGGGCAGAGCCATTCCTGTTAAGTGTTCTGGTCTTAGGCAGTCAGGTTCCTTTATTACGGGCAATTCTATTTTAAGAGGGCACACAAAATTCTAAGAACCAAACTATATTACCTGTGAAAACTCATTCTTTCACAGGAAATGTTTAAAACTGGGATGACAGGTTGTCTGGGTCATAACTGCGCATCATCTCATTTCTTATCCAAGGAGTCTATGTGGGTGAATTCTGACTTCACTCTTCACCTATATAATATCTGATAACTATTAAAGGTGAGCGATTATGTTCTTCAGTCTCATTGAGCTTCAGATGCCTCCTCTATAAAAGAAGGAGTTGAACAAGGTGAACTGAAAGGTCCCTGCCAGCCTGCAATTCTGAGAGTCTGGAAGAAGTCTTTCAGCTCAGCACTGACAGGGTATAATATATAAATGAAGCACTCTGTCCCCAAACCAGCCTTGCTTCGGTTTTAGTCACTGCCTGAGTTCTGAAAGAATGGACATTGGTCCCCACCGTCTGACAAAGCAGAAGGGAAGGTCTGCTCTCAGCATCTCCTACAAAGTCCTTTACCACTGCACTCCCGTTACTTTCCAGGCTCCCATCCCACCTACCTCTCCACACAATGCCCTCCACACTACCATACCCAAATCCCCATCAGGCTCTTTCATGCAGAACTCAATGCCTTTATACGTATTATCCCCCTTGGGGGCAGTTGCCTTCCCCACCTCTTCTACACAGGAACTGCAAAATAGCCTGAGTTGAAGGTCTAGCTCCAAGGTTAACTCTTTGAATTTCCTGATGCTACCCTTTCTCTTTCCCCATCCTTGGACCCAAATGAAATCAATATTCTTTTATCTATGCTCCAAGGGGACCATGACCATATCTTAAATCACGCAAGGTATCATATACACTTGACTTATCTTTGTCTTTCTACTTGAAAACTTGAATTGTTTCGAATTCCTCTTCCACACACTAGCATAGGATTATGTTAGTGCATGAACAGAGAATGAATAAACACACGGAATGAATGAATGAAGCCACTGAAAAATGGTACCCAAGTTTTAACAGTCAAGAGAATGTCAAAGGCACCGCTCCTAACTTAAAACGTCTAAAATATATTAAACCACAGATCACATTGGAGAGTAACACTTTTTAAAGATATAGTTCAAGGCAGGACTTTGATCTTTACCTTCTAAAATGGCTAGCCATTTTCAGTCTTTGAATTATGCAAGTAATTCTACCTTGCAATGTACTAAGTTCATGAATGGATGGATAAATGCTATTTTATTTATGCTTCAGGTTATGCAATTGAAAGGGGAAGGCAGTTCTAGGCCAAAGAGCAAAAGATCTGAAAGCATGATTGACTCGTGTTTACTAATGGTAGCATATATTGTATCATAAAGGAAGGAAAACTGGTTTCGCAAAGCAAAGATTCAAAGAAAACTCAGGCATTCATGAAATCTCAATCTGCATTTCTATCAGATGCACTTGAAACATATGCAATGCTTAGATTCTACTCTGGATACAACTTTTCAAGTAAGCCCCCAAATCCTCCAAGCATTTTTGCATGAAACAAGTCTATAGTTGAAAATGCATATTGCCACCAGTTGTTATAAACTAGCTCTGTCTTCAAATGAAAGTCTTCTTATCCTATCTTTCCAGGGGCATCCCAATAATATTTGGGTTTACTGAACATGACCACATACTGTCTTGATTCCCTTATTTTCTTATAAATTGAAAAAGAGCTACAGAAAAGATCACAGAGAATGAATGCTTCATAGAGCTGGAAATACAAAGGTCCAATGCTATTGTTTCAGTCCTAAGGATCCTGAGAATACAGTTTTAAACAGACATAAAAACTACTGTATGGTATTGTTTTAATCTCTGCTCATTTGCTACTATATAGAAATTTATTTGGATTAACAAATATGTATATAAACATAGCTTATGTTCCAGTCTTTTAAAATTATATGTGGGGAACTCCTTGGCATTCCAACACCACTTCATGCTTCTAATGCATGGGGCACAGGTTCGATCCCTGGTCAGGGTACTAAGATCCTGCATGCCACGTGGTATGGCCAACCTCCACCACCCCCCTGCAAAAAAAAAAAAACAAAAAACTAGCTAAAATTATGTGTGTAAGCTGAAAGTGTTAATTAAATGTATAGCTTAAGCACCTTGAAAATCAGAAACAGTTGCCTCTTATCACATATTATTCCTTTACAGAATATCAGTTTAGTATCTAGTGACTTTACTAAAAATTAAGTGGTTTTGAAAAGCATCCTATCTGTAAGTCACCAGTGTTTTCTATGAAGACTGAAAAAAAGCAAAATCGTGCTGTGAAGCAGGAACTTATTTCTCAGTTTCAGTGACATTGCTTGCTCTTGTAAAGAACAAATTCATACTTTAAACTTTTAAACTTAGTATGGAGCAATTCAATCACAGAGTTGTGACTTTTAAAAGCAAAAACGGAAACAAATTATAAAAACTACTAGAAGACAATCATGTAGCCCTGCATCACAGATGATACCATATTCACCATCGTGATCAAAATAATATTGATGACGATGCTACACGCCACAGTTCGAGTCAAGCCTGGCAAACACTGCCCTTGCCCCTTATGGGTTGACAATCTAAGACGAACGGAACATAATGTGGGGAAAAAAAAATTATGAAATGTTTTGTTCCTTGTGACACAAAGGAAGGCAACTCATCCCTCAAAGTCAAAGTTTTGGCTTCATCTTTCTGATAAAAGGATTTCCAACTCAGAAACAGGTTGTGGTCTGAAAGGTCATTTGGAAGTTATTTACAACACAGAACACGATGGATGCTATTGTTCTCGAGTTCTGAAACTATCCCATGGAATCCCATTTAACACAAAATAAATGAAACTCCTGGTTTTCACAACAGAAATGAGCTATAACTGCACCAGAAATTAAATAAACATTTTTATGGGAGTAGCTGTAAAATTCTGAATGCTGGTACTTGAAGCATGTCAGCAACAGTGAGAAGGCAGTGACAGAAGCAGGGCTTTGTAAAGGAACTCAGAGGACATTTAAAACCGGTTCTTTCCATGTTCACGTGCATTTCATACTACATTTCACTCTGGTTTGTCACGAATGTATATCTACATTCAGGTTTATCAGCTTTATGAGTATCATTGTGTGTGCTGGGGGCACGCACAAATGGAAAAAAGCGGGGAGGAAAAGGTAGAATTTCTGAAGGGTCAGAAGATTTTTTTTTGGATAAGAGCTGGAGGACACAGTGAAAAGGGAAAGGGGATTAAGCAGAACTAAATTCTTTTTTCAGGGATTTTACTTCATAAAATAGGAAAACAGTGGAAGAAGAGGACAAGGGTTCATCTCCTCTGCACATGCACAAAATTCTCCCGTAGGGAAAGATAAAATACGATGGGGAAATCCAAGCTAATAGTCTTATCAAAGACACCACCTTATTTTTTAAAGAGCTGTCTGGATAGGCCTTGAGGGAAGATGAAATGGAAGTCATCTGGAGATTTCTATTGGTATGATCACAAGTGCAGGACAGAACTGTCTTTGTCCCATAGCCCCTTAACATCTTTCCCCTCCATGAGATGAAGTTAAGACCAAAGGGGTCATTTCTACCTTCAAGGGACTCCCAGCTGGCCATCAGTGTGACAGCAGAGCCGTGGGAGCAGGCGGTCTAGAAAGACTAGAAAAAAAATTTCAAAGGAAACGTGGGAGGGGGCAATGGGATGCCTGCTCCTGAATATGGCTTTGATGCTGAAAACGAACTCCATAGGAAAATCAAAGGAAGGCTCACTATGCTCCAGCTTCTCGTCCTCATAATTACCATGCATTTGAGATCAGTTCCATTCTGTCTATGCAGGCAGGCCTGTGGGGCAGACATATACACATGGACCAACAGGACTTCATTCTTATGCCACGGGTACCATGGTCAGGCCTTCAGAGAGGTCACAGAACTCTCTCGGGCCTAAGTGACTTTGAAAAATCAGAATGTGGAATAAAATGTATTCATTTCTGACATTTGACAAGTGCTACTTGAAAATATACTGCTGTCCTTGACTGTTAAGAGGACATTTCTACCAACTGCAGAACTCCATTCTGCCTAAACCACTGCCCTCTGGACTCCAGGCAAACAAAGTAAGGTCATGGTGCGGCCACACCAAGACCCCTCTTCAGAAATGGATGACATATTCTCCCAGCTGCCGAGAGCATTAGGGCAGTCAAGGGGCAGCGTTCTAGGGTTGCCTCAGCTGAAGAGAGCTGACTTGCCCGAGGCCATGTCCTCTTCCCAGGTGGCCTGCGCCCAGTGACCTTGAGGGCCAGGCCCTCCTGCTGCAACTCTGAAGGGCCACTCCAGCTGAAGTTGACAAAGGCTGTCGCTGGGCCCACCTCACAGGTGATGTGTTCTCTCTGCCCAGTCCTACTTCTCCCCTGTTCCTTCCACTGGCGTGACACCTAAGAACACTCTCTGATACACACCCTGCAGCTCATCTCTGCATCTCAGAGTCTGCTTTCTGGGGAGGCCAACCTGCTCCAAGCTTACAGTGTCCTGTGTTCAGAACCGACTCCTTGCCATATCCATTTTCAAGGGAGAAGGAAAGTAGCCTTGTTGAAATACTATCTGGTGGTTTTGCTAAGTTCTTTGTTTATTATTTCTGATCTTCTATGATGGGGGTGTTTCTATTCCCATTTTAGAGATAAAGAAGAGGAAAGAGGCCAACAAGGGAATGAGTGAACATCAGGAGGCTACTGCTCCACACAAAGATTTATTTGAAGACACTGTCACTGTGGCAGGAAAGGAACCCATTTTTATTCCCCAAAGAGTCATAAACATACTCTTCCCCTTGGTTTTAATGTTGCAAAGGCACTTTCCTAAGTAGCTACAAGAACAGCTGAAGGTCAAACAGTAAAATTCTGAACTGATGACTGCATCCACCCATCAGTACTTCTAAAAACAACTTTCAGATGATAGAAAAGGTTATGGTTTTGGTCAGCTGCCAGTCAAAAGGAGCATCTTGGAAAACACAGAGTTTAAACAATTATCTCAGAAGTATCTCAGCACCAAGGAAAAGGAGACAATAATGAAAGCTCACAGTACTGCTTTTTTGGGGGAGGGGGCAGGGGGTGCACAACATGGGGAATCATAGTAGCCAACCAGGGATTGAATCTGTTCCCCTTGGACTGGAAGTGCAGAGTCTGGATCACCAGGGAGGTCCCCTAAGGGGACAATACTGAATAGGGAGATGAAGGACCTGGGTTTAGCTCCACTACTTACGAACCATGCAGTCTTGAGTCCTATTATTTGCAGGCAGAATGACATCACCTGCCCGGACTAGCTCCCAGAAATGTCATGAGGATCAAACAAATGTATGAGAACTGGATTTGTAACCCTATAAATGTAAGTAAATACGGGGTATTCTTTTTTTCATAGTCACTGTTAACTGGAAGCTTGGAGACTAGGTCTGAATCTGTAACAGACAAAAATAATGTTTCCATTCACAATCATTAAATTAAAAACCCTTGCTTCATTTTGTGATTACAGATTCTCAGAAACCACTTTTAACAAGTTATACTTAGAAAGATTCAGGTTCAACTGCTCCAGAGGGGAAAGAAGGCTGGTACTATTGCTTTTTCTGATAAAACAGGAAAGCATCTTTGGCAAATGAGACAGATTAAAAAAAAAAAAAAAAGAAAGTAACAGGGTTAAGAAAGATTTTCCTAAAATGCTGAAGCAGAGATAGGAAGGGAAGAAGATTCAGCTTTTAATACACAATCTGCCAAATAGTGCATTATTTGTCCTAGGAATACCAGACAGCATCAGGAGTAAAAATTACAATGCAGACTTCATGCCACAGAAAATAATAACTGCTTTCCCCACACTCCAAGGGAGAAATTTTCACTAAGAAGTAAAATACCATTTCCCAAGCAAACATATTAAATCTGCCACCAAATATTTGGTTTAAAAAATGTATATATAAAATGTATAGACATGTATATAAATAGTTATATAAAATATATTTCCTCTCCCAATGTGTGATGGTTAATGCTAAAATTATATCCTTTAAGAGAATTTTTGAAACACAGGATTAAGTTTCAACACTGTTTTTTTATTTAATATTTTGCTATAAGGGAAGAGAAAAAAAACAAAACCCTGTTACATCTTTCTGTGCTCTGTTCTGATTTCTCATTCCAAGTGCTAAATACTCAAAGTCACAAAATGGCACATAAGAACTCAAGTGGTACATCTGGGCCTAGCCATCTAGCCATCTCACCCTCTCCGCCTGCACCAGAGGGACTCACAGGTCACCCCCAAATGTGTGTGCTTAGTCGTTCAGTTCGTGGCCAACTGTTTGTGACCCCATGGACTGTGGCCCACTAGGCTCCTCTGTTCATGGGGATTCTCCAGGCAAGAATATACTAGAGTAAGTTGCCATGTCCTCCTCCCAGCAATTTTCCCAACCAGGGATTGAACCCAGGTCTCCCGCATTGCAGGCGAATTCTTTACCAGCTGAGCTACCTCCAAATGGGGAGAGGTCAATCTGTTCTTACAGGCTCTTCTAATCTTCTCTCCAACTAAACAGTCAGTTCTGTCTCATTTGGTTATTTGTCTGGCTCACACAATAAAGCACTCTAATTTTCTTTTTCCACTGCTGCTGCTGCTGCTAAGTCACTTCAGTCATGTTCGACTCTGTGCGACCCCATAGACAGCAGCCCACAGGCTCCCCTATCCCTGGGATTCTCCAGGCAAGAACACTGGAGGGGGTTGCCATTTCCTTCTCCAACGCATGAAAGTGAAAAGTGAAAGTGAAGTCGCTCAGTCGTGTCCGACTCTTAGCAATTCCATGGACTGCAGCCCACCAGGCTCCTCCGTCCATGGGATTTTCCAGGCAAGAAGACTGGAGTCGGGTGCCATTGTTTTCTTCCACAGGGTTTTCTTTTTGCAACCTGAATTTGACTTCCATTCCCAATACTCACCTCTCAAGAGGTCCACTGGGATATTACCTGCAAACCATGTAACTTCCACCAGAAGAGAACCAATCCCACGTTCTTATACTTTATTACTCCCTCTTCTCCTTTGATGAATAAGCCAATTTCCAATTTTGAGCAAACACTAGTTCTGACTTGTTTTGACCACTGAAAATCAGTCAAAAGCAATTTCTCTAGAAAATGGGAAGCCAATGAACAGGTCAATGGAGAAAAAGAACAAAGTTCACAGTTCCCTAGGAATCTGGTGCCTGCATACTTTTCTAACCTCAGCCTTTATAAACCAGAGTCAACAGTTACACTGAACCTGTTAGCTGAGTCTTAGCAGGTGCTGTAAATGCTTCTCACTATAGTTGGATCCCCTTTTGCCTGTTTCCAACAGATATTCTTCAAATCACCTCCAGCCTCCTTGACTCCATGGTACCCCTCCCATTTACATCTCTCTAACACTTAACTATATCCAGCATCTCCAGGTCTGCGATCCCCTTAAGCTCCCAACACCACCCAGTGGCTACTCAATAAATACTATAGAGTTTACTCCTTCATTCACCTTCTATGTGCCAGCACTGTGGCCAGAACTGGAAAGACAATGGTGAAGGAAACACCTTACATCTGCTTGGGGCTTCCCTTGTGGCTCAGATGGTAAAGAATCTGCTTGCAATGAGGGAGAGCTGGCTTTGATCCTTGGGTTGAGAAGATCCCCTGGAGAAGGGAAAGGCTGCCCACTCCAGTATTCTGGCCTGGAGAATTCCATGGACTGTATAGTCCATGGGGTCACAAAGAGTCAGACATGACTGAGTGACTTTCACTTCACTTCACCTAGTTCACAAGTTATGAGAAAGAATGTTTCCCACATCTTTTCGTTCCTAAAAAATTCAACACTGAATTTTATATTTCCAGTGATTTATTAATTGCAAAATTGTTTTTATACAAAACCAAATTTATAATTCTATCATTCTTGTGTGGAAGAAAAAATTAAGTCTATTGTCCATTTTCTTAACTTTCAATTTTTAAATTGCAGATTTATATAAAAAAAACTATGAAAATAGTATAAAAATTGACTCAGCCTTCAGTTAGTTTCAGAAAATGTTAAGATATTAAATAAAGCACACTTGCCAAAACCAGGGCTTCCCTCATAGCTCAGTTGGTAAAGAAGCTGCCTGCAATGCAGGAGACCCCAATTTGATTCCTGGGTTGGGAAGATCCCCTGGAGAAAGGATAGGGTACCCACTCCAGTATTCCTGGGTTTCCGTTGTGGCTCAACTGGTAAAGAATCTGCCTGCAATGCCAGGAGACCTGGGTTTGATTCCTGGGTTCAGAAGATCCTCTGGAGAAGGGAAAGGCTACCCACTCCATTATTCTGGCCTGGAGAATTCCATGGGCTGTATAGCCCGTGGGGTCACAAAGAGTCGAACACAAGTGAGTGACTTTCACTTTCACTCACTTGCCAAAACCAAGAAATTAATGTTGATATAATATTCTTAACTATCCTACAGATCATATGCAGATTTTCCCAACTGTCCAACCAATGTCCTTTGGTTAAGGGTTCAATCTTGGATTCCACATTACATTCAGTTGCTTTATTTCTTTAGCCTTCTCTCATTTAACGGGTTCTCAGTCTTTGTCTTTCATGACCTTGATGCGTTCCAGAATACTGTCCAACTATTTTGCAGAAAATCTCTGGATTTAGTTTTGTCTGATGTTTCCTCCTGATTAAGTGTAGGTATGCACTCATGCAAAGAGTTGACTCATTGGAAAAGACTCTGCTACTGGGAGGGATTGGGGGCAGGAGGAGAAGGGGACGACCCAGGATGAGATGGCTGGATGGCATCACGGACTCGACGGACATGAATCTGAGTGAACTCCAGGAGTTGGTGATGGACAGGGAGGCCTGGAGTGCTGTGATTCATGGGTCGCAAAGAGTCGGACACGACTGAGCAACTGAACTGAACTGAACTGATGCAATTTTGGCAAGAACACCACAGAAGTGATGACATGTACCTGCTCGGTGTACCTTACCAGAAGATATACGATGGCAATGTGTCTCATTGCTGGTGATGTTAACCTTGATCACTTGGTTAAGGTGGTTTCTCCACTGTAGAGTTACTACCTTTTTCTTTGCAATTAACTATAGTATCTTGTGGGGACATACTTTGAGATTATGCAAATATACCCTCTTTTTCACCGTATTTTATAGCATCCATTGATGATTCTTGTCTGGAACCCTAGCAAATTTAACTCTGGTGTTTTTTCATAGGGTTATCCAGACACAACTGGTTTATTTCAATTGCAGTTAAAACCTATAATGCGTCCATGTTGAAGCTGGCACAACATCCTGACTTCAGCCATGATGCCTTGATTTCCTAAGCAGAAAGCGTAGAATTATCACCATATTACCATAGGTATTCCTGACATGACCTACTCATCATATCAAATAAAATCTCAACCATAACATTTCATTCATTTCAGAAAGTGAACAGACTTAACATTTCTGCTTAATTTTCAGTATACTACTTGGTCTCCTTAAGTACTTCTTTCTTAACCAAAGAATGGATATGTGCATTTAGTAAAAGATAGCTTTTGAACTATTTCAGCTGATTTTCAAGAAAGATTGAATGGGCTTGTCATTAACTATAATCGTTCACAGGTTTGAATTAAGCCTTTCAGTCTTTACTTATAGGTCACTGATAGGGAACTGTGGGAAAATCTTCAATTTCTTTTATTTCAGTGAGAGAATCTAGTCTTCTGTGATGGCTAATTTTATGTGTCAACTTGACTGGGACATACAGTCAAAGCATCATTTGTGGGTGTGCCTGTGAGGGTGTTTCTGGAAGAGATTAGCATTTGAATAGGTGGGCTGAGTAAAGTAGACTACCTTCTCCAAGATGGGTAAACATCATCCAACCTGCTGGAGGGCCTGAATACAACAAAAAGGTAGGAGGAGGAATTTGAGTTCTCTGCCTGTTTGAGCTGGGACCTCAAATTTCTCTTATCCTGCTTAGGACTTAAGTCATTGGCCCTCCAGTTCTCACAACATCATCACTGGCTTTCCTGGGTCTCTGCTACTATAATCATGAGATAATTCTTTATAGGAAGTCATATACATACATAAATATATCCATATACTTCTGCACATGTATATGTATGTATCTTATAGGGGCTTCCCTGTCTACAATCTGTCTGCAATGCAGGAGACACAGGTTTAATCCCCGGATCAGGAAGATCTCCTGGAGAAGGGAATGCCTACCCACTCCAGAATTCTTGCCTAGAAAATTCCATGGACAGAGGAGCCTGGAAGGCTACAGTTCATGGGTTTGCAACAGGGTCAGACACAATTGAGCCACTGAACAATATCATGTACGTATTCTCTGGAGAACCCCGACCTGATACATCCTCCTAATGACTCTGTACAATAATACTGATTTTAAACTAAAGTCTTAGGTTTTACTGATGTTCCCAACAGCTCCTTAAGTTATTAATTCTGGCATACTATATTAGAACTGATGATAAAAATCTTAAACTAAGATATTGACTACAAACTAGAATGTCTAACTTATAAGTGATTTGTGTTCTGAAAATTTTATAAAGCTGGTTATTTAAAGTGAATGGATTCTCAAGCTACCATGTAATAGTCTATTTGATTGATAAAGCAACTGAAACAATCATTCCACATGCAATGAAACTTCAGGGATGGGAGGGGTTTATAATCTGGGAGACACACTATGCGCAGAGGTAGAGAGGTACTGGTTAATGTGGAGAGAGAGTGGGTATACTCTTAATTCCTTCCCAGTAGCATAATTCTCACCCTGGACTCCTATAAAACCCCATGCATGGGGAGCACCACCATACTTCAACTCTGCAGTGACCTGGTGATCCATCTACACCCCTCCGCACCCTCAATACAGACTATAGTTATGAATCCATCTTGGCCTTCCTTCATTATTTCCTTTTCTCCAGCGAAACACAGCTGTATTAGAATATCTCGTTCAACCTCTCTCCCACCCTTATCCACAGGGCAGACTCAGTAGCCATCTGACCAGTGAGACAGGAAGGAGTGAACGTCCAAGTCCTCTGGAATCTAGCAAGAGCCCAGCCCAATCATTCTTTAGACTTACAGTATTAGAACTGGAAGGACTTTACAGGAGTAATGACATTATTATATATGTGGTATTTGTAAACCTGGTACTCATGTGGCTTATAGTATCCAGGAAATTCATTGAACCCTGCTATTTCTACTTTATAAATTCTCCATGAAATCTTTCTGCTTCCCCTCAATGATTATTTTTAAAATTGAAAGATATTAAGAAAAGAAATGTTGCCACTTTATCACTGAGATTTTAACGATAAGTTAAGGCAAAATTCATGAAACTGTAAGAGCCAAATCAGGGAACCAGGATAAAAACTGAACATTACCGACTCAGCACTTATCAATTATAAATGAACTTTTAAATCCTTCCTTGGGTTTTTTAGAGGGTGTCAGGTTCTCTGGGGATCATGCCCTCTGTTCCTTGACTCTTCCAATTTTATGAACTAATGAAGCAGTTGCTTCCCACATCTTTCTTCTCACTGTAAATTTCAGCTAACTATTGGTTCCAGGTGTTGTCTACAGTAATTGAAATCTGCACTCTTTGTTAGCAAATTGATGTGCTATTGAAAAGAAACTTTTAAAAACTACCCCCTTAAACAGACTTTTTTTAAAAATAGAGATTAAAAATCACTGTGCTTGGTTAAAATCTTTGTAATTATTTGTCCTTTCTCCCCTCTACAATGAAAGTTGCCAAGAAAATTTGATACGTTTTCCAAAATATCTTCAAAAACAGAAAACAGGTCTGGTGTTAGGGCCAAACCCAGTCATTTGTTTCACAATATGTTAATTAGGAACAATCCATCTATTGCAATTCTTTGGTTTGAAGGATAATTCTGCATTTGTTTTTATTTTTCTGAGCACCACTGGAGGTGACTCAGTCTGCTCGTGAACTAAATCTGACAACGTGAATGCCCTTGAGGTTATGTACAAAGTGAGTGACTTTAATATTCCAGCCAACACAGACTGAAATAACAAATGCCCAAAGATGATAAGATTAAAAAGAGAAAAACACTTCAAACAACATAGAAATTTCTATTTTGGGGAAGATAACTCTAATTCCCCAAAATAATCTCAATATAAAAAAATTAAATTGAAAATGTGATGGATTCTTCCACAGGTATGTGGGAATTTGAGAATAATTCCATTTAACAAAGAAAAATGAGGAGGTCAAATTCCTAAGCTTACTAGAGAAGTACATCTACATGAAATGTACATATAAGAAAGTATGGCTATTTCTTCTTTTATTCATGACTATAATTAAAAACATCTTATTTTAGAACCGCTGGGAATAGCCATATGTTAGTTATGTTTTATAAAGCATTGACAATTTACTGAAAGTTTCACTATTACTAATAAATGTAGGTGAGTATAATGAATTCTTAAAGTTAAAAAGCTATATATTGCATTTTCATTTATATAAATGAATAATTTAGCTATTTCTAATACAAATACATTGATCTAAAGCTGATTAGGACCCCCATAGGCTATGAAGTCTCCCTTAATAATATGCTTAAAAATCCTGAATCTATCAACTTCTTATAAAATTCAAATACAAAAGAGTAAATAAATAAATAAATGTTCCTGCCATCTCTCTTAACTCTAGTTTTGACAGCTGAGTGAAATATTAGCAAAAGATACTTTTTCAAAGATTTTTCAATCATTGAGTTTTAAGGTCTTTGTGTTCCAAATATTTGTGCATTTAAACATTTTCAGTGAATCCAGAGTAGTATGTCTACCTAAAACACAGAATTTTAAGAAATTCTGCATTTTTCTTTGAGTTCGTCCTAAAAACATTCACAACAAGGTCAACTTTTTTTGTTTATTTGTATATATAGGAGAAATTTGTAGTTCTAAATAATTTCATGCCACGAAATTTCAATTTACAGTTAGAACTACACAGTTAAAAATAATAAACCTTACAGGGAAAAACTTCCCTACATTGTATTTGAAGCTGTGTGACAGATGTCTTAGGTTTTCTCAATCATCTCATCCCTGCCATCCACCCCAATTCTAACAGACACTTATACTAAGCAAATAGAACATATTAACCAAAATCTCATCAAAATAGGTAAAGTGGATCTTTTCTTACCTCTATCAAGCTAATATTTTCATTCTTTTCCATAAGATTGAAACTTTTTTAGTTCCTGGCACATGCAGAAAAAATAAATCATCCTGTCAGTTTCCCAAAGACTAGTGAGGTCCTGCTAGAAGTAACATACGTCAAGCTACTTAATGTGCATGCATCTCAAAGCCCCGAGGTGAAAAAGTTCAGCTTCATAAAATTCCCCGTTTATGGCAGGTCCTCCTGTTTGTTAAAAAACAAAAAACCATCTCTGATGCCCTTCATTTAGTAAGCAGCTTGCACCTACTGGCCTTATGAGAAACAAAACGTCTGATTTACATTTGTTTCTTGGAAAATGAATACATATCAATCATTTCTGGAAAATGAGTCTTTGGCTTAAATCATCAAACCTGCAGTATCCCAAATCCGAGGGCCTTATAAGATCATATGGCATAGAAATGAGTTTTGTTTTCTATGCCAAAGAGCCACTGGTAGCCTACAAGTAAAAACTTTAAAAATTTAATGAATGGGCAAAAGCTGGGCAGGAGGGTTAGGGAGCTAGAAATAATGACAGGGTGTGGTAGCTCCTAATCACAATGGCCTGGCTCAAGGTGAACATTCTCTCTGGAGATCAGTTCCTAAAGACTTTCAGGATCTACACAATAGTGTAGTTTACCACTCTTAGGGAATTCGCTGGTTGCCCAGTGGTTAGGACTCCTCCACACTCTCACTATGGAGGGTCCAGGTTCAATCCCTGGCTGCAGAATTAAAATTCCACATGTCAAGCTGGGCAGCTAAAAGGGAAAACTATGAAAAGAATTTACATAGTGAAAGTAAAAAAAAAAATCCTGTGAGTCTCACCTAACACTCAATGCAGCCATATAAATAAATAAATATTTTAAAATAATAAAATTGAAAGTAAAAAAAATTAAAACTTGCCATCGACTCATGTAATCAAAAAGAGAACTTTCCTCACTCTGTATTTCTGTTCTCTCTTCTCTCCACTCCTACTACTCAAACAGAATACTGTCATTGATAAGTTTCAGCATCCAGGAATCTGGGAGGGTGGTTCTTGGATTTACCAGCCCACACTGGATTCTCTAGCTGAACAATATGTTTACAAATTACCATTTGTATTTTTCCTTCCCAGTAATTTCCTTTTTTTCCTTCCCAGTAATTTCCTGTGCTCCTTAGCCCTCCTCCCACTGAGGCAGTTGAATTGTTTCTTGGGGACAACAAAACAAAGGAGACATGCTCGGTCTTCCACTTCCCAAACAGACATGGCTCATTTCCCAGTCAATAGTTGTGAAAGTCAAGGCTTCTGTTTGCCAAGGCTTTCATTAACAAGGGCCTGGCTTTACTGGGAGAAGTGTACTCTAAATTCCTAAGGCTGTCTTTAAAAATCTATATTAGAATCTAGAGATCTCAGAGTTCTGCTATAAACCACAGAGCATGAAAGATGCACGATGGTTTCCCAACATGGAAGGAGAAACTCTCTACCAATCTAGGAAGGGAGAGAAGAGGGAGAGGGAAGAAAGAGGTATTTGGGGTGTTCTACACAAGCATAGGGCCTACTTGGTATCCAGGACCCAGGAATGGGGGGAAAGGTTGAATAGATTCCCTGATGAAATCTGGAAATTGCAAAGCAAAGAGGTCTGTGTTCCTGCTCTGTGGTACTTTGCAAAGGTACCACAATAAGAACAGTAACCAAAGAATAGCAGAGTTGGATCTGAATAAGCTAACCTCCCTCCCTCCCCTCAAGACAATCTCTCCCAGTTCAGAGAACAGTAGAAGGCAACTGAGAACACAAATCACATTCCTGCCAGGAATCCAGAGTCAACAGCCCAGAGTCTGCTTTGAATGAAGTCTGCAAACTGAGGCCTGAAGGGTCCACAGCATCTGCTAGACCTAAGGTGGAGGCTTAGTGAGGATGGGAAATGGCCCATCACCATGTCCCACCCCTGGCCCAGCCCTGACCCATCACCATGTCCCAAACATAGATGGTACACAGAGGGCAAGGGCTGATACCCAAAGTCACTGTAATTTTTCTCCTCTAAATTATTTTGGCCCAGAAATCAGCCCTTTTGATTTAGCATGAAAGAAAATCAATCAGCTGCTACAATGAGTATCATGAGCTTCAGAGTACAGACTTCAGCAAACCTATCCTGTTAGTTCAGGAAATTCCTTGTTAGTTCTTGGCCATGTGGTATAAAGGCATGGTAAGTCCCAGAAACATGGGATCTTACAGACACCTAAGACGAGGCACCTGTCTTCAAAGTGCCTGTACCTCGGTAAAGAAAAATGGCAGACACAAATGAAAAATAGGTAAAAAAGCAATCCTGTCAATCCTTTGACCAGCTTATTAGAAAAAGAAAGGAGTGCATGAATGTCATACATAGTTCTCTGGTATAAACTGAACTTTAAAAAAAACTCCCTAGGCTACTAGGCAGTTCAGGAGGAAGTGTAACATCTTCCATCAGGCAAGTTACACTAATCCAACTCTGTGAGTCTGAGTGGCAGCTTAAGCATTTCTATCATCTGCAAAGGATCTCATCATCATTTCCATAAATTCACCCACATCTACTCAGTAAGCTACTTTCCTTGCATCCTTCCACAGCTTCTTTAAAATCTGTGTCTTTTCATTGACTTACTGCACAAAGTGCTCTGGTCTAAAACTTCCTCAAAAAAAATAAAATAAAATAAAACTTCCTCGAACAATTCTAGAACCGTTCCTATCTGCCAAACACAGCTATGCACAAATGGACCACAGCTCGTCTTCACAGGTGTACTGCTAAGCACCTTCTCCCTGACTTCCTAATTTAAATAAGCCAGTCGGTCCCCACCACCCACAAACTACAGGGCGGACGTCTGGAACAGTCTTCAGAAAACCTAACATCATGTAAAGGGCATATAAAATGTGGTTTTTATAAAATATGCACTTGATTATTTAAGCTAATTACTATCCAAAAGGTAAGCTGAGAAAGACCACGTGTTAATAGCAGGAGTGCAATTTCCTTGGTGCTGGTCTATATTGTGCTGATGTGAGAAACACCTAGAATGGGAGGTTTACCCTTCCCTCTACACATGCAATCTCCTTTATCCCCACCTGGGCTTCCCCCAGAGGAAGCTATGGTATGAGTTTAGAATCAGTAAATGCTTATTAAAGATCTACCACAAAACAAAATGATCTACCATAGACTGGGCACTGCTCTCGGTACTGAGCCAGGAAAAAGTGAGTCACCCAGTCGTGTCCGACTCTTTGAGACCCCATGGACTACACAGTCCACGGAATTCTCCAAGCCAGAATACTGGAGTGGGTAGCCTTTCCTTCTCCAGGAGATCTTGCCAACCCAGATCTTCCTCACTGCAGGCAGATTCTTTACCAGCTGAGCCACAAGCGCAGCCCTTCCCTCTACTGAGCCAGGAGCAGCCACAAATGCACTGTAATGACGCCTCTCAGCAACTCTCTGCAACAGCTACTTCTGTCTCTTCCTCACAGAGGAGGAAGGCTGGGCTTAGACAAGCGAAGTCATTTGCTTAAGGTCACAAAGCTCAAAAGTGGTACCCAGGAGAGTTCAAACCTCAGTTGGCTGAAGGATGTCCCAGCTGCAATCACTGTTGCTTGAGTGGAGTACAGGTACCACAGCCATGGTGAAGAACACCACTGGACTTCTGCACAGATGAGGCTGTATATTGTCACCCTGCTTATTTAACTTATATGCAGAGTACATCATGAAAAATGCTGGGCTGGATGAAGCACAAGCTGGAATCAAGACTGCTGGGAGAAATATCAATAACCTCAGATATGCAGATGCCACCACCCTTATGGCAGAAAGCAAAGAAGAACTAAAGGGCCTCTTGATGAAAGTGAAGGAGGAGAGCGAAAAAGTTGGCTTAAAGCTCAACATTCAGAAAACGAAGATCATGGCATCTGGTCCCATCACTTCCTGGCAAGTAGATGGGGAAACAGTGGAGAGTCAAAAAGTTAGCTTAAAACTTGAAATTCAGAAAACTAAGATCATGGCATCCGGTCCCATCAGTTCAGTTCAGTTCAGTCACTCAGTTGTGTCTGACTCTTTGCAACCCCATGAATCACAGCACACCAGGCCTCCCTGTCCATCACCAACTCCTTGAGTTCACTCAGATTCACATCCATCGAGTCAGTGATGCCATCCAGCCATTTCATCCTCTGTCGTCCCCTTCTCCTCCTGCCCCCAATCCCTCCCAGCATCAGAGTCTTTTCCAATGAGTCAACTCTTCGCATAAGGTGGCCAAAGTACTGGAGTTTCAGCTTTAGCATCACTTCATAGCAAATAGATGGGGAAACAATGCAAACAGTGAGAGACTTTATTTGTTTGGGCTCCAAAATCACTGCAGATGGTCACTACAGCCATGAAATTAAAAGACGCTTGTTCCTTGGAAGAAAAGCTATGACCAACCTAGACAGCATATTAAAATGCAGAGACATCACTTTACCAGCAAAGGTCCATCTAGTCAAAGCTATGGTTTTTCCACTAGTCATGTACAGATGTGAGAGTTGGACTATAAAGAAAGCTGAGGACTGAAGAATTGTTGCTTTTGAACCGTGGTGTTGGAGAAGACTTGAGAGTCCCTTGGACTGCAAGGAGATCCAACCAGTCAATCCTAAAGGAGATCAGTCCTGAATATTCACTGGAAGAATGATGCTAAAGCTGACACTCCAGTACTTTGGCCACCTGATGTCATGAACTAACTCACTGGAAAAGACCCTGATGCAGGGAAAGATTGAAGGCAGGAGGAGAAGGGGACAACAGAGGATGAGATGGTTGGATGGAACCACCACTGTGATGGACATGAGTTTGAGTAGGCTCCGGGAGTTGGTAATGGACAGGGAAGCCTAGTGTGCTGCAGTCCATGGGGTTGCAAAGAGTTAGACACAACTCAGCTACTGAACTGAACTGATAGATGAGCTCAAATCCCATTTCTACTACTTATTCACCAAGTGCCCTCATCAAGCTATTATTCTTATTGTGCCTTGGTTTCCTCAAACTGTGCAAGTGAGGTGATAACAGTACCTGCCTCACAGGGTCATATGTCCATGGAGAACAGGGAAGGCACTCAGCACAGTGACCGGTATACATGTGCAGTCAGTACCTATGAGCTGTGACCATTGCTTCCCTTCTACCACCATGACTACTATCACCTGGCTAGTAGTTAACACCAAGGAATGTTTCCTTGATAAAATACTTCCAGTACTTCCTTCATTTCCCACCTGTAATTTACTGGCTATAATTTTCTATTAAAAATAAGCACACGAAGTTAAAGGTCCATAAATTGTCCCAGAAATAAAGTAGAACTTCTAATCTCAGGGAAGCCTTTTCTAAGGAGCCACCCTGATGGGACTTCCAGAGTTACTGCAAGGAGTGAGGAAGGCATGTGGAAGCAGCAACCCAGAAGCTGACGGGTACTACGACACTGTGTTAAGTTTCTGCAGGGCACATGGCAAAGGCCTCTAGTTCCCACCTAAAGATCTGGCATCGACTCCCATTCAGGCTGTAAAGAGCATTGAAGAAAATCAGGCCAGGATACAGGGCAAAGCTGCATTTCTCACTCATCCAGATATATCACCTGCTTATCATGGACCAAAAATCTCAGTAAGAAAACTATTAGATAACATCATGCCTTCTCATTCCAAGAACAGAGATTTTAGGTTATTGTGCTTAACTGTTTTTAAAATCAGTAATGGCAAAGGCTTTTTTCTCCCCCTAAACTTTGTCCTTCGAATCGAACTTGAATTTTCCTAGAATACTAATGAGAGAGAGATGGGCATTTTGTACTCTGTCCCCTGAAAGATGGTTGGGTGCATTATGTCTGCAACTTGAAAATCTACAAAGAAAACCCTCAACTTGTCAATTCATGACTTGCCTTTGAGGAATTAACAAAAATAAGTCTCAAAGACAGGCTTATTATTTAATTTACATTCTAGTTCTTTTCATGTCGCTACAAAATAGAACTTTGATATTTAGTGTTGCTAACTGCTAGCCAGGAGACCAAGTGATACCAACACATTTAAGTGTTTCTATTCTTTGGTTTGTTAGCCATGTGCTGGTCAATAGCTTTCCCTCTTAAGCTATGCCCTTCAAAGTCAAGAAAATGTTTATCAGGTACATTTTGGTTCATCTTCAAGAAAGATTGCTTATGTGCACGTCTTTTAGAAGACACGATTAAGGATACAATGCTTTCAATGTTCTAATTTTAAAAAAGCTTCATAAAAATAATCAATTTGCCCTAAAAACTTATATAATCCAATGTTTCCAGAGACCTTTGTCAGCCTCCTGGCTTTATACATCATCTAAAGGCTAATGATTCCCACACTGATCTATCTACACGGGACCTTCTTGAATACCAGATTAGTATATTCAACTTTCTGCTTGGTTTCTCCATTAAACTGAACTCTTCATCTCTCCTTCCCACATGACCTATCTCCACACTCCAAAGCCTGTTCTACTCTCAGCCATCCATCTCAGGAAATAGGACTGCCATCTCCCAGCTGCTCAAGATCAAACCTAAAAGTCATCCTTGTCTCTCTTCTCTTATACCCTTTAATCAACCCATCAACAAATCCTGTCCTCTATTTGTAAAGCATATATCGAATATGGTCACTTCTTACCCTCTCTAACAATAACTACCATCATCTCTAACCTGGATTATTACATTCAACCTCCTAAAACCCTTGCAGCTTCCAAAACCTTGACTTTCAAACGGTGAATTTTCCACATTGCAGCCAGGCTGATTTTTCTCAAACTGAAGACAAATCATGCCATGTCTCTGTGCAAAATAAACACAACCTCTTCCTCGACTGCCCATTGACATTGGTTATTTTCATCTATTTTGCTCTTCTGAACCAGTGCTGCCATCAAGACCCGTATTTTTAGCCATGCATAAAGTCAAATTAGCAAAGTGATACAAAATCTTTCACAAAATTAGCAAAGTGATACAACTCCTTCCTTAGTATTTCATGATACTAAATACATTTACAAAATAACCAAATTTCCAAGTTTAGAAACTTGGTTTGCATAACACAGCTGGTCACTGAGAAAGCACTAATCAACAGAAATCTAGAAGATCAACCTTAAGTACTCACTGATGATAGTACAGATGTCTTCCAAATGCTGACACAGCCAAATCCTCAACATTCACTCAGCACCACCCATATGTTGGCACTGTGCTGGGGGCAAGGGAGCCAGCAAAGTTTTTTTTTTTTTCAAAGCTGCTGTTTCTACCTTACCCTCATTGAGTTCCCTAAGCTCTCACGGAGCTTCCAATTCAGCTCTATTCTATGCACACGAACTCACCACCAGCTCAGAGACACCCTGGGCGAAGACAAGGATGAAAAACAGATCCAGCTTCTGATCTAAATTGTGGATGGTAGTGGCACACTGTTTAGAGCTGTTTTGAATATGTCTTGGCCTTCTGTCTCAGTTCTAACTACTGAGTTATCAGACCAGCCAAGGAGAGGACAACCTACTCTCCCAGGACGATCCACTCCTTTTTCGGCCATCCTTACACTGCCTTCTGCCTCAGTACCTCGGACGCTGCCCCCATTCCAGTGACAGTGTAATCTACCCCCAGCTGAGCTGATCAGGTCTTTCGCCCACAAAACCCTTCGATGGCCCCCCTGTAACTGCTAAGATAACAGTCTCATCCTCAGTGGCCTGGCCCCACTGCCTACCTTACTTGAGGACCTCCTCTCTCAACATCCTTTACCTTCCATCAGTTCCTTGTAGTTCTGCTCACTCACAATGCTGTTTCTTAACTCTTACTGGCTCACGTGGGCCCGGGTGCTGGGAATAGCCTTCAGCTTTTCACTGCTTGTTTCATTCTAAATCATTTCAAATTCAGCGGAGTGTTACCTCCACCCAGGCAGTCTCCCCTGCCCACTCCTGTACACAGGCAGAGCAATCTCCTCATTTGCTTAGGCTTAACAACCTAATAGGTGACCGCACAGACAAGAAATGGATTCCCATCTCCCTAGAATGCTGTGAAAACATTCTACTTTTCCAAGAGCAAAAGCACTTTGTTGGCAGAGTCCAGGCCAGAGGGTGTGTCCAAAGGATCAATCAGTGTATGTCTGAAAACTTCTACCCCACTGTTCCTAACACAGACCAATTTCATCTCACTAGTAGGGGCTCAGCATTACTTGGCTGCATTGCAATTGCCTGATTATACCTTTAAAAGATCTAGTTAACCTCTTCTCTTAAAGAATCAGCACATGGCTGAAATCAAGCGGGAACAATTTTAACCCAGAAGGAAAGCTTTCTGCAAGAACCTGGATCAAGTGAAATGAAAACTTGGAAAAGAATGAACATCTCTAATGACCCTCTGCACAGCGAATCACAGCAGCACTCTAAGTCTAATTGCCTCCCCAGGCTCCTTTAGTCCATTTCTCTCTCAGCATGGACAACACACATTTCACACTGAATCATACCACAACTCTAATCATTTAAAAATAATAATGCTAGAGCTAGCATTTTCCAACTGACTACCCAAAATGTAAATCAGATACCCAGCCAAGCTGTTCCGGTGATATTATGATACAAAGGCATGGACACATTCTGAGTTTTTCCTCCTTTCTCTAAGCACCCAGCTTCTTTCAGCTGCCCTTGAAGGATCTGTCACTGAGCTGGTGGCCCCCAGCTCAAAATGTTTCTTTTCATTCCTTAGTTCTGTGTCCCATCACTGTATGCACAAGATTCAAACCAAATCCGGTAACTTAATCGTGAATGCACAACTACAGAAAGGCTAACCAGTTGCTCCTGGGGCACAGAGGCACTTCAACCATAACCTCTCAGCTGAAGGACATTCACCTACTCTCCCATTTGACCACAGCTGACTTCGTGGGCACCCACAGGAGCCTTTTGGACCTCTCAAATTATGTAGCATAGGACCTCTTCTTTCATACGGAGTTCTGGATATAAATCTGCTCTGTCAAAATGAAAATCCTAAGCAGCCTCAAGGGTCAAGAATGGGGAAATATAATTAATAAAATGTCACCATTCATTTTCCTCCCAGGACAAATGGTTAGTGCTGGCAACATCTCCTGCGAAGTCAAACTGACATTGGATGAGAACGCTTATTAACCCCTGAACTTCCATGCTAATGTGGGCAAAACTTGTCACTTCGGTTTGGATAATCTAAAATGTCAGCCAGCAGTCACTCTTGAACTTAGTTGGAAATTCATTAGTTCCAACAGACAGCAATGTTAATGAAGACGGTAACTGTATTCAATGGGTGGTTTATTTGCCAGTGTCCATGGAAGGAGATACTCTGATGGATGAATTTGATCCCATAGAATCCTTGGAAGTATAAGGGTAAACTATTGAAGCATTACAGAAGAAATTATTTGTGGTATGGTTGAACCTAAACAGGATCACAAGTCATTGTTTCTCTAAACATGTCTGATAATTAAATAGCCCTAATATTTCAAAAAAGATCAAAATGTCTAAAGCACCGAAAAATATAACTTTCTGGTTCAAAACAACTATTTGCTTTCTTAATATAAGCAAACCAGTTAAGTGTGCAAACCACTATATCTGTAGGAAAAACTTTACTGACAGCAAAGTCAAGAACTTTGCTGCTGGAGCACTGTGTCTCTCATTTAAATGCTGGTTTCAGATTCATACTGATCAACCCAAAGTACCAGGACCCTGGTTTAATAGAAAGCAGGTATGATGCCCTTTAAACCTAAACTAGCAGTTGGGCATGGAACAGCAAGTTCTACAGTATCTATTTCCTAAGGAAAACACACAAGATGGCAAAGAGGCCAGCCTGGAAGCCCAGGTTGGGTGGGAATAGCAAATCTTCACATCTGCAACAAACATATTCCACTGTACAAACACAATCACCATCCAAAGTCAACCACAGAGAAAACACTTGGCAGTGTTAATGCTGCCTCAACTAATGCAGCTAAGTAATGGATCCACACTTCCAAGTGTATCTAAACCACAATGAAATTACAAAAATCATGAAACGGTAAGATAGGAAAAGGAGTACGTCAAGGCTGTATATTGTCACCCTGCTTATTTAACTTATATGCAGAGTACATCAGGAGAAACGCTGGGCTGGAAGAAACACAAGCTGGAATCAAGACTGCCAGGAGAAATATCAGTCACCTCAGATATGCAGATGACACCATTCTTATGGCAGAAAGTGAATAAGAACTAAAGAGCCTCTTGATGAAAGTGAAAGAGGAGAGTCAAAAAGCTGGCTTAAAGCTCAACATTCAGAAAACGACGATCATGGCATCTGGTCCCATCACTTCATAGCAAACAGATGGGGAAACAGTGGAAACAGTGGCAGACTTTATTTTGGGGGGCTCCAAAATCACTGCAGATAGTGATTGCAGCCAGAAAATTAAAAGACACTTACTCCTTGGAAGGAAAGTTATGACCAACCTAGAGAGCATATTCAAAAACAGAGACATTATTTTGTCAACAAAGGTCTGTCCAGTCAAGGCTATGGTTTTTCCTGTGGTCATGTATGGATGTGAGAGTTGGACTGTGAAGAAGGCTGAGCGCCGAAGTATTGATGCTTTTGAACTGTGGTGTTGGAGAAGACTCTTGAGAGTCCCTTGGGTTGCAAGGAGATCCAACCAGTCCCTTCTAAAGGAGATCAGTCCTGGGTGTTCATTGGAAGGACTGATGCTGAAGCTGAAACTCCAGTACTTTGGCCACCTCATGTGAAGAGTGGACTCATTGGAAAAGACCCTGATGCTGGGAAAGATTGAGGGCAGGAGGAGAAGGGGACAACAGAGGATGAGATGGTTGGATGGCATCACCGACTCAATGGTCATGAGTTTGGGTAAACTCCGGGAGTTGGTGATGGACAGGGAGGCCTGGCATGCTGCAGTCCACGGGATCTAAAGAGTCGGACACGACTGTGCGACTGAATTGAACTGAACTGTAGATGCAAGATGGCTGGAGGGAACACACTTGCTCCATGTGTGCCTCATCTTTTCTCATCACTCTACATGGCACCTGCAGTTTAAGGTGATGGCTCTGCACATTTGACACCACCCTCAGCCCACCAGTGAACAGGAATTAACAGATTCTTTGCTCCGACTTTAGCAAGAGCTGATGAGAAAGAATATCTTCCATTCTTTAGGGTCTTGGAGCTCTAAGAGACGTGAAAGGCTAGAGCCACATGGAAAGCGCTGCTAGAAACAGAAGTGTTGCTAGAGGGGTGAAGAGAGCTCTGATGATACAGTGACCTCCTGGATCTAGTAGTTGCTGTTACAAAAGTTAGCACTTCAGATTTCTCAGTTTAATGAATGTTTTTTAAGTTCATTTGGGGGGATTGATGTTTTGCAACTAAGAGTACTGGGCATATACCATGGCAAATACTCAGAGAGAGATGCAATGAAAGCCAAGGGATGGAGTTTTATAAGGCAGAAGTCATTGATGTGTATTCTCTTATGACTCAAAGTTCATCATGGTAAACACGTGACATGTCGGTGCCCTTCATTTAGTGCCACCAAACCAGAATAGAGCAGAGTGGGAGAGAGCAGAACTATAAAATGAGTAGCAGAGACACTATACAACCAAGGCCATTACTAATAACAACTAGGCTACAAAATCAGAGCTACCGGCAACCATGAAAAGGCATGTAGGGAGGATACCGGATCCATGGATGCTGAAAAAGGAGCTGGTTCAGATCCTGTCTTACTCAGTTTGGGCTGCTCTACCAAAGTACCATAGGGACTGGGTGGCTTATAAGCAACAGAAATTTACTTCTCACTGTTCTGGAGGCTGGAAGTCTGAGATCAGAGTGTTAGAATCATCTTCCTGGTTTGCAGATGGCCAACCTCTCACTGAATCCTTACCTGGTGAAAAGATAGTCAGCTAGCTCTGGGGATAAGGGCACTAATCTCATTCATGAGGATTCCACTGTCATGACCTAATTACCTCCCAAAGGCCCCAACCTGGAAATACCATCATACTGGGGTTAGATTTCACCATACAAGTTTGGAGGGAACACAAACATTCAGCAAGTAAGATCCCCAGCAAGTAAGGTTAGCCTTCAACTCAATTCATTGTTGACTCAACTAAGACACCCTCCATTCAGTCAGTCAATGGATTCCCTTCTCGTCTGCTTCTCTTCAATGGAGCTGGAGTATCACTCTCCTGCCTACTTAAGGTTAGATGCCAGCGAGTTTCTTCTTCCTTTAGGGAACCTTAATTCCATTCTCTTATTCTTCAGTTCTCTTCCCTTCTTCTCTCCCTGCCTCCGTCCCTCTCTTCATTCTCTCTCATCTATCCTTCTTCATGTCAGCTTTATTTTGTCAAAGATTAAATCTTCTTACACACTTCTCAAAAAAGAAAACCAGGCCCGGTTTTTTACAAGCTTTCAGAGTGTGTCCTGCTTTCTAAGCTTCACTCATGTTGGAGCCTCTTACTTCACTCCTCACCCTCCTCCTTTCCCTCTCTTGAGCTGTAACTCATGGACTGACTTTGTTTCAAAGAGAATTTGCTATATGTGGTTCATCATTTCAAGCCTCTTCAAATTAATCTCATTGCTACAGGGTGATTTCCTGCTTTACTCCAAGAACATTTTTTAAACCATTAGATTAACCCTTGAAAAATACAGACTTCTGAGTAAAAATGCTGACAAACCAAAATTAAAGTGAGGTGAATACATCATTAAAATGTCTCCAGTCAAAATACCAAAAGACACATACAGGGTACATTAGAAACTCAACTCAACCATATCAAATGATATTGCTTCCTGAGAGTCAAAACACAAAGCATGTCTACCAAAAAAAGAAGGCAGTGGGTTTGCATGACAAACCTGGCCATTATCTCCATAGGAACAAGGCTGGAAAACACAAAGTACAATTGCTGAATCCACTGCAGTCTGCAGCATGCAACTCACCAGAATTTTTAATCTTGTCAGAAGACCCTTAAGTAGGTCACAGCAAGCTTAAAAAATTTTGACAGCAAACAAAGTGTGATGGGTGACAACGTGTACATCATCTTGGAGGGAAAGTCAGTATTTTGTTATTCAGACCAAACCTCAGCAACATTAAAATTATTAAATATTTAGGAAGAGCATGTACAAAAATATCTACTCCAACAGAAACTGAAAGACTATTATACCATCTTAAACTAAAATATTTGCTAACTAATTAGGCTTAAAGTGCTGTTTACCTAAAATTGGAAATTCTAAGTGAATGGCTATAAACATCAAATACAATTAAGAAGTGACCTATGCAAGTGAGTTGATTAAATAAACTAAATCTTTAATGTCTTACTAGGGTGACATCTCATGTAATTACTGTCCTCAGCACTTTCATGTCTGGGGCTGCTTGCTTTGTTCTTTTATAACAATTTTTATTGAAATACAGTTCTTTAGAATGTTGTGTTAGTTTCCACCATACAGCAAAGTGAATCAGCTATACATATAGTCCCTCTTTTTGGATTCTTAAAAATGGCTTTTTGCTGTTTTGGTATTCATCGCAAGGCACCAAAGCATTGAGGAAAGATCTGGCTTAATCTGAATTCCTCCCTACATGATACTGTGTTGCAGTTGAGTCCCTCTGAGGTATGTGAATACCATATAAAATAGTAAATAAGGAAGTGGCTGACAGGCAGACTAGATTTCATCCCATTGCACTGTGACCCTACCTTAGTTACTTTTGTCTCATTTCACCCTCATGTACCACACTCATCTGAAAAGGGAAGATGGCTAGGGAAGGGATGAAAAACAATGTCCAGTCATCCCCCAGTACCTACGGGGGACTGGTCCCAGGACTTCCTGCAAATACCAAACCTTGAGGATGCTCAGATCCCTTCTATAAAGTGGAGTAGCCCAGCTGACCATCTGTGCCCACGGCAGATTAAATGCACAGATGTGGAACCCATGGATACAGAGGGCCTACTGCATTGCCTTTTATTTGTGGCTTCAAATTATATTTAAGTATTAATTACTTTTCTCCAACAGATTTTTACTTTCCATAAGAATACATTCTAACCTCTGAGAGGAAATCTTTTTTTTTATTACAACATCCTTAAAGGGAGGTATTAAAACACTCATTTATTTAGCTAACAAATGTAAATAAAATAAAACTCACTGGAATCACCTCTGACTCCAATCACTAAATGCATCTGTTGTTTCAGCTATAAGAAATCTGAACGAACAATGAGACATAAAAGGTATATTTTACCATTTAATTTTAATTTTTAACTAAAATAATTGCAAGTATTTCTGAAAAGTTCAATATAAAGTAAATAATTCCAAAAGAAATACAGTATTCTAACAGACAGATAAAAGAGAATTTAAAAATAGGCCAAGCTCCTTTACCTATCTAGACTAGAAAAAAATTTGCTAAAAAAAGCAAATATAAAAAAATGAGTATTTTCTCTTGTTAGCTATTGTTTGAAACCTGAATGTGCTAAGCTGCTTCAGCCGTATCCAACTCTCTGCAATCCTATCTGCTTGTAGCCCACGAGGCTCCTCTGTCCACGGAATTCTCCAGGCAAGAATACATGAGTGGGTTGCCATTTCCTACTTCAGGGGATCTTCCCAACCCAGAGATCAAACCCGAGTCTTCTGTACTACAGGGAAGTTCTTTACCATCTGAGCTACCAGCAAAGCCCCAACAGGAAGATGAAAAAGCCTAAAACTTCAAATTTATAAATGGAGTTTCAATGCTCCCAACCCCATCGCTTAAAGCAAAAGAAATCCAGACAAAAGTCCCTCTTTGGGAGGGTCTTTTATTCTGATGGCACATGCTATGTCCTACTAACAAGTTTGGCATTTTCAAGGTGTGCCTTGAAATTCTTCCTGAAATTTGCCTATAATGCTTTCTCACCTTCATTCAAAACTTCAAACCTTCCCCTCTTTCAGGCTGTATCACTGCAGCATTATTCTCCTGACCTTATCAGAAGTCCCCAGGATTGGGCTTCTCTTTCAGCTCTACCAGTTATGACTGTTGGATCAACGTTAGAGGATACACATTTCTTCAAGCAGTTCTGCAAACAACATGGACAGAGACCCAGTGCTAGATTACAAAGTACATACTCACTGTGCCAAGTAACACAGTCCTTGGAAATATAAACCACTACTTCACTATTGGGAGATAATCTTCTTTATACTTTTAAAGAAATAATCTTAGGAGAACAAGTAAGCTCAACTTAAAACCTATATCAGCATTAATGTTTCAGTGTTAAATATAGTGTTCAGTCTGGAAAAATCTCTAGAAATAGAAGTTTTAAATGATAGCATCTCAATGGACAAATCCTGCAATAAAGGAGACCATTTTCAATTCATGGGCTAATCTAGTATGCTTTTGATTGGGTTTTGCTCTCAAAGCTCTATTTTTTATTTAAGTGCCTAATATTTCCTACTGCATACATGTATGGGAAAGAGAAAGCAAGAGAGATTCATGTCTGTTTTTTGGTGGGGGAGAAGAGGATGAGCAAAGAGAGAATATATAATGATGAATCATTTGACCAGCTTTACTTTATAATGAACTGGGTAAAATGTTAGTCACTCAGTTGTATCCGACTCTTTGCAGCCCCATGGACTGTAGACCGCCAGGCTCCTCTGTCCATGGAATTCTCCAGGCAAGAACACTCGAGTGGATTGCCATTCCCTTCTCCAGGGGATCTTCCTAAACCAGGGATCGAACCCGGGTCTCCTGCAATGCAGGTAGATATTTTACCGTCTGAACCATCAGAGAAGCCCGAACTGGGTAACAGCAGTAGAATCAAACAGGATTACTGAATCTATTTCCTCAAAGGGCTAAATGGAAATTTAAAAATATCTTTTTAAAGTAACTAAACAGGAAAAGAAACTATGCATGTGCCTGCCATCTTTTGAAAAGTGCAGCTGAGAGATGGAGCGAGACTCTGAGAGCTGCATCCAGCATGGCCCTGAGTCCCGTTTGCATATTCTGCCTCAGGAGTGGTGTTGAGGAAAAGAATAAGCTGATGAAACTCTGAACATTCTTACTCAAATGATCTCAACTGGCGAGAAGCTGACTTGGAATCAGAAGTCTTAAAGGAAAAAAAAAAAAAAAAAAATCCATGAGACTGGAGTCCTATACTTCCTCAAGTGGCCCAGGATAGCCACGTCCCAGGATACTAAGGAGAACTGGGGTCAAGCTGAACCAGCTGCAGCTACGTGGAGTGGACAGGGGCCTAGACTATTTAAAAATTAGTAGAAAAGAAAGTTGATCCAGATAGGGTGACCAGCCTTCCTTGAGACTAAGAGGGTTTCTTGGGATATGGGACTTCCAGGGTGAAATTGGGGAAAGTCCTGCAGCCAGCACGATTGTTAGCTATGCTGGATCCGGGTCCTCCAGCAAAGACTGTACTCATCTGCAGGGGCATTCTCCTCACTCTTCCACCCTTGGGTTATGAGTACTGCAGTGAAACTGACAGCAGCCCCTCAAACTGCAGGCAGGGGTTTGGAAGATAATTTACTCCCAGACAAAGCAGAAACAAGATCAAGTAAATTCACTTCTACTTGATGAGAAGAAACAGATGATGTGGAGCGTGGCCTCTATCATGCATGAGTGAGAAGAAATAAGAACGATTATAAAACTCTGCTAAGACAAAAATGCAAGAAAAGGATCCAGCATGTGAACAACAGATGTGGAACTAAGATGGTAAGGAACATAACCCTAGAAACAGACAACTCTCGGTGAGCGTCTCGCATTCTGTTAAAAACTTCCTATGACTATGAATTATATAAAACAAGGACTCAAAGACAGAACAAAAGTTCAAAATGAAAGGAAAATTATCGATATACAGAAATGCACACAAAACGACAGTATTATGTACTTAATAGACCAATTAGAAACATCAAGGAGCAGAAGAGAAGAAAAGCCAACTAATGGCCCAGAGTAAAGGTTAGAGATAATCACACTGAATGAGGCAAAACAAAGGAATTAAGGGACCTAGAGAGGAGGTGATACATGGAGACTCTAGGTAAGAAAATTAAGGACGATTGTTGTTCCTGAAGTAACACACACAGGAAAGAGAAAAGAAGGGTTCATATTTAAAAAGTAGAGGCTTACAACACACTCCCCCCAAAGCTCTTCAAATAAAGGAAGAACTGAAACTGTAAATCAAAAGGACATTCTTATGCCAGGAAAAATTTATACACAGTAAAAAAAAAAAAAAAGCAACAGCTTCAGTTATTGAATATAAGAATTAAACATTTTTCAGATACCACATGTGAAAAACCAAGTCATCTTCTAGAGGGAGAAAGAAAACAAAACTAGGCTGACTACAGACATCATCACAGTAATATTCAGTGTCGAAGACAGTGTAGTGTCTAAAGACAGGCCATGTCTTTAACCGAGGAAGCTCATAACTGAAGAATATTAGATCCAGCTAATTGACAGTTCAAGTATAAAAGCAAAAGGCAAACATCTGAAAACTCAAGAAACAGGATATCCATGAGTCTTCCTTTAGAATAAACAAACCAAAAAAATTGCTTGACCATAAAATCTGGATAAACAAGAGATGAATCCAAATAAAGAATTCAGAAACGGAAAAACTGTGGCAAATGGACCCGTGGTTCAATTTAAATATAGAACTAAGACTAAACAACTAGGGTATTATGATTGCAAATCAGAGTATGAATGTTGTGAAGCCTGAAAAAAGAAGAACTAATATAAGCAACATAAGGGCAGGTGGGAGGAAGACTAAGTTTGTTAATTCCTCTTGTTTCTGAACAGAAAGACAATCCATAACAGCTCAGAGGTTTAAATTGAGTTTGTTTTTTTAAACGTTTGAGACTTAATTACATACAATAAAGTACACAGCTCTTAGGTGTACAGTATGATGGGTTTTGACAAAGATATACACTCATTTAACCAATATCCCAATTATGATAAAGAATACTGACATCATCCTAGAAAGTTCCTTTCTAGTCTATACTCCATTCATCTCATAGCAACCCCTCTCCTAATTTCTGTCACCAGAGAAACAGTTGTACATGTTCTAGGACATAATATAAATGGGTTTACAGAATATGTACTCTTTCACATCTATCTTCTTGGCTCAACACAATGTCTATAAGTCATTCATGTTGTTGCATGTCTTAACTATGAATGAATGTGAAATGACTATTCTTGCACAAATCTTTTTGTGGACATGGGGTTTCATTTGGGGGAGAAAATTACAGTGGAATTACCAGATCCTCAGATAGAGGTATATTTAATTTTGTAAGAAATACTTTCCCATAGGGTCTATACCATGTTACATTCCCATTAGGAATGTAAGAATAAAGAATCACAGCTGTTCCACATCCCCATATCTGTGAAAGTGAAAGTGTTAGTTGCTCAGTCATGTCCGACTATTTGTATTCCCATGCATCATGATCTCCATCCATGGAATTCTCCAGGCAAGAATACTGGAGTGGGTTGCCATTCCCTTTTCCAGGGGATCCTCCCAACCCCGGGATCGAACCCAGGTCTCCTGCACTGCAAGGCAAATTCTTCGCTGTCTGAGCCACCAGGAAAGTCCATGTCCCCATATAAACTTTGCATTTTCAGTATTTTTTATTTCAGCCACTCTAATGGAGCACAGTGGTAAGACTATGATGGCTCCAATCTCCTAATGGTTCTTCTTAACTCTTTGAATTACTTTGGAGGCATTATTTTAGATATTAATGATTTTTAAATAAAGAAAGTTAATCAGAAGTTCAAAAATTCCTCCAGTTTCATTTCATTGAATATAATGCTTTAACTTTTAAAATAACATGTACACACACTATTATAAAATTATTTGTACCCGTCTACCTATATCCACTCATTCATCCTTCTATTTATAAATTTTCAGATGCTGACATTCCCCAAATAATAACATTTTATCTCTGGCAGGTAAGACTTGGAGGTGATTTGTAACTGTCTTCTTTATATTTTTCTATATTTCTTGAATTTTAGAAAAATGAACACATCTCCTATTTTAGAAAAATCGTAAAGCTGTTTTCTGTTTTAGTGGGGACCGGACACCACACAAAGTCACATAGAGAAAGATACGGATATGAAATGCAAATATTTCTGAAAAAATAATTAACAAACATATCAACAGGTCATCTCTATTCTGGGGACTTTGATTCTTCAAAAACTTTGTAGAGAGGAGCAAAAGGAGAGGCCTAGTGGTGAGGAATACTAATGTCATCTTGCCACAAAAATGAATGAAGACTGAAGACCAATATGTCAAGGGAGGTCAGAACAAACAGCTTGGAAGTGGCATAACTGCCATACCAGTGCCATGGCTGGCTGTGGAGCTTCAGCTGCACTCAGGACAGGGCACACCCTATACCATCATTGAGTATGTATCCTGAAAATCAACACCAATAGAACCATGCTTCTCCCCCAGCTGGCAAAGTAACAGAAATATAAAATCCAAGTAGAAGGTGGATTATCCTCAATCAGAGGTATAAGTCAAACCCTGTTTGGTTATATGGCTAGGACCTAACTTTTGGCTAGAGCTAACCAGCTAGAGCTGATTTCAACACTTGCTCCTTAATTACCAGCTCTAATGTTTTGTGACTATAAAGAGGATCATGTCTGTTTCACTCAGTAGAAACTTATTAGAAAACCAGCATATTGGACCAAAGTCACTCCCTTCTGGACCAAAGAACTGATGCATCAAGTTCACTCACACAGAGGTGTTCACATGACTCTAGACGGGTCCTTGGCTTCAGAGCAATGGTTTAGTCTCTTCACAACAGAGTAAATAACAGGAAAGGGATTTAAATGAGGCAGTCAGAACACAAAAGTAGGAGTGTTTACATTCATATACCATAATATATTGTACTATTTCAGGCTTAGTGAATATCCAAGCTTCCCCAGAATCATCATCCATATTTAAACACAGACTTCAAATGCATTCCACTCCTAAGTATAAGTGATATCAGAATTATCTCCAGCTCTTACATTATTATTTCACTGGAGATATATTTACTGATTACCCACAGTGTGAGGAACCCTGCCACAATTCCTGCTGATAAGGTTGGATTATCAAGCACTTACTGTGCAACGAAGAAAACTGAAGGTTATAGAGGATTTCATTTGGGCGGCTTCAGTTCAGCTCAGTTCAGTCGCTCAGTCGTGTCCGACTCTTTGCGACCCCATTAGAAATGCATAAATCTAGTTATAAGCTGTTATCTGTTCCTTTTTTCTTTATTTCTTCTTCTTAAGTAATTGCCTACTTGAAATCTTCTGGCTTTAGTATTATTATACCTATCTTTTTTTTTTTTTAAAGGCTTGATTGTCACTGTTGAGTAAAAATCTAGTTAGCCTTGCAAAGAGATGACTGGACTTGCTGGATTTCCCATCTGTGGGTGAAAGGAGACTTCAAACCTGCGTTTTCTCATTCTCAATCATGTGCTCTTTCCACTGCCCATTCAGTCCTAGTTTTCATCAACATCTTACTTTGGCCACATGTCATTCATGTTTTCCAAAAAACTGCACAGGCCTGGGGCAGCAGAGATCTAGACATGAAGGCACTCCAGATGACAGGATGTTAAGACAACTGGCTTCCACAACCCCTTCTTGTCTGATGCCTGTTGGCTTCAGGGACATTCCCAACTGCAAAGGTCTCATCTTGGGATAGTTGGGAAGCTTCTAGAAAGTGGCACTTGAAGAGGACTCATCATCTGAATATTTTATCTATCCTAAAAGTTACTCTGAAAAGATGGATATAGGAAGCAAAGCTTTCTCTTTCTGAAGGATCCCCCAATTTCCAGAGAGCTGAAGACCTGCCCTAGGGCAACCTCTACACAGACCTGTGGACTAGATTAGATGTCTCCTGTTTCACCTGCACTGTGTTTTCAAACAATTAGGACTACTATTAAAATTTGAGTATTAGGAGTCTTTCATAAATAAATTAATTTTCAGCTTTTCTTGAAAAATGAGAAAATCCAGTTAATCAGAGTCCTTATTTCCCATGCTAAAATGTAATTTGATTTAAATAACAGCTGACCTCTTTAGATGAGAAAACAGCCTCCGAATATCCCTAGTACTTACCCCTGGCCATATCTACTCATGCCTGGCACCAATAAACATTTGAATTTTCAGTCTCCACTACAAATCAAGTGCATTCCACTGGTAACTGCCTTATTCATTCTGCATATATTTTCATTAATAAAACGTGAATGACTCAGGCACGGCCTCAAGCCATCTTATATGTAGCTCACTGGTAGGAAAAGAAAGACTCTCCACATATGCATGCTGACCCAATTTAAAATTGGGTCAAAATATTTTACAGAGAAAATTTAATCAATATGAAAGAACAATAAGTGATTAAGTGGAAATCCTTCAACAGGATTCTCAAATGATCAAGATTAAATCTCTAGCTTCTATATTATCAAATCTTATCTAATGATTAGAATACTAAATAGAAAGGCTTTTATACTGAATGACAAAAATATGGGAAATGGTAGACTCTGCACTTTTGCTTTAAAATGTCTAATAACAGGGGTTTGATGAAAGAATTTATAATGTCCACACAGAAGGATACTAGCATTAAGAATGATGTTATATAGAAGGAAATTTAACTACACGAAAAACTGACCAAGATGTTGATAGCTTACGGTGAACGGTGTTGGATTCGTAATCTCAAGAAGATTTAGCTTCTTCGGGACCAGGGACCAGGCTTGATCACTCAAGAGCTTTTGTGCAGCAGAGTTTTACTAAAGTGAAAAGGGACAGAGAACGTTCTGACACAGACATCAGAAGGGGGACAGAGGGTGCCTCCCCTGCTAGTTTTGGAGGCTGTTTTAAGTCTGTTAGAAAGTTGTTAATCAGTGAGACATCTCAAGGCTGAAGGAGTTTCACCAGGCCCCTCCCACAATATGCACTGTTGAAATAGGATGGTATGAGGTATGTCATCCCCTAGCCATAAAACAATTGATATGAATACTGGTTTGTTATCATTAGCCCAAGGTTTGAGAAAAGGAAAAAAGTTAGTCTTAGCTTAGCAACCATTTTGAAGGAAGGCAAATTCCAAAGCAAATACATAGTTTCACTAACCTAGCTTAAGAAAAACATTTCCATAAGAAAAACGCATTGGTCAGCTCAAGGTTTGAGAAAAGTTAAGTTCAGGTGGAACCAGGTGTCATCACAGCAACACAGAATTTTAAGAAACACTTGCAGCCTATTTCCTCTGTTTGGAGACCCCTGGCCTTCCTGCCTGTATCATTGTATCATTCAATGAAAGGATCACATTCTAAAATAGTATGTTTAGTGTAACTCCTTTTAAAAAAATGTATAAATTATACATACATGCATTAAGAATGTACAGTTATATATATGAGACTCTTTAAACTTGCAGACAGAAAGTACATATAATGTCTAAAGTAGTTATCTCTGGGTGATGGACTTTGAAGTAGTTACTGTTTTTCTATTATTTTTTTTTACATTTTTAACAATAACTAAATATTATTCTTTAGTAAGGCAGTGATAAACATACCAGTTCAGGCTGAGATGCAGCCCTAAGTTGAAACCATTAGTTGAGGCATCTTATGAACTATTTTCCTTGGGTTTAACAGGAAAACAGTGATGAACACTGCTGATAAAAATCCTTCCAGAGTTTCTAGTACCCATCTATTGTGACAGGAAGGTCAAAGAATGCCCAGTTATTATCTCTCAGGAGAGTTAAGACCATGAGGTGTAGCTGTCAAAGCAGATAAGAATACACAAGTATAGGAGTTAAAAAATATATTTCCCCTGACCTCAAGGTAATGGGGAAGAAAAGAAAACGAGGTCATAGTGTATTTCCATATTAGTCACCATTTTTCTATCCAATCACAATCCTGAGCAAATTTTAGGTATCAAACTATGATATAACTCAATGAACAGACAAAAGTCAGATGAAAGCAGGGTCACCAACAAATCCACCATTCAATGGATAATGAATAGTGATTGCAGTTAATTACTTTGCATCATAAAACTACTATATAACAGACCTGGGCATAAAACCTCCAGTCTTCAAATTGTAAACTTGATACTGTGTCTACTCTATGACTCTGCCTGTTGTTTCATTTCACCATAAGGGTAACACAGGACTACAGACTTTTTAGTTAGGTTCCTGTGCTGCTATTAACTCTCATTTTGGCAAAGACACTCCATTTGTAAGTTTCCTTTAAGGAGCAAACTGACAGGATATCCATGATCCCTCCAGCCCTAGAATTCTATGATTTGACAGCAGAGAGAAGATATTTGCTTGGGCTCCAGACTGACCTTTTTTGCTCAGAAAAGTCTACTTCTGGAGAGTCAAGCAGTACACGCATTGGTTTAACAGCACCAGTCTGTGGGTTTATAGGGGTGCAGCTGTCAAAGTAAATGTTCTCCAGTCCATAACAGGATGAAAAGAACAACCAGCTGCAAGGTGATAAAGAGTGATAATATCTGAGGATGTTAACCTATCATTGTAGTGACTCCCCAACTCTGCTCACTGGAACAGACATCACGGTAGTCCAGAGTAGTCAATGATGGGGAGATATTATTCTCATGCCTTATGTGCCCTGGGACAGGAAGATTAGGCCAAAATATGAAGGAAACTGGACCATAGACGAGAAAGGATCAGGCAGTTAGCAAACGTGACTGGTAAAACTCATATCCAAGACAGCAAACACTAATAAAATCTATAGTTATATGAGAAAAGACTAGGCCAGTATGTGCTGAGTGATAATTCCTTGAATATCACATGACAAGATTTAGAGCTAATACATCAGGGATGGGGAGGGGAAGGTAGTAGATAATGCACATGCCACACAAAATTACATCTTTGCTGTTCATCTGCTTGCTATAGGAATAACCAATTATCCATGGGCAATAATGACTCTATTCACTCACCTTACCTGACAACCAGCATGTCAGGCAGAAGAGAGAATTAAACAGACATCATTACCTACCCAATGAAACAGAAAGAGACTTTCACATGTCTTGACCAAAATGATGTCATTAAATCTCTTTTATAATCAAAAAGAACCTAATCAACAATCTCTGAAAAGCTTAACACTTTCACTAACAATCATAATCAATTCTTCTACATTGAAGAGACTGCTATAAATCAACTCTTAACCACAAAGGATGGGGGCCTTAAAAACAGGAGCTTACTTGTTTTGATCCATATACAATGATGCATTGATAACATAAAAACACACCAGTGAGAGGTTACAGTGTAGATAACCAAGACATTGTTTAAAATGCTAAAGGCTAGATTAAGATCTCTATTAAAAAGAAATCCATAAAAGCTATCAATGGAGAGAATAAAGTATCACAGAATCATGAACGTTTAATGAAGAGGCAGATAAGCCACTCTCACAGAATACAGTCAATTAAAAGAACAAAATGATGCAAAAGAGCAGAGTTTGTTTCCAACTAATTACCAGCGCTAGGAGATCCAAATGTCAGCAAGAGAACAAACTTGGACAGAAAGGATACGAGAATATCTGAATCCAATAGGGTTTATATGTAGTATTTGAATATTTCCAGATACCTAGCCAATTCTGGATCTCCCAGAAGTTGTAATAAAAGTGCTTAGCTTCCAATCTGAAACATGAATCTTAAAGACAACATTTAGCAGAATACATATTTTATACATGAGCCATGGACACTCAGGCTAAAAAACAGACTTACTGAAGATACCTCAACTAGTTACTTAGCATAATAAAAATTAATAATAATAATTATTATTATTACTACTGCTGCAGCTTTACTTGGATAGCACTAACAATCTAAAAGATATTGTTTGAAGTGCTTTATATATATACACACTTGTCAATTAATCTTCCCATTTACTCTATGAGGTAAGTACTATTATTGATCACATTTACAGATATGGAAATTAAAGTGCAGAGAAACTAGGTTATTTATCCAAAGTCACACACAGGGTGAGTGAGAGATCCAGGATTAGAACCCTAGGAAATCTCCAGAATCTGCGCTCTTCAACACTGCCCAACACCACTGCTACCATCCTCAGCTTTTAAGTTAGTGGAGCTCCACCTATTCTATTACTACAGCAACATGGATGGTGAGCTGTGCACTGAGATGGAAATAGTACTGATGGTGGGTTGAGTGACATGGGTGCCACCAAACCTCCTGTGTGTCCTTGGGCATCTCACTCTACTTTTCCAGCTTTAGAGTCTTCATTGGTTAAAAAAAATATGCTCTGTGTTAGATAATGCTAAATATTATCTCTTTACTGCTCAGCAATATACATGAATTTGTTTCTTCTCCTTTCATTAGAATGTGCCATAAGACATTTATACCTCTTAGTTCCAACTCCTCCCCTCACTTTACATCGATATAGTCAAGTACCTACTTGACATCTCCATTTATGTCTAACCAGTGTATTGAACATACCAGGTCCAAAATCACATTCTTTTTTCCTACCTCTCTTCCAAAACCCCTCATTCCATCCTAGTTTCAAACTCTCTCCTAAACAGAATTCTCTTCTATCAGTTGTAAAGACCAAAAACATTAGAACCATCCTTGATTCCTTTCCTTTTCCACACCCTACATCCAACCCTTTGGCAAACCCAAGGATGGGTCCTTCAAAATATATCCTGAATTCTTAAACTGACCACTCTCACAACATAACTAACCCTACCTGAGCCAGAGCTTGCAGTACTCTCTCACCTGGACTAGTGTTTCAATAGCGTCTCACAGCCCACCACCACCCGCAAAGCTCCTTCCCTTGCTTCACAGGACAGCAATCGGCCAGATTCCTTTTAACACCCAAGTTCCTCAGATCTCTCCTATACACTGAATCCTTCCCAACTCACTCACATTCTTCCCACCAGGGTAGTAATAGTCAGGTGATCTGGCTCCTCCCCCTACCCTTTCTCTGGGCGAGTGAACTTTCCGCCATTCTCCCCTGCTCATTCCACTGGCCACTCCACTCTTTCTGTGATTCTACAATCCAGGTCAAGCACAGATTCTTTTTCTACTTTTTACACCTACCTCTGTCTAGAACACTTTTTCCTCACATGACTGCATGATTGTGCTAATTTTTTTAAGGTTTCTGCTCAAATGTCACTTTACAAAGAAAGACTTTCCTAACCAGTGGAAAATATAGAACTTTCCCTTTGTGAAGAACTATCTCTTCACATTAATTCACTTTTATAGCATTTACTAAATACCCTCATCCCAGCAATCCCTGATTGTTACCTCCATGAGACAGGGAATTGTTTCCTGCTATGAACACACAGACTGTGATAGTATCTGACAAACAGCAGATTCTCAATACATACTTATTAAACAAACAAACCAGTAAGTGATTATTACAATGTGGTATAACAATCATTTGACACTAAACGTCCTTGGCTGAGGGCAAGGATCAAGTCTTTTTATCCATATGCACCCAAAACTCAGCACTTACCTGAAAGATAATAATTGCTCAGTAATATTTGTCAAACAAGTGAGGGCATTTTCCTCCTGAAATATATTAACTCCTTTCTATGACATCTCAAGGGGTTTCCGTCATAGCTCAGTCGGTAAAGAACTGCCAGCAATGCAGGAGACCTAGGTTTGATTCCTGGGTGGGTAAGATCCTCTGGGAAAGGAAATGGCAACCCACTCCAGTATTCTCGCCTGGAGAATCCCATAGACAGAGGAACCTGGCAGGCTACAGTCCATGGGATTGCAAGAGTCAGACACGACTTAGTGACTAAACCACCATCACCACATGACATGTTAATAACTAGTAGATTTAAAAGCCATGCCCCGAAATCTGATAGGCTGGTGAAAGTTTGCCATTTTGTTCAAGAGAGCACTGTTGACTCCCTCCCAAACACAAAAAAAGCCAACATATATCAAAGGCACTGCCATTAAGAAGGATATCATTTAAAAGATGAGAGAATATATGTCAACTGCCATTTGGCACCAAAAAATGTATATTAAAATTTATGCTTCATGATGTGAAGAAAAATAATAGTACATTTCCATGGAACAAAAAGCAAGCAAATTCCCCTTAGCTATCATTTATCATTCATAAGTTTATATTCATGGCATATTGAACAACTGCTTACAGAAATCATTGCTCAGTACCCTGTTTCTTGCATAACAACAGTATTAAAAAAAACAGACAAACTTGTCAACAGAAAACCTGCATCTGATTTGAGCCTGTTTCTTTGCTGGATATATGTCTTATTTGCTAGATTCTGGGAGCTTTTATTAGTACTAGTGGAAAAAGTAAACCTGGCCAATTATACCTTAAAATCGACACAAAAGGCAATAATCAATCAAACCCATGTAAGCAATCATCATCTGTACAATCTTTGAATTAACAAAAAGAGCATCCATCAGGGAGCACTGGATACCAGTTAGCCTTTTTGTTTAAACCTGGGGCTCGTGCCAAAGAACCAAGTTTCTTGTTTGTCCCAGCTAGAGATATTTAAGAAAATTCAGACAGTAGAAAAAATCAATTCAGGGAAATTGTACCCTTGTAATAAAGGATGCATGCATGCATATATGCTAAGTCGCTTCACTCATGTCTGACTCTTTGTGACCCTATGGACTGTAGCCTGCCAGGCTCCTATTGAACCCGCATCTCGTACATGTCTTGTATGGGCAGGCAAGTTCTTTACCACTAATGCCACCTGGGAAGCCCCGTAATAAAGGATAAGGGTCAGGAATAAAGAAGTAAAAAACAAGGGAAAGGCAAATAGTCTCCCAGAAAGCTGACAAATGGGAAAAGAAAAAAAATCCTTCAGTGAAAATTTACATCTAATACTTCAGTCTCCAACTGAGATGGAGTAATAGGAACTAGATATAATCTTCTACCTGAAACAACCAAAAAACTGAATAAAATAGATGTAACAATAGTTTATAATACAATGGACATGAGACATCAAAGGACAGTGATCCCTGAGAGATGAGATACACATAGGGTTTCCCAGTTTTCTGCCCTGAAAGACAGTCCAGGCCATAGCGCCCTGAGAGGAAGCCTGGATGGAGTCCAGCAGACTCCTTGAGTTGAGGAAATAGAGTTGGGGTTCTGGGGAGATCAAGGAAGCTTACAGAAGCAGAGAGGATAGAGTTACAAAGAAAAAGAACTGCACAGGTCTGCAGAAGGTCTACCTCGAGTACATACAAGAAGACTGATCAGTACAGGCATGTGAGGAAACTACATGAGTGTGGGGCAGGGCAGGAATCACCCTGAAAGATTAGAAGAAATAGTGTCTGGAACTCACACAAGACCTGGAAATCCTCATAATTCATGGGATATTAAGTACAGAAGGGTTTTGCCTCAGTATTGGGACAAAATGTTCACATACCTAACAACTGATCTTCAAAATGAATCTAAGTCAGATGGGCTGGAAAGAGTATGGTGCTTGGAGACCTAGAGACTTAAATCTAAATATTAGCCATACCACTGCTAATGTTATGATCCAGGGCAAGTGATTAAAACCCCTCATGAGCATCATTACTTTATCTATACTAATGACAACCTCAAACCTACCTACTTTAAGGATTTAGGAGGATTTGTCTCAACACTTAGCATGTCTGACAAAGAGCAGGATCTCAGAATCGGTTGTTCTCCCTTCCTTTTGCAGTATCTGTTGTAGCATTCCTTCTAAAATAAGAGGTTCGTCATCATAAATAAAATCTGGCATTTTCTCCCAGAATTTAAAGAGGCTTTTCTCCTACAAGTCTTTAAAGTATTGGTCATCTTTGGATCAGTCTTGTTTTGTTTAAATTTTATGGGCAGCCTCCTGCTGGGATAAGAGGCAAGTGGACTCGTCGGGGGTAGCTCTGTACCCATAAACGCCAAAGTCACTGGATTTATTTCCTGACTTGAAATGAACTGTTCCCTGGTGACTCAGACAGTAAAACATCTGCCCGCAATTCAGAAAACCTGGGTTCAATACCTGGTCCAGGAAGATCCCCTGGAGTAAGAAATGGCTACCCACTCCAATATTCTTGCCTGGAGAATCCCATGGACAGAGGAGCCTGGTGGGCTATAGTCCATGGGGTCACAGAGTCCAACATGACTGAAGTGAGTTCGCATGTCATCTGCATAGGTTATAGAACATTATACTTATGCAGAAAAAAATACTTATCAGTATTGAATTCAAATTTTTCTTCCACAACTATCAACGCAGAAAAAGTCAAACAACTATGTAGAAAATGAAAAGTAGCCGTTATTATGAATGACTTACAAAAGTAGTCATGATAGTCCTTTCCTAAGTAAAAGTCAAATAAATTCACCGGGAAGTTATTAAAAAAATAAAAATAAAAAAGCAACAACAGAGAGCTCCAGCTTCCAGTGCAAACTTCCTCTTTTACCATTAACTTTCACAATAAGGAAACTGCTGATTGAAATAAACTCTGATTTTTCACTGATTTAAAGTCTACATAAGATTTCATCTCATCAAGACAAATTAAGATTGCCAAATATTACTAAAACCAAAAATATCTATGGGCTGTTTTATGTTTAGCTCAGTATTTCACAATTAATAATTTCTGATTCAGTAATATACAGATGAATCAGTGATTTGTGAAAATTCTTTGTGGCTTTGCAATATGGCCTCAGTTCAGTTCAGTTAGCTGCTCAGTCGTGTCCGACTCTTTGCAACCCCATGAATCACAGCACACCAGGTCTCCCTGTCCATCATCAACTACCAGAGTCTACTCAAACTCATGTCCATCGAGTCGGTGATGCCATCCAGCCATCTCATCCTCTGTTGTCCCCTTCTCCTCCTGCCCCAGGTATTAATTCTAAGAGTAAAATACAGCCATTGCTCAATTTTTTTTTGTAAGACAGTATTAGGTACACATATTAGTGCTATATAATACTACATACAATACTAACCTCACACTAATGTCAACTGGTAGTACGATAAAAAAAAAATAAGGTTTAAGGTTTAGGGAGTTGTGGCAATGGAATAGCAAAATGAGGGTGGACAGGGATTGTAATGAAAAGGTTCAGGAATGTGTTGGGAATTCTTCAAGGCTTTGGGGTTGGAAGGTTAAAAAACTCTCAGAGAGGATGTGGTACAACATTTCAGCAGCAGGATTTATTCATATGATAGAGAGAAAATTTAGTGGCACCAGATTACAAAACACCTTGAAGTTTCTGCATACACATTAGTTATACTTTTCAGGTAGGGAAGTATCAATGATACTAAATTACATATTCTTTTCAAATGACCTCCTTTATTGAGGAAAAGAGGAGCCAGGAAGAGTGAAGGAGTCAGGAGAAAAGTAGGCTCAACACCTTCTGGTGTTAATTTCTGAAATAAGAGATCTAAAAATGATCACTTCGGATCACTTCAGTGAATCATTTTCAGAGAAGCCATTAATAGGTCAGAAAAAGATCAGAGAAAAGAATGATATTTTGCAACAATAAAAAGTTTAATTTGCACCTGGCTGCAAATATTTTTTCAATAAAAATTTGAGAATATGAAGGAAAGAACCTCTAGAGTTGTTCAAATGATACTGTATTTATTATGTGAGATGATTTGATAGCACTATGAAAAATATTAAGGCATTTTTCAAAAAGGCAAAAAAAGAAAATGCTTCTATCTTCCCAAGGTTATTCCAATTTATTTTTCATAAGACTTACTTTTAATTAAAACCTTAAAAAGGTCAATCTAGAGAGCTCCGGATATATTGATATCTGTATTTATGGGTCTCTGTTCATATTTATCTTTCTGTATATATACAGAAGGAAATGGCAACCCACTCCAGTATCCTTGCCTGCAGAATCCCATGGATGGAGGAGCCTGGTAGGCTACAGTCCAAGGGGGTCGCAGAGTCAGACACGACTGAGCTACTTCACTTTCATATATACAGACTTTCAATTTTATTCAAGTATAATTGATCTACAATGTTAATTTCTGCTTTATAGCAAAGTGATTCAGTTACACACATATATGAGACAGGCAATTTTTTATAAATAAGTACATGCTCAGTCACTAAGTCATGTCTGACTCTTTGTGACCCCATAGACTGTATGTAGCTCTCCTGGCTCCTCTGTTCATGGAATTTTCCAGGCAAGACTATATGTATATATGTATATGCTAAGTCACTTCAGTTGTGTCTGACTCCTTGTGACCTGATGGACCATAGCCCACCAGGCTATTCTGTCCATGGGATTCTCCAGGCAAGAATACTGAAATGGGTTACCATCCCTCCTCCAGGGGAATCTTCCCAACCCAGGGATTGAACTCACATTTCCTATGTCTCCTATATTGGCAAGTGGGTCCTTTACCACTAGCACCACCTGGGAAACCACTTAGGGGTGGGTGGGTGGGTGTGTGTGTGTGTGTGTGTGTGTGTGTGTGTGTGTGTGTGTGTGTGTGTGTGTGTGTGTGTGTGTGTGTGTGTGTGTGTGTGTGTGTGGTGTGTGTGTGTGTGTGTGGTGTGTGTGTGTGTGTGTGTGGTGTGTGTGTGGTGTGTGTGTACGTAATACATATTTTTAAGCTATCTTTTAACATCCAGATTTCAACACTCCTCTTAGAGAAAACTCCATAAATATGTGTTGCATTCAGTAGAATTTTAAACTTTCAACATTCTTTCCTATTTCCCCCTTTTTGCTCCTTTTGGGGCATATATGGTATTACAGATTCCCATGCTAGATTTCTTTGAAACCAATTACAAAGTTACGTTATTTCTGTGCTGCATCATCAGGCCTGTGTTGGGTCAGAGTTGTTTCCAAACATATCAATCTACCATCTGTATCTCAACTTTCTGTCATGATGCCCTACACCCAGGCCCAGACTATTACATAAGAAGTTTTGCAGTTTCCCACTCACCCACCAGCAATAATGGCTATAGCGTCCTCACAGCAGCCACTGGACTTGAACACCTACTCCCTCCCACCACTCCCGTTTAATATGTCCATTTAGTGATTTCACACTTCTCTCCGATATTATTAAGCTCTTCGTTCTTCTCCTCACTCTCATGTTACAGTTTTACAAACTAAAGCTCAATGAAATTTGCATAATTTATACCACATATAAGGCTCGTCTGTCTTAGAATCACTTGACAGAACACACACATATGATTCCAATTTTTTGCTCTGCTTTCCATATCACCAAACTGACAGTTTAATGGCCAAGAGAAAAGCCAGTTAAATACCATAGTCTCCCCCATCCAGAGTTTATTCATCTCAATTATTATTATTTCAAAGGACTCATATATAAAGATATTCAATTCTCTTAACTATTCAAAACCTGGAGCTAATAAAAGCACTCATTCTTACTGGCCAGCCATCATTCTGGAGAGGCAATAGCAGTCCATAAACCTTACTAATTATAGTACAATATTTGGCCACATGCAAGACCCTAGGGTGCTATTTATAGTCTACTCCTCAGATCAAGTTCAAGGGTTTGAAGTTCAAGGGAAGGACAAGCAAGGTGGCACACTCAGACCTCACTGCTACAGACCATACCACAAAGCAAGTAAGCACACCCCTGTTCACCTCATGACTTGACCCTTGTGCACATCTTTAAAGGGGTTTTTCTGTAAGGGATAAAAATTATTCCACTCATTTCCTCCCTACTCCAATCTCTGTTTTTCAAAACTTTAAGAAGTAACTCTGCCCTCTGTCATGAGAAAGCCCCAATAACCCAAGAGGGCATCCAGCTTAATTGCAAAGTGACACAGACATTATAACAACAACCAAAAAAGGCTCTTTCCATACACTTGACAATACTCAACTTATGCTATAAAATAGGAGGATTTGTTTCCATGGCTTATTTAGAATTTCACTTGCTTTCTCTCCCAATGGTATGCATGCAATAACTAGATCTTGCAAAACCAGTTATGTCTGTCAGAACCTGGAGGAGAGAGGTCCCAGGAAAAGGAAATGGAAGCTATATCATCATCACCACACCATGAGTCAATCCCTCGGGCTGGAATCTGACCCAAACACCTGGGGAAAAAAGGAGTAATGAAAGATGAATCGCAAATGAAGAGGAGAGCTGGTCAGGGAAGAGGAGGCAATGGTGGCTAGAGGGGCCAACAGCTGTGCAGGAGCTCAGCCTGGAAGCTTCTCCAGATTCCCCTGTGTGTGAGGTCTCAAGGCCTCTTAGGAAGCACTCCTCCAATGGGACTAATGAACAAATTAAAGCATTCAGGACAGGGACGTTCAGAACTACCTCCATTTCTGGGCCGGGTAGCAAAAGAATGACTCCTGCATCCTGTTTGGGACTACAAAACCTTTAATTCCTCAGATAAGAGTTATTTAATATCGCTTTTCAATTTCAAACTAACGAACTCTATCATTACACACCTTGATAAATCTCCATTTGTCCCTACCAAAACTGACCCAATTTCCAGAGAACACAATCTTCATTCTCCAAGTAATCCCAGCGTGAAATCCCTGATCAAAAATCACACAGAAGTCAGGACTGTATTAACTGTTAACTTAGAAAGAGAACCTGGATGTTCTTTTCTAAACTAGCCTCTGAACTTGAGAATTACTGAACAATGACAACACATCTACAAAATAAAGAAATAAAAATGATGTATTTATCATTTCTTACCATTTCTTTACCATTTCTCACAGAGAAAAAGATTTTTCATGTAACATCAGATTTACCTGTCTCTACTCTCAAATCAAGTCTAAATCAGTCACTGCATTTTGAATTCACTCACATTTATTTAGAACTTTCCTTCCAAATATATTAAGGTTGATTTTTGAATAAGAATAAAATAGGGCATATTTTCAGAGCCCTTGTACTTATTCCAAAAGAGAGTAAAGTAATTTAAGCTACAGACACACACACACACATAAATATAATGGGAATTTAAAATTTAATAAATTTATATTTAAAAAAATAAAATTTAACTTGTTTAATACAAAAATAAAATGTAAATTAAACATGAAGCAAAGGAAAATAAAGGCAAGAAAGCAAGATAAAGCCAGGAGTAGGCCTGGTATCAAAAATGTATCCCATTCATTTCCATACACTGCAAGATACAACAGATGGAACTGAACATTATGCCAGGCTCAATACAAAAGATGGAGCTGGTGCTAAGCTCTTCCTAAAGGAAGGCAAAGAGGGAAATGGGATCACAGACAAGAATCTCTGGATCCAGGAGAGAAAAACGAAGAGACCGCAAAGGAGAAGTACAGAGAGACCTGATACTACGATTAGAGAGGAGTCTTTCCTAACTATCCTGAGTCAAACTGCTCTCTGCTAGCTCTGGTTGGGAGCGAGGAAGGGGCAGGTGGGAAAGGAACGAGGCAGGTGAGGGCAGATGAGTTCCCAGTCCTTAGGATGCTGCTGCTTCAAGAAGAGCAGCTCTCAGTGTTTTTACATAATTGGCCTTTGTGCAAGAAGTTATTGGTGGGAGGGAGAAGTTAGGTGGCTCTACTTTAAATAATAAATTTATAACCGCTGATAGAGTCAGGTCCACAAGATGAGCCACTGGGGAACAGGAGATCAAATGAGGATTTCTGTGTGTGTATATGCTATACATGTATATATAATATATAATTTTTTACCTTAAAAATAAAGGACCTTAAAAAACTAGGAAGAGAATTATAATATGACCCAACAATCCCACTACTGGACATATGCCCTGAGGAAACCATAACTGAGAGAGATACATGTACCCCAATGTTTGTTGCAGCATTTTTTACAATAGCTAGGACATGAAAGCAACCTAGATGTCCATCATCAGATGAATGGATAACAAAGTCGTGGTACATATATACAACAGAATATTACTCCGCTATATAAAGAAAAAAGAACTCATTCGAGTCAGTCCTAATGAGGTGGATGAATCTAAAGCCTATTATACAGAGTGAAGGAAGTCAGAAAGAGAGAGACAAATATTGCATACGAACACCTGTGTATGGAATCTAGAAAGATGGTGCTGATGACCCTATTTGCGGGGCAGAAATGGAGACACAGGCACCGAGAACAGACTGTGGACAGACTAGTAGAAGAGGGTGGGATTAACTGAGAGAATAGTATGGAAATATACGCACTACCATTTGTAAAACAGAAACCAAGCAGGAATTTGCTCTGTGACACAGGAAGCTCAACCCAGAACCCAGTGCTCTGTGACAACCTAGAAGGGTGGGATAGGGTGGGAAATGGGAAGAGCGTTCAGGAGAGAGGGGTCCTGTGTATACCTGTGGCTGATTCATGTCGATGCATGGCAGAAATCAACACAATACTGTAAAGCAATTACCCTCCAATTAAAAAAAATGTAATCCAAAAATTAAAAAAATAAAGGAAGCTCTCCTACAGTCTCATATTTGAGCTTTCTCTGGTGCATTCCCTAAATCACATGCTACTGGAACTGTGAAGTGTGGCATGAAAAAAGGGAGTTCGCCCAGAGGAAACAATCCACACAGTTTTTTGTTCCCAGCATATGGTGAAAACTGCAATGCACCTGGGCCTGGCTAAGTAGGTTTATAAATAAGATTACATCAGTTTAACTGAACTCATTTACAAATGTGCAAGTGGCTTAAAAAGATTCCTGCAAAGAAAACATGGATTAAGGTTAGCACTAACATAAGCACATGCAAACAGACAGAAAATGGTAAAAATGGACCTTTCTATGGATTTAGCTTAATCAGCCATATGTTACAGGTAGAAACTGAAGATCCAATCAGATCTGAAAATAAGAGGGCAAAATCAGATTATGTAACACAGGCTGTAATCAGTATTTATAAACTAACCTTCAAATATCTATATCAAAAGAAGTAAGCTATAAACTAACATTCAAATATCTATATCAAAAGAAGTAAGCTTAGGTTAAAAATAATGAAGCATATTTAATCACATTGCTATCACTAAAATTATATGAACTTGTTACCTGATTAAAAAGACTTTATAATATTGATAATAAACAACATAGTTTATCTTACAAAATGTGTTTTTGGAAGAGCTTTATGTTATGCTTACTAAGAATATATAGTACATAGGTATAATTTGTAAATAAAAACACATATCCTGTGAGTGCAGACACCAATTTTCTATTAGTGGAATTTCACTAATATAGGAGATACTGTATGAATTATATTCAACGGAAATGTTTGAACAGTGTTTGGATAGATCCTTGGAGAGAAAGAAGTCCAGTAGCAGTGACAGCACCTTATCTTTGCATTCGCCCTTTTTATTCCTTTATCTTCACTTCGGCCATGGCAAATGTCATTTTACAATATATGGTCTAGGCAATTCCTTTGTTTTTAATAAATCATTAAAACCTCTGTTATAAGGAACAGCAAGCATCACCTCCTCTACTGCTGGAGGTTTCAAAAGCAGTATGAAGTGATAACAATGTTATATGCCTAAATTATTTTCATAGTATGAATTACCCTAGCCTAATTCACATTAAATTTCATTGGTGACCTTTCATTTAAGCCACACTGCTTGATTAGAATCTCTGGTATGTCTTTCTAACCCTTTCAAATGCTTGCTGTCCTGAATGGGGTTCCATAAACTAAATTTGTCACCTGATCCCCGTTTCATTAACTCAATCATGAACACATTCAATATTGAGTCCCTTGGGCAAAGGCCTCATGTAACCAATTCTCAGAGCTTCAGTCAGGCAAGAGCCTTGATTATAGGTTTGTCTGCTGTCTCAGAGGAAACAGGGACAGATAATAAGCACAAAGACAACAGAATAAAGCAGGAGAGAAGAACGGGAGAGTGGAGAGAAGAACGGGAGAGAGGAGAGAAGGAAGAAAGCCAACTCTAGAAGTGGGCTCCACGGGGAAACACTGACAAAGGTCAGAGCCTCATTCCTCTTCCTTTTCCCACATCTCCGAGGCGCCCACTACAAAACTGGGAAATGGCAGTGAGGAGCTCTGGTTCAGACAGGAGAGAAAGCTCTTCCTAAGTCATAGGTTAAAACTGAAAGAAAAGCTGATTTGGGTTAAAGATGAAAATCTAACCTGAGGCCATCAGGGGTTCCTCATCTACTGTGGCCTAAATTTCAGAATCGGATTCAGAAGTTGGACCTTCTTCAGAACCACTCATGACATTCTTAGGCAAATGAAATCACAATAATATTCTTATATACATGTGACAATTTCATAGCCACAAAATTATACTACATTTCAGAATTTTTTCACTTCAGTGAAAACCATCCTGACCAAACTTAAGAACCTATTCTCTTTCACATATCAAGGCAAGATGTGATGATAACAAGCATCTTGCATTTACCTTCAGTTTCATTTAACAGCAAAAGTTAATGCTGTTAATGTAGAAGTTAATGCTTCTACAATTATTTTATCAACTTATGATATAATTGATCGAAGAGAATTCTAGACATGCAGCCCTGACTAACCAACCCTGTTTCCTTAAAGAAGTCTCCACACTGGATTTATCAGCAATAGCCCACTAAAGCAAGACTTTTTTGATTAATATAAAAATTAATTTAGGATAAACATGGACATAGTCAAAGAAAAAGGGTGAAAGCCATGGGATACAGACACAGTTACAGAGATGAGGATATGAACACTTTTGCAAGGCTGTGTCCAAAACTTTGAGAAATCCTCCTTTTCAGATACTTGGATTTATAATACTAAACTCCCTCGCAGTGCACTGCAGACAACCACTCGCAACTACTGCTGTCAAGGTCTATACCAACTCAGAAGAAGAAAGAGAATATATTTAAGAAGTTAATAAATTTTTTTTCTTGAAAATTAAAATTAAGAATTTAACTTTTAAGAGAAAACCTTAGAAAAATTCTTGGTTGTAACAGAAAGAATTAAGATGATTTCCAAGGTGGTGACTAAAAGGAGCACCACATTCAATTCAGCAGCTTCACAGGCAGAGAGAAAACACATGTGCTAAGGACTGCCAACTCCAACAGAGAGGCGACTTCATCTCCAACTCCTTCAAGGAGAATTACAGAGAAAAAGAATAAAAGAGTTTTCCTCCTTGATTTTTAAGCCATTTAAAGGTTAAATGTACGACCTAAAAGGAAAAGAATGGCCCGAATACACAAGGTTATAAGGTAATTGAGATGATAATCTCTCATGTCCTACTTTACCACTTGTTCTCTCTTTTGCATTCCTTCACTTCACACACAGAGATACTTTCTAATATAAAAGGGAAAGGATGGAGTTAAAGACTACTCACCTCCCCCAACCCATCTGTGCATGACTTTCCTACAAAGACAAGATCACACACATGTAGATCACCATTTCCAATAATCACCACTTTGGGTGCATGTGTACAGCCTCTGGAGAGAAGGGATCATTGTGCATACTCTGAAAAACAGCTGCATGCTGTCCCAGCTGGCCTCCCCAGCACCTGGAGGACTGCAGACAGGGGTCACACCAACAGGCAGTGGCAGAATTAAGCCACAGAGACATTCACAGTCACAGAGGGACTGAGAGCCACACTAGGAAAGACTGTCCCAAAGTGCCAGGCTTCTGGTTCATGAGGTAGCTCAAGACAGATGCCCAGAAGCCAGGATGCAGACAAGGCTTTTCCTTCAAGGGAGCTTACCTAGCTCTGAGCCTGCCACACACCAGCCTTGCTATCACCTGCTATCCCACTATCCCTATTCACTATCCCATCCTTCTGCGTGATACTGAACGGGGCTCAGCACACACCGCAAAGTCTAAGTTCTCTCTGGCCACTTAAAATGTCTTCAAGATAAACACACCAAAGTTTTGCTTTAAAAAGAATTATCAATGTAACTGTGATTTGTAGTAGCCTTTCCCAAATTTTATTTTGTGGAAATAACTTCTCTGGGAAGATGTTAATAATGTCACACACACACAAACACACACACACACACAGAGTGTATACAGTGTTTTTTAACGTTAAGAGATTCTTTTGCTGGAGAGCTTCCCAGTGTCTTTGTTATGTTAATCTTCACTGGGAATTTCCCAGGGAAGAATAAAGTGGTGATAGTGGAGGTGATGGAAATGTTTACTGAGTGCTTCAACAGAAGCCAAAGCAGCAGCATCTAATCTTTTTTTTTTTTTAACATAAACTAGCTTATTTAATTCTCAAAACACACCTATGAGTAAGTAAAATTGCACACTATAAAGACAAGGAAACAGACTCAGAGAGATCATTATAACACAGCTAGGAAGGAGATCAAAAATCTGAACCCAGATCTGGCTGAAGAGTACCGCTTGCCATCCATCCATCCATCCATCCATCCATCCATCCATCCATTCATTCACACAGTGAGCTAGGAAGTATTTACTATTAGTAAATATTAGTTAGGATATTTCTGATATGTATGTCTCTCCAATAATAATGTTGATAATTATGACATCTATCCTCCTACCAACCTCATATTTTTGTAAATGTCCAACTTGCATGAAAAAGCTTGAAAAAAAAGACTCAGTGAATATCCATTCCTCCTGTGAAATTTACTTTGTGTAAAGCAAAGTAAGTTTCAAAGAGGAAAAGAACATAAGGGAATCATGGAAGTGGGAAAATGCATTATAAACATTCATCAAACTTTCTGAAGGGGCAGTTCTGTCTCCAATAAAAGCAAGGCTAATTTTTCAAATCTTATATGTTATACCAAAGTAAAGGCAGTTGTCAATACATGAATGAATATTCAGCTCCTTACACAGCACCTTTTTATGAATATATTGTCAGGATCATTAAGATGTGCTAATATACCTTTATTGCTGCTCTATCCCCAGCACCAAAAATGGTGATAGCTCGAGCTGACATTCAACAATTCCATTTGAAAACGTGTGCATAAACAGAAGTATACATCCTGTGAGTTTTACTGTGTCCTCCCTGATGGGACCACAGTGCTCATCATCTTGACCTCATGCATATATCAAGGTGCAGCTGGACATTTCCACACAGATGCTCTCCCCTCCTCCCTCCCCACCAAGGACAGAGAAGTTAAAAGCAGAAAACTCAGTAACATTGAGAGTCCACCTCAAAGTCACAAAGTATGAAAAATCCCCCAGTTTAAAATAGATCACCATTAAGCAAAAACATCTACAATACCTTCCACTCTGACCAAACTGGAAAAGACTCTCTTGAAACTGAAAGCTACGGTTCTAGAGAGGCCTCGAGAATACTTAGTCTGCATTTACTACCTGCCAGCCTTTCTCCACAACCTCCTATCCCCCTTCACTCCTGCTGCGTGATACAATCATAAAAATGAAAAGCATTTTAACCAATGGGATGCTTAAGATCTCTTCACGTCTTATCTTCTACTTGATGCTCTTTTTATCTCACTTGCACCCTCCCAAAGATGAATAGACAATGAATACAGACTCTGCTCGTGTCCTACAATTTTGCCAGGGTAGGATTGGGAGACTTACATTACCATGTGAGCATATCTTGATTTGTTTGTTTTGGCCACGCCACATGGCTTGCGGGATCTTAGTTCCCTGACCGGTGATCAAACCTGGGTCCCGGCAGTGAAAGTGCTGAATCCTAACCACTGGACTGCCATGGAATTCCCACTGTAAGCAGAAAAGAGGATTATGGAGAAGGACATTGGTGGGCATCCAAACTCTTGTTCTTTCCTGTTTTATTCCAAAGAGGAAGGGGCTGTCTTTGACAGTTCCCCATACTGTGAATCCTCCCTTGAGAACAGAAGGTGTAGCCATGAGAACAGGCTCTATCATTCACATGTGAGATTTCATTCGGCAGTGAACTATGTGAGAAAAGAGCCAGGCCCAGGACACCCTCAGTGCTGGCACAGGTGATGGCAGAGGTATGAGGACAGGAGTCACCTGTGTGGCAGCTTCATGGGTCACGGCAGAGGTGGTGTGGTTCGGAGGCTGGCGGCAATGGCAGCCCGCTTGTCAGGCTAGTCCCGTGGGGTGGTTCTAGGAAATGTTCATGGAAATGTAGCCTGGAGCGTGTTTCTGCATCTTTTCAGAGAGTCTGTAAGCCAGCTAATATCCCATAACAAATCCCATTTAAACCAGCTGGGGCGGATTCTATTATCTGCATCAGAGAACTCTAGCAGATGCAGAACTCTGTGCAAATGAAAGGTTTTGAAGCTGCAAAATATCCCGGTAAGTGGAGCAAAAATTTCATAAGCCAGTTCCACACCACTTACCACAGCTCCATCGATATGAGAGGTTGTAAGGACACTAAGCCAGTCTCTCTTTTGCTTATGGTTCTTTCAATCCAAAAAAGTATACAGCTTTCTCTCTTGGTAAGAAAACAGGTGTTTTGTCTTGTTATACAGCTCCTATTATGATGGAGGACTGTCAGTTACAAGAAGGCAGCCCGTATGGGCTGAATTGTCACAAAATAGAGCTTCTGGCCAAAGATTCAAAAAAAAAAAGAAAGAAAGAAAGAAAATTAAAAGGTCCATGGCACTCCCACGTGATAAAACTTCAGGTGTCCAGCTTCTGTTTGAGGACAGAACAAACATAAACAGTGGCCATTCACATCTGACACTGAAAGCAAATGGCCCAAAAGGTCAACTCTGGTTGTTTCCAGACAGCAAGTTCATTGGCGATTTCATACCCTTTCTTTTTATCTCTCTTTTAAAAAATGCTACACAATGAATACTATTACATTTATAATCAGGGAAACCAATCATATTAGTTAAGAAATAATCCTATTCCTAGAATCGAACTGGAAAGTACCATGACTCCAAGTAAACAAAACACACTGGCAGTCCAATGTCAAGGGCCTGCCGAGGAAGGCCATGGAGACAGTGCATCCGACTCGCTGAAGGGCTGGTCAGAGCAATGCCAGGCATCCTAAGAGGGGTAGGGGCCAGGAGTGTGGGTGTGAGTTAGCTGGGGAGGTGTTCCCAGAGGAGGTTCAACTTCAGCCAAGTTGTAAAGAATGGAAAATACACTGAGCAAAAAAAGTAAGTCTCGTACATGCTCATGGAGTGATAACTGGAGGCTAAAAAAAGAAAGAAAAAATGTGTAAATGACACGGTAAAGCACTGGGCCTGCTGCCTGCTGCAAAGAGGCATTGATTTCTTGCAGGAAACAGGCAGGGACCGGTTTCCTGCCAGCCCTCCTAGAGCTGATAGCTTTGCCTGGCCTCTAGCACCTACACGGAAGAGGAAACTCCCCAGAGCAGCAGAGAGGTACAAAACATGCCTTCAAAGGCCGCCCTTTGAAATCCCCAGGAACTCTGACATCCTTGTCATGTGACTGCCACAGAGAGCCACAGCAGACACCTATCAGACGAAGTCTGGCTGTCTGCTGGCAGGAGCAGCTTCTTTATTTACATCTTTTGTGGAAGATAACTGAATGACTTTACAGGGTGACCACATTCCATCTCAGCCTATTACTCACTGTGCTTAGAGTATTCATCTCGAAGCAGGTATGTAATTATATAGAGAGTCAAGAAAATTGTGCATGGCCACACAATAGGGAAAGGGAAAATGGATTGAAGGAAAATATAATAAACTCCAGATCGCTTTGTTCCTGCATAGTAAGTGGTTCCTATTTGTTTCATTGCTACTGGGAGTGCTACTAAGAAGACCAGGCGGTTGTGTTCACAACCTAGCATTACCAGTTAATAACAGACGTGTAACTTTGCTCCAAACAAGCCTTGAGGTCAGTTTCTTTAACTATAAAATAGAAAGAATGTCTTATATCCCTCATCAGTTCACTGAAATGATCAAATGATTCTAAAGGATCCTGTAATGGCTCTGAAGGTTCTATTTTTCTAGACTGTTCGGGGTCAGAAGAGGTAAATAAATACAGTGATTTAGAGCACTGGCTTTGGGTGTGCATTCCAGCTCCATCCCTCTGGGTATGTGAATGTGGACAAGTTGTTAACCTCTCTCTAAGCCTCAGTTTCCTCATCTGTAAGACAGAGGTAATAATATCTATCCCATAGGTTTATTATGAAATTTAAAAAAATAATACACATAAAGTGTTTAGCACAGTTCCAGACACGTTACAAATACAAATTATTATAAATAATGGTAACTTCTGTCTTGAGCAAGGATCAGCCTATTATGTAACCTAAAGAAAAGCACACCATCCCATATTGAAACCTTCAGGAATCTCCCCACTGGCTGGAGGGAGTCTTACCTTTCTAGAGACAGAGGTGGTATCCTATTCATTTCTACATCCCTGGGCATTTCCCACAGGACCCTGCACTTGGGAGGTGTCCACACCTGGGTTCAATTAATGGTCCCAATCCTTCTTGTGGATTCAGAGACACTCTGATAGGATGTAGGATCTCTGTCTCTCTGGATTACCCCCAAGTGGTTCACCAGGGAATCACTTCTTTAACGAGGTACCATGAAAGGACCCAAGTGAAACAGTTCAAAACAACAAAAAAGAGCAATATTAATGAATGATCTCATTAGGATGATTTCCCAACTTTCATCTCTCATCCTTCCATGTTAACAAAATGAGCCTCCTTCAGAGTAGTAATAAATGTGCCTGCCACTTAAAAAGCACTGTGAGAGCCTTGAATTAACACTGACTGGCTATTCTGAGCACCCAAATGATCACCTGTTGCCTGACATGAGTACTGCCAGACAGTGAATAAAACAGTAAACAATACCCTTAGGTCACCGGGTGGATGCAGGTCAATGCTTTTCTTCTAAGACTCAATGCTTTTCTTCTGAGAAGAATGAGTTAACTTTGGCCCCGTAGGCTAAATATACCTTTAACTCTCACACTTTTGCTCTTCTCATTTGGCAGTCATATGATCGGCTATTAATGACAGTCACAATTCTTGCTTTCAGGGGACTCTCAGCCCAATGAGGGAAGCAGCATGGGGTCACTGATAAAAGGTAAGGCTCAACAGTAAGAATAACTTCTTTAAATCTCAATTACGCCTCTTGTTGGAAGATTTAGAAAAAAGGGCTTAAGTTCTCCAATTTTCAGTTTGCTTATTTATTTATAATAGGGAGGAAATAGGACCTACCACTCTCCTAAGAAGAGGAGAGTTACCTATCTCTCCTTTCATCTCGTGAAGACACAGCAAGAAAAGCCCTCTCCAAGATCCCTGACCATGCCGGCCCCCGGATCTCAGACTACTAGCCTCCAGAACTGATAGAAAGAAATGCTTGTCACTTAAGCCATCCAGTCTATGGTCATTTGTTACAGCAGCCCAGACTAAAAGACATGACTATTGTTGGCAGTCATGGTGGTGGAAGAGAAGGACGTGCCAAGATAGACACGGCTGGGGACACAGCACAGATGAAGAGCACCCAATTCACTGGGAGGATACAAAAAAGACTTCCTGGAAAAGGAAGGTATCACCGATTCAATGGACATGAACTTGGGAAAACTCCAGGAGATGGTGTGGGACAGGGAGGCCTGGTGTGCTGCGGTCCATGGGGTCACAAAGAGTCAGGCACGACTTGGCAACTGAACAACAAAAAAAAGAAGTAGTCAGACAGACAGAGACGAGGGAACAGGAAAGATGTCAAACCGAAGATGGCATTTGCCCGCAGGTTCGTTTTACTTTGAAAGTCGGAAGAAGATGTAGCTGGATGGTACACACTTGGGTCAATTTTTCTTTGAACAGCAGCCTCTGCTCATCTTAGGAAGAAAAGTCCTTAGAGTGAAGCACTGGAGCAGAAGATGCTTCATTCTAAGAATTTCTTGCTACCAAATCAGTGTTTTGGGTTATATGACAGATAGACAATTTGTTCTACAAAGCTATTCAGCTTTCTAAAATAATAGCGTGGGTGATAATATGATTTTACTAGAGCCCACAATAGGACTCTCCTCCCAAAAATCTGACATTTTTATTCAAGTCTGACACGGGCATCTTACACCACCTTTTTTTTTTTTCCCCTCCTCTTAACCATTACTACTTAGTTCTCCTTCATTTTATCTTCCTCCCAACTAGCAGTTCTTAGTATTTTTGGATGAGGAACTTCTGCCTTTTGTATTAATATTTTCCACAACCCCTGCCTGGCAGAGAGTACTACACATGTGAGAAGGATCAATGAGTGCTAACTAAAAGAAGAATTTTTTTAGCATCCTTATTAAGGATAGTTTGAAATTTCAATGACTCTACCAGATTTAAGTTATAAATCTTTATGGCTCCACCACCTGAAGGCAAGAACACTTTTTTTAATTATAGTTCTATTACTTCTCTAACTGGAATGCACTCAAGAATGATTCTATTTCAATAGGAATGTTATACAAACTGACAAAGTGTTACATTCTCAGAGCAGTCTTCAATCTTCTCAAAGGAATGCAAGTATAATCCTCTTAAATACTTTCTAACCTTTGAATTTATTATTATTCACAATTACCTGCCAAATACTTACCTTCTTACTTGCATGTCCTTGCACTTAGCATAGAAAACTAAAAGTACACTAGCTTTAGAAAAATGTACCAGGAGCAATATTCAACACTGTTAGAAATAAAGCTGGAAGGAAACTGCCATCTGAGCCTTGTCAAAGAAAGAGGAAAGAAAGAGGAGCCTTATTTGACATTTTCAGTTAAAAAGATTAGACTGATGAAACCCCAAATTACTCCTCCTTTTATATGTTTAAGATTTTAGTGGAATTTTCTTGACTCTTTTAAATTCATGTGAAATACATACCCCTTCATCCTGCTGAACTCACTTTTCTAAAAACTGTTGGGAAAATTCATCCCTGAGTCATAACCTACTAAATGACATAGAGACTGGGAACCCACAATACCTTCAGGTCTTTTTCTCAACAGCTCTAACCAAGGAGCTCCCACTTCCAGTTGGAAAGCTCTAATAAACCTTAACAGTTCTATGAACTCAGAAAGTACAAAGTGCTCACAGATTTACTATCTCTTTAGAAATTCTCCTCTGTTACAAAAGAAAGAAAGAAAAAAAGAATCTATCCATGACCAGATTATCAGCTTGCAAAATAAAACAACAGGCAGGCAGTCAACAATTTGCATTTCACTGAATCTCTACTGAACACGCCCACAACCAAATACAGATGCTAGGCCCTTGTGACCCAGGTTCACTTATCAAAAACCTTAGCATCAGACATATCATGTGATTCAGTATGTTTCCAGACTTCGCCAACTTGGATTAAATATCAAGTATTACTAACCTTCCCAAACATATGTGGATCCATGTTAATATCTCTGCACCAACGTGTATGAATATCGTATCAACAATTTAGATAAGGTTTTACTGTCAAAAAAGTAGATGGAGATTTTACAGGGATTTGGGGATGAAGTCATCATGAGAAATGCTGGACTGGAAGAAGCACAAGCTGGAATCAAGATTGCCAGGAGAAATATCAATAACCTCAGATATGCAGATGACACCAGCCTTATGGCAGAAAGTGAAGACGAGCTAAAAAGCCTCTTGATGAAAGTGAAAGAGGAGAGCGAAAAGGTTGGCTTAAAGCTCAACATTCAGAAAACGAAGATCATGGCATCCGGTCCCATCACTTCATGGGAAATAGATGGGGAAACAGTGGAAACAGTATCAGACTTTATTTTGGGGGGCTCCAAAATCACTGCAGATGGTGACTGCAGCCATGAAATTAAAAGACGCTTGCTCCTTGGAAGAAAAGTTATGATCAACCTAGATGGTATATTCAAAAGCAGAGACATTACTTTGCCGACTAAGGTCCCTCTAGTCAAGGCTATGGTTTTTCCTGTGGTCACGTATGCATGTGAGAGTTGGACTGTGAAGAAGGCTGACTGCCGAAGAATTGATGCTTTTGAATTGTGGTGTTGGAGAAGACTCTTGAGAGTCCCTTGGACTGCAAGGAGATCCAACCAGTCCATTCTGAAGGAGATCAGCCCTGGGATTTTTTTGGAAGGAATGATGCCAAAGCTGAAACTCCAGTACTTTGGCCACCTCATGAGAAGAGTTAACTCATTGGAAAAGACTGTGATGCTGGGAGGGATTGGCGGCAGGAGGAGAAGGGCACGACCGAGGGTGAGACGGCTGGATGGCATCACTGACTCGATGGACGTGAGTCTGAGTGAACTCCAGGAAATGGTGGTGAACAGGGAGGCCTGGCGTGCTGCGATTCATGGGGTCGCGAAGAGTCGGACACGACTGAGCGACTGAACTGAACTGGGGATGACAGGTAAATGATACACTAGTAATACTCCTGTATCAAGGAGCTCATGGTCAGGTAAAGACGACAATAGTTATTTATCCCTTGAGTCAGTTAAAAGCCATTACCCATCAGCTCTAAGTTCGCCCATCTATGTTCTGTTCTGGCGTGCTAGTTTCAGCAAACCCCACTTCTGCTTTGCCAAATGCTGGCTCCTCTGCCTGCCACCGGGACATCCTGGGAGACTGGAAGACTCGGGAGGGAGAAGGGACACACTTCTTTTGGTGGGTAGATGTTCCCACGTGACCTCCTGTCTGTTAGCAGTTCCTGTGATTATCATCCAGGCAACACTTCTTCCCCTGGGCAATGGCCAGTCCCTCCAGCAGCACTGGGATCCAGCTGGCTGGATTCCACACACCAGCAGAACAAGCCACAGCCAGAGATCTCAGCAGAAGCTAGCTCCACGCTGGATCCCAGCCCACAGGGACTCTCAAGCCAGGGTACCGCCCTCACCTCAGGTCAATTTCAGTTCTGTTGTTGTTGCCGCCCAGTCGCTCAGTCCTGTCCGACTCTTTGAGACCCCATGGACCGTAGCAAGCCAGGCTTCTCTGTCCTGCACCATCTCCCGGAGTTCGCCCAAGTTCATGTCCAGTGAATTGGTGATGCCAGCCAACCATCTCATCCTCTGTTGCCCACTTCTCCTTCTGCTTTCAGTCTTTCCCAGCTTCAAGGTCTCTTCCAATGAATGGGCTTGTAGGGCCCTACAATTCTGTAGGGTCCCCCTTCAAGCTTCTAAGTTTTAATAACCTAACCTCTTCTTGCCACCAGCCCCCCACCCCACCCAGCAGTTTCTCAGGGAACACGGTTATACAAGTTAACAATCCTTTATATTAAAGTATCTCTGTTCAGGTAATTCGTGTGGTTACTGTAGCTGATTGGACTCCTGCTGACATGTAACCCCAGAGGTGCTATAATAAATCTGGAAACGCAGATTATGACACAAAATATTATAACAGTGGGGTCAGGGAAATATTCTGAAGAGCTAATTGTTGAACTAGAACCTTACAAGACAAGAAGGAATTCACCCAGTAGAAAATGGGGGAAAGGGACATTCTGATAGAACAGAAGCAACCACACAGCAAAGGCAGAGCCCTGCTCACAGAATTTTTGCAGGAGAGGGGAAGGAGGCAAAGGTAGAGAGAGACCTTTCGCTTGTGCTCAGAAATGTTTGCTGGAGACAACAGAGAATTATTGGAGACTCACATCCAGTTCGCTGCTCTGTTCGGCACAGCACAGATGGTAGTGTAGAGGGCAGCTTGCAGGGGAGTGCAGCATAGAAGAGAACTCGGAGACCACTTAGACAGCTTAATGCTAAGATAGTCTCTCCTCTAAAAATGTATACAATTTAGCAGGAAATTCAGACACAGCTCATTAAATACTATAATTAAATATAACTAGATCCCAAATATTGAGCCATACTCATTGGCAGCAAACAATGAAATTTCAGTCCACTTCAAAAAGTGGTGTGACAACTTTAATTTCTGAACTAAAGATTTTCATTAAAAAGTACTTCCACATAGATCCAACCCCCCTCCCACATACACACAAAACCATGATGAAACTTGTGATTATGTAAATGTTAGTGGGGTTAAACTTTGCCTTAATTAAGGAAGGAAGAGAGGGAGGGAAGGAGAATAGTTCCCTAGAAAAACAAACACATGGTATAATGGGAATAAATTCTTCCAGTCCAAAAGAAGTACTCAAATAAATGCAGTGACTACTGATCTCTTACCTTGATTTTCTTTGTACTCTTGTAGCACTTACAATTTTAATACAATTATCATTGACTTGTTTCCTTGCATTATCTGTTATTTTATATTCTCTCAAATGGTAAACCCACTCCAGTATTCTTGCCTGGAAAATCCCATGGACCAAGAAGCCTGGTAGGCTACAGGCCATGGGGTCACAAAGAGTCAGATCACGACTGAGCAAGTTCACATTCACTTTCACTTTCAAGTTAGATCATAAAGTTACTTTGTCAAGAGAAAGAATCACATGTGACATTTTTGCTATATTCTCCTAGAGTCTTTCACAGTGAATAAAAATCCCTAAAGTATTTTTTGTTGATATGTATGCTAAAAATATTTTCAGATATACATTTAAAGAACTCTTTAACAAGTGGAATGTGAAATTATTTTTTTAGAATAATTCTCAGTAGTTTGAATAGTGTGATTTATTTAGTTTTGCATTCCCAGGAAACAAGCATAACTTCTTGCTCATAGTAGGCATGCAATAAATATTTGCTGATTTGAGTTGTCTGAGAGTCAAGGGTCATTAAAATATTTTGAAATCTAATTCTTTATTAGTTTAGGATCTGGACAACCATAGTTAACAACGACAAACTGGATTTGACAAAAATAGTTAAAATTTTTGGAACTCATTTTCATATTAAATAGGTTATTTAAAAGAAAAAAACAGATGAGTAAAGCTTAGGACACATTGGCACCCTCCCACAGATTATTTGATGATCAAAGACATCTGGCTTCTTTGATTATTTATGGAATTCCACCCTAAGTATCACTTGATAATTCCAAAATATGTTTTGCAATATTTGGACACTCTCCAGGTGGCTGGTTTAATTCACATTTCCCCAAACACTCACCTTATTAGGAAGCTTGATTATTATTTCTTTATGGTTACAATTAAATCCTAAATTCTAGGCAAAGTGTGTTCAGAGTTTTATGAAACAAAATGAAATTTTTAAAATTTCGTTTTTAATTTAAAACGGAAATTAAGCTTTGAGCCACTCAGTTTGTCATTAAATCTCATTTTTCTGTGTATGATGTAGAGAAGAACTAACCTTTACATAGAATTTCATTTTTTCAGGAAAAAATACTACATTCAATCAAGATATAATTAAATACACTAGTTCTTAACGATTGACAAGTATTATTTCCAATAGCATACAACAAAACAGTATAGGTAGGAGATTCTTTTCTCCAAGAGATCTGTTAAACATAAATGTCAAGGTGATTATGGTAAGTAGAATACTTAGACATGTTTAATTTTATTCAATGTGATGCCAAATGAGAAAAAAGCAGAAAAAAGTCAATAGGACTAGGAAAGAGCAATTGAATGCCAACCAATATTCAACAGATGAGGTTAATGTCTGTCAGTAGTCAGAAGTTAGAAATTCAAAAACAGTACACTTTTCTGACCAAAGTAACCTTTGGAATAAATCTTTTCCTCATCCCCAACATGAATGATTACAGAGTAAATTAAATTATACAAAAAGGAAAATGCTACAAGTTAGCCAAATATCCTACCAGCCAAAAAAGAAAATGCAACATATTTGGGCTCCCTAAGAACGAAACCAAATTAGAATATGCTTTATTTTTTACTTCTTATAGTAAAAAATATTTTAGACGTTCCCTGACAGTCTAGTAGTTAGGACTCTACACTTCCATTGCTAGGGACCCAGGTTTAATCCCTGGTCAGGAAACTGAGATCCCACAGGTTGTAGGGTACAATCAAAAAGAAAAAAAAATGTTTTAATGTTTGTAGAAGACAGCAAGTCTTTTTGAAAATAATTGTGTACAAAATATAAAATTACAAATTTTAAAGTGCCATGTACTTAAGAATGATGGAATAAGTATTTTGAAAAAGTCTTTCACTAATAAATCATTTATAAGCATTCTATAATGAGTTGCAGCACCATGTATTATGAAATCTTATTTTAAACCATGGTATGTAACAGAGGGCCTTGGGAAGAGCACTGATCATTGATATATATAGATATAGATCCATATTTCTGTATATGTTCTTGTCGCTGTTGTTCAGTCCCTAAGTGATGTCTGACTCTTTGCAATGCTGTGGACTGCAGCACATCAGGCTTTTCTCTGTTCTCCACTATCTCCTGGAGCTTGCTCAAATTCATGTTCACTGAGTTAGCTGTGCTATATAAATATTTTTTAACGTGCAGTTATTTGTCTAAAATATTATGGCAACATTTTATGCTGAATGTTGATACTAGAAAGTGTGAAGTAATATTTATAATTTTCTGTAAAGTTTTCTCAAATTCTTATAAAACACTATTCATTTTAATACTCCAGGGAAGTAAAGACTATAATCAGTAAACTTAAAGAGTAAAGGGTAGCAAAGAAATGTCAAAGCAGTCCCAGAAGAAGAATAAACATCAATTATGCTGTGGTAGGTATTCATGACAAGTACAAGGCAAAGTGAGTAAAATTCTGACTACTTTATTTATTGAACGTTTTCATAGATACTACACTTTATTGATAAGGCTGGCAAAAATATAAAATTGTTCTCTACTAAATGGGTGTTGGTAGATGGATTAATTGAAAATATATACATTTATCAAATTCTTTTTAGAATTTTAGGGTTATCAGTGTATGAAAATAATTTGTTTCCTTTTTTTAAATTAAGAGATGCTTAATTAATTGACACCCAAGTTAGAACTTTCCTTCAACAAAAAGTGCCTTTTATTTCACATTCTAGCCCACTTCTCTCAATATATTCTGCCCCCAGCTATAACTCACACCACTTGTTCAGTCACTCAGCCGTGTCTAAGTCTTTTACCACCCCATGAACTGTGGCCCATCAGGCTCCTCTATCCATGGAATTTCCCAGCAAGGATACTACCATGGGTTGCCATTTCCTTCTTCAGGGGATCTTCCCGACCGAGGAATTGAACCCTTGTCTTCCTCATTGGCAGGCAGGTTCTTCACTGCTGAGCCACTAGGGAGGCCCATCTAATACCACTAGAGATGTCCTATTTCCTTACATGAAACAGAAATAGCCCATAATCGCCCAGAAAAATACTTTTTCCTATTATCAACTCTCCAACACTTTGATTACTATGAGTAACAGTTTCATTATTTTGTGAGAAACTTTACAGCTGCAAATAGGGCACAGAACGACATAGTGATTTCAGGAGAGCATATCTGACTAGACCGGATTGATGGGTATTATGAAAGGAAAGTGATTAATTATGAGTTTGTCAGACTATAAGGGAGAAAAATGCTGTAACACAGCTCCAACCTTCTTCCCCAAAGACAATAGGGTCAAACAGAATAGATACTCTGATGTCACTCTATAGGATGTCTACATAAGCCGGCTGGGGAGACAGGCAGAGGTCTGTCTACAGGTGGTCTGGGTGAGGAAGAGCACAGAGGAGCTCATGCATCTTACACATCCTTTCCCTTGGATTCTGGGTCTCTGTTCTTAACACGTTTCATTACTACCATTATGCATATTACAAAGGATTACACAAGGTGATATCAGCTCTGATGGCACAGTGGTAAAGAATCTGCCTGCCAATGCAGGAGATACAGGTTCAATCCCTGATGCAGGAGGATCCCACATGCCGCAGAACAAAGCCTATGTGCACAAGCACCACAGCTAGAGAGAAACCCTGGCTCGCCGACTAGAGAAAACCCCACACAGCAAAGAAGCCCCCGCACAGCCAAAAATTAAATAAATAAATAAAAATTTTAAAGATGATATCAGGCAGGAAGAATGAGTTACAACAAAATATTTCCTAACAACTATACACATAAGTGTACAAACTGAGGGAGACTTGCCTTACTTGCATTTTGTGTAGACAGAGATTCTAGAAGTTTTACCTGACTAAAAGTTCAGTCTGAGGCAATGGTGCCATGTGGAAGTACATTTGCCACAAAAAAACAATCTCCCATAATGCTTGGGCCACTATCTGAACTCCAGCATCCTGTACAAAGGCGATTAAAAACCCCACTGTACTCTGCCTATAAATTATATTACATGCGAACTAGCCTTTAAAATTTTGGCCATAACATATTCAAAGGCACTGGCAAACTGCAGCAAGCCTAGAGCTGAGGGAAACAGAAAGGAGTCTAGAGACATTGTCCTACAAGGTACAACAGAGTGATTGAAAACTCAAAGACTATAAAAGAGAAAATAATTCAAGAATTGACAGAGAGATGTGGCCCTGGATAAGCCAATTAACATCTTTGCGCTTTAGTTTCCAATCTCTAAGACAGAAATCACAAAAGCACCTATTTCGCAAGGCTGTTGTAAAAATTAAATAAACTAAAACAAACACTAGAATAGTACCTTGCACATAATTCATCTCATTAATATAGTGCCATCATTAATAACATCATCTTCATTTTTTTCTATAACCTCCAGAGGGCAGAATTAGTAGCAATGGGGAAACATTAAAGGAAAACAAATATTGACTGGATATTAGCTACAAATCCTGCTTTGCTGTTTTGAGGATTCCATTCCATCTCTTCAATTCAATTTAATCAAACTGCAGTCACTTCAGCTTTTAAATGCCTATGCCTCCTTGGTTATCTAAGTTAAATTTCTATCAGAAGAACTAAATTTAGAGAAATTGTTTCTGTAAAGATTATTTACATTTCAAAAAATACTCTAACTTATCTAGTAATTAAATATAGATCATCAAACATTTTTTAAAACTTGGATTTGCATATAAAATACAGAGTGAAAGTCATTCAATAGTGTCCAACTCTTTATGACCCCATGGACTGTTCGTCTGGCCAGAATACTGGAGTGGGTAGCCGTTCCCTTCTCCAGGGGATCTTCCCAACCCAGGGATCAAACCCAGGTCTCCCACATTGCAGGCAGATTTTTTTTTTATCAGCTGAGCCACAAGGGAAGCCCATAAAATACAGAATGCTCAAATAATTATGAATTTCATAAAAATTACAAATGTTTTTAGTATAAGAAGGTCCTGCAAATTCCATGAACACACTTTAGCTAAAAAAAAAAATTAAATAAAAAATTTCATCATATACCTGAAATTAAAATTTAACTGGGTGATTTGTACTTTTATTTGCTAAATCTAGCAAAGGTTTCAAAGGGTCAATGTTAACAAAACTCAGTCACTGAAAAAAAATTTTTTTTAACAAATTTTTTGAAGATTCTTTAACAATTTAGATGTTTTCTAACATGGATAGGGAAACGCTATGTATCTACCACTTTGTGGTTAGCACTATTTAAGAAAATTTTCCTTCCTGACACATCCTTTAGTCATATCTCAGATTTCTGCTGCCAGCTGAAATTGCTTAAGAGGAGGTTAGGATCAGCCATCTACTTGTGGCAACTTGCAGGAACATCACTTCCCACTTGGCTATAGGAATACAGACCTTGTGGGTCAATTTCTGTTTTCACCTCTGTTAGGCAAAGATAACACAGTTCCTCTGCTACAACCATATTTACACGAACAATGTACCCAAATATTTGAAAATGACCATTGTCAAAGAACACAGCTTCTATCATTTTCCTCAGGCTCTACCAATAAAGCAGTAACAAAAGTGCTGAGATGTGAAAGGGAGTAGGGTACTGTAAAAAGCCTATGAAAGAAGAAGCGAAACAGGAAGGAAGAACCCCAAGTCAGAAGAATGCAAGTCCAGGAGATAATTCAAGGAAGCAGTGAGGTTTGGAGGAGCCCGGCAGAATGTGGGCAAGCTGTATTTACATGACTCAGTTTCAATTTGACTGCTGCTTCTCAAAGTTGTAGGGAACAAACTAGACAGTCCATACGAAATTATTCTGCACACTACAAAATATTTAGGAGACCCTGCTCATCATGGTCACGAATCAAGATGACTTGAACCCAGGGCTCAAGGTGAGGGCAGACCTCTAAGAAGTCTGAGAGGGAAAGTGCCCACAGAAGAATTCCTGCAGAACAGACCAGGTAGACAAAGAACATGAGAGAATGACCTGCAAGTGGGACTCTTCCTGGTAGTTCCCTTGAAGGAAGCTATTATATCTTCATATCTTCACGGTCTTTGAGATTTATTTGTATCTATTTTATCAGCTCCCTCAAATGTTTTACAGATTATAATAGGAAGAAAAAACAAAATCTTTGTAGCTCCAAATTCCTAACACAGTACTCCACACACAGCTGACATTTAATAAACATATATTAAATGAAACGATTAACTGTCGTTCCCTTTAGAGGACTAAGACAGATGGTAACTAAACTTGAGACTCAAGAATGAAAAGAGGGAAAACTACGTGAAGTACCATAATTCAAAAGGTCAAGACCAAAGGAAGCGGATCACATGGTGATGGGGCACATGGCATCATGCTCATAGGTGCTTCCTCGAAGGGGACATAGACTTGAGTTAGAGCCCTAGTCTGCTTCTTACCAGCCATGTGACAAACTGCTGATCCTCTCTGCACCTCCAAACCCTGGGTGCATCCAAAAGATGTTGGAGGAATACTTACCGAAGAGTTGTGGGAATTAATTGAGATTCCTACGCATGTAGAGTCCTTAGCACAGTGCCCAGCAGGGAATAAACCCACAATAAGTGTTAAGAGAAACAGTAATAAAATACTTAAAAATGAAAAACTTTTTAAAACACCTTTGTCATGCCTGGGATGAGAGAAAATCTGTGTCAAGAGAACCACACCTTGTGGGATCCTAAATACATCATATTTTACCCTGAAATTCTCATAAATCATTATATCAACGGTGGTTGTAACAGCCATCACTACATCCTCATCTGTGGGTCTGGAAGAACCCTCGAGATAGGGTTTGGTTAATTCCACAGGAGACTCGTGAACAGAAGGATGGCTACAAACAGAGGCAGTGGTTTCTGTGGTACAAAATCTACCTTAAAAACATTTTTTTTTTCTTATCTCTACCGAGGGATGACAAGATTGCAAATCCCTCAGCAGGCTGGGATTTCCCATCAAGTCCAGCATCAAAGTAGTTTATTACAAAATTCTTCTTTCTTCCTATAAGAAACTGAAAGTCCAAAGGAGAATGTATTGTTAAATTAAACCCTTAGCTAACATACACAGGGAGGCACTTGTGGAAGTGGCAACTCCACTTCCCTTTCCCACTTAGAATACATAACATTTACTACATTTAAGGCTTTACACACACACACACACACACACACACACACACACACACACACACACACAAGACAGAGAGGACTCAAAGGGAGAGAAAAATACTAGCCACCAACTACTGAGACATTTCATATCACACATTACAATGAGATTGGCAGTGCTTTCTTTGTGCCTGAAAAATACACAATCTTGTAAACATGGTAAAGTCCTACCCATGTGATTTGGTTAAAAAGAAACCTTGAATTAAGAAAATATGATTTATTGTGCAACATATTTAAGTAAAAAACTCTATTACTTTTAATTCATTATGGAGATTGTGCATTTAAAGTCCTTTGGGTCTGCTTTGTGAACAGATTAAGCACATTGAAAATTAGCACTAATTATAATTAGCATTGATCATACCTCCAAATAAATGTTCTAATTTTTATAATGTACTTTTTAAAAGTAGGTTCAAAACATATTAATTTTTTTTAAAAATGCCTTTCTCCACTGATTGCACTAAGGTAAAGTCAATTTTAATGCATCTTAGGCAAACTAATTAGAAATCATGAGAATTTTATACTAGTAGGATTTTAAAATAGTTGAAAATAACTTTATTTGCTATTTGATTGCTACCACAATTCTTCAAGCTTTCATTTTGATCATCTCCACTGGCTATACTTACAAGCACCCAGAGACTAGGCAATTTGCCCCTGCTGTTCTGTGAGTTGGTTGAAAATATAAGATTAGAACCTGAAAGGCTAGAGTTACTAGTATAGTGCCTGACCCAGTTACTATAACAAAATGAGTTAACCTCTGTTTCCTAGCAGTTTACTTTTACATATTGAGTTAACCTCTTACTCTCAGAAGTCAAATTTCTGGCAACATCAGGGATTCTTTTTAGAACAAACTGTATACAGAAAAGTAGAGAAAAAATTTGCCAAGTACCCAAAACAGCCATGAAAATGCTTCATTTCCCAGGAGAAGGCCTGAAATCCTCATAAAGAATTTATTTATCCTTACCTACAAATGTTTCTTAAAAGACTTGTTTATCTGTGGTTCAAAATAAGCAGGTTGAAAGTAGTACTGATGTCTGAGCAACTAAAGGTACAAATAGTAATTGTACATAAAGTAAAGCCACATTAGATAATCATATCAATGACTCTGGTTAGTATGATCAAATAGACTGATGTTTAGCAAACTCTTTCCTTTTCCTTCTCTGTGTTACTTAGGTTAGGTTCAGTATGTGACCTACTTTGACCAATGGAATGGAGTCAGATGGATACAAGAAGAGACTTGAAATGTGCTTGCACCCTTGGACTAGCTCTATTGTGCCTCTTCCATCACTGTAAGAAAAGCTTTCCTTGGTTTGCTGCCCCTTCATATTGGACCCCACAACCAAGCCCAATCCACAATAAGAACGCAAGGTTAGATAGGCTTGGGATATAGCCTACTAGAAAAATCCCTAGCCAATTCCTCAGCACCTGGGGAAATGAAAATGAATGAAAATCATTTTAAGCCATTGAGTTGTGGGATTATTTGTTACACAGCAATAGCTGTCTGATGCAGACATAAAGAAAAGGTTAAGAGATGTTTCAACTGTCTCTGCTTAAGGCAGTTACATTTTTAGTAGAATTTTTATCAGGAGCTATTAAAGTATTTTTAAAGTTTAGCATTTGAAGAGAGTAACTTTCAACTGAATGGAAAATTCATGTATATGAAAGCATCCCCAAGCCACTACTTAACAACGTAATGCATAGTTCTTATGAGTTGTGTGTCCAGGAAAAGAGAACGAGAACTTTCTTTAAATAAAGTCTGCTTAGCTTTGCTGAACAGTTGTCCTGGATCCAGAGTTAATATACTTCCATCTGAGATTTCACACTGATGGTAAGAAATAGTCACATGATGCTGTGGACTGAGTAAACAAATCAACCACACAGGAAACTCCAAGGCCTGCATAGTGAAAATGAAAGAAAACCCTTGCTTTCTCAAAAAATCCTGCTTCACACCTGCACAGCGTGAAGTAAAAAATTGAGACTTGACGCTAGAATCCCATGGATATGACTTGCTGCCACTTCGATGTTACCAAGCACTTACTGGGCATTTCCTGTGCATGGCAGGCCTTTGTACTGGGTGTTTTCCTGTTATTACTTCAGTAAATCATACAGCCACTCTAAGAGGTCTGTATTGTTACCATCAGCACTTTAGAGACTTGGAAAAACAGAAATGTAAAGAGTATGAATAACGTGACCACGCTGCAGAGCCAGGAAGTGGTCAGGCGATTTGGAGCCAGTATGTCTTACTACAGACCAGTGTCCTTGCTCATACCCTGTTGTATGAGAAAACAGTTCCAGAATCTTCATTTGAATATCAGAACCTGCCATAGAAATCTTACCACAAAGCTACCTTCCAACCTTTTCTCCTCCAAACACAGTGACATCTAGAGAAATACTCTATTGCTCCCTCTCAACCCCTGAAGGCCTACTTGTCATCAGATACTCAACATGCCCACAGAGTTATTTCCAGCACCCTTTAGAAATCAGTAAACAAGACAAGGGATTTGATCCACTCATGATCAAAGATTAATAAGATAGTGTCAAAAAGACACAGGGGTCAAAGTGGCCTAAGACAGGGCAATTTGAGCAAAAAGAATAATGACTGCAGTAGATAACCAATGTCCAAAAAAGTATGAGTTCATAATAATACTTACAAGGAAAGATTTCATTTCTCTTTACTAGAGGTTGCAAGGACACAAATTTATTACCCTACAAATTTATAAACATGGAAAAAGAATCAAGCATTTATCTTGTCTCTTTTGTGCAAACTGTATGTCAAGGTACTCAAACAGTAGATGAGGGGGAATTCCTTTTTATTTGAGAATTCCAGTCAATAGATGTAGAAGACATAACAGAATTAGAAAAATCAGCATTATCTAATTTCAAAGAGAAAGAATGGATCTAGGCAATGATTATCAATGGATACTACATTCATCCAATACTTTGGCCACCTGATGAGAAGAGCTGACTCATTTGAAAAGACCCTGATGCTGGGAAAGATTGAGGGTAGGCGGAGAAGGGGATGACAGAGGATGAGATGGTTGGATGGCATCACCACCTCAATGGACATGAGTTTGTGTAAACTCCAGGAGTTGGTGATGGACAGGGAGGCCTGGTGTGCTGCAGTCCATGGGGTCACAAAAAGTCAGACATGACTGAGTGACGGAACTGAACATTCATCAGGTGAGAGGATAATGGGGAACTTTATAAAGGAATCAAGCTGACACCTCCTGACTGAGTAATCTTGAGTAGTGCCAATGAGGGAGGGACAGTCAGATACCAAGTTCTTGTTGAAGGAAGATAAAGGTACACAGCACCAATTATGAGATATTTTCCCCAAAGTAAACAAGTAAACAAACAAGGCTGAATCTAATCACATCTATAGACCTAATATCCAATTTACAGAAAACACAGGTTGTAGAGGAACCAGTGAAAGATTAATACACCATGAGAAAGCCACCAGCTAAATCCACAATATGGACACCTGAATCTACACATGACCTCATTTTGAAACTATTTACTTCAGATCAGGACTTGAACCCATGTGCTGGGCTTGAACTCAGCCAAATCCTTGCTTGGGACTCTAACCAATGTGGCTGGGACTCAAGCCCAGTCAAAATCCATGGTCTTCCAATTGAGATAAAAGATCTGGTTTCAGAACCTAATAAGCTCAGGTTCTTGACATCTCATCACAGAAAGAATTCAGTGATAGACAAAGTGATAGGTAAGAAGTGGATTTATTCAGAGAGAAACATACTCCACAGAGTATGGGCCATCACAGAGGGCTAGAGCAGTGGCCCTGAAATGTGGTGTGGGAAGTTTTTATTTTTATGGGTTGGGTAATTTCATAGGCTAATGAGTGGGAGGATTATTCCAACTATTTTGGGGAAAGAGTGGAGATTTCCAGGAATAGGGCCACTGCCCACTTTCTGGGCTTTTGAAGGTGCCTAGGAACTGTCATTGCACCTCTGGCTGTGTCATTTAGCTTGTTGATTGAGGATCAAAGTCTAGTTCAAGTTGACTTGTCTGACCTCAGACCCATTTGATTCTAATTGGTTTATGGTGTGTCCTTGAGTTATGTCACTCTTTCAAAGGTTGTGCCCTGCCCCCTTCCCTCCTGTTTCAATTTTGCCAATAAGTCAAAAGTAGGAGGGGGAAAAACCAGAATAGCTGGGAAAGAAGGACAATAATAAAACATAAGACTTAAGAGACCAAATAATCACTTCAAAATGTAGACTCTGTTTAGATCCTGATTTGAGAGACAGGTAAGGGAGCAAACTAAAAACATATCCCTTCTCAGGCAGCATTAGTGGTAAAGAACCTGCCTGCCAATTCAGAGACATAACATACACAAGATCCCTGGGTTGGGAAGATCCCATGGAGGAGAGCACAGCCACCCACTTCAGTATTCTTGCCTGGAGAGTCCCATGGACAGAGGAGCCTGCCAGGCTACAGTCCATGGGGTTACAGAATCAGACATGCAAAAAAACTGAAACAACTTAGCATGCACACATAGGCTGACTCTTATATTAATCCTTAATATTAATATTCATTCTATTAGGTATGATGAAATAATAATTACTTTTTTAAAAAACAATCCTCAGTTAGAAGTTCACACTGAAGACTTCTGAGATAAAATGACATAATATCTAGGATTTGCCTTAAAGTACTCCAGAAACAGGAAAAATAAAGGACATGATATGATATTAGATAATTAAGGTTAGCAAACTGTAGCTAATTCTTGAAGTTCAGAAAATACATGAAGATACATTATACTACCTTTGTATACATATGCGTTCGAATTGTCATACTAAAATAATGTATAAAAGGGGGAAAAAAAACTAACACATGACAGCTAAAACTCTTTTAGTTCTAGGGACTGTTAGTCATGTTTCACTTAGTTTTTACTTGCCTCTCTGGTCTTACTCTTTATTTTCAAAATTATCACTTTAGTTCAATCGACTCTTTGCAACGCCATGGACTGCAGCACGCCAGGCTTCCCCATCCATCACCAACTCCCAGAGCTTACTCAAACTCATGTCCACTGAGTCGGTGATGCCACCCAACCATCTCAACCTCTGTCATCCCCTTCTCCTCCCGCCTTCAATTTTTCCCAGCATCAGGGTCTACTCCAAGGAGTCAGTTCTTCACATCATCAGGTGGCCAAAGTATTGGAGTTTCAGCTTCAGCATCAGTCCTTCCAATGAATATTCAGGACTGATTTCCTTTACGACTGACTGGTTGGATCTCCTTGCAGTCCAAGGGACTCTCAAGAGTCTTCTCCAACACCACAGTTCAAAAGCATCGATTCTTTGGCTCTCAGCTTTCTTTATAGTCCTACTCTCACATCCATACATGACTACTGGAAAAACCATAGCTTCGACTAGATAGACCTTTGTTGGCAAAGGAATGTCTCTGCTTTTTAATATGCTGTCTAGGTTGGTCATAACTTTTCTTTCAAGGAGCAGGCATCTTTTAATTTCATGGCTGCAGTCACCATCTGCAAAACAAAGTCTCTCATTGTTTCCATTGTTTCCCCATCTATTTGCCATGAAGCGATGGGACTGGATGCCATGATCTAGGTTTTTTGAATGTTGACTTTTAGGCCAGCTTTTACACTATCCTCTTTCACTTTCATCAAGAGGCTCATCAGTTCCTTTTCACTTTCTGCCATAAGGGTGGTGTCATCTGCATATCTAAGGCTATTGATATTTCTCCCAGCAATCTTGATTCTAGCTTGTGCTTCATCCAGCCTGGCATTTTGCAAGATGTACTCTTGCTTGCTTGCTAAGTTACTTCAGTCATGTCCAACTCTTCGTGACCCCATGGACTGCAGCCTACCAGGCTCCTCTGTCCATGGGATTTTCCAGGCAAGAGTACTGGAGTGGGCTGCCATTGCCTTCTCCGCATATAAGTTAAATAAGCAGGGTGACAATGTACAGCCTTGACGTACTCCTTTCCCAATTTGAAACCATCTGCTGTTATATTTACAGTTCTAACTGCTGCTTCTTGACCTGCATACACATTTCGCAGGGTAAATTTTCAAAATTTTATATACTTTTTAAAATTATAAAAATTATAATTTTTATAATTTTCAAAAGTATAGTTTTGTATTAAATAACTAAGCTTGAGAGAAGTGTTTCCTAAAACAAGAGTCAGTGAAACAAAAATTAAAAAGAAATAGAACTGAGAGCATTAAAATTCATTCACTTAATAAATATTTGAGTCCCTATTTGACTTCTCCTCATGAGTCCAGGGGGAAATCTGTGGAAGAGACATAGGTTCTTCTCGTTAAAATAGTGGTTGCTAAAAATCTGGCAAATATCAGTTTCTCCCTCAGGGTCAGGAATAAGGATGTGGTAACAGATGCAATTTCCTAAATCAACTTTATAAAACTTAACTGCAGAGTCATATCAAACTGATTCTGACAGGGTTTATGCTGAGCCCAGGCCATTCTGCACCAGCTCATTAAATGTTAACTGTGAATCAAGTGTGTGCAAGCAACCTAAGAAGCTCAGTCATCTCCGACTCTGTAACTACACAGACTGTAGCCCACCAGGCTCTACTATCCACAGGATTCTCCAGGCAAGAATACTGGAGTGGGTTGCCATTTCTTCCTCAAAGGGATCTTATTGACCTGGGGATCAAACCTGGGTCTCCTGCATTGGTAGGTGGATTCTTTAGCACTGCATCACCTGGGAAAGTCCTTGAACAAAGCACATGCAGAGATAAATAGTATCCAAAGACCAGAATGGGGATATATCACAGTTCACATGGTCAGGAGTACCAGGGAGAGGAAAGCAAAAATGCTCAGGAAGACTGGAACATTCCACCATTACCACCATTGCCTCCACCCCCAGAGGAAAAAACAATTCAAGACAGACAGGATTTCAGTGAGGAACACTGCATGCTAAACCCAGAGCAAGAAGGAAGAAGAGTCAGAAAAACAAAGAGGAAACTCTTCGGATTATCAGTTCTACATTTTGTGGTGTAGACAAAACAGCTGACCACACCAGGGCTGTGGTAAAGGATTCCATGTTTTACATTTCAAGATGCCAGTTTAGACCATTTCAGTCTCCAACATTAATCTCTCTTTTTCGATGGCAGAGTTCTACTCATTCAGTGTCTTGCACTGAAGGATCATGTTAACTGCGGCAGGATAACCTCCTATTAACAGCCCACATTTAGAGCCGGATGGCTTGAGACTGTATCCTAGCTTTGCCACCTAGTTGCTCTCTGACGTTAGAAAACTTCCTTAACCTCGCTAAGCCTGCTTCCTCATCTATAAAATGGAAATAACTCTAGTACCTAGGGTCTGACACTTAAGGTCTGATTAAATAACATGTTTAAAGAGCTTACAGTAAGTGCTTGTTATTATACAGTGTCTATATAAAAGACACTCTAGATTTTGAAGATTTGATTCTTAAAAAAAAGAATATAGAGTATCTAAATTTTTATGTGTTTACATATAGAAATGATAATATTTTGAACATAGTAGCAGAATTTATTTCACTTTTACTTCTATCACTTTTTAAACTTTTTAGTGTAGCTACTAAGACATTTATAAATACGTGTGACTGGCATTCTACTGGACAGGACTGCTCTAGAAGGTTGATCTTTGAAACCAGAGATCCATCATCTCTCCCTCTATCCAGAGCTGCAAATTAGGTTTACCTGAATTTAAGAATATCTGTGTATATATGGTCAATAACGTAGTCTCCACACATTCCACAGTCCTGTAAAGAACAATGATCTTCCTTAGGTCTTTCTTCACCAAGAGAAGGCTCTGCCCATCTATAAGCCTTCAGTTGACAATGTACATGCTCCTGAGATCTGAAATGAATGGCGGTCCCTAACTGACACCTAGGATCTTTCCTGCACCTTCTGAAGGCATCAAGAGTTGAAAAGCATTAAGCCTATAAAGTCCATTTCATAAGCTTGTTACCTTTTTCTGAGTATCATCAGAGCAACCTAACCAGCTTTCTCTCCCTACTCCCCATTTGCTTACATCATCATTCTACCCTAGGTGGGATGCTCACAATGACTTACACAAAAACCAAATCTGAGCACTCCGCAAGCAAACTGCTAAAGCAGGGGTCCCCAGGTTCTGGGATCTAATGCCTGATGATCTGAGGTGAAGCTGATGTAATAATAATAGAAATAAAGTGCACAATAAATGGAAAGTGCTCGAATCATCCCGAACCCATCTCCCCCTCCCCAAGCCCATAGAAAAACTGTCTTCTGTGAAACTTGTCCCTGGTGCCGAAAAGGTTGGGCCTGATATACTAGAGGTTTCTGGGTGTATCCTTAGAGAGTCACGCCCACTTCAGCTCTGCTCTCTTAACACCCTACATCTTCACCAAGGCTGCTTGTGCAGTAACTTTGTTTAATCAGTGAAGATGCCAGGGACTGCCATGAATTATTTTTTGCCTGACTAACACTGCAAATATTCTTATTCTGCCTCATGCTCACCTACCATGGAAGATGTGGCCTATAGTGGTCTGTCACATGCAAGGAAATAAATGAACATTCACTGAGGGCTTATCACGTATGAAATACTATTCTGAGTTACCACATTTTATTTTTTAGTCCCCTCAACAACTCTGTGAGATATGTTTACTTACACTTTCCCACAGATGAAGATGTTAAAATTCAAATATATGTCCACAAAACAGCTCCCTATAGCTCTGACTTGTGCATACTTTGGGTGTTAAAAATCAGAGACCTCTAGCCAAGGGAGCGACAGCCTGTCTCCACCTGAACAGGGAGAACCTGGGCTCTGGCTTGTCCTTGGACCCGCACAAGGACTTCAGCCCCAAGCATCCAGTGTCTTCAAAGCAACATATGAAAGCACTCAGGTGAAAAACAGTTTCTCCAAAGGCTACTGCAGTGTGAAACAACTAAAGATGACCTGGCCTCAAAGAGATGGTGATTTGCATTAAACTTCCCTTCCTTTTCTTTTTTCACATGCCTGGCAGGCCAGCAGTAGATCAGAAAGCCATAATCACTATTCCAGTTTTGAAACCGCACTGTCCTCCTTCCCCAAGAAGATGGAATAAAACATACAGCCAGCAGGCTCTGGGTACCAGTAAATTATACCCCCACACACCTCTGGATGTCAGAGGGGTGTTGCTCTCAGCAGGCATCTGGGAGAAATGGGGATAGAATGCTGAAATCTGTACCAGCCCAGAAACTGAAGGTGCCCTAAGGAATCAAACCCCAGTTTAACAACAAAGGATTTACCTTTTCTATCCTTCGCATATCGGTGTCATTATGGAAGATTTCACATACTGGTGTCATTATGAAAGATTTGAGCACATATGGAGATAATTACATCAGGAAGCAGAAAAGAAAGTAGCCCAAACACAGTGGAGGGGTGTCACAGAATTCTTAAAGAGGCAGATAGTTACCCTGAGGCTTGAAAGAATACAAGTGGGTACATTATTACCCAGAAATCGTCTAATGGTCACCTGATCACAAATAAACATGAAGGCGTTCTTGTCCTGTGTGCTCTCAATGCCCCCTCTATTTCCTATTACCCCACAAATCACTATTCTTATTAATGCTATAATTAATTGTCTCTGGGCAATGAACCTGTTAAAAATATCATTTAAGCTGGTCTGCAAACCATCATTAATATTCTCATCACAAAAATACCTATGACTTAATACTACAGCCAGAATTAAAAGTCATCACGTGTTTCAAAAGGAGAAAAAGACAATTATATTCTCTCTTTGAAGTTAGTGATGACTGTGCCCCTGATTGATTCATGTGGGCCAACAATTCTAAGAAGCAGGACTGTTTTCTCTGCTTTAACACATTCCTTCAGTAGAGTGGGCAGTCAGCAAAGATGTGGTTTCTTTTAAATGAGAGATGCTTTATAAACAAAATTACCTTTCTATAGGGAAACTCTTATTACTGTATCATTTCAAAGATTAATGCAAAAAAACCCAGTGATTTTAATCCTTATTTTTAAGAAACAGAATGCCCCATATCCCATCTAATACGCAATTAACTTTATAAAACTTGCCTTTAAAAAATTCTATTGAAATATGAGATTAAGGAATTGAGCCATCAGGAATATTGGTTCTTATAAAATAAAACAGTGACTGTCTATGATATAGGAAAAATAAAAGGAAAAAACTGTCAAAATGGTTATTTTTAAAATCTGAAAACTGTAAATTTAGTTTCTATCTTGAAAAAACATACTGAGCCTAGCTATAAGACCATTTGACTTACCTGGAGCAGGCAGAAAAATGTACTTAAATTGACAGATGATTAGAAAATATTTATATTATAATGAACATTAATAGGACATTTCAAAAGCACATTCATGCCATCTTTCTCTCAAAAATATTGTAATTTATTCAGTTCCACCAAGGTAATAAACTTCTTTCTTCAAAAATATTGGTCTATCATAGGTTAAACTAACAGCCATCACAAGGTGAAAAAATGCAGTTTTATCAGGTCAGGGCTCGGGGATAAGCCACAGGGAATTTTCTCTGTGACACAGTGGCAAGCTATACAAATGAAAAGGAAATATGAGAAACAGAGCTGAAATATAGCTTTGTGAATTACACCAGCTTGGTTGTGACTAACTTGAAAGAAAGAAACATGACAACTGTCTATAAAAATTAAAAATACATGCAGGGATTAAAAAATACACTATATACATTATAATAATAGAAATTATCTTATGTGCATTCTATTCAGTAGAAAATGGCAGAAACAGCAGCCAAAAAGGTCTAAAACTGAAAACTGATCAACTCTTAAGGCTACATTTCAATGATTATAATAGAGACTATCACTAATTTTTTAAAAATTTCCCCCTTAACTCTTTTTTTAATTTTAAATTTATTTTTTAATTGAAAGATAATTTCTCTGTATAACAGGCTCCAGTTTCATCCACCTCATTAGAACTGATTCAAATGTATTCTTTTTAATGGCTGAGTAATACTCCATTGTGTATATGTACCACAGCTTTCTTATCCATTCATCTGCTGATGGACATCTAGGTTGCTTCCATGTCCTGGCTATTATAAACAGTGCTGCGATGAACATTGGGGTACACGTGTCTCTTTCAATTCTGGTTTCCTCAGTGTGTATGCCCAGCAGTTCAAGATGGGGAACATGTGTATACCTATGCCCAGCAGTTCAGGATGGGGAACATGTGTATACCTGTGGTGGATTCATGTTGATGTACGGCAAAACCAGTACAATACTGTTAAGTAATTAACCTCTAATTAAAATAAATAAATTTTAAGAATAAATAAATAAAATTTTTTAAAAAAGAAAGATAATTTCTTTACAGGATTGTGTTGGTTTCTGCCAAACATCAACCTGAATCAGCCATTCAGTTCAGTTCAGTTTGGTCGCTCAGTCGTGTCCGACTCTTCGCGACCCCATGAATCACAGCACGCCAGGCCTCCCTGTCCATTACCAACTCCCGGAGTTCACTCAGATTCACATCCATCAAGTCAGTGATGCCATCCAGCCATCTCATCCTCTGTCGTCCCCTTCTCCTCCTGCCCCCAATCCCTCCCAGCATCAGAGTCTTTTCCAATGAGTCAACTCTTCGCATGAGGTGGCCAGAGTACTGGAGTTTCAGCTTTAGCATCATTCCTTCCAAAGAAATCCCAGGGCTGATCTCCTTCAGAATGGACTGGTTGGATCTCCTTGCAGTCCAAGGGACTCTCAAGAATCAGCCATAGGTATCATTAATTTTTGAATAGCAGTAGAATAACTTACAATCCTGAAAAGAAAAAATTTCTCTATTTTACTTACCATTGATCAGCCTTTCAAAAATAGAGTGCTAAATTAGGCTTTTTTATTTCATACAGAACATGGACAAGCTGGAGTCAAAGAAAGGCAATACACTGAGTTGAGAGGGTAACTGCTGAATCATGGAGACATGGATAAAGACATTCAGTTGCTAAAAGAAAATAAAAGACTTGAAAAGGAAGAAATAGGGAACGGTTGTTCAATTGTTGTAAGAAATATTTAGTTTAGATTTACTTGAAAATCAAAGGAGAAATGGTGAACAGGACACAAAAGGGAGTTAAACCCCAAAGTTTTAATCTATTAAAGAGACAATATGTAATTAAGTGTCCCATGACGTTTCTTAAAGTTATTTAACTCTATGAATCCTATGGTCAGAGAATTCAGCAAACATTTCATAGAAGTCTTCTTTCTCCTATTGGTTATAGTGATAACTCCCTCAAAAAATGGTTTCATTCTTTCCAAAACATGTATGCTGATTTGAAATTCTTTCATAAAAGTTCACTGAGGTAGAGGGACAAAAATAAAAGCAAAAAATCTTAAGAAACAATAAAACATTTCAACAAATTCCCTTAAGAACATTGAATAAGCAAGTTTCATGAATTTAGGTGTATCCAGAACTGAAAAAGCATGGGTATCATTAGGCCTTTCTCAAGCAAATTCTACAATTATATAAAATTGTGTGTGGGCTATATTTTTAGGCCATTCCTTTACTAATCACGTATCATGAACCAATTTTATTTTCTTCTCTCAACTGATTATGTGGCTCAAGAAGTTGAGATCAGGTCTCACTAATCTCTCTGTCAAAATACAAAGCATTGCCTGACATCCAGCTGGCGCTCAAAAAACGTTTCTTCAGCCAAAATGAATTCTCATAGGAATGAATTCCACACGGGAGCCACAACAATGTTAATTGTCAGTGAGGTGCTCTACAGTGAGTGAGATATGGCTCTGGCCAAACTCAAAGACCAACATGTAGCTGACTAGTGCATATCCCAGTGAGAAGAACAGAAAGACACAAGCCAAGCCAGCATGACATGGGCAACTGGATGTTCCAGCTTTGGACCACAAGGCACAGCATTGGGAAATATAGGAACAGAGAGTCAACCAGTGTTGCAACAGAGAAGTAAACAGTCTGTGTAAAAGAGGCATAGTAGCAGGGGATTAGGGGCAAGATTCAGTCACTAAGTGGGTCTTATCTATAAAAAGCAGGGCACCAATACAGAATAAATGCAATGCATATCTGACAGAACACACCAAGGCTGGGTATAGGAACGAACACAGGACCTGGTAACCACAGCTAAAGCCAACTCTCATTCAAAGGAAAAAAAAGCAGCAGCTTACTCAATAGAACCCAAGTAAGCCAATTAAAAGAAAACAAATGGTAGAAGAATACTGGTCCTAAGTCATTAAAATGAGGGTTTTTAGATTTGGGGGGCTAGGAAAAGGGTTATTTTCAGATCTCAGGGAAAGTCTAAACATACTGAAATGTTTTAAAAGCTCTAGGGTTAGGGACTTTCCTGGTGATCCAGTGGCTAAGTCTCCAGGTTCCGAATGCAGACGGCCTAGGTTCTATCCCTAGTCAGGGAGCTAGATCCCAAATGCTGCAACTATGACCTGATGTAGCCAAATGAATAAATGAATAAAGCTCTAGGTTAATGTGCAAAATAGATAGCAGTGGGAAGTACAGGAAGCCCAGCTCAGTGCTCTGTGATGACCTAGATGAGTGGGATGGGGGTTGGTGGGAGGGAGGCACAAGAGGGAGGGGACATATATCTATTTATAGCTGAACCATGTTGTTTACAGCAGAAAGTAACACAACATTTTAAGGCAATTATCTTCCAGTTAAAATTTTAAATTTTTTTTTAAATTTAAAAGAAAAATAAGCTCCAGATAAAGGGATGAGGATTGAGGTTGTTTCATAAGCCTTATGTTTTGAACATTTTTTTAAATATCAACATGGTACACTTAGCCACACATACTTCTGGAGATTTATAGAAGTGAACATGTAAACATAACTCTTAAGAAGTTGTGGGTCTACAAATTCAGGGCCAACTGGTATTCCCTAAATTGAGAACAACGTATTAATAATATTCCTGTCATTAGGCCAAGATGCAGAAGGGACTGCTAAATGTCAGAATGCCAAATTAACTCACAGTTCTAACAGTCAGGACACCAGAGGTTTGCCCATAGGAAGCTGAAAAGTTTTGGTGGAACTCAAAGGATTCCACAGTGTATTAGAGCATGGAAATTTTGTTATATAATCAGAGCTTTAAATATGCCACACAAATAATACACTCTTTGAGGAAATGCTTTTCTTCTCTTCTGCCTTTATCTCAAATGGTTTCATCCTGCACAATGATTAGAAACTGCTTACATGTAAGTAAATACCAAAATTAAAAGTCATAAGTGCTAAGGACTTCCTTCATGGTCCAGTGGCTAAGACTTCACACTCCCATTGCAGGGGCCCAGGGTCGATCCCTGGTCAGGGACTTAGATCCCACATGCTGCAAATAAGACCCAGCACAGCCAAATAAATAAAAATAAAAAGTAAATACTTTTTATAAGTCATAAGTGCTAAAAAATGCAAAGATAATCCACATTCCTCTACTCAAATTCTCTAAAATATAAACTACCACTAAAGGAGATTTTATTTCTTATTCTATAAATTCTATAATTTCCTTTAGCAGTGAATAGTTTAATATATACATGACACAATGTGAAAGAAGATCTAGACCCAAATTAACATATACTGAACTTTAAATAACCCAAGAAATATTTGTACAACACTAAAAAGTGCAGAACGAATTTAAATTTCAAGAACTTGCTATCACGATGTACAATCTAGAATGGCAAATAAAAGTCCACATAAATAGCAGACTTTAGCCCTGATAACCACGTCTGTAGTAGTATCCTCCACACACAAGCCTCTCTTTAATAATAGCCCCTTATTCTCTTTAACAGGAAGAAAAAGTTTATTGTATTCCTAAACACAATTGATAATTTGTATTTACTTGTTTGTTTACTCATTCAATGCCTGTCTCCAGGACTTCACTGTCTGTTCCATGAGGTCAGGGAAGGTGACAGTTCTGTTTACCACTAAGCAACTATCCTAGCACATGGTAGGTATTCATTAAAATTGATAGATTGATTGGCCAAATCTGTGAGTAAACACTTCTTTCTGTTAGGTTGACAGATCTTATATAGACACAGCAATCAGAAAAACTTGCCTTTCAAACCAACCAAGTACAAAGAAACCACATAATGTGTATCCACAAGAAAAGTAACAGATACAATTAAATAGACAACTAGCTAGATGTGGACACAAAAGCAGATAAAACTACTCCCTCACCCACATTTACAAATATATTTAGAGGAATTGAGTACATTAATATATTCCTAGTGGCATAATTGTTGGCAAGACTTACAAATCAATGAAAAAACAATGAACAGGTTTTGTTTCTCTAGATTTATTGTAAAAATTAAATACTGATAAATATTTGCAAACAAGGACTCCAAATAGTATTTCATCCTTTTAATTCTAGGTTATTATAATTTTACAATCAGATCTTTATTTTTAGACTCCATGGAATAGTATAACAAAAATAAACTCTGGCAGTGAAAATGAGTCGTGTTTCAAACCTACATATGCCAGCTATCATACCTCCTTCCAACTGTGAATAAGGAATATTATATTATGCATGAAGAATTTAATAGGATGTTTTGATATAGTTACAATTCAGGTACAGTTAACTATGTAAAGCACTTATTAGAAGTATGAGGGTCTCTTGGGAAGTGAACGTGGTGTGTATTATGGAAGGATAGGATGAAGGAACACACAAAGTGAAAAGATTTCACTTCTGGCATCATTTCTAAAGATGAGAACTATTACAGTCAGCAATCCACCAAAAAAAAAAAAAAAGAAACTACTAAGAATTAACAAGCAATTTTATCACAAGCAGACAGTGCCTAGGTATAAATTCAGCTCCATTATCCCAGTGTAATATCATGTTGATTTACTATATATTTCACATGCTAGCTAGAAATTCATCTATAAAATATATCTCAAAATGTCTTTTGAATTAAGACAATGATGACCCTACCTACGTCATAGCTCTGGTCTCCAGAGGGGTGAAATCTGTGCTATAAAGAAGAAAGGCTTGATTTTTGCATGCGGTTGCTTAGCATCAAGTACTTTTATGTCAAAAGACAAATGGCACCAATAAAACAGCTTATTTCAAAGGCTACCAATCAGCCCTAGAAAAGTCATGACCCACTGCCAACTTCCCAGAGCAATTCTCGGTTGAATTTGATATTTATTGTTGTTATGATTCTCCACACAATGAATCCCTCAGAACCCCTATCCCTTGGTATTTTTAACTCCAATACTTCACTTTCCAGCTATAACTTTTTTTCCTTTCACCTACTGGTAAATATACTCATTTTCCCTTTGTCTTCAAATAGAACTGCAGTTCTTTCCTGAATCGTCTACATCTTGTGCCCACTAATTTTTCCTAATCTTGTGTGTGTGCGTGTTCATGTGTGTGCACATGCGTGCATACGCACGCGCACACAGCAGGCTGCTGATGCTCTGAGGTCTTTTCTCAGATTCACATCCTCCACCACCTCCCCCAACAGAACAGATCTGTCTTTCTCCTCACAACCTCCCCAACAGTTCTCGTTCTACTTCCCAGTTCTGAATGGTCCTCGTTCTGCAACTGATATATCTGTACCCCACTGCCAGTCTGAGTTTCTAAGGACAGGACATATACTCAACCACAACAACTAATTAATAGCAGGTCTCAGTAAGTGCAAGATTGTGAGCAAGTGGCTGAACCTCTGAGAAGTGGGTGAGAAAGAAAGAGAAGCTAGAAACATTGCAAGTTCTGAAAGCAGGCACAGCACAGTGGTTAAGAAGAAAAACTCCAGAACAAATTGCCAAGGTTCAAATCCCAGCCCAGCCATCTTCTAGTCCTCAGGAAAAGTACCTAGCCAGTGAATGTCACGAGGAATACCTGAGTTAATATATATTAAACACTTAGAAAAGTGCCTTTAAGGATTCTAAACATGCTGCATGCTGGAAATTAACACAGTGGATTAACCCTTTAAGAATTCTAGCTTCCCTAAGCTAATAAAATTCAAGTTATCAGTAAAATCACAAGTTTAAAAATTTTTTTACAGTTTTCTTATTGAAAGGAAGCAAACCCACAGATGCTTAGACCTCTGCCTCTGGTAATGCCAATTTGTGCACTCCTGAGTTCACACATGAAAACCAAGAAGTCACTTAAAATATGAACAAAATTAACTCCAGTTACATGAAACACTGCCACTTTTTAAACTTATCAATTATACACATTTTCTCCAGAATGCTATAGGACAATAACACATCATCAGCCTTTCTCTCAGATTGGTGGTGGTGGTGGTGTAGTCGCTAAGTCGTGTCCAACTCTTGCAATCCCATGGACTGTAGTCTGCCAGGCTCCTCTGTTCATGGCATTCTCCAGGCAAGAATACTGCAGTATGTTGCCATTTCCTTCTCCAGGGCATCTTCCTGACCCAGGAATTGAACCAGGGTCTCATGCATTGCAGGCAGATTCTTCACCAACTGAGCTACAAGCCCCCCAAATTTGGGGAGCAAATGGGAAGTAAAGAACAAGGTGGAATTTTTCTAACAAGACTAATATGCAAAAGTACTGAAAAACAAACGGGAACTTGAGTCCAGAGAAGTCAAAATCACAAATTCAGATCTTCTCCTTCCCGCCTGTTGAATCTCAGCCCCAGGCCCCTGAGAGGCAATAGGAAAGCCCAAAGGACCACCTCTTAAACTGGGCATGGGTGTGTGCTCAGCCGCTCAGTTGTGTCTGTTTGTGACCCCATGGATTGTAGCCTGCCAGGCTCCTCTCACCATGGACCTCTCCAAGCAATAATACCAGAGGATTTTTCCAACTCGGGCATTGAACCTGCGTCTCCTACATGGCAGGTGTATTCTTTCCCCATTGAGCCACTGCCTGGACAGAAGACTTATTTAGTCAAGGGAATTGGAGCTGCAGAATATTTGACTATGGCCCTTAGTCTTGGTGTAGGATAAACTGATGAAAAACAGTCTATTTACAGGATTAAAAAAAAAAAAATAGGATAAACTCATGAGTGCTCTTGACCTAAGAACAGCCCTAAACAATCATTCCCCTTTTTTTTTTTTTTTAATATAAGCTTATTTTATTTTTTGGCCACTCTGTGTACATTCAGGATCTTAGCTCCTTGACCAGGGATCAAACCTGTGCCTCCTACAATGGAAGCTGAGTCAACCACTGCACCACTAAGAAAGTCCCAGTTCCCTTGATCTGAGACCAAGGACGCAGTCCTGCTTATCCCTGTGGAACAGAACACAAGGCTAACTTCTCAGAGGTAGACCCATCTTATCAGCCTAAGCTTTAGGACAAGACAAGGAGAATACACCCAAGTTCCTGTGCCCCAATTGCAACTCTCTTCTCCCTTCTGAGGCCAGTGCTTCAGGGAAGGCTCTTTAGAAAGTCTAGGTCTGAATCTTTTCCTGGTACTGTGGCCATTAGAGAACACAGGGTAGGTGGGTTAATGCCCTCTCAATCTTATAATGGTACTTTCATAACTGATGTGTTATTGCTACTGTGTTCTGGAATATGAATCATAACACGCAGCAATTATTACTGAATTACTTTCAAGTACACCACTGAAACAGAATGCCTCATTAACCAACCCTGCTCTCTCCATCAGCAAACTAATCATTTAAAGAGGGGGGGAAGGGGGGGGAAACGCCCAACTCAGAACCTTTACAGCTTCTTTGCACATAATTGTAGGCCAAGACTTGTGAAGCCTGGCTCTCTGATTGCAAAGGAAGCACCAAAACTCAAAATTATCCTTGGCTGCTAACAAACCTAGAGAATCAGTCATCAGAAGGAATCTGCTTTCTCCTTCCTTCCCATATTGGATACCATGATGTAGCATAAACAGGTAGAAAATACCACTTTTTAGGAGAAAAATATCCAAATGACCTTCTGTATTTTAAATTTGTGCTAAAGAATATAGTAAGAATATTAAAAGTATAAGTCAGAAAGGTTCAAAGTGCTTATAATCTGGAACAGGTAAGAGGAAAAAAGGAAGAATAGACTAAAAAGGAAATTTGGAAAAAAAATAAGATACTATATACTTATAGTATCTTAAAAATAAGATACTATATAAATACAAGATAAGATAACCAATGTGAAATGGTGTGATATATCAATAATAAGCAGTAAAGGGAATCAAGCAAGCTTAAGATCAGTAATGTATGGAAGATAATAGTTTCAAGAATAATAATTAAGACTCAAGAAAAAGGTTCAAGCCTCATTTTAGGTGGTTATCTAGAGAGTATTAATTTAATAATCTACTGGTATCATAAAAAAATAAGAAAAGACCATCAGAAACATGTCAGAGACCATACTGAGGAATACTGAGGATGTCATTCTGTGTTTGTATCTTGGAAGAAAAACTCCTAATCCCTGTTATCTAGGGATCTAAAGTGATCCCTGTAAAGCGATCTGAAACATGCTCAAGTGAACACACAGTTGACAGATCCTGTTAGTCTTCCTTGTTTACCAGTTTTCACTTATTTTCAACTTTTCTTTAAATAAACAATGGAAAATTATAACAGAAAACATAGCAATCATTTTAAGGGAACAAATTTAAAAATTGTGTGAAAATCTAAAACTGTCCTAAAATAAAAAAGTAGACATAAAGCATGAGGAAAGCTGAGTAATGAGTACATGGGACTTCTCTATATTGTTTTCAAAACTTCTTACAAGTGAATAATTATGCAAATATGATTTTTTTTTAAATCAGGAGAACAAAATCAAAAGCCAAACATGAAAATTATATGAGCTGACCTGAGTAACCATGATGAAGTTTCCAATTTGGTTCTAAGCTTCTTTGAAGCAAAGGCATAAAACCTGAAAACATTAAGAGAAATTCCTTATAAGAATCTTTATGGTTACATGAAGGATGGGAAGGCACATAATGGGCAATGGACTCCACAGCAGATTCCACTGGGTGGCTCCTCATTGATTATTCACTGGTATGAATGATTATGCTGTCCTTCCCCTGTCCCCTGTAAATTCAACCTTGGATCCTAACTCCCAGCATAACTGTATTAAGAGATGACTAGGTCATGAGAGCAAAGCCCTAATGACTGGAATTGCATGTGTGAGTGCTAAGTCACTTCAGTCGTGTCTGACTCTTTGCGACTCCATGGACTGTAGCCTTCCAGATTCCTCTGTCCATGGGATTTTCCAGGCAAGAACACTGGACTGGGTTGCCATGCCCTCCTCCAGGGGAATCTTCCCAACCCAGGGATTGAACCTGCATCTTCTGCAACTCCAGCATTGGCAGGCAGGTTCTTTACCACTAGCGCCACCTGGGAAGCCCAAAGACTGGGATTAGTGCCCTTATAAAAGGAGTCTGAGAAAGCACACCTGCCTCCTTCCATATTGTGAAGACACAGTGAGAAGAGGGTCTTTTATTATCCAGAAAGTGGGCCTTGATCAGACACCCAATCTGCCAGCACCTTAATCATGGATCTCCCAGCCTCCAGAACTGTGAGCAATTAATGTCTGTTGTTTATAAACCATCCCATTTGTGGGATTTTTGTAATAGCAGCCTGATCAGACTAAGACATGTATACAGCCTTCAGCAAGAGAAGAGAGCAGCATGACATTCAGGTTCAGCTCAGGGAGGTGGCAATGCAATCTACAGGGACCTGGTAACCTGGGGCGTGAATGGAGACAAGTCTTCAGGCACACTAAAAGCCCCCTCCTCCAGATAAAGCTGTCAGAAAGGCTGAGGGTACACTCTAATCTGAACCCAGAGATTGATATCTCAAACCTCTGATGAGCACAACTCTATAAGCATGCAGAAGATCAGCCTAGCAGACAGCAGAGCAGGACCTTGCAAATCAAACTGGGAAACTGAACCAGACCTTTCCAAACAAAGCATCCACCCAGAGGTGCAGTGCTGAGGTGGCTGTGGGCTAAACAAGACATCTTCTTGCACAGCAGCAAAGATTCTCCTCTGACACACAGACACGCATTTGACATCCCCCACACATTGGAGAATGGCAAAAATGCTTTGAACCTTATGGGTTTTTCAAATGGGAATAACCACTTTCTTAACATAACCAATGATAACTTCAAAAATATTCCCAAGGAACATCTAATTCGGAGTAGCTAGGATTGCTGATGAATCCTTTGATGTCACAGCCCCAGAGAGCTGAGTGAATTGGCTTGTTACACCCAAGCGCTATTTAACAGTTGCCAATCGAACACAGAGAATGACTGCCAAAGGCAATGAAGATTCATGTGTGGATTTACAAGGTAGATGTATTAAGTTCTGTCTTGACCTCTATTTTCACCTTGAGTTTATAAGACTGAAAGAAGGTATATAAGCATTACTTAAGTCTGAAGGAAGAAGAGTAACATAGTATTCTGGCAATGTTTAGTTTTTATAAATTACTTGGCAACATTCAGCTAAATCCATCAAGAAACCTTAAGCACCCTGTTTTGGCCATAGATCATTTCCATAAAAGTATAATAATAACACTAAATTTCTGAAGAGTTTAATTAAATTTAAATCCAGCAGATACTTATTGACTATTTATTATGTATGAGGCATTATATTAAAATCCAGCAAGTCCATTTGTACAAGGCCCTACCTTCGACTTCAAATCCCTCACAATTTAACCAGGGAAAGGAAAGAGGAGAAGACATGTAATGTATAAAGAGTCACTGTTTTGGACTGAACTCCCCCCCCCCCCCACCACCACCAAATTCATATACTGAAGTTCTAAGCCCCAGGACTTTAGAATATGGCTGTATTTGGAGACAAGGCCGTCAGGAGGTTAATTAAAGTTAAATGAGGTCATATGCGGGGTGCCCTACCCAGCCTGACTGGTGTCCTTCTGAGAGGAGGAAGACATCCCAGGATACAAGGGAGATGCATTCACAGCAAAAGTGACCAGGTGAAGACAAAGGGAACTCTGAAAGTCAGAGGAACGGGCTTCAGGAGAAATCAACCCCGCTGACACCCTTGATCTGGGACTTCTGGCCTCCAGAACAGTGAGAAAATAAATTTCTGTAGCTTAAGTCACCCAGTGTGTGGTATTCAGTTATGGTCACTCTAGCAGACTAATAGAGCTACTCTGAAGGGGAAGGTAATGACACATACCACAAGAGGAAAGTGAAATTTTACTTACTAAAGGAATCAGGAAAGGGTTCATGGAAGCTCATGGGATGGGTGGACGAAATTATGAAACATAAAGGGGCGGGAAGCGTAGGGGGAAAAGTCATTCCAGGAATAAACCATGATTCCAGGGTAGCAAAGAGGCCATTTAGAAAGCAGCCAGTTGCCCAGTTTGGTGACATTCTAATTTCCTGTGGGCAAGGAAGTGAGACCCTATTAAAGGCATACTTTAGCAAAAGGCTTTGAATGTCAGCATGAGCAATGTATCCTAAATTTGGTAGAGGCAGGGCTGCACACATAAGAAATAAACTGTCAATTATATAGCCCTAAGTGCAGCAGGAAGGATTATTTCTGAATATGAAGAAGAGTCTTATATACAGCAGTGAAGTTAATAAAGTTTCTCAGTTTTTCTTTTTCAAAAAATGCATGCACTAAAGTTTCAAGTTTAAATTTATCATAAAACTAAGATTAGAGTAATACAAACATTTCTGGGATTACATCCTTAGATAGACATTGATATTACTTCACTGCAAGCTCATCTGAATTCTGAAGAGCTTGCAAAAATAAATGTTACTCTCTAAAAAAGGATACTAACCCAAAGACTAAATACATATTCATTACATAATCTGTTAGGTGTCACATACAACACTGGAGTGATACATATCTTTCTAGGAAACTGAATAGAAAAAAAAAAAAAAAAAGACTAAACTAAACAAACCCATCATGAGAAGCATGCTAAGTTTGATAGTACAAGGAGACACACTCCTCCTGAATTGAAATTTTCACCTCAATTAAGAAATGAGAAGGTGTAATACTTTACACCATTAACAGAACTATTTATTATCACACCATTGAGGATACTTTTAGATCACTCTCCTGGCAATGAGACATTTATTTATACTCCCTTAACTTGCAGACTCCAGTGAAACTCAGATAATTAAAAGGGCAGTTAAGACTCAGGTCATTAGAAGAACATTGGCCAAACACAAGAAGTTTCCAGTGGTACCAAAACAAACTAAAAACCCACTTCAGGAGCTGACCTTTCATCATACCCTTTCTATTTATTACAGGCAAATATCAAAATACCCATACGGTTGCATTCCAGTGTGAGGAGAAACACAACAACTGCTAAATTGCATCCATGGATATGGATGCTATAATCCCACTTCATAGGGATTTAAGCTTGTAGAATGTAGGGAATTTCAATCGGCAGTAAATAAAGCCAGACACCTTTTCTCTGCATGCTGCCAGGAACCAGGGATGTAAAGTTGACCAACCTCTTCCAGTATCTGGCCCACTTTTATTTATTGGAAGAGGAGAAAAAAAAAAAAAAAAAAAAACCAATCATTATACCATTTCTAATAACTGATGTGACAAGAAAGTGCTTTGCTACTCTTGAAGGATCTCTCTCAGAAACAGAAGTTTCCTTCATCGGGGAGAAAGAAATTACCTCCCTTCCACATGATAACATTGTACTGGCATGGCCAGGAGGCTGTGGTTCCTCACATGCAGCAAATGGACACACAGGATGCCTAAGAACGCTGAAGCACTGGCTCCCAAATGCCCCCTCGGGGCCATTGCCCCAAGCAGAACACACACACACACACACACACACACACACACAGACACACACACAGACACAGACACACAGACACACAGACACACACACACACACACACACACACACACACACACGAACAACAGGGGACCCCCTGCCAACTTCCAAACAGACAAGATATCTTTGCTGATCAGGCTTCCTTCCTCCAGTAAGGGATAAGGAGGAGGCAACATTGAGGCGGTAAGCCACTGGCCAACTCAATTCCTCCATAGTCCCAAATGAGACACAGAGAAGGAAAAAATATATATATGGTAAGCTTTAAATACAAAAAGCAAGACTGTTCACTTCAAGAAAATGCTATATAAAATCAGGCAATGCAACTCTCACAGAAATGCAACCAGCTTTCATTACAGAAACTTCTGGGCTACCTGCTCTCTCAAGGTAAAACCACTGAACTAAAAATAAGATTGTATTGATTTTTAGGGATATTGTATCTTAGAAGAAAAGGAAAGTCCTCAGGTGTTACGAAACTTTAGAGGGAGGCTGGTTATTGAACAAAAGTTACACGTTTGTGAGTGACCAGGGTACATTTCTATATATAGCAATATTTTTCTGTTAAGCTGCAGTAAAAATCATCTTTGAATGCAGTATTTGTATCCAAAAGCAAAGTCATTTGCAGATGGGCTGCCAGAAAAGTCAAAGGATGGCATAACGTGAAAATGAGCCTCCAAATCTCTTGAAGCTTTTTTTTTCTCATCAAAATGTAATATATTAAGTTAACAGATCTTTCCAATAAAGGCTTTAAAAAAATCAAATACCATAAAACCTTGTCTTAAAACACTGTTAACATCTGTAGAACTCCATTAGGATTAGAATAAAATTCTAAGGCAAAGAGTATTTCATAAAATCGTGCACAGGGCCATGCATCTCTCCACCTACATGCCTGACTCTGCGGACTGAATTCACGGTGATACAGGTCTGCTACCCACCCATCCAGCTCAGAGCTTGAGGCTTCAAAGACAGGGCTAGATTATTGTATTTTAAGAAACTAAATAAAATAGATTACAAAATATTTATATGTTATTACCCCTGTATCTCCTCCCCTGTAGGAGAAGAGGGCAGCAGAGAATGAGATAGTTGGATGGGATCACCAACTTATTGGATATGAGTTTGAGCAAACTCCAGGAGATAGTGAAAGACAGGGAAACCTGGTGTGTTGCAGTCCATGGGGTTGCACAGAGTTGAACACAACTTAGGGACTGAACAACACCAACCCCTGTATCAGGTCCCAGACATTGGGCCTTTCTAGGGAAGAGCAATATGCCAGACAGATCTCCAGGCCACCTCCATCAGCAGACGAAGCAGAGCAAAGGCTGAACCTGGCAAGCGTCACGCATAGTGGGGTCATCCAGAAATCTCTCAGCTAAGAAGACGGTGGTCCTGTTTGCAGGGGCAACCTGGTCCCTGATTGGGTGACTTGCTGATTATAGCCTTTTCAGATCAGACACTCCCCATTCCCATCCTTTAGACACTCTCACAACAGACCCAAAATCCATGCTCAGGGAAATCGGACAGGTATTCAGCTAGAGGGTGCATGCAGGTCACATGCCGCAGGAGGAGCCTGTCCTCTAGAGTCCATACAACTCACCTTCACAGTGAAATGCAGCTGCCTGCGTCTTCCCCATTCAGAACGTACCTGAACCTCAGCAAGAAGTCCCACGTATGTCCCACCTATTGCTCTCCTCCAAGCTCCCCTCACCCTTCCAATACCCACCCTCAGGTCTTCACATAGCAGAGCGCTGGATGTGCAGGTGACTCACACGAGAAAAGGGTGCAGCCTTTTCTGAAAAGCACCCACAACAGGTAGCATCACCTGGGTACAGGAAGAATTGGCCCTTTCAGCTCTTCCCATCTGGACTCGTGGTCCTGCCTCAGCAGCTAGTTCTTAACAGCATTCAAGTTCCCCAGATGACGCTGAGGAAGGGATGCAAACTTCCTAGGGAAGAATGGACCCACTTCAAGGGTTCCAGACTGTCTAGGAAGGTCTTGAGGTGTGAGCAGTGAACACGCAGACATTCCCTTATAACCCTTCTCAATGGGAGTGAGGTTCAAGGGAGAATGGATACACATGTATGTATGGCTGAGTCCCTTCACTGTTCACCTGAAACTATCACAATATTGTTAATCAGCTACACTCCAACCCAAAATTAAAAGTTAAAAAAAAAAAACAAACAAAACACTCCCTTATGGGGGGACGGGATAAGGGATTGCTTTAGTTCCAATTATTTCTGCCTGCCTGTCCTCAGGCCGTAAGTGGGACTCCTGGTCTCAATGCTGTTTACGTCAGACTGAGAAAAACACTGTAATTATACAAACTGTTGAAACTCATTAATTTACATTGACATCAGTTACTATACATAGAACTTCTGCCTGCGTGGGGCATTTTTGCTAGTCATTTGTGAACTGTTTTATTTCTAACTAGTAATTTCTATTTTACGTAGTTAGATAGCTTTTGCAACTTTCCATTGAATAGTTTTTAATGTTTATGAAGTTTTTATTCATAAAACTTGTCACTCCATAACACTTCAGTTACCATCCTTGGCTTTTGCTCTCCAAATGCCTGTAACTAGGACCCTGAACTGCAGAGGCCCTGCTTCTATGTGTAAGGGTTAGGGCTGAAATTTCTGTACTGGACGGGGTATGACCTGCCTGTCTAACCTCGGATCGCTAGCTATTTTAATTAAGTATAGACTTCTTCATTTATGAAGAAAAGATGAGTAGTCTACATGGTTTACATAATCCTCAGAACAGTCTCCAAGGGCCTCTACGTTGCTCCTTAGCCCCAACGTGGAAGATTTGTCCACATTCATCAAGATTCCTTCATGTAAACTGTGAGTGACTGGATTTTGCTAACGATTTCACACAGAGAGGCGCCAGAGTGTTTATACCCATACAACCACGTCAAGCCTTGTAGGCAGAGCTCTTCTCAAAATTTTCTTTTCAGCCTCCAGCCACCAGTCTACACTCTCATCGCCTTTCCATGAGTGGTCTTTGATCCTCACTGGCTTTTGTGCCCCCCTGGGGACATTTTCAGGGACCTCTCCATAGCTCCCATTTTCCTATAGAGAACAACTTGGTTCTATTCCAGTTTCTGCCTCTTATCTTGTACCCTTCACCCAGCACTTAACACCATCTTTGAGGACATAAAGGGCTATATCACTGTGAGAGAGCTGATTCTATGCTCAGCAAACCACAGACTTCCCACAACTAGGATCCTTGAAAGGCGGAGATGTTATTACCAAACGGAAAATTAAAAATTACACTACTGCATATCCAATAAAAAACTAAGCTTGCAAATTAAAAAACAAAAAGCAAAAAATTATGTCAGAGGCTATGGTGAAAGAAGCCATGATTAGGGAATTCCTGAGGCAAAGTGGGGTGCAGGCCACTTCGAGCAATTTAGAAACCAGAGAGCTCTGTCCCAAGTTCTCAAATACACCGACTAGTACCTGAGACCAGGAAGACAGGTCCCAAGTGAGCAGAAGCACCAGAAGAACTGGGGCCCTGGAGAAAACAGCTGTACTGAGAATGCAGCTAGGCAAAATCCAGTGGCTCTCACAATGAGGTCAGTAGCCCTCAGTGGGCTAACTTTTGGCACCATACAAGACTTTTTTTTAAAAAGCAACAAAAAAGAAAATAATGATTATTAAGAAATGAAAAAAAAAAAAAAAAAAACTTGGGAAAATGAATTTCTCTGTATTGTAATGCCATCCCCAAACAGAAAAGCTTCATTAAGTTTAGCTTCTTATCAAAAGATCTGATAAAGGATTAAGACAATTTCATATCAGGATCCAGCCAAAAGCAGAACATCATTTTCCTTTAGCCTCCTCGCCTCCCCACCAGCTCCCTTGGTTGACTCTTATTTCTCATTAAAAGGACTAATGCTAAGTCCATCAGGTCAAAACATCTGTGCAGTTTTTGGCTTTTTGACTGATCATGCCTCATGCAAGAGCCAAATCCTGCAAATTTGACCTACCTCATCATGCTCTCTGAATGAAGGCATGAATACATGAGCCATCTCAGTTAAGCCCTCATGACACAGTCACTCCCAATGACTAATATTGGAAAATATTGTTCACTTAAGAGAATCAGAGCTTCCAGATGCTGATACATCTCATCATACCATAGCAAGATATCGCCACTCTCATCAGAAAAGTTTTATTAAAGTATTGGTACACAGGTGTGCACTGGCAGATAAAAAAAAAATCTTTGAAATTCTCATTTTTGCTCAAGGGCAAATTGTCTCATAGGCAGTAACTGCTGTCTTGAAGTGACAGACTCCTGTCGTTCACTTCCAAGAAGATGTCTGCCAAATACTCAGGACTGCATGACTACAATATGTTGATTTGTCTTCCACGTAAAAAGGCTGTTTCTTGGGGGAAAAGCAGCCAGTACAGTCTTCAGCTCAAAAATTCGTGTGAATGCTTTTCCTCCTCAAGACAAGCAATGTTGTCTGCATGCAGCAGAAGTGCTTAAGGAGGGCTTCCTGTATTGTTCCACGGACTATTAAAAAGATGTGAACCTGAGGTTTGAGATTTTTACTGCTCCATCAAGGATATTCTTACGTGAAACTGAAACCTTTTCTGTAGGTGCACAGAAATGAAAAAGAAAAATGAAGACTATAGCTCGGTGCCATGGCCTTGATTTGTGCTAGGGCACCAAAAGTTTTCCTGGCATGGCTTTTGCATCATCAGTATAAATGTCAAATCCAGTAAAAAAAAAAAAAAAAAAAAAAAAAGGCAAATAACATCTTAATATGATGAAAATAGCTTTGTGTTGGCAGACCCTCCCTCAGAAAAGTCCCCCTGCAGATTTCACCTTTCAAATGCATTCCTTACAGGTCTTCCTTGTCTCTAGTGAGTTATACAGCAGCTCATTTTTATCTCAAAAAGCTGCCACAATCACCTATCTAAAGCACAAATATCTATTCCTCCCTCCTACATCAAAATCATCTGATTCCTTCCCACTGACAACACAACTAACTGCAGATTCCCACATGTACATGAAAGATATCCAATGAGGTTGTTTAAGCTGCTTTTCCTGCCTGACTCCTCCATCTCTTGCATTTATATCCTCTTGTCTAGTCAAATCAAACTTACGATCTTCCCAGCTGGACATTTATTCGCTTCTTTAAACCTCTGCCCAGAACGCAGCTGTCAATATCCCACTGTTCCTTAAACCTGTGGTCCTCACCTCCGCTGCATGTGAGAATCCCACAGGAGATCCAGAGGGTTTGATTTAATTTGAATAGGGCCAGGCCTGGGGATAGGTGCCTTTTAGAGCTTCCTAGGTGACATCTAGTTGAGATCCAGTGAGTCCACCTCATATGCTAGCGCCGAAAGGAAAGCATTTCAGATTCCTCCAGAAGAACAGGTGCACTTTTGGGGGGATACCTGAAGCCATCTGTTGTCATCTCCTCTGCAGAGCGTCTCATTTCTGTCTTGTAATCTAGCTCTTGTTCTGTTTATCTCACCTCCATGCTAAGCTGCACAATCCTCTGAGACAGCACCTCACCCCACACCTTGCTGTGTCCCCTGCAGTGACGAGCACAGAGCTCTGCCCAGGACACAGATTCAAGACATAAAGTTTACCATTTTCACTATTTTAAAGCATGCAATTCAGTAGCACAAAGTATTATCACAATGCTGTTGCACCATCACCACTCTCTAGTTCCAGAATGTTCTCCTCACCGCAAATGGAAACCCCACCTCCATTAGCAATCATTCCCCATAATCCTGTCTCTCCCAGCCCCTGGCAAACACTCATTTGCTGTCTCTATGGATTATATATAGATAGAGTATGGAAGCCAATGTGTGTTTGTCTATATACAGTTGACCTTTGAACAACATGAGTTTGAATTGTATTGGTCCACTTACATGTAGATTTTTTTTCAATAGTAAATACAATACTACATGACCACTGGCAGTTGAATCCACAGATGAGGAGCCTTGGATACAGAGGCACCACAGATTCAAAGGACCAACTATAAATTCTATGTGGATTTTCAACTATGTGGAAGGTTGGAGCCCCAACTCCCACATGATTCAAAGGTAAATTGTGTATTTTATGTATCTCCATATGTGTGTGAGGTGTGTGTGTGTGCATGAGCGCTCAGTCGAGTCCAACTCTGTGTGACCCCATGGCCTGTACAGCCCACCAGGCTCCTCTGTCCATGGAATTCTCCAGGCAAGAATACCGGAGTGGGTTGCCATTTCCTTGTCTGGGGGATCTTTCCAACACAGGGATCAAACCATGTCTCTTTGGTCTTCTGCACTGGCAGGCAGGTTCTTTACCGGCTGAGCCACCAGGGAAGCCCATATCTCCATATGACATATGATAAATATATACAAGCATTGATGTTATATATCAGAGCTCCCACAGCCTTCCTTCCATCACTTCATTGTGACTCCCACACTGTAGCTCTCTGAAGTCCACCTTCACAATCAAACTTCAGGTCTTTGCAGTGCCATATTTTTGCAGTAATTATGTATGTCTTAACCACTCAACATGTGCAAAACATACTCCCATTTTTATTTGGTTTCTATCTTTATTTTTTTTTAAAGTGTCATTGATTACATTTTTGCATGTTGGGTCCCGACTTTCCTCATAAGTGCTGTGGGTTTTGTTATGCAATTTTGTGCAGCATGGTGATTTGTTAAAATTAAAGAGTTGCATTATAGCAGAACTGACTGGATGACTTTTAATTCCAAGTAGAGGCTTGGGTCAAAGACCAAGCTTTCATGACCTGCATCTTCCTTTGAGTCAATCCTGAATAAACAAACAAAGATGTCACTGCACTCTTTAAAAGCCTATCTCCATTCAACTCTCTTTGAAACTTATTCTCACACCATCGTAAGTATAATAGGAACGGCCTCCTAATCCAAAGTCAGAAAAATCCATGCAAGATTTCCTGCACGAGATGCAGTGCTGTTGTGTAAGAAAACTCTCTTTGCACTTAGCAAATCATCCCCATTGTCTGCTTGTCAATTTCTTGTTTACAAACGAACAATACCAGAACCGTGGACACAAAATTTAAAACATCATTTCTCTGAAAATCCCTGAAGCTTACTTATACTATACCCACTTTTCTCCATCCTAAAGTTTAAAGAATTTATGGGAATTATTGAGTAAGTTTTTGTCACAATGAACAAGACTGAACTGAACTACTTCAAGTGAAAATCAGAGAGATGCAAGATGACAATCAGAGATTTCAGATTAATTTGGGAAGCCTATTTTGGCCTCTTACTGTACCCAAATATTCCACTTAGTTGAAATTAATTAATACTTCACCTAAAAGTAAAGTAGGACTTCCCTGGTAGTCCAGAGATTAAGACTCCTGCTCCCACTGCAGGGGCTGAAAATTCAGTCCCTGGTTGGGGAACTAAGATCCCACATGCTGTGTAGCCAACAGAAAAAGATAGAGTAAAAAATACGCATTGGCTCTCCATTATATATAGCAATAATTGCCCCAAAAGCTGTCCTCCTAAACTTTATAGTCGGGTGGCCACTAGAACTTCACTGCTTACTGTGATTCTCCCTCCTACCTTTCCCTGCTCTGTAATACAGCCTGTGGGGCTAAAACTATCTTCTCTCACTCCTCAAAACCCAGTCTAGGGACTGTCTTCAACCTATGAATCAAACAGGGCTATTTGGAAAACACAGAGAGTGGCAAGGAGGGGAGGAAGCTCCGGCAATTGTCACTCCTCTACTCCACCCCTCCTGCTACTTCCCAAACTCTACATCTGCTGTGCACCTGGAGCCGCAGCCCAACTGCTTCACTGTCTGCCCAGTAGACGCCTGGAATCTTCATTTCCCCCTCACTGCAGAGGTGTCTTTCCTCCGAAATCTAAACGTTCAGTGTCCACAGATAGCTCTTATATGTCCTCATCTTTTTCTAATGATCTTGTGCATCTTAAAATGAAATTAATGGACTTCCCTGCTGTTCCAGTGGTTATAACCCTGTGCTTCCAATGCAAGAGGTACAGTTTGACTCCTGGTCAGGGAACTAAGATTCCACATGCCAATTTCTTGTTTACAAACGAACAATACCAGAACCACGGACACAAAATTTAAAACATCGTTTCTCTGAAAATCCCTGAAGCTTACTTATACTATACTCAATTTTCTCCATCCTAAAGTTTAAAGAATTTATGGGGATTATAAGTGCGGCTAAAGAAATAAAAACAAACTGTAAGAATTGAAAAAAAAAAAAAAAAAAAAAGAGTTCTCATATCTTTTGCTTTGGGAGGTTTGGTTGTGTTGTTTTGGAATTCCCCAGCGGTCCACTGGTTAAGACTCCAAGCTCCCAGTGCAGGCGGCATGGGTTTGATTCCTGGCCAGGGAACTAAGATCACACATGCCACTTGGCACAGCCCCAAAGAGAGACAGACAGAGACAGGCTGGGGCCAGAGCTAGTCACTCTTATTAGCTGCCTGTTTCCAACCATTCCAATTCCAAAATAGGAGCATCCATAGACAACAGACAAGGAGTTAATGTCAGTCCATCAAGGCCCCAGTTCAGGAGACAGGAATTCCACTTCAAGACAAGAAGTGGAAACCACTGCAGAAAAGCAGAGGAGACAAAAAAGTCAGAGGAAGACAGGGCACTGAATGAATGGCAGAATCCCTAAGGCTTTGCTAGAAGTCCCCTCCCCAGCAGCGCCAAGCCCAGGCAGTAGGTGGAGGGGTGCAGGAGAGGTTAGAAATGCCTGCCCTGTGGAGTGAACAGTCCCTAGCCCTCCAAAGTGAAAAAACCAACACTGTTTCAGGATCTCACTAGGGTTTTAAGATCTACGGTGCTGTTGACACTCAGATGCCTCAGACACATCAAGGTTGGCCCACGAACCTAATACTGATCAGAACACAGAATACTATTATTATCTATAGTAATGTGTGTGCCAACTCCATTCAACTGCATCCTAAATGAATTTTGGAAACACAGCCCTTTCATGAAGAAGTAGTCAGGGTGGTGAAAAAGCATGGGCTCTCAAGTCAGACAGCATGGGTGCAGTGTCGAGCTCCACCCTCTGTGGCCTTGGTTTCAGGCAGTCAACCTACAAAGGCTGCACTAGTGAACTAGCAGTGCAGATTGAGCCCTACTGTACGCCAGACACCATGCTAGGTATTTTATGTATGTTCTATCCTCATAATAACACCACAAGATTCAGTAACTTGTCCAACATCACAAGTGTAGAAAATGCAAAGCTGAGATTTGAACCTAGGGCAGCCCAACTGCAAATCCCATGCCTCCTTCCTGTCTCAAAAAGCATTTCTACATTATATATAATAGATAATATTTCTACATTATATATGATGAGTATGTATGATAGATATCATGATATATGACATATGATACTTGTCTGTCAGTAAAGAGTCTCTAACTTTCAAGCCGTCTTCGTCCTTCTGGGGGCAGGAGCAGAACTTCCTCCTGTGATTAGATTCGATGAGCTCCCCTCTGGGTTCAGCTGAGCAGAGTCCTAGCACCGCTTAAAGAGGTCCACTCACTCTCCACTGATAAAATGTTTAGCATAATTTCCTACAAATCCATGCGGACAGCAGTTCTCCTTTCTGACCACTTCATGCTCTCACAGTTACAAACCTCTTGGCATTAGCTTCAATTCCCTTGAACTTTCAGAGCCTTCTCACTTCTATTATCTCATCAGCCTTGTCGAGGAACCCCCAACCACTCCGCAACATAAGAGAACAACATCACAGTTTGAAGACCTTCACTGTTCACAAATTATACTGCATTTGCACATTTCAGTAGCGAATAACTCCAGGCAGGAAGACTCACAGACCAATATGTACATACTTTAGTCTGTGAGTCCCCTCTTAATGGCTGCCTTTCATTCCCCTACATGAGGCATGTGCTTTTGACACCATCCATCCACTGAGACTGTTCTCAAAGTCGCTGATGATGTTCTGGTGCAAAATGATAACAGCTTATTTAATATAGAGAAAGTTACCTTGTATCTGAATATAGAGTACAAAAGTTCTCGAACACAACTATACTTCGATCAGTTTCTCCATCAACTTCTTTTAGTATATGATTTACACTTATTCTTGAGTGCGAAAAATGCAGCAAATAATATTAATTAAATTCTGTTTTGTCAGATATTGTCACATTTGACTCTTACTTGCTACTGCTAACAGATCCTATCTTTCTATTTTTAATTTTGATAGGTCATACTTCTCTAATTGTGGCAAAAAAACACAATGGAAAATTTACCATCTTTAACCATTTTTAAGTGTCAGTTCAGTGTGTGAAGTATACTCATATTGTTGTGAAGCAGGTCTCCAGGACTTTTTATCCTACAAATCTAAAACTCTATACCCAGTAGAGAGCAAATCCTCATTCCCTCTTCCTACCCTCCGCCCCCTGGAAACCACGATTCTACTTTCCAGTTCTATGAATTTGATTGCTTAAGAGTTGAGTCATTATGTTTTAAGACTGTGTCTTACAAATGGTATTTAGTTGAATATTTTTAAACCCAATCTGAGTCTTCACCTTCTAGCGTTTAGCCCAAATGTATTTACTGAAATGACAGATATGTTTGCATTTATTTTTGATATATTATTGAATTCTTTTTGTGTATTTCTGTGCTATGTACTTTACCTTCCACTTCATTATAAAGACTAGGTTTTTGCCTGCTTTTATCTATTTTAGTATTTTGGAAGTTGAACTCTATTTTTATTTTACTGGTGGCTATCTTTAAGTTCTCAAATACATCTAAACCCTTTATTCCTCTGATGATGAAATCAAGAGCAAGATCTCTTGCCATTCTCTCACAGGCAGGGATAGGAAATTTACCATCATTTTGGCCAAAAGGCAAAATAAAGGTCTAGTTACTAAACTTAGTTTCCATTAATCATTTCTATAATTCAAGCATCTGGAGTTTTAGCTATTAAGGTAGGAAACCTCTTATCCCTATACAGAAAAGGAAATCATTTTCTACATTACTCCACCAACCCTATCAACTATTTAATAAATTGTCCACCATTTACCCGAGAAATATTCATGGTAAACTGTACATTCTTAATCAAACATGGCCTTGAACTATCTTCTTACTATGTCCTTCTATTAGAACTCAAGTCACACAAACTAATTTTGATTCTTCCCTAAATCAGCTGTAACAGGAAGGAAGTGAAGTGACAGTCACTCAGTTGTGTCCGACTCTCTGCAACTCCATGGACTATATAGTCTGTGGAATTCTGAAGGCCACAATACTGGAGTGGGTAGCCGTTCCCATCTCCAGGGGATCTTCCCAACTCAGGGATCAAACCTAGGTATCCCGGATTGCAGGCGGATTCTTCACCATCTGAGCCACAACAAAAGCCCAATAGGGAAGAAAAATCTGCTTCAAAAACTAAAGAATATATTCTAAATTCTGAAGGACTCGTATCTATATAGAAAGAATTTGTCTAGAAGTAACAGAAGGGGCATCCACAGTTAAATGGCATACCTACTACTCTGTCCTGTACTAATTATAATCAGGATTTTACCATAAGAATAGAATATTCATTTTTCTGATCATTCTAGAGAAAACATTCTAGATGATATCAAAAAGCAACATTCCCTGTAACTTATTTTTATGTGTAACAATCAGATAAGTGAGAGCAGTGGTTAACCTGGACACATTTTGTCATTTTCATTTAAATAAGAAATGAATTAGCTACTGTAGTCCACCTGTGACCTTTCAGTCACATTAAAGGACACTCCACCAGAGTGACCCTTCTTTTGGCCAGGGTCCAAACCCCAGCTCTATTTCTCTTTTCTCCAGTTTAACAGAGGGGAGATCATAGTTTGAAAACAAAATAACAATAAAAGAAGGAAGGTCTAGCCACTCGCTAGCTGCATGACTTGGGAAACCTCATTTCTCATTTTTAAAATGAGAATAATATCACCAACTACTTCATAAAACATTTTAAGGCTAAAATAAAATAATGTATTATCAACCACCTAGCATGGTGCCTGGCCTCTAACAGGTATTCATTAAATACTGTTTCTCAAAAAACTAAACACTTGGTCAATATCCTTGTTTATAATGTAAAGAACAAATCCACATTCATTAAGGTAATACATTCATAGATATATTCCATGTATAATTTACATTCTTTTTTTTAAATCACTTCCCTAAATATAACCTTGATGTACTCCTTTCCTGGTTTGGAACCAGTCTGTTGTTCCATGTCCAGTTCTAACTTGCTTCTTGACCTGCATACAGATCTTTCAGGAGGCAGGTCGGGTGGTCTGGTATTTCCATTTCTTGAAGAATTTTCTACAGTTTGTGGTGATCCACACAGTCAAAAGCTTTGGAGTAGTCAATAAAGCAGAAGTAGATGTTTTTCTGGAACTCCCATGCTTTTTAGATGATCCAACAGATGTTGGCAATTTGATCTCTGGATCTTCTGCGTATCCTAAATACAACTTGAACATCTGGAAGTTCACAGTTCACGTACTGTTGAAGACTAGCTTGGAGAATTTTGAGTGTTACTTTGTTAGCATGTGAGATGAGTGCCACTGTGCAGTAGTTTGAGCATTCTTTGGCACTGCCTTTCTTAGGGATTGGAATGAAAACTGACCTTTCCCAGTCCTCTGGCCACTGCTGAGTTTTCCAAATTTGCTGGCATATTGAGGGCAGCACTTTCACAGCATCATCTTTTAGGATTTGAAATAGCTCAACTGGAATGCCATCACCTCTACTAGCTTTGTTCATAGTGATGGTTCCTAAGGCCCACTTGACTCCACATTCCAGGATGTCTGGCTCTAGGTGAGTGATCACACCATCGTGGTTATCTGGGTCATGAAGATCTTTTTTGTATAGTTCTTCTGTGTATTCTTGCCACCTCTTCTTAATATTTTCTGTTTCTAAAAATATATATATATATATATCTTCTGTTTCTGTTAGGCCCATACCATTTCTGTCCTTTATTGAGCCCATCTTTGCATGTAATGTTCCCTTGGTATCTCTAATTTTCTTGAAGAGACCTCTAGTCTTTCCCATTCTATTGTTTTCCTCTATTTCTTTACACTGATCACTGAGGAAGGCTTTCTTACCTCTCCTTGCTATTCTTTGAAACTCTCCATTCAAATGGGTATATCTTTCCTTTTCTCCTTTGCCTTTCACTCATCTTTTCTCAGCTATTTGTAAGGCCTCCTCAGAAAATCATTTTGCCTTGTTGCATTTCTTTTTCTTGGGGATGGTCTTGATCACTGCCTCCTGTACAATGTCACGAACCTCCGTCTATAGTTCAGGGAGTCTGTCTATCACATCTAATCCCTTGGATGTATTTGTCACTTCCACTGTGTAATCATAAGGGATTTGATAGGTCATACATGAATGGTCTAGTGGTTTTCCCTACTTTCTTCAATTTAAGTCTGAATTTGGCAATAAGGAGTTCATGATTTGAGCCACAGTCAGCTCCTAGTCTTGTTTTTGCTCCCTGTATAGAGCTTCTCCATCTTTGGCTGCAAAGAATATAATCAATCTGATTTCAGTATTGACCATCTGGTGATGTCCATGTGTAGAGTTTCTCTTGTGCTGTTGGAGGAGGGTGTTTACTATGACCACAGCATTCTCTTGGCAAAACTCTGTTAGCCTTTGCCCTGCTTCATTTTGTACTCCAAGGCCAAATGTGCCTGTTACTCCAGGTATCTCTTGACTTCCAACTTTTGCATTCCCGTCTCCTATAATGAAAAGAACATCTTTTCTGGGTGTTAGTTCTAGAAGGTCTTGTAGGTCTTCATAGAATTGTTCAACTTCAGCTTCTTCACTGTTACTGGTTGGGTCATAGACTTGGATTACCGTGATATTGAATAGTTTGCCTTGGAAATGAACAGAGATCATTCTGTCATTTTTGAGACTGCATCCAAGTACAGCATTTCAGACTTTTGTTTACTATTATGGCTACTCCATTTCTTCTACGGGATTCTTGCCCACAGTAGCAGATACAATGGTCATCTGAGTTAAATTCACTCATTCCAGTCCATTTTAGTTCACTGATTCCTATAATGTCAATGTTCACTCTTGCCATTTCCTGTTTGACCACTTCTAATCTGCCTTGGTTCATGGACCTAACTTTCCAGGTTCCTATGCAATTTTGCTCTTTACAGCATCAGGCTTTATTTCCATCACCAGTCACATCCACAACTGGGCATTGTCTTTGCTTTGGCTCCGTCTCTTCATTCTTTCTGGAGTTATTTCTCCACTGATCTCCAGTAGCATGTTGGGCACCTACTGACCTGGGGAGTTCACCTTTCAGTGTCTTGTCGTTTTGCCTTTTCATGCTGTTCATGGGGTTCTCAAGGCAAGAATACTGAAGTGGTTTGCCATTCCCTTCTTCAGGGGACCAGGTTTTGTCAGAATCCACCATGACCTGTCTGTCCTGGGTGGCCCTACAAGGCATGGCTCATAGTTACTTCACTGAGTTAGACAGGCTGTGGTCCATGTGATCAGTTTGCTTAGTTTTCTGTGATTGTGGTTTTCATTCTGTCTGCCCTCTAATGGATGAGGACTCGATGGATAAGAATCAATTCGATGGACATGAGTTTGAATAAGCTTTGGGAGTTGGTGATAGACAGGGTGGACATGACTGAGCAATGAATTGAACTGAAATACAACCTGCTGAATCTTTAAAAAGGTAGTACACTAATAGGTTGAAGTGGAGCCTAACAAGTGATAAGAAATGAACAGACATAGATGAACCATTCATATCAAAAATGAGTTTCGCTTCCCAAGTATAAAAAGCTCTTACTTAAGGAAATTTCCTATGTGAGCCTAGCCCTAAAGCACTGAGTTAAACCAGGTCTCCCTGTAAAAACAACTAACCTAAAAGCCCACAGCTCCACCAAGTTTGAAATTAAAAACAAGCCTGAATTATACATTTTAAAGGTTATGTGCCTGATGAAGAGATGGTGAGTTCACTCTCAGGTGATTGTAATATCTAGTACTTTCTACAATATCTTTATGATCTAAATTACAGTGTGTGGGGAAAATCATATGCTTTAGAAACAATGCCTCCCTGCCTCCCCCTGCAACAGGATGACCCAAAGCCTTCTCGATCATGTCATTTAGAGCAATTATGCTGCCTCTCAAAAATCCAAACCAGCTATTTAAAAAATACTAAGGTTAGTTGGATTCCTTCTTTCTGAAATGTGAGGTGATCGTGTGTGTGTGGTTTCTTCCACTGACCTCTATACAAAGCTTAAGAGTACTTCCTAGTGGAGCTGGCTCCTAATGAATGCAGCGAGTATACCTGCCACTTCAGCTATACAACATGGTACAGAAAATTGTATTTGAAAAAGCAACTGACGCCAAGAAAGAGGTCTAGGTGAATGATGAGCGCACTAGAGACAGACTGTCTAGGTTGAAATTCCAGCTTCCCAAGACACGTGCCTGTGACCTTTGTCAAGTTAACAAATTTCTCTATGCCTCAGTTTCCCTTATCTGAAACTAAGTATTATAAGCATACCTAGCCATGGATTTGCTGTAAAGTTTAAATGAGACAGGTAATCCCCACTCATCAAGCATGGCATCACACTCAATATGTTATCAATAAACAGAAGGCTCATCACACTATTCTGATTATAAAGAATTATCCATGAATTTTTGTCTCTTCTGGAAAACTAGAGCTACTGAAAATATTAGCTATTTCTAATCACCATAAAAACTAATCCAAAAGGCACCAAAATCCTCAAAGACACAGAATCTCTGAGCACCTACCATAATCCAGAAAAACAGCCTATTATCCTGCTAAATCCTCCCAACAGGCCAGTGAATTAGGTATTATCATCTCCAAATTAAAGATGAAGCTAAAACTCAGATAAATAATCACAGCTAAAATGGAGGAAGAGCTGTGAGTTAAACACCATCTCCTTCACTCCCAAATCTATATCCACACATGAGATCAGGTTGTCCCCCTTGGTGTTTGATACTAGCATATCTCACCGAATGTGTGCCAATGAAAACACTGAAGAACGGCAACAAAATAAACCAAGATTGCATAATCAATAAGTATGTGCATATGTATCTTTGTTAAGAAAGCCTAAACTATGGCTCATTTATTTAAAGCAACATTCAATTAGACAAATAGCACCATAAACACATAATTTAGATAGTCTCTTAATATGTCTCGGCAAGGGAAGATCCAGTACCATCTTTCTCCACTCTTGCAAGATTCAGAATCCTGTACCCAGATGTTTTCTCAGTATTACATTACTACCACCTTGAAAACTGAGCCCTCTCAGACATTGCTAGTGAAAATTTAAAATGTTTGAGTCACTGTGGAAAGCAGACAGTTTCTTACAAAACTAAATACGCATTTACAATATGACCTAGCAACTATACTTGTGAGCATTTATCCTAGAGAAATAAAGTTTGTGTGCACGCAAAAACTTGTATATGAACACTCATTGCACCTTTATTCATTATAGCCCCTAACTAGAAACAACCCAAACGTTCTTCAAGGGATGAATGCTTAAACAAACTCAGATACAACCATACTACAGATCAGTACTGTTCAATAAATAGGGATGAATTTATTGATACATGCAACAATTTGTGTGGACCTTGAGGCAATATTCTTAGTTTAAAAAAAAAAAGCCAATCTCAAAAAGTCATATACAGTATAATTCTAATTAGATACCATCTTCAAAACGACTAAATTATAGAGATGGAGAACAGAAGAGTAGTTACCAGAGGCCAGGAGCAGTGGAGTGATTGGTGAATGTATAAAGGAATAGCTTAGGGAAGGTCCTTTATGGTGATTAACAGTTCATATCACGATTATGGAGGTGGTGACATGAACCTATGCATAGGATTTAACTGCACAGAAATACATACATACATACACACTAGAGCATGTACAGACTGAACAAGGCGTGTGCCAAAGTCAGTGTTCTGGTGTTGAGACTGTATTACAGCTACAAAAGACGTCATCATTGAGGGAGATGGGTGAGGGGAACACTGGCCTCTTCATGTACCAGTAACTTTCACTGAGTCCATAATGGTAATTAATTCCAGGGTAAAAGTAAAAAAACAAAATACCAAGCAGTTTTTTTAGCTTATCCTTATATGGAACCCTCTAAACAGCCTGAGCAACATTCTTCCCTTAATGAGGCTGCGATTGTCCCGAAACTCTTAATACTAGCAGCAGCCTGGCGACTAGAATCCATGTCAACTAACTCACCATCCAATTCTCCATCATGGCTTTTATAAGGGAAGACAATGAAAACACAAACGTATTGACATAGCCATAATAATAATACTGTTAGTTGCTCAGTTGTGTCTAACTCTTTGCAACCCTATAGACTGTAGCCCTCCAGGCTGCTCTATCCATGGAATTCTCCAGGCAAGAATACTGGAGTAGGTAGCCATTCCCTTCTCCAGGGAATCTTCCCAACCCAAAGATTGAACCTGGGTCTCCTGAATTGCAGGAAGATTCTTTACTGTATGAGCCACCAGGGAAGCTCAACATAACCATAGGCTCTGGCTTTCAGTAATGCCATTCCATCAGTGTCCAATGCTTATGAATATTTACCCAAATGAACAAGGCCATGAATACATCTAGACTTGGAAGCAATAGACTCTGCCTGAAAAGGTCAGGAGAAGCTTCTTCCAAGAAGGGAAACTGGAGCTGAGTTTGAAGGTTAAGAAGAACGTCACCTGGCAAAACTGGAAAGAAAGAGTATTCCAGGAAGTGACAGGCCTGGGACAACACCCCAAATTTAGAGAGCTGCAAGGAAGGGAGAAGAGGGTATGACAAAGGTGCAACGTAGCCGTGGGAAAGAAGGGGCATAAGGTCTTAAAAGCCCATAGTGACGTGTTATAAGCAGAAAGTTTTCAAGTTCAAGGTTACATATCCACCATAAACCACTGAGGACAGGAGGTCTCTTAACACTTCTCTTTCATTTTGTTTAAGATACCTACATAATACTTCTTTTCCTCACGTGTATCTTCTGCTAGTTAATATAAACAAGATATCATGGTTGTAATAATTCTCCCAATAATTATGATAATGTGGTGCTTTGTCAGTTTGTCTTCTGACTAAGCAAAGCAAGTAGATTCTTTTGGGGAAGTAAAATTAAGCCAAGGAGGAAAGATATCAAAATCACCACCCCCAATTATACAGTAAAGCTAATCTCATTAACATATTCTATGCATATTTATTTTTATCCATCTTACCTTTTCTCAAAGCTTGTTTATTCTCTAAAAATAAATATAAGCTATGTTTTAAGTTAGTAAACTGGAAAAAAATAAAATGTTCAGGGGGTGAGTAAAAATACAGAGGAATTCTGCCACAAGGAACCAATAATTCTTGATTTAAATTTAACAGCTTTGTTCACTGTGGCAGTAAAGTATTAATGGCATTGCAAAGTTGAATTCACATGGGCAGTAATTCACAATCTCTGGAACAGAGTCTTTATTTTATGTCAAGTCATTACATCAGTAAAAGTTACCAAAAATAAACCCATTTGACTTTCAGTATTTTAGACAATAAATAGAGTCTTTTCTCCCAATGTTAAGTTAGCTTTGAAACATGCAGGCTTATTAACAGTGAAAATCTCCATGACATCAAAGAAATGGACACTCTATCTCATAAATATATCTCATAACCAACAAATATGGTTCTATTTCTTATAGTTTGTGAGGTGTCTTCTGTTCTTTGAATTAACCTAAAACCCCAAGTATGAAATACACCCTTTGTGCTGAATGAGGTCAGCTCTATGGTCAGCACTTTAGATTGTTTTCAAATATGCTTTGGCCCAGAATTGGTCAATCACTCTGCAATGACCATAGCATAGGGTACACAAAGTCGTGGGATCCCCCGTCTACCTGGGGAGGGCAGAAGGAGGCAAGCAATTCTAGGGGGATACAGGGATGCCACTTAAAGGTCAAACATCAGGGTGGGTCATTCACCTACAAGAAGTACTTAACGCATCAGCCCCCACCCCCCAGCTTATAAGAAAGGAAGGAACCAACTACCTTCACATCTAATAAACCATGGACTTAATTAGGAATAAGTCTTATTCCTTTTGTGCCTCCCTGGTGGCTCAAACAGTAAAGAACCTGCATGCAATGCAGGAGACTCGGGTTCGATCCCTGGGTCAGGAAGATTCCCTGGAGAAGGGAATGGTTACCCACTCCAGTATTCCTGCCTGGAGAATCCCATGGACAGAGGATCCTGGCAAGCTACAGTCCATGGGGTTGCATAGTTGGACTCATCTGAACAACTAACAGCTGGAGTCTTATGTCGTTTCATGTTCTCAGTCCCTACAATGCTGCTCAATATGTTTTTGGACTAAATGAGTGACTGACTGAATGGATACATTGGTGCAATGCAAAAAACAGTTAAAAGATGGTACAACGCATTATTAATTCACTTACTTTTTTGTTATCAACATTTATCAGGTACTTGTTATGAGCCAAACCCTATGCCAGCTAATAAGAAAAAGACAATAGGAGATAGCAGATAGATGACAGCAGGGAAAAAATAGGACGAAAGAAAGAAGAAAGGCAAAAGGATTAAGGCTGGTCCTAACAAATGTCATGATTTCAAACTGATACACTGGTTCCAGGACAGAAGGAGATACTTCTAAAATTCTGTCCCTGGAAAGAGGCTGATGTCCTGTGGGGAGAATAGGCAATGTCTAAAGGCCGAAGACTAACGCACATACAACAGGCCTTCATCATCACTGTGAGGCTGAAAGCTTTAAAAATCTCATTTCAGAAGTATTTATTAATCCTGCACAAGAGCTCAGATGAAAGGGATGTGGGGAGGGGGCCTGGCAGTTTCTCAGAATCAGTGGACTCTCGTGGTGTCTGGTTTAGGACTCTCACTTAGATAGGATCCCTTACCCTATGTAAATTGGCCCCCTACTTCAGAGCCAGGGGTCATTTTCTCTGTGGTCAGTTTGTCTTAACCACAGGGATTCTTAAAGAGGCTTAAGCCACACAATTTCAAAGGCACGGTTTTGCTTCAAATTCGGTTTTGCTTCAAAGAACAGATTACCATCCCAAAAGGATTTTGAGCTATCATGAACAAAAGAATGGAACTTAACCAGGAAAAACCTGGGGGGAAAACAGGACATTTGGTCATCCCAGCCTGGTGGCAGCTCGCACAAAGGATGCAACGTTAAAAATAGAATCAACAAACATTCACGTGGAGATGGTATCTAGAAACAGGACAAAGACTGATGGCATCCCTCCTCTGAAAGGAGCTTGAAGGAGGAAGCTAGAGACCACAGGCATGCAGGCACACAGCAAGACATTTGGAGAAATGTTTCAGAGGAGGAAAAAAAAAAGCCCTTGGTTTTGCTATTTCACCTACATTCAATATCCCTGGTTACAGAGTAGGAGGGAGCATGGGACAAAGAAAGGTTATTAAAGGATAAATAGACTATTCTCTGGTCTCAGGGACATTTACTCCTAGTTTATACTGCTCTTTGGGCACTTGGCCCCACAGTTTGCAGACCCATTCTCCTTGCAGGGTTCATTAAGCACAGAGGCCCATACAAACCAGTCCTTTTTCTCTATCAGAAGTTCTGAATTTCACTCCCAAGTTTCAACTGACAATGGATGGAAGTGAAATGGATGAATTCAGACATTTAGTATTCAGGTTCCCTAGAATTTAGAATCCCAAATTCCAGAATCACCACATATCCTTAAATCTCAAAAGAATCATCGACATCTCTAACACTGATATACCCCCGAGTCTTAACCTTCATTCTGTTAAATAAATGTTAGGTAGTTAGAATAGAAAAAAGGAGTCCAGAATGGCGGTGGCTAAAAGACAAGAAAGGGAAAAGCCCGTGAAAATAGAACAAGGGAAGGTCTGAGGACCGGAGTGAGGACCTCGGGTAGAACAAACAGCACCCCTGGCTCCTCACCTGGGCTAGCCAAGAGTGCTGTTTCTTCTACCTGAGGTCCTCACTCCGGTCCTCGGACCTTCCCTTGTTCTATTTTCACGGGCTTTTCCCTTCCTTGTCTTTCAGCCACCACCATTCTGGACTCCTTTATCCTATTCTAACTACCTAACAATTCCAACCTAATCCCCATAATACAGACATAGGTCATATCTCTTTCTATGAAGTGTTGCAGGAAGGTGAGGATGATACAGCCCTGTGTGTACCTGTGGGAGCCATTGAGCCTCCAACACACAGGAGCATGTCTAGAAAGAAACCAGAATAGAAGCCAGGACTGATGGAGGCAGAACATCATCTTATCATTCCATGAATGTACCTGTCATGAGTCTTCTCAATAAATAAGCCATGCTTTCTTGTTTAATCTTTTAATTGGGCCTTTATCTTACATCTCTTTGCCTGAATGAAGGATACTCTAAAAAGACTGCCTGAATATACACTTATAAAGGACAAAGACTGCTTTTTTTGGAAAAGCACCATATACAAGCAGGTGTTTATTACTCTGAATCAGTGGTTCTTGAACTGTGAGTTGTGTCTCATTTACGGTTCCTAAAATGGCTCGTGAAATTGACTTTTTGAATGGAATAAAATGCAAGGGAATGAAATAGAATGGAAAGGAAAATATTAGAATACATCACATAATGTCAGGCTATTATTTGGTGAAACTTTTACTGTAGTGCTGACCCAAGACTTGGTTTTTAAAATAAAAAACCACTACTTTCGATGACGTCAAACTGCTCCTGCATTTTGAAAAATATAACGTACTATTCATAGCATTCACATTATTCTGAATTTCTCACTCCATTACAATGCTTCAGAATCATTTCCGCTATAATTAGACAAAGTCTCAAATCCTTCACAGTTTAGTCTCAAGATAAAGAAAACTAATAAAATGGGTTGAGGCTTTACAACCACATTCCTCGTCCCTGAGGCATGGACCAGCAAATGGAAGAAGGTGTAAATCCACCATCCAAACCATCAAGCTCCTGTATCTCTTAAAGCAATCTGTTCCAAAGACGTGACATCTTAACCCCATGAACTGTGGGACAGACCCAATGAACCACAGAAGGGTTTTTACTAATATTTTTAAATGACTGAAAAAATTATAATAGATAAAATATCTAAGACTAGAAAAATAAAGTAAGCATACTCTAAAATATCAAGTATGTTTCAAAAATCTCCATGTATATTGTGTTTTTAGTAAGAAAAATGCCTGACCTGTGATTCAAGCATCTCAGAATATCAGTAATATTTCATGATAAAAAAAATTTACTTCCATAATTTTCTTAATCAGTATTTATCCTTGATTGTTGCAAAACTTATTTCATCCTTAGAACATACATACACACAAATTAACTTTAAATAAAAATAGAATATTTAATAAATTCCTTTCTGTATAATTCACTCTTTCTACATCTTTAATCAACTTTGCTTTAATGGAGGCATAAGTATTCTAACTAGGGCTCTTTAAATTGATCCTTTTACATTACTAAAGTAAAAGTCAGTGTATTTTTCAAGTAAGTTTGATTCAAGCTTATTGATAAAGGTCATTGATTCAGGTGGACTAAACATTTAAAGTTATTTAAAAATCGCTAAAAGCATGCAAGTAAAATGCTCATTATTATCTATTTAAGCTTTTCCTTCCTCTCCTTCTTTATGTTTTTGCCAGAACTAGGACATTAAGATATCCCTATCTATCTATCCATACATCTCTCCATCTCTCCATATAGCAATTAATCGTCTTTCTTTCTTTATACTTCCCTGAAGTAAAGTGAAGTCACGCAGTCGTGTCCGACTCTTTGCGACCCCATGGACTGTAGCCCACCAGGCTCCTCAGTCCATGGGATTTTCCAGGCATGAATACTGGAGTGGGTTGCCATTTCCTTCTCCAGGGGATCTTCCCGACCCAGGGATTGAACCCGGGTCTCCTGCATTGTAGGCAGATGCTTTACCGCCTGAGCCACCAGGGAAGCACACATACTTCCCTGACATAGTACAATATATATAGTAGGTACTTGAGAAAAAAATTTCTGAATTGAAAGGTTGTAAAAGACATTAAACTTATTCTAACATTAATTACAGCCTAACTTATTTATTAATTTTATCCCCTAAAGCAAGTTCTTTCTACCTCTACAACCTATCTTCTTTAATCAATAGGCAGCCATCAATCCAAGCATTGAGTATTATATCCTCTCAACTGACAGCTTGCTGCCTTGATTAAGCTGCGTGAAGACTATTATGCAAGGAATTCAAGAGCATAGAAAAAAGAAATTCAACCATCAGAAATATTACAAACAAAAAACCTTCTAATTTTCTTTCCCAAATGTTCTATAAAATTCCAATCATTTCTCTCATCAAAAACTTAAATCACTCCAGATTACCCCCAATACATAATAATGAAAAACTGAATTTTGTTGTTTTCCCAGGAATATCTGAAAGACCAGTTGAAAAGACCAATGGGTACAGAAAATAACGTAAGACATCAACTATCCCTATCAATTCCCTTCCACATTCATCTTAATTACAGGCTATCTTCCCGCAAATAATCATCTAAATCTACAGCCAAAAGGAGAAAACCAAGTGTTAGACAGCAGTCAAAAGTAATCATATTTTTCTCTTGTGTCATAACACCATTGCCACAGGTATAAAGCAGAATTATTTGGACCAATTTCCAAAGATGTCACTGTAAATTAAACATACTCGCAAAAGTTTTTATCTCATTGTGGTTTCAAATCAAGTTTACAAAATTTCAAAGTTCTGAAGAAACTGAGAACAGAATAAATGAAACCTGTTTTATGTCTGTTTTCATACGTGTAAAAAAAAAAAACATAGAAACTATGAAGAATAGCAACACAGAAAAAGCCATTATCTGCTTGTAGATTTTTCTTTGTGGTTTATTTCATGTCTCCAATCCCAGGCTGGCTTGTAAATCACTCAGCCTAAAATCACGGCACAAATCCCACTCCCACAGACAAGTACAATGCACTCAGGGAACACAAAGTAATTTTTATTAGTTTAATCCAGACACTTATGAAAAGATAAGCCTGCTATGAAATGCTGTAATTCATTCACTTATTCACAAATGCATGTAACACCAGCTATGTGTCAAGCCCTCCGCTGGAGGATGATGTGGGGGAGGAGATATGCCTCCACTCCTCCAAGTTTATAATCAGGTGGTAGACAAAAGACCAGATACAAATAACCAGAGGTCAAGGTCAAATGCTGTAAATAGCACTACAATGAAATAAACAAGATTCTTTAGGAGGCAAGAAGGGGCCGATTATCCCTGGTCTGTGATCAGGCAGGTTTTTTTGCAGCAGATCACCCAGAGATGGATGGATAATTTGAAAAATGAGAAGAGAATGCTGACACTCCTCAGAGGTTTAGTACATATGCTAATACCAGGCTTTGGGCTTTTATGTATGGTATCTCATAATCCTTTTTCAATGGGGAAGGACAACAGGATTCAGCTACAGGATCTGAGAAGAAGCAAAAAGGCAGGCAAGGTGAGATGAACACAAGTAAGGAATATCTCCAGTGTTAATAAGCCAAAAAGTCTGAACTTCAGCAGAAAGAAAAATGGAACTCAGTACTTCAGTTCCCTTACCTGTATAATGGGCCTAACAGCTATACCTGCCTTGCAGGCTTTTCATATGATCAGTGCATGGAATAACATACATAAAATCTTTTACTCACTGTTTGACACATAATCAATAGTGCTAGCCACCAGCATCATCTACCCCTAGACTAAATAATACCCTCCCTACCATCATCCTCCAAATGACATGGTTTCTAAGACACCTGCCCTCTTCTTGGTCTACTTCAACCTGCCAACATCCTCCTAAGATATGGTTTATCCAAAAAGGAACCAACATACTCCCAGTGGTTTGGCTGGAATATGATACAGAAGGACAGTTATTGCCCGTACTCTCGACAATGAATAGAGAGAACAGGTTATGGTCCCTTTGATAGAGTCAATGTAGAATGACCAGGAGAGAATCTGCAGATGAAATGTTATAATTTAAACATTCAGGTAACACACGTAGATATCAAGGATGAATGCTACAAGGGCAGAATACCATACAGGAAGAGGCCATGAATGGTCCCTGACTCCAAATAGCTTAAAGAAACTCATTACATGTCCAGATTCTGAGAGAAGCCACTCGAAGCACTCCTGGCCATACCCAGCTCCACCACAACTGCCTACCCTACAAGAAGCTGGCAGCAGCAGCAGCTCCTGTAACCAATCAATACACATTCAAAACCAGGGCCTCAGGGATTCAGAAAACAACTGCAAATGCCAATGGAGTCTAGTTATGTCTAACTAACAAAGAAGATACCTCTTGCATGTAAAGTAGGAAGCATGAAAATAACCCCCAAAAGGTATGATTCCTTTGAATAAACCATTATGAGCCCCCAAAGCAAGGCAGTCTGTCACAAGAGAAAAGAGGTTCTACTTCCAGTGATCCCAGTAATCCCAATAGAAGTAACCATTAATCCCAATAGCAGGTACTCCCATCATTTCTTTATGCAGCACTGTCATCAGAAGTATCATTTTTGAAATATTAAGGACAACCTGTGGATAAGACACAGCTTAGGAAAAGGACAGAGCTAAGTCTAACCTTAAAATATGGGAGAAAGCAATTTCATTTTATCTAACCTAAAATGAGAGGGAAAGGGAAAAGATCAAATTAAATTCAGCAGCAGGCTGATAATTCTATAGCCTGGTGTGACAAAACAGTACGTGCTTTACAGGTTAACAGTGATAATTAAAAGTTTTCGGGGGGGAGAGGTGTGGAGTCAAAGCCATACAATTAAGAGAACCAATAAAGATATGCTGAAAGCATAGTAAAGTCACTGGTGAGGAGGAACAAAGAAATAGCAGAGTCAGGCGGCTTGAAGAGAGAAGAGACACCGCTGAGAGAGCAATTGATGGCTAGACCATGCAGCTCACTACTGAATAAAGAGAGGATGTTAGTTGCAGGAAAAGTAAAGGAATCAAGAGACTGTGAGAGTTTCCAACAAGGCTCCAACCAAACTTAAAAGTTTCTCCCGAGGAACAGTTTACAGAGCAAGGAAAACTTTTTGAGTATCTCTAGATTCTAGTTACTATTCCATTCAACCTCCTCGTGGTTAAGTAGAGGAAGACACAGCCCAAGTGACCTGCCTAACGCTACCAAGTTAAGGTACTACCTGAGCAGAGATTGGACACCCAGCTCCCAAGTCCAAATTCACTGTTCTTCCTTCCTAATGACCTTGTCCAAGAATAAAAACTAATACAGCTAGAATTCTCTCAAGAGAAAATCAAAGCTAATCTTCATGGTTGTAATGAAGGATACAAGTAGAAGATTAGTTGGAATAACAACCCAGTCACTTCAAGGCTCTATGTTCTGCCCTCGAACAGGAAGCTCTGAAAAGTAGAAACACTGACACCTCTACTGGTCACCTGTAAGATACTGTCCTTCATGCCAAGCAGCCACTGTCCAGACTGCACCCAGAGCCCACGATCTCAGCTCTTCTATGCTTGCTCCTCAGCATCTTAGTATGTCCCACACAGAACATACTCTTTGAGATTAAAGCTCTGAGGCTGAGCTCCTGGGGTTTTTGCATCATTCCTGAAGATTATTTTTGGATCTTCTAGCCAGTCTATTTTTTCTCAGAAATAAAACATAAATATTCAGGATTTTTAAGTTGCTGTAAATTAGCACAAAACACACAGAAATAGAGTCTTAAGGCTTTATTCAAACTCCATATTCACCTATTCTCCACAAATGAAAAACTAAGCTTAGAATCATCCTAACTGATGCTTTACAAGAAATAGTAATGCAGAGACAAACATACATGGAAGATTGTTTTTGCCTTGTGTTTCAGCTTCTCCTTAGCAGCTGCGGAAAATCTCTAGGAAACAAAGAAGGTTTTGAGAGGATTCCCTTTGAGTTCTGCTGGCAGCCTTCCAATGCACAAAGCCACATAGAGGCTAACGATAGAGACAGGTATTCAGAATCTGCATTAATGCCTGACCTGAAGCAGGAACAGCACACACCTATACACCTGGTTTACAGGAGGCTCTACAACTGGTGTAGAAATCTAGTTCTTCTTACACATCCTGTCTTCCTCCAGAACTCCTCTAAGCATCTGCAATAGTCTCTACCCTGAATGGCAGAGCCAGTACTGGCAAACCCAGGATCTCTGTTACACCCTGCCTGGAGGAAGCATCCTGCCTCATTGATCACAGCATTCAGCCTCTTAGATCCCAACCCAGACACAGCAGCTTTATTTCCAAAGCTCAAGGTTCTCAGAGTTTTCTACGTTCAGCTCCTCCAAAAAAATCCTAAATGCCACCACTATCCTTTACTATAAAGAACAGAAAAAAAGTCTATAGGTGCCACATAGATATCATAAGATTGCAAAAAAAAAAAAAACCAAAAACTGGGATGGTTTGTTTCATGTGTCGACTTGGCTAAGCTATGGTATCCAATTATCCAATCAAATACTAATCTAATCAAAACTGCTCTGAAGATATTTTATGGATATGGTGATACCTATAACATGCTGACTTTAAAACAATTATTCTGGATCATGTGGGTGGGGCCTCATCCAACCATTAGGAAGGCCTTAACAAAAACACTGAGGTCCTGAAGAAATTCTGCCTCAAGACTTGCAGCATCAATTCTCGTCCAAGGGTTTCCTTATGTATAGAGACAGATAACATAAATACAAAGATAGATATAAAAATCTCCTACTAGTTCAAGTTCTCTGGAAAGCCCCATTGCTGATATATAATCCAGTTCCATATTTGTATCACTGCAAACCCATTAAAATCAATTGTAAACTCAAATGCTGATGGGAGGCTAAGGAGGTAACATCACTGGGAAGAAGTGGGTGGTAGACATCAGATAGCAACACACAGGCTGCCTTACTGCCCGCAAGACATGAGAAGTTGCTGGGAATTACACTGAATGGTGGATACATCTGCCTACAGGAGATGGCAGCGCTGCCAGGCTGCCGTGGGGAATCAGTGCCAGTAGATGTTCCACTAGTTAAAGAGAAGCCAGAAATCCATATTTTTAAAAGTTAACCCCCCACCCCAATCAAATTTAAAGCATCCTATAATCCAATCCTTCAGAGATCAAATAAAACAAGTCCATGAGCCAGAAGAGAGAGAGAAGGAAAACCAGCTCTATGGATTTTACATACATTAATTCATTTAGTCTTGAAAACATTGTCATAAGCAGGTACTCAGTTCAGTTCAGTCGCTCAGTCATGTCCGACTCTTTGTGACCCCATGAATTGCAGCACGCCAGGCCTCCCTGTCCACCACCAACTCCCGGAGTTCACCCAAACTCATGTCCATCGAGTCAGTGATGCCATCCAACCATCTCATCCTCTGTCGTCCCCTTCTACTCCTGCTTCCAATCCCTCCCAGCATCCGAATCTTTTCCAATGAGTCAACTCTTCGCATGAGGTGGCCAAAGTACTAGAGTTTCAGCTTTAGCATCAGTCCTTCCAATGAACACCCAGGATTGATCTCCTTTAGAATAGACTGGTTAGATCTCCTGTTCTACTATTATGCTATTTTTGCAGATGAGGAAACTGAAGCATGGTCACATGACTAGTAAGTGGGGCGGCCAGGATGTCAATTCTGGCAGAAGCCACAGGCAATTTTGCTTACCTTTTGTCTACAGTTCTCATCCTGAAGAGCTTGAAACTCTGACTTTTCGTTTCTGGATGTTACAATAGGCTCAAAAAGACAGTCATAGAAACTTACAGGTGGAGAAAATGTGACACAGAAAACTAAAGACGAATTGAAGGGTTCACCCAAGTAGTCAAGCCAATAATTCAACAGATACCTCTCTCTGCCTTTCAACTCAGAAGGTACACCATTCTCAGGGAAGCTAATCACTATTGCATTTCTAATGAATGGCCTGGCTGGGCTTCTGTATTATTATAATTTACCAAGTTTTAAATTAAACATTTTAATCACCGAAAAACAGTCAGTAGTAAATACAGTAACCCCAGAGTGTCCACCACTTAGTTTAAAAAACTAAATGCCACAAGTACAATAGAAAGCTCACCAGCATTTTTTTAATCACTTACAGAAGAAACCAGAATCCTGAATTTTATGTGTATCATCTACTTATATGTGGCAGTGTTGACACTATTACTTCACATGCAAGTACAGAATATAATACCACTTTGCATGCTTTCAAGCCTGAAGAAAATGGCACCATAACGTATACATACACTTTGGCAACTTGTTTTTATTTTCTCACTGTGATGCATTTGACATTTATTTCTTTCTATACTGTGTAACATTTCATTGTATGACAATAACACAGGTTATATATTCATTTGTTTGTTATTAGATATCTAGTTCACATTATGCACAAGGCAACAGAACACGTTTTTACACGTATCTTCTTGTGGACAAGAGGTGACAATTATACTACGTTAATGAGTCAGACACATTAGGGAATTCTATACAATTTTGCAATTCTCCTCTAATTCTAAAATTAATTCAAAATAAAGTTTTGCTTTGTTTTTTTTTTAAGAACATTTTCTTGAGGCCACTCAAAGGAATCCTTCCCTATGACTGCAACACTTTATGCTAAATATCAAACACAGATGAGGCCTCCATAGTCTGTGGGCACAAAGAGGCTGCCTCCTCAGCACCCAAGCCCAGAAATGTCACAACTCCACCATGTGAACGTGGCTGTTAAGAACGCCTCAAATATCTGAGCTTACATATGGTCAAGTATGTTAAGTAAAATCAAAGCAATTCCTTGCATATTTATGAACCAAGACAGGAAGAAGCTATTTAAATTGAAAAGACAGCAAAGACTCACTAGAGTCAAAAAGCCTCTCAAGCTACAGCACCTCTCTATAAGTTATGACTTGTCTTTTTCATAGGGTAAAACTGAATCTAAGATTTAATTCTATGCATTCGAGGTGCATCTAAAAGTTTGAGGCCCCTTAAAGCATGCAAGGGGGAAAAAACTCTGAGTTCAAACATTTCTTCCTTCTCTTCTTCTTTCCAAGAGGGCAGATTCCTTGTGCTATGAGAAAATCGTGTTTATACGTAAAGGTTCAGAGTGTGGGACTGACAAGAGCTAACGCACTAAATCCAAGCCCAACCGCCTCCCCTAGGAAGCCTGCCAGGACTAACCTCACCCGAACCACATCACTCAGCTCCCCCTCTCTCCCTTCGGACTTGCACATTTTCTTTGGCCTCAATCACTTAGCACTTGTGGATGTTTTGATTGGGATCATCTGTAAGTCCCTGTTATGTTGTTTTGTCTTCCTACACAGCTTGTAAACTTCTTGAGGCATTATGTCAGTGCATCAACAACGGCAATTGCCAAAATATAGCAGAAAGAAGCCGAACTGGAAACTAGGAGAATGTTTAGTTTCCAGTAAGATCTCTGCAGCCACAGCCTAAGGATGTTATCATCTTTGGGGAGATTTAGATCCTTCAAACTCTTTCTTCAGTTTCTGAGACTATTGCTTCCCATTAGATTCTATTTATAGATCATCCATTCATTTCACTTTCTTCTACTGACAGTTTATTACATGCAAGATACAGGAACCCTGGGAGATTTAATCTTTGCCAATAAGAAACTAATTATTTTACTTTGCTACCTCCCCAAATATAAGTAGCTCACTATCAACCAAAGATTACTTAATAAATGTTCATTCAAGCATCCAAGTGATGAAGCCAGTGGCTGGGGAATAAACAAGCTCAGCAGATCCTTTATCTGAAGGGTGTTTTCTCTATCTAGCCTCCTCAATCGTGGCCCACACTTGGGAACAGTTTGACATTTTAGCACCATATGGCTCAGTGAGGATCCAAAGGCCACACTAAAACCTGCCAGGCCGCCTGGCATTTCCCACACTTGCCCATGCGGGCAGCAGCAGGCACCCAGCTCACAGCTACAGCCTGAGTCAGGTCTGGGGGGACTGGGGGACCCTAGCGGATGCCAGGTCAGCAATAGCCAGAGCAGCAGCCACAGAGCTTTGTGGTTCAGCACCACAACGCCAAAACTAAAAATCTAATGCCCATTTGCCCAGATTTCTGGCAGAGCTGTGAAAATACCCTGGTGGTTTTAGAACCACGTGTCTTTTCATCAGAGGAATCTCATAATCGCACCCTAGGCCAGAATGCCGTCTCTCTGAAGCACATCACGGTACACTCACTCTCCGAGAGATGCTTGCCAATATCAAGGAACCTACTGGGATTATCGGGACAGACAAAGAACCAAGATGTGAAAAGAGGGTTCCTACCCCTTAACAACCTCCTTTAATGAAAGCCTGAGCTTCGTCATCAGAGATTTGTTTCCTACTCGATTATAAAACACCTTTCGCTTGTTAAAATTTCAAAAAGTGCTGTACTTTGTAAGTTATAAATTCAGACCTCTTCGTGTGCCTCTGTAAAAGCAGCTTGCTCTGCAATGAAACAATATTTATGTTGTGAAAAGGAACCATGTAGGAGCCAAGGCAGGGATGGGGCACCTGGCAGGGGATCAAGGTAGTAGGTATCAGAGGGGAGGGAACGAGCCGCAGGAAAACGGTACAGGAAAAGGCGGGTGTAAACGGAAGACTCTACTCAAGGGTTGTAATGAGGGTGTTTTATAAACATAAGTGTTAAGGATCAGGCTGTGATCAAGGAACCATGTCCCTAGGCAATGCTTTGCTCTAACTGGCCATGTCTCATTATTCCAGGCCTTAAAATCTCTCTTAAACAACACACACAGGCACATATACATGTACTAATAAGCTCCCATCCTAGACCTGAGACTGGTTCAGCTCACATAAAACCGACTACATGCAAGCATATGCTCTTCAGGAAAAGGGCCTCAGGGCTTGTGATAATGCAGTATTATATTTTAAGAGATACCACAGAAGTCTTCTCGGTTTATAGTACCAAAACTGGCTATTCAGAGGATGAGAAATTCCAGAGAGACTTAGCATTCCTTACTTAATAACAGCTAATCTATATAAAAAACTAACACAGTCATTAAACAAGATTTTTATACTTCTTCAGGCTCACCTACTTTCATCCTTCTCTCTAGTAAGCTCTGCGTTCTACTAGACATACATGCACTCCAGGGATGATTTCAGAAACATGATTTGCATGGAAATGCTTATTTTCATCTGACTTAGACTCTAAAGTCAGAAGTCTAGGTCACAGCAGCCAAGTCAAAAAATTAAAACAAAGCAAGGGAGGGGCATGAGAGCAAGTATGCAAAAATATGACAATCTATTATTTGACATCATCTAAGTTCTCTTAAACTGCATACCTCATTAGAACATGCTCAAATGTTTATTTCCAATATAGAAAGTGAAATAACTGGAAGATACAATATTCTAACAGGATAAAACATGCTTCCCTTAGTGAGTGGCCCATGTAACAAATCCGAAGATCTGACATCTAAAGTCACAATGTGGCAGTATTTATCAAACACTAACAACATCCATCAGTTTTTGCAGCAGGAATCCAAGGTGACATTACAGAGGGACTCAGCTTTGGGAAGCAGTTGGATATCAAATGCTTTGCCAGAAAGATTTTGTAAAATCAGTCTTTTCTACGGCTGGCAAGAGGAGGAGTTTTGAAATCTCCAACACAGAGCTATAGAAGTCCCAAAGCTTGGTCATCCTACAAAGGGTTTACCAAGCCTTTCCTTAACAAAGAGCCAAAAGTTGATCCCTTTCCTTTTTGGCTACCCCCAACTTTAGGAGTGCCAAACAAAAGTCAGGAATTTCAAGGAGATCTGAGCCTGGACTCTGCTATTACTAGAATAAACATTTTTAATTCCCCAGAATTAATTTTTATGCATAACCATTTATAGATATATCAGTCAGTACATGCATGTCACTTTACATTCTGGCTTCATCCACTTGACCTGTAACTTTTACCTTTTGGCTTCACAAAGACTAGACATTCTTATTGTTACTGGAGATTCTACCTAAAAATATGTTCTTTTGGAATGATTTTCTACCCATTTCCATGCCCAACACTTCCAAACACCCTCAAAGGTAAAAGTCATCAGTTTGCCTATTTTCCCCCATTTAGTATAAAATCTGACAAAAACACATCAGTTAAACAATGTGAACTAAAATAAGGGAGTTATCTGGGAGGCAAGGGAGCCTTCACAGAAAAGCCTTGAGTCACAGAAGCTCTAAACTGAATTTAACTACTTGTAGTTATAGGTGAAGAATCCACCCTTAACTACACAGGAACAGTTCTCAGGAGCAAATATAGATTTGGACAAGCAGAAGCCTGCCATCAGGAGTCGGCTGGAAGGCCTCAATTTAATTACCTCTCCATCTTCTTATTGCACTCAACTTCCTTACTTTCCCACCTCATCTCACAGCCCCCACCAGCTCTCCTCTCGGGCCTCCTACCGTCCCTTCGTACAAGCACACTCTCACTCTCCCTCCTCCACACTCCCATGGCTAAATGTGCTCTGCTTGCTGTGTCTTGCTTTCAGCATCCAGCTTTCCAATGAACTGTCATGAATCAACATCTTTCACTAGAAATTTCTATAGACAGTACTGTCCTATAGCAGCAGAAGAGCTAAAGAAAGTCTGCTCTTTCAAGACGCGTAAACCACAGACAAAACCAAAGAAGCTTCGTCGCCAGAGTCAAGAATACAGAACAGATTCTAGCGATGCAATTGATGCCGAACTTCTCAAAAGTCTGTCTCTCAGCTCTCCAGAGTGCAGGCAGAGGGGTGTGGTGCAGAAAAAAACAGAAGCATGGCAAAGAATCAGGACCAACAGAGGGCAGGGTTCTTACCTTTGTTTGCCCCAGAACTCTTTGGCAATCTGGTGAAGTCTAAAGATCACTTTTAGAATAATCTTTTTAAAAGCTTAAAAACACAGGACTTAAAAAGGAACACAACTGCACTGAAAGACAGTGATAAAATTATTTTACAAAAACAAATTCTGATACAGCTGCCTTCTTGCTTCTCTATTACAACACTGAATAACAGGATGTAGTGGCATATTTCATAAGTACTATAATTCAAAGGCTAAATGTTACTATGATTTGTTGCCTACATTCATATTTAAAAGGAAATGCTAGATTTCACTTAGGGATTAGAGAAAATGAAGAATTCCCCCCCCCCCCCAATCCAGGTTCAGAGAGTCATAATTCTATGCATGGGCTCCCTGGTTAAGAGCCCCTGCCACAGTTAATTCTTCCCAGATCCTAACTTAAAGAATGACCTCCAAGTTCATGTCGATGCAAATCCAATGCCACATCCAATTCAGCCACAATTTGGCACACAACAACTAGACAAAAAGATGGAACATTAGCTCCAGTGTTGTGTGAATACAGTGGAGCCCCTGGAGCCCTAAAGTGCGATTCCTTGGAACTAAGGTGGAGGACTCTGGCCACTGAGTATGCTGGTCCTTCCTTCAACAGGTAGGTGCACCATTTCCCTAATTCCTAGACATTAATTTTGAACTTTCCAACTGAAGATACATAAACACATCTATGTGGACTCTTGTATCACTGTTTCCTATTCAAAGACAAGATCATTTTTTTAACTGCAACATTAATTAAGAGCTTTGGGGGGCGGAGGGGAGTGCAAATTAAGTACATCCATGGATTTTAAGATGCATACAATTTCCGGACATTAAAGTATAATGGGAGGGGTAGAATGCCTCAGACTTAGAACTGAATAAAAAAAGACTGTAAGTGATTTTGTTATTCTGAGTATGCCAAATAGTTGTGCTTAGGCTGAAGATATTTGAGAAGTGAAATGTTACATAAAGTCTCAAAATATTAGGCAACAGATTTTATGAATTCATGGAATCTATTTAACCAATGCTTATTCATATTTTAGTCTTACACAGAAATATGCCAACCAATCAGCTCTGACATACCCATTATTATCATTTTCAGTATTTAATATTTAACAGAAGCTCATATAATGCCAGGGTATTATTCTAAACACTTCATAAACATTAACACAATTAATTTCCAAGACAAGCCTATGAGATGGTAGATAACATCCCCATCTTACAGATGAAGAAACTGAGGTACACAGAGGTTGAATGATTAGCTCAGACTCATACAGCTACTAGGGCTTCCCAAGTGGCTCGGAGGTAAAGAATCCGCCTGCCAAAGCAAGGAGACACAAGAGTCGCAGGTTTGATCCCAGAGTCAGGAAGATCCTCTGGAAGAGGAAATGGCAGCCCACTCCAGTATTCCTGGCTGGAAAATCCCACTGGACAGAAGAGCCTGGAGGGCTACGGCCCACTGGGCTGCCAGGAGTCAGAAATGACTGAGCACACGTGCAGCTACTAAGTTGCAGAACTTGGTCTGAACCCAGGCAGTATGGCTGTAGGATCCACATTCTCAACTATGCTCCATGGCTTCGTCTTGCTCAATTCCTGATTACTGGAACAACACCTTCTCATTTCTTTTTCTCACATTTTATGAAGTGCTATTTGCTAACACATCTCTTTCTGGCATGTGGATAAAGAGACTCCCCATGGAAATTTTTCATGCCAGTCAACAGGGACTTATGATTCTTTAACATCTGTGGAGTAAAAGACGGTGCAGCTATAGGACCAGTTCCAGGCTCTGCAAGACAGAGTCACTGCCATCCCATTGTCATTACCAATTCTTCCCACTTGAATATATCACTATTTCTATGCTCAATCATTGAGCCCATAGGCTTATATAAGTCCAGCACTAAGGGAGGAAAAATGCAAAACAATCATGTTTTCAGTGATTGGGCCTTTCAGAGTACAGATTCAGAGCACACATGGTAACTTTCCTGTTATCACTCACATGCCTACATGGGTCTGATAACTTCTCTATGTATGAAAATACAGGGTCTTAAAAGCTTTACCATATAGGTCAGCTGGTAAAGAATACACCTGCGATGCAGGGGACCCCAGTTTGATTCCTGAGTTGGAAAGATCCACTGGAGAAGGGATAGTCTACCCACTCCAGTATTCTTGGGCTTCCCTCGTGGCTCAGCTGGTAAAGAATCCACCTGCAATGCGGGAGTCCTGGGTTTGATCCCTGGGTTGGGAAGATTCCCTGGAGAAGGGAACAGCTACCTACTCCAGTATTCTGGCCTGGAGAAGTCCATGGACTGTACAGTCCATGGGGTCATAAAGAGTCGGACATGACTGAGCATCTTTCACTTTCAAAGCTTCTATAGAAAAGAAAACATCTTACAAAGAAAATTAGAAGAAAAGAACATTATAAAAAGTATACAGAGTTTCCTATTTTGCAAAAAAAAGACTATCAAAGAACAGAACATCATTCATCAACAGGAGAACCGAAGCTTACATACACTCAGAACAGAAGGTTCATCTCATATTAGAAGATATCGTTTCTAAAGTTCCTGTTTCCTGGATTCAGTGTATCTGGAAGAAGGATGAAAAATATTGGTACAAAAAACAGAAATAAAATAGAATTTGGCCAAGCCACCAGATCTGCTTGGCAAGTACCCAAAGACTTACGAAACATGCCCTAAGGGCAGCCCCCAGAGATGTCTGGGTCAGGACAATGGCAAGTGCATGGTGCCTCTTCCGGGAGAATGGGAAGAGGCAATAGCTGCTGACACTGACTGCACAGTTACTGTGAGCCAAGTGCTTCACATGTACTATCTACTCCTCACAAAAGCACTACTGTCCACCATTTTACAAAGCAAACAACTGATTTCTTAATTTGCCTAAAATAACAAAACTAGTTAAGAGCCTATGCCTGGATTTGAACCTAAGTGGGAATCCAAAGCTTTCAAATACTTCCTTACCTAAGGAATTTCTACTCCTAAGATTGGAAGACTACCTTTTTAATCAAGCATCTCCCAAAATGACCAAAGCATATTGTAATTGCAGTGATAACTGCATAAAACCATGCAAATGTTTTATTATAGTTGGCAGAAATATCAAAGTACAAATTACCCAACAATCGGGTAGTTTATAGGTAAATAGTTCCAATGTTCTCAATTATCTTTACTTCAAGAATGAGTCCTTTTTCATAGATACAGAAAACAAACTTATGGTTACCAGAGGGGATAGTGGGGGTGGGCATGGGGGGTGGGTAGGGAATAAAATATGAGTTTGGGATTAACATACATACACTACTATGTAGAAAATAAATAAACAACAAGGACCTACTATATGGGGAACCATATGCAATGTCTTATAATAACCTACAGTGGAAAGAAATCTGAGTCACTTTGCTGTACACCTGAAAATAACACAACATTATAAATTAATTTCATTTTTTAAATTGTTTAAACAGAATGAGTCTTTCTGAGAAGTGCATATCAAACCAATGAGATATCACCTCACACCTGTCAGACTGGCTATTATCAAAAATTCTACAAAAAACAAATGTTGGAGAGGATGTGGGGGAAAAAAGGAAGCCCTCATGCACTGTTGGTAAGAATGTAAACTGGTGCAGGCTCTATGTAAAATAGACATTCCTCAAACTAAAAGCAGAACTATCACATGAGCCAGCAGTTCAACTCCTGGGTACACATCTGGAAAAAACAAAAACCCTAATTGAAAAAGATATATGCATCCCAATATTCACAGAGGCACTATTTGCAATATATAGAAGCAACCCAAGTGCCCAGCAACAGACAAAGAGATTAAGAAGATGTGGTATAGTAATACAGTGGAATATTACTCAGCCATAAACAAGAATGAAACACTGTCACTTGTAGCAACATAGATGGACCTAGAGAACATTATAGTTAGTGTAATAAGTCAGACAAATCTGTGTATCATCTATATGTGGAATATAAAACAATACAAATGAATGTATGTGTAAAACAGAAACAGACTCAGAGGGATAGAAAACAGACCTGCTGTTACCGAAAGGGAGAGGGAAGCAAGGAGGGACAAATTAGGGGTATGGGATTAACAGATACACACTATGATGTATAAAACAGATAAGCAGCAAGGGTATTCAGTATATACCGAGAATTATAGCAATTATCTAATAAAAGCCTGTAACAGAGTATAGGAAGAAAGAAAACGGAGGGAGGGACAAAGAAAAGGAAGAATTTTTCTCTGTCAACACTAGTTCCAGGTTTTTGAGTTCCCAACTGTCAGCCTACACCCCATCCTTAGAGATCAGCCCTCATAGAGTCCTGTACTGAACCATTTCCTTCAAAAAAGAAAGCCCAGCACTTCAATAGCAAGTCAGTCCCGATCCCACGTGGAAATCTCCTGATGTAGCCTCGTTTCCACTCACAGACCTTCCCCACTTTCCCATCATCTGTTCAACTCACCAACTGCTCATCCCTCGAGTCTAGTTTCTGACACACCTCCAAGTTCTCTGCTCCAGCATGCCTCACGGGCCTCAGCACCAGCGTGATTCAACAAACCCCACCCCCACCCTCCCCAGGGCCTTCAAAGTCCACCCTGGGACCAACAGTACCTTCTCGGGGCTTCCATATGTTCGGATGCCAATTTCTAGTCACCTTCTTCTAAAACATTAGTAAGACTAACACCATCTTCACAACGTAATTACAACACGTCGTCTGGCACCAGCCAGACTGGGAATGCTGAAAACCTTAGGAAAGCGTATCTTCAAGATTGGTCTTCCAGAGTTATTAAGTGGAGACTGGGAAACCAATCCTATATCTAAAGAAATATAAAGTAAGTGGCACTCAACTATGCTGGGAGTAACTCAGGTCTGGGTACTTTTCTTATACCTTGGAGACAGTTCCTAGGAGAGATGATGCAACAGCCATGTCTGACGCAGTTTTACAACAGTCAAGATCTGCACTTACAGCCAGGTCAGCTGAGTAGCTGAAGCCTGGGGATGTGGCGTCTGAACCTGAGCAGGTGGCCCATACTAGCAGCCACATTAGGTTTTTGCAGGCTCAGTTTCCTCACGGGTACAATGGCAATAATAATAATACCTACCTTATAGGACTATAGTGAGCAAATAAAATAACGCATGTTAGGTCCTTGACACATCACTTACTGCACTCATCACTAAACTGTGTCCAACTCTTCAGGACGCCATGGAATGAAGACCACCAGGTTCCTCTGTCCATAGGATTTTCCACAAAAATACTGGAGTGGGTTGTCATTGCCTTCTCCAGGGGATCTTCCCAACCCAAGGATCAAACCCCCATCTCCTGCATTGGCAGGTAGATTCTTTACCACTGAGCCACCAAGGAAGCCCCTATTATTTACTAGAAGTAGTTTGTTTTTTTTCTAAAAAGAGTAACTCAGTAGCATACACAATTCACCACAACCTTCACACAGCCAGGGTAAGAGAGGGTTGCAAGACTGATTTAACTTTTAGTTCAGTGGGAAAGCAGGCACATTCGAGACACAGATGGACACCCCTGTGTGTGGAGCTCTTCACCAACACACACCTCTGAGTTATGCACAGCAGTGGAGCATCTTTTCCCAAATCTCACTTTTATGTTGAGGTTAAATTCAGCAAACATAAGCTTCTGTTACTGTGGGCCTCTAAATGCTTCTCTCACAGAGTGCTCTGCTATTTTTGCTTTTATCAAATGGATATCTTTTTTCAATAAGAGGAAAGTTCAAAAAACTGCAGACATGTGGTTGAACATAAAGGTTTCTATGACCCAACCACCTACACAAATTTGATCATGAAGAAAACTTGTGTGTGGCTGTAGATTGAGCTTGATAAGAAGAAAGCAGTCACATACAAATGCAGATTGTAGAATACTTTTTACTACAGCAAAAACTGCTACTGATTTATTACAAAACAAATTCCAACTAATTCCAGCTAATATTCAATAAGCTGATGCCTAGTTGCATTTGAGACAGAGGGAAAAACTAGAATCCATTCAAAGACATACAAATGAATACTATTTTTACAAATGCTCTATTTACATAAAGGCACATGTTCAACTTCAAGTTTAGAAGATCTCAAGAAAAAAATAACTCTTCCATTTACTATGTAAGTAATAATCTCAGAAAATGGACAATTAGGCCATTCCATGGCAGAGAATATTAGCATTTAACAAACATCTAAAAATATAAGCAGTAAATACTTTTAGCACAGCTGGCTTCTGAAGACTTCAATATTAACAAACAGACTTAATATTCTTGATTTACTACAGATTTTTCCATCAAGTGAAATAGTCATGAGGATGATAATTGGGCCCACATGCCTCCCAAGGACACAGTTCTGTAGTGTGATGGGGAGAAAGTCACAGAGCCCCACAGGACAGCCGTCCATACTGCAAGTCTTAGCGTGCAGTATTGGAAAGATTCTGTTTCCTCAATTCAACTAAAAATAAACAAATGGGGGTATGTGCAGTCTCAGTGTCCCCATCACAGATTTTAAACCAGAAAAAAACTCACCAGTTACTCAAAACGTACCAAAGATTGACTCTTAAGAGTATTTTTACAGTTCACATCCATCAAGCTGAAGGACATATCTTGAATAGTAAAAAATGAAACCATTAACATTTATTCAAACTAAGGTCCTATGAGAGTAAATGTATAGTCTATGATGTAAAGAGAATGTAAACATATTTTTATGTTAAGTCATTTCAATAACATGTCACCAATAGGATCAGTGTTCACACAGGATACTGGTGTCAGTTTCAACAGTAATTCAAGGACTACAGTTTGAATGGAAGACGGGAAATATCTATATAAAGTAATCTTTATACATGAACATTATTTTACAATAAATTGCATTTACCTTTTCAGGATTTGGCACCATAAATTCTCGCATTATGCTTGTGCCACCACCACTATGTGGCTTCCCTGGTGGCTGAGCAGTAAAAAATCCACCTGCCGATGCAAGAGACGCAGGTTCAATCCCTGGGTGAGGAAGATCCCCTGGACATGGAAATAGCAACCCACTCAGTATTCTTGCCTGGGAAATCCCATGGACAGAGGAGCCTGGCGGGCTACAGTCTTTAGGGTTGCAAAGAGCTGGACACGACTAACCGACTAAATGGCAAGAACAATCACCACTAGGTACTGTCTTGTTGAGTTTTTAAGGAATTCTCTGTACAACATAGGAAAAATAGTGTAAATCAATAAAATGAGACCATCTCAACATTACATTTAGTCAAAAGGCAGAAAAAAGTTTTTAAACCATAGAGCTGCTGCTGCTAAGTCCCTTCAGTCGTGTCCAACTCTGTGCGACCCCAGCGACGGCAGCCCACCAGGCTCCCCCGTCCCTGGGATTCTCCAGGCAAGAACACTGGAGCGGGTTGCCATTTCCCTCTCCAATGCATAAAAGTGAAAGTGAAGTCACTCAGTCGTGTCCGACTCCTAGTTACCCCACAGACTGCAGCCTACCAGGCTCCTCCGCCCATGGGATTTGCCAGGCAAGAGTACTGGAGGGGGGTGCCATAGAGCTAGTTTTTAGCAAACCTTCTGACACATAAACAGGCAACACTAAATTTAGATCAGCATCCACCAGTTGCTGAATTTTTATTTGTTTCAGATTGTAAGTTAAAGGTCCTAAGAAGGGAGATGATTCATACACTGAGAAGTCAAAAATAACCAAAAATGTAACAGACACGATAGTCATTTGTAAGTTATACTATAAAAATGAATAGGCAATTACCAACTTATCAGTGTAAGTTATCAGCTATGTAAAATTTACCTCTGAGTTTTTCAGAGCATCTCCAGATTCTAGCAAATATGGGGGTGGCCAAAAAATTCTTCCAGGTTTTTCTGGAAACAGTTATAGGAAAACCCAAATGAAATTTTTGGCCAACCCAGTATGTTTCTCCTTCAGCTAAACCATATTATGGGTTAATTTAGTTTGGTGGACCATTCTGGGAACAAATCCATATTTATAACATTATTTCAACTGGAAAATTAATTGCCAGTTCCAATATAGAATGTGGGATATGTGTGAAGGACACATTGTCCTCACAAAATAAAGAGATCACCCTCCAACTTCTACCAACTGCAGTCACTGAATCAACAAGTGATGTGCGCAAGCCATCATATGAGGTACTTTGGAGGACCAAAAGCAATAATATTTCAGTAGAATCAGCCTTCAGTTTAAAAGCTAGCAATAATAAAAACAAACCATTGAGACAGAGGAGACAAACTTCCTGTCAAAATAATCTAATGATGTAGCCAATTTTTAATATTGTTTTAGGTGAAAAAAAATAAGTAATCTTTAAATGACACCATACCCAGAGAAACTGTAGGTTTGAAAGTTACAAACATCACTAATCAAGACCATGCTACCTTCCCAGCTAAGAGCAACATCTCCATTCTGCTTAGATTTTGTTTGAATGACTCCTTTTTCTTTGCACTGGGTTTCTGAAATACAGAATACTGTGAAATTCTACAATGATGTTCTAAATTTGTCACAACACCCTTCTAGGCCTTACCAGTGAAAGTTTTAGATAACTTCTCCCTTTCATGAATAAAGATGGCAGCTGATACACAGAGTACTGTCTCCTACATATCAAGACGACTGTTCTCTGCTATAGATGTGCTAAGACGGAGACTGGCATTTATTCCTCCATGAGATAAAGACTCTCTCATTTCCCAGGAAGGCTGGCTCAGAGTGAACAAGTTCATAACGTGAAGACAGCTCATGGAGCCCATGGCATCAGGACTCCTCCTCCCCAGACAAAGCATTTTTCATCACAGCACCATTATCACTATTGAACCCCGATCAAGAACAAGGTCTATCATTGAAAGCGCATGCCAGAGACGTGAAACAAGCGTGCCCTTAAGAAGAGCTGGGACTCATGCAAAACCTTGATGTTCTTTAGATTCAAAAAGGATTTATAAAATAAAGGATACATGACACAATGCCACATTGACATTTGGAAAGAACCAGTAATTTCCAAAGGACTACCACCACTTCATTTGAGACTTCAATGATTCTGAAAAGCAAGGCAGACATTACTGTCCCAATTTATTGATGAAGAAACAGATAAGGAAACTGATAAACTTTAGAAGGTTAAATGACTTCTCAGGGATCCATAGTAAAGCATTGTTTTTTTATAGGACACTGTCTCAGTTGTTTAAATGATCTTTTTTACTCAACTACTTTAAAAAACCATAATAATAAAATATATACACATTAGGTTAAAAACTCCTTTTATGTATCCCCTTCCCCAAAAAAGTCCTTTAAAAAGTCTATTTTTCTTGTACCATAAAAATTTCCTGAGGACAATGCTAAGGATTTTGGTATTCACCAGAGTATATTCTAAATTTCAATTCTGACTAATTTCTCCCCATTCTGGTTTATCCTTCTCCAAATGAATTAAGACTTTGTGGTAAGGAAATATTAAACAGATGTAAAAGAATAATTTGTAGCTGGGAGATAGATTTTGGCACTTACCAGGCAAAGAAACAAATCATTACTCTTCTATGCCTGACCTATCAAAGATAACAAATGCTCTCTGGGTAATATTCCAGATATACTAGTATCATGATTCTGCTGCAATTGCCAGCCAATGGGTTATGCAAGCCCTCTCCTCTCTTCAGTCAAGAGGCTCTAGGCTGGACAATGTGGATTGTTGTTGTTGTTTAGTCACTCAGTGGTATCCAACTCTTTTGTGACGCCTTGGACCGTAGCCCTCTAGGCTCCTCTCTCCATGGGGTTTCCCAGGTGAGAACACTGAAGTGGGTTGCCATTTCCTCCTCCCAGGGATCTTCCTGACCCAGGGATCAGACCTGCATCTCCTGCATTGCAGGCAGATTTTTAACCACTGAGCTACCTGGAAAGCCCAGACTATGGGATTCCAGAGTTCAAAAAGATAGGAGAGTGCATGAGTGACTAAGTGTAAGTAGAACTCAAGAGTTCCAACAGTATTTCTAGGTGTATTAGTAATGCTACCAACGAAGATAGTGGATGGGCACTTGAAAGAACTCTTCCAGAGGCAGCCGCCGGGCCAGCCCTGTCCAACAGGACTTCCTGTGACAAGGGACATGCTCTGTATCTGCACTATCCCATGTGGTACTCGCGAGCAACACGTGACTACCAAACACTTGAAATGTGACTAGTGCAGCAGAAAAATACATTTTCAATTTTATGTAAATTTACTTAAATCTAAAGACCGACATATAAACAGCCCAAGTCAAGAGCAGACATTTCTCCATGCAGGAACCTCAGCACAGTTTGTTTCACAGAACTCAGAGCCCAAGGCACCTGGGTGTAATGAAAACAGCATGGGCTTTAGAGGCTGACAGACTAGGGTCTCTAACAAGCTGTAAGTTTACTTTATCGAGTCTCAGCTTCTATATCTCTATGGTGCGGATCTCAACATCCATTTCTCAGGATGAGTGAGAGGGAAGGACTTCCCTCCCACTCAGTCTAGCACACAAAATAGTCTGTAAAACAATAGTCCCTCTCCCTTACCATTCTACCCCATCTCCTCAATCCAAAAGAACTGTACACTTGGAACCTACCAGGCAATTATGAGATAGAATTTCATGAGCAATCAGAAAAAAAAAGAAAAAAAAGAAAAAACACCTGAGCTTAGAGGTAAGGTAAGGAAGGAAAAAGAAAATCACACCTGGCTAACATTTTTTAACTTGGCAAAAAATTTTACAGCAACAAAGAATTATAAACTGTACTCATTTTTCAATATTTGGTTAATTACAACTGTGCATTATTTATGAGCTGGAAAGCTAAAACATGTTCCTCTCTTATCTCACAAAGCATAACATTCTATAACAGAGATGATAAAAACCACATAATGTTGTTTCAACATTACTTTATATGATACAGTCTTCACAAGAAGCAGACTGGAAATTCCCTCATATCCGTGTAAAGGGATGAACTATCCACATTTCTCTAGCGTTAAATGTTTGAATGACTGTAAAGTGGATAGAGTTGAAGAGGAACTACTGATATCCTTAACTGTATACCTGATCTTAGTGATTATTAAAAGACTATTTATACACACAAACATTATTCACAATATTCCATGTAGTTTTATTTACAATGAATAATGTGGACAACAACTTTAGCATTCCTTTCCAGGGGAATTATGTAAGTAAGCAAAGACACATTCATTCAATGGAATTTCATGTAGTCATGAAGAGTTTATAATGAGAGGTGTACAGTATAATAAATAAGATTATAAAATTCCATACAGCATGTCTTGCCATGCTGTCGTTCCAGTTGTGTCTGACTCTTTGTGACCCCATGGACTGTAGCCCACCAAGCTCCTCTGTCCATGGGGTTTTTCAGGCAAGAATAGTGGAGTGAGTTGCCATGCCCTCCTCCAGGGGATCTTCCCAACCCAGGGAACAAACCCACATCTCCTGGCAGATTTCTTCCTGCTGAGCCACCGGAGGAGCCCATATACAGCATAATTCTTTAAATTAAAATATATATGGAAAAGGTGAAGAAATTAATAATAATAGCAGCCAGTTTCATTAAAAGTTGGAGCAACATATAATTTTCCCCTCACACTTCTCTCCTGTCTTCCTAGATTTCAGTAATGAGTATGTACAACTTTGAGGGTGGGTGGTGGGGCACAAACGCTTTTAAAGTTATTCACTATGTTGGAGCCCGAATCATCTCTGTTTCCCATCATTTGAAAGCAGTTCACTATACGGAGGAAAGACAAGAGCTCAAACCACAATACTTCAAATGTTTTTTGGCCGCCAGCAGCCTGGCAACGAGAGTGATTACAGAGTGCTCAGCCCACACCCTCCCTGTGGCCGCCACTGGCGACACCATCTTCTCCTCCGTGCCCTGAATGACGGCATAGCAGGTTCTGCACAAGCTGCTGGCTTGCTCCCCAGAGATAGGAACATTTTAAGGGGGAAGAAATAGCCTCCAGTAGCAAAGACACACCTAAGTAACCTGCTTGAAAGGTCTTCATAGGGTCCCAAACTTTCCTTTTAAATTAGCTCTGTGGTCTAATCATTTTTGGAATAACTATTTGGAGGAAAACCACGGCAACTCCTCAGAGAATGGAGCTGCTAACCCAGACTGGGTTGCTGAGGAATACCTGGTTATGGAACTTACATGTAAACAGAAGTTAAACAGGCAAGGAAAGGGTGGGGTGTTCCAGATGGAGGAACAGTTAGGACAAAGGGGAGATGTCACAGGACTCTCAAAACGAGGGGAGTAGCTTCAGCTAAAGCTAAGGTCCAAGGCACGTGCTGAAAAGCCTAAGAGGGGAACCTGGAAATGCAGACCATGTCTAGGTCATGAAAACGTCCTGCATGTCAGTTTCATGAATTTGGAGATGATCCTATCCAATTAGTGACTGATTTGAAGGGGTGTGATGATTTGCAGCTAAGAACTATCCCATCCCTTTGTTGCAGTCAGGAGGATGAACTGGGTGAGTGGAGAGCCTGCTGAGAGGCAGGACACGTTGATTGTGACTGCAATAGTTTAAGAAGGAGATAAGCCTTAAGCTAAACAAACAAATGTGGGGATAAGAAAAGGAAGGGCAGATTTCAGAGATATCTCAATAGTAGAATCCACAGGATTTGATGAACTGATAGAAGAGAAGGAGGGAGAAAGAAGGAATTCAAGTCCATAGGATTCCTAACCAAGCTCCTCTGTGCCACAAACTGCTTTTCTAGTGTGGGTTGGGCTTCCCTAGTGGCTCAGAGGTTAAAGCGTCTACCCACAATGCGGGAGACCTGGGTTCGATCCATGGGTCGGGAAGATCCCCTGGAGAAGGAAATGGCAACCCACTCCAGTATTCTTGCCTGGAGAATCCCATGGGCGGAGGAGCCGGGTGGGCTACAGTCCATGGGGTCACAAAGAGTCGGACATGACTGAGCGACTTCACTTTCACTTTCAAGGCCAAGCAATGCTTCTCAGAACGTTTTTAAGTGCATGAAATAAAACACACAGAATTGAAAGAAACTAATAACATCTTAGGGAGCATTATTACAAACAAAGCTAATGAAGGTGATGGAATTCCAGCTGAGCTATTTGAAATTCTAAAAGTTGATGCTGTTAAAGTGCTACACTCAATATGCCAGCAAATTTAGAAAACTCAGCAATGGCCACAGGACTGGAAAATGTCAGTTTTCATTCCAATCCCAAAGAATGGCACTGCCAAAGAATGTTCAAACTACAGCACAACTGCGCTTATTTCACATGCTAGCAAGGACATGCTCAAAATTCTTCAAGTTAGGCTTCAACAATATGGGAACTGAGAACTTTCAGATGTACAAGCTGGATTTAGAAAAGACAGAGGAATCAGAGATCAAATTGCCAACATCTGCTGGATCATAAAAAAAACAAGAGAATTCCAGAAAAACATCTACTTGTCTTCAATGACTACACTAAAGCCTTTGACTGTGTGGATCACAAAAACTGTGGAAAATTCTTAAAAGAGATGGAAATATCAGACCATCTTACCTGCTTGCTGAGAAACCTGTATGCACATCAGGAAGCAACAGTTAGAACCAGACATGGAACAATGGACTGGTTCCAAATTGGGAAAGGAGTATATCAAGGCTGCATAGTGTCACCCTGCTTATTTAACTTATATGCAGAGTACATCACATGAAATGCCAGGCTGGATGGATCACAAGCTAGAATCAAGATTGACAGGGGAAATATGAATAACCTCAAATATGCAGATGACACCACTCTTATGGCAGAAAGCAAAGAGAAACTAAAGATCCCTTGATGAAGGTGAAAGCGGAGAGTGAAAAAGCTGGCTGAAAACTCAACATTCAGAAAACTAAAATCACAGCATCCAGTATCATCACTTCACGGCAAACAGATGGAAAAAAATAGAAACAGTGGCAGATTTTATTTCCTTGGGCTCCAAAATCACTGTGGATGGTGACTGCCGCCATGAAATTAAAAGACGCTTGCTCCTAGGAAGAAAAGTTATGACAAACCTAGACAGCGTTATTAAGAAGGAAAGACATTACTTTGCCAAGAAAGGTCTATCTAGTCAAAACTTTGGTTTTTCCAGTAGTCATGTATGGATGTGAGAGTTGCCCCATAAAGAAAGCTAAGGGCCAAAAAATTGATGTTTTCAAACTGTGGTGCTGGAGAAGACTTTTGGAAGTCTCTTGGACAGCAAGGGGATCAAACCAATCAGTCCTAAAGGAAATCAGTCCTGAATAGTCACTGGAAGGACTGATGCCACAGCTGAAGAAGCTCCAATACTTTGGTGACCTGATGCAAAGAGCAGACCCTAGAAAGACTCATTAGACCCTAACAGACTCATTAAAAAGATGCTACGAAAGACTGAGGGCAGAAGAGGCAGACAGAGGATGAGATGGATGGATGGCATCACTGACTCATTGGACATCGAATCTGAGCAATCTCCAGGAGACAGTGGAGGACAAGGAAGCCCAGCATGCTGCAGTCTGTGGGGTAGCAGAGTCGGACACGACTTAGTGACTGAACAACAATAATACCCAAATACATTTCTCCCCATGGAAGCCCTAAGAGCCTATGGCTTTCGACCTTTAGTTCATCTCAGAATCACTAGCAGGCTTGTTTAAACAGTTGTTGTTGCTCCTCTGTCCGTGGGATTTTCCAGGCAAAAATACTGGAATGGGTTGCCATTTCCTTCTCCAGGGGGTTGTCTGGACCCAGGGATCAAACCCACATGTCCCGCATTGGCAGGCAGGTTCTTTACCACTGAGCCACCCGAGAAGTCCAAAACAGCCTGCTGGCTAAATAAGATACAAGGGTATAGTGTACAACACAGGAAACATAGCTAATATTTTATAACTGTAAATGGATATACCTTTTAAAAATTGTGAACTACTAGTCTGTATACTTGAGTATGCACGAACACACAATTGAAAATTATAAAATATCATACATCAACTACATCTCAATTAAGAAATAAAACAGATTTCCAGACCCCACCTCTAAGTTTCCATGATGCTGATGATGCTGGTCTGGGGAACACACTTAGAAACCATTTACCAGGGTGTTACCCAGGCTTCTGGCTAGAAACATAAGGGGACTAGTACCACTGATATGCTTGCTTCCTTCTGTATCCCCAGAGCCTACAGCTTGGTGTATGTGCATGCTATGTCGCTAAGGATGTGCAGTCATGTCCGATTCTTTGCAACCCCATGGACTGTAGCCTGCCCAGCTACCCTGTCCATGGGATTCTCCAGGCAAGAATCCTGGAGTGGCTGCCACTGTATGAATTCAATAAGTACTTTGTGAACAAATGAAGCAGCAATACAGATATAATAGTGAATTTAGTGCTTAATATTTGGCTAGGTTATAGCTTCATTTTTTTAAATGCTTTTTCTGTAATCCTTGGAAGTCCTGAAGACAATGGATTACAGTTTTGATCTAATTTACAAGTCTTGATTCAAGTCCTTACAAGAATCAGAAAATGACCTTCAAGTTGCCAGTTATATTCCATAAATACTTAAAAGCATGCATTTACATTTTAAAATATTACTTGAGCAATTGGTAAAAATGCTGAATCCTCTTTATTCATATACAAGGAATCTCTGTCTTATTACGGCATACAGTGTCAAACACTGAAAATTTCAAAGAAACTGTCAATTTTAATAAACTCAGCAGAGTTCATAGAATTGTCCATAGAGAGATTTTAGGGAATCTTTTGTAATAAATAACTAAAAACTATTTTCACTTAGCATTTCAATAGTTTAGATACAACTGGATGTTTCTCTAGCTCCTGACAGTGCTTTAAAAAATCTTTTTTTTTCCATAATATTTTCAGTATTCCTGCTCCATTCTCATTGTGACTATAACCACAGTGTAAAGTTTACACTAAAAGTAAGATTTAGCACAGATTCCCCTAAGTTACTACAAGCCAACTAAAAGAACCCAACTATCGAAGTCCACACGTATTAAGGAGGCCTGCCCTGCACTGGTTGCTATGGAGATTGCAAAAGCCAAAGAGAAAGCCAAATTTAGCTCTGGGAGCAGCCTTACCAAATCCCTTTGGTATTCTACCTATGGGGATATCTCCACAAACACATCCATCTCAGAAATATGTTATCTTCCCTTGGAAAGAAGCACTGGGACCTTTCCAAGTCCACTTGCGTGTTTTAAGTTGCTTCAGTCGTGTCCAGCTCTACGGACTGTAGCTGCCAGGCTCCTCCGGCCACGTGATTCCCCAGGAGAGAATACTGGAGTGGAGTGCCTTGTTCTCCTTCAAGGGATCTTCTGGACGCAAGGACTGAAACTACTTCTGTTAAGTCTCCTGCACTGGCAGGCAGGTTCTTTATCATGAGCACCACCTGGGAAGCCCTTCCAGGCCCACACCATTATACAAATTATACAGCCCCACCCCCATCACTTGCCTGGAGTTGTGTTATTTTTTTCCTTCACAATCCGGCTCATACCTGAATTTCTTTGCCCCTAGCTCCCCTCACCCCTGTTCAAGGGTCTGTCAGGCAGGCCTCTATAGCTGTCCCTCATCTTTCTCCCCCTCCCCAGAAGCTACCTGCTGCACTCTCACCACAAAGCCTTTATCACATTACCCTCTCTTCCTCAGATACATTCCTGGCTCAAGCAAGATTCTAGATCTGGCAACCAAGGTCCTCCAACATTTGATCCCAACCTGAGCTCCCAACCAAGTTCCTTCCTGCTTCTCCAAACAAACTCTTCACTCCAGCCAAATTGTTCTGCTTCCTCTGATCAAAACACGCCTTTTGGCACTTCAAGTAAGAAAAAAACAAGAATACTTATGCTGGGAAATTACCGCACAGTCATTACGTCAATGTGGTAAATAAGAATACTGGTTTGCTTATTAATCTAGAATACATGCTCACAGCACACACCTGGAGGGTGGAGACCCTGAAAGGGTGACGCGATCATGACTTATGAGGGATTCCTGTCTGAGCTTCAATGCCAGAATCATGTAAGCCAAGGGTATCTTCTTCAACAGTAATGAGAGCAACAGCTCTTAGTAAGCCAACACCCTGTGCCTGGAATTTAATTCACATGGCAACCCTGAGAAGTAGGGAGAAGGCAAGAAGTATCAACCCCATTTTAAGAGGCGGAAACAGAGGTTTTAAAAATAATAGGTAGCCCATTAAAGATCACACCACTCCAGGGTAGGATGGGCTTCATACTCAGGTCTGTGACTTAAAGGAAAATTAATCAGGGTTATCTCCCACACTGCGTGGGAGAGTTTCTGGTGATTTTTATGTTTTTGATAGTTTCCTGTCAAATTTTCAAATTTTATACTTGCATTATCTTTTAGAATCTGAAAAAAAAAAATGCCATTTGCTTCCATATTTCTTTTGCTCAGTTTCCTCCCTGACAATGATACCCTGCATCTAGGGAAATCTTACTCATCTACTGAGATATCGTACATGTATGACCCCTTCTTCCCCAGAAGCCTTCCTTATCCCAATAAACAATCCCCTCCCCACTTTCCACAGACTAAACTGTCATTATTTCAGGTAACTGTACATACTCTTCTTTGAGTGACTGTAAGCTTCCACACGACGACTGTCTATCACACTTCCCAACACCTACCCATCTGTCCACCATAGCACACTTGCACTCAGAGCAATGCTCCATAAATAACCTGACTTCAGGGACCCTCTCTCTGGGTCTCAGTACATCTGCAAACGAGGCTCCTTCGGTACCTCTCTCTAAGTGCTTTTGTGAATACCAAATGAGATTACAAAATGTTTCTTTGGAAAACACTCTATAAATTGAATGCAAAGGACAACACCACTGGGGAGGCAAAGGTGCATTCACAAAATATCAGAGACACAAACAAGGCAGCAGGCTCTCAAGCTTGATGGTATCGGACGCCACAGGAATTCCAAGACAGCAAGGACTGCTCCAGGCACCACAGGATTCCTGGGGAAAGTCTTCCCTAGAGAGGAGGCTCTGAGGCCAGCCCTGAGGGAGGTGGAGGATCTCTATTAACAAACAGAAGAGGAGCAGCTAGGACCGAGGAAGCCTACAAAGCCTGCCCAGTCTCCCTGAAACATCTTCATCTCCTAGAAAGTCATCAAGAATCTGCACTCGGCAGTCAGAGGTTACCTGGAAATCTTGGGGAAAGCGCTGGGTGGTCTCCTTCAACAGGCACCACTCCTTCCCCAGCGAGAGATCAGGGGACACCGGAGAAAAAGAAACACAATGTTCCTTCAGCAGGAACAACAATAAATTTGTTAAACTTTACCATTCTATACACTTATCTTTCTAAATGACTAGTACTTGGCCACGGTCTCTATTAAAGGACCTATCATTCCATTCCTGCGTTTCACAACTTTTTCCTGAGAATGCAGGCTTAGCAAGTATTTTCATGAGCTAACATGGACTCTGGATTCTATGAAGCAGGACCTCAGGCCCACCATCAGAATTGCCACTGTGATCCTGTGATTCCTCTGATATAGGCATGTAACTAATATTTGCAGAGGGGACAGAAAGAATTTCCAACTAAAGTGAGTCATAGGATTTTAACAATTAAAAAATAGCTTTGAAAGCAGATGTACAGAAAAGGCCAATCAGTGTCAAATTTCCTTTTGTTTTCTTTCCTGTTTTGTCTACCAAGCGATAGCTAGTCTCCAAAAATACCCTACAGAAATATTTCTATAATATTTGTGTAACATGCTTACCACTACTAATTAAAATCTAACACATGAGAAGGCTAAGAAAACACTTCTGTGGACCACTGAATTTGCTGTACTTGTTTAGAAAACTGACACGTATGTCTGCTGCAGAATCCTAAGCAAAATAAATCAGTTTCTTTCGCTTTACCACGTAACCTGGTAGCGAACAGCACGAAACAATCTGACTGGGCACACAGTAACAGGAAGGAAAGCTAAATACATCTTTCATGCCCAGCATGGAAAATCTAATGGAGGGCTACATTTCCAATAAATTCTAATTAGACAAGAAAGGGAAATAAAAGGATTCTGCTTTGATCCTGGGATCTGTCTTAATCTTAGCATCAACCTGTATAACAAGAAAGCAGCTTATTAATTCTGCATTCCTGTTTCACACAGCAAAGCCTTTTAGGGTAAAACAAAATGCAGTCCATGTTGACTGTCTAGAAAGACTGGGTTAATTTACGTGATGTTAGGGATGCCTTATTTATGGAAAGGAGGTAGGTTAAGCTCTCCGGGGGATAACAACTTCAGCTCTGGAAGGGTCTCTCTGGACCACTTAAGCAGTATCAATAGTTCACTTAGACATTTACACATCTTGGTTAATGTGGCATAACAAAACTGGAGGGACTCTGTGCCAAACTAATTTTTTCCTCTGTGACTGTAAGAAATGGATGACAAAAGCCTTCATCCTGAGCATGCTAACTAAAGAGTATAGGATATAGAACTCATAGTTGCTATGCCCACCCAGAATGGTTTCAACTCTCCTCTTAAGATTGGGAGAGTGGAAAGAGGGTACATCATTTCTACTGTAGTGGTTAAAAAGTGCATTGAAAAAAAAGGCTTATTTTCCATCATACTATATGCAATAAAGTCTGGCTAAAAATGATGATTAATTTTTTAATTTTTTTTACTGCATCACAATTTTAATTTTGCATGTTCCCAAAGAGAGTAAGTAACTCTAAATAGGGTGAAACCTTATGTATCTGGCATCAAGAGAGTAGAGCTCTAGAGGAGTGGTTTCCTGAATAACAAACACTCTGCCATTCATTTGCCTGGAGTGGAAGTGTCTCTCCTGCCAGCACGCCTCCCCTTGGGCTCCCCTCCTCCACTCTGCCTGGCCTGGCTGGACTGTCACTCATGGTATCCAGGCCTCCTGATAGCATGTGATCAAAAGTGGACCAATCACAGCCAATAACCGCTGGACAGAGTGGTACATCAAGAAGCAGGCATGAGACTGAAACAGTATCTGTACTCTTTCACTTAATTTCGTGTAGGGACATTGAGAGGAAAAGGGTTTGTTTTCTTGTTTATCTAAAAAACCCAACCTTGTAGATCTGGAGAAAAAGCAACAGAAAGAACCCTAAAAAATTCTGCTTAACCTCTTGTGTACTGCTTTGCCCCAAGCCAGCCAGGCCTTTGAATGGCTCTTTACATGATCAGTATTTTCCAGATGGGTTTTTAGCACTTGCAACTAAAAGAATTGCGATTCAATGTCCAAACTTTATCTGATTTAAAATTTACCTGATATTACAGGGAAACTTCCCAAAATAAGCTACATACTTCTTAAGGAAGTAAGTCATAGTAAACATAATTTAACCTTTTCTTATTGATCTAGTCAGTTAAATGGTAATGTATGTTCTCAAGCACTACTGAATTATCCAGGTATACCTGACTTCACTAAATAGGTCAATACTGCTTTGTATCAGATTTCTGGGTTTATTACATTTTAAGCAACATAACTGGAGAAGGCAATGGCATAACACTGCCCGAGTGAGTGGGAACCAGATGTGAATCTGTCCTCCCTTGCAGTCGCCTCTATTGCACGACATCCCACGACAACAGACCATGCACAGACCAGAAACCATTTACTAATGGAGAATAAATTAAGACATGTCAAGCTAGTTGTTGTGAATGACTTATCACACCCCGGCCTTTGTCACACATGGAACAGAGCTTCACTCAAGTTACAAGACAAACAAACAATAAGATGGGGAAGTGGGGAGAGGCAGGAAGTACATGCTACACAAATATAGCCACTCTCACAAAGCCCAGCCCCATGCTCCTCATTCTGCCCTGCCCCCCAACCCCATTCCACTGTTTCTCTATGCACAACACACACCACCCACACCACTGCCCAGACTAGTGGCCGCCCTTCTCTGGACAGTCAATCACTTTTCTCACAGCTAATTAGCTTAATTTCTCAACTTCCCAAGGGTAACTTCCCAGAATTGGTCTAGCTCTTCTCGTTGAGCTAGATGGACATCCTGCTAACGTCACCCAAATTCAGCTGATGGATGGCAGTCTCTGGCTTGTGTGTCCACTCTGGACACAATTAGTGGTAGACAAAGAAATTCCTTTTATTTACTTCTTCATTGTTTAATAGTTTTTTTGACTTCCCTGGTAGCTCACATGGTAAAGCATATGCCTACAGTGCGGGAGACCTGGGTTCGATCCCTGGGTCAGGAAGATCCCCTGGAGAAGGAAATAGCAACCCACTCCAGTACTCTTGCCTAGAAAATCCCATGGATGGAGAAGCCTGGTAGGCTACAGTCCATGGGGTTGCAAAGAGTCGGACACAACTGAGCGAATTCACTTTCTTTAACAAACATTTACATAGAAACAAGGCAAATACTTTTCTAAGCACTTTACACATATTCATTAATTTAGTACTCATAATAAACCATGAGGGAAGTATAATTATTTCCCCATTATGCAGATGAGAAAACTGAGGCATACAGAATAACTGCCCCAAGTTTCACAATCAGTAAGTGGATCTGAGATGAGACTGTCTTGGGAGAAGAATCTACTGTTAATCACTATGTCACAGAAATTTTCATAATGTGGACTGTGTGAAGCTGGGCATGCACACATTCCAAAGTGACTTTAATATACATTCATTCACCCATTCATCATTCATTCAAATGTTCTGAGCATCTATTATGTGCAAGACACATTTTAGTCTGAGGAGACAACAGTGAACAAAACACACAAAGACCTTGCCTTGAGGAGTTTATATCTGATCCTATTAAGATTACCCTACTCATCTTTATCAGTTACAAAGCAAACTTAGTGTTTTTATACATAATTTTATTCTTGTTATATAGTCTATATATTGCCATATTAATAGTACCCATCTGATACACTTTATAAAAACAATAAATAACAATAATCAAAGCTATTGCTCTTTAACCTATCTGGATCACTTATTCACTCGGTGTCAGGAACTGTACTAAACATACATTTTTTCATTTGTACATATACCCCAAGCCTATGTACTCTATCTAAAGTTCAAAGATGGATATCTCATCTACCCTATCTTGCAACGGTCCTGAGAGCTAATATTATGCTCATCATTTACAACTGAAATTTTCAAAACCCTTCCATAGCATTGTGTCCAACAGTGTGTTAAGGGCATTGCATGTCTTACTTCATTTAATATTCCTGGCCATCCTGAGGTGGATACTATTACTCCTTTATACAGATGAGGACGCTAAGACTCAAAAACTTAGTAACTGGCAAAGCCATAATACAAACCAGGTTCTGCTTGAGCTCCACTACAGACTATTGGAAGAATATCACCCATTGTGACAGACACATTATTACAACCTCACAGGGCAAAGAAGTATCTGTAATGAAATAAAGAAATCCTTATCTTTCTAAACACTAACATCAGCATAAACTGCCTAATTAATAATAATTAATACTAATATTAATTAGTAGAAATGCAAAAAAGCAAAATGGCTGTCTGAGGAGGCCTTACAAATAACTGAGAACAGAAGAGAAGCAAAAAGCAAAGGAGAAAAGGAACAATCTATCAATTTGAATATAGAAGGAGTTCCAAAGAATAACAAGGAGGGATAAGAAAACCTTCCTCAGTGATCAATGCAAAGAAATAAAGAAAAACAATAGAATGGGAAAGACTAGAGATCTCTTCAAGAAAATTAGGGATAACAAGGGAAAAGTTCATGCAAAGATGGGCTCAATAAAGGATAGAAATGGCATGGGCCTAACAGAAGCAGAAGATATTAAGAAGTGGCAAGAATACACAGAAGAATTATACAAGAAAGATCATCATGACCCAGATAATCACGAGTGTGATAATCATGAGTGTGACTGTGATCACTCACCTAGAGCCAGACATCCTGGAATGCAAAGTCCAGTGGGCCTTAGAAAGCATCACTACAAACAAAGCTAGTGGAGGTGATGGAATTCCAGATGAGCTATTTCAAATTATAAAAGATGATGCTGTGAAAGTGCTGCCCTCAATATGCCAGCAAATTTGGAAAATTCAGCAGTGGCCACAAGACTGGGAAAGGTCAGTTTTCATTCCAATCCCTAAGAAAGGCAATGCCAAAGAATGCTCAAACTACCGCACAATTGCACTCATCTCACATGCTAGTAAAGTAATGCTCAAAATTCTCCAAGCCAGGCTTCAGCAATACGTGAACCGTGAACTTCCAGATGTTAAAGCTGGTTTTAGAAAAGACAGAGGAACAAGAGATCAAATTGCCAACATCTGCCGGATCATGGAAAAAGCAAGAGAGTTCCAGAGAAACATCTATTTCTGCTTTATTGACTATGCCAAAGCTTTTGACTGTGTGGATCTCAATAAACTGTGGAAAATTTAAAAGAGATGAGAAGACTAGACCACCTGAGCTGCCTCTCAGAAATCTATAAGCAGGTCAGGAAGTAATAGTTAGAAATGGACATGGAACAACAGACTGGTTCCAAATAGGAAAAGGAGTACATCAAGGCTGTATACTGTCACCCTGCTTATTTAACTTATATGGAGAGTACACCATGAGAAACGCTGGGCTGGAGGAAGCACAAGCTGGAATCAAGATTGCCGGGAGAAATATCAATAACCTCAGATATGCAGATGACACCACCCTTATGGCAGAAAGTGAAGAGGAACTCAAAAGCCTCTTGATGAAAGTGAAAATGGAGAGTGAAAAAGTTGGCTTAAAGCTCAACATTCAGAAAATGAAGATCATGGCATCTGGTCCCATCACTTCATGGGAAATAGATGGGGAAACAATGGAAACAGTGTCAAACTTTATTTTTGGAGGCTCCAAAATCACTGCAGATGGTGACTGCAGCCATGAAATTAAAAGACGCTTGGTCCTTGGAAGGAAAGTTATGACCAACCTAGATAGCATATTCAAAAGCAGAGACATTACTTTGCCAACAAAAGTCCGTCTAGTCAAGGCTATGGTTTTTCCAGTGGTCATATATGGATGTGAGAGTTGGACTATAAAGAAAGCTGAGTGCCAAAGAATTGATGCTTTTAAACTGTGGTGTTGCAGAAGACTCTTGAGAGTCCCTTGGACTGCAAGGAGATCCAACCAGTACATCCTAAAGGAAATCAGTTCTGAATATTCATTGAAAGGACTGATGTTGAAGCTGAAACTCCAATACTTTGGCCACCTGATGCGAAGAGGTGACTCATTTGAAAAAACCCTGATGCTGGGAAAAATTGAAGGCAGGAAGAGAAGGGGACAACAGAGGATGAAATGGTTGGATGGAATCACCGACTCAGTGGACATGAGCTTGAGTAACTCCAGGACCTGGTGATGGACATGGAGGCCTGACGTTCTGCACTGCATGGGATGGCAAAGAGTTGGACATGACTGAGCTACTGATCTGAACTGAATATTAATATTTGTAAGCAGACCATTAATTTGGACTTCAATCTATGAATAGAAACAAAAATTTGTCCACTACATGGTCTATTAAGTGGATTGCTTTCTTTGGGTGACAAATTCCAGTATGAGTTTATACATAATAATGAGTAATTATTAACGTAACATAATGGAGAGGATATAGATAAAAGGGAACTTTTCCCACACTGTTGGTGGGATGTAAATCAGTTCACCCACTGTGGAAAACAGTGCACAGGCTTTTCAAAAAACTAAAAATAGAACTGCCATATAATCCAGCAATTCCACTCCTGGCAATATATATGGAAAAAGGAAACAAAAACGCTAATTCAAAACCATAATGTTCCTAATGTTCATAGCACCATTATTTACAATTGCCAAGATATGAAAACAACACAAGTGTCCATCAATAGATTATTAATAAATAAAGATGTGGTATATTTATACAATGGAATACTACTCAGCCATAAAAAGAATGAGATTTTGCCATTTGCAACAACATGGATGAACTTGAAGGACATCATGCTGAGTGAAATAAGTCAGCAAAAGACAAATACTATATATCACTTATATGTGGAATCTCTACAACTAGCAAATATAACAAAAAAGAAGCAGACTCACAGAGAGAACGAACGAGTGGTTACCTGTGAGGAGAGGTAAGGGGGAAGGGCAATACAGGAGTACAGGACTAAGAGGTACAAACTATTAGGTATAAAATGAGCTACAACAATAAACTGTGCAACACAGGAAATACAGCCAACACTTTAACTATAGAGTATAACCTTTAAAAATTATAAATCACTGTAGAGTACACCTGTTAAGTTGCATAATATTATATAGCAACTATACTCCAATTTTAAAAAATTCTTCTGTTTTCAATAAAGGCAATAGCACTGAAAACCATTAAATATTTAAAGTAATTTCTCTTAGGTCCTAATGGTTGCTTGGAAGAATAAATTCTGATAATTATAAATGTTTCAGTTCTCATTAATGAAATCCACTGCATATTTATTGAGGCAGGGGTAAGAGAAAAATATGTGAAAGGATGTATAATTTTCAAGGTTCCCATCAGACACATCTCCAATGGTTCTCAACTACAAAAGAATTCATCAGTGGACAAAATTTCTTTCAGTCAAATGGCCTATAGATGGACCAATGTGCTGGGGTCTCAATTAAGAGTTGTTATTCTTTAGGGAACAAAACCAGGAACAGTGATCAACCTTTTACTTCCCCTTTCCAAGTTCTTCCAAGGAATTTTTTGGAAACTGATGTTGATGCCAGAAGAAGAACAAACAACATACATTTGCAAGTGAAACAGAAAAACAGAAGCAGGTGGTCAAGTAGCTAAACTGGCAACGCATCTAGCCAGTAGCCGGATGGCCTGAATTCAGTCCTGGCTGAGGTCACCAATGACTGCCCAATGCGCAGCTGCACAGCGGCCAGTCCTTCCTTTACAAAAAAAATGCTTGTGAAAGACAAAAGAGATGTCCAAGAAAATACACATGAACACACAATCTGTTAGTGCTATATGACCATTAGAAAATCAGCCCACTGGTTTACAAAGCTCATGGCTAAAAGACGAACAGCAAAGATACCAAAAACTCTTGGTAGAGATGGGTCATGTATATTCAGAGAATTTAGTATCAATCATCAGAACTGTCCATCTCTCCATCCCTCATTCTTGGTGATCATCCTTTATAAAGTTCATGGTTCCTTTTACATGCTCTAGGACTGTGTACTGTTACCTTAATCACAGGTTCACACGTAAACATGAGAAATTTCACTACCCACTCTAGGCCTTGATTGTTTTTTCAGGAGAAAAAAAAAGACATACAACTGACCTCTGAACAATAGGAATTCAAACTTTACAGCTTCACCTCTATGCAGATTTTTTTCAACTGTAAATTCTACAGTACTATATGATCTGCAGTTGGTTAAATCAGAGAATTTGGAATGGTGGATACAGAGGAACAATTATAAGTTACCTTTGGATTTTCTATTGCACAAAGGGTTGTCACGCCTACCTCCCACATGGTCGAAGGGCCAACTGTGCTAGACTAAATAATCTCTAAGACTTGTTCAAGCCTTTTCATTTCATCATTATAAAATTAAAACATCTTGACTTTCTTCTATGCCACCAAATTCTTCACCAGCTCCTGTCCTCTTCACTCTCCATGACTCTAGATAACAACTGTCCTACATGTTAAAACCTGTTGACTAAGATGCATAATACAGTCATGATCATGGTTCACTTAAATTAAAATCTGAAGACCATATCACACTTCTTAATCACTGAATTCATCACACATTACATTTTCTGGCAGAAAACCTCTACTCTTCACGAGTATTTGAAAATAATCTCTGTTTGGAAGAAAAGCTATCTGGCATTTGATATTAAAAGAAAAAAGTATTAATCAAGTTTTAAGTATAACATCTTTGATCCATCTTAGGAAAAGTCTCCAGACAAAGTAGCTCATCATTTTTGGACAAACTGTCAGCTCATATACAAAACGTTCCTCGATAAAAACAGTTAAGTAATACACGGAATTAGGCAAGGTAAGCGCTGACCATGGCTGATGAAAAAAATAATTTTTAATTCTACTTGCAGCTCTATTTGTAAACCACTGAAGAAGAAAATCAGGTACATCTGTGTCCCCGTTTGGGTCAGAAGTCCGTGAAAAACTGCAAGTTAAGCATGGTGATCTGAAAAGAACCCAGCAGCCTGGGTGGTCCTTCGTAGGAAGATGCCTACACACACATTTATGTTATCACTATTACTCTGAAGCCACAGTTTTCTAAGTAAAATAGTTGTAACACAACTTGGAGGACGACATTTTGTACACTGAAACTAAGATGCCTCATAGGAAAAGCTCATTTAAGTCTCTGAAGGAGTAAGTGAGAATTTTACCACCCCAATATTTGATCTTTTACAAGAAGCACTTTCTATAGGGGAAGATTATCAACTCTTCTGTGGTTGACTCCACGAAGAAATTTTTGAAAAATATGACAATAGCTAAGGGACACAGAATTAGGCAAGTAAGTCTAAATGATGCATGTGTGGACCATTCATGGCCTTTCCCTTATAGCCTTGGATGAGAGACTTTTGGCCCCTATTCCAAAGTACAAATCAAGACTGGGAAAAGCAGAAATTTTTATTTCTCAACTGCATAAATGGTCATAGCTGATAAGACAGCAAGCAGATAGAACACCTCTGTGCTTTACCAGCTGAAATGCAAGGAACTGACAGGTGCCTGCAATGGGTGGGGGTTACCTGTAACAGGCACCCAGGAGAGGTTATATTAATGTTAATAATAGGTGAGCAACTCAACTAGATACCACAAAGTCTATTAGCACTTCTTTCCTAAAGCAAAAGTTCTTAGTTCTCTAAGGCCACTGATTAATATACAATCACTATTAGTTCAATTATTACAGTCTCCATCTCCACACGCAAAGTACACATCAAACTACAAGGAAGAAGTGCTGCCAAAAGCAACAAAGAAAATTACAAGTGATAATCTAGTAACAAAGCAGGAAAGGAGTAAAGTAAAAGAGCAAGGAAAACATTCAAAAATCATGTATTTGGGTTATTTATTATAGGAACAAACGCTGCAGAACAAGAATTGCTTTCATAAATAATCATGACCTTGATTAATTACACAAAGGTCAAGCTACATTCAGAATGTCTAAGAGGGAAAGGATAATTAACATGTTTTACAAAAATTTTCTTAAGAAATATTTTTAATTAGCGTGCTAAAGGGAAAACCTTAGGTATCCAGAAAGCCTGATAAAATGCTTTAACCTAAGAAATGTTAAAGCCCAAAGCTCTCTATGAATAATTATCAAGATATTGAGACATGCAGAAATGTTGTCAGCTATTGCCTCAGAGGACAGAATACTCAGCAGCAGTACCATATGTGCTAAAAAGGGTGTTTTTCCAGCACAATGCTCCAGTCAATTCCACCTTGCAACCACTGCCATGCATTTCAAATGTGATTTATCAATGTGAGAAATCTCTATTGTCACAGAACCAAAAAAAAGGCTAAAGTGACATGAACATGGATTGGACCCACTTTCACTAAATACCCACACCCCCAGGGGCTTCCCCAGCAGTCTAGTGGTTAAGATTCTGCCTTCCAATGCAGGGGGTGTGGGTTCAATCCCTGGTCGGGGAACTAAGGTCGCACACATGGGACACAGCCAAAAATAAATAAATAAAATTTATTTGAAATTTAAAAATAAATACCCTCATTCCCATACTCTACTTTCTAATTCTAAATGTTAGAAAGCCTTCACAAACAGTCCTGATCCTCCTTCACAGCCACTATTTTAGGATCATGCTTCAATGGCATAAGCTTCCACATTTCATATAACATTGGCAAAGCTGAATGGCTCACTTCTGATATTAATTTTCCTTTTAAATGGAAAAATAATCTAGTTCCTCTAAGAACTAACTAGTGAATACCATTTCAATTTGCTTGAGAACAGACTGGCTATTGAAAAGAAAAACTAAGTCAATGATGGCAATGAGAAAGTATTCTGACCATGTCGTATTTTATTTCACTAAATATCCATAAAAACAAGTGTTTTTTTTTCTTTTTATACTTAATAGGTCTTTTCTCTATCTTTAATAATAGACTGTTTGATACATGGAAAATGACATAATGTTAAAAAGATGTAAGTTATAAAGCACAATAATGTCAAAAAACACAATGAACAGACCACAAGATCCAGGATCTGGAGCTTTATCAAAACTCTGCATCCGTCCAGGTATACCTCTCCCAGATCCTTGCCTCCTAAGGTGATTCATTCACATCCACATAGAAATGTTCCTGTATTATCACATTCGGAAAATACACTACCAAATGGGCTTCCCAGGTGGTGCTAGTGGTAAAGAACCCGCCTGCCAAGGCAAGATACCTAAGAGACTTGGGTGCAATCCTTGGGTCGGGAAGAAATCCTGGAGGAGGGCATGGCAACCCACTCCAGCATTCATGTCTGGAGAATCCCATGGACAGAGGAACCTGGTGGGCTAGGGTCCACTGGGCTGCAAAGAGGCAGGTAGAGCAACTTAGCATGCACACACACACTACGCTGCTTTATTCACTTGCTTGGCTGTCACGAAAAAAATACCACAGACTGTATGCACGGCTCAAAATACAGAAATTTATTTTCTCACAGTTCTGAATGCTGGAAGTCCAAAGTCAACGCAGTTAGTGGGAAGAGGTGGTTTCCTCTAAGGCCTCTCTCTTTGGCTTGCAGACAGCCACCTTCTTGCTGTATCTTCACATAGCTGTCCCTCTGTGCACACAAGCTACTGGAGTCACTCTGTATATCCTAATTTCCTTTTCTAACAAGGACACCAAGCAGACCGGATTACTACCCACTCTAAGGCTTCATTTAATAACCATCTCTTTCAAGGCCCTATCTCCAAAGACAGTTACATGCTGAGGTACTGGGAATTAGGGCTTCAACATATAAACTTGGTGGTGGCGGGGTGGGCGGGGTGGCGGGGGGGACACAATTCATCCCATTGTTGTTGTTGCTTAGTTTGCTAAGTCATGTCTGACTTTTTTTTTTTTTCATGTCTGACTTTTTGCAATCCCATGGGCTGCAGCATGCCAGGCTTCCCTGTCCTTCACTATTTCCCAGAGTTTGCTCAAACTCATGTTCATTGAGTAGGTGATGCTATCCAACCATCTCATCCTCTGTCATGCCCTTTTCCTCCTCCTTAATCCCTGTTATCACTGACCAAATAAAATTCAAAGCAAATATTCCAGTAAGTTTCTGGTGCTGTGTATCTCAGGATTCTTCATAGCTGTGTAAGGAAATATTCCATCTAGAAAGCCAATATTCATTTAGCCACAAGAAAGACCCTCAGAAACAAGAGAAATACTTCCAGAATAAGAAAAATTTATCTCTTCCTTGTGGGCTTACTGTAGTGTGCCAGCCTCTCTCTTCTGGTCCTATAGTAGGTCCCTGTAAGAAGAGAATTTTGACCAAATCGCTTGAGATCTATCCTCTATCTCTGACAGAAACAAACGTTTAGAAGCATACAATCTCAAATAAAGGCCAGGCAATGCCATTTCCAGCGTATGAAGAAAACAAGTGACTTTTGGTTACTGTCAGTGTTAGAGGTAAAAATCAGGACAATTGCTCCTTCCAAAGCCAGACTATACTAATCAACTAAAATTACAGTAATTCACATTTTCAAGTGTTTATTTTCTGCAACAGAGATAAATTCATTAGCTTGCACTCTATTGTTAAGTGGAAGAGCCATGCTACCAAACGGTACATATTACACAATCCTGTTACTAGAAAGAATATATCAAATACAAAAATAAAAAATATAAAATACATGAAGCATAGACCTTAAAAAATAACAGTAAGTTAGTCCTGGTAGTGAGAATATATATAAATTTTGATTCCTTTTCTTTACTTTTTGATAGCTCCTCATTTTCAACCATGAAGTATAAAATCTTATTTTTTGCTATGGATGTGCTGGTAAAAGTGACAGCCTACTGTCCTGAAGGACCCTCATGGGCAGACCTTAGCCACAGTCTCAGGTCCAGACAAAATCAAAAAAGAAGGAACTAGAAGAAGCTTAATCACCTCCTGCGACTGTTTCATGACAAGTCTGATCACATGGATATTTATCATTTCACTGATACCAAAGACATCTGGCATGTCAACAGCTCAAAGGCCAACCAATGATTACCCAGAATCCAATGTAATCCCTCTGACATTCTATACATTTGCCTGATTAATTTAGTGTCAGATTTTTACGGGATTTCTGTTCAAAAACCAGGGAGGAAACAAACTGCTAAAAAGCACTATCTCCCTTGTCCATTGGGTAAGAAAGAAACAGTCAAAGGCATGATGTCCCCCCTCCTCAGTTTATAATTACTTTTCCATGTTTCCACACAACGGTTTCAACTCAGGGAAAGGAGGGAAATGTCACTTCTGGACAATAGCCCTTGTTGTACTAGATTATTTTCCATGGTCTCTTTCTAAAGACAGCTGTTTTGTAAGCAGCAGGTCCTCTTATCCTGGTTCCCTAAGGAATCAACTCCTAAAGAGATTAATAACAGAGCCAGACAGAAGAGGCTCTGAAGCCTGCACTGCTCTTTTAAAGGCAGGCAGCACTTAGTTCAAAAGGGTTCCACTGGGATCCAGTCTGGCTTTCCAGATAGTTATTAGTTGGGCAATATTTAGGAATCACCAGCTCCCAAAAGCTACCACACACTCTGAATACACTACAAAGACCTGCTGGAGACCCGGGTTATGGCTATATCAGCCAAGAGAAAGCTTGGAAATGCCTGAGGACAGGCGCTGGCCCAGCACAATGCCACAGCAAGACATTTTCACTAGAAATTGCAAGTGGAAAATGGCCTCCAAGAAAGTTACCTAAGCAAATGTTACATCCAATGATACCGTGACCAAAGTAAGTCTAGAAGAGAGCAAGCAGGTATTTGTGCAAGCTGACAGCAGGGGGACAGGGCCTCTAGGAGCAAGAACGGCAGGTAACTCATAGGACATCTCACAGAGGATGGCTCTGGCCCTCCCAGCACAGGCTATCCCCTCCTCTGTGCCTTTCCCCACCTCCCCTCCTCTACACCAATTCCCTCCCGATTCGTCAACTCTGTTCCGCTCTGCTCTGGCCTGCCAGCTTTGGTGTGGAGCATGGCCAGGACCATGTCATCTGCGGACTCTCAGTCTTGACCATCAGAAGTCCCTTCACTTTTCAGTTGGCTGGGAGAGACTGTGAGATCCCATCAGACGTTAGTATACAGCCCGAGATGGTTCCTGTCGTGTAAGAACAGAAACTGCCCACATGTGCACACATCGAATGGAAGAGACTGCGATGGTCCTCGAATCGCACTCTGCCTTTCCTAGCTTGATCTGTTCTCCCTCAGTGACCTTAACGATGCAGAAACTCTTCCAAATCACTGCTTAAGGGTCAGCTGTGGGCATTCCATCACAGAAAGGTACGTGTGTGCTGTCTTGCACACAATCACAAACTCACTGACTTTTACTTCTAGTATAAGGACCCCCGAAACATTCTCTTTACCATGACACCATATAATCACACACACAGACACATACAAACACATCCATATATATATGAAAGACAGCTTGATTTTAAGGAATAAAGGTAGGCTCTTAAATAATACAATAATAATAATTATCATTACTAGTTTAATTTAAAGTTCTCACCACCTCTTCAGGATAGTAAACAATGCTTCTCCCAGTACCTTTCTTCATGTGACCCCAGAGGGCTTCAGAGATGCGTAACATCTCCTGATTTTAAGGTTCTGTCACTTTCATATTGTATTAACATTCTAGGATGACAGGCACCTATTTCTCACTAGATCTCAGTGTTTTCCAGAAAGTTTTTGCTTGCCTGTCTGCTAAAAGAACTACAACAACGTTTCCCCTTGCACACATTTAAACTGACAACTAAGTTTTTCCGTCTGAAATTTTAACAGTTTGAAAGAAGTAAATTTCCAATGCATCGTACAATGCATCTGAAAATTAAGTATGATTCTTTTAAATGTATCCAACTTAAAACACCAGAGCCATTTGATGTCTATTATTATTCATAAACTGAAAAGCTCTTGTATAAGAAAACTTTTCATTGTTCCTTATTCCCTTTGAATTTATATGTCCATTCCAGTATCCCCAAAGAATTTTACCCTGGGGCTTCCCTGGTGGCTCAGAGGGTAAAGCGTCTGCCTGCAATGCAGGAAACCATCCGCTGGAGAAGGAAATAGCAACCCACTCCAGTATTCTTGCCTGGAAAATCCCATGGATTTTTATCTTAACATAAAATATTTCTAACATTTCAAGATTTTATTAGTCATTCTATCAAATATCTCTGCAAATTAAGGATATATAATATGTATATGCATAATTTACAGAAAATGTCATATATATGTAAATCTTATGATCTCAAGAAACTTTAAAAATTTACATATAAATATTTTATGGTCACAGGATCTTTAAATTTCCATACATAAAAATGTAAACATGAGTATCTAAATTTCCTGTAACCATAAGAGGCTCATTTTTTTCACCTGAATTGATGTACATTATTTATTAGTTATACACAACTAATACCATAAACATTACAATTTTATAAATGATTATTAAAATACAAATCAGTTGTTAGAAATGCATCAGTTAATGAGATGAATGAGTTACTTCTTCCAGTTAAATTAAGCATCTATAGATGAATATGGCTAACAGGAGACAAAATTCAGCATAAATTTTATTCCTATCTGCCTCTCCCTCTTTTTTAATATAAAAGCTGAGAAAACTTCTTTACACAAATAACTGCTTGGAAATTCAAATTTGTCATGATAATTTTCCTCAATAGTTTGAATTCCTTCTGGGACATATGCCAAAAAAAATCTCAGGGTGATCTATCATCAAAATTATTTTTAATGATCAACTGACAACTCAATTAAGTCCTTTTTCAATTTATGGAAAATAAAGGATTGGGCACCACCTGAATTCCAAAAGTATTTGTTATCCTGTCATTAGAGTCATTAATTTTCATCAACACCAACACCACGACTTCAATCATCCCTTTGTCTGGAATTCAGGAGTCTGGAACTCAAGAGTCAGAAGGACTGCCTGTTAAGACTAGAGATGTGAGACTGGCCAGAGGCAGAAGACTTATTTGAGAAGGGAGTGGGAGGAAAAGGAGACTACAAGTACTACAAGAACATTTATGAAAGGTGAGATCTAAAAACAGATTCCCTGAAGTCCACTCACACTCATCACCACATCATACTCATCACAAGTCTATAGGTCCATGAACCCCTGTCTGAAGATCTCCTCTGACCCTGCTATGTTCTGTTTTCCTCTGATTTCATGGATAACACGGGGTTGGGAGTCTTGTCCTTCCCTCCTACCGTAATCCAATTCTGTCTGTCTCACCTCTCATTTTACCTTCCCATTATTAACAATACAAAAATTTGAATTTCCGTTTATTAGAAAAAAAAAGCTCATACAAACAATGCAAAATCAGTCTCTTACAACAAAGAAAGATTTGGCTTTTTCAGAATCAAAACAGAAAAATCTGTATTGTGCACAAACCTGCCAATTACTGTATTTTAATTATAGCCCTTTTTATCCCCCTGGAGTCTTCTAACCACCAAGTCATGCTCAGTAACAATGTTGTAGCTGCCTCATTATAGTAAGCTGTCTCCTGAGTATCTACTTCTTTAACCAAGTGCATTTGCTCTGAAAGCACAGTGCTCAGTGCTGATGCTGCACTTAAGACAAAAGCAAGTTTAGTGACTTGTTTGTGTTTAATGAAATTACTGCACAGATGCTGACCAGCTAAGTGTGAGAAGCGTGATATATTACTCTGCATCAAGACCTTGGGTAAGGTCATCCTCTGGGGACCTAGATTATACAAACAGTGAGGTAGGGTAAGGGTGGGAGGGAAAAGAATTTTCTTACCAACCAACTTCTAACTCCAGTCAGACAATTCACAGCCAGACAATTAAGCTCCAGGGCACACAATTACAGTCAGACCAAGTAGTTAGGCAGAGAAACTGGGAATCTGTCTTGTCCCTAAAACGTGGTGCCTGTCTTACAGTTATAGACATCAGCCACAATCAGGACACACTGGGGAATTTGTCACGAGTTTATGCTCAGTTATCACACAACCCAGGGTGCAAATCACTGTACCTGTGTGTCCTTGGTCAAGCAACCCTTCCAAATCTTATACAGCTCTCCTGAAATATGTGTCTGTGTGTTCAGTTATTAAATTAAATCCAACTCTTTGTCACCCCATGTACTGCAGCCCACCAGGCTCCTCTGCCCATGGGATTCTCCAGGCAAGAATGCTGGAGTGGGTTGCCATTTCCTCCTCCAGGGGATCTTCCCCATCCAGGGAATGAACCCACATCTCCTGCACTGCAGGCATATTCTTTACCACTGAGCACCGGGGCTCCCCCTCCTGAAATATAGGGATGATATTAACAGCACCTACTTCACAAGGTTATTGTGAGAAGTAGACAAGCTAATGATCCACTTAAAAGCACTTAACCCAGTACATAACAAATGGAATTGTTTCTTATGCCAGTAGCTATTGTTATGAAAGAAAATACTCTTACACATGTGCAAACCAATTTCTCTTAAAATCAATTCCTAGCTGATATGTCAAATACAATAGGAGAATACTGATTTTTTTTTCCCACAGAAATTTGAAACAAGCCTTTTCATAATGTTAAAAATTTTAAAAAAGAGTTGCCCTTCGGGGGAAATCCAAATCAACATGACATATGAAGTGAAGTGAGGTCGCTCAGTCGTGTCCGACTCTTTGCGACCCCGTGGACTGTAGCCTACTGGGCTCCTCCGTCCATGGAATTTGCCAGGCAAGAATACTGGAGTGGGTTGCCATTTCCTTCTCTAGGGGATCTTCCTGACCCAGGGATTGTACCCGGGTCTCCTGCATTGCAGGCAGACGCTTTACCATCTGAGCCACCAGGGAAGCCCATAACATGAGGTGTGCTTAAAATAAAAAACACCTGCTTTGCAGAAATGCTGTTCTTCATGCTGTGGGGGCACCATGGGCAGTCTCTTGGGCATGACTGGCCACCAGCCATCACCTGCTTAGCACAAGCTGTACACAACACATCCTATGATATTCATCCCCTCAGACTTTCTTTCTTTTTTTTTTTTTCCCCTCAGACTTTCAATCATGGTAAAACAGCTGTGGGACCATGGTCAACCCAATAAACAAACTGTTTTCAATGACCACTATCAGAATTAGGACAGTCTCAAAATGCTTACTGATACCAGAAGCATTCTCTCATTCCTAAGATGTTCCTGAAGGCTGTTTCTGGTCTCCCTCTTCTTTATCATAGCTACAGATGAAATCAACACAGTGTTATAGTGATACTAGTACCAAAACTTGCAGTGTTTTTGCTGTAAGCTGTAAGGAGGAGTTTGGCCACATCACTTGCCTATGTACTTATGAAGTGAAGCGTAAGGTGTGCCTTTCTGCTTACTTAATTGTGAATGGTCCTAAGTCATTCTACAATATAAAATAAAGAGCTTTCCCAGAAGAGAGTTAAGGAGGGGAGAAGATGAGACATTAGCAAGGGAATGAGGGCACTCTGAGAGAATTCAGCAGCCTCAGTACCCTGATTTCCCAGCCGTACGCATTCAAAAGATGCACATAACAAAACTTTTCAACTTCTCTGCTTCTAGCCTCCACAATTTAGCCAGAAACAGAAACATCTACCAGAAGGAAGTGCAGAGAAACACTAGGAAAAGAGCTGAATTGGGAATATACCTTCTCCTATCAGTCTGCAAGCACCAGATACACACAGCATACACAAGAGTCCCAGCCTACAAAGCAGCTGCCTGAACTGCAAAGACAGGGCCATCATTTTGTTGCTGCTAGTCATGTGGAAATGACTGGTTTGCATGCTTTGAAAAAAAGTGAGGCAAAGAATAAAAATAATATTTCTATCCATCACACTTCCCTTCAATGGTCCCTTTCATTCTCAGTTCAGAAGCACAGAAGAGTTCGAACACAGAATATATGTCCAAAGGACAGTAGGCTACTAAACCAGGGGTTTGTGTAAGATCTCACTACACATACCAATTCACAAGAAATCAGGACAATATTTATTATAAAGGTTACCCGTAAGATGCAGCAACTTCAGACATAAAATGAACCTATGATGATAAAAAAAAAGAAAAAAATTTTTGAATGTGTGTGCCTGTAGCCAACTTCTCAAAAGTGAAAAGTACCCCAAAAGTCAGAATGCTTATTTAGGAATAGAGATAGACACAGAGGTGACCACAAGAGAAAAGATTCTATGTGAACTCTCTAAAAACCCTCCCTTATAGATATTGAGCAATATAGTGTTTATGTACCATTATTCATTACAGAGTTTCAGCAAAACACCCAACACAAAGAGTTTTCTTTTAAACCAAGATACAAACATAAAAAACCTGAAATGAAAATGCTTGGCACTCAAAGAATCCCTTCAAGAACACAACTGCTTCAAAAGGAACTTTTTCTAGAATCACTACTTGATTTTTAACTGACACAAACAAGGGAACCTTGAAACCCTTTCTTTCCCATCTTACAGATATCTAGCTTAATTAGAAATATGGAAATAAAACTGGCAGTTCTACAGTCTAGATTTAGGAGATTAGGACAGCTTTATTGAAAAGCCTCAAAATCAGGAATGTGCCAAAGAAACAGGCATCTGAAATGTGTGATGAATATTAAACTTACACTGGTATCACTTTAGCTTAAGCATAAACACTTTTAATTTAGACTCTTCCTATTATACGCAGTTCTGGTAAGTAGTTAGGAAACTGACAAGCTGTCAATTCAGTTTTAAAGGGAAAGAGGAGGGGCACAATATCAGTTTCTTGTTCTGTAGCAAGTTCAAAAGTCTAAATTTAAAAGAGCATGACTAGCAAACAAAATTCCAAAGTGAAAACTAAAATTTGAGAACTTCAAGGTCAACCTGAGCAGCTGTCAGCATGACAGACCCGGAGTTCATTAGGCAGAAAATGGACCAGACAAGAAACAGCATCCACTGAGCCCAAGGACGGGCAGCACAGAACACAGCAAGGAAGGACCCAGCTTAGCCAACCCTGAACCCCCTGGTGGCTACCAAACCTCTTCCTTCTCAAATCAACTCAAAGGATCAGAGACCCAGAGGCACAGCACTCTCTGATATACAAAATTCCCTTCTTTCTTCAGCAAACAATCTAGTACCCCATAGAACACAATCTGGGATCCGTCCAGCAGATCAGACAGAAATTCTGCTCTTCCACGCTTGAAAGTTAAAGTTAGCTGATCCTGTGGAGCCAAAGATTTCCAAAAGGGAATCTGAGGGCATGTAGTTAAAGACGCTAGTCTTTCCTTAGAAAACGCTCAGAGAAGAAAAGAGACAGAGATAAAAACACAAGGTGGAGAGACACTTACGGAGCTTTCTCAATTTCACGATGACAGCATAAGCTTCCTGCCAGTTTGTGTGAGAAACTGCCTCAATGATGACATCCTTCTTTAAAGTAGCTGGGGTCCCCACAGTGCCACCCAGGACTTTGTGGCTTCTCACTGCTTCTCTGCTTTCAAGGGAGGGGCTGGCAAAGGGGGCTGAAGTATAGACTCCCTAATCAATAACTGCCTTGCCCTAGTCTAGGAAGCATTCCCTGGCTGTGAAGCTGCAAAGGTGGTTTTCCTAAAGTAGGTGAAAATGATATGTAATAGCTGCATTTTAAAAGAATGGAAGATATTTCTTAATAACACAGAGAGTTTCTGTATAACTTACACATAACTCTTCTTGAGCAAGTGAATCCTAGCATGACAGGATAAGCTAAAAGATCACCAAAGTCAAACATTACTGATTTTGCTCACCTAGTATACTGACATCACATTTATAGACTAATATAATACTAGTGATAATATCCAATGTCAGCACGGGAAAAGCAAAGCAGGTCGGTGGAAATATAAATGGTAGAGGTTCGGGGGAATATAATTTGTCAAGATAAATTATAAAAAGTTTTAAATGTGCATCCCTTTTGACAAAGCAATTAGACTTCCAAGAATATTTTCTACAGAGATATTCATATATGTATAACTACATGAGTGCATATGCTGCTGCTGCTAGGACGCTTCAGTCGTGTCCGACTCTGTGAGACCCCATAGATGGCAACCCACCAGGCTCCCCCGTCCCTAGGATTTTCCAGGCAAGAACACTGGAGTGAGTTGCCATTTCCTTCTCCAATGCATGAAAGTGAAAAGTGAAAGTGAAGTCTCTCAGGACTCTTCGTGATCCCATGGACTGCAGCCCACCAGGCTCCTCCATCCATGGGATTTTCCAGGCAAGAGTACTGGAGTGGGGTGTCATCACCTTCTCCACATGAGTGCATATAGTTGCATATTAATATAAAAGCAGACTCTTTGAGGCAGTATTGTTTAGAAGAACATAGTTCAGGAAACCACAAAAAGAGGTTTAAATTATCACACAATCCGAGTGTGGAATTAAAGTGTTAATTGCCCCGTCGTGTCCAGATCTTTACAACCCCATGGACTGTAGCCCGCCAGGCTGCTTTGTCCAAGGAATTCTCCAGGCAAGAATACTGGAGTGGGTAGCCATTCCATTTTCCAGGAGATCTTCCCGACCCAGGGATCAAACCCAGGTCTCCTGCACTGCACGCAAATTCTTTACTGTCTGAACCACCAGGGAAGCCCAGTATGGAAGAGTATGCAACTATTAAAAATACTCACAATTAATTACTATTATTATTGTGAATTAATTATTCCCAATAACCAAGGTATGAAAACAACTAAAATGTACATTGAGCAATGAATGGATAAAGGAAAAGTGGTATATGCATACAATGAACCACTATTCAGTCTTAAAAAAGGAAGAAATCCCTGCCATTTGTAACTGTAATACGGATGGACCTAGAAGACATTATGCTAAATGAAATAAGTCAGATACAGAAAGAAATACCCTGCATGATTTCATTTATATTTTGGATCTAAAATAGTCAAACACATGGAGCAAAGAGTAGAATGGTGGTTTCCAGGGACTAAACAAAAGAATGGGGCAACAGGAAGCATGATTATAGGGTTGAAATGAATGGGAACCTCTATCTCTGTATCACCAACATTTAGCACTTTTTGAATTTGATACCATATGTTGTCAAATATATTTAAGAGCATGCATTATGGAGCCATGCCACCTGGCTTCAAATACCAATTTTATACCCTTGTTCTGAATAATCTTAGCCAAGTTACCTGATCTCTGTGCTTCAGTTTCTTGAGCTAAAAAACATTACGAACAGCACACATCCCATAAGGTTATTCTCACACACACAAAATGCTTACAACAGTGCAAGCACACAGTAAGCCTCAAATTTAAATATTATAGTTATGATTATTATAAATTTTAAAATATATTAGTTTATAAAAGAGCTAGATTTATAATGTATACTTACATGAACAGATATGATCTTTTTTAAGCCACAGGAAGCAATATGATCACATTTTTAAAAATATACACACCAACAGAACAGAAAAGGATCTGATGCTCCACCCTAAATCATTAGCAATGATAGCTTCTAAAAAGGAAAGCAGAGAAAAAGGTCAAGGGAGACTTCAGCTTCATAATTTACATTCTTCAATACTATTAAACTTGTAATCATAAGCAGGTACAAAACTGCAAGTGAGAGACACAAAATTTAGATCTCACAGAGCATCAAAACCTCATTCCATTAAGGCAACTAAAGAACCAGATAAAGGAGCAGATATGTATATATATGTATATATACATGTATATACACTCGTAGCATCCCTTTCATCCACTGGAGAAATAGAGGAAGCAGGTCAAACCAATGGAGATCAAAATGTCAGCTTTTGACATTTACCACCACAGGGAAGGACACAATTGAGTGTGTAGACCTTTGGCTCACTACCAAGGCAGTGCAAACGAGACCTAGAATAGCAGACACAGACCACAGTGAGAACACAACTGTGCCCTCTGGGGTTGTGCAACAGGACCACCACTGGACTACACAATGGCCTTGTTCAAATGAGCAAAAGGAACTGCTTGGGTCCCAGCACAGCTGGCGGGGCCCAGCGGAGCACTGGCTGGCTTCCAAACGCCACTTGCCCCCATTATGCAGTACACAAACCACCTTACTCTACACAGGATCCGGCTGACACTCCCCTAGATTGAGTTTAGGTCAGGAACACACAGGCCTCCAGCACCATCACTAAGCACACAAACCAGAAGGCAGATCCCCCAGGGACAGGAAGGATTGAGCCAGGGCATCCTGGTCCCCAGGGTCAAACTGGCTGACCAACTGGCAATCAAACCAGTCAGGGAAGGAAGGAGAGAAGGGGCAGAGAAGAACAGACTATTACATTAGTGGAGTTCTCCACTTGGGAACAGGAAGAAAATAAGTGTTTGCTCTTAACAAAGATACTGGCAACATAAGGTATTAGAATTTTATAAATCAGAATAGCAATTAAACATGGACACTAGAAACAGCAAAAGCAATTTCAAACATAAGAGAGTAATGGAATAAGCATTCCAGACCCTACTAATAGCCTACAAGCTGTGGGCTTTGACTTAAGAAACAGGAGACATATTCACTGACTTGTGACCTCATGAGACGAAGCCTACGAGGGCTTTGCAAAAAGTACATCATAGGCATTTGAGACAGGAGAGTTCTTCTAAAGGCATGTACCATCCCTGGCCCTGTCCAGTGAAAGTCACCAGGACTTCTCAAATACTTGTCAAAAACAACACATTTCCAAACACCCTTGGGAGTAGCGGTAGGTGGGTGAGTGATTCAGCAGAGTTGAGAGTCACTGATCTAAACTCGAATAAGGCAACATGTCAGCTACATGTTGCAATTTTAAGGTATGATAATTTATATAGAAGTTGCCTATGTGCAGCTCCCCAGTCATTCCACACACACGTTTAGCTTACTTACCTTTACTTATACCATCTCTTTAGGGAAGTCTTCCCATATTTCTTCTACCTCGTTACCTCCTACAATTCCTTCAACTCTATTCAGATACCACCTTCTCCAGGACACTTGCCTGCCCTGACAGAAGCGGCCCTTCCTCTGGACATATCTGCCTCTCCCAGGACCACAATCAGTGATCGCTTCTCTGCCTTGTCCATGCAGATTTGAGCTCCTTGGAGTTCGCTGTTCATCTCTGGAATCACAGCACAGTGTATATGCCTCGTGCATGTACCTAACACATATTGAATGTAGGAGTAAATTTCCTGAGGTCCAAAATCCCTCCCCTCTCCCATGTTGATACAGCACCAGCACAGCACCTGGCAAAAGAAGACCTTGTAAATCAGTGACTATCCCAAGAATATAGCTGCATGGGTGTCCATCACTTGCTAATACATCGGGGCAGGATCAGGCTATTTTAAACCCTCCTTCCCTCCCTCCCTGCATTATCAGTGGGCACTTTCTGCAGGTGCTGCTCTAGGCAATTTCTTCACAGTGCAATGTACTCTCCACCACAGCCTCATACAGGAGTATTATGCAGGAAACACTAGCATCTGGGCTAAAGCCAACTGATTCGAGGTTTAATAAAGCATGTGCTCCAGCTTGTCTCTCATTTCTCCCTTTCTCTTTTTTTTTTCTTTGAAGACAAAGGTGCAAGCTACTATCTTTGTTTTGGCTCATTCCAGCAATATGTCACTGACCCTTCTTATCAATACCCAGCTGATTCCTGGAGATTAGCTGGTGATTCCTTCCTGATAGTAGATCTCTGTTCCTATGGTCACATGCCTTGGACACTGGCTCCAGGAACTGTGAGCCAGGTCTTTCCCAAGGGGCCTTAGAAGTCTTTCTGCTCCTTCACAAACACCTGGGTAACCCCTACACCTCCCCCCTGGGGCGTGTAGAGGGTCTTGAAAGAAGCAGATACGGATGATATCATGAGCAATTACTTTAACTAGTGCAGACTTCCATCTTGAACACAAGGTCATTCGTCCATAATAATGCTTGTAAAGCCCTTTATGATGTACACAGCTCAATACAAGAATGATCTCACCTGATCATGATAATTACCCCATGAATAAGCAAGGATGGTATTACTATCCTTGTTTACAGAGCAAGACACTAAACCTTCCCATTAGTTTCCCTTAAAAGGACCCTTAACACGCTTTTTAAAAAAAAAAATGACATGGACTGTAAAAATGATGAAGAATCCATTTGCATACTCAGTCATGTCCAGCACATTGCAACTCCATGGACTGTAGCCCACCAGGTTCCTCTGTCCATGGGACTCTTCAGGCAAGAATACTGGAGTGGGTTGCCATCTCCTCCTCCAGGGGATCTTCCTAACCCAGGGATCGAATCTGTCTCCTGCGTCTTCCACCTGGGCAGGCGAATTCTTTACCATTGAGCCACTTAGCAAGCCCAAAGAATCTATAGTGAAGTCGCTCAGTTGTGTCCGACTCTTTGCGACCCCATGGACTGTAGCCTACCAGGCTCCTCCCTCCATGGAATTCTCCAGGCAAGAGTACTGGAGTGGGTTGCCATTTCCTTCTCCAGGGGATCTTCCTGACTCAGGGATCAAACCCGGGTCTCCTGCATTCCAGGCAGACACTTTAACCTCTGAGCCACTAGGGAAGCCCTGTATAGGTCGCCAATAATACTGTACTACAGAGCAGGCAGGATATACATCACTTGCAGCATGGTGCTGGGGTTGGTCTGTGGAGGCAGCAGCCAAGTACAGGCTTCACGCTGGTGTTTTCATCTAAAGATGGTGGCCACCCATCAAGTTCTGGTTGGATCCACTGTCTGGACACATATAGGCACAAAGCATGTGGTAGATGGTCAAAGTTATACAGAGGCAGAAAGTAAGTACACAGAGAAATAAACTGAGATAGTTCTTCAAATGAACAGTAGATCTGGGCTGTCTTGACCAGTGAAATTTAATTTATGCTCCACTGGTCACTTCATCTGCTGATCTTCACCATCTCCTTCTCAAAAGAGGAGTAGCTCCCTCCTCACCGCCTTCTAGAAGGCTAAAAGGATCTAAAAGGACAAGTGAGAAAGTACTGTAAATAGTTAAAAGCCCCACAAAAATGAAACAGGGTATTACTATTTTATACACAGGGAAGTTAGGATGTAAGCAGTCAAGTCACATTCTATCAGGCCCAAAGAATTCACAAGGGAATCCAAACATGGGTCACCCTCAGACAGCTATCTGGGGTAAAAGTCACTTGAAATGAAAGAGACACTCAGCCTGACCGCAATACTTGCACAATGATTTATAATTAGTTCTCCCTGATACTGCCCAGATCCCCCTGATCCAACCCAAAGGTCCAGCAGGTCTCCACTGTTATGCACTTCTCCTTTCCTAATCTGCCTTTCCCGCATTATGATGGCACAGTCCTAAACTGCCTTTCCTAGGTGGTACCTAGTCTTTTACACATCGCCTGGCAAATGATCACTACCACAAGGTGGGAGATTACCTGCCACCATTGGCAGCATTTGAGGGAAGGGATCACTTTGATGTAGGGGCCATCTCACCTGCGCACTTAGGGACGCTCCAACCCCACGCTCCTGCAAACACTCCCTAAGCGTCTGAGTCTCAGTCCACACTTCTGTTGAGCCCTGTGACAGTGATGGGCTGAGTTGGCCTGGAGAACCTCTCTAGGACATCAAGAGAGCTCTCAAGGGGAACTGATGGTCAAGGGCCCAACCCAGTGCAAAGATTTCAGAGTCACAAGCTGTCCAACCATTAGCCTTGGCTCTGTGTTAGGAGCTACCTACACCCCTTTATCCCAAGGGACCTGCCAGTTGCCAAAAAAAAAAAAGTACAATTAAATGCTGCAATAATAACTACGCCTTTTGTCAACAGTTTAACTTGAGGGTAATTGACACCCTCCAGTCACACACTACCACCACCAACACAAAACAAAACAAATGAGCAAAAAGACCTGACTGGAGAGACTCTAACACTATGGTAAAGGCATGACAGCAAATTACAGTTCCATACCTCTTTTGAGATCACGGGCTGGTTCTGTCACATTTCTGTGTCTCAGTTTCTCGTTTATAAAAATACAAACAATAATAGCAGCATCCACATTATGCACTTGTCAGGAGCATGAAAGGAAATATCATGCACACAACCTGGGCGGGGTACCTGACACAATGTTCACCATTATTATAACAGCAAGGTACCGCCGGTTATCAACCATATCATCACAAAACATTGTTGCATCAACAATTTGACACCAAATTAACGTCAGTATTTGAGGAGGAAATATAAATACCGGAAACGTCCCATGGTGCTTAATGAGACACTCAAAAAAAAAAAAAAAAAAGGAAATTTGCAGTATTTGAACATGATGTTCACCAAATATGTCATAATAGTTTTCCCTCTTGGAAAGATTAAAGACACCAAAATGGTTAGTACCTTCTTTAAAGTACAGCAAGAATTCTGTGAAGGGGGAGAGAAACTCCAGGGACATATAGAAGAAGCTGCTTACAACACAGAAACAGAAATATTCCAGCAAAAATGCTATTATTGTGTTAAAAAGGAGGGGGGGGGGAAGGCAGAGGGTCTCTAATTACACTTTTTTTAAACAGATACTTATGCTTGTTTCTCTTTTTTAAAAAAGCTAATACAAGTTAATATTGATGCCTAAAGAAAAAAGTTATATTTTTGAAAGCTAAACATGAGACAAACTAGCATTTGTCAATTACCCTTTTCTTTTAAATCCTGTTTAAAATGTGCAATGTGCAACTGCCCAAGTAAATTTTCAGTATGCCGAAACATTAAGAAATTACAAAACTCAATACCAAAATAATTCATGTGTTACAACCATAATTACTTCTATACTAAGAAAATTATTATCCTCACAAGAAAATTCTGGCGAACTGCTTCAAACATTGCCCTTCTGAGTGCATCTAGGAGGAATAAAAGGAAAATTCAGAGTTCAGTCATTTTGATGTCCCCATGCCTAAGAAGACTTTGTCTATATGTCAATTAGCTACATGCAGTAATTTTAAATGTGTGTGTAACAGTCACATTTCCTCGGTTTGGGAGGTCTTCCCTCCCCTCCCCCATTTTCATTTTCACAGATGTTTCCGTGGAATACAAAACAAAGGAACGCTTTCTTCTTCTGTTTCTGTGCCCTCTGCCTTTTTGTAAGTCTTTGTCTGATCTACTGCAGAGAGCTACAGCCAGAGAGGAAATGGGAAGAGAAAGTGGGGGAAGGAGGGCTTGGTTCTGCCCTCAGAAGCCACCATTTCTCAGGTGGAAAATAAGACTGTCATGCCACGATGACATTTTGCCTTGTGTCACAATGATTAATAGTCCTAATTTTTTCCAATTAGGGAAGTAATCACAACCAGTCGGTGGAATCTGACCAATTTTATATAGTGTGATCTGTGAGTGCTATACTTTCAATGTGGAATAAGATCTAAGATGATTCTTTTCCTTTTGACAGCTAAGTGTAATATTGTATTTCCATCCCCGAGTTGCTTTTTCGTATCTAAAAAAGAAAAGAAGCTTTTCAGAAATAAATTATTTCCAAATCTGACCTCCTTCCCCAATCTGCTCTCTATGAATTGGTACACTGCAATTCAAAAAGGGAGTATGGAGTTTAGTATATTCAAATGAGTATGTTAATAAACCTGGCAATGCCTTAGTAGAGACAGAAAGACAGGGGAATAGAGTGCTTTTATATGATACTTATAAACACTTGCCAAATTCACAGAACCCAATTCCACAGAGAACTGCCCAAGAGCATCAGGAAACACACAAGGCTGCACAGGGAGTAACTGTCTGGCAGAAGAGACCACTACAAAGAGCAAGTATCACACACACTTCACCTTCAGTTACCTAAACACAAACCGAAACATTTCAGATACAGAATATTCCAGACAGTTCCACTGATCTCTAGCCAAATGACAGGCCAAGGAAATTAACTTACAATGAATTTCAAGCAAACTTGAAAACCACCTCATTCAGTTCTATAATTTTAGAGGCCCTAAGAGAGAAATGCTTTCCTACAGTTCAGAAAACTATTATAGAGGAACCAAAATTAGAACCCTAAGCTCTTACTTTCATAAGACAAACTTGTAAGTACATAGTTTATAGCATGATGGTATCAAACGGCTTTTTCAGACATGAAGAGCTTTATGACATCAATATAAATGGTGCAAACTGTGCCACATGGCAAATGTGCTCTGGAAAATGCAATAATTCCATGACAATTCCTAACCCCAAACCAGATTTCTCTCTACCGCCAATCAAAGCAGAAAGAGGTGAGCTTCACCAGAAGAATTCCGACAGGAATTATGAAGCCTGTTGTAACTGAAATTTACCTGAAATACTCCAGTCTCATGTCAAAGCATTCCGCTGTGTCAATGGTTTTCAATTTTTGGTTTTCTGAGAAAAGTTTTCCTGTTTCTTTTTCTTTAAATGAGCTCTTAAATAGAACCTCAACAGCTAACATCAATAAACTCAGCATTTTATCCTAATAAGTTTATATTTTCAAACATTTACCTGCTCAGTAAGGCTCCCCAGGTGGCACAGTTGGTAATGAATCCACCTGCCAATGGAGGAGACACAAGAGACACAGATTCGATCCCTGGGTCGGGAAGATACCCTGGAGTAGGAAACAGCAACCCCCTCCAGTGTTCTCGCCTGGAAAATTTCATAGACAGAGGAGCCTGCTGGGCTACAGTCACTGGGACCACAAAGGGTTGGACATGACTGAGCATGCATGCACACACACACACATCAAATCAGTCAGTGAGGACACTGATCAGGGTTCCCATGAGCCCATATCGCTCCACTATGCAGATCAGAAAGAGGACATCGCTCCTCCCCAGCTGAGACTTTCCCAAACCCAGACACCTTGTACAGAGCATGTCCTGCAATACAACACATGGGACATGGCAGATGGCTTCTAATAAAAAGTTATAATGAATAAGGCTGTTCCCATGAAAACAAAAATTTTATATAGGAAGTTATAAATGATAACTGTAGTCTCTCTCTTCAACATGCCACATATCTCTATATTTTGTTTTTGTTGCACAGTAGAGTGAAAAATGATGTTTCTTGCCAATGGCTAGTTGCATATTTGATAACAGTTTTGTTTCTGTCTTTTGATAGTAGCTTGCCTTGCCTTGCAATCTCAGGATACTCTTATTCTGAAAAAGCAGACGTAGGAAATTTTTGTTGCACAGTTGAACCACTTAGAAGTTGGAAAAGCACCCCAAACTTGGAAGAAGCACTAAGAATGTCTAAGATACACTGTTCGCCAGAGAATTGTCTACAGTTGACTGGAACATGGTGAGCAAAGCATGTAAAAAACAGATATGCCTGAGCATCTTCTGGTATTTAAGTGTAATCCAAGCCATTTTACCATGACAACTTGACTTATAAACACTCTTAAAAATTTGTGCATACTGACTCAAAGGCTTCCCTGGTGGCTCAGATGGTAAAGGCTCTCCTGTAATGCAGGATCCCTGGGTTAGGAAGATCCCCTGGAGAAGGAAATGGCAACCCACTCCAGTAATCTTGCCTGGAGAATTCCACTGACAAAGGAGCCTGGAAGGCTACAGTCCATGGGGTTGCAAAGAGTCAGGCATGACTGAGCAACCATCACTCACCTAGTGACTCAAATAAAATTTTTATAATTTATCATAAATTACCATTTATTACACTAAGAACAGAAAATACTACAGGATCCAGTCCTGTCTCCATGGAGTTCAGTGGTTAGCAGTAGGTTTCTTTATGAAATAGCACTCACAACTTTCTGGTTTTTATTCTCCATCTGGATTTTTGGATGGCAATTTTATATGGTCACAGAACAAACAGAACTATGCCGGCCCCATGCTTCAGAATTTCTGTAGGTAATTTTAAATACTTTTGACAAATTCTGTCACTTCTCTGGCAGTTACTTGTCTCCTCTGGATCAGCCCTGTAGGATGTAGGGGGCAGGCCATGATTAGTCTGTTTGACCTCTTTTCCTCAAAGCCTTGTTTATACACTCTGGACAACCTGACAGATAAACTCAACAAGAAACTACAACATACTGAGCTTAGTTTTCTCCCTCCTCCAAGGAACTCATTGGCTACAGTCTCAAGGACTGTGTCCCCATTACATTCACAGGTTGAAATCCTAATGCCCAATGTGATGGTATTAGAAGGCAAGGCCTTTGGAAGGTGCTTATATCATGAAGACCCTGTCTTCATGAATGGGATTAGTGCTCTTGTAAGAGACCCCAGAGAGCTCCCTGATCCCTTCCACCATGTGAGGAGACATTGAGAAGTCCACAACCCCAAAGAGGACCTTCTCCAGAACCTAGCCAGGTGAGCACCCCAACTGCAGATTCCCAGGCTTGAGAACTGTGAAAAATCAATTGCTGGTGTTTATAAGCCACCCAGGCAGCAGAATTTTGTTGGAGCAGCCTGAATGGACTAGAAAACCATTTATTCATTGATTCACCACTTACTGAGCCTATTAAAAGCTAGCTCTGCGCTACCCTCCAGGGAATCAAATGGACAGAACAGCACCGAGGGCTTCCCCAGCCTGTAGCAGGGGTAGACGGTTTCAAATGATAGTAACAGGAGCCCTGGGAAAGGCAGCTGCAGGCACAGATGTGGAATAAAGAACGGTTTTCGTTTCTGCCAGGAGGAGTCAGATGTAGGAGCTTTTAGAGAAGAGACACCCTAGTTAGGTTTCCCAGGTAAAGCTCTGAAGGAGGATGGACCAGCCAGGCTGAGTGCAAGCCAAGTGCTGAGACCAAGAGTCCAGACGCAGCTCGGCACCTCCGAAAAGCTCTACCTAGTCCCTTAGCATGGAGCTCAGAGTGCGGGGGAAGAAATGCCCAGTACAGGACTGGACAGCGACTGAGGGCCAATTCAGGAAGGGCCTGATGTGCATTCGACTTTGGACTCTATCCTGACTGCACAGGAAACATTACAGGTATTTGTTTTTGTGTTTCCAAATGAAGTACAACAAATTTGGCCTAGAGAAAAGATCACTTGCAGTTAAAATTCAAGGCATGTGCTAGAGAAAGAAGGGACTACAAGTAGGCGACAAATGAGGCTATTACAGTAGCCCACACAAGGGGTGCCTACCCAGCGCACCCAAGTTACTCATGGCATTTGATCCTCAGCCCAGCAGGACGAGGCTTCTCTGAGAATGGATGGGGCCCAGGTCCATGCAAAGCGAGACCTTCCAATATCAGAACCACCAGCCTCAAAGACTAGGGTTTCCATGGCTGTTCCAATCAATGCTGATCAGCCCTCCCTCCCAGCTAGCTCTCCTTCTTTGAGTCCCACCATCACTGAGAACTTGCATTTTACTCCAGAGTTCTTCCTTGGTCCTGGTCACACTTGGCCAAGGTCCATCCCCACTCACAGATGCACACTTTTACTTCCTTCCTATCATGCAGCCTTGTTTGGTGCTTGGCTCTCGGCCCCCATATTTTCCCCAAACCTTCTGGTACCCAGCCATTTCCTGACCCACCTCAAGGCCCCTCCAGCACAACTGGGCTCCATGTGCCCCACCCACAGGCAGGCAGCACAGCAGCACAGGAGGGGCTGACCATGACCACCTGCGGCTAAGGCTGCGGTAAAAAGACAATGCAGATGCTTATTTCATATACTATTGGAAGCCAGCATCTTATACAACAAGTACGGTATTGTGAGCAATTTCTCCATCACTGTCTAGAGAACCCAAAGCCAGGGGCTAGGCCTCCAGATTCTGACCACAGATTCTGCTCGCAGAGAGGCCACAGGCTTCAGACTTGGACTTTGTATCCAAATCTCTGTCAGTCACCTTGAACAAATACTTGCCCCTCTAGGTTTGCTAAGGCTTCAGTGTGCATACATGGCACCAATCACACAGGCCAAACCGCTGGAAAACATGCATCTTGAGGCTGGATTTTTCTCTGCCGACCCACTCTTCCTGGTAAGTCAGATGATTAAAGAATCCACCTGCAATGCAGGAAACCTGGGTTCGATCCCTGGGTTGGGAAGATCCCCTGGAGAAGAGCATGGCAACCCACTCTGGTATTCTGGCCTGGAGAATCCCATGGACAGAGGAGCCTGGCAGGCTACAGCCCATGGGGTCACAAAGTCGCACAAGACTGAGTAAGTTGGACACAGTACCCACTCTTAGTTAATACTGAATCCATCTTCCTTCCTCTGTCCAGTCTTAGAAGGAAATCACAAAAAAAGACAACCCATTGTCCAAGATACTTAACATTGTTTAGGTGACAAGAATGAGTCCAAGGTTGGGGGGAGGGGAAAGTGGAAATTACCCAGTAGGAAGAGGAAGAAGGTTTTCCAGCTATTTAAAGTACAGCTCCACTCAGGTGTTTATACTGGACAGTCTCAACAGCTGGTGACTCACTGTGCAGGGAGTATCTTAAAATGAACCTTCTATTCTTCTGGATAAGTTCTGAGTTATCCAGGATATGAGACACTCCCTCCTTGAGGCTATTTCCTAAGGCTCACAAGTGAATAGCATCACCATTTCGAGTCCTTATCTTCCTTTTAAAGCTTGAGGGAAAATATGCCTTAAGCTTCACACTAATTTCTCTCTGATATATTTATACACTGCCTTACTAAGCCCACCTGGGGCTTCCCAGGTGATCCTAGTGATAAAGAACTGGCCTGCCAGTGCAAAAGATGAAAGAGACATGCGATTGATCCCTGAGTTGAGAAGATCCCCTGGAATAGGAAATGGCAAGCCACTCCAGTATTCACGCATGGAAAATTCCATGGACAGAAGAGCCTGGAAGGCTACAGTCCATGGGGTCGCAAAGAGTTGGACATGAATGAGTGACTGAGCGTGGAGCATTACCAAGTAAATTTAAAAAAAAAGAAAAAAGATAACACATACCTTGAAAAAAATGTTTTATGAAAATTAAATAGAAAACTAAGAAATATTTCTAGCTTCGTTATTTGTCCAGGGACTCAGTTCTATACCTATTCATATGCCGCCATAAAGTTAGCACAATACCTTATAGACAGCAGGCACACCCAATAAATTTTTCCATCAATGTGTCACAGGATATGCCTTTATATTTATCATCACTAAAGAAAAAAAAATGTGACACTCTTAACAGGATGTAGTATCTGCTATCAGGAAACACACACTTAAGGACAGAAAATGGAAAAAAAAATAACCTAACATTATTTATTACCCTTAGGGACTTGGTATGTACTAGATCCAAGCATGCTTTTCAAAAACAAAGTACACTTGAAGTGATGTCTCCAACCAAATTCAATATAGTAAAACTTCAACAACCTGTTCTAAGTGCTAACCCAGACAGTTAAACTTATTGACCTGAGTTTTTCATAAATAATTATAGCAGCGAGAAATGACTCATTTCAAGACCCTACTTTTACTGGTTTCTTTGAAAGAACCCAAGGTGATTTAATGACTTAATATGCTATGAGCAACTCTACATAAATGCCATTATTCAAATAAACACATTCCTGGAGTTACTGGTAGATAAACATCATCAAACAGTGACTCAATTAACTCTGTGCTTCCAAGGGCAGACTAAGGGAGTTAGATCTCAGACCACAGAAAAGGGCTACAGTGATGACATGTCTTACACAAAGGTCCAGGATTCTGCTTCTATTTTCTTTGTTCCTCTTCCTACAGTGCCTAAAACTGCTCTAAGCCATTGTATCAGCTCAGGCTGCCATAGTAAGATATCATAACCTGGGTGGCTCAACAGCAGAAATTTATTTTTTTGAAGTTGTGGAGGCTGTAAGTCCTAGATCAAGGTCCAGCCTGATCAATCTCTGGTGAGGGCTCTTTCTCTGGTTTACAGGTAGTTTCCTTTTTTTTACCATATCCTCACATGCTTTTTCTTAGGTACATGCATGCTTGAATTCCTGGAGAGAGTTAGCAAGCTCTCTAGGGTCTCTTCTTATAATGACAGTGATCCAATTAGAACAGGGCTCCACCCTCATGATTCATTCAACCTTAATCTCCTCCTTTCTTCAAATACAACCAGGCTGGGTGTTAGAGTTTCAGCATAAGAATATTGGAGAGACACAAATATTCAAACGTAGACAGCATATTAAAAAGCAGAGATATTACTTTGCCTACAAAGGTCCGTATAGTCAAAGCTATGGTTTTCCAGCAGTCATGTATGGATGTGAGAGCTGGACAATAAAAAAGGCTGAGGGCCAAAGAACCGATGCCTTCGAACTGTGGTGCTGGAGAAGACTATTGAGAGTCCCTTGGACTGCAAGGAGATCAAACCAGTCAATCCTAAAGGAAATCAATCCTGAATATTTATTGGAAGGACTGATGCTGAAGTTGAAGCTCCAATACTTTGGCCACCTGATGCGAAGAGCCACCTCACTGGAAAAGACCCTGACACTAGGAAAGATTGAGGGCACGAGGAGAAGGGGACGGCAGAGGACAGGATGGCTGGATGGCATCACTGACTCAATGGACATGAGTTTGAGCAAACTCTAGGAGATGGTGAAGGACAGGAAGCCTGGCATGCTGCAGTCTATGGGGTCACAAGAGTCGGACACGACTGAGAAATTGAACAACAACAAACATCTAGTCCATAACACCATAAAGAAGCAATTATCCCCCATAATGGCTAAATAAAACCTCTTCAAGTTCTTGACCCTCTACATTGATCAATTTCTCTTGCATAAATTATCCCAGGACTCACATTCTCACTGGAGGGAGTTGACAGAACAATGGTAAGTGAGCAGTGACATTAACATTCATCTCCTAAACAAACACTTCTTGGAAAGAACAGTATTTTTTATCTTAGACAAATTTGTTTGAAGCTCTTTCTCAAAGAGGAATTGGGTCTCTTTTCCAAAACTTGTACCCCACAGCCATCTGATAACACCATTCTGTGACTACTAGGAAATGAACAAAGCAGCAAAATCACAAGCAATCAAGCAGGTTATAGCAAGGAAAGCCACTTCAAAACTTTTTTTTTCCCCACTTTGAAACAGAAAAATTTTAAGACATAAGTGACAAACTAAATTCAAGCCTTCCAGACTCAATTTGCACCGAGAGGAAAACTCTATATAGGAAATAATGCTCAGCTTATAAAACAGTTTATATAATTATTCCTGATTACAACAAAAGAAATTCATGTTAACTTTTAAAAATTATTAAAAAGTAGAGAGTCTAAAAAAAATGCCACCTCTCAATGGCAACAATTGGTTTTAACAACACCGCAATATGTAACTTTGTATCCCAATTCTTCACTTCTTGAATTTTCTCATTTTAAAACTAATTACCATAATTTTTACATAATTTATACATAATATTTCCTCTTCTAACTTGGGGCCAAGAACGTAAATGGTTGGTTTTCTGAATCAATTTATATAAACTATGAATGGGAATATTAAATGAAATGTAGGATGGAATTAATACAAATATGATTCTCCTGGGGAAAAAAATTAAGAAAGGGGCTAAGGGCTGACTTATACCTGTATGCAAAGTTTTTATAGGAATCCTCATACCTTGTTGTTAGTGTTCATCATCCACATTTCTGGAGAAAACTCTCAGATATTTTTCTTTTTTTGGCTCTTTACAGAACTGCTTATGCATATTTGGATTTTCTTGTTTCATTGAGAGCCTGGTGAAACCCTAAGCTTATTATGGAGGCCCCCCAGACTCTTCAACCCATTCTGGACATCCTTCGAGAAAGGCCAACAGGTTTCTTCCTCTCCCCAGGATAGTGAGTACTGTTTTCTCCAGGACCTGGGTTAGGGCTATTTTTAGTTGTCTCATACAAATTCAGGCTTCTCAGGTGGCTCAGTGGTAAAGAATCCACCTGCAGTGCAAAAGACACAGGAAGACACAGGTTCGATCCCTGGGTGAGGAAGATCCCCTGGAGGAAGAAACGGGAACCTACTCCTGTACTCTTGCCTGGGAACTCTCAAGGACAGAGGGGCCTGGCAGGCTATAGTCTGTGGGGCGGCAAACCAGTAGGACACTACTGAGCGACTAAACAATAACAACACACAAATATATGCCCACGGCCCCGAACATGTCCACCCCTGGGCACCAAGGCAGAGATGATCTTTTTCATTTTTGGAGGAAAAAAACACCTATTCTCTACATTTCTGCTTAAAGATTTCAGGGAGACATGTTTAGAGAAATAACTTTCCTGTGGTCCAGTGGTTAAGACTCCACACTTCCAAAGCAGGGGGAGAAAGTTTGAATCCTCGTCAGGAAACTAAGATTCCAAATGTTGTGCAGCACAGCCAAAACAAAACAAAACAATAATAGATTACCTTTATTTTTAAAATGCCCAATTAACACTAACATAAAATGGAACAATCAATTGCTTGGTTTAAGAAAACAGTTCACAACTTGGGGGAGGAATGGTTATCAAATTCACCCAAGAAGACATGCAAATTTCATAACCAGAAGGGTTCTCGCCAGCCTCAATCCCACCAACTTCCTCTTTCTGGCACACACACAGGGGTCATGAATGGGGGTGGAAAACAAATACACAAGTGTGACTGGCAATTTCCCAAAGCCTTCTATGTCAATGTTATGCTTTCTCTCTTCTTCCCCAGCTGAGAAGCAGCCATGTTCATTACAGAGTGACATTACAGAGTTCATTACAGAGTGACAGATGCCTGTTTCTGGATTTAGTTGCTTTTCTTCTTCGATAGGAACACAAATGTGATCCCGACTGATGCAAATTGAGTCTTGAACCTCCCTGCAATACCAAAGCCAGGGCTAAACATAAAGGAGTATCTTCCGTCCCACTTACAAGTCTTCCTTCCTGGAAGAGGTGCACAGCTCCAATCCAAGTTCTCAGTGATAAGCCATCCTGTACCATGGAAAACTGTTGGTTGCTAAGTCGCGTCCAACTCTTTGCAACTCCACGGACTATAGCCTGCCAGGTTCCTCTGTCCCTCGAATTCTCCAGGCATTGCAGGCAAATTCTTTACCAAATGAGCCACCAGGGAAGCCCTCCATCCTATACCATGTGTGAAAGTGTGAAAGTACAGTCGTTCAGTCGTGGCTGACTCTTTGCAACCCTATGGACTGTAGCCCACCAGGCTCCTCTGCCCATGGAATTCTCCAGGCAAGGGTACTGGAATGGGTAGCCATTCCCTTCTCCAGAGGATCTTCCTGACCCCGGGATCAAACCCAGGTCTCATGCACTGTAGGTGGAATCTTTATGGTCTGAGCCACCAGGGAAACCGCACCATGGTTTACAGCAATTAAGATGAGATTATCTCTTATCCCATCACTTCTTCCTCTGTACCCAACAGACTGCAAGCAAAACTATCAATATAATATCCAGCATGCCTTGTTACTGCAGTACTTCATAGGTGCCCATGAAATCACACTTTGTATGAAGGCCACAGTACGTACACCTGTCAAAGCCAAAAGAGTGTCCTCAAAGACGCCTTTCCACTCACCCACCTTCCTGTCCCAGCTGTTTCTACACATGGTCATCTCTCATGCAAAGATGAGATGGAATGCGAGGGATTAGAGATACCTCAGGTGGTGAAGGACACACACCATGTTGAAGGTATTGACCTGGCCTCAAACTTGGTGATAGTAGAGAGGGGCAATGGGTCTCCCTGCCCAGGTCACTGAGGTCCTTGAAGCTTCTCTATTAAGGAGGGAAAGCAGAGGGAAGCCGCCAACCGGTTTTCCCAATGTAGTTGCACCTGCCTTGGAGAAACTGCTCCTTAATTTGGCAGTTGGTTTTCTGTCAGACTTCACTTCTAATATCATTAATGTCTGCCTCTTTGTGTCCATCTATCAGTATTTCAGTGGGAGGTTATGACAGGCTACATTAGGAAAAAGGAACATAAAGCTATCATAAGCTGGAATCCCTCACTTCAAATCACATATTTTGTTCAGAAGTACAGTGGTGTAACTTTAAGAATTCTAAATCTGACCTTGTGGTTCCTAAGATGTATTACATATTTACCACACACACATACACACACAGTCTGTATCCACAAATACATTGCTTTGGGTATCTGAGCATTTTCCCATTTCCAGATGTGTATATACACTTAGATGCTGTTTGAGGGATATATAAATCATGTTTGTTGAAATATTGTTTGTGGTTTCTGTTTTTCAACATCCTGCTGGGGAAATTTCACAAACATGCAAAATCTGGCATGAGACATTTGCTTCAGAAAGAACTGTCAGAGAAACAGAAGTAACTTATGCCTTAACCAGGCAATGCACCAATGGGAAGCAAGAAAAAAACATGAAATCTAGCTTCCTACCAACTCGACATGACAGCTAATCGTTCTTATTTTATAGTCCCCAGATATCCATATTAATAAAGTGCTTTGAGATGACTGCTCTTGGAAAATTCAGGCTCTATCACTTTAAAACTTCGACAAGCGGACTACTTAATCAAAATCAAAACAATTAATAAAGTGGATCGCTTCAGCTATCACACCTAAATCAAATGACTCTCTCCTCATGCTCTTTAGTCTATAACCTCTCTCCTATTCTTGTCTATGCAGATATCGCCACCTGAATGTTTGATGGGGATGGCCAACTCTAGGAAGCCAAACAAAACTCTTAATCCTACGCTATAAACCAGCCCCACCTGCAAAAACGTCTCTTTTGTTGAATGGCACCTATGTTCACCTGGGGCTTCCCTGGTGGTTCAGTGGTAAAGAACTCATCTGCCAATGCAGGAGACTCAGGTTCAATCCCTGCGTCGGGAAGATACCCTGGATAAAGAAATGGTAAGTTGCTCACTCCAGTGTTCTTGGCTGGGAAACTAGATGGACTCAGGAGCCTGGTGGATTACGGTTCATGGGGTCACAAAACAGGTGGACACAACTTGGCAACTGAAAAACAACAATCTATGTTCCCCAACTTGTCCAAGCCAGAAATCAGGAAGACATCGGAAACTTCTTCCTTCCCCTAACTCCTCACATTCAGTGATAAACCCGGCTGTTTCCATCTTCCAAACATCTTAGATTTATCCACATTCCACCATGCAGGACTGCTCACCTGGTTCAGGAACCTATCTCTTAACCTCATCTACTGCAATACTCTCTCTTAGGTCACCTTTATGTCACCTTCATCATCCAGAAGCAACAATGTACATGCCTTAAAGGTTCATAATGCTCATATTTCCAACCAGGAGGAATTTTTTAAAAAAGAATTTGCTGGTAATCTTTATATTCTAACAATTCTCACCTGTGTTTAATTACTGACTACATCTCTATATGCTACACGTTAACTACCATCTTCTCTATAATACTATGCATTTTATGGAATTTCAATCACTATCCATGTTTCATTTATTTTGTCACCTGATACTAGGTACATGGAAGGTATTTTATTTAACTTTTTTTTTAACATGGACCATTTTGAAAGTTGTTACTGAATTTGTTGCAATATTGTTTCTGTTTTATGTTTTGGTGTTTTGGCTGCAAGCCATGTGGGATCTTAGCTCTCTGACCAGGGATGGAACCTGTATCCCCAGGAAGGCTAGGTCTTAACCCCTGCACTGCCTGAAAGGTCTCCTGGAATGTATTTTAGAAATAGCATTATTTATAGAAGCCTTTCATTTTATGACCATAAGTATTCTGCTGTGCTGATAATCAAAAGTGATTCAACTATTCCTATATTGGAACTGATGTTGTTTCACAGACCACATGGCAAGGAATAACTGCGCATAAAGTGTTTTGCCACTATTGATTTTTTTTTTTTCATGCAGACTTTGATGGGTGGAATTACTGATTCAAACTCCTGCTTTTGACCATAATGTTAGGCAACACAGCAGAGTGGCTAAGAAAGCACACTCTAAGACTTTTGAGGTTCCAATCCTAGTTCCACCACTTCCTGCATGACCTTAGACAACTTACTTAACCTCTCTATGACTCAGTTTCCTGTAAAATGAATGAAAACTGAACCTTCCCTTATGGAGCTGTCACGAGGATTAGACAGAAAACACATGACAAGCTCTCAGAACAAAGCTTGGTGAAAAGCAAGCGCTCCACAAAGCCTATTTTACATATTTATACATACACCTTCATTTCCAAAAGGATCACGTTAATATTTAATACAGCCAGTAGGGCATATCAGTTTTACTGCAACTCTGTCACCAAAAGGCATTAACACTATTTTTGGTGATTCTTACTTAGTAAATATCCAGTGTATCTTAGCACACATTTTTTTTTAAATGCCAAAGAGTAAAACAGTTGTTCCTTAAGTACATTTATAGTGCTTAAATAAAAATAGCTTGGGGGACATTACTTATTTATTCTTTAGTATTATATATACTCTGACCAAATAAGCTTACCAGTTTATGTTTTTAAGAAAACAAGTTACATGAGTTGCCTTGTTTCTTCTAATAATGATCAGCAATACATAGAAGGATGGAAAAGAATGGTGTGGGTAACCCTTCAATTGGCAAGAAATTAACAGCTCATTAGATTCATTCTTCTGCTGTAGTGCCCAGAGATCATTGTCAAAGGAAATTTTATATATATATAAATCCAAAATTGGTCATTATGCAGTTGATCCCAGCCCTTGTCAAAAAGACTCTAGCAGAAAGACACAGGTAACCTAAAAGAAACAATTTATGCAATGCATGTGATGGTTTGGATACCTGTTCCATAGTTAATGAGAAATATTATATAAAAAGACAAACTGACTTATATTAGAAGACAAAAGTATGATTAAAGTCTAAGTTTAAATACAAACACATATTTGTCAAAAAACAACATAATGAATGAACTTAACTAGAAACCCAACAAGGCCTAAATTCCAGTGCTTCCTGTATCACAAATGAGGTATCTAGAGCAGTGCTATTCAAACGATCAGTCAGGACCCACTGAGTCATTAAGTAAAGTTAGTGACAATCTTTTAAAGTTTATAAATAAATTTATTTTATTGTAGCATACCTGACATACAACATTCTATTAGTTTCAGGTGTACAATATAATGATTTGAGTGCTGTATGTCTGCATTTTTTAAATGAAAAAGAATAGGAGATCACAGAAAGTATGAGTAAATACTGTTTCACTTGTATGTGTGTAGGGTGGTCCTGAGTGGCGCTGGTGTCAGGAAATGAAATGAATTTCCTATTATGGATGACAGTTAAACAATATCAAAATTCACTGCTGGAGAGTACCTCATTTTACTATGCTTCACAGATACTGCATTTTTTACAAATTGAAAGTGTGTAGCAACCTTGCATTGTCGGACGATGGCTTGCGATTTCTCTATTTATTTACTTGCTGTTTTTCTTTTTAAATTAAGGCATATACCTAGTTTTTTAAACATAACACTATTGCACTCTTAGAAGACTACAATATAGTGTAAACATAACCTATTTGCACTAGGAAACCAAAAAATTTGTGTGATTCACTTTATCGTGATACTTTGCTTCACTGCAATGTTCTAGAACCAAACCTGCAATATCTCGAACGCATGCCTATAAGTCATTTAATCTCTGTGAAGCTGTTTCTTCATCTCTTAAATGGAAAGTATTCTACTTCAGAGAGTAGATGCAAATAAAATAATTTCACAACATCTTTTTAACTATAAAACATTGCATTAATATGTTAAGGTTACAGCATTATGGCTAGGTTCCTTAGAGTTAATGTTTCTCTGCTGTATCTGATCACAACACAAAATCACTGTGCTAGAACTTGGACATACTGTATCAAAGATAATTCTGCAAATGTAGTCTCCTAAAAAAAATAGAGCTAGAGACAGGAAATCCTTAAGTTTCTTGAAATTTTTATAATATCTTTGTAGTTCTGACTATACACCCTCTGGGGAAAAAAATAAGACTAAAGAAGAAAGGCAGTATCTCAGTGTCACTGTGGGGCCTTATGAAAGAATCATCACTTATGAGAATGACCGAAAGGGGGATATGTTTACAGGCTATTCCCAGAGGAGGCCAGATCATGAATGTAAGCTGCCATCTCACTGTCTGCACAGCCCTTCAGTGATACTTTACTTGCAGGTATAAATCACTGCTCTTTGCTTCCCACTGAAAGTTTAGAATCCTGTACCAGTCTCTAAATGCCACAAACAATTCCAGGCAGCACATCTTTATCTAGCTACACATGTTATCTGCACACATCATGGTACCACAAGATAAGAAACATCTCAAGACTGCCAGCTAACAAAATTGGAAACGGCTAAGACGAAAGGTACACTTCCTCACAACTCTGGCTACCAATAAAGCACGCTTCTGAAGGAAAAGACATTCTAAAGATTCTGAGTAAATAAGAGATGGTACCTCTCCCCATAAAAATAGAAAGGACTTTAAAAAGGAACAGAATTTCTACTTTGCTATTGTTTAGTTACTAAGTCATTGCCAACTCTTTTGTGACTCCATGGACTGTAGCCCACCAGGCTCCTCTGTCCATGGGATTTCCAGGCAATACTGGAGTGGGTTGACATTTCCTTCTCCAGGGGATCTTCCCGACCCAGGGATCAAACCCACATCTCCTGCTTGGCAGGTAGATTCTTTACCACTGAGCCAAATAGGAAACCTGAATTCATACTTAGATGATTTAAAAAACCACTTTAGGATAAACTGAAGACAGGAATGTTTGTGAAGACTCAGTGATATGGCTATGATGACCCTTCATTTTTTAAATGGTATCTGTGACCTTCAGATCAGCTTGTTCTGAGTTTTGTTTCCTGTAAGCCTTAGGGATTTTTTTGCACTGATCAATCAGCCCACATTACCCCTCTAAGCCTAACCAGGTTCACAAATGTAAAACATCTGGCCCGGTTGAGAGGCTCAGTTTGCAGCTCACAAAGGCTCATGGGTTCACCTGGGAATGCTGCACGCATGCCTGCTGGGCAAATGAATGTAGAAATAGATCTGCAATGGCCTTAACTTTCTCTATGACTAATTCCCATCACTTTGAGGAAGGGGACGGGGACTGTGACAGATGAGGATGTATAGAAGGCAGATAGCATGAGGAAAGTTGTCAGGGGGTGATCAAGAATGTTTTAGTCACTGCCCATAGAGTTCCTGCTAGAGAGAGAGAATCAAACAGCCTGAATCAGCCTGGTTCTGGCAGCCTGCCAGGTAGCTTTTGCTTACCTGTGATCTTCGTTGAAAACCATGTGGGATGTGTCACAGCAAAAGTGCCTTTCTCATAACAATCTCAACACAATGGAAATATCTTCCTAACCGAAGGACACACTTGTTTGGAAGAACTCCACAGAATTAATACTGAGCAGAACCTTGGCTATTCTTCGACTGTGTGTTGAGATCCTGGAAGGTTAAGTGACTTACCTTAGGTCACACAACTGGCAGCAAGCACTGTCTTGACTAAGACCAAGAGCTAAACAGACTCTCCCAAGATAAAATATGCCTACAATTGTGCCTATTAACACGTTTTCAAAGAGAAAAGGTTCCTTACTACTCAGAACTTTAGTTTAATCACTATACCTGTCTACTACCCTAGAACACTGAGATATATGACTAAGTATGCATTGTTTTAAAACCATTCATCAATTAAATTGATGGGATAGTGCCCACACATTAGGTTTGAAAAGGAATTCCTATCTCTGATACACCTTACTACAGGTATGAAATTTAAGTAACTTTGTCCATATTTATAGTAGGTTGCTTGAGACTGAAACAATAATATATAAAGATACATAATTCTCTCATAGATAATGAGATAAGTATGTTAGAAATATACAATGTGCATGGAAACTTCAAGCATTCAAACTTACAGGTTTATATCAAAGAATAAGGAAATCAATTTACTACTACACCTGATATCAGCAAAACATCTGTGCCCATAAAATAAATTTTCTTGAGTATTTATAAAAAACTAGAAAGAAAAGCACATACAGTAACCAAGTTTATTAAAAAAAAAAAACAAAACGTAGCGCATGTGTGTTTTAGTTGCTCAGTATAAGCAGCTACAAATACTCCTTTCTGTGGTGAGAAATAAGTCCACTCATTAAAATCCCTGCAAAATTTTCACCACACACACGTGTAACAGATGGAGTCTAAAAAACAGCTAAGCATTTCATAAGCCAAATGCTCAAAAATTAATAATAAAAGATGTTAACAATGCTGTATTATATTGCATAAATGAGCACAACAGATCCCTGCCCTCTGCTTTCACCTCTCATCTCATCCCACCTTTCTCCAAATGTGTGCTCACCCATTTACATCCCCTACTCTGCAACCAAATCACAACCATCCAAAGGCGAGGTGTCTGCTGCAGCCCCAAACACTTGACTGATAACATCCGGTTTGCCATTCCAGGAAATCCCAGAGTGTGTTTTAATCCTCTGCCCACAGCTTGCAAAAGAAAAACGAGAGAGGATCTAATCGATACCAGCACCCCAGCTGTGACCTGGCACATAAAGAAATCAAGAAAATAAATCCCATCCATAATCTGTATAATTTAACACTTGGAAGAAAGCAACATCTGGGATCAACTCCAAGCGGGACACTGCTGCTGGCCATGTCTGTGGTTTCTGCACTGAGTGCTAAGCCGGTGACAAGGGGACACTCCACGTCCTCAACAATCAGCAAAAACAACGTCTCTTCCTAATAAGAAGTAATCTACCCCCAAAAATGAGGCAGGTGAAGAGAAGGAAACATCTACTCCTTGCCAGTTAAGCACCTGATAAAGGCTCCCCTTACACTTCAAAGACAGGGAAAACTGGAACTCCTTCCCAAAGGTGGGTCCTGGGCAAACTATTGTCTTGCTGACCAGTCAAAATCCAAAATGAAAGCTCATATAATACAGGGGAATGACTTTGTTCTATCATACAGCCCCTTCTGGACACTCCAAAGTCCTATCCCCAGGTGAAGTTGGGGGGGAAAAAATATCCCCTGTAGTTATGACTCCCTCGAAAGGCTTTCCAGATTTTTTAAATTACAGGAAAATGAACACAAGCAGAACATAAGCAGATACCTACATATCATCTAAATCACTAGATCTACACCCAATTTTTTAAAAAGTAAACCAATAAGCAGGACAGGGCATTATAGGAAACTATATATTATGTTTCCTTAATACTATATATTAAGTATTATATGATAATACTTTCTCTGTCAAACCTTCTCAGAGGTTATAATTGTATTTGGCTGCTTCAGGCTTGTCAGAGAGCCTTCCTTTTTAATAGTCGCAACCTAAAAGGAGTAACTGTCAAGGGGCGACCCAGCTGAAATCAAACAACAAAAACGGGAACTGTAATCCGCCTGAAATGGGAGGAGGGAAAGGAAGGGAGACTCCTGTATTCATCCGTCAATATTAATGTCCTTTGTTGTTCACCTTTACACAGAACAGCGAGCGCTACCCTGCTCCTTTTTCTCCTAACACCCGTGTCAGGGTAATCTTTCCTAAAAGCTGTCTCGTTGCCTCGAAGACCCAAGCTAGCGGAGTCTCTCTCCCCATTAACACTCCACAGCTGTCCTCCAGCACCACCCCCACCATGAGCAGAGAGGGTGGTCAGAAGTAAAAACATTGCTGAAATACCCGTTCCCCTCCAAAGACCAAAGAGCAGAGCGGCGCAGATGTTGAAATTTACTAACCCCCGCCCCACCGCCTCTCCGAGCGCGCACACATACACCGGGTAACCCGGGATGGGAGGGAGGAGGAAGGCTCGGGCCGGACTGTCAGAGCGGCTCTTCTGAGGACGGTGCCACATTCCGCACTCCGGGAATGTGGAAGGCAGAGGGAAGGTTCTGCGCCTCCCTTCTGTTTTGGGGATGTTCTCTCTCCGCGACTGTTGTCTCCCTCTCCACCCTGGGAAGTCGTTGCAGCCCTTGCTTTCTTTAAGGTAAAGGAGAAGGAGGGAGAGAAAAGCCGTCCGTTCTCCTCTTCCAACTTGACACACACACACCCGGTAGCCACTCCAAACTCCGCAGGCAGAGCCCGCAGCAGGCGGGCTGGCCGCGCGCTCCCCTCAGCCGTCCCGGCACTCCCTCCGGGAACCCATGCCGAGAGCTCCCATCCGGCGTTGAGGGGCGAGACCCCGAGGCGCAACCCTCTGCCAGGAGGTGGCTGAGCAAAGCCCCTAACCCGCAGCGCGATGCCAGAATTAGGCATTTGCAGCCGGGCTGAGCGAGAGGGGCACGGGGGCAAGGACGCGAAATTCGCACTCGCTCGGGCTAGGACCAGAGTAGAATAAAACTTCGCCCCGCGGAGACTCACCCACGCCGTATTTCTCGTGCTCCGTAGGTATCCACATGGCTAAACAGGGGTCCGGGGTCTTCAGGCTTTGTAATCCCCGCGCCCCTTCTCCGGCTCACAACAATGCACAGCTCCCGAGTAGTGGCTGCAGCGCTGGAGCCCCGCGGCTCCGCGCGGGCTGCGGTCGCTGGGCAGGGTCTACGCTGAAGGCTCCCGAGCCCAGCGTTGACACCGCGCGGCCGAGGCTGCGCCGCCCGCAGCTCTGCCGGCGGTGGCTGCTCAGAGTCCTCCGACGCGCTCCCGGGAACCCAGAGGCGCAGTCATTGTTCTGATTCACTGAACTAAGCGAACACGCCGGAGCACTCTCCGGCGCACCCCCGCCCGTCAGCGCCTCTTCTAGCCCTCCCTGCCGAGCGCCCCGCGGCACGCTGGGAACTGTAGTTCTGCAACAGCTCCATCCCGGAAGGAGGTGGGGAGTTAGCGGCTAGGGGCGGGACTACGTCCCGCTCGCCACGTTCTATTGGTCCAGATCGTGACGGCGCGGAGTGGGCGTGGAGGAAAAGTCGCGTCAGTGGGGAATTCGTTTCCAATCGCGTTTCCATTGGTCCCGCGCCTGTTCTGCGGCCCTTTTTTTTTTTTTTTTCCCCTCAGCCGAGTAATGGCTGCTCCCAAGACCCAGGGGGCTGCTACCCAAGGGGAGGAGGACAGTGATGGCAACCGTGGTGGAGCCAGAGGTGTCAGCTATGAGGGTGAGTACGGTGCCTCTGAGGTGCAAATGGTTTTTTGTCTTCGTTTCTCTCCAACCTGGAATACAGCTGACTGCTGGACGGACCTCAGCTCTAAGGCCACTTGAGCGCGAAGGGGCCACGGGTGGAGCCCCGCGGGACAGGAGGGGGTGGGAGGAGGCTACTTGCTGGAGACTGTCTGGGAGCGAAGAGAAAATGGGATGAAATGGCCTTATCCTCAGCCAAGGAAGTTCCCTGGGTTCTGTCCTACGTTTGGAGCTCCCACCTTTACTCTCGCTGCCGAGTGGGCGTGGGTCTAGGTTTGCGCGTGTGTGAGTGTAACTCTGGAATTAGCTGTCCTCTTTCCTCGCCGGTAGTCTACCCTCGCCTCGGTTTGCTTGGTTTGGCCTCGAGAGATAGGTTTTATTTGGGTTCGAGCGGATTTCCATTTGCAAACTGGTTGGTCACTCTACAGATTTTTCTCAGTTGTTGGCTGGAGCAGCCTCTGAAGGGAAAGTCTGTATGACTCTCACAGCTTCTTCCCCTGTCAACTGCCCCGGGCGTTCTCCAGGATTGAATGTAGAGCCTAGGAGATCTTCCCAAACTCTGGGTCCTTAGAGTAATAGGAAAGGAAATGGTAATTTGTAGTCATGGCTTCAAAGAAAGTCATCACAGCTACTTTGGCTTTGCTTCACTTTCAGGTTGTCTTCTGACCCAGTATAGAGAGCAAAAATAAAACTTTGAAAGCTGCAGAGGAGGTTATCTTTAGAATCCCTAGCCCCTTTCTTTTGTTGTTGTTCTATCCATCTATCATCTATCCATTTATCAATGAGTCCTATCCGACTCTTTGCATCCCCATGGACTGCAGCACTCCGGGCTTCCCTGTCTTTCACTGTTTCCCTGAGTTTGCTCAAACACATGTCCATTGAGTCATTGATGCCATCCAATCATCTCATACTCTGTTGCCCCCTTCTTCTCATGCCCTCGGCCTTTCCCAGCATTAGGGGCTTTTCCAGTGAGTCAACTCTTTGCATCAGGTGGCCAAAGTATTGGAACTTCAGCATCAGTCCTTCCAATGAATATTTTAGGTTGATTTCCTTTAGGATTGACTGGTTTGATCTCCTTGCAGTCCAAGGGACTCTCAAGGGTCTTCTCCAGTACCTCCGTTTGAAAGTATCAATTCTTTGACCCTCCGCCTTCTTTATGGCCCAACTCTCACATCCATACATGACTACTGGAAAAACCATAGACAGACCTTTGTCAGTAAAGTGATGTCTCTGCTTTTTAATACACTGTCTAGTTTGTCATAGTTGTATCCTTATAGTCTGTGTATCACCAACCTTACTCCCTTCTTTTTTGGGCTCATACATAAGTTAACACAGCTACTTGTCTTTTTCCTTTTGATTTCTGTTTTGTTTGGCCACACCATGCAGCTTGCAGGGGCTTAGTTCCTTGACCAGGGAGCCAGTCTAGGTCTCCTGCAGTGGAAACTCTGCCCTCTTCAGAGTCTTATCCACTGGACTGCCAGGGAAGTCTGTTGATGTTTTTTCTGTTAGGTCAGTTTATTTCTCTTCCTAGTTTCTTGTCTTGTCACACCAAAAACTTAAGAGTGATAGACGAAAGGGTACAGAATAACAGACAAGTTACAGTTCAGTTTGGCTCAAGCAGACAGATCTTTTTTTAGACAGACACTCCTAAAACATGGGAGCAGACTGACTCCAAGGGAGCTCCCTTCTTCCTTCCTGTTGATCCTGTTTGATATCCCACTTTCATACTTCCAGTGTCTTCCTTTTGCCTATGGTGTGTGCAAAGTAGAACTTGTACCCACCACCAGTCAATGAAAGGGAATGCAAATAGGCATATACTCAAGGCTGATTGACAATTGTAAGTTATGTAACAGCAGGCTATGTTGTTTCTGTCTTCTCATAATTCAGTCTGTTATGATTAGATGTAGAAAGTTCATGAGCCCTTACTGGGCTCCTAAGTGCCTAAGGTTACTTGGAGAAGCCCCTTGTTTATTTTGTATCCACTCACTGTGTGCCTAGGGCACATGTGCCAGAGTTGAAAAGTCTCTGGTTATTTTGTAGCATATCTATGAGCTCCAGCTTGCATCCCTTTCAGCCAGGCCTCCCTTGTTGCTCATTTCTAACTTCCTGACATAACAAATGTGGTTTGAGGCTTAAATTTGGTTCTTCATCCTTGTCATTGTTTTTTTGTTGTTGTTAATTTCTTGCTTTGTGCTTTCATGGTTAAATTGACTTTTAGTCATAAATTTTGTCTTAGCACAGAGTTAGTGCTACTTCTTCCCACTTCAGTGAAACCCCTAGTTCTGAAATTATTTCAGTACCTCTTTGGAGAAATTTTTAGTAAGCTCCATTCTTAAATATTTTGTTATATTCATACCCTAAACAGTTCATTTTGGGATATGCCACATAGTCAACTCTTATCTTATAGTAACATACTAACGATTTTCCAGATTCTCAAAGTTCCAAAAGGCTACTTGTTTAACATTTGAAGGTGCAATCTTTGGTAAATTTATCTCACCAAGTAACTCATAAAAAAGAAAATGGGCTATGCCTTTCAAAAGCATTGTGTGACTTTTAAATACATTAGTCATTTTAAAATTATAAAACATTTAATCATCAAGAGTTCAAACCGTTCAGAGGTGTGTAAGGTAAAAAAGTAAAAGTTCTTGCACCACACAGTCTCAGTCCCAAAGTAACAATTCTTGGGGGTTTGGTAAGTATTCTTTTCAATAAGTTTTATGTATGACACGCATCTATATGGTTTTGATTTCTTTTGAATAAAAAAGGATCATTCAGTGTAAACTTAAAGCTCTGCCACCTTCTTTCTTCCAGTGTTCTATTATGGACATTCTTCCATGTCAGTACATCTGCTCCTTCATTCTTTTTTAAAGACTGTGTCCGTAGTATTCCATGATATGAATGCGCCATATGTTAACCATTCCTCCGTTAATGAACATGTAAGTGTAGCTTTAGTTTTTCACTAATGTCGTGAACAGCTCTACATACATATTTTTGTCCACTGGGTGTATATTTCTTGAGAAATTAGGTCAAATGTGACACGTTTATAATTGTGATAGATGTCAGATTTTCCCCTTCAATGGTGAGTAGACATTCCCACCAGTAATAATATGAATATCCTTTTCTCCAGATCCTTACAAAACTGTGATGACCATCATTCATTCAGGATCAATGTTTAGATGACTATTAGAGTGAATTGAGTATCTGATGGAAAGCATAATTTTAGATTCCAGTTTATTTTCAACAAAAGTATTGAGCAGTGAATTTGCTATCTGTACCAGAAAAGAATTCTTCACTCTGATTCAGGACTGCCCAGTAGTCTCACTAATGATTGGTTTTTAAGTCATAAGGTAAAGTTGTCGTTAAAAATTCCTTTGATAACCCATGTATCGTGTGACTTTATCCACATTCTTTGCAAAGTCTATGAAGTGTGATACAAATTTTGGGTGAAACTACAGATGTTAAAAGTATGTATATTCATATTTTTTGTTAAGCAGCCAGTTCGGCTATCAGTTATGTCTTTCCCTGTAAAAATCTTTAATTTCTTGAAAACTAAGTGGTTTCCCTCTAATTCTAATTAAAATGTCAATCTGTGTGTTTAATATTCTGGGACAGAAGGGACTATGGAGTCTTTTTATAGAAACCCTAGCAATTGTGCAAGATTTCTGCTGGAATGAGTCACTTTGTGGTGTGCAGGATGGTGTGACTGACACCTTCCCTGAGGTCTGTGTACCAGACTCCATCTTCCATCAGGGAATCCTCTGATCGTACACACTACCACCTTCCAAACATTCGAACAGTGACTAGAACTTCATGTTTTTCCCGAAAACTGGGAACAGATAAAATACACTCAACATTTCTCACATTTGGGGAGGTTCAGTTCAGTTCAGTTCAGTCGCTCAGGCATGTCCGACTCTTGCGACCCCATGAATTGCAGCACGCTAGGCCTCCCTGTCCATTACCAACTCCCGGAGTTCACTCAGACTCACGTCCATCGAGTCAGTGATGCCATCCAGCCATCTCATCCTCTCTCGTCCCCTTCTCCTTCTGCCCCCAACCCCCCCCAGCATCAGAGTCTTTTCCAGTGAGTCAACTCTTCACATGAGGTGGCCAAAGTACTGGAGTTTCAGCTTTCGCATCATTCCTTCCAAAGAAATCCCAGGGCTGATCTCCTTTAGAATGGACTGGTTGGATCTCCTTGCAGTCCAAGGGACTCTCAAGAATCTTCTCCAACACCACAGTTCAAAAGCATCAATTCTTTGGAGCTCAGCTTTTTTCACAGTCCAACTCTCACATCCGTACATGACCACAGGAAAAACCATAGCCTTGACTAGTTGGACATTTGTTGGCAAAGTAATGTTTCTGCTTTTGAATATGCTATCTAGGTTGGTCATAACTTTTCTTCCAAGGAGTAAGCGTCTTTTAATTTCATGGCTGCAGTCACCATCCGCAGTGATTTTGGAGCCCAAAAAAATAAAGTTTGACACTGTTTCCACTGTTTCCCCATCTATTTCCCATGAAGTGATGGGGCCAGATGCCATGATCTTCATTTTCTGAATGCTGAGCTTTAAACCAACTTTGGGGAGATTACTGGGGAAATTTTTCTGATGGAGGTGATTTCTTCTGACAGTTAATCTGTGCTTTCATATTGTAGCATTCTGATAGAGTCAACTTTTTTCCCTATAAATGCATGCCCAGTAGACGATGATCAGGATAATGCTTCTTTGGACTTACAATGCATATCCTCCAAGCTCCAAACTCTGCTTTTGGGACCAAAACCATGTCTTGTTTTTGTCTGCTTGACCCTGTTCTTGTCACCTTGTCAGTGTTTGATAAATGTTTGACCAGAACTGAATTCTAGCCTGGATGATTGCAAAACCTTCATATTGATCTCACTGATCCTTGATTTTGCTGTTCTTAATCCGCCTTCCAAAACTCAAATGTATTCATGGATCTTCACTTCACATCTTCAGTGTAACTCTAATGCATTGCATTTAAGGTTCTTAATTGACGTTTCCAGCCTCATTGTCAGACACCCTGCTTCCCTTCCCAAATCTCCATTATCACACTTAACATAATAGGTTTTCATCATTTGTTGGCAATTTTGTCTACACCAGTAGACTGTGAACTTCTTGAGGGTAAGAGGTGTCTTATTTTATTTTTATACATCCAGTGCTTATCAGAACTGTGTGTAGTAAACATTCTGTAGCAATCTGATGATTAGAATCTGTTTGAAATTTATCCAAAGTACTTAAAATGATTGCTGTTTTAGGCAGAGGAATTGAAGAAGAATAAAAAACTGAGTAGATGTTGTGTGCTTGTGAAAATACTAATTGTAAAATGTAGAATATCATCATGAAGTGTCAACTTGGTCAGAGATAATCACAGTTAGCATTTTAGCATAGTTTTTCAGTCTTTTTTTAAGTGAAGGGTTAGTTTTTAGATAATGATTAAACTTTTTTGAAAGAATACTTCAGATCTGTCCTTTATAACCTTGAACTCATAACTGAGTGGACTACTACACAGACCTGGAAATCTGTATTCCATTATCTATGTGGCCGTTACCCAGTTTTCCACAGGTTGTCATCTTTCAGAATTAAGGCTTGAGTCCAGTCTCATATATTTGACATGACAGTGGAAGGAAGACTAAAGCCTATCATGGAAAAACTGTATTTAAATTTCAATTCTGACATTTAGTAGCTGTGTATGGTAGATTTATTGCAGATTTATGAAAACATAAATAATACCTACCTTGCAGAGTTTGTGATTATTCATTGAATTTTATATTTATGAAAGACTGATATACTTCCTTTTATAAAGTTGGAAATCAGTAAATATCAGTTGAATTAAGTATAAAGATATGCCTAATTGAACTGTAAAACTGCCCATTCTGATTTACTTAGAAGCAATCCAAATTATGGTGTAACCAAGGGGAAGCTTAGGAATGTAGTGGTGATAACTGATTAGGCTGCCCATGCATTCCTAGGGCTTGTCAGAGTGTCTGTTGGTGCTCTGTACTGGTATTGCAACTATGTGCTCTGAAAGCCTTTTGTATTATCTTCTATACCCTTTCTCAGCTCTGCCCAGTGCTGCCCCCTCACACCCAGCTGCCAGCTCTTCACACATACACCACCCACATTTAGACTCATGGGCAAGAAGCTCAAATAACCTTACATACTCAGATGGCCTGGAAAGTACAGGCCAGAGCATATGAAGGAAGAAAAAGAATTACAGCTGCTAGGTTTGATGTAAGGTTCTGAAGGGGCCTTCTTTAGAACATCCTTTGTTTTCCTTTAAAATGTACATGGGGCCCAACTTTTAGGATATTAAGAGGAGATATTATAATAATGATGATGATGGTAACTAACATTTGTTGAGCAGTCATTGTGCCAAGTACTGTTTCAAATGCTTTTGGAGATCTTATTTTTTCTCACAGCATCCCTGGGATAGATATTCATATTATCCCCTTTCTATTTACAAAGGAGGAAACTGGTGCAAAGAGCAAGTGGCACAAGGTCACACAGTAACTGAAAGAGAACTTTTAGTCCAATTACTATTAGAAAGATGTCTCATAGTAACTAAATTCCGTTGGATGAGGTCTGAAACAGACCTTCCTGAAACATAAATTTGTTCTAAAGCTTATGTTACTATAGAAAGGCAACATAGTATGAGAAAAGAGATCAGGCCAGTTCAGTTCAGTCAGTTGTGTCTGACTCTGCAACCCCAGGAACCGCAGCACGCCAGGCCTCCCTGTCCATCACCAACTCACGGAGTCCACCCAAACCCATGTCCATCAAGTCAGTGATGCCATCCAACCATCTCATCGTCTGTTGTCCCCTTCTCCTCCTGCCTTCAATCTTTCCCAGCATCAGAGTCGTTTCAAATGAGTCAGTTCTTCGCATCAGGTGGCCAAAGTACTGGAGTTTCAGCTTCAACATCAATCCTTCCAATGCACACCCAGGACTGATCTCCTTTAGGATGGACTGGTTGGATCTCCTTGCAGTCCAAGGGACTCTCAAGAGTCTTCTCCAACACCACAATTCAAAAGCATCAATTCTTTGGTGCTCAGCTTTCTTTATAGTCCAACTCTCGCTTCCCTGGTGGCTCAGAGGTTAAAGCGTCTGCCTCCAATGAGGGAAACCTGGGTTCAATCCTTGGGTCGGGAAGATCCTGTGGAGAAGGAAATGGCAATCCACTCCAGTATTCTTGCCTGGAGAATCCCATGGATGGAGAAGCCTAATAGGTTGCAGTCCACAGGGTTGCAAAGAGTCAGACATGACTGAGCAACTTCACCTTACATCCATACATGACCACTGGAAAAACCATAGCCTTGATGCTTTTGAACTGTGGTGTTGGAGAAGGCTCTTGAGAGTCCCTTGGACTGCAAGGAGATCCAGCCAGTCCATTCTAAAGGAGATCAGTCCTGGGATTTCTTTGGAAGGAGTGATGCTAAAGCTGAAACTCCAGTACTTTGTCCACCTCATGCGAAGAGTTGACTCATTGGAAAAGACTCTGATGCTGGGAGGGATTGGGAGCAGGAGGAGAAGGAGACGACAGAGGATGAGATGGTTGGATGGCATCACTGACTTGATGGACATGGGTTTGGGTGGACTCCGTGAGTTGGTGATGGACAGGGAGGCCTGGCATGCTGCAATTCATGGGGTCACAAAGAGTCGGACATGACTGAGCAACTGAACTGAGCTGAGTAGATGGACCTTTGTTGGCAAAGTAATGTCTCTTCTTTTTAACATGCTGTCTAGGTTGGTCATAACAACTTAGGATCAAATCCTGGTTACTTAACCAGCCACAGGCAAGTTAAACAACCTCTGATCTTCAGTTTCTCACCTATGCACAGTGGGTGCTAATCATGTCTGTCTTGCTAGAATAATAAAACAGTTAGTGAAGTGATGGGTATAATTCCTGGTCTTCAATAAATGGTGACTTTTATCTCAGTCATAGGTTCAGGAACACCTCCAGCATGTGTGCCAGTGTGGTACAGGTGCTGATTTTGAGTGCTACAACTTTAATGTATCTTTTTCATTTTATGACCAGGTTTCTATTAAGGGATTTGGTCAGTCCTTATAGTATCAGACACAGAGTTAATTTACACTTCTTATTATACTGACATAGATATTTCATTCATGCAGAAGAATAGCTCCAGCCTCCACAACACATACGCATATACAACCCATCTTGAAACACTGAAGATGATATTGACCAGACTGATAATAAAAATCATATTAATACTTTCCTGATGCTCATCACCGTTTGATACCTGAAAACTCTTTCCTCTCTAGTCGGAAAGATGATCTGAAGGAAAAGTCTTTCCCTAAAGGACTTTCTGCCAGGGTTCAAAGAGTTCATTTAAAAGGGAAGCGAGCAGAGGTAAAGAGAATCAGTTAATATAATGCCAAAAACTATAAAATAAAACTGATTCTGTGAAAAATAAAGTAGAAAAATAAAAATCATACTTTCTTCTATATATAAATTCATGCGCATTTAATAAGAAGTGTACCTAAACTGTCCTTCCAGCCATTGAATCTTTAAATACCTCTATTAGGTGTTAATGGGGAACTTTGCCACAAACTGGGGTTCAGTTTTGCTGTGATTTATTTAATAAACTTATGAGACCTAATGGATTGTCATTTCACTGACAGTGCCTTGAAGAATTGCCATCTCTTGCTGAAACAAGTGTGTTGTATTGACTTCATTGACCCAAAGGTGAGCAGGGCAGCTTTTTCCAGAAGTGGTGATGGATTTGACTGATCAGTCTTCTGCCTTTCTGTACATCTCAGCCAATGGTCTTTGTGACCAGTGTAATTTATTAATAGCCAACTGGAATTGGGTGCTATCTTCAGGAACCAAGTAAAGTTTATAGTATTAAACAGGACTTAAACTTTTGCTTCATCAAGGGTGCAGAGAGAGATTAGGGGGGTTCAACAATAAATGGTAGAATATTTTAAGTATTAAAAATATAATCTAATATGGGATAATTTGAGGCTTTCTTTATGTGTAATACATTTAAATTAATACATTGAGTAAAAATATGTGAAAAGAAAACCTGGATTAAGAGTTAGAAATCTGGGCTTTGATCCTGAATTTTCTGCTTTTTCACAGTGTGAACTTGGGGGGAAAAATCATTTAACCTCTCTGAGCCTCAATCTCATAAAAATGCTGCAGGTTAATTACCTTACTGATATTATTGGAAGGTTGAGTGAGGCATTATATGTGAAAGCACTCTGTAAGCTTTGATACACTATGAAGATAGAGATGAATGATGTTGATGAATATATCACAACAGGCAGTTGTGAGTCTTTGGAATTGGACAAGCTGGATTCCAAAGTAGCTGTGAATTAAAACCTTTAACAAGTCATGTGACCTCCCTGTTATCACAACTGCTGCTACTACTGCAGCAGTCTGGAGGTAGAACTTTAAAATGATTACAGGCTAATTAACATTAGAGTTTGAATCAAGATATACCCCTGATTTTATAATAATACCTTTGAGGACAGGGACTGTCATGGATAGCTTTGAATCACTTCCTCTTCTGGGACAGTGCTGTGCTGTGATGGCATTTGCTATTGGATGGGTCGCAACTGTTGGTCAGCTCCATGTTGGGTGCTCTATGGGGCACAAATGAAAAAGAACCCCTGGCCTTATCCTTGAGGACGTTTCAGTGCAGTTGGTGGGGCTCCACATTCATATTGTACCAGAGCTAATTGGAAAGTCCTTTCTGTTTCCGTATTGTACTCTGGGAAGAATTGGAAACATTTGAATCTGCAATTTGTATTCATTGACTGAGGAGCTGAGCAGAATAAAGCTTTTGAACGTGGTTATTTTTAAAAGAAAGGAAATGCATGCTCCATCTCCTGGTTTCCCTAACACTGTCCTTATTTCGTGTTGTTTTTTTTTTTTTTTTCTAAACTGAAAGATGAACCCTCCCCCAAGTAATTACTGAGGCCCTGCCTTTAACAATTTTTTTTAGTGGTTTTATTCAAAACTTCAATTTGTTTTTTAAGAGAAAGGACTTCAGAATTGTAATTGTAATTGTAAAGGACTTCAGAATCTGTAAACAGTCTTTCTGTTATGTAACAAGCTGGTATTCACCAGTAATAGCCAATTAGAAAAGAAAATAATCTTGTACCACAGATCGTAATTACCATTATAAAGCAATTAATAGCAGGAACTGTTGCTGAACAGTAACATAACATCAATCAAGCTATCTTTGCTAAAGCACCATACAACTAATTTTCACAAATGGAGGAGGGAAGAGGAAAGTGAAAAAGAGTCTGAAAGCTTATTGGAATTGCTTACATACTAGTTGATGGATGACTTTTGAAAGCTTTATAAATATGCATCCTCATGAAGGAAAGTAATGCTGTAATCTACTGGGACTTTGAGTTATTTTTCCAGCATCAGTGATCATAGACTATATTGTTCGGTGGCGAGTTCACAAGGAGTCGAAAGATCTGGGTTTTAATCCCTCTTCTGCTTCTGACTGGCTCTGTGGTTTTAGAGAAGTTATTTGCACTCATATTTAAGATTTCCTGATATGTAAATGCGGAAATTCTTTACGTTAGCATTCTTTGAATTGATCATCCGTACATCCACAAAAGAAAGAGAAGGTAGACTTAACATCTAGGGAGCCTAATTATACATTAATTCTAGAGTCTGTGTAGAAAGAATATATATCTGGATTTTCCCTTAGGAGTTAGATACACATTAGTTGCACATGTTAATATTACTAATAAAATATATCAAGTTAGAAAATTGGTGCAGAGCCACAGGCAACAGATAATTTCTAGAGTCTCTTAATCCAAGAGGTTACGGATAGATCATTATGACATGTCTCATTTTACCCCATCCCTTCTCCTTTCCATATTTTAATAAATGATGCAAATCTGAAAGGGCTTTGATAGAACTGAGAATTAGTTCATTCAAAAAATTGTATTAAGCATCTACTGTGTGCAAGCGTCTGTATTTTAGGTGCTGTAGAATACAAAGATAGAAAGAAGAAAAGTCTTGCAGTCCAGGGTTTTATGGCCTAATAGGGAAGATAATGAGGCATAAGTACCTGTATTGCGAAGTAGAAAGTGTTAAGGGCCATCAGAGTGATCAGGATAGAGTTGAGCAAGAAAGAGATTGTACCCAGCAGGTGGTGCTGGGCCTTAAAGTTGAGTAGGATTTGAACATGCAGAAATAAGGCATCCTAGGCTTAGGCAAAGGGAGGGAACAGTGAAAAACTAAAGGTATCTGCATCAGGTAACAACTCATTTCATTTTGCCCCGAGAAAATGTTAGGTAAATGGAACAATGAAAAGAGTTTTGAACAGTTTGAGGCAGATGATGTGGTTTCAAATGTTAGATCCTTACTCAGCAGACTTGAGGAAAGGAAATGATAAGATCAAACTTTAATCAGATAACAATGTACTGAAGAGGGAAAGTTGAGTCAGGAGGCATTAGTATGTGCCAGAGAGATACTGAAGACTCAAGGGTGTGTGTTCAGTCGTGTCTGGCTCTTTGCGACCCCATGGACTGTAACCTGCCAGGTTCCTCTGTCCATGGAATTTTTCAGACAAGAATACTGGAATGGGTTGCCATTACTCGACTTTAATTATATGCTCTCTTTAATAAAGTCAGGTGATCCATCAGTCCTGTAAGGAAATTCCTGAGATTTGAAAGACATTCCAGGACAAAGCAGGCTGTGTATGGAGATTCTTTCTTTGATAGGTTGGGGTTTGCTTGGGCTCTATCATAAGGAAGTTCCAGAGACGGTAGGCCGAGAACTCCATAATGATGACAAAACAGGCATCAGAGTACAGACAGGTAGAAAGTCTGGTATCTGGTAGTGTAAAAGAAAACCAGAGCTGGACAGTAAAGTAGTAAAAAACAGATTTTATTCAGCAGCTATTGGAATGGAAGGGAAGAGACCACAGTGTAGAACTGGGCTCAATTCTCAGATTAAAGAAAGGTAGGGATTTTTAGACAAGGAACAGGTTGGGTAGGTTAGGTAATAGAAAATTCCTAGAGGAAACATTAGGGGCATTCTGGTGTAATGGAGCAAGGGGTCCGTGTGCCTGTGGTGCAGAAAGCCAAACTCTAACAGCAGGAGTTTGCAGCAAAGTCAGGATTTATCGCTAGGCTCCAAGCAAGAGAAACAAGCCTCAGATCCGCTCCAACTTGGTCTTGGAGTCAGGGGTTTTTTAAAGGGAAAGGAGAAAGAAGCTGGCTGTGACATTTCTGGGACATTTATTCATCCTAGTTTGGGGAGTTAGGATGTCTCTGGTTCACAGTTCTCTGGCCAGGTGATTCATGGCTCAGGGGGTCTATTAGCTCATCTCGCCCTGGAAAAGGAACCTGAGTTTGTATGTTAATGATAATATCAGCAACAGCAATTTTAGTCGCCTGACTCTGGTTGTTTAGTGTTCAGTTAGCACAGGATTGAGGTCAGAGGGGACACGAAAGGGAATCAATTTTCAGATAGAGAGGTTAATCATAAACTCAGCAGGGCAACTGCATTTTAGGAGGACACAGTTTCACCAGTTATACAGACTCAACAAGACTCTTGCCACAGGCCTGCCAGGGTAGTAAGGTATCACCTGGAGGATAGCAGAGACAGAGGAACCCCATCAGAGATGGAGAATGGGGGATTCTCTCCAGACTGACTTACCAGGATTCTTGCTAAAACCTGTCTATGCAGGTCTAGCGTGGCCTGATGAAGAAAAAGATTCAGAGGAACCTGACTATAAAGTTTGGTCAAGAAGAGAGTCTTTGTCAGTAACAGGAACACACCCACAAGAAAACTGGACTTGAGAGACAGGATTCAAGTCAGTTAAAAAGCCTTAGAGAAACAGGTTTAGAGGGACACATACTCTGGGTGAGGTATCAAATCAGACAGTTTACAGAATCAGGACAGGAGGTTGAAGGCTCAGTTACTAAAAAAGATATACAAGTTGAGGCTTCGTTCTAAGAAATTAGTCACATGCCCATTGACTAGCATTCCAGCCCCAGATGGAGATGAAGCCAAGAAGACTGAGTTGGTTTAGAGCCGCTGGCTCAAGGTGGTCCCTGCTGGAGCAGAGCCACACTGTTGGTGTAGGGCCCCTGCCATGCTGACTGGCAGTGCCGGCAGGGCCCTAGCTCCAGGCAGCTCATTACAGTGGCCCATCTGGCCACTGAACTCCTAACCCTGTGCTCATTAATCCTGAATAATCAGCCAGTTGTAATATAATTCTCAAGTATAAGGTGATAATAGCCTTTCTTTTTCATGACCCCTAGACTACATGGGTATTTGATGCCAAAGAAAAAGATTCCTGTTTTGGATCTCTTTCCTTTTGACACATCTTAGAGTTTTTTGACAAAACAGATGAAAATTCAATGTTAATTATTTCCCACTTGTTCATAAGGTATTTTTAAGTATCTTTTGTTATTGTTGTTTCCATAAATAGAGTGCAGTTTGGTTTTACTTTCATTTAATGAAACTCAGAGTACATCCAACCATATAGATTTACATGTTCTTAGAGTCTAAATGAATTTTAAAATGAATTAAACCTGTAAGTAATGGACAGAAAAAAACTTCATTTCTTTGACATCATACTTTTGAGATACATTCATAGAAAATTGTGTTCTTGTTTTGGTTCATCTCTGTGATGGAAGTAGGTAGGGCTGATGTGAATTTAGTATGCTATCTATGTTTTTAGGGACAGTATTTCAGGACTCCATTGATTTCTAAGGTGGAAAAAGTATTTTAACCAAAGAGACTTTCATGTGCAAATACTGAGTTAAATAGAACGTCAGAGCATTCTTACTTCAGGACTTTTTAGCATGCAAATTTTTGTGGCTGTTAAAGAGATAAATGTTATATTACAGTTTCCCAAATATTTAACTGCACTATCTTTTTCTCAAATAGCACCTATTAACATTTAATGAGACCCTAGTGTTCCGTGGAATTTGATTTGGCAAATGCTAATCAGGGTCATCTCCTCCATAAACTGATCATATTTATTAAGAGCTTAGACACCCTCAGTGGTTCCATCTGTAAACATCTTCAAGAAGAGATTGTTCACCCTGTTTCTATAATAACAGCTATAACCATTGTTGTTCATTTTATAGCTTTCTTGTTTTACTTCAGGCCCTTAGTGGAGAAGAAATAAGTGTAGAGTGTTAAACACAGGGTAAAAACAGTAAATACAGCTATTTGTTCTATCTCAGAGAGATGTGACATCCTCTGAGGAGCATTCCTCCCCGCCCACCCTGCCCCACCCCCCCATATTCAGAAAGCCAAAATTCTTTTGAAAACGTTCCAGGAAGCATTGAAATCAATATTTGTATAAACAAAACCTACCCACTTTAGCACAATATGAGAACTCTTCAGATTTTCTTTTGTTTATATTAGTGTCCTGCTCTTAGTATATTTGAATTAAGATTTGAATATTGAGTGATATAAAAGGAAATTGTTCTAAGTAACCAATCTTTGATCTACTGTTCCAGAGCACTCAAGCCTGTGCTTCTTATTAAACCAGGTAACCATAGCTATTTAATGCATTATTTAAGGTTATAAAATTTTAATTTACATTCTCCTATCAAGTTTCATCGACTTCAAGAATGTAGGTTAGTTGCAGTTTTTTTCAGTGCCTGTGTTTGGCATCATTGTCAGAAATGTCAGAGTTTCTGAATTACTGTTTATAAATGAAATGATGAATCCAGACATCTCTTTGATGTAAAAATCCACAACTAGCGTGATGCAGAGGAATTTTTTATTGAATTTTTTTTCTAACAGCTTAGAAATGATTCATGGGGCCATTGTTATTCACTTCTAGTTAGCAGTGTTCAGAGCCAACTGGCAAGTCTCCATTTCCTCAGGATTCTCACTATTAAATGTGGTTTCAAAGTAAACTGATTTAGGCAAGCAGTGTGTAAGTGAAACAATTGGATTGCTCTTTTGTCACCTTTTCTAAAAATTACATGTTTGCTGGCCTTTTTGATAGTATATTAATCAGATTCTGAATTTACCTTATTTATAGATATCAAAAATTATTAGAATGTTATCAATATTCACTGATCCTAGGACCCTTCTGTGAAATGCACACATACTTGTGGAAACTCAAACACATTTTCATATACTTATGGGCAACATTTTTTATGTTATATCTTTCATAAGTTATACTTCATAAATATTATAATCCTCATTATAAATATATACCTCCTCTGTTTCTCTTTCTGGGCTAGTCATACTCATTTTTCAAATCTTAGCTTAAGTGTCACTTTTTATGTGAAGCTTTTCTTGAATCATAGTGTGAATTAGCTACACACTTCTTTGTAGCTTTAATCATATTACACTTGATAATTATCTAGGAGAATCCCATTACCTGCTTGTAGAGAGAAAAATTTTAATGCTAATAGTTCCATTGATATATATTATGTTCATTTTCAAGGGCTGCCTGTAACAGATCACACAAACAGGGTGGTTTAAAGCAGCAGAAGTTGATTCTGTCTCAGTTCTGAAGGCCAGAAGGCAGAAATCAAAATGTCAGCAGTGTCACACTCCCTCTTCTCTACAGGAGAAGCCCTTCCTTGCCTCTCTCAGCTTCTGATGGCACGGGGCATTCCTCGACTTGTGGCAGCATAGCTGTAGTGCCTGCCTCCGTCTTTAGCCTGTCTGAGAGGTCAGGTAGGCTTCACGAGGAGGTGAGACCTAGGCAGTGGTCTTGGCCGGGTGGCGTGGGTCTTCTTAATAGTGAAAGCCACATGAGAAAAGGCATGGAGAACCTACACACCTGCATATTACAAAGCCTGAGATAACACGGTAGAGGAGGAGACGAGGCTAGAAAGGGCACAATGGCTGTATTAAAAAGGAGTTTGTGGGCCATGCAAAAGAACTTGGGCTAGCTCCTACATGATGAGGAGTGCTATAAGGGTGACAAATATGAATCAGATTTTCTGGAGAGGAGTAGCCTAGGGACAGTTCTAATGTAAAGATGAATACAGACTTGAGAGGCGCTTGTGAGACTAGCACATTCCTCATGTAGTCCATACTGGGTGCCAAGCTCAATGTGCTTGTGCATGCTCAGTTGTGTCCTACTCGTGACTCCATGGACTGTAGCCCTCCAGGCTCCTCGTCCTTGGGATTTCTCAGGCAAGAATATTGGAGTGGGTTGCCATTTCCTTCTCCAGGAGATCTTCCCTCTCCAAGGATTGACCCTGAATCTCCTACATGGGCAGGCGGATTCTTTACCACTGAGCCACCAAATAAGTCTCTCCCATCAAGATTGCCGGGAGAAATATCAATAACCTCAGATATGCAGATGACACCACCCTCACAGCAGGAAGTGAAAAGGAACTGAAAAGCCTCTTGATGAAAGTGAAAGAGGAGAGTGAAAAAGTTGGCTTAAAGCTCAACATTCAGAAAACAAAGATCATGGCATCTGGTCCCATCACTTCATGGGAAATAGATGGGGAAACAGTGGAAACAATGTCAGACTTTATTGTTTTGGGCTCCAAAATCACTGCAGATGGTGATTGCAGCCATGAAATTAAAAGACTCTTACTCCTTGGAAGGAAAGTTATGACCAACCTAGATAGCATATTAAAAAGCAGAGACATTACTTTCCAACAAAGGTCTATCTAGTCAAGGCTATGGTTTTTCCAGTGGTCATGTTTGGATGTGAGAGTTGAACTGTGAAGAAAGCTGAACACTGAAGAACTGATGCTTTTGAACTGTGGTGCTAGAGAAGACTCTTGAGAGTCCCTTGGACTGCAAGGAGATCTAACCAGTCCATCCTAAAGGAGACTAGTCCTGGGTGTTCATTGGAAGGACTGATGCTGAAGCTGAAACTCCAATTTTTTGGCCACCTCGTGTGAAGAGTTGACTCATTGGAAAAGACCCTGATGCTGGGAGGGATTGAGGGGCAGGAGGAAAAGGGGACGACAGAGGATGAGATGACTGGATGGCGTCACTGACTCGATGGACATGGGTTTGGGTGGACTCCGGGAGTCGGTGATGGCCAGGGAGGCCTGGTGTGCTGCGATTCATGGGGTCACAAAGAGTCAGACATGACTTAGCGACTGAACTGAACTGAAACCATCATATAACCTTCCAGTCACAAACCAGCTATAATTTCTCTCTGCCTATAGGAAAAATCTCAAAATGAAAGAATATTTTTATTCAGGACTCCTCATTGCCTGGCCCCACTAATTTAATCTGCTGCTTCTCAACCATGGGGATAGCTGTGAGTTTTCTTTTTCTCCCTTGTTTGTAACCACATTGTGAGTCCCACATTAGATGATTAAGGGGCAGAGATGGAAGAGTAAAGCCTGCTCATGAAGCACTCACTAGACTCTGTCATATGGAAATCTGCACTTTTAAATTTTATTTTCTAGATGAAAGTATAGTTTTGAAGTTGTGTTTTTATTATTTCTATGAAATTTTTGTTTTCTCAGAAAATTTGATACATTTTCCATAATTAAAAATGACCATATACCCCTGAAATTTTTGCTTTGATCCATGTCAAGTTTTGCCAGGTATTCCTAATTAAGCTCCAGAGTTTTATACAGATTGTCTAAGAATTTTCAACCAAGACCTCACATCATTTGGGAGAGATGATTATATATCTTTAAAATTGTGCCTGTGTGTGTATATGTAAAAAAAAAAAGTTGATGTGTTAATTGGAGTGAAGTTTAGTCAGATTAACCCAAATGGGGAAATGCTGCTTTGTGGCTGTAAATTTTCTCTTATTGAAAACTTACATACATATCTAATGCAAACCCTTAACTCTGATTTAGCACAGCTGATAAGTCCAAAGTCATTCTTACAGAGGTATTTAGTCTTCTACTGTAATACTTCTTTTTAGTGAGAAGCTGCATTTTGTGTGTGTGTGTGTGAGAGAGAGAGTAGCCCATTTACTTCTGAAGTGTCTAATGAATGCCATCTGATCCTAAAGATAGACTGCAATTTTTCAGATTGCTTTTTTGTGCTTCCATCTCCACATTCCCCTGTTTTTCCATTTTGATAATTTATTGTTGTAAGAGATTACTTCATTGCCCATAAATGTCCTTTACTGTTTTTCTTTAACATGAATGACATGTTTTTTCATTTCTGAAGTAAGGAAACATCAGCATGGTACTGTTTTATATCATGTATTAGGATCAAGTCACCTGTAAGACTTTACTAATTAAAAGAATCTTTTGGTTGAGCAGTGTATGGCTTATCTTATGTATTCCTTCTTAATATCAGTTGCATTTGCTTGAAATCAGTAATTTGTGGGAAAGGAGTCTAGTCTACTATTTCAGAAAAACAGACAAGATAGTAGTTTCAACTTCATTAGGAGAGAAGATTGGTATCATTTTAAAATATTCTGCTATTTTCTCTAGTTCTCTTAGTGAAAATGGAGTAGTATCCAGGGACTGACACCCTCTTCACCTAAAAAAGGGTTTTTTTCCCCTTAAACTACAGTGTTTTCAAAGCCTTTGTCCCATAAATGTAGTATATTAAAGACTAAATAGATTATTTTAGAGGTGAATAATGAGATCTGGGGAATCAAGATAGAGATTTCAAGTCAATATAATTGGAATTAAAGTCTCAGGCGAAGACAACATGAACTGAAGGAAAAAGGAACAAGGTATCAACTAGACAATAGAAGAAACTTTGTGAAATCAAATAAGATGTGTTCCTTTGGAGAATTAGAACAAAGCATCCTGTCTGGAATAGTTTGTAGATTAACACTTAAATTCATGCAGGATGATGTTCTGAATTTTCAAGTGTTCCTCTGCAGTACCTACTTTAAGTTGATTTGCCTTCTTTGAATTAATTTGAAAGCCAGATTACAAATAAAGTACTGAGAATTGAGCCCACTTCTCTGAAGTTACTGTAAGTGTAGACATATGTGTGCACAAATGATCCACAGCTAGTTGATGATAGTCTAGGCATTGTAAGGGATGGGTAAGAGTTGAAACTGCTTACTGTCTGGCATATCCTCTCCTCAAGATCCCCTTGACTCCTGAATCTGAGTAGTAATTTAATAGCAGTTTTGTTGTTAGAGAGGTTGTGCATCATATGCTTTATGCAGTGTCCAAAGCAAGAGTCTAGTGATGCATTTCTTACCCCATCAACCTCACAACACTGAATTTTTGTCTGTAGCCATTGGAGTACCATGTAATCTTGAGAGTGATGGCGGGTGCTTCCAAAACCTAAGGTTACTTTTCCCTTCCATTATCACTGCATATTTTGAGAAATTTTGTCATCTTCTTAGCAGTCTAACCTTAACTCATATTCTCTCTGCCTAGAATCTCTTTTCCCTGACATTCTACTTTATGTTGTTTAGTCGCTAAGTTGTGTCTGACTCTTTTGCGACCATATGGACTATAGCCCACCAGGCTCCTCTGTCCATGGGATTTTCCAGGCAAAAATACTGAAGAATGCTCAAACTACCGCACAGTTGCACTCATCTCACATGCTAGTAAAGTAATGCTCAAAATTCTCCAAGCCAGGCTTCAGCAATACGTGAACCGTGAACTCCCTGATGTTCAAGCTGGTTTTAGAAAAGGCAGAGGAACCAGAGATCAAATTGCCAACATCCGCTGGATCATGGAAAAAGCAAGAGAGTTCCAGAAAAACATCTATTTCTGCTTTATTGACTATGCCAAAGCCGTTGACTCTGTGGCTCACAATAAACTGTGGAAAATTCTGAAAGAGATGGGAATACCAGACCACCTGACCTGCCTTTGAGAAATCTGTATGCAGGTCAGGAAGCACCAGTTAGAACTGGACATGGAACAACAGACTGGTTCCAAATAGGAAAAGGAGTACGTCAAGGCTGTATATTGTCACCCTGCTTATTTAACTTCTATGCAGAGTACATCATGAGAAACGCTGGAGTGAAAGAAACACAAGCTGGAATCAAGATTGCCGGGAGAAGTATCAATAACCTCAGATATGCAGATGACACCACCGTTATGGCAGAAAGTGAAGAGGAACTAAGAAGCCTCTTGATGAAAGTGAAAGAGGAGAGTGAAAAAGTTGGCTTAAAGCTCAACATTCAGAAAACGAAGATCATGGCATCTGGTCCCATCACTTCATGGGAAATAGACGGGGAAACAATAGAAACAATGTCAGACTTTATATTTTTGGGCTCCAAAATCACTGCAGATGGTGACTGGAGCCATGAAATTAAAAGACACTTAGTCCTTGGAAGGAAAGTTATGACCAACCTAGATAGTATATTCAAAAGCACAGACATTACTTTGCCGACTAAGGTCCGTCTAGTCAAGGCTGTGGTTTTTCCTGTGGTCATGTATGGATGTGAGAGTTGGACTGTGAAGAAGGCTGAGCACCAAAGAATTGATGCTTTTGAACTGTGGTGTTGGAGAAGACTCTTGAGAGTCCCTTGGACTGTAAGGAGATCCAACCAGTCCATTCTGAAGGAGATCAGCCCTGGGATTTCTTTGGAAGGAATGATGCTAAAGCTGAAACTCCAATACTTTGGCCACCTCATGCGAAGAGTTGACTCATTGGAAAAGACTCTGATGCTGGGAGAGATTGGGGGCAGGAGGAGAAGGGGACGACCCAGGATGAGATGGCTAGATGGCATCACTGACTCGATGGACGTGAGTCTGAGTGAACTCCGGGAGATGGTGATGGACAGGGAGGCCTGGCGTGCTGTGATTCGTGGGGTGGCAAAGAGTCGGACACAACTGAGCGACTGAACTGAACTGAATGGAGGTTGACATTTCCTCCTCCTGGGGATCTTCCCAACCCAGGAATCAAACCCAAGTCTCCTACCTTGCAGGCAGATTCTTTACTGCTGAGCCACCTAGGAATCCCTTTCTACTTTATAACCCTTACTTATTCCTCAAGACCAGTTTAGATAGCACCTTCACCTTTTCAATGAAATGTTCCTGTTGACTGCTTGCTGCCGCACAAAAGGTAACCCAGCATTTCTCTTCTTAGTGTTTTGTTTCCATCATCAGTTTCTGGTTTCAATTCCCGTTTTGGTTTTTGATTTCAATACACTCTGCTCCTGTATTTTATATTCAGATGCTCAGTCAGTGATATCAGCATTACAGCTGACATAACACTGGCCACTTGGATGGGATTAGACATGTGTCTCCTGTATGTCCAGGTCTGAAGCTGAGGCACCGTTCGATTCATCTTCTTTCTCCTGCCTTTTAGCTATTGGAAGCTACTGTCCTTGCAGAGTCAGGGCACTGAGTGTCCTCCACAGTCCTCCCCATGTTGTTAGCAGGTCATATTTTCTGGAACATCATTCCATGCTTGATTTTATTGTATCACTTCAGCTACATTTAGAAGTAAGCAAGTTACTGAGCAAAAATTGCAAGTCATACAACTAGCTTTTAGCAAGCAGTGCTGTCATTGGAACACCCAAATCTGTTTACTCTTAGTGTATTACCATAATACTAAAACATATATTCTCTCATGTTATCATTTTTAATATCTCTGTTTGAATGGATAGCATTTTTAGGTAATTTCTGTGTATGGTACAAAGTAGTGGCCCAGCTTTTTCCTTTTGCATGTGGGCATCCAGGTGTTCCAGTACCATTTGTTGAAAAGACTGTTGTTTCCCCAACTGAATTATCTTGGCACGCTTGTCAAAAATCAGTTGATTATAAATTCTGAGGATAAATTTATGAACTCACAGTTCTCTTCCATTGACCTGTATTGATCTTTTTTTATGCCAATACCGCCCTGTCTTAATTACTGTAGCCTTTTAGAAAGTTTTGAAATCAGTTAAGTGTGAGACACTCAACTTTGTTTTTCTGTTTCAAGATTTTTTTTAAACTCACCTGCTGATTTCTTAGCATTCGAGATCAAAAGAAAGACAGATACCAGCAGTAGTAACCCTTTGTTTTACCATAAAATAATCTCTTGAAATCTCTTCTTAATGGACTATTTTCAGGTGCTGTTCTTTAATTACACTAGACCCAGGTAGTAATTTGGGGTAGATGGTGTCTCAGCCTTTCTAGGCTTTAGTTTCTTCTGGTTAGATATTGAGTCCGTTAGACAGTCTTCCATCCCCCTGCTAGTCTTTCAAAATGTCAGGTCAATAATTTCTTATTTCCTTCTGTAGTGAATAGGTAAATAAAATATAGACAAGAAAGAGGATTTCCTGGGAGTAAGTATTAATGGAGCACCCAGGTTGTACAATTGAAGTAAGTAAATATTAGAATCAAACGCTTAAATGGTTGTGAGTGTTTTGGTAAATAGCTTAAGTTTTATTGATCCTTAAAATTCTAAATATCTTTTCACTAACACTCACTCACTTTCCATGTTTAAAATTAAGCACAGTCTAATAGTTTAGAACCCAAATGACACTTTTAGAAACATTTATACTATAAAAGGAGGTCTGTCTGTGCAAATAAGATATAGTTCCTGTGACAGTGAATGCATTATTAAACCTGATTAAAACATATATTTATATTTCTTTGTCACCCATATTTCTCATAACAGGCATTCTTCTAGGCTCAGTGTAACCTATTGAGGTTTGAAGTAGTTTTTTCTGTTGTAATTTTAGATCATGATATACCTCTCTTCATCAGGTTGGTATATTCTGGTACAGGTGACTTTAACTTCTTTAGAATTAAAACAGAAAACTTATTAGATATGAATTTTTATATATAGAGAGGTACATTTTCTTTAACCAGATGGTTTTTAAAAGTAAATATTAAATATTCTGTAATATCTTTCTGATAAGATACCTGACAATGTCTGTTTATGAAGTCAGTTAGATGCCTAATTGTATTAACTGTCTAGTTTAAAATTTATGGTCATGTGATCAATTGATATGTTTCTTAAAACATTAATTTACATTTTCTCCATGCATTAAATATAATTTTTATAATTTAGTAGTTTAAGGCCTAATAATATAGAATTATTTGTGTGATTAGAAAAAATTTTCAAAAGGCAGTTATGACCAGTTGAAGTGTAATGTGTTGTACACACTGCTAATCTAAGAAAAGAAGCACAAATTCTGTTATTTTATTTCACTTTGAATACCTGGTTACTGGCATACAGGAGCTCAGATTATGTCCATTGAACATTTATTTCTGTTTACAATGTTCAAAAAATTCTTTTTCTCAATCATGTTCTTTTTAACTAACTTTCTGTTCAGGAACTTAACTCCTCTTGTTAGCTTTCTGGTGGGTTTGTGACTGCTTTTCTCCCAGTCATTTTTCCTCCTGGTTTCTTCAGGTCCTCGTTTTCTCTTTTCAGTTGCCCCTTCACCTCCTCCCCAAGCCACTGACAGCAGTTAACTCATACATTGCTCTGGGATCCATGGCTCTGAGGGGTAGTGCAGCTGGGTGAAGATGAGAAAGACTGTGAGCTAAAGTTTCAGACACCTTTTTCACACAGGTTGAAAGTGAAAGAAGGAAAAGTAAAGAAGGAAGAACAGGCAGAGGAAAGGAAGTGAAGAAGAACTTGGGCTCTTTGTGGTTGTGACCTCTTAGACCTTGTCCTGATGTTCTTTCCACACCATTCCAAGGGAGATGCTCCATTCACAGTTGGTTTGCTATGGTTGCCATAATACAGTACCACCAACTGGATACCTTAAACAGGAGAAATTTGTCATCTCAAAGTTCTGGAAGGTTCTAGGACCCACAACAGATTTCCCAACCTGGTGATCCGGCAGAGGGACCGAGAACCCCCAGGGAATTTGACTTTGGAGGGCAGTGGATTTGATTATAGAACTTCCACAGGCCCAGGGAAACAGACTCTTGGAGGGCACAAACAAAACCTTGTGCACACCAGGAGCTGGGAGAAAGGAGCAGTATCCCCACAACAGACTGAGCCAGACTTGCCTGTGACGGTCCAAGAGTCTCCAGCGGAGGTGTGGGTCGACAGTGGCCTGCTGTGAGGTCAGGGGCGTACTGAATATAACAGTGCGGGCATAAATCCTTTTGAAGGAGATCTCCATTACTGTCATTGCACCTACCATAGTTTGGCCTCAGGCCAAACAACAGGAAAGGAACACAGCCACAGGCATCAACAGAAAATTGGATTAAAGATTTACTGAGCATCCCTGCCCTCTCCCCACCAACCCCCTCACCTCAGAAACAGACCCAGATTCCTCCACAGTCACTCTCTCCCATCAGGAAACTTCCATAAGCCTCCTATCCTTTTCCATCAGAGGGCAGACAGAATGAAAACCACAGTCACAGAAAAGTAACCAAACTGATCACATGGATCACAACCTTGCCTAACTCAATGAAACTATGAGCCATGCCATGTAGGGCCACTCAAGACAGACGGGTCATGGTGGAGAGTGCTGACAAAATGTGGTCCACTGGAGAAGGGAATGGCAAACCACTTCAATACCCTTTCTTTCAGAACCCCATGAACAGTAAGAAAAGGCAAAAAGATACGACATTAAAAGATGAACTCCCCAGGTCTGTTAGGTGCATAATATGCTATGGGAGAAGAGTGGGGAAATAACTCCAGAAGGACTAACAAGACAGAGCCAAAGCAAAAACAACACACAGCGGTGGATGTGACTGGTGATGGAAGTAAAGTCTAATGCTGTGAGGAACAATAATGCATAGGTACCTGGAATGTTAAGTCCCCGAATGAAGGTAAATTGGAAGTGGTCAATCAGATGGCAAGAGGGAACGTCGACATTTTAGGAAGCAGTGAACTAAAATGGACCAGAATGGGCAAATTTAATTCAGATGACCATTTTATCTACTACCGTGGTCAAGGATCCCTCAGACGAAATGGGAGTAGCCATCATGGTGAACAAAAGAGTCCAAAATGCAGAACTTGGGCACAATCTCAAAAATGACAGAATGATCTCTGTTCGTTTCCTAGGTAAACTGTTCAGTATCACAGTAATCCAAGTCTTTGCCCCAACCACTAGTGTCAAAGAAGCTGAAGTTGAATGGTTCTATGATGACCTACAAGACCTTCTACAACTAACACCAAAAAAAGATGTCCTTCTCATCATAGGGGACAGGAATGCATAAGTAGGAAGTCAACAGATACCTGGAATAACAGGCAACTTTGGCCTTGGAGTACAAAATGAAGCAGAGCAAAGGTTAACAGAGGTTGGCGAGAGAATGCAGTGGTCATACAAACACCGTCTTCTAAAAATACAGATTTTAGAACAACAGATGACTCTACACGTGAACATCACCAGATGGTCAATACTGAAGTCAGATTGGTTATATTCTTTGCAGCCAAAGATTGAGAAGCTCTACACAGTCAGCAAAAATAAGACCGGGACATGACTGTGGCTCAGACCATGAACTCCTTAATGCCAAATTCAGACTAAAATTTAAGAAAGTAGGGAAAACCACTAGACCATTCAAGTATGGCCTAAATCAAATCCCTTATGATTAAACAGTGGAAGTGAGAAATAGATTCAATGGGTTATATATCTGATCGAGTTCCTGAAGAACTATAGATGGAGGTTTCTGACATGGTACAGGAAGCAGGGATCAAGACCATCCCCAAGAAAAAGAAATGCAGCAAGGCAAAATGGTTGTCTGAAGAGGCCTTACAAATAGCTGAGAAAAGAAGAGAAGCAAAAGGCAAAGGAGAAAAGGAAGGATATACCCATATGAATTCAGAGTTCCAAAGAATAGCAAAGAGATAAGAAAGTCTTCCTCAGTGATCAGTGCAAAGAAATAGAGGAAAACAATAGAATGGGAAAGACTAGAGATCTCTTCAAGAAAATTAGAAATACCAAGGGAACGTTTCATGCAAAGATGGGCACAATAAAGGACAGAAATGGTATGGACCTAACAGAAGCAGAAGATATTAAGAAGAGGAGGCAAGAATACACAGAAGAACTGTACAAAAAAGATCTTCATGACCCAGATAATCACGATGGTGTTATCATTCATCTTTAGCCAGACATCCTGGAATGCCAAGTCAAGTAGGCCTTAGGAAGCATCACTATGAACAAAGCTAGTGGAGGTGATGGAATTCCAGTTGAGCTATTTCAAATCCTAAAAGATGATGCTGTGAAAGTGCTACACTAAATATGCCAGCCAATTTGGAAAACTCAGCAGTGGCCACAGGACTGGGAAAGACCAGTTTTCATTCCAATCCCGAAGAATGATCAAACTGCCGCATAGTTATACTCATCTCACACACCAACAAAGTAATGCTGAAAATTCTCCAGCAAAGCTTCAGCAGTATGTGAACCGTGAACTTCCAGATGTTCAAGGTAAATTTAGAAAAGGCAGAGGAACCAGAGATTAAATTGCCAACATCTGCTGGATCATAGAAAACCAGGAGAGTTCCAGAAAAACATCTACTTTTGCTTTGTTGACTACGCCAAAACCTTTGACTGTGCGGATCACAACAATTGGGAAAATTCATCAAGAGAATGGAATACCAGACTGCCTTACCTGCGTCGTGAGAAATCTCTATGCAGGTCAAGAAGCAACATTAGAACTGGGCATGGAATAACGGACTGGTTCCAAATTGGGAAAGGAGTATGTCAAGGCTGTATATTGTCACCCTGCTTATTTAACTTTTATGCAGAGTACATCATATAAAATGCTGGGCTGGATGAAGCACAAGTTGGAATCAAGATTGCCGGGAGAAATATCAATAACCTCAGATATGCAGGTGACACCACCGTTATGACAGAAAGCCATAAGAAAAGCTGAAGAGTCTCTTGATGATAGTGAAAGGGGAGAGTGAAAAGGTGGCTTAAAACTTTCAACTTAAAAAATTCAAAAACTAAGGTCATGGCTTCCAGTCCCATCACTTCATGGCAAAAAGATGGGGAAACAATGGAAACGGTGACAGACTACTTTCTTGGGCTCCAAAATCACTGCAGATAGTGATTGCAGCCATGAAATTAAGAGGCTCTTGTCCCTTTGAAAGAAAAGCTATGACCAACCTAGACAGCATAGTAAAAGGAAGAGACATTAGTTTACTGACAAAGGTTCTTCTAGTCAAAGATATGTTTTTTCCAGTAGTCATGTATGGGTGTGAGAGTTGGATCATAAAGAAAGCTGAGCCCTGAAGAGTTGATGCTTTTGACCTGTGGTGTTGGAGAAGAGTCTTGAGTGTCCCTTGGACTGCAAGGAGATCCAACCAGTCAATCCTAAAGAAATCAGTCCTGAATATTCATTCACTGGAAGGACTGATGCTGAAGCTCTAATACTGATGCGAAGACCTGACTCATTGAAAAAGCCCCTGATGGTGGGAAAGATTGAAGGCGGGAGGAGAAGGGGACAACAGAGGATGAGATGGTTGGATGGCATCACCGTTCAACGGACAAGAGTTTGAGCAAGCTCCAGGAGTTGGTGATGGACAGGGAGGCCCGGCATGCTGTGATTCATGGGGTCGCAAAGAGTCGGACATGACTGAGCGACTGAACTGAACTGAAACACTTTTGAGGAGTATGCTTCATCATTACTTTTCAGATAAGAAACCAGAGCTGGAAATATCAAATGGTCACTGGCAGAGAACATTGCAGGTCCCTAGATTCTAGGTTTGCTATCCTACCCTGACTTCAGGAAACAGGCACTTAGAGACACTATGGGCATATATATACATATGAGAGTGTGTGCGTGCTCAGTCCTGTCTGACTGTTTGTGACCCCATGGACTGTAGCCCTCCAGGCTCCTCTGTCCATGAGATTTCCCAGGCAAGAATACTGGAGTGGGTTGCCTTTTCCTCCTCCAGGGAATCTTCCTGACCCAGGGATCAAACCTGGTTCTCTTGTGCCTCCTGCACTGGCAGGCGGATTCTTTACCACTGAGCCACCTGGGAAGCCCCTAGGTATGTATAATGTACTCTTGTGCCAGGAAAAGAGTTTTTTTTGTTTTTCTCTTCTCAGTGACACAAGAAAACCACAGCTCTACTCCTGTACTGGACACAGGAACAGTATTACTATGCTGTCCTGCTCTCTTCATTCACCCTTTTAGGAAATGCTTAAAGAACAGCAGGGCCCTATGATGACAAAGACACTATTCTCAGCTCAGTGTTCCACTTGGCAGCCTTGTCTTTCTTCTCCTTAATTGCAATAAGCTAACCCCTTGCATCTCAAATGTTGTCGTAATCCAAAGGAAATAACCAAAGTGAATGTTTTGTTGTACATTCCTTAACTGATGAGGTAAGAGAAACACAAGTAACGAGTCTTAGCAGTGCATGTAGTTTAGCAAAATGTAGTAATTTGTATTTTTGTGCATCAGTGTACAAAAATTTTTGTAAACCCAAAAGGCATGAATAGAGTTAGTAAGTTATGTCCCAAAACTGATCCAGTGCCACAAATTGCCAATTTAGGTGGCTTGATTTAATAGGCATTGAAAAACCTCCATTCCACAAAAATCTCTCTTCTTTTCTGCTGATATTTAAAACATCATGTCTTTATCATTACATTGCTTTGCATTATACCCTACCTTCTGTGAAGCATTGATTTTAAAAATCTGACATATTCATTGCAGAGAGGCAAAACATCATGTCACTCACCTCAGTAGAGGTCAGCTCGGTATGAATTTTACCAGTTCATTTACAAAATGAATTTTAATAGGAGTCAGTCAACAAAATGGGCTCCTTTTGCTCATTGCTGAGCTGAGCACACTGGGGAAAAAAGCTTATTGTAAGGAGCTTCCAGTATAATTTATGAAACAAAATATATATACATGAAACAAAAGTGCTAGTAACAGTATTTTATTGAATAACAAATGATTTGGTACATTAGAGAGATGTGTTTCTCAAACTTTGTCCTTAAGCAGTAGCACTGATTTTCCAAATTATCTTGCACAAAATCCCAATATATAAAACCTCTGAAAGTTGGGCTCCTTTAGTTAGAGAGAGTGGGAGGAAGCCAAAGGAGCCATCTGCTCCAGGTGTCCCTTCATCACTGAAGGGATTCCTTGGGATCTAAGGCATTTGAGATCCCCATTAAAAGTCATTAAATTTAGGACTTGCTGGTGGCTCAGTGGTGAAGAATCTTCCTGCCAATGCAGGAAACATGGGGTCAGTCCCTGATTTGGGAAGATCCCACGTGCCGCAGAGCATCTAAGCCTATACACCACAACTATTGAGCCTGTGTTCTAGAGCCCGGGAGCCGCAGCTGCTGAACTCAGGCGCCACAACTACTGAAGCCCTGCGCCCTCGACCCCATGCTCTGCAGCAAGAGAAGCCACTGCTGTGAGAAGGCCTCACTGCAACTAGAGAGTAGGCCCAGATGCCCAGAGCTAAAGAAAAGTACATGCAGCAACGAAGACCCAGCACAGCCAAAAATAAATACATAAATAATGTGTTTTTTAAAAATCATTACATTTAGCACACAAACATGGGGTGAGTTTACAGAAGGGAAAATACACTCTGGGTCTGACAAGGAGAGGAAAATCCCAAGTAGGAATTCCTCCTCAAGTTGTTGTTTAAAAAAAGACATAGTCAGTATGAGGGACAGTGAGAAAAAAACTGGGTTAAGGTAGATAGGTAGACATTAGGTCCAAGCTAAAAAAGCAAGCATAAAAGTTGAGATTTGTTGAGAAAGAAAATAGGGAGGCACTAGGACTTAATCTCAGAGAAGGCAATGGCACCCCACTCCAGTCCTCTTGCCTGGAAAATCCCATGGATGGAGGAGCCTGGTAGGCTGCAGTCCATGGGGTCACTAAGAGTCGGGCACGACTGAGCGACTTCACTTTCACTTTTCACTTCCATGCATTGGAAAAGGAAATGGCAGCCCACTCCAGTGTTCTTGCCTGGAGAATCCCAGGGACGGGGGAGCCTGGAGGGCTGCCGTCTACGGGGTCACACAGAGTCGGACCCAACTGAAGCGACTTAGCAGCAGCAGCAGCAGGGCTTAATCTTAGGAACTGATGCAATGAAAGCAGACTTGAAGAGGGAAGATTGTTAGCAGATGCAAGATGGCTTAGAAACCAAATTGATTCTTATTCTCAAGTTATTCCTTCCTCTCTGTCTCAAGTTCTTCTTCCTCTCTTCCTCTTAGTTTCATTATGTGAGAAACTGCAAGCCCGCCATCCACTTATCCTCCCCACTTGTCCATCCACAGAGTATGTGTGGTACCTGGCTGAGCCTTCTGTTTCCCATTCTGTGCAAAGGTGAATCTAACTGAGCAGAATGTGCATCCTTTCCACATAGACCCTAGCCTTAGGGTCATCATGCCTAACCGATGCCCAGTAAACCCCATAATGCCACTTTCCTTTCCTCTTAAGATTTTATTTCCTTCCCTGAATTCTGCATCTTCTGAAATCGAAAAGATTTGTATGTGAATCCTTATAGATCTCCTTATTAAAGGAGAATTTATACCTTAATTTACATAAGTGCCAGAAAATGGGCGATATGATTTGACTGTTTTCTCAGAAATGTTTTTTTTTTTTTAATTCAACAATTCCCTCTTTTCATTTTCTTGTGTACTGATGATTCCTCGCCAGTTGGTCCCCATAGCAACACTGGATAATGCTAATGAAACTGCAACATCTTAAGCTCTCTCCCACAGAGCATCTCTGTTAAAATAGCCATGAAACACGGTTGCATTTATTATTTCCTTTGCTTAAAAGAAATTGCTATTTTGGAATCTTTCCCATGATCAAGGCTTAACTTGCTAAACTTTCTGGCTTGAATTGGAGCCTCTGATTTAGAGATTTTTTGAAGGTGATAAACCACAATTGGAATGCCACTCCCACCCCCTCCACGTTCATGCCCCATGTTGGTGTATGGCGGTGGTTCTCAAAATGTGTTTCCCCAGCAGCAGCAGCATCTGGGCACGTGTTAGAAATGCAGATTCATTTGCCACATCCCATACCTTTTGAATCAGCTACTCACAGAGCCCAGTGCTCTGTTTTTATATGTAATATTTTATTTATTATTTATTTGGCTGTGCTGGATCTTCATTGCTGCGAGGGCTTCTCTCTAGTTGTGACAAGTGAGGGCCTCACTCTAGTTGCAGTTTGGGGCCTTTTCATAGCTGTGGCTTCTCTTGTTGCAGAACACAGGCTCTGGGCCTCATGGGCTCAGTAGTTGCAGTTCCTGGGCTCTAGAGCATAGGCTCAATAGTTTGTGGCACATGGGCTTCATTGCTCCTCAGCTTGTGGGATCTTCCTGGATCAGGGATCGGTCCCATGTCTCCTGCTTCGGCAGGTGGATTCTTTACCACTGAGCCACCAGGAAGCCCTAATACTGTTTTAACAAATCCTCCAGGTGATTTGTATGCACACTGAAGTTTGAGAACCACTGGTGTAAAGGATAAATAGAACTGTAGTAGGCAATAGCATCACATCCAGTTTGCTGGATTTTGCTAACAAAGTTAGAAATTATTTTACTTTTTGTTTATTATAGCACCTAAATTTGTTTATACTGTGAAACATTGGCTGAATATAAATTTTTGTTGATAAAATATGACAGTGTAATTGATTTTAGCTCCTGAAAATAAATGTTTTGCGATCCTTATTTATCCATTATTAACAGGCATTTTAAAAAGCTAATTAATTGCCAGTAAGTCTATGATAATAGGTAATGTAAAAGCATGTGGTGTTTTTTGGTTTTTGTTTCTGTTCCTTATGCGTAGATCCTGACACATATCTGCCTTTTTGAAAGGAGTACAGTTGACCCTTGAACAACACCGTGGTCAGGAACTCTGACCCTGTACACAGCTGTAAATATGAATATAACCGAATTCACAACTCCACATCTGCAAATGCAGCCAACTGCAGATTACATAGTGCTGTAGTATTTACTAATGGAAAAAATCCACATATAAGTGGACCTGTGCAGGTCAAACTCGTGCTGTTCCAGGGTCAACTGTATCTTAAATAGTGCCTTTTCTGCTTATACTAATTCATCCTTTATATGCAGAAACACACCAAAAGCAGGCAGTAAAAGCAAGAATCTTTGGGAGGCATGATTTAGAGAACAAAAGATAGGAATCAGATGAACCAGAGAAGTGCAAAAAGGACGTTTATTTTGTTATATAAAGTTTTAAGAAGCAGAAAAACCTCAAAATATAGATATCCAGGCAGAAATTTGAGCTGGAGGCAGACACTCTGAAAGTTAAGGTATTTTAAGCTGATGGTTATCACAGAGCTGAACCATCTGTATACCAGGATGTTAGAACAAGACTTAAGGAAGTTGTACTTATTGGTGATTAGGTCCAGTCTTAAAGCCAGACTGTCAGGCATTACAAAAATGAGCCAAACGGTTCAGAAACCAAGGTAAGTAAGATTCCCCTGGTTGGGAATCCAGAGGTTGATCCAACCAAACATTACAGAGTGATTCTTATCAGCACCTGGCAACTTGCTCCTTCCTCTTGATCACCACTGTCCTAATTCAAACCCTCTCTGTATCTCACCAAGACTGTTGCTGTTGCTTCCATATTGGGATCAGATCCCTGAGTATTAGTAATATTCATCAGAATTCATTCATTGTATTCATTAGTCAATTCAGTTGCTCAGTCGTGTCCAATACTTTGCAACTGCAGCACACCAGGCTTCCTTGTCCATCACCAACTCCCGGAGCTTGCTCAAATTCATGGCCATCAAGTTGGTGATGCCATCCAACCATCTCGTCCTCTGTCTGCCCCTTCTCCTGCCTTCAGTCTTTCCCAGCATCAGAGTCTTCTACAGTGAGTCAGTTCTTCACATCAGGTAGCCAAAGTATTGGAGCTTCAGCGTCAGTCCTTCCAGTGAATGAATATTCAGGACTGATTTCCTTTAGGATTGACTGGTTTGATCTCCTTGCAGTCCAGGGGACTCTCAAGAATCTTCTCCAACACCACAGATCAAAAACATCAATTCTTCAGTGCTCAGCCTTTTTTATGGTCCAGCTCTCACATCCATAAGTGACTACTGGAAAAACCATAGCTTTGACTAGATGGACCTTTGTTGGTAATGTCTCTGCTTGTTAGTATGCTGTCTAAGTTTCTCATAGCTTTTCTTCCAAGGAGCAAGCATCTTTTAATTTCATGGCTGAAGTCACCATCTGCAGTGATTTTGGAGCCCAAGAAAATAAAATCTGTCACTGTTTCCATTGTTTTTCCATCTATTTGCCATGAAGTGATCTAACCGGATGTCATGATCTTCATTTTTTGAATGTTGAGTTTTAAGCCAGGTTTTTCACTCTCTTCTTTCACTTCCATCAAGAGGCTCTTTAGTGCCTCTTTGCTTTCTGCCATAAGGGTGGCGTCATCTGCATTATCTGAGGTTATTGATATTTCCCCCAGCAATCTTGATTCTGGATTGTGCTTCATCCAGCCCGGCATTTTGCATGATGTATTCTGCATATAAGTTAAATAAACAGGGTGACAATATAGAGCCTTGACGTACTCCTTTCCCAATTTTGAACCAGTCCATTGTTTCATGTCTGTTTCTAACTGTTGCTTCTTGACCTGCATAAGGTTTCTCAGGAGGCAGGTAAGGTGGTCTGCTACTCCAATCTCTTTAAGAATTTTCCAGTTTGTTGTGATCCACACAGTCAAAGGCTTTAGCATAGTCCATGAAGCAGAAATAGATGTTTTTCTGTGATCCAACAAATAGTAATATTCATAGTCCCCTGAATATCCTGTCTCTGCCTTTCTTACTCCTCGAAGTGCCTGTGGCCACCCTGTTCTGTCCAACTAGGTGTGCTCCTCTCAGTTACTCATATTTGCCCTTAAGGTCTTAGTTCAAACAATGAACTTCTTCAACTTTGATTGACAGACTTAGGTGCTCTTTGTACCCTGTATTTTTCCCTGTACTTATACTTACCATTATTTAAAACAGATGCACACATTTGATAATTGTGTCTCTACTTGTACTTTGGTAGCTGGATCCATGCTTTCATCTCTCTAATCCTTTCTCTTGGCTTGGTGCCTAGACTGTAGATTTTCAATAAATATTTTTGAAATGAATAAGAGAGTTTTACCTACTATAGGCATGGCAAACAGATTTTGGATTTTCTGAAATAATTCTGATTTCAAGTTTTTTTGTCCTTTTCTCTCAACTAGTCCAACTCCAGCTGTTTCAGTGACCCCAGATTTATCTCCTAAATGTCTTATATGCAGATATCACAAAAATCCTTTAAATAAAATTACAATATACCAGGGATCTGGAAAGATGGAAGAAATGGAAGTATATATTAGTCATTTAAGAAAATCTCCAGGGAAGTCCATTAGTGAAATCTGAAAGTGGGAGTTTAGAATAGGATGTTTCTTCTGTGCTTTTTTGAGGTATTTAGTTAATATAATTCTTGGACTGAATTGGTCAAGCCTTAGAGAAAACCTCTTCTGTTCTTTCCTCTCTTTGCATGTCCATGTTATTCCAAAATTCAAAGTACTAAGGAAATGTGGTTGGAATTGAGAAATAAAAAGAAATTCCAAATTCTTTCCATGGGTAACAGATTGTAGTGCCCTTTAATTTACCAACAGCATCTCAGAAAACAATATGATGTTTTGTTTAAGGAGCTTTGCCAGATTTCTGAAGATTATTATGTTGAATATTTTTCCAAAGGCCTTGCATATATCAGTGACTGCAAACATCATGTCTTCATGGCTGTCAACAATAAACACTCATATTTTTACCTACTAATTCCATTCAGATATTTTAAAATAGCTTTCCTTGGTTTTTTTTTTTGTTGTTGTTGTTGCCATAGTTGTTCTTGCTTCACCCTCTTTGATGATCATTCAGTTAATCAAATGAATACTCACTTAGCATCTACTGCATGCTGGGCTGGGGGATGGAACCAGTTTTACAGTGGGAGATATAGACTTTAGTGGCATTTCATCTCTCCATATCATAGTTTGTGGCTTCAGATCTTTGGTGAGGAGAACTGGGTATAAAATACATATGTATAGCAGAACCCAGGCCACAAATTCAGTGAAATTCAAGGGGCTGCCAGATAACAGAAATGATGGAAGTGGGTAGAAAATATCACTCTAAATTACTGCTGTCTTCAGTATGATTTTGGAATAATAGGGAGTGGTGAAGATCATGGCAGGTGGGAACATGCCTCCACTGCCTGAGGAAGCAACCATCCAGATCTGAATTACTGACATGTGGAAATGGACTCCCAGTGTTGTCAGAATCTGAAATTGTTACATTTAATGTGTAATGTACTTTTTCAGTTTTAATGGTGGTAGCTAACTGATACTTAAATACTGTACATATCAAGTAAAATATATCAGATGGGTAGATTTGGCATGAGGCTGCTAGTGTATAGACTCTGAGAATCTGAGCTTCCTGTGAATAAACTGCATGAGTTTTAACATCTAATTTGAATACACAGCAGCCTTTTTTTCTCCCTTACTTGTTAGAATTACCAGATTAAGCAAACGAAGATAAAGGTTGCTGACCAGTTTTATTTTCATTTCAGATAAATAACTAATAACATTTTTATTATATACCCCAAATATTACTCAGCATATACTCTGCAATATCATACAGTATTTGGAACATACTTATATTAAAGCAGTATTCGTTGCATATCTGAAATTTGAATTTAACTGGGCATTCTATGTTTTATCTGACAACCCTATTCCTACTGCTGTCTCCTGTTTTGAATTTAAATTTGCCAGATAAGTGACCTATTGGTGAAATATTTAATCATTTTTCCTATTCATTAATAATTTAAAAATTAAAATTTTATTTTATTAAATGATGACTCAGTGAAAGCTGGGCATACCTTCAAATAGAAATGGGGTTTTTTTGTTTCTTTGTATTGTTCTTAAATCTGGCCATCTATGGGAAAGCCTTCTTATTTAGCCATTATATTTAAACTTCTAAAAATATTTTTATAGTGTTTTACTGTTTTGGCACAAAAATAGTAATTCTTTCTGTAGTTCCAGTGAATATTTTTATCTATTTTTATCCCCATGTTACCAGCTTGCCTTTATGACCTTAAAAAAAAAAAAAAAGAAAGAAAGAAAAACAAGCTATATCTTTGTAAATGTCCTTTCCATGTTAGCACACTGATTTTTATTTTAATCTTTGAAAAGCTAAGTTCTGAGCACTTTGCTTCAATAGTATTCTCCCTGATGCCCACATCACTTTGAAATGCTTTTGTACTTTTTGAAATTCTCCTATTCTTCCCTTCGTGATATTAACCATCTGTATTAATAAGATAATAAACCAGGCTTGTTGCTAATGAATTGATTCATTCAACTGCTAGATTTAATTAGAAAGACATTTAGCATGCCAGCAGATGTTCTGGTTTTGTTTAATTGTCCCCAAATATAATAAAATACAATGAATTTTTTTGCTTTTGCATAAATTAAGCCAAATCAAGATTTCTTATTCTGCCATGTATTATAAAGGACTAAATGATGGAGTTTTGTAACCGTTCTATTCCATATATCACAAGGAAAATCAGTTTCCTTCTAAAAAACACTCACCTAACTCTAACTGGCACAAGAGTAAAGTTGAGGAGTAAAGAATATCCTGACCCTCAAATCTGTATAAAAGAAACTAAGCCAGAGATACATCCCAAAGTTGTTTTTCCCCCAATACTTTGATAGGAGGTGTTTCTTCTAAATTATTAACCATTTAAAAAGTTATTTAAGAACTATAATTCTGGAGATACTATCTAGTGAAGTTTTTTAATTGCTTGCTTTTCATAGTATTGTTTGCAATCTTCAAAGAGACTTTTATTTTTAAAAAAGAAAAAGGCAACGTTTTAGGAGAGATTTTGTTGTTCAGGGCTTTTATTAGAGAAATTGGCAGGGAAAGTTTTGAATATGTTAGTGCATGCCCAAAAGTTACAGCTCAGACAAACCGAGCAGTCCTCACTTTGGGCCTTCAGCCTCTAGCATGCCCTTCCTAGAAAAGAAATTAAAGCATTCTATGCAATATCCCAGACACCAAGTCAATCAGTCAGTTCAGTCGCTCAGTCGTGTCTGACTCTTTGTGACCCCATGGACTGCAGCACACCACGCCTCCCTATCCATCACCAACTCCCGGAGTTCACCCAAACCCACGTCCATTAAGTCGGTGATGCCATCCAGCCATCTCACCCTCTGTGGTCCCCTTCTCCTCCTGCCCCCAATCCCTCCCAGCGTCAGAGTCTTTTCCAATGAGTCAACTCTTTGCATCAGGTGGCTAAAGTACTGGAGTTTCAGCTTTAGCATCATTCCTTCCAAAGAACACCCAGGACTAATCTGCTTTAGGATGGACTGCTTGGATCTCCTTGCAGTCCAAAGGACTCTCAAGAGTCTCCTCCAGCACCACAGTTCAAAAGCATCAATTCTTCAGCACTCAGCTTTCTTCACAGACCCAACTCTGAGATCCATACATAACCACTGGAAAAACCATAGCCTTGACTAGACAGACCTTTGTTGGCAAAGTAACGTCTCTGCTTTTCAATATGCTATCTAGGTTGGTCATAACTTTTCTTCAAAGGAGTAAGCGTCTTTTTTTTTTTTTTTTTACTTTATTTTACTTTACAATACTGTACTGGTTTTGCCATACATTGACATGAATCCACCACAGGTGTATACAAGCTCCCAATCCTGAATCCCCCTCCCACCTCCCCCCACATAACATCTCTGGATCATCCCCATGCACCAGCCTCAAGCATCCTGTATCCTGTATCAAACATAGACTGGCACTTCGTTTCTTACATGATAGTATACATGTTTCAATGCATGTTTAATTTCATGGCTGCAGTCACCATCTGCAGTGATTTTGGAGCCCCCCAAAAATAGTCTGACACTGTTTCCCCATCTATTTGCCATGAAGTGATGGGACCAGATGCCATGATCTTCGTTTTCTGAATGTTGAGCTTTAAGCCAACTTTTTCACCCTCCTCTTTCACTTTCATCAAGAGGCTTTTTAGTTCTTCTTCACTTTCTGCCATAAGGGTGGTGTCATCTGCATATCTGAGATTATTGATATTTCTCCCGGCAATCTTGATTCCAGCTTGTGTTTCTTCCAGTCCAGCGTTTCTCATGATGTACTCTGCATAGAAGTTAAATAAGCAGGGTGACAATATACAGCCTGGACGTACTCCTTTTCCTATTTGGAACCAGTCTGTTGTTCCATGTCCAGTTCTAACAGTTGCTTTCTGACCTGCATACAGATTTCTCAAGAGGCAGGTCAGGTGGTCTGGTATTCCCATCTCTTTCAGAATTTTCCACAGTTTATTGTGATCCACACAATCAAAGGCTTTGGCATAGTCAATAAAGCAGACATAGATGTTTTTCTGGAACTCTCTTGCTTTTTCCATGATCCAGTGGATGTTGGCATTTTGATCTATGGTTCCTCTGCCTTTTCTAAAACGAGCTTGCATTAGAGTCTTTAAATTCCATGCTGGGCCTCCCCTATTTATATTATGGTGTTGTCTGCCTCAGCCAGGTACTTGGTGGTTGGAATGAAGGTTCAGCTTTGACATTTTCCTTCAAAAGTAGTCATAATGTACCTAGAGACCAACTGTATCTCATTTCACAATTCATGAAGTCTGGTTTAGGCTTCCCTGGTGTCTCAGATCGTAAAGAATCCACTTGTAATCCGGGAGACCAGTATTCGATCCCTGGGTTGCAAAGATCGCCTGGAAAATGGAACAGCTTCCCTCATAGATCAGCCGATAAAGAATCTGCCTGCAATGCAGGAGACCCAGGTTCGATTCCTGGGCTGGGAACATCCTCTGGAGAAGGAAATGGCAACCCACTCCAGTATTCTCACCTGGAGAACCCCATGAACAGAGGAGCCTGGCAGGCTACAGTCCATGGGATCACAAGAGTCTGACATGGCTTAGCGACTAAACCACCACCCCCACTCCAGTATTCTGTCCTGGAGAATTCTGTAGACAGAGGAGCCCGGTGGGCTACAGTCCATGGGGTCACAGAGTCAGACATGACTGAGAGACTTTCACTTTCACTTTACTTTCAAAGTCTGTTTCACCTAAGAGCCAACAATTAGGTTTTCTGCCTATTAAAAACACACAAAAAATGAGAGGATGCTAAATAAATTTGCTAAATTCTGTAAAGAGTTAATGAATGGCATTTTATATGCCTAGCTGTGTCTACTTTTTGATAGTATTTTTGACTTTTCAGATCGAGAATGGTGGTTACATTTAACCCTTGAACGGCAGGGTTTTGAACAAGGAGAGTCTGTTTACACCTGGAGTTTTTTCCAGTAGATACAGTAGTACTACATGATCCACAGCAGCTGCTGTTGCTGTGGACCCACAGAGGAGGAGGGCCTGCTGTAAGGTTAATGAGGATTTTCAGCTGCAAGGGGCTTGGTGCTCCTCAGCCCCGCCTTGTTCGAGGTCAACTGTACTTCATCTGGGCCCTGATTTCATGCTTCTTCTGGAAGAAAAGAATGATAATTTGTATTGAAGGTGGAAACAAAATCTCATTTTCTAGTGTTAACCTCTCCCCTAATTTATTTTTGTGCTTCATGTATGTATTTTACCAGTAACATTTGGTCCCAAATCCTTACATTCTTTAACTTTCATGGTCCCTTTAGAATTGTGTATGAGTTTCTTTGTAATCTGCTCTCCATTAAAAGACACCAGTGCTCATTTGTTTAATCCTCTTGAATATCAAAGCCTTTAGTCAAAGCTTTTGTGTCATTGTGTTTGCTATTACTTGAATATTCTGTAATAAAAGACTTTCTTAAAGCAAGGTGACCTGAACTACACTTTGTTCCAAATGAAGTTATTTCATTTTTAAGTAACATCCTTTGACTTATACCAAGGCAATAAACATTTTAAAAATCTACTTAGTTTTTTAAGCACTGTGCTAATAGAGTCTTATCCTCTACTAAACATTTATTCTTCTTTTCAGGGTCTTGTAGCATATGTGTACCAAGGGTGTATTCATTTCCTGTAGAATTTGGTGGTCTCTAATCATTATATTTCTCTACAATGAATCCTGTACACTGCTTTCAGCCTCAGTTGAGTTCAGTTGCTCAGTCCTGTCTGACGCTTTGCAACCCTATAGACTGTAACACACCAGGCTTCCCTGTCCATCACCAACTCCCAGAGCTTGCTTTTAGCCTGCCTGCATTTAATAACTCTCCTCCTTCCTACAAACTGCCCCTCTAGTTTTCCAGCCTTAGCAGATTTTATCTCTCTTCATGTTCTGTCTTCCTAATTACTGAGATGTTTTAAAAAGCAATTGAATTTAAAAAGATTGTTTTTGAGCCATGTATATAGACTGCTTGCCCATGTTTATGGATTATAAAATGGTCAAGCTACTGGCCAGGAATTTTCAGCTTTATATCAAAGCTCAGAAAGAAAGCCAAGAGGAGAACAGTGTACGGAATAGTGTCATTAAAAGGAGAACTTTGGAGGCAGGGAAGCGCGGGAGGCGCCGGCTGCAGTGCTTTGTAAGAATCGGGCAGGAACGCCCCACGCGCAACCAGAACGATCTAACTTGGGCTAGCAAACCAGACTGTGGGATAGCTACCACGCGAAAAGCTCGAACATAAGACACCGCCAGGACCGAGCACAGAACAAAGGACGGAACGGAATAAGCCGGCTGCAGACCATCCCCCGCCGGGGACAGTCAGGCAGAGCCGTAAGGACTGGAAAGGGGCAATTGCAGACCTGGAGAGACTTTACTTACCTAACTGCAAGCAGGCTCCTTTGCTAAGACTTCTGGGGGTGCTGGACACTCACCATCTGCCTCACGGGGGGCGCCAGCGGTCCACCCAGAAAGCTGAGCAGCAGCGGCAGAAAAGGCGACAAGTCGCGGCGATCGCGCTCGCCAAACTCCTGAGCTACTCGGACCTGGGAAGGGCACAAAGCGCAGTCCCAGCCGAGTCTGTGCCTCTGAGGGCTGCCTGAGCACCGAACCTGAGCGGCTTGGACCGGGGAAGTGCACGCAGCCTAGGGCCGGCCCCAGGCGGTTCCCGGCTGAACATCGTAGAGCCGGAGCGGTTTATGCGCCGCAAGAAGGGACAGGTCAAGCGGGACTGAGACACTGTGTGCACACGACAGTGCTATTTGTTTGCAGCATCCCCCCTCCCCACAGCGCGACTGAACTAGGGAGCCTAAAAAAACAGCAAACAAAAGAAGTTAAACAGAGGGAACCACCTTAGAAGTGATCCCACACGGCCCACATCACAGAAGGGCCAGTTATATTTTTACTATTTTTAAAACCATTCCTTTTTGTTTTTTCTTTTTTTTTCTAACTTTTTTTAATTGTTAAGTCTTCTATTTCTCCTCTAATTTTTATTTCTATACCCTACTATTACTATTTAAAAAAAAAAAAAGACTTTTTGGATGGTTGATGGTGGTTTTTTTTTTTTAATAATTCTTGTTTTTCTTTTCTTTTTTTTCTTCTCTCTCTCTTTTTTTCTTTCTTCCTTTTTCCTTCTGCTTCTTTTCTTTAATATTGTATTTTTGAAAATCCAACCTCTACTCTAGATTTTTAATCTTTGCTCTTAGGTTTTTGTTGTCAATTTTGTACATTTAAAAACCCAAACTTCACTACCCAAGTTTACCTGAGAGCGAGATTACTGGCTTGACCACTCTCTCCTCCTTTGGACTCTCCTTTTTCTCCACCAGATGGCCTCTGTCTCTTTTCTCCCCCATCTCTTCTCTATCCAACTCTGTGAATCTCTGTGTGTTCCAGACGGTGGAGAACACCTAAGGAACTCATTACTGGCAGGATTTGTCTCTCTCCTTCTCATTCCTCTCTCTTATCCTCCTGGCCACCTCTGTCTGCTTCCTCACTCTCCTCTTCCCCGTATAACTCCATAAATACCTCTGAGCGGTCCAGACTATAGAGCGCACATAAGAAAGTGACTACTGGCTAGCTTGCTGTCTCCTCTTTTGATCTCACCGCATCTCATTCCAGTCACCTCTAACTACCCCCTCCCTCTTCTCTTCTCCTTGTAACTCATGAACCTCTCTGAGTGTCCCTCAATGTGGAGAAACTTTTCATCTTTAACCTAGAAGTTTTATCATCGGTGCTGTATTGATGGAGAAGTCTAGAGGCTACTGTAAAAATAAAACTGAAAACCAGAAGCAGGAGGCTTAAATCCAAAGCCTGAAAACATTAGAGAACTCTTGAATTCAGGGAACATTAAGCAATAGGAGCTCATCAAATGCCTTCATACCTACACCGAAACCAAGCTCCACCCACGGCCAACAAGTTCCAAAACAAGACATACCACACAAATTCTCCAGCAACACAGGAACACTCCCCTGAGCTTCAATATACAGGCAGCTCAAAATTATCCCAAAACCTTTGATGCCTCATAACCCATTACTGGTCACTCCATTGCACTCCAGAGAGAAGAAACCCAGCTCCACCCACCAGAACTCCAACACAAGCCTCCCTAACCAGGAAACCTTGACAAGCCACTGATAGAACCCCACCCACAGTGAGGAAGCTCCATAATAAAGAGAACCCCACAAATTACCAGAATATAAAAAGGCCACCCCAAACGCAGCAATATAACCAAGATGAAGAGACAGAGGAATACTCAGCAGGTAAAGGAACAGGAGAGTTGCCCACCAAACCAAACAAAAGAGGAAGAAGTAGGGAATCTACCTGAGAAGGAATTCCAAATATTGATAGTGAAAATGATCCAAAATCTTGAAATCAAAATGGAATCACAGATAAATAGCCTAGAGACAAGGATTGAGAAGATGCAAGAAAGGTTTAACAAGGACCTAGAAGAAATATAAAAGAGTCAAAATGTAATGAATAACGCAATAAATGAGATCAGAAACACTCTAGAGGCAACAAATAGTAGAATAATGGAGGTGGAAGATAGGATTAGTGAAATAGAAGATAGAATGGTAGAAATAAATGAATCAGAGAGGAAACAAGAAAAACGAATTAAAAGAAATGAGGACAACCTCAGAGACCTCCAGGACAATATGAAACGCTCCAACATTTGAATTATAGGAGTCCCAGAAGAAGAAGACAGAAAGAAAGACCATGAGAAAATCCTTGAGGAGATAATAGTTGAAAACTTCCCTAAAATGGGAAAGGAAATAATCACCCAAGTCCAAGAAACACAGAGAGTTCCAAATAGGATAAACCCAAGGCGAAACACCCCAAGACACATATTAATCAAATTAACAAATACCAAACACAAAGAACAAATATTAAAAGCAGCAAGGGAAAAACAACAAATAACACACAAGGGGATTCCCATAAGGATAACAGCTGATCTTTCAATAGAAACCCTTCAGGCCAGGAGGGAATGGCAAGACATACTTAAAGTGATGAAAGACAATAACCTACAGCCCAGATTACTATACCCAGTAAGGATCTCATTCAGATACGAAGGAGAAATCAAAAGCTTTACAGACAAGCAAAAGCTGAGAGAATTCAGCACCACCAAACCAGCTCTCCAACAAATTCTAAAGGATATTCTCTAGACAGGAAACACAAAAAGGGTGTATAAACCCAAACCCAAAACAATAAAGAAAATGGTAACAGGATCATACTTATCAATAATTACCTTAAACGTAAATGGGTTGAACGCCCCAACCAAAAGACAAAGACTGGCCGAATGGATACAAAAACAAGACCCCTCTATATGCTGCTTACAAGAGACCCACCTCAAAACAAGGGACACATACAGACTGAAAGTGAAGGGCTGGAAAAAGATATACCACGCAAATAGAGACCAAAAGAAAGCAGGAGTGGCAATACTCATATCTGATAAAATAGACTTTAAAACAAAGGCTGTGAAAAGAGACAAAGAAGGCCACTACATAATGATCAAAGGATCAATCCAAGAAGAAGATATAACAATTATAAATATATATGCACCCAATATAGGAGCACCGCAATATGTAAGACAAATGCTAACAACTATGAAAGGGGAAATCAACAATAACACAATAATAGTGGGAGACTTTAATACCCCATTCACACCTATGGACAGATCAACTAAACAGAAAATTAACAAAGAAATGCAAACTTTAAATGATACATTAGATCAGTTAGACCTAATTGATTTCTATAGGACATTTCACCCCAAAACAATGAATTTCACCTTCTTTTCAAGTGCTCATGGAACCTTCTCCAGGATAGATCACATCCTGGGCCATAAATCTAAACTTGATAAATTCAAAAAAATCGAAATCATTCCAAGCATCTCTTCTGACCATAATGCATTAAGATTAGATCTCAATTACAGGAGAAAAACTATTAAAAAATCCAACATATGGAGGTTGAACAACACACTTCTGAATAACCAACAAATCACAGAAGAAATCAAAAAAGAAATCAAAATATGCATAGAAACTAATGAAAACGAAAACACAACAACCCAAAACCTGTGGGACACTATAAAAGCAGTGTTAAGAGGAAAGTTCATAGCAATACAGGCATACCTCAAGAAACAAGAAAAAAGCCAAATAAATAACCTAACTCTACAACTAAAGCAACTAGAAAAGGAAGAATTGGAGAACCCCAGAGTTAGTAGAAGGAAAGAAATCTTAAAAATTAGGGCAGAAATAAATGCAAAAGAAGCAAAAGAAACAAAAGAGACCATAGCAAAAATCAACAAAGCCAAAAGCTGGTTCTTTGAAAGGATAAATAAAATTGACAAACCATTAGCCAGACTCATCAAGAAACAAAGGGAGAAAAATCAAATCAATAAAATTAGAAATGAAAATGGAGAGATCACAACAGACAACACAGAAATACAAAGGATCATAAGAGAATACTATCAGCAGTTGTATGCCAATAAAATGGACAACATGGAAGAAATGGACAAATTCTTAGAAAAGTACAATTTTCCAAAACTGAACCAGGAAAAAATAGAAAATCTTAACAGACCCATCACAAGCACGGAAATTGAAACTGTAATCAGAAATCTTCCAGCAAACAAAAGCCCAGGTCCAGACGGCTTCACAGCTGAATTCTACCAAAAATTTCGAGAAGAGCTAACACCTATCCTACTCAAACTCTTCCAGAGAATTGCAGAGGAAGGTAAACTTCCAAACTCATTCTATGAGGCCACCATCACCCTAATACCAAAACCTGACAAAGATGTCACAAAAAAAGAAAACTACAGGCCAATATCACTGATGAACATAGATGCAAAAATCCTCAACAAAATTCTAGCAATCAGAATCCAACAACACATTAAAAAGATCATACACCATGACCAACTGGGCTTTATCCCAGGGATGCAAGGATTCTTCAATATCCGCAAATCAATCAATGTAATTCACCACATTAACAAATTGAAAAATAAAAACCATATGATTATCTCAATAGATGCAGAGAAGGCCTTTGACAAAATTCAACATCCATTTATGATAAAAACTTTCCAGAAAGCAGGAATAGAAGGAACATACCTCAACATAATAAAAGCTATATATGACAAACCCACAGCAAACATTATCCTCAATGGTGAAAAATTGAAAGCATTTCCCCTAGAGTCAGGAACAAGACAAGGGTGCCCACTTTCACCACTACTATTCAACATAGTTCTGGAAGTTTTGGCCACAGCAATCAGAGCAGAAAAAGAAATAAAAGGAATCCAAATTGGAAAAGAAGAAGTAAAACTTTCACTGTTTGCAGATGACATGATCCTCTACATAGAAAACCCTAAAGACTCGACCAGAAAATTACTAGAGCTAATCAATGAATACAGTAAAGTTGCAGGATATAAAATCAACACACAGAAATCCCTTGCATTCCTATACACTAATAATGAGAAAGTAGAAAAAGAAATTAAGCAAACAATTCCATTCGCCATTGCAACGAAAAGAATAAAATACTTAGGAATATATCTACCTAAAGAAACTAAAGACCTATATATAGAAAACTATAAAACACTGATGAGAGAAATCAAAGAGGACACTAATAGATGGAGAAATATACCATGTTCATGGATCGGAAGAATCAATATAGTGAAAATGAGTATACTACCCAAAGCAACTTACAAATTCAATGCAATCCCTATCAAGCTTCCAGCCATATTTTCCACAGAACTAGAACAAATAATTTCAAGATTTGTATGGAAATACAAAAAACCTCAAATAGCCAAAGCAATCTTGAGAAAGAAGAATGGAACTGGAGGAATCAACTTCCCTGACCTCAGGCTCTACTGCAAAGCCACAGTCATCAAGACAGTATGGTACTGGCACAAAGACAGACATATAGATCAATGGAACAAAATAGAAAGCCCAGAGATAAATCCACACACATATGGACACCTTATCTTTGACAAAGGAGGCAAGAATATACAATGGAGTAAAGACAATCTCTTTAACAAGTGGTGCTGGGAAAACTGGTCAACCACTTGTAAAAGAATGAAACTAGATCACTTTCTAACACCGCACACAAAAATAAACTCAAAATGGATTAAAGATCTAAATGTAAGACCAGAAACTATAAAACTCCTAGAGGAGAACATAGGCAAAACACTCTCCGACATAAATCACAGCAGGATCCTCTATGATCCACCTCCCAGAATTCTGGAAATAAAAGCAAAAATAAACAAATGGGATCTAATTAAAGTTAAAAGCTTCTGCACAACAAAGGAAAATATAAGCAAGGTGAAATGACAACCTTCTGAATGGGGGAAAATAATAGCAAATGAAGCAACTGACAAACAACTAATCTCAAAAATATACAAGCAACTTATGCAGCTCAATTCCAGAAAATAAACGACCCAATCAAAAAATGGGCCAAAGAACTAAATAGACATTTCTCCAAAGAAGACATACGGATGGCTAACAAACACATGAAAAGATGCTCAACATCACTCATTATTAGAGAAATGCAAATCAAAACCACAATGAAGTACCACTTCACACCAGTCAGCATGGCTGCGATCCAAAAATCTGCAAACAATAAATGCTGGAGAGGGTGTGGAGAAAAGGGAACCCTCCTACACTGTTGGTGGGAATGCAAACTCGTACAGCCACTATGGAGAAGAGTGTGGAGATTCCTTAAAAAATTGCAAATAGAACTACCTTATGACCCAGCAATCCCACTGCTGGGCATACACACTGAGGAAACCAGAATTGAAAGAGACACATGTACCCCAATGTTCATCGCAGCACTGTTTATAATAGCCAGGACATGGAAACAACCTAGATGTCCATCAGCAGATGAATGGATAAGAAAGCAGTGGTACATATACACAATGGAGTATTACTCAGCCGTTAAAAAGAATTCATTTGAATCAGTTCTGATGAGATGGATGAAACTGGAGCCGATTATACAGAGTGAAGTAAGCCAGAAAGAAAAACACCAATACAGTATACTAAACACATATATATGGAATTTAGAAAGATGGCAATGACGACCCTGTATGCAAGACAGCAAAAAAGACACAGATGTGTATAACAGACTTTTGGACTCAGAGGGAGAGGGAGAGGGTGGGATGATTTGGGAGAATGGCATTCTAACGTATACTATCATGTAAGAATCGAATCGCCAGTCTATGTCTGAGGCAGGATACAGCATGCTTGGGGCTCGTGCATGGGGATGACCCAGAGAGATGTTATGGGGAGGGGGGTTCATGTTTGGGAACGCATGTAAGAATTAAAGATTTTAAAATTTAAAAAAAAAAAAGAGAGAGAGAACTTTGGACTTAAAGTTCCCATGGCAGATAATATTTTTGGTTTCAATTTTTTGGGTTTTTTTCTAATTGCCCTAAATATTTTTTTATCTATGAAAAAATTACTGCATGTGATTTATTTTCTGTACTAATATGTTAAAAGCTTAATAAGTTAATTAAAAAGCTTAAAAAGTTAATTATATTAATAAGCATCATTTAATGACATAAAAAATTTGTTCCATGGAATTATCTCTCAGTGTTTTATAAACAATATAGATGGTTGTCTATTTTTAAAAATACATTTTGTCTTATTACTATAAAAGTATGCTGTTATTCATATTTAGAAACTCTTCAAAGCTTGTTATTTTAAGTTTGTTTCAGTTAAAAATATGGATACTTTAGCTTGTAAATGTTGATGACTAGTACTGCCTAACTTCAATAGGGACTTTGCCATTCACGGTGTCCATAAAAAGATAATAAAAAAGAGCAATAAGTCACTATAGTTAGTTCAGTCTCTCAGTCGTGTCCGACTCTTTGCGACCCCATGAATTGCAGCACGCCAGGCCTCCCTGTCCATCACCAACTTGCGGAGTTCACTCAAACTCACGTCTATCGAGTCGGTGATGCCATCCAGCCATCTCATCCTCTGTCGTCCCCTTCTCCTCCTGCCCCCAATCCCTCCCAGCATCAGAGTCTTTTCCAATGAGTCAACTCTTCGCATGAGGTGGACAAAGTTTTGGAGTTTCAGCTTTAGCATCATTGCTTCCAAAGAACACCCAGGACTGATGTCCTTCAGAATGGACTGGTTGGATCTCCTTGCAGTCCAAGGGACTCTGAAGAGTCTTCTCCAACACCACAGTTCAAAAGCATCAATTCTTCGGCGCTCAGCTTTCTTCACAGTCCAACTCTCAGATCCATACATGACCACTGAGAAAACCATAGCCTTGACTAGACGGACCTTTGTTGGCAAAGTAATGTCTGTGCTTTTGAATATGCTACCTAGGTTGGTCATAACTGTTCTTCCAAGGAGTAAGTAAGTGTCTTTTAATTTCATGGCTCCAGTCACCATCTGCAGTGATTTTGGAGCCCCCCAAAATATAAAGTCTGCCACTGTTTCCACTGTTCCCCCATCTATTTCCCATGAAGTGATGGGACCAGATGCCATGATCTTCGTTTTCTGAATGTTGAGCTTTAAGCCAACTTTTTCACTCTCCACTTTCACTTTCATCAAGAGGCTTTTTAGCTCCTCTTCACTTTCTGCAATAAGGATGGTGTCATCTGCATATCTGAGGTTATTGATATTTCTCCTGGCAATCTTGATTCCGGCTTGTGCAAGCAGGGTGACAATATACAGCCTTGACGTACTCCTTTTCCTATTTGGAACCAGTCTGTGGTTCCATGTGTAGTTCTAACTCTTGCTTCCTGATGTGCATACAGATTTCTTAAGAGGCAGGTCAGGTGATCTGGTTTTCCCATCTCTCAGAATTTTCCACAGTTTATTGTGATCCACACAGTCAACGGCTTTGGCATAGTCAATAAAGCAGAAATAGATGTTTTTCTGGAACTCTCTTGCTTTTTCCATGATCCAGCGGATGTTGGCAATTTGATCTCTGGTTCCTCTGCCTTTTCTAAAACCAGCTTGAACATCTGGAAGTTCACGGTTCACGTATTGCTGAAGCCTGGCTTGGAGAATTTTGAGCATTACTTTACTAGTTTGTGAGAGGAAGGCAATTGTGCGGTAGTTTGAGCATTCTTTGGCATTGCCTTTCTTTGGGATTGGAATGAAAACTGACCTTTTCCAGTCCTGTGGCCACTGCTGCGTTTTCCAAATTTGCTGGCATATTGAGTCACTATATGCTGTATTTAAATAACAATATTTCTGTGGTCATGAAAGAAGGTGTTGAGATCTCTCCATTATAGTCCTAATATTAGGATATTTGTTCAAGGAAAGTTTAATGACTCCAAGGTTGGGTTCTGGAATCGGACTGCCTGGCTTCCAATCCTCTGCATAACCCTTTGGTCAAGGAGGTCATTACTTAATCTCTGAATCTAAAAGCTGTATTTATTGTTGCTGGACTTGAAAGGCATAGTCTTTCTGACAAAGCAGAGTGCTGATTATATTTTGGGTTTGGGGAACCATGGTGATCAGAGACTGTTGGACTCTCAGAAGCAGTACTGTTGTGGGTTTGGTAGACCTTTAGCTACAGCAGTAGAGACACTGAATGAGGCTGCTGCCTGTTAAGTGATTTTCAGAAGTATGGTAATGGATTGAGTTGTCACTGACCCATTTGGAGGAATTTAAAAACTGTGATTCTCTTACTTCTTAATAATAAGACTGCCTTGCTTATAGAACATTTTCTGATAATTTTACCAGAGACTGTGTATGAACTTCCTAGCATAATGCCTAATAGAAATAATCCATCATCTTCATCAATCTGGCCTTAAACAGAGTAAAGGCCTTAAACTGTAAAAGCCCAGCTTTAGACCATTAGATCATCATATTCTTGATGATCAATCATCATTGAGGGCAGTGTAGCTCCTCAAATTTGCCTCATTCACCAGTGTTGCATAGTACGTGGTGTTCAGTTTCATCTTTGTGTATGCTTAATACACGACTTTACACTGTCAGCATTTTATGCAGTGTTTATTTCACCTTTAAACAGATACCGTTTGCTTTCTACACTAGCAGGCTTTTTTTGGATTTGGTTTTAGATGATTCTAGTCCTAACTATTCTTAGAGAAAAACTGAATTACTTTTCTAATCCAAACATTGTTATGACACAGCAAGTTCTCCCCACCTTCCTCTCTAGTCTAATTTTTTAAAGTATATGTCCTGCTTGCACCTTAACAGATTCTCCAAAGCAACGTAAGCATTTCACTAGAAGATTTTGTGGTGTCAGGTCAGTAGGCCTTTGTTCTTAAATTGCATCACCTGTTAAAAACAGGTTGCTTGTTAAAATGCAGGTTTCTGGGCCCCATCCCCAGAATTTCTGATTCAGTAGGTCTTGGACGGGAGCCCAGTGATTTGCATATCTAGCAAGTTTTCAGGTGATGCTGATGCTCCTGGTCCAGGACCACACTTTGAGAACTACTGCTCTAGGCATTGATACATAATTGGTCCTTAGACCCCAGTTACCACTGGTCATAAACACAAGATTGTTTATACCAGGCACTCAAACTCAGTGATTTAACTCGTGTTAAGTAATTATTTATAATAACTCTAGATCAGTTGAAAGGGGTAATTGCTCTTGGTTAGTGGCTAACAATCAATAAAAGTATTGCAGAAATGTCTTCAGGCTTAAGAGAATGGGACAAGGGCAGAAATTTTTTTTTTAAGCAAATTTTTTAGAAGATTAAAAAAACAAACAAACAAAAACCAGCAACCCTGACTTTAGTGAAAGCAGGGTGCTTCCTCTGGGCCCTAGTAGAGTCCAGTTGAGAGAAACATTTGAGCAAAGGCTGCATCTGTAAGCTGGAATAAGTCACACTTCTAATATGGCCCTACCTGTGGGGCCGTGTTTCCCTAGAGAGGAAGTAAGGGACTCCTACAGCTGGAGATTGTTGACCATCTTTCCTGACTCTCTTCATATCAGAATAAAAGAAAGGAATCAAGTTTATGTTCAGAGTCAAGCAGTATGACGTCTAATTCCCTCTGCTAATGTCAGCTTTTATTAGCTAGGGACCATACTTTCTTTACCAACTCCATAATAAAAGATATAAATGATCCACACTAAAATATTGGTACCCTTTGACCTAGAAATTCTGCTTCTCATTAATCCTAAGAAAATTACTATTTTTAAAAGGGCAGGGATTTAGTTACACTTACATTCACTGCAGTTATTTTTATAATAGCAAGAAATCTGTGAACTGTTATGTTCCAAGGTTAGAATACTCTTGTTATTTTAAGTAATTTTATACAAGACTATTTAGTGGTATGGAAAGTTCCTTACGGCATATTAAGTGGAGGAAAAAAACATGTATGAGGAAAGTATTTTGGGGATTTTCAATAAAATATGTGCTGAGATATAATATAAAGAAAAATCATTGTAATGTTAACTGTGCTTATTTCTGAATGGTTTTGCTTAAAAGTTCTACAGTGTACACATTTTTGTTGTCTGAAAATTTTCTTTTAGAAATTTATAAGACAAACTATTTTAGTGAGAGTTTTAATCAAAATATTACACCAGTCAACGAAGCAGTAAAGAAATAGCCGAGAGCACTTTCTTACATTTTGTTTTGAATAAGAAGGAAAGGTGAAAGTTGCAGAGCAATTCTGGATGCTTCTCTGTAGGGAAGAAAGCTCAGCTGTGTTAGAGCAGAGAGAGCAGAATGAAGCTACTGGAGGCAATCATGTTGTTGACTCTGCTCTGTCAGCCTTTAAATGGTAAAAATAAATGGAAACTGTGAGTAGTATTGTCATCTTACTACAGGGAGAGGCAACTCTGCCTATTAGCAACATTTCTGCATTTATTTTTTTAATTCTTAAGATGACAATATAGTTACTGTCTGGCCAGTGGATCACTAACAATGGTCCAGGGTTATCACTGGCTATGAAAATCACAAACCAAGAAATGATGACTTTTTTGGACAGTGGGTAAGAGTTACAGTAACTTCTGAAATATCCAGTAAGATATTTGAAGACCTTACCAGCGTATTATAACAAACTGACTTTTGAAAATAATTATAAGGCTTAGGTTTGTTGAGCACTAAAAACCCCATCGAAAGCTCTAAAGTTTTACTGTACTCCTAAAACAATTGCTTACCAGAAATAGCAGTACCAATAATGTGTTTTGTAAAATATCCCTTGGCTATTTATAGGTCTAGGTCTTCTCTTCGGGAACTATTGATGTCACACATATGTTTGATTTTGAAGAACTCATTCTTATAATCCCTTAATACACCAGAACAGTGTATTTATCTTAATAAATGTAGAACTCAGTAAATGTAGAACTCTTTAATATCAATAAACTTTCTACGCTTTATTTTTTAAATAAGAATTTCTTCAACACAATGGCTTTCATCTGGATAAGTGGTTTACAAAGCTTCCCAAATTATTATAACAATATACCCTTCCCCCACTGTAAAGTACACATTTGGAGCACAGCAGAAGTGACAGCTGGTAGTGAAATTCAGAGTGAAGCACCTTTCTGCTCTGTAATATATTGCTCTGACTGCTGCTATATCCTCTTATAGTCATAAGTATATTGGATGTGTTAAACAGAATTATTATCCCATTAGCTTATTTTATACAACCCAGGGGGACGGGATAAAGATGGCGGAGGAATAGGACGGGAAGACCACTTTCTCCCTCACAAATTCCTCAAAAGAACATTTCAACGCCGAGCAAACTCCACAAAACAACTTCTGTAGGCTGGCAGAGGTCAACAGGCAACCAGAAAAGCAGACCATTGTCTTCAAAAACAGATTTTTAATCTTTGCTCTTAGGTTTCTGTTGTCAATTTTGTACATTTAAAAGCCCAAACTTCACTACCCAAGTTTACCTGAGAGTGAGATTACTGGCTTGACCACTCTCTCCTCCTTTGGACTCTCCTTTTTCTCCACCAGGTGGCCTCTGTCTCTTTTCTCCCCCATCTCTTCTCTATCCAACTCTGTGAATCTCTGTGTGTTCCAGACGGTGGAGAACACCTAAGGAACTGGTTACTGGCAGGATTTGTCTCTCTCCTTCTCATTCCTCTCTCTTATCCTCCTGGTCACCTCTGTCTACTTCCTCCCTCTCCTCTTCCCCGTATAACTCCGTAAATACCTCTGAGCGGTCCAGACTATAGAGCGCACATAAGGAAGTGACTACTGGCTAGCTTGCTGTCTCCTCTTTTGATCTCACCGCATCTAATTCCAGTTACCTCTAACTACCCCCTCCATCTTCTCTTCTCCTTGTAACTCAGTGAACCTCTCTGAGTATCCCTCAATGTGGAGAAACTTTTCATCTTTAACCTATACAACCCAAATAAATTATTTTGCCTTTTCTGTTTTAATTAGTAGGGATCATGCATGATCAATATTCAGTATTCAGTGGAGTGCTGGGACTTGGAAAACCTCATGTCTTTTGATGCTGTTCAGTTCAGTTCATTCTCTCAGTCATGTCTGACTCTTTGTGACCCCATGGACTGCAGCACTCTAGGCCTCCCTGTCCATCACCAACTCCCAGAGCTTGCTCAAACTCATGTCCATGGAGTTGGTGATGGCATCCAACCATCTCATTCTCTGTCGTCCACTTCTCCTGCCTTCAGTCTTTCCCAGCATCAGGGTCTTTTCCAAGGAGTCAGTTCTTTGCATCAGGTGGCCAAAGTATTGGAGAGTCAGCTTTAGCATCAGTCCTTCCAATTTGATGCTGATCTTATCTTTATTGATTTTATTTTAAGTCTTATTTCATATGTGCTTTAAAGCTTTATAGAGTCAGATCTGAGAATGAAAAGAGGTTGGGGAATGGAGGGAAGAGAGCAAGGGCAATGAACAGCCCTTTTAATAATTGCTAGCATGTGACTTGCTTTGCTGGCTGTTCGGAGTGTTTTTGTTTTTGTTTTTTAATCTCTTGCCTGCTTCCAAAAGATCTCTTCATTTTTTTTTCCCCTTTCCTGTTTTTCCATTCTTTTTTGTAGTGCACCTCTCACTGGTAGGGAATATCTGCTGACTAGAAGAGGACTAGGAGGTTTGAGTCATCAGACCTGAGAAGCATAGGCGAAAACAGGGTGTTCTCTACTATTGATGCCTCATTCCATGAAGGGATCTGAGGCCACTGCATTTTCAAAATAATAGTGGTGGCAGCTTGTTCCATTGGAGACCTTACCCAAGATTTCCCTGCATGCTCCCTTTGATAATTGAAATTCTCAAGCAAGTGGAGCTCAGCATCTCCTTTCATGGAGAAAGCTGAAATTTTGTTAACTCTGGCTCAATGTAAGACCCATCCAAATGATTCTGAATGGTTTTGAGTGGATTTTTGAAAAGTCTAAGGTACCTCATGACAATTTGGTATGAGATGAGTTTATCTGTATGGTCCTTAAGAATTTACCATGTGTTTTTTTCCTATCTTTTTCTGTTCTTTTTGTATAGAATTTTATCCCACATAGAATCATGTGGTGAAACCTGGAAATTTGAAGTGGTTTTATAACACAGGAATTACAAAGAGTAATTTATAGATCATTGCTTCTGAACTTTCTTTTTTTTTTTTTGCATGTCCAAATTAAAATCCAAAGTGAATTTTGTGGAATTATGTACCTTCAGATCAAAGTAAATCATACCAAAACTAGGGATGGGCTGCAATTTTGTCAGTATATATACCTCTTTCCATGGGTTGCTTATTTTGAATTGCCGTCAGTTTTTTAAAAGTAATTATTGTATATCTATTTTAGGTGGTTTACATAAACATTTAGTGAGCTATCATTGATTTGCCACTTAATAACTTCAAATGCAGTCACTTGAGCACTTTGTTTTAATCTAGATTTCTTGAGAGGTTTCTTCACTTTTAAGACTCTGCACCTCTTTGATATTCCATGTGTCAATGCCCTGAATCTTACAGACTGGGACTCATAAGTGACACCTCCTGTCTTTCTCTATCTAGTATTTTTCTCTCAGAATGGCAATTTTATATCTAGATTTGGGGGGGAATAAATCCATTCCGGTAAAATTAGTTATAAAGCTTGTCCTGGTAAGACGAGTACTATTTTGTCATTGTTTTGCAGAATAAAACTGGAACTGCACTGGGGAAGGACAAAGCCTCCTTGTTGACTTGGCTATAAAGTGATGCAGAAACTGTTATGATGGCCAGTCATTTGGCATAATGAGCATTGGCCTGTACAAGAAGGCTTGTTGTAATACTTGACTAGGAAGACAAGATTTAAAGTAGAAAAAAGCTTTTAGGTTACAGTTTCCTTATCCCTAAAGTGGAATTTTGATTCTACGTCCTCACTAGCTATAAGCTGAGATGTGCTATAGCAGAAGCACTTTTTCTCTATATGGAGTCCTGTGATTCCCTAGCCCAAGGGTCCTTTTATTAAGGGTTTTTCTAAAAGCTGAGCTATATTGTCACTAGATGACCTCCTCTGTCCCAGTGTGAAATAGTGAAAGTTGCTCAGTCGTGTCCGACTCTTTGCAGCCCCATGGACTATACATACACAGTCCATGGAATTCTCCAGACCAGAATACTGGAGTTGGTAGCCTTTCGCTTATCTAGGGGATCTTCCCAACCCAGGGATCAAACTCAGGTCTCCCGCATTGCAGGTGGATGCCCTACCAGCTGAGCCAGGAGGGAAGCCCTAAAAATACTTTGTTATGTACAAGTAAGGACTTCCCTGGTGGGTCAGACGGTAAAGTGTCTGTCTACAATGTGAGAGACCTGGGTTCGATCCCTGGGTTGGGAAGATTTCCTGGAGAAGGAAATGGCAACCCACTCCAGTACTCTTGCCTTGAAAATCTCATGGATGGAGGAGCTTGGTGCAGGCTACTGTCCATGGGGTCGCAAAGAGTCAGGCACGACTGAGCGATTGCACTTTCACCTTATGTACAAGTAACAAAGGTGCTTCTACTGTAGTAACCTTATGTGCATTCCTGAAAAACTTTGCATTCTACTGAAGCATGCAGTACAAATAGCCTTTGTTGGGGGTGGAGGCTTGGAGATAAGGGTAAGGATAGATGACTCAAAACCAATAGAACTTTGTAAACGAGAGCAGTCCTAATAAAAAGAGCAGCATGGTTAAGTCTCCACTGGGTTTACATTCAGAATCACAGTCCAGTTAATTCTTTGTCATTGAACACTGGAATTCATGCTGCCACCTTCAAACTGTAGCTCCTTGGAGACATTTGTTCCTAATGAAGATCAATTTTATCAAAATTAAATATGTGACTCAGTGTGTAGACATCTATCAATCAGGTATTTTGTTTTAAGACTTTTTTTAAGAACAGTTTGAAATTCACAGCAAAATCGAGAGGTACAGAGGTTTCTCATATACTCCTTACCCCAATACACGAATAGCTTTTCCCATTATCAACATTATTCACCAGAACGGTACTTTTTTTTTTTTTTAAACCAAGTATGAACCTACATTGGAGACTTCCCTGGTGGCTCAGACGGTAAAGCATCTGCCTACAGTGCAGGAGACCCGAGTTCAATCTCTGGGTTGGGAAGATCTTCTGGAGAAAGAAATGGCAACCCACTCCAGTATTCTTGCCTGGAAAATCCCATGGATGGTGGAACCTGATAGGCTGATAGGCTCCATTGTTTATTTTGGACTACATAGTTCACCCTTGGTGTTGTACATTCTAAGGGTTTGGACAAATGTGTAATGGCGTATATCCATTATTATAATATCATACTGAGTATTTTCACTGCTCTAAAAATCATCTATGTTCTACATAATCGTCTGTTCCCGCCCCCATCCCAGCTACCACTGATCTTTTGATGGTCTCCATAGTTTTGCCTTTCCAAAATGCCATGCGGTTAGAATCATACACTATGCAGCATTTTTAGATTGACTTCTTTTACTTAGTCATATGCATTTAAGATTGTTCTGTGTATTTTTGTGTCTCGATAGCTTGTTTATTTTTTAGTACTGAATAATATCCCATTTTCTGGATTGTACCAAGATTGATTTATCCACTTGCCTACTGAAGGACATCTTGGATGCTTCCAGGTTTTAGCAATCGTGCTTAAAGCTGCTGTAAACTGTGCAGATTTTGGTGTGGACATCAGTTTTCAACTCCTTTGGATAAACAGCAAGAGGTACGATTGCTGGATTGTATGGTAAAAGTATGTTTAGTTTTGTAAGAAACTGTCACACAGTCTTCCAAAGTAACCGTAGCATTTGGTGTTCCAGCCAGCGATTAATGAGAGTTCCTGTTGCTCCATATCCTCACCAGCATTTGGTATGTTCAGTGTCTTGGCCATTCTAATAGCTATATAATGGAGTCTTGTTTTAATTTGCATTTACCTGGAACGATATGATATAGAGCATCTCTTCACATGCTTATTTGCCTTCTGTGTATCTTCTTTGATGTCTGTTAATGTCTTTGGCCTCATATAATATTGTGAATTAACTATACTTCAAAGAAAAATTAAATGAAAAAGTAATTAAAATCCTCAGCCCATTTTCTAACCAGACTGTTTGTTATCTTATTGTTCAGTTTTAAGAGTTTTTGTATATCTTTGGATGACAGTCCTTTATCAGGTATATCTTTTGCAAATCTTTTCTCCCAGTCTGTGGCTCAGCTTCAGCTTCTTATTTTATTGATACTGTCTTTTTCAGATTGGAAGTTTTTAATTTTAATGAATTTCAGCTTATCAGTTATCTTTCATGGATCCTTTCTTTAGTGTTGTCTCTAAAAAGGCATTATAAAGGTCATCAAAGTTTTCTCCTCTAGTATTATTGACTTTAAAATGAGCAACATAAAAGCTGTAAGTCTGGTTTATTCAGTTTCTTACTAAGGACTGTTGCCCAGAAGACAGCCTCTCAGACAGCTCTGAGAAACCTTTCCAAAGAGGTAAGCAAGGACACATATTTATAATTTTGGCAAAGGTGGTATATGAAGCTAAGCACTCCTCTTGGTAGAAGGTTGCTGCTAATCATGAGGTGCAGATATCTTAGTTAATGGTTTTAGTGCTTTTCTAAGTATAGGAAGATGCAAGAATCCAGGTTCATTTAAAAAAACTTTCTCCTGAAAAGATCTCACTATCTGAAGGCCTGTTCTGCCAGTTTTCCCAGAACAGAGTGGTTTTTTCCTGATCTCCTCCCTAAACTCCTTTCAGGGTGTGTTGAAAGTTAGCAACCATGGTGGCTAATTACTCAGTCTTATAGAGCCGGATAGCCAGTGGCATCTTTAGTTGGCATTGTTGTCTTAGAGTTTTACAATTTTGTGTTTTGCAGTTAGATCTTTGATCCATTTTAAGTTAAATTTTTTCAAGGTTGTAAGGTCTGTGCCTAGATTGTTTCTGGTTTTTTGGTTGGTCTTTTGTGTTTTTTTTTTTTTTTTTTTGCCTGTGAATGTCCATTGGTTCCATACCATTTGTTGAAAATACTTTCTTTGTCAGTCAGGTGTTTTTTAAATACAGGAAGGAAAGTCATTGCACCTTGCTCATCTGCATTATCAGCTTCCTTGAATAGCTTGACTTAATGGAAAAAGTAGCAGTCTTGAAGCCCCTGCTTGCTATAAGGAAGAACTTAACTAGAATTCTCAGGAGTTTTGTTAAAGATTGTTATATATTGCTCAGACTTTCTTTAAATAATGAGAAAGCATGCTGTGAGTGCTTCAAATCATTATTTGCTGGGGAAAAAAATACTCATGAACTAATACAACTTCTGTGTTATGCTGACATTATTCTTCAGTTTATCCAATGTGTAGGAGCAGGTTTCCCCCATCCCTGTAGCTCAAATGGTAAAGAATCTGACTGCAGTGCAGGAGACCAGGGTTCAATCCCTGGGTCAGGAAGATCCTCTGGAGAAGGAAATGGCAAGCTACTCCAATATTCTTGCCTGGAGAATCCCATGGACAGAGGAGCCTGTTGGGCTACAGTCTTTGGGGTTGCTAAGGGTTGGACACAACTGAGTGACTAACACACACATGAGCAGGTTTATATTAAAGAAACATATTGTAATGACTTTAATTTGATTACCTTCCATAAATACAGTACTTTCTTTCTTTGTGCTCTTGTGCCTTGTCACTCAGTAGTGTCCAGCTCTTTGTGACCCCATGGGCTGTAGCCTGCCAGGCTTCTCTGTCCATGGGGATTCTCCAGACAAGAATACTGGAGTGGGTTGCCATTCCCTCCTCCAGGAAATCTTCCCAACCTGAGGATCGAACCCACGTCCCCTCCACGTGCCCTGCATTGCAGGCGGATTCTATACCGTCTGAGCCTCCAGGGAAGCCCTTTCTCTCTTTAGTCAGCTTATTAGCTACAAAATATAATTTTATCTGTCACAAAATAGCCCTTCTAAAACCTATAGAAAAGGTGTTGTTTTTCTAAAAACCAGAAATCATTTTTTAATCTTCTCTGTAAAAGGTCTGTCATTTTACTCTTATGCTAAATTATGAAGTCATAGAATTGATCATAACAGGTTTTCCTTATAACAGTGCTTTGTGGATGTACATAAAACATGTCCCAGTTACCATAGAGTGATTACATTAGAATGTCTGTGTGAAAAACAGCATGTTCCCAAAGCTCCCTAGGTGAGTTATATGTACTGTCAGGTTTGAGAATCACTACCTAAAAATAGAAATAGCTAAAAGTATTTATTAAGTATCATTTTTGGTAAAGTTGCGTTTGGACATCACAAGGAAGCCAGCACTAGTCAGGTTAACTGCTGGCAAAAGTCTGTATTTGCTGTTGCATGAGTAATTTGCAACATGTACAACCTTATGTTGACTACCTTCCACCTATTCTTTTAGAGATACAAAATTTATATCACTTTTTGGATTAATTTTTGTAATTATGATGTAAACCATGGGAAAGTAGTACTATTTTGAAATTCTAGGGCTAAAATCTGTTGTGTGTTTTATTGTCCAGCAGTTTTTTATTTCCTCTTTTTTTGTATTGGAAGTCAAGTGATTTTTGTGATGTAGTCACATTTAGAGAAGATTATTTTGTATTATGGAGGTAGGATTATACTAAACTTCACTGAAGATACAAGAGAGGTTGTCAATGGACAAGTAAATTAAGAATTATTCCCTTTAATTGTCCTGAAATAAAATGATCGAATCTCAAGTGTTTTGCCGAAGCTTTTTAAAAGACTACTCATAAGTATGTCGTTATAAAAGCAGCAGCTCTAGATAAGGTGAAGAAAAAGGATTTGTTAAAGACCTCAAAGTAAGACCAAACAACTACCCAAGCAGGCTGGCTTGTGACTGGAACTGAGAAATGCATCCAGGGCTTCAGTATTTGCCTTGGTAGACATAGGCTGCCTTGGCATTATGCTTCGTTCTTTTCTCTCCTCTGGTTTTTCTGACATTCTAGGTTGTGTGAGATGTATCTGAACATGACTAGCCTCCCTGGTGGAAAATATATGAGTTCCTTGAAGGCACAGTCGCTCTTCTTCATTTGCTCCCCAGTATCTAGCACAGCCTTTTGCCTGAAAGTGGGCTTGAGGGAAAAGTTACTTTCTAGAAAAATATTTTTATAAAACTGAATGATACAGTGACAATCAGGTAAGACTTTGCCTAACTTTTGGAAAGTTTCTATTACAATATCAGGGATTAGAGGTAATCTGTTATTATTTTTTATCCTCATATTCTTCACAGCCTCATTATTACAGAGCTGCTTTATTGCTGAGAAGGCTGTTATAAAGAGGTCTTTTACTATTTCTACAATTAAAATCCATCAGACAAAATCTCAGCTGATTTATCCAATGTCAAATAATCTAGTAAGTACTACCATAGCCAAGGTCCACTGTATTAATAATAGATTTTCTTCTAAAGGAGTTAGAATAAATTAGTAGTTGTTACCTTTAACATATCACCCAAAGATCAAAAAAGAATTAACAGATTTTCTTAGTTTTACAGTTTGTCATTGTATTTAGTATTAAAAATAGCAAAATTGTTTGTCAGAAGAGCAGAGAACATATTCATTTAACATGTTCTTTTCTCCACATGAAAAATCCATTCAGCACACATACTGATTTGAAGCTACTGCTTGTCTTTATTCTACATTATTAATATGTTTGGGACATAAGCCAAATAAAGAAATGCATCCGTAGAACCGTTAACAACACATTTCATTAAGCAAAAGAAAAAAACTTAATTTTTTCAGGGAACTAATTGACATCGGATATATACATACATATATATGTATATAAGAGTAAAGAAGTAAAATGTTCTAAAACAAGAATTTGAATCAGTGGTATGTGGTGCTTTTGAGAAGTTCCTATTTCTCAATTTACTTTTCTGTGCCTAAAAATATTTTTAGCTTGTCCTGTAAACAAAAGTATTTATTGTACTAACAAATTATTTATATTGATGAATTAAGACACTAGACATTAAAATTAAAAGATGACATAGCTCTTTAATTTTTTAAATAGAAATATATTAGTTCCATAATTCAGAAAAAATTATAATTCTATCAAAAACACTAATTATACTTGATAAGGAAATATCAGATAGGTATTTACAATTTTCTGCTTGCCAACCCGTTTGATTAAAATATTGACTAGAATATTAATTCCAAGGTAATTGCCTGTCAAATCAAATCAGTTAAATTAGGTTAAACCCAGCTTCTGTGGATGCCCTGTGAAATCTCCACTGGACACCACTTGTTTAGAAAGCATAAGGTAGGCAAATAACCATCAGGTGTTTATGAGTCAGAATTTACCCTTCCTTCTTTCCATCTTTTCCCTCCATGTCTGCATGCTACCTGCTAGGTCGCTTCAGTCATGTGACTCTGCAACCCTATGGACTGTAGCCAGCCAGGCTTCTCTGTCCATGGGATTCTCCAGGCAAGAATACTGGAGTGGACTGCCCTGCCCATCTCCAAGGGATCTCCCCAACCCAGGGATTGAACGCGCGTCTCCTGCGGCCCCTGTACTGCAGGCAGATTCTTTACCGCTTCAGTAAATAAGAGTATTCACCAGTTAGCTTTGTTTCTCCGTTCATGCCAAAATGTCTTGTTTGTCAGTGTCTTTTGTTGTGTTGGTCTTCTGACAGGATCATCAGCACTGTTTGAAATAGGTTATCCTGGTTAACTAGGTTTTCCATTAACTGAGGTGAAATTTTTAATACCTTTTTTATTTCCAGATTTATACTCCCAAATCCCCCATGTCTGCCTCTTGCCTACTACTGCCTTCTACTGGTGGGAGGGAGATAAAGTTGAAGACATCATTCCTATTTGTTGCATTACTTAGAATGAAATATACACACACACCAGATCCTTAAATTCTACTTAGACATACACATGCACGCACACATAGCCTTGAATTCTACTTGGAATCCCAGCACTTCTATCAAATAAAAACTTATAGTAGTTTTACACTGAAATACTCCGAAGGTGTCTTTGATAGTATACAGTCAGAGCAGTAGAGGATGTGAGATATCAGTGATGTGAGGCAGCATTTAAAATAATAACACAGAGTATGGTTTTTTAACCTTTCATTCCAGCTCCTTTTGGATTTGAAATCTCTCCTTGCCAATAAAGTTTAGCAGTAGAGAAAATACTTCTGTTGAAATGAATATACTTAACCATATATGTTTTAAAGTACATTTTTAACAGTAGAAATCTTGTCTGGCTTAAAATCTACAAATAATCATTTATCATATTAATAAGAAAGGATTTGTTTTTATCCATTTACTTTCTCTTCCTAGGATTTATTTCCCTCTGAAATGTCACAAACTTATATTTCAAACAGCTGTTGCTTTCACATTATTGTTACTACTGCATTATTAAAGTAGACACTACTAATTCCTCTTTATGGAATGGATTAAGATAAGAATGAATCATGTATAAACCTGACAAGTAATCGATTGCCAAGAAAGCTGCCTGAGAAAGGAAACTTAATCACAGTTCACCACTCAGTAGTTTTGAAAGTACGAATTTGTATCATGGAAATGAGGCTCCAGCCAACATTTTAGATTCTGCCCAGCCTTCATAATTACAGGAATGCAAAGGGGCTTAATATCATCTCATGAGCTGTAATCTGAGCAGGAAATCTAGCCATTTCTGCAGCCTCTAATCTACTACATGGTACAAGTCCTTTTGCCCCTTTGGTTAAGTTTATTCCTACATACTCTGTTCTTTTTGATGCTATTATAAATTGAATTGTTTGAATTTCCTTTTCAGAAAATTCATTGCTGGTATATAGAAGAAACACAACTGATTTTTGTATGTTGATTATGTGTCCTGCCACTTTGCTGAATTTGTTTATTAGTTCTAAGCAATTTTTTCTGTGTGTGTAACCTTTATAGTATTCTACATTCAAGATAAAGTAATCTACAAACATAATTTCACTTCTTTTCTTATTTGGATGCCATTTTTGTTTCTTGTTTGTTTCTGGCCTCGTCTCTAGGACTTCCAGTATTATATTAAATATAAATGCCAAGAGTGGGCATCCTTAATTTGTTCCTCATCTTAGAGTGAAAGCATTCAGTTTTCACAATGATTATATATGATGTTCACTGTGAGCTTTTTATATATGGCCTTTATTATGTTAAGGTAATCACCTTTTTTTTTAAAGGTAAGCTCCTTCTTTTTCTAGTTTGTTGAGTGTTCTTATCATGAAAGGATGTTGAATTCTGTCAGTGCTTTTTTTCATCTATTGAAATGGTCCTGTGATTTAGAGCTTTCATTCTGTTAATGTGGTATATACCACACTGATTGATTTTCATATGCTTAACCATTCTTGCATCCCAAGGATAAATTCCATTCAGTTACAATGTGTGATCCTTTTAATGTCCTCTTGAATTTGTCTTGCTAGTATTTTGTTGGGAATTTTTGCATCTTTACACATTAAGGATATTAGCCTGTAGTTTTCTTGTAATGTCTTTGTCTAGCTTTGGTATCAAAGTAATCCTGACCTCATAAAATGAGTTTGGGAGTGTTCCGTCCTCTTCAGTATTTTGGAGAAGTTTGAAGATGGCACTAATTCTGTAAATATTTTATAGAATTCTTCTGTGAAGCCATTTGTTCCTGAGCTTTTCTTTGTTTTTCCAATTCAGTCTCCTTATAGTTATAGATTTTCTGCTTCTTCGTGATTCAGTTTTGGTACATTGTATGTTTCTAGGAATGTATTCATTTCTTCTAGGTTATCCAGTTTATTGGAGTATAATTATTCATGGTACCCTCTAATGATCCTTGGTGTTTCTGTGTTACCAGTTATAGTATCTCCCTCTTTCATTCCTGATTTTGAGTTTATCTTTTCAAAACACCAACTCTTAATTTTGTTGACTTTTTTCTATATTTTTTCCTATTCTCTTAATCTCTATTCTCTATTTCATTTATTTCATTATTTCATTCATTTATTTCCCTTCTGTCCACTTGAAGCTTGGTTTGTTCTTCTTTGACTAGTTCCTTGAATGACAGCTTCTTTATGTGATATCTTCCTTTTAACATACATGTTTACCAATATAAACTTCCCTGTAAATACTGGTTTTGCTGCATCCCACACACGTTTGTATCTTGTGTTTTCATTTTGTTAGGACTTGCTTTGTGACCTAATACATTGTGTTACTTCCCTGATTAAAGACTTTCAGGATCTACTCACAGCTTTCAAATTAAATATAACTCTTTGGCTTGGCATTAAGGTTCATCAGCACATGATCCACCTACTTTTGCAGGCTTTCTTAATGAGACTCAAGCACTAGTTGAACTATTTGGACTTTTAAACAACCTATGTGTACTTGCTGAAATTCTTTACCTTTGAATCCTCTATGAAGACACCCCTTTATTTCTCCAGATTTATTTTTTCATCCCTATCCTTAGCCCTTGATGTATATGATCAACTTCACTTATATTGTAATTGTTGTATAGTTGTCTCATTTTCTTTGGACTAACAACTTCTTCACAATAGGGGTTTTTACTAAAGATCTTTGTGTTTCTTATAGTATCTAGAATATGCCTTATGCATAATAGGCATTCAATTTTTAAATGGTAAGTTTAATCAAAATTTTTCATCTCAGGTAGCAAGACTTAGTGACTGAGTAGAAGTGTGCTTGCTTTATTTCTTTCTTAATTTTGTCTGTCACAATCACATTTAGGAACTCATCAGATAGCATATTTTTATTTAAGAAATTTTCAGTGTTAAAATTTGGGGTAAATAAATGCATTCATAATCTCTCATTCTTTTGTATATTTTCTTTCAAACCTTGGAGTTGTGTTTGAGTGTATGTACATGTATGCTTGTATATGTGTGAGGAATTGTTTGCAATTCAGTGTGGATTAGGCTCTTTGCAGATAATATCAAACATGTTTGTCAGTATCTCTCCATTGTTTTCATAATTGCCAGTTAGCAAATTCATAGTGTTATGCGGCGCAGATTTGCCATGTATTATGGAACAATTTCCATTTGCATGACATTTAGATTGTTTCTATTACTTTACTTTATAGATGATGCTGTAATAAAGTTTTCATAGCTTTTTGCCTGTTAAATTAGCTCCTTAAATTTTCAAGTATGGATTTATTAGGTTTAAGGGTTGAATGTGCTGTTAACTTTTTCATACCAGAGGACGGGGCAGACCTTCCACCGGTATCCGTGTGTGTGCTAATCCAGCGCAGCTTCATCAGCTGTCCCGGTGTGCTGCCGAGACTGTGACAGTGCCGGTTTACATCCATCCCCACACATGCTCCCACTCTTAGTAGGAGTTTAGTAAATTGATCTTTTAAATATTGGGCCTCATTAATTTACAAAATGAATTATTAGCCCCAGGGTAGTTAAATAAATATCTTAATTATACCTGTATTCTGAGCTCTATAGATTAATTATGGTTAAATCCTAGACCCCATCTTTGCAGTTTTCCAAATGCATCTGCAGGGGAGCCATTCGTAGAAATCAAAGAACTGACTTGTTTAGGAAGCAGAAGGCCATTTTGTAGTGTAATTTTACTTTCAAGAATTTAGAAATCAATAAACCTTGGAGTTTTAATTTTTTCAGAATAAAATCAACACATAACCAACGAATTGATTAGGCATTTAAATCCTCTGGAAAGATGTGGTTTCTTCAGATCAAAAGCTTAGAGAACAATCATGAAAATATTGTCCAGGCTTGTTAGAATATGTAGGTAAACTATAATCAAAGGCTTCCCAGGTGGCTAAGACAGTTCATAAACTGCCTGCAAATGTAGGAGACATGGGTTCAACCCCTGGGTCAGAAAGATTCCCTGGAGGAGAAAATAGCAACTCACCCCAGTATTCTTACCTGGACAGTATTCTTGTCCATGGAAATCCCATGGACAGAGGAGCCTGGCAGGCTACAGTCCATGAGGTTGCAAAAGAGTTGGACATAACTGTGTGAGCACACATGCAAGCTATAATCAAATAAATTACACTAATAATAAAGAACAAATGTAAAGAAAATGTTTACATAGGAAACTAGGAGTTTATTTATAGCATTTTTAGGATTAAAACAGCAAAAGCAAAAAAAAAAAAAACAACAACAACTTATTTCACTATTCCAGTTTTTATGCCCTTCTGGAACTAACACCCAAAAAAGATGTCCTTTTCATTATAGGGACGGGAATGCAAAAGTAGGAAGTCAAGAAACACCTGGAGTAACAAGCAAATTTGGCCTTGGAGTACAGAATGAAGCAGGTCAAAGGCTAACAGGGTTTTGCCAAGAGAATGCACTGGTAATAGTAAACACCCTCTTCCAACAACACAAGAGAAGACTCGACACATGGACATCATCAGATGGTCAATACTGAAATCAGATTGATTATATTCTTTGCAGCCAAAGATGGAGAAGCTCTCCACAGTCAGCAAAAACAAAACCAGGAGCTGACTGTGGCTCAGATCATGAACACCTTATTGCCAAATTCAGACTTAAATTGAAGAAAATGGGGAAAACCACTAGACCATGCAGGTATGACCTATAAATCCCTTATGATTATACTGTGGAAGTGAGAAATAGATTTAAGGGATTAGATCTGATAGAGAGAGCCTGAAGAACTATGGACGGAGGTTCATGACACTGTACAGGAGGCAGCGATCAAGACCATCCCCAAGAAAAAGACCTGCAAAAAGGCAAAATGGTTGTCTGAGGAGGCCTTATAAATAGCTGTGAAAAGAAGAGAAGCGAAAGGCAAAGGAGAAAAGGAAAGATATACCCATTTACATGCAGAGTTCCAAAGAATAGCAAGGAGAGATAAGAAGGCCTTCCTTAGTGATCAATGCAAAGAAATACAGGAAAACAATAGAAAGGGAAAGACTAGAAATCGCTTCAAGAAAATTAGAGATACCAAGGGAACATTTCATGCAAAGATGGGTACAATAAAGGACAGAAATGGTATGGACCTGATAGAAACAGAAGACATTAAGAAGAGGTGGCAAGAATACACAGAAGAACTATACAAAAATGATCTTCATGACCCAGATAATCACAATGGTGTGATCAGTCACCTAGAACCAGAAATCCTGGAATGCGAAATCAAGTGGGCCTTAGGAACCATCACTATGAACAAAGCTAGTAGAGGTGATGGGATTCCAGTTGAGCTATTTCAAATCCTAAAAGATGATGCTGTGAAAGTGCTGCACTCAATATACCAGCAAATTTGGAAAACTCAGCAGTGGCCACAGGACCGGGAAAGTCAGTTTTCATTCCAGTTCCAAGGAAAGGAAATGCCAAAGAATGCTCAAACTACCGCACAATTGCACTCATCTCACATGCTAGTAAAGTAATGCTCAAAATTCTCCAAGCCAGGCTTCAGCAATACATTTACCATGAACTTCCAGATGTTCCAGCTGGTTTTAGAAAAAGCAGAGGAACCAGAGATCAAATTGCCAATATCTGCTGTATCAGGGAAAAAGCAAGAGAGTTCCAGAAAAACATCTATTTCTGCTTTATTGACTATGCCAAAGCCTTTGACTGTATGGATCAAAATAAACTGTGGAAAATTCTGAAAGAGATGGGAATACCAGACCACCTGACCTGCCTCTTGAGAAATCTGTATGCAGGTCAGGAAGCAACAGTTAGAACTGGACATGGAATAACAGATGGGTTCCAAATCAGGAAAGGAGTACATCAAGGCTGTATATTGTCACCCTGCTTATTTAACTTATATTACAGAGTACATCATGAGAAACACTGGGCTAGAAGAAGCACAAGCTGGAGTCAAGATTGCTGGAGAAATATAAATAACCTCAGATAATCAGATGACACCACCCTTATGGCAGAAAGTGAAGAAGAACTGAAGAGCCTTTCGATGAAACTGAAAGAGGAGAGTGAAAAAGTTGGCTTAAAGCTCAACATTCAGAAAACGAAGATCATGGCATCAGGTCCCATCACTTCATGGGAAATAGATGGGGAAAGAGTGGAAACTAAGACTTTATTTTTTTGGGCTCCAAAATCACTGCAGATGGTGATTGCAGCCATGAAATTAAAAGATGCTTACTCCTTGGAAGAAAAGTTACAACCAACCTAGATAGCATATTCAAAAGCAAAGACATTACTTTGCCAACAAAGGTCTGTCTAGTGAAAGCTATGGTTTTTCCAGTAAGTCATGCGTGGATGTGTGAGTTGGACTATAAAGAAAGCTGAGCGCCAAAGAATTGATGCTTTTGAACCATGGTGTTAGAAAAGACTATTGAGAGTCCCTTCTTCTGCAAGGAGATATAGCCCATTTATCCTAAATGAAATAAGTCCTGAATATTCATTGAAAGGACTGATGCTGAAGCTGAAGCTCCAATACTTTTACCACCTGATGTGAAGAACTGACTCATTGGAAAAGACCCTGATGCTGGGAAAGATTGAAGGTGGGAGGAGAAGGGGACGACAGAGGATGAGATGGTTGGATGGCATCACCGACCCAATGGACATGAGTTTGAGTAAACTCCAGGAGTTTGTGATGGACAGGGATGCCTGGCGTCCTGCAGTCTGTAGGGTTGCAAAGAGTCAGACACAACTGAGCGACTCAACTGAACTGAACTGATCAATTAATTAGATGATCATATGAGAGTAGGAGCTAAACCAGTTTTATCTGGATTGAGTATATCACCAAATTACTGCTTTTGTTTGTTTGTTTTCAGTTTCACTAATGGTGTGGTGACAGTGGAGCTTCCCTGGTGGCTGCGATAGTAAAGAAGCTGCCTGCAGTGCAGGAGACCTGGGTTCAATCCCTGGGTCAGGAAAATCCCCTGGCGAAGGGCATGACTACTTATAGTTCGCAACAGCAGGTTGCAGGGATTTCTGAAAGGGGGAATGATATGTGGGGTATACTGCAGGTGCTTACAAAGGAATGCTGGAAAAGTTACCAATTATTTGTTGACTTGGGCTTTTATTCTTTCAGACTTAAGGCCAACAGAAACCTCAGTCATCTTATTTTTTCTTCAGAGTACCAGCAGCCAGCTATTTGTTTGGCAGTAATGATATATTGTAACGTCTAGGACTACCTCTCCTAGCACTTAGGTATGTTGTGAATTCGTGACTGCTTTGTTCCCTGGATAGAACCTTGCCACTCAAAATGTGGTTTGTGGATGGATGAGTGGGGTGACATCTTCTGGGAACTGAGATATGCAGAATTTTAAGCCTGTCTGCCTCCTGATTTTACTATGTTGATTCATGTCATCCAAGAAGCACACACCAAGATGGGATTTGACATCTTAAGAGATGTGTTAGGGAAGATGCCAGAGGGAAAAATGAGAAGTAGGTCTGACCTGTGTGAAGGAAAGAGCTAAGGGAGGATTATGTAGAATCTAAGAGTGTAGCACAGTACTAAGCAATTTTCTGGCAAGACAAGGGAGAGTCCTCCAGCCAGTGTTACATGTCTTGAAGTTCCATCTCTCACAGGAATGAGTCTGCCTTACTATTTCTGCTGCCTCCAGTCATTTACTGAGAGCACTGTATGGAAAGCTCTGCTTCAGTGGAAGTGGGGTTTCAGAGCACAGCACTGAGGCCTTCTTTCAATTACAGTCATAGCAGCCAGAGATCTCAGTGGCATGTTTCCCTGGCCATGACACCTTCTCAGTCAGGTGCATCAACAAAATCTCCAGGTGATATGTGCACGTTAAACTTTGAGAAGCACTATTCTAGAATACTAATTTGACACTTTGAGGATCTTACCCACAGTCAATAAAATTGTTTATGATCGGCATAGCATCTCCTCAAAAATGCAGTTCTTTGGGGATAGTATTTTTCACAGTTCATTTGAACAGAGTTGCTGTTCAAAGTGAGAACTAGAGCAGATAATTTGTTGTTAATTTGTAACAAATGTGTGAAGCCAATTTGGGGCCAAAGCAGAATATCCAAGATGCTTTGCCTGCTTCCTGAAGGGAGCTAGATACAATTTACTTCCTCTGGCCTTTTAGAGTTCAAGGTTCTTGTAACAAAGAATTATATATTTCTGCTTCTGCTGTCTTTTTACCACTTGGTAAGATATAAATGTGATTCTAATGGTGACTGCTGGAAATAAACTGTTAGGAAAATCTTATTGAGTTGCCTCTGCTGATACAGGGCTTAGTATTTGAGGGGCTCGCTTCAACCATACTAATTTACATAAACTTTTTTCTTTTTTTACAATTTGCATTACTAATTTACATGAAAAATCAAGAGTACTTTTTAAATCCCTAACTAAGATAAAATACTTTTACTACACTCAATAGTATTTTTGGTGATCTTGGAATTCAGTGTAATTTTTATATCATTATTTATTAATTAGTAGTAGGCTGTTGCCGCAAGGGCCACAGCACTGAAGACCTGGCTATAAATAAAGTTAGACTACTCTGAATCTTGGGCAGAGAAAGTTCCTCTAAAGACAGACAGCCACAGGTGTTCCCTAAAATAGAATTTACCTAGAAATTGAGTTAAAGGTGTAAGTCTAGGTGTAAGAACCTCTGGTCCACTATTTATCAGCAAACACTTGTCAAATGTAATCTATGTTTCAGGCACTGTATAATTACATCAGAGACCTGGAAATCAGTAAGACTTAGTCCTTGACCTTGAATAATTCACAGAGTACCCTAGTGGCAGAAATATACCTGAAAACAATTAATTACAGCATAGATATTTGCTGTTGTTGAGCGTGGAGAGAGGGAATCGGCCAAGCAGCTGGGGAGCCGGCAGACACAGAATGGTGCAAGTGCATCACATGAGACACTGGTAAGAGCTGTCTCTGTCCACCAGGCCTGTCGGGAATATCTAAATTCTGAGCAGATCGCCTGAGCTATCTACACCTCAACTGATTACCGTCCCTCTCACAAAGTGGGGCTTCCATGCGGCTCAGCTGGTAAAGACTCCACCTGCAATGCAGGAGACCTGAGTTCGATCCTTGGGTTGGGAAGATCCCCGAGAGAAGGAAAAGGCTACCCACTCCAGTGTTCTGGCCCGGGGAATTCCATGGACTATACAGAGAGTCGGACACAACTGAGTGACTTTCACTTTTCAGTAAATAAAAATCCTGTTTCTTTATGTGTATTCATAGAATTGTGACTGGTACCCCTAGTCATACAGTCTTTTCAGACAGAAACCTGAGAGGCTTCCTCACTTCCTTCTCCTTTACTCCCCGTGGCCAACATTAATCAGGAACTCTCAGTTTAATCTTCAGAGCCTCTTCTCTGTTCCTCCCTTCTGAGCACTGCCAACACTGCTGCCTCAGACAAGCTCTTAAACTTGAACATCTGCAATAGTCTTCCCACTGGTTAGTCTCCCCCATCTTCAGACATGACCTCTTTCCAATCCATTCTCCCCATATCAGTTTAAAACAGGAGTGGCCCTTCTTCCTGTAGGAAAAGGCCTAAACTCCTTAAGGAGTTAGGTATAGGTTGAGAGATCAAAACAAGATCTTAATGACCCACATACCCACAGTGGTGTGGTTACTCACCTAGAGCCAGACATCCTGGAGTGTGAAATCAAATGGGCCTTAAGAAGCATCACTATGAACAAAGCTAGTGGAGGTGATGGAATTCCAGCGGGGCTATTTCAAATCCTAAAAGATGATGCTGTGCAAGTGCTGCCCTCAATATGCCAGCAAATTTGGAAAACTCACCAGTGGCCACAGGACTGGGAAAGGTCAGTTTTCATTCCAATCCCAAAGAAAGGCAATGCCAAAGAATGCTCAAACTACCTCACAATTGCACTTATCTCACACACTAGTAAAGTAATGCTCAAAATTCTCCAAGCCAGGCTTCAGCAATACATGAACCATGAACTTCCAGATGTTCAAACTGGTTTTAAAAAGGCAGAGGAACCAGAGATCAAATTGCCAACATCTGCTGTATCAGGGAAAAAGCCAACACATTAGAAAAGACCCTGATGCTGGGAAAGACAGAAGGCAGGAGCAGAAGGGGATGAGAGAGGATGAGATGATTGGATGGCATCACCAACTCAATGGACATGAGTTTCAGCAAGCTCCAGGAGATGGTGAAGGACAGGGAAACCTAGACGTGCTGCAGTCCATGGGGTCGCAGAGTCAGATGCAACAGAACAACATAGGTTGAGAGTGCTACTAATGCTTGAGAGCCAAACTGCTTGGATTCAAATCCTGGCTCTACCACTTACTAGCTGTCTAGGGCAAGTCACTTGGCCTCTCAGTGACTAAGTTTCCTCAACTGTAGTATAGATGTAGAAACTGACTCTCTGTCATAGGATTATTGAGGGGGTTAATTGACTCAATACTGTACCTGTAAAGTGCTTAACAGTGCCTGGCACAAAGTCAATACACTGCTTGATGGTGGATACTCATGGTAGGATAATAGTACACAGAGTATGTGCCAGGTAAATAAAGATGACCAGTACTCTCCTTGTCGTCCAGAGACTAACAATCTGAAGGCAAACAAATTAGGTCTTATGATCAATGCTGTTAGAATTTGAGCACAATGCTAATGATCAGGGAATAAGGAGAAATTTATTAACTCTTGTAATCTAAAATTGTTGTTAATTTTTTTTTTTGTTTTCTGGATACATAGTAACTCAACTTCCCAAATACAACTTCAGTTCAGTTTAGTTCAGTTCAGTCGCTCAGTCGTGTCCAACTCTTTGCGACCCCATGAATTGCAGCACGCCAGTCCTCCCTGTCCATCACCAACACCCGGAATTCACCCAAACTCACGTCCATTGAGTCAGTGATGCCATGCAGCCATCTCATCCTCTGTCGTCCCCTTCTCCTCCTGCCCCCAATCCCTCCCAGCATCAGAGTCTTTTCCAATGAGTCAACTCTTCGCATGAGCTGGCCAAAGTACTGGAGTTTCAGCTTTAGCATCATTCCTTCCAAAGAACACCCAGGATTGATCTCCTTTAGAACGGAGTGCCTCTCAAACCACACGTTCCTCATACCTAAAATTTGAAGACTCATGATTTTGTTCCTGTATACCCTTACAGTGACAATAAGCAATCGGTTCTAGTATGTGTGAACATTTAGGTCCATTGAGGAATAGTTTGAAAAAAAGAGAAACTGGCATTGAACACATATACAAAAGGGAAGACACATGATCCACAGACGAACAGTAGAGAGTTTGCAGTAAAACCTCAGGAAATAGTAACAGTGGTAGAGATAACCACCACTGTAGTTATCTGTAGTTAACTGTAGAGATGACTGGTTGAAAAAGACCCTGATGCTGGGAAAGACTGAAGGCAGAAGGAGAAGGGAACAACAGAGGATAAGATGGTTAGATGGCATCACCGACTCGACGGACATAAGTTTGAGCAAGCTCTGGGAGTTGGTGATGGACAGGGAAACCTGGCATGCTGCAGTCCATGGGGTCATGAAGAGTTGGACCAGACTGAGCAACTGAACTGAACTGAGTGATAACTGTACCACTGGTTTTTGAAGTATGTGGGCTGCTGGTTTGAGAGTTGCTGGTGGAGGTGATATGAGGGAGATTGCAGGACACTGGCAGAATATATGTAAATTCAGTATGTCTTATAAGTACATATGAATTAAAAACTGAACACAGAGTTTAAAGAAGAAATACAGATTGAGGAATTGTCTTTTGATGTTGGAGGCAGAAGAATGTACTGTTTGAATTTGGGTTCAAATTACTAGTTCAGTTCAGTCACTCAGTCATATCTGACTGACCATGTGGACTGCAGCAAACCAGGCATTGCTGTCCATCACAAACTCCTGGAGTTCACTCAAACTCATGTCCATCGAGTCAGTGATGCCATCCAACCATCTCATCCTCTGTCATCCCCTTCTCCTCCTGCCTTCAATCTTTCCCAGGATCAGGGTCTTTTCCAGTGAGTCAGCTCTTCACATCAGGTGGCCAAAGTATTGGAGTTTCAGCTTCAACGTTAGTCTTTCCAATGAACACTCAGGACTGATCTTTAGGATGTACTGGTTGGATCTCCTTGCAGTCCAAGGGACTCTCAAGAGTCTTCTCCAACACCACAGCTGAAAAGCACCAATTCTTCGGCGCTCAGCTTTCTTTATAGTCCAACTCTCACATCCAAACATAACTACTGGAAAAACCATAGCTTTGACTAGACTGACCTTTGTTGGCAAAGTAATGCCTCTGCTTTTTAATATACTGTCTAAGTTGGTCATAGCTTTCCTTCCAAAGAGCAAGCGTCTTTAAATTTCATGGCTGAAGTCACCATCTGCAGTGATTTTAGAGCCCTCAAGAATAAAGTCTGCCACTGTTTCCACTGTTTCTCCATCTATTTGCCACGAAGTGATGGGACTAGATGCCATGATCTTAGTTTTCTGAATGTTGAGCTTTAAGCCAACTTTTTCACTCTCCTCTTTCACTTTCATCAAGAGATTCTTCAGTTCTTTGCTTTCTTCCATAAGGATGGTGTCATCAGCATATCTGAAGTTACTGATATTTCTCTAGCAATCTTGATTCCAGCTTGTGCTTCATCCAGCCCAGTGTTTCTTATGATGTATTCTGCTGCTGCTGCTGCTAAGTCACTTCAGTCGTGTCCCACTCCATGTGACCCCATAGACGGCAGCCCACCAGGCTCCCGTCCCTGCGATTCTCCAGGCAAGAACACTGGAGTGGGTTGCCATTTCCTTCTCCAATGCATGAAAATGAAAAGTGAAAGTGAAGTTGTAGTCATGTCCAACTCTTAGTGACCCCATGGACTGCAGCCCACCAGGCTCCTCCATCCTTGGGACTTTCCAGGCAAGAGTACTCTGCGTATAAGTTAAATAAGCAGAGTGACCATATACAGCCTTGACGTACTCCTTTTCCTATTTGGAACCAGTCTGTTGTTCCATGTCCAGTTCTAATTGTGCTTCCTGACCTGCATACAGATTTCTCAAGAGGCAGGTCAGGTGGTCTGGTATTCCCATCTCTTTCAGAATTTTCCACAGTTTAGTTAAAGGTTTTGGTGTAATCAATAAAGCAGAAGTAGATGTTTTTTTCTGGAACTCTCTTGCTTTTTCCCTGATACAGCAGATGTTGGCAATTTGATCTCTGGTTCCTCTGTCTTTTTAAAACCAGTTTGAACATCTGGAAGTTCATGGTTCATGTATTGCTGAAGCCTGGCTTGGAGAATTTTGAGCATTACTTTACTAGTGTGTGAGATAAGTGCAATTGTGAGGTAGTTTGAGCATTCTTTGGCATTGCCTTTCTTTGGGATTGGAATGAAAACTGACCTTTCCCAGTCCTGTGGCCACTGGTGAGTTTTCCAAATTTGCTGGCATATTGAGGGCAGCACTTGCACAGCATCATCTTTTAGGATTTGAAATAGCCCCGCTGGAATTCCATCACCTCCACTAGCTTTGTTCATAGTGATGCTTCTTAAGGCCCATTTGATTTCACACTCCAGGATGTCTGGCTCTAGGTGAGTAACCACACCACTGTGGGTATGTGGGTCATTAAGATCTTGTTTTGATCTCTCAACCTATACCTAACTCCTTAAGGAGTTTAGGCCTTTTCCTACAGGAAGAAGGGCCACTCCTGTTTTAAACTGATATGGGGAGAATGGATTGGAAAGAGGTCATGTCTGAAGATGGGGGAGACTAACCAGTGGGAAGACTATTGCAGATGTTCAAGTTTAAGAGCTTGTCTGAGGCAGCAGTGTTGGCAGTGCTCAGAAGGGAGGAACAGAGAAGAGGCTCTGAAGATTAAACTGAGAGTTCCTGATTAATGTTGGCCACGGGGAGTAAAGGAGAAGGAAGTGAGGAAGCCTCTCAGGTTTCTGTCTGAAAAGACTGTATGACTAGGGGTACCAGTCACAATTCTATGAATACATGTAAAGAATACATGTACAGTTCTTCTGTGTGTTCTTGCCACTTCTTTTTAATATCTTCCGCTTCCGTTAGTTAGGTACATACCATTTTTGTCCTTTATTGTGCCCATCTTTGCATGAAAGGCCTTCCCTGGTGGCTCAGAGGTTAAAGTGTCTGCCTGCAATGCAGGAGACCTGGATTCAATCCCTGGGTCAGGAAGATCCCCTGGAGAAGGAAATGGCTACCCACTCCAGTATTTTTGCCTGGAGAACCCCATGGACGGAGGAGCCTGGTGGGCTACAATCCACAGGGTCGCAAAGAGTCGGACACGACTGACCGACTTCACTTTTACTTTCACTTTCACTTTGCATGTAATGTTCCCTTAATATCTCTAATTTTCTTGAAGAGATCTCTAGTCTTTCCCATTCTATTGTTTTTCTCTATTTCTTTGCACTGATCACTGGGGAAGGCTTTCTTATCTCTCCTTGCTATTCTTTGGAGCTCTGCATTCAAATGGGTATATCTTTCCTTTTCTCCTTGGCTTTTCACTGGTCTTTTCACAGCTATTTGTAAGACTTAGACCTAACACTGTGATTTGGGGAAATTATTTAATTTTTTAAGTCTCAGTTCTCATCTGAAAGATGGGGGTTGTGATAATATTAATCCAACAAGGAAGTTAGGATTCAGAAAGTCTCTAAACACTTTGCTGGTAATTTACAAATAGCAAACATCTAGTAAGATTAGTTCTTGCTGTTGGTGGTGATTATTAATATATTGTTTCTTTTCTTCAGTCAAGATAAGTGAATTTACAGATATTTCAGTCAAATTTAGGAGAAGAGCATCTTCTTAGCTGGCAGGTTATTGCCTACTTAGAATATGCTGCCTTTTGTTATCTTATTCTAGGGAACGTAAAATATTGTAGAGTTTCATAAGTATATCCCCATCTCTTTCCTCACCTATTTTTCATGTGCAGGTTTAAGTTCCTACAGAATTTATCATGTAACTGAAAAATATATTCTGCAACTAAGGAGCTATAGAGTTCCAGAAATCCTTGATTTCATTACCTGATTTATGAATGTAATAATTGGTAACATGCCAATTTTACTAATAATGCTTTTAAAGTGCTGAAACGTTTTTCATATTATCCCTATTGTCATGTGTACCCTGTTTTCTCTTTCTTGATATTTAATAATTTTTTGTAACTAAGATAAATAGTTTGATTTAGCATCCTCTATTATGAGTGATGTGTTAGAGGACATTCCTTACGGGACACTTTCCCGAAGCTCACTTAAACTCCTCTGTCCCATGCTCCCATAAGCCCTGTACATTCCCTACTTCCCTCCCTCCCTGCCTCTTCTCTCTCCCTCCCTGTCTCCCCATCTCTCTCTTTCCCCTTCTCTCTCTCTATCCTTTTAACTTTTCTGCCCTTTAGCCTTGATAGTAAGAATAGTATCATGCAGCATCAAACAGGAAACGGCCAGCACTCAGTAGATACTCAGCTAGGTTTAGTTGAGTGAGTGAATGAATGCTGCCCTCTTGCATCATTTATCCAGTTCTGAGACCGGGGTCAGCAGTGTACCAGTAACTTATTCAATTAGTTATTCATTTTAAAAGGCCTCTAGGAATATAAAAAATAAATAAAATTTAACGTAGAATTAAATAGTAACCTAATTCCAGAGACTGCTGTCTGTGAAATAGCTGTCTTTCTAAAGTTTTCTGCCCTCCTTCAAATGCCAAATGCCTTCCACTAGTTACCTGGTTGCTAACTACACGGTAGTGTACCTACGGTGCCAGGTTCAGTCTAGAAGACTGAAGAGAAATCGTGATAAAACTGTCTCTCATTCAAGGCCTTTAATTCAGAGCTGCAGATCTTAAAGCCTCAACTCTTAAAGATTCTGTAGGTAAAAAAAAAATAAATAAATAAATAAATAATAATAAAATTACTTTTTAAGAGTAAAAAAAAAAAAAGATTCTGTAGGTGATGTTAGGGAAAGGAATAGTGTAGACATGAAAAAGTTTCATCATGTATGTCTAGTGATTGAGCATTCATCTCTTTGTTCACAAGAACTTGAATTATGATACACAACTGTGTAATAAGCAAATGATAGACATAAATCAAATCACAAATTGCCACCTGGGCCACCCAGCACATGCTGTGTCAACCCAACGTGAGACTTACCTTCTCACATGACAAATAGAGACAGGAAAAAGTTTGCAGGTGCAACAAGAAGCAGCTAAAAAGATTGTCCTGCATCACCTGTAGCCTCAGTATATACCATTTACCTCCCAGTGTCATGACTCTTGGCCATAGGTCACATTTGAGACTTAGAACCTTAACCCAGCGTGCTGCAGCCTCCCCCCTGCCCCGAGTTCCCCTAGAGTTGCTGCCATTGGCCACTGTCCAAGAATGAGGTTGCACAGCTGTCCTTACAAATGAGTTTCCCCCATTCAAGCCAGAAAATGGGGAGTTTGAGCTGCTTTGTAATACTCTTTGCCTCTGGGTTGCAGAAGCTATTTAAGATGTAATAAAGTATCTTGCTCTCTGGTACTGTGTATTTTCTTTTTGAAATTATGTAAACATCTTTAGGATCCTTTTAATGCAGGAGGCGATAAATCATTCTTCTAAAGGGAGTTGATTTCAGCTTTTTTCCTCTTTCTTTTTGTCTCTCCCAGACACTAAGGATTATATCCTGGAGCCGCTTTCTCTGCCAGAAAGTCCAGGTGGCACCACCAGCTTAGAAAGTTCTCCATCTGTGCCTTGTATTTTCTGTGAAGAACATTTTCCTGTGGTTGAACAAGACAAACTTCTGAAGCACATGATTATTGAACATAAGATTGTCATAGCTGATGTCAAGTTGGTTGCTGATTTCCAAAGGTAAATTTTGTTTTCATCCATAGAAGAATTAGGTTTACTGTTTCATAGTGGAAAGGTATAACTTAATTATTCCTGTAGAAATATGAAAACTCATACTCTTTTTCAGGTTTCAACTTAGCCTTTTTTCAACTTTGAGCTTATTTGTATTCTTTAGCAAGTTTTATTTAAAAATGTTACATACTGTTGTATTTCTACAAATTCTGGAAGCAGATCAACTTTCTAAAGAGTTGATAATACTCCCTTTACCACATCTCATGAAATTTTTGGCATTGTTGGTCTCTATCAGATTGATGTCCTTTTTATATTTCAGGATACACACATTCTCCAGCTAAGTGAGTTCTTCCTGACAGCCCAGAATAAACTTGGTAAAAAAAAAAAAAAATTTTTTTTAAGCCACCCAAAGGGAGGTTTGGGGGAAAGAGGATCTTGGATCTTAAGTGTTAAGATAAAGTTGAAAATCAGAAAAAGACTGAGTCTTTGAATAACCCAGAGGGGTATAAGGGGTATAAAAGGAGACAGCAGCTAAGATCAGTGACTGAGGTGCTCAGAGGAAGAGGGTGAGGAAGATGAAGAGAAGATAGGTGTGAGTGGTTGAGTAACTGCCAACACTGGACATGGTGAGACATGTAGGAACCTAACCGGTATAGCCGGATCCTGAAGGGAGCTGGACCTGCTAATTCTAGACTGATTCTTAGAAGTGATTGTCTAAGAGACATGCCTTCTCTTAAGCAGGTGTAATGGAGTAGTTATGTATAGGTCATTATTAGTTGAAAACACCATGCAAACAATATAGTGGTAGTTAACTAGCTTAGTATAGTTACTGAAAGCACACATTTTGGTGTATCTGGTAAAGTCCCATTTTGAGATGTTCTGCATTGATTTCCCTACAGAACATTAGAGTAGCCCAGATATTGTAATATCCTTGCATCTAAATTCTGTATCTGCCAGACTACATTATTCTTAGCAAGCAACTTCTTTCTTAGGATGGGTTTTGCAAAGAGCAAGCTGTATTATTAAGAGTGGACTGTGAAACCCAGTCAGCCTAGGATTGAATGCAGACTCAGTGACTTTCTTACCATATGACTCCCAGCAAGCTACTTACTTCTCTAAGCATCAATTTTCTTATCTATAAGATGGGGGTAACACCAGCCCTCATAAGATTGTTGAGCTTTATATAAAAACAGGGTATGTGTAGCACCAACTAGTATCTGATATCTTTCATACCCAATAAACAGCCAAATTTTTAATTATATTTTGATTACAAAAGATATATTTGAAGTCTTAGTTTTCTGCAGCTAGAGCTTAAGTTTTCAATAGGCATTTGTTGCTGACCTGAAGATCTAATTATGGTTTGTAAAATTTGTTTTGAGAAATATTCATTTCAGATTCTAAGTACTCTAAACTTCTAGAGTAACAGTTTGTTTTTTAAGGACAAATAACCACAGTGCCCACAGGGGTAATATTAGCTATTCTGTAGCCTTTTTGTCCTTCTCAACTGCGTAGCACCTGTTCTGAATGTCTGCTGTGTGCCTCCTGTGTGGTGGCTGCTTTTATCCACTTAGCATTGCCACTCAGCATTTGAGTAGACTTGGGGCTGTATGCTTAGGGGCATAGAAAGTTATATGAGCAGTATATGTCACCAACTCCTAGAATGAGGTTTTTTTTTTGGCCCCACCATGAAACACTTGTGGGAATCTTAGTTCCCTGACTAGAGGTCAAACCTGGGCCCCTTGCAGTGGGAGCATACAGTCCTAACCACTAAACCAGCAAGGAATTTCCTAGAATAAACTGATTTTTACAGGTTTCAGTGGAAAAACTGTGCTTCTCATTCTCATCCATTGTTCTTTGTTTTCAATTAAAATATTTGTATGTGTATGTATGTATGTATACACGTGTGTGTATATGTGTGTTTGGGGAGTTTTCTCTGACATGATACAAAGTTACGTGTAGTCAGATCTGTTGATTTTGCTTTAGACACTTCTTAAGCTAGAGAGCTTTGAATTGTTTACATATTCAAATAACCATTGATAGGCATATCAGCTAAGTTATGCTTTTCTAAATTTTGTATCACTTGGCTTTTCTTTGATGTAAAACTATATTTCTTTACTCTTTTTTGTGATATAAATGCAAATTCTCCCTCAGAAATTGCAGGAAAATGTGATGATCAACCAGTGACAATTGAGTAATGTTGAATTTTTCTTTCTTTTCTAAAATCTGTAGGGAATGTCTGAATCAGAGTTTGTATTTTATCCTTTGTACTTATGTAAGATAGCTGAGTGGCTATATTTGTTCTAATCAGTCTCTCTTTTTATCATTGTTGTCAATCTCATCTGTATGTGGGCAGGAAAATCAAATTATTTGCTAGGTCTCAGGGCTTAAGAGTTGATCAAATGTTAAGATCAATCACATTCTAAATGCAACCATGTAATAAAATGGATGCTTTAATTGAAAAAGATGTTTGTCTGATAGAAGTGCTTTCTAAATAAAATGTGTAGTTAGTATGTACTTTAAATTTGGAAATCTAGATTTTCCTTGTCAACTGTCCTAATTAAATTAGTTTCATTCTCAGAAAGTAAAAACATGATTAATTCAAATTGACCAGGAATGTATATGAATAAACTTTAATACCTTTTAAAATATTCAATCTCCTTTAAGTATTACCTGCCTGCTGTTTAAGTAAACTAAAAATTCCTCTCCAAAACAGTACAAGCATTGACTACTATGATCAGAATTAAACTGGAATCTTCTCAGCATTATATGACTTTTTCTCAACAGTTATTGAGGGGAGGAAGGGACAGTGAGAAGTTCAATTGGCATGAATTAATTCACTCAGAACTGCTTTATAGGTTGAATAATTATATGTAATAATTATTATATATGCTTCCCAGAGAAGAGTTGTTGCTTCTGAGTACAATAAGTAATAAAGATGATAAATAATAGATAAGAGATGCACTTACCTCATCCTTTGTAAGAAATAAGCTCTAAAGTTTCATGTGGAATATATTTAACATTTTCTTTATTGGAACAAAGTAACAGTAAAACTTTCCAAGAGCAAATAAACAAAATCTCTCCTTTGATCCATTTATTAACATAGCTATTTATATAAGCTATTTGCTAGCTTTATGCAGTAGATAAAATTTTTCCAGAAGAAAAATGTTAACGCCTAATTCTTTGCTCCTTTCTATATTAGATTCCACTCATTCCATGCTACTTAATTAACAGCTATATCTCAAATCTTCATGCTTCTGTCAGGATCACACCAGTTACAATGGGGAGTTGGACAGGGAAGACGATATTACTACAAAGATTTCTGGTTGGACATGATTAAAATTCTTTGAAAGAAAGTATTTGCTGATGACCAAATAATTACTTTTATGACTTTTTAATAAAATATGAAATGCTGTAATAACTATCCTCCAAATAAAGGGTTCACACCACATATTATTTCTTGGCTTCCTTTATGTATTGGGTGGCTGCAACTGTAGCTTTAAGTAAACTAAAGAAGTAGGGAAAAAATGAAGAAGTACTAAATGATTTCTTAACATGGAACAATAAGTTTTAGTGGGTAGGAAAATGCCAGAAATGCATGTGTTGAACATCTGCTATCTTTAAGACATCTCTCGGTTGAATACAATTTATCTGAATGTTTGTACCAACCACAGGAAAATGGATATATTGACACTTCCTAATTGTGTGGTAAACTAAAAGTACTATTATGTGATAACTGTGATGCATCTTAAATCTAGACTTAGGTCAAAATTTTGTTTTAGTTCAGATCTATTCATTTAGTATACCATAAGGTATGATAATGTATTTAACATATATGGTAGTTACGATAATATTTCGCTTTTGTAGCATGATTGTTTTCATTTGATGTTGGTGTCACCCAGCCTTTGGTCAGGAGGAGACGACTCAAATGACAACTTTGTGTCTATTGGACTGACGTCTTACCTGCATTTTCCTCTTTTCCTCAGAAACTGCCTAACGACATCTCAGAGATGTTCCTAGAGATGGTGTCTAAAAAACATCTTTTCCAGAATTCACAACTACTTGTTCATGGAGCGATAAAATAACTTTTAATGAATGTAAAGGCCTCTAGACTGTGAGCATATAACAACATTTTCTCTCCCTTCACCCCATGGGAAGCCTTAACAATTTGAGGAGCATAGCTGAGGTTCTGTCAGACAGGCTCTCGCCATGATTTTGTCAGCTGTTAGTTATCATGCCCCTCGTGCCTACCACATTGAGGTAAACAGTGATACAAAACACATATGTGACACGAACCGTCTCTTAAAAGACCATGGAGAATAGGAGTGAACATGGAAGTCCTTGGAGACTCGGAGCCATTGATTTTTGGAATCAGGACTTCAGAAGAATTAGTGCCGCTGTAGGGTCTCTCTCTCGGGGTCCTCCCTGGTGACTCAGTGGGTAAAGAATCTGCCTGCAGTGCAGGAAACCTGGGTTCAATCCCTGGGTTCGGAAGATCCGCTGGAGAAGGAAATGGCAGCTCACTCCAGTATTCTTGCCTGGAGAATCTCTTGGCCAGAGGAGCCTGGCGGGCTACAGTCCGTGGGGTCACAAGGAGTCAGACACGGCTGAGTGACTTTCACTTCATTTCAGAGTCTCTCTTGCCTAGTCAAGCAGTTCCAATTCCACAGCCCCAAACAGCCGATGTCAGCTTTCAATACCTACACAGGAGGTTAGGAGCAGTTCAGATTAAGAGCTGCTTTTAGGTAGTATGCTTTTCAGAAAGGGAAGACCTTCCCTCTCCCTTCAGTCTTCATTTCTGTACTTTGGTTTTGCCCTGTCAAAAACTGTTTTCCATGGGCTGTAAGGAAGTTAAGTCTCTCCATGGTCTCTGAGGAAACTCTTCAACTATCCTTTACAACTATTAATATAATCCTAAAGGCTTTCTCCTGCTTCTTTCTTGTTTTGAGGTTCTTATGTAGTTTGGCCCTCAAGTGACACGAGAGACATGATGTTGTAGAAGACTTAAGATTTGGAGACAACAGATCCCAATTTGAAAGGTCACGATTGTGTGACCTTGGGCAGGCAGGGTCTCAGTAACAGCAGCTGCTCATAGTTCTCATCCTCTGATCACTCTGCTCTTCCCCCACCTTAGGCACCTGTGTGTGCCTTCTGACACTACTAATACAGCTGTTGTAACTTGCTCATTACACGTTTGATGAAACGTTTTCATTGTATTTGTTGTTGTTTTGGATGCCAGGATTTGTTTGGAAAAACAAATTCTTTATTACTCTAGTTTTAGCTAAATATGTTATTTTTCCTTATAATAATAGCTGCCATTTATTGAACACCCAGAATGGTGGGTGCTGCTTTACATGTATCGTCCTTTTTAATTATCAACAATCCATTTTGCAAATGAGTAAGCCAAGTTTCAGAAGTTTTAAAAACCTTTCAATTCAGATTCATATCTCTAAAGGCAAAGGCCCTGCTTCTCTATTCACTGCTGCCTGTGGGGCTGGTGTAATCAGTTAATGAAACATCAACTGTGAGGGTTTGACTATAGGTTTAATTTGAAAAGCTAAACTACTTCTAGCTCACTATTTGTGCAGGTAAGAGACTCTTACTGTGTTGACTCTGTTACAGAATTGGTCAATGACAGTTCACAGGACAGTCTCATCATTAGTATCTGCTCTTATCTGGTCATCTGCTTCATGCAGTTATCATTGCCTTTTAACAAACTGTAGGCTAATGGGCTGGTGACTATTCGGTTTTCCCCAAAGGATATCACCCACTTCAGTGGAATAGTAATCAGGAGTGATGAACCTCTCCTTGATGTATTCTAGTGGTAGCCATGAGGGAGCTCCAGATAAAATGTGACTCTTCTGTTTTTTTAAGTCAGTTATCTCAGCACCTGGTCCTGTATGAATTTGATTAGTCATGAAAATAGATGTCTGTGTATTTCAATTTGGAAGAACGATCTATCTTCTATTCCTGACATCTCTAATGGACATTCTCTTGTGGTGCTTCATCCATGTCACCACTCTGCAACAGAAAATATGCTAAGGGAAGAATAAGAAAAGTGTCTGGGAATGTCATTTTTATTCTCTTAATTCTTCTCTTGCCTTTTATTTCTCTTTCCCCTGGAGAGGGGAAAAAAAGCAACTAGTGGGAAATGGAAAGGAGGAGAATGAGAGTAACTGTGTAGGATAACTGGGAAGTGAAAGGTTGCTGAAGCTGGCCAGGATGGCAAAGGAAATAACAAGTCAACCTTTTATAGGAGCTTTTCCTCTTTCTGTATACTTTGATGGATCTGAAATGCTTTCTGCCCTGATACTTCTAATGTGGAAGCCAGTCAGCTATCCATAGAGTTGTAGTTCATTATTTATACTATTTATGGTTTGAGGGTGAGCTGGAGTCTAAGATACATCATTTTCAGATCTCTTAAAATAAGGTCTAGCACTGTTTTATAAGGAAAGGGTTCTCCCCCTTCTTACCATCCAGGTTGACAGCATGGTTATACATGAGAAGAATGAACTAAAGCATGTGGTTCCATTGTTACACATTATTCTTTTACTTCTTTTACATGTATATTCTATACATGGTGTTGTCATCCATTTATATTTTATATAAGCTCATGTCCTGGTTCTCTCTTTCTCTCAGACCTCTCTCCCAGCACATTTTTTTTTCCCTAATATGTAATGTATGTCCTTTCTATAGGGGACTGTAGGTTTGGGAAATTAAGGAGAGAATAAGAAGAGCTGAAGTACTGGAGGTTGGAGGCTACTTAGAGAACCTTAGAGGAATCTTGAGATACTCTTCTATCTCTTTAAAACATTTAGCGTGGACCTGCTATATGCAGAACACTGCTTGGTGGTGTATCAGGCCATTTAAATGTATTCTTTCTGTGTACTTTATCTGTTTCACTAAGTTCCATCTCTTTCTCGGGTTTTGGTTCCTTGTTGTAAGGTTCTTTTTTTTCCATCGACCATGTATTCTGATCACTTGTCTACTATGTAGTCAACGTTTCCATCTCCTTTCTCCTCCATGAAGGAGATCACATTCTCTTCTTGGTATAATTTGATAAATGGGATTGCAGTTGTCAGTGTAAATCTTTTTAGGTAAATGCAAAGATGAACAGTTTGTTGAATCCTGTCATCTTTCTCCCTCTTTCATCAAATGACACAGGTCTGAGTATTATGCTTTGCTTTTAAATTTAGCCAGTGTCCTTCTAACTCAGCTCATTAGATACAGGAATTGTAAGCTTGGCTATTTTTCTAAAAGCTAAATCTCCCTCCTTTCAGATACAGCATGGGCAATATGGAATTGTTCTATCTTGTTATATAGATATTGAATTTAGACAGGCCTTTTGTTGCATTGTCGTCATGATCTCTTCTTTTGATGTATAAGGTAAACACCTAACTTTCAATTTATTGGAAAACGTGTGATGAAGCCTTTTTAATCACTGTTGCATTTTAAATTCACATAAACACAGATGTGATTTTCAAAAAAACTTCATTATTACATAAAAATAATTCATTTTAGTTTTCCCATATATCTGTTTATTGAATTTGCGGATGGTAAAATGTAATCATTTTCATGCCCTTACAGGGTAATGTTATTTCATTAAATAATTCATGGTTCTGCAGTGCTCTGCTGCCTTTCTGTTTGCAAATTTTTCTAGCAGTTTTCAGTCAACATTTGATTTGTTGCTTTAAGAAAATTAAATGTTCTTATAAAATCCTGTCATTCTCAAGTAAGTAGTTCATTGCATCTTCTCACTGTTCTTTCTTTATGATTGTTCTAAGGTACATTTTATATTGGAGGAAAAGGTTCACTGAACAGCCCATTACAGATTTTTGTAGTGTGATAAGAATCAATTCTGCAGCTCCATCTGGTAAGTGTACATCTTGACTACCATCTTTCCCCTGCAATCCAAAAATTCAAATGAATAATCTTTCTTTAGTTGTAATTCTCTAAAATAATAGCTAAAATTAAATTGTTCTGTTTATATTTTCTAATAACTTCAATGAAGCTAAAATAGAACTATATACCAGAAGAGATTTTTTTAAGAAATAAAAAAATGTTTTTAAGTAAAAAATAACATTCCTCACTTATTTTTCTCATATCTCAACAGAAGAACAAGACAATTATTTCTTGTTATGTGATGTTTTACCAGAAGATAGAATTCTTAGAGAAGAACTTCAAAAGCAGAGACTGGTAAGTAGTAAGAATTATTTTAAACAATGAACAGTATGTTGAAATACAGAATCATTTTTGTTATTGTTCTTTCTGTTTTTATTCTGGAAACTTTCAAACATACACAAAACAGAAGATAATGCATAAAGATCTTAAAACAGAAAAAGTACACACTTGATTGAAGATTAAAGCATTTCATGTTAAAAATGCAGAGAAAATTTTTGGCTTTGTTTTGCTTCCTGGATTATCTCTAAAATAACAACAGAGCTTACACATTTTAGTGTAATTTTAGTTCCCTGACACATGCTAGGGTTCAGCAGTCGTGGAAAAATGCCCTCAGCTAAAATTGAGTTGAATTGATTAACTTTTTTCTCCCACTGGAATGTGCTATGCAAGAGCACTTCTTTTATTCCTCTTTATGAATTAAGCATATAGTTTGATGGTAATACCCTTTCTCATTTTCAACCTTAACAATAAGTACACCAATTTGAAAATCTCAGTATCTTTTCAAAAGATAACAGCATATACAATTGTGAAAATTTTCATTTTCAGAAGTTGAATAGAAATTAGTTAATTTTTTGAAGTTACTAATTTTATTTAAAAGTATCCAATTTTCCATTATTTGTCAATAAATCTCAACTATTACTTGAAAATGACTGGCTCTTTTCTTTTCTTTTTTTAGTATTTACTGAAGTGTACCCTGTATCTTTGGACTTGGCTAGATATGTTGTAAGAGAAAGTTATGATTTCAGTATTTCTGCTAAATCCTCAAGAGATCTAAGAGGAAAATAATTTCTGTCTACTAAAGTCATAAGATTTGAGAAAGTCCCCTGAAGCACATTACATTTTGTAAACATCACAGCTGTTTATTTCTCCCATAGGCAGAGATGGTATTGTTGGATATTGATCTATATATAAGAAAAATTATGCTTTCCCTGTAGCAACAAACCCAATGAAGAAAGAGGACTTCTCTTCTTTCCTTATTGTAATATATAAGAAATCTGCAGAATCAGGATTAAGTTGCTATCATTATATGAATTTTGTTTGGTAGTACTTACTCATGATTTTTTATTTCCATGAATTTTTTCACTCTTATAGTGGTCTTAATCAAGAATAATCAGCTATCATAATCCTAGTACACCTATAGGTTTTTTTTATAAGAACTTAAACGGTACTACTTCGGTGGTTACTCAGTACACAGAATCTTTACTGTATGCCTGTAGATAGATTCAAGTTTCCAGAAATATGTGCATCTATAAAATTGAGATAACCTTTTAAGATTCTGACACCAGCTTTCAGCATATGGGCTCTTTCCTCACACCACCAAGCAATTCTCTGACACCACCTGGATATTCTGTTGATACAGCACAACTCAATCCTGACATTGTCTATCCAAAGACAGCATTAGATGCCACAGGTTAAGGGCTCAGACCTGCAAGACTGACATCCACTTCATATGTTGGTCTGTCCTTCAGTTGGCGCTTTGCAACCCCATGGACTGCAGCACACCAGGCTTCCCTGTCCTTCACCATCTCCCCGAGCTTGCTTGAACTCATATCCATTGAATCGGTGATGCCATCCAACCATCTTATCCTCTGGCGCCCACTTCTCCTTCTGCCTTCTGTCTTTCCCAGCATCAGGGTCTTCTCCAAAGAATCAGCTCTTCACATCAGGTAGCCAAAGTATTGGAGCTTCAGCTGCAGCATGAGTCCTTCCAATGAATATTCAGGGTTGATTTCCTTCAGGATTGACTGGTTTGATCTCCTTGCTGTCCAAAGGACTCTATAGTCTTCTCCAATACCACAGTTTAAAAGTATCAATTCTTCAGTGCTCAGCTTTCTTTATGGTCTAACTCTCACATCCATACATGACTGCTGGAAAAACCGTAGCCTTGACTAGATGGACCTTTGTTGGCAAAGGAATGTCTCTGCTTGTTTAGTATGTTCTCTAGGTTTGTCATAGCTTTTCTTCCAGGAAGCAAGTGTCTTTTAATTTCATGGCTGCAGTCCCTATCTGCAGTGATTTTGGAGCCCAAGAAAATAAAATCTGTCACTGTTGCCATTGTTTCCCCATTTGTTTGCTGTGAAGTGATGGGACCAGATGCCATGATCTTCAGTTTTTAAATGTTGAGTTTTAAGCCAGCTTTTTCACTCTCCTCTTTCACTTTCATCAACAGGCTCTTAAATTCTTCTTTGTTTTCTGCCATAAGAGTTATGTCATCTGCATATCTGAGATTTTCTGGTATTTCTCCTGGCAGTCTTGATTCCAGCTTGTGTTTCAACCAGCCCAACATTTCTCATGATGTGCTCTGCATTTAAGTTAAATAAGCAAGGTGACAATATACAGCCTTGACGTACTCCTTTTCCTATTTGGGACCAGTCTGTTGTTCCATGTCTGATTCTAAACTTGACCTGTATACAAGTTTCTCAGGAGGCAGATCAGGTGGTCTGGTATTCCCCTCTCTTTCAGAATTTTCCACAGTTTATTGTGATCCACACAGTCAAAGGCTTTAGCATAGTAAGTGAAGCAGAAGTAGATGTTTTTCTGGAATTCTGTTGCTTTTTCTATGATACAACAGATACTGGAAATTTGATCTCTGCTTCCTCTCTCTGCCTTTTCTCAATCCAGCTTGAACATCTAGGAGTTCTCAGTTCACATACTGTTGAAGCCTAGCTTGGAGAATTTTGAGCATTCCTTTGCTAGCATGTGAAATGACTGTAATTGTACAGTGGTTTGAACATTCTTTATTTATCTACTTCATATACCATTCACAAATCGAGGTTGTTCCCTGTACTTCTGACCAGCTGACTATAAACCTCTATAAAATGGCTCTCACCACCACCCACCTTCCTTGGTTTTGGTTCACAGAACTCAGGAAGCTAGTTTATTCACTAGGTTACTGGTAATGATACAAAGCATGCTAATGAATGTGGACTGACATCCAGATGAAAAGATACTTAGGGTGAGATACCAAAGAAGCTCTGTCCCTATGAAATCTGAGGCCCACCGAGGCAGCATGTCCAGGTGGCTCAGTGATAAAGAATCTGCCTGCATTTCTGGAGATGTGAGTTCAATCCTTGGGTCAAGAAGATGCCCTGGAGAAAATGGCAACTCGTGCTTGTATTCTGGCCAGGAAAATCTCATGGACAGAGGAGCCTGATGGGCTACAGTCCTTGTGGTGGCAAAATACTGGACATGACTGAGCGACCGAGCATGCACACGTGCAAGGCAGCATGTAGACATGTTCTGATTCATTAGCCTGGAGGCTCTCTGAACCATGTCCTTTTGGGTTTTTATGGTAGACTTCCCAGGTAGTGCTTGGGTTTTTATAAAAAACCTCATTAAATACTTGGTGTGATTGATTAAATCATTGGCCATTGAGGACTATGAAGTTCCAACCTTCAAAATCACATGGTAGGCCTTCATCCTTAAGTTGCCTATGTGCTCTCCAAAAGTCAGTTCATTAACATAACAAGAAACACTGTGGCTCTTAACACTTAAGAAATTCCCAGCATTTTAGGAGCCAAGTGCCAGAAATGGAGACTAAAGCCAAATACATATTTCTTATGACAAATGACAACATCCCTTCTTTTTAGCAACTTTATACTCTGACAAAGTGGTAAATTTGATGAAAGTGAGCATTATGGCAGCTTAAAAGGAAAAAATGATGAAGTCTGTTCATACATACTTGCGTATTCACTGAATTCCAACCTAACTAGATGTTTATACAAGGTGTAATTCATGTCATAAGACAGTGTAGAATCTAGAGAAATAAAGGCAAATGGGTTATCTCAGGAATGGAGATAATGATAGAACATAGGGCTTGTGAAGATTAAGTGAGATAATACATGTAATATACTTACTACAGTAGCTGTTAGGTAGAAAGCGCTCAGTAAATGTTGCCTGTAGTACAAATAACAATAATATTGGCACTTCCCTGGAGCTCCAGTGGTTAAGACTTCATGCTCCCTATGCAGGGGGCATGGGTTTGATCCCTGGTGGGGGAACTAAGGGTCCCACATGCCTCACAGCGTCAGTGTAGCCAAAAAAAGAAAAAAATACAATAATATTGTGTCTTAACAGTGAGATTGATTTGGGTATTTGAAGAGCTGTAGAAAAAGAAGGAAAATGCATGTGGATCTATACTGTTGTTGTTCAGTCACTCCATCATGTCTGACTCTTTGCAACTCCATGGACCACAACACATCAGGCTTCTGTGTCCTTCACTGTCTCCTGGAGTTTGCTCAGACTCATGTCCATTGAGTCAGTGATGCCATCCAACCATCTCATACTGTTGCCCCCTTTTCCTTCTACCATCAGTCTTTCCCAGCATCAGGGTCTTTTCAGTGAGTTGACTCTTTGCATCAGGTGGCCAAAATATTGGAACTTCACTTTCAGCATCAATCCTTCCCATAAATATTCAGTGTTGATTTCCTTTAGGATTGACTGGTTTGATCCCCTTGCTGACCAAGGGATTCTCAAGAGTATAGTCTAGCACCACAGTTTGAAAGCATCAGTTCTTTGGCGCTCAACCTTTTCTATGGTCTAGCTCTCACATCCGTATGTGACCACTGGAAAAACCATAGCTTGACTATATAGACCTTTGTTGGCAAAGTGATGTCTCTGCTTTTTAATACTCTTTCTAGGTTTGTCATAACTTTTCTTCCAAGGAGCAAGTGTCTTTTAATTCCATGGCTGCAGTTACCATCTGCAGTGATTTTGGAGCCCATGAAAATAAAGTCTGTCACTTTGGGAACTGGCAGTGACAACAGGATGTCTTTTAGATATAACAAGCTCTACAAATCAGTAACAGACATTTCCACAAAGAAACCCAAATGATCAAATGAAAACTTTCAACCAAAGCAATAATACACCTTTTTCCTTCTATCAAGTTAACAAGATTTGAGAAGAGTAACAGTAAATGGTGGTAAGGATGTTAAAAGACAAGCACTTTTTCAACCACTTTAAATACTGTGCATTGGTATACTATACCTGAAAGGCACTGAAATGTAGTTTTTTGTTTTGGGTTTTTTTTTTTTTACTTTATTTTACTTTACAATACTGTATTGGTTTTGCCATACCTCAACATGAATCTGCCACACGTGTACACGTGTTCCCAATCCGGAACCCCCCCCCCCCACACCTCCCTCCCCATACCATCTCTCTGGGTCATCCCAGGCACCAGCCCCAAACATCCTGTATCCTGCATCGAACCTACACTGGAAACTCGTTTCTTATATGATATTATACATGTTTCAATGCCATTCTCCCAAATCATCCCACCCTCTCCCTCCCCCACAGAGTCCAAAAGACTGTAATATACATCTGTGTCTCTTTTGCTGTCTCGCATACAGGGTTATCATTTAAACCCATTAACTTGCTTTATGGTAATGGGTATATAATCCATTCTGTATTTGAATGATCTCAACTCAATGTCAGTAGGGTCTCAAGTCCGTGAGAGAAGACCCTCAAACCAGAGTGGCATTTGCCCTCCTGATTTGCATTAGTGATGACTTGCATTGTTATCGTTCATCTTTGCTCTCTCATTTGGAACACTAAAGAAAGGATTTAGTGTAAATACCTTTGTATGATTTGCTCTTAGTTCAAAATGGCTTTGTAATTTCTTTGAGGCAGGAATTATGTCTTGTATTTAGATATCCTTCAGTAGTACTCAGTTCAGTTCAGTTCAGTTCAGTTCAGTCGCTCAGTCGTGCCTGACTCTTTGCGACCCCATGAATCGCAGCACGCCAGGCCTCCCTGTCCATCACCAACTCCCGGAATTCACTCAGACTCACGTCCATTGAGTTGGTGATGCCATCCAGCCATTTCATCCTCTGTCGTCCCCTTCTCCTCCTACCCTTAATCCCTCCCAGCATGAGAGTCTTTTCCAATGAGTCAACTCTTCGTATGAGGTGGCCAAAGTACTGGAGTTTCAGCTTTAGCATCATTCCTTCCAAAGAATACCCAGGACTGATCTTTAGAATGGACTGGTTGGATCTCCTTGCAGTCCAAGGGACTCTCAAGAGTCTTCTCCAACACCACAGTTCAAAAGCATCAATTCTTCGGCGCTCAGCTTTCTTCACAGTCCAGCTCTCACATCCATACATGACCACTGGAAGAACCATAGCCTTGATTAGACGTACCTTTGTTGACAAAGTAATGTCTCTTCTTTTCAATATGCTATCTAGGTTGGTCATTCCTTCCAAGGAATAAGCGTCTTTTAATTTCATGGCTGCAGGCACCATCTGCAGTGATTTTGGAGCCCCCCAAAATAAAGTCTGACACTGTTTCTACTGTTTCCCCATCTATTTCCCATGAAGTGATGGGACCAGATGCCATGATCTTCGTTTTCTGAATGTTGAGCTTTAAGCCAACTTTTTCACTCTCTACTTTCACTTTCATCAAGAGGCTTTTTAGTTCTTCTTCACTTTCTGCCATAAGGGTGGTGTCATCTGCATATCTGAGGTGATTGATATTTCTCCCGGCAATCTTGATTCCAGCTTGTGCTTCTTCCAGTCCAGCGTTTCTCATAATGTACTCTGCATATAAGTTAAATAAGCAGGGTGACAATATACAGCCTTGACGTACTCCTTTTCCTATTTGGAACCAGTCTGTTGTTCCATGTCCGATTCTAACTGTTGCTTCCTGACCTGTATAGGTTTCTCAAGAGGCAGGTCAGGTGGTCTGGTATTCCCATCTCTTTCAGAATTTTCCACAGTTTATTGTGATCCACACAGTCAAAGGCTTTGGCATAGTCAATAAAGCAGAAATAGATGTTTTTCTGGAACTCTCTTGCTTTTTCCATGATCCAGCGGATGTTGGCAATTTGTTCTCTGGTTCCTCTGCCTTTTCTAAAACCAGCTTGAACATCAGGAAGTTCACGGTTCACGTATTGCTGAATCCTGGGTTGGAGAATTTTGAGCATTACTTTACTAGTGTGTGAGATGAGTGCAATTGTGTGGTAGTTTGAGCTAAGTTCATGTATTTTTTATAAACTTCATTTAAAAAAAAATTGTTTCTGAACAAGTAGCAGAGGTATATAGAGTCTAAATGATCTACTTTTTTCCATTTGCTTCTTGACCTCACTGGTTCCTTGTGACATTTATAAGATTTGTCTGTGTTCCTAGGTTTGGTTTTGTTTTTTTTTTAAGAGCTTGACTCCTACTTGACACTTATTTGAACTTTTTCATGTGCACTCTGAAGGGAGAATGACAGAATTAGGAAAGATTCTTGAGGGTTTGAATAGCTTGTACCCCTTCATCCCTTTAGCTTCCTTCTTTAAAAATATTCCCTTAATCTCATCATTCTATCTTAATCTCTTCCAGTAATCCTTTCCCCTCTTTTGTTTTAAATAGGTAAGTTTTCCAAGGTCCCTGTATGCACGCTTATAAATACCATGCTATGGTATTTATAAGCTATGCTGATGGCTTAAATTTGATGCTGCCACAGAAATAGGCAGTCAGAGTCAATATCCATTGATTGGGTTCATCTCCAGCTTTCTTGCTGGTTTACCTCTAAATGCCAATCCTAACTTCCAATATGTTGAACTTTTCCATATGAATCAATGGCACCTTAATTTTAATGTGCCTAAAACTGACTTTCTTTTTTTCTGAACCAGAATTTGCAGTTTGGTTGTTTTCCTCTTCTTACATAATAGCACCACCATTTCCCTGGTCACTCAGTTTGGAAATTTCTGAAATTATCTTTAACTCGTTTGCATACCTCAGTCATTTGTCAAGTCCTGTCAGTTCCAACTCTCAGTCCTGTATCCATACTTTTCTTTGTGCTCCTGGTGCCTTTTATGTTACCTTGTAAATGGAATCACCTGTCTAATCAATTGGCATTGCCTTTAGAAGTTTAATATTAAAACACGTAGTAGATCACTTTATCCTCCTAAAACTTGCAGTGGTCTTTTTCACCTACATATTCTTAAGCTTTTCTGGGCTCAAACTACATTTCCAGTATCTTTCTCCAATTTTTTTTTCTTTCACTTACCCAGGGTCCAGTTTATTCATTCATTTATTTAATATTTATCTTGCACCAGACACTGTTCCAAATGCTGTTGATATAGCAGTGGGTGAGATAAGCCACAGCCCCTACTCTTTTAGAGACTGCACTCTAAGGAAAACACTCCGTATCTCACAGTTACTTGTATGTTAGGTGCTTTCAGGAATATGCTTCATCAGTCAGGAATTCCAACCCCACCTGTGTAAATAACATACCCCTCAAGACATTGCTCAAATACCACACTTTCCACAAAAACTTCCTGATGCTGCCAGTCAGAATTAATAACCTTTTCTAAACTCTATTAATAACAGTATTTAACTTGGCTTTTCAATTACAGTTATTTAAAAACCTTTCTTCCCTACTGGATTAGATGCCTCTTTAATGGTTGAGACTGTCAGGTTCAGTTTTGTATTTTCTCTGAGCCTTGTTCATAAAGTATTAACTTAAATTTGATCCTCAAGTATTGGTGTGGTATTTCTATAGTGCCATATAGCCAGATCTCCTGGATTAAAGGAAGAGAGATAAAATAGCTGAGGCAGACATACTTAATCATGGCATACACTTTTCACTTAAGCATAAAAAAAAATAATACTAGTATTTTTACATTTGCCCACAGTAGAAGATAAATGACACTCATAAGTTCTCAGGGCAAGATATAACTTTTAATTAAATTGGGATGAGGGGAAACATCCATTTAGCTGCATCAAAGTGGGTTTTTTGTGTGTGTATGTCACTATTATAAATGTCAGCCTGAGAGGTCATTCATGACAACTATAAATATTTTATGAAAAATTTAATCTATATAACAATTTGTTCCTCTGGAGAGAAATGGTTTTTTGTTGTGGTTGTTTTTAATGCTATTTCATATATCCCACTCCCCCACCCCATAGTAAAACAGCAAAATGAAATTATATATCCCCACTAAAATTTTTCTCCCTTGTGCCACTTTTCTTTATAGATTTCAGAAATTTTTAATAAAGGATCAAATTATTATATCAGTGACTTTAAAATATATTTATATCTTTCTTGCATAATTCCTAGCTTTGTAGCATAAATTTTATAATTGCATCTAGAGTAACTTTCCCAAATATGAGATGTTTCCCATTGACTATAACATTATTACTAACACTGCAACAGAGATGAAGTTAGCTTGAGTGACCTTTGAGTGATATTAACCTTCATTTTAGTTAATGTTTTCATTTAGGAAACAAATATAAGCACAGTCTGAAACAACACTAAACTGAATCCTAAAGTTTACCACTTTGAACTTCAACAAGAACTTAAAATTTACATGGCAATTTGTATATACATTGGCTCTGTGAGATCACTAAGGCAATACCATTGTCTCTGTTTAGATGGAAAAACAAGTTTCAGGATAGGAGGAGATGTGCTCATGGCCTCAGTTCTGTTCTGTACTAAGTAGAAATGAAAGAGCTCAAGCTCCTGTTATCCAACCCCAAGCACCATTCTTTACCAGGATCCTTTATCAAATTGGAACTTCCTTCTATAAGCAAATGTAACATTTTCAAAATAGACAGTTTTTAGAATTAATAAAAATGGATGAACAGGGAAATAAATAGTAGTATTCTGTTTCCATTGCTAAGATTTTTTTTTTTCATCTAATTTCTTGTTATCTTAGGTCAGTGGTAAATAGAAATTCTAATCTCTTTCAGCGTAAGCTACTTATGGCCTTCCCCCGTGGCCCAGCAGTAAAGAATCTGCCTGCAATGCAGGAGACTCAAGTTCAGTCCCTAGGTCAGGAAGATCCCTGGAGGAAGCCATGGCAATCCACTCTAGTATTCTTACCTGGAGATTCCCATGGACAGAGGAGCCTGGTGGGCTACAGGCCGAAAGGTCGAAAAGAGTCAGACACGACTGAAGTGACTGAGCACGAGCACAAAGCCACTTATATTTTCTTTTAAAACTCGAAGATAATTTGTTTTTCAAATTTCTTCTATCTTTATAGAAACATAGGTTATACCTGACTCTAAGTTTAGCCAGTAAGATACTTTCTTAGGTAGATAATGCAATACTGATTCATGCTGATAGCCTCTCTCTTCTTTAGTGTAAAAGGCAAGTAAGTATTTCACAGTCTCCATAGCACCTTTCAATTTTTTAAAGTCTGTCTTTTCTTGCCTAGGTAGGATAGAGTCCCTGGTATCTTTAATACAAATAGAAATTAAGAAACTTCCCTGGCAGTCCAGTGGCTTCCAATGCAGAGGGTCTGGGTTCATCCCCTAGTTAGGCAGCTAAGATCCCATATACCTCATGGCCAAAAATCCAGAACATAAAACAGAAACAATATTGTAACAAATTAATTAAAAATCTTTTAAACAAAAGTTTCATTAAGAAATGTAGGTAATCCAAGTAGTATATACAATAAGAAATAAAGTCTTGAATTTTTAAGCGATTTAATTAATTAAGAAAAAATAGGGCTTTTCTAGGTCTCATATGTTTAACTCTTGCAATTTTTTGTTCTATAGTTCAACTTCTCTTTTTTTCATTGTGATGATCTATTCCATGTAAATGGTTAAAGCTGTATAATTTTTTTTCTCTTCTTGTTAGTTTTTTAAAGATGTTCTCACTATCCTGTCTCTTCCTTACTCTTCAAAAGCCACCTCATGGAGATTCAAAGTAGGAGAAAAATACTGACAGTGTGTCCTGTGTAGCAAACAGATGGTTATTGCGTTCATCTTTGCAGTTTCAAAAAGGGTGGGAGGTACTGATATCTTTCAAAAAGGTGAGATATTAGTCAGATCAGATCTCATGGATTTGGGGGAGTGTGTATCATCATCCAGTTAAAAAATTTCTCCCTGGCTTTTTTGTTTTACTGTCTTCATTTAATCATTGACGTGCATTTTCTTATTCATTTAAGACATCTTGATATTGCCATAAACTTAACTTTTCACCACCTCAAAATGCAGAGAACACTGGATTTTTACATTTAAGAAACTGTATTGTATCTTTGATAATCCTTGTTTTAATGCTGTTATTCCTGCCTCTACCTGCAGAGATGTGTTTTTAAGTATATTGCATGAGTTACATTGCTAACATAAATTCTAATGCTTATATCATCAGATTCTGGCAGGCAGGTTAGTCTTTCCCCAGGTTATCTAGCAATTTTTGACACTTAAGAGAGCAATTCTTTGGGAAAAAGTAGCTTTTTACTTGACCCCAGGTCAGAGAGTTTCTAAAATATTTAAGTTACAGGCAGATTCTGTCCTGAAAGTGGTTGAAACAGGACATCAATATCATATATAAAATTTGTCCATGTTTCCATTTTACTTTGTTACGTACTTGTCCCCTAATCCTTATATTATTAATGTTATTGAGCTTTTTATACTTTAATTTTCTCATTTTGAGTGTTAGATAAAATAAAGGGTATGATAGGAAAAAAATAAGCTTTTACTGTAACTCTTTGAGTACTCACGTGTCCAATTCACATAACTCTAGTATTAAAACTTGCTGATACTTTCAAATTTATTTAAAATAAAAATCCAGCCTCCTTACCAAGATCTCAAAGGGTGGTACCTGTTTCCCTCACCCACTCTCTTTGCTAACTGTGTCCCATCACACTGGCCATGTCTCTGTTCCTCAGATACAGGAAGCTCCAGCCAGCACCACTTACTATTTATTCTACTTGGAATGCTCTTCTCTAAAATCTCATGGCTTTTCTGAAGGGAAAGGAAGAGATTTTGGAGATGGTTGTATCTGAGATAAGCCTTTAAAATGGATCTATAGGCTAATGAATGCCTTTGGAATGCTTCTGGAACATAAAGATATTTAGAGTAATTCAAATGGGTGACTGGAGTGATTTAAGAAAAATTGCCTTCTGTGGAGCATTGATTTAGCTACCAGTTACAGTGTGGATACTCAAAACTTAGGTTGACTGGTTAATTTACTAAAGTCTCTTTTCAGTGGGTAGGAAAAATTTAAACCTATTCTGAATTTGAGATTATGAACAAGAAGAAGTCACAGGTTGTAATGCCCAGTGTAAAACCAAATGTTTAGCTAACTTTTGAGAAATCTTGGCTGAATAAATGGCGTGTGTTTTAGCCAGATGAAGTGTCCATGTCACCTGTTTTCAACCAAAAAATAGACCTGTCCATGTTGTTTTCAAATCCTCTACTCTGGTTGGTACGGGGGATGAAGAATAGGAAGTAAGCAGCAGACTTCTTTGATTGCTTTCTTTATTACCAGCAATGGCTGACGCACCATTCTTCATACCCTGATGTCTGTTCCCCAAAGGAGTGCCAGTCCAGAATCCCCAGTGCTGTGCTTGGAAGTAGCAAATGTTCCCACTCTTATTTAAGAGCACAGGCTCCTCAGGGTTCCATATGTGTATCAGGGGCTTTGTCATTTGGTATGCCTCTGGGTTTTGGTATTGGAAACAAGTTACTTCAGAAGAAAGCTAGTGACTCATTTGTATCAACAGTACAGACCTTTTTCTGCATCTGCCTAAAAAGAATTTTTATTAGTTTTCTTTTAAGCCTCTATTTTGTTGACCGTCTACTGCTTCATTTTTTACCCTGAACTTTAATCAGTAGCTGAAAGCATAAACAAATTCTGTTCCAGGATTTATTCTTCTTCAAGGTGTCTCGTCCTCAAAGATTCCCAAGCACTCATGTTTTATCCATTTTTCTTGTGAGAATCTTTCATAATCCCAGCATGTAAGCAAAAAGTGAATATACTGTGGACCTTTACTGGTCCCTGGATTTAGCCAGGTGTGCAGAATGGGCTGAGGCTGGTGCTGCGGATCTCCTCCATCTGCCTTCTTTCCCTGCTATCCCATCAGCTTCTGGCTAGACCTGCCCCAAGTTTAAAAAGACAGACCTTCATCTGTGTAAATTTTAAGCATTGTAAGTTTTTTAATTTTATTTTTAAATCCTTTTATACCAAAATACATGCCTATAACTTGCTTGAACGTTCTAAGAAAAATGCACTGTCAGACTTGCTTTAAAGCTTCCAAGTTAGGATCTCCCAGGTCTGACTTTATATCCAGCTCTTATACCACAAAACACTCTTGTACAGTCAGAAAGAACTCAGTAATACTCTAGTTTTACTTCTTAGTATCCCTGCCCCTATCCCCCAGCAGTGCAGACCTCTGCTTTGTATCAGTGTGGTACCGCGGTCCCTCCCCCAGCCAGCAGCTAAAGAACTGACAGAAACTAGCAAGGTCCCAGGAAGCAAACAGATTCGAAAACAAAGGCCAGAAGCGGAGTTTTAATAAAGTATTCAGACAGTAATTTGAATAGAGCATTTATGTGACACAAACAGAACTGTGTTAAGCAACAGGGAACTGAACATTACTTTTCATACAAAGTTAAAAGCACATTGTATTTTCTTCCTGACTGCTTGCCCAGTCCTCATCTCTTTGAGAGAGACAAGCTTCATCTAAATTATTTCATCTGATTGATGATTGTCATTTAGAACTTTATTGTTACTTCTGTTTCAGGTACTCCTTTGAAAAAAGTGTATGGATTCATTAACTATTCTAATATATTGTCTATAGATTATAAGGTAAAATCAAGCATGTTATCTGCAGATACTTTTTAAGTTGACTTGTCTTTATACTTAGAAATGTCTCTTAATAGTAGCTTCCTTGATGACTCAGATGGTAAAGAATCTGCCTGCAATGCAGAAGACCCATGTTTGATCCCTGGGTTGGGAAGATCCCCTGGAGAAGGAAATGGCAACCCACTCCAGTATTCTTGCCTGGAGAATTCCATGGACAGAGGAGCCTGGCAGGCTATAGTCGATGGGGGCGCAAAGAGTCAAACATGACTGAGTGACTATCACACCATGGAAGGGCCATTGTTCATGTGTCTTTTCTCTCCTGCCAGTCTTTCTCCCGAGATCTTGGAGGAAGCCTGTGGAAAAGAGCTGGATTCCCTTGTGTCCAGGACTCCCAGGGCTGTTTAAAATTTCAGCTCTTTTCTTCTTTCTTGCCCTTTTCATCTCTTGCTCTGCCAAAGGTGAAGTAGTTCCTGTATCCTTGCCTCTCTTCAGAGTTTGTCACCTTTTGGAATTCAGTTTGATTGCCTTTTGACTTCAGCTTTCTTGGAGTCAAAATAAGTTGTGCAGGGATTTTGTTTGTTTAGGGTTTGTCTTTTTTTTTTAATCCAATTTTCTCTCATTGTAAGGATGTTCTCTTGTGGCTTTCCTCATCCTAAGCAGAGTGAAATTCTTCCTCCCTCTGCTTTATTTTAATTAATATCTATGTGATTCAGTTCAATTCAGTTCATTTGCTCAGTCATGTCCCACCCTTTGTGACCCCATGGACTGCAGTACACCAGGCTTCCCTGTCCATCACTAACTCCCAGAGCCTACTCAAACTCATGTCCATCACCTCAGTGGTGCCATCCAACCATCTCATCCTCTGTCATCCCCTTCTCCTCCCACCTTCAATCTTTCCCAGCATCAGGGTCTTTTCCAGTGAGTCAGTTCTTCACATCAGGTGGCCAAAGTATTGGAGTTTCAGCTTCAGCATCAGTCCTTCCAATGAATGTTCAGGACTGATTTCCTTTAGGATGGACTGGTTTGATCTTCTTGCAGTAAGGGACTCTCAACAACACAAGTCTTCTGCAACACCGCAGTTCAAAAGTATCAATTCTAAGTGATTAAATGCCACTTTTGGTTAAAGTAGATGCTTCTCCTCATTTAATAGAATTCAGAAAGATATGCACACATATGTATTTGTCTACTAAGAGAGACAGTTGGCCTTACTAACTAGTTGTCATGAATAAATTCCAAAACCTATTATTGTTTAATATCTAATCTTGGCCTTTTGACATAGTTATCAGTGAATTATTATATTAGTAAATTGCTATGTTTAATGTACCTTGGTATACATTTTGCTGGAAATTTGTCATTGGAGGATGTGCTAACAAATTACGTCACTCATTGGCAGGTGTTCTTTGGGTATATTCCTGACAGCCCCCAACTTACCCCCTCTCCCCAAAATCAGGGCTGGGCAACTGGTGACACCTTCTTTAAACTTTAATCTGTGTTAAAAATTGTGACCATGATAAATGAGGTACAACTTTGGAGGCTAGTAGTTGGTGTTAGGGGGGTGAGATGGGGAATAAAAATCATTTTTTTAGGGGACTCTTTTTATCTAGTGTGTGTCTGTCCCCTTGAGTCATTTTTGACAAAGAGTTAAATGACTTTCCATGTCAACTCCTGTTCATGTTTAGGACTCTGCAGCTTTCATAAGACAGTCAACTCAGATGTCTCCCAGTTGCCTTCTAAGGCCAGTGGCTGCACATCCAAGTCAGCTTAGAAAAGCAGCAATCAAGCTACTTGACTGGAAGGACAAAGTTGAGAATATTATCAACCAGTATTTATAAAAGCCATGTTCAGGGAAAATTTTTTTAGAGAAGGTCACAGTTTTTCTAGGAAGTCTTAAACTGTCGCCCTCCAGTCAGAAGGAAACAGCTATCTATTGTATCCTGATGGTTCTTACCCTACCCCTCTGCATCGCTCTCACTAAGTTTCGGGATATGCTTTGGCATGACAGCTGGCTTTGAAGAATCAATATGAGACACAGTCTGTTTTGTTTGGTCTCCTTGTTCTAAGTATATGGACTTCACTATAGCTCAAAAGGTAAAAGAAGCTGCCTGTGATGCAGGAGACCAGAGTTCAGTCTCCCGGTTGGGAAGTTCCTCTGGAGAAGGGAATAGCAATCCATTCCAGTATTCTTGCCTGGGGAATTCCATGGACCGAGAAGCCTGGTGGGCTACGGTCCTTGGGGTCACAAAGAGTCAGACACTACTGAGCAACTAACACACATACACATTCTAAGTATATTGCCCATTCTATCACATAGTATACTTATTATTAATGGCTTCTGACTTCCCAGAGTTAGGCCAGACTTCACAAGACTATCATCTCTCCAAACAGCAGCCACAATTGTGGGCTCCCTAAGCTGCCTTCACTTCTGACCAGCTGGCTGCAAATTCAAGAGGTTCCCACTATGCCCCCTCAGGTTCATTAGTTTGCTATAATAACTCAGAAAGCTCAGGAAAGCCTATGTTTATTATTACAGATTTTATTGTAGAAATAAGTCCAAATCAGAACCAGCCAGAGAGATACATAGGGTAAGGTCTGGGAGAACCCCAAACACAAAGCTTTCATCGTCCCCAGGGATGTATTGCTCTTCTGATACATCAGTGTATAATACACACAGTATTATATTATAACAATACACACTCAGGAAACCTTACCTGAGCTTTGGTGTCTAGAGTTTTTGCTGAAACTCCATTAAGTTTGATTGATTGACTCACTGACCACATGATTGAACTCAAACTCCCATTCCCCTCCCCTTCCTGAAGTCAGGCTGATGTCCTGTGGTTCAAAACCCTAGCCAACTGATCACATGTTGGTCTTTGAACATGGCAGTCCCCATCCTGGAGTTATCTCATTTAGCGTAAACTATCAGGTGATGTCAAAAGGCCCACCAGGAGTAACAAAGACACTCCAAACACTCAAGGAATTCCAGGGCTTTAGAGGTTGTCTCCTAGGAACAGGGGACAAAGCCAGCAAAATTCTTTGTTACATGAACTCCTGTCCAACTGTTTCCCTTTTCTAAGAAAGCCAGTAGCCAAAATTGAAGCACCTAGAGGTTTGAATGTGTGGATGTACATTTATATTTCTTTTTTTTTTAATCTTCAATTTGTGTGCCCATCCCACCCTAATTTTTCTTTCTTCCTTTACTAATTTTTCTGCTATATTGTTTTATAACCACTTGAAATACTTAAGACAACAAGATGGAGGTGTAAATTAAATAATCCCAGACACCTCCGAGATAATCCGTGGTTCTAGAAATGGAAAGCATGAGGAATAAGGAGTTCTGCAGCCTTTCTGTGGAGCCTTTGGGCCGCTGTTCTAACTTTGGTTGGGAGATTTGTGGTGTTCTGTATTAGGGAGGAGCGCAACTAGGCCCCTGGAATGAGAATTCCTAGCAGGTTCTGCCATGCTGCTGCCTCTGAGCTGGTTGGGAGGGAACCTTAGAAGTGTGCTCTTTTCTCTCATAGTCACTTGTGTAGCCATTCAGACAGGAAACTATTACGAATCTAATATGTCAGTATCTATGAAATGTTTTTGATATCGTATGAATAACATCAACCTTAGTTTTACTTCCTTATGTTAATACAAGCTGTTTCCATTGGATTTGTCATTTAAGCATCAGTTTTTTCTTTCCTATATACAAATACTTACCTAATTGACATTTTCTAAATTGCTTCTTCCCAAACTGGCTGATTTTTATTATTTCCAAACTAACTCACAAATTTCATTTTCTACCTCCATGTCAGTCCCCTATGACTACGTTGCATGCCATCTGCTGTGTCTGCCGTTTCATTAATGTTTCCTCTGCTTCAGCTTATGAATAAAGATGCAACACTATGTGCTGACCCCTTTGCTACCATTCTTGACATTTTAAACAAATCGCACAAACATACAGCTTGTTATTATGGCTCTTTGCTTAATACATCAGCTGATGTTGTATTCTTACAACTATGGTTTTTATCCAAGCCTATTTTGTAATGAAAATTTTATCTGATTTCATCAGCCACTTTGAGAGTTCAAACAGATAACATCTGTGACATTCTCTTCATCCCTCTAGTCTGTAAATCCATGAATAAAATCTAGTATATCTACCTAGTATGGGACTTGTTTAGAAAAAAATAAAACCACAAAAATGATGGCTTGAATGTGCCATCAAAGATGTCATAGAAAACATCTTTGTGATGCTTTCTATGGATTGTCTCCAAAAATTATATTTTTCTATTTGTAAATGACTTCAAACATAGCTATCATTAATCCTAACCAATACCAATCATACCAAAGGAAGAAAAGAAAAAAGGAAGGAAGGGCAGGAGGAAAGGGAAAAAAAGAAAAAAAAAAGTTCTTATTTAGTGGCAGCCTACTCCAGTATTCTTGCCTAGAGAATTCCATGGACAGAGGAGCCTGGTGGGCTACAGTCCATGGGGTCACAAAGGGTCAGATACGACTTTGCCTGTGTGTACTGAACTGTAACTTCCTCCAATTTTAAAGGAAAACTGGAGAAGGAAATGGCAACCCACTCCAGTGTTCTTGCCTGGAGAATCCCAGGGACGGGGGAGCCTGGTGGGCTGCCGTCTGTGGGGTCGCACAGAGTCGGACACGACTGAAGCAACTTAGTAGTAGTAGTAGTAGTATTTGTCACAAGTGTCTTCCACTCAGTTTCTTCCTCACTAATACTTCATCAGCAGTGATCAACATGTATGCTACAGAAGAAAGAAATCCTTAAAGCTCTGTATTGTTTCATCTCATCATACCAAGTTAGCAGCAATGGAAATAAGGGTGGAGGGGCATAGTGGTGATGTGGCTCTCTTTCACCTAGATTTGCTAACCATTCAAGTGGTCTGAGTAAGTAGACCTCATTGGAAGCAGAGTACTTGCATTCAACAGTTATTGTCCATATACTTTAGAAGACCATTATTGAGTTGTGAAAAACTTCCCTTTTCCAGACATCAGAGTCGAAGTACCAGGCTGTTTAGTTATTTTGTGGTTTATGATTCAGAGGGTGGGGGAATTGGATTAAAAAAAAAAAAAATTGGGTGGGGGGTGGGGATTTGGAGGCAGAGCACCTAACAAACAAATGAAATGTGTGAACCTAGGAAGGTCTTGGTGGGAGCTGGGGAAGAGATGAACAGTAAAAGACATACTTGAGGCAGTTGAAGAAATTTAAGTATTACCCAGGTGTTAGGCACTACTTTGGAATTATTAGTGGCACTGTGGTTGTATATAGGAGAATGCCCTTATTTTCAGTAGAAGAATGCTGAAGCATTTAGGAGTGAAGTGTTGTGAAGTCTGCAGGTTTCTTACTTTCAAATGGTTCAGCAAAGCAAGAGGTGTTTAGTGCTAAATATATATGTGTCTATGGTGTATGGGAGGGGAAGAGAGAGAGAAGCTGTGGCAAAATGTGAACAGTTATTGAGTATAGATATTCGTGATGGACAGAGGGGCCTGGCATGCTGCGGTTCATGGGGTCGCAAAGAGTCGGACACGACTGAGCGACTGAACTGAACTGAACCGATTTGGTATACAGATGTGCATTGTACTAGTCTTTCAACTTTCCTGATTGTGTAAGTTTTCACAATTAAACAAATAAGAAACAGTGACCGAGTTACCTGACTTGAATAGCTTCCAGGTTTACTGACTATTTGGTGTTCTTGACATAACTGTCAGCAGAGCCAATTTCACCAAATAGATAACTGTCTCCTTAATTTGCTGAATTGATTACAAGATGAGGAAAGCTATTATAGACATAATAGTTATGGAATTAAAATAATTTATCTTTCATCTTCACATGATTTATTTTATGTATAAGTAAAATTTGATTAAAAGTATATCAGTATATATTTGGTGTTGCTATATTAAGAAATAATAATTTCCTATTTGTTTTATACTGTACAGACAGACACTTCATAGAGTATGCTTTATTAGAGTGGACAAGAGGGAAAGCATGTTGCCATTATTTTATTTCTTAATATATTTAAAGAATAAAACAAAAACAATTACATTCTACTTCAGTATACTTAGATTCCTTAATTGTTGGATTTATCATTCTAGTTCATTTCCATATCTTGACTTGCATCTCCTGTTTTTCTCAAAAAGTCCTCTTAGTGACAAACATGTAACTATGCTTTTAAGATATGTACTTATTAAAGGGCTTCCCTGTGTTTTGCTGAGAGTTTTCACTTTCATCTTAGGTTCAAAGGATTTGTTAACAAAATAAGTCACTTTTTAATGTCATACTAACATTAAAAGAAAATAGGGAATAGAAACAACAGAGGATATATATCACCAAATTGGGTGTTGACCAACATCCAGGCTTAAGGGGATGCAGCACGGAAATCCCGTGCTACAGCACATCTGGAGTCCCAGTTGGGGAAGGTTCCCAAGCAGTGCGTCCGCTCTGTGGGTGAGACTTCAGAAAGTTTGGGGTTCCTGGTTGTAATCTCAGGATGCAAACTGATAATATCATCAATCTGTGAGCAAATTGCAGCTCTTAGTTCATTATAATGCTGTTTTCTCTATCCTGTAAAACTTGAGTGTTAAGCCTGGGGCTTGGTTGGCCAAACCCACTTCAGGGGCTCAACAGTCCCAAGATTTGTCCCATATCTTATCTATGGTGCTGCAAGGCTTACACTAACATCAGGGCAGTGTCCATGCAGTTTAGAAGCAAGGTCAGAGGCCTGCTGTGCTTTGTCTCTTAAGACTAAACAAGACTTATTTATTTAATTTCCCCAACATCCTGGTGATCATTGTGAAGATCAGTGATCAATGCAAAGAAATAGAGGAAAACAATAGAATGGGAAAGACTAGAAATCTCTTCAAGAAAATTAGAGATACCAAGGGAACATTTCATTCAAAGATAGGCAAAATAAAGGACAGAAATATTAAGGACCTAACAGAAGCAGAAGATATTAAGAAGAGGTGGCAAGAACACACAGAACTATACAAAAAAGAGCTTCAAGATCCAAATAACCATGACAGTGTGATCACTCATCTAGAGCCAGACATGCTGGAATGTGAAGTCAAGTGGGCCTTCGGAAGCCTCACTACGAACAAAGCTAGTGGAGGTGATGGAATTCCAGTTGAGCTATTTCAAATCCTAAAAAACGATGCTATGAAACTACTGCACTTAATATGCCAGCAAATTTGGAAAACTCAGCAGTGGCCACAGGACTGCAAAAGGTCAGTTTTCATTCCAGTTCCAAAGAAGGGCAATGCCAAAGAATGCTCAAACTACCGCACAATTGCACTCATCTCACACAGTAGCAAAGTAATCCTCAAAATTCTCCAAGCCAGGCTTCAACAGTACGTGAACCCTGAACTTCCAGATATTCAAGCTGGTTTTAGAAAAGGCAGAGGAACCAGAGATCAAATTGCCAATATCCGTTGGATTATCAAAAAAGCAAGAGAGTTCCAGAAAAACATCTACTTCTGCTTTATTGACTAAGCCAAAGCCTTTGACTGTGTGGATCACAATAAACTATGGAAAATTCTGAAAGAGATGGGAATACCAGACCACCTGACCTGCCTCCTGAGAAATCTGTCTGCAGGTCAGGAAGCAATAGTTAGAACTGGACATGGAACAACAGCTGGGTTCCAAATAGGAAAAGGAGTACGTCAAGGCTTCTTCTTTGTCACCGTGCTTATTTAACTTATATGCAGAATACATCATGAGAAACGCTGGGCTGGAGGAAGCACAAGCTGCAATCAAGATTGCTGAGAGAAATATCAATAACCTCAGATATGCAGATGAAACCACACTTATGGCAGAAAGTGAAGAAGAACTAAAGAGCCTATTGATGAAAGTGAAAGAGGAGAGTGAAAAAGTTAGCTTAAAGCTCAACATTCAGAAAACTAAGATCATGGCATCTGGTCCCATCGCTTCATGGCAAATAGATGAGGAAACAGTGGAAACAGTGTCAGACTTTATTTTTGAGGGGCTCCAAAATCACTGCAGATGGTGACTGCTGCCATGAAATTAAAAGACGCTTACTCCTTGGAAGAAAAGCTATGACCAACCTAGACAGCATATTAAAAAGCAGAAACATTACTTTGCCAACAAATGTCCATCTGATCAAAGATATGATTCTTCTGGTAGTCATGTATGGATGTGACAGCTGGACTATAAAGAAAGCTGAGTGCCAAAAAATTGATGCTTTTGAACTGTGGTGTTGGAGCAGATTTGAGAGTCCCTTGTACTGCAAGGAGATCAAACTGGTCCATCCTAAAGGAAATCAGTCCTGGATGTTCATTGGAAGGACTGATGTTGAATCTGAAACTCCAATACTTTGGCCACCTAATGCGAAGAACTGAGTTGTTGGAAAAGACCCTGATGCTGGGAAAGATTGAAGGCGGAAGAGGATGACAGGATGAGATGGTTGGATGGCGTCACCAACGCAATGGACAGTGAGTTTGAGCAAACTCCAGGAATTGGTGATGGACAAGAAAGCCTGACATGCTGCAGTCCGTAGGGTCGCAAAGAGTCAGACACAACTGAGCGACTGAACTGACCTGAACATCCTGGTGGCTCAGTGGTAGAGAATCCGCCTACCAGTGCAAGAGATACCGTTTCGATCCCTGATCCACGTGCCGCAGTGCAACAAAGCCTGTGTGCCACAACTGTTAGCCTGTGCTCTAGAGCCCCAGAGCGGCAACCACTGAGCCCACGTGCTGCAACTGCTGAAGCACACATGCCGTAGAGTCCATACTCCTCAACAAGAGAAGCCACCACAGTGAGAAGCCCATGCACTGCAACTGAAGAGTAGCGCCCACTCACCACAACTAAAGGAAAGCCCTCGCAGCAGCAAAGACCCAGCATGGCCAAAAATAAATAAATAAGTAAAAATTTGAAGATTAGTGTTGAGATATATACTTATTAAAATATATATGCTGTATCAAGTGAAAGCAATTAATTGAAAAAAAGTAAAACTCATCCTCTAATTTCCTTTCCCATAACAATATAAAATTCTCTTTGTAACTCTATTTCTAAAAATTATCAGTTGTGAATTCTTAAAAAAGTACTTTAGAATTTTTAAATTAATAACCAATAATAAATTCCATTTTTTAGGATAACTTACATATACAGTATGCTGTTATATTTGTTTACATAAATATCTTCAGTTCAGTTCAGTCGCTCAGTCATGTCCAACTCTTTGTGACCCGATGAATCACAGCACACCAGGCCTCCCTGTCCATCACCAACTCCCACAGTTTACCCAAACTCGTGTCCATTGAGTCGGTGATGCCATCCAACCATCTCATTCTCTGTCATCCCCTTCTCCTCCTTCCCTCAATATTTCCCAGCATCAGACTCTTTTCAAATGAATCAGCTCTTCACATCAGGTGACCAAAGTATTGGAGTTTCAGCTTCAACGTCAGCCCTTCCAATGAAAACCCAGGACCGATCTCCTTCAGGATGGACTGGGTGGATATCCTTGCAGTCCAGGGGACTCTCAAGAGTCTTCTCCAACACCACAGTTCAAAAGCATCAATTCTTCAGTGCTCAGCTTTCTTTATAGTCCAACTCTCACACCTATACATGACCACTAGAAAAACCATAGCCTTGACCATCTGGACCTTTGTTGGCAAAGTAATGTTTCTGCTTTTTAATATGCTGTCTAGGTTGGTCATAATTTTCCTTCCAAGGAGTAAGCGTCTTTTATTTCATGGCTTAAGTCATCATCTGCAGTGATTTTGGAGCCCCCAAAAATAAGTCAGCCACTGTTTCCAGTGTTTCCCCATCTATTTCCCATGAAGTGATGGGACCAGATGCCACGGTCTTAGTTTTCTGAATGTTGAGCTTTAAGCCAACTTTTTCACTCTCCTCTTTCACTTTCATCAACAGGCTTTTTAGTTCCTCTTCACTTTCTGCCATAAGGGTGGTATCATCTGCATATCTGAGGTGATTGATATTTCTCCCGGCAATCTTGATTCCAGCTTGTGCTGCTTCCAGCCCAGCGTTTCTCATGATGTACTCTGCATATAAGTTAAATAAGCATGGTGACAGTATACAGCCTTGACGTACGTACTCCTTTTCCTATTTGGAACCAGTCTGTTGTTCCATGTCCAGTTCTAATTGTGCTTCCTGACCTGCATAGAGATTTCTCAAGAGGCAGGTCAGGTGCTCTGGTATTCCCATCTCTCTCAGAATTTTCCACAGTTTATTGTGATCCACGCAGTCAAAGGCTTTGGCTTAGTCAGTAAAGCAGCAGCAGATGTTTTTCTGGAACTCTCTTGCTTTTTCCATGATCCAGCGGATGTTGGCAATTTGTTCTCTGGTTCCTCTGCCTTTTCTAAAACCAGCTTGAACATCTGGAAGTTCATGGTTCATGTATTGCTGAAGCCTGGCTTGGAGAATTTTGAACATTGCTTTACTAGTGTGTGAGATGAGTGCAATTGTGTGGTAGTCTGAGCATTCTTTGGCATGCTTTTCTTCGAGATTGGAATGAAAACACCTTTTCCAGTCTTGTGGCCACTGGTGAGTTTTCCAAATTTGCTGACATATTGAGTGCAGCACTTTCACAGCATCATCTTTTAGATTTGAAGTAGCTCAACTGGAATTCCATTACCTCCACTAGGTTTGTTCATAGTGATGCTTCCTAAGGCCCCCTTGACTTCACATTCCAGGATGTCTGGCTCTAGATGAGTGATCACACCATCATAATTATCTGGGTCGTGAAGATCTTTTTTGTACAGTTTTTCTGTGTACTCTTGCCACCTCTTTATAGCCTATATGAAATGCTAATACTAATTGGCATAAAAAGTGTCAGTCTTTTATGCGTAAGGGATAATCAAGTGTTTTATAAACTCCTTTCCTTTGAGAATTTTATTTTGATTTTCAAGAGAGCATTCAAATTTGTAGTGTGTTTGTTGTTGCACCAAGGGTATAAACTTAATTATATTGTTTTTTTAAGACTTTACTGTAATAATTTGTGCATAAAGGAGCTCATGTTCTATTAGTAGAGATGGTGGGAAGCTCAAGGATGCAAATAGAACAGAGCAGTTTTAGCTACTCGCCATTAAAAAGTAGCTTCTTGCTTTACTGCCCTGTCTGTTCCATGCTCCTTCTAATTCACCAAAATGCAAATTAGGCTCTCCTAAGAAGAATTTACACACAGCTTCAGATGTCTACCCTTAGGTTGTACTAATTAGGGTCAACTGATAAAACTTAAATTTGGCCAAAGTAAACTGTAGATGGCTTAGTATCACTGTGGTTTAAACTCAGAAATGTGTTAAGTTTGTGCTGAGTCAAAACCAGGGAAATATTCAGTAAAATATTTCTTTAGCCAACTTTGGGTTATATTATCACCAGCCTGAGAAATATGAGCCAGAAAGATGATTTTAATAAGTGTTAACTGGTCTCATAGTCCAAAAACAGGAGCAGGCCAAGAAGGTATTGCTCAGCCTTACTGCACAGTATTTAAAGTGATCTTTTTCAAGAGCATTATCTGTTGGTTTTTTGTTGTTGCTGCTAAAATAGTTGTAAATATAGGGCTCTGAGATGTGTTTGACGTGAATCTGAGTGAACTCCAGGAGTTGGTGATGGACAGGGAGGCCTGGCGTGCTGCGATTCATGGGGTTGCAGAGTCAGACATGACTGAGCGACTAAACTGAACTGAACTGATACATGTTATCAAGGTTTGTTTTTCCTTTAATTTGACTTTTACTGTCACTTTCAGTTTTTATGTAAGATTCACTTAAAAAGCAATAATTAAAATTTTCTGATACATCAACTTTACTCCCTTTGTTTCCTTTACCCTTATCTATGCACCTGCCACCAACAGAAAGCCCTAAGCTTCATGAGGTAAAAAGTGTTCTTTTATATTTGGTATGTGCCTAAAGTGTTGAGTAAGATCTCTCCATTCTGTATGTCAGAGTTCCAACATACTGAGTCCAGTGCTGTGACTTCTAGAATCCCCATTAAGCTTCACAGCCCCTGGAAACTCCCCTATCAGGCCTCACAGAGTCTTGTCCTATACAATGGTTGTGGTGGTGGTGGTGGTTTAGTCACTCAGTTGTGTCCAACCCTTTCGATCCCGTGGACTGTGGCCCACCAGGCTTCCCTGTTCATGAATTTCCCAGGCAGGATACTGGAGTGGGTTACTGTTTCCTTCTCCAGGGGATCTTCCCAACCCCAGGATCAGACCCATGTCTCCTGCATTGCAGCGGACCCTTTACCACTGAGCCACCAGGGATTACCCCTATATGTATAGAGCTCCGTATTTGGACAAAGATACAAAGAATCCCAGTCCGGGTTTCTTGAGCTCTTCCTCTGAAGCTCTCTTCTCTCTAGTACCTGTCCCACAAATTTCTCTTGCTTTTAAAGTATGCTGAATGCCAGTCTTTTTTTTTTTTCTCCACCAACTGAGGTAGATATATACCCTTCATTTGGGTTTAACTTCCCTGTGTTGCAATTTGGAAAATACTATCCAGCAGAAAACTGGCAATGTATTATTTTTACTCATCCATCACAGTGCTATTATCCATTTTCTGAAAATAGATATAATATATGAAGCAACTTGTTTTATAGTAGTTTACAGGGGAAAGAGAAGTCCAGTATCCATTATTTTCATCATGACTGAAACCAGAAGTTGATTGAATTGATGTTTATCGTGGCAGCTTCTTAGTTTTTTTTCTTCAGTGGATTAATATTTCTAAATGTTTGGCCATACAGTTCCAGAAGTACCAATGAAATTTATTAAGCTTCTAGATACTGCTCCTTTTTAGGCTGTCCTATAAATATTTATAGAATCAGTAATAGACTTTCTGAAGTTCCTATTTTGAGCTTCATGTTAGAAGAGTAGCTGGAGAGTAGTATGCAGATGTAAAATAAGAACAGCATGAAACACTCCCTTTTAAGTTTAAAGAGTTTTCATCTCCATTCAGAAAATAAAGCAAGCAAAAGAGATGATGGTAAAGCAAGTTACCAATTATAGGGGAAGTGAGGTCAGATGCGCTCCTTAGTTACCAGGAGACCAGTAAGTGACCCTCACTGCCCCTTTGATAAGAACAGTCACTAGCTGGGGCCCATGGACTGCAGCACGCTAGGCTTCCCTGTCCTTCACCACCTCCCAGAGCTTGCTCAAACTCATGTGCATTGAGTTGGTGATACCATCCAACCATCTCACTCTGTGTCACCCACTTCTCCTGCCTTCAATCTTTCCCAACATCAGGGTCTTTTCCAATGAGTGGGCTCTTCCCATCAGGTGGCCAAAGTGTTGGCGCTTCAGCTTCAGCATCAGTCCTTCCAATGAATATTCAGTGTTGATTTCCTTTAGGATTGACTTGTTTGATCTCCTTTTAGTCCAAGAGACTCTCAAGAGTCTTCTCCAACACCACAGTTCAAAAGCATCAATTCTTTGGCACTCAGCCTTTTTTATGGTCAGTCTTGTACGTAAAATAGAGGTGAAACAGGGACTGGTTAGGCAGGAGATGTACAGAGAGGAGGAAAACAGCCATCTTGAGTAGCCTGACCTTACACATGTGCAATCTGAATTCTTTACACAAATTTCTGATCTTATCCTGTAAACAGTGCTGTGAGGTAATATTTTCATCTTAAAATTGAAAAAACTAAGTATTACAGAGGTTAAATAAAATATCAAGTACAAGTGAGTTGTAGTTGTTCAGTCGCTAAGTGGTGTCCGACTCCTTGCAACCCCATGGGGTGCAGCACACCAGGCTTCAAATCTAGTTCTATTTAATGTTTCAGAGTCTGAACTCTAACTATTGTACTGCAGTTCAGAACTGACTACATGGCAGAAATGGGAATCAGCTTGGATCTTAAAGAAGAGTTAATATTTATAAGAATGAAACAGCAAAGAGAAATAAAAATCACCTCAAGGAAAAGCAATGTATAGAACCACCTTGACTAGAATGGATGTTACTGGTGCATATTTTAAATTATATGAATTGGAGAGTAACAAGATAATTGTACATGAAAATAATTCTAAGAGGTTTTTCTACCTGCCAAAGAGAGGATGAATATGGTAGAAAAAAGGATTAAAATCAGGCAGACCCTCTAGGAGACTTACTCATAGTAATCTCATAATGACTGACTAAAGACTGGATTCAGGGTGATAGCATTGGGATTGGCGGAGAGAAGTAACATGAAAGACAGATGAAGTAAAAAACATTGATCAGAACTTGATTACAAACTAAACTGCGAATTTCAGAAAGGAGCACATTTTTAGTTTTAGAAGAGAGTGAGATTGGGAGATGACTGATAAAGATAGGAGAAAGGACAAAGTTGGGAAAGGATGGTAAGACCCTGTTGACTTTGTTCCCTGCCGGCATTTAACTGTATGGACTTGGAGTTTAGGTACAAGAACAGGAATGCAGACATTTGAAATATCATCAGTGTTCATTTATTTCCTTTGTGCCTCGCTCCAGTTTCCTCCTAACCAGACCATGACATTTTTCACTATCTAGCTATGCATTTATTACAGATAACATAACGTGTCTGTTTTTCCTTTACAGAAAGAAATTCTGGAGCAACAGCAACAAGAACGAAATGATAACAGCTTTCATGGCACTTGTATGTTTTGCAATGAGGAGTTCCTCGGAAACAGGTAGCTGTTGTGTATGTATTTAAATGTTACTGTTTTTCATCTGAAAACATCAAAATGCTGACAGTGGGTGTTTTAATCTTATATAAAGTTACGTGGATTGGCTCAGTCCCATTTCATATATCCACAGTAATTTTTTTTACTATACCAAACATCAAAGATGGAATGTAGTTGCTCTAAGCAAAGTAGGGGAATAAATTTTTTTAAAAGCCAGAAATAGATTTGTGTTTAATGTTGTAGGGCTTTTTAAAATCCGTTGACAGGCCAAGACCGTGTGCAACAGATGTGCCCTTCTGTATTAACTTGTAAACTCTAAACCTTCAGCAGCTTTTGGTGTTTTATTTTTAAACATTAAAAATGATAAAGATCTAAGGGGGAAAATACGTGGGGAATTGGCAATTCTGTCACCAACCCCAACTGGCCTGAAACCAACTGATATACTCTGACTCAGTTCTAAAACTAACCGCATAGAGTTAGCATCAGACTCCACTGGAGAAGGGATAGGCTACCCATTCCAGTAGCCATTCTTGGCTTCCATTCTTGGCTTCCATTCTTGGGCTTCCCTTGTGGCTCAGCTGGTAAAGAATCCACCTGCAATGCAGGAGACCTGGGTTCAATCCCTGGGTTGGGAAGATCCCATGGAGAAGGAAAAAGCTACCCACTCCAGTATTCTGGCCTGGAGAATTCCATGGACTATACAGTCCATGGGGTCACAAAGAGTTGGACACAACTGAGCTACTTTCACTTCACTTCACTTCACTGTGGGTTTAAGGGCATCATCCCCTACAAGACTGCCCCCTCTTTAGATACCACACAAGTTCAGAAATTCCCTTGGACAGCTGCACTTTTGACCAACTGGCTACAAATTCAGGGATTTCCAGCAATAATTTGCTTAGGTTCATTAATTCACTAGAATGACTCACAAAACTCAGAGAAGTGTTAGCCATAAAAGATACAGATCAGGAACAGTCAGATTAAGAGACACACAGAGCTGGATCCGGTTGGGCCCTAAACACAGAACTTCTGTGCCTTCTCAAAGAATCAGAATCTGTCACCTCCTGGCATGTCAGTGTATTCACGAACCAAGAATCTTCACTGAGTTTTGGTATCCAGAATTTTTACATGCTTCATTATGTGAGCATGCTGCTGCTGCTGCTGCTAAGTCGCTTCAGTCGTGTCCAACTCTGTGCTACCCCATAGACAGCAGCCCACCAGGCTCCTCTGTCTCTGGGATTCTCCAGGCAAGACTACTGGAGTGGGTTGCCATTTTCTTCTCCAATGCGTGAAAGTGAAAAGTGAAAGTGAAGTCGCTCAGTCGTGCCCGACTCTTAGCGACCCCATGGACTGCAGCCCCCCAGGCTCCTCCGTCCATGAGATTTTCCAGGCAAGAGTACTGGAGTAGAGTGCCATTGCCTTCTCCACATACTTAATTTAATTATGGAACTTAGTCTCCAGACCCTCTCTCCTCTCTGGAGGTCAGGGTGGCTCTGGGTCCCTAAACTTTGATCACTTAGTTATTTAGTCTTTCTGGCAATCAACCCCCATTCTGAAACATTCTAGAAGCCTACCACAAGTTACTTTATTGGCATAACAAAAATAATCTTAGAGAAATTCCAAGGGTTTTTGAAGTTCAGTGCCTGGAACCAAAGACAAAGACCAGACAAATTTCTTTTTATACAACAGTACTATTTACAGGTATACATTAATTAAATACAAGTCATGAAGTTGTAACCTCTAGGAAGTGGGAATAGTTTTAATGACAATGTAGAGTGGACAGTCATTCTGCTGCGCACTTGAAGGAAAGCAGTCTTTAGTTTAAAAAAAAACAACTAAGCACAGTAACTGACATTGTTGTCTGAAAAACATTGAAAAGGAGAGGGTAACTATTTGTTTGAATTTAGAAAAGGGTTTGGATGAAGCATCAATGTTGAAAACACCAGTTATGAAGATTTGATACTCATACAGATCAGTTAGCATAGAGGAAAACCTATGCCAAGGCCAGTCATTATGCTTTTAACACTGTCTATTTCAAAGAGATTTACGGGGATGGCAGTGAGGACCAGCTCCCAATCAAAAAGTTTACCAAGCACTGCTACTTCCTTTTAACATGTTATTTCTCATTTAACATTAAGACTATGATTAAACCAGTGAGGAGCCGTGTGACTATTATTAGGAATCTCTAGTATTAAAATTCTACAAATATTTTTGTTTTCTATAGCTTAAGTTTTTGTGATAAATGTACGTACTGATGTGATTTGAAATATATATTCTTATGATTTATATTAAACTCAGGGATACATGGGTATCAGGATATAATGAGTGAAAGTTTGATAGAGAAAGGCAGTCAGCCTGTTGCAGAGACAGAAGGTTGCTTTATCTTGCACCATACAACCGAGTGCATGTGCTTGCATGGGTACTCACTCTTCTCCGACTCTTTGCAACTCCATGGACTGCAGCCTGCCAGGCTCCTCTGTCCATGGAATATACCAGGCAAGAATACTAGAGTGGGTTGCGATTTCCTACTCCAGGGGATCTTCCCAACCCAGGGATCGAACCTGCGTCTCCTGCGTCTTCTCCATTGGTAGGCAGATTCTTTATCACTGCACCACTTGCCACAGCTTTAACCAGTGATAAAGATAAGCAATGTCTTATTTTTATAAAATGTCCCCTTTCCTTCTGCAGCTCTTGTTTATGAAAAGGTCTGTTTATAATGAAAGATCAACAATATAACCTGATTCCAGCTATGCACGATATTAGCAATGTTTGGGGATTATATTTGTGTTCTTCCAGCCTGGGCATAAAAAGAATAGAAAAACATATGGTGTGGATAATTGTCAAGAATAGAAAAATGAGGACATTCTTGCTATCCTGTGTTTATGTTTATTGTAGTGTCATTACTGATGAGATGGGATTTACTTATACCATTTTGCTGTTTACTTTATTTATTAAGCTTTTAAAAATTTCTTTCCTCCATTACTGCCTTCCGTTTTGGTGAGCAGACATTTTCTAGGGCACCATTTCAATTCCCTTGTTTCTTTTACCTTATTTTTTGAGTTATTTTCTAGTGGTCTACTCACTATGCACTATAATTTACTGAGGATTACAATTGACATTTTAACTTAAAACAGTTGAACTCAGATTAATACCATTGTAATTTCAACAATACACAAAAAATTTGTTCCAAAATGGCTTGCTCCTCCCCCACTCCTTTGTGCTATTATTGTCCATAAATTATATCTTTATACATAATAAGCTCATTAACATCTTTGAAATTTTTGTTTCATGCAGTTATTTTTACATCAGATATGGGAAGAAAAGGTTTATAAACAGAAATTCATTTACACTGCCTTTTATATTTGACTATGTGACTACCTTTACTAGTACTTATTTTTTTAATGTATATTTGAATTACTGTCTAGCATTATTTTATTTTATCCCAAAGGATTTGTTTTAGTTTCTTATTGGGCAAGTCCTTTAACAATGAATTTGCTCGGGTTTTATTATCTGGGAATGTCTTGATTTCATCTTCATTTTTTCTCTTGGTATGGGTCTTTGTAATTTATTCTACATGAAGTTTGTCAGACTTCTTCAATGTTTCAGTTAATGTTTTCCATCAAATTTGAGGAGGTTTTAGCTGTTGTTTCTTCAAATATTATTTCTGCCCCTATCCTTTTTGCTTTTGGGGAATCCTATTATACATAGACTGGTAGATGTAGTAATCTCTGAGGTTCAATTTAATTTTTGGCATTGTTTCTTCTTCTGTTCTGCAGATTGAAAAATCTCAATTGACCTTCAAGTTCATTGATACTTTATTCTCCAGTTCAAATTTTCTTTTGGGCCCTTCTAGTGAATTTTTCATTTCAGTTACTATACATTTCATCTCCAGAATTTGTATGTTTTGTTGAATTTCTATCTTTTTATTAGTATTCCCATTTTGGTAAGGGTATCCGTATACCTTTTTTTAATTATTTATTCACAGTTTTCTTTAGTTCTTTGCACATATTTTTATAATCTAATTTATCTTATGATCTTTGTCTGTTATGTCCAACATTTGGGCTTACTCAGAAATAGTGACAGTTTCTATTGACTACTTTCTTTTCATATGGTAGGCCATAGTTTCTTTTCTTTGCATGTCTTGTAATTTGTTTGTTGAAAACTCAACATTTTAAATAATGTGATAACTACAGAAATTAAATTTGTCCCCTACCCAACCAGAGTTTCTGTTGTTGCTGTTTGGGTATTTAGTGAGTTTCCTGAACTGATTCTCTAAAGCATGTATTCTTTGTCAAGTATGGCTGCTGAACATATCTACTCAGCTCAGTGTTCAATAATGATATGGCAGCGAGCCTTAAGAAAACATATCTTCTTTCCTTTGCCAAGGAGTTCTGTGTTTGGCTTGGGACCTATCTTCAGTGCTCCATCAGTTTATAGCTCTGCCTTAACCGTCACTTCCTGCTTGTGTAGAGTCTCAGAGTCAGCCACAGGTGAGAGATTAGGGTCTTCTCAGGGATTTCTTTGGGATGCACACAGCCCTGCACATGTGTGTTTCTAGATCCTTAGAAGTGTGCTTGAACTTTGTTGAAAATCCCCTATGATCATCTCATTCCCCAGATTTTCCTTTTAAGTTTTGTGGCCAACCTTTCATTTATCCTAATTGATACTGCTTCGGGCAAACTGCATTGTTTAACTATGTAGGGAAACCTTTTTTCCTACAATGAAACAAGAGAGAAATATTTGAGAAAGGAAAAATGCATTGGCTTAGCTCCAGTCTCCTAACTTATGGACCCTAGATATCAAGCCTTTAGGTCCTAGGGAAACTGAGAGCAGTAATCTCCCATAAGTACATTCAGGTCAACTCTCAAAAGTGAGAGATCCTAACTAGGGTGAAGTAATCCTTAATCCTCCAAATGCGTTCATAGGCCTTGAACCAGCTATTAATGATTGCTGAATCCTTTTAGGTACAATATAGGGTCTGGATCTAGAGGCACTGAACTCTGCCCCAGTACAGCCTTAAGGTTAGGGGAAGCTCTCCAACCGTCTGCCTCATATAGCCTGCCACTTACCCATCCCAATCCCTGCAAGAGGACCCCACCTCTGCTTCTGTCTGGACCTTCCACAGCCTGGGCCTCATGCCTAGAACCCCTGGAAAAGTCCAGCACTGTCTGAGCTGTCCCTGGGGAATCCCCTTACAGGCCGAAAAGGTACTGTGGAGTAGTCCAGCACAAACTAGTTTTATTCAAATTTGTCTATAATACTTAAGAGGTTGGACAAATGAACATATGAACTATGAGTTTCATAAATGTGTCTATTATATAGTAAAGAAAAAAGTCAAACATTGTCATGAAGGTGGTTGCTAAAGCAGTTTGGGGCCAGCTACGTGTCTAAACAAGTTAGAAAAAATAAACTGTGTAATGTCACTGTACATAGTCTGTCATTGGTATATGTACTAATAAGTCCCCCAAAACTGTCACCTTTGTTTTATGAACTAAATTTGTGGCAAACACAAAGTATATATTTTACACATAAGATTTTTTCTGTGTAAAATTTATATTATATTACATAAATTAAAATTTTCCTTCTATATATGAACTGATCCAAAAGATGGTCATTGTGTATGCAAGTTATCATGACCCTTACATGAAATTAGATATGTGAACTGTGGATTCCAGTTTTGATCCAATGATAAGCTAACTAAATGTCTGTGATCCTGGGTTATATTTGTTTATATATTTCTCTTGAGCAGTCATCTCTTCCTTATTAATTGGAAGAGTAGGCAAAGCACATTTATTTAATAGTTTAAAGGACAGATACTCAATTCACCAGTAGAGTGTAATCCTGCTCAGTGGCAGATTGTGGAACAAATTTGGACTCCCTTTAAAGAACTGATATGTTTACATGCATACTATAACACAGACTTCCCTGGTGGCTCAGTGGTGAAAAATATACCTGCCAATGCAGGAGACGCAGCTTCCATCCCTGAGTTGGGAAGATTCCCTGGAGAAGGAAATGGCAACCCACTCTGGTATTCTTGTCTGGAAAATCCCATTGACAGAGGATCCTGGTGGGCTACAGTCCATGGGAATAGCAAAGAGTCAGACGTGACTTAGTGACTAAACTTCATAACGTATTAACTCTTTCATAGCCCAAATGTGTGTTGCCATGTTTACCCTTTGCTTGTCTTCTAATTAGTATTGTTATCATTATAAATGCTACTCCTGACCCGATTTGTTCCTAGATGAGTTTTAAATAATGTAGATTGCTCAAATTTCTTCCTAGATCTGTTCTTTTGAACCACATGGCCAGAGAACATGCTTTCAACATTGGATTGCCAGACAACATTGTAAACTGCAATGAATTTCTGTGTACATTACAGAAAAAGCTTGACAAGTAAGTACATTTTTATGAAACACAACCTAAAGCTATCTTAATCTTGGACTCCACTGTGAATTTTTAAAAATTAATAGTCAAAAGTAATTAAAGAAATAGGATTTTCTCATTTCTCATGTTGGAGGAGTTCACATTTTGTATGACAGTCCTTATTTTGTGTAGATCATATTGCCTTTTAGTTGCCTTTAAATATAAAGGTCATATATAGCAAACAGTGTATATACCACTGTAAGGTATGTTATATAGGGTATGAAAAATATACTTACCAGCATAAGAAAGAGAATGTTATTATGCCCCTTCCTCATTAGTATCTCCCTGCTGCTACTGCTGCTGCTAAGTCGCTTCAGTCGTGTCCGACTCTGTGCGACCCCAGAGATGGCAGCCCACCAGGCTCCCCCGTCCCTGGGATTCTCCAGGCAAGAACACTGGAGTGGGTTGCCATTTCCTTCTCCAATGTGTGAAAGTGAAAAGTGAAAGTGAAGTCGCTCAGTCGTGTCTGACTCCTAGCAACCCCATGGACTTCAGCCTTCCAGGCTCCTCCGTCCATGGGATTTTCCAGGCAATAGTACTGGAGAGTATCTCCCTGAGTAACTACTATTCTTCACTTTGGATTCATAATTTCTATGCTTCTGTCTATAATTATTCTACACATTTAGTAAAGTCAAATTCCTAGATATTATTCAACTTTAGGTGAAACATAGTATCCTGCTTGTATTTTTTTAATGTTAGTGTTAATTTACATTTATATATCATAACACTCCACTTTTTTTGAGGTTATATTCTGGCTGTTTAACTTGTAGAAATAAGGAATAAAATTCTCTACATCACCAAAATTTTTTCAAAAATCTGTTCACTCTTCTTTCTAAGAAAGGGCTCAAGATTTTACTTTCAAACCCTAGTTTTATTCACTCAAATATAGTACTAATGAATGTAGTGTCTCAGCCCACAACATTTGAAGCAATAACATTGAGCAAGAAATACCCATTATAAAATTCTAAATTCAAATTCTGGTATCAACAGTACATTGAAACAAGTCTCTTCACTCTTTTAATGAATGATCCTTCATTTATAAAATAATACCAGGTGTGTTCTCTAGCAAGACTAGCAGTAATGAATATCCTTAATCAACTTATTTCCCATAAATTGTTTACTGTAAAAGAATATAGTTATTTCTGTGGCATAAAAAATAATTGAGATCTTGTTTGGTAGAGACGGAAAAGAATGAAAAAATAGCAACAAAAACTTATTTCAGTCATTTTGTTGTCAAACCCAAGTTCATATGCCCAACACACAGTGAGACCAAGCAAACCAAAACGTCAGTTTAACACAGAAAGGTTTATTGCAAGGGCCACACGAAGAAAACAGGTGGCTCATGCTCAGAAGACCACAACTCCCTAATGGGTTTCAGGGAAGCAATTTTTTAACTTAATTTATTTAGTTTTTAATTGAAGGATAATTGCTTTACAGAATTTTGTTGGTTTCTGCAAAACATCAGTCATAGGTATATGTATGTCCCCTCCTTCTTGAACCCCCCTCCCATCTCCTTCCCCAGCCCACCCCTCTAGATAGTCACAGAGCCCCTGTTTGAGTTCCCTGAGTCATACTGCAAATTCCCCCTGGCTCTCTATTTCACGTATGATAATATAAGTTTCCATGTGACTCTCTCCATACATTCCACCCTCTCCTTCCTCCTTCCTCCCACCATCCCATGTCCATAAATCTGTGTTTGATCAGCTTATGTACAATTCTCTGATTGATTGATATTGAGGTAACAGGGCAGTGTCACAAGGGTTAACATTATCAATCCTCAGGTTCCAGTAGATCTGGAGCCCACGTGCCCATGGTCATCAGGTATTTCAAGAAGGACCTAAAGATTCCATGACTGCCGTATGGCTGATTTACTATTCGATTTACTATTCAAATTCATACAAGTTCTCCTGACCCAACTGCTATTTTTGTCACTACATGTTCCTATCTTGTCAGTCATTAGTTCTTGAGATGGACTTTTGTGACTCAGGGGAGGCCTGGAAGACTGCAACTTTTCTACAGGCAAGAGGCAGGCAGAGGGCTTGGTGGAAGGGTTGTGCCCTGGGAATGCCCCATAGTGTCCTGCTTGGTTATAATTTTAGTGTTTTCATGAATTCTTTGTAACTAGAAAGTAGAACTCTTATGACTCTTGGCTAAAAGTTCCAGGCAGTATCAGCTGTCCAGCTTAGTATGAGAAAAGACATTTTTCTAGTAATCTGTTCGAAATTGGTCATTACTGCTTCATTAGGTAATGATTCCCACTTAGGGGAAATACTCTAGCAGAAGGTACATGTGAATGATAAGATAGTAAAAGTAGCACTTACTGTGTGCCATGAATGTGCTAGGCATTTTATTCATATATATATATAAATAAAGCGTGGTTTAAATGTGTTCATATATTGTTCATATTTTGTGTAAATTATTCTCATGATTATGAATTTATATGTATACATTGTCATAAGTATTCTCTAAAATGTAGGTGTTATCTTCAGGTTAGAGATCAGAAAATGAGTGGTAACAGAGATAACAAGTAACTTGACCAAGTCCCACAGCTGGAGCTAGGAGTTAGACCCTGCAGATCAGGTCACAGTTCAGTTCAGTTGCTCAGTCGTGTCCGACTCTTTGCCACCCCATGAATCGCAGCACGCCAGGCCTCCCTGTCCATCACCAACTCTTGGAGTTCACTCAGACTCACATCCATCGAGTCAGTGATGCCATCCAGCCATCTCATCCTCTGTCGTCCCCTTCTCCTCCTGCCCCCAATCCCTCCCAGCATCCGAGTCTTTTCCAGTGAGTCAACTCTTCGCATGAGGTGGCCAAAGTACTGGAGCTTCAGCGTCAGCATCATTCCCTCCAAAGAAATCCCAGGGCTGATCTCCTTCAGAATGGACTGGTTGGATCTCATTGCAGTCCAAGGGACTCTCAAGAGTCTTCTCCAACACCACAGTTCAAAAGCATCAATTCTTTGGTGCTCAGCTTTCTTCACAGTCCAATTCTCACATCCATACATGACCACTGGAAAAACCATAGCCTCCATGAATCAAGGCAAATTGGAAGTGGTCAAACAGAAGATGGCAAGAGTGAACGTCAACATTCTAGGAATCAGTGAACTAAAATGGACTGGAATGGGTGAATTTAACTCAGATGACCATTATATCTACTACTGTGGGCAGGAATCCCTTAGAAGAAATGGAGTAGCCATCATGGTCAATAAAAGTCCGAAATGCAGTACTTGGATGCAATCTCAAAAATGACAGAATGATCTCTGTTCATTTCCAAGGCAAACCATTCAATATCATGGTAATCCAAGTCTATGCCCCAACCAGTAACACTGAAGAAGCTGAAGTTGAATGGTTCTATGAAGACCTACAAGACCTTTTAGAACTAACACCCAAAAAAGATGTCCTTTTCATTACAGGGGACTGGAATGCAAAAGTAGGAAGTCAGGAAAAACCTGGAGTAACAGGCAAATTTGGCCTTGGAATATGGAATGAAGCAGGGCAAAGACTAATAGAGTTTTGCCAAGAAAATCAGGTCACAGGATATGCCAAATCACAGACTAATCATTACACTCAGTGGAAGCAACCAGTGCTAGTTATCATTATAATTATTTGAAGAACATACCTTCATTTTCATTTTTAGAATAGATATTTCAATTCAATTAGTAAAGCACCAAAATCATTTTTGGGTAATTGATATCTTTATCATAGTTTTAACTAAATAGCCAAGTTGGCCAGTATAGCCAACTACAAAATACACCACAACACACATCCTCTAAAGCCAAATGAATAAAGTGAGAGGGATTCCAAAAAAGAATATTACATCCCATTTGAAAACTCTGTGAGACCTAAAAAATGAGTAAATTTTAAGACCCAGTAATAATAATAAAGGTCTACTGCAACAGCTATTCAAGGGTCTTATTTAATCTCGGGGTTTGTGTCTTTCTTGTAGCTTGCAGTGCTTGTATTGTGAGAAGACCTTCAGGGACAAAAATACACTTAAAGATCATATGAGGAAAAAACAGCATCGTCGGATCAATCCTAAGAACAGAGAGTATGACCGATTTTATGTCATCAACTATTTGGTAAGGCTTTCTTTTCTCCTCATAATTTAAAATTTGATTGCCTGTCTACAAACATCAAAATGTGGTTGAGGGATACTTTCAAGCAATGGTTAGTTTACAAAAGGTAACATGATTTGATTTGTCTCTGATTTGCCAGGTGCTCATATAGTAAAAAGGTTGTATCTCTAGAACTCATAGGGATCTTGCTCAAATAAATAAATGTAAAATATCTGGATAGCCACACATTGCCCCCCATTTATTGTCTGTTACCTTGAGTACAGGGACTCCTATATTCTATATACTATTGTGTTCTGTATACTATATGTATGGATGTATGTTAGTTGCTTAGTCTTGTCCGACTCTTTGTAACCCCATAGACTGCAGCCCACCAGGCCCCTCCGTCCATGGAATTCTCCAGGCAAGAATACTGGAGTGGGTTGCCATTTCCTTCTCCAAAAGGAACTATAGAGAGAAAGAAAGTGAAGTCGCTCAGTTGTGTCTGACTCTTTGCAACCCCATGGACCGTAGCCTACCAGGCTCCCCCATCCATGGAATTTACCAGGCAAGAGTACTGGAGTGGGTTGGCATTTCCTTCTCGAGTATACTATATACTTCTGTATATATTAATACAGGGATTTCTATATTCTTTTCTGAAAACATTCTTGACTTCTGGGTGTGCTGGGTGCTGTGCTAGATAAGCATTTATAGTCTCTTCAGTCATGCCCTTTTCCCCCATTAAAATATCTTCACCTTTCTTTCCCCCCCACACACACATGCAAATATATATATAGCTAGTAGGATCGGAGAAGGCAATGGCACCCCACTCCAGTACTCTTGCCTGGAAAATCCCATGGATGGAGGAGCCTGGTGGGCTGCAGTCCACGGGGTCGCGAAGAGTCGGACACGACTGAGCGACTTCACTTTCACTTTTCACTTTCATGCATTGGAGAAGGCAATGGCAACCCACTCCAGTGTCCTTGCCTGGAGAATCCCAGGGACGGGGGAGCCTGGTGGGCTGCCGTCTGTGGGGTCGCACAGAGTCGGACACGACTGAAGCGACTCAGCAGCAGCAGCAGTAAGATGGGTTGATGGGGTTACAGTGTCAAGGATTTTAAATACTTTGTTAACTCTCCTTGCCCAGAAACCTCGGTACCATTTACTGGCCTCTGTAGATTACAGTCCTTTTTGTGTAAGAAGAGGTATTCAGTTGGAGGCAAATGTCCTTCTCTTAAGGTGCATTTGGAAATTTAAAAAGAGATTTTTGGTTGACACACTGACTGGAGAGTGCTACTAGGCCTACCCCCAGTCTGCTGATTTTTATTTTATGTATACATAGCAAAGGAAAGAAACTCTTGTGGGAAGGGGGAACATTTCCAGGGGCCTGAGAGTGGACTCTTGTCTAACACTTGGAAATGAATTGTCCAAGGAGATTCTCGTGCTCACAAAGCAAGAGACTTTATTGAGAAGGGGCACCGGGGGAGAGCAGCAAAGGGAACCCAGGAGAACCGCTCTGCCACATGGCTCACAGTTTCAGGTTTTATGGTAAGTGGTTTAGTTTCCTGGTTATGGCCAATCATTTTGACTCATGGTTATTCTTGGGGGCACGCACATCTCTCAGCTAAGGTGGATTTCAGCAGGAAGGATTCTGGGGAGTTAGTAGGACATGTGGACTGGCATCCCCTCTCTCCTTTTGACTTTTCCTGAATTCTTCCAGTTGGTGGTAACTTGTTAGTTCCGCATTACTTCCCAGGACCTCCTGTTGTATGATAACTCATGCAAAGTGGTTGTTATCGTGCCTGTCTAGGATTGGCAGTTTCAGTCAGTGGTTCTCTAACAAAACTACTCGTGACAAGAGAAGGAGTTAAGTAATTCTGCATCAAAATTGAAAGAAAGATGAGGAGTTCCAGTTCTGACAGCTTTCTAAAGCAAATAAAAAGTGGTTTTTGCTCTTAATTTGAAAGAATTTTAATCCAAGTCCATTGGCCACAAAAGGCATAATTGATAATAATGAGCCATTTTATCTATTGGACAGAAAGCATATTCTGAATTATGTTGGAAGTCTCTGCTTTAGGATAAAATTTTTGCCTGTTCTAACTAATCCTTAGCATATTAAAATAAAATTCCCCTTGAGAAATAAGTTTAGCATGTGTTTAAAGATTGTCTCTGAAAGGTTGCCGTGGTTTGCTACAAATGTTTTACAACTAGCTAAAGGTAAAGGCACCCTTTGAGTCTTTCAATCTTCTCGTGAAATCACTCAGTCATTAATTCCTAGAGCAAATGCTGCTTCAGGGCCCAGCCCAGTCCAATAGGGAATGGACTTCAGTGTTAGCTCTAAAATATCCAGCTACTGCAGGAAGCCGTGGAAGCAATTTAATGTACTTCCGCTCTTTTAAGCGAATAGTCAAGAGCTTAGGATTAGCAGAACATTGTCTATTGCTGGAGGTATTTATCTTTTAGAGGAGACTTCAGAGAAACTGCTCACTCAGATTCTGCTGGCACTTTTAGAAAAGTTCGATACGGGCATCAAATAGTGAGACTGTGAAAACTGGAATTATCCGTGAGGACCAGCTGGCTCTAGTTGAGCGTGCTAGATTGTGCTGCCCACGGAGAGCCCAGATTTCATGTGGGATGAATCGTGGCTTGAAAGAAGTACTTCAAGAGAATGTAAAGGCTTTAATAACATATAAAATGAAAATTAAATCACTTCAGGGTAATATTGATAGATTTTTTTTAAGGCTTTTGGTGGGGGGTTCAACTTTTTATTTTGTATTGGGGAATAACTGGTTAACACTGTTGTGATAGTTTCAGGTGGACAGCAAAGAGACTCAGCCGTACATCGTGTACATGTATCCATTCTCCCTGGTTTGGTTTTAATTAGCAGCTTTTGAGTACCTACTGTGTGCCAGGTACAGGCTTCCCAGGTGGTGCTAGTAAAGAGGTAAAGAACCCTCTTGCCAATGCAGGAGACACAAGAGATCCAGGTTCAGTCCTGGGGTCAGGAAAATCCCCTAGAGGAGGGCTTGGCAACCCACTCCAGTATTCTTGCTTGGAGAATTCTATTGACAGAGGAGCCTGGGGGGCTATGTCCCATAGGGTCGCAGAGAGTAGGACACGACTGAAGCAACTTAGCACTCATGCACGGATGTGCCAGGTAGTGTCTTAGGTATTTATATTAAGTCATTTACTCTTAACCACATCCCTGTGACACAGGTTTTGTCCTTATCCTCTTTTATACATTAGGTAGCTAGAGCATAGAGACGTTGAGTAATTTTCCCAGGGTCACATATCTGAAGCTTTCTGTATCAGTTTCCTCCAATTTTTCCTCAGTTTTTACAATTGAAATAGTACCAGTACCCACCTCTTATACTTTGGGTTGGTTTGGGGATTTGGTCAGTTAATGGTGATAAATTCTTAATGATCTACACACATAAACACCCTTTGCCTATTATCTTTTATACCAAAGTAGAAGATGGCCCATGGTCAAGGTAAAGCTGACTTTAATCAGTTCCTTAAGGGCTCTAACCCACAACCCTAGCCATCTTAGCTCTCTATGCTTCTCCATTGAGGCCGACAACAATAAAGTGTTTTGTTTCTGGATTTTCGGTTTTGTTTGTTTTTTCCTTTTCTGACCACACTACACAGCTTATGGGATCTTAGTCCCCCAACCAAGGATTGAACCTATACCCTCGGCAATGAAAGCTCGGAGTCCTAACCACTGAACTGCCAGAGAAGCCATAGGAAAGATGTGTTTTAAAAACCTTAAAGTGTTATGATGCCTTGTTGTTGTTGCTCAGTCACTCAGTTGTGTCCAACTTTTTGCGGCCCCATGGACTGCAGCATGCCAGGCTTCCCGGTCCTTCACTATCTCCCAGAATTTGCTCAAACTCATGTCCACTGAGTTAGTGATGCCATCCAACCATCTCATCCTTTGTCATCCCCTTATCCTCCTTCCACCAATCTTTCCCAGCATCAGAGTCTCTTCCAGTGAGTCGGCTCTTCGCATCAGGTGGCCAAAGTATTGGAGTTTCAGCTTCAGCATCAGTCCTTCCAATGAATATTCAGGGTTGATTTCCTTTAGAATTGACTGGTTTGATTTCTTTGCTGTCCAAGGGACTCTCAAGAGTCTTCTCCAGCACCACAGTTTGAAAGCATTATTAATTCTTCAACACTCAGCCTTCTTTGTGGTCCAACTCTCACATCCATACATGACCACTAGAAAATCCATAACTTTGACTATATGGACCTTTGTTGGCAAAGTGATGTCTCTGCTTTTAAATTCACTGTCTAGGTTTGTCGTAACTTGGAAATGATATAAACTTATCTTTGGAAAGAATTGAAAAAGCTAATAACATCTTTAAAGATGTACCAGTACCTTAAGCTAGAGGAGTGCTTATCAGAAGTATCAACCTTAACATTGTTCTTGGAATATTATAAATTAAGGTATAAAAATATATATAGGCTAAATAGATTTTTTAAAACGGTTCCAAATATTAATAGTGTATAGTTAGAGAAAAATGAGAGCCAATGGTTTTTCATTTTAGTTTTCTTTTAGACTTCATTAATGAAAAATATTTATTATCAAGACTAAACTATTCTAAAAGTTTGGTCAAGCAGTAAATACATTTTTTTTCTTAAGGACTTTTAAGAGCATGTCAGTTTTTTTATTGTTATATAATTTTTGGCTGCGCTACCCAGCTTGCAAGATCTTAGTTCCTCAACCAGGAATCAAACTCAGGCCCCCAGCAGTGGAAGCTCATAGTCCTAACCACTGGACCACCAGGGAGTTCTTGCTTTATTTTTTTTTAAGGATTAAAAAGAAGAAAAAAGAAACAGAAATGAGAGTCATTCATTGTTTATTCCTCTGAGGGAAAAAGCTGACTTGAGTACGTGGATGTGGGCAAAAGATTGAATTGTCATTTTAGTAGCTAGTGTCTGCACATCCATTTCTCGCATCCTCTTTACTTCAGAAGAGATTTCATTGACTTCATACATTCTATAAACGTTTGAGTGCTTTCCAGGTACAAGATGCTGGTGGAACAGAAAGAAAAATATGGCAGAACAGCTACTACTTTTAAGGAACTTAGAGATTGGTGTGAGAACCAGATGTGTAAGCGCATTAATTTCAACACTTTGTAATGGTGTATACAGAATTAATGTTTTGACCACTTCTGTAGTAGATCTATGTGGTAATTGAGTCATGCACCCACAGAGTATCCCACTTCGGAACAGAATTTTCAGATCAGCAGTAATGGAATCATCCAGGATATTCCTGGCAAGATACACTCTGAGAGTCATAAAAGGTGTGAGATCAGTAAACGATGTCCTGATCCCTGTTCAGGACAAAGAGGCTGTTTGGGGTACGTTTTGGGCTCAGCAAATTGATAGATTCCATCTTCTTTCTTGGGAGAAATAATTTTCCTGTTTAATAACTCATATCAGTTTTTTAATACTGATAGACTTGCAAATAAAATATATTAAAGGTCTTTTGCATAATCTAAATTATCTACTTAGAGTTTGTGCTTTGTTTTCTTACAAACAGAAGGGTTCAATGGATTGGGGGTGGGGGGCGGTACAGCTGAGGGGACTAGGTCCCAGGCAGTTTCACCTTCAAATACTCTTGCCTTAGAGGGCAGCAGACTGCTTGACATCATTTTCGAGGCTTCAGCTACATGTTCTGTAGGTGCTCATGGCTCAAGGCCTGAGTTTTACTAAAGGGAAGTATTTTTGCAGTGGTATTATCATTTTTTTATTTAAATTTTTTTAGTTTTAAAATATACAAACCCATCTGTAACAAAAAATTGTTGTTGTTTAGTCACTGAGTCATGTCCAACTCTTTGTGACCCCATGGACTGTAGCCCACCAGGCTTCTCTGTCCATGGGATTTCCCAGGCAAGAATACTAGAATAGATTGCCATTTCCTTCTCCAGGGGATCTTCCCAACCTAGGGATCAAACTCACATTTCCTGCATTGGCAGGCAGATTCTTTACTGTTGAGCCACCAGAGAAGTTATTATTTAACTCTTAAACCTATTTTTCAGCTTTGTTATAATTCTCTCTACTGTAATTATTTACATTTAAAACACTGTCTCTGTTTCTGATGGATTTTTTTGTGTGTAAGCACGTGCAAGTTTGTGAGTTTTAGGGATGAAAGGGTGCTGGGTGAAAGGGACCTTTTTTCCCCACCCTCTCATTGATCATAAGCCATCTGACACAGAGCTTTGAGGAGGTGTTCTGAACATCTTTACTGACATGCCTTCCCAACTTTTTTTTTTTTTTGCGTTCTTCTCTTTCCTGATATGATTCATTAGTAGGCGCAGTGTCTTAATCAGAGACTAATTTTTTTTTCTCTTTGTGTCTTGTTCTTATAATAAATCATACATTTAACTGTACCAAGGCAGAGCACTCTAGGAAAGTCTCAGCCACTGTCACATTCAAATCACTTGTTTCCTATTATGCTAATGAACACAGAGTTCCATTTTGTTCTCAAGCGGTAAATGGTTAGTGCTGTATTGCCTAGATAAATCCCTGTGTTGTGCTTAATACTGAGAAAGCTGTAAAGTAATGCTTTGACTTTGGAAGTTTGACAGTGAAAGATATTTTTCATCATTTTGGACTCAAAACATTTATTGATAAGTAACATTTGCCTGTATTGTTGAATGGTAATACCCCCAAATGACCCATCCTTGAGTAATATCTTGCAGCAGTGGCCTTGAGTCCATGTCCACAGAGACCAGCCAATGCATAAAAGACTTAATTCATCACCAAAAATTCCATCTAATAAGAATCCTGTTGGCAATAGTGAGGCCATTCTTATTGTTCATAATGATGCTTAGACGCTTCATGACGACTCTGGGAAGTCCATTATGGAGTCCAAATTAACTGTCTCTAATGACATTATGGTAAATCTCTGTGTGTCTGAGTTTATGCATCATTTAGCTGATAGATAATGACAGCTGCAAAACCTCTCATTAAGTTGATGAATGATAGATTTTCTCTAAATCATAATGGCTCTTGTAGTCCTTTGTTTTTAGTTAAATGAATACCTTCCTTAAGAAAATGTTTCTAACTGAGAGTAAATTCTGGTAATGTTTTTCTAAATAAAGGATATAAAACAGGAATATCTGTATTATATCAGGTGAGGTTGGACTTGACAGTCGCCATAGTTTAACTGCTTGGAAAAGTGCCCAGTAATATTTCTCTGTATCCCTCTTTAATGCAGTGTCTGCTTTTGCATGGCACAGTGGGAAGATTGAGTAGAGACAGAAGAAAGGCCAAGAGAAAGAAAGAAATGACTCAAGGGAGAAAAGAGACATGGTTGGGCCAAAAGATAGCATTCCTGCTCATCACTGCATTAAGTTTTGCTGAGACTATGACTAAATTTGTCTGACATAGCCCTACAAAGTGGAACTCCTCCACGAATTGTAAGAGATAAAAGGGATTTGAGTATATATATTTGAGTACCAACTATTACCTGGTACCATGTGATTTTTATACATTTACTATTTACTCAACATGCACAAAACTTTTGAAGTAAGATCTAAATTGGCATCACATTTCTTAGATGTTTTCAGTTACAATTCAACTCAAAAAAATAATTTCTAGTACCCACTGTGTGCCCGACTCTGGAAATATAACAGTGAACAAAAGCCATGTCTTCACAGACATTCTAGTGCAGAAGACAGAAAATAAGAAGACAGATCCACAAAATGATTTCAGGGTATGATCAATGCTTTGAAGAAACATAAAGCATCCTAGCAGAATAAAAAGTAACTTGAAAGAGGGGTGTTTTAGACAGTGTTCAGAAAAAGAAGTGGTAACATTCAGGATGACGGAACCATGTTAGGATATGTGAGGCAAACGATGCCAACAAGTGTAGAAGTAGCCAGGTGGAAGTCGGCTTGCTGTATTCAAGCAAGAACCAAAGAGTGGTCTAACCAGAGCCAGCTAAGCATGAGAAAAAGTGCTGGACCACAGTGATAGAGAGGGAGCCTGGCAGACCATGGAGGCCTTATAAGCCATGGGAAGACCTCTGAATTCCGTTTTGAGTATGAGAAGCCCTGGGAGGGGTTAGACAAACAGTGGGGTACCCCGTAGAAAGTTCACTGTGGCTGCTGTCTGGAAAATAGACTTTTGGGGACCTCAGATAGAAACAGAGTCCAGCTAGGAGAGTCTCTCTCAAAAGATATTAGTGGTTTTTCTAAAAGATCCCCAAGAGATTCCTGTATACATCCAGGGCTGAGAAATGCTAATTTACATTTAAGAGAAAAGAATTTGACTGAAAGGTTATCTCTGCTTCTCTTAAAAAGAAAAGCATATTAAAATGTTATTAAACATTGTTACATGCTTTTCAAATGTTTGATTTAGGATATATCTGAAATCCTAACCATTTAGGATATTTCCTAAATCCTAAACTTTGAATTAGAATATATCATTTCTTACCCTGAAATAACAGCTTTACTATATTCTGCTTGTATTGTTTTAAAACCATTTGCGTCTAGGTACTATCTTGTTTTGTTTTGAGTTCAGTGTCTACTTTCTCTTTCCTCTCCCCTCTTCCCCCTTCACCTCCCCTCTTTATCTCTAATCCCTCTGTTCTTCCTTCAAAGGAACTTGGAAAATCGTGGGAAGAAGTTCAACTAGAAGATGATCGGGAGTTGCTAGACCATCAGGAAGAGTAAGACTTATTATTGATGGTACTTAATCACAGTATTTTAAGAGAAGGAAAATAGTTCTTTATTTTGATTTTAAGCTACCATTCTGAAAAGATAGAATAAAAAGAAAGAGAACCCTTTCTGTAAGCCATGCGTCATTTCATGTAATATAGCCCAAACTTTCCTCATACCAGTCAGAATGGCCATCGTCAAAAAGTCTGCAAATAATAAATGCTGAAGAAATTGTGGAGAAAAGGTACACTTTTGATGAGAATGTAAATTGGTGCAACTACCATGGAGAACACTATGCAGGTTCCTTAAAAACTAAAAGTAGAGCTGGCATATGATCCAGCAATCCCCCTCAGGCACATATATCTGGAAAAGATGAAAACTCTAATTTGAAAATACGCATGTACCCCAGTGTTCATAGCGGCATTATGTATAGTAACCAAAAGATGGAAGCAACCTAAATGTCCATGGACAGATGAATGGATAAAGAACAGATGGTGTACAAACAGTGGAATATTATTCAGTCATAAAAAAGAATGATGTAATGATATGCCATTTGCAACAACATAGATGGACTGAGAGATTATTATACTAAATAAAGTAAGTCAGACAGAAAAACAGATATCAATTGATAGCACTTATATATGGAATCTAAAGGTATGACACACATTATTTACAAAATAAAAATAAACTAAGACATAGAAAACAAATTTATGGTTACTAAAAGGGAAATGGAGTGATAAATTTAGGAGTTTGCCATTAATAGATATACACTCCTATATATAAAATAAATAAACAACAAGGTTCTACTGTATAACATGGGAGATTTATAGACAATATCTTGTAATAGCCTTTAATGGAAAAGAATCTGATTTAAAAATACCAGATTTTTTATCAAATATTTTATTAAAAACCTATATGCTTATAAAATGATTTTATATATATATATACATATATAACTGAATATATACATATAACTGAATCACTTTGCTATATACCTGAAACTAACACAGCATTGTAAATCAACTATACTTTAATAAAATTAATGATAATACCAAAATAAGTTTGACATAATTAAAACAACTGTTATTCCAACTAAATAGTGTTTTGCTACTACAGCTGATCATTGAACACACAGGTAATGTATAATTCAAAGAAAAATATACTCCAGAATTCTTTACTCATTAGTCCATTGATCCCTAGACCTTAAACTGATATGATCTTTGAACTCTCCATGCTCCTTACTGTTGGAATAGAGAACATAAGAACTAAATTGAGGTTAACTTTGTTCTGTGTTCATCCCATTGATGACTAACCTAAAACATTCACGGCTTCTCTGCTTGAAATTATAAGCTCAAGAAGTATTCTTTTCAACCTAAAAGGATTCCCCGTTATTCATCTTCCTCTCACTCAAAGCTGTTCAGCCTTTTGTCTCTCCTGGGATTTTGCTTCTCCTGGTTTAGCAGTGACAAGAAGTTGACAGTATCTCAAAAAATAAATGCAAGGAAGGGAGAAAGTGGTAAAAAGGCCCTGTATGCTTTTTTATATCTGCCATCAAATTTAACACTTGCCCCATTTAAAATGATCAGTATTTCCCACATGAAAGATAGAAGGTTGTCTTTTTAAAATACACCATTTTTCATGCAGAAACACACTCTGGGCAGTGACTGCACCTCACAGCATGCGCACTTGGTGGTTGTAGTTAATGAGAGAGCATCCCATCTCCTGATATGTCTTCTCTGCAAATTAAAGCTGGTTGTCTCAGAAAGACATGGTGCTGATTTTGTAGTGAAATAGCTGCTCAGAAAGAGAGGCAAATATAAGAAAATAGAGCAGCACCTGTTTGCTATTTATATTAATTTCATGGTGCTACTTTGAATTTCAAAAATTGTATCAAGAAGTCATACTATAATATGACAGTCTTTACAGAAATGCCAGAGTTGAAAGAGACTGGCAGGGTTTCTTAGGGAGCAGAAAGTAATACCAGGTAATATACCCTTGAAGCTCCATGTTTGCTGTTTTATTTTTAACACAGGGACTGGTCTGATTGGGAAGAACACCCTGTGTCTGCTGTCTGCCTCTTTTGTGAAAAGCAAGCAGAAACAATTGAGAAATTATGTGTCCACATGGAGGTGAGATACTTTGATTCATTTGATGTTTTGTTGTTCTGCAGGGAGAAGCTGATGATTACTGCAACCTCATCATCTTATACCTTTAGTCTCTTGATTATTTTCCCCTTCTTTAAAGTGCTGTAAGCAAAATGGGAGGCAGGGAGGGTCCATCAAAGAGAAGCAGAACTCAGGGCAGTTAAGTGGAGTTCACTGAACCTGGGTGAACTGTTAGCTTGGTATTTCACAGACCACTGATGCCATCCCACCTCTGAGATATTTACGAGATAGTTCTGCCTTACCCTGTAGGATCTGCAACCATGATTAACAATACCCGGGATGTGGACAGGTTCTGAGTCTTTTTCCCAGTGCTTTCCGTGCTGGTGAACAAGGACAGCAGGAAGAGAGAAAGTTGCCATTTACAGAGCCTTTGGGAGGTATGAGGGTGGGGAGCCATGGCGGTGGAAAGGGCACAGGGTGTGGTTTTACAACTCCCTCAGTTACCAGGATTTGAAGAGAAGAAATATGAGGACACTTCCAGTGTGTGTTTGCTCTAATGCATGTTATTCTTTTGTTATATTGCGAGTTGAGTATAATAGACAAATATTACTGGATTATTCTGGTGTGCCCTCTCTCCCCTCCCCCCACTCAGCTCTGCAGCAGTGGAGCAGACTCTCCTGTTTGACCCACCTTCATTCTCATTCATAGAAACTGTTCTTAGTTCAGTAAAACTAGGACCTGGAAGGTGTTCAAAAGGCTTACGGGCATTTACTCAAGAGAAAGGAGAATCATTTTGTCTGAAGCAGGTTGTCGCTAGTACGTGTGTATAGTTGCCAGTCTTAAATATCCTAATCTCTGAATTGAAAGGTGCCTTAGCCCTTCTATCCTGTGTAAGAATTCCCTTTTCAGGATCCTTGACTGGTGTCCTCAACCTCTGCTGAGTCACTTTCAGTGATAACATATCATGGAATTCTTAACTATCCTGCCTGTGGTGCTACACTGAACGCCTTCACACAGAGTTAGATGGTCTTTATTCTCTGTAAGCTTGTAAGTTGAAGCATTTACCCAGATGGGCGATTGCAGGAATGGAACAGAATAAAAATAAGCCTGTGCATCGTAGAAGTCAAAAGACATGTAATTTGTGGGAAGATATGAGTGAGGAGAAACTTGCAGGTTTAAACACCATATTTGACAATATAAAAGGAAAAGCAGAATATTTAAAATTACCTATCTACTTGTGAAGCAAAGGACCTTTAGTCATAATTCTAGTCCAAACACACAGTATAGTAGGGCTGCATTTACCGAGAGACTGAGGACCCTTTTGTCAGACTGCAGAATGCATACAGAGTAAATGATAAAAACTGGAGATACAAGCTGTGAACAACTGAAATGTTTTAACTGATTGACATGACTTGTTTGAACTGTGCCTTATAAAGCAATTGGATGTAGATTTTGAAGACTTTGAAAACAGATGATGAACTGAGACTGAGTCCTTCAGTGTTCAAACTCCTGTCTGTTTATACTTTCATCCTGAAAGATTAAATAATTTATATGCTCACAGATAACATTCATTCCTTTTTTTTAGGATGCACATGAATTTGATCTCCTCAAAATAAAGTCAGAACTTGGTAAGTTTGATTTGGAAATTGTTTTCCATGCTGCTTTTTGTCATGCACTGTCCCGTGAACGACGCCTGTGTTCTGCAGTTGTGATTGGAGAGCGTACAAGCCAAAATGTGTCTCTCCACAGATGGTCTCAGTGGGACTGCCTGAAACAGTGATTCACAGTCTGAACTATAATATTCAAATATGGTTTTGATTTATAGGTTTTTTTCCCTACATATATGATGTCAAATAAAACAGGGCTTCCCCAGTGGCGCTAGTGGTAAGAACCTGCCTACACTGGTGCAGGAGACATGAGAGATGTGAGTTCAATCCCTGGGTCAGGAAAATCCCCTGGAGGAGGGCATACAAGTTAATGATTAATTTCTATCGTAAAGTGGAGGGGGCTAGTGGAAAAAAGCATGGATTTTGAAGTCAGACTGGAGTTCACAGCCCAGCTGCAGCACTTACTAGCTGTGTGACATTGGGCCTCCGCTCAGCAGAATGTCATAGAGAATGGATAGTGTATGAAAGACACCTACTGCTCTGCTTGGTAGTGTAGCTCGAGTGTTTATAGATGTTATAGATGTACCCAAGTAGATCACCGTGATAGAAAAATTAGTGTCATGAAGACGTAAAGTACTGACTTGCTAATATATCCAAGACCATAAAAAGCTCACTGCCCACCCCTCAACTCACCGACTACTTTCCTAGACTCTTGAAAGTGTTGCTGCTGCTGCTAAGTCGCTTCAGTCATGTCCAACTCTGTGCGACCCCATAGACAGCAGCCCACTAGGCTCCTCTGTCCCTGGGATTCTCCAGGCAAGAACACTGGAGTGGGTTGCCATTTCCTTCTCCAATGCATGAAAATGAAAAGTGAAAGTGAAGTCACTCAGTTGTGCCCAACTCTTAGCGACCCCATGGGCTGCAGCCTACCAGGCTCCTCCCTCCATGGGATTTTCCAGGCAAGAGTACTGGAGTGGGTTGCCATTGCCTTGTGTTGCTTTACTTTATTGCTCTTATACACATGTATATGTGTTGTGTATGTAATAGGTTAGTAGTCAAGAACATGGCTGTGGAGCCAACAGCCTGGTGTCAAATCCTGGCTCTACCACTTACTGGCCTTGCAGCCTTGGACAGCTTCCTGATGTATAATGTGGATACGGTAACACCTATGTGGTAGGGTATTGTGGAAATTAAACGTATTAATGCATGAAAAGTGATTAGAGCAGTGCCTGGTACATAAGCACTATATAAGTACTGGCTGTTATTATTTTCTGTCTATTATTATGCTTTAAATCCGCACTGCCTCTTCAGGTTGGTTAATAAAGAGAAGTGGTTCTTAAAAAAAAATTGCAGCGGTGCAAAAGTGGGTCTGACCAGTTGTCTGATGATTCTTTATACTATCATTTTCAGGATTAAATTTCTATCAGCAAGTGAAATTGGTCAATTTCATTCGGAGGCAGATTCACCAGTGTAGATGCTATGGCTGCCATGAGAAGTTTAGGTCCAAAGCAGACTTAAGGACTCATATGGAAGAAGCTAAACATACTTCACTGCTTCCTGAAAAACAGATATGGGATCAACCACAGTGAGTTCTGCTCAACCAGACATATATTTCTTTGCTCCTTCTCCATTATGTCATCCATTTATTTAATTCCTTTAAATTTAAATAAAAAATAAATACAAGTCTATTGTAAAAAGTAAAAATCTTCAAAAACCTTGGTATTAAAATAATTTCCCTGTTACAGATGTAATCAACTACTTCAAATTTTATGGTGTAGTGATATGGATAACTATAGAAAGATACAGAAATATAGATTTTTAAGTTATATTTTGTTAAGAAAGTATTTAAAAGCATCTTCTATATCCACTACACATCTATTGCATCATTTTTAATGGTTGCCAAATATTCCATTGTATGGATGTTACCCTAATTTGCTAGATGTTCAGGATTTTTATGTTTTGCTCTTCTAAATAGATGCATATGCCTGCATTTTTGCACACTTGCATAATTATTTCATTTAGATAAACTTCTAAACAGAAAACTACTGTGTCATACAGTATACCACTGCTAGGGCTTTTGATGCATTTTTTGCATCCTGGCGCTTTTAAAAATATCCAGCATTTGTTCTTCTAGCATGTACCTGTTGAGATGGTCTCAGACGCCCAGGTATCCTTTGCCAGTCTCACCTTCTGAGATGGTTCTCAAATCACTGTGGATAATCTCAGTTGTAAAAAGCTCAGTTGAGGGAACCTTTGGGAGGTTGTGGGGTTCCAGCTCCAGAGAGATTCCTCTGTTTTCAGGGGATGTTACATCAGAGCCCCCAGGAGTCTAGGCAAAAAGCTCCAGTTTTTCCTCTTTAGAAAATTCCAGATTTATGAGAGACAGAGTCAGCCCTGGACTAACCTGAGACCCAGTTCCTATAATTCTTCTTATACAATTCGAAACCTTTATATTTCAGAACTAACTCCAGAGGGTGTCCAGAGAAGGAACCAGAGTAATAGACTTAAAATGCTATAGATGTTTTTAATTTTTTTAATTTATAATGAATAGTGATGATTAGATTGGGGGTGGGGGGGAACCCCACACGTGGAAACAGTTGTTTTTATTGGATATTTGAAGGAGTAGTGTGTGAAAGAGTAACTGTATTTGATCTTTGCTGTCCCGAGGGGAGAACTGAAACCTTTGAATAGAAATGAGAGGAATGTCGTTTTTAGCTTCATACAAGGAGGTATTAAATTGATAGCTAGATCTGCCTGATAGTAGAGTAGGCTGCCTTTTAAGATAGTATCTTGTTATGTTAAATATCAAGCAAAGGCTGAAATGCCAGCTAACAAAGATACTAGTAAGACTGATGTCAGCCAATAAAGGTCAAAGTAAAATTAATTCAGAAGTTCTCTCCTTTACAGCCTTTGCAAAATGTAGTTGAAACTGTTGGCAAAGAAACTTAGCAAAATTATAGTAATGTGTACATTCAACTGCTGAGAAATTTTCTAGATAATCTATAGTTTTGGTTATTCAGTATATTTGTGGTTGTTTTCAGGTATTACTTTCCAACTTATGAAAATGACACTCTGCTGTGTACACTGTCTGACAGTGAAAGTGACCTGACAGCTGAGGAACAAAATGGAAATATTGCCGTCATTAGTGAAGATACATCTAAACTGCATGCTTTGAAACAAAGCAGTATTTTGAACCAGTTGCTACTACATGAGTCCTTGAAAAACTAGAAGAAACTGCCACAGAAGCAGTGTTTCATGTTTTCTCCTATGAGACAGACACGAAAGAATACTTTAAAGTTGAACGTCAACAAAGGATTAGTCCTTGATAAAATAAACTTTTAAAAAATGATTTTTTTCCAAAAGTAAAGTGGAAACTAAATAAAATGAAGGCTTTTTGTATTTGGGCTCTAAAGTTTTATTATATAATCATTGTAACTCATATTTATCTATAATAAGGAAGATATGTAAATCAAAAAGAAATGAAATGTTCAAATTATTTATACACCTGATTTCAACCAGTAGTTTCAGTTTCTTCCCCACAGACTTCCTTCTTCCAACAAGTCACAAAATTTGACAGATGTGTACTTTCTGTACTACATTGGGTCAGCTGTAAATGTAGTGACCAGCAGAGGAGCCACAGAAGAGAGGAAAAATGGTCAAAGTCCTGGATAATGCACATGTTGGACACTATTTTGGAATAATCAAGATCTGACTATATTATTATTATTGCTTTCCACCTAGAGTTACTAAACTGAAACTCCTTAAAAATGGACTTCAAGACAACTTCACTTTCCCCTACAGTGTGTACATGGCTAACAGATAAGTATCATTTTTTTATAAACATGACCACAGTACCATTATAACATTTATAAAATTAACAATAACTTCTTAATATCGTACGTTTTCCATTGTCCCTAGCTGAAAAGTGTGTTTAATCTACTGCATCTGGTGCTGTCAGTCTGATGCACCATTATAAAGTTCGCCATCAAACCATTTTAGTGTCCATTGGTATATATTATCTAGAATATTTCTTTAGGACTTGCACAATGGTGATTTTCTAATTCTATCATTTCTTTACCAATGGGTTCTTTACAGCGTGGGTGCTTGAGAGCACTGGAGTCTGAAAGTTCTAGTTTTGTTTTTTAATTTATTTTTTAATTGAAAGAAAATTGCTTTACAGTATTGTGTTGGTTTCTACCATAGAGCAACTCAAATCAGCCATAATTATACATATATCCCCTCTCGCGGGAGCCTCCCTCCCCTCCCCCCGCCCCTCTGGTGCATCACAGAGCACCAAACTGATAGCAGCTTCCTACCAGCTCTCCATTTTACACACGATCGAGTATAATATGTCAGTGCTACTCTTTCCATTCCCCCCCACCTTTCCCCCACTGTGTCTATGACTCCATTCTCTACATCTGTGTCTCCATTCTGAAGTTCTTGTTTTCAGTTATTAATGCCAACTTATGTAGGCATTGCCCCAAGACTAATCTTGAAGTTGTATGGTATGACCTGTGCAGAATCTCAAGACTAATCTCCTGCCATGTGATCCAAAATTGATTAGAATTGTAAATTATATGAGCTCTAGCCAAGGCCCCAAGCAGGCACCCATAACAAGGCTTTTCATTGAAAATCAGCAAACAATAAATAGGAGCCCTTAGTGAACAAAAAAACTATCTAAGTTAAAGACACAGGTTGTTTTAAATAAAACAAAAGTCAGGCTTCTCTGGTGGTCCAGTGGTTAAGAATTCTCCATGTAATGCAAGGGACACCAGTTCAGTCCCTGGTCCCAGAAGATCCCACATGTAATGGAACAGCTAAGCCCATGGGCCACAACTACTGAGCCTGCACTCTAGAGCCTGCCAGTTGCATCTGCTGTGCCCACATCCTGCAGCTACTTAAGCAAGAGTGCCTAGAACCTGTGCTCTGAAACGAGAGAAGCCACTGCAGTGAGAAGCCCGTGCACCACAATAAAGAAGAGCCCCCACTTGCCACAACTAGAGAAAGCCTACGTGCAGCAACAGAGACCCAGCACAGCCACAAAATTAATAAATAAGTCTTTTTAAAAAAGAAAAAAGGTCAAGAAGGTAACTATCCTGTGCCTAGAAATTTGGGTCTCTAGAAACCAGATTCGTTCAGGAAATCAAGGAATGTCTGGAGTGTTCTTAGAATATGCTTCAGTCTCAGGACAGGAACAATGACAGGATGAGAACAAATAAATGAAGGATAATTTGGCTTTAGAAGGAGAAACCTTTTTTGGAGATAAAGTTGAGATCTTACAGAACAGATTCAATAGACATTAACAGAAAAGTGAAATTGAAGGACAGACCTTCAACATCTGTCCTGTACTCGAAGGGACACTATACTTGAAGTTTCATTCATGTAAGAGGTTATTTCTTAAATTGGTAGATATTTGGTGGGATCATCTGGAACATAAGGACAGAAATAATTAACTTAGTTCCAAGGAAATTGAATAAGAATATAGGCAAAGTCTCAGCAAACTGCACCAACTGTCCCAGAGGGAGCACGGAGCACAGATATAGGCCACTACTGGGCAGAGTGCTCTATTAGAGCTACACAGAGCATCCTTGGAAAGAACCCCTAGGGAACTGTGCCTTCAAGACTGGACAGTGGTGCCAAATGTACCTGAACGTCTGGACCATTTGAGAGGAGAACAGCAGTCCAATGCAAGTAAACTATTCATGGGATTATTAAAGGAGTTTCCAGATGTCACTATAATTATACATGACGTTAGTGCTGCCTGTGCCCACAGGGAGCACACCTGAAAAATTTTGAGAATTAAGACTCTAAATGAAGGCAACAAGAAAGGTGAAACATAGTAGGAGAGAGTGACCAGGACAATGATAAATACAACCCTGAATTGGCCATTAGCCCAGTCAAAAAATCCATGCTGAATATCTAACTCAGAAAAGTGAGAGTGCCCAAGGTTGTTTTGAACAATGATTGCCTTTGAGCAGACCACAATCTAGTAACTTATCTCTCAGAACAGAAGACTCCATTAGACAAAATCTAGGTGAGAAAGTTAACACTGTCTGGGCCAGAAAGGAGAGTTAAGTTTTCTAAAAAATAAAAGGGAAGCATCAGATCCAACAAATACTATTAGCCTATATGTGTTACGGAAGGAAAGGGATCAACTTAAGAAATAAGTTATACTGTGACAAACTCGGCTGTTCCTCCTAGAAAGGTGTAGTGAGGAAATCAAGCCCTAGGATACATCCACTATTGCTGGAAAAGGCCAAGCAGAGAGGAATACTGCTGGAGGCCTGGGCCAGTCAAAAGCAGAAGTTCTGCTGTGCTGAGGAGGCTTGCCAGAGGTATGTGTCCTCACACTGCTCTTAGTCTGGTAGTCCAGTTCCCTCTAGTATTTATTTATTTCTAGTCATAGTACTTCCCTGGTAGCTCAGATGGTAAACAATCTACCTGCAATGAGGGAGACCTGGGTTTGATCCCTGTTAGATCCAAGTAAGATCTCCTGGAAAAGAGAATGGCAACCCACTCCAGTATGCTTACCTGGAGAATTCTGTGCACAGAGGAACCTGGTGAGCTACAGAGTTGCAAAGAGCTGGACACAACTAAGCTATGTGGACAAAGGAGCCTGGCAAGCTTCAGGGACACAGAGAGTCAGACACAACTAAGTGACTTTCACTTTCCTTTTCACTTCACAATAATAGTAATGTTTGGTTGGGTACAGGGCTGCCTAGAATGAAGCCTGCATTTCTCAGCCTCTCTTGCAATACAGAGAATAGGCATCCTTGTTCTGTTGTATTTTGCTATATTAGACTTCTCTGATGGCTTAGACAGTAAAGTGTCTGCCTATGATGCAGGAGACTTGGGTTTGATCCCTGGGTTGGGAAGTCCTGGAGAAGGAAATGGCACCCCACTCCAATACTCTTGCCTGGAGAATCCCATGGATGGAGGAGCCTGATGGGCTACAGTCCATGGGGTTGCAAAGAGTCAGACACGACTGAGTGACTTCACTTATTGCTTTCATCAAATACTGCATTTTCTACAAATTGACATTCATGGCAGTCCTGCATCAATCAAGTTTATCAGCTCCATTTGTCCAACAGCATTTGCTCACTTCATGCCTCTCCCATTTTGGTAATGCTCACAGTATTTCAAACTTTTTCATTATTATTACATTTGTTATGCTGATCTGTGATCATTGATCATTGATCTTTGATGTTTCTGTTGTCATTGTTTTGAGGTGCCATGAGCACACCAAAACAGCCCATCTCTCTCTCTCTCCAGGCCTCCCTATTCCCTGAAACACAATGTTGAACATAGGCCAATGAGTAGCCCTATACTGGCCTCTAAGTATTCACTCTAAGTAAGAGTCATATGTCTCTCACTTTAAATCAAAAACTAGAAATTATTAAGCTTAGTGAGGAAGGCACATTGGAAGGTGAAATAGAAAAGCTAGGCCTGCCAAACAGCCAAGTTGTGACCACAAAGGAAAAGTTCTTGAAGGAGATGAAAAGTGCTACTCCAGTGAACACATGCATGATAAGGCAAAACAGCCTTACTGCTGGTACAGGGAACATTTTAATGGTCTAGATAGAAGATCAAACAAGCCACAATATTCCATGAAGCTAAAGCCTGATCCACATCAAGGCCCTAACTCTCTTCAGTTCTCTGAAAACTTGAGAGAGGAGAGGAACGTGCAGATGAGAAGTTTGACACTGCCAGAGGGTGGCTGATGAAGTTTAAAGAAAGAAGCCATCCTCATCACATCAACTTCAGTTTCTTCAGCGTTACTGGTTGGGGCATAGACTTGGATAACTGGGATATTGAATGGTTTGCATTAGAGGCGAACAGAGATCATTCTGTCGTTTTTGAGATTGCATCCAAGTACTGCATTTCAGACTCTTTTGTTGACCATGATGGCTACTCCATTTCTTCTGAGGGATTCCTGCCCGCAGTAGTAGATATAATGGTCATCTGAGGTAAATTCACCCATTCCAGTCCATTTTAGTTCGCTGATTCCTAGAATGTCGACGTTCACCCTTGCCATCTCTTGTTTGACCACTTCCAATTTGTCCTGATTCATGGACCTGACATTCCAGGTTCCTATGCAATATTGCTCTTTACAGCATCGGATTTTGCTTCTGTCACCAGTCACATCCACAGCTGGGTATTGTTTTTGCTTTGGCTCCATCCCTTCATTCTTTCTGGAGTTATTTCTCCACTGATCTCCAGTAGCATATTGGGCACCTAATGCCCTGGGGAGTTCCTCTTTCGGTATCCTATCGTTTTGCCTTTCCATACTGTTCATGGGGTTCTCAAGGCAAGAATACTGAAGTGGCTTGCCATTCCCTTCTCCAGTGGACCACATTCTGTCAACCAGTAACACGGAAGAAACTGAAGTTGAACGGTTTTATGAAGACCAACAAGATCTTTTAGAAGTTACACCCAAAAAAGATGTCCTTTTCATTATAGGGGACTGGAATGCAAAAGTAGGAAGTCAAGAAACACCTGGAGTAACAGGCAAATTTGGCCTTGGAATGCGGAATGAAGCAGGGTAAAGACTAATAGAGTTTTGCCAAGAAAATGCACTAGTCATAGCAAACACCCTCTTCCAACAACACAAGAGAAGACTCTACACATGGACATCACCAGATGGTCAACACCGAAATCAGATTGATTATATTCTTTGCAGCCAAATATGGAGAAGCTGTATACAGTCAACAAAAACAAGACCGGGAGCTGACTGTGGCTCAGATCATGAACTCCTTATTGCCAAATTCAGACTTAAATTGAAGAAAGTAGGGAAAACCACTAGACCATTCAGGTATGACCTAAATCAAATCCTGTATGATTATACAGTGGAAGTGAGAAATAGATTTAAGGGCCTAGATCTGATAGATAGAGTGCCTGATGAACTATGGAATGAGGTTCATGACATTGTACAGGAGACAGGGATCAAGACCATCCCCATGGAAAAGAAATGCAAAAAAGCAAAATGGCTGTCTGGGGAGGCCTTACAAATAGCTGTGAAAAGAAGAGAGGCGAAAAGCAAAGGAGAAAAGGAAAGATATAAGCATCTGAATGCAGAGTTCCAGAGAATAGCAAGAAGAGATAAGAAAGCCTTCTTCAGCGATCAATGCAAAAAAATAGAGGAACAGAATGGGAAAGACTAGAGATCTCTTCAAGAAAATTAGAGATAGCAAGGGAACATTTCATGCAAAGATGGGCTCGATAAAGGACAGAAATGGTCTGGACCTAACAGAAGCAGAAGATACTAAGAAGAGGTGGCAAGAATACACGGAAGAACTGTACAAAAAAGATCTTCATGACCCAGATAATCATGATGATGTGATCACTAACCTATAGCCAGACATCCTGGAATGTGAAGTCAAGTGGGCCTTAGAAAGCATCACTACGAATAAAGCTAGTGGAGGTGATGGAATTCCAGTTGAGCTATTTCAAATCCTGAAAGATGATGCTGTGAAAGTGCTGCACTCAATATGCCAGCAAACTTGGAAAACTCAGCAGTGGCCACAGGACTGGAAAAGGTCAGTTTTCATTCCAATTCCAAAGAAAGGCAATGCCAAAGAATGCTCAAACTACCGCACAATTGCACTCATCTCACACGCTAGTAAAGTAATGCTCAAAATTCTCCAAGCCAGGCTTCAGCAATATGTGAACCGCGAACTCCCTGATGTTCAAGCTGGTTTTAGAAAAGGCAGAGGAACCAGAGATAAAATTGCCAACATCTGCTGGATCATTGAAAAAGCAAGAGAGTTCCAGAAAAACATCTATTTCTGCTTTATTGACTATGCCAAAGCCTTTGACTGTGTGGATCACAATAAACTGTGGAAAATTCTGAGAGAGATGGGAATACCAGACCACCTGACCTGCCTCTTGAGAAATCTGTATGCAGGTCAGGAAGCAACAGTTAGAACTGGACATGGAACAACAGACTGGTTCCAAATAGGAAAAGGAGTACGTCCAGGCTGTATATTGTCACCCTGCTTATTTAACTTATATGCAGAGTACATCATGAGAAACGCTGGACTGGAAGAAGCACAAGCTGGAATCAAGACTGCTGGGAGAAATATCAATCACCTCAGATATGCAGATGATACCACCCTTATGGCAGAAAGTGAAGAGGAACTAAAAAGCCTGTTGATGAAAGTGAAAGAGGAGAGTGAAAAAGTTGGCTTAAAGCTCAACATTCAGAAAACGAAGATCATGGCATCTGGTCCCATCACTTCATGGGAAGTAGATGGGGAAACAGTGGAAACAGTGTCAGACTTTATTTTTTGGGGCTCCAAAATCACTGCAGATGGTGACTGCAGCCATGAAATTAAAAGACGCTTACTCCTTGGAAGAAAAGTTATGACCAATCTAGATACCATATTCAAAAGCAGAGACATTACTTTGCCGACTAAGGTCCATCTAGTCCAGGCTATGGTTTTTCCTGTGGTCGTGTATGGATGTGAGAGTTGGACTGTGAAGAAGGCTGACTGCCGAAGAATTGATGCTTTTGAACTGTGGTGTTGGAGAAGTCTCTTGAGAGTCCCTTGGACTGCAAGGAGATCCAACCAGTCCATTCTGAAGGAGATCAACCCGGGGATTTCTTTGGAGGGAATGATGCTAAAGCTGAAGCTCCAGTACTTTGGCCACCTCATGCGAAGAGTTAACTCATTGGAAAAGACTGTGATGCTGGGAGGGACTGGGGGCATGAGGAGGAGGGGACGACCGAGGATGAGACGGCTGGATGGCATCACTGACTCGATGGACGTGAGTCTGAGTGAACTCCGGGAGTTCGTGATGGACAGAGAGGCCTGGCGTGCTGCAATTCATGGGGTCACAAAGAGTCAGACACGACTGAGCGACTGAACTGAAACTGGACTCATCACATCAAAGTGCAAGGTGAAGCAGCAAGTGCTGATGTAGAAGCTGCTGCAAGGTATCCAGAAGATCTAGCTAAGATAATTTACTAAGGTGACTATTCCAAACAACAGATTTGAGTGTAGACAGAGCAGCCTTCTATTGGAAGAAGATGGCATCCAGGACTTTCATAGCTAGAAGAAAGATGTCAATGCCTGGCTTCAAGCCTGCAAAGAACAAACTGACTCTTCTGTTTGGGTTAATGCATCAGGTGACTTTAAGTTGAAACCAGTGCACATTTACCATTCTGAAAAGTGTGGGGTTCTTAAGAATTATGTGAAGTCTACACTACCTGTGCTCTGTAAATGGAACAAAAAGCCTGCGTGACAGCGCAGCTGTTTTACAACATATTTGACTGAGTATTTTGAGCCCACTCTTTAGATCTGCCTAGAAAAAAAGATTCCTTTCAAAATTTTAGTGTTCATTGACAATACACCTGGTCACCCGAGAGCTCTGATGGAGATGTGCAACCAGATCAGTGTTATTTTGATATCTGCTAACCCAGCATCCATTCTGCAGCCCATAGATCGGAGTCATTTCAACTTTCAAGTCTAATTATTAATAAATGCATTTTCTAAGACTACAGCTGCTAAAGATAGTGATTCTTCTAATGGATCTGGGCAAAGCCAGTTGAATCCTTCTGGAAGGGATTCAGCATTCACTAAGAGTATTTGTGATTTCTGGGAAGAGGTCAAAATATCAACATTAACAGGAGATTGAAAGAAGATTCCAGTCCTCATGGATGACTGAGGAGTTCAGGACTTCAGTGGAGGAGATAACTGCATATGTGGTGGGAATAGCAAGACAACTAGAATTGGAAGTGGAGCCTGAAGATGTGACTGAACTGCCACAACCTCATATAAAGCATGAATAGAAGTGAAGTTGCTCCTTAAGGATGAGCAATGAAAGTTGTGTCTTGAGATGGAGTCTGTTCCTGGTGAAGATGCTGTGAAGATTGTTGAAATTACAACAGAAGATTTAAAATATTACATAAATTTAGTTCATACACAGCAGCAGGGCTTGAGGGGATTGACTCCAATTTTGAAAGAAATTCTATGGATAAAATGCTATCTAAACAGCATTTTATGCTGCAGAGAAAGGATTCATGAAAGGAGTCAATGAGTCAAACTTCATTGTTGTCCTATTTCAAGCCGGCCCAACTTTCAACAGCCATCACCCTAATCAGTCAGTACCATCAATATGAAGGTAACACCTTCCACCAGCAAAAAGATTATGACTCACAGATGATGGTTAGCATTTTTTAGCAGTATTTTTAAATTAAGGTATGTACATTGTTTTTTTAGACATAACGCTACTACACAGTTAGTATAGTGTAAACACAACTTTTATATGCACAGGGAAATCAAACAATTCATGTGACCTGCTTTCTCGCAATACTCACTTTGTTGCAGTGGTCTGGAACCAAACCCGCAGTGTCTCTAAGGTATGCCTGTACATGTCTTCCTTAAGAAACTGGACAGAAGCACCCTTTGCTTTACTTTCATCCTTTCCTACCTTCTTTTGCTTAGGATGTAGATGTCTGCATGTGGGACAGTGAGCTGTAGCTGGAGCTATAGTGTAGCTGGAGCTATAGTGTAGCTGGGAGGATACACCAGCACTGGAATGCTGACCTGACATTTATGTGAGCAAAGTAAACTTCAACCTTCTCCCTGTTGTTTTGGATTTTCTATCATTCATATCTGAAACTAATCCTAATACACCTAGAAATTCAAGCTGCAGAAATGTCAACAACAGCTTTAGTTCAGGAGCCTGCTGAGGACATTTTCCAGCTGAAACAAACTGTGGGGGATGAAGGAAAAACTCCCCTTACATGGCAGGCTTCACACGCCCAAGCTATTCCGCAGCAAAAGGCAACAGTAGGAGCCACTGTGTCATTGTTTAAAGCCCAGGTTCCATGGATCAGGGAATGTTGAAGACAGAGGGTTGAAAGGGGAAATGGAAGTTAAGGGGTGTTAAGAGTCAAGGTGGGAGAGAAAGATCTCACAACAGACTTGTGGCTGCCTTCGCATCATTGCTATTTCTAAACTTGGCAAGAATGCAAAAATTGTGGGGAATAAAATTCTTCTTTACCTTCTTCGATTCTCTGGCTGGGTCTGCACAATAGTCTGATAACAGACATATTAAAATGAGAAAAGACATGCAAGTTTCTTTGATGTTACAAGTTTTACATGATGAGGGAGTTTCCCAGAAAGAGAGAAAACTCACAAAGAAACAGCTTAAACTTGGAGGTTTTATATCATTTGAACAAAAGGTTACATTTAAAAATTGTGAAGGGTGCGTGGCTAGCTCAGTCAGTAGGGCATGACACTCTTAGAAATGCGAAGACAAATGGAAAGGACTTGGGAGCTACTAGGAGCTTCCTTGGTGGCTCAGACGGTAAAGTGTCTGCCTACAATGCAGGAGAACCGGGTTCAATCCCTGGGTTGGGAAGATCTTCTGGAGAAGGAAATGCCAAGCCACTTTCCAAGCCATTTCCAAGGAAATGCCTGGAAAGTCCCATGGATGGAGGAACCTGGTAGGCTACAGTCCATGGGGTCACAAAGAGTTGGACATGACTGAGCGACTTCACACTCACACAGGGGCAGCGAACTGTAGGAAGGCAAATATATGGGAAACCAATGGTAGCTAACTAACCTAGTTAGTAAGGTTTTGTTGTGTAGACTCATGGGGCCAGCCTATCTCCTGTATTACTGGAAGTTGTCATTCTCTTTCTGGTATGGACAGTGAGGGGCTGGCACTGGGATGGGGAAATCTTCACAGAGAAATTTGTGATACCGTTTTGCATAAGATCAGTTCAGTTCAGTCACTCAGTCATGTCCGACTCTGCGACTCAGCACGCCAGGCCTCCCTGTCCATGACCAACTCCCGGAGTTCACCCAAACTCATGTGCATCTGGTCAGTGATGCCATCTAGCCATCTCATCCTCTGTCATCCCCTTCTCCTCCTGCCCCCAATCCTTTCCCAGCATCACAGTCTTTTCCAATGAGTCAACTCTTCGCATCACAGGGCCAAAGTATTGGAGTTTCAGCCTCAGCATCAGTCCTTCCAATGAACACCCAGGATTGGTCTCCTTTAGGATGGTCTGGTTGGATCTTCTTGCAGTCCAAGGGACTCTCAAGAGTCTTCTCCAACACCACAGTTCAAAAGCATCAATTCTTCAGCACTCAGCTTTCTTCACAGTTCAACTCTCACATCCATACATGACCACTGGAAAAACCGTACCCTTGACTAGACGGACCTTTGTTGGCAAAGTAATATCTCTGCTTTTTAATATTCTATCTAGGTTGGTAGGAAACAGCAAAGAGCTCATATTGTGCCTGTTTTTGTGCAGTTGCCTTCAGCTCAAAATAATCCTTATGCCAGAGGGCATATATTGGGATGGTGTATTCTGACCTCCTACAGCCTCATGTCACCCTGAGAGAAATATGTTGATTCTTCCCACAGGAATGGCAAAATATATTGCCGGCTTTAACTTCTTGAGGGAGCTTCCTCCCAGTTGACTTTGTTTACAGATCAAGGATTTCAGATGACTTACACAGATGGACTAGCATCCTGTGAAGCCCAAATCAAGATGACGCTGAGTCTCATTTATGAAAAGTGCAAAGTTCTGAAAGCATCACTTTGTCTTGATAACTACTTGAAGGTCTTGGTATTGATTTTTTTTTTTCTGTTTCACTTTGTTGGTGTTGAGTGCTTTGATGATACTCCTTAAAAAGTGAGGTATAATGGAAATGTGGTGTTTAACTTCTGAGACTCTGAAAAAAAGCCACACTAGTGGTTCTAATGAGACCCTGTCCAAGCTGCTAAAAGAACCACAGATAGGAAGAACCCCTCTGGTTCACAGTGAGCAGAAGTAGGGACTTCTCTGGCAGTCCAGTGGTTAAGACTTCGATTCCACTGTGGAGGGCACGGGTTTGAACCCTGATTGGGGAACTAAAATCCTACATGCTGCCTGGCACAACTGGGGGCAGGGAGAGGGGGTGGCAGGCAAGAATTAGAAACTGGGAAGGATGAGTTTTAGGCTAATGCCTTTTAACTCAAGCAGAAAAGAGAATCTAATCTTAGAACTCTGATTTCCCCCTGGGAAATTCACAATGGTAGAGGGGTTGTATTTAAATTGGGAACATCAATATTTTACTGGAATGCATGCATGCTAATTCTCTTCAGTCATGTCTGACTCTGTGTGACCCCATAGACGACAGCCCACCAGGCTCGTCTGTCCCTGGGATTCTCCAGGCAAGAACACTGGAGTGGGTTGCCATTTCCTTCTCCAATGCTTGGAAATGAAAAGTGAAAGTGAAGTCGCTCAGTCATGCCCAACTTTTCGAGACCCCATGGACTGTAGCCTACCAGGCTCCTCCGTACATGGGATTCTCCAGGCAAGAGTACTGAAGTGGGTTACCATTGCCTTCTCCATGTTACTGGAGTATTTTCTCCTCAAACATCTTTACAATGTTATATAATCTCCTGGCAGAACCTCTGATAGACTGTCCTAAACAACATGATTAGATATGTCAGAATGAAAAATGAAATGGGAAACTTTCAACTGGGTTCAGCATGGCTTATGATTACTTCAGTCACTAAATTGCCTTTTGGGGGCAATAGCTACATTTTTCACCACCAGGACCAGGAGCACACACAAATAAACAGTAGTTGCCATTTGGGTTGGGGGGTATGCTCATGGTGGGGGCTACACTGTCATCATATTAAAAGATGATCTCCTGCAGGGTAGCCGGTCACACTCTCAGTCGGCCCGGAGTGTAATGGTTAAACCCAGGGAGCTAAGAGAATAAAAACCTGGGGAATGTTGGAAAGAGGGAACTCCTTTCCTCTAGCATCTTGTTTCTATGAGGGAAGGAATCCATTACAATAACATTCTGGGTTTCTTTCTGGCCCCACTCATTCCTACAAGGGAGGAATGAATTTTCTAACAGGAAATTTGGAGATTAGGAGTTCGGCATATGTGATGCAGCCCCTTCCTCCTCCTCCTTCTCTTTGGGACCTGTCTCTGCAGAGAAAACACATCCTGTTCTGCTCCTCCTTTCTGCAGACTTCAGAGTAGCAGGCTCTGCCAGGGCAGTTGGAGTCCTTCCGCTGTCCAACTCTGTCTATGACCTTGTGCATAAGACTGTCTGGCTTTGGGGTTCAATGTTAGAAAACTCACTTGCCCACAGCTATAAGCCATGTTTTTGAATATCATCTTTATTAGCAATAATGGTGATATTTCATCTCCATCTGCTTGACTCATGTTTCAGCTGGCTTTTCTGTAAGGTACAGTCTCTCAGCAAATGGTAGGTGTGGCCAGAATTACTAGAAAACTACCTCTCAGAGAATTAGCACTAGATACACTAAGTCCCAGTAATCAGGAGACAAAGTAGACTTGGTTCCATTCAGGACTAAGGCTTAGCGATAAAGCCCTAGAATGCTGGCTGCATGTATATTTTTGAAAAGCCTTTGGAACTAGAGTCTTAGGCTAAGTCCCACCAGAAACAGACCGTAAGAATTTGAGGACAGATGGTCAATTTGAGGGGTAAATCCAGGAAATACCAGTTCAGAAAGTGAAAAATAAAATGGAAGGAACACAAAACAGTGCCTTGATGAAGTTTCTGCTATGGGAACAGGGCTTCACCTCTGAGAGATTGCATAGAACACTTGTTAGAGTTGCCCCCCACCTACCAGCACCACCAAGGGGCAAAAAGCTGGGGATATTTGTCCACCAACTCAAGAGACTGGAGAAAACCCTCACACAAAGACTGAAGAAGCTGTAATACAAAAGGGCCTGAACAGTAACTGCTCCAACTACAGATGCTGTATTATCACAAAAGTAAACGTTTCATGTAGACTGTAGCAGTCCTCACAGCTTCTCCATACTGACCTTCAAAACAGTGTTGTGAGGTATCTAGTCAGGAACTTGGATCCTAAACAGAAGTAAAAAGGTCAAGATAACTGAAGATCAGAGAGATGGAGCAAAGCACAACAAAGAAATCCATGACAAAATAATATATGGAAATTCAAAATTAGACAAAGCCAAGTCCCGAACTTCTTTAATGAATGAAGGAATAGGAATTATTTTTGAGAGGATGGACTCGAACTTGAATGAGAACAAAAGCAAATTCTTTGCTTTGCTGAATTTATACGTAGAATTAACATACCAGTCCATTTCTATCAAGGGCATCAAATTGCAGCTATTGTTTGCTTAGTCTGCAAAAATAGCCACCCTACATCCTTGAAATTTAATTCAACTGTTTCTGTAAGCTTTAGATGATGGATAGCTAAAGGATTAAACCAGGAGCTGTAGTTGAACTTTCATGCCTTATAATTGATACTTTGAAAAGCTAAAGCACGTTCAATTCCTGAGGATAGCAATTTGCAAGACTGAATGGCATTGCAAGCATGTTAATTCAAACTGATAATGTTCAGCTAAATTAATATTAATCTCACAGTGTTCTAATATTCAAGTGAAGCTGTGTCTTTTGGGCTTGTAAAATTAGACTACAAAAAAACATTTTTGAGGATATTTTCAGTCACTTGACTTTGATACACAGCAGTAAATAAAACTCTAGTAAAACCATGTAGATTATGAGTTTTGAAAACATAAGAACAAAACAATATGCTGTGGTAAATTGTAAACAATAAAAAAAAAAGGAAGAGAAAGTGAAAGACAAAAAATAAAAATCATTAATTGCTTACTCTCAGAAAAGGCAACTCACTCCAATGCCTCTGTTGCTGACTACAAAGATGAAGTCCAAACCAGCAGCCATGCCATTGGGATTGACCCCAGCCCTAGCTTCAAGGGATTCCTGCTTGGGGTGAGAACGTCACTGCAGAGATTGGGTTATGCAGAGAGGGCCATAGCAAAGGCCTGCCCACCGTGACTGGTGCAGGTTGACACAGTGAAGGTGAGGAGTTCTGTTATGCTGCTTAGGGAAGCCAGACCATCCCTTTCCTTTTGGAAAAAAAGACACCTGTACCCTGGTTGCTGCCCAAACCACCTTTCAACCTTGAGAGAAACTAGCCCAAAGACTCTCAAGAGAAGGGCGAAGACGAGAATACCTAAGAAATGAAACCAGAGCCCTCACTCATCTCAAGGTCCCCTGGACTTTTCATTTCCTTGGGTCAATAAATCCCCTTTGTTATTTAAAACCTCAAAGTGGATTTTCCATTTCATACAGAGAGCTTCCCATCAAACATGGAGGCAAGTTAACTTCTTACACGATCTCCAAAGCCCTCAAGAGTTTCACTTCCACCCTCCTTTCATGTCACTCTCCTGTGCCCGCTACTCTCCAGGCAACCGGGCCTCCAGTTCACTGAACCGACCTCGCTTTTCCTACTTTGGTGTTGTCAGCATGTATTCTCTCCATCTGTATGCTGTTGCCCCAGCTCTTTAACATTAATATCTCCTCAACATTCCACCCCTTTGACCCGCCCCACCTACTGGCCCAGCCCACTTTCTATCCCTGCACTAACTTGTCTGAGGCCAGTGCAGTTTCAGCAACCCCGTAAGAGAAGCAGAGGGGGACAGTCAGGCTGTGAGTTGGAAATAGTCTTGGGTGCAACAGGCAAATACTGCATTTGGTCTCCTTCCACTGTCCCCTCTTGGAGGAAATTATACAATAGACTTGTGGAGATACCAAGTTTTTCTAGACTTCCCTGGTGGCTCAGCAGTAAAGAATCCTCCTGCCAATGCAGGAGACACAGATTCGATCCCTGGATCGAGATGATCGCTTGGAGAAGAGAATGACAATCTACTCCAGTATTCTTGCCTGGAGAGTCTCATGGACAGAGGAGCCTGGTGGGCTACAGTCCATAGGGTAGCAAAGAGTCAGACATAACTGAGTGACTAAACAAGTTTTTCTGGATTTAAAGTGGAATACAAGAGGCTGCTCCCCATGAGACTAAAGCCAGACTGCACTTTGCTGCTAGCTATGTGGAGGAGACAGGGATCAAGACCATCCCCATGGAAAAGAAATGCAAAAAAGCAAAATGGCTGTCTGGGGAGGCCTTACAAATAGCTGTGAAAAGAAGAGAGGCGAAAAGCAAAGGAGAAAAGGAAAGATATAAGCATCTGAATGCAGAGTTCCAGAGAATAGCAAGGAGAGATAAGAAAGCCTTCTTCAGCTATCGATGCAAAGAAATAGAGGAACAGAATGGGAAAGACTAGAGATCTCTTCAAGAAAATTAGAGATAGCAAGGGAACATTTCATGCAAAGATGGGCTCGATAAAGGACAGAAATGGTCTGGACCTAACAGAAGCAGAAGATATTAAGAAGAGGTGGCAAGAATACACGGAAGAACTGTACAAAAAGATCTTCACGACCCAGATAATCATGATGGTGTGATCACGCATCTAGAGCCAGACATCTTGGAATGTGAAGTCAAGTGGGCCTTAGAAAGCATCACTACGAATAAAGCTAGTGGAGGTGATAGAATTCCAGTTGAGCTGTTTCAAATCCTGAAAGATGATGCTGTGAAAGTGCTGCACTCAATTTGGAAATTGAGTGCCAGCAAATTTGGAAAACTCAGCAGTGGCCACAGGACTGGAAAAGGTCAGTTTTCATTCCAATTCCAAAGAAAGGCAATGCCAAAGAATGCTCAAACTACCGCACAATTGCCCTCATCTCACACGCTAGTAAAGTAATGCTCAAAATTCTCCAAGCCAGGCTTCAGCAGTACGTGAACTGTGAACTTCCTTATGTTCCAGCTGGTTTTAGAAAAGGCAGAGGAACCAGAGATAAAATTGCCAACATCTGCTGGATCATGGAAAAAGCAAGAGAGTTCCAGAAAAACATCTATTTCTGCTTTATTGACTATGCCAAAGCCTTTGACTGTGTGGATCACAATCAACTGTGGAAAATTCTGAAAGAGATGGGAATACCAGACCACCTGACCTGCCTCTTGAGAAATCTGTATTCAGGTCAGGAAGCAACCGTTAGAACTGGACATGGAACAACAGACTGGTTCCAAATAGGAAAAGGAGTACGTCAAGGCTGTATACTGTCACCCTGCTTATTTAACTTATATGCAGAGTACATCATGAGAAACGCTGGACTGGAAGAAGCACAAGCTGGAATCAAGATTGCCGGGAGAAATATCAATCACCTCAGGTATGCAGATGACACCACCCTTATGGCAGAAAGTGAAGAGGAACTAAAAGGCCTCTTGATGAAAGTGAAAGAGGAGAGTGAAAAAGTTGGCCTAAAGCTCAACATTCAGAAAACGAAGATCATGGCATCTGGTCCCATCACTTCATGGGAAGTAGATGGGGAAACAGTGGAAACAGTGTCAGACTTTATTTTGGGGGGCTCCAAAATGACTGCAGATGGTGACTGCAGCCATGAAATTAAAAGACGCTTACTCCTTGGAAGAAAAACTATGACCAACCTAGATAGTATATTCAAAAGCAGAGACATTACTTTGCCGACTAAGGTCCGTCTAGTCAAGGCTATGGTTTTTCCTGTGGTCGTGTATGGATGTGAGAGTTGGACTGTGAAGAAGGCAGAGCGCTGAAGAATTGATGCTTTTGAACTGTGGTGTTGGAGAAGACTCTTGAGAGTCCCTTGGACTGCAAGGAGATCCAACCAGTCCATTCTGAAGGAGATCAGCCCTGGGATTTCTTTGGAGGGAATGATGCTAAAGCTGAAACTCCAGTACTTTGGCCACCTCATGTAAAGAGTTGACTCATTGGCAAAGACTCTGATGCTGGGAGGGAGTGGGGGCAGGAGGAGAAGGGGACGACAGAGGATGAGATGGCTGGATGGCATCACGGACTCGATGAACGTGAGTCTGAGTGAACTCCAAGAGTTGGTGATGGACAGGGAGGCCTGGCGTGCTGCGATTCATGGGGTCACAAAGCTGAACTGAACTGAACTGATGTGGGTGGAGAAGGTCTCAGGCTGAGAGCCAGTGGGGGTGGAGCACAAAGAGAAGGTGAGGGGAGAGACAGCAGCAAGACAGTAAAGATGAGGGAGGAGGCTGCAGGGGTCAGAGAGGGCAGACCGTCCAGTGCAGAGAGAGGTGAATAGGACTCTGAGGATATTTTGATGAACAATGCAAGCTGTCTTCCTTAAGTACATTCCTTGGGAAACAGAAAATAGATTAGAGGTTACCAGGGGTTGGGAGAGGGAATGGGTGTTACTGTTTGACGATTATAGAGTTTGTTCAGTGTAGGGAAAAAGTTCTAGAAATAGACTGTGGTGGTGTTGCACAACATGTGAATTTAATTAATGCCATATAAAATGTCAAAATGGTCAATTGCATGTTAGGCATATTTTACCAGTTTTCAAAAAAAAAAAAAAAAGGAATAGATTAAAAAAAAGAGAAAAACTAGCTAATTGTGTAACAGATGAACTGGAATAGGTCCAGCTTACGAAGGAGGCTAGCAAATTAATCTGATCAGAAGGTGACAAGAACTTCAGTTAGGATAGTGAAAGTCAGAGGGAAAAGTTGAAAACGGAATGGTCAGGATCAAATGCATCTGGTTTTAGACCCTGCTGAGTTTGGGGGTGTGTGGTAGATACTGCCCAACTCCCTCCTTAGGGACTGAGGGCTGCCCTGACTGCAGGTTGATAAGAACTCACAGCTGTAGCTCTTCTGGGCATTGTCTTTGGCCAGATGGTGTTGTATTACACAAGGGGTAGTGGAAACTTGGGAAGAAATGGTTTCTACCAGAAGGAGGGAGTGGTGGACAAAGAAGGCAATCTGAGAGTCTCCTTTGGATTTGGCAGCATGGAGGTCCTTGGTGACTTTGGAAGGAGGAATTTATGCGGAAGGACAAGGTCTGGATCACAGCAGGATGGAGGCCACGTGGGAGGCAACAAGGATGAGCTGGGCCTGCATCTGGAAGGAAGGGTAGGAATTAGGGGCACGGGAAGACCTGCCAGGCAGGGAAATAGTGTGAGCCGGGGAACCTAGGCTGGGGAATCACTCAGGTTAACAAGATGTCAGGGGAAGGCAGGAGGAATGGCTAGAGAGGTGGGTAATACCCAGACATGGCTATGGGGTTTCAGCAGAATTAACCAGGCTGTCTCCACACATATGCCTGAGTTCCAGAAACTGTCCTCTGGTGGGCACTGGGCATTCTCTCCCGAGCATGACCCTGACCATTCATGCCAGGTGAATGTTTTGACTACAGTCCCTTGGACTCCATGTTTATGAATGCAGGCATAATACATTTTCTGAAGTGAAAGAATTTATTTCTGTTTTGTGTTGTGTGTGTGCATGCTCAGTCGCGTCCGACTCTTATGACCCCATGGACTGTAGCCTGCCAGGCTCCTCTGGAATTTTTCAGGTAAGAATACTGGAATGGGTTGCCATTTCCCGCTCCTGGGGATCTTCCCAATCCAGGGATCGAACATCCATCTCTTATGTCTCCTGCACTGGCAGGAAAATTCTTTACCACTGTACCACCTCAGGAAGTATTTAATACATCTATCAAATTGCATCCATTATAGCTTCTGCATTGTAAATTTTCTTTTGTGACCATTGTTTTTATAAAGTCTAATTACCCTTAACAAATATTTGCAGATCTAAATTTGATCAAGGCAATTTGGTCTTTTAAAAAATCTCTAACAAATTGTACAATGTGACATTTTAACCATCATCAGTTCTATTCTGAGGTTATTCTTTCTAATAAAATTCATTAAGACTAGGAAAAGAATATTCCTTGATGAAAATTTGTTGTCAAGGCTTCTGGAGTTGATCTGTTTTCTTTTTGGACGTACCAGGCAAAACCTGGACCCAAGAAAGCCTCATGGTAGTCCAGTTACAAAGGGATAACAGAAATTTCAGCATGATACTTAATATTTCCTGTTATCAATGAAATTCCAAGGCACTAATTAAAGAGTTCTTTTAACTCTCCATGCCCCTGCCTTACAATCAATGAATGATTTAAGCCCTGGCGAAAATCTGGCTTATTAATTTAAAAGATAGCTTTCATCTTTGTACATTCTTCTTTCCCTCAGAAAATGACGATATAGTTATTTAAATCTCCCTTGAAACCAATGATAATATTAATCATGTTTTTTAAATGCCTTGGTTAGTGAAATTCTTTCAGTAGCATGTTATTACCCCAGCCATTGAATTAACCTGGGTTAATTATAAAAGCAAGTTCTCACCATGGTACATATAATAAGCAGACTTACTTTTAACAAGTGCCCTAGTGGTTTTGAGTCCAAAAGCCTATAAACCAGGCTTTGTAAACACAGGCATATTATTAGTAGAGGCTCTTGAGTCAGAAGATCCTGGATTCAAATCTTGCCTCTGACATTGATCAGCCACAAAACTTTTAAAAAGTGAACTTTAACTTCTCACAGCTGCAATTTTCTCCTTTGTGAGATGGGCATCTTACAAATAATAATAATAATGGCTATCTCATAAGTTTGTAAGATGGTGCTTTGCACCATAACAGTAATGGCTGCCTCATAAGTTTATAAGGTCATGCTTAGCACATAGGAAAGGTTTAATAAATATTAACTTTTGTTATGATGGATTTATTCTTAAATCCTGTGGGAGGCATCAGGAATGTTCCTAAGGGTGTGGTGCACCATCACCCTCTGGCGTTTGTCATCCTTCTTACAAAGAGCCTTTGTTTGAGCACAGCCCTTCCCATTTATCACTCTCTCCTTTGTGATGTCTTTCTCAAATTCTTTTCCTCTTCAAAGCTGTCCTTGATGTTCTTTCTTTCTTGATTTCATCAATATAAAAATACTCAGACATGGGCACTCATGATACTACTCTCTGTACTTATGAATATTTTAGAAATTTTCCCTAAGAAAAAATGTTTTAAAAATCATTATTCATTTGGGCTGCTCCACACACACCTTCCCTAAGGATGGTTCTGACTAATACCACATGAAATGTACACCTGGGCAATAAATTTGAGGCACCATCTCTGGAACTCCTACCACATGTGAATCATTGGAGAGCTGCTACCACAGCAACATGTACAGGTAGGTGTAAGGCTTAGTCATGGCCCTAGCATGGTCCTCTATGAAAAGCATCAACCATCCCAGTACATACAACGCTAATTTGTTAGAGCTGGGGGAGTTGGTTTTTCCAGGCAGACTGTGATCTCACTGCTGGGATAATCCAGTTGTCAAAGCCCTGTCTGGGGACCTGGGGCTCTGGAGCCAAATTTCTAACTCCTATCAAGATACCCCACGGACAAAACTAGATTATAGGAATAAGGTAAAAGAATGGAGATAGATGATAATGATAATAATATTCATTATTAGTAGTGGGAAAGAAATTTAAAGCACTGCCTGAATTTCCACAGCTCAGTATCAACATTTCGTAAAAAGGTACAAGTTCACTGCCTCCACTTTCTTATGTGCATTTCAGAAATAATAGAACCTATCTCATAGGTGTCACAAGAAATAAATAAGGTTATAGTTTTAAAGTGCATCCCCTAATTCCCACAGTGCAACCCTATCAAAATGTCAATGGCATTTTTTGCACAACTGGAAAAACTCTGTCATAAAATGTGTATGGAATCTCAAGCAACCCAAATATCCAAAGTAATCTTGGAAAAGAACAAGACTGGAGATCTCACAGTTCCTGATTTCAGACCATATCACAAAATTACAGTAATCAAAGCAGTGTGGTGGTAACATAAAGACACACAGGTGTTAGCTCATAAATCGGAGTTTCCACCATATAGGAGGCATTTAATAAATGTGCTATCATCATCTTCATCATCATGAATTCTGATTATAATTACCCAGTTTTCTCCCAGCCTCCTCCTCCATATTCTGAAGATTGATGTCAGTCATTTAATTCAGATTCCTTCCTTTACTTCTTTATAGACAGAGTTTGGCAAGTTTTGACTAAGTATAAAGTGAAATGTGACTTAGGTAGGGATTAAATGAGGAAGAACAGGTTCCACAAGGAGTCAACCTGACAGAATCTTTTCAACCTTCCAGGGTTTTGATGGAGGTGAAATAGGAGTGAAAAAGCTGACTTAAAACTCAACATTCAAAAAACTAAGATAATTGCATCCAGTCCCACCCCTTCATGGCAAATGGATGAGGAAAAAATGGAAGCAGTGACAAACTTTATTTTCTTGGGCTCCAGATTCACCACAGATGATGACTGTAGCCGTGAAATTAAAAGTGGCTTGCTCCTCGGAGGGAAAGCTGTGACAAACCTAAAGAATGCATTAAAAAGCAGAGACATCACTTTGCCAACAAAAGTCTGTATAGTCAAAACTATAGTTTTTCCAGTAGTCATGTATGGATGTGAGAGTTGAACTATAAAGAAGGCTGAGCACCAAAGAATTGATGCTTTCAAACTGTGGTGCTGGAGAAGATGCTCGAGAGTCTTTTGAACTACAAGGAGATCAAACCAGTCAATCCTAAAGGAAATCAACCCTGAATATTCACTGGAAGCTCTGATGCTGAAGCTGAAGCTCCAATACTTTGGCCAACTGATCCAAAGACTTGGCTTATTGGAAAAGACCTGGATGCTGGGAAAGACTGAGGGCAAGAGGAGAAAAGGGGGCGTCAGAGGATAAGATGGTTGGATGACATTTTAAACACAATGGACAGGAGTTTGAGCAAACTCTGGGAGATAGTGAAAGATGGGAAGCCTGGAGTGCTGCCATCCATGGGGTCACAAAGAGTCAGACAGTCAGTCAGTCAGTCAGTTCAGTAACTCAGTCGTATCTGACTCTTTGTGAGTTAGACAACTATTAGAGCTTCAGCTTCAGCATCAGTCCTTCCAATAAATATTCAGGACTGATTTCCTTTAGGATTGACTGGTTGGATCTCTTTGCAGTCCAAGGGACTCAAGAGTCTTCTCCAACACCACAGTTTAAAAATATCAATTCTTCAGCACTCAGCTTTCTTTATGGTCCAACTCTCACATCTATACCTGACTACTGGAAAAACCAAAGCTTTGACTAGACAGACCTTTGTCAGCAAAGTAAGATGTCTGCTTTTTAATACAAATAAGCAACTGAACAACAATAAAAGGGTTTTGAGTAGAAATGAAGGAGCTTTCTTTGTCCCACCACTGGCAGGTACTGGATGCTGGTCAGCAGGTCTAAAGGCAAAGCCATAGCTCACACAAAGCCAATTATGGAACCTTGGGCCCTGTTAATAACTTACATAGAATCTTCAGTGTATGTATGGCCAAATGGTATTTGTATTCTTGAATGCCACACTGCTGGGTACATTGTCAATATCTGACAGCACAGAGTCTAAAACAAACAGTCTAAAGGAGAATGTCATTGTGTAGGTAATTTCAGAGCATCCTTGAGGTCAAGAAATAAAATGTTGGCCAGATAGCTCAGAGGTCAAGATCTGGGCATGTGTTTTTTACTGCCTCCAGCTACAACTACTCCTGGTGTTCAGAAAGGCTTAACAAGAGTCAGAACAATTTCTGAGTGTTTATAGCAGCTGCCAGAATTGTGGGTTGACAGTCTCTTAGAGCAACTTGTTTTTTATTTTTTTAATTGCAAGATAGTTGGTTTACAATATTGTGTCAGTTTCAGGTGTACCGCACAGAGAGCAACATTATTTGGTATCCTGGGTGGAAGCTGTTTGCTTTTTTCTTCCCTGAAATAATAGCTTCAATTTAAATATCATCAATGGTAATGATCAAATTTGAGTTGCATTTTATGTTGCAAAATTTGTTAGTCCCAGCTTACTCTACTCGTGCCATTGTAAATCTACTACTGCTGACTTTTATTTAAAGGTCTTAACACATGTAAGAATTAAAGATTTTAAAATTAAAAAAAAAAAAAATAAAGGTCTTTGTGTGGGAGATGGCCTTTCTTCAACCTTATTTTTTTACCAGGAGATAATTATAAATTCATCAACCTATACACAGGTATAACTCTTACAAACACAGTCAAGGAAGGAATGTCAGGCATTCTTCTCCATGACATGCTGTCCATGCCATCACAGGTGGAGTCTATCAGAGTTTCCCTTCTCTTGTGTCTCAAGCACCACCAAGGCAGCTGGTGACTGCTCTCACACTCACGCACTACAGCAGAGAGCTGTCACCTCACTGGGTACCGGGATCCTTGGTACGTGCAGCTGTATACTGGGGACCCCAGGGCAACCTGAGCTTTCCAAGGAATTTACATAATACAGGGAGAGTTTTCTGTTTTCCCAGGAATTGGGTCATAATGAAAATCAGGACACTAGTGTACCCCCCTCACACCTTCCATGGAATCATGGGTTGATAAGCATTTAGGCACCAGCTGCTGGCATGCACACCTCGGGACTTCAGTGCACACGAATTCAGGATGTCTTCAGTTCAGTTCAGTTCAGTCACTCAGTCGTGTCTGACTCTTTGCGAACCCATGAACCGCAGCATGCCAGGCCTCCCTGTCCATCACCAACTCCAGGAGTTCACTCAAACTCACGTCCATCGGGTCGGTGATGCCATCCAGCCATCATCCTCTGTTGTCTTCTTCTCCTGCTGCCCCCAATTCCTCCCAGCACCAAAGTCTTTTCCAATGAGTCAACTCTTCACATGAGGTGGCCAAAGTACTGGAGTTTCAGCTTTAGCATCAGTCCTTCCAAAGAACACCCAGGACTGATCTTTAGAATGGACTGGTTGGATCTCCTTGCAGCCCAAGGGACTCTCAAGAGTCTTCTCCAACACCATAGTTCAAAAGCATTAATTCTTCGGCACTCAGCTTTCTTCACAGTCCAACTCTGACATCCATACATGACCACAGGAAAAACCATAGCCTTGACTAGACAGACCTTTGCTGGCAAAGCAATGTCTCTGCTTATGAATATGCTACCTAGGTTGATCTTAACTTTCCTTCCAAGGAGTAAGCATCTTTTAACTTCATGGCTGCAGTCACCATCTGCAGTGATTTTGGAGCCCTCCCCCCCCCCACCAAAATAAAAGTCTGACACTGTTTCCACTATTTCCCCATCTATTTCCCATGAAGTGATAGGACCAGATGCCATGATCTTAGTTTTTGAATGTTGAGCTTTAAGCCAACTTTTTCACTCTCTACTTTCACTTTCATCAAGAGGCTTTTTAGTTCCTCTTCACTTTCTGCCATATGGGTGGTATCATCTGCATACCTGAGGTGATTGATATTTCTCCCGGCAATCTTGATTCCAGCTTGTGCTTCTTCTAGCCCAGCGTTTCTCATGATGTACTCTGCATAGAAGTTAAATAAGCAGGGTGACAATATACAGCCTTGACTCCTTTCCCTATGTGGAACCAGTCTGTTGTTCCATGTCCAGTTCTAGCTATTGCTTCCTGACCTGCATACAGGTTTCTCAAGAGGCAGGTCAGGTGGTCTGGTATTCCCATCTCTTTCAGAATTTTCCACAGTTTGTTGTGATCCACACAGTCAAAGGCTTTGGCATAGTCAGTAAAGCAGAAATAGATGTTTTTCTGGAACTCTCTTGCTTTTTCCATGATCCAGCGGATGCTGGCAATTTGATCTCTGGTTCCTCTGCCTTTCCTAAAACCAGCTTGAACATCTGGAAGTTCACAGTTCACGTATTGCTGAAGCCTGGCTTGGAGAATTTTGAGCATTACTTTACTAGCGTGTGAGATGAGTTCAACTATGCAGTAGTTTGAGCATTCTTTGGCATTGCCTTTCTTTGGGATTGGAATGAAAACTGACCTCTTCCAGTCCTGGATGTCTTAGAGAACATGAAACATTAGGGATGGGTCTGTGCTACAGTCTCAATTGGAGATTAGTAACCTGGGGTCCCTGGACTTTCCCCAATGGCTCTCTGAATATGAATGGGAAAAATGATGTTTATTGCTATTAACCTTAAAGTCATAAAGTCAAATTTAGTACTTCCTTCCACTGTGAATATAGGCAACAAATCACAGTAGAATTAGCAGTGCTTTTGAGAATAGAAACCACAGGTACATTCATATCACATCCAGCTGTCACATCTCAAAATACCATTTACATTCATTACTAATTCAATGGTTACTTTACCCACCACTGGATCTTGTTGTTGAATGCATTAATAAAAATGCACATATATTACCGTATCTTAACTTTCATTAGTATTTTTATGACTATATTTAACATATGTGGTTTCCTCTGTATTTAATTTTATTTGCAGTGTCTCTCCAGGTGTCCAGAAAACTCTGGAAGAAGACTGGCCCCTGGAAGAAATGATCAGTAGCCCAAGGATTTCTGGTCACGGCGCTGTGCAGACGTCTTCCAATGTTCCTCAGGAGGCCATCCTGTCTCCATCTGTCACAACCAGGGCTGTTCCCAGTACATCAGTGAGCATCAGGAAAATATTAAATGCTCCTTAACTGGTTAGTGAATAGGCACTGGTCTGAGCTCTCTGAGTCCCCTTCCACCTCTCCAGACACCCTGGCTGCAGGAATCCCTGGTGGGCACTAAAGTGGAACCGCCTCTGAACCAGGTAAGTCTTCTGCTGCCTGAGGTCATTCTGAATTCCCCCCCCCAACCATCCACCTCCCACCATTGCTGCCAGAGCTATCAGACCCCAACCCTCCTGGGAGAGGGACTGTCATCCTGCAGAGAAACGTGCCCAGTACCCACCTGACCACCCCAAGGCTGCAATGTCCTGCTTGCCTTGCCTTTCGCATGGCCTCTTTGGGCCCATGGTGTTGAAGTATTTTGACTATCCTCCTAGTCACAGTCACACTCCCCTGCCCCTACATCTCTGCCACTTTCACAAGGGAGATATCATGAATTTGTACTTGCTGACATGTTGTGTGAAGGGCTCCAAGGTCCCACTTCTCTATATTTTTCTAAAAATGCTACCACTGTATGAACCTAATGAAATTCACAAGAATGACAGTGTTGCACTGGAAAAGACCCCGATGCTTGGAAAGATTGAAGGCAAAGGGAGGAGGCAGCAGAGGATGAGATGGTTAGATAGCATCACTGACTCAATGGAAATGAATTTGAGCAAATTCCAGGAGATAGTGAAGGACAGGGGAGCCTGGTTTGCTGCAGTCCATGAGGTTGCAAAGAGTCAGACAATAACAATGTTGCATTGAAGGGGAGGCAGCTCGTAGGGGAGGCAGCTCACAGGTGCTCTGCCTCTGCCCTGTCAGCTGTCATTCACTGAACTAAACCCTGAACTGGGTCTCAAGCCCTGTGTGGTCCTTGGAGGACTGAGGCCACAGCGTTCTCCTTGGCTCTGAGCACACATCTACAGCTGACCTTCACTAAGATCTAGACTCGGATTTCTGAGTGAAAATGGCTAAATAGCAGCTCTCCATCACCACCTATGGGGCTTCCCAAGTGGCGCAGTGGTTAAGGATTCGTCTGCCAATGCAGGAGAGGCAAGAGACATGGGTTTGATCCCTGGTTGGGAAGATCCCTGAAGTAGGAAATGGCAACCCACTCCAGTATTCTTGCCTGGAGAATTCCATGGACAGAGGAGCCTGGCGGACTACGGTCCATGGTGTTGCAAAGAGCCAGACACAGTTGAACACAAGCACCTGACCACTACCTATGTGACACCTCACACACCAAAATAAGGGCCTTTTCCTAATTCACAGCTCTCACATAGGTAGGTAGGTAGCTTTATTATTGCTTTAAAGTAAGGAAATTAACACAAAACTTTGGAAATTTCTCTACTGATCCAAGAATGTCCCACTCAAACATTTTGTTCACAGGCTGGTATATTATTTCAGACCCTAAATGGTGAACAATGCCTTTTGGATGTGCAGATCTCTATGGTGTGCTTCTGAGCTGTTGCTAAGGCAGCCTGGCTTGGGTGTCAGCTGGGAGTAGCTTTCCGGCTGCTCCAGTGGGCTGGGCACTCAAAGTCAAAATAGCTCAGTGGATTTTCTCTCTGTCATTTCTAAGCTGCGTGCCCCGGGGGAACCACTTAGGTTTCCAAGCCTCAGCTATGTATCTAACCAAAAGTTGGTGTGAGGTTTAGAGGAATGTAAAAGGCCCAGCCCATGGCTAGCATATAATAAAGACTCAGTCATTTGTTATTTTTGTTATCTTGACGCTCTTAGACTGAACTAAAGGGTTGCATGCAACCAACAGTGTGTTTGGAAGGGCAGAAGGAGGGCTCAACTTTGTTATTATATCATTGTTGCCTGAAATTTTTTTATTATAGAGGCATTCTTGGGGTTAATAACTTTTTAAAAATGCAAATAGCTGTAGGGTTTACTTCGTTAAGCAATTAGCTGTCACTGTTACTGAAAGGATGTGTGTGATTGGGACAAAAATATAACCTGTGATTGTCCAGAGCTTCCCCTCCTCTGGGGACTGGCAGTGAATGAGGTGAAATATGCTTTCAAAGAGAGAGGATGAGGGGGAGGGGTGGGTCCATAGTCCTGGATCCCCAGAGGCTCCTGCCAGGTGGGCCTGAAGTCTGGGGCCCACTTTCCACTGTGCAGCCTGAGGAGGAAGAAAGTGCTTTGGGGAAGCACTGAAAAGAGAAAACTTGAGGCAGTTAAAGTTTAGAAGAAAGTTGGTGGGAGAAGGGGGATGGGGACTCTGACGTACCACTGCTGTGGTCGACATAATTCTTATTTCAGGTCAGGTACTCCAGAAGCAGGACCAAGATGTGCTATGAAGACTAACCAGTCGGTACGTCTGGGAAAAGTGTAAAAAGGTCTTTCATTTGATGATTATTTTGCACCCTAGAGATTGGGACCCCATCCTGTCAGATTAATGCCAATGACCATACTTCAGCTGTGCCCTCAGCCAACTGTTTCGAGGCTCTCTCGGGTGAGCAGCTTCTGAGAGATGTGGAATGTGCTGCAGCCCGTGGAGCCCATGGTCCTGGGCCCACTCTTGCTCTTCTGCTGGGACATGGTCCCACAGTCTGATGTGATGTTGTATGGAATCTCATACCAGTGGACCAAACACTATGTAAGCCCTTAAGGTAGTGGTCGTGGCTGAGGCCTGCAGATGGAGAAGGTAAATCTGTATCCAAAATACGTGTATATTCTTGAAGTGCTGGTTTTTATAGGTTTGAGGGGGCCCAGTATAGTCAATTCGTTGCAAGTTGTCCACTTGGTCTCTTCAAAGAATGGTGTCATACTGGGGGCTGGCTCGTTGCTGGTCTCTGTTCAACAGTGGTAATTATTAGCCTTAGGCCTTTCTCTTTCCATTCAAAAGGGGTGACCAGTACAAAGATCTATCTTGTTAAGTGAGGGTCCGTATTTCTGGCCCATGAATCACCTCTATCTTTGCCACTGTGGCCAGAAGGGCTGCTCACATCACAGCCTGAACCTGCTCTAGAGCCCTTTTCCGTTTTGCAGTCCTCAAAATCCAGCAGCCAATCACCTCACTCGGTACATGGGCCATGAAACTATCACTAGCTGTAGAAAACAACATCTTCAGAATCCAAACAGGCCTACCAGGCATTGTGCATCCTTCTTCATGGTAGATGGTAAAAGATGTATAATTTGTATTTCCCCTAGAAGGGGATTTCAGCATACCCCTGACCACTGAACTGTAAATGTAGCAGGCCCCTATATATTCAGAGTTTTATCTCCCATCTCCTGGAACCTCTGTGAAGGTATTACAAAGGCCTCTAGCCTGTTGGTCACCTCTTGCTTGTCTGGCCTAATCAACATAATGCCCATAATGTGATTGGTAAATGTCATGTTCTGAGTGAGGAATACCAGGATAGTACAGAGATCTCCTATAATATATCTATGTAATATACACAAAAGAGGGCAGAGGTTTACATAGGCTCTATGGTAAAACTAAAAATGTCTATTGTCCATTTGATGTGAATGTGAACTGTTTTTGACCCCCCCTTTTTTTTTAACAACAACAACAACAAAAATCCCTAACTTTATTTAGCCTGGTATTTCCCACACCTAGTGGCTCATGGAAACTTTTGCATACTTTGTGGGATAGTCCACAGGACACCAGTTTGGAAAGTGCTATGGGGTAAGGCTCTGAAAGTGGAGGAAGGCATCTCCAGGAGAAGCTATGTGGCAGGATTGAGCCACGGCAAGAGTCCAGTGGCAAGGGAGGAGGAAAGGAGGCAGCTGAAAAGCCAGGGCTTAGGGCCCCAGAGCATAAGGGAAAGGCAATCAGGAGAGAGCAAGGGCAGGGCGGATAGAGAAGGGCAAGGAGCTGTTTGGATGCAGGGAGGAGAGAGGAGGTAGAGGCAGTTCTGAGCATTCACATCTGGGGAGGGAGGAAAGGAGAGAGCAGAAAGGGGGTGAGGAGCGGAGGACATCCCTCACCCTGCACATTAATTTGTGAATGAGGGGGGGTCTAAAATCTGTGACTTCCCCAAGTGGGAGCTGATCACCTTTCCTGGCTGTAATAGAAAAGTCATTCACCATGTCAAGATCACAGGACATATTCCTGAGGCCACGTTACTTTCTCGAGCGAAGATAGTGGCTATAATTTAGGCTCCTATGTGGTCGTGCTTGTTGCGGTCTAGCAGGAGTCAGCAAACCCAAGCCTGAGAGTCACATCTACCTGTTTTGTATATTAAATTTATTTTATTTAAAATATATATTATTGTGTTTTTTTGGAATCCAGCCACATTTACAAATTGTCTATAGTTGCTTTCCTGCTACACCAGTAGAATTGAGTAATTGAAACAGGAACTCTATGACCAGCAAAATCTAAATATTTATTATCCTTACCTTTATGGAGAAAGTGCACTGACCCCTGGTCTACAGTGATCTTCCAGGGTCCATCTGGTTTCTTCAGTGCCTAGATTAGCAAATTGGATGGAAATATTTTGGGAACCAGCACCCCTGCATCTTTTTTATCTTTAAGAGTGACATTAATCTCTACTTTTTCTCCCAGGAGGCAGAATCACTGTCTTGAAGGGAGGAGGGCTTCAAGAGCCTTCCACATGGCCTTTCCGATGACAGCTCTTAACCCTGCAGACCAAGGACCTGATGTGGGAGTTACACCAATTGCCAAGTATGTCAGTCTAATTGTACATTTGGTGAGAGGGGAACAGAGCACAGGGTAGGTTCACGGTAGACCACCAAGCCAGGACTTGGCTAGGATTTCTTCTATTATCTAGGCTTCATATCATTTCTCTGAACCAGGGGCCTGTGGTGATGCTTCAAGTCTCTGGGTATCAGCATCTCTGCAGATCTTGTTCCAGCAGTCCTTGAAATGTCCAGGAATTCCCTTTTGCTGTTATCTGAGCAAATGCCACATGATACCTTGAAGGGGGAAAGGTTTCTGCATTGTCTTCTGAGATGGGGAGTTGGAGGGGTGATAGCTACTAATAGTGTAGGTGAACAACTTCCCTATCTGTAGGCTCAGCAAGTTCAGAGGAGTCTGAAACTCAAAATCTCAGGGACCTTGATTGGATATTGAAGCCTCCTGAATTTGGCCCTTGGCTTTCTCCACCTTCCTAGAGGAGATAAGAGCGTCTTCATATACACTAAAAGAAGACCTCTGGCTTCCATTCCTAGCTTTCAGTTGCCTCTTACTCAGTCCTTCAATGTTCATTATCTTTCTGTAGCGCATCACTGGCTCCTAGCAATCACACCAATACTCTTATCCATGCACCTGCTCTTTTCTCCATACATTTCAAATGCCTGATAAATCATTCTAGCTGGTACCTTCCCTTCTACCAGTACATGCTCCCAATTCACCACAGGTGAAACTTTTAACAGGTAGGCTACCACCTTACCCCAGAGCTGTGTTCCTCCTACCAGTAATTGGTGTCCTCACCACCTGCCCAAGGTAACTGATAACTGCTCCAGAACCCCGTCTTATTGCCTACTTTGTTGGACTACTTCTGGTGCAAACTCACATAGCTTGGGTTCTCTGGAACCAGATGCTGAGAGGGTGTAAGATGTTTATTAGGAATCAACACCTGTGAAGGGAGGATGAAGGAAACAGTATGGGGCGGAGGTTGAAGCTGAACTATAATGCAGGCTCAACAGAGCTTTGGCCAATTTGGCAAGGAACTGTGGAGCGAGTGTTCTCTGCCAGACCATAATGAATGTGCCTTTAAATCTCCAATTTGCTCAGTCAGAGAACGTGGGCTGCCTTGGAAAGGGAGAGAAATCAGGAGAAGCAGCTCCTTGCAGCTGACTGCACCACATGTTCCTCCTTCTACTCCCAGCTGGGAAGAAAGTCCTTCCTTCCTTCAGAGGGGTTTGGACCATGTGTCTGTGTGTCTACCCCAACTCTTTTCTTGGTGTTGAGAAATCAAGGAAAGAACTTTAGTTATTGTAAAATGATGTTTGGGGTTGTTAATCTGCACTTCTTGAGTGTGGCACCCCTCAGAGACTTCAAGGATAAAGCATAATGGCTGAGGAATTGTGAAGGAATCAGTGCTCTAGAGTTTCGGCAACAGCAGTTTATAGGAATGAAAAGAGACATTGCCTGGGAAAGGCACTGGGTTCTTGACAGAAGACCCAATTAGGAAGGAGAGGGAATAAAAAAGGAATAGGAGGGTCCAGGAGTCAGAATCTGCCTACCTTACAAGATTGTCTTGTGTTAAAAAAAAAAAAAAAAAAAAAACAAGATAAAAACAAGGGTGAATGAGGGTGAGGAGCAATGGGAACCCTCATATATTGCTGATGGGATGTAAGATGGTACAGTTGCTTTGGGAAAGAGTGTGCATTTCTTCGAAAGGTTAAACATAGAAATAATGAATGACCCATAAATTCCCCTCTGTGCCAAACCCAAGGGAAATGAAAATGTTATGTCCACACAAAAAATTACACATGACTGTTTATAGCAGTATTGTTAATAATAGTCAAAAAATGGAAACAACCCAGATGTCAATCATTTGATGAATGGATAAACAGAATGTGATATGCATTAGAACATTTTTCAGTGATCAAAAGGAGTTAAGTACGGATACATGCTACAGTGTAGATGAACCTTGAAGACATCATGGAAAGTGAAAGAAGCCAGTCACAAAAGACCACATATTCCATGATTGTGTTTATATGAAATGTCCAGAACAGGGAATCTATATAAACAGAGAGGAGATAAGTGGTTTCCAAGAGACAAGGGAAAGAGAAATAAGAGGCTGCTATAGGGTACAAGGTTTCTTTTGGGGTGATGAAAATATTCTAAAATTCATTTTGGCAGTTGCACAATTCTGAGAAAATACTAAAAACCATTGAGTTGTGTGCTTTAAATGGGTAAATCATATGGTATGTGAATTATTTCTCAATAAAGCTTTAAAATAAGGAAAGATTTAAGTCAAAAAAAGATAGCTTGGCATTGACCGACCAGAGCTGTCTCTGAAAGGTGTTGCCGGCTGTGAGAATGTGGTATATTTTATATCAGTTTTTAGGTTTGGATTTCTAAGATGGTTCTTCCAACTTTTGACATTTTTTGAAGGTAAGCATCAGGAATTTGAGCAAACGGTTGCAGAGGTTAGTGGTATCTGACAAATGTTTGTGATTGTGGCATTTGCAGCCAAGCTTCCCATGGGCATGAGGAAACTTTCCTATTTACTGTAGCCAAGGACTGTGCATCCCCCTAACACCAGAGACATGTGAGATAATCCATTCCCCTCCCCACCCACCCATCCATTTATCCACCCACCTACCCATCCATCTGCCCACCAATCCGTCCATTCATCCATCCATCCACCCATTCATCCATTCAGGTACTAGTACCTACTGTGTGTTAGACTGTGTGTAATTATTGGAAACACAATGAACTCTGTAGTCACCAACTTTATCCTTGAGCTTGGAGTACAGTGGTAAGGAAAGCAGATAAACAGATCATTGCAACACAGTCTACTTCACATGCTGTAAGAGGTGAACATAGGAGTTATGAATAAAAATAGGTCCAGCTTGATAAATCAGCCCTCTCAGTGCTCACCTTATACAGTCATCTTTCTATATGGACGAACTCCTTTAATTTTCCCTTTTCCTCTTACTCCTTAATAACCATTACTCCTTACTTTAAGATATATCCTGTTAGTGAGTAATCAGAGTATCACATTTTAACTGTATATATCAATAAAGTACTCTTGTGATGTTATAATTTTGCATCAAATCCTTGCTGATATATTATAAATAGATGACTGTACTGTCAAGATCACAGTCACATGGATGTTCCAGAAATATTGTAGTAAGAAGTCCAAGTTTATTGAAATAATTGGATTAATTGCCTTCCCTTCTGTGGCTTGGGGTTTTTCTCCCCTTAACAGCTCTCTTTAGAGAAAGTTTTATCGCCTAGCTCTCTGCATCTGTCTCTATCTGTCTTAGATGGTTGGTATGGGTTTTCCTACATGCTTCTGGTGGTTCTGTGAAATTGTTTGGCCATTACATCCTCAGCTCTGTTGTGGTTTGAGATACTTTGAAAGAAGAGTGGTTCATTGCTGACTGCATTTTGTTGACCACATCCTCACTTGTGTCCATTTACTTCAGAGTTCCTTTTTTACCATCTTATCAGTCTTGAGATTTTAAGTATTATGGACACGTTTCCATAATTTATTTTGATGTACATAGTCTCCCAATTAAAAAAAATTGCTTATCATTTATTTATTTTTGGCTGCACTGGGTTTTCATTGCTGCATGCGGGCTTGCTCTACTCATGGTGAGCAGGTTTCTCATTGCTGCAACATCTCTTGTTGCAGAGCATAGGCTCTCGGGCCCTCAGGCTTGGTAGCTGTGGTACACAGGCTTAGTTGCCCCAACGCATGTGGAATCATGCCCAACTAGGGATCAAACCCTGGATCCCCTGCATTGGCAGGTGAATTCTTAACCACTAGACCACCAGGGAAGTCCTTTAGTTTCCCAACTTAGAAGAAACCAGTGGTATTCATACTTCAGGAAGATCTGGGCAAATTCTGAGATTTTGAGTCCTTTGAAGTAGGGCACTGAAGGAGGTGTGCTATTTCTAGTTTTCTTTGTAATATCTCAGCATTGAAAATTCAAAAATGAAAAGAATTTTTAAAATACTATATATATATAAACGGGGCTTCCGCAGTGGCTCAGCAGTGAAGACTCCACCTGCAATGCAAGAACCACAGGAGACATGGGTTTGATCCCTGGGTCACGAAGATTCCCCTGGAGGAGGGCATGGAAACCCACTCCAGTACTCTTGCCTGGAGAATCCCCATGGACAGAGGAGCCTGGCAGGCTACAGTCCATAGGGTCACAAAGAGTCGGGCATGACTGGAGTGACTTAGCACGCATATAAATATAAATATCACTTTGAGAGATGATTAAAAGGGCAACTGAGTGCTATTAAGTTATCAGTCAGTCAGTTCAGTCGCTCAGTCACGTCCGACTCTTTGTGATCCCACGGACTGCAGCACACCAGGCTTCCCTGTCCATCACCAACTCCCAGAGTCTACTCAAACTCATGTCCATTGAGTCGGTGATCCCATGCAACCATCTCATCCTCTGTCGTCCACTTCTCCTCTTACCCTCTGTCTTTCCCAGCAACAGGGTCTTTTCCAAATGAGTCGGTTCTTCGCATCAGGTGGCCAAAGTATTGGAGTTTCAGCTTTAACATCAGTCCTTCCATTGAATATTCAGGACTGATTTCCTTTAGGATGGACTGGTTGGATCTCCTTGCAGTCCAAGAGACTCTGAAGAGTCTTCTCCAACACCACAGTTCAAAAGCATCAATTCTTTGGTGCTCAGCTTCCTTTATAGTCCAACACATGACTACTGGAAAAACCATTGCTTTGACTAGATGGACCTTTGTTGGTAATGTCTCTGCTTTTTAGTATGCTATCTAGGTTGGTCATAGCTTTTCTTCTAAGGAGCAAGCATCTTTTAATTTCATGGCTGCAGTCACCATCTGCAGTAACTTTGGAGCCCCCCAAAATAAAGTTTCTCACTGCTTCCATTGTTTCCCCATCTATTTGGTGTAAAGTTATGGGACCAGATCCCATGATCTTAGTTTTTTGAATGTTGAGCTTTAAGCCAACTACTCTCCTCTTTCACTTTTATCAAGAGGCTCTTTAGTTCTTCTTTGCTTTCTGCCATAAAGGTGGTATCATCTGAGTATCTGAGGTTATTGATATTTCTCCCTGCAATCTTGATTCCAGCTTGTGCTTCATCCAGCCTGGCCCTTCACATGATGTACTCTGCATTAATAGGATAAATGTAAATATTTTATAATAATTTTTGCAGTAAGGATGCTGTTATAATGCTTGAATATGATATCTAAATTTCATTTTGTTTCCAATCTAAGTATTGCTTTAAAAATTATTGCTTTAAAAATTCCAGTGTTTCAGCCTCAGCAGGGCAGTTTCCTCAAACTGAAACTAATTAAGGAAAAAACTGTAATTACCCAATAATGATTTACTAATTTAACATACTGTCTATAGAACTCAAAATATGCAAAAATCTTGATTAAAACTACATTTGTGGTTTTATTGAAATGAGGGCCAAAAAAAAAGTGTTAAGTAAATACAAAACACATTGTGTATTATGTACATCATTATTGTATGACTCTTCCAAACATCACCAAACCATCAATGGACCACCCTTATTTATCTTTTTTTGTCATTAAGAAACTTGTTTTTCAAGGTGGGAGGAGAGAACATATTTTATTTAACAGTTTGTTAGTTTGATTTATGGCTTCTATACGGTGTATGGCCCTACCCTGAACAAGCCTGATCTCTCTGTGTAACTTCTACATGTTTAGACTTAAGAGTCTGTGGGCCTCCATTTCTGCTCTTGGCCCAGATTCCACAAATGCTTGAGGGAAACCTACCCCACCCCCTATTTCTTAGTTAAAAAAAAAAACAACACAATGTTCATGACTTTAAATTTTTTTTTTTTTAGAAAAGGGCAAGGACTTCCCTGGCAGTCCAGTGGTTAAGATTTCACACTTCCAATGCGGGGGTCTTGCTGTGGAGCACAGCCAAAAAAATTTTTTTTAATGGAAAAAAAGAGGAAAGGGCAAACGTTGAAAAAATTACCTATCCCATCCACCTCATTCCTGCCTTTGCCTGCAAACCCTTTCCTGCATAACCATGTTTTTTAATTTCTTGTATTTTGTACATAAAATCATATGTAAATATGGCTTCTTATCTGCTCCCCAAGTGTTAGCATGCTATGTACATCATTCTTTTCTTACTTAATATTGAATACATTTTGGAAATCTTTCCATATTAGCATACAGGTATGTTTCTCAGTCTCTGTAAACAGCTGCATAGCATCCATTAGTTGAATGTACTGCATATTATTATTTAGTTCTATGGGAATGGCAACCCACTCCAGTACTCTTGCCTGGAGAATCCCATGGAGGGAGCAGCCTGGTAGGCTACAGTCCATGGGGTCACAGAGTCGGACACGACTGAGCGACTTCACTTCACTTTTAACAAGGACATTTGGTTTATTTCATAACTGTTACTATGATAAACAAAACTACGTTGAATAAACTTCTACACTTACCATTTTTGCTTGTTTGTCTGCAAGTAAATCTGTGGGAAAAGAATGACCAGAAGTGGGATTGCAGCGTTGAGAGGAACGGCAGTGTTTCTCTACAGTGACCTTAGAGGTCAGTGAATTCTTCATTGTTCAAGAGTGTCCTTCTTCCTGTAGCATGGTCGCCATTGCTGTTCTTTCTCTACTAAAAGCCAGCAACACACTCTCATCTCAGAGGTTAGCTGGTGTGTGCCCTCTCACCTTTCTGACTTTCTCTGAGCAGCTATCTACCAAATGTGTCCACGGACCATTTGTAGGGAATTGAGTTATGATATATCCTTTTAATAAAATATCATTTGTCCTATTAAACCTTCCTGTATGCTAGGCCCTGTTCTGAGTGCTTTAAATTTAATAGGCCTTTGAGCTTCATAACACTCCTATGAGATAGATGATGTTGTTACATTTCACAGATGTAACCAAAACTACAATTAAAGTAGTTGATTGAACAGTGCATGAAATATGTAACATCATGATCTCATACTTAGGTATTACTGATCATAATCCAGTATAGTGAGCTCTTTAAAATTATCCATTATTACTATTTATTTGGGGAGAAGGAAATGGCAACCCACTCCCGTACTCTTGCCTGGAAGATTCCATGGATGGAGGAGCCTGGTAGGCTACAGTCTGTGGGGTCGCAAAGAGTTTGACACGACTGAGCGACTTCACTTTCTTTCTTTCTGTAGTTCCTTTTGGAGAAGGAAATGGCAACCCACTCTAGCGTTCTTGCCTGTAGACTCCCATGGACAGAGGGGCCTGCTGGGGCTGTGGTCTGTGGGGTTGCAGAGAGTCGGACACAACTAAGTATCTAACACACGCTACTTATTTGGGCCAGAAGAAAGAAACCTCTGAGCTTTTTGGCTCTATGCCTAAACATGTTAGTGTGGATGATAAACTTATGCCAAATTCTATAGTACTATATATATATGTATGTATGTATGTACAGACACGTACATGTGCACACACACATATTTTTAAGGATTTCCTCCTTGTATGAGGCAAATGTTCTACTTTATCAATTAAAACCTGTTAGTGAAACTGTTCATTTTGGTAGGAAAACATGAAGTACATGAGGTTTAATAAGTAGTTTCTACAAAGCTGCATGGCTGTTATGTAACTGTTACTACAAGATTGTTATTACTCAATTAGCTCACTGCAGAGGAGTCTTCTGCTGAGCCTGCCACGGATCGCTGTCTGCATTGGATGGTTTGCCTCCTTAGCTGTAGGAGGAGCCCAGCAGTTTCCTCTGGAGGCTCATCTTGGGGACGTTGCTGTACTGTGCTCTAAGGAAGCATCCCAGGTGTGATTAATCTCTTTTAGACTGGTTGAAAATGAATTTCCATAGCCTAATTTGGAAAAAGAAAACAGCTTTTTTCTTGTTGGTAACCTCAGAAACAACTCTTAAATATGCAGAAGTATAACCACTTTCTTGAGTAGTTTGAAACCTGGTGAAAAGATCCCTTTTGATGGTAGCTCCCTCATTCAAGCAACCCCTCTCTTGTCTTTTGCCTCAGACCCAGCCCTTAGTTTTGTGTTTAGTACCGTTCTATAATAGCTATTTCTTGCTATTTGCCTTGGTATGCAGTACTGAGCTTTCTTACCTTTTTCCCAGCACCATTACACTATAATTTATTTAGTTTATGTTTAAGATAACACTTCTTTGCTTTGTAAAACCCAATTATAAAAATAAAAGGTACTCAGAATAAAAAACATGAGGACCAAAGAGGAAAATACAAATCACCTCTACTCCTTCCTCCAAGAGATGCCTGTTGTTCACATAGGAACATGTGCTGTGATTGAATTATACATAGTGGTACTTGACATTTTTTAATTAACATAATGCTCTTTTACTGCTTCTCTTTGGAAAATACATTTAAAAATAGAGAAAAGTTTCAGACACCTTGAAAGTTCTGAAGAGTGATAACACGTTTGAGGAGCAAGTACTTTTTCAGTTAGTTTCCTAATTAAACATTTTGCTTTCTTCATTAAGGCCCCTGTTCAAGCAGCAGAAAACGAACTCTCACTAAATTAAGCAAAAGATGTTCTACCAGAAGAATATAGCGGTCTCATGAGATTGAAGAGAAGCTGAAGAACAAGACTTGCTTTCAGCCAGACTGTGCAGCATGCAGGATCTTAGTCCCCTGACCAGATATGGAACCCACACCGCCGGCTGCAGAAGTGCAGTTTTAACCACTGGACCACCAGGGAAGTCCCCAGCAGGGCTTATAAAAAACAGGGAGTTGGCAGTCCTGGCCTGGCCTTCCTTACTTGTTTGCCCATCTTTCCTCAAAAATCAAAGTACCACAAGAAAGTGGTTTTTTTTTTTCTTTTGTTTTCTTTCACTGAATTTAAGTCACATAAAACTAGTTGGGAGAATTCCCGAGGTCCAGTGGTGAGTCTCATAGCTTTTGCTGCCAGGCCCTGCGTTTATTCCCTGACTGGGGAACTAAGATCCCTCAAGCCCTGTGGTATAGCCAAAAGAAAAGAAAAGAAAAAAAAAACACCCTCAAGACTAGCTGGCCTTGGGGATAGACTGACTATGGGTGGAGATGGAAAGGAGTCAGGAATGACCTGCAGGTTTCTGGCTTCCATAAATATATTGCTAATGGAGCATGAAAGAAGACCAGGCTGGCTGTATCTTAAGAGCGGTGAGATGAATGGTTTGGTTGGGGGCATGCTGAATTTGAAGTGCCTTGAGACATCAAAAGATGTGAAGTAGGCAACTGGATACATGGGTTGTGCCACCGCTTTTCTATTGGCACCTCCAGCCTCCTCTCCACACTGCCTGCAGCCCTGGGAGGCTCACCTGCAGCAAACAAGTCCCTTTGCTTTTGGCTTTAGGTTGGGTCAGTTCAATGGGGAGCAATTGCAGAGGATCAAAGGAGGGAAAGGAGTGAGGCAGGTCTTTATTTTCCTGGTTCTTCCCTGCAGAGTTGCTGGCTGACTGCAACCCTGAACCAAATGTCATTGCTCTTCTCAAAGAGCCTCACCCACCAAGCCCTTTCTCTCCAGGGTCCAGTAGTGCTCTTGCTTGTTTCAGAATACTGTGCTACCTCCAGTAATTTTCCTATGTTCTGTCCACTCACTCAAATTGCACCACTCATTTCCAGGGTCCTGGCTGATACGTATGTTGTTGTTATTTATTCACTAAGTTGTGTTCAACTCTTTGTGACCACGTGGACTGCAGCACACCAGGCTTCCCTGTCCTTCATGATCTGCTGGTGTTTGCTCAAAATCATGTCCACTGAGTCAGTGATGCCATCTAACCAACTCATCCTCTGCTGCCCCCTCTCCTTTTGCCTTCAATCTTTCCCAGCATCTGGGTCTTTTCCAATGAGTCAGGTCTTCACATCAGGTAGCCAGAGTACTGGGGCTTCAGCTTTAGCATCAGTCCTTCCAATGAATATTCGTGGTTGATTTCCTTTAGGATTGACTGGTTTGATCTCCTTTAGTTCAAAGGACTCTGAAGCATCTTCCCTAGCACCACAGTTCAAAAGCATCAATTCTTTGGCACTCAGCCTTCTTTATGGTTCAATTCTCATATCCGTATATGACTACTGGAAAAACCATAGCTTTGACTATATGGACTTTTGTTGGCAAAATGATGTCTCTGCTTTTTAATACATTCTCTAGGTTTGTCATAGCTTTCCTTCCAAGGATCAAGCAGTTTTTAATTTCATGGCTGCAGTCACCATCTGCAGCGATTTTGGAGACCAATAAAATAAAATATGTTACTGGTTCCACTTTTTCCCTATCTGTTTCCCATGAAGTGATGGGACCAGATGCCATGATCTTGGTTTTTTTAATGTTGAGATTTAAGCCAGCTTTTTCACTCTCCTCTTGCACCCTCATCAAGAGGCTCTTTAGTTTCTCTTTCCTTTCTGCCATTAGGGTGGTATCATATACATATCAGAGGTTGTTGATATTTCTCCCAGCAGTCTTGATTGCAGCTTGTGATTCATCCAACCTGGCATTTCACATGATGTACTCTGCATATAAGTTAAATAAACAGAGTGACAGTGTACAGCCTTGTTGCACTCCTTTCCCAATCTGGAACCAGTCAGTTGTTCCATGTCTGGTTCTAACTGTTGCTTCTTAACCTGCAAACAGGTTTTTTAGGAGACAGGTAAGGTGATCTGGTACACCCATTTCTTTAAGAACTTTCCACAATTTGTTGTGGTCCATATAGTCAAAGGCTTTAGTGTAGTCGATGAAGCAGAAGTAGATGTTTTTCTGATATTCCCTTGCTTTCTCCATGATACAACTAATGTTGGCAATTTGATTTCTGGTCCCTCTGTTTTTTCTAAACCCAGGTTGTACATCTGGGTTGTACTGCTGAAGCCTAGCTTGAAGAATTTTGAGCATAACCTTGCTAGCATGTGGTGTTTCCCCAGCGGCTCAGCAGTAAAGAATCCACCTCAGTGCAGGAGACACAGGTTCGATCCCTGGGTTGGGAAGATCCCCCGGAGAAGGAAATGGTAACCCACTCCAGTATTCTTGCCTGGAAAATCCTATGGACCAAGGAGCCTGGCAGGCTACAGTGCATATTATAGGGCTTCACAGAACCAGTCAACTTCAGCTTCTTCAGGATCAGTGGTTGGGGCATAGACTTGGATCATTGTGATGTTGAATGGTCTGCCTTGGAAACAAACTGAGATCTTCTGTCATTTCTGATGTTGCACCCAAGTACTGCATTTCAGATTCTTTTGTTGACCCTGAGGGCTACTCCATTTCTTCTAAGGGATTATTGCCCACAGTAGTGGATATAATGGCTTTCTGAATTAAATTTGCCCATTCCCATCCATTTTAGTTCATTGATTCCTAAGATGTCAATATTCAGTCTTGTCATCTCCTGCTTGACTACATCCAATTTACCTTGATTCATGGATCTAACATTCCAGGTTCCTATGCAATATTGTTCTTTATAGCATCAGACTTTACTTTCAGCACCAGACACATCCACAACTGAATGTTGTTTCTGCTTTTGCCCAGCTGCTTCATTCCTTCTGGAGCCGTTAGTAATTGCCCTCTGCTCTTCCCCAGTAGCGTATTGGACACCTTCCAACATGGAGGGCTCATCTTCTAGTGTCATATCTTTTTGCCTTTTCATACAGTTCGTGGGGTTCTCCAGGCAAGAATACTGGAGTAGTTTGCCATTTTCTTCTCTAGTTGACCACGTTTTGTCAGAACTCTTCACTATGACCCATCTGTCTTGGTTGGCCCTGCATGGCATGGCTCATAGCTTCATTGAGTTACACACATCCCTTAACCATGACAAGGCTGTGATCCATGAAGGGAAATAGATGTGTACAGAATTCAAAGCACAGGTTATGGCTGGAGATGTATTTTGTGAATCACCTGTTTTTAAAAATAATAGAAACTGTTGTGGATTAAATTAAATTCCTTTGTGGGGAAGTGCAGTCAAGAAGTGGAGAGTGTTTAGGACTGAGCTTTAAGAAATTCTGTCTTATCTCTCACTGAAACAGGGCAGTGGAAAGAAGAACCTGATGAACAGACTTCAGGGACCACCTTGGGAGGGAGGCACCTAGTCTTGACCATCCACCATGGCATCACAAGCAAAAGAGAAGAAATTCACTAAAGAGAAGTCAGAATGATATTAAAATGGTAGAATGAATGCTGGGAGGCTGGATGCAACACACCCACATACACCTATACAACACTTATGCAAACATACCTACATAAGGTTATTGAAATGGAATACACATTTTTTTGCTCTGTCAACAAGATTAATTCTGTTGTGTGAGTGGCATAAAATCCAAAATGGTAATAATATAAACAAGATAATTTATTACTCTATTATGTAAACAAAGTTTGGAGGTTACTCAGGGCTGTTTTAGATAGTACTCATGGTGTAGGGATCAAGGTTCCTTTATCTTGTGATTCTACCATCCTCATAGTACAGGTTCTACCTCATGGTTCAGGATGGCTACTTGTGGTTCAGTTGTCTTGTTTGCGTTCCAGTCAGCAGGACATTTTTCAGATATTGCATACAACACATGTCTCATTGGCCAGAACTTGGATATATGACTATATCTACTGGTGAGCTACTGAGAAATAGCTTTGCTTCAAATGACCATGTGCCTAGCCTAAAACCAAGAGTTCTAATATAAAACAAGTAGGCTGGGACTTCCCTGGTAGTACAGTGGATACGAATCTGCCTGCCAACCCTGGGGACACAGGTTCCATCCCTGGTCTGGGAAGGTGCCACGTGCCATGGAGCATGCGTCACAACTACTGAGCCTGCATGCTGCAGCTACAGAAACCTGTGTACCTAGAGCCTGTGTTCCACAGCAGGGGAAGCCACCCCAGTGAGAAGCCAGTGACTGTGAGGAGGAGTAGCCCCTGCTGGCCACAAGTAGAGAAAGCCCATACAGAGCAACAAAGACTCAGTGAAATCAAAATAATTTTTTTAAAAAGGAAATGGAGAATGGAAATTGGGACACCACTAGTGGTCTTTGCCAAACATGTTATTATACCATGTATTTTCATTCAAAAATTTTCCCACTTTTGATGACTCTTGCCAGCTATAGTTATTGTATAATATTCTTCCATGTATGTACTATGTCTTCTAATCCAAAACACCCATGAAAAATATTAGATAACATCAAGGATCCAATTCATGTCTAGTACAGCTTAGGAAGATTTTTAAAACTAACTTGGCTTGTCCGCATAACTTACAACATTAGAGTCAAAAGAACCTGTAGCGAACATCTTTCAGCTAAGTGCAGCCTGGCTGCAAAAACATGCCTCCTGAAGCTAGTTCTGACTGGAGAATTTTTAAATTCATGGGCACATTTTACACCCTGCTTTAGGCAGATGTGAACATGCACATGTTACCCCTGGCTACACATCAATTTCTAGACAGGAATAAACTGCCCATTGCTTCTTTTACTAGGAGGCATATGATGCTGTGGTGAATGGGGCCATAAATTTCTGCAGGAGATGGAAATCCCACAGTAGGCACTCATTACCATGTCTTTGGACTGCCTTTTCCCATAGCAAATATGGTCAATTTTGTTTATGGGGATGGTAGGCAAGGTAGTCATTGGCTCAAAGAATTTGGCTCTTTTAAGTCAGAGTAAAGCAACCAACAGTTTTCTTATGCAATGTGGAATAGAAACAGTTTCAAAGTCCAGCCAAGTGTAGATTGGGAAGGTAATAAGATAGCAAGATTTTTCTCATTACAATGGGTCTATTTACTTCTTACGCAGGCATTTCATGGCTTAAGGGATCAACAACAATCTGTGGCAAATTGTCTTCAAATTCTAGAGTTATCAAACCCTGTCTTAGATACATGGCAAAGAACGTAGCATGGTGAAAGAGGCTTGTAATAAGAACAGTATTTAGTACATAAGAGTTTTGGTAAGAAGCAAATGGAACTATGAATGACCAATAACATCAGCTTTAGACTGCTCCACCAGTGTTATTTTAATCGTCTTCTTGTGTCATGGCTCCAGCCCAAATGTTATTATTTAGCCAGCAGGAGTTAACATGTATTAGTCTGATATAATTATTAGGTCCCAGAGAGTTCTAGGTTATTAGTCCCAAAGGTGCTATCTTAACCAGATGGCCAAAAGGTTGTGTGCAGCTCTGTTCAGTGGGCGAATTAGTGAGTCATCATGTAATTCTAGACGTTTGTGTGGGTAGAAAGTTGTTTAATTTGAACCTAGCATCAGCAATTATAGATATCTCTGAAACATTTTTAAAAGAACCTAATAATTCTCTAAGATTATAAAACAGTAACAAAAGTTGGATAATACCAGTGTTCCTTTGGTTCCTGGTAAGTTCTGTCTTCTTACAACATTCCTCGTTGGTGACAATAGTTGAATAGATTATGGTGCCTAGTTATTATTGACTTTATATCTCCATGTAATAGCTTGCCACATGCTGACTTGCTAACCAATCCATGATAATACCATTGTACACAAAGTAACAAGTAGAATGATTTCCCCATATGTTACATAGAAAGGATCTTCAAAATTTTTTAATGAAAAAAATAGTGGAACTGCTGATAACTCTCTTAGTTGTCTTCTGTTGTGTAATAAGTCACCCCAATCCTTAGAGACTTTAAAGTATTCTTGTGGGTCAGGAATCTGAGCATAGCATGGTTGCTTGCCTCCAGGTCTGTCAGGAGTTTACAGTCAACTGCAGCTGTGGTTGTGGTCTCATCTAACAGCTCAGCTGGGGGTAGCGCTGCGGTCCACCCTAAAGCTCACTCACGTGGTCATCGGCAGGCCTGAGTCACTTGTCATTAGGGCCTTTCCATGGGGCTGCCTCATGACAATGGAAACTGGCTTTTCATGGGGCCAGTGAGAGAGAGAGAGAACCAGAAGCTAGTCTTTTATAATTTAATCCCCAGAGTAGCATGTTATCCCTTCTGCCATATTTTGTTCATTAGAAGTGAGCCAATAAATCCAGTCCATAGGATATTAGCTAGTGGGAATCATTAGGGATTATCATAGAGGCTTCTTACAACAATGGCATTGGAGTTTTATAATTCTGAAATAATTATTTGGCAGATGGTCTTCAGTTTAATAAATTATTTTGTTTTTACATAGTAGCTAATGTTGAATATTTGTTAATGAAGTGAGGTTAGATATCTGCTGATAATTTCCTAGAATGTGCTTAATGTCAGCTCAAGTTTTATGATCTACTTGGAGGCACTGATCCTGTAAAATCTACATAGTAGTTTTTATAGGTTCATTACAGTTCATTAGTAAATTCTCTTTCAGTAAATTAATTAGTAAACTAATTTCTATGCCTCTCATTTTTTAATATTTATTTTTTTAATTGAAGGATAATTGCTTTACAGAATTGTGTTGGTTTCTGCCAAACATTAACATGAATCAGCCTTAGGTATACATATGTCCCCCCTCTTGAACCTCCCTCCCACCTCCCTCCCCATCCCACCCCTCTATGTTGTTATAGAGCCCAGGTTTGAGTTCCCTGAGTCATATAGCAAATTCCTATTGTATGCCTCCCATTTTTTAAAAACTAATGAGCAGAAAATATATTTTACATTGTAAGAATTTGGGTTATTGTATATTTGGCATGACTGGGCTAAATGTTACTCAGGATTTCTAAACATAAAACAAATGTGTGTGTGTGTGTGTGTGTGTGTGTGTGTGTGTGTGTGCGCGTGTGTATGTATGTGTGCATTCATGACTTGAATCTCTAGGTGCTTATATCAATTATATCAATTAGCAGAAGATACATTATGATAAAATCAACCAATATCATTTTCTTTTTGCCTGAAGAACTTTATTTAATATTTCTTTTAATACAGGTCATCTAGCAATGAATTTTCTCAGTTTTTATTTATCTAATGTTTTCTTTGAGGAACGCATTCTAGCATGACAGTTTTCTTTCAGTATTTTAAAGATATTGTCCCAGACTCTTCTGGCCTGCATGGTTTCTAATGAAAAGTTTGCTGTCATTCTTATCTTTGTTCTCTGTACATAGTGTTTCCAATTTGTCTGGCATTTTTTAAAATGTATATTCTGCTTGGAGTTTGTTGAGATGTTCAGATCTGTGGATTATAGTTTTCATCAAATTTGGAAGAATTTTGGCCATTATATCTTCAAATATCTCTCCTCCCCCTTCCTTCTGAAACTCCAACTACACGTTTATTGGACTCCTTGATATTGCTTACAGTCACTGATGCTATGTGTGTGCACAAGTATGTTTATCTTTTTTATCTCTGATTCATGGATAAGTTTTCTATTGCTGTGTAACAAATGGCCACCAACTTTGAGGCCTAAAATAACATCAACTTATTAACTCACAGTTCTGTGGGTCAGAAGTCTGGCATAGTATATGTCTGGATTCTTTGCTCAAGATCTCACATGGTTGAAATCAAGGTGTCAACTGGGGATGAGGTTCTCATCTGAGGCTAGCATCCTCTTCCAAGCTCACTGATTGTTGACAAAATTCACTTTCTTGGGGCTGTAGAATTGAGGTCCCCATTTTCTAGCTGCTTCTCAGCTCATTGCTGGTCTTTGTAAGTGGAGGCTGCCCACATTCCTCACCACATAGACTTCTCCATTGTCAAGCCAGCAGTAGTACTTTGGGTGTTTCTCCTGCTTTTGATCCCTTACTTCCTCTTTGTGACTATCCAGAGAAGCTCTGTGCTTTCAAAGGCCTCTCATCCTCAGGTCAGACCCACCTGGATGATCTCTCTTTTTTCAACATCATCTGTATCCTCATGTTAGTCACTCAGTTGTGTGTGACTCTTTATGACCCCAGGGACTATAGCTCACCAGGCTCCTCTGTCCATGGGCTACCCCAGGCAAGAATACTGGAGTGGGTTGCCATTTTCTACTCCAGGAGTTTTTCCCAATCCAGGGATCGAACCTGCATCTCCTGCACTGGCAGGCAGGTTCTTTACCGCTGAGCCACCTGGGAAGCCCCATCTGTATCCTAGAATATAACAATCACCAGAGTGGAATCCATTATATTCATTGTCTTGTGGATTATATTACATGCACATACACAAGACACAAAATCTTTGGGAACATTTTAGAATTCTGCCTAGCACAGATGGTTTTACTGCTGTTTCTGCAGCATCATTCTTATCAATCTCATTTAGTGTATCTTCCAATCAGACATTGTATTTTTTATCTCTAAAAGCACCACTTAGGTCATTTAAAAATCTTCCCTTTCTTTCCTCGTAATGGTCGTGTTTTCCTCTACCTTCTTGATTAGAGACCACATTAATAAAAACTGTTTCAGCATCTTTGCTAATTCCACCATTTTCTTCATTTCTGGTTCTATGGTTTTTTAATAAAAATTTCTCTTGGTTATAGATAATATTTCATGCTTCTTTGCATGCATGGTGATTTATGGTTAGATGTTGAACATTGTGAATTTTACATTTTTGAATGTTTGGTTATACTGTAATATTTTAAATTGTGTTGGATTTTGTCTTGACACACAGTTAAATTACTTGGAGTCAGTTGGATTCTTTCAACGTTTTGCCTTTAAGCGTTGTCAGGGCAAGTCCAGAGTTGCTTTCAGTCGGGAAATAACTTAGCCCTCCTGCTAAGGTGGTACTCTCTTGATGATGCTTCTTAATGCCCCATGTATGAAAAACTTTTCCACTCAGGCTTGTACAGCAGAAACCATTCCTAGCCCTGTGAGAGCACAGGGAATTGTTATGCCTTCTCATTTCCAGTGGGTGTTTTCCTGGCCTTGGGTAATTTCCTTTCACGCAAGAGAACAGTAGAACTCACCCATATACTTGAGGGTATTTGTAGAGTTCCAGAGCTCTCTCTTTCTCAGCAACTCCCTTCTTTCTGGTAATTTGTCTTGAAAATTCTACTTGCCTTGGCCAATATCTGCTTTTCAGCTCAACAAGACCTCTGGGGTCTGTTTGGGTTCCCGTTTTTACTTTTTTCTGTATTGCAGCCTGGAAATTACCTTCAGGTAGTATGGTACAATTGTAGCGCTGACCTTGTTTATTTCCTTTCTTTCAGAGGTCATGGATCTGCTCTGCCTGTTCTCCAATGTGTGAAAAGAGTTGTTTCATATATTTTATCCATTTTTTCTACCTATTTAAGATGAGAGAATAAATATGCTTCCTGTTTGTTATTCCATCCTGGCTTGCAGTGGAATATTTATGATGAAACCAAAATAAATATAGAATTTTACTTTTAAGAACTTTTAGAGTATAGCATGATCTTCATTTTAGGTCTAATTGAACTGTAATTAGTCTGCCTTTCAAATATAAAGCCTGTACTAAGTATTAGGATGTAGTTGCTTCTCTGTGTCTTGAATAGTGAGTTCACATAGGAAGAAGGTATGCAGGAAGTTTTTGAAAGAGTAGGAGAATGTTAAGAAGAACATGGAAGAAGACAGAATGTCAAGGAAACTGTTGGATTGGCTAGGTTCTTTGATTCAGCAAGTATTCCCTGAACAGACATTTTTGCCGAGTCCCTGTTATCCTGGCTTTCCCAGCAGCTAGAGCAAGCCAAGGATCAAGTGCAGCCCAGTATGGCTAGGACCTTTGGACTCCCAGGTGCTTCCTCTCTATGCGCTCAGGAACTGCTGTGACTGCCTCCCTCTTTTCATCCTTTGGATGCCATTGTTAAGGGTCAGCACCATCCTTAGATCCAGGTGAGATGGTTTTCTGTCCTGAGCCCTGTGCTCTCAACATCTGTATTTCACAGATACAGAAAACATAAGTTTATTAAAAACACATAATATCCTGTCACTGGGATCCAGAGCTCAGCTCTGATGTAGTACTGTGTGTAACATCATACACCTACTCTCATGACTCATGCTATTCAGGACCCAGGGAAACACTTCTCCACAACCCATACCCAAAGTGCTTTTAGGCAACAGGCGATGGCATCTGGGGTGTCCTGAAAGTCTGTGTTTGATTATAGTAGATGTTAGAGACCAATGCTGCTTTGGCATGAGAATTTGAGTAGCAGAGATATGTAGTAAAGAGAAGACAGATTAACTGTTGAGTACCTCCTCTCGGATAACTTGAATGTAATAGGTTCTTGCACAGTGAAAAGTCATTTTCCAGTTGTGCTGAGTACTCCTTGCTTTTCCTCATGTTCCAATCTGTGGTTCCAGAGCATAGTTCACAGCAATTGCATATGGTAGCCAAGGAATAGTTTGCAGTATTTATTCATATTGTTTTTAAAATTTCTTTATACGTAGGCCTAAATGTAGCATGAGTAAAATGCAATATCAGTTCTTTACACTGTTGACTAAATGGTTACTAAATACTAGAACATTGTGCCAGTTTGAGTTTTCCAGGAAGCAAATGCCAAGACAGAGTCGGGAGTGCAAGAGATTTATTTGGGGAGATGTCTGTGAAAGGCACAGGGAAGAGGCAGCAGGAGTGGGCAGGAAAAGTCTTTGGACCACAAAGTAGATCTAACACCTGTGAAAGGAGAGAGGAAAATAAGGAAATTTGGGTGGAAAGAGTCTCAGACCTCAGCACAACTCAGAGAAAATCTTGACCAGCCCAATAAAAAATAAATTTTAGTTTTACCTGAGCCCTTGTTACTACAAACATTAAGATCTATGGAGTTTCCATTTCTCTCAGAGCTAAACCTCATTGCCTGGCCTGTTTTTTTATGCCCACTTAGTTGTTTCCGAAATCTGATTCTTAACTTTAACTTGTCCCAATTCATTTAAAATGTGCCAGAGCCCCTTGTCCTGGCCCAAGCTGTGTCAGATGGATAGAAGGAGGGGCAACATGGGAGGAATAAAATCTCATGGCAGTAGGGGCGGGGGTGGCGGGCAGAGTGAAAAGACTGGTAGTATTTGGTGTAAATTTTGCCAAGATTGAAACTAGGAATGAAGAGTGAATGTTATAAGCCAGGAAAGGTATATTGTCTTCAGAGAAATTGAACACTGAACTTAATGACAGCCCACAATTGATATAGTGAACTTTTTGTCTTAAAGAGAAAAGTAGTGTAACGGATCCACTCTTAAGACTCATTTGCAAGTATTGTTTTAAGGTGTCAAACAAATCAGTGCATGCTAAAAAATATTAATAAGAAACCTTGAGCTCATTCTCAAGATTTGCATCAAATCAGACCCACCTGGCTCTGTTACTGTTTTCAAAAGGCTAAATGCTTGGCAGACAGTATAGGTATTTGTGGAAATTTTAGAATTGCATATATTAGAGCAAACTGGTTGTCTCCAGAAAGTGGCTGTTATTGGGAGCACTGAATTACTATGTTACTGTGTGAATGAATACAAAATAATGGGTGCAGCATCCAGATGGTAGCCCTTACAAACTGTTTGCCTTTGGAATAGTCACTTGACCTCTCTGTGCCTTGGATTCCTCATCCATAGCAGAGGGATAATGATAGGTCTTATCTTCTTTAGAGTACGGTGATGATGAAATGAAATTATACATGTGAATAAAACACTAGAATGGGCCCTGGCACCTACCAACCTTTCAATAAGTATTGTTTATAATGATTGTTTCTTTATCCATCTGTATTTGCTCCCTTCCATGGATTTATTATACTTTTAAGCTAAGCTGGCTGCCTTGCAAAATGTGTTCGTTAGAAGAGTGTTGAGTGGATCAGTTCAAACTTACCACCTCTACAAATTACTAAAATAAAACAGCTCAAGGATCCTGTGATAATAGCAGTAGATCACCCTTGCAGCAAAAGATGAGGTGGATGAGGGTGCATCGTCCGTTTAAATCACTGCCATCAATCTACCACAGAAGTTTTGAAATGATTCTTCTAAAGGGCATAAAAAAAAGAGTTTCTTTTTCATGCCTGTTCTTGAAATATGCTACAGATGCTATGAAAAACAGGGACAAGAAGTGGGAGGTAAGAGTTCTTAGATGAGATTTAAGATATTACTTGCCAAAGAGTTTTGGTCTGGATTTCTTATATTTCAAAACTGTGTCCCACAGGTCTCCATAGTGACATCTTGAAGTGGATTGAGTGGCTGATGAGAAAAACACATGGTTCTCTCTGACACTCTGGGGCCTCCTCTCTGCTACTATCCACCATTCACCCACAAACACCAAGGAGCCATGGGACCAGAAATCTATATATTCTTTTCGAATTCCCAGTTGGTAATAGCAACATGGAATACGGGAATTTGCAGGCCTTGAAAGTAACTTGAAATCGTTAAATCGAATTCTATTTGACCTGCTTAGATTTGCAGATTTCTTTCTTCCATTCTGGCCGAACTCACTATGGATTAGAATCCATAATCTCTCCCATTTCCCCCCAGGATTCAATTCTGAATATTTTTCCTTCTGGAGATGCAGACCTTGGAGGACTAGACTTAAGATATGCAAGTCCATCCTTGCTAGCTTCTCAGCCCACCTTTGAGCTCCAAATCCATGTCTGAAGAATTATCCTCTCCTCAACACTGGACATTTCAAGGGAGAGGGAGCTTGCCAGGAGGGAATGGCCTCATCCATTATGTCTGAGGATAACCCTCTCTCTGAGAAGACAGCTTGGGGGAACACAAATGTTCCAACGACAAATTTCACCCCCTGCAACACTCACAGAGGGTAGTGTGCCATTTGGAAGCACTGCCACCATGAGACAGGCCTCAGCTCTGAAAATGCATCTCTTCAGTCTCTTCCAGGCTCAACATCCTGGGTTCCATCCACTTGCTCATTTATCAAGGCTTGGAATTTTCTCCCTCTCCTCTTCACAATTCTTAAATTGCTTTGGGGCCACTTGCCTCTAAAAGTGAGGCCTCTGGAATGAAATCTTTGACTCCAGGTGTGTTGTGACAGAGCCAGGTAGATAAATGATAACCAGTGAGCCAGATTATTTCAGCTCAGGAAGCTTATAGAGAAATCCTAGACTATAGACTCTATTCAGTAAGTACTTTTGTCTGTTCTTAGGATGGTTAAGATGTCCAGGCAGTCATTTTTATCTTCCTACTTTGAAGTTCCAGGAAGAACTTGACTCACTTACTATCAGTTCAGTTCAGTCGCTCAGTCGTGTCCTACTCTTTGTGACCCCATGAATCGCAGCACGCCAGGCCTCCCTGTCCATCACCAACTCCCGGAGTTCACTCAGACTCACATCCATCAAATCAGTGATGCCATCCAGCCATCTCATCCTCTGTCATCCCCTTCTCCTCCTGCCCCCAATCCCTCCCAGCATCACAGTCTTTCTAATGAGTCAACTCTTCACATGAGGTGGCCAAAGTACTGGAGTTTCAGCTTTAGCATCATTCCTTCCAGTGAACACCCAGGGCTGATCTCCTTCAGAATGGACTGGTTGGATCTCCTTGCAATCCAAGGGACTCTCAAGAGTCTTCTCCAACACCACAGTTCAAAAGCATCAATTCTTCGGTGCTCAGTCTTCTTCACAGTACAACTCTCACATCCATACATGACTACTGGAAAAACCGTAGCCTTGACTAGATGGACCTTAGTCGGCAAAGTAATGTCTCTGCTTTTGAATATACTATCTAGGTTGGTCATAACTTTTCTTCCAAGGAGTAAGCGTTTTTTAATTTCATGGCTACAGTCACCATCTGCAGTGATTTTGGAGCTCCCAAAAGTAAAGTCTGACACTGTTTCCACTATTTTCCCATCTATTTCCCATGAAGCGATGGGACCAGATGCCATGATCTTCGTTTTCTGAATGTTGAGCTTTAAGCCAACTTTTTCACTCTCCACTTTCACTTTCATCAAGAGGCCTTTTAGTTCCTCTTCACTTTCTACCATAAGGGTGGTGTCATCTGCATATGTGAGGTTATTGATATTTCTGTCAGCAATCTTGATCCCAGCTCGTGTTTCTTCCAGTCCAGCGTTTCTCATGATGTACTCTGCATATGAGTTAAATAGGCAGGATGACAGTATACAGCCTCGACGCACTCCTTGTCCTGTTTGGAGCCAGCCTGTTGCTCCGTGTCCAGCCCTCTCACATTTCTCCTCTCTGTTCTGGCTGTTCTGGGCCTTAGCTGCGGTGCTAAGTTATGGGCTCCTAGTTGTAGCATGCAGGATCTAGTTCCCTGACCAGAGATTGAACCCGGGCCCCTTGCATTGGGAACACTGGCCTCTCAAATTAAAAATTTTCCCCATCTCACCCCAAGTCCTGCACAAGAATCCAAACACTTTGTGCTATAGGAAAACTGACAGAACTGGCCCCCAGGTAATAAGATATTTTCAGGAGAAATTTTTTATGAACCTGGATTCTTGCATTTTCCTATACTTAGAAAAGCACTAAAGCATTCAAAAGAAATCTGTTTCTCATGACTAGTAACAACATTCTACCGAGATACATGCTTGGTTGCACATACCCTCTTCACCAAAATCACATTTATACCAACCTCCCCCCTCGTTATTGGAGTATAGTTGATTTATAATGCTGTATAAGTTTCAGGTGTATGACAAAGTGATTCATTTATAACATATATATTTATATACCCATTCCTTTTCAGATTATTTTCACGTAAAGGTTACTACAGAATATTGAGTAGAGTTCCCTATGCTATATGCTAGGTTCTTGTTGTTTATCTATTTTATATATAGTAGTGTGTATATCTTAATCCCAAACTCCTACTAATGTATTCCTCCTCCCAATAGTAATTTTTCATTGACCTATACTCTTAGTATTTTTCTAATTTTCCTCAAGTATGCCAAATTTCAGTAGACAAGTCTATTTGAACATTTATCTTGCATTGACAGTTACAACTTCAGTGGAGTTGTTGCTCAGCTACAACCTCTGACAAGCTTAGGAATACACACACACAGGTGAGGAGTGTCATTAGCTACAAGAGGACATGCAACATGATTTCTGTAAAGCAGTGGGAGCGAACTTATGTGACCTAGGGGTTCACTTGCAATCACCATTAACCAAACTAATGAGGCAACGTCTGCATACCCTGGAGGGTCTAACAGAAGAGTTAGAGGTTTTCAAGGGCTGCAAGAGAAAGAATTCCAGCTGAAAAGGCTTGTGATTTGATAATGAGAATGCAGGGGTATTTGTGGGGTTTGTTTGTTTGTTTGTTTTGTAACTTCAGACTTGTTATGGTTTTTAGAGCCAAGATATATATGAACTCTTTTGTTGAAATCAAAAAGAGTCAGTTGGACTGAAAAGTAAGCTAGGTGACTGAAGGGCACTTCCTCACCTCAAATAGAAATAGATACTTTTGTGTATATATACTCGTGTTTACCTTATGGCTTAAATACCAAGGATAGTGACAAATAGGTAAGACCATTTATATCTTGCCTCTCATTAATCACTCCCTGGTAGAGAGTGTCTTACTCAAACAGAAACAAAAACTTCCCTTTAGGGAGATGATTTTGTGTTTTTAGGTATTAGCAATGGTCTCATCAATTGTCCTATAAACCCTTTAGCCCATCTTGACTATTCTGGGTACCAGTGGCAGTACCACGCTTTGATTGAATATCTCTGCCTTAACCTAGAATACTTCTTTATCTCATTTGGATGACTGTGAAGGTCATGCCATGTCCTTGCTGTCTTTGGGTGTTTCCTTTCAAAGAAAGATGGTTAGAGAAGGTGACCTTCTGATACACTCCTCATGGTTTAACATGAGGCACACTAGCTGTTTTCTGTGAAATAAGCAGCTTTCCCAAACAATGACCCTTACTCATCATTAAGGCTTTCACAGGGAGGTAAAAGCACCCTTTCAAGTTAAAAATAGGTTAACCAAATTTGCCGACTGCTCATTTTAGTGTACTGTATTACTGTGCCATTTGAAAGGTAGAAAGACACAGTCTCATGGTTTACAGCAAAGAATTTGCTTGAAGGTTACAGATTTTTTGATGGGTTATAAATGGGATTTCACTCACAGGGGCAAATCTCTCTTGTAATCCTGAAGGCATTAGTTTTTAAAACTGCACAGTTACTTTATGCACAATAGTTCTGACATTTTATCAGCATGCAATTAAAATCCCTTTGTCTAAGGTTCTGGCTCTAAACTCTTGAATAGATAGGAGCCAGAATGAACTGTGTTATGCATTTCAGAAAGAAGAAAGAAATTAATTTGACAACTGATGCGGTTCCATCCCCAGGAGGGCCTGAGCAGCACAGTGCTGCTCTCTGTCGGGCCGCTGCGGAAACATACAGGATGCATTTTGTTTGTCTGCCAAGAAAGTCTTCCCGAGGAAGTGTCTTCAGTCCCTTCCCTGGGAATAGTCTGGCTGATTATTCAACACAGAGACTTTTCTTTCCGCCAAAGGGCAAGAGAAATCCAGTAAGCTAAGTAATAGAGCAGAAAACAAAATACGTTAAAACTCCTCTGCTGGGAACTGAATGCTTCTATCTCCCCAAATTCATATGTTTGAGCCCTAATCCCCAGTGTGGTGGTATATAAAGTGGAGTCACTGGCAAATAATTAGCTTATGAAGGCACAGCCCTCGTGAATGGGATTAGTGCCTTTATGAAACAACTGCTCTCACCTATATCGTAAATCAGCTGTTTGTTTCATGCGTGTATGCTCAGTCGTGTCTGACTCTGCAACTCCTTGGACTATATAGCCTTCCAGGCCCCTCTGTCCATGGGATTTTCCCGGCAAGAATACTGGAGTGGGTAGCCATTCTGTTCTCCAGGTGATCTTCCCGATGAAGGGATCAAACTCAGGTCTCCTGCACTGGCCAGCAGGTTCTTTACCACTGAGCCACGTGGGAATCCCCAAATCAACTATATTCCAATATAAAATAAAAATTCTTTTTACGTGTTCTTTCTGCATTGATTTAAATGATCACATGATTTTTCTCCTTTATTCTGCTAATGTGGTGTAGCACATTTATTGATTTGTAATTGTTGACTCACCATTGCATCCTAGTGATAAGCCACACTTGATCATGGTGTATGATCCTTTTATAATGCTGCTGAATTTGGTTTGTGAATATTTTGTTGAGGATTTCTCATTCAGTTGGTACTTTGATCTTAGACTTCCCTCTAGAACTGTTAGAAATAAACACGACCTGGTCCTGGCCAATGAAATATAAGAGCAAGTCAAGGGATAAGGGAAGTGTTTTTCCTCCCTGAGAAGAACAAGAGATGCAGAAGAAGAAAGCTACATTTGCCCTTTCATCCCTCCCTGCTTATAGAGCTGGTATGTGAGGCTGGGCTGCCCAGGACCTGGCAGACATCTGGAGACAAGCAGGTTTTAATTCTCTGGATGAAACCACTGTGCTGCCAACCACCCTGGAAAAGCAGCTCTGAACTTCTTGTTCCTTATGGTTTAAGCTCCCTCTGGTTGATTCTTCTGTTCATTAGTGCTGAGTATGTTTCAGCCAGTACAGATGGTCTAAAGTATGGGCAGGAGATAATGCCTCCTTACTCCATAGCCTGCAGGAGTATTGGAGCTAGCTGACCTACCTTCTGTTAATTGTGTTCGTTGCTACATTGATTGTTCAATGACCTGAGAGCCCCAAGGATCATGGTTCAGTAAGACTCAGGGATGTATAAAAGCAGGCTGTATCTCCAAGCTGAAGCTGACTTCTAAAATGTGGTTTGAACAGCACCAAAATCCTCCACTCAGCATATAAAATAAAATAAAATGAATGTCCTTATATCCTGCTTTCAGGTTTGAAAGTCTATCGGTAGAGATTTATTTTCTCAGGGTCTTGTCTTCATGCTGCTGCTGCTAAGTTGCTTCAGTCGTGTCTGACTCTGTGTGACCCCCCATAGACGGCAGCCCACCAGGCTCCCCCGTCCCTGGGATTCTCCAGGCAGGAACACTGGAGTGGGTTGCCATTTCCTTCTCCAATGCATGAAAGTGAAAAGTGAAAGTGAAGTCGCTCAGTCGTGTCCGACTCTTCGCGACCCCATGGACTGCAGCCTACCAGGCTCCTCTGTCCATGGGATTTTCCAGGCAAGAGTACTGGAGTGGGTTATCATTGCCTTCCCCGTTGTCTTCATGAGTCTTTTCTTAAATTACACATTTTCCTGTATAGAGACTAGTTATCTTACACTCTTATTAGCTCACATGTTAACTGAGATGGGGAAAGAGAAGGCAGGGACAAAATGAACAGTATTTTAGGATCTATGAATTGGTTAGGATCTTTGAGATCACCTGCTCTCATATTTTCCTTTCATAGATGAAAAATTATGTGGACCAGAGATGTTCGGTGGTTTACTCAGTTAATCTCCACCTTAGAGCCAGAACCCTGGTTTCTAGGCTTCCAGTCTGGGAGATTTTATACTCTCCTGCCATCCTCAAATTAACTGTGTGAATGGCACATTGGCACATTTTAAACACCTGGAGGAACTTTGCTGCAATTTCTATATGTGGGTCTGGAGTCTGTGGGTTTAAAACTTCGTTTGAATAGGAAAGACTGTTTTTGCAGCATAAGAAGAGCTGATGGACCCTGGAGGGAGCAGACAGGTAGCCGGTGGCCTCAAGAGTTTGCTGAGGTCCAAGCCTGCCCTTGCTCTCTGTCTACTAGAAAGGGCAGTTCTCACTAGTTCTGCCTCCATTTTTACTTAGCTGGTAGATTAAACAGGTTTGTTTTTAATAAACCACCCATTTAACATTTTGACATTTGTTAGCCCATTTTACCAAACATGTTGTATTGACAATAGCATTAAGTTCTTCAGAGATATCTGTTTCTGAGACTAATCATATTAATCACTGCTATGTATGTTTACTGAAGTTTTAGAGCCTTTATGGGATCTTCAGACAACAGTGTTTCTCAAAATGTTAGGTCATATTATTCAGACATATGCTCATATTTTTGTCAAGCATTTTAGGATCTAGAAAGGAATGTATGTACCATTTAAAGAAAGTGTGACTTTCAATTTTAAAACAGCAAGAATTTGTTGAAACATCAACAGTAATCAATCTCTGCTTTAGACATGCAGTTTTAAAATATATTATTTTTCAAAACAGCTACATTTGTGATTATTTTTGTTGTTTACTTTTGCAAAGACACACCTATCTACAGTCCAATTCCGAACATTTATAAAACCATAAATTCTGGAACAATTTCTGTGTTCTCTTGCCCTCTGCTGGCTAAACTGAGACCTTTTTTGGAAACATGTCCATCAGCTACTTTCTGATCACCAATGTACACCCTCTGACCTGTTCATTTTTAAGTCCATTTGGCAAAAGTCTCCTCAATCTTTATGCCAGAGGTAAGCATCTACCTTGAGGCTCCATTTCTCATCAAGATACCCATAACCTGAAGGTTCCAGCTCAGGACACATGTCCATTCTCAACCATCTTTTTTATTTCCCCCTGCATCCTTTGATTAGCACCTTATTGTATACTGTACTATTCCTGACTTGTCTCTACTGCATAATTTAACAGATATATCAGTGTGTAAATATAAGCTGTATCATTCTGTCTTGGTTATTAATTGCTTGGTGTTTGTCTTGTTTTCCCAGTGTGACTGTCAGTTCTCTAGGTCTTCATCCCCATCAACTGAATTTAGAAGAGGCCTCAGTCATGGAAATCAAGCCTTCACACATATGCTAGACTTGCCTGGAGCAATGCAGGAACCCTCATTATGGACCTGCCCTCCTGGGCATCCCCCAGTCTCCTTGCAGTGGTCAAGATGGACCACACACACTTGGGTAAAATCAGCCCTTCCCTTGAGAGCTCAGTGGAGGCGTGTGAACCAGCTCACCATCTTAGACCTGATTCCCCCCTCTCTCCTGCTGGTGGTGAACCCCAGCTGATGTTATTTAGGCTCTTAGGTTCTGCCACCCCGCTGCTCTCTCTTCTCTTCTACGCAGTCCCCACAAGTCTGATGTTCTGGGGTAAACTCTAAGTAACCGCTACTCTGGATTTCTACTTTCCTATTTACATCTAAATTAAAATTTGCATTATTCTGTCTCCTAGTTATTCTGAAGGTACAAGCTTTTCTCTCTCTCTGTATTAATCTATATCCTTTTTTCCCCCAGCAGAAGGGTATGTGAGTAGGTTTGAATTTGGGTGGCTGGCATTATTTTCCTATGGGTAAGCTGCAGAAGTTCCCTTTTGATTTCTTCTTTTTTGTTGTGTGTGGTTTTCTCAGTGAGCTGAGTGAGAATAGGGGAGGAAAGAAAGAGAGAGTGTGAATAGCTGTCTAGGGGAGCAGGAGGCTGAAAGACAGTACAGTGTGACTGCCTAGGAGCACTAAGGTACCACTTGAGGTTTGTGGTAATAAATGTAAAGTAAGACCAGTCAGTATGATCATGGGCTTTTCTCCAACCACGTTCAGTTCAGCTGCATCCTGTTGTGGTTTTGCCAAATGAGTACAAAGAAATGTGTGAAACAGATAGGAGGAAGACTTCAAAGCTCTCCTGTGAAGGACAAAAGTAGAGTTGAACAAACAGGGAGACACACCACGTTCTCGGATCAAACAGCACAGTGCCAGATGCCAGTTCTCCTTAAGCTAATATGAACATTTATGATGACTGTGTTAAAAGTGACCTGCCCCCAACCACTGGAATCAGAAAAGCTGATTCCAAACAAGAATACTCAGGAAAACTCTGAGGAGAAAAAAAAAAAAAAAAGCACACTGGACAAAAGATATGAACAATCTGTTCAAAAAAGGAAAAAAACAAAAAAACAAAATAAAACAGAAAATGTCCCTTATGTATCTAAACAGCTGGCCAATCTTGCTTATATTAACAGAAAATTGAATTATAACTGTTTTAACAGACAAATGCTCACCTATCTGACTGGCAAAACTCAAAACGTTTGATAGTACCTTCTGTGAGTGAGGCTGTGGAGAAACAGGCATTCTCATAATTGTTGGGAGTTCAGAATGGTCCACCCTCTATGGAAAGTAGTTTGGAATTAACTAAAACAGCTGCACATGCATGTGCCTGTTGACTTAGCAGTTCTATTTTAAAGAATCTCTATAAATTCATGACTATGTGCAGGGACTTATTCATTCTGACATTGTTTATAATTGCCAAAGATTATAAACAAGCCATATATCCATCAATAGGGAACTTGTTACATAAAAAATAGAAAAGGTGTTAAAAAAGAAAAAATGGCTCTCTTTTTAGAAGCTTGCTTTTGCAAGATTCAGAACCAAGATTAGATAAGTAAATAACAGGTATAGAGCCCTACCTTTTGTATGACTGAGTGAATGAAGTCGCTCAGTTGTGTCCGACTCTTTGCCACCCCATGGACTATAACCTACCAGACTCCTCCTTCCATGGGATTCTCCAGGCAAGAGTACTGGAGTGGGTTGCCATTTCCTTTTGTATAAGGAAACAAAATTGTTTGCTTATTTTTGCCCAAAACAAAAGTCATGGAATAAATCAAAAATTAGTAGATAAGAAAGAAATGAAAACAGTAGCTGGCTCTCAGAAAGTTAGTAAATTTGATTTCCTAGAAGGAGCAGGAGAAAGGGACCAAGAAGACAGAGGAGGAGGCTACACTTCTCTAAATATAGTGAACAGTGGAAACAGCTCACAAATTTTAAAACTAATAATAAAATAAAATGAAAGAGGAAAATAAAAGCAAACCCTAACACTGAAAATAAACGAATTTCATGTGAATAACTGATTGAAGGACCATGTATGTTTCCTTGTTGACCATCCACTTGTGAGTTTTCCTGGTAAGGCTTCCTCTTCATACTCTAACCATGGAAAGCTGTGGAATTTGTATAGCTTGCCTCAATTTACTGGTTGCTTTCTGTTGTCTATCTTTTCCTACTGACTAGTCAGCTCCATTGAGTAGGGGCTGGTATTTGTTTTGTTCACTGATAATCCAAACAGCTCACACAGTGTCTGGCATATAGTAAGAACTCGATAAATATTTGTTGAATGAATTAAGCTCTTTGTGGGCAATGAAGCCATTTCTTTCTCTCTCTTTTTTTTAAATTTGAAGTTTAATAAGAACCTAGTGTATAGATCCGAGCGGCGACAGAGAGTGCCAGGCCGTGTGGCACAGGAGTGGCCAAGAGGAGCTACCCCACGCCTGAGGTCAGGGGAGGCGGCTGAGAGGAGCAACCTCATGTCCAAGGAGCATGGCTATGTGGGCACAGGAGAGCCAAGAGGAAGTACTCCATGTTCAAGGTCAGGAGGGGTGGCTGTGAGGAGATACTTCTCATCCAAGGTAAGGAACAGCTGCTGTGCTTTGCTGGAGTAGCCGTGAAGAGATACCCCACATCTAAGGTAAGAGAAACCCAAGTAAGACCGTGGATGTTGTGAGAGGGCATCACAACCTGTGAGAGGGCAGACACACTGAAACCATAATCACAGAAAACTAGCAATATGATCACACGGACCGCAGCCTGGTCTAACTCAATGAAACGAAGCCATGCCATGTGGGGCCACCCAAGATGGATGGGTCATGGTGGAGAGGTCTGACAGTATGTGGTCCACTGGAGAAGGGAATAGCAAACCACTTCAGTATTCTTGCCTTGAGAACCCCATGAACAGTATGAAAAGGCAAAATGATAGGATACTGAAAGGAGAACTCCCCAGGTGCGTAGGTGCCCAATATGCTACTGGAGGTCAGTGGAGAAATAACTCCAGAAAGAATGAAGGGATGGAGCCAAAGCAAAAACAATACCCAGCTGTGGATGTGACTGGTGATAAAAGCAAAGTCCAATGCTGTAAAGAGCAATATTGCATAGGAACCTGGAATGTCAGGTCCATGAGTCAAGGCAAATTGGAAGTGGTCAAACAGAAGATGGCAAGAGTAAACGTCAACATTCTAGGAATCAGCGAACTAAAATGGACTAGAATGGGTGAATTTAACTCAGATGACCATGATATCTACTACTGTGGGCAGGAATCTCTTAGAAGAAATGGAGTAGCCATCATGGTCAACAAAAGAGTCCAAAATGCAGTACTTGGATGCAATCTCAAAAATGACAGAATGGTCTCTGTTCATTTCCAAGGCAAACCATTCAATATCACAGTAATCCAAGCCTATGCCCCAACCAGTAACGCTGAAGAAGCTGAAGTTGAACGATTCTATGAAGACCTACAAGACCTTCTAGAACTAACACCCCCAAAAGATGTCCTTTTCATTATAGAGGACTGGAATGCAAAAGTAGGAAGTCAAGAAACACCTGGAATAATAGGCAAATTTGGCCTTGGAATATGGAATGAAGCAGGGCAAATGCTAATAGAGTTTTGCCAAGAGAACACACAGGTCATAGCAAACACCCTCTTCCAACAACACAAGAGAAGACTCTACACATGGACATCACCAGTTGGTCAACACCGAAATCAGATTGATTATATTCTTTGCAGCCAAAGAAGGAGAAGCTCTATACAGTCAGCAAAAACAAGACCGGGAGCTGACTATGGCTCAGATCATGAACTTCTTATTGCCAAATTCAGACTTAAATTGAAGAAAGTGGGGAAAACCACTAAACCATTCAGGTATGACCTAAATCAAATCCCTTATGATTATACAGTAGAAGTGAGAAATAGATTTAAGGGACTAGATCTGATCGATAGAGTGCCTGATGAACTATGGATGGAGGTTTGTGACACTGTACAGGAGACAGGGATCAAGACCATCCCCATGGAAAAGAAATGCAAAAAAGCAAAATGGCTTTCTGAGGAGGCTTTACAAATAGCTGTGAAAAGAAGAGAAGTTAAAAGCAAAGGAGAAAAGGAAAGATATAAGCATCTGAATGCAGAGTTCCAGAGAATAGCAAGAAGAGATAAGACAGCCTTCCTCAGTGATCAATGCAAAGAAATAGAGGAAAACAACAGAATGGGAAAGACTAGAGATCTCTTCAAGGAAATTACAGATACCAAGAGAACATTTGATGCAAAAATGGGCTCAATAAAGGACAGAAATGGTATGGACATAACAGAAGCAGAAGATTAAGAAGAGGTGGCAAAAGAACTGTACAAAAAAGAGCTTCACGACCCAGATAATCACGATGGTGTGATCACTCACCTAGAGCCAGACATCCTGGAATGTGAAGTCAAGTGGGCCTTAGAAAGCATCACTACGAACAAAGCTAGTGGAGGTGGTGGAATTCCAGTTGAGCTATTTCAAATCCTGAAAGATGATGCTGTGAAAGTGCTGCACTCAATATGCCAGCAAATTTGGAAAACTCAGCAGTGGCCACAAGACTGGAAAAGGTCAGTTTTCATTCCAATCCCAAAGAAAGGCAATGCCAAAGAATGCTCAAACTACCACACAATTGCACTCATCTCACACGCTAGTAAAGTAATGCTCAAAATTCTCCAAGCCAGACTTCAGCAATATGTGAACCGTGAACTTCTAGATGTTCAAGCTGGTTTTAGAAAAGGCAGAGGAACCAGAGATCAAATTGCCAACATCCGCTGGATCATGGAAAAAGCAAGAGAGTTCCAGAAAAACATCTATTTCTGCTTTATTGATTATGCCAAAGCCGTTGACTGTGTAGATCACAATAAACTGTGAAAAATTCTGAAAGAGATGGGAATACCAGACCACCTGACCTGCCTCTTGAGAAATCTGTATGCAGGTCAGGAAGCAACAGTTAGAACTGGACATGGAACAGACTGGTTCCAAATAGGAAAAGGAGTACATCAAGGCTATATACTGTCACCCTGCTTATTTAACTTCTATGCAGAGTACATCATGAGAAACGCTGGGCTGGAAGAAGCACAAGCTGGAATCAAGATTGCCAGGAGAAATATCAATCACCTCAGATATGCAGATGACACCACCCGTATGGTAGAAAGTGAAGAGGAACTAAAAAGCCACTTGATGAAAGTGAAAGTGGAGAGTGAAAAGCTGGCTTTAAGCTCAACATTCAGAAAACAAAGATCATGGCTTCTGGTCCTATCACTTCATGGGAAATAGATGGGGAAACAGTGGAAACAGTGTCAGACTTTATTTTGGGGGGCTCCAAAATCACTGCAGATGGTAATTGCAGCCATGAAGTTAAAAGACGCTTATTCCTTGGAAGGAAAGTTAAGACCAACCTAGATAGCACATTGAAAAGCAGAGACATGACTTTGCCAACAAAGGTCCATGTAGTCAAGGCTATGGTTTTTCCCGTGGTCATGTATGGATGTGAGAGTTGGACTGTGAAGAAATCTGAGCACCAAAGAATTGATGCTTTTGAACTGTGGTGTTGGAGAAGACTCTTGAGAGTTCCTTGGACTGCAAGGAGATCCACCCAGTCCATCCTAAAGGAGATCAGTCCTGGGTGTTCATTGGAAGGACTGATGCTGAAGCTGAAACTCCAATACTTTGGCCACCTCACATGAAGAGTTGACTCATTGGAAAAGACCCTGATGCTGGGAGGGATTGTGGGCAGGAGGAGAAAGGGACAGCAGAGGATGAGATGGCTGGATGGCATCACTGATTCGATGGACATGAGTTTGAGTGAGCTCTGGGAGTTGGTGATGGACAGGGAGGCCTGGTGTGCTGTGATTCATGGAGTCACAAAGAGTCGGACACGACTGAGTGACTGAACTGAACTGAACTGAAGTGAGTGTATAGTACAGGGAACTCTAACAATACTGTGAAATGGCCTATATGGGAGAAGAATCTAAAAAAGAATGGATATATGTATATGTATCACTGACTCACTTTGCTGTACAACTGAAACTAAGATAACATTGTAAATCAACTATATTCCAACTTTTTAAAGAAAGACAAAGAATTAAAAAAAATTTTTAAGTATAAGCATAGAACATTGAAGTATAGTTAATTTACATTGTGTTGGTTTCAGGTATACAGCAAACTGATTTAGTTTCTGTGTGTGTATATATATGTATTCTTTATATATGTGTATTTTTTCAGATTCTTTTCCATTATAGGATAAGATATCGAATATAATTTCTTGTGCTCTACAGTAGTTCCTTATTTCCCCTCTGTTTTATGTACAGTAGTGTGTATATATTAATCCAAAACTCCTAATTTCTTCCCCACCCTCCAGCTATCTATCCCCTTTGGTAACCACGTTTGTTTTCTAAGTCTGTGAGTCTATTTCTGTTTTGTAAATAAGTTCATTTAAATCATTTTTTAACATTGCACGTATTAGTGATATCACATGATATTTGTCTTTCTCTGTATGACTTCACTTAATAAGGTAAGCTCTAGGTCCATCCATGCTGCTACAAATGAAGGAAGCTGTTTCTTGTATGTTCTTTCTTTAATGCTCCAACGCTAGTAGTGGGCTAGTACAGAAATTGCTAAATATATATTTTTGTCTGAGCCCAGATGATTTTAATAGACCTCCAACTACATTTCTGTCTTCATTGTTGTTATTCATGTCTGGCCAATAGCCCAGGACCCCATCACTGGGACTTTATCTGCAGCTGGCAGTCCCTAGCAGCCAAGACATTGCCCAGCTTCGTGCTGTGTTGACTGTGGCCCAAACTGCTAACGATTTACTCTTTCTCCTTTTGTGTACAAGCTTCCAGCTGAGCTGCTTTGCAGATATTTCAGAAGTATGTCTCCAATTCTTTCTAGTCAGCTTATAATGACCGGCAGTGAATGTTTGGGATTTAGAACTAAGTCTCTCTTTTTCAAATGGCTATATACAAATGAAGAAATTTCTTTCAGTAGATCAATTCCATAATAAACTCGATAGATCAAACTTTCACTAAGAATAGCATCAACCTTCCTACATTCCTCTCATCATTTCATTCTCTCTGTAAAATTCACTAGCAGGCTTCAGTTTGGAGTCCACTTCTTAGAAAATTTGCTCTGGGAGTGATTTGAGCTAACTTGGATTTGAATTAATTTATCTTCTTGGGGCTCAGTTTCCACAATTTCAGCAACACCTATGTTTCCAAGTTGCTGGAAATGCAAGCAAATATTTATGTCAGTCTTTTAGTACAGTGCCTGTTCTTGGCTGAAAAGTGTTGTTAATAAAAACAGGCCTCCTATTCCCACTAAAGATTGTAGGGAAAAGGGATTGGAAGGAAATACCAGTATATCAAAATGTGGACAGTTATTACTGTGGGGTGTTGAGATTATTGTGCTTTTTATCTTGGTGATTTAAACTTTCCTGGGCTTGCCATATCTTGTAAAATGATTATATAGTAGTGTTATAATCAGAAAATGTTAAAATGATCATTTTTATAACCTTAAACAGTTAAAATTTTTTTTTCTCTTTCCATGATTCTGTCTCATTTCTTAATAATAACTCAAAAAAAATCCAACTAACTAAATGAATTCATGTCGGTTCATTTCATTAACAACCAAAAGAATTGATATGTACACATTGACCAGGACTCAAAGAAAAATCAGCCTGCAAACAAATGTGAATAAGAATGAAAACTAAGGACTTGATCTTTGGCACAAGTGTTGGAGTAAATCAGAACTTTTAGGATCTAGTGAGCAGATGATAAATCTTTACTGCTACTGCTAAGTCACTTCAGTCATGTCCGACTCTGTGCGACCCCATAGATGGCAGCTCACCAGGCTCCCCCATTCCTGGGATTCTCCAGGCAAGAACACTGGAGTGGTTTGCCATTTCCTTCTCCAATGCATGAAAGTGAAAAGTGAAAGTAAAGTCACTCAGTCATGTCCAACTCTTAGCAACCCAATGGACTGCAGCCCACCAGGCCCTCCATCCAGTGGGCTGGAAAATCTTTACTAGGTTGGTGAAAATGTAATTGCAGTTTTGGACTGTGAATTTTAAATCATCATAACTAGGCTCAAACACATCTTTATTAATCAAAATAGGAACCAATACAATCAACACATTTTTTGCCAATGAGAAATAAGTTTGTTTATTCCTGTAGTGTAAAAATCTATGCTTTGGGATTCAGTGAACTCTTGGAAAGCATTTTTTTCCTCCTGCTGATTGTGGAAGCATTTTCCCTGCAAAAAGTTGTCAAGATGTTTGAAGAAGTGGTAGTCTGTTGGCAAGAGCTTGGGTGAATATGGCAGATGAGGCAAAACTTTGTAGCCCAATTCGTTCAACTTTTGAAGTATTGGTTATGTGATGTGCAGTCAGGCACATTGTAGAGAAGAATTGGGCCCTTTTTGTTGACCAATGCAAGCTGCAGGTCTTACAGTTTTTGGTGCATTCTATTGATCATGCTTCTCAGATGCAATGGTTTTGCTGGGATTCAGAAAGCTGTAGTGGATCAGACAGGCAGCAGACCACCAAACAGGGACCATGACCTTTTTTTTTGGTACAAGTTTGGCTTTGGGAAGTGCTTTGGAGCTTCTTGTTGGTCCAACCATTTAGCTGGTCATAGCTTTTCACCACAAGTCACAATCTGATTGAGAAATGGTTTGTTGTTGTAAGAGAAGATGACACTTCAAAAAGATGATTTTTTTGATTTTCAGTCAGCTCCTGAGGCACCCACTTATCAAGCTTTTTCAGCTTTCCAACTTGCTCCAAATGCCAAATGACCATAGAATGGTCAATGTGGAGTTCTTCAGCGACTTTTCATATAGTTTTAACAGAATCATTTATTTTTAAACAGAATCAGCTTCAATGAACCTCTCAATTGTCAACTTCCAATGGCAAGCCACTGCTCTCATTTTCAAGGTTCTTGTCTCCTTTGCGAAACCACCACTGCACTATACGTTTGCTCACAGTTCCTGGGCCAAATGCGTTGATGTTGCGAGTTGTCTCTGCTGCCTTGTGATTTTGAGCTTGAATAAGAAAATCGCTCAGATTTGCTTTTTTGTTTAATATCATTTCCTATTCATTGGAAGGACTGATGCTGAAGCTGAAACTCCAATATTCTGGCCACCTGATGCGAAGAACTGACTCACTGAAAAAGACCCTGATGCTAGGAAAGATTGAAGGTGGGAGGAGAAGGGGACGACAGAGGATGAGATGGTTGGATGGCATCACTGACTCGATGGACATGAGTTGGAGTAAGCTCTGGGTGTTGGTGATGGACAGGGAAGCCTGGCATGCTGCAGTCGATGGGGTCGCAAAGAGTCAGACATGACTGAGTAACTGAACTGATTTCCCTAGTCTAAATAAATATAAAATAAACAGCAAGTAATAAGTCATCAGCAAAAAAACAAACCAAAAAACCATAAAGTAAGAAATGTGCATTAAAATGATGACGTATGACATAACTGAAAGGTCGGGCAAGGTCAGGCATGTTGAGGCATGCCCGGACATGTTGAGGCTTGCCCGGGCGTGTTGAGGCATGCCCCAGAAAAGTGCCACAGACAAGTCCCGGAGGCGGGCCGACAACCAAGCCATCCAATCAGGTGCCGACACGGAGCCCTTGGACACCAATCACCGCTGAGCCCACGCTTTCTTCCTTATATGGGAGCCTGGCCCTGGCTATAAAACCCTTCCCCACCCCTCATACCTCGCAGACTCCCTTCGCTTCCTTGCTCATCCGCCCCCGGGAGTTCTGCCCGAGAGTGACTGCCCAATAAAGGCCCTGATCAACGGTCCATAGGGGTGGCTCTTTCTTCCTGCGGCGTTTCTTACATCTGGCGCCCAACGTGGGGCTCGAGGTGAGGGCCTCCGGCACTCGCCGTAGAGGCCCCCTCGAGCTCCACCGCCGCAGTAGCCCCGGACCCAGGCGGCTGACCAACCCCCCGGATGGCAGAATACCACCTCCTAGGGCCCGGTAACAGGTGTGCACTTACTGGGCCCTCCCGGTCACCAGCTTGTGGGGGAGACGTCCCCAGCGGCTGAGTAGACCTCTGGCTTCGGCCCTTCCCAGTCCCCAGCTCGTGAGGGAGACATTCCAAACGGCTGCACGGACCTCCGGCTTCCCTTGGCACGTCCAAAGACGTTCAGGCAGCGGGGGTTGCCTCCACGCTCTGTGGTCGCCATGGGATCTACGGCCTCCAAACCCGATCCCCAATACTCCACCCCCTTAGAGTGCCTGCTGGCTATACAAGCCTGGCCTCAGTATCCCCTAGATAATGGCTCACAGTGGCCAACCACAGGGACATTTGACTTTGACGTCCTCCGTGATTTAGATAATTACTGCTGGAGAACGGGAAAATGGTCTGAGGTCCCCTATGTTCAGGCCTTTTGGGCGTTGCGCTCTCGCCCCACCCTGTGCACCACGTGCACTCCCCGCCAAATCCTGCTTATCATGGCTCCCCTGTTTCCACCCTCCCGGGCCAAACCAGCTCCTCCTATCTCTGAGTCCTCTGCTTTCTCTGTTCCCCCGGAAGATCTGGTGGCCCCTCCTCCCTATACCTCTCCCACGGCCGCCACCCCCTCCACTCCGGACTCTCCTACCTCCGCTCCCGCCCCCGAGGCTCCACCACCGGTCCGGACCCTCCGGCCCTTAACCCTATCTTGTATCCTCCTCTTCCCCCTGTCACTCCCTCCCCTTCCCCAGTTAGCTCTCACACTCGCTCCCATAGCAACCCTCCGGGAGCCTCCCCTTCCCCTCCCCCAGCCCCGCTACTCCCTCTCCGACAAGTAGCCGGAGCTGAGGGTCTAGCCCAAGTCCATGTCCCCTTCTCCCTCCAAGACTTAGCACAGATTGAGGCCAAACTGGGTTCCTTCTCCTCCAACCCCACTCAGTACATTAAGCAGTTTACTGGTCTGACCCGCGCCTACACCTTGACATGGCAGGACATATATGTCATCCTGGGGTCTACCACCACCCCCGAAGAGAGGCAGGCCATCTGGACGGCAGCCAAGGCTCAGGCCGACCAGCGGCACTAAGCCAACCCCTCCCCCGAGCACCCCCTGGGGGCCCAGGTGGTTCCTGACACTGACCCTGATTGGAACTACCAGGAAAGGGGTGGCGGCCGGCTGCAAGTATGCTATATGATAGAGTGTATCCTTGATGGGATGGAAACGTCCTCTCATAAGGTTGTAAACCTCCTCAAACTAGATGAGGTGACCCAGGGGCCTGACGAAAACCTAGCCATGTTCCTTAATCGGCTGACCAAGGCCCTCGTCCAATACACCAGGCTGTCCCCTGAGTCCCCCATTGGGGTGGCCACCTTGGCCAATCGTTTTATCTCCCAGTCTGCCCTCGATATCCGAAAAAAGTTGGCCAAGGCTGAGGACGGCCCTCAGACCCCTATCCGAGACCTGGTAAAAATGGCTTTTAAGGTCTACAATGCCCGCGAAGAAACTGCTGAGGCCAGCCGAAAGGCAAGGCTCAAGCAAAAGGCCGAATTTCAGGCAAGCCTCCTAAACCAGCAAACCCAGGCCTTGGTAGCGGCCCTGAGGCCGGCAGTGGGCTCACGGCCCCAAAACCCCCCTCCGGGGGCCTGCTTCAAGTGCGGCCAAGAAGGGCACTGGGCCAAGATGTGCCCCAATCCGCGGCCTCCTTCCAAGCCGTGCCCTTTGTGCAAACGACAAGGACACTGGGCTAGTGACTGTCCCCAGGCCTCTCGGGCCTCGACCTCTAGGGGCCGGGGACCAGAGCGCCCCAGGGAGACCTCCTGCCCTCCTCCGGCTTTGGAGCTGCTGAGCTTCGATGGTGACTGACGCCGCCCAGACTCGGGGACCCCAATAACCCAAGCCGAGCCCAGGGTAACACTCCAGGTAGCGGGTAAGTCCATCAATTTTTTGGTTGATACGGGGGCTACCTATTCAGTCCTTCCCTCTTTCAGAGGCACTACGTCCTTCCCAGGTTTCGGTTATGGGCATTGATGGCCAACCCTCGTGTCCGCTCCAAACCCAACCACTATCTTGTCAATTAGATTCCTGTCTATTTACCCACTCCTTTTTGGTTATCCCCTCCTGCCCTACTCCTCTCTTGGGAAGAGATATACTTGCTAAGCTGAAGGCTACTCTTCAGCTAGCTCCAGGGTCGGCCCCCACGTCAGGGGCCTTCCTAATGCTACTTGTTGACCCTCCAACCTCTTCTGTTAATCCTGAGGTCTGGGACACCCGAGTCCCGGTGGTGGCTCGGCACCACCCTCCAGTCCTCATCCGGCTAAGGGACCCTACCTGTTTCCCAGCCCGGTCCCAGTTTCCTTTGTCTACTCGCAACCTCAGGGGGCTAAGGCCCATCATCGACCATCTCATGGGACGGGGTCTCCTGATCCCCACGACCTCCCCCTGTAACATGCCCATCCTCCCTGTTCGGAAGGCTTCAGGAGACCACCGGCTAGTGCAGGATCTCCGCCTGATCAACGCAGCGGTGATCCCTGCCCATCCACTTGTCCCTAACCCCTAAACCCTCCTTTCTTCCATACCTCCTCAGACCTCTCATTTCACCATTATTGACCTTAAGGATGCCTTTTTCACCATCCCACTCCACCCCAACTGCCAATTCCTCTTTGCTTTCACCTGGACTGACCCCGACACCCAGCTGACCACACAACTCACATGGACCATACTCCCTCAGGGGTTCAGAGACAGTCCCCACTACTTCGGGCAGGCTCTGTCCCGGGACCTGGCCAGATGCTCGCTTCGCCCTAGCACCCTCCTCCAATACGTAGACGACAAGCTCCCGAGCCCCTGCTGACTTTGAGATCCACCCTCAACCCAGATTATTCAAGCAAGGAAGCCAGAGCCTTGCTGGCGCAAGAAGGGGCTCAGAGGCACCTGTCGGGATGGATACTACTCCATAATAAACCAGTGCTTCCTGAGCGCCAGGCTAAGGCTATAATATCCCAAATCCACAATACCCTCCACATCGGACCAAGGGCTCTTTTTTCCTTTCTCAGCCCTGTCTTTTCTCCCCTACATCTCAGACAGACCATATATGCCGTCCACCGCTCCTGCCTAACATGCACCTCCACCTCTCCTCAGGGAGGACTCCGACCCCCACAGGAGACTCACCAGTTGAGGGGACATATGCCCAGGCAGGATTGGCAGATAGACTTCACCCACATGCCCAGACATCGAACCTACCGCTGTCTGCTAGTCTTGGTGGACACCTTTTCAGGATGGGTCGAGGCCTTCCCCACCACCTGAGAGACGGCAGCGGCGGTGGCGGAGGTCTTGACGGCCCATCTCATTCCCAGATTTGGATTGCCAAACTCTCTCCAGTCTGACAATGGGCCTGCATTTATCTCGCAGATCTCTCAGCAGGTGGCTGTGGCCCTGGGTATCGACTGGCATCTCCACATCCCCTATCGGCCCCAATCGTCAGGCAAGGTAGAGCGGGTGAACGGCATCATCAAGACACATCTGACCAAGCTGGCCTCAGAACTGCGGCTGTCTTGGGTCGACCTCCTTCCTCTGGTGCTCACTCGCATTCGCACCACACCACACTCCAAAACAGGTTTGACCCCTTTTGAACTGCTCTACGGCAGGCCCTATCTCCTGACTCACCTCCCAGAGGGAGAGGCTCCCCCACTCGCGGGGTACCTCCCCCTCTTCTCCCTCCTACGATCCTTGCTGAGGGAACACACAGACCGGGTCCTGCCACAACCGACAGATGACGAGGGGCCCACCCAGCCTCTGGCCCCAGGAGATCAGGTACTGCTAAAAACCCTGAGTCCCCGCCCACTACAGCCTTGCTGGACGGGACCCCATACTGTAATCCTCACCACCCCTACAGCAGCCAAACTCCTGGGACACGAGCCCTGGTACCACCTGACCCGACTCAAACGAGCTCCCCCGGGTCTCCCAGAGACAGGGGTGGCCCCGGCCCCAACCCCTTCTCCCGATCACTCCTACCGCTCCACCCTCACGGGGCCGACCAAACTGACCATCACCCGAACCCCTCTGCCGTCGATTCCTGAATAACTGAGAGACCACAGTCCAGTTCGATCCGATGCTGGCCTGGCATCACCCGCTGTGGCTGCTGACGATTGCAGCTCTGGCCATACTTTTTGCCATTGGATTAGCGGCCGCGGCCCCCCGCGATTGGTCCCTCACTCTTCGACTGTCCCTGGCCCTCACATACCTAGCCACCTGCTTCCTACTCCTGGGGTGCTATTCCCTTGGGACACCCTGACCTGGTTACCAGCTCCATCCTTACGGGACCCCCAAGGCTGGTTGTCCGTCGCACCCCTTTCACCCCAACCTCGGAACAATGCGGGGCTCTCTACTCTGGGTTACTCTGGGGGTACTGGGGGTCCTGGAAAGAGGGGGGCACACCAACCAAAACCCCCACCAGCCCTTTCAGGTCACCTGGATCTTAAAAAATGGAGAGACCTACGAAGAGCTAAACTGGACCACAGCCACCCAACCGAAAGATAAGTGGTGGCCTGACCTATACTTTCACCTCCAACAGCTAACCGAGACCTCATGGGCCCGGGCATATCTCAGAAAGGTCGGGTTTTATGCCTGCCCGGGACATCAGCGGGAAAACATAAAGACCTGTGGGGGAATGGTGAGCCGCTACTGTAAATCCTGGGACTGTGTCACTTCCAACGATGGGTACTGGAAATGGTCGGTGACCAAGCCAGACCTGATCAATATGTCCTTCGTAAATCCCATCACCGAGGACATGTGGAACCACAGATTCACAAAGTACTGCCCCGACTGTGACTTAGTCAGACTATCATTCACACAGCAAGGACGGACTGAAAACAGATGGATCTCCAGGCTAGCCTGGGGAATAGAGGTCTATGATGGCTGGGGGGCCCCAAGCGCAACGCTATATGTCCAGCAAGTCCTGCAACCTGTTCAGGCCCATGCTGTGGGGCCCAACCAGGTTATTGCACCTCCCCACCCCTCACCACGGGGACAAACGCCACCAATGTTGTGACCTCGCCTACCCTCACCCCCTCCCTTCAGCTGACCCGGACTGACCCACCAGAGACCCAGGAACCCCTGTGGGCCTTGGTCAAAGAAACCTACGAGGCCCTCAACCACTCCAATCCTAACGCGACCCAATCCTGCTGGCTTTGCTACACCCTACGTCCACCTTACTACGAGGCCGTGGGCTTAAATGCTACCTACAACTTGTCCATTCTCTCCAACCCACTGCAGTGCTCTTGGGGAGACCGCAAGGTGGGCCTTACCCTGCAAGAAGTATGGGGTTCGGGGACCTGCTTAGGCATGGTCCCTACAGATAAACAAACCTTGTGCGCCCAGACTGACGATGATACCAATTTCACCAATAAGACTTATGTCATACCCGAAACCGGGGGGTGGTGGGTGTGCTCACAGACTGGGCTAACGCCCTGTCTCCACTTGGCTGTCTTCAACCAGAGCAGGGAATTCTGTGTCATGGTAGTGGTGGTGCCCAAGATTACATACCATCCAGAAGAGGTCCTCTACAACTTTTGGGACCGAGACACCCCAGCTCCTAGATATAAGAGGGAGCCTGTTACAGCTATTACTCTGGCAATGCTGTTCGCCCTGGGAGCAGCTGGGACGGGCACGGGCATTGCTTCCCTGACCACACAACAGCAGGGCCTGATCACCCTGAGGGCCGCAATTGACGAAGACATCGCCCGCATAGAGAAGTCCATGATGGCCCTAGAAAAGTCCCTGACTTCCCTTTCCGAAGTGGTGTTACAAAACCGCAGAGGACTAGACCTGGTCTTTTTGCAGCAGGGGGGCCTCTGTGCAGCCCTCAGAGAAGAATGCTGTTTCTACGCTGATCATACTGGGGTGGTTCGAGAGTCCATGGCTAAAGTAAGAGAGGGATTAGAACGCAGGAAGAGAGAGAGGGAGGCCCAGCAGGGCTGGTTTGAGTCCTGGTTCCAGAGCTCCCCTTGGCTGACAACTTTGCTATCCTCCCTAATGGGACCACTCATCATTCTCCTGCTGCTCCTGACTTTCGGGCCCTGTATCCTAAATAAGCTTTTGGCCTTTATCAAACAACGGCTCAACACGGTCCAGCTGATGGTGCTCCGACAGCAGTACCAAGGGCTTCCAACAAGCACTCCGTGACAAAATTAACGGCAGACGCCCCCTGTCATCCCGGCCACACCCTACCCCTCGCCGCCCCCGTTCAGCAGGAAGTAGCCAGAGAGAATCGGCGCCCCTTGTCCTATATCAAAAAGGCCGGGATGAAAGGTCGGGCAAGGTCAGGCATGTTGAGGCATGCCCGGACATGTTGAGGCTTGCCCGGGCGTGTTGAGGCATGCCCCGGAAAAGTGCCGCAGACAAGTCCCGGAGGCGGGCCAACAACCAAGCCGTCCAATCAGGTGCCGACACGGAGCCCTTGGACACCAATCACCACTGAGCCCACGCTTTCTTCCTTATATGGGAGCCTGGCCCTGGCTATAAAACCCTTCCCCACCTCTCATACCTTGCAGACTCCCTTCGCTTCCTTGCTCACCCGCCCCCGGGGGTTCTGCCCGGGAGCGACCGCCCAATAAAGGCCCTGATCAATGGTCCATAGGGGTGGCTCTTTCTTCCCGTGGCATTTCTTACAATAACCATATTTATTTAAGAATGTATTTTCATAGCAAATGGCAAAGTTCAACAATGCAAAACCGTGATTACTTTTGCACCAAAATAATATTTATTTATTCATGGCTGTGCTGGGTCTTCATTGCTGTGCAGGCTTTTCTCTAGTTGAGGCAAATGGGGGCTATTCTCTGGTTGTGATGGGCAGGCTTCTCATTGCAGTGGCTTCTCTTGTTGTGGAGCATGGCCTCTAGGGAGCATGGACTTCAGTAGTGCAGCACAGGCTCAGTAGTTTCAGCTTCTGAGCTTTAGAGCACAGGCTCAGTAGTTGTGGCTCGTGGGTGTGGATGACCCATGGCATGTGGGATCTTTCTGGACCAGGGATCAAACCAATCTGCATTGGCAGGCAGATTCTTTACCACTGAGCCACTAGGGAAGCCTGTAAGTTTTTTAAAGTGCTGGCTAACAGAGTAGCCTCCATGAGCCAGAGAATAGAGTTGGGGGTGCATGTCTCCTGTGGAGAGCTGCACCCTCTCTCTCTGCTGGGAAGGGATCCTCTTCAGTGGCCCTTTTGTAGGGGGTCAGGCATGGAGCAGCCAGGCTGGAAGCCCTCACCCACGCTACAGCCACCCTTGGTGGTCAGTATGGAGAAAGATATTACGGCCAGGTTGTGCATATCCCCACAACCAGATGGCTGTGTTTGCATCACTGGGTGGGGGGAGGTGGCTGAGGCCACTTACCAGAGATTGGAACCCAAGAGGGAAGGAAGTGGCTGAATTGGTGGCTGCTGATCTTTGGACTGCCAGCCACTCGCACCTCCTGTCACTTGCAGGGCCTGTGGTCAGGGTTGCAAGAGGAGCAGTGGGGACAGAGGAGGCCTTTGTGACCACTCAGACCTTGTGCATGAGACTTCTAACCACTCCACATTTCACAACCGAGGAAATAGGAAGTGAGAGCTTAGAAGGGAGCGTGGGGCTGGCAGCTGTACACTCAGGACTTCAAAGGGCAAGTATTTTTGTCAACACAGGTTCTCCGGTTAGTGAAGATGCTGAAATGCATTTCCTGTGTGGCTCTATTTTAATAGGGTGTTGACCAGCTCGATAACTCTGGACATTTGCAGCCTGTCTCAGAGGTTTGCAGCCTGAAAATCAGAACCAACCATTCATCTCACAGCCCTACTGCATAAAACAAGGGTCAATTAGTTACCAACACTGATATTTATTATAGGATAATTTATAAAAGAGAAGAGATGACAAGCCACCTCCATAACTCTGGCAGCACCCTCAGACCGCACAGATCGGATTAGAAAATTCATCATATCTTCTGCACTCATCTATCTTCTGCAAAACACATCTAATTTTTTCCCTTTCCTTCACTTTCATCCATTTCCACTATGAGCAAGTTTTAAAATTTGTTTCCCCCTTCCCCCATTCAGCTCTTTTAAAAGAAGAACCTGAGCAGTGTTCCCAGGAAGAAAGCACCTTTCTCTGCCCAGAGCCTCCCCTGATTAGCAGGTGGAAATTCCCAGGTAAGAGCACTTGCCCATTTGGCTGTGGCTCAAGAACTGAGGTTGGGAAGTTCATGCACATGGAAGGAAAACAACCAGTTGGATCAGTGGGCAAGAGATGAGAACATAAATAGGCCTGAGACAAAGAAGAGGTCAGCTGTAAGTGGGTCAGGAGGTCGGAGTGGACGAGTAGGCTCTGGAAGGGAGTACTGCCATAGAGAATTTCAGTTCCCACCTCACCCTGGGGGCTGGATGACTCAGCATTTCCTATTATTACTATTATTAAGGCCAACCTCAGAGGCCCTAGCAGGGCTGACTGCTATTAAAACTGGACTATTCTCCTTCTGGCCTCTGGTTCATTCTAGGTAAACGTAGTAGAAGGCTGATACAGAAGGGCTGTGTAATTCATCCTGATATTTAATGTTCTTTTATTCTTTTTTTTTTTTTTTTCAAACTTCACTCAATAGCCCGAACTGGTCAGGCTTTAGGTGGGCTGACATCAGCTGCTTTATCTAGTTACATTGTCACCTAATAAGTAACCTTTATTGGTGATTGCCAGGTGCTGACATTTCATAAAGCCTTGACAGAAACATCCCTTTTAATTCTCAGAAGCAGGCCACAAGGTAGGTGTTATTATCTGCATTTGCAGATGAGAAAGCTGAGGCTTAGAGATGTTCGTTGCTCAAGGACTGAGAGTCCAGCTTGAGCCTTTTCACTCAAGTCTGTGCTCTTCACCTGTACCCTCTACTGCCTGGCAGAGATTAGAAATGGTTTATTGAGCTTAAACACAAATCAGAGGGTGATCCTGGGCAGGAGAGCATGGAGAAAATAAAAAGCACACAGCAGACCAGGAATGTGACGAGAAGAGAAGGATAGAGGGAGGGAAGCATATGCTACTAGTGGAAAATCAGGGTGGGAAAACCACTGCCCCTTTAAAGGCACATAAGGTCCTCCTTAGAGGTTTGTTTACCTTGCTAACATGTCTTCAAGATGGGCAGGTTTTGTTATCTTTGCTTTTCATGTATGCGTTCCATGGACTTATTACCTAGACGATCGGTATTCTTCCAGCCACCAAGGGACCGATGTGTACTCAGTGTGACTGGAGAGGCATCTCTCATACTGTCACTCCATCTCCTACCCTCCCTGGAGATTTCACTCTTCAAGTAACTGGGTCAGCTGAAGAGGCTGGGCATTGTCTTCAGAAGGTTATTGTTGAAATGTACATTTTTCCTTCAAAGTCAAGCTCCGTGAAGGCAAGGATTTTGTCTTGCTTGCCTTACATCCCTAGGAACGTAGAAAATGATCTTTATAAATGGAATTAAGAATGTATAAATAAATGAATGAAAGACATGAACAGGAGGCAGAGTGTCCCTGAAAGCCTTTGCTGATCCATTCACTTTGCAAAGTAGAAAATGGGGAGGAATGGGCTGCAGGGAACATGTTAAGGGGAGGTGTGGTGGGGGTAGGATTAGGGATGGGAAACTTTGGATCTTGGGGCTTTAGGGCAGGAGACATTGGAGAGCTGGTGGGAAGTGTCACGCCCCCAACCCACCTCCTCTCCAATATCAAGGCCTCTGTACTGTCCTCTCCCCCTTCCTTCATTTGCAGGAACAGTCTTGATTTACCAAAGCTTAAATCACTAGTTTTAATTCTTCTCCAGCATTTTTATGAGCACAGGTATTCCTCCTTCAAGAAAAACAAAACAAAGATGAAACCTGGTTTCACTCTGTAGTCCTTTCCAAGTCATCACCCTAAGAAAACCATTGACATCATATCATTCTTCTTCTCAAAAGCTTTTGTCATCTTGTCAACAGCCTTTTACCAACTTAACATTTTTACCTTGAGGCTACCTTTTACCTCCTCTCTCTGAAATGCTCTCCAAATGTTTATAGTTTCAAACATCCCTGTCTGCCAAAGGGGGCTTTGACCCTTTATGACCTACCTACTGTAGAGCTGCTTTAGTTGCAATTACAGTTGGCCCTTGAACAACATGGGGGTTCATCCGTATATAACTTATGGTCAGTTCTCCATATCCTCAACTTCTCAGCATCTGCATATTCAGCCAACCACTGACAGTGTGGTACTGCGGTGTTTACTACTGAAAAATATCCTGTATGGTGGACCCTCACAGTTCAGTCCCATTGTTCAAGGGCCAACTGTATTATGTTAAACTTTGTTTACTAGCAATCTCCTTGCTTTATTTTTATGCCAGTTGTGGCTTTTCTATCTTAAATATGTGTGTGATCTCTGACTTGGCTCTTCAGTGGTGACTGGTGTTGGGACTGCCTCATATCCACAGAAAGCCTCTGGTGTAAGCAGACATCACTGTATGTTATGGCCCTAGTGTACAGCCAACATGTGATGACACTTTAAAATTCTGATTTTTTATATTATTAAGTCAAATACAGTTTGTACTTTAGAGTGTTCATTCTGGGCTATAAAGCCTTGAACATTAGTTATTCAGTAGTCCTAATATCTGGACTATGACAGCCTGTCAGCTGCAGTCACAGAGCTGTCCCGGACCATCCTCGCATCTGAAAGAAGAGCTGTCGTTTTTTGCTGCATTGCCGCCTGATGAATGGCTTTGCAGGATTGTTCTGCTATCTGAGCAGCTCCTACTCCGGGTATGAAAAATCTAATTTCACTCCCTAAGCCTTTCTCCTATAATGTCCCTTCTGCTTCAACAGATTCTCACCAGACGCATTAAAATGGGACTCATAATATCGATTTATTATCTTAGCAATCTCAGTAAACAGGGCATTGTGGCTTTTTTTCCTTCAGAGAAAAGGCAGGCCTATCATCTTCCTTAAAAGAACATACTGTATGGCCTCATATTACAAAAATTGCAGCTTGGTTCAAATTCCCACTGATAGTCCTTTAGTTTTTCTTGTAAGGAGATAACTTATTATGGAGAAATGCTGTTACATAAATAAAGCTAGAATGTTAATATTAGGAGACAGATCTGAACTTGGAAGCACAGTGCTGATGTTACATCCTGAATTTTTCTCATCTCCTCCTTCTCAGCATCTTCATACTACTACTCCCTGTCTCTCTGTTACATGTTGGTGTGATGCAGCTGACAGCATCTGCAGAGGTTGAGGGCCTTCTCTTAGGTAAAGAGATTTGGGTCTGCCCATCGTAATTCCATGATAGGAATTTTGAACCAAAGAAAACAAAAGTTTCTGATTCTAAGTGACATAGAATGGGTGTCACATAGGGCCGCAGGATTTGGGAGCCCAATTCTTTTTTGGGAAAATACTGTTTGTTATATTGTGATTCTCTTCTGTAGCCCTAGCCGCCTTATCTTTGAGGCTTTATGTGTGGATGGTTGGAGTAAATTAAGCAGGAAGTGAAGTCTGGTAGCAGCCTAGGAAGGTAGTTATGAGATAGGAGAAGTGACCTGCTGAGAGCTGAGCCTGGCTTCCTGCTGTTCCCTGAGAACAGACAGTGGCCGGTGCAGAGGTGGGAGCAGGCAGGTAGTCTTCAAGGATTCTCAGAGGTACCTGGAAGAAGAACCTGGTAAAAGATAAACTTCTTTTTGTTAAACGTGGCATGAGCTCTGACCTTATTGGCCTTGGAAGACTAGCAAGGTCACTGACTTCTGGCTTGCCCAGAATAAACCCTGCTGAACCCATGTCCAGGAAGGAGGCTGTTTCCCACCTCCCTTCCACACACCCACTCACTCCTAGCTGCCTTTTATGCCACTTCTGTCTCTTCCGATGGGGACTGCCCAAGTGAGAGGAGAAAACTAGAAGGTATTTTATATAAAGGGAGCAAGGAGAGTGTCACAGACTCAGGTCGAAGACTCATCTGTTTGCAGCTTGGTACCCCCAGAAGTGGCCCTGGGCACTGGAAGCCTGATGTCTGAAATCAAGGGTTCTCCCAGCATCCTGTTTCATACAGGTCAGCACCACATTTCAGCTAACTGATACAGATACCACCGCCCCGCCCACCCCTACCCCCAGCCCCTGCCATCACCCGGAGGCCAGTATGAGTGGAAGGGCTATTTCTCAGAGCTCCTTCAACTCAGTGTTTTACATCATTACTACTTGAGATGGACGGAACTTGTTAGGTTCATTTCTTTCTTTCTTTTGTCGTTCTTTCTTCTCTTCCTCCCACCTTCTCTCTGCCCTACCTTCTCTCCTTCCTCCTCCTTGGTCCTAGAAGTTTTCTGCTCAGTATCTTTCAAGCACTGTTGCTGCTCCTCCCAGTGCCCCGTGTACCCTGCAGTGGCCAGAAATCTGCTCCCACCATTAAAGACTTAAGAAGCATACAAGGAGTCGAGGAAGCTCAAGTCTAGGCTTCAAGGTTACTGTTAGACCTTTTTGCCTAGAAACGATTATATGAAGACATAAAAGGTTTTAACTCTATGTCCTACTATTTGAATTAAAAATCTCAATATATAGATATGTGAAATTCATGTTGATAACTCAGCATAACAGCCTTGGACTTTTCCCTCCTCTTTGATCAGTAGCTCTCTGATATGGTTTATGGAGTCTGCTTTCCTACCTTGGAGAACAAGGATGACGTGTGTTGATTTGGAATGTTTAGGTGAGATCACCTGGGAGCCAAGTTACAGATGACGTGTAATCATTTATCTTTAGACTTCCAGCTTTGACTTATCCATCCTCCACCCATTCCTCATCTTGCACTAATGGGATTGTAGTATCCAGAGCAGTAGAAAACGCCTTTGTCCTGACATCCAGACTTTGTGTTTCTATACTATCTGTATTTGTGACAAAAGTCATTGAGGCTACTTCCTTTTGCCTAAATATTAATAGGAGCAGAAAGGTCACAGTTATGAAAGTAATATTTGGAAAAAAAGACAGATTCTGTTCATTATGCTCTTTTTGGAATCTCTCTTTTTTAGCAGAGGTGGTGGGTGGGGCGGGGGTGGTGGTGGTGGGGGGGAACCTGTGCTGCACAGCATGTGGGATCTTATTTCACCAACCAGTGATTGAACCTGTTTCCTCTGCAGTGGAAGTGCGGAGTCTCAACCACTGGACTACCAGGAAATTCCCTGGGAACTGTTTTTGACATGGAAATTCCCATCATTTATGATCTCAGATTCTTGGAAAGCAAGCATGGCCCTGTTCTGTCGCTGACATAGATGCATTTGTTCCTAAGTATTTTATCCATTTTGGTGTTTTCCACATCCTTAGTGCTCCATAATAGTTATTAAACACATGATTCTTGCTGCCAGTATCAGTGTTGCTTTGGAGTTATTAGTTTAATAGTAGAAGGTATTAGTCATTGACCAGTCGTACAGCCTCCTCTTACAATGTCCTCTTATTGCCTGTTCCTGTATTTACATGAGAAATACATGGGTGTGGATGTTGATAGCATTGTTTTTTGTTCATAGCATTTTAAAAAATGATTTTATTGTTTATCTTTGGCTGTTCTGGGTCTTCGTTGGTGCGCGGGCTTTTCTCTAGTTGTGATAAGTGGGGCTACTCGTTGCTGTGGCTTCTCTCATTGTGGAGCATGCGCTTTAGAGCATGAGGGCTTCAGTACTTGCGGTTCCTGGGCTCTGGAGGACAGGCTCAACAGTTGTGGCACACAGGCTTAGCTGCTCTGAGGCATGTGGGATCTTCCTGGATCAGGGATCAAACTGGTGTCTCCTGCATTGGCAGGCAGATTCTTTACCACTGAGCTACCTGGAAAGCCTGCTCATAGCATTTTTAATCTGATTTTTTCATATCCATTTGTTTTGAGAATCAAAAGTCAGTTATTGTGGCCTACTGTTTACCAGGCACTGTAACCATGACTAGCACTTTATATATACATTCTTTGTAATGTTTACAATAGTGTTGTAAGGAATTACCTTCATTTTTTCATTCATTCGTTGGTCTATTCAGCAACTGGTAGGTTCTGTGTTAGAAGGTAAAGACATCAGTCAATGAGACAGAAAAAAAAAATCTAACATTCACAATGCTTAGAAACTAAACTTAGAGAAGTGGCTTGTAGTTAGGGGACACACTGAATGACAAGCTGGGATTTGAATCTTTCCATTCCCAAAACTCATGCTGCCTCCAAAAAATAGTGTTAGTCGGTTACAAAGAACCTAGGAGCTAGTCATTCACAGCTTCATTTGTTTTCAAGTCTTCAGACCAATCTCATATGTTCAGTGTTGTTATCTCCACTTCACAGGTGAGGAAATAGGACTTGGAGAGGCTGAATAACTTACTCATGATCTTGCAGACAGACGGTTCCCAGGGCCATGCTGCTTCTATTTGTCCTCTGCTGCCCGTGCAGCAGAGAAGGGGAAGGTTCACAGACCCTGCCCAGCAGGAGTTTGCAGGACAGCAGACCATTACAACACAAAGCAGAATGGAATAAGGCCACAAGAAGAGTACAAACAAAGGGCTGTGGGATTGAGCAGGGGTTATTTTAGCCTAAGGAGTACTTGAAAACAGAGGACAAGAAAAAGCACTCTGTTTATAATTTACAGGGTATCATATTTCAAGCAGGAAATAATACATTATTCTAAGTAAAAACATCATAAATAGGAGTTAGAATTATTTTACTTCTCTCTTTTGCCTAGTAAGTGTATTCATTATATAAAATTTATTGAGTGGCTGACTGGGTATAGTACTGTAGGAAACAATTCATTTTCAGAGATGTTAAATTGCTAAAATAATGTGGATCTTAAAATCGATTCATTTTATTTTGTTTAGTAGGGGTATGTCTTGGTCTGTGTTCAGATATTTTAAGTAGAGAAAGTAGATAAGGGTCATAACATATTTTCACTTTCACTGGGGTCCCAGCAGGGCTGTGTACAGTTGTACGATTTGTGTACTACACAAAGGTACCCAGCTGGGTAAAGAGGATACTGAAATCTAGTCTGCATCTCCCATGCCCAACAATGCTCCCCAACACAAGACTGCCTCCCTCCCAAAAGGAAGGACATATTGGTGCCTTTTAAAATTTCGTACGAGTAAGAAAAGATTGTTTATGGCTTTGCAGTGACCCTGGTTCCCACAGCAAGAGCAATAATAATGGTAATGTAGCACCCAGGGTTGAAGGTGCTTAATATGATGGTTTTTCTCTTTCTACTGTAGACTCTAAAATACCATAGGAGTTTATTACATTCTAAATTAAATTTGAGATTAACTTAGTAATTAAGTAATAACCAAAAACACTGTAAAATGTGTTAATGAAAAATTTTATTGATTCCATGTTATTACATAAAACCAAATTGTAATGTGGGATAAAATGAAACAACTTTAATTTTCAACTACATAATATTTTTGCATGTAATTTCAGAGATTTCACAGACCATCTAAAGCCCATTTTGGACCACAGATTAGCATACCTATATTATGGTACTGAATGATTCAAAAATAATTGACAATATAATGTGTTTATGGTATTTGTTTATAGCAAATATAAACATGTAGTTGAAACCTAATATTTTCCCTATGGCTAAACACTCAAGAAGTCCCCACAGTATGTATATTTACTGGTTACTGAGTCATCCATTTTGGAAGTGTTTAATTCTTTTTGAATCACTCTTCTCATTTAACAACTTCCTCTGAGAAAGTGCCTAGATTTGGGTGCTATTGTGCCACGAATGCATACTTATTGTGGCTCACTTTGCAAGGTGCCTTTTATGGGCTGGATTAATGGTGAACAGAGTAATTTGAATTTATTGGATGACAATAATTTTACTTTAGATTTCAATAAGTGATGGTGGTATTACCTCCCCACTCCAGCACTCCCTAAAAATCAGATCCACAGATCCAGAGTATCTCTGAAAGGTTCAGAGTTGTCATAGTGACCATGAAATTACGAGCTACTCCAGGGCTCATTCTCATAGAAAGGGAAGTTTCCCAGGACAGTGAGTCATTATTGAAGCAGAGAATGCCTATAAATGGCTCCCTTATTAGACCAGTCAGTGTGAGACTGTAGAACATCCATCTGGCAGTGTGGTTATCATCACTAGCCAGAGGCTGTCTTCCACATCACAGACTATGTCATGAAACTGTCATGTTAAGTGTTTATTTTCCTGGCCAAACGTCATTTTAAAGAACTATTTCATTAAAGAGTTTGCTGAAAGGAGACTGACTTGGGATTTTTATCATAAGCCAGATGAAATCTGCTGTGGGTGGAAGTGGCGCATGTGTGCTAAGTCACTTCAGTCATGTCCAACTCTTTAAGACCTAATGGACTATAGCCTGCCAGGCTTTTCTGTCCATGGGATTCTTCAGGCAAGAATACTGAAGTGGGTTGCATGCCTTCCTTTTGGGGATCTTCTCAACCCAGGGACCAAACCTGTGTCTCTTGCATTGGCAGGCAGATTATCTACCATTGAGCTAGCAAAGAAGCCCAGTTTAGAAACTAGCTCTTTATAAAGTTTCAATTGGCTTTTATTAATATGAACATTCATATTTAATGTGTCACTGATTTTGAAATGTTTTATATATTTTGTGTGTGCATGGTCTCTTGTGTCCAACTCTTTGTGACCCCATGGTTCCTCGGTCCATGTGATTTCCCAGGCAAGAATACTGGAGTGGGTTGCCCTCCCCTTTTCCAGGGGATCTTCCCAAGCTGGGGATCAATCTCCTGCATTGGTAGGTGATTTCTTTAACACCGAGCCTTCTGGAAATCCCTTTATTTATTTTACTCTCAATCAATATTTTTCTCTTTGAAGGTATCAAATAACAATGACTGATTAAAGTAGACCCATTTTCTTAAATTTTTCCTTTGTCAAAAATGGGAATATTTATTCAAAGAAGACATGACTGCTAAGTGCAGGAAATGCAGTATGAGATGAGCAGGGCACATGGCAAGCATTTTGCTTCCTTGCCTGGAACAGCAGGGATAATGTGACTGCACCAGGGGATTTTTATGTTGAAGATATTCACTACCGATGATTCAACGGGTGGCTATTTTCCTTACCTTATACATTGAGGATCCAAAAATGTTTGTTGAAATTTTACTCATTCAAAAATTATTCAGTGAGTGTGTCATCTGTGTCAGTCATAGAATTGGGTGCTTGGGATATGAAGATAAATAAGAGCCTCTGTGTGCTGAGTCCTAGGTCATCCATGCTTCCAGAAGAGGCAAAGGTTGATGTGAGAGCATGAAGAAGGGAAGAATCAGTTTTAGGTACAGGGTGGCTGTGAAGTCTGAAAAGGAAGATATATTATTTCATCCTGAATGGTAATATAATATAAGTTCAATTCAGTTCAGTTGCTCAGTCGGGTCTGACTCTTTGCGGCTCCATGGACTGCAGCATGCCAGGCCTCTCTGTCCATCACCAACTCCTGGAGTTTACTTAACTCATGACCATTGAGTCGGTGATGCCATCCAACCATCTCATCCAATTTTTTCATTCTTCTTTCACTTTCATCAAGAGGCCTTTTAGTTCCTCTTCACTTTCTGCCATAAGGGTGGTGTCATCTGCATTTCTGAGATTATTGATATTTCTCCTGGCAGTCTTGATTCCAGCTTGTGCTTCTTTCAGCTCAGCATTTCTCATGAAGTACTCTGCATATAAGTTAAATAAGCAGGGTGACAATATACAGCCTTGACGTACTCCTTTTCCTATTTGGAACCCGGCTGTTGTTCCATGTCCAGTTCTAACTGTTGCTTCCTGACCTGCATATAAGTTTCTCAAGAGGCAGGTCAGGTGGTCTGGTATTCCCATCTCTTTCAGAATTTTCCACAGTTTATTGTGATCCACACAGTCAAAGGCTTTGGCATAGTCAATAAAGCAGGAATAGATGTTTTTCTGGAACTCTCTTGCTTTTTTGATGATTCAGAGGATGTTGGCAATTTGAACTCTGGTTCCTCTGCCTTTTCTAAAGCCAGCTTGAACATCTGAAAGTTCATGGTTCATGTACTGTTGAAGCCTGGCTTGGAGAATTTTGAGCATTACTTTACTAGCGTGTGAGATGAGTGCAATTGTGCAGTTTGAGCATTCTTTGGCATTGCCCTTCTTTGGGATTGGAATGAAAACTGACCTTATCCAGTCCTGTGGCCACTGGTGAGTTTTCTAAATTTGCTGGCATATTGAGTGCAGCATTTTCACAGCCATCATCTTTTAGGATTTAAAATAGCTCAACTGGAATTCCATCACCTTTGTTCATAGTGATGCTTCCTAAGGCCCACTTGACTTCACATTCCAGGATGTCTGGCTCTAGGTGAGTGATCACATCATCATGATTATCTGGGTCATGAAGATCTTTTTTGTATAGTTCTTCTGTGTATGCTTGCCACCTCTTAATAACTTCTGCGTCTGTTAGGTCCATACCATTTCCATCCTTTATCGAGCCCATCTTTGCATGAACTCTTCCCTTGGTATCTCTAATTTTCTTGAAGAGATCTCTAGTCTTTCCCATTCTGTTGTTTCCCTCTATTTCTTTGAGTTGATCACTGAGGAAGGCTCTCTTATCTCTCCTTGCTATTCTTTGGAAATCTGCATTCAAATGGGTATATCTTTTCTTTTCTCCTTTGCTTTTTGCTACTCTTCTTTTCAAAGCTATTTGTAAGGCCTCTTCAGACAACCATTTTGCTTTTTTTGCATTTCTTTGTCTTGGAGATGGTCTTGCTCCCTGACTCCTGTACAATGTCACAAACCTCCGTCCATAGTTCATCAGGCACTCTGTCTATCAGATCTAGTCCCTTAAATCTCTTTCTCACTTCCATTCTATAATCGTAGGGGATTTGATTTAGGTCATACCTGAATGGTCTAGTGGTTTTTCCTGCTGCTGCTGCTGCTGCTGCTGCTGCTGCTGCTGCTAAGTCGCTTGAGTCATGTCCAACTCTGTGTGACCCCAGAGACGGCAGCCCACCAGGCTCCCCCATCCCTGGGATTCTGCAGGCAAGAAGTGGGTTGCCATTTCCTTCTCTATTCATGAAAGTGAAAAGTGAAAGTGAAGTCACTCAGTCAGGTCTCACTCTTTGCGACCCCATGGACTGTAGCCTACTAGGTTCCTCCGTCCATGGGATTTTCCAGGCAAGAGTCCTGGAGTGGGTTGCCATTGCCTTCTCCTGTGGTTTCCCTACTTTCTTCAATTTAAGTCTGAATTTGGCAATAAGAAGTTCATGATCTGAGCCACAGTCAGCTCCCGGTCTTGTTTTTGCTGACTGTATAGAGCTTCTCCACCTTTGGCTGCAAAGAATATAATCAATCTGAATTTGGTGTTGACCATCTGGTGATGTCCATGTGTAGAGTCTTCTCTTGTGTTGTTGGAAGAAGATGTTTGCTATGACCAGTGCATTCTCTTGGCAAAACTCTATTAGCCTTTGCCCTGCCAAATTTGTACTCCAAGGCCAAATTTGCCCATTACTCCAGGTGTTTCCTGACTTCATACTTTTGCATTCCAGTCCCCTTTAATGAAAAGGGCATCTTTTTTTGGGTGTTAGTTCTAGAAGGTCTTGTAGGACTTCACAGAACCTTTCAGCTTTAGCTTCTTCAGCATTGCTGGTTGGGGCACAGACTTGGATTACCATGATATTGAATGGTTTGCCTTGGAAATGAACAGAGACCATTCTGTCATTTTTGAGGTTGCATCCAAGTACTGCATTTCGGACTCTTTTGTCGACTATGATGGCTACTCCATTTCTTCTAAGGGATTCTTGCCCACAGTAGTAGATATAAGTCATCTAGTTAAATTCACCCATTCTAGTCCATTTTAGTTCTCCGATTCCTAAAATGTTGATGTTGACTCTTGCCATCTCCTGTTTGACCACTTCCAATTTGCCTTGATTCATGGACCTAACAATCCAGGTTCCTATGCAACATTACTCTTTATATCTTCGGATCTTGTTTCTGTCAGGCAGGCCGGACAGCTCAGTGAGGTGCATAGCACCAGGGACCTGAGTCACGTTTCCTGTTAGCTGGGAAGAAAAAACAGCATTCCTTGACCAAATTAGGAAGACTTCCCATACACACCAACCAGAAAGAGACAGGACATGCGCTCATCCTGTCTAGCCAATCATGTAACGCCAGCTACTCCTGTAACTGAGACAAAGAACTGACTGTGTATAAACCGCCATATTCCTTTGTTCGGGGTCCCTGTCGGATTCCTCTGTGTCGGATGAGACTCGGACCCTAGCGCGCTAGAAATAAACTCCCTTCCTGCCTTTTTGCATTACTGTGAAGGACTTGCTTTCTCTCGGTCGGTTCGGAGATACGGGCTTGGTGCATAACAGTTTCCATCACAAGTCACATCCACAACTGGGTGTTGTTTTTGCTTTGGCTCTGTCTCTTCATTCTTTCTGGATTTGTTTCTCCAGTGATCTCCAGTAGCATATTGGGTACCTACCAACCTGGGGAGTTCATCTTTCAGTGTCCTATCTTTTTGCCTTTTCATACTGTTCATGGTGTTCTCAAGGCAAGAATACTGAAGTGGTTTGCCATTCCCTTCTTCAGTGGACCACATTTTGTCAAAACTCTCCACCGTGAACCATCTGTCTTGGGTATCCCTACACAGCATGGCTCATAGTTTCATTGAGTTAGACAAGCCTGTGGTCCATATGATTAGATTGGTTAGTTTCCTGTGATTGTGGTTTTCAGTCTGCCTGCCCTCTGATAGAGAAAGATAAGAGGCTTATGGAAGCTTCCTGATGGGAGAGACTGACTGAGGGGACCTGGGTCTTGTTCTGATGGGCGGGGCCATGCTCATTAAATCTTTCATCCAATTTTCTGTTGATAGGTGGAGCTGTTTTCCCTCCCTGCTATCTACCTGGGGCCGAACTATGGTGGATGAAGATAATGAAGATAATGGTGACCTGCCTGAAAAGATCCCATGTACTGCTACACTAAGGTCCATCTAGTCAAGGCTGTGGTTTTTCCTGTGGTCATGTATGGATGTGAGAGTTGGACTGTGAAGGAGGCTGAGTGCCGAAGAATTGATGTGTTTGAACTGTGGTGTTGGAGAAGACTCTTAAGAGTCCCTTGGACTGCAAGGAGATCCAACCAGTCCATTCTGAAGGAAATCAACCCTGGGATTTCTTTGGAAGCAATGATGCCAAAGCTGAAACTCCAATACTTTGGCCATCTCATGCGAAGAGTTGACTCACTGGAAAAGACTGTGATGCTGGGAGGGATTGGGGGCAGGAGGAAAAGGGGACGACCCAGGATGAGATGGCTGGATGGCATCACTGATTCGATGGACGTGAGTCTGAGTGAGCTCCGGGAGTGGGTGATGGACAGGGAGGCCTGGCGTGCTGTGATTCATGGGGTCGCAAAGAGTCGGACATGACTGAGCGACTGAACTGAACTGAACTGCTACACTCAGTGCCCCCAACCCTGCAGCAGGCCACCACTGACCCACGCCTCTGCCAGAGACTCCCGGACACCCACAGGCAAGTTTGGGACAGTCTCTTGTGGAGTCACTTCTCCTTTCTCCTGGGTCCTGGTGCACAGGGTTCTATAATATAAACATACCATTTATTATTTCAGACGTGCTGGCTATCTGTAAGAAGGTCAGGAAAGACTTTAAAGAAAAGATAGTTGACTAAGGTCTTGAATATCAAAAGTTCACTGGGTTTGGGGAAAGGGATTGGGAAGACATTCATGGTTGAAGGAAAAGTATATTTGGGGGAACTGTGAGTGATCTTGTTTTGCTGCAGTGTGGAAGATGAGACAGAATACATGGGTGGGAGGCAGATTTCAGAGGTTTTGGAAACCATTCTAAAGAGTATGGGTTTTATACTACAGGCAGTCAGGAGCCAGTGAAGGGTGACAAGCTAGGCAGTAACATGGTCATTCAAAGTATTTATGGCATGTCCACTACTTTTCAGCCCAGTGCCAGGTGCTGAGCTACAAGGATGCATTAGATGCAAGAAACTCAAAATCTATTAAAGAAAACTATAAGCAAGTTAGTGCAATGGAAGTCACGGATTTTCTGAAATGATATCATTATTATTATATTTATTGGGGTTTCCCTTGTGGTTCAGCTGGTAAAGAATCCGCCTGCAATGCGGGAGACCTGGGTTCGATTCCTGGGTTGTGAAGATACCCTGGTGAAGGGAAAGGCTACCCACTCCAGTATTCTGGCCTGGAGAATTCCATGGACTGTATAGTCCATGGGTCGCAAAGAGTCAGACATGACTGAGTGACTTTCACTTTCACTTACTATGTTCCAGGCTTGTATTGAGTGCTAAAATGTATTGTCTGATTTGATTTTCCTAATAACCCCCAAAACACTGAGGCTTGGTGCTATTTTATAGAAGATGAAACTGAAGGACAGAAATTTGGTAACTTGCCTCAGGTAAGTGGGGGAGCCAGGGCTCAAATCCTAATGGTCTGACTCCAGAAAATGCTGTTTTTACCACTAAGGGCTACACTGCCTCCCCATGACAGAAACCTCTCTGATTTCTAAGATTACTAGGGGCCACATGAGCCATTCTGCAGAAACAGAAGTAGGATCTGGAAAATCTTCATGAAGATAGTGATGGGATTTGTCTTATGAAAGATCACTCTGTCCACTTGAAGCTGAGCAAGACCAGAAGCAAGAAGGTGATTTAGGAGGTGGGGTAACAGTTGGCAGTTATCAGTGAGAATGAGGGTAGGCTTTTCACTTGGATATCAAGGTGGATAGTGGAGCCCTTAACCATGATTCACAATGCCAAAGGAGAAACAGGTGTCAGGTAGGGGCAGAGTAGATGTGTACGTTTTTAATTTGTTGAATATGTGGAGTTTGTGGGGGCAGTAAATGTCAGTGGCTGGATACACAGTATTAGAATTTAGAAGAAATATCAAAGCTAGATATTACATTGGGTGTCCTCTTTGAAGATTTAAAAACTAACATATTAGTTAATTGATGGTATCTAAGTGTCAAATCAGAGCTATTGATTCCATCTAAAAAATTGGGGAAAATATAACAAAGGGATAATATCACTAAAAAGTAAACAGTAGAGCTGGCAAAATGTGCCACCCCATTTTAAAGAAAACATGGAGGCAGGTCTTCTAGCTTCTGGCGATGTGAAAAAATGGTATTGTAGCACTGTGCATACCTTTGGGTGAGTAACACCAGGGATGGGGAGAAGGTGGATTAAGATATAAGAGGTAGAACTTCAGAGAACAAGAGTAGGGAAAGAACATTACTGAATGTTGCCTTAAGCATATGGAGAGCACAGAAGTATAAAAGTTGTTGGTTTGCTTCCTATTTTGAGAGTTCATTGATCAGCCTGAGGCTTCTGAAAATGCATGCTGAAAACCAGAACTAGGAGACAAAAGGCAAATTTGCATGGATGCATGAATGGAAATAATTTGAGACTAGAAGGTACCTCCTATATAAAAAGTCTGGGCTATTGAAATCAGGCCAACAACAACAAAAAATCTTGAAAGAAATTACAGTTATAACCTATACGTTTAGAATTAACCCTATTATCATGTGGGTAGAGTACATTTTATTCTTTTGGTCTTTAGACTATAGAGAGGGCACCATTGCCCATCCATCATGGCAGTCCTTATTTAGAAGGAAGATTACCATTCACGAGTCAACCTAAGCATAATGAAAGTTAGCTACCTGGGATACCAGTAACAGAAAAATTGGTTCCTCCCATTGAAAGATGTTTCAGTTACAAAAATTCTGATGCCAATTAGCAATAGCAACAAATGGCCCTATTAAGAACATTAAGGGAAATACAAACTCTTAATGAGGAATGCCAAAGATGGAGAAAGAAAAGGATACTGGGGGAAAAAGCCCATAAAACACTTGTACATGATAATGGTGGGAGTGGAGGAAAGGAAATTCTCCAAAGAGTTTTAACAGGGTGTTCTTGCAGAATTCTGTGGAGGCGGCATGAAGTGGGCAGTGGCACTGTGTTGGTACATTCTCTGAACAAAACAGCAGATGACAGGAGTGAGGATTTCAAAGACATTTTCTCTCTTAAACCATCTGGAAATTTTAAGGGTTGTAGGGGAAGAGCTGGGGGATTATTTTTATTCAACTCACTTTTGAACACATATAAGAATGTTAGAAACTGCCAAATGCTACCATCTTTTTAAGGGGATGATTAGATATAACATATCAATTGGGATACTTTCAGCCCTAAGTCACAGAAATCTCCTGTTTAAATTGACTGAAATATTGAGAGACTTTATTATCTCACATAACAGGTGGTCTAGGGGTGGTAGGTGGTGCCACTTGCTGAATGATTTGGTGAGTTATTCAAAAATCTCATACAGGTTCTCTCAGGGAACTCAGACTGGGGCTTTGTAAGTAGCATGGTGGGATAGTGATGGAGACAGGAGGGAAATTTAAGAGGGAGGGGACACAGGTATACCTATGGCTGATTCATGTTGGTGTTTGGCAGAAACCAACACAGTACTGTGAAGCCAGTCATCCTTCAATTAAAAATAAACAAACTTATTTTTAAAAAGTCTCACAGGTTCTTTAATCCTTTCCTTTGGCCATTCCTTGGGGCTTCCTTTGTAGCTCAGTTGGTAAAGAATCTGCTTGCAATGCAGGAGACCCCGGTTTGATTCCTGGGTTGGGAAGATCCTCTGGAGAAGGGATAGGCTACCCATTCCAGTATTTTTGGGTCTCTCTGGTGGCTCAGCTGGTAAAGAATCTGCCTGCAATGGGGGAGACCTGGGTTTGATCCCTGGGTTGGGAAGATCCCCTGGAGAAGGGAAAGGCTACCCACTCCAGTATTGTGGCCTGTAGAACTCCATGGACTATACAGTCACAAAGAGTCGGACACAACTGAGCGACTTTCACTTTCACTTTGGCCATTCCTGGAATGTTTACTTTCTATGCCCTCATGGTCACAAATGACAGCATTCAAAGAAAGAAAAAACCATCTTTTCATTTGCATTTCTCTTGTAAAATCCTTCTGTAGAACCCCTCACCACTTAGACTTCACTGACTAGAATTATGTCTAAGTGTTTAAGACTAAACCAACCATTTGTAAGAGGAATCAATCATGGGATCAGTGATGACCCAACTCCTGGAGCTGACGCTGGGTTCAGCCCTTCCTGAAGCACCTCGCTACTCACAGCAGGTGGGCAGTCTGGACAAAACTGGACTTTTATGAATGCAGGAGGGTCACCTAGTTTTGGGGTAGGCAATCAATGATGTCTCGTACAAAGTAACTGCAAAACCCTTTCTTTAATGGAATGGAAAAATATTAAATGTTTCTTATTAATAAAATTTTGTCTTTTAGTTTGTGTTCAGTGGCCAATATTCTCTTATTTTTGGTAAAATAATTAAAATGATAATTTTAGAACTATTTAATATGATTATTTCAGTGTGATAAACCTAGTATGGTCAGTTAAGTTTGGCTTAAGTTTTTTAAAATAGCTTTTCAGAATTCTTTTGGCTGGATTGGTTCACAGTAAATATCACTGATGATGAATGAAGTTTGGCAGTTCACTCATTCTCCATAATTTAGAAAAATGCTAACATGCCTCCAAAGTGTTGGAGAATCTGTTCCTACTTCCTACTGCTTTTTATCTGAGACTAAAAGATAGGCTTTGCAAATCCCACTTGCCACTACCTGGACAGTTTCCTAGATTTCCCAGAGACACTAGACTCAAGAAAACAGGAGGAGTGCCAAGAATTATCAGTTACTCTGGTTTGTAACTGACTAGACCTAACCTAAGCAAAAAGAAAGAGTTTATATTTTAACAGTTCAGGGTTGTATCTTGGAACCCAGACCAGGAATTCAGTTGAGTCTTTGGAAGTTCTGCTGTCTAGAAGTGGAGGACCATTGGGAGCTGGGCTGTTCAATGTCTTGTCTCTACTTCTTGTTATAATCATACTTCATTCTTTTCTTTCTGCAAATGCTTTAATGTTTTTTCATGTCTGCAGTGGGCAGATGAGAGTCACTTTTTACTGCTTGATATGACTTCACCTCTGCTTAAAAGACTAGTTCAGACGTTCAGGGTCTCTCAGTTCTGATTCAACTGTGGCTTAGATGAAGCATCTCATTCAAGGTCACCCAATTAGGAAGCAGTAGAAAAGGCATTTTGACTGTCGGTCTGTTTGGATCTAAAACTTGGTGACCCTCCAATAAAATATGCAAGTACTAGTGAGATTTTGGGGAACAATGCTTGATAGCTTGTGGACTCAGTCCATTTGTGTTTAGAGATGAACCTGATTTGGGGGCTTGGTACAGTTCCTCTTCTTACTGCCTCTGTCAACTCCAAGCCAAAAGAGCTTCCCTTCCCATCATTGGAGGAGTCATTTCTTTCTTTGACTTAACACAAAAGAGTATCTCATCATTATAGAGTAGCTGACAGTTTCCAAAGACCACATAATAATCTCCTTTTATTTTACAACAGTCCAGTGATGTAGTATTCTGGAATTATTTACTCGCATTTACAGATAAGGAAATGGAGGCTCACAGAGGCAAGGTGATTTGCTCTAGAAGAAAGACTGAATCCCCTGGGGAGTTGGAGTAGTGGCTTAGAAGATGGAGCTCTTTGGTCATGTCCTTGGGGGACCCAAGTGGGCAGAGAGGGCAGGACAGCCGCCGGTCACCTGGTGCTGAGCACTCTTGCTAGATTGGGGACCCATGAAGCCAGATACTTTGTTTTCACTTACCTCTTAGTTCTCAGGTTCTAGCACAGTATTTGGTACATAGCAGATTCTTGATGAATGTTTGTTGAAGGAATATGAGACTTTTCTAAAAATGATAACTATTCAATATTTGAATGAACATTCTGGAAAAGTTCAGTGATCCCTAGCACTCACAGAGTTTAAGATGGATAAATATCTGCTTGCTAATTTTTAAAAACTTTTTATTTTGTGTTGGGGTATAGCTGATTAACAATGTTATGATAGTTTAAGGTGAACAGCAAAGGGATTCCATGTATCCAATCTCTCTCAAACGCCCCTCCCACGCAGGCTGCCACATAACATTGAGCAGAGTTCCATGTGCTATACAGTAGGTCCCTGTTGGTTATCCACTTTAAATATCGCATTGTGTACATGTTCATCCCAAACTCCCTAACTATCCTTTCCCCTCTGTCCTTCCTCCTGGCAACCATAAGTTCATTTTCTAAGTCTGTGAGTCTGTTTCTCTTTTGCAAATAAGTTCATTTGTATTATTTCTTTTTAGATTCCACATGGAAGGGATGTAATACAGTATTTCTCTTTCTCTGTGTGACTTACTTCACTCAGTATGACAATTACTATGTCCATTCATTTTGCTACAGATGTCATTAATTCATTCTTTTGAATGTCTAAGCAATATTCCATTGAATAAATGTACACACATCTTCTTTATCCATTCTCTGCCAGTAGATAGTTAGATTGCTTCCATGTCTTGGCTGTTGTAAACAGTGTTGCAATGAATACTGGGGTGCATGTATCTTTTTGGATCATGTTTTTCTCCAGATATATGTCCTGGAGTGGGATCACAGGGTCATACAGTGGCTCTATATTAGTTTTCTAAGGAACTTCTTTACTGTTCTCCATAGTGGTCTGTTTGCTAATTTTCAGTTCAGTTCAGTTCAGTTCAGTCACTCAGCCGTGTCTGACTCTTTGTGACCCGATGAATTACAGCACGCCAGGCCTCCCTGTCCATCACCAACTCCCAGAGTTTACCCAAACTCATGTGCATCGAGTCAGTGATGCCATTCAGCCATCTCATCCTCTGTCGTCCCCTTCTCCTCCTGCCCCCAATTCCTCCCAGCATCAGAGTCTTTTCCAATGAGTCAACTCTTCACATAAGGTGGCCAAAGTACTGGAGTTTCAGCTTCAGCATCAGTCCTTTCAATGAATACCCAGGACTGATCTCCTTTAGGATGGACTGGGTGGATCTCCTTGCAGTCCAAGGGACTCTCAAGAGTCTTCTCCAACACCACAGTTCAAAAGCATCAATTCTTTGGTGCTCAGCTTTCTTCACAGTCCCATTCTCACATCCATACATAACCACTAGAAAAACCATAGCCTTGACTAGATGGACCTTTGTTGGCAAAGTAATATCTCTGCTTTTGAATATGCTATCTAGGTTGGTCTTGACTGTCCTTCCAAGGAGTAAGCGTCTTTTAATTTCATGGCTGCAATCACCATCTGCAGTGATTTTGGAGCCCCCCAAAATAAAGTCTGATACTGTTTCCACTGTTGCCCCATCTATTTCCCATAAAGTGATGGGACGAGATGCCATGATCTTTGTTTTCTGAATGTTGAAGTTTAAGCCAGCTTTTTCATTCTCCTCTTTCACTTGCATCAAGAGGCTTTTTAGGTCCTCTTCACTTTCTGTCATAAGGGTGGTATCATCTGCATATCTGAGGTTATTGATATTTCTCCTGGCAATCTTGATTCCAGCTTGTGCCTCTTCCAGACCAGCGTTTCTCATGATGTACTCTGCATATAAGTTAAATAAGCTGGAGAAAAGGAAACATATAAGCATCTGAATGTAGAGTTCCAACGAATAGCAAGAAGAGATAAGAAAGCCTTCCTCAGTGATCAATGCAAAGAAATAGAGGAAAACAACAGAATGGGAAAGACTAGAGATCTCTTCAAGAAAATTAGAGATACCAAGAGAACATTTCATGCAAAGATAGGCTCGATAAAGGAAAGAGATGTTATGGACCTAATATAAGCAGAAGACATTAAGAAGAGGTGGCAAGAATACACAGAAGAACTGTACAAAAAAGATCTTCATGACCAAGATAATCACGATGGTGTGATCACTCACCTAGAGCCAGACATCCTGGAATGTGAAGTCAAGTGGGCCTTAGGAAGCATCACTATGAACAAAGCTAGTGGAGGTAATGGAATTCCAGTTGAGCTATCTCAAATCCTAAAAGATGATGCTGTGAAAGTGCTGCACTCAATATGCCAGCAAATTTGGAACACTCAGCAGTGGACACAGGACTGGGAAAGGTCAGTTTTCATTCCAATCCCAAAGAAAGGCAATGCCAAAGAATGCTCAAACTACCGCACAATTGCACTCATCTCACATGCTAGTAAAGTAATGCTCAAAATCCTCCAAGCCAGGCTTCAGCAGTACGTGAACTATGAACTTCCAGATGTTCAAGCTGGTTTTAGAAAAGGCAGAGGAACCAGAGATCAAATTGCCAACATCCGTTGTATCATAGAAAAAGCAAGAGAGTTCCAGAAAAACATCTATTTCTGCTGTATTGACTATGCCAAAGACTTTGACTGTGTGGATCACAACAAACTGTGGAAAATTCTGAAAGAGATGGGAATACCAGACCACCTGACCTGCTTCTTGAGAAATCTGTATGCAGGTCAGGAAGCAACAGTTAGAACTGGACATGGAACAACAGCCGGGTTCCAAATAGAAAAAGGAGTATGTCAAGGCTGTATACTGCTAATTTTAAAGGCTAACATTTATTGAGCATTTATTATGTGCTGGGCACTGGGTTAAGAGTTCTACATTTATTATTTCATGTATTCCTCACTCCATTCCCCTGAAAGAGTTTCTATTATTTACTCATTGAAACGAAGGCATAGTGAGGTGAAATGACTTGCTCAAGAATCCATTGCAAGTCGTGTGGCCAGGGTTTGAAACCCTGGAAGACTGAGTCAGAGATCTGAATCTTAGTCATGTTGTCCAGGTGTTTCTAGATGAGACAGGACTTTGAAGTAGATCACTTCTCAAGTCTTTTTCAACTTGGAGATTCTCTGATATTTTGGCCAGGAGATTGGTGCTACCACATACAGGGAAAGCAGGGGAGAACTGGTTGTATAAGGCTAGAGGGATTGGTAGAGGGCAAGTTGATTTTGATTTTTTTGGTATGAATGTCAGAGGATATCTAAATGAAAAAGTCCAACAGTATCTTTATCTTGAAAGAAAAGATAATTCATACGTGTGCTGTTGCCATGAAAAGTTCTTCCAATATAAGATATCATAAAAATTACTGCCTTGTTGTACATATGATGTTACTTATAACTTACAGTACTCCTCTAGCACAGCCTTACACTGTATTATGGATAATACCATAGCTTTGAGAGATAAGCAACATTTTCTTTTTAGAAAAAGACAATTGAACTTACTCTTACTGTCCATTATTTGTCAGATATTTCATTTAATTGAAATGTAATTTCAGAACTGAAAGCCACAAAGAAATGTCTCCAGAATAGGAAAAAAGGGAAATAAAATAAATTTTAAGGCTTCAGAGTCCTAGCTAAATTTGCCATGGTATCCTTTCTTCCTTTCTTAAAACAAACAGGGACCTCAAATTTAGCATGTTGCATTATCACCATTCCTGGCAACAAAACAAAACTTACAAACATTTAAGAAATTAATGTAATCTAAAACATAACAATGAAAAATCGACCTAGAGGGGTGGGATGGGAAGGGAGAGGGGAGGGAGGTTCAAAAGGGAAGGGATATATATATATATACCTATGGCTCACTCATGTTGAGGTTTGACAGAAAACAACAAAATTCTATAAAGCAATTATCCTTCAATTAAAAAATAAATAAAATTTTAAAAATTACTTGATTGAAAAATATTGCTCTTTGACAATATAATTCTGCCACAGCCTTAGAAATATCAGAAAAATCTTAATCTACTGAACAATCATCAGGCAGTCAGAAACTCTAGAGATTGAGAGACACTATAAAAAGGGAACAAGGCAAGATTTTGCCCAGATGGACCTGTGCTAGCAGGACTGCACACATAAGCCGCGACTCCTAGGAACACGCAGTCAGGTTCTTATGTAACCAAGGCCAGCCAGGAGTAACCTTGGAGTCACATGGGCCTGGGTTTCAATCACAGACTTACTGTTTATTAATGGTACGACCTTGAGGAAGTTGCAAAACTTGTCTAAGCCCATTTCTTCATCCACAAAATAGAAAGACTAATCTTTCCTTCAAGGGGGTGTTGTAAGCAGTACACGACATGACATGTGTGAAAAGAACCTAGAATGAAGTGTTCTTAACACACATACACACACACACAAACACAAGGGTGAGAGGAAACTTTTGGAGGTGACATGATAGATATGTTTTATGGCATTGATTAGCTGATCGTTTCACAGGTACATACTTATATCCAAATTCATCAAATTGTATATATTAAACATGTGCAGCTTAAAAAATACTTTTTATTTTGTATTGGAGTATAGATGGTGACTGCAGCCATGAAATTAAGACGCTTACTCCTTGGAAGAAAAGTTATGACCAATCTAGATAGCATATTCAAAAGCAGAGACATTACTTTGCCAACAAAGGTCGTCTAGTCAAGGCTATGGTTTTCCCAGTGGTCATGTATGGATGTGAGATTTAGACTGTGAAGAAGGCTGAGCGCCAAAGAATTGATGCTTTTGAACTGTGGTGTTGGAGAAGACTCTTGAGAGTCCCTTGGATTGCAAGGAGATCCAACCAGTCCATTCTGAAGGAGATCAGCCCTGGGATTTCTTTGGAAGGACTGATGCTGAAGCTGAAACTCCAGTACTTTGGCCACCTCATGGGAAGAGTTGACTCATTGGAAAAGACTTTGGTGCTGGGAGGGATTGGGGGCAGGAGAAGAAGGGGACAACAGAGGATGAGATGGCTGGATGGCATCACTGACTCGATGGACTTGAGTCTGGGTGAACTCCAGGAGCTGGTGATGGACAGGGAGGCCTGGCGTGCTGCGATTCATGGGGTCTCAAAGAGTCGGACACGACTGAGCAACTGAACTGAACTGAATTGATAGGCAGTTAACAAATGCAACCCACTCCAGTATTCTTGCCTTGAGAATCCCATGGACAGAGGAGCCTGGTGGGCTACTGTCCACAGGGTCACAAAGCGTCAGACACGACTGAAGCAACTTAGCATAGGCAGTTAACAATGTTGGGATAGTTTCAGGTGAACAGGGAAGGAACTCAGCCATACATACACATGTACCTATTTTCCCCTGAACCCCTCTCCCATCTAGGCTGCTACACAACATTGAGCAGAGTTCCATGTGCTATACAATACGTCCTTGTTGGTTATCCATTTTTAACATAGCAATGTGTAACATATACAGCTTTTTATATGTCAATTATACCTCAGTAGTGGTTTAAAGAAAAAACAATAACCCTAAATAGTACTAGTGACAGAACAGACTTTTGTAATTGTTTGGTCTCATCCTTTCCCCTACCTTAATTTCTTTGCCTTTAAGAAACTAAGATGTAGAGGAAATTGACTCCCTTATTGAATTAAACAATTAGTGTCTACCAGGCATACTATGTACAGGTATACAGGTTGTTCCCTGCTAAGGTGAGGAGGGTGAATTCCAGTCCATTAGCACTCATCAAGCTGGGTGCCAGGGCCTCTCTTTCTAATTTGCAAAAAGGTGTTACATGTGTTTGTAAAGCCCCAGCATCCAATTCAGAGATAATGAATTTGAACTATGCCCACTTTGTGACTGATGGGAAATGGACAAGTAATCAAGGGTTACGATACCTATAATTAATGCTACTACAGGGAAGGTACTATAGGAACACAGAAAAGAGACATTTAAATGAGATGGCGTGAAGAATGGGGTATTCAGAATCTGTGACTTACAGGATGGTGGCGGGGGGCACAGTCGTGCAGAATGTTCCAGGCAGAGCAGTGACATTGAATTATTCATCCATTTATTCATTCAGTAAACACAAATTGAATAGCTACCAAGTTCCAGTACTGAACTTGAAGAAAAAAACAGTAAATAATAAAAGAAAAACTCCTTCCTCAAAATCCTAACATTCTGGTAGGGCAGAAGGATTATAGTAACTGAACCAGAAAAATACTAGGTAGTGGAGATGTGCTTAGGAGAACGCAGGCCAGGCAGGGGGTAGTGGTGGTGGCGGTGGCTGGGTTGGGTTGGGCCCCTCTCCACATGAGAGTGGAGAGGAGCACGCATAGTCAGGGAGGCATCAATTTAAGCTGAGGTTTAAATGGCAACTGTAGGAAGCTCATTAGAGAATCATATCAGGCAGTGGGAGAAGCTGTTACAAGTCTTAAAGTTAGTTGCTCAGTTGTGTCTGACTCTTTGCGACCCCATGGGCTATAGCTCACCAGGCTCCTCTGTCCATGGAATTCTCTAGGCAAGAATACTGGACTGGGTAGCCCATTCCCTTCTCTAGGGGATCTTCCCAGCCCAGGGATCAAACTGGGTCTCCTGCATTGCAGGCAGATTCTTTACTGTCTGAGCCACCAGGGAAGCCTGTTATAAGTCTTACGGGGGGATGAACTCTGTTTTTAGTTGGCAAAGAAGACACTTGAGGTGTGTCTGAAGTGGCATGCGAAAGAGGCTCAGGAGACGAGACAGAGAGGTAGGCCAGTACCAGACCTGTGTGAGCATGGTGACCTCACAGACCTACAAGGTGTCCCATATGGCAGGAGGGAAAGGTCTGTGTTAGGGGAGGACAGGTGAGTTGGGAGAAACAGGCAGGAACCAGATGATGACAAGTCTTAGATGGAGAATCTGGGAGGCATTTATTTCTGCTTAAAGCTATGCAAAGAATTCCAAGAAAGTCATGACTAAAGTCAGTCAAAGAAATCCTTTCATGTTGTCTTCAATACCAAGACTTGAATACCAAGTCTTATTTGTGTTCCTTCCAAATCCTCAATGTATAGACCCATGATAAGTTAGAACCCTTCTCAAGTGTGACCACACATTCAGATTAATGTAAAATTTATTTTTGCAACATGATGGTGACAACTGTTAGGAGAAATGTTAAACTGGGTAGGTTGTGTTTTTTAGGAAGATACATCTTCCTCTGATTTCAAGAAGAAGAAATACATAAGGTCAAGTTGGTAACAAATAAGTAATATTTATTTATTAGAATATTTCCTCTTATATCTGTTATCTTCATTCTCATCAACAAAACCTCAGATTTGATTATCAATGAGCTTAACTAAAAATCTTGTCTTCTAGACTCCTGTGTGACTTGGAGTCATATTTGACTAAAGTGTAATTGTCAAGATATAGGCTTAAGTCCCTGCAGAAGCAGAGTCTGGCTGGGAGAAAGCCTTTTTGTTCTGTTCCCCTTTCTTCCTGGTATTTGTATTTATTTTGTGACTTACTTGATATGGTTTGGAGTCTTATAATTTCTTCAAATATGTTGCAAAACCAATACATTGAGTTAAGGACCACAGTTTTATAAGGTCTATGGGTACATTTTTCAGGTACTTGTACTGATTTGGAACTAACTGTGGATGTAAAAAGATAGTAAGAGGATTTTATCAAAAATACCTCGTAGGGTTCATTATACTGAAAGTGACATTCCATGTATGTAATGTTTCTGATATTTCTTGACCCAGAAAAATCTAGTCAACAAGTATTTCTCAAACATTCATTTAACACATACTATCTGTAATTACAAAGATGGCATGAGAGACAGAGATGATGAAAACAAGGTTCTCATTTTTAGGGAGTTAATTTCATGAGATGACAGATGTGTTTACAAATAAATGTAAAACAAGTATGTATATGATGTGGTAGGCCATGACTAGGCTTGCCCAAGAAAAGCCTCTAAGTGGATGTGAATGGATGCAGATGAAAGGGGTGTGCCCCAAATGCAGGCAAAGCACAAGCTTCAAGGCTTGGAACACGGACATGAAACCTGGGTGATCTGGCTCAAAGAGTAGCAAAATCATTGCTTTATGAATAGAATGAGTTGTTTCTGAAGGATGAAGAGCCTAGGGTTATGGAAGGTATAGTTCTATGATCCTCCAGTCTGGGGTCATCTCACTCAAGGTGGGCCAACGCCACTGGGCTTCAGATGCACAGTCATCAATAGGAGCTGTGTCCACCAACTTGCATCCTTATCAGGTTTACTTGCTGCTTCAGGATTAAACAAAGTAAAAGCAACCCTGATATGTTGCCCTTTGAATAGGATGTGTGGCCTGTGGGGATGTAATAAGTGCCATAGGTGCATTACAGATAGTTTTAAAGAGTTTTAAGGGTTGTGAGGAAAAAGAAACATTTCTGGTTGGAGGCTTCATGCATGAAGTAGAATTTTTTCTTTTTAAAATTTTATTGTATAAAATTGTACGAATTATATTTGATTTATAATATTGCATTAATTTCTGCTGTAGAGCAAAGTGATTCCGTTTTACATCAGTTCAGTTCAGTTCAGTCACTCAGTCGTGTCCGACTCTTTGCGACCCCATGAATTGCAGCATGCCAGGCCTCCCTGTCCATCACCATCTCCTAGAGTTCACTCAGACTCAAGTCCATTGAGTCAGTGATGCCATCCAGCCATCTCATCCTCTGTCGTCCCCTTCTCCTCCTGCCCCCAATTGCTCCCAGCATCAGAGTCTTTTCCAATGAGTCAACTTGTCGCATGAGGTGGCCAAAGTACTGGAGTTTCAGCTTTAGCATCATTTCTTCCAAAGAAATCCCAGGGTTGATCTCCTTCAGAATGGAGTGGTTGGATCTCCTTGCAGTCCAAGGGAGTCTCAAGAGTCTTCTCCAACACCACAGTTCAAAAGCATCAATTCTTCAGTTTTACATATATATACTTTTTCATATTCTTTTCCATTATGATTTATCACAGGCTATTGAATATAGTTCCCTGTGCTATACAGCCAGACCTTGTTATCCTTTTTTTTTTTTTTTAAATTTTATTTTGTATTGGAGTATAGTTGATTTACAGTGTTGTTAGTTTCAGGTGTATAGCGAAGTGATTCAGTTACACATAGCATATATCTATTCTTTTTCAGAGTATTGAGTAGAGTTATTACAGAGTATTGAGTAGAGTTCCCTGTGCTATACAATCAGTCCTTGTTGACTATTTTATATCTAATAGTGTCTATATGTTAATCCCAAATTCCTAATTTAGCCACCGTCTACCTTTCCCCTTTGGTAACCGTAAATTTGTTTTCTGTTAGTCTGTTTCTGGTTTGTAAATAGGTTCATTTGTATTGTATTTTAGATTTCACACAGAAATGGTATCATATGATATTTGTCTTTCTCTAACCGAAGGAAGTAGAATTTGAGCTAAATCTTGAAAGATGAATAATATTCTAAGGTGAAGGTGGGAGGAAGAGCATTACAAGAACACTGGACAATAAATGATAAAATGGAGGTAAGAGAATAGAGCTGTGTACTGGAAATGAGTAGGGCAGTGTGGTTGAAGTACCAGGCATGTACCAGGAAGCAGTGAAATAGGGCTGCAGAGGGAGTCCAGACCAGGGGAAGAGGACTGGCATTTAACATATTGGTAATGGGAACCAAAAATGTTTTTGAGGAACTACTAAACCATGTGAATTAGTAAACTAGGGGTGATATCAATAAATCTGGCAACATCATAGATAATATAGCATAATTATAGCACAATGCCAATGAAATGACTAGCAAGATCCTTTCAAATACCCAGGCACCAACTGAGGTCATGTGTGATTGGAGAAGAGCTTATGAATTCAGGAGTTTTATGGAGAAACTGATTGATTTAGGGAAACCAGGTTTCAATTTGGGCATATTGGAGGATAGCAGTAACTGTGAAGCCAAGAAAGGAAGACAGGGAGAGGGAAACGGAGTATTTGAGAAGCTGGATTGAGTGCATATGGAACATTCAGGTGGAAATGTGCTACACGCCATTCAAAAGAAAATAAGAGAAGTAGCTCAGGAGAGAGGTGGAGGTGGGGGTTAGTCACCTACACTGAAGTGAGTCAGCAAGTTCGGTTTGTCATAAGCGTAATATATGAACTCAATAACAGGTTCTAAATATGTAACAAATGTAACAAGGAAGACAGATCTTAGACTCACCTTGGAAAATAACACACACAAAAAACGCTGAGATTATTGGTATTTATAGCTCATGTTTGTTTTACCAGCTGTTAAAGTCCCCAAACCCAATACTTATCCCAGACTGACCTCCTAACTGGCAGGAAGAATTGTCAAAGGACACATTCTCTCATAGAAATCTAAGTCGCCAGATCTTTCTAGTCTAGAATAGGAGAAATACAAGAACTACACGACTAAGTAGATTGTTAATGTGCCTTGTGCTCGGTGGTGTCCGACTCTTTGTGATCCCATGGGCTGTAACCTGCCAAGGTCCTCTCTCGATCGGATTTTCCAGGCAAGCATAACTGGAGTTGGTCACCATTTCTTTCTCCAGGGGATCTTCCCCACCTAGGGATCAAACCCAAGTTTCTGTCTTCTGCGTTGCAGGCAGATTCCTTACCCGCTGAGCTATCTGGGAAGCCCCAGCAGATTAAGGCACATCTTTTTGAAGGTGAAGGGAGGCACATAGCCCTGAACCACAATTCAGTTATAGATACTGATGATCGCTAAACTAATTCAACTACTAAAACCACAGAAACGTTCCCAAAGAGGGGATTCTGTGCCAGGGCAGAGGCCGCAAGCAAGGGAAAGGTTAAAGAGAAGAACGCGAGTCTCTGGAGTCAGACCAGTGACGCGGATTGCGTAGCTCCCACTTGGAAGATGGTTGTCGTCATGTGGCATACCCGCGGCTTTGCTCACCGCCGGCGGCCGCCTCCGTCAATTCCAATGCTGGGCCGCCAGCAGGCAGTGGAAGGGTCACGAGAAAGGAAGCATGTGCGCAGAAAAGCCAGTTGGGAGGAGCTGGGAGGCGGCTCCACGGGGCCGACTACATATCCCATAATTCAGTACACAACGAAGACCGGCTCCCCGGGCGCCGCTGGAAGACTTGCAGCATGGGATCTGTGGTGAGCATCGTTCGCCCGCCCGAAGTCGGCCTTTGGTGGGGAGATATATGGGGATTGGCTAGTGAGAGTTCGAGTTCCACCCACGGATGGTGACGACAGGCGGCGGTCCTACTACTTAAGGCGTCGTGGCCTCGCCTGCCCCGCCTTAGCTCCCGCGCTAGAGAGAAACATGTATCGTTTCCGATCACAGCTCTTCACGGGGATTTCTGCTGCCGCCATCGCCCACTCTTACCCGCGCCGCTTCTCGCCTCTGTTGTTAGCCGAAGACTCGCCTCTCAGCCGCCCGTCGCACAGACGCACGAGTAAAAAGTGCAGCTCCATCGGCTGATCCTCGCTAAGCTAGAGTTTAGGCGGCACCGGGCGTCCCACGATGCCGAAGAATAAGAAGCGGAACACTCCCCACCGCGGTGGCAGTGGTGGCGGCGGCTCAGGGGCAGCTGCAGCGACGGCGGCGACAGCAGGTAAGAAAGTATCCCCGCCGCCGGCATCCCAGATACCGGCCGGGTTGGCGAGTCCTTTAGCCTTGGGCACCCTGGGAGTTGTAGTTCTATTCCTCTAGACGTATGCGTTGGCGGGGCGCCTGGCGTGGCCGGCGGACTACGCTTCCCAGCGTGCCCTGGGAGCCGAACCTCGCGCGATTTGGATCTGGCGTGCGAACCGAACTCTTGGGCACCGGCCGCGGGGCAGGGAGAGGGGTAGATGGGTTCTTGCGCTTGAGAGTGGGTCGGGGTTGGGGGTGACTGGGAGCTGGGCGGGCGAGGAAGTGTTTTCAGAGACTGGTACTGGCGCTCTAGAGCTCTCTTTGATAGAGGGTGGTGCCGAGCTCGGAGTTCTGTCCATGCTGTCACTGGTCGCCTTTGACCACTCGGCTCCAACATGGAGTTCTCGGGAATGTCAAACGTCCGGCGGGTTTGGACCGGCTTTTGCGTCACGCGGCCTGGGCCTTGCGCGGTGGGGCCGGGGTGACGAAGAGGAGCCCATGTGGCGTCCCATTCGGCTGCCTTTCTGTGCATCCGGCGTGTGCACCTGGCCCGGCCGAGGCGCCAGAGGCTGGAGTCCACTGTCCCAGCGTAGACTCTGCTCCTACCTCTATCTGGCACCCGCACAAATCCCGAGCCCCCAGCTCTCGGGCGACCCGTCGAAGCCAGCTCCTACTCCCGGGGGCAGAAACTGCGTGCTCCTTTGTGCTGTATTTTGTAGGTTCTCCACTGGGAGCCCGGAATAGGCGGGAGTGGTGAGGAGCTCAGATTGCAGTTAGCCAAAAGTTTAGTTTTTTTTTTTGGATTCCTCTTTGCAAAGTCGAAACTTTTCCTGGAATTAATGATTTTTTAGTCCTAACTATACAGCTAAGAAAAAATGACTTCAAGCAGAAACTCCAACGAGACACACCATACTGAAAGCTAGTGTTAACCCTGGTAAAGTCATCTCACTTAATAATTGCTTTATTGAAACTTTGAAATTAAATATTAAAATAACCTCAGATGTTATTACATCGAATCTGTTAGCCATATGTATTTGTGAATACAGTTGCCACTTTAACCCTCAGAATGATATGCCTTTGTTCTTTAGCAAATAAATAGGTCAGTCTTTAAAGAATTGGAAACTGATATTTAAAAAGCAAGACGAAAACTTGCTCTCGTGTATTAAATATTTAATAATTGACAGTAGAAATGAATTATAGGTGCAGCCCCCCCATTTTTATATCTATTTTGATTGAATGTTTGCTTTCGGTGCTCATGAAGTTCATTCTTGATCAAAATATAAAATACATCTAGTTGCTCTGTGTGAATTGATACCTCTTTACCTTTCTGCTTCATCTTCTCGTCAGAAGTAAACATTTAAATTCTGTCTAGAAAGTCTGTATTAATTTTAATTCTTGAAGTTTACCTTTTGTTGAAACAAACACAGAGATGGAGCAAGCTAAAGTCATTTTGAAAATGGTAATGGCCTCCTTGGTTCGCTAAGGAACATTTATTCCCTTCTGAAGCTTCCTGTCCAGCCTCCTTCCTTCCTGGTACTTAGAGAATAATCTCAGAAGGCAGTGGGGGGTTGCCTTTCAAATTTTACTTCGAAATTCTCATTTGTGACTTTTCAGCAGCAGGAAAACAATTCTTTGATAGTTTATAAAACTGTACATGCTTTGACTATCTTTGGACGTTTACACTAGAACTTTTTAGCTGTGCTTGCCTCTGATTGGGGCTTGAGGGTGAGATTTACTTTTTGAAAAGGTTAAGTTGGTTCCACCTGAATATTACTTACTCAAATAAATAATAGTTGAGTAGAAGAGATGGAAAATTTTCACAAAGTTGTACTTAAAAGTCTCTTACCTTACTGGTATTTTAAAATATCATCTGTAGAAGAAATGGGATTCATATGAAATCTTCACATGTACAACCAAGAAACCAACTTCTGTCTATCCTTTGGGGTTTTCCATTTAAATACTTTTTAAGTTAGTGGAGGGGGTCCAGGAAGCTAATAAGATTGATCTGTTCTTCAAGTGTGTGTGTTTTTCATAGCACTTATTTTGAAGAGAGCATTTTTAGAAAAGAACAAAACCTTGTTAGTAAGTAAGCCCTTTAAGAAGTAAGGACTTAATGTGTCTAAAGGGCCACCTCATTAATGGTACTTAGGATCACAAGGTGGTGAGTGTGACCTGTATATTAGATACTCATACAGGTTTTTTCCCCTTGATTTTTTTTTTTTTTTTAATAATCTCTTTCCCCTTGAACTTTGGGAAATCATTGAAACTTAGAGAAGGGAGCTGAATAACACCTGGATAGGAAACTGTTTTTGACAGTTTAAAAATAGGCTGAATGTGAAAAATAAAAGATGATTTGTGAATAAATATTAGTAAAAGTTAAGCAGATGACTCAACTATTGCCATGACTTAAGATCATGAAAACACATGAAGACAGATCCAAAAATAGAATATGATGTCATAGGTCTTTGTTTATTTATTCTTTCCTAAGCACTATGATTAGGAAGTTTTGGTGTCTTGGCTTCATTGCTTATTCTTTATACTTCACTTCTTTGATTGGCACACTTTATTCTCTTTTGGAGAGCAAGCAGATTTGAAGGCCACTTGCTTCCTGTGTTGATTTAAAAATCTGCTGAAGCCTCATCTCTGTTTTGATTTTTTAAAGCTATAAAAAAGACAGCAACAGGCTTAATTATACTCAGAATTTTTGAGAAGCCTTTCTTAAGATGTAGTAAATGATACAGATTTCTTCAACATAGGGACCTAAGAGATATTTAGTGCAATCTTTGATTGGAACTCAGAGTTAAATCAGGTGACTCATGGTCACTTTTGGGGTGGAATTGGGGACTTCTTTTAACTTAGTGCTCAGTGTAATTGATGACTGAATAATCTTTATTAATATGAAATTCCCACAAAACAAAAATAATTAGAAATGACAGTGACTAGGAATATAGATTTATTCCTTAGATTGATGAAATTGAGAGGAAGATTCTAGTTTAAAAAAAGATTTTAATTTTTTTGATAATAGCACTGATATTTTAAAACTTTTGGGTATATTAGAACCTTTCTTTTGAACATGATTTGTCTAACAGGCTTTTTATGGTATATCAAATACCAAAACGTCTTTTTAAGGTCTTAAAATTCGACTCTTAATTGACCAAAAATATACAAACTTTGAAAGAGCACTATTTATCTTCCCAAAGGAGTGGCTAGGAACAAATGTTAACGTGTGCACCCATCATAGTAGGAAAGTCATCATCCAGCTTAGTCACTAGTCACTACAGTAAAGTAGGTTTTTAAAATACTGTAGTCATTTCTGAAATTGGCATGTGAAAAAAGTCAAGTCTTGAACATTGTTCAAAGTCTTCAAACCAAATTTCCAATTTTAAGCACACCATGCTTAAACAATCTTTATCAACTTGCATCTTGCCTACAATTCTTTGCTTGCAAATATGAGACAACTCTGTTAAGAGGACTCTTGAATAGATGCTTTCTCCAGTGGGCTTGGCCCTGTGAAGTCCACCATAGAGTGCTGGTCAGAGGAAGGAGGGCCTCTGTGCAGTGCTTGAGGACCATTTCATAGTCCTGCCTCTTAAGTGATTTGTATGCTAGTTCGCAAGACTTCTCAGCTCTTCTGTCTTCCATGACTTGGGAACAAAACTCCTGTAGTTCACTGCACTGGGTATCAGAGCTCTTTGTATTTTCTTACATGTCTTACCAACACTGTAGTTCTTTAGTGATCAGTCACTTCATCCACTTGCTGTCATTATTTTCTGTGCCATGTTGGATCCACTTGTTAGCATCTAAAACTTCTATCTTAAACTTTTTTGATCCTCTCAATTAAAATTGTCTTACTTAAAACTACCATCCCACAACTCCTCAAATTTCGCTTTGTATAAGACATGTGTAACCTAGAAACTAACCCATTCACCAGTTAATGTTATTCTCATTGGAAAATATATTTGTCTTATTTTTATGTTGATCTATTTTTATCGTCTTCATGATTTGAAGTAATTGGTAAGTAGTTTTTTTATCTGTAATACTGTTTGTTTGTTTTTTTTTAACCAAAAACGGTCACATACTAGATGATTGATACATTTCTGCAGTTGATGTATATTGTAAATAGTTGGTGCTCTGAAATAATACATAGTAGGTGAAATGACTTATATTAGGAATATTTAAGTGTGTTCTTTTGTTAAAAAAAATTATCTCTTAAGTAAGTGTGAGTTTTTATTACTGGCTTGTTTTTAAGTAAGTTTTAAAATTCCCAAGTTAAGTATTTGCATATATGACAACAAAATCATTTACCTCCACTCTTTTACGTACTAGGTGGCCAGCATCGAAATGTTCAACCTTTTAGTGATGAGGATGCATCGATTGAAACAATGAGCCATTGCAGTGGTTACAGCGATCCTTCCAGTTTTGCTGAAGATGGTAAGAGTTTTCAGTTTAGATTTGCGATGTTAGATAAAAGGATGTTTTAGGTCGAGGAATTCTTGTAGCTAATTATTCTATTACTTTTCCCTATCTGCTTTCTTCTGTTTAAATTACAGTGGTTGGTTTTATTATTCCTTAGGGCCAGAAGTCCTTGATGAGGAAGGAACTCAAGAAGACTTAGAGTACAAGTTGAAGGGATTCATTGACCTGACCCTGGATAAGAGGTGGGAATTACTGGAAGCTCTTTTCATTCTGGGTGATTTTGATCAGCCACCGTTTATATAAAATATGTGCAGTTATTTCTTTGAGCATTATGTTTTCCTAAAGCTTGATTTGTTTACTTTGGATATTTTAGTTTTTTGTGCTTTTGGACTTTTAATGTAGATAGGAACATGCCACTAGAATTTAGCTTAATAGGCTCAGATTAGTTGTTGTTCTAGAATAAGAGCACATATCTGTGTTTGATAATTGAAGTGTATTTGCTGAATTAAAAGTTAAATCTTCAACTAGAAAGGATAGCTATTGAGAGATACTAAAGCCAAATTATTTTCTTACTTAACAGTAACTCTGGAACCAAATTGAAACAAATGGAATTAAAAACCCCAGAAGATGCAAACAGGATCTCTGGACTTTTGTACTGTTAAAAAAAAAAAAAAACGTGTTTACTTGAATATGTAATGTAGAAGAACATGCCTTATACACTGAAACTATGAAGTACTATGTGGCCCTTTAATGTTGTGGTTATTAAATTAATAAGCAGAAAAATGCTATCATATGTAGTAGGGCGAGTTGTAGATGAAAATTAAATTATTATTTGAAAAATGGTGTGAACATGAAAATTATATGTTAAAAAATCTATAAATAGAAAAAATTTAGAGGAAACTAGGCTTTTACAAGTCTCATTGACTGATGGTGCACTCCAGCTGTATCTTCTTTCTCTTATATTTTGTTTTAAATAGTGCAAAAACAAGGCAGGCAGCCCTTGAAGGTATTAAAAATGCACTGGCTTCAAAGATGCTCTATGAATTTATCCTGGAAAGAAGAATGACTTTAACTGATAGCATTGAGCGCTGCCTGAAAAAAGGTAATGTCCTTACTTTACACAGTCACAGAACCTAAGAGGAATTTGCGACCTTCTGTGCAGTAACATTTGTTAATAGCACTAAAAGTCTGGCTCACTCTTGTACCGGGGTCCAGCCCTGGTGGATCCAGGGAATTTGAAGCAGGGATGGAATCGGCGAGGAAAGACTTATTTACTCAGAGATATAAAGAGGGATTAGGAAAGAATAGTGTAGTAGGAAAATTAGTGGAGAAAAGAGGCTGAATAACTTGGTTTACACAGAGAACCAATAAAACTCTGAGACAAGGAGTTTGCACTGTCTACATAGGCCACCGGCGCCCGCTTGAATAGCGGAGGGTGCCCTGCCTTGGGCTCCCTCTCGCGTGGGTCTTAGAAGCCAGGGCAAATAAGTAGACACGGTGAGCCTCCACACTCCAGATGGGAATTCAGCCAGAGAAGGGAGAAAAGAACGACATGGGGGAGCCAAGCATCGGTGCCTTATATACTCCAAGTTATACATAAAGAAATAATGGAATATGCAGAGTTATGCAGGGGCGGCAGTCCTGACCCTAATTGAGAACAGGCTTTCCTCTTGCATACCTTCCCGTATACAAAAGGTCCCAGGTGGTTTTACATCGTCTTCTGGCCAGGGGGCCTGTTAACGTTTTTATGGCTCTTTTCCTAGATAAATGTCTATCAACCAAAAAACACTTTTTCCCTTCAAGTGTTTTTTCTTTAATCTGCATCACCCTCAAAGTACTAAATAAAGTTACATTTCTGTAGAACAAAGGTGCAATGGGTTATAACAAAGAACGTACTTAACTCAAAGATCTAATGTTACTAATGCCAGGGTTACTACCTGTTTTTTCTACCTACCAACTATATCGACAAATAAAAGATAGGAAAATTTGGCAGCAAGTATTGGCTCAACAAATGAAACCCTTAATCAGTCCTATTCTAAATGATTTTGACTCCTCGGAAGCCCCTACATTCCTAAGATGTTTTAAGCTTCCTGTGCCTCTTGTGGTCGGGAGGCTGCAAACAATCAGATGCGCAGCTGTAAGAGTCCGGCAGGCAGGCTAGAAAGCCATCAGAGGGGTTTTTGGATTGAAACACTCTTATTATGCCCAGGAGACTTATTATCTAAAAGCTGTAAATTAACTTTTTCCAGAAAAAGGTGGTGGGGGGACAGCCCCCTGTTAATGTCAGAAGAGTAGGTGGAAAGCATAACACAGTAAAGCAGGCAGACTCTGGTTTTGGGGGTAGATGCTTGAGAAAATCCATGGGGGACCCCTGAGGCCCGATCCCGCCTTTGCGTTTTGTCAGGCCCCCTTCCTCTTGACCTTTGCCACGGGCGGGATTCCCCATGCTGGCTCCCGGCACTCTTGTAACCTTGTACTTGACAGGGAATATATCAATCTTGTTAGAAATCAAAATCGAACTTGTTAGCTTTTGAAACTGTAGTTTCAAAATGTAAAAATGTAGTAAGCATTTGAAATTAGGAAAGATTGGGGTGGATTGTCAACTTTAGTTGTATTAAAAGAGGTGTTTGCCATTCTCTTGCTTGAAAACTGTCAGATGTCAACAAAAAGTATTATTTAAAAAGCCATCCTACTTCGTTTTTCTAAAATTAAAACAGTATCATAATTATCTACCTCATTTTCTTATTTAAAACATTGATCATACTTTCAGTGACATCATTTCAGAATATCCCTTGGAATATTTGAATTCTTGAACTTTGCATAGAGATTCTAGAATTCATATTAGGATCTCTATGATCAAAGAACTTTTAAGAATAAAGAGAGACCTTAAAGATTAAGTCTAGTATTATCAGACTTTCAATTTTAGAAAATGCCAGAATTCAAAAGGTTTAGGGATACCAGCTTAATTATTTTGCCAAGTAAGAACATTTGTTTTTATTCTCATTTTCCCTCAGGTGAAAGCTTTGTCAAGAATGGGTGTTTGGAAACCTTTGGTCTTATCCATCGTTCACTGTGCAGAGAGATGAAAGGCCTAGGAAATGCGAGACTGGTCTAAAGTTATATAACTTGTTATTGGTATAGTTGATAGCAGAGCCAGCTTCTTTGAGATACTACAATGGCTTTGTTAAAAGTATTTATATTGAAACTGTATCCTATAAGGTAGTTGGACCAGACCTTTTAAAATTTCGTTACAACCTGCATAGACATTTATCAAATAATTTAAATTCAAAATTTATGCAAACCCTTTGGTGTATACAGTTCTCAAGAGAGTTAATTTACACTTACCTTTATATTAACATGCTTCCCTGGTGGCTCAGACAGTAAAGAATCTGCCTGCTGTGCAGGAGACCCAGGTTTGATCCCTGGTCAGGAAGATCCCTGGAGAAGGAAATGGCAACCCACTTCAGTGTTCCTGCCTAGGAAATCCTATGGATGGAGGAGCCTGGCAGGTACACTCCACTGGGTTGCAAAGAGTCAGACACAACTGAGTGACTTCATTCACTCACTCAATCACTTATATTAAAGTATTTATATAGTTTTAAAGACTCTGTTATTTATAGTTGGCTGTGCCATGCAGCTTGTGGGACTTTGGTTGCCTGATGAAAGAGCGAATGAAAAAAGCCCTCTACACTGAGAATGTGGAGTCCTAACCACTGTGCCACCAGGGAATTCCCAAGAATACCTGTTTTTGATCCCTTGCTTATTTAAAACAATATTGGTGGAGGAAAGCCCTGAAGGTTTTAGTTTACCTTATGGGCTGTGTACATCTGAAATGCTTGACAAGTTATTTCAGGGGCTATTTGCGCACTATTTTGTGAGTTCATGAAGGACTTAGAAAGTCAGATTACTTGAAATGCATTATTTTGCTGACCTGTTACAGTACTCTTCTTTAAAATAGGTGTTAATTTCCATTTTACAGATGAGGAACTGTTTTGAGAATAAGAATAATTGGTTGAAGGTCATTTGGCTAGTATGTGATAGATCTAGGATTCAAGTGTGGCCTGCTTCCAGAGTTTGAGCTCTTTAACCTCACTAGATTTATAGGTCATGCCAAAGCCTTGAGCATACTGAGTTTCATAATTGGTAGATGCTATTTTGAAATAGAACACATTTGGGAAACTGCTGCCTTAAGAAGTCTACTGACAGTGATCTGTCATAATTGCTGATGACTTCTTCTGTAGGTAAAGGTGATGAGCAGCGAGCAGCTGCAGCATTAGCGTCTGTTCTGTGCATTCAGCTGGGCCCTGGAATCGAAAGTGAAGAGGTTTTAAAGACTCTTGGACCAATCCTGAAGAAAATAATTTGTGATGGAACAGCTAGTATCCAGGCCAGGCAAACAGTAAGTACAGAATTTTTAAATTATAGATCTATCTAGGCATGATACTCAGACCTTGTGATGATCTAGGAAAATAGCATCTTCAAAAATATAGAAGGTTTTTATTATTTTATTCTCATTTGTTTTTTAGTGAGCAGACGCAATATGACAGTTCTTGTCTTAAATTTTCTGATGCTCAATAGAACATCCCTTACAGAGCAGATTTCTACATCTTTGAAATTGAAGATCATGTGCTTATATGAAGTACAGTGCGATGTTGAATTATTTAGGATTACCCACTTTTTATTGGAGCTTAAACAAATGGTCTAGACAATGTTTATTGTGTATAGTTATTTTTTTATTCTGAGAAATGTAATGGAGTGTTGTTGTTGCTGTTTTAATTCTAACCTAAAAGTCCTTATGAAAGAGCTGAGTGCTGTAGTTACATGGGTGGATTTGGTTGATGTAGGGAACTCTGACTTTTGAAATATTCCTCTGATTTGGGGGGTTTGGAAAAGCTTTCATTTTCTAATTGATATTTACCACTTACATACATAAGATTGTGAATTTTGGTGGAGGAGTTGGTTGTTGGTTTCTGTTATGCTAAATAAGTGATCTAAATGATCACACAAAACATCTTTTGCTTTATCACAGAAATATGAGGCAGTCTTAGTGGATTTAGGAAGTGGATTTGAATCTTAATGGATGTTAAGAATCTTACGAGCCTTAATAGATCATAAGAATTTATTGTTAGTGAATTTAATCTTAAGCTGTTTTTCTAGCAAGAGAACCAGTTTGTTTAAAACTTTTTAATACTAATTATTAGCCTCCTCTTTAGTGTTACTTAAGGTAAATGATGGGCTCTCCCGGTGGCTCAGTGGTAAAAAGCCACCTGCAATGCAGGAGCCGCAGGAAACTTGGGTGCTTTCCTGGGTTGGGAAGAACACCTGGAGGAGGTCATGGCAACCCACTCCAGTATCCTTGCCTAGAGACTCCCATGGACAGAGGAGCCTGGTGGGCTACACCCCACAGGATCGCAAAGAGTCAGACACTACTGAAGCAACTTAGCATGCATGCACGCAAGGTAAATGACATTACTCTCTCTATCAGGTAAACCCTGAAGTCGTAGTGGCTTAATAAAAGTTTATTTCTTGTACATATCAGTGCCCAGTCAAGTCAGCAAGGTCCATCGGCACATCCGTCTTGCAGCTCTGCCCTGCGTCTAGGTTCTTTTCAAATGGCAGCTGTGGTAGTGAGATAAGGAGAGCTGGAGGACAGAGGCAGGTCACTTCTGCTGAGAGTTCCTTGGTTTACCAACTGTATATATAGATGCTGGGAGGAGTCTAGAGGAAAAGGAGTAGGAGTTTGGTAACTTTATAGGAGTCTCTGCCCCCCAGTAGTTAGTAAAGTAATCTCTTTACCTTTCTGTTCTTCCTTTTCGGCTAGTTTCTTGCAGCTTTAAGACTGCTCAGGAGTATTAGGGGTATTTGAAATATTTGACAGAAAACACTATTGATTAGGTATTTGGGGCGATCACTAAGTTTTGGTTGCATGTGAGCTGTTATGGTCATCCAAGGTACTTTCTTCATCCTTCTCACTCTTGCTGTGAATTGTAAAAAAGCAAAATTCTGTCATTCTTCTGCATATTAGTAGAAGGAGTCTTTATTAAATGAAGGCAGTCCTACTTTTTTTCTCTTAGGAAATGTGTCCTGGCTTCTGCTGCTTACTTAGGAGAGGATTACATATTGAAATTTTCTTTTACTGAGAATAATGCTTCAGTTACTTTAGAATTTTAACAGTGTCTAATTTTTACGATAACTTAGCTGGCATGCTGTGATTCGTGGGGCCACAAAGAGTCGGACACGACTGAGCAACTGAACTGAGCTGAATGAGAATAAAATAGTGGTAACAAACAGATTAATATTACAAGTGTCCTCATAGTACTGAAACAGAACTAGCTGAAATTGGGGGCATGTGAATGATGCCTTTAAAGACTTACACCTTAGTGATACTTGGAACAACATGAGGGCATTTTAGTGATAACGTATGGAGAAAAGGGAAATGAAGAGTAATAAAGCCTTATAAATTTCAAATTCTGCTTTTATATAATTAGCACAAGTGTTCTGAGAATTAATGGCTCCTATAATGTTAGAAGTAGATTATATATAAATATACTGAGTCTGTTTTATTAGGTAGGTTTTACCTTGGAAATGTTGGATGTCTTCTTGTTCACTCGCTCAGTTGTTTCCAGCTCTTTGTGACCCCGTGGACCACAGCACGCCAGGTTTCCCTTCACCATCTCCCAGAGTTTGCTCAGATCGATCGATGTCCATTGAGTCAGCGATGTTATCTAACCATTTCATCCTCTACAGCCCTCTTCTCCTTTTGTCTCGATCCTTCCTAGTATCAGGGTCTTTTCCAATGAGTTGGCTCTTTGCGTCAGGTGGCCAAAGTATTGGAGCTTCAACTTCAGCATCAGTCCTTCCAATGAATACTCAAGTTTGATTTCCTTTAGGATTCACTGATTTGATCTCCTTGCAGTCCAAGGGACTCTCAAGAGTCTTCTCCAGCACCGCAGTTTGAAGGCATCAGTTCTTTTGTGCTTTCACATCTGTACATGACTGCTTTGACAATATGGACTTTTGTCGGCCAAGTGATGCCTCTGCTTTTTAATATGCTGTCTAGGTTTATCTTAACTTTTCTTTTAAAGAGTAAGCATCTTTGTAGTTGGCTTGAAATGATCTGCTGGATTAATGAAGGAAGACCCAAGAGAAATGGAGTAACTTTGCTAAAGTTGATTTCTTAAGTTTACTAGCAGACCTTACTGGGTTTTAGCTGAAGCCCACTTCCCTTAACTCTTAACTGTTTTTTCCTTCTTTTTGTACTATACTTGTGACCTAACATAGTCATGTAGCTGATAAGTTTTTCACGTTGAATTATAAAAGCAGAAATATGTAAAATTAATAAGAAAATGGCAAAAATTAATGTCTGATTTATTTTTTGCTTTTTTTAGTGTGCAACTTGCTTTGGTGTTTGCTGTTTTATTGCCACAGATGACATTACTGTAAGTAGAGAGCCTTTTGAATCCAGTTATTTGCACATTTCTCATTTAAAATGGTACTCTTATTTCCTGCTCTTATGCATTAGGAGCTGTATTCAACTCTGCAGTGTTTGGAAAATATCTTCACCAAGTCCTATCTCAAAGAGAAAGACACTAGTGTTATCTGTAGCACCCCTAATACAGCACTTCATATCAGCTCGCTTCTGGCATGGACATTATTACTGACCATATGCCCAATCAATGAAGTGAAGAAAAAGCTTGAGGTGTATGTATTTTTTGTTCTTATTTTATAAAAACAACATTTATTGATATAATTGGTTGTGTTCACATAGTAATGACTGGCTGTTCTCCAGGCATTTCCATAAACTTCCAAGTCTCCTTTCTTCTGATGATGTGAACATGAGAATAGCTGCTGGTGAATCTTTGGCACTTCTGTTTGAATTGGCCAGAGGAATGGAGAGTGTAAGTATCTGATGGGTAAAAATGCCACAAGAACCATTATTCTGTCATTACCCTCACAATTAAGAATTAAATGATAACTCAAGAGCATGGCCCACTTGAGAACCTAATGATTGGTTGTCCTGCTTCTTGGCAATGATGATGTAATACATAACAAGAGCATAAACCAATAGTGGTTGGTTGGTAGAGCAGCATTTGAGTGCAGTTCATTATACTTAACCATTGCCGCCTACAGAACTGAAGTTTAAGTACACTCTTATTACTCATGGAGAGTCGTCTTGTATAATCTTTTGGATCTGCTTGGATTTCTCAGACCTGAGACACATTAAGGGAATTCAGGCACTTAATAATAAATGTCAGACAAATGGATGAAATATGATGTCAATGTAGGTTTGGGATTAAGTCAGATGAGTTTAGTTACCATCATGTTTAACTTTTCTAAGCCAAGTGTGTTATTTGTTCAGTCCTATTCGACTCTTTGCGATCCTATGGAATGTAGCCTGCCAGGCTCCTCTGTCCATGGGATTCTCCAGGCAAGGGTTGCCGTTTCCTTCTCCAGGGACCTTCCTTACCCAGGGATGGAATCTTGGTCTCCCACATTGCAGGCAGGTTCTTTACTGTCTGAGCCACCAGGGAAGTGCTTTCTAAGCCACAGATGGAAATAAACATGTCCCTTTAGCCTGGGACATGTGCTTTGTAGTTCTCTACCGCTGGCCACTCATGGTTCCTTTTTTTCTTTTCTCTTTTTTTAAATACCACAATTTTGCTTTTGGAGGTACTTGAGTTTGTGGTAGGTGACTGAGAGATGATCCACCATCCTGGTGGTATTCCAAGTTTAGCACTGAAAAGTCCTATGTCCTGAAGCCCTTTATCTTAGGCTAGCTCTATGGAGCAGTTGGTCACCCTGGTTTGTGACCTCTATCGTGAATCTTGGGTTACTTCCTAGCTGCTTTTCAATTTAAGGAGAAAGATTATTTTCTGGAATGACGCTTTTCTGCAGTTAAAGATGTTAGTTAACAGTGGATAGTTCTAAATAAGATTAATACATGTTCTGAGTTGCCTTGGTTTTTCACATTCCATTCTTGGCCTGTGTTTGGCTGCCCCCCACCCACCTTCCTTATTTTGAAAGATAGCTGATATGAATTAAAAGTAAGTTATTCACACTATCAGTAGCTAATGAGTCTCCATATGTGAGAAGTTGGACTCAAGTTTAGCAATCAATTTAATTTTATTGAACTAGTTACTAGCTCCTTAACCTCAAGGCACAGAAGCCAGATGTCCTAGTTTTTAACCTTGTATTCCTCTACTGACTAGAAATGGTAATTTCTTTTCTTTTTCTTTTGAAATGCATTCTAAAAGTAAACTAATGATGCAGTTTAAATTATATATGTTGAATTTGTTTAAATTTGCATAAATGCAGATAGTATTGCCACCTGCATATCTTAACCTTTTCTGACTTAATAAATCATACGTGATAGTCAAGAGCAGTCACTCAAACATGTTTAATTTGACCAAATCCTTGTCAATGACAAAAATGAACTGTGTTATAAAAACAGAACTTAAGCGTTTGTTTGCTATTTTTGTTAAGTAAGTTCTGTATTTGTTTATTTTAAAAAATATTCATTTATTTATTTGGCTGCCTTGGGTCTTAGTTTTGGTTGGTAGGATCGTCGTTGCAGTGGGCGGGCTTCCCTAGTTGTGCATGTGGGCTGCAAGGGGCGGAGGCTCAGTTGTAGTGCACCAGCTAGTTGCCCTGCAGCATGTGGGCTCTTCACTGACGAGATTGAAGCCACCCCCCTGCATTGGCAGGTGAATTCTTACCTGGGACCACCTTGGAAGTCCTATTCTTACCTTTAAAGTGGAGGTGGTAATGGGAACAGGTGCCAAGTACAGTGTGCATGGAAGTGTCACTCAGTCATGTCCCACAGCTTGGACTGTATGTCTGGGACTGCATGGAGCCCACCAGGCTTCTCTGTTCTTGGGATTTTCCTGGCAAGAATACCGGAGTGGGTAGCCATTCCATGAGTTGTTGGAACATTTGCCAAGTACAGTGTAAATGGTAGCTATTCCTGCACTGTTGGCTGAATTGCATGTCACCTCCCCCTTGCTAGTAGTCTAGTAGTAGCCTTTTTGGAGCTCTCTGCTGCTGCTGCTGCTGCTAAGTCGCTTCAGTCGTGTCCGACTCTGTGCGACCCCATAGATGGCAGCCCACCAGGCTCCCCCATCCCTGGGATTCTCCAGGCAAGAACACTGGAGTGGGTTGCCATTTGCTTCTCCAACGCATGAAAGTGAAAAGTGAAAGTGAAGTCGCTCAGTTGTGTCTGACTCCTAGTGACCCCATGGACTGTAGCCTAACAGGCTCCTCCATCCATGGGATTTGTCAGGCAAGAGTATTGGAGTGGGTTGCCATTGCCTTCTCCTTGGAGCTCTCTAGTGCAACTCAAACTAAGAGAAAGACTATTTAGTGGGTAAAATTATAGGTCTGAGGGCCACGTGATAAACTAATTCAGGAAATTGTACCAAAATACAGTATTCTCAGACTGTCCCTAACTCTCCCTGTTCCATCTTCCACCTAAGCTGACAGGGGCAGTGCTTCAGGACAGAGACACAGTGGAAATAAAATCTGAGGACTCAAAACACATTTCCTAAGCCTTAAATCACATGTTTTTCACTTCTTGATTTTTATAGGATAACTGGCTCATGTAAAAATGTCTCCATACCCTGACAAAGACATTCTGCCTCAATTAGCAGGAGTGAAAAGAATAAAAGTCTTTGTAGTTGAGCAGTCAGATAAAACCATTCTGGAAATAGTAATCAGCACTTTGCAGTGAAGTGGGAAGGGATCAAACTCTGTTTTAATGTTAGGCTTCCCTATGGTTATTTCTTTTTTTTTTTTTTTTTTAAGAGGGTATTAAATCTTTTATTGATTGTACATGATAATGGATGATACACAAGCTTCATTCCCATCTATAACTTTATCTGGTACCCCTATGGTTATTTCTTAACACTTAGTACAGCTTATTTCATTTTGTTTACAATCAGTGCTCTGGTGACTACTATATAGAAAATATTAGTTCAGGGTATGATTTTTGTGGCCATCAGCATCTCATTTTGTGTACTTGAACTCAAGTTTTCTGTGGTTTCATTTCCTTTTAATTCTACTCAACTTTTGAAACCATTTAACTTATTATAGCTGTTATTTTAGTATGAAATAATTATCTGTAGACCTGTTGGAAGCATTTAAATTGTTATACTGAAACAGGCTGTATCATAAAAGAACTATAGCATAATGGATATTTATGTACTGTGTTTTATGTATTTTTAGAATATATAAATATATTTTACTTAGGCCTTACAATAAACTTACGAGATGTGGGTGGTATTAACTATCCCCTTTTTATATCAGATTCCTCTGATTAAAAAAATGTTTGCTGGGAGATAAGATTTTTGAGAACCACTGGCAGTGATTCCCAGTTCTTAGAACAAATTACGGTAATGCATAGAGTCTTGTTAATTTTTGGTGTATTCTCCCATATATATGATTGAATCTTACATACATTTTTTTTTTTTTGAGAATAGTACAAAAATACTAATAGCCAGTGAAATAAGTAGGAAACTGTTAGTCCCTAAAATGTACTTGTTTCTACAAGTAAAACAATTCTTATTTTGTTGTGATGGAATCAAATTTAGTGAAATATAAATACAGACATCAACATAACATTGAACTGTTTTAATAATAGCTTTTCAGTTTTGGTAACCGTTTTTCTAGATGAAAGTCTTGTTAACAGGTGTCATTTCCAGCTAATTCAGCCATAGGAAGTTGAATTAGAACATGAAAGAAAACATTTGTTAGAACAGTTAAGAATATACAATCTCTGAAATACTGACAATAAGAAAATACTTGCGTACTTAATATCTATGTTGATTTCAAGCTTATTTTCCATGAGTGTAATAATCTTTCTCATTTTAGGCATTAACAGAAATTGCATCTGTACCTTTTGACATGGAACAATTAATAAATATATACAGTACAATGTGAAGAATGCTGAGATAAGAGTTTTCTTGTTTTAATAGAATAAGTTAAATGATTATTACCACTAATGCAAAGAAGGTTAATAACTAGGTATTAATAACTAGAGCTGGAGATGTCTCACCTTCTGTCTGCTTTAGTTTTGGTCAACTAAATAATTCTGAATCATCGCTTAGTTTTTAATGTGGTTGTAAAATTTAATTAGAGAATAAAAACACCCAAAATAGACTTCTTAAAAGTATAGCCATTTAAACTGTAATAAAGAAGCCTTAAGTTGACTAACTTAAGATCATAGCAAATAGTAATATATTTTGTGGCTTCCCTCCAAAAGGAATTAAAATATTTTTCTTTCTGAAATAATTTAATCACTTGAGTTGTGCACCTGATGTAAATACTTGGTTGCTTATTTGAAATGTGGCCAGTAAATTAGAAATTAGGAGCTTTAAAAAGCATTACTAATAGCTTGCCCTTTTGATATAAAGAAATTTGGAGTTCTGGGAACATGTGCCTTGGGGTCTGGGGAACCAGAGGGTAGAAACTATTGATTTATGTGTATCTGACTGTCACTGAACTTGGAAGTCCCTGTAACGTCTTGAATACAGTTGGAACACAGTTAAGTGTTGGTTGAATGTATCTGGATATACTTAGAAGAGGAGTGTTCATTATTTGGCAGTAGTATCTTGTAGACGGTATTTCTGGATCAAATCTTTGCCTGTTAATAAGTGTTTCTCTGACTAGGACTTTTTTTATGAAGACATGGAGTCTTTAACTCAGATACTTAGGACTTTGGCTACAGATGGAAATAAGCACCGGGCCAAGGTAGACAAGAGGAAGCAGCGGTCAGTGTTCAGAGACATCCTGAGGGCGGTGGAGGTAGGCCTCTTATGCTTTAATAGCTAATTAATTCTTTTGAAATTAGATTGTTTTAAGCCAGACTTGTCAGTTGGGTGATTTTGCTGATTGAACTTCACCTTTGAGCTAAATCATTTCCTCATTTTAAGACTGAGCAGGTTTTTAACAACAAAAATGAGAAAATTTTCTTTCTTTTTAAACAAAGGAAAAATTAATTCTGATGTTATAACAGTTTATTTTTTTCCTTTTGTTGATGTTGAAAAAGATAAAAAAGATTCATAGTGATAGAAATGTACTTTACTTTGGTGTACTTGCCATCATTCAAGACCTGGTGCTTATCATTAGCACATAGATACTTAGTATTGTATGAATAGTGAATTATTTTTGTAAATAGTAAATTATTGCCTATCCTTCAGTATCTTTAAGCAGAGACCTTTGTGAACTCCTTGGGAAAGCTAGGTGCTGAAAGCCGAAATAACAAAACCCAGCATATAATTTTCTGATGCTTGAATCCTTTCTGTAGACCTCTAACCTGCTTTAGCCTACTTGGCAAATAAATTGATTTAGGAACCTTTAGGGCTTATAGTGCATGGTTAAGAATAAGTTTCTTTGATAAATGCTAATAGGGCATTTCTTTCAAGAATATTAGTTAAGAGTCATTCAGTGTAACGTGTATGAAATTTTAGAATGGGAACTTTAAAGAAAATACTAAAGCCCCACTCAGATCCAGTTTTCAAGTGTTCCAATGCTTCTTACGTAGCCTGCTTAAGAACTACTCTCTTCATTTTAATTTACATTAAAAAAAGTAAAACCTAGGGTATAAATTAGTATACAGGTCCTCTGTGATCTAAATTTTTGGTTAATGTTAATACTAGTTGCTTTATAATAATATTTTATGTTTACTCAGAAAATACTTTATGTTTACTCAGGATGTTATTTAAAAAACAAAATGAGGAAGGAAAAAAACCCTGACTCGAGCAGACATACATAATACATACTAAGCATCTTGTTGGTCTTATAATTAGCATGGTAAAATCCCCAAATAAGCGTTTTTCTTGAGTGGAATTTAGAAATAAACTATTCCTGTATTTAGATCCTGTAGCCTCCAAAAGATAAAATAATGAAATGTCGTAGATTTTCTGGATTATAACTGATTTCAGATTTTCTGTCTTTTTGGGTCCTTTCTGGGTAACAGATTTTAAGGTCGGTAGGATCCCACAGACCCTGTTGACAGGTCCCTCAGCCCAGGCTGGTCATGGTAGAAAGTACTGACTCCTGAGAAAGACACATGTGAAATCTCGATGTGAACCAGTTTTAACAGGCCTCTTGTCTCTTCCCTCTGCCCCCCGACCCCCTCTGCTATCAATGGAAATGAAAGCCCTGTGTTTGCCTCATAATTCTGTCCTCTGGTGATCTACCCCCCAGGCCTTTCCCACCCTCTCTTCTTCATCTCAGAATTTCTGTTCCTTTGATTGGTTCCCTGTTCCTGCAGCTCAGCTTCAGTCTACCTGCATGTCTCAGAGCCTTGCTTAGTGATCTTGTCTCTTTCCTTATATTGAAACCCAGCTTTCTTTGAGGGACTCTGCTTTCTTGTTGGATCTTGTTCAGTTGGTGCAGAGAATGGTCATTTGGGGTGTGGTTGTTTTGCCACACCATTTCTTTTCATCCAAAAACCCATTTTGAAGTTCATGTATTAAATTGGTAAACATTTGATATGTTGGTACTTTGACATACAGTTTTGTTGTTTTGGTCCCAGTGTAGGTCTTAAACAGTACGATTATCTTTTTAAGGAAAAATGGAGACCAGAGGAATAGTCAAAAAACAGGAAGTAGCAAAGCTGGAGTCTGAATGCACTGTACTGTGCTGTCTTTGAGGGCCAACACTGCGGGTAGATCCAGAGAGGGAATGGAAAGTGTCAATGAGATTTGTCACTTAGGAGGTCATTCAGTTCAGTTGCTCAGTTGTGTCCGACTCTTTGCCACCCCATGAACCGCAGCACGCCAGGCCTCCCTGTCTATCACCAACTCCCAGAGTTTACCCAAACTGTGTATGTCGAGTCAGTGATGCCATCCAACCATCTCATCATCTGTCGTCCCCTTCTCCTCCTGCTCTCAATCTTTCCCAGCATCAGGGTCTTTTCCAGTGAGTCAGATCTTCGCATCAGGTGGCCAAAGTATTGGAGTTTCAGCTTCAGCATCGGTCCTTCCAGTGAACACCCAGGACTCTTCTTTAGGATGGACTGGTGGGATCTCCTTGCAGTCCAAGGGACTCTCAAGAGTCTTCTCCCAATACCACAATGACCTTTATAAAACCAGCTTCAGTAGAATGATGGGAGAAAAACCAGACTGAAGTGGATTGAAAAGTGAATGGGAGGTGAAAAAGTGGAGATAGTATGTCTTGACTTAAAAAACATGGCTGTGATGGGAAGAAGAGAGCTGATTACTGGATTGTGGGAGAGTTTGCTCTTTTAAATGCTAGAGATAGTTTATGGGGAAAGGAATCAATGGAGAAAGGAGCCTTTGAAAATAAAGTGAAAGATTTGTGGTAAGAGGCATTGAAAGAATAATGATTAGCTTTGAACTGGGGAGGAAGGCCTGTCTGATTTAAGAGAGAGGAATAGGTAAGGATACATATGAGTTTATAGGGAGTTCTTTCCTGGTGTCTCTGTTTTCTGAAATAAGAAATGCTGAAATAATAGAATCATACTTTGTTGTTGTTGTTGTTTTAAGCTGTTGTAACAGCCCAAGCACTGTACGTGCTTCACAAAACATGCTTATACCTCTAATAATTCTATGTGGTAGACGTATAGATAGCCTTTACAGGCAAGGGAACAGACCCAAACAGGTTAAATTACTTGCCAAAGTCACAAGCCGGGGAGTGGCATATCCATGTGAATTCAGTATCTTTTTTATTACATAAGATCCTGTGTCTGCTGAGAGAGGTGGGGACTAAACAGACATGGGGAAGGCAGTTGGATTGGTCCTGCCCAGTCAGATCCCATCGCTTTGTTTCTCCTGTCTCTATGGAAATCACTTCCTCCCTTCCTGGGTGTGTGTGCGTGCTCAAGTCACTCAGTCATGTCTGACCCATGAACTGTAGCCCACTAGATTCCTCTACATAGAATTTCCCAGGCAAGGATACTGGAGTGGGTTGCCATTTCCTCCAGGGGCTCTTCCCAACAGGGGTGGAAACCACCTCTCTTGAGTCTCCTGCATTGGCAGGTGGATTCTCTACCACTGCACCATGTGGGTAACTCTTCCTTTTTCATGATTTATTAAAATATAGAGCAGCTATTTTGTTTTTGTCTCAAGTTCTGTCAGTATTCTGGATTTCTTTTCTGCTCGTTTGGAAAACCCTATCCTGTATTTGTTCCTGTTTCCATTTCACTTCCACCACTACCTCTTCTCGCCCCATGGTTATACTTTATAAATTGTCTTTTGGCAAAATTATTCCATCTCTGAAATCGTAAATGTTATTTCTCATATTCTTAATAAGAATTTTCAAAGGCCCTCTGAACCCTCTAGTTGCTCCTCCTCCTTTTTGGTTGGTCTGTTAGTTAACACCGTTTGTCTTTACTTCCTTTCCTAGATTTCTGCTTCCCTAATGTCACCACTGGCTGGGGGCATCTTGTCTTTCTGACTTGTCCTATAACCCTCCCTACCCCTAATCCTAAACCACTACACGTATCTGAATTTCTCAGCAAGTTTGTTGAGTGCTTTTGAAATGGAAAAACATTCACAACAAGATAGTTTTGCCATGTCTGTGGCAGCTAGACAAACTCTGCGCTCTCTATGGAGGATAGTACTTCTACTTTCTAGCCTATTCGTATTTCAGGGATGGAGGTATTGGTTTAAACCATACTGTTCATTTCAACATGTATCTGTGTATTTAGAAATTCTGTTTATGTAGGATCTCTTTAGATCATTTTGGTTCCTCTTAAAATTTTTATTCTTCTATTGACTAGGAACGGGACTTTCCAACAGAAACCGTTAAATTTGGTCCTGAAAGGATGTATATTGATTGCTGGGTCAAAAAACATACATATGACACCTTTAAGGAGATTCTCGGATCAGGAATGCAGTACCACTTACAGGTGAGTGGGTGACATCCTTTCTATATGTTTGCTTTTAAATTAGAGAGTAGTTTTGAATGTACCTCACATCACTGCTTTTGAAATTAGTTTGAATATACAGACTGTTTTCAGTATATGTTATGCACAATAGCAAATTTATTTTTGAAAGTTAAGGTGAATAAATATGAAACTGTCCTTTTTGTTTTTGTGTAGTGTAAGCTTGGTGGGGCATCTCTTTGACTGTTGGAGCACTATTGACCTCTTTGTAGGAAAGCAACTAGTTTGACATAGCTTTCTTGAATTCGGGTCCTTGGAAAACAATTTGGTCCTATGAGAAACAGAAAGAAAATAAGTGACATACGTTCATATTTATAAACTCCACATAACTTCTGTTAACCAGAATTCAGTTTATGTAGTAAAAAAAAAAGAAAACTGATGTTTAATACTGAGCCTTATTGCCTCTTTCATTTAAGTCGAATGAATTTCTTCGCAATGTATTTGAACTTGGACCCCCAGTGATGCTTGATGCTGCTGCATTGAAGACAATGAAGATTTCTCGATTTGAAAGGGTAGGTTTGGTTTTTGTTTTCAAGAGGACTGAATGCACAGAAGTGGAGCCAAAGCTTTGATTCTGCCAGGTGACAGGCATTTAGCTATGTCTCTGAATTCTATTTAGTTCTCCATGGTGTTTCAGACAGAGCTGGACTAGTAAGTATAGAAACTTTCGTCCATTTAGAGTATGGAGGGTTAAGACGAGAAATTTTTATCCATAATCCTATTAACATAGAAATTATTTTCATTTTTTGTTTCCCTTTGTTCTGTAAAGTTTATATATTTAAGGATAAATATTGACAAAAGTGCTTGTTTCATATCTGATGACTGAGCCTAAACTTAGTAAGTACCAGATTCATTTTACAGATGAGGAGAACAAATGTGCTTAGAGAATTTGTAATGTTAAATAGTGATTAATATTATTTGGCTTCCCCAGTAGCTCAGCAGTAAAGAATCTGTCTGCAGTGCAGGAGACCTGCATTCAATCCCTGGGAGGGGAAGATCCCTTGGAGAAGGGAATGGCTACCCACTCCAGTATTCTTGCCTGGAGAATTTCATAACATTTCAAAAATCCTTATTATTTTTTTTAGTAAGGTAAAATTCACATAACAAAATATAGTGTACAGTTCAGTGGTATTTAATACACTTACAGTGTTGCACAACCATCACCACTGTCTAGTTTCCAAACATTTTCGTCACCTCAAAAAGGAAGCTGAGGTTCATTAAATATTCACTGTCTGTTCACGTCTTCTTTCCTCCCATCTGCTGATAAGCAATCACTAATGTGCATTCATTCTCTATGGATTTACCTGTTGTGGGTATTTCACAGACAGAGAGTCATATAATGTGACCTTTTGTGACTGTTTTTTTTTTTTTTTTCCACTTAGCATGTTGTTGCCAAGGTTCATCCATGTTGTAGGGTGGTCAGTACTTCAGTCTTTTTGTGGCCAAAGAATCCTCCATTGTATGGATACACCACATGTTTATCTCTTTGTTCATTGTGAGCATTTGGCTTGTTTCCACTTTTGATCCTTTTAACTTGTGCTTTTTTTGAACATATACATATAAGTTTTTATTAGCGCACCTGTTTTCAGTTCTTTTAGGTATATACCTAGGAGTGGAGTTGCTCAGTCATGTGTAATTCTGTTGCTTAACTTTTTAAGGAACCACCAAACTCTTTTCTACAATGACTGCAGTGCATTTTACCTTCCCGCTAGCAATATGAGAGTTTTGGCATCCTTACCAATATCTTTTTTTGTTCTTATTTTCCTTTTAAGTTATAGTCATCCTAGTGGATGTGAATTGTTTTATTGTATGTTTATAAAATCTTTATATTTAATCACTTTGATGGACCATATAATTGATTGTTGGGCATTGTAAAACTTTCTAATAAATACTAATATTTTTACATTTGTTTCTCTTTTGGATTATTTCTTGGATAAAATCCTTGCATGGGACGATAGAGCTTGATTATGATTTTTGAGATGTATTGCCAAATTGCCTTCCAAAATTATTCTACTGTTTTTAATTATTTTCAGTGTTGAATGAATGCATGTAACTATTAAACACATATTTGACAACATTGATTTTATTATTTAAAAATTTTCTTGACATTTTATGTTTGATTATTTTTTTCATACAGAGTCGTCATGAACTATCGTGTGTTAATCTTCTCCCTCATTCTTTGTGTGTTTTAAACATATAAAGTATGTCTAAAGTCAAATTAGTTCATTTCTTTCCTTTCAGTCCGTGGTAACCCCACGGACTGTAGCCTGCCAGGCTTTTCTGTCCTTGGGATTTCCCGGGCAAGAATACTGGAGTGAGATGCCATTCATTTCCTTCTCAGGAGATCATTCCAACCCAGGAACTGAACCCTGGTCTCCTGCATTGCAGGCGGATTCTTGATACCACTGAGCCACCAGGGATGTATATGTATAGTTTCAGTAATTCTTCAGTGCTTATAAGCAAGTTAGTTCCCTGCTCCTTCCTTTCCCATTTCTCAGGATTTCATTCCAGCCTTTAGTTTTTTCCTAGCACTTTGGTTTCAGATTTCTAAGTAAAATGCTTATACAGCTATTTCTTTATTTGATAGGTAAGGATTTCTGCCTTTTTACTTCTCCCTCCACCTCCCCCCTCCCTTTTTTTTTTTTTGCTAAATCAGCATCATTGTTTACATTATAGTCACATTATAATCTTTTTTTCTTACTTTATAAGAATATCGAAAACTTTATTGGCTCACACCTATTTTCTTCTTTTCCATTTCAGCATTTATATAATTCTGCAGCCTTCAAAGCTCGAACAAAAGCTCGAAGCAAATGTCGTGATAAAAGAGCAGATGTTGGAGAATTCTTCTAGATTTTTAGCATTTGAAGACCACTTTCTAATTTCCCTTTTTTTTTTGGTAATTTCTAATGTATTTAATCTCTAGAAACAGTTTTTATCTTGGTCAACAGATAGCTTTTGTAGGAGGGGTTATATTATAATTTAATGTATATAGTATTACAGATGGTAAGCCCTGTTTATTGACTATTCTTTGTATATATAATCACTAAACATAAATGAAGTATTTGTAATGTTTGGTCATTTTCTATTTATGAAAAAAGCAAACATAAGGTATTTCACTTGATTTCATGATGAGAAAAACTGTTAGCCAAAGTTAAATTTCTTACGCTGTGATTGTCAGAAATACTGATTATAATGATATAGATACACAAAGTTTTAAACTTAAGATCTTACACAAATGAGTTCAGGATACAATTTTGGGAACTAGATCTGGAAAAGCTGCCGTTATTTTCAATTTTAAGTGGAACCTAATAATTTTGCCACTAGGATCAACAAAAGAAATTATACCATGCGACCATACAGCTGCACTTACGGGCCAATCAGTCCATCCGTTGTTCATGATGAATTAATATAAGCCAGGAAAGTTGCTAACCTTGACCACTGAGGGCAGTAACACTAATTTTATTTGCTGTGTAAGACCTTGTGCTCTTTATTTTGAAATAAAGATCTTTTCACACTAAAAGTGCTTCTTTTCTAATAGAAGAAACATTTATGAGTTTATGTATAGAGTCCAAAATGATAAAATGGGGTTGGGAGAGTAAAACAGAACTTCCTTTTGTATATTTGGAAACATGAAAATAAATGAAAAAAGAGTAGCCATATATCATTGACATTCTAGCTACTTTTAAGACCATTGTGTCTTGGTTGCCCCATGAGGTGCTTTTTTTATTTTTTACTCTATGGGAAGTTGTAGGCATTTTGACAGTGCACTAGGATTTTTTATTATAAAACTTTATGTTAAAATAACATTGCACACATAATACCTGCACTTTAGAATTTACAGATTTCTTTATATTAGTGCAGTAAACAGTAATAAAAGTGGTGGAAGAAGCATGCAAATAAGGACCAAAATCCACAGAGTTATTTTTTCTGAACTAGTCTATTCTGCCACATCTTCAACCCCTCCTGGAAGGTCTGATGCTCCCCCTGTTGGCTGCCTTATGGAGCTGTTATGCTGCTGGGAGGGTGAGTTCCAGTGCTCGGATACAATGCAATGGAAAACAAACTTCGAATCTCAAACCTGGGGTTACATGTTGTCACCTCTTTATATCCCAAGTAGTTCAGGACCATAGAGAAGAGATTGTAAGTAGTATTTTTTCTAAATTTTCAATTTACTATATATATATTTTAGAATATTGATGAATTTTTATTAAAGCAATTTATGGTGGTCGTTTAGTCACTAGTTGTGTCCGACTCTTGATGACCCCCCTGGACTGTAGCCTGCCAGGCTCCTCTGTCCATGGGATTTCCTGGGCAAGAATACTGGAGTGAGATGCCATTCATTTCCTTCTCAGGAGATCATCCCAACCCAGGAACTGAACTCCGGTCTCCTGCATTGCAGGCGGATTCTTGATACCACTTAGCCACCAGGGATATATATGTATAGTTTCAGTAGTTCTTCAGTGCTTATAGGCAAGTTAGTTCCCTGCTCCTTCCTTTCCCGTTTCTCAGGATTTCATTTCAGCATTTAGTTTCTTCCTAGCACTTTGGTTTCAGATTTCTAAGTAAAATGCTTATACAGCTATTTCTTCATTTGATACGTACGGATTTCAGCCTTTTTACTCCCCCCCGCCCCCAACCCCTGCCAAACTTTTTTGCTAAATCAGCATCATTGTTTACATTATAGTCACCATATTTTCTATTCATTTCTGAACCGGATGGTTTCCTGTGCTTACATTACTGTTCTCATAGGACATCTTGTCTTGGTTTTATACGTCATTTAACTCTTCCAGAGCAGTCCCAATAAGTTTGTAAAACTCCTCTTTAACCTGTTTGTCATATGGTCAAAGCCCAAAAGAATATTGAATTCTTTGTTGTTTCAGTCTAGACTACTTTCAGCTGATTGTACAGCTGTTGCTTGTGACTCCATCCTAGGATCTGTTTTCTACTCAAGTTGGATTCCACATCTGGACCCCATGTCTTCGCTATTAGATTACTTCCCTGTTATAATGGAATGAGTGAAACTTCTGGGAATGAGTGTGTGGGAGGTCAATTATGTTGAAACTTCATGTGTCTAACAGGTACTTTGGCTTGGTGTATAAAATTTTAGGTAGAAAACAAAACGGGATTTTGAAGGCATTGCTCTACTCTAAAAGAGTTGCCACAATGTCTGATGCAGTTTTACTTTCTGATTTATTTTGTTTTATTTTGTTCTTTGAATCTCTGTATCTGCTGTAAAAATGTGTGGTACTGTGTTTTGGTAGACTGGCAATCTGGGAAATACTAAGTTCTTGATACCACCCTCCCATCCTCCACATAGACGCATATACATTTTCTATGATCTGGAACTCCCATGAAATGTTAGAGCTGCTGGATGGAGCCTCTAGCCTTACTTCTTTTTCTTTCTGGGAGGGATTGTAACAGTTTTCAGATCTTGCTGTTGCATTATATTTTTAGCTAACATGAAATTACCTGCCTGTATTTAGCTGTGTACTTCACTGTTGCCTTCAGTTCTGAGCCTGCTTAAATTCTGTAGGGTCCATCACTTACTCAGCAGTGATGGTCCTGTGACTGTCTGCTAAGGTACGTACCAATCACTCTCCTTCCTATAGTCGATAGATTTGCTGAAATCTTGCTCAGTATTGTTACCTCCTATGTTTATTATTATGGCTCTATAACTTTTATTCTGCCTTTTTTACTGGAGTTTTGGGAGGAAGAGGTAAGCAGGTATTAATTGTATATTAAATTTATAGATGGGTGCCTTTTCATGAAATTGTTGGGTAGTTGCTAGGCAGGATAACGGGATTCAGTGTGAAAGTGCTTGAGTTATCTTCAGAGCAGTAAAATGGTGTATGATACACCAATTATTCCTTGATATTGGTTAACCTTGCTGGCTTACAGGAATTTAAGATGGTCCCTGCCTAGTAAGTTCTTTGAGGTTTAGTCATTCATTTTGAATCAGTTGGGATCTTTGACTCAAGTCTTTGATAACATATGCTTTAATTTCCTGGGAATGAGATATAATATTTGAAAGAAAAACACAGAAATAGTTGAAAATATCCCCAAATTGATCAATTCTTGTGAAAATACCTGTTTTCCTCTTGTGACTCAGAACTCTTCAGGATGTGACCTTTTAGATACATAGCAGATAAAGTGAAGTGGATTGTCTTGCTTTGCTCTTAAGTGGTTCTCCAGAAGTCTACCTGGTCACACACCATAAAAAAACCTCATCCCTCCCCCTCTGGTGTAAAATATGGTTGAATCCAGACTTTGGTGTGAGGAACTGTTAATTTCCATTTTCCTCGTCCTTGAGGGCCAAAGGGGGTGACTTAATACTTCAAGGGTTAGGTTTACAGGAGAGAGAAAAACACAGTGTTCAAAATGAGGCTTTTTTTTCTTTAAAGAATAGACGGTTTAAAACAGAACGGGTAGTTGGGAGATAAAAGCTGAACATGATGATTAAAATAGCAAACATTCTTATTTTTTCAAGAAATGTTGCATAACAATGCATTATGTGCTTCGGAGAAAAAAGTTACTAGTTACAGTCTTCATGAATTGGTCCTCAGTTATAGACGAAACTTTAAAAGGTGACAAAGGAGAGTGGGGTCCATACTAATTTTGTAGAGCAAACATTTTCTAATTTATGTGCTCAAGGCTGAGTTAATGTCTGTCTCAGTTCAGCTAGTCAGTTGCATCCAACCCTGCGACCCCATGGACTGCAGCACGGGAGGCTTCCCTGTCCATCACCAACTCCCGGAGCTTGCTCAAACTAATTTACATTGAGTCAGTGATGCCATCCAACCATCTCATCCTTTGTTGTCCTCTTCTCCTGCCTTCAATCTTTCCCAGCATCATGGTCTTTTCCAGTGAGTCAGTTCTTCACATCAAGTGACCAAATTATTGGAGCTTCGGCTTCAGCCTCAATCCTTCCAATGAATATTCAGGACTGATTTCCTTTAGGATTGACTGGCTTGATCTTGCAGTCCAAGGGACTCTCTCAGGAGTCTTCTCCAACACCACAGTTCAAAAGCATCAGTTCCTTGGTGCTCAGCTTTCTTTATGGTTCAGCTCTTGCATCCATACATGACTGCTGGAAAAACCATAGCTTTGATTAGACGGACCTTTGTCAGCAAAGTAATGTCTGTCTAGTCATGGCAATAGAGAGTAGGATTATAAAGGGTTACATATCCGTTTACCACTTAATCATTAGTATCCTGCCTAGATAGTCAATCTGGGGCAGTGGGCCTGTGGGATTGTCTCACCACAGCTTCTTTTCTGTACACTAGAGGGCACATGCTCCTTGACATGTGAGAGGGAACCACATCAAAGGCTGACATTCCTGAGAAAGGAGGATGCGTTAAAAACTCACAGAATAAAGCCTTTGAAAATGAAAGTTGATGAGATGAAGTGCTCCTACCACCAGCAGTGGGACAGTGGGTCAGTAGCCATGTAATCTCCCACCCCCCATCCCCTTTTGTAGCTGCTGGAAGCCCTGGAGTCCTCTGACCTGCCCTCATCCTGGTTAGTATTGTCACAACCTTATTCTCTTCCTATTGACTGTCATCCTCTGATTGGTCTGGAGTCTTGTGTGGTTAGCTGTCAGTGGCAGCTCCAGCCTGCTTCCCCATATTTATACATGGGAGCTCCCCGTGGCAGAATGCAGGAGCTGTGTCAGGTTCCATATCAGCCAAATAAGGACATAAATCTCCGTCCAGTAAGAACCTTATCAGTTACCAATTAAATCAAGGCATTGTAGGGGTTTTTTTTTCTTTTTAAAGCACAGTTTCAGTAATATATTTATTTAAACCTTAGACATTATTGAAAAAAATCAATATTTGGAATCTTAACTGCTTGGCTAAATTAACACTGGATATAGACCAACAGTTTCACGCTGGGGTTTATGGGCCTTCTAGGAGCACCCGTGTGCTGAAGGAAGGCAAAGAACTACAGAATTTCTATAAAGTCTTATAGTTGCTTTGAATATTCTCCCCCCCTGGCAACCCAGCAGTCAAAGCTCACGTTTTTGTAAGTAATTTGCATGCTGTTACTCTCAAGAGATTGAATTCTGATTCTTGAGGTTGGGATGTCTTTTGTTGCATGTGCTGTGTGCTTTTCTAACTTGTGATAGAAATGATTTAGACTTGATTTTAAAAATTACTTCCTGAATGTGAAGAGGCACTGACTCTGAAATGGAATTAAAGAACAAATTACCATGACTCACTCAATAAAACTTCTATTAGCTTTGAATTAAGCTCTATTATAACAATTCTGATTTTGTAGCAAGCAATACCCATGTGAGTTATTTCTGTGGTATGATACCAAGCACCTTTGGGAAAAAGTAAAGAGCAAAGCAAACTTTCATAAACAATTACATTGGTCAGAATGTTTATTAGTAGGCAGTCAAAGAATTCTTAGAAGACAAAAAGAACCAGCTGTTAGTATTGATCTAAACTGGAGAAAAATGAAATTACTTACATGTTTGCGCTAAAGGTATTAATATTAGAAAGGTTCTGGGAAATGGGTGCAGCTTTGCAGATTTGCACAGCGCAGTCAAGAAGGAGGGTCAAGTTAGAGAAGCGCAGAATTTAGTAACACTCTGGCTTTTCCAGCCGTGCTGGTTGTTCTCAGATGCCCCTCATACAGGAATGCCAAAGATAGCAACAACTGGGTGTCAAACAGCTGTGGGTCCTGCTCTGAGGGCCATGTGATCTTGTATCCATTTACTCATAGGGTCGTTTGCTGACTCTTACCGGCCATGAACCACCCCCAACTTGGTTTTCTCTTTATTTGCCATTTGCATGTTGCACTTAATTTAAAAATGCATTGAAATAGCATCTATAGTATTTACATTGTGACTTTACCCAAACGAAGATTATTCCTTTCAGAGCCCTTTTCATTCTAAGCTGTTGGTTATCTTAGTGATTTTGGATTTGATGTTGCATTGAATTACTGAAGTTGACAGCGAGGCTAGTAATTTGGAGATTTTATCAGCTGCATGGCTCTTAAGTCAGTTTTCGTGGCTATGCTTTTCTAGCTAGTCTTCTACTTCGTAAATGCTGATTAAGCCTCTGTATGAGATTTAAGCAATGGCAGTTACATTCCTAAAGGGGAAGCTAAGGCTCAAGGACGGCAAGTCAGATCCAAAAATGAAGCACATGTCAGCTACCAAGCCTAAAATAGAAGCCGTGTTTAAATGATGATCCTGTGATGGGACACAGCCTTTATGCCTCATCCAATATTAGTGCTTGGGATAGCAAAGTGCAAAGTGATGATAAAATATAAAACCCTTTTAAAAGAGTGGTTTAGAAATTTGTAACCATGCATCAGTCAACACTTTTGGTTTTATCTATGAAAGAATAAGATTTGATTGATCTCTTAGGCCCTTCTGCTCTATATGCTGTCTTTTTTTGTTTGTTTGTTTGTTTCTGGTCACTCAGAGTCATTCCCTTCAGAATGCTCCATGAAGTATATTTGGAATTCAGTATATCTAAAGTGCTTCAGTAGTATCTTATCTAAAGTATTCAGAGAGTTAGTTATTCTTGTTAATTAAAATTTCAGAATAAATGAAATGCCCTTTTAGTTTTAGACTTAAAAAAAAATTTTTAACTAGTCCATAACTTTACAAGCTCACTGCTTTTCTTAGCTAGGGTTCTGGTGGCATGTTTTTTTACAAGTAGTAATAGGTTTTTAGGCATTGCTAGGAACTTCATGGGTTTTAATGTTTTTAGAATGCAGTTTAATCTGTTTATTAAATGACTGATTACCATTTACCCTTTCTGATTTTGTTTCTCCTAACTTTAATCATATTTCTCTTTATTCGGTAGCTGGGTATTAAAGGAAATTTTTAAAATGTTAAGAGGAAGTCAATAGTGTGTTGCCATATATAGGCAGATATGAAGCTTATTGCATTGCTTTTACTAAAGTTCGGATAGATATGAGGATTTTTAACCTCAGTTTTATGTTAGTGTTCTTATTATTAACAGCTTCAAATTCTTTTCAAAATAGTGAGATTTAAATCCTAGATGAAATATTTTAGGTATTGGCTTCTAAACTTGGCACTGGACATTTGAAGAATAGAATGGGTACTTACCCTTCAGAGTGCTCAGTCAGTTGAGGAAATCAAAGAAGTAAGCAAATAAATGTGATGAAATAGTACAGATGTTATGATGGAAGAATGTACAGCATCCAGCAAGGGGACAAAGAAAAGACAGGTTGGAGGTGACGTTTGAGCTGAGTCTTCACAAAGGATTAGGGAAGGTGGTGGAGAAGAAAGGTCACACAGGGAAGGGGCAGTGATCTCAGAAGCAAGAGGCCTGCTTCCAGCTCTGCACCTAGCTAATGTGTGATCTTGGGCATTTACCTTCTGAACTTCAGTTTCCTCATTTGTGGAAAGACAAGGGGCTAAATGAGAGCATATCTAAAATCCTTTCTCAATCAAAAAATCACACATCGTTCGTTTTATGAAAAGACATCACTGTGAAAGAGAAAGCTTTGATAGCAATTGGAATTTGTCTTCCTAGAACCTTTTTTTCATGTAATTAAAATGCCACAAGTTCTCTGTTGTGCTAGAGAGGCAACTTAAAAAGAGAACTTTTCAATCTGTTCTGATTTTTTCAGTGTAGCTTGAACTTATGCTGTCATTAGAGAATATTACCTTAAATGTAAACCACAATTTCAGAATTACTGCGTAAGTGGCCAAAATCTAAGGGAGCTTGGAGGAGGAGACCTCAGAGGTCCTGAAGTTTAGCCTCCAACAGCTGCAGGATTGCTCTCTGTATCATCTTAGTTTGCTAAGATTTTGTCTTGAGGTCTCAGAGCCAGTGTATAATGACTAAAGAATACATTTAAGATATGAACTTCTAGCATATTGAGGGAGAATATAAAAAGTATAGTTTTGTATTAAAAGCCTATTCTATTAGAATAGTTCACAATATTTTCTTCTTTTAGAATCTTTATGGCCACAGACTTGCTTGGCATAATTTTGTCTTTTTATGTGTTTAAACGTAGTCTTTTTGCTCAAAGGATTTGAGAAGTCTCACCAGAATATGAAATATTTAAAAATCAATTACAAAATTAAAAAAAAAACAAACCCAGGTAAAGTATAGACAAAATTGAGAAATCTGAGCAGGAGGAAGGAGCATGTTCTATAAGCAGGGTATTATAGCATTAAAATTGTGCCACACACTTGACTCTGAGCTCCCTGATAAGCAAAGCAAGAAGAGTTACAGTGTCATCCCCCAAAGGAAAAGCTAACTTTTCTAGCCTTCTTCATCTGGCAGTCATATGTGTGGGTGGGTCTTCATGTGCTGGCCCAGCTTCCTGTGGGCTGTGATATGAAGGCCAGCTCCCCAGCCCAGCCTCTCTGGTTTAATGGCAGTGTTTTCTTCCAGGGACAATGAAACGTTCTTCCCAGGACAGTGGCTCTCGCAGCATTCCTGAAGATAGAAAGCTTTATGTTGTGGATTCCATAAATGATCTGAACAAACTAAACCTCTGTCCTGCCGGATCACAGCAGCTGTTCCGTACGTGTGCCCTCCCAGGCTTGGCGGCCAGTCCTGGCTTCTAGGTCACCTAAAAATAGCCAGCGCTGAGCTGGACCTGTGGGTGTGGTGGGGGTGGGGTGGGCATTAGAGTTGCTATTTAGTATTAGGCAATGTTTGCTTTTGCGCTCTGAATACTTGCCAGGCTTATGGGCTTTCCTGGCTCTTAAGCAGGATTCGAACTCTAATCTTCAAGAGTTCTGAGAAGTTTCCTCTGGAGTTTCTCTCCCTGGGAAGGAGTGGAGGCTGTGAGATGGCCTCCCAGAGGCTAATTCATGCCTGTTGGCTGCTTCTGTGCCCTCTGGTGACCACAGCCAGGTCACTGAGTGTGCCCACTCTCTTAGACAGGTCTGACTTCATAGCAGATTGCTGAGAAAATGTTCCACACATCTATCTAGTATAACAAAGATCATTCATGTTCTGTTGGGCAGAAAAGTCATCTTCATCTTTTTAAATTTACGAATCTCCTCAATGAACACATTAGAAAGAAGAGGGGGAAAACAAAATAAAAATATGCTAAATACTAAATGCTACATGTGTTTCTTGTCCCCTAAATATTATAAATGAGTTCTATCAGGTTATTTGAGCCCCATCTTTTCTAGTTTAAATGCTGACCTTCCAACTCAGGGGATAAATGTCCACTTGTTGATGTTTCACATGTACTCGAAACTCGTACTGTCCCAATTTTATGTCTATTATTTCTCTTCTGTATCCTTTTTGAATGCTTGTTTCTCTCTTTCATTCATTCAGAATTTCACCGGTTTTTACTACAGTTGGTCTTAATAAAGGTTGGTGTTTGAGTGCCAGCTTATGCCTTGGCTGTGATTAGGAAGGAAAAGCTGTGGAGGGTGTGAGGCAGGATGTCTTTATAAAGCATGGGACCTCTGCCCTCATCTCTCTGTAATCAAGTAGCAGAGGGTGTGGGACTGATACATAGTAGGAGAAAATACAGAAGGTAATTCTAGGATCCTCATGGTCCCAAGTTTCTATATTCATTTTTCAATTTAATTTGGGTGTTATTAAGCAAATAGGCCTTACAAAGCAGCGACCAAATGCAGACAGTTCGTGGTTTGGGTGAGCCAAGCTTAGTTGCATTTTCAGTTCAACGGCAAAGCATATAAGAGAATCTTGCTTTCAGAGCATGTCCATCCTGAAAACAACTTTAAGAAACCAAGTACATCAGGCTCATTTTGATATTGTTGTGTAACAGATGTAGGAATAGCTGGTTATTTTTATAGGAAATAAAGTTTTCTGGGAGATATCTCAGAATGCTTAGACTTTCACTCAGAGTTAGCAACCCGCAGCCAGCTGTGTTGTATTCTTGGGTCGCTTTAGGGAAAAGGGCAGTAGAGCCTCTGTCACTCCGAATCCTTAAGTTCTTTACACCACCCTACCCCCACCCCATGCAAAAGAAAATCCATGTCCAGCTACATCAGTGTTAACATGATCGTCAAAGAATTTTCCAAACAGGGGTAATAGAGATAGCTTGACCAGGCTTGTTCTTTGAATATACTAATATAAAAGAAGGTGAAACATTCTCAAAGAGCACTAGTGCAAAGACATGTCTAAAGCATAAGTCTTTTTTCAGAGTGATCAGAGGGAAAATGGGTCTTTCCCTTACATCTTTTTTTTTCTCTTTAATTTTATTGGAGTATAGTTGATTGACAACGTTGTATCTTACATCTCTAACACTGGGGACCATTCAGTTCACTGACAACCTGTATGCTGAGGAGTCCTTCTTTTGTTGTTGTTGTTTGTTTCACATCAGCTCTAGAGGAGAAACTCCAGGACGTCAGCACTGATTCAGGAAATGGAAGCCACAGTCTGTTTTTGGTGGGGCTGATCGTCGTGCTGATTATCAGCCTGGCACTGGTTTCCTTCGTGATATTTCTGATAGGTAGGTACCATTGACACTCTTCATCACTGCTTTGCCCTGACTTGACAGCTGGTTGTTTAGCTTTGCTTCCATAAGGAGGCAGTGCTTCCTGGCACCCAGTACTGCCACAGGAGGACGAGAGGGCATGGATGCCCAGGGCACCCTGCTGCTCTGGGTGGGTCACTGGGGCACACACAAACCCTCCATGCCAGAAGTTCACAGACTTGGATATTGTTTCTGTACCACTTTAATTTCTCACCCAGAGTCCCTAGCTGCTAATGGTAGGCAGCTTACCCTAGTTAATTCTGGGTTTTCTTATTCCAACACACAGTTTCTGCATGAATTTGGCCTGTAACTTTCAGTCACCCTCCCAGTTTTCCTCACTGCTCTGAAACCGGTTAGAAGCGTCAGCGGGGCTTGTGCAAGGGCCCAGAGGCAGGGCTGGGGTGTGAGCTGATCACTTGTCTATTGCACGACATGCCTGGGCTGGTGTCTCGCCTGCCCTTGCCCTGGGCCCTGCATGTCCGCCCTTGAGTGGTGGCCCACACTTTCCCACATGGCTCCTCAGCCAGGAGATCCCCCGAAGTCTAAGTGCCACTCTCTTCTCTGTCACAGGTTGGGGAGGGGTGCTGTCCACTCAATGCTGCCCTCTCCTTATGCGTGCTGCCCCGTCAGGGGAGCCCCCCGTGCTCCCTCTGAGCAGTCCCCTGTAGACCACCATCTGGAGTTACTTCAGTTCTCTCCCACACCCACTAAGAGTGGAAGAGCCTGAGAAGAGGGAGTCATCCTTGACACCCTTGTGCCTGCATCCACCACAGTCATTTCTTCTGCCCTGCAGGCCTTGTAGCCTTCACAAAGCCTGAATGAGAAGTGGAGTCCATGTGTTTGAAGTGCCTCTGTTTCACGTTCACTCAGGATTAGTGGAGGTAGCAGTGGTGGTGATGGGAGGTGGGCAGAGGGCATGACTCTCACAGCTTCTAACTGCTTTTCCTCCCCAAAACTTCATCTCCCATCCAGCTTAAAGCTCTATTTCCGGCCTAGGTTTCAGAGCTGGTGTGAGGGGGTGATGTAATTTAATTGCTTCTCTGTCACCTTGCTAATGCCCTTTTGCACTTAGAAGCTACAGTGTGAACTATCCTGACAATAACGGTGCCCTTGGATCTGATTATTCAATGGAGGAGGGTTGGCCCTGAACCTGCTGGGCTGGAAAGAGCGTGTGGATTACTCTTCAGAAATGTTATACCACAAAAGTGGATGCTGCAAATATCATCCCGCCTCACTGTCTGGGGAAATGACTGAGTTAAACTATTGGGAAATTTTAGGTATGTCTGCTATACAGGGAAGCAGCCCAGAGGGAGTGCTCTCTTTTGTGAGAAAAGACTAAGGGTAATGATAACTTAAAATGTGATGTATTGGGTTCTCACTCTCTCCCAGGCACGATGGTAAACATTCATGTCTGCTCACTACCTCATAACAGTTCTATTGTGTGGGACCTGTTGTTATTCTGGTTTTATCAATGCTGAAACTAAAGCTTAGAGAGATTAATTACTGTGTGAAGGTCCAGAGACAAGGGTGCCTAATCAGGGCTCAGAGACACCCCTGCCTGGGATCAAATACCATGTTCTTTATTACCATCTTATACCCTCTTCTATGAATAGGATTTATTTTATGTTTGCTTCTAGGGTTTTATGTTGAGGCAAAGTCATATCAAGAAACAGAAAGAAGATGTGAATAAAGAAAAATGTCTTTTTATTGGACAATTATCTGTGCCAGATGCATTAAATTCATTATCTTAAATCTTTACCCTTCAAGGTAGTGTCTAATATTTCTATTTTACTGATGAAAGGTGAAAGCCCAGAGAGTTTAACTCTCCCTGTTTATTCAGCTAATCCGAGGCAGAACTGGGATTCATACTCTGGCCCATCTGCCTCCAGAACTCCACTGCCTTTTGTAGTAATAATAAGAGGCTTCCTGTGGTTTGCAGATAAACTTTAGCCCAACCTAAGACCGGAGTTGGCACGTGCTTGCATGCTTAGTCACTCAGTTGTGTCTGATTCTTTGCGACCCCATGGACTGTAGCCTGCCAGACTCCTCTGTCCATGGGGATTCTCCAAGCAAGAACACTGGAGTGGGTTGCCATGCCCTCTTCCAGGGGATCTTCCCAACCCAGAGATCAAACCTAGTCTCCCGCATTGCAGGTGGATTCTTTACCATTCTTTACAGGCCTCTGTAAATGAACTTGGCCTGTGCTCATCTTTGAAGAGGAGATCTTTCTGCTCTCACTGGGATTTGGTGCAGATTTGTATCATTTTAACTGAAGTGTAAGAACTTATATCTGGCATTTTTATGCAAGAGAAATAGGCTATTTTACATTGATTACATTGATTAAACTATTGGACCTTGTGTTTTTGTTACAATCTCTGTTCTAAAGAGGAATACCAGACAGCAAGGGTAGATTACACAGGATGCCTACCTGCCTCTGTAGGTTTACAAGGGCCAAGCAATGTTAGATATGAGGTGTGTGGGATGTGATTAAGTATTGCCTTCATTTTAAAAAGGGTTCTATGGTCTAGTGAGTTTGAGAATTGCTAGGTTAGTAATACTCAAGGTATTTTATTTTACTTTTTGTGAATTTCCAAAATGCAAGTCAGTATATGATTTTTCTCTAATGTTTTTGCATATAGAATCCTTTTTCTCTTTTGGAATTTAATTTGGAGCTAATATATTGTGGAACAGACTTAATCCAACCATGCCTGCTACTCCCTTTTGTGTTTGACTCATGTAGAAGGTTCCAGAGAGAGGGAAGGATGTCGCGTGCTGTGGATTTACTTGTTTCACACCTTTCTCCAGGAGCGAGTGGTATTTCTTCTGTCTGGCTCTGCACCAACACACCCACGTTCTAGAGCACAGTTCATCCAAACATAATTTTCAGACACAAAGGGGAGGTGGCTTCTGGGCAGCAGTTTGTCCCAAGGCTGGAAGCTGAAGCTCTGATGCCTTCCCACATTAGTTGTTGGGCAAACTCGGTGGTGTGTCACCACCTGCATTAGTTCCTGAAAGCTATCTTGGAAAACACTTGCCTGAAATGGAAATGATACAGAGTCCACGTATTAAATATTGATTTTGTGCTGCCTTTCTTGGAAATTTTAACTGCCAAGTAGGCCTCAGAGTGCTCCACTCCCCGGCTTACTCAATACCCAGGGGCTCTATTTATTTTGGAAATATGGTCTCTCTGCTCTCAGAGTGGCTGGGGAGAATTATTATTATACATTCATTATGGACTGGTAATTTAGAACCAGAAGACCTATGGGTTGGAACCCAAAATATCTCACCTCCCAAATGATGAGTGAAAAACCTTTGCTGAGAACAGGTCTCAGAATGAGACAACAATCCCTTCTCTGGGCATAATCAGACACTGGCAGTTTTCCTGTGGTTGTTCACACAATGTATTTCTGAGCCAAAATCTGAGCAGAGCAGCTGCCAAAGGTAGTCAAGTCTGGCACAAAAGGGTTGTAAAAATAATTCACTTCATAGGAAACTTCAGTAGTTTCTCTCCCGGGCCTCTGGGCTGCATGGGCTATTGGAGCTGAGGATTTGCCAAGACGGCATCTCAGCTCCCAGCTGAACCCCCACATGGGCTCTGATGAGTCGCGATGGAACACGCTGGAAACAAGCATAACGCTGTCTATTTTTCACTTTTAAGTTCAAACTGAAAACAAGATGGAAGATGTGTCAAGACGACTAGCAGCTGAAGGAAAGGACATAGATGATCTTAAGAAAATCAACAGCATCATTGTAAAGCGACTCAACCAGCTGGACTCAGACCAGAGCTAAAGAAATGAATCGTCCAAGAGCAACTGCTAACACCTGAGCTTCTCACGGTCCAGGAAGGGTGTATGGTTTAAGAACCACCAAGGGTATTTCTGTGGGTCTTGAAAGGCTGAGTTTCAATTACAGGGATGGGAGCAACTCCAAGGCAAGGGGGGCTGGGGGCAGCTGCCAGAAAGGGGCTTGCTTTGTGGGAGTGTCCTTCAGCTTTCATGGGCTGAAGCGTGGGAGGCATGGAGGAAAAACACCAGTAGATGAGAAAGGGAACTTGGCTCTGCACATGCAGCTTCTTTTACCAAAGGAGATTTGTCACCAAAATAAGGTCACAGTGGCCAGTAAAGTTCATGGCCCCTCATGTATCTTTATGAACTCCCGGGAGAGCCTAAGGGATTCATTGAATTGTTTGTATTCAAGGGAATCAAGTGATAATTCTTTTCAATAAAGGAGATTCTGCTCAGGTGATTATACTTGACTCTTACTTCTTCAGGGATGGGGGATGGATCGACTCAGAGCTATTTGCCTACAGCTATTTGTTGATAGTAAAGTGCATGTGGTAGGGTGGGGACCAGAGGAGAGAGCCTGAGTTATTCAAATAATGTTTATTGAGCTGTTGCTTTTTGCAAACCACTGTATTCTACAGAAGTTTACATTCAAGTGGGGAACAAAGGAGATATGTAGTTATATATAGATATATGAGCTTTTTGGCTTTTCGACAGGAAAAAAAATCCTTCAGTAACCCACTGATTAATTGTGCAGAAATCTGCTAGGTTTATAGGTTATAGGTGTATTAAATTGCAGTGAGAAATTGTATATTTGGAACCTGCCTTGTTTCAGCACAAAAGGTAAGGCACAGAGTTTGTGAAATTAGACATGCTGCAATATAAATGAGTTTAAAAGTACGAATCTTAGAAAATGTTTACTATAAATATATTATGTAAGTCTGTTCTGTGAAATGTATTATTGTTCCATCATTTTGGGTTCATTAAAAACATTTGAGTTTATTCTAAAGTTATATACATACATAAAAACACATTTTGTAACAGTAAATAATGAAAAAAGCACAAGACGTTTCACCTATTCATTTTTACACTTAACTTTTTTTTAAAGTTAACTTTTTAATGTATTTATTTAATTAATTTATTTTTTATTGAAGGATAATTACAATATTGTATTGGTTTCTCCCATACATCAACATGAATTAGCCATAGGTATACATATGTCCCCTCCCTCTTGAATCTCTCTCCCACTCAAAAACATTTGTACTGCACAGTTATTTTTTTTCATTGATGTCGTGCAGGATAGTTTAAGACTCTGAAATTTGTGTTTATTGGAAAGTTATTATTGACCTGTTGACGTGGTGTGGCAGAGTTATTTGTCAAGATATGCTGTAACATTGTGTCAGAGACAGATGAGCTGATGCAACAACTCTTTAAAAACAGCCATTTTTCTTTGAACTCATTTGTTCTTGTAATGCTTTTTTCCTCTCTTTCTACCTACACAGTGGATATTTTGTGCTCAGTAATAAATGATCTTTATTGTAAGAAATTTATGATCTTTATAATGTGAAGTAGTATAGTGTCTGATGAATCATTTCATCCATCTTTTTGGATCCATCCTGTTGGATCTGCGCTGTCCTGCCTGTATGGTGTCTATGGAGCCACCATAGTCATCCACACAGCCTGGGGCACTCCAGGCACCCCAGCTCCAGGTATTTGGATTCACAGACTCACAACTTCTATTGATGGTGTTTTATGTTTTAAAATATTGCTGGCTACATGTAGTCTTCTTTTTTGCAACACAAGGATTTAAACTTGCTATTAAAACTATTATTGGAGCAACTGGAATAATCTGAATAGGGTCTGTAGGCTAGATAATGGTATTATATCAGTGTTAATTTCCCAATTTAATAATCATATCATGGTTATATGAGAATCTTTGATTTTAGAAAACACACATGGATGCATTTAAGGATAAAGTGACATTATGTCTTCAATTCCAAAATGGTTCAGAAAATAAAAGTGTGTGTGTGTATGTATAAAGGCACTATTGTAAATGTTAACATTTGGAAATTTTTTATTTAATAAAATCATGCAGCAACCTAGATGTCCATTGACAGAAGAATGGATAAAGAGGTCTTGTCACACATATATAATGGAATATTACTTAGCCATAAAAAGGAATGGATTTGCATCAGTTCCAGTGAGGTGGATAAAACTAGAGCTTGTTATATAGAGTAAAGTAAGTCAGAAAGAGAAAAACAGATATCATGTGATAATGCATATATATGGAATATAGAAAAAAATGGTATGATGAACCTATCTGTAGGTCAGCAATAGAGACAGAAGGGCTTCCTGGTGGCTCAGATGGTAAAGAATCTGCCTGCAATGCAGGACATTGGGGTTCAATCCCTGGGTTGGGAAGATCCCCTGGAGAAGGGAATGGCAACCCACTCCAGTATTCTTGCCTAGAGAATCCCATGGACAGAGGAGCCTTGCAGGTTGTAGTCCAAGGGGTTGCAAAGAGTCAGACATGACTGAGCGACTAACACTTCCAATAGAGACACAAACAGAGAACAGACTTGTGGGCATAGTCGGGGAAGGAGCAGGTGGGATGAATTGAGAGAGCAGCACTGAAACATATACCTTACCGTATGTAAAACAGGTAGCCAGCGGGAATTTGCTGTATGATGCAGGGAGCTCAACCTGGTGCTCTGTGACAACCTAGAGGGGTAGGATGGGGTGGGAGGTGGGAGGGAGAGTCAAGAGGGAGGGAACATATGTATACCTATGGCTAAGTCATGTTCATGTATGGCAGAAACCAACACAACATTGTAAAGCAAGTATCCTCCAATTAAAAATAAATTTTTAAAAAATCATGCCTTTTTCCTTTAAAAAATAGCTTTGACGTATGATTGACATATAAATTTGTATATATTTAAGGTCTATAGTGATGTTTTGACCTATGTATACATTGTTAAATGGTCATATAATTAAGCTAGTTGACATATTCATCACCTCTACATAGTTGCTATTTGTATGAATGTGTGTGCTGTGCATGGAAAGATCTAAGATCTATACTCCTAGAAAATTTCAAGTATACAATACAGTACTGCTAAACTGTTGTCACTATACCGGACGTTAGGTCTTGAGAACTTGTTCATCTTGCATAACACCCTTCATACCTTTTGGTTACAAGTATTGTCTTGGCAGTCAGGTATGGTGGTTGAGACACAGGCTGGGGAATCCAACTGTCTGATTTGTCCTGGTGCTACCATTTACTGTGGCTTTGGGGAAACTGACCTCTTTTCTCTTTTATCAGTAAAGTTGGATAATTATAAAATCTACTGTTACTATTGTGAGTCTTAAAAGAAATGATAAATGGCTTACAACAGTGTCAAAAACAAAGTACTCAATAAATGCTAGTTTTTATTGCCATTATTATTGTTAATGTTAAAAGTAGTAGATGTATAAGAGAAATAACTAAATTTAATATCTCCTGATGGGGCCTTAGGGCTAAATGTTTTTCTGCTGTGCATCCTGATCTAATCTGACCAGGGATAGTGGAGTAAGAGCTTGTTTTGGCAAAACAACTTAAGCTAATTTACAAGTTCTTTGTTCAGTTGTTAAGTCGTGTCCAGCCTTCTGTGATCCAATGGACTGCAGCATGCCAGGCTCCCCTATCCTTCACTGTGTCCAGGAGTTTACTCAGATTCGTGTCCGTTTAGTCAGTGATGCCAACCAACCATCTCATCCCCTTCTCCTCCTGCCCTCAATCTCTCCCAGCATCAGGGTCTTTGCCAATGAGTAGGCTCTTTGCATCAGGTCGTCAAAGTATTGGAGCTTCAGCATCAGTCCTTCCGATGAATAGTCAGGATTGATTTCCTTTAGGATTGACTGGTTTCATCTCCTTGCAGTCACAGGGACACTCTAAAGTCATCTGCAGCTCCACAGTTCCAAATCCTCAATTTTTTGGCACTCAGCCTTCTTTTTTCAAGCCTTCAGTTTATAAGAGGTGGTCAATATAAGACAGAGGATTGATTGGTTATTTCCTAAATGATCTAGTCTGAAGAACAAAAGTATCTGCATTTGCCTCCCTGAGTGGAGCCAGGAGTTGTCTGTCTGTCCTGGATTAATGCCTTGCGCATGAGGTGCAGTGGCAGGAGGGAGCCAGGACAGGAAAGGAAGGCAAAGGAGTAGAAAAAGAAATAGAAGGGACTGTTTAACTGACTCATGTCCTGATAGGGAAAGAGAAGGAAAGTTTTGTATGGTTTTTTGGACTTCGTATATGTTCACAAGAGGCTCAGAAAGAGATTTTTTTTTTCCTGGCAGTGGGCTCTGTCTACATGCCCTTTCTGGTGTTGGTGTGATGGAAGGATTACCATGTCTTCTGACCCCAGGGCCAATGTACTGCCTCATCCATCGTGAGGCCCCTGGGAGAACCTTGCTCTAGCTCCTCAGATGTTTCTGATTGGCAACCACCTGTGGGTGAGCTGGGCCCAGCCCCACACACCACACCCTGCTGTGACACCTGGAGACCATTGGGGTGTGGAACAGCCTGGAAGGAGGAGGTTCCAGCTTCACAGTGTGGATGCCGGCCGCAATTTAGGGAACACGGGCCCGTCTCTCTCCTGGAAAGACCAGGGTCATCTGGCCAGAACTCCACCAGTGAACTCCAGTCTCCAAAGCAAGGCTCTTGGGTAAGAACAAGAAAGCCAGGAGGGTTAAAATAATAGCTTTTTTTCTTTTTTTCTAATAGCAGTCTGTGATGGAAAAGAGAACAATTTTGGTGTGTGTGACATTTGGACTGAGGCATCTTGGGGAATAATACTGCACAAACCATTGTATTATAACACATTTTTATGTCTTAGAATGAGAATTTTAATAGAAACAAGATCTCTCTGAGTTATGGTGTATAAAATAATTTTATTCCCGCTTGAAATAATGACCCCATTTAAATTCAGTAGAGGATGAGCAAAAGAAACAGATCATCAGAAAAGATTGGTAATCTATCCCCTCTGTGAATGAATTTGCCCGGAAGAAGCTGTGAAAAGGAGAAAGAATTCTATCTTTCCACAGTGTCAGGAAATATATTTTCTTTTAAAGAGGAAATTAAAAATATTCTGATTTGAATCCATATGTCTACTTATTCTCATTTAGTGAAGATAAAAACTTCTCAGTAAATTTTTTTTATAGGGGAAACCTTACTGAAATATAATTTTGCTTTGCAGGAAGATGAAAGGATTAAAAAAAAAAACACAATGAAAAGCAACTCAGAACAAACTTCATTCCCTGTAATGAGCAAGCATTGGGCGTATACGTGGTGCCCACCTGTGTGGGCTGACACTGCAGAGGATTTAAGGGTCTAGGGCATCATCCTGCCTCCAAATGGGTTTCTGATGTGGTTTTGCAAATAAAATGTGCAAGAAACCAGTCATGATCTGTTACCATGACAGGAAAAACCAGATCCATGGCTGTCCAAGGATCACCTGGGAGACTTAGACACAGGTTCTTGGATCCTCTCTCCATGATTCTGACTTAGCAGGCAGGGGTTGGGATTGGGAATTCATGGTTTTACAAAGCTGCTGTGATGAGTCTGATGTGCAGTTTGGTAGAGTGGCTGGACAAATGATGGATTCAGTATAAGCTTGTGTTTGGATTCTGTATCTATGCATGAGTTACAGTGAGGTCTTCACCTCTCTTGACTATGTTCCTGACTTTAGAGAATTTTGTCCATAAAGTGGGAGTGTTTTGCTGCTGGTGAGAACCAGGAAGTTGATAAAGTCTTTCAGGCTTTGTTGTTTATAAGTCACTAATAAATTGTATATAAATAGGGGGACCGTCTGACCATCTGTGGTTATTAGTTTTAATCCCCTGGGAACACTACTAGTCTCTTATCAAGGACCCATAAAAGTCTTCAGAAGAATCCCCCATTTCTTCCTGCCCATATCTTTTCTCTTTCCTCTCCCTTCCTCTCTCCTTTCTCAATGTGCTTGGCTGAGGCTCCACTTTAAGGGGCCAGCCGTTCACTTGTCTGGAGGGCCAATGAAGGGCTATTCTAATAGCAGAAGATGTGAATGAGAACCCGGGAATGCTGAAGGGTGAGGAGTCTGTCGGAGGAAGCCAGACAAGGGGTCTGCTCCACTTTCTGTCCCAGGACAGCAGAGAATAATTATTTTTGCAGTAGAAGCTTTGCAGTATCAGGACCTGAGGTCTTCCTTGGAACATGAGACACATAGGCCTGGCCAGGCTGGTCGACTTTCTGGCAGTTTGTCTTTTCACAGGTTGAGAAAATGGTGATCAATCTTGATCTCAAGACACAGATTTCAGTTTTGTTTTTAAGAAAAGTGATGCTGCTCAGGGTCCTTAGCATCTCCCTGCCCTGACCCCAGTTACATCAGAATATGCCTCGTGGTCGTTTGGAATGGGACCGTCCTGTCTTGTGTATTTTCATCTGAAGACGTTTTATGGGTTCTTGGACAGAATATTGACATTTCCTGGGTGCTGAGAATCATATCTAGAAATGGTCACCCTCCTCTTTGATATAACAGCTTTAAGTGACTCGGAGTTGGTGGGATTAAAAAAAATCAATACCAAAATAGTCAATAGTCACTGAAACCAATGACAGTGATGGGCCGTGAAGTGAGTCAAGTGATTAATTCAATCTTCAGCACCTGAGGAGCAAAATTGTTGAGACAGGGACTCGACCAGCTATTAGGCGGTGAGGTGCAACTGTAAACTGCAAGGATTAAAAAGCTGTCCAGTTTAGTTGCATTTTCTGTTTTTTTAAGAGTTCATTTGGATACAACTTGTGTTACCTCTGAATTTCTCACCATCCAAGAGAATTAAACTGCACCTAGAGGAAGGTGACATTATTGATCAAAAACAAATCAGAGAAATTTTAAATTTTGTTCTTTCTCTTCTTTTGGAGAAGGCAATGGAACCCACTCCAGTACTCTTGCCTGGAAAATCCCATGGACGGAGGAGCCTGGTAGGCTGCAGTCCATGGGATCACGAAGAGTCAGACACGACTGAAGTGACTTAGCAGTGGCAGCAGCAGGGATTTTTCTGTAGACAATTGCTTTTAGGCCAGGAATGTGGGGCTTCCCAGGTGACACAGTGGTAAAGAATCTGCCTGCTAATACAGAAGACACAGAGATGCAAATTCAATCCCTGGGTCAAGAAGATGCCCTGGCGTAGGAAATGGCAACCTACTCCAGTATTCTTGCGTGGAAAATTCCATGGACAGAGGGGGCTGAGGGACTACAGTCCATGGGGTCGCAAAGAGTTGGACATGACTGAGCGTGCACTTGCCTAATGGGGAGTAGGATGTAAAGGCTAATAAGGGCAGAAAAGGCCCCTTTGGAGTGATGGACATATTCCACCTGTCAGGCTGTGGCATCTTAAATTTTCCCGGATGGAGGCTGCCAAATGCTGCCTGTGTCTTCTCCACACATAAAGAATAAATGGACTGTGGAAACAGAAGTCATGATCCTAATTTCTATTTTGTTTCTTGGCCTCCTCTGACTCTCACATCCTCTTTTAAGTTGTGAAACATGATTCATTCTTCATGCATGAATCCTCAAAGAAATGGATTGTAACAAGCTTATTCCATGAGGAATAGCCTTCCTAAATGTGGAATACTGCTGCTACAGAGCATTTATTGTCTGATGAACAAACGGGGCAGGTCAAACAATCAAAAAACAAGTTAATAATTTAATTACAGTTTCTAGAATGCTAAAAATGTCTAATGTTCCATGCCCCAAAGTGGTTTCAAATGTTGCCACAAAAAGGCTAAATTAGAATTCTATTCCACATCCTCCTCACTGATCCCACCCAACTTAGCAAACTTCTTTAATATTGACGAGGTGGGGTCAACTTCTGAATTCCTGTAAATCCATTTAGGGGCTCAAAAACTGTTTCTTATAGACTCAAAAAATAATGATGGAAAAGACATTAGCTAGCCTTTGAGGTACATTCCAGGACCTATTTTTAAACTTCGTTTAGAACAGATGATAGAAAACCCAGGTTCTTTCCAGAATGCTTGTGGCAGTCACAAAGGAATCATTCATAATTGTTTCCGCATGCCCTCAGTGAAAGCTGAACCTCCTCTGAGCCTAGAGCTTCATGTGCCGCTCTCAGATTTTGCCTTGTCTTTGTGTATTTGTGCTGTACACTTGGCATGATGTTCGCATCTGGGCATCCCCAGGCTATAACTGATGGCCCAGTAATGGGAATTTGTGTAACTGGATTAAGCTAGGATGGGTATCCAGGCTGCCTGCATTGCCTTGACTTGCAACAGAGCCAAGTGGTACGGACTAATAGGAGAGGAGGGACACCTGGTGGCAGTTGGTTATTTCGGAGGAAAGAGGACAATTTGAAGGAAGAAAGAAGGCAAGAGTTAAAATATAGTGTGTGATGCTGAAGGGAGAGTGAATGGTTGCATCAGACATAGGACAGCTGGGGGCTACACCTGGGAGAAACAGCCACCTAGCTAGGGGGCCACCTTGATGGTGGTGAAGACGGTGGGCTTTGGAATCGAAGGGCTTGCCTTTGAATCTGGATCTGTTGTTCATGAGCTGTGTGACACTGGCTGAGTTACTTACCTTTTCTGAGCCCTGGCCTCATCATCTATAAAATGAGAAAAATACCTGCCTCACAGTATTGCTGTGAAGATTGGACAGAGTGACACCTAGCACTTGTTAAGAACTTGGTTAATGAGACTGGCCATTCCTTTTCTTATTCACATAAAGAAGGTGAGTAGGGTTTGAGGTGAGGGAGAGATTTTCTGCTGACTCTAGTGAGGGGCTGTTAGTTCTTTTGGATTTGGAGAAATTCCCTGGAAGAAGCCTCTCTGACCCTGCTTTTAGGAAGGTCCACACAAGGTAACCGATTGTCAGGCCTCTGTTGGGAAGTATCTTCCTATGAAACAACAGGAATTTAAGTTCCAGTGTCTTTTCACCATGCAGACTTGCTGCCCTCCTGGAACTTATCCCTAAGAGGGGAGACAAGATTACCACACAGAAGCAAAACAAGAGATAAGGCATGGTTAAGTTTCCAATTTTGTGGCCCAGAGACTAAGAGCTGGAAAATTTCAGAGGAAGGGAGGCATCCTCCTGAGCAGACAATAGGCCGGCCATCACTCCTGGGAGTCTCCATTCCCTGGAAGGCTGGGATGGTTGGTCATTCTACCTTCAGAGAGAAGGTTGATGCCATTTGGAAGATTGCTCCAGATGGCCACCTTTTCTCTCTATAGACCTACCTATGACCTCACCCCAACTATAGCTTCTTCTCAAGACTCAGGTCAAGGTGAACTGAACTTCTATCTTTGATCCCAATCTCTTTCCTAACCTGGGACCATGCTCTGATTAGTCAATCTGTCCCCTTCCACTAGCTCATTCTTTTCCTGTAGATACCCATTTGAGACCCATTCACAGAGATCTTTCTCCCTTTACCCCTACTGGCCACTATCTTTTGTTCTTACTCGCCTTGTCTAGACTTTTCAAAATGACAGCCTACACTCACTGTCTCTTATTGTTTAACCTCCCATCCATTCCTCAAAGCACGGTGCAATCTAACACTTGCCTCTACCTGTCTACTGAAACTGTCCTCATTAAGGTCATAACAGATGACCTCATTGCTAGATCCCATGACCATTTCTCAAACTTGTTCTTTTTTCCCCAATAAATTTGTTTATTTTTGGCTGCACTGGGTCTTTGTTGCTGCACATGGACTTTTTCTAGTTGCAGCAAACAGGAGTTACTCTCTAGTTGGGGTTCATGGGCTTCTCATTGTGGGGGGTTCTCTTGTCATGCAGCATAGGCTCCAGGGTGCACAGGCTTCAGTAGTTGCAGCTTGCAGGCTCAGTAGTTGTAGCACTGGGCTTAGCTGCCCTGCAGCATGTGGAATCTTCTCAGACCACTGATCAAACCCATGTCTCCTGCATCAGCAGGTGGATTCTTAACCAGTGGACCACCAGGGAAGTCCTCAAACTTCTTAACAAATCTTTTTGTTGCATTTGACATTGTTGATCATTCCCTTCGCGAAACTCCTCACCCGCTTGACCTCTGGGTCAACACTCTCCTGGGTTCCTTCTGTACTTCTAGGGTTTCTCTTCTATTTCTTTCTAGTGTCCCTCTTGTTCTACCTGCCTCTTCATTGTTGCTGTTCCTGCTCTTCTGGATTACTTCATTTTATGTTTTCAAATGCAAACATGCATTATTTGTAGATGAATTTCTATATCTATTTCTTCAATCTAGATCTTTCTACTGTGCTTCAGGTATAGAGCTAATTACCTGTTCAGTATCCAGACTTAGATAAATTCAACATGTCCCATATAAAACTAATCGCCTTTCCCCATGAAACTTACTCCTCTTCTTGTATCCCCTGGCTTAGCTGGGAGCATCACTATCTGCAAACCAGAACTTGAGGGCCACTTCTGCTCCCTTTTCCTTACTTACCATACGCAATTTAGTCATCAAGGTTTTTTTTAATTTTGCATTCTATTAATGAATCATTTCTCATATCCATTCTTTCCTCCCCCTCCCCCCTCCCCCAGCTGTGCCCTACTTAGGGTCATTACTGTTGTTTGTCTGAATGATCACAACATCCTCCTAACTGGTTTCTCAGACTCAAGGTTTGTTTGTTTCAAGTTCTCATTCTGCGAAGTCATTAGAATAATCTTACTAAAAATGTAAATCCATATTCTCCCTGGTAAAAAATCTATAATAGTTCCCGAATCCTGCAGTGGGTCCTTACTCATAGCATGTCATTTCCACTGCAATGTCTTCATTCATGGTGTCCCTTCTGTTTGGGGGGACCTTTTCTAATCCCTCCATCTCAACACCTCTTCTTCAGATAGTCAGACTCCTCTCAGACAGAGTCTCTAAAACATTTTTGGATTTATTACCTCAGGGAGACTTACCCTAATATTTTCAGGCACCAGAAAGACTTGGAGTTGGGCACACTAGATTATTTGGTCTGCTTCCTGATAGCTGTGTGGCTTTGGGAAGGGAGCTTAACCTCTCTCCATCTTAGTTCTCTTTATAAAAGTGAAAATGAAAAAAAAAGTGAGAATGATAATCATCAACCTAATGGTATGTTTGAAGAGAAATAACATGCTTGTGAAGCACTTAGCATAGCCCTTGGCTCATAGTCAGTTTTACCTGGACACTAATCACCATGGCAATAGAAACCATGTCTTTAAAAAAAAAAAAAAACAGTTAAGGCAAAAAGGAAATTTATTGGCTCACAGAACCTGGGTCTCGGGAACAATTGCAACTAGGAATTCATAAACCATCGGGCCATCCTCCTCCTCTCTCGATCCTCTGTCTTCTGTGTGTTGGCTTTATTCTTTAAAATTTTTTTTATTCGCCTACAGATTTATCCTTCCAGATATAAGAACCATGGCAAGAGCAACTTCTGGTTTAATGTGAATGTCTTTCTTATTCATCCAGGAATCTTTAGTGTCTGGCAACAGAAGGAGACTTTCTGAATAAATGAATAAAGAAACTTCAGCTATTAGGGATGTATTTATGTACATGTGTCTTTCCTACAATTTTCTGCTTATTCATAATATTTGGGGATAATAAGTCTATTGTTCTCCTAGGCCTTGAAAGCCCACTCTCCTGTTTAATAGTGGTAGCTCTTTATTCATCAAAGGCAGATTGTGGATTCTGCAAGAAGAAAGGTGGTATAATATGGAAAGATTTGAGTTGTCAGTTGAGCAAAGAAAGACTTTATTAACATGGAGTGTTAATGTCAGCCTCTAAGGAGGAATCCACTGCTTGGTGGACTCTGACCAGGCTGTCAGAGGCTGTCTGGTCATGTCTTCTTCAAACATGTGCCTGCTGTCCTGGGGTGGGTAACTGTGGGGAAGTTCAGTTGTCAGGGAAGACAGGAAGGGGATCTTGCAGAGAAAGGAGGTGAGTGGATTGCCTTTGTTATTGCTTTAGTCTCTGCAGATTTGTCTGTTATTTCAGACGTGAGGGAAAAAAGCCACTTTGCCAAGAGTGGTGAAGTTCTTTACACTCTGAATATATTGCAGGATCAACAAATTTGTGGGTGTCTGGTGCAAAATGGAAAGGCAGGCCCCTTGTCTGTAAATTACTAAGAATTTCAAGAAGGCAACAGTAGAGCATTAAACCAAGCCCAGGGTTCCGTGCAAATGCATAGGGTGACCGCCACATTTCCTCTTTTCAAGCTTTTCCTATATCTGTTTAGTACCAGTTTCCTAGACAGAGTTTCCATTTCCAATTGTTTTAGCACTCACCTTTAGTCGCATTTTGAGTGGTTTTTGTGTCTATGCTCTTTAGCTCCATATCTACTTATTCTTTGGTCTTTACTGTTGTCCTAGTTTAAGAAAGCATTAGATCAGAGATTTATTTAGCTTAGAATTCTACCTCTGTCACTCAAGGATACTTTATGGGTGAATATAGTGGTTTTCTAGGGCTTCCCAATTGGCACTAGTGGTGAAGAATCTGCCTGTCAAAGCAGGAGACCCAAGAGACATGGGTTTGAACCCTGGGTTGGGAAGATCTCCTGGAATAGGAAATGGCAACCTACTCCAGTATTCTTCCTGTAAAATTCTATGGGCTACAGTCCATTGGGCTGCAGAGTCAGACACCACTGACCACTTACAGTGGTTCTCCAAAGCTCATCTTAGAGATTAGAAATAAGAGACGTTATGGATCTATAGCCTATGATGTTATTTATGTTATTCTCTTTAGTTACTTCTTTATATATTCTATTTTATTTTTATTTTGGACTTCCTGATATCCCCTGCAAAGCTATGACCTATATCAGAGATATAATATGTCTCCTGCAATTTGCTCTCTTTTGCCTCCTTTTTAGGAAGTTAGGTATATATACATGAAAAGATGCTAAAGTTGAGTACTCCCATCGAACTGCCTGCCTTGCTGCCCGCCCGCCCGCCCCGCCCCCCCGCAAGATCAGGAGAAGAATGTTTGCTTTTCCGTGAAGATACAGAAGACAAAAATATAGTTGTGTGTATTTTTATTTAAAAAATTCATTTAAAAAGCACATGAATTTTACTAGTTCAGTGTGTCAGATGCTTCTGCTTAGGCCAAAGGAAATTTCTTTGAAAGACATTGGTTAATGTGAAGAAATCTGAGAAAAAATTGGCAACAAGCCTTCAGAAATGGGAGATGGAATTTCTGCTTCTGATCAAGACAGAGTAGCTGGGAATGGATTCTAGAGTGTGAAATATGGAAGTGCAAGATGAATGGGGAAAGAGGACACTCTATTTCATGGTGCAGGAATCCTAAGGTGAACCAATCAAATGCTGGGTGATATGCAAGCACTGGAATATTCTAGCAGATAAGCAGACAAAGCATAACACATACCAGGCAGAATATTGGAACACCAGCAGTATTATTCTTGTGTCCCTATTGACAGATGTTTTTTTCTTCTATGCTGTCTGTAGTCATCTTGGGCTGGGGCCAGTGATGGCACGAACTAAAACTAAGAGAACATCTGGAAGATGAAAGCAATTGTGGAAAAGTGTAAAAGATCTTATTTTTCTTTCAAGGTCAATTCATGTTGATCTCGTGTTGAAATAGATTGAGGTCTCCCAGGAAAATTTCAGTGTTTTTCTTCCTCTTCTCTCTTTCTCTGCTCCATTGCCTTAGCCAGATCTTCGGTCTATAATTTCTGTGGCAAGTTTTCTGCCTTCAACATGATCTCCTGTGATAGAGTAGTCAAGCTAAATAGAGCATCAGGAAATTCATATCTATGAATAAGCAGAATTGCTGTGTGTTCACTGTAAACACGCAACCTCAAAATCTATTGAAAGAAGGGGATCCTGCTTCACAGACTTCAAGGTGAAGGTTACCTTTTTTCTGAGTTTGACTGACTCCCAGAGACAGATGTTGATGTGAGTTTATCTTGCTCAACATGTGCAGGAGATTAAAACTGTGCCTCCGGTCACCTGCTTGTGCCCATATCTTGATGTTATCAATGCTAAACACAAAAATGGAAAAAAGTCCTCACAGTGGATGGAGATCTCTGCATTTCCCAGTGACTACTTCCCACCTAAGAGGTGGGAACGCGGCTGAAATCTCTGAGGCCAAAATTTACACAATCTTTCATTGCTTACATGTGTTTTTTTAGCAGCTCATTCCCTTAAAACCTACATATGTAAACAAAGGCAAACAGCTCATGCGTTCTGAATTCTAAAAATGATCTAGAGTGAAGGATGGAGAATTTTTCCACTAGGTGGTAGGATTTTGCCATGGTCCGAAGTCTCAAAATGTGGAGAGGAGGGAAAGTAACTTGAAATTAAGAAGAGTTGAGTCAAGATAGAATGTGACAGTAATAATGACACTACACACAGATTGAATAGATGTTTTTTTTCTTGGCACAAACAGAGAAAATTACTCCTAATGCTATTCTTGAATTAAGCAAAAATAACACAATTCAAAGATTCTAAAATTTCAGAATAAAACTGGGACTTTCAAGTCCACTCTTAGGGTGTCTTAGTTTTTAGTTTATACTCTTTAATACCCGTTGAATTATTTTCCTTTTTTTTTTAATTGAAGTATAGTTGATTTATAATGTTGTGTTGGCCTCTGGTATAGAGCAAAGTGATTCAGTTATATATATGATTATGTATGCATTTATATACCTATATAAATATACTGGGTTTCCTCAATGGCTCAGTGGGTAAAGAATCTGCCTTCAACGCATTAGACGCAGGAGATGAGGGTTTGATCTCTTGGTTGGGAAGATCCCCTGGAGAAGGGCATGCAACCCCTTCTAGTACTCTTGTCTGGAAAATCCCATGGACAGAGGATCCTGGAAGCTATAGTCCATAAGATCACAGAGTTGGACAAGACAGAAACAACTGAGCCCATATAAATATATGTAATATATAAAGGGTTATATATAATTACATAATGGTATTATATAAATATAATTTTATATTATTTTCCATTATGGTTTATTACACTTGTTGAACTTTATATCATGTGTGTTTTACATATTTAAAAAATCAGTGAAAATTTGAGTCTTAATTTTTTAAAGAACCATCTTTAATGTTTTCAAGACTTCAGTCCTCTCTAGTGGTTGAGAGTCTTTTAGCAAGTATGTCCCTCCAGCATTTGCCAGAATTGGTTGTTTTATTAACAATGTCTATTTTATGTTAGTGCTTCTGAGAATGAAAACTCAGAAGACTGGAGAGAGAAAAATCTCAAAAGATAAAATTATTTACATCACAACAGTTTTCATTGATTATCTAGTTTCTTTCTAAGGAAATAATTTTAAATCAACCTCCTTTGTCTGATTACTTAAATGTTACTGTATTAATAACAATAATTATTGTGCATCCCACAAAATATGCTTCTAAACTATCGCTCTTAGTACTAATTAGGAAATAAGATAGATAATCCATGTTTTTAAAGTTTTTGCTTGGCCAAGGACTTAAAGTGTTTATATTTCCATCTGGTTTCTCTAAATAAAATTTTGTCTCTTTAGGAAAACTCCTTTAATTTTCCATATCCAGTAAATGAGGGCTTCCCTAGTGGCTCAGCTGCTAAAGAATTTGCCTGCAATGTGGGAGACTTGGTTTCGGTCCCTGGGTTGGGAAGATCCCCTGGAGAAGGGAAAGGCTACCCACTGCAATATTTTGGCCTGGAGAATTTCATGGACTGCATGCTGCTGCTGCTGCTGCTAAGTCGCTTCAGTCGTGTCTGATTCTGTGACCCCATAGACGGCAGCCCACCAAGCTCCCCCATCCCAGGCAAGAACACTGGAGTGGGTTGCCATTTCCTTCTCCAGTGCATGAAAGTGAAAAGTGAAAGTGAAGTTGCTCAGTTGTGTCCGATTCTTAGCGACCCCATGGACTGCAACCAACCAGGCTCCTCTGTTCATGGGATTTTCCAGGCAAGAGTACTGGATTGGGGTGCCATTGCCTTCTCCATGGACAGCATAGATTAGATTAAATTAGATTAAATAAGGTTAGATAATATTCCATGTTTTTAAAGTTTTTACTTGGCCAAGGAGATTAAGTGTTTATATTTCCATAATTAATAATTAATCTTTAATTTTCCATATCCAGTAAATGAATCTTCCTGATCCTATTGTCATTACCCTGTGTAACACCCTGGCCCTTCTCCTTGGATCTTTTGAGCAGCATAGAAGACTCTCTTGAAAACAGGATTCAGTTCTCACCTCAGTAGCTTTGGGTCAGGCTCTATGATTAATAATTAATTTTAAGCCTCAGATAAAGTTTGGCTAGATATTGTTTCTTTGAATCCTTTTGTGATCTAAACTCATAGTGTAATTTACCATCCAGAACCATACTCCTGAGCTTTTGGCCTTCCTGGTATCTGGATCTTTCTTCCAGGGCAGAACTTGCTTTCTTTTCATGAAAAATTCACAAATTGAAAGCCATTTTTGTAGTGGAATTGGGCTTAGTCTCTTGTTAACCCTCTCATTGACTTGAGGTGCTTCACTTCATACAGTAAAATGGTACATATGACTCACTGGGTGCATGTTCTGGACTTTTTGTCCTGTTGTATGCTGTTTTTGGAAGGTCTTCTTGTGCTCTTGTGGCACTCTTTCATGGGTTATTTGTTGAAAAATTATTATTGATTGCCTATTTTTTTTTGTTAGACACTGCATAGAGTGCTGAAGAGATATAGATACCTAATGGTCCCATCACTTCATGGAAAGTAGATGGGGAAACAGTGGAAACAGTGTCAAACTTTATTTTTCTGGGCTCCAAAATCACTGCAGATGGTGATTGCAGCCATGAAATTAAAAGACGCTTACTCCTTGGAAGGAAAGTTAAGATCAACCTAGATAGCGTATTGAAAAGCAGAGACATTACTTTGTCAACAAAGGTGCGTCTAGTCAAGGCTATGGTTTTTTCAGTAGTCATGTATGGATGTGAGAGTTGGACTGTGAAGAAGGCTGAGTGCCGAAGAATTGATGCTTTTGAACTGTGGTGTTGGAGAAGACTCTTGAGAGTCCCTTGGACTGCAAGGAGATCCAACCAGTCCATTTTGAAGGAGATCGACCCTGGGATTTCTTTGGAAGGAGTGATGCTAAAGCTGAAACTCCAGTACTTTGACCACCTCATGTGAAGAGTTGACTCATTGGAAAAGACTCTGATGCTGGGAGGGATTGGGGGCAGGAGGAGAAGGGGATGACAGAGGATGAGATGGCTGGATGGCATCACTGACTCGATGGACGTGAGTTTGAGTGAACTCCAGGAGTTGGTGATGGACAGGGAGGCCTGGAGTGCTGCAATTCATGGGGTTGCGAAGATTCAGACATGACTGAGTGAGTGAACTGAACTGAACTGAAACGTAGTCTCTGACTTCACAGATAATATCTAGCATGAGGTACCGATGAGTGAGTTGACAATGATAATAGAGTACAAAATGTTAGAATGGGAAAGGTGCAAGATGTCATAGGAGTCCAGAGAATGGGAGTCTAATCCGTACTTGGATGGCCAGGAGAGTGTATCAGCTACTTGCTGGGTAACAAACTGGATGAAAACTTAGAGGCACAATGCCACCATTTTGTTACACTCATAGAATTCGGTGTTCAGAAATTTGGGAAGAGCACAGTGGGATCAGTTCTCTGTTTCACAGTATCTGAGACCTCAGCCAATAAGACTCAAATGGCTGGGGGTAACTCAATGTCTGAGGGCTGGAATCATTGGTGTTTCCACTCACATGTTGGCACCTGGGCAGAGGGTATCAACTGGAACACCTGCATATGGGCTTCTTTGCAATAGGACAGCCTCAGAATAGTTCATGGTCAGCTCAGACCTTCAAAGGCCCATGGAATAAAAGATATTGTTGTGGCCATCTTTGGAAAATCCTCCTAACCCAGTTCCTACCTAGCATCCCATAAATCACACGTTATATTATCTGAAGGCCCCAGCTCAACAAATCAGGAAGGACATTTCAAGGGCCTAGAGATTACCTCCCAGGAGCCAATGACAAAGGCCAGACCTCTATTTTGGGTGAGGTTAATTCTTCACTACACATTGAGTTTATGGGTAGGGTTAGTGGAGGGAAAGTATGTCTGGTGATTGAGAAAACAGAGGTGCTCTTGTAAGAAACAGAGCTAGGAAGTGGATATGGTTGGGAGATGAGAACAGGAGCAGAAAAGCATGTTCCTGAATTGCACTTTTGTGTCTGGCACCAGTCCCACATCCAAGAACATTAATTGAGTTCAGAATGGCAGTGGTGGTGGAGCTGGCAACCCTGTCCCAGCAGCATGGGAGGTGGAGGTCAGGGGCTAAGGTGGGAAGTGCAGGTGATTTCAAGGCCCCCAAAGATAGACAGTGATGGAGTTTCTGGGGCACATCTTACCCTGCCCAGCAAGTCTCAGATTTGGAAAATGACCTCTGAATAGTCCTCCTACCAGGCACTTTGGGGGCAGCTGCTCTTCATAAATGCCTCTGGTAACAAACCTAATCTTTATGCAGAGCACAGGGTATACAGATCTCAAACTGGCTTCTCTTGATAACTTCCAAATAAATGTTCATTTTCCTAGCAGATCCATAATGCTTCCTGTTTACAATAACCCTTACTTTATTCGAGTCCAAATTTGCCTTTGATTTTTCTTTGTAAAGATGTTTTGGGGATGAACAGAGCTAAAAAGCCTTCCCGGGGTATGCTTCTGCTTTCAACCAAGAGAAAAATTCCCAAGCCCCTGGGCCCTCTACACAGTCTTTGAATTGCCACTGCTTTTGCCTGGAGCCTTCCTGAGGATGGCAGCAAAGCTGTAAATTAAGGAAGAACCAAAGCCAGGAATTTCAGCAGGGCTCTGCAAAGCTCTGTGCAGATGTTCCTGGAGCACTCGGAGAGGTAACAGGCCAGGCTGCTGCAGAAGCCCAGGGGCTCCTCCTCTCCTCTCCTTCTCCTGTGGGGGTGGGGAGGTGGGTGTGGGGTAAGGGGGTAGGGGAATGGAGGGAACAAAGCATCGAGTCCCTCATTCTCCTGAAAGATCGCAAAGCTCCCTGCTGTTGACTGTCTTCCATCCTTGCAGGGCTGGGCTTTCTATGTGTTTTTCCAAGTGTGGAAAGGAGATGAGCCCCCAGTATGTGCTGTTTCTCAGAATTTCCCACACTCTTAACAGAGTCTAAGGTTGGGAGGAAGGGACATATTGGGGTCCCTTCCAGAGGCCAGTGTCTCTGACACACTATCCAGCTGACCAGCCACTGTTAATATCTTCACAGTGGTGCCAAAATCACCACCTTCCCACATCCCCTCAACTCTTTTCCCAGAATTACCTATATGCAAATCTAATCAATATGTCTCAGTGAGGCAGAGACCAGATTGGTAACTGTATCGGTATCACCAAGCCTAGAAGAGAGGTGCAACCTTATCTGGCATATGGGGTGACAACCTTGCCCCTCTTGCATCCATTTGCCTCCACTTGTGCAACAAGGAGCCCCATAGGATGCTGTCCTTGAGCCTTGTTTATTTGAGAGAAACTGACAGCTATGTTCTTAGTGAGTGGCATCACCTGGGGCTAGATCTTTCACTGAAGAGTCAGTGGAGTGGCTTCACTGCCTGATTGTCATGAGAGTCATACAGAACAGAAAGGGACTATTTCCCTCCAAATAGAGAGTTGCTGGCAGGCAAAAATGGGAACCATCTACTGCTGTTGATTGATAGCAAGATGTTGGGTAAAGAGTGGAAGAGCTTCTCTCACTATAATTCTGTGCGCTGTGGCACTTGATCCAACCCCTATCTTGGATGCTGCTTCTGAAATGGGTTGAGGGAGACCCCCACAGGCTGAACTGGTGATGAAAATGGTGAAGGGAGGGTGACTTGGCTTGCTTCTGTGGGTTTGCAGATGAATTATTGGGTCCTCTGTTCTGTCTTTCCCTGCGAGTGTCTAGAAACACTGGTGTAGGGCAGGGCAGCAGCGGAGCCCAGCGACTTTCTCCTGTGAACTCTCACCACACAGACCTCCCTCGTCTTGCACATGCTGCTTCCATCCAGGGCGTGGAGAAGGAGTTCCTCCTGGGGCAATGAGGAGACACTGGATTAATCTGACTCTGTTTTTAAAGGCTTATTTTTATCAGTTGTGGGTGAGATGGAGAAGATAGTTGATGTTGTTTAGGTTTGAGTGGTAACCAGCCTCCTATTTCCATTCATGATGATCAAATGTGGATGGGTTTTCGGGGAGAAGGTAGGATGAGAGCGGGCTTACAGAAAGGAGGGGAGGGCCCGCAGTGGGAGGTGGCTCCAGGCAGAACACTTAGAGAGCAAGGAAGATTTATAGCTGTAGGTGCACAAAGTCAACAGAAGGGCGAGGAGGAAAAGACATCTTCCCAGAAGGAAAGGCCGTGGGTGGAGATGGATGGAGATGCATAAAGGAAAGAAGGTCCAATGGAGGATTTGCAAGTCAAGAGTGATTTAATAAAACAGCCATATAGAAAAAGGGATTTGAAGAGAATTGTGATGTTTGTGAATCAGCCATTCAGATAAATAATTTTAGCTGTCATGGTAGAAAATGTTCATTAGTTTATGGGGTGTACAAAGTAAAATCTAGGATGCAAAGATTAGAGATGGATGTCCCCTGTCACCTGTACTTTGATAGTCTGATTCCATAGCCCCTTAACAGAAGATAAGTTACATTTATTCTGTGTTTACTATGGGCCAGGCATGAGGCTAACCATGTGACTAGGATTATCTCATTTAATCCTCATAACAAACCTATGGACAGGCACTATCTAAGCAATTAAAAAAAAAATAATGTTATATATTTATTTATTTTGGGCTGCGCTGAATCTTCATTGCTGCTTGAGCTTTCCTCTTGTTGTGTGAGTGGGGGCGGCTCTCTAGGTGTTACACACAGGCTTCTCACTGTTGTGGCTTCTCGTGTTGTAGAACGTGGGCTCTAGGGCGTGCAGGCCTCCGTAGTTGCAGCATGTGGGCTCCAGAGCGCAGGCTCAGTGGTTACGGTGCACAGGCTTGGGTGCTCCATGGCATGTGGGATCTTCCTGAACCAGGGATCAAACCTGTGTCTCCTGCATTGGTAGGCGGATTCTTTACCACTGAGCCACCAGGGAACCTCTAAACAATTTATAGTTGGAGGAACAGGCTTAAGAGCTGGCCAATTTTGTGAAATCACAGGACTGGGTTTTGGAGCATGGTGGCTGGATTCCAGTGCCAGGGGATGGAGTCCTCTCACCCACTCCCACCTGCCTCCTTGGCCCAGTGTATGTTTCCTCGGGCTGCCATCACAAAGGACAGATCCTGGGTGACTTAGAAGAGCAGAAGCTTATTGTTTCACAGTTTTAGAGAACAGAACTCCAGGGTGAAGTTGTCAGCAGGCCCGCGCTCTCTCTGAAGGTGCTCAGGAAGGGTCAGTTCAGGCCTCTCTCCTCGTTTCTGGAAGTGTCCTGGCTTGAGTAGTGTAACTCACATCTTTACAAGGCATCCTTCCAGTGCCTGTGTCTGTCTCTTCACATGGTGTACTTTTATGAGGCCATCAGTCATACGTGATCAGGGACCCACCATCCACCAGGATGACTTCATCTGGACTAGTTGCACCTGTAACAATCTTATTTCCAAATTAGATCATATCCTGAGGCACTGGAGGGTTAGGATGTCAACGTATGGATTTGGGGGAGGAAGGGGACACAATTCAACCCTTAGCAACACCCAGGGAGCCACAGACAGGGGTCCTGCCTCCAGGCAGTCCTCTCGGCCTATTCTTGCCTCTGCCTGGGCCTCTGGCAAGGTCCCCTGTGCCAAAGAGGCAGGTGTCCCCCTGGCTCCGCTGCTGGCTCTGGGGCTCAGCTGTGGCACGTACGCTGCAGCCATGGCCTTGGCTAGATGGGCTGCAGTCGCTGCCAGGGGCACATTTGTCCTTCCCCTGCCAGCTGCTTCTTTGTCATCACCACTGTGTCTTGCTGACCTGCTGGCGAACCTCCTGCTCATCTTTGTTCTCTGTTTCTGTTCATTGTCTGCAAAATAGACTCCAAGCCTCCAAATGTATGCTTGTGTGTCTGCAATGTCCATGTAATTGCTTAATAGGTGCTTTGGGAAAATGACTTCATCCCAATTGCAGGTGCCCTGTGGTCTATCTCCCCTTTTCTGTCCATAGCCTTAAAAATTGGTCTCCCCCTCTACCTGCTACAACCCCAGGGAGGGACATGTAAACAGTATACCTGCCTGGGGGTCCCACAGTCTTTGAGAATGAAATTATCAGCCTCCTTTCTCTGTCTTTGACTAACTTGAAGAGAGGAGGCCTGTTGATCTAATTTCCTGGCTGGTTTCTATGCAGCAGCATATTGGATAGAAAACTGTGATTTGAATGACTCTATTAACTCCCCAGAAAAGCCAGCCTCATTGTTTTCCCTCATCTTTTTGATTTGGAAGTTTGCAGAGGACACATACAGTCACATTCTCCTTTCCTGTAGAATGTTCCAATCAGCAGCCAGCATAATGAAATCCAATTAATGTGTTAGGCTGTTGTGATTCTAAAAATATTTCACATCCCCTGGAGGGGCTGCGAAAATTGGAGGAATCAAGGTATTATAGCAAACTCATAATTTGCAGAGAGGTTCTTCAATCATTCTGAAGGTGGTAAATTTATTCTTGAGAAAACAAAAATAGATCACCTCTCCAAAATGAGGCTGTCCCTGAGATCCTGTTGATGATCCTTTCTTCAGACGCCGGCCCTTGCATGCAATGTAGTGATCCCTCTGTTTGGATATGTATGAATTATTAAGATCAGTTAATTAACACATTTTTCTTCTGCTGAAGTAATTAGACGAATAGAGCTCTTGCCCTCTTTTCTGGCTTCACTGGCAATTGCTCAGGGCTGAACAGAGGCAGTAAACATATTGCCACACAGATGCTAACCAGAGAAGTAATTTTTTGATTTCCATGTGATTTCTGAAGCATCTTCCCTGCAATCTAAGGCAGCTTCCACCTGGGGAGCGAAGCAGGAGGGCTGTGGGGAGCTGGAGGGGAGAGAGGGGTTGAGGAACAGGCAGCAAGTCTTCACACAAGGCTGCTGGAGAGCATCTTCTGGATGCCTGCTATTTACATGCCATTCTACCCAATTTTAGGCTTTGAATCTTATAATTTTGTGTTTCTCTCATGAAGTCTCTGTATCATTTCTCCAAAGGTTATTCTCCAGTGTGAAGAGTTATTACAGCTGCATGTATTAATATTCCAAGGTCATTTTCTTTCTGTCCCCAGTGTAGCCACAGAGTTCATAGTTGCCAGAAATTAGAATTTGGTATGTGCAAAGTGATTTTTTTCCTGTCATTTGTGTTTTCTGATTTTCTAGGTCATTGGTTCCCAAGACCAGCTCTGCATGAGAATCATCTGGGGAGCATAATAAAGGGCAGTTTCCCGCCTTCGACTCATGTTCATGGTCACACAGTCTCTGTGGACAGGGCCTGGAAATCTGGATTAAAAAAAATCTCTCAGGGTGGGACTTGCTTGGCAGTCCAGTGGTTAAGAGTCTGAGCTTCCACTGCAAGGAGCCCGAGTTCAGTCTCTAGTCGGGGGACTAAGATCCCACATGCCGCACGGCATGGCCAAAAATAAATGAATAAAGTGTATACAATTCAAGGGCTTAAAAAAAAAAATCTCCCAGGGTGAGGCTGATTCTCAGCCAAAGTCTAGGAACCACTGTTCTTTGTAATAACCATGTAAATGGCAAAACAGCATCTCTCCTGTTCTCTGCTGACATTGTTCCCGTCAGGGCTGATCTCCAGTCTAGGAAGGCCCCTTGATCCCCAGGCAAACATGCAAAGTGGCTTGGTCTGTGGGTGTTATAGGTCTTCGTTTGCATCACTTGACCTTTTTTTTTTTTTTTTCCTATGGCTTCTGCCCACCAAAACAACCAGAATTTTATGGAAATTATCTGCTGTGAGAAGGCTGGCTGACTGAGATCACGACCATAGAGAAGAAGGATAAGACATAGTTTCCAACCACCAGCCTTCCCACAGCATTAGTTTCCTCGCCTGTGAAATAGATTTAATAATAGCAACCCCATGTAACTATAAGGGAGAAACTAGTTGATGTACATAGGAGTCCTAAGTAGATTTTAAAAAACACTGTCTCATGGAAGCTGGTGATGATGATTTAGCCAAACTCTGATTGAGGCAAGGGAGCAGAATGGAGGCTGGACAAGAGAGGAGGCAGACACTGTGCTGTCTTAGGGTACATCAAGGGGACCAGCAGCATCATGGCTGGGCCATGGTAAACAGTCCGTAAGTAAGTGTCTCCTTGCAATCATTGTCTTGCTGAGGATTTATGTGGTTTTTTGATAATTTCCCCCATCTTTTATACTTCATGGTCATTTTTGCTGAGTTTAACAATATTTTGCCTTCAAACATATTGCGCATGCAGGGGAAGGTCCCCCATGGTGTGATTCATCCTAGCTTCACACCTCCCAGAATGGCCCCGAAGACAGGTCTATGAATGGGGATGATGAGGGTGGGCTGATCACTAAGACCCACCTTAGGAACTTGGAGATTGTTTGCACGGACTTGCTAGGGCTCCCAAGAAAAATATGAAGTGAGAATTATGACTGGTGGTAGGGCTCAGAGACTGTAAAGGTTAGAATTCATGATAAAAACTGATTGAAGATGTACGCAGCTTTGGAAGCTCTTGAAGACAGCAGAGTTGAAGCTAGGGCTCTGTAAGTGGGATACTGGGTCATGCTTGTTGTCAGGCAGGAGGATATCAGATTCCAAGGGCTTTGTATGCATTACCCCATTTAAGTCTTAAAACAGCTCTGAAGCAAATAAGAGGAACATATTATAAGGGGAGCATAATCTTTTATCTGTAATTCTGAAACCCCAAAATCTTTGAAAGTTTTTTTAGTAACACATTTGAATGTGAAACTGACCTGAAATCTTTTGACAGGAAAACCTGACTTGAACTTATGTGAAGCTATTTATAGTTTTGACTTATCCCAATCAGTGTTAATATTCATATGTTTTGCTGCAGCAGTATTAATGGATTTGATTACTCATCAGTAATCTGGGGACTGCATCAGACCTTGCTGTTTGTGTTGGATAAAATCTGATAAGGGCAATGTGTTACTGTCCTGTAATCCAGAAAATCTAACTTCTGGAAACATCTGACTCCACTCTGAGTCTGGGAGAAGGGATTTACATTCCATTCTCTGCTTCTATAGAAAAACTAAAGCTGAGAGAGGTGAAGTAATTTGTCTGGGGTCCCAGAGTGCCTCCATTGAGAGCTATGTTCCAACATAGGTCTGTTTTGAGCTGTTCTGCTAAAAACTGCTGTTTCTGCTTGGTTTTGAATCATGTCCCCTGAATCTCTCCTTTTTGTTACCCTGGTTTTGTGAGTAGGCCCCAGGAGGAGGGGTGAAGGTAGATGGGTGGGTGGGTGAGTATGTGTGTGTGTGTATGAGTGTGGTGGGGACTGGAGTCAAGTTGTCTCCCTTCATTACTCACATTGGTTCACTCTCCACTCCAGAAACACTTTATGTTTATCCTAAAATGGAAGTCTGATAATATTACTCATCTGCCTAAAATCTTTCAGTGCTACTGGAGAACCCAGTTCAAACACCTTAGAATGGGATGTAAAATCCTCTTTGAACTGGCACTCTCCTGATGATAGCAGCGGTGCTTAAGAGTGCAGACTTGAGCTGGATTGGGACGTGAAAGCCTCCTTTGCTACTCCCTAGCTGTAGGTGACTTTGGGCACGTAGCTATTCTTTGCCTCATTTTTTTTCTTTTTTTTGGTCTGTAAAATAGTGGTAATGGAGTCATCTACCACCTGAGGCTGTGTGAGGAGTGAATGAAAAGCAATGTAAACTATTTAGTATACACGATAAGCACTCAGGTGATCTTAGCTGTTATTATTACTGTTTCCCCAGCTTTTAAAAAATATTACCTGGCTTTATGATTGACACATGACAGTGTGAGAGTTTAAGGTGTACAGCATGTTGATTTGATCTCTTGAAACTTTTCTCTTGCTGCCTTCTTCCTCACCCACCAACTCCATGTCTTGACTCTTTCCCCAGAACATGGAAGACCACGGCTACCTCCTTGTTTTCACTAACGCTTTTTCCTTTGTCCTGTTGCTCACTGGCATGTCAACCATCTGTTTATATTTTACGACTCAGCTCAAGGGACATCTCCTTTAAGATTTTCTGAACTCACCCTCTCCTCCTCCCCCCTATCCTTTGGGCCTCCGTGTCGCTACATTTGTATTTCATGGCTACCTACAATGTTTTAAAGTTCTTCTTGGTGAGCTGATTTGTCTTTCTCTGAATTTTAAGGACCTTGAGAACAAGTCCTATAAATACATCCCCAGTCCCTGCAGAGTCTAACACAAGTCACGTAATCAATGTGTGTGGGTAAATGCGATGGAGAGAATTCTTTTCCACTTGGTAGGGATTTCTGCTTTGGATGCTATTTACAAGTAGTGGAACCCACTCTTACTCATCTGAACTGAAAAGGAGTTTATTAAAAGATCCGAGGTAGCTCACAGGATTTCCAAGAAGCCAGAGACTGGGACTGGGCTTTTTTAAGCCAGGAGCAAGATGTAAGCTGTGTCGGTTCATCGTCCTGGTGTACGTCTTCTTGCCATGCGGGTCCTGACACTGAGCGTGCGCACTGCCTATAGCTCATCCCCACTGCTGCCTCCGTAAGTTGACGGTCTCTCTTGCCCCCCTCCCTGATCCTCACCAGCAGGGGGTCATGGAGAACCCAGGTGTTGACTTCTGATTGTGTCGCTTTCTTCCAAGTTGAAATCTCCATGGATGCCCCTGATGGGTGGAGTGTAGGTCACGTGCCTATCCATAGCCTGCAAGGAAGGCTGGCAAGGGGAAGACATCTAATTGGAGAGAGCCTGGCTCGTTTACTGGGTATGACCACCGCAGAAAGGGGTTTGGAAGACGCTGAGGGGCCAGAACGCCTCATGTAGAAAGAATGGCGCTGACAGCCAGAGTTCACACCAGTGGTGGAGGGGTGGTGGGTGGACTAGGTCGTGAGTAAGAAGGTTTCCTGGGCAGCAGGAGGAGAATTTTCATAGACGTAGAGTGGGAAACTCCTAAGACTCTGTGGGGAAAATGAGGAAGACATTTGGGCTGAAAATTCTAGATCCTGGCTTTTCTCACCTGTGTTCATCACTGTCTGCTCGCTATCAAGACTGATGTCTGGAGGAGTGAGGATCATGCTCACGCATCTCAACTGCTCTTCTCTCTGAATTGTTAACCGTGAGTCATTCATTGGTAGCAAAAAAAGAAAAAGAAGGAATTATTTCTCTTCTAAGTCACTGCTATTCAACACATGTTCTGTATCTGCATTGTCCACTGGCCACACATGGATAGCACTTGAAAGGTGGCTAATGTGACATAGGAACTGAATTTTTATGTTAATCAAGTTCTTTAATTTAAACGTAAATAGACACAGGTGGCTAATGGCGACCTTGTCGGATAGTGCTCATCTAGATAATTTGACCTATTTAGGAGGGCAAGAGGTGTCCCTTTTTTTAATATGGAAAAAGTATTTTCATAACAATTGCTACTTCTTGGCAAGTAAAACCTTTATTGATAAAAGTGTTCCATAGCATGTTGATTTAGCAACAAACAAATGGTAAAATACTAGATTTAATCCTCAGCAGTGATTCCTTACTTGAAGCTTTGTTACACTAAGAATCTAAAAGCTAGAGTTGGCAATGACAGTATTTTCCAAGTAAATCACTTTGAAAAATGCTATTATTTGCCAAAACTAGAAAAAGGGTCAATATTTAGGACTCAGGCCATGCATAAGGGTCACTTTGGTGGACTTGTGATAACACAGACTGCAGGGTCGTACCCCAAAGCCTGAGATTCTGTGGGTCTCCGGTGGGACAAGAATTGATGTTTCTAGCAAGTTCTCAGGTGATGCTTCTGCTGCTGGGCTGGGGCAACATTTCAAGGACCTCTGACTTAGGAAACTCTCTGTTCAATAAAATTAAACCAAGTTTTGCCTTGTAGGGCATTTCTGAGTCTTTTATCTACACATATTACGCTGGTACTCTGAAGCTCCTAGGGGAACTATGTATGCAGCATGTCACACGCTGATTTGTTCATAAAACCCTTTTCTCACTGAGTATCCCATGGACTAGAGCTGGAAAAACACAATTCTATGAAATTCTGTTGAGTTATGAAACTAAACATAAAGCTTAGTTTCCCATTCTTCTCTTTGTCTATGCAGTCACAGAAACATTATTCCCTGGGGCTCAAATCAGAGATGGCTTTTCTTTTCTGTCTGTCCTCTCCTCACAGGAGGGCTCCTCGAGGGCCATGGCTTTAATGGTAGAGGGACACCCAATTTGACATCTCCACCCAGTCTCTTCTCTGAACTCTACAGAGTGTATCCGCTGCCTACCTGGCATTTTCATCTGAAACAGAGCACATACTGAGCTGAGCTCATGTTTATAGCTCCCCACTGATCCAGTCTGACTCTTCTCCTGGTTTCCCCTTCTCAGTAAATGGTATCACCATCTACCACATGTACTATCATCAAATTCATCGGCAAGATCTGTCATTTCTGCAAAAAAAAAAGGTGTATATAAGTATATGCATATGTACTTACATATACATGAACACTGCCATAATACATATGTGTATATAAATGTACACACTCATATATATATATATTTGTATCTCCTTGTATCTGTCGATAATGCTACATGCTAGTTGAAGATATGAGCCATCTGCAATTACATTATCACATTCTTTTTTAAAAAAATATGATTTTCTGGGCCATGCCATCCTAGAGGTTAAAGTGGGGTTAAAATATAAGAGAGGATAGGAAAGTATTTCTTTAACTTTGCTCCCATCTGTAATTGTGGAAACTCAAATGGTTCTTAGAGCTTTCCAGCTGGTTCAGGAAGATGATGACATGTTTTGCGTGTGCTCAGGAGCTGGTCCTCTCTGTCCGCCTGCCCACTCTTCCTCCTGCTGGTGTGGCAGGGTTGCCCATCAACCAGAGAGGAGCCCAGGTGCAGGTCGTTCTCCTACTTCTCCATCCCAGGGAGAGGGGAGTCCCACACTGTGCCCAGCTTGCTGTCTCTCTCTGCTCTATTGAGCTCCACCTACATTCCTCTGAAGTGGGATAGGAAAGGATACTGAACTCCTCCATATTCTCCATCTAATTGGAAATTCAGTGAAACATGTCAGATTCAGTAGGTCTGGGGTAAGTGTAAGCATCTACGCTGTCTTCATGGTAGGTAGAAGACATTTGAATTTCCTTCCCTCTGGGATTTTTGCCTAGGAGGAAACACAACCCAAAGACCAGCTCTTTCTTTCCATTTTTGTTAAAACCTAAATTCACTGAAGAGCTGGTCTGGTAGCTGACTCTGGTCCCAGCATGATTTCTTGTGAAATATTTGAAACAGCTTTCTATTTCTTCTCAATTTTCTTGCAACTCTCTCTTTAAATTAGATTCTTTGTTCAAAAATTTCTTGCTTGCCTGGCAAATAATTGGTGGGACACCATGTACCTCCCTAATACCCTCATTATCGTTAGTGACTGTTATTAATTAATTGTTTCCAAAAAGAATCCTTCAGAAAGCTTTGCTTCTTGGCAAGTACTGTACATTGCTTTCAGAATTACATCAGTTATTTTAAGAACCATTTATAGTCCATTTGGCTATGATTTATTATATAATGTTATTTATTCAATTTAAATTTCAGCACAGTGTAATAATCATGGTATTTCAAAAATATGGATATATGGATCTTTGCTTCTCTTTATATAAGTGGGTAAAAGCATAATCAGTCTTTTCTTCTCTAGAAGTGACATAAAGGAAAAATGTAATCTCTCTCCTCATGTTAGTATTTTGGGAAATGGTTTGGAAATCAGAGTTATTTAAATATTAGATGCAAATGTGCATTTTTATGAACATTTCTCCCTTTAAATGTTTAAAACATTTCTCTCCACTAAAATGTTCAAAAATTCTCATCATATCTCTTCAAAAATAATGATTAGAGGAAAAAGAATCCACTGTTTAGGACAAAAACAACTTAGAAACTTATCAATTTTTCCTGTTATCAGGAAGCTAATTTGAATAATTTTTTTAACAGTTTATTAACTGATCTAAAACTCCCATTCAACTGAGGGACTGACATCACCTGTGTACTCATTAAAGTTGAAATGGTTGTGATTATGTCAGCTTCTTTTTTCTCTCCTGGACCATTTTCTTCCTTAGAAGATAGCTCTTCCTTCCCTGTGGGGCGCAGATCTGTGCCTGATAGTCAATTGCGTGAGTGGTCAGGAGCCGTGATGCTTCTGAATTCACAGAAGACTGAGCGCTGAAATTGCCTTCTGTCCCTTCTCTTCCACACTTGATTTCCTTGTGAACTGTTGATCACATTCTACCCCAATCCTGTGATTCACAGCATTTAAACACGTCTTCTTGCTGTCTAGCTTCCCCCTTTAAAGAACATGGCTGTTTTTCTTTTCTTTCTCCTAAGTTGCCTCTGAAATTCAGAGCTTTCTTGCAGGAGACAGTTTTTCTCACAGGGAACAAGGGAGCACTTTGTACATCAAATAGAAGTAGACTCCATTGGGGTACCTGCTCACAATAACCACCCACCTCACCTTCATGTGGGAACTGTCTCCTAGTCCTCCGGGGTGGCCCCCAGGAGCCAGGCTGATGCTAAGTCTTGACTACCTCCTCTAGCATAGGGGTTAACACTTGACCCAACCTGAGTCTACTGTAGCCGCTCTCCTCAGAAAGTGAGAGGGATTCATCTCTGTGAATGAGCAGAATTTCATCTCTGTGAGTGACTTCCCAGCCTCCAGAACTGACAAGCCTGTGTCCACCTAGTGTGTGGTGTTTTGTTAGAGCAGCCCCAATGGACCAGGCCACAGGGCAACAGCAGAGCACAGAGGCACCTGCGGAAATGAGGCAGGCCTTTAGAGCCTGGGTTTGGAACTGACACACTGTAACACCAGCTTCATTTTGCTTTCCTAGTGAGTCAAGGGTTGAACCCAACACTAAGATGTAGATAAATATATTCTGCCCCTTGGTAGAACTATAAGCCATAAGGCACGTTGCATGGATATGAGGCCTGAGGGATGAATGGTGGGTAAGGAGAAGGATCAAAGCCAATGATGTAATCTGTTACACACATGAACTTTGGGTTTATCTGTGGGGTGACCCATGTACCCCTATGTGGGCTAGAAGATAGATAGAATGCATTTGCCCTGGGAGGAAGGACAAAGCAGATATAAAGAATCAGAAAGAAGGGACAGAGAACTCTGATGACTTCCCTGTCACCTATTCTAGGTCCTTTTTAAAAAATTGAATAACAGTTGCTATATAATATATGTTCAGTTCAGTTCAGTCACTCAGTTATGTCCGACTCTTTGTGACCCCATGAATCGCAGCATGCCAGGCCTCCCTATCCATCACCAACTCCCGGAGTTCACTTAGACTCGCATCCATCGAGTCAGTGATGCCATCCAGCCATCTCATCCTCTGTCATTCCCTTCTTCTCCTGCCCCCAATCCCTCCCAGCATCAAAGTCTTTTCCAATGAGTCAACTCTTTGCATGAGGTGTCCAAAGTATAGAAGTTTCAGCTTTAGCATCACTCCTTCCAAAGAAATCCCAGGGTTGATCTCCTTCAGAATGGACTGGTTGGATCTCCTTGCAGTCGAAGGGACTCTCAAGAGTCTTCTCCAACACCACAGTTCAAAAGCATCAATTCTTCCGTGCTCAGCTTTCTTCACAGTCCAACTCTCACATCCATACATGACCACAGGAAAAACCATAGCCTTGACTAGACGGACCTTAGTTGGCAAAGTAATGTCTCTGCTTTTGAATATGCTATCTAGGTTGGTCATAACTTTTCTTCCAAGGAGTAAGCATCTTTTAATTTCATGGCTGCAGTCACCATCTGCAGTGATTTTGGAGCCCCCCCAAAATAAAGTCTGACACTGTTTCCACTGTTTCCCATCTATTTCCCATGAAGTGATGCGACCGGATACCATGATCTTCATTTTCTGAATGTTGAGCTTTAAGCCAACTTTTTCACTCTCCTCTTTCACTTTCATCAAGAGGCATTTTAGTTCCTCTTCACTTTCTGCCATAAGAGTGGTGTCATCTGCATATCTGAGGTTATTGATATTTTCCCCAGCAATCTTGATTCCAGCATGTGCTTCCTCCAGCCCAGTATTTCTCATGATGTACTCTGCATATGAGTTAAATAAGCAAGGTGACAATATACAGCCTTGACGTACTCCTTTTCCTATTTGGAACCAGTCTGTTCCATGTCCAGTTCTAACTGTTGCTTCCTGACCTGCATACAGGTTTCTCAAGAGGCAGGTCAGGTGGTCTGGTATTCCCATCTCTCTTAGAATCTTCCACAGTTTATTGTGATCCACACAGTCAAAGGCTTTGGCATAGTCAATAAAGCAGAAATAGATGTTTTTCTGGAACTCTCTTGCTTTTTGCATGATCCAGCGGATGTTGGCAATTTGATTTCTGGTTCCTCTGCCTTTCCTAAAACCAGCTTGAACATCAGGAAGTTCACGGTTCATGTATTGCTGACGCCTGGCTTAGAGAATTTTAAGCATTAGTTTGCTAGCGTGTGAGATGAGTGCAATTGTGCAGTAGTTTGAGCATTCTTTTGCATTGCCTTCCTTTGGGATTGGAATGAAAACTGACCTTTTCCAGTCCTGTGGCCACTGCTGAGTTTTCCAAGTTTGCTGGCATATTGAGTGCAGCACTTTCACAGCATCATCTTTCAGGATTTGAAATAGCTCAACTGGAATTCCATCACCTCCACTAGCTTTGTCCATAGTGATGCTTTCTAAGGCCCACTTGACTTCACATTCCAGGATGTCTGGCTCTAGATGAGTGATCACACCATCGTGATTATCTGGGTCATGAAGATCTGTTTTGTACAGTTCTTCCGTGTATTCTTGCCATCTCTTCCTAATACCTTCTGCTTCTGTTAGGTCCATACCATTTCTGTCCTTTATCGACCCCATCTTTGCATGAAATGTTCTCTTGGTATCTCTAATTTTCTTGAAGAGATCTCTAGTCTTTCCCATTCTGTTGTTTTCCTCTATTTCTTTGCATTGATCGCTGAGGAAGGCTTTCTTATCTCTTCTTGCTATTCTCTGGAACTCTGCATTCAGATGCTCATATCTTTCCTTTTCTCCTTGGCTTTTTGCCTCTCTTCTTTTCACAGCTATTTGTAAGGCCTCCCCAGACAGCCATTTTGCTTTTTTGCATTTCTTTTCCATGGGGATGGTCTTGATCCCTGTCTCCTCTACAATGTCACGAACCTCCATCCATAGTTCATCAGGCACTCTATCTATCAGATCTAGGCCCCTAAATCTTTTTCTCACTTCCACTGCATAATCATAAGGGATTTGATTTAGGTCATACCTGAATGGTCTAGCGGTTTTCCCTGTTTTCTTCAATTTGAGTCTGAATTTGGTAATAAGGAGTTCATGATCTGAGCCCCAGTCAGCTCCTGGTCTTGTTTTTGTTGACTGTATAGAGCTTCTCCATCTTTTGCCGCAGAGAATATAATCAATCTGATATTGGTGTTGACCATCTGGTGATGTCCATGTGTAGAGTCTTCTCTTGTGTTGTTGGAAGAGGGTGTTTGCTATGACCAGTGCATTTTCTTGGCAAAACTCTATTAGTCTTTGCCCTGCTTCATTCCACATTCCAAGGCCAAATTTGCCTGTTACTCCAGTTTGCAATCCAGTGACTTGCAATTTTGACAGTTATACTCTGTTTATAGTTATTATAAAATATTTGCTGTATTCCCCCATATTGTATAGTATTTATATCCTTATAGCTTATTTTATACATGATTAGCTGTATCTTTTGGAGTAGGCAATGGCACCCCACTCCAGTACTGTTGCCTGGAGAATCCCATGAACGGAGGAGCCTGGTAGGCTGCAGTCCATGGGGTCGCTAAGATTTGCATACGACTGAGCGACTTCACTTTCACTTTTCACTTTCATGCATTGGAGAAGAAAATGGCAACCCGCTCCAGTGTTCTTGCCTGGAGAATCCCAGGGATGGGGGAGTCTGGTAGGAGGCCGTCTATGGGGTGGCATAGAGTTGAACATGACTGAAGCGACTTAGCAGCAGCAGCAGTATTCCATTACACATATGTATTACACATTATATATATGTATAGTATATATGTATAATACAGATATATATCTATAAATATATCACATCTTTTTAAATCTGTTCCTCTGTGGATGGACACTTAGGTTGCTTCCCTAACTTGGCAGTTGTAAATAATGCTGCAGTGAACATATGGGTGCATATAGCTTACTGAATTAGTGTTTTGTATTCTTAGGATTAAATACTAAGATGTGGAATACCTGTATCATATTGTAGTTCTGTTTTTAACTTTTTGAGGAATCTCTGTCCCTTTTTCCCTAGTGGCTGCACTAATTTACAGTTCCACCAGCAGTGTATGAAGGTTTTCTTTTCTCCACAGCCTCTCTTGTTATTTCTTGTCTTTTTAATGATAGCCATTCTAACAGGTATGAGGTGATATCTCATTGTCATTTTGATTTGCATTTCCTTAATAATTAGTGATGTTGGGCATCTTTCTGTGTCTGTTGGCCATCTGTATGTCTTTTTAAAAATGTCTATTTAGATCCTCTGCTCATTTTAAAATCAAGTTGTTTGATTTTTTGTCGTTGTTGAAGAAATTTTTTGTTTTAAGATTAATCATAGGTGGCAGCAGCCTCTGTTTAAGCAACATTTCAGCCTCAAATGTTCACTTGGAATCAATACCAATTGAAGGAAAAAAAAATTTTTTTTTTCTTTTACAACTACTACACTTTTTATTTTATGTCATTTTTTTCTTTTCTGCTCTCTCTTGAATATGCCCTAGCAACTCATATGTGGATGGATGTATTCTCAAGGGAGTGTCGACTCTCATGTCTGAAGAGAAACTAAATTTTTACTTAATACAGTACTAAACATTGTAGAATTAATGAATTGTCAAATACTCTGAAGCTTTACCATAGAACAGACTTTGGGAGGTGTATCAAAGAACTATGGATTCATTAAAATATAGTGTGTTGGGGTCCAGCCCGGGTGGATCCAGGGTAATTCGAAGGGGAGACGGAGTAGGCAAGGAAAAACTTACTTATTTAGAAATATAAAGAGAGATTAGGAAAGAATCATATAGTAGGAAAATTAGTGGAGAAAAGATGCTGAATAACTTGGTTTACGTGGAAAACCAATAAAGTTCCAAGACAAGGATCTTGTACCATCTGCATTAGGCCACCGGCGCCCACTTGAATAGCAGAGGGTGCCCTGCCTTGGGCTCCCTCTCGCGTGGGTCTTAGAAGCCAGGGCAAGTAAGTAGACTCGGCGAGCCTCCACGCCCCAGATGGGAATTCAGCCAGAAAATAGAGTAAAGAAGACACAGGGGAAACCAGTCTTTTCAGTAACTGGCCCATCCTTTATTGTTTAGGAAAGCCTTTTATACTTTTGATTGTACATAGAGATCAATGGATAATACAAAATTATGCAGCGTCAGCAGCCCTGACTCTTATCGAGACCAGGCTTTTTCTAGCTGTATACACAAGTCTTAGGTGATTTATATCATCTTCTGGCCAAAAGGCCAATTAGCATTTTATGGCCCTTTTCTGATAAAGGTCTGTCAGCCAGAGAACTTATTTGCCTTAATAGTGTTGTTCTTTTCCAAAGTCTGGTGCCACTCTCAAAAAGCACTAAATAAAGTTACATTCTTACATAGCAAGGACACAACAATTTATAACAATGAAAGAGGAAAGTAACAAAGAGAAAAGTAATTAACTAAAAAGTCTAGTGTTGCTAACATCAAAACGACTATATTCCTTTTTCCTATATTCCAATTACATTGATTAGTATCCTTCAGGTGCCTAAAAGATAAAGAATGTGGAGGCCTGGCAGCAGTCATTGACTCAACAATGAAAACTCATCACCAATATAATTTTTAGCTCTTTAGAAAAGGCTCTATATCTTTAAGATGCTTTAAGCTTTGTGCCTCTGGCGGTTGAGGGCTGTAAACTATCACAAGTTGTAAAAGTCTGGGCAGACCCATCAGGTAAGTTAGAAAGCCATCAAAGGGGTTTAAACCAAGACATTCTTTTTATATGTAGGAGACTGTTAACTGGAACTCTGAGTTAACTCTTTCCAGAGAAAGGTGATCAGGGATAGCCCCCTGTTATGTCAGAAGAGTGGAAAGCACAGTATAATAAGGCAGGCAGACTCTGGTTTTTGGGGGTAGATGTTCAGGAAAACACAGAGGGAACCCCTGAAGCCAGATCATGCCTTTGCGTATGTCTGGCTTCCTTGCTCATGACCTTTGCCATGGGCGGGATTCCTCACGCTGGCTCCCGGCAATAGTGAAGTGACTTTTTTTTTTTTTTTGAGATCACAATCTATGGTACTGGATCCAAGACTGAATTTTGTCTTATACCAGTTTTCAAGTCTTATGGGACTGGGTTCTAGTGGTAACCCTCTAGCACCCTCATTGTGGTTTTAGGGAAGTCACTTAAATTGAGGCTAGTATGTGTAAAGAGAGAAAAATGACTTTTTTATAGCCTTCTTGAAAGACCAGAGATGAACGAGTGATTACAGTGTTTTATTTTAGAAGTTTATATTTTATTGAAGAGATATAACACTGGTTTTTTCAGACAAGATGTCATTTTTAGAAGCATTTTTCTTTGTAATTTTACTACCTTTCCCCATAGGACTATTTACATGGCTAGACGTATTCTCTTGTGAGGTTTTGCTATTTCTTCTTCTTTAGATTGGCTGCCTAGCCCATCCCAAATTCAGGAAGTAATTGAGTTTTCCAATATTTTCCTCTACATACAGGTCTTCATAAAATGAGTATGGGGAAGACAGAATCTCTAAGCATTTGTCCTAAAATCAAGCAGTGCGTGTCATAAACACTCTCACTCCATCCTACTCTCTTAGACCCAAGGGTGGAGTGAGGCTTAGAGAAGCCTATTGCACATTTTAGTTTTGAAACCACTTCAGCTGAGAAATGTACATTTAAAAAGTGTGGCACACGCAACTGTGAATCCAGAACACCATGGTTTAGTTCAGTTCAGTCACTCAAATGTGTCTGACTCCTTGCAACCCCATGGACTGGAGCACGCCAGGCTTTCCTGTCCATCACCAACTCCCAGAGCTTCCTCAAACTCACGTCCATTGAGTTGGTGATGCCATCCAACCATCTCATCCTCTGTTGTCCCCTTCTCCTCCTGCCTTCAGTCTTTCCCAGCATCAGGGTCTTTTCTAATGTCAGTCTTTCATATCAGGTGGCCAAAGTATTGGAGCTTCAGCTTCATTATCAGTCCTTCCAATGAATATTCAGGGTTGATTTCCTTTAGGACTTAGTTCTTAAATGGAAAAGCAAAGAGGGAATTGTCTATAGATGGAAGAGAGAAGGGCAGAGCTTCTTGCAGCCAGACAGTCATTTTACCACATAGGGAGGTAAAAGATCAGTGTGGAGTAGATGAGGATTATGCTCAAGTCTACCCAGGACTGACTGACTGCACTCAGGCTTGCTCCAGAGTATTCTTTTTTTTTTTTTTAATTTGACTGCTCTGTGGGATTTTAGTTTGCCTACTAGAGGTCGAACCCATGCCCTATGTATTGGTAGAGTCGAGTCTTAACCACCGGACTGCCAGGGAAGTCCCCAGAATGTTTTCATATCCATCTTATCCAGTTCCCTCAGGGCCCATTTGCTCTCCAAAGTTTCAGCTCTAATCTAAAGTAACTGGCTTGAAGGATAATGGTGGCTAAACTCTTAATGGGAAAGAAATAGATCCTGAGGCCCCTCTCTCATCGCCCAAGGGAATGTTTGGCTAGCTGTAGTTCAAAGAGTTGTCTATACTTTGCGTCTTGAAGCTCTGTCTTCCTGGCACTCTGTGGCCACACAGTTGCTTTCCTTTATGCCTCTCAGGCTTTTCCTCCTGAGTCTCCTGTGCTGCTGGGTGTCTCAGGCCTTGGTCTGAGGCCATTTTCTTTTTTAATCCTAGCCTGTCATTCATGTTTATAGCACGGAACATTGGAACAGGATGTCTATGTCCATGTTCTATATTTCATTGCCTACTTTCAGACCACCACTCAGCACCTCAACTTTAACATATCCCTGATTGGACTCTTCATCTTTATCCTCCAACTTGCTCCTTTGAGTGAGTAAATGATTGAATTATGGCCTTCTGTGGACAGGGCTGTAATCAGAACTGGATCTAATGGTGAAAGTGTTAGGTAAAATCAAGGCGTTAGGTGATGTAGGGTAGTCTGTATCTTATAAACAAAACTGTGATTTATTTAAAAATCTCTTTCTCTGCCTCATATTATAGACTCAGCAGAGAGGAACATTCCCCTGTTGCCCCCTTTTCTATTTTCTCTAGAAGGAGAGCTCCTCAGAGGTTGAGATGGTAAGGGAAAGGGCGAGTGAACTATCTTTGTGTGTGTGTGTGTGTGTGTGTGTCTTAAAAGGGGCTTCCCTGGTGGCTCAGATGGTAAGGAACTCGCCTGCCAATGCAGGAGATCTGGGTTCAATCCCTGGGTCCAGAAGATCCCCTGGGGAAAGGAACAGCAACCCACTCCTGTATTCCTGCCTGGAGAATCCCCATGAAACAGAGAGCCTTAGAAACAGGAGACTTTTCAAAGGGTGGTGAAGCAGGAGAACTCACCTTGGAGACAAATCAAGACAGATTTTTGTGTGGGAAGGTTGAGATCCTAGAGGTTGAAGAGTTGAAGTGGGCAGCGGTCTACCATCTACCTGCCTTCCTGATGAAGGGAAATGGAGGCATTTCTAGTTCTGTTGGAGGAAAACATCTGGGACTCTGGGAGGACTATTGTTACCTGGTGAGGCTGCAAGGCCTTAAAAAGGTCCTGGAGAGGGCTCACCAGGAAGTACTTGGCCATGGACTGTGGAGAAGGTTTCCTTGGCCGAACTTGGGGTGGTGAGAGTGGAGTTGCCACAGAAACCAGTAGCTGCAGGCACTACCCACAGGGACTGAGAATCAGACCTCCCTCCTCATTTTTCTAGATCTTGTAAGGTCTGGGATTCCTGTATGATCCTAGGAGATGGTATCCTTCAAAATCCACAAATACCTAATTTCTTTACAGTCTTGTTGAGTAAGGAGGTGGAGTGGGCTCGAATCAGATCTATTTTGAAATATTGCTTTTGGAGGGTTGGGAGGCATTTCATTTCTATTGCATTTGTGATGACATTAGATCACCCCACATGACTGTCTTCTCTGTATTTCTGGTTGGACCCAGGCAACACATCCCTCATCACTGAAAGAAGCAAGGACTCAAGCATGCAGAATGTAAACTGGCCATGAAAAAAAAAACACTTAAAAATACTTCAGTGTCATTCTAAAGGAGAGTCTTAAATCATGTTCGTTAAATGCTAATATTATTTTATAAGTATTTGTCATTTAGTAAATTTGCAGTTTCTGTCTGGGAAACAAGCATGGTAAAAAAAGAAGAAAATTGTTCTTTTGTTCCCCCTTTTTTGGTCTGAAATCAGGACAATTTATTGGAAACACATTTGAAGCATTACTTTTAATATATTGAGAGTCTCCTTTGCCAAGGCACTGTGGCATCTGTCTGAAAACCATGGTAAACAATGTGGGATAGGGGTTGGGAAATGTGGAGACAGAGACAAAGAAGTCTTGCAGATCCCTGCACTGAAATTACTGAACTAAAATAATAGGAGATCTGTTCACAAGAGGCATTTCAAACACTGTGGAAGGGTTATCATTCTCGTATTGGCAACAAGGAATCTAGCAAAGCAGTCTAGCTCCTGGTCTTAGAGCTGCCAGGCCAGGATATTTTACCTGCTTCTTGCCATGGTCGTTTCTGTGACTCAGCCCCAGCCCAGGGGAGGGCCTGTGGACTGAGACTGAGCCTATAGCCCAGGTCATTTGTGGAGGAAAAGTGTCAGATTCTAAACTGAATGAAAATGAGATCATATGCAAAATCCCTCCGTTAGTCAGACACTTGCTAGATTATATTTCATCTATTTTTGGTCAGAGCTCTTTAGTGACATAGGGTAGAAAGCAAAGAGTTTTGAAGAGACTAAGATGATCAAGAGATCGAAAGTACAGTGAGTCCTCATTAACCATCGACCCAGATCCTTATTTCTGTTCAAAATTTACCAAGTAGAGGTATATATATATATCTTACGGGCTTCCCAGGTGCTGCTAGTGGTAAAGAACCTGCCTGCCAATGCAGGAGACATAAGAGACATGGGTTCAATTCCTGGGTCAGGAAGATCCTCTGGAGAAGGGCGTGGCAACCCACTCCAGTATTCTTGCTTGGAGAATCCCATGGACAGAGGAGCCTGGTGGGCTACAGTGCATGGGGTCGCAAAAAGTCAGACATGAAAAAGCAGCTAAGCACGCATGCACGCAGAGGTATCTTACAGATTTTATGTTTCTATTAAGATAGATTGTGGCAATATCGACTTAGCAATTAGGATAATTGCTGCTTGTGTCAATTTGGCCTTTACTAGAGCCAACAAGAAAGAGTTATTGAAATTTTTTAAAGAAAACCACCATGCTTTTACATAATTATTCTGCTTTTGGCTTAATGTAATATTACAGATGTGTTTGAAGCCCTCTTTGCACCCTTTGCAATTTTACTCCTTTTTCTTTCCCAAAGCTAAGCCATTATCTTGAAATGTGTGTGTTTTTCTGCTTGAACTACTTTAAAAACACATACTGTATTTGTATCTATAAATGTTACAATTATTTTGTTTGTAAACTTGAAATAAATGATATAGTATAAAATCATGTCCTACATATTGTTTAACTCAATAGCAGATTTTTATTAGCAGCTTTATTGAGATATAATTCACATGCCATGAAATATTCACCCAATGGCAGTAAACAATGTAATGGTTTCTAGTATATTCAAAGATATATGGAGCCATCGCCATGGTTTTTAGGATACGATTATTTTCATCATCTGAGAAAAGAAAACCTGTGCCCATTGGCTACTGCCACCCTGCTTCCCTCTCTTCTGTCCTCCTCGGAATCCAAAGCAGTCACTCACATGTTTTGTGTCTCTTAAATTTCTCTATTACGGACATTGTATGGGAATGAACTCACATAATATTTGGTCTTTTGTGACTGGTTTCCTTCCCTTAGCATAATGTTTCCAAGATATATCATATTGTAGCATATATCAGTACTTAGATCCTTTTTTATAGACGACTAATATTAGTTTCTGTGGATAAATCACATTTTGTTTCTGCCTTCATCCTTGATAGATGTTTGAGTTGTTTCCACCTTTAGGCTGTTGTAAATAATGCTGCTATAAACATTTATAAACAGTTTTTGGTGTGGACATATGTTTTCTTTCTCTTGGGTATATACCTAGGAGTGGAATTTCTGGGTCATAGGGTAACTTCACATTTAATCATTTGAGGAACTTACAAACTATTTTCCAGGGTCTGTGCTATTTTACATTCCCATCCATAGTGTATGAGAGTTCTTATTTCTCCAAGTGCTTGTTAACACTTGTTATTATCTCACTTTTTAAAGGCTAGACATTCTAGTGGGTACTGTTTATGTATTCTGGATATAAGCCCCTTGTAAAATATATAATTTGCAAATGTTTCCTCCCATTCTGTGAATTGTCTTTTCACTTTGTTCATGGTATCCTTTGAAGGACATTTTTGATAAGTTCAGTTTATTTATTTTTTTCTCATACTTTTGGTGTCGTATCTAAGAATCTACTGCATAATTCAAGGTTGCAAAGATTTACCTCTGTATTTTCTTCTAAGAGTTTATGGTCTCATATTTTTGTTTGTGATCCACTTTGAATTAATTTTTGTATTTTGTGTGAGGTAAGGGTCCAACTTCATTCTTGTGTATGTGGTTATCCAGTTGTCTCAGCATCCTTTGCTGAGAAGACCATTATTTTCCTATTGAATGATCTTGGCACCCTTGTCAAAAATCAGTTGGCCTTGAATATATATATATATATATATATATATTTATATTTATATTCTGGACTTTGAATTCTATTCCACCAATCTATAAGTATATCCTTGTACTAGAACCATACAAAGATTCATTCTTTGCTATTGGTTTCTGATAGGCTGCTGCTAAGCTGCTAAGTCACTTCAGTCGTGTCTGACTCTGTGCGACCCCATAGACGGCAGCCCTCCAGGCTCTCCCGTTCCTGGGATTCTCCAGGCAAGAATACTGGAGTGGGTTGCCATTTCCTTCTCCAATGCATGAAAATGAAAAGTGAAAGTGAAGTCGCTCAGTCGTGTCCGACTCTTAGCGACCCCATAGGCTGCAACCTACCAGGCTCCTCCGTCCATGGGATTTTCTAGGCAAGAGTACTGGAGTGGGGTGCCATTGAATTAAAGCTGTTCCAGAGCAGTGATTCTTATCCTGGCTGCACCCTGGATACCCTAGGGGAAGTTTTATAAAGATACTGATGCCTAGTTCCAACCCCTGGAAATTCTGGTTTAATTGGTCTGGGATGTAGCCTGGGCACTGGGACTCTTAAAAACTCCCCTGATGCTTCTAATGTGCAGTCAAAATTGAGAACTACTATTCGTGATTAATGCCTATATTTATTGGCCAAAAGTCTCTATTAGTGATGGGTGACAGAATACAAGTTTAAGTAGCTTAGGAAAAATAAAAAGGAAGACCTCCCTGCGGTCCAGTGCTTAAGACTCTAAGCATCCACTTCAGGGTATGTGGGTTTGATCCTCGACTAGGAAACTGAGGTCCCTGCATGACACATCCACCACCCCCAGAAAAAAGAGGAGAAAGATTTACAAGTTTATAAGATCAGAGCTAGGAATAATTGCAGCCATTCTCTACCACAGCAGTGAGCTGTCTCCAGAGACTTGTGGGAAGCTCTGAGCTCATCTTGTAATAGCTTCCAGTGATGAGAGTCTCTTTTTCCTGATAGCTCCAGCAGGGGAAATCTCCAAGAAAGGCCCTGTTTGCTTGACTTGGGTACCTGTTTGTCTCTGGACCAATCTCTGTGGCCCACGTATGGGCAGGTGATTGGGAGGAGGACTTGTTGGACAGAGAATAATTTCGACTTTGGTTAACTTTAACTTTCTTGAATATATTCATAAATCTGATAGTAAGAACAAGTCTCTAAGAGTCACAAGAGAGATGTGAAGGCATTCTTAAATATTGTGTTAAATTATGTTACTCATTTAATAAAATTGATAATTTGCTTTTCCCTGGCAAGTTGCCTAAGCTTCAGTAAAAAGATACTAGGAGGAGGGAAGGATTATTGCTGAAGCTAATATGCTGAAAGTGATACCAAGGGAGGAGAAAGGTAAGTTATCTTGTAAAAGTTCAGCAACTTGTCCTGTTTAGCTAAAGGATAAACCGTCCTTGAGCAAGAAATAGCTAAATAGTCCCCAGCAAGAAATAGCTATAAAAAACAACTTTCAAAACTTGGAGGGGAAAGCATGGGAAGGATAATAGGAAAGCTCTGGAATCAGATAGTAGATGTCAATTCTTACTAAAGATATATGCTTGATGTTAAATAAATTAATCTTTCTAAACTCAGTTTCTCTATCTGCAGAATGGAAATGGTGCCTAGTGTATAGGATCATTGAGGAAGTTCAGTATTATGCATCAGGCATACAGTAAGTGCACAATAAATGTTACCACTCACCCTTTCTATCTTTTCCCATAATAAATAATGATCATAACGATGATGCTGTATTTATAAGCAAGGTTGTAGTACATCTAGTGTACCCTGTATCGAGAAGGTAGGCAAATTTTCATGAGGTTGACGAAAAGATGGCTCAGATTAAAGGTTTAGTTCCTTAAGCAGTAAACTTTAGAAATTTCCCTTATACAAATAAGACATTGCTCTACTACTATAACATGGAGGAATTTGAGGGTGTCAAATTTATACTTCCAACAAAATGTAGTCTCTAACTTATTTGTTAACAGGCAGACTGTTTGTCAACCTTCCATGCTTTCTAAAAGTTTTCCCACTGACCTGAAGCTGCTTTGGGCCAGCTGCTGAACAGTGGGATCAACTCTTCTCTGCTTCACGGAATCCATGAGCATTCTGGCTGACCCAAGATATGAGTGCAGAAGAGGACATCTGTATCCTGAGCCATTGCTATGATGGAGGCTTCCAAGAAGCTGCACACCAGGGGCTGCTCTTGGATACTTGGGCCTGAGGTCCTAGAGAAGGACCTCACACCTTGTTCATTTCTAGACCAAACCTCACTTGGAGTGATCTGAGGAGGAAGGAACACCTGATCAGGTCTTTCTCAAACTCTCCCTTTTCTCCCATCCATTGTCTCCTTCTGGTTTCCCTGCAAGCTCTCTGGACTTCCTTCTCACCACCCCACCTCCTTTCCTGCATGCTGTATGTTTCTCTTGGTTCTCTCCTTCTCATTTACACTGATGGCGTCAACTACCAATTATGTGTGACCACTCACAAATCTATGTTTCTAGACCTCAACCCCTCTCTTGACTAGTTTTCACATATGCAACATTTGTATGCTTCCCACTGGCTGTCTCCCAAGCACCTCTAACTCAGCATCGTTTTCATCTTTGCTTCCTCTCAGCCAAACTTGTATTTCCAGTGCAGTGAAAGGCATGTCTATTTACTGGTCATATAACCTGGAAACCTGGAAAGTCATCCCTCTCCCTGTTTCCATCCAATGTAATTAATAATACTAGTAGCTGATATTTCTGCCAGTATTACCAAGCTAGAATTATTAATAATACAGAGCCATAATTCCCTGGATCCAGAGTCCTGCTTTTATTCTCTTTTCTTTAACTGCCAGTCAGTTCTCAGGTCTTACTGACTTTACCTGGATACTATATTTTAGATCCTTCTTCTTAATGTCTGACATATTTGGCCTGTCCTTTCCATCCCACTCTTAATGCCTTAATCCAGTCCTCTAAATGGTCTCTGTGCTCTGTCTTATCCTCTTTCAACTCTGTCCACATTGTAGCAAGATTTGAACCCCTTTCTGAGACTGACTGCAAACCAAGTGAGCCTTTGGCATTTACCCCCCTGTATTAGACTACTCCTTCATACACTCTCAAAGCAGCGTATCATGCAATACTTTACTCATCTTCTCTTTCATTCTACAACCCCAGTATGATGAACATTTTAATTCTTTCTTTTATAAGGCTCAGATGGTAAAGAATCTGCCTGTAATGCAGGAAACTAGAGTTCTGATCCCTGAGTTGGAAAGATCCCCTAGAGAAGGAAATGGCAACCCACTCCAGTATTCTGGCCTGGAAAATCCCGTCGACAGAGGAGCCTGGCAAGCTTCAGTCCGTGGGGTCCTAAAGAGCTGGAGACGACAGTGACTTTCACTTTCAAGCAATTGACACAGTAGTTCATCAGCTGTTCTTTCAGAGCTCAGTCTCACCATATTTAGTATTCACAGAGGGTTCATTTCAGCTTTCCTCAGTACCTTGCTGAGTTCTTCCCGGCTACAGCTCTCGTTGACAGAGATAAGTGCTGTGGTGCCAGGGAATAGGTGAAAAATGGTCTCATAATCTTTATCGACACAGGGATTGACATGCTACATTACCATGGGAAGGAGGACTCAGTTGAGAGCTTTGGAGGAGCTGGTGCTAAGTACAGATAGGCTGATTTTCAAGTAGAAATGTGTGCTGTATATGTGAATCTTCCCCACAGAGCTATCATGGTTAACAGGGTCATAAGATCCTCGATAACCAATAACAAGCTATGCTGTTTGGCAAACTGAGGTAAACAGACTCCTTTCTTTAGAAAAAAAATTAAGATGAACAAAAGTTTGCCAGAATTTGGTAATTTGCTACAATGTGGCCTGACTTTTAATGAGCTATAAAAATCCATTACATGTTACCAATTATTTTCTTGAGGATTTATGGAATGTGTAGGATCTTAGAAACCAGACTATTTGAATAATTAACAGACATAGACTACAAAATTCAAAAAGTGAAAAAAAAAAAAAGTATTATAAAAATTGTCTCTCCCCCAGAGGTAAACCTGTTAACAGTTTCTTGTGTTTTCAGAGATAGTCTATCACAAGATAAATTCTGAAAGATTTTTTTAAATCAAAACAAGCATATCCATTTCTCTAATACCTAATGGGTTGCCTGGTTTTTAATAGGTATTCTATAAATGCTGATTAAAGGAAACTGTTTCTGAGTAATGGTTTAGTAAATTTCATGAAAGTATTTTTTCAAGTTAAAATTTCCCTTTGGTCATCACATAACAAAAACAACACAAAATTAAGCAATGATATGATAAAGTGAAAAAGAGATGTGTACAGTCTGAATTGCTTTATTACAAACCAAAAGCTAACATCATATTCAACAATGAAAGGTTTGAGATTTCACGCTAATACCAGGAACAAGACAAGGAGGCTCACCCTCACCACTCTAATTCAACACAGTACTGGAATTCCTAGCCAGAACAATGAGGTTAAAAAATAAAAAAGGTTTAAAAGTCATCCAAATCAAAAAGGAAAAAGTAAAATTATCTCTCTCTGCAGATGGTGTAATCCTTTTTGCTATTATTATTTTTGATTGCAAGGAGTCTTTGTTGCTACGTGGAGTTTCTCCAGTTGCGCACATAGGCTACTCATTGTGGGGGCTTCTCATTGCACGGGCTTCTCATTGCGTGGGGTTCTCATTGCGGGGGCTTCTCATTGCGGGGGCTTCTCATTGCGGGGGCTTCTCATTGCACGGGCTTCTCATTGCGGGGGCTTCTCATTGCGGGGGCTTCTCATTGTGGGGGCTTCTCATTGTGGGGGCTTCTCATTGCATGGGCTTCTCATTGCGTGGGCTTCTCTTGCGGAGCACAGGCTCCAGGCACATGGGCTTCAGTAGCTGCAGCACACATCTTTCCAAAGAATGTATCCAAATGGCCAACAGGCACACAGAAAGATGTTCAACATCACTGATTACCAGGGAAATGCAAACAAAACCACAATGAGGTATTACTTCACACCTGTTAGAATGGCTGTCATAAAAAAGACAAGAGATAACAGGTGTTGGTGAGGATGTAGAGAAAAGAGAACCCTTGTACACTGCTGGTGGGAATGTAAGTTGATGTAGCTACTCTGGAAGACAATACAGAGTTTCCTCAAAATATTAAAAATAGAGCTACTGCTATGATTCAGCAATCCCACTTCTGGGTATATATTTGAAGGAAGTGAAACTACTCTCTTGAATAGATATCTCCACACCTGTGTTCATTACAGCATTACTTAAAATAGTCAAGACATAAAAGCAACCTAAGTGTCTAATGATGAATGAATGGATAAAGAAAATGTAGTGTGTGTGCATGCACACACACATGCACACACACACACTATGGAATAATATTCAGCTACAAAAAAGAAAACCCTCCTTTTTTGTGACTATGGATAGTTTTTATGGACATTTTACTAAGTGAAATAAATCAGACAGAGAAAGACAAATACTAATTGATATTACTTACAGTGGACTCTAAAAAGGCAAACTTATAGAAATAAAAAGTAGAATGGTGGTTGCCAGGGTTGGGTTCAGACAAGTGGGAGAAAGGGGAATCTTGGCCAAAGGGTACAAACTTCCAGCTGTAAAATGAATAGATTTGGGGGAGCTGATGAATAGCATGGTGACTATAATTAGCAATACTCTGTCATATACTTGAAAGTTGTTAAGACTTAGATATTAAATATCACCACACACACAATTATTTGAGGTGATGGGTGTATTAACTAATCTTATTTGGGGATCATTTAACAACATGTATCTATATCCAGTCATCACATTGTACACCTTAAATTTATGTGTGTTATATGTCAATAATATCTCGGTGAGGCTGAAACAAACACCTTTCAGAGGAGCCAAAGACTTTAACGTAAAAAATAAAACAATGAAAGTCACAGAAGAAAACATGAGAGAGAACCTCCTAGGGGATAGGGAGTGAAGGAGACTCTTTGCACCATAGTTTTTTTGTACTTTATGGATGTTGTGTTACATGTATATGTATTGCCTAGTCAAATGCTTTCTAATAAAATAATTAAGAGAGTTCAGAAACAGAACTCTCTCAGTTCTGTTGGTATACTCTTAGATTTCTCTGGGATTGCTTGATCATATGGTAGTTTTATTCCTAGCTTTTTACAGAAATCACATAGTTCTCCATAGTGGATGTATTAGTATACATTGCCACCAACTGTGTGAGAGGACTCCCTTTTTTCCATATCCCCTCCAGCATTTATTGTTTGTAGATTTTTTGATGATGGCCATTCTGCCCAGTGTGAGGTGATACCTCATTGTAGTAACTGTCTTAATTCTAATAGTATATAAATAGAAATATATATACGTTCAAGTGATTTTTGACAAGCATGCTAATGCAATTCAGTGCTGGAAAGAAAAGATGCCTTTCAACAAATGCTAAAGCTATTGAATATCCATGTGGAAAAATAGTAAAGTCCATCCTAAAACCTCAAACCATACAACATTTTATTAAATTTTCATTTTCAATTGGAAGATAATTGCTTTACAATGTTGTGTTGGTTTACACCATACATCAATGCAAATCAGCCATAGGATACATATGTCCCCTCCCTCTTGAAGCTCCTTCCCACCCACCACCCCATCCCATCCCTCTAGGTTGTTACAGAGCGCTGAGCTGAGCTCCTTGGTTATACAGCAGCTTTGCACCAGGTGTCTATCTCACATGTGGTAAGGTGTATGTTTCAGCGCTATCCTCTCAATGTGTCTCATCCTCTCCTTCCCCCACTGTATCCGCAAGTCTGTTCTCCGTGTCTGAGTCTCTCTTCCTCCCCTGAAAATAGGTTCATCAGTACCCTATACCTGCGTTATTATTATATAGTATTTGTTTCTTTCTTTCTGACTGACTTCACTCTGTTATGATAGGCTGTAGGCTCTCCACCTCACTAGAACTGACTCAAATGCATTCTTTTTTATGGCCGAGTAATATTCCATTGTATAAATGTACCACAACTTCTTTATCCACTCATCTGTTGATGGGCATCTAGGTTGCTTCCATGTCCTAGCTATTGGAAATAGTGTTTCAATAACATTGGGGGACATGTGTCTTTTTCAGTTATGGTTTTCTCAGGGTATATACCCAGTAGTGGGATTGCTAAATCATATGGTAGTTTTATTCCTAGCTTTTTAAAGAAATCTCCACATAGTCCTCAATAGTGGATGTATCAATTTACCTTCCCACCAACTGTGTGAGAGGGTTCCGTTTTCTCTACATCCTTTCCAGTATTTACTGTTCGTAGATTTTTTGATGATGGCCATTCTGACCAGTGTGAGGTGATTCCTTTTTGTAGTTTTGATTTGCATTTCTCTAATAATGAGCACTGTTGAACATTTTTTTCGTTTGTTGGCCTCCTGCATGCCTTTTTTGAAGAAATATCCGTTTAGGTCTTCTGTCCATTAAAAAAACATATTTATTTGGTTGCACCAGGTCTTAGTTGTGGCATGTGGGATTTAGTTCCCTGACCAGGGATCAACCTGGGCCTGCTGCATTGGGAGTGCAGAGTCTTAGCCACTGGACCACCAGGAAAGTCCCCTTCTGACCAGTTTTTTGATTGGGTTGCTTGTTTTTTCTGATACTGAACTGCATGAGCTGCTTGTATACGTATAGAATTTCTGACGCAGGTTGATGATAGTCCTAAATGTAAGAGCTAAAACTATAAACTTCCAAAGGAAAACATAGAAGGAAATATTTATGACCATACATCAGTCAAAGATTTGTAAAAGTAAAGGTTGCTCAGTCGTGTCTGACTCTTTGCAACCCCATGGAATATACAGTCCATGGAATTCTCCAGGCCAAAATACTGGAGTGGATAGCCTTTCCCTTCTCCAGGGAATCTTCCCAACCCAGGGATCGAACCCAGGTCTCCCACATTGCAGGGGATTCTTTACCAGCTGAGCCACAAGGGAAGTCCAAAGATTTCTAAGGTAGGACACAAAAAACATGAAGAAAAAATCGATAAATTGAAATCCATCACATTTAACATGCGTGTATTGAGCAAGTCATCTCTTCTCTCAGCTCCCAACCTGTTCCTCCAGTCCCAGTTTTGTAATAATGAAGCTGCAACCTGTAAACATTTTTTTGCCAGTTAGTGTAATGCCGGGCTTTGTCAGTAGAGGGCACTAAAGTAACATTGCAAGATGATAGCAACATGAACTTTTTGGGGTGATGGAAATGCTGGGTGCTAATATGGTTGTCCAGCATCCCATGCAGCTGTTTAAATTAAGATTTATATTAATTAAAATGAAAGTTGCTAATTCAGTTCCTCAGTCCCAAAGCCATTTAAAGTGCCAATAGCCACTGTGGTCAATGACTACCATATTGAACAGGTACAGAACATTTTCATCATAAAAATTCTGTTTGATAGCGCTATTCCATATCTTCATTGTGTTGAATGGTACACCACTGTATACATTAGTCAAAATGCATCAAATCGTACACTCAGAGTTAGTGAGTTTTGTTTATGTAAATGACACTTCAACAAAAATTACTGTTTGAATAAAAAGGTGTTAATGTGTTAGTCTAGGGTTTTAGTTATTTTTATCAGTGAAATTGTACCATTAAATAAAAGTCTCACAAACATCAATGTTTCCACCCACCCCTCTTTTTTTGTTTTCGGGTGTTTTTTTTTTGAGCCAAGAGCAAGCAGTATTAGTCTTCAGTTAACATTTATTCTGCATATCCATTTTTAAACCAGATTTTCAATTCTTATCTTACTTTAGAAAATTAAAAGCATATCCTTTGGAGAGTCAAACAATTTCATAACCATTTTTTCAATGCTATTCATAAAGTTTGATGTCCTATGAGAACTGCCAACAATTTAAATCTTTTTCTAAGATGGTTTAAACAATTATTAAAACATTATTTGATGCATGAAATAAAGTATTCCTATCTAGCTCAATTCCCAGATGCTAGATGATTGTCTTTTCCAGAAAAATGAATAGCTTTTGAGTGACAAAAACCATGGAAATAACTCGATGGAGGGGCTGGGGTATGTTTTGTTCAACAAATTGTATCTTAAGCCCCTGAACAGAACCTGGCACTCAGTAAGTTTCTGGTGAATGATTGATTTGGGTGGATGAATGAATTCAGGTACTGGGGGAAATCTGTATTTAGTTATAGACTTTGAGACATGGTATACATCACAAGCAAAGAACAGAAGAGAACTGGAGAGATGCATAGCTATTATTTTTTAACTGAACACCTCCCCCATATGTCTTTTGACTGAGTACCTGGGCAAATTTCCCGATTTCAAATCCATTTCCTAAAGCAAAGGGCAAGTTGAATGGCACATTGTAGGCATTTAAAATAGCAAATACTAGCTTCTGTGCGTCTGTATACTTTAAATATTTAAAACAGGCAATTGAACTCCTACCTCAGGGACTTCTATTCAGCTATCTGCCTAGGCCTTCCTTTGTTATCCCCCAGAGATGAAGTCAATGTTCTTCAATCTGCTCTCTCCTGGTCTTATTTTTGTATCTGAGTGATAAGAACTGCTCATTTCCTCAGACACCACTGATAGAAACCAGGGAGTCTCTAGAGGAAGATCCTTCTCTCTTTCCCACCTTCTAGAGCCGATCAGTTGCCAGCACTTGCTAATCCATTGTAAACTGAAATGTCTCTAGTTGTGTCCAGGAGCATCAGTGGGGGTGGATAAAGACTGGAAGAACAGACTGGGAAGTTGGAATTGATGGTAACTGAGAAGTGGAGGCTCTCATAGGGTAATTCTCAGAAAGTGGCCCGCCATTTTCCTGCAGTAGTTGTTCAAATTATAATGAAAATTTCTTGGAAGAAACAGTGTGAAGGGAAGACTCTAATATGGAGAAAATAGTTGGAGCATTGGTAACATTTTCACTTGTTATCTTTTCTAAGCAGCCAATGACGGAGACAGATTCATTCTTTGTTAAATCCTTTGTCTCTAGTCCCACTTCTATTTTAGTTCTTTTCACATCTTGATATCAGTGTCATCCTCATAAAATGAAAATTTTAATTCTTCCCTACTTACAAACCTTTAATGGTACTCTTTGATAACCAGTAAGATGGCTAGAATCAAAAAGACCAATAATAGCAAGTGTTGACAAGGATGTGGAAAATCATACACCACTGGCAGGGTTATAAATTGGTACCTCACTTTGGGAACTAATCTGGCTTCCTTGAATCATTAAATGTGAGTCATCATATAACCCAGCAATCCCACACTAGGGTATATGCTCAAGAGAAATGAAAACTTATGTCCACAAAGAAACTTGTACACAAATGCCTATAGTTGAATTACTCATAATAGCCAAAAGGTAGGAACAACCCAAATATCCATTAAAGGATGAATAGATGATAAAAATATAGTATATCCATATAACAAATATTATTTAGTCATAAAAAGTATGAAATACATGATACGTGCTACAACAAGGATGAACCCTGAAAATATGCTAAGTGAAAAAAGCCAATTACAAAAGACCGCATATTACATGATTCCAGTCTTATTAGATGTCCATAATAGGCAAAGCTACAGAGACAAAAAGAAGATTAGCGGCTGCTTAGGACTAGTGGTTGGAGAGGGAAATGGCAACCCACTCCAGTATTCTTGCCTGGAGAATCCCATGGACAGAGGAGCTTAGCAGGGTACAGTCCATGGAGTTGCAAAGAGTCAGACATGATGGAGCGACTAAACCACCACAGGACTAGTGGAGAGCAGAGAGTATGATGATTTGACAGCTAAACGTTGTGGGTGGTTTTTTTTTTTTTTAAGATAATGAAAATATTCTAAAATTGTGAGTTGTATGCATTTGTGAGTATCCTAAAAATGAGCTATACAGACATCAATTCAGCCTAGGAAGGTTGGATAAAGGTATTCAAATAGAGGTGACCAGTGAATAGACTTGGAAGATAAGTAGGCATTTGTTTGGCAGGACTCAGAAAGAAAGGGCAATTGGGAAAGACATTCCGAGCAGGGGACACAGCATAAACAAGAGTTAATCGAACACTGGGAGAGGTTTGGAACATCCAGGGACTATATGTAGGTGAAACAGAGTCAGTCAGGACTGATTACATGATGGGGACCGAATCATATGGTATATGAATTGCATCTCAATAAAGCTACTAGAATAAACACATTTAAAAATCTTTTTTGTTTTACATAGTAAAGCACAAATTGATCAATTCTGCATTCTGTGCAGAGCTGGCTTCATACTCAGAAATATTCCGTCACTGGGCTCCACCATCATGTAATCAGTCCTGACTGACTCTGTTTCATCTACATATAGTCCCTGGATGTTCCAGACCTCTCCCAGTGTTCGATTAACTCTTCTTTATGCTGCGTCCCCTGCTCGGAATGTCTTTCCCAATTGCCCTTTCTTTCTGAGTCCTGCCCAACAAATGCCTACTTATCTTCCAAGTCTATTCACTGGTCACCTCTATTTGAATACCTTTACCCAACCTTTCTAGGCTGAATTGGTGTCTCCGTCTTTTGTGTCCCACTCTGCACCTTGTGCAGAAGTGTCTCCCAGAACCTCTGGAGCTTGTTTTTCATGTTCCTTTCTCTCTGTTTAGACTGTGAGCTTTTCATTGGCAAAGATATTGCCATTTTGTCTTCCCTCCACAACTTCTTGCTGCTTGACTCTGTTTGACATCTGCTGTCTCATCTTTGCCACATACTAAAACTGAAGCTTAAGAGGAAAGATCAGAGTTCTATTTTGGTTTATTTCACACCCTTCCCCTGCTGCTCTGTGGTTCTGTGTATTCTGGTAGCTGCAGATAGCCTCCTTCCAGATTATCTGTCGAAATGATGAATCTGAATCTGAGCTCTGGCCCCTACCAATAAGCTTTTGGCTATGCTGTGCATGCACCCTGTCTGGTCCCTTTGGACTTGTACCTCTGGAAGTTGACTGCAAAACTGTGTACTGGATTGTGAACCTCGCTGGGTTTCTCCAGTTCAGCTAGATAGCCCACACTACCAACTGTGTTTTGACTTTAAACTGATGGGATCAAGACCTGTGATGTGGGCACTGCCGAAGCTATCCCAACCCAGCTCCTGGTTCTGTGTTCCTAATCAGCCTTATCTTACGTTAGTTATGCCTTGGCACATTTTCCTCTAATCCTAACTGCAACTTCTACTGACACAGTTTTCTCTGATCCTTTCTCTTTCAACAAATAATATTCTAATAAGTATTTTTTAGAAAATTGAATTATAGTTGATTTAAAATATTGTACTGATTTCTGTTACATAGCAAAGTGATTTAGCAATACATGGCTTCGCTTGTAGCTCAGTTGGTCAAGAATCTGCCTGCAATGAAGGAGACCTGAGTTTGATTCCTGGGTCAGGAAGATCTCCTGGAGAAGTAAATGGCAACCCATTCCAGTACTCTTGCCTGGAGAACCCATGGACAGAGGAGCCTGCTGCTGCTGCTAAGTCACTTCAGACGTGTCTGACTCTGTGCAACCCCATAGACGGCAGCCCACCAGGCTTCCCCGACCCCTGGGATTCTCCAGGCAAGAACACTGGTGTGGGTTGCTATTTCCTTCTCCACAGAGGATCCTGGCAGGCTACAATCTATGGGGTTGCAAGAGCTGAACACGACTGAGCAACTAAGCACAGCACATACATATGTATGTTTTTTATGTTCTTTTCCATTGTGGTTTATCACATAGTTCCCTGTGCTATACAGTAGGACCTTGTTTATTCATTCTGTAGAAACAAACCCAACCCTCCAGCTAACCCCTAATTCCAGCTTCATCCCTCTTCCAACCCTTTCCCCCTTGGTAACCACAGTCTATTTTTTATGTCTGTGAGTCTGTTTCATAGATAAGTTAGTGTCATATTTTAGATTCTACATATAAGTGATATCATGTGGTATTTGTCTCTTTATGACTTACTTCACTTAGTATGATGATCTCGAATTCCATCCATGCTGCTGCAAATAACATAATTTTGTTCTTTTTTTGTGGCTGAGTAGTATTCCTTTGTATATATGTACTTCATCTTCTTTATTCATTCATCTATCAATGGACAGTTAGGTTGTTTCTGTGTCTCAGCTATTGTGAATGGTGCTGCCATGAATGTAGGGGTGCATGTATCTTTTTGAATTATAGTTTTGTCTAGATATATGCCCAGGAGTGGGATTGTTGGATCGAGTGGCAACTCTATTTTTAGTTTTTTTGGGAACCTCCATAATGTTTTCCATATTGGCTGTATCCACTTACATTCCCACCAACATTGTAGGAGGATTCCTTTTTATCCACACCTTCTCCAGCATTTGTTATTTGTGAACTTTTAAATGATGGCCATTCTGACCCTTGTGAGGTCATACCTCATTGTAGTTTTGATTTGCATTTCTCTAATTTAGTAATGTTGAGCATCTTTTCAGGTGCCTGTTAGACATCTGTATGTCGTCTTTGGAGGAATTTCCGTTTAGTTCTGCCCATTTCTTGGTTGAGTTGTTTGTTTGTTTGTTTTTGTTATTGAGTTGTATGAGCTGTTTGCATATTTTGGAGATTAAGCCCTTGTCTGTTGCATCATTTGCAAATATTTTCTCCCAGTCTGTAGCTTGTCTTTTCATTTCGTTATAGTTAACCTTACTGTGCAAAAGTTTGATTAGATACCATTTGTTTACTTTTGATTTTATTTCTATTGCCTTGGGACATGGAACTAAGAAAACATTAGTATGATTTATGTCAGAGAGTTTCGCCTATGTTCTTATTTAGAAGTCTTATGGTATCATGTCTTATAGTTAAGTCTTTAAGCTATTTTGAGTTTATTTGAGTGTATAGTGTGAGGGTGTGTTCTAACTTCATTGATTTACATGCAGCTGTCCAACTTTCCCAATGATCCTTGATGAAGAGACTTTTTCCTCACTGTATATTTTTGCCTCTTTTGTAAAAGATTAATTAGCTGTAGATGTGTGGGTTTATTTCTGGGCTCTTCATTCTGTTCCATTGATTCATATGTCTGTTTTGCATCAATACCACACTATTTTGATTACTGTAGCTTTGTAGTGTTGTCTGAAGTATGGGAAAGTTGTGCCTCCTGCTTTGTTCTTTTTCTTCAGGATAGATTTGACAATTCTGTGACACTTCCTCTTTCTCTGCCTTACCAAAGTGTCCTGTATTTATACCAGGTGCACACGATTGCACCAAATAGACTGTTCTGTGATCATTGTCTGTCTGCCTGTCTCCCTCTCCCACTAAATACAGTCTAGAGCTTGTCAATAATTTTTTCTGTTTTGACACATTTCATTTGTTGGCATACCCCCAGTGGATTTATTCAGATAAATTGTAACTCCATCCATTCTATTTCTACTCAGGAATGTATATCATGAAGCCAGTGAATCAATACAAAATTATTATAGGGATAACTGAATCCATTCTAATCTTTTTTTAATTTTTATTTTTACTTTATTTTGCTTTACAATACTGTATTTGTTTTGCCATACATTGACATGAATCAGCCACGGGTGTACATGAGTTCCCAATCCTGAACCCCCCTCCCACCACTCACCCCATATCATCTCTCTGGATCATCCCCGTGCACCAGCCCCAAGCATCCTGTATCCTGTATCGAACATAGACTGGCGATTCGTTTCTTACCTGATAGTATACATGTTTCAATGCCATTCTCCCAAATCATCCCACTCTCTCCCTCTCCCACAGAGTATAAAAATCCGTTCTATACATCTGTGTCTCTTTTGCTGTCTCGCATAGAGGGTTATCATTATCATCTTTCTAAATTCCATATATATGTGTTAGTTTGGAAGGAATGATACTAAAGCTGAAACTCCAGTACTTTGGCCACCTCATGCGAAGAGTTAACTCATTGGAAAAGACTCGGATGCTGGGAGGGATTGGGGGCAGGAGAAGAAGGGGACGACAGAGGATGAGATGGCTTGATGGCATCACTGACTCGATGGATGAGAGTCTGGGTGAACTCCAGGAGTTGGTGATGGACAGGGAGGCCTGGGGTGCTGCGATTCATGGAGTTGCATAGAGTCGGACACGACTGAGCAACTGAACTGAACTGATACTGTATTGGTGTTTTTCTTTCTGGCTTACTTCACTCTGTATAATCGGCTCCAGTTTCATCCACCTCATTAGAACTGATTCAAATGTATTCTTTTTAATGGCTGAGTAATACTCCATTGTGTATATGTACCACAGCTTTCTTATCCTTTCATCTGCTGATGGACATCTAGGTTGTTTCCATGTCCTGGCTATTATAAACAGTGCTGCAATGAACATTGGGGTACATGTGTCTCTTTCAATTCTAGTTTCCTCGGTGTGTATGCCCAGCAGTGGGATTGCTGGGTCATAAGGCAGTTCTATTTGCAATTTTTTAAGGAATCTCCACACTGTTCCCCATAGTGGCTGTACTAGTTTGCATTCCGACCAACAGTGTAAGAGGGTTCCCTTTTCTCCACACCCTCTCCAGCATTTATTGCTTGTAGACTTTTGGATTGCTGCCATTCTGACTGGTGTGAAATGGTACCTCATTGTGGTTTTGATTTGCATGGGGTCCCTTGGACTGCAAGGAGATCCAACCAGTCCATTCTGAAGGAGATCAACCTTGGGATTTCTTTGGAAGGAATGATGCTAAAGCTGAAGCTCCAGTACTTTGGCCACCTCAGGTGAAGAGTTGACTCATTGGAAAAGACTCTGATGCTAGGAGGGATTGGGGGCAGGAGGAGAAGGGGACGACCGAGGATGAGATGGCTGGATGGCTGGATGGCTGGATGGCATCACGGCATCACGGACTCGATGGACGTGAGTCTGAGTGAACCCCCGGGAGATGGTGATGGACAGGGAGGCCTGGCGTACTGCGATTCATGGGGTCGCAAAGAGTCGGACACGACTGAGCAACTGAACTGAACTGAACTGATAATGAGTGATGTTGAGCATCTTTTCATGTGTTTGTTAGCCATCTGAATGTCTTCTTTGGAAAAATGTCTATTAAAGTTCTTTGGCCCATTTTTTGATTAGGTCATTTATTTTTCTGGACTTGAGCTGCATAAGTTGCTTGTATATTTTTGAGATTAGCTGTTTGTCAGTTGCTTCATTTGCTATTATTTTCTCCCATTCAGAAGGCTGTCTCTTCACCTTGCTTATAGTTTCCTTTGTTGTGCAGAAGCTTTTAATTTTAATTAGATCCCATTTGTTTACTTTTGCTTTTATTTCCAGTATTTCTGGGAAGTGGATCATAGAGGATCCTACTGTGATTTATGTCAGAGAGTGTTTTGCCTATGTTCTCCTCTAGGAGTTTTATAGTTTCTGGTCTTACGTTTAGATCTTTAATCCATTTTGAGTTAATTTTTGTCTATGGTGTTAGAAAGTGATCTAGTTTCATTCTTTTACAAGTGCTTGACCAATTTTCCCAGCACCACTTGTTAAAGAGATTGTCTTTAATCCATTGTATAGTCTTGCCTCCTTTGTCAAAGATAAGGTGTCCATAGGTATGTGGATTTATCTCTGGGCTTTCTATTTTGTTCCATGGATCTATATTTCTGTCTTTGTGCCAGTACCATACTGTCTTGATGACTGTGGCTTTGTAGTAGAACCTGAAGTCAGGCAGGATGATTCCTCCAGTTCCATTCTTCTTTCTCAAGATTGCTTTGGCTATTCGAGGTTTTTTGTATTTCCATACAAATTGTGAAATTATTTGTTCTAGCTCTGTGAAAAATACTGCTGGTAGCTTGATAGGGATTGGATTGAATCTGTAGATTGCTTTGGGTAGTATACTCATTTTCACTGTATTGATTCTTCTGATCCATGAACATGGTATATTTCTCCATCTATTAGTGTCCTCTTTGATTTCTTTCACCAGTGTTTTATAATTTTCTATATATAGGTCTTTAGTTTCTTTAGGTAGGTATATTCCTAAGTATTTTATTCTTTTCATTGCAATGGTGAATGGAATTGTTTCCTTAATTTCTTTTTCTACTTTCTCATTATTAGTGTATAGAATGCAAGGGATTTCTGTGTGTTGATTTTATATCCTGCAACTTTACTATAATCATTGAATAGCTCTAGTAATTTTCTGGTGGAGTCTTTAGGGTTTTCTATGTAGAGGATCATGTCATCTGCAAACAGTGAGAGTTTTACTTCTTCTTTCCAGTTTGGATTCCTTTTATTTCTTTTTCTGCTCTGATTGCTGTGGCCAAAACTTCCAGAACTATGTTTAATAGTAGTTGTGAAAGTGGGCACCCTTGTCTTGTTCCTGACTTTAGGGGAAATGCTTTCAATTTTTCACCATTGAGGATAATGTTTGCTGTGGGTTTGTCATATATAGCTTTTATTATGTTGAGGTATGTTCCTTCTATTCCTGCTTTCTGGAGAGTTTTTATCATAAATGGATGTTGAATTTTGTCAAAGGCTTTCTCTGCATCTATTGAGATAATCATATGGCTTTTATTTTTCAATTTGTTAATGTGGTGGATTACATTGATTGATTTGCGGATATTGAAGAATCCTTGCATCCCTGGAATAAAGCCCACTTGGTCATGGTGTATGATCTTTCTAATGTGTTGTTGGATTCTGATTGCTAGAATTTTGTTAAGGATTTTTGCATCTATGTTCATCAGTGATATTGGCCTGTAGTTTCCTTTTTTTGTGGCATCTTTGTCAGGTTTTGGTATTAGGGTGATGGTGGCCTCATAGAATGAGTTTGGAAGTTTACCTTCCTCTGCAATTTTCTGGAAGAGTTTGAGTAGGATAGGTGTTAGCTCTTCTCTAAATTTTTGGTAGAATTCAGCTGTGAAGCCGTCTGGACCTGGGCTTTTGTTTGCTGGAAGATTTCTGATTACAGTTTCAATTTCCATGCTTGTGATGGGTCTGTTAAGATTTTCTATTTCTTCCTGGTTCAGTTTTGGAAAGTTGTACTTTTCTAAGAATTTGTCCATTTCTTCCACGTTGCCCATTTTATTGGCATATAATTGCTGATAGTAGTCTCTTATGATCCTTTGTATTTCTGTGTTGTCTGTTGTGATCTCTCCATTTTCATTTCTAATTTTATTGATTTGATTTTTCTCCCTTTGTTTCTTGATGAGTCTGGCTAATGGTTTGTCAATTTTATTTATCCTTTCAAAGAACCAGCTTTTGGCTTTGTTGATTTTTGCTATGGTCTCTTTTATTTCTTTTGCATTTATTTCTGCCCTAATTTTTAAGATTTCTTTCCTTCTACTAACTCTGGGGTTCTCCAATTCTTCCTTTTCTAGTTGCTTTAGGTGTAGAGTTAGGTTATTTATTTGACTTTTTTCTTGTTTCTTGAGATATGCCTGTATTGCTATGAACTTTCCTCTTAGCACTGCTTTTATAGTGTCCCACAGGTTTTGGGTTGTTGTGTTTTCATTTTCATTCGTTTCTATGCATATTTTGATTTCTTTTTTGATTTCTTCTGTGATTTGTTGGTTATTCAGAAGTGTGTTGTTCAACCTCCATATGTTGGAATTTTTAATAGTTTTTCTCCTGTAGTTGAGATCTAATCTTAATGCATTATGGTCAGAAAAGATGCTTGGGATGATTTCAATTTTTTTGAATTTATCAAGGTTAGATTTATGGCCCAGGATGTGATCTGTCCTGGAGAAGGTTCCGTGTGCACTTGAGAAAAAGGTGAAATTCATTGTTTTGGGGTGAAATGTCCTATAGATATCAATTAGGTCTAACTGGTCTATTGTATCATTTAAAGCTTGCGTTTCTTTGTTAATTTTCTGTTTAGTTAATCTGTCCATAGGTGTGAGTGGGGTATTAAAGTCTCCCACTATTATTGTGTTCTTGTTAATTTACCCTTTCATACCTGTTAGCATTTGTCTTACATATTGCGGTGCTCCTATATTGGGTGCATATATATTTATAATTGTTATATCTTCTTCTTGGATTGATCCTTTGATCATTATGTAGTGGCCTTCTTTGTCTCTTTTCATAGCCTTTGTTTTAAAGTCTATTTTATCGGAGATGAGTATTGCTACTCCTGCTTTCTTTTGGTCTCTGTTTGCGTGGAATATCTTTTCCCAGCCCTTCACTTTCAGTCTGTATGTGTCCCTTGTTTTGAGGTGGGTCCCTTGTAGGCAGAATATAGAGGGGTCTTGTTTTTGTATCCATTCAGCCAGTCTTTGCCTTTTGGTTGGGGCATCCAACCCATTTATGTTTAAGGTAATTATTGATAAGTATGATCCCATTGCCATTTACTTTATTGTTTTGGGTTTGGGTTTATATGCCCTTTTTGTGTTTCCTGTCTAGAGAAAATCCTTTAGGATTTGTTGGAGAGCTGGTTTGGTGGTGCTGAATTCTCTCAGCTTTTGCTTGTCTGTAAAGCTTTTGATTTCTCCTTCATATTTGAATGAGATCCTTGCTGGGTACAGTAATCTGGGCTGTAGGTTATTTTCTTTCATCACTTTAAGTATGTCTTGCCATTCCCTCCTGGCCTGAAGGGTTTCTATTGAAAGATCTGCAGTTATCCTTATGGGAATCCCCTTGTGTGTTATTTGTTGTTTTTCCCTTGCTGCTTTTAATATTTGTTCTTTGTGTTTGATCTTTGTTAATTTGATTAATATGTGTCTTGGGGTGTTTCGCCTTGGGTTTATCCTGTTTGGGACCCTCTGTGTTTCTTGGACTTGGGTGATTATTTCCTTCCCCATTTTAGGGAAGTTTTCAACTATTATCTCCTCAAGTATTTTCTCATGGTCTTTCTTTTGGTCTTCTTCTTCTGGGACTCCTATAATTCGAATGTTGGAGCATTTCATATCGTCCTGGAGGTCTCTGAGATTGTCCTCATTTCCTTTAATTCGTTTTTCTTTTATCCTCTCTGATTCATTTATTTCTACCATTCTGTCTTCTATTTCACTATTCCTATCTTCTGCCTCTGATATTCTACTATTTGTTGCCTCCAGAGTGTTTCTGTTCTCATTTATTGCATTATTCATTATATATTGAATCTTTTTCATTTCTTCTAGGTCCTTGTTAAATCTTTCTTGCATCTTCTCAATCCTTGTCTCCAGGCTATTTATCTGTGATTTCATTTTGATTTCAAGATTTTGGATCATTTTCACTATCATTATTGAGAATTCTTTGTCTGGTAGATTCCCTATCTCTTCCTCTTTTATTTGGTTTGGTGGGCATTTCTCCTGTTCCTTTACCTGCTGGGTATTCCTCTGTCTCTTCATCTTGGTTATATTGCTGCGTTTGGGGTGGCCTTTTTGTATTCTGGGAATTTGTGGAGTTCTCTTTATTACGGAGTTTCCTCGCTGTGGGTGGGGTTGTATCAGTGGCTTGTCAAGGTTTCTTGGTTAGGGAAGCTTGTGTTGGAGTTCTGGTGGTTAGAGCTGGATTTCTTCTCTCTGGAGTGCAATGAAGTGTCCAGTAATGAGTTATGAGACGTCTATGGTTTTGGAGTAACTTGAGCTGCCTGTATATTGAAGCTCAGGGGGTGTGTTCCTGTGTTGTTGGAGAATTTGCGTGGTATGTCTTGCTCTGGAACTTGTTGGCTCTTGGGTGGTGCTTGGTTTCAGTGTAGGTATGGAGGCATTTGATGAGCTCCTGTCGATTAGTGTTCCCTGGATTCAGGAGTTCTCTGATGTTCTCAGGATTTTGACTTAAGCCTCCTGCTTCTGGTTTTCAGTTTGATTTTTACAGTAGCCTCAAGACTGCTCCATCTATACAGCACCAATGATAAAACATCTAGGTTAACAATGAGGTACCACTTCACACCAGTCAGAATGGCTGCGATCCAAAAATCGGCAAGCAATAAATGCTGGAGAGGCTGTGGAGAAAAGGGAACCCTCTTACACTGTTGGTGGGAATGCAAACTAGTACAGCCACTATGGAGAACAGTGTGGAGATTCCTTAAAAAATTGCAAATAGAACTCCCTTATGACCCAGAAATCCCACTGCTGGGCATACACACCAAGGAAACCAGAATTGAAAGAGACACATGTACCCCAATGTTCATCACAGCACTGTTTATAATAGCCAGGACATGGAAACAACCTAGATGTCCATCAGCAGATGAATGGATAAGAAAGCGGTGGTACATATACACAATGGAGTATTACTCAGCCGTTAAAAAGAATTCATTTGAATCAGTTCTGATGAGATGGATGAAACTGGAGCCGATTATACAGAGTGAAGTAAGCCAGAAAGAAAAACACCAATACAGTATACTAACACATATATATGGAATTTAGAAAGATGGCAATGATGACCCTGTATGCAAGACAGGAAAAAAGACACAGCTGTGTATAACGGACTTTTGGACTCAGAGGGAGAGGGAGAGGGTGGGATGATTTGGGAGAATGGCATTCTGTCATGTATACTATCATGTAAGAATTGAATCACCAGTCTGTGTCTGACGCAGGATACAGTATGCTTGGGGCTGGTGCATAGGGATGACCCACAGAGATGTTATGGGGAGGGAGGTGGGAGGGGGGTTCATGTTTGGGAACACATGTAAGAATTAAAGATTTTAAAATTAAAAATAAAATAAAATAAAATAAAATTATGCTAATTGGAGAAAAAAAAAATCTAGGTTAAAGATGAAAAGTTTCTCCACATTGAGGGACACCCAGAGAGGTTCACTGAGTTACATGGAGAAGAGAAGAGGGAGGGGGTAGTTAGAGGTGACTGGAATGAGATGAGGTGGGATCAAAAGAGGAGACAGCAAGCTAGTCAGTAGTCACTTCCTTATGTGCGCTCCTCAGTCTGGACCGCTCAGAGGTATTCACGGAGTTATACAGGGAAGAGGAGAGGGAGGAAGTAGACAGAGGTGGCCAGGAGGATAAAAGGGAAATGAAAAGGAGAGAGACAAATCCAGCCAGTAACCAGTTCCTTAGGTGTTCTCCACCGTCTGGAACACATAGAGATTCACAGAGCTGGGTAGAGAAGAGAAGGGGGAGGGAGGAGACAGAGACAACCTGGTGGAGAAAAAGGAGAGTCCAAAGGAGGAGAGAGTGGTCAAGCCAGTAATCTTGCTCTCAGGTAAAATTGGGTATTGAAGATTGGGTTTTTAAATATACAAAATTGACAACAAATACCAAAAAGCAAAGATTAAAACTCTAGAGTAGGGGTTGGATTTTCAAAAAAACAATATTAAAAGAAGAAGAACAAGAAGAAAAAAAAAGTCATGAGAATTATTAAAAAAACAAAAACCACAAAAAATATATATATGGTGTTTGCTTTAAAAATAGTTTTTTTTTTGAAAAGTGATAGGTTATAAAAATTAAAATTAAAGGAGAAATAGAGGACTTAAAATTTTTAAAAAGTTAAAAAAAAGAAAAAGAAAAGAGAAAACAATCAAACAACAACATCAACAACAAAAAAAAGAAAGCGAGAGAGAGAGAATGTTCGTAAAAATAGTAAAGATATTTCTGGGACTTTCTCTGGTGTTGTGGGCAGTGTGGGGTCACTTCCAAGGCGGTTCCCTCTGTTTAGCTTCTTCTGTTTGCCAGTCCCTTCAGTGTCTGATTTCTGCCCTGATGCAAGGGGGGCAGTGGTGGACACTTTTTTTGAGGGGGGGGGGGCTCACTTTTCAGTCGCGCTGTTGGGAGGGAGGGATGCTGCAAACAAATAACACTGGCGTGTGCTCACAGTGTCTCAGCCATGCTGGGCATGCCCCTGCACACAGTGCACACTGCTCAGGCTCTATGTTGCTCCTCTGGGAACCGTCTGAGGCCGGCCCTAGGCTGCATGCACCTCCCCAGTTTAAGCCGCTCAGGCTCGGCTCTCAGGTGGCCCTCAGAGGTGCAGATTTGGTTGGGCCTGTGTTTTGTGCCTTTCCCAGGACCGAGTAGCTCAGGTGTTTGGCGAGTGTGATCGCTGTGACTTACCACCTTTCCCTGCTGCTCAGTTTTCTGGGTGTACCGCTAGCGCCCCTTGTCAGGCAGATGGTGACTGTCCAGAACCCCAAGAAGTCTTAGCAAAGCAGCCTGCTTGCGGTTTGGTAGGTAAAGTCTCTCTGGGGGCTGCGATTGGCCCCTTCCAGCCCTTATGGCTCTGGCTGCCTGTCCCCAGTGGGGGACGGTCTGCAGCTGGCTAATTCTGTTCCAGCCTTTGTTCTGTGCACAGTCCTAAGGTGTCTTATGTTAGAGCTTTCCGCGTGGTAGCTATCCCACAGTCTGGTATGCTAGCCCAAGTTAGTTCCCTCTGGTTACATTTGGGGCATTCTGGCCTGATTCTTAAAAAGCACTGCAGCCCGCGCCTCCCTGCCCAACCCCCACTTGCTAGTGGCAGATGCAGGCATCTGCACTGCTTCTCCGCTGGGGGAGTTACCATTGGGCTCGTAATCTGTTGGTTTTAATTATTTATTTATTTTTCTTCCCTGTTATGTTGCCCTCTGTGCTTCCAAGGCTCTCCACAGACTCAGCAGTGAGAGTGTTTCCTGGTGTTTGGAAACTTCTCTCTTTTTTTTAAGACTCCCTTCCTGGGATGGGACTCCCTTCCTGGGATGGGACTCCCTTCCTGGGATGGAGCTCCCTCCTTCCCTCCCTTGTCTCTTTTCTCGTCTTTTATATTTTTCCTATCTGTTTTTGAAGACAGTGATCTGCTTTTCTGGGTGCCTGATGTCCTCTGCCAGCATTCAGAAGTTGTTTTGTAGAATTTACTCAGCGTTGAAATGTTCTTTTGATGAATTTGTGGGGGAGAAAGTGGTCTCTCTGTCCTATTCCTCCACCACCTTAGGACCGCCCCCCCCCATTCTATTTAAAGTAAATATTTCACAAACTTTAGTACTTTGTTATTAACAGAAAATCACTTGTGCTAAACTTCTGAGGTGGCTGCAGTATGCCAACGTGCTATGGGTGCCTCTAAGTAGGATCATGGGTAACTGAGAGCTGAAGCTACATCACAGATGTCTCTGTAAACGCAGCCCCTAGCACACTTCTGGACAATAGCAGGTGCCCAGTGCATAGTTGTTTCATTTGTCATTGGTTGATGAGTTATAAAATAAAATTAATTTTTAAATAATTCCCTGGGTTTTCTTAAAAACACAAAGGAGACTGAGGGTATAGCTGTCTTTATGTCCAGCTGTTTAAAGGCAACTTCTAAGGCCAGAGTTCTTTAGAATTGGGTTTTCTTTCACAATAAGGCCCTGAAAGAGATTGCTATTCAGGAGAAGTAGTAAACAACATAGTTAATGAGTTGGTTCACTCCAGGCATGTTATTACTTTTACACACTGGTGAGTGATTTCCAGCCTATAATTATGGGTACCTTTTAGGTATCCATATAGAATCCATTATGTGAATTCGTAAATCTACTTCATATTCTTTTGGTCAGATGTTCATGTAATAATACTTCTAGTGTATGATTACTTCAAGGAGCTCACAATCACAAATAGCACAGTAGAAATAGCTTCTGTCTAAGAGAACATGATGCTAATACTGTGTTCTTTACTATTTAATGTGTGGTTTTATCACAGTCACTTTGCTTTGCTGAGGCTTTAAAATGGAAGTTAAGTGAATAGTCTCTAATCTCTTCACTCACTCTAAAATTCTTGAGTGTAACAAGTGTTGAAAAGACTTTAGAAAGTACATGGACAGATTGCCTCCCTACAAAATGAGAATGAAAAACTGTAAAGTTTAGTCAAAATCTTTACATATCCTTCCAAGGTGAAAAGACTGGTGCCTTAGCCCACGAGTCACAGGAGACACTGGGCTCCCTGTCCATTTCTTAAAAAAATGGATACCTAGCCTGGGGTTGGGAAAACAAGGTAATCACTGGAAGGATCCCTGATCTGCCACATGACTGGTACTCATGGATTGTGTCTTGGAGTGGCTCCATAATTAGAGCCAGACAAGATCCTTCAGGGAGTATAGTAGTGTTTGGGTTGGAGTTTAGACCACAGTGCTGCTCTGGCACTTAGGATTTATGAACCTGTAGGCATCCTCATCAGGCTGTGAGATGTGTGAGAAGGCAGTCTGTCTAACTTGAAAGATTGATGTGATGGGAACTGGAGTCCAAGTGAAAGATGCCTCTTTGAGGGCAGAGAGACATACCTTCTATTGCAACATGAGGAAGAATGGAGAAACAGGTATTGAAACAGGCAGTTTTCACATACGGAGGTGAGGATATGAGGGCATTCCCATCTAATAATGTAGGTTTTCTCATGAAGTATAAGTCAAGGTCATCAAGAGAGAATGAAAAGGGAAGGGGAGGGGTAGGAGGTTTTGAGAGGGGAGGGCATATGAAATAATTGTGTTAGAGAGTGGGAAAGTGAGCTTACTAAAGAAACACTGTAGACATTCCAGGATGTGTTGCCTGCCCATTTGAGATGAGTGTTCATGAATTTAAATGATGTTCTTTTGTGTCATCAAGATACAGGAAAAGTGGATATTCAGGTTCAACCATGGTTTTGTTAGGACAGTACAGTCAAAGGCAAGAGCATACAGGGACCGACAGTCTCTATGATTACCAAAAGAGACGGTTGAAGATAGCAGATGGGTAGGTTAGTAGCAGACAGAAGGTCAAGACTGAAAATTGTAGCAGTGGAGGAGATTGCTAATAGAATAAGTGAGCTCAGAGAAATAGAAGGTGGGAGCTATAAGTGGGATGTTGAAACATTATGGAAGGACTCACGATATGGTCATAGGAATGGCTGACTGAGATGCTGTGGAAGAAAACGTCCCTGGGATTGAGGTGGTTGAGAAACTGAGACACTGAGATGTATGATGGGTGATCTGTGTGGATGATGTCATCACTTTAAGAATGATGACGGAAGTTGTGATGGAAAGGAAGATCCCAGGCTAAGATCTCTGATGTAATCCTGCCAAAGAAGGAGAGAAGTAACTGAAAATAAGATGATGGTAGCACTGAAAAGGTAGAACAATTATTATTGCTGGCTGGGATGAGCTTCAGAGTCAAAAAAGAAGGGGGAATGATTTGAGGTTATATTGGAAAGCATGGAGTATGATCTACCTTCCAACCCTTTTGTATGTGCAATGTGAGAGGGAAATAAGTAGTCTCTACTTGAGAAGAGAAAGCAATGCTGTTAGGAGGTGACCTGGTTTCATTTAAGGCAAAGAAAAGGAATGTTCAGAAAAGACATTGAAGATACAGTGTTTACTGATGAGGAATTTTGAAGAATTCAAGAGCAGCATTTGGAAGGGAAGATGGGGTGGTGTGGTGGATCAGATTCAGGGATGTATTGAGAGAGGGGAAAGTTGATGATGGTGGAAGAGTACCGAACTTCTAAAAGGGCAGAGAGAATCATGGATGAGAAGTTCTACCCTGAGAGGGCCCAAGGGTCTCAATACTTATCTCAGTGACAAGACATCTTGGGAACCTTACCTTTATGTACTTTCTATATTGACTTGTGGGGACTTTTAGGTAAAAGTAGGAGTAAAGCAAGCCTCTGGGGCATGAACTTATTTTCAAGTTATAATTATGAACTTGTGGTTCAGGTGGAACTTGTTTAATAAATGTACTGGTAGAAACCCTTAGAGCTCAGAAAGTGATAAGGCATTGGCAGTAGACTGCTATCTAATAACATACAATAATTGATTGATAAATGAAAAAATCACTTTTTTTTTCTCTCCACTGTAAGTTCTTTACCTGGTTTAGATTTTTGAGAGGGAGAATCCATAACTTTCACTAAATTCTCAAAGTGATCTTTGAACCTCCAAAAGATTACTAACCACGGATCTACATGATCAATCAAACATCAAACATTAGAAGAGTTTCTTTTTCTCTGAATTAATTGAAATTTGCACTGGATTTACTAAGTTTTTGTTATCACTTGGACACAAACAATTAATCTTTGGTTTACATATTTGAGTTCTCTGTGAACTCTTGTTATAGCATAATGAAAAATACTCTACAGAGGAACCTTAGTAATTTCCCATAATGACTAAGAGAGCCTTTTCAATGTGCTGCACTTCATAAATCAATGAGCAAGTAAACACAGGGACAGAGTAAATAAACAAGGGCATGTTATCCCTGTGAATATACTTGATTGCATAACAGAAAAAGTCGCCATGAACTACTTGGGATGTACATTAATGGTTTGAATGGTACTCTGCACAAAAACAAACATTTCATTAACAGAATTCATTGGAATTGATGACAATTCTGACCTGTAGTCAGAATTTTTATCTTTGCATTAAGAAAAATGTGTTGGATATGAACATTAATCATGAAAGCAAAGGAAATGAACAGCTTACTTGAATGAAGTCTCTTAGTCCAGTAAGCTATTTTCAAAAGCATTTGGAAAATCATACTTAGGGTATCTGAATAGTAGCAATGAACATGTTAATGACAACTGGTTGTTTATTTACTAAAGAACTCATAAACGTTTTCTAAGAACCACAGCCCTACTTCACTCCCCTGCCAGTCCACAATGTGACTGTATGCTATAAGTCCAGTGTGCCCTCCACTTAGAGGAAATTTTTTACAGTTAATCAGTTTCAGGTTTTTCTTTTCTCTCTAATCCATAAATATAAAAATAGATGATAATTCTATTGTAAGAGAATATTTTGACACAGATATTCAGTCTTGTGAGTTACTGAAACTAATAGTTTCCTTTCTCTGTGATAATTTCAAATGACTTGATATGATTCAAAATAGGTTAAATAAATGGAAGCTTTAAGTTAAGGTTTTATTTTACTGTTCTTAAGAAAATAGAAGGTAAATCAAATTATATAATATTATAAGCTAAAATAATAAAATTTGGAATACAAGAATAACACTATCTCTATAATATGAACTGGATCATCTTTAATTCCCAATATGTAACCGAGGGCCTGGCTTATTGTGAGTGCTCACAGAATATTTTTGATAATGAGTGAACAAAATACAAAATTTTTTTCATACATTTTTGATGGCTAGAAACATTGACAGTTTGGAGAGACATAGTATTTATAAATCTTTTTGTGGCTCAAACTATATACAATTAAAAATGCACATTTAAATTAACTTGGTATATATAATTAAGGACTTTCTGACTAGTGTATATTTTCTAAGCCAACTGTCCATGATCAGCAAGTACTAAAACAATTATTTACTTATTTACATATGGGTGCAGGAATACCTAATAGTCAAGTAAATCATGGTTAACCAACCAGATTCTTTTCAAAAATAATTTTGTTTGTTTGGGGCTGTGCTGGGTCTGTGTTGCTGTGTGGGCTTTTCTCTCGTCGTGGCAAGCAGGGGCTACTCTCTAGCTGTGGTGCGCTGCCTTCTCGTTGCGGTGGCTTCTTTTATTGCCGAGCACAGGCTCTAGGTCATATGGGCTTCAATAGGCGTGGCACATGGTCTCAGTAGTTGTGGCTCCTACTCCCTAAAGCACAGGTTCAGTAATTGTGGTGCACAGGCTTAGCTGCTCTGTGGCATGTGGGATCTACCCGGACCAGGGACTGAACCTGCATCTCCTGCGTTGGCGGGAAGATTCTTCACCACTGAGCCACCAGGGACGCCCCCAACCAGATTTTATATCTAAAAAAGTCTTGTGATATGATTCAACATAAGAAGACAAATAACTAAATTAAAAAATGGACAAAGGACATGAATAGACATTTCTTTAAGATGTACAACTGATACATGAAAAGATGCTCAAAAGTCACTAGTCATTAGGGAAATGCAAATTAAAAGCACAATAAGATATCATTTTGTATCTGTTAGAATGTCTATTATCAAAAAGATAAGACATAGCAAATGCTGGCATGGATATGGAGAAAAGGGAACCCTTGTGTGCTGTTGATGGGATTGTAAATTAGCACAGACACTAGGGAAAAGAATATGAAGGTTCTTCAAAAAATTAAAAACTTGTGTGATCCAGCAGTTTCACTTAGGTGAGTATATCCAAAGGAATGAAAAACTCTAACTCATAAAAGACATCTGCGACTCTGTGTTCATAGCAGCGTTATTTACGATAGCCAAGATATGGAAACAACTTCAGTGTCCATCAACAGATAAATGTATAAAGAAGTTATGGTGTGTGTATATGTATGTGTATATACATACATATGTACACATGGATTATACAATGGAATATTACTCAGCCATAAAAAATGAGGAAACACTCAAGCCTTAACAGGCTTCTCTGGCTCTAAAGTTCCCGAGTGCTCACAGGAAAACACACTGTTGCTGAAGTAAGAAGCTTGGTGCTCTGTTTACATACTCACTCAACAGGCCTGAAGCACCAACTGGCTTATTCCTCCAATTCTAAACCCTTGGGAGTAAGCTGCAGGGCAAGAGGGTTCAATGACTTGCCTGAGCCCAGACCAAACTGTATTTTTCTGCTAGTGTTTGAAATAGAATTCAAAGCCTTTAAGATTTTACGTTATTTAGGCTTCAGTAGATTTTGAGATACCTGACCTTTAAAGTATCTGTCCTTCCCTTTGCTTTTCCATAACTGGCCTTATTTATGAGCATAACTGAAACTTTAAATCTCCTACTTTCACTGTCAGTAAAAGAAGCAAAAATGAGGGCAATAAAAAGTCTTAGCTTCTATTACTGAATCAGTGACCAATCCTTTCCTATCTAAGCAAGCCCATGTGACAGTAAGCAGTGGTCTGTAGCAAGCACAATTATCACTTAAAGGCCAGCCAGCAATTTTGTTACAAAATCTTCTGAGGCAGTTTGAAGTTTCGTTGTTTTAATTAAACCTTACCAGCCCAGACTACAGAGGGAAAGTACTTGGAATTTTCCACTGAACTGTCACTCTAAGTGTTTTACTGTGGATTTGTTATCAGAAATCATAACAATATTTAATGCCAGATGATTGGCATAACAATGATCTTGACTAACAGCTTGTGAGCTTGGGAAGTTAAATTAAAATTGATGTGCTTATTTTCTCTTGAACTGTCAAATCAACATATGCACCTTTTACTTTCAAAAAATTGCTGCATCTTGGGGAAGTTGGCTGCAATCAGTAGTTAATTCTGTGTATTTTAGCAAGAGACTAGGTTGATTTTGTTTTTCTTTTCTTCTCTTTTTTATCTTAGATAAGGATAATGAAAATGATGGTATTGGTAAATTTACCAGTGCAAACTGGGGCCATAAAGAGATGAATGTCTAGAAGAATATTTCCTTCCCTTAATTAATCTGTTCAGAGAGATTAGGATATGTAAAGCAGCTAATAATGTCAGTGTCTACCATTATTATTTACTCTGGTCTGGGTACTAGGCTAAAACCATTCCTGCATTTACAACTTGGAGCTACTCTTATAGAGGAAGATAATAGCACCACTTCATAGGTGATGAAATTTGCTCAGATCCCACAGTTAGCAAGTGGTAGATATATGATTTCAACTTTGGTTTGCTTAACCCTGGATACCATGTTTTAAACTATATCATAATGCTTTCTGTCACAAACCACCCACTCTACCAAAAATCAAATTCTTTTTCCAAGAGTCTAGGTTATGGTGAGGCTCTTTTAAATGTTGTCTTTTATCTAAAGAAAAACTATTTGTTCTCGAGCTACATACAAAAAAAAAAAAGAGAGAGAGATAAATATTAAACATTCTATTCACCTACTTTTAGCTTAGGAACAATCATGACACATGTAATTTTATAAAACTGAACATTATTATTTTTATTTTACTTCTATATTACAGCTGGATGGGAGAGAAAGAGAAGTGAGATGAAGCAAAGAGAAGATGAAAAGAAGAAATGGAAGGAATAGGAAGTTGAGGGGAAAGGAAGACTGAAGGGAGTACAGAAAGGAAGCATGGAAACAATTCCTATAACAGTGAGGAAGGCACATGTACCCTCTTTGACCATCACTACTGAGAATTTTTTTCCATCCTCTCTTTAATCAAGGTCTTTCTTTAACACAGTCAATTTCTTCCCTCCATTGGCTTCATCTACTTTGCCTTAGAAAATACACAGTTCCCTTCGAACATGAAGACACCTTCCCTTGGTCTTGAGCCCTTTCTAACCCTGGTTGAATTACTAATTGACTTGAGGTACAAGCTCTGGTTATCCGTGTACCGGGCATTAACTGCTAGGTTCTAGGAGTACAGAGTAGTACAAGAATAGATTCTTTCCTTTTCATAAGGAAAATTTCCAAGTCATTGGAATTTAATCATGGGCAGGTACGTGTCTCTAAGACCATACTTTATAATGATAAATCCATTAAGAGTAAAAATCTGCTGAAACAGCTTATAGTGTTAGGTAGATGGATCAACCACCATAGAGATTGTTTTCCCTTTTTAAAACTTATTTCTTACAGTATTGTAAAGTAAAATAAAGTAAAAATAAAATTAAAAGAACAAAAACAAAAAGACAAAATACAAGATAAAATAAGATAAAAATATAAAGCTTAGGAAAAGGAATCTTTGCCAAAGATTGATGGCAAAAACTGTTTCCTCAAATTGAAGGCATTGAGAATGGTTGTAATAAGACTGTAGAATGATTTTTCTAGGCATTTTAAAGAAATAGAATATCTGTGTGTTTACATGTTTATTGTTGTTTAATAAATCACCACCATTCTTAAAACAACAACAACAAAAATCTTATTTCTTCTTTTTGTTGACTGTGATTACTATCTTCGTTTTCTTTCTGTCTGCTCATTGTGACAGTATGATACATAACCCCCTACTAAGCAGTGCCTTGAATGTCACCAATTACTTCCTTATTAAAAAATCAAATATTTCTTTTACTCTCATACTTTCACTTCCTTCTATCATACATATTATGTGTATTTATTATATGATTCTCCACCTCTTCTCCACACCCTCAAATTATTTCTTTCTGCAACTATTAGCTCAAATCATCCTTGTTTAGGAAAGCTTTATCTCAAACTGGAGGAGCTTGGTTAGAAAAGCTTTATCTTGGGCAAAGTGTTAATAAGTGCAGCTTGCTAAATTTGGGAAAAGCTATTCAAATTGAGGTTCTGAGTATTATAAGTTATATATTCAAGTCCTAGACTACATTCTTTTACATCTGGAATATACCCTCTAATGATGGTTTCTCTCCTGAAAGGAGATGGGGTCTTGTGTGCAATTTTCCAGGGGGATTATTTTATATTTGATACATATATATCAGAAGTAAGCATGGATTTTAGAAATCTCATTTAAAAATTATTTTATTGAAGTGTAGTTGACACAATATTTATTTCTAGTGTATAGTGAGGTGATTCAGCTATACATATGCATACATTCTTTTTCATATTCTTTTCCATTGTGGTTTTTCACAGGATATTGAATATAGTTCCTTGTGTTATGTAGTAGGACCTTGTTATTTATCCATTCTATATATAATACTTTGCATCTGCTAATCCTAAACTCCCACTCCATCCCTTATCCACCCCCTTATTCCCCACTGGAACAGGTCTGTTCTCTATGTCTGTGAGTCTGTTTCTGTTTTATAAATAAATTCATTTTTGTCATATTTTAGATTCCACATATATATGATATCATATGTTATTTGTCTTTCTCTTTCTGACTTATTTCACTTAGTATGATAATCTCCAGGCCCATCATATTGCTGCAGATGACATTATTTCATTCTTTTTTATGGCTGAGTAGTATTTTACTATGTATATGTAAGTGTGTGTATGTGTATAATATATATATATGTGCTTAGTTGCTCAGTTGTGTCCAACTCTTTGCGACCCCATGGACTGCCAGGTTCCTCTGTCCATAAGGATTCTCCAGACAGGAATACTACAGTGGGCTGCCATGCCCTCCTCTAGAGGGTCTTCCCAACCCAGGGATTGGAGCCAGGTCTCCTGCACTGCAGGTGGATTCTTTAACACCTGAGCCACCAGGGAAGCCCATACATAGACCACATATTTTTCATCCATTCATCTATCAATGGACATTTAGATTGTTGTGATTATTATATGTCTTGATTATTGTAAGTTAGAAATCTCATTTTTTGACATTCAACAATTTAGGCTTTTTGGCTTTTTGGGTATAGGGGTTGGGGGTCTGAGGGGAAAGTCCAACTTTTCTAAAAGTAATCTAAGTTCTAACTTTGTCCCATCCACCTTCTCTTATCTTAGAAAGAAGACGACCAAACTCCCTCGATTTACCATAAGAGCTTCAACAACAGTATCCTCACTCTGAAGGCACAGACTGCTCAAATATTAGGTTACAGTTTGCATATCTCTTAACTCCATTTTGTGTATAATCATTGTGGAGTTACTTATTTTGGGAACTGAGTACCCCATGAAGGTGGTTATCAGATTTATTACATCAGTAGATATAGTTCCTCTTTGTACTTCTCTCTTTAGAATTTAAAATTTTTTAATGATTCTGTAGATTTTGCTTACTGATATAGTAAGGAGATTTGGGTTGTGTCCATATACAGAAGAAATAAGTGGTTGAAATGACGGAAAACAGTTAATATGGTCATTAATCTATCTATAGGGGCTTCCCTGGTGGTTCAGAAGGTAAAGAATCTGCTTGCAGTGCAGAAGGTCCAGGTTCGATCCTGGGTTGGGAAGGTCCCCAGAGAAGGAAATGGCAACTCACTCCAATACTTCTTGCAAGAATTCCATGGACAGAGGAGCCTGGCAGGCTACAATCCATGGGGCAGCAAAGAGTCGGACATGACTGAACAACTAGCACTTTCAATCTATCTATGTGGCAACAGTGGAATAAGTTTATATGGCAACAAGTCTAACAACCTCCGACTTTCCATTCTAAGTATGACAAACAACTGGTTTGTAAGACTTCTATTCTTAATTGATTCAATTATCATTGTAAAATACGGTTTAGATATCTACCAGCTCATGATTAAATTCTGATTTCACCATGCTGCCTCTTCTGACAATTTGCCCTTAGAAATTTTCCAGTAGAAATGAAATCTTGAATAATGAGTATTAGCTAATTTGAGAAACTTGGAACCCAAATGAAGGATACAGAGCCAATTTATATAATGAAGTTCCAATTTATTCAGCTTTAAAAGACTATACAACATTTGGGCTACGAAATTCTTAAGAATATGGTTTAGACTTGGACTCAGTAGTAAACATCCACATTTACATTCATTATGTATAATTATGACTCCAGTAGAGCAGGTGAAGTCTGAGTTTTATTAGTCATGAATAAAGAATAAAAAAGAGACTATATATGTAAACACATTTAGTGAACTGTAATTTCTATGTAACTGTTAACAATAACAGTTACTGTTTTAACAGTCAGGCTAACTCTGCATTTTCAATGTAAGAAGCATGCAGTCCGTGGTAGCTTATTGGTCAGGATGCAGACAAAAAATAAATGGCTTACTTAAACCAAGTAATGGAGGAGAGCTTAGTAAAAGGACTGCTTACAAAGGTGTATGGAAAGAGGGCAAGGTCAAAGTAAACTAGCAGGAAATGGTGAAGCACAATAGAACTAAAAATAGTAGAGAAATGTCACCTCTCTAGGCCTGCAGAAGCAAGAAAAGGAGAAGTTACTGGAACCCAGGGAGAGAAAGCAGCTGTAGGATCTGTCTGAGAGGTGTTGTCTTTGGCAGAGGGACAGAGTCTCACCATGGTCAAGGGGACATGTAGCTAGTCTCACTCTTCTCTCTCTCACTTTGATCTACTAGTGTCTCCCATTGGATGGACCGAGGCCAGAAAGCAACACAGCCCATAGATACATTTCATACACATCAGCCTCTGGAACACAGAGCAGGGAAGAGAAGCATCAGGAGTGAAATTGCTCTGAAAGAGCAAGTGAAATACATCCAGCTCACAGGCTAGACTTAGCTATGGCCTACCTTAATTTATTTGGATCATTTAACTTTTATTGGCCCAGATAGCATTGTTCCTTCCTTTGAATGTTGCAGTTACTTCCTTCTTGAAAAATGCTTCTTTTACTCTCACATTTTCTGTTCTTTCTGTTGTATATACTGGATGATATCTGCTACCATTTTTCCCACTCCAAGTCATTTGTTTCTAGAACTATAGCTCAAATTTCCCTTCCAATATAAAAAAGCTATATTTTGAACTATTTGAGTTTGGCTTCCTAAATTTGCGACAATCCACTCAAAGGGAATTGAGGTTTTATATGATGCTTCCCTCCCAAAAGAATGTGTAAAACTTGGAAGAGATTTTTGCCTTAGGTGAACAGTTAGACTATAATCTCCAGAGTCTATGAATATTGTGAGTTACAAGAATGACAATATTGGTAGCATGTCGAAGTATACAGTATTTGTCTTTCTAGATCACTTTCTGCTGTACCAACCTTTCTTGAAAACCATCAGGCAAATGGGAAATAGAAAAAAGTCACATCTTCCTGAATTTATACAGGAACTGCTGAATCAAGAAATGTTAAGCTGTTAGAAGATTTTGACTCGTAAAAACACACCTTATAAAAGTATCTAATCTTATTAGCTTTGTCTTCATGTGAATACAGTCCACGGATTATGGCTTTTGTTGAGTTTATCCATATACATTGCCAAGATAAGATTACCTTTGAGGAGGAGTAAAGTGGCCCCAACTTTCTCTTTGATCTCATCTGTCATTATTCCTTTCAATACCTGCAGTGCACATGCACACACCAGACACAATCCTTTAGACAAACATACTCTACCCCACCATATTAAGCCTCCTTCTTAGCTCTTAAGTTTTGTACCTGCTGTTCCTGCTACCAGGGATACTCTTTCTACTCCTTGTATTCTTCCTCTTTTGCCAATCACCATAATATATTATGTTGCTTACTAATGACATTATGCTGTGAACACCCTGAGAGTAGAGGCTATTTCTTACTTGAAAGTGAAAGGGTTAATCACTGAGTTGTGTCCAACTCTTTGCAACCCTGTGGCCTGTAGCCTGCCAAGCTCCTCTGTCCATGGAATTCTCCAGGCAAGAATACTTAGTGGGTTGCCATTACCTTGTCCAGCGGCTCTTCCCAACCCAGGGATCAGACTCAGGTCTCCTGAATTGTAAGCAGATTCTTTACTGCCTGTGTCACCAATTTCTTACTTATTCATCATTAAATCTCCAGGACCTTTTCCAGTGCTTGGCATAAAATAGGTTTTCAATACTGTTGAATTAATAAGTGGATGAAAGAAATAGCAATGGGAAAGGTTTTATTCACTGATGATTATTCTCAAGTTAGTTCTGCTTAGGATGATCTCCTTTGTAACTGTGAAAGAAAATTGCCAAGTGCCTGAATAATTCACAAATACAGTGTAGGTCCTGCATAAGCTGCAGAACAACAGCCAGCATATTGCACTGTGAGGGTTCCAGATCTGTGAAACAACTGTGAAGAAACTGGCTCTACCAGAGCTGTCTAGATTAGATGCCCACTCCCTTATTACATTTACCGAAGCCAGGTCTCCAACCTCCCAGACCTTCTGAGTCAGCATCTTGGGTGGGAGTTGGGGGGGGGCGGTTCTGAGAGTCTATGTTTTATCATCTGTCCCTACCAGCCCCCACGTGGTGGTTCTGGTGCACATTTAAGCAGGACAAGGTTTGCTTGATCCCTGAAAGGTCTTGAAGCTCCCAAAGGACTTGTGATCTTGCCATGGGCATGAGCCATCAACAACCCTAAGTTTGTAAATAATATTTGTAAATATTTAGTTTTATGTTTTAATTTTTTATGACTTGTAGACTTTCCCCTGGGGAAATGTTTAATTTCTTTTGCTGTTTTGTATTGCAGGGTCTTATTCACTTCATTACTATTTAATCGAAGAATCATACTGAGCTATTTCCAGACTCTGAGTAGAGGGAACATGGTACTGCCTTCCCAGTGGAATTCTGATTAATACACCATCTCTGTGGTCCCTGAGGATCACCAGCTTCCTTATCCCCCAACTATACATATTTATTCTGTGGAGAGGGAGGCGGAAAGTTGGAGAAAAGTAAGCACTGCTGAGCAATGTTGAGATATGCTGGGTAGTGGAATGTTAAAATCTGCTTTTGCAGGTCTATAAGTATGAGTCTACTTGTGTGTCTCCATGGAATCATCCAATATAGTTCTGCCTCTTTGTTTTCACAATCACTTACTTTTATTGGAATATTGGTTGTTGTAAAATTAACCATTTAACTTCAGTAGAGATCTCTGCTAAAACTTCCTAATATGCAATCACGTCTTAAAAACATTTGCTCGAATCATTTTGGTTAGATGGTTCTGGTGATTCTTCTATTTAGGCTTGTTATTAAAGCCAAGTGAGTCATTTTCTCATTATAGCCCTTTGTAGCTCAACACATGATCTTCAGAATAGTCAACAGACCTTTCCTGATGGTCACCCAGTGGCCTTGCTGTTTCTCCATGTGAATGTGTTATTGAATGTTGTACAAAGCTGCCTAAAAAGATATAAAAGAAGCCTACCATGTAAGTTTACAGAATAATAGTGGATTAACTATCTATTTCTATCAAACAACTTACCATGACATGAGTGGCCTACCGCTCGTTTATTAAACAAAAAGTCTGGCAGGAACTTGGCTGAGTTCTCTGCTTAGGGTCTTACAAGGTGGAAATCAAGGCGTTGGTTTGTAAGAGAGGAACGGTTCTTGTCTGGAGGCTCAGGTAGGAATACACTCAATCAGGTTGTTGGCAGAATTCACTTCCTCCCAGCTGTGAGACTGAGGTTGCCATTACTCTGCTGGCTGTTGGTTGTGGGGTTCTTAGCTCTTGCAGGCTGCTCTCTGGTCCTTGCACCATGCCCTCTCCATTTTCAAGGCTAGCAGTTGTGCATCAGAAAGTTTTTCTTGCCTCAGTGCTACCAGCCAGAAAAAACTCTGCCTTTAAAACGGCTGATATGATTAGGTCAGGTCTACTCATATAGCCTCTATATGTTAAGGTCAATTGATTTGAGGATTCAGAGAAGACAATGGAACGCCACTCCAGGACTCTTGCCTGCAAAATCCCATGGGCAGAGGAGCCTGGTAGGCTGCAGTCCACGGGGTCGCGAAGAGTCGGACACGACTGACGTGACTCAGCAGATTTGAGGATTTACAACTTAAAAATTCTCTTACAGCAGTACTGAGATTATTGTTCAATTGAATAACTAGAGAATAGGAAATCTGGGAATCCATCTTGAAATTCTGGCTAAAGCAGACAAGAACAGTATTTAAATTATAAGATAATCATTGTCATTTATAAATATATATAATCTATATTCAGAAAATGAAGATCATGGCATCCGGTCCATCACTTCATGGGAAATAGATAGGAAAACAGTGGAAATGGAGTCAGACTTTATTTTTTTGGGCTCCAAAATCACTGCAGATGGTGATTGAAGCCATGAAATTAAAAGACGCTTACTCCTTGGAAGAAAAGTTATGACCAACCTAGATAGCATATTCAAAAGCAGAGACATTACTTTGCCAACTAAGGTCCGTCTAGTCAAGGCTGTGGTTTTTCCAGTGGTCATGTATGGATGTGTGAGTTGGACTGTGAAGAAGGCTGAGCGCTGAAGAATTGATGCTTTTGAACTGTGGTGTTGGAGAAGACTCTTGAGAGTCCCTTCGACTGCAAGGAGATCCAACCAGTCCATTCTGAAGGAGATCAACCCTGGGCTTTCTTTGGAAGGAATGATGCTAAAGCTGAAGCTCCAGTACTTTGGCCACCTCATGTGAAGAGTTGACTCTGGAAAAGACTTTGATGCTGGGAGGGATTGGAGGCAGGAGGAGAAGGGAATGACAGAGGATGAGATTGCTGGATGGCATCACTGACTCGATGGACATGAGTCTGAGTGAACTCTGGGAGTTGGTGATGGACAGGGAGGCCTGGCATGCTGCGATTCATGGGGTCGCAAAGAGTTGGACATGACTGAGCGACTGAACTGAACTGATAATCTATATTATACCTGTAATCTATATTATTCAGTTTTTATTAGCTGATAATATGGCTGGTACCTTTGGGGAAAACATCAGTTGTGACAATATACGATATCATCTGTACATTATATGTTAGCCAGAAATTAGGGTACAGGCTATAAAATCTTTTACCAAATTTAAAGATATACTTCCTCTTGAATTTTGAATGAAATAGCTCATCTCTAGAGACCGGATTTTCAGGTCATGTGAAGGCTCACTTTAATGCCAAAATCACCTAGATATTTCCTGATAGTTACCTGCCAGGCCTAAGGACTCATTCTTTCCTAAGTCTGTTGCCCAGTATCAAGAATTCATTTATAGACAGCTATACAGATAGCTAATACAAAACCCCTGTTCTGATTGGCTTATGTTTAAAACCACAGATACTTAGTGAAAAGTCCTTTTCATGAACAACTCCACAGGCCAGCTAGCACAGTGTATCATTAAGTTCTTGTTAAATGTGTGTGTGTGCATATATATATATATATATATATATATATATATGTATGTATGTATGTATGTATATATCTTCAATAGAGTAGAAGAGCAAGTAAAGGGGGTCTGTTAGGGTAACGTATTTAAAATCAGTGAGAGAAAATAGTTTTTACACTGAGTAGGCTCCTAAGAACTAGGTCAAAGATTATCATGTATAGTGGAACTATGAATTTGCATACTGACCTTTGGACTAAGATAAAAAAACTATAGCAAGATGTACAGAGAAGAGGGGGAGACTCAGGAGAAGGATGGGACCAGGAAAGTGCCCACGGGAAGATGGCTAAAGAGAGCTTAGGGCTGGGATTAGTAAAGCATTCCACATTGGCCAGAGGAGGGTTGTGTTTCATAGTAGTAGTCAAAGTTACTCAGTCATGTCCAACTCTTTCGACCCCATGGACTGCAGCCTGCAAGTTTCCTCTGTCCATAGGATTCTCCAGGCAAGAATACTGGAGTGGGTTGCCGTTTCCTTCTCCAAAGGTGATCAGCTTAAGTCAGGTTTAAATCCCTTATGAGTTTACCGATGGCATTTTGTTGATGCTGATCACCACAATTCTTTCTCTGAACTACCATACTACAATGCCCTGTAATTCTCTCTTTTTTTTTTTTAAAGGAGGCAGGTGTTTAAAAATGGACTCAATTGTTGGTTTCAATTCCACATAATGTTACTAGTGTGCTAATGATGGAATTCAGCTTGCCACACCCACCACCTCAGGTCACTCTTCAAAGCAAGCTGCTTTATAGAACTTTCCCAACTGTGTGAGAATTTTGAAGTTAACTAGCAACAAGCCTGAAAATTTGGTTACGTATATAAGTATAGAGCTGGTTCATCAAATCCCTGTTCTGGCCCTCAACCCAGTGCATTTCAACTAAGGTGTCATCTACCTCTGTCTTAATGTTTATCAGACACTTGAATAAGTAATGTCCAGAGCTTCAGTTCACAGCAAGCAATGAGTCAAACTAGAAAGAGTGCAGAAATGAGGAGAAAACAGACAATGGAGGTCAGTGGTTCTTCAGTTTTAATTAAAATTGTTGTCCTCCTTCTTATAAAACCCCACATGTATAGTTTGTGTCTAATTCTGAGCTCCATAGCAATCGGGACTCTCTACAAATGTTTAGATCAACAGCTACCCAACACAGACTCCAGATTGGATACAGACCCAACAAGCCCTGAGACCACCTACAGAACTATAATGGGGCAGCAATCAGCAGCAGGCACCAAGATCTTTGATTCTGAAGTTACCCTCTTCTCTCACCAGGAATCTCCTTATACACTCTGGTCACTTACAAGTCAGTCTTACAGTTTAACCCTTGCAAGGTTCAGAAGGAGTGAGGTTACAAAGGGTGGACTTGGGCATGTAAGACAGAAAAAAGGATGAGTCCTAATGTTTAGGTAATAGTCTCAAGCAGATCTGATGGATACCTCAACTGGAACTACCTCTCATTTTTTCCTTTACAAAGTCATATCCTCCTTAAGTGTTTCTGGCTCTTTTATGGTCAAATTCTTAAACCTGCCCATCTGAGAAAATTGTGGAAAGTCTTTTTAAGCTGGATGTTCACACAAGCTTATTTAGTTTATATTCTTGAGTATTAAAATAATTAAGAAGGAGCCTCAAGAAATCGTCAAATGAAATAGGTACCTAATAACTGATGAAATACAAAGGACTTTGAACTAGAGAGTCAGAGCAACAGCAGATAGCAGCCTGCAAGGCAAGGGATTCAAGAGAAAGTATTAAAAACATCATGTGGGTTTGTCTAGGGACAATTGTCAAGAAACCACTAGAATTTTAAGTGGCAAATTCTCCTCTCCCTTTTATCAAATCTGTAGCTGGACAATGTATGCCAGTAGAGAAAGTCATTGATTATGAGTATCTACGCTGTGTCCAGAGAGGCCTAGGAATTATCCACATAGACTCTTCCATCAGAGTGGATGATCCTGGCCTGTCTGCCTGTTACACTCACACTTGGGGTTCAGTACGTCGGTTATTCTCAACTGGTATCATTGTCAGTGACTAAAATTTAGCTTCAGGAAGAAGTGGTTTGGGGAGTTTTAGTTTACTAAGCATGTCAGTGCAGTCATTACAGGTTGGTCTGTGTTCTGAGCTGTTTCTTTTTAGGAAGGAGACATTGCTACTGATGATGACCATACTGAATGCTTGGGACTCCTCCTTAGGTAGCAGGTTCAAGTACAAGGACAGGTCAAGGAAGAGACTTCAGAAATGAAGCTGTGTTGGGGAAATCTATTACAAACAAATGTGTTTGGAAAGATTCAGCTACTCTCCTAGTGAAGAGTCATTTGCATTGAATGTGAGCTAATTGATGATGTGGCAACTCTAATTCATAAATCATTTAATACTTGATTGTTATCCTTTTTGTGTAGGTGAGCAGGTGCATGTCTATACTCCTTAGCCACAAATGCATTCAGGATGCAAAGTGTTCTTAGCTGCAATATTTCACTGATGTTTATAACTCTTTGAAGTAGGTAGTGAAGTTATTAAGGCTATCATCTTTAAAAATTGTATATCTGGGCTTCAGAGGGATAAAGTAACTCGTTCAAAGTTACATACGTTGTAAATAGCAGACCTAGGACTTGCACCCTGTCTCCTTATTCTTGCATACTTGCAAAGGCACTTTTCCTCCACCATCCTCAGGAAAAGTGTTCTATGGTTCGTTTTTCCAGAAGTGATAGCAAGATCATGCATTTTAGTGATGCCCTTGAAAGCCCTAGCAGCAACACCCATGTCACGACTGGTACAGCCTATGCTCCTCAGGTGGGGCTTTTCTGGTTTTTAATTTTTATTGTAGTATAGTTGATTTACAATGGTGTGTTAGTTTCAGGTATACAGCAAAGTGAATTAGTTATGCATACACATACACGCACTCTTTTTTTTTTTATGATTCTTTTCCCATATAGGTCATTACAGAGTATTGAGTAGAGTTCTCTGTGCTGTGCAGTAGGTCCTTTTAGTTATCTAATTTATAAACAGTGATGTGAATATGTCAATCTTCATTTCCCAATTGGGGCTTTACTTAAAAGGGATGTTAACCGACATATCGTTACAGTCAAAATCATGTTCTATTCAACTTTAGTAGATGAATGTAAGTCAACTCCAATGAAATGTCCAGAACAGTGCGTGACACTTCATAGACACATAAAAATATTTGCTGAATTCATTGTTCTTAGTGTTACATATAAAGTTGAAACCATTATAGAGTGGATTTCATCTGAAGAGTCTATTCATTAATTTGACAAATATCAAGGCTTGCTCTGTGCTTGGCACTGCTCTGGGCTCTAGGAATTCCATGGTGAAACAAAGATTCCTGTTTTCATGGAGTTTATGGTCTAGTGCAGAGGAACAGATATTTAGTAAGTAGGAACCTGTCATGCATGTCAGTGATCCAAAGAAAAGATATACTAATCAGGTGATAAAATGGCTGGGTCAGGGGCTGGGTGAGCATTTCAGAAAATTCTCTTCTGAGGTGGTAACATATGTGCTGGGCCTTGAATGATGCAATGGTGCCTGCTGTGCAAAGATCTGGGTGATGGACTTTCTAGGAAGGATTCTTAGAAGTTAAGAAGCTGAGTGTGTTTCAGGGACCAAAAAACCCAGAGGATCAGTGATGTTTAAGTGTCCTAACTGAGCAGACATAGAGAACACAGGGAGGATAAAGAGCTAGTCAGGGCTTTATAGATCATGATAGGAATTTGCAATCAAATTATACTCAGAAATTATGGGAGAGTTTGAAGTAAGGTAGTCACAAATCTGATTTGTATTTTAGATGATTCAAACTCTTATGTAATGAGTGGACTGTGGGGAGCAAGGGAAGTGGATTCAAGTGAGGGATGCTGGTGGCTAGACAGAGAGAGTGTCAGTGAGGTGGTGAGAAATGGTTGGGTCGATGTGTGTAAATTGGAAGTAGGACTTGGTTGGTCTCATAGACCAGGAGTGGAGCACAGGGAGAGATGAATCTGGGATGTTTCCTAGGGTTTAGTCTTGAGCACAAGGAGGATGCTAGTGTCTTCTTTTGAGGCTCAGGATTTTGGGGTGTGGAAGTGGGGATGGAGAATCAAGAATTCTTGCCCAAGAGTATCTTTGCCATCAAGGAAATTCTGTTGTAAAGGGAAAAGCTGAAGAACAGACAGAACTAGGATGTCACAGTGAAAAAGTGGAAGGGTTAGTCATTTTGTCATGTCTGACTGTGACCCTGTGGACTGCAGCCCTCCAGGCTCCTTTGTCCATGGAATTCTCCAGGCAAGAATCCTGGAGTAGGTTGCCTTTCCCTTCCGTAGGGACTGAACCTGGGTATCTGCATTGCAGGAAGATTCTTTACTGTCAAAATTAGGGCTTTCTTTGGTTTCTCCCTGCTGGGGAATGTAGATCCAGGAAAATATATTTTTAACTCGTTGTGTCTGTTTCTTTTCTTAAGGGGTGACAAGATTAAATATATAAGATGCATATGCACAATAACTTTCCCCAAGAGTTCTGAGCTCCTTGGGTTTCAGTGTTACACAAGTGTGAATGACTCCCCCAAAGGTCACAGTGTATCTCCTCGAGAATGATTTATGTTAGCGGCTGTAGCTGTTTATCTCTTCAGCACCTCTGCAGCCAGGAATGGAAAGAAAATCCTGAGACATCTTATTCTTCATTAGGCATCAGGGGAAGTGGTTTATAGTCCCTGTCTAAGTTATTAATTAACCACTTAGCTTGGTTGTATGCTAAAATATAGGGAATCCTTTCTCCTCATCTTGTAAGAATATTGAAGAAAGCAAAATATATGAAATAAGCAATATAAATGTGTACCTTAATGAGAAACAGTACTTGTCTTCCCACTGCAGTTTCGTCTTCACAAAAGTAAGTCAAGGCTTTGAGCATCCGTTAATGTTTGGTTATAATTTAATCAACCTTTTGTTCACTGGGATGAAACAGGCTGTTACCAGGAAATAGTATTTGGGCGCCAGATAAATGACTTCCCTGGTTTCATCAAGGACTCTAGATGGTCTTAGATTGGCACTAATAAGAGGAGTAATGAGTGAAGTTAGCCAGAATGATTCTCTCTCATACACTGATGTGGATTTTTTTTCCTCTTTAATATATTGAATGCTCAAAGACCATCAAACATTTTTAAAACCCCAAACCTGTTAGACTTTTGACAGCTGAGAATTTAAGGCATTGAAGGGGTGGAGGGCTTATCTAAATTTAGGCTGGAATTAGGCTCTGAAGAATCTACATCTATTGTGGGTAAAAAAGTAGAAATTTATTTCCAATGACTAATGCCCCTCTTCCCTTATCAGAATCATACCCCTCCACAGCAGGCCAGGGCTTTACTGTGTACATTTCCTGAACCTCTCATTTCAAAAGAAAATGTTGTCATTAGTGAATTCATGATTGAATCAGACTGGTCACAGTTTGAAATATTGCTCCAGATGGGATTTGAATTTTGAGTAGATACTCAGGGAGATGCTTAGATTAAGGGGGGAAAATGAGTCTTTGACAGTAGACTTTTAGTCACATGGCCTCTGGTTGGACATGTGTTTGAGGCAAGGAGCATCTTCCTGGCTTCCCCAAGTCATAACAAATCAAAGATCATCTGCTTTGTCATTGTAAAGACTCATCCTGGGAGAATGAGCCTCCACTGATCCTCTGAAGTCTGAGAGCAATAGAGACAAAGACCCATTCTACCACTTGAAGGGCTTCCTGTAAAACAAAAAGAATATTTTTATTCAAACACACTCTGTTAAATATTATGTATATACATGTATTTGAGAAGAATAGCAAAATCTCTCTTAAATCCTCCTTCCTGCCATGCTTCCTACTCACCAGTGGTCCATGAATAGAAGATAGATAGCTAGTTAAATTAAATCTGATACCTGATTGTACCCTAATGACTGAGAGCTTACCTTAGCATAGTGGATCTCAAACTTGAGTGTGCAGTATGCATCAGAATCACCCAGAGAGCCTGTTAACACACAGGTTGCTGGACTCCATCTCTGGAATTTCTGATTCAGTAAGTCTGGAGTGGGCATTGAGAATTTCCCTTTCTTACCATATCTGGAGGAGATGCTGATGCTTCTCATCTGAGGACCATATTGTGAGATCTACTGACTTAACCTTCATGCTCATCTGACTGCCTCTCACTTGAGTCTCTGTTGGGATAACGGAGAGTGGATGTTGCCAGAACCAGAACTTCCACTTTGAGCCAAAGGACCTAAAGACTCAAAACTTAATCCCTAACTTATTTCCTACTTTAATTTTGTCCAGAACATTTATATTACACAACTTACTTTTTAAGAGTTAACAATTGTATCCACCTAGACAACTCCCCCAACTTGTGATAGTACCAGTTCTAGAGACCCTGCTCAGCTCAGTCAAACATGCCCGTCTTATTGTTGTTGTTCAGTCACTCAGTCATGCCCGACTCTTTACAACCCCATGGGCTGCAGCACCAGGCTTCCCTGTCCCTCACTTTCTCCTGGAGTTTGCTCAAATTCATGTCCGTTGAGTCAGTGATGCTATCCATTTCATCCTCTGCTGCTCTCTTCTCCTTTTGCCTTCCATCTTTCCCAGCATCAGAGTCTTTCCTAATGTCATCTTTTTGCATCAGGAGGCCAAAGTATTGGAGCTTCAGCTTCAGCAGCAGTCCTTACCATGAATATTCAGGGTTGATTTCCTTTAGGACTGGTTTGATCTCCTTGCAATCCAAGGGACTCTTAAGAGTACCTCTGTCATGGACTAAGCATCTCTGATATGTTAGAAATCTGTGTTTTTGTTTGGTTCAAAAATCAAATTGCGAATTGATCTTGCACTGCATCTTAATACTCTTTAGTGGGTTGATAGAGATCTAATGACCTGGTGTTGCAATTACCTTCAGCAGCACTGTGCTATTTCTTCAGGAACTATTTCAGATGTCACCTTTCCATGAACCCTTTCCCGTATCTCTCAGGCAGGAGGAAAGCTCCCTTGCAAGGTCCACACCACATTTAGTTCACACATTGTTGTTTATCACAGGGAACCACAATATATTCTACCACAGGTCTATTACCCATAGATTGTGAGCTGTTCAAGGAAGGATGAGCTGTAATTTTTCATAGCATCAGGGCCAGTTAAAATGCCAAGTATGTAATAGATATGTAATAAATGTTGCTAAACAAATGTGATTTTTAAAAAGTTACTGTGAGGCAAACATCCATAAACAGCAGAAGAGAAGAATCACATTCTACCAATAATAGTACACCATTTCCCTTTTGGACTAACTCAATAACATTTGATTTATTAATCTTGTGGCTGTTTCGAAGTTTAAAGATGAATGAACTGGTGATGAATAAACAACTAGTTTTGACTGTTAAAAAGATGTCATTTATTATCAAACTAATATATGGCTATTGTAGGAAATCTGGAAAATATACAAGAGAAGATATTTTTAAAATCACCACTGATTCTACACTCAAATTAAACAACAAATATATATGGTTAAGGCTAAAGCCCCTTTTTTGTCTTCTTTCTCCCCAATATACAATGTTAATGATTTGATTTACCAATCTCACATAGATGAGATCCTACTTAATACATTGTCCTTGTATTTGACTTTTCATTTAATATTCTATGTATTGATTACTCTGGGTACAAATATAATTAGTTCACATTTTATTCATCTGTTTATTGTCAGGATAAGAATTTTTTTATGTTTCTGCATCGTTTGACCTCCTAGTTCAGTTCAGTTGCTCAATCATGTCCAACTCTTTGTGACCCAATGGACAGCAGCACGCCAGTCTTCCCTGTCTATCAGCAATTCCTAGAGCTTACTCAGACTCATGTCCATTGAGTCAGTTATGCCATCCAACCATCTCATCCTCTGTTATCCATTTCTCCGCCCTCCTTCAACCTTTCCTAACATCAGGGTCTTTACCAATCACTCAGTTCTTCACATCGGGTGGCCAAAGTATTTGAGTTTCAGCTTCAACATCAGTCCTTCCAATGAACACCCAGGACTGATCTCCTTTAGGATGGACTGGTTGGATCTTCTTGCAGTCCAAGGGACTCTCAAGAGTCTTCTCCAACACCACAGTGCAAAAGCATCAATTCTTCAGCAATCAGCTTTCTTTATAGTCCAACTCTCACACCCATACATGACTACTGGAAAAACCATAGGTTTGACAAGATGGACCTTTGTTGGCAAAGTAATGTCTCTGCTTTTTAATATGCTGTCTAGGTTGGTCATAGCTTTTCTTCCAAGGAACAAGTGTCTTTTAATTTCATGACTGCAGTCACCACCTGCAGTGATTTTGCTGCTGCTGCTAAGTCGCTTCAGTCATGTCTGACTCTGTGTGACCCCATAGATGGCAGCCCATCAGGCTCCGCCGTCCCTGAGATTCTCCAAGCAAGAACACTGGAGTGGGTTGCCATTTCCTTCTCCAGTGCATGAAAGTGAAAAGTGAAAGTGAAGTCACTCCGTCGTGTCCGACTCTTTGCAACACCATGGACTGCAGTGATTTTGGAGCCTCCCAAAATAAAGTCTGTTACTGTTTCCATTGCTTCCTCATCTATTTGCCATGAAGTGATGGGACCAGATGCCATGATCTTAGTTTTCTGAATGTTGAGTTTTAAGCCAACTTTTTCTCTCTTCCCTTTCACTTTCATCAAGAGGCTCTTTAGTTCTTCTTTGCTTTTTGCCATAAAGGTAGTGTCATCTACATATCTGAGGTTATTGATATTTCTCCCAGCAATCTTGATTGCAGCTTGTGCTTCATCCAGCACAGCATTTTGCATGTTGAATTCTGCATATAAGTTAAGCAGGATGACAATATACGGCCTTGACATACTCCTCTCCTGATTTGGAGCCATTCCATTGTTCCATGTCCAGTTCTACCTGTTGTTTCTTGACCTGCATACAGATTTCTCATGAGGTAGGTCAGGTGGTCTGGTATTCCCATTTCTTTCACAATTTTCCACAGTTTGTTTGATCCACACAGTCAAAGACTTTGGTGTAGTCAGTAAAGCAATGATGGACACAATAAAGGACAGAAATGGTCTGGACCTAACAGAAGCAGAAGATATTAAGAAGAGGTGGCAAGAATACACAGAAGAACTATACAAAAGAGATCTTCATGACCCAGATAACCATGATGGTGTGATCACTCGCCTAGAGTCAGACATCCTGGAAAGTGAAGTCAAGTGGGCCTTACGAAGTGTCATGATGAACAAGGCTAGTTGAGGTGATGGAATTCCAGTTGAGCTATTTCAAATCCTAAAAGATGATGCTGTGAAAGTGCTGCACTCAATATGCCAGCAAATTTGAAAAACTCAACAGTGGCCACAGGACTGGAAAAGGTCAGTTTTCATTCCAATCCCAAAGAAAGGCAATGCCAAAGAATGCTCAAACTACCACACAACTGCACTCATCTCACACGCTAGCAAAATATTGCTCAAAATTCTCCAAGCCAGGCTTCAACAGTATGTGAACTGTGAACTTCCAGATGTTCAAGCTGGATTAAAAAAAGGCAGAGGAACCAGAGATCAAATTGCCAACATCTGATGGATCATCAAAAAAGCAAGAGAGTTCCAGAAAAACATCTATTTCTGCTTTATTGACTACCCCAATGCCTTGACTTCCTTAGCAAAGGAAATTGACAAGCGACAGAAATGTCTTCATTTCCCCAGATCCATTTATTTCTCACATTCCACAGTTTTAGACCTAGAGACATCTGTTCCCATCCAGAGAGTAATAAACTTATCTGCTCCAAACTGTGGAAATACTCTAAGTTTGTAAACTTAGAGATATTTGTCCTATCTTCCTCCTGGAGACATTTATTATATTTATATTTGAAAGGGAAAGAGCCCATCACCCCTTTCCTTTTGTTCCCAAGGAGAGTTTGCTTATTTCAGGGAACAAAATTTCTTTCCTTCTCAGGAGAGAGGTAGGGGAAGCAGGTGTCCCCATATTTATGGGGCTTCTCGCCTACAGTACAGTTCCCTGTGTATGTTGGATAACAATTGTCAGGCTCTCATTCTATCATCCCAAGAAGAGGAGGAATTCGGACAAAGAGGAACAGTGTGATTATTGTAATTAGTAGTCCCTGCCCCAGAAATCCTTTGCATATATTCAGGATACTATGAATAAATAAAGATATTAAAAACTGATCAGTTGTTATTTCATATATTGGCCACACTTAAGTCATTTAAGATGTTTTCTTTTTGAAAGTACTTAAGTTATCTACATTTTTCACAAACACAAATGATGCTTCATTAAACAGATTTCTTTAAATCTGATTCTTAGAAGTGAAAATGTTCAGTTAAATGGCTGCTGTTGCTGCTGCTGCTAAGTCGCTTCAGTTGTGTCCAACTCTTAGCGACCCCATGGACTGCGGCCCACCAGGCTCCTCCGTCCATGGGATTTTCCAGGCAAGAGTGCTGGAGTGGGGTGCCATTGCCTTCTCCGAGTTAAATAGCATGTGTATTTGAATTTTTGTCAGATATTATTTAAAAAATAGCCCTCCAAAAAAGCAATTTATACTTCTATCAACAGTGTATATTACCAGTTAATTTTTTTTCTAATCTAATTGATAAAGCTGAGCACCGAAGAGTTGATGCTTTTGAACTGTGGTGTTGGAGAAGACTCTTGAGAGTCCCTTGGACTGCAAGGAGATCCAACCAGTCCATTCTGAAGGAGATCAGTCCTGGGATTTCTTTGGAAGGAATAATGCTAAAGCTGAAACTCCAGTACTTTGGCCACCTCATGCGAAGAATTGACTCACTGGAAAAGACTCTGATGCTGGGGGGGATTGAGGGTAGGAGGAGAAGGGGATGACAGAGGATGAGATGGCTGGATGGCATCGCTGACTCGATGGACATGAGTTTGGGTGAACTCTGGTAGTTGGTGATGGACAGGGAGGCCTGGCGTGCTGCGATTCATGGGGTTGCAAAGAGTCGGACACAACTGAGCAACTGAACTGAATGACTATTAGGATTGAGCATCTTTTAAACAGCCCTTCTCTTCTCTTTTTAAATTGTTACTTTCTGTTCCCATTTTCCTGTTGTTTATTTTTTCTAAGTATTTGTAGTTGTTCTATAGCATACATATTCTGGACTAGCCCTTTTATCTCTTTTATTGATATATAATTGACATATTCATATATGAGTTTAAGGTATATAGCATAAAGACTTACATACATTGTGAAATGATTGTCATATACATTTAGTTAACCTCCATCACCTCATGAAGATACAAAAAAAGAAAGAAAAAAATTATTTTTCCTTGTGTTGAGAACTTTTGGATTTATTCTCTTGGTAACTTTCATATATACCTTATAGTATTATTAACTACAGTCATGATGGTGTACATTACAGTCAGTACTTATTTATTTCATAACTGGAATTTTCTATTTCCTGACCACCTTTCATCCAATTCCCTCATCTCCCTTCCCCTGCCTCTGGTAAGCACAATCTGATTTTTCTTAAAAAATATAAATTATATACTTATATATAACCTATAAATATACACATGTGTACCCTTCCAACAAGGACATTTTTATTGTTATATTTTATTATTTTTTAAGACATTTTATTTTGTATTCGGGTATAGCTGCTTAACAGTGTTGTGATAATTACAGAGGCACAATGAAGGAACTCAGCCATACATATACATATGCCCATTCTCCCTCAAACTTCCCTCCTATCCAGGTTGCCACACGACACTGAGCAGAGTTCCATGTGCTATACAGTTGATCCTTTTTGGCGATCCATTTTAAATATAGCAGAGTGATTTTCTTTTAATTTTTTGTTTATTTTTTAGTTTCCACTATAAATATGGTCATACGGTTTTTGTCTTTCTCTGACTTATCTCATTTAGTTAATGGCCTCAAGGCCCACTTGTGTTGTCACAGGTGACAAGAGCTCCTCCCTTTTAATGGCTGAATAGTATTCTATTGTGTACATATGTGTAAATATCACATATATAGGAGAAGGCAATAGCACCCCACTCCAGTACTCTTGCCTGGAAAATCCCATGGACGGAGGAGCCTGGTGGGCTGCTGTCTATGGGGTCACACAGAGTTGGACATGACTGAAGCAACTTAGCAGCTTTCACATATATCATATTTTCTTTACCCATTCATCCATCAATGAACACTTATGTTGTTGTCATGTTTTAGCTATTGTAAACAATGCTGTTATAAACACAGGGTACAAATATCTTTTTGAATTAGTATTTTGATTCCTTCAGGTAAATCTCCAGAGTGGGATTGCTAGATCATATGAGTTATTTAAAAATGTTTTTGAGCAGCCTCCATACTGTTTTCCACAGTGGCTGTACCAATTTATGTTCTCACCAACAGTGCACAAGAGATTCTTTTTTCTCCCCATCCTTGTCAACATTTATTATCGCTTGTCTTCTTAATGGTGAAGTGAAGTCGCTCAGTTGTGTCCGACTCTTTGTGACCTCATGGACTGCAGCCTCCCAGGCTCCTCTGTCCATGGGATTTTCCAGGCAAGAGTACTGGAGTGGGTTGCCATTGCCTTCTCCAGGGGATCTTCCCTACTCAGGGATTGAAACCAGGTCTCCTACATTGCAGGCGGATGCTTTACCCTCTAAGCCACCAGGGAAGCCCACCCTTTATGTTTATTTTATTTATTTATTTTTTTAAATAGTTTTTTATTTTTTTAATTTTAAAATCTTTAATTCTTACATGTGTTCCCAAACATGAACCCCCCTCCCACCTCCCTCCCCATAACATCTCTGTGGGTCATCCCCATGCACCAGCCCCAAGCATGCTGTATCCTGCGTCAGACATAGACTGGTGATTCGATTCTTACATGATAGTATACATGATAGAATGCCATTCTCCCAAATCATCCCACCCTCTCCCTCTCCCTCCGAGTCCAAAAGTCTGTTATACACAGCTGTGTCTTTTTTCCTGTCTTGCATACAGGGTCGTCATTGCCATCTTTCTAAATTCCATATATATGTGTTAGTATACTGTATTGGTGTTTTACTTTCTGGCTTACTTCACTCTGTATAATCGGCTCCAGTTTCATCCATCTCATCAGAACTGATTCAAATGAATTCTTTTTAATGGCTGAGTAATACTCCATTGTGTATATGTACCACTGCTTTCTTATCCATGCATCTGCTGATGGACATCTAGGTTGTTTCCATGTCCTGGCTATTATAAACAGTGCTGTGATGAACATTGGGGTACATGTGTCTCTTTCAATTCTGGTTTCCTCGGTGTGTATGCCCAGCAGTGGGATTGCTGGGTCATAAGGTAGTTCTATTTGCAATTTTTTAAGGAATCTCCACACTGTTCTCCATAGTGGCTGTACTAGTTTGCATTCCCACCAACAGTGTAGGAGGGTTCCCTTTTCTCCACACCCTCTCCAGCATTTATTGCTTGCAGATTTTTGGATCGCAGCCATTCTGACTGGTGTGAAATGGTACCTCATTGTGGTTTTGATTTGCATTTCTCTAATAATGAATGATGTTGAGCATCTTTTCATGTGTTTGTTAGCCATCTGTATGTCTTCTTTGGAGAAATGTCTATTTAGTTCTTCGGCCCATTTTTTGATTGGGTCGTTTATTTTTCTGGAATTGAGTTGCATAAGTTGCTTGTATATTTTTGAGATTGGTTGTTTGTCAGTTGCTTCATTTGCTATTATTTTCTCCCATTCAGAAGGCTGTCTTTTCACCTTGCTTATATTTTCCTTTGTTGTGCAGAAGCTTTTAATTTTAATAGATCCCATTTGTTTATTTTTGCTCTTATTTCCAGAATTCTGGGAGGTGGATCATAGAGGATCCTGCTGTGATTTATGTCTGAGCCACCCTTTATGTTTAATGTGCTGTAACTCTCAGTTGGTAGTGTAACTCTCTTCACTTTGTAGTGTCTGTTGTTGTACACAGTTTTTAATGTTAATCTAGGTGGTTTATTTTTCCTCTTTGAAGAAGGAAATAAAACTGACTGAGGATGTTCTGTCTTCTCTACTGCCTCCAAGTCCTAGGAAAATGTTGAAAGGGGAAAATTGATGATTCACTTCTCTGACTACAATAATAAATAATAGGCGATGTTAATAGGAAAAAAAAAAAAAACAAACAACAGGCTGTTTTAACATTTTGATACCAGAGCTTTAAAAAGCTACTTAAATGTCAATTTGTGCTAAATGACAGGCTCTAAAACAGGCCTGCAAAATTAACTGTCAAGGTTATAAATCCCAAGAAAAAACCTAAACCTTGGGTCACATGAATGTCTGCCAGGACTGGGTAATTTTCATTTTAACCACTTTTTAGTTGACAGGAGTAATCTGTAAATGTCAGAACCTTAGTATTTACAGGACAGGGTGGCTGAGTCATCTTGATAGAGTGAAGAGTTTAAGTGTATTGTGGATCATTTTAATGCTGTAATATTAATGGGGAAGACACACACAGAAGGAACAGAGTTGAAAATAATGGGTCTAAAATAATAATGTTTCATCCAGAGAGAAGGAGGTTTCTGGCCACCACGATAACTACTTTTACACGAAAGCTCATTATCACATAAGGATGCTGATTAGACTAGAAATAATAAAGATGCCAGTTTTTACATTTCAAAAACAAAAGTGAATCCTTTCATACAAAGATGTTTCTGTGATTGTGTATCTTATGACCCCACATTCTCACCCCAAACTGCATACTTAACTCTTGATAAAAATATGCATGCGTTTCTAGTTCACTTATTAATTTTAAGAACATATCATTTTTTTAACCAAAGTGATTTTGGCTACAATTAGCATTATTTTTTATTCGTTTCAGTTCAGGCACTCAGTCATGTCCGACTCTTGGCGACCCCATGGACTGCAGCACGCCAGGCTTCTCTGCCCATCACCAACTCCCGGAGCTAGCTCAAACTCATGTCCATTGAGTTGGTGATGCCATACAACAATCTCATTCTCTGTCGTCCCCTTCTGCCTTCAATCTTTTCCAGCATCAGGGTCTTTTCTAATAAGTCAGTTTTCCGCATTAGGTGGCCAAAGTATTGGAGTTTCAGCTTCAGCATCAGTCCTTCCAATGGATATTCAGGACTGATTTCTTTTAGGATTGACTGGTTGGATCTCCTTACCATCCAAGGGACTCTCAAGAGTATCCTCCAATACTGCAGTTCAAAAGCATCAATTCTTCACCACTCAGCTTTCTTTATAATCCAACTCTCACATCCATAATTGACTCCTGGGAAAACCATAGCCTTGACTAGACAGACCTTTGTCAGCAAAGTAATGTCTCTGCTCTCTATGTCATAGCTTTCCTTCTAAGGAGCAAGTGTCTTTTAATTTCATGGCTGCAGTCACCGTCCACATGATTTTGGAGCCCCAAAATATAAAGTCTCTCACTGTTTCCATTATATCAATGCATAATATTGGAAAAGACTCTAAATAATCAACCTCTAAACTAATAATTGAAGGAGCTTATCCCTCTAATTTTTTAAAAGTGACCTCCTACAAGCTCCATTCCTCTTCTAAACTTTTTAGGGCAAGATTCCCAGATGGCTCTAGTGGTAAAGAACTCGCCTGTCAATGCAGGGGATGCTAGAGATGCAGGTTCCACCCCTGGGTCGGGAAGATCCCCTGGAGGAGGGCATGGCAGCCCACTCCAGTATTCTTGCCTGGAGAATCCTATGGACAGAGGAGCCTGGCAGGCTACAGTCCATAGAGTCGCACTGAGTTGGACACGACTGGAGTGACGTAGTACGGACGCACGCATACAAGCCCTATGTCATGAGATGGACCCGTCTCATAGGACTGGTCTTTTATTGGCTCCACTGTTGGGGGAACCAGTAGGCCAGGTGCACCTAGAGTTGATCAAATACCTCTTATTGTTTCTGGATGATGATCTGTCACCCAATTCTACATGACCTTGATCCTAGTGCCAGCTTCCAACTTATAGACTTAATCCACCCCAGCTTGAACTTGGACTCTAGGCAGTGCCAGGCAGCCTCATTTCTGCAGATGGTTCTTGTTTCTTCATCCTTGGCATCAACCCCAATCCAGTTCTTCAACCTGTTCTAAATGGTGATAGGTAGCAGTTTTAAATCATTATAGAAATGTTCTCTCCTAACAGTTTGTTCTTTTTAATTGTAAGCATTGACACGTTAATGGGAATGGGGATAAGTGTCACCTTCTGCTCCGCCAGTGCTTTTGTCTCCTTGGGTAGGTTGAAAGCTAGGAGCTCTACAGCTCTAAAGAGCTAACAGCTCTTTACACCTGTTTTAAAGCTAGGAGCTCTTCTTCAGACTAGTCCAGCTCTCGGGGGGTGGGGGTGGGGATGGGTCTCAGCTTTCAAGTCAAAGGCTTCACATTCTTCTCCACAGTGGGGGAAGTTCCAAATTGTCCAACCCAAAGCCCAAGATACTCTCTTGGGAGGGAAAAAGAAAAATGCTTTCCTTTGAGGACAGACAGGAGTGGATGGAGTAGAGGTGGGGCACCCTGAGAAGTTACCTAAATGATACAAAATCTAGGGAGGCTGTTTTCATAGTTGTTGCTGTTATTGTTGATATCATTGTTAGGCTTTTCAGATCACACTCAGAAAACTCAAGTTTGCTCATCCAAACATACCTGAGCTTCCAGGATAACAATGCTTCAGTTCACTTCTCTTCAGTTCAGTTGTTCTTCGCAACCCCATGGACTGCAGCACGCCAGGCCTCCCTGTCCATCACTAACTCCTGGAGTTTACTTAGACTCATTGTCCATTGAGTCGGCGATGCCATCCAACCATCTCATCCTCTGTAATTCGCTTCTCTTCATGTCTTCAATCTTTCCCAGCGTCAGGGTCTTTTCCAATGAGTCAGTTCTTTTCATCAGGTGGCCAAAGTATTAGAGTTTCAGCTTCAACATCAGTCCTTCCAATGAACACTCAGGACTGATCTCCTTTAGGATGGACTGGTTGCATCCCCTTGTAGTCCAAGGGACTCTCAAGAGTCTTCTCCAACACCATAGTGCAAAAGCATCAATTCTTCAGCAATCAGCTTTCTTTATAGTCCAACTCTCACACCCATACAAAGTGAAAATGAAGTCACTCAGTCGTGTCTGACTCTTTGTGACCCCATGGACTATAGCCTATCAGGCTCCTCTGTCCATGGAGTTTTCCAGGCAAGAGTGCTGGAGTCGATTGCCATTTCCTTCTCCAGGGGATCTTCCCAACCCAGGAATCGAACCTGGCTTTCCCACATGCCGGCAAATGCTTCACCGTCTGAGCTACCAGGGAAGCCCAACATGACTACTGGAAAAACCATAGCCTTAACAAGACAGACCTTTGTTGGCAAAGGAATGTCTCTGCTTTTTAATAGGCTGTCTAGGTTGGTTATAACTTTCCTTCCAAGGAGTAAGCATCTTTTAATTTCGTGGCTGCAGTCACCATCTGCAGTGACTTTGGAGCCCCCCAAAATAAAGTCAGTCACTGTTTCCACTGTTTCCTCATCTATGAAGTGATGGGACCAGATGCCATGATCTTCGTTTTCTGAATGTTGAGCTTTAAGCCAACTTTTTCACTCTCCTCTTTCACTTTCATCAAGAAGCTCTTTAGTTCTTCTTCACTTTCTGCCATAAGGGTGGTGTCATCTGCGTATCTGAGATTATTGATATTTCTCCTGGCAGTCTTGATTCTAGCTTGTGCTTTCCAGCCCAGCGTTTCTCATGATGTACTCTGCATATAAGTTAAATAAGCAGGGTGACAATATACAGCCTTGATATACTCCTTTCCTGATTGGGAACCAGTCTGTTGTTCCATGTCCAGTTCTAACTGGTGCTTCTTAACTGTCATACAGATTTCTCAAGAGGCAGGTCAGGTGGTCTGGTATTTGCATCTGTTTTAGAATTTTCCACAGTTTATTGTGATCCACATGGTCAAAGGCTTTGGCATAGTCAATACAGCAGAAATAGATGTGTTTCTGGAACTCTCTTGCTTTTTTGATGATCCAGAGGATGTTGGCAATTTGATCTCTGGTTCCTCTGCCTTTTCTAAAACCAGCTTGAGCATCAGGAATTTCACAGTTCACGTATTGCTGAAGCCTGGCTTGGAGAATTTTGAGCATTACTTTACTAGCATATGAGATGAGTGCAATTGTGCGGTAGTTTGAGCATTCTTTGGCATTGCCTTTCTTTGGGATTGGAATGAGAACTGACCTTTTCCAGTCCTGTGGCCGCTGTTGAGTTTTCCAAATTTGCTGGTGTTTGGAGTGCAGCACTTTCACAGCATCCTCATTTAGGATTTGAAATAGCTCAACTGGAATTCCATCATGTCCACTAGCTTTGTTCGTAGTGATGCTTTCTAAGGCCCACTTGACTTCACATTCCAGGATGTCTCGCTGTTAGGTGAGTGATCACACCATTGTGATTATCTGGGTTGTAAAGATCTTTTTTGTATAGTTCTTCTGTGTATTCTTGCCACCTCTTCTTAATATCTTCTGCTTCTGTTAGGTCCATACCTTTATTGAGCCCATCTTTGAGTGAAATGTTCCGTTGGTCTCTAATTTTCTTGATGAGATCTCTAGTCTTTCCCATTCTACTGTTTTCTTCTATTTCTTTGCACTGATCACTGAGGAAGGCTTTCTTATTTCTCCTTAATATTCTTTAGAACTCTGCATTCAAATGGGTATATCTTTCCTTTTCTCCTTTGCCTTTTGCTTCTCTTCTTTTCACAGCTATTTGTAGGGCCTCCTCAGATAGCCATTTTGCCTTTTTGCATTTCTTTTTCTTGGGGATGGTCTTCATCCCTGTCTCCTATACAGTGTCACGAATCTCCATCCACAGTTCATCAGGCACTCTGTCTATCAAATCTAGTCCCTGTAACAACACTTAATAAGTGTTAAAAGTTGTCTCCAAGGGCTTTATGTGCAATTCATCCTCAGAAAAGGAGCTGAGCCAGAGGCACACAAACAGAAGAGAGACATAGAGGAAAAGGTCATATGAAGAAGAAGGCAGACACTGGGCAGTAGTCACGAGTCAGGACAAAAAATACTGAGGATTTAACAGCTACTAGAACTAGAGGAGAGTCATGGACCAGATTCTCCCTCAGAAACTCCAGAATGAACCCATCCTCCCATTCTCTTTATTTCAGACTCTGGCCTCCAGAACTGTAACAGAATACATTTCTGTCATTTTGAGCCACCAAGCTTATGGGACTTTGTTACCAAGACTGTCACTGTGGTAGTTAAACAATCATATTAAGAAGGGATAAGGCCGCTAATTTATTTCTGGTGTCCTTAATTATTTGGTGATATAGCACTACTATTTGCAAATCATTTATCAAGCATTTTTAAATTCTAGTTTAAGAATATTATAGCAGCCCAAGTTGCAAATTCATCTTGACCGAAGTTATGGCAATGTTATTTGTCTTTGTTAATGCTGCAACAGGGAACAGATATATAATGCATGATTTCCCCCTTTTAAGTAATATTATTTTAAACTTAAACAACTGAGTAGATGGAGCAGTATTTTTCATAGACTCTGAAGTCTTGAACCTGAGATATTTTTAGATAGAAAAGCTGAAATAGACAATCTTGATGGATAGTGATGCTATTTTCTACATTAAAATTTCTTTTTAGCTTTTTAATCTTAAAAAACATGTATGAGAAAATTCTTGTTAAACAGTCAAACAATATAAAAGTATATGGAGAAACAAGTGAAAAACTGGAATTTTCTTTTTATGAGTATGTTCTCTTTATGTATTATGAGTACAGATCCTTGTCTGTTATTGAGTATTTTCTGATACTCTGTCTTCACTCTCCCCTTTTAAAAACTGTACATTATACCATATAGAGGTTTGTTTTGGTGTTGTCCAACTTATTAGATTTTTTTTCTTGATAGTTTATGCATTTTGTGGCTGTCTTAGAAAGATTTAGACACATTTGTGTCTGTCTTACCAAGATTTTGAAATTTTCTCATTTTTAAAAAATCCTTATGTGCTTAGATATTTAATTTTATGTTTGATAGGGAGAAGAGATTGAATTCTCCCCACTCTAAGGTAGCTCCAGTTGTCATGTTATGTTTAGAAAAGTTCTTCATTTCCACACAGATATTAAACATCAGCTTCATCAAGTATTCCATTGTGGAAATGGAGTACCATGGAGCATCCAAAGGGCAATTTCTGGACTCTTTAGTTTGTTTCACTGATCTGTGTTTGTATATCTCTGTGCCAATTCAATATTCTTTATTATTAGGGCTCTGAAATATATTTAAATAAATGTTAGGGCAGTTCCTCTCTTATTCTTTTTATTTTCAAACATTTCTGGATATGATTGAGTATTTTTTTCCTTCCAGGTGAACTTTAGAATAAGCTTTTAAAGTTACATACAGAGCAAAAATCCTGTTGGGATTTTGAATAAAATTATATTAATTAAGTTAATAATAACTACCTGGGAGAAAACCATTCAAGAACAAGGTGGGCCTCTGTATTTATTCAAATATAATTTTATGTCTTTCAGTTGAGTTTTGTATACTTCATATACTTTTTAAACAGTCTTATAGGCATTTTCCTATATATTTTATATTTCTTTTGCTATTATAAATAAATGGTAGCTTTTCTACTATATTCAAATAATTGATTATTACTAGTATATCACAAATTTATAGATGTTTTTACATCTGCCTGTGTTACTACAACAACATGTTACTAACCCCTCTAAAAAACTAACAGTTTTTCATTTGGTTTCTCTTGATCTTCTAGGTAAGCAAACATATTTCCTTATAACTAATGATAGTTTGATCATTTTTCTATTATTTATCTCATTTATTTAATTACCTAATTGCATTGGGTAGGATCTCTGGTACATGGTTGAATAGTTCTAGTAAGAGTAAACATCTTTGTCCTGTTTATGACATCAAGTGGAGTTACTTCCAGTGTGTTCGCATCGGGTATGATATTTGTTCTTTGTTTCTGGTAGATATACTTTATGAATTAGGAAAAATTCTTACTATTCCTAGCTTGATGACATTTTATTTTGTGTTATTTTTAGTCAGTAAGAGATGTTGAATGTCATCAGTCTTGGGCAGTAAAATTGATAGTTCTTTTTTAGTCTATTTGTCTTTGAATCACATAGATAGATTTATTAATGTTAAATTATCTTTGCATTACTGGTATAAACTCTACTTTGTCAGCAAATTAGTCCATGTCTTTAGTTGCAAGCAACAAAACCAACTCATGCTAAGTCAAGCAGGAGAGTAGTGTGTAGAAAGCAATCAGAGAAGGAATATATGGGAAGTCAGAAGAATCGGGCTGCATGATCCAGAAGAAAGCCTTACATTTTTTCAAAGAACTGGTCCAGTGAAGATACACTGCAGAGCACAATGCTGCAATTTTTATCACTTAAGCTGGTCAGCTGATACTTCCTTTGGCTCCATCATCTTTGTGCTTGGATGGAGCCTCTATTGCCCAACAAATGGATTCTGAACAGTCCCTGCTTCTTCATACCAGTTGTTTTCAAGTCAAAGTCTGGAGTTGTGGTACCAGATGACCAAAGCCTGGGTCATGTACCTCTTGCTTTAGCTTTGGGAGAATTTGGGAAATATCATATGTAGCATGGGGAGCCTCTTTGATAGGAGATTGGGAATTCCCTAGTTAAAGGACTGGTTGTCAGACACCAAGCAACTCAAAGGAATGACTAATGACTCTGATAGTTCTGATGTGTTACTTTAAAAACAAACTGCTGGGTTCTGTTAGATAACATTTTATTTAGGATTGTTACATCAGTGTTTTTAAATGAGATAATTTATAGCATTCTATTTTTGAGCCATCCTTATTTTTGATATAAAGTTAGGCTGTTGTTATAGAATGATATGGGAAGATTTTCATGCTTTCTATGCTCTGAAAGAGTTTATATAACATAGTAATTACCTGCCTTTTATAGGTTTAGTAAAACTTATAAAACCATCTGGGATTGGAGCCTATTTTTAGGACAGAAGTTTGAAAATCCTTGCAATTATTTTTACAGTTATTGCTATAGTCACACTTTTTTCTTCTCTCTGTTTCAATTTGATAGTCTGTATTTTTAGGAGAAAATAATGTCATCTATATTTTTAAATTAGTTGATATTAGAAAATTTAGTATTTTTTTTTAATAACATAGACAATCTTCTCTGTATTTGTATTAGATTGGTACAAAAGTAATTACAGTTTTGGACTGTGAATTTTAAATCATTATAACTGGGCTCAAACACATCTTTATTAATCAAAATAGGAACCATTACAATCAACACATTTTTGCCAACAAGAAGTAAGTTTCTTTATTCCTGTAGCATAAAAATCCATGCTTCAGGATTCAACAAACTCTTGGAAAGCATTTTCTGCCTCTTGCTAGTTGTGGCAGTGTTTTCCCTGCAAAAAGTTGTCGAGATGCTTGAAAAAGTGGTGATTGGTGAGAGGTCAGGTGAATACGGCAGATGAGGTAAAACTAAATAGCTCAATTTGTTCCGCTTTTGAAGCAGTTGTGTGACATGCAGTTGGGCATTGTCATGAAGGAGAATTGGGCCCTTTCCGTTGACCAAAGCAAATAAGAGTTTAGAGAAGGATATGTCTATATTCCCTCATACAACTTAGATAAACCTTAATATTTTGCAATATTTGCTTCAGAGAGCTTTTTAAGAAACAAAATATTTCAGCTAGTAAATCCCATATGTCTTTTACAAGAGAAAACTACTACCCTAAGCTATGTATTCATCATGCTTTTCTATTTGCTACATTTACACATGCCCACAAGCAATCTAGAGTTTACATAAAGTTTTTAAGCTTTATATAATTGGATCATATTGTATGTATCCTTTTGCAAATTGCCTTTTCTAAACACATAATGTTTAATTTTATCTATCAAAATAAATGTAGCTCCAATTTATAAATTTGAGCTACTCTATGGTTTCCTTTGATGAATGGGTCACAATTTATTTACAGTATCATGTTGATAAATCTGAGGGAAGAAATGGTTTATCTATAATAATACTAAAAGAAGCAGAAGAATGACTGTAGAAAGAGATATTAGAGTTCAGACATTGCTATAAGAGTACAGTGAAAGTGTAATAGTGAGTGTGTTAGTTGTCCAGTCATGTCTGACTCTTTGCAACCCCATGGACTATAGCCTGCTAGGCTCCTCTATCCATGGGATTCTCCAGGCAAGAATACTAGAATGGATTGCCATTTCCTACTCCAAGGGATCTTCCTGACCCAGGGATCGAAACTCCATCTCCTTCATTGACAGGAAGATTCTTTACTGCTAAGCCACCTGAAGCAGGCAGAACTTCAGTTGACATCATTTTTGAAAACTGACTACTTCTTTTGCTGTTCTTTGTCAAAAGATTCAGAAAATTTTTTTGTGGGGCCCAAATGAAAACCACCTAGATAATGTAATTGATGTTCTTAAAGTTTATTTTTCACTCAGTGGTTATAAATTTTGTAAAGCCTGTTTATCTTCAGTCTGAATTTAGAAAAATAAAAATAATTTTTAAAAAGTTGGATTTTTCTGAGGTTAGGTAGGGATGACTTCAAGTAGTTCTTGTGAATGCCCGCAACTTTTGTTCTTTTAGAATGCAAGGAACACTGATTTTTTGTCTACCACTTTCTTATATTTTCCTTGTATTTTTTTCCTCTCTCTCTCATCTGTTACACTCTACCTTAAATGAATACAGTACAGACCTAAAATATAGAATGACTTGCTGTTCCCTGTTTTAAATTTTAATACGGAATATTTCTATTTCCTTTTCAGTATAAAAATTGCTTTTTGATGGATTTTTACTTAGGTCAGAAACCTCAATTTAAAAATGTATGTATGTGGGTCTTCTTTAACTGATTTAAGGATTTGAAAGTAAAATAAGTCCCGTGAAATTGGTAGCTTTATGTATTGTTTCACAGAAGCCCTGTTCTATAGGGCTGGCCTAAGCTGCTTGGTTCGTCTGCACCATGTCATCACATCTTTCATTGTGCAGTGTCTCCACATCAAAATTACACGTATATATCTCTATATAGATATGTATATGTATACATACATATCTACCTATATCTACTTTAGGATTTCAAAACAACTCTTTGGTTCTAAACCTTTTGAACTCAAGAAATATATATGGATTATTAAAAATAGATTTCTTTAACTTTAGGCATGTTATTGGAGAGCTGGAAAAAAAGTGCAAATGATGTTGCTAAAACTGGAAGACTAAGAAAAAATGGTTGACACGCAGAGAATGAGAATGAACTATAGCATTTTGAAATGTATTATCAAAATGTATTTAAAATTTGAAAGCAAAACTTAAAAGGCAAAGTTAGTTTCCAAAAGATAAGGTTAAAGAGTTTGAAGCGAATCTCTGCCATTCATAAATGTTCCTCAGAGGAGATGTCAGTGGGTGAGGAGAGCAGAGAGATGGGTTTATCTTTACTGTCTTTTCTTGTCAGCTGACTTGGGAAAATGAGGAAGACAGCCTGGAGTTCCCACTCACTTCTTTGTGACTTAAATTGTAGTATTGAAATAAATTGCTGAGACTTAAGTCACTCATGCGTTGAGTGTTTCCTCTGTGTCAGGCAGCCCCTATGCAACATTCTATACGCTAATGAACTGAATAGATATAGATCCTGCCCACAAAGGGACTTCCTGTCTGAGCCATTCATTTGTTTGAGTACAGAGGGAATTTTTTTTTTAACCTATTTTTTCTAGACTAGAGGGTTTTTACTGCTTTGCCCCTCTATTAAAAATCTGGAACTGATCTCAGGTGGCATCAGCCTGCAGTGGCTTGGAGCAGGGCTTGGGTTGGACCCAGAGATTGGGCTGGGTCACAGTGGTGAAAGCACCAGATCCTAGCCTCTAGACCAGTGGTCAGTGACAAGGGCCCTGGTCCTCTGGCTTTATAGAAAAGAATTTCTACAAAGACGAAAAGTAGTGAAACAACTGAAGTATTTATTAGGAGGACAAAGAGTACAGTATAGGTGGATAGACACACGGGCAGATTCAAGGAGAGAGTCCCTGAGTCACACCCTTGTAGCAGTTTGAATTACTTTTATGGAGTATTTCTTCCAGGTTTCCTTTGGCCAAGTATTTTGATTTGCCTGGCTCACAGTCCATATCTGGTATACCTCAGGATCCTCCCATGTGTGTGCGTGCATCTCTTAGCCAAGATGGGTCCTACTGAAAGAGCAGCTGAGGAGACTACCCCTTGACATGACTCTCCTTTCACTTCCAAGGAGCCTTTTCTGCGCATGTGTGGTCAGAGAGGTCTCCAGACTTCAGAAAGAGAAATATGTGGTCTGTGCAGTCTCCAGCCTCCTCCCTTAATTGCCCTGCTATTCTTGTCTTTGGAGTTTCAGTCAATAGAGAATGAATCTCCAATTGCTTAACCCTAGGGGCCCCGTCTGCCTTCCGCCTCAGAAGCTGTCATTTATCTTCTGCTTAAAGGATGAATGTGTTTTTTGTCTTATTTAGTGGCCTTTCAGAGATGCACTTAGTGAGCATGACCCAATTAATAACAGTAAGACAGAGGCAGCTGGGAAAGGACTTGGTGTAGGCTCTTCCTGCACCCTGGCACTGGACAGACACTGGAGGACAGATGTGTGCCGGCTGAGATCTCATCCAGGAGGTAAAACGTAGTGCCTAAGAATAACAAACACTTGCATAGCATTTAGTATGTCCCAAGCATAAACAATGGTAAAGTGTCTGCCTACAATGCGGGAGACCCGGGTTCGATCCCTGGGTCAGGAAGATCCCCTGGAGAAGGAAATGGCAACCCACTCCAGTACTCTTGCCTGGAAAATCCCATGGATGGAGGAGCCTGGTACACTCCATGGGGCCGCAAAGAGTTGGACATGACTGAGTGACTTCACTTTCACTTTCAAGCATAAACAATGTTTACTCCACATCATAGCCCCATGAGGTAGACGCTTGAGTCTGCCTTTCTGTCTTAATTCAGGAATCAAACAGATTCAAATAACATGGGGGTAACCTCGTAACTGGGCTTGCCTGGTAACTCAGATAGTAAAGAATCCAGATGCAATGTGGGAGACCTGGGCTGGGAAGAGTCAATCTCTGGATTGGATGATCCCTTGGAGGAGGGCACAGCAACCATTCTTGCCTGGAGAGTCTCCATGGACAGATGAGCCTGGCAGGGTACAGTCCATGGGGTCGCAAAGAATCAGACACTACTGAGCAACTAAGCACACACCCTCTTAATTAATTCCATTTTAGGGATGAAGAAACTGAAGCACGTAGAGGTTAGTGACTTGCCCAAGGTCTCACATGGTTGGAGAATTCATGGTTCAAATCCAGGTAGTATGGCTCTAGAATCTGTGCTCTTAACCACTGCACTACTCCCTCCCCACCAACCCCAGTAACTCCTTGCTATTAAATTTCCAATACTCGTTTCATCCCACTTGACTTATCCTGCCTTAAGACCTCAGAATCGTCCTGCCCTGGAATTGGCCAATGCCTTTGAATGTACAAGGGGATTTTAAATGGAACAGTAAGGATCTCTTGCTAGAAGGTTTGTGATTGTTGCCCTGTGGCTACTGTACACTTTATTTGGAGAGGTGGGGGGCAGGGTGGTGAGGAGGGGAGAGAACTTTGCTGCTCCTTTGCCTTTAGGGTTACTTTTCTACTTTGACAATGGGTTATGTGAACTGATATCCAAAGGGCAAAATAATGGTCATTCCTTGACCTTCAGTCTTTTTGAGTGTTGTGATTCACGATTCCTAGCAGTTTAGCTTGTTGGCCTGGGTTTTGACTCTCCAGCATTGTCCCAAATTTTGGTCTCTTAGATTTTTTATTTCTTCCTTTATATGATTGCTTCTACAGCAGAGATCCTCAACCTGGGATCATGTGTCCTTAAGGCATTGGCTAGAGATGGGGAAGCCTGTGAAATTCTTAAATTGTATACAGACTTTTATGGATATGTGTCTGGAGGTATTTCTTTTTTTTTTTAAGATGGAGAGAGCCTGTATTTTATTCTCAGAGGAATTTCCAGCTATGAAACCAAACTAATAATCTGCTCACTTTAAATCTATTATGTGTATATTAAGTAAGCTGCCTTAAATTATTTTTAGAAAGATATATGATGAAAATATAAAATCGTAACTTATCTGAAGGATTCATCATTAATTCTTTGTGTCAAACAGACTCTAATGCTGTGCTATGGTTTACATTAACCATCTATGCCCAAATATAACTTCTCCATTCATTTTTGGGAATATTTAAAGTGATTGTGATCTAAGGTGATATCAATCTATTAGCAACTGTGTTCTACCTGAGGAAAATGGCAGGAAAAGATGGGAGAGAGAGAGCCTAGGAAGGTGACATAGATTTTGAAGGAAGGGCTTCCCTGATAGTTCAGTTGGTAAGGAATCTGCCTGCAATGCAGGAGACCCTGGTTCGATTCCTGGGTCAGGAAGATCCACTGGAGAAGGGATAGGCTACCCACTCCAGTATTCTGGCCAGGAGAATTTCAAGGACTCTATAGTCCATGTGGTGACAGAGAATCGGACACGACTGAGTGACTTACACACACACAGTTCAGTTCAGTCACTCAGTCGTGTCCGACTCTTTGCGACCCCATGAATCGCAGCACACCAGGCCTCCCTGTCCATCACCAACTCCCGGAGTTCACTCAGACTCATGTCCATCGAGTCAGTGATGCCATCCAACCATCTCATCCTCTGTCGTCCCCTTCTCCTCCTGCCCTCAATCCCTCCCAGCATCAGAGTCTTTTCCAATGAGTCAACTCTTCGCATGAGGTGGCCAAAGTACTGGAGTTTCAGCTTTAGCATCATTCCTTCCAAAGAAATCCCAGGACTGATCTCCTTCAGAATGGACTGGTTGGATCTCCTTGCAGTCCAAGGGACTCTCAAGAGTCTTCTCCAACACCACAGTTCAAAAGCATCAATTCTTTGGCACTCAGCCTTCTTCACAGTCCAACTCTCATATCCATACATGACCACAGGAGAAACCATAGCCTTGATTAGACGGACCTTAGTTGGCAAAGTAATGTCTCTGCTTTTGAATCTGCTATCTAGGTTGGTCATAACGTTTCTTCCAAGGAGTAAGCGCACACAGGTTACAGTTGAAGGAAGGAGTGATATCACTTCTGAAAAGGATGGATGGAGATAAAGAGAGATTCTAACATGGACAGAAGGTGAAATGAAGGAATACAGAAGTGATGACTCAATATTTTAAGGAAAAAAGGGAAGATTTTAAGTATGTGTAAAAAATAAAGGAACTGGGTTTAGTTCTGATATATATACCCTATTGAGATGAGAAGACTCAATAAAAGAACAACAAAAGAAAAAAGTTAGGCTGTCAGTTCAACAGTTCAGCAAATTTCTGTGAACATTACTGTGATAAGATGCTCTGTAGGCACAGGGTCAGAGAAGATACAGTCCCTTTTCTGTGGGTGTCATGCTTAACACAAAGGCTACAACCAGGGCCTAGTTGGAAGTAAGTGAAAGTGAAACATTAGCATAAACCCATGGCAATCTTCAACAACATTTGTTGGATTTAGGAGAGGAAGTTGAGTTAAAGTCTTGAAGTTTCAGGTTTGCTTAATGACCTTATGTGAGTGTTCCAGGCAATAACGATCTTTGTGAACAGGCCATTAGACTAGGAAAGATGTATAGACTAAGGGAAAACACTGTTCCTGTGTGGAGGGAGTGGAATAGGTGTCCAGAAAGATGGTGCTGCCTTGCTGGGGGCCATCAAACTAGAGATCTGCTAAGTGATAAGAGGCCCCACATTTAGGTCCTAATGGTGGGTCACTGAGACAGTGTGGGGGGATGCTGATGAGCAAGAAGTGTTCTAAAGATGTAATAAGGGCTTGCACATGTCATAATATGATCTAAAGAAATAGGAAGTACACAGGGATTGCCCCCACAAATCTGAGACGTAGACATGTAAGGTCCTGCTCTTGTGTAAAGATCTCTCAGTACAGGAATACTGATTCTAGAATCATCTCCATTATATTGGTTTATCTTTTTAAGACAGTTGTTTCCAAGCTGCCTTACTATGAAGATTCATTACCTTTTCTTGGCTCTTCTTTTCTCTGGCCTCCTATCTGCTGCAGGTAAGGCTTTAGCCATAATAAGGGAAGAGCTTCCCACATAACATGGGAGGAGTCGACACAGATGAGAAGTCTGTGAAATGACACAAAAACAGTCCATCGCCAATGGTAGTCAGTAGGTGCCCAGTGAATGTTTTGAATGATTGAATCATTGTTTCTTTACCCTTGAGAATAGACTAGAATTTAGAGAATTGTAAGATTCCCTTTCTTTTTGATACCAAATTACTTATTTCAGCTATGAGGTAGAATCTTATTTCCAAGGGGAAATCTTCAAAAGAATGACTTTGAGACCTTCAATCCAGGGTCTTCTGACTCCCAGTACACCATAAAAATTTCACTAACACTGCTGCATTTTTCTGCCAGTCTTAAGGAAGGTACAAACGGCGTCCATTTCACAGACTTCCATTGTGTGTCTAAAATGTGTTAATCCATGTAAAGGACCTTTAAGAAGTACTTGACACTTAAGAAATGTTAACTATTATTATTATCATTACTACAGTCTTTACCTCTTCTTTAACTGATTCCCTTTAGTAATTTTTCCTTTCAGTTCAGAATATCCTCAGGATGAGCTCAGAAAAATATGTGACTTTATTGTTCATCTTTAGAACTTCAAGTACCCATAAGATGATAAGGGGTTGATAGGACTAAGAATGGAAAGCAAGGGATGGAGGAGAGAAATAGTATCAGGAAAATGGAAACATAGATGGTATAAAGGTAAGAAGTGGGAGGAACATCAGTGTAGGCACTGGGGATTTGGACTGAGATTTAGGAAGTTTTGGTGCCATTAATAGCAATGAAAATGCAGGGACAGGGAGCTGGTTGGGAAGGAAGCCAGTTAAAATGATTTTAGAAATGGTTACATTGAAGTGACAGTAAGACATCCAAGTGGAAATAATCTACTAGACAGACAAGTGGAGATAACGAAACAAGGAGAAAGCTTGTGGCTGAAGATAAACATTGTGGGACCTACCGAAGGGTATGACAGCTGCGGTTATGTGAATAGGCCACTACTTCAAGGGTACTTCTCCTCTCTCCTCTTTCTGGCAGGCGTGTTGTATTCTGGGCGTGGTGATGACAAACACCGTGTATTAGTGGAGGACAAAGGCAATGCCAGAAACCATCATTCTCTTTTTCTTTATCCCCCTCTCCCTCTCCTTCTCCTGTTTACTCTTCTTGCATTCACTTTGCTTTTCTCTATCTTTCCTGGTCTTGTACATATAAGGAAATTTGTAAGTTGCATACAGTAAGTGTTCTAAAGCTAAGTAATTAGGAAGAAGATTCTGGCAGAGGAAAACGAACTTAGTAAAAAGCGATTTGGAGCAGTGATGATATTGTATTCCAAAATGATCCCTGGGGGAGGCAGCTGAAAGTGGAGGAGAGAGGAAGTTGATGTGTGTTTCAGTTAGGAATGGAGTGGTTCCTCCTGAGACCCCTCACCTCTTCTCTTCCTGTTGTTCTCACTTGCCTGGAATGGCAGGACATCCAGCATGGCATGATCTTTTGGAATGTCTAGTATTGGCCATTCTCCTGGGATCATCCTGTGTTGCTGAGCTTATTCAGTCCAAAGGGAGGGTGATCAGTCTTCTATACCTAGTCAGGAGACATGTAGTATCAGTCTGTTCCTTCTGAACTGTATTTTTAAAATCTAATTAAAAATTATTTTGTTCCCGTGGGCCATTGTTACTGGTAATTCCACAAGTCTTTCTATTTGCAGTCTCTGCTAGAACTTTGTGAAATATCTGCAAATCAGTGTGGTCTCCTATTTTAGCTTATATGTTTATATATCTGCTTAATTTCAGGAGCTGAAGATGATCATGTCCTCTCTAGTTTTCTGGAGTGTAAAAATAAGACACTGTGTGATTCTTCAGATGAAAAAGAAAACTGCTCTTATGCTAACAAGGAGGTTGGAATATGTGTCTTGCATCTTAGAAAGCATGGAAAGCAAACAGTCATGAAGAAATAGAAAATTAGGAAGACAAATCAGTCAACTCCCTTGTCTCATTAAAAAATAAAGTCAGTCTTCCTTTCTCTTTTTGTGACACATTTGCTGAAAGTTTAGACAAAAGTTTATCAAGGAATAATGAGAGAGGACAGTTCCAACAGAACTGTCTTTAGTTCCAACAGATCAAAGAGTATAGATTAAGAAAACAAAAGAAGCCTTGTTCTGTTTGAGTTGGGGTGAAAAGCTTAAGAGAGTGTGAGATGCAGTAGAAAGGACCTCAAGAGGCATTTATACTGTGTGTATGAGATACAGAAAGGGTACATGGGGACAGGTCATTAAATTTTACTGTAGATTGTGAAGTTTCCCCTACCTGCTTTGCAGATTTTGGTAAAGTCTTAAGTTGCTTTTAAAAAAAGTTATTTATTTATATTTGGCTGCATTGGGTCTTTGTTGCTTCATGCAGGCCTTTCTTGCAGTGGCTTCTCTTGTTGCCGAGCACGGTCTCTAAGCCCACAGGCTTCCTGTAGGTGCAGCACGTGGGCTCAGCAGTGTGGCCCCCTAGCTCTAGAGTGTAGGCTCAGTAGTTGTAGTGCTTGGGCTTAGTTGGCCGGTGGCGGTGGAATCTTCCCAGATGAGGGATGGCAGCTGTGTCCCCTGCATTGGCAGGCCAATTCTTATCCACTGTGCCACCAGGGAAGTCCTTAACTTGCTTAATGATTATTTTTGGCTCAAACTCTTTAACTGTAATTAACATGTTAGTGTTTGTATCATAACCTGTGATTCCTTTCCCTGGCTTTTTATGCCAAATACCCAAACACCACCAGGGCCTGGTAAAGTAGGAAAGTGATTCTTTGAACCCTGGTTTCCTTCAGGCCTATGGTGCCTATGTTGCATATAGTATCCATAGCAAATATAATCCCTGCTTGGCGTGTTAGACAGAGCTGTCCTCCCCAAGTCCCTCATCCACCCAAGTTCTCTGATTCCAGTACCTGAGCTTCCCTCTGAAATGGCTGTCTTAGCCTTTCAGAAAAAAATGCGACTGAACACATCCAATTTGGGTAAAAAAGACCAACTGCATCTTAAATAGAAAGCTTAGCGCTTGTAGGTGAATTTTAAGACTGTATAACTACAGTGAAGAATTTCAGGCAAACATGAGTCTATCGGTAGCAGTTCTGGCCGGAAACAAACTCACCATTCAAAGAGGTTCCCAAAGGTCTGGGCGGGGCTACCGTCCTCCACCAGCGCCCTGTGGCGGTGGGGGCGGGGAGTGGGAGTGGCTTAGCAACGTGGGCAGAAGCCTTTCACTGGCGCTCTCCATCTAGAGGCTCACGGGGAGCGAGGGAGAAGCCGTTCTTGGACACAAGCTCAAGAATATAAGCGAGAAGCAAAGGTAAAAATTAACAAGGAAACAACAATAATTTGTCTCATTATTAATAGAAAAGAGGGCACCAGTAGGCCAATAAGTGGAAATATTGGTCTGGATGTGCTTCAAGGAGAGTTTTTGTTCAAAGAATTCAGGGTAGCCCCCGCAGGCTCTGCCTGTTGGGTCTGGGTGGCCTCCTAGAGGGGCACCGTCCTTTCTCAGGGTCTGCCCCTCCCCTTCTCCCCAGGTGAGTTGGTCCTCAGGGTTCCTCTGTGACGCTGATAAAGGTGCTCAGGAGGGAGATGTGAAAATGACTCCCTTCCATTCACATCCTCAGCCTTCTCTGCTCTGGCTGCCCTCAGGCCCAGCCCCAAGGGTCAGAAGTCCTGGACTAGCTGGTCTTCAGCACGGAGCGGTGGGTGAGGCAGTCCCAGCTGCAGAACGCGGCTCTCCAGGCGCTACGCAGGGCTCTGATCGGTGAGTGCAAGTGCTCCTGGATGAAAGTAACTTCACTGGGCTAGTGGGGCTGCAGTGGGAAGGCCAGGTTCCAGATGCCGTCAGGCGCCAAGGCTGGGCTGGGCTCCTCTGTCCCAGTTCCCACAAAGCCCTCCTTGCCCTGTGGATCATTGAGATTATAGCCCAGTTCCCAGTGTCCTGAGAAACATGGATGTATCAAAAACATGTAAAATGTACTGTTCAGATTCTGGCTGCTATAAGTACATCATTTTCTGGTTACTATACTAGTCTCTGCAACTGCACCCCCACTTCCCTAAATGCAAAGAGGTGGTTGCACTAGTTTTCCAGGTGGCCTCCCAGCCTCAGGCTTGCTCTCACATTTATTCCTCATTGTCCACCAAAAAGGGGTGTGCATGTGTGCATGTAAGTTTGTGTGCATGTGCGTTTGTGGGTGTGTGTGTGACTTATAGTCTCTGGGAAATGAGTGGCAGAAATTCCCCTGTGCCTTACTTTTGCTTTGGCAAACCAGGCCACACCAAAATTACAGTCCCCGCCAAAATTACAGTCCCCGCATCAGAGGGGTCAACAAATTAGAAAGGATGGGCTGCTACTCCTATGTAGCTATGTTGTAAGCTGGATGGAGTTGCAAATGGTAGGGTTCCTCACCTCCGCTCCCTCTAAACAAGCAATCAAACAAGTAAAAATGAAAAGCAATGGCAGAGACAACCAGACACAATGATGATAATTAGCACTGATAGAACTTCTTCAATTACCTATGTGAGGTAGGCAGTATTTTTCACTAGTGTACAGATGAAGAAACTGAGGCAGCTGAGAGGTTAAAGAACCTGCAGTTTCCAAGGAGTGAGGCCAGAATTCAAATCCAAGCAGAAACTTTAACTCATTCTCCAGACAAAGCCAACTGGAAACAATGTATCATGATAACTACTAGAAAAAGTTGTTGGAGGCAAAGCTGACTAGCTGGAGTGAGTTAAAAGTTGTGGGTCCTTCAATTTCTGTTCTAGGGGATGTGTTAACCTTTTAAATGCAGCAGTACTGAGCTGGAAACAGCAAAAGAATCTGCAGGTGTTAAACCGGGAAGAAACCAATTTTAAACCAGAAAAATTACTTTATAATATCTCAAAATGTAATACAAGAGCTGCAATCTCTTTTAAGAAAAGTAATTATGTATATTAATATCAGAAAGATATCATTTGGAATAAACCCTGGTCTAGTCACATTAAGACTAGACAGTGAAGCCAAAAGTTCTTATTGCTCTTAAAATAAGGTCATTATAAGGGTGACCACCAAATGCTAGAATTTGATGCTGGGAGGGATTGGGGGCAGGAGGAGAGGGGGACAACCGAGGATGAGACGGCTGGATGGCATCATGGACTCGATGGACCTGAGTCTAAGTGAACTCTGGGAGATGGTGATGGACAGGGAGGCCTGGCATGCTGCGATTCATGGAGTCGCAAAGAGTCGGACACGACTGAGCGACTGAACTGAACTGAACTGAAGCTAGATAATGTATTAGATTTTTTTCCCTCCAGTTTTACGTTGTTGAATATTACAGGGAACTGGTGGACATTCTAAACCAAGTAGAAATATACCAGATACCCAACCCTGATATTCCTTTGGCCCAACTGGCAATTTTTAACTTTCTTACCAAAGAGTCTGATTTTGGGTGGTGATAAGATTATTTTTGAAAATAGAGTTGAATTTCTGGAATGAAAAGTGTAAACTGTGTATTATGATTTTCATCATTGAGTTTTGTTTATTATTATTCTAAGAAGTACTTGGCTGTGAATACAAAGTAGGGTTTTTTTTGTTTGTTTGTTTGTGATTCAGCACAGCTAGTGAGACTGGATCAGTGTCATCATTAGGCCTTTGTTAAATATTTATGCAGCCTCATTCTGTTGGATTTGTCTGTGCAAAGAATAGAATAAAATAAAAACTAAAACCTAATCTATCCACTCTGCTCAAAGAGTGTACAACCTAATGAGGCGGATAAATATACAAACTTTGTAGTGTTGAGATCACCAATTTTCCAGAGCAGTGCTTATCAACAGGGGCTGCACGTTAGACCCACCTGGGGATCTTATAAAAGTTCCGATGCCCTGACTGTACATCAGAATCTCTGGAGATGTTACCCAGGTTGTGCAATTTCAATGGGCAGTGAGGAGCAGTTAGCATAACTATGAAAGTGTTACCCACTCAGTTGTGTCCAACTCTTTGCAATCCCATAGAAGGGGAAGCCCATAGGCTGCTCTGTCCATGGAATTCTCAGTACTGGAGTGGGCTGCCATTCCCTTCACCAGGAGATCTTCATGACCCAGAGATCGAACCTGGGTCTCCCACATTGCAGGCAGTCTTTACTGCCTGAGCTGCCAAGTATATCACCTTGTTAATGAATTTCATTCTTTTAAGATTTGAGAAAAGCCTTTTAAACATAAGCCTGAATTTAAAACACAGGTAAATTTTAATGTGGGGATCACAGAAGCAGATGTGGAGTTCTTTTAATACTGTTTTTCTGACTGCAAAAGGGAATAACTAAGAAGTAAGATGGTGTGACTTGCAGGCAAGAAAGCAATGTGTAAAAAGATTCTTAATTCATTGTGATACTTTGAAACTCAATGCCTTAGATCAGGGGAAGGAAAACATCTGAGAAGAACTTGATTCATGGCAGTGTCTGAAAATGGCATGCTCATCACTATGACTTGAAACCTGAGTGTGAAAAGAAGTCTCATCAAACCCTGTTGTCTTTCTTGTGGAGACACTAAAATGGTTGATTTTACAAGCACTCACTGGTTTTGGTTTTTTTGTGGGGTTTTTTTTTTTTTTTGGCTGTAGATGATTTTCATTTATTCACGTATTCAGACTGAAATAACTCTTCTGATTAACTTATTTTCTTTCTCTTAAAGATATTGAAGAGGTAGAACTAAAGCTATGCCAAGTGCTTGAATGTGCACTTTGAGAGCATTATCTGAGGATCTTCTGTGATGATGCCCTTAATGTTGCCAACCCACACTTCTCTTAGCATCTGAGTGGTACTCCTCCTCCTTAGAAAGCCACCCACTTGTCCTGAGCTCAATAGCAAAGATGGAATTTTTGTACTTAAGAGCCAAGATTGGTTTTCAAAAGCTCTGTGGAACATGCTATAACAAAGCAGAAATTAGCCCCAAGGCATTTTCCCCAATAAGTCTCTTCCAGTCCTCCTACCACCAAATTGGGTTTAGACAATTTTAACAAATCATTGTCTAAGCCATTAATTACTAAAAAGTATTAGTTGGAGATTTTGAATGCCTCACTTTTATTAAATACCATAAATTTTGTTGGTCTCGTGTTTTAAGAAAGAATAACAAGCTCATTTAAATTTATCAGGTAGCACATATTTAGAGGAATTTTTTTTATCTGTACTAAAGCTGTCATTTCAGACAGTGAAATTCAACATGTTTGCAAATAATTGGTTTCCACAAATGTTATTCTGAGAATATATTGGCAGTGATATCTGAAGGAAATATTTTAAAACAATAAAAATGGAAATTGTCATGCTTAAATAAAAAGTTATTAGCCAAAATTATTTTAGAACACATTACCCAAACCATCTTGGGCCTGACCACCATTTGAATAAATATTCTTACCTGAAAAAACCCTGCTTGTTGAATTGTTGGACTGTTGGTCAGATTTAGAATTCCTTGCAACCTGGCTTTCTATTCCTCACAGTGATAAGGGACATTTTTCAGAGATCATGGTTGCCTTTCATGATACCTCAAAAACTTAAGCTGTCACTTAGACATCTCTACCTTTTTTATGCATTGGCTATAAGGCATATGCTAAATATGTTAGCATGTTTAGAATTTACTTCTTGCACTTCTCATTGTTATCCATTGCCATTTTACAAATGAGGAAACTAAGGCAAAGAAATGTTTAATAGCTTTCTGAGGTCATAAAGCCAGCAAGTGGCCACGCTGAGATTTAAACATAGGTAGTTTGACTCCCCCTTAATCACAACAGAATAATAAAAAAAAAAAAAAGAGCCAAAGCTTTTGAGTCTAATAGCTTGAGAGAAGAGCAGTATTATTAATAAAAATGAAAGAACTAGAGAGATCTAGCCTGGATTTTTCTTGGCAAAGGGAGAAGGAGGAAACAATTGATTTAATTTTGGTCATGTTGGAATGACATGATGTCAGGATATATAAATATCTGTCCTAGAGACAGATGTAAGTGATCAGGGCAGAACCTGCACTGGGGATGTGGATTGGAAAAATCTTTACAACAGAAAATGTAGGATAATAGATGAGAAAGTGTGATTTTTTTTTTTCCCCAAGAAAGTGAATATACAGAAAGAAGAGCAGAGGAGAAGGAGTTGAACTTTATGGTAAATGCAGAGTTAAAATGGGGCAAGTAGAAGAGAAGTCAGAAGCAATCATAAAAGGGGATGGAGAATGAGGATAGGGCTAAGACTCCACCCATGAAAGACTTTCCCAAAAGATGAGCATGGGATATAAGTCTTTCAGAGAAATGGAGGAGAATGAAGAAATACAGATTTGATGACTTCCACAAACTATTATAAATAGTAAGTATCAGTAGCAGTGGATATTGCTATGCTTTATTTTGTCTTACTTGTTTTTAAATTTTATTTTGTTTCATTGCTGGTATCTTATTTAAAAAGGTATCTTGTTAAGGTAATAAGATATTAATAAGATATTGAAATTTTTATTCATTTTTGACTTCAGAAAGAGTGAATGATTGCTTCTCTAAGTGTTTCAGAGTCAAGCCTTAGAAATCTTGCCCAGAACTTGAGCATCAGCAAAGTCAGGCAACCACATGAAGTTAGCAGTGAGAAGGCCCTCAGCAGTGCATCCTGGTTCATTTCATCATCTTGGTGGGAAAGTCGAGGTACAGAGTGGTTGAGTGTCTCCCACCTGAGATGGTTTCTGAAATGGGCCTGGAGGTCTGAGCCAGATACAGGTCCCTCCTCTTTCTAATGTGTCTCCATGTGGCTTTGGAACAATAGGGAGAGTCGGTTTAAAGCCTTAGGCTCTCTTCTGACTAACTTATTCAGTCCTTCCTTGATTTCCACAGGGGACTGGTCCCCCACCCAATACCAAAATGCTCGACTGCTCAAATCCCTTACATAAAATGACATAGTGTTTGCTTATAATCTATGAACATCCTCCCATATATTTCAGATCATCTCCAGATTATTTATATTACATAGTACAATGTAAATGGTATGTACATAGTTGTAAATACAGTGTAGATCTGTGGACATGGAAACTGCAGTTTCAGAGCGTGGACTGTACCTTGACTTGTGCCAATGTCACAGAACAGAGGGAGACCCTGGACCAAAGGAAGAGATCTTTAAAGAACATCTTTCTTTATCTGGAGCTGGGACCGAACCCACGTCTCCTGATTGGCAGGTGGAGGTAACTGACTGACAAAAACTTCCACAGTATCCAGGAATGTACAGAAAATGTGTGTCTTAATTGCAAAGAAAAGCAATGCCAAAGAACACTCAAACTACCACACAACTGCACTCATCTCACATGCTAACAAAGTAATGCTCAAAATTCTCCAAGCCAGGTTTCAACAGTATATGAACTGTAAAATTCCAGATGTTCAAGCTGGATTTAGAAAAGCCAGAGGAACCAGAGATCAAATTGCCATCATCCGTTGGATCATCAAAAAAGCAAGAGAGTTCCAGAAAAACATCTACTTCTGCTTTATTGATTATGCCAAAGCCTTTACCTGTGTGGATCACAACACACTATGGAAAATTCTGAAAGAGATGGGAATACTAGACCACCTTACCTGCCTCCTAAGAAATCTGTATGCATGTCAAGAAGCAACAGTTAGAATTGGACATGGAACAGCAGTCTGGTTCCAAATCAGGAGAGGAGTATGTCAAGGCTGTATATCGTCACCCTGCTTATTTAACTTATATGCAGAGTACATCATGAGAAACGCTGGGCTGGATGAAGCATAAGCTGGAATCAAGATTTCTGGGAGAAATACCAATAACCTCAGATATGCAGATGACACCACCCTTATGACAGAAAGCAAAGAAAAACTAAAGAGCCTCATGATGAAAGTGAAAGAGGATAGTGAAAAAGTTGGCTTAAAGCTCAACATTCAGAAAACTGAGATCATGACATCCAGTCTCATAAGTTCATGGCAAATGATGGGGAAACAATGGAAACAGTGAGAGACTTTATTTTTGGGGGCTCCAAAATCACTGCAGATGGTGACTGCAGCCATGAAATTAAAAGACACTTGTTCCTTGGAAGAAAAGCTATGACCAACTTAGACAGCATATTAAAAAGCAAAGATATTACTTTGCCAACAAAGGTCCATCTAGTCAAAGCTATGGTTTTTCCAGTAGTCATGTATGGATGTGAGAGTTGGATTATAAAGAAACCTGAATGCTGAAGAATTGATGCTTTTGCACTGTGATGTTGAAGACTGTTGAGAGTCCCTTGGGCTGCAAGGAGATCCAACCAGTTCATCCTAAAGGAAATTAGTCCTGAATATTCATTGGAAGGGACTGATGTTGAAGCTGAAACTCCAATACTTTGGCCACCTGATGTGAAGAACTGACTCATTTGAAAAGACTCTGATGTTGGGAAAGATTGAAGGCAGGAGAAGGGGATGACAGAGGATGAGATGGTTGGATGGCGTCACCAACTTGATGGACATATGTTTGAGTAAACTGTGGGAGTTGGTGACGGACAGGGAGGCCTGATGTGCTGCAGTCCACGGGGTTGCAAAGAGTTGGACACAACTGAGCAACTGAACTGAACTGTAAGCTGCTGCTGCTGCTGCTAAGTTGCTTCAGTCATGTCTGACTCTGTGCGACCCCATAGACGGCAGCCCACCAGGCTCCACCGTCCCTGGGATTCTCCAGGCAAGAACACTGGCGTGGGTTGCCATTTCTTTCTCCAATGCATGAAAATGAAAAGTGAAAGTAAAGTCCCTCAGTCATGTCTGACTCTTAGCGACCCCATGGACATAGCCCACCAGGCCCTCCGTCCATGGGATTTTCCAGGCAAGAGTACTGGAGTGGGGTGCCATTGCCTTCTCTGGAACTGTAAGCTAGTGCATACTATAAAAGGATGTGTCTGCCATTTCAAACCACTAAACTCCTAGACTAGTGAGAATTTGGAGCTGTACCATGTAGGGATCTATACATAAAACGGGTCATCATAGACTCATGAGGTTGCTTTGACTTATGTGTCTTTGGACTGGTGTCAGTGGCATGGAGCTTCCATGATGGCTCAGATGGTAAAGAACCCCCCTGCCAATGCAGGAGACGTAAGAGATGTGGGTTCGATCCCTGGGTCAGGAAGATCCCCTGGAGAAGGGCATGGCTACCCACTCTAGTGTTGATTTCTTGCCTGGGGAAATCCCATGGACAGAGGAGCCTGGTGGGCTGCAGTCCATAGGGTTGCAGAGAGTCAGACATGACTGAGTGATTAACACACACACATTCTCTCTCTCTCTCTCTCTCTCTCTCTCTCTCTCTCTCTCTCTCTCAGTGGCACTAGGGAGCCTAAGGCCGATTCCCTGACATGGATGATATCAGTAAGAGGGCAGAAAAAACTTCTGTTTTATAGTTTAAACTTAGCCAAAATCTTGCTACTTAAAACAACAACAACAAAGCAAAAACAAAACCACAAAAACCTGAAGTATTTTGACACCATTTTTTTCTTCCAGTTCTATGAGGGCTATTTTGATTTAGCAGTTGCTCTCCAGAACCTGAATCTCCACAAGAAAGTCATCTAGCAATTAACAAATGCCTCAAGGATGGCCTCCATACCAAAGGTGAACCTGGGGCTATTGCTTAGAATTTTCAATAAGGTGAAAGTTGTAGGAGTATCGTGCACCTTTTTATGACTGTCATGAATTTCCAGCAGCAGTTTCCATGGCATGGTGTAAAATCCATAAACTACTCCAGCCTAGAAAACATAACACATTATTTGGTTCCTACCAGGCATCACCATAAACCATTTTTCTGAGTATTTTATGCTACTTTTTGCTTTGTTGCTGCTGTATGTTCTATGTCGAGGTCATGTATATTCTATAGGCATGTGTATTCTATGTTGAGAATTTGGAAAGTCTTCCATATTTCCTAAAACAAAGATATCACTCTCGAATAATTAAATGAGAGACTTTTGTTAAGAACCAAATTCTTCTTTTCCATTAAATTTGTGTCTAATAAAGTAAGCTTGGGCTTCCCAGTTGGGCTAGTGGTAAAGAACCCCCCTGCCAATGCAGGAGACATAAGAGATGTGGGTTTGATCCCTGGGTAGGGAAGATCCCCTGGAGGAGGACATAGCAACCCACTCCAGTATTCTTGACTGGAAGATCCCATGGACAGAGGAGCCTGGTGGACTCCAGTGCATAGGATCACAAAAAGTCAGACACAACTGAAGCAACTTAGCATGCGTGGACACACAAAGTATGTTTAGGGGAAAATTATAAGCTTAGGGAGAAATTAGCTCTTCTGACTGTTCTTCGACATCATTTTATTATACTTACATTTTATTTGTATTATTATTACTACTAAAAATAAACGTTTTCCCTGAGCACTAGGCATGTTTGGGGCCAAATGCTAAGCACTGCATGTAAATTATCTCACTTAGTTCTCACAAGAGACCTAGGAGACTGGCAGGAACCCCAATAACTTACTACAGGTGGGTTAGTGGAAGCCCAGAGTGATTGTATTGAATGTAATGAGCCTAAAGTCAAGAAGCTGGTAATGAGGGAAAGTGGATCCACACTCAGTTCTCTGCAGTCATTCCACTGCTTGAGTCTGAAAGGAACAGAGGGAAGGGCGTGGTTTTTGGAGCTTCTCCTCTATGTAGGGCACTGTGCTAGTTACTTCCCTTGCTGATTCTGTGGCATCCTCACAGCCTCACAAGGTAAAGCTTGTCATTCACATTTGCTGTTTTACAAATGAGGAAACTGACTTCTGGTTCAAGATGGTGGAGTAGAAGGACATGTGCTCATCTCCTCTTGTGACAGCAGCAAAATTGCAACTAGCTATGGAACAACCATCTACAGGAGGACACTGGAACCCACCACAAAAAGATACCCCATGTCCAAAGATGAAGAAGCTGCAGTGAGAAGGTAGGAGGGGCACAATCATGATAAAATCCCATACCCACCGGGTGGTGACCAACAAACTTACCAAAAAAATTCTCCCACATTGTGAAGGTTCAGAGTGTCATGTCAGGCATTCCAGCCTGGGGATCTGGCAAAGGAACTGGGAATCCCCAGGGAATCTGACTTTGAAGGTCAGCAGAATTTGATTACAGGCCTTCTACAGGACTAGGGCTTTCCATTCTTGGAGGGCACATACAAATGTGAAAAGTGAGGCTTCAGGGGAATTAAATACTTTATTAAATAAAGTCACACAGCTAATAAGTGGCAGAGCTAAGCAACAGATTTAACTATTTTCAAAGAGGTCATTCCTAGTCAACCACATGAGAAAACTTCTTGCATCTCTTTTCCCACATAGAATTATAAGACCAAAATGTGTTGCCTCTTTTTATAACTTTACAGGATAATATGTACATTGGATGTGAAGACTCTCAGCTCTGTAGATTCAAGCTGAGTTAGACTTTGAGGCCCAGCTTGGAGAATTCCACCAAGGGCTCAACATGATGCCCAGAGACTTTACTGAATGCACAATCTAATGTCTTGATAATTTCATGTTGATTCTCAATTTAAAATAAATTGGAGAAAATAGATTTGACACTCTAGTTTAAAAGAAATAGCACTTTAAATATGTGTAGGAGGGATTCAAGCACAATGCTAAAGTTTTCCCAGTCAAAAATGTTCTCTCATTACTGATTAGACAACAAGTGAAAAATAGATTTATCATAAATTAGAATATATTTCTCCTATAAAATAATTTTTGAAGAAATTCTAGAAGAGAAAAATGCTATAAGAAACCTGGCTTAAGAGTGGTATCATAGTATATTTATTCAACAAATATCTATGAGTATACTTTTCTAGGGCTGAAGATACAGAAGTTAAAAAAGCAAAATCCTGGCTCTCCAGATTACTTTCTAATGGCAGAATGCAGACCATAAACATAAATGGTGTATCAGAGGGTGAGCTGTGCTATGGAGAACAATGGATAACGGGAGAAAGGAAGTCTGGAATGTAAGAGGAGGTCATTGTTTAAATAGAAAAGTCAGAGATCCACATGTAAAGTGGAACCTAAAATTTCTGCCTGAAAGCAATCTTGTAAAAATGTGGGTTAAATAAAGGTATGCAAAGCTCCCTGTGCTGAGTGGAGAGGAATATTATTCTGTTCTGTAGATGAGAAACAGATGTGGATTAACAAGTTTGCATTCCCTCAGTTCCTGCTAACTGGCAGAGAAGAATTTGAACTCAGTTTTTCTGAATCTAGAATCTGTCATCTTCCTACCTTGCAGTGATGATGTTTCCTATGGGTAGACATGGAGATAATACTTTCTTGCAAATGAAACTAACATAAATGCTTATTTTTCATTTTCATAAATTTTTCTATGTGATGCATTTGTATTTGAAAGTATTAAAAAAAGAAAAGGGTGCTAGTCACTCAATCATGTCCAACTCTTTGCAACCCCATGAACTGAGCCTGCCAGGCTCCTCTGTTCATAGGATTCTCCAGGCAAGAATACTGGAGAGGGTTGCCATTCCCTTCTCCAGGGGATCTTCCTGACCCAGGGATTGAACCCACATCTCCCGCATTGCAGGCAGATTCTTTACTGTCTGAGCCATATTTAGTGTTAACTGTAATTTTTATGTTTGTTAAATGTATTTTTAAAAATTATAATCCTTATAAATTATAAGGATTTGAACTGATTTATATTAATGTGTCACTGATGTTGAAGTTTTTTAATAACCTCTTAGGTTTTCACATTGTTTTTAAAAACTGAGTGTTATTATAAGAAACATTTATGGAATAATGGCATAAGTTAGCCCTGAAGGAATAGCAGAAATTCTGGAGGAGTCCTGTAGAGTCCTGTTAAGATTAATAAAGGTGGTGATTTAAAATAAAGAACTGATTGTGCTCATCCATTACAGTTTAAAAATATTGTTAGATATGTTGTGAGGGATTTTTATATTTGGCAGTTCTAGCTGACGATTCAATTGCTCTTAAAAACTGTACCACCAAAGAAATGATAGAGAAAAGTATTTTATTGTCTGTAATCAGAGCTAATGATGACATATGAAAAGAACATTCAGTTATAAGCAAAATAGTTTTACTCCAGGATAATTGGCAAATAAAAATAAAATTTCTTTCCAAAATGAAGTAGAAATATTAAGGAAACAGTAAAAATGGGTTTGTGGTTGCTAGTAATCATAGAATGAAATTAAAAGGCAGAACAAGTTATTTTTCTACTCAAAGGAAATGATTGAGCACAAACAATGAAATGATGTTTTTTATACCTTGCAAGTGGGAAGTAATACAGCCCTCAGGGAAGGCAGTGTGGTAACAGAAACCAAGAGCCATGAAAAGATTTGTCATGTTTTAACAAGCAAGTCAATTTATTGAATATATTCTACCAAATTAAGCTAAAATAAAAGTAAAAACTTGTTGAGGAAGATGTTCCTTGTAGTATTATCGATAACAGGAAAAAAATTGGAAGAAAAAAATAACCCACAGTAATATCTTAATAGGTAAATTGAGTGGACCTACTTGTTAGACTATGCAATTAGAAGAAATGACCATGACATAGCAACATAGAAACAGCTTAAATAAGTGAAAAATAAGTACATGAAATAGAATGCAGGCTATTGTTAAAGCTGTATACAATTACGTAGAGAAGACGGAAAGGAAACATATAAAATAATTTGTAAATTTTTTAAGATGGTAGGATTACCTATTTCCCTATCTATTTTTGAATATTCTGTACTATTGTCCAGTTCAGTCGCTCAGTCTTGTCCAACTCTTTGTGACCCCATGAACCGCAGCACGCCAGGCCTCTCTGTCCATCACTAATTCCCGGAGTCCACCCAAACCCATGTCCATTGAGTTGGTGATGCCATCCAACCATCTCATCCTCTGTCATCCCCTTCTCCTCCTGCTCTCAATCTTTCCCAGCATCAAGGTCTTTTCAAATGAGTCAGCTCTTCGCATCAGATGGCCAAAGTATTTGAGTTTCAGCTTCAACACCAGTCCTTCCAATGAACACCCAGGATTGATCTCCTTTAGGATGGACTGGTTGGATCTCCTTGCAGTCCAAGGGACTCTCAAGAGTCTTCTCCAACACCACAGTTCAAAAGCATCAATGCTTCAGCACTCAGCTTTCTTTATAGTCCAACTCTCACATCCATACATGACCACTGGAAAAACCATAGTCTTGACTACACATCTCTAGATGTCTCTGCTTTTTAATATGCTGTCTAGGTTGGTCATAACTTTTCTTCCAAGTAGTAAACGTCTTTTAATTTCATGGCTGCAGTCACCATCTGCAGTGATTTTGGAGCCCAGAAAAATAAAGTCTGACACTGTTTCCCTATCTATTTCCCATGAAGTGATGGGACCAGATGCCATGATCTTCGTTTTCTGAATGTTGAGCTTTAAGCCAACCTTTTCACTCTCCTCTTTCACTTTCATCAAGAGGCTTTTTAGTTCCTCTTCACTTTTTGCCCTAAGGGTGGTGTCATCTACATATCTGAGGTTATTGATATTTCTCCCGGCAATCTTGATTCCAGCTTGTGCTTCTTCCAGCCCAGCGTTTCTCATGATGTACTCTGCATATAAGTTAAATACTATTGTTATAATGTTTTAATAATAAAAATGTTAATAATATATTAATAATATTTCCACTTATTTTACAGTAATGTTGGCTGTAAATATGAAATTTCTTCCACACACCAAGATTTTCAAGAGTGTCATATTCTCAGTGCAGTATGTGGTAGGATGCATTGTTTCTCTCTGAATTGGGTTGATACTACTTTTCAAGCTGGTAAACCTGTTTCCTCTATGATATTAAGTTTTCACTGGAGACCTTACTCTCACTCTATAGAAGCAGTAATTAACAAAAGCCGTTATTTTGAAATGTCAAATGTTTCCTATACTAAAATGTTTTTATACTTTCATAATTTACAATCAGCTTGATTAAAGCACTGCATCTTCAAAGTGCGTTGGGACGACATCTTCATATGCTCAGGAAAAAACCCAGATGTTCAAATACAGAACTTAATCCCAGAGACTCAAATATAGAACTCCTATTTTTGAGGAGAGTACCACTTAGAAAAATCATGCTTTGTGTGTCAGGAGAGATGTACTTTGAAATCCAAGGTTTTCATCCCTTTGTGAAGATCCCTTTGTTTTTATCCTTCACCTCCTAGATTTCCCAAAACCTAATTTGGAGAGAAATCCACTTCTGTGGGTTGAGAAGAGAAGGTTGCAACATAAGTTACATTAGTTGAGTGAATAAATGATTTAATGAATCTTACAGTGTAGAGTGCAGATTAAGTTAATCTGATACTCCAAAGAGATGCAGCTGTTTTTCATAGGTGGGACTCTTTAGGAGGGGAAAAACCTGGGACGGGGGAGTGTTCATAGACCTGGCCCAGACTAGAGCTGGAAGCAGATCTCTGACAAGGATTCTAAAGCTGTTGTTGTTATTCAGTCACTAAGTTGTGTCTGACTCTTTGCGACCCCATGAACTGTAGCACGCCAGGCCCCTCTGTCCTCTATCTCTTGGAGTTTGCTCAAATTCATGTCCATTGAGTCAGTGATGCTGTCTAACCATCTGGTCCTCTGCCACTCCCTTCTCTTTTTGCCTTCAATCTTTCTAGTTTCCATATATATGTGTTAAGATACAATATTTGTTTTTCTAACTTACTTCACTCTGTATAATAGGCTCTAGGTCCATCCACCTCATTAGAACTGACTCAAAAGCATTCCTTTTTATGGCTGAGTAGTATTCCTTTGTGTATATATGTACCACAGCTTCTTTATCCATTCATCTGCTGATGGACATCTAAATTGCTTCCATGTCCTAGCTATTGTAAATAGTGCTGCAGTGAACACTGGGGTACATGTGTCTTTTTCCGTTTTGGTTTTCTCAAGATATCTGCCTATAAGTGGTATTGCTGGGTCATATGATGATTTTGTTCCTAGTTTTTTAAGGAAAGAGATGTGAATTATTGATCCCCGAGGGTAGAATGTGGCAAAAAGACTCTAAGGTGGCCCCCATGACCTCCATTTCCTGGTGTAATTGCCTCCTTTTCCTGGACCTGTGACTTACTTGGTTCTAACCAATAGAGTATAGCAAATGTGTAGGAATGTCAGTCTAATGATTATGTTATGTTATGTTATGTTATGTTAGAATCTGTCTGGCTAGCTGACTTTTTCTCTCCACCTGTGGTTTTTAAACAAGTCAGCTTCCATAAATCTTATAACTTGCAAGGAAGTGAATACTTCCAACAACCACATGAGTGATGAATTCTTCCCTAATTGAATCACCAGGTGAGAACCCAGCCTTGGCCAGCGTCTTTGTATTGTAATTTTTTTACTCAGCAATAGATAACTAATGCATTAGCATAGGAAGCAGAAGCCCCTAATAATCTCCACTTTCATCCCCCGTCTATAAAAATAGTTAAAATATTAAGTTTTAAGCAAGAAACAATTACATTTCATCTTGTCAAGATTTGTCAAATCTTTCTGAAGTATTTCAATAGGCTTCTATTCAGAGAACTAAAGAATTATTAAAGACAGTTTTATTTTCAGAATAATCTTCTATTTTCTTCTCTAACTCTGTTATATCTGCTTATCTTCACTTCCAATTCAAGCCATGTCCAAAGCCAACCCTCCTGATCTGATTTGAGGGTAGTAGGTCCTTCAATAGCATTTAGATTTCACTGGCTCATTTTTATTTTAAAAAACCTTTTTCTTTATAAATCTGTAAGAATTTCAGCATGTCCTCTAGTACCTTTTCAGTAAATTGAAACTACCTATAAACATCATATAAATGAATATTTATCAGAATATTAAAAGCATTTCATTTCCAGTTTATCCTTGGCAATAAAATGTGAAGAGAGAGACTATGGAAAAATACACTTACATTCCACCTTCTCTACATTGACTTAGGATATAATAGAGAAGCAATAAAAGATGCTAATAAAGCTATTTCTTTGAAGAGTCTTAACCTGATAAATTTTAATGTAAATAAATGACTAGTAATAGTGTACTATTCCTGAAATTCTTTCCTTTATCATCTCTGCTTACTGTTATTTAGATATTGGAATTACCTCTCCCTATTTTTATGTATGGGCTTCCCTTGTGGCTCAGATGGTAAAACATCTGCCCCAATGAACAATGCAAGAGATCTGGGTTCAGTCCCTAGGATGAGAAGATCCCCTCGAGAAAGGAAAGGCTACCCACTCCAGTATTCTGGCCTGGAGAATTCCATGGACTGTATAGTCCATGGGGTCACAAAGACTCGGACATGACTGAGTGACTTTCACTTTTACTTTCATTTTAATGTATGTACCACTATATATTTCCTTGACTAGTTTTTAAGGTAGTAAAAATTGTACACCTTGGGATAGAAGAGTGAAATATAGGAATCCTTAAGTTAAAAACTATTATATCAATAACAGTAGACTATAACTTATTTACTACCATATACTGTCTTCATAAAATGTGCCTTTACAAGCTTCACTTCCTGTGAAATAGATTGATGAAATGTTGTATTGACTTTATTAATAATTTATCGCCTAATGGTATATGCAGTTTTCTGGAAAGATGGGCAGAGCTAATGTATGTAATTAATGAAAATGCATGGAGAAGATGGTTGCAAATCTATAACTTGAGAAGCCTAAAAGATACCTGTTGCAGTTGTCTTGCTTTGCAGGTGAGAAAACTAAGGGGGCATTGTTCACATGATCAAGTTTGGACCACATGAATGGTGCTCCTGAGTTTCCAGGGCACAGTCTGCTTGGCTGCACAGTGAGTGCAACCCTGTCAGTTAATGGAGCTCATGGAACAAAAATCCAGATGTCTGAACTCCTGGGCTGGGGCTCTTAAAACTGCACCTTTAGCTTGACTAGTGTCTTTTTTACTTGTTTTGATTCTGGATATTTTTAAGCCTAAAGATTAACCACATTAAAAAAAATGAATTTTATGTTTTCCAGGAAGTGGATTGTGTTAGAGCTCTTCTGTGGAATTCATGCAAAGAAACTAAAAGAGCCATTTATGATTTAAACTATGGCCTCCAGCTAAATCATTCTCACATTTGTAACTTAATATTAAGAGGGGCTATCACTAAGTCTATTGGAGATGAAAATTATTAGTTTGAGTGTAAAGATCATGAAAACATAAACATAATTTTCAAAAGCTTCTGACCTCACAAATTTGAAATGAATACATATTCCTTCTATTGTCTAACATTTTAACTCAAATGAGAAATGTGATGTGAAAAGCACTGTATTAGTGATTATAATTTGGTGGGAGAAATTTAGAAATTACTGCATCATGATAGCACTGCCCAAGCCACATTATAAAACAAAATAAGGCCCTGTATACAGAACTGATGTAAAGGTATATTATATCAACTCTCAAAGTAGAATATACTAACATAGCCTTTTAATATATTAATTCCCTGTGAAAGAAGATATTTAAATCTTAATGCTTTTAAGTGTCTTGGAAAGAAATGCATGAAATAAATGTTTATTTTTACACTTGTTATTTCATTGTCATATTTCTGGCATCTATCCATTAATTAAGCATGAGATAAGTTGCAAATAGTCCTTGTACTTTTGCCCCAAGCCTGCTTTGCAGAATGTGAAGCTACCTTTTGGTGTTATAGGAGAGGCACTCTTGTGATGAACCTGAAGTAATCCTGTGGAATACTTGGAGTTCAACTGAAAAAAAAATTATAAGATTTAGTCCTTTTGTTTAAATAGGTTTCATATTTATGTGAGATGACATAGTATCATATAGTATTTATCTTTTTCTCTCTGGTTTACTTCACTTAGCATAAAAAACTTCAAGTTTCATTTATGTTGTTGCAAATGGCATAATTTTCTTCTTTATGGCTGAATAATATTCCGTTATATAATGTGTGTATATACCGTTTTATTTATCCACTCATCCATCAGTGAACACTTAGATTATTTCCATGTCTTGTGTGTGTGCTAAGTTGCTTCAGTTGTGTCGACTCTTTGTGACACTATGGTCTGTAGCCTGCCAGGCTCCTCTGTCCATGGGATTCTCCCAGCAAGAATCCTGGAGTGAATTGCTGTGCCTTCCTCCCAGGGATCTTTCTGACCCAGGGATCGAATCCGCACCTCTTATATCTCCTGCATTGGCAGGCGGGTTCTTTACCACTCGTAAATAATGCTTCAGTGAACAAGGGGATATGGTTAACTTTTTGAATTAGTGATAGGTTTCCTTCAGATAAAAACCCAGATGCAAGACTGCTGAATCATATGGTAGTTCTGTTTTTAATTAACGAAGACCCTCTGTACTGTTTTCCATTCTGGCTGTGCCAGTCTACATTCCCACCAGCAGGGCACAAGTTTTCCCTTTCTTCCACGTCCTCATCAGCACTTGTCACTTCTTATCTGTCCCGCGAGTGTGCGTTCGTCGATTCTTCGCTCGTCACAGCAAAGGTTTGGAGTGGCGGACATTAAAGGCCCCTCGGCGTGTCGCAGCTCCCAGGTCTCGGATAGACCGTGTTGTAGCTCTTAGACAAACCAGTGTTACAGCTCTATTTTATTTAGAAGATAGCAGGAAAATCCATCTTCGAGGCGTGAGGGCATGTCGACCTAAAGACACGAGGAGAGCGCCCCAGCGCGTGGGGGAGAGAGAGCCAGCTGGCTCTGGCTCCTCTATTTATATGTTTATCTCTCCCTGGGCCTGTCCTGTGTAAACTGGGCCAGCCAGGAGTGGTGTTTGTTTTACCTGAGGTCCTCACTCCGGTCCTCGGACCTTCTTTTGTTTCATTTTCATGGGCTTTTCCCTTCTTTGTCTTGTAGCCGCCGCCATTTTGGACTCCTTTTCCCTGTTCTACCTGCCTAACATTATCTTTTTGATAATAGCCATTCTGACAGGTGTGAGGTGGTACCTCATTGTAGTTTTGATTCATATTTCCCTGAAGATTAGTGATATTGAGTACCTTTTCATAGACCTGTTAGTTATTTAAATGTCTTCTTTGGAAAAATGTCTATTCAGATCCTTTGCTCATCTTTCAAATTAAATTTTTTTTTTCTGTCTGTTTTGTTGTTTTTTCTGCTGTTGGGTTATATGAGTTCTTTATATATTTTGGATAGTAAGCCCTTATCAGATATGTGGTTTGCAAATATTTTACCCCACTCTGAGATAACCTCATTTTGTTGTTTCTTTTGCTGTGCGGAAACTTTTTAGTTTGATGTGGTCCCATTATTTATTTTAGCTTTGTCACTTGTGTTTTAGGTATTGTATTTACAAAATCATTGCCAAAACCAATGTCAAAGAACTTGTTTCCTGTGTTTTCTTCCAGGAGGCTTATAGAAGCCTTAGGAAAGTCTTTATTCCTGTGCTTTCAAAGATGTTTAGCAGCATCCCTGGCCTCTATCTAGGAGATGCCAGTATCACTCTGTCTCAATTGTCATAGCCAAAAGTGTCACTAGACATTGCTAAGTGTTCCCTGGGGAAGCAAAATGTCCCCAGTTGAGAATCACTGCTTTATTCCTCTGGATTTATGTAAGGTTTTTGAAAAAGAATATGAGTAAAACAGTCTTAGCTCCTGGTATTTGAGAGTGCATACGTAAGTTAAGTTTTTCCAACCTTGTCAAGCTCCAGACCTCTTATAAACTGGACAGTTCTTGCCTGATATCATTCTCTTCTAATAACTTGTCAAAAAGTGGCAAGGAGCTGCAGCTACATGGTGATATTCTGGCTTTCTGTTTAGCCTCTTTCCCTAGAATGTAGACGTGTAGGCATATGATTTGCCTTCCAAATTATCACAGGAGATATGTGTGTGTGTCCATGCACATGCACGTGCTCAGTCACTCAGTCGTGTCTGACTTTGGGACCCCATGGACTGTAGCCTGCCAGGCTCCTCTATCCATTGGATTTTCCAGGCAAGAATACTGGAGTGGCTTGCCATTTCCTTCCCTAGAGGATCTTCCTAACCCAGGGATCAAACCTGTGTCTCCTGCATCCCCTGTGTCTCCTGCATTGGCAGGCGGATTCTTTACCACTGAGTCACCTGGGAGGCCCTATCCTGGGAGATAGTGTAACCAAAAGTTTTGCAGCAGCAAAACAAGAGTCACAAGATTTGTTCACTTGCAGTGTCTGTGTCCTTTATTCCTGCTATCACACTGCTAAGCCAGTACCATATTTTAGGCTTTTATAATGGCAGCACTCTACTTCTGAGTATCAGTCTCTGTTACAGGAAAAAAGCCATTTGCGAATTAAAGGGAAGAAGATTTGGACAGAAGGAACAGTTAGTGGAAAAGTGCAAGAGTGGGTGCACTTGGGTCTAGTTGAGGGACCAAAATAAAGCCATGTAATGGAACTTAGTGGAAAAGGGGTGGAGCAACCTGAGATGAGGTCACAGAGGTAGGCAAAGCCCAAATAGTAGATCTTTCTAGCCAGTGTAACTTGTTCTAAGAGCAATGGGAAGCCATTTGCATATATTAAGTAGAGAAGGGGAAAACGAAAACAACTTGGATCATTCTGGCTACCATAGGGTAAATGAATTATAGGGAAACTGGAAAAGAAGCAGGGAGTAGTCCTATAAGAAGTTCATGTGGGATGTGATAGTTGCTTATATGTGGACTGTAGTCAAAGAGATAGAAGGAAATGGATGGGTAAGGGATGTTTCAGAGAGAACACTAGAAGACTCCTTGATAAACTGAATATTCAAGATTCAGAGATAAAAACAAGAATTTTTTTTTGTCAAATTAAATTTGAGATGCCATTCATCAACTATGTGCTTATATTAAGGGACCAATGTGCTGTATGGTTCAAGATTTCCAGAAAGAGCTAAGGCATAGGAATGTTGACTGGAGATTCATCAGTTTTTGAGGATATTGAAAGCCATCATCCTAAATGAGGTCATTACTGGAGAATGGAGACGAGAAGGGAGTGTAGGAGAGATTCTGCGGGTTGCCAGCATTTCGGGTGTGAGTGCCATAGGAGGAGCAAGTCAAGGAAACTGACAGCGGGCAGGCTGAGGGGCAGGAGGAAACGGAGCTTGGGAGTCTGGGATGGACAGTGAGAGGTGAATCTTCTTTCTATTCCTGATTTCAATTTTCTTGTCAGTAGCAGTTTCCAGGGTATCCTTCCAGGAAGTGTAAGCAGGTGTTTTTTTCCTAGAGGAGTCATATAGTCTTTAGTGATACTCAAATCCAGATAGAAGATACCATAATAATATTCTGCAATTTGCTTTCTTAACAGTACATCTTGCTACATTAATATGTAAATGTTGACCTCTTCTATGACTTCACAGTACTTGAAACTTATCTTCAGAGTCTAAGCAACCCTCCAATTATCAGATGAGTCTTTTTAAAAAATACTCTATTTACACACACATACATCCATACACACTCATGATAATAATATACTGAATAAGAAGCTACCCAAACATGAAGCATTCCAGTTTGAATTAATGAGTACTTGAAGCATTAGCTCTGACCTTAGCTTAAAGATTTAATAACTGAGGGCTGTAGAAAGCCAGCAACAGTTTTTCTCAATCTCCAGAAGAGAAAATGTGGAAAAACAAGGGACAGTGTTCTCTTGTACAGGTTTCATGTACTCAAAGTAACAGAATTAAATGAATACCCTCTGACAATGCAGTGGAACGGAGAGTTATTTTAATCATGTAATCATAAACCCTGGCTTCTGGGATCTTTGCTCCAATTAAGTAAATAAAGCAGCTTATTTTGGTTTTATTGAGTTATAAGTAGAGTCAACCTGCTGTTTTCTGAAAAAGTTATTAATCATGGGTCTAAAAAACTTCTTCTACAAGTATTTCTGAACAGTGATGTTTATTACTGCAGTAAAGCAATGAGTTGCATAAATAATGAATCACTGGTTGCTTACTTTATTATCAAACTATTCAGATTCAGTTATTAGATTGCTTATAATTGGAAAACAGCTTTTTGCATGACAGAAATAGACTTTTATATAATAATAAGTATACAGTTAGTCACCATAAACAAACAAATGACTTAAAACAATAATGACTGTTGAGATTAAAAATTTCCCACAGTTTTGTTCACCCAGTGATCATTGCATTTGAGCATCATTAATGAAGCATTAGCATTTCACATGAATGCAGTTGAGATGTCATTTTTTTTCTTTAATAGGTTTGTAAAATATGCCCGACTAAGAAGCATTTCTTTGAGTTTACAGACTTCAGCAGTCCTAAAATGGTTGATTTTTATGACAAGTAAATGCAGTAATGAGAAGAATTTTAGTTTCTTTTTAAAAATTCATTGTTATCATTAAATCAGCTTAATTTGGGGGGCTCTGTTGGTATAAACATGCATCAACATCAAAGCCTGAGGGCCTGGGGAAGGAAGGGGACTCAGTCCTGAATAGCTAAATCAGGTCTGCTGTGTCCTTTTATCCTGAAATTATGTTCCACATCCACACAATGCTCCCCACCCCCCACCCCATGACTTGAGTTCCCTGTCTTCCCCGAAGGGCTCTCATTCTGATCTGATGCACAAGCTTCCAGTGGCTTCAGGCTTTGCTTCGTCTCACTAGTCTCCCCTCCATCTGGTCAAGCTTGTGTGTGCTATCAAGAACATTATTCTTAAAGTGTTTTTTCTTATACCATCTTTGCTTTTCTTTTCCTGGTAGAAATTTGTAAAGAACAGGATCTGTGTGATTCTCTCAGCCTAGGTCTAGTCTCTGTCTGCTGACTGTACGGAAGAAGAATTCCTCCTGGGGCATACTTTGTTTTTATCACAGACTGCCATGTACCCAGTCTTGTCCCTCAAAGTAGCATTAATATTTTGGGTTTTTTTTTTCCTTCAAAATGTTGTCTTCCTTCTTTAGCCCACTGTACTGTTTTCCCAAGAGGCATGTTGATTTCTGGCATTTTTTTTCTGCCTTAGTTCCAAATTGATCTGGTTTTAGATAATGTTTCTCCAAGTGTAAGGTTTGAGTTTTGGATTCTTTCCAATTGTCAGTACTGATTGTTATTTGCTATTTGTTTTGCTTTTGTTTGTTTGTTTGTTTGTTTTTTCATCAGGTTTGAGGATAGGCCTCTTCAATTCTGCGCCAAACTACCAATGATCAGAATACAAGCTCCCCAAGAGTGAGGATCTTGCTTTATACACCACTTTCTGCACCGTACCAGACTAATTTTGAAGAATGAATGGGTCTTACACAATAGTTTTCGGGGTATATCGAATGTGACGGGATGTGTCAGGTATCCTTTAAGTCCCTAGAAGCTATGTTCAGTGAGTGTCGTGGACCTACTAGACTGAAAGCATGAGGGTAGGGATGTGACTATCACAACCCGCAGCTTCTCATCCCGGTGAACAGTCCTCTTTCCAATCCATGGTCTCTCCTGTCCACTCAGCTTCTCACCAAAGGCTGCCTCTGCTGCTGCTGCTGCTGCTAAGTTGCTTCAGTCCTGTCCGACTCTGTGTGACCCCATAGACGGCAGCCCACCAGGCTCCCCCATTCCTGGGATTCTCTAGGCAAGAATACTGGAGTGGGTTGCCATTTCCTTCTCCAAGGCTGCCTCTGGACCCCCTCAAATCTTAGCCAAGTGCTGAGAATTACAACGGATGAATCTCAGTTTAGGTACTTGGCCTGACTCAAATGAACCCTGTATGTGCTAAATGTTAAATACTTGTGTATAGTTCCTCTCCACAAGATATCAGTTCAGTTGCTCAGTCGTGTCCAACTCTGCAACCCCATGGACTGCAGAATGCCAGGCCTCCCTGTCCATCACCAACTCCTGGAGTCCACCCAAACTCATGTCCATTGAGTTGGTGATGCCATCCAACCATCTCATCCTCTGTCGTCCCCTTTTCCTCCCACTTTCAATCTTTCCCAGCATCAGGATCTTTTCAAATGAGTCAGCTTTTCACATAAGGTGGTCAGAGTATTGGAGTTTCAGCTTCAACATCAGTCCTTCCAATGAACACTCAGGACTGATCTCCTTTAGGATGGACTGGTTGGATCTCCTTGCAGTCCAAGGGACTCTCAAGAGTCCTCTCCAACACCACTGTTCAAAAGCATCAATTCTTTGGTAACCAGTTTTCTTTATAGTCCAACTCTCTTATCCATACATGAGTACTGGAAAAACCATAGCTTTGACTAGATAGATCTTTGTTGGCAAAGTAATGTCTCTGCTTTTTAATATGCTCTCTATGTTGGTCATAACTTTCCTTCCAAGGAGTAAGTGTCTTTCGGATTTCATGGCTGCAGTCACCATCTGCAGTGATTTTGGAGCCCCCCAAAATAAAGTCTGACACTGTTTCCGCTGTTACCCCATCTATTTCCCATGAAGTGATGGGACTGGGTGCCATATTCTTGGTTTTCTGAATGTTATGCTTTAAGCCAACTTTTTTCACTCTCCTCTTTCACTTTCATCAAGAGGCTCTTTAGTTCTTCTTCACTTTCTGCCATAAGGGTGGTGTCATCTGCCTATCTGAGGTTATTGAGATTTCTCCTGGCAATCTTGATTCCAGCTTGTGCTTCATCCAGCCCAGCATTCCTCATGATGTACTCTGCATATAAGTTAAATAAGCAGGGTGACAATATAGCCTTGACATACTCCTTTTCCTATTTGGAACCAGTCTGTTGTTCCATGTCCAGTTCTATCCGTTGCTTCTTGACCTGCATACAGATTTCTCAAGAGGCCAGTCAGGTGGTCTGATATTCCCATCTCTTTCAGAATTTTCCACAGTTTATTGTGATCCACACAGTCAAAGGCTTGGGCATAGTCAATAAAGCAGAAATAGATGTTTTTCTGGAACTCTCTTCCTTTTTCAATGATCCAGAGGATGTTGGCAATTTGATCTCTGGTTCCTCTGCCTTTCCTAAAACCAGCTTGAACATCAGGAAGTTCACAGTTCATGTATTGTTGAAGCCTGGCTTGGAGAATTTTGAGAATTACTTTGCTAGTGTGTGAGATGAGTTCAATTGTGTGGTAGTTTGAACATTCTTTGGCATTGCTTTTCTTTGGGATTAGAATGAAAACTGATCTTTTCCAGTCCTGTGGCCACTGCTGAGTTTTCCAAATTTGCTGGCATATTGTGTAAGGTACAGTTTGGGCCGAGGCAGAAAAGGAGAGACGACCTCAACGGAGGTAGGTTACCTTTATTCAGGCAAGGAGGGGCAACAGTCAGTCTAATGACCAGGCTGAGTGCAAGAGTGATCAGGGAGGCTCCATATTTAAAGGGAGGTTTGTGGAAACGTTAAGGGAAACGTTAGTCAGGTGGGACGTTTTGTGTATTCTTTAGTTGAGATGGCATTTGTAGTTGAACAGGGGGTGGGAGGTTTTGGGCAGGGGGTAATAAGTCCCCTGGGCAGGGGGTGATAAGTCCCTGGCTGATGTAGGGGGTGGAAGGTTTCTGGGCAGGGGAAATAAGTCCTAGGTAGATACAACTGGCATGGAGCATCAGGGCAGGACCTAAAGTTTGATTTTGTTTTCTCCGAAGTTAGATGATTCAGCAAGGGCCTTTGAGACCATTGTTTTCTTTTCTAGGCCCAAAGACTCCTTTATTCCAGACCCTGAAATCATAAAAAATGGGAAAAAGGGCGCCATATCTCTCTGGCTACTTCCTGTTGGATGGGGTCAATGGTTCTGGGTCTGGAACAGAGGATCATCCTAGGGCCCAGGGTCTCCTTTTCCTGAGCTTGGGGTAAAACTTTCGAGAAGAAGAAGGGTCTTGACCTGGTCTTGAGAGATGGCCCGAATCCGTTCTTGGAGAAACCTTTGAAAGAGATTGAAGAGACTGGGTCCAAATAAGAGGAATAAAATGAAAAGTACCAGTGGTCCCAAGAAAGGGAGCAACCAAGCGAGGGCCAGTTGGAACAGGTTTTGGGGAGTGTAAAGGTTGTGTAACTCTTTTCTGCAGTGTTCAATTCTGTCTTTAAGTTCTTTGACTTTGCTCTGGACTATGCCTGTTTCATTTAGAAAATAGCAGTCCTCTCCTAGAAAAAGGCAGGTCCTTCCCTTTTCCGTGGTGAGAAGGTCCAGGACTCGTCTGTTTTGTAGGGCCACAGAAGCTAATGAGTTAATTTGTCTTTGGACCAAAACGAAGGACTCCACTACCTGCTCCATATCCTCTTGAAGTTCTTGGGACAGCTTGTAAAAATGGGCCGAGGTCGAGATGGCCCCAGTCCCGGTGCCTAGGGCTGCTGCTAGGCTGGTCCCAACCAGGAGGGGGCTATGACAGCTCGTTTTTTCCTGTGGGAAAGTTCCCCTTGGGGAGTAGACTATTTGTTCTTTCTCTTCTTCTTTGAGGAATGTTAGACCTGGGGTCAGGAAGACCAAGATGCAAGGTCCAGGGGGGTCAAGGGGGAGACATGAATATGCTTGGGTTCCGCAGAGAATGAAGATTTCCGGGTTGGTGCAATTATTTGTGCTGTTCCAGAGAACCCAAGTGGAACAGAAGGAGGGAGTGGAATTTGTAAGACCAGTGTAGTTGGGACTAGAGTAGTTGATACGGGTTAGGCTTGAAGAGGCTGAAAGTGGACATTGTCAGAGACTGGCCCAATGAGTTGTGTAGTGTTTTGTTGGGAAGGGGAGGTATAGTCGCCCTGTGACAGCCAGGTTGAGGGTAAGGGAATTGCTATGTGTGGTGAGGGAGACAGTGACATGCTTATCCAACACTGGGATGTGTGTTGTATGTACTGGAAGAATTGGAAAGGAGTTGAGAAGCGGGTAATGTGTTGGTTGCCAGAGGCAGGTTTTAGGAGAGGCTGTAATTGGGAAAGGAGGTCTAGGCATTTATAAGACTCAGGGGTTGCCTTTAACCAGGAAATTATGTTCTTTATGACTTGTTCTTGTTTCTTTTCCCGATTTTTACCTAGTACCCTGCCCCCGTTTGAGTACCCCTAGTGGGTAATGGGATAGAAACATGTTTCTTTCATTTGGCTTAGCTGGTGCTCATGAAACTCACTCTCTTTTGTACTTTAACAGTGAGTGGGGATTTGGACTCCCCCCCCACCCAACCACGAGGTTCAAGGTGCATAGTCTTGGAGTCATATTATAACATGAGGAATGAACATAGGAATAAATGTCTGAGCAGGGGCAGAGATTAGCCAGAAGGCTGGGGAGTGCAGCAAGGATAAGGAACAGGGGAGTCATGAGTCTGTTAGTTAGGCAATGCGGAGGAACTAGCACCCTAGGAATAGAACACAGCTAACAACGTAGGCGATACCGACGAAGAGATGAAGGATAGGTAACGAGCTCTGAGGGGAGACAGTTACTAGGCCTATTGCAAAGACTAAGATTAAGAATGCAGTTATATTTAGATGGGGAGAAGCCAGTCAGGGTGAGGGGCAGAAGGCCCCAAGTTGGTGGTTGCTTGAATCTGAGGAGGAACAGTGTTCGTTAGGATGTAGAATGAAAGTAAAGAAATAAATTTTGTCTGGAGTCAGGTTGTAGAAAGTTCCCTGAAGCACAGTTGAGACATCAGTGTGGTCAAGTCTTCAAAGGAGATTCCTGTCGGGGTGCTGGTCCAGAGGTCTTGTGGTAGTTGGGTCAGGAACAGCTGTAGGTTGAAGAGAGTCCAGGTCTTTCAGTGTCTTCTTGGATGGCTGACAGAGGTTGTCGCCAGGTGATTTTTAAGGCAGTGGGTCCTGTGAGGGAGACCTGATGGGGTCAGTTAAGGAGGGCAGCGCAGGATCGGAGGTGACCCGTTTTAGGCGAGAGAGGTGTACCCAGGAGGTGACCTTCTTGAGTTTAGCTGCAGTCGGGGTAAGGAGGATGATTTTGAATGGTCCCTGCCACTTTGGGGTTAGTAACACTGGGGATTATCAGACAGGTAGAGCATGTCCCCAATTTGTAAACGGGTCAAGGGGGCTTGGGGGTCAGGGGTGGGCAAGATGTGGTTGATGAATTTCCAGAGGGCATTGCAGAGTTCCGCCAGCAGAGGGGAGTGTAGAAAGCTTGGTATGCGAGGAGGTTCAGTGGGGAGTCCAGGAGAGAGCATGGGCCTTTGTACATCACCTCGAAGGGGCTCAGCCTTTGAGCCCAGGGGCTTTCTGGGCAAAGCCCACACTTTGAGGAGAACAATCAGCAAAAGTTTAGTCCAATCCAGATATACCTTGAGGGTTAGTTTGGTAAAAGTTTCTTTGATTATTCTATTAATCCTTTCTACCTTTCCTGAGGACTGGGGATGATATGGAATGTGAAATTTCCAGGATATCTGTAAGAATTGGACAAGTTGTTGGGTGACCTTGGACGTAAATTACGGGCCATTATCAGACTGTAGGGATGAAGTCAGGCCAAACCTGGGGATAATTTCTGTGAGGAGGATTTGGGCCACAGTGTGGGCTCTTTTGTTTGTAGTGGGAAATGCTTCTACGCATCCCGAAAAGGTGTCCACAAGGACCAGGAGGTATCTGACACTCCGAACCAGGGCATATGAGTAAAGTCTATCTGCCAATCCTGTGCTGGGAGGCTGCCTCGCATTTGATGGGTTGGAAAGGATGTAGGTTTAAGGTTGGAACTGGGATTCGTACGTTGACATGTCTGACAGGAGCGGGTAAGGTTATCTAAATATTGTTGGTCAGCAGTGGATATGGGGAAATGGTTACAGAGGAACTGTTGGAGTGTCTTGGATGAGGGATGAAAAAATGAGTGTCGATAGAAGATTTCTCTGGTGGTGGGAGGGTCAGATGGAGTCAGGGCTAAGATGACAGGGGACTGGAGGGAGGGATGGGACAGGGCTATCTCCTTTGCCTTCTGGTCTGCAGCGTTGTTGTAGGCTGATATGAGACTTTCCTTTTGATGTCGCCTATCATCAAAGTGGAGGATGGCAGCTTTGTGTGATAAGAGTGCTGCTTCTAGAAGTTTGTGGATCAGGTCTGAATTAATAATGGGGGATCCCTTTTGGGTTAGGAAACCTCTTCCTCTCCAAATTACGATGTTTGAGTGAAGTATGTTACAGGCATATTTGGAGTCTGTGTGGATGTTAACCCTTCAATTTTTAGCCAGAGTCAAAGCTCTGGTGAGAGCTATCAGTTCTGCCTGTTGGGAGGTGGTGTGAGGTGGCAGAGGTGAAGCTTCAATTGTCTGGGTCCCGTGATTGTGATGAAGGTCCCCCTGGATGATAGCATATCCTGCCGCAAAGGGTGGGGATTTTTGAGAGCTGCCATTAATGAACGAGTGTGGGGTGTCTGGGTCTAGGATGGGCTGATCTGTTAAATGTCAGAAGGGGTTCTGGGTAAGATCTACTGTTAGGTTGCAGCTATATAGGAGAGGGTCTGTTGTAGAGGCCTGTGGGTAAAAAGCTGGCAGGGTTAAGGGGAGAGCAGGGGGAGAATGAGAGCTGAGGGTCGAGGAGAAAGTCATGTAGGACCTGTACCCTGGAAGGGGGAAGGGAGAGGAAAGCCGTATGTGATAGTAAGTCTCGGAAGGTATGTGGAGAACAGACTGTTAAAGGGGCATGCCTAGAGAGTTTATTTGCTTTGGGTATGAGGGCTGCAACAGCAGCCATGGCCTGTATGCAGAGAGGCCACACCTTGGTCATCATGTCAAGCTGTTTTGACATTTGTTTTGACATTTGGGAGCCCAGATGTCTCTGGCCTACTGACATAGAAGTCCCAGGGCCTGTCCTTGGTTGGAATGGGCAAAAAGAAAGAATGGTCTGGTGTGATCTGGCAGGTGGAGAGTTGGCAGTCGGAGGAGGCTCTGGGTGAGCTGGTGAATAGGATTAGCCAGCAAGGAGGGGTTAAAGAGGGACTTATCCAGACATCCTTTAGTTGTCTCATAGAGTGGCTTTGCAGTGAGGGAGAAATTAGGGATCCAGATACGGAAAAAGTTTAGGAGGCCGAGGATAGACAGGAGTTTCCTTTTTGTTTTTGGAAGTGGACAGTTAATCAGGGCCTGGATTCTATCTGGGGGTTATTTGTTGGTGGGATATGGAGAGCCCCAGGTAGGTGACGTTTGTCTGTACTACTTGGGCCTTGGATCGGGACACCCGATAACCCCAGGATCCCAGGGCCCCAAGAAGTTTCGCATTATATTGGAAGCAGAGTTTTCAGGTTGGACTACAAACTACAAAGGAGGAGGTCATCTACGTATTGGAGGAGATGACTTGGGGCTAGGTCGAGTGTCTATAGGTCCTTTTGTAAAACCTGTCCAAAAAATTAGGGGCTGTCTCTTAACCCCTGGGGGAGAACTGTCCATGTTATTTGTTAGGAAACATGAATCTTGGGGTCTTGCCAGGTGAAGGTGAAAAGGAGTTGGGAGAGGGGGTGGAGGGGGATGGTGAAAAAGGTGTCTTTGAGATCTAATACCGTGAAGAGGGTTGCAGTTAGGGGTATGGTGGACAGGAGGGTGTAAGGGTTAGGGACTACTGGGAGTGTTGGTGTGTTGGCCTCATTGATTTTTTGAAGATCCTGGACCAGTCTCCAAGAGTTTAGTCCCTTCCTTACTGCCAGGATAGGGGTGTTGTGTGGTGAATGGGTAGGAATTAAGATAGAGGCTTGAAGAAGACGGTCTGTGATAGGCTTAAGTCCCTTGTGGGCCTCCAGGGTGAGAGAGTACTGTTGTTGGGTGATTATAGTTGAGGGATCCTTTAGGGTAATGTGGACTGGGGGATGATGTTTGGCTATGGATGGGTGGTCAGTGTCCCAGACTTGGGGATCTAACGTGGGTAGATCCAAGGGAGGGTCAGGGGTGAGGGATAGGGACAATCCAGGTGTTATCTGCATGCGGAATATAGAGACTGCATTGAGAGGGGTATGGTAATAAAGACCCCCAATTTGGATAACAATCTCTCCCTAGGAGTGCCATTGGGCACTGAGGCATTATGAGGAGTGAGTGTATGAGGGTTGATTTTCCAAATTAACAGAGTAATGGAGGGCTGACTTTTGGCCTTAGGGGAACTCCAGAGACCCCCTTGATTGTGGGTTCTGAGTTTGAGTTGGGCCAGAGCAGGAAGTTAAGAGAGAGAAAGCGGCTCCAGTGTTTACTATAAAAGAGGTCTTTTTTCCCTAAGTTCTACCCTAAGTTCTGAGCTCATGTCTTGGACACGGGCTGGGGGCTGGAACCCAGGCCCCATTATTGGAACAACTTTTGTAGGGTTGGGCTGGGGTTCTGGGGAGAAGTGGGGTCCCTCCAGGGGTGCCAGGGCATCCCTCTGGACATTCCACTCTCCACGTCTGGGAGATGGGGACCTCCCCAGGGGTGCTAGGGCATCCCTGGGGACAGTCCATCTTCCAGTCTCCTCATTGACCACAGGTTGGGCACGCTTTTGTGGGGGGACACGAGTTCAGGCATCCTTTGCCCAGTGTCCTGACTGGCTGCATCGGAAGCAGGGTTCAGGGCGGTGGGGGGCAGTCTTAAGTCCCGGTCTGGGATGACTTGGGCCAGGCTGATCTCTTCCTTTAATTGCTGCCGCCAAAAAGGCATATCTGGCTTTTCTCTCACGGTCTTTTTCTCTCTTAGCGTCCTCTTCTCTATTATTGAACACCTTGAAGGCTACTTCTAGAAGGTCTCTTTGGAGGGTCTCAGGGCCCTTCTCTAGTTGTCGAAGCTCACGTCTAATAGCAGGGGCAGACTGGCTGATGAACTGAACGTGAAGGTAGAGTAACCCAGCAGGAGTAGTGATATCTAGGCTGGTATACTTCTGGACTGCCTCTGTGGGGTGTGTCAAGAATAAGGCTGGATTTTTGTCTGCCCCTTGGGTGATTTCCCTGACTTTATCATAATTGACATGGATATGAGTATTTTTCTGCATTCCTTCTAGAAGGCAGGTAATCATATGATTGAATCTCCTGATACCCGGGTCACTGGGCTGGTAAGTCCAGTGGGGATCTAACTGAGGCACCACCTCATCAGCAACTGGGCTATCCCAGTCTTGGTTATGTAAGTGATCGGCATGGGCTTTTGCTGCTTGCCAGATATGGTCCTTTTCATTTGGGGTGAGAGTGGCATTTAGGATATAATATACATCACTCCACGTGAGGTTATAGGCCTGGGAGAGCCTCAGGAATTCTTTTCGGTATCTGGTAGGATTTTCAGAAAATGATCCTAATTTTTCTCCTATCTGGCTCATGTCTGACAATGAAAATGGCACATGGACTCGGGTGGGGCCCTCTGGTCCTGCCACCTCTCTCAGGGGAAACGTGTTGGGTACTGACCATGTGGCAGAGGGGGGAAGGAAGGGGAGAGGGGGAGTCAGGGAGATGAGTAGTGGTGTTGAGGGAGAGTCAGGAGAGGTTTCAGAGTCAATAGGTGAATTGGATTAGGAGGAAGGAGAGGGTTGGCAGGGTAGTGGGTAGGGAGGTGGCTCCTCCATGAGGTTAAATTGCGGGGGTGTAGAAGGTCGCTTTTGGCAGTTAGTTGAAAAAGAGCCCTTTTGCTTGGGAGGCAAGGTGCGTATAAGGACCTCATGGGTGGAGCAGGCCTTGCATAAGGAGGGCCTGCTCCAAAGGGCCCAAAAGGCTTGGGCATATGGGACCTCTGACCACTTGCCATTCCGTTTAAAGAAGTCAGTGAGATTTTGAAGAATGTTAAAGTCAAATGTGCCGAATTCAGGCCAGCGGTCTTGATTATCTAATTGGTATTAAGGCCAGATCTATATACAGAGTGGTTTTAAGCGGTTAGCTTTGAGTTCAGTAAGAGCGGTTTGAGATTTTTGAGAACACAGGCCAGAGGGGATTCTTTTGGCACAGATTGGCCAGACCCCATAATTGAAAGGCAAGCAGAGGTTCCTGTTGGGAGTTTGAGTTGTCACCCATAGTCACAATAGGAGTTATGAGGAGAGAGCTGTGTGTTGAGGTGGAGCATCCCCCACCGTAACCTACATATTGGCCTTAGGCCAGGGGTCCCCGGGACCCGGAGAGGACTGAGTTCTAGGGCGTCTCTAGAATACCATCTGGTGCGAGAGGGATCAGGGAGGCTTCATATTTAAAGGGAGGTTTTGGAAACTTTAAGGGAAACTTTGGGTGGGACGTTTTGGGTATTCTTTAGTTGAAATGGCATTTGTAGTTGAACAGGAGGTGGGAGGTTTTGGGCAGGGGGTGATAAGTCCCCTGGGCAGGGGTTAAGTCCTTGGCAGATGTAGAGGATGGAAGGTTTCTGGGCAGGGGAAATAAGTCCCAAGTAGATACAACCGGCTTGGAGCATCAGGGCGGGACCTAAAGTTCGGGTTTATTTTCTCCAAAGTTAGATGATTCAGCAAGGGCCTTTGAGACCATTGTTTTCTTTTCTGGGCCCAAAGACTCCTTCATATTGAGTGCAGCACGTTCACAGCATCATCTTTTAGGATTTGAAATAGCTCAATTGGAATTCCATCACTTCCAGCTTTGTTCATAGTGATGTTCCTTAAGGCCCACAAAAAAGGCTTTTCCTCAATCATGTAATTTTTTTTCTCAGTGTAATTATGTGTGTATTGACTAAAGAGACGTACTATGCTTGCCTGCTGTGTGTCTGGCCTTGAGTACAATCATGACAAATAGTCTCTGCCCTCATAGGGTTTATGCTCAGGTGAGAGAGAAAAAGTAAATATAAATTATTATCTGCAACCTGTTTTGATGGATTGGGTGGAATTTTTTCAAATTTAGTATATCCTGTAGGATTCAGGGATTATTGATAACAGATGAAAGTTCAGACACGTTTTTATGTTTTTTTCCCTTACAGATTGGAGGAACAGATTGGTGATTATTTTTTAAAAACAAAATGCTTTTGAAATTTTGCCTGAAATTCAATGAAACTTTTGCATAAAATTTTGGGGCTTTGGTGAGGGAAAAAACATAAATATTTGACATCCTGAGTATCTTTGTGTGTTAGGAATCTTTTAATGCCTCTTTTGTATGCACTTAAAGTCAAAGATTCACACCAGCTCTTCAGTTCATTGAATTTAGCAGCTGTGTCTTCTGCTTAGCTACTAGTTTATTTTCCCCTTATTCTTTGAAAATGAATGCTGTATTCAAATTGCTAGATACACTTGGTAAGGTGTAGGCATACATGGTACAGTCTGGAATTGTTAAAATTCATTTCACCTATACAGCTGTTCCATGGAAGAAAGTTAACAATGACATTCTATTGACTACACCAGGAAAACTCGCTGTGTTCATTTTAAATCATCATCTTTTCAAGATGGTATTTCCAATGCCTTATCAAGATTTTTGCAATAGGAAATTTAAATTCTGCATTATTGTTTTAAAAATAAGTATTTTTCCATTCCATTTCCATTTCACTCCATATTCTGGCAAGCTACTAATCTCACTTTCTTTGAGAAACAAAGTGCTGCTTCACTTTTACACTGCTGGTCTTTATTTGTCCTCAGGAGCCTGCTGGGAACCATGCTCTGTGCAGGTTTTTAGATATTTGACCTGGGATCTAATGGAATTAGAAAACAGAAACATGTAGAAGCATGACTTTCTCATCATCTTTCTTCTGGTAACACTGGAGAGAGATTCACAGCTTGTCTTGTTTGTATGTGGCAGCCCTCAGTGCTTTCCTTGAGAGAGAGAGAGAGTGTGATCCAAGGTCATCCACACATTACCAGGACAGGCATTCTGGGCTGACCTACAGTCCTGTGAGCAGAGGGAGTGCGTGAAATCCTGCCTCTACCTTTATCAGGCCCTGTTAATCTTTGGAGAAATGCAAGCCTGTAGAAGGCTGCCCCGCACAGGTTTCTTCAGGAAAAATGTGCAAGTAGAACAAGAAAAGTAGAATCCCATAGCCAAATACTTACTTGCTCACCCTTCTCGATCTGGGTCTTACCTTAATTCACCTTTATTTCTTTGTGGCTTCAGGTCCAGATAGAAAGGCACTATCTGGAAGTGAAGTGTTCTACACGTGGAGTGGTATATCAGTTAGTGGTTGTTGGTTGCAAGCGACAGACCAATAAAAAATGAAGCAGACCATTTGGCTTCATGTATTTGAGAGATGAATACATTAATGTATTATGGCAATGGCCTCATCTTAACATTATAAATATACTGTAAAATGCTATTCCATAAAAATATCCAAGTAAAACAGAATCTAGCACACAGAAAAGAACCCAATACTTTTGCTTTGGGAAGAAACCTGGCAATGTGTATTAATAGCTAGGAAAATGATCAAGCCCTCTGACATAATCTTAACAATCTTATAGCAATCAAAAAGGTTTGTTCTTGTATTAGGTTTATATTTTTTGGTGAATTTTCAAAATGCATTTAATATAGACTTTCATTTGGAGAACAACTTCATAAATTATGATTCTGTGAAATTCAAAATTTAATCAGTATTTCAAAATATTTCTTGAATAGCTTTGTGACCATGGAATTTAACACTATCCAGTTTGTGGCTTCAAAAAAACAGTCAAAGTGAAGTTGCTCAGTCGTGCCCGACTCTTTGTGACCCCATGGATTGTAGCCCACCAGGCTCCTCCATCCATGGAATTTTCTAGGCAAGAGTACTGGAGTGGGTTGCCGTTTCCTTCTCCAGGGGATCTTCCCGACCTGAGGATCGAACCTGGGTCTCCCGCATTGTGCACAGATACTTTATTACTGTTGCAGTAATCACTCCCAATGGGTACCATTCCCTAAGATGTGCAGACTCAGGCAGAGAAACTTTTTGCACAGAGTGCTGGTTTAGAGCCAGCTCATTGATTTTTCTGAAACTCACAAACATACTGCTGCCTTCAGCTGAGGGTGCTTTTCACTTGGAATTTGGATCAGATTTAGCACCAAAAGTCTTCTGAAGTGAAAGGTCAGCTATTTAATAGAATGGTTTTAATTAAATGATAATGGCTTTATGTTATATAAAAAGAAAGTAAGCAAGTTCCAAAATGGAAGCCTGAATAGCTAACTCTAGTGAGGAAATCAGACTTATGAACACAGCGAAGTTCTTATTAATTGCTTTCTTTAATGAAAATTTGTTTTGTTCCATTTGTCTCTGCATTAACTTTTATAAGTGAATGTATTTCCTCTATTTATATTATGTTTTTAATTGCAATAGGTGTTGCTGAGTCATCTCACTCAGAATGTGAAAAATAGAATAGGAATACTGAAGATAGATTGTTGTTGCAACTTGAGATGAACTTTAAGTACATTGATTAAAACTCAATATTCTATTTCAATATTCTTTTTCAAAACCAAATTTTTAAGCCAGATATATTATTTGAAGTCAAAATTATTTTTCCTTAAAAATTACCCATTTATATTGTCAAAAATGAAAATGTTTATTTCTGTGAATAGAATTATGGATGTTCATTATTGAGTTTATGGTTACTATGGTTAAACAATAAGAACCAGAACAATTTTGTGAAAATTTGTACTCAAGTGAAATTAACAATGAAATAATCAGCATATTTAATGTGCACATAAACAGATATGGTTACCACTGTTTACATTCAGTTTAGTTCAGTTCAGTTCAGTCACTCAGTCGTGTCTCACTCTTTGCAACCCCATGAATCGCAGCACGCCAGGCCTCCCTGTCCATCACCAGCTCCTGGAGTTCACTCAAACTCATGTGCATCGAGTCGGTGATGCCATCCAGCCATCTCATCCTCTGTTGTCCCCTTCTCCTCCTGCCCCCAAATCCCTCCCAGTATCAGAATCTTTTCCAATGAGTCCACTCTTTGCATCAGGTGGCCAAAATATTGGAGTTTCAGCTTTAGCATCATTCCTTTCAAAGAAATCCCAGGGCTGATCTCCTTCAGAATGGACTGGTTGGATCTCCTTGCAGTCCAAGCGACTCTCAAGAGTCTTCTCCAACACCACAGCTCAAAAACATCAGTTCTTCGGCACTCAGCTTTCTTCACAGTCCAACTCTCACATCCATACATTGGGATCACTTATTAGTGAATGTATTACTGACTCAGGTCCTCGGACTCTAATCAATAGCAATCAGTAAGAGGTATCAATTGCTATGTACTTAAAAACAAGTGACAGGTATCCTTACAGGCTCCCCAAGGAAGGCAGGCTGGGGGTTCTTAAATGGGCTGTGGGTAGGGATAGACAGTTGGCTCAAGCTGGAAGGGAGACTTAGGTGGTTTGCCCACCTCATTGGTGGTGCTGTGTGTAAGCATCATGTGCCCTGCTTTTGTGCCCAGCACCTCACAAGTGGTAGTGGGTTTTGGCCCTTTTGTGACTAACTGCACGTGCATGTAGTTATTTTTAGTCCCTTATAGTTTCTTCTGTTCTGTTGCTCCAGGAGACCTTTGTCCAGGTACAGGCACTCCGGAAAAGGGTTCCAGGTCCCAGCCTATCTCAATAACTTCCATCTTTTGAACATTTACCTACCAACTGCCTCTCCTTCTTTCTCACTTTCACCTTATATAAAAACTTAAAATCTTTTAGCCAAATTACTCTATTGAAAATGTTCTGAGAAATCCAGTGATTTCCTAATTGCCATTGCTAATAATTCTTAACATATTTTTAAGTGTTTAACACTATACTTTGAAAAATGCAGATTATAACTGTAAATCTCAGTGAATTCTCTCTTCTAAAGGTAACCACTATCCTTAACTTTATGTTTTAGTTTTGCTTGATTTTTTAACTTTCTATAAACACAACTCCCTCTCCCATTTCTTTTGCTTCACATGGTATGTTTGAAATTCTATGTTACTAAGTATATCTATTTATTTATCTTTCTATGGAGTACTTAATTATAGAATATAATTTATCCATCTTACTGCTGATGGACATTTGGCCTTTGACCAGGTTTTGGCTATTGTGAATAATGCTTCCATGAATTTTCATGCTCGTATTTCTATTGAGTTATATATTTAGGAGCGGATCGCTGTGTCATAGAGTGAATAGTCTCAACTGTTGTTGATAATGCCAGAAAGTTTCTTAAAATGGTGGTTACAGTTTATGCCTCTACCAGAGCTGTGTGTGAATTCTAGTCCTATAAACATGTTATTTTGAGTCTTAAATTTTAACTACTTTGGTAGGTAACTAGTTATATCTCATTGCATTTTAACTTGCATTTCCTTAATTACTAGTGAAATGTGTCACTTTCCCCAAGTATGTTGTTTACTGGGATTTCCTCTTATCTGCAGAGATGGTTCAGGGCTCATGCTCATTTTTAAAAAATGGGTTGCTTGTTTGTTTCTTATTGATCTGTGATTATATATATACCCATATCTCCTTCTAGTCTGTGGGTTGCCTTTTTTTGTCTTAACTGTGTCTTTTGGTGAATATATATTTTTACTTTCAATAAAGTCATATTTGTCAATTTTGTTTTACTATTAGCACTTTGTATGTTCTATTAAAGAAGTCAGCCTCTTATCCTGAAGGCATAAGAATATTTCCTATACTGTAAATATTTTATTGATTTACCTTTAAAAATCATTTCTGAACATTGTGGGACTACAAGTACAAACCAAGCAAGGCTTGTAGGGACATTATCTAGTAAAAGTGGAGTATCTTAAGTTTGATGAGTCAAGGGCTCAAGCAGTTTTTACTTAAACAGAAAGTTATATATGCTAAGGTTCAGAAGAAGGAAGATATAAATAGCATTTTTAGAAACAATGGTAGTTCATCCTGGCAGCTGTGAGCTTTGAGATTTTCCACTTAATTGGATTGAAATATTCCTGAGTGTACTCAAGAATGAGTTGCTTGGGCATGTCAGGAATGTCAGTCCAGCTTCACCAAAAACCATCAGTGGGGGTCAAACACCTCACACAGAGAAAGAAGGGCTTTGAACTTGCAAAAAATGCAACCATCTCAACTAAGAAATATATGGTTGGAGAAAATCATAGTCCTTGTTCTTTTCCATTCAGTTGGAGTTTTATCTGAATCCTGGTGTGTTTGACACTTAGCAGAAAATAAAACTTGAGTCATTTACTTGAGAGATAAAAGTATTAAAGGAAATCATTTTCACTACTACTTAAAGTGGAATCAGTTCTACAATTTGGTTTCTTTTCCTTTTCTTTTTTTACAACTCCTGTTTTATACTTGCAGTTAGTAATACTTTCATGTAATAGCTAACAGATGAAATAAAAGTATATATGTTATGAAGATGGATATAATGGTCTCACTTGCCTTGTTAAACTAACTTTCTGTCAGACAAAATAGTCCAGGGCTCTCAGTTAAAGAAATTAATAATGGTTCAGTTCAGTTCAGTGGCTCAGTAGTGTCCAACTCTTTGCGACCTCATGAATCATAGCACGCCAGGCCTCCCTGTCCATCACCAACTCCCGGAGTTCACTCAAACTCACGTCCATTGAGTCAGTGATGCCATCCAGCCATCTCATCCTCTGTCGTCCCCTTATCCTCCTGCCCGCAATCCCTCCTAGCGTCAGAGTCTTTTTCAATGAGTCAACTCTTTGCATGAGGTGGCCAAAGTATTGGAGTTTCAGCTTCAGCATCAGTCCTTCCAATGAACATCCAGGACTGATCTCCTTTCGAATGGACTGGTTGGATCTCCTTGCAGTCCAAGGGACTCTCAAGAGTCTTCTCCAACACCACAGCTCAAAAGCATCAGTTCTTCGGCGCTCAGCTTTCTTCATAGTCCAACTCTCACATCCATACATGACCACAGGAAAAACCATAGCCTTGACTAGATGGACTTTTGTTGGCAAAGTAATGTCTCTGCTTTTTAATATGCTATCTATGTTGGTCATAACTTTCCTTCCAAGGAGTAAGCGTCTTTTAATTTCATGGCTGCAATCACCATCTGCAGTGATTTTGGAGCCCCCCAAAATAAAGTCTGACACTGTTCCCACTGTTTCCCCATCTATTCGCATGAAGTGATGGGACCAGATGCCATGATCTTCATTTTCTGAATGTTGAGCTTTAAGCCGACTTTTTCACTCTCCTCTTTCACTTTCATCAAGAGGCCTTTTAGTTCCTCTTCACTTTCTGTCATAAGGGTGTTATCATCTGCGTATCTGAGGTTATTGATAATGGTTAGCATGGTCATGATTCCTGGAAAAGGGCAAAACTTGAACTGAATCTTGAGTAGGTTTAATTTTAGTCATTTGAAAGGACTTGAGTAAAGAAATGATAGCAGTGTGAATTATTAGGCTGGGTTTTTGATGGGTGGGAGATGGTGGGAACATTCAAATTTAAGTGAGGCCTGATTTGGAGGGCATCAGAAACTAGGGAGAGGGGTGTGGACTAGATACATCAGGAAATGGGGAAAACTGTTAGAGAAATTAAAGAGTGATGAAAGCGTTGTTTAAGAAAGGCTTACTGTGCAGTTGTGAGTGGAAGGAACAGTCATGGTGAGATTCCGTGACGGGCAGGCCAGCTGAGGATTGATCATGCGTACTGCACGGTTCGGTTCAGTTCAGTTCAGTCGCTCAGTCGTGTCCGACTCTGCGACCCCATGAATCGCAGCACGCCAGGGTTCCCTGTCCATCACCAACTCTGGGGCTTTCAAATCAGAAAAGCCTGGCTGTGTTCCCAACTCTGCCATCTAGCCTCTCTAAGCCTCCTTTTCCTGATGTTAACCAGTAATCTTTTGCTGGCAAGTGATTGAATCTCACTTCAATCTGTGTTAAAACAAAAGGTATTGTACAGTAAGCTGGATTAACTCCCAAAAATAAAGGAAAGCTGAACAATCAAGCTAAGGCAACTGCAGGAACTCAAGAAATGAAACTAGAGATTTAAAACCACCAGGATTCTCTCTTCCTCTTTGGGGAAGAGGTGTAAGCAGATTTCACTATGAAGTAGGGGATGTGATAACTGGTAACCTGGTTTCCAGGAAGAAAGAAACGTCTTCCTGGTTTCTTCACCAAGAGAAAAGGACTCTTTCTAGAGCCACAGTTCTAAGTTTTGAGGAAAAAAAAAAAACAACCACCTAGTTTATGACCTTAGGCAAGTTCCTTAACCTTTGTGTGCTTCTGTCTCCTTATTTGATAAAGGGTGAAAATACTAGGGCCTATGGCATAGTGCTGTTGTGAGGATTAAATACCTTAAAATATTGAAACTATTTGAAATAGTTGCCAGCACAAAACTATCTTGGTTGTTGTGTTGTTGTCATTGGCTTATCCCCAGCCCATTATTACAGCTCCATGGTTGACCTAGACATGCCTGGGAGGAGGGTTAATCAATGCTCTGTTGTTGGGAGTGGGGTAGGGTAGGAATAATGCCCCAAAGGACTATAAGAGGAAGGAAAGGGGTGCCAAGCAGGCAGAAACAATAGTTCTCCTCCACTTCTCATCTGTAAAAGCTTTACTCTTGAGTTATAATGTAACTTTTAGAATTAACGGTCGTGCATGTAAAGTGCCTGTCCCATCTCAGGCCTTTAAGAGATGTCGGCTATGCAATCTGCACATGAAAAAACCAAGGAAGGCCTGGTATGGACACCAGTTATGGGAATTAAAGAAATATTTTGAAGGAAAATCAGATAGACTTGGATTGGTTTGTGGATTGTATTCATGGTGGACGTAGATTGACACATGTTTTATCTTTTGTATGTGCTTTACAGCAAAGACCAGTCATATCCATGTATGTTGCATTAAAAATACAGGTTTTGGTTCTTTCTCCTATGGGTGGGAGGGTTTCCCAGTAAGAGGCGCATCCTGCAGTCTCTCCAGCTGGGGGGTCTTCAGTCTATTTTAATAGAATCAGGCTTTAGCCTCCTGCCAGTCCCCTGGGACTTGGATTATAGTTCTTTCTGTTGTTGGGTCCTAGCAGACAAGGTAGTATCTATGGTTGGCCAAAGAAAGAATGCTAATCCAAGCAAGTTGATGGTAAAGGAATCTTGTTTTTATGAGGTTCATGGGGGTGTCGTGGCTCTTGCCAGTTGCTGCCAGACCTCCCAGACATTTGCTTTTTGCTCCACACCAACATTCACATTATTCAAAATGCAAACCAACATTTATATCATTATATTATACGATTCACAAATTTGGGTCTATGGGCTTCTACTAATTAAATCAGCACTCTTGAGGTTGTGTTTTTAAAAATCCATTATATGGTGCATTGAGAAGGGAAATTAGGCCCAAGAGTGATAATCCCAGACCATATCCAGGCTCAGAAATGAGAGAGAGGCCTAAGTCAAAGAAGGCTTCAGGTGAGAAGTAGGAAACTGTCTTCATTTCAAACCCTTCGGAATGTGCAAATAAGCATGCAAAGATCTTTATGTATATGATGTGCTCAAAATGAGCACAAAAAACTAGATTTCAGCAAAACTTACCATTGTGACATTGCTCTGAAAAAAAAAAGTATGTGAAAGAAGTTGTGTAAGGCCCTGATTGACATATATTATCCTTGCCAAAAAGAAAAAGCCTAGGATTGAAACATGTACAATATCATATGTGAAATGAATCACCAGTCCAGGTTCGATGCATGATACAGGATGCTCGGGGCTGGTGCACTGGGATGACCCAGAGGGATGGTATGGGGAGGGAGATGGGAGGGGGGTTCAGGATGGGGAACACGTGTACACCCATGGCAGATTCATGTTGATGTATGGCAAAACCAATACAATATTGTAAAGTAATTAACCTCCAATTGAAAATAACTAAATTTATATTAAAAAAAGAAAAAAGAAAAAGCCTAGGAAGAGAACGCAGCAGAGAAACTTAACTTGTCCTTTGTCCTGCAGAGGGAATTAAAGAAAGGAGGTTGGGAATGAAACAGGGAAGGTCAAATGTAGGGGGCAGAAAAAGAAGCTGCAAACACTTGTAAAATGGGAGATTGTGAGGTATCTTTGCTTTAAGCTAATAATAAAGTAAAAGAAGTAAAAGAAGAGTTACTATTTGAGATGTTTGTTTGCCCTCATGTTAACTGTTTATGACACTCACTGACTAGAGTATTATTTGACACACAAAATGCCTAGCTTGTACTTAATCTTTCTCATTTCTTTACAGTTTTAATAATCCCCAGGGCTGCCATATATACAGAGCTCACCCAGGCCCTCTCCACACACTTGTGTATATATATGTATAAATATAATACCTCTTTTAGAGAAGGCAAAAGCAGTGCTGATCACACTCATTTTGGGGGTGTGCCTGTGGAACTCTTAGCTCATTTACTTAGTTATCAGTTTCATGTGAACTTTATGATTAATGCATCAGTTCACTTTGGAATTCGAGGCTTCTATATAAATTAGCTAATTGTATTGACCAAATGAATTAACAATCACAGTCACCATCCTAATTAATCAACAGCAGCAGAAGCAGTAGCCAAAACTATTTCCAGCTCTCTACTATTTTATAATTGACAAAACCCTCTCACAGATTTATCTTGTTTGATACATGAGCCTGCAGTGAGTGCAGCATGCCTTCAACTGGCTCTTTATGTAAACAAAATGATACATCCATGGTTTTCTCACAACCATAGAGCTCAACTCTGTTCCAAAGCCTATTTGAATAAAAAGCTTCAGTTCAGTTCAGTCGCTCAGTCATGTCTGACTGTAACCCCATGGACTGCAGCACGCCAGGTCTCCCTGTCCATCAACCAACTCCTGGAGTTTACTCAAACTCATGTCCATTGAGTCGGTGATGCCATCCAACCGTCTCATCCTCTGTTGACTCCTCCTCCTGCCTTCAATCTTTCCTAGAATCAGGGTCTTCTCCAGTGAGTCAGTTCTTTGCATCAGGTGGCCAAAGTGTTGGAGTTTCAGCTTCAACATCAGTCCTTCCAATGAACACTCAGGACTGATCTCCTTTAGGATGGACTGGTTGGATCTCCTTGCAGTCCAAGGGACTCTCAAGAGTCTTCTCCAACACCACAGTGCAAAAGCATTACTTATTTGGCACACAGCCTTCGTTATGGTCCAACTTTCACATCCATCTATGACTACTGGAAAAACCATAGCCTCGACTACACGGACCTTTGTTGACAAAATAATGTCTCTGCTTTTTAATATGCTGTCTAGGTTGGTCATAGCTTTTCTTCCAAGGAACAAACACCTTTTAATTTCATGGCTGCAGTCACCATCTGCAGTGATTTTGGAGCCCCCCAAAATAAAGTCTGCCACTGTTTCCACTGTTACCCCATCTATTGCCATGAAGTGATGGGATCAAATGCCATGATCTTAGTTTTCTGAACGTTGAGTTTTAGCCAGCTTTTTCTTACGTGGACCAAATCACAATCACAATACGAGTACCACGATTTAATTAATATGAGAGACATGATGAGAGCAGTTTAACATCCCAAACTACAGTAGCCTGCCTGCTGAGCACTGGACTGTTCACAGAGAAGCATACCCAGCTCCAGTGCTGCTGAAGAAGAAATGGAATGATTCCTGTGATGCTTGAAAAATGTTCAATGTGTTTAGCACTCTTTCCTTCTGTGATTAATTTATGGCTGATTATCATTTAAAAACAGTTTTGGGCATGATGTTTTCTCACAGGTTTGCTGCTGTTCAGTCACTAAGTCATGTTAGACTCTTGGTGACCCCATGGACTACAGCATGCCAGGCTCCTCTGTCCTTCGCTATCTCCCAGAATTTGCTCAAATTCATGTTTATTGAGTCGGTGATATCTGTCTAACCATTTCCTCCCCTGTCACCACCTTCTCCTTTTGTCTTCAGTCTTTCCCAGCATCAGGGTCTTTTCCTCTGAGTTGGCTCTTTGCATCAGGTGACCAAAGTATTGGTGCTTCAGCTTTAGCATCAGTCCTTCAAATGAATATTTAGGGTTGATTTCCTTTAGGATTGACTGGTCTGACCTCCTTGCAGTCCCAAGGGTCTCTTGAGTCTTCTCCAGCACCACAATTCAAAAACATCAATTCTTTGGTACTCAGCCTTCCTTATGGTCCAACTCTCACCTGTCTAGTGAGGGTTAATTGACATAATGGCACCCCACTCCAGCACTCTTGCCTGGGAAATCCCATGGACAAAGGAGCCTTGTAGGCTGCAGTCCATGGGGCCGCCAAGAGTCAGACACGACTGAGCGACTTCACTTTCACTTTTCACTTTCATGCATTGGAAAAGGAAATGGCAACCCACTCCAGTGTTCTTGCCTGGAGAATCCCAGGGATGGAGGAGCCTAGTTGGCTTCCGTCTGTGGGGTCGCACAGAGTCAGACACGACTGATACGACTTAGCAGCAGCAGTAGCAGCAGCAGCATATATTTACAGTATACACTTTCATGAGTTTTGACATACATGTGTTCTTGTGAAACCATTAGCACAACCAAGATAATGAACATATCCATCACTCTGAAAATTTTCTCAGTGCCCCTTTGTAATTCCCTTCCCATGGCCCCCTCCCTAGAAAACCACAGGTCTGCTTTCTGTCACCACATAGGAGTTTGCATTTTCTAGAGTTTTATATGAATAGAATAATATGACATGCACACTTTTGGTCGTGTTCTTTCACTTAGCATAAATAATTTGTCCATGATTTTACAGTGTATAAACAGTTCTTTTCTTCTTTATTGCTGAAGTGTATTCCATTAGATAGATAATCTATGATTTGGTTATCATTCTCCAGTTGATGGACTTTTAGTTTTTTCTAATTGGTGTTCTTACAGATGAAGCTGCTATGAACATTGACGTGCAAGTCTTGGTGTGGCTATAGGCCTTCAGTTATCTTAGGAGTGGGATAGCTGGATCATATGGTAAGTGTATGTTTAACTTTTTAAGAGACTACCAAACTGTTTTCTAAAATGGAAATCAAGCAGATTGTTTCAAAACAAACATTTCTTCAACATAAATTTTAACTTATGATAGTTTGAAACAGTTGACTCCTGGTGTGTTGGTATGTATTGTTCAAACTAATTAATACAATAGTCTTAATTGAGTTGATGTTTTAAAATTTTTGATTGACACGCTAAAGTTTGCTCCAATAGGCTTTTTTTGATCTATTGAGAGCTAATATGCTAAATATGGTCTCATTATCCATTTGCAGCATCTGTTTCATTGCATGAGATGTCACACAAATATGTCAGTCATTTGCTCTACTGCTTCTTGCCTTGTTTATTTTGAGGTTAACAGAAAGATCATTACTAAAATATCCACATTAGGATTTTCATTCTATGGAAATTTTAGTTATAGATACAGATTAAATAAAACTGGGGATCTCAGAAAAAGGTTCATTTCTGCAAATACACATCTTAGAAACAAGTGACCAAGTTTGACACACAAGCCATAGAACACATAGACAGTTTGCAAATTTACAGATGCCTATCCCCAGCCCTGCTTTCCTACTCTTTGGGGCTTACTTCCCTTAACATGAAAATGGATATTATCCCCATTCCATATATGAAACCAACTTCCCAAGTGGCTCAGTGGTAAAGAATCTGCCTGTAGTGCAGGAGATGCAGGACACATGGGTTGGATCCCTGGGTGCAGAAGATCCCCTGAAGTAGGAAATATCACTCCAGTATTCTTGCCTGGGAAATCCCATGGACAGAGGAGCCTGGTGGGCTATGGTCTATGGGGTCACAAAGAGTTGGGCACAACTGAGTATGAGTGTGATGCCTGGAACCAGCAACCCTGCCCCTTTACACATTGCTGGAGATTTGGGGGCCTCTGCTCCTCTTGTTTTAAGCTTCTGCTTCCTCTGAATTCTTGCTCTGTCTCTTGTGTCTTGCCTTCTGCAACTGGTTTCTTCCATCTGCCCCACATCAACATAGATGTGGAGCAGCTGGCTCTTCTTCGATACAGACACAGGGCTCCTGTCTATTGCAGAGTAGTAGTGCAGCTTTGGGGACACAGAGGACACGGGAGATGGAATGTTAGTCACTCAGTCATGTCCAACTCTTTGCCACCCCATGGACTGTACCCTGCCAAGCTCCTCTGTCCATGAAATTTTCCAGGCAAGAATACGGGAGTGGGTTGCCATTCCCTTCTCCAGGGGATCTTCCTGACACAGGGATTGAACCTTGCTCTCCTGCACTGTAGCAGATTCTTTACCATCTGAGCCACCAGAGATTGTTTCGCAGCACAGCAAACAACTGAATAAAAAATTGAACATAATTTTTTTTGGAGGTCTTTAACGATCTACCTTAGACAATTTTTGCCTGACATCATGTTGCTCTCCTCTTCACTGCTTCTCCAGACCTTCACAAGTCTTCCCTTCTCTCAGCTATCTAGAACTTCTTAATACCTAAAGGTTTTCAGAAGTGCCTACATTTCCTTGCATAGACTAGAGCAGTGCCGTTCAGTATGCACATGGATCACCTGGAGATGGTGTCAAAGTACAGATTCTGATTCATGTGTCTGGAGAAGGGCCTGAAATGTTGCATTTCTAACAAGTTCCCAGGTGATGTTGGTTCTGCAAGTCTAAGGGCCATGCATTTAAGAACCACTAGCCTGGAACATTCAACTCTGGCCTCTATCCATTTCTGAGCATTTGTCTATCTCAATGGTTTTCAGTTCAGTTCAGTCACTCAGTCATGTCCGACTCTTTCCAACCCCAGGAATCACAGCACGCCAGGCCTCCCTGTCCATCACCAACTCCCAGAGTTCACTCAGACTCACGTCCATCAAGTCGGTGATGCCATCCAGCCATCTCATCCTCTGTTGTCCCTTCTCCTCCTGCCCCCAATCCCTCCTAGCATCAGAGTCTTTTCCAGTGAGTCAACTCTTCGCATGGGGTGGCCAAAGTATTGGAGTTTCAGCTTCAGCATCAGTCCTTCCAATGAACACCCAGGACTAATCTCCTTTAGGATGGACTGGTTGGATCTCCTTGCAGTCCAAGGGACTCTCAAGAGTCTTCTCCAACACCACAGTTCAAAAGCATCAATACTTTGGTGCTCAGCTTTCTTCACAGTCCAACTCTCACATCCATACATGACCACTGGAAAAACCATAGCCTTGACTAGATGGACCTTTGTTGGCAAAGTAATATCTCTACTTTTCATGTTATCTAGTTTGGTCATAACTTTCCTTCCAAGGAGTAAGCATCTTTTAATTTCATGGCTGCAATCACCATCTGCAGTGATTTTGGAGCCCCCCAAAATAAAGTCTGACACTCTTTCCACTGTTTCCCCATCTATTCACATGAAGTGATGGGACCAGATGCCATGATCTTCATTTTCTGAATGTTGAGTTTTAAGCCAACTTTTTCACTCTCCTCTTTCACTTTCATCAAGAGGATGTTTAGTTCCTCTTCACTTTCTGCCGTAAGGGTGGTATTATCTGCATATCTGAGGTGATTAATATTTCTCCTGGCAATCTTGATTCTAGCTTGTGCTTCATCCAGCCCAGCGTTTCTCATGATGTACTCTGCATAGAAGTTAAATAAGCAGGATGACAATATACAGCCTTGACGTACTCCTTTTCCTATTTGGAACCAGTCTGTTGTTCCATGTCCAGTTCTAACTGTTGCTTCCTGACCTGCATACAGGTTTCTCAAGAGGCAGGTCAGGTGGTCTGGTATTCCCATCTCTTTCAGAATTTTCCACGGTTTATTGTGATCCACACAGTCAAAGGCTTTGGCATAGTCAATAAAGCAGAAATAGGTGTTTTTCTGGAACTCTCTTGCTTTTTCAATGATCCAGCGTATGTTGGCAATTTGATCTCTGGTTCCTCTGCCTTTCCTAAAACCAGCTTGAACATCTGGAAGTTCATAGTTCATGTATTGCTGAAGCCTGGCTTGGAGATTTTTGAGCATTACTTTAGTAGCGTGTGAGATGAGTGCAATTGTGTGGTAGTTTGAGCATTCTTTGGCATTGCCTTCCTTTGGGATTGGAATGAAAACTGACCTTTTCCAGTCCTGTGGCCACTGCTGAGTTTTCCATATTTGCTGGCATGCTGAGTGCAGCACTTTCACAGCATCATCTTTCAGGATTTGAAATAGCTCAACTGGAATTCCATCACCTCCACTAGCTTTGTTTGTAGGGATGCTTCCTAAGGCCCACTTGACTTCACATTCCAGGACGTCTGGCTCTAGGTGAGTGATCACAGCATTGTGATTATCTGGGTCATGAAGATTTTTTTGTACAGTTCTTCTGTGTATTCTTGCCATCTCTTCTTAATATCTTCTGCTTCTGTTAGGTCCATACCATTTCTGTCCTTTATCGACCCCATCTTTGTATGAAATGTTCCCTTGGTATCTCTAATTTTCTGGAAGAGATCTCTAGTCTTTCCCATTCTGTTGTTTTCCTCTGTTTCTTTGCATTGATCACTGAGGAAGGCTTTCTTATGTCTCCTTGCTAGTCTTTGGAACTCTGCATTCAGATGCTTATATCTTTCCTTTTCTCCTTTGCTTTTCGCCTCTCTTCTTTTCACAGCTATTTGTAAGGCCTCCCCAGACAGCCATTTTGCTTTTTTGCATTTCTTTTCCATGGGGATGGTCTTGATCCCTGTCTCCTGTACAATGTCATGAACCTCCATCCATAGTTCATCAGGTACTCTCTCTATCAGATCTAGTCCCTTAAATCTATTTCTCACTTCCACTGTATAATCATAAGGGATTTGATTTAGGTCATACCAGCTTGGGTCAATTCTCTGCCCCTCCCCCCATTTTTGGTTGTCAGAACTGAGGGGGGAGTGCGACTTTAAAAATTATTTTATGTCTCTTTTTCCTTTTTTTAAAATGAAGTGTTTAGAACAAAGGCTGTAATATGGTCAACATCCAATAAATGCCATGTTGTCATTAATTTTCTTTACAACTGAGGCAAAAAGGTGGTAGGGATTTTTTTGGTGAATTTGGGAGGAGCTACAGAGAAGGAAATCAGGGGGATTGAAGAGAAAAGAATATTTGCTATATACCCTTATTGTTACAACTCTACTCAAAAATAATAGGACAAAATTCTATGCAATTAATAATTATGACTACCAATACCTAGCTTCAGGCCTCTTGAGTCATCATGAGAGACAGTCCCTTTGCTTCAGAAAGCAGTTGAGTCAGGATCAAGAATAGTCCAAATAGCTAAAGGAGAGAAACGTGGGGAGGCTTTCATTCAACATTATTCAACATAGTATGTACTGAACACAGTGATAGGTGCCGGCAATGAGTGATGAGTGAGATGACGCTGTCTTGTCCTCTGAAACTTATTTATTTTTCAGTGGGAAAAACAGACAAGAGAGCAAGCAGTTACAGTGTGTTAGGACAGGGTGATTAGAGAGCATGCATTTTGTGTTCAGCCTAGGATTTACTATGTTTTTCTGAAAATATTGAAGGAAGATGTTCTGAAATTTTTAACGGTAACAACTGTAAGGGAGAAAGTTGTTGCTATTAAATACCCTATTCTTTTAAAATTCTTTCTTTCTTTGTTTCTGGTTGCATTGGGTCTTCTGGCTGTGTGTTGGCTTTCTCTAGTTGAAGCAAGTGGGGGCTGCTCTTCTTTGTGGTGTGCGGGGTTCCCACTGCGGTGGCTTCTCTTATTGCAGAGAACAGGCTCTAGGCATTCGGGCTTCAGTAGTTGTGGGTACAGGCTTAGTTGCTCGGTGGCATATGGAATCTGCTCACACCACGGACTGAACCCACGTTCCCTGCGTTGGCAGGCAGATTTGTATCCCTTATTGGATCACTAGGAAAGTCCAAATACCCCTTTCTTAAGATTTCACATGGGCCATGCTCCTTTCCTTCAGACTCCAGGTGTAGCATGTGACTTCCCCAGGAGTCCCCACCAAGCTCGCCCCCTCAGCATTCCTTCACTTCCCACCCTATGCCAAGGGACAGGTTGGGAAGGAGGCATCTGTGACAATTTCCTGTTGCCATGAAAGGTGGTTTCGGTTAACTTTGTGAGGATCCTGTGAAAGTAATGGACTAATTGTTCTCTGTTAATGAGATTCCATAGAAGATGGAGAAATCGCCTGAGGTTCTTGAAGAATTGTGGCCAACTAGCTTCACTGTTCACCTTGTCCTCTCGTTCCTTCACTCCTGAGTCAAGTCTTAGCGTCTCCTTTTTGGTCCAGAGTGCAGGTTGTGTATCTCTAGTACAAGAAAGACTTGCATCTGTGCTCTAGCTCAGCTCCATGCCCTAGTCCTGAACAGGCTCACGTATCACCTTACTTGATCCATACCTGCCTCATTTCATTTAGAAAAGCCTTCACAGAACTGACTTAACACCATGCCCACAGATTTTCTCCCCTTGGTGATCAATGCTTTGGCCATATGAAGAGTTTGTGTGTGTGTGTGTCTTTTTAAGGAACCACTACTAATACTGTATCTATTGCATTACTCAGTAAAGATCAGTGTGATTATTTTCCCAGAATTTACTGCCAGACAAGTAATGGTCTCTAGAGAAAATAGTATAGATAGTTACAGCTGCAAAGCCACCTGCCTCAGCTGCAAGAAAGTTCAGAGCTAAATTTAGTACTTAGGCAGAGGATGACATCATCCTCAATTTCCTTTATTTCGATTAATTTAGACTCTGTCTTAATTTTATTTCCCTGTGTATATATGTACATGCCTTTTCTATAAGAAGACTGGATTCTTTTTATGAAAGTAGGAAAGATATAAATTCTGTATTTATTTTCAAAGTGATAATATATTTGATAGTGTCTACCATTTTTCAAGTCATCCAGGCTCATGTTTTATCCTCCTCTCTTCCTCCCATCCCCTAAAGATATATCACATCAATTTCTTTTTTCTCTAGAAAATCTTTATAGTAATTTTTTCCCCCTTCATCCCCATTGCTCCTGCTGAAGTCCAGGTTCTTACCATATTCCACTGGGTTATTACAACATCCTTCTATCTGACTGCTTGCTCTTAAGTGTACCTGTCCCCTGAATCAAGCCTCAATATCCATGTTCAGTAAGTGCTAATTTCATCATGCTACTCATACATTTAAAAACTTACAATGATTCTCCATTTGTTTGCTAAGTTTTCCCTTTGCCAAGCCCTTTGGCCATATCTTGCTTGATTGTCTCATTTCTTTTTAACTTCTGTTATCCAATCTCTCTTCTCATTTAACTTGTTCCCTACCACTCTGTACCTATCTCCAAACCTTCCTCATCAAGGGTGCTTTCCTCCCCACTCTACCCTTGTCAGCTGTAATGTCTTTTTTTTTTAAAGTAGTATTATTTTAACAAGTGGTTTCAGAGTTTCTCTTAGGAAGAGAATCATCTTTGTTTAGGAAACATAAAAGCTAAACTTTGATAAGTTTCTTGGGGTGAAAGATGGAACATTGAAGGCTTAGGTGAGCAGCAGGTAAGGCAGAAAAGGAGTACCGGATTGCTCTGCACTAGAGATGAGCAGATCTAAGAATGGGAAAGAAAAGAAGAGGGCAAAGGGGCAGGCTAAGCAGAAGGTGAAGGTCTTAAGATCAGCAGAGTTCAGTATTGAATTTGAAATTCCTTGCTGTGATGGGAATACCCTCCTGGTTTTCTCCAGACTTTGCTTTCACTTGCTCTCTGAGCACAGGCCTAGTAGGAGGGTTTCCTGATAAAAATCACAGAAATGAGCTGTTTCTCATTTGACTCAGTGCAGAACAGAAGATTGTTTTCTTTTGAACTAGATTTTAAGCTCCTCGATGGCAGAAATGACACATTAATTTCTTTGAGGTTCTTGACAAGGTGAAGCCGAGAGTTGAGAAATTACCTACCCAATTCACTACTTATGAAACTTGCCCTCAGGTAGATGTGATGAACAATTCCCAGGGATATTTACAACTGGCAGAGTAGATGACATACCCATGTGTTAAGAGGAAAGTAAACTGTAAAGCGTGTTTTCGGGAAGTGAGCTACATTGTTCTCATTTACAGAAGCGGTGAGCAGACATTTTCTGTTAAGGGCCAGATGGTAAATATTTTTGTCTTTGTGAGTGATAATAATGTCTTTGTCACAAGAACCCAAATCTGTGTTGTAATATGAAAGCAGCCATACACAGTAAGTAAACAAATAAGCATGGCTGTATTTCAATAAATCTTTATTTATGGACACTGAAATCTGAATCTCATATATTTTCATGGTTCATAAGAGGTTATTCTTCTTCTGATACTTTTCAACAGCTTAAAAAAAGAGCTTCCCTGGTGGCTCAGGTAGTAAAGAATATGCCTGCAATGCAGGAGACCTGGGTTCAATCCCTGGGTTGGGAAGATCCCCTGGAGAAGGGAATAGCTACCTACTCCAGTATTCTGGCCTGGAAAATTCCATGGACAGAGGAGCCTGGCAGGCTACAGTCCATGGGATCACAAAGAGTCAGACACAACTGAGTGACTCTCACTTTCACCAGCTTAAAAATGCAAAAACCATTCTTGTGGGCTGTATAAACATAGGTGACAAGCCAGATTTGTCCCTGAGACCTTGGTGGGTAACCCCCAATTTAGAGAATCTATCTTGCTTACTCATGTGTTTTATGAGGTAAGCTCTTATTTTAAAAAATCTACACTCAAAGCTCTTATTTTTAAAAATCAACACTCCACTCTGGGGATTCCATGCATAATTTTGTTTGAAAAGTTTTACTGCTTAAAAAAAAAAAAAAGATATGAGAACTCTTAATAATGACTTAGACCATTATCAAATGGTTTTATTTCCCATGAATCACTATTAGAACTGTGAACTGTGCATCAGAGCAAGAAAATACAAATGACTCAGACACGTGGGATGAGAGAGAACACATGTGGGGCATTATTACTTAGGCATTTGTATATTTGATGGTCACATCTCATACACTGGGTTTTCTTCCCAAATCTCTAGAGCAGTTGGAGGCTGTTTCAATTAACTGTATGTCCATTTGTGTCTTTGCCAGTCTTGGAGAACTTAAAATGTATCTACATATAAATTTGTGCAACATCCCTGAGCTTGATATTTGGTGACTTTAGGAACATTATGTAAGTTTTTAAGCCAAAATTCAAAACAATATTTTGGCTTCAGACTGGAAATAATGCAAGATTGTAGTTTTCTTACAGAAATTCCTTAAGTTAGAGTTTGACTTGCCTCAGGAAGAAATTCATAATTCAGAAATTCCTGTTAGCTTTTTGGAAACCTAGAGAAGCTTGAGTCTAACTCATATACTATCAAACTTGTTTGTTCGTTTGTTTTTTGCATTTGCTCCCCCAGGAGTCATTTAACTATAAAATCTCATTAATCATTTTCATAAAAGGATCACAATATATAGAAGAGATTATTGTAAACATTTAAAATCATTCTAACTCATGTTACATTGCCTTATACCCTTGACTCACTGTAGTTAGAGTACATTCTGTTCTAAATTTGTCCCAAAGGGCTAGAGAAAAAAAAGAAAAAAGATAGAAAAGGATCATGGTGCCAGAAAAGCGAATACACTTCCATAAATCCATGGAAAAGAGGCATTAGGTATGCTCATGCCAAATAAACGTGCATGTGTTAGGACCAAATATAACATGAATCATAACCCGATTCCTGCCCCACCCCAGTGTATATCAATGTGATTTGCCTTCTTATTGCTATATTGGATTATGTTTAGAGAAGGTAACAATTTCTTCCAATTTTAATATTTTTCTTTTTTTCTTATTGTGAGTAGCATTTACTCTTTTTGTGTTAAAAATGTATGGAGTTCATTGCTACTGCTAGGTCGCTTCAGTAGTGTCCGACTCTGTGCGACCCCATAGATGGCAGCCCATTAGGCTCCCCCGTCCCTGGGATTCTCCAGTCAAGAACACTGGAGTGAGTTGCCATTTCCTTCTCCAATGCATGAAAGTGAAAGGTGAAAGTGAAGTCGCTCAGTCGTGTCCGACTCTGTGCGACCCCATGGACTGCAGCCTACCAGGCTCCTCCGTCCATGGAATTTTCCAGGCAAGAGTACTGGAGTGGGGTGCCATAGTTCATATCACATTAAAAATAGCCAAACAGTAAAGAAAATTGAGGCAAAGAAAGAAAACCATTATATCTGGCTTATTAGAATTGTCTTCTAGATTTTTGTGGTTTTAGTACGTCCCTCACACTATCACTGTGGCAAAACTATCAGAAAGACATACTTCATCTTCTAAAAAGATGTATTCAGATCTAGGTATGTACACTTAAAGTGGGGGGTAAATGTTAACTGGATAAGTGTTTCTCAAGCTATTAAAGCCAATGATAGTTGAATAAAGATGGGAATGTGTAAGGTTTCCAACTAGAAACAAAGCTGCCAGAAATCTCCACAGAAACAAAAGAGAGGTTTGGCTCCTAGCTGTGATGATGTCCAGTGTCAGTTCAGTTTTGAAAATCCAATCAAATTAACCTGTAAATAAGTAAAATTATTATTTGGTAGGTTGACTTTTTTACTTTTATTAAACCAATTTTCTATTCCTTAGTTGTAATCTGTGTATTAGAAAATAATACAGTGATTAGAAGTGAAAGGTTATGAATGATAATAAATCAAAGAAAGAGAGGGAGACAGACAGGGAGAGAAAAAAAAGACAGAACTTGAGGAAAGGAAGAAAGTTTCTTAGCTGGGCTCCTGGGAATGACTCGATGATCTTTTCTTCCCCTACTCTCTAGGTTTCAAGATCACAGTTACTATAAAATTCACTCAGTTGAAGAGTGAATCCAATTTTCAGTTTACAAGCTTGCCAAGCAGATTACTAAACAGCTTGGGGGATTATTTGTTTGTTTGTGTTTATGTTCTCAGGCATTGCTAGAATTAATTTTAATTGTACATAGTTAGATTTGAGGGGTGTTAAGTGTTAAAACCACAAGTGCAATGCTTTTGATAGCTTCTGCCGACTCCCACCGTGATCCCTAAGTAGGATATTTGGGGAAAATAAATATGTTTCTAAAGTTTAATAATTATTTCAGAAAATTTCCCTAGTTAAATCTTAATCATAGTCAAAGATAGACATCACCAAATTATGGCTCATGGGTCAAACCTAGCCAACCATCTGCTTTTATATGGTCCATGAGTTAAGATAGCTTTTTATATTTTGAGATGGTTGAACAAAATTGAAAGAATATTATCACAAATAGTTTTTACATGAAAATAATATGAAATTCCAATTTCAGTATTCACACTAAAATATACTGAAACTTTGGTTTGAAAATCTGTGTCCAGTGTCTGTTCAGCATTTGTTAATAGGCTGCGTATGGCTGCTTTCACACTGCAACAGCAGTTGACTAGTTGAGACAGAGAACTTAGGATCACAGAGCCTAAACTATTATTTACTTCTGGCTCTTTATAGGAAAACTTTGCCAGTCTTTACTCTAGAATAATCATGTCCACAAACCATGAATGTAACTTAAGGAAAAGATGAAGAGGGGGAAAAAAAAAAAAGCCCAGTATTGAATGATACAACAAGTGTGAATTGATCTTAGGCAAGTCAGTATCTCAGGTCTATAGTTGCCTGGCCAAGAGATTGGATATTAATGGAGGAAATTAGAGTGGAAGACTATAAGTATCCCAGTGTTTAGACTAGATCTAAAGTTTATTTGTATAAAATGGGAAAGACTGGAGATCTCTTCAAGAAAATTAGAGATACCAAGGGAACATTTCATGCAAAGATGAACTCGATAAAGGACAGAAATGGTATGGCCCTAACAGAAGCAGAAAATATTAAGAGGTAGCAAGAATACACAGAACTATACAAAAAAGATCTTCGTGACCCAGATAACCACGATGGTGTGATCACTCACCTAGAACCAGACATCCTGGAATGCAAAGTCAAGCGGGCCTTAGAAAGCATCACTATGAACAAAGCTAGTGGAGGTGATGGAATTCCAATTGAGCTATTTCAAATCCTAGAAGATGATGCTGTGAAAGTGCAGAACTCAATATGCCAGCAAATTTGGAAAACTCAGTAGGGGCCACAGGACTGGAAAAGGTCAGTTTTCATTCCAATCCCAAAGAAAGGCCAAAGAATGCTCAAACTACTGCCCAATAGCACTCATCTCACACACTAGCAAAGTAATCCTCAAAATTCTCCAAGCCAGACTTCAACGGTATGTGAACCTTGAAATTCTAGATGTTTAAGCTGGATTTAGAAAAGGCAGAGGAGCCAGAGATCAAATTGCCAACATCCTCTGGATCATGGAAAAAGCAAGAGAGTTCCAGAAAAACATCTATTTATGCTTTACTGACTAAGCCAAAGCCTTTGACTGTATGGATCACAATAAACTGTAGAAAATTCTGAAAGAGATGGGAATACCAGACCACCTAACCTGCCTCTTGAGAAACCTATATGCAGGTCAGGAAGCAACAGTTAGAACTGGACATGGAACAACAGACTGATTCCAAATAGGAAAAGGAGTATATCAAGGCTGTATATTGTTACCCTGCTTATTTAACTTATATGCAGAGTACATGATGAGAAACGCTGGGCTGGAAGAAGCACAAGCTGAAATCAAGATTGCCAGGAGAAATATCAGTAACCTCAGAAATGCAGATGATACCACACTTATGGCAGAAAGGAAAGAACTAAAGAGCCTTTTGATGAAAGTGAAAGAGGAGAGTGAAAAAGTTGGCTTAAAACTCAACATTCAGAAAACGAAGATCATGGCATCTGGTCCCACCACTTCATGGGAAACAGATGGGGAAACAATGGAAACAGTGAGAGACTTTATTTTCTTGGGCTCCCAAATCATGCAGATGGTAATTGCAGCCATGAAATTAAAGATGCTCACTCCTTGGAAGAAAAACTATGACCAAACTAGACAGCATATTCAAAAGCAGAGACATTCTTTTGTCAACAAATGTCTGTCTAGTCAAAGCTATGGTTTTTCCAGTACTCATGTATGGATGTGAGAGTTGGACTATAAAGAAACCTGAACACCGAAGAATTGATGCTTTTGAACTGTGATGTTGGAGAAGACTCTTGAGAGTCCCTTGGACTGCAAGGAGATCCAACCAATCCATCCTAAAGGAAATTAGTCCTGAGTATTCATTGGAAGGACTGATGTTGAAGCTCAAACTCCAATACTTTGGCCACCTGATGTGAAAAACTGACTCACTGGAAAAGACTATGATGCTGAGAAAGATTGAAGGCAGGAGGAGAAGAGGTCGACAGAGGATGAGATGGCTTGATGGCATCACCATGGACATGAGTTTGAGCAAGCTCTGGGAGTTGCTGATGGACAGGGAGGCCTGGCGTGCTGCATTCCTGGGGTTGCAAAGAGTCAGACACAACTGAGCAATTGAACTAAACCGAACTGAAAGTTTATTTTGTATATATAATGGGATTGGTACTGGTTTCAGTTCCATCTGTGGGATTTCACCCTTCTTCACTAGAGCTTGTGCTGGTTCATAAACAGCCACAGTTATATAGGTGAGGCTGCCTTATAGACAGTGATATAAATGTCAAGAATTAGGATACAGTTTAAATATATCCATCCACCAAAAACAGCTAATAAGTAAATGTGGACACCCCCTGGAGAGTCTGGGAGGATGGGAAGGTGAAAGGGCACATGTGTTTGGTGGGACAAGAGAAAGAAATGGAGCTACATTTGCATTTTTTAAAATAATGGGAAATCAATAGATGATGCCTAAAACAAACCCTTCCCCCAAATCAAGAAACAACAATACTAATATATTGTTGGATATAAGTTGATAATGACCAAAAGACATCCAGAAAATGTTAACATGGCTGCCTCTCTGGAGGGGAAAATGGAGTGACTAAGGGGTGTATTTTGATCTTGTAACACTAGTTGAGTCTTAAACTGTGGGCAAGTATAGTCCTGACAAAAATTATAACTTAAAAAAATTAAGTTTTCCCTGGCTTTGGAATGGAAACAAAAATAGCTAATAAGTGATCTCTAACTTCTTTTGATTGTGTGCTGTCAGCAACAGAATTTATGGAACATGATTCTCATTCTTTTTAAAAAATAACTTTCAAAAGTTATTGGAAGTAGAGCTGCTATAAACATTTGTGTCCAGGTTTTATATGGACGTATGCTATCATTTCTCTTGGGTGTATACTAAGTGAGCCAGGACTTAAATTGGAAGTGGGGACAAGTTTGCTTTTCCCTCTGAGTGATACTTTATTCTAAGAGCTGAGTGCTTAGTGGAGGGAATGGAAGTAGCCTCAGGTCTTCAGCCTGCCTGTCCTGGCCTGGAACCTCTGATATATAAGCTACCAAGGAATCATGGCAAAGGGGATGTGGGCCTCAGCATTCTTAGCATGCTATAACTAAGGCAGAGCCTGCATCCCGCTGGTGGGTGATGGATGGAAGAAGAGAGGCCCCACCTCTCAGCTGCGTTCACTCAGAACTTAGCCTCAGCAATAGGTATGGGGGCAGGATGAGAAGTGTTGACATTGGGCTTCTCTTGGCTGATGGCCTCTAGCTGGGCCCTGAGGGGAGAGTGAGCCCTGTGTGTCTGCACCAGTCTGTAGAGGAGTTTTTGTGTCACTGAGCTGGGAGAGAATAGTAGAGAAGTAACTGCTACTGCTAAGTCGCTTCAGTCGTGTCCGACTCTGTGCAACCCCATAGACGGCAGCCCACCAGGCTCCCCCGTCCCTGGGATTCTCCAGGCAAGAACACTGGAGTGGGCTGCCATTTCCTTCTCCAATGTGTGAAAAGTGAAAGTGAAGTCGCTCAGTTGTGTCCGACTCTTAGCGACCCCATGGACTGCAGCCCACCAGGCTCCTCCGTCCATGGGATTTTCCAGGCAAGAGTACTGGAGTGGGGTGACATTGCCTTCTCCAAGAGAAGTAAACATTGGTTCAAATATCACAGTCTCTGTTACCAAGTTTCAGTGGACTTTGAATTCTCTATTTGTTGTGTATGCTTCAGACCATTTCCCATGACTTTAAATGATTGTTTGTTTGTTTTAAATAATTTTCACCAGTGAAATAGAAGTTGGTATATGGAACTCCTTACAATATCTTGCTGGAAATAGAATTTAATTTTAGTTAATTGGAAATCACACTCATGCATACATGTGTATATCTACACAGATGCTTTACTAGTATATTATGCATGTTATAAATAGGTTACTATATAAATTTTTGAATGATAAAATTATTTAAATGAACTTTTTAAAAGGTACTTTGTATTTATTTGTGGTACAAAGTATCTCACTGTTCTTTTCAGAAGTATTATAAGTGATTATAATGATACTAATATTTTTAGTGAGAGTAGTGTGATTGAAATGCTTCTTTGTTTTTAAAGTCCTGGTTCTGATTTAGTTTGTTTTGATACTTGGTTTTAATGGTGAATTAGCTGGGAAAACAGTTAACATGAGCTCTAGATCTGAATGGAAAAAGTACTTCATTGGATATGCTTACTAAATCACTGTTAATCCTATTTAGCAATGAAGTAGACTTACTGAAATGTGTCTAGTAAATTTCCATGTTCCCTATCACTATGCCACCTTCCCTATACCTATCACTTGTTTTTACAAATGAAGTTGGATGGTTTTACATTTTAATATATTTTTTTGAAAAGGGGCTCAAACCCAATGAAACTCTTCACTTGAAAGATTTTAAAACAAATGATAATGTTTCAAAGCTTTTAAAGTGTTCAGACATAAAAATGTATCTCCATGATATATTTCATTGGTTTTGCCCCAAAGATTGCATAGTAATGGAAATATTTTCAAATATGTTTTCAAAGTACTGTTTATATAGTACAGTTTATTTTGAAAGACTTTCCTTCAAAGATCTGGTGCTTTCTTTCTCTATTTTACCTTTACAGGACAGATTAGGTGTGTTCATTTGTTTTAACACATTTGATGGATAGCATATTACTTACTGCCACCAGTCATCACATTTTTCTCAGGGAAAGAGAAATATTCAGCATCTTTAAATCTGGTAGTTCTCTTAAGTATGAGATAACCAGTGAATCTCTCCTTGAAATTTAAAAATTTACTATCAGCTGCTCATCTTTTTCTAATATTAGGAATGTACTGTATTTCAAATATTCTGTCTTTATATAATTAATTGCATTGCTATATCCTTCAGCATTTTGTTCACACCCAACTTTAATACTTTGTCTGTAATAGTGACCTAGAATAATCTATTGAAAATTGTTCCAGTTAAAGTTGCAGCTCCAACTAACATAGTTTTCCCACAAAACATTTTTCAGCCTAAGACTGAAATATTGTCTCATTTACTGTTGAGACTATATCTTCTCTGATGCATCTTCCATTTGTTGACTCACAAAACAGCAGCTCTGTGTTTGAGATCGTAGAGGCTCATTTGTAACAATTATGGATGTATATGCTCATATTTCATATTTCAAATAGTACTCTTGGTTATTTCTTGCTTCTTTTTATTTTTGGCTGACTTCCTGTCAGATTTAATTCCATCATCATTGCTTCTTCATTGCAGCCTGGCTACGAAGGGCTTATATTAGGAATAGAAGAATCAGGTTTGCGTTTTCTTACTGTTTACCTGTATTTATATTATTAGGGCTATCTTTATTCCTTGTTTCCTTTGCAGACATCTTTTAAAGCTCTTTATTCATTTTGTGAAGGTTAGTTTCATCAAAATTAGAGAATATAATCTGGAAACTGCGAGGTATGGCAGTTTCTAATCACAGAAGGATTTGCTAACTCACCGAAGGAATTGTGTCTTACCAACTTTAAAATACTACTTACTATGTGCCAGGTACTTTTTAAAGCATTTTATGCATATTATCTCATTTAATATTCATAATAACCCTATGGCATAAGCACAATTATTTTCTTAGGAGGGAACTGAAGCCCTGGAGCTGGGGTACTCTTAACTAGTACACTCAGCTATCTCTGCTTATTGAGCAATTATTAGGAAAGTGTAACTCCAGTTTCAAAGACCAATGGAAAATCAAGTCCCAAACCTCCTTCTTGATCTCACTTCTACCAAATCCAAGATCAGAAATCCTTTTGTGCTTTATTCTAGGTAGCAAGCCTTCTCAGAGAGCACTCTATTTTCTCAAAATAAGTCTGCCCTAGGGGATGTTCTGGGAATACAAGTGGGATTAGAATATTACTTTATTCTGATTAAAATAATATTTATTCTGGTTAGGATAAACTCTGCTCTTAGGAAAATCAGGGATAAGGAGACAGGAAGTTATCAGAAATTAAAGAAAAAAGAGAACCTGTACTCCCAGGTGATTAGAACCTGGTGATTAGAAGAAAGAGGACAAGAAGGAAACAAAGTATGCTTTGGAGGGAAAGCAAATGGACTCAATACAGGTTCTATATGTTTGAGGTCATGGGAAGGAGAAAGATGGCAAAATGATAAAGATCAAGGACAGAGGATTTGTTAGCAAAACTAGGGAAGTGAGAAGGAGATGTATATTTTTAAAACAATTTCATTTTTTAACCTTTACTTGATTTTTAAAAAACCTTTTTATGATGAGAAATTTTAAATGGATGCCAAAGTAGAGATAATTATGTGCATGACTCCTTGCATAAACATCACCAGCTTCAACTCATGCCTCATTTTGTTTCATCTGTAACTCCCAGTCCCTTTCCTGCCAGAGGATTTAAAGGAAAAATCTTACATGTCACATAATTTCATCCATAAGTATTTTAGTGTGCATCTCAAAATGATGTTTTGAGATGTCTTCAGTACTGTTAATTGCACATAAAATTTAGCATCAAGTTCATAATATTATCACTCAGCGTTCACGTTTCCCTGATTATACCATAATGTTTCCCAGCTTTTTTGAATCAGATTCAACATATGATCCACACAGTTGATATATCTCTTGTCTCTTAAACTATAGATGTCCCATACATTTCTCTCTTTAAAAAAGAAAAGCAGTTTATCTGTTTTAAAAAGTGAGTGGGTATGAGGGTAAAATGATGATTTGGTGTTGCTTATACTATATCAGAGATGCCTGTTGACCATCCAGGTAGAACTACTGTGAAAAAAGTTGACATGGTGGGTCAGGAGCTAGGGTCAAGGTGAATTGTATTGATTTGGTAAATATTTGAGCATTGGATTATAGTAGAGTCATAGGAACAGATGAGATCACCTCCTGAGAGGCCACGGGGCAAGAAGAGGACTGGATCAAGATTTGGGTGTGGGAAGAACAAGGACAGCAGGGCCAGAACAAACCAATGGAGGAAACTCCTTCAACAGATGTTGCCAACAGTGCCTGTCTGTGAGCCAGGACTAAGGGAGATGAGTGACCAGTGAATTCAAGTGTATGCTTACCCTGGGACCTCCGGCAGTCAAGAGGAGGGATAGCGCACAACTGGAGGGAACTTAGATTTGTTTTGCTTTTACAATAGTGGAAGAAATAACCAGTTGAGAAGGAGAGACTTATGGCCTCTCCCTGGAGAGGGAGAAACAGTGGAGATGGGAAAGAGTTATCGAAGGAAAAAGGCTTTGGAGGTTCTGCTTGCCATGGAAGCAAAGACACATGTAGTGAAGTTGACCTTGGGAAGGTGGAAGGGTCTGTGCTCTCTGAGTGTGGAGGGAAGTGAGACAGGCTGCATGAAGAAACAAAATGCTTGGGAATAGAGAGGAAGGGAAGCTGAAGGAGCCCGTATGGAGTGGCCTTCATCTTCCAAGAGATGAGGAAAGTTGGGGGCAAAGAACAATAAATAGTGCTTTTTCTTGCTAACCTGTTCTCTACTCCTAACCTTATAATTAATACCAACCTGAAGGACAAACAAGTATGGAGTTAGTATGTCCAAATATTGAACTTAAAAAACTACTCATAGCTCTGTATTTAGCCTGTCTCACTTTGGTGCTCATGTTGAAGGGGTTTCAGCTTGTGCAAACTTCATTGCTCTTCTAAAACCTTTCCACTCTCTGATGCATGATCTGCTTGACTCTGGTACATTTTGAAACATGTAGTAGATCTCACTATCTGAACACCCACTAAAGAGGAGAAGACTATTGTTATGAGCTGAATCGTGTCTCTTATTCCCTGAAATTTGTGACCCCAGGAGCTCAGAATGTGACTGTATTTGGAGATAGAATCATATCTATCTGTTTTTTTATGGCTGCACCGAGTCTTTGCTGCTGTGCACAGTCTCTCCAGTTGCGGTCCCCGGGCTCCCCATTGCAGTAGCTTCTCTTGTTGTGGAGCACCAGCTCTAGGGCGCGCGGGCTTCAGTAGTTGTTGCATTCAGGCTTAGTTGCCTTGAGGCATGTGGAATCTTCCTGGAACAGGGACTGAACCCTTGTCCCCTACATTGGCAGGCAGATACTTAAGCAGTGGACCAGCAGGAAAGTCCTGGAGTTAGAATCTTTAAGAGGTGATTCAAGTAAAATGAGATCATATATGTAGGTCCTAATCCAATATGACTGGTGTCCTTATAAGAAGAGAAGACTGGGGATGCAGAAACACAGAGGGAAGAGCATGTGAGGGCACATGGGGAAGACACTCATTTACAAGCCAAGGAGCGAAGCCCTCAGAGGAAACCAGCCCTGAGATACCTTGACTTTGGACTTCTGGTCAGCAGAATTGTGAGGAATAAATTTCCGTTCTTTAAGCCATCCAGTCTCTGGTAGTTTGTTATGGCAGCCCTGGCAAACTAATGCACGAACCCTCCTGTGAAAGTCATTTGCACCCTGCAGACATTGAATGGCTCCCCATAGCAACAGCCACAGCTGCAGGAGCATAAACAATCATGGCCTCAGGAAGCACTCCAGTGGAGAGCACAGAATCGTCCCTACAGGCTGAATAAATGCCCTCTCTGAAGTCAGCACAGTTTTCTCTGGAGAACTCATCAGAGCAAAGAGGGTGCATTTAATAAAGGCTGATTTGATGTGAAAAAGAACTAAAAGGAAATTGATATATTGTGAGAAATGAAACTGGATTTTGGGCAGCCAATAAGTAAAAAGCTGTTTAATGCAGTGTTTTGGGTTTTTTCTTAACTTAGCAAATAATCATTAGAGTCTTTCAGATTTACCAGATGATTATCAAGCTTGCAAAGCATTGCTTTTCTCTGAGTGAGTGAATTCGCTTGGTTGTGTCTGACTCTTTGCGACCCCATGGACCGCAGGCTCCTTCATCCATGGGATTTTCCAGGCAAGAATACTGGAGTGGGTTGCCATTTCCCTCTCCAACATGTTTATAGTTTCCCCCAATTAGTCTCCTTTTTCACTAAGAGATAATTGATAAGGAATGGAAACAAGATAGGGAAGGCATGTGGAGAATTGCAGTGGACCAAACTGGAAAACTCAGCAGTGGCCACAGGACTGGAAAAGGTCAGTTTTCATTCCAATCCCAAAGGAAGGCAATGCCAAAGAATGCTCAAACTACTGCACAATTGCACTCATCTCACACGCTACTAAAGTAATGCTCAAAATTCTCCAAGCCAGGCTTCAGCAATACGTGAACTATGAACTTCCAGATGTTCAAGCTGGTTTTAGAAAAGGCAGAGGAACCAGAGATCAAATTGCCAACATCCTCTGGATCATGGAAAAAGCAAGAGAGTTCCAGAAAAACATCTATTTATGCTTTATTGACTATGCCAAAGCCTTTGACTGTGTGGATCACAATAAACTGTAGAAAATTCTGAAAGAGAAGGGTATACCAGACCACCTGACCTGCCTCTTGAGAAACCTTCCTGCAGGTCAGGAAGCAACAGTTAGAACTGGACATGGAACAACAGACTGGTTCCAAATAAGAAAAGGAGTACATCAAGGCTGTATATTGTCACCCTGCTTGTTTAACTTATATGTAGAGTACATCATGAGGAATGCTGGGCTGGAAGAAGCACAAGCTGAAATCAAGATTGCCAGGAGAAATATCAATAACCTCAGATATGCAGATGACATCACCCTTATGGCAGAAACTGAAGAGGAACTAAAAAGCCTCTTGATGAAAGTGAAAGTGGAGAGTGAAAAAGTTGGCTTAAAGTTCAACATTCAGAAAACGAAGATCATGGCATCTGGTCCCATCACTTCATGGCAAGTAGATGGGGAAACAGTGGAAACTGTCAGAGTTTATTTTTTGGGCTCCAAAATCACTGCAAATGGTGATTGCAGCCATGAAATTAAAAGATGCTTATTCCTTGGAAGGAAAGTTATGACCAACCTAGATAGTATATTCAAAAGCAGAGATAGTACTTTGCCAACAAAGGTCCATCTAGTCAAGGCTATGGTTTTTCCAGTGGTCATGTATGGATGTGAGAGTTGGACTGTGAAGAAAGCTGAGCACCAAAGAACTGATGCTTTTGAGCTGTGGTGTTGGAGAAGACTCTTGAGAGTCCCTTGGACTGCAAGGAGATCCAACCAGTCCATCCTAAAGGAGATCCGTCCTGGGTGTTCATTGGAAGGACTGATGCTAAAGCTGAAACTCCAGGACTTTGGCCACCTCATGCGAAGAGTTGACTCATTGGAAAAGACCCTGATTCTGGGAGGGATTGAGATGGCTGAATAGCCTCACCAACTCAATGGACATGAGTTTGAGTGAACTCCGGGATTTGGTGATGGACAGGGAGGCCTGGCATGCTGTGATTCATGGGATCACAAAGAGTCGGACACGACTGAGCGATTGAACTGAACTGAATACATTGCTGTGGTGGAGGAGGTGGGAGATTATGTACATTTATCATTTTTGTGATTATCTTAAAAGGAGCTCTTGAATCAGAGAAAGGAATTTGCCAAATGACAAGGGCACAAATTGGGATTAGTTAAACTGAAAAGAAATGAATCTTGGTCCTGATATCTTCTGTTGTTTTCCTTAAATAGACTTTGTCCTCTGGTCAGTGGCCTCATTCTAGTTGAGACTGATAAGATTGCAATAGGGTATGATAGCACTGGGTATGCTATCAATTGTCTGACATGCATAACTAACTCACTTTGGTGGTTGCCAAGTATTCTGGATGAGAGTAGAAGGTCACGCAAGGCTCTAGTGTACCCCCAGGGATGTTTAAGCATTTTCTTGACTGGTGAGTCCTAAACCTAGTGAAATGCCTCACTCGGATTAGTTTTCTTCTGTAGAGAACAGAACACTGTCCTTCATGTATATAGAGAAGGTAATAGTTAGAACTGATAGGCCCCTTTGGATTCAGTTATAGAGACTGGGGACAGTCTAGATTGGTATGTCCTCTGAGCAAGCTTGTTTAAAAGGAGACAAAAACCAACTATTGTTAACTCTCTATTATTTAAAGCAGCACCATTCTTAACATCTTTTTGCTCCACTGTCTTCAGTTTATGCTGATATTGATCTCCTTTTTTGCTGTTTTAAAAGCTTCTTAGGGATAGTATTAACAAGAAACAAATTGATGCTTACGAACTGCGGTATCGGAGAAGAATCTTGAGAGTCCCTTGGACAACAAAGAGATCCAATGAGTCCATCCTAAAGGAAATCATTGACTATTCATTGGAAGGACTGATGTTGAAGCTGAAACTCCAATACTTTGGCCACCTGATGTGAAGAGCTGACTCATTAGAAAAGTCCCTGATGCTGGGAAAGATTGAAAGTGGGAGGAGAAGGGGACGACAGAGGATGAGATAGTCGGATGGCATCACCGGCTCAATGGACATGAGTTTGAGTAAACTCCGGGAGTTGGCGATGGACAGGGAAGGCTGGCATGGTGCAGTTCGTGGGGTTGCAAAGAACTGGACATGTCTGAGCAACTGAACTAAACTGAACTGAATTATTGGACAGATGTAACATCAACAGACTTAAGTCATGGGAAAAGTGTGTGGGTGATTTGGCATTGAGGAGGCCAGACATAATAGTTTAGCCAAAGCAACTTCACATAGAATCATGAGAAATGTGAATAAGTGCTCCGTCCTCACATCTTTTAATCTGGTGTTCTGTTAGCCAGCTTCTGTAAATTGTAGGAGAAAGGCAAGACCTAATGCTTTATAAAGGGTGAGCCATAGTTTATCTTCTGGGTGTCTATTTCCCAGAGGGATGGTAAGCCATAAAGGTAGTAGTAAAACAGTAAAACCAGGGCACTGCCTTGCCTTGCAAGACCAGAGGGGATAGTTCCCATTTTAGCCTGTAGCAAGCTATCACTCATCAGCTAGTTCCCATGCAAGCCTCCATCCAAAAAATAAAAAAACACAAAGCAAAACGCTCAAAATAGAATCCCATAGCCAGAAGACACACTCTACTCAGCAAGTGCAAGTGAGGGAGGGGCAGGGTTCCAACTCCAGCTTACCTCTTGGCCATCCTAAAATGTGCCCAGTGACCTCCTTTTACCTCCTGGGTCCTTTGAACTTGCAGCTTCCGTGAAAGTAATCCCTTGCAATAGCAGCCTTCTCTTTGAGTCTTGTTTTGGGCTCTTGTTTCCTATATTTCCCCCAGAGATCTGATCTTGTCTACTTTTTGTTTTTCAAATATTTCTCAGAACTTTTGATCCCTTTATTATTATCTAGTGCTGTTAATAATTTATTCTTATCAGAAATACATTTTTTTTCTCTTTCCTGGAGGTTGGAAGGCATAAGGAAGTTTGCCATCTTGATCCAACTAAAGATGAAAATCTACTTTTGAGAGGAAATTAGAGTTTACAGGAAAAATCCAGCTATTTACACTAGATGATAAGCCATCATCTTACCCATGAGTGTTGGATGGGTAAATGATCTGTTTAAATGACTTAAACAAATATTTTAGAAAACTATTTTCTAGGAAAGCGTGTATATCAGAGTCGTAAAGATCACAGTTACTAAAATTATAAGATCATTTTCATATTGTATTATTATAAAGAGGCTTCCCAGTTTATATAGAATTAAAATTCTTTCATGTTAAGGCAGAGGGAAAGCTTATTTGTAAAACAGAGGGACTCGCATTGTATGAAGTTTACCAAACAGGTGCTTACATAAATACTCTTACATTTATCTGTCCACTCTAGTCAGATGTTCCATATTACTTTGCAGCTGGTTTTCCTGTATTTGCTCCATGTTGAAAGTTTTAGCTGGTAACCACTCTAGAATGTAAGAACTAGGAAGCTCTTTATTGTTAAACACGGACATACACATGCCCATTTGACTGTTTATTATACTTCAAAATTTAGAATTAAAACAGTTTAAATACTGTGGGTGCAATAATAATTGACTGTTCTAGTGGGCAGAAAATCAGTAAAGATGTTTTTAGTTAAACTGAACATTTCTGTAAATCAAATTTAACAACAGCAGGATATGCATTCTTCTCAAGCTCACATGGAACATTCTCAAAGATAGACTACATTCTAGTAATTAATACAGATAAAACATAACTCAACAAATATGAATGTATAGAAATCATGCAAAGTATGTTTTTAGACCACAATGAAATTAAACTAAAAATTAATAACAGAAAGAAAGCTGGAAAATCCCCACTATTTGGAGATTAAACAACAGACTTCTGAAAAATACTGTAGATTATAGAAGGCTCTAGAGAAATATAAATGTTCTTTTAGCAGAATAAAAATGAAAACACAATTTACCAAATTGTGAAATGCAGCAAAAGCAGCGCTTAAAGGGAATTTCATAGCTTTGAATGCATATATTAGATAAGAAAGATCTATAATCAGTAATCTAAGCTTCCACGTTAAGAAACTAGACAAAGAATAGTAATATAAACCTAAAGCAAGAAGAAGAAAATAAATGATAAAAAATTAGAGCATAAATCAATGAAACTGAAAATAGAAACTTAACAGAGAAAATTAACAAAATCAAAGCTGGTTCTCTGAAAATATAACACTGATAAACCTCTAGCCAGATAGCCAAGAAAAAAAGAAACAAGACACGAATTACTACTATCCAAAATGAAAGAGAGGCCATTACTATTACTGTTAATCCCATGGACATTAAAAAGTTCTGTTTATCTGATGGAAACCTGAATGAAACACATACATTAAGTTCATACATGTATGTAAAATATAAGGTATGAAAGAATTTTTACCAAAATCTATAAAATGGTTGGGGTGGGAAGGACCAGGGATAGAGCTTGAACTTAGATTTTAGTCATCAATTTTTTTTTCTTTTACCAAGAGACTTCTTGTGCAATTAAAAAACACTTTCCAAAGAAAAGTTGAAACCCTGGAGAACTATCTAATCAACAATACACAAGGCAAAAATAAATGTCAACCAGGTTTTAAACCAGTCCTTCATCCAGTATTCTTCTTCATGAGATTGTCGATATAACTAACTGTAGTTATGTGTCACAGAGGTTTGGAAAACAAACACCTGCTGGAGACTGTGGAGCTTCTCGCCACGATATTTCTCCTGTATGTTAGTCTGTTGCCCGCAGTATCCTTCCCTTGGCTCCTTTTCCTGCAGTTTCTCTGCAGGGATTTTTTTTTTTCCGCCTCATCCTCCTGGTAGCTACTTTCTGTCAGCCTTTCTCCCTTCCCCCTCTGGCTGCCTGCCTGTCTTAACTCTTCCTTTCTGAATACTTATAACCACATTCCTGAGTTAAAAGGCAAAACTCTTCATCGTTCTTTGTTGAGGGAGGGTCAGGAGAGGAAGTATTTCCGTTCTTGGTTAAATTCAGGTCTTTGACTGTTGATCAGTTCTTTCCTGAAGAGGTAACAGTATTTTCTTCTTCCCGTTCACGTGCACAGTCATTGTGCTTGCGGTGGTTTTGTATCTCCTACGTGACACACACAAGTGTTGATGGAAAACTGCCTTTATCAGTAAAGAACTGCCAGCTGGTGCCTGAGTGCTTAGACTGACTATTGCTCTTGAATTGAGTGCTGAAAACTTGATAATAAAACCCAAATCACAGAAGCATAAACACAGCTGCTTCTGCCTATAAAGTAAGTGGCTTACAAGGGAAAGCATAATCAGTAGAATCTAGTGTTTAGTCAATTGCATTAACAGCAGACAAATAGAAATCATATGTATTTGACAGGAGGCCATTTTAAGAAACTGTGCATTTGTTTGCTGCAAATGTGATGTGACATCTTACAAGAAATGTGATCCATTATTCATGAACTTGAAGAAAATACAAAGAACTGTCCCAAAAAAACAGAAAATTTAAATCCTGTTAAAAATATATGAAGGTTTTTCTTATTGAAATATAGTTGATGTACAATATCATTTTTTATAGGTATGAAATATGATTCAAAATTTTTAAAGGTTATACTCCAGTTACAGTTGTTATACTGGCTCTGTTTTCTGTATTTGTAATACATCCTTATAACTTATCTATTTTATACATAGTAGTTTATATGTGAATACAAACTTAGTCCCCTACTCTTATATCGCCCCTCTCCGCTTCCTTCTCCCCATTGGTAACCACTAGTTTGCTGTCTGTGAGTCTGCTTCTTTTTTGTTGTAGTCAAAAATGTGAGGATTTTATTTCTTAAATTGATTCAGAGGTTTATTGTTTAAGTGATTATAACCAGAAATTTAATGTCTGTTAAGTATGCTAGAGGTATTATTTCAGAAAACACTGGGGGAAGCTCCGAGGCTTTAAGAAACACAGTCAAAATCAGAACTTGAACTGGGTTGGAGAAGGGCCATAGCAGATAGACCCAGCAGAAGGTGGGAGATGATGAAGGAAGTTCCCTCAAAGGATGAGGGAAGGTAATCCGTGAAGGCAGCTGGACCATCAGGGGAAATCTCGTGAGAGTACATGAAGGTCAGAGGTCAAGTCAGAAAGCTAAAAAAAGGCCCATTGCTGGCTCATTAGTGGGGTTTTGGCCCTTGGGGTCAGAACACACACGCAAAAATCACTGATGAAATTGAAAAAGAATCTGGAAAGACCCCTGAACTGGGACTTGGGTACGAAGATGCTACTACTGGAGTTGGAGCTCAGGCTGGAACATGGTACCAGGACCATTTTTAGGATGTCCAGACCTAAGGTACAGTGGCGGTCATTTGTTTCTTAAAGTCTACTGATTAAGGACTGTTGGGAGAGCCTGGAGCAGGGCTGAGTCTTCAGGTTCTAGGTACATTGTCATAATTACAACTTCTGTGGGGTGTGGGACTGCCAGTTGCAAAGGAGATTTTACTAATCTGGTATAACTGCAGTCATGATAAATCGTTAAAGAATAAAGGTCCAGTTTTTGAAAAACTAGTAATGGCAAATTTCACAAGGCATTTTTGAAAGGTTTCCTAGATTTCAATTATTACAGGACTGGAAGTCCTTAAGGTATCTGTTAATAAATGATAGATAATAATTAGTAAATGTATAATAATAGATAGTAAGTGGGTGACGTGCATGGTTGTATAATTAGCAGAGATTCCCTAAAACTGTGCGTGAGTCAATTGCATTTGAAACAACTGCTGGTGCTTTAAGAAACTCCCAGGCCTGCAGACAGCCTAAGGAATCAGTATCTGAGAGAAAGCCTAGAAATCTGAATTTTCTCCAAAGTCCTCAACTAAAGACAGGGAACTAAAGACAACTCTCCTTAGAGCCCTGTCAAGCTTATTACTCATAACATTTCATCTGCTCCAAACAATTTGGAAGTTTGAAGACTTTATTCTCACAAATAGTTTAGGCATTCCTTTTCCAATAGTATCTTATAAAAACATAAATACATCTTCTTCTAATATTGCGATGTGTGTATCCCGGTATATCACCTTTAGCTCAGTGCTTCCCAGAATTATCATGAATTCTAATTTAGTAAGTCTAAATTAGTAAACTCTAAATTCCAGAAAATCACCCCCTTAAAGTCCTCCTATTCCTCTGCAGTTGCACTATCCACCCCTGGGGTACATCTTCCCATGGCAACAATGTCCTTGAACAATCCCAACTGTGTCTTTTTGTGTGTGTACCTTATTTTTCACTATCTTTCTGGTCATGTGGAAGTAGTTTTGGTCTGGTGTTGATGGGAAGTGAGGAGAAGCCTTAATCCACTTTATCAGAAGGCAAGGATTCTACATGCAGTCAGATTATCGTTCCAGCTACAGGTGAAGACATAGGTACTTGACTTTGCCGTCCAAGTACATTTCCTACCCCTAGCCCTCTGAGCAAGTCTCTCTGTCCAGCTGACAGCTAAAAATGTTTTCCAAGTCTGTTCATGACCCCTGGTGGTCCCAGACTCCTGCGTGGGGAATCAGAAGACCGAAGTCTTGGTTTCGCCTCCAGGACTAGCCAACTGCGTGGTTTTACACAATAGCGTCACTTCTCTGGGCTTTATTTCCTTCTAGTGGTAGCATCAAGGGTTTGAATCATGATTTCATTTTCTATTTGTGTAATTTGGGGCAAATTATCGAATACCTAGTGCCTCAATCTCCTCACTTATAAAGCAGAGAGAATAAAAGAACCCACCTTAGAGTAGTTGTGGCAGTTTGCTCAGATGATGCCCGAAAGTGAAAAGTGGAAGTGTCACTCACTCAGTCTTGTCTGACTGTTTGCAGCCCCATGGACTGTAGCCTGCCGGGTTCCTCTGTCCTCCACTTTCTCCTGAAGTTTGCTCAAATTCATGTCCATTGAGTCAGTGATGCTTATCTAACCATCTCCTCCTCCTCCTCCACACACACACATACACACACACACACGCATTCTTTTTCAGATTCTTTTCCCTTATAGTTATTACAAAATATTAACTGTAGTTCCCTGTGCTATACAGTACATCCTTGTTGGTTATCAATATGTAGTCGTGTGTATATGTTAATCCAGGCTTCCCAGGTCACACGATGGTAAAGAATCCGCCTACCAATGCAGGAGATACTGGAGGTATGGGTTTGATACTTGGTCAGGAGGAGCGCTTGGAGAAGGAAATGACAACCCACTCCAGTATTTTTGCCTGGAAAAACCCATGGACAGAGGAGTCTGGCAGACTACAGTCCATGGGTTTGAAAAGAGTCAGGCACAACTGAGCATGCACGCACACATATTAACCCCACCTCCTAATTTTTCCCTCACCCCACCTTCTACGTTTCCCTTTTAGAAGCCACAAGTTTTATATGTCTATGAATCTCTTTCTATTTTATAAATAAGTTCACTTTTATCATTTTTCCTAGATTCCACGTATAATCTGTATCATATGATATTTGTCTTTGTCTGGCTTACTTAGTATGATAAGTAAGTCCATCCATGTTGTTGCAAATGGCATTATTTTGTTCTTTTTAATGGCTGAGTAATATTTCACTGGGCTTCCCAGGTAGCTCAGTGGTAATGAATGTGCCTGAAATGCAGGAGACATAGGTTTGATTTCAGGAAGATCCCCTGGAGATGGAAATGGCAACAAACTCCTGTATTCTTGCCTGGGAAATCCCATGGACAGAGGAGCCTGGTAGGCTACAGTCCATGGGCTCACAAAGGAGTTGGACACGATTTAATGACTAAATATTTCATTGTATACATATATACCACATCTTCTTTATCCATTTATCTGTTGATGGACATTTAGGTTGCTTTCATGTCTTGACTGTTATAAATAGTGCTGCAGTGAACATTGGTGTACATGTATCTTCAAATATTGGTTTTCTCTGGATATGTGCTCAGGATTCACTTACTAGTTTTTAAGTGAAATCAGGACTTTTTAAAACAAAATGTTTTTAGGAGGTTCCCCTGTGATCTTGATGCAGACAACAATTTGAGACCCACTAGCTGAAGAGGTGAGGAAGGAGTGAGACGGTGGGCCAGAAACAACCAGAGAGACTGGGCGATGGCAGGGCCATTGAGCACCAAGGCAGGACTGGCTGAGCACCGTGCCCACTCTGTAGGTTTAGTCCCTTCTTTTTCATGTGGGAATTTTCCATCTTTGGTGAGATCTAGCCTGAAAACAACAGTCAGAGAAAGTAATTATGTGGGAATATCCACTTGATTCCCATAAAATGTAAACTAAGAATGGCTTAAAAAAAAAAAAAAAAGATTAGGACAGGTATGGCTCTTAATATTGGTACCTAGTAATAGCCCAATATCCCAAGCACCAGGGCTGGTCTTTGCCTCTTTCTGGTGTGGGTTGTCCACCACAGGTGGGAAATGCAAACTTTTGATTGGTGTGTGAATCCTTTAGGTTGCTTCTCACACCTGATCTGCAATCATTGTGACAGGTTGACTTGGTTCATGTGGTTCAACTTCAAAGGAATATTCCACGTTTCCTTGAGATCATACTGATGCTAAAGAAAAGGTTATGTTGTGTTGTGAGAAAGCCAGCCAGACTATGTGGTCTTCTGAGATGGTTTGTTGTTTCTGTGCTGTAGTGATTATGGTCACTGGCTATGATACAGTGAGTTTGTGATTAATAAAACCTGCAAAGCCTAATGATCTGTGGCTGTCTAAGCTAAGAGAAGAGAATCATAGAACTGAGAAATGCACAACTCTCATTGTTGGTAACATGCTATAGAGCACCATAAGCATTTGTTATTTGTGTCTCCTGTCCCCACTGGCCACAGTCGACAGTTTAGAAAACTGTGGAAAGATTATCCACAAAACCCTAAAGTTAAAAAGTCCAAAGGCATAGCCTATGAAAGGTAAATGAGACCTCTACTCACATCCTGATTGCTTTCTGACCAAATTCTATGTAACACAGAGCTCCAATTTAATAAAAAAGAGAGGTCTCATAGTGGGGGTCCTTTTTGGCAGTATTGTGGGTCAGATATTCTGAAAAGCTACCCTGCTGAAATGCACATAGATCCTGAACAACGAATATATAGTTTAAAAATGACTGAGTTTGCAAGGAAGTAAATTCTGAAGAGCAAAAGAAAAAACTGTGAGCTGAAATCAAGGTTATAAGTAAATAAAAGCCAGCCCCATCCTGGAGCAAAGTGTGTGGGCTCAGTAGTTGCAGCTCGTGGGCTCCAGAGCACATGGGCTTCAGTAGTTGTGGCACTTGGGCTTAGTTGCTCCTTGGCATGTGGGATTTCCTGGTCCAGGGACGTAATCCATGCCCCCTGCATTGTCAGGCAGGTTCTTAACCACTGGACCACAAGGGAAATCCAAGAAAGCAAATTCTCGTTTGTTTGAGTGAAAGTCTGCAAACACAACAAACAGTAGTTTAGATCACATGAAATTACGATAATGGGATTTTCCAATATTGACAATAAAATAGCTACAATAAAATAAAAGATAAAAAGAGGGAGAATGAAAAAAGAATATTGGCAAACAGAATCCAATACTACATTGTGAAACTAATGCATCATAACCACATGAGATTTATTTCCATGAATGCAGAGTTGATTTAGCTTTTTATATTTAGTGATAGATTTACCATATAACTAGTTGGAGGTGGAGGCACACTTTTTAAAGTTTTATTGAGATATAATTAATGTGCAACTAGTAGTACATATTTTAAGTTTATAATTTTGTAAGTTTTGACATGTGTATACACTCATGAAATCAGTACCAAAGTCAGGATAATGAAGATATCCATCACCCACAAAAGTTTCCTTTTGCCATGTTGTTATCCTTTTCTCCCTTTTCCTTCTTGTGGATTCCCTCCCTCAAGTAACCTCCAGTAATCCTCATGTAACCACTGATGTATTTCCTGTCACTGTAGATTAGTTTACATTATGTGGAACTTTATGTAAGTAGAAACACAGTAGTGCTCTTAAATTTCCTGGCTTCTACTCAGCATGATTATCTTAAGGTTCATTCATGTGTGTCAGTGATTCATTCCTATTTATTTCTGAATGCTGTTCCAGTGGTTGGTTCACTTTATAAAATTAGTGGTAGGTCCTCTCTAGTGGAGTGGGTTTTACCTGCTGCAGGCTAACAGGCAATGGAAGAATAAGAAAGACCTCCACTTGCTTCTTGAGACGTGGCTCAACAGCCATATGTCTGTGTGAATTCAGAAGTACCAATAACCCTTAAGTTTGGATCATCTCCTTGGAGTGAGTAGAGCTCGTATGGGAAGTGTCTGTGGCTCTAACTTGTCCTGGTCTGTGTCTGCAGTAAGCCAGGAAGAGCTGTGCTTCTAGGTGTTTCCATTGGTGGGCATGTTGGGGGATTTTGCCACATAAGCTGGATTTTCTTCTTTATTCCTTCTCAAGAGCCAAAATGAAAAAGCTTGGCCAGTCAGCTCTGGACAGGTCCCCTCCCAACTCCATCATGGGAGCTCAGAAGGAAAGTAACCCACCTTTTTTGCTGCAGACTGTATTATAGGGTAGGAGGAAGGAGAGAAAAGAGTTTTGAAATGGGTCACAATGATTGGTACCCATCTACCAACTAGCATGCTTATCCTTCCTTCTATTTCTTATAAAATGTTCATTCGGGGGAGGAGGATACAGAACAGAAAGCAAGAAAAGAGTTCAGGAGAACTCACAACTCTTCAAAGATAAAGAAGCCTGTGGGTATGCGGCAATTTCCTCAATCATCTTTTATACTGAGTTGGCCAAAAAGTTCATTTGAACTTTGCAAACATGAAAAAACTTGATGGAACTTTTTGGTCAACCCAATACTAGGTGCAGACAGTCCCAAACAAGCCTACAGGAAGGCAGGACCAGAGAAACTGCCACAGGGCCTCAGTAAAGACTGTAGATTTGAGAGAGGAAGTCAGAACCATCCAGAGGTGAATCCAGTGATCGCCCTGTTCTGATATTCCAGGAAGCATTGAGAAACACAGTGTTCCAGTGGTTGGAACAAAGCATTGAGAACATTGGCTGAGGGTCAGGACAAACTCTTAGTAGGTGTAGGGAATTACAAAGTGTGGAACAGGAGACAGGGAACCAGCATCTGACTGTTAGGAAAAGTAACTGATAGACTGATATTGGAAAAAGTAAATCAACGATTTTTAGAATTGAGACGCATATTAGCCAAAGTCATTGGCCTTGTTAGCTCTTGCAACGAACTCCCTTCTAGCACTGGTTCCTGGAAACAGTTCTCAGTTAGGCTGTCTCAGGCAAACTGGCATGGCTGCTAGGGGAATGTGGTAGTGGAAGGAAAATTTACTTTCTTAGTGATATTCCCCAAAAAGCAATTATATGCTTAAAGAGGTTTTTTAAAAGAAGTTTTTTGAATGGTAGCTCTTCTAGTGTCTTAAAAATTATTTTTATACAGAATTCCTGCTTAGGAACAGATGTAACATATTTTTGAAAGTACAGTAGTCCTTGTTTAGCCACAGTTTTGCTTTGTATGATTTCAGTTACTCATGGTCAATCATGCTCCAAAAATATTCAGTTCAGTTCAGTCACTCAGTCATGTCCAACTTTTTGTGACACCATGGACTGCAGCATGCCAGGCTTCCCTGCCCATCACCAAACCCCAGAACTTGCTCAAATTCATGTTCATTCAGTTGGTGATGCCATCCAATCATCTCATCCTCTATCAACCCCTTTTCTTCCCACCTTCAATCTTTCCCAGCATCAGGGTCTTCTCCAGTCAGTCAGTTCTTCACATCAGGTGGCCAAAGTATTGGAGTTTCAGCATCAGTCTTTCCAATGGATATTCAGGACTGATTTCCTTTAGGATGGACTAGTTGGATCTCCTTGCAGTCCAAGAGACTCTCAAGAGTCTTCTCCAAAACCAAAGTTCAAAATCATCAATTCTTTAGCGCTCAGCTTTCTTTTTAGTCCAACTCTCATATCCATATATGACTACTGGAAAAACCATAGCTTTGACTAGACAGACCTTTGTTGGCAAAGGAATGTCTCTGCTTTTTAATATGCTGTCTAGGTTGGTCATACTTTCCTTCCAAGGAGCAAACATCTTTTAATTTTATGGCTGCAGTCACCATCTGCAGTGGTTTTGAAGCCCAAAAAAATCAAGTCTCTCACTGTTTCCATTGTTTCCCCATCTATTTCCCATGAAGTGGTGGGACCAGATGCCATGATCTTAGTTTTCTGAATGTTGAGCTTTAAGCCAACTTTTTCACTCTCCTCTTTCATTTTCATCAAGAGGCTCTTTAGTTCCTCTTTGCTTTCTGCCATAAGGGTGGTGTCATCAGCATATCTGAGGTTATTGATATTTCTCCTGGCAATCTTGATTCCAGCTTGTGCTTCATCCAGCCTGGCATTTTGCATGATGTACTCTTCATATAAGTTAAATAATCAGGGTGACAATATATAGCCTTGACATACTCTTTTCCTAATTTGGAACCAATCTGTTGTTCCATGTCTGGTTCTGACTGTTGCTTCTTAACCTGCATAAAGATATCTCAGAAGGAAGGTCAGGTGTTCTGGTATTCCCATCTCTCTTCCATAGTTTTTTTGTGATCCACACAGTTTTCAAAGGCTTTGGAGTAGTAAATAAAGCAGAAATAGATGTTTTTCTGGAACTCTCTTGCTTTTTTATGATCCAGAGGATGTTAGCATTTTGATCTCCGGTTCCTCTGCTTTTTCTAAATCTGGCTTGAACATATGGAAGTTCAAGGTTCACATACTGTTGAAGCCTGGCTTGGAGAATTTTGAGCATTGCTTTGCTAGTGTGTGAGACGACTGCAATAGCGTGTGAGATGAGTGAAAAAAATATTACATGGGAAACTCCAGAAATAAACAAGTCATAAATTTTAAGATGCACACAGTTCTCTCTCATCAACCTGCCCCATCCCACACGGGATGTGAATCAGCCGTTTGTCTAGCATATCCTGCCCAGTAGTCATTTAGCACCAACTTGGTTATCAGATGGACTGTCACAGTATGTTAGTGCTTGTGTTCAAGGAACCTTTATTTTACTTAATAACGGCCCCAATGTACAAGCATAGCAACTTGAATATGCCAAAGAGAAGCGAAAAAGTTCTTCCTTTAATTGAAAAGATACAAGTTTTTCAACTAAAGAAAAAAATTGTATACCAAGTTTGCAAAGACCTTTTATCTGTGATTTTGTGAAAAAGGAAAAAGGAATTCATGCTAGTTTGGTTGATGTACCTCAAACCACATGTTACGGCCGTAATGCATGTTACGTGCTTTGTTAAGATGGAACAGGTATTAAATTTGTACAAGGTGTTTTGAAAGAGTGATCACATTCATGTAACTTTTATTACAGTGTATAATAATTGTTCTATTAGCCATTATTACAGTGTAGTAATTATTCTATTAGCTATTATTATTAATCTCTTACTGTGCCTGATTTATAAGGTAAACTTTATCATAGATATATGTGTATAGGAAAAAATATATGGAGAGTTCAGTACTGTCTTCAGTTTCAGATATCTTCTGGGGGTCTTAGAATCTACCCCCAAGGATTAGGGGGACTACTGTAATAATCACTGTAATTTCAACATAACTATAACCCCCACCCTGAGGATCTCTTTAATGCGGATAAACAGGAGCTATATCTGTAAGTAGTCACAGCAGCAATAGCAGCCAAAAATAATTTGGCTTCTGTGTATCACAGAGGCTGTTCTGAATGCTTTCCAAATGTTAATTTATTTCTCACAGCAGTCTTTTGAGGCAGCATCATTATTCCCATTTTATAGAATGACCTGTTTGCATGTCAGTGGACTAACAACAGTTTCATTAGACTAACAGGTTTTTTTTTTTAAAACCTTGCAATTTTTTACATATTTGTTTTTTAATTTTTGCGGTGGTGGGTCTCCAGTGCGTTCTCAAGTTGTGGGGAATGTGGACCATGCTTCACTGCAGTGCACAGCCTTCTCATGGCGTGGCTTCTCTTGTTGTGGAGCACAGGCTTTAGGTGTGTACAGGCTTCAGTAGGTGCGGCACGCGGGCTCAATAGTTGTGGCGCAGGGGGGCTTAGCTGCTCCATGGCTTTTTGGATCTTCCTGGACCAGGGATTTAAAAATTTGAACTCTTTTCATCTAATGATATAAAATCAGTTATGATGATAGCCCTATTTTTTCAATGAACTTCATTAACTAGAGATGTTTGGAGGGTCATGCACTGAGAAAAGTATCTTAAGCAAAATGTACATTTAATCTCCTCTTTTGAAAAGAAGTCATTTCAACTTGCTTATGAAAGAAGTAATGTTTAATTATTCTGGACACAGAGCAGAGTGTTCGGGTGTTGTTTTTGTTTTTTTAACATAACTCTCAGTGACTTCTGGTTTCTCCATTTTGGTGACAGTTTGCACTGGTTATCTAGTGCAGTTTATATTCTGTTAAGCACAGAAGATAGAATAAACAAATTACACTTTTGAATTAATTGTTCTATAAGTTGGGTAATTCTAGAAATGAAACTGGTTCTAACCAGGTTGGCTTTTAGAAAATTTGCTGCTTTAGCAGCTGTCATACTATGAAAAGATCTCATTTTATTAACTATTATTTTATTAAGGAGAAATTAAGTACGAAATGTATGCTGAGTTATAAAGAGCATAGAAATGACTTCTTGGCTAAAAAATGTATGCTACCAGTTTCTGACTTGGGCCCAGCTGATAGCTGGAAAGGGTCAAGCACTAAATCTATATCTTCCAGCAATAATTCAGCATCATGTTCCATTTTATATAACCCATTTTCCTAAATTTCCTTCCATCCACTGCTCTTGAAAGGAGGAGTGAAGAGAGAGAGATGAAGGGCTTAGTATTCCTGTGGGACAGGTCCAAACTGAAGACAGTAATGGGAGATACTAGGGGACTGGGCCTCATAGAGAATATGATGAGAAAGATTAAATGCTTTGACAATCATGTAGTGCTGCAAAGAGCTCTTAGCAAGAGAGCTGGGCACAATCCATCTTGACTTTCCCATTCTTCAGCCTTGCTCTAGAGGAGCTCCATATTGTCCTGGCTTCTGAGAGGATCCATGCCACATTCTGCTGATTGTCACATTTTTAATACCAACCCAAATCTCTCTTCTGAACTGCAGTTGTGTATGACCTCACTGCCTGTTCAACACCTCCAACATGAATATCTCTGGAGGCATGGGTTGCAGCAGTGAACAAAAAAAGCAAAAAAACAAACAAACAAACCCTATCATCCTAGAATTTTTATTCTAGCCCATACTTAAAAATCTCCCAAACGGAGGGGATATGGGTATACCTATGGCTGATTCTTATTGACGTATGACAGAAAAACACAAAATTCTGTAAAGCAATTATCCTTCAATTTAAAAAGTAAATAAAAAAATAAGAAAAAACTTTCCAAACAGAAATCATATACCTTAAACTTGTCTAAGTCATTCAGTTGCACTGGCTAAAAATCACATCTCATTAGTTCTACATTTAAGGTGTTTTTCCTCTTCAGTGCCAACCCAATTATCCAAGAAAGCCATCATTTCTCTTCTAGGCATCTATAAAAGATTCCTAATAGTCCTCCTTCATCCACTTCTGTTCTCCCCACCATCTAAGCCAAATGGCTACTTTATTTTCCAGGAGTGGTCCTTTTAAAGTGCAGGCTGACCATAGAAGTCCTTTACTTAAAAATATTTCAAATACAATTTGAATAAAATTCAGAGCCTACCAGACTCAGCATGACCTGGCCCCAGCTTCCTCTGTAGCTTTCTCCCCTTTATGCTCTAAGTTCCAGACACAGTGACATTCTGTGAGTTCCTAACTATGCCAAAATCCTTTGCACTCTAGTGACACACTTCTTCCCTTTGTCTCTGTTAACTCCAAATTATTATCAGATCTCAGGTTAAGCATCATTTTTTGCTAGTCTACAATTCCTGCTGACTACTTGTCCCTTTGTATGTACATTTGTAGCATTTTTTTTCATATGCTTGCCAGCATTGTAATTACTTGTGTGATGATCTGTTTAATGTCTGTCTTTTCCATTAGGCTGTAAGCTCCATTAAGGTAGGAACTTCATCCATTTTTCCACCACAGAATTTCCAGTGATAATCACAGCGGGATAGTAGGCACTCACTGAATATACGTTACATTTATTCAGTATAAGGAAAGGCTTCTATAAGCCAGTATTACAACACTAGTAAGAGGTTATCATGGGAAAGGAAGGAAGTGTACTAGCGTAATTAGAAAAACTAATTTAAATAAAATGTTTATTTTCCAGATAAGAATAGTGAATTAATACAAAATGCTACAGGGGAAAATGAGTGTTGATAGTGCATAACCGATAGGAACATGACAGGCGTAGCAGCTCCAGCCTGGATAGAAAGAGAAGGGAAATGTCATGAAGGATGAGAAGTGACTTTTGTATTTATGAAAGGAGCTGCAGACTGCATAGTGATTATAAATAGGACTTCTAGGGACCTTCCTGCACCAGGTATTTTGGAAACTATGATCTGCATTCAGATATTCAGATGTGGTGGAATACAGTTGTTTAGAGAGTAGTATAAAATACTTGACTGGGGAGGGTGGGACTCTAGGCAGCTGGTATGTGGAAAAGGCAGAAAACACTGAATAGTTTGCCCACAGGTAGATGCCCATGACGATTTTTCAATCCAGTTTAGAGTGCATAAATATTTCATAAACTTTTGAAAAGCTTTAAGCTTGAGAGTGGTCCTGTACTGGTAGAACGTGATTGTCTCTTGCACAGATCTCCTGTTGACTTCAGATTTCAAGAGAACAGATTGGGCCAAAATTACTTGCTGTGCAGTAATGATCAGAATATTATGTTTCAAGGCTTAGAATCTTCTAAATTATTCAAAAATCTGAAAGTTTTCTTTTTCAGCCTCAAAGACATGGTTTATTTTGTTTTGGGGAAGAGAACATGTATCTATAATTCTGAGAGCTTGTTCTTTTATGAAAATAAATCAAGATAAATAGGTTTTACATTCTGGAACATGGGAAGAATGTTTCCTGTATTTTAATCCCAAAATGTTGAGTAAAACATTCAGAGTCTGCTCATTGCCAAATATTACATCAGTAGACCATGAAAGCTCTACTAACATGGAGCTCCTAGGTCAACATTAAAAACAGTTGTGAAGTTTTAAGTTGCTATTGTTAATCAGTGGCTTTTTTTCCCCCCCAGAGACAACCTTGATAGTACTGCACAGTCACCTTCTTTCATTAATTAAGCTATGATAAGATCTGAATAGACTTCTGGTTTCCTATTTCCTGTAAAAGACCTAAGCTTGAACAAAGATATATTTTGTCTTTCTCTTATCTGGTATTAACAATAAACAGAACTACTTTTTCTTTCCTTTTTTTTATTTTTTATTTTTTTAATGTGTAACCAGGCCTGACTGGCTGGTTTTGTTGGTGAAGGAGTCATAGAGTTTATAGTGTGAAGACAGTTGGGACCTGAGGTTGGAAAGAACAGCCTACCCCTTTGCCTGGTGGGTGGCTCTGATGGTAAAAGAATCTGCCTGCAATGCAGGAAACCCAGGTTTGATCCTTGGTTTGAGAAGATCCCTTGGAAAAGGGAATGGCTACCCACTCCAGTATTCTTGCTCGCAGAACTCCTTGGACAGAGGAGCCTGGTGGGCTACAGTCCATGGGGTCCCAAGAGTCAAGGACACAACTGAGAGGCTAATGCTTTCATTCCCTGCCCACCGCCACCCCCTGCACCCCACCAATCACCAACTATGGCAGAGCAGCTTGGACAGTGACTGAGGAGCGCGGTGGGAGACGTGAAATCTAGGGGCAGCAAGAGAGACAGTGATAGTGCTAGAAGGGCCGAGAGGCTGCACGAATAACCGGAGTACAAATCTCTGTCTTCTATATAAACAGAGAGAGATAAGTTGTTCTCCTTTCCCTGTCTGTCCCTTCTGCTCCATGCTGCTTGCCACAGTTCTGGCTCCTTTTTCTATGTGAGGGTGAAGGGAAGGAGATGATGAGTGAGTCATCACCCGCTTGCAATCAGACCCACCTCCATCAGCTCCTGGAGCTTCCACAGTATTGCAGGATTCTCTAAGTGTCTGCTGAGTGCCAGGGTTCTTCGTCATCTGTTCCAAGATAAGCCACATGGCCAGGTCACTCATCTGTTGCACCTCGGGCATGGCCTATCTCTTCACATCTTCAAGGCTGTTGTGTTGGTGGTTCTGTAACACCGTGTAGCCATGGTGACTGTCAGCTACCTCCTTACCGTCGGAGTCCAGGTCTAGTGCCTTATAGCGGACATCCATGGCTTTTGTATAGTCCTTTGTCGATTCTTAGGGCAGCTACTTTCCATGGATAACCCTGGGTGAGAGTCAGTTCTAACTGGATATATTTCTCACAGTCCTTGAGTGCAGCTGAAACTCCAGGAGTTCGATGGAGCAGGCAGCTCCCTTGCTGTACAATTTGGTGTCTCTCAGGTTCCCATTTGATGGTTTCTGGCCTGGAGATAGTCCCCTCTCTGAATATATTCATTGCCTTTGTTCTGGGTTTATGTAGTCCAGGGTTTGGTGCTCTGCCAGAGACTTGTAGAAATGGACGGCATTCTTGGGCTTTCCTTCCATGGAATAGGCTCTTCCAGTTTGAGTGTGAGGTTCGGCAATCTGTTGATAGTCTTCTCGCTTGTTTAGCTGCTCTTCAAAGGCCTTCTCACAAATCTCCTTTCACCCTGGCCATCCTTTGTGAAGTACCTGGCTCCTTGATTGGTCATGTGAGTCATGTTGGTGGGGTCCTGGTGTTGGCTCTGTCATACTATTTAAGGCTGAGTCAAAGTTTTTTTTCTTTCTCTTACAGGCATGCTTCCCCAACTCTTTTTCCTTCAGTGCCTGCTTCTTATTCTCTGGAAGATTTTCTTCCATTGGCTCTGGCTTGGTCTCCTTTTTGGGAGAAGATGGTGGTGGTGGAGGTGTCTCAGCTTCTTTCTCCTCATCCAGACTGCCCAGATCTCCTTCGAGGAGACACTGAGGGTAGTCATGACCTACGGATCTTGCAGTTTTAGCCCGGGTCAGATGGCCTGTTGTGTGTTGCTCTATCAGTTCCTGGTATGTAGGATCCATGAGCAGTGTCCTTGTCCTGGAATCACTATCCAACTTCTGGTATAGATCAGACATGATGAAAGGATTCTTGAATTTCCTCTCTGCTGACCAGGGTTCCATATTCTGTAAACCATCTTTGAGCTGAGGATTGAGGATTATTTGCTTCATGTTTAAACTCTTCTCATACGTTTGACTGGTGATTTTTGAATGAGTTTAAAACTCAAGAGCTACTGCTTTTGGGGAATAGAGCCCTTGCCCCAGTCAGGTTTTAAGTCAACCATTTTGTCACCATCCTTGTAAGCCTTCTGATGATCGTCTTTCTTGGTGAAGGACACTGAGCGATTGCTGGAGAGCACACGGTCTGGGGACATGACTTACTGTTTGAGGGGAGCACTGTGGTGCATCATTCATGTTGCCAGCACTCAGGGCCTCGTCACCTTTGGCTTTAGCTCATTTATCTTCTGGTTTGATCTGCTCTCGTTCTCAGCCGAGAACTTTTTAAAAGATAGTTCCTGGATACTCTGGAAAATAGTTTGACAGTTTCTTAAACTAAACATGCAACTACTATAACACCCAGATGTTTATACTCGTGGGTGTTTATCCCAGGAAAAATAAACACTTGTCCTCATGTAAAAACATGTAAATGAATGTCTATGACAGCTTTATTTGAAATAGCCAACAACTAAAAACAGATCAAACTTTCCTCAATGGGTGAATGACTAAAGAAACTGGAATTCATATCCTTGAATACTACTCAGTAATAACAAGGAAATGGATTACTGATATATGCAACAATTGGAATGAATCTCCAGGGCATTGCGATGAGTGAAAAGAGTCAATCCAAAAAGGTTAGCTACCATCTGTATGATTTCATTATACAACATTCTTGAAATGACAGAATTATACAAATCGAGGAGAACTTAGTAGTTGCCAGGGATCATGGGCAGGACAGGGAATGGTGTGGGAGGTACAGTGAGGAAGGGGATTGAGTGTGATTAAAGAAGGGCAACCTAGGAATCCTTGTCATGTTGAAAATATTCTGTGTCTTTGTTTATGCCTCCACTTGCCAATGGACATTTGGATTATTTCCAGTCCTTGGCTATGATGACTAATGTTGCTATGAATATTCATGTACAAGTCTTTATATGGACATACATTTTCATTTTCTTGGGTAGTTGTCAAAGTGTGAAATTGCTAGATAGTTGTGGTGGAGGATTAGTCACTAAATTGTGTCCAACTCTTGCAACCTCATAGACTGTAGTCCACCCACCTCCTCTGTCCATGGGATTTTGCAGGTAAAAATATTGGAGTGGGTCACCATTCCCTTCTCCAGGGGATCTTCCTGATCCAGGGATCAAACCCAAGTTTCCTGCATTGCAGGCAGATTCTTTACTGACTGAGCCACCAGGAAAGCCCCAGAGAGTTGTGAGTTAACTATAATCATAGTAAGCTAATATTTAACTTTTGAAGTGACTGCTAAATTGTTTACCATTTTACATTCCTACCAGCAATGTATGAGGGTTCCAGATTCTTCTCATACTTGCTAACACTTCATATTGACAGTCTTTTACATTACATCACTCTGATGAGTTTGGAATGGTATCTCACTATGATTTTAATTTGTATTTCTCTAATGATAATGAGGTCTTCCCTGTAGCTCAAATGGTAAAGAGTTCTCCTGCAATGCAGGAGACCAGGGTTTGATCCCTGGGTCAAGAAGATCCTCTGGAGAAGGGAATGGCAATCCACTCCAGTATTCTTGCCTGGAAATCCCATGGACAGAGGTGACTGGTGGGCTACAGTCCGTGGGGTCGCAAACAGTTGGATGTGACTGAGCAACTTACAGTACTAATGATTAATGATATTGAGCACCCTTTCATGGGCTTATTAGCCATTCATATATTTTTCTTAGTGAAATGCTTGTCAAATCTGTTGCTGATTTTTAAATTGGGTTACTTGAATTCTTATGATGGAGTTTTAAGTGGTTTTCTTTTCTTAAATCTATTCTGGATATCAGGCATATAACTTGCAAATGTATTCTATTAGTTTGTGACTTTTTATTAATGGTTGCTTTTCAAACACAAAAGATTTCTAAGAAATCTAACTCAGTATCACGAAGATTTTTTCCTGTTTTCTTCTAGAAGTTTCATATTTTTAGCTCATATTTCTAGATCTGTGATCCATTTTGAGTTTATTTTTCTGAATGTTATAATGTGAAGATCTGAGGTTTTTATTTTCATATGGATATTCAGTTATTTTAGTACCATTTTCTGAAAAGACTTTCTTTTTCCTATTGAATTGCTTGGCACTTTGTTGAAAACTGATTGACTATAAGTATAAAGGTTTATTTCTAGACTCTCCTGTTACATTTATCTATATGTCTATTCTTAAGTCAACATTGCAATGTCTTGATTATAGCTTTAGTTGGGAGTTTTGGGAAAAAAAAAAGTGTAAGGTCTCTAACTGTTGTTCTTCAAAAATTTTGACTGTCCTGGGTTCTTTGTATTTCCATATAAAGTTCAGTATTGACTCACCCATTTCTACCAAAAAACTTGCGGAGTTTTTGATAAGGCTGACCTTGATTCTATAGATCAATTTGGGGAGAATTGCCATCCTAACAATATTGAGTCTTCCAATCCATGAATATGTTATATCTCTCCTTTCAGTTAGGTCTTTACTTTCAGCAAAGTTCGTGAGATAAAGTGTATGTCTCTTCTGCTGTTTGTTCATAACTATTTTATTCTTTTTGAAGCTATTGTGAATGAAATTGTTAATTTTGTTTTCAGATTGTTCATTGTTTTCATAGATATATAATGTAATTTTGTGTATTTTATATCCTGAAAACTTGCTAAACTGATTTATTAGTTTAAGTAGTTTTTTTGATTCTATAGGGTTTTCTGCACATAACATGATGCCATGTGCAAATAATAAAGTTTTATATCTATCTTTCTTTCTAATCTACATTACCTTAGTTTCTCTTATTATTAAGTTGGCTAAATCACCAGTACAACATTGAAGTAGAAGTAATGAGAGTATAGATATCCTTAACTTCCTGAATCAGGGAGAAAGCATTTGTTTTCACCAGAAAGAATTATATTAGCTATATGGTTTTTTGAGTTTTGTGAGGGTTTCTTGTGTGGAGAAACTCAAATGAACTTTTTGGCTAACCCAATATATTCTCTGTTGTATAGAATGTGGGTGGCTATATGCATCTTAACTTACCACAATCTACACATTAGATTAAATGAATTGTGTTCAATTTATCTATGTCCATGTTGATTTTATGCCTGGTTGTTCTATCCAATATTGAAAGTGGGGTGTTAAAATCTCTAATTATAGTTATTTAATTGTCTATCCTTTGTTTGGTAAGTGTAGACTAAAACTGATTTCTTTTCATGATATGTTGATTCATCATTATGAAATGTCCCTCTGTCTTTAGTAATATTTCTTGACTTAAAGTCCATTAATCTTAATGTAGCCACTCCAGATATATTAATATCCTTTTATTTTTGACCAGTTGTGCCTTGGACTCTGTATTGTGTCTCCGTAGACAGCATATAATTGGATAATTGCTTTTTTGATCCAGTCTGACCATATCCGCCTTTCAATTAGAGTATAATCACATTAATGCAAGTATTGATTTCATTGAAAATGTCTGCATTTTGCTATTATCTTCTAGATGTCTCATATTGTTAGAAAGTTGAGATATGATTGACTTAACACTTTATTAATTTCAGGTGTACAGTGCAATGATTTGATATTATATTGCAAATGATCACAGTAAGTTAACATTTGTCACCATTGTTACAAATTTTTTTGTGTATGTGTAATGAGAAATTTAAAGATCTACTCTCTCAGCAACTTTCAGATATGCAATACAGTATTATTAATTCTAGTCACCCTGTTGTACACTACATCAGCATGACTTTTTAATTTATAACTGGAAGTTTTTATCTTTTGACCCCCTTCACCTATTTTGTCTGCCTCTAATCCCACCTCTGGCAACATCAACCTATTCTCTCTAGCTATGAGCTTAGTGTTTGTTTTTTTTTCTAATGTTCCACATGTAAGTAAAATCATATAGTAGATGTCTTTGACCTACTGCACTTAGTATAAGGCTCTTAAGGTTCATCTTGGTTGTTATGAATGGCAAGATTTCCTTCTTTTTATGGTCAAATAACATTCCGTGCGTGTGTGTATCACGTTGTCTGTGTTCATTCATCTATGATGGATACATAGGTTGCTTCCATATCTCGGCTGTTGTAAGTAATACTGCAGTGAACATGGTGGTGCATGTATCTTTTCAAGTTAGTGTTTTTGTTTCCTTTAGATAAATATCCAGATGTGAAATTGCTGGATCATATGTGGTAGTTCTATTTTTAACTTTTTGAGAATCTTCCTGTTTTCCATAAGGCTGCACCAATATATATCACACCAACAGTGCACGAGTGTTCCCTTTTTTTCACCAATACTTGTTGTTTCTTGTCATTTTGATGATAGCCATTCTAACAGGTATGAGGTACTATCTCAGTGTGGGTTTCAATTTGAATTTCCCTGATTAGTGATGTTGAGCATCTTTTCATGTACATGTTGACCATTTGTATGTCTTCTTTGGAAAAATTTAAATTCAGATTCTCTGCCCATTTTTAAATCAGATTGTTTAATTTTCTTTCTATTAAGTTGTATGAGTCACATTTTGTGTTTATCTGTTCCTTCTCTACAGCCTTCTTTTGTGTCAAACTGTATTATTTTAATTCCTCTGCCAAATTTTTATGTATTTTTTTTAGTTATTTTGTTAGTGATTATGCTAGGTATTATTTTTACATCAAAATTTATCACAATGTACATCAGGTTAAAACAGACCTAGTTCTGATAAAATAGCAGCTTTACTCTAAGGTAGCCTCCCTCTTTTTTGTGCTATATATTATCCATTTATATGGCAAACCCAACAATATAATTATTTTGTATACACTCTTTTATCTCTTAGAGTAATTATAAGAAAAATAAGAATATTTATACTTGTTTATAGTTATTCACATATTTATCATTTCTGGTGCTCTTTGTTTCTTCCTGTGGATTCAAGTTACCATCCCGAGTCATTTCTTATTAGTCTGAAGGACTTTATTTAGTATTTCTTGTTAGGCGGATCTAAGTTCTCTCAAAGTTTGCTGCGTTTAGATTTCTTGGTTGATAGTTTTTTCTTCCCGTACTTTAAATATGCTATTCCTCTGTCTTCTGTGCTCCACTGTTAAGGTAATCCTAAGTAAATTTGGCTCCTACCTTCTATTTAAACTCAAGATTCAGGTCCTTCCAGCTTCATGATCTTGGTTTTTATATTGTCTGTCGTCTTTGACTGTTTTGGCCATATGTTTCCTTATAGTCCTGAAAACCCCTGAGCCTTGGTTATTATGCATTATGAATGGACTAATCTGTGCAAGAAAAAGGGAACTTTACTTTCCCATGACAACAGTGATGTTGAGAAGGCAATGGTGGCTTGTCAGAAAGTTGAAAATTAAACTTTGTGCAGAAAATAATTGCTGACTCTCAGTATAATATCTTTCTGTATAGAACTAGCAGTCTTTCTACCAACTTTAATTTTTTGAAAAATATTCTGATAGCATTAAATAAACCAGACTTCTAACTGGGTTTAGTTTTTAACCTTCTAGGACCACCATCTTCACTTTATTTACCATTTCAAATAGAAAAATTCACCCTTGGGAGGAACTAATGGAGCTTTTCTACTCATGTGTAATTCATGCAGTCATGGGTCTGACTAACATAGTCCATTTACACATCCAAAGGGAAGCAAATGACAATCTTAACAATAAGAATTTTACCAGAAATGAAAAATGGAATAAAACAGTGCTTTACATGCTTCTTTGTTAAAAGAAACATTATATATAACAAAAGCTTGATCTCATGGGAAGACTGTTGAATGAAGAGCTCAGGAGGAGTGTGTGACTGTCTTAGGAGGCATGCTGCTTCATGTAAGTAAACATATTAGGAGACATGAGACATGACCTGGTGTCCCTTATTGTATCCATTAAGATCTAGTCATGAGACTAAGTCAGACTATTTATTTAACAGAAAATAGAGCGTAAGTAATTATCAATTAGGTGTAAAGTTAATTTGGTGACTGAAAAGGCAAAAAAAGAGAAAATGAGGTAGCAGCTGCCTCCCTTAGAACTGGAAAAACAAGGAGAAGATAGATGTGCTTAAAACCTCTCTCTCACACATACACACACACACTTAAAACCTCTCTCTCTCTCTCTCACACACGCACACACACACACACCCCCACCCACCCACCCACCTATAATTGGCAGAGCTTAATAGGGAGCCAGTTGGCAAAGTGGTTTGCAAAGTCCCTGCTCCAGCATCACATAACACAGTTAGAAGGGGAGACAAAAACCTACTAACTGGCACATTTTCTTAATTCTAAACAAAACCTTTCCCCTACCTATCCAGTTTCTCCTTTGCCTAAGGTTACCAGAATATTCTGATAGGAAATAATCAAATATTATTTTGGCTTATTGTCTTTCCTATAATTTTAACAAGTGTTGAATTCAAAGTTAACTTTCATGTTTTTATTGTTGGGAAGGATAAGTAGGAAAGAGGGGAAGAATTACTTTTTATTTCCATAATGGATATCGTTTTACTGTTGATCATCTCAAATATGTCGAAGATATGTGGAGTATAAATTGTAAATAAGTAAAATTTATTAAATTTATTTAATAAAATCAGTAGTGGCAACTAATGAAAGAGATTCTCAACAATTCCAAATTGTCTAACCTGGTTATGAGGCTGTGCAGTTTTAACAGTGAGTATTTCAAGCTAGATAGCTGGACATGATGGAAGGAAGAGGAGATAGTTTGAGCAGATTCATCATTTCTTCAGTCTCAACTGCATTTCTCATTCACCTGAGGGCCACCAACCTAAAGGGATGCCTTCTGCTTTCAGGACAGAAAAGTCTCTCGGGAGATACAGAAAATGACAAAGTACGTACATATTTAAAGTAAAAGACCAAGATTTCCTTAAACTAAAACCCAGATAGAAATTATTTTACTCTGAAATCTTCAGAGAATTAGGAGGAGTCTTTAGTGTTTTTCCCTTTAACTGATATTTCTGAAACTAACAGCATCTTTATCAGTCTAGATATGAAACAATCATTAAAATTGCTGCAAAAAATATATACTGATACATCTTACATGATAGTATTTAACAGAAAACAGAACGCTTTTACCCTTTGGAAAGCTTGTTACATAAGTACATTTAAACATAGAACTGTCCTCCCTGCCATCAAAAAAAAGTCTATAAATTCCTAAGGATCCTGAAACTCTTGAGTTTAAAAGTTTTGAGGAATTAGGGAAATGTAGGTTATACTTCATCCCCTTCACTCCCCTGCTAAGAATGATAGTTTTCAACATAACATAGTCTTGCAGAAGGGAAGGGTAGGAAGGTATGGGTTATATAAAATTTTTCCTTGGTGACTTTGATATCCTCCCCTCTCACACAGCAGGTTTAGAACCTGGTGGGAAAATGCAAACATGAAGGTAAAGAATTGTAATATCTGAAAATATTTAAAAAATATTTTCATCTGATTGTTTATGATTATTATTTTGCATGATAAACTGCCTTACATAATGATAACCAGAGCACTAACAGCCACCACTGTCCGCCCCCGCCCCCCCCCACCCCAGATATCCTCATTCATAGCTGGGGATTAAAATGGCCCATCAAGGCAAGCAGCTCAGAGTAGCTGGTGCCTGCTGAGTCGCTTGGGTCGTGTCTGCATCTTTGCAACCCCATGGACTGTAACCCGCCAGACTCCTCTGTCCATGGGCTTCCCTAGGCAATAATACTAGAGTGGGTTGCCCTTTCCTTCTCCACAGAGTAGCTGGAATCTATGACAAAGAGTATTAGATTACACAAAACAATAGAATAGGAATGAGGACAAAATTTATCAGGTGAGGACTAATCTTAGCTGAGATAGAGCCGGAGGACATGGAAATCAGAGCTTATGGGGCTGCAGTCTTAGTACTCACAGGAGGTAGTGGACCTGCCAAGCAGCCGAGAACTGCCCCAGGCTGGGGCGCCTCTCTGGGGAGAGAGCTCTGTGAACAGGCTTTCCATTGGTAGTTTTTCTAAAAACAGCCCAAAAGGCTCATGTTGCCAGGTCACCAGCCCATCTGAGGGCTTTTTCTTTTCTTTTCCTATTTCTGCAGTTTTGAATTTCTTGGACTTAGAAAACAGTCTATGAAACAGCCAATATTATTTCCACATTATTTTAACATCATTGCCTCATACGTCTCTTGTATTAACTTATTTATGTTAGAAAAACTAGAGATTATCATAATGAAGAAAGCCAGACAGAGAAAGACAAATATTGCATGATATCACTTATATGCGGAATCTAAAAAATAATACACATAATATCAAAAAGCAGAAATAGTCTCGTAGGCATAAGAACACAAACTTACCAAAGGGTAAAGGGATGGAGAAGGGACAAATTAGGAGTATGGGATTAACAGATACACACCACTATATATGAAATAGATAAACAACAAGGATTTATTGTATAACATAGGGAACTATATTTGATATTTGATATAATATCCTATACTGGAAAAGAATCTCTCTCTCTCTCTCTCTATATATATATATACACCTATTCACTTTGCTGTACATCTGAAACTAACTCAATATTGTAAACCCACTATACTTCAGTTAGGAAAACTCATTATAGAACAGACTATCAGAATAACTTTGATATTTTTGGTCTCAAATTTTTATGGTAAAGCTTTTTACAAATATATAAAAGGGGTGTAGAACTATATTAAACCCTTGGCATTTTAAGAATATTTGTGGTATTCTCTGCATTCATTTTCACAAAAGTCCACATCATGTGGGTTTAAATTGAGATAATAAATGCATTGCAGGCTATAAAGTTGTTGTGAGGATTAAATGATATACGGTAGAGCACTGAGCAAGACTTTAAATGTCAGAGGCTGAAAGTCTGCAGTTCAGTCTTCTATTAGGGAAGAACCCACAGACGGGATCCACTAATTGAATTAATGATTGGCTCCATTGTAAAGATTCTTCAAGACTTCCTGCATATACTAGAATTCCTCCAAATGTGCTTCTGTGCCTTTAAGGAAAGAAAACTTTTTTGCCCTCAATTTGAACAATTGAAGAGAGACAGCACCTTGGTTAGAAATTAGATTTCTCAGCCAGACCACCTAGTTGGGACCCTTCTGTTTCCTACTGAAGGATCCTAGTGATTTATCATAGCCCTCTGCCTCATTTTCTCTTTCCTGAAATATTGGTAACAACAGTACCTCCTTCACATGATTGTTGAAAGAAATCAATGAGTTAACAAATACCAAGGCTTACAACAGAGGTTAGCTATGTTAGCTATCCTCTAGGGGTAAAGTCAAAAATATCTCCCAAATCAATCTGGTTTCCGGACATTTATTTTTAACTTAGTTGCAGTAATGGCAAAGCTAGCCTTAACAGTTTTGTCCCACATCCAACTATAAACAAACTATCAAAAGCATGTTTGAAACCTAGTTTTCTACTTTTAAAAAATATGGCTCTCTATTAAAAGAAAAAAAGAGCTATTCCAAACAACTCTAAAAAGCTCAATGGATTATTTACTGAGACTATGGAATTGGCATTTTAAAACCCATTTGGAACACTAATGTTTTTGGCTCACTGTAATCTGCTTTGTTTTGATGTGCAACAATTTCCAACTCTGTTATCTTTCGGTCCGTGACAAATATGTTGGTGATGCAGATGGCCTCACTGCAGTATTGTCAGAAATGTTGGCTGAAAGATGCTGTGGAAATATGAAAAAAAAAAAAAAAAAAAGCAATGTTACCTCGATTTTCCAAAAGTATCTTCATGATATGTTGGTGATTTTTAAGGTCAATTCAAATACAGTGGCAATTATAGCTTCCACATTCGACATTTAATCATTAGTAATTTGCATCACAAAATAGTACTGGCCCAGCAGCTCTGTTTCTCTTTGTGAATTATTCTTTAATTATTCTCACTGATGATGCAGTGAGCATCACCGTGTGACTAGTTCACCTTATAAAGCTTAATTGTAAATGTGTATAAAGACTGGCAAGAGCTCATAAATGATTAACATAGGCATTAAAAATCAATTGCTGATAGAACTAGGACGTAAAGTTAACGAGGCAGTTCATGTTTCCTCATGGCTGCATGAGAATTTCCATTAGAAACAGAGCTTAAGGTCCAGTGTGTCATCCATTTATCTTTTCTAGTGATAATTTTTCTTTCTACAACTTTTTCTTTTGTAATGGTCTTGGGACAAGCTATAGTCACTTCAGCATTATATTGAATAATATGTCAGTTCAGTTCACTTGCTCAATCATGTCCGACTCTTTGCGACCCCATGGACTGCCGCACGCCATTTTCCCTGTCCATCACCAACTCCCGGAGCTTGCTCAAACTCACGTCCATTGAGCCGGCAATGCCATCCAACAATCTCATCCTCTGTCTTCCCTTTCTCCTCCTGCCTTCAATCTTTCCCAGCATCAGGGTCTTTTCCAATGAGTCAGTTCTTCATATCAGGTGGCCAAAGTATTAGAGTTTCATCTTCAGCATCAGTCCTTGCAATGAATATTCAGGACTGATTTCCTTTAGGATTGACTGGTTTGATCTCCCTGGAGTCCAAGGGACTCTCAGGAATCTTCTCCAACACTAAGTTCAAAAGCATCAATTCTTCCATGAACAGTATGAATAATATAAAATTAACAGATTAGTATAGCAGGCCCTAGGGATTAAGCAGTAGGAAAAAAGTGACAGAAATAAAAGTGAACATACCTGGAAATAAGTGACTTGAAGGAAAACAATCAAAATCTTCCTTTTTTATCATTTGAGCAACGAAGTTCTCATTTTGTGGTAGATAGATAACACAGTCCTCATTACTGAAAGAGCATAAAAATAAATTGAATACTTTTAAAAAGCAACACGGTTGGAAGATAACAGTGCTGTGTAAAAAACCATAACCAACACCAGTTTCTTCTTGGGAAGTCATTAAAACAATTGATTAGCATGTTTGATATTCTTTGGCATAAATTAGATTTTATTTTGCACAAATCTTGGCTGGAAATGAATTTGCAAATTAAAATATCTTCTAATGTAATTACACTGTCCTTCCATATAAATCATTTCAGAAATGAAAACTCTACTTTTAACAAGAAATGAATGCATATTCTTGGCAGAATTAAATGGATATCCAAGTAGAAACTGAAATGCATATGCAGTGTGGGCCACAAAATGGAAAAATATAGGATGCAGAGCATCTCTGCAAATGCTTGCTTTGAATATGAGTAGCTCTGCACATGACTATAGGCTAAGTTTGGTATGTCTGTCTTAAAAATCTGTTTATTTAACTTAGAGGAATCTTAGGAATTTTAATTTTTAAAAGTTGGGTTTGTTGCAAAACGTTTGTCCATCTGTTTCTTCTGAGCAGTTAAAAGCTTAAGATATATTTAAACAACATGACCAAACTAGATTTATAATATGGTAGGAATTGTGTCATGGTGGGATGTATGCTCAGGTTGGGATGAGTTTGAACTGTTTTGAATCCTGTTTGGTCACTTACTGACTGAGCACCCTCTGGCAATCCTCACCTCCAAGTAGGGAGTTCATCGTGAGGATAAAAAGATAGAATGGATGCAGAGTGCCTTGTTGCTGCTCTGATACCTAAAGTGTTCACGAAGTAGCATTTTTAAACTTCCATTTTGGGGAACTTACTAAAGAGGACTTCTTAGCTTCCCTAGTAGCTCAGTTGGTACAGAATCCATCTGCAATGCCAGAGACCCCTGTTTAATTCCTAGGTCAGGAAGATCCGCTGGAGAAGGGCTAGGCTACCCACTCTAGTATTCTTGGGCTTCCCTGGTGACTCAGCTAGTAAAGAATCCATCTGCAAGGTGGGGGACCTGGGTTCAATGCCTGGGTTGGGAAGATCTCCTAAAGAAGGAAAAGGCTACCAACTCCAGTATTCTGGCCTGGAGAATTCCAGAGTTCGACATGGCTGAATGACTTTCACTTTCGCTAGGACAAAGTGATTAAGTCACTCTTTTCTGTCAGACTCCTATGTACTGTGCTCTAAGTCTTAAAACAGTAAATATGGTTTAAATCTATCATCTTACATGACTTCTATTTATCCTGCCCATTCTATGTTCTATTTTCACCTCTTTTTTGCTTTTTTAATGAAAGTCACCAAGTTTTAATTCTAGTTTTTCCTCTGTTAGTCTGAAAGTTAGGTATTTTTTAACTCTAGAAATTATAAGTTAATTAGTACTTTTAAAACTCCAACAGGAAAATACAATCAATATGCTGTTATTTATCTATGCTTTTAATACTCTCTATACTTTAAACCCTTGGAGAGGGAATGGCAACCCACTTCAGTATTCTTGCCTGGAGAATCCCATGGACAAAGGAGCCTGGTAGGCTCCATGGGGTCACAAAGAGTCAATCATGACTGAGCGACTGTCATACTTTAAACCACAGGTTATTATTACTTTACATAATCAGTGTTCATTTAGATTTACCATCTATTTATGGTTCTCTTGGGAATTCTTTGCTTCCTGCATAGCTAACCTTCTAACTAATATCGTTTGCTTCTGCCCAAAAATATACTTAATTCCTAACTGAAGATCTACTGGTAGCAAATTCTCTAAATTTTTACCTTGTTGTTCAGTGTCCAACTCTTTGTGACCCCATGGACTACAACACACCAGGCTTCTCTGTCCTCTGCTGTCTCCTGGAGTCTGCTCTAATTCACGTCCATTGGGTTGCTGCCTAACAATGTCTTTATTTCATGTTCGATTCTGAAGGATATTTGTGGTAGGTGTAGACTTAAAAAAAAAAATTCTATTTAGTTTTGGTTCTGCTGAGTTTTCATTGCAGTGCGCAGGTTTCTCACTGTAGTGACTTCTTTTGTTGAGGAGGACAGGCTCTAGGCGAACATGCTTCAGTAGTTGCAGCATGCAGCCTCAGTAACAGTGGTTCCTGGATTCTACAGCACAGGCTCATTAATTATGATACACAGGCATAGTTTCTCCACGTGAACTCTTCCTGGACCAGGGATCAAACCCATGTCCCCTGCATTGCCACGTGGATTCTTATCCACTCTGTCATAGGAAGTCCTGAGTGTAGACTTCCTATGTTGGTCATTATTTTCTTTCTGCATATTGATTTCATAATTCTACTGCCCATTGATTTTTCTTGCTGCTGTGCTTTAATAATGGTATTAGTATACATTTTGCTTCTTTGAAGATAACCTATCCTTTTAAAAAAATACTGGTTGCTTTAGATTTTTCCTTTTTTTCCCCCCTGCAATTTCACTCACATGTCTAGATATAGATTTTTTTAAAATTTTAGCTTAATCAAAATCTAATGCTAAAATAATTCCTTTTCACAATATAGTTAGCATTATAAGATCATTCCTAGTTGCAAATACATGACTTGCAGAACACTAATTATAACCATAATTTTCTGCAACCCTAATATCCTCTACACTAAAAATGATTTCTGGGCTTATAAAATAAGGAAAGATGGAAATCTGTATTTATTTTACACCTATCTCTGTAAAACTCTGTGAGTTTAATGTTTACTACTTTTTTTTAGATTTTCCATTCCTATAGGTGTGAGATTAAAAACAAAGGGTGACTGCCCAAAGATTCAAAAGCAATTGAATGATTTTAATGAAGCTTTATTTGGGGGGGACTATCTAAAACCAGTTGGTCCTGAGAAAGAGGGGTATGAAAACAAACTGTTTTGAAGAACTTTAAAGTTTAAAAAGAATTCATTTGAATCAGTTCTGATGAGATGGATGAAACTGGAGCCGATTATACAGAGTGAAGTAAGCCAGAAAGAAAAACACCAATACAGTATACTAACACATATATATGGAATTTAGAAAGATGGCAATGACGACCCTGTATGCAAGACAGGAAAAAAGACGCAGCTGTGTATAACGGACTTTTGGACTCAGAGGGAGAGGGAGAGGGTGGGATGATATGGGAGAATGGCATTCTATCATGTATACTATCATGTAAGAATTGAATCGCTAGTCTATGTCTGACGCAGGATACAGCATGCTTGGGGCTGGTGCATGGGGATGACCCACAGAGATGTTATGGGGAGGGAGGTGGGAGGGGGGTTCATGTTTGGGAACACATGTAAGAATTAAAGATTTTAAAAACAAATAAATAAATAAATAAAAATAAAAAAAATAAAGTTTAATTTTAAATATTTTAAAATTATCCTGTGATTTGGTTTTGACCCAGCAGTTACTTAGACATATGTTATTTTTCTAAAAATTTGAAGACTTCTGTAGATGCCTTTTCATTATTGACTTTTAATTTATTTATGTTGTCATAGAAAATATTTCATTTGATTGCAGTCATTTGTAATTTAATGAGACTTATATTTTGGCCCAGCATATGGTGTATCTTGGTAAACATTCCAAGTGTGCTTGAAAAGAATGTATACTCTGTGGTTGTTGAATGTACTGTAGAATACTAAGAACACTTCTAGAATACTAGAAGTATCATTTAGGTCAAGTTGGTTAAATGCATTGTTCAAATCTTGTATAACCTTCCTGATCTTCATCTAGTTATGCTACCAATTAATTAAAGAGCAGTGTTTCAGTCTCCAAATATGACTATAGATTTTCTTTTCCCTTTGTTTCTGTCCATCTATACTTCATGTATTTTGAAGCTCTGTTATTAGGTGCATGAACATTTATGTCCTTTTAATAGGTAGATTCTCTTTATCATTATGAACTATTTCTATTTCTGCAATGCCTTTCGTCTTCAAGTCTGCATTGTCTGATATTAATATAATCATACCAGTTTTCTTATTATTAGTATTTGCATCCTTTCCCTATCCTTTCCCTTTAAGAATGTGCAGCATATTGTTGGATCTTGGTTTTCATCTAGTCAGGTGGTTCTCAATCAGGGATGATTTTTAAAAATTAATTATTAATTTTAATTGGAGGCTAATTACTTTACAACATTGTGGTAGTTTTTGCCATACATTGACATGAAACAGCCAGGGGTGTACATGTTCCCTGGTCCCAAACCCCTCTCCCATGTCCCTCTGGGACATCCCATTGGGTTGTCCCAGTGCACCAGCTTTGAGTGCCCTGTTTTATGCATCGAACTTGGACTGGTCATCTATTTCACATATGGTAATATACATGTTTCAATGCTATTCTCTCAAATCATCCCACTTTCACCTTCTCCCACAGAGTCCAAAAGTCTTTTCTTTATATCTGTGTCTCTTTGCTATCTCGTAAATAGAGTTGTCATTACCATCTTTCTAAATTCCATATATATATGTTAATATACTGTATTGGTGTTTTTCTTTCTGACTTTCTTCACTCTGTATAATAGGCTCCATTTTCATCCACTTCATTAGAATTAACTCAAATGCATTCTTTTTGATAGCTGAGTAATATTCCATTGTATTTATGTACCACATCTTTCTTATCCATTCATCTGCTGATGGACATCTAGGTTGCTTCCATGTCCTAGCTATTGTAAACAGTGCTGCAATGAACATTGAGGTACATGTGTCTCTTTCAATTCTGGTTTCCTTGGTGTGTATGCCCAGCAGTGGGATTGCTGGGTCGTATGGCAGTTCTGTTTTCAGTTTTTAAGGGATCTCCACACTGTTCTCCACAGTGACTGTACTAATTTGCATTCCCACCAACAGTGTAAGAGGGTTCCCTTTTCTCCATACACTCCAGCATTTATTGTGTGTAGACTTTTGATAGCAGCCATTCTGACTGGTGTGAGATGGTACCTCATTGTAGTTTTGATTTGCATTTCTTTGATAATGAGTGATGTTGAGCATCTTTTCATGTGTTTGTTAGCCATCTGTATGTCTTCTTTGGAGAAATGTCTGTTAAGTTCTTTGGCCCATTTTTTGATTGGGTCATTTATTTTTCTGATATTGAGCTGCATGAGCTGCTTGTATATTTTTGAGATGAATTCTTTTTCAGTTGCTTCGTTTGCTATTATTTTCTCCCATTCTGAAGGCTGTCTTTTTGCCTTGCTTATAGTTTCCTTCATTGTACAAAAGTTTTTAAGTTTAATTAGGTCCCATTTGTTTATTTTTGCTTTACCTCCATTATTCTGGGAGGTGGGGTCATAGAGGATCTTGCTGTGATTTATGTCAGAGTGATTTGCCTATGTCTTCCTCTAGGAGTCTTATAGTTTTTGGTCTTACATTTAGATCTTTAATCCATTTTGAGTTTTTTTTTTGGTGTATGGTGTTAGAAAGTGTTCTAGTTTCATTCTTGGTGGTGGTTGACCAGTTTTCCCAGCACACTTGTTAAAGAGATTGTCTTTTGTCCATTGTATATTTTTGCTTCCTTTGTCAAAGATTAAGTGTCCATAGGTGTGTGGATTTATCTCTGGGCTTTCTATTTTGTTCCATTGATCTATATGTCTGTCTTTCTGTCAGTACCATACTGTAGCTTTGTAGTGTAGTCTGAAGTCAGGCAGGTTGATTCCTCCAATTCCATTCTTCTTTCTCAAGATTGCTTTGACTATTTGAGGTTTTTTATGTTTCCATACAAATTGTGAAATTATTTGTTCTAGTTCTGTGAAAAATACCATTGGTAGCTTGATAGGGATTGCGTTGAACCTATAGATGGCTTTGAGTAGTATACTCATTTTCGCTATATTGATTCTTCCAATTCATGAGCATGGTATATTTCTCCATCTATTTGTGTCATCTTTGATTTCTTTCATCAGTGTTTTGTAGTTTTCTATATATATAGGTCTTTTGTTTCTTTAGGTAAATTTATTCCTAAGTATTTTATTCTTTTTGTCGCAATGGTGAATTGGTGAATGGAATTGTTTCCTTAATTTCTCTTTTTGTTTTCTCATTGTTAGTGCATAGGAATGCAAGGAATTTCTGTTTATTAATTTTATATCCTGAAACTTAACTGTATTCATTGGTTAGCTCTAGTAATTTTCTGGTGGTGTCTTTAGGGTTTCTATGTAGAGGATCATGTCATCTGCAAACAGTGAGAGTTTTACTTCTTCTTTTCTAATCTGGATTCCTTTTATTTCTTTTTCTTCTCTGACTGCTGTGGCTAAAACTTCCAAAACTATGTTGAATAGTAGTGGTGAGAGTGGGCACCCTTGTCTTGTTCCAGACTTTAGGGAAAATGCTTTCAATTTTTTGCCATTGAGGATAATGTTTGCTGTGGATTTAACTGTGTAGCTTTTATTATGTTGAGATATGTTCCTTCTATGCCTGCTTTCTGGAAGTCTTTTTTATCATAAATGGGTGTTGAATTTTCTCAAATGCTTTCTCTGCATCCGTTGAGATAATCATATGGTTATTTTTCAATTTGTTAATGTGTATCACATTGATTGATTTGCAAATATTGAAGAATTCTTTCATCCCTGGGATAAAGCCCACTTGGTCATGATGTATGATTTTTTAAATATGTTGTTGGATTCTGTTTGCTAGAATTTTGTTGAGGATTTTTGCATCTATGTTCATCAGTGATATTGGCCTGTAGTTTTTTTGTGGTATCTTTGGTTTTGGTATTAGGGTGATGGTAGCCTCATAGAATGAGTTTGGCAGTTTACCTTCCTCTGCAATTTTCTGGAAGAGTGTGAGTAGGATAGGTGTTAGCTCTTCTCTACATTTTTGGTAGAATTCACCTATGAAGCCATCTGGTCCTGGGCTTTTGTTTGTTGGGAGATTTTTTATTACAGTTTCAATTTCCGTGCTTGTGATGGGTCAGTTAAAATTTTCTGTTTCTTCCTGGTTCAGTTTTGGAAGGTTATAATTTTCTAAGAATTCATCCAATTCTTCCAATTTGTCCATTTTAGTTGCTGATAGTAGTCTCTTATGATCCTTTGTATTTCTGTGTCTGTATTTCTGTGTTGTGATTTCTCCATTTTCATTTCTAACTTTGTTGATTTGATTCTTCTCCCTTTTTTTCTTGATGAGTCTGGCTAATGGTTTGTCTATTTTATTTATCTTCTCAAAGAACCAGCTTTTAGTTTTGTTGATTTTTGCTATAGTCTCCTTTGTTTCCTTTTCATTTATTTCTGCCCCAATTTTATGATTTCTTTCCTTCTACTAACCCTGAGAGTGAAAGTGAAGTTGCTCAGTTGTGTCTAACTCTTTGTGATCCCATGGACTGTAGCCCACCAGGCTCCTCCATCCATGGAATTTTCCAGGCAAGAGTACTGGAGTGGATTGCCATTTCCTTCTGCAGGGGATCTTCCTGACCCAGGGATTGAACCTGGGTCTCCTGCATTGCAGACAGATGCTTTACTGTCTGAGCCGCCAGGGAACTAACCCTGGGGTTCTTCATTTCTTCTTTTCCTAGTTGCTTTAGGTGTAAAGTTAGGTTATTTATTTGATTTTTCTCTTGTTTCTTTAGGTAAGCTTGTATTGCTAGGAACCTTCCTCAGCACTGCTTTTACTGTATCCGTAGGTTTTGGGTTGTATTTTCATTTTCATTTGTTTTTATGCATATTTTTATTTCCTTTTTGATTTCTTACACGATTTGTTGGTTATTCAAAAACGTGTTGTTTAGCCTCCATATATTTGTATTTTTAATAGTTTTTTCCTGTAGTTGACATCTAATCTTACCACACTGTGATCAGAAAAGATGCTTGAAATGATTTCAATTTTTTTGAATTTACCAAAGCTAGTTTTATGACCCAGGATGTGATCTATCCTGGAGAATGTTACATGTGCACTTGAGAAGAAGATGAAATTCATTGTTTTGGGGTGATATGTAACATAGATATCAATTAGGTCTAACTGGCCCATTGTATCAGTTATCTGTTGTGTTTCCTTGCTAATTTTCTGTTTGGTGGATCTATCCATAGGTGTGAGTGGGGTATTAAAGTCTCCCACTATTATTTAAGATACTGTTAATTTCCCCTTTCATACTTGTTAGCATTTGCCTTATGCATTGAAGTGCTCCTATTTATTTGGGTGCATATATATTTATAATTGTTACATCTTCTTCTTGGATTGATCTGTTGATCATTATGTAGTGTCTTTTTTGTCTCTTTTCATGGTCTTTATTTCAAAGTCTATTTTATCTGATAGGAGTATTGCTACTCCTGCTTTCTTTTGGTCTCCATTTGCATGAAATATCTTTTTCCAGCCCTTCACTTTCAGTCTGTATGTGTCCCTTGGTTTGAGGTGGGTCTGTTGTAAACAGAATATACAGGGGTCGTGTTTTTGTATCCATTCAGCCTGTCTTTGTCTTTTGGTTGAGGCATTCAACCCATTTACATTTAAGGTAAATATTGATAAGTGTGATCCCATTGCCATTTACTTTGGTGTTTTGGGTTCGATTTTGTAAACCTTTCTGTGTTTCGTGTCTAGAGAAGATCCTTCAGCGTTTATTGAAGAACTGGTTTGGTGGTGCTGAATTCTCTCAGCTTTTGCTTGTCTGTAAATGTTTTGATTTATCCTTCATATCTGAATGAGATCCTTGCTGGGTACTGTAATCTAGGTTGTAGGTTTTTCCCTTTCATGACTTTAAGTATGTCCTGCCATTCCGTTCTGGCCTGAAGAGTTTCTATTGAAAGATCAGCTGTTACCCTTATGGGGAGCCCTTTGTGTGTTACTTGTTGCTTTTCCTTTGCTGCATTTAATATTTGCTCTTTGTGTTTGATATTCATTAGTTTGATTAATATGTGTTTTGGAGCATTCTGCCTTGGGTTTATCCTATTTGGGGCTCTCTGGGTTTCTTGAACTTGGGTGGCTATTTCCTTCCCCATCTTAGGGAAGTTTTCAGCTATTATCTCCTCAAGTATTTTCTCATGCCCTTTCTTCTTCTGGGACACCTATAATTCAAATGTTGGGGTGTTTAACATTGTCAATCAGGGGTGATTTTGTCCTTCAGGGCACATTTGGAAATACCTGGAGAAAATTTTTGTTGTCACAACTGAAGGGAAAGGAATGGTGTTTCTGGTATCTAGTAGGTAGAGGTTACAGATGCTACTAAATATCCTGCAGTGAGCCTACTGCAACAAAGACTTATGTGGTCCAAAATGTTAACTGCTGAGCTTTCTCTAGTTGCAGTGAGCTGGGGCTACTCTTCATCATGGCTTCTCACTGGAGAGCACTGACCCTCGCCCAGAGGGTTTTAGTAGTTGTGGCACATGAGCTCTAAAACACAAAGAAGTTGTGGCACAGGAATTGAACCAGTGTCCCCCGCATTGCAAGGTGGACTCAAGCACTGGACCACCAGGGAAACCCAAATCTCTTTTAATTGAAGCCATTAGTTTATTTACATTCAATATACTTATCAATGGGAAAGCCTTGGTGGCTCAGGGGTAAAGAATCCACCTATCAATGCAGGTTCCATTCCTGGGTTGGGAAGATCCCCTAGAGAAGGAAATGGCATCCCACTCCAGTATTGTTGCCTGGAAAATCCCACAGACAGAGGAGCCTGGTGGGCTAGGGCTCTAGTCCATGGGGTCCCAGAGTCAGATAAAATTTAGCAGCTAAACAACAATACTTATCAATAAGGTTCATTTTAAATTTGCTATCTCACTAGTTGTTTTCTATTTTTCTTAATGGTTCTCTGTTCTTTCTTTCCTACTTTCTTTAGAATCAAATATATATGTGTGTGTGTGCACATAGATACATTTACTATTCTATTTTATCTCCTCTATTGGCTTTTTAACATATACCTCATTTTAATACAATTATCCTCTTCAGTTCAGTTCAGTCGCTCAGTCATGTCTGACTCTTTGTGACTCCATGAACTGCAGCACGCCAGGCCTCCCTGTATATCACCAACTCCTGGAGTTTACCCAAACCCATGTCCATCAAGTTGATGATGCCATCCAACCATCTCATCCTCTGTCATCCCCTTCTCTTCCTGCCCTCAATCTTTACCAGCATCAGAGTCTTTTCCAATGAGTCAGCTCTTCATATCAGGTGGCCAAAGTATTGGAGTTTCAGCTTCAACATCAGTCCTTCCAATGAACATCCAGGACTGATCTCCTTTAAGATGGACTGGTTGGATCTCCTTGCGATCCAAGAGACTCACAAGAATCTTCTCCAACACTACAGTTCAAAAGCATCAATTCTTCAGCACTCAGCTTTCTTTATAGTCCAACTCTCACATCCATACATGACCACTGGGAAAATCATAGCCTTGACTAGAGGGACCTTTGTTGGCAAAGTAATGTTGTGATTAGTGCTGTAATTAAAACTGCTTTTTAATACGCTGTCTAGGTTGGTCATAACTTTCCTTCCAAGGAGTAAGCGTCTTTTAATTTCATGGCTGCAATCACCATATGCAGTGATTTTGGAGCCCAGAAAAATAAAATTAGCCACTGTTTCCGCCGTTTCCCCATCTATCTGCCATGAAGCAATGGGACCAGATGCCATGATCTTCGTTTTCTGAATGTTGAGCTTTAAGCAAACTTCTTCATTCTCCTCTTACACTTTCATCAAGAGGCTCTTTAGCTCCTCCTCACTTTCTGCTATAAGAGTGGTGTCATCTGTATATCTGAGGTTGTTGATATTTCTCCCAGCAGTCTTGATTCCAGCATGTGCTTCCTCCAGCCCAGTATTTCTCATGATGTACTCTGCATATAAGTTAAATAAGCAGGGTGAGAATATACAGCCTTGACGTACTCCTTTTCCTATTTGGAACTAGTCTGTTGTTCCATGTCCAGTTCTAACTGTTGTTTCCAGACCTGCAGGAATGTTTCTCAAGAGGCAGGTCAGGTGGTCTGGTATCCCCATCTCTTTCAGAATTTTCCACAGTTTGTTGTGATCCACACAGTCAAAGGCTTAGGCATAGTCAATAAAGTAGAAATAGATGTTTTTCTGGAACTCTCTTGCTTTTTCGATGATCCAACGGATGTTGGCAATTTGATCTCTGGTTCCTCTGCCTTTTCTAAAACTAGCTGGAACATCTGGAAATTCACGGCTCATGTATTGCTAAAGCCTGGCTTGGAGAATTTTGAGCATTACTAGTATGTGAGATGAGTGCAATTGTGCAGTATTTTGAGCATTCTTTGGCATTGCCTTCCTTTGGGATTGGAATGAAAACTGACCCTTTCCAGTCCTTTGGCCACTGCTGAGTTTTCCATATTTGCTGGCAGGTTGAGTGCAGCACTTTCACAGCATCATCTTTCAGGATTTGAAATAGCTCAACTGGAATTCCATCACCTCCACTAGCTTTGTTCATAGTGATGCTTCCTAAGGCCCACTTGACTTCACATTCCAGGATGTCTGGCTCTAGGTGAGTGATCACACCATTGTGATTATCTGGGTCGTGAAGATATTTTTTGTACAGTTCTTCTGTGTTTTCTTGCCATGTTTGCAACTTCCTTTAATGGGAGAATCTGCTCCCATCATCTTATAAATATTTTCATATTTGATAAATCCTTATGTAACCAATCTCCCATCATCATCTCTCCCAGTCCCTGGTGTGGAAGCCCTCCTTAGTCTATGCCACATCGGTCCTCTTTGTGATTCCTGCTATACATTCTGACACCTCCTGCTAGGGACTGACCCCTGACCCCCAAGTGCCATCCAGTGATTTAAAATTTTCTGGTACATTTATTAGTAGTCCTAGAATCATCTATTTGGCTTGAAAATTCATGTGTGTTAGTAATCTACAAGTCTGTCTTGACTGCTTACTCTTGATAAAGAATCCAGTTCCTTCCCTCTTTTGGTCTGTATTATGTATATAAGAACAGTGTAAAGTGTAATTGGTGTCTGTGTAGACATAGCATGCCTTTCATTCTAGGTTCTGCCTGCAATGCAGGATACCCTGGTTTGATTCCTGGGTCAGGAAGATATCTGCTGAAGAGAAGGGATAGGCTACCCACTCCAGTATTCTTGGGCTTCCCTTATGGCTCAGCTGGTAAAGAATCCGCCTGCAACGTGGGAGACCTGGGTTGGGAAGATCCCCTGGAGAAGAGAACGGCTACCTACTCCAGTATTCTGGCCTGCAGAATTCCATGGACTGTATAGTCTATAGGGTCACAAAGATTCTAGGTGGTTAGGGTGAAGGTCTTACCCTTAATCCCCTTAATTACCCAGAATCCCCCACAAATTGAACTGAGTCAGAGCTGAGCCAAAGGTTTAATTAGATTGAGTTCACCTTCAGTTAGCCTAGTTCATAAACTCCCAAGCCTCATCTGCTGAGATAGCCAGTGATTTCATCTTTTTAGTGTTTGAACTAAAAATTGTTTGAAAATGTCCATTTTACATAGTTTGCATTCAAATTTGTTCCAACAGTGGCAATTAAGTGTGATGGGCAAAGCTGCATGAATTTTTTTCACTTACAAGGCCCTCCTCCACTGCCACTTCCTTGACAAAATTCCAGGGAAAGGGGGAAGAATTATGCAAGCAGTTACTGCCCTTGCAGACCCGTCTCACAAGCCCATAGTGTTGTCAAGTTTAGCTGGTTTCCTCTTTCCTGCAAAATCTCCCAGTCCTTGGCAGCTCCAATTCTAACACATACCATTAAGATGTGGGGAATAGGGGGAATCTAAAGCTGAGTGCCAAAGAATTGATGCTTTTGAACTGTGGTGTTGAAGACTCGAGAGTCCCTTGCAATGCAAGGAGATCCAACCAGTCCATCCTAAAGATCAGTCCTGGGTGTCCTTTGGAAGGAATGATGCTAAAGCTGAAACTCCAGTACTTTGGCCACCTCATGCGAAGAGTTGACTCATTGGAAAAGACCCTGATGCTGGGAGGGATTGTAGGCAGGAGAGGGGGACGACAGGATGAGATGGCTGGATGGCACCACTGACTCGATGGACATGAGTTTGGGTAAACTCTGGCAGTTGGTGATGGACAGGGAGGCCTGACGTGCTGCAAATCATGGGGTCGCAAAGTCACACACGACTGAATGACTGAACTGAACTGATTGCCAGACCAGAGATTTCAGCACACCTCCAGAAGACAGAATGGATACAAGAGTATGAACTGGGTGGCAGAGAAAAGCAAACAGTAGCCTAGCAGCCTGGCAAAAGATGTCCCTGGGGAGGTGTGTCTGAGCAGCCAAGTACAACTCCAAGGCGGCTTCAGCATCAGAGACTGCTGGAAAATTAAGGAAGCAGCTGAGAAATGAAGTTGGTATTAGAATAATTAATAACAAGGTCTTTTAGATCTTGTTAGCAATTAGATCAACTAATTGCTGATCTTCCTTATACTTACATTCTTATAGTGGTGATGGTGTGGTTGCTAAGTTGTGTCCAACTCCTGTGATCCCATGGAGTGGAGCCTGGTAGGCTCCTCTGTCCATGCGATTTCCTAGGCAAGAATACTGGATTTGGGTTACCATTTCCTTCTTCAGGGGATCTTCCTGACCCAGGGATCAAACCCATGTCTCCTGCTTTGCAGGCAGGTTCTTTACTGCTGAACCACAGGGAAAGCCCTATGTGCTTATAGCCAGGTGTTTACCCCCTTGACAAAATATGCAAACAGTTCTCCAAGGGCATGTAGATATTTATACCTGAGTAAAACCTTGTTTTGGTATGTGAGAGTCCCACAGTATAAAATCTGGCTTAAAGCTCAGTTTGAGACACAGTTTCTTAGCCAGCCATAGCTGTGTCATTTGGGGAGAGTTACTTAAGTTCATTTCCTCAGCTTCCTTTTATTCATAAAAGTATATCCATCATAAAAAGTGGTTGTAAGTATTTAATAAAATCATGTACACAGAAGTGCTTAGCACAGTGACTAGAACATAATAAACATTCAATAGATGATAGCCATTGACATTTTTATTGTTACTGATCAATTAGTTGTTTTACGTGGAAAGGGGGAAAAGAAGCCAGAGGTTAGGTTTTGGAAAAAATATAGCAGTATCTCTTCTAATTAGGTAGAAGAGAAATATGTGAGAATGGGTATGAATGCATGTGGATGTATAATAGATTACAAATCAAAATCCCCACCCCACTTTCCTCACCAATACCTAATTGTGTAGAACAAGAAATCAATATGCATTAGGATTCCAAAGAACCTAGGAATACCTATTTTAAAATTGCCTTAAGATGGTACCCACCTGAAATTCCATCAGTATGCAAACAAAATTATTTATATAGAGAAAATCCACTGTGTTGTTTGCGTTTCCAAGACATGACAAAGGATTTTTTTAAAATATTCTGTATAGAATACCATTAACATTGAAAGTTGTGCTCAAAGAACCTAGTGCAAGAGTAAAACTGCTTTCAAGTCTTGTGATTTACACTAATTAATCAAATATTGCTCAGTATGTTGGTATGTTTTAATATAAAAATATTTTTAATTCACATGGAGTAAACATTGCATAAGGAGATATGCCATGTTCCTCACTTACCCTGCCACACCGATTTAAAACTGATTAAGAGTTCTAGGTCCAGACCAAATAGCAACAACAAAAGTTTACTAAACTTGTCCACTTGTTCTTAATTAAGTTCATAGTTAAAAAAAATAATATTGTGAAGTCATCACAAAAGATGACTGGCCAATTCAATTTTTAAATCAATCAAAAGGGTTTTTACATATTAAAAAAGCTTTGCAATCAGCCTACAGTGTTCAGTTTTAAATCAGCTTTAGTCTAAGTAATAGTTCCTAAAAAACATAAATGTAAATGTTTATCAACAAAATAGCTGCTCAAAATAATTGCTGGTTAAATTTCATTCTTTCATACTTTATGAAATGTAACTATTGAGGATATGCCAAAGATGAGATGATTTTAGTTTTCTTAGCTTGTCATTAAACTGCTTATGTTCAGAGGCCCCCTCCCCCCTTTTTTTTTCTCCTGATTTTACAATCTAGTAGTTACTGACAGGCACAGGCAAATGCTTTCTTTGTTCATCAGACTGTCTTCTAATAATTTCCATCTGTGATAAATCTCCAATCTGTCTACTGGAGGACATGATGAAAAGGGACTCAACCTTGAAAGAGCTACTTTTTGGTGATAATCAGGTATGTTTTCAATCAAACCTATCTTAAAGTTTTTCCTTCGCTAATCTGATCCTTATTGCTCTTTAACTACAAAAGTGATATTTGTTTTCCTTTCACTGATGCTGTAATTGTCTTTGGTAACTGTTAACAATGAGGATCTTGAAATCATACCCACTTAAAGTAAAACTGTTAAGAAAATGTAATAATTTACAATCGGATTATTCCAATTCCTCCTTATGAATCTAAATTCATTCACTCAGTTAAACATATTTTTAAAATACCTCCTATAATAAGCAAGGCACTCTTCTGGGTAACTATATGAGAAATATCAAGATGTGTAAGCCTTTGCTTGAAAAGAGACGACAGTCTAGTATCTTCCAATACAGATGTTAAAAAGTGCTCACAGATTTAACTCCTTTGAGCATTTACTATCAAATATACTTAATCACATGCTTAAAATTAAGCCATTTTCTTATGACATATATAATATTAACATCACCTGTGGAAAGGTAATGTAGAACATTGCCTTGAAAGAGATTAGGATCTAAATGTGAAAGAATACCTATAAAAAATGCAGTACCCCCAAATCAGTAAACATTTAAGCCAAAAGTTACAAACAAAATGTATAGTTACAAATAGACTTTAATGAAGATTCTAGTTCAAAAGAATTCTATCCACCAATGCATTAAATATAAATGCATTTTAATTAGCAATGTAGCTTTTAAAAAGTGTATAACTTATGAAAACACTGTTCATAAAAATTGTTTCCTGAAAAAGGTCTTTTCTCTAGAATTTCATATTAAGAGGAGGGAGATAGAAAGCTATACAAAAAAAGATAAATCCAAATGTCCCAGAAGAGTTTAGTCAGAGCAAATTAAAACAAATTTTGAATGAAATTTTTTTTTAAAAAAGATGTTTTTAGACTTTTTTGTGTGTGGTTTTTAACAAGGTACTACACAAGGAAACAAGTCAATAGTATGTTGAAAAACATCTCCACATTATCTATTACTTTTAGTGGCATGGTAAAATTGTGCCCTTTCATAATTTCTATCACTTTAACTCCTTCCTAAACATACGATATAAAAAACAAGAGGCCACAAGAAAATTAGTCTCATTGTCACATCTGTATTTGAATCCTAAGGTAAAAGTAAGCAATTATCTTTCCTGTAATTTTCCTTCTCCAAACTGTCACTTTGTTTCATCAAAGTTACTAAGTAGGCTCAAATCACATTTTTAGCCCAGAGCTTTTTCAGTTGTACTTTATAGAAAATATATATCAAAGCATTAGCTTTGTGGTTGTAAAAATGTCTGCTACCTTTTGAATGTCATTTTTAGCAAAATCTTAGTTTCACTTTATAAAGAATGCCGGATATACTTTTATATTTGGCTTTTTCAGAGTAAAGGGATATGCTTTAGTTAAAGCTCATTTGCTCAACACTGGCTCAGAATTTAAAAGGTGGTTTTACTTAACGTTGATTAAACTTTTGTAGCTGTAAGCTCATAATTTTAACACTTGGCTTGTCTGCTATGCTATTTCTGAGTAGTAGTGAAACACTATACTATTTCATTTGGATGATGATATAAATATGTAACCAAATATTAGAAAATTTCAAATTGACCTACTAACCATACACTCTAATACATACTTGCATGTTTTTTGACTAACCTTTTTAATATACTAAAATATTCAATAACTACTGTTTGCAAATTATGTGAAAAATTAATTTTTGACAAAATTTTATTCATAGCATTAGGAAAATCATACTCAAAACACAGAAATAATCAGACTATATAATAACGCTGCATAGATAGTGGTATACAAGTTCCCTGATGCTAAGTGACTTCTTCCTAACTAGAACTGCTATATTCAAGTCACAAGTAGAAAATGGTAGCGGCATTATTTCCTCTCTCTGAGGTTGGAAGAAATGGCTTTTATGGTGAGAAATTACACTGTTTAAACAGCAAAGATTAGAGTATCCTCCAATTTAAATCTATTCCCTTCGTGTTATTTCTCAGAGATGAAAACTTAGAATGTTAGGATTATTAGAAAGGAATAGGACGTAAATTACCTTTTAGGAGATAGCCCGATCCATGCCTGTTTTACTTGGATAAAACACTTAAGTTTTAAAAATTACAACCACACCATTATGCTTAACTGAAATTACCAGTATGAATACTTTTTTACATAATACATTACAGGTATACAAGAAAAAAAAAAAACGACCCTGTTTCCAATCCTTTGACCTCAAGTAGAAAAAAGTGTTACCACTAATGGGGATCTGAAAAATTGTTTCCATGACACAGCAGTAACTCTACAGAGAACAAAATCATTTCTCAGTACTGAAAGTAGCCTAAATCAATGACGAATGGCTACATTTCTTTCATAAAATTACATTTTGAAAGGGAAGACAATTTATTTGGGAGGAATTTGTAGCTGAAAACATTTTTATTAAGAAAACATTGTTACCCTGAGAAAGACTTAAAATTGCCAGTGCTTTCAGAGGCTCCCAGCAAGGCATGAAGAAGCACGTTGTAGGCTCTAGTTTCTTACAGTTACCTATATGAAGAATGTTTTTACCTAAACAGTGCTTTGGGCTTCTCTGTGATACTGGTAACAGGTCACAGCCAAGTGTCTAAATGTGACGTATGATAAGCAAATTTTACATATTCATTTTAAGCAGACTTCTTCCTTTTCCCTTTTCTGAGAGTGAGTCTGAAATTCTTCAACTGGTTTTGGACTCAAACCTATTGTTCACAAAAATAATCTTCTGTAAGCAAACTGGTAGTTTTCTTATAACAGTAAACAAGTTGTCTGGTTTACATTCTCTAATCTATGCCTAGAAAATAAGGCATTGATAATTCTTCATTGGCCACTGCAGGGCAGAGACAAGTCTTCTTTCTAATCAGAGGCATATGCAAACATTCCTCAAAGTGCATTGTTATTATTTTTTAACATCTCTTATGCATTGACAAAGTCAACATTTTGACTCCCTATATACTTTTAGTATAAAATGCTTACTCCCAACTCCTTACACATACCATAATTACTTGAGAAAAGACAAAATAAGATCAGCTACAGAAGTAGCAAGATATTTTTTACAAATAAAAATACAATATACAAAAAATGGCAAGTTAGTGATAAATGGTAGAATAAACTCTCAATAATATTCCACTTTGGGCTCCAAATTAAGATTTGACGAGTTTGAAGCCTTGTCCTGTATCCAGCACAGCAGGAAGAAACCAACTCATTTTTAATCTTTTCAAGCACCTGAAACAAGTCTTGCAGATCCAAAACAGGTTCAGACCACACAACCAATTTGCCAAATGCACCAGTGGATATGTAATGCGAGGAAAGTAGAGCATCCAGTGCTTGGCCACATCGCTTCCTGTTGGCAGGTGTAGTGTGTAGTCACTCCACCGTTTTGACACGCCATATACTGCTTTCACTCTGCGTCCCTTTTCAGTCCAGCAGATGTTATTAGTGGTGTTGCAGTTATATTCTACCCAGTCTTTTGTGAAGTCACCCAGCTGCGGTGGGTCAGCTTCTTCGATATCTATTGTCTTTGTCATCTCTGCTCCTTGCACTGCAATATACTGGTCGTTGATTTTTCTTACTTCTTTCACCCAAGGAGTTGAATTCTCACTGTCTAATATGATAATAAGTCGGGAACAGAAGGAACCATTCTTTTCTCGCCACCATTCTAAAAGTGTGTCAAGGCGTAGTATGTCGCCACCTGTGAACAAAAGAAAGTTCAGTAGAGTAAGAATTTAAGTGTCTTACTAAAAATACTCTTTTGTCTTGAGTGTATTGTCTTTAAGTTTTTAAAGTTAAATATGTAAGAAAAAAGAGGGTGCCTTCTTTTCAAAGTATCTTTTCAGAAGAATTTTCAGAAACAGAAAATAGACTTTCAACTTCAAGTAAAAACCAAACCAAAAAAACTAAAAAATCCAATCATCCTGTTCTTTACATTAAAGAGATATGCTATGATTAAAAAAATGCTATGATAAAATAAGAAAATTATTTAATAAAGGTAAATTTGGTAAAAAGAAATTATACAGAAAAGCTAATATTCTACATTGGGCAGCAAACTATGATTTGTGGTCATATCTAGCCTGCCACTAGTTTTGCATGGCCTGAGAGGTTAAGAGCTGATTTTACATTTTTAAATGGTGTAAAAAATTTTTTTGAGAAGTTTGTGATGTAAAAATTACAGGAAATTTAAATTTCATGTTTCTATAAATGTATATGACTGCTTTTATTCTACAAAAAGCTAAGTATAGTTGCAAGAGGGACTTTATGGCCTACCAAGTCAAAAATACCTGATCCTTACAGAAAAAGTTTGCTTACCCCTGTTCTACATCTCTGATAAATTGTTAACTTATCCTCATATGTGGGTACCCACTAGATAAAAACACTCACCCTCCTAGGAACAAGAGTTTGAACTGGTTTGTTTTTAAAATCAATTTTATACCTCAAAACAAGAAAGGATTAAAAAAAACATATACCAGAAATTTCTAAGGTAAAAATATTTCTGACCTAGAAAGCTGTCTTACAGCTACTCATTACACATTTTGTTCATATTGTATGGGTTGTTTTTTTTTTTTGCATTAAAAATTTAAATATACTGTATTAAAATCTGATCATTTAATTTTTAGTACTCCATTAAAATTTGTGTCCCAGGCATCTGCCATTCTCACCTCATTCTAGTTCTGGCTCTGTCTCAAATGGTATACTAATCCAATCCTTCCAATTCTAGCAATTTATCCTAAGAAAGGGCAGGGATGTGGACAAAAATAACATATAAAGATCATCTTCCCACTGCTACCTCAGACAGTGTAAAATCTGAAACAACTGAGGGAATGGAAATAATTATAACCTTATGAGAGAGTTTTATCATAAATCATATTTATAAAGAAATTTTAATGACAAAATATCTATGATATTAGGAGAAAAAGCATGACATAGAAGTATATCTACAAAGATAATAGCAATATTTTTATATAATAAATAATATATAATAAAATAATAAAAATAATAGCAATATTGTCTGGGTATTTTTATTTCAGGTGGGTTTTGCTATACTTTTTTGTATCTTTGAAAATTTTTACAGTTATTTTTATAATTAGAAGAAAGTTTTAACATGTTACAATTTACTAATACAAGCTCCAACAACCTAGCTCCAGAATAGGTATTTCTACCAAAAGCAACCATCTTCTTTGCTAAACTATCAAAATGACAATACTGGAGAGACAGAATCTTTTAGAATTTGGATTCTATCAGTAATATGATCCATAAAAACAGAGCATATATCATATCCTTATTCACCAGACTGTGACAATGCAAAAATTGTTTTTCATGTATTACTAATATACTGCTTCACAGAGACCTCTATTAGGTACCTTTTTAAAAGGATCAAGCTCACTTTTCATTATTTCCACTTTTATTAAACTTCTCTGAAGAGGACATCATAGATTATATGAATTATTATACGAATTCCATCTGCCAGTAAACATTGTCTAACTTGCCTTCTACAACTATTTCAATAAAGATTCTGTAGCACATGCTACACTAATTCTTATACACATGCTCTTTAGACATTAGCAAGAAATTTAAAGCAGCATTAAAGCCCTTTATACTAATTCTCTTGCCTTGTTTTGCTCTGCTTTCTCCTATGAAAAGGTTCTATGTCAAATTTGGCTTTTGGCCCAGATGTAAAGTACTTACATTTATCTCAGTAACGTTTATCTGATGCTGTTTAAGTAATTGAGAATGTTTTTAAAGACTTTATCTGTGATAAACTGCTTTTAGCTTAAATAGATTGTTTAATTTGTCTCTCTTGTCATTACTAAATTGTTTTTTAACCCTCAAGCAAAGAGGCAAAGATACTAGGTTCCACATTATGAAGTCCTATAAGTGTAAGACGACTACATATTCTGAGAAGTACTGTGAGTAAAGATATGGGTTAAGGAGCACACACAGATTTTTCTCACAGTGAGTTCTGGACCTACTCTTAACCTCAAGCAAAATCTAATCCTGATGCTTCCTATCTAAAGGTTTTAAGAAAAAAAATTTTTTAAAGAAAACTGTTTGTTTATTAATAAATTCTCAGACTTCGCATGCACGCAGAGCTTAGAGTTCTTTGTCACTCAGACTGGAATGGAAAGCATTTTCTTCAGAGCAGGGGTGCTCAATAACATTTCTGAGAAAGAATCAACATCTGGGGCTGTTTCAGGCAGGCCAAGGGAAGGAACTGATTGGAAACAGGATTCATTCTCTGGGCCTGGTTTAACCTGCAAGTGAGCCAGGTGCCTCAGGCCAGCGGGGAGTACATGGTTGCTGAATTATGGGGCAAAGCCTAGCCCTCCTGGGGAAGGTAAGGCCTGTTAACGTATGCTTTCTCCACTGTTTTGTTCTACGTTTACAATAAAGTGTCTCACAGAGAAAAATTACACATACAGGAACAAGTCTTCTTGGCTAATACTAGAATTCTGTAGTGGTCTACTTATGCCATCTTTATAATATTTTTTAATGTATAATATTGTAGAAGGTAACTACTAGACATTTATTTACCTAAACTATAACCCTACTTTAAAGTATCTTCATAAATTATTCTCAATTCACAGTGAAGGAAAACATAAGAACACTGACATTTATGCTACTGCTATTCATCTTGGTGTCTATTACATTTTCTAAGAAAAAATGACTATAAATATCAGTAAACTGAACACCTAGAGTTTATTTCCAAAGCCATCTTTTAAAAAATATGAGATAAATTTTTAAGAGTTAAGAAAAATACACACTTTGGGGAAAATGTTTATATTAAGTAATAAATACTTCATGTAAACAAGCTTGCTTTTAAAGTTATTAGACCTAGAGACTGTCATACAGAGTGAAATAAGTCAGAAAAACAAACTGTGTATTAATGCATGTATGTGGAATCCAGGAAAATGGTGCAGATAAATTTATTTGCAAAGCAGAAATAGAGACACAAACATAAAGGAAAAAAATGTACGGATACCAAGGGGGGACACAGGGGTTAGTAGGATGGACTGGGAGACTGGGATTGACATGTCAGAACTACTGTGCATAAAGCAGGTAACTAATGAGAACCACCTGTATGCTGAGGAAACTCGACTCAGTGCTCTGTGGTGACCTAAAGGGAAGTGAAGTGAAAGTCACACAGTCGTGTCTGACTCCTTGTGACCCCATAGACTATACAGTCCATGGAATTCTCCAGGTCAGAATACTGGAATCGGTATCCCTTCTCCAGATCTTCCCAAACCAGGGATCGAACCCAGGTCTCCTACGTTGCAGGTGGATTCTTTACCAGCTGAGCCACTAGGGAAGCCCAACATAAATGGAAAGGAAATCCAAAAGAGAGGGGATAGAGTTATACATATAACTGATCTACTTTGCTGTACAGCAGAAACTAACAACACGGTAAGGCAACTATACTCTGATAAAGAAAAAATGTACACGCAGATAATCAAATGAAAGCACAGTGTCAGTGAACAGTATGGATTCGATTCTTTTTCTTCAGTGGAATTCTTTAAGTATTAACCAATTTAACCTTTGGAAATGAAGAATTTGTCTTGTAATGGAAAAGCTGCATTTCACTGTGAAGCTATAATTTGTCCCTGGCTGCTTTATTCTTCACTAAAGCATTCTCTAAGCTTTGTATGTTTAATATTTAGCATATAAAAAGAAATAATATTTTTAAAAGTCTAGATAGAGCAATGATCTCAAAGCCCAGACCCAGGTATGGTTTGCTTGGACTTGTTTGGGATGAGCTTGTCAGTGAGCATGCTCTCCCCACTGCCTCTCAGCCTTCCTATTTCAACCTGACACTCCAACCCACACATCTGATATTACCAATAATGAAAAATTTTCCAGGTTAAGTCTAAGATAATAGCCACCACTGCTGACCTAATATCAATCATTTTTGTTATTGTTCCAATGAAACATGTTTGTTATTTATGTAGAGGACAGTATGTTTTAGTAACTATTCAAGTCAAGTCACTGGGTAGAATTCATTATTTCTCTTTACTACAATCATATCCTTAGGAAAAAACTATAATTCATGCAGTAATTAAATGAAATAGAAACTTAAAAAATGAAATTGCTTTCTTATAAAAAATAAGTATATATGCATGGCCACCAAAATTATGCCCCTCCCCTTGCATCTGAGTTATTATAAGCATTTCAGTAGCAGTTTTCAAATAATCAATCCCTGCTTTTAGGTTTGAAATATAGTTCTGTAAAAACATTTGAATTGACTTTTTCTCTTGGGCTCTGAAGTACACAGAATGCTATATACTTAACCTGAATTTGAAATAGCTGTAAATGTGAAAAAGTAGTTTTATACGTTGTGTTATTAAAAAGTCACAAGTTGAGTACATAATTTTATAACCTTATGTGGAAGTAGTTTTGACTAGTTTCTTTCATATTACAGTATTTCAAAAATGGGTGAACCATGCTAACAAAAGTATCTTCTGATCCAGAACATGCCATTTCTGGGCCTTTGTGGTTTTAACCTTTGGCAGCAACATAGTACAATGGCGGGGAGGGGGGATTTTAGGCGTCAGGCGAATCTGGACTTGAATCGTGGTTCCATCATTTAGGAATAATATGACCATAGGTAAGTCATGTAACCACTTTCAGCTTTCATTTCATCCTTTGAAAAATAGAGGTGACAGTATCTCAAAGAACTTCAAGTGAAGATTAAATTTAATAATGTGTATAAAGTGCCAAGCATAGTAGCTATGCTTCAAACATGCTCAGTAAGTACTGGGGCTTCCCTAGTGGCTCAGATGGTAAACAATCTGCCCGCAATGCAGGAGACCTGGGTTCGATCCCTTATTAGTTTGACTTTACTCCTTCTAGATAGCCATTGACTTATTCAGTATTTGTTAGACCAAAAAATTACAAAAATCTATTTATAAGAAAACCCTGGAAACCAATCTGGCACTAAATTAGTGAGACCATGATGGTCTGAAATCATGTCTACTTTAACCTTCAGTTTATTTCCTTTCTTCTGGGATTCTTGTAGTGGCACTCTATCTCTGTCCTTCCGTAATACTTCTCTTTATATTTTTCTGTGACTATCTTTTTCTACTTATATTTTATGACTATTTTATTGTGTTCACGGTGTAAAACATCTAAAAAATTTTTAGAAAAAAAGGGTATAATTAAGTCTAAATGAATTATTCCTAATCTAAAATATTACCTGTTTTGTCATGATTCATTCAATGATTTTATCTATCTATCTACTACTTAAGGATCTCCTACTATTTGCCAGACTCTCTTCCAGCACTAAGCAAGTTATCTCATAAAACAAAGCCTTGGATTTACAGTCTCCTCTCTAGTTGGGAAGACCAACAAACAAATTTACATCTAAATCTCATTTCTCCCTTGGCAAGGAGGTTTAATATTACCCCTTCTATTTTCAGATGAGAGAACTGAAATGGAGAGTGTAATCTGCCTCAAACAGCAGTGCTGGGGCAAATTAGGACAGAGCTAAGGTCTCCTGACCTAAACACTACTCCAATCACATCATATCACCTGCTGCTTAAAATTATGGTGCGCTTTCTAACAAATAAAATTGAACATGTGAAGAACTATTGAAATCAGCATCTATAATCTTAAAGACTTAGAAGTATTAGCCAAATAAGTTAATCAGATTCTGAAAAATGTAACTATTTAATAATTCTGATGTCTCCCATCAAGCAGATTTTTTTTTTCTTCCAATCAACACAAAACATAATTTTTGAAACCTCTAGAGATCACTAAAATTATGCTAAACAAGCATGCCAGAGAAAAGGTAAACAAAACAGTCATATGTATACTTGGTAAACTATAAAGTGGAAAATTGAGAATCTGCAAACATTGTTTCAGTGTGAAGGACAGATTTCCACAAATACGTGTATCTGCACATTAGTGAAACTGCCAGAGGTGGACTTACCTGCAAGAGCCCACTCTCCTGTACCATGGGTGTGCCCACTGTAATATAAAACATACGTATCATGCCTAGGCCCATCCACAGTCCGAAGTTCAAGGAAAGCTTTCAGTTTGGAATGTAGAGTATCAAAAGACAGTCCGCTTGTAGAATAGTCACACCCATAGGTCTCAATCATGTGATAGGCAAAAAATCTTTGGATAGCGTTGAGCATGCCAGTAGACCTCAAATTTAACTCCTGTACATGTTCTGGTGGAAGAAGTGTTGGCTGACCATCAGGACTGAAAAATGAGAAAAAAACCATCATTTTGGTGTTCATGAAGTGTTCATTCTATGTCACATTCCTGTTTTTCATTTATAATAAATTATCTAAGTTACTAATAACTAAATGGCATAATCTGTTTTTTAAAAAACCTGTCTTTTCTAAATTTTCCACAGTGCTAAGAATTATGCTTGGAAAATCAAAGCCTAGTTTCTAAAAATTATACCTCTTATCAATAAGATCTGGTGCTCTGTGACAACCCAGAGGGGTGGGATGTGGGGGTCTAGGGGAGGGAGGTTCTAGAGCAAAGGAATATATGTATACCGGTGATTGAATCACGGTGTTGTACAGCAGATACCAACACAACATTGTAAACCAATTATCCTCCACGTAAAAAAAAAGTAAAACTGAAATCTGGGAGGCTATCTCGAAATGTGGGTTGTACTACTTTTCATTCTTTTACCAAGAATTTGGCATCTTCTTACCAAATGAGATATTAAACAAGACTTTAAAAAGCAAGACTGTACTAATATTACCCCCAAAATATTTCAAGAACACTGGATTGGGGACAATAATGAAAGTACTTTTTTTCTTGAGAAAAAAACACAGTATGGAAACAGTATTTTAAATTAATTTCCATATTGAAAAATAGTCTTTATGAAGTGTTCAAGTTTTACTAACTTGAGGTACACAAATGACAGAACAACTTACCTTTTAATAAATGACATTTTAAAACAATTATTATAATTTAGGTCCATTGCCTTATACTACTGAACACTAATTGAAGACACACTTGATCCTGGAATACATGTAAAATGGTACGTTGGTAAAGATGACAAACTAGTTCTTAAAACTAGCAGGATCAAATCAATATTCAGGGGAAAAAAAAACATCACTCCTACCCAGAAACTAGACTTCTAAGTAGGAATTCTGAAAACTTTACATTTGCTTCATGTATTTATCCATACTATTCTGATAATTCTACAAAAGCTTTCACTAAAAAAACATTTTGTCCCATATTTTATCATTTAACAGCCACAAAACAGTAAAAGAGTAAACAATGCATAATCAAAAATTACAATAAAAATCTGTGCAAATTACTACTTTCACATATTCTTCCTAGAGAGTTATCACATCTTACTTTATGGAATCTTTTGAAATATATTTCTTTTACTTCTTATAAGAATCTTTACCTTATTTATCAAATCTTTAATATGGAGGAAAATATTTACTATAAATAGTCAACTTTGTGGTTTTATGTCAAATATTTAAAATCCAATGAAAACTTTTTGTTCAGTTTTCTCCCACCTCTGCCAAGGAAAATATGATGACTACTTTGTCAGCATAATTCATTACTGGCAAGAAACTATTTTTTTTTCTATTTCAAAGGTACTTAAACTATAAAAGAAAAACTAAAATTTAGTAATGATTATAAATTGAAACAGATTAGCCACATATTGGAGTCAAAATTATTTTAATAAAACTGCCATGAGATATTTGATTTTATTGTGAATGTTTCTGAATTCCTGGTATTTGTACTACATTTTCAAGTAGATAGTATTTTTACATTCATATTCTCACTACCTCTTCAGGACATTCCTCTCTCTGCAATTTAAGTTAAGATACAGAGGTTCAGAGAGGTAATGATTTGCCTAAAGGAACACAGAACTAGAATTTAGGACGCTCAGGTCCACTGTACATTCTATTACACTTCACCATGTGGTTTCACATTTCCTTAAACAAGATATTCCTAAGAAAATGGAATAACTTTACAAAGAAAATCTACTTATATTTTTATGATTTTTAGCTAAAACATACTCTAATCACGTTTACCAAAAACAAAACTTTAATTGAACCCTTAAGATTTACTACTCAGAGTAGATAAAGGTTTTCAAACATTTGGGATAAATGAAAAAAATGCAAGAGTATTATATTTTGAGAATATTGTAGCTTTGAAAAAATGAGCTATCACCTTATATTCATACAAATATTGGAAGGATGTTAAGAGTCAAGGTGCTATGACTAATTACACTAGGTTACTGTACCTGCAAAAGTTGGTGGGAATCACAATGGCATATCCAACAGATGTTCCTCCTAAACAGCTACCCAATTCATGGAAGAGGCCATGAGCCATGGATTCCAAAGGCAAAACAATCAGAAACATGCTCAAGAAGATTCCATTTGTTGGCTAAAACAAATTTTAAAACAGTATGTTTACCATAGCATGTGTGATTAAACTTATGTAGTGAGTATGTATATATATTTATAAATCCATATTTATTCACTTTTTGCCCCTACTTCCAAAAAGGATTGAAAGGATAATTAATGATCTAAAATCCATTATATGTTGAAAGACACAAGTTAAGAACACATGGATAAACAACAGAGCCTAAATTTATCTATAAACTCCTGGACATCATGGTAAAACAAACATAATATGCATACTGTATTTTTAAAATTTGTCAAATAATATCCCAAACTAAAAACATATATAATATACATATATGTAACATCTTTAATATGACAGAGAAAAAAAGCCAGAAAACAAATCCTTTCCTGTTAATACCCACATGCTTTAAATCATTTTTCAAATAACACTCATTTATCAGAGTGTAGAAAGGGTCTTTTTTTCCCTTGTGAAAAGTCCAGAAATTAAGAGAAAATTTTAAAATGTAAACTCCTTAAAACTATAAAAATGAATTCTATTCTTAAACTTATAATAACAGCTTTCCTTTGAAAATATCTAGACTCTTTGTAACTAAATCAAAACTAAAATATATTTATACATTTAAGCAGCCTAAAAACAATGGAAAAAGGGAGGCAGGCGAAATATTAAGAGAAGGCAGATTTAGGTAGTATTTGCAATTAAAATAAAAAAGGACCCATTAAATGAAAAGAAAATGGAAGGATGAGTCACTCAATACCACCCTGCATTCTTACAATATGGATAGTATTCCACGTTCTCTGCGCTGCTACTGCACATATTACACAGTTAGGTGTGTATGTGCATGAATGAATACACATTTTTCCAACACTAACAAGTGGTTCATTCGATTAGAATTTTAGTAAAAAAAAAAAAAAAAAAGTTGAATCCCATAATGGAAAAATGGATATAATGCCCTATTTTTGGTACACTGGTGGTGGTGGTTTAGTCACTAACTTATGTCTGACTCTCAAGACCCCATGGACTGGAGCTCGCCAGGCTCCTCTGTCCATGGGATTTCCCAGGCGAGAATATGGAGTGGGTTGCCATTTCCTTCTCCAGGGGATCGTCCCCACCCAGGGATCAAACCCACATCTCCTGCATTGCAGGCAGTCTCCTGCATTGCAAGTGGGTTCTTTACTGCCACCAGGGAAGCCCACTTTTGGTATATTGTGTGTTATCAGTTACATAAATAATATAGTACCTGCTCAATTTAGAAACACTAGAAAAAGATATGATTAGATTCATTCTGAGTACCATTACCATTCACAGCTGTTTAAAATATGTTCAAACTTCATGCAATATATGTTATCATAAATATTTAGCCTTTTACCAAAATGGGATGATACATAATGTCCTGCAAACTTTCTAATACACTATAAGCTTGTTAATGTAATTCTAAATCATTTGTAAATACCAAATGGCATTATTATCATGTTTATGAAATTTTAATTAGCTGATTTCCTATTTGTGTATTTAGATTCCTTGTATTTTTCCTCTGTGATAAACAAAACCAGAGTAAGTATTGAGTTCTCCGATGATTATATTAAATATCTTTGATCATTTGGGTTCAACTTTGGTGAAATATTTTGCCATGGGGCTGTCTATTAATGATTCACAGTTTTGTTTTGCTATCAATATAAGTGTAATGTACTCATGTTGTGTCTTGCTAAATCTTCTCCGTCTACCTAAAGGTCAAGAAGGTATTTTACATTATTCTCTAAAGGTTTTGTTTTTTTGCACTTTGCTTTTAGGTCTATAATCCAAATATAGTTGATTTTTATAGGAACAGTTCAAATTAAGTTTTTCATATGAGCACTCAACTATTTACCAATTACTGAAAATCTAAACCATTCCCCATTACTGTACTATTTTTGTCATAAATCAGGCATTCTGATACCTGCTTTTTTAACTCATGTTCCATTGGCCTATCTATTTTTTCAAATAGTTTCTTTTGCCCACATTTCCTCCTTTCTTTCTGGGACTCCAGTAAAACACAAATGAGATTTCTCTGTATCTTTTATGAGTCTTATCCTTCTGTACAGTACTTCTTCTATTTTTCCTCTTCAAGCTTCTACTTTCATAGCTTTCTCTGAACTATATTTTCCAGCTCACTAATGCTCACTTCTCATTTGTCTAATCTGTTAAACTTGTACACTGAGTGAATTTCAGGTATTTTATTTTCTGATCCAAAAACATGTCTAAAACGAAAAAAAAGCCTGTCCAGTTATTTTTCAAATCTGCCTTGTCGCTTTTTTATATTCATAGCTTCCAGCTTCCCACCATTATTTACTATCTTTGCTTTTGTTTTTACTATCTTTGCTTTTGTTTTTCAACTTGCTAAATAAGTATGATGGCTTTCTGTGTTGGATAATTCCAATAAACCAAGACATTTTGGTCTGCCTATTGCCTGCTGGTTCTGTTGCTCCTTGCTCTTGATGCCATGTGAGTGAGTGAGGGGGGAGGGCAGAGAGAGAATCTGGTTATATTTATGAGTTGAACACTGTATGCAAAAAAAATATTATATGACTAATTTCAGAGCTAGGATAATTATACCTTCTCTAAGAGGATTTCTGTTTCTTCTAGGGGGCTGTGGGCATTAACAGTTTATATATCTTAATCCAGGTTGTATCACTAACAGGATACAGTATCAGGATGCAAATTCATTAGAGGGTGTAATGTATTTATTAAAAAATACATTTCTACTATAAACACCGACTTCTTCTTATACAACTTATGTCCAAGAGAATTTACATACTTTTTATACTTAGGTTAATAACTATATCAGTAAGAAAAATCACTCTTTTATGACATAGCTTACAATGTAAAAGCTGCAACAATTCTCACAACTATTACTACAGCAATTTCAATGGCTGTTTTTAAACATTACTTGTTTAACTCTTAGGTTTAATAGGTAATCATCCTATCTACAAATACTGATAATTTCATTATTTTCTTTTCAATTTCTATACCTTCTATTGCATATATTGTTCCATTATAATAGGAAATACTTTGATCAATTAAACCCTTATCCACATAAAAGTTGATGGGGAACTTTTAGATACGGATGGCTAACTGTACTACACCATAAATATAAGGGACTCCAGTAACTGCAAATTTTGGTATTCAGAGGAGGCACTGGAATCAATCCATTGTAGATACCTAAGGATCACTGTACATCCAAATTATGTCAGCCATTTACTTAAATAACTACTGGTTGGGGGGGGGGGGTCAAAATGGTGGAGGAGTAGGACAGGAAGCTCACCTTCCCTAACAAAAACATTAAAAACACATCTACGAGTGGAATGACCGACACAGAACATCTACTGAAAGCCAGCAGAAGACCTCAGACTTCTCAAAGGGCAAGAAAACCTCCGCCTAACTGGGTAGGACAAAAGGAAAAAAGAAACAGATGAAGCCTGCACCCAGGGAGGAGCTGTGGAGGCAAGTTTCCCACACCCTGGGCAGTCCCTCACTGGCACGGAGATCAGCCTAGATGGAGGGGAGCTTCAGAGGCTAGGAGTAGAGCACAACGTTTGTGGAGGGCAAAACAGAGTAATGTGAACAGAAGATTGGCACTGCCACTCTGCACTCCCCCGCCTAAGATACTCATATGTTGGTGAAGTTGGGGGCTAGGTACTAAAGTACAGGCTTCAGAGGTCAGACCCAGGGAGCGGACACGGGTTGGCTGCATGGAGACAGCCTGAAGAGGCTGGATGGTAGCAACAGAGCAGGTACTCCGAAGAAGCTGGGGCTGATGAGAGATACCAAGTGCCGTTGTTGAGGGGGTGCATGGGAAGAGGGGTGAGAGCACTGTAAGAGCTCCTTTCCCTGTGACCATTCAGCAACAGGACACTGCCCACAGGAGTTCTGGGGGCAGGCGCACGTTGTTGCGGCCATCCTAGGCCCCAGAGGTGGCTATGAACTGCCACTACAAGACCTAACAGCAGGTGCCAGTCACTGCCACCACTCTCCTGGGAGTGTGGATAGCATCTGCCCACAGGAGACCCAAGAGCAGTGCCAAGCCCTGCCCCTGCTGTCCCAGGAGTGTGCAGACAGCCGCCACCCCCAGGAGACCCAAGAGCAGGTGTCGAAGACTGCCCCCTCTGTCCTAAGTGTGCACAAGGACCTCTGAACCTGCCACACCACGTATCAAGGGGATAACAGCCAGCATACACTGAGGAAAGAGACAGACAGCATCCAAACTAAAAGCAGCCCCCTGACTCTGGAAAAGATGGCAGAGTAGAAAGACGTGAGCTCACCTCTTCTCATGAAGGGGCTTCCTTGGTGTCTCAGATGATAAAGATCCTGCCTGCAGTGTACAAGGCCAGGGCCAGATTCCTGGGTTGGAAAGATCCCCTGGAGAAGGGAATGGTTATCCACTCCAGTATTCACGCCTGGAGAATATCATGGACAGAGAAGTCTAGCAGGCAACAGACCACAGGGTTGCAAAGGGTCAGACATGACTGACCGACTAACACTTTCACATCTCATGAAAACACCAAAATCACAACTGCTGAACAATCATCTACAAAAACACCAGAACCTACCAAAAAACGTATTTTACAATCAAGTCAAAAGGATGGTGAAGTAGAAGGACATGCACTCATCTCCTGCAAGAACACCAAAATCACAACTAGCTGCTGAACAATCATCGACAGCAGAATGTTGGAACCCACCAAAAAAAGATACTCCACATCCAAGGGCAAAGGAGAAGGTGCAGCAAGACAGCAGGAGGGGTGCAATCGTGTTTAAAATCAAACTTCACACCCGTCAGAGATGCCTGGAGGGCACAAAGCAAACCTGTGCACATCAAGGTGCAGGGAAAGAACAGTGATCCCCCAAGAGACTGATCCAGACGTGCCTGTGCGAGTCCAGGAGCCTCCGGTGGAGACGTGGGTTGACTGAGGTCTGCCACGGGGTCAGGGACACTGACAGCAGCAGTTCTGGGAGGCACGCCATGTGGCATAAGGATCTAAAGGAGGTCGCCATTACCGCCATTAACCCCACCACAGATTAAGGCCAAACTACAGGCCGGGAGCACAGCCCCACCCATGAGCAGAAAACTGGATTAAAGACTTACTGAGCAGGGCCTTGCCCACCAGAGGAAGACCCAGTTTTCTCCACAGTAAAGTCCCTCCCAGCAGGAAGTTTGCACAGGCCTCTTACCCACATCTATCAGAGGGCAGACAGAATGAAAACCAAAATCCCAGAAAACTAAACAAAATAATCTCATGGATCACAGCTTTGTTAACTTAATCAAACTATGAACCATATAGTGTAGGACCACCCAAGACTGATGGTGGAGAGTTCTGACAAAACGTGGTCCACTGGAAGAGGTAATGGCAAACCACTTCAGCATTCTTATTTTGAGAACCCGAAGAACAGTATGAAAAGGCAAAAGGATATGGCACTGAAAGATAAACCCTCCAGGTCAGTAGGTGTCCAATATGCTACTGGACAAGAGTAGAAAAACAGCTCCAGAAGGAATGAAGAGGCTGAGCCAAACCAGAAACGAAGCCCAGTTGTGAATATGTCTGGTGGTGAAAGTAAAGAACAATATTGCATAGGAACCTGGAATGTTAGGTCCATGAATCAAGGTGAATTGGAAGTGGTCAAACAGGAGATGGCAAGAGTGAACATCGACAATTTAGCAATCATTGCACTAAAATGGATGGAAATGGGTGAATTTAATTCAGATGACTATTGTATCTACTACTGTGGGCAAAAATCCATTAGAAGAAATGGAGTAGCCTGCAGAGTCAGCAAATGAGTTCATAGTGCAGTACTGGGTATACTCTCAAAAATGACAGGAAAATCTCAGTTCATTTCCAAGGCAAACCAATCAATATCACAGTAATCCAAGTTAAAGCCCCAATCACTAATGCTGAAGAAGCTGAACGGTTCTATGCTAGAACTAACACCAAGAAAAAAAAAAAAAAAAGGTGTCCTTTTCATTATAGAAGACTGGAATGCAAAAGCAGGAAGTCAAGAGATATGTGGAATAACAGGCAAGTTTGGTCTTGGAGTACAAAATGAAGCAGGGCACAGGTTAACAGAGCTCTGCCAAGAGAACACACGGGTCATAGCAAACACCCTCTTCCAACAACACAACAGAAGACTCTACACATGGACATCACCAGATGGTCAATACTGAAATTAGACTGATTATATTCTTTGCAGCCTAGGTGGAGGAGCTCTATACAGTCAGCAAAAACAAGATCAGGAGCTTACTGTGGCTCAGATCATGAACTCTATATTGCAAAATTCAGGCTTAGACTGAAGAAAGTAGTGAAAACCACTAAGCCATTCAGTTATAAGCTAAATCAGATCCCTTACGATTATATAGTGGATGTGACAAATAGATGCAAGGGATTAGATCTGATATATGAGTGCCAGAAGACCTATGGACAGAGGCTGCAACACCGTAAATGAGGCAGTGACCAAAATCACCCCCAAGAAAAAATGCAACAAAGCAAAACTGTTGTCTGACGAGGCCTTACAAATAGCTAAGAAAGGAAAAGAAGCGAAGGCAAGGGAGAAAAGGAGAGATAAACCCATCTGAATGTACAGTTACAAAGAACAGCAAGGAAAGCTAAGAAAACCTTAAGTGAAAAACGCAAAGAAACAGAGGAAAACAACAGAATGGGAAGGACTAGAAATCGATTCAAGAAAATTAGAGATACCAAGAGAACATTTAATGCAAAGACGGGCACAATAAAGGACAGAAAGAGTATGGGACCTAACAGCAGCAGAAGATATTCACAATAAGTGGCAAAAATACACAGGACAACTATACAAAAAAGATCTTAATGACTCAGATAAACACGAAGGTGTGATCACACATCTAGAGCCAAACATTCTGGAGTGTGAACTCAAGTGGGCCTTAGGAAGCATTACTATGAACAAAGCTAGTGGAGGTGATGGAACTCCAGCTGAGCTATTTCAAATCCTAAAAGATGATACTGTGAAAGTGCTGCACTCAATATGCCAGCACATTTGGAAAACTCAGCAGTGGCCACAGGAGTAGAAAAGGTTTTCATTCCAATCCCATAGGAAAATGCCAAAGAATGTTCAAACTACTGCACAACCATATTCATTTCACATGCTAGCAAGGTAATGTTCAAAATCCTCCAAGCTAGGCTTGAACAGTACGTTAACAGAAAATGTCCAGATGTACAAGCTGGGTTTAGAAAAGGCAGAGGAATCAGGGTCAAAATGCCAACATCTGTTGGATCACAGAAAAAGCAAGAGAATTCCAGAAAAATATCTACTTCTGCTTCACTGACTACACTAAAGCCTTTGTTTGGATCACAACAAACGGGGAAATTCTTAAAGAGATGGGAATACCAGACCACCTTACCTGTCTTCTGAGAAACCTGCATGTAGGTCAAGAAGCAACAGAACTGGACATGGAACAATGGACTGGTTCAAAATTGGGAAAGGAGTACAACAAGTCTGTATATTGTCATCCTGCTTATCTAACTTCTATGTAGAGTTCATCATGCAAAATACCATGCTGGATGAATCACAAGCTGGAATCAAGACTGCTGGGAAAAATATCAGATATGCAGATGACACTATCCTAATGGCAGAAAAGGAAAGAGGACTAAAGAGCCTCTTGATGAAGGTGAAAGAGGAGAGCAAAAAAGCTAGCTGAAAACTCAACATTCAAAAAACTCAGATCATGGCATCTGGTCCCATCACCTCACGGTAAATAGATGGGGAAACAGTGACAAACTTTATTTTCTAGGTCTCCAAAACCACTGCAGATGGTGACTGCAGCCAGACTTTTGCTCCTTGGAAGAAAAGCTCTGACAAACCTAAACAGCATATTAAAAAGCAGAGACAACTCTGAGAGATTGTGAAGGACAGGAAAGCCTGGAATGCTGCAGTCCATGTTGTGATCCACACAGTCAAAGGCTTTAGCATAGTCAATGCAGCAGAAGTAGATGTTTTTCTGGAATTCTCTTGCTTTTTCTATGACCCAGTGGACTTTGGCAATTTGATCTCTGGATCATCTGCCTTTTCTAAATCCAGCTTGAACATGTGGCAATTTTCAGTACATATACTTCAGTACTGTTGAAGCCTAGCCTGAAGAATTTTGAGCATTATTTTGCTAGCATGTGAAATGAGTGCAACTGTTTAGTAGTCTGAACATTCTCTGGCACTGCCTTTCTTTGGGATTGGAATGAAAATCGACCTTTTCCTAGACGGCATATTAAAAAGCAGAGACATCACTTTGCCGACAAAGGTCTGTATAGTCAAAGCTATGGTTTTTCCAGTAGTCATGTAAAGATGTGAGATTTGGACCATAAAGAAGGCTGAGCACCAAAGAACTGATTCTTGTAAACTGTGGTGCTGGAGAAGACTCTTGAGAGTTCCATGGACTGCACAGAGATCAAACCAGTTAATTCTAAAGGAAATCAACCCCGAATATTCACTGGAAGGACTGATGCTAAAGCTCTAATACTCTGGCCACCTGATGTAAAGAGTTGACTCACTGCAAAACACCATGATGTGGGGATGTTGGGGAAGACTGAAGGCAGGAGGAGAAGGGAATGACAGAGGATGAGGTGCTTGGATGGTATTATGACTCAACGGACATGAATTTGAGCAAACTCAGGCAAACAGTGAAGGACAGGGAAGCCTGGCGTGCTGTAGTCCCTGGGGTGGCAAAGAGTCGGATATAACCGACTGAACAACAACAACAATCACAGTCAAAGAAAAACCCACAAAAAGATGATATGAGGGGTGCTTTGTGACATAATTAAATCCCATACCCAGTGAGTAGACAATCCACAAACTGGAATAATTATATTGCAGAAGTTCTCCCACAAGACTGAAAATCCTGAGCCCCATGTCAGGCTCCTTAGTCTGAGGGTCTGACACTGGGATGAGGAACACCCAGAGCATTTGGCCTTGAAGGCCAGTGGGGCTTCAGTGCAGGAGCTCCACAGGAGTGGGGAAACAGAGATTCCATTCTTAGAAGGGTCAATAAGAATCCATGTATACTGAGACCGAGTACAAAGCAGTAACTCCACAGGAGCATGGGCTGGACCTACGTGCAAGTCTTGGAGGATCTACAAGGGATGTGGGGGCCGGCTGTGGTTCAAAGAGTCAGGGGGCAAGAACACTGGTGGCAGAGGCCCCAGAGAATATTGATCAGCATGGGCTCTCCCAGAGGCTGCCAGTTTAGCATCAAAACCTGATCTGAACCCAACAGTCTACAGGCTCCAGTGCTGGAATGCCTCAAGCCAAACAACCAGCAGGATAGTAGCACAGCCCCACCCAGTAACAGACAGGCTGCCTAGAGCTGTGCTAAGCTCACAGTCACTTCTAAACACACCCCTTGACACAATCCCACGAATGGATACAGAACAAGACCCAAATATATGCTACAAGAGTCATGGAACACAAGAGACATGCTACATACAAGAGACATGCTACAAGGAACACACACAGACTGGAACTGATGAGATGGACAAAGGTATTCCACGCAAACGGAAATCAGAGTTGGAGGGGTAACACTCGTTACAGACTTTAAAATAAAGACTGTTACAAGAGACAAAGAAGGACATTACATAACGACCCAAGGACCAATTCAAGGAGATACAACAATTGCAAATATAAGTGTACCCAATGAAGGAGCAGCTCAACATATAAAGCAAATGCTAACGGTCTTTAAAAGAGAAACTGACAGTAACACAGTAATAGTGGAGGACTTAAACATACCACTTTCATCAGCGGACAGATCATCCACAAAGGGAATACAGGCTTTAAATGACTCATCACACCAAATGACTTAATTGATATTTACACATCATTTCATCCAAAAATAACAGAACACACATTCTTCTCAAGTGCACATGGAACATTCTCTCCAGAATTGATCACATGCTGAGCCTGTCACAAAGCAAGCATAGGTAAATTTAAGAACACTGAAATCATACCAAGCATCTTTTCCAAACACAATGCTATGAGATTAGACAAGAAAAAACACAAACATGTGGAGGCTAAACAGTATGCTACTAAAATGGATCACTGAAGGAAGAAGAGAATATCAAAAAAATGCCCAGAGACAAATGACAATGAAAGCATGACCACCCAGAACCTATGGAATGTAGCAAAAGCAATTCTAAGAATGAAGTTTACAGGGATACAATCTGACCACAGCAATCAAAAAAATTCTCAAATAAACAAGCTAATTTTACATCTAAGGCAACTAAAGCAAGAACAAACAAAACCCAAAGTTAGTTGAAGAAAACCTAAATATCAGAGCAGAAATAAATGAGACAATGACTAAAACCTGGTTCTCTGAAACAGAAGGAAAAAAATGATAAACTTTTAGCCAGGCTCATCACGAAAAAAGGGGAGAAGGCTCAAATCAGTAAAATTAGAAATGGGAAAGTAACAACTGACACTTAAGAAATACAAAGAAAAGAGATTACTAAAAAACAATACAAACAACTATATGCCAATAAAATGGACAATCTGGAAGAAGTGGACAAATTCATAGAAAGGTACAATTGCCAAGGACTGAATCAAAGACGACTCTACACATGGACAACAGAAGGTCAATACAGAAATCAGACTGATTACATTCTTTGCAGCTGAAGATGGAGAAGCTCTAGTCACCAAAAACAAGACCAGCAACTGACTGCAGCTCACTTCATGAAATCCTTACTACAAAATTCAGACTAAAATTGAAGAAAATAGGGAAAACCACTAGGCTATTCAGGTATGACCTGAATCAAATCCCTTACGATTATACAGTGGAAGTGACAAATTGATTCAAGGGATTAGATCTGAAAGATAGAGTGCCTGAAGAATTGTTGTACAGGAGGCAGTGGCCAAAAGCATTCCCAAGAAAAAGAAATACAAGGAAATCACTGTAGATGGTGACTGCAGCCATGAGATTAAAAGAAGCTTGCTCCTTGGATGAAAAGCTATGACAAACCTAGACAGCATATTAAAAAGTAGAGACATTTGCCAACAAAGGTCCATCTAGCCAAAGCTATGTTTTTCCAATAGTCATGTGTGGGTGTGAGAGTTGGGCCATAACAAAAGCTGAATGCCAAAGAACTAACGTTTTTGAACTGTGGTGTTGGAGAAAACTCTTGAGAGTCCCTTAGACTGCAAGGAGATCAAACAAGTCAGTCCTAAAGGAAATTAGTCCTGAATATTCACTGGAAGGACTGATGCTGAAGCTCCAATACTTTGGCCACCTGATGCAAAGAGCTGACTCATTGGAAAAGACCCTGATGCTGGGAAAGATTATAGGCAGGAGGAGAAAGGGATGACAGAGGATAAGATGGTTGGATGGCATCACCGACTGGATGAACATGAGTTTGAGCAAGCTCTGGGAGTTGGGCGATGGACAGGAAAGCCTGGTGTGCTGCAGTCCATGGGGTCAAAGAGTCAGACACAACTGAGCAACTGAACTGAGGCGGCCTTACAAATAGCTGAGAAAAGAAGAGAAGCTAAAGGCAAAGGAGAAAAGGAAAGACATATCCATCTGAATTCAGAGTTCCAAAGAATACCAAGGAGGGATAAGGAAGCCCTCCTAAGTAAAAGAAATAGAGGAAAACAATAGAATGGAAAAGAGATCGCTTCAAGAAAATCAGAGATACCAAGAGAACATTTCATGCAAAGATGGGCACAATAAAGGACAGAAACAGTAAGGACCTAACGGAAGCAGAAGAGATTAAGAAGAGGTGGCAAGAATACACAGGAGAACTACACAAAAAAGATCTTTATAATTTAGATAAGTAAGACAGTGTGATCCCTCACCTAGAGCCAGACATCCTGGAGTCTGAAGTCAAGTGGGCCTCAGGAAGCATTACTACAAACAAAGCTAGTGGAGGTGATGGAATTCCAGCTGAGCTATTTCAAATCCTAAAAGACGATGCTGTTAAAAGTGCTGCACTCAATATGCCAGCAAATTTGGAGAACTCAGCAGTGGCCACAGGAGTGGAAAAGACCACTCTGCAGTTTTCATTCCAATCCCAAAGGGCAGTGCCAAAGGATTTTCAAACTAGTGCACAACTGTACTCATTTCACATGCTAGAAAGGTAATGCTCAAAATCCTGCAGGTTCAGCTTCACCAGTATGTGAACGGAGAGCTTCCAGATGTACAAGCTGGGTTTACAAAAGGCAGAGGAACCAGAGATCAAATTGCAAACATCCACTGGATCATAGAAAACGAAAGGGAATTCCAGAAAAACATCCACTTCTGCTTCACTGACTATGCTAAAGCCTTTGACTGTTTGTGGAAAACTCTTAAAGAGATGGGAATACCAGACCATTCTACCTGCCTCCTGAGAAACCAGTATGCAGGTCAAGAAGCAGTTGAAATGAACATGGAACAATGGACTGGTTCAAAACTGGGAAAGGAGTACATCAAGGCTGTATACTGTCCCCCTGCTTATTTAACTTATATGTATATCAGGCAAAATGCAGGGCTAGATGAAGCACAAGCTGGAATCAAGATTGGTGGGAGAAATATCAATAACCTCACATATGCAGATGACACCATCCTAATGGCAGAAAGCAAAGAACTAAAGAGCCTCTTGATGAGGGTGAAAGAAGGGAGTGAAAAAAGCTGGCTTAAAACTCAACATTCACACAATGAAGATCAAGGCACCTGCCACTTCATGGCAAATAGATAGGGAAACAATGGAAACAATGACAGACTTTATTTTCTTGGGTCCCAAAACCACTGCAGATGGTGACTGCAGCCATGAAATTAAAGGAGGCTTTCTCCTTGGAAGAAAAGCTATGACAAAACTAGACAACATTAAAAAGCAGAAATGCCACTTTGCCAACAAAAGGTCTGTACAAAGGTACTTTTTTTTCCAATAGTCATGTATGGATGTGAGAGTTGGACCATAAAGAAGGATGAGCGCTGAAGAATTGATGCTCAAGCTGTGGTGTTGGAGAATACTCCTGAGAGTCCCTTGGACTGCAAGGAGATTGAACCAGTCGATCCTAAAGGAAATCAACCCTGACTATTCATTGGAAGGACTGATACTAAAGCTGGACCTCCAATACTTTGGTCACCTGATGCAGAGAGTCAACTCATTGGAAAAGACCCTGAAGCTGGTAAAGACTGAGGGCAAGAGGAGAAGGGGCAACAATGGATTAGATGGTTGGATGACATCATTGACTCATTGTACATGAATTTGAGCAAACTCTGGGAGACAAAGCAGGACAGGAGAGCCTGGCATGCTGCAGTCCATGGGGTCGCGAAGAGTCAGACATGACTAAATGACTGAACAACAACAAAAACAGAAAAATCACTAGTACTGAAACTGAAACAATGATTTAAAAACTTGAAACTAACAAAAGTACAGGACCAGATGGCTTCACAGATGAATACTATCAAACCGTTAGAGAAGAGTTAACACCTATTCTTCTGAAAGACTTTTCAAAAAACTGCAGAGGAAGGAACATTCCCAAGCTCATTCTCCGAGGTGAGCATCACCGTGACAGAAAAACCAGACAAAGATACCACAAAAAAAGAAAATTACAGTCATCATCACTGATGAAGATAGAGGCAAAAATACTCAACAAATTCTAGCAAACCAAATGCAACAGTACATTAACAGGGCTATACATCATGATCAAGTGGGATTTATCCCAGGAATGCAAGGATTCTTCAACATGCACAAATCAATCAGTGTGATACACCACATCAACAAACTGACAAATAAAAACCATATGATCTTCACAAGAGATGCAGAAAAAGCATTTGATAATATTCAACACCCATTTATGATAAAAACTCTCCAGGAAGTGGGCATAGAGGGACTTACCTCAACATAATGCTATATACTCACCAGCATTATAAAGCAAGAAAATATAGGAAAGCATTAACATACTTGAAAATGAGGGCAACCACAAATCAAACACATAACAACAGTTTCACAAAAACCTAAAAGGAGAGGAACACAAGCATAAGATAAAAGGAAATCATCAAACCACAAGAAGAAAAACAAAAAAGAAAAGAAACAAGGAAAAAACAAAGAATCATCTGGAAAACAAGGTTTGAGATGGCGATAAATACATATGTGTCAATGAAAGAAAGTCACTATCAAAGTGTAAGTCGCTCAGTTGCGTCCGATTCTTTGCGACTCCATGGACTACACAGTCCATGGAATTCTGCAGGCCAGAATAATGGAGTGGGTAGCTGTTCCCTTCTCCAGGGGATCTTCCCAACCCAGGGATCAAACCCAGGTCTCCTGCAAGGCAGGCGGATTCTTTACCAGCTGAGCCACCAGGGGGAAGCATTCAGTTCAGTTCAGTTCAGTCGCTCAGTTGTGTCCGACTCTTTGCAACCCCATGAATGGCAGCACGCCAGGGCTCCCTGTCTATATGTATCAATAATTACCTTAAATGTCAATGGACTGAATGCTGCAATGAAAAGACACAAAGTGGCAGACTGGGTAAAAAAAAATAAAACAAGAGCCTACCATACCGCTGCCTACAAGAGACCCTCTTTAGGGTAAAGGACACACATAGATTGAAAGTGAGGGGATGGAAAAAATATTTCATGCAAACAGAAATGACAAGAAAATGGGAATTGAAAAACTCATATCAGACAAAATAGATTTTAAAGTAAAGACGATAAAGGAAGATAAAGAAGGACACTATATAATGACAAAAGGATCAATACAAAAGTGGACACCACACTCGGCAACTGTTATGCACCTCATACAGGAGCACCCAAAGACATAAAACAAATGCATTTTTTTTAAGGCTTCCCAGGTGGCTCAGTGGTAAAGAATCTGCCTGCCAAGCAGGAGACACAGGTTTGGTGGAGAAGATCCCCTGGAGAAGGAAATAGGGACCCACTACAGTATTATTGCCTGGAACATCCCATGGACAGAGACGCTTGGCAGGATACCCGCTGGCAGGGGTCTCAGAAAAGCTGGACACAGCTTAGTGACTAAACAACAACAACAATGCTGGACATAAAGGGAGAAACTGAGGGGAACACAATAATAGCATAAGACTTAACACCCCACTCACATCTTCTAGTCAAAGAATTAATAGGCAAAAGAGATCCTAAATGATAAAGTAGAACTGTTAGACTGACATTTCATCCAAAGGTAGCAGAATATATGTTCTTTTTAATTGCACATGGAACTTTCTCTAGGACTGACCACATACTAGGGCACAAAACTAACCTTGATAAATTTAAGAGTACAGAAATAACTTCAAGCATTTTCTCTGACCACAATGGTATGAAACTAGAAATCAACCATAGGGGAAAAATGAGGAAAAAGCAATTACATGGAGACTAAATAAAAAGTTACTAAAAGAAAACAAGTCAACAAGGAAATCAAAATGGAAATTTAAAAATACCTTGAGACAAATGACAATGAAAACACAACCATTAAAAAAGAAAAACCAAACTATGGGACACAGCAAGAGCAGTTCTTAGAAGGAAGGTTTGTAGGAATACAAACTTTCATCTAAAAACAAGAAAAACCTCAAATGAACAACCTAACCTATGACCAAAAAGAATTAGAAAAACAAGAAGAAACAAAACCTAAAGTCAGCAAGAAGAAGGAAATAATGTAAAAGATTTTTTTAAATAGAAAAAAATCAAGGCTTCTTGCTAAAATCTGGAACAAGGGTGCCCCAAATGGATTAAAGATTTAAATGTTAGTCTGACAACCCACTCCAGTGTTCTTGCCTGGAGAATCCCAGGGACGGGGGAGCCTGGTGGGCTGCTGTCTATGGGGTCGCACAGAGTCGGACATGACTGAAGTGACTTAGCAGCAGCAGCTGGACGCTATAAAACTCCTATAGGAAAATGTAGGCAGAACTCTCTTTGACATAAATCACAGCAATATTTTTTGGATCCACTCCTTAAGAGTAATGAAAAGAAAAACAAAGATAAACAAATGGTACCTAATTAAACTTAAAAGTTTTGCACAGTGAGGGAAACCGTAAACAAAACAAAAAGACAACCTAGGAGAAAATATTTGCAAACTACGTTACCAACGTAGTTTTTCTAGTAGTCATGTACAGATGTGAAAGTTGGATCATAAAGCAGGCTGAGTGCTGAAGAATTGATGCTTTCAATTGTGGTGCTAGAGAAGACTCTTGAGAGAGTCCCTTGGACTACAAAGAGATCGAACTAGTCAATCCTAAAGGAAATCAACCCTGAATAGTCACTGAAGGACTGATGCTGAAGCTGAAGCTCCAATATTTTGGTCACCTGATGTGACAAGCTGACTCACTGGAAAAGACGCTGATGCTGGGAAAGACTGAGGGCAGACAAAGAAGGGGGCAATAGAAGATGAGATGGTTAGGCAGCATCACTGACTCAATGGACATGAATTTGAGCAAACTCCTGGAGACAGTGCAGGACAGGGGAGCCTGGCATGCTGCGGTCCATGGGGTTGCAAAGAGTCAGACATGACTTAGTGACTGAACAACAACGTGACCAACAGGGAATTAATTTCCAAAATAAACATGCTCTTGGATTGGAAGAATTAATATTGTTAAAATGAAAATACTATCCAAAGCAATCTACAGATTTAAGGCAATCCTCATCAAATTACCCATGACATTTTTTTCATACAATGAGAACAAAGAATCTGAAAATTTACATGGAAACATGGAAGACCCAGAAATACTAGAGCAATCCTTGGTAGGGGAGAGGAGGGGAAGCAGGAGGTATTACTCTCTCAGATTTCAGATACAAAGGCACAGTAATTAAAACAGTGTAGTATTGGTACAAAACCAGTCATGTGGATCAATGGAACAGATCAGAGAGTCTAGAAATAACTCGTACACCTATGGTCAATTATTCTTTGACAAAGGATGCAAGAATATAAAATAGGAAAAAGTCTCTTCAGCAAGTGGCACTGGGAAAGTTGGACAGCTGCATGTAAATTAATGCAATTAAACACATCATCATACCATGCACAAAAGTAATCTCAAAATGGCTTAAAGACTTAAACATAACACATGACACCATAAAATTCCTCAGAAAAAAAGCATATAGGCAAAACATTCCCTGACATAAAACGTGCCAATATTTTCTTAGGTCAGCCTCCCAAGGCAATAGAAATTAAAACAAAAATAAACAAATGGGACCTAACCCCCAAGCTTTTGCACAGCAAAGGAAACCATAAAAAAAAAGAAAAGAAAAGATAACCTACAGAACGGGAGAAAATATTTGCAAATGATGTGCTAGACAAGGGCTTAATCTCTAAAATATACAACTCAACAATAAAAATCGCAAACCAATCAAAAAATGGGCAGAACTCAACAGACATTTCTCCAAAGAAGACATACAGATGACCAGCAGACACATTAAAAGATGCTCAACATCACTAATTATTAGAGAAATAAAAAATTAAAACTAGAATGAGGTCCTGGTACCACCTCATACCAGTCAGATGACTAGCATTAGAAAGTCTACCAATAACAAATGTGAGAGGATGTGGAAAAAGGGAACCCTCCTACTCTGTGGGTGAGAATGTAAACTAGTGCACCTTCTGTGGCAAATAGTGTAGAGGGTCCTCACAAAAGTAGTATTACCATATGATCCAGCCATCTCACACCCGGGCATATACCCAGACAAAAATATAATTCAAAAAGACACATGCACCCCTTATGTACATAGCAGCACTATTCATAACAGGCAAAACATGGAAACAATCTAAATGTCACTGACCGATGAATTGATAAAGATGTAGTACACACTTATACACACAATGGGGTACTACTCAGCTATAAAAAAGAATGAAATAATACCATTTGCAGTGACACTGGTGCAAGTAGAGATAGCACAATGAGTGACGTAAGTCAGAAACAGAAAGACAAATACCATATGCTCTCACTTACATGTGGAATCCAAAATATGGCACAAACGAACCTATCTACAAAACAGAAACAGACTCACAGACATACAGAACAGATCTGTAGTTGCCAAGGGCGAGGTGGGTGGGAGAGGAGAGAAGGACAGGACGTATGGGATTAGCAGACGTAAACCCTTATACATAGGAAAAGTACAAACAACAACATCCTACTGTATAGCACAGGGAACTGTATCCAATATCCTGTGATAAACGATAATGGAAAAGAATATTTTAAAAAGAATGTCTGTACATGTATAACTGAGTCACTCTGGTAAAAATCATGACACTATAAATCAACTATACTTCAATTAAACAAAATTAAATTAATTTTTTAAAAAGATAACATTTACAGATAAAAGTTAGCAACAGACTGCAAATATGTCCGAAGGGCCAAAATAAATTTAGGATGTTTTATCCACTTGCCACATTCAGAAAGTTTCAATTTCACTGGCTTGCAACCCTTTATACTATAGCCTCAACCTGAGAGTCATTTGTGACTTTGGAGTACACCTTATATTTTAAACAACTCCCTGTAACAAATTACTTGACCAAAACTAGTAAGTATGGATATTCATCTTCCTTTGCTTCTACAAACCACCCTAAGCTCACTATCAAACATGAAGACATGGTCCAAATTTCAAAGCAGATATAAGCTGAGAAAAATAGCAAACCAGTAAACAACTTTAATATCCTTTCAGTAAAAGTAGTTACTAATTATTCTCTATTCATCTGGGCTTTCAAGTCATGGTCAATAGACTTAATATCCTAAAAATTTTCTCAGCTAATAGGAACAAAATCTATTTATTTAATGTTGGAATTTCATTTTTAAAAACATGGCATTTACATAAGACATATGACTGTTGTTTGGGAGAAATATTTGTTCATAAGTCACATTAAGTAAACCAGGTTTGGGAAATGTTATATATACAAGTCTAATTAAGAAACAAAATATATAAATGTATGCTACAAAACAATATGTAAACAGAGATAATGTTCTTCAGTTTAAGATACCCATATTTAAGAAACAATAGGCAACTTTCAGTATTCCTGCCAGGAAAATCCGATGGACAGAGGAGCCTGGAGGGCTAGTCCATGGGGTCACAAAGGGGTCACATGACTGAAGCAACTGAGCATGGCAGCACAGCAGGCAACCTCCAAACTCTGCTTAGTTCAGAAACTTCAAGAATATTAGAAAGCTACTTAACAGTTTTAAAGCAGGGATTTCTTTATGTAGAGGCAATGGGGTGTAGTGGGAAGGACTCAAGGTTTGTTGGAGTTAAGACTTTGGTTCATTCCTAACTTACTCACCATCTCCGTGTACATGAACAAATTAATTAAGCTTTTCAGTCTGAATATATAAAAGAGGGATATTTTATGAGCTTATTCCACAGATCAGAAATAGGTGAAATACGTCTAGCATAGTAAAATGGTAGCTGTAATTTAAAATTTTTTAATTGCAATGAGATCTTTATGAGCAAAACAGAAATTTAAATGACAATACCCTTTTCAACTAAATTGACTACTGCTATTTAGCAGACTGAGTTAAGGCCCTAGTAGATACATTAGCAAAACAAATTTTTTTTGAGTAGCCGCAAGAGATGTCAAAAATGGAAATTTTTGTAGACCACATCTTGAGAAAGGCAAAACACTGGTATGGGAATCAAAGTTGGACAGGGTGTTGCATCTCAATTCTCCCAATGGGTAAAACAGAAGTTACATTAAATTATTTGCTCATTTTTAATTCTAAAGATACATGGAACTAAGTAAAGCGGTTCAGAGTGAAAGCTGTGAAGGCAGATTGCCTGGATTTCCTAATTTCTAAGCATGTTTCTTCTCTACAAAATGGGAATAATAATGATATCTATCTCAGATGTTCTCTCTTGCCATCTTCTGCTTGACCATGTCCAATTTACCCTGATTCACGGACCTAACATTCCAGATTCCTGTCTTAGGAATCAGTGAACTAAAGTGGATGGGAATGGGGGAATTTAATTCAGATGAGAAGAAATGGAATTGCCCTCATAGTCAACAGGAGAGTCGAAAATGCTGTATTTGGGTGCAAGCTCAAAAATGATAGAATAATCTCAGTTTGTTTTCAAGGCAAACCATTCAACATCACAGTAATCCAAATCTATCCCCAACCACTAATGCCAAAGAAGCCCAAGTTGAATGGTTCTATGAAGATTTCAAGACCTTCTAGAACTAACACCAAAGAAAGATGTTCTTTTCATCACTGGGGATTGGAACACAAAAGCGGAAAGTCAAGAGAACCTGGAGTAACAGGGAAGTTTGTTTGAGTACAAAATGAAGCAGGGAAAGGTTAAGAGTATTGTCAAGAGAACCCACCGGTCATAGCAAACACCCTCTTCCAACAACACAAGAGACGACTCTACACATGGACATCACCAGATGGTCAATACAGGAATCAGACTGATTACATTCTTTGCAGTTGAAGATTTAAAAGTTCTATACTGCTGACAAAATCAAGACCTGGAGCTGACTGTGGCTCAGATCATGAGCTGCTTATTCCAAAATTCAGACTTAAATTGAAGAAAGTAGGGAAAACCACTAGGCCATTCAGGTATGACCTAAATCAAATCCCTTATGACTATACAGTGGAAGTAACAAACAGATTCAAGGGATTAGATCTGATAGACAGAGTGCCTGAAGAACTATGTATGGACAGAGGTTAGTAAAGTTGCACAGGAGGTGGTGACCAAAACCACCCAAGAAAAAGAAATGTAACAAGGTAAAATGGTTGTCTGAGGCCTTACAAATAGCTGACAAAAGAAGAGAAGATAAAGAAAAAGGAGAAAAGAAAAGATATACCAAACTAAATACACAGTTTCAAAGCAAGGAGAGACAAGAAAGCCTTCTTAAGTGAACAATGCAAAGAAATAAAGGAAAACAATAGAGTGGGAAAGACTAGAGATTGCTTCAAGAAAATCAGAGATACCAAGAGAACATTTCATGCAAAGATTGGCACAATAAAGGACAGAAATGGTATGGACCTAACAGAAGCAGAAGAGATTAAGAAGGTGCACAATTTCACAAAAGAACTATACAAAAGAGGTCTTAATGACCCATATAACCATCATGGTTTGGTCACTCACCTAGAGACAGATATCCTGGAGTATAAAGTGGGCCTTAAGAAGCATTACTACTAACAAAAGCTAGTGCAATACTGTACATAGAAAACACTAAAGACACTATCAGAAAATTACTTGAACTAATCTGTGAATCTAGTAAAGTGGCAGGATATAAAATCAATTCACAGAAATCACTTGCATTCCTATATAGCAACAATGAAGAATCAGAAAGAGAAATTAAGAAATCAATCCCATTTACCACTGCAACTAAAAGAATAAAATACCTAGGCATAAACCCTACCTAAGGAGACAAAAGCACAATATACAAAAAACTATAGGACACTGATGAAAGAAGTCAAAGACAACATAAACAGATGGAGAGATATACCACGCTCCTGGGTTGGAAGAATCAATATTGTGAAAATGGCTGCAATCCCTATCAAACTACCAATGGCATTTTTCACAGAACAAAAACCTTCACAATTTGTATGGAAATGCAAAAGACCCCAAGGAGCCAAAGCAATCTGGAGAAAGAATAGAGCTGAAGGAATCAACTTAACTGACTTCAAACTATACTACAAAGCTACAGTCATCAAGACAGTACGGTACTGGCACAAAAACAGAAGTATAGACCAATGGAATGAGATAGAAGCCCATAGATAAACCCACGGATGTATGGGCACCTGATCTTTGAGAAAGGAAGCGAGAAAATACACTGGGAAAAAAAATCTCTTCAGGAAGTGGTGCTGGAAGAACTGGACAACTACATGCAAAAGAATAAAATTAGAATACTGCTTAATACCATACACAAAGATAAACTCTAAATAGACTAAAGACCTAAAATGTAAGACCAGAAACTATAAAACTCTTAGAAGAAAAGACAGGCAGGACACTGTATGACATAAATCATAGCAAGATACTTTATGACTCATCTCCTGCTGCTACTGCTAAGTCCCTTCAGTCGTGTCTGACTCTGGGTGACCCCATAGACGGCAGCCTGCCAGGCTCCCCCATCCCTGGGATTCTCCAGGCAAGAACACTGGAGCGGGTTGCCATTTCCTTCTCCAATGCATGAAAGTGAAAAGTGAAAGTGAAGTCACTCAGTGTCCGACTCTTAGTGACCCCGTGGACTGTAGCCCACCAGGCTCCTCCATCCATGGGATTTTCCAGCCAAGAGTACTGGAGTGGGTTGCCATTTCCTTCTCCAGACTCACCTCCTAGAATAATGGAAATTAAAACAAATACAGGGGGCCTAATTAAACTTAACTGCTTTTGCACAGGAAAGGAAACTATAAACGAGGTGAAAAGACAACCCTCAGAATGGGAGAAAATAATAGCAAATGAAATAACTGACAAAGGATTAATTTCCAAAATACACAAGCAGTTCATACAACTCAATACTAGAAAAACAAACCCAACCAAAAAGTGGGCAAAAGACCTAGACAGACATTTCTCCAAAGACGACATACAGATGGCTAATAAGCACATGAAGAGATGCTCAACATCACTTCTTATTAGAGAAGTGCAAATCAAAACTACAACAAGGTATCACCTCACACCAGACAGAATGGCTGTAATCAAAAAATCCACAAACAACAGTCTGGAGAGTGTTTGGAGAAAAGGGAATCCTCCTACACTGCTGGTGGGAATGTAAAATGATACAGCCACTATGGAAGACAGTATGGAGATTCCTTAAAAAAAAAAAAAAGAAAAAAACTAGGAATAAAACCACCATATGACCCAGCAATACTGTTTCTAGGCATATAACCTGAAGAAACCAAAACTGAAAAAGACACAGGTACCCCAATGTTCACTGTAGCTCTATTCACAATAGCCATGACATGGAGGCAACCTAGATGTCCATCAATAGATGAATGGATAAAGAAGCTATGGTGTACGCACACTCACTCACACTCACACACACACACACACACACAATGGAATACTACTCAGCCATAAAAATGAACATATTTGAGTCAGTTTTAATGAAGTGGATTAACCTAGAGCCTATTATACAGAGTGAAGTCAGAAAAAAAAATATCATATATTAACACATATATATGGAACCTAGAAGAATGGTACTGATGAATGTTTACAGAGCAACAATGGAGACACAGACATAGAGAACACACTTATGAACAAGGGTGGGGGAGAAGAGGGGGAGGGTGAAATAAATGGAGTGTAGCATGGAAGCATATACACTAACATATGTAAATACAGAGCTAATGGGAACTTGCTGTATGACTCAGAGAACTCAGACTGGGGCTCTCTAATAACCTAGATGGGTCAGAATGGGTGGGAAGTGGGAGGGATATTCAAAAGGGAGGGGATATATGTACACTTATGGTTTACTCATGTGGCTGTATGACAGAAATCAAACCAATATTGTAAAACAATCATCAATTAAAAATAAATATTTTTTAAAAAGTTAGTGGAGGTGATGGAATTGCAGCTGAGCTATTTTAAATCCTGTGCTGCACTCAATATGCCAGCAAATTTGGAAAACTCAGCAGTAGCCACAGGACTGGAAAAGGTCAGTTTTCATTCCAATCCCAAATAAGGACAACGCCAATCAATGTTCAAACTATTGCACAATTGTGCTCATCTCCATGCCAGTAAGGTTACGCTCAATATTCTATAAGCTAGGCTTTAGCAGGACATGAACCAAGAACTTTCAGATGTACAAGCTGGATTTAGTAAAGGCAGAGAAATCAGAGATCAAATTGCCAACATCCACTGGAACATAGAAAAAGAGAATTTCAGAAAAACATCTACTTCTGCTTCACTGACTACACTAAAGCTTTTGACTGTATGGATCAAAACAAACTGGAATATTCTAAAAGAGATGGGAATACCAGAGCACCTTACTTGCCTCTTGAGAAACCTGTATGCAGGTCAGGAAGGAACAGTTAGAACCAGACATACAACAACAGACTGGTTCAAAATTGGGAAAGGAGTACAAGGCTGTGAATTGTCACCCTGCTTATTTAACTTCTATGCAGAATACATCATGCAGAAATGCAGGGCTGGTGAATCACAAGCTGGAATCAAGACTGCTGCTGCTGCTGCTAAGTTGCTTCAGTTGTGTTCAACTCTGTGCGACCCCATAGACGACAGCCCACCAGGCTCTGCTGTCCCTGGAATTCTCCAGGCAAGAACAATGGAGTGGGTTGCCATTTCCTTCTCCAATGCATGAAAGTGAAAAGTGAAAGTGAAGTCGCTCAGTTGTGTCCGACTCTTTGTGACCCCATGGACCGCAGGCTCCTCCATCCATGGGATTTTCCAGGCAAGAGTACTGGAGTGGGTTGCCATTGCCTTCTCTGGGAATCAAGACTGCTGGGAGAAAAATCAACAACTTCACATATGTAGATAATACCACTTTAATGGCAGAAAGTGAAGAGGAACTAAAGAGCTTCTTGATAAAATTGAAAGAGGAGAGTGAAAAAGTTGGCTTAAAACTGAACATACAAAAAACTAAGATTGTGGCATCCAATCCTATCACTGCATGGCAAATATTAACAGACAGGGAAAAAGTGGAAGCAGTAACAGACTATATTTTCTTGGGCTCCAAAATCACTGTGGATAGTGATTGCAGCCACGAAGTTTTTGACGCTTGCCCTTTGGAAGGTATGCTATGACAAACATAGGCAATATTAAAAAGCAGAAACATCACTCTGCCATCAAAATCCGTATATTCAAAGCTATAGTTTTTCCAGCAGTCATGTACAGATTGAGAGCTGGACACATCTATACATGAAAAAAGGCTGAGTGCTGAAGAACTGATGCTTTTCAGTGCTGAAGAATTGATGCTTTTCAGTGCTGAAGAACTGATGCTTTTCAGTGCTGAAGAACTGATGCTTGTGGTGCTGCACAAGACTCTTGAGAGTCCCTTGTACTGCCAAGGATATCAAACCAGTCAATCCTAAAAGAAACCAACCCTGAAAATTCATTGGAAGGACTGATGCTGAAGCTGAAGCTTCAATACTTTGGCCACTTGATGTGAAGATTCAAATTATCGGAAAAGACTGATGCTGGGAAAGGCTGAAGGCCAAAGGAAACGGTGGCAGCAGTGGATAAGATATTTAGATAGCATTACTGACTCAATGAACAGGAATTTGAGCAAACTCTGGTAGATAGTGCAGGACAGGGGAGCCTGGCATGCTGCAATTTATGGGGTCGCAAAGCGTCACATCCGACTTAGCAACTGAACAACAACTATCTTAAAGCAGCATGAGGATTAAATATACTTAAAGTACAGAGAACAGGGGATAGCACATGAAAAAAAAAATAAACAGCTAATAAATAAGCCTTATTATTAAAATGAAAATATCTCTAGTCATTAATTTTTAAAAGCTGGAAAAATCACAGTAAAGGACAAATTTATGTTCTTATTCCATGAGTAAAATTATACTCAGATTATCGCTATTGTTTTAGGAAATAAAAGCATCTATTCCTGTTTCATAGTGTTCTGCAGAAAAGATACAACATTAAATTAAGAGTATAAGTTTAAGCTAAAAAAATAGTGACCCTCTAATTGAGACCTAAATATCTCAAAACTTTAGGAAGAGAAATGAGACAAAACAAAAAACTGTGAAATGTAAACTTCTAGTTTTGGCAACAAATTTGAAAACTCTCTGCTCCCGGTGCCAAGTGAAATGATATGGCTGTCTAGCCATCTTGCTAGAATTGAAACTGTGCTGCATCCGTGGATTCCCTCCTTTCCTAGGGTGTGAAACTATCTTGTTACATCTGTCAAACCCAGTGATTGCTAGAGCTTCCCCTGCAGAGAAATTAACTGTGATTATGGTTTTTCTGGTTCAGGTCAAAGGGCTCCTCCAAAAAGTTGCCTCAAAACCCCATGGACTCTGCAAATGACAGAGGGTGGCAAGGAAAGGCATATAAAATCTCATGTGAAAGATTTCAGAGAAAATCGCTAAACAAAACAACAGGCCGTGGGGAATATGCTTCCTTGGGAATCTGGACACTTTCCTCCCTTTTTGTCCTTATGTGAATTGTCAAGTATCGATTTTAGAAAAGCCTATGGCTGAGCAATAAAACTATCATCAAATGGCTATGGTACTGTGTTAAGTATTAATACTTCTTAATGACTTATTTAAGGAAAAAAGTACAAAAGTGGAATGCAAACAGCACATTCAATGAACATAAGATGAACTGCAGGAAACAACAGCTGTAATGTTGCATTTTAAAACTGCAATGAGATTATGAACAAAACACAACAGAGGTTAATGGTAAAATTCCAGCTTTTTAATGTAAATGACTTGGAATGATATTACTGTCTTCACTCTGAAAATGTTTCATTAAATTCAGTAAAGCTAACAAAAAATAAAGCTATCCCCGTGGGATCAGTCAGAGATTCTACTCAAACGAGGTCAAAGATTCCTCACATATGACATCAAAAGATAATCCATAAAAGAAAAAAATGATAAATTAAGACTGTAGCAAAATTAAGAACCTCTGCTCTTCAAAAAACAAAAAAGGTCAAACACTAGAAGCAAATATTTGCAAGTCAAATATCTAATAAGGGACTTATATCTCAACACATTAAGAAAACAAACAACCCAATTTTAAAAGTAGCCAAGAGATCTGAAATTTTCAAGACAAGCAGTAGCATGAAAAGATACTTAACATCATTAGCTACCAGGGAAATAGAAAAGAGAGCCACACTGAGTTACCACTACATACCTATCAGAATGGTTCAAAACAAAAACAAAGGGATAAATCCCATATACTGCAAGTGAGAACACAAAATGGTACAGCAACTTTGGAAAACAGTTCGACATTTTCTTATAAACATGACTCATATGTTTATCATACAACCCACACAGGTAAAATAAAAACCTACGTTAACACAAAGCCCTGTCTGAACGTTTACAGCAGCTCTACTTAAAAATACCAAAAACTAATCTCAGTGTCGCTCAATTGAGTGTGAGACTTCCACATAATGGAATACTGCTCAGCCATAATAAGGGATAAACTGATATAAAACAATATAGCTAAATCTCATATGAATTATGCTAAGTGAAAGAAGCCAGACTCAAACAGATATGCACTACATGATTTCGTGTATATGGCACTCTAGACAAAACAGTTCCGTTGCCAAGTACTGATGGGTGGAGAGGGACTAACTAGAGAGGGGCAGGAGGGAATTTTGGGGATGGAACTGCTCCATATTTTGATTGTACTGGTCATAAAACTATGTGCACTTGTCAAAATCACAGAATTGTACATGAAAAAGTAAAATAACCCCAAACTACTGACATGAAAAAAACCTTAAAATGAAAAAAAAAATGGCTAAGTCTATTTGGGGAATTAAGTCACAATTGTGCTCCACGAGATTAGTCTCATGTTTACATCTGTTTGGTTTTACTATTCTGGTAGTAAAATGAGACAGATTTGACTGTCTAAAAATACACTTTAAAAAATAAACCTACTCTAAAATGTTTTGTTAATAACAAATGCCTACTAGGCCATCAATTCAATAAAATCGATTACTCTACACTCCAATCTGCTCCCTTCATTCTGTCAACATTTTTTAACATTGACTATCCACCGTCAGAATACTCATCTCTACATTTCATCAGCTTATTTCAAATTCTCTTTAAGTTTTACTTTTAAATAAGATCTGTTTTTCCCTTGATACTTCTATCAGTCATATCCTTACCACAGCAATTTTTCTCTGTCACCTTAGTCCAGGTCCTTATCTCTTGATCCTAGCTAGTCTTCCAGATTTTAGTGTTATCTCTGCTTTCATTCAACCTACCTGTGGCTGACTAACTCACCTAAAGACTAGTTTCTCATTTTTACCTGGACTGCCCTGACTCAATCAGTGGAACTATTTTTCAGTGGAAATCCATCCACTGAAGTATATTTTAATGGGACAGAGGGGAAAATTAATTTGACACTTTAGTATTACTGTCACAGAAATATGAAAAAAATGGGTTTAGATTAATTATTTAAAAAAGCTTCCCTGATGGCTCAGACGGTAAAGAATTTGCCTGCAATGCAGGAGACCTGGGTTAGATCCCCGGGTTGGGAAGATACCCTGGAGAACGAAAGACATACCCACTCCAGGATTCTAGCTTGGAGAATTCCATGGATATAGGAGCCTGGCATACTACAGTTCATGGGGTCACAGAGTCAGACACGATGGAGTGACTTTTAAATTAATTTGTATCTGTATCATTTAGGAATGTTGAGCAAAAGCAGTTTGAGAAAAATCTAATTGAAAGAAGAGTGGCAAGCAGCTGAGAGGAGATACCCCATGTCCAAGGTCAGGAGTGGAAGCTGTGAGGAGATACCCCATGACCAAAGTAAGGAGCAGTGGCTGCCCTTTGCTGGAGCAGCCATGAAGAGATACCCCACGTCAAAGGTAAGAGAACCCCCAGTAAGACAGTAGGCGCTGAGAGAGGGCATCAGAGGGCAGACAGACTGAACTACCATATGATTCAGAAACTCCACTCCTGGAGATAAATCCAGAGAAAATCATAACTTGATAAGATATACGCACCCCAATGTTCACCGCAGCACTATTTACACTAACCATGACATGGAACCAACCTAAATGTCCATCAAGAGATGAATGGATAAAGAAAATATGGCACATATATACACAATGGAATACTACTCAGCCATAAAAAGAAACTGAATAATGCCGCTTGCAGCAACATGGATGGACACAGATTATCACATTAAGGGAAGTAAATCAGAGAAAGACAAATATGGTATCACTTATATGTGGAATCTTAAAAAATTATGGAATGAACTTATTTACAATACAGAAACAGACTCACAGACCTAGGAAACAAACTTATGGTTACCAAAGGGAAAAGGCAGGGAGGGAGGGATAAATTAGGAATCTGGGAGTAACATACATAAACCATTATAGAAAAAATAGTTAAACAACAAGGACCTACTATATAGCATAGGGAACTATAGCCAGCATTTTGTAATAACCTATATGGGAAAAGAATCTGAAAAAGATTGTGTGTATGTGTATAAACTGAATAACTTTGCTGTACACCTGAAACTAACAACACTATAAATCAACTATACTTCGATTTTTAAAAAGTTAACTGCATCAAAAACACAATGCCTGCATCACAACCAGAAGTTATCAAATAGCAACTAATGCATACAAAACTCTGATGGAGGCCTTCCCTGGTGGTCCAGCAGTGGACAGTCCACCCATCAATGCAAGGGACACACTTCGATCCCTCATCTGGGAGGATTCCACATGCCAGTGCAACTAAGCCAGCGCACCATAACTACTGAAACCCACATGCCCTAGAACCCATTCTCTGCAACAAGAGAAGCCACCACAATGAGAGGCCAGCGCATGGCAACCAGAGAGCAGCCCCTGCTTGCAGCAATGAGAAAAAGGCCATGCATAGCAAGTAAGACCCAGCGCAGCCAAAAGGAATAAATACCAATTTTGATAGATACACATTAGTCTTGAATAGCTAAATTAATACGTTGCTACTCAATGGGTTTACTTCTATCTGCATCATTTTTAAGATTTTTAGAAGGTCTGCAGAGTTTTAGGCTCTCCTCCCAAATTACTTAATTCTAGTCTTTAGAACTTTAACAAGATCTCCATATGATTCCTATGTATATCAAAGTTTGAGAAGCACTGGCCTAAAGCAAGAGTTGACAAATTCTGTTTAAAAAGCTAGATAATGTTACATTTTGCAAGCTATTAGGTCTCTTTTTTAACTATTCAACTATGCTGCTTACCATGAAGATAAAAAGGTCAATACATAAGAAAGTATAATTAAAGATGTATATACACCTAGAAAAAACAGAGCCCCAAAATACTTAAGGCAAGAAAATGACAAAATTGAGAAATACACAATCTAGTAATTTAACAGAGATTTTCAGTATCACTCTCTCAGAATTAAACAGAAAATCAGCAAAGACATAAATACATGAACACCACCACCAACAAACTTAACCTAGCTGACATTTACAGAATGCTTCAATCAACAACAGCAGCAACTTATTCTTTTTAATTAAACATGATGTACTCTCCAGAAGGGAGCTTCCCTGATGGCTCAGTGGGTAAAGAATCTGCCTGCAATGCAGGAGACAAAGGACATGCGGGTTTGATCTCTGGGCTGGGAAGATCCCCTGGAGAAGGAAATGGCAACCCTACTCAAGTATTCTTGCCTGGGAAATTCTCACGGACACGGGAGCAGGGCAGGCTACAGTCCATGGGGTTGCAAGAGTCAGACTCAACTTAGCGACTAAGCATACACACACGTTCTCCAGAATATAACACATGACAGACTACAAAACAAGTTTTAGCAAAACACTAAAATCATAGAAACTATGTTCTCCAGTCACCTGGACTTATATGAGAAATTAATAATAGAAAAAGTCAGTCCTGGGTGTTCATTGGAAGGACTGATGTTGAAGCTGAAACTCCAATACTTTGGCCACCTGATGCGAAGAACTGCCTCATCTGAACAGACCCTGATACTGGGAAAGATTGAGGGCAGGAGGAGAAGGGGACAACAGAGGATGAGATGGTTGGATGACATCACGGACTCAATGGATATGGGTTTGGGCGGACTCCAGGAGTTGGTGATGGACAGGGAGGCCTGGCGTGCTATGGTTCATGGGGTCACAAAGAGTCGGACAGGACTGAGTGACTGAACTGAACTGAATAGAAAAAATGTGGGAAATCCCCCAAAGATTACAGTATCACACAACAAACTTTAACATAGATCAAAGAAGAAATTTCAAGGAAAATTAGAAAATATCTTGTGAGACAGCATAATACTATTTTAAGGATAAGATATATAGAACAATGGAACAAAAAAGAGAGCTAAGAAACTGTTTTTGGACAAAGGTGCCAAGGCAATTCACCAAGAGAAAGCACAGTCTTTTCAGCAAATGGTGCTGGAACAATTAGAAAGCCATGTTAAGAAAAAAAATTCCTTACCTCATACAATAACAAAACTTAACTCAAAATGGATCGCACAACCTAAGTGTAAAAGCTAAAATGATAAAACTAAAGAAAACAATAGGAGAAAAATCTTTGTGACCCAGGCCTGAGCAACATTTCCTTAGATAAGATCTTAAGAACTGCAGTACATAAAAGAAAAAGTTGCCAAACTGGATTCGTAAAGTTAAAAGTTTGCACTCTTCAAAAGATATCATTTAAAAAAAGAAAAAAAGACTTCTGTGGTGGCACACTGGATAAGAATCCATCCGAGAATCACGGCAGAGGAGACAGACAATCCCTGATCAGGAGGATCCCACATGGCATGGAGCAGCTAAGCCCAAGCACCACAGTTGCTGAGCCTGTGCTCTGGAGCCCACGCGCCCTGACTACTGAGCCTGTGTGCCTAGCGCCTGCGCTCTGCAATTAGAGAGGCCACCGCAAGAGAGGCCCAAGCACCGCAACGAAGGGTGGCCCCCACTCACCGTAACTGCCAAAGTCCATGCAAAGCAATAAATGCAAAGTAACAAAGACCCATTGCAGCCAAACAGAAAAGAAATAATTAAATTTTTTTAAAGGAGATAAGCCACACAGCAGGAGAAAACTGAAAGTGAAGTCACTTAGTCATGTCTGACTCTTTGCGACCCCATGGACTGTAGCCTACCAGGCTCCTCTATCCATGAGATTTTCCAGGCAGGAGTACTGGAGTGGGTTGCCATTTCCTTCTCCAGGGATCTTCCCAACCCATTTCCAAATCATATACCTGATAAAAGACTTCTAGTAAGAATATAAAACAAACCCTTAAAATTCAATTGTAAGACACAAAACCCAATTTAGATCAAAAAAAGATTTAAACAGATATGTCAGCAAAGGTAAATGAATGCACACACATTAAAAGATACTCAACATCAGTCATTAGAGACGGTTTAAATGCATTTAAATTTGATTAAATGCAAATTAAAACCACAATAAGTAACCACTCCACATCTACATTGAGGGGCATTCTCAAGTAGATCAACTTTAAGAAAGGAGAATGGAAGGTAAGAATCTGGAAACTGATTGTCTTAAAATTATCTTTGCTGACATACTCAATGGAAAGCTTCTATATGCCTCTTGGTAGTACACCTATCAAGCTTAAGACCATTTGTGTAAGAAAAGAGGAATTTAGTGACTTACAAAATATTTGGTTAACAGGATTTGATGATCTGGAAAGGTATCAAAAAACAAATGAGGCTCATTTGGAAATGAAAAAAAAGTAGGGGTGGGAAAGGAGCAAGCAGGAAGGACAGAGTTCTCACCCATCAGCATCGTTCTGATAGTCCTGAGCACTGGCAAATAGTTTTTTGGTTTGTTTTTTAAATCATCTGATTGACTCCCACACAGGTTCTGTGCCCTAGCCAGCAATGACTAAAATGCACGATGCCCAGACAAGTCTCCACACCTTCTCTTCAAACACTCATATCTAGAAATCACTCCGTTGCAACTAACTAGTGCAAAGCAGAGAACTGCAAGCAAAATGCACCTTCATTTTTGCCCTACATCCCAACCTGATATACTCAAATTATAGTATTTTTCAAAGTGTAATAATAATTACCGGTTTACATGCCTGCCTCTTCTGCCTCCCATTAGAGACTGTGCCTTCTTTAATGACAGAGGAATTTTTCATTCATCTTGAGATCTTCAGCCTCAGTATGCTATGGGATTTTCCAGGCAAGAATACTGGAGTGGGTTGCCATTTCCTTCTCCAGTGACCCGTACAGTCAATAAATGTTCTGAGAACGGAAGGCTGATATAAACTACAGATATAAACTCCAACCATTTAGTTTGAATGCCTTTGTCTACAAAATATATTTTTAAAACATATTGTAGGCAAATGTATTGTAAAACTAATTTTTCCTTTCTTAGGAGAGGCTCTAATCTGAAATTAAGAATTTGATATGGGGACTTCCCTGGTGGTCCAGGGGCTAAGGCTCTGTGCTCCCTCCCAGTGCAGGTGGCCTGGGTTCGATCCCTGGTCAGAAAACTAGATCCCACATGCCGCAACTAAGAGTTCAAATGCCACAACTAAAGATTCTGTATGTCTCAACGAAGACTGAAGTTCCAACATGCCACAACTAACACCTGCTGCAGCCAGATAAAGAAATAAATCCTTTTAAAATAAGAATCTGATATGTTATTACATATCTAATCAACTTCTATATAAAACTTAGGGAAATGAGACCGATGGACTAGACAGAAGTTAGGCAACCTCGTTCTAGCTAGTACCAGTGACTCTGGATATGTTTTCTGACTGTTGGTTTCCTCATGTGTAAAGTGAAAAAATTAAAGAACAATCTCTAAACACCCTTCAAATGTTAATATTCTAAGAATTTTTAATGCATGAAGTGTTTCATTAATCAACAGTCAGAAGATAGGAGGCATGTCACATGCTGAGTATTCCTAATATTTTCGTACCTCTTGCTAGAAAGCAAATGAAATTATCCTGTCAATATTCATTCAGTACTCAAATCCAGAAACAAAACTAAATAAGTGCCCTGCCCTCGACATCTACTTCTGAAATTATGAGCTTGACCTTTCAGTTCTAATAATTCAACTCTTGAAGCAAACATTTAATCACATATCATAGGCATTGACATAATAAACAAACTGTAAGCTTACCTGCCAGGAAACTGCTCCCAAAATTGCTGTTGCAAGAAGACTGAAAAAAACTAACTGCTCTGAAATTAAGCAAAAATGACGCATCCCTTTGGATGCCATGATTCTGTCAAGGCTATTGTTATCTACTCTGTGGGTAAAACATACCTTATGGCAGTCATTTAATTTGGTATGGAATCCCCAAAGAGTTAAAAGAAAAATAATATGGCAAATCATCCAGAAAATTCCAAAAATGGAAAAGCCTGGTATTACAAAATACCAGAGATGAGTGTCTCTAAGTTTAAATGCTGAAAGAATGAAAAATGTAAGCTCAATCATCCCAGTGAAAACAACTGAAAGTCTTCTGCAAATTCTTCCACGGTACAAAAAGGGTTTCCACCTTTCAGTCACTGAAAGCCCACTAAAATAAATGTCAAGGAAAGGATCAGTTATCAGGCAAATAAAAAAACATGCAAAGGCAACTGGATTTTGGGGAGTTTCCAATGAGGAGAAAAACAGCAAGACTGCAAAAATAACTAAGTTTGGAATAGCTAGAAAAGACTTCATTCTCAGGTCGATAATCAGCATGGCCAAAGCTACAACAAGTAAAATGACACTCAGAGACTTTTCCACCAACATAGTTGTGCTGGCGATGGCAAATCCAACAAGTTCCAGAAATTCAACTGTGGTTAGTAAGGTGGGCCGATGGCGGACATAACCAGAAATTCTCTCCACCAAAGAGCATAATATCCTTAATACTATGGAAGTTAGAAGCAAGTATTTGGTTGATTCTTCTTTGACATCATTTTTAAAGGATGAATTATCAAGAAAACACAGGAGGCCAAGCAAGAATCCAAACCAAAGATTGGAGAGACTTAAACTTGCTGCTTCCATTGAAAAATAATAATAGAGTATGCTGGCAATTCCGAGAACAAAAAGACCAAGAATAAAAATGACCAAAATTAAGGAATTTGCTGTTTTTTCCCATCTTACATAGAGACCTAAGCATAGAGCAACCAGTAAATTGATTCTGGCTAAATAGCCAAGGTAACGCACTGAAGAATGCATGTTCGCTTCTCTGTTCACTTCTTCCAGTCTTGTCATTGCTAAATAGAGACAATGACTAAAGCAGTAACGCAGTGATTTACACATTAATCTGTCAATCTGGGCTTTCTCCCCACGTTATGAAAATTAACTGCTTGTATTTCATCCAGCAAATCCAATGTATCTGTAACTCCTATTTCAGCACTTTCTCTGGTGGAATTTGTTTACAGTGATCTAAAAAAGAAGAAAAAATATTTCACTGTTAATTTTATGTAATTTACCTTTCACATATATCTTTCTTATTAAAAAATAATGACCAAGTGTGAGATAAAGTTTGTTTAGATACCCAGTTTAAAATCTGACTTGCGTGTATCTAAATGGTAACTGTCTCTTGCTTAAAAACTCTTCAGTTTATCCAAACAAAAATGGAGATTTGTTCCACTTATCCTATTCTAGGATTGTATGACTAGGTTGCCATCAACAAAAATTTTTCCAGAGATGGTAAGGAATTCACCTAATCTATTTTTATTCCAATATCCAGTTTTTCAACAACGTGCAATGATGAGATATTCAACTCAGCTTAAATGTAGCAGATGGGTCTGGAATAGTGGAAAGCTAGTCAACTCAAACAAAATGAGGGACGTCATTATTACCTCTAACTTGAAAAGCACCAGTATCCAATAACAGGCTTCCCTCGTGGCTCAGACAGTAAAGCGTCTGTCTACAATGCAGGAGACCTGGGTTCGATCCCTGGGTTGGGAAGATTCCCTGGAGAAGGAAATAGGCAACCCACTCCAGTACTCTTGCCTAGAAAATCCCATGGATGGAGTAGCCTGGTGCAGGTTGCTCTGTCCATGGGGTCGCAGAGTTGGAAATGACGGAGTGACTTCACTTCACTCACAGCTTTCTTTAATAATAATCCAATAATAACAACCATTACCACCTGCCTAAAATCCTCTACATCTTTTTACCAGTTACTTCTAAAATGCTATAAAACCTTAGTCTCAACACTGTTTCACTAATAAACTTACTAGAAGTTTAACTGTATTAAAGTTACTCAGTCACTAAAGTTGATCCATCATTCTCCCTGTACTTTTACCTCTATTAAGTTACTCTGATGATCAAACATACAATCTCTGTAGCAAACCTATTCTGGAACTTTCTAGTCAAAACTGTAAACCTGAAATGCTGACCAACATTTATTGTAAAGTAAATTTTAAAAACTATGATTTTATTTTTGGAAACTTATCACAACAGTTATTTGTTAAAGGACTCAGATAATTATTTCGATCTTAAGGACCCCTTCAGGTTGCACTTCAAACAACATCATCAAACAAAATGATTTAACTATCTACTAGATAATTTTCTAGTATGCTATTTCAGAAAACATGATACATGCAAAGGTTTATGGTCACACTGAATATCCACTGAGAACTCAACAAGATTAAAAACTCAAAAAGTAACTACTTTGCAATCAGCTTATTTCTGCTTTCGCAGGACACTAAAAGAGCCAAGAGAAATATGAGATAACCTGAATTAACCCTGAATTACCCATACGGCTGCAGAAGAATGACATTGGATGACAACTTTAGGGTCTCTGGGAGGTTCAAAGTACTATTACTAACTTACAAGTTCAACAAGTATATTTTTTACAGCTAAGTTTATTTAATTAACTAAGAATTATGATTCTCCTCAATTGTATTTTCAATCATTCCTTAAGATACCACACACCACTAAAGAAAATATCTTCCCTTGGTATACTTAGGTTTTATCTTTTACTTAAGTTTGAGAAACTGACACCATCTAGAATGCACTGCATTTTTAAAAACATCACTTGTACGTGCTATATAATCATTCAACAAATATGCTGGAATACATGTCCTCTAAGGGTTGATGGACAGTCTGGGTTCAAAAACTGAACACTGTGGGAGACAAAAAAAAAAAAAAAATCACACACCAGACTAAATGGTTGCAACTCAACTCATGAGACATACTTCTGTGTTTCTCTAGTCAACACTCTCATTCTCTGGGGCTAGGCAAGCCTCTCTTCCCTATTCTCAAATCTCTGACATCCACTTCTGACCAAATTCTCACCAGATGACTTTGTCTCCAATGACGTCATCAAAAGGGAGATTACCTGAGTTTCCAACACCACAAACTCACCTATATCTACCATCTCCTGATTTGAGAAAAGAAGGCTCTCTGCTGGATAGAAGGCTACATCTTTTAGCTGTACATGTGACTCTTCCTCACGGTCTCTTCCAGAACTTCACACTCTCTCCTCTCTTTCAACACCTACTACTCTTCTCTTATCCACTGGTGCTTAAACATTTGCAAAGCTCTTTTAAAAAATGATACCAAAAAAAAATACACACACACACACACACACACACACACACACATATACAGAAACAAAACTGAAACTCATTAATCCATCTCCTCCTACAAGTTCAGTCATCTGTCCCCTTGACAGCCAATATTTGATTGCTTTACTTCTCACATGAACTAAACCACGGTTTCCACCACACAACAACAAACAGCTCTGTCAAGTTCTAAAATAACCTAAATTCCTAAATCGCATAAGTACTTTACACTCATTATCTTGCACCTTCATCAAACAACCTTTGACATTTTTGACTCCCAGGGCTTCCCTGGTGGCTCAGAGGGTAAAGCATCCGCCTACAATGTGGGAGACCGGGTCCAATCCGTAGGTCGGGAAGATTCCCCTGGAGAAGGAAACGGCAACCCGCTCCAGTACTGCTGCTTGGAAAATCCCATGGACTGAGAATGGGGTCACAAAGAGTCGGACACGACTGAGCGACTTCACTTTCACCTTCTGCAACCTGCCCTCCCTCTAGCTTCCAAAGACCAGTCTTCAGAATTTCTTCCTAATTCACTGATCTCTCCTGTCTCCTTGCAGGTTCTTCATTCTGAATCTATCCTTTGGATGCTCAAACCCAAGCTTAGGCCCTTCTCTCACTATACACTTAAATGTGTATTAATATATATTAACCTGACAGAAATGAAAGCACTAGCTCTGTCCTGCACTGAGGTAAAAGCTTAGAAAAAAAGTAAAGGAAAACATGTAATTAATAAAGCATAGCACATTCATAGCATGGACTATATGCAGTTACCCTGTTATGGGCCAAAATCAACATGGCAGAATATTATTTTTTTAAATGGCTAATTCACAAAGTCTTTCCCCATTTCGACCTTCTTTAAAAGACAAACATCCTCAATCAAGAGAGTAAAACAACAAAGCAGTGCAATCCTTTTCATTGGGTCTGCCAGCACAAATGATTCAGTGGGAATTACTTGAGAGGCAGACAAAAAAAGGAGCACAGAAGAGTCCACTGATACAGGAAAAGTTAGTAATTGTCAGGTTTGTTTTATAGCATCCTCTATAATATTCTAACCCTCCTTTCACCACCTATATTTAATGGTCACCAAGTCCTGCCCACTCTTCCTCTTAGACACTTCTTAAACGTTTCTACTTCTTTCCATCCTCAAGATCACAACCCCAGTTTTAGCCACCGTCATCTCATGGTTGAATGTCTCCTTGTTTCCACTCTTGCCCTTCTCCAAAAAGTATCCTTTTTAAAGCCAAAACTTGTCACCTCATTCTGTTATGTAAAAACCTCCAAAGGCTTCCCATCACTCTAAGCAATAAAGTCTAAACTCCTTAAAATGCCTTAGGAGGCTTTCCTCATTGGATGTGAATAACTCTCCCACCTCATCTCTTACCATTCTTTGTATTCTAGTCACAGGGATCTTTCAATTCTGAACTACACTAATGCTGTTCCCTCTCCTTCCTCTCCTCCAGACCCCACCAGAGGTCCTCACACCTGGCTCACTCCTACTCTTCAGGTCTCAGCTTAAATCATTTCTTAGGGCAATCACCTTGACTCATTTGTATGATCCACATACTTTCTGTAGAATAGGAAAAATATTGATCATCAACTGTTTAATATCTGCATTCCCCACTAGATCACAAGGTCTCTCAAAATTAGTCTTCAAAACTGTACACCCAGGGTTTAGCAGAAAGTTTGACTCCAACAAAGTTTGACTCCAAGTAGATATTCAACAAATACCTGAAGAAATGAAGACTGATACAGAAGTAACTATATTTAATAACAATGTCAATCAGTTATAGGACGCATATTAATATACAAAGAGAATAAACAAGTTGTCTAATAACCCACAACTACGAAGTCATAGAGCGAAGGGAGACTGCATGAACGTTTGGCTTGTTTCTCTCTCAGCCTTACTCCAGCAGTCACTTATCTCATCCAAATTCCTCCAAACCGGCAAGTTCTCTTTTACATCCTTCTAGGGAATGGTTCACTGAGCCCAAAAAACACTATCACATGCATCGTCTTCTGACTCAGAAACTACTTACGTCCAGTCTAGGGGAAGTGTCAAAAGCTGAAAGAATCTACAGAGCAGCCAGGGTCGGGGAATTCCAGTGCTTCGGTTCTATGAATTCATGAGAACTCTTCCTTGGACCCATCCCACATGAGGAGAAAGGCACCTAGAATATTAAACCCCTCAGCAATACGGCAGCGATAGCAATTCTTCTTCCATTCTGCTTTCTCCTAGGAGGAGGCCTAAGCAGCAGCCTGGCTGTTGGGAACCACAAGTAGGCACCCAGCTAAGTGGGGAACCGCTGGGGGATACGGAGAGGCGCCCTGCCTTCCATCCTCCACCCCACACCATCAACTTCTCCCCAGGCAGATATCCCTACCTCCTTCCCGCGAGGCCGGGCGGGCGGAGCTCGGGGCCCGCACCTCGCCGAAGCCCTGCGCGCCGTCTGTGCCCAGGTCTCACCGCCCCGCCGGTGACCCCTTGTCCCGGCCTCGGCCGCTGCTACAATGCTCTCTCAGCCCTCGGAGTCGGCCCTTGGGCCAGCAGGGGAAAGGAAGGGCCCTTGCGGCTGAGCCTGCGGTTCGGAGCGGGGACACGGCACTCCAGGGCAGTCGAGTGCCTCACGCCACACGCACTAACACAGGCCAGTCTCGTCGGAAACTTTCTCCGTTACTGGCCCGGCTGCGGCCGCCATATTCCCGCCGCCGGATTCGCGACGGTACGGAACGCCGCCGGGGTCAGGCCGCGCTACGCGCTTCCTCCGCGAGACCCGGCAGCCAGCCCCTGGCCCCGCCCAAAGCCGCCACACTGCCGCGGACCCAGGTGCTCTCCGCACTGCGCGAACGCAAGTGGCTCCACCTGGGCCACAAGCCGTTGCCTTCTTAGACGTAGAATGGGCGGGGAACTGGTACCTGGAAGACTACGAAGGATCGGCCGTGTCCATCAAGCGTCTAGGCCGCCGCTTCGGGTTGGACGGAAGCTGGGGCAGGACCGGCAGGCTGGCTACCCAAGGACGATAACTACTGTAGGAGGCGTTGCTGCTCTTTAGTATATATCGCAGAATATATGACTTTGTGTCCACTGACCGGCTAAAAGCCTAGGCTCTTTAGTCTCGCCTTCAAAGCCCTTCTGGCTCCATTTTCTAATTAAAGCCTCCCTTTAGTCCACCGGCTAGGTCTTAATTCCGCCATCAACGCTGAGCTCCCCGATCACGGCCTGCTCCATTCGCTTTCTCCCCCAGTCTCTTACCCTTTCACCCGCCCCACAGCCCGAGGGTCCATCTGAGTGCACGGCTGATTCTCTCTTGTATCTGAACTCGCTGAATAAACGTAAGGGGGTAGTACTCAGAGGCAGCGTTTCACAACAGCTGTGGAGCTGATGATTTGCACTCTGGTTTCTCCTATTCGTATGTGCGACCTCGGTTTCTCCATCTAAAAAATATTGTGATATTCAGGGAAACTTCCCCCCGCCCTGGAATCATAAGGTACTCAAAAAGGATGAATTCCCTCCTCCCTCTCCAAGAAGCAGTTCCTGTTTGCCAGTCTTCTGTACCTACCATTATTTTCTACTGTTTATAGCTCTTGGTGGTGGCAGTTTAGTCGCTAAGTTCGTGTCCGACTCGGGACACCACGGAGCCTGCCAGGCTCTGTTTCACGGGCTTCTCCAGGGAGTGGGTAGCTATTTAACTTTAATCAGCACACTCCAGGGTGGGTAATTAGCATTTGAAAGATTAATCAGAACTCTTCAAAGTTGGATGCACAAGTGCCTAAAATGCTGCTGCTGCTGCTAAGTCGCTTCAGTCGTGTCCGACTCTGTGCAACCCCATAGACGGCAGCCCACCAGGATCCCCCGTCCCTGGGATTCTCCAGGCAAGAACACTGGAGTGGGTTGCCATTTCCTTCTCTAATGCTTGAAAGTGAAAAGTGAAAGTGAAGTCGCTCAGTCGTGTCCAACTCTTAGCGACCCCATGGACTGCAGCCCACCAGGCTCCTCCATCCATGGGATTTTGCAGGCAAGAGTACTGGAGTGGGTTGCCATTGCCTTCTCCGAGTGCCTACGTCAGTAAGCAAATCTTCACTAGAGGTATGTTAATTAGAATAAAAGATTAGAATTTTTCATTGTGGAAATAACTGGTGGTCAGGATATGTGGCTGGCTAGACTACTGGACCGCAGAAGGCAATGGCAACCCACTCCAGTACTCTTGCCTGCAAAATCCCATGGATGGAGGAGCCTGGTTGGCTGAAGTCCATGGGGTCACTAAGAGTTGGACACGACTGGGCGACTTCACTTTCAATTTTCACTTTCATGCATTGGAGAAGGAAATGGCAACCCACTCCAGTATTCTTGCCTGGAGAATCCCAGAGGCGGCAGAGCCTGGTGGGCTGTCGTCTATGGGGTTGCTCGGAGTCGGACCCGACTGAAGCGACTTAGCAGCAGCAGCAGCAGACTATTGGACAGGCACTTCTGTCTTTGCATAAATGTGGTATGTCTGTTGAGTCTAGCAGAGGGACACCCATCAGAGTGGCTCCTTTGGAGTCTAGACTTCTGTTTTGTACTTTGTCACAAAATATTGTCTGTGTGCTATTATTTTGTGTACCTGCTTGTTGATAAATATTTATGTAGTACTATTCTGTCTGAGATTTGCTTACATTGTAGGACACTATCTTGGGCCGAGGGAGGAGATGAGTACCTCTCACCCATCTTCAGTTGTTGAAATCTGCCAGCATTTACTAAAAGGACCTGACGATTGTGAAGGCCAAGTGCTGCTTATATTCATTCACGATATTTCTTGCATTTATCATTTCCTATCGACTTGCACTGCCACTATGTGAGCTGAGGTATTGACCTTGAATTACTTTAGTAACTTCTATGCTGGTCACTTCTCTGTCAGCCTCACCACAGCCTAACCCACCACATGGGGGCCCTGACCCCTGACAGATATACTCTGCAGACACTCTGTGTCACTTCTTGGATTAAAATCATGAGTTATACTAACTAGAAAAATTAAGCCCAAACTTCCTAATCTGGCAACTGAAGCCCTGAGGGGTATGTTCTAAGCCCCAAGCCCTCGCCTGGTGCCATTTATCTGGAAACTAGAACTAATAGGGTCAGTTCTTGGACGTCAGCCACATGGATAGCCAAACACTTGGATATGAAACAGCCACCTGGGAACTATTTCAGTGACAGAATTCAAGCTGCAGTTGCTGATGACAGTGTAATGATCCTAACTGGGACATCCATTCTTCCAACACTTGCTTCTCTGCAGGCAAGATCTGTGTGCTCCAGGCCAGGAATTTCACCAGAGGAGTTACTTCAGATTAAGAAAACCTGTTGAAAATAGAATCATAATTTTTTAAAAAAGAGGAGGGGCAGCACCCATGGCAGGGGAAATGGATGGTCTTGCCATTTCAGTCCTGTGTAGAAACCGGGTCACAGATGGCTCCTACATTATTTCTAAGTTCTCGTTTATTTTTCTCCTACTTCTTTCAATTCTTCAATCCTGTTCTAGGGCTAAATCTCCAGTACTCTTGCCTGGAAAATCCCACGGATGGAGGAGCCTGGTGGGCTGCAGTCCATGGTGTCGCTAGGAGTCGGACACGACTGTAGCAGCAGTAGCAGCAGCAGGGCTGAATCAACTCAGGTTCTCCATAAGCAATCTTCTTGGCCTGATTCCTTTTTATTTCTATGTAATACTTTGAGATTACAGTTATTTCACCTCAAACATATAATCAAATCTTTACAAAAACACAATGATGTAAATATTTTCATCACCATTTTATAGATAAAGTATCCAAGGTCCAGAGAAACTATACTGTCCCAGTGCAGGGACTTAAACCTTGGTCTTTGGGCTTAAAGTCCCAGGCCATCAAGTACAACTTTCTACCATTCCCCTTTACAGGAAACACAATCTCATTGTTGCTGTTCAGAGTAAGCAGGGAAAGGATTACAATGTTTAGTCCTGGTACACTTACTATAATCATCTGGAAGATCTTTAGCCTACACACCCATACAGTCCAGATCAATTAGAGTCTCCTCTGCAGTGAGTCCCAGGTAGATTGTGTGCGGTTTAAAAGACCCTCCCTTTCACCTCCCCAGTGATTTTAACATGAAGCAAGGGTTGAGAACCACTGAGTTATTAGTTTCGTTAGTGTCGTGATTGTCCAAGTGTTAGAAATGCAGATTATCAGGACCTACAGCCCCCCAGGTCAACTGAATCAGAAACCCAAAGCATAGACCCCAGATTTTTGGATTATGTTCAGATGTAGGTATCAGAAAGCTCATAACTGACTTCATGGAAGTTTATTTCTAGAAGTAGGTGTTCCAGAGCAGATGTGCTCCTCAGTGTTAAAGTTCCGGATTCCTTCCCCCTTGTTGCCCTTCTATTCAGGGCATAGCTCCCTCCTCAGTTCAAGATGGCTGCTTAATTTCCATCTGTCACTTCTGAATTCTCATCAACAGGAAGAAGGAAGTACAAGAGACAAGAGTATTCCCCCTCACCCCTACTTTAATGACACTCCTTAGAAGCTGTATAAGATATTTCGGCTTATGTCACACTGACCAGTATTTAGCATTTATAGAGTCTGGGAAATGTGTCATGTTTTTGAGTGGCCACAACCCCATCCAAAAACCAGAGTTGTCTTTCTGAGAAATAAGGGAGAAAAAATAATAGATGACAAGAAGCAGCCTTTTCCAGAGCTTAGCTAACTTAACTAACTTTTCATCTCCTGCCTCTCCTGCATTGCAGGCAAAGTCTTTACCACTGAGCCACCAGGGAAGCCCTCCCCACTGTATCAATGATGATAGATTTTTGATCATGTGCTTGAACCATGATTTAGTGAACGTTTTCCTTAATTTTAAAAGTTGAGGATGCATTTGCTTTTTACTATTGAAAATACTATAATGGTGAGCACTTAAGCTCATTGCATTTGTGATATTATTACATTTCTGATTATAATGTTGATAGATTCCTAGATGGGTTAAAGAATATGAATGTTTTTAGGACTCTTAACTAATACTGCTGATTTTCTTGCCAGAAAGGAATCATTCTGTGTTACTGCTGCCAATGAACTACATTTTCAGCTGCAGAATATTTTGTCTTTGAAAGTTTTTTTTTTTTTGCTAATTTTCCTTTGACATTTAAAATAAGTTATTTTATTTTGGGCTGTGCTGGGTCTTCATTGCTGCATGGGCTTTCTCTCTAATTTCGACAAGCAGGGGCTACTCTAGTTCTGGTGCATGAGCTTTTCATTGCGGTGGCTTTTCCTGTTGCAGAGGACAGGCTGTAGAGATTGCGGGCTTCAGTAGTTGTGGCGCACAGTCTTAGTTGCTCTGCGACATGTGGGATCTTCCTGGATCAGGGATCAAAACTTTGTCTCCTGCATTGGCAGATAAATTCTTTACCATTGAGCCACAAAGGAAGCCACTTCTTTGACATTTTGGAAATAATGCAGGGACGGGCATCACTTGCATTTAGTACTTCCATGATGAGAGATATCCATATTTAGATAAATTGCATCTAAGCTGGTTCTGAACAGTGTGCCACAATTTCATGAACAGATTTCATTGATATGTACCACTAGATGCAACAGTGCCAGGATATGCTATTCTTCAATTTAAAATTTTTTCTTTAAAGTTTTTCTGGCTTTATATTAATACTAATGAATTTCTTTTCTTCAGTTACATTTTCAGTCCTAAAGAGCACAGACATTTATTCCTTACAGTACCTAGTCTAGTGTAATAGTGTAGTAATGAAGCTTCAATTGATGAATCAAGCAAGGCTAAGGAGATGGTTTGACATTCTAACTCCTATTCTGTAGCTCATTCCAGTTGGCATCATTCTCCAGGTCACTGGGGTCCCTCCTACCTTGATAATATTTGTGCTTACACAAGCTCCAGATCTTTTGCTCTCTATCAAAGTATTATCTTCTTAACTTTCAAATTCCTGACTTCCTACTTTCCAAGTAATCTGTACTCTGGTACTTTGATCTATACTCATATTTCAATGAAACTAAAAAAACATGTAAGTTCCTTTTCACAGTCAAGCCATTAGACCCTCTGGCTCAAGTCTGTTTCCTAAGCATCTTTCTACTTATAGGCAGGCTCCAGAGATTTAGCCTGCTTACTTCTCTTCTTTCCAGCAAGCATGAATTTTTACTTCTAGGCCTGCTTTGGGAAACATGTTATCTCCTAGATTCCTAGTGAAAAGGCCTGGGGTGATTTAAAAACTATAATTGTTTCTGAATTACTTCATGTCTCCTACATGTTTCAGCATGTCTGGGCAAACTCACATCCAAACAGGGGACAGGAGTTTGAGGGAGAACTAAATTAATAATGGCTGTTGCCATGTTTGTATCCTTTTCCCTTAGAAGAAGAGAATGGGAATAGCTAAAGTGGTATTAGTTAACTGTAAGAAAGATTTGTAGGTCTAGGGTATAAATGTAAATAACTTATGGAGATCTATAATAGCCTCAAGCGGAATATATCTCTGTGACTAGTTATTCTCCTCAATATCTGAATCTCCCCACACCAGCTCAAAGGTATATGGAAAAAATGTCAAGGAGACTGTACTGATTTACTTGGTTGTGACTGCCCCTTCAACAGGTTAGATATACCTTCAATTCAAAAATGTATGTGTATTATCCTGGCTCTTTGTGAAGAGTTGTAAATAGGCCCAGAGCCAAGAAACACTTTCAGGCATTGTTTTTGTCTTTTGAGTAATGTTTCCTACTACTCTTATGGTTTACATGGGCATTCGAATCCAACAATAAGAACAAATTTATGCTTTACAGTCTTCTAATTATTGATGACAAAGTCAAGAGATGGTTCTGCAAGTCATCTGTTATTGTTCAGTGGCTCAGTCATGTCTGACTCTTTGCAATCCCATGGACTGTAGCACACCAGGTTTCCCTGTCCTTCACCATCTCCCAGAGTTTGCTCAAACTTAAGTCCGCTGAGTCAGAGATGCCATCCAACCATCTCATCCCTTCTCGTCTCCTTCTCCTGCCTTCAATTTCTCCCAGCATCAGGGTCTTTCCAATAAGTTGGCTCTTTGCATCAGGTGGCCGAAGTACTGGAGTTTCAGCTTCAGCATCAGTCCTTCCAATGAATATTCAGGGTTAATTTCCTTTAGGATTGACTGGTTTGTTCTCCATGCAGTCCAAGGGACTTTTAAGAGTCTTCTCCAGCACCGCAGTTTGAAGGCATCAATTCTTCGGTGCTCAGCCTTTTTTATTGTCCATCTCTCACATTCATACATAACTACTGGAAAAACCATACCTTTAACTATGGATCTTTGTAGGCAGAGTAACATCTCTGATTTTTAATATGCTGTCTAGGTTTGTCATTGCTTTTCTTCCAAGGAGTGAGCATCTTTTAATTTCATGGCTTCAGTCAAAGTCTGCAGTGATTTTGGAGCTCAAGAAAATAAAGTGTCACTGTTTCCATTGTTTCTCCATTTATTTGCCATGATCTTAAGTTTTTTTGAATGTTGGGTTTTAAGCCAGCTTTTTCACTCTCTTTCACCTTTATCCAGAGACTCTTAAGTTCCTCTTCACTTTCTTCTATAAAGGTGGTGTCATCTGCATATCTGAGGTAATTGATATTTCTCCCTGCAATCTTGATTCTAGCTTGTGCTTCATCCAGCCCAGCTCGCAAGGTGTACTCTGCATATAAGCTTATAGCCTAATTCTTCATATTTTCTTTTAACTTCAAAAACAGGTTTAATTTTTGGTACTGCTGATAGGCCCAATCTTAGAAATTGTTAAAATATAATGCTTCCTTGGTAGCTCAGATAGTAAAGAGTCTGCCTGCAATGCAGGAGACCCAGGTTCAGTCCCTGGGTTGGGAAAATCTCCTGGAGAAGGGAATGGAAACCCACTCCAGAATTCTTGTCTGGAGAATTCCATGGACAGAGGAGCCTGGTGGGCTACAGACCCTAGGGTTACATATAGTCAGACACTACTGAGTGACTCTCACACACAGACACACACACACAATGGAAAACAGTTACCAATATATTCAATTATTAAAGACAATCAGTGACATTAATAATAAATGTTTTATATTATTGTAAAAAGTGGAATAGCTTTCTATTGAGCAAAGGTGTTATGTTTAAAAATAAAATTCACAGTTGAACACTGCTTATATAGACTCAAGATTACTACTCAGTAGTGCCATCTGTAAAAAAATTCTTATTTGAAAAATACATACTAAACTACCAAGCTCATTCTGAAACAAATCTGGGATGAAACACACATTTAAATCTGACTTTAAAATAAATTGACTCCAATTGTTATGGTTTGAATTTCTCTAAGACAAAATAATTCAAGGAATTAGATCTGGTAGACAGAGTGCCTGAAGAACTATGGACAGAGGTTTGTGACATTGTACAGAAGACAGGGATCAAGACCATCCCCAAGAAAAAGAAATGCAAAAAGGAAAAATGGTTGTCTGAGGAGGCCTTACAAATAGCTGTGAAAAGAAGAGGCGTGAAAGGCAAAGGAGAAAAGGAAAGATATACCCATTTGAATGCAGAGTTCCAAAGGATAGCAAGGAGAGATAAGAAAGCCTTCCTCAGTGATCAATGCAAAGAAATAGAGGAAAACAGTAGAATGGGAAAGACTAGAGATCTCTTCATGAAAATTAGAGATACAAAGGGAACAATTCATGAAAAGATGGGCACAATAAAGGACAGAAATGGTATGGACCTAATAGAAGCAGAAAATATTAAGAGATGGCAAGAATACACAGAACTATGCAAAAAAAGATCTTCACGACCCAGATAATCGGAATGTTGTGATCCCTCATCTAGAGCCAGACATCCTGGAATGGGAAGTCAAGTGGGCCTTAGGAAGCATCACTACGAACAAAGCTAGTGGAGGTGATGGAATTCCAGTTGAGCTGTTTCAAATCCTGAAAGATGATGCTGTGAAAGTGCTGCACTCAATATGCCAGCAAATTTGGAAAACTCAGCAGTGGCCACAGGACTGGAAAAGGTCAGTTTTCATTCCAATCCCTAAGAAAGGTAATGCCGAAGAATGCTCAAACTACCACACAATTGCAGTCATCTCACGCACTAGTAAAGTAATGCTCAAAATTGTCTAAGCCAGGCTTCAACAGTATGTGAATTGTGAACTTGAACAAGGTGTTCAAATTGGATTTAGAAAAGGTAGAGGAACCAGAGATCAAATTGCCAATATCCACTGGATCATCGAAAAAGCAAGAGAGTTGAGAAAAACATCTGCTTTATTGACTATGTCAAAGCCTTTGACTGTGTGGATCACAACCAACTGGAAAGTCCTTCAAGAGATGGGAATACCAGACCACCTGACCTGCCTCTTAAGAAATCTATATGCAGCTCAGGAAGCAACAGTTAGAACTGGACAGGGAAGAACAAACTGGTTCCCAATCAGGAAAGGAGTACGCCAAGGCTGTATATTGTCACCCTGCTTATTTAACTTATATGCAGATTCAGCTCAGTTCAGTTGCTCAGTCGTGTCCGACTCTTTGTGACCCCATGAATTGCAGCACGCCAGGCCTCCCTGTCCATCATCAGCTCCCGGAGTTCACTCAAACTCACGTCCATTGAGTCCGTGATGCCATCCAGCCATCTCATCCTCTGTCATCCCCTTTTCCTCCTGCCCGCAATCCCTCCAAGCATCAGAGTCTTTTCCAATGAGTCAACTCTTTGCATGAGTTGGCCAAAGTACTGGTTTCAGCTTTAGTATCATTCCTTCCAAAGAACACCCAGGGATGATCTCCTTTTGAATGGACTGGTTGGATCTCCTTGCAGTCCAAGGGACTCTCAAGAGTCTTCTTCAACACCACAGTTCAAAAGCATCAATTCTTTAGCGCTCAGCTTTCTTCATGAGAAATGCTGGGTTGGATGAAGCACAAACTGGAATCAAGATTGCTGGGAGAAGCATCAATAACCTCAGATATGCAGATTACACCACCCTTATGGCAGAAAATGAAGAACTAAAGAGCCTCTTGATGCAAGAGGAGAGTGAAAAAAGTTGGCTTAAAACTCAACATTAAGAAAACTAAGATCATGGCATCTGGTCCTATCACCTCATGTCATATAGATGGGGAAACAGTTGAAACAGTGACAGCCTATTTTTCTGGGCTCCAAAATCACTGCAGGTGGTGACAGCAGCCATGAAATTAATAGACACTTGTTCCTTGGAAGAAAAGCTATGACCAACCTACACAGCATATTAAAAAGCAGAGACATGACTTTGCCAACAAAGGCATGTCTAGTCAAAGCTATGGTTTTTCCAGTAGTCATGTATGGATGTGAGAGTTGGACTATAAAGAAAGCTGAGTGCCGAAGAATTGATGATTTTGAATTGTGGTGTAGAAGACTCTTAAAAGTCCCTTGGACAGCAAGGAGATCCAACCAGTCCATCCTAAAGGAAATCAGTCCTGAATGTTTATTGGAAGAACTGATGCTGAAGCTGAAACTCCAGTACTGTGGCCACCTGATGCGAAGAACTGGCTCATTTGAAAAGACCCTGATAAGATTGAAGGAGGGAGGAGAAGGGGACAACAGAGGATGAGATTGTTTGATGGCATCACTGACTCAATGGACATGAGTTTGAGTGAACTCCGGGAGTTGGTGATGGACAGGGAGGCTTGGCGTCCTGCAGTCCATAGGGCTGTGAAGAGTCGGACATGACTTGAGGGACTGAACTGAAGACAAATTAGGGTTTCAGTTCAGTTCAGTTGCTCAGTTGTGTCCGACTCTTTGCAGCCCCATGAATTGCAGCACACCAGGTCTCCCTGTCCATCACCAACTCCTGGAGTTCACTCAAATTCATGTCCATTGAGTCGGCGATGCCATCAAACAATCTCTTCCTCTGTTGTCCCCTTCTCCTCCTGCCCCCAATGCCTCCAAGCATCAGAGTCTTTTCCAATGAGTCAACTCTTCGCATGAGGTCGCCAAAGTACTGGAGTTTCAGCTTTAGCATCATTCCTACCAAAGAACACCCAGGACTGATCTCCTTTAGAATAGACTGGTTGGATCTCCTTGCAGTCCAAGGGACTCTCAAGTCTTCTCCAACACCACAGTTCAAAAGCATCAATTCTTGGGCGCTCAGATTTCTTCACAGTCCAACTCTCACAAACCTAATTACTTTTCTCCCTTGGTAACATCTGGATGTCCTTCACTAAAATGCTAGCTATTGTAGCATGGTGGTTTGTTGGGTAGTATGTAATTTGTGTATGTGTGTGAGTGCTCAGTCTCATCCAACTCTTTGCAACCACATGGGCCACCACTAATAATCTTGGGGAGCTTTGTGTTCAGTGGATCATGGATTTGAATTTTTATTGTAAACTGTTATGGACGTTCTGGTTTTGAGGAAGAATAAAATTATCATGATACCAACATTCTTTGAATAACATTTGTATTATGCTTTTTTGGACTGGTAATTTAGAGGAATGTTTTTCACCTTTAAGTATGTTATTTGCTCAGTCGTGTCCAACTCTTTGTGATCCTTGGACTGTAGTTACCAGGCTCCTTTGTCCATAGAATTCTCCAGGCAAGAACACAAGAATGTGTTGCCATTCCCCTCTCCAGGGGTCTTCCCAACCCAGGGATCAAACCGGATCTCCTGCACTGCAGGCTGAGTCTTTACCATCTGAGTTATTTGCTAATAATTTCCAACACCAAGGACCCAAATCTTGTCTACATTTCTTTTACGTAGTATGTAAACTCTTGAAGAGGAATACCATTGCAGCCCTGTGATCAGAAAAGTGTGGGAAAATGGAGCAAAAGCTCAGTTCTATTTTTTTCTTGCCTTTTACAATCAGAATTTTAGTTTGCACTCTTCTAGAGGGATGAACAACATATTCCTCTTATCTACAATATGTTTGTGATTTGCTAAACAGTTTTTGTCTTGTCTTACAACTTTTTTTTTAACCTTTTCTATTTTTATGAAGCAAATTAATGGAGTTAAGCAGGGGCAAAGGTATAGGAGCAGTAGGCAATCATTCCTAGATACTGATATTAACTCCATGTAGAATGCTTGTCATCGTCATTAGATCATGTTCCATGAAATTAGGGGCCTGTGAACATACCACGCCCTGCTATTTCCCCAGCATGTTGTACACGGCAGAATTCAAATGTTTCTTCCATGAATAAAGAATTCCTTCACATCATGAGAAAACCATCTGCTGCCCTAAAATAACTGATATACTTAGGTAATTTATCTTGGATGTAATTTTCAAGGAAAGTAGGATATGATATAGTTGACAAATAATGAACAAGAATTTATGTTGTTGGTTGTCCTTGCTCGGTAAATAGTATGACAATAGGGAGGTCACTTTAGCTCTCTGAATCTCAGTGAATTAATTTATGAAATTAAGGGACTGGACTAGATGAAACCAGCTAGAAAATTCTAAGTCATTTAAGTTTCAAATTGCTCCCTAATTCTGAAATCACTTAGTGAGATTAGGTCAAGACCACAAAACTTTCAATTTGTAAATAACAGACAATGAATATTAGAAAATTTAAAATTTTTAATAAATGTGCTTTGTTCACAAAATGTGAAAAAATACAACAAACACAAACATACATTTTCAGGTAAGCCACCTCCCACCACTTGGCAACTACCATATAAACCACTTGATCTAGTCATAATCCTGAAGAAACCAAGCAAATGATCATTTGTTTTTGAAACATCAAATTGTTTTGGAGAATACTGTTGTGAATGTGACAGGAGGCCCTTTAACTTTATATCCAAATGAAATCATTTTCAAGAGTACCCATACAGTATTAGAAGGCTCTATGGACTTCTCTTGTCATTATGTAGAGAATCTGGCTCCAAGCCACAGGAATGCTTACACTTTAACATTTATATGTTAAATTGGCTTTGGTGGATATTAATACATATTAGTTTAAATTCTGCGCCAACCTAATTTTGAAGATGAATTTACAGTAACAAATGAGATTTATATATCCAAATGAACTTATACTAAATCAGAGTATAGGTTTTTATAAAGAGATATTTCTTTAAAGTACTATTTAAAATACACCATGCACACTTTGGAGCATAAGCAGAATCAACATCTGTAAACAATCAGAAGATTTTATAGCACCAACATTTTAGCTGTAACACAAAGGCTAAACCCAAGGTCAAATACTTATACCAGTCTCTCAAAAGTACGGTTTTACTTTCAAAGTACTTTTGTTTCGTATGTTGTTTTCTTTGCCCTTAAGATGGCATTTAGCCCAATCACAGAAAATGACTGTATGCTAAAGGGGGTACTACCAACACACATTTCTATGTTACCCTGAACACAGTACTTTTTTTTTCCCCTCCTTCTTCTGGGTGAGCTACAAGATTTGACCTGTAGTACTTAACTGGAAAGAAAGTCCTAATTTTTCTTTATAATTAAGTAATCTTAGTTATTGAAAGTAAATGCAAAACTTCAAGTTACTTCTGGCACATTTGAGCAACCAATATTTATTGCATTTACTCAACTGATTTTAGGTTAATTACAATCTTGTTACTTTCATTAATTTAGAATTTGAAATTTAATTTGAAATACTGGGTACACACACTCAGCCATTTATATCTTACAGGGTAAATTTTGATTTTCTAAGTAAAGTTTGACATTCAAAGTTAACTACAGCAATTCACAATAAGCACAAAAACACTTTTACCAGAGTAAAGAAGTGCAGTTTATGAATTTAGGATCAACTACTGAAAATGCAAGTTTCCTTTAAAAACACACACACATAACATTAACCATGAAATCTGAAACTGTGATATTTCAGTGCAAAAACCTCAGTATGAGGTAATTTTAATGTAATAACCACTTGAAAAAAAAAATCCACACAGTGGCACTCTTAAAAATGATAGTTTACATGACAATTGCTGGCTGACAAGACAATGTGGACTAAATGTTCTTAGCCATTTAAACATTTAAACTGATCTTGTCTTGTTGGACATATATTTCTCCTTAATCATTTGCTTCTGATTCAGAAACACAGAAAGGCATTTATCAATGTGGAAAGGGAAAATTCCCACAGCCAACTAATGTTTATATATTCAAAGACAAATTTCTGCTAGGGCTTTAGATAGAAACTAGAATACCAAAAGGTCAAAACCATTTTATGAGATTACCAGCAGAGGGTTAATTTAAAATTTTTCTATATAGTTTCCAGACTTGTAGTGCAGCACCTCCTTAACGGAAAGGTGAGGACCCTATTAAGGTTGGTCTAGGTAGAACATAAGCTCTCTTACAAGTGCAAACCCTTTCACAAAGGTGAGTTAGGTCAGTATCGAGTATTATATTGTTCCTTGCTTAAATAGAAAATTTTGTAATGAAACCTAAATTTAAAAAAGTAAAAGTGAATTCTCATAGTTAAATATACTTACCACCAATGCCCAAATCAACAAGAAGGATATGGAAACTCTATTTTGGCAATGGTGTTTACTGTACTGTGCTAATCAAATTAGAATACATACGTTAGGGGAAATAGATCCCCAATGTCTGATGTTGCCAAATGAGCAAGAAAGAAAAAGAATCATCATCAGTTCCAAAAGGTCTAGGGAATGCTGAATCATCAAAGCCAAAATGGCTTTCTATAACAGGTAACAATTTAGTTAGAAAAAAAGAATAAGATAAGTGCATCACAAAACTACTAAACCAATCTATCTCTGTCACATTTAACTTGTGAGTCATCAAAGTGCAATCTACAGCTTTCTACATACATATTTTAGTTTCTCATTGCAATGGTTTAAGTCAACACTGAGAGGATGAAAATAAAAATACATAGCAAATTATGCTTCATTTTTCACAATAGCACTAAAGAGAAAAAGGTACCTTTCTATAATATCTTAGTGCTAAATGCTAAGTAACAGTGGTTTCTGCTCGGACAGGAGTCACTCTGCATGAAACATTAAGCTTTCTCTATAAGAATAAATTTTAAAATCCAGAAGTAGAAAAAAATAGCAAACTCTGTAAACCTTTGCATTTCTTCTATGCAAACCAGGTTTTAAGTACTGAGTTCATGTTAGTATTTCTGATTAGTGTAAGCAATTAAGTTTAGGAATCTGGACTGAAAGGGTCTTTTGCTTTTATATTAACTTAAAAGTAATATGGGGTCTTCTAGCTCATAGAAAGGAATAGAGCTGGCTTGACTTTCTCCAGAATCTGAGTCATATGGAGCATCAGGGAGCTCTGTGAAACCATATGCTAGTTGTTCATCTTCTATATCTGATCGAACGTAGCAGGAAGGGTTAGAATATTCCTCATCTTCTATACTGTTGAAATCTTGAGGAATATATAACATCCCTGGGTAGTTCCTACTAACCAAGTCACTTGTGGTTTTTAGGGAGGTTTTTCTAAATGCCATCAGATGCATATGTGAAAATTTTGAATACTTGAAACGTTTAAAGCCCAGGGACTCTATAGCAATCTTCCAGCTTTTCATCATCATAGCATGACGGTTCTGATGGGAGGAATCAGGTGTGATGATAAGCAATAAACCATTTAACACTAACAGTTCATGGGCTTTCTTGCAGCAAATCCATCGCTGGTAAGGTGATGGAAAATAAGAAAGAAGAAGAGAGAAAACAACCACATGGAAAAGTTCTCCAGGAAGAGAATCAATAGGGTTTTTCAGCTGCTTCAAAAAGGCATCTATAGCATCTTGTGCAAGCTGGAGTGGTTGCTGAAGCTGCAAGTTCAAGAAGTCACATTTATATACACTCTGCAAAAAGAAAAAAACAAGGCATATTGAGAATTTTAAGATTACTTGCATCGAACTACACAAATTTTAAACCAAACTATTTCACAGCATTTCTATATAATTCAAGCTTTAAGTATGCACCTTTTACGTCTAAATTATTCCACTTACACAGAGTTATTCAACCAAAACTTTTATTAGAAAAATCTCAGAGAAATTAAGCCTAGAGAATTTCTAGTCATCATTTAAAAAAATGTATTTCTGAGAAACAGTTAAAAATACTTTTAAAATATATATATATTTAAAATATTAAGGCTTTGTTTGAAATTTAACTTGGGTAAGAACTTACAGGGATGATTTATTTCTATACTTAGCCATACTTATATTCACTTAAACATTTATAGTTACCTAAAACAGGCTAGTATAAAAATAACTTTAAACAAAAAATACTATGAAATGAAGATGAACCAAAGAAGTCAGAGGACAATGAAAGTGGATTTATAAATTCATAAAAAAGCAAAATACCAAATCTTTTTAAAGTCATGTAAAGCATCTGTTCAATCCTTAACTTTAACCATCTCAAAAGTAGTTTTAATAATATATCTATTGAAATAAACTACACAATAAATTTAACTGAGTCAAGTGACCCTGAAGTACACTACAAGAAACAGCACTGCATCATTTGCTGAATATTAAAATTGTATGAAAATAATCCAGAATAAGAATGCAGTTTTAAAATTAGATAAAAGTAGCTATCCTTATATAAAACAATAGTTAATTATCAAAGATATGAGCTAATACCTTAGTCCCTTGTTAGTGTATAGACAAGCTGGTCACATTAGCATCTGGACTATCTATCAAGAAAAGCAATACATAAAGTTCTATTATATGGAAAAAGATTGTTTTTCTTCTTTTGTTTCTTTTGGAGGGGAGACTGGGATAGCTTTATTGAAGTATAATTGATGTACAACCTGAAGTAATAACCAACACATTTAAAGTGTACATTTTTAATAAGTTTTAATGTTTATACACTTTTGAAACCACTACTGTAATCAAATTAAGAACAGATCCAACACTCTCTAAAGTTTTCTTGTGCCCCTTACATAGCCCTTCCTTTTATCCTCCCTGTTCTTTCCTGTCACTAGGCAATCACTGATGTGATTTCTATCACTATAGATCAAGTGTATATTTTCTAGAATTTAACAAGCGGAATAGTATAGAATAATGTACTCTTATTTTGCCTGGCTTCCTTCATACAGCACAATTATTTTGAGATTCATTCTTTTTTTTTTTCATGTATTGATAATTTATTCCTTTTTAATAGCTGAGGTATGATACTATATAAAAGATATACCACGGTTTGTTTTTCCATATACCTTTCATAGATAACTTAGTTGTGTCTAATTTTTGGCAGTAACAACTAGAGCTGCTATGAGCATTCCTGTCTTTGAACAGACATGTTTCAATTGTCCTGGCTAATATCGAGGAAAGTAGTGGCTGGATCATATAGCATGTGCACGTTTAACATTTAAACAAACTCCAGAACTATTTTCAAAAGTGCTTACACTGAATTTTACATTTCTACCAGAAGTTTATGGGAGTTCCAGTTTCTCCACCTCCTCCTCAACACTTGGAATGGCCAGCCTTTTAAACTGTAATCATAGTCATAGGTGTGTAGTAGTATACTGAGGTTTGAATTTGGCTCTTCCTAATAAGGTATCTTATTAGGTATACCTGGGTATCTACTTTGGTGAAGTATCTGTTCAACTTTTTGCATGCTGAAAAATAACTAGATTGTTAAAAACCTATTTTCTTGTTGAATTTTGAGAGTTCTTTATTATAGATCCAAGTTCTTAATCAGATATATTGTTTGAAAATATTTCTCTCAGATTATGTCTCTTCATTCTCTTAATGATGTCTTTTTTTTTATTGTAGTATTGTTGATTTACAATATTTTATTAATAGTTTCAGGTGTTTAGCATAGTGATTCAGTATTTTTATAGATTATATATCCCATTAAAAGTTATTACAAAATAATAGTTATATTCCAGAGTGTTGTACAATATAGTCTTGTTGCTTATCAATTTTATATACAGTAGTTTATACTTCTTCATCATATACTCCTATCTTGCCCTTGTTCCCTTCCCTCTTCCCCACTGGTAACCACAAGTTTGTTTTCTATATCTGTGAGTTTGTCTCTGCTTTACTATATACATTCATTTATCTTTTAGATTCTATATATAAGTGATAACATATAATATTTGTCTTTCTCTGTCCACTTCTTCACTTAATCTGATAATTTCTAGGTCTATCCATGTTGCTACAAATGGGATTATTTTATTCTTTGTTATGGCTAAGAAATATTCCCATTGTGCATATATATCACATCTTCTTTATCCATTCCTCTTGTTGATGGACACTTAGGTTGCTTCCATATCTTTGCAATTGTAAATAATACTGTTTTGAACATTGGGGTGCATGTATGTTTTCTAATTGGAGTTTTCTCCAAATACATGCCCAAGAGTGGGACTGCAGGATCATACGGTAATTCTAGTCTTAGTTTTTTAAGGAACCTCCAACAGAGTAGGTGGGTTCCCTTTTTTTCACACCCTCTCCAGCATTTATTTCTTGTAGACTTTTTAATAATGGCCATTCTGACTGGTGGGAGGTGATACCTCACTGTAGTTTTGATTTGCATTTCTCTAACAATTAGTGATACTGAGCATCTTTTCATGTGCTTGTTGGCCATCAGTATGTCTTCTTTGGAACAATGTCTCTTTAGGTCTTCTGCTCATTTTCTGATTGGGTTTTTAAAAATATATATGAAGTTGCATGAACTGTTTGTGTATTTTAGAAATTAATCCCTGATCAGTAGAATTGTTTCCATACATTTTCTCCCAGTCAGTAGGTTCTCTTTGGTTTCACTTATGGTTTCCTTTGCTGTGCAGAAGCTTTTAAACTTAATTAGCTCCCATTTGTTTACTTTTGTTTCTATTTCCATTATTCTAGGAGACAGATTAAAAAAATATTGTTGTGATTTATGTCAGAGAGTGTTCTGCCTATGTTGTTCTCTAGGAGTTTTATAATATCTGGTCTTATATTTAGGTCTTTAATCCATGTTGAGTAGATTTTGTATAGATGTTAAAGAGATTGAGCATTTTTTTGAACATTAAACCAGTCTTACACTCCTGGAATATATCAAACTTTGCCATAATATATTATCCTTTTTGAAATATTGTTGGGTTCAATATGCTAAAATTTTGTGGAGAACTTTTGTATTTATGTTCATGATGGATATGACCTATAGGTTTTTGTTGTTTTGTAATGTCTCTGGTTTTGTTATTGGGGTAACTCAGCAGTGGCCACAGGACTGGAAAAGGTCAGTTTTCATCCCAATCCCAAAGAAAGGCAATGCCAAAGAATGCTCAAACTACTGCACAATTGCACTCATCTCACACGCTAGTAAAGTAATGCTCAAAATTCTCCAAGCCAGGCTTCAGCAATATGTGAACCGTGAACTTCCTGATGTTCAATCTGGTTTTAGAAAAGGCAGAGGAACCAGAGATCAAATTGCGAACATCCGTTGAATCATCGGAAAAGCAAGAGAGTTCCAGAAAAACATTTATTTCTGCTTTATTGACTATGCCAAAGCCTTTGACTGTGTGGATCACAATAAACTGTGGAAAATTCTCAAAGAGATGGGAATACCAGATCACCTGACCTGCTTCTTGAGAAATCTGTATGCAGGTCAGGAAGCAACAGTTAGAACTAGACATGGAACAACAGACTAGTTCCAAATAGGAAAAGGAGTGTGTCAAGGCTGTATATTGTCACCCTGCTTATTTAACTTCTGTGCAGAGTACATCATGAGAAATGCTGGGCTGGAAGAAGCACAGGAATCAAGATTGCTGGGAGAAATATCAATAAACTCAGATATGCAGATGACACCACCCTTATGGCAGAAAGTGAAGAAGAACTAAAGAGCCTCTTGATGAAAGTGAAAGAGGAGTGAAAAAGTTGGCTTAAAGCTCAACATTCAGAAAACGAACACAATGGCATCTGGTCCCATCACTTCATGGGAAATAGATGGGGAAACAGTGGAAACAGTGCCAGACTTTATTTTTCTGGGCTCCAAAATCACTGCAGATGGTGATTGCAGCCATGAAATTAAAAGATGCTTATTCCTTGGAAGGAAAGTTATGGCCAACCTAGATAGCATATTCAAAAGCAGAGACATTACTTTGCCAACAAAGGTCTGTCTAGTCAAGGCTATGGTTTTTATATCCAGTGGTCATGTATGGATGCGAGAGTTGGACTGTGAAGAAAGCTGAGCGCCAAAGAATTGATGCTTTTGAACTGTGGTGTTGGAGTAGACTCTTGAGAGTCCCTTGGACTGCAAGGAGATCCAACCAGTTCATTCTAAAGGAGATCAGGCCTGGTGTTCTTTGGCAGGAATGATGCTAAGGATGAAACTCCAGTATTTTGGCCACCTCATGCGAAGAGTTGACTCATTGGAAAAGACTCTGATGCTTGGAGGGATTGGGGGCAGGAGGAAAAGGGAACGACAGAGGATGAGATGGCTAGATGGCATCATGGACTCGATGGACGTGAGTGTGAGTGAACTCCGGGAGATGGTGATGAACAGGGAGGTCTGGCATGCTGTGATTGGGGTCGCAAAGAGTCGGACACGACTGAGCGACTGAACTGAACTGAACTGAATGGCCTCACACAATACGTTGAGAAGTGAAGTCATTTGAGCCTGGAGTCTTCTTTTTTATGCGGAAGTTTTTAACTGCCAATTAAAATTTATTTAATACATTGTGAGCTATTAAGGTTATCTATTTCTTTATGAGTGAGCTCTGGTAGTATGTGTCTTCCAATGAATTTGTCCATTTAATTTGTGAAATTTATTGGTGTAGATTTTTTTTGCAATATTTATTATCCTTTCTTTTAATATTAGTAAAATATGTAGGATGTCACATGTTTCTCTTTATGTCCTAATTGGTATGCTGAGTGATTTAATCAGTTTTATTGTTCTTCTCAAGTAGCATTTGCTTTCAATTTTTTCCCTACTATATTTCTGAAAGTTTTTTATTTCATTGATTTCTGCTATAATCTTATTTTCTTTCTTGTATTTTGGATTTAGTATGGGCTTTTTTTTTTTTTTTTCCTGGTTGAAAATTGATGTCATTGCTCTGAGACATTTCTTATTTTATAATAAAGGTGTTTAGTATTATATAATTTCCTTTAAGTACAGTATTACTTTATTTTTAAATTTATTTTTTGGCTGAGCCACATGGCATGCGGGTCAGTTCTCTGACCAGGGATTGAACCTACGCACCCTGGATTGGAATCATGGAGTCTTAACTGCTGAACTGCCAGGGGAGTCTCTCTAAGTACACTTTAGTGATTTTAGAGGCATCCTATGCATACCTATGTTTTTGATAGCTTATATTTTTATTTATCTTCATTCCAAAATATCTAATTTTCTTAGTGAGTTTTTCTTTCACTGATGTTCTAATTATTCCATCAGTTATTGAGAGAAAGTTGATTAAATCTTCAACTATAATTTTATAAATGTCTGTAATTGCTACTTTATCAGTTTTTGGCTTATGTATTTTAAAGCTTTTATTAGATGCATAAATGTTGAAGACTGTTTTGTACTACTGATGAACTGATCTTTCTATCATGATGAAATAAGCACCTTTATTGCTAGTGATATACTTTACTCTAATATCTACTTTGTCTGATTTTAATAGTGCCATTCTAAGTCTTTTGACCATCCTACTTGTGTGGGATGAAGCGCATTTCCTATAGGCAACATGTATTTGAATCCTGTTTTTTTATCCAGTCTGACAATTTCTACCTTTTAATTGGGTGGTTAAGCCATGTCTATTTAATGTGATTATTGGGAAGCTTAAATTTAAAGGTATAATCTTGCTATTTATTTTCTATGTTTCCCATCTGTTCATTGTTTCCTTTCTTCTCTATATGCCATCTTTTGGATTAAAGAAATTTCTTTATGATCCTATTTTATCTCCTTTGCTAATTTATTAGCTGTAACTCTTTATTTACTAGTTGCTTTAGAATTTAGTCTACATCTTTTACCTATCATAATATCTTACATCTTTTACCTTCACATAATATCTTACCACTTAATATGTAGTATAAAAACCTATTACTAAACATATAGTATATTTCCCTTTTTCCTCTCTTGTGCTATTGTTATTATACATTTTTATATAGATTATAAACTCAATTTTACAGTTGACTCTTGAACACACACCCTGAGTTTTCACTGCACATGTCCAATTAGACATGGGGTTATTTTTAAGAAATATACAGTCAGTTCTCTGTATCTGTGGACAGAGAACCCAGGGAAGACCTGACTCTAAAGGCTTGAGCATCCAGATTTTGACATCTGTGGTGGTGGTGGGGTGTCCTGGAACCATTCCCCTGGGATGCTCAAGGCCAGCTCTATTACTAGCTTTTATCAAATTTGGAAGAATTCTGACCATTATTTTATTTCTTTTATTCTCTTCTCCCCCTTTTTGAGGGAACTCCAATTGTGTTTATATCTGGCCACTTGAAATTGACTCACTGTTTGCTGATGCTCTTCCATTAAAAAAAAAATGTCTGTTTACTTTTGGGTAATTTCAATTGTTATGTCCTCAGTTTAACTTCTGTAATATCTAATGTACTATTAGTCCCATTTAGTACATGTTTCATATCATACACCATAGTATCCATCTTCAGAAGTTATATTGGCTATTTTTAATTATCTCTCATGGCTCTACTTTTTATACATATAGAATATAGTTATAACATTCCCATCTTAATGTCCTTGTTTCCTAATTTTAACATCTGTGGCAGTTCACAGTTGCTTTCTGTTAGAAGACTGATCTCATTGTGGGTCCTATTTTCTTGCTTCTTTACTTGGCTGATTACTTTTTTATTGGATGTCAGGTATGGTGAATGTTACATTGCTGTGTACTGGATTACTCTGTAATGCTATAAATATTCTAACTTTGTTCTGGGATGTATTAATAGTTGAATTATCTGGAGACAGTTTGATTTTTTTGGTTCTTGTTTCCAGATTTGTTTCATGGGACTAGAGCAGCCTTCAGTCGAAGGTTAATTATTCTCCACTACTGAGGCAATTATTAATTATTCTCCACTACTGGGCATCCCTTGTAGCTCAGTTGGTAAAGAATCTGCCTGCAATGCAGGAGACCTGGGTTCGATTCCTGGGTCAGGGAAGACCCCCTGGAGAAGGAAATGGCAACCCACTCCAGTATTCTTGCCTGGAGAATCCCATGGACAGGCTACAGTCCATGGGGTTGCAAGAGTCGGACACGACTAAACCACCACCACCACTGAGGTAAGGCAGTTTTGTGTACTCTACCCAAAACACTGTGACTCTTGAGGTTTTCAGTTTGGCTAGGGGGAACAGGTACTGCTTTCCAGCCTGTGTGAGTGCACCAGACGATATAACCCTTAGACCTTTGAAGTGGTACACCCTCCAGGTTCATATAGTTTTCTCACAGAAATGTACTGGTAAGTACTCAGTTGAGTACACAAGAATAATACTTTGCAGACCTCTGGAATTTTCTCTTTGTGGAGCTCTCACATCTTTGGTACTTTGTCCATGAACCCTAGCTGTCTTGATATCCCACACCTTTCACCTCTGCCTCCATAATTCAGGGTTACCAGCTGTGCTCTGCTTGGGATCCACTGTTTGTGCCACATACTGGAAACTCTCTGAAGGCTACGTGCTGGTAAAACTGTATGCCTCATTTGTTTTTCCATCTCTTGGAGATCACTGTCCTTCATTACCTGATGTACAGTCTCTTGTATATTATTCTGAATATTTTGTCAACATGTTAGTTGCTGCAGGCAGGAGGAAAGAGGATCAGACTGGTCCCTGTCACTGCATCTTGCTTGGAAGTATAAGTCCCTTCCTTTTGTTTTAAAATTAGTTATAGGGTTCTGGGAACTATAAAAGTCTGATTCTACTACTAAACTTATGTTCTTCTGCCTTCCTTAATGGCTTTGCAGTTGAAAATTTATAGCCCTATCTATAAACAATTTAATATTTTAAGAATAATATTTAAGCTTGAGGTTTAGATTAAATGGTTATCATGTCTTAGCAGTCACTGAAGGATATCTCTAATGTGTGTCTTGAGGAAGGAAGGGGAGAGAATCCATGTGCAAATCCACCCGCACTTTAAACTATAACTCTGGGACTTCCTCTGTGGTCAAGTGGCCAAGATTCTGTGCTCCCAAAACAGGGGGCCCAGGGAACTAGATCCTGTGTGCCACAACTAAGACCTGGCATAGCCAAATAAATAAGTAAATATTTAAAAGAAAATAAAATAAGACTATAGCTTCTGATGGCACAGGAATTCTCTGCAAAGTATTTGTCTACCTTTATAAAGCAGAGATAATAGTAAAGGTTTGTAGCATTTTCTTGTCAATGTTAGTCATAAAGATTTTCAAGCTCATTAAAATTAAAGAATAAATTCATTTAAAAGTTGACACTTCAGGCAGGAATTTTTCAATTATAACAGCAAACTTTTCTTTAGCACTTACTATATAACAGGCCCTTTGCTAGGTGCTTTAAGTACTTTTTCTCAAGTAAACGTGACAATCTTATAGGTATGGTCCATTACAAACTTCACTGAACAGATGGGAAAACTGAGGCTCAGACAGTCAAAGTGAGATTGAAAGTAAGATTTCTTTCTCTTATTAAAGTTCGTATGGAGTACTTAATAAGCCAGGCACTCTTCTAGATCCTGGGAGCATAATGGTGGGGATAAAAAAAATCTCTGACCCTAAGAGTTTATACTGTTTATACTGTTACATAGCAATAAAAATTAGTAAAAAAATTTTTGTACCTGGTGCCATATCAAAAGTTAAGACTGCAAAAGTTATGAATTTATGTCACTGAGGGAAATAAATCTAATTTTAAAAGCAGAGGAAACATTCTTTGTAAAGTTAAAGTAGTTTTATCTACTAAGTACAAATTTGGCAGTCTCCAAGACCCTGCTCTTTTCTATTCCATATTATCTCTACATCACAGTACATTTCAGAAAGAGATGCATTTAAAAAATCAAAATAAAAAATAAAAAGCTGAAACATTACACCTATCTGGGAACTTTGCAACCTACTACAATTTCTTGACTCCAATGACAGATGATAAACAAGAAACAAAACGACAAATATGGTATTGGTCAAATTAATATTAGTTAAAGAAATGCTCAAATTTTCATAGACTATACATTTATTTTTGAACTGAAAGAGCCTCTTATCAACTTGTACATAGGAAATATATTTGCTATTTCAGGAATGTAAAGATAGTGCTTTCCGTTGTATATATAAAATGTTCAAGTCTCAGAACAAAACAAACAGAACTATGCATACCTCTACAGCAGGTACAATGTCTATGCCAACAGTTAGAAATTCTTCAAACTTCAGAAATGGGTTAAAGCAGCTGCCAACGTCAAGTAATCTGATCTTTCCTGAGGTTTGTAGCAACCTAAAAATAGATTATTTTTAGTGTATGCCTTTTATAATATGAAATAAAATATAAGAAAAATTCAAACGTTTGAGAATAAAAAAGATACATAGACTATTGGCTTTTTGGTCTCAGGATCCCTTTACATGTTTAAAAATTACTGAGGGCCTTGAAGAACTCTTTCATTTATGCAAGTTATATCTACCAATAATACCATGTTTGAAATTAAAACTCAGTGGTTTAAAAACATTAATTCATAATGAAAATCTAAATTAGAAAGGTAATAAAAGTGAGTTATTGTTTTACATTCTTACAAGTCTCTTTAATGTCTGGCTTAATAGAAGACGAATGGATTCTCTTTATCTGCTTTTCATTCAAGCTGTTGTAATATCACATGCCATGAAATTTCTAGAAAACTCAACCCTAGATTCAAGACAGACTCAAAGTAGAAGAGGCAAATGATATTTTAGTATTATTATGAAAATAATTTCCTCCCCAAAGAGACCCTGGAAGGCTCTCAGATTCCCAGATCGCATTTTGAAAACTATAGATGAGAGAATCCATTCACAAATTAATTCTCAGTTGCCAATATAATGATGTCAATGACTTAAGGACCAAAGAGAAAAGCTGTTATAGAATAGTATTTTTGGGTGGGATGATTTGGGAGAATGGCATTGAAACATGTATAATATCATATACGAAACGAGTCACCAGTCCAGGTTCAATGCATGATACTGGATGCTTGGGGCTGGTGCATTGAGACAACCCAGAGGGATGACAGGGAGGGAGGAGGGAGGGGGGTTCAGGACGGGGAACATGTGTATACCTGTGGCGGATACATGTTGAGGTATGGCAAAACCAATACAATATTGTAAAGTAATTAACCTCCAATTAAAATAAATAAGTTTATATTAAAAAAACTTTAAAAAAGAAAGTGAACAAATATCTAAAAAAAAATACAATAGTACTTTTTAAGTAATGAAAAAATTTTATTTTGTGCAAGAGCATGCCTCATTTACAAAAGTAGTAGGAAAAAAGAAGGTGACCAAACTATACATGATCATTAAAGTTAGTCAAATGCAGCTAATATGGATCTGAAGAAGTGAAGTGAAGTTAAAGTTGCTCAGTCGTGTCCAACTCTTTGTGACCCTATGGGCAGTCCATGGAATTCTCTAGGCCAGAATACTGGAGTGGATAGCCTTTCCCGTCTCTAGGGGATCTTCCCAACCCAGGGATCAAACTCAGGTCTCCCACATTGCAGGTGGCTTCTTTACCAGCTGAGCCACAAGGGATCTACAGAGCAGCAAATAAGGATGAAGGAAAACAGTGGAATTTTGTTGGTCTAGTTTTCAGATGGTAAAGCAATAATAAAAACCTACTTCAGACATATGCATTTTCAGTGATATTTAGAAAAATTTTCTGAAAAAATTATGAGTAGATACTAGAAACATAAAGGAAGGAAATATAGTGAAATAACTGAGTAAATAAATGGAATCTTGGGTTCTTTAAAGTCTATAGGGCACAAAAAAATCTGCCCAGCTTCTGTTCCTGATACCTTGGCTAGTATACTGCCATAGGATTCATTAGAGAGGTGTTAAACTATACTAGGTTAAGCTCCTAGAAAAGGCACTATAAGTCAAAATAATATAAAGATTCTTTTTTCATAAATGAATGTAATAAATAGGGGTATGTTTTTAATCAAGAGCCTGATGTCCTAACATTTTATAGAAATGACCAGAATCACCATCTGATCATAAATAAACTATACAGGATCAGTCTGGTACAGGACATGGCAGGTTATAGTACTGTAAAAACAGTATGAACATATTAAAATATTTTTATCAATAAAATTTTATTTAAAAACTCATCTAAAGAGGGGGTTATGGGGTATAAAGAAATAAAAGAATTAGCACTCTCAGCAAAAAGAGCTGCTCCTTGGGCTCAAGAGGTAATTTTCTGTACTGCAACAAAATCAAGAAGTCAATTATTGTGTAGTCCAAGTGACTTGTATAACAATCATCTGTAAAGCTGAATTAAATTTAGTGATACTTGAAATATCACAATACCCTAGCTCCGAGGAAGAAGGTGACAAGCGAACTTCTGTGGTATAGGTTGCAAGCTGTCAAATGGGGCAAAAGACTGAGTAGATATAAACCATGGAAATGCCTGGCATATAGTTGACATTTACTGCTGAATTAACAAATATGAATACTCAAATCATAACCAGTTAGACTAAATGAGAACCAGATTGCCATTCTAATCTTTACATGGAGCTATGGTGAAGAACAGGAATTCTGGAATCAGAGACTTAAAACGTGATTCATGTCTCCATATCACACAGTTCTTTATCTGTGCGATATGGAGACAACAATGATAATCGCACTTAAGAGTTGTTTTCAGGATTAAATGAGATAATACATTTATAATGTTTGACCTAGTATGTGGTACATGGTAAATGCTCAAAAAAGTGGTAGATATTGTTAGCTATTAACATCCTGTTATATTATAAAATCCTATGTGGTTTGTCCACTGATGACCTTCCTAAACATAGTAAAAGCAGAATTTGCCTTACACTATTCTGATAGATCTAGTAAACTGGGTAGAAAAAAAATTTGTAATAGTCTTTTAAAAGGTGCCTCTTATAAACTTTCTACCTGAATAGAGTACTCTGAATCATTGAAGTTGATTCGACATTAAATATGAAAGTGAAAGTCACTCAGTTGTGTCTGACTCTTTGCAACCCCATGGACTATACAGTCCATGGAATTCTCCAGGCCAGAATACTGGAGTGGGTAGACTTTCCCTTCTCCAGGGGATCTTCCCAATCAGGGATTGAATCCAGGTCTCATGCGTTGCAGGCGGTTTCTTTACCAGCTGAGCCACAAGAGGAGTTTCCCTGGTGGCTCCCAGGTGTGGTCAGTGCCCCTGACACTGTGACAGGCCACAGTCAACCCACGTCTCTGCCAGAGACTCCTGGACACTCACAGGATAGTCTGGATTAGTCTCTTGTGGGCTCACTGCTCCTTTCTCCTGGGTCCTGGTGTACACAAGGTTTTGTTTGTGCCCTCCAAGAGTCTCTGTTTCCCCAGTCCTGTGGAAGTTCTGTAATCAAATCCCACTGGCCTTCAAAGTCAAATCCATTGGGGATTCTCAGTCTTTTTTTGCCAAATCCTCAGGTTGGGAAGTCAGTTGTGGAGCCTAGAACTTTCACACCAATGTGAGAACTTCTTTGGTATAATTGTTCTCCAGTTTGTCTCTTGCCCACACAGCAGCTCTTCCCAGATAGTGGATGGTGATAGTGGTAAAGGACCTGCCTGCTGACACAGGAGGTGTGGGTTCAATTCCTAGACTGGGAAGATCCTCTGAAGAAGGAAATGGCAACCCAATCCAGAATTCTTGCCTGAAAAATTACATGGACAGAGTAGCCTGGCAGGCTACAGTCCATGGAGCTGCAAAGAGACACTTTTTAATATAACTTAATATAATGGAATAACTTAATAACATTGTTCAGTCATTAAGTTATGTCTGACCCTTTGCAACCCCATGGACTGCAGCATGCCAGGCTTCCCTGTCCTTCACTATCTCCTAGAGTTTGCTCAAATTCATGTCCATTGAGTTGGTGATGCTATATAACCATCTCATCCTTTGCTGCCCTTTTCTCCTTTCACTTTCAATCTTTCCCAGCATCAGGGTCTTTTCCAATGAGTTGTCTCTTCGCATCAGGTGGCCCAAGTATTGGAGCTTCAGCTTCAGCATCAGTCCTTCCAATGAACATTCAGGGTTGATTTCCTTTAGCACCGACTGGTTTGATCTCCTTGCTGTCCAAGGAACTCTCAAGAGTCTTCTCCAACACCACAATTTGAAAGCATCAATTCTTCAGTGCTCAGCCTTCTTAATGGTCCAACTCTCAAATCTGTACCCAACTACTGGAAAAACCATAGCTTTGATTGTACAGATCTTTGTTGGCAAAGTGATGTCTTTGCTTTTTAATATGCTGTCTAGGTTTGTCAAAGTTTTCCTTCCATAAAGCAAGCGTCTTTTAATTTCATGGCTACAGTCATCGTTTGCAATGATTTTGGAGCCCAGGGGGGGGAAAAAAAACCTGTCACTGCTTCTATTTTTTCCCCTTCTATTTGCCATGAGGTGATGGGACCAGATGTCATGTTCTTAAGTTTTTTGAATGTTGAGTTTTAAGCCAGCTTTTTCACTCTCCTCTTTCACCGTCATCTAGAGGCTCTTTAGTTGCTCTTCACTTCCTGCCATTAGCATGGTATCAACTGCATATCTGAGGTTGTTGCTCTCAGTAATACACAATCCATTTCAAATTTCTTTGGTTTAGCTCTGCAATTTTTTTTTTTACATCAAACATATATTTACAGTTTAAACATTAATCACACAGTGAACAGAACATCAAATAAATACTACCCAGGACAAGAAATAACACTCTGCATCCTAGAAACACAATCTTCCCTGACAACATCCCCAAACCCATTCTATAAAGGCAGCCACTCTCCTGGTTTTAGTGATAAACATTCCCTTGGTTTCCTTTTATAGTCTTCCCACCATGAATGTTTTCTGAGTAATAGTTTCACACTACACATTTGCTTTTGTGACTTTATTCTTTCACTTAATATAAATCTGTGAAGGTCATCTGTATTTCTATAATTTAATTCAGATTCATTGCTGTGTGGTAGTACCTTTTACATAACACATCCCATTGTGATTTTGATGAGAATGGTACTGAGTCTAAAGATCATTTGGGAAGAATTAACATCTTTACAATATCAAGTCTTCTAATGCATGGACATGCTATTATTCTCCATCTATTTAGGTTTCTTTCATTGTCTCCAAATAGCTTTAACAATTTCTCTAAAAGGTCCCATGTATATTTTATTGGATTTATATTTCTTGTTAGCTCAAGAAATTTCTTGTTAGCATCATTTTTTGATGCTATTACTGCTTTCCCCCTATGGATAAACCCTCTTATTTTTAAAAAAAATTTAATTTTTCATTGTTGGTTACAGAAATGCAACTCATTTTGTATAATGATTTGTATCAAGCAGCTTGACTAAGTTTCTGTTATTTCAACTGCTAATCTGTATATTATTTTGAGTATCCTAGTCTAGGTACATAGTTATATGAAATCTGTGAGAAACAACATTTCTTATTTCTTTTCTTATCTACCCATCCACCCACCCACCCATCCATCTATTTTTTGCCTCACTGCTTTTCCCAGGACTTCTGTTGTTGTTCAGTGGCTAAGTCGTTTCTGACTCTTTGCAACCCCATGGACTAGAGCACACCAGGCTTCCCTGTCCTTCACTATCTCCCAGTGTTTGCTCAAACTTCAGGCCTCTAATACAGTACTAAACAGGACTAATACAAGCAGTTACTATTTTCAGTCTCAGGAGAGACATTAAGTATAAGTTCACCATTAATATATAATTCACTATTAAACACAATGACTGCTGCAGGTTTTATACAGAAATCTTGATAAAGCTGAAGAAGCTCTTCTTATACTTTGCTAGTTTCTTTCGTTAAAAAAAAAATTCACAGAAATCTATGTTGGATTTTATGAAATGCACTCTACTCAGCTACTGAGATATGAGTTTGTTTATGTGATACAGTACACTCAGTTCTGTAGTGTTAAATCAAGCCTGCATTATTGGGAATAATCTGATTTGGTTTTGATAAATTATTCTTTTTATCCATTAAAGGATTTGTTTTATATATATATATATAGCTGGTTCTATCTGTGGTGGTTCTGGTCTATAAAGTCATCACAATCACTGAACCATGCTCCTAAGGGAAACAGAAGATTATGCCTCTGATTACAATACTTTAATTATCAGATCAACATATAACTTGGATTTATGTGTATTTCTGTTTAAAAATACCTTATTTAATATATATTACAATGCATCAACACTGAACTCACAAACCAACACCATTATAACTCATGCATAAGGGAGGCATAACTAATATAGTACTTTCTCTGTAAGGCATAATACAGCCTTGTTTTTAGATATACTTTGTTTATGCTTAGGGGTCATTTAAAAAGTAAAATCAATAAAAAGTGCAAAAAATGTACTCTAAATAGACTGAAAAAGGGACATTTTTATACTTGAGAATTGAACAATGAGGAAGAGCTTGCCTTGCTCAACTTCAGCTAGGAAGGTGTATGTCAGATGACTTTTTTTTTTCGCCACACTGAGTATGTCCACAAATGAGACTGAAAATACCAAGGGTACTGATCTTGGAATTAAATTTTATTGATTAGGTGAATTTGCAGATATGGAATTTTTGAATAATGAAGATAAACAGTGTATACACACAGACACATATATGTGCATCTATGTTCATAAGTGACACCAGACTATAATTTTCCACTCTTGTACTATCAAGAGTTTTCATGTAAAGGTTATGCTAGACTCTTAAGGTGAGTGCAGGAGTATTCTTTTCATTCTATTTTTAAGAGTATGTGTAAGAATAGACTTCATTTTCCCTTTAATGCTTATCAGAATTTGCTGGTAAAGCCATTTAGGCCTAGAGTCTTATTTATGAAAAGATTTTTAACCACTAATTTAATTTCTTTATTATTAACATCCACAAAGTTATTCAGTATCCTTCTACTATCTTTTAATGTCTTCAGTATGTATTGCTATATTCACCCTTTTTAATATTGAAATTGGTTATTTGTGACTTTTGTTTTTTGGGATGTACCTCACCCAGAGATTTCTAATTTTAATGGTCATTATAAAAATCCAGGTTTTATATTTGTTGACTTTTTCTACCTTCCTGCTGTTTACTTTTTTCACTTTTTTTGTGGGGAAGGAGCTTATTTGCTGAATTATCTTTGACTTTTTCTTTTTAACTCTTTAAAAATAATTGTATTTATTTATTCACCTTTGGCTGTGCTGGGTCTTCACTGCTTTGCAGGTTTTTCTCTAGTTGCAGTGAGCAAGGGATCCTCTCTGGTGGTAGTGTGCAGGATTCTCACAGTGGTGGCTTCAGAGCCACCACAGAGCATGGACTCTGTGGTTGTGTTGCAGCTCTTGGGGTATAGAGCACAGGCTCAACAGTTGTGGCTCATGAGCTTAGTTACTTTGTGGCATGTGGGATCTTCCCCGACCAGGGATCGGACCCGTGTCTCCTGCACTGGCAGGAAGATTCTCTACCATTGAGCCATCAGGGAAGCCCATCTTTAACTTCTTGAGACAGACTCTTAATTCATTAGTTTTCAGTTTTTCTTTATACTATAGCATTTAAGCTATAAATTTTCCTTTAAGTGATGCTATAGCTATACCCCAAAGTTTTAATAAAAAGCATTTTTGTGACATTTTTGGACAAAAATTCTTCACAAAAAATATTATTTAGTTGAAAATATTTTCTACTTTTTATTATAATTTTTCAGCTCATGGGTTTTTTGGGGAAGGTTATTTACTAATTTCTAAACCTTTGGGTACTTTCTAATTCCCATTTGGTACCAATTTCTTGCTTAACAGCATTGTCTGTATAATTCAACCCTTTGAGTCTTACTGACATTTGCCTTTTAAATTTTTATAAATTAGTAACATTTAAAATATTTACTATAATTTTTAAATAACATTTTTGGTAAATGTTATCTGTACAGAATAGTTGAAATGAATTATTTTGTAGTTTTGGGGTACACTATTCTACATATGAGCCACTCTGGTGGCCTCAGAGGTTAAAGCGTCTGCCTGCAATGCAGGAGACCTAGGTTTGATCCCTGGGTCGGGAAGATCCCTGGAGAAGGAAACAGCAATCCACTCCAGGACTGTTGCCTGGAAAATCCCATGGACAGAGGAGCCTGGCAGGCTACAGGCCATGGGGTAGCAAAGAGTCGGACACGACTGAGCGACTTCACTATTTATTAGTAAATTCTCAAACTTAGCATGCACGCAGAGCTTAGAGTTTTTGTCACTTAGACTGGAATGGAAAGCATTTTCTTCAGAGGGGTGTTCAATAACATTTCAGAGAAAGAATCAATATATGGGGCTGTTGAAGGCAGGCCAAGGGAAGGAACTGATTGGAAACAGGATTCATTCCTTAGGCCTGGTTTAACCTGCAAGTGAGCCAGGTGCCTCAGGCCAGAGGGGAGTACATGGTAGCCTCAGAGGTTAAAGCGTCTGCCTGCAATGCAGGAGACCTGGGTTTGATCCCTGGGTCAGGAAGATGCCCTGGAGAAGGAAATGGCAACCCACTCCAGTATTCTTGCACGGAGAATCCCATGGACGGAGGAGCCTGGTGAGCTACAGTCCATGGGGTCGCAAAGAGTCAGACATGACTGAGCGACTTCAATTACCTATTCTACATAGGGCTGTTAGGTTGTTAACTATGTTGTTCAAATTTCTACTGTGAATGTCTGCTCTCTGTTATTGAGAAGATCTCAATTTTTTTTTTAAAGAATCAGAAAAATATCTCTATAAATTGATAAAATAGCACCACCTTCAAACTGTTGTATAAAGATTAAATGAGTTAACTACACACTATACATAAGGACAAGGAGTAAAGAAGGAATAATTACCAAAAGTTTAGTATAGTTTTTTTAAAAAAAGGCTCTGGAGAGAGATAATACAACTCTATTTTTACTGGTGCTTTACTACCAAGTGACCTTAGAAATTTTACTTACCCATTTTGTGTGTGTTTCCTCATACGTAAAATGAAAGGCCATTCTAATTCTAAAATTTTAGATCAGTTCTTGATAGAATATATTACCTTCTTACTTATTTGAAATGTCTATATCAATATCCTGCTGAAAATAATCAAATAAACAAAAACTAAGACTTAAAAAAAAGCACACCTTCCTGAAACAGCCCCAGATGTTGATTCTTTCTCAGAAATGTTATTGAACACCCCTGCTCTGAAGAAAATGCTTTCCATTCCAGTCTAAGTGACAAAGAACTCTAAGCTCTGCGTGCATGCTAAGTCTGAGAATTTACTAATAAATAGTGAAGTCACTCAGTCGTGTCCGACTCTTTGCGACCCATGGACTGTAGCCTACCAGGCTCCTCTGTCCATGCGATTTTCCAGGCAACAGTCCTGGAGTGGATTGCCATTTCCTAGGCGCAGGCGGCTGCGAGAGCCGGCGCACTAGGCGCAGGCGGCTGCGAGAGCCGGCGCACTAGGCGCAGGCGGCTGCGAGAGCCGGCGCACTAGGCGCAGGCGGCTGCGAGAGCCGGCGCACTAGGCGCAGGCGGCTGCGAGAGCCGGCGCACTAGGCGCAGGCGGCTGCGAGAGCCGGCGCACTAGGCGCAGGCGGCTGCGAGAGCCGGCGCACTAGGCGCAGGCGGCTGCGAGAGCCGGCGCACTAGGCGCAGGCGGCTGCGAGAGCCGGCGCACTAGGCGCAGGCGGCTGCGAGAGCCGGCGCACTAGGCGCAGGCGGCTGCGAGAGCCGGCGCACTAGGCGCAGGCGGCTGCGAGAGCCGGCGCACTAGGCGCAGGCGGCTGCGAGAGCCGGCGCACTAGGCGCAGGCGGCTGCGAGAGCCGGCGCACTAGGCGCAGGCGGCTGCGAGAGCCGGCGCACTAGGCGCAGGCGGCTGCGAGAGCCGGCGCACTAGGCGCAGGCGGCTGCGAGAGCCGGCGCACTAGGCGCAGGCGGCTGCGAGAGGAGCTACCCCAGGTCTGAGGTCAGGGGCAGCGGCCTAAAGTGCCAGGCTGTGACGGTGCAAAACAGCCGAGAGGATACTCTGCGTCTGAGGTCAGGGGCGGCAGCCGAAAGGAACTATCCTGCGTCCGAGGTCAGGGGTGGCCGGGAGGAGACACTGTGCGTCCGAGGTCAGGGGCGGCCGGGAGAAGCCACCTCACGCCCGAGGCCAGGGGCGGTGACCCAGAGGAGCCACCCCGAGCCCTAGGCCAGGGGCTGCAGCTGGGAGGAGCCGCCCACGCCCGAGGCCAGGTCCGGCGGCCTGGAAGAGCATCCCAGGCGGCTGCGAGAGGAGTTACCCCACGTCTGAAGTCAGGGGCAGCGGCCTAAAGTGCCAGGCTGTGACGGTGCAGAACAGCCGAGAGGAGCTACTCTGCGTCGAAGGCCAGGGGCAGCAGCCGAGAGGAGCTATCCTGCGTCCGAGGTCGGGGCGGCGGACGGGAGGAGCTATCCTGTGTCCGAGGTCAGGGGCGGCCGGGAGAAGCCACCTCACGCCCGAGGCCAGGGGCGGTGACCCTGAGGAGCCACCCCGAGCCTGAGGCCAGGGGCAGCAGCTGGGAGGAACCACCCACACCCGAGGCCAGGGCTGGCGGTCTGGAAGAGCATCCCGAGGAGCCCTGGCTGAGCTATCCCACGTTGAAGCGGCTGTGCTTTGCTGGGGCAGCTGTGAAGAGATACTCCACGCCCAAGGTAAAAACCCAAATAAGATGGTAGGTGTTGCAAGAGGGCATCAGAGGGCAGACACACTGAAACCATACTCACAGAAAACTAGTCAATCTGATCACACTAGGACCACAGCCTTGTCGAACTCAATGAAACCAAGCCATGCCTGCAGGGCAACCCAAGATGGGCGGGTCATGGTGGAGAAGTCTGACAGAGCATGGTCCACTGGAGAAGGGAATGGCAAGCCACTTCAGTATTCTTGCCTTGAGAACCCCGTGAACAGTATGAAAAGGCAAAATGATAGAATACCAAAAGAGAAACTCCCCAGGTCATTAGGTGCCCAATATGCTACTGGAGATCAGTGGAGAAATAACTCCAGAAAGAATGAAGGGATGGAGCCAAAGCAAAAACAACACCCAGTTGTGGATGCAACTGGTGATAGAAGCAAGGACCAATGCTTTAAAGAGCAATATTGCATAGGAACCTGGAATGTCAGGTCCATGAATCCAGGCAAATTGGAAGTGGTCAAACAAGAGATGGCAAGGGTGAACGTCGACATTCTAGGAATCAGCGAACTAAAATGGACTGGAATGGGTGAATTTACCTGAATGACCATTATATCTACTACTGCGGGCAGGAATCCCTCAGAAGAAATGGAGTAGCCATCATGGTCAACAAGAGTCTGAAATGCAGTACTTGGATGCAATCTCAAAAATGACAGAATGATCTCTGTTCATCTCCAAGGGAAACCATTCAATATCACAGTTATCCATCTACGCCCCAAACAATAATGCTGAAGAAGCTGCAATTGAACGGTTTTATCAAGACCTACAAGACCTTTCAGAACTAACACCCCAAAAAGATATCCTTTTCATTATAGGGGACTGGAATGCAAAAGTAGGAAGTCAAGAAACACCTGGAGTAACAGGCAAATCTGGCCTTGGAATGTGGAATGAAGCAGGGCAAAGACTAACAGAGTTTTGCCAAGAAAATGCACTGGTCATAGCAAACACCCTCTTTCAACAACACAAGAGAAGACTCTACACATGGACATCACCAGATGGTCAACACCAAAATCAGACTGATTATATTCTATGCAGCCAAAGATGGAGAAGCTCTATACATTCAACAAAAACAAGACCAGGAACTGACTGTGGCTCAGATCATGAACTCCTTATTATCGAATTCAGACTCAAATTGAAGAAAGCAGGGAAAACTGCTGGACCATTCAGGTATGGCCTAAATCAAATTCCTTATGATTATACAGTGGAAGTGAGAAATAGATTTAAGGGTCGAGATCTGATAGAGTGCCTGATGAACTATGGAATGAGGTTCGTGACATTGTACAGGAGACAGGGATCAAGACCATCCCCACGGAAAAGAAGTGCAAAAAAGCAAAATGGTTGTCTGAGGAGGCCTTACAAATAGCTGTGAAAAGAAGAGAGGCGAAAAGCAAAGGAGAAAAGGAAAGATATAAGCATCTGAATGGAGAGTTCCAGAGAATAGCAAGAAGAGATAAGAAAGCCTTCAGTGATCAATGTAAAGAAATAGAGGAAAAGAACAGAATGGGAAAGACTAGAGATCTCTTCAAGAAAATTAGAGATACCAAGGGAACATTTCATGCAATGATGGGCCAATAAAGGACAGAAATGGTCTGGACCTAACAGAAGCAGAAGATATTAAGAAGAGGTGGCAAGAATACACGGAAGAACTGTTCAAAAACGATCTTCACAACCCGGATAATCATGATGATGTGATCTCTAATCTAGAGCCAGACATCTTGGAATGTGAAGTCAAGTGGGCCTTAGAAAGCATCACTATGAACAAAGCTAGTGGAGGTGATGGAATTCCAGTTGAGCTGTTTCAAATCCTGAAAGATGATGCTGTGAAAGTGCTGCAGCTCAATAAGCCAGCAAGTTTGGAAAACTCAGCAGTGGCCACAGGACTGGAAAAGGTCAGTTTTCATTCCTATTCCAAAGAAAGGAAATGCTAAAGAATGCTCAAACTACCACACAATTGCACTCATCTCACACGCTAGTAAAGTAATGCTCAAAATTCTCCAAGCCAGGCTTCAGCAATATGTGAACCGTGAACTCCCTGATGTTCAAGCTGGTTTTAGAAAAGGCAGAGGAACCAGAGATCAAATTGTCAGCATCTGCTGGATCATTGAAAAAGCAAGAGAGTTCCAGAAAAACATCTATTTCTGCTGTATTGACTATGCCAACGCCTTTGACTGTGTGGATCACAATAAACTGTGGAAAATTCTCAAAGATATGGGAATACCAGACCACCTAACCTGCCTCTTGAAAAATCTGTATGCAGGTCAGGAAGCAACAGTTAGAACTGGACATGGAACAACAGACTGGTTCCAAATAGGAAAAGGAGTACGTCAAGGCTGTATATTGTCACCCTGCTTATTTAACTTATATGCAGAGTACATCATGAGAAACGCTGGACTGGAAGAAACACAAGCTGAAATCAAGATTGCCGGGAGAAATATCAGTAACCTCCGATATGCAGATGACACCACCCTTATGGCAGAAAGTGAAGAGGAGCTAAAATGCCTCTTGATGAAAGTGAAAGAGGAGAGCGAAAAAGTTGGCTTAAAGCTCAACATTCAGAAAACGAAGATCATGACATCCGGTCCCATCACTTCATGGGAAATAGATGGGGAAACAGTGGAAACAGTGTCAGGTTTTATTATTTTGGGCTCCAAAATCACTGCAGATGGTGACTGCAGCCATGAATTAAAAGACGCTTACTCCTTGGAAGAAAAGTTATGACCAACCTAGATAGTATATTCAAAAGTAGAGACATTACTTTGCCGACTAAGGTTCGTCTAGTCAAGGCTATGGTTTTTCCAGTGGTCATGTATGGATGTGAAAGTTGGACTGTTAAGAAGGCTGAGCGCCAAAGAATTGATGCTTTTGAACTGTGGTGTTGGAGAAGACTCTTGAGAGTCCCTTGGACTGCAAGGAGATCCAACCAGTCCATTCTGAAGGAGATCAACCCTGAATATTCATTGGAAGGACTGATGCTGAAGCCAAAGCTCCAGTACTTTGGCCACCTCATGCGAAGAGTTGACTCATTGGAAAAGACTCTGATGCTGGGAGGGATTGGGGGCAGGAGGAGAAGGGGACGACAGAGGATGAGATGGCTGGATGGCATCACTGACTCGATGGACGTCAGTCTGGGTGAACTCCGGGAGACGGTGATGAACAGGGAGGCCTGGCGTGCTGCGATTCATGGGGTCGCAAAGAGTTGGCCACGACTGAGCGACTGAACTGAAGTGAACTGAAGACTTAAAAATACTACTATCTAGTGAATTCTCTTGAGGTCTAAATTTCATGAAAATCTATTCTGTCAGATTGTTAATGGACATCTAAGAGCAGCAAAGCTCTAAGGGGCACTTTTTTCGACATGTCATATATAGGATAAAAACTGTCATAATTACCGCACTCTGTCAGATACAATTCTAATGAACCAAAGTCTTTCACTGGAGGTAGGATGGAAAGGGACTCTTGTCACTTAGGATACCTCTGCTTGAGACTCTCTACCAGCAGTTCTTAATTTTTTGGGTAATATACTTCTTTGAGTATCTGATTAAATTTATGGCCATTTCCGCCTAGAAAACAATACATATATGATACACAAGTCACACTTTTCAGGGTGGTTCACAGACTCTGCTTGGATTACCTTGAGTTTCCATATTTATGCAGTGATGATGAAGACAAAGTTTTATAGAATCACTGTCTTGGTCTGGTACATTTTAGTGGCAAGGAACAGAAAACCACTTAAACTAGCTTAAGTAAAAGGCAAATTTATCTTAAATATGAAAAGATGCCTCACGGAATTCAACTTTAAGAAGCACAGTTGGTCTTCATGGGAACAGAAAAGGTATCAAGGAGATACTTTTTTGTCTCCTCTTTCTTTCCAGAAAACTGCCTCAGTTGCCTACAAAAAATTTCCTGACACTGATGATTAAAATAGACATGGTTCTGTTAGGTTAGAATAGGAAACAGGAGTCCAGGATGGTGGTGGCTAAAAGAAAATAGAACAAAGAGGACTGGAGAGAGGACCTCAGGGAGAACAAACAGCACTCCTGGCTAGCCCAATTTACATAGGGCAGGCCCAGGAGGAGGGAAAAACATGTAAAAAGAGGACCCGAAGGGCCAGGGCTCCCTCCTTTCTTCAAGTCTTTTGGTTGGCATGCCCTCACGCCTCTAGGATGTATTTTCCTGCTAATTTCTAAATAAAATTGAGCTGTAACATGGAGTTGTAACACTGAACTAAGAGTTATAACAAGGTCTGTTCGAGGCCTGAGAGCTATAACACGGTCTGTCCAAGACCTGAGCTATAACATGGTCTGTCTGAGAGCTATGACATGCCAAGGGCTCGAACGTCCGTCACTTCAAATTTTTGCTGAGACAAGACAGAACCGAGGCGAATATACTTGCCTGACAGTTCTATACCCGTGAACTATACTATTAAAGTATAACTATTTTTCATTTCAGTTTAGAGTACTTAGTATTTATATACACAGTCAGGATATGGGTTAGATTAATAAATAGCATCTGTGAACGCCTCTCTGAGTTTAGCATTCTTTGTTAGAATATGCTCTTTAAATTCCCTTCCAAGACACCTATGACTCAGACAGCCTTTCTCAGGTTATACTCTTCATGCTTTCTCTCTCTTTCCATTGAAACCTAGGACTTATTACAGCTATATCACTTTCTACTGAAATATCTCTCTGAAAATAAACATCAAATTCAACCACAATATACTATTTGCCACCATTAAGAATGTTGAAAAGAAATGTGATGTAGGCTCTGTAACTTCATTAAACAGTTGTAATCAATTTTGTGGTCTACGGCAGCACTGCTGGAACGTGTTAGTGTTCTCTGGAGACTACTCTGAGGCATTTCAACACATTTTTCTAAATGTGCACTAGGCTGTAAGAAAGCAAGCCTTTTTTAGACACGCCAAATGTGATTCCAAAGAGACTGAGGAAAAACAAAGTGATAATGCCTTATGAGAAACAAAACAGAAAGAAATGGGTGAATTTACTAATGTTGGTAAGATAAATATTTAGAAGATATTAGTTTTTCTGACCAGGAAAATCTATAGAACAGATCAACAGTCTGATCAGTCAGGAAACAACTAGTTTTCTACAGGACAGCTAATGGAAATACAGTTAGACCGGTTTCTAATTTCAATATATAGGAATCCTCTTCATTTACATTCTGTAAAGTGATAAAACATACTGATTAAAAGACAAAGTTTGGTTAGAAAGTTTGTTATGGTTTCTCTACATTTTATCGCCTCTTTCAAATGTTCATTTACATTCCTCAGTAAATTTTCACTTTGCTTTAGATAGATTTATGCAGAGAACCTTAAAACTGTATTATTTGGAAACATTTTAAAATTTAAGAATTCAGTCTTCAACTTCACTTAGTTTCTCAAAAGTGTTAAGTAAAAATCTTGCATGTAAAAATGTATAGGCTATTCATATGATAACTTTCTATTTAAATTTCTTTCCTATGTTGATTTTTACTCAATACTGCCTTTGTTCTCTTTTCTAAATCAGTTATATTAAAAGACTGTATTTCTTTACTCCTGTCTACCTAGGCTGTTCAAATGATAACTTTCTATTTAAATTTCCTATGTTGAGTTTTACTTAACATTGCTTTTGTTCTCTTTTTCAAAATAGTTATAGTAAAAGATCACATTTCTTTATTCCCTCCCCCTCAATTCCCATCTTGTTAGTTAAGGAGCTTAATAAGGAAAATACTGGATTTTATTTCCTACAAAATTTTCTGTCTGGCATGCTGCCAGTGTCAACAACAGAATCTTGAACACCTCAAGACACTTTAAGAGGGAGCTATAAACTCTAAGTAAAATGTTTTGCTTGTTACATAAGAAAATCTGGCAATATTTACCCAAGTATACAGTTTTAAGCAGGTTTTCAAAGTGCTCTCTTCAAAGCCATCGGTGTTTCCAGAGTCCATTCAAGGGCCAGCAAAGACAGACGTGGGAGATACTGGGTGGTGACGACTGCTATACCTTTTGCCTGCACCACAAAGTGTCCTCTGAAGAAAATAGTCTATGGCTAAAATGTTGAAATCAATAATCCAGGCCTTGCTTATTACCCTACTGGTTTGATATAGAGGAATGGGAAATTAGATTTCCATACAGTATCTTCTTCAGGAGAAAGAAAAGAAGAAAATGCACTATTGAGAGTTAGTATGTAAAATAGCACTGTCACTCTGAATTCATGACAATCATATATATGAGAAAATTTTTTACAATCCAACTTTTAGGGGTGATAACAAATAAGTGGGTGAAATTTATTACTAGATACCCTGGATCACATTAAAAATCATTTAGTTCCACCCATCTTCCTGTCTTAATCATTTCTTCAAGGAAAAGCAGAAAAAATTGTTAAACGGAAAACTTTTGATTCTGATTGATGGTGTGGTTTATTATCATTAAAGCCAGGATTGAACCTGGGTCTCCCACTTTGCAAGCAAATTCTTTACAATCTAAGCTACCAGGGAAGTCCATATTTCATATAGTCTGTTTCATTTCTATATGTATCATAAATCCTTGAAATGATTCTTAAACATTACTGATTTTGATGGCATATGTAAAACCAGACAATAGCTTCTCCTTCACATTAGGTAGTAAAGAACCAAAAAAATGTACTAGAAGGAGATTAAGTGTGTGTAAAGGTTGTTTATAGGCTAAACAATCTGCACTATGTAGATGAAGTCAGGCTTTAATAAAGAAAAGTGTTAGCTTAGGGAGTTAATGATTTATATCTGAAGGGACAGTTTTTCCCAAAATGCATTTCACAAAATAGTCTCTGAAGATGCTTTTTTGTCGACAGGTCAAATGAAAACATAGTCTCTTTTTTGAAGAGCTACAGGCATGTAACCATATAATAGCTCTCTAATTAAAAAACTCAGCTTTAATGTCCAAATTTACTTTGTTGACAAACCCGTTTTTAAATTATGTCCTACTCATTTTACAGAATTTCTTGGGAAAACAAAACTTTGAGACTGGAGATAAGGAATGAATAAGAAAGGCATGGATATCTAGTTTTTAAGCAAAACATATGAAAAAAACTGAAAGGATAACCCAGAAAATCCATATACAGAGATCACAGCAGGCTTATGAAGAAGTAAGTGGAAAGATCTCAGCCATGGCTTCACATGAATGCTTAGATTGCTGCCCTTATTGACAACATTTTTTGTGTTGCCATCACGGTGATCACTGTCATCATATAACAATGGCCACTATATCAGTAATGTAAAATTATTATGCTAAGTCGTTTCAGTGGTGTCCGACTCTGTGCAGCCCCATAAACGGCAGCCCACTAGGCTCCTCTGTCCCTGGGATTCTCCAGGCAAGAGTACTGGAGTGGGTTGCCACTGCCTTCTCTGAAAATTCTTACGAGTAGGTACGATTACTCTCATTTTACAGATGAGGGGAATGAGGCTTAGAGAAGTTAAATACATATTGAAGGTCATTTGCTAGTTAAGTGATTTCAGATGGAATTAAAATCTGATGTGTAGTCTGAGATTTTAACAATTATGCCCACTATGTCTCCCACAGAAGGAAGTACCAGTGTGGATACAACTTAACAGTTGTCCATGCATAAAATAAACATGCTATGGAAATATTTACTATAATTGTAGGTCCGCATTCTAAAAACAAGCTAATCATATGTATTAGTTTTCTATTATTTTGTAATAAACTACCACAAAGTTAATTTAAAAATACAACCTAATTTTGTAGAAGTTCAGGCATTCTTGGCTGGTACTCTGCTCTGGGTGTGATAAAGCTGAAATTAAGGTTTCAGCAGAACTAGGCTCTTATTTAAGAGTTTTGTGAGGGGAGAATCCAGTTCTAGGCTTATTCAGGTTGTTGGCAGAAACCAGTTCCATGTGGATGCAGGACTGTTTTTTTGCTGACTGGTCAGCTTCTAGAGGCTACCTGTACACCATGGCTCATGGCCCACCCCATTTTCAATGCCAACAACAGCACATTTATTCTTATGCTTCAAATCCTCCTGAGACACTCTGTCCCTCTTCTCTTATGTTGCATTTGGGAAAAGCTATTTGTTTTTAAGGGCTCATGTAATTAGATTAGACCCACCCAGACACTCTTGTCTTGGTCAATTGATTGGTAACATTACCAGAAAAAGACAGATATGGAGAGGGATTTTTGCCTCCTTCAGACCACTTTTAGACTCAAGGTGCAACATCTTGCAGATTTTAGACCTGCCAACCCCTACAATCATGTGAGCCAATTCCTTAAAATACATCTGTCTGTCTCTCTATATACACTCCCAAACACTATATTAGTTCTATTCCTCTGGAGAACACTAATACACACTTCCCAACAGAATCCTATGTATCTGGTGGTCAAGATTCCTATTTTCATGTAGGGCTACCCTACATGAAATGATGAAGAGATGAGAAGGAGTTTCAAAACACAGAGAAATACCACTGGCATATCCCTACTAACTGTTCCCTAGCAGCATACCACAACATACTGAGTTTCCTTGTTCCCACATAAGTCAACAGATAGACTGAATTATTGGTCTTAATCAAACTAAACCTCATGAAAGAGAAGCTTAACAAGGTTCCTGGCAAAAAAACCCAAAGGTTTTAGATACTCTAAAAATGCTAATGCAAGGGAGTTAGAAACAACACAACAGATCTGACACTTCTATTTCCAGTAAAAACATTTTCAGCTAGATTGAAGCAAAAAAAGAATTACTAAATCAGATCTGGCAAGATTAGAAAAATTCAAAATTATAAATTGAAATGCAGATTTATATTCACTCATGACCTTGTCCTAAGTGATTAACCTACATTTTTTAACCACTCAAAATTTTATGACTGGGCATGATTCTTTAAAGGCAAGGGTCTAGTGCTTGAGTGAGAATATACTTTATATGTAATAGGAATCTTAAGAGTTACTATACTCTTACCTGTCTTCTTAAAAATGACTTAATACCTTTTCTTGACATGAGAGATATTCATCATGACTGTTCATCATTTTTACAGATATACAGGACTCTATTCCTACAAAAAAAATTGCCTGTTTCTAGAATTATTTGTTTTCCTCTAAGATAGTTGTCTTTTCTCTCAGTGTCACATTTTGTTATTATGTAACAGACTCTTCTGTTTTAAGGTTTCTAATCTACTATGCTTTGAAAAATTCTCCCCTTTATTTCCTCTTTTTCATTTTTGTGTATGAAGGCCTCCTTCCATGGCAATTACTTGAACTGATCTCATCTTTGTTCAGAGTGGTTAAACTCAAGTGGGTTAAAACTAGATACATTGTCTTTTATTAACCAGGGTAAGAAGCCAAAGAATAGATAGAGATATCAGATTCTCACCGTTTTCTCAAGATATGAAGTATCCCACACAATCCCTCCACCACCTGAGCCCCCCTTTTTAAAGCCTTTTCTTAGTCTGCTTCTAACATTTTAATCCTTTGTTTTTCTTATTAAGAGCACCCATAATGTTGTATTTATCCTCCTTTAGATTCTGTGGGCCAACATCAAAGTACTCAATAGTACACAGAACTGAAAAGATATTGTAGGGATAACAAGAAAATAAAGGAAACAAAGTACTACTAATTTCCCGATTCTAACCTCAATTAAGTTTTCTTTGTTCTAAAATCACAGTTAACTTAATCATGAGATTGGCACTATCTGGGGTTTTGGTTAAAATTCATTTTATGGTCTCTTTTAAGAGAATTCATTCATTCATTGATTTGATGTGTTTGCAACTCACTCTGGTACTCTTGCATGGAAAATCCCATGGACAGAGGAGCTTGGTAGGCTGCAGTCCATGGGGTTGCAAAGAGTCGGACACGACTGAGTGACTTCACTTTTCACTTTCACTTTATGTGAGTTGGGAAGATGCCCTGGAAAAAGAAATGGCAACTCATTCCACTATTCTTGCCTGGGAAATCCTATGGACAAAGCAGCCTGGCAGATGACAGTCCCTGGGGTTGCAAATAGTCGGATATGACTGAGCGACTAGCACTTTCTTTTCAATTTATGTGCAAGGTTACTGTGTTAAGCCCCTGAGTTAAAGCAGAGAATAACAGAATTTGAACATCTGCCCTCCTGAAGTACTCACTAGTACATGGTTTGGAAAATTATAATGGTTAGGAAGATTATTATAATAACCCTTGGGCAAGTTACTAAAGTGATTAACTTAATTCTTTTACAATTCTCTAATCCTTTCTTAAAGTTCTCAACCATTATTAAAGCCTAAAGAAAACCTGGCTTTTAGACACAGACACAAGTTCTCTTCTGATTTCATGACAGAGTAGATTAATTTACTGTGAATTCTGTCAAATATACAGACTTTCTCAGGTTTTCAAAACCATTTCTACCTTTGGGAATATGTATTCAATCTAGAGCTAATCATAAAAGTACCCAGATCCTGGGAAGAACAAGTTTTCCCTCTTAGCAGTCCTTAATGCAAATAAACATTGCCTAAAAGCTTAAAGATTGTGTGAGGTAGACAATGTCATTCTGAAATGCCTTACTACTCTACATTCATATTTATAGTTTAAAAGCTCTATGCTATGACCTCTACTGCTACTGGTTTAGATTAAAGTTAACATAGGTAACAATGTTTCTTTGAAGGCTAAAAACCACTGCATTGGCAAACTGAGGTAGAAAAGAATCCAGCTGGCTAAGGTTCTTCAACAACTTACATATTTCAAAGAAGGCTTCCATCCGAGGTTCACATTACATCTATGGTCATGTTCTTAAGACCACACTCTTAATTTTAAAATATTCTCCAGAAGTAAAGCAATTGTTCTCATACTTTCTATATCATATTACTCAATTGTTTCCATATTTTTCTTTCACTTATTCAAATATATACTAATTACTGTATGCCAGGTAGGACTTCCCTGGTGGCTCAGACGGTTAAGCATCTGTCTACAATGTGGGAGACCCGGATTCAATCCCTGGGTCAGGAAGATCCCCTGGAGAAGGAAATGGCAATCCACGCCAGTACTATTGCCTGGAAAATCCCATGGACAGAGGAGCCTGGTAGGCTACAGCCCATGGGGTCGCAAAGAGTTGGACACGACTGAGTGACTTTACCTGGTATGCCAGGTATTTCATAGGTACTGATGATATAGTTACAAGGCAAAGTTACTGACCTTAAATTTACACAGCAGGAATATAATTTAGGTAACTGCTCTATTAATAAAATATCACAAATTATTTTCACATGCCTTTCTATAAGTAAAGCTGAACTGAGAATGGGAAATACACACAATATAATAAATACATAGTACTACACGAGGACTCAGTTCAGTTCAGTTGCTCAGTCGTGTCGAACTCTTGACTGCCACTTCAGAAAACATCATAAATAATATATGATTTGGGAACTGAGGTTATCTGTTCACTCCTCCACATACTGTTCTCAATAGGACTAATTTGGCTATTATCAGTATAGTAAGAATAAGCATAGTAACAATGTGTTATTAAATTTGGTGCAAGGAAATATTCAGAACTCTGTGTAACAGTGGGACTATTCTAAAGATTCCAGCTCTGTCTATGGCAGATCCATGGGTAGGTAGTTTCCATGGGCAGGCAGTTTCCATGGGCCAAGTGAAGCAAGGAAATGGATGAGAATCAGGGAAAAGCCATGCCCTCCAGTGACCCAGCAGCCTGTGGCTACAATAGCTATTGCCTGGTGAAACAGAAGTGGTCAGGCAGGAGTGGGCTGAAACTCAAGAAGGCAGTTGTTTATTGATTACAGAGTTTCAGCTCCTATTTTATCTCTTTTAAACAGCAGCTTCCCCATAAGCTTCAAAGAAGGTTTAGAAAGTCAAAGACACTAACCCTCTTTTTCACCATAAATCCTGTCTAGGCCTAAGTACTAGATCTCAGAATAATTTTATATTTCCTTTGTTTCACTTAACAGCAGTCTTCTAATTTACCGATACTTTTGTTTCCCCCTCTTAAATATGCTTTCAAACAATATTACAGCTATACTTTCTCAAAAGAATGAGAGTGTAAGCAAAGCAGGGAAACTTAAATAACACGAGATGAAGGTATTTAAAAACTGGGATTCATGTTTTCCCCTGCACATGCCATTATCAGTTACACCACTCATTGCACTATTGTCTTCATGAAAATAACTGAAAAATTAAAATAATACTTTGATAACGAGCTTAGTTATCAGTCTTAGTACAATGGGGACAAAGATAAAATTCACTAAACCTGCTTAAAGCTGTGAATTTTCAACCTCCCAGTTTCATACTTACTGGGCATGCAAACAACAGAAAAGCTAAAATTAAACTGTGTACTCAATTTTATAATTATTAAAGAACATGTAAAACATACTGGAAATATATTATCACCAATGCTGATTAAAACATGAGGTATAATAATCTTATTTTTTAAGGGAATGGGAATGAAAGATCTCTTACAATTTTCCAACTTTCTCATATGAATCCACTTGATTCTTTTGAAAAGGAATTACCTGCCCACAAAGAGTTTCTAAGTGTCTACAGGTCCAATGCCATTGAGCACACTGAGAGTCTAAGTGAAATTAAATCTGTCCCACCTCTTTTCCCTTGCTCCTGTGTATATTTTGATGTACCAAAACTTCGAAAAAAAAATTAACACTCCTCCTTGGACAAATCATAAAACAGGGTATACTGATTCTGAAAAGCATAATATCTGTTTTTCTTATACTCAGCAAAAAAGAACTGAATTTAAATTAAAATGCAAATAAGCCAACTACTTTGGTGACTTAATACTGTTAATATTTAAAAATAAGACATGAAAAACAATGGCTTTGCTCTGGGACCACCCTATACTTTTAAACTACCAAGTAAACCACCAAGAGTAATAAATACAGAAATATGAAGTTGAAGAAGTAAGCTAAGCCACCTACTACATTTACATACATTTACCCCCCTTGGTATTATGCTATATTTTTTAAAACCTCACTTTTCCATGTATCTAGCATAGAGTTAGAAATACAGAAGCATTTAGTAAATATTACTTTTTTGAATGACTGAAAATATACCTGCTTAAGTGTTCTGGTTGCTGGGGCTACTTTAGACTTCACCCTACTGGTCACTAGTTTTGCCTTTCAAATACAGACTTTCAGACTGTGTGTAACAAAATAAAAATTACAGTGCAAATTGAAGGTTAAACATTCCACCAGTTAAAATAAAATTTGTCTCAACTGACTTTCCCTCTTGGTAACTGGCTATGATGCTTCTAAATAAGACAATGAAGAATCCAACTATGTTCAATATACTTTATCATGAAATGTACTTTATCTGAAATCTCTGAAAATCACTATTATATGTTTAACAGTTAAAATATGCAGAGTAGTATCCTTAACCATGACTTACCACAGCAATATTTTGACACTATCAAAATGCTATGACAAAGAATGAGTTACACTTAGCAAAATGCAAGTGATTTAAAAATGGCAAAGAAAACTAAGTACCATCACCCTCCAACACTCCATATAAAATTATTAAATGAAAAAAAATTAGTAAATGTTTTCTAAGATTCAATACCAAAAGAGCAAGTTATTCTAGTTAACTAGAAAAGATGGCATTAACTAACGAAAAATCCATTCTCTGAGTGTCATGAGTGATTTTAAAAATTTTGGACCAGAAAGACTTATCTATAAAAGGAGGGGGGATGAGAACAAAGCTTTCAAGTAAAGCATTTCTTCTGGAGAAGTACTATAGAGGGGATTTTTATTAAGAAAGTGATTTTCCTGGAGATAAGAAGGGGGTGATGATTTAAAACTGCAGCAAAAACAACACAATTTATTCTTCAACCCACTCAATTCTATATATATACATATGCCTTCTGTTCTTTAACTTTAGCCAATTGCCAGCATCTCTCCATTCTCTAATTTAGTTAATGCTATTGTATTAGCATTAAAAATAAATTCAGTTAAATTCTACTTAGGTGATTCAAGATAATAAAAAAAATTTATAGACTTAACAAATACAATATAATACATGTGTTGTAGTCATTTGGGGAAACTCCTGAACTTCCCAAAAGACATTATCCTATCTTAACCTTTTCACTTGCTACCATGGTTCTCTTAAGAACATCTTCTCAATCTGTGTCCAATTAATGATTATCTTTAATTGGATAATCCATACCGAACTATTATGTTCATTATAGTTTCCTTTTCATTCCTATTATACATAAGCACTACCTAAAGTTCCATAACTGAGGTTTCGCTCTTCCTTTCTCTCCTTCTACTATACAGTTTTTCTCCAGACTGATTCAGGTGATATTCTGTATATCCAGATGATATTATGTATTTCCAACAATCAAAATAATCCCAGATGCAGATTATATTTCTATATCTATTTTCTGTTTTTTAAAATATTTTCTTTGCCTGAGACTCACATTTTCAATAATATGCAAGATAATAAATATATCCTGTTGAATTCATTTATTTAACTTAACAAGTATCTATTGAGGACCTTGTATGTGTTTTCACTATGCTAGGAGCTGAGCTGCAAGGCAGATGTAGACCTTACCTTCACAGGGTTTACAAAGTGTGGTCTAAGAGGAAAGATAAACCATAAACAGAATAAGAAAAATATAATGCATTGGAGCAGGGGTGTTCAAACTTTTTGGTCTCAGAATTCCTTTCCACTCTTGCGTTACTAAAGATCTCAAAGAACTTCTGTTCATACAGATTATATCAACTTATACTTACTGTATAAAAACAAGCTGAGAAAAAAATTTTTTATTTAAAAAACAGCAAAAATAAAAATCATAATAGGTTAACATACATAATATTTTTGAAAAAAAAAATCTACTTTCCAACATAAAAATGTTAATGAGAAAAGTGACATTGTTTAACATTTTTTGTTGTTGTTGCAAATCTGGCTAAATAGATAATAGCTAATCATGCCATGATGGTTTAGTTTGCCTTTTGTGTACTTCCCATTTCATCATATGACATAATAGATAATTACTCAAGAGTTACACTGAATACAATTTATAATTTTTATTGTCTCATCACCAACAATCTTAAATTGAAACTGGCCTTTTTTTAAAAAAAAATTGTGGGTTCATGATGAAGAATACAATGACTATTAATATAACTTGGTTTCACTGCCTAGATGCTAGTAATTTTATCTACCACTGCTTCTAAACTATCAGTACAAATAGCAACATTGTAAAAAAGGCAAATACTATTTTAATATTAACATGAAATACTTCAAACTCACAGACCTCCCCAAAAGGGCTTCAGAGACTTCTAGAGATCCATGGATAATATTTTGAGATCTGCTGTTAGTTAGAGAAGTATGTAGCTTTGTTGATGATACCGAACCTAGGAGTAAAGGAAGTTCTTCCTCAGAGTGTTGAGAGTCTATTGTAATTGCCCTGGTGGGAGAAGAGGACACAGAGGGGCAGACAGACTGAAATGATATTGATAACTTGGAAACTATAACAGGACTTGGTGATACTAGATGTGCAAAGTGAGATAGGAAAGGAGTCAAGAATAAATCTTTAAGTTTCGAGCTTTGGCATACAGACGCATTTAATGAAAAAGGGAACGTTGGAAGAGGAACAAATTTGGGTGATTCAGTAGTAAAGGGGAAAATATTAGCTTGCTCATGATACAAAGGTATCTCACAGGCTTTGTCAACAATAGGTAAATAACTCCATTGAAGTAACTCATTGATACAGAGAACTGTTAAACTTGCATTGTGCTGTGCTTAGTTGCTCAGTCATGTACAACTCTTTCTGACCCCATGGACTGCAGCCCACCAGCTCCTCTGTCCATGCAGATTCTCCAGGCAAGAATACCAGAGTGGTTTGCCCTGCCCTCCTCCAGGGGATTTTCCCCACCCAGGAATTGAACCAGGGTCTCCTGCATTGCAGGCAGAATCTTTACCAGCTGAGCTACCAGGGAAGCCTTGAGATAGCGAAGGAGTAAAGAAAAAAAATCTTTAAGTTTCTAGCTTAGGCATACAAACACATTTAATGAACCAGGGAATACTGGAAGAGGAACAAATTTGGGTGATTCAGTAGAAAAGGGGAGAATATTAGCTTGCTCATGATATAAAGGTATCTCACAGGCAATAACACAACCAGAGAAGTTTAGCAGGCAGCTAGATATGTGAAGATCAGATCAGAGCTCTGATTTGGAAATACAGATTTGGTATCATCATCATATACATGGTAACCAAAATCATGGAAGTAAATTAAGTGCCAAAGGATGATATGAAAATGAAGAGTAGAGAACACAGGAACCACATGTAAAAGGGAAAAAAGGGGATGCGCTGCTATTAGGTTGGTGAAAAAGTAATTGTGCTTTTGGATGAAAAAGTAATTGTGCTTTTGGACTGTGAATTTTAGATCATTATAACTAGGCTCAAACACATCATTATTAATCAAAAGAGGAACAATTATAGTAAACTAATTTTTGCCAGTGAGAAATAAGTTTATTCCTACAACATAAAAATCTGTCCTCTGGGATTCAATGAACTCTTGGAAAGTATTCTGCTTGTTCTGGAAGCATGTTCCCTGCAAAAAGTTGTCGAGATGGTTGAAGAAGTGGTAGTCAGCTGACGAGAGGTCAGGTGAATATGGAGGATGAGGCAAACTTCATAGCCCGATTTGTTCAACTTTTGAAGCACTGGCTGTTGTGAGGCGGTTGGGCATGGTCATGGAGAAGAATGGGGCCCTTTTTGTTGACCAAAGTTGGCTGCAAGCTTTGCAGTTTTTGGTGTATCTCATTGATTTGCTGAACACACTTCTCAGATGTAATTGTTTCACTGGGATTCAGAAAGCTGTAGTGAGTCACATGGGCAGGAGACCACTACAAGTGACCCTGATTTTTTTTTGGTACAAGTTTAGCTTTGGGAAGGGATACGGAGCATCTTCTTGGTCTGATGACTGAGCTGGTTGTTGCCGGTTATTGTATAAAATCCGCTTTTAATTGCATGTCACAATCCAATCATTGTTGCTGCACAGAATAAGAGAAGATGACAGTTCAAAATGACAACTTTTTTGATTTGCAGTCAGCTCATGAGGCACCCACTTATCAAGCTTTTTCACATTTCCAATTTGCTTCAAATGAGGAATGACTGTAGAAAGGTTGACGCTGAGTTCTTTGGCAACTTCTCATGTAGTTGTAAGATCAGCTTTGATGATCCTCTCAATTGGTTGCTGTCAATTTCCAGTAGATGACCACTTCGCTTCTCATCTTCAAGGCTGTCATCTCCTTTGCAAAACTTCTTGAACCACCACTGCACTGTACGTCTGTTCGTTAGCAGTTCCTGGGCCAAATGTGCTGTTGATGTTGCAAGTTGTCTCCACTGCTTTACAACCCATTTTGAACTCTAGTAAGAAAATCACTGGAATTTGCTTTTTGTCTAACATCATTTCCCTAGTCTAAAATAAATATAAAATAAACAGCAAGTAATAAGTCATTAGCAAAAAAACATAAAGTGAGAAATGTGAATTAAAATGACGTATAAAATAACCACATTTATTTAAGAATGTATTCCAGTATCACACAGCAAAGTTCAACAATGCAAAACCACAATTACTTTTACACCAATCTAATATTAAGAATGGACAAGAAATGGACTGATAAAAGGACATGTCCTTATATAGTACATGTATTAAGATGAAGAGTTTTTTTTTAAAAGATAAAGAGAAGAAATGGAAGAGGTTGATTGTTAATAACCACTAATTTATCATTAAGAATTATACAACAGGTAATATGACATGCCTCTGTCAACCCTCGGAGAAGGCAATGGCACCCCACTCCAGTACTCTTGCTTGGAAAATCCCATGGATGGAGAAGCCTGGTAGGCTGCAGTCCATGGGGTCGCTGAGGGTCAGACACGACTGAGCGACTTCACTTTGACTGTTCACTTTCGTGCACTGGAGAAGGAAATGGCAACTCACTCCAGTGTTCTTGCCTGGAGAATCCCAGGGACGGGGGAGCCTGGTGGGCTGCCGTCTATCGGGTTGCACAGAGTCGGACACGACTGAAGTGACTTAGCAGCTGCCAACCCTATAAAGGGAATAACATTCACTGATATTTTAGGATGAGTTTTACTAGGCTTTAAGTAACTCATTCGGAGAAGGCAATGGCAACCCACTCCAGTAATCTTGCCTGGAAAATCCCATGGATGGAGGAGCCTGGAAGGCTGCAGTCCATGGGATCGCTGAGGGTCGGACACGACTGAGCAACTTCCCTTTCACTTTTCACTTTCATGCCCTGGAGAAGGACATGGCCACACACTCCAGTGTTCTTGCCTGGAGAATCCCTGGGACGGGAGAGCCTGGTGGGCTGCCATCTATGGGGTTGCAGAGTTGGACAGGACTGAAGTGACTTAGCAGCAGCAGCGGCAGCAGTAACTCATTAGAAAATGGTAAATTGTTAGTTAAAACACCAAAGACCCTATTTTCTAAATTACTTTTCTGTAATTCTACATAAGTCTAACTAGCTTTATATTTTTATTAGATCAAATTCAATTCAATTCTAATTACTAAGATAATAAACTGTTTTAGATAGTAAATCTTTAATTTACTATCTATTGAGGGCATAATATACAGAACTATAATAAAAATCTTATAAACTGAGGTGAACAGAATTTGGGGGGAATGCTTTATATCTTACCAAGGAAGCATATTTAGTTTAAGAAGCCCTCCAAAAAGAATTTTTGGTCATCATTTTTATATATACAGTCATATCCATTTCATCTAAGTTATCAAATTTGTGGGCATAGTTATTTATAATATTCCTGTATTATCCTTTTACCATCCATGGTATCAGTAGTGATTGCTTTCTTTCATTTCTAATATTAGTAATTTGTCTTTTTTTCTTGGTTAGTTTGACCAGAGGTTTATTAGTTTTAATGCCCTTCAAAGAACCAGCTTTTGGTTCCACTGATTTTCTCTGTGGTTTCCCTGTTTTCTTTCAGATTTCATTAATCTCTGTTCTAATTTTCATTATTTCTTTTCTTCTTACTTTAGATCTAATTTGGGTTTGTTTTCCTAGTTTCCTAAGGTAGAAGCTTATATTACTGATTTTACATCTTTCTTCTTTTCTAATATATACATTCAATGTTAAAAATTTCCCTCTAAGCCTGCTTTCACTAGAGCTCTTCAATTGTGATAAGATGCATTTTCATTTAGTCCAAAGTATCAATATTTAAAAATTTCTACTGTGACTTTTTATTTGACACATATGCTAATTAGATAGTCTACAAATATTTTGGGCCTTTTGAGCTCTCATTGTTATTGATTTATAGTTTAATTCTGTTGTGGTTTGAGACAATACCTTCTATAGAATACCTTCTAACTCAAATCTTTCTAAATTTGTTAAGGTGTGTTTTACAACCCAGAATATGGTTTATTTGGTAAATGTTTTGAAAAAAAAATCAAACTTTTTAAAAGGCATCAAAGTACTTATTTCATATCATTTACAAGTATATATGTACAAGATGAAGCAGGGTTGGGACAGAGCTATCTTACTATTAGAAAGAATGGCAGTAACTGGGGCTTGGGATAAAATTCAAAAAGTAACATCTTAATTCTGAACTATAGATGCTATTTAAAAAGTGACTCTAGCAACAATAAATTTTTGGTCTTCATAAAATGTAAGTGAAAAAAGACCAAAGGTATTTTTGCTATGTGAGAATGTATCTGAACCCAGAAATCAAAATGACTTTATTTTGGGTTAAGACGGGGGAAAAAGATAATCTTTGCTATCTACATTTGCAAGTAGCACAGTGATAAAGAATCCACCTACTAATGCAGGTGGATTCAGGTTCAATCCCTGGGTGGGGAAAATCACTTGGAGGAGGAGATCCCAACCCATTCCAGTATTCTTGCCTGGAAAATTCCATGGACAGAGAAGCCTGGCTATAATCCATGGGGTCACAAAGAATCAGACACGACTGAGCAGCTTGCTATGCAAAATCACAAGTCAAACAGATTCAGATAGCAATAAGCACATATAATCCTATAATAATATCTATAAATAAACATCTGACCTTTGACTAGTTCATCTACCTCTCTGAAAGTGTTATGTATAAGAGAGCAGAAATTCTCTTTGGGAAAACTGAGTATTATTTTGTATTGAGGATCACTTTATATTTAGATGCATATAGTGGTAGATTATTTATGATAAAATTTAATGCAGAATGACTGTTTCAATAGCATAGGAAGAGCAGTTGACATAAAAATTTTTATACTATATGGTCTCTATTGTGTAAGAAATGAGGCCTATTAAAAGGACTGGAAAGAAATATACCTAAATGTAACCAGAATTGAGTAATAATTTTTCCACATTTTCATACTGTTATCTTATTTAATTTGTAGTCAGAAAAATAATTAATACAACCTGAGAAGTACTGTAATAGAGCTATAAAAAGTTTGCTTTTGGTACCAGAGTATCAATTCTTTTGAGACGTTCAAGTTAAATTCTGAAAGGGAAGATATTTCAAATATATCCTAATGTAATATAGCAATAGTTGATCAGAAAAAGGATACACTGCACTTGCAACTGCCAGTGAGACCAAGCATATACCACTAGGGAAATTTAAATAGTTCCACAATACTAGAATACAGGCTGCAGTAAGAGTAAGAGGAATAGGAAGAATAAATATACTTGAACATACTGGGGCCAGATGCTGTAGGAAATAGTTTCTAGAATGAAGAAAATCTAAACCTAGCCATCTTAGGCTAAGATGTTTCAATGCTTAACTTCAATATTAAACAATCAATAGTTAAACAATGACATTAATAGTTAAACAATGATGTATAAACAATCATATTTCTTTTAAATACTTAAAACTACTCTTTTTCCTTTAAAAGTAAACCAGAGACTGAAATTTGACTATAGCAAAGGGAGAAGCTGGCAAATACACTCTTCAAGAAACAACTATCACAAAGAACACAATCATGAAAAACAACCATTTGAGGGCTCAAACATACACAAACATGTTGCTAAATGTTAATTCATGAAAATTAGCTGAACCTGGTTAACAACAGTGGGGATTTGTGGTGCCTTTGCCTTAAGCCACTCTCATTACCTTCACCCTTTGCTCAGTTGGTATGGAAATTATTTGAGGATAGGGCTGGCTGTGAAAAAAAGCAACTTCACTTCTGGAAAGGGTTAAAGGGATTTTGAGTAAAGAGTGAAAAACACACACAGAATTAAGTAACAAACTTGGTAAGGAACAAACAGGGAATGTAAGCAGCTATGCTAGCTTCAGGTTGCAGTTTTGGTTGGCCTGAACTGTAGACTGGAAGGCTGGTTAGAAATTTAGAAATTCCACAAAGATTCCAGAAATGAGAGACACACAGAAGGGCTACAGAAACTCTTCACATAGCCTTGGCTGGTTGGGAGGCTAAATGAACATGTACGTGTAAGGGAGACCCATGAGGGCCTGACGGAGAGCAAAAGGTGAGGCAGACTTGAAAACTGCCTTAATTTTAAATGTACTCTCCCAAATCAACACACATCCACTGGCAAAGGCTGGAGGCCTCACAGGTTTAGAGAGGTGTTTGAGCACAACTTCTGACTTATCATTGACCCCTAATCTGTCTAGACCAGCCTAAAAAATTAAAAATAGTAATGTACAAACTACCAGGGAAACAGATCCCACAAACGAAGTGCAGGCAGACTTCTAAAAAAAACATCAGTACCCATCTTCCTTGCGGGAAAAATCCAAACAGGAGTTCCTATAACAAATGATCAAAAATATATTGGACACTTTTCAACAAAAAGTGATGAGACATGCAGGAAAAATAGGAAAGTGTAATCCAAATTCTAGAATAACAGCAGTAAATAGAAAGATTCTGAGTGAGCCCAAATGCTGCATTTAGCCAAGACCTCAAATCAGCTATTATAGAAATGCTCAAAAAATTCAAAGAAACCATGTTTAAAGAATTAAAGGAAAATATGACAATGATGTAACAAACAGGGTTATCTCAACAATGAAACAGAGCCTGTAATAAAGAACCATATAAAAATGCTAAGATTCATATTTTCCATATGTACCTGGTTTTTTGGTATTTGTGTAACTATATAATTTCTTTCTCTCTTTTTTTGGTCACATCATGTGGAATGTGGGATCTTAGTTCCCCAAGCAGGGATTGAACCCATGTTCCTTGTGCTGGAAGTGCAAAGACTTAACCACTGGACCACGAGTGAAGTCCCTATAATTTCTTACACTGGTCAATATTTTTTTTTTTAAATACTTAAGAACGAATACTCGAGGTATAAGCTGTTTAGCAACTCATTATGCTTTGTAAGCTTTGTAGTAACCTTTGAATAAAGGTAAAGATCTATTCCTACAGAATTAATCAAACATGTGTTAATTTTTTAGTGAAATTGTTTATATCTAACTGGGATTTTCTGGTGGCTCAGATGGTAAAGAATCCACCTGCAGTGTGGGAGACCTGGGTCCAATCCCTGAGTTGAGAAGATCCCCTGGAGGAGGGCATGGCAATCCCCTCCAGTATTCTTGTCTGGAGAATCCCCATGGACAGAGGAGCCTGGTGGGCAACAGTCCACGGGATCACAAAGAATCAGACACGACTGAGTGACTAAGCAAAAAAAAAAAAAAAAATTACCCAACTAGATATTTCAACATGGTATAAAATCAAAATAACCAAAGGAAATGTTATTAAATCACAGGTGTGTAACTGTTTAAAGAATCTAATTTAATTTCCATGGTTTAGCCTTCAGTGTCTGTCAGGAATGTTTCTAGAATTATTCTAAGGGAGTAATAAAATATTACTTGATTCCACAAACTTATTCTGATACTACAATATATAAATAATTTAAATACTATTAGTAATTAATTACATTGAACACACAGTGAAATACTATTTAGTCATAAAAAAGGGGGAGATCTTGCCATTTTCAGAATACAGATGGACCTTGGTCATTACACTAAGTGAAGTCAGACATGAAAAGACAAATACTATATGATCTTCTATGGAGAAGCAAAGAAAATCAAACTGATAGGAACAGAAATCAGATTTGTGATTGTCAGAGCTAAGGATCTGAAGGTAGGAGATTGGGTGAAAGGTATTTCTAATTAAGTTCTGGAGATACAATGTCCAGCATGGTGACTATGGTTAACAGTACTATATTGAATATTTGATAACTGGTGTTAATAAAAGTTCTCATAAGGAAAAAAGGGTAATTAGGTGAGGTGAGGTATGGTTAACTCACTGTGGTAATCTTTTTACATTATATACATATTAAATCATTTTGTTCTATGTCTTAAACAATGTTCTATGCCGACTGGTGGTGGTAGTTTAGTTGCTAAGTCATGTCTGACTCTTGCGACATCATGGACTGTAGCCTACCAGGCTCCTCTGTCTGTGGGATTTCCCAGGCGAAAATACTGGAGTTGGTTGCTTTTTCCTTTTCCAGGGAATCTCCCAGACCCAGAGCTTAAATCCACATTTCTCCTGCATTGCAGGTGGACTCTCTACCATTGAGCCACCAGGGAAGCCCCTATATGTCGATTATATCTCAATAAAACTGGGAAAATACTCATGTATTTATTAAATAAAATTTGTGCCTATATGCATATGTATTACTAGCAGGCAGGTTTTTATATTGACAATAAAATAATGGCAATTAATTCTATTAATAATCTATGTGTTAGTCACTCAATCATGTCCAACTCTTTGCAACTCCATGGACTGTGGCCTGCCAGGCTCTCCTGTCCATGGACTTCTCCAGGCAAGAATACTGGAGTGGGTAGACATTCCCTTCTCTAGGGCATCTTCCCAACCCAGGAATCGAACCTGGGTCTCCTGCATTGCAGGCAGATTTTTTACCAGCTGAACCACCACAGAAGCCCGATCGTCGTCATCATCATCATCATCAGTTCAGTTCAGTTGCTCAGTCGTGTCCGACTCTTTGCAACCCCATGAATCGCAGCACGCCAGCCCTCCCTGTCCATCACCAACTCCTGGAGTTCACTCAGACTCACGTCCATCGAGTCAGCGATGCCATCCAGCCATCTCATCCTCTGTCGTCCCCTTCTCCTCCTGCCCCCAATCCCTCCCAGCATCAGAGTCTTTTCCAATGAGTCAACTCTTCGCATAAGGTGGCCAAAGTACTGGAGTTTCAGCTTTAGCATCATTCCTCCCAAAGAAGTCCCAGGGCTGATCTCCTTGCAGTCCAAGGGACTCTCAAGAGTCTTCTCCAACACCACAGTTCAAAAGCATCAATTCTTCGGTGCTCAGCCTTCTTCACAGTCCAACTCTCACATTCATACATGACTACTGGATAAGTCATCATCATCATCTTCTATCAATTCTTTATTTGTGATTTCTTTGTTAGTGGACAGCCACTTTAAATTTAATTGGATTTTGCTGTTTTCATATTTTGTATTACCATAAATATAATTATTATAACATTTAATGAATGATTCTTTCTCAGTTTTAGTAAGACCAATCTATGCTATGGAACTATTAGTTTCCCAGATGTCCCTTAAAGGTTTATGCTACTTTCCTATGTAATAGTATTACCAATTTACATTTCTCAAACTAACACTACCAGAGAAGCAAACTGCCCACTACCTGTTGTAAACCATTATTTTACATTATTAACACAGATATACTTACTCAGTTATAAATTCAGGGTTTGTAAAGCTGAGGTTGGTTAAATGACCTTCAAGTTTAGAAGATTCATGTGTATTTAAGGCTGGGGTGGTCTTAGTGCCGAGTATAGCTCTTTTCTCATCTTTTTCAAGTGCTTTTCTCTTCCCACCATTTTGGAAATATTCTCTGCACACACTACAATGCAAAATAAAGTTATATTTTAAACAATAGGTATGGATATAAAATAAAAATGGACAAATATTACCCTTTATTAATAAAAATGGGAAATTTTCAAATTATAGTTTCATATTTTTAAAATGTCACATAGAGGTTAAGTTTGAGTACCTGTAGCACTTTCAAATTTTTAAAATTACCATACAACAAAGCATGATCATAGATTATGTTTAATAAATTAGAAGTGTTTTTTCAGAAGCACAATACCTATATGTTTTGCTGAACTTTATTCTTAGCTAAAACATAGTTCCTCCAGAAGAGCTTAGATAACTCTGCTATTCAGTGACACATTCAAAAAGAACAGTAGTCACAGTTAATTTTGAGCCAGCTCTGCTGGTAGCACAGCTGTTTTTCAGATCCCTCCTAGTTTATAAAGACAAAGGCACAAAATCAGGTTGCCAACATAGAAAGAAGAGCATAAAAATCTAGTTCAGGTAAAAATAGTATCATATTATAAAGGTATACATTCAGAAAGAACAAAGGTTTGAATATAATAGTGATTTTTATAATACCTGGAAATTATTCCTACCCATCAAGAGACCATTACTGTTTGTCCCAATTTTTATAATATAAATGAATATTAAAATGCAGATTTTTCAAGATATATTGGAAAATATAAGCCCATATCAGGTTGTTATCTAGAATCAGACACTAATGACTGGTATTAACATTAAATATTAAATGATTTTCTTCATACCTAATACGATTTTGGAGAAGGAAATCGCAACCCACTCCAGTATTCTTGCTTGGAGAATCCCATGAACAGAGGAGTGTGGCGGGCTACTATCCGAGGGGTTATAAAGAGTTGGACACGACTGAGTGACTAATACACAATACAATTTTAGGATGAATATAGTAGGGTACCATGCCTGGGTATGTAACAAGGCAATTAATATGAACCACAGAATCAACTCAAGATATTCACTAGCTATTAAAGACAAGAAACTTAAAGGAAAAAAGACTGCTGTGATTTACCTCTGGCCCTTGAGCTTATTATATGACAGGAGACACACAATTAAACAATTAACTGATATATTTATCAAAGTTTAAAGTGAACGTGAATGGAAGGTAAACAAATCTTTCTTTACAGAGTCTTAAAGGTGGGCTTCCCTGGTGGCTCAGAGGTTAAAGTGTCTGCCTGCAATGTGGGAGACCTGGGTTCGATCCCTGGGTCAGGAAGATCCCCTGGGGAGGCAAATGGCAACCCACTCCAGTATTCTTGCCTGGGGAATCCCATGGACAGAGGAGCCTGATAGGCTATAGTCCATGGGGTTGCAAAGAGTCGGACATGACTGAGCGACTTCATTTCACTTCACTTCAAACCATTATTATTCCATATAGCTCATTCTCTGAACAAAGATGGACTATTTTTCTCCACAGACACTGCCTGGTACAGTTCCATAAACACATAGCTAGAGAAGAAATGAAAAAGTACTTTAAAACTAATTTTTGCAAGTACAACTATGGTGTCTAAGGAAACAATGCCCATTTCTCCTCACACTTAAAAAGTACTATTAGCTCAATTTCAGTTTGCCTAAATATATATTAAAGATGAAAGATGTCTTTAACTGATCCTATGGAGATTTAATTTTAACTTAAATTATATACAAGAGTTGAAACTCATTCATCATTAATCAAACATTTATTAACTACCTATCATGTGCCAGGCACACAGGTGATGGGAAAGCAAATTGAAGAAGACATTGCTGCTTTCAAGGAGTTCAAACTAGTGAAGGAGACAATTATATAATAAAGAAAATACAATTTATAAATATCTATCATCCAGTCTAAAATCAGTAGTATAAAATCTGATTTTAGAAAGATGAGGAGGAATAAATCAGGCTAGGAAGAAAGTTGAGGAGGAAAGTCCTTTCCTGGTAGAGAACAGCATGAGCAAAGTCAAGGAAGAGAAAAGCATCATGGATCCTGCAGAGACAGACATCACTTCAAGGCATGTGAAATTTAAAAGTGCCAGGCAGAAAACGCATTGATGGACTCATAAATGAAAAGGCCCTGAGGCCAAAGAGAGGGATGATAGCCAGGTGACACTTGGAGAGATAAGCAAACTTGAGATCATGAAAGACTGACAGGCCAATGTAGGAATGTGGCCTTTAGAAATCACCTAATGACAGAAGTTTACTGGTTTCTTGGAGTGGGGGATAAGGCTGACTACAAAGGTATACATCAGAGCTTTTTAGAGTGATGGAAGTGTTTTATGTCTTGACATGGTGGCGGTACATAAGTGTAAACAACTATCAGTACTCACTGAACTGTACACTAAAATGGGTGTATTTTATTGTATGTTAATTAAACCTCTGTAGGGTTAATTAAATACAGCTTTAAAACCTTGGAATTAATACTAAAAATAATACCTTTATCATATACACAAGGGTAAAAAGATTGCTTACCTTTCTATTAGGTGGAACCATACAGAACTGCTGATAGTCAATAGTTCTTGATCCACAAACACTGCAAAACTGAACCAAATTTATATGGCTCAATCTCATAATTACCCAGAAGCTAGATGGCAAAATACTTAAAGGGCTAGGATTCCAGATACTCACAGGATAATAACCACTATCTAAATACCAATCTCCATACACAAGTTCCAAAAAATATATAAATCATTAGGATAAGAGCACACACAGCTCATACCTATGGCATAACTAGGAAACTGGAATAGTACCTAATTATACATGTAATTGGAGAAGGCAATGGCACCCCACTCCAGTATTCTTGCCTGGCAAATCCATGGACAGAGGAGCCTGGTGGGCTGCAGTCCATGGGGTCGCTAAGAGTCGGACACGACTGAGCGACTTCCCTTTCACTTTTCACTTTCATGCATTGGAGAAGGAAATGGCAACCCAATCCAGTGTTCTTGCCTGGAGAATCCCAGGGACGGGGGAGCCTGGTGGGCTGCCGTCTATGGGGTCACACAGAGTCGGACACGACTGAAGTGCTTAGCAGCAGCAGCAGCATACATGTAATTTGGAGATAAAAATCTGAGGCCAACTAAGTTGGCTTTGGAATTATCCAAGTAGAGAGTCAAATGAGGACTATGTAAAAGAGGAAGGTATGGTGGGATCTCTAACGTGACAAAAAAAAAACCAAAACAGATTAATACCAGCTAAGGTTTACTACCAAGACAGTCCAACTCTGAGTGGAGAAACCTTAAGAATGCAGAATGCAGTGAAATAAAGCATTAGCCACAGGAAGGCCAAAAAGAAAAAGTTTGAAAGGTGAATGAGAAGGGCTGTCGCCAAAGGTGAATGCCTTGAGAAGGTATTATTTCTGAGGGAGAAAGGAAGCACCATGCAAAAAGCGGGTATCTCTGGAGGTGTGCTGATAAAGGGAAGGAATGAAGCAATGAAGAATAAAGAGCATACTGACATAAGTTATACCCATTAAAAAATTCATACATCAGCCAAAAGAGGACTGTATTTATTAAAGGAACTCCACTTAAATCGAAACTTTTCAGTAGATGAAAATTCTTAAAAACATAAAAAATAAAAACAGCTATAAAAGAGAATTGTAATACTTCAATGTTAATTATATATAATCAAATAATTGCAGATATGAAAATACATTTCAAATCAGAGATTAACTAAAAAGCTGAGGATAAAGAACTAAATAAATAGCCAGATATTCCATGAATATGAATAGGAAGACTCAATACTGTCACTATGTTAGTTCTACTCAAATTTATACACTCAACACAATCCCAATCAGAAGCAGAGGAAAATACCGTATCGACAAAACAAATGGCTTCTAAAGTTTACATGGATTGGCAGAAGATCCACGATAGCCAGCACGGTATTGAGGGAGAACAAAGTTGGAGGACTGATACATTTTGATTTCAAGACATAATATAACGCCATTACTATACTATTATTAGTAGTAATCAGGGACAGTATATTGTTGGCAAAACAATAGACAAATAGATCAATGGGAACAGAATAGAGAGTCCAGATATAGGTACATGTAAATACACTTAACTGATCTCTGACAGAGGGGCAAAGGCAATACAGTGAAGTAAAGATAGTCTTTTAAACAAATAATGCTGAAACTGGATCCTGAATACCAAAAATGAACCTAGACACAGACAATACAACCTTCACAAAATTAACTCCAAGTGGATTACAGACCTAAATGTAAAACACAAAACTATAAAACTCTTCAGAGAGTTTTAAAAATTTCCAGAAGAAAATCTAGATGACTTTGGATGTTGTATCTAAAAAGTCATGGTCAAATGCAAGTCACAATCTAAAAAGGAAAAACTGAGAAGCTAGACTTAACTAAAATAAAAATACTTCTGCTCTGCAAAAGACAACGTCAAGAGAATGAGAAGACAAGTCATAGAAGAAAATATCTGCAAAAGATGTATCTAATAAAGGACTATTATCCAAAATATACAAAGAATTCTTGAAACTCAACATTAAGAACATAAACAACCTGATTAAAACATGGGCAAAACACCTAAATGGATACCATAGTGAAGAAGGTATATAAATTTCAAATAAGCTTAAAAAAAGATGCTCCATGTCATATATCATTGGAGAAATAAATGCAAATTAAAATAGCAATGAGCTACTACAATACATTATTATAATGACCAAAATCCAGAACACTAACAACACTGAACGCTGTTGAAGATGTGGAACAAAACTCTCATTCACTGCTAGTGGGAATACAAAATGGTACAGTCACTTTGGAAGATAGTTGGTAGCTTCTTACAAAACTAAATATATTCTTCCCATATAATCCAGCAATCAAGTTTTTTGGTATTTACCAAAAAAGGAACACTTATTTCTACAAATCACCCTGCACATGGGTGCTTATAGCATTTATTCATAACTGCCAAAATATGCCAGCAAACAAGATATCCTTCAGTTGTTGAGGTTCAGTTCCTAAGTCATGTATGACTGCAACCCCATGGACTATGGCATGCCAGGCTCCTCTGTCCTCCACTATCTCACAGAGTTTGTTCAAATTCATGCCCATTAAGTCAGTGATGCTATCTAGCTATCTCATCTTCTATCACCCCCTTCTCCCTTTGCCTTCAATCTTTCCCAGTACCAGGGTCTTTTCCAATGAGTTGGCTCTTTGCATCAGGTGGTCTGAGTACTGGAGCTTCATCAACAGTCCTTCCAATGAATATTCAGGATTGGTTTTCTTTAGGATTCCCTGGATTGATTACCCTGAAATACAAGGGATTCAAGAATCTTCTCCAACACCATAATTTGAAAGCAACAATTCTTTAGTGCTCAGCCTTCTTTATGGACCAACTCTCGTATCCATGTATGACTACCGGAAAAACCATAGCTTTCTCTATCCCAACCTGTGTCAGCAAAGTGATGTCTCTGCTTTTTAATAAACTGTCTAGGTTTGTCACAGCTTTTCTTCCAAGGAATAAGCGTCTTTTAATTTCATGGCTGCAGTCACTGTCTGTAGTGATCTTAGTTTTTTGAATACTGAGTTTCAAGCCAGTTTTTTCACTCTCCGCCTTTACCCTCATTAAGAGACTCTTTAGTTCCTCTTCACTTTCTGCCATTAATGTGGTACCATCTGTATATCTGAGGTTGCTGATTATTCTCCTAACAATCTTGATTTCAGCTTGTTGATTCTTTCAGCCCATACATCAGTACATCACATGCACAGCAGTTAAATAGCAGAATGGCAACTACAGCCTTGTGGTGCTCCTTTTCCAATTTTAAACCAGTCCGTTGTTTCATGTCCGGTTCTCACTGTTGCTCCTTGACCTTCATACAGGTTTCTCAGGAGACAGGTAATACCAGTGGCCTGGTATTCCCATCTCTTTAAGAATTTTCCATAATTTGCTGTGATCCATACAAAGGCTTTAGTGTAGTCAATGAAGTAGAAGTAGATGTTTTTCTGGAACTCCCTTGCTTTCTCCATGATCACCGAATGTTGGCAATTGTTCTCTGGTTCCTCTGTCTCTTCGATATCCTTCAGTAGCTGAATGGATAAATAAGCTGTGGTTCACCTAGACAATGGAAATACTATTCACCACTAAAAAGAAATAAGCTATCAAGCCAACAAAGACACAGTGGAACTGTAAATGAATATTATTAAATGAAAGATGTCATTATGAAAAGGTTCAATACTGTAATTCCAAATATATACATTGTAGAGAAGGCAGAACTATGGAGACAGTGAAAAAAAAAAAACTAAGTGGTTGTTTGGGGAGGAGGAAAATGGGAGTAGAATGAATTAAGAGCTGAAGCACAGGGGATTTTTAGGGCAATGAAATTATTCTGTATGACACTATAACGGTAGATACTTATCATCACATTTTTGTCAAAACCCATAAAATATATAACACCAAAAGTGAACCCTAATATACACTGTGAACTTTGGATTATAGTGACGTGTCAGTGTGGGTTCATCAACTGTAGCAAAGGTAGCACTGTATGTGGCTGGTTGATAGTGGTGTGACTGCCCATATGTGGGGCAGGGTATATATGGGGACTACCTGAATTTTCTGCCCAATTTTGCTGTGAACCTAAAACTGCTCGAAAACAAAATCAAGACTATTTGAAAGGGAAAAAATGAACACAGAATAGATATCATTTGCCTCCTGATAGTACCCTAAGAAGGATACAATGTCACCTATGTGATATTCTTACTAATAAGCTTAATTTGAACCTAATTACAAAGAAACAACCATAGAAATCCAAACTGAGAGACAGTCTATAATTTGACTTTATAAAATGTCCATGTCATAAAACACCAAAAAAGAAAAAATCCTAAACAACCCAAATCCCTAAAGAATTTTTCCTAGATTAAAGACGACCACATGGGTAATAACTAAGTGCAATAATACACACTGAAGTACTCAGGAACAAAAGTATTGTGATTTCTTCAGTTGACTTCAAACGGTTCAATACAGTAAAGGGGAAAGGAGAGGGAATAGTGGAGGTGGGGAGAAAAAGAGAAAAAAAGATACAAAATGAGACTAAAATAGCCCAACATTTTTTTCAAAACAGAAGGAAACAAAGTGAGTCAAAGGTTTTATATCTAGCCAAGCTATGCATCTTGTAACAAAACTATTAAAAAAATAGCTTTTGGTATGTAATAACTCATATAATATCATAATTATAAGATGTTTTGAAAGCATGAGCTTCATCTATGACTTCAGAGATGTTGGTGAAAAGGCTGGAGGCAAATAAAAAGCATTAAATGAATTTTATTTTATTTTATTATTTTTTATATTTACATTTATAAAAAATTAGATACTTTATTCCAGATCCATTAATATTTCATCTCTGCTATCTGATACAATAAAAATCAGGTATGTGGATTACTTGATTTTAACAATATTGAGGTTTTCATGTACAATAACAAAATGCATTATTTTATTTTATTTTTTTTTCTTTTTATTATTATTTTTTTTAATTTTAAAATCTTTAATTCTTAAAGATAGTTTATAATGCTGAAGGCTACAATTCCCAATGAAGCAATGTGCTATGTATCATAGCAGCCATCTTTACAAAGCAGAAACTCTATGAAATGCATGGAGAAACAGACACAACTAAAACAGGGAACTTTAAACACATCACTGAGGTATTCTCATTTTTGCTGGTGGAATTAAATGATATAACTTCTACGGAGGGTGATGTGGCAGTATCCAAGAAAATCATGTATGTATTTACTCTTTTACTCTGCAATTCCACATCTATAAAGATACAACGTCAAAAATACAAAATGAATATATACAAGGTTATTCATTACAGCACTATTTGTAAGAGAAGCTTGTAAGTAACATAAGATGAGTAAGATATCTATATACTGGTGATGGTCAATTTATGTGTCAACTTGACTGGACCATGAGGTGCCTAGTCAGTCAGTCAGTCAGTTCAGTCAGTCAGTAAATATCTGTCAAACATTCTGGGTGTTTCTGCAAAGATGTTTCTAGATAAGACTAACATTAAATGGGTAGACTGAGTAAAGAAGATTTGTTCTTTTTAATGGGGTTAGCTGTATCTAATCACTGAAAGGTCTGCATAAAGGAAAAACATTGACCCTCCCAAGTATGAGATTCTTCTTGCCAAACTGCCTTTGGATTGGAACACTGAATTTTTCCTGCCTTCAGACTCAAACCAAAACAGCAGCTCTTCCTGGTCTCAAGCCTGCTGGCCTTAGAATTGGAATTATATCACTGGTTTGGTTCTCTTAGGTCTCTGGCATGTAAAAATGAAAGGTACAAAAGACAGTACATGACATGTACCATTTGCAGAGATAAGACAGGGTGTATCCATGTATACACATTGTATGAATTTGCAAATTTCTGCAAAAAGGAGAAAAAAGAAACAAAGAAAATGGAAGGGAGCCTCTTCTGAGTATACCTTTCTTGGTAAAGTTTTGACTTTTCAACCATGTAAATGCCTTGTATTACCGCAAGTTAAAAGAAAATAAGAAAAAACCCCATAAAACAAAGTGAAACTAACTGCATAGTAAATTGGTAACATAACTATAAACAAAAGAACTGTTTAAAGTAACTTTCAAACAGTATTCTGACTTTTAGTGAAAGTGAAAGTGAAAGAAAGTGAAGTCGCTCAGTCGTGTCCGACTCTTTGCGATCCCATGGACTGTAGTTTACCAGGCTTCTCCATCCATGGGATTCTCCACGTAAGAATACTGGAGTGGGTTACCCTTTTCCTTCTCCAAGGGATCTTCCCGACCCAGGGATTGAACCCAGGTCTCCTGCATTGGAGGGAGACGCTTTAACCTCTGAGCCACTTCATTCAGCTTATTGTTAGAAGTAAAATTGGTACTGTAATTTTGATACCATTTTATGTGAAGTATAGAACAAAGCAAACATGTTATTGTTATTCAGAACTAAGTCCTTCAGTGTAACAGGAGAGATAAGATAAAACGAAGTTAGGTAAAAAACCTATATTACATTTGAATAGAAAATATCAGTTATGAATTTAAGACTATATATATTTTTAAACTATGTTCACTGAAAAATTCTAGAAGAAAGGACACCCCAGTAGTACATCTCGTGCCCAGATCTTAATTTCTAATTACTATTTTCCACTACAAGAAATTAAGGTTCCTTGATTCTAGGTCTTGACTGGGAAAGTAAAGATTTATCTTGTAATAGCTACCAAGACAGTGCTCAAAGGTACTGTCAATACACAGAAGCCAGCTTTGAAGAGGCTCCCACTGGCTAAATATGGAATAATTTAAACATACACATTCACAGACAAATCAAAGACTAATGGAAAAAGCAAATAAATAACAATCCAGGAAGCTACAATAATATTCCAAAAACAAACAAAATCCACCCAAAACAAAACCAAACAAAAAAAGTCACAAAAAACTTACTTGTTACAATTGCAATCAACTATTATTGAAAACCAGTAATTAAACAGCAAGAATTACAAGTATATGCTTATTTTTACCTAGCCTTTCTATAATCATTCCCTGTTCATAAAGGAAGGTTTTTTTATTTACAGAAGAATGACCGCTAATAAATGAAAGGAATGATATGATTAAAAAAAAAACATTTTGCAACCCCAAATGGAGTAATTTATTTAATAAACAAAATAAACCTGTTACTTGAAAGACTGTTGAGAAACAGAATTGATCCACAGGCCAAAAATGCCAATCTACACATTACTTGCTAATTACAAAGGGGAAACATAAGTTTACAATGGAAGGATCTAGTAGTTACCACCGTAACCAAATGGCAAAATTTAGCATCTCCAACTGTGGAATAACCTGAATAAGAACTTACTATCGTAATGCAATATGAAGTATGCAGTCCACCTAATAAATATTTTGGCAGTAATCTGAGACCTGAATCAACATTTTAGACTCAACTTTCACTTTAAAAGAAATAAAAGGAGACTGAGGAAATAGTTAAATGGCACCATGAGAAAATAATCAAATAAATTCATAACAAAGACAAAAAGCTAGTTTTGGAGTAGGATACAGACAATTACAAGAGGCCCCTGGTTGTACTATAACTAGGGGGGGTGGGGTGGGGAAACCTATACAATCTGAAAAATAATGTATTAAAAAGAAACCAAGAGAACTGAGGGTGCAAAGAGATCTAATGGAACTAAATTTCAAAAGGTGACAAGCCCTCCTAGGTGAAGGGATCAGAGGCACTTAGAGCTTTGCAGAAAGGGCTGGCGAGTGGTAAAGGATCAAGCCTTCCAAAGTAGAGGAATTTTGTTTGCTTAAAGGAAAAGCAGCCAAGCTTTCAATGGCAGCTTAGAATAACGTGACAGACTGGAAACTTTAAGAAACTCCAAATGCAGAGATTGTTCTCCCCCTTCTCCTGCTTTCCCCCTTAGGTCTTTTTGCAAGTAAGAAAAAGGTGGGGAAGAGAGAGGACTCACTGGAGACTTGGAGCGGGACTAAACAGGCAAAATTCTCTGCACTCTTCCATGGGCGTCTTCCCTGATAGCTCAGTTGGTAAAGAATCCATCTGTAATACAGGAGACCCTGGTTTGATTCCTGGGTCAGGAAGATCCCCTGGAGAAGACATAGGCTACCCATTCCAGTATTCCTGGGCTTCCCTTGTGGCTCAGCTGGTAAAGAATCCGTCTGTAATGAGGGAGACCTGGGTTCAGTCCCTGGGTTGGGAAGATCCCCTGGAGAAGGGAAAGGCTACCCACTCCAGTATTCTGGCCTGGAGAATTCCATGGACTATATAGTATATGGGGTCGCAAAGAGTCAGACATGACTGAGCAACTTTCACTTCACTTCACTTCCATGGGTATACGTCCCAGAGTCCTGCTAGACGATGGCACCTGGAATATACACACGACAGGACTCACTCTCATGGCATTTAAAGCCAGAAGTGAACTGAACTATCTAATGAGGTAATCCAGTTTCAACCTAGCTTAACTCCTGATGAGTTCAAAGTGTTCAATCTCTCATCTCAGCTGGCCATCAGAAAAAAGCATGCCCTCTCTGGGTAAATAATATTTAAATATTTACCCCAGACTCTTCTAAATACTAGGCTAGTGTATATATTTTTATGATTACCAGACATACAATGAAGCAGGAAAAAATGATCCCTGACCAAAAGAAAAAATGGCCAAAAGAAACAGACCCACAGATTAACTTTATGTTGGAATAAGCAGACAAGGACTTAAAAATAACTATTATAAATTAAATTACATGGAGGAAAATATTAACTGATGAGATGAAAACATGGAGAACTTTAACAGAAAAATGAAATCTTTAAAGAATAGCCAAATTATTATAGAAGAATCAAGAGAAGTCTTGAAAACATCTCTCTTGGTAATAATAAAATAGAATAAAAAGCCAAAAAGAAAAATTGGTAAGGATACGTAGAATATTTGAAAAATGCCAGTAATCACTTTGAACCAACAATAAAAAAAAATACAGAATGTGGTATATTTTACAAATCAACTAACATTTCTTTAAAAATTCAATGTTAGGGAAAACAAAAACAAGAACCTAAAAAAATCTAACTACCATACATGAGCCTTGATTTAGGGAAAATATTATAAAGAATGTTTTGGGGATAATACCAAAAATCTGAATTTATGAACTAGATATTTTAGGAAATTAGGAAATCACTGTTGATTGTCTTAATGTATTTACAGTATTATGGTTATGTAGTAAATGGAGATGAAATAGCATGTTATCTGCAATTTACTTTAATGGTTCAGGAAATGGTGTGTTTATGGGTTCCTCTGTGTGGAGAGTTAGAAAAGGGAAATTCTTTTATTAAACATACAATTATAGCTTTATATAATGTTTTGTTTCTAACTTAAATACTTCATATTACAAATAAAATTTTACTCATTTTTAGAAGGAAATCTTATGTATAAATTTCTTCAAGCTAAACAGTCAACAAAAATCTCAGCAGGGTGATGTCAGTAAGTCTTATTTCACATATCAAATTCCTCTTAAGTTTTAAGTATAAATACTGGAAGCAAACTTTTATCAAACCCCACTTAAAGTTCATCTTAGCTTTCAGACTGACACTGCCCCTCTTAGAATCGTCAGTAGGGAAAGGAAATACATATAACCCCAGTTAGAATTACGGATAACTCATTTCCAAATTCTATATTGTTTGAAGTCTTTTTTCACTCCCAAGTTTTAAGTTTAAGGTAAAGCCACTATAACCTCTCTTGTGTTTACTTCCCATAGTAAAATCTTTTTAGTATATTTTGCCACTGTTCTTTTTTGGCAGTTTGATCTAAATTCTTCTTAATGTTTGTTTTTAGCAGTTTGACCTAAAAATGACCTCTTTCAGAACACATGGAGATACAATAACTATTGATAAAAACACAAATCTGAGAAGAAAGAAGGAAGAGTGAAGTGTGAGGCAGATTCATTATTCAAGAGGAAGGTACAAGTAAATGCTCCTGTGAGAACACCACATATCAAAGTGGTATTTGAAATAAAGTCTAAAAGCCTGCCTGAAGTACTGGAATACTAATTTAAAAACAGTGCTGCTAAGAGCAAAGAGCTGATGGTCTTCAGTAGCGATAGTACTGATTTCCTGATTGGATCACATTATTACTTTGTGTCACAAGGGAAATGACATGTCTCAAACTGCGCTTCTTAGCTTGAAGGAGAAAATGTATAGTCTGTAGAACAGTCAGGTTTATAACCAATTTCTGCTGTAGAAGAGGCAAAAAAAACACAAGACACCCAAACATTTTAATTTCAAGCATGTCATTTCTTATGATTCTGGCTCCTTCCTTTAGTTCCCCAACTCCATAATTCTTTGGCTCCACAATCCACTGACAATACCCATCTTTTCACTGTTCCTCACCTACCTCGTATTTCCAGCTCCTTTCTTACACATCATCATGATCACCACATGCATCCATCAGCATCGCCCCTGCTCCTCTCTTAAGTCATTACACTCCTGTGAGCATTAATCCTACTACACCATCTGTCCTCACTCTCTCCCTCTCCAAGAAAACTGTTTCACTATAACTCTGTCCCTTGATTATTGTACTAGCTTCCTAACTGGCTTCCTTACTAACATCCTTGCCTTTTCTATAGTCTATCTTAACACTACAATTAATTCTTAAAAAATTATTGACACATTTCTAAATGTTAACAAGAGTCGGTTACTTCTTCTTAAAACATTTAATGACTGTTGATCTCATGCAGCATAAAGGTCACTGACTTTATAATGGTCTGCAAGATTTTACAAAATCTAGCTATTTGTTATCTTATGTTCTACCACTCTCCCCTTTTCATTCTTCTGTAGCCACCCTGGTCTCATTGCTATTTCTGAAACATGCCAGCGAGCTCCTGTCTCAAGGCCTCTGGACTTGTTCAGGCTTGCTCTCTCACTTCCTTCATGTCTTTTACACATCACTTCAGTGAGGCCTTCTTTTCTATTTACTTTATTTACTTATTTTTTGCTTTACTTTTCTCATAGCACTTATCACTATCTGACCTGTATATATTTAGTTTATGAATTGTTTCTTGCTTCTAACTCCCACTAGCATTTAAGTTCCATGAGAGCAAGCATTTTATCTGTTTGGTTGATTGTTGTACTTACAGTGCCTCTGATGTGACTGATACACAGTGGACAAACATTTAAATTATTTATTAAATGAATAAATAAAAGAACTAAGTAAAATACATATTTTTATCTGGGCTATCTGTTGAATGGATGAAATAGGAATTATTATGTAATTTTTAAATGATATTAAAACAAAAACTTTGAATAAAAAATAATTGGATTGAAATATAAACCTAAAGTTACCATAAACTTATTGTCCAAGAAGAAAGATAATGTTTTGCTTTCGAGAATTCATAATTCAGTCAACATATAAATCTGTTCTCATAATTTTACCCCTTGAGAGAAATCATCAGCAGTGTTCTATTTTCTGATGTTTATAACATTAGAAGCTTTGCTATGAGAAAATAAACATTATCCAAAGTCAATATAAAAGTTGGAATACCCTGAATCACATATAAAAATTCAGAAACTGGAAACTTATACAGATGTTTTCAGCTTTAAAGAATGGAAAATATTAATTTTTACTTGAATTCAAATATAATTATCTAAAGAAATTTCTATGCTATAACTTATGAATGATGACTCAAGTGCTAATTAAATCTCATATTTTAAATGTAGCAATACTTAAATATATTAAATGTACTTAAAGGTATACTTCTAAAAAGTTGAAACAAAAAATTTTAAGTTATATCAAAGAAAAACAATTTGATTAAAAGAGATGAATGAAATAAACCTAGAGAAAGTAAGGCAAGGGGGAGAAACTATTTAAAAGACATCATCTGTTCTAAAAATTTCTATTTTGGTACAATGAATCATATACAGCATTACTTAGACTTAAGAATTTAAATAAGACATCAGAAACCAAAAATGTTAGTTCATAGAAACACTCACCTACAACACCATTCAATACGACCTTCGCCCTCACAAGTTTTTGCCCAATGATTATCTGCCAAATTTTTCATTGCAACAGCATATTCACAAAGAGTTTCCTCATCCTCACAATGTTCTCTCCAGATCTTATCAAAATCTCCCACTAAAAACAAGGAAAAAAAAAAGTTTACTTAAAATATGTCAAGCTCTTAAGTTTCAGCATAATCTAAAATTATTATTTAAAGATGAGTGTAAGCAAAGTCATGAAGCAAAATTTCATGAAGTTTAAAACTTTATAAAATTTGAAGCTCTTTTATGCAAACAGATTCACCATTTTAACCATGATGATTTGACAAGCAAATAAAATTTACCATTTTAAACAGATTTGTGAGGCTAGAGCTCTACATATTTATCAGTGTCCTGTATTAAAAAAGGTTGATAGGTGAGATGGCAATATACATTAGCATGCAAGTTAAACGTTTGCATTGATATACTTGGATTTGCTCTAGGAATACTACACTTTAAAAAATTATATTCCTAGGGCAAAATGTTGATAGAGAAATTACCCTGGAAACCTCTCCAAAGTTTTGAGTCTATATAAGATGAATAAAAATTGTAAGGTGACTACATTATCTGGCCACAGCATTACTTCCATCTACTACCTTTTTCTTTTTAATTAAATTAGTGATCACATTTAACATGAAATTTGAAAAATCAATGTGAGTTCTAACAAAGGTATGAAAATGCCACAGCCAAATAAATAACATTAAAACAATTACAAAGGTAAAAAAAGTAAACAAAAATTATCAATGTGGCTTCAATCAATGCTCTTAGACATAATTTAGGTTTTCTTGCCATGTGCTCAAGTACAGGCAAATGTTTAGTGACACAATAAACTTAGAAACATAAATATGACAACCAAATTTGGGGGATGATAATTATATTAAGTTCTTTCTCCAGGCAAGACAATTAGTTTCAGTAAGACTTGGGTTTTTTTTTTAAATAGAAAAGGAATTATAATAGCTCAAACTTAACAGTACTTATCTATTAAAAAGTTGCAAACCTTTATTGGTTACTTTAAGCACCCAGTTCAGCAGGTACAGAGTTCAAAACCAAACTATTATCCTTCTAGTTTGACCAATACAAGAAAAAGCAATTAAGGGTACAAACGTGCCCTCACACACACACTGCTCAGTTAAGATGAATGTGTATCAGTCTCAAACTTGGTCTGAATATTCCTTTTAAACCCACAAAGGATGAAAAGCTGTTTCTTTTCTGTGTGAGATTATGTTCTTATACAGTAATATTTTCATTAATCACTAATACTTGTGTAGTAATAGGGCTCTCATTTGTTATATAGCAGACTGGCAATAAATGGCTATTAGAAATGGCACCCCACTCCAGTGTTCTTGCCTGGAGAATCCCAGGGATGGAGGAGCCTGGTGGGCTGCCGTCTATGGGGTCGCACAGAGTCGGACATGACTGACGTGACTTAGCAGCAGCAGCAGCAGCAGAAACAATACTTGTGTAGTAACAGGGCCCTCAATTTGTTGTATAGCAAACTGGCAAAAACTGGCCATTAGAAACAACCAGGCAAACAAACTTTTCTAAATTCTCAAAGAAAAACTCTCCAGTTTTAGTAACATCTTTCAGATGTACTTATTAAGTCTCTAAGTAGGACTACAGGAAGTACAGTCTTTGAAACAAATATACTGATTAATGATTCTTCAATATTATCTATTATGTTCATAAAACTATTCCTGACTTTACTCATCAGATTTAATGCCAAATGGTTCATTAAGGTACAGAATCATTTTCAAGATGCTTTATCATTACTTGAAATGGATATTGTCAATTCTTTTTCAATAACACAAGAGACAACTCTACATGTGGACATGACCAAATGGACAATACTGAAACCAGACTGATTACATTCTTTGCAGCCGAAGATGGAGAAGCTCCGTATAGTCAGCAAAAAAAAGACCTGGAGCTGACTGTGGCTCAGATAATTAGCTCCTTATAGCAGAATTCAGGCTTAAACTAAATAAAGTGGGGAAAACCATTAGGCCATTCAGATATGGCCTAAATCAAATCCCTTATGATTAAACAGTGGAGGTGACAAATAGATTCAAGAGATTAGATTTGGTAGACAGAGTGCCTGAAGAACTATGGACAGAGGTTCATAACACTGTATAGGAGACAGTGACCAAAACCATACCAAAGAAAAAGAAATGCTAGAGGGCACAGTGGTTGTCTGAGGCAGCCTTACAAATAGCTGAAGAGAAAGAGAAGCAAAAAGCAAGGGAGAAAGGGAAAGATATATTCAACTGAATGCAGAGTTCCACACAATAGCAAGAAGAGATAAGAAAGCCTTCTTCAGTGAAAAATGCAAAGAAATAGAGGAAAACAACAGAATGGGAAAGACGAGAGATCTCTTCAAGAAAACTGGAGGTATCAAAGGAACAGTTCATGCAAGGATGGGCACAATAAAGGACAGAAACAGTAAGGACTTAACAGATCCAGGAGAGATTAAGAAGAGGTGGCAAGAATACACCGAACTGTACCAAAAAGGTCTTAGTGACCTGGATAACCACGATAGTGTGGTCAACTCACCTAGAGTCAGACATCCTGGAGTGTAGAGTCAAGCAGGCCTTAGGAAATATTACTATGAACAAAGCTAGTGGAGGTGATGAAATTCCAACTGAGCTATTTCAAATCCTAAATGATCATGCTGTTAGAGTATTGCACTCAACGTCAGCAAATTCGGAAAACCCAGCAGTGGCCCCAGGACTGGCAAAGGTCAGTTTTCACCCCAATCCCAAAGAAGGGTAGTGCCAAAGAGTGTACAAACCACTAGACAATTGTGTTCACTTCCATGCTAGTAAGCTTATGTTCAAAATCCTTCAAGTTAGGCTTCAGCAGTACTTGAACCGAGAACTTTCATATATAAAAGCTGGATTTACAAAAGGCAGAGGTACCAGAGGTCAAATTGCCAACATTCACTGGATCATAGAGAAAGCAAGTCAATTCCAGAAAGACATCTACTTCTGCTTCATGGACTGCGTGAAAGCCTTTGATTGTGTGGATCACAACAAACTGTGGAAAATTCTTTAAGAGATGGGAATACCAGACCATTTTACCTGTCTCCTGAGAAATCTGAAAGTGGATCAAGAAGCAACACTTAGAACTGGACATGGAACAACTGACTGGTTCAAAACTGGGAAAGGAGTACAGCAAGGCTGTATATTCTCACCCTGTTTATTTAACTTATATGCAGAGTACATCATGCAAAATGCCGGGTTGGACAAGTTACAAGCTGGAATCAAGACTCCCGGGAGAAATGTCAACCACCTCAGATATGCAGATGATACCACTCTAATGGCAGAAAATGAAGAGGAACTAAAGAGCTTCTTGATGAGGGTGAAAGAAGAGAGTGAAAAAGCTGGCTTAAAACTCAACATTCAAAAAACTAAGATCATGGCATCTAGTCCCATCACTTCACGCCAAATAGAAGGGGAAAAAGTGGAAGCAGTGACAGATTTTCTCTTCTTGGGCTCCAAAATCAATGCAGATGGTGACTGTAGCCATGAAATTAGAAGATGCTTGCTTCTTGGAAGGAAAGCTATGACAACACCAGAGAGTATATTTAAAAGTAAAGACATCGCTTTGCCGACAAAGGTCCATATAGTCAAAGCTATGGTTTTTCCAGTAGTCACGTATGGATGTAAGAGCTGGACCATAAAGGCTGAGCACTGAAGAATTAATGCTTTTGAACCTTGGTGCTGGAGAAGACTCTTGAGAGTTCCTTGGACAGCAAAGAGATCAAACCAGTCAATCCTAAAGGAAATCAATCCTGAATACTCATTGAAAAGACTGATGCTGAAGCTGAAGCTCCAATACTTTGGCCACCTGATGCGATGAGCCAGTTCATTGGAAAAGCCTCTGATGCTGGGAAAGATTGAAGGCAAAAGGAGAAGGGAGCAGCAGAGGATGAGATGGTTAGATAGAATCACTGACTCAATGGATCTAAGTTTGAGCAAACTCAGGAGATGGTGAAGAATAGGGAAGCCTGGCATGCTGCCATGGGTTCCAAAGAGTCAGACTTGACTTATCAACTAAACAATTATCAATTCTAAAAGACCCTTTTGTTTGAACATGTAAGTTTCACTGTCCTATGTAATGTATATATTACAAGTAAATACATAAACTTACTATATTTTCTGGTAATAGAAGTCATTCAAACAAAGGTTCTGTAATCATATATTTTTGGGAAAACCTATGTTTAACTTAAAAAGATTTCCTTTTTTCAAGACTTAGTTTAGATTCTACAGAAGGTAAAACTAAGGGAGCCCTAGGAGACAGGAGTGAGGGAGTTGGGGAGAACAAGTTAAGGGAGGAGAAAATGCTAATGCAAGGATGCATAGTTGAGGCTGCTGCTTTGGACAACATGGAAGCATAGAGTGTGCCTCAGGAATTGTGCACCCAAAGGATGGGAGGCTAGAGCATTTATTTTACAGTCACTATCCCCCATTAATTAAGAGTTGCTAACAATCTGTACTTCTACTCTACACTAAGGCACTGAAAAAGGGGATGCCCTCAGTGGGCTCCAGCAGTTTTGGAAAAAGCTGAAAAGAAAGCAGCATTTAAATGGGGATTCTGTCAGGGCTAGTCTCTCTGAGCTCACAGTATCTGACCATCACACCCAAGGACCAATGTTATGTTACACTCCTAAGCCACCAAAGGCAACTACTATAAATTCTCTGAGTCCTTACTATGTCATTGTATACTGTGAAACTATATTCAAAATTCTCTTAAATGCTGACAACTTTTTATGAAGTTTTAAGGCTTACAATTAGTATTTGCTCTACTAAAATTTTGAGGAAGGATTCAAATTTGTCTGTAAGCCGATAAACTCAAACTGTTTGCAAACTTCAATTTAATGTTTTCACTAACATTTAAGAGTCTCCAGATTCTCCAAGTATGTTGATACTGAGACTAGCATGATTAATAGTACATTTAAAATATAACCAAGATTAAATGCAATTGTACACAATTTTCATTTTCTTTACCAGATTTGCTGAACAAGTACTCTATGTTTAATACTACAGAGAATAGTAGAGTTAATGAGCGAGCACTGGCATCAAACAAAAGGGAGAAGACATGTACTAAACTGTGGTATCTGTTCTCATAGAGATATAAACCTGACATATTCCCTATGGTTCACATAAGCCATTCCAGACCCAGAAGTTTTAAATCATGTATTTATTCAAGTTGTCAAACCCCAACTACTAGGTACAACACTATGTTGCGTGTCTGGTGGTTACAAAGTTGAACAAAAAACATAGTTAGCCTTCAGTTACTAGAAAATTCCACTTTCCAGAATACCCATGAAAACTTATTTTTAAAATAAATTAATTTATTAAAAACAGAATGGGACAATCCCATGTTTTTCACAACAGTCCACTGTTTTGTTTTTACACCATTCAAAATGATGCTGTTTATGTTTTAAGTAGTATATTTTCAAAATAATTTATGATTTGTGTTCTAAAAGTCAAAAAAAGTTAAGGTTGACCAGTGAGCTGCATATGCAGAAAAGTATGGTGAAGCTCAGTTCTGAGGATTTTTTGTTGTTATTGCTACCTTTTAGTCATTACATCAACTGGACTTAAAAGATGATCTTATTTAAAAGGATAATATTTCTTTATCAAAAGGTAAATCAAGAATGAAGAACTTCCTGAGGTCTGTGTCAAAGATCTACTCAACAAGAAATGCTTAAGTATTTTATTTAAGTTCAATGAATCAGTGCCTTTGAGTAATTAATAATTAGCCTTATAATGATTTTTATATACTGGCACTTGTGACAACTCAAAATCATTGTGATTAATAACCTATTTTCTTACTTATTTCTTACAGGCATCTATAAAAGGAGAGAGAGAGAGAAGGGGGGACGGAAGGAAAGGGAAGAATTGCACAGAGAAATCTGGGCAATTCAAAAATTATATTTAGATGTTCTGCAGCCTAACCTGAAATTAATCATTAATAAACATTTTCTAGTCAGACTAAAATAATAAATGTAGAGAAGACATCAGTATTCATTTGTTTAAATACATCATTTTAAGATCAAGTTAAAGCTCTGCCAAATCTTTAAAGTCCCATGATTGTCTCATAAAATTCTAAAATAAAGTTTGCATTAACAGGACTATTTATCATATTCTTTCTTTACATTTAGACTTTTAAAAACACTAATTAAAAAACTAATTAATAATTCAAAACACAAGTGATGCCAACTTAAAGTTGTGAAACCAAATTCAGCATGAAAATCAATGAATCAAATTACTCTGAAACTTGGTCTTACTCTCAAGATTAAATTGTAATTATTGACTAAACTCACCTTCATAAGCCTATGCCACAACTAAAGAATATTCAATATAAGTCACTTCCAATGAAAAGACAGTAACTAGGAAAAAATAGTACATTCATTAGTGGATTAAAAGACAGAGTTCCATGGAATATAAGAAGGAAAAAAAAAAGCTCATAGATGCAGAGAACTGACTGGTAGTTCCCAAGGGAAGGGGGTTGGAGAGTAGGCAAAATAGGTGAAGAAGGTCAAAAGGTGCAACCTTTCAGTTATTAAATAAATATGTCATCAGTTCAGTCAGTTCAGTCAGTTCAGTTGCTCAGTTGTGTCTGACTCTCTGCGACCCCATGAATCGCAGCACGCCAGGCCTCCCTGTCCATCACCAATTCCCGGAGTTCACCCAAACTCATGTGCACCGAGTCGGTGATGCCATCCAGCCATCTCATCCTCTGTCGTCCCCTTCTCCTCCTGCCCCCAATCCCTCCCAGCATCAGTCTTTTCCAATGAGTCAACTCTTCACTTGAGGTGGCCAGAGTATTGGAGTTTCAGCATCAGCATCAGTCCTTCCAATGAACACCCAGAATTGATCTCCTTTAGGATGGACTGGTTGGATCTCCTTGCAGTCCAAGGGACTCTCAAGAGTCTTCTCCAACACCACAGTTCAAAAGCATCAATTCTTCAGTGCTCAGCTTTCTTCACAGTCCAACTCTCACATCCATACATGACCACTGGGAAAACCACAGCCTTGACTAGACGGACCTTTGTTGGCAAAGTAGTATCTCTGCTTTTTAATATGCTATCTAGGTTGGTCATAACTCTCCTTCCAAGGAGTAAGCGTCTTTTGATTTCATGGCTGCAGTCACCATCTGCAGTGATTTTGGAGCCCCCAAAAAATAAAGTCTGACACTGTTTCCACTGTTTCCCCATCTATTTCCCATGGAGTGATGGGAACCAGATGCCATGATGTTCGTTTTCTGAATGTTGAGCTTTAAGCAAACTTTTTTACTCTCCTCTTTCACTTTCATCAAGAGGCTTTTTAGTTTCTCTTCACTTTCTGCCATAAGGGTGGTGTCATTTGTATATCTGAGGTTATTGATATTTCTCCCAGCAATCTTGATTCCAGCTTGATATTTGAAAAAAAAGAATTCCATTTTTAGTAATTTTCAGATTAGTTTAAGATATTATTACTTTGATAGCAACGATCTTTGTAAGAACCAAGAATAAGAAGCTAAAAAGTCATTTCTTTTTGCTCTTACTCAATAACCTCAAGAACAGTTAGATTATAGGTCCAAACTTGAGTGAACCAATGGAATCTCTACACCTTCTCTTTAGAATGGATACTATTCCTTCTTTCTGAATTAACTTCTCTCATGCCATCTAAAATAGAAAATTTCTTTCTTTCAAAACATAAAAGAATTCCCATATTCTTCAAGAGGGTTTACCTCCCTCCCACTGGATCTTCCCTGGTGGCTCAGATAGTAAAGGATCGGCCCTCAGTGCGGGAGACCTGGGTTCAATTCCCAGGTTGGGAAGATCCCCTGGAGAAGGGAATGGCTACCCACTCTGGTGTTCTTGCCTGGAGAATTCCATGGACAGAGGAGCCAGGCTACAGTTCATGGGATCGCAAAGAGTAGGTCACGACGGACGGTTAACAGAATAAATGAAGTAAGCCAAAAAACTCACGACCAGGTGGAAACAAGTTCAGCAGTCATTCCAAGACATTAAAACAAAGTGATCAGGAACAGATTATTTACAAACATAGTTAAACCACACACAGACCAGCTTTCTCAGTATTCTTGAGCATTTTATATAGTAGCAAACCTAAAGATGGCACAAAAACATCTAAGATGTTTGATGTTGACATGTTCCTGAGAATCAAACGAACCACCTGAAAAACTTGCATATACACCTAACGTGCTGCTACTAGTCATTTCTCGGATAAGGGGAAAAATCCAATATTCTAATGTGTTAAAAAGGTTGGATCTTTCATATACAATGTTATTAACAGAAATATAAGAAGCAAAGGGGGCAAAAAAAAAAAAAAAAGACAACAAAAGCTTCAGCAATCCTAATACTGAAGAAGAAAGACACTATAGAACAGTCTAGATAGAAATTCCAGGAACCATTCAATCTTCAATACCCCTAAATGCATTCAAGTGGTAGTAACAATTACACCTTTTATTTTTAAAAGTATGTATTTAACACAAATAATGCTTTCTATATGCCAGATACTATTTAAGTACCTTACAAATATTAACTCATTTAATTCTAACACCAATCCATTTTTTTTTATTTTTAATTTAAAAATCTTTAATTCTTACATGTGTTCCCAAACATGAACCCCCCTCCCACCTCCCTCCCCATAACATCTCTGTGGGTCATCCCCATGCACCAGCCCCAAGCATGCTGTATCCTGCGTCAGACATAGACTGGCGATTCGATTCTTACATGATAGTATACATGATAGAATGCCATTCTCCCAAATCATCCCACCCTCTCCCTCTCCCTCCGAGTCCAAAAGTCCGTTATACACAGCTGTGTCTTTTTTCCTGTCTTGCATACAGGGTCGTCATTGCCATCTTTCTAAATTCCATATATATGTGTTAGTATACTGTATTGGTGTTTTTCTTTCTGGCTTACTTCACTCTGTATAATCGGCTCCAGTTTCATCCATCTCATCAGAACTGATTCAAATGAATTCTTTTTAATGGCTGAGTAATACTCCATTGTGTATATGTACCACTGCTTTCTTATCCATGCATCTGCTGATGGACATCTAGGTTGTTTCCATGTCCTGGCTATTATAAACAGTGCTGCGATGAACATTGGGGTACATGTGTCTCTTTCAATTCTGGTTTCCTCGGTGTGTATGCCCAGCAGTGGGATTGCTGGGTCATAAGGGAATTCTATTTGCAATTTTTTAAGGAATCTCCACACTGTTCTCCATAGTGGCTGTACTAGTTTGCATTCCCACCAACAGTGTAGGAGGGTTCCCTTTTCTTCACACCCTCTCCAGCATTTATTGCTTGCAGATTTTTGGATCGCAGCCATTCTGACTGGTGTGAAGTGGTACCTCATTGTGGTTTTGATTTGCATTTCTCTAATAATGAGTGATGTTGAGCATCTTTTCATGTGTTTGTTAGCCATCCGTATGTCTTCTTTGGAGAAATGTCTATTTAGTTCTTTGGCCCATTTTTTGATTGGGTCGTTTATTTTTCTGGAATTGAGCTGCATAAGTTGCTTGTATATTTTTGAGATTAGTTGTTTGTCAGTTGCTTCATTTGCTATTATTTTCTCCCATTCAGAAGGCTGTCTTTTCACCTTGCTGATATTTTCCTTTGTTGTGCAGAAGCTTTTCATTTTAATTAGATCCCATTTGTTTATTTTTGCTTTTATTTCCAGAATTCTGGGAGGTGGATCATAGAGGATCCTGCTGTGATTTATGTCGGAGAGTGTTTTGCCTATGTTCTCCTCTAGGAGTTTTATAGTTTCTGGTCTTACATTTAGATCTTTAATCCATTTTGAGTTTATTTTTGTGTGTGGTGTTAGAAAGTGATCTAGTTTCATTCTTTTACAAGTGGTTAACCAGTTTTCCCAGCACCACTTGTTAAAGAGATTATCTTTACTCCATTGTATATTCTTGCCTCCTTTGTCAAAGATAAGGTGTCCATATGTGTGTGGATTTATCTCTGGGCTTTCTATTTTGTTCCATTGATCTATATGTCTGTCTTTGTGCCAGTACCATACTGTTTTGATGACTGTGGCTTTGTAGTAGAGCCTGAAGTTAGGCAAGTTGATTCCTCCAGTTCCATTCTTCTTTCTCAAGATTGCTTTGGCAATTCGAGGTTTTTTGTATTTCCATACAAATCTTGAAATTATTTGTTCTAGTTCTGTGAAAAATATGGCTGGTAGCTTGATAGGGATTGCACTGAATTTGTAAATTGCTTTGGGTAGTATACTCATTTTCACTATATTGATTCTTCCGATCCATGAACATGGTATATTTCTCCATCTATTAGTGTCCTCTTTGATTTCTTTCATCAGTGTTTTATAGTTTTCTATATATAGGTCTTTAGTTTCTTTAGGTAGATATATTCCTAAGTATTTTATTCTTTTCGTTGCAATGGTGAATGGAATTGTTTCCTTAATTTCTTTTTCTACTTTCTCATTATTAGTGTATAGGAATGCAAGGGATTTCTGTGTGTTGATTTTATATCCTGCAACTTTACTATATTCATTGATGAGCTCTAGTAATTTTCTGGTGGAGTCTTTAGGGTTTTCCATGTAGAGGATCATGTCATGTGCAAACAGTGAGAGTTTTACTTCTTCTTTTCCAATTTGGATTCCTTTTATTTCCATTTTGACAGATATTTTACTTTACAGATAAGGAAACTGAAGTACACAAAGATTAAGTAACCCTCTCAAAGGTACACATCGAACCTGGCAATCAAGTGCCAAAGTCCATGCTCCTGACCACTGTACCACCTTGCTTCCCATAATGAGTTTCTAATTTATGAACTTTCATGGATATGAACAAAGCTTTGCACTAAAGCAAAGTACACTGACTCTACTAGCCACACACAAATGGTCTTTTGTCAGTCAAATGCAATTACTTAGTCTCTGGGTGGTGGTGATTTAGCCTCTCCAACTGCATTATTTGTTAGATTCCTGGCAGCGATTTCAACTCTGGCTGCACAATGGTTTCACCTGGACATTTCATTTGATTGGGAACTGGTCATTTATTTTACTGCTCCCCAGATGAATCCACTGTGCAGTCATGGCTTAAAACCAAGGGTTTATGGCAAGACTGTAAACTCAAAAGCCTGGTGAAAAAATATATAGAGGAACTGAGGCTTGGGGCAAACTGAAGAGACAAATTTAATTCAAAAACAAAACACTGCACGGATAAACGTTTACATTTATAAATATAATTTGACCCATGGTGCATTTTCTGTTTCTTATTGCAAACATATTTATGATGAAAAGTTAATTCAAACTGTAAAACTCTGAATACACCCTATACAAGAGATGGAAAGAATCAAAAAAAGTTAGAGTCAGTATCTGTTATTCCCCTGTGAAACAACTTTACCTAAATGCATATCACCACACAGATCTTGTTTAGTGTAAACAAAGGACTTAATGGAGAATCTTCTGGGACTTAATTTTTATGTAACTGGGAATAGGAATTTCCATATAAATAGAGGAATTTCTGTATAAATAAGTAATACTCAGATGTCCCTGTAAAGGCATGGGGTTCTAAAACAACTTGTGCAATGAGCATCAGTGATTCTACACATAAAGCACAATAAATGAGTACAGTTTACATCAGTGGTTCTCAGATGTTTAGATTTTAAAACCAGCACAAACTTCACCTCAAAAATTTGGGAAGTGAATATTGGGGTTGAAAAATTTTGCGTGTGAAGTTAGAGTATATAAATAAATACAAAGACATATACAAAATTATTATCATACCAACACACACAGAGACACTTACACCACACACAACATCCTTATTAGTTCACATTTTTTGAGAAAAAAATTTTTTTAACCTATACTCACTATTGACAGTTTTAATTTAAAAAGTGGACTGATGTTAATAATGATAATATGGACCATTTCAAAAGGCTAAATTAATCTAATACACTCATTTAAGATATGACCATAAATTCATTACAAAAATTCTGTACTGAAAATTAAAATTTAAAAATTATGAGTATAAAAAGATTAGATTCAAACCACATGGATATATTCTATATCAGCTTCCTTCTTTTGTGTGTGTGCCTTAAATCTACAAGGCAAGGTGCTAGATACTAGGGACACAAAGATAAAAAGGCAGACTCCTACTCAAGGAACTAAATTTAGTGGGAAAGACAGATAACTGAACTGGTAAGTGATAACTATTGGCTTCCCAAGTGGTTTAGTGGTAAAGAATACACCTGCCAATGCAAGGAGATGCAGGAGACGTGGGTTTGATCCCTGGGTTGGGAAGATTCCCCTGGAGGAGGAAATGGCAACCTGCTCCAGTATTCTTACCCAGGAAATCCCATGGACAAAGGGATCGCTACAGTCCAAAGGGGTCGCAAAAGAGTTGGACACAACTGAGCATGCCGCAAGTGATAACTGCAATAAAGGAAAGGTAATGGTATCTTGGGAGCATAAAGGAGCATACTTACGTAAACCCAGTAAGATACTACTGGTATCTTCCAAGAGTCTATCCTCCGTTATACATTATCATCACTCCATTGGCCTGTTCATCTGCCCTCAAAACTTTAACAGAGGGCTTCCAATCCTTTACTACCAAGGGATACATCTGAATTAAATCATTACCATTACCATATGACAAGCCAACGTGCCTATCTACTCTTTTCTCCATGCCTCCATCTCAACACACACATTTCTAAACTGGCTGGAAATGGCTATTTATATTTTTCCAGGCAAGAAATCTTGGCATCATCATTGACTCTTCCCTTTACTTTCACTAAAACTGTTCACTCTGACTTTCAAAAAGTGTTTGACTTATCTTTCTCTATTTTCATGAACACTACTTTTACTTATACTATTATTAACCTTTAAAAAATACATTGGTGTAAGTCTCCTAGCTTACTTTCATCTAGATTCCTTCCTACTTCAATCTATTGTACTTTAGCTAGGTGTTCAACTCCTTTGCCCACTGTATAATCTACAGAGTTTTAAAATAATACAGATACCTGTGCTCCACAAAGTTCCACAGGTGATACTAATGTAGGATCAAGGTTGATACCCACTGCATTTGTTGTTACATTTTTTTCCCCCAAAATCAAAGGATGTATACCAATACTGTTGATTTTTACTGTATCTTTTAAAATGTAAAAATTTCCTAAAAAGATACCTTACTACAAGGTGACTAAACATAACAAAATCAAATAGTTACTATGTGTCCCTCACTGAGTTTATCCACGTTCCCTTTATCTTCCAGTGTTACCGATTACTGTTTTTTTTTTCCATTTTTCTTTCCCTGCTAGAAATGCAGTTCAAATTCTCCTAGTGCAACTAGGAGAGTCTCCGTTCTGTGGACAGTTTTCAACTTACTCATTTGGTGATTGAGCAGATTCCATCACTAAAAAACAGGGCTTTCAGATTCTGTATCAGAATCAGAAAAGAACACGTGAAGAAAAAAAGAGTTAAACGTCACTTCATTAAAAAAAAAAAAAAAGTAAAACAAAGGGAATCTGTTAAAGTGTCTTGGGGTCAAAGAGTTGGTCAGTAATTTAAAGCAGTATTGAAAGCCCCCAAAGGAGAAAAAAATTAGCAAGTGCAACTAAAAACACAGTCTGTTATTCTAATTTTAAAAGTAATTTCAAAACTTTGTTTCATGAAAAAACACTAACAATACATTTATTCTTTCACTTTTAGACCTTCTGATTTTAGTTTAAAATTATTTCTAATTCAAAGGTTTTTCCCTTCCCCCTACAATTCTCTTGTTTTAGCTGTATGCTAAGGAAAAATCAATCACAAATGAGCAGCTTATCCTAAACTGCTGTTGCAGTACCCTTTGTCTTAAACAAGGAGAATAATTTGAATAATCAATAAGAATTGAACATCTATACTAGGCTATTTAGTAGCTGACTCTTAAAATGCTGCTCAGAGCTGTTAACCTTTGTAACACAATTTTTTTTCCTGACTTAAGTCTACAAAATCAACCTATTCTGTGTTCTTCTTTTCTGTTTCAGTATCAGTAACCTATCCTATTTATTCTAACTACTTTTAAAATATTATCACTGCTACTAGTAACACTGATTTTTTTAAATGTAGAAAAGTATAATAAAGATCACTCATTAACCTATGTTTTGAGAATATCATTGTTAACAGGTTAACATGCATTTTAACTTTTTTCTGATTGATAATCTGCACGGGTCTATGTGACAAACTGTTTTAACCTGTTCTGGCATGCAGAAAAAGTAAATTCAGAGACAGTTAAATTGATGAAAACTGCTAAAGACATTCACAAAATAGGTTAAAAAAAATAAAGGTTTCCATTTATATAAACTCAATCCTTTATCTATAAATGACTGACACCAGAAACACTCCTTCTCATCTCCATTGCTAAACATTTCCTGACCATTTCCTTTTGGTAACTACTTCAGATATCAGCACTGCCTGGAATACTGACCTTTATCTCCAATTCTCACTTTACTCATACAAATAGGCAAAGGATCTCTAAGTGCTGACAGAGGACAGGCAGTAAAATGGAGTAGAGAGAGGGAAAGTGTTAAAAGAGTGCATTAAACTTAACTGCTAGGCTTCACAATCTTATCCACAACCCCCAACCCCAAGCCTGCTCATTGCCACAACAAGCATCAGTTTGCACAAATGCACTGGGAAAGGTGGAGAGAAACTTTTTTCTACCAAGCTTATTTTCAATATTATTCCTTCATTTTCAATTTCAATATTATTCTTTCATTTTCAATTCCACTATCAAAGATAAGGAAAGGGAAAACTGTATTATCCAACACTACACTCATTATCCAGGTCTCACTCCTGTCTTTTACTATCTAGAGAATGTTTTTGCCTCTTCCTTCATTCTATCCCAATTTATTTTCTTCTCTGCTGTCACTCCAGAAGAAACCCATGCTTCACATAGCTCTAACTCAGCAAATCATACTTATTATTCCAGGGACTGCCCCATTCTCATCAGTTTACATCCTTTTACCCAACACAAATTCTAGGGCTACTTCCTGCTTCTCATTTTCCCTCTCACTCCAAGAACATCTGGAGACACCATTAGGCTTTGAACTGGGTTGGGGGGTGGGCATTAATCTCATAAAATCTGTTAGAATCTCATAAAATATGTTTGGTGCTAATGATGAACTATCCAAATTTCAAGCAAGTTATTTTACTAGTTTTAGGACTCAGCTCACTCATGTATAAAAACGAAGGAAGTCATTTAGATTATCACTTGAAAATCTGGTTGACAAATTTCTAAGCACCATTGACAGGGGTTCTGAAACTGTACATCTGAGGTGGAATGGAGTAATTTTCTAAAAGGCACCCATGTGAGTTTACTGTTTATTCATGTTTGGGAATCACTAAAGTTCCTTCTAGTTTAACATTCAAAGATTCTATGCTGGAATTTTCACTGTATTTTTTGATAGGAATATTGTTATAAAAGGAGTACAGTGTCCATAATTATTGGTATTACAGTACAGGCATGTTACTGATTAAATAGGCCTTTGTAACCTGACCCAGCACCATTTGTATTATTATTTCATAATCAGAGAAGACCTGCAAATGACACTTTAATGACAGTAAGACCTCAAAGTAAAGCATTAAATTAATAAAGCACTAATTCTTTGGTATTATTATATGAAAAATCAGACTTTTTCAGGTGGTGCTTTCACAGATTTTTGTCAAATCACAATTCTTGACCTACATGTCAGAAATAAAGATAGAAAGGGCATGCTTTTTAGGACCTTTTACTTTGCTAGTTCAGTGATGGGGCTTTGTATATCATTAAAACCCAGAGAAGTCTAGATCATTGGTGGAATTCAGGGCATTAAAACACCTAAAGAACAGTCTCGTTCATATGCTTACAGACTGCCAGGACTTTACCTGCCCTAAAGCAAACTGTATCATTTACTTATGAACTACATGTATCTATCCTAGCTCTGGTAACTTCCAAATACTAATTCTCGTTATAAACAAGCGTTCCCTTGGTTAATATTCAGGCTTAAACACATGCTTCAACATTCGGGAACTAAGAATAAACAGCAGACACGATGACACCTAATTTTTGAATGAATTAATAATGAATAATCAAATTATTATAAAAAGGTAAAAATGGAAATTGAATTATATGCTACCCATTTTTTTCTTTAAAAAGAGATACTTAAGTTTGTACAAAATACACGATAAAGTGTGTCCATTTATTTCCTCATTTTTCCAAATAACACAAGAACCTACCGAATGCCATTATGTAAGTGCATTCTCTGAATATCAAGAATGATGCAATCGTTGCTATAGTAACTACTCATTATTGAATAAATTGTGGGTTGGGGTTAAAGCATTCTTGAAAAAAATTTCAATGTCTCAATATGCCTGATAAGTCTCTACTGCTAACTATTAAACAATAACTATAGGTTATTTTTTAGGATTACTATTTAAGCAGCTATTAAAAAAATAAGAGCCTAAAAAAAAAAAAAAGAGCCTTAAGTTGTCAAGGGGAAAAAAACTTTAAAGTTTGAAAAATGAAACACATCACCTACATTCAAACGAACAAAAGATACTTAGTTTTACTCTTCCAGAGTAATTGAAAAGTGTTTGTAACTCAAAAGTAACATTATCTTAGCTATCTGTTCCTTCCCACTGTCATAATTTTGCTTTTAATCCAAGCTTAACCAAGTATAAGACAACCACTAGAAGACTGCCGACTTCTCTACGTGCAATTAAGCTAAAGCCAGAAGAAAGCAAGAAAAAAATTATCCCTCGTTTTGATCTTTAGAAGAAATGTCTCCTGAGCACATGAAAAAACTGGGAATTTTCACTGTCAGTTTCTTATAAAATAGTTCTGTAAAAAAGCTTGTATTTTAAAACACCAAATATAACTGTAGATCCCAACTATAAACAGTTATCAGGCCCAAGCAAAAGCTACTATGGCTTCTCCTTTGCTCAAGATCTTCCGTAAGAGGGGTTCCCAGCGATGGCTGTTTCGCGGGGTACCCTTAGGAGGCTTAGTCGTTACATACTATTCATATCTAAAGAATATTTTAAGAATCTGCCCCAGATCTCTTTCTCTCCCGCCTAAATAAACACTAAGATCCAGCATTTAAAGAACGGGGTGGAAGGGTGGGGGGGCGGCCGGGGGTGGCAAGGATGGAGCCCCTCCCCCTTAGGTGAAGTCCAGTCAGCTAAAAGGCCTGCTGACTTCGCAGCCCTGGAAGCCAATGCGAGGAAGCTCCGGCCCGGGCTAAACCCGCAGGAATGAGGTAGTAAGAAGGGGGTCAAACGCGGTAACAAATTAAACAGGCTGATCAAAGCGCAGGGTGGTCAACTCGCGCTTCTTCCAGTTCATCTTTCTCGAATGGATTTCTATCTGACTTCGTGTTTGAGCTTCTAGTCTCTCGTAACGATAGACCGCCACCTCCTGTGTGAGGGTCTGGGTTCTCGTGTGTGGTGACAATCTCAGCACCCAGGCTGGGGACAGGGGATGGGAGAGGTGGGGACTCGGCTCCTCCACAGGCCTGGAACTCTCCTGAAGGGCCCTCGAAGAAAAGGGGGCGGGAGGAGGGCGCCTGAAGCCGAACCGAGGGCTCGACCGAGAAGGGGGCGTCCTGGCCTGGGAGAGCGGCCCTGGCAGGGGCTGACGTGCAGCTCCTTCAGGTTGTAATGGTGGCCCCTTGGGGGAGGGGAGAGGTTGACAAGGGGCCGGGGGCGACGAGGCCTCCCCTTCCCCCCGCTCCGTTCGCTGTTTACCTTCCCGGTACTTCTTGCGGAGCCGCCGGTGGACGCTCTTTACCACCCCGGAGAGCTTCTCCTGCTCCAGCTTCCGCTCCTGCTCCCTAGGCGGCGGAGTGCTCGCGGGTCCGGCCCCGTGCTCGCGAGCAGCGCTTCGGCCGCCGGGCCCCGGCTCCATATCGCTGCTGCCGCCGCCGCCGCCGCCCCTCGGGCCCCCGCAGACGCCCGCCTGACGGAGGAGGTGGGGAAGGAGGAGGCAGCAGCGGAGGCAGCAGCGGGAGGAGGCAGAGAAGTCAGAGCGGCTGCCTAGGAGGTGGCCACTTACTCAAGCGCACAAGCTGATTGGTGGACTCTGGAGGGCTGGGCGGAAACGGAAAAGGCCAAAGGCCAATAGACGGAAAGCGCTAGGCCGCACCCGCTTGTTTGGGAAGGCGAGCAGCTGAAGGAGGCGGGGCTTGCAGGCTGAGGTTGCTGAGACAGTGCGAGCTCTAGGCCCGACAGCTCTTCTCCCTTCCCCGCCGCTCCAGGGATCCTGTGCGCAGGCGCTGTGATGAGGCCACGGGAGACGCGCTGCAAGCCATGCGCTTGCGCGACTGAGTTTGCTTAGGTTGGGCATCTTTGGTACCGCCCAGCTTTCTCATGTCTTCTAGCCATTTCCCCTCCTGAGAGTTACATTCTGGTGTGATGCAGTCAGGGTCCTTTATCTGAGCCTCAGCTTCACCTTGTCAGTTGTAGGTTCCCTTTAGCTGCGTGGCCCTGAGAAGCATTTAGATGACTTGGGAACACGAGAATTTTACATTTTAAGGAACCCAGGCATGGATGGTTTGGTGGGCACAAAACGAGGTCTGGCTACCAAGTGTGTGCGTCCTGAGTTGTGCCCGGCTCCTTGCAACCCTATGGACTATATAGCCCGTCAGGCTCCTCTGTCCATGGAATTTTCCAGGCAAGAATGCTGGAGTGGGTTGCCGTTTCCTACCTCAGGGGATCTTCCCGACCCAGGGATCGAACCTAAGTCTTTGGTATTGGCAGGCGTATTCTTCACCACTGTGCTACCTGGAAAGCCCAAGCACTGTTTAATTCAAGAGCCAGCAGTGAATGATGCCTCTAGTGCTAGAGTTGGGCAGAAAATCATGGGAACCGGGGAAAGGAGAGGGGCAATAAAAAGCGATGGAAGATGGAAGAGGGGAAAGGAAAGCTAGAGAGTCCATAACAGATGCCCTTGAGAACGTCTGTGGTGGCCTGGGTGTCCGAGAAAGTCTGCCTTGGTCTAATTCGCATCAGAACTCTGAGCACTTTTAATGTTGGCATGGGTAGCTTGCTGCCTTTTAAATGGTTAGGTTAATCTAGGCAGAGTGCTTAAGTGGATTTGGCAACCTGTTCTACCTCCCTCCTCTTCACTCTTCTCATGGGAAGCTTATGGGAAATATGGTTATTGACTTCTGTCCCAGAAAGGAGGAACACTGCTTGAGAGAGAGAGAGAGAGCATTAGCTTTCAAGTGGTACTGAGGGTGCTGGAGTTTCAGAGATTCAACCAGCTGAGGCCCCTTAATGAATTGTGTTAGGCTGTAGTGTTCCCACCCCATCCACTGCACTGCAGTTGTTGGTTACCTGATGTTTGCAAATTGTTGCAATAACAATCTGATCAGTAATTTTATAAATATAAATGAGGCCTGCATTGTGTAACCATTTTGTATGCCACCTTCTGAATAATGAAGATCTTGAAAAAGGTAGTAGCATTATACAGTCTCCAGAACATAGGAGGACTGAGAGTGTGGAAGTGAAAGGAGAAGACAGGTGAAATTTAAGATGAAAGATATGTCCCTACCCTTAGTGAAGAAGCAGATCAAACACAGATAAACTTCATAAGAACTAAGTGTAGTTATAAGGAGAAATTACACAGACATGCCTAATAAAATGAGAATGTGCACATGCTAAGTTGATTCAGTTGTGTCAGAGTCTTTTATTTGAGAACCTGAGGACCATAGCCCACCAGGCTTCTCTGTCCATGGGATTCTCCAGGCAAGAATAGTGAAGTGGGTTGTCATGCCCTTCTCCAAATAAAATGAGAATATGGGATCTTATTTGGGGTGGGAATAGTTTCATTTGGGAAAAAGAGGAACTTAAAAAGACAACATTGTTTTGCTCTTTCCATATTTTAATATTTATTGAAGGCAAAAAGAGGTGCAAATATTTGAAAGTTATAATCATAGTAAAGAGAGCACTAAATTTCATTTGTACTGAATTGGCTTCCCTGGTGGCTCAGACCACAAAGAATCTTCCTGCAATGCAGGAGACCCAGATTCAATCCCTAGGTTGGTTCAATCCCTTCTCCAAGAAGGGAATGGCAACCCATTCCAGTATTCTTGCCTGTAAAATTCCATGGACAGAGGAGCCTGGCGGGCTACAATTCATGGGGTCACCAAGAGTTGGACATGAGTGAGCAACTAACACACACACAATCATAAGAGAGTATTAAATTTCATTTGTCCTGAATTGTAGTTAAAAGAATTTTTCCCTCCATGCTACTACTAGCACATGAATTTTTTTTGTGTGTGTGTGCACTCAGTTGTGTCCGACTCTTTGCGACCTCATGGACTGTAGAGAGTCAGACACGACTAAGTGACTGAATTGAACTGTGTATAGAAAAATATCCTTGGCAAGAAAAATAACTTGTTTTCTTTGTTCAGTTCAGTTCAGTTGCTCAGTTATGTCCGACTCTTTGCAACCCCATGGGATGCAGCACACCAGGCCTACCTGTCCATCACCAACTCCTGGAGTTTACTCAAACTCATGTCCATTGAGTTGGTGATGCCATCCAACCATCTCATCCTCTGTCATCCCCTTCTCCTCCTGCCCCCAATCCCTCTCAGCATCAGGGTCTTTTCCAATAAGTCAGTTCTTCACATCAGGTGGCTAAAGTATTGGAGTTTCAGCTTCAACATCAGTCCTTCCAATGAACACCCAGGACTGATCTCCTTTAGGATGGACTGCTTGGATCTCCTTTCAGTCCAAGGGACTCTCAAGAGTCTTCTCCAACACCACAGTTCAAAAGCATCAATTCTTCGGCACTCAGCTTTCTTTACAATCCCACTCACATCCATACATGACTACTGGGAAAACCATAGCCTTGACTAGATGGACCTTTGTTGGCAAAGGAATGTTTCTGCTTTTAAATATTCTGTCTAGGTTGGTCATAACTTTCTTTCCAAGGAATAAGTGTCTTTTAATTTCATGGCTGCAGTCACCATCTGCAGTGATTTTGGAGCCCCGCAAAATAAAGGGGATTCTCTTGCCTTGAGAACCCCATGAACAGTATGTCTTCTTTGTAAGGAAACTAAATTCCCATAGACAATGAGAAGAGTCAAGATGTAAAAATAAAGTGCATTCTATTTTCAGTATGAATTCAAAACATATTAATTGATGATGAAAAGTAAACTTGTAAAATTCACATCAAAATCTGGGTGGTGGCACTGAACTAGCAAATAGAAAGATTCTGGGCATACTTTGCAAAAGTGTTGTACTTTTCATTGCTACATTTATTGAGTTTTCCTTTAGGAGGGAGAAGGTTTCACAATGGAAATTAGGGTTCTTTATCGAAAGCATTAATCCTTGGTATTAAAATCTTAAAAGCAATTAGGTTTTAATGTATAATAGAAGTATTCATATTAAATTTATATTTATAAAATACACAATGGTGTATAATAGTGCAAAAGACTTGTTGTTATTGAAGAAAGAGATATTCCAAGCTGGGCAAATATTCAGCTCACGGCTATTTACAAATAGAATTTTTAGCAATTCAGTTAAAATAACGACAAGAAAAATAAAAAGCTGTGTTATTAAAAATATTTATATCTTATTTTTATAGCTTTTACCTATTAATATAAAAATATCCATGAAGTTTAAGTACTTTTCTTCTAGTAATTCGAGCTTTCAAAATGTAGATGTATCATTAATTTGGTACATGTAGAGAAAATGTTGAAAAGCTTTTGCTTTTCATATTTCATTTCAAATTATATAAACTTTTTTTTGGAAAATGTATTTAATGTTTTTGATAGAAACAAACATAACCGAGAATTGGGAAGAAAAAAAAAAAAAAACTTCAGTGGTGTATTTTCCTTCAGCATGACAGATCATAACTTTAGATTTCTTTCTATTTATTGAAAATAAAATTATTTTCTTTAAATATTTGTTTATAGTTACTGGTATAATGTCCTCCCTGTAATTAACATATCGACCAACATAAAAATCTTTAAAATAACACAGATTAACTGTCTTTCCAGAGTTAATATGTAGAATGTGTTGACTAGTATTAATTACAGCAAGTGGTAACCATTAACGATTGCCTCACAACTGCAACTATAAAGTTCACAATATTTCTGTGAGATACTAATTATAAAGTTCATTTAATTACCACAGCAAGGCTAATGTAGGAGGAGATTTACCTAGGAAATGGGAAGCATTCTTCCAGGTGATGGATGTTGTCCTTAGAGTAGGACTGAGAGATTTTCTGAATCTTGATTCCATCTTTATGTTAATTAACAGAGCAAGGTGCTTGATTTTCTGAGCCTTATTTTTTCTCCTTTTAATGTAAATGAAGAGGGTGGATTAGACTAGTGTTTTCCAAGTTTTTGTGTTCACCATGACTCATAGTAAAAAACGCATCTTACATCAGGGCTTGGGATATATGTACATACATATATCCCATATATATACACCCACACACATATCCCAAGTCCTGATGTAAAATGTGTGTATATAAATATACACTGTATATACAAATATAAATATATATTATACATATGTATATCTATATTGTACATATACATATATAGAGACGTGCATATATAATTAGGACAAATGTTTTATCACCAGACAGTACTTACCTTCCCTAAGTGCAATCCCTGGTGATATTTACAATTCTATTTTAATTTTTAAAACTTTGGAGCATACTCCATTGATTTTTATAGTGTTTTAATGAGTCATGGCTTAAAATTTGGAAAACACTGGCAATTTAAAAGATCCCTTTCAACCTGAAACCACTGTAATTCTATGACTCACATTGATTTTAAGAATGCTTTGTGAGATGTACCTTGCCATGTTGAGGCTACTCAGTGCCTTTTAAACATCATTTTTATGTCGTGGAATTTCCACTATTATGAATGCAGGCCCAAATAAATGACTAGAGTCTGCTAATCATATTATCTGGAATGAGCTGTCGGTTCAGAAAAGAGCAGAAGGATGAAGCAGAGGCTATAGGGAAACTTTTGATTTTTTGAGGGAGACTGTGCTGGTGTGGGTCTTTTAGGATAATAGCAACCAAAGTCCTATCTTCTACTGTCCAACATTTGCCTTTTAAGGCAAAAAACAGCGAGGTGAGAGCTAACCCATTAGTAGCTGACAGTGAGATCTGACCTAGCACATTAGTTGCTGGGTCTGACTTAGGTGTAGATCCAGGCTGGGTGGTCTGTAAGTCTTCCTCACTGGTCCTTCTGGAGATTGAGGGGACAACTGACATCCTTTAAGAAGTACCTTGTCTATTTGAACAGCTGGAGTGAGCCCTGTTTTTTGTATAGAAATGTCTAGTGAAGAGACATCTCAGAAGAGACCTGAAGGCAGTTTTCACCAGCCTTCACTGTGACTTTTGGTGATCTGTTCTCTACTGGGTTCCTCACCTTCCTCTGCTGCCAATGATGGTGACTTGTTCTTACTTCACAGTTGTCTGAATAAAAGAAAATCATAAACTGAAAATGTTTTGAATGGTTAAAGAATTACAAAAGCAAGTAAATGTGATAGGTATCATTTGTTTTTAAGGGACTTGATAAAATTTTCCCGGATGCTGGAAGCTAGATTTAGACTTTCTTTTATTGAATGTGCATCAGTCTCCCCTTAGATTTTAATAGCTTGTCACTGAATCATCTTTTGTTTTTCTTTTTCTAAAGAAAAGATCTTTAGAAAACACAGATCTCATCCATAGATCTCGTACACAGATCTCATACTAGATCTGAAATTACAAGATGTTATATGTCAAAGAAGGAAGCAACCACAATACATTTCCCAAAGTCAACTGTTACAGTTCAGTTCAGTTCAGTTCAGTCGCTCAGTCGTGTCCGACTCTTTGCAACCCCATGAATCGCAGCACGCCAGGCCTCCCTGTCCATCACCAACTCCCAGACTTCACTGAGATTCACGTCCATCAAGTAAGTGATGCCATCCAGCCATCTCATCTTCTGTCTTCCCCTTCTCCTCCTGCCCCCAATCCCTCCCAGCATCAAAGTCTTTTCCAATGAGTCAACTCTTCACATGAGGTGGCCAAAGTACTGGAGTTTCAGCTTTAGCATCATTCCTTCCAAAGAAATCCCAGGGCTGATCTCCTTCAGAATAAATACAATTAGAATTTTTTTTGGAAAGCCAAATCAAAAGTTCCAGCCATAAAATTTTAATAAAAATGATATTTCTAATTTACCTAGAGTTCTGAAAATCCTTTATTTTAAAACTGAACTTCAACAATTCTTCTTTTATTCAGTAAAGATGTATTCAGCCACAGGTCAAAAGTCTCAGTATTGTTAAGGACGTCAATTTTCCCTAAATTGATGTAAAGATTCAAGGTAACCCCAATCAAAGTCCAAGCCATTCTTTTGGTAGAAACTGACAAGTGATTCTAAAGTTCATATGGAGGGAAAAAAAAAAACAGCAAAAAACCAGAAGATTCAAAACAACCTTGAAAATGGAGAACAAAGTTGGAGATCTCAAAGACTTAGTATTATATGGCCAAAATAATCAAGAGTATGTATTGGCTTACAGAGAAACAAACAGATCAATGAAACAGGAAAGAACATTCAGAAACAGACAGATACATGTACAGATAACTGATTTTTCCACAAAGTTGCAAAGCTCACTTGGTGGAGAAAGGATAGTGTTTTTGACAAATGTTACTGGAAAAATTGGACATCCATGTGCAAAACAATGTCCTTCAATCCCTACCTCATACCATTTATAAAAATTAACTCAAAATAGAATACAGACCTAAATATAAAACCTAGCACCAAAACTTTTAGATAAAATCTTTATGACCTTGAATTGGGCTAATAATTGGCAAAAAGTTCATGGAAAAAGTGCTCAATATCATTGGTCATTCAGTTCAGTTCAGTTGCTCAGTTGTGTCTGACTCTTTGCAAGCCTGTGGACTGCAGCATGCCAGCCCTCTCTGTCCATCACCAACTCCCAGAGTCTACCCAAACTCATGTCCATTGAGTTGGTGACGCCATCCAACCATCTCATCCTCTGTCATCCCCTTCTCCACCTGCCCTCAATCTTTCTCAGGGTCAGCATCTTTTCAAATGAGTCAGCTCTTCACATCAGGTGGCCAAAATATTGGTGTTTCAGCTTCAACATCAGTCCTTGCAATGAACACCCAGGACTGATCTCCTTTAAGTGGACTGGTTGGATCTCCTTGCAGTTCAAGGGACTCTCAAGAGTCTTCTCCAACACCACAGTTCAAAAGCATCAATTCTTTGGTGCTCAGCTTTCTGTATAGTCCAACTCTCACATCTATACATGACCACTGGAAAAACCATAGGTTTGACTAGATGGACCTTTGTTGGCAAAGTAATGTCTCTGCTTTTTAATATGCAGTCTAGGTTGGTTATAATTTTCCTTTCAAAGAGTAAGCATCTTTTAATTTCATGGCTGCAATCACCATCTGCAGTGATTTTGGAGCCCCCCAAAATAAAGTCAGCCCCTGTTTCCACTGTTTCCCCATCTATTTGCCATGAAGTGATGGAACCAGATGCCATGATCTTAGTTTTCTGAATGTTGAGCTTTAAGCCAACTTTTCCACTCGCCTCTTTCACTTTCATCAAGAGGCTCTTTAGTTCTTCACTTTCGGCCATAAGGGTGGTGTCATCTGCATATCTGAGGTTATTGATATTTCTCCCAGCAATCTTGATTGGTCATTAGGGGAAAGCAAATTAAAATCATGGAGCTACCGCTACACATCAGTGCTAATGACTAATTTTAAAAGTTTGCCCATGCCAAATATTGGCTTGAACATAGAGGAAGGAAAATTCTGACACAATGCAGGTGCAAATGTTAAATGATGTGATTACTTTGGGAAAAGGTTTGACACTCTCTTAAAAAACTATACATACACCTACCATATGACCCAGCCATACCACTCCTAAGTATTTACCCAAGAGAAATGAAAGCATATATCTTTATTAAGACATACATGAATGTTCACAGAAGCTTTATGTGCAAGAGTCCCAAATGAAACAAATGTCTCTCAACAGATAAATGGATAAACAAGCTATGACTTAGCCATACAATAGAATACTAGTCAGCAGTAAAAACAAATAACTATTGATTCACACAGCACAAATTAATCTCAAAATAATAAAGCTGAGTGAAAGAACCTAGAGAGAAAACAAGGCATACTTTATTGTTTCACTTACATAGCAATCTAGAAAATGCAAACTAATCCATAGTGACAGTAAGTGGATCAGTAGTCATGATAGAAGGGATTTTGCTAAGTCACTTCAGTCGTGTCCGACTCTGTGTGACCCCATAGACGGCAGCCCACCAGGCTCCCCCGTCCCTGGGATCCTCCAGGCAAGAACACTGGAGTGGGTTGCCATTTCCTTCTCCAATGCATGAAAGTGAAAAGTGAAAGTGAAGTCACTCAGTTGTGTCCAACTCAGCAACCCCATGGGCTGCAACCTACCAAGCTCCTCCATCCATGGGATTTTCTAGGCAAGAGTACTGGAGTGGGTTGCCATTGTCTTCTCCGATAGGAGGGATTAAAAGGGAACATAAAGAAACTTCTGAGGGCAATGGATATGTTTATTATCCTGATTTTGGTGGTAGTTTTATGAGTCTATACAAACATAAACATTTATCACACTATACACTTTAAATGCATGTTCTCTATTGTATATTCTGTTAAAAATAATAAAAAATAATATATTTGGCACCTATTATATGCCAGACATTCTGCTAGGTGTTGTGTCTTCAGTTGCAAAAAAAGAGAGAGATTGTATTTTCATAAAGTTTGCAGTTACTAGTTAGAGGATGCAAACCAGTGGAATTCTTATTTATGTACTATTTATAAAATAAAGCAAGTGGAAATTTGATACAAACTAGTTATTTATGTTGCTACCTAGATAAATTTAGTTTAAAAATAGAAAGGGCTTGGCATATCCATTAAATGAGAAGATATATAAAAGTGAAAGAGATATCAAATAATTCTTAAATATGTCTCTTAACAGTGCCCATGACTTTAAGATAGAAAATGACAGGCAGCATTTTAAATTCATGATTTGAATTAATTTCTAGAAGTCAATAGTGATAGAGACTGGATTTTTGTGTTGAATTAAAATATGTGCTAGTTAATTTTAGGAGAATATGTTTTCCTAAATGGAGAAAGAAAATTCCCATTAAAGTATCAGTTTAGTTAAAGATAACTAATGGCAGACTAGTTGAAGAGAAGTATGATACATTTCTGTTTTACCCTTTCATTCACTTTACATGTTTTAGAAAAAGCATTAGATGGGGAAAATCTTTTGTTTGTTAGTTATTTATCTAAGTTGATTTTAGCCTATAAAAAATTGGCATTTGAGGTTTATAAAACAGTCATAGTTAGTAATTAACTTTGCTCAATTGAAAAAACCTACAGTCAGTGACATAGCACTTTGAAGTAGAGAAATTAAGCAAAGAAAAATTGTGAACTAGATAATTTAAAGCAATATAGTTTAAATTGGACACGTGGGGCTTTTATATGGTGATTTTATACTTTTCCTTTTCTTTCTTTTTTATTACGTTCCCACTCTCTATCCTTTCCAGCCTTTGTATCTTAAAGATATCCCTAATTCCTATCTTCCTTTATTAAAAGATGAATGCCATTAGAAGGAATATTTTGACCTTTTTTAAAAATAAATTAACCAGTCATCATATGATATGGATTTTGAGGATAAAGACTAAATGCTATGTGATGGAGAAGACAAAGGTGGGAAAGTGAATAATAGTGAAGCCATTTTGCTTGTTATAATTTTAACCCATATCAAGAAAAAAATTTAATGATTTAAAATAGTATCAATAAATTTTTGCTCAAAATTCCAAAATTTAGGCAGGGCTGAGGGATGGTATCAAGCGGATAGCTCAACTACTGGGAGAAGACCCACTTCCAAGCTGACCTCACTCATGTTCCTGGCAAATTGGTGCTGTTTCACCTGGGGCTTCTCACAGCATCACAGGTTCAGGGTGCGAACATGTGTGCTAAGTCACTTCAGTCATGTTTGTGATCCTATGGACTATAGCTTGCCAGGCTCCTCTGTCTATGGGATTTTCCAGGCAAGAATAATGGAGTGGGTTGCCATTACCTCCTCCAGGGGATCTTTCTAACCTAGGGATAGACCCACGTCTCTTATGTCTCCTGCATTGGCAGGCAGGTTCTTTACCAATAGCCCCACTGGGAAGCAGCAGGCTCAGGGTAGCTAGACTTATTTCTTGGTTGCTACTTCCTCTAGAGCATAAAAGACACTTCCAGGCCTTCTTCAGGGTTGATTGGTCTAATATAATCTTGAGTAGTTCTACATCTCCTCTGGATCATTGTTTAAGCTATCTTCTCTGCCTATAAGGCCTTCCCCATGCCTTTTTGCTAACCTATGTCTTATATTTCCTCCCATATCTTACACAAGAAGCACTGTCCTTTGGGAAACCTTTTCTAATTATTTCATATTGGTATGGTAAACCTTTCCTTTTGAAACCTGGTAGCTCTTATAACCTGTAATATTCATTTGTCATTGAAAATATACTGTCTTATATTATTATTTACTTTCCTATAGATAACATATTCTTTCTCCTCAACACACTGGATAGTTCTTGAAACCACAAACCAAGGTCCATATCTCTATATCACAGTGCCCACCATATGATATATACTAAATAAAGATTTGATAGCAAGGGCAGCTGAATACTGGGGCATCTTAGCTCTTAGTTCTTTCTAGGAGATATTATACTGCTCAAAGTGATGTAGTCTTGAACTTACATAGATTCTGTGTAAAAAATTCTATTTGATGAGATGTTTACTTGTGCTACTAAAGAATATTTTTAGTTATTAGATGTAATGAACTTGGATCATTTATTTTATTACATTTTTTTTTTCAATCTTTCTTTTTTCACTTTATGTCTCTCGGTCTTTCTCACTGATCCAAAGAAGCAACGGTTATTAGGATGTTCAGCATCAGTGAGGTAAGCCTGCTGCTGCTGCTGCTGCTAAGTCGCTTCAGTCGTGTCCAACTCTGTGCGACCCCATAGACAGCAGCCCATCAGGCTCCCCCATCCCTGGGATTCTCCAGGCAAGAACACTGGAGTGGGTTGCCATTTCCTTCTCTAATGCGTGAAAGTGAAAAGTGAAAGTGAAGTCCCTCAGTCGTGTCCGACTCTTGGCGACCCCATGGACTGCAGCCCACCAGGCTCCTCCGTCCATGGGATTTTCCAGGCAAGAGTACTGGAGTGGGGTGCCATCTCCTTCTCTGGAGGTAAGCCTAGAAAATGCAAATATAAAACTAGTTAGCCTGCAAATAATGAGGAGAAATACTTATTAACCCAATTGTCTTCAACTGGACAGAGGAATTTTAATAGGATACCTTTTCTGAACCACAGGCAAAGGTACAATCGGGCAGAGCTGTACTGATTTTGTCCTTTAGTAGTAGTAGTGAAGTTGCTCAGTCATGTGCGACTCTTTGCGACCCCATGGACTGTAGCCTGTGGACTGTAATCAGGCTCCTCCATCCATGGGATTTTCCAGGCAAGCATACTGGAGTGGCAGAAATACTCCCTTCTCCAGGAGATCTTCCCGACCCAGGGATTGAACCCGGGTCTTGCACATTGTAGGCGGACACTTTACCGTGTCCTCTACTACTCCATATGTTTGTAACTGTTATGACTTGGAGAGTGAAAAATGAAACCATTACAATGAGGAAGGAAAACCGGTGAATATAAGAACTTGACAAAGAATAAGTTGGATCTATAAAACAATGAATTCAATCCAAAAAATGTCTTGGCTTATAGATGTGTCAGCATCTTCAAAAGTAGTTTCTTTTCAGGACACTGCAGTGATTTCAGTTTGAAGAAGTTTCTGAACCTTTAACTCAAGGTAATGAGCCAGTTAATAGGAGACTGGGTTTTGTGTAGGAAGCAATTACCCCGATTGATAGGAAACTTGAGAAAATGAGCACAAGCTTTAATGAGATCGACAAAAAGGTCATGTGTCTGAGAGCTGAGATGGAGTAAAAAGGAATGATGATGGGAGAAATCATTAAAGAAGATGGCATGAAAACCAGTGAAAATAAAGATGAGATATAATATCATTGGATCTACCTCTCTAAAAGGCCACAGAATTAATTTCTTTAAAGATAAAGTGATCTCTAGATATTTGGGAGAAAGGAGTTCATGGTTCAATTGTACCTTTGTCAATTATTTAGTTTTCATTCACCCCAGTATAGTGATAAAATAAGTATTAATAGAATAAATCATTCTATACTGATATATATTCTAGTTTATAGATGACTTTTGGAAAGAGCAGGTCATAAGTACTGCTTCCACTTCCTCTTCTCTCCGTCACTTCTCAACCCACTGCAATCTGGATTCCACCCCCACCAGTCTACTGAAATTGCTCTGAGAGAGGTTAGCAATCATGTGATCACCAAATACATTAGCCTCTTTTCAGCCCCCAGCCTATTTCGCCTTCCAGCAGAATTTGATGTTGTTGATCATTTTTCTTTCCTGTCAAGCTCTTTCTTGACTTCTCAGACACAGTTATGTCTTATTTTTTCCATTATGTTTCTGCCTCCTCTTTATTTTTCTCCTAGTTCCATCTCTTCTGCTGGAGTTTTCCAAAGGAACCGCTATCTTTTCCCACTTTACATGATCTTCCCGAGTGATATCATGCAGTACTGGTGTTTCAGATATTGTCTTTGTATCTCTCAAATACTGATTTTTCAACCCCTTCTTGACTTTTGGATGTATCATTGGATTAACTATAACTCTTCAGGTTTCATGTCACCCTTTCAAAACCTGTTTTTTGTTGTTGTTATTGTTTGACTTTTTTTTTTGGTCTCAGTTATCAGCAATCATTTTACCCTATTGCCCAAGCTAGAAATCTTGGAGTAATCTTTTCTTTTTCACCTTTCCTCACTACTTACGTTAAAGTTTGATCCATTCCGCCTCTTAAGGTTCCATACATGCCTTTCCATTGCTACTATTTCTATCCCAAGTCAGATTCATTTTATTTTTTTGCTTGGCATTTTTCTTGGTATTTTCTTAACTGGACTTACCTCTGAATCTAACTTGTCTCTGTTTTTATATATTCTTTATATTGCTGCCAGAGTTATCTTTTTAAATGATGAATTTGATCATATTACTTCATATTAAAAAAATCTTCACGTATCTTGATGACTTCAGGGCTGCCTACTTAACTTCTAAAAACATTATCTGCTATGAGCTCAGCTATTGATCCACAAGAATGGGCCATGAGAAACTATATTTATTGAATGACACTCCACTCTCTAGCTATAGTTGACTGAAACAGGAGGAGTAGATACCTGAACTGGCTCAATCTCTCTCCCTCCTGTAAAAAGGTCATACTTATGAGCAATGGAGTCACCATGCTCTAATATGTGAAATGGAGAAGAAATAAACTAGGAAAGAAAAGGAGAAATGAGTGACGATATGCATGCTAAATTCCAGCCCTTCCCAGGCTGTAACTGCTTTTCCACTCTTGAATTCTGTAAGATATTTGTATCTTTATTTTTACATCCCCTTTCATTATAGATATCACCCAAGTAGATATCTGTTATTTTGCAACTCAAAGAGTCTTAATAATTACAGTTGTCAACAAATTAAGTTCTAATTCTTTGGCAGGCACACAGTACCCTCCAAAAACCAGCTTTCAAGTTTCATCTCTTTTCACTGCCTGCACTCTCCATTATAGCCTCAGAAGACAATACAACATTGGCTCAATCTTATGTCTCCATGGGATTGTCCTCTTCCTTTTCCAAGTATGCTTGCTTCTCAGAGGGACAGGTATTCATTGCTGTTTCTAGTTTTCTTTTTTGTTGTTGGTTTGTTTAGCTTTATCATACTGCAATCTCCTACTTTCCTCATTCCCTTCCTTGTCCAACTTAGATTCCACAGGCCATCATTCTCTCAAGGACTTCCTCAATTACCATGCTCCCTTCTCAGACTTCCCCTTTAATACTCCCTCTTTCTCTGAACCATCAATCTCTTTGTCTGAACTAGGACATCCCCATCACTGTACAAATATGCTCTCATATCTCCTCTTGATTGAATATTTTCCTCCAACTTTCATTCCATTCTTATGCTTCCCTTCAAAACTAAACTTGAAAATGTTATCTACTCCTGCTTCTTTTATTGCCTTAGCTAGTCAGTGTTAGTCATTTAGTCATACCTAACTCCTTGGGACCCTGTGGACCCTAGCCCACTGGGCTCCTCTCTCCATGGGATTTCCCAGGCAAGAAAATCAGAATGGGCAGCCATTCCCTTCTCCAGGGGATCTTCCCAACCCAGATATTGAACCTGGGTCTCCTGCATTGCAGGCAGATTCTTTACCATCTGGGCCAGGGGAAGCCCCTTGGGTGATCAGGGAAGCCCATGGTAGCCGGGCTACCAGGGAAGCCCCTTCATTGCCTTACTTCCTATTTACTCTTCAGGGCTTCCCTGGTGGCACAGTGATAAGGAATGCACATGCCAAGGCTGGAGACACAGAGATGCAGGTTTGATCCCTGGGTTGGGAAGATCCCTTGAAGTAGGAAATGGCAACCCATTCCAGTATTCTTGCCTGGAAAATTCAATGGACGGAGAGGAGCCTAGTCGGCATCAGTCCATGTGCTCGCAAACAACTGAGCACAACACCTCTTTCATCTGAATTTTGTTTCAAAAGTTCTACTGAAATTACTTTAGTCAAGATCACCAACTTTTGTTTTATAATATCCAGTGGATACTTACTTCTCTGCCCTTAGCCGCATTGAACATATTTAATCACTTCTTCCTTCTTGAAATACTCTCCTCTTTTAGGGAGAATTTTGGATTCTGAGATCCCTCATGCTGTAGAACTCTCTGTTCCCTCTCTAGTTATTCCTTATTCCCCCTTGGTTCCTTTTCTACCTAAGCTTTAAATGTTGGAGTTGACCTATTCTTCCCCATCTATATAGTTATTTCCTCAATCCTCCCATTCTTGTAAATCTGAAACCTTTGGTCTTTATTGATTCTTCCCTTTTTCTTGCTCACATTTTAACTTCTCACCAACTCCTGTCAAACCTCTCTTCAGATATATTCATAGCAGCTCACTTTTATCCATCGGTCCTGGAAACTTTCTAATTCACTGCCTTTATAATTTCTCACCTGGACTTCTGTAAAAACTTCCTAACTAATCTTTAAGAAGCCTCTATTTTTGTCCACCTTCCAATCTATTTTACATTTGGAAAAAGAAATTCTTTTAATCTTTTAAACATATAAGTTGTATCATGCCATTTATTGTTTAAAACCATTTTATAGATTCATATTGCCCTTAGAATAAAATTCAAACTTTCTACCATGACCTACCAGGCTGTGAATTTAATAACAACATCTATTATTTCTCTTTTAACTTGTTCTACTTTCCATTTATGCTTTAGCCATTGGATTCTTTCAGGCCCTCAAACATGTCAAACTCTTTCCAACCTCAAGTATTTTGAACATATTTCCTCTGCTAGAAATTCTCTATGCATTTTGAATTTTTGGCTTCCTCTCATCATTAAAGCTTCTCCCTAGAAAAGTATTTCCTGACCATCAAGTACAAAACAGTGACTTTTACCTGACCAAATTCCCTATCGCAGCATCATTATCATTTTCTTCATGATATTTATCACCAAGTATGTATTTCCCCCTGTTTACTATCTTTCTCTTTCACTAAATGGGAAGAGAATGATCATATTTGCCTTGTTTGCCACAGCATATCCTGGCACATATGTGCATGGCGCATAGTAAATACTTAGCCAGTATAATGAATTAATGAATAAACGGTTGAACGTTATTGTACTAGACTTTCTCTTTACCACGAATCCCAAAAGCCTGGGAATTTCTCAAATGCAGGGCCATGCCTTATTCACGTTTGTATACCTTACTCTGAGCATAATTACTGACACATAGGAGATACTCAGTAAATGCTTAGTAATTTTTGGCTAAAATGAGTACAAATCACCAGCTATTTTTTAATAAAATAACTGCTTTACATTTCTGTGTTCTATATCATCTAGAAGAATCCTGCCATTATGAACAATACCAAGATTGTCCTTGGTTTATAATAACTAGTGTATCCTTCATCTGTACATCAAAAATTAAGAGCATAATAGTGCCAGGCACTGTTCTAAGCTCTGGGGATATAAGAATGAAAAAAAGAAAGAAAAATAAAACAAAAAAAACCCAACTTTTCCCTCATGAAGTTTTTATTTCAGTGAGAATAATAACTCAAGGATTCTGCTTCAATTAGTGAGTCTTAAGCCTTGGTATTTAGTATTTTAAATTAGTATTCTAATGTACAGCAGGAATTAAGAACCATTGCTTTAGGATGAATACTCCTTATTACTTTTTTTTTTCCCCGACCATATACCTCTAGTGGCATTTTATTCTATCAGAGTGTGAGTTTACTTTCAATGTGTCAATATTTACTTTTTTTCATTACTTGCTTTTTTAACTTAAAATATTTTAGAATAAAACAAATATACAAGATAAAAGACCATATTTTAATGAATTATTCTCCTTAGCTAGACACAGAATCCACCCCAGAGGAGAGGAATGATTTGAATCTCTCCCACTTAGAATGTAAATTTGAATCATGAAGGCAAAAAGAATATGAACAAGGAACAGAAAATATCTGGAGTTTCCCTTTCCCAAGTAAGCATTGTTTTGTAAGACTGGAAAATTTCTTGTTCCTTTTTTTCCCTCATTGCTTCCTATATTTACTATTTCTATTTATTGCATGGAAAACTATACTCAGTGATAATTATTCATAGATGATAATTAGATGCAACAGGTCCATGTTCTCTAATGGTGTTGAGGTCTTTAAATTTTGCAAGTTAACATGTAGTCTCCAGATACTTTCTGACACCCATTTTTATTGAGGAAAATATGCATACACTTTGGTGAGTTACAATAGATGGATGCAGCCATGTAAACATCAATTCAAATAAACTGTGGAATATTTTCATCATTCTAAGAAATTACATTGCTCCCCTTCCAGTCAGTTTTCACTTCCCATATACAACTGATGTCTGAATGTGCTCACATTCCTTTGATGTGTGATCTTAGGAATATTTTTCCTGTCCTTCAGCTTCTTATAAAAGGAATCATACTGTAAATATACCTTTGTGTCTGGCTGCTTTCAAATCAAGCCTCTACAAATTCATGCATATAAGCCAGTTACTTAATTGTCTAGTCACACAAAAATTAACAGTTCTCAGAGAAATATAATGAAATCTAGAGTCTTTAGAATGTATTACCCACAATATCCAGTGTGCAATAAAAAAGGAATAGACACACCAAGGAACAAAGGGTATAATCCCTAGTCAAATGAAAAAAGAATCGATAGAAAGAGTTGATCTGGATGTTAAAATTAGCTTTCAAGTACTTTAAAGAAATAATTATGATGTTCGTGGTTTAGGAAACAGGTGATCAAAATGAGTGAATAGATAAGCAAATCTCAGCAGGGAAGTGAAATGATATAAAATAGCCAAATGGAAATTCTATAAGTAAAAAGTACAAGAAGCATATGAAAAGTGATACATTTCATTAGTCATCAGGAAAATGCAAATTAAAAACACAATGAAATAACATTCATATCCCCAAATTGTCAAAATTTAAAAGATGACAACCAAATGTCAACAAGGATATAGACCATCCTTTTGGAATATTACTGGTGGGGGTGTTAAATGATAGAGCCACTTTGAAAAAAGTTTTGGCAGCTTCTTATAAAGTGAAATATACACATCCTGTGACTTAGTATTTCTATTTCTAAGTAATTAATCAAGAGAATGGAAACATAATTAACCAAGTGAATGGAAACATATCCATACAAATACTTACAAACACATATATTAATAGCAGAAATAATTCAAATGGCCAACAACAGTTTAATAAACTAACTATGATCTGTTTATACAGTGGAATACTACTAAGCAATAGGAAAAATGTATTAAAATGTATTTCCTCTAGATTATGTTGTAATGCCTCTGTATTATTCTTCTGGGGGCAAAGGATAAAAGTCATAATATGAGAATACTGAGATGTTTCTTCCAGTTGAGAATAAACTTCCTGTGATTGTCACAGTTAATAGGTGTCTCATGCCAATTATTGCTAGCTTGACCTTAAGTAGAGAGATCAATATCTTGAGGGATTTCCAATGGATACCAGATATTAAAAACTAAATCATGTTCCTACAAAATTCTTAGGTTAAAAGCTTAATCCTCGGGGCCTTTCCTGATGGTCCGGCGGTTGACTCCGAGCTTCCACAGCAGAGGGCAGAGGTTCAGGGACATAAGATCCCACAAACCACACAGTGTGGCCCAAAAGGAAAAAAATGCCTAACCTTCAATGTGACTGTACTTAGACATATAGCCTTTAAAGAGTAATTATGAGTAAGTGAGGTCACAAGGGTGAGACTCTAGTCCAGCAGGACTGTGTCTTTACAGGAAGAGACACCACAGCTCATTCACTCTCCCTGCAGACACATGCCCAGAGGCAAGGCCATGTGAGGATACATGGAGAGGGTGACTCTCAGCAAGTCAAACAAAGAGGTCTCACCAGAAATCAAAAGTTGCCAGTGCCTTGCTCCTGGACTTCTGAGAGAAAATGAATTGTTTAAGGTACCAGTGTGGTACTTTGTTATGGTAGCCCAAGAGGTCTGATACATCAAGACTGAAACCTTCTTGACTATTCATTATTAAACTCATGATGTTAATTACTAGGGTTTCTAACTAAAAGCTATTTAGATTTCTCTGACCAGGTAATACTATCATTTTTCTTGTTTTCTTGTCCTCTCCCTGTTCTTTTTATTCTTAAATAATTCATATTCACAAATAAGAAGATAGGATCTGATTCTTTAGAACTCTTGAATGATTCTGAAATTCTCTAGAAACACAGACTGACAGTGAAATGTAATAAATATCTCACTGTATTTCAAGATGTGGCATCAAACTTACTTTAGATTCATATAGCGTCATGTGTGCCACTCAAGATTATCTTCAGAGGTAGGCATCACTGAAATCCAAACATTGCAGAATAAAGAATCTTTTATCATCATTCCTGTGTGTACTCTTGACAAAGGGAGGGGGGATTTTTAGTTTTTCCTGTTTAGTTCACTTTCCTATATTGCTAGTATTGCTTAGCAAAATAAATATTTTATCATAAGAATCTATAACCCAATATTATAATTGATTTTATATAATTTTGTAATAGTAATATATGATGTTTTGCTTACTGTTTGTGTCTGCTCTGGGCTCAGGTGCTCAGTTGTGTCCGACTCTTTGCAACCCCACCCACTATAGCCTTCCAGGTTCCTCTGTCCATGGGATTATCCAGGCAAAAGTACTGGAGTGAGTTGCCATTTCCTCCTCCAGGGGATCTTCTTGACCCAGGGATCAAACCCACATCCCTGCGGTTTTGACAGGTGGATTCTTTACTGCTGAGCCACCTGGGAACCCCTGAGTATTCCAGTATATGGGATAATGCTGATTTATTGTCAGTTTTTTTTCCAGTTCTAACTACACAAAGGAAATAGTTCAAAAATCTAAGGGAAATAATGTGTATTAGTTGCAACTTCATAGAATGTCCACTTTATGTCATCTTTAAAATTCTGAATACTTTACAGCAACCTGTTAGGCTTACCATAATGTCTCTCACCTCACATGTGTTATAATCTTATAATTAGAGAATATCACTTCCTTCCTCTGTAGACCTGCCACCATAATGGGAAAATCTCATAATTACATCTTTATAGAGCTTTTGCAAATGAATGTGTATTAAAAACCTGAATTTAGTAAAGCAGCATATAAGGAGAGATGCATTTGCTGCATAACAAATTGTTGGACCATATTATTATCTGATTATATTAACATGATATATCATGGTATAGACATTGAAGTGGCTATTTTAATTTCCTAATTAGATCTTAGGTTATATAGGTTAGCATCCCTGTTATACAGATGAGGAAAGTTCACAGAAGCTGTTCACAGAAAGTTCTTAAAGAAGTGAAAGAAATTATTTTTAAATTGACATCTTTCATTTCCCCATATATGAATTCAGTTGGTAGTCATTTCTCCAAGTGTATCATGTCTCATGCATGTAGAAACACAGAGTTTTCTGTTTGAAAATGTTAAATGTTTATTTCTGGTACTTGAAGATGATAAAGACTACACTATGAGAATGGGAGATGGGATTGCATTGACAGTGCAGATTACATAGCAAAAATAGCAGAATTTTTTTTAGAGAGGGGTACTAAAAAGCTAAACAAAAGCATGATCAAATAAAACAAGAAAATACCAAGCTAAATTTTAAAAAATTAATCAGCAATACTTAACAATATTTAGACATTTCTAAGTTATTGTATATGTTAACACATTAGGTTATTTTGCACCTTGAAAGGCTCTAGCAGATGTTAGATTTTGTGCATAATTTGGTAGATGTAAAACCCTTGTTTTTTCTGGGTGGTGGTTTAGTCGCTAAGTTGTGTCAAACTCTTGTCATCTCATGGACTGTGTCCCGCCAGGCTCCTCTGCCCATGGGATTCTTCTGGGTAGCATACCCTATACTGGGCTTCCTAGGTGGCGGTAGCGGTAAAGAACCCGCCTGCCAATGCAGGAGACAAATGTGAGTTTGATCTCTGGGTGGGGAGGATCCCCTGGAGAAGGGTATGACAACTCACTCCAATATTCTTGCCTGAATAACCCTAGGAACAGACGAGCCTAGTGAGCCACAGTCCATAGGGTTGCAGAGTTGGACGGACTGAAGTGATTTACCACGCACCCATAACCTATATTATCACCATCATTTCTGATGCTATGGAGTCAGTTAGTCATACAGATACAATAGTACCATTCAGGTTCTTTGCCGCTTATCAGAAGGCATGAATACAACTGAAAAATTACCTTCAGGATGGAAGAACCCATATAACAGTCTCATTTGTTTATGAACCTATTTGTTAATTCTTTTTCAATTTATGTAAAGCTGAAAAAAAGGACAGGGAAAGAAATGGACCGTTTTAGGGTTAGAAGCCAAATTATTATACGATGAATGGAACATGAAAAGGATGCTTCGGGAGTGGCTCAATCAGAGCAAGATCTTTCGGGTTCCTAACTTTATGTGATGACTCCATAGAAAGCAAAGAGAATAAGACTATGGCTCTCTCTACCTCCTATAATCCCACACGCCTTAGCGCAACTAAGCCTGTGCACCACAACCATTGAGGCTGTTCTCTAGAACTGGGGAGCTGCTACTAATGAGCCAACGTGCCAGCTACTGGAAGCCAGCGTGGCATGGAGCCTGTGCTCTGCAACTGGAGAATCAGCAGTGAGAAGCCTGTGCACCACAGCTAGAGAGTAGCCTCTGCTTGCTGCAACTAGCGAGAAGTCCATGCAGCAATGAAGACCCAGCACAGCCAAACATAAGTAAATAAAATTATTTTTAAAAAACAGAAGAGAGTATAGACGAGATAGCATTTTTGTTGTTGTTGTTGTTAAAAATGTCAGAAAATTAATGTTGCTATTCCTTAGGGTATATTTCTAGATATAATCAATAAAGCTTGAAATTTTGATATAGATTTTATTTCAATTTCACCATATTTCCGTTGCTGAGATGTTGGCTCTTAGTGATTGAAACAATTGAAAAAGGAAGGGCTGTGTTATCCTTGGGGAGATGGCCTAAGGGAGGAAGGAAATTTGGGTTCTGAATAATTCAACTTTGATACTAAGTTGCTGAATAACTGAAAAGCTTGCTAAACCTCTCTGGGAACACAGTTTACCTCTAAAGAAGGATATTGAACTAGATATCTCTGCAGTCTTTTGCAGATTTTATTTCTAATGATTGTTAGACCTCTGTTTTCATGGCAAGGTATGGAATCAATTATTTCTAGATGAAAACATTAAATTTATTTTGTGAAGAGACCTAGAGAAGGATGATATGAGGCTGAAGCAAGTCTGATTATAATTCTGAATTAATAATGCTTTAGTGATTTAGTACTATCAAGTACACAGAAGATTTAGATTTGCAAAGGCAGGGTATTCAAATTTTTGTGAGCTAGTCTAGAGACTACATTAGATTAAAAAAAATAATTTTTTAACAGACCTAAAATAAATTAATTAATAAAGAGTTAATTAATAAATGTACAATGGATAAGTTATTAATGGATGGTTGTATGGGGATTAAGAAGTGACACATACCTATAAAGTTAGCAAGAAAATAAACTTTGCCCAAATGTTCAGCTATTATTTCAGATAGTTCAGGTTGCTTGGCAATGCTAAATGTGGATAATTGGAATAACAGAAATTTACATTGTGAATTTTGACTGCTAATTCAGACATTTTTCAAGCCAGCAGAGTTTTTCAGGGCTTTTAGCAGAATGATCAAAGGCCCTAAACAAGCCCTTGAATATTGCAAATTCAGAAATCAGCAGAATACTCAGCATTATCTCCAGAGATTAGTTGGTAATACACCTGACAAAGAGGCTCATTGGGATGGAGAATTGGGAATGTAATAGTAATCTCAAATGACATAGAAAAGGGAGGATAGATATCTCAGAAGCTTAATAAACAGCTACAAAGACCCTCATCAATGTCATGATTAAATCTGAGATTTCCTATGTCTATATTTCTGGAATCTAATTATAATAATTGGGAAGGAGGATACCATGCTGAGATTATTTCCAAGCTTTCTCCTTCTCAGAGCTTTGACCCCTATGACCCCTTTTATAAATTTGTTGTAAATTGACCTAAGGAAATTTGGCCATACATAATAAAGTTTTGGTATAGATAAGTAAGGTGAGACTATAGGTCTTTTCCCGCATAGCTTCACTGTGTAGTGAAATGTCACAGTGAAGGCAAGTCCAAATTTGTCACAAATACAAACATTACATAGCAATGTTTATTGGAAAAAGTTATGATGCTTTGTAAACTGCATCATTTTAGGCACTCTGACAGAATCTTGCATATAAACTTCAGTATAGATGAATATGGCTATATTGTAATGCCAAATATAGCTAAACTTTTACTTAGAGTTAGGTGAGAAAATCTGCCATTAGGCAGCCAAACAATGTACTCATAAATCATAAATCAGGGCTTTCTTCTAAAAGGCGTAGGATATTGGGTTGCTTAGATATTAGGTTATGAAAATCTGTACATTTGTAGCCAATGCACATACCATGAACACCATTCATTTCACAGTGAAAAACTACTTCTGACAAAGCCTCATGTGCTGATTGGAGATAAAGATATTTGAAAGGCTAGTGTAGATGCTTCTGGATTGTTTTGATTAGAGCCATTAAAATCCAGCTGACCACCCATGTATGTTCCTTATTAGGACACTTCAGTGGTAATTACCTGTTTGATGGCTCAGATAGTAAACAATCTGCCTACAATGCAGAAGACCCAGGTTTGATTCCTGGGTCAGGATGATCCCCTAGAATAGAAAATGGCAACCCACTGCAGTATTCTTGCCTGGAGAATCCCACGGACAGAGGAGCCTGGTGAGCTAGAGTCTATGGGGTCACAAAGAACTGGACGCTACTTCTAGGGTAAAATTAAACTGAGATTCATATATCTCTCCATCCACATTGGGGTATTTTAGGGTAAATTACAGACAATATAGAGCAGTTTCCTTAAAATGTTAAAAGTAACAGTTATATGTGTGCTTAGTCGCTCAGTCGTGTCTGACTCTGCTACCCCGTTGACTCTAGCCCTCCAGGCTCCTCTGTCCATGGGGATTCTCCAGGCAAGATTACTGGTGTGGGTTGCCATGCCCTCCTCCAGAAACAATACTCTTTGAAGGGGGTGCCACTCATCAGCACTCAGCTTTCTCTTTCTTTCCCACAGTTTCTCTTGCACCCCCATTGAACCTTCTAATTTCAAATTTGTAACCCTTCTGTCCAGTCTCCTTCAAGCCCAGTTGAGAAGAAATAAAAATAAAGGCAACAAAGTCCCTTTCCTGATACGTCTCTCCAGCTGTGTGGCTGTCTTTTTGTAATCAGTGTTTCTCTGACAACATGAGCACCTCAATAAATGGAGAGAAGAGGTAACTAATTTAAAAAATGCATTTATTTATAAATAAATAATGAAAATAAAGAAAATAAAGACTGACCTAAAATTCCATTACCCAGGTAATATGTTGACACATTAAATGAATAAATACTTGAATATGATTGGAAAAATACATACCATAGAAGCGTATGCTAGTGACTCAGTCATGTCTGACTCTTTGTGATTCCATGGACTGTAGCCCTCCAGGCTCCTCTGTCCACGGGATTCTCCAGGCAAGAATACTGCAGTGGGTTGCCGTTTCCTTCTCCAGGGGACCAGGGGAGAGACTCCCTTCCCCATCTCTCTCCAAGCATCTTCACTCATAGCCACAGTCTTTTTTGTGTAAAATAATGATAGGCACCATTTTGCTGCTTTTTTCTAGAGGAAAAATAAAATCATTCCTCTTATCTCTCACAAAATGATCACTTTTCCTTATTAATTTATGAGTTCTTTGTAAATATGCTACACATATTTTTCTTACATATTCTTTGATTTTGTTTATAGTTATAATTTTAGTTTTTACCATTCAGAAGTTACTCCACATTGATTTGAAACACAACTTTAACATAATGGAAAATCTCTATGCACGCTGTGCACTACTTGACTTTTCTGTTTCATTGATCTATTTCTTCTCATGTTCCAATCTGTTTAATTATGGAAGCTACATGACTGTCTTAAGAGCTAATAGGGCTAGCCCCATTTACTCTTCCCTTTTAGAATTTTCTTTATAATCTTTGTGTGTTTATTTTTCCAAATGATCTTTAGTATAATTTTGTCCAGCTTAAAAAAAAATCTGTTTTGTGTTTTGTGACAGCATTTAACCTACAGAGTAATTTAGAAAGGAAATGACAATATCGTCTCCTTTTTATACAAGTGAATAGTGTGCATAACAATTTATTTAAACTCTTCCATATACTCTCCTGTGTAGTTTTAGATTTAGGCATATAGATTCTGTAAATTTCCTGAAAGTTTATAGTTAAATATTTAAACTTGTTACTGTTCTTGTAAATGGGATGATTTCTTCCAGTATAGTTTCTGTCTGGTTGTTTCTGAAATATTGCAAAGCTAACATTGTTTTTAATATTTACTCTGTAACCCTTGGACTTACAAATTTTCATGTTATTTCTAACAGTTTCCAGTTATCTTAAACATATACGCACGCACTGACATGGAAATGGTCAGTAGATATACGAACATATGTACCACATTTTGAATCTCCACAAAATCAGTGCTAAAAGGATAAGGTAGCCTATAAAAGTTTTTTCTCCACCTTAAGCAGAATGGACAAACTAGATATGTATATTTTATTTACATAATGGCTATAGGGCTTCCCTTGTAGGTCAGTTGGTAAAGACTCTGCCTGCAATGCAGGAGACCTGGGTTTGATTCCCAGGTTGGGAAGATACCCTGGAAAAGGAAATGGCAACCCACTCCAGTATTCTTGCCTGGAGAATCCCATGGACAGAGGAGCCTGGCAGTCCACGGGGTCACAAGAGTTGGACATGACTTAGCAACCAAACCACCAGCGCCATATTGGACAAAAGAGAAAGAGAATTGTGACAGTTTACAGCATTTTACTGTGGTTGAACTCTTTGTCTTGAAAAGCTTGGCATTTGTAACTATGAAACACTGAAATTTTGTGAACAGTTTGAGGAAGAAGTAATAAGTTAACCAATTTTTCAGACTTTCTGACATATTATTTCAAGACTTAAGTCTGAGGCCATAACCTAATTGGTCCATTAGCCTTACTCTAGATTTTTAATTGGACCTTTTGAAGACAAGATTTCTTTGCTTTTACTATGGGCTAAGGGAAAAAAATGAGCACAAAATGCAAGCACCCAGGTTTCAACTGAACAGAGAGAAGAGACAGCTCTTTCCATCTCCCACCAAATAGATCTATAATGTGTATGTGCCCAGTCATGTCAGACTCTTTACAACCCTATGGACTGTAGCCTGCCAGGCTCCTTTGTCCATGGGATTTTCCCAGCAAAATACTGGAGTGGGTTGCCATGTCCTCCTCCAGGGGATCTTCCCAATCCAGGAATCAAACCCGCATCTCATGGTCTCTTGCATTGCAGGCAGATTCTTTACTGCTGAGCCACTGGGAAAGCCCAGATCTATAATGGGGAGCAGCAAATTTCAGCCTGTAGTGACTGAAATCAAGGTAGGTCTGTTGTATAAGGAGTGTCACCCAGGAAGCCTGGGTAGAAGTAGGGACCAAAAAGTGAGTCCCAGTCCCTGAGAGTCAGGCAATGGACCTTTGTAAGACCACTTCTCACCAGAACATAGGAACATGGTTTTTTTAAAAAAAATTTTATACAGTTTTTAAAGGTTATACTTCTTTTACAGTTATAGATTTTTGGCCATATTTTCCATGTTGTACAATACATCTGGAGGATTGCTGGATCTTAGTTCCCGTCTATGTATTGAACCTGGGCCCTGTACAGTGAAAACGGGGAGTCCTAACTACTTGACTGCCAGGGAATTTTCTGACTCTATTTAACTGAGCTTTCTGTGTATTAATTCTCTTATAGCACTATCTGTGATCTCCTAGGTCTTTGTCCACATTTCTTTCCAAAGACCTGTTGTCTTTTATTGTAGTTCAGTTCAGTTCAGTTCAGTCGCTCAGTCGTGTCCAACTCTTTGCGACCCTATGAATTGCAGCACGCCAGGCCTCCCTGTCCATCACCAACCCCCGGAGTTCACTAAGACTCACATCCATTGAGTCAGTGATGCCATCCAGCCATCTCATCCTCTGTCGTCCCCTTCTCCTCCTGTCCCCAATCCCTCCCAGCATCAGAGTCTTTTCCAATGAGTCAACTCTTCACATGAGGTGGCCAAAGTACTGGAGTTTCAGCTTCAGCATCAGTCCTTCCAATGAACACACAGGACTGATCTCCTTCAGAATGGACTGGTTGGATCTCCTTGCAGTCCAAGGGACTCTCAAGAGTCTTCTCCAACACCACAGTTCATGTTATATCTCCTTCTAGATTCTTTTTTAATTTATTTTTAATTTATTTTTTTTACTTTTTTATTTTTTAAGTTTTTTATTTTTTTAATTTTAAAATCTTTAATTCTTACATGTGTTCCCAAACATGAACCCCCCTCCCACCTCCCTCCCCATAACATCTCTGTGGGTCATCCCCATGCACCAGCCCCAAGCATGCTGTATCCTGCGTCAGACAGACTAGCGATTCAATTCTTACATGATAGTATACATGATAGAATGCTATTCTCCCATATCATCCCACCCTCTCCCTCTCCCTCTGAGTCCAAAAGTCCGTTATACACAGCTGCGTCTTTTTTCCTGTCTTGCATACAGGGTCGTCATTGCCATCTTTCTAAATTCCATATATATGTGTTAGTATACTGTATTGGTGTTTTTCTTTCTGGCTTACTTCACTCTGTATAATCGGCTCCAGTTTCATCCATCTTATCAGAACTGAATCAAATGAATTCTTTTTAATGGCTGAGTAATACTCCATTGTGTATATGTACCACCGCTTTCTTATCCATTCATCTGCTGATGGACATCTAGGTTGTTTCCATGTCCTGGCTATTATAAACAGTGCTGCAATGAACATTGGGGTACATGTGTCTCTTTCAATTCTGGTTTCCTCGGTGTGTATGCCCAGCAGTGGGATTGCTGGGTCATAAGGGAATTCTATTTGCAATTTTTTAAGGAATGTCCACACTGTTCTCCATAGTGGCTGTACTAGTTTGCATTCCCACCAACAGTGTAGGAGGGTTCCCTTTTCTTCACACCCTCTCCAGCATTTATTGCTTGCAGATTTTTGGATCGCAGCCATTCTGACTGGTGTGAAATGGTACCTCATTGTGGTTTTGATTTGCATTTCTCTGATAATGAGTGATGTTGAGCATCTTTTCATGTGTTTGTTAGCCATCCGTATGTCTTCTTTGGAGAAATGTCTATTTAGTTCTTTGGCCCATTTTTTGATTGGGTCGTTTATTTTTCTGGAATTGAGCTGCATAAGTTGCTTGTATATTTTTGAGATTAGTTGTTTGTCAGTTGCTTCATTTGCTATTATTTTCTCCCATTCAGAAGGCTGTCTTTTCACCTTGCTGATATTTTCCTTTGTTGTGCAGAAGCTTTTCATTTTAATTAGATCCCATTTGTTTATTTTTGCTTTTATTTCCAGAATTCTGGGAGGTGGATCATAGAGGATCCTGCTGTGATTTATGTCGGAGAGTGTTTTGCCTATGTTCTCCTCTAGGAGTTTTATAGTTTCTGGTCTTACATTTAGATCTTTAATCCATTTTGAGTTTATTTTTGTGTGTGGTGTTAGAAAGTGATCTAGTTTCATTCTTTTACAAGTGGTTGACCAGTTTTCCCAGCACCACTTGTTAAAGAGATTGTCTTTACTCCATTGTATATTCTTGCCTCCTTTGTCAAAGATAAGGTGTCCATATGTGTGTGGATTTATCTCTGGGCTTTCTATTTTGTTCCATTGATCTATATGTCTGTCTTTGTGCCAGTACCATACTGTTTTGATGACTGTGGCTTTGTAGTAGAAGCAAGCCTCATATCCTGTTTACCTTTATATTTTCAGGATTTGGCTAAGTAGCTGATATAAAATCATGTCACATAAACATTTAATGAAAAAATAAGTTACTGAGATTAGAAAGAGGCAGACTGGTAAAACCTGGAAGGGAAGCAAAGTTCATCTTCCTCTGAAATAAGAAGCAATAAAGTTGTACATATGTAGTATTGGTCCTTCATGAATATGCTCCCACCATTTCAAAGGTAAGGTAAAAAATCTTGGGAAAAAAACTGGTCCAGCTAATTATGAATTTGTGTCCTAAATATTCATACTTTTATTTTGGCCAAGCTACAAATATTGATAGTTGTAAATAAAATTTTACAAGATATTCTCCATGAACCAGGGATAAATGAAGAATGTGATTCTGGAAATTAGAGAATAGTTCAATGGGGTGATTATCTTCCCATCCATTATCAGATCAGGCTGTCCTAAGGATGAAAATACTCAGCTTAATCCTATTTTAGAACTAGAATCGAGAAACAAAGAGTCTATGAAGTCTTGAATGCCTGTAATATGTAAACATGCAGGTATCTTTTTCTTCTTCAAGGGCACTGAATATTTATTTTGGCTGAAACTTGTAAACTATGTGATATTGTGATTAATAATAAGAAATATACATCTAGTTTTCATTTGGAATAAAGGAATAGAGCTCCTAAAACCCTTGGGATTTCCTAAATGATGAAAGCAGTAAAGTCTTTTGTTAAGTTCTTGATGTGATTTTTGGAAAGCCGTTGGGTAACCTAGCTTTCCAGGTGGCACTAGTAGTAAAGAACCTGCCTGCCAGTGCAGGAGATGCAAGAGACTTGGGTTCAATCCCTGGGTTGGGAAGATTCCCCTGGAGAAGAAAATGGCAACCCACTCCAGTATTCTTGCCTGGAGAATCTCATGGACAGGGGAGCCTAGTGGGTTACAGTCCGTGGGTTCACACAGAGTCAGACATGACTGAAGCAACTTGGCTGGCTAACCTAAGGCGGGGGCTGTTTGCTAAGTGAACCAACCGGGTGATCAGAGGGATGAAACTTTCTGTTCCCCCTCCTGATTTGCTGGGAGGGGAGAGGAGCTGGAGTTCAATGGCCAATGATTTAATCAATCATGTCTATGTAATGTTGCTTTTAGTCACTCCGTCGTGTCTGACTCTGGACTACAGTATGTCAGGCTTCTTTGTCCTTCACCATCTCCCAGTAATGAAGCCTTCCTAAAACTCAAAAGGATGGGGTTTGGAGAGCTTCCGGGTTGGTAAACATGTGGAGATTCAGGGAAAGTGGCACTTCCAGAGAGCATGGAAATTCTGAGCCCTTTTCCCATACCTTACCATGTGGCATCACTTTCATCAGGTTGTTCCTGAATTGTATCCTATTTAATAAACCAATGATCTAGTGAGTAAACAGGTTTTCTGAGTATTGTGAGCCACTGTTGCAAATCATTCAAACTCAGGGAGAGACTTTTTGGAGCCTCTGGTCTATAGCCCCTTGGTCAGACGTACAGATGATAACCAGGGCTTGTGACTGGCATTCTTGAGTTGGAGGAGGTTGTTGGAACCTCCTGTTTGTAGCCAATTTGTCAAAAGCACAGGTAAAAACTTGAACTTGTGACTGACCAGTATCTCAGATGAGGGGAGAGGCAGTCTTGTAGGGCTGGGCCCTTAACTGTGGAATCTGAGCCTATCTCTCAATGGATAGAATCAGAATTGTAGAATACCCACCTGGTAACCTGAATCTTTAATTTTACTATTAAATGCTATATAAACAGGAATTTGGGGGCTTCCCAGGTAGTGCTAGTGGTAAAGAATTTGCCTGTCAATGTGGGAAATTTAAGACATGCAGTTCTATCCTTGGGTTGGAAAGATCCCCTGGAGGAGAAAATGGCAACTCATTCCAGATTTCTTGCCTGGAGAATCTCAAGGACAGAGGAGCCTGGTGGGCTACAGTCCATAGGGTCACACAGGGTCAGACACGACTGAAGCAACTTGGTATGCATGCACGCAAATAAGGATTTAAAAAAATAACTTAGCTACTGAAAATTCAGAGCTTATTTTCAATCACTGAAAGTATCTGGTAAGCTAGTGTGGGTTCAAAAATATTTTATCTTGTTTCCAAGTAAGCAACATTATTTTATCAATATCAAAAGTTAATATAGCCATATCACTAAGAAATATGATGAAATTTCTGAATTTGTAATTTGTGTTCTAGTAGCACTGATTTGGTCTTCCCTTGTGGCTCAGCTGGTAAAGAATCTGCCTGCACTGCAGGAGACCTGGGTTTGATCCCTGGGTTGGAAGATCCCCTGGAGAAGGGAAAGACTACTCACTCCAGATTGAATCTGTGCTTTTGAGTAACTGTGGGGACAGTTTATTTAATTGCTATAGAGAAAGAAACCATGTTATATATGTTTAAATGTATGTTACAGTCTGTTTTGAAATGAGAAGGACATGCCCTTTTAAATGACGACAAAAACAAGTACATTTATGAGTGATTTAAAGCCTGCTATACCTATTACTGAGAGAAAATGCAATATGAGCCAAAGTATAGTGCAAATTTGGATTTAAACAAACCTTCACTTCAAAAAGGGAAAAGAATGGGCATGAAAAAGAAACATGGTCAGAAGAGGAAATTTTTCTGCTGATTTGAAAAAATGCTGTCATGTGGAAGTTATAATGGGAAATATAGGACATATTCAACCTTGGGCTCTTTCTGTCAAATCCTGTAAGGAAGGAAGGGTTAGAACTCTGAAGCAAAAAGAGTTTAGCTTCTGGGGAATTCACTAGCTAAGTCAAAGGTAGGCTGAGATCATAGATAACTATTAAAATGAGAAAAGGTGCAGTAAAATTTTAACTCCAACAGTTGAGGAAATTTGGACTTTCAAAACTTGAGAATATGAATACTCTGATTAAATCTGTAGGGGTGGAGCAGGGGAGAGAGGCTCAAGAAAAAGGTGATATATGTATAATTATGGCTGATTTGTGTTATCGTACAGCAGAGACCAACACAAGAATGTCACATTCCTCCAATTAAGAAATAAATTAAAAAAGAAAAAATGTTTAAAAATCTGTAGGGAATATAATTGGATTAAGGTTCATAACTGCTATATTTAATAAAGATACTCTCAAATTTTACCCAAGTATTTGTACTTCTTCAGACTTTGATCTAAATAATCCAATCTTTAAAAACATTTTATCATAGGTTATAAATTTGTATGCTCTAAGATACACCATTTGGAAATTTGGGAAACTAAGCAGTGGCCACAGGACTGGAAAAGGTCAGTTTTCATTCCAATTCCAAAGAAAGGCAATGCCAAAGAATGCTCAAACTACCGCACAACTGCACTCATCTCACACGCTAGTAAAGTAATGTTCAAAATTCTCCAAGCCAGGCTTCAGCAATACGTGAACCGTGAACTTCCTGATGTTCAAGCTGGTTTTCGAAAAGGCAGAGGAACCAGAGATCAAATTGCCAACATCCGCTGGATCATGGAAAAAGCGAGAGAGTTCCAGAGAAACATCTATTTCTGCCTTATTGACTATGCCAAAGCCTTTGACTGTGTGGATCACAATAAACTGTTGGAAAATTCTGAAAGAGATGGGAATACCAGACCACCTGCCTCTTGAGAAACCTGTATGCAGGTCAGGAAGCAACAGTTAGAACTGGACATGGAACAACAGACTGGTTCCAAATAGGAAAAGGAGTATGTCAAGGCTGTATATTGTCACCCTGCTTATTTAACTTCGATGCAGAGTACATCATGAGAATCACTGGGCTGGATGAAGCACAAGCTGGAATCAAGATTGCTGGGAGAAATATCAATAAGCTCAGATATGCGGATGACATCACCCTTATGGCAGAAAGTGGAGAAGAACTAAACATCCTCTTGATGAAAGTGAAAAAGGAGAGTGGAAAAGATGGCTCAAAGCTCAACAGTCAGAAAACTAAGATCATGGCATCTGGTCCCATCACTTCATGGCAAATAAATGGGGAAACAGTGGAAACAGTGTCAGACTTTATTTTTCTGGGCTCCAAAATCACTGCAGATGATGATTGCAGCCATGAAATTAAAAGAGGCTTACTCCTTGGAAGGAATGTTATGATCAACCTGGACAGCATATTAAAAAGCAGAGACATTATTTTGCCAACAAAGTTCCGTCTAGTCAAGGCTATAGTTTTTCCAGTAGTCATGTATGGATGTGAGAGTTGGACTATAAAGAAAGCTGAGCACCAAAGAATTGATGTTTTTGAACTGTGATGTTGGAGAAGACTCTTGAGAGTCCCTTGGACTGCAAGGAGATCCAACCAATCCATCCTAAAGGAGATCAGTCCTGGGTGTTCATTGAAAGGACTGACGTTGAAGCTGAAACTCCAATACTTTGGCAACCTGATGTGAAGAGCTGACTCATTTGAAAGACCCTGATGCTAGGAAGGATTGAGGGTAGGAGGAGAAGGGGACGATGGAGGATGAGATGGTTCGATGGTATCACCAAATCAATGGACATGAGTTTGGGTGAACTCCTGGAGTTGCTGATGGACAGGGAGGCCTGGTGTGCTGCAGTTTGTGGGGTTGCAAAGAGCCGGACACAACTGAGCGACTGAACTGAACTGAAGATACACCGCTATTTATTTTGGACGATTTAACTATAATATGGTAAAATATTATTTCATTTTTCATATTTAAATTTTAGTGAGGTTGAACAGTTTTCCAGTCATCATGTTATGTGAACTGTTGATTCATTCGTGCCCTTTCTTATCTGTTATTGTGATTTCTGTGTCTTTTCCTACTGATTTGACGAACATATTTGTAGGAATATTGACAGTTTGCTATATTTACACATGAAAGATCACATCATAATGTGAGTAAATGTTTTATAGAAGTAACATAATTGTTATAAATAAGTGTTTTAATTTCATTATACAGTAATGGAAAGTCAGAGTTTTTGGATCTGGAAGCCATAGCCTAGGTACTCCCATTTATTGGCTGTTTAATTACAAAAATTTCAGATATGTAACTTAGAAATAACCACTAGAGGGTTTTTATTTGTTTTTTCGACTGAAAATATCTATAGTGGTAACTAAAGTTAGAGTATAAAAAGTCAATTAACTTAGAAAATATCAATGATCTTTGTACAAAATAAAATAAGAGTTTTAGACCCCCAACAGGAAAGTTAAACAATTATCTAAAAGTTTTTTTTACAGCTTTATGATAGCATGAAATAAGTTGTTATTATTGTTATTTATATAATAAGTTCTTAAAAATAAAGATTACTCTGCAAATGAAATTTCTGAGGATAGTGTGTAGAATCAAAGGAATGTGATAATATGCTTCACAATCCATTCTTCAACTTGCTAAAAGTTTGAGTCAAATCCTAGTATAAAAGAACCTGTATAAACAATAATACTTAATATTTACACTGAACCCAATATCCCCCTCTGATTAAAAATACCATACCAGACATGTTTAAAGGTTGAGTCAAAATTTTTGGGCATCAAATAAATAAAGTTAGGTACTGCAGAATATTTCAGAGCCCATGTAGGCACACTTCTCAGTCTTAATCCTCTTAATAGTTCTGGTGCTTCCTAATCTGTCCCACTGTTGTGTAGGCAGCTTGTAGCAGATGTGTTCGACAAATGCTGAGGAACCCCGGGATCATGGATGCTTCTAACCCCAAGTACATGAATAGAACTTTTTCATTTCCAAATATAGGCTGATCCTGAGTTAAGAAAATTTATAATTTGGGGCGCATCATGACTTACAGTGAGGACAGCTACATTGTCATCAACTATCTTGTTTGGCTATGCCTTTGGATGACAGAAGTGTTTGTATTAAATGTTTGGTTGCATAGAGTTGGTGGACAAGTTTACCCTTATTTTTGCCTTCTCTCTCTAGTGCTCTCTTTCTCAGGCAGAAGACATAACCCTTCCACCTAGCTAGAGGGAAGAGTCAGAACATTCCACAGTAATTTATACCTCTATTAATATTCTTACTTTTGCAATAGAACATGTGCCTCCCTTGGTTGTAGAATTTCTATTTTAAAGTTGCCAGGAGTAAATTAGGGAGTTTTGCTACCTGTGACTCTCTTTTGCCTCTCTCTCAAGTTCCATTCGGTTCTATGAAGACCTACAAGAAGACCTACGAAGACCTATGAAGACCTACAAGACCTTTTAGAACCCCCAAAAAAGATGTCCTTTTCATTCTAGGAGAATGGAATGCAAAAGTAGGAAGTCAAGAAACACCTGGAGTAACAGGCAAATTTGGCCTTGGAATGCGGAATGAAGCAGGGCAAAGACTAATAGAGTTTTGCCAAGAAAATGCACTGGTCATAGCAAACACCCTCTTCCAACAACACAAGAGAAGACTCTACACATGGACATCACCAGATGGTCAACACCGAAATCAGATTGATTATATTCTGTGCAGCCAAAGATGGAGAAGCTCTATACAGGCAACAAAAACAAGACCAGGAGCTGACTGTGGCTCAGATCATGAACTCCTTATTGCCAAATTCAGACTCAAATTGAAGAAAGTAGGGAAAACTGCTAGACCATTCAGGTATGACCTCAATCAAATCCCTTATGATTATACAGTAGAAGTGAGAAATAGATTTAAGGGCCTAGATCTGATAGATAGAGTGCCTGATGAACTATGAAATGAGGTTCATGACATTGTACAGGAGACAGGGATCAAGAGCATCCCCATGGAAAAGAAATGCAAAAAAGTAACATGGCTGTCTGGGGAGGCCTTACAAATAGCTGTGAAAAGAAGAGAGGCGAAAAGCAAAGGAGAAAAGGAAAGATATAAGCATCTGAATGCAGAGTTCCAGAGAATAGCAAGAAGAGATAAGAAAGCCTTCTTCAGTGATCAATGCAAAGAAATAGAGGAAAAGAACAGAATGGGAAAGACTAGAGATCTCTTCAAGAAAATTAGAGATACCAAGGGAACATTTCATGCAAAGATGGGCTCGATAAAGGACATAAAGGGTCTGGACCTAACAGAAGCAGAAGATATTAAGAAGAGGTGGCAAGAATACACAGAAGAACTGTACAAAAAAGACGTTCACGACCCAGATAATCATGATGGTGTGATCTCTAATCTAGAGCCAGACATCCTGGAATGTGAAGTCAAGTGGGCCTTAGAAAGCATCACTATGAACAAAGCTAGAGGAGGTGATGGAATTCCAGTTGAGCTGTTTCAAATCCTGAAAGATGATGCTGTGAAAGTGCTGCACTCAATATGCCAGCAAGTTTGGAAAACAGCAGTGGCCACAGGACTGGAAAAGGTCAGTTTTCATTCCAATCCCAAAGAAAGGCAATGCCAAAGAATGCTCAAACTACCGCACAGTTGCACTCATCTCACACGCTAGTAAAGTAATGCTCAAAATTCTCCAAGCCAGGCTTCAGCAATACATGAACCATGAACTTCCAGATGTTCAAGCTGGTTTTCGAAAAGGCAGAGAAACCAGAGATCAAATTGCCAACATCCTCTGGATCATCGAAAAAGCAAGAGAGTTCCAGAAAAACATTTATTTCTGCTTTATTGACTATGCCAAAGCCTTTGACTGTGTGGATCATAATAAACCGTGGAAAATTCTGAAAGAGAAGGGAATACCAGACCACCTGACCTGCCTTTAGAGAACTCTGTATGCAGGTCAGGAAGCAACAGGTAGAACTGGACATGGAACAACAGACTGATGCCAAATAGGAAAAGGAGTACGTCAAGGCTGTATATTGTCACCCTGCTTATTTAACTTCTATGCAGAGTACATCATGAGAAATGCTGGACTGGAAGAAACACAAGCTGGAATCAAGATTGCTGGGAGAAATATCAGTAACCTCAGATATGCAGATGACACCATCCTTATGGCAGAAAGTGAAGAGGAACTAAAAAGCCTCTTGATGAAAGTGAAAGAGGAGAGTGAAAAAGTTGGCTTAAAGATCAACATTCAGAAAACGAAGATCATGGCATCTGGTCCCATCACTTCATGAGAAATAGATGGGGAAACAGTGGAAACAGTGTCAGACTTTATTTTGGGGGGCTCCAAAATCACTGCAGATGGTGATTGCAGCGATGAAATTAAAAGACGCTTACTCCTTGGAAGAAAAGTTATGGCCAACGTAGATAGTATATTCAAAAGTAGAGACATTACTTTGCCGACTAAGGTCCGTCTAGTCAAGGCTATGGTTTTTCCTGTGGTCATGTATGGATGTGAGAGTTGGACTGTGAAAAAGGCTGAGCACCGAAGAATTGATGCCTTTGAACTGTGGTGTTGGAGAAGACTCTTGAGAGTCCCTTGGACTGCAAGGAGATCCAACCAGTCCATTCTGAAGGAGATCAACCCTGGGATTTCCTTGGAAGGAATGATGCTAAAGCTGAAACTCCAGTACTTTGGCCACCTCATGCTGAGTTGACTCATTGGAAAAGACTCTGATGCTGGGAGGGATTGGGGGCAGGAGGAGAAGGGGACAACAGAGGATGAGATGGCTGGATGGCATCGCTGACTCGATGGACGTGAGTCTGAGTCAACTCCGGGAGATGGTGATGGACAGGGAGGCCTGGCGTGCTGTAATTCATGGGGTCGCAGAGTCGGACATGACTGAGCGACTGAACTGAACTGAACAAGTTCCATTCCATGGTTAGAATAGTCCTTGTAAAGAGTAATAAACTACACCCCTCTGTCCTACCTCCAAGTCACTTCAAATATAAGTATTGTAAGCCTGTTTCAGACTTCTAAAGAATTCAGCCCCTGGGGCAATTCTACCTAATAAGAAATGTCAAGAAAATTCAAACCCATGCACTTTCCTCAATTTATTACTTAACAGTGTTGTGTCACAAAGGGAAGGAAATATCCTTTAATTATTTCACATAAGGTATTCCACTTTTTAATTTCTGAGTACTTTTTAAAGTCAATATGTAGTGCTGATTAGGGCTTCCCTGGTAGCTCAGTGGTAAAGAATCCGCCTGCAATGCAGGAGACCCCAGTTCGATTCCTGGGTTGGGAAGACCCCCTGGAGGAGGGTATGGCAACCCACTCCAGTATTCTTGCCTGGAGAATGCCCATGGACAGAGGAGCCTGGTGGGCTACAGTCCATGGGGTCACCAAGAGCTGGGCATGACTGATGACTGAGCACAGTGGTGATTAATTTCCATATTTTCAAAAGACATCAGTTTTGTATTTTTCTCTGCAATATGTATATTTCTTATACCAAGTTGTATGTATCTAAGTATTTTGTGGGACCAGGATAAATCTAAGCTTAGGCAGCTTAACATAACGAGATTTAGCAAATGAAAAATGGGAAAGAATTCAAGAGATGATAGCTATACTGGTAATTGAGTAAGGGCAAACTACTATCATTCAAAAGAAAAGCAGAAGAGGATAACTTAGGAAACAACGATTTCCTTTATGCCTCTTGAGCAGCTGGTTAAAGATCAACCGATTTTTTTTTTTTTTTTTTTACATAACAGGATACCAAGTACCAGGAAGCCTTGTTGGTAATGCACCACTGAAAAACATTTACCAAATGCATACAGAGCTGATAAAACTTGAAATATATCTACTGGCCAAACATGAAGGTTTCAAGGTCTCTAAGTACTTTCTGTGCAGCACAGAGTTATATTCATTACTTGAAAGAATGATGTGTTAATGGGATTCAGTGGTATTGGTATTTGACATATAAGCTAGAGATAAAATTGAGTGAAATGGGTAACTTTTCAAAATGAATAGCAGGGTAGGAAGAAAAGATTCTCTCCATCATTACTGAATAATGTCAATGTTTTCTGTCTAAGGGGATTTTCCTTGCTGTACATTAGTAATTGTTCCTGAAAACAGCTTATGAAATTGACCTTAAATATATTTTATGATGATACTCACCTCTATGAAGTGTGTGTGTGTGTGTATGTTTAAGCCAGAATCAAATTTCTGTTTCCTATGGGCTTTGAAGGGCTGTCTCCATAGTGATGGCCAATGAGCAGAGAGGAGCTCACAGGTGTCTTTCTCAGTACGTGCGGCACAGTCATCTCTTTTCATGTCCTTCTGTTTGTTCCCTGTACACCGTTCCTGGCTGCCTCCATGGCAACATCCAATGAGCTCTTGCACATACATCAGTGCACCTCTGTGTGTGCTCCTCTGTGTGTGCCCTCATGCACTCAGGGTTATCATAAAGCATCTGAGTGCCACACATGGCCAGTCAGTTGGTTTGATGTCCCTGGCAACCGCCTTTTCCCTCAGGATAGTACCAATTCTAATTGTCTTAAGAATTGTACCTATTGAGTTGTCTATTTGCGCCTGATACACATTAATCTTCTATGACTTTGGTTTCATGGATATAAACTGTTAATATATTTAAATATGGAGATCATTGGCTGTATACCTACAGAAGGGCCCTAACTTGTAAAATATCAAGTCTCAATATGATAGCTGTTTTAGCCTGCAGTATTTTCACATAAAAGACATTCTATTTATACATTTTTGCATTTCATGCTATTTCTTCCTAGAATTTAAAACACTCTAGCTTCAAATTTGTATTGTTCTGTTGTTTGAGTGACTTCTCTCTGTGTGGTATTTTATTTTATAAGGAAACATTAAATCTGCCCTCAAGACACTTAATTGTTTTGGCAATCATCTGACATACCTACCTTGATGAGATATGTGCCTAATAAGAAGAAGCTGATGTTGATCTCAAGTAATATATGGATCCACTAATTAACCGACATTAAAAAATCTGGCCATGAATGCAGGTAACTGAAAGTGTATATTATTCTATTTTATTAACAGGTGAGGAAAAGAATAAAAATGAAAAACAATTTGATATAAAGTTGATATTTGTGAAAATAAAGTTAAGTTACTGGTAGCATATTGTACAATTACTGCTATTCCTTACCATACATATTTGGGAAATGAATAGATGAAAGGTATAATTCTTTTGAACTGACCTAAATTATTCATTGATAAATGATTTGATAACTGCAATAAACTAAAGATTGATTACTAAATTTTCTTATACTGATATCTTAATTCAGAATGATAAATTTGATTTAGGTCAGATGAAGTTAATCATAAAACCTTCCAAAGTAAAAGTTTGGCTCAGAAAAAAGTTATGAATCATAGGATAAAATGAACCCATATAACTATTAATTATTCAATTTATTTTAATTATCTTCCTAGAGAAAATTTTTATTTGTTTTCCCTAAGATCTATGATGAATTGTAGAAAATGCATGTTTATTCATTTGGTACTCTGGGTTTTGGATTCTTATAAATATAATTCTGGTATCAATTATCTCAGAGTAAAGACTCTTTGTAAATAAGAGGAATGCTACTCATTCAAGGTATGAAAACATTTTTGAAGGTTCCTTAACTTCAAGCACAAATTAAAAGAGTTGTAAAAATGTGAAAGTGGAAAAATTTTAAATCAAAATATTACATTTAAAATTTATTTTAAGTCAAAGAAGCAGAAATGAAACAAAACAGAAATATTGATTAACAGGTCAGAAGCATAAAGATGGTACACTTAAGACATCAGTATGAGATTAAACTAAAGAGAAGACTACTCTGGTTTTAGATGCTTTTTGTTATTTTGCTTATTTTTAACTTTTAGATTTCTTGTTGAGATATTTTAATTAAAATCTGTTCTATTGTAATACTACACTTGTAATTCCTACTTCAACTACTAAAATAATCATTTAATATGAATCAATTCAAAGTTTGGGAGCACAGTTTAGACTATTTGAACTTGATAACATCCAGTTATTTTCATCATTTTGTGTTTTTTTAAAAGTTAACACATATTGCAATTGCAATAATGCCTTTCAAATGGGTGATTTCCCCATGCGTTTTGGTTTTGTTATCCCCTTAAACCAGAAGTCCCATGTGTTTGTCTTTGGAAACAGCAAGAAACCTTGAAGTTGCAGAGACGATTATAGTATTATTCCATCCAGAGTACTTATTAAGCAATACTTGGGAATCCATGTTATTTGGAAAATTTCTGATTTTTCTTTTTAAAGCAACCCTGTATTTCTAACTCACAGCTCTGCTCCAGCATTTCCTTAAGAGCCTCCCAATTTCCTCTCTTATTTTATTCACCTATTGCAGGAGCATCAAATTACCGGCAATGGAACATTTGCAGTCATTCTTTGGTTTTTCTTTGTTTGCCAAGAGTCATTTTATGTAATTGTTCAATATCAGCTTTTCTCACCCAGCCAGTCTTACCGGCATGGTTAGGTTCTATCTCACTTTTAATGTAGGATATTAAACTGTCAGGTAAAACGAACAATTCTTCTAGTGTTAAAAATTATTCTTTGCTTATTGCAAAGTTTTTAATATGTTTCCTTTAACTATGGTGGAACCTAAAATTATACAAGACTGTTGCTGCTGCTGCTGCTGCTAAGTCACTTCAGTTGTGCCCCACTCAGTGTGACCCCATAGTCGGCAGCCCACCAGGGTCCCCCATCCCTGGGATTCTCCAGGCAAGAACACTGGAGTGGGTTGCTATTGCCTTCTCCAATACAAGACTGCTGCTGCTAAGTCACTTCAGTCGTGTCCAACTCTGTGCGACCCCATAGACGGCAGCCCACCAGGCTCCCCCGTCCCTGGGATTCTTCAGGCAAGAACACTGGAGTGGGTTGCCAGTTCCTTCTCCAATGCATGAAAGTGAAAAGGGAAAGTGAAGTCGCTCTTAGCGACCTCATGGACTGCAGCCTACCAAGCTCCTCCGTCCATGGGATTTTCCAGGCAATAGTACTAGAGTGGGTTGCCATTGCCTTCTCCGCAATACAAGACTAGAAATTGTTTAATATTTATGCCCTTGTTATTGTTATGCAAGCAAGTGGAAAGTCATTTCCAACACTACAATTCACTTCATTAACAGCAAATAAAATTTCTATTTCTTTTTTTCCTTCAATTTTCACACTGATAATTTAATCTCAGTGACTCATAAGTAAATTATAAATTTTGTGCATGGTTATTATTATAGGATCATTATATTATCAAGAAACTTTTATATTTTTCCATTAACAAGCTGAACAACCCCCAAAATGATTGTGAAAGTAAAGATAGCCCTTTTCTGCAGCCTTATTTCCTACCTTCCAGTGACAACTCCAAGTAAATCACACTATGAGTTTCTAAAGTGCCACAAAAGTCAATCTGATGCTTCCAATATTAATGGTCATGTTTGTTGAGGTCTTACTACATGATAGACTATGTCTTAAGCACTTGATATGAATTTATTCAGTTTATTCAAACTTAGAAAGTAGGTACTTACTATCCCAACAAACTAGCTCACAATAAACTGTGGAAAATTCTTCAAGAGATGGGAATACCAAAGCACCTTACCTGCCTCCTGAGAAATCCGTATACAGGTCAAGAACAACAGTCAAGAACTGGCCATGGAACAGCGGACTGATTCCAAATTGGGAAAGGAGTACATCAAGGCTGTATATTGTCACCCTGTTCATTTAACTTACATGCAGAGTACATCATGCAAAATGCCAGGTTGGATGATGCACAAGCTGGAATCAAGATTGCCAGGAGAAATATCAATAACCTCAGATAAGCAGATGACACCACCCTTATGGCAGAAAATGAAGAGGAAGTAAAGAGCCTCTTGATGAAAGTGAAAGAGGACAGTGAAAAAGCTGGCTTAAAACTCAACATTCAATAAACTAAGATCATGGCATCTGGTCCCATCACTTCGTGGCAAATAGATGGGGAAACAATGGAAACAGTGACAGATTTTTTCTTCAGCCCCAAAATCACTGCAGATGGTGACTGCAGCCATGAAATTAAAAGACACTTGCTTCTTGGAAGAAAAGCTGACTAACCTAGACAGTATTTTAAAAAGCAGAGACATTACTTTGCCAACAAAGATCTGTCTATTCTAAGCCATGGTTTTTCCAGTAGTCATGTAAGGATGTGAGAATTGGACTATAAAGAAAGCTGAGTGCCAAAGAATTGATGCTTTTGAACTGTGGTGTTGGAGAAGACTCTTGAGAGTCCCTTGGACTGTGAGGAGCTCAAACTAGGCAATCCTAAGGGAAATCAATCCTGAATATTCACTGGAAGTACTGATGCTGAAGCTGAAACTCCAATACTTGGCCACCTGATGCAAAGCACTGACTCATTGGAAAAGACTCTGATGTTGGGAAAGCTTGAAGGCAGGAGGAGAAGGGGATGACAGAGGATGAGATGGTTGGATGGCATCACCCACTTGATGGACATGAGTTTGAGCAAGCTCCAGGAGTTGGTGATGGACCGGGAAGCCTGGCATGCTGCAGTCCATGGGGTCACAAAGAGTCGGACATGACTGAGCGATTGAACTGAACTGAACTGATTATCCCAACTTTATAAATGAAGAAGCTGAGGCACATAGAGGTTTAGTAACTTGTCCACAGCCATGCAGTTAGTGAGGGGAAGAGCTGAGATTTCGAATCTAGACCATCTGGCTCTATTATTCTACAATTCCATGATATTCACACATTTTAATGCTCCTTTTAGGGGGTTCTTGGTGGCACTAGTGGTAAAGAACTCACCTACCAATGCAGGAGACATACAAGATGTGGGTTCGATCAGAAAGAACCCCTGAGTCAGAAAGAACCCCTGAAGGAGGACATGGCAAGCCACTCCAGTATTCTTGCCTGGAGAATCTCATGGACAGAGGAGCCTGGAGGGTTAAGGTTCATAGAATTGCAAGGAATCAGGCAAAACTGAGGTGACTTAGCATGCACGCTTTACGAAACTCTAGTTGTAATTCTCACATTATCTTAATATGCTAAATGAATTACAAAAATTGAAATTGGAATCACAAAGGCGACAAGGGAAACCAATGTGTCCCCCGAAGCTGCCTAAGCCCCATTTTCCCCCAAGTCATCTGGATTTTGTTTTAATAAATGTTCTTGTCTATGAGACTGCTTTTAATACTACTTTTGCTTCAATAGAATGCTGGTGTTCTTCTAGTGCACTCACACTGAGAGGAAGAAAGATGAAATAGCTGGGAAAGCATAAGTTTGAGGGAAGTTAATATAAACTGGTGTTCAAAAATCATTCAAAGATTTTTGAAATTTATTTTTAAAAACTGTATTTATTTAAGCTCCATGGCCTATATATTATAGGTAAATATTTCCTAGCTACTCCCGGGATGCCTGGATTTGAACTGACTGTTCTAGTTTGTATGTCACCCCACTTTTCTTCCCTATCCTCTTTAAAAGTATTAGGCGTCCTCAGTTGAGAAACAACTCAGGGAAACCAAGAAAACACCTCTAGTGAATGTCACTCTTTCATTCAGCTCACTTTATTAATCATTTTTGATGGTATGTATAGTGAGTTCTCTGTCCCTGGCTGTCCTGATTGAATTTCATGACCTCAGTTTTACAAGACACAGCCATCTCTGGTTCTGGATGACTCAGTTTCTCTCTGGGATGCGCAGAAGGATCAGCTCAGAGTATTGTTTCATCTCTCTGTTCTGAAGAGCTCTAAAACCTGCAGGCGAATGTAATATGAAACTTTGGCGAAGGTATTGTGACTCAAGCCAGGCTGGAGAGAAGACCTTGCTGGAAACCTCCCATGCCTTGGACAATATATATGTGAACTCGAATTCAAAGTTCTTTCCTATTTACAAAATATTGTTGTATTGTAAAACACTGTAACAACAATACTTGGAAAAGTTACTTAGATTGTCATCACCCTATAAAAACAACTCTTTTTATCTTGTCACAAACATAAATATTAATACTCCTCTATCTTTAAGTGGAATATTGCAGGCCCCCAAGAGAAAGCCTTTGTTTTACCTTATGCTTACCTCCCTCAACTTTTTACCTGAAAAAAATAGAGCTAATTCCAATAGTGAGAAGTGGATACTTTCCTAAGGATGTAGTAGGGAATTGAGGAAGAGGACTCGGATTGCATAATAGCATCTTCAATATTCTTGTCTCCTGCTCAAGGTTTCTTCTCTCTTCTGGTCCCTTCATCCCATCCCCGTATACTCCCGGCCCCCCGCCCCCCGCCCCCCCCCCCCCCACCGCCCACACCCCCCCACCGCCCACACCCCCCCACCCCCTGCCCCCAGCTAGCCTTAGCTTCTTGGCTCTTCTCCTTGGTTTTCACTTCCACCATGGCAAAATGATCAGCCATCTATTATTTTTCATATGTGTCCCTCTGGGATGTAATTTCATCTTCTCAAAGTAAATTTCATGCCTATCTTACTGCGTTCAGGCTACTATGAAAAAATGCCATCAACTGGGGCCTGGTAGGCTGCAGTCCATAGGGTCATGAAGAATCGGACATGACTGAGCGGCTTCACTCTCACTTTTCACTTTCATGCATTGGAGAAGGAAATGGCAACCCACTCCAGTGTTCTTGCCTGGAGAATCCCAGGGACGGGCAAGCCTGGTGGGCTGCCACCTATGGGGTCTCACAGAGTGGGACACGACTGAAGAGACTTAGCAGCAGCAGCAGCAGGATGACTTCTAACAACAGAAATTTATTTCTTAACAGTTCTGGAGGGCAGGAAGTCCAAGACCAAAACAATGGCATATTTGGTGTCTGGTGAAGCCCTTCTTCCTGGTTCATAGATGGCAGCTTCTCTCTGTAATTCACACTGGGGGAGGGAGCTAGGAAGCTGTCTGTGGTCCTTTTTATAAGGATACTTATTCCTTTCATGAGGGCTCCATCCTCATGGCCTAATCACTTCCCAAAAGTCCTATCACCAAATACCATTATACTGGGGATTAGGCTTCAACATAAAAATTTTGGGAAGGAAACATAAACATCCAGTCCACAGATATACCGTTGACAAAATCTATTTCTATCTGGCAGGCTTCAATGGGCTGTTTCTCAAACCCTTTCCTGGAAGTGGCCAAACGATTGTGTGTTTAGGCTGTGGGAGGTGATGGTGAGTATTTGAGATCTAGAGGTGGAAAAGGGACCTTCAGCTGAAGTTTATTTAGGCCATTGTATCTCACTCACATATGGTACAATACTCACTTTAGTATTTGAAGTAAAAGAGAAGGAAGGAGAGGAAAGAAGGGAAGAAAGGGAAGAAAGGGAAGGAAACAGAAAGAGCATTTTTTTCCACTGGGTGGTTTTTTCAGCAGTCCACAGCTCTTTTGGTATCCACTACCTTCATTTATGGCACATCGATTTTTTAAAATAACTTTCTGAGGTCCTTTTTATAATTCCCAGGCAAATATGCTTTCAGTTGTACCAAGTCCTCTTCAGTTCAACATCTAGATTTCCCATTGTCAATTACCTTCTCTCTCATGCTTTTTGTCTCATCAGGAAGTCTAGTTTCATCTGGATGTCACGAGCACATGTGTTTAAGCTAACATGTGCTAATGTGTGGAGAGTGGAGAGACATTTACCCTTTCAAGAAGAATTTGTGTTTTAAGGAAAGATATAAGCCAGAGGAAGATCTTTTGGGGAGGATTCTATAGTATAATTCTATGGTGTAATAACTGAAGTGTAAAAAACCCAAACAAATGAGGAGGTATTTTGGGCATGCAGGACAATATTTAAGCAAGAAGTTCTGTTTGGCAATCTGGATTCAGGGTCCATTCACTGTCTTCACAACTGCTTCTCTTACTCACTCTTCTGAATGTAAGGATTGTCTAAAAGAATTTCTCCTACCTGTACTCCTCCTTTTTCACATGTTATAATAGCTTACCTGGCAACAGTTCTGGGACTTTTCTACGGGGGCACTGGTATGTCCAGCTGGAGGGAGAAAGGTTGAGATAGGATTCAGGGAATGAAATTTGTGGATCATCAGTAAGTGCTATTTCTCTAAGTCAAAACTGTTTCAACTGAGAAGCAACATTATTTGACACCTGGTCAGAAATTTCAGTAATGTACCTTTTAAATTATAAAAGTAATATGTGACTATTATAATCAATTTAAACAAAAAATTTAAATGGGAAATACATGAGTTTAAAAGTGATAATTCTCTTTCCTCATCTCTATTTCCATTGTGCAGGGGCAACTACTACTAGTAATTTGGGGTATAACTCTCCATACTTTTATCCATGCTCAGCTAATTTTGGCTCTGCACAATTCTGACATTTAGCTTTTCTAGGAGAAGGCAATGGCACCCTACTCCAGTACTCTTGCCTGGAAAATCCCATGGATGGAGGAGCCTGGTAGGCTGCAGTCCATGGGGTCACTAAGAGTCGGACAGGACTGAGTGACTTCACTTCACTTTCACTTTTCACTTTCATGCATTGGAGAAGGAAATGGCAACCCACTCCAGTATTCTTGCCTGGAGAATCCCAGGGATGGGGGACCCTGGTGGGCTGCCCTCTGTGGGGTCGCACAGAGTCGGACACGACTGAAATGATTTAGATGCAGCAGCATTCTCATAGGCTATCTTGTATCAAAAGTTAAGTCAGATTTACATCTGGGCTATGGCAGACAGTGTTTAATAAAGGACACAGGGCTGTCAAAATGAGCATTTTTCATAACATTATTTTTGAGAATCAGTATTGAACATTTTGTTCTTTATACCCATATGATAGTTCATTATCTTCCACAAAATTGTTACTTGCAAACATGACTATGCCTAAACTACTAGCTTATATGTTCCTGTTTTGTGTTTGTCATTTTTAGCTTGGAGTCTTTCTTCACGTTCCTTTTCTTTGCATTCTGATTATTTGGCAATGCATTTTAAATGGAGAAGTGGAATACTGGCTGGAGTACAAAACAAACTAAAAAGACTCTTAAATTCAGAAACTTCTATTCTTCTACCTATACTGATCAATGATTATTTTACACTTCTGTTTCGTCATTTATAAATGAGCATACATTCTGGACAAGTTTGCTATTTGATATACATTTAAAAATAATCCTTTAAGCCTTAAAACTATGATTGTCTTTCTTGCATTTTCTTTTCTACAGGTGGAATAATTCAAGTGATTTTTATGCCAGTTAACTCTCATCTTTGGGAGTTGTTAATTTGTTCAAATGCATCAGGATAATTTTTTTAAACATGAAATTTGCTTGAGAACAGAGCACAATTTTTTTTTTTTACTTACATTTTTGAGATGTTCTCTCTTTTAAAAAAACTGAATTTATTTGAATTGTATTGACTGTGCAACTGTTCTGCACTTCAGATACTATTTTTAAAGCCTAGGACTGGCAAAATCAGTGAAAATCAGTTACAGAAAAAGAATATTTAATGGCAATATTGGAAAGAAACTGAGCCCTGGGAGTGTTAGCATACTTTAAACTGGATGTGAGTCAGCCATGAAATGCTGTTATCAAAAAAAGGAATGCATAAATTAGGCAATTATCTATGCAAATCTGGCTTCAATATGTTGAATTTATGATAATTTTATTATACAGGATAAGGTAAGCAGTGTAATATAAAAATTGAGAAAGTAAATCCCGTTCAATTGTATATTTTCAACCCAGAGGTAAATAAACTCTGCAGAAGAAGCAAGCCTATTTGGAGATAACGGTAACATTGAAGAGGAAAACACTTTTTATCATGAATCGTAATTACTTGTGCAAAAAATTTACTGTATTCTATGTTTAAAACCACCAGGCTCCTCTGTACTTGGAATTCTCCAGGCAAAAATACTGGAGTGGGTAGCCATTCCCTTCTCCAGGGAATCTTCCTGACCTAGGGATCAAACCCAGGTCACCTGACAGCAAAGAGATCAAAGCAGTCAATCCTAAAGGAAATCAACCCTGAATATTCATTGGAAGGACTGATGCTGAAGCTGAAGCTCCAATACCTTGGCCACCTGATGCTGGGAGTCAACTCATTAGAAAAGACCCTGATACTGGGAAAGATTGAGGGCAGGAGAAGGGGGCCACCAGGGATGAGATGGTTGGATGGCATCACCGACTCAATGGACATAAATTTGAGCAAACTCCGGGAAGCAGTGAAGGACAGTGAAGCCTGGTGTGCTGCAGTTCATTGGGTTACAAAGAGTCAGACACTACTTAGCAGCTGAATAACAGCTAAGTTCTGTTAGGATCCAGGCCTTAAAAGCAATGCACTATTCATTGCTTTCCCCCCACCTTTCTCTAAGAACATCTTTCTTACATAATGAAGGTGGTAAATGTTATGTGCTTTTCTCTGAGAAAATGCCTCTATCAAGTTCTCCTTGTTTTGAAATTAACATTACTCTTTCCCACATACCAGAGTTAGGTCAGCTACTGTCTTGATTACCAGTGTGGTAGCTGCTTTCTTCTTTCTGTGTCTGTTTTGGCATTTTGGTGAGCAGTGGGGAAAGGCTCTGTGTAGGGTTGCTGAGGAAATGCACAAAGTACAGTATCCTGTACTCAGCATGGGCTTAATAAGTATTTATTGAAAGGATTACCAACCCTCTTGAGTCACACCCCAACAAGGGTCCTCCTGCTTGGTGTTATCTGAGCCAAGAGAATGAGACAGAGTTCTGTTTGGTAGCAAAAGAAAGCTTTATTCTTTTTTTCTATTTTTACATACTAATTTATTTTTTATTGAAACATAATTGCTTTACAATGTTGTGTTAGTTTCTGCTGTACAAAAAAGTGGATCAGCTATGTGTATATGTGTGTGTGTGTGTTCAATTGTGTCCAACTCTTTGTGACCTTGTGAACTATAGGCTGCTAGGCTTCTCTGTTTATGGGAATTTCCAGGCAGGAATACTGGAAGAGGTTGCCATTTCCTCTTCCAGGGTATCTTCTCAACAGAAAGATTGAACCATGTCTCTTGAGTCTCCTGTATTGGGGTAGATTCTTTACCACCAAGCCACCTGGAAAGTCCCTATGTATACATATAAGAAAGCTTTATTCTTCAATGAAAGAATAGGGAGATACGAGCTTGCATAACAGAGCACAGCTCTTCCCAATAGCCGGTGGGCGAGGCTGCCTTATAGGGTTCTCCTGGGTTGTGGGGAGAAGGGGCGAGTTCTTGTGGTTCAGGTGTGGCTCTGCTGGTCATGCCACACTTCAGACTGAGGTGCTCCGAGTGGCCGCTGTATGCAGAATATGCTGCTGCCATCTTGAATGAGGTGTCTACATAGAAGTCAGCTGTGGAAGTTTACCTCTGAGGCAACATGCACAAAGCTTCTGCACATGCCAGCTATAGGCAGATGAAACTGGACTAAGAAGAGGTTAGACTTTATCTTATCACTAACTACCGTCTTATTTTTCTCAGGAACTCAGCTGGTTTTTCTGGTGATGAGCAAATAACTGCATGAGCAAAATTAAGAGAGTAAAATCAGCTCATGCACAGCAAAGCAGGCTGCTAATTGCTTGGTGTGATTTGAAAGGCAGTATAAAGACTGCTTGGTCCCTTAATTTGGCAGATGTAACATAGTGCCTGGAATTCTCACCTTCGGTTTACAATTTTTTACTTTGTGTTTGGGCATTGAATACTGGGAGTAACTAAAATGGGAGTTATTCTGGAGATAAAACCTAGCGTCAACCAGTATGGCATGTTAGCTAATTTGTCATCAGTGTGAGAGCTTTAGAAAGAAAAATCTTTGATTTCTGAAGAAGAGGGATGAGGAATGGAGGGGGAAAACGTTTAGAATCTGGAATGTTGGTTTTTCGAATCTTAGTAGCAGTGAGGAGAGGGCTGGTCAGGGGAGAGACACTCTCTGATAAGGGGGGCCAGCATAGAGAAGGTGGTTTTGGCTGTGGTGGTGGCAGGTGGAGGTATAGGGTCAACTGAGGAGAAGTTGGACCTCCTTTACAATTTAGTCCACATGTGAAAGAAAGAGAACTAGTTCAACCTACTCCCTTAGCTTTCTGTTTATGGCAAAGAGGGCTGAAAGGGGGGGAACATTTCTTCCAACTGGTTGTCTATTGAACTCTCCAGAGAATAGCTTAACTGTCACCCTGCTTGCCTTTGGAGCCTTGAGAAAATTTCCTTCCTTATGCTGGTTTTTCCATTCATGAGACCTTCATTCTGGGGGAAAGGAAGGGATTGTGAGAAGCATAAGAAGAGCAGATGAGAGTTAGATTTTGGTCATTCTAAAGGCGTGTGGGTGGGAGGGTTTTGTGTGTATTGCTCAGTCATGTCCAACTCTTTTCAACCCCATGGACTGTAGCCCGCCAGGCTCCTCTGTCCATGGGATTCTCCAGGCAAGAATATCGGAGTGGACTGCCATTCCCTTTTCCAAATAGGTGTGTGCTGCTGCTGCTAAGTCGCTTCAGTCGTGTCCAACTCTGTGCGACCCCATAGACGGGACCCCACCAGGCTCCTCCGTCCCTGGGATTCTCCAGGCAAGAACACTGGAGTGGGTTGCCATTTCCTTCTCCAGGAAATAGGTGTGTAGTGATATCTTATTGTTGTTCTAGTTCCTAACTACTTAAGGGTGCAGTTCAGTAATCAATATGTTCACATTGTTGTGCAGCCAAGCTCTAGAACTTTTTCATCTTCAAAACGGAAACTCTATACCCATCAAACAACTACTTTCCATTTCCTCCTCCCCCTACCAACTGACAACAACCATTCTACTTCTTTTTTAAAGTGTACAATTTAATGGTTTTTAGTATAGAATTGTGCAGCCATTACCACTATTAATTTTAGAAAATTTTCATCACCTAAAAAAAATATGACCTTTAATGATCATGCTTCGATCATACCATCTGACTCCCCCATCCCAGTTGTGGCCAACCACTAATGTCTTGTGTCTTTATAGATTTGCTTTTTCTGAACATTTTATACCAGTATGTGAACTCTTGTGACTGGCTTCTTTTGCTTAGCACAGTGTTTTCCAGTTTCATCCATTTTGTAGCAAGTATGAAATAATATACATTTTGTTTCTATGAATTTGAATGCTTTTGATACTTCATATAACATAATGTTTTGTTTTGGTTTTTTGAGTGTATGCCTGGCTTATTTCACTTAGCATAACATCCGCAAGATTTATTTATTTGTGTCAGAATTTTCTTTGTTTTCAAGTCTGAGTAATATTCCATTATATATGTATATCACATTTTGTTTATCCATTCATCTGTCAATGGACACTTCGGTTGTTTCCATCTCTTGACTATTGTGAATAGGGGTGTACAAATATTTCTTTGAGATGCTGCTTTTTGTTCTTTTAGGTATATACCTAAAAGTGGAATTGTCAGATTATTTTGTAGTTACATTTATACTTTTTTGAGGAACTATCATAGTGTTTTTACATAGTAGCTGCACTGTTTTACATTCCAACCAACAGAGAAGAGGGGCTTCAATTTTTCTGTAGCCTTGCCAACATTTATATTCTGATTGTTTTGAAGTTTGGTTTTGTTTTGATAGCAGCTCTAGCAATGACTTTTAAAGGTCCCTTTCACCAAACTATCGCCTTTTCTTTACAGATGTGGAGATTGTAGTTCAAAGGAGCAGTGATTCCCGTTAACAGTAGCTAAACGATTGAACTCAGGTTTTTAGAACCTAAGTACAAGGGTTTATATACTATAGAAGGATTCTCACAATACATCAGACAAAGCTATTAGAAATGGCAATCATGAGGATCTTAAAATAAGAGAGATGAGACATTAGAAGCATGATGGAGGAGGTTTCTATTCTTTAGCGTTATGTTTGTGTTTGCAAGGATGAGAATCTGTTGATAGTAATAGTGCCAAGGGGAGGAAATTTTTTAAAAAAATTAGCTACAGGAACAGTAATGCTTGACCCTCATCAATATGCTCAAATTAGCATTATCTGATTTACATTGGTATCAGCCCAGGTGTGTAGAAGAGCAGCAGGACTATCTCAGATCATTACAAAACTGGAGACTTGTCTTCTGTCTTTCTCTGAGGATTTTCAAATAAACAGTAATTATAATGGTAACAATTTAGGAATTGCTGATTACATGATTTCACTAAACCTGTCATTATCTGTAAATATTTCATGAAAAATAGAAATACAGTGCTTTTGGTAGCTTCATGAAGGTATTTTTTTTTCTTTGAAGAAAAAAACCCATTAACTATGTTCCTTGTATACTTTCCAGGTCAGGCAAATACTACTTCATGAGCAGAGAATTATATCTACAGGTTCACATATCATTGTTATTCCTTATGGCTGTATATTTTGGGTACAGTGTTGCAGAAACTGCTAAATGTTTATTTGATGACAGACTTTCTCTCTTGCACTGTGCAGAGAAATAAGATGTGATGATATAAGTGTAATGTAGTGCTCTGCAAAGTACAAAATCCTGCAGTTTCTTTGTTTTCTTCCTGCTTGGTATGCAAAATACTTCTAAGCATTCTGAAAAAAATACAGATCATGGAGAATTTAAACCACTGGACACTGTGAGAACATTGTGTGGGGGGAACAGTGACAGCCTGGTGTTTGGTTCACACTTAACATTTCTTTATTCTATTACCCCAATTTTATGGATGATAAGTGTGAAGAAGAGAGAAGTCAAGAGAAGACAATGTCAAACAAATCACAGAAATGATCACACATTAAATTTATTCACATAGGAAATATTTACTAAATATCTATTATGTGCCAGGGTATAGTATTAGACACACATGGGAATGATATAGATGAAAAAGACACCATTCTTAATTTCAAGGACCTTAGAAATACTCTCTGTGATGTGCTCTCAAACATCAGAATCACATGGAAGTCTTATTCACACAGAGGTTGCCGGATACTACCCTTTATTTTCTGATTCAGTAGATATCGGCAGTGGTTGGGGAGCAAACATTTGCATTTCTAAAATGTTCTTAGAGGGTGTTGATGCTGCTGGTCCTGGGACCACCCTTTGCAAACCATCATTATAATGGAACTTTTGTGTCAGCAAAAGGAAATTCTAAATTTAGAAATTTTTACTTGTAAAAGCCTCCTTTGATTATATGTAATAAAAATATTGAGATTTGGGACTTTTCTGGTGGTCCAGTGGTTAAGACTCTGTGCCCCTAATGCAGGGGGATCCAGGTTCGACCCTTGGTCAAGGAACTGATCCCGCAGCCACAGCTAAGAGTTTTCATCCTGCAGTGAAGATCCTGTGTCCTGCAGCTAAGACCCACTGCAGCCAAATAAATCAATAATTTTTTAAAAATACTGAGGCTTTACACAGCCAAGTGAGGCTGTGCAATTAACATTGTCTATAAAAGTGAACTGAAAATGTTTATGTTTCTGACATAGCTATATTCATGTCTATACATCTCTATTTTTCTGTATACATGTGTATTTCTTTTTTTAAGAAAAGATATGAAGAAAAGGTACCCAGTGAACCAATTTTGGAGATCTTGAAACATATTTAGTGTATTATCAACAAAAAGAGATACCTAGTAAGGTACATGAGATATAAGTAAAAACATTTAGGAAAAAAGCTTCAAATTAATGAAATGTACAACCCCCTACCCCTACTAAAAGCTCATATCCCAGTGAAGCCTCACGAATGTTATAGAAATAAAGAAGGAAAAAACCCTTAATGATTGTCCTGTTACATTAAAAACAAAATAACAGAGAACAAAATAATTGGTATGTACTTTGATATAATACAAAAGTGGTTGTGTTTTACTTTAAGAAAATGACCCAATTTTCCAAGGATTGGCTCCTTGAAGGAATCTTCTTGGTTGTTTAATGATGAAAATAATATAATGATAAGTTAGTAATGATAGATACACTTCTTTATGTAACTCTACATACACATGGTACAAAGTACAAGCAATGACTTGAGGTTATCAGACAAGAAAGATTTGAATGTGATGCAAACAAGTATAGAAATAGCAGAAGTGGTTAAAAGTGAGCTAAAGATGGGTTATGTATTATGTGACATCCTTTTTCTGATGTTCTCAAAGAATATTAACATGTAAAACACTGATTTGCACTTGCAGTGCTATTGAGAGGAAGTAGGAAGGCATCATTGCCTATTTTGCTGCATGTTTAAGATGGATATAGAGAGATGTGAAGTTTTCCTGATGCTCCCAAGGCTTGATACTTAAGAGTTAGGATAAGTACACAGGATCATTACTTTTACTGGCTTGTTCATTTTGCTGTTTTAATTTTAGTCTAGCTTTAAACACCAGATCACATATTTTTTTTTTTAAATATAAGATTTGTAACAGCCTTTGTTTTGGAAGGAATTTCCAGGGATTTAAACTTGTTAATTTCTTCATAGCTTAGTTCATCTTCTGTGTAGGCGTAGCAGGCAGTTGCTCTTAGTGTGATTCAAGTTTCACCACTGGAGTGTCATCTTTATTAAATCTCTCTCTCAGTGGCATGCTAGCGAACTAGTTCCTATTTCTGCCTGATGCTTTTGCCAGCGGAGTCAGTATTATAGAATGGTGACATGGGACGGCTCTGGAATCAAATTGTTGTGGTTCAAATTTCAGCTCCACTAATACATTAGGTTTGTGACCTTGAAACAGTCTTTTAATGCTTCTAAACCTGAGGTTCCCAATCTGTAATTGGACTTTAGCAGGAGCTGGGCCTGAATTGCTATGAGGGTCAAGGAACTGTAATAAAGTCATTCTGGAACCAGGTCAATCTCTAAAGGAAAGAATCTCTCCTGGAACACAGCTGGAGTTTTGTTTGACTCTATAATTGGAGAGTTGACCAATTATAGATCAAGCTAGAATCATCTAAAGCTTGGACAAATATGTGTAGAGTGTTCAATTTTAAGCTGTTCTGCCACTTTGGCAAGTTTTTCTGGATAGAGGGCACTCTGGCATTCTGTGAGGATAGTCCATTTGTTTAGATAGCAAGTTTCTCAAACAGGAAATTATCTTAAGCTAACCTAATAGGACATTACAATGGGTTCTGGAGTTTCTTGAGGTGCTTTGAGGTATTCCTATAGTTCTTTGTAGTTGTGTACAACTAATGGCAATGACTAATCTAGGAGTGTATAACCACTGAACAGAAAAGGAAGTTGTACTGGTCTTGAGGCAGAGGATACATTTCAGATTGTAATGAGAAGATAGAAGCCAACTGTAGCTTTAAGTTTGAGTTTATAATGTGAGCGATAGGAATGACAGGGAAATAGGGAATTTAGAGGAAAATTCCTGTGAATTTTTATATTGAAGAATAAAGCTGTTAGTCTATATAAAAGTAAGCTTATTTTATCTCCTAATTAACAACATCTAAGTTAGAGTTTGCATATTATTATGCTAATTCTTAGGATGCACAAAAAAATAAATCAAAGGCTTTTTGAGGGTTTAATTTTTCTAACCAAGTTATAGAAAAGCACAGTAGGACATTCTTCACTTCTCACTTGACTTTTGTATCATGCTCATAAAGAGAGTTATTTTTGCAAAATATTCAAGGGCTTCTTCAAAGCCTCTTTTGAAGGATTTGCTTTGTCATCAGATCTTTATTTCTCAGTGACTTATCTGCTTTCTAATTTCACCTTTATGGACTTCAAGAAATCCTGCACCTTTTGTAAGATTTTCAATTTCACTGATAATTATATCATAATTTTTATAAGAAAATGACAAAGATATGAAAATGGTGCTTAGGATAAAAGCTAGTGTGAAGCAGGAAAAGATTTTTGAGTATGAATTAATTTTATGTGTGGGAGTTCCTTAGCAAATATTCTTCTGTCATAATAGTTTTGCTTGCCTATGAAACCTTGTAAGTCAGAGCTGGAAGAATACCTATATGGATAGAATACCTACATGGATGAAAAGAATGGCCTGTGTAATTTTGTTATCTACTCAAGGCAGGAATCTTATGGCTTTGTCTTTCCAAATGTGTTACTGACAATAGAAGCACCCACATTACTTTAATATTGATTCCAACCTATTAGCTCTACTTTCTAGAATTGGGATTTGCAGATTTGATGATTCTCTTCTCAAACCAAAGATTTCTAAAAGTAAGAGGATAACTACATTCATAGAGTAGTGCTCCAAATTCCAAGTTGTAATTTTTGGACATCTATCGTGAAGGTGATATGTCTTCAGAAAGTGAGGACATCCATCCAGAGTAATTCTTAAAATGGCAAATCTGTCCAGTGGCCACATTGCTCTGGGGGCCAAGAGTTCCCTCCTCTAAAATAATGGGCTTGAGACATTTGGTCAGGGCATACTCCACTTGGGCTTATGAAGTAAGCATTTGTCCCTGTTTGTTCCTTTTTCTCTGCCAGGAAACTAAGAAAGAACTCTCATAAATGTAGACTTCAATGGTTCTTGTAGAGGCTGGATGCTGGGGGTCTAAGCAGAAGTCCTGACTATGGTTATCCTCTTATCTGGGTGTGGTGAATAAAAGCCACCTCAAAACTGGCTTAGTCATTATTCCTAAAATGAGCTCATTGCAGAGGTTTCTTTCTCATTTAGTCTGGGTCCACTGGCAGAATGGATTTTGCTAGAGTCTGTCCTCTTCCATGGGCATTTGAACAATAGTTTTAGCTTAGTGCCAACATTCTTATAGAGGGCTCTCCTAAAGCATATAGTAGGGAAACACAGGATAATTCTCAAAGTGCATGTGAGAGCATAATTGACATTTTAGACGAGATAATTCTTTGTTGTATAAATTGTCCTGTGCAGTGCAGAGTGTTTAGCATCAGTCCTAATTTCTGTTCACTAAATGCCTACAGATGCTTTTAGTTATGACAATAAGAGATGTCTGTGTTGTTGTTCAGTTGCTCAGTCACATCTGGCTCTTGGCGAGCCATGGACTGCAGCATGCCAGGCCTCCCTGTCCTTCACTGCCTCCCGGAGCTTGCTCAAAGCCATGTCCATTGAGTGGGTGATGCCATCCAACCATCTTACCCTCTTCTCCCACCTTCAGTCTTTCCCAGCATCAGGGTCTTTTCTAACGAATTAGCTCTTCGCATCAGGTGGCCAAAGTATTGGAGCTTCAGCTTCAGCAGCAGTCCTTCCAATGAATATTCAGGGTTGACATCCTTTAGGATTGACTGGTTTGATCTTCTTGCAGTCCAAGGGACTCTCAAGAGTCTTCTCCAACACCACAGTGCAAAATCATCAGTTCTTCGACACTCAGTCTTCTTTATGGTCCAACTTTCACATCCATACGTGACTACTGGAAAAACCATAGCTTTGACTAGATGGACACCTTTGTCAGCAAATTATGTCTCTGCTTTTTAATATGCTGTCTAGGTTGGTCATAGCTTTTCTTCCAAGGGGCAAGGGTCTTTTAATTTCATGGCTGCAGTCATGTCATATGCAGTGATTTTGGAGCTCAAGAAAATAGTCTCTCACTGTTTCCATTGTTTTCCCATCTATTTGCCGTGAAATGATGACACCAGATGCCATGAGCTTAGTTTTTTGAATGTTGAGTTTTAAGCCAGCTTTTTCACTCTCCTCTTTCACTTTCATCAAGAGAGATGTCTCTAGACATTGCCAAGTGCCTCTTTGGTGGAAAATGGCTGCTGGCTGAGTTCCAATCCAGACCAATATTGGGAAATCCTATTGACTGTATCTTCAAAATGTATTCAAAATTCAACCACCTCTCATCACTTCCGTTTTCTATCTTTGTTCAAGCCATCATCCTCCTTTGTTTGGATTACTGCAATAATTTCCTCATTAGACTTCCAACATCTGTCCCCCCCTTCTGCTCTTAACATTTCAATGTCTTCTCAATGCATCATCCAGACTGATCTTTTAGAAACATGCCTGTTTATATCAGCGCTTACCTGCTCATAACCCTCCAGTGACTCCCCATTTCCTTTAGAGTAAAATGGTCAACTGAGTGAGCTTAGGACCTGTTGATACATTGCTACCACTGGCTGAACCAGGGATCTACACAGGAGCTGGCCATATGACAGCCAATTGCTCTTGGCAAAACTCAAGAGCTTTCTAAAAGTTTTTCATGAAGTTGTCTTCAAAGCCAGTTTAATCAGACAAGAACATCACCCTCATTCCTTATAGTCAGATACTTTTTCTCCCAGGTTTTTTCCCAGTCTGATCATCAGCCCATATACTAGACTATGGATAACACTTATCTCTATCCAAAAATTCAAGTCCACATGTGAAGGATGAAGTTTTACTATCACTAAGTTCATTTAAAATAAAGCAGTAGATTCTAAAGGCAAAGCCACAAGAGGATTCCCCCAAATTGTTTTAAACAATGTCAAGATTGATGGAATAAAAGCAAAAATTCCTAAGGTAGCTATATAGAAGGAGATACTATTCATTTGTATTTTTAATTTTGAGGTATAATTAATAGGACGTTTCCTGTTTTATTCAAAATTGCCTCCTAGAATAGTTTAGCAATGTGACATCTTAAAATAATATTTTGTAAAATTTAAAGAATATGCCCTAGAAATGTGAAAAGTAAGATAAAAATTAAACAGTAAGGTAAATCAAGAGGTAGAACACCTCAATTACAAGTGAACCAAGAAACTTTTCCCCCCAGATCAACATGAAGAAGATCCTATGAAAAGAGCAAAAATAAAGGATGGTTAAAGGTAAAAAATTTACCCCCCAAACCCTTACTTTGATTTTAAAAGATGTCGTCAGTCTTTTAGAGCCCAGAAATACTGAAAACCCCCTCACTACAGCTTGGGAAATCGCATTTGGTGTTGCTAGTCTGCTTTCGGTCTAGTGTTTTCATATGGGAAAAATAGAACTAATTGGATTATTTTCAACCAGAAATAAAGGAACATAAATTCTAAAATAATATGTAAGAATTGATACAAAATGATAAAAGTGTTTGACAAGTTCTAAACGGGAATGCAGATAAGAAAACATCCTATTGCTCTATGCAATTGGGGTGAAGTCAAGCAAAGTAAATTTGAAAGTCAACTATCACAGAGAATATTTTGATGACAAGTGGTAATGTTCCATTGCATAGCAAGAGCCCTTCAAAATATGAGAATTTGAATGTAAATTGGAAATACTCAGAGAGGTTCTCAAAGGTACAATCCTTGTCTTGTGAGAGAGCTATAATTCCTGTTTATTTTTTCTCTTTGACATAAGCTATTGACTTTTTCAAGGATTTTGTGAATTATCATTAAAATATGTATTTCTTTTACTGCGTACTTTTTGGCCGTTATACTTCTCTAGGGAGAGAATACAATAATTTGACAGCATGTTGGCTCTTACACTGAACTTTAATCTCCTGTTAGTAAGTCCACTTTTTCTCCAGGCTTTTGGCTTGGGATAACTTTTTTGCTGCCACAGAAAATAGTGCCATCTTTCATAGACATTTGCAAAAGTAAATTTACTCTAATAACATGCTAAAAACTTGATTTTTAAATACAGAGATACAATATAATAAGAGACATGGCTAATAAAATCATTTAAGTGCATTCATTAATAAAGACACAATTTCCCATACTAGAGATGGCTTAAGTGGTGGTTATGGTCTCCAACTACCCAGCCATGCTTATTTAATTTAAAATGCAGTTGAAACTGAATGTTCTATAAATCAGATACATTATGGGTTAATAGGGCCTTTGGGGAGGTTGAGATTGGAGGCAGTGAGAGGAATAGTCAGGGAATTTGACAGACACTGTAAATTATTTCTAAGGTAATTGATTTCCAAGTCAGACTTCAGGATGCCAAGACTGCAACTAAAATATGTTCTGGGAAACTGAGAGATTGAGAGAGGGCAAAAAGGAAGAATAGGAGATAGAATTTTCTTCTCATCAGGCCACATGTGGCAGTGCAAGTGTGTCCCAAACTAAACTCTCTCATCAGATTACCCAGTATGAAGAGGGCTCATCTAACCTCAGCTCCAGAAAAGTCACCAGGAGAGGATTCTCTCTCTTCTTTCAACCTCGTTCCCCAGAAATCACTGCTTAAAATTGTTGAGAGACAATTATTCATGAGTCTTGCATTTCTGCACCTCTTACAAAGCAAGGCAGTGACTACTTTTTGTTCTCAACTATGTTTTCAAGGATGTTTGTTAAAAGGAAAGACTTGGAAGATGGAGATATTGTCTCCTCCAAAGGAAAGGGTAGGATTGTTTATAGTAGGAAGGTAAAGATAGTATCTCTCTCTGGAGCAATGGGCAGGAACTCTCACAAACACAAGATTTGTGTTCCCTAAGGTCAGGGTACCTCTGTTTTTATTAAATGCTATGGGAATGGTGGGTCTGGGTATCAGTGCAAATTCTAAGTCTAGTTATTGCCATTGCTTTGAGTAATAACTTGTCCTTTATCTCTGATCCAGGGTTTCATGTCTTCTACCAATACCCATAAAACTGGCAGGCTAACTTGTTAACTTGCAAGTAGCTTGTATGTTAGTTTGTGGCAGGCTAATTTATTAGTTGGCTGCTTTTTAATAAAAGCAGCATATTTTGCTTAGATTCTGATATATATATATATTATACATGTATATAAATCTATAAAACTAAATATACCACCTATTTTTTACAGATGAAACTCTGCTTGTTTATATATACTGATTTAACATAATGAACAAGATATTTCGTGAAAAGAGAGACATGATTGATTAAAAAAGTCATTAACCATGACTGTTAATATTTATGCTATTCAAAATTTTATTTTCATTTTAATCCATAAAGTTTTAAAAATTTTTTCTTTATATTTAATTGAAGGATAATTGCTTTACAATATTGACATTATAATACATAAAGTTTTGTACATACATTTCTATAGTTTTAAAGCTGTTTGTTGTATTTTTTTCCTAAGTATTTGTACAAAAGAAAAATAGATTCTGTTATTATTCTAAATTTGCTCAATGGTCCAAAGGACAAACTCAACTAAACTCACTTTTCTACCATAAAAACTTTTGAATTTACTCTGTTGCTGGGAAGCATATTGTTCTGAATTTCCTATTGTTTGTGGCAGAGTATGGCTCAGTCCTGGTTAGGTGTGGCTGAAGGTAGAGCCTGAGATAACTTTAGGGGTCAACAAAAAAGTAAGACCTGCATTTTATAGCTTTAAATATATTTTATTATTAGATTTAAATGTAGATTTAGATTTTGGGGGAGTGGTGTGTTCTCAATACATATTCATTCATTCACTAAACTACTTTATAGTTTATATTAGAGAATGAGAAAGCTCTCTTAATTATTGAAACAGCCTTTTTCTCAGGATCTACCAGCTTCTGGTACAGACAAGCTATACAGTAGATGCAGCTGCTTCTCTTACTTTTTAGTGACCTAATTATTTTTTTCCAGTGCCTTGAACATGGCAGGATAGAGAAGGATACTGAATTGAATATAAGTATACTGTTTTTCTTTAAGACTATCGTAGAAAGTAAAATTAGGAATTGACCCAGGAATTGACCCAGTGAATAAAACAGGACAGTAGCACGTGCCCTTTCGCTTTGTAAATATGGACAAAAAACGATTTTTGTTAAACAGGCCATTCCTTAATTAACAACCTGAAGCTTTCAAAGATTTCTATGATATATATGTACATTAAGATCGTTGGGCTCCCTGGTGGCTCAGCAGTAAAGAATCTGCCTGCCAATGTAGGAAACACTGGTTCGATCCCTGGATATCCAGAAAGATTCCCTGGAGAAGGTATTGGCAACCCACTCTAGTATTCTTGCCTGGGAAATCCCATGAACAGAGGAGCCTAGCAGGCTACAGTCCATGGGGTCACAAAACAGCTGGGCATGACTTAGCCACTAAACAACACCAACATTAGGATCTTTAAAAGATTAGATAATTAGAATTGTCAGGATAATAATCACTTTACTTTAGCGGGTGTTCTGCCAGATAAACTAGACAGATTTGACACAAAGTTATAACAGCAAATAAATTGAAACATCATTTAAAATACTTGTCTTCACTCACACTTTGGAGCTCAAGTTTGGTCCTTCAAATTAAATATCCACATATTTAATTATTTAGTAGGAGGATAAAACCAATTCTCAAAACATTTAATAATAAAAATAAACTGACAGAAAATATCTGACAAACAAATGTTAACTCATTTCTGCATTATCTCATTTAATAGTCACAATTATTATTATTTCTGTATTATAGATGAGGAAAGTAAGACTTACAGAAATTAAGTAACTTGCCTGAGTTTACATAGATAGAAAGTGGTAGAATTTTAATTCAGTACAGATAATTCTTATAGCCAGAAAATGATAGCATTTTTCAATGAAAATGAAAATGCCATTGTTTTTAACAGTACAGTCCGGCACTTGATATTATCTCAGAAACCAAAATTCTGAAGAAGAAATTTGCATTTCTTTTGTTTTATCCAATTCAGCCTTAAGGTGGAACTACCATGAAAAAGAAAACAAAACAAATTATGCATATGTTGGGAATAGCTTGTCAGAAACCCGTTAACTTACAACTATGGAGATTTTAACCACTAAGGGTATGAGGTTAAAGCTATCACTTAAAATAATTGCACATGTCTCCCTTGGGAGAAAAGTAACTCAATCCTAAAACTACAAAACTAAGACTACAAACTCTACAGCTAGATAGTATACACTTCAGCAGCACTAATCAATTAAACCTCATAATCCCACTGAAATTGAGTTCTAACTTGCCTGAGAGGACACACCAGTGGACATCTATAATCTTCAACTGCAGATGCCCCAGTAGGTTTCTATCCTGGGCAGCTGTGCGGCTGCTGCTATTCCTATTAGCTGCCTGGTCAGCGCCAGCCAGCAGGGTTCTAGATTACTCAGGTCTGAGCAACCTAAAGTGCCAGTGTTGCTCAGGAGATAAAGTATTTGCTTTTGGTTCTGCTCTAACTTCTCTGCCAGCATTTCTGTAAGGTGGATAATCTCTCCAAACACAATAACTTTGTTCAATCAATCATACCCAAGGGTGGCCTTGAGTATAGTTAAAGCGCAGGGAACTCTGCTCAATATTCTGCAATAACCTAAATGGGGAAAGAATTTGAAAAAGGACTAGAAAAATACACACTAACAAAAGCCACATGGAGAAATAAAGATCTCAATAAAATACATGAGAAATTAAAAAAATAAAAAGAAGGTAACTGCTTCTATGGTATGATACACAAGACCCTCAATAAAGGACTTTGCTATACCTTACAAAGTCTCTCACTCCCCATCCAATTTCTAGGGATTAAAGGTCTGTCTAGTCAAGGCTATGGTTTTTCCAGTGGTCATGTATGGATGCAAGAGTTGGACTGTGAAGAAAGCTGAGCGCTGAAGAACTGATGCTTTTGAACTGTGGTGTTGGAGAAGACTCTTGAGAGTCCCTTGGACTGCAAGGAGATCCAGCCAGTTCATCCTAAAGGAGATCAGTCCTGGGTGTTCTTTGGAAGGAATGATGCTAAAGCTGAAACTCTAGTACTTTGGCCACCTCATGCAAAGAGTTGACTCATTGGAAAAGACTCATGCTGGGAGGGATTAGGGGCAGGAGGAAAAGGGGATGACAGAGGATGAGATGGCTGGATGGCATCACTGACTCGATGGACGTGAGTTTGAGTGAACTCTGGGAAATGGTGAAGGACAGGGAGGCCTGGCATGCTGCAATTCATGGCGTCGCAGAGTCGGACACAACTGAGTGACTGAACTGAAATTAACTGAACCTCCTACAAAACTGGCATGCCTAGAAGGTCTCAAATTACTTTATTAAAAAGGATTTAAATAATTTGGGGGACACAGTCATCTTCTCTAGATGAAATTAAAACTTCTGTTCACTCTTTGATTTTTTAGTTTTTATAATTCCTTGTTAATCAACATCAACCTGTACTGTACTTGACTAAGCCATTTTTCCCACAGTTGAGAACTTCTTCACAACCAAACTGCCCTTGCCTCATAGGGTATAATCTTCAAACCTATTAAGGACTACCCATTACCCTCATTATACCAGCAGCCAGCTCTGAATGCATGTACCCACTCTTACTCTGTCTGAGGCATCGTTAAAGGCAATTGTAATAGAAGAGCCATCGCCTCCAATTCAGCCAAATGATATTAAAGCTAGTGTGTACAACTCTAATCTCTCTAACTGTGGTAGTTTCCAACCTTTGTTTTCATCAGAACTGTTTCTGGTTCAAACAAAATTTCACCTAGAACCTCAGTATTGATTGACATGTTCAATAACTATTAAGCACTTATTATGTGACAAGCACTGAATATTTGCCTTAGTGAGTGGAAATGCCATCATCCACCAAATAAGTCTGGACCAAAGTGTAGGAGTCATCCCTGATTCCTCTTTCCTTCACTGCATGCATTCTGTCCATCAGCACTGTTACCTCTGCTCTCTATCTCCAGCTCTGCTATCTTCATTTTTCCACTTCACATGGTTCAAGTCATTGTTATCTCCCGTAACAATGCCAGGATACACCTCCTTGCTGATTCTGTTCTTGCTCACCTATTATCTATTCTACATATAGGTGGAAAGATAATCTAATGTTTCAGCATGATCTACAATGCTCTGTATGAACTGTCCTCTGCCTACCGTTCCCATTTTGTCTCATCCTTGTCATTTATGAAGCTCTAGGCACAGTGAACTTCTTTATGCTTCTTTATGTCAAAGATATTCCTGATCTGGGTTCTTTGCACTTTGTTTTCTCTTTCTGGAGTGCTCCCCAGGACCACTCATGGCTGTCTCTTTCATATGTCAATAATTTTCATCTCAAATCATGTTACTTCCTTAGAGAGGTCTTCCCCACCAGACCACTTAAATTAACCCTCCAACCCTTAGGCAGAAAGTGAAGAAGAACTAAAGAGCCTCTCAATGAAAGTGAAAGAGGAGAGTGAAAAAGTTGGCTTAAAACTCAACATTCAGAAAACGAAGATCACGGCATCTGGTTCCATCACATTATGGCAAACAGATGGGGAAACAATGGAAACAGTGACAGACTTTATTTCTTGGGCCCCAAAATCACTGCAGGTGGTGACTGCAGCCATGAAATTAAAAGATGCTTGCTCCTTGGAAGAAAAATTATGACCAACCTAGACAGCATATTAAAAAGCAGAGACATTACCTTGCCAACAAGGGTCCGTCTAGTCAAAGCTATGGTTTTTCCAGTAGTCATGTATGGATATGAGAGTTGAATGATAAGTAAGCTGAGAGTCAAAGAATTGATACTTTTGAACTGTGGTGTTGGAGAAGACTCTTGAGAGTCCCTTGAACTGCAAGGAGATCAAACTAGTCAATCCTAAAGGAAATCAATCCTGTATATTTATTGGAGAGACCAATGCTGAAGCTGAAGCTCCGATACTTTGGCCACCTGATGGGAAGAGCTGACTCTTTGGAAAAGACCCTCATGTTGGGAAAGATTGAAGGCAGGAGGAGAAGGGGATGACAGAGGCTAACATGGTTGGATGCATCATTGACTCAATGGACATGAGTCTGAGCAGTCTCCAGGAGTTGGTGATGGACAGGGAAGCCTGGTGTGCTGCAGACCATGGGGTCACAAAGAGTCAGACATGACTGAGCAACTGAACTGACTGAAATGAACCCTTAGTCACTCTTCATCACATTCCCTTGTTTTATTTCCTTCAAATCATTGGGTACTGTCTGAACTATGATGCTCTCTTACTTGTGTACTTTTATTGTCTGTCTACCTCTCACTCTCCTATATGTAAACTCTTTTCATAACCTTGTCCTTTAAAATTGTTTTTGACATATAGCTGGTCCCGAATGGCTATCTGTTACAGACAGTGGGGAATAAAATGAAGTCCTTGTCTTGACAGAAATTTCAGTTAGACAAAAGAAGTAAATAATGAATAGATACAAACTGGCATCAGTTCAGTTCAGTTGCTCAGTCATGTCCGACTCTTTGTGACCCCATGGACTGCAGCACGCCAGGCCTCCCTGTCCATCACCAACTCCCGAAGTTCACTCAAAAAATGTCCATCGAGTCAGTGATGCCATCCAGCCATCTGTTCCTCTGTTGTCCCCTTCTCCTCCTGCCCTCAATCTTTCCCAGCATCAGGTTCTTTTCAAATGAATCAGGTCTTCTCATCAGGTGGACAAAGTATTGGAGTTTCAGCTTCAACATCAGTCCTTCCAATGAAGAACCAGGACTGATCTCCTTTAGGATGGACTGGTTGGATCTCCTCACAGTCCAAGGGGCTCTCAAGAGTCTTCTCCAACATCACAGTTCAAAAGCATCAATTCTTCGGTGCTCAGCTTTCTTCACAGTTCAACTCTCACACCCATACATGACCACTGGAAAAACCATAGCCTTGACTAGACTACTTTGTTGGCAAAGTAATGTCTCTGCTTTTTAATATGCTATCTAGGTTGGTCATAGCTTTCCTTCCAAGGAGTAAGCATCTTTTAATTTTATGGCTGCAGTCACCATCTGCAGTGATTTTGGAGCCCAGAAAAATAAAGTCTGACACTGTGTCCACTGTTTCCCCATCTATTTACCATGAAGTGATAGGACCAGATACCATGATCTTAGTTTTCTGAATGTTGAGCTTTAAGTCAATTTTTTCACTCTTCTCTTTCACTTTCATCAAGAAGCTCTTTAGTTCTTCCTCACTTTCTGCCATAAGCATGGTGTCATCTGCCTATCTGAGGTTATTGATATTTCTCCCAGCCATCTGGATTCCAGCTTGTGCTTCCTCCAGCCCAGCCTTTCTCATGATGTACTCTGCATATAAGTTAAATGCGCAGAGTGACAATATACAGCCTTGATGTACTCCTTTTCTTATTTGGAACCAGTCTGTTGTTCCATGTCCAGTTCTAACTGTTCCTTCTTGACCTGCATACAGGTTTCTCAAGAGGCAGGTCAGGTGGTCTGGTATTCCCATCTCTTTGAGAATTTTCCACAGTTTATTGTGATCCACACAGTCAAAGGCTTTGGCATAGTCAATAAAGCAGAAATAGATGTTTTTCTGGAACTCTCTTGCTTTTTCGATGATCCAGTAGATGTTGGCAATTTGATCTCTGGTTCCTCTGCCTTATAAAACCAGCTTGAACATCAGGAAGTTCACGGTTCACATATTGCTGAAGCCTGGCTTGGAGAATTTTCAGCATTACTTTGCTAGCGTGTGAGACGACTGCCATTGTGCAGTAGTTTGAGCATTCTTTGGCATTGCCTTTCTTTGGGATTGGAATGAAAACTGACCTTTTCCACTCCTGTGGCCACTGCTGAGTTTTCCAAATTTGCTGACATATTGAGTGCAGCACTTTCACAGTATCATCTTTCAGAATTTGAAACAGCTCAACTGGAATTCCATCACCTCCACTAGCTTTGTTTGTAGGGATGCTTCCTAAGGCCCACTTGACTTCACATTTCAGGATGTCTGGCTCTAGGTGAGGGATCACACCATCATTATTATGTGGGTCATGAAGATCTTTTTTGTATAGTTCTTGTGTGCATTCTTGCCGCTTCTTCTTAATATCTTCTGCTTCTGTTAGGTCCATACCATTTCTGTCCTTTATCGAGCCCATCTTTGCATGAAATGTTCCCTTGGTATCTCTAATTTTCTTGAAGAGATCTCTAGTCTTTCCCATTCTGTTCTTTTCCTCTATTTCTTTGCATTGATCACTGAGGAAGCATAGGTACCATAAAATAATAGAGTTCTCTGTGGTCAGAGACTGTGGTTCCACACAGGGAACATAGAGGAATTGAGCTGGAGGGAGTCAGCCATGTGGCTATCTGAGGCAAGAATACACAAGGTGAGGGAAAAGGTAAGGTTTTAATGTCTTTTGAGGCAAGCCTGGCCTCTTTGGAGCTAGCGTGAAATGGGCAGAGAGGAGAGTAATAGGAGATAATGGGTCACAGTGGAAGGGCTGTTTCTTTGAGCATTATAAAGTGAAAGTGATAATAAAAAGTGTTATTTATTTTATTTCACTCCTAGTAAAGTGAAAGTGAAGGTGTTAGTCATTTAAATGTGTCTGATGAGGACTGTAGCCCACCAGGCTCCTCTGTTCATGGAATTCTCCAGGCAAGAGTGCTAGAGTGGGTTGCCATTCCCTTCTCCAGTGGATCTTCCTGACCTAGGTATCAAATCCAGTTCTCCTGACTTGCAGGTGGATTCTTTACCATCTGAGCCACTAGGGAAGCCCTCAACTCCTAATAATTTAGACATTAAAACTCACATTTTCCTGAGCAGCACACCTGGCAGTTATTTCAGGCTTCATGGAAGGTTTTTCATAAGTAGTCTAATGGGTTCCGTTGAGGTTGATGTCACTCTGGATGATATTAAATTGTTCCGGTGTATCCAATCACAGTATATATAAAAACCCCCGAAAAGAATGCAAAATTGTGAAGAACAATCAGATCTTAATCATACTGGACTTCTCAGAAATGATTATCTTTTACTCTAACCCAGTCATTTAATCATATTGCTGATATTTTGAGTCAAAATGGGGGAGTTTAGTTCGATTATGACATTTGTGTCAAAGTAATCCGGTTGCTTTTGGCTACTTGCAGGCAAAGGGTGTGTATACCAGAAAAATAGTTTTATTCCAGTTTTCAGAAACACTTGTAATTTGGGGGGGACGTGGCTCAGATGGTAAAAGAAACTGCCTGCAATGCAGGACATCCGTGTTTGATCCATGGGTTGGGAAGATACCCTGGAAAAGGGCATAGCACCGCACTCCAGTGTCCTTGCCTGGAGAAGTCCATGGAATTGCAGAGTCAGACAGGACTGAGTGACTAGCACATTCTACTTCAGACAGTAAACTTTATGATAGATAAAATTATGATTTGAGTAGTGGGTACACAGAAATTAGGTAAAGCGTTGTTTTTTTACAGAGAACAAATATAGGGAAAACCTTGGTACTTAGCTTCAAGGTGTTCATGCTTTAACTGATAGACAAGACAAATCATATACCAGTGTAACAATGATTGTTTCCATACTGCTGTGCTCACCTTCCTTCTGCCATGATTTTCTAGCCTCTGAAACTTACTTCATATTCCTGACCTGGGGAGATGTGAGGAGCAGTTGGCTGGCAGTGGTGGGATTCAGGATAATTTCATCTGTGTGACTAATCTGACTTCGGCCTCATACCCGTATTCTGATAGCTGGATCTGCCTTTTGCTTTGGCACTGACCTAGCTCTCCTCGCATCCTGGTTACCTCTGTGCTGTCAGCCTCATAACATTTCCAGGGTTAAAAAGATTAAAGTTCTCCCCCAAATCAGACCTGGGCTTGTGATCATTTTTGTCTGAGGCCACCTGCCTGTTTTCCTACCTGTTGTCTGCCACCAGAATACTCAATCAATTCTGAGACTGATATTATAGTAGTAAAATATAATTAGCAGACAATTCTAATTCCCAGGTGACAGAACCTGGGAAGAAAAGACACTTACCTCACTCTACAGTTTTGAATTTTTTTACCATATACCTATGGTATTTTAAAAAGAAAAAAATGGAAACAGCAACAACTTTAAAAACTGACAAGATGGTATTTTTCTAGTTCACGGAAATATGAGTCTTACCTCAAATGAAGTACCTGATGCTTGAGATCCCAAGAAAGCAATTCACACAAGGGAAACCAGGTAAGCTAACCCTCAATTATAATCTGAGGACTTAGCATTAAACCTCAGTGGTAGACCCTGGAAGGTTGGACTCTAAGATTACCTACAACTCCAGTGTGTTTTGTGAGCCCATATGCTAGCAAGGCACAGAAGAGTGTGAAGAGTGTGTAAGAGATAGAGGATTTGCCTCAGTGCCTATGTGTGATGTGGGGCAAGGGAAGGACTTGCAGGCTTATCTTCTTCACTGCGTGAAAACAGAGGGGCAGGTTGGAGACCTGCCTTACTTTCAGTCTCTTGGAAGGAAAAAAAAAAAAAACCCTAAGGAACCATCTTTATATTTGAGTAATCTTTTAGTCTTTTTAATACTCTACCTTCTTGTACTGTGTTGTAGTCAAGGATCACATTCCTTCTCCTTGGGGATAGAATGGGAGGCCTACATTCTAATCCATTTTTTAGGAGATGGAGCAAGGAAGGAAAAGGGACCTTTAATTTCCTCCCTAGAGAAGAAAGATAGTTGGACAGATGAGTTCATGATGGGAGTGGGAATGGGGGAAATAGATATTGGAGATGGGATAAATATAAGGTGAGGGTGGCTAGGTAATGTCAGGTAGGTTTCAGAGAGTCTGAAAGTTTTGATTAAGAGATTGGACTTTTTTCCTCTTAGTTTATTTAATCATTCAGTAAATGTTCCCTAGGTGCCCACATGATGCCAAGCCTGGGATGGAGGCAGGGTGACAATGATGAACAATATATCTTTTGTGCTTAAGTAGCCTAGATTCTCTAGGGGGGAATAGATAAGTAAAGAGGCAATTAAAATTATGTATTAGTGCCATGTCTGGAGCAGATGGAGCTGTTCCAGGAAGACATATGACCTAATTCTGGGAGGATGGAGAAAACTCCCTAGAGGAGGAGACATTTGGGAGATAGTCTTGAGCTAAACCTGCAGAGATGGTGGCAAAAAGCATTCAGGCAAAAGGACCATTATGCAGATAGATCAGCAAGTGCGCCTGACTTATTAGAGGACTTAAATTCCCTTCAGGTTATGTGGGAAGTAACCAGGAAAACAGTGAGTAATGAGACTGGAGAAATCTTCAAGGCTGGATAGTCAAAGCCCTCATAAAACACATATTAAGTGGTTTGGAATCTATCCCAGGAAAAATGGAAGAGCCATTGGATAACTTTATTAGGGAAATGACATAAGCAGGTTTATACTTTTAGAAAGATCTCTCTGTCTTGTGTAAACAATAGACAAGAAAGAGGCAAGACTGGAGGCAGAGACCAGTTAGCAGGACACTGAAATAATCCAGGCAGGAGATGATGGCCACTGTAGTAAAATTAAAACTTTGAGTTTGCAGGATGTGCTTGAATTCTTTTGTTGCATCTCCATTTCCCCCCTCTACCTTTCTTGCTGCTACACTGGGCTTTGGGAAGCTGCCCCTTACAGGCTAATCAGCTTTGCCCTCTGGCTTCCAGGTAAATGTGGCCAATGGGAGATACCTGTAAGTGATCAGAGGAAAGAAGGGTGAGGGTGAGATACCAGTTCCCACAGATCCCTCTCAGTTTGGTCACTACAGGCTGGCATCCAGCAAAGCCTATACCAAGTGTCCGGCAGCCCTGTCTATATAGCTCTCCTCTCCAGGTTGGGTAACTGCTCACTACTCTTGCGTGTTATGGCCTAGGGGAGGTAACTTCCAAGGTACTGTATCACCCTTATGGTTTCCTTTAGATCCAACCATTTCTTTGTAACTATTCTCATTATTAAGCTCTTCTCAAATTATGTAGCTTTCTGTAACATCCTTTTTGCTGTTGGGGCCCTGACTGATGAACAAGAGGACAGCGAGAGTACATAAATGTAGGCATCGTAAAATGGTATAATTGAAATGATCCTGTGTGAGACAGAGTGCAGGCAAGGGGGCAGTTGATAATAATTCCTGGAAATAATACATTTGAGAGGTGTTTGGTTTGTTAATTAAAAGGAATAACTATAATAATAGCTAGTGTCTTATTAAACATTAGACACAGGGACAGGTCTTTAAATGCATTGTCTTAATTCTTATAAATTTCATACAGTAGGTATTATTCCATTTTATGGGCATGAAAATCACATCTTTTAGCAGTTACATAACCTGATGTAGGTTACTCTTCCATCAGGTGTCAGAGGTAGAATTCAGATTCATCTCTGCATGACTCTACATCATATTTGTATGGAGCTCTGAGGATATTTCCTGAATGCAAATACTGAAGTTTCTTAGACTAAGTTTATACATGATTGTTAATGGACTATGTTTAGAAGAATTGAGGTTGAGTTTGGGGAGTTGTTTTCTAATCAGTTGCTTTAGTATTTTACTATTCTGGTGTAATTATAAAAGAGCTACAGAAATAATTTGACACTATTTTCCAGGGTGATTGTTTGACAAAGAGATGCAGTCTTTGTATTGATTGAACTAATAATTTTTGATGGTTTCCAATAGTCACATTAGATTGTGGGTAGCATTAAGATAGAGAAGAACACTTCAGGCAGAGGGGAGAAATTATTTACTTTATGGGAAGAGAAATGTATACATGTACATTCCTTGAAAAAGATTAACATTCCATATTGCATTTGCCACCAGAGGGAGTCATGTGAATGCCATATTGACAAAGGAAAAGGAAAAATCATTAAATATTTTCTCCCAGTTCCACTAATATTTCAACAAGAATTCAGAACTTGGTAGAGCTTGTGTAACTATGAGAAAGGACTTAAACATCTCACCGTAGGGTTGGAAACATAATTAATTAATTAATTTTGTTAAATTAATCATGCAGGGTAAGAGAGATAGATATCAAAACAAACTAATAGACACATTGCAGATTTTAGCAACATAAGCTTAATGTTACACTAAAACTAAAAAATCAAGCTGTGATTTATTTTGTTCCAAAAATCATTCTCTACTATTACCAAAATACTGTTCTAAAAAAAAGTTTTGGAATCAACAATCTAATCAACAATTTTACTAATGTTTCATTGAGCATATTTTATTTTACCCTTATAGTCCCTGTACCAGGATGACTGTGATTGCTATTTTCAGTAAATAAAATAAAAGTGAAAAGGAACTTAATAGGTAGAAAGATTCTGCATCCCAAGAGTATTTGATGTATCTATGCTCTCTGAAAACTTGGCCAGGATTTTCTCAACTGGCAAATTATGGAGGGGGAATAGGCTATTTAATAACTGATAGATTTATAACTCAATTTATTTTATATTTAATTTTAGAATTGATCAGTTAACAGCATTTACTGAAAGCTACTATATACACAGTATTGAATTGTCCATTAAAATCAAGACCAAGTGACAATAAATCTTAGAAAGATGAGCTCTGAAATGATGTTTAATGCCTTATATAGATCACTAGTTTTCAAAATATGGTCTTTGCCAGCCCCAATACTATTGCCTGGGAACTTGTTCAAAATACAAATTCTCTTATTTCAGTCCCAGATCTGTGAATTCAGAAAGACTAGACATGGGGGCCTAGCAATCTGTGTTTTGACAAGCTCTTTAGATAATTCTGCTGCTGCTAAGTTGCATCAGTCGTGTCTGATTCTGTGCAACCCCATAGACGGCAGCCCACCAGGCTCCTCTGTCCCTGGGATTCTCCAGGCAAGAATACTGGAGAGGGTTGCCATTTCCTTCTCCAATGCATGAAAGTGAAAAGTGAAAGTGAAGTTGCTCAGTCACGTCTGATTCTTCGCGACCCCATGGATGGTAGCCCACCAGGCTCCTCCATCCATGGGTTTCTCCAGGCAAGAGTACTGGAGTGGGGTGCCATTGCCTTCTCCCTTAGATAATTCTAATATGTGCTTAAAGTGAGAATCAATGATAGAGATCTAAAATCTGATCTCTTCAAAGTATTATAAGTCCAGCAATTTATGCAAATTGCAACATGAGCTTTCTGTTTTGTTGTAATAGCTATTTTCTTATGGGTAAATTAAATTTAAAAGTAAAAATTAAATGGGTGATTATGGCCAATAATTGCAACTTTTAGTAACACCAAATAGTCATAGATTAAAGTAATTGAGTTTGGAAATAATAAACAGATGGATTAGAGAAGCAAGAGTAAACAATACATACTTTCTGTTCAATGGCAGTGGAATTTATTTTTTCTCTGTCTCCACAAGATTGCCTTGTCTAAAGATCACAATTTATTCATTTTTCCATTTATAATTTTGAGATTATATGATTACTTAGGAACTTAGAAGACGCTCTTAAAACACATACTTAACAAGGGCAAAGTAAGATTTACCTAGAAAACTAGAAACAAGATTAATATTACAAGATGACTTTTATATCATATTGTCTGAATTTTTATACAGAATACATGAATTTATAATAGAAAATACATTTCCATTAAGTAAAATGTGTTTCAAATTATTTTTTGAAATCTAGCTGCAAGCAAGTAACTTTCATGTGACAAAAGAGATCAAGTTTTTAGTTTTCTTTACCTGATAAGTACTGAACTGTCAGTATGACTAGTTGTGTCTTATATTGGCTCTTTCATATATGGTCAAGTGCAGTGCAGCCTGTTAGATTACAGGCATACCTTGGAGACACTGTGGGTTTGGTTTTAACCCAAAGCAAATGAAGCAAATATTGCAGTAAAATGAGTCACAAATTTTTTGGTTTTCCAGTGCATATAAAAGTAATGTTTACACTATACTGTGGTCTATTAAGCGGGCAATAGGATGCCGTCTAAGACACTGATGTACATACCTTAATTAAAGACATTGTGTAGTTGCTACGTCATGTCCAACTTTTTTACAGCTCCATGGACTGCCAGGTTCTTCTGTCCATAGGATTTCCCAGGCAAGAATAATGGAGTGGACTGCCATTTCCTTCTCCAGGGAATCTTCCTGACCCAGGAATTGAACCCATGTCTCCTGCATTGGCAGATGGATTCTTTACCACTGAGCTACCAGGAAGACTCTAATTAAACACTACTTTATTGCGAAAAAATGCCAACCATTATCTGAGCCTTTAGAAAGTCATAATTTTTGTTGGTAGAAAATCTTGTCTTCATATTGATAGCTCCTGACATATCAGGGTATGGTGCTTGAACAATGGGGTGGCTGTGGCAATGCTTAAGGCAATGAAGTTTGCTGCATCAGCTGACTCTTTCATGAATGATTGCATGAGAAGCAGTTTGCCACCTTTTTACCCACAGTAGAACTTCTTTCAAAATTGGAGCCATTCCTCTCAAGCCCTGCCATTGCTTTTCAACTAATTTTATGTAATATTCTAAATCATTTATTGTCATTTCAACAGTCTTCACCAGGAGAGGATTTCATCTCAAGAAATAACATTCTTTGGTCTTCCATAGGGAGCACCTCCTCATCCATTAAAGTTTTATATCAAGATTGTAGCAATTCACTCACATCATCCAGATCCACTTCTAGCTCTCTTGCTGTTTCCACCACGTCTTCAGTGGTGGAATTTGAAACACTTTTAACTACTCCTCCGAAGTCTTGACCCTCTCAAAGTCATCCATGAAAGTTGGAATCAACTTCTTCCAAACTCCTGTTAATGTTGATATTTTAACCTCTTCCCATGAATCATGAATGTTCTTAGTAACATCTAGAACGGTGAATCCTTTCCAGAAGGTTTTCTACGAATTTTGCCCAGATTCATCAGAGGAATTAATATCCATGCCAATTATAACCTTATAACCTGTATTTCTTAAATTATAAGACTTGAGAGTCAAAATGACTCCTTTATCCATGGGCTACAGAATGAATGTTGTGATAGCAGGAGGGAAAACAACATTAATTTTGTATATTTTTTTTCCTGGGCAACAGGTCTCAACAGTGGCCTTAAAACTTTCAGTAAACCAAATTGTAAACAGATGTACTGTCAGCCAAGCTTTGTTGTTCAATTTATAGAGCAGACACAGAGTAGATGTAGCATAATTCTTGCGAGTCCTAGGATTTGGGGGATGGTAAATGAGCACTGGCTTCAACTTAAAGTCATTTATATCCTATCCCCATTGCTTCATCCATAAAATGGAAATAGTAATAGTTCATTCTTCATGTGGGGATTGTATGTGACAATGCAGGAAAAATACAGCCATTTAAAAATTAAATGTGGTGAGATTTCTTTTGTTAGCTCCCAAAATAGAAAGAAATAGATGAAGCTAAGTTTATGACTTATGAATGTATAATTACTCTTGAGAACATGCCTCTTGCAACTTAAACACAGAAGGTTTTTTATTAAGATTTGATCTTACTGCTATTACTTAGTGGCAGGTGTGTCCTAATCCTGTGATAAGAAAACCATTTCAAATGAAGAGGTTAATATCAATTGATGACAATTATGCAGCCTTTTGAAAATCCCGGGAATATATCATATTTGTCATTGTAATTTTCAACTTAAAAAATTTATGAATCAAAAGCAGGGAGATCCAAAATTGGAGAGGACATCTTGTTTTTCTTCAGTGTTTACAATGATTGAAATTTGGCACATTTTTCGTATTTTAATTAAAATTTTTTGTAGGTGCTAAATGAATATTGTTGATGTTAATATTGACATAAACCTTATTTTGTCTGAAAGTAATAAATGTTCAAGGAAGATACAGATAGTTGATAAAACCATGGGGCACTCAGCTATCACTGGGAGTGATTAAAAGGCTACAGGTGTCAGGGAATCAACTGACACAGCTCACTTAAGACTACTGAGTAGCTTATGGTCTTCCCAAGTGGCTCGGTGGTAAAGTATCTGCCACCAGTGCAGGAGACACAGACATGTGGATTGCATCACTTGTCAGAAAGATCCCCTGGAGAAGGAAACAGCAACCCACTCCAGTATTCTTGCCTGGAAAATCCAATGGACAGAGGGGCCTGGCGGGCTACAGTCTATGGGGTCACAAAGAATCAGACACAGCTGAGCACACACAAACATCCACACACACACATTCAATGGCTTATGAGCAGCACTCCTTTGGAATTTTTCTTCCCTTCATGAGAAAAGAAAGCAAGAAACTGAGACTAGAGAGATCATCTCTCATGTAACTTAAAAAGAAGTGGACTTTTGCTTCCTCCTCCGAAGTCGCTCAGTTGTGTCCGACTCTTTGCAACCCCATGGACTGTAGCCTACCACACTCCTCTGTCCACAGGATTTTCCAGGCAAGGGTACTGGAGGGGGTTGCCATTTCCTTCTCCAGAGGATCTTCCCAACCCAGGGATTGAACCCAGGTCTCCCACATTGTAGGCAGACACTTTAACCTCTGAGCCACCAGGGTAAAAAATATTTTTCAATGTAAGCAAATCCTTACAAACTGGAAAGGGTGGATATACTGTGATAAGAATATCTTCTTAATTCTCTATTTCATTATTTTAAGTAATATTTATCTATCCATAAGATCCTGTTTCTGCTGTGAAAAATAACTCAGATTCAAATTAAATAAAAAAGAACTCTTCAAGGGAAAATATATTAATCCTATGATTTCTTTTAAACAGATAATGTTGGAAGGTGCAGATGAGGCTAACGTGTTAAAACATTTTTGTTGTAAACATCTTTCATGATATTTGAAAAACAGTTTACTCTAAAGTTTGAAATTGTTCTTTCCAGTTTGATTTTCACTGCGCTTTTGCTTGATTAGGAAAAGAGATGACTACAAATAAGATAGAGGTTAATGATTTATGAAATCCCTTGTATCAAAAGCTGGGCTACTGTCCCACTGCCCCCAGGAATCATGAATGATAAATTAGTATGTTAACAGTAAGTTATTCATTGTAGTGGTGAATCATTGAATTTGCTGGCTTTCTCCTGTGGCTCTAGGCTTTCATTTTTCAGTCAGACTAAATGTTCCATCTAGGGTCACAGTTTAGAGTGACCTAATCTGTCCTTCTGCTTTATTGACTATGCCAAAGCCTTTGACTGTGTGGATCACAATAAACTGTGGAAAATTCTCAAAGAGATGGAATACCAGACCACCTGACCTGCCTCTTGAGAAACCTATATGCAGGTCAGGAAGCAACAGTTAGAACTGGACATGGAACAACAGACTGATTCCAAATAGGAAAAGGAGTATGTCAAGGCTGTATATTGTCACCCTGCTTATTTAACTTATATGCAGAGTACATCATGAGAAACCCTGGGCTGGAAGAAGCACAAGCTGGAATCAAGATTGCCAGGAGAAATCTCAATAACCTCAGATAGGCAGATGACACCACCCTTATGGCAGAAAGTGAAGAAGAACTAAAAAGTCTCTTGATGAAAGTGAAAGAGGAGAGTGAAAAAGTTGGCTTAAAGCTCAACATTCAGAAAACGAAGATCATGGCATCTGGTCCCGTCACTTCATGGGAAATAGATGGGGAAACAGTGGAAACAGTGTCAGACTTTCTTTTTTTGGGCTCCAAAATCACTGCAGATGGTGATTGCAGCCATGAAATTAAAAGATGCTTACTCCTTGGAAGGAAAGTTATGGCCCACCTAGATAGCATATTCAAAAGCAGAGACATTACTTTGCCAACAAAGGTCTGTCTAGTCAAAGCTATGGTTTTCCCAGTGGTCATGTATGGATGTGAGAGTTGGACTGTGAAGAAAGCTGAGCGCTGAAGAATTGATGCTTTTGAGCTGTGGTGTTGGAGAAGACTCTTGAGAGTCCCTTGGACTGCAAGGAGATCCAACCAGTCCATCCTAAAGGAGATCAGTCCTGGGAGTTCATTGGAGGGACTGATGTTGAAGCTGAAACTCCAGTACTTTGGCCACCTCATGCGAAGAGTTGACTCATTTGAAAAGACACTGATGCTGGGAGGGATTGGGGGCAGGAGGAGAAGGGGACGATGGAGGATGAGATGGCTGGATGGCATCACTGACTCGATGCACATTGCACATGAGTTTGAGTGAACTCCAGGAGTTGGTGATGATAGCGAGGCCTGGCGTGCTGTGATTCATGGAGTCACAAAGAGTCGGGCATGACTGAGCTACTGAACTGAACTGAATTGAATTGAACTGAACCTGTCCTTAAATTCTTAGTAACCTCATTGTAACTAGCAAGGCTATTTGGTTATTTCTTTAAATGTTTGGTAACCTTTATCCACTCTTTCACCAGTTTTTAGATCCTTACATCTATCATTTTCTGATTTCTTTTAAAAAAATGATTCTGTTTTAAAATTTTATATTATTTTCCAGTAATGGATTTAAGTTGTTTTAGTGTAGCCTGCTGTTTGTTTATAGAAGTAAGCATGAGTTCTATCTTTAATACTATTATTGGAATTAAGAATACTGTTATTAATATTTTCAGTAATAAAGCCTTCACCTGTATGCTGCTGCTGCTACTGCTGCTAAGTCGCTTCAGTCGTGTCCGACTCCCACCAGGCTCCCCCGTCCCTGGGATTCTCCAGGCAAGAACACTGGAGTGGGTTGCCATTTCCCTCTCCGCTGCATGAAAGTGAAAAGTGAAAGTGAAGTTGTTCAGTCGTGTCTGACTCTTAGTGATCCCATGGACTGCAGCCTACCAGGCTCCATCGTCCATGTGATTTTCCAGGCAAGAGTACTGGAGTGGGGTGCCATTACCTTCTCTGCTTCACCTGTATAGTGATATGTGAATTCTCTTCTCCTATTGCTTCAAAAAGCTTTTCATTAGCTCCAGATTTTGCTCTATCTAGAATAAATTATTGAACTTTTTATAGTATATTATGGCCAACATAAAGATAATTATTTGAAAACAATTTTACAGGCATAAACACACATATACTATTCTTCTTCTTATATACTTATTTCTAATTTTATTTGTGATTTGTCATGTGTATGTATAAATTTATCCTGAATGACAGATTTTTTTATGTAATCCAGGAAGACTTTTTTTTTCTTTTGTTGTTCAGTTGCTAAGTTTTGTCTGACTCTTTGTGACCCCACTTACTGCAGCATGCCAGCCTCCTCTGTCCTTCACTATCTCCCAGAGTTTGCTCAGATTCATGTCCACTGGGTTGGTGATGCTATCTAACCGTCTCATCCTCTGTCGCCCACTTCTCCTTATGCCCTCAATATTTCCCAGCATCAGGGTCTTTTCAAATGAGTCTGTTCTTCACATCAGGTGGCCAAAGAATTGGGAGTTTCAGCTTTAGCATCAGTGCTTCCAATGAATATTCAGGACTGCTTTCCTTTTGATGGACTGGTAGGATCTCCTTGCAGTCCAAGGGACTCTCAAGAGTCTTCTCCAACACCACAGTTCAAAAGCACCAATTCTTCGGTGCTCTGCTTTCTTATAATCCAATTCTCACATTCATACATGACTACTGCAAAACCCATAGCTTTGACTAGATAGGCCTTTGTTGGCGAAGCAATGTCTCTGCATTTTAATATGCTGTCTAGGTTGGTCATAGCTTTTCTTCCAAGGAGCAAGCATCTTTTAATTTCATGGCTGCAGTCACCATCTGCAGTGATTTTTCTTACTCTAAAGAAATTTGAAGTTAATATTAATTACAACCAGTTATTACTAGTAAATGTTTAATAACCAGCTCTCTAGAAAGAAAAAAAAAGCTTAACTAGTGGTGTTTGCTAATCTCCACAGTGTAAATACTTTCACCATGGCTGATTTCAACTACCAACCTGATGTCATTGAATGCTGAATGGGAAGATAATGCATGCAATTGGTTCTCTCAAACTAGTATGAGCCAACTGTAGCCAACCAGAGATTTTAGTTCCATTTTTATAAGTACTCAGTTTACCTAATAAAAATTGAAATTATAAGGTTTTAAATGAAGTTTTTAAAAGTCCTAATAGATTTTGTTATATGCTAAATTAATATATATGTGTTTTTTGTGTTTTTCTGATTTTTACTTGCTTGTTTTTGAGAGGAGTGAAGCAAGAAAATTATCTGAGTACTTCTAAATAGATGATCATTGTAGGAAACTCTTTGTTACAACAAATCCCAGACATCAGAAATAGAGCCAGGTTGTCAGAGACATGAATTACCCCAAATCTTTTTTTATCTGGAGAGAAATCCCTCTAAGTTAACACTGACTTTTATTGCTGCTATTTTTATTATTTGAGATCTGTAACACTGATGAGTAGAAAGCATCCCTCTACAGTGAGTTTAATGATTTTGAAAACATAAATTTTTGTTGTTGTTGTTCATAGAAAGGGTAATATAGAATAGTGCTCTCCAAACTGAAGTTCATAAGTGGGTATGGGTCTAAGAACTGTGAGGAGAAACAGGCAAAAGTTGAAGTAAGGATTTGGAAACGTATACAGTAATTTTTCGACATTGCTGCAACATCCTAGTTCATGATCAGTGGACTCATAAACTAAGACTGTAGTCATTGAATGGAATAGACAGTTTAGGCTTTAGTTGTACTTTTAGAGAGTCATTTGTTATATCTATGATGAGGGATTGAGGATTAATTTTGAAAATATATCACTTGCCTCATTTTGTGTAGAAGTTAAAAGTGAGTATCTTGAGCTTGCCAGAATTGCTTTAAAAATCTTTTGCATTCCTACTGATATTCTTCTGCAAGACTGGTTTCTCTACTTTTGAGTGCTATTAAAAACAAGAAGCAGCTGTTAGAAATATATTGCGGTCAGTCCAATCTCGATTAGATAATATGACAAGCAAGAAGCAAGCTCATTTATTGCACTAAAACGTTAAGTATTGATATCTTGGTGTTTCTTTGAAGTGTGTGAATAGGCATTTAATATGGGAAATCACTATTTCCTCACAAAGTCTTCAGTTACTATTGTGGAATGACAAAAAAGTACAAGTGTGTTAGAAATCACTTAGTTTTGCAGTTCTTTGTAATTCTTTTTCTCTGCTTTGGTTATGTTTCTCCTGAGTACATCTATTGAAATTTCATGTAATTTTACATGTTTATCGAACCTGATGATAATAAATTAAGCTTGTCTTTATGTCTTTATTTTTATTGCATTTTATAAAAATATTGGTCAACATGGAAACACTGGGCCTTCTCCACAGATAGTTTGAAAAGCACTAGGCTAGAACAATAACTGGGTAAGGAAGTTGTTCAATAATTGCTTATTAGACAAATGGGAAGTTAGAGCTTTCAATAAGGTATAGATAGAACCAGAGATACTTTATATCTCACATTATTATAAATTAACAGTTAATAGCAAACCTCAAGAAATATATGTTGTTAGTCATAAGATAACTTCTTACTTACAGACTGTAACTTGGTTTACTTGGTATTAGTAGTAGAAATTTTCATTTATCTTCCCTGAATGGAATTTGCTGCATTCTCTGGTGTGGCTACGATTGAGTCTAAGGTCATATTAGGCAAAATCATCTTTAAAAAAATACAAGTCTGGTTATGCTAGTCCCTTCTCTGCTTGAAATCCTTTAATGGCTTCTCATCACATCTAGAATAACATCCAAAATCTTTTTAATAATATGCAAGGTCCTCCGGGATCTGTACCCCACTACCCACCTGACTTTATCTTACCTTTGTAATACTCTAGTCATAACTGTTAATAAATGTTTCTTGAATAAGCCTAGCACGCTCTCCTCTCAGGGTCCTTTTCTTGATGGTCTCTTTACTGCATACTCTGCTTAAATCTGTCCACAGTTGACTCTTCCTCATCCTTGAGATTTCAGATCAATATCACATTCTAGAGTCTTTCCTTTCACTTCTGCGGCTTATCTATTCCATGACCTTCATTTATCACATTATGAACCTATCATTATCTGAAATTATCTTTGTTATTTGTTTGATTTTTCCTCTGGGGCTTCCCTGGTGGCTCAGATGGTAAAGAATCTGTTTGCAATGTGGGAGACCAGGGTTCAATCCCTGGATCAGGAAAATCCCTTGGAGGAGGAAATGGCAACCTAGCCTGGTATTCTTGCTTGAAAAATTCCATGGACAGAGGAGCTTGGTGGGCTACAGTCCATGGGATTGCAAAGAGCTGACCACGATTGCTCATGCAGGCCATTGTTCTCTTCTTTTCCACTAGAAAGCAAGCTGCAGGAGAGTGGGAACCTTGTATTTTTTTGTTTGTGCCTGTATCCTTAAAGCCTAGTATTCTAGGAAGACTCTAGCATGTAATAGATATTCAATAAACATGTTTTTTAAATTAATTTACTTTTTTGAATGAAGGATAATTGCTTTACAGACTTTTGTTGTTTTCTGTCAAATATCAATAAGAATCAACCATAGGTATACATATGCCCTCTCCCTCCTATCTCTCTCCCCATCCCCCCACTAGATTGTTACAGAGCCCCTAAATATCTGTTTAATAAATGAATAGATGGGGGAGAAAAAGCATTTGACTTGTGCTGACAGCACTAAACCACTTGAACTGACAGTGATGAGAGACTTGGAAAAGCCATTTCACCAAAGAGATGAGTAAGCCAGTGGAGGCCACATGGTCAGTGTAAAAGCATTCATCTATGGAAATTAGATACATTTCTCAATAGGTGGATAAACTCCACTTCCTATGGTATATGTAATGATGTAATCACCCCCCCCCCCCCAAATCTTCTAAGAGTCCTTATCTTCAATAAGCTCACTGATCCATTTTTCCTTTGAGAAGTCCAACACATTTCATACACCCCTCTGGAAAAATCAAGTATTTGTTACAGAACACAAGTTCTTAAGCTGTACCCATAGATTATCTGAAATTGGATGCCATCTGTGAATATGTACATTTTTTAAAAGGAAAATATCATAGCTTTCATCAGATTCTAAATAGGTCCGTGATTCCTAAAAGATTAAGAACTTCTTTTACATGAACTCCAGAGAACATAAGCAGGAAAGACTCAGAAATAACATACAATCTGTGATATTTTGGCATCAGTTTATAGCATATACAAAGATGAAGGTAGAAATTTATAAAAATACTTATTTCTATATAACTGTTTTTGAATACATCTGTGATTAAATTCCCTACCATGCATGTCATAAGAATGATAAAGTTAAGTGGCAGGCTCTCTGAAGATGAGACACATTTTGCAATTAATTATTTTGGCAGAATGACATAACTGATGAAGCTCACTTCATTGATTTCAGATTAATCAAAAAATACCAATAATCTTATGGGATTTTTATTTTTGTTATGTGAAAATTTTCCTCTGTTAAATATCATAAAAGCGCTAATCATGACTAACAGCTGAAATCCATCACACTTGATTTTCAGTCTGACTCTGATCAAAGGATCTACTTGAACTTTGTTTTTTAAAAAGCTAAGGCCTAGAAAATACTGACAAAATTTATCACTGCATGTCTACTGTTTCATTTATAGCCTAGGATGCATTAAATAGATTTAGATGTAGATTTCATCCTAATTTAGTTTAGAAGCAGAGATGCTTTATCTCATGTCATTTAGATGCATTCAATCAATTCTAATCTATTTCAGATCATTGAAAATGTTACACATGCCAATTTCTGTTGTTTCATTTAACCTTTGTAATAAAGAATAATGAAAGCGTCATTTTTGGAAAAACATACTTTTAGTGTGTAATATTTATTTTGCACCTACCACTTGCTAAATGTTAATAGGCTGGATGTTATTGCCTTCAACATTATATTGTTAGATGGATGAATATGTATCTATATTAGTATTTTAAAATATAATATACACATATATCTGCTATAATTATTTTCACAAGATAGTTACCTAAATTGTTGTGGTCACTGTAACACATAGTTGATATTATTATGTAAATTACATGGTGAATATGAAGTATTCTAAAAAATTAAAGTTTTGCTCTTTTAATTTTCTAGTGCTTCATGGAGGCCTTTTAGCATTCCAGGGTAGATCCATATTTCATATAAGATCACCATATTAAGAACTCATAGGAAATGTTTAGAAATTTCTATGTGATTTTGATATATAATATATCCGAGTGAGAAAAGATAAAGATATAATTAGATCAATTCTAATATCTTTTCCTAGTCTTAATATTGTGCTTAGTTGCTCAGTCATGTCTGACTCTGTGACCCCATGGACTATAGCCTGCCAGGCTCCTCTGTCCATGAGGATTCTCCAGGCAAGAAAAATGAATGGATTGCCATGCCCTCGTCCAGGGGATCTTCCCAACCCAGGGATAAAACCCAGGTCTCCTGCATTGTAGGCAAATTCTTTACCATCTGAGCCATGAGGGAAGCCCAAAAATATTGGAGTGGGTAGCCTATCCTTTCAGGGGAACCTGTCTCCAGGGGAACTTCCTGACCCAGGATCGAACCAGAGTCTTAGCATTAGCAATCTTTATATTCACGTTATCCAAGTTATATCATATAAAATAAAAAAATACATCATGAGTCTACTCTAATATTCTTCTATGTTTTCTTAATAAAATTAAGCAATTGAGGAACCTATCAGAAAAAGTTATTACATGCTTTGCTGGCACAAAAATGCCTTGCAAGTTAAGCTTTGATACTCTTGTGAATCATAGCAAAGAATAATAATTATAGAGAGATGTTTCTGACCACTGGTGCCCTACTTTTTGGTGTTACAGCTAGACTTATCCATAAAATATCACATGATATTGAGGTAGTGGCTGCTTTATTATCAAGAAGAGTATCATCTATAGAATGGCACATGATTTACAAATTGATAATGAAGTCAACTGCTCTCTTTCTGTGGGTCCTAAAATTCCACAATTAATTCTATTACCACACTGGTACACTTTGTAGTATTTCAACCTCTTTGGGTTATTTTCTTTTAAAATATAATTTTATTATTAGTTTTGATTATAAACATGTTCTCCAATGAACAGGATTCATTTTTATTTTCAGGAAAAATTACCAATTAAAGTTATTTTTTTATAAATTGCTCTTGTATAGAAGTTAATGTAGTCCAGTAGTGAAGAATGGGGTGATGTGATTACAAGTGTGGGTTCTGGATTTGTTAATGTAGCTCTGACCCTAACAAGTCAAGTGATATGAAAAATAATGTAATCTCTGTTTCAGTCTCCTCAAGTGAAAAATTGAAATCATAATTCCTACATAGAAGATTGTTATGATTGAGTTATTATGTGGCAATGGATGGCCTAGATTCAATGAGACAATTCTAGACAGTAGCATCCAGTCCAACATTTCCTACTAGTGTCCTTGGTCTCCAGCTTTCCATATTGTTGCTCCTATAAACCAGCTAGCAGTTTACTTGGACTTCTACTTCATTTTTCTTTTTTTGTGCTTCAGCCTGTACATTCGCTTCTTCCTCCACTTGTCTCTTAAGATTCAGAGGTTTCCAAGAAGATGATGTTAAGGCCGGGAGCTGCAGAAGCTTTTTAGTTAGATGCAATCCCTTTTGTCTACTTCTGTCCAGTCTCATTTGTTCATTTGTTTTTGTTGCCTGCACGTTTGGTGTCATATCCAAAATATCATTGCTGAAACTCACATCAGGAATATTTTTTCCTTATGTTTTCTTCTAGTAGTTTTACAAGTTTAGGTCTTTAGTCAATTTTGCGTTTATTTTTTGTTATGTTGTGAGATAAAACTCCAATTTCATTCTTTTGCATTGGGATATTGAGTTTGCTGAACACCACTGATTGAGCGACAGTTCTTTCCCTGTTTTGGCACCCTCGAAGATTAGTTGACTGTAATGCATTGATTTACTTCTGGGCTCTCTAAAAGTCTATTTTAATTTTGTAGAGCCATTTCAGGACAATAACTTTTTGCTTATAACAGACTCTTCCCAAAATAGTTTGAAGCTGACTCCTACTATTGCAATAATTAACAGTTTGTGTAAATAAATTGCAATACACCAAATTAATAGTTATTTTTTTCCTAATGACCAGCCAGTCTTTACTTAACTTTACTGACTTTGCAGAGAGATCTTTTTATGTTATATTTTAGCTTCATTAAACAAGCAAATGGTGAGGCTCAAAGGAGCTTACAAGTGACAGAGGATGTCCAGGAGTAGATTTTCTTTGGTGGCAAAATTGACCTTTCAAATTTCCAAATTTCTCATTACTAACCAAGCTCTGTTAATTTGTTTCATCCACAAATTATGAATAATTTCTGTTGATAACTACTGTTTGCTTTTTAAAAAATACAAGGTGAAGGATGTGCTAATTTTTCTTTGACTGATAAACATTTTCACTCCTTTACTTCTTATGAGGATACTTGTTGTATCCTTGGGATATTTTTGTAATTTTTAGATAACTGTGTTAATATCAGACAGCAACTGAGATAGTTCATGGTTATTATTCATTGCCTCAATCTATCTATAGTTCCATATAAAGCAAATACTTATAGAATACCCACTATGTACCAGGTATGGTACTAGGCACTGGCAACACAAAGCTAAGTAAGACACAGTCTCTTTCCCACAAAAAGAAATGGTTTAGTAAGACAGACTTTAACAGAGAAGTCACAATAGAATATAATAAAGGCTTTTATGGATACATGTGTATGTATGACTGGGTCTCTTAGTTGTTCACCTGAAACTATCACAACATTGTTAATTAGGCATCAGTTCAGTTCAGTCGCTAGTCGTGTCTGACTCTTTGCGACCCCATGAATCGCAGCACGCCAGGCCTCCCTGTCCATCACCAACTCCCGGAGTTTATCCAAACTCATGTCCATCGAGTTGGTGATGCCATCAAGCCATCTCATCCTCTGTCATCCCCTTCTCCTTCTGCCTCCAATCCCTCCCAGCATCAGGGTCTTTTCCAGTGAGTCAACTCTTCGCATGAGGTGGCCAAAGTATTGGAGTTTCAGCTTCAGCATCAGTCCTTCCAGTGAACACCCAGGACTGATCTTTAGGATGGACTGGTTGGATCCCTTGCAGTCCAAGGGACTCTCAAAGAGTCTTCTCCAACATCACAGTTCAAAAGCATCAATTCTTTGGCACTCAGCTTTCTTTATTGTCCAATTCTCACATCCATACATGACTACTGGAAAAACCATAGCCTTGCATAGATGGACCTCTGTTGGCAAAGTAATGTCTCTGCTTTTTAATATGCTTCACGGTTCATGGTTTATGTATTGCTGAAGCCTGGCTTGGAGAATTTTGAGCATTACTTTACTAGTGTGTGAGATGAGTGCAATTGTGTGGTAGTTTGAGCATTCTTTGGCATTGCCTTTCTTTGGGATTGGAATGAAAACTGAACTTTTCCAGTTCTGTGGCCACTGCTGAGTTTTCCAAATTTGCTGGCATATTGAGTGAAGCACTTTCACAACTTCTTTCAGGATTTGAAATAGCTCAACTGGAATTCCATCACCTCCACTAGTTTTGTTTGTAGTGATGTTTCCTAAGGCCCACTTGACTTCACATTCCAGGGTGTCTGGCTCCAGGTGAGTGATCACACCATCATGATTATCTGGGTCGTGAAGATCCTTTTTGTACAGTTCTTTTGTGTATTCTTGCCATCTCTTCTTAATATCTTCTGCTTCTGTTAGGTTCATACCATTTCTGTCCTTTATCGAGCCCATCTTTGCATGAAATGTTCCCTTGGTATCTCTAATTTTCTTGAAGAGATCTCTAGTCTTTCTGTTGTTTTCCTCTCTTTCTTTGCGCTGATCGCCGAGGAAGGCTTTCTTACCTCTCCTTGCTATTCTTTGGAACTCTGCCTTCAGATTCTTATATCTTTCCTTTTCTCCTTTGCTTTTTGCTTCTCTTCTTTTCACAGCTATTTGTAAGGCCTCCCCAGACAGCCATGTTACTTTTTTGCATTTCTTTTCCATGGGGATGATCTTGATCCCTGTCTCCTGTACAATGTCACGAACCTCCGTCCATAGTTCATCAGGCACTCTATCTATCAGATCTAGGCCCTTAAATCTATTTCTCACCTCCACTGTATAATCATAAGGGATTTGATTGAGGTCGTACCTGAATGGTCTAGTGGTTTTCCCTACTTTCTTCAATTTAAGTCTGAATTTGGTAATAAGGAGTTCATGATCTGAGCCACAGTCAGCTCCTGGTCTTGTTTTTGTTGACTGTATAGAGCTTCTCCATCTTTGGCTGTAAAGGATATAATCAATCTGATTTTGGTGTTGACCATCTGGTGATGTCCATGTGTAGAGTCTTCTCTTGTGTTGTTGAAAGAGGGTGTTTGCTATGACCCATGCATTCTCTTGGCAAAACTCTATTAGTCTTTGCCTTGCTTCATTCAGTACTCCAAGGCCAAATTTGCCTGTTACTCCAGGTGTTTCTTCGTGAAGTCATGAAGTCGCTCAGTCATGTCCGACTTTTTTTGACCCCATGGACTGTAGCCCACCAGGCTCTTCCAACCATGTAATTTTCTAGGCGAGACTACTGGAGTGGGTTGCCATTTCCTTCTCCAGGGGATCTTCCCAACCCAGGGATCGAATCCAGGTCTTCTGCCATGCGGGCACATGCTTTACTGTCTGAGCAACCAGGGAATTGCTACCCAGGTGTTTCTTGACTTCCTACTTTTGCATTCCAGTCCCCTATAATGAAAAGGACATCTTTTTGGGGTGTTAGTTCTAAAAGGACTTGTAGGTCTTCATAGAACCGTTCAACTTCAGCTTCTTCAGTGTTACTAGTTGGAGCATAGGCTTGGATTACCATGATACTGAACAGTTTGCCTTGGAAAGGAACAGAGATCATTCTGTTGTTTTTGAGATTGCATCCAAGTATTGCATTTTGAACTCTTTTGTTGACCATGATGGCTACTCCACTTCTCAGGGATTCCTGCCCACAGTAGTAGATATAATGGTCATCTGAGTTAAATTCACCCATTCCAGTCCATTTTAGTTTGCTGATTCCTAGAATGTTGATGTTCACTCTTGCCATCTCCTGTTTGACCACTTCCAATTTGCCTTGATTCATGGACCTAGCATTCCAGGTTCCTATGCAATATTGCTCTTTACAGCATCAGACCTTGCTTCTATCACCAGTGACATCCACAGCTGGGTATTGTTTTTGCTTTGGCTCCATCCCTTCATTCTTTCTAGAGTTATTTCTCCACTTATCTCCAGTAGCATATTGGGCACCTACTGGCCTGGGGAGTTCCTCTCCCCAGTATCCTATCATTTTCTTTTCATACTGTTCATGGGGTTCTCAAGGCAAAAATACTGAAGTGGTTTGCCATTCCCTTCTCCAGTGGACCACATTCTGTCAACCTCTCCACCATGACCCGCCTGTCTTGGGTGGCCCATGGGCATGGCTTAGTTTCACTGAGTTAGACAAGGCTGTGGTCCTAGTGTGATTAGATTGACTAGTTTCCTGTGATTATGGTTTCAGTGTGTCTGCCCTCTCTTGCCCTCTCACAACACCTAGCATCTTACTTGGGTTTCTCTTACCTTGGACGTGGGGTATCTCTTCACAGCTGCTCCAGCAAAGCGCAGCCACTGCTCCTTACCTTGGACGAGGTCACCCCTCTTGACCTTGAATGTGGAGTAGCTCCTCTTGACCTTCCTGCGCCCATGCAGCCACTGCTCCTTGGACGTGGGCTAGCTCCTCTCCACCGCTCCTGCACCGTTGCTGCCCCTGATATTGGTCATAATTAGACATACCCCAATGCAAAACAAAAAGTTAAAAAAAAAATCTTTTTTTAAGGACCATCCCTATTGGTGGGAGTTTGCCAAGGGAAAAAGGGAATAAGGACATTAAAGGTAGAGGAACTTTAGGTATAGATGTGTAGAATGTTTTAGAATGTTGTCTGCTGAGATATATGAAAAGAAGGAAAGGCAAAGGGGCAGCAGTAGTTCAATGGACTAAATTGTATGATTGTTGTCTCAAGTGCTAAGTGTAAAGATGTACAAATCAGCCATTGACAAGCGGAGAAGAAGAGGTATGACATCATCATCAGATTTTATAAAGAAAAACTTTGATAAAAATTCTGAAACCTGGAAGTGGACAAAAGTGTCAGATCTCCCACTTTAATAATCTCTCCATCTCAATAGGTCTCTTCTGTACCTTTAGAGAAATGTGACTGCTGCAGTGTTCAAAGAAACAAACTATCCCACTCTTTATTTATCCTTTTAGATATATTTGTTTTAAGGAAGAAAATATAGAAACTTATATCTAGAAGAGACCTTAAAAGTCCTCTGGTTTATTTCTTACATGTCCCACCTGGGGAAATAGAATCAAGCCATATAGGTGGCTGAGGAGCCAGGGCTGTAACCAGACCTACGGTACTTTCTGGGCACCACTCTGGTAGTTTGTTCTGGTTGTGTTGTTGTCATTCAGTTGCTGAGTTTTGTCCAACTCCTCGCAACCCCAGGGACTGGAATATGCAGGCTCCCCTGTCCTCACTATCTCCCAGAATTTGCTCATGTCCATTGAGTTGGTAGTGCTATCTAACTATCTCTTTCTCCGCCACTCCCTTCTCCTTTTGCCTTCAGTCTTTCCCAGCATCAGCGTCTTTTCCAATGAGTGCAGCTCTTCGAATTGGGTGGCCAAAGTATTGGAGCTCCAGCTTTAGCAACAGTCCTTCCAATGAATATTCAGGGTTGATTTCTTTTAGGACTGACTGGTTTGATCTCCTTGCTGTCCAAGGGATTCTCAAAAGTCTTTCCCAGCACCACATGTGAAAGTATCAGTTCTGGTTTGTGAGAGTAGATCAAATTGGGGATGCTGTTCAGCTCACCTGCATTATGAGTACAACAGAAGATTTCATTAGGACAAATGGATATTTAAATGAATTCTGATATTTCTGGAGGGAAATAATGAAATAGAGTTTTATCTGATTTGGACTTGATTTGTTTTCTCTACATTATCTTTAGCATGAAAGTGATTTGTTTGACAATGGCTTCATATTGTAAAATCCAGCTTTACATACACACAAAGCTGTTTGGAGGACTGCAGCCTACCAGGCTCCTCTGTCCATGAGAGTTTCCAGGCAAGAGTACTGGAGTGGGTTGCCATTTCCTTCTCCATCTTTACAATTAAGCCTATTATAAAAATACCCAATTCTAAGCTAGTCCTTTATAATCTTGTGATATATTATAAAAACTTTGAATATAGGCACATCTTGGAGATACTGATTCCAGGCCACTGCAATAAACTGAATATCACAATAAAGAAACTCACATGAAATTTTTGGTTTCCTGGTGTATGTAAAAGTTATGTTTACACTACCGTAGTTTATTACATGTGAAATAGCATTATATCTGAAAAATGTACATTCCTAAATTAAAAAAATATTTTATTGCTAAAAATTGCTAACCAACATTTGAGCCTTCAGTGAGTAGTAATCTTTTTGCTGGTGAAGAGTCTTGCCTCAGTATTAATAACTTCTGACTGATCAGGGTGGTGGCAGCAGAAGTTTGGTGTGGCTATAGAGATTTTTTAAATAAGACAAAGTGAAGTCTGTCACATTGTTTGACTCTTTCTTTCACTTGACTACTTAGAGGCCATTGTAGAGTTATTCAGTTCAGTTCTGTTCAGTCGCTCAGTCATGTCCGACTCTTTGCGACCCCGTGAATCACAGCACGCCAGGCCTCCCTGTCCATCACCATCTCCCGGAGTTTACTCAAACTCACGTCCATCGAGTCGGTGATGCCATCCAGCCATCTCATCCTCTGTCGTCCCCTTCTCCTCCTGCCCCCAATCCCTCCCAGCATCAGAGTCTTTTCCAATGAATCACCTCTTCGCATGAGGTGGCCAAAGTACTGGAGTTTCAGCTTTAGCATCATTCCTTCCAAAGAAATCCCAGGGTTGATCTCCTTCAGAATGGACTGGTTGGATCTCCTTGCAGTCCAAGGGACTCTCAAGAATCTTCTCCAATACCACAGTTCAAAAGCATCAATTCTTCAGCACTCAGCTTTCTTCACAGTCCAACTCTCACATCCATACATGACCACTGGAAAAACCATAGCCTTGACTAGATGGACCTTAGTCGGCAAAGTAATGTCCCTGCTTTTGAATATGCTGTCTAGGTTGGTCATAACTTTTCTTCCAAGGAGTAAGCGTCTTTTAATTTCATGGCTGCAGTCACCATCTACAGTGATTTTGGAGCCCCCCAAAAAGAAAGTCTGACTCTGTTTCCACTGTTTCCCCATCTATTTCCCATGAAGTGATATTAGGGGGCCTAATTTCAATATTGTAGTGTCTCAGGGAACAGGAAGGTCTGAGGGGAAAAAAAGAGATGAGATCAGTCTGTCAATGGCAGGCAGAACACAGAGAACATTTTATCAATTAAGTTCACTGTCTTATATGGGTGTGATTTGTGGTGCCCCCAAACAATTGTATTAGTAACATCAAAAATCACTGATCACAGATCTCCAAAACAAATATATTAATCATGAAAATGTTTGAAATATCCTGAGAGCTACCCAAATGTGACATAGAGACATTAAATGAGCAAATGCTGTTGGAAAAATGGTACCAATAGATTGCTTCAGGCAAGGTTACCACAAAGCTTCAATTTGTTAAAAAAAAAACAACACTCTCTGTTAAATGCAATAAAATGAAGTATACTCATAGTTACAGTGAATAGAAAAAATAATGTGACAAAAATTTAAAGTGCAGTAGTTAATAGATTAAGTTAATATAAATTTTTTTATCATTTTACCAGAAAATTTATTTTTGAGGTTTTCCATTTTAATAATGAAGATGGTCTTTTTTACACTATTTAATTTGAACTTTATGTATTTGCTGTTTAAGAAAGCAGCTAGGAATTCATGTTGTTTTAGCCAAGGAATGGTTTCCAGAGAAAAAATAGTCTTAAAGAAGGATATATTTCCAATATAAAATAGAATCCTCAACTTAAAAATTTGCATGTAGTTTTGAAGATGATTAAATTCTTTTGGCTCTTTGATGCAGACATGTGTTGTAGGGTCGTTTTAAATATGGAAAAGAGTTCATTAAAATGAGTCTGTTACTTAAAGATATGTAATCTCTCTGTACTTCTTTATGGAAAACAATGAGTAGACCTGCTTACAAGAAATTAAACTGGTCTTAGCATGTGAACTATGATTGTTTTGGTTCTTGAGAGCCAATAAACGTGGATCCCTGCACACCTGCTTGGCTTTTATAATAATATCAGGTATCCTTCAGTTCGAATTTAATGCCCCAAACTACACAAACACACAGATGGATTAGAGGTTTCAAAAGGTTGTTAAATAATTTCATTATTATAGCTGATGAAAATGTATGTTTCTGAACCACTCTGTAATTACTCTGAGGGCTAGCATTGTCTAGATTGGTATTTATTTTGGTAGGTCCCTAGTTTATCTAGAATTCTGGGAGAAATAGCAATAACCTCAGATATGCAGATGACATCACCCTTATAGCAGAAAGCGAAGAGGAACTAAAGAACCTCTTGATGAAGGTGAAAGAGGAGAGTGAAAAAGGTGGCTTAAAACTTAACATTCAAAAAGTGAAGATCATGGCATCCAGTCCCATCACTTCATGGCAAATAGATGGAAAAACAATGGAAATGGTGACAGACTTTATTTTCTTGGGCTCCAAAATCACTGCAGAAAGTAACTGCAGACATGAAATTAAAAGATGCTTGCTCCTTGGAAGAAAAGCTATGACAAACCTAGATAGCATATTAAAAAGCAGAGACATTAATTTGCTGGAAAGATCCATATAGTTAAAGCAATGGTTTTTCCATAAAGCAATGGTTTTTCCAGTAGTCATGTATGGATGTGAGACTTGGACCATAAAGAAGGCTGAGCACTGAAGAACTGATGCTTTTGAACTGTGGTGTTGGAAGACTCTTTAGAGTCCCTTGGACTGCAAGGAGATCAAACCAGTCAATCCTAAAGGAGATCAACCCTGAATATTCACTGGAAGGACAGATGCTGAAGCTGAAGCTCCAATACTTTGATCACCTGATGAGAGGAGCTGACTCATTAGAAAAAACCCCGACGCTGGGGAGGATTGAGGGCAGGAGGAGAAGGGGACGACAGAGGATTCTGAGATGGTTGGATGGCATCACCGACTTGATGGACATGAATTTGAGCAAGCTCCAGGAGATGGTGATGGACAGGGAAGCCTGGTGTGCTGCAGTCCATAGGGTTGCCAAGAATTGGACACGACTGAGTGACTGAACAACTAGTTTATCTTGTGAGCATACACAGTGTGAATCATGCTGAAGTAAAGGCTACCATTATTTAGATATATACTGTGTAATACAGGAGAAACTTAGTTCGTATTGAAAGTTATGTAGTATTTCAGAAGTAATTTCTCTGATTAATTTCACAATTAATTCACCCTGACTGAAATGCATGTTCATTTATTCATTTTTTTTTAAAAAAAAGATTATTTATTTAGTCCTATCAGGTCCTACTTACAGTGCATGGGCTTAGCTGCCCTGCAGTGTGTGTGATCTTAGTTCCCTGACTGGGGACTGAACTAATGTCCCCTGCACTGCAAGGCAGATTCTCAACCACCTGGTCACCAGGGATGTCCCTCATCCATTCTTTAACTTATTAAACAAATATGTATTTGTTAGGCTCTGAGTATTTTCCAGGCACAATTCTAGATGCTGGGTTACAATGTACAAACAGATGAACTTGTCAAAAAAGGAACTTTTTGTTTTAGTGAGGGGAGACAGGCCATAAGCAAATGAGTAAAGAGACGATAATGGAGGTGGTTAAAAAGTGCTCAGAAGAGAAATAAAACAGAGTAAAGGGAGATAGAAGATAAAGGGGGTGATGTGTATGCTGTTTCACAAGTGATGACCAAAGAAGATTTCTGATAAAGAAAAAATATAAGCAGAGTCCTGAAGGAAAGGTGGTAGACCTAAGCAGAAATCTGGGTGTAGTGGTTACTGAGCAAAGAGAACCATAAGAGCAAAGGCACAGGTATGTGTTATTATTTCATATCTACAAAAGAAGAGACTGGGATAGGAAAAAAGATAGGTAACTGTGGTAGAGAGACAGCAATGCTGGGGGGTGGTGCTGGGATTTGAACCTTAGTTTTCAGAAAGACATAGGAAGTATAGAGAAGATTAAGCTGTATCTGGGGAAAGAGCATTCTACGCAGAGCTGAGGCCCTTAGGAGAGCATGCCCTTAGTCTGTTATGAGAATGACAAAGAAATCAATTACACTGAAAGATGGATTTAGGGGAAGAATGGTAGGAGATGAGATTGGCATGGCAGGATATACGAAAGAGAGTCGTACAGATTATGTAGAGCCTTGTAGACTGTTACAAGGGCTTTGGATTCTATTCTCAGTGAGCACTTTGAGCAGAAGAATGAAATGATTTTATTTCTGTTTTCTAAAGATACTCCAGGTGCTATGTGGAGAATGCCCTGTAGGGGTAGTAAAAGTACCAGTAGGGTGATTATGTAGTAAGCTCAATAGCCTTGATCAGAGAAAAATTATTATGGTTTGTTCCAAGGTGGTAGTGGAGGAAAGGGTGAGAAGTAATTGGATTCTGTATATATTAATATTTTGAAGGAAGGGCCATCGAGATTTACTGATACGTGAGAGCAGATATTATAGTAAGTCTCTAGTAGACAAATAATAATAATTATATAGTCAAACAAGCATGTTTAAATGGATTCACTGATGATAATGTCCACTTTCAAAATCTGCATTTCTTTAACTTGAAGGCTTTCAGCATATTCCTGCTAGCACCATTTTCTGTTTGACCTACATAATGCTGCCTAGAAATTACTCACTCAGCCTTCATTTATACAAAGAAGGTGTGATCAACGGCTAAGACTCCTGTACAATATATTAATGGAGAATTGTATATCACTTTTTATTACAGCAAATTCTACTGTGTTTGGTTATTTTTAGATAATGAAGTCATCTCAAGCCCTGTTATCTACAAGACAAAATCTGGTCTTTTGGTGACATTTTAACTAATTCAAACATTTATACTCACATACATTAAAGACATATTGTATTATTAACAAGTGTAAGATAGGTGACCCTATCAATTTAAAAAAGTTGAAAATAGCAATTGGGAAAATATGCAAATGAGAGCTCCTACCTAATGCATTTGGAAGAAAATTGTCTTGAATTATTAAATTTTATGTATTATCTCACATCACCATTTATTCTTATGTTCTGTTTCTTTTAAGTCAAAGTAATTATATGATCTTTGGCAGAGTAAAAAGAAACTCTCTTCTTCAGAGTAGGAGAAACATTTTTTTCAGGAAGAGCAAGACACACATTAGCATTATGAGTTAAATAACACAATGACGTGTCTATACTTTGAATAACCTTATGGAGTTAAAACTGAAGAGTTTGTTGCATCTTTACGTAGACTCGAAAGGGCAGCTAGTCACCCTATTGTGGAACTACTTCATAGTTGTCTAAGGTGTAGGAAATAGATTTGGATCAGATATAGAGATTTGGGATCCATGAGTGTACAGCTGCTTGAAATCACAGTCTAGATGGCACCTCCCAGGAATGTATGTAGAAAGAAATGCAAGAACCTGGTATAAGAGCCTCAGTGACATTACAGAATGAAGATCAGGTGGAAGAAAACGAATCATCCAAGGCTGATGAGCAGTGAGTGAAGCCAAAGAACTAGGGATGAGAATCATTATAGAGAGGTTGGAGAAGATGTTAGGAAACATGTAGTTACCAGTGTTAAATGTAACAAAGACAACAGATAATACAAGGGCTGAAAATAATATATTGGACTCAGTAATTAGATCTTTAGCAAGAACAGCCTCAGTAGCATGCTAAAGAGAGAAGACAAATTTTAGTAAATTGAAAAAATAGTGAGAAAATGAGTCAGAATACAGAAGCTTGAAGGAAAGGAATAATATGTGATCAACTAGAGGAAGTGAGGGCATGAGTATTATAGGCCAAAAGCAGGAAACTCCTGGAGAGAGAAGGGTCAGGAGGAAGAGAGAATAATTATTGGAGCAAGTTCCTTGCTGAGGCATCATGGAAAGTGTACAGGAAAGATAGATTTTTTTTGTGGGAGGAAGCGTATTCCTTTTGATACAGAAGTAGAGAAAACAAGAGTGTGTTGTGGGGGTAAATTTTGGGGTCCTCTGAGGGTGGGAAATGGAAAGAGAAAATGCCCGAGTTCATTGCAGGTGTTTCGTCTGGTGTCTTTACCAGCACCACACTTCTATCTATGATGCAAGTAAAGACATTTCAGTTTATTTGAAAGTAATTGATCAAGTTTTCTCTTCTTCATTCCTGCATGCTCCCCTTTCGCCCCCCCGCCACTGAATAACCACAGTATCATCTGTGGAGATATTGCCATATAATTTTAGTTATTTATTCTTAGCATGATATACTGTAGACAGGAGCTGGTATAATATACATGGAAATATGGACATGATTATCCTGCACATTTTCACAGAAGTAAAAGTATTAGGCAGGCATATCTGAAGCATCTTTTAAATTTCATTTTAAGAATTTACATTGGGAGTTAAGTTTCATTTGGGCAAAGAGCACTAATATAGAACTAGCTGTAGAGTTACTATTTTAGTAGAGTGGTCCAGAACAATGTTCATCTCACTGAGGAACGATGAGACGTGTGAGAGACCAGTGACACCTCTGACACCTCCAGGTTACACAGGCCTGAAGCCAGAGTTCTTCCCCCACAGCTGAGGCATTCCAGTATGTAAGACTGAGTATCGTTATTTTGAGAAAAGGCAGAGAGGGAGTGTTTTCATCGGATAGAATTTCAGTAGCTAAATTGTTTGATTAAATGATGTCTTGCTTCTGTTTTATTATCTAATTTATTGTGTACAGATTGGCTGAAATGAAAACCACACTTCTGAATGCTTGATGGAAGGCATAGAGAGTGATAGAGAGTATTTCCTAAAGATTAGCCCCTTTATCTTCCTGTTTCTTTCTTTTTCAGTGAAAATAAACACACAGCTAAATTTCACTGTTTAAAAAAAAAGAAGAAATGAACTGTATGTAGGCCTGTAACTGTAAGGATCATCTTTTTAATGATGCTAATGTGAATTACTTTTAATAGGATTTAATCTCATGGGTTGGAGTAATAGAGAAAGAATCATCTCAGCTATTTACACAAAATGTGCCTAAGTGGTATATAAGGATTCTAAATAATATTAGCATTCTATAGGTAAAGCAGTTGTTGGGCCTAATTAAAAATCATCATTCAAAATATAAAATTATATTCCTATTAATGCTTAATTTCTTTATATCAAATTGTTCTTTTTTGAGAAGTGGTAGGAAACTTTGCCTAAATGTTATATAGAGCACCATTCTATGTAGTTGACACTTTGGAGAGCATTTTTTCAGGAATCATTTTCCAGTGATTAAAAATCCTTTGGATATTAGTATAATAAGAGTTTGTTGTTATTGTTTGTTGTTCAGTCACTAGGTCATGTCTGACTCTTTGTGACCCCATGGACTGCAGCAAGCCAGGCTCCCCTGTCCACTACTATCTCCTGGAGTTTGCTCAAATTCATATCCACTGATTCAGTGATGCTGCTATGAAGAAAAAGATAGACAACTGGATAGATTATGCTGGGACAGTTGACTATTTGGGAAAAGGTAATTTCCTACTACATATATGTATGTGTGTGTGTGTGTGTGTGTGTGTGTGTGTGTGTGTGTGTGTGTACACCAAGAATTTCTAGGTAAACTAAACATTATATATTTCTCTACATATATTATATAACATTATATATTTATCTATATAGACATGTATATGTGCATAGTCACTCAGTTGTGTCTGACTCTTTGTGACCCCATGGACTGTATGTAGCCTGCCAGGCTCTTCTGTTCATGAAATTTTCCAAGCAAAAATACTGGAGTGGGTAGCCATTATCTTCTCCAGAGGATCTTTTTGATGCAGGGATTGAACCCAGGTCTCCTGTATTGCAGGCAGATTTTTATCATCTGAGCCACCAAACAAGACATTGTTATTCACCTTTCAAACAACAAAGATGAAAGTGACATCAAAGTGAGGGACACTGGGCTCTCTCAAGTACTGGTGATATCAGTGTACGTGACATTATGCAAGGTGCAGGTCCTTCTTCACCAAAGCATAATTGATTCAGCTGCTGGGGCTGTCATCTACAGGGATTTGGAGATTGCCTTAGCAGAAGAAAACTGAAAGAAAGTGAAAATGAAGTTGCTCAGTCATGTCTGACTCTGCGACCCCATGGACTGTAGCCTACCAGGCTCCTCCCTCCATGGGATTCTCCAGGCAAGAGTATTGGAATGGGTTGCTATTTCCTTAGCAGAAGAAAGCCTCACCCAAAGTCACATTCCTTCCTTAGGTTGATCAGTGTGGTTGCATAAATCCCTAGTCAGCTCAAGTCAATACAATTCTGAACAGCTGTTCTAACTTCAGAGGGCAAGTACAGCTTTGTCTTGTTTGAGCATAAACTGGTTATAGGGATCAAAAGACTTAAATGCAGTTTATTGTTTGACTCAGTGATTGTATTTCTAAAAAAGTAGTCTTGAAGATAGGAAAAGATGTATTTCTAAGGATATCACTGCAGCACAATTGATAGTATAGAAACTGTGTGGACAGTTTATATGGCCAGCTGTTGGATAGTCACAAAATTGTTTTGATCGTGCAATTATCACAAGGCCATGAAAAATGAAACTATGGAAAAATATTTGACAGAGTACAAAAATACTTATGATATGTATGTAAAAATAACAGATTTCTAGGAAGTCTATTCAGCATAACCTGTTTTCAAAGTACATATCAATGCATACAAAAAATATAGAAAGGAAATATAATAAAATGTTATCATTGGTTTCCTCTATAAAAATAAGGCTATGGAGCACTATTTTCTCTGAGCTCTCTGACATTCCTAAATTTTCAGCAATAATAAGAAATGTCTTATAAATTTAGGGGAAAATGCATATTTTACTTTTTAGCAGATTTTTTTTTAGCTCCTTCATAAACACATGAGAACTGTCATGAAATCTGCTTTGATTCTGATTTATTTTGTTTCAAGAAGGGATGGGGGAGGAGTTCTCTAGGAACACTTCTTATTTGTAACTGTTTCCAATGGGACAACTGCTCCCCTATTATATATGTGCATCTTGCAGGTGAGGTTTTTTTTTTGCGGGGGGAACAACACAGTAGGTCTATACTCTTGACTTTCATATTGGAGCCTAAGACTGAACTGACGACTACTCAGAACCTGTCAAACAGCAGTTAATAGAAGGACCAGTTAGCCAACCATTTTTTTCTAGGGCAATGGTTTGGGAGTTGACTAGAGATGGGGTAGGGAAGTAAAGAGGGCTTACTGAAAGATAGGGTCTCAGGCCTCCTCTGTTCTTTCTTCAAGTAGAGTGGCTGTACTTTGATCTGCTTTCCATGTCTGATTTCTGAGTAAGGTTTACTTGGAATTGAGCTTTCCTTGGTGTAAAGTAGTCTTTGAATGACAGTTTTCTACGGTCTTTCAGTTCTATACCTTAGATCACTCAGAAGTATCTGGACTCCATTAGTTTAGCTACCATTAGAAATGTCTCCAGTGAATTGTGAATCAACATCCACTTTATATAAGGGGTAAAATAAAAATTAGTCAGTGAAAACTTTTTTTGGCCACTTAATTTTTTTAACTGAAGGATAAATGCTTTACAATGAAAAACATTTTAACGTTTTCCAGAAGCACTTTGGAAGATTCTGTCGTGTTAATATTCAACACCCTTTTTATACAAAAGGCATGTAGAAGATTTCTCCTTGAACTTAGGATGAGAAAGACTTTTTTTCCTGTAGTGAAATTAACATGAGATTCAAAAAGATTTACTTATTTATTCATTTATTTTTTGGCTGTGCGCTGTCTTCTTGACTGTGTGGGCTTTTCTCTAGCTGCATTGAGCAGGGGCTACCCTTTGTTGCAGTGTGCCACCTTCTCATTTGCGTTGGCTTCTCTTGCTGTGGAGCACAGGCTCTAGGGCACACGGGGTTCAGCAGCTGTGGCACAGAGGCTCAGGAGCTGCAGCTTCCGGACTCTGGAGCACAGGCTCAATAGTTGTGGCTTAGTTGCTCTGAGGCGTGTGGGATCTTCCTGTACCAGGAATCAAACTCATGTCTCCTGTGTTGTCAGGCAGATCCTTTACTACTAAGCCACCAGGGAGGTCCCCATCATGAGATTTTTAATCAAGAACTAAACTGCCAACTAAATTTCCATTTTTGTTTTGTCTGCAAGTATGCTTGGAGTCAATTTATAGTAATTATCTTATTATTTCAACTATTATTATGCAAATATCTTTCATTTTAATGATTTATGATAGCTCTTATTTTCGTATATGACCTGTATACTTATGATGTGTTTTTATTATAATATGCTCTAAAACTTTTGCACAAGTAAATGGAATATACATTATAAATGATATTTTAAAATCTCATAGAGACTAAGTGCTAGATAAAATATGACATTTATAATTACAACTAACTTGTTTATTATATGAATGCATATGAATGTATGCATTCATGAATGCAAATATTATGATAGGCCTTTGGTTAATAATGTTTCATTTTATATACTAGATCAGTACTTCCTCTCCTATCCCACCCTTCCATCACTGTAGACTAGTGTACTTGTATTTCCAAGGTCCTGTCTACCTGCACAGCTCATAAACTGCTCACTTTAGACCACATATTTTCCTTAAACATTTGCTTTTCTCCTCATGGCTGGAAAAGTAGTTTTCCTGGTGCATATGGAATGATTAGGGCAGAACCATGATATATAAAAATGTTTTCATAAGTTTCTAAATTGTACTGTATAGAAAAAAAAAAACTGTGTGTGTGGGGGGGCAGTAAATACTAAATCACTCTTTTTAGGGGAAATGAAGTTTTGAAATTCACTGTGTATGCAGTTTGAAGTGTAGGATGTTTCCATAGGAAATGAATGATTCATTTCAATTACAGAAAAGGCATTTCATTAGTCAAAATCCTATCCAGATGAGACTTATATGAATCTGGTAAGAGATTATTTTTCTATTTTATATCTCTATGTAGTAGAACAAATTTTGTTTTCCCTCCATAATTAGTAGGCATTCCATCTGTTTTTAAACACTTTGGTGCTAAGATCTGGAAAAAGAGGCTCACTCTTCCTTTTTGTTCCTCTGATGGGTGATTGCAGCATTTTGGAGTTGTGTGAAAAATCTGCACTTGTCTGTCTGAGTGAGATCCTTGGTTCCTAGTGAGGGAGTGGTGATGGTGCCAAAGCTTTTTCTGAGTAGCCCTGGTATGGACTCCTCCATTCCCTAGGGCAATTGAAGGCCTGAAAATGAAGAGAGATATAGGAAAAAGTAGATCTATACAAATATCATAAAATAGCTATGCTATTATACTCCCTCTGTTAATAGAACTAAACACCTTAGACTAAATATTGTTTACTGTTTAGTTTTTCTACCTTACAGTCTTTTTTCATTCACTTATTCAACAAATATTTGTGGAATACCTATATGTAGGGATACAGTGGAAGCAAGAAGGATATCATCCCTGGTCTGGTGAAGTTTAGAATCTAGTGTATAGAGAGGCAGGAATTAAATAATTTTCACAAGTATATATATAAGCCAAAACTCTTGATTAAAAATATTTTAAAGGAAAAGTTCAAGGAGCCTTACTTAAAATAGGGGTATGGGTGGTAATGGGTAGTTAGCTTAGACCTAAAAATGAATAGGTAGGTATTATCTAGGTGAGAAGTGAAAGTGTAGAATATTTAGGCCTAAACGTTAAGTTGCAAATGTAATGAGCAGCTTTAAAGTTATAACATAGACCACAAAATGAGGAATAATTTATAAAATGGAAATAAAAATTCAAAGAAAAAATCTTTCACATCATCCTGTATGTGTTGCATCTGACTCTGCAAACCCATGAACTGTACCCTTCCAGGCTCCTCTGTCCATGGGATTCTCCAGGCAAGAATACTGCAGTGGGTAGCTATTCTTTTCTCCAGGGGATCTTGCCAACCCAAGGACTGAACCTGGGTCTCCTGCATTGTAGGAAGATTCTATAGTTTCATAAGCCATGACATTTTGTATAAAATTTTTATTCCAGCCTTTTTTATCATTATTTTTTAACACTAAAGGGCAAGTTTTCTTATCATTAAATTCTTAGATCTTTCTTTTGAGAAATTCCTTGGAAAGACAAAGATATAAAAGGTTAGTATTTTTCTAGATTGCTGACAATCTTGGAATTTTGAATGTTGTCAGCTTTTCCTGAAGGATTCGTAGGCTAAGACCTTTCCAGAACTGATTTCTGGTCTCCCAGAACTATCGTTTATTCTATCTCTGAGAAACATCTTCCATGAAGGATGATTTGTCTTCAGTAACTTAGATCTTGACATGTTTAATTGTGGTTCATTGACCTTATATTTATTGTTGTGTGGCCTGAGGCTGAATGAACTCTTCTTCCAGCTTTACAGAGACAGCATCATGGGAAATCAGGATCATATGGTAATTCTTGTCTTGTGGATTATCATATTTCAAATTTGCCATCCTTTACATTATTCCCACTTCCAAACTCTGCACTTGAATGACTTGTGTACAGTCATTTTGGCAGGCAGTTATATGCACACAACTTGTGTTTGCTCCTTGGGAGAAAAGCTATGACCAACCTAGACAGCATATTAAAAAGCAGAGACATTACTTTGCCAACAAAGGTCCATCTAGTCAAAGCTATGGTTTTTCCAGTAATCAGGTAGGGTGTGAGAGTTGAACTAAAGAAAGCCTAGTGCTGAAGAATTGATGCTTTTGAAGTGTGGTGTTGGAGAAGATGCTTGAGAGTCCCTTGGACTGCAAGGTGGTCCAACCAGTCAATCCTAAAGGGAATCAGTCCTGAATACTCTTTGGAAGGACTGATGCCGAAGCTGAAACTCCAATATTTTGGCCACCGGATGCGAAGAAGTGACTCATTGGAAAAGACCCTGATGGTGGGAAAGATGGAAGCTGGGAGGAGAAGGGGACAACAGAGGATGTGATGGTTGGATGGCATCACCAACTCTATGAACATGAGTTTGAGTAAGCTTGGGGAGCTGGTGATGCACAGGAAAGCCTGGCAAGTGGCAGTCCATAGGGTTGCAAAGAGTCAGACGTGACTGAACAACTAAACTGAACTGAACTGTGTTTATGAATATATAAAGGTCTAAACATCTAGATAAAAAGCAAATACTGCAGTCACTTATCCAAAGGCTTTATCTGCATGAGGTTCAACATGCAGAAATTTACCTTTACCTGTTTCCTTTCCATTACTGGAAACTGTGAGAAGACATTCAGGCCAATCATAGCCCCCAGGGAGACTGGACCTCACAGCTCCAAGTTCACAAATATTTTGCCAAGTCCATTATCATGGGTTGAATTGTACTGCCCCCAAATTCATATTTTGAAGCTTTAAAAATCCCCCAGTACCTCAGAATGTGACCTTATTTTGAAATAGGGTGGTTGTCACTATAACTAAGAAGAGATCAAGCTGGAGTAGGGCAGGCCCCTAATCAAATGTGACTTGGTGTCTTTACAAAATTGAGAAATTTGGACACTGGCTACGTAAACAGGGATAATGCCATAAGAAGAAGAAGGCAGAGATATCAGGGTAATGTTTCTGCAGGCCAAGGAATGCCAAAGATTGCCAACAAGCCACCATAGGCTATGCAAAAAGCATGAAGCAGATTCTCCCTGACAGCCCTCAGAAAGGACCAACTCTGCTCATACCTTAATCTCAACCTTCTATCCTCCAGAACCATGAGAGTAAGTTTCTGTTGTTTAAGTCACCTGGTTTGTGGTACTCTGTTACAGCAGCCCTAGAAAGCAAGTACACCCACATTTCAGTTGGTCTACTAGAACCCAAGTAAAGTTGGTCAAGTATTCAAACCCAAGTAAAAAAAATTTTGCCTTTGTTGAAGCTCTCTTCTTTCATCTCTGTGATAATCAGTGCCTTCTCCCTCACCTGGCTCTTATGGAATATATACATATTTTCCATTTCATCTCTTTCCATACCTGATTTACCTTGTTGCCTCCCCTGCTCATTCTGTACTAGTTTCTTCTATTGTGCCTTGAGAAAACCTGTCTATCTTCTCTGAGTATTTCTTCTGCTTTTTTCACTTTAAATAAAGACCTGCATTTTAATCTTGACTATTAGCATATGATTTGAAATCTATTATAAGGACTGATGTTGAAGCTGAAACTCCGATACTTTGGCCATCTGATGCAAAGAGCTGACTCATTTGAAAAGACCCTGATGCTGGGAAAGATTGAGGGCAGGAGGAGAAGGGGACGACAGAGGATGAGATGGTTGGATGGCATCACCGACTCAACGGACTTGGGTTTGTGTGGACTCTGGGAGTTGGTGACAGACAGGGAGGCCTGGCATGCTGCGGTTCATGCGATCGCAAAGAGTCAGACATGACTGAACTGAACCGAACCAAATCTTGTCGCTGATTCTTCCTCTGTCTACAACCATTTTTCCCTCTGCCCTCATGCCTACTCTTGCTTTCCCTCACTTTTGTGGTCTCCTTATTGTAGACTTGTCACCCTTCTGCCAGGCCATTGATCCATTGATTCACTTGCCTCCATAACCAAGCTGGCCCTCTTGTATCTCTTCATTATTTCCTGCGGCATCCTAAAATTCTTTACAGTCTTGGCTTTCTGACATATCCATTGTCAATGATAAGTTATTCACATCACCCATTTCTCTGTTCCAGCCTTGTTGGATAAAATGACAAAATAATGCTATTGGGTCCAATATTCATTTATGCTATGTAACCTCAGCTGGCCTTCACTATTGCATAGCCATTATGATGTTTTCATAGCAATTCTTGTGTCCTATTCTCCCCTTCTGTCAAATTCTCCTCTGGTCTTGGTAAATCATCTTGCCTTCAACTTTGATGAGGTTTAGTCCATATGACTTGGTGACCTCAGCATCTAAAAATGGAATTAATTGCATTCCTTCTACAAATAATTCTACTCTTTGGATTCCTTGTGATTGTCTATGTAGTCAGCCAATGGAAGCCTCCAAATGCAAGCCCAGATTTACTTTCCTGGGAATATTTCCTGTTTATATCTTGGATATAGTTCAAGTAGAATATATGGCATCCCTCAAATAGGCTTTAAAATTTCTCGACTTTATGCCTCTGCTAATATTTCATACTTCCGAATGCTGCTATTTTTCACTCCTCATTTTGTTCATATCAAATAATTTTCACCTTTTAAAATCCAACTCAAATATAGCCTCTCCATCAAGCCATTCCTCATCACTCAGCTGGTACTGATCTTTTCCCCTCTTATGGCATTTATTCCACCAGTTATAGGTAATTATTTTACCATTATAATGTAGGCATTCCCCTTTTTTTATTTTAATAGATTCTAAGCTTCTTTAGGGCAGGCATGCAGTTTTATTACTCTATCTCTTGTGTTGCCTGCATATGATAGATAAAAACAAGTATTGTTGAAGAAATAATTTAAAATAACTGGTTAATTATTATAGCTAAATAGTTACATGTTTATTCATCTAGCTATCTGAAAATTTTTAACGTGGAAATCTTATATAGAAACATAATTTTCTGAGATGATACAATAATCTTCCAAAGCCAAATCAAAAGGAACCAAACCAAACCAAACCAAACAAACACACAAAAAAACAACAACCAAAAAATAAAAAATTCAGGGTTTAATACATGAGGCTTAATTTTTTATAGCCAGTGTGCTTTAGTTTTTCTTACTCTAAGGTATTATTTCCTAATTCAAAACGAAATTGTGAGGATAAATGAGAAGAGATCTATTTTTTTTCTCTGTATGTAGGTGAGTAAAGCTGTACACAGCAGCCAAAAACACCCTTTTTGTGTGTGTGTCCATGCTACACTTTGTGGATTTAGTCTGAATACTAACTATTATTTCCCACAGGATTTTCAGTGTGGGTGTTCTTTGCCTCTGTCTTCTCTGCCACAACACACACTAACATAATGCTGAGAAATGCAAATAGAAAACCAGGGGGATTAATTCTGGACTTCTTATTTCTGTAACCTCAAGGAAGCAACAATGCATAAAATGCTGTCATTTGAGAACACAAAAAGATTCATGCCAAGCTTCTTTTTCTTTTCTTTTTTTTTTTTTCTTCCTTTAATACAGCAATGTCTACTGTATCTAGTGCTTTGGTGCGTTAATTAAACATGTCTTTTCTGAGGTATGCCGAGGAATTGCTAGTATGGCCTTTCTAAATTTAATCTGAACTCCTCTTCTGTCTTCTGATCCTTCTGCTATCACTCCTCTTTTATTCTTGCTGCCTAATTGAGCTGAGAGATGGTACTAGCGGACCTACAAATGAGTAACACTTATTGTTTTGTTTTCTGAAAGTCCTGAGCCATATATTGATTTGATAGGACATTTTGTTATTGGTTGGGCTTCCCCAGAGTCTCAGCGGTAAAGAATCTTCCTGCAATGCAGGAGACTTGTAGGAGATGTGGGTTCGATCCCTGGGTCAGAAATATCCTCTGGAGAAGGGAATGGCAACCCACTCTAGTATTCTTGCCTGGGAAATCCCATGGACAGGGTGGCCTGGCAGGCTATAATAGTCCATGGGGTTGCAAAGAGCTGGACACGACTGAGCGACTAAACAGCACAAACTGGTAAATAGAGCATGTGCTTTTGCATTAGCTAAGCCTAAATTTAAATTCCAGTTCTACCGTATATCCCCAGTAACTGAGCAAATCATTTAACTTCTCTAAGCCTCAATTTCCTTTTCTTTAAAAAGGAGATAATAACATTGACTTTTCAGAGTTTTTTGGAGTTTTAAATGAAATACCACATGTAAAGCACATAACACAGAGCCTGGTGCAGGATGCATATAATAAATGGTGGGTATTATTCTGTTTCTGTTTAAGGAGATATGTGATAATTTCATTTAATTACTACACATTCCATTGGCCCTAGGTTCTCTTTTTAGAATGTTAACAATTTGTAGCTGTGAATCAAGTTTACCCATACCTCCTCTACCACTTTGCCCTCCAAATCCAGCTTATTTTTGGAAAGTACTTTCCCTGGGAAGATAGAGATACGCTTCTGAGTTTGATGAAACACTGCAAAGTGAGGAGGGGACTATGTACTGTCTCCTCCGTGAAGTTCATGTATAACTTGCCCATATTCCATGTACTTTCAGTGTTTTATTTCACCAGAATATTGATGCTGAGAAAAAATTATCTTTAGTGCTGCACACAGGAACAATGTCTGCTGTGACGCTCTGGGCAAAAAATAATGTAGCTTCTCTCATCACAGTGTTTGTTTTACTCAGGATTGGACATCAACATGGAAGTTAGAGAGTTTGGCATTGACATGTGTATACTGTTTTATTTAAAATGGATTACCAACAAGGGCCTACTGTATAGCACAGGGAACGCTGCTCAATATTCTGTTGTTCTGATTATACACACTCACGGTGCTATATTTATTGGAATGAATATGCAGTTTTCCTGTTTCCTTATTACTTCAATTATGAAGATTCATGAGAGTGTATCTATAGCCACAGTTATAATTTTATTAAAATAGTTATTTGGCTATTATTTTATAGATTTGATAGTATATATATATATTCATGTGCATCCAATTTTTTGAAGGTTTATCTATTTTCAAATCTGTCATTTATTAGATTTCAAATCAGTAGTCATTTAAAAATAAATGACTGGCAGGATATATTTTTAAAATAAAATAAGCATTGGTAGGATTGTTTTACTTTTCCCCCCAAATTTAAATTGCTATTTCTGCATCCTGTTTTGAAGAGCACAGGATAAAATTAGTTATATGGAGTTTGTGGTTTGTTTATTGGAAATAAGAGTCACTAACTAGTTAACTGCAAAATCTGCTGATTCCATTCATGCTAAGCCTATGAACAGAAAGTATAAAATTTGTTTTAGATAAGAATCAGTGAATTTCATATCCATGATTGGTGCCAGGTTGGCAACCTTTTAATGATACCAGATGGACATGGAGATTTTATTTTATTTTTTATAACGAACAAAATAGAGAAGCAGGTGCTACAGAACTCTTCTCAGGGTTCCAAGGGGGGGAAATTTGGCTTCTATTTTCACTCTAGCATTATTTTTTGTTTTGAAAGAGCTAAAGATTAGATATTGAAGGAAGAGAGTGAATGGTCACCAGTTGGGAATTCCTGTGAAATGAATTACTACCACAACTACTACTGTGGGGTAGGTATGCTCACAATCAGAATCTTAATACTCAAACTCTTAACACATTAGAGCTGTTAGAATCCATTAGTTTAGTATCACTGTATCTCATAATTGAAAAGGATTAGGATATTTTTACAGATGTGACAAAAGAGGCCTACTACAGAAAGGAGATTTGCCCTAAGTTACATAGCTTATGTAACTTAATTCCACAACCCAATTCCAGGTATCTAACTTTGAATCTGTTACTCTTACCATCACACAATATTGCTAAACTCTTAACAAGGAGAAGAGTAAAAATATCATCTGTTGGGTTTTTCCCTCCTACAGGATGAACTTAATGAAACAAACAATCAAACAAAGGAATGAGCTGTCTGTTGGAACATTTGCCTTGAGACAGCTCTTCCTTATTTGGTGGATTCTCCCTGGAATTTCCACATAGACCTTCTTCCTTGGCAATTAGCATATTAGAAAGGAAAAATATTTGCAGCCTAATTTAAATCTTCTAATTAATAGTCATTATTATTTTTAATATAATCCAATTGCACTGCAAACATTGGAGAAAACAATTAAGGCAAGCTGAGAGGGAGAGAGATAAAATCTTTCACAATTATCACATTGCTGATCTCTTCTAGATCATTTCATATTGGGGATATTTTCTTGGAATTAATCAAAAGATCATTGCCCAGTTGCTTCATTTGGGTTGTATGGTATGTGACTATGTCCAAACAAACCAAAAGAAATAGTCTATTTTAAATGGTTTTAGCAGTGAAAATTCTGTCTCATCACAACATTGCAGAATGACCAAGTTATAGGATATAAGTGCACAGAAACCTGTAAAATATAGTTAGAAGTTTCCCTAACCAAACCTTAAATGGTTAAGATGGTTTTCTATTGCTTATTCCACATTTTTGCTTTTCCATTTATCATTTCCATCAGCTGCCATTCATTCTTGACTGGGTATCTAGTCCACTTAGCTCTCACCTCTGCATCCCTGGAACCACTGGTTCTCTGGGCAAACTCTGTCCAGATTGCTTGGCATTCCTTCCTCAATCTCTTCCTGAACCTCTCCTCCCAATTCACCCCCTGACCCAATCCCAATGAGACTGGCTGCTACTAAGATCAGTCATGGCCAGGGCTGGTTGTAGGAAGGGTTCAATCTCTTCCTTTCCACCTTGGTGCTGAAACTCTATCCCAACACACCCTTGTTCACTGTGTGGGCCTAACCCAGGACTCTTCTAGTAAAGATTAATTTTTAAGCATGAAGATAACAATGCAAAGGGTCAACATTTAAGCTTTTGAGACAGGTGGACCTAGGTTTAAATTCAGCTTCAACTCTTGTTACCCATTTGACATTAGACAAAATACTTTTCCTTTCTAAGTCTCAGTTTCAACCTATTAGAGTTGCGAAAGTGTAAGTGTTAGTCACTCAGTCCTATCTGACTCTTTGCGATCCTGTGGACTGCAGACTGCTAGGCTCCTCTGTCCATGGGATTCTCCAGGCAAGAATACTGGAGTGGGTTGCCATTTCCTTCTCCAGGGGATCTTCCCAATCCAGGGATCAAACCCAGGTTTCCTGCATTGCAGGCAGATTCTTTATTGTCTGAGTTGTGTTAGTCATTCAGCTGTGTCCAACTCTTTGCAACCCATTGGACTGTAGCTTGCCAGCTCCATTGTCCATGGAGTTCTCCAGGCAAGAATACTGGAGAGGGTAGCCATTCCTTTCTCCAGGGGATCTTCCTGACCCAGGGATTGAACCTGGGTCTCCTGCATTGTAGGCAGATTCTTTACTGTCTGAGTCACCAGGGATGCCCAGCCACCATCTGAGTTGTAGTGGACTTAAATGACAGAATTAATACAATTAATCTGGCAGAGAGGAGTAAGTACCAGTATATGGTGTTTATTTCCTAAAGGAAATCAATCCTGAATATTCATTGGAAGGACTGATGCTGAAGTTGAAATACCAGTACTTTGACCACCTGATGCGAAGAACTGACTCATTGGAAAAGACCCTGATGTTGGGAAAGATTAAAGGCAGGAGGAGAAGGGGATGACAGAGGATGAGATGGTTGGATGGCATCACTGACTCAATGGACATGAGTTTGAGTAAACTCCAGGAGTTGGTGATGGACAGGGAGGCCTGGCATACTGCAGTCTATGGGGTCACAAGGAGTTGGATACGACTGAGCAACTGAACTGAACTGATGATGTTCATTATGATGCAAGGCAGGAGAGCATGGAAATTTAAGAGTTTGGGCTTGGGAGGCAAACAGACATATATTTAAATATTGTTGCCACTCATCACTAGTAAGTTATTTTTTTCCTCAGAGTCTCAATTTTCTCATTTGCAAAATAAAATGAATAATAATGCCTACCTTGCAGAAGATTTAGTGAGATAATAGCTCTAAGCTACTTGACATGCTATGGTATATCTGTAAAGTGAATGCAAGAAGTCAAGTTCATTGTGTATTACACTGCCTCCCTCTGACCTCTTCACTATCATGGTTAGCTTTTCTATCAGAGGGCTGGATTACTCTCTTGCTAGCCTCTTAGAAGCTAAGCACATTACCCAGAAAATCAGAGGGAATCTGCATTCATCTAACCATCCATTTATTTATTTCTATAACAAGAGTCTGTTATTGGCTATTGCTGTCCTTTATTTAACCTCTGTGTTGAACTTCCTTCCATAGCTGACAGATAGGTCTTCCATCTAGACTAGAAAAGCTTAATTTTAAGTCCCCAGCAACTTCCAGTTTTCCCTGTTCTGCTGTGGGTATTGGAGCCATATCCTATGGCTTTTGACTGGTCCCACCCACCCACCCCTAGCTCTGTCCTGAGCTTGTCCTTTACAACTTGTGCCTAACTGACTCTTAATCCAGAATAGTTTACCTTTAAACTAATACTTAACCTTTCCTCCCCTTGAAATTTATGTCTCCCTTATTTTCTGGCTGTGGGGGTGCAGGAGGGCCTAGAGAAGCTATTCCATGTTTAAGGTCAGGAGGGATGGCGGTGAGGAGATACCCCTTGCCCAAGGTAAGGAGCAGCAGTTGTGCTTTGCTGGAGCAGCCGTGAAGAGATACCCCACGTCCAAGGTAAGAGAAACCCAAGTAAGACGGTAGGTGTTGTGAGAGGGCAAGAGAGGGCAGACACACTGAAACCATAATCACAAGAAACTAGTCAATCTAATCACACTAGGACCATAGCCTTGTCTAACTCAATGAAACCAAGCCACGACCATGGGGCCACCCAAGACGGGTGGGTCATGGTGGAGAGATTGACAGAATGTGGTCCACTGGAGAAGGGAATGGCAAACCACTTCAGTATTCTTGCCTTGAGAACCCCATGAACAGTATAAAAGGCAAAATTATAGGACACTGAAAGAGGAACTCCCCAGGCCAGTAGGTGCCCAATATGCTACTGGAGATCAGTGGAGAAATGAAGGGATGAGCCAAAGCAAAAACAATACCCAGCTGTGGATGTGACTGATGATAGAAGCAAGATCCAAAGCTGTAAAGAGCAATATTGCATAGGAACCTGGAATGTCAGGTCCATGAATCAAGGCAAACTGGAAGTGGTCAAACAAGAGATGGCAAGAGTGAACGTTGACATTCTAGGAATCAGCGAACTAAAATGGACTGGAATGGGTGAATTTAACTCAAATGACCATTATATCTACTACTGTGGGCAGGAATCCCTGAGAAGAAGTGGAGTAGCCATCATGGTCAACAAAAGATTCCAAAATGCAGTACTTGGATGTAGTCTCAAAAATGACAGAATGATCTCTGTTTGTTTCCAAGGCAAACCTTTCAATATCACAGTAATCCAAGTCTATGCCCCAACCAGTAATGCTGAAGAAGCTGAAGTTGAATGGTTCTATGAAGACCTACAAGACCTTTTAGAATTAACACCCCCAAAATATGTCCTTTTCATTATAGGGGACTGGAATGCAAAAGTAGGAAGTCAAGAAACACCTGGAGTAACAGGCAAATTTGGCCTTGGAATGTGGAATGAAGCAGGGCAAAGACTAATAGAGTTTTGCCAAGAGAATGCACTGGTCATAGCAAACACCCTCTTCCAACAACACAAGAGAAGACTCTACACGTGGACATCACCATATAGTCAACACCAAAATCAGATTGATTATATTCTTTGCAGCCAAAGATGGAGAAGCTCTATACAGTCAACAAAAACAAGACCAGGAGCTGACTGTGGCTCCGACCATGAACTCCTTATTACCAAATTCAGACTTAAATTGAAGAAAGTAGGGAAAACCACTAGACCATTCAGGTATGACCTCAATCAAATCTCTTATGATTATACAGTCGAAGTGAGAAATAGATTCAAGGGACTAGATCTGATAGATAGAGTGCCTGATGAACTATGGACTGAGGTTCATGACATTGTACAGGAGACAGGGATCAAGATCATCCCCATGGAAAAGAAATGCAAAAAACCAAAATGGCTGTCTGGGGAGGCCTTACAAATAGCTGTGAGAAGAAGAGAGGCGGAAAGCAAAGGAGAAAAGGAAAGATATAAGCATCTGAATGCAGAGTTTCAAAGAATAGCAAAAAGAGATAAGAAAGCCTTCTTCAGTGATCAATGCAAAGAAATAGAGGAAAACAATAGAACAGGAAAGACTAGAGATCTCTTCAAGAAAATTAGAGACACCAAGGGAACATTTCATGCAAAGATGGGCTCAATAAAAGACAGAAATAGTATGGACCTAACAGAAGCAGAAGATATTAAGAAGAGGTGGCAAGAATACACAGAAGAACTGTACAAGAAAGATCTTCATGACCCAGATAATCACGATAGTGTGATCACTCACCTAGAGCCAAACATCCTGGAATGTGAAGTCAAGTGGGCCTTAGGAAGCATCCCTACGAACAAAGCTGTATATTGTCACCCTGCTTATTTAACTTATATGCAGAGTACATCATGAGAATCGCTGGGCTGGAAGAAGCACATGCTGGAATCAAGATTGCTGAGAGAAATATCAATACCTCAGATATGCAGATGACACCACCCTTATGGCAGAAAGTGAAGAGGAACTAAATAAAAGTGATAGTGGAGAATGGAAAAAGTGGCTTAAAGCTCAACATTCAGAAAACGAAGATCATGGCATCTGGTCCCATCACTTCATGGGGCATAGATGGGGAAACAGTGGAAACAGTGTCAGACTTTATTTTTGGGAGGGCTCCAAAATCACTGCAGATGGTGACTGCAGCCATGGAATTAAAAGACGCTTACTCCTTGGAAGAAAAGTTATGACCAACCTAGATAGAATATTGAAAAGCAGGGACATTACTTTGCCAAAAAGGTCCACCTAGTCAAGGCTATGGTTTTTCCAGTGGATATGTATGGGATGTGAGAGTTGGACTGTGAAGAAGGCTGAGCGCCGAAGAATTGATGCTTTTGAAATGTGGTGTTGGAGAAGACTCTTGAGAGTCCCTTGGACTGCAAGGAGATCCAACCAGTCCATTCTGAAGGAGATCAGCCCCGGGATTTCTTTGGAAGGAATGATGCTAAAGCTGAAACTCCAGTACTTTGGCCACCTCATGCGAAGAGTTGACTCATTGGAAAAGACTCTGATGCTAGGAGGGATTGAGGGCAGGAGGAGAAGGGGACGACAGAGGATGAGATGGCTGGATGGCATCACTGACTCAATGGATGTGAGTCTGAGTGACCTCCGGGAGTTGGTGATGGACAGGGAGGCCTGGCGTGTTGCGATTCATGGGGTCGCAAAGAGTCAGACATGACTGAGAGAGTGAACTGAACTGAACTGAACTTATTTTCTTCTTTCAGGTGCAGGTTTTCATGCTATCTAACATAACAATGATAAACTATTAATAAACTATTCTGGGCTGAACTTGATAAACTATTCTGGGCTTATGGAAAAGAGTTAGGTCCAATATATTCTAAGGACCTGCTGGGTGACCGGCAGTGTAGTAGCAATTGTGGAAGTCAGTGGTGAATTAGACGGGTGCAATACTTGTATCCACAGATCTTACAGTCAAGAGGGGAAGATGGTGAATAGATAATTAAAGTATGATGTGCTGAGGATTTCCATGGCAGGGAAACCACTTATGATATGCACCTTTCCAGATTTGAGATCAGGGATAGCTTCCTGGAAGGAGAAATGTCTTTTTTTTCTTGGATTTAATTATTCTTTATTTTAATTTTTTAACACCAAAAACATTTTGTATTGGGGTATAGCTGGTTAACAATGTGATAGAATCAGGTGAACAGTGAAGTGACTCAGCCATACTTATACCTGTGTCCATTCTTCCCCAATCCCCTCTCCCATCCAGACTGGTACATAACATTGAGTGGGGTTCCATGTGCTATATAATAGGTCCTTATTGGCTATCTGTTTTAAATATTACAGCAGGTACATGACTTTCCCAAAGTCCTTAACTATCCCTTGCCCCTGGCAAACATGAGTTCGTTTTCTAGAAAACAAACTCAAGGAGAAATTTCTTAACCAAGGGAAATGGGTGGTTGGAAGCCAGTGGTCCAGGATAAAGCAAGTATAAAAATTCTGAGTAGAGAGCGGGAATGACTTGTTCATGGTAACAGGAAACATTCAGTACAGCTGGAGAATGGTGTGTAAACAAGGACTGAGAATAGATTAGGTGATTGAAGTATACATTGTCCAGATTAAAAGTGGCTTTGTAAAACACATCAAAGAGTTTAGACTATCCTAAGAGCATTAGGGAGCCACTGAGGGGTTTTATATAGGGCAGAGACATTATCAAGTTTAGTTTTAGAAAACTCAGTTTGGTTAGTGTACAGAGAATGGTCTGGAAGGGTGGCTGAAACATTGAACATAGTCCATCTAGTTAGAAAGCTTCTGCAGTGATTCAGGTGAGCAATGAGATTGTTTGAGCTTGAAACACAGAGGAAATCTGCAGTTATTCATGCATCCATTTATTTATTCATTCAACAAATAAACATTGTGCTGGGTTCTTTGCTGGGTTTTAAGGATTAAATTGTGAATGAAAGAGACTAGAGAATGCTAGCATTTATTGGGGGATTCTGAATGGTTGTGATAAGTGCCAGGACTGTGCTGAGTATGATAGGAGAGTGTCTAGCTGATACTTTGAGGGGTCAGCTGAAAGTTAAGTAAAAGAAGTAAAAAGCAAGTTCAGATTCACAAGTACCTTGTAAAGCTGCAATTATTTTTAAGCTACCTAAATTTTCCTGGGGCTTCCCCCTTGGCTCAGCAGTAAAGAATCTGTCTGCAGTGCAGGAGATGCAGGAGACATGGGTTTGATCCCTGGGTTGGGAAGATCTCCTAGAAGAGGGCATGGCAACCCACTTCAGTATTCTTGCCTGGAGAATCCCATGGACAGAGGAGCTTGGCAGGCTACAGTCCATAGGGTCTCAGTCTCAGAGTTGGACATGACTGAAGTGACTGAGCATGTACCCATGGAAGTTCTCTTGAGCTTTCATGGTGCTCTGCTGGTTTCTGCCACTATTTCGTTCCTGGAATTATAAATAAAATAATACCTAGTTTCTACTTCCCAAATACCCATAGGGTCTGAATCTGGATGTGTCTTATGTCCCCTCCACCTAATGTGTTATTTCAGTCATTCTCACAGCTATCTCCTTTAAAGTATCAAAATGATATATATATTTTTCTAATATCAAAGATATTTTCTCAATTGTTTTATAGCTAATATAACTTTCAGTGTATAGAATTGTTTTAAGTTTCTTTCTTTATGTGTGTAGAGCAGATATTTTCCACACATTTAGAATTTCCTTAATTTCTTTTAGAGCATTTGGGTGCTTATGGAAGTAGGATATTTTGTTATTATATGAATCCATTATTCTTTAATCTGTTTGAGAGATATAATGCAGTGTATATGAATTAAAATTTTGTCCCATGATAGTCTTAGAATAAAAATGCATAGTTTGAACAGTGGAAGAATCTAAGTGTCAGAGTAGAAAGAGTTTGTCTCAGAGGTTCTTTTAAGAATGATGAGACAAAAATCAAGAAAGATTGATGACATTAGCTAGTTCACTCAGTAGTTTATCAGCAGCATTGAAATAGAATTGAATTCAGGTCTTCTTTTTGTCATATTACAATAGTTAGAAAGACAGAAATCCTTGTTATTTCTAAAATATACCAGTATAATAAATTTTTACTGAAAATAAAAAATATAAATAATGCATACATATTTCTGTCTACATAATACCTATGAATAAGCTAACTAAACATTTTTTCCACTGAATTTTTTTTTCTATGCTAATAAACAAACCAGTGGCTTGCTGTTAGTTGATAACATAGAAACTAAAAGATATAAATTTCTTTTGAGAATGCTTTTAAGATTGCCAATGAAATACTTTCTGCTCCCCTGAAATTTCATTCTATCCAAAGATTTGTAAGTCCTTTTATTTCATTGAAACAATGTAATATGCTACAATAAGAATTCAATCTGTTGTGATATTATTGCTTAGGAATATTCATCAGCTTTATAAACTTAGACACGATTATGTCCATCCTCCTCAGAGCCTTTCAGACTCCATTTTCCCATTAACTCATCCCTGTTGTGACATTTATACCTTAGAAATGCTTTTTTTATTTTTATAGACCTAAAACAGCTGTTTGTATTATTCATCCAACAATGCCATTTATTTCATCAGCAGGAATCACAACCTTTGTTTTGTGTTTTCTCTATTACTTTGGTTGGTTCATGAAACTGAGTCATTGGGATCCTGAGGGCGATGTGGAGTGGGCAGCCTTGGTTTTGGGGCCTCTGATTTGCCCTTCAGTGTCCATTGACACGTGAATTTGTTTAAATCCCTTATACCACAATAACCCTGAAAATCTTAATTTTATGGTATATCCCTTAGAAAGAGGAAACACCTAGCAATTTCAAGTCTGTACATTGATGATGAGGAAAGAGAAATAGGAAATTGTATTTTTCATTTGCATTCTTTTGAAGTGAATGCACTGTAATTGTATCTGAATTTCTAAAAGATAATGCTCACTAAAAGTTTTGAAATAGTGTAGAAATTCAAAGTGAAAGCAATACTAATTTGTACAAAATAGAGGCATGCATTTTTAAAAAAGCAGATTCAATAGAGAAATTTCTATATTGGTCATGATCACTCAAAACAATTATTAGAATCTCTTGACCCCAAAAAGCATTTCCTATTGTTGCTGATGTGTTTGACATTGACATGATGGAGTCAGGCTGGTATTAGCCTTTAGCCATTTTATGAAGGATGGCAGGTGAGTTGTGGAGTGGGAGAAGTAGAGCTGGCCCTAGAGAAATAATGTGAATATGTGCTCAGTCGCTCAGTCATGTCTGACTCTTTGCGACCCCATGGACTGTAGCCCACCAGGCTCTTCTGGCCATGGAATTTTCCAGGTAAGAATACTCAAGTGGGTTGCTATTTCCTACTCCAGGGGATCTTCCTGAGCCAGAGGTTGAACCTGTGTCTCCTGTATTGGCAGGTGGACTCATTACCACTGCACCACCTGGGAAGCCCAGAGAAGTAATAGGTGATGTAAATTTCTCTTTCCAAAGAATCCAGTTTCTCCCTCATCTTACACTTACTTTGCTGCTGCTACTACTAAGTCGCTTCAGTCGTGTCCGACTCTGTGCGACCCCACAGACGGCAGCCCACCTGGCTCCCCTGTCCCTGGGATTCTCCAAGCAAGAACACTGGAGTGGGTTGCCATTTCCTTCTCCAATACACTTACTTTAGAGCTGGCTTTTTCAAGTTTCAAAAAGTAAAACTTACTTGACTACCAGATAGGACTGAAGCTACCAGCGCGTGGCTCTCAGTTCTCCCAGATACATACTTTTTATCATAATACTATTTTCTGTGAATTCATTCTAGCCTGTTCTGCTAAGCTTGTCCAGCACTGCCTGAAGTTATGAAAAAGGTAGTTTCAGGTACATATTTCTAAGTAAAAAAAGAAATCTGTGCTGTCCTTCATATTTGACACTTTCCCTTGCAATTTAAAAGCAAATGTTAATCAAATCAATAATAATTCATTTCCTTCCTACTAAGTATGGACTTCCTGGGTGGCTCAGATGGTAAAAGCATCTGTCTACAATGCAGGAGACCCAGGTTCAATCCCTGGCTCAGGAAGATCTGCTGGAGAAGGAAATGGCAATCCACTCCAGTACTATTGCTTGGAAAATCCCATGGACAGAGGAGCCTGGTAGGCTACAGTCCATGGGGTCACAAAGAGCTGGAGACAACTGAGCATATAGAAAATACCAAATCATACAGCCCTGGTTGATGAATACTGTTGCTGTGTTGGTGAAACATGACTTTATCAGGAGGCCTGGGGAGCTGGCCAGTGATTTACTGAATCACTGCACAAAACCATATACCCACCTATTGGCAACTACTATAAGCTTAGAAGCTAATAATCTCATTCCTCCACCAATGTCTGACACCTGTGAAGTGCAGTTTTATGATATAACTGATCTTTTCCTGAACTTGTTACCCAGAATTCAATCCTTTTTGATGGGATGAAACATTTGCTTTGCTGATTTGTTCCATGTATAAAGGGGAACATAATAGGTGGTGCATAAATATTTGTTGAATGAATAACTGAATTCTCTTGAACATTAATTTACAATCATTAAACAATCTTTTTTAATGATCTCTCCTTCAGAAATAAACCACAAGCCAAGTTTAGTTAGCTGAATAGAGAAAGTTATTACTTGTAGTTTTTCTGGGTTAATAAAATAGAGGCTTATAATTATTTGTCCCTGATCCTTACAATTACTTAACTCTCAGGAGAGCCTTTGAACTGAAAGTTTTAGTTTTTTAAAAAAGTATTAGCTATAGGAATGGGTTTACAGGAATATGTCCACTTCCCCTTTTCTTTTAAATAGTTATAAAATCAAGAAATCCAACCATCCAGTTTTATTTATCACTGGTTAATACCCAGAGTGCTCATTTCTCTAACAAATTAATGAAGTTTCAAGACTCACTGTTACATCCAACTGACACCCAAATTGTTCCCATTTATTTTGATTTAAAATAACTATGATCATGATAACAATAATTTAATAAAATAATGAGTACCCACATATACAAAACCCAACATCATTTATGTTGTTTTTAAGTTTATATCTGAAATGAAACAAAATTATTCTAAAGTGTACTTGAATATACATTAAAAATTCAGTTGCTATTAGAAGATTAATATCCTAAGCACATGAAAAATGGAATATAAAATTATAGGGTTATATTCTTAATGGCATTTCAAGGGGGTCTTTCAAACATGGATTTGAAACATCTGGTAAAAACTGGGTTACTCTAGAATATATTTTATAATTTATTTTAATTATTGGAAAAATTAAATGAAATTAAAAGATGCTTGCTCCTTGGAAGAAAAGTTATAACCAACCTAGACAGCATATTAAAAAGCAAAGACATTACTTTGCCAACTAAGGTCCATCTAGTCAAAGCTATGGTTTTTCCACTAGTCAGGTATGGATGTGAGAGTTGGACTATAAAGAAAGCTGAGCACAGAAGAATTTATGCTTTTGAACTGTGGTGTTGGAGAAGACTCTTGAGAGTCCCTTGGACTGCAAGGAGATCCAACCAGTCCATCCTAAAGGAAATCAGACCGAATATTCATTGGAAGGACTGATGCTGAAGCTGAAACTCCAATACTTTGGCCATCTGATGCGAAGAACTTACTCATGCAAAAGACCCTGATGCTGGGAAAGATTGAGGGCAGGAGGAGAAGGGGACGACAGAGGATGAGATGGTTGGATGGCATCACCGACTCAATGGACATGAGTTTGAGTAAACTCCGGGAGTTGGTGATGGACAGGGAAGCTGGGCGTGCTGCAGTCCATGGGATCGCAAAGAGTTAGACATTTCTGAGGAGCTGAACTAAACTGATGCTGATATTAAAACAATATTTATTTATACTTGATAAGACTCGCAGTCTTGAAATTGTTCTAAGTGATATAAAAATGCGTCTGTGTACTTTACTACAATATAGCCTAACTGATTTCTAGAAAGAAAGAAAGTGAAGCCACTCAGTCGTGTCCAACTCTTTGCAACCCCATGGATCATAGCCTACCAGGCTCTTCTGTCCATGGTATTTTCCAGGCAAGAGTACTGGAGTGGGTTGCCATTTCCTTCTCCAAACCGATTTCTAAATGATGCTATTTTTGAAGTCATGATGTGATATATTGAAGTCTAAGTCCTTACTGAAGAATGGATTGAGATATCCTTGATTAACACAATGTGCCTACCTCTAAACTATTGTCCAATGTGAAGAATGTTCCAATATAAAAATGTGTTTAAAAATTTAAACATATAGCTTCACTATTGCTTAGTATATTAATGTTAAACTTGCAGAGCTATTATAAATAAAATTCACATAGCCTTTCTGATTATGTAGGACATTTGTTTGAAATTCATCACAAGGAAATCAAGTGAGAAAACATGATAGTTCAAAATTTATCACCGCTAAAGAAAACTTTAAATTTCTTTTGCCATTAAAAAGTAGCATTGGTAGCATATTTATTAATAAAGCAGAGGGCAGGATTATCTAGATTTTGATTACAGATTCTCTTTCTCTCTCCCTGTTTTAGGAATAATATTTAGGTTAACATCTCAACTGGGACAAAGCAAAAATATATTTTTAATTTAAACATTTCTAAAACTACTATTTTTGCTCTTCTGTCCTTGTATGCAAATAATATTTCTACTTTGGGGACTTCCCTTGTAGCTCAGCTGGTAAAGAAGCCACCTGCAACATGGGAGATCTGGGTTCGATCCTTGGGTTGAGAAGATCCCCTGGAGAAGGGAACAGCTACCCACTCCAGTATTCGGGCCTGGAGAATTCCATGGACTGTATAGTCCATGAGGTAGCAAAGAGTCAGACATGACTGAGCGACTTTCACTTCACTTTTTAAGCATTCACTTATCCCTTAATAGTAGGGCTTCCCTCATAGCTTGGTCGGTAAAGAATCTGCCTGCAACGCAGGAGACCCAGGTTTGATTCCTGTGTCAGGAAGATCCCCTGGAGAAGGAAATGGCAACCCACTCCAGTATTCTTGCCTGGAGAATCCCATGGACAGAAGGGCCTGCTAGGGTACTTTGTGGGGGTGGTAAATAGGCAGATGGCAAGACCCATGGGCTTAGAATCTTGCTAGGGAAATCTGAAGCAATTAAAGAACAGCATCATATCACATAAAATCACACAGATCACATATAACCTAGGCATGTGGAGAATTTAACTTGGGTTAAGCTGATCAAAGGTGGAACTGGAGTGGGGCTATGGACTGGAGAAGGCAATGGCACCCCACTCCAGTACTCTTGCCTGGAAAATCCCATGGATGGAGGAGCCTGGTAGGCTGCAGTCCATGGGGTTGCGAAGAGTCAGACATGACTGAGCGACTTCACTTTGACTTTTCACTTTCATGCATTGGAGAAGGAAATGGCAATCCACTCCAGCATTCTTGCCTAGAGAATCCCAGGGATGGGGGAGCCTGGTGGGCTGCCATCTATGGGGTCGCACAAAGTTGGACACGACTGAAGCGACTTAGCAGCAGCAGCAGCAGCATAGCCTGGGGAAGAGAAGTGTGTGTCTGTATGTTGGGGGAGATGTGTGTGTGTGTGTGTGTGTGCATGTGGTATGTGTGTGTTTATATGATGTTGATATGGAAAACAAGAAAATAATGAGAGAACAATATGGATAAATGAGAACAGTGCTACATCTTAAAATGTCTTATAGTGGGTTTGGAACTTGATCTTATGAACACTATTTAGAGAGACATTGAAGGTTCTTTAAAATAAAGTCAAATTCTAAACTGCTTAAAATATTAGTGCTATCCTTCTTCCCTATTACTTTCAAATTTTCTAACTCCTACAGATGAAGTTTTTTTCCCCCAGTGTCACTAGTACATATCACTGGAACAACTTTACCACTCTCTCTCTCTCTTATTTTTTATGTGGCTTCTTTCTGGTGATTAGGTACATGAGTCCTGCTACCTCTTGGCTTCTGCTACTAATAGTGAAACTGTATTTAACTATCAATATAAATATAGATTTAGTTGACTGAAAATAGAGTAGTTCTTGGTTGAATATTTATGAGGATCTATTTTATTACGTACATACAATTTAAGCTGGTCTTAAAATTATAACAGAGAACAAATATTCCTCAGCAAAGCTCAATATAGTCAGAAATGTCTTTCTCTCTTGCTATTTTTCTTCCTAAAAGTGATAGGTTTTCATGCCCATGATGGACATACAGAGCACTGGAGCTCTGGCACTGAAGAAAATGCTCAAGACCTCCCAGGCATAACAAATAATAGCACCACAGAGAAGAACACAGGTTCTTTCTGCATCAGGGAACAGAGTGGCATCATATCTAAAAGCACTGATGGAATAATTGTACAGAATCCCAATGCAAGTTGTGTGTATCAGGAGCATGTAAAAATAGGAACATTTGTTTCTCTGAGTTATGAATTCTAGCACTCATGAATATTTTCCCATGCTACTACCAAATTCTTTATTAGTAGCTAAAAATTTTCTACCAAGGTAAGAATAATATCTCTTTCTAGTTTATTCTTTTACAAGTCAACAACCCTGTAGATTCAAAAGATATAAAAATGGATGTATAACTAAGTCACTTTGTTCCTGAAAATCAGAAATTGTACATTTAAAATGCATTGTTAATTATAGCCATTTAAACTTAAGCCTAGGATGTGATTAAAATAATAGCAAAACACTTTTGTAGTGGGTTGAAATTAAAAGCCAGTGTTTTCATGCATGTAAAACATAGCAAAAACAGCTACAAAAGGAAAACCAGATTTGTGTTCATTTCTCAAGTCTTTAAGACTAAAACCTCAGCCATATTAGATTCAATTATAAGATTTGTAAAGCACACAGTGCAACTAGTTGTACACAATAGGTGCGTATTAAGTAACTGTTCAACGATAGATCATTCTGTAATCACAAACTGTGGAGGAAAACTAAGTTATCTTCCTAAATTTTGTTTCATATATTTGAAACAGGAACTTGAAACAAATGCAGTGCCCTCTAAAAGAAATTTATGAATTATTTATAGTTGAGAATAGAACATAAAAAGGAATAACAGGGCACAAATATCCATAATTTGGTCATTTGAAATGGAAGCAGGACATCAAGCCTGTCTGATTAAAATTAAAAGTGCTGTTATGAAGTTAGCACATGAATAAAGCAGAGGCCTGGTAAAAGAGAATTTTAATATTGATAAAATTCTATATTGATAAGATTCTACTATTGATATTCTCCAGCATTGATATTGACAATCTGGGATCAGTTTGGGCCTATAACTGCTTAGATAGGAACCTAGTTAGTTGAAATACTGTATGTAAGGAATGACTGTCAGTGGACCAGTGTCAGCAGTGGGAAGCTATATTTGAAATAACCATGCCGTTAATCTCCTGGGGACACAGGTGACCCAAATGGATGCACCATAGATTTGTCTAAGCTGGAGGAATTTTAGAGATCAACGACTTTGCTATACAACTGAGGGAACTAAGAGGTCAAGTGAATAGACCATGGTCTACAGCTACTCAGCAACTCAGTTCTTGACACCCAGGCCAGCACCCTTGTCTACATGTACAGGATAATTAAATAGAAACCGTGTTTACTGAGACCACAAACATGAGCAAACTGGAGTGGTGGTATGGCAGTGGCTGTCACTTTAGAAGATGAAATCATCTAAGTAAGAGATCAAATATAAAGAATGAGTTGAATTGGGATGGATGTCGGGGGGCTCAAATGGACAAAACAACAGCTTTAGAAAATTCAGTGAAGGATGGCCAGGTATGTAAATACAGGACTATGAGTCAATAGTTTATTACAGTGTGAGGACCATGTGGATGCATGAATGTCAAGTGGGCAGGACTTGCAATTCTGCCATTATATTCTCCATTAATCATTCCTTTATTACGTATAGTTATGAAATGCTAGTTACAGAAGGCTTTGGAGAGATTTCAGGAAAGTAAGTGTAAGTAGTTGGGACATGGGAATGGTGATCCTGAAAGTTGGCCTTTAAAGGGAGACTAGATAACGGATTTCATGAAAAAATTTTACCCAGCCAGAATAACCATCCCTTTAAAATCTCAACTTTATATAAAATGTGACAAAACTGATTTAAGACTGAAGAATATGAGCTAGATGTGTGTAAAACTCTCCATATGGTATGAGTTGTGTAGCCCACTTTCAAAGTTCGAGTGATATAATATGAGCAGTGTTATTCTAAACAGTCATATGAAAGATTAGATGGATTCTCTGGTTTCTTTGGTAATATGAGCCTATGTGAGAGTAGAGAGGGCTTAGTTACTGTCTACTCTTTGCTTCCCTTAGTGGAACAAGAAGGAGAATAGCAAAGTGGAGGTGAAGTCTGAGGGCTGAAACTCTGTTTCTGCTCAGTTATTTCAGCTCCCATTAATCTTTAACCTTTTACAGTTATTTTGTTAAAATGAAAAATAGCAATAGCAATAACAGAAGCAACAACAGTAATAATAGCCAGTATTTACTGAATGGTCAATCTTGGCTGCATGCTGTTCTCATTACTTTACATCCATTTTTTTCCTGTTACTACTTTATGCAAGTTACTTAAGCTCTCTGTGCTTCAGTTTCTTCATTTGTAAGGTACGGATTACAATAGCATCTGCTTATTGTGATAATCAAGTGAACTCATATATGAAAAGTATTTAAAACTTTCTTCAGCACAAAGTACTTAATAATAGTTATTATTATCATCTCATTTTTGATCTTCAAAGCACAATCTTCAAAAATATTGTGATTGCTGCTACTTACTCCATTTACAGGTGAGCAAATTGAGACTCAAAGAGTTTAATAAACTGTTTTCAATAGTAAGAATCATATAGAATAAGGACTTGAACCTCCAAATCTTATGCTTTTTAATCTCCTTGCCATTGTGGTCCTCCTCTTCCAGGCACCAAAGGCTCAGCCACACCACATTAAACTTTTCTGATTAATAGTGGATCCTTATGTTGATCTACAGTTTCCTCATTTTATTATTTCCTATCTCTGAAATGGCTTTCCTAACTTTGTCAAGTAGATAAATTTAAAATTATCCTTCAAGACTGAGTTCAGCTGCTACCTCTTCTATCTCACCTTCCTTCTCCCATCTTCACAGAGTTAATTGCTTGTCTGTGTTTCTCTTACACTTATCTCACATATCTCTCTTACAGCACTTATCACATTGTCTCATAATTTGTTCTCTGCTGCTAGATGGTGAACTATGAGAGAATCAGTAAAAATTAAAATTTATTTAAGATGCCAGACTTCCTTTTAAGGGCTTCATAAGGATGCCCTCGTTGAATCCTTTCAATAACTCCAGGATGTATGTTCTATTATCCCTTTTCCCTTGAGGAGACATAGAAAGGTTAAGTAAGTTGCCCAAGATCATAAATGCAATAGGCACTCAATAAATGATTGCTGAATTGAATTATATCTAAGTAAAATTTTAATGCCTACTAAAAATGATCAAAAATTTCCTTTTTTCCCTGAAGAAAATAAAATCTCTCAGTTCAACATTGTTTTGGGTAGAGGAGAAAAAATAAACTTCTCTTTCATCTAGTTCAATTTTTTCTTTCTTAAAGCTATGAAAAGAAACAACCAATTACCTTTAGCTAGTTGAAATTCAATTATCAGTTCAGCTTTAAAGTTTTTAAAATAATATAATAACTTTCCCCCATGATATAGTAAATGATTTACTTCCCAATGATCATTATTCACATGATCTTGAACATCCATATAAGTTAAATGATATTTTATTGTCTATTCAAAACCCAGTAATTCAGGACATGCATTACAATGTCAATTTTAATACTTGTATCAAGAATTTATAAGTTTCCAAACACACAGATTAAAAAAAGAACTGTTTTCTGTCTCTAAGCCAAGACCCTGTGTCTTTCTGAGGATGACGAGGTACCAGAAAGAATGCCGGGTGTGAATAATTTCAAGCCCCAAACTACCTGTGATTCCTTTAAGGCCTTTTTTTTTTCACAGTCACTCAGAGGGAAACACACTCTTTACTTTCCTCTGGGGCCTTACGGGCTCCATCCCCAGTATTAACTGCCTAATTTGGTGCGAGGAAAACTGGCTTTAATAGCTTTTTGAGCAGTAATGGACATCATCCCCTTAGCAAAAGGGGATGACAGAAAAATTGCTTCTCTATTTTTAAAAACAAGATCTTGTTTATATAATCCTTTTATAAATTTAAAGCCTCTTGGTTTAAATATATTTTTTAGAGCTTGTTACAATGCAATAAATGGCAAAATGAGTTAGCTAAACAATCTTTTCTTCATCACCCCAGTTCTCAATAGCCCTTTAGCTTTTATGACTGCTTCGACTGATGATAAAAAATAATCCAGCCATTTCCAAATGCTACCTTAGTTTGAACCACTGTATAGACTAATTTTGAACTTGTGCCTCAAAATTGAGCAATTCCATCATTTTAATATAGTATTAAAAAAACTTGTGAGAAAATTAGGAAAGTCATAGAACATGAGCATGCTTAGAATCAAGAACAACAGCAAAAAAAAGTCAGCAACAGACAATTGTTTTAGTAGACCCTGCAATTTCCATTAAAAGCATTTAAAAGAGAATATTAACAAACATGAAAGTGATTCATTTTTGCATAGAAAAATAAACTCACACGATTTTAGAGTCTTAAATAACCCATAATTCTGGGAACCATTCACCTTGTGTTTAGCCAGTATTTGAAACACTGCCATTTGTCATCTTTTAAATTTTCTTTTTCATATAGTTAATATAAGCTAGAGTTTTTGTTCTGCTTTAATAGCAATATAGTTTATGCTATATGTGGAATAAAGAATAGAGCAAAGTAAATATATTTAATGTGAATATGCAGAAAGGAAGGGTTTTGGTTTTCTTTGCAGCTCTCCTACAGTAATTCCCATTGCAACACAACTCACTATTGTATGACTTAGCTGAAAAGGATATGTCTCTAATTGTACATTTCATTGTATTTGCAATAGAAGTAAATTTTGGGGGCCAAATAAACTTTTCAGCTGATGGGGGTGAGGTAGGGAGCTTTGTTGTATCTACAGTAAAGAATAAGAAAAACATTGAAGGAGTAGCATGCCTTCATAATGAAAGACATGTAACCTGTTTCACGGGTTATTCCTGTCTTTGCTTGAGCACCATGGGAGTTGGCATTTTAGTGCTTTCTTTTGATTGCACTTTACCCAGGCACTCTCATACTAAGTTGCAGGAAGGTGCAAGTATGGAAGAACATCACCTCCCTATCTCTTGAAGGAACTGAAATGTCTCTTAAGTGGAAGTGGAGAGTCAGGACATGGGAGAACTTTTAACACTCAGGGTTTGCTGTAACTTTGTATATAGCACTAATAACTGGAAACTCAGGGTTCCAAAACACAGCACAGTGATTCATATACATGAAACGTGAGCAGAATAGGGAGGCTTCCCTCTGAGTTGAGGGAGTTGATGTATAAAAGACCCCAGGGAATACTGGGAAAAGACAAGGGATAAGGCACTGAAGGAAAAATGGAAAACAGTCCATTTACAGTTATTATTACCAAGTCCATCTTAGAAACATTTACTATTGTAACACTTGTAACTTGTTGCTACTACATATTACTGTGATTAATTTTGTATTATTTAAATGGAGCCACTATGAGAAACTGAACAAGTTACTCACCTCCTTCTGCCTCAGTTAATATCTACATAGGATTTCACAGTTATAACTGAAAGCCTAGCTCCGGCCACGTATCTCACAAATAAACCCACTGTGTACAAAAGGAACCAGATGAGATAGTGTAGACACATCCATGCAAACACATCACCACTATTAAGGAAAACAATTTAAAGCCTGTTCAACTCAGATATAATTAGTCCTAGAGGGACACATTATTATTGATAATAGGTTTTTCTCACAAGGAAGTTGAACTCCCCAGTGGAAATGTATTTTTATGGGTTGCAGATTAGTAACATTTCCAAATTGAATCAGTTACAACTGTTTCAAAATATTGAATATTGCAATGAGTACCAAAATAGATAATATGATTTGGTCATTAAGACACTGAAGCAGACTTTTATTTTATATGATTGCCACCGTTACTCATTGACTTATAAATAGAATGATTAACTGGGGATGTATCTCACCCACTGCTTGCCCCTTGACCTGAAATACCAAGCTAGTCAAGAGTAAGCCTAAATGTTAGTCACTACAGTTCAGTATTATTCACTGATCACTGGAGCTGATCACTTACCTAAGCTGTTGGAATGTGTTATTCCAGATAGCTAGGTAGAATCAGGTAACCCCACTTGGTTGTTGCTGTTGACTCCCCAGTTCCCTAGTCTTAATCCATGCCTCAGATTTTTTTCTCATATAAAGGAGGCCAGTGTTCAGAAAACCAGGTCTCTCTGGCCTCAAAATCATTGCTGAATTTTCTCCTGATTGCTGGTGATATTTGAACCTCTCAGCAAAGTTCTTAATAAACATACTTGTGGTAGTTATGTCTCCACTGTAAACTTTTTGAATTGGAAACATAGTTATCAGAATATCTTTCAATAACATTTTCTTTATTGTATTTTAGATAATAATTTTAGTACTAAAAAGGGGTCTTTATTGCTAGATTCAATTCACTGTTGTATATTAAATTTTGTCTCAGGTCCAATATAAAGTAAAAATGAGTTCAAACAAAGTGCTTATTAAATCATAGCTTGAGTGGCCCTTATATGAGCTAAACTGCATATATCACTGAGATATTTCAATTATTTCTTTTTCCTTACTTATATTTATATTGATGTTCTTTACAGAAACACTGTAGTAATAAATAATTCTGTTTCACTAGATTCCTAATCTTATTTTTCAGGTACCAATAAAAGAAAATAAAAACCCCAAACAAACAAAAGCAATAACAACTTTTCTGTTTTTGTCATAATGTAATTATAAAACATTCTTTTTACAGGTTAAATATTTAGAATCCCAGATTTCTACCATGGCCCAAATTAAAATGTGATGTCTATATTAAAATTCTGAACCAACCAGCTAAGCAGGTTTACATCTTTAAATATTCTGGCTTGTAAGAATAAATAAGTATGATAAGCTACCAAATAATGCTTTTGCAGACATTATTATTTGTCAGCTTTATACTCCCTTTCATTCATGCATTTCCAGTTCCACAATATAAAGTAGCTACAAAAATAAAAAACAAAACAAAACTGTAATAGAGCTAGTCTTGCTATTTTGTGCTTGCCTCCCTGGTAAGAAAAATTAAGTGCCAAAAATGTAAAATTTATTTCAAGAAAAGTAACAGGCTACACAAGTAAATTTTGGCAAATGCAACTTTATATTGAAATCCACACATCTGTATCTTAAAGAATGAGACTCACAGACTCTAATGTATTTCTAAAATACCAGAAATTATATTATAAGCTTTCACAAGTTAAAACTGAAATAATTTAAACGACCAATACACTGAATGTGCAGAAAATATAAACAAGACTGTGCCTTCGGTAGAATAAATGCTTCACAAATTGTGCAAGATGTCATACTAAGGCTGTGGTCTCCCCTTAACAGCCGACTTAAAATATAAACACACATCAACCGCCTGCTTCTTAGAACACACTAGAATGGGTAGCACACCTCAGAAGAAAATTTCATTATCCCAGTGATGTGCACCTTAATTTTCAAATCATGTGAGGAAAAAGGAAAAAGAGTGTTACATGATCGTCCATGCACTTCCAGATGCATGACCGTGACCAGTTACTGATTCAGTTTCCCTTGACTCCAATTTGCTCCAGTACTAAATAAGATGAAAGATACTAGATAACCCTTTAAGGCAACATGTGTTTATTCTGCATTATTAGAACTGCTCAGTTGTGACTGGTTGGTGCCATTAATGTTGCCTCCCAGACCAATATCTAGTATTCATAAAATATAGATGAATTAGAAAAAACTTTATACCAAATCAACAAAAACCACATAATACAGTTCGATGCTAGCAATTTCACTAGTAGATAAGGAAAGCGGTATTTAGAAATAGTAATGTATTAATACAAAAAAGTAAACTATAATTGGAACCAATATACTGCTTTGGAATGCTCCCCAAAACTTACAAGGCGATTTTTTAAAAGTGATAATCCAATTAATTCATGGCATGTCTTTAGTGAATTACAGTACTTTAAGTCCCCAAATATTTTAGTCCTTGCAAAACAAATAGTATGAAATGTTTTAAAGTCTTCAAACTTCTAAAATTAGTTTTTTATCAACACATTTACCTCATGTCAACTTAATTTATTAAGATGTCCAATGCTAATTGGTTTTTTTGATGTTTTTTCATAAGTAGTCATATACACAGCATTTAGCACTGATACTTAGCACCTGCTACTTTCATTATCTAGTTTTCAACCACATAAAGAAACTTAGGGCAGTGGTTCCGTCCTTTCTTAATTACAAACCTTCGCTGGCAGTCAGCAGGATCACTCTGAGATTTAAAATAGGATTATAGGTGAACTATTGCAAAGACTGCAGAATGTTGCCCAAATCCTTATTACTGCTGATCCCATTCTTGATTTTCTTCTCAAGAAATGGCTACAGGCCACATTTGCTTAGCAGAGAAGGTTAGTGTTTCACAAGGCTAAAGATTTACAGATGCTCCTTCATATAACACAGTAAGGTTCCCTTGGTAACCTGGATTTTCTGCAGTAAAGAAGGGTTGTGCTGAAACAGCGCCTCAGCTCCCTGTTGGAGAAAATGCAGACAAAAGGATTGATTCCTGCTTGGGCAAAACTCATCCAGACAGCAGCTGTTAGAAATCCCCCTGGTACTACAGGCCCTCTTGCAAAAACTCTCCAATAACAGGCCACCAGGTAGGGGCCCCACAAGGTTAAGAAGAGAAAAGTCATTATATAGAACATTCTGCTGATTCTTTTCTCCATTTTGAATTCATCTAAGACCAATAGCCTTCTTCTGCTCGTGGTGTTTGCATTTTGCCTGATGCCCAGCAAGGTGGGTGGTGTGGGACCCCTTCCAAATCCTGCTAGCCAATTGGCAGCTGCCTGGCCACTGGCTCCAGGACCATGAAAAGTCCAGTTCTGGCTGACTGCTGCTACAAACTGGACTGGCTTCATTTTCCTTCGGTCGTGGACAAAAAATATCAGCTTGAGGTAGACAAGCTGTGTAGCTAGGAGGATGAGGGCAAGGAGCAGCATAAATCCTAAGGAATCATTAGCCCTGAAGGAGCGGTGTTGGAAGGTACATTGATCTTCTTCCCTAATGAATGAGTAAGTGCCCACATCTAAAACTGGGGGAAATGCCATGGCCACAGACAGAGTCCACACCATGCAGATCACAGCCAGACACGTCCAAAAGGTCAGCCTCTTTGTATAGAAGCGATGATGGGCGATAGCTAAGTATCTGGTGACACTGATACAGAAGAGCATGAAAGCAGTGTGAAAACAGGACAAAACCCCCAGAAAGGCAATCACTTTGCAAGTCAGAGTCCCATAAGTCCAAGTAGAGCCATTTTTGACAGAGTTGAATACAAATGGGAAACAAATTGCAGATCTGAGGATATCTGAACAGCAAAGATCCAACAGGAAGTAGTAAGGTGCTCTATGCAAGGTCTTATCTTTCACGAGCAAAATGGAGATCAGAAGGTTGCCCACCACGCTGACTCCTATTATGAAACCCAAGGAAGTCAATTTCAGAAAGGCTGTTAGAGGAGAGAGATTTTGCAAAATGTTGTCAGCTGCATGGCTATAGTTCGCCATAGATGGATGGAGGATAAAGATACAGCCTCAGTCAAGTCTCATGATCTAGATATAAGAACAAGGAAAAGATAGATCCATACATTTTACTGAAAATGTAATCCACAAAGAGAACAGATCCGATCTGCAGTCATGCTTCCTCTTTTCTTTCACTTGATTTGCCATCAGAATATCTGAAAACAAAAAAAAAAAGCTATCAGTTTTTAAGTTAACAAGCAATGATGTCAGGCAGTGCTAATATAGAGCTGTTCATTTATGGGGAAGCAAATAAAGTTTTAATTTTGAATAATATTATTTGGTTTAGTATTTGTGCTTGAGATTTCAGAGAATTGACTTGTTTAGTTTTCTGAGCTAGATGAATTTTAAAATGTCCCTATTTAAAAGAACATACATTTGATTGGGCACCTTTAGGAGAGAAGGAATAAAATGTTCCCCAAGCATAAAATATGCCAGTCTAGGAATTAATCACTGGTGTTGCAATGGAATCTACAAGATCGCTAATAGGAGACAGGAGACTACCCACATTTATTTGAGGTCTGTTAGTATCTGTCAGTGTTTTCCCGGCAGCTTCTCTGCTGATATGGATCCAATGAATCCTTGCAAAATATATCTTTTAACTCTAGAGCCACTTTTCATGCTGTATGTTATAAGAAGAATATTTGTTGATTCATCTTAAAGCATAATTTCAACATTAGACTTCTAAATTCATAGGAACTTGTCCCAGGATTTGATTTGATTTAATCTTTTGTCTTTCCCTTCCCTTCCCATCCCCCATTTCTGGCAAATCTTTTCTCTTTTAAACCCACATGATTATTAGAAATGGTTAATGTAAATACTCGTCAGGGAAACACCCAGAGGAATAATGCACTTTCATTTGTAAACCTTGGCTGCCCGGTTTCAAATGAATTTAACATGAACCTGTATTTCTTGGGCAATTAAGCTTTTACCATTTATACTGACAATCTTCGTTGCAAATCGCAAGTAGCTTCATTTTAAAACAAAATGCATATTGTCTCCTAGGTGTTTGGGAACCCCACCAGGGAAATCGGTTTCCTCTGTTATTCCCACGAAGCATGTTTCCTTTGCCACTTCTCACTTGCCTGGAATATGCTGATAGAAGCCCAGGCAAAACTGCGTTGGATGATTTTAATTTTCTCACCGGTACATCCCCGGGTAAATACCGATCGCATCATGCAACGTTATGAAACCTGAAATCCGCCACCCCTGGATTTATAATAGGGGGGTGGAGGAGGGGGAGGGGGAGAGAGACATGCATTACATACGCGAAGATGGGGAGAGAGATTGCTTCTGTGCTGCAAGGGAACTGTTCCCGGTGATTCGCAGTCCGATATTCCTCAGTCTTGCAACGCTTTCCAGAAATGGAGCTCTCAATAAGCCCTACTGAAGATGCATTGTCTGAATGTACTTCCATTATGCAGTTTATTGTAAACACACACACACACACACACACACACACACACACACACACACACCCCACACACACAAAAAAACTCAAGGAGGGCTCTTTCCCGGTGAACCTGCAGTTTCATCAGCACTGTGCGCCCCCTCCCCCCAAACTTAACCGAGAGTATATCCTCCTACCTGTTGGTGTTGGATATCCCGACAGACTATAGCTTCTTCTTTCTATAAATTGCTGATTTTTTTTTTTGCCTTAGTGCCTTGACTGAGCATCCAGGCAGGGCTCGGCGGCGCCTGCGCGATGGAGCCTCCTTGAGCTCCAGCCGCGTCCTCCCCTGTCGCAGCGGCACTGTCTCCCCCAGTAACGCAGGGGCCGCGGCGGCGGCGGCAGCCGTGGCGAGGGCGGCGGCAGGGGCTACTTCTGCCTCTGTGGAGCCAACTGGAGCCCCGACCCGTTTCCAGAGCGGGCTGGGTTTATTGAATGTCCTGTCCTGTTGAACTGGTAAAAACGGGCTTTTGTCCCCTGTGGCTGCTTCTGAACTTTTCCCTCCCTGCACTGGACGTGGGGATTTGGAAAGGCTAGTTCAGGACCTCAGTCCCACCCTCTTCCCTTAGGGCAGAGCATCCCGGTGCTGGGGGTGCCTGCCCAGCTCTCAGCTTCCTGAAACCCCGCTCTCCCCAAACATTTTTTTCCCATGCTCTTTTAGGGTGGTCCAAAGCACTGGCAGCTTCTTTTAGCTTTCTTCTTTAATGATTTCTCCAGCTGACTGCCTTTGCAGGTTAGCTGGGGGTGGGGTGAGGGTGGGGGTGGGGCTGGTGGGGTGGGGAGGGAAGCGGTGGAGGAGGAGAGAAAGAAGAAAGAAAAGAAATTTTTTAAAAAGAAAAAAAGCTCAGTCAGGAAAATTCTTGTCAATGGGGAAGAAGGGAAACCAGGTTAGGGTAGCCCTTTCTTTGTTAGTCATCTGTTCTCCAGTGCACGCATATGCGCGGTAAGTAGGGAGAAGCTAAGTTCAGAGGAAAACTGCAAAATGATTTATGTCCATTCTACCTTGACGAAAATGACTGTAGAATCAGGCATACACAAATTTTAAATGACCATTCCTCGCATTCCACCCCACCAAGCAACAGCCTTTCTTTCATTTTCTTGCAAGTACGACTGACCAATAGATTGGTAATGTTAAAGCAGTTGTGTGCGAGTTTCCTTCTCCCCTTTGTTTTTACGGAAGAAAAATACTAGGAATATAACGATTCACAAAACTTACACCCGTTCAGAAGGTCCGATGATATCACAAGACAGCACATAGCCTGACACCTGGGTGCTTAAGCATGTCTCTGGAATCATGCATTTCCTTATTTTACCATTTCAGAAGAATTTGTGGGGGTGGTATAAGATTTTAAACAATTCCCCACCTCCAAAAAAATGATCAGAAATGCTTTCATTAATTCCCAAGCTAAAAGGTCTGCTTTTCCTCCTGCATGCTTATTGCTTTATAATAATCTGTTAATGAAACAGAAAAAATAAAGATCTTCTATACAGCAATAATTTGATCTCCAGACAGCAGTAAAATACCTCATTGCTGGGTGGTGAGATTGTGACATTCGGGGGAACTCAAGCCAATCAGCATACAGATAATATGGGTTAATTTGCATATTGTATTTCTATTGGACATGCCAAGGTAAAGCTTTCTCTGGTTTAAAGCTTAAAAATGAATACTTCACTGTCATGATGCCACAGTCATTGCACAAAGCCCTATGTTGGTAATATTGAAACAAAGTTATATTTTCCTGATTTGTTTTGCCATGTCCTAAACCCAGTTAAGAAAAATAGATAATGATTAATATATATATGTATGTATATATGTGCGTGCGTGCGTGTGTGTGTGTGTGTGTGTGTGTGTGTGTATGTATGTCCTAACTTTGGCATTCCCTTAAACTAGAAAAATCAATTCTACAGCTGTACCGGAAATAACCTGAGGGCATTTCCATTCTAGTGAAACATTCTACTTTTTCGAAAAACAAGGAAATTCAGAAGTGTTTAAAACTATATATTGGTTTGCAACTTGTAAGTGAAATGTCAACTTCATTTCTGTGGAACTACAAATCAATTCAATTTGTTATTTGTTACTTCCCAATTACTGTCCCAATGTACTTTGCAAAGAGTTATTATTTCCTGAATTTCTACAGTTTTAAAAAAGCTATAGGATAAATGACAAATAAGTTTGCTGAAAATCCATGATATGTACAATCTTAGGTTGTATGGATTAGGGATAAACTTTTTAAAAGTAAATTTAAAGGGTGACTGCACAGCCTGCCTTTGAGACAATAATTTACTCTGCAAAAAGGTATACGGCCAAGTTCCAAGAGTTTAACTTTCCTTAAATTTTAAGAAGCAGGTATTGATTCCTTAAAAATGAGGGAATACTACATGTATGCAGTATTCTTTCATATCCACAACTCAGGGTATATTAAAGCTACCATTTTCCTTTACAGTTGAGTGCAGTTACAGTTACTAGTTTGGTTTTTTCCAGCTGTTAGATGAGAACGTCACTTTCTTGCCTCACAAGGGGGTTTAAGAAATTAATGAGATATTTTCCATTTAGTTCATTAACTCCGCTGGAGAAAACACTGAAGTCTGCGTCTTCCACCAACAGGGTTTTTTAAAAAGTATGTTTAATACAGTAATAGTCAAAAGCGTTATATCATCCATAAATTCTCAGATATAAAATTATCACTTCAGTTGTTCAGATTATAACATTATTTGTTCGTAGCTAATTTCTTTTTGATTCCTTATATCACCACACTTAAAAAAATTGATTGTCAGAGACAAACAGCAAAATGCTATGTACACTGCAGTTGAAGAACTCTAAAAGTTTGAAGAAATGTACAAATTTTCAACCTCTTGGCATATTATATTTACTACATAGATCAGTGGATTAGGAAGACTGATGCAATCTGTTTAATTTGGTTCTTATAATAAATATATATAATTTTAAAAATTAATCAGACATTTCAGATTTTTGCCAAATGCACAATGTCATGATAGACAAATGCAGGATTTTCATTCTATGCATTATGTAAAAATGTGTATCAGGAAGTAAACAATTCTTCCCAAATGCAGAAAATGATAGGCTAGGATAAAGTTCTAAAGATTTTGCAGTCATTTGTTTAAAGCACTATCTCTCCATTTTAAAGCTGTCACTAAATATTTAAAAATGTGTATATTTGATAGCCCCAACTGTTACTAAAATCTAAAGCTATATATGGAAAAGAAGCTTCCATAAAATTTCTGGAAGTTATCTTGATAAGAATGACTCTCACCACGGATATTTGTACAGAAACATTTTTTTAATAGATTATTTTAAAAAAACTTCACTAACCTAGAACAAGTGACCAACAGAAAAGGAGAGTATGTGTTTCTATTTTAAAAATGGGTTTTCACCTCCTAATCTGCGGCAAAAAAATAAAATGACCTTTTTCATACTGACACCTAAGTTACTGAAAGTTAGGGCTTTGGGAATTCTGCTTGAGGAACAAAATTATGAAAAAATATACTGTACCTAAAAGATTGCCTCTAGATTTTAAAAATCATACCTCTGGAATTTCGAATAACTATAATTGTGAATACCTCAGTGAAATTTCTTTAGAATTTAAAGGAATTTTAAAGGATTAAGACTATGTCATGTTTCTTTCCAAAATGATAAAAGAAATTCATTTGTCAGATTTTTCTGTTTACTCTGTCACAAAACAGGCTACCGAGTGTTAATATATTTAAAATTTTAAAGTTAGCATCTCTAAGAACTTTCTTCACAATTTAATATCCAGGCTTTTAAAACTTAGCAGTTTACCTTTTCTGATCTTTATTGTTCACAATTTAATGCTCTCTGAAAACTTTTTCCTTTATTTAATTCATTCAACAAACACTTGTTGATGTTACTCTGTAGAAATCACTATGCTAGATCTTGCAAGAAATGAAAAATTAAAAGATAGGCTTGGTGTACAGCAATTCCATCAACGTAGGGGAAGCCTGAACTGGTTAGCAGTAGAAGAGGTAGAATGAACAGAAGCAAAGGGATAGATCCAGGGTAAGAGGAGGTAGCAGCTGTATTTCTTTTTCTTTTTAAAAATCAAAGGATTAGATAGGTAAGCAAAGGAAATTGAGGAATAAGAATTGACTCTAAGTTTTGGAGCTTGGATAACTGAGAGGTTCAGTTCAGTTCAGTTCACTCGCTCAGTCGTGTCCGACTCTTTGCGACCCCATGAATCGCAGCACGCCAGGCCTCCCTGTCCATCACCAACTCCCGCCGTTCACTCAGACTCATGTGCATCGAGTCGGTGATGCCATCCAGCCATCTCATCCTCGGTCGTCCCCTTCTCCTCCTGCCCGCAATCCCTCCCAGCATCAGAGTCTTTTCCAAGGAGTCAACTCTTTGCATGAGGTGGCCAAAGTACTGGAGTTTCAGCTTTAGGAGATGCCATTAACTAGAGGGAAAGTGAAAGTGAAAGTGTTTGTTAGTGGCTCAGTCCTGCGGACTCAGCAACCCATGGACTGTAGCCCACCAGGCTCCTCAGTCCATGGGATTCTCCAGGGAAGAATACTGGAGTGAGTTGCCATTCCCTTGTCCAGGGGATCTTCCCCACCCAGGGATCGAACCTGGGTCTCCTGACTTTCAGGCGGTTTCTTTACGGACTGAAACATCAGGGAAGCCCTAATGTGGGGGAGAAAAAGTTAAAAAAGAGGGGCCTGGTTTGGTAAGGAAGATAATGAGTTAATTTTAGACAGATTGAATGTGAAATGCTGGTGGAACATTTAAGTGCTGATGTCATATATGCAGTTGGAAGTGAAGACTGCAGATTCAGGAAGTACTTATAGGTAGGTGATGGTGGAAGTAGGTTAACTGTTGGATAACATTGCCAAGTGAGACTCTTGAGAGATAAAGTGAAAGTGTTGATCAATCATGTCCAACTCTTTGTGACCCTGTGTGCCAGGCTCCTCTGTCTGTGGAATTCTCCAGGTAAGACTACTGGAGTGGGTAGCCATTTCCTTCTCCAAGCGATCTTCCCAAACCAGGGATCAAACTCGTGTCTCTGCATTGCAGGCAGATTCTTTACTGTCTGAGCCATCAGGGAAGCCCACTGATAGATAAAATTGAGGTTAAATAAGTAAACAAACATGCCCATTCTTCTCTTTGTGAACAAACTAAAAAGCAAAAAGAATGCCTACGTTTAGGAAACAAGAAGAAACATGGAAGAACCAGAGCTAGAAGAAAATGAAAGGAAGAAGCACCAGTGTCACAGACCCTGAGGGAGAAAATAATTTCAAGGAGGGAGTGGTCATCAGTATAAATTATATCTAGGAGGTTTTAAAAGGATGAGGGGTTAGAAGATATTATTGGATCTGGTGGTAAGGAAATCATTAGCAACATTGGAGAGAGCAGTTTCAGAAAAGCCAGTCAGATTGAAAGGGATTAACAAGTGAGGGGCAGAGGTTTAGCAGTTTATAAGGTCATACTCAGAAATTATTTTGCTATTAATGACAGTACTGTTAGTGATAAAGGTTTTAATGAATTCTCTTGATGTTTTGTGAACAGAATGTTATTTAAATAAGCATAGCATGCCTTTTTTCTTCTGGAAGTCTTTAAAACTCTTCTTCTACTACACATTATTTAAATATAATCCTATGAATGAAAGAAAATGCAAGTTTCCCTACCATGTCTGGTAAAACTTTAGATTTGATCAAAGGTCCTTGGTCTATTAAAATATTTTAAATTGTCTCCTTCTTTGTCTTTTTTTTTTTTTTTTTTTTAATGGAGTTAGTTTCAACCATGTAAAAGAGAAAAGTGACCTATGTGGGTATAGCATGAGAATAAGTGTGGTGTGTGTGTGTGTGTGTGTGTGTGTGTGTGTGTGTGTTGGAGGAAGGTAGGAAAGCAAAGCGAGTGCTCATAAAATAATTAAGAATTAGGAAGTGTAATTTAATATTCAGGTTAATGAAGAGTCATACACATCTTATATGGATTATAAATTTTCACAGAATAAAAATGCAGTATAATTTAAAAACCTCAAGAAGTCTAAGGCATTCTTTTCTTTGATTACTCAGAGGTTACCTCAATGATACAGTGCATTAAGGCCATTATTATAAGCACCAGCTATATGATAGGTATGAGCAGATTATCGTTATTTAAGCTTTTGTGGTGTTTAGCTTTTTGATAAATGGGCATCATTAAAGCATGGCTGAAAATAAAGAATGTTACCTTAGACTCTAATTTAAGAGCTTCTGATATTAACCCTCCAGTCCTGCATTATGATTTTCTGGCTAGCCCTTTCATTTTCATTTCTCCTAATTTTTTACACCTTGTAATTTTCTCTATACAGAGTAATAATTTTATAAAACAAAGACAAAACCAAAATTCCCATACTTCATAAACACGTTTACTACTTTAACTTGGTTAACATTTGGTAAAAGTGTGTGATATCTACCTAATTTTACATTAAAAAGGACATAAGAATAAGTCCTGGCACAATATTGCTTCATTCCTTCCGTAAACATCAGTCTCCATCAGAATATGAGAGTTCAGACATTATCTTGTTTTGCCCTGTTTTTCCCTGGTGACCACATCTGGCACATAGAGGGCATTCCATACTTTTGGCTGAATGGATGATTATGAATTGTGGATATTGAAATGTGGTGCTGGAGAAGACTCTTGAGAGTCACCTGGATGGCAAGATCAAACCAGTCAATCCTAAAGGAAATCAACCCTGAATATTGGAAGGATTGATGCTGAAGCCGAATCTCAAACACTTTGGTCACCTGATGAGAAGAGCTGATTCATTGGAAAAGACCCTGATACTGGGAAAGATTAAGGGTGGAAGAGAAGGGGGCTACAGAGGATTGAGATAGTTGGATGGCATCACCAACTCATTGGACATCTGTTTGAGTAAACTCTGGGAGATAGTGAAGGACAGGGAAGCCTGGCGTGCTGCAGTCCATGGAGTCACAAAGCATCAGACATGACTTAGCAACTGAACAACAACATGAAGGGTGCTCTGCTAGGCACTGTGGGGAGGACATAAAAGAAAAAGAAGAGAAAAAGAAAACAAAAACAAAAAACAGTGACACAGGCGCAGCTGAACTCTATGTTTCCTTAATTTAATAAGGCTGGGATAATTATTTGTATTATGGGCAGAAAGTTTTCTTGGCCAAGGATTTACTCTGGGTTTGGGGAAATTTTGTTTGCTTCTTAGCCGTATTACATTAGCATTTACATGATTCCTTATTTGTCTTACTTTTTAGTAATTTCAAACTGGTTTTTAATAACAATGTCTCTCATGCAGTATAAGCCAAGAGCAAAAATTTATGCTTTGAGCTCTTAATCTGGTACTCAATATATGACAAAATATTTAGCTGTTATCTGACTTCAGACTTACAATCACTAATTTTTTAATAGTCATAATGGTGGTGTCTCATGAAAACAAATTTAAATCTGATTTATCAATTCAGAAGTGAAAACGATAATATAAAAAGAAAATTTTAAATGATGAGTACTCTTTACTCAGTTTTGCAAATGGATTTTCATATTTATGTGTAGAATAGACAGGAAAAGAGTCGAAACAGAAACTGGCCATTTAGATACTTAGAAAAGACTTCAGATGGATGATATTACTCTTAGTTAAAAATCAGGGTTATCTTTTCTTGCAGTTTGTTTGTCTTCTTTTTAGAAGATAGTCATTTCCCTCCTTTACCAGGCATTAATTAGAATTGAATATGAGAGTTTTTTTTTTCCTATACAGTAGTGCTGATTCATCTTATTAATTGAATACAATAAAAAAGCTAAATCACCCTGTAAGTCCACTTAGCTTGAACTAAGGCCAGAACTGATGTAGGGTTTGTAACATCTGGAGCAAGGAGTGCATAGAATATTGCTTCCAGCAACTTGAAACAGGATGGTAGCTCACTTTCAGTAGGTGGTAATGACCTGGGAGTGGTTGTATACAATTTCACTGTATATAATTTGGTTGAGATTACCGTTCTTCTTTATCTGATCTAGAATCATGGCATCCTGTATTAGCAGTTGGTATGTGATTTTTAGCAGTTTTTTTCTGGGACAGCTATTGTTGCTGCTGCTACTGCTGCTAAGTCACTTCAGTCGTGTCCGACTCTGTGTGACCCATAGATGGCAGCCCACCAGGCTCCCCTGTCCCTAGGATTCTCCAGGCAAGAACACTGGAATGGGTTGCCATTTCCTTCTCCAATGCATGAAAGTGAAAAGTGAAAAAGTGAAGTTGCTCAGTCGTGTCCAACTCTTGGCGACCCCATGGACTGCAGCCCACTAGGCTCCTCCGTCCATGGGATTTGCCAGGCAAGAGTACTGGAGTGGGGTGCCATTGTTAATGGGTCATTAATCATTTCCATGGAGTATGAGGAATAATATTTCTTGCATAAATTATGAAAACTGTGAGTCTTGTTTATAGAGATTCAAAATACCAAATGTCTTAAACCTAAAAACTCTGTAATCATTACGACTAGCTGTTACTCACAATCTCCTTGAATGTCCCTGTGATGTATAGAAGTGGGCCGGTAAACAGGCTTACAACGTGGAGATGGAAATGGCTCCATGCCAAGAGTTCTAATATTTGGAATATTTTTTGACTATGGATTTCATGTCACTATTCTAAAGGAGATCAATCCTGGGTGTTCTTTGGAAGGAATGATGCTAAAGCTGAAACTCCAGTACTTGGGCCACCTCATGCAAAGAGTTGACTCACTGGAAAAGACTCTGATGTTGGGAGGGATTGGGGGTAGGAGGAGAAGGGGACGACAGAGGATGAGATGGCTGGATGGCACCACTGACTCGATGGACGCGAGTCTGAGTGAACTCTGGGAGTTGGTGATGGACAGGGAGGCCTGGCGTGCTGCAATTCATGGGGTCGCAAAGAGTCGGACACGACTGAGCAACTGAACTGGATCCCAATTAAAACTGTAGAGTAGAGCTATGGTTGTACTTGCTGGTTGTTTGAGCAAGGAATTTAAGTAAGAGATACAGATCAATGTTAGGTTCAGGTAAAAAATTTGTCCTTCTTGAGAATTCTTTTTTTAAAAAATTTATATATTTTTATTTTTTAAAAAAATTTATTTATTTTAATTGGACACTAATTACTTTACAATATTGTAGTGGTTTTTGCCATACATTGACATGAATCAGCCATGGTTGTACATGTGTTCCCCATCCTGAACCCCCCTCCCACCTCCCTCACCATCCCATCCCTCTGGGTCATCCCAGTGCACCAGCCCTGAGCACCCTGTCTCATGCATCAAACCTGGACTGGCAATCTATTTCACATATGATAATATACCTGTTTCAATGCTATTCTCTCAAATCATCCCACCCTCACCTTTTCCCATAGAGTCCAAAAGACTGTTCTTTACATCTGTATCTCTTTTGCTGTCTTGCATATAGGGTCATCATTACCATCTTTCTAAATTCCATATATACACGTTAGTATACTGTATTGGTGTTTTTCTTTCTGATTTACTTCACTCTGTATAATAGGCTCCAGTTTCATCCACCTCATTAGAACTGATTCAAATGCATTCTTTTTAATGGCTGAGTAATACTCCATTGTGTATATGTACCACAGCTTTCTTATCCATTCATCTGCTGATGGACATCTAGGTTGCTTCCATGTCCTGGCTATTGTAAACAGTGTTGCGATGAACATTGGGGTACATTTTCAATTCTGGGTGTCTCTTTCAATTCTGGTTTCCTCAGTATGTATGCCCAGCAGTGGCATTGCTGGGTCATATGGCAGCTATATTTTCAGTTTTTTAAGGAATTTGAGAATTCTGAATGTAGAAATTTCTGACAGTTTTAGTTGGTATAGTGTTTCCTCTGGTCACTATGGGATTGTGGCACATAGCTTCAGGGCTGCTGTCATTTTATTCTACTTGTATTAAATCCTTTAACAATGAGAAGTATTTTAAAGCTTCCAGGTCTTTACTATCAGATTTCTTCCAATGGAACTATGGATCCCTTGCATTTCTTTTTATAACAAATCTTGTTGGTTAATTAAAAACAACAAACCCATCATTTAAAATGGGTCTGATCATCAGTTATTCACTGGTTCAGGTATATATACTGTATGCAAGGGGGTTCCTAGATGGCACTAGTGGTAAAGAACATGCCTGCCAATGCAGGAGACATAAGAGATGCAGGTTTGATCCCTGGGGAAGGAAGATGCCCCTGAGGAGGGCATGGTAACCCACTCTAGTTTCTTGCCTGGAGAATCCCATGGACAGAGGAGCCTGACCGGCTACAGTCCATAGTGTAGCAATGAGTCAGACATTACTCAAGGGACTTAGCAAACAGCACACACACTGTATGCAGGTCTAGCTGTATTTATTGATTAGCATTATATAAAACATTTTCACATTCATTGGTCCTTCTACACCCAAACAAAGCTTGTAAGTTCTTGAGTCAAGAAAAAAAACAACAAAGTTTGTCTGTAAATATCCAGCCCAGGAAATGTTTTCCACTATATAATGCACTCAGCCTCTGTTAAGTCAAGTCAGCACATGCTTAATCTGCTCCCCCACTTACAACATCAACAGTTCTAAAATTTAACTTTAAAAGGCTCTTATCAACAACATATGTAAAATGTGCACTTTTATCTTGGAGCTCTTCAAGATTTCACCTTCCAGTTAAAGATTCTTTCCTTCCATCCATGCACTGTTAATTCCCATAAATTCTAATGGGAATTAAGCACATAAATCCTTAGCACTTAGTTGAAAAACTAGGACTCATGCAGAGACAGCACTTTTGTATATAGCCTACTTGTAATCCTTTCTATAAATGGTTTGTTTTTTGTGCCATCTGGCATTGAATTAGTGAGATTTCTGCTGGGGTTTCAAGAAGACCATACATACATTGACATTTGGTGAAGAGAAGGGCTAAAGGTTTAATTCCACTTACAGACTATGTTCAGAAGGATGTTTTACTAAAAAGTAAAAAAAAAAAAAAACACCACAGTATTGATGCCATCACCCTTTATTTTGGGCATATACAACATGCTTGATATTTAAATTTCTCTCTCAATATTTTTAATACTGCATAGCTCCATGAAGGCAAAATTCTGTTAATTATCTTTGCGTCCCTGGTGGCTAGAATAGTACCTGGCATATAGTGTGTGTTAGTTGCTCAGCTGTGTCTGACTCTTTGCGACCCCATAGACTGTAGCCCACCAGACTCCTCTGTCCGTGGGATTTCCTAGGCAAGAATACTGGAGTGGGTAGCCATTCTCTTCTCCAGGGGATCTTTTTAACCCAAGGAGCAAACCCTGCCTGTCTCCTGCATTGCAGGCATATTCTTTACTGTTTGAGTCATCAGGGAAGCCTAAAATAATTGCATTAATTTTCAAGTGATAGAAATACAGGTTTTAGCCAAAGGTTTCCTTTTAGGTAAAATATAATTCAGGACTGTGTGTGTGCTGTGCTCTGTAGTGTCCGACTTTGCGACTCCATGGACTGTAGCCCACCAAGCACCTCTGTCCATGGAATTTCCCAGGCAAGAATGCTGGAGTGGGTTGCCATATAATAGGCATTAGTAATTATTAGTGGAGTAAATATTTCTATTAAAAGCATCATCATAACTAAGAATTAAATGCTTTTTCTTTTATATCTATTTCTCCTACTAAATCTCCAAGTGGTACTTTCGAAAATCAATTAAAGAATAGTCTCGTCCTTCCCCTCAGGAGTCATACTATATATTGTGGCCACTTTTTCATATAATATGTTCAAATAATTCTAAAGTATAACATGTTCTAGAAAGCCCAAAGTCAACTTAAAAACTAGGCAGTATTAAAACTAGCAAGATAATAAGTTCAATGTCCAGTATATGTGTAAATACACAACTTTGAGAATCCTGACTTTTTTTGACTGTTTATTAAACTCATTCTGAACATAGCCTGCAATAGAATACAAAAAATATGTACAGTAGGCCAATATTCTGATACCCTGGGGTGAAGGACTATAAGAGCTGAACTCATGTTTATCCTGGAAGACTGAAACTTTGAAATGACCACCAGGATTGCACAGATTTATTACCTTTTGGAGATGAACAGTTACCAATATTTACCTAGTTTTTATAATTTATAAATTAATCTATGATACATTATTCTATTGCATTCCAACCTCATCCTATGAAGCATTATTCTCCTTTTAATATTAAAAAAACAAGTTTGGAGATAGGAATAATGAATAGTTATGTGGTGCTTATACTGTGGCAGGTGTTGTTCTTTGTATTATTCTTACTTGATTTCTACAAAATCTAATAAAGTAGATTGCATGATTCACTTTACTGGTGAGGAAACTTGAAGCACAGAATTATATAAGAACCTAGGTCAATGGAAAAGGTGAGATTAAAAAGTGGTAAAACCAGAAACTTGATTGAAGTTTTTCTTATACTAAGTCTGCCTCTAGCATCTAAACCAGTCCAGAGATATTTAATGTGAGCCATATACAAAAATTTAAATTTCCTAGTAGCCAAAATTAAAATGTAAAAAGGAGCAAGTAAAACTAATTTTAGCAATACATATTGTTTAAACCAATATATCCAGAATATTAAGTCAATATATAATAATCCAAAAGTATTAAAGAGATATTTCATGTATTTTTTTTTTATCACTAAGTCTCCAAAGTCCAATATGTATTTTGCAGCACTTTTAGGGCATCTTAATTCAGACTTGCCCCATTTCCAGTGTGAAACCAGCTCTGAGCCATCAAGCCTAAAGTCTTTACATATTGTCGTTGTTGATCAGTCTCTGTGTCCAACTCTGTGTCTCCATGAGCTCTAGCCCACCAGGCTCCTCTGTCCAAGGGGTTTTTCCAGGCAAGAAAATTGGAGTGGGTTGCCATTTCTTTCTCCAGGGAATCTTCCTGGACCAGGGATCAAACCTCAGTTTCCTACATTGGCAGGTGGATTCTTTAACACTGAGCCACCTGGGAAGCCCCATCTTTACATATAGAGTACATATATTAATAGAATAAAAAGCTTGGAGAAGTGAATTCCCATACTGAGAGTTAATCAGGTACATAAACATTATGTTGGTAATCAGACTTGAAGGGAAAAATCAGTTGCCAAGACTTGAAGCCCCATAAAGCCTCTGTGGCCCTACTGTGAAGTATGGCTTCGAGGTTCCCCTCCTGCCTGGTTTCTCTCAGCATCTAATCTTCGGACCTAAATGCCAAGAACCCACTGTACTACATTCCGTCTTCCACACCTTGAAGGCCATACAAGCTGGTTTCACTCTCTAGCTGGACGCTTGTTATTTGTTTATTTGCTATTGCAAAGTTGCATGAAGCAGAAAGAAAAGTCCCCAAAGTTCAAATTGCCATGGAACATAGGAGCCTGGAAACTCTCTTTTCATCGACTCAGTCATTGCTTAAATACAGGTGGGCTATGGAAAGCGTATTATCACAATGCACTTCCATTTGGGAACAAGGCTAAAATCCTATGCACTTCAGGGTATGTGCTGTCTTAGAGATGTTTCCCTACTTCTTCATAGATGCTATGGACTCTTGGAGGCTTATTACACTCCCCCCCGTTGACTGTTAGTAAATCCAGAATAACTTATGTATTTTTACCTTAAATTTATTCAAACCTTTTAAATTACATGAGCCAGAAATGATCTAAAGATGTATATTAATAAGTAGAAGTTTAACTAGGAATTTTAAAAATTCTGTCTTAATAATTGTATTACTGTATTTCACAGGACTTGAATTTTAGAGGTAAGAAGGGCCTTAAAAAGTCACAAAAAGTGGTTTTGGAACTTTTATTCCTTAAGGTAATAGCACAGGTTTTTTCAGATAAGATAATACTTGGAATTTGCACATAAAACAGATAATGGTGGAGCTGCTCAGAGTAAAGTGGGATTGGGGCTGGAATAGTACTCTGTTGGTCTTTTACTGTTTGATTGGGCAGCTGCCAAGGCAGCTTTGTGGGCCTAGATTTCTAATTAGCACAGTGAAAAATACTGCTTTAGTCCATACAACCCCCTCATATTTGATTTTGTGAAAAATGGTCCAGGTGTGAGTACTAGAGTGATACAGCAGTCAACAGAAAGAATTGTAATGAGAGAGAACCAAGAAAGGTCAGAATTATTGCCTGGATATGAGAGTAGAACAAGTTTAAACTTGGCTGGTAGTAGATTGATGGGTACACACACACAGACACATACACAAACACACAGACACAGACACACACAGGGAGAGAGAGAAATCAGACAAAGCATCCAGTTTTGACAGGCAGATAAGTTTAATTTTAGCAAAGGAGCATGAAGTAACAGCCAGCCATTCACATAACATCATTTATAAATGCTAGTCTGTCTTGAACTGGAGTGTGGAGTCAGGGTCAGCCATCTGGAGTTGCCTACCCAAAATGCAAGCCCCGGGGCCATCCTCTGAGGGAAGTAAAATGGAGAAAGGAATTTTCTAAGAAAGACAGAAGAGAAGGCCAAAGTCTGAGACTTCAAGAAAAAATAAACATTAAGGCATCAGAAGAGCAGGAAAAAAAATTAAGAAGATAGAAAATGAGTAGCAGAGAGGTATGAGGAAAACAGTCTAACCGTTATCAGTCCCTCCTTGAGGGTCCCTTGACAAAACCACCAGTCTCTCCCTAAAGCCACTGTAACAGCCTTGTAATTGGATCAAGTATCTTTTTTTCTTTTTTGCTTTCATAGCAAATAAAAACATAAGTGAAAATTTATTTTGTCCATATAATTACTCATTATAGTAAAAGATTTTTAAAAAGACAATGGATTCTCTTAAATAGAATAGCTGTCTTTCTTCTTGTCTCTTTTTCTTCCTTCCTGCCTTCTTTTATTTTTGAATTCTGTCATTTGAGTACAATGAGATGTAGGCACCCTTATCAGGCCCAAGGATAGGAGGGGGACTTAGAGTGCTTTCATTCACATAAAAAACCACTATAGCAACTATTTTATGCCAATTTTATTTAGAAAGATAAAACATATATACAAATTAGCAGCTGCCAACATAATATAAAATCATGGAGTGCTCCTTCCTTGTTTTGATTTTATATTTTTATGGTAAGGCTACTAATTTGAATTTTATTTTGATTCTACTTGAATTTTTTCCAGGCTACCAAATACAATAGATCATATTTCTTATTTCCTATGAAATCCTTTATTTTGTGATTTAAGCCAATCGTTCCCCCAACTCTTTTGGCACCAGGGACTGGTTTCATGGAAGACAATTTTTCTGTGGACTAAGGACAGGGGGGATGGTTTCAGGATGATTATATTTTCCTTTTACACATCAACAAAATGAGGCCCACCTTAACTTGTAAGGGACCTGCCCAGTGACCTCTAGTCTGTTTGCATTATAGCCAGAACTGGGATCCTTATCTCCTTGACTCCTTACTTAGTGCTCTTTTCATTATATCACATGGCCTTTCTCAGTCATAAATTTCTATCACATAGCAATGACACTGAGGAAAGAAACACTTCACTGTATGCTTTGCTGTTTATTATTTTAATAATGATCAAATTGGCTTCCTAAGTGGCACAGTGTTAAAGAATCTGCCTGCCAATATGTGGGATGTGGATTTGATCCCTGGGCTGGGAAGATCCTCTGGAGAAGGAAATGGCAACCCATTCCAGTATTCTTGCCTGGAAAATTCCATGGACAGAGAAGACTGGCAGGCTACAGTCTATGTGGTCACAAAGAGTTGGACACGACTGAGCACACACAGATAGTGATCAAATTAATATGCTTTCTTGATAGCTATCATTACTATTGACCACTAACAATTAATAAATGTAGGGATCAGTGGACAAGTAATGCTTAATTTCAATTATGAAAACAAAAAGAATAATCATGAAAATGAATATTCAAGAACATACAATTATTTTTCTTTTCACTTCATGTGCTCCCAATTATAGACTGCTTATTATAAAAGTACAGAATGACTCTGGGCCTCTTCTCTAATAAGAGATTTGCTATCTTCTCTCCCTGGGTAGAGACCTTTCCTTCCACATTTAGATCTCAAACAATCTTTTATAAAACTAGATCTTGAGCATTTCTGGAACTATACAGTAACTATACACAGTAACCTCAACCATCCTCCTTTGTTTTTGGCCACACTGTGCACCATGCAGGATCTTTGTTCCCCAACCAGGGATTGAATCTGTGCCCCCTGCATTGGAAGCACAGAGTTCTAACCACTGGACCACAGGGAATTCTCCAATCCTCCATTTTTGAAAATATGGCTTCTTTAGAGATTCAAGATAACATATTTATTATAAATATATTTGTATACACATTTCTGTCTATTGAATTATCTAAAAATTAATATTTAAAAATAAATTTCTACTTCACACCTGTTAGCATGATTATCATCAAAAAGACCACAAATAACAAATGCTGGTGTTGATGTGGAGAAAAGGGAACCCTTACATACTGATGGTGGGAATGTAAACTGTTGTACCCACTATGAAGAACAGTATGGACATTCCTCAAACAATTAAAAATAGAATTACCATATGGTCCAGGAATTCCACTCCTGGGTATATATCTGAAGAAAATGAAGACACTAATTTGAAGATACCTGCACCCCAATGTTAATAGCTGCATCATTTATAATTGCCAAGATATAGAAGCAACTGAAATGTCCATCAACAGATGAATGGATAAAGAAGATATGGTGTATATATACACACATACATACACATATAGTTTTTCCAGTAGTCATGTAAAGATGTGAGAGTTGGACCATAAAGAAGGCTGAGCACTGAAGAATTGATACTTTCAAACTGTGATGCTGAAAAAGACTCTTGAGAGGTCCCTTGTACAGCAAGGAGATCAAACCAGTCAGTACTAAAGGAAATCAACTCTGAATGTTCATTGGAAGGACGGATGCTAAAGTTGAAGCTCCAACAGTTTTGGCTGCCTGATGTGAATAGCCAACTCATTGGAAAAGACCCTGATGCTGGGAAAGATTAAGGGCAGGAGGAGAAGGAAGCAGCAGAGGATGAGATGGTTAGATAGCATCACCAACTCAATGGACATGAATTTGAGCAAACTCCAGGAGATAGAAAAGTTCAGGGAAGCCTGGTGTGTTGCAGTCTATGGAGTCGCAAAGAATTGGACACAACTTAGTCACTGAACAACACAATGGAATACTGCTCAGTCATAAACAAATAATGAAAATTTGCCATTTGCAAAAACATGGATAGATCTGAAGGGTATTTTGCTTAGTGAAATAAGTCAGAGAAAAACAGATATTGTATGTTATCACCTAAAGATAAAATCTAAAAACTAAAACAAATGAATGAATATAAGAAAACAGAAAAAGACAGATACAAAGAGCAAACTAATTGTTACCAGTGGAGAGAGGGAAGGGCAGAGGGATAAGATAGTGGTAGGGGATTTTAAGAGGTACAAACTACTATACATGAAATAAATAAGCTACAAGGATATACAGCTAATATTTATAACTTCAAATGGAGTATAATATATAAAAATGTTGAATCACTGTATTATATACCTGAAACTAATATATTATTGTAAATCAACTATGTGTGTGTGTGAAAGTCGCTCAGTCATGTCTGACTCTTTGTGACTGCATGGACTATAGTCTGCCAGCTCCTTTGTCCAAGCGCCTCTGTCCATGGAATTCTCCAGGCCAGAATACTGGAGTAGGTAGCCGTTCCCTTCTGCAGGGGATCTTCCCAAGCCAGGAATCAAACCCAGGTCTCCCACATTGCAGATGGATTCTTTACCAACTGAGCCACCAGGGAGGTTAATTCCAGGCTGGTTCAAAGGATATGAATATCTATTTGGCAGCTGGTAAGAACTGCCTTTTTTCTTTTTTTTTTCCTCTTTTCTTATTGCAGTACAGTGTTATCAAAAAATGGTAAGATGTTGGATAGCACTGACATGCCCAGCATTATTTAAACATTTGTTTTTGAATAAATGATAGCTAATGTATGGGATGGAATATTATTTGGTTGTTAAAATATCCATTAAGCACTTAAATGTTAACCAAATGCTGGAAAATTGTAGGTATGCTCTATCACAGTTTTGTTAAACTTGTGAAAAGTGGCATGGAAAAGTGAGAATGGTTTTACCAAGGACAGCTGGTATGGATCATTTTGTTGTTATCCCATATTGTTATTTCATGCTGTTTCATAATTTTTTTTTAGTTAAAAAAGTAAAACATGACAAAGTTTAACAACTAGTTAATTTGGTTTTTAAGTTATAGGAAAAACTTATTTGTTACTTTGAAGTCACTTGTCATTCATTATACCAAACTGTGTAAGTTTACTTCTCCAAGTGACTTACCTCTCCAAGCATTAGTGTCTTCATCTATAAAATAGGAGAGTACAGAGCTCTCAGACAATTAAAAACTTAGCTCCCCAAGTGGTTGTTGTTTCTATTTCTGGAATGGCAACCCACTCTAGTATTCTTGCCTGGATAATCCCATGGACAGAGAAGCCTGGCAGGCTATAGCCCATGGGGTTGCAAAAAGTCAGACACAACTGAGCAACTGAGCACTCACAACCTTATTCACAGTGCTCAGCTGCGAATTATATTGTTGATATTTTTTAAAATGACTTTCATTGCTTCTTTGTACCTTTAATGATACCTGAGCACTGAATTGATTTCCTCTTCAGAAGTGGAAAGTCATAGGGCTCAAGTCAAAGTTCCAACACAACAGCAAGGTGAAATCATAGAGTAGCTACCTGATCCACTTGCCATGACTAAGGGTGAAAAGTAGAACCCTATTTGGGACTTTATTTGAGAGTTATCTTTGGAAACATAGAAAGATTTTGGGCTTCAGGTATTTTTTTCTCTTTTTAAAATTCTGTTGATAAAGGCTTCTCATCCAAATGAAAATGAAATGTAGGTTTTGATATTACCTATGGTAGCCTAACCTAAGAACTAATACGTTGACAACTGTCTTGTGATTACTTCATAGTGGATGTTTTTCAATGGATGACATTTAGAGTAAATATGAAATGCTTTCAGATAGATAGAGTTCACACATTTGTGTGTAAAAACTCCCAACCTGCAATATTATTAAAAAGCAATAATATTAGTTTCAATATCATACCTTTATTAGCATAGAGACTTGTTTATTCAGTGCTACCATTTAATTTGTTCTTCAGGATTACTTAGGAAATAAATTCAATGCACAAGTAAGTACTTACTGAAACTTCTAATAGCATGGACAAGATATGTTAGAACTTACAGTGATAAAAGACACAATCTTGATTTCAAGAAATTTAAGATAAAGGTGACAAGGGCAGGCATGGATGTGAATGGGAGGGGTTTGTGGGGCTGGTGGTAGGTACAAAAGGGACAATAAGTATCTAAATAATCATAAAATAAGACTACAAGAAATGCAGTAGCACAGGTATGAGCACTGACCTATGGACTCTGGAAGACAGATATTAACTCCTTTTGGGAAAGACTTCATGGAGAAGAGGACACTTATAAAGCAAATGAAGTGTAAGCATGGAGGCATGGCAAGGCATTTGACTATGGTAATTCCAGCAGTATGAATAAAGGAATTGAGAAGTAAACAGATGAGATCATCTTGTGTTTCAAAATAGTGGATTCTTCCTAAACTAAATTAGACATGTCATTAAACATGTACACACATGCAAGATTTTGTAAATAATGTTTCCAGTCATTCAGATCAACTGACTATACTACATATTAAAACTTATTAAAATTATGTTCTGTAATTATAATTTAGATGCTCAAGAAAATGTTAAGACCTTGCAATGACTCTCGGAGCCATCCTGGGCAAAATCTGAAAGGGTGGTAGCACTGTACTGAGGACAGTAAGGGCACACACAAGCCAAGTGAGAGGATGCCATGATCCACTGTGTATCCTTGGCTGGGGCATCCCTTTAATATATTAGCTCTGTATCATAAATTCATTAAGTGAGCGGCAATTTCTATTTGACAGGCATTGTACTTGAAAATAGGAATACAACAGTAAATTAATGATATAGTCCCTGTCCTGATGGGGTTGAGGTTGGCTGAGATAAGATAAGTAGAGATTCAAATACAGAGTGCCTGATGGAGATGTAAAGAATGCTGTGTGAGCATACAGTGGGCTGCATAGTTTGGAGAGTATGGATCAGGGAAGATATCCTAAAGAAGTGCTGCTTAAGTCTAAGACATTAGGAATAAAGTGAATTGGGAAAACCAGGCCAGGCAGAGGAAGGAATATGCAAGGAATAGTGCTAAGGGGGTTAGAATGAGAGAGAGAGAGAGGAAAGGAACATACATAGTGCTTTCTGGGAAGGGAAAAGCTTTAATGTGGCTGAAAGGTAGAATGTAAAATAGACTGAGGTTCATGGTCCTAGAGGAGACTGGAAAAATAGGGGAGGAAATAGGGTATATTAATAGTGTTGAGGTTTAAGTAAGTGTAAGTGTTAGTAGCTCAGTCGCGCCCGACTCTTTGTGACTCCATGGATGCAGCCCATCAGGCTCCTCTGTCCATGAGATTTTTCAGGCAAGGATACTGGAGTGGGTTGCCATTTCCTTCTCCAGGGGATCTTCCCAACCCAGGGATTGAACCCAGGACTCCTGCACTGCAGGCAGATTCTTTACTGACTGAGCTACAACGGAAGCCAAGACTCGTTAAGGATTTCATAAAACTAAGAAATCTGCTAATGAGCTTTGAGTTGGTATGTATCAGGATCATATCTGTTTTAAGAAATTTACCATGGTTGTTGTGTTTAGAAAAGATTGCAGAGGGTTAAAATGGAAGGTCAGAAGACAAAAGGCTGCTGTGGATCTCATCCATATCATGATGGTGGTCTGAACTTGGGTAGGAGCCTTGAGGATGGAGAGAAGTGGGTGATCCTAGGCAGAGTTTGGAGGAGGGCTCCATAAGACTTAAGAGATGGACTGGATGTGGGGTGTGAGGGAGAGGAAGGGGCCACACACCCTCTTGGATGTCTGTCTTGGCCACTGAGAAGATGGTGTGTAATAGCTGAGTCTCCCCAGCAGTGCCATAGGGACTGAGAAATGAAATTTCAAGGTTGCTTGTTTCTGGATTCTGCCTAGTTGACTTGAGTTAGTGTGTGTGCTGTTTGCTGTGAGTGGGAGTGGCAGGGCTACCATTTGTTTTTACTCTTCCTTCTTGAGACAATCCCTAATCATACTCGTTCAGTACAGAAAATGAACTGCCCCCGCTTCACTAAATTGAAATCCAAAAATGTACCAAATGACTAGACTAGTTTTCACTGAGGAATTTGAAGAGGAATTCCTCCTCATGCTGCCATATGAAAATAGGTAATTACAGTATTTTTAACTCATTAGACCTTGTTGTTTTTGAAATTAGGAAAACTCTTTATATGGAGCAACACATTTCTATCATTAGGAAGCCTTTTAGAGATTACTGATGGCTAATTTTATAGATGAAAAAATTGTGGTTAAGTTATTGGCTCAAGGTCAATTGCCTGGTAGCTGATTAATTTTTCTACATTGTACTGCTGTCTTAAAAAAATGTTGATTAAACAAGTGAAAGTGGGCACATGTCATCATAGGACCCATAAAATTGTTTTATGTAGGTATCACAATGCCCTGGTAATTTCTATGGCAAAATGAAAGAGTTGTTCTGACAAAGCATCTGAAATGGAATGTTATAGTTTCTGGTCTTGGCCATCATGTTTGCTTCTGAATTCATTTGTTAAGTGATCTACATACACTTATCCAGAGTAATTATCTTGATTAAATTGAGAAATATGGTATTTATAATCCCAATGTTTAACAAAGTACTTCATGATTAGCCCTTTAAAAACAAACTCTCTTGTATGTAAAATTTCATAATTTTGTTTCACATTATCAAGTGCCAATATTTCCAAAATTTTACTCACCCATATACAGTAGATTCAGTGCAAATATGTGTGAAAGGGGTATTGTAGCTTTCATACTACAAATCACATTTTAGCATTTTATAACAGTCATACTTTTCTGGTCTGCCTTTTATTTTTAGATGTTAAATGTATATTAATTAATCACAGAAGCAATTCAGAAAAATGATGTTACTAAAAATTAGGAAAAATAAAATCTTAAATGTGCTATTCTGCACACATATTTATGGATTTGGGCATATTCTCACCTAGGAATAAAAATCCTCTTTGGGGTTCATAAGTTAAAATAAGAGCTTCCTCCACACTCCCCACATAGGAAACAAATATTAAACACATTTTACGGTGCTTATATATTTATGACTTCTAATGAGATATGTTAAGAATATTTTTCTTGATGGAATATGGACTAGATCTTCTATTTTCCTGTTTCTCGATGGAATATGGACTAGATTTTCTATTTTCCTGAAAGACAGATGCAAATTCCTTGCATCTCCTTAAAGGATCTGGGCAGTTGCTAAGCTTTCATTATATCACTTAGAAAAGACCCATGCTTGAGCAAGTTAGGAATTACTAAAATGGATTCAATTTTCTTTTTTTCCTTTTTCTCAAGAGACTCAGGTACAGAGCGAGGAAACTTTAGAGAAGCCAAATTTTCTTTTCTTTATAGATATCTTTGAGTTTTAGCAATTTGTAAGCTTATAATGATGAGGGAGAAACTATAATAAAAAAACAGACTCAAAGAAAATGTCAAAATTAAAATATAAATGAACTGTTTAATAAGGGATGTTTCTGTAACTTCCTAAAGATACCCTCTTTATATATAGGCACAAAATTGAGGCTAGTAGTTTTTTTTCCCCCCTTGTGTCTAGAAACTGTCCCCAAATGTCAATTATAACAACATCCAGCATGCCAGGTCTTTAATAGTCCTTATTTCATGTATTCCTCACCCATCTATGAGGGAAGTAATATTTTCCCCCATTTAACAGATAGGGAGGCAGAAATTTAAAAGTTGACTTGTCCAAGATCACATTTTAAGTGATGGAATCTGGCTATCTATTGAGATCTACTGGAGCTTGGGCTCTTAATCCCTATTGTGATACCACCAAAGAGGCTGATATGTGTCTCTGGGGAGAGATTGGTTTGGAGATTTGCTGCTATTCAGAGAATTCTCCCTTCATTATGTGCCACAGGCTAATATAGCTATACCACTTTTCTTACACTCAAAGTTGGACATGGCATTTGACTTCTGCAGAGCTTAGAAAGCCTAAGAAGGTGAAGGTGCATGTGACAGGTAGCTACTGAGATTTCCTAGGCCTGGTTGGTTCTTTCAGTTGGTACATTTGGTAGTTTTTCAAAAAGTTGCCATTTGCACTGGCAATGCTGAGACAAAGCATGGATACAGATTATTTTGTAAACTTCATCTGTACTCCTGCATTCTTGACTAAGCTTATCTGGTAAAAGTCAATATATTATTCGATGGGTGAAAAGGGGAGGGTAAATGTGAGTGATCACAGGACCAAGGTCTCTGAGTGAAAATTCCTTGAATCAATGGCTTACCTGGTGCTTTTATCCCCCACTGAGGAGACTTGGACTTCCAGGAAGATGCAGTAGGCCTCTTTTTTCCTATTTCTACTGCTAAATATAGCTAAAAATCTCAGATATTATTTATAAAATGCATATAAAATTCAGAAGAAAGAAGGCAGACTAACTAGTGACCTCAGGAACAGAAAATATGGTGTGAATTCTCTAGATTTTCGTCTCATAGATCTCTGAGTAGGACTGGAAAAGCTGGCGACCCAGAAATGTAATGTGCTTAGACATGGTCATGAGCCAGTGGAGACCATGTAGGAAGTCTGAACTTCTCCCTCCTAGTAGCCACAAGGTGCCCTATCTGCAGGGTCAGTGGATGGCAAGCAAGGAACAGTAAAGAGGTTCCTCTAGGACTTTTACCTCTGTCTGGCAGTTATAAGGCAGAACCCCAGCAGGAAATAAGTAGATATGGTTGAAAGAGCATTTGAAAAAAATAATGGCTAAAAATCACCTAAATTTGGGGAAAAGACACAAACTTGTAGGTTCAAGTTGAGTGAATCTCAAACAGGATAAACCCAAAGATATTTATGCCAAGACATATACATCACCTTTTAAAAACTAAGAAAGGAGGAAAAAACAATTTGAAAGCACCAGAGAGAAGTGATACAGGAGAGGCATTGATTTTTGGCATTGGATGAATGGGTCAGCAACCAGCATTTCTTGCTGATTTTAGCTATTAGTCTAACTTGACTCAACCAAGGTAATATGTACAGAGCATTTACTAGATGTCTACAAATTATGCTGGGCATCCAGGGGACATCTGCTTATCCCATTCTTCCTATAATTGCTCCACAGCAGGTAATACCCTCAGAGCAAGTGAAAGAATCTCAGAATTATAAAGAAACTAAAAAAACAAAACAAAACAAAACAAAAGGAAATAGCAAATTTTGTAATTTGGGATTTCTAGATGAGCTTCAGCTCTGTGAACTCCCTGAAGTTAATCAAAAGATGCCAGCATGTATATGCATTTTTCTAGGGAAATGACCGTGGCTTTCATCAGATTCTCAAGACAGCTGGTGGCTCACAAAACCTTTAGAGAGACCATAAGAGTTTCTGTTCTTTTCAAGCAAAATCACATACTCTAACCTAGATAGAAAAGAACTAGAGAAGGTATTTCTCATCATATACATCAAAATTATTGAGTTGCCTCACAATTCTCTATTATTGAGAAAATAGAAAAATGGCAGTTTCTAACTCCTTTTAGACACTTGTAGAAATACAGGCTCATTAAAGAATGTTTGCCTGTAATCTTATTTTGAACATTAAACTGTTGGTGACTAAATAACCAATGCACTGTGATTTAAAATGTATTTTAAGGTTTTCCAGGTGGCTCAGTGGCAAAGAATACACTTTTCAATGCAGGAGACATGGATTCGATTCCTGGGTTGGGAATATCCCCCTGGAAGAGAAAATGACAACCTACTCCAGTATTCTTGTCTGAAGAATCCCATGGACAGAGGAGCCTGGAGGGCAACAGTGCATGGGGTCAGAGTAGGGAATGACTGACGGTCTCTGTCCAATGCTAAGTCTTGTCTGATTCTTTGCCACCCCAGGGGCTGTAGCCCCCGAGGCTCCTCTGTTAGTGAAATTTCCCAGGCAAGAATACTGGAGTGGGTTGTCATTTCTTTCCCAGGGCATCTTCCTGACCCAGGGATCAAACCTGCGTCTCCTGCACTAGCAGATGGATTCTTTACCGCTGAGCTACCAGGAAAGCCCAGCCTGGCAGGCTACAGTCCATGGGGTCGCAGATTCAGATATGACTGAGCATGCACACAAGCAAGCATTAGGTTTCCTTTACCTTTAAAGCCGTTTTATGAACTGTCGTATACCACTTGAGCCTCCAGTAAAGACAAAAACAGGCTTTCCTGTACTTTAGGCAGGATTTCTTCCAATGACAATGGAAAAGTTCAGACATACAAGGATGCATCAACAGCCTCTTTACCTCAGTACCAGTAGACTGGTATATAAGGAGATAGGACAAACTGTCCCACAACCTGCACTTCTTTTTCCATCTTAAAAAAAAAAAAAAAAAGGACATGCAAAAAAGTTCTGTTGTAAATCAACTGAACAATAAAAATTAAAAAAAAATTCTATTACTCAATGTATAACAGCCAATTTATCAGATAAAAGACTGTTTTCTTCGGTGGGAAAAACAAAATAAAACAGCTAGACAAAAACAGATCCATGTGGTTTCTGTCTTTAGTGTGTGGCTGTCCCTCATTCTTTGTAGCCCCCACCAAATCCTTCATGCAAGCCAGGTCAGCTCATACCTGGAGAAATGCATACAAAGGATTTTAGATTGCAATTGTCTGCTTTCTGGTCAAAATTAAGGCTCCCAATGTTACTTGGAGAGCTAGAGATTGGATAATGCATTAGTTTAGGGAAAAAATGTGACCAACTACTTTCATTAAGACCCCATAGCAGTTTTATTTACTCATACAATTCTATGTTGGCTGTATCTACAGTCAAAGGAATCACTTTGGACCCTTGTTAAACAAAGAATTCCATACCCCAAACTACAATGCAACCAGGAGAGGAAGCTGGGAATCTAACAGTTTTTATCAACTTGTTTGATCCTTGCATTCAAACAAGTTAGAGCAATCTTCTTAAACTTGAATGTGTATAAAGTTATCCTGGGTTCTTGAAACAAAAGCAGATTCTGATCCAATTGGTTGGGGGTGGGGTGGAGGGGGCCTGAGACTGCAGTTTTAACAAGCCCTAAAGTGATACTGCTGCTGCTGAGGACACTTTAAGTAGCAAGGATGGGGAGAGTGTATCTCATGTGGCTTGTGTGTAAATCAGTACATGCCATAACATTTGCCTTCTGCATCTGTGGATTCTCTACCAGGGGCCTCTTCCCTACCTTGATGCTGCCCATTTCTCATTTTTCACTGATTATATCTCTAAAAGCTGGAGTCAACAGTTAACATAAGGCATCTACTCATCTCCACTTAGTTCATAAAAACTTCACAGAGATAAAAAGTCTGAAATAAACAGAAATGGACACCACAAATTAACTTACATAATAGGTTTATACTTGACATAGTACTTCTCACCATGGAGATGTTACTCAGTTAATATAAACATTTTTTGTTTTTGTTAAACAATAGATCTCTTCTCCATTTCAATGTCAATATAAAGTATTTTTTTTACATTAACTCTCTCCATTTCAATGTTAGATACATTGAATTCATTTTCTGAACTTTTTCCCACACAGAGATAAGTTTTAATTTCTGACCAACTGTATTTAATGTCTAGGTACAGTACTCACTTGGGAGATAACGAAACAAAAATCCAATAAAAATATGGAGAAAAAATTCCTCAATGATGCAGGAGGCAGTGATTATAACTGACCAGTGGCAATTTCCTAGGATTCTGGGCAAGAATTTCCTTCTTCCTACTGAGAATTCTGAAACTATGAAATATTACTTATGCAAATTTCAGCAAATGCAAATTACAGATGGCATTTTCCAGTGCATTAACTGTTGTGACAAAAACATGTTGTTTTCCCTTTAACAGAGTATATCAATTTGTTCCTTTTTATAGGAAAATAACCAATAATATGAAACTTCTCTATTAACTGTTTCTTGGGAACTTTCAGACACCAAAGCTCAGTTCTGAAACTCAATAGCACAAAGGTTTTCAGAGGAAGGTTTGATTCAGGAGGCCCTTCAAAGTCACATCTGTCCATTTCTTTTTCGTGCATACACCCCCAAACAAGCACAAATGCCTGTAATGCTGAGAATCACACCTAACAAGAGAGCAATTGCATCTCCGGCTTCTACTGCTTCAACAACAGGCAGCACCAAAAGCAATGAAAAGAGGACTAGGAACAACTGTGTTGAAACTGAGATCATGATGTGGCTGGTTCTTGAAGGATGAAGATCTCTATAAATTAAAACATGGAAAAAAAAGGAATCATTAAAAATTCCAACCTTTTCAAATGACAATATGAATACATGATAAATAACAGTTCATGCAACCTTTTCAATTAGGGACTATAAATTATATTCAGACTCATTTTATGGTGAAAGAACCTTTGGGAAGTAAATGGTAATTAAAGATAGTCATTTGAGGCTAATCTCCCTTTCTCATGATAATTTCCTGACTCCAGCGATTTTTCCACACTGTATAACGCTAACACTATGGGCATCAACAAAACAGAAATTGAACAGCAGAACATAAGAAAGATAGATGATGATGCACCAGACATTAACTTGGAAATTGTCCTATGAGGGAAATTATATTTTCTTAGGATCTCTCCCAACCAGGAAATGCAGACAAATCTAGCAAAGTCAAACAACATATAGCTGTGAAGTCGTGGGGAAATAGTAAGACTTACCAAAGAAGGCGGTACTGAATTCTATCTGACTCCTTTCCAGCAGCTCCGGATGCTGAGGCTAAGAGATTCCACGTGACAGCGCCTACTATCAGAGGGGCGTAGCAGGATTTAAAAATTACACATTATTAATTATTATTATTTTAAAGAGGCATCTAGACTCAGCGCAGAGCGGGGAGGTTGTACGGAAGGGAGAAGAATGGGTAAAAACTAAAGACAAACAGTTTGTTCAAACGGGAACTAGATTTAAAAGTTGGTTAGTTCTCCTATAAAGAAAAAGCTTAAAAAAAAAAAAGAAAAAGTTAACCGAAAACCAAGTTCGTTCCAGGACTTGAAAGTAAGACTTTAAAAACAATCCCTGCTTTGGCCCGGCAAGGTGCAAATTTGCCCCGTTTGACAAATATACTGGGCAAGCTAAGGAGCCTTCGGAGACAAGCTCGTACATTACCTTCAAGGAAGCAGCCATTACAGAAATGGTGAGCTGGGCGGAGTCTCCAAACTACATTTCCCACAATCCCCGGTGCCCACAACTCCCAGGGTTCTCCGGCGCGCTTCCAAGTAACTGGCTGAGGGATGACGGTCGCGCTGTACCGGTGGCGCGGAGGGGCGAGCTCCAGGGTTTCCTCACGTGGCCAAGCCTGTTACTGGTAAAGTGGTGTAGTGTATTTGTATGGAAGCTCACTGGAAAACAAGGTCAAAAAATGACAGCAAGTGTTTTTCTTTTATTTTTGAATGCTGTTAAAGGTTTCAAGACACAAGAATTTTTGTCCTTTGACTGAAATGCATGCACCTCAGTCTGAAGAGATCTTCGGAACAAAGCCATCTCTCAGATACATTTAAACTAGCCACTTCTAACATTTTTGAAGGAGGGAATCCTTTGACACCATCTTTTAAACGTCTTATGACATTTGTTAATTCTTTTTAAGCAGTGGGGGGAAATATTAATAAGACGTTTTGAAAAGTGTTTAATACGTTTGTAGGGAAAAACAGGAAGTTTAAGGAAAAACAAGTTAACATTCTTAAGATCTCGGATTCAGGTTCTAGAGTTCTGAGTTTCCCCATTCCGGAGTGCAGTGTATGGTACACTTTAGAGACTTCTCACTCGTGTTTGTGTTACCCACCCTAAATATCCCCAAATATGGAAAGTTGTAAATTGTTACTTTTAAGTCAGAGGATAAATTATTTGCATAAGAACCCTTCCTGAAAGGCGTTCTTGCAATCTATGAATTCCTTACTGAACCTTTCTAGTCATCCAGTCTTCTGAATGCTCATTTACTGACTAGAAAATTTATTTGTCACCGAGGAAATTATCAATTATTAATGATGTGTCTTAGTCCCTCTGATTCAGTCTGCCAGACACAGAAGGTATATTTCAGTTCGGTGCCTGTAACTGCATGTAATTTTTTTTTTTTTTTTTTTTACTATGGGTCATCTTTTTTCTTACACTTTACTAATCTCTGGACTGACAGCAAAGCTTTATATTGCTAGCTTCTAACACACATACAGCAGGTACTCAGAAATGTTGGTTGATAACAATTGTTTGAATAAATAATTGTGCCATCTGGATTCCATGAGAGACAAAGCAGTGTCAAATAAAGCAAGGTGTCTTGCAAATTGGAAGTCTGTGGATAATTACGCAATAAAGTCAGCATTGCTTCTCTAAACTTGATTATTTTTTTAAAAACTTGACTATTTTAACAAATTCTGTCTTTGACTTATTTGCCTTGAGCCTCTTCTGCTGCTGCTAAGTCGCTTCAGTCGTGTCCGACTCTGTGCGACCCCATAGACTGCAGCCCACCAGGCTCCTCCATCCCTGGGATTCTCCAGGCAAGAACACTGGAGTGGGTTGCCATTTCCTTCTCCAATGCATGAAAGTGAAAAGTGAAAGTGAAGTTGCTCAGTCGTGTCCGACTCTTCGCGACCCCATGGACTGCAGCCCACCAGGCTCCTCTGTCCATGGGGTTTTCCAGGCAAGAGTACTGGAGTGGGGTGCTGTTGCCTTCTCCTAGTTTTGTACTTTTCTAATCAGTTATATTTGAAATAGGAGCTATTTTAAAATATTCTCTAGCATTCTAATGTGAACAATTTGGAGATTTAATTTTTCCATATATGTTTATTCAGTTAGCTGAGGTCAGCAGAGACCACAACAAATTTAGTATTATTGCAGACTTGTTTCTAGGTGTGTCGTCATTGAAAATTATGGACTAATTTTAACTTTGAAGAGTCTGTAGGTGGTAAAATGCTTTTTCTTTAAATTATGTTAAGAGATCACTTGGCCTATCTGAAAAACAGTTGCAAAAGTTTGTGCAGGGGTATTTTGGACCCGTGTAGTTTCAAAATAAAATTGGTTGACTTTTTTAACCAGCATCTCCCCTAATCAGGCAATTTAATGAAGGTGTTGCTATATATGCTTTTGTCTGCCTTATCACAACCCTAATTTCCAAGTAGAATGGTATCCTAGTTCTCAGTTTTCTTTTATTACTCCCCTAACTAGCGGTTTTAAAATAAATCAGATCATTTATTCCTTGCTTAAAGTTCTCCAGTTCCATCACAACAAGCATAAGTCAACACTCCTTATTAAGACTCCACAATATGCCCTACATATTTTGGCCTCTGCCTGCCTTTCTAACATCAGCATACCAGTCACTCATTCTTTCATGCTTATTCCAGTCTAATCTTTTAGCTGTTTCTTAAACATGCCAATTTTGTGGTTTTATTGATTCGCATTTTTATTGAGTCAAATTTTGTTGATTAATGTTTAGCCACTTTTATACTATTCATAGTAGAAACTACCTTATAAGTAAGAAGTCTGCTTTTGGGCTAAACTGTGAAGGTATTTAGAGATTATTTTTAGTCTTCACTCAAAATTTAGGTCTTACATATTTTCTCTATCATATTAATAGCAAAACTTTATGTCTACATATATATAAGACACAGGATGGTAAAATGCTTTTTCTAAAGCATTTCTAAAACAGAAGCATACTTTGTTAGGAACCTGTCTGTAATGGTCCCTGTTTATTCCTCTGTCCATTTGGTGCACAATTAGTGAGTCCACCTGGATGGTGTGTTTTTTCCTTAGTGATACCTGAATGGTTTCTTTTAAGTACTTTTTATTGCTGGACGATAGTATTGGCATTTTTGGTGAGTTAGTGCTTTGTTGTGCTGACATTATATTGGAGGATGTTTAGCATCTCTAGCCTGTGCCTGCTCAGTGCAAATAGAATTGCCCAATCATGAAGAGAATCAACTGCCCTCACTATTGCCAGACAGTCTTTGATGAGATACTGTTCCTAGTTGAGAACTACTCAAGTTTTCATCAAGAAAATAAGAGGAATAGTTGAAAACAGAATGAAACAGTTTACACACACACACCACACCCCACCAACTGCAGTGCTCTAATGTTTTAGATCCTTTCTCCCTTGGTTATGCTGATTTTGTTGTTATCTGTTGATTTCCTTTGGGTCCTACCAGCATGTCTTCCAGATAGGTTTCCTTGATCACTGTCTTATAAAAGCACTGATAAGCAAATAGAGGTGAGATTTCTGCTTCTGTTTCTGTTACTTAGTCTTTAAGCTATGAAGAGGTGCTGTGATGTAGTATATGGACTATTAGCTTTTCCTCTGGCTGATTTCATGGATTTGAGTAGTTACTTAATCCCTCTGAAACTTACTTTACTTTTATAAAAAATGCTTTGTGAGAATTAAGTGAAATGTTTCTAATGTGACCTAAAAGATACCAGAGCTCAGTACGTACCAATTCTCTCTTATTTGTATTTCTGTTCCCCTAGTTGCTGGTTGAGAGTTAGGATCTCTGGGATTAGGCCACTTGGTTAGAATTCTGGGTCTACTGGTTGTTAAATGTATGACAATAGACAGTAACCATTTGTAAAACTCAGCTTGTCCTTCTATAAAACGGGATACAGTAGTACCTACTTCATATGTATATTATGAGGATTAAATGAGTTAATTTCTGGAATTAGTGGCTGGTATATATTAGGCCCTCACTAAATATTAACTATTGTTACTATATGCTGTTAATATTCTTGCCTGGAGACTTCCGTGGACAGGAGCCTGGTGGGCTGCTGGCCATGGGGTCACACAGAGTCAGACATGACTGAAGTGACTTAGCATTCATGCATGCATTGGAGAAGGAAATGGCAACCCACTTCAGTATTCTTGCCTGGAGAATCCCAGGGACAGAGAAGCCTGGTGGGCTGCTGTCTATGGGGTCGCACAGAGTCAGACACGACTGAAGTGACCTAGCATGCAGCAGCAGCAGCTGTTAATAAAATCCATGAAATATGGGGTCTTCAAGATGTGTCTTCTCTCCATTGTAAATATGCTCTTCTGCAGACAAACATGGTAAATAAAAAATGTCTGTGGAACTTCCTTGATACAGAGGCATTTTAGGTATGGCAACCCACTCCAATATTCTTTCTTAGAGAATCCCGTGAACAGAGGCACCTGGGGGCTATAGTCCCCCAGGGTCGCAAAGAGTCAGATATGACTGAAGCAACTTAACACGCATACACTCAGGCTTTGGCTTCAGAGCTGACTGGAAAACATTCCCCTATTATGCAAAGGCTGTCTGTTTGTAACTTTGATGGAATTTTAATATTTATTTCATACCCACTGGTGTTTACATTTATCTTTAAAATATATTCTCTATTCAGTGATTGTCACATCATTGATTCATCAAACTGGGTCAAAAGGGTTTTGAAAATATAGGTGATATGGACTAGATATGGGTGAATAGCTCCAAGAAATCATTCAGTTGGAATGAACTCTATGGCTACCTGAAGAAAACCCAACAAACAAACACTTTTGAATTCTATTTCTAATTACAGCAGCTGATCTATAACTCTGCATTGCTTTTTCTATAAATTTCAGCAAAGGAAATAGCAGCATTAGAAGCTTTGCTAAAAGGGAATATAATAATTGAGACTGTGGGCTCAGAGAAATGTATTATTCTTTCTTTTTTCAAAATTTATTTTTTAATCGAAGGATAATTGTTTCACAGAATTTTGTTGTTTTCTGTCAAACCTCAACATGAATCAGTCATAGGTATACACATATCCCCTCCCTCTAAAAAATTTTATTTATTTATTTATTTTTGACTGTGCTAGGTCTTCGTTGTTGTGAAAGGGTTTTCTCTGGTTCTGGGGAGCGGAGGCTACTCTTCTTTGTGGAGCACGGGCTCTAGAGTGTGGGTTCACTAGTTATTGTGCATGGGCATAGTTGCTCCATGGCCTGTGGGTTCTTCCTGGACTGGGGATGGAACCTTGTATCCACCTGCATTGGCAGGTGGATTCTTTACCCCTGAGACACCAGGGAAGCCCAGAAACATATTACTCTTGATAGATTGTTAATGGTATAATTAATTGCAGAGCTTGCAGGATAGAAGGAAATATTTCTGTCTTACTCCTGAGAGATGGCACTCAACACAGTGTTGAACATGGTACCAAGATTTTTATCTTAACCTCCTTTGCTTCTGTAAGGTCCACTGTTTGAAGAGCACAAGCATTATTCTTACAACTCCTACTTACAACTAATTTGCTTATCTTCATGGATGAGGGAACTCTATTTTGCCGAATAGCTTTAAAAATCATGTTTGTTTCTCTTTAAAGTTTGTCTTTGACTTGTTAAGTCAAAGGTCATATATGTGGTTTTTATTTTATAATGTATACTGTAATTGGAAATGTCAACTCAGGATTTGCTAGTATTAAGTGATGTAGTGAAAGTGAAGTCGCTCAGTCATGTCCGACTCTTTGCAACCCCATGAACTGTAGCCTACTAGGCTTCTCCGTCCATGGGATTTTCCAGGTAAGAATACTGGAGTGGGTTGCCATTTCCTTCTCCAAGGGATCTTCCCAATCCAGGGATCGAACCCAGGTCTCCCTCAATGCAAGCAGATGCTTTTACCCTCTGAGCCGCCAGCGAAGCCCCCAAGTGATGTAGAGGCAGGGATTAATTTCTGAGATACAGTGAGTATAATGATCCCCTCTATTTCTTTGACCTGAAGTTTTTTTTTTTTTTTTAAATTTCTGATGTGCCTGTAGACTATCTTAATGAACTATTATTTCCTAACTGTAACTCAGATTTAGATGTTTTGTCTACATCACTGACAAGGACAAGGAGTGTTATGTTGTATGTGTGTAGTTCCCTCTTCTAAAAGAGATGATCATTTCCTTAGCAGTGCTACAGAGATGAGCGACTTCTTCTGTGCCAAACATCTGCTAGCTACAGGTTCTGCTTGTGAACATCTCTGGTAGCAACATGAACCACAGCTCTTCTGAAGCAGTGCCATATTCCATACCCCCTCCTCCTGCCCGAGTTGACTGAATGCTCCTACGGGCTTCTATATAGTTCCTCTTTTGGCATTAAATATCTAGTGTTATCAGATCCAGAATTTAGTCTTTCAGTTTAGGAGAACCTTAGCTTATACCATCCTTCACTGAAACAGAGGAGGTCACTGCTAGGTAATGATACTCAGAGACAAAGAACATTACTTTAGACACACATCTGAGTGGTAGAGGGCAAAATTTCACATCAGTTGTTACTGCGAAGTGGTTTCAGAGAAGATTGAAGAAGTTGCTTCTGCTTATTTTAACTGTTCGAAGTGGATCATTGGTAGTCCCTGAAGGAAGGGGCTTCTGGGATCCATCAGGGAAGGCAGGATAGGCTGATATTAGCATATTACAGTGACTGGTGTGTGTCAGGAAGTTCATAAAACCCAGTCTTCCTATTAGTGATTGAGCCCAGCCAAGAGTGGAGACATTTTATTAGAGCTTCAGAATTTAAAAAGGCCATCCCAGAGTTAGTCAGTATTTCCCATCAGTAATAGGACATTCATCACTGAGACTGCTGCATTAGAACTAACTAATCATTAGGCTAACAGGATGAGATAAACTGTACTTTTCAAAGCTGTTCAGCTGCTTCAGAAAAAACTCCTGCTGAGTCTGAAGACTCCAGTGCCAGCATTTTACAGACATGTATGGGCAAGCTGCAAAAGATCATTTTTCATATGGTTCCAGGCACCATCTAGAGCCTGTTGCCAATGTAGGGTTGATTTCCACCAAATAACCTTAGTAATCTGTGAGAATCAATTGCATACACAAGTCTGTGTTGTTCAGGAAGCAGAGGAAACATGCCTGCAGGCACTGACAAATTCAAATTTTACATTGCTGGGGTTCCAGGAGCAGGCTAAGAATATCTGGATGGAACAAATTTATAGTTTTGGAAAGCTGTGACATTATCTCTTTTAAAAAAATATTTGTTTGGCTGTACTGGATCTTAGATGCAGCATACAGGATCTTTGGTCTTTGTTGTACCATGCTCTTAGCTGTGACATGTGGGATCTAAGTCCCTGACCAGAGATTGAATCGGGGCCCCCAGTATTGAGAGTGTGAAATCTTAGCCACTGTATCACCAGGGAAGTCCTGAGAAATTATCTTTTAATGTAGCATTTTATCGGTAATGGACAGATTAAAAACATTGACTTTGGAGATGTCATCTGCTGACCCATCTCTGCCACTTACCAACTCAGCGATATTTGTGCAAATTTTTCTCATTTGTAATGGGGAAATCACCAATCTTTTGTAGGATTTCCATTGTTGATTAAATGAAGTGATACATAAAATGCTTGATACTGTCAGTGTCTAGAACTCTCATATATATGGGATTAGCTGATCAGATAACATTTAAGTATTTCATAAGAAAATTTAAAGTCAGGACTATCTTGCATTATGGGAGGGTGAAAAAAATATTTCTCATGGAAAAAAAGATTTTCTTAGAAAGCATGTTTTCATGATACATGGGGTAAGACTTTGATTGATTTATATTTAATAAATGCTTAAATAGTAACTAGTGTGTGTCAGGAGCTATTCTACACATTAATCAATGTAGATCCCTTTAGTCCCTAAAATAATCCTCTGAGGGAGATACTATTATTATCCCCTGATACAGATGCGGAAACTGAGGCATGGTTAAATAATTCTTCTAAGGTCACATAAGTGAGTTAGGATATGAACCTCGGAAGTTTGACAAAGTCTGCCTCTTAATCATTGCCCACATGCTTTCATGTGGAAAATGTCCACAACATGAAACTGCATTTTAATTTTCTTAGAAATAAAATGTTCCAGTGTTGCTTAGGAAACCTAACTGTGGTGAGTCACTGAGGAGTTGTTGGTGTTTATATTCTTCCCTCTAGGCTCTAGTTTGGTGAATGAATGAATACCAGTATTCACCTAATTTGTTAATTGATTTTGACTTTTATAGGTATATACAAAATATAGTTTTTAAAAATTAAGGTCTGTCTGACTGAATCTCAGAAGAGTACTTACTGATGGGCACAGACATCATATGTGAAATAACACAGATTGTGATGTGTTGGCAAATCTTAACTATCATGAAATTACTGAAGTCCATATAATGTACAAAATTTAAAAGGGAAGAAAAGAAAATTAAAAGAACCTTTTGAAAATCTTTGCTTAGAAGTGAAAAACTTAGTCATTGTGAAAGTATAGAGAGGTTTTGAGCAAGTTAGTATGTGCAGTTCATAGGAAAATATTAATTGCTATGTATAGACCAGGTGCTTGTTATGATTAAGCATTGGTAACCATGGAGATAGCATGAAATTTATAAACTTAAAAACATACCAGATAGAAAATGCAAGTAGCATAGGAGAGTGAATCATGCCCCAACTGGTCTTAGCTTGATTTCTCTCAAATCTAAAGACTTAAAGAATTTCTATCTGGTCATTTTCTGAGTAAAATCACTCATTTTTCAGACTCTGAATTTGTGCTTTGGATATCTCAACTTGTTCTTTGAAAATGCTTTTTATCTAAAGTTAATTTAGTCATGATAGAATGTGTGTAGGGTTAGAGATTTTATAAGTAAGAAATAGCTTGAAAGCAGTAACTTTTAGATTGATCTTGGTAACTTAAATGAGTACCTGAACCTTTTATGTAGACATTTACTGTGAGTTTTCAGTTGGCATACTGTAAGCGATTGGTCATGTTTAGTTTTTCAAATGTTTCTTTTAATAAATCATATAGATGGTCCAGGTAGAGAACTGTATGGTATAACATCAGTTTCTGTCATGGAATGATTTGTTCATCCATGAAATGGTGAGCTGGAGAGCCAAAATAAAGTTTCTTTACTCTTGATTCAATAAAGTTTTTTTACTCTTTACTCAATATAAGTTTCTTTACTTATAAACAATCAAAATCAATATTTTGATTGTTTGTAAATCTATTCCTTGAGTCCTTTATGACAATAGGTTACTTGCCTGTAGATATTCTGAAAGTGGTATTGTTTGAATTTAAAATCATCATAAATAATTAAAAAATTATAACACAAAGGTTTTACTTTCAGGAAGAATAATTTTACTCAAGGAGGTTGCCAGATTTTCTGTTCAAAGGAAAAATCTTAATTTTAAAAGTAGAATAGATTATATTTAAAAAAATGGCAACTGGTTTAATTGAGAAAAAGGTCCCATAGAATGCTCTTCACAGTTTCATTTTATTGTGATTTGGACCTACTTTAATGCATTTTTAGCTCCCATTTTTCAAGAGAGTCAAAATAAGTGACCTCTATTGGACAGTCAAGTGAAACATTGCCTTTGTGAACATGCCTATCAACACTAGGATGTATTAAAGTGAACGTGGTTGTGCTGCGTAAGAGTAGGGACGTAATCTTTTCATCTCTGATTTAGTAGGACCTTTCGTAAGAATACTTATTATACCGTTGGTCACCAGGTTTTTAGAGGGACCAAGAGAGAAAACAGAGAGCCCAGAGATGAGTGACAAGAGTTGATTCAAGTGATCCAAAAGTTAGTCCTGGAAGAGGGTGCTCAAAATGTATTATGTGGCTCACTTGCTTCTCAAATGAAATGACATGGGGAGTTTATTTAAAAATGTAAATTTCTTAAAGAAATTCTCTAGATAGTTCTTAGGTTCATGAGATCTTAGAACCTTTGTCATTGGGGAAAGTAAGTTATTGGGCCTGATTATTTGGGAAGAGGAAATATAGAGGAAACTGAATAATGATCTTTCACTTAATTAATAATAAATTTAATAAGACCCAATTTGAATTATCCATCCTGCTTTCATGTACCCTTTTCCAATTGCTGATGAAGCAGGAAATACACATATATCTTGATATTTGTTCATGTATTAAGTGGCATTTTTTCTCATTATTTCTTATAAACTTACTTTTATCTCTCTAAAACTTATTTTTAAAAAATGTATAAAACGTTCTGATGATTTTCATTGTTAGAACTGTAGAAACATCTCATTCCTCAGAGAAACAAAACCTCTTCTAGCAGTAAAAGGAACTCATTAGCAAAACGGATAGTATTAGCAGCTTTAAAACATAATGCAGTTGTGACTTTCACATGGTTACTTCTTACAATAATCTGTTAAAGGTTAGGACAAAGTATTAAATGCAACTCCCTGAAGGTGATCAGAATGGTATGTGGTTGGTTCCTAACATGTAGCTTTTTGGTAATTCAACATTAACCAAGGATTGGATTTTTAAAGCCTTGGACCTATCTTCTTTAAATGTTTCTTCTCTCAGTAGGTATTTGGAAGGGAACTGGATAACCTGGAGTGCTGGTATTCTACATTTCTGGCTGAAGGCCTAGTCATATGTTTTGGAACTCTGACTAGGATGTAGCAAGATAGTTATCCTGTTATGAAAATTGAGTAGCTCTAACAAAGACTGTGAAGAAAGCTAGCACTGAAGAATTGATGCTTTTGAACTGTGGCGTTGGAGAAGACTCTTGAGAATCCCTTGGACTGCAAGGAGATCCAACCAGATCATTCTAAAGGAGATCAGTCCTGGATATTCATTGGAAGGACTGATGCTAAAGCTGAAACTCCAATACTTTAGCCACCTCATGCAAAGAGTTGACTCATTGGAAAAGACTGTGATGCTGGGAGGGATTGGGGGCAGGAGGAGAAGGGGATGACAGAGGATGAGATGGCTGGATGGCATCACCGACTCAATGGACATGAGTTTGGGTGAACTGCGGGAGTTGGTGATGTACAGGGAGGCCTGGCATGCTGCAATTCATGGGATCACAAAGAGTTGGACACGACTGAGCAACTGAACTGAACTGAACTGAACTGAACAAGTGTTCTCTCCCACAGTTATAGCTGGATAAAGTGGGGCTTGGGCCCAGGTCTTAACCTCTTTCAGTTATAGCTCACTGATTTTTCATACTGTTCCTAGTATTGTAATATACTTTTAGTAGCAGTTTTTTATTATTTAGTTGCTAAGTGGAGTCTGACTCTTTTGTGACCCCATGGACTGAAGCCTGCCAGGCAACTCTGTCCATGGGGTTTTCCAGGCAAGAACACTGGAGTGGGTTGCCATCTCCTCCAGGGGATCTTCCCCACCCAGCGATCAAACCCAGATCTCCTACTTTGCAGGCAGATTCTTTACCACTGAGCATTATATAAATATTTGTTGAGTAAATGAATAATTTGTCAACTGAAATAATGCACAATGTGAGAATTGTGAGTTAAGAGTTATTTGGAGCAAAATGGTGACTATAGCCTGGGAGGTGGACTCTCAGAACTGCTCCACAGAGGTGGAGGGGGGGATACAACGTATATGTGATTCTGGTGAAGAGGGATAGAAGTAACCAATCATACATTTGGAAGAAGGTGGCTGCTAGTCATGAGGAGCAGGTGTCTCTGTTAATGATTTTAGTGCTTTTCTGGATATGAGAAGATGCAAGAAATTGGGCTCATAAAATCTTTTATCTGAAGGCCTGTTCTGCCAGTTTTTCCCAGATCACAGAATGCCTCATACCTGATTTCCACCCTAAACTCCTTTCGGGGCATGTTGGAGATCAGCAACTGCAGTGGCTAGTGACTTCATCCTTCTAGAGGCAGATGATGAGTGATAATTTTTAGTTGACAAAATAAGGCTAAAGTTTTAGTCAGCATAAAGCTCAGTTTGAATCAATATATGTGACATAGCCATGGAAACAGTGAGTATAATCTTGGGCTGCAAGAATAGATGTGTAGTGTCTAGAATGGAGAGGGAAAGTATTACTTTGCTCTTTCCAATTTGGGGCGAGTCTAGAAATGTAGGATTCTTTTATCGGTCCCACAGGCGGCTCAGTGGTAAAGAATCTGCCTGCCAGTGCAGATGATGCAGCAGACTCAGTCCCTGGGTTGGAAAGATTCCCCTGGAGTAGAAAATGGCAATGCGCTCCATTATTCTTACCTGGAAAATCCCATGGACAGAGGAGCCTGGTGGGCTACAGTCCAGGTGTCACGAAGAGCTGGACACGACTGAGAAACTGAGTATGTACGCACTTTAAGAGAAACATTAACAAACTGGGTATTAACTAGTAGTGTGATATGATAAAACTACAATTTTTAATTGAAAAATGTAGTTGAAAAACAATGGAATGTAAATAAAAGGATTCATTGAGACTAGCTAGTATTTTTGATAGCTATCCTGTAGGAGAGGTCCTAGAGGGAAGGAGTTGGAGTTGTTGTAGATGCCTGTGGGTGACAGAGATAGAGAGGCATGTATTAGCTCATTAGCTTTTCATGTATGGAAAGCTTTCTAATGTTTTAAGAGAGAAGTGGCTGCGTTGGTGAGCAGTGAACGCTTGATCAGTCAGTAGGTTGGCTTAGTGAACACTTTGCATGGTGTTATAGAAAGGATCCATGCTTCAAAAGGATGGTCAGCTTCGATGTCCTTGAAGGTTCCATGTGAACCTGACATTCTCTTGTTCTCTTATCTCCTTCTACCACCCCCCAAGTCTTATGCTAGTTGTCTAGTGCTCATTAGAAGAGTTTGTTTGAAAAATCTCTGAGACCCTGCTATTTATCTTTTCAAAGGCTTTATTTTTAGTATTTCTTTACTTAAAGTTGGAAGCAAAATGGACTTCTATTTCTGAAGAGAAAACTTTGTTAATGATTTCTTAATATTTGTAAATACATAAGTATATGATATATTATATATTATTTATATTTTATCACCAGTATGTATAACTGATACTGTTTCATATGTAGTGCTAAAGTGAACAGATGAGTGGTAGATTCTGTATATTTTATTTAGACCAGCTAAAGTTTATAACCTGAGGATTAGGATAAAAGCTTAATTAAGCTTTTTTGAATGTGATATGTCTTAAAAATGGATTTACTGTGGAATACCTACAAAATACTTCCTGCCATTAGTCAGATGTTCTCAACAGATTTGTGACTAACAAGTCATTTTATTCTACATTTGTACTTTGCTGGATGATTAAATCTTGGACCAAAGTAAGTTTTCATATTTCTTTTTATTCTAAATTTCAAATTGTGCTTTCCTGGGAAATTAACTACTTTGATTTAATTTCTGAGTGAGTAAATCCCTTAAACACTGGATATCAAAATACAGTTGACCCTTGAGCAATATGGGTTTGAACTGTGGGGGTCTACTTGAATTCTTCCCGATAAATATATTGGAAAATTTTGTGGAGATTTGCAACAATCTGATGAAACTCAGAGGAACTGTGTAGCCTAGAAACACAGAAAAAATTAAGAGAAAAATATAATGAATGCATAGAATACATGTAGATACAAGTCTCTTCTATCATTTAATACTATAAAATATACACAATTCTATTATAAAGAGTTAAAATGTATCAAAAATTACACATACACTTACAGACCATATATGGCAGCATTTGCAGTGGAGAGAAATGTAAACAAATGTAAATATGCAGTTTTCTAGGCTTTAGCAGTACATGAACTGAGAACTTCCAGATGTACAAAACAGGGTTTAGAAAAGGCAAAGGAACCAGGGGTGAAATTACCAGCATTTGTTGGATCATGGAGAAAGCAAGGGAATTCCAGAAAAACATCTACTTCTGTTTCACTGACTACTCAAAAGCCTTTGACTCTGTGGATCATAACTAACTGTGGAAAATTCTTATAAAGATACGGGAGTACCAGACCACCTTACCTGTCTCTCCAAACCTATATATGAGTTAGGAAGCAACAATTAGTACCATATATGGAACAACTGACTAGTTCAAAACTGGGAAAGGAGTACAACAAGGCTGTATATTGGCACCCTGCTTATTTAACTTTTGTGCAGAGTACATCCTGTGAAATATGGGGCTGGATGAATCACAAGCTGGAATCAAGATTGCTGGGAGAAATAACAACTGGATGTGGATATGAGGATGATACTACTATAATGGCGAAAGCAAAGAGGAACTAAAGAGCCTCTTGATGAGGGTGAAAGAGAGTGAAAAAGTTGTCTTGTAACTCAACATTCAAAAAACTAGGATTATGGCATCCAGTCCCACCACTTCATGGCAAATAGAAGGGGAAAAAGTGGGAGCAGTGACAGATTTTCTTTTCTTGGGCTGCAAAATCACTGTGGATGGTGATTGCAGCCACAAAATTAAAAGATGCTTGCTCCTTGGAAAGAAATTTATAACAAACTTGACAGCATTTTAAAAAGCAGACACATCACTATGCTGACAAAGGCCCCTACAGCCAAAGCTGTGATTTTTCCAGTAGTTGTGTACAGATATGAGAGTTGGATCATAAAGAAGGCTGATAGCCGAAGAACTGATGCTTTCCAATTGTGGTGCTGGAGAAGACACTTGAGAGTTCCTTGGACTAAAAGGAGATCAAACCAGTCAATTTTAAAGGAATATTCATTGGAAGGACTGGTGCTGAAGCTCCAACACTTTGGCCACCTGATGTGAAGAGCCAACTCTTTGGAAAAGATCCTGATGCTGGGAAAGATTGAGGGCAGGAAGAGAAGGGGGCGACAGAGAATGAGATGGTTAGAGGGCATCACCGACTCAATGAATGTGAATTTGAGCAAATTCCAGGAGATAGTGAAGGACAGGGAAGCTTGGCATGCTGCAGTCTGTGAGGCTGCAAAGAGTCAGATTCGTCTTAACAACTGAGCAACAACAAAGTGAAGTGAAAGTCGCTCAGTTGTGTTCGACTCTTGCGATGCCATGGACTAAACAGTCCATGCAGTTTTCCAGGTCAGAATACTGGGGAGTGGGTAGCCTTACCCTTCTTGGGATCTTCCCAACTCAGGGATCAAACCCAGGTCTCCCACATTACACGTTGATTTTTTACCAGCTGAGCCACAAGGGAAGCCCAAGTAACAAAAGGGTGGTGGTGGTGAAGTCGCTCAGTCGTGTCCGACTCTTTGCGACCCCATGGACTGTAGCCTACCAGCCTTCTCCGTCCATGGGATTCTCCAGGCAAGAATACTGGAGTGGGTTACCATTTCCTTCTCCAGGGGATCTTCCCGACCCAGGGATCGAACCTGGGTCTCCTGCATTGGAGGCAGACGCTTTAACCTCTGAGCCACCAGGGAAGCCCCCAAAAGGACTTCCTTGATAATCCAGTGATTAAGAATCTGTGCTTCTACTGCAGGGGGCAGGAGTTTGATCCCTGGGTGGGCAACTAAGACCCCACGTGCAACATGGTATGTAGTACACTATTCCTAATGTAATAATTTCATAGCTACCTCGTGTTGCTATTGTGGTGAACTTGTTTTGCAATAAGAACTATATGAGATATTTTTGTGTTTAAGTTATAATGTTTCTGGTAATATATTATAAATATGACTGTAATACTGTATGCCATGAAAATTTTACAACAATTCATTCATTACCATATAGACTAGCTACTCTGGCTACTATAATTGTATTGCTGCTTCTTCATTATGAATGCATGAATCACTATACCTGTAAATATGAATTTCTTTTCATACTATCTTTTTGTTTTTGATTTGTAGTGTTAGTATTCTGTATAACAGCTACAGTATCTTGTATCATATAATGCAGTATTAATGTAGGTTGTTGTTCAGTCGCAATGTTGTGTCCAACTCTGTGACCTATCACTGCAGCACACCAGGCTTCCCTGTCCTTCACCATCTCCTGGAGTTTGCTCAAACTCATGTCAATTGAGTCAGTGATGCCACTGAACCATCTCATCCTCTGTCTCCCTCTTCTCCTCCTTCCCTCAATCTGGTACTGACAGACAATTCATTTTATAGACAGATGATGTAAATTTATGGCATCTATACATACAGTATTGTAAATATATTTTCCTCTTGGTTTTCTTACTATTTTCTTTTCTCTACTTTTATTATAAGAATACAGTGTATAAAACATATAACATACAAAATATGTGTTAATTGACTGTTCATGTTATTGGTAGGGCTTCTATTCAACAATAGGCTGTTGGAATAGGCTGTTGTAGTTAAGATATTGGGGAGTCAGAAGTTTTGACTGTATGGGAGTTGGTGCCCTTAACCCCCGTATCATTTAAGGGTCAATTGTATATTTGACTTTAGAGCATGTGAGTACCAAAATATGTGCAATGTGTTGATCTGGAAACATGCTGACCCTGCTTGTTATACTATCTAGGTGCTTGAAGCAAAGCCTGAAAGAAAACCTAGGTTAAAATTTTGGTGTCTTCTCGAAGCAATTCCTTAGTATCAGTTTTTTTAGGTCATATATTTTCTCCCTGGATTGCCAGAGAGTTTGGGAAGAAAATGTTCAAATTCTTTTTATAATTAATTTCCTCTGGAAAGTAAGAAATACAAATGTTCTAACATTTATCACATGGTTTAACACTAGTGCCTTACACTGCCCACTTGTCAAATAGTCATGGATTCTAAAGAGTCTCCCAGCTATTCTAGAAAGAGTGGGAGTCAAACATCATGCCCATATTTATTAGTTCACTTTCAACATATAATAGTTTTTTTGTGGTGCCTGTCTTTCTTGTTTAGTAGATGAGCATATTGTGCTATCTAGTTTTGGTTCAGATAACTTTCAAAGATTCTTGCAAATAAACCCCATGGGTTAAATATAATGCTAACCACTCAAATGATTACAAAATGAATTTCATGATTTGATAAGCACAGCCAATAACGTGCCTCATCTATTTGGATCTTTTTATCTTTGTGTAGCATTTTCTTTCTAGATTATGGCAACCAGAATTGAATTAAGAATCAGACTTTTGAATCATAGCATCAATAAATGTTAAGCTAAGTTTGAAGGAGATGGTGTATATTTGATTGTGTTTATATTTATTTTGAAGTTATTAATAATATTTTACTGTGAGGAAAGATTTTTGGACCACTAATTAATAAACTGGTATTATATAAAATTTTCATTTCATTTTATTTATTTTTTATAATATTTCTGTTGTTGTACATTTTGAAATGTACCTACTAGCACAGTAAATGATATAATTTATATGTTATATATGTGAAGATTTAAAACATTTTTATTCATAAAAGTTCATAGTTCTGTTGACTCTTGAACAACATGGGTTTGAATTGTGCAAGTCCACTTATAAGCAGATTTCTTTCAACAGATATAGTTGGCTTTCCACACATGCTGGTTCTGAATCTGGTGGTTCAGCACTCATGGATACAGAGGTCCACTATGAGAGTTAAGCATACTCAGATATTTGTGTCTATGGTGGGTCCTTGAACCAATTCCCTGTGAATGCTGAGGGATAATTGTAGAAAAATCTGGAGATACTAGTCTAGGTGTAATTCACTAGGAGTGAAAGAGGAAGGCATATCATTTTATTTTCCCCCTAAAACATAAAAGAATGAATCTTTGTCCACATGTGCATCTTCCTATCCCCAACAGGAATAGATTCTTGTCATTCAGTTATTGAAAACCATTGTCAAATTAGTGATTTTATTGGTCCTTGTCAGAAATTTCTACTTAAAGGAAACAGAAGATGCATTTTTGTAGGCATGCTTTCTTTTCTGTATGACAACTTTTATCTATATATAATAGTTACATCTTTTAAAAAGAATGGCATATCAGCATTTGCTGTTGTACTCTGATCTATTTACTTTTCTGTGTGTCCATATGGTTTAGAAGAGAAACTTAGTTTGTATTAACTAAGACAAATGAGACTACAGTTAGGCAGACCAACTGACTTTATTTCTAGTCTTCAAAATAGTGGTACTAAAACAACAACAAAACTAAAAAAAAAATGAGCAAACTGAAAAACAAAGAACTCAAAACTTAGGATCTTTTCATATTCTTTGGATTGAAAAGTGAATAGAATAAAAGAATCAGTTGATTCCATGGCAACCTTTCATTCCTTTCCAAAGGAGATTTTAAGAGATTGAAAACATAAAAAGTAGATGTTGTTCTAATAATTCTTTTATATTTTGATCAGAAAAGGCCTGAATCTTTATAAATCCAACAAAAGTACATTTGTTCCATCTTTGGGAACATAGAGATCTATTGTGGACAAATCATTTTTATTCTCCTTTTCTTCTTATGCTTTCAATTAGAATTTCATCTAGAGTATTTCTTCTCTTATAATTAAGTAACAAAATTATCCAATAATTTTTGCCAAACATTCAGAATTGTTCAGAAGAAAGGGTAGAAATAAGGTAACCTATAATACCAATAATTTGGCTCCTGAATATTTTTTCAATTAAATGGGAATTGGAGTCTGTTAATGATGAATTAAAGTTTAGATCTTTTCTCTGCCTCGATTAATAGGTTGACATCTATAACAGAAGATCAAGACTGACACCAAGATCTATGAAGTCAGCAAAATTACTGTATACTAGTGTATTTGCCTTTCATAATTATTGACTTGAGTCTTAGATTAGGCTGCATGGAAATAGATTCTGAGATGAAGAGGTTATTTGACAAGTGGTCTCCAGAGTGCATATGTAAGGAAGTGAGAAAAGGAGGATCAGCAAGAGGGAGACACTGACCCTCAATGCAACTGAGCATCAGTAGAGACTCTAGGGAGCTCTGGAGCTGGGATGTCCTTTCAGAGATACTCTGTACTGAAGCAAGGGGTTCTTTGTTCCACAGTCAAGCTCATTGACTATGGGCTCTCCCCTGAGAGGGAGCTTAACTTTAAGTGAGGTAGTTCTTCGTGGCCAAGGGCATTTCTCTGTGAGGGACCCACATGTGAACTGTCAAGAGATGGTATTCCCAACAGCTGAGAGAAGGATGCTTTATCCTTGAGGAAGGAATCTGGGTGGAGCATCCAGTACCAGGTATACTCCATAAGGTAGCACTGAATTCTGCACTCAGCTGTACAGGATACAGAATAGCAGCTTGGCTGAGAAGGTAAGTTCTTGTGGATTATGGCCTTTGTTACTGGCAAGATTAATTAGAACTGTGCTTGCTATGGATCATTGAGGCAAGCAGAGAATATTCACATTTTGCCCCCTTCATCATCCATCACCCTCAAAAACCAAAGCTTAGATACTGTGCGTGAGAGTTGAACCTTAGGTTTCTTAATCAGATTCTCTAAATTGGACAGAGTTTATATTGATGCCAGCTGACAGAACAGAATTAAGCCTTAACATTAGGAACTTCTAAGTTTTGAGTCACTTTTGAATGGGCTTTAATTTTTTTTGTTAGATCACTGGTTTTACTTTAATCATTGAGAAAGTGGTAATGTTTCTTTTGATTGAATTTGATTTCACTTATCACATTTGTTTAGATTCAGATAACATTAAGCATGTTAGAGCCATGTAATTCTCAACCTTCTGTTAACCAGGCAGTTTTTAATCACTGTGAAAAGGAAGCAGATGATCAATTTTCAGACAGTTACCTGTCACTGAGATAACCCTGAAACAATAAAGATTGATTTTTATGTTAATAAAACTAGAGAGATCTCTTGACAAACTCAAACCTGGGTTTTCTGGAAAATATAAACTCGTATATTTTTATATTTATAGGACTTGCTTTAATGATACCAGGGTCCCTGTCAGCCCTTAATAGTATAAAATTAAAGTTGCCTAGTTTATGTATTTCTAAGCACTTAAGTTGGGATGTAAAGCTAAGCTAAGCAGCTTTGTTCATTGTTATTTAATTTAGATCTTTATATATACATGCTACAGTCAAACCAGTTGTGCAACAAAATGATTTGAATTTTTGAGTGTTTTTCAACATAGACTTACTGATGTATTGTTGTTCAGTTGCACAGTCCTGTCATACTCTTTGTGACCCCATGGACTGCAGCATGCCAGGCTTCCCTGACCTTCACCATCTCCCAGAGCTTGCTCAAATTCATGTCCATTGAGTTGGTGATGCCATCCAACCATCTCGTCCTCTGCTGTTCCCTTCTCCTCCTGCTTTCAATCATGCCCAACATCAGGGTTTTTTCCAGTGAGTCAACTCTTCACATCAGGTGGCCAAAGGTTTGGAGCTTCAGCATCAGTCCTTCCAATGAATATTCAGAACTGATTTCCCTCAGGATCGACTTGTTTGATCTCCTTGCAGTCCAAGAGACTCTCAAGAGTCTTCTCCGACACCACAATTCAAAAGCATCAATTCTTCCATGCTCAACCTTCTTAATGGCCCATCTCTACTGGAAAAACCATAGTTTGATTATACCGACCTTTGTTGGCAAAGTAATATCTCTGTTTTTTAATATTCCATCTGGGTTTATCATAGCTTTTCTTTTAAGTAGCAAGCGTCTTTTAATTTCATGGCTGCAGTCACTGTACAGTGATTTTGGAGTCCAAGAAAATAAAGTTTGCCTATGCTTTTGATGTAGACACCTAGATAAATATGAAATAGAATTTTTATCTCTGGAGGTAGGTGATGTGAAAAATTGACAGATTTACTTAGGGCGATGATCCATTGGTCTTCAAATGTAGCCTGTGATAGGAATTATGGTACGTGTAGACCTACTGGCACCCATTTTTTCCACTGTTGGACAAAAGGAAAGACAAGATGAAATGATGGAGAAATGGATAGAGTGAGAGGAAGAAAGGAAGGAGGAAAGGAGACCTAACTAGAATTTTTTTAAAAGTCTCATCTTATTAGTCATCAGTTGGAGGTACTTAAATAACATCAAATGAGTGCAGGTAATATATTAGTATTTTCATTGCTACCAGTAGGAATTAGTCTCATGACACAGATATGGGGAGTTACTTTGTTTATCACGCTTTGAGAAACTGCAAAAGCCATCATGACTTCTATTTCCTTTGAATCCTGTTTGTGAAAACACCTCACTTTGTTGAGAGAGCTTTGTAGGGAACAGTTCTCTTGTATTAGAATGTTGGTACACATTTTGAATACTTTTAGTAGTGGAAATAGTATTGCTTGCTTTGGAGCTATTCTGTGGTAAGTGGAGTCTCAATTTGTTTTTCTTAATTTATTTTTTATTGAATTATAATTGACTTAAAATATTTATATTAGTTTCAAGTCTACAACATAGTGATTCAATATTTGTGTGTGTGTGTGTGTTACAAAATGATCACCATGATAAATCTAGTTGCCGTCTGTCACCATACAAAGTTGTTACAGTATTATTGACTATATTCCCCATACTGTACATTACATCCCTGTGACTTACTTGATAAATGGAAGTTTGTACCTTTCTTAATCTCCCTCACCTATTTCACTCATCCCATCACTTCTCTCCCCTGTGGCAATGACTAATTTGTTCTCTCTGTCTGTTTCTGTTTTTCTTTGTTTTAGATTCTATAATAAGTGAAATCATATAGTATTTGTCTTTCTCTGTCTGAGTTATTTCACTTAGCATAATACCCTCTAGGTGCATCTGTATTGTTGCAAGTGGTTTCATTCTTTTTTATAGCTGAATCAGTTGCATACCACATCTTCTTTATCCATTCATATGTCAGTGGACACTTAGGTCTCAGCATGGCTGTCTCCATTGTCTGGTGGGTCTTGAGGCTGGTACTGGCCCACTGGTGGGCAGATAAACCCTTAGCACTAATAAGCTAGGAGGAGGACTCCAAAATGGTACATGCCACACCCATGTCCTTCTGGTAGATCAAGCTCCCCAAATTGGCTGCTACCAGTGTCTGTGATCTCAGAAGGAGTCCCAGTTGCTTCCCACCCCTTTAGGAGGCTTTCCAAGACTAGCAAGTGGTCTAACCTAGGCTCCTTTCAAATTATAGTCTCTGTGCTGGAACTTGAAGCATGTGAGAATTTTGAGTGCCTGAAAGCTCTCATTTCCAACAGCCTTCTATGGCTCTCCTGTGTGTAAGCTCTGCTAACCTTCAAAGCCTGATGTTTTTGAGGTTCTTCATTCTGGAGCAGGATCCCCACACTGAGGAATCTGATCTGGAGCTCAGATCTCTTGCTTTTTAGGGAGAACTTTCACAATTGTGGTTATCTTCCCATTTGTGGGTTGCCTACCTGGGACTGTGGGTCTTGATTATATCATGTCTCTGCCCCTCCTACCCACCTGGTTGTGGTTTGTTTTTCTTTAGTTGTGGAAAATCTACTCTGCTAGTCATCAGCTGATTCTCATAGATAGTTGTTCTGTAAATAGTTATAATTTTGGTGTGCCTGTGGGAGGAGGTGCACCCAGGCTTCCTTCTCTGTCCTCTTGGCTATTCCCCAGGACTCTGATTTTTTTTTTTTCCTTGTATGCTCAAGGAAATATGTAGGACAATTAAAAATATGTTTTTAAAATCAGTAGAAATGATACTATCACTAAAATATCTGGTAGAATTTATTACCAGAAATTGTTTCTTTCCTATGTTATAGAGACAGCAGTATTTTCACCCTTGAGACATTTATGAGAGCTGTTATTTTACTTTGGATTTCTTTTTTGTTAATTTTTATTTTTTCCAGTGTTGAAGCTGGTCAATTTGTGCTAAAGACCTTTTCTTTAACATTTATATTACTTGAATATATATGCACCACATGCTAAAATGTGTAGAGATTTATGATACACACATTGTCATTTTTATATATGACTGCCATAGATTTTTATTTTCCATCTTATCAGACTCTTTGGCCTCATTTCATCCTGACCATTGCCCAGCATACAAGACATAAGCAACAATTCACACGCATTGTAAACCCTCATAAACTACTCAGTAAGTTTCAGGGTGAGTCATCTTTATCAGTTGAAACTTCAGGCACTTTATTCTCCCTCTGGGCAACTGTAGAAGTACAGTGGGATGAATAAACATGCTATTTTGTGTGAAAAAGCAGGAATCACTAGGTCTTAGCCCCCTGTCTTCTGATGTCATAACTCTAGTTTATATTTTTGCACATACTGAATATGTGAAAATTCTATCACTATCTGTCTTCATTTTGGAGTGTGATCAGAGATTTTGATACTCTTGGATGTGGGGATTGGACTTAGGATGGCTGGTCTTGAGAAATAGTTTTGGTTCCCAATTCCAAGTAAGTCACCCTCATATAATGAGAATCTGTTGTTTTATCCTGGGAGACATGGATAGTTTATCCTGGGAGACATATCATTTACTAAATAATGATAAAATTACCTCAGATAACACTGACTTTCATAGTCTCTCTGATCTGTTTATATTCTAACCATGTTCACTAGATTTCATCATAATAAATGGAGAAATGTCACTATAACTATTTTGTACAATTTTAGGATTAATGTGTGTATCTAATTAAAATGACTTTATTAGACATTTTTCCACTAGATAAATTATTTTATTTTTCTTAAAGAAAAATACCTTTAAGCCTCCCTATAAAGAATATTGAGATTATTCAGAATCAAAGAACTAGATTTATAGCTTATGCTGCTGTGTTGAAGAGAATATGTTTAATGAGCTAGAAAGTCTGTGATCAATTTCAGTAACTGAATTTCCTTTTTTCTTATTTAATTGTTAGGGGCAGCAATAGAAACTTGACTTTAGAAGGGAATAAAGAGCCATTTCCAGAAAGATGCTTGAGATTTAGAAATTGTTTGTATGGGTATTGTATATTAAACAGGTTAAACAAAGATGTTCTTATTCAAGTCTGAGAGTTTATATTCATAAATAATACTGCTTTTTTGACATTGGGCCTTGCATTTAGAAAAATAATGCTTATATAAACACATTTGTCAAAAAAGGCACTTCTCTTCACAAAGATCAATATTTGTGAATGAGGCACTGAGGCTTTTAAAATCCTTTAGAAGAGCAGTAGAAACTGCCTGATGCACATACCCCTAACTGAATCTCAAGATAACATCCTACAGTTATGGGAAATGCAAAGTTTTCAGGTAGAACTAATAGACTTATACACTTCTCCAAGCATACTGAGTTCTGACTCTGTGCCTCAAGGTGGGGCTAGATGGAGTGTGATGACACAGCCCCAGAAAAAGTGAAAAGAGTGAAAGCTAAGTCACTCGGTCATGTCTGACTCTGCGACCCCATGGACTGTAGCCTATGAGGTTCCTCCCTCCATGGAATTTTCCAGGCAAGAGTACTGGAGTGGGTTGCCTTTTCCTTCTCCAGGGGATCTTCCTGACCCAGGGGTTGAATCCGGGTCTCCAGCATTGCAAGCAGACGATTTTACCATCTGAGCCACCAGAGAAGCTCCCTGACGTGGCCCCAGATGGCACTAAAAAATGGCTCTACAAAAACGACAACACTTCTTGTAATTTTACTGCAGATCACTATCTTTTCCTCCACCTTCATCTTTTTGTGACCTCACTTTCCCTCTTGTACATTGAGGAACTAGCAGCTAACAAATTCCTGTTCTACTGATACCTTCAGGGGTCCACTATTCATCTTGCCTCCCATCACCTCCTGTGCATAATTCATGAAAACTATTTGTTCTGCTGTGTTCCGGCCACACTACACTGGAGAAACACTCGCTGTAAGTAATACATGATCCACTGAATGTGCCTGCTTGTTTCTTCAGATTCGTTTGAGGCATCTTGTCTGTCAGCCCTTCTTTGATCTCTCCTGGTTGGGGCTGATTATTCCCGCCTTGAATCCCTGGGGCATATTGTACCTGTTTCTTTCATACTCCAAACCCTGTATTACACTTATCTTGTTCTTAACCCCTGCTCCAGACTGCAGGTTCTTCTAGGATAGAAAGTATGTCTTACTCATTTTTAATACTGTCATGCCTAGTGCTATGTGAGACTAGTTCAGAAAGGACAAATGCATACATTTATGCTTTCTCTTATCCTGAATAAATTATTTAAAACAGGAAAGTGATGGTCAGGAAGCTAGGCACATTCAGTTCATCACCAAGTTCTGCCTATTATTCCATTCAGATATGTTTTATTTCCTAGTTTTCCATCTTGTTCTCTCTACCCAATTTCAGGTTTTTATCCTCTCTCCGTTGCATATTAAAAAGATTTCCTTACTGTACTATATACTTAAAATTGTTAGAGTAAATTTATGTTATTTGTTTTTTATAATAATAATAATGACTGTCTCCTAATGGACTCTCTTTCCTCTAGTTTTAACTGACATTTATCCTTCAAATAGCTGGCATAATTGTTTATTAATATATGAATCTGAAGATATTCCTCCATAATTTATAGGATAAATTCTAAGAGCCTAGGTTGTTACATAAGAACTTTTGTGGTCTGGCCCATAATTCTCTAATTTCATCTCTTGTTATTTCCTGCTTCAGTTATACTGTACTCCTTACACATCCCATCCTGTGCAGTTTATTGACCTGAACCTTGCTCTCAATTTTCCTTTGCAAAAAAATGTTCCTCTTCAGTCCACTTTTCTAGTAAACTCCTACTCATATGCAGCATACTGTAGAGATTAAGAGAAAATAGGTTCATACCCTGGTTCTGCCACAAATTTATAAATGATGTAAGTTGCTCACTTCATTTTGTTTCAACTGTAAATCAGGGCTAATAATAGTATATGCCTATGGTAAAGAATCTGCCTGCAATGTTGGAGACCTGGATTCGGTGCTTGGGTTGGGAAGATCCCCTGGAGAAGGGAATGGCAACCCACTCCAGTACTCTTGCCTGGGAAATCCCATGGACAGAGGAGCCTGGAGGGCTACAGTCCATGGGATCGCAAAGAATTGGACATGACTGAGGAACTCACACCTTGACAGTAAACACACAAATGTAAGCTATTATTGTTTTTTTATTTTAATTTTTTAAGACTTAATAAAGAATTCTATTCTTCCAGGAAATCTTCCAGGATTTCCCAGGATGGATTAGGTTTCTTTCCTATGTGCTCTATAACTTACTCGGCAATTCTCTATTTTTGGACTCATCACATTTTGTTGAAGTGGTTTCTTTATATAACTGCCTCCTCATCAGACTAGAACTACTTGAAGGAAGAAATCATGTTTTATTTAGTTTTCTATCTTCAGCACAACACTTGCTCAATAAATGTTTGATGAAAGAATGAGTTGTATCATGGGAAGAATTCATGCTTTGGAGTCACATGTGTTCAAATCTAATATTTACTATCCCTACATCTGTAGAGAAGTACTTTTCTTTCACACTGTTTCTATATATACCAGGATTATACCACCCCCCTCCTTTTTTTTTTTTAGAATTAGTATGTAGAGTCTGCTGCATTGCCTGAAATAATGTTGTTATTATTAATATTACCTTGAAAATATATAATAATTTTATCTCAGAGTTAGTGAGCAGATGCATTTTCCCCCTGCAGAATCATCTAGTTCTAAAGAACATACACTTTAGTGCTTGCGTTTTTCTAAAGATCATCTCTTATTTAATTTCCCCGAAGTATCCATGGCTGTCCTTAACACTCTGTGGACACTTAGCATTTTTTCCTTGCAGTTTTACCAACCTCTTTATGTTTGCATTGTTTGTGCAAATAGATTGTAAGCCATTTGAGGACAATCATATATATTATTTAGTTTTGTTTCTATCTTTCCCATCCATTGTTCTTATTCCCTCTTCCTAACAGAGATCTCTATATAAATAAGCCAATAAATGTTGATCTGTAGTGATGAATGTCAGTGGCAACTGGAATATTTTGACTCTGGGAAGGTCCATGTCATTTGGAATAGAATCTCAGCCAACAGTTAATGGAAAGATTGCACTGGATGTGATGTGGAACATAAAAAAAGTATAAGATATGATGCCTTCTCTGCAGGAGTTGGCAGTCTATTTGGCAAGATAAAGCATGCCCAAACTGAACTGTGAGGGAGTAGCACTGGACAGAATATGATTAGGTCTACACAGTGTTCAGAGGCAGGAAAATTAGGAATTCATGCAGGTGAGGCTGAAGTCAAGAGATTGTTGGGAGATTCAAAAGAGGGAAAAGAAGCCCATAGATATTTGAATGCTTATGATGTACCAGATATTGTTATGAACCTATCTTGTGTGTGTGTGCACACTTGTGCACATGATAGGAAATTTTCTTTCATTCATTCAGCAAACACTTTTTAAGAATTGTGTTAAAAACACAGAACACAAAATTTACCTTTGTAACCATTTAAATGTATAGTTCAATAGTGTTAAATGTATTCACATTGCTGTGCAACATATTTCCAGAAGTCTTTCATCTTGCAAAACTGAAACTCTATACTGAATAAACAGCTCCCCATTTCTTTATTCTCCTTGAACTTGTGTGGCTTTATCTAATTCCTGCAATACAATTATGAGATAATGTTAGGGATCCCATTTCACAAGGAATTAAATGAGGCTGAGAGGTTTAAGAAAATTTCCCAAGGTCTTATAGTCAATAAAGATAGAAACATGAACCATGGTCAGGGAGGGAATGAACTATTAGGAAGCCACAGTTTTAGGTGAGATCCTGGAAGAACTATATTTTGATTTTTGCAGTTGTTTTTTATGGGTCATTCATGGCCATGGTGGCTCTTGCCTCAAAAATGTGCCATAGAACATCTAATACTGCTCAACTTTTAGTAATTCTCCTTCCTAGGTCTTAGATCTCCGATATCTGGAATGTCACTGAGGAAAATGGCTGCTAGATAGAGAACATCAGGAAAATGATAGTGAGTCCGTATGTTTGCTTTATGGGCATGTGATCCTCAAAGGCCATAAGATATTGAAAACAATTCTTTAGGGTGAAAGATGTTGGATCAAGTTCGAAATATTGCTAGAGCTGTACATGGGGTGGGAGGATGGAACTTGAATGTGTCTTAATGGAAAGCCACCCTATTGGACTGATGGTGGCAGGGGCAAGGAACTGTGGGGGTGATGTTTTTGGCAGGTTATCAGAATGATAGGGAGGAGTGGAAGTGAAAATACAAGAGCCAAAATATGGTCCCCAACTTAGAAGGGCTCCCTGTTGACTGAGGTCTTATAAATAGACTTTTCCTGCTGAGATACATTCTGGTAATAGATTAGGCCACACACGGGGGTCTACAAAGTAATTGTTTAAGGAAAACACAGGTGGCAGATGTACTTGGAAGGATGAATTAAGAGTGGAAACCATTAATTGTTGCAAAAAAACCCCACAACATTTTATTTGTCAGGCAGTATGTAAAGTACTTTGTATATATTTTTGTCTAATTTTCAGAACTTCTTGTGGTAGGCATTATATCCTTATTTGAAAAGCCAGTGTCTCAAAAAGGTAAGGAATTTGCTCTATAGATTGCTGGGATGGTTATTAAACTATCATCTCAGCTTTAAAACCACTCTTCTGTATTTTGCTCTTTGATACTGAGGATGGGTGTCTGCAAATAACATTTCTGCTTTGTCAATTGGTTTGATTCTGTCAGTGGCAGGTACTAGAGGGAGACTGCAAGCAGGAGGAAGTAGATGGAACATACTTCTTCCTCTCTACTCTTGTTTTGTCTTTTTCTTCCTATCTGTTTACTGTTGTTTATTTTCCCTGTGAGCATCACCCCAGAAATGCTTCTTTCCCTCTGTGGTTTGTTCCAGTAGCAGCAGTTGAGTCCAGTTTTCAGTTTTTTCTCAAAATCCCTAGAGCCAACCCTTAGAGACCCCAGAAACAGTTGGCCAGTCCCCCATCTTCAGATATCTGGGACACTTCCCTCCCAGGTCTAGAATGCCTCCTACTTCTGAGCTTAGGGACCTAGCATTATCTGGGTCTCTGCCCTTCTAAGAAGTGTGAGTTTCAGCACCGTGGGGTCTGTCCTCCAGGCTTCTGTTAGTAATTCCAACTTCTTTCCTTATTCCTTCAAACTCAGGGGTGGCAGTTGCATCTTGCAGTTACTAGTTCTATGATACCTCAGAATTCTTTTTGTTTATTCACTAGCTAATTAACAACTTTTATTGAATTAACATTTATTTTTGTTGCTGTATAGTTGCTGTTCAATATTATGTAAGATACAGGTATACAATATAATGAATGATCCACAATTTTTAAAGGTTATATTCTATTTATGCTGCTGCTGCTAAATCACTTCAGTCGTGTCCAACTCTGTGTGACCTCATAGACGGCAGCCCACCAGGCTCCACCGTCCCTGGGATTCTCCAGGCAAGAACACTGGAGTGGGTTGCCATTTCCTTCTCCAATGCAGGAAAGTGAAAAGTGAAAGTGAAATCGCTCAGTTGTGTCCTACTCTTAGAGACCCCATGGACTGCAGCCTACCAGGCTCCTCCATCCATGGGATTTTCCAGGCAAGAGTACTGGAGTGGGGTGCCATTGCCTTCTCTGATTCTATTTATAGTTCTTATAAAATATTGTCCATATACCCCATGTTGTATGCTATATCTTGGTAGCTTATTTCATATATAATACTCCATATTTCTTCATTTCCCTACCCCTTTATTGCTCCTCTCCCTTCCCTCTTTCCATTGGTAACCACTAGTTTGTTTTCTGTATTTGTGAGTCTGCTTCTTTTTGTTATATTTACTACCTTGTTGAAAGACAAATACTATATGATATCAATTATATGTGGAATCTAAAAAATACAACAAACTAGTGAATATAACAATACTTTATACTAATTTCTGTTTAAATAGCTGCTATAATTTCAGTCTCTTGGTTGAATCATGAAACAGTTATATACTACTCATTATCATCATCATCACAGCCTCTATTTATTATTTAATATATATTTATAAGATGGCAGGACTACATTTCTTTTCTTGTTACTGATCTGGCTGCCTGTGGACTGGATCAGAATTATTCATGGGCACAGGCAGTTCAGTCTTGCTAGCACCAGTAGTGTCCAACAGCTCTGTCTTGATGATGTTTTTTAACCTAAATATTCATCCATACTCAAACACCAAAACGATACTAGCAAAGCTCTTTACAAGAGCAGGGACAAGCTTATTTTCCCCTGTTGAATCTGTAGGGACAGGAATAGTGTTTAGCAGTGTTTGGTATGTGTTTAGTGTGAATTTGTTGAACGAAGTATTAGATAAATGAATGAATGAATGAGCAAGACTCGGCTAGAACTTCATCGTTTCTAGTGGATGGATATGGAAACTAACTTTCTGGATTTCTGACTTTATTTCTGATTTAGACTTCTATTTCCATCTGGGACTAAATTGTTGATCTGGAACCCAGGATGTTTTACTGAGGCGTGATAGCCATTCTAGAATTTTGTCAATCTTACACTTCTTGTTCCTTTCACCAATCTTTGAGCTAATGGCTGGGTATTTACTTCCAACCAGATGGACCTTCCTTGAATTGTAATATTACTGTGATCTCTCTCTGCTGCTAGGCTCAACTCTAGATGTATCTGTGGAAGTAACCTGACCCTGAGCAGTTGGACAGTTCTCTTTGTCATTATGATTTGCACAGTAGCCAGCTTCTCACTGCCAGCCTTTGGAGATTCTATATGTCATATGGTTAAGGCTGCACAGTATAGGATGTTTATATTTCAGATATTTTTTCCACTGGTGCTTATCATGTGCAGTACAAGCTAAGAAAAGGACGACAGACTTTCTCCTTAATCTCACCTCAGAGGTGGAATAAAAATCACTTTAGTGATTAAATTTTTCCTGGTTACTTTTATGCTTGAATAAACTTTCTGGGGTATATGACCATTAAAGCAAGGGTACATTAATACACATTGCTATATTTGTATTTAAACATGACTTAATTTATATTAAAAGTTAAAAAATAATAAAAAGTTAAAGAAGAATAACATATAAGAATAAAGTAAATAATGGAAATTAAATACTTGGACACTGAAAAATGTATAATATTAATAAAAGAAATTAAAGAAACAAAAAATATGACTTAATTATCTCAAATTGGGGCCAAAATAATTTTGTATAAGATATAAAAATGAATATCTCATGTTTTGTTTCCACTTGTTATTATCTGTACCGTTTTACTTTTCCAGGCAGAGGAGAACCATTCATGGATCATATCACCTTACTGACTTCTTTCTGGTTCTACCTTCTCTACCTGTAATACCAGAGAGCAATAGAAATTTCTGCATGACTAAATGTTGGAAAGCCTCATTTCATAGTAATACGATAAAACAGCATATCCCGAGCAGATTGTTCTTTTAATAATCAGAGTTCTGGTTGTTAGGTTCTACTAGAAAGCTTTTCAGAGTAGGATGCCTTTGAAGTAAATACACTACTGCTTCTCCTTGCTTCCCTCTATGATTATTGGTTGTTTTGGAATGAATACATAGATGATTGATTTTATGATTTGATGTAGCAATGAGATCCCACATAACAGAGTTAGTTAGAACACAGAAGTGGAGTAGAACCATATGGTTCTATCTTTAAGGGAAGACTGGGAAGATATTAGCAGCAAGTGACTCAGTGATGTCTCAACAAATAGATTATGGTTAGCTGGGAAGTCTGTAGCAGGTAGTAGGGACCTAGCAAAGAGGTCTGGAGAATAGGCACTGCTGCCCAATAAAACTGTGAAAGCTAGGCTGGGATTTAAGAACAGTAGGAATAATAGGAGGCCTAGGTCCTAGAACAGAGTTTGACATCAGGGACTTAAGAGCTCAAATTCATACAGACTGTCTCAGTTCTGGGTCATTGAGCTATGACCTAAGATTCTGTAGCTGTGTTTTTACCAGTGATTGGAGCAGGCATTTACGAATGATAATTTAGGAGTTAAGTGGGATACATAGAGAGTTGGGTCTTATTTCCCTGTGTGTAAAATTTAGAAATGGTAACATTGCCACTGGACAAGGGTTAGATACTGTTTAGGATTAGGATAAAGGACTAAGACAGTGGTGTGTGTGTGTGTGTGTGTGTGTGTGTGTGTGTGTGTGTGTATGTGTTCAGTTGCTCAGTCCTATCCACCTCTTTGCGACCCTATGGACTGTAGCCCTCTAGGCTCCTCTGTCCATGGAGTTTCCCAGGCAAGAATACTGGAGTCGGTTGCCATTTCCTCCTTCAGGGGATCTTCCTGACCTGTAAGTTGAACCCACATCTCCTGTGGTACTCTTCCTCTAAATATTGTTGCTTTCACTTTTGTTCCTATTGTTGTCTGGGTGATTGTCTGATGTATTGGGAGCGGGGAATAATTAGTCAGAAGAGAACTTAGAGGTCATTGTAATAAAATATTGTGAATATCAAGTTGAGTCTGGAATAACACTTGACAGTGGAAGTGATGATGATTTATGGCTAATTTGATATCAAGTTTCTATAATCCATGGGTTCTCAACAAATTGTGATTTTGCCCTTTCTTCCCACTACCCAGAACATCTGTCAAAGCCTGGAGACCTTTTGTTTGTCATGACTGAAGGAGGAGAAAAGGGAGATGCTGTTATTTCATCTAGTGGATATAGGCCATTGATGCTGTGAATTCTACAATGCACAGGAGCTCCCCAAATGTCAATAGTGCTGAGGTTGAGAAAGTTTCTCAACCAAATGGACTCTGTTATTATTTTTATTATCCTAGGATTTTTTTTTTTTGTCACTGTGTACATGTTTCTTGGGAAGTAGTAATATCCTCAGATTAAAAAAAAATTATTTTAAATGTTACAGAGTGTTCAGCACACAAGTTATCTACTTGTTCTCCACAGATGAACATTCTCAAGCTATGGTCCCTCTGTAATTTGTGTGTGCTTAATTCATAGTGATGGAACAGTATGAAATTGGAGACCTTTGTAGACAGCCATTCACAAGGAATTAACACATGGCCTTGACTTTTGAGGCTTTCACCATTTGAGCTACTCAATGAAATAGATAACTATACAGAGATTCAAAATGGTTCTTTTTTATTCCTTGAATTAAGCTGCAATGTGACCTAATATTTGTTTTAATGCCAATGAGTTCTTTCAGTGCAGTCAAAAGCAAAAAAAAACCTGGAGTGGAATCCTTTTTCTTGTAAACTCATGTGGATATTCTCCCCTCATCCAGAAACAACTTATTTTGACCTAATTTTTTAAGTATCTGTACATATCCTGGGCTACCAGTAGAATGTATACTGACTGATGACAGTAGTGGGACCTTTGTTAATCTTTTAATCAGCTGCGTTTACTTTGGTCTACTTGATTTTTATCAGAGGAATTTTTTGGCAACGGGGAATTTCTGTGCTCCTTTAATTCTGGGTCATTGAGAGACTAGATGGGTTCATTCCGCCTTGTGCTGCTCAGGAGCCTTATATGTATCTAACATATAGAATCATCGATTTGAAAGAGACCTGACAGTGGTCGGCAAGCTATTGGACAGAGCTAAATCTGTCCTTCTACATGCTTATTTTTGTAAATAACATTTTATTGAAACACAGAAATGCTTATGCATTTACTTATTACATATGGCTGCTTTTTTTTAAAACTGCAGAGTTGATTATTTGCTATAGAGCCTATATGTCCCTCAAAGCGTAAAATACTTTTTATCTGTCTCTTTATAGAGCAAATTTGTTCACCCAAACCCAATCTAACTTTCTCATTTTAAAGATGAAGAAACTGAATACTAGACATAGTGACTAGCCTAAGGTCAGAATTAAGGTTAAAGCATGATTAATAAATTTTGAGGAATGAGGATGATGAATATCAGACCAGTGACAAACTATGTTCTAACAGCAAAATGAAGGAAGAAATACATATGCTCTAAGTCGATTACCTGAAGACAAAAAAACCTGGCTTGAATGATTCATTTCCTTCACAGAATTGATCATTCATCTTTATGTCATGCAGATACCACTGAAGTAAGACTTGAGTCAAGTGATACCACAATTTTATGCAGTTAGGTCCCTGTTTCCCAAAGAATAGCAGAATATTTGTTGGTCAACCTCCTGTATTACAGTATAATAATCCTCAAAGATTGAATTATTGATGGTAAATCAGGGAAGACATTTTGGTAATTGTTGAAATCCTGAATGTATTAAGACTGACTAACTGTCCCTGTGTTCTGCTGTGGCACCAGCTGACAGTGATGAAATCTATAGAAGTAGGACACATTTCCATAACATGAATATTCAGGGTTGATGATGCAAGAATTATTATTAAACTACTGGGAAGGAACACGTTCCCCTTATTATTTGATTGAATACTAACTTCTGTCTTTTTAAAATAATTCAGTATGAATACTTCAATAATGAGGAAAGAGAGATACATGGGCAAAAAAACTCATACATTTTTCTCCTGGTACATAAGGAGGAAATTAAGTTTAAAATACATAGTATGTCTACGGGGACTGTTTTGGAATCATTAGCTATATTTTATCTAAATCTCTCTGTCTGACATATATTGAATTGTAATAGAAATTGAGATAGTTTAATTTAAATGATTTATATAAAATAGAATATGTAAAGAAGCATGTTTAACCATAAACAAAGACACCTAAAATAAGTAAAACACCTACTACAAATAACAAAAATTGTCACCAAAACAGTATATGTTAGATGTTGGACCTCACCACATTTCTGAGAAAAGATATTTACCTTTATGCAAATGAAACAGTTTATACTTTTCAAAAGGTCCTAGCACCTCTAAGAATCCTGAGTATACAGCTGAAGTGTCACCATATATGAAGTATATCAGATTCTTCATAGTGATGATTTTATGTGTGAGTAATAGAAAAGAAAGGAAATTTATTTCACTCATTTGTCCTTCAGGTGTGAATTGAGTCTCTACAATGTGCCAGGCAGTGCACCAGACTCTGGTTCCATGCAGAGTCCCTGTCTTCTGAAAACCTATGACCCGGAGAAAGGTACAGCAAATAGTTTCATCAAAGAGCGATATGTGATATATATTCTATAATAGAAATAAGCTCCGGAGTCTGTTGTGCCAATTTATCTTCTCTTTTGCTAGTTTTTCATTATTTGTTCTAGTTCTTTCCTCTAAATAGTTTGGGTGGGGTTGTCCTTAAGCCAATATTGGGTTTTAGTCAGTTCAGTCTCTCAGTCATGTCTGACTCTTTGTGACCTCATGGACAACACACCAGGCTTCCCTGTCCATCGCAGCTCCCCAAACTTGCTCAAACTCATGTCCATTGAGTCGGCGATGCCATCCAACTATCTCATCCTCTATCATCTCCTCCTCCTGCCTTCAATCTTTCCCAGCATGAGGGTCTTTTCAAATGAGTCAGTTCTTCTCATCAGGTGGAGTTTCAGCTTTAGCATCAGTCCTTCCTTCCAATGAATATTCAGGACTGCTTTCCTTTAGAATTGACTGATTAGATCTCCTTGCAGTCCAAGAGACCCTCAAGAGTCTTCTCCGACACTACAGTTCAAAAGCATCAATTCTTCAGCGCTCAGCATTTTTTGTGGTCCAACTCTCACATCCATACATGACTATTGGAAAGACCATAGCTTTGACTGTGCAGACCTTTGTTGGTAAAGTAATGTCTCTACTTTTTAATATGCTGTCTAGGTGTGTCATAGCTTTATTTCCAAGGGACAAGCATCTTTTAATTTCATAACTGCAGTCACCATCTGCAGTGATTTTGGAGCCCAAGAAAATAAAGTCTGTCACCATTTCCATTGTTTCCCAATCTATTTGCCACGAAGTGATGGGACCAGATGCCATTTTAGTTTTTCGAATGTTGAGCTTTAAGCCAGCTTTTTCACTCTCCTCTTTGACTTTCATCAAGAGGCTCTTTAGGTCCTCTTTGCTTTCTGCCATAAGGGTGTTGTCATCTGCATATCTGAGGTTATTGATATTTCTCCTGGAAATCTTGATTCCAGCTTGTGCTTCATCCAGTCTGACATTTCATATGATGTACTCTGTGTATAAGTGAAATAAGCAAGGTGACAATATGATACTTATCTGTTTTTCTCTTTCTACCACCTTCTTCTGCCTTGAGGGTTTCAACTCTTCCCTGATTTATTAAATGGCTTCTCTTTCGGCTTGACTGCCCTCCCCAAGCTGATCTTACTTCAGTGCTTTGGACTTTAGATTTTGTACTTCCTCCATGTTCTTGTCCTCATTTTCCTCACCATTTCTAAGCTATCCAATGCCCTATTACCTAGGTTCAGTCTGTTAGCTATTAAATCAAGTAAGTATTCTGTTTATCTGTCTATTAGGTGTTTATACTGGGTATCAGCAAATATAGTTCAGAATCTACATAGCATTTTTATTTTTATTTTTTAAATTTTTATTTTTACTCTATTTTACTTTACAATACTGTATTGGTTTTGCCATACATTGACATGAATCCACCACGGGTGTACATGTGATCCCAAACATGAACCCTCCTCCCACCTCCCTCCCCACAACATCCCTGTGGGTCATCCCCGTGCACCAGCCCCAAGCATGCTGTATCCTGCATCGGACATAGACTGGTGATTCGATTCTTACATGATAGTATACATGTTTCAATGCCATTCTCCCAAATCATCCCACCCTCTCCCTCTGAGTCCAAAAGTCCGCTATACACATCTGTGTCTTTTTTGCTGTCTTGCATACAGGGTCATCATTGCCATCTTTCTAAATTCCATATATATGTGTTAGTATACTGTATTGGTGTTTTTCTTTCTGGCTTACTTCACTCTGTATAATCAGCTCCAGTTTCATCCATCTCCTCAGAACTGATTCAAATGTATTCTTTTTAAAGGCTGAGTAATACTCCATTGTGTATATGTACCACTGCTTTCTTATCCATTCATCTGCTGATGGACATCTAGGTTGTTTCCATGTCCTGGCTATTATAAACAGTGCTGTGATGAACATTGGGGTACATGTGTCTCTTTCAATTCTGGCTTCCTCGATGTGTTTGCCCAGCAGTGGGATTGCTGGGTCATATGGCAGTTCTACTTGCAATTTTTTAAGGAATCTCCACACTGTTTTCCATAGTGGTTGTACAAGTTTGCATTCCCACCAACAGTGTAGGAGGGTTCCCTTTTCTCCACACCCTCTCCAGCATTTATTGCTTGCAGATTTTTGGATCGCAGCCATTCTGACTGGTGTGAAGTGGTACCTCATTGTGGTTTTGATTTGCATTTCTCTAATAATGAGTGATGTTGAGCATCTTTTCATGTGTTTATTAGCCATCCGTATGTCTTCTTTGGAGAAATGTCTATTTAGTTCTTTGGCCCATTTTTTGATTGGGTCATTTATTTTTCTGGAATTGAGTTGCATAAGTTGCTTGTATATTTTTGAGATTAGTTGTTTGTCAGTTGTTTCATTTGCTATTATTTTCTCCCATTCAGAAGGCTGTCTTTTCACCTTGCTTATATTTTCCTTTGTTGTGCAGAAGCTTTTAATTTTAATTAGATCCCATTTGTTTATTTTTGCTTTTCTTTCCAGAATTCTGGGAGGTGGATCATAGAGGATCCTGCTGTGATTTATGTCGGAGAGTGTTTTGCCTATGTTCTCCTCTAGGAGTTTTATAGTTTCTGGTCTTACATTTAGATCTTTAATCCATTTTGAGTTTATTTTTGTGTGCGGTGTTAGAAAGTGATCTAGTTTCATTCTTTTACAAGTGGTTGACCAGTTTTCCCAGCACCACTTGTTAAAGAGATTGTCTTTACTCCATTGTATATTCTTGCCTCCTTTGTCAAAGATAAGGTGTCCATATGTGTGTGGATTTATCTCTGGGCTTTCTATTTTGTTCCATTGATCTATATGTCTGTCTTTGTGCCAGTACCATACTGTCTTGATGACTGTGGCTTTGCAGTAGAGCCTGAAGTCAGGCAAGTTGATTCCTCCAGTTCCATTCTTCTTTCTCAAGATTGCTTTGGCTATTTGAGGTTTTTTGTATTTCCATACAAATCTTGAAATTATTTATTCTAGTTCTGTGAAAAATATGGCTGGAAGCTTGATAGGGATTGCATTGAATTTGTAAGTTGCTTTGGGTAGTATACTCATTTTCACTATATTGATTCTTCCGATCCATGAATATGGTATATTTCTCCATCTATTAGTGTCCTCTTTGATTTCTTTCATCAGTGTTTTATAGTTTTCTATATATAGGTCTTTAGTTTCTTTAGGTAGATATATTCCTAAGTATTTTATTCTTTTCGTTGCAATGGTGAATGGAATTGTTCCCTTAATTTCCTTTTCTACTCTCTCATTATTAGTGTATAGGAATGCAAGGGATTTCTGTGTGTTGATTTTATATCCTGCAACTTTACTATATTCATTGATTAGCTCTAGTAATTTTCTGGTGGAGTCTTCAGGGTTTTCTATGTAGAGGATCATGTCATGTGCAAACAGTGAGAGTTTTACTTTTTCTTTTCCAATTTGGATTCCTTTTATTTCTTTTTCTGCTCTGATTGCTGTGGCCAAAACTTCCAGAACTGTATTGAATAGTAGTGGTGAAAGTGGGCACCCTTGTCTTGTTCCTGACTTTAGGGGAAATGCTTTCAATTTTTCACCATTGAGGATAATGTTTGCTGTGGGTTTGTCATATATAGCTTTTATTATGTTGAGGTATGTTCCTTCTATTCCTGCTTTCTGGAGAGTTTTTATCATAAATGGATGTTGAATTTTGTCAAAGGCCTTCTCTGCATCTATTGAGATAATCATATGGCTTTTATTTTTCAATTTGTTAATGTGGTGAATTACATTGATTGATTTGCGGATATTGAAGAATCCTTGCATCCCTGGGATGAAGCCCACTTGGTCATGGTGTATGATCTTTTTAATATGTTGTTGGATTCTGATTGCTAGAATTTTATTGAGGATTTTTGCATCTATGTTCATCAGTGATATTGGCCTGTAGTTTTCTTTTTTTGTGGCATCTTTGTCAGGTTTTGGTATTAGGGTGATGGTGGCCTCATAGAATGAGTTTGGAAGTTTACCTTCCTCTGCAATTTTCTGGAAGAGTTTGAGTAGGATAGGTATTAGCTGTTCTCGAAATTTTTGGTAGAATTCAGCTGTGAAGCCGTCTGGACCTGGGCTTTTGTTTGCTGGAAGATTTCTGATTACAGTTTCAATTTCCGTGCTTGTGATGGGTCTGTTAAGATTTTCTATTTCTTCCTGGTTCAGTTTTGGACTATTGTACTTTACTAAGAATTTGTCCATTTCTTCCACGTTGTCCATTTTATTGGCATACAACTGCTGAGAGTAGTCTCTTATGATCCTTTGTATTTCTGTGTTGTCTGTTGTGATCTTTCCATTTTCATTTCTAATTTTATTGATTTGATTTTTCTCTCTTTGCTTCTTGATGAGTCTGGCTAATGGTTTGTCAATTTTATTTATCCTTTCAAAGAACCAGCTTTTGGCTTTGTTGATTTTTGCTATGGTCTCTTTTGTTTCTTTTGCATTTATTTCTGCCCTAATTTTGAAGATTTCTTTCCTTCTACTAACTCTGGGGTTCCCCAATTCTTCCTTTTCTAGTTGCTTTAGTTGTAGAGTTAGGTTATTTATTTGACTTTTTTCTTGTTTCTTGAGGTATGCCTGTAGTGCTATGCACTTTCCTCTTAGCACTGCTTTTATAGTGTCCCACAGGTTTTGGGTTGTTGTGTTTCATTTTCATTTGTTTCTATGCATATTTTGATTTCTTTTTTGATTTCTTCTGTGATTTGTTGGTTATTCAGAAGTGTGTTGTTCAACCTCCATATGTTGGAATTTTTAATAGTTTTTCTCCTGTAATTGAGATCTAATCTTAATGCATTATGGTCAGAAAAGATGCTTGGAATGATTTCGATTTTTTTGAATTTATCAAGGTTAGATTTATGGCCCAGGATGTGATCTATCCTGGAGAAGGTTCCATGAGCACTTGAGAAAAAGGTGAAATTCATTGTTTTGGGGTGAAATGTCCTATAGATATCAATTAGGTCTAACTGGTCTAATGTATCATTTAAAGTTTGCGTTTCTTTGTTAATCTTCTGTTTATTTGATCTGTCCATAGGTGTGAGTGGGGTATTAAAGTCTCCCGCTATTATTGTGTTATTGTTGATTTCCCCTTTCATACTTGTTAGCATTTGTCTTACACATTGCGGTGCTCCTATATTGGGTGCATATATATTTATAATTGTTATATCTTCTTCTTGGATTGATCCTTTGATCATTATGTAGTGGCCTTCTTTATCTCTTTTCACAGCCTTTGTTTTAAAGTCTATTTTGTCGGATATGAGTATTGCCACTCCTGCTTTCTTGTGGTCTCTATTTGCGTGGAATATCTTTTTCCAGCCCTTCACTTTCAGTTTGTATGCGTCCCTTGTTTTGAGGTGGGTCTCTTGTAAGCAGCATATAGAGGGGTTTTGTTTTTGTATCCATTCGGCCAGTCTTTGTCTTTTGGTTGGGGCATTCAACCCATTTACGTTTAAGGTAATTATTGATAAGTATGATCCCGTTACCATTTACTTTATTGTTTGGGGTTTGGGTTTATACACCCTTTTTGTCTTTCCTGACTAGAGAATATCTTTTAGAATTTGTTGGAGAGCTGGTTTGGTGGTGCTGAATTCTCTCAGCTTTTGCTTGTCTGTAAAGCTTTTGATTTCTCCTTCATATTTGAATGAGATCCTTGCTGGGTACAGTAATCTGGGCTGTAGGTTATTTTCTTTCATCACTTTGAGTATGTCCTGCCATTCCCTCCAGGCCTGAAGAGTTTCTATTGAAAGATCAGCTGTTATCCTTATGGGAATCCCCTTGTGTGTTATTTGTTGTTTCCCCCTTGCTGCTTTTAATATTTGTTCTTTGTGTTTGATATTTGTTAATTTGATTAATATGTGTCTTGGGGTGTTTCGCCTTGGGTTTATCCTATTTGGAACTCTCTGCATTTCTTGGACTTGGGTGATTATTTCCTTCCCCATTTTAGGGAAGTTTTCAACTATTATCTCCTCAAGGATTTTCTCATGATCTTTCTTTCTGTCTTCTTCTTCTGGGACTCCTATAATTCGAATGTTGGAGCGTTTCATGTTGTCCTGGAGGTCTCTGAGACTGTCCTCATTTCTTTTAATTCGTTTTTCTTTTTTCCTCTCTGATTCATTTATTTCTACCATTCTATCTTCTATTTCACTAATCCTATCTTCTGCCTCCGTTATTCTGCTATTTGTTGCCTCCAGAGTGTTTCTGATCTCATTTATTGCATTATTCATTATATATTGACTCTCTTTTATTTCTTCTAGGTCCTTGTTAAACCTTTCTTGCATCTTCTCAATCCTTGTCTCTAGGCTATCTGTGATTCCATTTTGATTTCAAGATTTTGGATCATTTTCACTATCAATATTCGGAATTCTTTCTCAGGTAGATTCCCTATCTCTTCCTCTTTTGTTTGTTTTGGTGGGCATTTCTCCTGTTCCTTAACCTGCTGAGTATTCCTCTGTCTCTTCATCTTGGTTATATTGCTGCGTTTGGGATGGCCTTTTAATATTCTGGTAATTTGTGGAGTTCTCTTTATTATGGAGCTTCCTCACTGTGGGTGGGGTTCTATCAGTGGCTTGTCAAGGTTTCCTGGTTAGGGAGGCTTGTGTTGGAGTTCTGGTGGGTGGAGCTGGGTTTCTTCTCTCTGGAGTGCAGTGGAGTGACCAGTAATGGGTTATGAGACGTCAAAGGTTTTGGAGTAGCGTTGAGCTGCCTGTATATTGAAGCTCAGGGGTGTGCTCCTGTGTTGCTGGAGAATTTGCATAGTATGTCTTGCTCTGGAACTTGTTGGCCCTTGGGTGGAGCTTGGTTTCAGTGTAGGTATGGAGGCATTTGATGAGCTCCTATTGCTTAATGTTTCCTGAATTCAGGAGTTCTCTAATGTTTTCAGGCTTTGGACTTAAGCCTCCTGCTTCTGGTTTTCAGTTTTATTTTTACAGTAGCCTCTACATTTCTCCATCTATACAGCACCGATGATAAAACATCTAGGTTAAAGATGAAAAGTTTCTCCATATTGAGGGACACCCAGAGAGGTTCACTGAGTTACAAGGAGAAGAGAGAAGGGAGGGGGTAGTTAGAGGTGACTGGAATGAGATGTGGTGAGATCAAAAGAGGAGAGAGCAAGCTAGCCAGTAGTCACTTCCTTATGTGCGCTCTATAGTCTGGACCGCTCAGAGGTATTTACGGCGTTATACAGGGAAGAGGAGAGGGAGGAAGTAGACAGAGGTGGCCAGGAGGATAAGAGAGAGGAATGAGAAGGAGAGAGACAAATCCTGCCAGTAACCAGTTCCTTAGGTGTTCTCCACCGTCTGGAACACACAGAGATTCACAGAGTTGTATAGAGCAGAGATGGGGGAGAAAAGGGACAGAGGCCACCTGACGGAGAAAAAGGAGAGTCCAAAGGAGGAGAGAGTGGTCAAGCCAGTTATCTCGCTCTCAGGTAAACTTGGGTAGTGAAGTTTGGGATTTTAAATGTACAAAATTGACAACAGAAACCAAAAAGCAAAGATTAAAAATCTAGAGTAGAGGTTGGATTTTCAAAAATACAATATTAAAGAAAAGAAGCAGAAGGAAAAAAAAAGAAAAAAAAGCCACAAGAATAATAAAAAACTCCAACAACAACCACATAAAGACTATATATATTGTGTTTGCCTTAAAAAAAATAGTCTTTTTTTTTGACAAGTAATAGTAGGTTATAGAAATAAAAATTAGAGGAGAAATAGAAGACTTAACAATTAAAAAAATTTAGGAAAAAAAAGCAAGAAAAAAAAGGGGGGGTGGGAAAAGGAATGATTGTAAAAATAGTAAAGATATATCTGGCCCTTCTCTGATGTTGTGGGCAGTGTGTGGTCACTTGCAAGGTGATTCCCTCTCTTTAACTTCTTCTGTTTGCTGGTTTTTTAGGCTCACTAGTTCAGTTGCGCTGTGAGGAGGGGACGATGCTGCAAACAAATAGCACTGTCTTGTGCACACAGTGTCTGAGCCCCGCTGGACCTGTCCCTTCTCGCGGTGCACAAACTGCTCCAGTTCTACGATGCTCAGCCAGAACCTTCTGAGGCCGGCCCTAGGCTGCATGCACCTCCCCGGTCTAAGCCGCTCAGGTTAGGCACTCAGGTAGCCCTCAGAGGCTCAGATTCGTTTGGGACTGCATTTTGTGCCCTTCCCAGGTACGAGTAGCTCAGGAGTTTGGCGAGTGCGGTCGCTGCGACTTGTCGCCTTTTCTGTCTCTGCTGCTCAGTTTTCTGGGTATACCACTGGCGCCCCTTGTGAGGCAGATGGTGACTGTCCAGCACCCCCAGAAGTCTTAGCAAAGAAGCCTGCTTGCAGTTTTGTAGGTAGAGTCTCTCCGGGGCTGCAATTGCCCCTTTCCAGCCCTTACGGCTCTGGCTGCCTGTCCCCGGTGGGGGATGGTCTGCAGCTGGCTATTTCCGTTCCATCCTTTGTTCTGTGCGTGGTCCTGGCAGTGTCTTATGTTCGAGCTTTTCACGTGGTAGCTATCCCACAGTCTGGTTTGCTAGCCCAGTTAGATCATTCTGGTTACGCGTGGGGCATTCCTGCCTGATTCTTACAAATCTCTGCAGCCCGCGTCTCCCGTGCTTCCCTGCCCTGCCCCCACTTGATTGTGGCGGATGCAGGCGTCTGTGCTGCTTTTCCGCTGGGGGAGTTACTGTTGGGCTTGTAATCTGTTGGTTTTGATTATTTATTTATTTTTCCCTTCCTGTTATGTTGCCCTCTGTGTTTCCAAGGCTCGCCACAGACTTGGCAGGGAGAGAGTTTCCTGGTGTTTGGAAACCTCTCTTCTTAAAATTCCCTTCCCGGGACAGGCTTCCCTTCCCTGGACAGAGCTCCCTCCCCACCTCCTTTGTCTCTCTTTTAGCCTTTTATATTTTTTCCTACCTGTTTTTGAAGACAATGGTCTGCTTTTCTGGTTGCCTGATGTCCTCTGCCAGCATTCAGAAGTTGTTTTGTGGAGTTTGCTCAGCGTTGAAATGTTCTTTTGAGGAATTTTTGAGGGAGAAAGTGGTCTTCCCGTCCTATTCCTCCGCCATCTTAGGACCGCCCCCTACGTAGCATTTTTGAATAGGAGTTCTTGATGATTACACATCCTTTATCCAAAATGAATGGAGAGGAGTGACACTGAAGTTTCAGGTTTTGTCTTCAAAAGGTGGAAGGACATGTTTTTTTGTTTCTCAGATTATACTGTGTAGGTGAAAGGTAATGAATAAGAGACTTGATGAGTCAAGGTTAATGAGAGACTAGAACAGCCATAGATGTGTTATAAGCAATTCTTTTTAGCACAATGGTCACTTATCCCATACATTCTACTCCTCCTATTTATTAAAAATATACCAGCTCTACATGGGGCATGGCAGTGGGATATAATGTGAAGAAATGTGGATTTGGTGTTCAAATTAGACTCAGTTTCTGCAAAAATTAAAATGCACATGCAAACATTTAACATACAGGGAGGCTTTTGATGTCAGTATATATGTTCTACTCGATGTGAGTTACTTTTAAAAATTTTTTCCCCTTTCCTCCCTTTTACTAAGAGCAATAATGAGCAGTAGTTATTTGCACAAGTCTGAGTAAAGGAGCTTTGTAGAGAGAGAAAAAAGTTTTTCTGAAAGTGACCTCCACTTTCAGGGCAAATTCAGAAACTGGCAGATCTACATTGTTTATTCAAAGAGAAAACTGCATTGTAATCACACTCGTGGATGCATGGGGTGAATGAGTGACAAATGAACACCTCAGTCACTGTGAGATCGCAACCTGAAATGGGTGCCTCTGAGGGAAGGGGCAGGGACCTCCTCCAAGGTTGCACAGAAGTAAGACAGCAAGAAAGGCAGCTGCTAAGAGGAGCTATCATGGATGCCTGTCTCTGAGATAGAATGACACTGTATATATGCTTCAAGATGCTGATCATCCCCTTGGCTACTCTGGGAACAATGGTTTTGATTTTTTGTTTTTTAGGCTTTTAAAAAACAACACCCTTAAGGTATTTTGTTTGTTTTGTTTTGCTTTAACTACTTACAACATTACAACCTGGGTTTAAGTGCAAGATACTTTGGAAAATATTTAAAGAAATGGAAAATCACACTGATGTAAGCAAAGTTGCAAAAGAAACACGAGAATTATGTTAATGTTTGCAACAGGACTCAGGGCAAAAGTGGCTGAATTTTTGGTAGAAGAAGTGGGGCACTGCTGGAAGGTATTTTGTGATCCTGACTGAGATAGTGAGGGTAAGTTATGAGCCAGGAACTGTTGTCTTGACTGGGAAGTGGGAAAAATGTCTGAAACCACTTCTTTATTGGGCAGTGTCAGAAATGGAAACAAAAAGAATCAAACTAAACCCAGTCATAAAGCAACTTCTTTCACTCTGCTGTTCTACAGAAGAGCTGGGATGGGAGTGGTCCAGAGGATGAATGGCTGTTTTCCAAGGTGCTGTGGTGGGCAGGCCAAGGGAAGATGGCATCAGCAGTGATTTCGGGACTAAGTAGATTGATTGTGAATTGTTGAACACTACCTGGGTCACTTATGAAACCAAGAGAGCACACTGGATAACCTCCAGGAATCAGAAAGTTAAAAAAAGGGCTAGGAAGTGGGCTGGAGAGTGGTACAACTGATGATGTAGTCATGAGCCCAAAATGGGCAGACAAATAGGAAGCAAAATATGTGGGGGAGGAGCAGGCGCTGGGATGAGAGGCAATTCTAGGATAACTTCCAAAGGGTAGAGATATGCCAACAATAGCTTGATGATAAATAAAGTATTTTGTCAGGGCAGCTTGGTGCTTCCTCTGGTAACCCACACCCAAAACTGCTGTTCCATCAAAACTATAGTTTCTTTGGTTCAGGAGTTTCCCGAGTCTTTGTTGGGAGTCAGTAATACCTTCTGGCTAAAGTGGAAAATTCACCAGAGCCAGATGGGAGCTGACTCTAAAAAGCCTACATGATAACTGCTATTGGTCACATTCCTGAAGTCTGAACTCATGTACATGGAGTTTACATTGAGTCTCTTCTGCTTTTCAAGGAATGGAAATCTTAATTGCTATTTCACTATTTGTTATTGCAAATGATAATAAAGTCATTGTCAGCATATCATAAAGTTTACTTTTTGTTATTGCAAATGATAATAAAGTCATTGTCAGCATATCATAGGACTAAGCAAAACGTTGATGTTCATTTAGTGAAGCCCACCTTATTAAGGACAGACTATCACAGTATTGTTCTATTTTGTAGCAAAATTAAAATAATGTTTCTGCCTCATCTAAAAACATAAAAAATAAAAAGTTATATTGTTTGGTATAAATGCAGTGATAGAATATATAGAAACTTGTTATAAGTTACTGTTTTTTAGAGGATGAAATTCAGTTTTTTGGTCTGAATTAGAGTTGTGATTTGCTAAGTTTATTATAAAAAAAAACCCTTAATCTAGAGTTAGAAGCAATCACTGAGGCAGATAAGGAAATCTCCCGAGTAACACTGCTGGAGTGTGTCTCAGTGTAGAACCTGAGGAATCAGAGAAAGCCCAGCAAGAAGAAGGTTGACCAGGAGAGGGATGGAATAGGCTGCCACCAAGGACCAAACCCTTTTGTCATACCTATTAGGGAGGAAATGCAGTATTTCAAAAAACTCTTCTAATGGAGAAAAACAGATGGATCTTTTAGGGCAGCCTTCTCTCATAAGATCTGCTTGTGTCCTGCTGCTGGGTCCTGTTTGTCTTCTATTGAATTGTTCTCCGCAGGCATGTTCAATACTATACCCAAAAGAAGACTGGTCATAATGGGATGAGTGACCTTTGGAGGGACTCAAGAATCTTCTGGAGAGTAAGATCATCTAATGTGCCCTTCAGCACATTCTTGACAATTCATAATGGAGGAAAATTTCCCTTCATGTTGGTCTTTGGAACCTCTTAGGAGCAGAGCAGCATCCCAACATGGAAAGGATTTTTGACACTGGTGACTATTTTATTATACTTATTTTCTAGGACTGCCATAACAAAATACCATAGATTGGAGGCTTAGACAAGAGAAATTTATTTCCTCACAGTTTTGGAGGGTAGAAGTCCAAGATCAAGGTGACAGCTGGTTTGATTTCTGCTGAGTTCTCTCATGTCAGTTTGTAGCTGGCCTTCTTGCTGTGATTTCACATGTCCTTTCTTTGTGCACATGCATTTCTGGGGTCTCTTCCTCCTCTTATAAGGACAACTTTCCTACTGAATTAACACCCTTATGACCTCACTTAACATTAATCACTTCTTTAAAGTTATTGTTTCAAATATAGAAATAGGGCATCAACATATGAATTTTGGGGGACAACATATAATCCAAACAGTACTCATACAACTTCTGTTGGTGGAGAACATTAATGGAGACATAGTATAAACAAAAATAAGTATGATTTTTTTTTTTGAGTCCCTGAGATTTTAGAATTGCTTGTGAATTCAGTACAACACAGCCTATTCAGATTAATAACTGTGGCTAATGTTCTCTGAATTGAGCAGCAGATATTTTTCCATTTAATATTAAAAACAAGACAACTTTTGGTCATTCCTACACTGCTTTGCCCCTGCATATAATCAGGTATACTAGACTCCCCAGAACAGATGTTTGAGTATTGTAACATTTAGGTGGAGGGGTACCAGGTGGCATTGCAACACTGATTAACAATCATTTATTGAGTACCCACTGTTTTAGGCCTTAGAGATACAGTATAATCACTAAGACACTCTATCCCCCTGATAGCCCAGGGAAAGAGAGATAGCAAACAAACACATAGATTAGTGTTTCATTAAAATGTAGGTAACTGTCAATAAAAGTCTCCATTTCAATTTTTATATTTTCATTTTTGGCTTCAAAGATGATTGGTTTCTTGCAAGTCAAGTCTGGTATCTTGAGGTTAGGACACAGGCAAGTACTGAAAGGGTAGTATGGCAGGCAGGATGACTGTGAAATTGATTTAGTTCTTTGTGGTTAAAGTTGAGATTCATCAGCATAGAGATGAAAACTGAAGTTAGGAGATTAGACAAGATTACTCATGTTGGGTGAGACTAATGAGTGAGACTCATTGGAAAAGACTCTGATGCTGGGAGGGATTGGGGGCAGGAGGAGAAGGGGACAACAGAGGATGAGATGGCTGGATGGCATCACGGACTTGATGGACTTGAGTCTGAGTGAACTCCGGGAGATGGTGACAGACAGGGAGGCCTGGCGTGCTGCGATTCATGGGGTTGCAAAGAGTCGGACACGACTGAGCGACTGAACTGAACTGAACTGAATGAGTGAGAAGAAAAAAGGGATTAGAGTTAGAGGCTGAGAATACCACCATTTAAAGAAGAGAGAGAGAGACGAAGAAACTTTCAAAATGACTGAGACAGAACCTCTTGGAGAGGTAGGGGAAAAAGCCAAGAAAGTAGTACTACGAAGTCAAATCCAGAGAGCATTTTCAGGAGTAGGAGGGAGTAGACAGCACTGCTAATAGTGAAGTAACTTGAGAACTAGAATATGTACAGTGCATTTAGCAACAAAGAGGTCACTCACTGGTGACTTCTTAAAAAGTGGTTTTAATTGCATGGTGAACCACAGAACCAGATCCAGTAGCCTGAAGCATGAATGGGAGTTGAGGAAATAACCACAGAGACGTATGCATCTCTTTTTTAAAAAAGTAGCTGTGAGAGGAATGAGGCAGATTGATAGGAAGAAACAGAAATGTGAAAGTCAAGGATGAGACAGAAAAAGATGGCAGAGGACTAGGACAGAAAGACCACTTTCTCCCTCAAAAATTCCTCAAAAGAACATTTCAACGCTGAGCAAACTCCACAGAACAACTTCTGTAGGCTGGCAGAGGACATCAGGCAACCAGAAAAGCAGACCATTGTCTTCAAAAACAGGTAGGAAAAAATATAAAAGACGAAAAAGGAGACAAAGGAGGTGGGGAGGGAGCTCCATCCCGGGAAGGGAAGCCCGTCCCGGGAAGGGAATTTTAAGAAGAGAGGTTTCCAAACACCAGGAAACACTCTCCCTGCCGAGTCTGTGGTGAGCCTTGGAAACACAGAGGGCAACATAACAGGAAGGGAAAAATAAATAAATAATTAAAACCAACAGATTACAAGCCCAACAGTAACTCCCCCAGCGGAAAAGCAGCACAGACGCCTGCATCCGCCACAATCAAGTGGGGGCAGGGCAGGGAAGCACGGGAGGCGCGGGCTGCAGTGCTTTGTAGGAATCGGGCAGGATCGCCCCACAGGCAACCAGAACGATCTAACTTGGGCTAGCAAACCAGACTGTGGGATAGCTACCGCACGAAAAGCTCGAACATAAGACACCGCCAGGACAGAGCACAGAACAAAGGATGGAACGGAATAAGCCGGCTGCAAACCATCCCCCGCCGGGGACAGGCAGCCAGAGCTGTAAGGACTGGAAAGGGGCAATTGCAGACCCGGAGAGACTTTACTTACCTAACTGCAAGCAGACTTCTTTGCTAAGACTTCTGGGGGTGCTGGACAGTCACCATCTGCCTCATGGGGGGCGCCAGCGGTCCACCCAGAAAGCTGAGCAGCAGAAGCAGAAAAGGTGACAAGTCGCGGCGATCGCGCTCGCCAAACTCCTGAGCTACTCGGACCTGGGAAGGGCACAAAGCGCAGTTCCAGCCGAATCTGTGCCTCTGAGGGCTGCCTGAGCGCCGAACCTGAGCGGCTTGGACCGGGGAAGTGCACGCAGCCTAGGGCCGGCCCCAGACGGTTCCCGGGTGAGCATCATAGAGCCGGAGCGGTTTGTGCGCCGCGAGAAGGGACAGGTCAAGCAGGGCTGAGACACTGTGTGCACATGACAGTGCTATTTGTTTGCAGCATCCCCCATCTCCACAGTGCGACTGCACTAGTGAGCCTAAAAAAACCAGCAAACAGAAGAAGTTAAACAGAGGGAACCACCTTGGAAGTGATCCCACATGGCCCACAACATCAGAGAAGGGCCAGATATATTTTTACTATTTTTAAAATCATTCCTTTTTTTTCCCTAACTTTTTTTTAATTGTTAAGTCTTCTATTTCTCCTCTAATTTTTATTTCTATAACCTACTATTACTATTTTAAAAAAAAAAGACCTTTTTTTTTTTTTTTTTTTTAAGGCAAACACCATATATAGTCTTTGGATGGTTGTTGGTGTTTTTTTTTTAAATAATTCTTGTTTCTCTCTCTCTCTCTCTTTTTTTTCTTTCTTTCTTCCTTTTTCCTTCTGCTTCTTTTCTTTAATATTGTATTTTTGAAAATCCAACCTCTACTCTAGATTTTTAATCTTTGCTCTTAGGTTTTTGTTGTTAATTTTGTACATTTAAAATCCCAAACTTCACTACCCAAGTTTACCTGAGAGCGAGATTACTGGCTTGACCACTCTCTTCTCCTTTGGACTCTTTTTCTCCACCAGGTGGCCTCTGTCTCTTTTCTCCCCCATCTCTTCTCTATATAACTCTGTGAATCTCTGTGTGTTCCAGACGGTGGAGAACACCTAAGGAACTGGTTACTGGCAGGATTTGTCTCTCTCCTTCTCATTCCTCTCTCTTATCCTCCTGGCCACCTCTGTCTACTTCCTCCCTCTCCTCTTCCCCGTATAACTCCGTAAACACCTCTGAGCGGTCCAGACTATAGAGTGCACATAAGGACGTGATTACTGGCTAGCTTGCTCTCTCCTCTTTTGATCTCACCACATCTCATTCCAGTCACCTCTAACTACCCCCTCCCTCTTCTCTTCTCCTTGTAACTCAGTGAACCTCTCTGGGTGTCCCTCAATGTGGAGAAACTTTTCATCTTTAACCTAGATGTTTTATCATCGGTGCTGTATAGATGGAGAAATGTAGAGGCTACTGTAAAAATAAAACTGAAAACCAGAAGCAGGAGGCTTAAATCCAAAGCCTGAAAACATTAGAGAACTCCTGAATTTAGGGAACATTAAGCAATAGGAGCTCATCAAATGCCTCCATACCTACACTGAAACAAGCTCCACCCAAGGGCCAACAAGTTCCAAAACAAGACATACCACGCAAATTCTCCAGCAACACAGGAACACTCCCCTGAGCTTCAATATACAGGCAGCTCAAAGCTACTCCAAAACCTTTGATGTCTCATAACCCATTACTGGTCACTCCACTGCACTCCAGAGAGAAGAAACCCAGCTCCACCCACCAGAACTCCAACACAAGCCTCCCTAACCAGGACAACTTGACAAGCCACTGATAGAACCCCACCCACAGTGAGGAAGCTCCATAATAAAGAGAACTCCACAAATTACCAGAATATTAAAAGGCCATCTCAAACACAGCAATATAACCAAGATGAAGAGATAGAGGAATACTCATCAGGTAAAGGAACAGGAGAGTTGTCCACCAAACCAAACAAAAGAGGAAGAAGTAGGGAATCTACCTGAGAAGGAATTCCGAATATTGATAGTGAAAATGATTCAAAATCTTGAAATCAAAACGGAATCACAGATAAATAGCCTGGAGACAAGGATTGAGAAGATGCAAGAAAGATTTAACAAGGACCTAGAAGAAATATAAAAGAGTCAATATATAATGAATAACGCAATAAATGAGATCAGAAACACTCTGGAGGCAACAAATAGCAGAATAACGGAGGCAGAAGATAGGATTAGTGAAATAGAAGATAGAATGGTAGAAATAAATGAATCAGAGAGGAAAAAAGAAAAACGAATTAAAAGAAATGAGGACAGTCTCAGAGACCTCCAGGACAACATGAAACGCTCCAACATTCGAATTATAGGAGTCCCAGAAGAAGAAGACAGAAAGAAAGATCATGAGAAAATCCTTGAGGAGATAATAGTTGAAAACTTCCCTAAAATGGGGAAGGAAATAATCACCCAAGTCCAAGAAACACGGACAGTTCCAAATAGGATAAACCCAAGGCGAAACACCCCAAGACACATATTAATCAAATTAACAAATATCAAACACAAAGAACAAATATTAAAAGCAGCAAGGGGAAAACAACAAATAACACACAAGGGGATTCCCATAAGGATAACAGCTGATCTTTCAATAGAAACTCTTTAGGCCAGGAGGGAATGGCAAGACATACTTAAAATGATGAAAGAAAATAACCTACAGCCCAGATTACTGTACCCAGCAAGGATCTCATTCAAATACGAAGGAGAAATCAAAAGCTTTACAGACAAGCAAAAGCTGAGAGAATTCAGCACCACCAAACCAGCTCTCCAACAAATTCTAAAAGATATTCTCTAGACAGGAAAGACAAAAAGGGTGTATAAACCCAAACCCCAAACATTAAAGTAAATGGTAATGGGATCATACTTATCAATAATTACCTTAAACGTAAATGGGTTGAACGCCCCAACCAAAAGGCAAAGACTGGCTGAATGGATACAAAAACAAGACCCCTCTATATGCTGCTTACAAAAGACCCACCTCAAAACAAGGGATACATAGAGACTGAAAGTGAAGGGCTGGAAAAAGATATACCACGCAAATAGAGACCAAAAGAAAGCAGGATTGGCAATACTCATATCCGACAAAATAGACTTTAAAACAAAGGCTGTGAAAAGAGACAAAGAAGGCCACTACATAATGATCAAAGGATCAATCCAAGAAGAAGATATAACAATTATAAATATATATGCACCCAATATAGGAGCACTGCAATGTGTAAGACAAATGCTAACAAGTATGAAAGGGGAAATCAACAATAACACAATAATAGTGGGAGACTTTAATACCCCACTCACACCTATGGACAGATCAAATAAACAGAAAATTAACAAAGAAACACAAACTTTAAATGATACATTAGACCAGTTAGACCTAATTGATATCTATAGGACATTTCACCCCAAAACAATGAATTTCACCTTTTTCTCAAGTGCTCATGGAACCTTCTCCAGGATAGATCACATCCTGGGCCATAAATCTAACCTTGATAAATTCAAAAAAATCGAAATCATTCCAAGCATCTTTTCTGACCATAATGCATTAAGATTAGATCTCAATTACAGGAGAAAAACTATTAAAAATTCCAACATATGGAGGTTGAACAACACACTTCTGAATAACCAACAAATCACAGAAGAAATCAAAAAAGAAATCAAAATATGCATAGAAACAAATGAAAATGAAAACGCAACAACCCAAAACCTGTGGGTCACTATAAAAGCAGTGCTAAGAGGAAAGTTCATAGCACTACAGGCATACCTCAAGAAACAAGAAAAAAGTCAAATAAATAACCTAACTCTACAACTAAAGCAACTAGAAAAGGACGAATTGGAGAACCCCAGAGTTAGTAGAAGGAAAGAAATCTTCAAAATTAGGGCAGAAATAAATGCAAAAGAAACAAAAGAGACCATAGCAAAAATCAACAAAGCCAAAAGCTGGTTCTTTGAAAGGATAAATAAAATTGACAAACCATTAGCCAGACTCATCAAGAAGCAAAGAGAGAAAAATCAAATCAATAAAATTAGAAATGAAAATGGAAAGATCACAACAGACAACACAGAAATACAAAGGATCATAAGAGACTACTCTCAGCAGTTGTATGCCAATAAAATGGACAACGTGGAAGAAATGGACAAATTCTTAGTAAAGTACGATAGTCCAAAACTGAACCAGGAAGAAATAGAAAATCTTAACAGACCCATCACAAGCACGGAAATTGAAACTGTAATCAGAAATCTTCCAGCAAACAAAAGCCCAAGTCCAGACGGCTTCACAGCTGAATTCTACCAAAAATTTTGAGAACAGCTAATACCTATCCTACTCAAACTCTTCCAGAAAATTGCAGAGGAAGGTAAACTTCCAAACTCATTCTATGAGGCCACCATCACCCTAATACCAAAACCTGACAAAGATGCCACAAAAAAAGAAAACTACAGGCCAATATCACTGATGAACATAGATGCAAAAATCCTCAATAAAATTCTAGCAATCAGAATCCAACAACATATTAAAAAGATCATACACCATGACCAAGTGGGCTTCATCCCAGGGATGCAAGGATTCTTCAATATCCGCAAATCAATCAATGTAATTCACCACATTAACAAATTGAAAAATAAAAGCCATATGATTATCTCAATAGATGCAGAGAAGGCCTTTGACAAAATTCAACATCCATTTATGATAAAAACTCTCCAGAAAGCAGGAATAGAAGGAACATACCTCAACATAATAAAAGCTATATATGACAAACCCACAGCAAACATTATCCTCAATGGTGAAAAATTGAAAGCATTTCCCCTAAAGTCAGGAACAAGACAAGGGTGCCCACTTTCACCACTACTATTCAATACAGTTCTGGAAGTTTTGGCCACAGCAATCAGAGCAGAAAAAGAAATAAAAGGAATCCAAATTGGAAAAGAAAAAGTAAAACTCTCACTGTTTGCACATGACATGATCCTCTACATAGAAAACCCTGAAGACTCCACCAGAAAATTACTAGAGCTAATCAATGAATATAGTAAAGTTGCAGGATATAAAATCAACACACAGAAATCCCTTGCATTCCTATACACTAATAATGAGAGAGTAGAAAAGGAAATTAAGGGAACAATTCCATTCACCATTGCAACGAAAAGAATAAAATACTTAGGAATATATCTACCTAAAGAAACTAAAGACCTATATATAGAAAACTATAAAACACTGATGAAAGAAATCAAAGAGGACACTAATAGATGGAGAAATATACCATATTCATGGATCGGAAGAATCAATATAGTGAAAATGAGAATACTACCCAAAGCAACTTACAAATTCAATGCAATCCCTATCAAGATTCCAGCCATATTTTCCACAGAACTAGAACAAATAATTTCAAGATTTGTATGGAAATACAAAAAACCTCAAATAGCCAAAGCAATCTTGAGAAAGAAGAATGGAACTGGAGGAATCAACTTCCCTGACCTCAGGCTCTACTGCAAAGCCACAGTCATCAAGACAGTATGGTACTGGCACAAAGACAGACATATAGATCAATGGAACAAAATAGAAAGCCCAGAGATAAATCCACACACATATGGACACCTTATCTTTGACAAAGGAGGCAAGAATATACAATGGAGTAAAGACAATCTCTTTAACAAGTGGTGCTGGGAAAACTGGTCAACCACTTGTAAAAGAATGAAACTAGATCACTTTCTAACACCGCACACAAAAATAAACTCAAAATGGATTAAAGATCTAAATGTAAGACCAGAAACTATAAAACTCCTAGAGGAGAACATAGGCAAAACACTCTCCGACATAAATCACAGCAGGATCCTCTATGATCCACCTCCCAGAATTCTGGAAAGAAAAGCAAAAATAAACAAATGGGATCTAATTAAAATTAAAAGCTTCAGCACAACAAAGGAAAATATCAGCAAGGTGAAAAGACAGCCTTCTGAATGGGAGAAAATAATAGAAAATGAAACAACTGACAAACAACTAATCTCAAAAATATACAAGCAACTTATGCAACTCAATTCCAGAAAAATAAACGACCCAATCAAAAAATGGGCCAAAGAACTAAATAGACATTTCTCCAAAGAAGACATACGGATGGCTAACAAACACATGAAAAGATGCTCAACATCACTCATTATTAGAGAAATGCAAATCAAAACCACAATGAGGTACCACTTCACACCAGTCAGAATGGCTGCGATCCAAAAATCTGCAAGCAATAAATGCTGGAGAGGGTGTGGAGAAAAGGGAACCCTCCTACACTGTTGGTGGGAATGCAAACTAGTACAGCCACTATGGAGAACAGTGTGGAGATTCCTTAAAAAATTGCAAATAGAACTGCCTTATGACCCAGCAATCCCACTGCTGGGCATACACACCGAGGAGACCGGAATTGAAAGAGACACATGTACCCCAATGTTCATCACAGCACTGTTTATAATAGCCAAGACATGGAAACAACCTAGATGTCCATCAGCAGATGAATGGATAAGAAAGCAGTGGTACATATACACAATGGAGTATTACTCAGCCGTTAAAAAGAATTCATTTGAATCAGTTCTGATGAGATGGTTGAAACTGGAGCCGATTATACAGAGTGAAGTAAGCCAGAAAGAAAAGCACCAATACAGTATACTAACACATATATATGGAATTTAGAAAGATGGCAATGACGACCCTGTATGCAAGACAGCAAAAAGACACAGATGTGTATAACAGACTTTTGGACTCAGAGGGAGAGGGAGAGGGTGGGATGATTTGGGAGAATGGCATTCTAACATGTATACTATCATGTAAGAATCGAATCGCCAGTCTATGTCTGATGCAGGATACAGCATGCTTGGGGCTGGTGCATGGGGATGACCCAGAGAGATGTTATGGGGAGGGAGGTGGGAGGGGGGTTCATGTTTGGGAACACATGTAAGAATTAAAGATTTTAAAATTAAATAAATAAATGAAAGAAAAAATTAAAAAAACAAACAAACAAACAAAAAGAAAGTCAAGGATGAGTTTCAGTGTTTTAAATTAGGAGAAATAATTATAAATTATGATAAGAAGCAAGAGAATGCAAAGTGTTAAAGATACAGAGAATAGTGAGTAGTTGATAGAGCTGACTTCTGAGATGACAGGGACAGAGGAGGAAGGATAAATCTTAGACAGAAGGAGGATTCTTGTTATAGAAGGGAAGAATGAGTAGGTGGCTGGAGGAAGGTTTATAGATGTTTTGCAAGAAAGTGAAGGAATTTGAGGTCTGGAGGTGTGCTAATCATTAGTGCTAATCATTGCCAGTTATTAATATTTCTGGCTTCTCCTGTGGGCATCTTGGGATTACACCTTCCCGTCTTCTTGGAATGATCATGAGACTTACTTTGGTCCTTAAAATGTAAGCAAAATCTTCTAGGTTGAAACTACTAGAGCCAGGGGGTGATTTGTCACACTGTCCTTTTCCCTTTGCCAATGTGATTCCAAACAATTGCTGGTCAATTAGCCAGCATTCTGAGTGAAGACAACACAGAGCAGACTCAGGTGATCTGCAGCAGATGGATAGCATGAGTAAAGAATATATCTTGATTTTTTTTTTTTTTGAGCCACTGAAATTTTAGGTTTGCTTGTTAAGGCAACATAACCTAGTCTATTAGAACTGTAACTGTAGCTTGTGTTTTCTTTGAGAAACGAGAAGGGAAATTCTAAGATGAGCCTGGAAGTGAAACTATCTTTTAAAGTCAATCTAGGTTATCTATCATACTTATCAATTTTACACATTTAGTTGAAAGCAGAAGAAATGATTACTTGTTCACTTGTTTTAGGATTTTAATTTTTATTCACATAGCAGCAGTAATGACTCATCTATAATATTATAGAACCACTTTTAAAAAATATACAGAGTAGATGTCTTGTGTGGTGTGCTGTATGTGTTTGTGCTGTGCTTAGTTGCTCAGTTGTGGTCAGCTCTTTGCGCCCATAGACTGTAGCTTGGCAGGCTTCTTTTTCTATGGGGATTCTCCAAGCAAGAATACTGGAATAGGTTGCCATGACTTCCTCCGGGGGATCTTACCAACCCAGAGATCGAACCCAGGTCTCCCCCGTTACAGGTGGATTCTTTACCTTGTGCAGAGTAATTTTAAAAAAGTAAAGGAGAAGTGGGCCATTGATGAAGGGAAGTTTTATTGCTAAAAACCTACTTTAGAATATTCCCTTTCTAAATTATCATAGACTAAAAAGATGAAAGCATAATATGGAGAGAAAAACAAAACTGAGAGACTTATAGGTTCCTAAAGATATCAAGAAGACTTGTTTTTCCACCAAAACATCAAGGCACAATTAGGAATTTAAGGACAGAAAAAAATGCTAGAAGAGACTAGATCTTGATTCATGATAAAAATTTGTGAAAGCTAGTGGTTTTATAAAATATTTTCAACAGTATCTTTTTAACTAGTGTCCAGTTAAAAACAATTTCAATACATAAGGAAGAGCAAGAAGAGATAAGAAAGCCTTCCTTAGTGATTAGTGCAAAGAAATAGAGGAAAACCATAGAACAGGAAAGACTAGAGATCTCTTCAAGAAAATTAGAGATACCAAGGGAACATTTCATGCAAAGATGGGCTCAATAAAGGACAGGAATGATATGGACCTAACAGAAGCAGAAGATATTAAGAAGAGGGGCCAAGAATACACAGAAGAACTATACAAAGAAGATCTTCATGACCAAGATAATCATGATGGTGTGATCACTCACCTAGAGCCAGACATCCTGGAATGTGAAGTTAAGTGGGCCTTAAAAAGCATCACTACGAACAAAGCTAGTGGAGGTGATGGAATTCCAGTGGAGCTATTTCAAATCCTGAAAGATGATGCTGTGAAAGTGCTGCACTCAATATGCCAGCAAATTTGGAAAACTCAGCAGTGGTCACAGAACTGGAAAAGGTCAGTTTTCATTCCAATCCCAAAGAAAGGAAATGCCAAAGAATGCTCAAACTATTGCACAATTGCAGTCATCTCACACACTAGTAATGTAATGCTCAAAATTCTCCAAGCCAGTCTTCAGCAATATGTGAATCGTGAACTTCCAGACGTTCAAGCTGGTTTTAGAAAAGGCAGAGGAACCAGAGACCAATTAGCTGGATCATCAAAAAAGCAAGAGAGTTCCAGAAAAAACATTTATTTCTGCTTCATTAGCTATGCCAAAGCCTTTGACTGTGTGGACCACAAAAAACTGTGGAAAATTCTGAAAGAGATGGGAATACCAGACCACTTGACCTGCCTTTTGAGAAACCTATATGCAGGTCAGGAAGCAACAGTTAGAACTGGACATGGAACAACAGACTGGTTCCAAATAGGAAAAGGAGTACGTCAAGGCTGTATATTGTCACCCTGCTTATTTAACTTATATGCAGAGTACATCATGAGAAACGCTGGGCTGGAAGAAGCACAAGCTGGAATCAAGATTGTTGGGAGAAATATCAATAACCTCAGATATGCAGATGACACCACCCTTATGGCAGAAAGTGAAGAAGAACTAAAGAGCCTCTTGAGGAAAGCGAAAGAGGAGAGTGGAAAAGCTCAACATTCAGAAAACAAAGATCATGGCATCTGGTCCATCACTTCATGGGAAATAGATGGGGAAACAGTGGAAACAGTGGCTGACTTTATTTTTTGGGGCTCCAAAATCACTGCAGATGGTGATTGCAGCCATGAAATTAAAAGATGCTTACTCCTTGGAAGGAAAGTTATGACTAACCTAGACAGCATATTTAAAAGTAGAGACATTGCTTTGCCAACAAAGGTCCGTCTAGTCAAGGCTATGGTTTTTCCAGTGGTCATGTATGGATGTGAGAGTTGGACTGTGAAGAAAGCTGAGTGCAGAAGAATTGATGCTTTTGAAGTGTGGTGTTGGAGAAGACTCTTGAGAGTCCCTTGTACTGCAAGGAGATCCAACCAGTCCATCCTAAAGGAGATCAGTCTTGAGTGTTCATTGGAGGGACTGATGTTGAAGCTGAAACTCCAATATTTTGTCCACCTGATGTGAAGAGCTGTTTCATTGGAAAAAACCCTGATGTTGGGAAAGATTGAAGGCAGGAGGAGAAAGGGACGACAGAGGATGAGATGGTTAGATGGCATCACCGACTCAATGGACATGGGTTTGGGTGGACTCCAGGAGTTGGTGTTGGACAGGGAGGCCTGGCATGCTGTGGTTCATGGGGTTGCAAAGAGTTGGACACTACTGAGTGACTGAACTGAACTGAATGTGAATATGGCTTCATATACCAATAGAAATACACATTTATACAAAAAGAAGGTAGATAGTTCTGAATGCAAACTTTGTAAGAACAATTTGATAACAAGGGGTTTTATTTTCTTTGTTCCACTTTAGTTAACAGCATTCCTAAGTGAATAATTTTGTAAGAGGAAGAAGGGCAAAAAGTTCTCTTTTACTTTAAACTCAGTCATCACTCAGAATCATGCTTGTATATACTTAATTGCTGCTGCTGCTAAGTCACTTCAGTCGTTTCCGACTCTGTGCGACCCCATAGATGGCAGCCCACCAGGCTCCCCTGTCCCTGGGATTCTCTAGGCAAGAACTCTGGAGTGGGTTGCCATTTCCTTCTCCAATGCATGAAAGTGAAAATTGGAAGTGAAGTCGCTCAGTCGTGTCTGACTCTTAGCAACCCCATGGACTGAAGCCCACCAGGCTCCTCCATCCATGGGATTCTCCAGGCTAGAGTACTGGAGTGGGGTGCCATCACCTTCTCCTACTTAATTGCTAGATTGTTTAAAAACAAATGAAAAATAAGAATAATGCATCATCATTTAGTCTTCTAATTTCTTACCTCAGATGATGTTCCAGGCCAAAATACTGATATAGCTTATATCCTCAGAGATGTTCAGAGATGAATTTGGGTAGGTTCAAACGTTCACTGAAGCTAGACTACATAACAATATTCCAAAGATATAGGAACAGATAAACAAGTCAATTTATCTGAAAATAATGTATACTTTATTCCAGATAACTTGGGAATATCCCATATAGCTACAAAAACAGAAAATTATGGTGAGCCTCAGTAGAAAATGGAAATGCCAGGGTTTCCTGCTTGTGTTTCAGTGGGGCAGTTGGTATTTGGCTTGCTGCTGCTGCTGCTAAGTTACTTCAGTTGTGTCTGACACGGTGCAACCCCATAGACGGCAGCCCACCAGGCTCCGCCGTCCCTGGGATTCTCCAGGCAAGAACACAGGAGTGGGTTGTCATTTCCTTCTCCAGTGCATGAAAGTGAAAAGTGAAAGTGAAGTCGCTCAGTTGTGTCTGACTCTTTGCGACTCCATGGACTGCAGCCCACCAGGCTCCTCTGTCCCTGAGATTTTACAGGCAAGAGTATGGAGTGGGTTGCCATTGCCTTCTCTGACTTTTATTTGGTGAAGGTTCAAAGTTATGAAAAATAGAGACACAACAGATAAAATTACTGAAAGAGCAGCATCAGAAAATCCAGCTCAAATTGTCTTAAACAACATAGAAAGCGTTGGTCCCATATTTATAAGTCAAAAGACATTGTGAGCTTGAGTTGCCTCAAGCAGTTTTTTCTTCATCTACTTTCGTCCATGTGTATGGTTCTTTCTTAGGCTGTAAATAAGATGGCAGCTACAGTTCCTGTCTTTACAAATCACCCAGGGGAGAATTCCAAGGAAAAAGAGGAAATGCTTGTGTGCTATGGTCATATGACACTGAATCAGTAATAAAGACTGGGAAGAGGCAATGTTCTGTTTGGTTTAAGCCATATATAGTCATACTGGGACTGAGTCATATCTGCTGTCTGTGGAAGGGCTACCTGACAGAAAGGAGGAAGGAGAGAGTGGAGGATGGTTCTAGTCAGGGAGCGATAGTATCTGTAATATTGCTTTTATGATGGATACAAGCTCTGTTACTTTCTCTGCCTGTGGTAAGATTTGGTAGAGCAAATTTAAGGTGTTATGCTAGCAACTGAATCCTTCTAGAGAGTCAGGTCAATGACATAACTGGAGTCCATTAGAGAGACTAGTTTATATAAGTGTACTTAATTATATTGCTAAAGAAGGCATTTCTCAGACCTTCCCTTCTCTAAAGAAGATTCCAAAATGCTCAGAGTTACTTGTCTCAAAGGGGACATTCATAAGTTGTTAATGAGTTTCAGTGCTTGCACTGCAGGGTATTTGATTACTGGAAAATCTTCAATTTAACCCCTAATTGTCTCTCAGCTATCATTAAAGACATCTTCTCATTGGTCAGGTTATCTCCACTAATACTGATCTGGTTCCGATCTACCATGTCTCCCATTGAAAACGGAAAACTGGAGAATGCGGTACAACCCCTTCCATTCTTCTACCTTCCACACACACATAATGCTTTTTTTTAATGGATATCAATGAGTTTAGAACATCATAGGACCAAGTAGGATATATATTATTTAGAGCATAACTTTATTGTGTTGTCATTTTTTTCATGGTTTTTACTAAGGTCACCCTTCATTAAGGGTGTACACATATTGTCAGTTAGTCAGTCAGTTCAGTTGGCCAGTCGTGTCTGACTCTGTGCGACCCCATGAATCGCAGCATGCCAGGCCTCCCTGTCCATCACTAACTCCCAGAGTTCACTCAGACTCACGTCCATCGAGTCAGTGATGCCATCCAGCCATCTCATCCTCTGTCGTCCCCTTCTCCTCCTGCCCCCAATCCCTCCCAGCATCAGAGTCTTTTCCAATGAGTCAACTCTTTGCATGAGGTGGCCAAAGTACTGAAGTTTCAGCTTCAGCATCAGTCCTTCCAAAGAAATCTCAGGGCTAATCTCTAGAATGGACTGGTTGGATCTCCTTGCAGTCCAAGGGACTCTCAAGAGTCTTCTCCAACACCACAGTTCAAAAGCATCAATTCTTCAGCGCTCAGCCTTCTTCACTGTCCAACTCTCACATCCATACATGACTACTGGAAAAACCATAGCCTTGACTAGACGGACCTTTGTTGGCAAAGTAATGTCTCTTCTTTTCCATATGCTTTCTAGGTTGGTCATAACTTTCCTTCCAAGAAGTAAGCGTCTTTTAATTTCATGGCTTCAGTCACCATCTGCAGTGATTTTGGAACCCCCCAAAATAAAGTCTGACACTGTTTCTACTGTTTCCCCATCTATTTCCCATGAAGTGATGTTAGGGGGCCTAATTTCAATATTGTAGTGTCTCAGGGAACAGGGAGGCCTGAGGGGAAGAAAAGAGATGAGATCAGTCTGTCAGTGGCAGGCAGAACACACAGAACATTTTGTTTCCCCTCTATTTCTCATGAAGTGATGGGACCAGATGCCATGATCTTAGTTTTCTGAATGTTGATCTTTAAGCCAACTTTTCCACTCTCCACTTTCACTTTCATCAAGAGGCTTTTGAGTTCCTCTTCACTTTCTGCCATAAGGGTGGTGTCATCTGCATATCTGAGGTTATTGATATTTCTCCTGGCAATCTTGATTCTAGCTTGTGCTTCTTCCAGCCCAGGGTTTCTCATGATGTACTCTGCATAGAAGTTAAATTAGCAGGGTGACAATATACAGCCTTGACATACTCCTTTTCCTATTTGGAACCAGTCTGTTGTTCCATGTCCAGTTCTAACTGTTGCTTCCTGACCTGCATATAGGTTTCTCAAGAGGCAGGTCAAGTGGTCTGTTATTTCCATCTCTCTCAGAATTTTCTGCAGTTTATTGTGATCCACACAGTCAAAGGCTTTGGCATAGTCAATAAAGCAGAAATAGATGTTTTTTTCTGAAACTCTTGCTTTTTCCATGATGCAGTGGATGTTGGCAATTTGATCTCTGGTTCCTCTGCCTTTTCTAAAACCGGCTTCAACATCTGGGAGTTCAAAGTTCACGTATTGCTGAAGACTGGCTTGGAGAATTTTGAGCATTACTTTACTAGCGTGCGAGATGAGTGCAATTGTGCAGTAGTTTGAGCATTCTTTGGCATTGCCTTTCTTTGGGATTCGAATGAAAACTGACCTTTTCCAGTCCTGTGGCCACTGCCGAGTTTTCCAAATTTGCTAGCATATTGAGTGCAGCACTTTCACAGCATCATCTTTCAGGATTTGAAATAGCTCCACTGGAATTCCATCACCTCCACTAGCTTTGTTCGTAGTGATGCTTTTTAAGGCCCACTTAACTTCACGTTCCAGGATGTCTGGCTCTAGGTGAGTGATCACAGCATCGTGATTATCTTGGTCATGAAGATCTTCTTTGTATAGTTCTTCTGTGTATTCTTGGCCCCTCTTCTTAATATCTTCTGCTTCTGTTAGGTCCATACTATTTCTGTCCTTTATCGAGCCCATCTTTGCATGAAATGTTCCCTTGGTATCTCTAATTTTCTTGAAGAGATCTCTAGTCTTTCCCATTCTGTTGTTTTCCTCTATTTCTTTTCATTGATCGCTGAGGAAGCCTTTCTTATATCTTCTTGCTATTCTTTGGAACTCTGCATTCAGATGCTTATCCATATTGTACCCTTCCACAAACAAGATAAAGTGTGTTAGTCACTCAGTTGTGTCCAACTGTTTGTGACCCCATGGACTACAGCCCACAGGGTTTTGCTGTCCGTGGAATTTTCCAGGCAAGAAAACTGGAGTTTAAGATAGTCTGCAATAACACCTCGAAGATCCTTGCAGAATTAAACATTTATTGCCTATAGTGTTGGTCAACTGAATAAAGTTTTTTTAAAGATTTTAAAAAACTGAAGCAAAATTTATATGAAACTCCACCAATCTTATATGTATAGCTTTATGGATTTTTACATATGTGTACATGCATGTAGCTACCACAAATTTCAATATAAAGAATATTTAGAGTATCTTGGAATACTAGCTTGTGCCCCCTCTGTTTTAAAATTTTATAAAAATAGATTCATACTTTATATCCTATTTTGGGTCTCACTTCTTACACTCAGCATTATGCTGGTGGGGTTCACCTATGTTACTGTAGGTGTTAGTGGCTGGTTCTTTTTTACTGCTGTGTAGTATCCTATATCAAACAATTCACTAAGCATTGTTTTATTGGCTTTCTTCCCTTCCTGTTTTATTCTCCATGGTTCTTCAGTTATGTTCCCTGAGATCACATCTCATACTACCTGTACGCATTTTTCATTCTTTCCCTACACCCCTTTTATAGGCTCCCAGTGCTATTCCTATGAGTTAGGAGATAAGGATTTTTATTTAGCTCTGTTCTTTACTTGATATTATTCCAGGGAAGCCACTTCATCACTTAGGGGCTCAATTTTCCTCATCTCTTATGGTGGTTTATTCACAAAGTCGTGTCTGACTCTTGCAACCCCATGGGCTGTAACCCGCCAGGCTCCTCTGTCTGTGGGATTTTCCAGATAAGACTACTGGAGTGGGTTGCCATTTCCTTCTCCAGGGGAATCTTCCTGACCCGGGGATTGAACTCACATCTCCTGCACTGCAGGCTGATTCATCTCTTATAGATGGATCCTTATGAGGATCTTTGAGCTATATTCTTGTCTTAAATTTCTGCAGTTTAAAAGATGTCTTCTAGAGAAGACAATACTCAAAAAGTGGAAATAAATGGTGGAATTTCAAGGACAAGAGGCAATGGGGTAAGGGGTAATATTTATATAGAGATTTTCCTCTTGCCCTAAAATATCACCACCTGATTGTTTACTTACCTTGTGGCTTTTCTTGAGCTGAGTCAGTCATCTATAAAGAAATCACTGATAGAGAAATCAGTACTTTAGTGTAAGGCACAGCCAGAGGAGGCAAAGATCCTTTGGAAGGGCAGTGCATAGGCTGTGAATTGCCTTATTTCATTTCCCATCTTTTCTGAGGATGACTAAAATCTATGGACCACTTCTGAGATGTTTTATTTGGCAAAGTTTTCCAAAAGAAGCATACATTTTAAGAGGGTGGCTGATAATGAACTCACCTGAGATTGTACAAGTGAAAAACTCTGATGGTGACTACATGCCCTCCCCCCAACTTCTATGATGTTTATTTTACACTAGATCAGCTAACCCTTTCTAAGTAACTGTTATAAACTGCACAGCCATCATATTAATTGATTTCATATTTCATCGATTGTGGATGTCACTGAGGTTTGCCCTTAGTTAATGACATTGTTTCCATGGTAACTAACATATTTTAAATGATTAGGAGTATGATGAGTAGAAAAGATCATTATAAATACATAACCTCAATTAATATATAAATGTTTGAGATTAAAGATGCATAATGCAATTTCTCAAAAGTAACTGAAACAGTTCAACTGTAGTTGGACACTGGTGGATGGTGCCTACATTGGTGATAAAGAAATCTGTATGCTGTTGCACAAATTGTTTGACCATACCACTTTTTAGGCTTTTGTGTAAATGAGCAATTGTGAAATAAATAATTATATAATCAGTCATTAATTAGTTGTGTACAATTTTGATGTCTCCTGCTTCTCTCCTCTTATTTTTCTGTCATTTCATTCTTTATTCGCATTTCTACCATAAAAGAAGGAAGAGAAGGTAAATTTTATGTGATTTTCATTTTACTTCTTGATAGCTCTGTGATGGCACATTAATTAATTAACTTAATTAATTTATCAAAGTTTTATTGAGCCTTTACTAGAACTAGTCCATGCTAAGATATCACAAATACAAAGACACGTGGTTCCTAACTGTAAGCAGCTCATTGTCTGTTGTAAATATAGACAAATTAGCAAATAATTGCTGTTGGGTAAAATAAGCCATTTCAAGTTGTCTTTATCTGTATTTTTGCCTCTTTTGCTATAATTGCATAACCAAGGAAGTGCTAGAACTTCCCCAAAATGTAGGGAAGTACTTATAGTTACTAATTTAGATAAAAACATATAACTTACTGGAATTAAAGTGCCACTTAAAAATAATACAATTCAAAAGAGGAAGAAAGTTGAATTGGATTATGGCGTTTCATTTAAGGTCTTCATCTGAAGGCTCCCTCAGTGTTACTAACTATTGTACTACTTAACTCATAATTGTCAGAATAAGCCTCCATGTAGAAAATATTATTTTCCTATGTAGGCTCATCAGAGAAAAGCTTGCTTTTGACCAAGGTGGTCTGTACTGCTGAGGTTGACCATAAAATAGCTTACAACTGGACTGTCTGATCTCCATACTTCCTTAAACTGGGAAGCAAGTCCTTTCTTGAAGGAGGAATTTGAGTGGTGCATCTCCATGGTACTATCCTCATTATGACCCTGTTTCATCTGCTCATTTCTTTTCATCTCCCAGATATCTAAACCTTGGCAAGCTCTGAGTCTCTGGACCTCTTCTACTTCTATAATAATGTCCTTGGTAATTTCATCCTATCTGTCTTTCTAAATATTACCTATGCCCTGGACAATCCTAAGTTTATGTCTTCAGTCTGCACGTCTTCCCTAAAGTTCAGTCATAAGTATCCAGTTGTTTTTGTGACATTCCCACTTGGATGTCTAGTAGGCATCACAGGTTTTGTCTAGCACTGAACTCCTGATTCTTCTCTTTCCCGCACCCCAGACCAATTTCTCCCATAGTCTTTTCCATCTTAGTAAATGCATTACTTCTTCTGTTTAGTACTTAAGGCCAAAATTTTGACTCCTCTCTTTTTCTCATACCCTACATCCAATCTATCAGTAAGTCTTGTTAGCTCCACCTTCAAAATATATACAGAATCCGATAGCCTTTTACCATCCTATCTGCTACCAGTCTGGTCCACTCCACCATCATCTATTGCATTTCATTATGGAAGTTCCCTCCTAACTGGTCACCTTTGTCAGCCTTTACTCTCCTTCCATCTATTCTTAACTTTGTAGCCACAGTGCTATTATTAAAACATAAGCCAGATCATATTCCTCCTTCAGTGGCTTCCCATCTAATTCAGAGTAGAAGCCAAAGTCATCACGACAGTCTGCCAGACCCTGCATGAATAGTACCCTCTTCTCTTTCTGCACAATATCCTATCCTTGCCTTTGCTTCCTCCCCTTCAGCCACACTGGGTTCTTTGCTGTTCTTCAGTCAGGCAAAGCACTGCCTAATCAAAGACATAGGTGCTTAATGTTCCTTTTGACATTAAGCACATGACAAAAGGGAAACTCTTCCTTGGGTATCTATGTGGATCACTGTCCATTTCTTTTATGTTTTCACTCAAATATCACCTTCTTGGAGAGATTTCTATTATCATTTATAAAATATCAACCCTCACTCCCACCCCACAACCCTCTGTCCTAAAGGAATACTTTATATTCCTTATTTATTGCCATGTAACATAGTCTAATTTTTCTTATTTACTCATTTATTTTGTATTTCCTCATAAGATCAAAAAGGCATGAGTACAGAGAATTCACTTGTTTTGTTCACTGTTATATACACCAGTTTATAGAATATTTAGTAGGAGCTCAAAAACATTTTTTTGAGTGACAATGAATATAAGGGTGAAAGAGCTAGACTCTGTCCTTTCAGGGAACTTGTACTGGGAGACTGAGACCTAATGAACAAGTGATAATAGCAAAGAGTATGTCATAACCTATGTGCTGGCCAGGTTGGTCAGCTCAAGAAACATATTATTGAGCTATTCCATTTAGAGCATAACGTATTATTAGCCATATTTTATGTACTTGACACAGTATTTTAAAGTTGAATTTGAGTGTTTTTATATAGGCTGTGCCTTCTCTAGTTACCTCTAGGTTCCCCTCCTGCAGATTATATTGTATTCCATAGGATTCATGTATTAAAGTTACCTGCCGGGGCCCTCTAGGACTGTGAGTCCGCAACCTCTGTTTCAGAGGTTTCCAAGGATTTGGAGGTTCCCTGGCATGTTGAGAAGGATGTATTCTGAGCCTGAAGTCTTGTTAAAGCCTTAGTGTGAATCAGAATAATTGATCTTACACACTAATGCTATTTTATGGTTTCAAAATACACTGGATAAAGTGTCATATCCTGAACTTTTATAAAATTCAGAGTAAATTTTTAAAATGAATGCATGTCTGACTTTTATATTTTTGGAAGGTGGAAATATGAATCAAAATGGCAAAGCCATATAATATTCAGAAAAATGTAAGATTTTTTAAAATATGCATATTTGAAATGGGTTTTTATTTCCTTCACTGTACTTTTGGGGGATTAGGCTTCTCGGGGGTAGCAGATAGCATAGCTTGTGATATAACAAAAGCCAGCACTGTAGTGCTCACCTTTTCAGACCCTAGTCTGATCACAAGTGCATATTGTCTGTGAACAGCTGGGCAGCATAGCCTAGAATTTCAGCAGACTCTGGGGCAAGACTCCTTGGGTTTGAATTCAGGTTTTCCCAGCTAGCAGCTGTGTAACTTGGGAAATTACTAAACCTCTTTGTGCCTTTATTCCTTCCTCTGTAAAATGGGAATAATAATAGTGCTTACTTGGTAGGGTTGTTATGAATATTGTATAAATTTATTTATATAAAGCAGTTTGATGGAGTTTGAAATTCAATAATCTCATGATAAATGTTAGCCACTGTTAAAACTATTATAATAATTTTTATAGAATATCTAACAAAATTCTGAAAGCTGCTAAACTTTTCTGGAAAAAAGATATTTTTTAATTGATCTTTCATGTTGCTCTCAAGAAGAAAGTAAAATGTAGAACAATAATCTTATGACTGATGAATATGAACATTATTAAGGCTGATGTCATTTAATTTAACAATATGGCTCAATTTATGGAATTTGCAAAAAGAGACGTGGTGTTTTTTAAGATGCTAGAAAGAAAGAACTTTCACAGAATTTGCCTATTTTAAGATCTTATAAGTAGCTATTTTAGGAAAAAATATCTAGCTGTCTAAAAAATACTTCACAAAAGCAATCTTTCTTATAATCTTACAAAGGGTAAGATTACAAATTCAGTCATGCTTTTGTGTACAAATACTTCAAGTATGCCTCATAAAGATAAAGTTGGGAGGGTCTTTTGTGTCCCACTCTTTTAGTTTTCGGTAACATAGAATTGGGTGATGCAACTTTTGGCCGTGGCCCCCCTTCTTAGATTGTGTAACATTTCACCCCACACCTCAAGAAGGATGATACAGCAGTTCTTGGGGAGTGCATCTGGGCCAACTGCTGGAAGAAAACACCAATTTCTTTTCCATTCTTGAGCACAAAGTTGCCCATGGAGGAGAATGTGAAAAAGGCAGTGGACTATTTCCAGGCTTGGGAAGTAGAAGTTAACCCTGTCATTTAATTGTGTTTACATTTGCCTGTCTTATTTGTTCTCTCTAATCAAGATCCACTGAGAACATGGGTAGGGGCCTGCTGGGGAGGACTGGTGATATCAGACACTTGACTCATAGTAAATCAGTTGGAATGGAGAGGGATGTACTACGGCTTCTTCAGAGACTGCCATTCATCTGTGTAACTCCTGCCAACATTTAAAATTTTAGAAGAAATTATTTCCAGACATTTTTAAGGTATTTTAAAGAATTCAGGCAATTAGATTGCTTTTATTTTAAAAAAAGCTCTCACTTAGTATAATATGTTTTATATTTTTTAAGATAAAACTAACCATTATGATATACTATGTGAGCTAATGCACAATTATATTATCTAGTTGAGGGGAGTGGTTATAATAATACTTTAGTAGACATTTACTGTGTGAGATGTCTTTTGCCTGAATTTTTTAAGGGAATTTACATGACAACTATAAAGTTGTTTTGTTGTTGTTGTTTTAGTTGCTAGGTCTTGTCCGACTCTTTTGTGACACTGGGGACTCTAGCCTGCCAGGCTACAAACTCCAGAAGATAGTGGAGGACAGAGGAGCCAGGCATGTTGCAGTCCATGGGGTCCCAAGGAGTCGGGCAAAACTTAGCAACTGAACAACAACAGTTCCCCTATGAGGGATTGACCAGTACCCTCATCAGTGAAAGCACAGAGTCCTAACCATTGGACAACCAGGGAATTCCTCAACTCATGAACTTAAAATTGCATGAGTAGAACCCATTTCCATATAGGAACAAATACAATTTGTCCACTACATACAAACCGTGAAGTTGTAAACTTTCAAAGATATGAGTGTGCATTCACATGTCCAATCACATAAGTTAGTGCACTACTATATAGGTGATTGTGTTAGTTGGGCTAACACTGTTGGACTTCTGAACAAATTGGACTTATGAATGTGCTCTTGTAATGGAACTAATTCATATGTAGGGGACTTACTGTATGCACAAATAATAGTAAAATTGGCTTTAAATCCAAGTTTTTTTTTTCCTTATTATTTTAAGCTTTCCTATAAAATTGAGGTATACACTTTCACTCCAAACAATTCTCTGTTGTACAGATCTAATAAAATATGTAGCTGTCTTTTGAACCTTAAAAAATTTTGCCTTAACCTAATTAAAAATTCTTTTTCTTTATTTCATTGTATATATCTTTTTTTAGTCTTAACCAAGTTGTGATTGGTGTCCATTTCTTGACCTACATTTCTCTCAATGTTTTTAATGAGAAACAATATTAAAGAAGAAAACTCTAGGAATCAAAAAGATTGGATTCAAACCCTGACTCAGTAAGTTCTAGTTGTGTGTTTTAGACAAGGTACTAAAGAATCAATTTTCTCATCTGTTATATATTTAATAATGGTGCTTACTTTATAGTTGGATTTTCCAGGTAACTTAGTGCTAAAGAATCCGCCAATGCAGGAGACAGGGGTTTTGACTGCGGGGTCAGGAACATCCCCTGGAGAAGGAAATGACAACCATTCCAGTATTCTTGCCTGGGAAATCCCATGGACAGAAGAGCCTGGTGGGCTACAGTGCATGGGGTTGCAAAAGGGTTGGACACAACTTAGTGACCAAACAACAAGACTTATTCTAAATAAAAGCAAGCTCATGCATACATAGACTTCTTTCTTTTTTTTTTTTTAAATGAAAACATACAGAACATCATTTGCAAATTGTTTTCCATTTATTTAAAGTTATATAAGGAATATCATTCTGTGTCAACACACAGGCTCAACCTCATTCCTTTAAATCACTATATAGTATTATATGGTATGTGAAATGTTTTATTTAGCCATTCCCATTTAAAAATATCACAATTTAGGTCATTTTCAGTTTTGCTGTTAGAAACAAAGCCTAAATGAACAGCCTCTTGTTCTGAAAGCTGGTGTAAGTAGGATGGATTTCTAAAAGTACAATTACTTAGTGAAAGATACATGCATTTAAACTTTTGTTAAATATTGCCAAATTCTCTTCCTAAAACATTATCTAAATTGTTTGTTCCTACAGTAATATATAAGCATGCATTGTGAAAGTCACTCAGTTGTGTCTGACTCTTTGAGACCTCATGGACTCTAGCCTGTTAGGCTCCTCTGTCCATGAAATTCTCCAGGCCAGAATACTGGAGTGGGTAATGGTTCCCTTCTCCAGGGGATATTTCAAACCCAGGGATCAAACCCAGGTTTCCTGCATTGCAGGTAGATTCTTTACTGTCTGAGCCACCAGGGAAGCCCAGAAGTAGAATTACAGTAATATACAAGAGGCTTTGTTTTTGCTGTATTTTTACCACCTAGACATCAATCTTTTTTTTTTTTTTCCAGATTTAAAGTAAAAGTTTCTTTTTGGTTTATTTTAGGAAATCCTCAGTTTTTCAAGCCCTTCCCCCACCTCCCCTCATAAAGGCATCCCACTTTAAGAGAGAGCTTGGATGTCCTCCTGGTGGTGGAGGAGAGCAACCAGACCTTGTGTTGTTCTCTGGGTTCTTGATAGCCTCTTCAACTAGACATTATCAATCTTGAAAATTGTTATCAGTGTAACAGGTGAAACATGGCATCCTACTGTTTAAAGTTACATTTCTTTACTATAATAAGGCTAAATATCTTTTCTTCTGTGAATTATTGGTTTATCTCTTAAATTTCTTTTGTGCTATTTTTAGTCTTATGGATATTCAAAAATATTTTACACATATATATTTATTAGTTAAACATGAAAATATTTCTTCATAATCTATCAGATGAATGATTTAGTTAACCTCTTTAATTTTGTCAACATATTTGCTCATGAACATGTTACTGAGTAGCAAAAAATGAAATATTAAGCAGCAGGACTAAAAAGGAGGAGAAATAACATGTAAAGATAATCCATGTATTGTACCACAATTTCTTGAATAAGCAAGTGATTGGGTCCCTGTCTCCAAAATAGCTGATCGTTTTTGTTAATTTAATAAAATATGAGATAATAATTAGAGTGTCACATAATTTCTTTTACTTAACTGGAATGAGAATTGTTGAGGTTAGAGGTGTTGTCCTATTATAGTGCTCACCAGAGTGCCTGTTACATAGCTGGTTCTTGGTAGTGATTTGATGAATGAGTGGAGTAAAAAGGAAACCAGGCAAAACTGAGGTCTTTTGTTAAAAAACATAGTAATTCATTTTAAAATGACATTTAAACATTAGTAGCTGATTTCATAATCATATGCTTCCCTGATGATTCAGCAGTTAAGAACCCACCTGCAATGTAGGAGCCTCAGGAGATGTAGGTTTCATCCTGGGTTGGGAAGATACCCTGGAGGAGGGCATGGCAACCTACTCTAGTATTCTTGTCTGGAGAATCTCATGGACAGAGGAGCCTGGCAGGCTACAGTCCATAGGGTCACAAAGAGTCAGACAGGAATGAAGTGACTTAGCATGCATGCACATCATAATCATACAGCCAATATGATGCTTTAAGCTTGTAATAATTCCTAGGAACATTCATTTTTGCCATATTTTTGCCAGTTACAAGTAAAATTATTTTTCCCCCATGACCTGTGATATAAATTTGTAAATTATTTAAATGAATCTGACTACCTTTCTGCCTGCTAGGAACTCATATCAATCCTTATAATTGCCATTTAAACCATTACCTTTTTAAATGCAAACGTCCATATGGAATGCAAGGCAATTTATTGTCAAGTGAACGGACCCTTTTATGGACCTTTTTTTCCCCTCTTGAGGAAAACTTTGGCAAGAGAAATGATCATTCAAGTGCTTGGAAAATGTCACAAAGGCATTACCACACTCGAAAAAACCTCAATTTTCCTTAGAAAGAAGGTAATTCTGTTATCTCATGGTCCACTTTTAGTTCCTTCCATCTCATGACTCCTGACATACCCTCAAAAGATGTTAGTGACAATCCTTGAACCTCTAAATTATAGGTTGATCACTCTTACCTTTCTTTTAGAAAGGGCAGTACTAAGTCAGCTTGATTGATGAAAATTTCAAAAAATTCTTGGTCTAATGTTAACCACTTGAAAAATAAAGTCAGTTAGGCAAGACTGTGCTACCATCCCCAAATCATTTAGCGTACTTCAAAAATGCCTGAACGTGCCATTCATTTATTCTGTTCATCCAAAAGCATTTACTGAGCATCTACTCTATGCCAGAGGTGGGCTAGGTCCTGGGGAATAAAGGCGATTAAGACATAATAACTGCTCTCCAAGAACACACAATTTGAAGTCATACTCGCTTTACTCTTTTCAATAGTGGTAAATAATTTTGTTAAATTAATTCTAAGAATAGATATAGGTAGGGACAGTTATTGCCCATCTGCTGCAATAGGGTAGTGCTATATAGGAAGAGCAGAAATCAGAAATTAGATTGAACCACTGGAATGGAGCAGGTGTTTGGAATACATAAGCATACATAAACTGGGAGAAATTCCAGTTTAGGAGATAAAAATGGTATCCAGAATCTCTGTTAGTGAATGGGCAAAGAGTCCTTACTGAAGGGTCTAACCCAGTGATCAGTGAGAATGTACAATGAGAGACAGTTGAACATCAATAATCTTAGATGTCCAGACAGGCAGGCGGTTCACGTGCAAGTAGTTTGTCAGCAGATATTGAAGTGAACAAAACATGGTTTCAGGGCTGCTTCATATGGGAGAGTTTAACCTGGGACATCAGTTCTTCAACTCTCAGCTTTCTTTATAGTCCAACTCTCACATCCATACATGACTACTGGAAAAACCATAGCTTTGACTAGACAGAACTTGGTTGGCAAAGTAATGCCTCTGCTTTTTAATAAGCTGTCTAGGTTGGTCATAACTTTTCTTCCAAGGAGTAAGTGTCTTAATTTCATGGCTGCGTGAAATTTCAGTCACCATCTGCAGTGATTTTGGAGGCCCCCCCCCCAATAAAGTCTGTCGCTTTTTCCACTGTTTCCCCATCTATTTCCCATGAAGTGATGGGACCAGATGCCATGATCTTAGTTTTCTGAATGTTGAGTTTTAAGCCAACTTTTTCACTCTCCTCTTTCACTTTCATCAAGAGGCTCTTTAGTTCTTCTTCACTTTCTGCTGTCAGGGTAGTGTCATCTGCATATCTGAGGTTACTGCTATTTCTCCTGGCAATCTTGATTCCAGCTTGTGCTTCATCCAGCCCAGCGTTTCTCATGATGTATTCTGCATGTAAGTTAAATAAGCAGGGTGACAATATACAGCCTTGACATACTCCTTTCCCAATTTGGAACCAGTCTGTTGTTCCAGCTGAGCACTGAAGAATTGATGCTTTTGAACTGTGGTGTTGGAGAAGACTCTTGAGAGTCCCTTGGACAGCAAGGAGATCCAACCAGTCCGTCCTAAAGGAAATCTGTCCTGAATAGTCATTGGAAGGACTGATGCTGAAGCTGAAACTCCAATACTTTGGCCACCTGATGAGAAGAACTGACTCATTTGAAAAGACCCTGATGCTAGGAGAGATTAAAGGCAGGAGAAGGGGACAACAGAGGATGAGATAGTTGGATGGCATCACTGACTCAATGGACATGAGTTAGAATAAACTTGGGAGTTGCTGATGGACCGGGAGGCCTGGCATGCTGCATCCATGGGGTCACTGAGAATCAGACATGACTGAGCAGCTGAACTGAACTGGAACTGAACTGAACCTGGGGCAGGTTGGAAGGGAAAAGAATGGAAAGAGTATGGCATGTTTCTGGTTCTAATAATATTTTTAACATAGACACTTAGTTGTAATAGAACAAGGCAGAAAACTGGTTAAGCAAACTGGGGCATATGGACCTCTAAAGGGGAACCCAGGGTTCTGCTCTTAGCTATTCCCCACATCCCTGTACCCCCTACCCCATTCCTACAACTTCCTGTTCTCATATCCATGTACATATTTCACTTTTAAGGAGGAATGCTGCCAGGATAGGTCAAGTTCAAAGGCCCTCTTTAGATCTTAGTACTAGAATGTAGAACATGGTAAGTGTACTTCTTCTGCCCCAGGGCCTTTGTAGTTACTGTGATACTTTCATCTATCAGATACACGCACAGCTTACACCTTTATTTTATCTTTTTGCTCAGATGTCACCCTCTCAGAGAAGGAATATTGGCTTTGCTGCGTAAAATAATATTCGAACTCTAGACACTTCTACTGTCCTTACACATTTTGAGCTTTCTTCACAATGCTTATAACCTTCTGATATATTGTGAACTTCCTGAGGACCAGACTTTTACCTGTTTTATTTATTAGAGCAGAACTTGGCACATAGCAAGTGCTCAGTTAATACATCTTGAATGTAAAAGTTGATAAATTAATAAATAACTCATGAATTTATATTTGTTTATGTGAGACTGCTTTCCTGGGCCCCAGAGTCTTGTGAACAATGAAAGGTAGAAGTTAGATGATAGACCCTGTGGCCTGACTATCTGGGCTTATTTCCAGCTCCATACAATTGTATAACCCACTCACTTAATCTTGCTGGGCCTTAGTCCTATTTATAAAATAAGGATGGTATTATATTTACTTCATATGTTGTTTTAAGGGGTAAATTATAATGTAAATGATAGATGCAAAACACTCAGAATGATGCTTCTTATTTAATAGAAGTGCTCAATAATTCTTAGCTATTATTATTGTTGTTTTATTATTACAAAATATATAGCTACCTACTTATCTACTGAATTGTCAAATAGGCATCTCAAACGTACAATGTGTAAAACAGATTTCTTGTTTTTTTTCCTCTCTAGTGTTCATTGTCTCAGTCAGTGTTACTATCCATTGCTCACAAAATTGGGGGATTATATCTGATTCTTCTCCTTTCTTATCATCATATTCAGTACATCAAATACAGCAAATTCATGAAGATTCTGTCTTCAAAATATATCCATGTCTCTCTAACTCCATTGCTATCACCATAATCCCAGATACCATGCTTTCCCCTTTACTTGCTATCTCTAGACTGGTTTCTTTTTCCTCCCCTTGCTCCCTTACAATCCATTATCACATAGAAGCCACAGTAATTTTTCATAAAGTCTCCTCTGCTTACTTCCTTTGGTGACTTCTCATTGCTTGTAGAATAAAATACAAACTGTACTGTGACCTGCAGGGCTGTGCCTATCTCAAACCCACCAATTGATTCTGAGTCATCTTGTTCCACTTTCCCCTTCATCTATAATCATTCAGCCACACTTGCTTTTTTCTTCCTTGAAACTGTTTATTGACTCAGAGCCTCTGCATGATTATTCCTGTGGCCTGGAATGCTATTCCCTGAATTCTTTGAATAGTTATTTCTTTTCATTTCTCAGATTTTAGATCAAATGTCATTTGTGCAGAATGGTCTTCCCACAACACCTGTGGTAAAATTTAAAGATTATATGTGCATTAATTATATGATATTTTAACCTGAGTAGTTTGCTTTTCTGAAATAATTTTTCTTATCAGTGACTTTTAAGCTTTATTTGTTTTCCCTGGACAACAGTATATTATGCTGAACCTGTCAATATGTTATTATATTGAACGGCATTGTATACAAATGATAAAATCAGAATTGCTTTGCTTACATTGGGTTGAGGTGAGGCGTGAGGAACCAGATTCCCAACTGTTCATCCTTTATGTGGTCCTCCTAAGTGATTCTGAGCTTCAGGAGCCAAGTCTTTATAACCTACACATAAATTTATTCTGTTTTGAATTAGAAGGTTGATCACAAAAGATAATTGTATCTGGTCAGTGTAACGAAGTCTCTAGATTAAGAGTTTCTTACTGCATTTTAAAATAATTTCATTCTCATGCATTTATTCCTACAACTATATGTTCTACCTCTGAGGTCAGTAAATAGATATCTTTGAATTCATAGCACCTAGTCTTCTGTGAAATGCTAGTCACTCAGCAAATGATTATTGACTAAATGAAATGTGTAGATGAAAACAGGCAGAGGTGAAATGTATAACTTTGGCTTTTTACTCTTCATGGCCTTTAGAAAAAGTTCCATGTCATAACCTCATTTCACAGGTTGTGCCAGTAATCTATTCTAACATGATATATTTTTGGCATGTCTGCTGAGTACCTGTAAATGCTAGGTGCTTGCCTGTATCATGAAGGTTTTTTTCCTCACAAAAATTCTTGAAAGCATTACCCTCACTTTTACATATGAAGAAATTGAGGTTCATAAAGATTAATTAGCACCTTGTTAAACAAAAAGGACAGGATTAAAACATTTTCTTTCTGACCTCAAAGTCCATTATTTTTCCTTTATATTGTGAAAAATCCAAAACATTCCAAAAAATTTTGAAAGAGTCATGTTAGTGGAAGTAAAATTTTAAAAGCTCTGAAAAGGGCATAGACAATGGTAAGGGCAAGTATAATGACACCTGGCTTCCTTAAAAGATTATATCTCTTTATATTAGAATTTTAAAATATACACTAGGTATAATTAATAAAGGGGCATTAAATTTTATTTCACTTAATTTTGTTTTGTTAGCGCTTGACGGAATGTTGTTAGCATTAAAATGTGCCCTCATTTTACAAGTCAGGAAGTCTAGGCCCTCTGAAGTTGGGTATTATATAATTTTGAATCTTTGGTTAATGATAAAGTTGAGGAGAGACCTTTCTTAGCCATAATAAGAATGAGGGACATTTTAGAAGATTCCTAAAGCCAAACGGACTATTATCCTTTCTGATGGTATGTCTAGTATCCATTCACCAAGTAAGTAGTAAGTGTGAGTGCTTCTGGTATGGTTATGGAAATCCTCTTGTCTCTCCATTTGGAGATGTGAGCCTTGTAACTGATGCCACAGTCTTGCTACCACCCTGAGGATGAAGCTGAGACAGGGAGATGGGTGGACATGAAAACACTGTAAGATAACAGAATGGATTCATTTGTATTTTCTGTGACCCTTGTTACTCTTTGGTATTTCGGTATGTGAACCAATACATTTTCTTATTAAGTCAGTTTATTGTTGTTGTTTGTAATTGTTGTTTTTAGGTTTCCTATAACTTTCAGGCATGCTATTCTAACATTTAGAAAACTATAATGTGCAAATCCACAGGTCTATTTGGAAGGAATTAATTTTCTAAGTTTGCTTTTGGTGACATGAAAGTCTGTTTCAGAGGCTTGCGGAATGTTTGCCCTCACAGAATAAATGGAGAATACAAAGCTTTTAGTTGCATTTGTATTCAATAGATGACTGAGTTTGCCGACCTAAGTGTAATATCTTTTTTTTGAAAATTATTCTGAAAACTCTAATCGCTACTGGATAGGAGAAAGCCATGTAGCCTTCCTATAATAATCTCCCATTTTCAGTATTTCATACTAAGGTAATATAGATTCATATGGAGATGAAAAATAACTTACAGTTTTTTAGTGTAGGAAAACTACTATTTTCTTATGAAGAGATGATTACCTGGGGACAATCTGAATCAAATCCATTCATTCAGTTTATACTATGTGTATGGTGGAAATGGTGCTCCTGTCTCCTAAGATGCAACAATAATGTGATGTGTTCAGTTATGTTCGACTATTTGTGACTCCATGGACTGTAGCTCGCCAGACTCTTCTGTCTGTGGGATTCTCCTGGCAAGAATATTGGAGTGTGGTGCCATTTCTTCCTCCAGAAGATTTTCCCAACCCAGAGACTGAACCAGTGCAGGTGGATCCTTTACCACTAGTGCCCCTGGGAAGCCCCACTTATGCTAGTAGCCTTATTAACATATGTAAGTGGCACACCTAGAAGTGTGTGTGTGTGAATTTGTATGTGTGCATACATGTAAACACTTTATTATTAGAACTGTATTTCTTATGGTAAATAGGACTCTAGTTTAATAAATATGAAAGGTTTAACTTCATAACATATAATTTATAAATCTTTTTTAAAGTTTAATGCATGCACATGACTTTAAAACTGCAATTTCATAGTCTTTAGACTGGAAACCACAATCACAGAAAGCTAACCAAAATTATCACATGGATCACAGCCTTGTCATGGTGAAGGGACTTGCATAACTCAATGAAGCTATGAGCCATGACATGTCAGGCTATGCATGATTGGACAGAACTCTCATGGTGGAGAGTTCTGAAAAAATGTGGCCCACTGGAGAAAAGAATGGCCACTCAGTATTCTTGCCTTAAGAACCCCATGAATAGTATGAAAAGGCAAAAAGATATGACACTGGAAGATGACCTCCTCAGGTCCATAGGTGTGCCATATGCTACTGGGGAACTGTGAAGAAATGGCTCCAAAAAGAATGAAGAGGCTGGGCCAAAGTGGAAATGATGCTCAGTTGTGCATGTGTCTGGTGGTGAAAGTGAAGTCTGATGCTATAAGAACAATACTGCATAGGAACCTGGAATGTTAGGTCCATGAATCAAGGTATATTGAACATGTTCAAGCAGGAGACAGCAAGAGTGAACATCGACATTTTAAGAATCAATGAACTAAAATGGATGGGAATGGGGGAATTTAATTCAGATGAACATTTCTATCTACTACTATGGTCAAGAATCTCTTTGAAGAGGGGAGTAGCCCTCATAGTCAATTAAAAAGTCCAAAATGCAGCATTTGAGTGCAATCTCAAAAATTACCAAATGATCTTGGTTTGTTTCCAAGGCAAACCATTCAACATTACAGTAATCCAAGTCTATGCCTCAACCACTAATGCCAAATAAACTGAAGTTGAATGATTCTATGAAGACCTATAAGACCTTCTAAAACCAACACCAAAGAGAAGATGTCCTTTTCATCATAGAGGATTGGGATGAGAAAGTAGAAAGTCAAGAGATACCTGAAGCAACAGGCAAGTTTGGCCTTGGAGTACAAAATGAAGCAGGGCAAAAGCTAACAGAGTTTTGTCAGAACACTGGTCATAGCAAACACACTTTTCTGACAACACAAGAGATGACTATACATGGACATCACCAGGTGGTCAATACCAAAATCAGATTGATTAAGTTCTTTGTAGCCAAAGATGGAGAAGCTCTACACAGACAGCAAAAATAAGACTTAGAGCTGACTCTGGCTCTATCATGAGCTCCTTATTGACAAATTCAGGCTTCAGTTGAAGAAAGATGAGAAAACCACTAGGCCATTTAGTATACCTAAATCAAATCTTTATGATTATACAGTGGAGGTGATGAATGCATTAAAGGGATTAGATCTGGTAGACAGAGTGCCTGAAAAACTATGGATGGAGGTTTGTAATATTGTACAGGAGGTGATGACCAAAACCATCGGAAAGAAAAAGAAATGTAACAAGGCAAAATGATTATCTGAGGAGGCCTTACAAATAGCTGAGAAAGGAAGAGAAGGGAAAGGTGAAGGAGAAAGGGTAAGATATACCCAGTTGAATGCAGAGTTCCAGAGAATATCAAGGAGTGATAAGAAAGCATCCCTAAGTTAACAATGTAAAGAAATAGAGGAAAACAATAGAATGGGAAAGAGTAGAGATCTCTTCAAGAAAATTAGAGATACCAAGGGAACATTTCATGCAAAGATGGGCACAATCAAGGACAGAAATGGTATGGACTTAACAGAAACAGAAGAGGTCAATCAAAAAATGGGCCAAAGAACTAAAGAGACATTTCTCCAAAGAAGACATATGGATGGCTAACAAACACATGAAAAGATGCTCAACATCACTCATTATCAGAGAAATGCAAATCAAAACCACAATGAGGTACCATTTCACACCAGTCAGAATAGCAGCGATCCAAAAGTCTACAAGCAATAAATGCTGGAGTGGGTGTGGAGAAAAGGGAACCCTCTTACACTGTTGGTGGGAATGCAAACTAGTACACCCACTATGGAGAACAGTGTGCAGATTCCTTAAAAACTTGCAAATAGAACTGCCTTATGACCCAGCAATCCCACTGCTGGGCATACACACCGAGGAGACCAGAATTGAAAGAGACACGTGTACCCCAATGTTCATCACAGCACTGTTTATAATAGCCAAGACATGGAAACAACCTAGATGTCCATCAGCAGATGAATGGATAAGAAAGCAGTGGTACATATACACAATGGAGTATTACTCAGCCATTAAAAAGAATACATTTGAATCAGTGTTAATGAGGTGGATGAAACTGGAGCCTATTATACAGTGTGAAGTAAGCCAGAAAGAAAAACACTGATACAGTATACTAACACATATATATGGAATTTAGAAAGATGGTAATGATAACCCTGTATGTAGACAGCAAAAGAGACACAGATGTTTAGAATGGACTTTTGGACTCAGAGGGAGAGGGAGAGGGTGGGATGATTTGGCAGAATGGCGTTGAAACATGTATACTATCATGTAAGAAATGAATCGCCAGTCTATCTTTGATACAGGATACAGGATGCTTGGGGCTGGTGCATGGGGACGATCCAGAGAGATGATATGGGGTGGGAGGTGGGAGGGGGTTCAGGATGGGGAACTCATGTACATCCGTGGTTGATTCATGTCAATGTATGGCAAAACCAATACAGTATTGTAAAGCAAAATAAAGTAAAATAAAAAAAAGAAAAGAAACAGAAGAGGTGACGAGAATACACAGAAGAACTATACAAAAAGGTCTTAATGACCTGGATAACCACGATGGCATGGTCCCTCACCTAGAACTGCACATCCTGGAGTGTGAAGTGAAGTGGACCTTAGGAAGCATTACTAAGAGCAAAGCTAGTGAAGGTGATAGAATTCCAGCTGAGCTATTTAAAAATCCTAAAAGATGATGCTGTTAAATTGCTGTTCTTAATATGTCAGCAAATTTGGAAAACTCAGCAGTGGCCACAAGACTGGAAAAGTTCAGTTTTCCAATTTCAACCCAAAAGGGGCAATGGCAAAGAATATTTAAACTGCTGCACAGTTGTACTCATTTCTCATGCTAGCAAAATAATACTCAAAATTCTTCAGGCTAGGCTTTAGCAGTACATTAACCAAGAACTCCCAGATGTATAAGCTGAATTTCGAAAAGGCAGAGGAACCAGAGATCAAATTGCCAGTATCTGTTGGATCATACAGAAAGCAAGGGTATTCCAGAAAAACATCTACTTCTGCTTCATTGACTACACTAAAGCATTTAATGGTGTGAATCACAAAAAACTGTGGACAATTCTTAAAAAAACGGGACTACCAGACCACCTTAACCTGTCTCCTGAGAATTCTATATGGAAATCAGGAAGCAATAAATAGAAATGCACATGAAACAATGGACTGGTTCCAAATAGGGAAAGGGATATGTCAAGACTGTATATTGTCACCCTGCTTATTTAATTTATTTGCAGAATATATTATGGAAAATGCTGGACTGGATGAATCACAAGCTGGAATCAAGATTGCTGTGAGAAATATCAATCAACCTCAGATACACAGGTGATACCACTCTAGTGGCAGAAAGTGAAAAGGAACTAAGGAGTCTCTTGATGAAGGTAAAAGAGGAGAATGAAAAAGCTTTCTTAAAACTCAACATTCAAAAAAGTAAGATCATGGCATCCTGTCCCATCACTTAATGGCAAATAGGCAAAAGTGGTTACAGTGAGAGATTTTATTTTCTTAGGCTCCAAAATCACTGTGGACATGACTGTAGCCATGAAATTAAAGAAGCCTGCTCCTTGGAAAACAAACTGTAACAAAACTGAACAGCATATTAAAAGGCAAAGACATCACTCTGCTGACAACAGTGCATATAGTCAAAGTTATGGTTTTTCCAGTAATTATATATGGATGTTAGACTTGGACCATAAAGCTGAGTGTTGAAGAAAGATTTGATGCTTTTGAACTGTAATGCTGGAGAAGACTTTTGAGAATTCCTTGGACTGACTGCAAGGTGATCAAACCAGTCAATCCTAAAGGAAATCAGTCCTGAATGTTCATTGGAAGGACTGATGCTAAAGCTGAAGCTCCAGTACTTTGGCCACCTGATGTGAAGAGCTGATTTATTGGAAAAGACCCTGATGCTGGGAAAGATTGATGGAGGGAGGAGAAGGAGATGACAGCGGATAAGATGGTTGGATGGCATCACCAACTCAATGGACATGACTTTGAGCAAACTCCAGGAGATAGAGAAGGACAAGAAAGCCTGACATGCTGCAGTCACTGCAAAGAGTGAGACATGAGTTAGCAACTGAACAACAATGGTTTTTAAAAAATCAAATAATACCAAAAGTGATTATGATGAAAAATAGTATCTTCCTTTATTGCCCATCCAATTTCAATCCCTATGGTCAACAGTTTTAGCTTTCTTCTGTGATTTCCATGTATTTCTATATGATGTTTTTACTGTTGTATATTTATTGATTAGTTTTGGTTTTTATATATTGGCTACTTTTTGTGATTTGTGTGTTTGACTCCCTTGTACTTCTACCTTCCTTTCTCCATCCTCTTAATGTAGTTTTATTACTATTCTTAGTTAAACAAATAATCTATGTATATATCATTATGACAATATCAATACAGTTTAAGTGAAGAAGTACACTATAGAATACCTCTATATACTATAAAAGTTTATTAAAGTGTAAAAAAGTAGGCAAATATTTTATTTGCCTATTTTTAATTTTTATTTAATCAGTCAGTCTTAAAGGAAATTATTCCTAAATATTCATTGGAAGGACTGATGCTAAAGCTAAAATTTTAATAATTTGGCCACTTGATGAGAAGAACTGACTCATTGGAAAAGACCCTGATGCTGGGAAAGATTGAAGGCATGAGGAGAAGGGGACAATAGAGGATGAGATAGTGGGATGGCATCATTGACTCAATGGACATGAGTTTGAAAAAGCTTTGGGAGTTGGTGATGGACAGGGAAGGCTGGCATGCTGTGGTCCATACGGTCGGAAAGCGTCAGACACAACTGAGCAACAGAACTGACTGAATTTTTATTTGCATACTTTTTTACATATATATCCTTGTTTTTCCGTATATTCCATTATATAATTTATCATATAATTTGTCATCTGTTAATTTCTGTGAATGTGACCTTGGAGAGCTCCTTCCTTATGCTTGATTTGGACTTGTTGCTTTCTGGGACTGCCATGATGCACTGCTGTCAAGCTCTAGGTGTTCTTTCCTACACGCTTGGTTTGAGCCATCATTTCCTAAATTCTGTGTCTTCTGCTTTATTGGTTTGTTCTTTATTTTGCTGAAGCACATTCTCCTGTTGTTCCCTAAGAGAGGCTGTGTGGTGGTTCTACCATATTAAAGATATCTTTTATTCTGCTTTTGGATTGGGTTTAGTTTAAAGAAAGCTCAGCTAGAATTTTGAACACATTCCTCTATTTTTCTTCTAGCATATAGTGTTGTAAAGAAATCTAAAGCCATTCTAGTTTTCTGATATTTTCCCTTCCCTCTAAGCCTTACCCATCCTTAAATTTGTCATGGATCTTCATTACTTATTTTGTATTTTATCCAACTTTCCTCTTGATTATATCATTCTGTGTGATCCAAGCCTCTCCTGATTTGCAGCTGCCCTCTAACTCTTCTCTCTCCTTCAGCTTCTGCTTGTTTTCACATAGTAGTCAGACCTATTCTTTTAAAACTCAAGTCTTATTGTGTTGCTTCTCTATTCATAATCCCTCATTGACTTCCCATCTTAGAGTAGAAGGCTTCATGTGATTTGGTCTTTCTTTTTTTTTTTTTCAAATGTGTATTTTTAATTAGAGGATAATTGTTTTACAATGTTGTGTAGATTTCTGCCATGAATCAGTCATAGGTATACATATGTCTCCTCCCTCTTGAACCTCCTCCCATCTCTTACCCCATTCAGCACCAGGTTGAGCTCTGTCTGTCACACAGCTAATTTCCACTGGATATCTACTTTATATATGGTAATATATGCCACCCTTATGGCAGAAAGTGAGGAGGAACTAAAAAGCATCTTGATGAAAGTGAAAGAGGAGAGGTAAAAAGTTGGCTTAAAGCTCAACATTCAGAAAACTAAAATCATGGCATCTGGTCCCATCACTTCATGGGAAATAGATGGAGAAACAGTGTCAGACTTTATTTTTTGGGGCTCCAAAATCACTGCAGATGGTGACTGCAGCCATGAAATTAAAAGACATTTACTCCTTGGAAGGAAAGTTATGACCAACCTAGCTAGCATATTCAAAAGCAGAGACATTACTTTGAACTGTGATGTTGGAGAAGACTCTTGAGAGTCCCATGGACCACAAGGAGATCCAGCCAGTGCATTCTAAAGACGATCCAGTCCTGGGTGTTCTTTGGAAGAAATGATGCTAAAGCTGAAACTCTGGTACTTTGGCCACCTCATGTGAAGAGTTGACTCATTGGAAAAGACTCTGATGCTGGGAGGGATTGGGGGCAGGAGGAAAAGGGGACGACAGAGGATGAGATGGCTGGATGGCATCACGGACTCGATGGACGTGAGTTTGAGTGAACTCTGGGAGTTGGTGATGGACAGGGAGGCCTGGTGTGCTGCAATTCATGAGGTCGCAAAGAGTGGAACACGACTGAGCGACTGAACTGAACTGAATGTTTATGTTTCAGTGCTACTCTTTCAATTTGTTCCACTCTCTCCTTCCCCTGGTATGTCCACAAGTCTGTTCTCTATGTCTGCATCTCTATTACTCCCCTACACATCGGTTCATCAGTACCAGTTTTCTAGATTCCATATATATGTGTTAATATACGATATTTGTTTTTTTCTTTCTGACTTACTTCACAGTGTATAAAAGGCTCTAGGTTCATCCACCTCACTAGAACTGACTCAGTTCATCCCTTTTTATGGTTGAGTGATATTCCATTGTTATATATACCACAACTTCTTTGTCCGTTTATCTCTTGATGAACATCTAGGTTGCTTCCATGTCCTGGCTACTGTAAATAATGCTATGGTGAACATTGGGGTACATGTCTTTTAGAACTGTAGTTTTCTCAGGGTAGATGCCCATAGTGGAACTGCTGGGTCATATGGTAGTTCTGAGCTTCCCTGGTGGCTCAGACGGTTCTATTTCTAGTTTTTAAAGAAATCTCCATGTTGTTCTCCATAGTGACTGTATCAATTTACATTCCCACCAACAGTGTAAGAGGGTTCCCTTTTCTCCATATCCTCTCCAGCATTTATTGTTTGCAGATTTTTTTCATGATGACCATTCTGATTGGTATGGGGGTGATACCTCATTGTTGTTGGTCTTTCTTCTTATTTCTTTCTACCCCAATCCTCACTTCCTTGCTCCTTTCTTTCTTGCCTCATTGGTCTTTTCCCATTTTTACCTTTCAGTTGACTACCATGTTTAAAATTTAAGTCCTTGTATATTCAGTCCTTCCTTTCTGTCTTTATTTTTCCCCATGGCACTTATCACCATCTCATATACAGGCATGCCTCGGATATTGTGGGCTTCCTAGGTGGCTCAGTGGTAAGAAATCCATGCCAGAAGATGTGGATTCAACCCCTGGGTTGGGAAGATCCCCTGGAGAAGGAAATGGCAACCCACTCCAGTATACTTGCCTGGGCGATTCTATGGACAGAGGAGCCTGGTGGGCTATAGTCCATGGGGTCACAAAGAGTAAGACATGACTTGCTGACTAAAATGATGACAACAACAACAACTCCAATATTGCAGGTTTGGTTCCAGACCACTGCAATAGGGCAGATATTATAGTAAAGTGGGTTACATGAATTTTTGGATTTCCTAGTGTGTATAAAAGTTGTATTTATACTATACTGTAGTCTATTAAGCATGCAATAATATTATACCTAAAGCTACAGGGTACATACTTTAATTAAAATACTTTTTTGCTAAAAAATGCTAACCATTATCTGTGCTTTCAGTAAATCATATTTGTTAATATAAATTTATTTATTTTAATTGGAGGTTAATTACTTTACAATATTGTATTGGTTTTGTCATACATCAACAAGAATCCACCACAGGTATACACGTGTTCCCCATCCTGAACCCCTCTCCCTCCTCCCTCCCCGTACCATCCCTCTGGGTCGTCCCAGTGCACCAGCCCCAAGCATCCAGTATCATGCATCGAACCTGGATTGGTGATTCATTTCATATATGATATTATACATGTTTCAATGCCATTCTCCCAAATCATCCCACCCTTGCCCTCTCCCACAGAGTCCAAAAGACTGTTCCATACATCTGTGTCTTTTTTGCTGTCTCACATACAGGGTTATCATTACCATCTTTCTAAATTCCATATATATGTGTTCAGTTCAGTTCAGTCGCTCAGTAGTGACCGACTCTTTGCGACCCCATGAATCGCAGCACGCCAGGCCTCCCTGTTCATCACCATCTCCTGGAGTTCACTCAGACTCACGTCCATCGAGTCCGTGATGCCATCCACCCATCTCATCCTGGGTCATCCCCTTCTCCTCCTGCCCCGAATCCCTCCCAGTATCAGAGTCTTTTCCAATGAGTCAACTCTTCGCATGTGGTGTCCAAAGTACTGGAGCTTCAGCTTTAGCATCATTCCTTCCAAAGAAATCCCAGGGTTGATCTCCTTCAGAATGGACTGGTTGGATCTCCTTGCAGTCCAAGGGACCCTCAAGAGTCTTCTCCAACACCACAGTTCAAACGCATCAATTCTTCGGCGCTCAGCCTTCTTCACAGTCCAACTCTCACACCCATACATGACTACTGGAAAAACCATAGCCTTGACTAGATGAACCTTAGTCGGCAAAGTAATGTCTCTGCCTTTGAATATACTATCTAGGTTGGTCATAACTTTTCTTCCAAAGACTAAGTGTCTTTTAATTTCATGGCTGCAGTCACCATCTGCAGTGATTTTGGGGCCCAAAAAATAAAGTCTGACACTGTTTCTACTGTTTCCCCATCTATTTCCCATGAAGTGATGGGACCAGATGCCATGATCTTCGTTTTCTGAATGTTGAGCTTTAAGCCAACTTTTTCACTTTCCTCTTTCACTTTCATCAAGAGGCTTTTTAGCTCCTCTTCACTTTCTGCCATAAGGGTGGTATCATCTGCATATTTGAGGTTATTGATATTTCAGTATACTGTATTGGTGTTTTTCTTTCTGGCTTACTTCACACTGTATAATAGGCTCCAGTTTCATCCATTTCATTAGAACTCATTCAAATGTATTCTTTTTAATGGCTGAGTAATACTCCATTGTGTATATGTACCACTGCTTTCTTATCCATTCATCTGCTGATGGACATCTAGGTTGTTTCCATGTCCTGGCTATTATAAACAGTGCTGCGATGAACATTGGGGTACACATGTCTCTTTCAATTCTGGTCTCCTCGGTGTGTATGCCCAGCAGTGGGATTGCTGGGTCATAAGGCAATTCTATTTCCAGTTTTTTAAGGAATCTGCACACTGTTCTCCATAGTGGGTGTACTAGTTTGCATTCCCACCAACAGTGTAAGAGGGTTCCCTTTTCTCCACACCCACTCCAGCATTTATTGCTTGTAGACTTTTGGATCGCAGCCATTCTGACTGGTGTGAAATGGTACCTCATTGTGGTTTTGATTTGCATTTCTCTGATAATGAGTGATGTTGAGCATCTTTTCATGTGTTTCTATCTGAGGAGAAGACAAACTTCTGGAGTTATTTTCCTTAGGATTTTTATTAGTATCCTCCTTTAATGTGAGAAGTGCATTGCTTCCTATTGCTGTTGTAACAAATTACTATGAACAGTGGCTTAAGCAACACAAATTTATTATCTCACAGTTCTGTGAAGGTCAGAAGTCTGACAGGTCTCACTGGGTTAAAATCAAATTGGTGTGGCTGAATTCCTTCTGAAGGTTTTCGGAGTGAATCTGCTTCCTTGCCTTATGTGCTGCCTGCATTCCTTGGCTCATGGTTTCCAGCCCATTTTTAAAGCCAGCAGTGTAGCATCTTCAGATGTCTCTCTAACTGATTGTCATGCCTACCTATTTCACTTATAAGGACCTCTGTGACTACAGGTAATCCCACTCAGATAGTCCAGGATAATGTCCCATCTTGTTAGCAAGTTTGTTAGAAAGCTGATTAGCAAGTTTGATTGCATCTGCTGCATTTTCCTTTGCTGAGCAACTTATACTCACCATTAGACATGCATTCTTTGTGTGGCTATGTTTCTGTCAACTATTTCAGAAGGGAGAGGAAACCAGTACTATTGAATTTTATCTGCTTACGCTCAAGGTGTGATGGTCTTTTCCTTTTTAGTTGTTTTAAGGATATTTCCTTTAGTGATTGGAAATGGAGAGATAATGCCAGTGAACTAAAAAAAAATGCATGTTTTGAGGCTTTTCTTTACAGGCTGGTTCCTTGTGATGTTTCATGTAAATAGTCCAGAAGTAGTATTTATCTACTGTAATTACTAAAATCTACATTATACTCTTAAAAGGACTGTAGATTATGAACTTTCACAATACTGTGTAATCACCTGTTTCATGTATGATTTTTTGGTATAAATTTTAAAAGCTAACATTATTGTGAATTCTGAATTCTGTGTTAAATAGCACTGATTTTCCATGTCAAATTTGTTGGCTATCAAAGACTTTCTATCAGGTTGAAGTGAAATAATTGCCGTAAGTGATATGAACTGCAGAATTCTATTTCATTAGAAAAGTCCAATTTCTCTTTTTACTTACTTATTACTATTAACTTTTACCTTTGTCTCATATGTTTTTTTCTTTTTTAGAAATACTTATTAGATTAGTTAATAGTTTTGACCTAATATGGCCTATCCATTTTCAGTTCTTGTTCTTAAAACTTATCTTTAGAGTATGCAGTGACATCTGTACCTGTGGAAATCAAATCATGTGTCTTTGTTATAACTCCCATAGAGATCAGCTGTATGATTTTCTTGAGGTTAGTCACAGTCATAATAGATTAATTTTAGCATATTGAAAAGAAAATAATAACAGTTTGAGTAATAAAATTTTTATATGCTTATTTAGAAAATTGTATTGAGGGTTTCACATTTGAAACATACATCAGTCATATCTGAACTATTATTTAAAATGACTTTGCATATAGAAAGTATGTTTGGTCATAAAATTTGCTTTTCTCATATATATTTATGCCATTATTTCTCTATTCCTTTACTTTCTATTTCTCTAGGAATTATCAGAGAAGTTATTATTGCCTATCATCTCTCATTTAACCACATATGATAATATACTTAGTTTTGGATACTACATTTTATATGTATTATAGTATGAACTTTTTCTATGCCATTGAAAAAGATTTAAAAGTATGTTTTAATGTTTGAATTGTTGTTGTTATTCAGTTGCCAAGTCATGTCTGACTCTTTGCGATCCCATGGACAGCAGTACACCAGGCCTCCCTGTCCCTCATCATCTCTTGGGATTTGCCCAAGTTCATATTCATTGAATCGGTGATGCTATTCAGTCATCTCATCCTCTGTAACCCTTTTCTCTGCCCTCTTTGAATAACCATTGCCTTATTGTTATTATTCTGTTTCAACTTTTAATATTATAAATAATGCTGAAAAAGCATCAAAAGCTTTGAATTTATGTCTGAAATCCAACCTGGAAACCAATCACAGGTTTTGATATGGTGGCCACATTTTTGTTATTTTTCAAATAGTCTCTCATTATAGTTTTGTTTTGAATCAGTGGTTATTCTGGAGAGTGTTAGAGTATTTTCAGTCACCATGATTTAATCTGTCTCCACTAAACATTTTCAAAAAAAGGATTTAAGCCTTCATGGATTGCGATTGAAAACGTGAACTGTACAGTTTCTGCTTTTAGGAATTGATTGGGGAGTGGGGAATTCTTTGAAGCTATATTTACCTAGATATCAAAGTCAAGAATCAAATAGGATTTTTGAAGTCCCCTGAGATAAAGAATTTTATTAAACTTTTTGAAGTTGCATCTGAAACCCTCTCCTGTTCTCCCTGCAACATGTCTAGCTGATAAAAAACTAGAGGTTTGGATACAATATGTCCTTTATGTATTATTCATTATGTTTATTTTATATTTTTTATATTTCTATTTAAAGGAAATTTTCTGGATTATCAGAGGATTTTTATTTATATTTGTAATGGTTTTCAAATATTTATATCTATTCTGTATGCTTTATTCTTGAAACCTTGGAATCCCTTGACAACACTCTATCATGCCTCTCCCCATTTGTGACGAGTTTTATGTTTCCTTTTCTCACTTATTCATTTATTATTGAGTACCTATCATGTGCTGACATCATGCTAAGTGCTTGAAATACAGTGGTTAGCAAAAGCTAACCCCTAAGCCCAGGGGGCTTGTCTCATTGAGTATAAGACATTTCTCAAATAAGTTGTCAATAATTGTGAATTTGCACCAATGATAATATTATAAAGAAAAAGTATATAGATAGTGATAACTCATAACTATTATTCTAGTTTTCTCTAAATGATGGAATTTCTGAGATCCCAATTGTTAGCCCTCTTCTCATGCTATGTATTCTTCTTGAAAGTGTGGTTTTAGCCGCTTTTTTCTTTCGCATGTATGTGTGGGTGAGACACATCTAGGACTCAGAGAGTAAACCCCATGCCAGAGCTCAGTGTGTCCCCTAAACTCTAACCTGTTTATTCTCTGCATCCTAGACATTGCCCTTGGATGTCTCACAGACACTAAAATTCAATATGGTCAAAACCTGGCACATCATCTTTCTTTTCTTCGCTACAAAGATTGTTTCTGTTTTCATACTCTGTTTTCTGTTAGCAATACTACCATGTATCCAGGGAAATTATTGAGTTTAATTTCTTTCTCTATCTTTAGGTCTCTTTCCCTAAGCTTCCTTCTCCTACAACTTGCATGTCATCTGAAATATCACTGACACTGTGATACTTAAGAATGTCAGCTCTGGAGTTAGAAAACCCTGGGTTCAAGTCTCAGCTCCATTGTTTACTAGCTATAGATTAATGTTAATTAACTGTACTGTTCCTCAGTTTCTAATTTGTAAAATTGGGATAATAATTGTACTTATCATATAAGATGTTAAAAAGATTAAGTGAGATAGGCATAATACATTTCACCTACCTTGCTAGTGTTATTATTGCTATTATTATTTAGAACTTGATTAAAGTGTTTCTGACTCTATACATCCTTTTCTGATATTTTCTGGCAGAATTGATACTTTTCCCCTTTGTATATTTCTGATACCATGTGGATACTTATATGTATAATACTTTATTTATTTCATTTGTTTATATACATGTCTTTCTGTCTTTCTAACTACATTTAGATAACTTTGAAGACAAGGCATATGTTTTTAAAATTTACATATATTCTAAGTGATAATAGTACTTAGTACCCAGTAAGAATATAATACATGTTCGTTCACAGGAAAAGAAACAGCATAAAAAACATTCTGAAATAGTGTGTACTGGGCCCTGTTCCTGGTAATCTCTGGTTTAGTGGGGATATTGCCCTGAGAAGTCTGATATTTTGAGAACTCAGACCTTGCAGGTCTGGAAATCCTCAACCGCAAGCTTGCAGGCAGTTTTCAGAATTTCTATGGACTGTTTTTGAAGGAAGTATCAGGTATATATTTTATTGAAGCTGTAATTAAAAATAATATTGAATGCATTTAATAGTGTAAAATTGCAGTACAGCATGTAGATTGAGAATTTTTAGTTAACCTTCATTTAAGAAATGTATTATTTATAGAAAAAGTAGAAATTTTTTCATTTTTTGAAAAACCACTGTCTTCTTCGATCAGTGACATAGATAAATTCTACCTACTACCTTTAGTGACCTGCACCTATCCTTGCAAATTTTTGGAACATAAACTAATTTTTCTTTTTCTATTCAGCATTATCATCAATTACTTTGATGCAGACATCTGTGACATGCCCATCAAATTTGGAGATAACATAAACTTGGGAAGAGTGGTGAATTTATTAAATTCCAAAAAGACCAACAGCTTAACAGGATTTAATATAACATTCTATCATAATATTGCTCAGATAACATGTGAACTTTTAGCTATATACATAAAACAAATTATATAAATAGCTCTAACTTAAAACTTAACTAAAATATCTAACTATGAATTTTGTTTTGTTTTGTTTTTTTTAAGCTGAATTTTCACCCAGGGAATAATGACCCAGAAAACTTCTCAGGTTATTTTGTTCTGGCTAAAAATGAAAACTCCCTCATTAAGCGAGTGGTGGTTGTGGAGGGGACAGGGGTTCACACTTGAGTTGTGAGTGTTGGGGTGCTGAAGAGCAGAGTGAAGTAGGATTATCTGGAATATTCATTTGTTTTTAGGAAGAACAGATTTCTGAATAAGTTGTTTTCACATTTCCTCTGTGATTAAGAAGGCTTGTCTGTGCCTGGTTTGGTGGGGGATTGGTGGATTGATTGATGGAGTTCTTTCATTCTCTTATTATCAAAGAATTTATTATGAGCCTACACAGCTAGAGACTAGGGGACAAAGTAGGATATGTTTCCTTCCAGAGAGGATCTGTATTGGTATAAACCTATTATAACAGAAACATGAAAGAAGTAGTTAATGGATTTGTCAATAATGGTTGACAAGAAAGACTGAAATAACAACTAATGTTAACTATTGATTTGATATTGATGTAGAAAGAAAATTGAATCTAAGATCATAAGTCTGACTTTGCCACTACTCTATTATGCGACTTAGTCATTCTGAGTCTGTTAAATGAGGATTAACTTTCATGTCCCTTATTTCTAGAACATTCAGTTACTTTATTAAAGTATTAATTCTGTCAAAGGACTTGCCAAACAATCCTTTTTCCAAATGGCTGATCTAATTTAGAACTGACCATCAAAATAACTCTATGGTATTGATTTTCTGTCTTATAAGCCTGATTCAGGTAGACTATTTTAGGCACAGACCATAGGAGGTGAAATGCTATTCACAATCTAGATGATTGTTCCATCTACTTGAAAATCATCAAGTTATTTATTTATCAATATTATCACAATTTTACCTGGCTTCCTAATATTCAAATTCTAGTTTTAAAAAGGACAGTGTATTTTGACAGAACATATCAAAAAAAGTAAAACAATTCAATGAAATAATAAGCAATAAATTATCTAGCTTAGTTACATAAAAGAATAAAGGGGAAAGAAGGTTGCAAACTAAGTACACAGTAGAAAATCTGTATTTTGAGGGTTTCAAAGAGACATTCTGAAATATGCAATATTTTTTGTTTATTAATTCAACAAATAATTGTTAACTGCCTAGTATTTACTGGCAAATAAGACATAGGATTTACAGTCTAATGGAATGGAAATATGCACAAATACATAGTTAGTTGATAAAGGGAAATATAAAGAAGTACAAGCAGAGAGAAAGGCGACTGAACCCAGACATGGACATGTGGACAGGTGGCCAGAGGACATAATGTCTCAAATGAGAAGGTATTAACAACAGAGAGTGTTGGGAGATATGGAAAAGGAGAATGTTATGAGAAAAGTTTTGTGTTTAGACCTTAAATACATTTTAAAAAGTTTTAATTGGAAGATAATTGTTTTAAAATGCTGTGTTAGTTTTTGCTATACAACCACGTGAATCAGTCTTATGTATACATATATCCCCTCCCTCTTGAGCTTCCCTCCCACTCTTCACCCCGCCATTCCACCCCTTTAGGTCATCACAGAGCACTAGACAGAGCTCCTTGTGCTATATAGCAGGTTCCCAGTAGTTATATATTTTACATATGATAGTATATATATGTCAGTGCTACTATCTCAATTTGTCCCATGCTCTTCTTCCCCTGCTGTGTCCACAAGTTCTTCCTGTACGTCTGAGTCTTTATTCCTGCCCTGCAATAGATTCATCAGTACTATTTTTCTAGATCCCATATATATGTGTTAATATATGATATTTTTCTCTTTCTGACTTATTTCACACTGTATAACAGGCTCTAGGTTTATCCACTTCGTTTCAACTGACTCAGATGTGTTTCTTTTAATGCCCAAGTAATATTCCATTGTGTATATGTACCACGACTTCTTTATCTATTCATTGGTTGATGGACATCTAGGTTGCTTCCAGGTCCTGGCTATTGTAAATAGTGCTGCAGTGAACATTAGGGTATGTGTGTCTTTTTGAATTATCATTAAACAAATAGGAATTTAATGGATTAATTTTAAATGTAATTAGTTTATTTTTCCAGCTTTATTGAGGTATGATTTACAAATAAAAACTGATAAAATGTGGTTTTGATATATGTATACATTGTGAAATGATACCACAATCAAGTTGATAAACATATGCATCACCTCACGTACTTACATTTTGTGTATGTGTATATATACACATATTTTAAGTACAAAATACATTAACTATGGTCACTATGCTGTACATTAGTTTCCAGAGTTTATTCATCTTGTAACTCGAAGTTTGCACCCTTCCACCATTAGCTCCACTTTTTCCCTATCTATTTGTCCCTGTCCCAATCCCCAGCCTCTGGTAGCCTCTATTCTACTGTCTGTCACTGTGAGTTGAAACTTTTTTTAAAAGATTCTGTATGTAAGTGAGATCATGCATCATTTGTCTTTCTGTGACTGGCTTGCTTTGCTTAGCATAACATTCTCCATTTTAATCGTTGTAGCCACATATGAAAGGATTTCCTCTTTTTAAATTGTGATATAATTGACATATAATATTATATTAATTTTCAAGTATACAACATAGTGATTAAATATTCATATGAACCGTGAAATGATCACCACAATAAGGAGAACAAGGTTTAATCCCTGGTTCAAGAAGATCCCCTGGAGAAGGAAATGGCAGCCCACTCCGGTTTTGTTGTCTGGAAAATCCAAGCCCCCATGGACAGAAGAGCCTGATGGGCTACGGTCCATGGGGTCACAAAGAGTTGGACACGACTGAGCAACTAACACTTTCCACTGTATAATTAACATATAATATTGCATTAGTTTTCAGGTGTATAACATAGTGATTAAATGTATATGAACTTGAAATGATCACAATAAGTCTAGTTCACACCCATCAGCACAATTTGTAATTTTTTTTCTTGTCATGAGAAGTTTTAAGATTTACTCTCTTAGCAGCTTTCAAATATGTGTTGTTAACGATAGTCACTATATTGTGTATAATGTCTCATGACTTATTTTATAGCTTTAAGTTTGTACTTTTGAACCCCCTTCACCCATTTTACCCACCTCCTACCCTCTACCTATGTATTCTCTGTATCTACGAACTCTTCTTTTTTTTGTTTTTGTTTTAGATTCAACATGTAAGTGAGATCGTATGGTATTTGTCTTTCTTTGTCTGACTTATTTCACTCAGTAAAATGCCCTCAAGGTCATCCATGTTATTGCAAATGGCAAGATTTTCTTCTTTTTTAGGGCTGAATAATATTTCTGCATGCACACACTCGTGTGTGTGTGTAGTGCATTTTCTTTATCCATTCATCTATCAATGGATTTCTAGGTTGTTTCCACATCTTGCTTACTGTGAATAATACTGTAATGAATATGGAAGTGTAGATACCTCTTCTAAGTAGTCATTTTATATCATTTTGAAGTGTACCTAGAAGTGGGATTGCTAGATTGTATAGTAGTTATTATTCAATTTTTTGAGGACCCACCATATTGTTTTTCTTACTGGCTGTACCAATTTACATTTCTACCAACAGTGCTCAAATGTTCCCTTTTCTCTATACCAGCATATGTGTCATTTGTCTTTTTTTTAATAGCTATTCTTACAGATAGGAGGTCATACCTCATTATGGTTTTGATTTCAGTTTTTCTGATGATTTGTGATATTGAGCACCTTTTCATATATCTGTTGACCATTTGTATGTTTTCTCTGGAAAAATCTTTTCAGGTTGTTTACCCATTTAAAAAATCTGGGCTTTCTATTGCTATTGACTAGTATGAGTTCTTCATATATTTTGGATAGTTATCAGATACATAACTTGCCAGTATTTTCTCCCATTCTGTAGGTTACCTTTTTGTTTTGTTGACTGTTTACTGTCCAGAAGGTTTTAAGTTTGATATAGTGTTACTTGTTTATTTGTACTTCTTTTGCCTAGGCTTTGGTGTCATATCCAAGAATTATAAAGAATATCAAGAAACTTTTCCTCTGTGTTTTCTTATAGGACTTTCACCAGTTCAGGCCTTATATTAAGTCTTTAATCTATTGGACTGGCCAAATGCAAATATTCTGCCAGAATAAGAAAGATTACATATTTGCCCAAGGACTCAAATATAGTAAATGGTTAGTAATGGTTGAGGTAGAATTCATATCTAGCTCTATATGACTCCATATTCTCTTTTCAATTGATTCACTGCCTCTCTTACTATTATGACAAGGCTTTTCAAAGTGTGTCTTGATGAGCAAGCACATTCTGCTTAGATATAAGGTGACCTATAAATAGAAATTTACTGAGTGAGTGATAATGTAGCTTTTATTAATTTGGTAACCAGAAAATGTTTTGCTAGGCAAAGAAAAATGAAGAGGCAAATTGGTGACTTGAATTCTCCAAATCATTAACCAAAAACAGAGTCCTTAGCTACCATTGATTTTTTCCTTTCTTGTTTAGACTGCTTTTGTTTGATTGTACTTGGGCCTGATGGTAGATAAGTAAATTATACTTGGGCAGGGATTTTTACCTGGGTAAACCTTAAACCTGTTGACTTAATTACTCCAATGTGACTATTTTTCTTCCCTTCTCTTTCTTTCTTCATATTGTCATCATGTATGGTTGTACTTATAAAATTTTTTATTTTCGTTTAAAGTATACTCAAGTAGATGTTCAAAATGAAGTTCTTTAACAAAACTTTTGAGTTCTTCTTAACTTTTGTATATCAACAGATTTGTTTGAATAGTAAGAAGAGCATCTACTAACACTGTGACTCTTTTGGGGTATGGTAGATAAATACATAAGATTCTTTTTTTATTTTTAAATATTGTACTTACTTATACACTCAGATTAAAGCACCCATTTAAAGCTCTCTTTACATAGAGACTGAACATATAATAATTTTTATGGTCTGAATATTTGTGTCCTTCTCAAATTCTTGTGTTGAAACCCCAAGGCCAGTGTGATGGTAAAGATGAGGACTTTGAAAGGTAATTAGGATTGTTAGGTCATGAAAGTGAGTTCTCATGTTGAAATAAGTGTCCTTATAAGAAGGGACACTAGAGAACATGTTTTCTCTGTCCTTAAAGGAGGTTATGAGAGCACACAGGGAGATTGTAGCCCCCTAGAAGTCAAGAGAAGGGGCTTCAGAATGAAACCTGTCTTGCAGGCATCTTGATTTTGGATTCACAGTCTTCAGAACTGTGGGAAATAAATTTCTGTTGTTTAAAGCACCCATTCTCTAGTATTTTGTTACAGCAGCCCAAACTGATCAATAGAATGTTGTCACACAGATCTTATGAGAGCTAAACTTAATATTTAAGACTTTGAGGTAGTTACTTATTTAAAATACCTACATTTAGATAAAAACTTGTTATTTCTCACAATCTAAGAAAGATTGTAACAGATCCATTGTCACTGTATAGATTAGATATTACCAAATTCATTACTTATCTGAATAGTAATTGCCAGCCTTCCTCTCCATTATCTGTCTTATTTCTTTACCAGCCCTTTTTCCTTTTCTGACTTTGTGTTCATAATGAGAAATGTTAGCAATAATAGCTTTAATAATGGCAACATGTCTTGAATTTTTATAGCACATTTCCTCTGAGAGGTTTAAAGTGATTCAGATAAATTTCCTAGGTTTCACTGGCAATCTTCCAATGAATTAGCACATCAGAATGAATGCAACCTCAGCTTCACAGCTATCTGTGTCGTCCTCTGTCCTCTTCTTTACTGCTTGTATCTTATGCGACTCTACTCTTTCTCATCCTATCTCCAGTCACAGGAGCCTCTTACCATTCTCTTAAGTATGAGTGGAATTTGTGTATGTTGCTTTTCACTCCTGCTGCCCCATGCACAACTTGGGGGTTAGCAATGCTTTGGACTAAAGAATATACACTGGAAATGAAAAGCAAGGAGCTTGCTGGAAGCAACACTTAACAGAAGTGCCAATTCTGTTTAAAAGAAATGTAACCACTTTCACCTTCAGTTCAGTTCAGTTCAGTCGCTGAGTCGTGTCCGACTCTTTGCGACCCCATGAATCGCAGCACGCCAAGCCTCCCTGTCCATCACCAACTGCCAGAGTTCACTCAAACCTACGTCCATCGAGTCGGTGATGCCATCCAGCCATCTCATCCTCTGTCGTCCCCTTCTCCTCCTGCCCCCAATCCCTCCCAGCATCAGAGTCTTTTCCAATGAGTCAACTCATTGCATGAGGTGGCCAGAGTATTGGAATCAGCTTTAGCATCATTCCTTCCAAAGAACACCCAGGACTGATCTCCTTTAGAATGGACCTTAACTCTTAACAAATGGCAATTTTCACATCTAGGCAAGAATAGGAAAGAATCGGATTAACTAAAACCTAACATAAAATATTCAATTTTGAATGAGTAGGATAAGAACACTGAAGTAAACAGTAAAGGCTGAGAGATGCAGGGTAACACTTCTTGAATGCTAAGGGCATTTAATTAAATAACATCTCAGTGTTTTATTTGCTAATAGCTAGTCACTGGTGTCAGTGCTGAACAGAAGTTTATGAGCCTTGGGGAGGACATTGGAGCAATATAGACTGAGAAAAGGAAGAGGAATTCTTGGATACAGACATTATTTTTTCTTCTCATTATCTTTATTCTAATAACTTTTAGTTCTTATATTTAAAGACATATATAAAAGTGAAAGAATCTCAATTCAACTATACTTTTATGTCTCAAAATCTTAAATGCATACTGGAAAAACCAAATATGCAAAATAAATAAAAAATCATGAGAATAGACATATTTTAGTCAGTTTTATGAAAAATTTGTAATATGATTAAGAAATGATAAAGTAATTCATTGTTATGAAAGAATAAGTATAAAACATCTATATTTAATTCACTTGTGAAATGCTCAGTAGTTTTGAATGCTCTTCTACAATGAAAGTTAGATATAATTTTCCTATGATGCTTTAGTAACTTCTCATTCTTAATTTTTATAACCAGGTTTTTGTGTAAATATACTGTAGTTTTCTGTAATTAAGGTATATATCAGAACATTATAAAATGCTGAACATTTAGGTTACTCTAAAGATTTGTGTAAATAAACATTTTTAAAATTACATATAAAAATTATAATATATGTTAGGCATAATATAGCTTAGGCATAATATTATATATTACAGTATTGTATGTGTACATTTTTTTCTAGAGAATAAAGCCCTGCAATCAATGAAAACCATGTAGTATATATCCTCTAAAATTCGAAAGCTGATTGAAATATTGTAACTTTTCTAAGTACACAAATCAATTACACCCTTATGTCTAATCATTTCATTTTGACTGGGGATGTTAATTCCTTTGTTGCATCTCTCTGATAATGCCTCAATTCAGTCCATGTGCTGGTGGGTTTATTATGTCAACTTGGCTAGGCTGTAGTCCTGTTATTCATTCAAACACTAATTTCGGTGGTGTTGTGAAGGTACCTTGTAGATGTGATTAACATTCATAATCAATTGAGTAGGGAAGACTATCCTAGGTAATCAAGGTGGTCTGCTGTAATCAACTGAGAGGCTTTAAGAGCAGTACTGAGGTTTTTTGAAAGAAGAAATTCTGCTGGTATATAGCAACTTTAACTCATGCCTCAATTTCTAGCCTCTCCTTCCTTATAACAGTATACCCTATAGATTTTAGACTTGCCTACTCAGCCTCTCAAATTCCATAAAACAATTTTTTACAATAAATCCATCAATATATATCCCCTACTTGTTTTGTTTCTCTGGTTGAACTCTGTTACAACCTATAATGGTCAACTTTGACCTCTACCTGCCTTTTTTTCAAACAGTTTCATCCAAACCATCTTTTAGAAATCACTATAAAGAATTACTCAGTTGTTGGTAAGAGAATTACAAGAACAACCTCATGATTTTAATATAAAGTCTCCATAAATTGTCCTTGCTTTATACCAACATTTACTTCGTGTGCCATTGCAACTTGCAGCCCTTTTTGTCGCATTCTTCTTTCTATTTACTGACCAAAATGGCCTTAATTTCCCCCTCAACTTGACTGAACTTTAGTTAGGTTTCTTTCTATCAGCTCCTGACCTCCCTTTTCATAGAACTTTTACTCTAGAAAGCTTGCAGTTATAAATTATTTTGTTCCTTTGAGGTGTAAATCTTCTCCCAGCCTCTTTCCAGTTTTGGAACCCAGGAGTATCTTTCTTAAGGAGCCATCCCTCTGAAAAGTAATCATCAATGTTAGATGATGATCTATCTCTAAGTCTGTGTGGGAGGGTAAGAGCTTAACTTCTACAGTCAGTCAGCACATGATAAATATAGGTAAATTCCACTGTGGTGGAGTCAGGATGTTGAGAACAAGGGAAGAAGAACTAGAAATGGGACCTATGACAAGGCAGTAGTTGGATCCAAAGCAATTTTTTGGGGGGGGGGGTGTCTATTTTCTTGCATAAAGATACAGGCACCATGAACAGTCCATTGTCTCTTTTCCTTCCAGGACATTCCCAGTGAGTCCTACCTCTTGGAGTCTATCTGGAGAAAGACTGATGCTACAATTAATTGTTTGGTGCTGAGTTGATAGGGTCCTAAATTTGTTGGAAAGAAATAGCCAAATTATTTTCATTTGTATGTGTATGTAATGGATCTCTTATGAAAATGAAGCCTCAGATATGTAGCATTTTACTTAATGTTATGGAATATTTTCCACATAATAAGAGCAAATTTATAAGTCATAGAAAATTAGAGTATTTTCACTAATAAGAATCTCTAAAGTATTTGGGCAATTGTCTTCCTGTAGTACCTAAGCTTGATGAACAGTATCATCAGCAAGTTTACATATAATCTCCTGAGTATGCTGTTGCTCTGCATGTATTAGTCTCTTCAAAGACGCTCTCAAAACTTTTCCATAGTTGTTTAATTTCAAAATGTTATAAAGCAAACCCCTGACATGCTGACAACAGTGTCGATACTAATGAAATATTTTTGTTGGTTTTTGCCAAAATGCTTAGGTAACCTTTACTGTCTGCCTCAAGCTTGCTGGAGAATGCAATGTTTTCTCAGAGTCTTATCGGGCTTCCAACAGGGCAAACCATTTCTTTCTAGAGTGCTGAGAGAACTGTAGTACCAGTGGGAAGAGTATGTGGGTTAGTAGGTATTATAGGACTGCTTCCTATAACAAACTCAGAGATCAGGAAGTTTTGGGAAATGGACCCTGGAAATAACACCTTTTGTGAAGGGAGGGAAACAAGAAAGAGTGACCAGGATTTCAGTGCAGTGGTGACAAGTGGTCTCAGCCTTTTCTGCAGGGAGCTCTGACCTGGAACACCCTTCTGAACTCCCCATCGGGAGCTAGCCCCATAAAGGCAGCCATGCCTGGCATGTGGAGGCATTGCAATCAGCATTACCACTTTCAGTTACAAAGATACCCCAAAGGACAGTTTTCTCAATAATTGTTTAAATAAATTTAACCAGGTCCTATTTTTTTCCTCCTTAAAAAGATAAATATTATGCCAATACAGTCTAAGTGCTAGAAAGCAGTTAATGGTATTTCAAATTCTGTTCCGATCTAATTCAATTCCAGTTAAAGAAATTTGATCTGGAGAGCACTGATTCCTCTATCTAGTAATCTCTTTAAAAATTACTTGAAATTGAGGTGATTTATAAACAGGAAGATTCTATGTCTTCCATATTCCTTGGCGTCATTGTCAGTACACACTGAGAGAGTAGAGAGACTATCTTTGGATTATCTGTGCTTTTCTATCTAATCTTGAGATACTGTATTCATGAAAAAAAAATGAGAGAAAAAGTGTGAAAATGAAAATTTCTTAAGATACTTCAAAGATTTATAGCTCTTTTCTGTTTAAATATATTCTCCAGTAAATACTTTTTCCTGTTTTTATGTATACATATACATAATGTAAGCAATGAAAATATAAGAGAAATAACTTGATGTCATGCTGCCAATTCAGGAAGTTTATTAATTAGTTTCAAGTTTAAAAATACATAAATAATGTTTTATAGTTTATGACATGGTGCTAGCCAGACGAAGAGCTTTGATATTTTATAGTTTTGGAACAATTTTACCCTTATGGTATTTTCAATTTTTAACTTGTTAGTTTAGTAATGAGTAGGTGGCAATGGCACCCCACTCCACTCTTGCCTGGAAAATCCCATGGACGGAGGAGCCTGGTGGGCTGCCATCTATGGGGTCACACAGAGTCGGACATGACTGAAGCAACTTAGCAGCAGCAGCAGCAGCAGCAGCAGCAGCAGCAGCAGTAGCAGGTGTCAAGTATGATAGACCCAGGAACAAAAACTGCATTTTCAAAGACCCTGTAGGGTAGTGGGACAATGGATAAGAAAGAGATTTACAATATGGTGTGATAAGTGCTTAAGGACATTTATTTCCCAATTTTCCCCATATTATAAATGATGTAGAAAGAAAATAAGTGTGGCTTAGGAAAAAGACTGATATTTTTGTCTGGTTCTAATCCTGATTCTCTTACTAGTTAATAAAATATTCTTGCAACATTTAAGGAATCTTGTTCATGAATAAGGTGAGGATAACCACCATAAAATTAGATGGTCTATTTACAATTTTTCAAGTGTAAACGTTATAGGTAAGTTGACATTAATGTCATAGGTGAAACCTTGAAAACTGTAGTGAGATTTTAAGAATGTACACACCATAGAAAGTATAATGCAAGTTACATATCAGTTTTTACAAATATTTTAAAATAGTGTTGTACAATTTTTGAACATTGACATATAATTAATTGCAGTTTAAAGTACTCAACAAAACCTTAAAATCCATCAACAATCTTCAGGCCTGCTGAGTGCTTCTGAAGTCTCCAGCAGTTTTGCTTAAATGAAATAGAAAGTTAAAAATGAAAGAGTTTTTATCTCTAAGAATCAAGGTTAGCTATGAATTCAACCTTGGCCTAGTCCATTCTAGGTCCCACAAATAGAAGGTTGCCTACTTCCACCTTTGCTGAGCAAAATGTTTTTTCCTAAGGTATAGACTCACCTGTGTCCGAGTTTCCAGCAGAGGCGTGGGTCAGTGGTGGACTACTGCAGGGTTGGAGGCACTTAGTGGGGCATACCTGCACAGGACCTTTTGAAGGGGGTCACCATTATTTTCATTACTTCCACTTTAGTTTGGCTTCAGGTCAAACAACAGGGAGGGAACACAACCCAGCTCATCAATAGAAAACTGGATTAAATATTTACTGATCATGGCCCTGCCCATCAGAAGAAGACCCAATTTCCTCCTCAGTCAGTCTCTCCCATCAGGAAGATTCCATAAGCCAGCTATCCTGATCCATCAGAGGGTAGACAGAATGAAAACCAAAATCACAGAAAACTAACCAAAGTGATCACATGAACCACAGCCTTGTCTAACTCAATGAAACTATGAGTCATGCATTGAAGGGCCACCCAAGACTGACGTGTCATGGTGGAGAGTTCTACGAAACGTGGTCCATTGAAGAAGGGAAAGGCAAACAACTTCAGTATTCCTGGCTCGAGAGCCCCATGAACAGTATGAAAAGGCAAAAAGGTAGGACACTGAAAGATGAACTCCCCAGGTCAGTAGGTACCCAATATGCTACTGGAGATTGATGGAGAAATAACTCCAGAAAGAATGAAGAGACAGAGCCAAAGCAAAAACAACACGCAGTTGTGGATGTGACTGGTGATGGAAGTAAAGTCCGATGCTGTAAAGAGCAATATTGCATAGGAACCTGGAATGTTAGGTCCATGAATCAAGGCAAATTGGAAGTGGTCTAAAGGAGATGGCAAGAGGGAACATCAACATTTTAGGAAGGAGCAAATTAAAATGGAGTGGAATGGGTGAATTTAACTCAGATGACCATTATATCGACTACTGTGGGCAAGAATCCCTTAGAAGAAATGGAGTGGCCATCATAGTCAACAAGAGTCCAAAATGCAGTACTTGGATGCAATCTCAAAAATGACAGAATGATCTCTGTTCGTTTCCAAGGCAAACCATTCAATATACAGTAATCCAAGTCTATACCTCAAGCAGTAGTGCTGAAGAAGCTGAAGTTGAACAGTTCTATGAAGACCTACAAGACCTTCTAGAACTAACACCCAACGAAGATGTCCGTTTCATTATGGGGGCCTGGAATGCAAAAGTGAGAAGTCAAGAGATACCTGGAGTAAGAGGCAAATTCGGTCTTAGAGTACAAAACGAAGCAGGGCAAAGGCTAACAGAGTTTTGCCAAGAGAACGTACTGGTCACAGCAAACAACCTCTCTTCCAGCAACACAAGAAAGATGCTATGCATGGACATCATGAAATGGTCAATACTGAAATCAGATCGATTATATTATTTGCAGCCAAAGATGGAGAAGCTCTATAGAGTCAGCAAAAACAAGACCAGGATCTGACTGTGGCTCAGACCATGAACTCCCCACTTTGCCAAATTCAGACTTAAATTGAAGAAAGTAGGGAGAAACCACCAGACCTTCAGGTATGACCTAAATCAAAGCCCTTACGACTATTCAGTGGAAGTGACAAATAGATTCAAGGGAGTATATCTGATAGACAGAGTGCCTGAAGAACTATGGATGGTGGTTTGTGACATTGTACAGGAGGTGGTGATCAAGACCATCCCCAAGAAGAAGAAATGCAACAAGGCCAAATGGTTGTCTGAGGAGGCCTTACAAATAGCTGAGAAAAGAAGAGAAGTGAAAGGCAAAGGAGAAAAGGAAAGATACACCTATTTGAATGCAGAGTTCCAAAGAATAGCAAGGAGAGGTAAGAAAGCCTTCCTCAGTGATCAAAGCAAAGAAATAGAGGAAAATAATAGGATGTGAAAGACTAGAGATCTCTTCAGGAAAATTAGAGATACCAAAGGAACATTTCATGCAAAGATGAGCACAATCAAGGACAGAAATGATATGGACTTAACAGAAGCAGAAGATACTAAGAAGAGGTGGCAAGAATACACAGAAGAACTATACAAAAAGATCTTCACGACCCAGATAACCACGATGGTGTGATCACTCACCTAGAGCCAGACATCCTGCAATGCGAAGTCAAGTGGACCTTAGGAGCATCACTATGAACAAAGCTAGTGGAGGTGATGGAATTCCAGTTGAGCTATTTCAAATCCTGAAAGATGATGCTGTGAAAGTGCTTCACTCAATATGCCAGCAAATTTGGAAAACTCAGCAGTGGCCACAGGACTGGAAAAGGTCAGTTTTCATACCAATCCCTAAGAAAGGCAGTGCCAAAGAATGTTCAAACTACCACATAGTTGCACTTATCTCACATGCTAGTGAAGTAATGCTCAAAATTCTGCAAGCCAGGCTTCAACAGTTTTGAACCATATACTATCAGATGTTCAAGCTGGATTTAGATAAGGCAGAGGAACCAGAGAACAAATTGCCAACACCCATTGGATCATCAGAGAAGCATGAGAGTTCCAGAAAAACATCTACTTCTGCATTATTGACTATGCCAAAACCTTTGTGGATCACAAGACTGTGTGGATCACAACAAACTGTGGAAAATTCTTATAGAGATGGGAATACCAGACCACCTGACCTGCCTCCTGAGAAATCTATAAGGAGGTAAAGAAGCAACAGTTAGAACTGTATATGGAGCAACAGTTAGAACTGTATTTGGAACAACAGTTGGTTCCAAATCGTGAAAGAAGTACATCACAGCTGTATATTGTCACCCTGTGCATGCATTGGAGAAGGAAATGGCAACCCACTCCAGTATTCTTGCCTGGAGAATCCCAGGGAAGGTGGAGCCTGGTGGGCTGCCATCTATGGGGTTACACAGAGTCAGACACAACTGAAGTGACTTAGCAGTGGCTGCAGCAGCATATTTAACTTATATGCAGAGTATATCATGCAAAATGCCAGGCTGGATGATGCACAAGCTGGAATCAAGACTGTTAGAAATATCAATAACCTCAGATTTGCAGAAAGAGGAGAAGATCTAAAGAACCTCTTGATGGAAGTGAAAGAGGAGAGTGAAAAAGTTGGCTTAGAACTCAACATTCAGAAAACTAAGATCATGCATCAGGTCAAATCCCTTTATGGCAAATAGATGGGCAACAATGGAAACCATGAGAGACTACATTTTTGGGCTCCAATATCACTGCAGATTGTGACTGCAGCCATGAAATTAAAAGATGCTTGCTCCTTGAAAGAAAAGGTATAACCAACCTACAGAACATATTAAAAGGCAGGGACATTACTTTGCCTATAAAGTTCCATCTAGTCAAAGCTATAGTTTTTCCAGTAGTCATGTATGGATGTGAGAGTTGGACTATAAAGAAAGCTGAGCACCAAAGAATCGATGCTTTTGAACTGTGGTGTCAGAGAAGACTCTTGATAATCCCTGGGAGTACAAGGAGATCCAACCAGTCCATCCTAAAGGAAATAAGTCCTGACTGTTCATTGGAAGGACTGATGCTGAAGCTGAAACTCCAATACTTTGATGAGAAGAACTGACTCATTGGCAAAAACCCTGATTCTGGGAAAGATTGATGGCAGAAGGAGAAGAGGATGACAGAGGATGAGATGGTTGGATGGCATCACCAACTCAATGGACATGATTTTGAGTAAGCTCCAGGAGTTGGTAATGGACAGGGAAGCCTGGTATGCTGTGGTCCATTGGGTTGCAAAGAGTCAGACCCAACTGAGCGACTGAACTGAACTGAATGGAAGGAACTGTATCTTAAGATTACATGAAACTCATGTAATTCTTATTTTGTTTATATTTCTAGTGAATTATACTAACAAATATTTATTGAATGAGTTAATATTCAGGATTTGGGGAGATCCATTGGAGAAGGAAATGGCAACCCACTCCAGTATTCTTGTCTGGTAAATCCCATGGCAGAGGAGCCTGGTGGCCTCAGTCCATGGGGTTGTAAAGAGTTGGACATTACTGAGCACATGCACACAATAGAATAGAATGAAGAAATGATATGCATGCACAAGATTACAAGTATCTTAAATTTGTAATTTAATAGAAAATATTGGGTGCAGACGAAAAGAGTGTAGATGAAACTATATTACCAAATGCAAAGATAGAACACTCAGAAAATCAAACATGCCTCGCAGTTTCTGGATTGTGATAAACTGATGGTATTTGCAGGGAAAAGATTCTTAAGTGAAAATGTGTAATGAACTTCATAGGCGTTCTTCCAAAGGTCAGAGATAATAAAACTTCTTGGATCATTTCACTGAAAGTGCTTAAGTGTAATGGATTGGTTGCTTTGGATGATAACTGTTTTTACTGAAGAATATCTGTGTGTGTGTGTGTGTGTGTGTGTGTGTGTGTGTGAACGAGAAAGTATATCTCTGAATGAAATTAGGTGATTAATGCATCTTTTGAGAATTTGTATTCTATGCTTACTGATATTTTGTTTGAGTATTGTAGAAATAAAACTAACTCTTTGATCATCTCAGAAGGGAAATTGTGAAATAGTTTTCTTTTCCCTCTTCCTTAACTCAGTGTTTGATTGGTCATTAGAACATGCTGAGCTTCTTCTATATCCATCTGCTCTCCTCAATTGCCAACTCTGCCTTCAGTTTGGAGCTTATGAACTTTACTAGGTACTGGAATAGCTTACTCCTAACTAGGTCTCTTGTCTCTTGTGTTCTTCTTCCACTTGATCTTTCATATTGCCCATGAGTTCTTTGGAAAAGAAAGGTCTGATCCAATTATTAAAACAGATAACTTAGATGGCTCCCCATGGCTGACAGTTATAAATTCCTCTAAGAAGCAGCCTTTGACTATGTTTGTTATAAATGTTACATGCTCTTAAACATTTTTTCCCTTCTAATACTGTTTTTTTTAAATTAATTTTTTTGTTAATTTATTTTTTATTGAAGGATGATTGCTTCACAGAATTTTGCTGTTTTCTGTTAAACCTAACATGAATCAGCCGTAGGTATACATATATTCCCTCCCTTTTGAAACTCCCTTCATCTCCCTCCCCATTCCACCTCTCTAGGTTGATATAGAGCCCCTGTTTGAGTTTCCTGAGCCATACAGCAAATTCTTGCACTGTTGGTGGGAATGTAAATTGATATAGCCACTATGGAAGATGGTATGGAGATTCCTTAAAAATTTTTGTGTTTTCCTTGTCATAAGATCTTAACCAAAATGTGTTGAAAATCTTGATTTAATTATTGACCTACTGTGCTTACATTACTTTGCCGACTAAGGTCCGTCTAGTCAAGGCTATGGTTTTCCCAGTGGTCATGTATGGATGTGAGAGTTGGACTGTGAAGAAGGCTGAGCACTGAAGAGTTGATGCTTTTGAACTGTGGTGTTGGAGAAGACTCTTGAGAGTCCCTTGGACTGCAAGGAGATCCAACCAGTCCATTCTGAAGGAGATGAGCCCTGGGATTTCTTTGGAAGGAATGATGCTAAAGCTGAAACTCCAGTACTTTGGCCACCTCATGCGAAGAGTTGACTCATTGGAAAAGACTCTGATGCTGGGAGGGATTGGGGGCAGAAGGAGAAGGGGAAGACCGAGGATGAGATGGCTGGATGGCATCACCGACTCGATGGACATGAGTCTGAGTGAACTCCGGGAGTTGGTGATGGACAGGGAGGCCTGGCATGCTGCGATTCATGGGGTCGCAAAGAGTTGGTCGCGACTGAGCGACTGAACCTAACTGAACTGAACTATGCTTACATGGTCAGACTTGTTTACAGTTGTATCAGTCTTTCTGATGGTCACTGCTATATAGGAGGTGCTCATTAAGTATGAAAGTTAAGTGCTGGAACATTTGGGCCTTAATTAGGTTTAGCTTTATACTTCTTGCCCTTCTTATGCATACTTCAGTACATCTGTTCTCAACACTTCCCCAAAACTCGTGGTTTTTCACCTTGGTACTGTCTCTATGTACTGTTGCCTTCTCATACATAGCAAAATCTTACCTGTTTTTTTAAGACAGGCTTTTAATTCCACATTATCTTTGAAGACTTCTCTCATCTTGTTGGGTTATTTATTTCCTTTTTCGGTAATCCAATTGCATGCTCTTTTGGACCTCTTTGGCACTAAACTCTTCCTGCTTGGGAATGCATTTAGTTTCTAATCTCTTATTTCTTCTACTTTGAAAGTGTCTTGAGGGCACAGGTAACTTTAACTCATCTTAACTGCCTCCAAAGCATAGATGAGAAAAACACTAACTTCATGAGGAAGGTGCTAAGTTTTTATTAAATAGAGGTTTGATAAATTAGTATTTTTCTAAAAATATTCTTCTGAACTCTTATTTCTGTAAGGTGTCAGAGATACTATATTAGATGAGTTCTTTGACCAAATAGGCTTGGAAAATACTGAGTTAAACAGAGTTAAACACACTTTCAGAAAATCCGAGATGCTCATTGGAGCTTTAAATGCTAATTTATTTTTTTAAAGAAATATTTTACCTAGCATTTCTGAACTTACCTGGCCACAGACTCTTCATTCACAGATTGAGGTGCTACTGGCTGGTTCCTGTCTTAGAGGTGAGAACAGTTCCAAATTCCAGACTATATAGCCTAGGAGTTAACTAGATTAGAGATTAAATCTATAACAGAATTTGGCACCTGAAGGGGCTCTGATCTTCCTGCAGCTGCAGCCATGACTTTTGACCTGCAGGAAACATCTTAAGGATACTCAGCAGGTCAAGCATTGTTACAAGATTTTTTTTTTTTTTTAACATTCTGAATGTCTAACTTGCAGTTATGTATTATAGAATGTCTCAATATTATACAATTTTTCTTTGTATAGGATATTATATGAACAGTCTCTCACCTGTTATATCATTTTGCCTAACATATGTATATATGTGTATATATATATATATATATATATATATATATATATAAACATATATCTATAGCATGTGGAAATCCTGAAGAACAATTTTATAGGTGCACAGTTACTTGGGCTTTAGATAAAAAGGATTGAAACTCATTGTTCAGAGTCAAAATGGAAGGTGATTTGATAAATTGTTTTTTTTTTTTTAAAGGGATTAGTTCTCCAGTTTTAATACCCCCATCAGTAACATGCATTAGGACCTCCCCTGATAGATCACGTATGATCTCATTAGTTTTTTATCATTAACATATGCTCAAGTTTCACTTGGAATCTGTACTTGGACACAATGGAAACAGTTGCCCTGGAAAAATATGCTTCAGTTTCTGTATGTCATTCTTTTCATGTCAAGTACAACCTTTTAAAGAACTGAGCTGTATCCTTTGTTTCCTTTGTATTTTCCTTTCACTTGAATACTGTGCTGTGTACCCAGCAGGTACTTCAAAGGTATTGTTAGGCTGACTCTCTCACAGTCAATACCTTCATTAAGTTTTACATGAGAGAACATCTTGATGATAAGCTAGGGTAGAGTGTAGGGGTGGTGGTGGGCAGAAGCACCAGCCCCCTGGAGACTAGGAACAGTATTCAAAAGACCTTGATGAGCAAGAAACAAATATAAGGACGTTTACTAGTACACTCAAAGGACAAAAACCACTTTGTACAAATGTAAAGTGAGTAATGAGCTATATCCAAATATCTCAGAAAAACATCTAAAAGTCATAATGAATTACAGGAGTCTCCATGAGTCAACAACATGGTGCCTTTTAAAAATAGAGCATTTTCCCGAGGATTTGTTAAAAACGAGTATAGTAGGCAACATTTAGGCTTGATGTCTATCTCATAAAATGGCATAATTCCATGAGGTAGCTTGGAAGATATGTTGTAAGCTAAAGAAGTAAAAACTCAATCGATATTTTAATTTTGAGAGTCTTCCTTGAAAGATTCTTGAAAATACTGTGCCCATTAAGTCCCTTTATAAATAATGGCAGCATTCATCCACAAGCCAAGATCTCAGATTCCCAAGTGCATTGGTTATAGTGCAGATGAAGTATCCATTGTATTTTTAACCATAATAAAGTGACAGTCACTACAGAGAGGAAACATTGCTTTGTGAAGAAGAGTGACTATTTCCTATCTTTGTAATACCTCTGGTAGTGTTAAGAACAGTAATATATTCCCATACTATCAACCTGTATGCAGCTATGATGCTAAATATTCATTAACTTCAGTTATACATGCTATGGGATTTCAAAGATGTGTAACAATTAAAAAATTAATGTACCTCTTTTGGAAAATTTATGTTGAATATTAAATACAATATGAAATGAAATAAAATATTTTTTCTCTGTCATTAACTTATTAAAACTATTATCTAACTTAGTTAATAATTTTAAATAAATTATGGCACTGGTAAAAATTAAAACAAGCACAGAGTTTTATCATAGTTTACAATAGGCTGTAAAAGCACTCACTTTGTCATCAGATAGGTTTCATTAATGGGGAATGTATATATCAAATAAACTCTGAAGCTGAAGAGTAGAAATTCCTTGTTTTATACAAGCCAGCCAAAAAATATAGAGAGGTTTTGGACAGTATACTTGATACACAAATAAGAATTATCAACCCAGCTTTGCACTTCATAAAAAAATAATACACATTTTCAAATTGTACCTTTATAAGAATAAGACATTATGCTGAGAGAAGCCCAAAAGCCCAAAAAGAAACCCACATCAGTCCAGCCACCCTAATTTACCAGTTATAAAAGTAAACCATCTTGAAAGGGGATCTTCCAACAGTCCGTTGAGCTGCCTACTGCATGTTAGTTTCTCTGGAAGCAAGCACTGAGATGGCGCTGTTGATATAAATAGTTAGTAGACTTCAATGTCTGTGTAAGGAGGGCCAACAGCAGGATTGGCAGAGAAAGAATCTTAACTTCAATGAAAGTCTTTACCAACCTGTTGTGAAGGTCTGCAGTAAATTTTGCCCATCAGATTTGGTCCTGGTCAATCTGAGATGGCTGTTCCTTCATGTTCTTGCCTTGTTGAGTCATCAGATGTGAGCTGTTCTGTAAATAATGTGACCTCAGATGAAGCAACTCTCCATATCTGAGGCAGACCCTGAATTAACTGATCACATGCTCTATAGCTGGATAGCCAGTCCTTTGAAAAGAGGATCTTGGTCGTGTTTCTCCCTGCTTACCTATGACCCTACTTGGAACAGAGATGAGTTTCCCTGGTGTGGTTTATTATACAGTATTATTAACTGTAATACATCAAAATTTTGGGAAATTAAGTTATAAAATAAACAAAGCAAAATTTATTACTTGATTTAGGTGTTTATTTATTTGATCTCCATATAGGTAAGACTTTTGAGGTATTTACTTATTTGATATCTGTATCCAATGGGAGGAATCAAAAGGAGAAACTATCAAGGGATTAAGAAACTCTTTAGTGTCAACTGTCATAAGATGAAAGTTTGAACAATAAATGGGATAATATTTATTAAAAAAATAGATGAAGGATTTCTATCCCTTAATACATGATACTTTCAAATGAATACATTAAGATTTTTTTTTTTAGTACAGAAACAAGTCATGTGAGAAAGGATATGTGTATAGATAATGAACACAAGAAAAATGTTTAATCTCATGAATAAAGAAATGTAAATTAAGACTAAAAATGCCATTTTAACTTATCAAATAAATAATATTAAAAGAAAGTGGTACTTATTGCTTATGCTGATGGATGAGAAGGTCATTCACATAAACCCTGGTGGGAGAAGAATTCCTTAAGACATGTCTAGAAAACATTTTGGCAATCTGCAGTTAAAGTCATAAAAATATACATTCTCATCCAGCAATTACGTTTTCAAAGCCCTACCTTGGAGAAGTGTTTCAATATTTATGTATTAAAATATTCATCGCAGCCTTTTATGTTCATTAATAATCAAGTACAGGGATAGTTATAGTAAATGATGGGATAGAACATTATATGGCCATTAAGAATGCTATTTAGTAAAAAATTTTAATACTGAGAAGAAGTGTTTATTATATTAAAAAATTAATAAAATCTATATAGAATATATATAATAAAGGGCTTCTCTAATACCTCAGTTGGTAAGGAATCTGCCTGCAATGCAGGAGACCCAGGTTCAATTCCTGGGTCGGGAAGATCCTCTGGAGAAGGACATGCCAACCCATTCCAGTATTCTTGCCTGGAGAATCCCAAGGACGGAAGAGCCTGGTAGGCTACAGTCCACAGGGTCACAAGAGTTAGACACGACTTAGCGACTTTACTACTACTACTACTACTACTACTATATACAATAAAAAGTCAGCTCTGAAGAATACATATTTGAGAGTATGGAGGAAGACTTCCAAATGATATTGATTTCCACCTACTTTGACTGAGGAAAGTTTTTCATGTCAAACTGCCTACCATCTTAATAAAGGCCATTCATATCATCATTGTCTGGCACTTAAAAGTATCCAGATCTCCAAGACATTGAGTGGTTCCCAGGCAAAGATTAGGAAGCAGTTCACCCTCAAGTTCATCCAAGTACTGAACTTCTTCCTCTCACACTTTGAATCTTGTAGCTGAAGGTCTCTTTCTTTTATTAGACTTCCTTTCTCTCTTGAGTCTCTCTGGGTCTAGTTACCCCTGCTTCATCTTACTCATATTTTCCAATCACAGTGTTTTTTCCCCCAAATTGAATTCAGCCAAGATTAGAGTGATGTTTAAATCACTGTTTCTGCTCTGGTGAGAGCTTCAGTGTTACTGAGTCATGACAGAGCAGAGGATATGGGAAATATACATATCTAAAGTTTCAGCAAAACAATGAACCATGAAATTCCAGATGTTCAAGCTGGTTTTCGAAAGGCAGAGGAAGCAGAGATCAAATTGCCAACATCTGCTGGATCATCGAAAAAGCAAGAGAGTTCCAGAAAAATATCTATTTCTGCTTTATTAACTATGCCAAAGCCTTTGACTCTGTGGATCACAATAAACTGTGGAAAATTCTGAACGAGATGGGAATACCAGACCACCTGACCTGCTTCTTGAGAAACCTATATGCAAGTCAGGAAGCAACAGTTAAAACTAGACATGAAACAACAGACTGGTTCCAAATAGGAAAAGGAGTACGTCAAGGCTATATATTAATTGTAACTCTGCTTATTTAACCTATATGCAGAGTACATCATGAGAAACAACTGGGCTGGAAGAAGCACAAGCTGGAATCAAGATTGCTGGGAGAAACATCAATAACCTCAGATTTGCAGATGATACCACCCTTATGGCAGAAAGTAAAGAGGAACTAAAAAGCCTCATGATGAAAGTGAAAGAGTAGAGTGAAAAAGTTGGCTTAAAGGTCAACATTCAGAAAATGAAGATCATGGCATCTGGCCCCATCACTTCATGGGACATAGATGGGGAAACAGTGGAAACAGTGTCAGACTTTATTTTTCTGGGCTCCAAAATCACTGCAGATGGTGATTGCAGTCATGAAATTAAAAGACGCTTATTCCTTGGAAGGAAAATTATGACCAACCTAGATAGCATATTGAAAAGCAGAGACATTACTTTGCCAACAAAGGTCCATCTAGTGAAGGCTATGGTTTTTCCTGTGGTCATGTATGGATGTGAGAGTTGGACTGTGAAGAAGGCTGAGCACCAAAGAATTGACGCTTTTGAAGTGTGGTGTTGGAGTAGACTCTTGAGAGTCCCTTGGACTGCAAGGAGATCCAACCAGTCCATCCTAAAGGAGATCAGTCCTGGGTGTTCTTTGGAAGGAATGATGCTAAAGCTGAAACTCCAGTACTTTGGCCACCTCATGCTAAGAGTTGACTCATTGGAAAAGACTCTGATGCTGGGAGGGATTGGGGGCAGAAGGAGAAGGGGACGACCGAGGATGAGATGGCTGGATGGCATCACCGACTCGATAGACATGAGTCTGAGTGAACTGCGGGAGTTGGTGATGGACAGGGAGGCCTGGTGTGCTACAATTCATGGAGTCTCAAAGAGTCAGACACGACTGAGTGACTGAACTGATCTGAACCGAAATGATTTAAGTTAATAAATATTTTGGCTTGATATATCCATATTATTGTTGTAAGACTTGTGCTGGCTAAGGGAGACTAGATGAATTGAAAATCTGCTTGAAATTTTATAATTGCTGCTTGAAATCTTGTAGTCTGAGAACTTTTGGAAAGTGCATTACTTTAATATTTAGGTTTTAACATAGTTCTTAAGCAATTTACAAGACTTCTAGAGAATCACTGAAGTCACACTGAAGACTTTTCATCTGAGGTGTGGAGGAATTTCTCAATTACCTTATGAGGTCTCTGTGCTCCTTAATCAGTTTCATGGCAGAAGAAGGCAGTGCATGTTCTCTTATACAACTGAAAAGTATTATTCTTCTCTTATTCAGAAATCTGTCTGTGCTTGGCTCAGACTTTCTTTGTGAGGAAAAGAAAGAATGTATGTGTGGGTTTTAAAGGCTATTTTAGGGGAATTTAGTGACTGTACCAACCTTTAAAGTAGCCTCTCTGTTCTTGCTTCTTTTCTAAGTAGAGCAGAAAAATTAACAGAAGCTAAGTTGACATCTAAAAAATCATTTTTGCTTGTGACAATGTGTCTGGGACACAAAGCATTGACCTTGAAGCACTGGTCTATTCATTCATGGATGGTTTAATCAATGAAGCCTTTTAACAGCTGGACCATTTCTTCCTAGCATATAACCCAGTGGCTCACCCTTGCTCTTATTTTCTATGTCTATCTGTATTACTCATGACAAAAAAGGAGGCTCTAGGCTTCCACTTCTCTGAAGGTATTTCCTCAGTCTTACAAAAATGGAAGAAATGAATCAAAATTTGAGAATAAAAGAAGCTATCAAAGTATGCAAAGCATTTGTGAAAATATATTCATAGACCCAAAGAACTAGAGCCTTGCATATATAACATGGTGAAGATAGTTCTCAGTTTCTATTGTAATCCCTGTCACTTTTGGTATGTAATCTGTGCTCATCAATCAATTTTTTCCTGGCAGCTGGGATAAGTTTATGAAATTGTCTAATAGGGGCCCTTAAGAAAATAGTTATGTAAACATCCCTACAGCAATGTATATTCCCTAGTCACTAAACTTTAAATATACAATCATCACTTATGCTTTTATTGAGAAAAAAACCAAATGACCATCATAGGAGCCAAAGTCAAAAGAGTTGGCATATCTTCTCTGCACCAATTAAAGCTAAAATGGAATAATAACTTTAAACCCTTTAAGGGAAGAAAGTGTGTTCTAAAGTAGCTCTTCAGCTGTGCTATTATTCATAGGTAAAGTCTATGAAAACACATTCTCTGACTTACAACCATTCAGAATACTTATGATATGAATATCTTTTGTTGATATTACTAAAGGAAATTCATCTGGAACTATAGAAAAAAATTCAATGAAATAGGTAGATGAGTCAAGAGGAGAAGGAGAAAGAAAATTTTTGATTAAGGAGGTTAATTGAAAATGGACTTATGATTACAAAATTAAAGAACCATCCTTTTTTATAAAAGGTGCATCTGTGTGTATGATGAGGTAATATTTGCTGAAATGACCATGATATGAAGGAAGTGTATTATTTCTAATTCACGTACCTGTGAAAACAAAAGCAGAACATAAAAGATAAAAAAACTTAATATGGAAATACTAAACCTTTGCACAAAATAGTAAATTTGAAGTAGCAGAATGAGTTTCAGAAAAGGAAAAAGGCTCTAATTAAAAAAAATTCAAATGAAAGATATTTTTTTAAATGTGTGCTTGATTATATAGTTATAAATTAATATTTATAGAATGACTAACATTCTATAAATTTGTCATATTAATCTCAATGATAAGATTTATATTAATCTTAATGATAAAAACTTTCATTTCATTCTAAAACATAAAAAGAGAGTATATGATCCATATTTCAAAACCATATCAGAAGAGATATTTTCAAAAAGAGAAGCTTGAAGGAAAATAGCATATCATGAAGCTATTATTATAATTATGAATACTAGTGAAAACTATTGAAAATGAGTAATATTGAGTGAAATATAACAATACTGAAATGTGTGAATTATTAATATACAAATTATGTAAATATACCATCATGTGGAAAATAATGTGATCATATTAGGATAGTGGCACTAACATATTACTATTATTTTGTTGTGATTATTTTAAATATTTAATTATTTATTTGACTGCTTTGGGTCTTAGTTGTGGCACCCAGCATCTTTGTTGCATCATGGTGGATTTTTCATTGTGGTGCATGGATTCTCTAGTTATGGCACAGGGCCTCAGTAGTTAGAGCACTAGGGCTCAGTTACTCTGAGGTGTCTGATATCTTTGTTTCTTGTCCAGGGATCAAACCCACATCCTCTGCATTGCAAGGCAGATTCTTAACTGCATCACATCAGGTCTCAGTGTTCTGCTGGCTCAGATATATGATATTTATGCTTATCTGATACCATACCTGAGTGTGTAAGAGAATCATGCCATACCAGTTCCTACAAGGGCTGAGGCCTCTGTGCATGTTCTGGAACGTGCCAAGGGTCAGACAATTTAGTTGATTTACACTCTCAGTTAGCTTGGGGTCCTCAAGTGACCCTACAGAACACCAAGCTTTCAACGAGCCAAGATACCACAGCAGGGCACCTTTCAGAAGCCATGCATCAGGGGCTTCTGTCATGAAGACTCATATTTGCTGCTTGGTGAAAACAAAGGTCTTCTAAAAAGAAAGGGCTGAGTCCAGGGTGATATAAGCCTTTGTACTCTGATCCCAGTATTTCCCAATCTTCAAAGAACTGGTGAGAAATAATTTGTAGCTTGTATACAAGCACACCTTCTGTGGAGGAGTCTGGTATATTCCCTAATGGTAAGCCTCTCATTATGAGGCACTTCTGACTGCAGGGCTCCTTCAGTGTTTTGACATACTGGGGCTGTGGTAGAAATAGCATGAATAACCTTAAATAGGAATGTTCTCTGTCCTCAGGGAGACCTGTAAAAATAAGACTTGTGAGCTCTGTTTAATGGCACTTTCCATTTCTGCCCAGTAAATGTATACTAGGACTATTCATCCTGTTAAATACAACACATACTGACACAACTTGAAGATGAGTCACATTTTTTTCCAGTGATGTGATATGTCCATACAATTCAGCACCACTGACAAGTATGGTCCTAGTATCTATTGAGAAAGATCTATTGAGAAATTGTGCATTGCTTGGACTCAGTTTTTGACAGAATACATTTTTTTTAAAAGGAGTCTTTTTTTTTCCCCCAAGTTATATAATTGTTTTCAAATGATTAAGTTCTAAATTAGGAAGAAAATTTGGGCAGTGAATAGCACTCATATTGTTCAGTCATGATCAATTACCCCATATCCTTGGCATAGTCAATGATGCTTTTAACATAGAATAATCTTTGAGGTCACTGAAACTCTGCTGATGACATGCAGAAGGCAGAGTGATCCATGGTGGACTCTCAGTGAACCTTCAAATCCAAAAATGATGTGGAAATAGAATGTAGATAAGGTTGATAAAATACCATTAATTTGTTTAACAATCTTTTGATAACCCTGTGAGGTATATAGAGAAGCTTGGCTTGGTAATTAGAACCTGCAGAGCCTTTCCTCTGTCTCCTATAATGGACTCCATCAAAGCTAGCTGAATACTTAGCTTCCCTGCAAAAAGTAATCTTACCTGAAATATACTTGCCACCCCTGCTAGAAAAAGTCACCTTGCTTCCTAATGATACAACAAAATATTTTAAGCACGAATGGTGTGGGTACACCAGCTCCCTTCTTCCCAGGTCTCCAAAATACAACTTTTATTAATCTACAAATTTGGGGGATAAAATTGAGATGCACCTAACCCTTAGATGCTATGGGTTAGAAATTTATTTCTAGATTAATATTTATCTCAAGCAAATTCTCTTTTATCAAAAGTATTTATAGTTCTTACAGAGTTCAATATATAGTGAGTCTATTAACAGTTTAAATTTTAACTTCACCAGATATAAGCTTTATTTACGTTTGGACTAATCTTGTACAACTCAATGAGTTATTGAGGTCACTGTTTGGCTTTTAGTGGAAATCTTGCAGACAGGCTTGGAGACCAGTGGGTGGTATCAGTGGAGAATACATTGTGCCACAGGTTTATATTAGCAATTAATCCAGCTTCTGGGAGGAACTCAGACTTCGGCCTTAACATCATCTCTCCATCAGAATCATTCCTCATTTAGTTTGTTTGGGAAGTCTTGCCATTGCCTGCAAAAAATGGATCACAGATGAAAGTTGTCACATCCTGTTGAGAATGGACAATTATCCTTTATTTGGTTTCCAACTTTCCTTGTAACAATGCTGACAGATAAAAGTATTGGTTAGAGTGTAGCGCTGTTAGAATTAACTTTTTCTCACCACATGAGTGAGGCATGTCCTCAGGCCTCCTTTCCTGGAGATGGCTGTGTTCTACCAAGCATTACTTTGTAGTGGCTATGTCTCTATGACAATAAGTAATCATTATAAAAGGGAATAAAATGGTCAAGTCAATGAGCCAGTCTTTGTGATCACGCCATATGGAGCACTTGTTTTCAGTGTTAAAAGAAAGATTCTTGTGATGTTTTCCCTTGGAAACTGGGTTCAAATATGGCCAGATAGAAACTGGTTTTTCAAGCTTTGTCCTACCAGGGTCGATGCTTATTCCTGATTGTCATCCCACAAAGGAATGCTGATGCATGATTGCAATGGGCTTGTGGTCATGATAATGATTTAATTACCTATTATTTAGGGAATAGTTCTTACAGGGGAATTCAGAGTAAAAGAACATGAGATTTTGAATCACAACCTAACTCTTGACTCTGCCAGTTACTAATCACTTTTATATATCTTTGAAATTACATTTACTTTTTATTGTGGTAAATAACACATAATGTAAAATTTATCATTTTAAATATTTTCAAGTGTACAGTTCAGTAGTGTTAAGTACATCACATTGTTGTGCTGTAACTCCATCAGAACATCAGATAAGTTCCTCCAGAACTTTTTCAAATCTGAAGTTCTATATCCATTAAATAGCAACTTTCCATTTCTTTCTCTTTTCAGCCACTAGTAATCACCATTCTATTGATACTTCCTGGGTCTATAAACTTGACTATTAAAGTATGCTTAGTCCCTTAAGTACTCATAAATGTTAGTTCTTCCTATTAAGACATAGTTATTAACATTTCAGGCAGGATGCAGACACATTATCGTAATTACTACATTGATTATTTTGCAGTCTTTGGTATTTTCTCTTTTAATTATTTTTATCAGTTTTCTAAGCCTGGAATTATACTTTAATTTAGGGGAGGGGGGATATCTGTTGCCCATCATTAAATAAAACACCAAATTTTAAGAAAAACGTTGCATCATTAAACTAACATTACGGGAGTGTCTGGAGAAGGAAGGGAAAAAGAATGGAGGCCTACAATAAATGATGATGTACTTACATTTTTTCCCATTCACTCCATTTTTATCTAATCATTTACATTTAAAAGCTAAAGCTTCTCCAGAGATAGATCTTTGCTCCCGGTTTTTTTCAGGTAGAGTTCTGCTATTTATACTGCATTGACTAAATGCAGGAGTGGAGAGAGGCACAAGGTAATTTAAAAGGAGTCAGCCCTGAAACCATTCTCCCAATTCTCCTCTTCATGCTCCTCAGGTGACTACACATCTTAAGTTGTTTATGTTGCATTTCCTGAAATGAGGGTGTAGGAGGAAGTGATTTCCAGGAAAGATACCATTATAAATATGACTTTATAATTATTAGGCTGGCCCCATATTCCCTGGGCTCCTCTAAATTTCTTCTCTTTTTTCCCCTTCACTAGTATTCCAGCTCCCTAAGCCACTCTAGATCTGGTGCAAAAAAGCTGAAAGTTCTTCTGATGACAGAAATTCAGCCTTGAAGTTTTCTTAAATCCCACAGATGGAGGAGCCTGGTGGGCTGCCATCCATGGGGTCGCAAAGAGTCGGACACGACTGCGCGACTTCACTTTCACGTTTCACTTTCATGCATTGGAGAAGGAAATGGCAACCCACTCCAGTATTCTTGCCTGGAGAATCCCAGGGGCGGCGGAGCCTGGTGGGCTGCCATCTATGGGGTTACACAGAGTCGGACACGACTGAAGCAACTTAGCAGTAGTAGCAGCAGCAGGGTTTATTAAACTATGATTCACAAATGTAACTTGGTATACATGACATTTTGTGATATGTTAAGAATAAGCAAGTGCATCACAGCTCAGGTGAGGCTTCCAGATACTACATTCCATGAATCTGATTAAGCAAAATCATGGATTATGATTCTTCAGGCATGGTGGAAAGGCTAATTACATTGACTATGTCATTAGCATGTGGCTGCATGTTTCTAGAATCAGAACTTTATGTTATATATGACTTATAATAAGGAAAAATGAAAACTGATTTAGAAAAGAGTGGGCTAAATTTATCACTTTGGTCAGCTATACTCCAGTTAAATTCAGCTCCTCTCCTCAAAATAATCTCAATTTATCCTATCTTGATAGATCATAATAATATAATAAGTATATTATCTCTTGTGCTTTCTAAGAATTGTCCCATTCTGGAGAAAAACAAATACGTTAGGGCAGTGATTGTTAACTTTTGGTACAAACTTAACTAGATTAAAAAAAAAAATCCCATTGTCCAGGTCATACTCCATACATTATATCAAAATTCCTGAAATGAGCCACAGAATAAATCATTTTTAAAGGTCCCCCACGTGGTTCAGAAGTGCAGCCAAGGTTGAGAGTTTGAGCCCTTGCCTCTGTTACCATTCTCGTTAATGTTCACACTTATAATTGATATTGATCAGAAACTGGTCAATTACTCAATTGACCAAAAGGGTCATGAACACATACTTTTAAGATATTAAAATATTTTATTAAGAGTTTGCTCAAGAAGTGTTTGTTCAAATCTGCTCTAAGTGATTTGAAGAAGTAATTAAATATGTGTATGCAGCTTCCCTGGTGACTCAGACGGTAAAGAATCTGCCTGCAATGCTGGAGACCTGCTTTCAAACCCTGGGTTGGAAAGATGCCCTGCTCCCCACTACAGTATTCTTGCTTGGAAAATTCCATAGACAGGGGTGCCTGGTAGGCTACAGTCCATGAGGTCGCAGAGTCGGACATGACTGAGTGACTAACACATTGCACATTCAGTTCAGTTCAGTCGCTCAGTCATGTCCGACTTTTTGCAACCCCATGGACTGCAGCATGCCAGACAGCTTCCCTGTCCATCACCAACTCTCGGAGCTTACTCAAACTCATGTCCATTGAGTTAGTGATGCCATCCAACCATCTCATCCTCTGTTTCCCCCTTCTCCTCTTGCCTTCAGTCTTTCGCAGCATCAGGGTCTTTTCCAATGAGTCAGTTCTTCTCATCAGGTGGTCAAAGTATTGGAGTCTCAGCTTTAGCATCAGACCTTCCAATGAATATCAGCATGGATTTCCTTTAGGAAGGACTGGTTGCATCTCCTTGCAGTCCAAGGGACTCTCATGAGTCTTCTCCAACTCCACATCTCAAAAACATCAATTCTTCAGCACTCAGCTTTCTTCATAGTTCAACTCTCACATCCATACATGATTACTGGAAAAACCATAGCTTTGACTAGATGGATTTTGTTTGTAAAGTAATGTCTCTGCTTTTTAATATGCTGTCTACGTTGATCATAGCTTTCCTTCCAAGGAACAAACATCTTTTAATTTCAAGGTTGTAGTCACCATCTTCAGTGATCTTGGTGCCCCCCAAAATAGCCTCTCACTGTTTCCATTATTTCCCTGTCTATTTGCCATAAAGTGATTGACCTGACACCATGATCTTCATTTTCTGAATGTTGAGTTTTAAGTCAACTTTTTCACTCTTCTCTTTCACGTTCATCAAGAGGCTCTTTAGTTCTTCTTTGCTTTTTGCCATAAGACTGGTGTCATCTGCATATCTGAGGTTATTGATATTTCTCCCAGCAATCTTGATTCCATCTTGTGCTTCATGCAGCCTGGCATTTTGCATGATGTACTCTGCATATAAGTTAAATAAGCAAGGTGACAATATGCAGCCTTGACATACTCCTTTCTTGATTTAGAACCAGTCTGTTGTTCCATGTCCAGTTCTAACTGTTGCTTCTTGACCTGCATACAGATTTCTCAGGATGCAGGTCAGGTGGTCTGTATTCCCATCTCTTTAAGAATTTTCCACAGTTTTTTGTGAAACACAGTCAATGTCTTTGGCATAGTCACTAAAGCAGAAATAGATGTTTTTTCCAGAACTCCCTTGCTTTTTTGTTGATCCAATGGATGTTGGCAATTTAATTGCACATTATATTGCATATATATAATTTAATTCAAATATATAACTATTATTTAACAATTCAATTCAATTCTGTAAACATGATAAGAAACCATAATGTGTTAAGACAACTTCTAGGAAAATAGAAGTGAACTCTTGAGTATTTCAATTAAATTTCTTTTTTACTATGTAGACCAAATCACCTATATGCATCTTTAAATATTTTAAAAATAAGGATATGTGCCTTGGATAAAGAATTTTGAAAATAAAAGAAATATATAGCACTATAACCAAAATATACTTAGTAAAGCTTCTATAAAACCAGCCTTGGAGGACAGGATCAGCATCTATAAGGGAGACATTTCTCTAAACTTGGCTTTGTGGTTCAGAACATCCTTAAAACTCTTGTAACTACCTGCAAAAGGATGTGAAGTGTGTGTGTGTGTGTGTGTGTATTTGTGCGTGCGTGCGTGTGTGTCTGCACATGCAGCTGACAACTAATATGGGTTTTTCTGGGAAGAGGAATCATGATTTTGATGAGGTTCCTATGAAGGAAATCTACTGTCACTTAAGGATGGGATGACATTCTGTGATTACAGTCCGCATACATTAGAGGATCGCATTTAACATATATAGCATGTCTCCATCTTTGTGGAGACAGTTGACTAGATCTAACAAGATCCACTAGATCTGAACTCAGACAACTTGGATTTGAGTTTCAGCTCTGCAATTTACTGGCTTGAGTAAATGCAGTTGTCCAAGTTTCAGGTTTCTGTTCTATAAAATAGTGATAATAATATCTATCCTACCTACCTAATAATATTTTAAGTTTAAAATCAACTAATTATTTGTAAACTCTAAACTTCAATCCAATGAAAATAAAAGATGTACCATAAAAAGCAATTCCTGTGTTGACTGATAGCTAGCTTCCAGGCCAGTTATCATGAACTCATGTTTAAGAAAGGATGATCAGGCAGATACTGAAATAATGGTTTATGTATAATTAAGTAAGTTTCAGGGAATATAATTGACATATACTTGAAAACTTCTTTACAGGTTTTAGCACATAGATGTGTTTGGGAGATATTGTCTCCTCTTTAAAAGAACAACTTAAGCCCAGTGAGATTTTGGCACAGAGGCAATTAACAGGAAGTATCTCTATTTTATAAACATGGAAATTGAGGCCGATAACAGGAAAGTAATCTGTCTAAGGTCAAGGCCAAGATGTGAACTCAGACACTTAGATTCCAAAGTCTACAATGTTAACTTATGCACAGTATTGCTTATATACAAAATGATTTGAACCCATTTAGGAAAAAGCTGCAAGAAGCTGCATTTCTGAGAAAAGTGACTCAATATGGTAGCAAACTAAATGAGGGAACTTCTGGAAAATCTCATTTAAATCACATTTAAATGAGAATGAAAATCTCATTTAAATCTCATTGAAATCATGAAGTGGTCAGTCATTTCAGTTGCTCAGTCATGTCTGACTCTTTGCGACCCCATGGACTGCAGCATGCCAGGCTTCCCTGTCCATCAAAAATTCCCAGAGATTGCTGAAACTCATGTCCATCGAGTCGGTGATACCATCCAACCATCTCATCCTCTGTCATCTGCCAGGAGCCAGCGTGGGGAATCCCGCCCATGGCAAAGGTCATGAGGAAAGGGGCCTGACAAAATGCAAAGGTGAGATCAGGCCTCAAAGAAAACCCCCTGGGCTTTCTTGAGCATCTACCCCCAAAACCAGAGTCTGCCTGCCTTACTGCATAATGCTTTCCACCTATTCTTCTGACATTACAGGGGGGGCTATCCCCGACCATCTTTCTCTGGACAAAGTTGACTTAGAGCTCCAGTTAACAGTCTCCTGCATATAAAAGGAGTGTTTCAGCTCAAACCCCTCTGATGGCTCTCTAACTTGCCTTACCCGGACTTTTACAACTATGCATGTGATTGTTTACAACCCCCAACTGTGAGAGGCAAGGGAAGCCTAAAACATAAAGCCTTTCAAAGAGTTAAAGAGTTATTGGAGTAGTGCTGGTGTAAGATTTCACTGTTGAGCCAATGCTTGTTGCTAAGTTCCCATATCTCTTATCCACTGTGTACCTGGGAGTACATTTGTTAACATAGCTAGAATGTAAGAAAAAACAAATGTAGCCTTGAAACTAACCACATCAGACCTTTGAGCTAATTGGTTCTTTCTTTGTTGTAACTTACTGCACCTTTGCTTCTTGAAAATGTAACTTTGTTTGATACTTTCTGAGGCTGACATAGATTAGAAATACAAAGAAAAAACACTTCAAGGGAAAATAAGTTTTGTGTTTGAGCAGCCTTTATCAAAAGAGGGTCTTAAAATGTTCACAGGCCTCCAAGGCCAGAAGATAATGTACACGACATCATTTGTGGGAAAGGTATAAAAGTCCTTTTGAAAATAAAGCTACTGGGCCTTGCTCACTGAAGCAGCTTGGTCTCCCTGTGTCAATCATTCTCTCTCTCTCCCTCTCACTCTCTTTCTCAGGCTGATCCCTTGGAGCATCGAGGCTCCCTGCGTTCACTTATCTGCCTGGGTTTCTAAGACCTGAACAGGAAGATGTTCTGTGTCTTCACTCCCCCGGGAGGGCACCTGTGGCCTCCGTGAACAGGGCAAACTTCTGGTCTTGGAGTTTTATTGGTTCTCTATGTAAACGAAGGAATATCAGCCTCTTTCTCTCCTCTATTTTCTTATCTACAATATTCTTTCCTTATCTCTCTCTAAATCAATCGCTGACTCTGTCTCCCCTTCGAATTCCCTGGATCCACTGGGGCTGGACCCCGGCAGTCATCCCCTTCTCCTGCCTTCAATCTTTCCTAGCATTAGAGGCTTTTCCAATGAGTTAGTTCTTTGCATCAGGTGGCTAAAGTATTGGAGCTTCAGCTTCAGCATCTGTCCTTCCAATGATATTCAGGGATGATTTTCTTTAGGATTGACTGATTCGATCTCCTTGCAATCCAAGGGACTCTCAAGAGTCTTCTCCAACACCACAGTTCAAAAGCATCAGTTCTTCAACACTCAGCTTTCTTTATAGTCCAACTCTCACATCTATGCATGACTACTGGAAAAACCATAGCTTTGACAAGACGGACCTTTGTTGGCAAAGTAATGTCTCTGCTTTTTAGTATGCTGTCTAGGTTGGTCATAGCTTGTCTTCCAAGGAGCAAGTGTCTTTTAATTTCATGGCTGCAGTAACCATCTGCAGTGATTTTGGAGCCCAAGAAAATAGTCTGTCACTGTTTCCATTGTTTCCTCATCTATTCACCATAAAGTGATGGCACCAGATGCCATGATCTTCTTTTTTTGAACGTTGAGCTTCAAGCCAGCTTTTTTACTCTCTTCTTTTACCCTCATCAAGAGTCTCTTAAGTTCCTCTTCACTTTCTGCCATAAATGTGGTATCATCTGCATATCTGAGGTTATTGATATTTCTTTCAGCAATCTTGATTCCAGCTTGTGCTTCATCCAGCCCAGCATTTCACATGATATATTCTCCATATAAGTTAAATAATCAGGGTGACCATATACAGTCTTGACGTACTCCTTTCCCAATTTTTTTTTTTTTTTTTTTTTTTATTATTATTATTTTTTTTAATTTTAAAATCTTTAATTCTTACATGTGTTCCCAAACATGAACCCCCCTCCCACCTCCCTCCCCATAACATCTCTGTGGGTCATCCCCATGCACCAGCCCCAAGCATGCTGTATCCTGCGTCAGACATAGACTAGCGATTCAATTCTTACATGATAGTATACATGATAGAATGCCATTCTCCCATATCATCCCACCCTCTCCCTCTCCCTCTGAGTCCAAAAGTCCGTTATAGACAGCTGCGTCTTTTTCCTGTCTTGCATCCAGGGTCGTCATTGCCATCTTTCTAAATTCCGTATATATGTGTTAGTATACTGTATTGGTGTTTTTCTTTCTGGCTTACTTCACTCTGTATAATCGGCTCCAGTTTCGTCCATCTCATCAGAACTGATTCAAATGAATTCTTTTTAACGGCTGAGTAATACTCCATTGTGTATATGTACCACAGCTTTCTTATCCATTCATCTGCTGATGGACATCTAGGTTGTTTCCATGTCCTGGCTATTATAAACAGTGCTGCGATGAACATTGGGGTACATGTGTCTCTTTCAATTCTGGTTTCCTCGGTGTGTATGCCCAGCAGTGGGATTGCTGGGTCATAAGGGAGTTCTATTTGCAATTTTTTAAGGAATCTCCACACTGTTCTCCATAGTGGCTGTACTAGTTTGCATTCCCACCAACAGTGTAGGAGGGTTCCCTTTTCTCCACACCCTCTCCAGCATTTATTGCTTGCAGATTTTTGGATCGCAGCCATTCTGACTGGTGTGAAGTGGTACCTCATTGTGGTTTTGATTTGCATTTCTCTGATAATGAGTGATGTTGAGCATCTTTTCATGTGTTTGTTAGCCATCCGTATGTCTTCTTTGGAGATGTGTCTATTTAGTTCTTTGGCCCATTTTTTGATTGGGTCATTTATTTTTCTGGAATTGAGCTGCATAAGTTGCTTGTATATTTTTGAGATTAGTTGTTTGTCAGTTGCTTCATTTGCTATTATTTTCTCCCATTCAGAAGGCTGTCTTTTCACCTTGCTGATATTTTCCTTTGTTGTGCAGAAGCTTTTAATTTTAATTAGATCCCATTTGTTTATTTTTGCTTTTATTTCCAGAATTCTGGGGGGTGGATCATAGAGGATCCTGCTGTGATTTATGTCTGAGAGTGTTTTGCCTATGTTCTCCTCTAGGAGTTTTATAGTTTCTGGTCTTACATTTAGATCTTTAATCCATTTTGAGTTTATTTTTGTGTGTGGTGTTAGAAAGTGATCTAGTTTCATTCTTTTACAAGTGGTTGACCAGTTTTCCCAGCACCACTTGTTAAAGAGATTGTCTTTACTCCATTGTATATTCTTGCCTCCTTTGTCAAAGATAAGGTGTCCATATGTGTGTGGATTTATCTCTGGGCTTTCATTGCTCCATATCTGATTCTAACTGTTGCTTCTTAACCTGTAAACAGATTTTTCAGGAGACAGGTAAGGTTAGTCTGGTATTCCCATCTCCTGAAGAATTTTCCACAGTTTGTTGTGATCCACACATTTAAAGGCTTTAGTGTACTCAATGAAACAGAAGGAGATGTTTTTCTGGAATTCTTTTGCTTTTTCTATGATTCAGTGGATGTTGGCAATTTGATCTATTTTTCCTTTGCCTTTTCTAAATTCAACTTGAACATCTGAAGTTCTTGGTTCATGTACTGTTGAAGCCTGGCTTGAATTTTGAGCATTACTTTTCTGTGAGATGAGTACAGTTGTGTGGTAGTTTGAATATTCTTTGGCATTACCTTTCCTTGGGATTGGAATGAAAACTGACCTTTTCCAGTCTTGTGGCCACTGCTGAGTTTTCCAAATTTGCTGGCATATTGAGTGCATCACTTTCACAGCATTATCTTTTAGGATTTGAAATAGCTCAGCTGGAATTCCATCACCTCCACTAGCTTTGTTTGTACTGATGCTTCCTAAGGCCCAGATGACTTCACACTACAGGATGTCTGACTTTAGGTAAGCAATCACACCATTATGATTATCCGGGGCTTAGTAGAGTTAAATGACCTGACTTGCCAGGAAAAATATGAAAAATATTCTTTACTTCCTTAGATAAGCAGGACTGAAGTTCTGGGACTAGAACACTATCTAAGGTAGATAAACAAGAAGACATAAGAAATAATCTCCTAGAAATAATTACCTTAGCCAGGATCAGCAGTAGTAAATGGAAGAGTGTGAGCAGGGGAAAATAATCACCATGTCAAAAAGAAGTGATAACCAGGAAACTGATCCTTAATGTAGAGGCTTAAACAAAATAAGGTAGAAAGAGAATAGAGATAAATTTCCCCAAGACTGACTCCCACAGCCTTCGATTCTTTCTCAGTCTCACCGCAGTGAAATGAATAATCCATCAGTTCATATTTTAGGACTACCTGAATGGAATTAAAGAATATTTGTGTCCATTACTTTAAAAATGCTTCTTTTTGGTTATTATTCTGGTCTATAAAATTTCTCCTGAAGTATAACAAATGTATAGAAAATTACAGAGATCAAAAGAATAAAACAATAAATGATCACAAGTAAAAATTCACATATGATGACTGCATAGGTCAAGGAATAAAACATCAATAGTACCACAGATATATTTGTTGGACTCTTTCATATATTCCTTTTGAAGATTTTTGCATTTTATATAAATGGAACAAGTTATATATATTTGTGACTTGCATCATTTGCTCAATATTGTGAAGTTCATCCCTGTTGTTGCTTATAGCAGCAATTGATTCATTTTCATTGCTGTATATTGGTTGTGGTAGATTGCTGAAATGATGGCTCCCAATAAATCAGGCCTCTCTGTGTTCATGCCCCTCTGCAATGTGTTATTGCTGCTTCTCCTTTCAAAAAAGAGACTATTTCTTCAGTGTCTTAAATCTGAGCTTGTCTTATAAATGCTTTGGCATAGTTTGTGGTGGAAATTATATTATGTAAGTTCTAGGGCTTAGCCCTAAGAACACTTGCAGATTTCTCTCTTGCCTTCTTAGGTCCTTTTATTACCATGCTGTGAAGAAGCCTAAAGTAGCCAACTGTAGATGAAAGTCTCTGCATGATGGGAGAATAGAGGTTACCCACCGACAACCAGAACCATGTTCCAGAGGCCATCTTGGACCTACAGATTCAGGTGAGACATCAGATGACTGTAGCCACATGAGTCAATCTAGACAAGACTAGTAGAAGAACCTCCTGGCCAACCTACACAATTTTCAAAAATAATAAATCGTGGTTTAAGCCACTAAGTTCTAGGGTAGTTTGCTAAACAACAGTGAATAACTGAAATAGCACATATAAAAATATGACTTTATTTATCCATTGTATTATGATGGATTTTTTTTTTTTTTCAGTTTGGGGCTATTATGGATAGTTATACTACGCTATGTTTTAGGAAAATATGTGTCATTTCTGTTGAATATATACCTGAAAGTAGACTTAAAAGATCAGTATTAATAGATACTGCTACAAAGTTTCCCATAGTGGCTGTACCAATTTATACTTCCATCAGCAGTGTAGCAGTGTTCCAGTTGCTCCCCATTGCCATTAATCCTTGGCAATGTCTGTTATTTTCATTTTAGTCATACTGGTATGTGGGGAGTAGTATCTCATAGTACACTTAATTTTAATTCTCCTAATGACTAAAGAGTTGATTACTTTTTCATATATTTATTGGCCTTTGGAACAACAAATACATGTTTATTGTACCTGGAACAACAGACTGGTTCTAAATTGGGAAAAGAGTATGTCAAGGCTGTTTATTGTCACCCTGCTTGTTTAACTTATGTGCAGAGTACATCATGCAAAATGCCAGGCTAGATAAATCACAAGCTGGAATCAAGTTTGCCAGGAGAAATATCAATAACCTCAGATAAGCAGATGACACCACCCTTATGGCAGAAAGCGAAGAAGAATTAAAGAGCCTCTTGATGAAAGTGAAAGAGGAGAGTGAAAAAGTTGGCTTAAAACTCAACATTCAGAAACTAAGTTCGTGGCATCCAGTCCCATCACTTCATGGCAAATAGACAGGGAAATAATGGAAACAGTAAGAGACTTATTTTGGGGGCTCCAAAGTCACTGCAGATGGTGATTGCAGTTATGAAATTAAAAGATGCTTGCTCCTTGGAATAAAAGCTATAACCAATCTAGACAGGATATTAAAAAACAGAGACATTACTTTGCCAACAAAAGTCCATCTAGTCAAAGCTATGGTTTTTCCAGTAGTCATGTATGGGTGTGAGAGTTGAACTATGAAGAAATATGAGCGCTGAAGAATTGATGCTTTTCAACTGTGGTGTTGGAAAAGACTCTTGAGAGTCCCTTGGACTGCAAGAAGATCCATCCAGTCCATCCTAAAGGAAATAAGTCCTGAATATTCACTGGGAGGACTGATGCTAAAGCTGAAGCTCCAAATCTTTGGCCACCTGATGAGAACAACTGACTCATTGGAAAAGACCATGATGCTGAGAAAGATTGAAGGCAGGAGGAGAAGGGGACGACAGAGAATGAGATGGTTGGATAGTATCACTGACTCAATGGACGTGAGTTTGAGTAAGCTCTGGAAGTTGGTGATGGACAGGGAAGCCTGTCATGCTGCAATCCATGGGGTTGTGAAGAATTGGATACGACTGAGTGGCTGAGCTGAACTGACTGATTGGCCTTTGGGATATGCCTTTTTTTAAAAAAAGGATTTGATTAAAATCTGTTACTTTATTATTGAGTTATCTGTCTTTTTCTTATTAGTTTGTAGAATTTCTTTATATATTCTTAATATAAGCCTTGTCTGTTTCATGTATTGAGAATATTGCCTCTCATTCTGTTGGTTTGTTGTTTCTTTCCATTAATGACCTTTTTTGAAAGTTTGGATCACCTCATCACTTAGGCCAACAGAAGTGATAGCTACAGGTGGGGTAATTTAGAATGAATACCATATAAAGAAGAGCATGCATGGCAATATGGCCCTGAGATTATTGGTTTGACAGGGATGTGGTTCATCCCATTAACTTTCTATTTTTCTATTTCTCCTCAGGAAGAATTTCCTGTGGAAGTGACATAAGTTGTGAACTGTGGTAGCCATTAGATATGCCTCATAGACTTCTAGCTGCAGCAACTGTGAGTAATGATGTTTTCTTGTTTATTGGTCACTTATATATAATCTTTTGTATAGTGTGTCTTCAATTTTTAAAAATTTGGTGTCTTTTTTTGTCTTATTTTGATGTACACAATTTTTTTCACATTCTAAATATGAATTCTTTTTCAGAAAAATGTAAGAAACTATTCTTCCCCATAGATATCCCAGGAAATAGTACTCAGGGAGTGACATCACAAAACATAATAATATATAATAGGAAGAAATGATAGCATATGTACAAAATGATAGCGTATGTACAAAATGGCTTGATTTAAATGCCAAGAAAAATCTGTATGAACTAACCAAAGGGTTATTTTCCATGTGTTAAAAATAATTTTAAAAAATCAATTATTAGACAAAATCAGAACGTTATGGAAAAAGTATAGGGAAAAGTTAAAATACCAAAATATAAATTTCAGAAATTAAACACATGTAATTTTTGAAATTAAAATAATAATATATATGGCAAAGAAAAGACTAGCTATAGTTGAAGAGAGGAAGATATTTAGAACAAAACACAGGCAAATTAAGTGTTGGAAAATAGGAAGAAGAAATGAAAAGACATTGGAATATGGAGTGAGAAGATCTCTATATGAGTTATAAATGAATAGAGAGTTGGGGAGAGAAAAATGTTTGAAAACAGGTTTGATGGTTTAGAATTTTAGAAAATTTATGAAAACATAGGTTTGAAAAAATTAAATTTCAGATTTATGAAACAGACAGATGGAATTGTTTCAGTTCTGAGATGGACAAATAAAAACAAATATATTACTAAATCTATTTCTAATCAATAGAGGGAAATAAAGGGGAAAAATAAAGAAGAAACATGTAATCCAGTACAAGGGCAGAAAAAGAATAAAGCAAATGAAGCAAAGAAAAATCATTATTAAAATAAAATACAAAAGAAGATGCTGTAGGTGGGATAAGACATACCATAAATCATTATAAAAATAGATTAAATTCACATATGCAAAAGGGAGACTCAAAGTTTTCTGACCTTTTGTAGATATATTCCATTTGTCAGTCAGTTCAGTTGCTCAGTCATGTCCGACTCTTTGCGACCCTATGAATCACAGCACACAAGGCCTCCCTGTCCATCACGAATTCCCGGACTTCACTCAGACTCATGTCCATCGAGTCAGTGATCCCATCCAGCCATCTCATCCTCTGTCGTCCCCTTCTCCTCCTGCCCTCAATCCCTCCCAGCATCAGAGTCTTTTCCAATGAGTCAACTCTTCGCATGAGGTGGCCAAATTTACTAGACACAAAATATTATATAGTGACACAGAAATGTAAGATGCATTTTGGGGAAACAAAACGTACCAGGAAGTAACAGCCAAATAAATATTTTGTTTAATAAAAAAGTTTTAACGTGAATTATTCATAGGGACAAAAAGAGGTGTCACACAAAATAAAAGGACTCTTCTATCAATAAATAATAAAATTAAACTTTATGTATCATGGCTTCAAAATATTTGGAGCATATTTAAATATTTTAGTATTAAATATTGAAAAGGTGAAGGTGTTCAAAAGGTACAAACTTCCAGTTTAAAATAAATAAGACCTGGGGATGTAATATACAGCATGGTGATGATAGTTAACAATACTGTATTGTATATTTGAAAGTTGCTAAGAGAGTAAGTCTTAAAAGTTTTCTTCACAAGGGAAAAAAATTGTTAAAAAGTGTATATTTAAAGCAAAAATTGACAGAATAATAAAAAGAATTTGACTAATCCATAGTTATGGCAGGAGATTTGTGCATGCCTTTTTAGTAACTAGTTTTCATTCCAATTCCAAAGAAAGGCAATGCCAAAGAATGCTCAAACTACCGCACAATTGCACTCATCTCACATGCTAGTAAAGTAATGCTCAAAATTCTCCAAGCCAGGCTTCAGCAATACGTGAACCGTGAACTCCCTGATGTTCAAGCTGGTTTTAGAAAAGGCAGAGGAACCAGAGATCAAATTGCCAACATCCACTGGATCATCGAAAAAGCAAGAGAGTTCCAGAAAAATATCTATTTCTGCTTTATTGACTATGCCAAAGCCTTTGACTATGTGGATCACAATAAACAGTGGAAAATTCTGAAAGAGATGGGAATACCAGACCACCTGACCTGCCTCTTGAGAAATCTGTATGCAGGTCAGGAAGCAACAGTTAGAACTGGACACGGAACAACAGACTGGTTCCAAATAGGAAAAGGAGTACATCAAGGCTGTATATTGTCACCCTGCTTATTTAACTTCTATGCAGAGTACATCATGAGAAACGCTGGACTGGAAGAAACACAAGCTGGAATCAAGATTGCTGGGAGAAATATCAATAACCTCAGATATGCAGATGACACCACCCTTATGACAGAAAGTGAAGAGGAACTAAAAAGCCTCATGATGAAAGTGAAAGAGGAGGGTGAAAAAGTTGGCTTAAATCTCAACATTCAGAAAACGAAGATCATGGCATCTGGTCCCATCACTTCACGGGAAATAGATGGGGAAACAGTGGAAACAGTGTCAGACTTTATTTTTTGGGCTCCAAAATCACTGCAGATGGTGATTGCAGCCATGAAATTAAAAGACACTTACTCCTTGGAAGAAAAGTTATGACCAAGCTAGATAGTACATTCAAAAGCAGAGACATTACTTTGCCAACAAAGGCCCATCTAGTGAAGGCTATGGTTTTTCCTGTGGTCATGTATGGATGTGAGAGTTGGACTGTGAAGAAGGCTGAGCGACAAAGAATTGATGCTTTTGATCTGTGGTGTTGGAGAAGACTCTTGAGAGTCCCTTGAACTGCAAGGAGATCCAACCAGTCCATTCTGAAGGAGATCAACCCTGGGATTTCTTTGGAAGGAATGATGCTAAAGCTGAAACTCTAGTACTCATGCGAAGAGTTGACTCATTGGAAAAGACTCTGATGCTGGGAGGGATTGGGGGCGGGAGGAGAAGGGGACGACAGAGGATGAGATGGCTGGAAGGCATCACTGACTCAATGGCCATGAATCTGAATGAACTCTGGGAGTTGATGATGGACAGGGAGGCCTGGCGTGCTGCAATTCATGGGGTCGCAAAGAGTCAGACACGACTGAGTGACTGAACTGAACTTAACTGATATCAAGGAGACATAAAATTTTCAAGGTTACAGAAAGTCTGAAGAATTCAATTAACAAGCTTGATCTAATAGATATAACAGACCTAACACATATGGCTCTTGACTACAGGAAATAGAGAACCCGTGTTCTTCTCAGGTACTCAGAGATTAATGAACTTGCTTTTTAAGTGTGTTAAAATATTTCAAATGTGATAGATTTTTAAAAAATAATGTGTTGTATTTACAAAGTACAGCATGACTATTATATATATATATAAATCAATCTTCTGCAATGAAAATTTAATATGGTAGTGAATATAAGAAATTATAGAAACCTAGATGAGTTGGATCATTTTCTCTGAGATGAAAGGAAGCAGAATGAATCGAAGAAAGACTCAAAGTCTGGAATGAGTAGTTTTTTTTGTTTTTAACAATAGTTAAAGAGAAATATAAAGGAAAGATAGTAAACAGTTATTAGCATATTATTAATGCTGGGTTGTGATTTTGTGAGTATTGATTATCTTATACTAAAATTTTCTGTGTGTTTAAGTATATAAAAGTATTTTAAAGTGTGAGAAAATTTTGTGGAAGAATTAACTTGTAGGTGAAAACTTGTTTTTGAGATAATATGTCCTAAGTCTTATCATGATATAGTGATATATGCTTGATATTAGTATTATGGGCTCTGATAAAATGCAATGTCAGGAAGAGCTTTATATCAGCAACAGGGTTTTAGAAAATTTCTTGGAATTTGTTTCAGAAAGTACTGTATAAGTGGAACAGTTTGGGGGCAGTTTATTCAAAGTATCATAGTGTCTGCCTTCTTCATCATCACTAAGACCAGCTGATAACTTTGAGTGTGTTTCAGTGAATCTCAAATATCACAGAATTGCTGCAAGAATTAAAGGCAGCAATGTATGCCAGGTATATATTATCCTGTTAATATTAAATATCCAATCAGAAGAAACACTTCATTCAAAAGTGTTATATAAAAAATCAAGCTAGCTTCAGTATTCTCTTGGGGACTTTAGATACCAATAGTCAACTGAGCAATACATAAAGAGTTGATAAGGGTAAATTAATGTGTCCCTAGTATTTCATATTAGCCATGTTTTCATTCGTGTATGGAATTAACCTAAAGATAAACTTAAATATTCAAGGAACCTTAAAATATATCATCTATGTATTCTCTTTAAGAAACTTACCTAAACAAAGAATCCTTCATCAAAAAAGAGCAACTCTGTTTTTGTTTAATGTTCTATATATTGTGTTCACTTTTGGCAAACATTGGTTTGTCAAACAAAACAAACGCTTTTTGTTTTTATACTTCTAGTTTTCCTTTGCCCGCTCTTTTATATTCATGCTATGAATTATAGTGTCTTAGATATCATCTTGTGTACAGCATATTTTGGGGATTTATTGTTTCTTTTATCTCTTCTCAATGTTCAAGTCAATTTCTTTTAAAAAGTGGTTCTTATCTCACTTACTTTTATTGCTATGATAGATATTTGAACTTAATTCTCTTATATTCATGTTTATTTAGGTATGATCTTATTTTTGGCTTTCTTGTTGTATTCTGTTTCCTTTCTGTTGATATGCAATATCTGTCTCCTTTGTACCTGCTCCCAACTCCTTTGTCACATACCAGTAACTTGAAAGTATATACTGAAGCATATTTTTATGTCACTACTAATCATCGCCATTAATACAAATATTCTCATCTTACAGCTTGATTTCTTCTTATAATAGATGAGGAATTAGCAAATGTAGAGTTTTTTTCTTTTTAAAAAATTCTCATATTAGTGCATCATTAATCTTTTTGCCCTTATCTTATATAGCTTTTGTTTAAATAGTGATAACAATTGTGTCCTCATTTGTAGAGAGCTACGTATTACATTGGTTATTTGGGCCAGACAGAACAGGAATATTGGAAAATAGACAAAATGAATTTGAACAGTTTTTGTAAATATATTCATTAGTAGAATGTATCATACTTAATGCCTTTCTAAAGGAAGCCACAGAGAAGGCAATGGCAACCCACTCCAGTGTTCTTGCCTGGAGAATCCCAGGGACAGGGGAGCCTGGTGGGCTGCCGTCTATGGGGTCGCACAGAGTCGGACAGGACTGAAGTGACTTAGCAGCAAAGGAGGCCAAATAGTTTAAATGCCATCAAACATTTTCAAAAATGACCATACATTAGTTCACAAAGAAACCTTAATAGGTGCTTTGGATTGGGAAGAGTGCAGCTATACTTTCTGATCACAATGCAGTAACAATTAGAAGTCCATGACAAAAGAAGAGATAAATAAGGAAATTTTTTAAAGCAATTAAGAAACTAAATAACGGTTTAAAAAATTAACGCTTCAAAACTTGAGAAGAATAAATAAATATAAAATTTAAAAAATGTTCCAAAATAACTCTTAGGTGAAATAGCTGTGTGACTCTGGGTGATTTGTATCTCATTACTGTGCCTATGTTTCTTCATATGTTAGTATGGTTGTTGTGAGGATTCAGTGAGATAATATATATAAGATCATTCCTGGCACATGATTTAACACTCAGATAGTAAGGCTGAGATATAAAATCAAGTAGCTGATTGTCCAGGCTGCTGTTCTGAGCCACTCTGCTGTGTTGCTTAGGTCTTCAGAGGGCAGTTGTTCTATGTCTGGCTTTTCAACCTTCCAACAAAATTGATTTTTAAAAATTAGAGCAACCTATATGCAAGGTATCATAAAACTCTGTAGCTGATAAACACATGAATATGACATATTTCTTGCTCTCAGGAAACTAATTCTCTAGCAAAAGAGACAACACAGGTTATATACTTCAAGGCTGGAGGTAGAGTGCTCAACTGTGGTCATGGTTAGGTCACAGCTCCTCAAATTATGCTTTGGGGATGTAGAGGCAGAAGACCTTCTTCAGAATATCCATACTTTTGGAATTCCTTTTTTTCCCTTTATGAGTCACAAAACTATAGTGATATTCTCTGAAGTATATGGTGAGTTCTATGCCTTCAGTATTTTGAATGCATGTCCTAAAAAGGCAGAGACTACCTCTCTAGGCATTTTATTACTCATATGGCCATGGAAAAGACTTTGGGAGAAACTTAGTAAGTAAATTTGTTAATAAATATGAATAAGTAGCATGCAACTTCTGACCCTCTCCCCTTTTGGAAAAATGAAATGAATGGTATCATAAAAAGAAAGACAGTAATTTATTCTCTATTTTGGGTTACCCACTGGGAAAAAAAAAACTTTGAGAGTTGTAGATAGGAGGGTGAGAGAAATTGGTCCTGCTAGAATTGCTCTTTCAGTTGTCAGCACATTTTAATGAAATGCCAGTCTTTTCATGCCAAAAACTGAAGGAAACCTCTGGGTACTGATTGATGAAATTATTTCACTCCCAAATGGAATCTAAACTAAAAGTCTTTCCCATTTTGCAAAGCATAGCACTCTACAATTTGGAAAGGTAAGGCATACTTTCAGCATGTATAAACTGTGGAGTACATTTGAAAATAAAAATTTTAATTCTGTTTGACATCTCAGGCCCAGTGCTGTCATCCTATGAAAAAGTAACATCTGTTTTGACATTTCTAGTGGTAGAGACTTTAAATCAATTTCCACATTGCTTATCTGCTGGCTAATCAGAATGGATATGGCATTCTTCTTACCAATGCATCCACAGGGAAGAAAGAAAAAGTACACAGGAAGTAAGGCTGGGCTCAATCTGATTGATGAATTTAAATAAAAAATCTAAACTCCTTTGAATATGTTAAATCTAAGTTTTATTTCAGTGCAAAATTTGAAAATGTTCTTTTAGTTCCTAAACATTTAGAGTTTTTTCTTATTTCTGACATATGCCTTCTTTGACTTAAAACTAATAGAACATTAAAGTATGTTTTACCTCTCAAGCTATTTGGTTTGATCTCAAGTTAAGCTTGGATAAAGTTAATTTGCTATTATCAATAACAAGTGCTATAAAAATGGCTGAAGTAGATTTTTTTGTATTTTGTGTTTCAAATTACAGGTATTGAAAAGGCAATTTGTAATCTTATTTCTTTGATGGTTGTGTAATCTTAACATCTCTTGACTCATCATGTACATTATATTTAAAAGCATATTCAAAATAGATCCTTATAGGAACCATTGCTTCCATATCTTCCTTGTTTATAGGGCTTTCTTAAAGCTGCTGCTGCTGTCGCTTCAGTCATGTCCGACTCTGTGCAACCCCATAGATGGCAGCCCACCAGGCTCCCCTGTCCCTGGGATTCTCCAGGCAAGAACACTGGAGTGGGTTGCCATTTCCTTCTCCAGTGCATGAAAATGATAAGTGAAAATGAAGTCACTCAGTCGTGTCTGACTCTTAGCGACCCCATGACTGTAGCCCACCAGGCTCCTCTGTCCATGGGATTTTCCAGGCAAGAGTACTGGATTGGGCTGTACCAACTTAATTTTAGGTATATCTTTTGAAGAAAAAAAAAAGATTTCTACTTGAACAACTCTGGATTTTCCTCAAATTTTTATTTGTATTATTTGGGTTGTAATCATGTTACTTCTTCTCTTCTTTTTAATATGTAGGCATAGACTTCCTATTTTACTTTAAATAGACTTATTGATTATAAACTGTTGGGTACAAAGCACACACACCAAATTACTCAGCCCAACTGGCCAACTCACTTAAGTCATTTTATTAGTATAGATGCAGCTTTAGTTAAGAGAGAGAAGCTTACAGAGGACTTTATTGGTAAATATGTGGGAGGATAATCTTTTAACTTAATACTCAAAGATGCTTCTGTGTTCTTTAAAGAAAAAGGCAACATTTAAGAACCTAAAAATAATTGAAATAATTTTCACTTTAGAATATATTTGAATGGGTAAAGATGTGTCATAAATTTAAGGTTTAATTTACCAAACAAGAAAACAGATATGATTGCTTGGATGCATAATGATTAAAAAGAATTACTAATCATAGTTAATAATAAAGCAAGGTTTAATGGCTTTTCCTTGCCTTTTGACTCTGTTTATTGGATACAATGGTGAACACAGTGCAGACCTCCTCGATATTAAATGTTGATAATGCTTAGATGAGCCTGCATTTTTATAATGCTACATGCATGTGTGTTAAGTCATATTATCATGTATGACTTTTTGCAACCCTCTGGACTGTACCCCACAGGACTGGAAAAGGTCAGTTTTCATTCCAATCCCAAAGAAAGGTAATGCCAAAGATTGCTCAAACTACCACACAGTTGCACTCATCTCACATGCTAGTAAAGTAATGCTCAAAATTCTCCAAGCCAGGCTTCAGCAATACGTGAACTGTGAAATTCCAGATGTTCAAGCTGGTTTTAGAAAAGGCAGAGGAACCAGAGATCAAATTGCCAACATCCACTGGATCATGGAAAAAGCAAGAGAGTTCCAGAAAAATATCTATTTCTGCTTTATTGACTATGCCAAAGCCTTTGACTATGTGGATCACAATAAACGGTAGAAAATTCTGAAAGAGATGGGAATACCAGACCACCTGACCTGCCTCTTGAGAAACCTGTATGCAGATCAGGAAGCAACAGTTAGAACTGGACATGGAACAGACTGGTTCCAAATAGGAAAAGGAGTACGTCAAGGCTATATATTGTCATCCTGCTTATTTAACATATATGCAGAGTACATCATGAGAAACGCTGTGCTGGTTGAAGCACAAGCTGGCATCAAGATTGCTGGGAGAAATATCAATCACCTCAGATATGCAGATAACACCACCTTTATGGCAGAAAGTGAGGAAGAACTAAAGAGCCTCTTGATGAAAGTGAAAGAGGAGAGTGAAAAAGTTGGCTGAAAGCTCAACATTCAGAAAACGAAGATCATGGCATCTGGTCCCATCACTTCTCTGGAAATAGATGGGGAAACAGTGGAAACAGTGTCAGACTTTATTTTGGGGGGCTCCAAAATCACTGCAGATGGTGATTGCAGCCATGAAATTAAAAGACACTTGCTCTTGGAAGGAAAGTTATGACAAACCTAGACAGAATATTAACAAGCAGAGACGTTCCTTTGCCAACAAAGGTCTGTGGTTTGGCTATGGTTTTTCCAGTAGTCATGTACGGATGTGAGAGTTGGACTATAAAGAAAGCTGAGCGCTGAAGAATTGATGCTTTTGAACTGTGGTGTTGGAGAAGACTCTTGAGAGTCCCTTGGACTGCAAAGAGATCCAACCAGTCCATCCTAAAGGAGATTAGTCCTGGGTGTCCATTGGAAGGACTGATGTTGAATCTGAAACCCCAATACTTTGGCCACCTGATGCGGAGAGCTCACTCATTGGAAAAGACTGATGCTGGGAAAGATTGAGAGAAGGAGGAGAAGGGGACGACAGAGGAAGAGATGGTCGGATGGCATCACCGACACAATGGACATGGGTTTGGGTGGACTCAGGGAGTTGGTGATGGACAGGGAGGCCTGGCTACTGTGGTTCATGGGGTTGTAAATAGTCGGACACGAATGCGCGACTAAACTGAACTGTACCCCACCAGATTCCTCTGTTTATGGGATTCTCCAAGCAAGAATAATGGAGTGGGTTGCCATGCCCTCCTCCAGGGGATCTTTCCAACTCAGAGAAAACCCACGTCTCTTGTGTTTCTGCATTGGCCGGCAGGTTCTTTACCACTAGCGCCAGTTGGGAAGCCCTTTTAATACTACAGTGAAGGTCATTAACAGTAGTATTTGGGGAAATCAGTTATTAATTTCTAATGGATTAAAATAGGGAAATGGTCAAGACTTTTTTTAAAATTTATAGTTATGATGCCATTTTTGGATGAGTTGTAAAGATAGTTAATTCTCTCATCACCACATCATAGAATTTGATATTGTCTCTTCAAAATGCAGAATATATATATTCATCGTAATTACATAAGTTATTATAAATGCGTTAATTCTTAGTAGACCAGTAATGCATGCACATATCCATAAGAAAGTGTCCAATCCAAAATTATTTAGAATTTGAAGCTATGCTGAAAGAATCTTATTTTTAAATTATTGGTTGTTTTTTCTTGTTAAATATAAAATTTTTATTAGCTTAAGGAAAAGCAACTAGCACTATTCTGTGTATAAGTCATTTCATTTATCCTCATAAAGTAATAGCAGCTTTAATTCTAACCATATTGCTGGAGAGGAGGACCATAGATAAATCTTGAACCAAAAAATCATTTTTGGTAGATGTCATACAAATTTAATAACTCTATTCTGTCAGGCATTTGATTTAATTTTATTTGCAATAATTTTATCTTGGAGGATACAGGAGAGAGTCACACAGGTGAAGGCTAGACATTTTGTAGGTCTTTTATTGGGTTTCTTTTTGTAGCCAGTGTAAATGTTAGATATATCTTCTTAAATATTACCACCACTACAACTATAGCAACAATAATAAATAACTGGATTTTCTCTGAGAATTGTCAGAGAACCTAATTTCCATATCTACATAACCTGTGTAAGCATTGAGTCAGGAGTGTTGCTGATCTTCTAGGTCACGTACTCTATAGATCAAGATTCGCAATCCTCTTTCTCTGATATTGTTCTGATATTATTCAAAGACAAAATTAATTTGTCAATAACTCAGAAATTAGTAATTTTCTTGGAAGATTATGGTTTTATTGGAAATATTCAAGAAATGATTAATGAACTGTGACAATAGCAGATTTAGCTATTTATTTATTTATTTTTATCCACTTATGATTCTTGTAGTGTGGTTGAGGATATATAGGTTCTCCCCATTTCAGAAAATTCTATCTTGCAGATCAAGTGGGACAAAAGTGAGAACCAGGAAGAAAGAAACATCCAGTGTGAGACTCAGGGTATTTTAGGAAGGAGGGAAGATTCTTATAGATTTCCTCTTTTCTGCCCTTGCCATTTGAGTGATAAGTTTTGCAGAGTCAGACTTTTGGAGAGTCACAGCTAAGATGATGCCCAACAGAATGGACAAAACTAATGATGTTTAGGCCAGATTGTTGTTTAGACCTTGTGAGAAAAGAGCCAACGGGTGTTGTCGTTAAGGTCTTGAGTGAGGTAAAAACTCAGCTTTTAGGTTGTTGTTATTAAGTTGCTAAGTTTTATCTGATTCTTTGCAACCCTAGGGACTGTGGCATGCCAGACTCCCATGACCTTCACTATCTCTTGGAATTTGCTCAGAATCATGTCCATTGAGTCAGTGATGCTATCTAACCATCTCATCCTCTGTTACCCTCTTTTCCTTTTCCCTTCAATTTTCCCTGGCATCAGTATCTTTTCCAATGAGTAACTTCTTTGCATCAGGTGGCCAAAGTATTGGAAGTTCAGCTTCAACAACAGTCCTTCCAATGAATATTCAGAGTTGATTTCCTTTAGGATGGACTGCTTTGATCTCCTTGCAGTCAAGGGACTCTTAAGTTTCTTCTGACATTTAAATATAAAATCCTAATCATTATCATGGACTAAGGCTGATGGAGGCTTTGAAGATCTGGAGAAGCTGTCCATTTTGCACTATGGCCTTGATGAACAAATACTTAAATGTCAAAAAATGTAGTAGGAATATATAGCATCTAGAGTTCACAGAGAAGGCAATGGCACCCCATTCCAGTACTCTTGCCTGGAAAATCCCATGGATGGAGGAGCCTGGTAGGCTGCAGCTCATGGGGTCGCTGAGTCGGACACAACTGAGCGAATTCACTTTCACTTTTCACTTTCATGCATTGGAAAAGGAAATGGCAACCCACTCCAGTGTTCTTACCTGGAGAATCCCAGGGACGGGGGAGCCTCGTGGGCTGCCGTCTATGGGGTCACACAGAATCGGACACGACTGAAGCGACTTAGTAGCAGCAGAGTTCACAAAGCCTCAGAATTGCTTTTGAGGGTTACTCCATCATATTTTTCCTCAAGTAATTCTGATTATAGAGTAGTCTATGAATGTGTTAGTCACTTAGTCATGTCTGACCCTTTGTGACCCCATGGACTATAGCCCACCAGGCTCCTCTGTCCATGGAATTCTCCAGGAAAGAATACTGGAGTAGGTTGCCACTCCCTTTTCCAGGGGATCTTCCTGACCCAGGGATCAAACCTGGGTCTCCTGCATTGCAGGCAGATTCTTTACCATCTGAGCCACCAGGGAAGCCCCAGTTCTATGAATAGTTGATTTAAATTAGTTAAGATAGAAGTAAACAACCTATAACTCTTCATGTGTAGTATAGTGAAGTATGAATATAAGTTTGGGGCACAATTTAGCTGTTCATGTGTCTCTCCATTAAAGCAAAGGGATTTCCCATCTAGAGATTAATTTGGTTTCCACATAACAATTTTATGTAGTACAAAAATATAAATTACATCTTTCTTTTCAAATTTTTGGCATTTTAACTATAAAGGAGAACCAAACTACCATTAGTAGCTTAAAAAAGGTCAACAAAACAATTATTTCTTTAATGTAATTTCTAATTCTGAGTGAAGCAATTGATTTTTTGACTTTTAAGACATTTTTCTCTTTAGGACACATGACTATGTACTTTGAAACAAATGACATTAATTAATGTGATTTTGCATTAATTTCTCTCATTTTACACTGTAATATACATTTGTACTTAATCTATATAGGCTATATTTGAAATAAGTAAAACACAATGCTTTGAAGTTTTCTGATTTTTTTCATGTATGTATTCTGTTTGGTATACTATTCTTTTTCTGAATCATTGAAATTGTGTTGTATTGAATGTGATTAAATAGAATTAATAGGAAGAAAAACAAAGTGAAGTTAGTCATCTCTGACTCTTTGTGACACCATGCACTGTAGCCTTTGCCAGCAGATCTTCCTGAACCAGCGATTGAACCTGGGTCTCCCACACTGCAAGCAGACTCTTTACCATCTGAGTTATAGTTTGACTCAGATGGTAAAGATCTGGCTGCAGTGCGGGAGACCCAGGTTGGGAAGATCCCTTGGAGAAGAAAATGGCAACCCAATCCAGTATTCTTGCCTAGAAAATCCCATGGACAGAGGAGCCTGGTGGGCTACAGTCCATGGTTTTGCAAAGAGTTGGACATGACTGAGTGACTAAGACATACACACACACACACAAGTAGAATTTTGGATTATTGCACTCTGTTAAAATAATTGCTTTAACAGTTACAATTACTAAATGAACTTTATCAATAAATAAGCAAAAGCATGCTCAAACCCACATTCTGAACCTTGAATCACGTGTTTTTCTTCCTGATTGGATTTGTCAGTAAATTTTTAAATCTCCATTTTGGAGATATATCTTGCATCTCCTGGCTTTCTTATTATATCCTATGAATGTTAAAAAGTTGCAAAAGTAATTTTTTCTGAGTTAATTGAGATTAGTTTTTCCTCAGACTTTTCTCTCAGCATTTTAAAACTTGGATTCCTTAGTGGTGTCATTTTGTTTCTTTTTTTCTTTTTCTGGTTTTTGACATGAATTGATATGAATCCACCATGGGTGTACATGTGTTCTCCATCCTGAACCCCCCTCTTACGTCCCTCCGCATCCCATCCCTCAGGGTCATCCCAGTGCACCAGCTCGGAGCACCCTGTCTCATGCATTGAACCTGGACTGGTGATTTGTTTCACATATGATGATATACATGTTTCAATGCTATTCTCTCAAATCATCCCACCCTCACCTTCTCCCACAGAGTCCAAAAGACTGTTCTATGCATCTGTGTGTCTTTTGCTGTCTTGCATATAGAGTCATCATTACCATCTTTCTAAATTCCATACATATGTGTTAGTATACTGTATTGGTGTTTTTCTTTCTGACTTACTTCACTCTGTATAATAGGCTCCAGTTTCATCCACCTCATTAGAACTGATTCAAATGTATTATTTTTAATGGCTGAGTAATATTCCATTGTGTATATGTACCACAGCTTTCTTATCCATTTGTCTGCCGATGGACTTCTAGGTTGCTTCCATGACCTGGCTATTATAAACAGTGCTGCAATGAACATTGGGGTACATATGTCTCTTTCAATTCTGGTTTCCTCTAATTATGTCTATTTTTTTAAGGATAATTTTTACTTTTGAAAACTCAAATTCCTTTTTTCTATGAGAATGATGATATAAAAATTGCATTGGCATCCATAAGTATGTACTGATATTAATGAATAAATCTTTTAAAAAGTTGAAAATAGGGAAGTCTGTGTAGAAGAATTCCAAGTAAGTATGCAGCTGCTCCACTCTCAAGGAGGTAGACAATGACTTCTTACACCTTAGACATGAGCTGCGGATAATGACTTTCTTCCAAAGAGTTAAGAGTGAAAAAGAATAATTTTACAGAAGAGGAAAATATAATAAACACTATCAGCCAGGTGGTCAAAGTTAAAAATCATGATAAGTCATATTGAATAGTATAGGCTCTCGATATGATGTACTGAGAATGGCGTCTGTAATCTTCCTCCCTACAATCTGTAACCTAAGACTTATGTTTCTTTCTAACATAAGAAAAAATTAAAAAATTCTCAATTGCAGGAAATTCTAAAAAATTACCTGACCAGTACTCCTCAAAACTGACAAGGTTATCAAAAACAAAAAAAGCCTGAGAAGATGTCACAGCCAAGAGGAACCTAAGGAGGAATGACAACTAAATGTAGTGTGGTGTCCTGGAACAGAAAAGAACATTAGGTAAAAACTAAAGAAGTATGAATTAAGACATAGATTTAGTTAACTAAAGATGCATTTGCTAGGCAATCCCTCTTGTAGGTGTTGAAAATTTATTTCTAGACTATTATTAATGCTTTCTCAGGCATTCCATGTAATTTAGCACTATGCCAGAACAAAGAAACTGATACCATGCCCATATAAAAGACAAGCTGTGACCAGTACCAATACATTTCTCTTTTTATTAATTTCATGTACCAAGAAAAATTAATCAAAATATCATATGGTATACTGGAATAAGAAAAGGACTAACCATCTGAAAACTTTGTAATGGGAAAAAGCTAATGTGGAAGCATCTCTAACTTAAAGAAGGAAATACATGCATTTATAAATACCAGACATAACTACTTAGAATATAAATTGCTTGGGATTCTGTATGCAGCATATGCCTTGGAGACAATCTCAGTTTAAAGTTGTCAAAAGGACATGTAATTATAGAATCATGTGTAGTTTCAGAAATTATATCTGCTATGATTGAAAACAGACTATTAGGTGATACCTCCCATACAGAAAATTTTTACCAAATATGGAAGTTACAATTCTGATTTTTCTTTAATTTTCAAAGCTTTGTTAGAACATTGATTAAGTTTACTCATGACCCTGAGATAGATGAAAATATACATATCTTCGATTTTGCATCACTAGTGGTATCATCTTAAGAAGAATAGCACCTTTTGGAGGAAACTTATGACTGAAACATAATCATTTTTATACTCTGTGGACTGTAGTGCATGTATTAGCAGGCATAGTCTCTGGTGAATGACAGCATAATGTAGACAAAAAGGACTCTGGAGAACCATATGGTGCTTGTGTTTCCATAGCAACTTGAGCATACATTGAAAGGATTTGTTGTTATGACTATTCTTTATCTGTTGTATAATGAACTTAGTACAGAGACTCTTATCTTGTTTTTCTTTCCTTGTTGCCTACATGGTAATTAAGGTGAAGCATTCTAATCTTAACTGATTTTAGAGTCAGATGATGGACTACAACACAATATATAAATATAATCTCAACTCTGCTACTTAGGATCAGTATGGTAGAAAAATTGCATTTCCTAATTTATAGAAGTGAGATCATCAATTTATGATAGTTTAATATAGAATAGATGCTGAGTAAATATTTGCCTTCCTCCAACCTAGGTGAGGTTGTGTACATTCTTCAATATCATTTCAAGCATGTTTTTATTTCCATCATATAAAAATTATTTTGCTTCCATTACCATTGTTAGAATCAAACCTTATTTTGAAAGAAATGCCTCTATAGTGGACAACTGATGGACTAGATGGCAGAGAATATTTTTGATGGTTGATGATTCAGCTTTGAGCATAAAGGGAGTAGGGTTTTAATTCTTTGCTTGGTTTCTTTCAAGAAATGTAACTGAGTTCAGTCATTGGTTTTCTTTTCCTAAATGTATAAAGATTCCCTTTCTTTTTGATTTTCCATTTATAACTGTATGTAATAAGTACAAATGAGAAATACACAGGAAATAAAAGTAAAATATGAAAATTATATATATAATGACTGCCATCATTTAAATAAATATGGACAATGGTTGATAGACAAAATTTGTAGTGTTAAGATAATAGACTTACATTTTTCAATATCAAGTTTTATTTTGCATTTTAAGTTGAAACACTTAAATTTTTTCATTTTAAATTTATTTCTAAGAAAGCATTAACATAGAGAATATCAGTTGTCTGTTCCATCAGTAATTTTCTGAACTGCTGCTCAGCCTTCTACTCTTAAGATCAACATGTATATATTTAGTCATTTTTGTTAAGTTGTGCCCCCTGCTATTACCAGACAGCATTACCCCAGGTTTCCCTGTCATTCTTCCAGAGTAGTAATCTCACACTCAAATATGTTGGGGGGCTTCTTAAGAAAAGGTGTCGTATGTAATAGAGAGTGATAGGTCTATTAGTAGAGTATGAAGAACCTGCATAGATATATTAAACATGTATTCCGTTTCAGCATCTAGTAAATTCTGATATACAAAGAAGACAAATTTCTGGGCTAGATTCTTTCATCAACTGGAATTTTGCTAGTTCTGCTCTATTTAGAGCACATTTTCTTAACCTGATATCTGGAGACAGAATTCATCTTATTTATTTATTTTTTTCACTTACAAAAGGTAATCTATGTTTATTTAGAGTCACAAGCAGTTGATTGACTCAGTGTGACTCAGACCATGAAGACACCATTTCTCCTTCACTCCATTCTGGGTCCCGGGCCTGCCTGGGGCCCAGCGTGGCAGGAGGGCTGCCCGCGGCCCCTTCACAGGTTCACAAGCTTCTCATTGAGGGCAATTTGTGACTGTGTGAGGTTGGCCAGGTAGGTCACCATCAACAGGTCGTTGATGTTGCTGTTGGGCATGGTCTCGAAGTCCTCGGGAACTATTTTGGGTACTTGGTTAACCAGATTCGTCAAGAAGCGGCCCACGGTATTGTCGGCTGACACCTTTCCAGACAGCACGTCCTCCGCATACTGCAACGCTGTGCTGAGGGCTTCCTGGATGCGAGCGGAAGCTCCGCCCACTTGCTGCAAGTCACAGGAGAGGCCAATCACGCGGTTGGGGCTGAAACAGGTCTTCGTGATCAGGTCAACTCCAATGCGTTCAGTGTCGTAGTATGTGTATTTCACTGTCAGAGGGGTGAACATCACTCCCATGGTCCTCCCAGGAACACGCATTAAAGTGCTGACGTAGGCCTTGATGCTCATGCGGCCATTCTGGAGGCTGCTGTCCACTGTGAGGTGAATGAGGTTGGGGGCTTCTCGGCTGTAGTACTCATGGATCAGCACTGAGTGCTCCGTGATGTCATGGCCTGTAGCGTACCAGCCCAGGATGAGCTCGTTCGGAGAGACTTTCTTGTGCAACTCATACATGTTCTTAGCAAATTCCATGTCAACAGCCACCTCATCTTCTGACTCATTGTGTGGCACTGAAAAGCAATTGGTGACTTCCACTGAGTGCTTGTCAACGGTTCCCAGCAGGGTCCCGATAACTCGGGCAGCTCCCTTGTTGCGTCGCTCGTAGCTGTCCACAATGGAGGCCAAAATGACTGGGTGCAGCCAGACCACGTGGTACTGCCGGTGTGGCCATCTTGTCGAGAGAGCAGAATTTATCTTTAAATGGAAAAATATATATATTATTTACTCTAACTGAAATTAAATATTCAATTATGAATGAAAATAATCAATCACAGTGGTATTAGCAGTAATTATGAGTTTGTCAACATTTTAAACCAGAGATGTTTTCATATCACATTACAACTGATGTAAATATCTCAATATGTTTTCATTTGCTACTACTTAGAAATGCAGTGCTTATTAGATACAGCACTAGGTCTTATTAAGGAAGATAGATATCTAATAAGGAGGATGGATCAATTGAGACACAATTTGGGATAAGGAGGCTGGAAAATGAGATCAAAGAGCACTTTCTATTGTATTTGTAATATTCCATTTCTTAAGTTAGATGGTGACTTTATGAATGTTCATTTTATTGCTATCTTTTATAATCTACTTATTATTCTCTAAGGGTTCTTTTGTATGCAAAATTTTTATAATGTGAATCTTTTTATACTATTTCTTCAGAAACCAATATTACCTGCTCTACTGTACCCCTTACTGAAAATTTCTTACCCAGTGTCCCTGTTGAACTGGTAGAGCACCACATGACACTATCTTGAGAGAAGGGAACTAAAACTTGAAATGTTTAAAATTTACCATGTGTAGAATTTGTTGGCTCTGTATCCTCCAACCAGTATTTCTGAAGTCCCTTTTGATTTGTACACTTCTGTAATCACTCAGGGGATTCTGAGGTGGCTCAGTGGTAAAGAATCTACCTGCCAATGCAGAAGACTCAGGAGACATGGGTTTGATTCCTGGATTGGGAAAATCCCCTGGAGGAGGAAATGGTAACCTGCTCAAATATTCTTGCCTGGATAATCCCATGAACAGAAGAGCCTGGCAGTCCATGGATTGCAAGAGTCAAACACAATTGAGTGACTTCACACGCATGCACAATAATCATTCAGAGGAATTATTTTACTTGTAAAAGATATTTTGTTTTATGATGTTAGGAGGCTTTGTCACTCAACACTTGAGGAGGGAGTAATTTTTTTCCAACTAGCAAAAGCTGCAAAAAAAACACATGTGACAATTTAGCACCCTCTTGTAACACAAAACAATGTCAGTCAGTGGCCCTGAACTATAGGTCTCTCCTTAATCTAGTAGAAAGCAAGCTATATAAGAAGTTAATTTTTTTCTTACCTTTTCCTGTAACTTAGGCACTTCACTGTCACATGGTTTGAAGTTAAACAGATGTGGTTTTTTAAGTTTCATGCAAAGAATTATTATTGATGTGAACTTGGGTACTCTCACCTGCCATACAGCAAAGCCAATCCACTGACACCAGGTTGTGGTAAAGTACAGTGTTTATTACAGAGTGCCAAGCAAGGAAAACAGGTAGATGTGTTCAGAAGACCTGAACTTCTCAATGGCTTTCAGGGAAGGTTTTTATTTTTGTTTGTTTCTTGCCGTGCTGTGCAGCATGCAGTATCTTTGTTCCTCAATCAGGGATTGAACCTGGACTATGGCTCAGAGTAAAGAATCTGTCTGTAATGCAGGAGAACCGGTTTTGATCCTTGGGTAGGGAAGATACCCTGGAGAAGGAAATGGCAACCCACCCCAGTATTCTTGCCTGGAGAATCCCCATGGCCAGAGGAGCCTGGTGGGTTACAGTCCATGGGGTTGCAAAGAGTCAGACATGACTGAACAGCTGACATGGTATTGAAAGTGCCGAGTCCTAAATACTGAACCACCAGGGAACTCCCCAGGAAAGAGTTTTTAAAGGCAACATTTGAGGTGAGGATTATTACAGAATTATGACTTTCCTCTGATTAGTTGGTAGTGAGGTAACAAGGTGATGTTTTGGGAATCTTAATTGTTAATCTTCTGGCACCAACCAGTCTGGGGTTTATGTACTTGCGGTTGGTACCTAGTCCCTATTATACATCTGGGTTGCAGAGAGTCATTGTGTTTGCATATCTCACAAATATGAGTCAGATTGTTATGAGGAGTTGTCCAGGACTTCGTTGGTTTTTTTTTTTTTTTCCTGAATTTTTGTTTAAAATCTCAGTACTTTTCTTGTTTGGCTACTTTTCTTTTGTTTCCACATTCCCTCATTTTTCTATTTAGTTAACTGCTTGTTGGAACTCTGGGAAGACCTCGGAAGACTAAAGCCTTTTTCTACAAAAAAGAAAGGAGGAACTAAAGGAGCTTTTGTACTTAGGGCTCTGCAGGGTCCTGCTCAGTTTCAGAAGAATAAAAAATAGTATCTTTTAAGTAGATGTAAGTACTATTAAGCATTTATATCATACATGAGCAACCCACTGTAAATGACATACAAAGGCCAGTTTTTGGTGGTTTTGAGTCCAATTCAATTCAAAGGTATAGGCATTTTCAGCTATGCATAATTTAATCTGACTTTTCCTATCAGTGAAAATCGTCTTATTTTGATATAGTAACTTAATATTGTACCTGTGATCCTCACTTCATTCAGATAATGTAATTTTGATATATAACCTATGAATTTTATGAGACTCAGTAGAAAAAGCAGCTCAAACTGGAAAGGCCAGATGAGTAAGGTGACCAAATAATTATAATCTGAAAAATTGTCACTAAAAATATCACATATGGGAAGCACAGTGGCAAGGAATATTGTCTGCATATCATTGGAAAGACTTCATTATTATAGGTTAGAGATAAAGGCATTCTGAAAAATATTTAAGGAATGCTCAGCATGGATTCCATAGTTCATCAGGCACTCTATCTATCAGATCTAGGCCCTTAAATCTATTTCTCACTTCCACTGTATAATCATAAGGGATTTGATTTAGGTCATACCTGAATGGTCTAGCGGTTTTCCCTACTTTCTTCAATTTGAGTCTGAATTTGGTAATAAGGAGTTCATGATCTGAGCCATAGTCAGCTCCTGGTCTTGTTTTTGTTGACTGTATAGAGCTTCTCCGTCGTTGGCTGCAAAGAATAGATTGGGGAAACAGTGGAAACAGTGTCAGACTTTATTTTTCTGGGCTCCAAAATCACTGCAGATGGTGATTGCAGCCATGGAATTAAAAGACGCTTGCTCCTTGGAAGAAAAGTTATGACCATCCTATATAGTATATTCAAAAGCAGAGACATTACTTTGCCGACTAAGGTCCATCTAGTCAAGGCTATGGTTTTTCCTGTGGTCATGTATGGATGTGAGCGTTGGACTGTGAAGAGGGCTGAGCACCGAAGAATTGATGCTTGTGAACTGTGGTGTTGGAGAAGACTCTTGAGAGTCCCTTGGACTGCAAGGAGATCCAACCAGTCCATTCTGAAGGAGATCAACCCTGGGATTTCTTTGGAAGGACTGATGCTAAAGCTGAAACCCCAGTACTTTGGCCACCTCATGCGAAGAATTGACTCATTGGAAAAGACTTTGATCCTGGGAGGGATTAGGGGCAGGAGGAGAAGGGGACGACAGAGGATGAGATGGCTGGATGGCATCACTGACTCGATGGCCATGAGTCTGAGTGAACTCCAGGAGTTGGTGATGGACAGGGAGGCCTGGCATGCTGTGATTCATGGGGTCACAAAGATTTGGACACGACTGAGCAACTGAACTTAACTGAACAGCATGGATTGCCATTGAATCTTTAAGAAAATAAAGGAGAAGTCATAATGTTTGACTATTAGAGAAGATTTCAGGATTTGGGAATACTTCTCTAATGGAAATTAGCAAAACAAGAAAACTGAACACGAAGAAGAGATAGCTTTCACTAAAATAAAAAACTTGATGAAAAGTGGGCTTATGTAATGTTTCAATTTGGCTCTAGGGTACATACAGCTGCTGCTGCTGCTGCTAAGTTGCTTCAGTTGTGTCCAACTCTGTGCGACCCCATAGACGGCAGCCCACCAAGCTCCCCCATCCCTGGGATTCTCCAGGCAAGGGTTCATACAGAGTTACACTTAAAAAATTACAGAATGCTTTTGCAAACGGAGTCTTTGAAAAAGTAGTTCATTATATGCAAAAGTTGTTCAAGTAATATTTTGGAAAAGCAATACAACATTTATTATTGGGTATATCTCTATTTATGGGCTGAATTGTGTTCCCTCAAAATTCATATATTAAAGTCCTAATTTCCAGCATCTCAGAATGTGACTTTATTTGGAAAGAATATCTTTAAAGAAGTAATTAAATTAAAATGAGGCCATAAGTATGAGTCCTAATTGAATCTGACTGATGTCCTTATAAAAAATTAGTACAAACAAAGAGACACCAGGGATGGATGTGTATAGAGAAAAGATTATTTGAGGACATAGCAAGAAGGCATTGTGCTAGAAAAGGAGAGAGGCCCTCATAATAAACCAAAGCTGCCAGCACCTTGATCTTGGACTTCCAGCTTTCATAGCTGTGAAAAATAAATTTTTGTTGTTTAAGCTACCCAGTCTGATATTTTGTTAGTTTTAATTTTTTTATCTTAATTTTAGATGAGTATTTCATACAGTTAATTTATCAGTTAGTTTTGGTATTAGAGACATTTAAATGACCCCAGACCACTATTTCTAATTGAAATGTCTTTTTTTCTTTCATTGCAATAGTGATGTTTGATGTAGCTTTGATAACATAGGTTATGCCTATTTCTTCAGTCAAGGCATCAGTTTGAATGGTTTATAGACTCAGTAAACCTCCCTACCTTAGCTCCGCTTTTTTGACGTGTGATTCAGTTAATTGTAAATGTCAAACTGTCTCTATTTATAAGAAATATCTTCTTTCACATTATAATACATTTCTTAAGGACTATTTATAAGTTATACAAAAATGTACTGTTCTTATATGAATAAAAATGATGATCTTTGAGGAGAATGTGATACTCAGAAAGAGGTTATTCTAATAATAAATACGAATTTTCAATTAGTATATTTCTGTATGATAGTCACTTTTTAATTAGGGCTGATTAACTCTGTGTGTGAAGTATTTTGCTTCATTATTTCTCTTCCATGCATTTGTCTGATCAGACATAACCTGTAAGAAATGGTGGGGAAGGGTTATTAAAAGAAAGAAAATTTTAATCAGCATAATAGTTGTGGTAAAGGATGAATGATTGGAGGTGTTAACTATTGATTAACATTAACTTTATAGGTTATTGTTATTCATTATAGGTTATTTATTAAAAATTATCTCATATAATGAGAATACAGTAAATTTATAACTAAATTCAAGTAATACAGAAAGCAAATAATTATAATGCATTTTATCATTTTATAGAGGGAAAAATAACTGAAACATAGAAATATAAAGCAACAATAATAATAAACTAGGGTTAAACTGGGCTTCCCTGGTGGCTCAACTGGCAAAGAATCCGCCTGCAATGTGGGAGACCTGGGTTCGATCTCTGGGTTGGAAAGATCCCCTGGAGAAGGAAAAGGCTACCCACTCCAGTATTCTGGCCTGGAGAATTTCATGGATTGTATAGTCCATGGGGTCACAAAGAGTCAGACACAGCTGAGCGACTTTAACTTTCAGGGTTAAGCTAGACTCATAAAAGTGATCAAAAGGTCTAGGATTTTGTGTTATTTATGGTTTGTCTTCTTTTCCCTGGAAAAATATAATTGTAGATCATACTAACAACTATAAAAATGCTTCACTATTTTAAAAGCAGCTAGTGTTGTCCTCAGAAAAAAAGTCATGCAAAAGAACACAGTTCCCTGTTACTGTTGTATCAGTTGTAAATATATTATATATGAAATGCATGTGTATTTCACTGATGATTAAGATGATAACAGAATTTACATGGCATGCTTTAGTCATCTTACAATATACCCTTAAAAGAAAATAAAAACCAAAGTAATGATATAATCTCCCTACCTCAAATCTGATTGTCAGGTTCCAAATGTACAGGGGTTAATGTGTCCATTTCTTCCTTCTCAACCTTCCTATTTATAGGCTTAAGGAAAAAAAATTGACATGACTGGTATAAGAAGAAAATGTCAAAAGGTTATAAAACACTGCAGAGAAGACATTTTTAATGAGTCTTCGAAAACCCTGAAATAAGAAAGATCAGAAATAAGGTTATTATAATGAAACCAGTGTTCAAGACATGTTTTCTAGTATTATTTCTGCCTATCTGTACTGCATAATTAGTGGTAGGCAAGATAGGTTGTAAACTCTGAGAAAAACAACATATTTTCCAACTCTGACTCCTAGCTCTGCTGTAGGCAGCTGGGAATGTTTTCCAGAAATAGAAGATGGCTGTAACAAACAATAAAATATAGGCAGTAAAAACCATGATGATCTCTTTATCACTTCTGTCATCACTGCACACACTGATGGATTTATCACAATGCCATGTGAATCTGAAGGCAAAGTGTCATATTCTGTGGATATGCCTTGTCCTGAAGGATTTATTGCTTCATTAGGAAACAAGGGAATAACTTGTTTTTTTTTTAATAAAAAATTTAAGAATGGATTCATATTCTCTGATAATCTGAAATAAGATTTTGAATGCTATAAAAACATATGCTTCATTTATATAGATTTACTTCTGCATTTACTCATTGCACTTCTGAGAAAAAATTATGTCTTAGTTTCTTATAAATCAGGAATACAAAAGCTTGGCTGCTTTTACTTAATAGTTTGGTGATGTTGAAGACTCCAAAACCCAAATAATAAAACAGGTTAGAGGCTTTATTTTTTGTTTAACTGTCCTGTTTTATCAAGTCAGCCAGGAAATTAAACCACTTGTCCACATTGCTCAAGCCTGAGGTCTTATTCTGTCATACAGATTAATTATATGACTTTGGGTCTAAATAGGAATGTGTCAAAAAGGGTGCTGATACAAGTCAGAAAACCTGGGTTCCAGTTCAAGTCTTCCGAACTTAATGACCTTAGAGAATCATTACGTTTCACCTGAGCATGATGTAAGTAAAATAAGAGTATTGCAAGTCTTTTGTGAATTAGAAAATGATATTCATTCTTTTGTCATATATCTACATATTATTAAGGCAACAAAAATTTAGAATATTACTGGATGATAGTGAGCATTGGGGCTCTACATCCAATACTATATGTTCATTGAATTCTTCCAATTGTATGGGATTTACCTAAATTCATCTTTGGCAATATAAGACTGTTTTGTAAAAGCTCTGCTAGTATCTTATTATTTTTTTTTATTTCTAAAAGTTGTACCTGTATGATTTTGGGTTAGTCACCTAACATCTTGGGAAAATGAACTTACTTTATAGGAGCACAAAGTATTTGGAGTAGATGGTTAATAACATCCATTCGAGTCTTACAATGTTCTGCCACATTTGTGCCACTCGTTCTTTGTTTTGAAATCTAGGACACCAGGCAGAAAAAGGACTTCAGACTCAGCAGTTCCCATGTGCTTATGGCTGAATGGAACTGAAGTTGTCTCCGTCACTGGCTTCACTGCCTAGTTTACTTCACTTTACAAATTCTGTTACAAAGTCCTCAATATTTTGGTCTAGAGATTCTTGCTTGCTTTTGCCTAAGGCTTACAGAGTTATGAGTAAATATTTCATCAGTCAAACTAGCACCTAAATTTACCCTTTCTTTTACTTTATTTTCTATTTTCATGAAAGATCTGTCACAGAAACCCCTATATACTAATGTTGCCACAGGCATAGATCATCAGTAATTCAAAATTCACAACCACAGATTCTGGATTGATTGTCATTCATTTGAATTTTACTTTCTGCCTCTCCTGTGATTTGATTTTAAATCAGTTATCCCTTTTACTCTTTTCAAAATCACCTGTATTCATTAGTGTTCTCCAGAGAAGCAGAAACAGTTAGAATGTTTATATCTCTCTCTATATATATCTGTCTGTCTGCCTGTCCGTCCATCCATCCATCCATCCATCCATCCATCCATCTATCCTTCTATCTAGATAGAGAAAGAGTTTTTTTAAAACAAGGAATAGGCTTATACAGTTGTGGAGACTGGCAAATCCCAAATCTTTGGGTTAGCTGGCATGCTGGAGATGGAATTGTTGCAGTTTGAATGTGAAAGCAGTCTGCTGGCAGAATTCCTTCTTTTGGGGAGTACAAGGGGTTTTGTTCCTATTAAGGCCTTCAATTGATTGAATGAGGCCCACCCACATTATAGGAGGCACTCTGATTTAAATGTTACTCTCATCTAAAAAGAAAAGACACTTTCACAGAAATATCTAGGCTGTTGTTTGCCTAAGTAGCTGAGTATCATGGCCTAGCCAAGCTGACCCATCAAATTAACCATTATACAACCCTTGACATGTGCTTCATTGTTTTCTTCAACATACTGCTTTTAGCCTTCCTTCACAATCTCCCAGGCTAAAATACCCCATAAAACCTTCAGTTCTCATCTCTTATCATATTTTCAGCTGTCTTTTGAGTTTCTGCCCCTGCCCCCGACCATGTTCTCTTCTGGCCCTTTTGTTCCAGCAGGTTTAAAACAAAAGCTCATGATCTTTTCCCCCTTATCTCTTATTTTCTTTTATTAATGACAACATTGTTCAATCTAGAAAGCTTGAAATCATCTTTGAATTAGTCCCCTTCATCCTTTTCTCTAATGAAATTCCAGCTCATTCACTTACTCAAGATAATGTCCTAACCAAAGTAAATAAAATAATGAGGAGGCAAACAATAAGTAAATAATTCCTCAAATAATTATAATTGTGATAAATGGTATGATGAAAAAGCACAGGGTACTAGAATATTTTATAACTTAGGGACCTCATGTAGTGTGAGAGGAGCAGGGAAGACTGGTATCAGAAGGATTCATATAAGTTAGTCAAGTGAAATTGGGGCATAAGGAGATGAAGAGTATTCAAGGCAGAGTAAACAGCTTGTGTAAAGACCCTGATATAGGAAAAAATATCAGTTTTTTGTCCACATAAAAATATCAATTTGATGTTTAATATGATGCCTGAGTACTAACTCTGTCAGGAATTTTTATTCTCAGACTATGATATGGATATTATGATTTAGATACTAATTTTGGTAAATTGTAGGGGTTCAACAAATGTCTGTTGTATAAATAAATAAATCTTTATTTTAAATGAGAAAAGTGAGACTCAAAAGATTAAGTAAGGAGTTCAGATTTACACAAGATAAAGTGGCAGAATAAGGAATCTGCTGGTTACAGGAGACACAGGGAAGAAAACCACTGCCTCCAGTCACCGCATTATTGCCCCATCAGCAAGACTAAGAAATACTGTCAAACTTCTAAATTATTAGTAAATCCTGGTAAAGCAGTGTATGATATTCTAATTTTGCTAGACTGATATATATATATATATATTTTTGCTAATATGCAGTGTATGATATTCTAATTTTGCTAGACTGATATATATATATATATATATATATATATATATATATATATATTTTTTTTTTCTTTTGGTGTTTGGTTTGCATGATCTTGATAACTTTGGAATATATTTACATAAATAACCCTAGATATTGATTGGATGATTCAGTTTCTCTTCTGCTCTTAATCTCAGCATTAGTTTATTTTTCTTTCCTAAAAGTAATAATGACTTTTTTAAACCTACCAAAATATTTGCTTTAATCGCATACAAATGAAGTGATTATGAATTTCAGATTGGCTAGATTTCAGAATAATTTACTCCATCTTTTTTCCTTACAGTAAGAAATACCATTTCTATTAATATTTTAGAATACACTGTCTTATAAAAATGAAATTGAATTTAAGTGTACTCTATTGACATCTCTTTTAATTTGCAGTTATAAGTTTCAGTTTTCTTGCTTGGAGAATTTATGGACAGAGGAGCCTGGCGGGCTACAGTCCACAGGGTAGCAAATAGTTGGACATACTGAAGTAACTTAGCACACAAGCACCTCCAAAGGAAGAATTAGACTTCTTACAGAAAGAATCACTTCAAAATTAAGAAGTTTGCCATAGATTCCCAGTTTTAATATCACGGTGGTGGTACCAGAAATTTTGAAAGAGATATGGAGCATTGTCTAAACATGAAGATTCACTGCCGATAGAGATCAGAGGTGTTACTCTTTCCCTGTGGCTGGCTACTTTTTAAATAATTGCGCTGCAGCTTCTGGCCTCACCACTCCACTCCTGATTATGTTCAGAGTCTCAGTGATATCCAGTTTGTTGGAATTCAATAGAAACTTCTCAGTACCATCAGATACAACAGGATTCTTTTCATTCTTTTCTTAGTTTTAAGGACATCACCACTTGTGGTTTTCCTTTTGCTTCTTGTAGTGACTCACCATGTTCTTTGCTGGTGCTCCTCCGTGCTTGACCTTCAGATGCTGGAAGGCAGGCATATTGGTTCCTCTTGAGTACCATGTCCTCTCTGATCACATTAATCACCATTACTTTAAATATTGTCTTCGTGCCAAGAGCTTCTGAAGTATCTTTATAATCCAGGTATTTCTTTAGAGCTTCAGGATCATTTATTCAGCAACATCTTTGATATTTCCATTTGGACTTCTCCTCTGCATCTCAAACTTAAAATGTCTAAAAACTGAGCTGCTAATCATCTCTCACACCCAAACCTGCTCCTTTCATTGTCTTCCCAGTTCAATTACCATCTATCCCCCAAACTGTTTCATCTTTGATTTAGCTCTTTCTCTTTCATAAAATCGCATTAATCTTATCTTAAAAATATATGAAATGTCTTCACTTTTTTTCTTTTCACTGCTGCTATTGTCCAAAAGCAACCGTTGTCTTTTGCCTGAACTGCTTCAGTAGCCTTGTAACTGGTCTCTTTGCTTTTACTCTTGTTTTTAATTTGTTCTCAGTACAAGGATCATTTAAAATATAGGTCATCATCTAATGTCCCTGCTCAAAACTCTTTTCATTATACTTAGAATGGAATCAAATGTTGCCATGAGTTCCAACGCTCCATGCCATCTGGCCCTGTCTACCTCTCCTTACCGTATTGTGACTTTCTTTTGCTCACTATACTCCAAAGTTGTGGATTAGCCTTGTTAATGTAATTTCTTCCTTGTTTCTGTTTCTCAGACATGTAAAGTCTTTCCAGCTTTTGAGTTTTGTTGTTGTAGCCTTGCAAAACACTATTTCCTCAATTATTGTTTTTAAACTTTGTTTTTATTTTTTATAATGGCTGATTCTTTTTTTTGTCCTTTAGGACATTTCATGAAAGTTTCCTTCTCAGAAAGGTTATTTCCAGACTTCCCTATCTAAGTGCTTATTCTAGTCCCAATCATATTCTCATGTTGTTCTGTTTAGTTCCTGCCATCACTTAGCTTAATTTGAAATTATCTTGTTTGTTGCCTTATTCCTAAAGCTAGATTATAAGTAATTTTTCTGAAAATTTAAAATTAGTGTTAAATGTAAATTTTAAATGTGATTGAACAGACATAAAACACTTTAAAATGAGTTGATGATCAGACAAAAAACTTAGGAATTTGCAGAGGTTAAAAAAAAGAAATCAGGAATTCCTAAATTCATTATGACTGCTGCATTGGAGGAATAATGTCTTTTCTTTATTTCTAGTAAATTATTTTTATGTTGGGATGAGATGTTGGGGGTCTGTCTGCTTTGAACCTCTTGTGCATCTCCATGTCTTGCTAAGTCTTGCTAGGCCAAAACTGAAAGTTCTTGATTGATCCGCTTCTCAGAATTGTATTTTAATTGCATCAGTATACATATATCTCCTCCTTCTTGGACCTCTCACCCACCCTCAACCCCTATCCACCCATCTAGTCACTACAGAGCACCGAGCCAAGCTCCCTTAGCTATACAGCAAGTTCCCACTAGTTATCTATTTTACACATAGTGATGTATATATGTCAATCCCAATCTCCCAATTCATTCCATCCTCCCTTCTGCACCTCATGTCCAGTGTCCATTCTGTATGTCTGCATCTCTATTCCTGCCCTGCAGATGGGTTCATCCATACCGTATTTCTAGATTCCACACATATATATTAATGTATGCTGAAGACAGTCTTGAAAAGTGAGGTTCTTGTTCTACATGAGGTAGGCCTCTGGACAAATAAGTTGTGCTTACTTCTTGTCATAAAAGCAATGGATTCTCTAAGTTCAGGCTTCCTCCTGCAGTGAAAGTGAAGTGAAAATGCAAGTTGCTCAGCCGTGTCTGACTTTTTGCGACCCCATGGATTATATAGGCCATGGAATTCTCCAGGCCAGAATACCTGGGTAAGTAGCCTTTCTCTTCTCCAGGGGATCTTCCCAACCCAGGGATCAAACCGAGGTCTCTTGCATTGCAGGCAGATTCTTTACCAGCTGAGCCACAAGGGAAGCCCAAGAATACCGGAGTGGGTAGCCTATCCATTCTCCAGTGGATCTTCCCACCCAGGAATTGAACCAGGATCTCCTGCATTGCAGGTGGATTCTTTACCAACTGAGCTATCAGGGAAGCCCTCTCCTATGTAGTACATCCTCATATATGTGTGGGTTTACTCTATCTCTGCTTGCTGCTCCTTGCTGAATCTTTGCAACTAGACTGATAATCCTTGTATTATTTTGCTGCAGTCAAGTCTTTTTCTGTGGTCTGGAAGTCTTGTGTCTTCTATCAGCTTTCTATGGAACCATAGAAGGCTTGTACAGATATTTTGGTGGGCATTCTCTAAGTTCTAGGCTTCCCTGGTGTTTCAGATGGTAAAGAATCTGTCTGCAATGAAGGAGACCTGGATTCATTCCCTGGACCAGGAAGATCCCCTGGAAAGGGAAATGTCTACCCATTCCAATATTCTTGCTTGGAGAATTCCATGGACAGAGGAGCCTGGTAGGCTATAGTCCATGGGGTCACAAAGAGTTGGAAATGACTGAGTGACTAACACTTTCCCTGGGTTCTAGCTTTTCTCAAAACTATTATATTTATTTAAGCAGCATAAAATCCCTATAGAATGATGATTTCCAATTTTTTCTTCTGCTCTGAAGCTATGATTAAACATATATTGGCAAAAAAACCCCCATATATTGGCCTTCTTTTTATATTCTTCAGTTTTATTTAAATGCCTATTTCTTCCACCTTTTTAATGTCCTGTGTCTCATTATTTCATTTGCTAATTCTCTTTTCAGTTGTTTTTATTATGCTGTTTAAATTGTCCATTGAGTGTTTGATATTGACAATTATGGCTTTTCTAGAAATTCCATCTATTTTTTAAAAAAACCTGCCAGACCAAAAAAATGTCTCTTGTCTCTTACTCATGTTTTCAAATTCATCTTTTACTTATTTTAATCATTTTTAAGTACATTTAAAATTTTTGTTTCTTATAATTCCAATATCTGAATTTTTTGAAATTTCATAGTGTGTTTTCTTTGCTTTCTCTTCCTCATGGTGCCTTATTTTCTCATGTTTGGTCATTTTGGAATGTAAGTGCATGTTCAGTTAGGCCCATTTCAGTGACCTAGCTTGAGATCATACCTATAGAAAGGATTTGAATTAGTTTCAGCTGGGTAACCTGGAAGACCCCAGTATGAGATCCTTTAAATTAATTACCACTAACTAAGAGTGAAACTGGAGCTTTCCAGGTGGTTCAGTGGGTAAAAAATCTTCCTGCAATACAGAAAACGTGGGTTCACTTCTTGGGTCTGGAAGATACCCTGGAGGAAGGCATGGTAATCCACTTCAGTATTCTTGCTCTGAGAATCCCATGGACAAGAGGAGCCTGGAGGACTGTAGTCCATAGTGTTGCAACGTGTCCGACATGACTGAAGTGACTGAGTGCACACACAAAGGTGAAACTATTGCCAAAATTATCAAAGGTGACTTCCGTGCCTGCTGCATCAGCATCCCAGAATCCAAAGCCCCGGAGGAGACTGAAAAGTTTTCCTATTACTTTTACCTGTAGGTAGATATTTTTCTAAGTTCATCATTTCATTGAGATTGTAGCTTTGAGGGCCTCTGTCTTGCCCGGAGTAAACTCCGGGAGTTGGTGATGGACAGGGAGGCCTGACATCCTGCAATTCTTGGGGTCGCAAAGAGTCAGACACGACTGAGCGACTGAACTGAGCTGATCTTGCCCAAGCTCTTGTTGCTTTTTCACTTATAGTTGTACTATTGTCTTCTTTCTTTTATCGTACACATAGAGTTTTCCTTCTTTTCCTATTTTTGTAGTCTTAGCTTGTAAGTTTTACATTCTATTTGTATTCTTTTGTCAGTATTACCCTTAAATTTTATTATGCATACTTAACATTTTAGTCTTTCTGTCCTCGTTTGGAATAACACAAGCACATTATATCAGTATAACTGTAAGTCTTCTGTTACTATCTTCCCTGTATTTTTATTTAGCATTTTTGGTGCTATAATTTTTCTTCAACTTTTAATTGAAATATACATAGAGAAAAATAAACTTGTCTTAAGGCACTTGCTCAGTGAAATTTTATAAAGATTTTACAGGGTGAACACAGCTGTGTATTCACTATTCAGATCAGAAATACAGTATTTCTGAAAAATAATATTTATAGTACTCCAGAGACCCTTGTATACTCTGCCAGTCACTACCTCTCTCAAATGTAACCAGTATTTTTTTTCCTCATTGATGAATTTTGACTAAGTTATGGTTTTAAATTTTGTAAAAATAGAGTAAATAAAATAATTTTTGTATTTGGAATCTTTTACTCAATACTATTTGTATGGCTTATCAATGTTTTTGTATGTGGCAGTAGACTTTATTTTCACTGTTGTAAAGTTTTACAATGTATGGATATGTATTTTTATTTATCTACTTTAATATTGAGGAAGTATTTGTGATGTTTCCAGTTTTTAGCTGATACTAATAGCTACGTCAGCATGATACCAATGATACTGCAAAAATGCTATAAAAAATTTTATATACGTTTTTGGTTGCATGTATGTATGCATTTCTGTTGGAATAGAATTACTATACGGAGAAGGCAATGGCACCCAGCTCCAGTACTCTTGCCTGGAAAATCCCATGGACGGAGGAGCCTGATAGGCTGCAGTCCGGTAGGCTGCAGTCCATGGGGTCGCTGAGGGTAGGACGCGACTGAGCAATTTCACTTTCACTTTTCACTTTCATGCATTGGAGAAGGAAATGGCAACCCACTCCAGTGTTCTTGCCTGGAGAATCCCAGGGACGAGGGAGGCTAGTGGGCTGCCGTCTATGGGGTCGCACAGAGTCGGACACAACTGAAGTGACAGCAACAGCAGCAGCAGAATTACTATAACATAAGGAAGCATATGTTCCATTTACTAGACATTGCCAAGCAGTCTACCAAAAGTGATTATTTCAATTTATACTCTTACGTAAAAAAAGTGTTCAATAGTATCAGTTGTTTCACATCCTTTCCAATATTTGGTGTTGCCAGTCTTTTCATTTTAGCATGGTGTGTGGGTAGTTGTTGGAGAAGGCAATGGCACCCCACTCCAGTATTTTTGCCTGGAAAATCCCATGGATGGAGGAGCCTGGTGGGCTGCAGTCCATGGGGTCGCTAAGAGTTGGACACGACTGAGCGACTTCACTTTCACTTTTCACTTTCATGCATTGGAGAAGGAAATGGCAACCCACTCCAGTGTTCTTGCCTGGAGAATCCCAGGGACGGGGGAGCCTGGTGGGAGGCCGTCAATGGGGTCGCACAGAGTCGGACATGACTGAAGCGACTTAGCAGCAGCAGCGGCAGCAGCGATATTGAACACCTTTTCAAATTGGCCATTTGTTTACCCTTTTTCGTCTGAAAGTGTTAGTCACTCAGTTGTATCCAACTCTTTGCAACCCCATGGACTGTAGCTCGCCAGGCTCCTCTGTCCATGGAATTCTTCAGGCAAGAATACTGGAGTGGGTAGCCATTCCCTTCTCCTGAGGATCTTCCTGATCCAGAGATTGAACCTGGGCCTCCTGTACTACAGAAAGATTCTTTACGAGAGCTACTAGGAAAGTCCCTTTTAAAGTGCTTTGACTCTTTTAAACTGTGGGGTTTTTTAAAAAAGTTATTGATTTGTTGAAATTCTGTTAATATATATGATCTGGATACAAGTCCATTTTCAGATAAAATTTGAATATATTGCAAATATATTCTCCTTGACTTTTCATTCTCTTAATGGTGACTTTTCATAACAGAAGTTCTTAATTTAATGTAGTCCCATTTATCATTTTGTCCTATTTACAAAATCTTTCCTTACACTAAAATTTTTATTTTCTAGAGGCTGCATTAACTTTCACATTTAAATCTATGATCCACCTGGAAGTGATTTTTTTCATAAGTGGTGTATAACATGGATCAGTTTACTTTTCTGGTTTGGATATATAATTAATCTAGTACCATTTTCTGAAAAGATGATCCTATTCTTCACTGTACTGGAGTGCTATCTTTTCCATAAATCAAGAGCCCGTATAAATGTAGGCCTGTCTCAGGACTGTTTCTTCTGTTCTGCTGGCCTTTTTGCATATCCTTGAACCAATACAGCAGTACTTTAATTACCATAGCTTTAAAGCAAGTTTGATAAGTAGATTAGTCCAATTTTGTTCTATGTAGTATTTAAGATTGTCCGGTTATTCTTACCCATTTGCTTTTCCATCAAATTTTGAATTGTTATGCTGATTTAAAAAAAGTCAGGCTAGTATTTTGAATGGAATCTCATTAAATTTGTACAGCATTTTGGGATGGCTTAAAATATTTACAAAGTTGAGTTTAACAATTCATGACAATGCTCAATTTATTTAGGCCTTTATTTTTTCTCAGTAATGTTTCATGTTTCTTTGAATTATATTACTCTTACCTTTTGTGCTATTGTCAAACCACCTTTTAAAAAATTAATTAATTTATTTTAATTGGAGGCTAATTACAACATTGTAGTGGTTTTTGCCATACATTGACATGAATCAGCCATGGTTGTACACATGTTCCCTATCCTGAACCCCCCTCCCACTCCCCTCCCCGTCCCATCCCTCAAGGTCATCCCAGTGCACCGGCCCTGAGTGCCCTGTCTCATACATCAAACCTGGACTGGTGATCTATCTCACATATGGTAATATACATGTTTCAATGCTATTCTCTCAAATAATCCCACCCTTGCCTTCTCCCACAGAGTCCAAAAGTCTGTCTTTTACATCTGTGTCTCTTTTGCTGTCTTGCATATAGGGTCATTGTTACCATCTTTCTAAACTCCATATATATATGTTAATATACTCAATTGGTGTTTTTCTTTCTGACTTACTTCACTCTGTATAATAGGCTCCAGTTTCATCCACCTCGTTAGAACTGATTCAAATACATTCTTTTTTAATAGCTAAGTAATATTCCATTGTGTATATGTACCACAGCTTTCTTGACCATTCGTCTGATGATGGGCATCTAGGTTGCTCCCATGTCCTAGCTGTTGTAAACAGTTCTGCGATGAACATTGGGGTACATATGTCTCTTTCAATTCTGATTTCCTCAGTGTGTATGCCCAGCAGTGGGACTGTTGGGTCATATGGCAGTTCTATTTCCAGTTTTTTAAGGAATCTCCACACTGTTCTCCATAGTGGCTGTCCTAGTTTTCATTCCCACCAACAGTGTAAGAGGGTTCGTTTTTTTCCGCACCCTCTCCAGCATTTATTGTTTGTAGACTTTTTGATAGCAGCCATTCTGACCGGTGTGAGATGGTACCTCATTGTGGTTTTGATTTGCATTTCTCAAAGATGCTTACTCCTTGGAAGAAAAGTTATGACCAACCTAGATAGCATATTCAAAAGCAGAGACCTTACTTTGCCAACTAAGGTCCGTCTAGTCAAGGCTATGGTTTTCCCACTGGTCATGTATGGATGTGAGAGTTGGACTGTGAAGAAGGCTGAGCACCGAAGAATTGATGCTTTTGAACTGTGATGTTGGAGAAAACTCTTGAGAGTTCCTTGGACTGCAAGGAGATCCAACCAGTCCATTCTGAAGGAGATCAGCCCTGGGATTCCTTTGGAAGAAATGATGCTAAAGCTGAAACTCCAGTACTTTGGCCACCTCATGCAAAGAGTTGACTCATTGGAAGAGACTTTGATGCTGGGAGGGATTAGGGGCAGTAGGAGAAGGGGATGACAGAGGATGAGCTGGCTGGATGGCATCACTGACTCGATGGACGTGAGTCTGAGTGAACTCTGGGAGTTGGTGATGGACAGGGAGGCCTGGTGTGCTGCAATTCATGGGGTCACAAAGAGTCGGACGGGACTGAACTGAACTGAACTGATAATGAGTAAATGAGTGATGTTGAGCATATTTTCATGAGTTTGTTAACCATCTGTATGTCTTCTTTGGAAAAATGTCTCTTTAGTTCTTTGGCCCATTGTTTGATTGGGTCATTTATTTTTCCGGAATTGAGCTGCATAGGCTGCTTGAATATTTTTGAGATTAATTCTTTGTCCGTTGCTTTGTTTCCTATTATTTTCTTCCATTTGAAAAGCTATCTTTTCACCTTGCTTATAGTTTCCTTCATTATGAAAAAGCTTTTAATTTGGTCCCATTTGTTTATTTTTGCTTTTATTTCCATTAGTCTGGGAGGTGGGTCATAGAGAATTCTGCTGTGATTTATGTCAGAGAGTATTTTGCCTAGGTTTTCCTCTAGGAGTTTTATAGTTTCTGGTCTTACATTTAGATCTTCAATCCATTTTGAGTTTATTTTTGTGTATGGTTTTGAAAGTGTTCTAGTTTCATTCTTTTACAGGTGGTTGACCAGTTTTCCACCTTGTTTTTAACCTCTCCCCAATTAATAGTTTTTATACTTTTTTATATTTAGATTTATTATTCTACCTTGTAATTTATTTACTTATCACTGATTTTTATATTCAACTCTTTCCATCTAGAATTAATTTCCTTCCTTTATTATGTTTTTCAGTGTTATGTTTTGTAATGTGTAAAGTCTCTCAGTCCATGTTTGTCAAAAATAGTTTTTATTTTGACTGTTTTATGAATTTCTTTTTTAACTGGATTCATAATTCTGGATTTGACAGTTATTTTTCTTCTGTATTTTGATATTAATAAAATATCTTCTGTCTGTTATATAGTTCTGTTGGAAGGAATCTATTGTTTTCCTGCAGATATGCTCTTTTAACAATACTCCCTTGTAATTTATACTCTTTGTATACTTTATATTCTTAAAGTTCCATCAAATACTGTTTACATTTTGTTTTCATTAGTCCTGCTAAGTATGTGGTGGTTTTCGTCAATCTGAGAATGTTTAAAAATTTTTAAAATTTAATTTTGGAAAACTTCAGCCTAGTATCATTGCTTTCTCATAATCCTTATTTGAACCAATTGTATCCTTGTATTTCATCCTTCTTGAATTTTATCTTGCTGCTGCTGCTGCTGCTAAGTCGCTTCAGTCCTGTCCGACTCTGTGAGACCCCATAAATGGCAGCCCACCAAGCTCTGCCATCCCTAGGATTCTCCAGGCAAGAACACTGGAGTGGGTTGCCATTTCTTTTTCCAATGCATGAAAGTTAAAAGTGAAAGTGAAGTTGGTCAGTCATGTCCGACTCTTAGCGACCCCATGGACTACAGCCTTCCAGGCTCCTCCATCCATGGGATTTTCCAGGCAAGAGTACTGGATTGGGTTGCCATTGCCTCCTCCATGAATTTTATCCTATCATTCCTATTTTCTATCTCTTTAAATTATTGCATGGCATTCCATATAATTTTCTCAGCTATAACTTCTATTACCTTATTTCCACTTTAGCTGTCTATTCTGGTCATTAACCACCCGTTGAATTCATCCAGTAGAATTTTTTTTTAATTTAAATAACTGTATATTATGGGTAAATTTTGCAATCTCTATTTGGCTCTGTTCTCAAATCCGTCTGCTATTTTCATATAACTGTACTTGCTTTACAGTTTTTGTTCTTTCACCTCTTTGAAATTTATATGTAGTAATTAAAATTAACCTTTCAGATTATATTATTTGCTTATATTATATATAGTATTATATAATTATGATTTATATATATTTGTTTCATTCATTTTTTGAAGTTAGAATTTTTCCATCTGTATTGTTATCTCTCTCTTCCTCTGGGTACTACTCATATAACTTATGCTTTGTGACTCTGAGCTCATTTTTAGTGGTGATTAATTTTTGTAGAGGACTGGTTATATCCTGGACTGCAGAAGTAAACACCAAGGTGTTTGATTCAACTTTCTGCTAGAAATTTTAATAAATATTTACTCCTTTTCTTTGGTTTTCAGCAGCAGACAAACATCAGTGTTTTGACCTTTTTAGCTTAGAATTTCAGTTTTTTTGAAAAACTGTATTTTCATCCATGCTGGGAATAGATAGTAAACAGAAGATAGGAGACAGAATTTCTCAAGTCTGTTTATTGGTAGGGTTTCCTTTATAGATCTTGGCTTTATATATGGGTTTCAAGTACAACTTTCTACTTTGTATTGCCCAGAGATCTCTGCTACATTCATGTACAAGAATTAAATTTTCAGTCTCTGGCATTAAGATCAGTATTCTATGATCTTAATGAACCATTTGGCTTTTACTCCAAATTATTGCTTTAAATACATTTTGTTTCTGGAACATGGAATTTTTTCTTCCTTCCTTTTTTCTTTAATTTATTCAAAGTAGACCATATATTAAAAATATTTTGACTACAATGTATTTAACATTTTTATATATTTGGAGCATGGCAAATCAAACATATTGATCAGATGTCTTTTCCAAGACTCTTCATATGTAGGAAACTTTGTGTTGCAGTAGATAACATCCTATCCTTATAATGTCCCTTATAAAGAATTGCATATTTTTTGTCCTTAAATTATATAATTTTATTACTATTTTATATACTTAATTTATTGAGAGCTCATTTGTGTAAGACACTGTGCTGTGTATCCATTTCATATGAATTATGCTCACTTTCATAGAGCTTACTATCTAGTTAGGGAGGAAAGCATAAATAAATATTCCTACACATAAATGAAAATTATAAAGTGTTTTGAAGGACTTATTTTATACTGGAGAGATTTGTTAGAAAGCCCTCTCTCAAAAAGTGATGTTTAAGCCAACAGGAAGGAACTCATCAGCTTAAGGGGTCAAAAAGAACATCTTAGGCAGAAAGAACAGTATACATAAAGATAGGGGAAAATATGATACCACTGAAGAACTGAAATAAGAGCAGTGTAATTAGGGTGTCCTGGGAAAGGGAAAACTACTAAAAGGTGAAGCTGTAGAATAATTGGGAATCAGGACATTCAGGGCCTTGTCAACTTTGTAAGGAATATGGATTTCATTATGAATGCGATGGAAAACATTTAAAGGATTTTACATTGAGTGGTGATGTAATCTTATAAAATATCACTTTGATTGTGGTTTGTAACAGATTTGAAGGAAGAAAAAATAGAATGAAGAAAAGGGTTATCATAAGAGCCTAGAAATAAGATACAACAGGGACTTGAGCTAGAAATAGTGGTAGAAATGAGCACAAGTGGAAAGTAAAGAATAGCATGATATTATGGCAACCCACTCCAGTAACTCTTGCCTGGAAACTCCCATGGACAGCGTAGCCTGGTAAGCTGCAGTCCATGGGATTGCTAAGAGTCCGACAGGACTGATCGACTTCCCTTTCACTTTCCATTTTCATGCATTGGAGATGGAAATGGCAACCCACTCCAGTGTTCTTGCCTGCAGAATCCCAGGGACGGGGGAGCCTGGTGGGCTGCCGTCTATGGGGTCACACAGAGTCGGACACGACTGTAGTGACTTAGCAGCAGCAGCAGCAAACAATATAAGAAATTCTACAAATGGTAAGAATAATGACATCTAAGTATACAACTCTTTGAGTATTGCTCTAGGGGTCAATTTTATCATATATGTCCAGAAGTTCTTAGCCTGGGAACTATATGAACTTCAAAGGACCTTCAAAATTTCTGAAATTTCATTTGAACTTTCATAGATCTACATGTAAAATTTAATAGATCTACATGTGAGGTTTTCTCTAAGGAGACGGTCCAAATGTCTTACTACATTCTCAAAGGATCTGTGTCCCCAAATCCTGAGAGCTCTAGATTTAGGGGAGCTATTTATAAATATTTGTTTCTCTAACATAGGCTTTTAATTAGGATTTTCTGATTAGACAATTAAAAATTGTACCTCTTGTCAAGAACCTGGAAAGAATACTTTCCATGTAGGCATGATATTAAAAATAATTAACAGGTTAAGAAAAGATGGCGGAGGAATAGGACGGGAAGACCACTTTCTCCCTCACAAATTCCTCAAAAGAACATTTCACCTCCGAGCAAACTCCACAAAACAACTTCGGTAGGCTGGCAGAGGTCATCAGGCATCCAGAAAAGCAGACCATTGTCTTCAAAAACAGGTAGGAAAAAATATAAAAGACGAAAAAGGAGACAAAGGAGGTGGGGAGGGAGCTCCGTCCCGGGAAGGGAAGCCCGTCCCGGGAAGGGAATTTTAAGAAGAGAGGTTTCCAAACACCAGGAAACACTCTCCCTGCCGAGTCAGTGGCGAATCTTGGAAACACAGAGGGCAACATAACAGGAAGGAAAAATAAAGAAATAATTAAGACCAAGAGATTACAAGCCCACCAGTAACTCCCCCAGCGGAAAAGCGGCACAGACGCCTGCATCCGCCATTGGGAAGTGGGGGCAGGGCAGGGACGCGCGGGAGGCGCGGGCTGCAGTGCTTTGTAAGAATCCGGCAGGAACGCCCCACGCGCAACCAGAACGATCTAACTGGGGCTAGCAAACCAGACTGTGGGATAGCTACCACGCGAAAAGCTCGAACATAAGACAGCACCAGGACCCCGCACAGAACAAAGGACGGAACGGAAAAAGCCGGCTGCAGACCATCCCCCACCGGGGACAGGCAGCCAGAGCCGTAAGGACTGGAAAGGGGCAATTGCAGACCCGGAGAGACTTTACTTACCTAACTGCAAGCAGGCCTCTTTGCTAAGACTTCTGGGGGTGCTGGACACTCACAATCTGCCTCACGGGGGACGCCAGCGGTCCACCCAGAAAGCTGAGCAGCAGCGGCAGAAAAGGTGACACGCCGCGGCGATCGCGCTCGCCAAACTCCTGAGCTACTCGGACCTGGGAAGGGCACAAAACGCAGTCCCAGCCGAATCTGTGCCTCTGAGGGCGGCCTGAGCGGCTTGGACCGGGGAAGTGCACGCAGCCTAGGGCCGGCCCCAAACGGTTCCCGGCGGAGCATCCTAGAGCCGGAGCGGTTTGTACGCCGCAAGAAGGGACAAGTCAGGCGGGACTGAGACACTGTGCACACGACAGTGCTATTTGTTTGCAGCATCCCCCCTCCCCACAGCGCGACTGAACTAGCGAGCCTAAAAAACCAGCAAACAGAAGAAGTTAAACAGAGGGAACCACCTTGGAAGTGATCCCACACGGCCCAAAACATCAGAGAACGGCCAGATATATTTTTAATAATTTTAAAATCATTCCTTTTTTTTTTTTTTCTTTTTTTTTTCCTTTTTTTTTCTTCTTTTTTTTTCTAACTATTTTTTTAATTGTTAAGTCTTCTATTTATCCTCTAATTTTTATTTCTATAACCTACTATTAATATTTTTTTTAAAAAAAAGACTTTTTTTTTTTTTTTTTTTTTTTTTTTTTTTTAAGGCAAACACCATATATAGCCTTTGGATGGTTGTTGGTGGTTTTTTGTTTTTTTTTGGTTTGTTTTGTTTTTTTGTTTGTTTGTTTTTTAAATAATTCTTGTGTGTTTTTTTTTCTTTCTTCCTTTTTCCTTCTGCTTCTTTTCTTTAATATTGTATTTTTTAAAATCCAACCTCTACTCTAGATTTTTAATCTTTGCTCTTAGGTTTCTGTTGTCAATTTTGTACATCTAAAAACCCAAACTTCACTACCCAAATTTACCTGAGAGCGAGATTACTGGCTTGACCACTCTCTCCTCCTTTGGACTCTCCTTTTTCTCCACCAGGTGGCCTCTGCCTCTTTTCTCCCCCATCTCTTCTCTATCCAACTCTGTGAATCTCTGTGTGTTCCAGCCAGTGGAGAACACCTAAGGAACTGGTTACAGGCAGGATTTGTCTCTCTCCTTCTCATTCCTCTCTCTTATCCCCCTGGTCACCTCTGTCTACTTCCTCCCTCTCCTCTTCCCCGTATAACTCTGTAAATACCTCTGAGCGGTCCAGACTATAGAACACACATAAGGAAGTGACTACTGGCTAGCTTGCTCTCTCCTCTTTTGATCTCACCACATCTAATTCCAGTTACCTCTAACTACCCCCTCCATCTTCTCTTCTCCTTGTAACTCAGTGAACCTCTCTGAGTGTCCCTCAATGTGGAGAAACTTTTCATCTTTAACCTAGATGTTTTATCATTGGTGCTGTATAGTTGGAGAAGTCTAGAGGCTACTGTAAAAATAAAACTGAAAACCAGAAGCAGGAGGCTTATGTCCAAAGCCTGAAAACATTAGAGAACTCTTGAATTCAGGGAACATTAAGCAATAGGAGCTCATCAAATGCCTTCATACCTACACTGAAACCAAGCTCCACCCAAGGGCCAACAAGTTCCAAAACAAGACATACCACTCAAATTCTCCAGCAACACAGGAACACTCCCCTGAGCTTCAATATACAGGCAGCTCAAAATTATTCCAAAACCCTTGATGTCTCATAACCCATTACTGGTCACTCCACTGCACTCCAGAGAGAAGAAACCCAGCTCCACCCACCAGAACTCCAACACAAGCCTCCCTAACCAGGAAACCTTGACAAGCCACTGATAGAACCCCACCCACAGTGAGGAAGCTCCATAATAAAGAAAACTCCACAAACTACCAGAATACAAAAAGGCCACCCCAAACCCAGCAATATAACCAAGATGAAGAGACAGAGGAATACTCAGCAGGTAAAGGAACAGGAGAGTTGCCCACCAAACCAAACAAAAGAGGAAGAAGTAGGGAATCTACCTGAGAAGGAATTCCGAATATTGATAGTGAAAATGATCCAAAATCTTGAAATCAAAATAGAATCACAGATAAATAGTCTAGAGACAAGGATTGAGAAGATGCAAGAAAGGTTTAACAAGGACTAGATGAAATAAAAAAGAGTCAAAATATAATGAATAACGCAATAAATGAGATCAGAAACACTCTGGAGGCAACAAATAGTAGAATAACGGAGGCAGAAGATAGGATTAGTGAAATAGAAGATAGAATGGTAGAAATAAATGAATCAGAGAGGAAACAAGAAAAACGAATTAAAAGAAACGAGGACAATCTCAGAGACCTCCAGGACAATATGAAACGCTCCAACATTCGAATTATAGGAGTCCCAGAAGAAGAAGACAGAAAGAAAGACCATGAGAAAATCCTTGAGGAGATAATAGTTGAAAACTTCCCTAAAATGGGGAAGGAAATAATCACCCAAGTCCAAGAAACACAGAGAGTTCCAAATAGGATAAACCCAAGGCGAAACACCCCAAGACACATATTAATCAAATTAACAAAGATCAAACACAAAGAACAAATATTAAAAGCAGCAAGGGAAAAACAACAAATAACACACAAGGGGATTCCCATAAGGATAACAGCTGATCTTTCAATAGAAACTCTTCAGGCCAGGAGGGAATGGCAAGACATACTTAAAGTGATGAAAGACAATAACCTACATCCCAGATTACTGTACCCAGCAAGGATCTCATTCAAATACGAAGGAGAAATCAAAAGCTTTACAGAGAAGCAAAAGCTGAGAGAATTCAGCACCACCAAACCAGCTCTCCAACAAATTCTAAAGGATATTCTCTAGACAGGAAACACGAAAAGGGTGTATAAACCCGAACCCAAAACAATAAAGTAAATGATAACGGGATCATACTTATCAATAATTACCTTAAACGTAAATGGGTTGAACGCCCCAACCAAAAGGCAAAGACTGGCCGAATGGATACAAAAACAAGACCCCTCTATATGCTGCTTACAAGAGACCCACTTCAAAACAAGGGACACATACAGACTGAAAGTGAAGGGCTGGAAAAAGATATACCACGCAAATAGAGACCAAAAGAAAGCAGGAGTGGCAATACTCATATCCGATAAAATAGACTTTAAAACAAAGGCTGTGAAAAGAGACAAAGAAGGCCACTACATAATGATTAAAGGATCAATCCAAGAAGAAGATATAACAATTATAAATATATATGCACCCAACATAGGAGCACCGCAATATGTAAGACAAATGCTAACAAGTATGAAAGGGGAAATCAACAATAACACAATAATAGTGGGAGACTTTAATACCCCACTCACACCTATGGACAGATCAACTAAACAGAAAATTAACAAAGAAACGCAAACTTTAAATGATACATTAGATCAATTAGACCTAATTGATATCTATAGGACATTTCACCCCAAAACAATGAATTTCACCTTTTTCTCAAGTGCTCATGGAACCTTCTCCAGGATAGATCACATCCTGGGCCATAAATCTAAACTTGATAAATTCAAAAAAATCGAAATCATTCCAAGCATCTTTTCTGACCATAATGCATTAAGATTAGATCTCAATTACAGGAGAAAAAATACTAAAAAGTCCAACATATGGAGGTTGAACAACACACTTCTGAATAACCAACAAATCATAGAAGAAATCAAAAAAGAAATCAAAATATGCATAGAAACTAATGAAAATGAAAACACAACAACCCAAAACCTGTGGGACACTATAAAAGCAGTGCTAAGAGGAAAGTTCATAGCAATACAGGCATACCTCAAGAAACAAGAAAAAAGTCAAATAAATAACCTAACTCTACAACTAAAGCAACTAGAAAAGGAAGAATTGGAGAACCCCAGAGTTAGTAGAAGGAAAGAAATCTTAAAAATTAGGGCAGAAATAAATGCAAAAGAAACAAAAGAGACCATAGCAAAAATCAACAAAGCCAAAAGCTGGTTCTTTGAAAGGATAAATAAAATTGACAAACCATTAGCCAGACTCATCAAGAAGCAAAGAGAGAAAAATCAAATCAATAAAATTAGAAATGAAAATGGAGAGATCACAACAGACAACACAGAAATACAAAGGATCATAAGAGACTACTATCAGCAGTTGTATGCCAATAAAATGGACAACATGGAAGAAATGGACAAATTCTTAGAAAAGTACAATTTTCCAAAACTGAACCAGGAAGAAATAGAAAATCTTAACAGACCCATCACAAGCACGGAAATTGAAACTGTAATCAGAAATCTTCCAGGAAACAAAAGCCCAGGTCCAGACGGCTTCACAGCTGAATTCTACCAAAAATTTCGAGAAGAGCTAACACCTATCCTACTCAAACTCTTCCAGAAAATTGCAGAGGAAGGTAAACTTCCAAACTCATTCTATGAGGCCACCATCACTCTAATACCAAAACCTGACAAAGATGTCACAAAAAAAGAAAACTACAGGCCAATATCACTGATGAACATAGATGCAAAAATCCTCAACAAAATTCTAGCAATCAGAATCCAACAACACATTAAAAAGATCATACACCATGACCAAGTGGGCTTTATCCCAGGGATGCAAGGATTCTTCAATATCCGCAAATCAATCAATGTAATTCACCACATTAACAAACTGAAAAATAAAAACCATATGATTATCTCAATAGATGCAGAGAAGGCCTTTGACAAAATTCAACATCCATTTATGATTAAAACTCTCCAGAAAGCAGGAATAGAAGGAACATACCTCAACATAATAAAAGCTATATATGACAAACCCACAGCAAACATTATCCTCAATGGTGAAAAATTGAAAGCATTTCCCCTAAAGTCAGGAACAAGACAAGGGTGTCCACTTTCACCGCTACTATTCAACATAGTTCTGGAAGTTTTGGCCACAGCAATCAGAGCAGAAAAAGAAATAAAAGGAATCCAAATTGGAAAAGAAGAAGTAAAACTCTCACTGTTTGCAGATGACATGATCCTCTACATAGAAAACCCTAAAGACTCCACCAGAAAATTACTAGAGCTCATCAATGAATATAGTAAAGTTGCAGGATATAAAATCAACACACAGAAATCCCTTGCATTCCTATACACCAATAATGAGAAAGTAGAAAAAGCAATTAAGGAAACAATTCCATTCACCATTGCAACGAAAAGAATAAAATACTTAGGAATATATCTACCCAAAGAAACTAAAGACCTATATACAGAAAACTATAAAACACTGATGAAAGAAATCAAAGAGGACACTAATAGATGGAGAAATATACCATGTTCATGGATCGGAAGAATCAATATAGTGAAAATGAGTATACTACCCAAAGCAATTTACAAATTCAATGCAATCCCTATCAAGCTACCAGCCATATTTTTCACAGAACTAGAACAAATAATTTCAAGATTTGTATGGAAATACAAAAAACCTCGAATTGCCAAAGCAATCTTGAGAAAGAAGAATGGAACTGGAGGAATCAACTTGCCTGACTTCAGGCTCTACTACAAAGCCACAGTCATCAAAACAGTATGGTACTGGCACAAAGACAGACATATAGATCAATGGAACAAAATAGAAAGCCCAGAGATAAATCCACACACATATGGACACCTTATCTTTGACAAAGGAGGCAAGAATATACAATGGAGTAAAGACAATCTCTTTAACAAGTGGTGCTGGGAAAACTGGTCAACCACTTGTAAAAGAATGAAACTAGATCACTTTCTAACACCACACACAAAAATAAACTCAAAATGGATTAAAGATCTAAATGTAAGACCAGAAACTATAAAACTCCTAGAGGAGAACATAGGCAAAACACTCTCAGACATAAATCACAGCAGGATCCTCTATGATCCACCCCCCAGAATTCTGGAAATAAAAGCAAAAATAAACAAATGGGATCTAATTAAAATTAAAAGCTTCTGCACAACAAAGGAAAATATAAGCAAGGTGAAAAGACAGCCTTCTGAATGGGAGAAAATAATAGCAAATGAAGCAACTGACAAACAACTAATCTCAAAAATATACAAGCAACTTATGCAGCTCAATTCCAGAAAAATAAATGACCCAATCAAAAAATGGGCCAAAGAACTAAATAGACACATCTCCAAAGAAGACATACGGATGGCTAACAAACACATGAAAAGATGCTCAACATCACTCATTATCAGAGAAATGCAAATCAAAACCACAATGAGGTACCACTTCACACCAGTCAGAATGGCTGCGATCCAAAAATCTGCAAGCAATAAATGCTGGAGAGGGTGTGGAGAAAAGGGAACCCTCCTACACTGTTGGTGGGAATGCAAACTAGTACAGCCACTATGGAGAACAGTGTGGAGATTCCTTAAAAAATTGCAAATAGAACTCCCTTATGACCCAGCAATCCCACTGCTGGGCATACACACCGAGGAAACCAGAATTGAAAGAGACACATGTACCCCAATGTTCATCGCAGCACTGTTTATAATAGCCAGGACATGGAAACAACCTAGATGTCCATCAGCAGATGAATGGATAAGAAAGCTGTGGTACATATACACAATGGAGTATTACTCAGCCGTTAAAAAGAATTCATTTGAATCAGTTCTGATGAGATGGACGAAACTGGAGCCGATTATACAGAGTGAAGTAAGCCAGAAAGAAAAACACCAATACAGTATACTAACACATATATACGGAATTTAGAAAGATGGCAATGACGACCCTGGATGCAAGACAGGAAAAAGACGCAGCTGTCTATAACGGACTTTTGGACTCAGAGGGAGAGGGAGAGGGTGGGATGATATGGGAGAATGGCATTCTATCATGTATACTATCATGTAAGAATTGAATCGCTAGTCTATGTCTGACGCAGGATACAGCATGCTTGGGGCTGGTGCATGGGGATGACCCACAGAGATGTTATGGGGAGGGAGGTGGGAGGGGGGTTCATGTTTGGGAACACATGTAAGAATTAAAGATTTTAAAATTAAAAAAAAAAAAAAAAAGAAGAAAAAAAAAAAATAAAATAAAAATAATTAACAACCATTGGCATATACCAGTCTAAAGATGGTACCATCTGAATGGATGCTGGCCATAAATTACTATTTCATTATTTGCAGTTCAGATTCTATATTGTTAATTAAGGGGAAGATTTGTCTGTAATCAAACATGTGGAGTATAGCAATAAAATCCATTTATGAAAACAGAGAGGATGACTGCATACAGAGTAAACCCATTACCCTTTATGGTAGTGGGCCATGGTTCCATATTAAGTAGTTTATTTTCTAGAACAATTTTGATTTATAGAACATGAAAACTGGTTAAAAATAGTATAGATATTAAGAAAGCATGCCATTATTTTTTCTTTGATCTTCAGAGTCTGTAAGATTCATCCAACAGAATAGACTGGACTAGTATTCAGGTAACCTAAATAATTTTAATATAATGGAAAATAATTTAAAGAACTGATTTACAGTAGTAGCTGTTTCCAAGTTTTGTTCCATGGAGATACAAAATAAATGGCAATTAAAGCACATGATAAAAAAGCATTGTTATGCTGCATATAAGTTTTCTTCATCAGTTCTAGACTCTTTCATCACCTTAGGTAGTGTGAAGGTCTTAATTTATGAAAGTAGTGTAAGGAGTTTTATTTTACAGCTCAAGCAAATTACAAAAAAAATACATAGCAGAGAAACTAAAGCCAAATGTTTTAAGACTCAAGATTTTGGGTTAATGGAAGGAAGGACAACATTGTATTCATAAAAAGCCTGAATGATTAGACTTTTCTTGAAGACATACAGCTGTGTTTTTCTAGAGAATGCACAGTTATTTAAACACATTGTTTTCAAACTATTCCAAGGAGAACTCCTATGGGTCTTTATTTAAAGAATTAATGAGAATGACTTGTAATGAAGAGTATCCATTTATGTAAACATTTGTTAAAAATCTATAAAAATGATTATCAAGTTATTTAGAAACCCCATATCATCTCCTTTAACTTTGTCTACACTATTAATTTGATTAACAGTAGTATTTGTTATTGTTGTATTCCAGGTTTAATTGTCATAAATCTTAAATTAGTATAATCTAAATTAATAAGATTTGACTGTATTTAAAAATGAATGCTTTTTAAATGAAAACAATCTACATCTACAAGAATTGTTGAAACATAGGTGTATAATAATTCTAAACATATTTTTGGCATATTACTTATTGTTTTAAGCTGTCTTGGTTAAGATAGAGTTAACAATTAGACATACCAATCATATAGACTGAAGCACACATTTCCTTCCAAGTATATCTTTATATTATTTAATTAATTAATTCAATACATACTAATGATGTCCCTTGGGTGTTGAGCATTATTCAGAGTACAGAAGATACAGAAGTTGACAAACTCTTATTAGCACCTTTTGCCCCATCTCTTTCAGTGGGGTTGCTTCATAATTTGTAGTACAGTTAGATCTTTTGTTACATTCTGTACTCCATCCTAAGATCCTCAGAACTCCTAAATGTTTGATTATCTTACAGTTCAGTCCAGTTCAGTCACTCAGTTGTGTCCGACTCTTTGCCAACCCATGAATCACAGCATGCCAGGCCTCCCTGTCCATCACCAACTCCCGGAGTGTACTCAGACTCATGTCCATCGAGTCAGTCATGCCATCCAGCCATCGCATCCTCTGTCATCCCCTTCTCCTCCTGCCCCCAATCCCTCCCAGCATCAGAGTCTTTTCCAATGAGTCAACTCTTCGCATGAGGTGGCCACAGTACTGGAGTTTCAGCTTCAGCATCATTTCTTCCAAAGAAATCCCAGGACTGATCTCCTTCAGAATGGACTGTTGGATCTCCTTGCAGTTCAAGGGACTCTCAAGAGTCTTCGTCAACACCACAGTTCAAAAGCATCAATTCTTCGGCGCTCAGCTTTCTTCGTAGTCCAACTTTCACATCCATAAGTGACCACAGGAGAAACCGTAGCCTTGACTAGACGGACCTTTGTTGGCAAAGTAATATCTCTGCTTTCAATATGCTATCTAGGTTGGTCATAACTTTTCTTCCAAGGAGTAAGCGTCTTTTAATTCCATGGCTGCAATCACCATCTGCAGTGATTTCGGAGCCCCCAAAAATAAAGTTTGACACTGTTTCCATTGTTTCCCCGTATATTTCCCATGAAGTGATAGGACCAGATGCCATGATTTTTGTTTTCTGAATGTTGAGCTTTAAGCCAATTTTTTCACTCTCCTCTTTCACTTTCATCAAGAGGCTTTTGAGTTCCTCTTCACTTTCTGCCATAAGGGTGGTGTCATCTGCATATCTGAGGTTATTGATATTTCTCCCAGCAATCTTGTTTCCAGCTTGTGTTTCTTCTCCAGCCCAGCGTTTCTCATGATGTACTCTGCATATAAGTTAAATAAGCAGGGTGACAATATACAGCCTTGACGTACTGCTTTTCCTATTTGGAACCAGTCTGTTGTTCCATGTCCAGTTCTAACTGTTGCCTTCTGACCTGCATATAGGTTTCTCAAGAGGCAGGTCAGGTGGTCTGGTATTCCCATCTCTTTCAGAATTTCCACAGTTTGCATATATTAAGATATTGCAAAGTTTTATGGGTTTTGGCAAATGCAGTGTCCTATATCCATCAGAATAGTATACAAAATAGCAATCCCCTGAGCTTCATTTATTCGACCCTTCTCTCCACATACTTAGTAACTATTTGGTACAAATTTATGATTTTTGAACTGCAGAGTACAAGACTTCAAATAATCATCTTACTCATTTGTGTTTAAAAGTTACTTTAAAATAATAGCTAGCATTTATTGAGCGCTTACTACATGACAGGTACCATTTGCAAGGATTGTCTTTTTTTTTTGCCATACATATCTTAAGTGTTCTTAGATCCCCGACCAGAGATTGAATCCATGCCCCCTGCAGGTCTGCACTGGAAGCTTGGAGTCCTAATCACCAGTCTGGCAGGGAATTTCCAAAAGTTACTTTAATAAGAATATAAAGAGGATGAGTATAATTACAATTATTCTGGTTATATAGTGCTGCTTAACAAATCACCTAAAACTTGGTCATGTGAAAGAGCAGTGATTTTTCTTCCCTTCCCTTCCTTTTCTTTCCTCTCCTTTCTTTCCTTTCCTCCTTTCCTTTCCCTTCCTCCTGCCCCTCCCCACTTTCTTATAATAAGCTTTCAATTTGTGCAAGGCTTACAGAAGAAGACTTATCTTTATTTCTCTACTGTGTGATTCAGTTTTATTCCTTTGGTGACTGCTGCTGTTGCTGCTAAGTCACTTCAGTCGTGTCCAACTCTGTGCGACCCCATAGATGGCAGCCCACCAGGATCCCCCATCCCTGGGATTCTCTAGGCAAGAATACTGGAGTGGGTTGCCATTTCCTTCTCCAATGCATGAAAGTGAAAAGTGAAAGTCAAGTCGCTCAATCGTGTCTGACTCTGTGCGACCCCATGGACTGCAGCCTACCAGGCTCCTCTATCCATGGGATTTTCCAGGAAAGAGTACTGGAGTGGGGTGCCATTAACTAGTCTGCTTATATAAAGATGTTATCTAGTGAACATTTGGGGAAGTATGTTCAATGCAACAAATATTTATTGAATACTCATTATGCATAAATCATTCTGCTAAGAAAGATAGTGAATAAAAAAGATTTAAAAAGAAGATATGATTCCTGCCCCCAAGAAATTTGTAGGACACATTTATTTTAATGGAAATTTATTTAAGTGCTTTAACAAAGCAAAATAGCAGTGGCTTCAATGAAAAGTAGTATTTATTCTTCAGATTATAATCTAAGTGATTCACAGTTGATACAGTTCTTGATATCAAGGACCCAGTTGTCTATCTAGTTGCCTTATCATCTCTAGGAATAAAGTATTTCACAAACAGCACCACATTCTGGTAATAGAATGCTAGAAGAAGGGGTGGAAGGACTAACATATCACTGTTTTTAAAATCATTATGTAGAAATTGCTCACTTCTCTTTGCCTCCCTTTTATGAGATTTTTATCATATGGGCACACCTACATTAAAACGTAGATGGAACACAGTTTATGAAGCCAATTCAGATTGTAGTACTGAATGCAGATGGGGAGAATTTTCCACAAAGAAAATACAAATCATTTTGAAAAATGACTGTGATACAAGGAAGAATGATACAGCCTTTGTTAAGGCTGATATGAACAATGCAGTTTGGAAATTCAAAGTAGATAGTTTAATTCTGGATTAATAAACAGGGAATTGTAAATACACTACTGTGAGCTTTTAATTAGGCATAAGAATTTGGAAGAATAAATTCTTATCAGAATCTGAAAGATATAAAGTTGAATTTTGGGTGAACAGAAACTCAAGTCTTAGTTTAAGCCATGCTTCAGGAGTGAAGGGCTTCTTGATGGCTCAGAGGTAAAGAATCCACATGCAGTGCAAGAGGCACAGGAGATGCAGGTTTGATCCCTGGGTCTGGAAGATCCCCTGGAGGAGGGCATGGCAACCCACTCCAGTATTTTTGCCTGAAAAATCGCATCGATGGAGAAGCTGGGCTGGCTACAGTCCAAAGGGTCACAAAGAGTTAGACATGACTGAGCACGCAGAGCATTCCATAATGAAAGTAGCTGAAGATAAAGGTAGAATGGAGATAGCAGTCATTTGAAGAGGACCATAAGTTAGGATATATTCTGGAATGAGGTTAGTGGATGGACATTGCTAAATGTATAGCATATTATAGATTACTAATAAATATATTTTAATAAATATCAGATTACCTCCCCAAAGATTTAGATGTGCTTCTCCATTATTGAATGTGTTATTTGGGAAGTGACATATAACCTTATTTTGGAGAAGTTGCTTCAATAGTGAGTATCATTCCTCCATGGTCATTTGGTATTTCCCAGCACTAAATGAAAGGAAATTGGCCTATGTGTCCCCCTCTCATACCTTATGAGGGAGGACCATGTGCACTCTCCACAGAGGACATATATAGCAGTGGGTTTGGCCAAGTGCTTACACAGAAAAAAAGAGCAGGTATTGGGCTTCTGGGGTACCCAGGTGGCACTAGTGGTAAATAATCTGCATGTCAGTGCAGGACCTATAAGAGAAGAGGGTTACATCCCCTGGAGAAGGGTATGGCAACCCATTCTAGTATTTTTGCCTGGAGAATCCCATGGATAGAGGAGCCTGGCAACCTACAGTCCACAGAGTCTCAAAGAATTGGATACAACTGAAGTGACTTAGCACACATGCACACACACATGTGTTCTGTTCAGTTCAGTTCAGTTAAGCTGCTCAGTCATGTCCAGTTCTTTGAGACCCCATGAAGACTTTGAGACCACAGCACGCCAGGCCTCCCTGTCCATCACCAACTCCTGCAGTCCACCCAAACCCATGTCCATTGAGTCGGTGATGCCATCCAGCCATCTCATCCTCTGTCATCCCCTTCTCCTGCCTTCAATCTTTCCCAGCATCAGGGTCTTTTCAAATGAGTCAGCTCTCTGCATCAGGTGGCCAAAGTATTGGAGTTTTAACTTCAACATCAGTCCTTCCAATGAACACCTAGGACTGATCTCCTTTAGGATGGACTGGTTGGATCTCCCTGAAGTCTAAGGGACTCTCAAGAGTCTTTTCCAACACCACAGTTCAAAAGCATCAATTCTTTGGTGCTCAGCTTTCTTTATAATCCAACTCTCACCTCCATACATGACCACTGGAAAAAACATAGCCTTGATTAGACAGAACTTTGTTGACAAAGTGATGTCTCTGACAGTAATATGCTGTCTAGGTTGGTCATAAGTTTCCTTCCAAGGAGTAAGCGTCTTTTAATTTCATGGCTGCAATCACCATCTGCAGTGATTTTGGAGCCCAGAAAAATAAAGTCAGCCACTGTTTCCACTGTTTCCCCATCTATTTGCCATGAAGTGAGGCTTGTAATATGGAAAGATATTCTCACACAAGGTGATAAGCCCAGCTTAGACTGTGAGGGCTTTTTATCTCTTTGTACGGAAGTGTTCGAGGCCCAAGGCCCATTTTTATGTGACTGTGGTTGGGGGTTATGGAGGGGTGGTGGGATGTCAAAAAAAGACTGCATGCATGAAACTACCTTTCCCATCACTAATTCCTACCATAATTTTAGAAAAGGTATAAAGAAGCTGGTAAAAGATAAATTACCTGGAGATATATATATACTCTTTCTTTAAAATAATTGCTTGGAAAAAATGTCAGTAGATAATACTGCACATAAATGTAGAAATAGCATATTCTATTATATGTGGAAATTATAATTAATAAGCACTGTCATTTAATCTTTTTGTTCTTAATAGTAATGCACGAGCTTGATTTAAGTACTATGGCATTGAAAAATTACTTTTATGACACAATATGGTTCACTAAGTTTTTCTTCTTGGTATTGCATTATTTTTGCCTTTATCTTTATTTCTTTCTTTGTACTTATTTTGAATTTATTTTGCCCTTCTTTCTCAAGATGAAAACATATTAATTATATGGTCTATTTCTTCTTTTTCTAATGTAAGAATATACTACTATAAACTTACTGCTTTTATGGCAGCCCACAAATTTTGTTGTATCAGGTTTCTATTTTCATTATATTCAGAATATTTTTCTCATTTCTCTCGTGATTATCTGTGACACACGGATTATTTACGATGTGTTATTTAATTTCTGATTTTTTTCACATTTCTTTTTGTTTTTAATTTTAAGTTTCATTCCATTGTAGTCTGAAAACATACTTTGCATGATTTTAATTCTTTTCAATTTGTTAAGGTTTGTTTCCTAGCCCAAAATATGATCTGTCTTGGTGAATATTCCATTGTATTTGAAAATAATGTGCATTCTTGAGTGCCCTATAAATATCAACTAGGTTAACTTGGTTGATGGTGTTCTTCAGGTCTACTATATCTTTGTGAATTTCTTCCTACTTTTTCTGCTTTTTACTAAGAGAAGAATGTTGAAGTTGCCAGCTATAAAAATGGATATGTCTATTTTTCCACAGTTCTGTCAGTTATTCTTTGATGCATTGTTAAGTTTTGTTTTTAGGTGCATAAACATTTAAGATTGTTATGATCTATACAATGGTAATGTCAGTTCTTGATGAACTGATTTCCTTCTAAGTAAGTTATGGTGCTATTCCTTCTTTTGAAGTCTGTTTTTATCTGACAGTATATTCCCTTCAGTTTTCTTTTGCATAGTGCTTGCCTGACAGATCTTTTCCATCCTTTCACTTTTTACCCCTCTGTTATTTTATATTTAAAGTGTTTCATAATTTCTTTATTTGGTTCTTATTGCATTGTCCAATCTGACAATTTCTGCCTTTTAATTATAGTTTTCACATCATTTTCATGTAGTGTAGTTATTGTTACTTATGCTGTTTTTTAAAAATTTGTACTCACAATCTATTTTCTATTTGTTTCTTCTGTTCTTTGCTTTTTAAAAATTGAATGTTCTTATGATTATATTTTGTTTCTACTATTGGATTATTAGTTGATACACTTAAAAACATATATAGTAAATGCTCTAAGGTTTACAGTATACATGTGTCACATATCACAACCTCCAAATATTACTGTATCGCTCCATGTAAAGTTTAAGCAGCTTGTACCACTGCCATTATATTTGCTCTTTTATTTTTTGTTCTGTGGTTGTCACGAATTTTACTTCTGCATACAGTCTTGTTACTATTTTTGCTTTAGACTGTCGATTTATCTTTAAAGTGATCAAAAATAAGAAAAAGTCTTTAATGATTACCTTTATTTGATCATTTCTGGCACTTCTCATTTCTTTGTCTACATCCAGGTTTGCTTCTGGTATCACACTTCTTTTGCTTGAAGAATTTCCTTTAACATTTCTTGCTGTGGGTGTGTATTGCTAATGAATTAATCTTTATTTTATCCAAAAAAAAGACTATTTTGCTGTCAGTTTTAAATAATACTTATGTTGGGAATGGAATTCAGAATCAATAGATTTTCTTCTTTCAGTGCTTTAAAGATAGGCTATTGTATTCTAACCTGCTTAGCTTCTGATTAAAAAAGAAAGTCTGTGGTAAACTTTATCTTTTTTTCCTCTGAAATGTGTCATTTTTCTCAGCCTTCCTTCAAGATTTTCTCTTTGTCTTTTGGCAGTTTGACTAGGTACATTCAGTTTTGTTTTGTTTGTGGGATGTATATTAGATTGTTTTCCAATAGCTCTTATATCCTTTATTCTGTTTCCAGTCTTTTTTTTTCTTTTAGTTTGTATGATTTATTTTGCTCTATCTTCAGGTTTACTGATTCTTTCCTTAGCTATTTGCACTTAAGTGATGAGTACACCAAAGAAATTTGTGATCTCTGTTACCATGTTTATTTTCATTATTATTATTTTTAACATTGCCATTAGACTCTTGTAGTTTCCGTCTCTGTGATGAAATCCCCTATCTGTTCATGCATATTGTCTATCTTTTTCTCTGGATCATTTAACATGACTAGTTACTTTTAAATCCATTATCTGATAGTTTCAACTTGCGGGTCAACTCTAAGTGTGAATCTGTTGATTGCTTTATCACTTCACAATGAGTCATTGTTCTTCCTTTTTTAATGTGTCTCAAGGCAATGGCAACCCACTCCAGTGCTCTTGCCTGGAAAATTCCATGGACAGAGGAGCCTGGTGGGCTGCAGTCCATGGGGTCGCTAAGAGTCGGACATGACTGAGCGACTTCACTTTCACTTTTCACTTTCCTTCATCGGAGAAGGAAATGGCAACCCACTCCAGTGTTCTTGCCTGGAGAATCCCAGGGACGGGGGAGCCTGGTGGGCTGCCGTCTATGGGGTCGCACAGAGTCGGACACAACTGAAACGACTTAGCAGCAGCATCATCATCATTTTTTTTATTGAATGATAAAAAAATGTTGTAATATATAGGATAATAGAGACCAATGTTAACAGTGTTTTTCCTAGAAATTCCTCTTATTCAGTATGCATTCAGTATTCATCATTTTATTAATATGCATCAGTCTAGTCAGGAATTGAGCAAAATTTAGGATCTATCATTATGATTATCTTCAGTGCAATCTAGGCTTCAAATTTAATCTAATGACTGGAAGGAGTTTCCTTGTGTTTTTCTCAGAATCCTCCATGTACTTCAGCTTTAGAAATTTCTGCACACCTGAACCATAGAGTGGAACCTTTGTCTATGTTCTTACCCCTTCTCTTGTGATAGGCCACTGTTGCTTGCTACTTGGTGATAGCCTTATGTTAAGGATCTTGAAGGTTTTCTTCTTTTCCTGTGTTTGTCCGTCTTCAGTATTTGGCAGGCTTTGTGTCCCTGGACCTCAGGCGCGGAACTTTGCTTTCATTCCTTCTCTTCTGTCCCATGCTAGCCATACCCTGCATTGTAATTGTGGTTAGTCTAGGGCAGAGATGATTTCTTGACCCTTATTTAATGCTAGCTAATCTCTCCTTGCTATTGGTTTTGAATCCTGGGTTCAAGAGTCTTTCCTGCCCTTCACTCAGGAGTATAGAGCTTTTGTTTGTGTACCTCTTGCAGCAGTATAGTATTTTTGCCTGTGTCCTGTAACTGGAGAGTATTTCTATCTCAACACTATTGGGTTTTATTCTACTCCCATGTCAAAGTAATGGGTTTTTACCCGTATTCCAGGAAATGAGAGAATTTGCTGGGCTTCTCCAAGTACCTTAAAATATTTGCCCATAGAAAGAAAGGCATAGGGAAACATAAGAGACTTTGTTCAATAGTAGGTTATATACTAAATGCCTGTTCCAAGTGGGGAGGGCTCTCTCCAGTCTCTCTCTCTTTGCCAGTCTTTCTCAGGAGCACTAGGGGAAAGCCATGGAAAAGAGCTTGCAAGTGAATGCAGACTCCTTTTGTTTCTGTCTTCTGAGATATTACAACTGACAGATTCCCCATACTGGTCCTTTAAAAATTTGTTAAAATTTTAGCTTATTCATTTGTATCTGCTTGTTTGATGACCACCCTTTTCTCCTGTGCTGTGACATAGGTGAAACAGTTTGTAAGTCCTATCTCTACTCCTCTAGGCTTGTCATTGTAGAATTCAGTTTCCTTGGCTGCCTGGAAAACTCAGCTTTCTGATGGACTCTAGAAAAATTATGATGTTATTGATTATCTGTCCTTCTCTCATTATTAGTGTGAAAGCAGCATTCTCTTGTGGCCTTCTAACTCTTTGTTCTTAGTGGAACTGAACCAATTGTGGTAGAGTTTTATTCTTATTTCTGTGCTGTCTCAATCAAGCATTAAGCATATTTTTTCCTATTTTATCCAGAATTTTAGTTGTTTTCAATGGAAAGGCCTACATAATGTCTTCTATGCCACTAGAATAATACCAAGTTTAAAATTAATAGTGAAACTGTACTCAAGTAGGGAAGCTAAGTGTATAAGAATAATCACTAAACATTTATAATTGGCATATACAATTTCTAATCCATTAAAGGGAAAAAGTACAGAGTGTGACTAATTTAATTAGAGGCTGCAGGATGTGTAATGATGCTACTTTTCATCAGAAAAAGAATCATCTCTTCATTGTACAGTGTGATGAACAATTTAAAATTGTATTGTTTGCAGGCTCTCTGATAAATTCATGACTATAAATTGCCTTTAATATGTAAATGTCTTGAGTTAGTATTTGTAGAACATTCAATTTAGAGGGTGTGTTTAAATCCATTTGTTAGAATGGTCCTCTGAGTTAGGTTGAGTTTATTTCCAACCTACAGAGAAAACAATGAGGATAGAAAGATTTTTTAGCTGTCCTAGCATGGCAGACTACTTCGGTGTTCTTGCCTTGAGGACCCCATGACAGTGTGAAAAGGCAAAAATATAGGACACTTAAAGATGAACTGCCCAGGTCAGTAGGTTCCCAATATGCTTCCGGAGAAGAGTGGAGAAATAGCTCCAAAAAGAATGAAGAGACAGAGCCAAAGCGATGCCCAGTAGTGGATGTGACTGGTGATGGAAGTTAAATTTCGATAGGTAAAGAACAATATTGCATAGGAACCTGGAATGTCAGGTCCATGAATAAAGGTAAATTGGAGGTGGTCAAACAGAAGAACACAAGAGTGAACATCAACATTTTAGGAATCAGTGAACTAAAATGGACTGGAAAGGGTGAATTTAATTCAGTTGACCATTTACATCTACTACTGTGGGCAAGAATCCTTTCGACGAAATGAAGTAGCCCTCATAGTCAAAAAAAGAGTTGGAAATGCAGTACTTGGGTGCAATCTCAAAAACGACAGAATGATTTCTGTTCATTTCCAAGACAAACCAATCAATATCACAGTAATACAAGTCTATGCTCCAACCACTAATGCCGAAGTAGTTGAAGTTGAATGGTTCTATGAAGACCTGAAGACCTTCTAGAACTAACAGCAAAAAAGACGTCCTTTGCATCATAGGGGACTGGAACACAAAAGTAGGAAGTCAAGGGATACCTGGAATAACAGGCACATTTGGCTTTGCAGTACAAAATGAAGCAGGGCACAGGCTAACAGAGGTTTGCCAAGAGAACCCACTGGTCGTGGTAAATACCCTCCTTCAACATCACAAGAGACAACTTTACACATGGATAGCACAAGATGGTCAATGCCAAAATCAGATTGATTATATTCTTTGCAGCCAAAGATGGAGAAGCTCTATATAGTCAGCAAAAACAAGACTGGGGGCTGGCTATGGCTCAGATCATGAACTACTTATTGGCAAATTCAGACTTAAATTGAAGAAGATAGGGAAAACCACTAGACCATTCAGGTATGACCTAAATCAAATCCCTTATGATTATACAGTGGAAGTGAGAAATAGATTTAAGTGACTAGATCTGATAGAGTGTCTGATGAACTATGGACAGAGGTTCGTGACATTGTACAGGAAACAGGAATCAAGACCATCCCCAAGAAAAAAAAAGAAAAAAAAAATGGCTATCTGAGGAGGCCTTACAAATAGCTGTGAAAAGAAGGGAAGCAAAAAGCAAAGGGGAAAAGGAAAGATATACCCATTTGAATGCAGAGTTACAAAGAATAGCAAGGAGAGATAAGAAAGCCTTCCTCGGCAATTAGTGCAAAGAAATAGAGGAAAACAATGGAATGGGAAAGACTAGAGATCTCTTCAAGAAAACTAGACATACCAAGGGAACATTTTATGCCAAAATGGGCTCAATAAAGGACAGAAATGGTATGGACCTAACAGAAGCAGAAGATATTAAGAAGAGGTGGTAAGAATACACAGAAGAACCATACAAAAATGATATTCATGACCCAGATAATCACGATGGTGTGATCACTCACCTAGAGCCAGACATCTGGGAATGTGAAGTCAAGTGGGCCTTAGGAAACATCACTATGAACAAAGCTAGTGGAGGTGATATAATTCCAGTTGAGCTAATTCAAATTCTGAAAGATGATGCTTTGAAAGTGCTGCACTCAATATGCCAGCAAATTTGGAAAACTCAGCAGTGGCCACAGGACTGGAAAAGGTCAGTTTTCATTCCAATTCCAAAGAAAGGCAATGCCAAAGAATGCTCAAACTACCACACAATTACACTCATCTCACATGCTAGTAAAGTAATGCTTAAAATTCCCCAAGCCAGGCTTTAGCAATACATGAAGCGTGAACTTCCAGATGTTTAAGCTGGTTTTAGAAATGGCAGAGAAACCAGAGATCAAATTTCCAGCATCCACTGGATCATGGAAAAAGCAAGAGAGTTCCAGAGAAACATCTATTTCTGCTTTATTGACTATGCCAAAGCCTTTGACTATATGGATCACTATGAACTGTGGAAAATTTTTAAAGAGATGGGAATACCAGACCACCTGACCTGCCTTTTGAGAAATCTGTATGCAGGTCAGGAAGCAACAGTTAGAACTGGACATGGAACAACAGACTGGTTCCAAATAGGAAAAGGAGTATGTCAAGGCTGTATATTGTCACTGTACTTATTTAACTTATATGCAGCATACATCATGAGAAATGCTTGGCTGGAAGAAGCACAGCTGGCATCAAGATTGCTGGGAGAAATATCAATAACCTCAGATATGCAGATGACACCACCCTTATGGCAGGAAGTGAAGAGGAACTAAAAAGCCTCTTGATGACAGTGAAAGAGGAGAGTGAAAAAGTTGGCTTAAATCTCAACATTCAGAAAACGAAGATCATGGCATCCAGTCCCATCACTTCATGGCAAGTAGATGGGGAAACAGTGGAAACAGTGTCAGACTTTATTTTGGGGGGCTCCAAAATAACTGCAGATGGTGATTGCAGCCATGAAATTAAAAGACGCTTACTCCTTGGAAGAAAAGTTATGACTAACCTAGACAGCATATTAAAAAGCAGAGACATTACTCTGCCAACAAAGGTTCGTCTAGTCAAAGCTATGGTTTTTCCAGTGGTCAAGTACGGATGTGCAAGTTGGACAATCAAGAAAGCTGAGTGCAGAATTGATGCTTTTGAACTGTGGTGTTGGAGAAGACTCTTGAGAGTCCCTTGGACTGCAAGGATATCCAACCAGTCTTTCCTGAAGGAGATCAGTCCTCGGTGTTTATTGAAAGGACTGATGTTGAAGCTAAAACTCCAATACTTTGACCGACCACCTGATGTGAAGAACTAACTTATTGGAAAAGACCCTGATGCTGGGAGAGATTGAGGGCAGGAGAAGGGGACGACAGAGGATGAGATGGTTTGATGGCATCACCGACTCAGTGGACATGGGTTTGGGTGGACTGCAGGAGTTGGTGATGGACAGGGAGGCCTGGCATGCTGCGGTTCATGAGGTTGCAAAGAGTCGGATATGACTGAGTGACTGGACTGAATTGAACTGAACTTACCTACTTCCTAAGAAATCTGTATGCAGGTCAGGAAGCAACAGTTAAAACTGGACATTGAACAATGGACTGGTTTTGAATTGGGAAAGGAGTACATCAAGGCTGTATATTGTCACCCTGCTTATTTAACTTATATGCAGAGTACATCATGCAAAATGTCTGGTGGATGAAGCACAAGCTGGAATCAAGATGCTGGGAGAAATATCAATAGCCTCTGATATGCAGATGACACCACCCTTATGGCAGAAAGTGAAAAGGAACTGATGAGCCTGTTGATGAAAGTGAAAGAGGAGAGTGTAAAATGTGGCCTAAAAGTCAACATTCGAAAAACCTAGATCATGGCATCTGGTCCCATCACTTCATGGCAGAAAAATGGGAATATAATGGAAATAGTGAGAGACTTTATTTTCTTGGGCTCAAAATCACTGCAGATGTTGACTGCAGCCATCAAATTAAGATGCTTGCTCCTTGGATTAAAAGCTATAACCTACCTAGACAGTGTATTATAAAGCACAGATATTACTTTGCCAACAAAGGTCTATCTAGTCAAACCTATGGTTTTTCCAGTAGTCATGTAAGAATGTGAGAATTAGACTTTAAAGAAAGCTGATCACCAAAGAATTGATGCTTTTGAACTGTAGTGTGAGTGAAGACTCCTGAGAGTCCCTTGGACTGCAAGGAGATCCAACCAGTCAATCCTAAAGGAAATCAGTCCTGAATATTCACTGAAAGGAGTCATGCTGAAATTGAAACTCCAATACCTTGGCCACCTCATGCGAAGAACTGACTCCTTGGAAAAGACCCTGATGCTGGGAAGGATTGAAGGCTGGAGAAGGGGACAGCAGAGGATGAGATGGTTGGATGGCATCATTGACTTGATGGACCATAGTTTGGGCAAGCTCTGTAAGTTAGTGAAAGACAGGGAAGTCTGGTATGCTGCAGTCCATGGGGTCACAAACAATTAGACATGACTGAACTGAAATGAGCATGAACATTAATTAACAGTGAGACCTCCCTTCATTCATTCATTCATCCTTATAGAAGATGTCTTGTAATATAGGCACTCAGGTACTGATAACACTAAGATGAAGCCTACAACTCCTGATCATAAGATGGTTATGTGGTTGTAATCCTAGACTGGTAGGAAAGTAGAAGCTAAAGTAAATCATGAATAAATATAATAATTTCTATAATTATAATATGACAAAATGCAATGGAAGCATAAGCAAAGGAGAATCTAATTATATTTGAGAGCATTAGGAAATGCATCACTGAAAAATTACACAGAAACCTTGAATAACTCCTTGAAGTAGACATACGTAATCACATTTCAGGGGCTAAGGATTGGGTGGAGAGCAGAGCTTTTAAGGTGTATGTAATAGCATGTCCAAAATTTGGGATAATGTGAAGGTTTGGAACATTTATGTAACTTCCAGTATTTCTGGATTCATGGATTAGGAATTGAGTGCATATAGGAAGAAAAGGAGGCTGGAAATAGGAATACGTCCAGTAGTCAAAGATTTTGCATATTTTCAAGAGCTTTCAGTTCAGTTCAGTTTGGTCTCTCAGTCGTGTCCAACTCTTTGCCACCCCATGAACTGCAGCACGCCAGGCCTCCCTGTCCATCACCAACTCCCAGAGTTCACTCAGACTCACGTCCATCGAGTCAGTGATGCCATCCAGCCAGCTCATCCTCTGTCGTCCCCTTCTCCTCCTGCCCACCCCCCCCCCCCCCCCCAATCCCTCCCAGCATCAGAGTCTTTTCCAGTGAGTCAACTCTTCGCATGAGGTGGCCAAAGTACTGGAGTTTCAGCTTTAGTATCAGTCCTTCCAAAGAACACCCAGGGCTGATCTCCTTCAGAATGGACTGGTTGGATCTCCTTGCAGTCCAAGGGACTCTCAAGAGTCTTCTCCAACACCACAGTTCAAAAGCATCAATTCTTTGGCACTCAGCTTTCTTCACAGTCCAACTCTCACATTCATATGTGACCACTGGAAAAACCATAGCCTTGACTAGACGGACCTTTTTTGGCAAAGTAATAAGAAGTTTTAGGCTCCTACTTTAGAAAGTAGGAGGCCACTGAAAAGTTTAATATAAATTCAAGGTTTTGATTTATATCTCAGAATTACTACTTTGACTTATCTGTGGATGTTAGAACCATAAAGGACAAGATTTATTCATTCTTTTTTATGCCCAGACAGTGTTAGAGAATGGATGGTTTGTTGAGCACTGGGAATGTACTAACGAAAGGATAGCCAGGGCAACTTATAGTCTCATGGGAGAGATGTACAAAACTCAAGCAAATATATAACTTTTAGAAATTACAAACTGGATAAAGGAAAGGGCTTTATCAGAACAATTGGAAAAGGAGACTGAGAACTTTCATTACTGTAAACAACATATGCATGCATGCATGTTAAGTTGCCTCAGTTATGTCTGACTCTTTGTGACCGTATGGACTCTAGCCCACCAAGCTTTTCTGTCCATGGGATTCTCCAAGCTAGAATACTGGAGTGGGTTGCCATGCCTTCCTCTGGAGTATCTTCTCGACCCAGGATTGAACCTGCTTCTCTTATGTCTCCTGCATTGGCAGGCTGGTTCTTTACCACTAGTGCCACCTGGGAAGCCCCATAAACAACACATTTTTAATACTGTTAATGAGAAACCTTACAATTGATTACAGCAACCAGGTTGTCATGGCACTTGAGCTGAAAGCACTAAGGAGCAACCTTCATGTAACATTCAATCTGGAATTTGTTCTCTTACTTTCCAAATCCAGAAAGATTTATAAAATCTTTTTCTTTGCAGTTCTACAAAGAAAAAGAAACTATATTTTAAATATGTAACTCTTAAGATTTGAGTTGGATAATAGCTGTACCTCTGGAAGTTGATGCATTATATGAATATTTGTATAGGAATAGAAATACTTGAAGTCTGTATTTTAAAAATTTAATTTTGAGCAATTACAAAGCTGTAAAAAGATGCTACACTGTTTAGCAAATGAGGCCTGATATAACAGAATATACATCAGATATAACAGGTCTGATATATCAGATATAACCTGATCTGAGTGAACTGGCAGAGATAATGACAAGCCATGAACCAGTGTGATATACTCAAGTGGGTCTGGGCATAACAGAAAAATCTATCATAAAGTGATTCCCTTAGGGAATAGGAAAGACATTTCACAAGCTCCTCTGGCAAGTGATGGGGATTCATGATTCAGAACAGAACCACAGTCTATTGTTTTTTATTTTATTATATGTGTTTTTAAAAAATTGTATTATATATGTGAGTATGTGTATTGATTAAAGTTATATAAAACATGGATTTTATAATGTAGGTTCTGTTCTCAATTAGAAAATTTTAAATAATATTCCGAGTGATCTTTTACCAATATACCTGAGTTGGTTAGATTTTTCCAGCAATTGCATACACAAAGTAAGCAACACCTTTTACCTAAGCAACACCTCTTATCTTACCAAGGTCTGCTCCTGTATGGTATATTGTTCAGTCATTGATACTTGTTAGATTAAAGGGATGTTTATTTTTGAAGGGAAGGGTCATGTTTAAGTGACTAAGAGTGATGACTCAGGTCTCAGAAGGAAAGGGTTCCAATCCTCCATATGCTATTTATTAGCTTGAACTTTAGGCAAGTTACCTAATCTTGTTAAGTCTCAGTTTATTCATATTTAGATTAGGGAGAGAAATGCTACCAATTCATAGGCTGTTTGTAAGAGTTCAATAAGATAAACTACAGTCTCTGCCATATGTTAATTGCTCAGTATTTTAATTTATGATTATTTAGCAAAAACTATGCACACAGTCTCCCTAAAGAAAAATAATTTACTCGCAAAAATCAAAAGTCAAGTTGGAAAATTTGGACTTATTTTGTTCTGAATAAAGTAAAAAATTTGCATACAATTACAAGGTCACTGATGATGAAAAGGAGGAGGAATAAAAAACTAATCTTTATCAATTTTAAAAAGTTTCATTAAAAAGCTTTCAATGACCCAGTTTTCACAATGTGAATATATGGATAACGTAGTATTCATGTGGTTCAGTTCAGTTCAGCTCAGTCACTCAGTCGTGTCCAACTCTTTGTGACCCCATGAATTGCAGCACACCAGACCTCCCTGTCCATCACCAACTCCCAGAGTTCACTCAGACTCGTGTCCATCGAGTCAGTGATGCCATCCAGCCTCTCATCCTCTGTCATCCCCTTCTCCTTCTGCCCCCAATCCCTCCCAGCATCAGAGTCTTTTCCAATGAGTCAACTCTTTGCATGAGGTGGCCAAAGCACTGGAGTTTCAGCTTTAGCATCATTCCTTCCAAAGAACACCCAGGGCTGATCTCCTTCAGAATGGACTGGTTGGATCTCCTTGCAGTCCAAGGGACTCTCAAGAGTCTTCTCCAACACCACAGTTCAAAAGCATCAATTCTTCGGTGCTCAGCTTTCTTCACAGTCCAACTCTCACATGGATACATGACCACTGGAAAAACCATAGCCTTGACTAGATGGACCTTTGTTGGCAAAGTAATGTCTCTGCTTTTGAATATACTATATAAGTTGGTCATAACTTTTCTTCCAAGGAGTAAGCGCCTTTTAATTTCATGGTTGCAATCACCATCTGCAGTGATTTTACTTGTGTACAATAGAGAAAAAATATATAGAATGTAATTATTTTGGCTGTTTTTTCAAACTGAAAAGCTGACCTTTTTATTTTTCCTTTTAAAATATAATAATACCTTTATTTTACAGTGAGAATAACACCAGTAATGTTGGACCAGCCCTCCTAACAATGTTAGCACCATTAAGTTCAGTCTCTTTCTTCTTCTGAGCTGCCTTTAAAAGCAAACAAAAAAAACTGTCTTCCAGAAGCTAGTGGCTTATTAAAACATGACTTGTACACTTATTTTATCCTCAACATTTTTCTCTTGGCAATGGAGAATAGAATTTTAACCAAATTTTTGATTAAGTGGGTATAGAAATGAGTCTGTCTAATACCTTGCCATTTTTTTTTTTTGAACCTGTAAAGAGTTTGATGTTTCCTAATACATTCTAAGTGACTTTTATATCTGAAAAATTAAAGTCCTTTAAGGGTGTTCCTAACATTCTACTTCCACTTTTACTACAAAGTGCTTGACTCTGTATGCAACTTAAAACAATATTGGTTCAAGTGCTGAATTTAAACTAATATTATTTATCATGACAGATATTTCAATACTGTCTTTGCTGTGAAAAATCCTGGTGTCATGTAGAAAGACAATTACATCTTTCAGCCTTGCTGGACTCTGTCCTTGTTTTTCTTCTGGGTGTTTTTTTTTTTTTTTTTCCTCTTCTGTTTCTCTTAATTCACTTTTAAAAGTGGATACTACAACAACTACAACAGAGACTATGGTATAATCGTATATCCTGCTGCCATAAGATAATTTTATTTTTAAGGAGACACTACTTTCTGCTTCAGGGTAGAAGTATTAGATATTTTTCAGTGACACATTTGTCCTAAATCCAACTGTGCTACCTAGCTATCTGGTTTTAATTATTTTTGGTGAGGAAAGTACTGTCCTAAACTCAGATAAGGATGTGTGAATACATTTAGTTGATATTACAACTCAACACTTTGTGTTTATTATTAGCTGTAACTATATACAGCCTGGAGTTCATATAATTTGATATCTCTCGACTCAGACACACAGAACAGTTCTTTAAACAGACACAGAAATCCTCCATTCTAAAATCATTATTTTAACCAAATACAACTGGAACTCTGCAGTTTTGAAATATGTCATTTCCCCTCAAAGGAACTTCTGGGAACAATGCCCAAATCAGACAGTTATCTTCTGAAACAAAACTTGAGATTTAGCAAAGATGAATTTCTTACCACACATACATATCATTATATGCAAAAACTAAGGGCCTCACATCATTCCTATAGTGCTTGGATTGGTTGACTTAGTGTTTAATTTTAAATGAAAAAAGGAAATTTTCTTAAAATTGAGAGTTTTCTCCCAAAGACTAGTTATAAAATCTTCCAAAGCTAAGGGGAAAATGTCGTTAGGTGACAAATACAATTTTTTTTCAGAGAAAGAGATATTCATGATCATTATTTCTTAACCTTACCAAAAAGTCTCTTGATTTTTGTCCAAATTTAGGTAAGCAAAGATAAAAAACAAATTAATAGATAGTTGACTTCTTTCTTTTATAGGAATAATTCTATATAAGCATCTGTATTTACATGTTTATTTGTCTTTAGCCTTATTAATCTTTGTGTTAGTCAATACACCCTTGAATATTTTGTAATAATCTCATAAAAGCAATGTTAATAATTTCTATAGCTTTAAGTACAGTATCTTTGGTCATATGTAATCTGGGAACTCATAACTGATAATATCATTAAATGAATTATTTGGAAACAACATTTATAGTCAAATTTCAGGGATGGCTCAGTTTATACTAATTATGCTATATGGAAACTTGAAAAGTATTACATATAAATTTCACCATTTATGATTCCTTTTGGTTATTTCTGTTTTTCTGATTCGTTGGGGACAAAGATTGATGTATACAGAAGTCCTAATGGAAACAGGTTATGTTCTTATCTATATATTGCTTTTATCATTTTATACCTCTGGTCAGAAAAACAATTGCTAACCCCCAAGATTCTGCAACAAAATTATTGTCCTGTATTGAAGGAATTTATTTTACCATATGTCTCAACCCGTCTTTTCATTTAAACTTTGACCATGTTCCTACATAAATTATCACAAGTAGTCATATTTGTTTATTAACTTCCAAACGTTCAGGCTCTTCACTCGTTGTTCTCCAATTCATCATCCTTAGTGCAATCAAGTGTAGAGACTGGAATTTCAACAACATGGATAGTTTTGTACTACTGAAATCATTGGCCTCCTTTGATGAAAAGTCAGTCTTAATAACTTTACCTTTACAGCCTTTCAAAAGCTGAGCCTTTCAAAATCTGAGCATAAGAGATGCTCATGGTTGTTATCATTGAATGTAGATAATATTAACTTTCTTGAGAAGGATGTGAGTCTATTCTATGGTGTCTTGTGTTCCCATTCATTGAAGTACTCTTTTCTGAGCTTTTGGACTTTATTGTACCCCAAGAAATAAGTGTGGACATACATTAGAATTCAAGTCCCTTAATTTTTAGAAGTGACTTTCCTCATCATGCTAATTTAATAGTTTTTCATCATTTTTATGCCTAAATCAGAGGCTCAAAATGAGGTGAGGGTGGAAGTGAACACAACTTCTTTAAGAACTCGGAACTCTAATCATTTACCACTTCTATCTGCTTTTTCCATAGTAGACAGTTGTAAATATCATGATAACCTACATTACAGAGAAAGCAGAATCATAAGTCACAAACTAAAAATCCACGGAAGGGTCTGTAAAATTGCATATTTATCTAATTCAACTTTGTATAATTCTGAAGTAAGTTTTAGATTTTAAAAAAATTTCTGGATGATTCTGTTCAGCAATCTAAGGCTAAAAAATATCAGTCCAGAGTTTTTGTGAATGCCAAAAGTCCAATTTATTTTCTTCTCTTTACCTAGAGTTTAATCCATGAATGTCACAGAAGTCCGATTTTGCTTGCTGTTTGCATTCTAAGTAGTCCTGTTAGTAATGTGTCCCTTTTACACATATAATGTCCTTATCTCCATTATAATCTCTGTTATTTTTAACAGAGATCTATAGTTTATAAAAATTTATTAATTTATTGGGAAAATCCAATTACATATGGTATGTTGCACAAAGCTGTATCAATTTTTTCCTGTTATAAGATGAAGAATTTACCTACACAGTATATCTTAGTCCCATTTGTATTTATATCTAACCTGGCTGCGTTCATTTTTATAGTCAGTTTTGGTTGGCTAACAGCTCTTTTTTTATTTCATTCCTCCCATCTGTTCTTGTTTTTTGTCTTTTGCTACCTTATCTTTTTCACTGGAACTCGGATTCAACCTGGTATCCACTTATTTTCAATTTCCCCCAATCACCCTCTTATTTATAAAAGTTAATAGTTAGAAACAGGTTTTTGACATTGAAAATTACTAATCCTTCCTACAGCCAAAATTGTATGGAGAAAAAGATTTAAAAAAATTCATATATTTTAAACTAATTTTAAAATAGCTATATTAGAGATTTTAAAGAAATATAAAGTACATGATTTATTATAAGTAATTTGCAAAGTAAGCAGAAATATGGGGCTTCCCAGATAGTTCAGTTGGTAAAGAATCTGCCTGCAATGCAGGAGACCCTGGTTTGATTCCTGGGTTGGGAAGATCCTCTGGAAAAGGGATAGGCCACCCACTCTAGTATTCTTGGGTTTCCCTTGTGGCTCAGCGGGTAAAGAAACCACCTGCAATGTGGGAGACCTGGGTTCGATCCCTGGGTTGGGAAGATTGCCTGGAGAAAGGCTACCCACTCTAGTATTCTGGCCTGGAGAATTCCTGTATAGTCTATGGGATCGCAAAGACCAGAAATATAAGGAATCATGCACACTGATAGACAAACAGTAACATAAAGCAGAATAAAGAGTTAATATTATTAATAAATGGCTATTGAATAGGTCTTTTTTGATAATAGATATTTGTAGTCCTCTTCATTTGCTGAAATTTCTAATATATGTCTTCCCCTACATGGAACTGATTAAATTAAGTAGTCTTAACATTTAGGCCTTAAAAACAAAGCTAATACGTAACAGGATTTCTGTAGTGAAAAAGGAAGCGAGCAGCTCTGCTCTTCTCATCTTCCCCTGTGCTGCATAGTCTCTAACCCTTGGCCATTAGGGCTCCTCAAGATCGTGGCTTTTAAGCATGTGAATCCAACTTGTGGGGAAACTGTGTATAAAGAAATTTAGATTGAAGCCAGAATGGGTCTCCCTTGGCAAGTGAGAGGCTTGTGTATAGAATCCTTCTAATTGGATCTTTCTATATTGGATCCTCCATCATCTTGCATAGGGTCTTTCTGTTAGAATGCTCATTTCTGTATGTCAGAAGAATTGTGTAGTATAGATAAGGTTGTAACTGACCATTTTCTACCCTCTCAGAGTTTTTCTATGGACTGTTACATATCTACCCATTATCAGGCAACCAGATTATGTTGTACCTGGACAGAACAGGGCCACTGAACATGCTGCACAGGCAAGACTTCACAAGATGTTTCATTTTTATTATCACTGATGAGTTTATGTTTGCAAATAAAATATCTTTTGGTTTTCAGTCTTAAAAAAAGCCTTCTACCAGGAAAATATGTATAAAAAACAATATTGAGGTATACCTTTAAACGTGAACTTTTTGAAAGATCTTAGTGCTGAGTGTGTGAGGAGATGCAAAATATTAGAGTCAGCAGATATAAAATTAGTTCTGCACAGTAGCTCATCTTCACCTGAATGTCATATGAGTGACATAATGTGTAAATGATTTTAAACTATAGAGTGCCATAAAATATAACACTGAAATTATTATTGGTCATTGATAGTAATATGTTTTTATTCAGACAAAACTTTTTAGAGCAAAGCGTAGTGGTAAGATTTAGGAAAATCTCGTTATGGAAATAGGCCTTGATACAGGCTGCAAAGGAAAATAACAGATAAGCCATGGAGAATGGAATGATATTAAAGGCAGAGTAAAGAGGATGATCACAGTCTTATAGACTAAACTGAATGGATTGGGGAGCAGTGAGATGTTGAATGTAACATTTACTGTTTTCCTAGATTTACATATAGACTGAAGCTTAAAAATGTTATGGTTAGATATAGAGATTAACACAGGCTTCCCAGGTGGTGCTAGTGATAAAGAACCTGCCTGTTAATGCAGGAGACGTAAGTCATGTGGGTTCGATTCCTGAGTCGGGAAGATCCCCTGGAAGAGGGCATGGCAACCCATTCCAGTAATCTTATCTGGGAAATCCCATGGACAGAGGAGCCTGGTGGGCTACAGTCCATGGGATCACAAAAGAGTCAGACATGTCTTAGCAACTAAGCAACAACAACATACTTCAGTCAACACTTTCTGTTTTGAGACTTTAATTTTTTAACCCAATGTAACTGGGCTTCCCAGATGGTTCAGTGGTAAAGAATCCACCTGATCTGTCAATCAGGAGATGCAGGTTTGATCCTTGGGTCGGGAAGACACCCAAAAAATGAAGTGGCAACCCATTCCAGTATTCTTGCTTGAGAAATCCTATGGACAGAGAAGCCCAGAGGGCTACAGTCCAATGGGTTGCAAAAGAGTCAAGACACAACTTAGCCTCTAAACAACAAACAACAATGGGTATATTATATCATACAGTTCACTAATGATATTGATAATCTTTTTACTTATTTGTTGGAAGACAATTATCCATGGTCCTTCATGTTTTTGAGCATCCTTCATGAGGCACTGACTGCTGTTTACTTAGGACATAAATGGATGCTTATCAAGTTCATGATTGGATATTAGAGACAGCATTTCCTTCTGCTGCAAAGAACAGATTTTCTTACTTTCCAGTATAATATGTCTTCATCTAGAGTGAAGAGTAGCCATGTTTACTACATGTTATAACAATTTGGGTTCCCTTCACTCAGAGTTCCTCTTCTGTAATGCAATCCACTGTATGTTCATGTGTCATCTGCTTCTCTTTAATTGCCTGTGGAAATTTGGGCTCAGGGAATTAAAACAAAAATGCTGGCATTCTGGTACTTAAGACATTTTCTAAACTTTCTTCCTGTCCCTTGACGATAGTCCAAAAGAAATGATATGGAGTCCCATGAGAACAAAGGGAAACCATTATTTAATTAACATCTCTGTTAATTAAGAACTTAAAGGTAAAGCAACATTAAGAAATGTTTATATGGCCACTTAAACAAGCTGACAGAAGCTAGAGGCTTACAGTGGATTATTGCCAACAGAATTCAATTGTATCTCCCAGGACCCTGAGTGTTTTAGACATTGTGACTGTAACTTTTTCTATTGTGCAGACTGATGACACTTGTTACACAGTCTTAGACATGGCCAAAGCAGCTTTTCTCCCATTTTGCACCTGTTCATGTGGCAAGGCATCAGATACATGTTTTCAGTACTCTTTCAGTTCAGTTCAGTCGCTCAGTCGTGTCTGACTCTTTGCAACCCCATGAATTGCAGCACGCCAGGCCTCCCTGTCCATCACCAACTCCCGGAGTTCACTCAAACTCATGTCCATCGAGTCGGTGATGCCATCCAGCCATCTCATCCTCTGTCGTCCCCTTTTCCTCCTGCCCCCAATTCCTCCCAGCATCAGAGTCTTCCAATGAGTCAACTCTTCACATGAGGTGGCCAAAGTACTGGAGTTTCAGCTTTAGCATCATTCCTTCCAAAGAACACCCAGGGCTGATCTCCTTTAGAATGGACTGGTTGGATCTCCTTGCAATCCAAGGGACTCTCAAGAGTCTTCGTCAACACCACAGTTCAAAAGCATCAATTCTTTTGCGCTCAGCTTTCTTCACAGTCCAACTCTCACATCCATACATGACCACTGGAAAAACCATAGCCTTGACTAGACAGACCTTTGTTGGCAAAGTAATGTCCGTGCTTTTCAATATGCTATCTAGGTTGGTCATAACTTTTCTTCCAAGGAGTAAGTGTCTTTTAATTTCATGGCTGCAGTCACCATCTGTAGTGATTTTGGAGCCCCCCAAAATAAAGTCTGACACTGTTTCCATTGTTTCCCCATCTATTTCCCATGAAGTGATGGGACCAGATGCCATGATCTTTGTTTTCTGAATGTTGAGCTTTAAGCCAACTTTTTCACTCTCCACTTTCACTTTCATCAAGAGGTTTTTAATTCTTCTTCACTTTCTGCCATAAGGGTGGTGTCATCTGCATATCTGAGTTTATTGATATTTCTCCCGGCAATCTTGATTGCAGCTTGTGCTTCTTCCAGCCCAGCATTTCTCATGATGTACTCTGCATAGAATTTAAATAAGCAGGGTGACAATACACAGCCTTGATGTACTCCGTTTCCTATTTGGAACCAGTCTGTTGTTCCATGTCAAGTTCTAACTGTTGCTCCCTGACCTGCATATAGGTTTCTCAAGAGGCAGGTCAGGTGCTCTGGTATTCCCATCTCTTTCAGAATTTTCCACAGTTTATTGTGATCCACACAGTCAAAGGCTTTGGCATAGTCAATAAAGCAGAAATAGATATTTTTCTGGAACTCTCTTGCTTTTTCGATGATCCAGCAGATATTGGCAATTTGATCTCTGGTTCCTCTGCCTTTTCTAAAACCACTTGTACATCTGGAAGTTCACAGTTCATGTATTTGGGAACACTCAAATTCCCCTATTTGTTGCCAGTGAATAGTGGAGGGTTTAGTCTCTGTCTTCATGAGTGTTGATCTGTACCAATTATAGGAGTAGAACTTTGGGCAAACTGCTTGTTTTTGAATTCTAAAATGCTCCAGCTTTCAGATCCTGTCTTGACCACAGAGCTGCTTACATTTTACCTGATTTCAATTATGTCTTTTATTTTTCTGCTTTTCTACTTTGCCCATTGTGTAATTAAAGCAGAGGGGAATATCAAAGCATAAACTTATTATATTATCTTGATCAGAAGCTAACTCAAATATACTTTTTATGCAATGGATATTCAATTCTGAAGACAAAGGAAAATAAACTACAAGAGGAAAGTCTGAGGTCCTTTGTGACTATTAAATGAACTTAAAGCCCACAGACATGTCAAAACACAGCATCTGAAATATGGAAGGTATTTGGTAACTTTTAATAATTTGTCTTATTCTTTTATCCCTCATTCCCTCCTTTCTACCTTTCTTCCAATAGGTTGTAATGGCAAGGGGAGGAGGAAGTGGGAGGTATGCCTAATTAGGGCTATCTAACCCCAAGACTATGAATGTTAGGGTTCTTTGTTCAGTGGCTGTCTTTATGAGTCACTCCCTGTTTGTCCGTGTTTGCATCTCAGTTGTGAACCCGTAACAGACTTGGGAGAGGGGTAATTTTATAAAGAAGGGCTTCAAGGCTGAAAGGAACCGTATGTTGCAAGAATGCCTGCTCACAAACACATTAGTCAGGACTATAACACAGATAATGAGTGACTTGGAGGAATGGATAAATGCACAGACCTAAGAAATAAATTGATAGTCCAACTGTAGACTGAGATGCTGAAACAGTATAGAGGACTGTTTATTTTGGGGAACTTTCATAGGACTTTTAACTCCTGGGCTCAGGTTCCATATCCTGGACCGCATGAATGTCCCATATTCTTCTGACTACTTTTTATATTTCCTAAGGAATGAGCCTATTTTTTTTTTTTTTTACCCTGTTAATTGTGACCATCATCTACTTTTCACCTTGGGAGAACTTTCTATAAACTTGGTTCTTGAGTAGTATCTAAACTTCAAAACAAATATGTCTTATTGTAACCAGTTTCTAATGTCCTTTGCTGCTAATTATTACAGAGAAACAGACAGGATAAGGAAAATAACAAGCTGAGGAATTTACTAAACTATCTTGCCATAGTAATTCTTTTTATTTAGTTCCTTTTTCACTCTTTTGAAAACTTTGGCAACATAGTATTACAGAGTGGTAAAGAGCCTCATTTTTGCTGCTGTGCTTATTATCCCTGTGATCTTGCTCAAGTTATTAAGCCTCAGTTTCCTCATCTATTAAATGGAGATAAAACACCTATTTCATCAGATTATTGTAAGGATTAAATAAAATAGTATAGGTATATAATATTATGTCTGTTATTATTATTTCATTTCTGATGCTATCCTTTTTCCTTCCCTTTCCAATTCCATCTGATTCTATCTTGGCAAAGGCCAGGTGGATTTTTTCCCCTAAAAGGCAATTCATACCTGAAGAGTAAATCTATGTCAAGTTATAGGTTTTCCCTTTGTCTCTAAAGACCTCTAAATTAGTTTGCTCCACTGGTTTCCTATTCTGCTTATAAGAAGCTTGAAGTCACCACTTCATCCTAACAAGAAGTGAAAAATCGAGCAGACAAAAATCAGCAACTCTACTTGGATCTGTAAGACAGGGAATGACAAAGAGTAAATCCTGTGCCCAAGACCCAAGAGACAGATAGGCAGATACAAAGAGTTACAGCTTCCTGGAGCATAGACTTATAAGTGGAAACTATGTGGGAACCAGTGTCAGGGTAGGAAAGCCTGAACTGTGATTGCTGGGTACTCAGTGGACAACTCCAGGATTTAAACACTCTAGAGGACCCGGTCGTAGGAGGCCTCTATTCTATAAGGAGAATTATCTCCAGGAGCTTGATCAGGTTTTCCATAAATGGAGAAAATACTCCTTTTGCTTCCAGGGGGAAAAGACAGAAAGGAACCTATATGAAACTACCATAGCACTCTGTTCTTAAGAAGGCCTGCCCTCAGGAGAGACTAAATACTTGGAGCCTACTTTGCTGGGGTTTTTATCAGAGCCTAACTTTGCAGGAGGGATTTGATTCCTTTCCAGGCAGCCCTAGATTCCATATGAGAGAAGAGAAATATCTAACTTTAGCCCACTTCAGCAATCCTGTCCCACTTTATGGGTAGATGGAGGGGGAATTGAGAAGCATTTGTGAAGTTCACAGTCTAGGGGTACAAGCTCTAAAGACTTGTACCCCGAAAAGACTGAGACCTAATTATGGGACTATTGAATGATTGCCCTCCTGCCACTGCTTACTACCACATTTCTAAAGGCCTATTTATCACAGTTCCTTTTACCCAGTACATCATGTCCAGCTGCAAGAAAAAAAAAAACAACAAACAAACTGCAAGGCATACTCAAAGGCAAAGCAACATAATTTGAGACAGCAAGCATAAAAACCAGACATGGCAGGGATATTGGAATTATCAGATTGGGAATATAAAACAAAGCAAGGTTATGCTCAAAATCCTTCATGCTAGTCTTCAGCAGTACATGAACTGAGAAAATCCAGATGTTTACAAATTGGAATTAGAAAGGGAGAGGAACCAGAGATGAAATTACCAACATCCTCTGGATAATAGAAAAAGTAAGGGAATTCCAAAAAAACATCTACTCCTGCTTCATTGACTATGCTAAAACCTTTGAGTGTGTGCGGATTTCAACAAACTGGTAAATTCTTAAAGAGATGGGAATACCAGACCACCTTACCCGGTCTCCTGGGACACCTATATGCAGGACAAGGAGCAACAGTTAGAACTGGACATGGAACAAAGGACTGGTTCCGAATTGGGAAAGGAGTATGTCAAGGCCATATATTGTCATCTTGCTTGTTTAACTTCTGTTCAGAGTATATCATGCAAAATGCCAGGCTGGGTGAAGTGCAAGCTGGAATCAAGATTTCCAGGAGAAATATCAACAACCTTGAATATACAGGTGATACCACTTTAATGGCAGAAATCACAGAAGAACTAAAGCGCCTCTTTTTCTTTTAATAATTTATTTTTTGATTGAAGGATAATTGCTTTACAGAATTTTGTTGTTTTCTGTCAAACCTCAGACATGGCTGAGCAACTTCACTTTCACTTTTCACTTTTATGCATTGGAGAAGGAAATGGCAACCCACTCCAGTGTTCTTGCCTGGAGAATCCCAGGGATGGGGGAGCCTGGTAGGCTGCCGTCTATGGGGTTGCACAGAGTCGGAAACGATTGAAGCGACTTAGCAGCAGCAGCAGCAGGGTTAGTTCTCCAACCAGTCCATCCTAAAGGAGATCAGTCCTGGGTATTCATTGGAAGGACAGATGCTGAAGCTGAAACTCCCAATACTTTGGCCACCTCATGCAAAGAGCTGACTCGTTGTAAAAGACCCTGATGCTGGGAGGGATTGTGGGCAGGAGGAGAAGGGGACGGCAGAGGATGAGATGGCTGGATGGCATCGCCGACTCAATGGACATGGGTTTGGGTGAACTCTGGGAGTTGGTGATGAACAGGGGGGCCTGGCATGCTGCAATTCATGGGGCTGCAAAGAGTCGGACATGACTGAGCAACTGAACTGAACTTAACTGAACCAAACCGAGGGTTTGTTCTCTGGTAGTCTAGGGTCTTGGAGTCAGTGTTCTCACTTCAAAGGTTCAGAACTTGATCTAGTTCTGGAGGCTAGAGTCATGATCAAGGTGCCAGTGGGATTGGTTTTGGTGAGAGGTCTCTTCTCAGCTTGTCACTGGTAAACTCCTAGCTGTGTCTTCACATGGCCTTTCCTCTGAGGACTGTAGGGTCTTTGAGATACAGTAAGAGCATCTTCCCTTGTCTAGGAAGAGAGTGAGGAGGTTTAATGGATCTGAAATACTCTTGTAGCATTCCCTGTAACACTGGTAACATTCCCGTTAATAATCCACAGGATACAATAAATGTCCTGCTGAGCCCAGTTCTGTTGAGCCCCAGGAACTAAATAGCCTATTGATGAAGGTTAAAGAGAAGAGTTAAAAAAACTGGTTTAAGACTCAACATTCAAAAAACTAAGATCATGACATGTGGTCCCATCACTTCATGGCAAATAGATGTGGAAAAGTGGAAATAGTGACAGATTTTATTTTGCTGGGCTTCAAAATCACTGGGGCTTCCTGTGTGGTTCTAGTGGTAAAGAACTCACCAGCCAAGGCAGGGGATATAAAAGACATGGGTTCAATCCCTGGGTTGGGAAGATCACCTGGAGTAGGGCCTGGCAACCAACTCTAGTATTCTTGCCTGGTAAATCACATGGACAGATGAGATTGGCAGGCTACAGTCTATAGCATCACACAGAGTCAGATATGACTGAAGCAACTTAGCACACATGCATGCATGCACAAAATCACTGCAGACAGTGACTGTATCCATTAAATTTAAAGAAAATCTAGCTCCTTGGAAGAAAATCTATGACAAACCTAGAGAGCATATTTAAAAGCAAAGATGTTATTTTGCAGACAAAGGTACATATAGTCAAAGCTATAATTTTTCCAGTAGATATGTATGGAAGTGAGAGTTGGACTGTGAAGAAGGCTGAGCACCAAAGAATTGATGCTTTTGAACTGTGGTGCTGGAGAAGACTCTTGAGAGTCTCTTGGACAGCAAGGAGATCAAACCAATCAATATTAAGGGAAATCAACTCTGAAAAGTCATTGGAAGGAGGGTTGCTGAAGCTGAAGTGATATGATACTTTGGCCACCTGATGTGAAGAGTTTACTCATTGGAAAAGACCCTGATTCTAAGAAAGATTGAGGGTAAGAGGAAAAGGTGATGGCAGAGAATGAGATGGTTGGATGGCGTCACTGCTTCAGTGGACATGAGTTTGAGCAAGCTACAGGAGATGGTGAAGGACAGGGAAGCCTGGCATGCTGCAATTCATGGAGTTGTAAAGAGTTGGACACAACTTAGTGGCTGAACAGCAACAACTGACTAATATGCTAAGGGCTTTAGTGGATAAAGTAGACAGCATACAAGAAAAGATGGGTGATTTGAGCAGAAAACAAAATCCTAAGAAAATTATAAAAAGAAATGTTAGAGGTCAAAAGCACTGTTACAGCAATGAAGGATACCTTTAATGGGTTTATTAGTAGACTGGGTTGCTGCTGCTGCTGCTAAGTCGCTTCAGTTGTGTCAGACTCTGTGTGACCCCATAGACGGCAGCCCACCAGGCTCCACTGTCCCTGGGATTCTCCAGGCAAGAACACTGGAGTGGGTTGCCATTTCCTTCTCCAATGCATGAAAGTGAAACGTCAAAGTGAAGTCACTCAGTCATGTCCGACTCTTAAAGACCTCATCGTCTGCAGCCTGCCAGGCTTTTCCATTCATGGGATTTTCCAGGCAAGAGTACTGGAGTGGGTTGCTATTGCCTTCTCTGGTAGACTGGGTTACTCCTATGTGTATGTGGTTTTTATAAAGACCTGGACATTTCCTCGTTGACCAGATGTACAGCGGAATGAGGTAGTGCATGCCAACATGTCTCAAAGAGAGTTATCCTTTAATGCTAGTGTTTGTTAAGATGACCTTTTCATACAGTATCAGGACTGCTTTTTAGGGTGGCTATTTAAATATATTATGCTTTTAAAAGGTGTTCTTTAAAGTCCTTCATGTAGGAAAAGAACTTTTGAAATCATGAGCAGCAAGACACTTAATTTTTTTTAATGTACTCTAGGGGTAATCTATTTTCCAGAGAATTTCTAAAGTTGATAATTCTCAGAATTGGTGCACTTCTGTTGGACTAAACCTTGATTATTTCAATACTGTGCTGTGAGTTTATGAAGAATGAATGCAAGTAAAGCAGTGAAATTTTAAGTTTTTAAAATCATCCATTTGTTGCATTTCTATCTGACCTGAGCCCAAGTGAGCTGCATAGCTGGCTTTCTATGCTTTGGGTTACAGCATATTAATATAATGTATAACTCAATGGAAGTAGCCTTATCTTCTCACCTGACCTTAAAACTTAGAGAAAAACTTTTACATGTCATTTCAAGATTGTTGCTTAAGAATTACTAACTGCTTTACCAAGAGTTGGCTTGATTTTCTTTATTCACTAAGATCTAAAGACCTGCCAAGTTTGAATTTTATAGCTTTAGAAGATTATATATATAATCTTATATTATATATTATTATAATATATAATTATATATCTTATATATAATATTATATATATTACATATTGTAATATATATAATAATAATATATTATATTATATATTTCATTATATAATATATAATACATAATTATATATTATATATATTATATATAAGATTATATATATTATATATAATTTATATATTATTATATTATATTATATATAATATAATATATAATTATATATTATATATATTTACATATTATATTTTATATTTTATATATTATATAATAATTATTGTATTATATTATCATATAATAATACAATATATTATAATAAGTATATATTATATTATATTATATATATATATGTATATTTGTCTTAATTTTAGCAGAAAAGGTCAATGTTCTTTCCCAGGTTGATATACTTGACAGATAGTTGAGTGGCCTAAATAAAATTTACAGATAAACATAGGTTGAAACCACAAAATTCTGGAGTAATCACATTAGATAATTTCTGAAAAGATAAATCTGGAAATAAAGCTTTTTAACATTGTCATTTGCATTGCATGTTGCATAGTAGTTGGGGTGAGGGGAGCCTTGGACAATAAGAATATAATTTAATTCAATCTTATAAAGTGACCTTGGGAAGGTACTGAGAATGCTTTTTTTTTTAAGCTGCATTTCATTAGCATATGTGATTTATAAACAGTTGTATAATACGAATGCGATTGGCTTTCTTTTATGCTTCCCAATGCATGTAACCAATCATGTGTTGGCAAATGTTTACTATCTGGTTCTTGGGGTAGGGGCAACTTTGATTTGTAAAATTTGCTAATTTATATGGTATAAATACTTAATCCATGGCTGCTGTTGACATGTTTGCAAAAGTTCTGAAATTTTATCAGTCAGCTTTCAGAAGCTAAGCACAACACTAAGTGTAACTTGTCTACTTCCATGAGGTGATATAAATCTATGAAGACAACTTATTTGGTAATTTAGTTTTAATGACTACATGTTTATATATCAAAACTAAATTTGAAGTATTGTGAGATCTTTAAAATGAGATCTGGAGCTCTAAGTAAAGACTAAATTGTGTCTCAAGTCTATCATTATCTTATTTTTTTCTTAAATGAAGATAATGATATACATTTGTTTATTCCTTTACAATGGACTTTTATTTTATTTAAAAATGATTTTAATATAGAGATCAATTGTTTAAGAACTTATATTTAATCTTTTAAAGTAACTTGGCAGATTCTATATAATTTGGGGGTTCAAAATATAATATTAGAGAAGAAAAGAGGGCTCATTCTATTTTGATAGATAAAAAGGTTTGGGACAAGCATTAGACTAATCTAGTTGTTTGGTGGTAGGCTGGATCAGTGATTCTCTAAGAGGTCCAGAATTTTAAAGAAATGAATCAGTCCATTATCTTTAGACTTGTTCATATTTGGTCTGTACCTTCAAATATCTGTATCAAGATTGAACAAATGTCCATAGGACTTGATTCTTTGGTCAGTGGGCGATTGCAGATTTGGCTCTATTGTCTTCGTTTAGTACTTGTCCACACTTTAGTTGGGCTACCCTTGTAGCTCAGCTGGTAAACCATCTGCCTGCAATGCAGGAGACCCTGGTTTGACTCCTGGGTCAGGAAGATCCCATGGAGAAGGGATGGGTTACCCACTCCAGTATTCTTGGGCTTCCCTGGTGGTTCAGATGGTAAAGAATCCATCTGCAGTGCAGGATATCTGGGTTTGATCCCTAGGTTGGGAAGATCCCTTCGAGGAGGGAATCGCAACCCGCTCCAGTATTCTTGCCTGGAGAATCCCCATGGACAGAGGAACCTGATGGGCTGCAGTCCATGGTATCACAAAGTGTCAGACATGACTGAACGACTAAGCACAGCACAGAAAGCTTTAGCCCCTCCCTAAATAATTGCAAGAAATTAATTTAATTTCTTGAACCAATGAAGAATAGTTTTAGCAGTAAAAAGCACTAGCTGTTATAGCCAGTAGAATATGAAAGAATTGAATGATATCTACTTCCCTCTACACTCCTGGTATGGTTGCCTAGTTCTTTTAAAATTTTTTTTCCTTTTTAATATGGTAAGATGTAACCTACTGAATATAATAAAAGCCTGGCTGATCCCCTTTTGTAAGTTCTTTTAGGTTCTAGAAATTTCCTGATTATACCATGCTCTCTAGCTTCTACGCCTTTGCATATTCTGTTCCTTATTTCTGATAGTTATCCCGTTTCTTTGATTGGCTAACTGTAATCATTGTTTATTTCTCAGCTTTGAGATTTAAAAAAAATTCTAGGATAAGCTTCTTTAATTCTATAATCCCCAATTAGTTACCTGTACTGTATGTTCCTGCATATTTCATGTAACTGCTAGTATTGTTATGGCCTATTTGTTTCTCCAACTAGTGTCACCTGTGTTGGAGCAGAAACAATAATCAGTCTTAGTTTTGTTGTTCACCCCATATCTTGCATCATGCCTGGCATATAGTAAACTTTCGAAAAACAATTTGTTATGTAAATAAATGGAGGACTGGACAAATTATCTTGGGCATTACTTTGAAAGTGATGTAGCTTTCTTGATCAATTATGAAAATTTGTTTCCTTGTAGTTCTAATTTTCCCCTCAATAAGCTTTACCAAATGGAGATCCTTTTGTTGAGGATTGTTTATAGTTCGACTGCTGTTAATTGAAACTTATACATATATCCTAATTTCTCGGAAGAGCATATTTGGGGAATCAATTAACTGAACTATTTTCCAGGTGGTCACTTTTTGAGCAGTGATTTGGTAGGAAGAAACAATGTTAAATGGTAAAATGAGAGAAAAGTTAGCTTCAGTTTTATCATTTCCATGTGATGTACGTGGAGAAGGAAATGGCAAGTCAATTCAGTATTTTTGCCTGGAGAATTCCATGGTCATGGATAAATTAAAAAAAGAAACTCAGATAGACTCTACTTGATAACAGTTTCTGAGACATTATCTAGAATGTACTTTACAATTTATTATGCTAAGTAATTTTAGTAGCCAACTTGTTTTGCAATTTTAGTAGCCAAATTGTTTTAGAAAAACAACAAAAATAAACTATAAGGTGGTTGTATCTATATGGAAATCATTGATCTAGAGAGTTCCAGGCTTCCTTGAGGGGAAGATTTTAAATAAAATAACATTCAGTATCTCTGCTATGTTGTTGTTCAGTAGCTAATTCGTATCTGGTTCTTTGTGACCCCATGGACTGCAGTATGCCAGGCTTCCCTGTCCTTCACTGTCTCCCAGAGTTTGTTCAAACTCATGTCCATTGAATCAGTGATGCTATTCAACTGTCTTATCCTCCAACACTCCCTCTCTTGCCCTCATTTTTTCTCAGCATCAGGGCCTTTTCCAGTGATTCAGCTCTAAGCACCAGGTGGCTGCACTATTGTTTGGCTAAAACAATATACATGGGATGGCCTATGTGAATATGTTGTCAAATATTCCTTGAAAATATTGTAAAAATAAAAATATGTTGTGTGTGTAGTTTCTGTGTAATTTTAAATTTTAATTCAATCTTGGTAGGAAAGTGTAATTGCAGCAAAAACTACAAGCCTTAGTTAATCATTAATGCATCATCTTGCAAGAATAGGAGTCTGTGTTCATAGTTACTTTGAAGAGATAACATGTGATTAAGGCATTGATTCTTATCATCTAAGGTTAGATTATTCTTCAAAATAAGTTCTGTGTTTTGCACTTCTCTTTGCTTGAACTATTTCTTCCACTAGAGTGCTTATTCCTCAATCATGCAAGCCTAGGTATCGTCACACTAATCCTTTCAAGGTCTTTTTCTGATTCCTTTCCAGAACAACACGTCTCTCATATGTACTTTTGTCTTTCTGAACTACAAAATAATTATTTATTTCAGCAGTTGTGAATTAAATTCAATGCTTGATAAGCCAATAAAGTCATAAAACCCAAAACATATGTAAGACTTTGGCCTCCAGAATTGTTCACAGTATTTTTGTGACATCATTCTATTGACGACTATTGTTACTTTTCACTGTTACAATACATTGAGAGTGTATTGACCACTCTCATAAAACTTGTTTCCTCCCCAGCATACCTCTGAGTCTCTGCCTTTGGTTGGTATCTATGATATACAGGTGATACTAGCTTCAAGTCAAGCCTCAGTGATTGACAATGATTGATATTTGCCAGTTGATATAATCTTAAAAATTGGCTCAGGGATTGGCAGTAACTAAAGCTTAAGCAGATCAGCACAGGATATATTCATAGCCATGGTGATTATTTGGTTTGGTCAAATCATATCCAAGTAGGACTTTGATGTTTAAAAATGTAGAAGAGCTCTTTTTTGTGACATGTAGATATAAACCTGGAATACTGTAGCCTTTGACCACTACAAGAAAATATAGCATAAGAATCAAGCCAGCCTAGATTCTTGATCAAAATTGAAATCTGTTCATTTATATTGATAATAAAATATCTTAATTTTTAAACTACTTGAATTTTCTGATTCTTGCAAATGAAAATAGCCTAACTGATGCAACTACCAAATGGACAGTAATAGAAAGAGTCTGTGTTTCATAGTTCTTTATGTCTCCAGTACCTAGGAAATGTCTACTTATAAAAGTTTTACAGTAAATATTCAGTAAATTGAGAAAACTGGTGATGAGTTTCAGGCGTACAGTTTCTAAGCTGATTATCACTTGGGAAGTTGTCAATTTCCAGTAACTAATTTCAAAAATTTTTCATCTGAAAAGTTTGCCATCTTGCCTGGGGCATGTGTGATGCCATCTGAGATCTGAGAGAACCTATACCTGAATAAATTCTAGGAATATTTATATTACTCATCATAGGATTGACAAAAAGAAAAAAAAATTGTCATGATTCAACCTTAATGTATAACTTTCTTGTTTTAAAATTATAAGATACATTTAGTAAAAAGTTATTAAAAATGTGGCCTTTAAAAAGGAACCAATCTTGCCACTTCTAATGAATATTTCTGGCTTACCAGATGGATTTTGACATGCTCTTCTTGAAATCCTTTAGGTATTTTCATACTTCAGTTTAGGAGTGGTAGGCTAGAGCTAGCTTATCTTTCTGAGAGAATGATTTAAAAAGAATAAAACCATGTCCAATGACATATTTTTAAGACTAAATTTTAGAACCAGCATTTTCAATGTTTTAAAAAATATTGTTAGACATAAAAATTTCATTTTAAATGTAATATAGTCATGTTAAAAAATAGAATATAAAGAAAACAGGAACCATAATGTAACTAGCATTAGTTGTGAATTTTCTTCTGTTTTTTCTTATTGAATATGCTTTTATTGCTTTCTTGTCATCAGAGGCAAGATAGAAATTTTTAGGTTATACTTTTGATGTAATCATTCTTGTAAATAAACTGTGGTACTGGCAAATTCTTTTGGTCTTCAGATTGCGGATTTTAAGTATGATAGCCTTAGGGGTAAAATCTGAGAGTGAGATTTGTTTGGATGCATAAAGATCTTGTTTCCCTTGAGCAACTTTATGGAGGTATGGAGGCTGAAAAAATGAAGTGGATGACTGGAAAATAAAACAGAGCAACTCCATATATAGATTGCAACAAAGGAAGAAAGCAGAGAAGGCTTTAAATCCCAATACTCTCATTTATTTTTAAATAAAACACCATTTTTATTCCTCTTCCCAAATTTAAATAAAATAAGCATGAAAATTTGTTTTTATTAACTGTATTTTGGTGTGAAAATAATTCTATATTTAAAAAACTACCCTCAGGTGGCTATTATATTCCTCCAATTCAAATTGTATAATTTTATAAGGCATATTAATGCTTACTGATAGTTTTTTATTCCTAAGAATTCTAAATCTTTATTTTTATTTAGAATTAGATTAAGCTTCTTTGTGCTTTGTGTGCCTTGTGATGATCTGAAACTTTGAAAAAGAAAACATACACACAAACAAATGGGAATAAAATTTAGTAATGCTAGTATTGTTGATGAAGTAGTAACCTTTAGAACTAAACTTTTTTAATATAAATTTATTTATTTTAATTGGAGGCTAATTACTTTACAATATTGTATTGGTTTTGCCATACATCAACATGATTGTTCTTTCTATTGGATTAAAATTAACTGTCATTCTTCCCTAATATTTCTAAGAGAAAATTAAGGCTGTATATATCTAGTTTTTTTTTTTAATATTAAATCAACATCTCAAAAATTCCATGGTTAGTTTCTCAGTGTTTTAGTGACCTGTCATATCTTTGCTGGATAGTTATCAATGTTATTTCATGAACTGACTGATAGGTTCAGCTTACTAAAACAATATAAAAATAAAATCAGTATGATGAGTTGATTTGGGATGTCAGTAGGAATGACAAATAAGTTTTGCTGTGCATTTACTGTTACTTTTCCCTCCTGAGATCCTGGCAGACAATGATTATCAGTTATGGAATATTTTTTTAACTGGGCTTCAATACTGAGACATGTCAGTTGGCACTTGAGTCAAGACATATATGTTGGCTTGATGTGAACCACAAATTGCATTTCCAACCCTGATCAGCTATCTTGCTTTGGAGAGAAAGTACAGTTGAGGTTAATATAAATGTATTGCCTCTACTAGAAAAAATAAATTTAGAGAGCATGTTCCACTGATATATAATCAGAACTTCAGCTGTGTATATAGAAGACACGATATTATTAATGACCTAAACTGAGGGAGCTCTATTGGAGCCAACATATATGCATTACCTAAGTGGGATGACTCTTAGCTAGCCTTACTCTTAGTTCTGGCAAAACAGTGGGTGAATTCCAGGGAGCAGGGATTTCCCCATTTATTAAACAATTATATTGAGATTTTGGGCTTCCCTGGTGGCTCAGATGATAGAGAAACTGGCTGCAATGCAGGAGACCTGGGTTTGATTCCTGGGTTGGGAAGATCCCCTGGAGGAGGGCATGGCAACCGACTCAAGTATTCTTGCCTGGGGAATCCGCATGGACAGAGGAGCCTGGTGCGTTACAGCCCATGGGGTCACAAAGAGTTGGAGACAACCGAGCGACTAAGCTCAGCACAGGACAGCATAGCACAGGTGGCAGTAGTGGTAAAGAACCCATCTGCCAATGCACAAGACAGGGGTTCAATCCCTGGGTCAGGAATATCCCCTGGAGGAGGGCATGGCAGCCCACTCCAGTATTCTTGCCTGGAGAGGAGCCTGGTGAGCTATAGTCTATAGTCGCAGAGTCAGAAATCACTGAAGCAATTTAGCATGCACACACATTGAGATCTGAGGCAAGTTATTGAAGTAGAAGGATAGAGAATCTTCATGATGACTATGGTCAGTGTCTGAATTCTTTTTTTAACAAGAAAAATGTGAGCTTAAGTACATCCCCTTTTTAATTAGTAATATTTTATACTCTCATGATAATGGTAACTATGTCCTTATGCTAATAGTGACCATACCCAATTGACATTTTAAAATACTTTTACTTTTAGAAATGAAATCTCAGGACCAAGAGTTACCTATGACTTAAGTACTTTATGACTGTTATTCAGTGTCCTTACTGGTGAATTTTGCATGTTCTGACCAGATGATAATATACTTTGGGTACTTAATTTGTATACCTGAAAGAAAAAAATGATAGTATTGTACTCATGTTCACTTTCTTTTTGAAGTCTTCATGCATTCCTATTCATACCAATTTAGCACATTCTCCTAGATCAACTAACCAGGACAATTGCATTATCTATTATCATTAGTTTCTCCCTGATTCACTGCTTTTAATTGATATCACTGCATTTTATTAAATTAAATTTGAAAAAGTGTTGTGATTAAAAATAACCAGTTAAATGAACCAGACAGAATGAACAGTGATTAGAAATAAAAAAGATAATAATATACATTGTTATAATTATTGCAATGCTTTCTTATCAAATGATCCTTTTAATTTCTCTCCTTCCCCTTTAAAAACTAATTGGCAGTCTTTCTGTATTTTTAGAATCTAGTGTTTATTTTAAAACTGGTTGAACCAAACTGGTTGTGACGTTTATTTTTATTGATCCTGACAATGAATAGAGACAAATGGATTAAGGAACTGTGTTTCTAAAAAATCTAGTCTTCCCCTTCACCCCAGTCATGGTTTCTATTCCTTCTGTGAAGGTCCCTGACCCCTAAACATCACCTGGAAGATTTGTCATTGGCCCACAACAAAATTTTCTACAACTGATCCATCTATCTTTGGATGAAATATTAATAACAGAGCATAAAGCCAACTGAGGAGAGTATGTCCTTTCATAAAATAAAGTTTTTTTTGGTTTATCACTTTTCAATGTCATTATCAATGTCGTCGATGGGGCTTATGGCTACTCAGCCATAAATAGTTCTATCACAGAACTATTTGTGATATCAGAATGAAGCATTCATCTCAGGTCACCTATGAAAAGGCAGCCTGTCTTTATTGTTCAATCTAATTTTCTGGTCTTAAGCTTGAGTCCATCTAACAGTTGGGCTATTATTTTAGGGAGTGCTATTTTCAAAGCATTTTCACCTTTTCACTTTAATTTCTCACAGTATTTCTTTAAGAGTTAACAACTTTGTGTGGTTGTTGGTTATTGTGCAGTTATTCTTGGCATTTGAATTGGCAGCATTAGCTATATCCCACAAGATCAAAACAACTTACTAGTAAATGAATTATAACTGAAATTTGAAATCTGGTCCTAAAATCCAGGTATGAGTTTCCCTCTGGATACTTATAATTATTGGATATGTGACTTTGGATTAGGTTCTTTGGGGCTCAGTTTATTTAGTTTCAGTTCAGTTCAGTTCATTTCAGTCACTCAGTCGTGTCCGACTCTTTGTGACCCCATGAATTGCAGCACGCCCAGCCTCCCTGTCCATCACCAACTCGCGGAGTTCACTCAGACTCACATCCGTCAAGTCAGTGATGCCATCCAGCCATCTCATCCTCTGTCGTCCCCTTCTCCTCCTGCCCCCAATCCCTCCCAGCATCAGAGGGATTTTCCAATGAGTCAACTCTTAGCATGAGGTGGCCAAAATACTGGAGTTTCAGCATTAGCATCATTCCTTCCAAATAACACCCAGGACTGATCTCCTTTAGAATGGACTGGTTGGATCTCCTTGCAGTCCAAGGGCCTGTCAAGAGTCTTCTCCAACACCACAGTTCAAAAGCATCAATTCTTCGGCGCTCAGCCTTCTTCACAGTCCAACTTTCACATCCATACATGACCATTGGAAAAACCATAGCCTTGACTAGATGGACCTTTGTTGGCAAAGTAATGTCTCTGCTTTTAAATATGCTGTCTAGGTTGGTCATAACTTTTCTTCCAAGGAGTAAGCGTCTTTTAATTTCATGGCTGCAGTCACCATCTGCTGTGATTTTGGAGCCCCCCAAAATAAAGTCTGACACTCTTTCCACTGTTTCCCCATCTATTTCCCATGAAGTCATGGGATCAGATGCCATGATCTTCGTTTTCTGAATGTTGAGCTTTAAGCCAACTTTTTCACTCTCCTCTTTCACTTCCATCAAGAGGCTTTTTAGTTCCTCTTCACCTTCTGCCATAAGGGTGGTATCATCTGTATATCTGAGGTTATTGATATTTCTCCTGACAATCTTGATTCCAGCTTGTGCTTCTTCCAGCCCAGGGTTTCTCATAATGTATTCTGCATAGAAGTTAAATAAGTAGGATGACAATATACAGCCTTGACCTACTCCTTTTCCTATTTGGAACCAGTCTGTTGTTCCATGTCTAGTTCTAAGTAATATACATTTAAGAAGGTGGTTTGGAGAATCAATTAAATAATGTGAAAGTGCTTTGTAAAGAATTATCTTTAACAGCTTGGTTAACTCTTTGCATTTCACATGCATATGCTCATCCAACATAAATTGAGAGAATTCTCAATAACTGATTTATACTTTTGTCATAGTTGCGAACAGTTGTTCTAATGGTGACATACTGATTTATATTTTGGATTTTTTTCCCCTTTCTCCTAAAATTGGTTTCCATGTGACTTCCACATTTGTTCTAAATGTCCTCATCAAGACATTTAGATCTCTATGTTTACTTCTGGTAAGGATTAGGAACAAAAGCAGAGGTCTTTTTCTAGGATAAATACAACAGAGTACACATGGCTAATCCTTTATTAAGCTTCCACTCCCAAATAATATAAATTTTTAATTTATTTACTTTTTGATTAAAGGATAACTGCTTTACAGAATTTTGTTGTTTTCTGTCAAACCTCAACATGAATCAGCCATAGGTGTACATATGTCCCCTCCCTCTTGAACCTCCTTCCCATTTCCCTCCCCATCCAACCCCTCTAGGTTGATACAGAGCCCCTGTTTGAGTTACCTGAGACATACAGAAAATTCCCACTGGCTATCTATTTTACATATGGTAATGTGAGTTTCCATGTTACTCTATCCATACATCTCACCCTCTCCTTCCCTCTCCCCATGTTCATAACTCTGTTCTCTATGTTTCTCCATTGCTGCCTTGCAAATAGATTCATCAGTACCATCTTTCTAGATTCCGTATATATGCTTTAGTATATGATATTTTTCTTTCTGACTTACTTCTGTCTGTATAATAAGCTCTAGGTTCATCCACTTCATTAGAACTCACTCAAATGAATTCCTTTTAATGATGAGTAATATTCCATTGTGTATATGTACCACTACTTATTTATCTACTCATCTGCCGATGGACATCTAGGTTGCTTCCATGTTAAAGCTATTGTAAATAGTGCTGCAATAAACATTGGGGTACATGTGTCTTTTTCAGTTTTGGTTTCCTCAAGGTATGTGCCTAGGAGTGGGATTGCTGATCGTATGGTGGTTTTATTCTTAGTTTTTGAAGGAATCTCCGTACCGTCTTCCATAGCAGCTGTATCAGTTTGCATTCCCACCAACAGTGCGAGAGAGTTCCCTTTTCTCCACACCCTCTCCAGCATTTATCGTTTGTAGACTTTTTGATGATGGCCATTCTGACTGGTGTGAGGTGATATCTCATTGTTGTTTTGATTTGCATTTCTCTAATAATGAGCAATGTTGAGCATCTTTTCATGTGTTTGATAGCCATCTGTCTGTCTTCTTTGGAGAAATGTTTAGATCTTTTCCCCACTCTTTGATTGGTTGTTTGCTTTTCTGCCATTGAGTTGTATGAGCTGCTTGTATATTTTGAAAATTAATCCTTTGTCAGTTGTTTAATTTGCTATTATTTTCTCCCTTTCTGAGTGTTATCTCTTCACCTTGTTTATAGGTTCCTTTGCTGTGCAAAAGTTTTTAAGTTTAATCAGGCCCCACTTGTTTACTTTGTTTTTATTTCCATTACTCTAGGAGGTGGGTCATAGAGGATCCTGCTTTAATTTATGAGTGTTCTGCCTATGTTTTCCTCTAAGAGTTTTATAGTTTCTGGTCTTACATTTAGGTCTTTAATCCAATTTGCATTTATCTTTGTTTATAGTGTTAGAAAATATTCTGATTTCATTCTTTTACATGTCACTGTCCAGTTTTCCCAAGACCACTTACTGAAGAGGCTGTCTTTGCCCCATTGTATATTCTTGCCTCCTTTGTCAAATATAAGCTACCCATAGTGGTGTGGGTTTATTTCTGGGCTTTTTATCTTGTGTTGGTCTATACTTCTCTTTTTGTGCCAGTACCATACTGTCTTAATGATTTTAGCTTTGTAGTATAATCTGAAGTCAGGAAGGTTGATTCCTCCAGCTCCATTCTTCTTTCTGAAGACTGCTTTGGTTATTTGGGGATCTTTTGTATTTCCATATGAGTTGTGAAATTTTTTGTTCTAGTTCTTTGAAAAATGCCATTGGTAATTTGATAGGGATAGCACTGAATCTGTAGATTGCATTTGGTAATAGTCATTTTCACAGTACTGATTCTTCCTACCCAGGAACATAGATATCTCTGCATCTGTTTATGTTGTCTTTGATTTGTTTCATCAGTGTCTTATAGTTTTCTGTATGCAGTTCTTTTGTCTCCTTAGGTAGGTTTATTCCCAAATATTTTATTCTTTTTGTTGCAATGGTGAATGGGATTGATCCCTTAATTTCTCTTTCTGATTTTTCATCGTTAGTATATAGAGATGCAAGTGATTTCTGTATATTGATTTTGTATCCTGCAATTTTGCTAAATTCAGTGATTAGCTCTAGTAATTTTCTGATAGTATCTTTATGGTTTTATATGCATAGTATCATGTCATCTGCAAACAGTGACAGCTTTACTTTATCTTTTCTGATCTGGATTCCTTTTATTTCTTTTTCTTCTCTGATTGCCATAGTTAGGACTTCCAAAACTATGTTGAATAATAGTGGTGAAAGTGGACACCTTTGTCTTGTTCCTGATCTTAGGAGGAATGCTTTCATTTTTCTCCATTAAGAATAATGTTTGCTATGAGCTTATCTGCATAAAGTTACTATATGGCCTTTACTATGTTGAGGTCCAAATTGTATTTTTTGACCAAGATAAAGTAGTTGAATTGAAGTGCTTTTTACATAACTGGTACCTAAGAATTTGATCCCAGAAAGAACCTTAAAGATCACAAGAGTATCTTCCAAAAACATAAGGACATTCCTCTGTGGGGCAACAATAAATCTGCTACAAAATAAAAAACTGTACAAAAGTTCAGTACACTTACATTTTTAAAATAGTGAGAGGAAAAAGCAACCAGAAAAATGCAGTAGCCCTTCAAAATATTACTGATTTTCTATCTAGTCCTTGTAATTAGTTCTGGTCATGGATACCAATTTGACCATTGAATTTAGAATTGTTACACATTTTGAGAAACATATTTGCTTCTCTTCATAGAGTATCATTTTTTCCCTCTTACCAATGGCAATAAATTGTCTCATCTTTGTTCACTTCAATATTCTAACATTTCCCAACTCTTCCCTAAAAAATACCCCCAGTCATTCAAGATTTAAATCTCTTCTCTTTTTCATTGACTAAATTCAGAGCACTTCAGGATTGAATGCTTTATGCTCTTGTAACTGTGATCCCTTTTATGTTATGCATGTTCAAAGGGTTTTAACATATATTTAACATATATTTAAAGCTAAAACATTGTTATCTTAGCTTTAGGAGTATACACTATTTTAATGTCACTGCAAAGAATGCAAGCTTCTTTGAATGACTACCAACCTCAGTTACTTTTGTTGAGACATATTTATGCATTTACTCTGCTTATGAGAGGCTATCATGGTCATTCTAAAAAAAAAGTGGTCGTATACAAATGCCTTTTTTTTTTTTTTTTCTCCAGTGAATGAAGAAAATTTGCCCCCTATTTTAAAGGAAAATCTTTCATTACTATTAGAAATGGAGAGAGAAATGGTTTATTGGAATGTATCCCTAGTGAAAGCTGGACAACATCTTAGTTTGCTATTATTTCATCTTTTTTTTTTCTTTTCTTTTTTAATTTTTATTTTTACTTTATTTTACTTTACAATACTGTATTGGTTTTGCCATACATTGACTTGAATCCACCACGGGTGTACATGCGTTCCCAAACATGAACCCCCCTCCCACCTCCCTCCCCATAACATCTCTCTGGGTCATGACCGTGCACCAGCCCCAAGCATGCTGTATCCTGCGTCGGACATAGACTGGCAATTCGATTCTTACATGATAGTATACCTATTTCAATGCCATTCTCCCAAATCATCCCACCCTCTCCCTCTCCCTCTGAGTCCAAAAATCCGTTATACACATCTGAGTCTGGAAAATGGTACATACAGGTTGAGTTTTTATTTATATGACTGACACAGATGATATGAGTATTTATTAAGTTAAACTAGGTAAAAGTAATCATGATATCTGTAGTTAAAATTTTAAACATTATAATATTTTCCTGGAAATGTGATGTCAGAGTTCATTCTATTATAAAATGCTGGTGGACTCTGTGGAATGTGATCTGAATAAAAATAAAAAGATATTCAGATTTTAAAATGCTGATATGGTTGTATAAATTTCCCGTGGCTTCTGTAACAAATTAGTATAAATTTGATGGCTTAAAGGAACACACACTTATTCTCTTGCATTTCTGGAGGTCAAAAGTCTAAAAAGAATTGACAGGACTGTGTTTTTCTGGAAGCTTGAAGAGAAAATCTGTCCTTGCCTTTTACAACTTATAAAGGCTGCCTGCATTCCTTACTATGTATTGACTCCAACCTCTGCTGTTGTTTTTTCACCTCTTTCTCTGACTTATTCTTATGTTTCCCTCTTATAAGAACCTTCAGGGTAATTCAGGATAATCTCCCTACATCAAGGTCTTTAATTATAATTGAAAAATTGCTTTTGCCATTTAAATTAACAAATTCATAGTTTCTGGGTTTAGGATGTGGACATCTTTGGATGTCATATTTTGTTTACCACAATGGTAACTTAAACATATGTGCTTATAAAAGATTAAAAATACTAAATCTAAGAAGGAAAATTCCTATTGGTCCCTTGTGTGAGACCACTATAGTAACCAATTTAGACAGAGACAATTTTACTTAAATCAATCTTGATTCAAAGCTAGAGAAGAGATATAATCATGGCTTATTCCAGGTGTTGAAAATCAGAAAGAGAGTTATTTGTCACTTCTTTTAACAAGAACTAGTAGCAAAGGGTATTTTTACAGGATATCTAATTTCCAGGTGAAACGTAAATGTATGAGTTTGGGATTTTTTGAAGATTACTTTTTTCTGGCTTGAAGACACGTGAATATGAACCATCGCCTTCACATGGAAGGACTGTGTTTACTTCACTGACCACTAAGGAAACATTTGCTTCAGGTAATTATATGAATAAGAACACAATTCAGTTCTCTGAAAATATCTCAAATAGTGTTTTTAAGATGATTCAACTATATCTTGTAGTTATTTTTTAAAAACTGAATATATCTGTGCCATTACAGCAACTCATTTTGGCATCTCTAATAACAGCATCCTGAAGAATATGAATTTTACTTTTTTTCCTTTGTTTGGAGGGAGTATGGTCCAAAGTTTTAAATGGCTCTTTCATATAAACATATAAAGTGATTCTTGTCATTGTTCAGTTTTGAAGTAATATTGGAAAATAATGAACTAAAATAATCCAGTGATTTTTGGAACCTAGATTTTGAGCATTTGATCATATCCCTGTCATCATTCTAAAAGACTAAATATAAATGTATCAGTTAGATATTCACTATAATTTTTGATCAGAGGAGGGAGAAAAGAATTTTAGATACTTGAACTACTCTTATGAAAGAGATTTTTGTAGAAACTTAGGACAATATAAGCGTAGTGAAAAAGCCGTGAGACTGATGTGTGTTGTGTGTGAGTTTCATTTAGTGGGAGGTAGAGAGAGTTAGCCTTCCGTTGATGATCTACAGAGACACCCTACCCCGAATCTACTTTCCACTGCATATAATGTTCCTGACACATGAGATACAATTAATAAACATTTCTGAAAATAAAAGGAGGAAAGAATATAAAGTTAGGGAAAAGGATTATTGATGCTTCAGTCACTCTTGATTTTATTTTTCACAAACACAAGTATATTGAGCTGAAGAATGAAAATGAACATGTTTAATTTGACTAAAAATAATTAAATCTCTAAAGTATATAATTTAGGACAAATAGTTTGTTTCTAATTTCTAACTCTGTATTAATGAGAGATAATATTAGGCTAGGTGGATGATGGACTTAAAAATAAATTTAGTATGGCTTATTTTTCATTTTCAAATAATATTGTTAGATATTCTTCTAAAACATAATCAATCAGAACTGATGAATATAAATGAATTATATCTGCTTGTCATCCTGATATTAGGTATGCAGTTGTTTGTATAATTCAAATTTGTAGTAGATGAGACAATAATGCTACAGATAGTGGGCTTTATGGAGTCACTCAGTTGACTGTCAAGAGGCTCTTGTCCTTAAAATCCAAATGAAATGTGCCTGAATCCCAAGGGGGCTGTATACCTTTCTTCTAGATGTCTTTGGTTACAAATTATTTTTCCTAGATTTTGGATCACTTTGCTTTCTTTTTTCTGCCCCATGATATGCTCAGAAAGATCTCTGTTCCTTTCCTTAAAGCTCACACACACACACACACACACACACACACATTCATGTCCATGGTCTCATTAGGTCAAGTTTTCAAGTGTAGAGAGTGAGCCTTGATTTTTTGGACCTATCGAAAGGGTTTTAAACTGTAGGATGAAGAACTCATAATTGAATATTAGATGTGCCTGTACTTAAAAAAGTGTTTTAGTTATTTTTTGCTAACTTTAGTCACTTTAAGAATTTTCCATAGTTTGTTGTGGTCAACACAGTCAAGGCATTGTCATAGTAAAGCAGAAGTAGATATTTTTCTGAAACTGTCTTGCTTTTTTGATGATCCAACGGATGTTAGCAATTTGGTCTCTGGTTCCTCTGCCTTTTCTAAATCCAGCTGGAACATTTGGAAGTTCATGGTTCATGTACTGATGAAGCCTGGCTCAGAGAATTTTGAGCATTAATTTACTAGTGTGTGAGATGAGTGCAATTGTGCAGTAATTTGAGCATTCTTTGGCATTGCCTTTCTTTGGGATTGGAATGAAAACTGACCTTTTCCAGTCCTGTGGCCACTGCTGAGTTTTCCACATTTGCTGGCATATTGAATGCAGCACTTTCACAGCATCGTCTTTTAGGATTTGAAAGAGCTCAACTGGAATTCCATTCCCTCCATTAGCTTTGTTTGTCGTGATGCTTCCTAAGGGCCAGTTGACTTCTTATTCCAGGTTATCAGGCTCTGGGTTGGTGATCAAACCATTGTGATTATCTGGGTCGTGAAGATCTTCTTTGTATAGCTCTTCTGTGTATTCTTGCCACCTCTTCTTAATATCGTCTGCTTCTGTTTGGTCCATACCATTTCTGTCCTTGATTGTGTCCATCTTTGCATGAAATGTTCCCTTGGTAACTCTAATTTTCTTGAAAATATCTCTAGTCTTTCCCATTGTATTGTTTTCCTCTATTTATTTGCATTGATCGCAGAGGAAGGCTTTTGTATCTCTCTTTACTATTCTTTGGAACTCTGCATTCAAATAGGTATATCTTTCCTATTCTCCTTTGCCTTTCACTTCTCTTCTATTCACAACTATTTGCAAGGCCTCCTCAGACAACCATTTTGCCTTTTTGCATTTCTTTTCCTTGGGGATGGTCTTGATTCCAGGCTCCTGTACAATGTCATGAACCTCCATCCACAGTTCTTCAGGCACTCTTAAAGAGATGGAATACCAGACCTCCTGACCTGCCTCTTGAGAGACGTGTATGCAGGTCAGGGAGCAACAGTTAGAACTAAAAATGGAACAACCGACTGGTTCCAAATAGGGAAAGGAGTACGTCAAAGCTGTATATTGTCACCCTGCTTATTTAACTTCTATGCAGAGTACATCATGAGAAACACTAGGCTGGATGAAGAACAAGCTGGAATCAATATTGCTGGGAGAGATATCAATAACCTCAGATATGCAGATGACACTACCCTTATGGCAGAAAGTGAAGAAGAACTAAAGCGCCTCTTGATGAAAGTGAAAGAGGAGAGTAAAAACCTGGCTTAAAACTCAACATTCAGAAAACTAAGATCATGGTATCTGGTCCCATCACTTCATGGCAAATAGATGGGGAAATAGTAGAAACAGTGGCTGAGTTTATTTTGGGGGGCTCCAAAATCACTGCAGATGGTAACTGCAGCCATGAAATTAAAAGATGCTTACTCCTTGGAAGGAAAGTTATGACCAACCTAGATAGCATATTCAAAAGCAGAGACATTACTTTGCCAACAAAGGTCCATCTAGTCAAGGCTATGGATTTTCCAGTAGTCATGTATGGATATGAGAGTTTGACTATAAAGAAAGTTGAGTGCTGAAGAATTGATGCTTTTGAACTGTGGTGTTGGAGAAGACTCTTGAGAGTCCTTTGGACTGCAAGGAGATCCAACCAGTCCATCCAAAAGGATATCACTCCTGAATATTCATTGGAAGGACTAATGCTGAAGCTGAAACTCCAAAACCTTGATCACCTGATGCGAAGAGCTGGCTCATTTGAAAAGACCACGATGCTAGGAATGATTGAGGGAGGAGGGGAAGGGGATGACAGAGGATTCGATGGTCGGATGGCATCACCGACTCAATGGACATGAGTTTCAGTAAACTCCGGGAGTTGGTGATGGACAAAGATGCCTGGCATGCTGAGTCATGGGGTCGCAGAGTCGGACACGACTGAGCAACTGAACTGAACTGAACTTTAATTTCTAGCCTAAAGATCAATTCAGAACCCTTTAGTCCAATCTCCAAGCTCAGTTTTGGGCTTCTCTTTTATACCCAAAAGTCTGGTGAAATGCTTTATTCAACAGTGGCTTGGCTCAAAATCTCACTTTTTCTCTTTTCCCCACTCTTCAGTACAAAGAAAAATGAGCTTGTTTTCTCATTGATATGAATTTTGTTTTCCCCTACAAAAGGAGTCATTATCAGCAGTTTATGGATTGAAAGAAAGTTTTTGTCTGTATTTTGTCTACTTTTTTAAATATTAGTTTAAGGTATGATACTGCTGTTGATGTTAGATTATAACCAGTAGATATAAGCAAAATGTCTGGGAAATTCAAATGGTTCAGAGCTTGTGACACATGACAGCTCTTTCAATGTTCCTTAAATAGACTAAAGATAAAATGAAAATGACTTTGTTCAGAACTTTTGAGAAATTAAATAATAGAATTTATGTGCAAGACTAATAAAGATCAAGTTAGATTTGCTCACTGGCAACATTAGAAACCTTGATTGCTCATATTTCTCCAACTTCAATGTACAGGATGATCAACTTGTACAGAGAACTCAGCTGTCTTGTGGCTAGTAGAGGAAATACCACAGAGACTCACCTTTATGCTCACAAAACAGTGCTTTGGGGTTCATTGTTACCAAGGCAGCAATGAGCTGGGACCTTATTTGGCTACATGAAAATATCTGCCATTGAAAGTTGGTATTTGAGAGTTTCACAAGCTTTTTTCCAGAAAAAGATTAACATGGTATACACGATGAATCAAGTATTAGATTATCTGTTCAAATATTTCCAAGGGTGGGTAAGGTAAATTACTTCTTCAGTATATTTATATTTTAAATGATAGTCCTTAGGTCTTGAAGGTTTTAATGTAATGTTCATAGGAACATGAATTCAAATCCAAATATCTGCTATTGAAATGAGAAGTTTTTTTTTTTTTCAAGTTATGGTCCATTTGTGGCCTAGATAAGTTCTTGCCTACACAGTTTCAGATGATGCAATATTTGACTCATTTCAACAACCTGTTTGAAATTAGGTAAAACAGATTTATTATTTGAATTTTTTGGGAGGGTCACTTGGGATTAACCTGAGCCAGAAATTTAACCCACAGTCAAAGACAATGAAGATAGAATAGCACAGTGGACATAGTACTAGACTTGGCAGTCAAACAGATTGTGTTTGTACTCTTCTGTCATCCATTTGGTATTTGACTTTGGAAAAATTAACCTCTTTTTCTGATGTTTTCATCTGTAAAATGGGAGATGTTACCAAACCAAACTTGGATATGCTTGCATGTGCACACTAAAGCCAATCTCTGACACCATGTTATGATGAAGGAAAGTGCAGTTCATTGTAAGGCCGAGAAAGGAATAAGGATGGATAATGTTCAAAACACCCAAATTCCCTAGTAGCTTTCAGGGGAAGGTTTTTAAGACAGGATGAGGGAGAGGGCTGTAGGGTATGTGGTCAGCTTATGGACATTCTTCTGACTGATTGGTAGTGATGTGATTGAGAGTGAACATCATCAATCTTCTTCTTCCAAACAGTCTGGAGTCTATGTGTTTGTGGTCAACATACACTTAACTTCTTCCACCTGGCAGCAATTTCAGTATTTGCAAAATAGCTCAAATATATGGCTCAGAATATTATCTATAACCCTTGAAGAGGAACTAAAGGTCCTTAACTTTGTTTAATGGCTCTGCTATTATTTTGTCTTATTTGTTTTCTTTTCTTTCTGCATTTTCTCACTTATCTTATTAAATTTTTTCTTTGGCACTTGGGGACAACCCAGAAGGCTAGTTTTTCTATTAACAGGATGCAGGCAAAGGACATGATGTGGGAGGCATGTCCTAGGAAGGCCTCATAGGGTCCTGCTTAGTTGCAGTCCCCTTTTTGATACTTCTCAATCTTCAGGGGGAACAGGTGCAGACAAGAATGGGAGTAAGTTTTTAGCTAATCATAAGCTTGTAGTTAATCATAAACTTGTTGGGGCACTCAGTTTCAGAGATAACAGATTCCCCTTTAGATTGTCATTGTGAACAATAAATGAGTTAATCAATGAGTACTGGCAATAGAAGCTCTAAAAACATTTTCTATAATTTATATAGTATTTTTTCTATGAAACAAATGTGCAAAAACTTGTATGGAGAACATGTATATCTTAAGCTATTTAGATTTTGAAATGCTCATTTCTTTTAAATATAAGAAAGCGACTGTTAATATGGAATTTTAATTAGATTATCAATTGAGTGAATTTTTACCTTTTGGTTATATATCTAGTTGGAATAACATATAAAATACTTATTCATCTTAGCAAGCATTATAGTATAATAAACACTGATTATAGAAAATCCATCTGTTAATTATCCAGGGCTAAATAAATTCACATAGCAGTGAGTAAAGTTTAGCCTTACATTGTGTTCCTGGATTTATACTGTGTAATAAAGTGTTGCTCATAATCTATATTTTTATTGGGAAAATATTAATTAAAAAAATAGAATGAAAGTTTTTAATGGCAATAAATAATGAGATAATTGGTTTTGCAATCTTCATGGAAGTGAAGCTGTGGTTTTCTCTCTTAATTTTTTTTACATTAACAGAAAAATTCAGCTATATATAAGGGATAGTTGGAAAAATCTTATAATAAGCCTTGAACTATTGAGATAAAAATGACTACAAAGGTTCCATGAAGGTAATTTATCTTGTAAGATTAACCTTATGATAACCATTATAAAATTCAAATCTATTAATATTTTTGCTGTTTAAAATGAAACAAAATATAATGTCCTGAATAGCATTAAGTTAATAAAAATGCAAATGAAAGAGTTAAGTCAATTAAACATTTGTAGGTAGTTTTCATTATTGTTGAATCATCCTAAAGAAAAAGAGATGCAGGATGTACAAACTTAGGTATACTTTTGTATCTTGTCTTTGAGAGCAGGAATTCAGCTATTCCTATTCTTTTGACCTCACTGGATTTTTGCCTCCAATCTCTGTATTGCTCTGAGACCTTCTCATCATATTCTTGCACCTTAAATTTCTCTTGTTTCTCCCTTTCCTTTTTTATTTTTCAGCTTCAAAAGCTGCTCAATACTTTTTGGCAATCTTCAGAAATATATTTATAATTTTGTTTATGCCTCAAGCTACCAAGGCACCTCCTTCCTTTTCTCTCCTGCCAGCCTTCTACACCCTTTACCTCTATTGCTTACTTCTCATTTGCTCCTTACCGTGGTTTGATTGATTGCCCCCCAGTCACTCTCCTGTCACTGCTTTTATGACAAATTAGATGTTTTTTTTAAATTTAAATGTATTTATTTTTAATTGAAGGAAAATTGTTTTACAAAATTGTGTTGGTTTTTGCCAAACATCATCTCTTACACTTAAAACTACCAATTCTGTCTGCTGCATTGAACAAACTTTGTTTTTTAATTGAGATATGGTGCACACACACGCACACACATATATAAAACTGTGTGTTAAGGTATACAGTGTGTTGACTTGATACATATATGTATTGCAATATTATTACCACCACAGTGGTAATATTGCACATATATGTATTGCAATATTATTACCACCACAGTGTTAGCAAACATCTCTGTTATATCATGGAATTATCATTTCTTTTTTGTGGTAAGAGCAGTTAACATCTAGTCCCTCAGTAACTTTGAAGCATATAATGCAATACTGTTAACTATAATCACTCTGCTGTGCATTAGATTTCCAGAAATTACTCACCTCTGGTTGCAAATTTATATCCTTTAATAACATCTGCCCAATTCCCCTACCTTCCAGCCCCTCTCTATTTCTATGAGTGTAGCTTTTTTAAGATTGTACAAATTAGTTGAAAGCTTTTTACATGGTTTCTCTGCTGAGATCTAGTATACTTGTTTTACTTCTCTCAGCTCTTTCAGTATTTCTTATTACTCCTATTCCCAAAATGTTACTGTCCCCTAGTAATTACTCACATATTTTGGAGGACTCATAGATAGACTTTTTTAAACTCAGAGAAAACTTATGTCTTTCCCTTGCCCCATTTGTTTCTCTTCATTGTGACCCTATAACCTATGTTGTTTATTTAAGCCAGCAACCTAAGCAAAACCACTGTATGTTTACTTCTAGTGGGTCATGAACTTTTGGCCTCAGCTTTTCTCTTCATCCTCTGCACCCTTCACCCTTAATAACCACCTTGTACAATGTGCTCTATGGCTATGTTGACATAGACAAAGTTCAAAAATTTCTCTATGACCCTTCCTAGGAATCTTCCAACATTTTGACCAGTTCTCTGATTCATTCACTTTTCTCTGATTGTTGAATTTGCCCTCTAAAGGTCTTTCAGAATCAATATTTAAACTTTCTCTTGCTTCTGTAGCCATCAATATCCAGAAAAAATATATACCAAGATCCCTTTGCCAGGAACCTTTAGGCCTACCCTCTTCCAGACTTAAAATGTCTGTCTGCAGAGCTAGTTAGAGGGTAATGGGGCTATGATTAAAGCACACAGTTGTCTAACTTCTCCAAAGATACTGCCTCTCTGAAAGCAAAATTCATTATTTTCACTGAACAAAAATTGGGCCTAGTGAAAAATTCTCTACATCTTTGTAAAGACTGCTTGTGTATGCTAAGTCGCTTTAGTCATTTCTGACTCTTTGCAACTCTATGGGCTGTAGCCTACCAGGCTTATCTCTCCATGGGATTCTCCAGGCAAGGATACTGGAGTGGGTTGCCATTTCCTACTCCAGAGAATCTTCCTGACCCAGGGATAAAACCTACAGCTTCTGCATCTCCTGCATTGGTAGGTGGATTATTTATCCATTGAGTCATCTGGGAAACTATAGGATATTAAAATGTTTAGGACCAATAGAAAGTGGATATAGAAGTTGGGCTGCTGGTTCAGATGGTAAACAATCCACCTACAATGCTGGAGATCCAGATTCGATCCCTGGGTCAGGTAGATACCCTGGAGAAGGGAATGGCTACCCACTCCAGTATTTTTACTGGAGATTCCATGGACAGAGGAGCCTGGCCGGTTACAGTCCATGAAGTTGCAAAGAGTCAGACGTGACTGAACAACTAACAATTTAACTTTTCATAGGTGTCAGGAACTCATGGAAATTTTGTTGACAGTAGCTGTGGATTGACAATATTAACACGTAGATAATAATTTAAAAATACAGGAATTAGTGGATATTTTCAGGGAGAATAAATAGTGTGAGAAAAGTTGAGTAGCAGGAGTGACACTCTTTTAATTATTCCCATTTTGCAGATAAAATTGGAGCAAACTCGTCCATGTCACTAGTCTAGAGCTTCCCTGATAGGTCAGTTGGTAAAGAATCCACCTGCAATGCAGGAGACCCCAGTTTGATTCCTGGGTTGGGAAGATCCACCGAAGATGGGAGAGGCTACCCACTTGGTATTCTTGGGCTTCCCTTGTGGCTCAACTGGTAAAGAATCTGCCGCAATGTGGGAGACCTGGGTTCAATCCCTGGGTTGGGAAGATCCCCTGGAGAAGGGAAAGGGTACCCACTTCAGTATTCTGGCCTGGAGAATTGCTTGGACTGTGTAGTTGATGGGGTCACAAAGAATTGGACAAGACTGAGCAACTTTCACTTTCACTTTCAGTCCATGTTACAGTGGTGGTAGAAATACCTACCCCTAAGATCCACGTTCTTTCTTATGAAGGCTCTAGGAAAATAGATTGGTGGCATCAAGCCTCTTCTCTTAAAATTAAAAATAATTGGGTAAACTACAGTACTGGTTTTGAATATCTGTACTTGTGCATAAAAATTGCTAACACTTGATTTTTGCTTTGCTCTGCAGAACATGGCCTATTCTAGAATAAGTGTCCTTTTTAAAGTTTGTACTGTAGACATTGATTTATAAGAGATGTGGAACAAAAAGATACTGTATGACCTAGACTCTATCAAGCTACCTTCAAGAATTTAAAATATTTTATTTAGGCCTTACCATGGCATATGAGGGGTTTTCTATAGGGCAGATATTGAAAATTAACTCATAAAATAATGTTTGACTTCTATTAAACTCAAGACAAAATGTGTCAAGATAGGTCATTGTTTTAAACATAGGATATAGCAAAGCAAATGTTAAACCATTGGTAAATTACTCTACTTTTTGAATGACAAATTTGAAGTTAGATAAAAAGAATAGGTTTTTGGTGGGTCAAACTGTGCTGAATATTTTGACTTTATTGAAGATTTAAAGGTAATGGTATTGAGGAGACTAACCAATTGAACTCTTGATTTACCTTTGGTGTTGCTGCTGCTACTGCTGCTAAGTCACTTCAGTTGTGTCCGACTCTGTGTGACCCCATAGATGGCAGCCCACCAGGCTCCTCCATCCATGGGATTTTCCAGGCAAGAGTACTGGAGTGGGGTGCCATTGCCTTTTCTGACATTTGGTGTTACTTTATAGTAAAGAGGACAAATACATCTGACACAGGTAGAAACAGGAAATACACATGTCATGATCTATTTGAAGATCTATTTCAAGATCTATTTGAACTGAAGCATTTTTTTGAAATGCTTCAGTTCACTTCAGTCGCTCAGTTGTTTCCGACTCTGAAATGCTAATCAAAAATAATTAGATTTAATGAAATCAGTGTTTGGGTATTTCTCTAATATCACTCCATAGTTTTGTCAAAACTTTGTACCTAGAAAACTCCTCTCTGGAGCTGAGGGGGATACATGATTACCCTTATTGATGAAGTTGCCCAAAGCAAACTATTTGTTCCCTTTAATCTTTGTTATCAGTTCAGTTCAGTTCAGTTCATTCGCTCAGTTGTGTCCCTTACTGCTTCCTTACCATAGCTTCCTTTTACTTTCTTCTGCCAAGGTTCAGTTCAGTCACTCAGTCGTGTCTGACTCTTTGTGACCCCATGAATTGCAGCATGCCAGGCCTCCCTGTCCATCACCAACTCCCAGAGTTCACTCAAATTCATGTCCATCCAGTCAGTGATGCCATCCAGCCATCTCATCCTCTGTCGTCCCCTTCTCCTCCTGCCCCCAATCCCTCCCAGCATCAGTCTTTTCCAAAGAGTCAACTCTTCACATGAGGTGGCCAAAGTATTGAAGTTTCAGCTTTAGCATCAGTCCTTCCAAAGAACACCCAGGACTGATCTCTTTTAGAATGGACTGGTTGGATCTCCTTGCAGTCCAAGGGCCTCTCAAGAGTCTTCTCCAACACCACAGTTCAAAAGCTTCAATTCTTCGGTGCTCAGCTTTCTTCACAGTCCAAATTTCACATCCATACATGAAAAACCATAGCCTTGACTAGATGGACCTTTGTTGACAAAGTAATGTCTCTGCTTTTAAATATGCTGTCTAGGTTGGTCATAACTTTTCTTCCAAGGAGTAAGCATCTTTTAATTTCATGGCTGCAATCACCATCTGCAGTGATTTTGGAGCCCCCCAAAATAAAGTCTGACACTGTTTCCCCATCTATTTCCCATGAAGTGATGGGACCAGATGCCATGATCTTTGTTTTCTGAATGTTGAGCTTTAAGCCAACTTTTTCCACTCTCCACTTTCACTTTCATCAAGATGCTTTTGAGTTCCTCTTCACTTTCTGCCATAAGGGTGGTGTCATCTGCATATCTGAGGTGATTGATATTTCTCCCAGCAGTCTTGATTCCAGCTTGTGCTTCTTCCACCCAGTGTTTCTCATGATGTACTCTGCATAGAAGTTAAATAAGCAGGGTGACAATACACAGCCTTGATGTACTCCTTTTCCTGTTTGGAACCAGTCTGTTGTTCCATGTCCAGTTCTAATTGTTGCTTCCTGATCTGCATATAGGTTTCTCAAGAGGCAGGTCACGTGGTCTGGTATGCCCATCTCTTTCAGAATTTTCCATGGTTTATTGTGATCCACACACTCAAAGGCTTTGGCATAGTCAATAAAGCAGAAATAGATGTTTTTCTGGAACTCTCTTGCTTTTCTGATGATCCAGTATATGTTGGCAATTTGATCTCTGGTTCCTCTGCCTTTTCTAAAACCAGCTTGAACATCTGGAAGTTCATGGTTCACATATTGTTGAAGCCTGGCTTGGAGAATTTTGAGCATTACTTTACTACTGTGTGAGATGAATGCAATTGTGCGGTAGTTTGAGCATTCTTTGGCATTGCCTTTCTTTGGGATTTCTATTTTTCCAAACACTGATAAGAACTTATTAGTTCTTATCCAAATCTGTTTATCAAAAATGTATTTATTTATTTACTAAGCACATATTCAAGCTGGTGACAGAAAGAGGAAATGCACAGATTCTTTTAGAAGCTAGTGTATAAGGAAAGACAGGAAATAATGTTGGCTATATTCTCTCAAAAAGTTAATACTTGTTTTCAATTCATGTGATTACCACTGAAAACTTAGGAATTTGGTAGATAAACTTGTCATAGTACTTAATATGTTCATTAAAACTTTGTATTTCTAGGCCCAAGAATCCTAATCACTTTAGTCCATTCGTGTACATCATGGCACTTATCTCCTTGATTATTTGTGCTTGTCTCTTAAATTTTATTTTACCTGAAGAGCAGTGATTAGACCTGAATAAAAATGCATGGTGATAGACAAATCAGCATTTTCTACAAAGGCAGTATACATGTGTCTGTGCTAAGCTGCTTTAGTCATGTCCGACTCTTTGCTACACTATGGTGAGCTACACCTGTAGCTCACCAGGCTCCTCTGTCCATGGGATTCTCCAGGCATGAATACTCTAGTGGATTACCATGCCCTCGTCCAGGGGATCTTCTCAACCCAGGGACTGAACCCATGTCTCCTGCAGCTCCTGCATACAGGTGGATATTTTACTGCTGAGGCACTGGGGAAGCCCACAATGGCAGGATAGTTTTTCTGAATTCAAGAAAGAAATGGGGCTTTAGGAGAATATATAAAAGGTAAATGGCATACCACTTCCTTTAACAAACACATTTATTGTTATATTTACTACAAAACATGTGTTTTACATGTACATATATTTTTATAGTTATTATTGTGCTTTTGGTGGGAAATAGTCTATATACGTAGGTTTTTTTCACTGGACCGTGGAATGACTATTTCAAATACAAAGACTGGTATTAATAACAGATTCTAAAAGCCAGCAAGGAAACCTGAAAGATACCTCCTCACTCTACATCTTAAGAAAAAAAAAAAAAAAAAAAGGCCTAATCTGTGTCAAGAGCCACCCACTTGTTCACTTTAGAAAACTGTAAAGGAGTTACAGTGGAGCTGGCTCTGGAGCCTAGGCTGCTCTTGGTTCCCAGGGATTCTTCTCTTCGACACAGTTATTTCTTCACCATTTCTATCATGTGACTGGTGCTGTGAAGTGCTTCCTGATAAGAGGATGCCTCTGCAGAAGGATCCATGGAGAAGGCTAGTTCAGTTTGACAAAACCTTAAAGGAGAGAAGCAAAATAAATAAAACCCACAAGCTCTTTTATTGTCTAGCTCAGCTCATGAGGGTTGAGCTCATAGTAGGCATGCAGTAAGGGTTCGTGAATGACAAGATAGGGAGCCTCCAGCACCCTTCCCAAGGATTAGAAACGTTACAAAATCCCACGTTTATGAGTCTTGTGCATTAGGATTTTGTGGTAGGCAGAATTTTATTATAACCCCTAAGAGTGTTTGTACTCTGATGTACACAAAGAATTCACTCCCAGGTGTATACACACCTTTTGGATGACTTTTTGGGAGAACTCACATAACTGCATATAGTCATACCTATGGCTATTATTTGTTTTACAGTGAGAGACTACAAAGCAAAATTACCAAATGGAAATGGTTCATGGAGGGGTGTATAGAGAAAACTAGGCAAAATCCAGAATTCTTTCCCTCAAGGAACATACATGACAAGCTTAATTGCCCCAGGGATGAGTTGTGAAGTATTGTCTACCAAGGAAGCTCATTAGACATTCAGTTTCCAGGGTTTTTGTTAGAGATTGGTCACTTAGCTTTTTCTTGGCATTCCAGACTTCCAGAAGGAAAGCAGGTGTTTTACATAAACCATATTGTTTGCACAACCAATTTAAGCATAGTGCACCATTCTTATCAGTTAGGGCAGTGAGAAATCTCCCAAAATCTAACTTCCCATAATACCAGTTGAGTGTTAAATTTGCAAGCAGGCCTTTCTAAAAATAGCAGTCTTAGGTCAGCTGTGGTAACTGTTTTCTGCACAGTGCCAAAGTAGAGATTTGGAGCCAAGACCTATCCAATATATGCTTGGTCTGTACCCTTAGAAACAGAGCATATGAATTGGTAGCCAGGAAAATATTTGAATGTTTTTATGTTTTAGACACCTGCAGCTAATTAAAAGACCAATAAATTTAAATCAAAGGAAAATATAGACTACGGCAGATTAAAATAGGATGGATTCATGATATAGAGTGTTCCTCAAAGTTGTGGATAAGCCCATTCAGCTATTTTTTCTTACAGAGTATGTACTATGTGTTAGGCATGTTCTTGGTACAAAATTATGGCTTGAGCAAGAGGAAAAAAAATGTGCCTTCTGGAACTCATGTCATAGTGAGGGAAGTCAGACAAATACAAATGAATAAATGATAATACCGAAAATAAAAATAAAGCAGAGATGAAGGACAGAGGACTGTAGGATGGTAGGGGGTAAATTTTTAAATATTTTGGAAAGACCCCATGACTAAGTTGTAGAGAAGGCAATGGCACCCCACTCCAGTACTCTTGCCTGGAAAATCCCGTGGACGGAGGAGCCTGGTAGGCTGCAGTCCACGGGGTCGTGAAGAGTCAGACACGACTGAGCGACTTCACTTTCGCTTTTCACTTTCATGCATTGGAGAAGGAAATGGCAACCCACTCCAGTGTTCTTGCCTGGAGAATCCCAGGGACAGCGGAGCCTGGTGCGCTACCGTCTATGGGGTCACACAGAGTCAGACATGACTGAAGCGACTTAGCAGCAGCAGCATGACTAAGTGGAAGCAAAGACTTAAAGAGTGTGAAGGAGTAAGCGATGTTGATATATAGGGGGAAAGCATTCCATGTAGAAGGAACCATAAATGCCAATAAAAAGGTTTTGAGGTATGAGTATAAATAGTGTGTTCAAGGAACAGCAAAGAGGCAATCTAGCTTTAGTAAAGTAAGCCAGAGATGGAAGTGCCAGGGGACATAGAACCTTCAAGGTAATTGTAAGGCTTTGACTTCACCTTGAATAAGATAGGAAGTCTTCAGAGAGTTTTGAGTAGAGAAGTGACGTGGCCAAACTTTGTTTTAAAGAATATTCTGGCTGCTGTGTTGATGATACATTGTTGGGAGCAGGGGTAGAAACATAGAGACTGGTTCAGAAGCTAATGCTGAGATGCTGATGACTTGGATCAAAGTGATCACTTGGGTGTAGTGAGATATGGTCATATTTTGGATATATTTTGAAGGTAAAGTCAAAATTCTGTCTTTATTCTCATTGACTTATCAGCAGTCAGTAGGGCTGAGCACTCCTTCCTCCCTCAGATATTGCCTTCATTTGTCTTCCAGGATACCACTCTCTTGGCTGTACCCCTTTCACACGGGTGATTCGTTCTCAGTCTCCACTGTCAATGTCTCTGAGTTTTAAACAAAGAATACCTAATGTTGGCTCCTTGGTCCTTTCCTGTATTTACACTTATTTACACTTGGTGATCACATCTGTTATGGAATCAAATACCATCTATTGGGTCACAGTTCCCACAATTATACCTTCTACCCTGACCTTTTCCCTCACTCCCAGGTTTTTATCTCTAGCTGCCTACTTGGTACTTCACATGTGTATATCTAAAAAATACTTCATATTCTTCAAAATTAAACTCCTAGGTGTCGACCTGAAATGTGCTACACTGGCGCTCTTCCCTGTCTAGTAAGTGGCAGTTCCATCCTTCCAGTTGTTCACACCAAAAACCATGATATCATTATTGGCTCCTCTTTTTCTTGTACCTCAGATTTAGCTCCTCCTCAACAAATGTTAGGATGTTTCTTTAGTTTTACTTATGTTGTACCAAATTCACCAAATTACTTTTTAATCATTTTTATAGCACTTATCTTCTAAATTGAAGGACTATGTAAAAAGAAGAAAAGAAAATACAGCTTTTACAGAGAGTAATATTGGATACTCATTTCCTTATTTCTGTATGAATCATAGAGATAGGCATAGGTGATTGACTGAAATCTCTTTTAAATAATTGTGCAATTCAGTTAATGATTGGAATATACTTAAAGACTTTATATTTAATTTTAAATCATGATAAAATTTTTATGTTTTAATACATTTTTTAGAAATAGTTGTTTTATTAGTTATATTTGTAAGTGTTAGCTTTGATTATAGATCACTTCTTATGTCTTCATAATTAGCCTTTAAGTGGGTATGTTGTGAGTCTTCTTCTAAACTGTAACCTTTAATTCTCACTAGAAGGTTGATTTCTTAAAACCTTTGGACTATAATTAACCTTTGCATTTAAAAGAGAAATGTCTTTACCTTATAAGAAGAAGATAGTAGAAAAAGATATTAAACTGCAAGAGAGAAACTTTAATTTCAAGTTCCTTTATTGAAACACATGTAGAAAGTATGAAGTTAGTTGTGAGGATGCATCATATACCTCATTTTTGTTTTTTACAATTAGCGGGTGTTTATTTTGATGACTAAAGTTTAAAGAAAAGGAAGGCCTTAAATATACATATTGTTAACACTGATTTTGTTTTTGCTTTCTCTTCTAGAAGATTCTTTAGTTTTAAGGAAAAGATCCAGTTATTTTAACCATTAACATTGATGTTTTGATTAAAGTAGCTCTTTCTGTGCTGTCTAAACTAAGGAGTAGGAGGGATCATTATTTAGTAAATTAGAAAAGATACTCAGAGTATGTGAATAGTCAAGTGAATGTGAAAAGAAAGTGAAAGTGAAAGTGGCTCAATCGTGTCCAACTCTTTGTGACCCCATGACATGCAGTCCATGGAATTCTCCAGGCCAGAATATTGGAGTGGATAGCATTTCCCTTCTCCAGGGGATCTTCCCAACCCAGGGATCAAACCCATGTCTCCCGCACTGCAGGTAGATTCTTTACCAGCTGAGCCCCAAATGAATGTGACTCCCTCCATTTAAAGATTGATGACACATTTTTCACTCTTCACTTGACCAAATCCTAGACTTGAGAAGGATATCACCTGTCTAAATATTTATAAAGGGTTCAGACAGGGCACTTTTACAGAATCATAAACCCAAGAATTTTGCTTTTTGAGAGCATCTACTTACTCACCTGCTTGTTTCATGAGGTGAAGAAATAAGTCCTAGAGAGATCCTTTGATTTCTTAATCTCATATATTAAGTGGCAGAGAAAACCCCAAAACTGATCTCTTGATTCTCAGTCCAGCATTCTGTTTACTACAGAGAAAGGCTTTTGTTGAGGCTAAAAAAAAAGAGCTTTCGGTTAAATTTTACAGAACTTTATTTTCTACTGTAGAGAGTAATCATTTGTTTCTCTGTAAATGCATGCATACATAGAATAATGAAAAAAATGTATATATTAATGTAAATAAAATAGAAAAATATACATTTAAAGTATTTATGATACTGAAAATCAAACACTGCATATTCATTGATATTATGGCATTAATCTGAATTTAAGTATAGTAGTGGTATTGTAGTATGGTGGTAAAGAATCCATCTGCCAATGCAGGAGACACAAGAGACATAGGTTAGATATAGGAAATGGCAATCTGCTCTAGTATTCTTGTCAGGAAAATTTAATGGACAGAGAAGCCTGGCAGGCTATAGTCCACAGGGTCACAAAGAATTGGACACAAGTGAATACATACATGCATCCAATGGTATTGTGGTTATGATTATAAAGAGCTCTTATAGAAATACATATTAAAATATTCTCAGAACAAATGAGAAATAAATATAAGAAGTGTTTAAAAGAAAATTTTGCAGGAAAGAAACATAATGCTTGACTGAGAACTTGGCAGTTAAAAGCTTTGTCCCTGCTGTGTAGGCAGGGCCTCAAGGGAAATCACTACTTTTGTGGGCTCAGCAAGGAGTTAGGATCTGGTTCTCAGTATTCCATGTTTAGGAAGTTATTTTTACATAGAAGACTCTGGGGACTTGATTGAAACTATCCAAGCTTACCAGTTTGCTAATTCATACTGAGGAAGTTCATTTACAGTGGTAGAAATAATTATATCTGCTACTGAGCATATTACCTTTGTAATATCAGAATACCTGGGAAACTGAGTTGGAAATCAGAAGTTTCTTAATGAATGTGATTTTAGAATCAAAGGAGGTTAACAGATGTAGGGATACTTCAGTCGTAAGTCAAACTGAAAACTTTCTTTTGCTTCTTTCTATATCATTTCTTCCTAAAAAGAGAATTCCTTTATAAAAGTGCTTCCCCCTTACGAGGCTTTTAAATATGTTGAAACTGTAGAGTAAGGGAGTTAGAGAAGGAGAGGTTCGGAAAAAGAATGAGACCAGCACTTTACAGGAACACTTCACCTTTAATAATGCGAGAAGGGGCAGCAGTCAGATTAGTGAGCTGTTGCACTAACCCAAGAAAAGAGTAAGTATATATAGGCATATACGTGGAAATCTAGTGTCTTAACGGGGCCTGTTCTTCTCCAAGATTGTTGGGAGTAGTTATCTCTTGAACGGCTGGGGCAAGGAATTCTGGAGTCGGCCAGAGGCTGGACTGGCTGGGAGCTGGATGTAATCAACCTTAATGTCCATTATTTTTTTTCCCTTTGGGTGAGAGAGTTCTTTGTTTTGCATAGAATGGTGGGGAAGCCCCGGAGAGGAGTTTTAACTCCAGGCTATTTTGAACTGTGTAACTTTCCTTCAGAAATTATTCTTTACTTCTTGTTGCTTATCAAGACTGTCACAACTTCGTACTAGACTTGAATGAACCTAACGCAAAACTTTCAGGATTACATTTTACTGGTCTAACTAAAGTTAATCCTTGATCAAATAAACAGGATTTGGTGGATACCTTAGTCCCATCGGAACTTCCTGGTGGCTCAGACAGTAAAGTGTCTGCCTACAATGCGGGAGACCTGGGTTCAACCCCTGGCTCAGGAAGATCTCCTAGAGAAGGAAATGGCAACCCACTCCAATATTCTTGCCTGGAAAATCCCATGGATGGAGGAACCTGGTAGGCTACAGCCCATGGGGTTGCAAGGAGTCAGACATGACTAACTTCACTTTCACTTTCTTTCTTAGTCCCATCATCACCACATTTACAAAACTATCTTCCACACCATGGTCTCTCCAGTGCCTGACATTAGGGAGATCAGGAGGTCAGAAAATTGGTTAGATGATTGCTTTGTAAAGCCTGTGGGCCAGGAATGGCTTTTATACTTTTAAATGATTGAAGAAATGCAAAAGAAGAATATTTCAGAACACATGGATATTATATGAAGTTTAAATTTATATGTCCATAAATAAAGTTTAATTGGAATACAGTCATTTATGGCAGAGTTGAATAGTAGCCACTTTGCAGACTTTGGTTTGCAAAGTCCAAATGTCTCCTGTCTAGCCCTTTAGGGAGAAAGTTTGCTGAACCAGCAGTAGATAATTAAAATTTATTTAACAAATCAAGGCATCTTTTGAAATGGGCTACTCTTGTGAATGGCTGAACTCATTTAGTTGTTGGTTCACTATTTTCTGATTACAGAAGATGGATGTTCTTTTTGTAATATCTTGAGGGTATTATTTATTTTACTCATTCATTCATTTAATCATCATTCCACATTCATTGTACGCTTACTACATGAAATTACATCTTATATTCCCAGCTAGAGAAATTTGAATGATCAAATTAAGTCTTAAACTTTAGAGGTCAGTGTCATAAAAGTAAGTGTTCTCTTTGCACTTTGTTCTAAGTGGGACTGTGAAAAGCAGCATTAGGCAGGATGAACCATAGGTTGGATTTAATTTGTCTATAGTTCCCAAATTCATGAAACAGTTATGTAGACCTGTTGTGCTAACAATGCCTGCTCCTTCATTTTTCATTAACTGGATTAGTGGTAGGGGTAGGGGGAAATTAGAAACAAAGAAGAATATCTGAATCTCTTAGAGCACAATTGTGAGTGAGTCAGGTCCATACATCTTGTGAGAGAACTCCATCAACATAGAAATCAGTTAACACATGTTTAGTGCTCTTTGGTATAACTGGAATAGTTTGCCATTGCATTTGGTTTAATATAGTTAAATAAACATTTAATTTTAATTAAATTCTCTTTACTTTTATCTTAGAAGACCAAATGCCAAGTAAATTATCTTTAGGGAAAAATCAATCTTACATTTATTCCCAGTTCTCTAAACTCCCAAGTCCTGTATTTCTTAGATCTAAACTCTTTGAAAGTACTTATGTTTTCCAAAATGAAGATTGAAAGATTGGCTCCATGACTGGGAACCCCTCTTAACTGCATCCAATTTATCTTCCTTGGAGCTGCTGGACTTTTTCTTTTTGACCCAAACTAGGTCATATTTTTCCTTTTCTTAAAACTTTTCAATAGTTTCCCAATACTCTCGCAATAAAATCTAACCTTTCAACCTTGACCTATAAGATACAGTGTGACCTGGTCACCGCTTGCCATCAGTCTTGCACCACTGTCTCTTCACTCCTATGTCATTGCCACCCTGGTCTTCTGAGAACATAGCAAGCTCTTTTGAGCCTCAGAGCTTTAATGCTTCTGGCTTCATCTGCCTGAAGTACTTGCTCTTCCTTGATCCCACACATTGCTGCTGCTTTCATTATTTAGGTCAGAGCTTAAAGGCCTTCCCTTTATGGATGCCTTTTCTTCACTCTACTTAAAGTAGATGGCAGAATTTCCTTCTCCCTATTGTCAGAGAAAAATTGCACTGCGAAATTAGACAAAGAAGACTTGTTCAAGACTATTGCAATAAAGGAGAGAGATTGAACTCCATTGAAACAAAAAGCAGGAAAGTGTTTAAGTTCTGAGGTGAGCTAATGGATAGCTATTGGTGGAAATTGGGTGAGAAGGGTTGTCAGGCCAGCTGTGTTCACTGGTGAAGTTAGGCTCCTACCCTCCAACAGAGCCTGGAAGATAGGGCATCTATTTTTCTTGATCATTGCAGTTCAAAGGGACACCCCAGGTCCTTGATGAAGACATCCTTGGGTTGTAAAGCTGGTCAGAGGCTGCAAGCTTTTCATCTCAAAAGGGCTGAGAAAGAATTGCAATTGCAAGTTTTCTAAAGTAAATCTTCTAAGGAAAGGGAATTCAGCTGACTATAGTCAGAAGGAAACTGGTCTAAAGCTTGGTTAAGAAGAGGGGAATGTTCAGTGTTGGTCACCAATATGCCTTATCACAGCATTCCAGTTATTTTCTTCATAACATTTTAAAAGCAGTTAATTATTGAATTATTTTTCTGTCTATTCCACTAAAGAGACATGAAAGCAGGGACTTTGTTATATCCTCAATTCCTTGGACAGTGCCTAGAGCACAGTAAGTACTCAAGAAATTTTATTTAATGTATAAATGAATAAGTGTAGGCATAGAGGCAAGTGAGGTGTTATGGAGATATTCTGTACATATTAATGTTATTAACAACTGGGTCAGTGGCTAGACTTCTTTGTGTGCTTATGTATGTCCATGGTACAAGAATACTGAAAATGTGAATTAATGACTACTAATTTGAAATTTGCTTAAATGAAAACCAATGAATAAGTATTAAAACACATTGAGTGGGAAAAATAATGCAACAGTACATTCAATTACTTCATGTCATTCCTTTATGTGCTGCTCCATATTCTTCCACGGCAGCTTTGCTGCTAAAGTGAGACCTTATACTTTTTATATCCATGGTAAACTTGTCCATTCCAGGACTCAGAGAATGTTAACATAATCAAATACAATTAAGAAAGATTCACTCTATGAGAATTCTTAATATTAGAGGTAAGACCCTTGAAGAACTTGGGTTCATTCCAGATTCATGAAATCATCAAGGCATCAGTGTGACTGTCATAATTAACTAAATCACAACATCCAAGTTGTAATATATTCATTTTATGCAAATGCATCAGTAAAGAGCAAAATGCTACAGTACTGGAAAATCATATTTTTCATGAAAAACAAGGATGACTCATTAGGCATGCATCCCACAAAATCTGCTTTGTATTCAGAAAGCCAAGAAAATATAGATCAAATCTCATTTCTGAAAATTTTATTAGAAACACTGGTTCTGGATGACTGACTTTTGAAAGCTGAGATAATCAGAAAATGATGACATCCTTTTCTTCAGGTTAATTGTACTCTCAATTGCCTTCAAAAGATCATGATTCTATGGTAATGAGGTAAAGCCAATGTTGAAAAATTTAGACCACTTACAGTGAAGTTTTTAACAAAAAATGCCAGTAAAGAGTAATATGTACTTTTACATCAGACAACTTTTATGCATCTTTTTTCCTTAAACATATACTATGTTTGATTGAGAAGTGAAGCACAGCCTTTAAGATCTTAAAAGCTTCAATTAAAAGAAGTTAAAGTCACATAATTGCTTAAGAATATACAAAGTGATTTACTTCTAATGGAAGGCACAGAATTTTATGAGGTATATTCAATCATGTTTTCAACTTGTAAATTTTTTTTCCTTTAAATATCCAAACACATACTAGTACCCTGGTTATTCTAGACTCTATTCTGTTCTTTTTATCTTTTTCCTTTATACAGTTTTGCTAGTAGATCTCACCCCTCCCTTAGTTTGGGAGCCATTTGGGCACATATTTTTTGTCTTTGCTCTTATCAGAATATAAATCACGCCATTAGCAAGGCACAACAAATCAGATCAAAATATGACAAACAGAAATTCTGGCATCTGGAGGTAAATCTACTTGTTCTGCAGGGTCTCCTTAGATATGAGGGAGTTGAGGGAATGGGTGGAATATCTGGGAAGTTAGACAGCAGATACTATGTGAAAATCAAAGTAGGCAATTGGCATACAAAAAGGAAAAGTGGCAGGTACGGGGTGAAGCAAGCAGGATGTAGAGTCAGGGATCTGTTCATGGGCACTGGCAACGAGGTCAGGATTCTCCTTCTTATTCAACGAATGTGTATGAAGTACTCTAAATTATGTTGAATTCACTCCATATGTTCTACCCTTCAATTACCTATGAATAATTCTCATAGGTTCAATTATGTCTAATGCTGGTAGTCCCAGGTGTCTGACTTAACTCAGATCTCCTCCACTCTAGACTAGCCTATAACTGTTTACTTGATATCTGCTATTGGATATCTGATTCACTTGTCAAATCGTGGTAATGGAACTCTTGACTTCTTCCTACTCCACCCTCCCCAATCTGTATTGATCTGTTCCTCCCAATACAATAACACATCTTCCCCATCTCCTCATTATAAGTAGCTTCTCAAGTCTGAGATTTTTCCTGGATTCCTTACACTGTCAGTGCTTACGTTCAGGTCCTCAGTACTTTCTGTGAAATAAATGGCTAAAATTCATCTTGGATCTGCCTTCTCTCCGTCTTTGTTGCCTTCATCTTGGTCTAAGTCTTCAACATCTCTCATTTGGGATCAGTTAAAAAACCTGCTAAATCTTCTGACATACCAATCCATTACCCACATACAAGTGCTCTTCTCAAAATTCAAATTAGGTAATGTCAGGTGGTTTAGTCGCTAAGTTGTGTCTGACTCTTGTGACCCGCCAGGATCCTCTGTCCATGGGATTTTCCAGGCAAGAATACTGGAGTGGGTTCCCATTTCCTTCTCCAGGGGATCTTCCTGACCCAGGGATCAAACCTAGTCTTCTGCATTGCTGGCAGATTCTTTACTGACAGCCACCAGGGCAACATTGGGCTTCCTAGGTGGCACTAGGGTATAACATTTCAACGGTCTTCTATTGTACTTAAAATAAAATCCAAATTTCTTACTATAGTTTAACTATCTACCTCCCTACCTCATTCTAGACCATGCTCTCTTCATTTATTGCATTCACACTCACTGGCCTTTTAAAATTATGTAAAGACCCCAAGCATTTCCTGATTCAGAGCCCCAGCACATACTCTTTCTTCTGTTAGCTGTTTCCCACCACAAAATGCACACATGCTTTTTACATAGATAGATATTTCTCTTCCTTCAGACCCATCTTTTAATTTCTTCTCTCAGAGAGACATACTTTGATTACCCTACCTAAAGAAGCCTCTCTTCTACTATTCCCTATTTCTGTTCTTTTTTTAATCATAGAAATTATTTTATCTTGAAATAATTCAATGTTTTAAATCCCCTGTTGAATGTAATATCCAAAAGGTTAGAGACTTTGTGGTCTTGTTCACCTTTCTATCTTCTGTACCTAGCATAGGGTCTGGCACATAGTAAATGTTCCATGAATATTTTATGAATAAATGACTCTTGGGGATACAGAGAAGAATAAGACAAAGCTCCTATATTCAAGCCATCACTGCTGAGTGAGAGAATAATCCTACAGAAATAGCCAACCCATACCTCTTTAGTGCTGAATACAGGCTTACACAAATTTCTGTGATGTAAAAGAAACTGAAAGTGTACAGAGGGAGGGAGCATATGAAGAAATATAGAGAAATTAAGTACATGTCATTATTAACTGATGTTTCAACAGAGAGGGAATTTCTCTGTGACTAAGATGCAGCCTTTAAGAAGAATATGAGTGATTCTCTGACCATCCCCTCTGCCCACTCCTGCCATGTCTCTGGAACTGTATATGTGTAGGAAATGAAATCTATAGCAATGGATACCCAGGCAAGTCACTGCAGGTTACATATCCCTTCTATAATTTTTTCTAATCCTCTCTTTAGAATCTTTCCTAATGAGTGGGCAGCTGTTATTTCTAATTTAATTAATTTACTCCCTTTAAAAACTTCATGTTTGGTTATTTTTCCTGTCTCAGAAAGAACATTATTTCAATCTGCTTGCAGGTCCAGTAATTGTGGACTTGTATTTTTCTTCTGCTCAGAATATCAGGCATAAAAACTCAAACAATATCTGCTAAGAGAGTTTGTTTTCTATTTGTTGTGTCTCCCTTACTCTGACACCTTTGTAGGACATAATTATCACAGATGCTGACTTCTTTTCACGTATCTTCATCTGTTCATGAGCCAATACCTGACTATGTAAAATAGGGTAATGCTAGTTGCTGTAACAGCTAAACCTTAGAGTTTTAATGTGATGTGCTGAAACTCACATTTTAGTTCTCACAACTTAGTGGTTTATGTTTCATAAACTTAATGGCTCTCTATGAATATTCCTGGGCTTCTATGGTGGCTCAGTGGTAAAGAATCTGCCTGCAATACAGGAGTTGTAGGAGATGTAAGTTTGACCCTTGGATTGGGAAGATTCCCTGGAAAAGAGCATGACAACCCACTCCAGTATTCTTGCTTGGAGAATCTCATAGACAGAGGAGCCTTGTGGGCTACAATCCATAAGGTCTCAAAGAGTTGAACATGACTGAAGCAATTTAGCATGCACAAATTCATAAATATTCCTGGTGGGCTGGAGTTTCCTCCATGTGGTAATTCTGGGATCCACACTCCTTCCATCTTGTGATTTTTACATCCCATGGGGATCTTAGGTGAAAAGACATAGAGTTAGTGGATAATTAACATTTGTGTTTTTAAAACTGTACCATGAGGGTGACAAACATATCTGCCCACATCCACGAGTAAGAGCTAAACCAGTGGTTCTTGGATGCAAGAGGAATCTGGGAAATGTAGTTTATGGGTGAGTTAATAGCTCACAGCATTGAATCTTCCATATGCAAGGGAAATACAACATTTTGTTGGAGATTAGTCATCTATGACTTCTGGAGTGGTGCAGTGGTAAAGAATCTGCCTACCAGTGCCGGAAATGGGAGGAGACATGGATTCGATCCCTGAATTGGAAAGATCCCCTGGAGTGGGAAATTACAGCCCAATCCATATTCTTACCTGGAATTTCCATGGACAGAGGAGTCTGGCGGGTGGACTACAGTCCATGGGGTTGCAAAGAGTTGGATATGACTGAGCACGCACACATGCACAGCCATTTATGCCACAATGACCAACAGTGTAATAGAAATATTCACTTCCTTACTCCAGTTTGATCTCTGCATAACATAATTATGCATAGTAAATTTCTTTTATTTAATGTTAGTAATCTATTTTATTACCAGTTCCCCAATAACTTTATGTCTTATTTATTTCTTGGAATCCCTGGTGGCTTGGTGGTGGAGAATCTGCTTGCAGTGCAGGAGACATGTGTTCAATCCCTGGGTCAGGAAGATCCCCTGGAGAATGAAAAGGCAACCCATTCCAATATTCTTGCATGGAGAATACCATGGGCAGAGGAGCCTGGTGGGCTATAGTCCATGGGATCGCAAAGAGTTGAACACTACTTGGCTACTAAATCACCATTTACTTCTCATATTATTTATTTATAGGACTATGAGTCCCTTTAAAGGCAACATGGTAAGGAATATTAGGCAGATTGGTTGGTTCCACTTTTGGCACAGAAATGAAGTGCTCACTGTTAATGAATAAAGCATAGGATACATGAGACCCATTTTAGTTTACTTTCCCCAGGTAAAATAGGCCAACAGGGTAATAAGACCATACACTATTAGGACGTTCTTTTCTGGAAGAATGTCCCTGCAATGTTTCTTTGCACTGTATTCCAGTTATATGGGCATATACTCTAAGTATATAAATCTGCTCCCATGAAATGTCTTTCTGTGTTTTCCCAGAAAGTTATTGAATCAATTCAAGTATCACATGCTTATTTTGATGAAATATATAGTATTGATTCTTTTTATTGTATTTGTATTACACCAAAATCTAATGAAATTTTAAGTATAAAATTTGTGATTTTATATGAGAATTTAAGCATAAAATGCAAGACAAAATGGAAGACAAATGACATTTGCAGCATCATTATTTTCTTATGTGATATAGGCAGAGGAAAAGAGTATTATTTCATAGACGACATTATATTTTTCATGTCTCAGACTTCTGATCTCATCTTGTTAAAAGAAAAAAAAAAAAAGAATGCAGTTTCTTTTCCAGTCTTAGAGAAGAGAATGAGATTGTTCCAGTCTTCTTTTGAATGTAAGTAGTGTAATAGAATATCCTTACATCAGTGTGTTCTTTCAAAGCTGCCAGTCATTTGCTGAATTCCTAAAATATTTTATTCCCAAATTCTTTGCATGCATACATATAACCAGATCATTTTGAAAGCTGTAAAGTGTAATGTAAAAAGTGAGCAATCACTTCCATCCTCTGCCTACCATTGCCCCCTAAAATGGACACAAACTAATCTTAATTTAATCTTTGAGCTATAAAGAGATTTCTGTGGCTTTATGAAGAACATTACAATTTTATAGTCCCTATGCATGGCTAGAATATGGCACTTATGGTTAAAATCTCCTTCCTAATAACATTTTAAATTCCACTGAATAAATATCATAGAAGATGAGATAATACCTCCAGTTTTTCTGAATTGGTCATTCAGTCCTGGAAGGTAAACAGGTAGAAACATGTATCCTGAGGATTTGCTTCTTTGTGTTCTGACACTTTAAAGTGTCAACACTTTAAAGATTCTTGGCTAAATATCCTCCTCTGCTATAACCAGTGAGCTTGATGAGCTTGGATCTAGCGGGGTGGTTACTGCCAGGGGAGTAGTTTGGCTGTGTAAAATTACATAAAATAAAACCTGTTTTAGAAATAGTAAGGAATGCAATTGCTCAACAGTAAGCTTGCTTAAGCTTGAACAGATGAAAGAAAAGTAGAGCAGACTGCTAAACAGATGATAATAAGCAACCGTTAGACTCAAAGATGGTGGCCTGATCTGAAGACAATTAAAGAAACCATTTGCATCAGATGTCGGAACAGTTAAGCCACTCTTCAAGTCAGTGAATGTCATTGGAAGCTGCTTTAAATAATGTGATGCAACACAGATTATTTTATGTATTTGCAAAGCCAGATTGGATAAGGAATTGGATAAGAATTTCAGAGGGAACAAACTGACCAGAGATGTCAGTTTGTTTACAGTTTGTTTACTACCTTTGCAGATGTCACTAATATAGATGAACTAGTACATTATGGACAAGCATGCTAATGGGCTTAGGAAAGAGAAATATCATGAATATTAAACTGACTTCTCAGATTTTATCAGAAGTTTTTAGTTTATATGTGTGCATCTTATTGTCTACACTAAAGCAGAACACAACTCTCATCCCTGCCATCTCATGCTTAATGAGGAAGATAATGTGTGTGTGTATGTGTATTTGTGAATGTTTATGTGTGTATATCCTGTCTTCATATCTAGCTGCGGATAGATAGACACCAAAACTGACCTTCTTTCATCACTCTAGATATTTTATTTAAATATCTTGAATTAACAAACTTATATAAGCTCTCAAAGTTATAGTTCATTTTTAATCCTTTTCATTTCAAAATAATTTTAGTCTTATAGAAGAGTTGAACACGTAAAATGGAATGTTTCTGTATATCATTCACTAGATTCCTTTAAAGTCAATTTCTTAAATACTCTATACATTTATCAACTAAGGGATGAATGTTGGTATAATACCATTATACCAAAATCAGATTGATTATATTCTTTGTAGCTGAAGACAGAGAAGCTCTGTACAGTCAGAAAAAACAAGACTGGGGGCTGACTGTGGCTCGGATCATGAACTCCTTATTGGAAAATTCAGACAAATTGAAGAATGTACAGAAAACTACTAAACCATTCAGGTAGGACCTAAATCAAATCCCTTACAATTATACAGTGGAAATAACAAATAGATTCAAGGGATTAGATCTGATAGAGTGCCTGAAGAACTATGCATGGAGGTTTGTAACATTGTATAAGACGCAGTGATCAAGACCATCCCCAAGAAAAAGTAATGCAAAAAGGCAAAATTGCTGTCTGAGGCGGCCTTACAAATAGCTGAGAAAAGAAGAGAAGCTAAAAGCAAAGGAGAAAAGGAAAGATATACCCGTCTGAATGCAGAGTTCCAAAGAATAGCAAGGAGAGATAAAAAAGCCTTCCTCATTGATCAATGCAAAGAAATAGAGGAAAACAATAGAATGGGAAAGACTAGAGATCTTTTCAAGAAAATTAGAGATATCAAGGGAAGATTTCGTGCAAAGATAGGCACAATAAAGGAGAGAAATGGTATGGACTTAAAAGCAAAAGATGTTAAGAAGAGGTGGTAAGAATACACAGAAAGTGAAAGTTGCTCAGTCCTGTCCAACTCTTTGCCATCCCATGGACTATAAAGTCCATGGAATTTTCCAGGCCAGAATACTGGGGTGGGTAGCCATTTTCTTCTCCAGGGGATCTTCTCAACCCAGGGATCGAACCCAGGTTTCCTGCGTAGTACTCAGTTTCTTTACCAGCTAAGCCACCAGGGAAGCCCAGAATACACAGAAGAATTATACAAAAGAGACTTGACCCAGATAACCATCCATGATGGTGTGATCACTCACCTTGAGCCAGACATCCTGGAATGCGAAGTCAAGTGGGCCTTAGGAAGCATCACTATGAGCAAAGCTAGTGGAGATGATGGAATTCCAGCTGAACAATTTCAAATACTAAAAGATGATGCTGTGAAAGTGCTACCTTCAATATGCCAGCAAATTTGGAAAACTCGGCAGTGGCCACAGGACTGGAAAAGGTCAGTTTTCATTCCAATCCCAAAGAAAGGCAATGCTAAAGAATCTTCAAACTACCTCACAATTTTACTCATCTCACATGCTAGCAAAGTAATGCCCCAAATTCTCCAAGCCAGGCTTCAATTGTACATGAACAGAGAACTGTCAGATGTTCAAGCTAGATTTAGAAAAGGCAGAAGAACCAGAGATCAAATTGCCAACATCTGTTGGGTCATAGAAAAAGCAAGAGAGTTCCAGAAAAACATCTACTTCTGCTTTATTGACTATGTCACAGCCTTTGACTGTGTGGATCACAATAAACTGTGAAAATTCTTAAAGAGATGGGAATAACAGACCTGAGATCTCTGGTGTTACCTACCTCCTGAGATCTCTGTATGCAGTCAAGAAGCAACAGTTAGAACTGGACATGGAACAAAAAAGACTGGTTTGAAATTGGGAAAAGAATATGTCGAGGCTGTATATTGTCATCCTGCTTATTTAACTTATATGCAGAGTACATCATGCAAAATGCCTGGTTGGATGAAGAACAAGCTAGAATCAAGATTGCTGGGAGAAATATCAATAAGCTCAGATATGCAGATTATACTACCCTTGTGGCAGAGAGTGAAAAGGAACTAGAGAGCCTCTTGATGAAAGTGAAAGAGGAGAGTGAAAAAGCTGGCTTTAAACTCAACATTCATAAAACTAAGATCATGGCATCTGGTCCCATCACTTCATGGCAAATAGTAGGGGAAACAATGGAAACAGTGACAGACTTTTTTTCCTTGGTCTCCAAAATTACTGCAGATTGTGACTGCAGCCATGAAATTAAAAGACACTTGCTGCTTGGAAGAAAAGCTATGACCAACCTAGACAGCATATTAAAGAGTATTACTTTGCCAACAAAGGTCTGTCTAATCAAACCTATGGTTTTTCCAGTAGTCATGTTTGGATGTGAGAGCTGGACCATAAAGAAAGCAGAATGTTGAAGAATGGATGCTTTTGAACTGTGGTGTTGGAGAAGACTCTTGAGATCCCTTAGACTGTAAGGAGATCCAACCAATCAATCCTAAAAAAATCAGTCCTTAATATTCACTGGAAGGACTGATGCTGAAGCTGAGGCTCTGGCCATTGATGTGAAGAACTGTCTCATTGGAAAAGATCCTGATGCTGGGAAAGACTGAAGGCAGGAGGAGAAGGGGACAACAAAGGATGAGATGATTGGATGGCATCACTGATGATGATGGCATCATGTCCATAGGGACATGACTTTGAGCAAGCTCTGGGAGTTGGTGATGGACAGGGAAGCCTGTCATGCAGTAGTCCATGGGGTTGCAAAGAGTTGGACACAACTGAGCAACTGAACTGAACTGACAATATTATTAACTAGACTAGTCTTCACTCAAATTTCCATTGTTGTTCTAACATTTTTTTGGGGGGGATACCCAAAATACCACATTACATTTAGGCATTGCATCTCCTCAGTCTCTTCTGACCTGTAGTTATTTCTTGGTCTTTCCCTTATCATTCGTGGTTTTGATAGCTTTGAAGAGTACTGGTCAAGTATTTTGACCCTCAGTTTTGGATTGCCTGATATTTTCTCATGGATAGATTGAAGCTGTAGAGTTTGGAGAATACCACAGAGGTGATGTGCTCTTGTCACACCATACTGGGTATGTGTGATGTCAAAGTGACTTATTAGTTAAGAGGATATATGCCAGGTTTCTCCACTTGAAGTTACTATTGAAAGTGAAAGTCATTCACTCATGTCTGACTCTGTGGGACACCAAGAACTATAGCCCGCCAGGCTCCTCTGTCCATGAAATTCTTCACGCCAGAATACTGGAGTGGGTAGCCATTTTCTTCTCCAGGGGCTCTAACCAACCTAGGGATGAATCCCAGGTCTCTTACATTGCTGGTGAATTCTTAAATGTCTGAGCCATCAGGGAAGCCCAAGAACACTGGAGTGGGTAGCCTTTACCTTCTCCAGTGGATATTCCCAACCCAGGAACTGAACCTGGGTTTCCTGCATTGCAGGTGAATTCTTTACCAGATTAGCTACCAGGGAAGCCTGAAATTACTATTACATAAACTTTAAAATATTTGTATCTTTTATGAAATAGTTGCATGTAAGATACAATAGTTGTTATTGTTTAGCTGCTAAGTCCTGACACTTTTTCTACCTCATGTACTGTAGCCAACCAGGCTTCTTTGTCCACAGGATTATCCCAGGCAAGAGTGCTGGAGTGGGTTGCCATTTTCTCCTCTAGGGGTTCTTCCCAACCCAAAGATCTAACCCGAGTCTCCTGCATTGGCAGGCAGATTCTTTACTACTGAGCCACCAGTTAAGCCTGGTGAAAGTATTTATTGCATGCATGTGTGCTAAGTTGTTTCAGTCATGCTTCTCTGTCCTTGGGATTCTCCAGGCAAGAATACTGGAGTGCATTGCTATGGCCTACTCCAGTGATTCTTCCCGACCCAGGGATTGAACCTGTATCTCCTGTGGCTGCCTGCATTGCAGTCAGATTCTTTACCACTGAACCACCAGGGAAGGCCCAAGTATTATTGAGCTAACTTTAACTGTTAGTCATGTTAGGTGAATAGGAAGAGATTAGTTTCAATTACATTGACAAAAGCACAAAGTGTGGAGAATATATCATTTGTGTTTTGAACATACAAACAATAGAATATGCATAATCCCTAGATTAGCATTTTGAAATTGTATCATAGAAATGATAATTTCAACACTTTCAATATTGCCTATTTATTTACAGCAATATTCAGTTCAGTTCAGTTCAGTCACTCAGTCATGTCCGACTCTTTGTGACCCAAAGAAGTGCAGCACTCAAGGCCTCCCTGTCCATCACCAACTCCCGGAGATCACCCAAACTCATGTCCATCCAGTTGGTGATGCCATCCAGCCATCTCATCCTCTGTCATCCCCTTCTCCTCCTGCTCCCAATCCCTCCCAGCATCAGTCTTTTCCAAAGAGTCAACACTTCGTATGAGGTGGCCAGAGTACTGGAGTTTCAGCCTTAGCATCATTCCTTCCAAAGAACACCCAGGACTGATCTCCTTTAGAGTGGACTGGTTGGATCTCCTTGCAGTCCAAGGGACTCTCAAGAGTCTTCTCCAACACCACAGTGCAAAAGCATCAATTCTTCGGCGCTCAGCTTTCTTCACAGTCCAGCTCTCACATCCATACATGATCACTGGAAAAACCATAGCCTTGACTAGACAGATCTTTGTTGGCAAAGTAATGTCTCTGTTTTTGAATATGCTATCTAGGTTGGTCATACCTTTCCTTCCAAGGAGTAAACATCTTTTAATTTCATGGCTGCAATCACCATCTGCAGTGATTTTGGAGCCCAGAATAATAAAGTCTGACACTGTTTCCACTGTTTCCCCATCTATTTCCCATGAAGTGATGGGACCAGATGCCATGATCTTCGTTTTCTGAATGTTGAGCTTTAAGCCAGTTTTTTCACTCTCCCCTTTCACTTTCATCAAGAGGCCTTTTAGTTTCTCTTCAGTTTCTGCCATAAGGGTGGTGTCATCTGCATATCTGAGGTGACTGATATTTCTCCCAGCAATCTTGATTCCAGCTTGTGCTTCTTCCAGCCCAGCGTTCATTATGATGTACTTTGCATAGAAGTTAAATAAGCAGGGTGACAGTATACAACTTTGATGTACTCCTTTTCCTATTTGGTACCAGTCTGTTGTTCCATGTCCAGTTCTAACTGTTGCTTCCTGACCTGCAGGAAGGTTTCTCAAGAGGCAGGTCAGGTGATCTGGTATTCCCATCTCTTTCAGAATTTTCCACAGTTTATTGTGATTCACACAGTCAAAGGCTTTGGCATAGTCAATAAAGCAGAAATAGATGTTTTTCTGGAATTATCTTCCTTTTTCCATGATCCAGCATACTAGGAAATAGAAAATGAGTCCTTTATTACTCTTAACTTTTTAAACTTTGGCTCTATTTTTTCTGCTTTTAAACACATAGCTGTTTAATCAGTTCATTTTGTCATAGGTAAAATGCTGTCCAAAAAACTGATAACATTATTCTTTTAATTTATTACTTGTTTTGGTATATATAGACACAGACTCATTACAGTTTCTTGAGACTACAAATAAAAAAGGAAGAATATTGTAAACATGCAAAGGCATACCAGTCAGACTGCCAAGGTAAAAATAGAACTGAAGGGAAAAATGTATAAACACTTCTTTAATTCTATCATTTAGTTATTAATTAGCACAGAGAAATCCCTTGCATTCCTATATGCTAACAATGAGAAAACAGAAAGAGAAATTAAAGAAAATACTTAGGAATAAATCTACATAAAGAAACAGAAGAACTATATATAGGAAACTATAAAACACTGATGAAAGAAATCAAAGATGACACAAATAGATGGAGAAATATACCATGCTCATGAATTGGAAGAATCATTATAGTGAAAATGAGGATACAACCCAAAGCAATCTATAGATTCAATGCAATCCCTATCAAGCTACCAATTGTATTATTCAGAGAACTAGAACAAATAATTTCACAATTTGTATGGAAATACAAAAAACCTCAAATAGCCAAAGCAATCTTGAGAAAGAAGAATGGAACTGGAGGAATCAACTTGCCTGACTTCAGGCTCTACTACAAAGCCACAGTCATCAAGACAGTATGGTACTGGCACAAAGACAGGAATGTAGGTCAATGCAACAAAATAGAAAGCCCAGAGATAAACCCACACACCTATGGACACCTTATCTTTAACAAAGGAGGCAAGAGTATACAATGGAGAAAAGACAATCTCTTCAACAAGTGGTGCTGGGAAAACTGGTCAACCACTTGTAAAAGAATGAAACTAGAACACTTTCTAACACCATACACAAAAATAAACTCAAAATGGATTAAAGATCTAAATGTAAGACCAGAAACTATGAAACTCCTAGAGAAAAACATAGGCAAAACATTCTCTGAAATAAGTCACAGCAGGATCCTCTATGAACCACCTCCCAGACTAATGGAAATAAAAGCAAAACTATAATATGTGACCCAATTAAACTTAAAAGCTCTTTCACAACGAAGGATACTGTAAGCAAGGTGAAAAGACAGCCTTCAGAATGGGAGAAAATAATAGCAAACAAAGCAACTGACAAAGAATTAATCTCAAAAATATTCAAGTAGCCCATGCAGCTCAATTCTGGAAAAGTAAATTACCCAATCAAAAAATGGGCCAAAGAACTAAACAGACATTTCTCCAAAGAAGACATACAGATGGCTAACAAACACATGAAAAGATGCTCAACATCACTCATTATCAGAGAAATGCAAATCAAAACCACAGTGAGGTACATCTCACACCGGTCAGAATGGCTGCTATCAAAAAGTCTACAAACAATAAATGCTGGAGAGGGTGTGGAGAAAAGGGAACCCTCTTACACTTTTGGTGGAAATGCAAACTAGGCCAGCCACGATGGAGAACAGTGTGGAGATTCCTTAAAAAACTGGAAATAGAACTGCCATATGACCCAGCAATCCCATTGCTGGGCATACACACTGAGGAAACCAGAATTGAAAGAGACACGTGTACCCCAGTGTTCATCTCAGTACTGTTTACAATAGCTAGGACATGGAAGCAACCTAGATTCCCATCGTCAGAGGAATGGACAAGAAAGCTGTGGTACATATACACAAGGGAATATTACTCAGCTATTAAAAAGAATGCATTTGAATCAGTTCTAATGAGGTGAATGAAACTGGAGCCTATTATACAGAGCGAAGTAAGTCAGAAAGAAAAACACCAACACAGTATATTAATGCATATATATGGAATTTAGAAAGATGGTAATGATGACCCTATATGTGAGACAGCAAAAGAGACACAGAGATAACAGAATTTTGGACTCTGGGAGAAGGCGAGGGTGGGATTATTTGAGAGAATAGCATTGAAACATATGTATTGCCATATGTGAAGTAGATCGCCAGTCTAGATTTGATGCATGAGACATCTAGATTTGATGCTCATGGCCAGTGCACTGGGATAACCCTGAGGGATGGGATGGGGAGGGAGACTGGAGGGGACTTCAGCATGGGGGACACATGTACACCCATGGCTGATTCATGTCAATGTATGGCAAAACCACTACAATATTGTAAAGTAATTAGCCTCCAATTAAAATAAATAAATCAATTAAGAAATAAAAACATTTTTAGTGTGTTTGACATTAGAGAAGAAACATAGACATATTACAGTGACACAGAGATAACTTTCTTTATAACTTCTACTGTTTAAACAGTTTCACAGTGATGCCAGGCTAATGTGAAGCATTTTGAAAGCTTTGATTTTAGGCTACTTCCTCTTCCCATCACTTTTTTCTAAGCTTACAATGCTAAAGATAATCAAGGCTTAATCTCTGGGCTCATTTGAGGGGGACTTGTTGACAGTTAAGAGACATTAGGAAGAAAAACTCTTCTCAAAGTATATCAAAGGAAACATATGACTGGGGAAAAATGAAAAAGAATAAAAGGAAGAGATTTAAAAACTATGAGAAAAGTGTGCATCACCACATTACCTTTTCATAAGTGCAAAGATCTCACCTAGCTTCAAAGCCCACCAGTCAGCAACTGACAGTTGAGGATGCACTTTATTCTTGAGAACGGCAGCATGCCAAATGCTCACTGTTCTCACAAGGTAGTCCCACTGTGAGAGGCAAAAGAGTGAGGGCAATGAGCCCCTCTAGCTTATTTTCTATGTTCCCAGCAACAGTGTAAGTCAGATGCCATCTTAATGTTTCTGGAGTAAGTTTAAGGGGCTAAAAACATTCTGTACAGATGATATTTTATTTTATTTATTCTCTTACCATCACCTACTTTCTTAATAGATACTGATACTAATGAGAAAATTACAAAAATAGTCATTAGCTATTAGTCACTAGCACATGGTTTTAAGCACCCAGATTTCTTATTGGAAGGCTCTCTTTGAACTGTGCAGCTGTTAACCATGAACTGAAACTAAAGTTGTTTTTGAAGATCCTCTGTTACTCAGGCTTAGAGTGTTAATACTGACTTAGTACCCATTCCTCCTGATCAAGTTTTTTTTGGACCTATCTTTACCTTTTGTAGGAAAAATTTAAAAGCCAGTACTCTTTAGCATAGACAATCAGAAAAAAAGACATAAAATGAGAAGGGAGGGAGAGAGGGAAAGCATTAAAAATATCATCCTTCTTTCCAAGAACTGGAAATTTAGGGTCTTAGAACAAGTGAAAGACTTGATCTCCAGCTTCTATTTCTGCCCTATCCTGTGTTTACCTGTTGACAAATCTATGGCAGGTAGGCTCACAGCTTGAGTCTTTGCTTTACTAATTTAAGATCTGCATATTTTCAGAGTTCCATGGAGAGGAAGGATGTCTAGGGACCTCTGAGAGGTATAGGACTTACCTTACCTAAATAAAGAGAAAGGTAAGCAGTGAGCCAGTTGGAGGTGGGGACAGCATCTGCACTTGGATTCCAGCCTAACACACTATGTGTCTTACAGAGAGGAAATCATATTTGAGAATTTTAAAAGAAGAGATACTTCACTAAAATCACAGCAAGATAGATAAAGTATAAGGCAATAAACCTTACTTGATTATGTCACAAATGTTCACTTCAAAATGGGAGAAGGGGTACTGCTTGAGCACACGATAGATGTCTGAACAGGAAGCCATGCTTATCTACATTTGGAATCAAGGGACAGTAGAACAGTAGGGAGCCCAGGCACAAATCATGATACCTTTGGCTTTGGCATCAGAATCTTCAGTAGCAGACATTGCTCCATGAAGTAGGGCCTGAGGAAAAGGGATGAAAATTCCTGTCTGGTCGCTCTTGAGAACAAAGTGAGAGGTGGCTTCTGGAATTACTTAGAAGGGATTTGAGAAGTATATATATATATACATACATATATATATATATATGTATGTATATGTATGTATATATATGTTTTAATTAAGCAAAGAGGAGCAGGACTAGAGAAATATTATTTTTGCCAGTGTTATTCTGGGTCTGTTTTATATTTCATGGCCTAGGCACACAAAGAGCATAAGATATTTAACTTATGTGCAGTTTTAAATATTTGCATTCATAAACAATGCAAATTTTATCTTACCTCTTTGGAGTCAGAGATTGAAATTCAATTCACAAAGATATAACACAGTACCTGAATCTAGGCTTTATGGATTTAGAGAAAAAAATATTGACAGTAGTATTCTGGAAGGGACCCGGAAGTTTCATGATTATGAGTATAAATTTATTGACCCAGATTTCCTTCATTCTCACAAATGAGCATGAGTTTTTGATAAAACTTTGGTTTTAGCTGTTCTGGCAAGAAGGAAAGAAGAAAAGGAGGGAGGGAGAGAAAGGAAGGAGGACCAAATTAGTCGTTTACTTAGTTGTTTGTTTGACATGCTCAATTAGTTTTGGACCACCTCAAATATTTTCAACAGACGTGACAGGTTAAGTCAAAGGAGTAAAACCACTTTGTTGGTCTTAATGGTCCCAGATGGACTTAATATCCCTGTGAATGGTAGAGTTTGCACATATATTTTATATATATATATATATATATATATATATATGTGAGCAGGGAATTTCCATATATATATATATATGGGAGCAGGGAATGGTTAGGAAAGTGTGTAGAGACTGGTATGGAAGAAAGAAAATTCTAAACCCTCAAACCATCAACTAGTTCTTAGGTGCTACTGAAGAATGGAAAGAATGGGACCCTTACTTTCAGGGTCTGCAGACATTTAGTGTCAAGTCTTGGACTGAATAGGCAGTGATGAGCTAAATTGATGTACATGAAGGGGATCTGAAAGGAGAAAAAGCCTTCTAGAAGAGAGAAAGCTGGTCAGTGTCTAGTCTGTAGTAAAATATTCAAATTTGATAAAACTTATAGTTCTGGTCCTCCAAACCTTTAGTACTCAACATGATAACCTTGAGTGAGTGGGTTGGGAAAAAATTGGAGAAAGGGAGAAATTCCAGATCTGGGCTTTCACAGAGCAGAAGGAAGAGAATGACTACAAGATAGAAGTCTTGGAATCCACTGGAAACTGAAAAAATTCAAAGCCAAATGTGGCCAGGAAATTTTAGGTCCTAGAAATCATCAGGAGCAGAGGAAAGACATTAAAATTAACATTAAATTTTACTTAGACCTCAAAGGCAGGATGACCTCAGCTGCCTTCTTGGTCTTTCAAGCAGCACATCATTGGCAGTTGTGGAACCAAGTAGGCAGCCAACAGCCCAAAGAGATGGTAGCCATTTGGCCCTGGTGCTAATGATTTAACTGGATAGAGACACTAACAGGAATTTAGCAGGGATCACAGTTTAAATCATTTCTCTATTTTATATCACTCAGAATATTTTTTTAAAAGTGTTTCAGTCCCAGAGAAGAGAAAGAGCAGTAATAATGTGCACCCTATGACTACTGAGAGAAATCTAGTATCTCATATGACATTTACTTTTTCCTTGCCTCTAAAGAGCAATGAGATACCTTGGTAATGAAGATAAATGAGATCAACCACCACGTATCATTTATATCTCAAGTTACACTTTTTTTAAACAAGCCACATGGACCTGTTAAAATTGGAATTTAAACAGAACTGCAGGGAAATAATTATCTTAAGGTAAATTGCTGAAGAGGGAAATTGCAGTTTGACACTGGGGGCTGGGTAGTTTATGAGTGTAGAATCATAGAAATAGTCTGCTCTGAACAAAAGAAGCATTTAGCTGCAGGTTCTATTATGTATTTGATATTAGTGATCCCAGCAAAGTGAAGAATAAAAATTGAGCACTTATACACACCAAGCTGAAGAAAGAGGCCTTTAAATTACCTTTCAGACTGTGAGTTTAATTGAATTTCTCCCATTTATTTTAGTATAATGACAGCAGGTTTGTTGGGTGATGTCACCATTCTTTGAAAGCTGCTTTATTCTTCCCAATAGCACAGAACCTGCATTCTTCATTTTTAGAGAGCATTCACAACAATAAGTAATGCTTGCTTGTAAATTGGAGTGCACCAGAGTCCTATTTAAAGGCCAGCCTCACTGACAGCCTTGCAGGATAGAAGGGGAGAATGTATGTTTTATGCTCATACAGCTTCTTGAGGAAATACAGTATATATAGTCAAGTTATGATTACAGTTATGGTTAGGTTCATTTATTTGTCAAGTGCCGAGGAACACACTTGAAAAAGCAAAAAAAAAAAAAAAAAAGAAGAAGATCAAGACAATATACTTGTTTCACAGATGATGTTACTATGGAATAAAAGTTTGTATGAATCCCCAAGACAGATACATGCCATTATTTTTTTATCAGTTGAGTATTATGTGAAGTTGTTTTATATTTTTTGACACATAAAGCTTTTCCCCATTGAAATAGTTGATTGTCTCTATCAGTTCAATGTAAAATATAGTGGATGTTTGCTCTTTAGAGAGGATGATCCTTATAAAAACTCCCAGAATTAAAAAAAATATACTGTTTATCTACTCCTGGATTTCCTGAAAGTCATATTTCCATTATGCTACACATGTCTGCTATGAAAGTTGACTTTTCACATGTTGCTAAGACTTTCTCTCTCATTTAATGAGCTATCTCTGTCCTAGCTGGAATAGTCATGTTAATTCTATCTGAATTTATTTAAACAAATACTTACATAGTACTACTGTAAACCCTTTATAAATATTAACTAACTTCAACCCTCATTATAACACTTTGAGAGATCATTATTCTCACTTTAGAGATGAGAAAAATAAGCAGGTACTGCTGAGAATTTGCCAGAAATCAGTTTGATTGAAACTCAAGAAGTCTGGTTCCAAGGTCTATATGTTTAATAATTATGCTATGCCCAGGAGTTTATGGCACATAAACATTTCTTCTTATCAATGATATGCTATTCTTTAAAAATTCTTTCCTGCAAAGATCTATCTGTTTCTTTGACTTTTTATTTACTTCTATCACCAATTTTAAAAACTAACTTTGATGTGGTAGTGGGGGATGGTGCATAAGTATTATTCCACATGTATAATTATGGTCATGTTTTCATTGCTCAGCTGCTGCCCAGGTGCCTTGATGGACTGCAAGACTCGCTGTGATATTCTGCCCTTTCAACACATGTAATTGTTTCTCATCAAAATTACAGATTACTGAATGCAAGGGACCAAGGTCACTCTACAGTACTCAAAACTATGAATGTTAAACCCATAAGTACCAAGATTTTATTACAGTCAGTGCTTAGGGCAAGCGAAGTGTTTCATTTTCTTAAATGCTTTCTGGCCATACCCACCCCAAATGCAAACATGTACTATTTTCCTTTGCATAATTCTACTGCAGCAAAATATTTCAGGATGATTTTATTCCTTGGAAGATAGTACTCTGAAATCTCTTATGGGTAGATGTGAAGTATTTAATACATATTTCCAAGTAAATTTAGCCATTTATTTCTCTATCCCCTGTCTCTTCCCCCCTCACATTGCCTTGTTTGTTTTTGTTTATACACTGTATTTCTATTTATCTTAACTCAGGCCAAGAATTAAGGTTATCTAACTCAATATATAACCTGATGAATTTTCCCAGTTAAAAGCTAATTATTTTCACACCTAGGATTTTAGATTAGAAAGTCAGGAAGCAAACTTTTAAAATATACAGTTTTTAAATGACATTCATGTGGACTTTTGATTTACATTGAGCAAAAGTTAACAAAAATGTGTAGGGGAAGTGATCTGTTATATGTGGTCAATGATCAATTGCTTCTTAAAATTTCCTTGCCAACTTTTCCATTCTCAATTTTTGTTTATTACTCACAAAGATATTTTTATAACAGGAGACATATGTCTTTAAGAATATTTATGGAAAGGGTTACCTTACTTTATATTTGTACCATAGTTAGATTGTTTTAGGCTTTGCTCCATTGGATACTGTTTACCCAACGCTTCTGCAAATAGATTCAGTGAATTCCTTTACTTTAATCTTTTCCTTTTTTAAACTCTCTTAAAAGGCAGTGAGCAGAATGAGAGTTATAAATTACCCTCCAGCAAGTCAGTAGTTCTCTAGCATGTGACTCATTCAGGAACTTATTTAAAATGCAGGTTACTGGGTTCCAGCCTTGAAAAATCTGGTTCAAGTTGTTTCATTCTGGTTGTTTAGTCTTTGATAACCAGTGATTCTAATGCTTTAGCTCCATGGAAGACACTTGGCAAAATGTGTTTCATAGTGTCCAGTGATAAGTCTCCTTCTCTTTATTTCCTAAAGAGGTTCCAATATATGATATGATGGGTGACATCTGCACTAAATGTCGTGGGAGTAAGAAAAAACAAATTGGTTTAATTTGAAATTATCTTCTGCCAATAGTCAAGAAATGACTATATCCAAAGTGCTACAGCCACTTTGGAAAACACAATGGAGTTTCTTCAAAAAATGAAAATAGAACTACTATGTGATCCAGAAATTCCACTTCTGGGTATATATATATTAAAAAAAACAACCAACAACCAAAGCATGAGTTTGAAAAGATATATGGATCCCAAAGTTCATAGCAGCATTATTTACAATTGCAAAGATATGGAAGGAACTTAAGTGTCCATCAATAGATGGATAAAGAAGACGTGGTATGTGTATACATATATATATATGTGTGTGTGTGTGTATATATATATATATATATATATATATATATATATATATATGCCTCCACCACATGTAATGGACTATCATTCAGCCATAAAAAAGAATGAGATCATGCCATTTGCAGCAACATGGATAGACCTAGAGATTATCAAACTAAGTGAAGTAAGCCAGAGAAAGACAAATACCAGATGATATTGCTTATATGTAGAGTCTTAAAAAAAAAAAAGGATATAAATGAACTTATTTACAAAACAGAAATAGATTCACAGACATAGAAAACAAATTTATGGTTACCAAAGGGAAGGATGGAGAGGGATAAATTAGGAGTTTGAGGTTAAAATATATACACTATTATATATAAAATAGATAACCAATAAAGACCTACAGTATAACACAGGAAACTATACTGAATTTCTTGTAATAACCTATAATGAAAAAGAATGTAAAAATAATATATATATTTATATATGTATAACTGGATCACTTTACTGTATACCTGAAACTAGTGTTGTAAATAAACTATGTTTCAATAATAAAAAGAATAATGAAATTTTGCCATTTGCAGCAACATGGATGTACTTGGAGAGCCTTATGCTAAGTTTAATAAGTCAGACAGAAAAGGACAAATACTAGATAATATCACTTACATGTGGATTCTAAAAAATAGAGCAAACGAGTGAATATAACAAAAAAGAAGCAGACTCACAGATATAGAGAATAGAACTAGTGGTTCCCAGGGTGGAGTGGGCAATGTAGGAGGGTGGGAGTAGAAGGAGCAAACTATTGGATGTAAGATAGGCTACAAGAATATATTGTACAACATGGACAATTTAGTGAGTATCTTGTAATAACAATAAATGGAAAGTAGCCTTTAAAATTGCATAAAAAATTTTGAAAAAGAAAAGACTATATCTATAGGCTTTTATCTTCCCCTGATCTCTGAATATAAGGGGACAGGGTAGAGTTTAGGTAGCAGTGAAAAGATCTCTTTTTTTGTGTGTGTGAGTATTAGTATTAATATTGGAGGAGGAAATGGCAACCCACTCCAGTATTCTTGCCTGGAGAATCCCAGGGGCAGAGGAGCCTGGTGGGCTGCTGTCTATGGGGACACACAGATCAAACACAACTGATGCAACTTAGCAGTAATAGCAGCAGCAGCAACAGTATTAATATTACCCTAACAAATAGTCTATGTGATTTTTTGCATTTTGATAATTCATTAAGATAATGTTGTGGAATTGGGAGATTGGGATTGATAATACATATACACTACTGATATGTATAAATTAGATAACTAATGAGAACATGCTGTATAGCACAGGGAAATCTACTTAATGCAATGTAGTGATCTGAATGGGAAGAAAGTAAAAAAGGGCTGGGTTATATGTTTATGTGGAACTGATTCATTTTGCTGTACAGTAGGAAGTGACATGGCGTTATAAAGCAACTATACTCCAACAAAAATTAATTTAGAAAACAAAACAAAAATCCAAGAAACTTTTCTTATTATATAGACTCTCTCTAGCTCTGAATCCCATGGACAGAGGAGCCTGGTGGGCTACAATCCATTGGGTGTCACAGAATCAGACAAAACTGAAGTGACTTAGCATGCACGCATGCCAGAAAAAGATAACATTAAGTAAATATGTGTTGGTTATCAAGTATTTATTGAAAACACAACATATCCTATCTGCAGATCACTGCCTGAAATAAAGACACATTTGGGACTGTTTTGATCCCTACCTTCCCAAATTACATGGCAACACATCTAAGCACAACCCCAGAGAAATGAAGACATGGCCCAAATCTCCAAATGAAGGTTTCATAGGAATTTAGTTCAACCTGCTGATAGCATTCATAATACATAGTAGTTATTGTGACAGCAGTGACCCATGCTAACAAATGGCAAGTGTAAAGGGAGGATTAGGAAAGGAAAAGGATGCTTTGTCACAGGCTTGTTCAGTAATTCAATCTGGAGTCTTAATACTGATTTAGCTTTTCTGCCTCAGTTCCTCTGCTTGCTTTGCGTGCGTGCATGCCCAGTCGTGTCTGACTTTTTTGTGAACCCATGGACTGTAGCACATCAGGCTCCTCTGTCCATGGGATTATCCAGGCAAGAATCCTGGAGCAGGTTGCCAATTCCTCCTCCAGGATATCTTCCCAACTCAGGGATCGAACCCAAGTTTCCTGCATTGGCAGGTGGATTCTTTACTACTGAACCACCTGGGAAGCCCTCTGTGTTTCCTTTACAGTTAACTATTTTCCTAGAGTCCTTACTGGATTAGGAGTCAAAAATAATGAAGTAAAATGTTGGTTTTAAAAACATGATGCATAAAAGCAATTTTGACTTGATCACCTCACTCATCATAAAATATTTTTAAAACAATTTCATAATTTATTAATTGCTTTAAAAAATCCATGCCCTTCACCAAGAAACCTTTGTGTGATAAAAAATACATTAAAACATTTTAATATTTTAGCAACAACAAACTTCATTACAAAAACAAAGACTAAACACTGGTTAGGACTGTAAGCACAGGCCTGTCTAATTGGATAGGTATTCCGGGAACTCATTACTTGGTGCTCTGTTGATTGCTGCTCAGAATGCCAGGTCTCAATTTAAATCAGTTGGATAGAAAATCCTGTCATATGGTATCAAAACACTTGGCCACTTCTGATCTTCTGTAATTATTCAGTTCAGTTGCTCAGTTGTGTCTGACTCTTTGCGACCCCATGAATCGCAGCACGCCAGGCCTCCCTGTCCATCACCAACCCCTGGAGTTCACTCAGATTCACGTTCATCAAGTCAGTGATGCCATCCAGCCATCTCATCCTCTGTTGTCCCCTTCTCGTCCTGCCCCCAGTTCCTCCCAGCATTAAAGACTTTTCCAATGAGTCAACTCTTCGCATGAGGTAGCCAAAGTACTGGAGTTTCAGCATTAGCATCAGTCCTTCCAAAGAAATCCCAGGGTCGATCTCCTTCAGAATGGACTGGTTGGATCTCCTTGCAGTCCAAGGGACTCTCAAGAGTCTTCTCCGACAATACAGTTCAAAAGCATCAATTCTTCGGCGCTCAGCTTTCTTCACAGTCCAACTCTCACATCCATACATGACTACTGGAAAAACCATAGCCTTGACGAGACGGACCTTTGTTGGCAAAGTAATGTCTCTGCTTTTGAATATACTATCTAGGTTGGTCATAACTTTCCTTCCAAGGAGCAAGCATCTTTTAATTTCATGGCTGCAATCATCATCTGCAGTGATTTTGGAGCCCCAAAAAAGAAAGTCTGACACCGTTTCCCCAGCTATTTCCCATGAAGTGATGGGACCGGATGCCATGATCTTCATTTTCTAAATGTTGAGCTTTAAGCCAACTTTTTCACTCTCCACTTTCACTTTCATCAAGAGGCTTTTTAGTTCCTCTTCACTTTCTGCCATAAGGGTGGTGTCATCTGCATAGCTGAGGTGATTGATATTTCTCCCAGCAATCTTGATTCCAGCTTGTGCTTCTTCCAGCCCAGCATTTCTCATGATTTACTCTGCATATAAGTTAAATAAGCAGGGTGACAATATACACCCTTGACATACTCCTTTCCCAGTTCTGAACCAGTCCATTGTTCCCTGTCCAGTTCTAACTGTTGCCTTCTGACCTGCATATAGGTTGCTCAAGAGGCAGGTCAGGTGATCTGGTATTCCCATCTCTTTCAGAACTTTCCTCAGTTTATTGTGATCCATACAGTCAAAGGGTTTGGCATAGTCAATAAAGCAGAAATAGATGTTTTTCTGGAACTCTCTTGCTTTTTCAGTGATGCAGCGGATGTTGGCAATTTGATCTCTGGTTCCTCTGCCTTTTTTAAAACCAGTTTGAACATCTATCTGGAAGTTCACAGTTCATGTATTGCTGAAGTCTGGCTTGGAGAATTTTGAGCATTACTTTACTAGCATGTGAGATGAGTGCAATTGTGCAGTAGTTTGAGCATTCTTTGGCATTGCCTTTCTTTGGGATTGGAATGAAAACTGACCTTTTCCAGCCCTGTGCCCACTGCTGAGTTTTCCAAATTTGCTGGCACATTGAGGGCAACACTTTCACAGCATCATTTTTCAGGATTTGAAATAGCTCAACTGGAATGCCATCATCTCCCCTAGCTTTGTTCGCAGTGATGCTTTCTAAGTCCCACTTGACTTCACATTCCAGGATGTCTGGCTCTAGGTGAGTGATCACACCATCGTAATTATCTTGGTCATGAAGATCTTTTTGGTACAATTCTTCTGTGTATTCTTGCCACCTCTTCTTAATATCTTCTGCTTCTGTTAGGTCCATACCATTCTATCCTTTATTGAGCCCATCTTTGCATGAAATATTCCCTTGGCATCTCTAATTTTCTTGAAGAGATCTCTAGTCTTTCCCATTCTGTTGTTTTCCTCTATTTCTTTGCATTGATTGCTGAGGAAGGCTTTCTTTTCTCTTCTTGCTATTCTTTGGAACTCTGCATTCAAAGGGGTATGTCTTTCCTTTTCTCCTTTGCTTTTCGCTTCTCTTCTTTTCACAGCTATTTGTAAGGCCTCCTCAGACAGCCATTTTGCTTTTTTGCATTTCTTTTCCATGGGGATGGTCTTGATCCCTGTCTCCTGTACAATGTCACAAACCTCCGTCCATAGTTCATCAGGCACTCTATCTATCAGATCTAGTCCCTTAAATCTATTTCTCACTTCCACTGTATAGTCATAAGGGATTTGATTTAGGTCATACCTGAATGGTCTAGCGGTTTTTCCTACTTTCTTCAATTTAAGTCTGAATTTGGCAATAAGGAGTTCATGATCTGAGCCACAGTCAACTCCTGGTCTTGTTTTTGTTCACTGTATAGAGCTTTTCCATCTTTGTAAGTATTAGACTTTCATAATTAACTGAATTTTTTTTTAAAAAGCATACACTGTGGGTCATGAATAAAGCTAGGAATTTGTGAGTGGATCAAAGCAAATCCATCAATATTATTGGAACTGCAACTCAAAGTGTGAGTCCTGACAATGGTAGTCCAGTAACGTCATCCTGTATATGAGGATAATACAGCACCAAGAGCCCTCCCTCACATAGATGGGTATTCTATGTGAATCAAAAGATGATTCATCCATCTTTTGTCACTAGCCAGTTCAGTGGCCTTGGATGACTCACTCAACTTCCCTATATAAGGGCCCATTTGATAATCATATGTAAGTACTTTCAAAAGTTCTATAAAAATGTTCCCGTTGCCTATGGAAAATATGTCCGTTTATTATGGCCTACATACTTAGAAGTTTGCTAGGAATTCTGGACCAGAAGAAGACATGGAAAGTATAGGAAAAATAGCAAGGAAGCTGTAAAACAAGAAAACTCAGTAAAATCATGATTGTAGAGACCCAGAGACCTTGTGAAATTCTCCTTTAAAGTTTGTTAGATTTCTGTTAAGACACAAAAAAATCTTTAATTGAAGAAATAATACATGTCTTCATGGTGTCCACTATATGCTTGATATTTAGCAAAAGCTAGAGCTCAACTCTTGAGATAGCTAATTAGTTTTCTGTTTTACCTAGTATGTAGCACTGCAGAGATGACCTCCTAGAAGTGTAATTTCGAGGTTAACAAGACTAACATAAAAATTTTTAGCTCCTGCTCATTCTTGCTGGTGTTTCATAACCTCCAGTAGAACTTCAGTGTTCTATTTTAAGACTTTAATCTCTGGCAAAATTCAAATCCTCTCAAGATTTAGCATGCATGAGTTTCTGATGCATCCTGAGAAAAGTCTCTAAAGTAGGAAGAAAGAAAGAAGCTCTTTATTGAGAGTGTCTAATATAGAAGAAAGTGACCAGTGATCAGAATGGGGGAGTGATGTGACATCACTGAGAATTCCAAACTGGGGAGAAAAAATACAAAGTAATGACTACCTGATGAGAAAGGAAAATAGTATGATGGGAAAGGTGATATATGCAGGAATAAAAAATAGACTCAAAGACTCATTCCCTACTATGTAAAGTTTCCTAAAGCCCTCTGCCTTCATACTATAAAAAGAATAGCATTCTAAATATGGCTCTGTAACGTACATTTCTCAGTTTTGTCCCATTCCATGTTTTTTTCTGTTAAGAAAAGAAAGGAAAAGAAGTGGAGGTGGCAGAAGTTCAACCAAAACTATTAATTAGCCAGAAAGAAGAGAATATTATTCTATATTGAGCATAATGTTAAAAATACTAATTTACTGAATGCACACTTATCAATTGCTTATATACAAATGGGAAAGACAAGCAATAAACACATGCAAAAGTAAGTATATTAAATACTAATAAGATAGAAATGAGTGCTAGGAAGAAAAGTACAGAAGAGGGATAAGAAAGTTGAGGGAACTGGGGCATGATTGTTGTTGTTGGAGTTATTTTATATGGATTGACAGAGAGGGTTCTAAAATAAACTGATATTGGGGCCTAGGGTCAAACAAAGTAAGGGAAGGAGCTGTGTTGATAGGTGACTAAAGAGATTTCCAGTTAGAGAGAGCTGTAAAGTGCAAAGGCTCTGAGGCAAGTGTATGCTTAGTATGTTCAAAAAATGAAAATGAGGCCAGTATAAGTGGAGTGATGTGGTGGAAAATGGAAGTGAGAGTAAATGAGGTTCATGAAGCAATAGTGTCCTGGTCACTCATACCTTGAGGTAATTGTAATGACTTAGGCTTTACTTTAAATGGGATGGGAAATCATTGGAGGGTACTGAGTAGCAATTTGATGGCTTTGCTGGGCAAAGACTATGGAAAGATAGATGTGTGCCAAGAAACTTAGTGACTGATTTGGATTGGGATAAGGGTGGATCAATGGAGGTGGTAAGAATTGGTAAAAAAAAAAAAAAATTCACGTTTCATCACAAATTCATTCATTAAAACAAATATTAGTGACAGAAGTCATAGATCATGTTCCATGCTGGAGAGATAACAAACAGAACAAAGTCCATGCCTGCCAGCAGTAAACTCATGGCTTAATAGGGGCAAACAGGTGAACACATGCTTTTAATGCCTGGTAAGATAATTGAATCTAATAGACAGGAAGAATTATTAGTCTTGCTTAGAAAGTGGGAAACATCAGCAAAGACTATCCAGAAGGAAAGATTTATGAGTTGGGTAACGAAGGAGGAGCACATGTGGCAGGAGATAAAAGGAAGGAAAAGAGAAGGCCTTCCACATAAAGGGAACAGTATAGACAGAGGTGCAGAGACACAAATAGCATGGAATATTCAGGGACTGTGAATATGACAGTTGCATTTATTCAAGTCAGAGTGATAGTAGGTAAAGCCAGGGAGTAGTGGGGCAAGAAGGGAGATGATGAGAGAATTTGTGTAGCATGACAAAGCATTTGCATATGGTCAGCCAGATTATGGGGACTCACTGAAAGATCTTATGCAAGGAAGTAGAATCAGCTTTATATTCTGGAAATGTAAAATTTTCATTAATAGGAGCATTTCCTTTCAATTTTAATTATACAGTTACATTTCTGTAATAGAGCAGTATATAGCAAAACTATTGTATAACTTCTTCAAACATGATAATAAGCAATCATTTATTGAACAGTTACTCTGTCAGGTATGGGGCAGAGGGCATTGCTCACATTAATTCATTAGATTTTGACTAATGCCTGTTGAGGTAACTATTGTTATGACTCTCTTTCAGAGGTAGGAAAGCTAGTGCTTTGAGAGGTTTGGGAACTCATCCAAATTGATAGGTGTGAGCTGGGCTGGGCTTTCAGTCCAGTGTCACAGGCTCTCCTCTAACCCACTTCAGATACTGGTTTGATGTTCTTGAAAGGACAACAGAAGGTACTAGAAATAGGTCTCTTCTAAAGACTGATCTCATTAAGTTGACTCTCTTTATATTAGGCTAACCTAAATTATAATTTATTAATTTAATTATGTATGTTGCAAAGAATAGAAGGACATGAATAATGTTCTAGGAGCTGGGAATGAGTGAATTCAGTGTTAGAATGATTTATAGATAGAGTTGCTCGTAGGTTTAATTTCAGTTTTAATGATTCACTAAGGTAGAGAAAAGAAAGAAAAGCTAATTTCAAAATAATATTTAGACCTTAAGAACAAGTTATCATTTACAGTACCATATTTGAGACAAGATGCATCCTTCATAATACAGACAAGTTTTCACAATGTACCAGTCTCTTAAAATTTACTAGTGTATGTTGCTGTCTGATCTTTACTATAGTATATACTACAGTTAAATTATTTGTAAACTCATCCTGCTGTTGTATGTTATTCTTGAAGAGGTTAGCTCAGTCCTCTCAAGGTTTCAGCTGGTTCAGCAAATCTGTCCAAGGATCAAAATCTTCAGTACTCTAAAAAGGGAAAGTTTTTATCTGGCTCAATGCCCTGTGCTATTCAGACATCAGCAGTAGTTTGCTATGTCACTCCTCATTGGTCTGAGGTTAAAACTGCTTTTGTGGAGGTGGTTGGTTAGGATCTCTTGTAATTGTTCTCTTCTCTAGTATTATGGAGATAGAGCATATACACTCTCTTCCCTGCTTACTTTATCATGCTTCATATCCAACAGCACAGCAAACAACTGATTAGATGACCTAATTAAGTATGCCAGCATGAACTCACACACTTCTAGTATTTAAGATGTGTGATTCTTTGACTCTTCTCCTGTGGTCCAGCTTTTTATACATTTTTTTCCTTACATTTTCAGTATTTCCTTTTTGAGTGGATTTATTCGCTCTAAATACTTTGTTCAATAACTTTAAGGAAGAAGTGATAAAGTGGGTACCTAGGCTGTGAAAGTGAATTTAAGATGATCACTAAAGGAGGAAAAGAAAGATATATCCATATGAATGCAGAGTTCCAAAGAATAGCAATGAGAGATAAGAAAGCCTTCCCAAGTGAACAATGCAAAGAACTAGAGGAAAACAATAGAATGGGAAAGACTAGAGATCTCTTCAAGAAAATTAGAGATACCAAGGGAACGTTGCATGCAAAGATGGGTACAATCAAGGACAGAAATGGTATGGACCTAGAAGAAGCAGAAGATATTAAAAAGAGGTGGCAAGAACACACAGAAGAACTATACAAAAAAGATCTTAATGACCCAGGTAACTGTGATAGTGTGATCATTCACCTAGGACAAGACATCTTGGAGGGTGAAATTAAGTGGGCCTGAAGAAATATCACTATGAACAAAGATAGCGGAGGTGATGGAATTCCAGTTGAGCTATTTAAAATCTGAAAAGATGATGCTGTGAAAGTGTTGCCCTCAATATGCCAGCAAATTTGGAAAAGTCAGCAGTGGCCACAGGACTGCAAAAGGTCAGTTTACATTCCAATCCCAAGGAAAGGCAGTGCTAAAGAATGTTTAAGTTCAGTTCAGTTCAGTTGCTCAGTTGTGTCACACTATTTGTGACCCCATGGACTGCAGCACACCAGGCCTCCCTATCCATCACCAACTCCCAGAGTTTACCCAAATTCATGTCCATGAGTCAGTGATACCATCCAACCATCTCATGCTCTGTCATCTTCTCCTCCTGCCCTCATTCTTTCCCAGCATCAGGGTCTTTTCAAATGAATCAGCTCTTCACATCAGGTGGCCAAAGTATTGGAGTTTCAGCTTCAACATCAGTCCTTCCAATGAATACCAGGACTGATCTCCTTTAGGATAGACTGGTTAGATCTCCTTGCAGTCCAAGGGACTCTCAAGAGTCTTCTCCAACACCACAGTTCAAAAGCATCAATTCTTCAGCACTCAGACTTCTTTAAAGTCCAACTCTCATATCCATACATGACTACTGGAATAGCTTTGACTAGACAGAACTTTGTTGGCAAAGTAATGTCTCTGCTTTTTAATAAGCTGTCTAGGTTGGTCATACCTTTTCTTCCAAGGAGCAAGTGTCTTTTAATTTCATGGCAGCAGTCACCATTTGCAATAATTTTGGAGTCCCCCCCACCTCCCGCCAGTTAAAGTCAGCCACTCTTTCCACTGTTTCCCCATCTATTTCCCATGAAGTGATGGGACTGGATGCCATGATCTTAGTTTTCTGAATGTTGAGCTTAAAGCCAACTTTTTCACCATCCTCTTTCACTTTCATGAAGAGGCTCTTTAGTTCTTCTTCACTTTCTGCCATAAGGATGGTGTCATCTGCCTATCTGAGGTTATTGATATTTCTTCCAGCAAACTTGATTCCAGCTTGTGCTTCATCCAGCCCAGCATTTCTCATGATGTACTCTGCATATAAGTTAAAGAAGCAGGGTGACAATATACACCCTTGACATACTCCTTTCTCAATTCTGAACCAGTCCAATGTTCCATGTCCAGTTCTAACTGTTGCCTTCTGACCTGCATATAGGTTTTTCAAGAGGCAGGTCAGGTGGTCTGGTATTCCCATCTCTTTCAGAATTTTCCATAGTTTATTGTGATCCACACAGTCAAAGGGTTTGGCATAGTCAATAAAGCAGAAATAGATGTTTTTCTGGAACTCTCTTGCTTTTTCAATGATGCAGCGGATGTTGGCAATTTGATCTCTGGTTCCTCTGCCTTTTCTAAAACCAGCTTGAACATCTGAAAGTTCACGGTTCATGTATTGCTGAAGTCTGGCTTGGAGAATTTTGAGCATTGCTTTACTAGCGTGTGAGATGAGTGCAATTGTGCGGTAGTTTGAGCATTCTTTGGCGTTGCCTTTCTTCGAGATTGGAATGAAAACTGACATTTTCCAGTCCTGTGGCCACTGATGAGTTTTCCAAATTTGTTGGCATATTGAGTGCAGCACTTTTACAACATCATCTTTTAGGATTTGAAATAGCTCTACTAGAATCCTATCAGAGAAGGCAATGGCAACCCACTCCAGTACTCTTGCCATGGAAGTCCCATGGATGGAGGAGCCTGGTGGGCTGCAGTCCATGGGGTCACAAAGAGTCGGTTGTTACTGAGTGACTTCACCTTCACTTTTCACTTTCATACATTGGAGAAGGAAATGGCAACCCACTCCAGTGTTCTTGCCAGGGGAAATCCCAGGGATCGGGGAGCCTCGTGGGCTGCCGTCTATGGGGTCACACAGAGTCGGACACCACAGAAGCAACTTATCAGCAGAAGAATCCCATCTCTTCCACTAGCTTTGTTTGTAGTGATGCTTCCTAAGGACCACTTGACTTCACATTCCAGGATGTCTGGCTCTAAGTGAGTGATCACACCATCGTGGTTATCTGGGTCATGAAAATCATTTTTGTATAGTTCTTCTGTGTATTCTTGCCACCTCTTCTTAATATCTTCTGCTTCTGTTAGATCTATACCATTTCTGTCCTTTATTGAGCCCATCTTTGCATGAAATGTTCCCTTGGTAACTCTAATTTTCTTGAAGAGACCTCTAGTCTTTCCCATTCTATCATTTTCCTCTATTTCTTTGCAGTGATCACCTAAGAAGGGTTTCTTATCTCTCCTTGTTATTCTTTGGAACTCTGCGTTCAAATGGGTATATCTTTCCGTTTCTCCTTTGTTTTTTTGCTTGCCTTCTTTCATAGCTATTTGTAAGGCCTTGTCAGACAGCCATTTTGCTTTTTTGCATTTGTTTTTCTTGGGGATGGTCTTGCTCCCTGTCTCTTGTACAATGTTATGAACCTCCATCCATAATTCATCAGGCACTCTATCAGATCTAGTCCCTTAAGTCTATTTCTCACTTCCACTGTATAATCATAAGGGATTTGATTATACCTGAATGGTCTAGTATTTTCCCCACTTTCTTCCATTTAAGTCTGAATTTGGCAAGAATGTTCAAACTACTGCACAAATGTACTCATTTCACAATCTAGCAAGGTAATGGTAAAAATTCTCCAAGCTAAGCTTCAACAGTGCATAAACTGAGAACTTCCAGATGTTCAAGCTGGATTTATAAAAGGGAGAGGAACCAGAGAACAAATTGCCAACATTCATTGGATCATAGAAAAAGCAAGAGAGTTCCAGATAAACACCTGTTTCTGCTTCATTGAGTACACTAAAGCCTTTGACTGTGTGTATCACAACAAACTATGAAAATTCTTAAAGAGATGGGAACAACAGACCACCTTACCTTCCTCCTGAGAAACCTGTATGAAGGTCAAGAAGCAACAGTTAGAACTGGACATGGAACAATGGACTGGTTCCAAATAGGGAATGGAGTACGTCAAGGCTGTGTATTGTCACTCTGCTTATTTAACTTATATGCAGAGTACATCATTTGAAATATCTAGCTGGATGAAGCACAACCTGGAACCAAGATTGCCAGGAGAAATATCAATAACCTCAGATATGCAGAGACACCACCCTTATGGCAGAGAGTGAAGAGGAACTAAAGAGCCTCTTGATGACAGTGAAAGTGAAAAAGCTGGCTTAAAACTTAGTGTCCAAAAAAACAAAGATTATGGCATTTGGTTCCATCTCTTCATGGCAAATAGAGGGGGAAACAGTGGAAACAGTGATAGAGTTTATTTTCTTTGTCTCCAAAATCACTGCAGATAGTGACTGCAGCCATGAAATTAAAAAACACTTGCTCCTTTGAAGAAAAGCTATGACCAACCTAGACAGAATATTAAAAATAAAAGACATTAGTTTGCTGACAGTGGTCTGTATAATCAAAGCTAAGGTTTTTCTCATAGTCATGTGTGTATGTGAGACCATTCCTCATCAACTGAAGAATTAATGCTTTAGAACTGGGGTATGAGAGGAGACTCTTGAGAATACCTTAAACTGCAAGGAGATCAAACCAGTCAATCCTAAAGGAAATCAGTCATGACTATTGATTGGAAGGACTGATGCTGAAGCTCCAATACTTTGGCTACCTGATGCAAAGAGCTGACTCATTAGAAAAGAGCCTGATGCTGGGAAAGATTGAAGGCAGGAGAAGGGGACAACAGAGGATGAGATGGTTGGAGAGCATCACTGACTCAACAGACATGAGTTTGAGCAAGCTCTGGGAGGTGGTGAAGGACAGAAAAGCCTGGCGTGCTGCAGTCCATGGGGTCACAAGGAATCAGACATGACTGGGTGGCTGAACAACAAATTAACACAATACAAAAACCCATACTAATTCAAGGACATAACAAAATGCAGTATGCCAGAACAGTATCAGGGACACTGAGCACGTGAGTTCTTACAACTCAGAGCAGTTGAAGCAAGAAAGGGGCAGGAGGAAATAAATTTAGTAATTTTTTGACTTATCTTGATTACTATTAGAATGAGAGGAAAGAAAGCATAAGAGACTGAGTTAAGGTATACTGCGTAGAACAAAAAAAAAAAAAAGCTATGAACAACATTATATATATGCTGAACAGAAGGTATGTAGCAGTCTGGAGACTTGAATTAGGGTTTTGGTTCCATAGAAGATGCTGTTGATGCCCTACTCAATACTCTGTTACTGGACTGGTGCACTACCTGTCAATTTCAGAGTTGGATACACATAGCTCACAGCAGGCCTCCAAGTGATGGCCCACCTGGGAAGTTATTCATATTTCCTACCTCTAGGTAGCCTACATCCAATGACTAATGGATGCAAAACTCCAGCTACTTTGCCTGAGTTGGGATCAGTTCTGCAAAGTGCTTACTGCTCCAGCACCATCATGGATCAGGAGAAGGTTAGGCTTACTTGTGATTTATCCTTGCTGGGCTCTTTCCCTTTCCTGCATCCCTCATTCAGTTTCAAATATCTTCTGAGATCACTCCCTCAGTAAACTTCATTCATCCTGACACTTTGTCTAAGGCTTTGCTCCTCGGAAGGCCACCTGAATGTGGCTAGCTTACCAATTAGCTTTAGAGTATATAGCAGGTGCCTGATCTCTATTAGCCTTGGTGTTCTCACTAGTGAAATGAGAAGATTCATGATAACTTTGTTTCCTTCCAGCTCCAAAATTTTCTTTTCAGGGGAAGCAGAAGTATTGGGTCTTTTCTCTCAGCAATTTTTTTCTGATCCAGATATTCTGTGTATTCTGAGCACCTTTGATTTTTTAAGCAGACTGATAATAACTAAATTATCATTTAATTCTAATTTTCTTCCTTAGTTCTTTTCTTCTGCCTTTGAATGTACACCCTCTGGAGTGGAGAGGACCATATCTTAAAGCACTGTGATCATGAATGTATTGATAATTCCTTTTTCCTGGAGTTTGTCAATAACATTGGCCCTATTAGAAGGGAGGAGGCAAGGGATCTCATCTCAGCTGTTTTTTAACTCTGGAAAGTTATTGAAAAAACAATTCATGTGTTTTTTTTTTTTTTATCCTATATAATCATTAAATAATGCACAAATGGAAACACTCATGGAAAGCAGTATAGCTGTTGATCTGAATTAGCATCCATATAAAGGATCATAAAATATTAGAAGAATATTCTTAGAAGAATAGAAAACCCTCTGTATGATTCCCTGCCAAGTTCTATACTGTCTGGTTAAAATCAAACCACAAGAGGAAGGGGTTCAAGATGGTAGCATAGGAAGATGTTGAGCTCTCCTCTTCCACATACACAGTGAATCTACAACTACATATGGAGTAATTTTCTCTGAAGGGGACCTGAAAACTGGATGAACAGTTTCTTCAACAAAGGGTAAAAGGAGAGTATTGAGATGAATAGGAAAGAGAGAGATGGCCATGCCAAGGGAAAAAATAACACATCCCAGCTGTGGTAATCCACAATAGGAAGGATCACAAAGGTACGGTTATTATCCCCAATGAGTGAGAGATCTGACCTCTACATCAGATACCTCAACCCTTACATCCAGCATAGGAGAGAAGGATCCAGAAAGCACCTAGGTTTGAAAACTAATCGGGGATATGTATAAGAAACTATAGAACTATAGAAAATGTAAAACTTGCTCTTAAGGGGCTTATATGCAAACTCACTTGACTCAAAAGCTTGCTCAAAAACCCCAGATTGAAAACACCTGGACCCTCAGTGAAGAGGACCCATTTACTAATGTTGAAGCATCTGGCAGAGAGGCAGGAACTAGTTGACATTCTCCCTGGGGTAGAATTGGCAGAAACAGTTTTTGTGATATCAGTCTACCTTACTAGGGGTAGAGATATTATGTTAAGTGAAATAATTCAGATGAAGAAAGACAAATGCTTTATGATTTTACTCATACTCTTTTTAAATTCCACAATGAAATCTAAAAAGAGTAACAAAACAAAATCAACCAACAAAGAAAATAGCACAGAAACAATTTTGTAGATTCAGAAAAGAGATTATTGATTACCACAGGGGCAGAAGGGGAGAGAGGGTATGCAAAATGGGTGAAGGAGAGTCAACTGTATGGTGATAGATGTAACTAGACTGGTGGTGGTGACCACACTAGTGTATACAGATGTTAGACTACAAGCTGTATGCCTGAAACTTATATAATAAAAGAATAATAATGAATGAAATATAACCATGACTTAAGATACAATAAGTTCAGTTCAAATCCTTGTCAACCAGAGCCCATACTAATGAAAAGTATGAACATGTGTCAATGTATGACGTCACGTCTGATTTTAATAGCCTCCAAAAGAGAGTTTTGAGAGTAAAATTGTGATAGCTCCAAACACAGTCTGTGGCAATACAACTACTTTGATATCTAATGGGAAATTTGCAGAGATCTCTGGCATAGGGTGTTCAGAATATATAGTTTCTTTTTAGATAACAAGAATGAGACACAACTGTATACATCTGGCCCTCCGAAGTACTAGGGAATCATCTTTATAGGTGACTAATAATGGATACTGGAGTGGGTAGCCTTTCCCTTCTCCAGTGGATCTTCCCAACCCAATGATAGAACCCAGTCCCAGGGATTGAACCCAGGTCTCCTGCATTGCAGGTGGATTTTTTACCAGCTGGGTCACAAGGGAAGCCCAAACAAACAGGACCATCATATGATGCACTGACTGGGAATCAAACCTGGGTCTCCTGCATGGGAGGCGAGAATTCTACCACTGAACCACTAATGCCCCTATGGAGGGACCCTCCAAAACACACCTGAGGTCCTGAATAACAAGTGATGTCTGAGATGACTCAGTTGAATGGAACAGCAATTTCTTCAATCCTTAGGGACTTCCCTGGTAGCTCAGATGGTAAAGTGTTTGCCTACAATGTGGGAGACCCAGGTTCGATCCTGGGGTCGGGAAGATCCCCTGGAGAAGGAAATGGCAACACATTCCAGTATTCTTGCCTGGAAAATCCCACTGACTGAGGATCCTGGTAGGCTACAGTCCATGGGGTTGCAAAGAGTTGGACACGACTGAGCGACTTCATTTTCACTTAAGGCAATATAATAGACATAATACATACGTGCTTAAAAATAATACATGGTTTGTACATGCATACAAACTCCTCTTTGGGGTGGTAAATTAAAAATGTCTAAATTTCTTTGAAGCTTCATAGGCTTTAACAAGTAGAATATCTTATTGCCTCCTTGCAAGTCATGCATATTTACATATTTGATTCTTGTTAACTATTACTGCTGTAACTGCTTCTGGACTAAAAGCTTGATAAAATATGAATGTGCATATAGCATGTGATGATCTCTCTCTATTTTCCTTTCTTACCTATCCCCAATCCTCTTTCCACCTTATGCCTGAGACTGCAGAACTCTGTAGCAAAGTTACCAAGGCTCCTTGCCTTTAGAGTTCCAGGTGAAGTGGGTCAATAGGAGGCACTGATGGGTGTGAGAAGAGAGAGACTGGGCATTAATTTCCCCTGGTTCCTTTCCTTTGGGTCTCTAATCTGCAGAGGCTGCCTAACCTATAACTTGCGGTGAGCAACCCCTCTTTCATGGCTACAGCTTCTGTTTTTAGGCTTGTAACATCATTTCTCCCCTTACACTGAAGGTGGTGGCTTCTTACTGTTGTTAGCTTCTGGATATTCACTCCTGTATAAATACTCCTTTACATATGTACTCTTAGCAATCCTCCTTGAATGTGCTTGTTTCTTGTTAATGTGTGAATTATCCTTCTTTTTCATAATATTAATATATCAAACTAAAATCAGGAACTCTTAAGCTTTTTTCAAATGCCCATTTATAGAGACAGGGATCAAGATGAAGATCATAGAAGAGAGGAATAGTTTATCACAAGTAAATATGTTTGAGTAGAGAATCATTCTGCCCTTTTTACGAGGTACATTCCCTTGCTTGGCCAACCTTCCTACATCCTCACACTTTCTCCAATACACAGAGCAATCCTCTGCCTCAAGTCTTTGTATTTGCTGCTTTCTGTAGATATTCCTCTGAAATATCTGACATAAGTGTTTGATTTGCCTCTTCACTTCTTCAGGACAATGCCCCAAAGTCTTATTTTTATAGAGGCCTTCTTTGTTCATCTCAGTTAAAATCACAGCTCTTGACTCCATTGCTATACCCTACTTAATTTTAATTATCAGGCTTATTTCCAAGTGGCATTATTTATCTATGTGTTTATAGTCTGTCTCTTCTCACTAGAATATTTTTTCTATGATACTTTTTTAGCATCAGGATCTTCCCCAGTGGCTTAGCAGTAAAGAATCTGCCTGCAGTGTGGGAGCTGCAGGAGACATGAGTTCAGTCCCTGGGTTGGGGAGATCCCCTGGGTTGGGAAGATCCACTGAAATGGCAACCCACTTCAGTATTCTTGCCTGGATAATTCCATGGACAGAGGAACCTGGCAGGCTACAGTCTGTGAGGTTGCAAAGAGTCAGACATGGCTGAGCACATGCACACATTTTTAGCATCTAGCACAGTTTCTGGCATGTATTAGTAGCTCCATTTTTTTTTTTTTTTTTTTTGGCATGAGTGGATAAGCAGAAGACCGCCAGTGAAAGATCAAGTGAGCATCTATGAGTATGTTAGCGGCTCAGTTGTGTCCGACTCTTTGCAACCCCACAAACTGTAGCCCTCCAGACTTCTCTTTCCATGGAATTCTCCAGGCAAGAATACTGGAGTGGATTGCCATTCCCTTCTCCAGGAGATCTTCCTGATCCAGGGATCGAACCCTGGTCTCCTGCATCACAGGAAGACTCTTTACCTATACTCCTTTCAATATGGATACATCATAAGGACTAATTCATCTACAAGTTACTTAGAATTCTTTAAAAAGAGGAGACAGAAAACAAAACAAAACAAAACAAACTCAATTGCAATTAAAATTTCACCAGCATACATCATGGAAGCTCTTTTAACTTGTAGATGAAGTAAAACGTAGGTTAAGTTTTCAAGCAACTTAAAAATTATTATTTCATTATATTTCTATACATTCTTCTAAGTAAATATGAAGAACAACAGCCAAAATAATTCACTATCTCTAGTTCAGGGCTAACTTATACTGAGGGTAATGATATGAAGTATAGAGAGAAGGATAAACCTAGAATTCTGATTTTGACTAACAAGTAGAATTTCCTCTTTTCTCAATAATGTAAATAATTGGTGGATTTGGGGAAATTTGGAGGAGCTCAGAAACAGAAACCAGATGAAAATCATAGGGTGCTATAACTATAACACATGATGACTCCATCAGACAGATATGAGTCTACTTGATTTTTAAACATTCTGTGCAAGAGTCACCATTTTTAGAATTATTTTTTCCACTTAAGTGTTGAAGATTCTTGCTTCCAAAATGTTTTTCCTAACATTTGCCTACATTTCCTACAACACTCACTGCTCACTTCATCCTTTGTTCAGGAAGTGTTTGTAAAAACGTTGGTCACTATCCATGGTAAAGTAAATCTATCTAGTAAGATCTTTTATTTACCTTATTTACCTACATTTATCATTTAACCAAAATATAACCCATTGTACTTAGTGAGTATTCAAACAATCATTTGCTGAAAGTCGAGTTCACAGTTGTTTTCTCCTACAGTTCCTTTACTTTTGGTTTTAATGTCTCACTTTTAAACACATATGTTTTTATTTCAATCTCTGATCCACTTAAAATGCCCTGTCATTTTTTTTTCAAATTTGGTTGAAATTTAACAAGATTTGAGTACACTTACTATTCTCAAAGGCTTTAAACAGTGTTTCTTAAATCTAGTTGCACTTTTAGAATTACTTGCAAAGCTTTTACAAAAAGGATACTGATGTCCAGACCCCAAACCCCGAGAGACTGATTTAATTATATTTAAAAGTACATGGATATCAGCATTCTAAAAAATGTTCCCATGTTGTTTTTTTGTGCAATAAAGGACTGGTACCACTGCCTTAGAGGAATCAGATTTGTGGATTTATTTTTGCATTAACTTGCAGCAAATTTATTTAATCTGAAAGGACCCTGATAACGAGATGACCTAGTCAGCAGACAGCATTACAGATGGCCGGATGCTTGTCTACCTATCTTAAGTCTCTGTATGTCATATGGATGCCGTCTTATGTTATCACCCAACAAGGAGGATTAGCTGGGAAAAATATGAACATATTTATCTCTATCAGAGTGCGGGGAATCACACAATTGCTGAAGTTTATCTTTGACATCTGAAGAATAGGTCACACAGTTTTAAGCCAGCCTTCCTGCAGAGATGGAAACATCCGACAAACTGCTTATGTGATGTATCCATAATAATTTAACATACTGTGCTTTTCTCCACTTTTTTGTTCATTTGCTCTGCCAAGCATGAACAGTGACAAAGAAAGACAAACTGTTAGCTTTTAAATATTACAATGCATCCCTGTCTTTATCGTCTATTTTCTTTCTATTCATCTCACTTCCTTTCTTTTCTCCATTCTACCTCATATCTTTCCCTCCTCCACCTTAAGGAGCCAATATGATAATAAGGGTCATTTTTAAATAATAATTTTTAATAAGCAAGTGACACTGTGATAAATTCCTCCATATGATGTATGTAGTGGCACACTGCCTTACTCAAATGATTAATTAAAATTGATCATAAAAGAATGCTAATTTACTGAGACCTCTTTAATACCTCAGAATCCTCTATTATAAGGGCAAAATCACAATGATGTGCAGCAGCAGAGACATTAGTCTTTGAGTGAGAAATTCTTTGAGTTATGGACAGCTACAGGCTTCTCTGAAGTATGGTGCTTTTAAAGCAAGTAACGAGTGTTCTTTGGGAACCCCCTGACAGATTTCATAGGATTTGTTTCCTTTTCTTTTGGGAAATATGGCAAATATATCTAAGGGAAATGGGGAGACATAAAAATGTATCATTCTAATTATGTCTCTATGCATAGAAGATTTATTCTAGTTCTTTGAAAATTTGAGTGTATATTCCTGGTGTTATTTAACAATTACGTGACACTATATAAAATGAGACTGTCTTAAAATGGATCCCAGGAGACAAGGGAAAAATTTCTGAGGATAGGATTTCAGGCTCTGTAGATCTCATCCTTACCTGTGATCAACCGCATTGTTCTAAACAGGTGATTAGAATTCAGCCATTAACAATGTCCAGGAATAAAAACCACAAAGTGATTGCTGTAAAAATAGAAAAAGAAGGGAAAAGAAAAGTAAATATAAAGAAATGTAAACTGTTGAGAGTAAGGATTTAAATCTGGCTGTATTTTCTTAGCTCTCATGTCAGGTAAAAGAAAATATACTTTGGCCAAAATATTTTGGCCACCTGATATGAAGAGCTGACTCATTGGAAAAGACCCTGATGCTGGGAAAGATTGAGGGCAAGAGGAGAAGGGGACAACAGAGGATGAGATGGTTGGATGGCATCACCAACTCAATGGTCCTGAGTTTGAACAAGCTCCAGGAATAGGTGATGGACAGGGAAGCCTGAAATGCTGCAGTCCATGGGGTCACAAAGAGTCAGACATGACTTAGTGACTGAAAAACAACAATATCAGGTATTTTAAATATAAATAAATAGAAGGGGGTAATGCTAGTGTTATTAATTTATATGGAGGAGAGAAGGCTAGAACTTCATGACCTTTAGGCTGTGCTTCCTAGGTGAGACAAAAAGTTACAGTAAATTCAGGGTAGAAAATCAGTTTTACTGATTATTAGGCAAGTCAGTCTGAAGGGATGATCTAGTGTTCTGTTTATATACGCCCTGAAGATATGACACAGAGACAAAGAATAATCAAGGACTTTTCTGTTTCGGCTACATAATATCATAATCATCATCAAGCATTAATTGATGTTTGGGTGCAGTAGTAATCACTAGTGTTCTGAACAATAATGAAGAGGTATTAGACATATCAGAAGAACAATGTAAATAGAAGGTTGAAAACTTATCTTCTAGTTGAAAGAAACAAATACTCAAAAAAAAAAAAAAAAAAAGAATAGTGCTGTAAGGTTCCCAGAATTCTGTGTAGTGTCACTGGATTTATAGACAAATCTAGGACATATTTGAATTAGAGTTAAACAAAATGACTAAGTCTGTAAGTAAAAACTACCTTGCCTTCTATGCCCAAATCACCTCTTGGTTCACATTTTACAAGAAGGAAGGCATAATATACACTTTAAAGTGCATGAGGTCATTGGAAATTACACATGAAGTAATTGAAAATTGCATTTTCACATAATTGTGATTTGGAGAAAAAAGGGACTCATGCTTTTGCTGGAGCACAGAGCAATTGAAAGATGAACATAGGAGCATTTTCACTTGAAAAATCTGGGAAAGTAATGTCTTTGAAAGTGTAAATGAATATTCCTAGAAACAGAAACACAATCCTAGGGATAATTTGTTGCTTTTGTTGAGTCACTAAGTCGTGTCCAACTCTTTGCGACCGCGTGGACTGCAGCATGCCAGGCTCCCTCATCTATCACTATCTCCTGGAGTTTGCTTAAATTCATGTCCATTGGGTCCGCGATGCTATCTAACCATTTCATTATTTGTCACTCCCTTCTCCTTTTGCTTTCAGTCTGTACCAGCATGAGTGACTCTTTGCCAACTCTTTTCCAATGAGTTGGCTGTTCACATCAAGTGGTCAAAGTGTTGGAGCTTCAGCTTCAGCAGCTGTCCTTCCAATGAATATTCAGGGTTGATTTCCTTTAGGATTGACTCGTTTGATCTCCTCGTAGTCCAAGGGACTCTTAAGAGTCTTCTCTGCACCACAGTTTACAAGGATCAGTTCTTTAGCACACAACCTTCTTTATGAGCCGGCTCACATCTGTACATGACTACTGGAAAAACCATAGCTTTGATGATATGGACCTTTGTCAGGAACATGATGTCTCTGCTTTTTTAATATGCTCGATAGATTTGTCATAGTTTTCTTTCAGGGAACAAGCACCTTTTTATTTCATGGCTGCAGTCACTATCCACAGTGATTTTGGAGCCCCCCAAAATAAAATCTGTCACTATTTCCACTTCTTCCCCCTCTTTTTGCCATGCAGTAATGGAACCAGATGCCGTGATCTTAGTCTTCTGGAATATTGAGTTTCATGCCAGCTTTTTCACTCTCCTCTTTCACCCTCATCAAGAGGCTCTTTGTTTTTTTTTTTTTTTTTTTTTTTTTTGCTTTCTGCCAGTAGAGTGGTATCATCTGTATATCTGAGGTTGTTATATTTCTCCCAGCAATTGTGATCCCAGCTTGTGATTCATGCAGCCCAGCATGTCACATGATGTATCAGTGCTCTCCATAGAAGTTAAATAAGCGTGTTGATACAGTCTTGGTGTACTCCTTTTCTGATTTTGAACCAGTCAGTTTTTCCATGTCCAGTTCTAACTGTTACTTCTTGACTTGCATACAGGTTTTTAAGGAGACAGGTAAGTTGGCCTGGTATTTCCTTTCTTTAAGAATTTTCCAGTGTCTTTTGATCCACACAGTCAAAGACTTTTGTGTAATCAGTGAAGCAGAATTAGATGTTTTTGTGGAATTCCTTTGCTTTTCTATGATCCAGCAGATGTTAGCCCTTTGATCTCTGGTTCCTCTGCCTTTTCTAAACCCAGTTTGTACATCTGAAAGTTCTTTGTTCACACACTGTTGAAGCCTAGCTGGAAGGATTTTGAGCATTACCTTGCTAGTATGTGAAATGAACACAATTGTACTGTAGTGTGAACATTCTTAGGCATCGCCCTTCTTTGGGACTGGAATGAAAACTGACCTTTTCCAGTCCTGTGACCACTGAAGACTTTTCCAAATTTGCTGACATATTGAGTGCAGCACTTTAACAGTATCATCTTTTAGGATTCTAAGTAGCTCAGCTGGAATTCCATCACCTCCACTAGCTTTTTGAGATAATTAATATTTATTGAATCATTATTATGTGCAGGGCGGTGTTGTTTTAAGAACTTTATGTAAATTGACTGGTTTAATCCACTTTGCAATCCTGTGTGATAAATATATACTGTTATAATCACCATTGTACAGGAGAACTAAGCCAGAGATTAAGTAACTAAACCAAGGTCACAGAGCTGGTAAATGGCACAGCTATCATTGGAACCTGAGAATTTGGGGTTCAGATTCTGTATACAAAAATCATCACACTAGAGTACCTAGATATATTAGGATGATTTTTAAAAATCTTCCTTGCCTTTGGACAGGATTTTATCATAACCTTAAAAAGTTACTTTTCATTATGTGAATTTCATATAATTAAAAGTTCAGTGACTGCAGTGAAAAGCTGAACCTATGTCAAAAAGCAAGAAGAGATGACCATCAGACATCAGTGGGCAAACTTGTTCTGGAAGCCTTTGGAGGAAGGGGGATGGGTGAAGGAGAGGAGAACTAAGGGCACACAGCCTGCCTGAAATTTCCTGAACTCTTAATACCAGGTTGAGTCATAGTGGGAGTGTCAAGCAGAATGAGAAAAGAAGTTTGATATATTGATATATCTATGGAAAAATGCTTCTTTGTTTAAGCTATCTGAGGCAGCAGGGCCCTCAGACCACTTAGGTGATAGATACAATTCAAGGACCAACACATGGCTGAAGAAATTGAAGCCAGTATTTTGCTTTTGATATGTTAATTCATTATATTAGAATGAGATTTCTTCCAGGCTATGATCTAATCTAAGAGATCAGAGTAGGGGTTCTCATGCTCAGTACTATCATGAAACAAACCATTGTATCATATATAGAGAGATACTAAAGTGTGAATTCATGGTGTACATCTCTTAATATATCTAGTCAGTGCTCTCAAATAGTTGGTGGGGAATCTGCTGTAATTTGTCCTGAATAAGAGCCTCTAAAACCCTCTAGCGAGGAGATAATACAGTTCCCCTTATCGTGTAAGTTTAAGAAGTCAAAGGTTCTCTGTATCACTCAACTAGTAACCCTTTTTATAACAAATGTTTTGTAATGCTCCTTTTCAAGATTAAATTGTAGATATATATCCTATGTATAGGGGCTTCCCTGGTGGCTTAGTGGTAACGAATCTGCCTGCCAATACAGGAGACACAGATTCAATCCCTGGATCGGGAAGATTGCCTGGAGAAGGGAATGACAACCCACTTCAGTATTCTTGCCTGGAGAATCCCGTGGACAGAGGAGTCTGGCGGTCCATGGGGTCACAAAGAGTCAGACATGACTGAATGACTAAATGACAATGAAAATATCCTATGTATAATATTAAAAATCAATATAATGACCTGTTTTATTATAAAAGAAAAATAAATGAAATAAGGTGTACTTTAATATGAAAGTAGTCATGACCACATAAGTGGTGGGATGCTTGCATCTCTACATGGGATTCCAGAAATGTGACTGTTTTAAATGCAGATTGAGGCAGGTATGTTGAAATGGTTATATTAGTGACTCAAATGTCACAAGTAACATTGCTGTCAGAGATATGGTTTTATGAAATTATGGCTAAAATTCAGATCAAGCAAAATAAAATTTTCCCACAATTTTCTTAGTACTGGCATTCCTGGAAAAATCCCTAGAGGGAAAACCATGTAAAATACACTACGCTTATTGTAAAATTTACTTAGAATCCAAAGACTCAGGTTATAAACAGACTTTTTCTGGTTACTGTGTAAGTGACCAGCGGGATATTTTTGGAAGTCATGTGGAATGTCGAACAATGTTTGGTCAGTATACCACACTATGTACTATAGAACACACATTTTTGGCTCTCTCTCATGAAAAACAAGTGGTGCCCAGCATTATTATGACAACTCAAAATATCCCACACTTAGTACCACCATCCTGAGAACCATTGGTCTGGCTCACACTTGCTTCAGTGGAATTTAAGTCTTTTATTTATTTTATTTCAAAGTGGAAATAGCATAGTTATTTATCTGCTCTCATGTACCAGTGACTGCAGACTGTATGTACTGCACATGAAGGTTATTGTTTAAGTCTTCTTTAACCCTATGAAATGCCAGGGAAGACATTAAATAAGACATCTCTCTGTGAAACTGAAGTTGCTTTATGAATGATTCAGTTATGGCAACAGTGAAATTCAGTTCTTAGAAAGAAAGTGTTCTTTAGTCAAAGTAAATTCCGGAAGGGAAAAAAAGAAAAAAAGCCACAGAAACCATCATGGTCATTTTGAAGGGCAAATAAATCTAAACCATGGATTTTATCCAGTACATAAATGCAAAGCAGTTTTTCAGAGGGTCAGAAGCTCTTACACAAGATTATATAGTCAAGTTCAGTTAGCATGAATCCAGCCACAAAAATCAATGTATACATAAGTCCTGTCATAATGACCCATGCATAAATCTCACTGTCCTGTCATAATAACCCACCCATAAATCTCATTAAGTGCCAGACATTGCCAGACATATTGATAAATCCACCAAGTGCTAATGCTATCTGACTTTTTCACAGATAAGATGCCACATGTTTTGTGGCATTCATAGATTCTTTTAGACAGGAATAAATTCTTAAAGGAAAAGAGGATAAGGAAATGAAGAGAAAGTTTATGCTGTTAAATATATTGAGATTTCTTTTTTTCTGCATTGTTTGAGAAAATCACCAACTTAGTAACCTTGTATTTTGTCAAAGGATTTGACATCCATGAAAACAGAGAATGAGCAGAGCCTGACGAATTATAATCCATGGGGTCACAAAAGACTTGGACGCGACTTAGCTGCTAAACCACCACTACCACCATGGGATAGCACGGAGCCTGCACATTCCAGTGACTACATTGATAGATTATCAAGACAGTGCCCAGATGGTTAGACAGAAACAAGACAGCCTTTCATGCTTTTTAACTTGGCAAGCATTGCTGTTATTAAGAACTCTCCGAGCATAGGTAAGATTCTTGAAAGATTTAAAATGCAAATAGATCTCCCTCAATATGTCATAAATCAACACAGAGTGGCCATATATATTAATGTTTACTAAATGTAGTATGTCTCCAGATTCATGAATCTTGTATTATTTTTGTCACCACAGTGATAACCATTCAAAAAAGTGAACCTTTTGTACAACAATGTGTGTATGCTTAACTCTTCTGAACTGTTAATAAAATGTATTAGAATTTTTAAAAGTGAATCTCTGAAGTCAAAACTCTGCACATCTGAATAATTAGCCCTGTGTGGTACACTTTAATTATTGCAAAGGATATTGTCCCTGTGAGTGCAGGGAAGTGATGTCTTTTGTTCAGATATATCCACAGAATCTAGAGCTTGCCTTTCACAACAGGAGTCCATAAAACTTATTGAAAAAATATTGAATTTATTATTAAATATTAGTTGCTTGTAAGAACCCTCGTGTCTAAATGTATAATACAATCAGTAATAAAATATACTTGTTGTTGGAATCAAGTCAGATAATATATGTGAAAGTAGTTTATCAACTCTATCTGAATTATTATTACTGTTACATTGTTTGGTAATAGTATTTACCTTTTACAATAAACTTCCAGGTATTAATCAATAAATGAATAAAACCCAAAAGAGTACCTGACTTCTCAGTAATACAATGCATTTCCTGAAACACTCTCTTCTTTTATTTGCATAATGTCTAGTGTCCCATATTTCATTAGCTACTCAATCTCTTGTTTAGTTTTACTTTTTGCCCTGAAACTTGTGAGATCCTCTTTTCTTCTTTCTTTACACTTTTTATTTTGGTAATACTGCTCGTTACTATCACTCTATATATCATCTATGGACTGAGAACCCTTCAGTTATGCTCATTTCAAATGTATCCTCATATACATATTTAACTGCCCACTTGACATTTTGAAAAGACTATTTCACAAGCATCTCAAAATCTGTGACTCTGACTGAATTTCACTCTCAAACACCCCTTTTCACTTTAAATTTCATTCTGCTTTCAAACTTCCCCAACTCAGTAGATGTGAAGAATACCCCCTCAGTTACTTAAGCCAGAAATCTGGGCAGCATCCATAATTTACTTTTCTTAATCCTTTGCATTACCCAAGCCAATTCATAAACAGATTTTTTCAAGTCTATCTTTAAAATCTACCTCAGATCTCTGTTTCTCTCTGTCTTCATTGCAAGCACTCTGGTACAATATACCCTCTCTTCTTCCTTGGAGGACAGCAATAGTGTCCAATTGGACTTCCTTATTTCATAGTCTATTTAGTTGCCAAGAGGAACAATTTAAAGTTAAATTATTTTAGTACTCCTTTATGTTTTTTCATTGTAGTTAGGATGTAATTTAAACTCCATGATACATCTTATATGGTTATGATGATCCGACTGCAATCTATATTTTTTCTAAATTAATTAATTTATTTTAATTGGAGGCTAATTATTTTACAGTATTGTAGTGGTTTTTGCCATACATTCACATGAATCAGCCAGGTGTATACATATGTCCCTGATCCGAACCCCCCTCCAACCTCTCCCCCATCCCATCCCTTAGGGTCATCCCAGTGCACCGGCCCTGAGCACCCTGTCTCATGCATCAAACCTGGACTGGTGATCTATTTCACATATGTTAATATACATGTTTCAATGCTATTCTTTCAAATCATCTGGGCTTTCTATTTTGTTGCATCCCATCAAATCACCCTTGCCTTCTCCCACAGAGTCCAAAAGTTTGTACTTTACATGTGTCTCTTTTGCTGTCTTGCATATAGGGTCATCGTTACCATCTTTCTAAATTCCATATATATGCATTAATATACTGTATTGGTGTTTTTCTTTCTGACTTCACTCCGTATAATAGGCTCCAGTTTCATTCACCACATTAGAACTGATTCAAATGCGTTCTTTTAAATAGCTGAGTCTATTCCATTGTGTATATGTACCACAGCTTTCTTGTCCATCGTCTGCTGATGGACATCTAGGTTGCTTCCATGTCCTAGCTATTGTAAACAGTACTGCGATGAACATTGGGGTACATGTGTCTCTTTCAATTCTGGTTTCCTCAGTGTGTATGTCCAGCAGTGGAATTGCTGGGTCGTATGGCAGTTCTATTTCCAGTTTTTTAAGGAATCTCCACACTGTTCTCCAATGTGGCTGGCCTAGTTTGTATTCCCACCAACAGTGTAAGAGGGTTCCCTTTTCTCCACACCCTCTCCAGCATTTATTGTTTGTAGACTTTTTGATAACAGCCATTCTGACCGGCGTGAAATGGTACCTCATTGTGGTTTTGATTTGCATTTCTCTGATAATGAGTGATAGTGAGCATCTTTTCATGTGTTTGTTAGCCATCTGTGTGTCTTCTTTGGAGAAAGGTCTGTTTTGTTCTTTGGCCCATTTTTTGATTGGGTCTTTTATTTTTCCAAAATTGAGCTGCATGGGCTGCTTGAATATTTTTGAGATTAATTATTTGTCAATTGCTTTGTTTGCTATTATTTTCTCCCATTCTGAAGGCTGTCTTTTCACCTTGCTTACAGTATCCTTCGTTGTGAAAAAGCTTTTAAGTTTAATTGGGTCCCACTTGTTTATTTTTGCTTTTATTTCCATTAGTCTGGGAGGTGGTTCATAGAGGATCCTGCTGTGACTTATTTCAGAGAATGTTTTGCCTATGTTTTTCTCTAGGAGTTTCATAGTTTCTGGTCTTACATTTAGATCTTTAATCCATTTTGAGTTTATTTTTGTGTATGGTGTTAGAAAGTGTTCTAGTTTCATTCTTTTACAAGTGGTTGACCAGTTTTCCCAGCACCACTTGTTGAAGAGATTGTCTTTTCTCCATTGTATACTCTTGCCTCCTTTGTTAAAGATAAGGTGTCCATAGGTGTGTGGGTTTATCTCTGGGCTTTCTATTTTGTTGCATTGACCTACATTTCTGTCTTTGTGCCAGTACCATACTGTCTTGATGACTGTGGCTTTGTACTGCAGTCTGAAGTCAGGCAGGTTGATTTTCTCCAATTCCATTCTTCTTTCTCAAGATTGCTTCGGCTATTTGAGGTTTTTTGTATTTCCATACAAATTGTGAAATTATTTGTTCTAGTTCTCTGAATAATACAATTGGTAGCTTGATAGGGATTGCATTGAATCTATAGATTGCTTTGGGTTGTATCCTCATTTTCACTATAATGATTCTTCCAATTCATGAGCATGGTATATTTCTCCATCTATTTGTGTCATCTTTGATTTCTTTCATCAGTGTTTTATAGTTTCCTATATATAGTTCTTCTGTTTCTTTATGTAGATTTATTCCTAAGTATTTTCTTTAATTTCTCTTTCTGTTTTCTCATTCTTAGTGTATAGGAATGCAAGGCATTTCTGTGTGTTAATTTTATATCCTGCAACTTTACTATATTTATTGATTAGCTCTAGTAATTTTCTGATGGAGTCTTTAGGGTTTTCTATGTAGAGGATCATGTCATCTGCAAACAGTAGGAGTTTTACTTCCTCTTTTCCAATCTGGATTCCTTTTGTTTCTTTTTCTTTTCTGATTGCTGTGACTAAAACTTCCAAAACTCTGTTTAATAGTAGTGATGAGAGTGAGCACCCTTGTCTTGTTCCTGGCTTTAGGGGAAAGGCTTTCAATATTTTACCATTGAGTATAATGTTTGCTGTGCATTTATTATATATGGATTTTATTGTGTTGAGGTATGTTCCTTCTCTGCTTGCTTTCTGGAGGGTTTTTTTCATAAAGGTTGAATTTTTGTCAAAGGCTTTCTCTGCATCTGTTGAGATAATCATATAGTATTTATCCTTCAATTCATTAATATAATATATCACATTGATTGATTTGTGAATATTGAAGAATCCTTGCATCCCTGTGATAAAGCCCACCTGGTCTTGTGTATGATATTTTTAATATGTTGTTGGATTCTGTTTGCTACAATTTTGTTGAGGATTTTTGCCTCTATGTTCATCAGTGATATTGGCCTGTAGTTTTCTTTTTTTGTGGCATCTTTGTCTAGTTTTGGGATTAGGGTGATGGTGGCCTCATAGAATGAGTTTAGCAGTTTACCTTCCACTGCAATTTTCTGGAAGAGTTTGAGTAGGATAGGTGTTAACTCTTCTCAAAATTTTTGGTAAAATTCAGCTGTGAAGCCATTTGGTCCTGGGCTTTGTTAGTTGGAAGATTTTTGATTAAAGTTTCAATTTCTGTGCTTGTGTTGGGTCTGTTAAGATTTTCTTTTTCCTCCTGGTTCAGTTTTGGAGGGTTATACTTTTCTAACAATTCATTCATTTCTTCTAAGTTGTCCACTTTATTGGCATATAGTTGCTGATAGTAGTCTCTTATGATCCGTTGTATTTCTGTGTTGTCTGTTGTGATTTCTCCATTTTCATTTCTAATTCTGTTGATTTGATTCTTCTCCCTTTTTTTCTTGATGAGTCTGGCTAATGGTTTGTCTATTTTATTTATCTTCTCAAAGAACCAGCTTTTAGTTTTTTTTTTTATTTTTGCTATAGTCTCTTTTCTTTCCCTTTCATTTATTTCTGCCCTAATTTTTATGATTTATTTCCTTCTACTAACCCTGGGGTTCTTCATTTCTTCTTTTTCTATTGCTTTAGGAGTAAAGTTAGCTTATTTATTTGATTTTTCTCTTGTTTCTTGAGGGAAGTCTGCACTGCTATGAACCTTCCCCTTAGCACTGCTTTTACTGAATTCCATAGGTTTTGGGTTGTCGTGTTTTCATTTTCATTCATTTATATGCATATTTTTATTTCTTTTCTGATTTTTTCTGTGATTTGTTGGTTATTCAAAAGTGTGTTGTTTAGCCTCCATATGTTTGTATTTTTAATATTTTTTTTTTCTCCTGTAGTTGACATATAATCTTACCACATTTTGATAAGAAAAGATGCTTGAAATGATTTCAGTTTTTTTGAATTTACCAAGGGTAGATTTATGGCCCAGGGTGTGATCTATTCTAGAGAATGTTCCATGTGTACTTGAGAAAAAGGTGAAATTCATTGTTTTGGGGAGAAATATCCTATAGATATCAATTAGGTCTAACTGGTCCATTGCATCATTTAAAGTTTGTGTTTCCTTGCTAATTTTCTGTTTAATTAATCTATCCATTGTGTGAGTGGGGTATTAAAGTCTCCCACTATTATTGTATTACTGTTAATTTCACCTTTCATACTTGTTAGCATTTGCCTTACATATTGTGGTGCTCCTATGTTGGGTGCATATATATTTATAATTGTTATATCTTCTTGGATTGCTCCTTTGATCATTATATAGTGTCCTTCTTTGTCTCTTTTCACGGCCTTTATTTCAAAGTCTATTTTATCTCATATGAGTATTGCTACTCCTGCTTTGTTTTGGTCTACATTTGCATGAAATATCTTTTTCCAACCCTTTACTTTCAGTATGTATGTGTCCCTTGTTTTGAGGTGGGTCTCTTGTAGACAGCATAGATAGGGGTCTTGTTTTTGTATCCATTCAGCCAGTCTTTGTCTTTTGGTTGGGGCATTCAACCCATTTACATTTAAGGTAATTATTGATAAGTATGATCCTGTTGCCATTTACTTTGTTGTTTTGGGTTTGAGTTTATAAACCTTTTCTGTGTTTGCTATCTAGAGATGATCCTTTAGCATTTGTTGAAGAAATGGTTTGGTGGTGCTGAATTATCTCAGCTTTTGCTTGTCTGTAAAGCTTTTGATTTCTCCTTCATATCTGAATGAGACAGTATTTCCAGATATATTGCTGGATATAGTAATCTGGGTTGTACGCTTTTCTATTTAATCCTTTAAGTATGTTCTGCCATTGCCTTCTGTCCTGCAGAGTTTCTATTGAAAGATCCCCTGTTATCCTTATGGGGATCCACATGTGTGTAATTTGTAGCTTTTCCCCTGTTGCTTTTAATATTTGCTGTTTGTGTTTGGTCTTCATTAACTTGATTAATATGTGTCTTGGGGTGTTTCATCTTGGGTTTATCCCATTTGGGACTCTCTGGGTTTCTTGGACTTGGGTGATTATTTCCTTCCCCATTTTAGGGAAGTTTTCAACTATTATCCCCTCAAGTATTTTCTCATGCCCTTTCTTTTTCTCTTCTTCTTCTGGGAGTCTTATGATTTGAATATTGGGGCACTTAACATTGTCCCAGATGTCTCTGAGGTTGTACTCATTTCTTTTCATTCTTTTTTTCCTTTCTGCTTCATTTATTTCCACCATTCTATCTTCCACCTCACTTATCCTATCTTCTGCCTCAGTTATTCTATTGTTGGTTCCCTTCAGATTGCTTTTGATCTCAGTTATTGCATTATTCATTATTGATTGACTTTTAAAATTTCTTCTAGGTCCTTGTTAAACATTTCTTGCATCTTCTCAATCCTTGTCTCTAGTCTGTTTATCTGTAACTCCATTTTGTTTCCAAGATTTTGGATCATTTTTACTAACATTATTCTGAATTCTTTGTCAGGGAGACTTCCTATCTCCTCTTCTTTTGTTTGGTTTGGTGAGCATTTATCATGTTCCTTTACTTGCTGAATATTTCTCTGCCTTTTCATTTTGTTTAGATTGCTGTGTTTGGGGTGGCCTTTCTGTATGCTAGAAGTTTGTGGTTCCTGTTTATTGTGGAGGTTCCTCCCTGTGGGTGGGGTTGGACTAGTGGCTTGTCAAGGTTTCCTGGTTAGGGAAGCTTGTATCAGTGTTTTGGTGGGTGGAGCTGGATCTTTTCTCTCTGGAGCACAATGAAGTGTCCAGTAGTGAATTTTGAGGTGTCTATGGGTTTGGTGTGACTTTGGGTGTATTTTAATGCTCAGGGGTACGTTCCTGTGTTCTTGGAGAATTAGTGTGGTATGTCTTGGTCTGGAACTTGTTGGCTCTTGGGTGGAGCTTAGTTTCAGCGTAGGAATGAAGGCTTTTCATTGAACTCTTGTCGATTAATGTTCCCTGGAGTCAGGAGTTTTCTGGTGTTCTCGAGTTTTGGATTTAAGCCTCCTGCCTCTGAATTTCAGTCTTATTTTTACAGTAGCCTTGAGACTTCTTCATCCATATAACACAGATGATAAAACTTCTAGGTTATTGGTGAAAAGATTCTCCACAGTGAGGGACATTCGGAGAGGTTCACAGAGTTATGTGGAGAAGAGAAGAGGGAGGAGGGAGCTAGAGGTGACCAGGAGGAGAAGAGGGGGAGTCAGAAGAGGAGAGAGCAATCTAGCCAGTAATCACACCCCTAAGTAAAAATGGGTACTGAAGATTAGATTCTTAAAGGTACAAAATTGATAACAAATGCCAAAAGCAAAGATTAAAAATCTAGAGTAGAGGTTAGACTCTGAAAAATACAATATTAAAAATACAAAACAAAATCAATCACAAAATTATAAAAATATATATATATATGAAATTTGCTTTAAAATGGGGTCTTTTTTGCAAGTAATAGTTTATAAAAATGAAAATTAAAGGAGTAATAATGAACTTAAAAGTAAAAAAAATAAATGATAATAGTAAAATATATCTAGGAATTTCTCTGGAGATGTTGAGGGCAGTTTGGGGTCAGTTCAGTTTCAGATAGTTCCTTGTTCCAGCTTATGCTTCTTCTTAAGATCTGTAGGCCCCTTCCAATGCTTAGACAATGCTAACTACAGGGTTTTAATCTGTTGCACCTGTCACTTCCAGAGCGGTTCCCTCTTCTTTGTTTATTTTGGCTTCCTCTGTTTGCAGATCTCTTTAGTGTCTAATTTCTGCCCTGACACAAGTGGGTGAAGGTGATCACTTATTTAGGCTCACTTGTCCAGTTGGGCTGTGGGGAGTGGGGAACACTGCAAACAAATATCAGTGGTGTGTGTGGGGAGTGCTCACAGTATGTCTGGACCACACTGGGTTTGCCCCCACTCATGATGTGTGTGCTTTCCCTGTCTACACTGCTCAGGCTCCAGGTTGCACTGCAGGGGAACTGTCCAAGACAGGCACTGGGTTTTGTGGACTTCCTGGGTCTAAAATGCTCAGTTTCAGGTTCTCGGGTACTCCACAAAGGCACAGACTCGGTTGAGTGCACGTTTTGTGCCCTTCCCAGGTCCAAGCAGTTCAGGTGACCAGGGGCTTGGTGAGTGCACTGTTCCAGCTGTGCATCTTATTACCTACCCAGTCCTAGCCACTCAGTTTCCCAGTGTTCAGTGAGAGTGCCTTCTCAAGTGTGCTGTGTGTCTCCTCTGGGGAGCTGATCTCTGGCTGCAACCTTCCTGGCAGATGTCAACTGTCCAGGATCCCAGGAAGACTTGGTTAGGAACTGGAAGCCTGCTCACAGTTTGGTGGAGGATGTTGTCTCTGGGGCCAAGATTGCCTCTTGCCTTCTGGCTCTGGCTGTCACCTGCCTGCCTCTATGCCTCCGGCTGGGGGATGGGCTGGTCCAGAGCCGGCTAGCTCTCCTCTGGTATTCGCTCAATCCTTTGTTCTGTGAGCAGGTCAGGCTGTGCCTTAGGTCAGAGCTTTTCACAGGAAAGTTCTCTCTTTCCTCTCTCTCTCTCTTTTTTTTTCCCCCTCTCTCTGGCTATCCCACAGTTTGGATTGCTATCTCACGTTAGTTCCCTCAGATTGTCCTCAGGGCATTCAGGCCTGGTCCTCACCCTAATCATGCAACCCTTGCCTCCCTGTTCAGCCCCCGCTCACTGGTGGTGGACACACGCATCTAGGCTGCTTCTCAGCTGGAAGTTGTAGTTAGGCGCGTATTCTGTGGGGTTTTTCTTTTTTTATTCCTCCCAGTTATGTTGCCCTCTGAGATTCCAAAACTCCCCACAGACCTGCCGGTGAGAGGGTTTCCTGGTGTTTGGAAACTTCTCCTCCTTCACAACTCCATCTTCAGGACAGGTCTCTGTCCCTAACTCTTTTGTCTCTCTTTTTGTCTTTTATATTTTGTCCTACCTCCTTTCAAAGAGAATGGGCTGCCTTTCTGGGTTCCTGGTGTCCTCTGCCAGTGTTCAGAAGTTGTGTTGTGGAAGTTGCTCAGCAGTTAAATGATCTTTCAATAAATTAGTGGGGGAGAAAGTGGTCTCCCCGTTCTATTCCTCTGCCATCTTAGGACCTCCCCCTGCAATCTATTTTTTTACAAATTTATTTCATATCTCTCTTCTTTTCCATACTCTGTTCTAGTTACTTTAGCATACACTCCGATCTTTGAACAAATAAACCTTTTTGTTTGCTTGTTTTAGGACCTTTATACATGGCATCTGGTCCCATCACTTCATGGGAAATAGATGGGGAAACAGTGGAAACAGTGTCAGACTTTATTTTTTGGGGCTCCAAAATCACTGCAGATGGTGACTGCAGCCATGAAATTAAAAGACTCTGGGGGGCGGTCCTAAGATGGCTGAGGAATAGGATGGGAAGACCACTTTCTCCCTCAAAAATTCTTCAAAAGATCATTTCAACGCGGAGCAAACTCCACAAAACAATTTCTGAATGCTGGCAGAGGACATCAGGCAACCAGAAAAGCAGACCATTGTCTTCGAAAACAGGTAGGAAAAATATAAAAGACGCAAAGAGAGACAAAGGAGGTGGGGAGGGAGCTCTGTCCCGGGAAGGGAAGCCTGTCCCGGAAAGGGAATTTTAAGAAGAGAGGTTTCCAAACACCAGGAAACACTCTCCCTGCTGAGTCTGTGGCGAGCCGTGGAAACACAGAGGGCAACATAACAGGAAGGAAAAATAAATAAATAATCAAAACCAAGAGATTACAAGCCCAACAGTAACTCCCCCAGCGGAAAAGCAGCACAGACACCTGCATCCGCCACTAGCAAGTGGGGGCAGGGCAGGGAAGCACGGGAGGCGCGGGCTGCAGAGATTTGTAAGAATAGGGCAGAAACGCCCCACGCGTAACCAGAATGATCTAACTTGGGCTAGCAAACCAGACTGTGGGATAGCTACCACGTGAAAAGCTCGAACTTAAGACACCGCCAGGACCACGCACAGAACAAAGGATGGAACGGAAATAGCCGGCTGCAGACCATCCCCTACCGGGGACAGGCAGCCAGAGCCTTAAGGGCTGGAAAGGGGCAATTGCAGCCCCGGAGAAACTCTACCTACTAAACTGCAAGCAGGCTTCTTTGCTAAGTCTTCTGGGGGTGCTGGACAGTCACCATCTGCTTCACAAGGGGCACCAGCGGTACACCCAGAAAACTGAGCAGCAGAGACAGAAAAGGCGACAAGTCGCAGCGACCGCACTCGCCAAACTCCTGAGCTACTCGGACCTGGGAAGGGCACAAAAAGCAGTCCCAACCGAATTGAGGCTCTGAGGGCTACCTGAGCACCTAACCTGAGCGGCTTATACCAGGGAGGTGCACACAGCCTAGGGCCGGCCTCAGGCAGTTCCCGGCTGAGCATCGTAGAACCAGAGCGGTTTGTGCGCTGCGAGAAGGGACAGGCACAGCGAGGAGGAGACACTGTGTGCACACGACAGTGCTATTTGTTTGCAGCATCCCCCCCTCCCCACAGCGCGACTGAACTAGTGAGCCTAAAAAAACAGCAAACAGAAGAAGTTAAACGAGGGAACCGCCTTGGAAGTGACCCCACACTGCCCACAACATCAGAGAAGGGCCAGATATATCTTTACTATTTTTACAATCATTCCTTTTTTTTTTTTCTTTTTTTAAAAATTGTTGTCTTCTATTTCTCCTCTAATTTTTATTTCTATAACTACTATTACTTTTCAAGAAAAAAAAGACTTTTTTAAAGGCAAACACCATGTATAGTCTTTATGTGGTTGTGGTTGGAGTTTTTAAATAATTCTTGTGGCTTTTTTTTTTCTTTTTTCTTTTTTCCTTCTGCTTCTTTTCTTTAATATTGTATTTTTGAAAATCCAACCTCTACTCTAGATTTTTAATCTTTGCTTTTTGGTTTTTGTTGTCAATTTTGTACATTTAAAAACCCAAACTTCACTACCCAAGTTTACCTGAGAGCGAGATTTCTGGCTTGACCACTCTCTCCTCCTTTGGACTCTCCTTTTTCTCCACCAGGTGGCCTCTGTCTCTTTCCTCCCCCAACTCTTCTCTATACAACTCTGTGAATCTCTGTGTGTTCCAGACAGTGGAGAACACCTAAGGAACTGGTTACTGGCAGGATTTTTCTCTCTCCTTTTGATTCCTCTCTCTTATCCTCCTGGCCACTCTGTCTACTTCCTCCCTCTCCTCTTCCCTGTATAACTCTGTAAATACCTCTGAGCGGTCCAGACTATGGAGCACACATAAGGAAGTGACTACTGGCTAGCTTGCTCTCTCCTCTTTTGATCTCACTGCATCTCATTCCAGTCACCTCTAACTACACCCTCCCTCCTCTCTTCTCCATGTAACTCAGTGAACCTCTCTGGGTGTCCCTCAACGTGGAGAAACTTTTCATCTTTAACCTAGATGTTTTATCATTGGTGCTGTATAGATGGAGAAATCTAGAGGCTACTGTAAAAATAAAACTGAAAACCAGAAGCAGGAGGCTTAAGTCCAAAGCCTGAGAACATCAGAGAACTCCTGAATTCAGGAAACATTAAGCAATAGGAGCTCATCAAATGCCTCCATACCTACACTGAAACCAAGCTCCACCCAAGGGCCAACAAGTTCCAGAGCAAGACATACCACGCAAATTCTCCAGCAACACAGGAACACACCCCTGAGCTTCAATATACAGGCAGCTCAAAGCTACTCCAAAACCTTTCATGTCTCATAACCCATTACTGGTCACTCCACTGTACTCCAGAGAGAAGAAACCCAGCTCCACCCACCAGAACTCCAACACAAGCATCCCTAACCAGGAAACCTTGACAAGCCACTGATAGAACCCCACCCACAGTGAGGAAGCTCCATAATAAAGAGAACTCCACAAATTACCAGAATATTAAAAGGCCACCCCAAACGCAGCAATATAACCAAGATGAAGAGATAGAGGAATACCCAGCAGGTTAAAGAACAGGAGAAATGCCCACCAAACCAAACAAAAGAGGAAGAGATAGGGAATCTACCTGAGAAAGAATTCCGAATATTGATAGTGAAAATGATCCAAAATCTTGAAATCAAAATGGAATCACACATAAATAGCCTGGAGACAAGGATTGAGAAGATGCAAGAAAGGTTTAACAAGGACCTAGAAGAAATAAAAGAGAGTCAATATATAATGAATAATGCAATAAATGAGATCAGAAACACTCTGGAGGCAACAAATAGCAGAATAACGGAGGCAGAAGATAGGATTAGTGAAATAGAAGATAGAATGGTAGAAATAAATGAATCAGAGAGGAAAAAAGAAAAACGAATTAAAAGAAATGAGGACAATCTCAGAGACCTCCAGGACAATATGAAATGCTCCAACATTCGAATTATAGGAGTCCCAGAAGAAGAAGACAAAAAGAAAGACCATGAGAAAATCCTTGAGGAGATAATAGTTGAAAACTTCCCTAAAATGGGGAAGGAAATAATCACCCAAGTCCAAGAAACACAGAGAGTTCCAAATAGGATAAACCCCAGGCAAAACACCCCAAGACACATATTTATCAAATTAACAAAGATCAAACACAAATCAAAGATCAAAGAACAAATATTGAAAGCAGCAAGGGAAAAACAACAAATAACACACAAGGGGATTCCCATAAGGATAACAGCTGATCTTTCAATAGAAACTCTTCAGGCCAGGAGGGAATGGCAAGACATACTTAAAGTGATGAAAGAAAATAACCTACAGCCCAGATTACTGTACCCAGCAAGAATCTCATTCAAATACGAAGGAGAAATCAAAAGCTTTACAGACAAGCAAAAGCTGAGAGAATTCAGCACCACCAAACCAGCTCTCCAACAAATTCTAAAAGATATTCTCTAGACAGGAAACACAAAAATGGTGTATAAACCCGAACCCAAAACAATAAAGTAAATGGTAACGGGATCATACTTATCAATAATTACCTTAAACATAAATGGGTTGAATGCCCCAACCAAAAGACAAAAACTGGCTGAATGGATACAAAAACAAGACCCCTCTATATGCTGCTTACAAGAGACCCACCTCAAAGCAAGGGACGCATACAGACTGAAAGTGAAGGGCTGGAAAAAGGTATTCCACGCAAATAGAGACCAAAAGAAAGCAGGAGTGGCAATACTCATATCCGACAAAATAGACTTTAAAACAAAGGCTGTGAAAAGAGATAAAGAAGGCCACTACATAATGATCAAAGGATCAATCCAAGAAGAAGATATAACAATTATAAATACATATGCACCCAATATAGGAGCACTGCAATATGTAAGACAAATGCGAACAAGTATGAAAGGGGAAATTAACAATAACACAATAATAGCGGCAGACTTTAATACCCCACTCACACCTATGGACAGATCAACTAAACAGAAAATTAACAAAGAAACGCAAACTTTAAATGATACATTAGACCCGTTAGACCTAATTGATATCTATAGGACATTTCACCCCAAAACAATGAATTTCACCTTTTTCTCAAGTGCTCATGGAACCTTCCCCAGGATAGATCACATCCTGGGCCATAAATCTAACCTTGATAAATTAAAAAAATCGAAATCATTCCAACCATCTTTTCCAACCATAATGCATTAAGATTAGATCTCAATTACAGAAGAAAAACTATTAAAAATTCCAACATATGGAGGTTGAACAACACACTTCTGAATAACCAACAAATCACAGAAGAAATCAAAAAAGAAATCAAAATATGCATAGAAACGAATGAAAACACAACAACCCAAAACCTGTGGGACACTATAAAAGCAGTGCTAAGAGGAAAGTTCATAGCACTATAGGCATACCTCAAGAAACAAGAAAAAAGTCAAATAAATAACCTAACTCTACACCTAAAGCAACTAGAAAAGGAAGAATTGGAGAACCCCAGAGTTAATATAAGAAAAGAAATCTTAAAAATTAGGGCAGAAATAAATGCAAAAGAAACAAAAGAGACCATAGCAAAAATCAACAAAGCCAAAAGCTGGTTCTTTGAAAGGATAAATAAAATTGACAAACCATTAGCCAGACTCATCAAGAAGCAAAGAGAGAAAAATCAAATCAATAAAATTAGAAATGAAAATGGAAAGATCACAACAGACAACACAGAAATACAAAGGATCATAAGAGACTACTATCAGCAATTATATGCCAATAAAATGGACAACGTGGAAGAAATGGACAAATTCTTAGAAAAGTACAATTTTCCAAAACTGAACCAGGAAGAAATAGAAAATCTTAACAGACCCATCACAAGCACGGAAATTGAAACTGTAATCAAAAATCTTACAGCAAACAAAAGCTCAGGTCCAGAGGGCTTCACAGCTTAATTCTACCAAAAATTTCGAGAAGAGCTAACACCTATCCTACTCAAACTCTTCCAGAAAATTGCAGAGGAAGGTAAACTTCCAAACGCATTCTATGAGGCCACCATCACCCTAATACCAAAACCTGACAAAGATACTACAAAAAAAGAAAACTACAGGCCAATATCACTGATGAACATAGATGCAAAAATCCTCAATAAAATTCTAGCAATCAGAATCCAACAACACATTAAAAGGATCATACACCATGACCAAATGGGCTTTATCCCAGGGATGCAAGGATTCTTCAATATCCACAAATCAATCAATGTAATTCACCACATTAACAAATTGAAAAATAAAAGCCATATGATTATCTCAATAGATGCAGAGAAGGCCTTTGACAAAATTCAGCATCCATTTATGATAAAAACTCTCCTTAAAGCAGGAATAGAAGGAACATACCTCAACATAATAAAAGCTATATATGACAAACCCACAGCAAACATCCTCAATGGTGAAAAATTGAAAACATTTCCCCTAAAGTCAGGAATAAGACAAGGGTGCCCACTTTCACCACTACTATTCAACATAGTTCTGGAGGTTTTGGCCACAGCAATCAGAGCAGAAAAAGAAATAAAAGGAATCCAAATTGGAAAAGAAGAAGTAAAAGACTCTCACTGTTTGCACATGACATGATCCTCTACATAGAAAACCCTAAAGGCTCCACCAGAAAATTGCTAGAGCTAATCAATGAATATAGTAAAGTTGCAGGATATAAAATCAACACACAGAAATCCCTTGCATTCCTATACACTAATAATGAGAAAGTAGAAAAAGAAATCAAGGAAACAATTCCATTCGCCATTGCAACGAAAAGAATAAAATACTTAGGAATATACCTACCTAAAGAAACTAAAGACCTATATATAGAAAACTATAAAACACTGGTGAAAGAAATCAAAGAGGACACTAATAGATGGAGAAATATACCATGTTCATGGATCGGAAGAATCAATATAGTGAAAATGAGTATACTACCCAAAGCAATTTACAAATTCCATGCAATCCTTATCAAGCTACCAGCGATATTTTTCACAGAACTAGAACAAATAATTTCAAGATTTGTATGGAAATACAAAAAACCTCGAATAGCCAAAGCAATCTTGAGAAAGAAGAATGGAACTGGAGGAATCAACTTGCCTGACTTCAGGCTCTACTATAAAGCCACAGTCATCAAGACAGTATGGTACTGGCACAAAGACAGAAATATAGATCAATGGAACAAAATAGAAAGCCCAGAGATAAATCCACACACATATGGACACCTTATCTTTGACAAAGGAGGCAAGAATATACAATGGAGTAAAGACAATCTCTTTAACAAGTGGTGCTGGGAAAACTGGTCAACCACTTGTAAAAGAATGAAACTAGATCACTTTCTAACACTGCACACGAAAATAGACTCAAAATGGATTAAAGATCTAAATGTAAGACCAGAAACTATAAAACTCCTAGAGGAGAGCATAGGCAAAACACTCTCCGACATAAATCACAGCAGGATCCTCTATGATCCACCTCCCAGAATTCTGGAAATAAAAGCAAAAATAAACAAATGGGATCTAATTAAAATTAAAATCTTCTGCACAACAAAGGAAACTATAAGGAAGGTGAAAAGACAGCCTTAAGAATGGGAGAAAATAATAGCAAATGAAACAACTGACAAATAACTAATCTCAAAAATATACAAGCAACTTATGCAACTCAATTCCAGAAAAATAAACGACCTAATCAAAAAATGGGCCAAAGAACTAAATAGACATTTCTCCAAAGAAGACATATGGATGGCTAACAAACACATGAAAAGATGCTCAACATCACTCATTGTTAGAGAAATGCAAATCAAAACCACAATGAGGTACCACGGCACACCAGTCAGAATGTCTGTGATCCAAAAATCTGCAAGCAATAAATGCTGGAGAGGGTGTGGAGAAAAGGGAACCCTCCTACACTGTTGGTGGGAATGCAAACTAGTACAACCACTATGGGAAACAGTGTGGAGATTCCTTTAAAAATTGCAAATAGAACTCCCATGTGACCCAGCAATCCCACTGCTGGGCATACACACCGAGGAAACCAGAACTGAAAGAGACACATGTACCCCAATGTTCATCACAGCACTGTTTATAATAGCCAGGACATGGAAACAACCTAGATGTCCATCAGCAGATGAATGGATAAGAAAGCTGTGGTACATATACACAGTGGAGTATTACTCAGCCATTAAAAAGAATACATTTGAATCAGTTCTGATGAGATGGATGAAACTGGAGCTGATTATACAGAGTGAAGTAAGCCAGAAAGAAAAACACCAATACAGTATACTAACACATATATATGGAATTTAGAAAGATGGCAATGATGACCCTGTATGCAAGATAGCAAAAAAGACTCAGATGTGTATAGTGGACATTTGGACTCAGAGGGAGAGGGAGAGGGTGGGATGATTTGGTAGAATGGCACTGTAACAGGTATACTATCATGTAAGAATCGAATCACCAGTCTATGTCTGATGCAGGATACAGCATGCTTGGGGCTGGTGCACTGGGATGACCCAGAGGGATGTTGTGGGGAAGGAGGTGGGAGGGGGGTTCATGTTTGGGATCGCATGTACACCCATAGTGAATTCATGTCAATGTATGGCAAAACCGATACAGTACTGTAATGTAAAATAAAGTAAATATTAAAAACTTTGTTTTAAAAAAAGACTCTTACTCCTTGGAAGAAAAGTTATGATCAATCTAGATAGCATATTGAAAAGCAGAGACATTACTTTGCCAACAAATGTCCATCTAGTCAGGGCTAGGGTTTCTCCAGTGGTCATGTATGGATGTGAGAGTTGGACTGTGAAGAAAGCTGAGCACCGAAGAACTGATGCTTTTGAACTGTGGTGTTGGAGAAGACTCTTGAGAGTCCCTTGGACTGCAAGGAGATCCAACCAGTCCATTCTGAAGGAGATCAGCCCTGGGATTTCTTTGGAGGGAATGATGCTGAAGCTGAAACTCCAGTACTTTGGCCATCTCATGAGAAGAGTTGACTCATTGGAAAAGACTCTGATGCTGGGAGGGACTGGGGGCAGGAGGAGAAGGGGACGACAGAGGATGAGATGGCTGGATGGCATCACTGACTCGATGGACATGAGTCGAAGTGAACTCTGGGAGTTGGTGATGGACAGGGAGGCCTGGAGTGCTGCGATTCATGGGATCGCAAAGAGTTGGACACAACTGAATGACTGAACTGAACTGAACTGAACTGATATATTGTTTTGTCTTTCTCTAACACTGGTTAACCTGGAGAAGGAAATGGCAACCCACTCCAGTATTCTTGCCTGGAGAGTCCCCATGGATAGAGGAGCCTGGTGGGCTACAGTCCATGGGGTTGCAAAGAGTTGGGCACGAATGAGCAACTCACACACACACACACACACACACACCACTGCTTAAATGGCTGAATTCTTCTCACACTGTAGCCCTCAGCTTATGTATCTCTCAAAGCATCTCTTAGCTCTTTCTCAGAATTAGTCCTCTCCTTGTTCTTCAGCACTATACACTGTGTTTTCTCCATAAGATAAACTGTGATTTGGAATAATGTATTCATTTGTTTACTTACATAATACTTTCCCTCCCTAACAGTAGCCTAATTCCTTGAGGGCAGAAACATGTCTATTTTTGCTGTTACTTTCCTGCTGCATCATTTCTGTCTTCTCCCCAAACCTGAAAGATCTAGGACAGGAACCATGTCTGACTTTGACCACTTGGTACCTAGCACAGAGCCTGTTTCCTTGTTGGATTTTTTTTTTTTTAAACTAAAAAGCAACTTTTGATTATATAGAAGGAAATCATTATCCAATCAACAACATTAGATGAAAAGTAGCAGATTCTAACCAGATCATCTTGCATAACTGCATGTATGTTTCTGTGTATCTAAGAATGGCCATTACACTATCTTCAACCTTCCAAAACTGATAGTCTTAAAAATTGTGCTTAAAAATTCTTAAATATAAGAAATTTGCCATAAATAAGTCTTATCACCACTTGATTTCGTTAAACCATAGTGTGGGAAACATCTACTAAACAATGAATGTCATTCGAACTAAAAAGTTGTATGACTTTGATGGCTACACTTACTTGTAATGCCTATGTTGAAAAATATCAGCTATCATGCTTAGTATCTATGAGTTTTATTCTGAATTATGAAGTAGGTTTAGAGAACAGTCACCCTTCATGAAAAGAAAAGGAAGATGGATATTTTATTTATCTTCAATTTTATTTATTATGAATGTGGAAGCATCACAGATACAAGTATTGTGACTGCATGCATGTGTGCTCAGTTGCATCTGACTCTTTTCGACCTTATTGACTGTATGTAGCCCACCAGGTTCCTCTGTCCATGGAATTTTTCAGGCAAGAATACTGGAGCGGGTTGCCATTTCCTCCTCCAGGGGATGTTCTTGACCTAGGGATTGAGCCCACATCACCTGAATCTCCTGCATTGACAGGCAGATTCTTTACCCCTACATCACCTGGGAAGCCCTCATATACTGTGGATTGTTTTCCAGAACTTGACAACTTTAAGAGTGGAGTTTGTCAAGCTTATATTCAAGTAGTTCAGTGGAGCCACATTGTTGACCTAAAGTCTTATGAAAAATGTGACCCCTTATATTCTAAGGAGCATAGTGTTGGAATTTGCTGTCTAGCTTCAGCTATGCATTTTGCTTTATTCTAAAGAGAAAAAGCCTCAAAGCTTCCTTTGCCATAAATGTCCCCTGATTTCCTTATAATATCATTGTTTTAAATCTATGCTTTGTGAATACTATAAGTAAGATTATGTTATAAGATGACAATAACAATAGCCTTTGTAGCATTTCTGCTCACTGAACTCTGCTAAATGATGAACTATATGGAGGGATCCTTGAAGAACTGGTGACATTTGCCTAGGTGACAGAAGAGGAAATAACAAAGTTTGGGGTGACATTGAGTATAATATATTTATAGGTCAGTGCAAATACTGATCCACATTGCTCAGAGGGACTATGTGGAAAAGAAGAAGAAATAAGACAGACTGGGTAGTGAGACCAGTGAGGACCTTGAAAAGCAGGCAGAATTATTTAAACTTGATCCAGTGGGAGACAGGGAGTCACTGAATATCATTAAGCAAATGAAAGAGTGTTCCCAAATCATCCAGACTTATGTTATTCATGGTAACAGATTTTGCTTTGAAAATGACCAGTTATGGACAAACACAACTGTGATGCAGTGCTTACAAAAGATGTACCTATTTATACCTATATCTAAATCTATATCTGTGTCTATAGAGTGAGAAGGAGAGAGAGAGAAACCTTATGTATTAACGCATAGTATATCTTCAATGCATGTTAGTTTCTAGCCCTCCTCTCTAAGGCTTAGCACCTTTGGGCTAGCTAATTTTGCTCCAGCAACAGTCATTTTTTATAAAGTATGACAGTTATAATACAATACTTGTCATTTGTGTGTCTCACGAAAACCTTTAGTAAGAGAGCGTCCAAACATGGATACAATTATCAAATTTCTGGAGACGTATTGCTGAGAGATGTATTTTGTACAGATCGCACTTCATACCAACAGATGACTGGTAATTCTATACTCAACAGATTTTAAGAAAAAATTTTAATAACTTACTAAATAAAACCATAATTTAGAGTTAGATACCCAATTAAAGTTCAGGTATACTTGGAAATTACTAAGGCAAATTAAATTTTCAGTTGTAACTAACTGCCTACCAAGACTCTGTTCCAAGTCTAGTGTTCAGGATACTTACCCTGGAACAATACTGAAAGAACAGTCTGAGGTCAAAATACCAAATTTCTTTAGGAACCTTATTCAATCAGATATGCTTTGAAACTCTCAAATCTGTTTTCAGATGACAGTGATGACAGTGCAGTCTTGCAGTATTGCTTCCTGGGCAGATACTGACCCATTTGAGACCTATAGGTCCAATGTGGACAAGTAAAGCATCTTTAAAAAGTAACAGAATTGCCCCCAGGGTGATGGTGACTAAGCAAACATGGACCATCTCAACCTAGGTTCGATCAAACTGCTCCCTTGGATGTCTCTCAACTATTTAAAGGTGTTTGCTTTCTGTCACAGTACATCTGAGGAATAAGATGGTCTCTTGTGCTCAGGAGAATTTGTTCTTTGCAGTCATTCACACACAGTTTGGAGAGCAGGGTTTGTCAAGGTAGGCATCCCTAGAGAAGATGTGATCAGAGAAATGTTTGAGTCCACTTGCCGGCTCTTTCTCCCTTAATGAGTATCAGCCACAAGGTCTAGCTCTAATATTGCTAATACATGTGAGGCCCAACCTCTCTCTCCAAAATCTGGGAGTGTTGGACTTCTGTTCATCTTCTTTCACATTGGTTTCCCCCTGCTGAAATCTATGGGATAACATCTGCCTCTGGCCTGGAAATGTTTCTTTCTTGATTTGTCAACATTATGACCAACACGGCCAACAACTGCTATGTATAAATGGCTTAGTGGTGATAGCACTAAATAAAATTGTACCATAAATTATGCTATGGCTTTGGCTAATATGCAGTGGTATGTGTATATTCTCAAATTATCAATCTAACCCCAAAACACTAATTAGCTGCCTACTATATGCCATCAATGCCTGTTAATCTATGTCTTCTGCTTAGGTCTTCTGGCTCTTCAAAGGTCATCAACAGTATAAAAGAACTGAAAAAATCATTGATTCCAAAATATAAAAAAGAAAATAATCCAAAAGAATTAAAAATATAAATGTTTAAACAATTACCAAAATTAATATTGTTACAGCCACATTAATAGTTAAGGTTCCTGTCCATTAAAATTTCATGACTATTGAAAAAATTATGTTATTTAAATTATTTCACGTTGCAAGAATTCCTGGGTGTGCATTATGAGACTGAAGAATTTAGCACCATTCATAAGGTGTTTGGCTTATAGCCAAATTAAAAAATAAAATTATACATATCTGTAAGATTTTATACTAAAAATAATCTTTTAAATGAGCCATAATGTGGCTCTTAAAATTTAACATGTTTCAAATGATGTGGAGTGACACTTCTGAAAAACATCTAAGTCCTACAGTGGCCCTAAGGCAGCTCTGCTTGGTGTACATGGTATCAGGAAACACAGGGTGAACAAAACTGTACCTATTTTCAGGGAAAAGTGAAAGTGAAAGTTGCTCAGTTGTGTCTGACTATTTGCAAACCCCTGGACTGTAGTCCATGGAATTCTCTAGGCCAGAATACAAACGTGGGTAGCCTTTCCCTTCTCTAGGAAATCTTCCCAATGCAGGGATCAAACCCAGGTCTCCTGCATTGCAAGTGGATTCTTTACCAGCTGAGCCACAAGAGAAGATCAAGAATACTGGAATGGGAGGTCTCTCCCTTCTTTTCAGGGAACTCACAGTCAAATGAGTCATAGGCACTGAAACAAACATTGAAAAGACAAGATGACATACAATAACATGCATAATTCAGCCAGACAAAAATAAGTGTTCAAACATGATTCTTAAAGAGGTACTGCTTACTCATTTTACTCATGCTAGACTCCAGAATTTCTGGGGTCTCTTTTGAGGCTATCTCTGTATATGGTTATCTAACATGGAGTTTGATGGAGATCAAAAGAAGTCCTTGAGAATTGTGGATCCCAACTTCAAATTGACGCAGTGCATATGTTATTATACCTTAACATGAACATAAATGCAAATACCTGTAAAACTTACATCGTGTTCAGTACAGTTCAGTTCAGTCACTCACTCATGTCTGACTGTTTGTGACCCCATGGACTGAAGCACGCCAAGCCTCCCTGTCCATCACCAACTCCCAGAGTTTACTCAAACTCATGTCCATTGAGTCAATGATGCTATCCAACCATCTCACCCTCTGTTGTCCCCTTCTCCTCTCGCTTTTAATCTTTCCTAGTATCAGGGTCTTTTCAAATGAGACAGTTCTTCACATCAGGTGGCCAAAGTATTGGAATTTCAGCTTCAGCATCAGTCCTACTAATGAATATTCAGGACTGCTTTCCTTTAAGATGGACTGGTTGGATCTCCTTGCAGTCCAAAAGACTCTCAAGAGTCTTCTCCAATACCACAGTTCAAAAGCATCAATTCTTTGGCACTCAGCTTTCTTCATAATACAACTCTCACATTCCATACATGACTACTGGAAAAACTATAGCCTTGACTAGACGGATCTTTGTTGGCAAAGTAATGTCTTTGGTTTTTAATATGCTGTCTAGATTGGTCATAACTCTTCTTTGACAGAGTAAGTATCTTCTAATTTCATGGCTGCAGTCACCATCTTCAGTAATTTTGGAGCCCCCCAAATAAAATCTATCATTGTTTCCACTGTTTCCCCATCTATTTACCATGAAGTGATGGGACCAGATGCCATGATCTCAGTTTTCTAAATGTTGAGCTTTAAGCCAACATTTTTACTCTCCTCTTTCACTTTCATCAAGAGGACGTTTAGTTCCTCTTCAATTTCTGCCATAAGGGTGGTGTCATCTGCATATCTGAGGTTATTGATATTTCTCCCAGCAATCTTGATTCCAGCTTGTGCTTCCTCCAGCCCAGCGTTTCTCATGATGTACTCTGCATATAAGTTAAAGAAGCAGGGTGACAATATACAGCCTGGATGTACTCTTTTCCCTATGTGGAACCAGTCTGTTGTTCCATGTCCAGTTCTAACTGTTGCTGCCTGACCTGCAGACAGATTTCTCAAGAGGCAAGTCAGGTGAACTGATAGTCCCATCTTTTTCAGAATCTTCCACAGTTTGTTGTGATCCACACAATCTAAAGGACTGATGCTGAGGCTGAAACTCCAACACTTTGGCCACCTCATGTGAAGAGTTGACTCATTGGAAAAGACCCTAATGTTGGGAGGGATTAAGTGCAGGAGGAGAAGGGGATGACAGAGAATGAGATGGCTGGATGGCATCACCGACTCGATGCACATGACTTTGGGTGAACTCCGGGAGTTGGTGATGGACAGGGAGGCCTGGCGTGCTGCGATTCATGGGGTCGCAAAGAGTCGGACACGACTGAGTGACTGAAATGAACTGAACTGAACTGAATACAGTCAAAGGCTTTGGCATAGTCAATAAAGCAGAAGTAGATGTTTTTCTGGAACTCTCTTGCTTTTTTGATGATCCATCAGATGTTGGCAATTTGACCTCTGATTCCTCTGCCTTTTCTAAAACCAGCTGGAACATCTGGAAGTTCACGGTTCATGTACTGGTGAAGCCTGGCTTGGAGAATTTTGAACATTACTAGCTTGTGAGATGAGCACAATTGTGTGGTAGTTTGAGCATTCTTTGACATTACCTTTCTTTGAGATTGGAATGAAAACTGACCTTTTCCAGCCCGTGGCCACTGCTGAGTTTTCCAAATTTGCTGGCATATTGAATACAGCACTTTCACAGCATCATCCTTTAGGATTTGAAATAGCTCAACTCCAATTGCATCACCTCTCCTAGCTTTGTTCATACTGAGGCTTTCTGAGGCCCACTTGACTTCACATTCCAGGATGTCTGGCTCTAGGAGAGTGATCATACCATCATGCTTACCTGGGAAGTGAAGATCATTTCTATATAGTTCTTCTGTGTATTCTTGTCACCTCTTCTTAATATCTTCTGCTTCTGTTAGGTCCAGACCACTTCTGTCCTTTATTGTGCACATCTTTGCATGAAATGTTCCCTTGGTATCTCTAATTTTCTTAAAGAGATCTCTAGTCTTTCCCATTGTATTGTTTTCCTCTATTTCTTTGCACTGATCACTGAGGCAAGCTTTTTAACTCTCCTTGCTGTTCATTGGAACTCTCCATTCAGATAGGTATATCTTTCCTTTTCTTCTTTTGCTTTTCACTTCTCTTCTTTTTACAGCTATTTGTAAGCCCTCCTCAGAGAGCCATTTTGCTTTTGCATTTTTTTCCCTTGGGGATGGTCTTGATCCCTGTCTTCTGTACAATGTCTCGAACCTCTGTCCATAGTTCTTCAGGCACTCTGTCTATCAGATCTCGGCCCTTAAATCTATTTCTCACTTCCACTGTATAATCATAAGGGATTTGATTTAGGTCAAATCAAATTAGTCAATTTGATTCCCTACTTTATTCAATTTAAGACTGAATTTGGCAATAAGGAGTTCATGATCTAAGCCACAGTCAGCTCCTCATCTTGATTTTGCTGACAGTATAGCCCTTCTCCCTCTTTAGCCACAAAGAATATAATCAATCTGATTTCGTTATTGACCATCTGGTGATGTCCATGTGTAATCTTCTCTTGTGTTCTTGGAAGAGGATGTTTGCTATGACCAGTGCATTCTCTTGGCAAAACCCTATTAGACTTTGCCCTGCTTTATTTTGTACTCCAAGACCAAATTTTCCTATTACTCCAGGTGTTTCTTGACTTCCTATTTTTGCATTCCAGTCCCCTGTAATGAAAAAGACTTCTTTTTTGGGTGTTAGTTCTAAAAGGTCTTGTAGGTCTTCATGGAACCGCTCAACCTCAGCTTCTGCAGTATTACTGGTCGGGGCATAGACTTGGATTATTGTGATATTGAATGGTTTGCCTTGGAAACTAACAGAGATCATTCTGTCGTTTTTGAGATTGCATCCAAGTATTGCATTTCGGACTCTTTTTTGACTATGATGGCTACTCCATTTCTTCTAAGGGATTCTTGCCCACAGTAGTAGATATAAGGGTCAGTTGAGTTAAATTCACCCATTCCAGTCCTGTTTAGCTCACTGATTCCTAAAATGTTGACGTTTACTCTTGCCATCTCCTGTTTGACCACTTCCAATTTGCCTTGATTCATGGACCTAACATTCTAGGTTCCTGTGCAATAGTGCTCTTTATAGTATCGGACATTGCTTCTATCACCAGTCACATCCACAACTGGGTGTTGTTTTTGCTTTGGCTCTGTCTCTTCATTCTTTCTGGAGTTATTTCTCCATTGGTCTCCAGTAGCATACTGGGCACCTACCGGCCTGGGAAATTCATCTTTCAATGTCCTATCTTTTTGCCTTTTTATACTGTTCATTGGGTTCTCAACAAAAGAATACTGACATGGTTTGCCACTCCCTTCTCCAGTGGACCACACTTTGTCAGAACTCTCCACCATGACCCATCCATCTTCGGTGGTTCTACACGGCCTGGCTCATAGTTTCATATTAGATAAGGCTGTGGTCTATGTGATCAGATTGGTTAGTTTTCTGTGATTGTGGTTTTCAGTCTGTCTGCTCTCTGTTTGAGAAGGATAAGAGGCTTATGGAAGCTTCCTGATGGGAGGGACTGACTGATGGGGAAATTGTCTTGAGTACGTTGTGTACTCAGATGTAATTGTTTCATTTGCCTACCTGAGGGGCTAAGTTTGACTAAGAGCTAATAGAGCTTAGGGGAGAGCCTTCCATCTCCATCCTCATGCATACTAAGGTCCTCTTTTCCCAAGTTTTATTCATATTTTTCTGTGTTCCACATTCTTGTTCCACAGTGAATGAAAATGTCAGTTCTTTGTGTTAGGTCTTATTTCTATTTAAATATATTTCAAAGTATCTTATATTTCTCTAGGTTTGCTTCAATAATAGTAAAGTAAAAACCATTTCTTATTGAATGTGCTTAGTTGCTCAGTCGTGTCCAACTCTTTGTGACTCCATGAACTGTAGCTCGCCAGGCTCCTCTGTCCTTGGGGGTCCTCCAGGCAAGAATACTGAAGTGGATATTAATAATATTTTATTATTAATAATACTTTATTATTCATTCAACCTCAGAATGATGATGAGCTGCCCATGGAAGCAGGAGACCATATGACAATCATGAACAGGGAAGACGAAGATGAGACTGAATGGTGGTGGGCCCACTGGAACGACAAGGAAGGATACATTCCACACAATTTGCTGGGACTATACCCAAGAATTAAACCAAGACAAAGGGGCTTTGTTAATAATAAAACCATGTCCTCCTCCAGGGGATCTTCCCAACCCAGGTACTGAACCCAGATCTCCTGCATTGCAGGCATATTCTTTACCATCTGAGGCACCAGGGAAGCCCCAGTAGTCCAATAAGTGGTCCCACTTCTTGCACAGAACAGGATTGTTACTGTGTATCTTTCTGAGCGTGACATGGGACACCTGTGCCCAGCGCAGTGTGTCAGCTTCCTGCCAAGCTCTGCTCCACCAAGCTGAGCATCCTCTGCCAACAGTGACTGCTCCAAGTTACGTCTATTCCAGAACACCTTCTTCATGACTTTCAAGCTACTCTGTCATTAAAGTGAGTCTTGAGAAATTTCTGCCACAAATGTCATATTATTTCTTCTTAGTGGTAACAGAGATGAATTCTTCATGAACTAAAAAGTCTGCAAAGTTTCAGGCCACGCTCCTTTGCCTTGGTTTAATTTTTGGGTATAGTTCCAGCAAATTGTGTGGAATGTATTCTTTGTTTCGTTCAAGTGGACCCACCACCATTCGATCTCATCTTAATCTTCCCTGCACATGATTGTCATGCAGTCTCTTTCTTTCATGGGCAGCTTGTCATCATTCTGAGATTGAATGAATAATAATAAAGTAAAAACCATTTCTTATTGAATCCTTAGCATATATTGTTGTTGTTGAAGTTGCTAAGTCGTGTCTGACTCTTTTGTGATCCCATGGACTGTAACCCGACAGGCTCCTCTCTTCATGGAATTTCCAAGGCAAGTAAGTTGCCATTTCTTCCTCTAAGGGATCTTCCCATGGCTCTGAGCTACAGATACACATTTCAACTAGTTCCGGTATCTTCTCAAGGTAGATATTTTTATCTTTATTTTACAGGTGAAGAAAAATAGTCTCAGATTTTATGTAGTTGCTCATGGACTTGTAGAAATATCTCAGTCAAGATTCAGCTCCCTGATGGTTAACTCCCACCATCTTTTCACTACAGGATACTCCCTTCCAAATCTTTATCACATATTTCTTAGGGGATAGATTGACTTTTCAATATATTATATATGATGCCAGCTCTGTATGGAAACTTCCAATAACTATGATGTATGATAAGTTACTTTCCACTTAATGTCTCTGCCTGCTGCATTTTGGCCATGATAAGAGTTCTTTCTGTTCATGCATTTCTCTGTTGTGCTTATAATATGGGGAGAGTTAAATAGATCCCCTCTGGACAAGAATCATTATTTAGTTGCCGGAATGTCAGCTGGAGACAGATTTTCTCCCACTGTGTAGTGTCAGGCTATTTCTTGTTTAGTGTTATTGAATTATTTCTCATAACTGCAATCATAAGTCCTATTGTTCAGTAGAATCTTTTCCAATACTAGATATACTACTGGATAATAGAGATAAGCCCAGAATGCTATGGGCACAAAAGAAAGGGACACAGGTCCATGTGGTTCCTTTGTTGCAGGGTCTTTACTACTGTTTACAAATTATTCTAATTATTTGCTAATGTAATTGCTCAAAGTTTGCTTTCAGTTGACAAGTCTTTACCAGTTGATTTGTACTGCAATCTGTTTCCTTTAATGTACTTTGCAAAATACCTGCTTCTATTTACTTAGTATTAAGGGCTCCTTTTTAATTTGCATGTGCTGTCCTATGTCTGCTTTTCTTCTTTATGTATAAAGAAGTCTTTCAGCAGTCTGTTTGCTATTTACTGCCGCAATTGAAAGGGTTATAATTTATTCTCTTTAATGGGAAGAAAAACTTGCTGATTGGGATCACAGTTGAATATGAATATTTTATAGGACGGAAATATGTTCAACATGTTTAGTGATTAAACATTCCTTAGAGGGTGGTCTGGTTTATCCATTTTGTGTTCAAAATCATAACTGTTATACAAAATTAGTTCAGTATTAAGAAAACAATTAGTGTACTACTTCCTACAACAGAATAGAAAAGAAAAAAAGCAATTTGGTAATTTCAATAAAATCAGAAAAAACATGGAAAAAATTTACACTCATATCTTACTTTTAAATAGCTTTCTGAACTTACATATAAAATTTCATCAACATATGTTGTTTTTGTAACAATATTCATCTCAAATCAGTGGTGGACTTCATTCTTAATAGAATCCAGTTAAAATCAGGTGGAAAACAAAAATGCCTGTTATTATCATTGTTATCTAATTGTTCCAAAAGCACTAATCAAAGCCATAAGTTATGAAACTGAAATAAGAGGTATAATTATTAGAAAGGAAATGTAAAATTGTCCTCATTTGCAGATGGTATAATTATATACTAAGAAAAAAGAAAAGAATGTGCTGAAAACTGTAACAATTAATAAGAAACTGAAATAAATGTACTGATGCAAGAAGAATACACAGCCCCCTCATCCCATAAATGACCCACCAAGACAGACTTTTACTACTATTACTACTACTACTATTATTAAAAGTGACCTCTCAGGACTTTCTTTGAATTGATGCCCCTGCTTTTGATGAATATGATGAAGATGAAGCATGTCCTAAGCTTCAAGGTACAGGCACAACCTTAAATTCTGAGGGCCCTTCATCAAGGTCATCCCTATCATCCTAAAACTTGGCAATCTTAATATATGTTTTAAAGACAGACTTAATATATGTTTTAAAGATTCTGATACCACACTGGTACAGAAGAGGGTTTGCTGCATCTGTGACATTACGTGTTTCCAATTAGGAGCCCAATTAGAAAAGTAAACAATATTTAGGGTCCAATCTATGTCTATTCCCACTGACACTTCTGACAATAATAGGAGCAGTATGTCCAGAGGAGAAACCAGAAGACATGGATCCAAACACACACATCTCAGGTGTGTTTGAATGGTTAGCAGAAAATAATGTCACATGTTGCAGAATTAGAAAAAAAAATCCACAACTGCATTAGAGACAAAAACACTGACATATTTAAATCTCTAATTTCTCTAACTTGGGAGGATGCTAAAGTTAAGAAATAAATGAAGGTAGGAAGTTACTGGTGAAATTCAGAGGCTGTAAGAGGAAAGCAAATTATTAAAAGATGACCTTCTGTATTAGTCAGCTCAGACTGCCATAAGGAAATACAACAGAGTGGGCTGCTTAAACAACAGACATTTATTTTCTAAAAGTGTGGAGGCTAAAAGTCCATGATCATGGTGCTATCAAATTTGGTTTTTGGTGGATAGAGGGGCCTGGTGGGCTATAGTCCATGGGATTGCCAAGAATTGGACATGGCTAGAGTGTATGACTGAGTATACACACACTCTATTTAAAGTTATTATAAAATGTTGACTATATTCCCTGTGCTGTACAATATATCCTTGCACCTTTTTTATTTTATACATAGTAGTTTGCACTGTTAATTCATTACCCTTATCTTTCCCCTCCCCCCATCCCTTCTGGTAATCATTAATTTGTTCTTTATACATGTGAGCCTGTTTCTGATTTGTTATATATATAATTTTAATTTTTTTAGATTTCACAAGTAGGTGATAACATGCACTATTTCTTTCCCAGTTGACTTATTTCATTAAGAATAATACCCTCCAGGTCCATCCATGTTATCATAGCTACAAAATTTCACAATTTTTAAGACTGAATAGTATTCCATTGTATATCTATATATCACATCTTCTTTATCCATTCATTTGCTGAGGGACACTTTGGTTGCTTCCATATCTTGACTATTATACATAATACTGGTATCAATATTGGGGTACATGTATCATTTCGAATTAGTGTTTTCATTTTCTTCAGATATATACCAAGAGTGGAATTTCTAGATCATATGATAGTTCTATTTTCAGCTTTTTGAGAAACCTCTGTATTGCTTCCCTTAGTGGCTGTACCAATTTATTTTCCTAGCAACAGTGTACTAGGGTTCCCTTTTCTCAACATCATCACCAGCATTTGTTATCTGTAGACTTTCAGATGATAGCTGTTCTGACAGGTGTGTGGTGATATCTCATTGTGATTTTGATTTGCATTTCTCTGATGATTATCAATGTTGAGCTTGAGCATCTTTTTGAATATCTATATGCCATCTGTATATTTTCTTTGAAAAAATGTCTATTCAGATCTTCTGCCCATTTTTCAATTGAGTTGTTTGGTTTTTTGATGTTGAGTTACCTGAGTGGTTTATGTATTTTTGGTATTAACTCCTTGTCACTCATATTTGCAAATATTTTCCCCCATTCAGTAGATTGTCTTTTCATTTTGTCAGTGGTTTCCTTTTCTGTGTAAAAGCTCTTGAGTTTAATAAGGCCCCATTTCCTTTTCCTCAAGAGATAGATCGAAAGAAATATTGCTATAATTTATGTCAAGTTGTGTTCTGTCTATATATTTTTTAGGAATTTTGTGGTTTTCAGGTTTGTATTTAAATCTTTAATCCATTTTGAGTTTATCTTTGTATAAGATATAAGAAAAGCTCATTCTTTTATGTGTAGCTGTTCAGTTTCCCCAGCACCAATTATTGAAGAGACTATCTTTTCTCCATTGTATATTCCTACCTCCTTTGTCATATATTAATTGATCATAGATGCATAGGTTTATTTTTGGGCTCACTGTTCTGTTCTGTTGATCTATATGTCTGCTTTTGTGTATACTGTTTGGGTGACTCTAGCTTTGTAATACAGTATGAAGTCAGGGAGCATGACACCTCTAGCTTTGTTCTTATTTTCTCAAGATTGCTTTGGCTATTTGGGGTATAAATTTTAGAACCATTTGTTCTAGTTCTGTGAAAAATATCATGCATGTTTTGATAGGGATTACATTAAACCTGTATATTGCTTTGGGTAGCATTGAAAGTTTAGCAGTACTAATTCTTCCAATCAGTGAATTTGTGAGTGAAAGTGAAAGTGTACAGACTGAAGTAAGCCAGAAAGAAAAACACCAATACAGTATACTAATGCATATATATGGAATTTAGAAAGATGGTAATGATAACCCTCTATGCGAGACAGCAAAAGAGACACAGCTATATGGAACAGTCTTTTGAACTCTGTGGGAGAAGGCAAGGGTGGGATGATTTGAGAGAATAGCATTGAAACATATATATTATCATATGTGAAACAGATCGCCAGTCCAGGTTCAATGCATGAGACAAGGTGCTCAGGGCTGGTGCACCTGGGATGACCTAGAGGGATAGGATGGGGAAGGAGGTGGGAGGGGGGTTCAGGATGGGGAACACATGTACACCCATGGCTGATTCATGTCAATGTATGGCAAAAACCACTACAACATTGTAAAGTAATTAGCCTCCAATTAAAATAAATAAATAAATAATAAAAACTTTGGGGGAAAAAAGAAAGTGTTAGTCGCTCAGCTGTGTCTGACTCTGTGACCCCATGGACTATAGCCCACATGGATTGCAGCCCAGGCTTTTCTGTCCATGGAATTCTCTAAACAAGAATACTGGAGTGGGTTCTTATACCCTTCTCCAAGGGATTGTCCTGACCCAGGGATTAAACCCAGTCTCCTGCATTGCAGGCAGATTCTTTACCATCTGAGCTACCTGGGAAGCCTGAACATAGGATATTTCCCCATTTATTTATATCATCTTTATTTTCCTTCTTAGAGTTTTCAGAATTCAGCTTTTTAAGTCTTTCACCTCCAAAGTTAAATTTATCCTTAGTTACTTTTTTATTTTAATGCAATTATAAGTGGAATTGTTCAATTGAAATAAGAATAAATGAAAATATATAATTCAGAAATCTCATTTTCAATCCCTGTAAGCAGATACCTGACAAAAGAATGATCTTAATATTAGAAAATATGTGATATTCACATGAGGAAAACTAGAACACTCTACCTAAATGCTTTTTAGTAAAAGATGCTTATATTAAGAAGAATAATTATTTTAAAGTATCAATCATTCACCCATAAATTATAGTTTCAATAAAAATTCCAGTGATATTTTCCCATGTAACAAAGTATTCTAAATGTATTTTGAAAGAATACAAAGTTATTATAATGGAGAACTTTCTATAAATCAAAGTAAGAGGGAAGGATTATTATTATAAAATATAAAAGTGTATCATAGAACTATTTTTAAAAGTCCATTGGTAGCAGAGCAACCAATGAAATATATTAAAGAACCCCCCAAAATAAGCTATAAAATAATTTAGTATGTGAGAGAGGATTTTTAATAAATCACTATAAAGTGAAAAAGCATATAGTAAACTGACTTTATAAAGTTAATTAACTATATTAGAACAACAGTATCAAGTTGTTATATTATACCATATACTAAAATAAATACCTACTAGATTAGGGAGTTAAATATTTAGTATTTCTTTCATTCAGCATATATTTATGGAGTACTTGGTACTTATGTCATAGATTGTATTCTGGGCACTTGGCTAAAGGATTAAACAAAGTAGAAAAAACTTGTCTCTTAAGGTCAGTGGAGGAGAAAGAAAGTAAACAAGCAAATATATCTAAAGTATAATACCATATAGTTGTAAGTATAAAGAAGAAAAATAAAGTGGGAGAAGACAATAAAAACTAGTGGAGATTCCATGTCAGATATAGGGGTAGGGAGTAGTGACACTTTGTAAGGGAAGAGGATGTTTAAACAGAGATCTGAATTCAGTAAAGGAGCAATCCATCAAGATGCCTGAGAGAAGGCCATTCTTGGTAGAGAGAATAGCAAGAGCTAAGAGCTACAATTAGGAATATGCAGGTGATGATATAGGAGCAATAAGAAGACCACCATGGCTGTCACAAAGAGAAAGAGAGAGAGTGAGTTGAAAATGATAACTTGTCAGGGGTCAGATCATGTAGAATTTTGTATGTCATACTGCAGGGTTTCGGTGTTATTCTAAGTATGATAAAAAGCCATTGAATAAAGAGAGTAAGCAGCTCTTTTGAAAATAATTACTGCAGTTTTTGTGTAGATGATAAACCATGGCAGGGCATGGAATAGGGTGGAGGGAGGCGGTAGTAGCTGAAAAGGAGGAAAATCAGTTGGGAGGCTATGCATAACTCTTGAAGACAAATGCGGGTGGCTTAGATAATGCTGAGAGTGGTGAAGATTAGGCTAAATGGTCAGATTATGAATGTTGAAAGGCCCAGATGGATTTACTGGTGGAATGGATGTATACTTTGAGAGAGAAGTATTCAAGGGCAATGGTAAGGTTTTGGTACTGAGCAAATGGTGGTGCTAATTGCAAGATAGGAAGAGTACATCAGAAGATAGTTGGAGATGGCTAAGACGTATCAGTAGCTCTTTTTTGGTTATCTTAACTTTGTGATGGCTACTAGACATGTAAGAAAGACATTCTGGTTGTTGTATATAAATTCTGAGAACAGGGAATAACTCATCTGTTTATAGACTACATTTACAATAGACAGTAATATCGAGGAAGTGAGTATAAATATAAAGGAAACTGAAAGATGGAGCCCCCAGGTGATCCACAGTTTTTGCAGAATAAGAGAGTGGATCTAGCAAAAGATTGAGAAGGAGTAAAGAGTAAGGTACAAAGAGAAACAGTTCAGTTCAGTTCAGTTTAGTTGCTCAGATGTGTCTGACTCTTTGAGACCCCATGAATTGCAGCACACTAGGCCTCCCTGTCCATCACCAACTCCCGGAGTTCACCCAACTCATGCCCATCGAGTTGGTGATGCCATCCAGCCATCTCATCTTCAGTCTTCCCCTTCTCCTCCTACCCCCAATCCCTCCCAGCATCAGAGTCTTTTCCAATGAGTCAACTCTTCTCATGAGGTGGCCAAAGTACTGGAGTTTCAGTTTTAGCATCAGTCCTTCCAAAGAAATCCCAGGGTTGATCTCCTTCAGAATGGACTGGTTGGATCTCCTTGCAGTCCAAGGGACTCTCAAGAGTCTTCTCCAAAACCACAGTTCAAAAGCATCAATTCTTCGGTGCTCAGCTTTCTTCACAGTCCAACTCTCACATCCATACATGACCACTGGAGAAACCCTAGCCCTGACTAGATGGACCTCTGTTGGCAAAGTAATGTCTTTGCTTTTGAATATGCTATCTAGGTTGGTCATAACTTTTCTTCCAAGGAGTAAATGTCTTTTAATTTCATGGCTGCAGTCACCATCTGCAGTGATTTTGGAACCCCAAAAAATAAAGCCTGACACTGTTTCCACTGTTTCCCCATCTATTTCCCATGAAGTGATGGGACCGGATGCCATGATCTTTGTTTTCTGAATGTTGAGCTTTAAGCCAACTTTTTCACTTTCCTCTTTCACTTCCATCAAGAGGCTTTTTAGTTGCTCTTCACTTTCTGCCATAAGGGTGGTGTCATCTGCATATCTGAGGTTATTGATATTTCTCCCGGCAATCTCGATTCCAGCTCGTGCTTCTTCCAGTCCAGCGTTTCTCATGATGTACTCTGCATATAAGTTAAAGAAGCAGGGTGACAATATACAGCCTTGATGTACTCCTATTCCTATTTGGAACCAGTCTGTTGTTCCATGTCAAGTTCTAACTGCTGCTTCCTGACCTGCATATAGGTTTCTCAAGAGGCAGGTCAGGTGGTCTGGTATTCCCATCTCTTTCAGAATTTTCCACAGTTTATTGTCATCCACACAGTCAAAGGCTTTGGCATAGTCAATAAAGCAGAAATAGATTTTTTTCTGGAACTCTTTTGCTTTTTGATGATCCAGCAGATGTTGGCAATTTGATCTCTGGTTTCTCTGCCTTTCCTAAAACCAGCTTGAACATCTGGAAGTTCACTGTTCACATATTGCTGAAGCCTGGCTTGGAGAATTTTGAGCATTACTTTACTAGCATGTGAGATGAGGGCAATTGTGTGGTAATTTGAGCATTCTTTGGCATTGCCTTTCTTTGGGATTGGAATGAAAACTAACCATTTCCAGTCCTGTGGCCACTGCTGAGTTTTCCAAATTTGTTGGCATATTGAGTGCAGCACTTTCATAGCATCATCTTTCAGGATTTGAAATAGCTCAACTGGAATTCCATCACCTCCACTAGCGTTGTTCATAGTGATGCTTTCTCAGGCTCACTTGACTTCACATTCCAGGATGTCTGGTTCTAGGTGAGTGATCACACCATCGTGATTATCTTGGTCTTGAAGATCTTTTTTTATACAGTTCTTCTGTGTATTCTTGCCACCTCTTTCTAATATCTTCTGCTTCTGTTAGGTCCATACATTTCTGTCCTTTATCGAGCCCATCTTTGCATGAAATGTTCCCTTGGTATCTCTAATTTTCTTGAAGAGATCTCTAGTCTTTCCCATTCTTTTGTTTTCCTATATTTCTTTGCATTGATCACTGAGGAAGGCTTTCTTATCTCTCCTTGCTATTCTTTGGAACTCTGCATTCAGATGCTAATATCTTTCCTTTTCTCCTTTGCTTTTCACTTCTCTTCTTTTCACAACTATTTGTAAGGCATCCCCAGGCAGCCAAAGAGAATCAGGGGACTATAACAACCTAGAATTTAAGTAAAGAAAATATTTTTCAAAAACAGAGATTTATTGATTCTCAAGTAAATGAATATAGAGAATTATATTTAATAATCTAAAAGTGATGGGTGGCTTTGGCAAGAGTAGATTTAATGCAGTATGAATGAATATTTTATTGTATAGTTTCAAGAGAGAATGAGAGATGAAACTGTGGAAACGAGTACAGACAACTGTTTTGAGTAGATTTCCAATAAAAAGGTGAAACACATGGGTGGTGGAGAGATTTTTATTTTACTTTATTTTCAAGAAAGTAATTATTATAGCATGTTTTCTGCACTGATGTGTATGATCCAGTAGAGAAGGAAAAATTAATAATACAAAAGAGAAAAGGGATAATTACAGATGCAAAGTCTGAACATGTTGAGGGTGGATGGGATGTTAGGCAAAAGTAGCACTATGTTAAATTCATGAGGGAGAGTTATGGTTATATGCTAAAATTAAAATAAGATAAAAATAGAATAAAACAATGAAAATACTATAATTTGATGTAGGTGGCTCAGCAGTAAAGAATCCATGTACCAATGCAGGATATGTGGGTTCAATCCCTGGCTCAGTAAGATCCCCTGGAGAAGAAAATGGCAACCCACTTTAGTATTCTTGCCTGGAAAACTCCATGAACAGAGAAGCCTGGCGGGCTGTAGTCCCTGGGGTTTCAGAGTTAGACACAACTGAGAACTGAGCATAGCAACTAAAGTGAAAGTGAAAGTGAAGTCGCTCAGTCGTGTCTAACTCTTTGCAACCCCATGGACTGTAGCCCACCAGGTTCCTCCATCCATGGGATTCTCCAGGCAAGAGTACTGGAGTGGGTTGCCATTTCCTTCTCCAGGGAATCTTCCCGACCCAGGGATCAAACCCACATCTCCCCCGTTGTAGGCAGATGCTTTACCCTCTGAGCCACCAGGGAAATCCCATAGCAACTAAACAACAACAAAAAAGGAAAGGATAATAATTTTTTTCAGTAATATATACATTAATGAGAGGAAAATACACACCTGCTAAATGTCTGATGGACAACCAGAAAGATAAATTATGGGAAATCCATGATAATAATATTATTTTAAATAATACATACAAATATGTTAATTTGACAGTAATACAGCATTCATAAATATACATAACCAAGATTAAGGGACAAAAAGGAAGTTTCAGAACACTATATTCATAGTACTATCTTAATTAAAAGAAGAAAGGAATGCATATGACTTTTTTGTATCTATTCACTGAAAATATTTGAAAAATATGCATTAACTTAAAAATGATCCATGAGAAAGTGTGAGATAATGTCTGTATTTCACTTTGGATCCTTCAGTGCTATTTGAAATTTTTTATAGAAACATCTGTTGAATTTAAAATGAAAATAAATCAAACAAATAAAAAAGGAATATACTGATAGATGCTACCCATAAAAATAAAATTAAACTTAAAAAAAAAAAAAAGTAGAAGGGAAAATGAACCAGAAACTATCATATACCACACACACACGCAAACAGACAGCCCTAATAGTTAAAATGAACAAATTCCGATAGTAGTAGTAATTCATTCATTCAACATTAAAAAGTATATGTATTTATTATGTGGTTACTAAATACCAAACATTTTTAGATAGTGTATATGCAAATGTGACTGTGGAACCCTGTCCTCAAGGAGCTTCCAATCCATGGAAGAGACAGAGAATTAAACATGAAATTATAACTCAAAGTGATAATGCCTATGACAGGGAAAGGATGGATTCCATAAAGAACACACGTATGATGAGTTTCTAATAGTAACAACATCTAAGCAGAAGCCCACCAGGCAATCAACAGTTATCCAGAGAAGGAGGAACTTTTCAGGTAGCAACAACAGCATGTGCAAAGGCCTAGAACAAATAAAAGCAGTACACACTGAGGGAACTGCAAATTAGTTTCGTTAATGTGTTCCCATTACTCACCACAGTGCCTAACATCCAATACTTGCCCAGTAAATAGTAAACTGCAAACAGTTTTGTCCATTTCCAGTGACAGCAAAGTTGAACACTTGAGATGAGAGTTTTGCAAAATAAATAAATAGCTTAAAAATTGTACATGTTCTAATCTAGTAAGTTGAGTTACTCTCCTGAACAGTTTTAGTTTCAGAAAAAAAAAAAAAGTCCCAGATCTGTATACAAAAATACCAGTTTCCATTTGACTTATTGACTTTCAATAAGTCAAAAGTAGAGGTAGCATGTCATAAGTGAAAAATATTCCAGTAGATTATCTGTTTTGTATCAACATACTTGAGGAAAGTTTAAAGTTCTCAGGAAAGACCTTGCTGATATAAAAATGTAAAGTACAAAAATAACAAACTTTTTTTTTTAAGGATGTGCTATGAACTGGAGGAAATGCAGTAAGATGTTGACCATTGATATTAGATGCGAGAACTACAAACAACACTTTTTCTTCCTTCTACCTCTCTATAATTTATACATTTACTATACTTAAGAAAACTACTAAAAATTAATTGTTTTTAAAATATTTACCAATTACCTTAAGTTTAAAATATCTGTAGACTTCTGTGATGCCGTTTAGAAATAATACCCTAAAGCCTGGTAGTGACTTTGAGAGCTATGTTATCTCCATATTAGTTTTATCTGCTTCCCAAAAGTAATTCAAAGGTAATTCCTAAAAATTAAAATTGGATTGGCCAAAACCGTTTATTCACAGGAAGGAAAAAAAAGAGGGAGAACTGTGTAGAAAGGGTTTGGCTTTGTAGTCAGCCTTGCTAGAGAGGAGAAACTTGAAACCAAGGAGTTCCTGGCAACGTGTAGAATGAGAAAAGACAGCCAATAGTGGATTCTGTGATAATGACAGTACAATAAAAGGAGGGATGATTTACTATCTAGGTTTTAAACAATTTATTGTAGATTCAGGTCTTCCAGTAAACCAGTTTTTTAGTAATAAATGTGTCAATGAGGTGAAAGTTTTTCTTGATATGAGATTGAATATTTGACTGCTTTTATTTTATTTTTTTTTAGTCCATTATAGAATTTTAATAACAGGGCACATTCCAGACAAGGGAATTGTACAGTAGCTATTGTAGACTTCTCTTTGTATAATAAAAAATAATCTCCTTGGTGCTAAGAGTTCTTTGTGTGTGTATATATATATATATACATATATACATACATATATGTATATGTGTGTGTGTGTGTGTGTGAAAGAAATTTGCCTTTTGTTTGTCAAATATGTTAAATATTTTGCTCTCATTTGATAATTTATCTTTTGACTTTGTTTTTAAGTTTTTGCCAGAAAATTTTAACATATAATTTCCTTAAGCTATAGTCATGTGTGTAAAAAATAAAATATAGTAGCATTTAGTAGCATCTTCCTTCATTATTGAACCTCAATTTCACTTCTGTTTTCAGCACTCTCTCAACCCCACCTCCTGTTCCACCTGATAACAGCTAATTTTAATTCACTTCAGTGTAACTCCAATCATTTCAAGTTTAAACTATGGCAACTCAGGATTCCCTCCATTCCTTTTCCCTCTGTATCTCCCTAGAGTCATGTAAGTTCCAGAGGCCTTTTAGAGGCTTATGGCATTGGGGGAGTGTGATTGGCCTTCAGCTGCATTTTGTCCTGTTTGGTGCTGCTGAGATGACTATAACACCCACTGATGTGGGCCTCACTAAAATGGTTGAGGTCCCTAACTGTACAGCAGTCCATGCTGCCATCTGCTGGTGTTTCCTCTTGTTACTAGGTAACAAGACCTCCTTAGATGTTCAAGATGGCTCCTGAAATTTATATCATAGTTGTGTACTTTTCAGCTGAAGAATTGATGCTTTTGAACTGTGGTGTTGGAGAAGATTTCTGAGAGTCCCTTGGACTGCAAGGAGATCCAACCAGTCCATTCTGAAGGAGATCAGTCCTGGGATTTCTTTGGAGAGAATGAGGCTGAAGCTGAAACTCCAATACTTTGGCCACCTCATGTGAAGAGTTGACTCATTGGAAAAGACTTTGATGCTGGGAGGGATTGGGGCCAGGAGGAGAAGGGGATGACAGAGGATGAGATGGCTGGATGGCATCACTGACTCGATGGACGTGAGTTTGAGTGAACTCCGGGAGTTGATGATGGACAGGGATGCCTGGAGTGCTGCAATTCATGGGGTCGCAAAGAGTCGGACACGACTGAGCGAATGAACTGAACTGAACTGATACTTTTCGGGGTAATTTCATCTTCTCACTTATTATTCTTGAAGGCTACAGAAGGTTGGTGGGATTGCTTTGGCTTCTTCATTCAGACATTCCTGTTGCTCTCATTCCTTTATGAGGATGCAAATGGAGACCCTGTGAAGAGGCCTTTTCCTTTTTGTTCCAGGAAGGAACAGTGGAAGGTACACAGGAAGCAGTGTACCAGTCTTCTTTGCTCTTAGATCCAAACCTTCTTCTACCCTTGAGAGAATTTTAATTTCCTTTTAGACAGACAAAAACTGTCTCAGCATTGTTCTGCCATATTTTTCTGCCTTGAAACTGGGCCACAGAAATGCTGAGAAACTGACAGAATTCTCTTTGCCTATGATGAGATTATCTTCCCTCTTTGTGTTAGTGAAGCCCTTGTGCTCAGTGCTGATGTGTAGATCAACACTGCAGTGAAGGCAAAGGTAGCACAGGAAATAATCCACCTGCTCAAAGTTAAAGGTGTCATCCTGTGTTCATTTTTATGCAGTGAAATATATCCATCCCTCTGCTTTTGCTTCTCGGCTTATGTCACAGTAATTCTAATGTCTTTTTTATATTACAATTTTGCAAAATTTCATCCACATATACTTCTAGAACTTTTATAAAACAACATTTTAAACATGTAAATCTTGGACTTATCTTGCATCTATTTTAGTATACACAAGATATGAATTCAGTTTACTAATTTCTCAAAATGATACTATAGCAACTTAGTGGTTTGGAGTTCTTGGGGGGATATTTTGCCTGAAGTATTCAACTTGCCAGGAATATTCACTGATTTCATGATGGGACCTGTGAACCAGTCTTTAGAGTTAAGAGTAGTGATTGTCAACTTTGACTGCCTATCAGAACATTTGGAGAGTTAAAAATACTGATAACTTGATCCCAGCTTCTCATGTAATTGTTTTGGAGTACAGTCTGTACATCATGATTTTAAAAATCTTTCTGGTTGATTATAATGCAGTAAAAATTGAGTACTATTAAATTATAAACCTGTCTTTAAGGCAAAAAAGAGCATGAGTGAAAGCCATGTGATGCTTTTTCATAGAGCAGTATGGAGCATGTATCCCAGTCACCTTGGATATGTGGGCTTGTTGAAACCCAGATTTCTGTGCCCCTCTCTCAGAGTTTCTGAGTCGGAAGCTGCAGAGTGATGCCAAAGAATTTGCATTTCTAACAAGTTCTCGATTCCTACTAATGTTACTGGTCCAGGGACCACACTTGGAGAGGAAATGTAATAGAGTATTAAAAGAACTTCTGGAGGAAAATAACTCTAGATCTTTTATTTGGTCAGAAGGTAGCATCCACATTTATACTGATACTTTTCATTCTCTCATTTGAATTTCAAAAAGATTATAAATGAAATTTATGCAGAATTTATTATTTAGCTACACTCATTCTTAAGATGTGATTTAAGGTACAATAAAATAAAACATAAATAGAAAGAAGGGGAGAAAATTAGAACATGAGTAAAATGATATCTGGAAAGACAAAATTAAAAGAGTAGTGTACATATGTACATTTGCTGATGTTGGACCATAAATTTGGTAAACTTTCAACAGTGAACATTAAACAAGGAAACAAAATCATAGCAAAATTTATAGTGCTCCTGAGATGAAAACAAGCCAGTACTTCAGATAAAAAACACATCACTGTCCTGACATCAGAGGAAACTTTCCTCTATATTTGCTTTCCAGATAAGTCTATACAACATTGTGAATAACATCTTTTCTCTTCATGTTTGTTACAATGAATGTAGATATTCTGTTGATCAAAGCTTAATTATAATGTTAAAATACTAGGTAATTTGATCACTAGGTTATTTAGAGTTTCTATTTTTCTTAAATGAGTTTCAGAGTACTTTTATTTAAATGATTCCTCAGTCCTCAATATAAATTATTGATTCCCATCAAAATATAGTAGAAGCAGTTATACTGAGGACACATGAGAGTGTTCAGATTTAACATTCTCAGTTTGTTGGTCTTGAGCACAGAAGAACTTTCCTTCATTCTGGATCTTGGTTCTTAGCTTAGAGAGTGAGAGATCATAGAACTTTTTGAGAATCTGGTGATAACAAAGCACCTGCTTTCTAGAAAATAATATACAGATCATAATTATTCATAAATTCTGAATTTATGGACTTGGTCCCTTGCTAAAATGTACTTGTAACCCTAAAAAGTCAATACTCCAGTTGTGGTTAGAACCAGGCAGTGTTTCATCTCTCAGACTATAAACAAGTGTTATTTTTAACAGCACATTTAGTGCCATGTTTTTCACATTTTTTGTGCTTTTTCTTTTTATTTCACTGGTTAAAATAACCCCTAAGCACAGGAAGGCCATGATGTGCCTCATGAAAAAAATGTGTGTTGGATACTCTTTATTAGCTTCATTCAAGGATGAGTTAGAGTGTGGTTAGCCATTAGTTCAATGTTAATGAATTAACAATAAATATTAAATGAAAGCAAAAAAAAAGAAAGTGAAAGTTTCTCAGTAATGTCTGACTCTTTGTGACCCCAAGGACTGCAGCCTGCCAGTCTCCTCTGTTCATGGGATTCTCCAGGCAAGAATACAGGAGTGGGTTTCCATGCCCTTCTCCAGGGGAATCTTCCCAATCCAGGGACTGAACCCAGGTCTTCCACACTGCAGGCAGATTCTTACCATCTGAATCACCAGAGAAGCCCAATATTAAATGTTCAGTCAGTTCAGTTCAGTCGCTCAGTCGTGTCCTACTCTTTGCAACCCCATGAATCGCACCACGCCAGGCCTCCTCGTCCATCACCAACTCCTGGAGTTTATTCAAACTCATGCCCATTGGGTCAGTGATGCCATCCAACCACTGCATCCTCTGTCTTCCCCTTCTCCTCCCGCCTTCAATCTTTCCCAGCATCAGGGTCTTTTCAAATGAGTCAGCTCTCCACATCAAGTGGCCAAAGTATTGGAGTTTCAGCTTCAGCATCAGTCCTCCCACTGAATATTCAGGACTGATTTCCTTTAGGATGGACTGGTTGGATCTCTCTGTAGTCCAAGGGACTCTCAAGAGTCTTCTCCAACACCACAGTTCAAAAGCATCAATTATTCAGAGGTCTGCTTTCTTTATAGTCCAACTCTCACATCCGTACATGACTACTGGAAAAACCATAGCTTTGACTAGATAGACCTTTGTATTAAATGAGGTGTCCTTAAATAGAAACACACATAAAACAAGATTATGTATTAATAAGTTGAAAACCAATATTGTGACCACAGGTTTGCAAAAACCTTTCTCTGTATTTTCCCAAGGAATGTAACCCTTCATTTCCCGTAAGAGCAATGATTCAGTAGTCACTAATTCTGTGTTTTGAGGTGACATTATAAAACATAACCACTCCAGATATCAAGAACTGACTGTATATACCCCAAATTTGCCTTCAGATTCAGGGATTTTTATAAGATACTGAGTATGTGTTAGGTAAGAGTCCTCAATGAAGAATGGATGTACTGAGTTTATTGGGAATTATCTTGAAGGAGTAATATTTCTCTTAATGAGCTTTATTTTAGGGTTATTGGCTCAAAACCAGACTGCTGGGTTTCAAACTATGTCACTCACTAGCTGTATGATCTTGGGCAAGTTTCTTAGCCCAAGCTTCCTCATTTATGAAATAAATAAAGGAATTAAGAAAAGGACTGGAACATCAAACAGTGCATATGATGTTATTAATACTTTAAATTAATTGATTATCAACAGAGAAATATGGGAATAATTATAGTTCTCATTACCCAGCAAAGATAAACTGCTTAATTTTTATACCTCAATGAGTATGACTTCTCAAACTGTTTACCATTCAGCTTCTCATGGCTCTGTTCACAAATGAGTTTGTTGGAATTAATAACTGAAGGAATAGCTCACAACAAAAGAAACTTCTCATTGCCCAACTTTGAGCTGAAAATAATCATGGGAAAAAATAGCTAAGCTTCAAAATGAAGAAAAAAGAGGTAGCAATGAGATTAAAAATATTAAAGTTAAGATAAAAGGCTAAAATAAAGGCAAGAAGCTTAGAGATTGTAAGAGGGAAAAAAAAAAAAAAAAGGAAAACTTACAAAATGCAATAAGGTATTTATGCCCAAGACAAAGCTCAAGGTATATCTGGTTTCCTGAAGGGTTGGGTCCCCTATTGTAACTATGGTATTAACTACTCTGCTACACAATTCTTCAGAGATCTTTAGTAACATAGTACAGGACCACTGAGTTCAAACAACTGGAAGGCTTTAGGCAAAGCATCAGTTTATCTCAGCTAAGTAGAGCACACTGATAGAATAAATATGATAATGAAATAATTTTGTGGACTAAAAAGTTGAAGTTTAAAGACTTCCAAGTTTGTTCTTCTTTATATTGCCTTGGTTATTTTTGACCCTTTGCATTCTAAGATAAGACTTATTTCCACTGAGTGTGTGTCCAATTTAATGCATGATGCAATCAGTTGGCAGTCTTACATATCTTTTGTTAGATATGTGTGTGTGTGTGTGTGTGTGCGCGTGTGTGTGCGTGTGCTCAGTCATGTCCAACTCTTTATAACCCCACAAACTGTAGCTTACCAGGTTCTTCTATCCATGGGATTTCCCAGGCAAGAATACTGGAGTGGGTTTCTGTTTCTTCCTCCAGGGCATCTTCCCAACTCCAGGATCAAACCCACATCTCTTGTGTCTCCTGCCTTGGCAGGTGGATTATTTTTTAATTAATTAATTTTAATTGGAGGATAATTACTTTACAATATTGTGGTTTTTTTTTTTTTTTACCATGTATCATTATGAATTGGCCATAGGTATACATGTGTCCTCTGCATTCTGAAACCCTCTTCCACCACCCTCCCCACCCTATCCCTCCAGGTTGTCACATGGCACCAGTTTTGGGTTCCTGCAGGCAGATTCTTTACTACTGCACCACCTGGGAAGCCCTTTGTTAGATTTATTTCTAGCTATTCGATGTTTTTTTTTGCTTTTATAAATAGAATTGTTTTAAAATTTCATTGTATATTTGCTCATTTTTTGTATATAGAGAAAACAATTGACTTTTAAAATATTAACTTTGTGTTCAGTGATCTGGTTTATTGTCTAATAGTTTTCATGTTCTTTTGGACCTTCTAACCTTCTAATGTACTATTTTTGCCTATGAATTATAACAACTGTAATCATTTCTTTCCAGTTCTTACAATTCTTTTAACTTTTTTTGCTCTCTCCTCCTCTGCATCTCTCTTCCTCTCCCTTTTATCTTTTCCCTAGTCCTCCGCCTCCTTTTTTGCTTAATGGGACTGGTTACAAACTTCATTTCAGTGTTGAATAGAGATGGTAATAGTAGGCATCTTTATCATATTTCATTTCCAGGGAAAAGCTTCAACATTTCTCCATTAATTACATTTTGTATGTTAAAATTATGAATAGATGCACATTAAAAGACATTATTAGCATTTGGAGAGGGCAGCCCCAGAATGGAAAATATATTTTCAATATATAACTTTGGGTAGGAGGGAGACTCAAGAGGGAAGGGATAATGAATACTTATAGTTGATTCAATTTGTTGTACAGCAGAAATAAACACAACATTGTAAAGCAATTATCCTCCAAATAAAAATAAATAAATGCCTATCTTTAACAAAACACTTTTGTTAAGAATATATAAACTCCTAACAATTCATAAATGAGTTTAAAAAATGGGCAAACACCTGAATAAATATTTTAGAAAGAAGATACCTAAGAAGCCAGAGAGAAGTGAAAAGATGCATACATTTATGAGTCATAAAGAAAACAGAAATTAAGACCACAGTGTAATGTCACTATATATCCACTAGAAGGGCTAAAATGAAAATGTGACTGACAGCATCAAGTATTGGTGAGTATATAGAGAGCTGGAAATTTCATAAACAGCTGGTAGGAGTAGAAAATGGTAAAACGACTTCCTGTTTAACAGCATATATTAAAGCTTACTGGCTTCCCAGGTGGCACAGTGGTAAAGAATCCATCTGCCAATGCAGGAGAGGCAAGAGACGCAGGTTTGATCCCTGAGTTGGAAAGATTCCCTGGAGGAGGAAATGGCAACCCCCTCCAGTAGTCCGGCCTGGAAAATTCCATGCACAGAGGAGCCTGGTGGATTACAGTCCATGGGGCTGCAAAGAGTTGGACATGACTGAGTGACTAAGCATGCATGCATGCGTGCACCTCAGTCATACACACACACTCAAAAGCTTACAGAAATCACAGAAAGAAAAGCCACAGATTAGGGGGCACTGGTATACAAGTCTACAGTATATATTCCTCTGAATCCAGAGTTGTTTGTGTGGCAATAGTGTCTTCTCATTACTTTACAGAATTATATATATATATATATAATTTATATATTTATTCTTCCTACTATTAATAGACAATTGAGTCACTTCCCAGTTTTCAGTTAAAATGTAATGCTCCTATGAGCAGTCTTGTACATGCACTGTAATAATCATAATTTGGCATATCTGTTGAATATATAATTGTTTGGACTAGAGAACACGTGGATATTAAGCTTTAGTTGGTTGAAGTTGTACTGTGCTCAGTCATCTCCAATTTTTTGCATCCCCATGGACTGTAGCCCACCAGGCTCCTCTGTCCATGGGATTCTCTGGAAAAAATACTGGGGTATATTTTTGGATCTTTAGGAGATCTTCCAGATGTAGGGATTGAAATGGTATCTCTTATGTTTCCTGCATTGGTAGGTGGCTTCTTTATCACTAATGCCACCTGGGAAGTCCTAAATGTTATCAAGTGTGCAGTATAAACTGGAATATCAGTTACTTCAGGTTGGAATTTAAAAAATTATTTCTTAAATTTTTATTTTTCAAGACTAGTCAAATCTATAAACCTATATTTTCTATCATCCCTTTGTTCAGCATATCCTGCTATTAATCACTTAGTAGCTGTCTTGGTTATCACATTAACTGTTACATATGCCAAAGAGAAAATGTAAAGTGCTTCCTTTAAGTGAAAAGTTGAAAGTTTTTGGACTAAATAAGGCAAAAAAAAAAAAAAAAAAAAAAAAAGGTATGCTGAAATTGCCAAGATCTATAGTTAGAATAAATCCTCTGTTCGTGAAATTGTGAGAAAGGAAAAAGAAATTCATGCTAATTTTGCTGTCACATCTCAGACTGCAAAAGTTAATGACTGTAGTGTATGATAAACCCTAAGTTAAGATGGAAAAGGCATTATTTTGTATAAGATATTATGAGAGACCACATTCATATGACTTTTGTCACAATATATTGTTATAATTGTTCTATTTTCTTATTAATTTCTTACTGTGCCTAATTTAAGTTAAACTTTATCATGGTATATATTTATAGGAAGAAGCAATACATATATGGTTTGGTATAATCTGAGGTTTCCAGCATTCACTGGTGATCTTGGAAAAACATGTTCCACAAATAAGGGAGAGCTACTAAATTGACGTAAAATTTAAAAACAAACAGAACTAACCTACAATACTAGAAGTCAAATTGGAAAAGTACCCAGGAGAAGGCACTAGGGCATTTCTAGAGTAATACTGGTAATATTAATTACTTGATCTGGAGATTGGTTATATAAGGGTGTGTGAAATTTCAGTGAGCTGTACTTGTGGTTTGTACAGTTTCCTGAATGTATGTTGTACTTCAGTAAAAGCAATGAAAACAAACAGAGAGCCTAAGGGATCAAATAAAGCTATTTGATTTTGAATAACTAAAGGGGTACCATAAATGCCTAGTGTGCCTCAGAAGAAAAAGTAATCCATACTTAAAGATATTTGAAATTTATGAACTGAAAGCCTAGACCTCTGTCAAAAATCCTGATGGGAAATTTTGAAAGGCACCCCTTTCAAAGGGGTATTCTGCTTGTACCTCAGAATAGGCAACCTGTACTTCTCCACTAGGAGAAGCAACTATTAGTAGGCAGGAAATTCTGCATTCTCACACCATCAACCCATGTTAACCCCTTCACCAAGAACATTTTAGCAGGAGTTTCTCCATTGAATTCCCCAATTCCATTTGCCCCATAGTGTTGTCTCACAGGGCTTCCCAGGTGGCGCTAGTGGTAAAGAACCCGCCCGACAACACAGGAGACCTAAGACTGGGGTTCCATCCCTAGATCCCAAAGATGCCCTGGAGGAGGACATGGCAACTCACACCAGTATTCTTGCCTGGAGATTCCCATGGACAGTGGAGCCTTGGCGGACTACAGTCCATGAGGTCGCAAAGATCAGACTCGACTGAAGTGACTTAGCAGGCATGTAGGTTCTCCTGGTGATACATGATCATTATTTGGTCCTCATTTGTAACTGAGTCTATTTGTCAGCCACAAACATATGGCCAAATGAATGCATCCACTGGCTGATGAACCTGATTGCTTTATTATATTTTCTTCTTTTCAAATAAGGAAGAAGAAGCATCCCCAGATAAAATATACCCAGATTTCTGAGTTCTCTGACTAATGACAGAATTTTCACTGTCTATTTCTTAATGCTAATTCAATTACTAACAAATTATGAAAATAAGGGAAAACATATAGCATCTCTTAAAACTGAGAAAGGTCCATAAGGATGTCAGAAACTCCCAGGAATTTCTGATACAAAATAATGGATGAGTCCAGACTAGAGTCCTTAGTTGAAAGTTGACTCAACACCTTACTAGGAGAAAATAAATCAGTATTCCCAAGATGAAAATTGAAAACACCCTGGAGAACATAAATTGCCTAATTTGAGGAGAGTTTTAGAGGCAAAGATAAATACAGAGGCAATAAGGACACAGTACTTAAAATTTTTTTTTTGATTTGATCAACCACAATTGAAAGCAGGGCACCTGAAATGTGGCAAGGATCCTGCAGTAACCAGAGAGATCATGCAGTGTTGAATAAAGCTGTCTTCTCTCTCTATTAGAATTTAAAATTGCTCTGGATTTTCCAATAGTTTCCATTAGATAATCAATCATCAATATAAAATGCATTCTCAGAAATAAAATAAATGTATTATTATTTTTAGATATGATTATTTGCCTAGAACACACAAAAAAGAAAAAAAAACTGATAGCAATCTTGATAGTAGAGTCTGTTTATTAATATGTCACACTCCATCAGAGCAACAATGATAGATTAGAAAAGAAAACATCAAATCAGAAACAATAGATACAAAATGGGTAGGAAAACTTTTCAGTAAGAACGGAGAACCCTCAAATTGTGCAGTTATTATAAACATGATAATTCTCCTTAAGAAAATAGAGCAACTCAAAGCAATCCCAATGAGATGCTTTTCTTTTTGAAATTTGATATAATGAATCTAAATGTCAACTGAAAGAATAATTTGATGTTTTATTTTCCCCAAATTACAGCGCTGTATTCAATGAAACACACAGACCTTATAATTATGATCAATCATGTTTGACATAATCGTCAAGATTTAAAAAAAAATAACCCAATTTGTTTTATTCCCAGAAAGTTATTTATTTTATACCTCCTTCAAATCAATTTTCATCTCCAAGCTTCCCCACATCCACAATCTCGACCATAGGCAAATATCATGCTGTTTTCTTTATTTTTTCCACTACAGGTATTTAGGTTAGTTTTTGAACTTTCAGTTCAGTTCAGTTGCTCAGTCATGTCCAACTCTTTGCGACCCCATGAATCGCAGCACTCCAGGCCTCCCTGTCCATCACCACTCTTGGAGTTTACCCAAACTCATGTCCATCGAATCGGTGATGCCATCCAGCCATCTCATCCTCTGCTGTCCCCTACTCCTCCTGCCCCCAATCCCTCCCAGCATCAGGGTCTTTTCCAATGAGTCAACTCTTCGTATGAGGTGGTCAAAGTATTGGAGTTTCAGCTTCAACATCAGTCCTTCCAAAGAACGTGCAGGACTGATCTCCTTAGAATGGACTGGTTGGATCTCCTTGCAATCCAAGGGACTCTCAAGAGTCTTCTCCAACACCACAGTTCAAAAGCATCAGTTTTTCGGTGCTCAGCTTTCTTCACAGTCCAACTCTCACATCCATACATGACCACTGGAAAAACCATAGCCTTGAGTAGACAGACCTTTGTTGGCAAAGCAATGTCTCTTCTTTTTAATATGCTATCTAGGTTAGGAATAACTTTTCTTCCAAGGAGTAAGCGTCTTTTAATTTCATGGCTGCAGTCACCATCTGCAGTGATTTTGGAGCCCCCCAAAATAAAGTCTGACACTGTTTCCCCATCTATTTCCCATGAAGTGATGGGACTGGATACCATGATCTTCGTTTTCTGAATGTTGAGCTTTAAGTCAACTTTTTCACTCTCCTCTTTCACTTTCATCAAGAGACTTTTTAGTTCCTCTTCATTTTCTGCCATAAGAGTGGTGTCATCTGCATATTTGAGGTTATTGATATTTCTCCTGGCAATCTTGATTCCAGCTTGTGCATTTCTCATGATGTACTCTGCATATAAGATAAATAGCAAGGTGACAATATGCAGCCTTGATGTACTACTTTTCCTATTTGGAACCAGTCTGTTGTTCCATGTCCAGTTCTAACTATTGCTTCCTGACCTGCATATAGGTTTCTCCAGAGGCAGGTCAGGTTGTCTGGTATTCCCATCTCTTTCAGAATTTTCCACAGTTTATTGTCATCCACACAGTCAAAGGCTTTGGCATAGTCAATAAAACAGAAATAGATATTTTTCTGGAACTCTCTTGCTTTTTTGATGATGCAGCAGATGTTAGCAATTTGATCTCTGAGTCCTCTGCCTTTTCTAAAACCAGCTTGAACATCTGGAAGTTCACTGTTCACATATTGCTGAAGCCTGGCTTGGAGAATTTTGAGCATTACTTTACTAGCATGTGAGATGAGTGCAATTGTGTGGTAGTTTGAGCACTCTTTGGCATTGCCTTTCTTTGGAACTGGAATGAAAACTGACCTTTTCCAGTCCTGTGGCCACTGCTGAGTTTTCCGAATTTGTTGGCATATTGAGTGCAGCACTTTCATAGCATCATCTTTCAGGATTTGAAATAGCTCAACTGGAATTCCATCACCTCCACTAGCGTTGTTCGTAGTGATGCTTTCTAAGGCCCACTTGACTTCATATTCCAGGATGCCTGGTTCTAGGTGAGTGATCACACCATCGTGATTATCTGGGTTATGAAGATCTTTTTTGTACAGTTCTGTGTATTCTTGCCACCTCTTCTTAATATCTTCTTCTGTTAGGTCCATACCATTTCTGTCGTTTATCGAGCCCATCTTTGCATGAAATGTTCCCTTGGTATCTCTAATTTTCTTGAAGAGATCTCTAGTCTTTCCCATTCCATTGTTTTCCTATATTTCCTTGCATTGATTGCTGAGGAAGACTTTCTTATCTCTCCTTGCTATTCTTTGAAACTCTGCATTCAGATGCTAATGTCTTTCCTTTTCTCCTTGGCTTTTCACTTCTCTTCTTTTCACAGCTATTTGGAAGGCCTCCCCAGACAATCATTTTGCTTTTTTGCATTTCTTTTCCATGGGGATGGTCTAGATCCCTGTCCCCTGTACAATGTCATGAACCTTTGTCCATAGTTCATCAGGCACTCTATCAGGTAGTCCCTTAAATCTATTTCTCACTTCCACTGTGTAATCATAAGGGATTTGATTTAGGTCATACCTGGATGGTCTAGTGGTTTTCCCTACTTTCTTCAATTTCAGTCTGAATTTGACAATAAGGAGTTCATGATCTGAGCCACAGTCAGCTCCCGGTCTTGTTTTTGCTAACTGTATAGAGCTTCTCCATCTTTGGCCGCAAAGGATATAATTAGTCTGATTTCGGTATTGACCATCTGGTGATCTCCATGTATAGAATCTTCTTTTGTGTTGTTGGAAGAGGGTGTTGTGTTGTTGTTTTGAACTTTAGATGATGATATAATAGCTAATCTTTTCTTCTGAACTGATTTTATTAGAAATATCATTTATGTTGTTGATCAATTGTTTATTCTTTTCATTGCTGAGAGTTTTATATTTTGTTAATATAACATTCAACTTTTATTTATTCTTCTGTTTTTTTCTCAATTCTTTTATTGTTGGCTAATTGGATTGTTTCCAGTTTTCAAGGGTATTTGTAGGCAAATAGCCTTGGAAAATAAAAATAGGGTCTCTCCATGGAACAAAGGGTGTGAGTTCGGCTGCTAAATCCTGTCTGACTCTGCAACCTCATGGACTGTAGCCCGCCAAACTCCTCTGTCCTTGGGATTTCCCAGGCAAGAATACTGGAATGGGTTGCTATTTCCTTCTCCAAGGTATCTTTTGGACCCAGGGATCGAGCATACGTCTTCTGCACTGGCAGGCAGATTCTTTACTGCTGAGCCGCATCAGGGAAGCCCTGGAACAAAGGGTAGGCATATTTTAACGCCCATAGCAAAAGACCTGGGTTCCCTAAGCTTAGGATTTTCCTTCTGCAATGTAACCCACTGTCTGTGCATGCTTTCATATGAGTCCATTAGCATCACTGTGAAGGGACTTGGCAACAAAAGAAACTGACCCAAATGTATTGAATATAGAAGAGTCTCCTCTGTTCTAGAATCCAATAAATTGTGGCAAGCCAACTTGGTAGCTTTTACAGTTTTTGATAGTACCTATGTTTAGAGGGATGTTGATGAGTAATTTTCTTTTTTATAATGTCCTTATCAGATTATGGTATCAGTATTATGTTTCACTCAAAACACAGGTTAGTAATTATTCCCTCCTTTATTTTCTGAAAGTATTTATGTAGTATTAGGATTATTTCTTCCTTAAACGTTTGATGAATTTTATTTGACAAATAACATTGGCCTAGAGGTATCTTCATGCCGAGATTACTTCAAATTCAATTTTTGTAATATACAAAAATGTAACCAGATTTTCTATTTTTTCTTGTGTCTTATTTGGTCCTTTGTGTTTTCTTAGAAATATATTCATTTAACCTAAATTGTCATATTTATTATGAAAGTCTTTTATAATATCCTAAATTATTTTTAAAATATCTGTATTGTCTATAATGTAATACTCTCAATACTTCTTTTGATTTTTTTTCTTTTTTATTTTATTTGGTCTTGCATTAGGTTTGTCAATTTATTAACCTTTCAAAAAACTAGTTGTGGCTTCATTAATGTTTCCTCTTTATTTTCTGGTTCATAGGTTTGTGCATTTATATTTATTATGTCTTCTTATTTTGGGGTTTAATTTGTTGTTCTTTAAAATCTTATATAATTGAGTTCAAATCTTCCCTTTCATTTTGCATTTAAGCCATAAATTCTTAGCTATTGAGTGCTCTATCTATATCTTTCTATTTTCTATATGTTCTATTTTATTATTATTTGATTTTATGTTCTTCCTTTTTCACCTTTATGTTCAAGTTTCTATATGACATGATTTTCCTTCAGCCTGAACAATGTTTTTTTTTTTAACATTTCTTCTAGTACAATCATCTGGTGGTTAATTTTCTCAGCTTTTTTAAAATCTGAAATATCACTGCTTCAATCTCATTTTCGAAGGATGCTTTCAGTGGGTGTAGTACATTTAGTACTTCAGAGTTAGTTTTGCCATTATCTCTGGCTGCCATTGTTCATGATGAGAGGTCGCATGTATCCTTATTTTTGTTCTTTTATATATATCTTTCTTCAATCCAGCAATTAACATATAACATTTATAAGTTTAAAGTGTGTGTGTGCTCAGTCACTTTGTCTGATTCTGTGACTCTTTGTAGACTGCCAGGCTCCTGTGTCCATGGGATTAAGAATATGGGGGTGCTCTCCTCTAGGGGATCTTTGACCCTGGACTCAAACCCATATCTCTGGCATCTCCTGCATTGCCCTTAGTGGGCAAAGAACCTGGAAAACCCCAATATATGCCTATATTACAAAATGATTGCCACAGTAAGGTCAGTTAATTTAATATGACTTGAATTCTGGTTGCTTTTTACATTTTTTCCCTTTATCTTTTGCTTTCAGCAATCTGACTAAGGTGTGTTGGGAAATGACTTTACTTGTATTTATCAAATTTGGAGTCTGCTGAGCTTCTTGGATGATCTTTATCAAATTTTAGAAATTTTCAGCTACTATTTTTTTAAGTGCCTTCCTTTTTTCTTTTTCATTCTGTTTTATTCTTTATAGCTTGAATCACGTTTCTTAGACTGGTTGATGTCACTTCTTTGTTCATGTGGCTCTGTTGTTTTTTTTTTTTTTTTTTGCTTGTTTTGTCTTTTCTCTCTGTTCTTCAGCTTGAATATTTGTATTTGTCCTAAATTCTATTGACCTTTTCTTCTTCTATATCCTAACTTCTGTTAAGCTAATTCAGTGGATCTTTCATTTCACTTATTATATTTTTCAACACTAGAACTTTATATGGCTATTTTTGAATATTTACAATTTCTCTTCTGAAAGACTCCACACATTCATTTACTCTATTCTTATATATACTTAAGCATATCAATGAAGGTAGTTTTAACATCCTTATTTGATGATTTCAACATTGAGATCATCTCAAAGTTTCTTTCTATGGACTGCTTTTTATTTAATAATATTTCATATTTCTCTACTTCTTTGCAGATACAATGATTTTAGGTTGTTTGCTGGGCTTTGGGTTGTTTGCTACAATCTGGGATGACAGATTGTAGGGATTCTTGATGATGTTGCTTTTATTTTATCAAATTTTGTCTTGACAAACAGTTAAATTTACTAGATCTCCTTAAATCTGTCACTCAGCTTTTGTTTTGTTTAAGCAAATGTATTACCATTTTATCATTAATCTACTTTTAGTACTTGATTCTTAGTCCTGCGTTTTATCATTTATGGGATCTCAGATGAATGTAGACAGGGTTCAGTAGAATCTCTTCACTCTGACTCAGACAATACTCCACTACATTGCAGTATTTCAAAACTTCAAGTGGCTTGTCTTTTTATCTCTTAGCTCTGAAGCAGCCTCTATATTGAAGTCTTTCTCTAGGTGTACAGCTTAGATGTTTGTCAAACACTCCAGAAAACCCCCTTGACTCCTGGGACTCACATCTATGTGTCTCCATCTATTCTGATATGCTGTTCTGAAAATTCCACCTCCTTTAAGATCCTTTAACCCATACTAGTGTCTTATCTGGAGAAGGCAATGGCACCCTACTCCAGTACTCTTGCCTGGAAAATCCCATTGATGGAGAAGCCTGGTAGGCTGCAGTCCATGGGGTCACTAAGAGTCGGACACGACTGAGCGGCTTCACTTTGACTTTTCACTTTCATGCACTGGAGAAGGAAATGGCAACCCACTCCAGTATTCTTGCCTAGAGAATCCCAGGGATGGGGGAGCCTAGTGGGATGCCATCTATGGGGTCGCACAGAGTCGGACACAACTGAAGCGACTTAGCAGCAGCAGCAGCAGTGCCTTATCAGCTCAGCATGTATGTTGCCTCTGATTTCTTAACCATAGTAGTCAGTGTGTTTCCAAGAAGAGAGCATAACTAATTATGGTGCTTACCACACTGTATCTCTTTCCCTTCTCTCAAGTTCTGTCCTGCTTGTTGAGCAATACCTGGAAACTTCTGCCTTACATATTTTGTTCATAGTCATATGAATGTGTACATATAAGAGGTAAATGCAATATCAGTTTTTCTGTCATTATTTGAAACAGAAATTAAGCAGCAGATTTTGTAAGAAAAACAAGATGAAGAGTGTTGCATTCAGGATACTAGATTATATTACAATATTTAAATAGGGCTGTAATTACTCCAAGATTAATAGATCATATTAAAACAAAGTAATTTATTTATAAAAACTTTCAATACCATGTGTGTGTTTGTGTATATGTGTGTACTCAGTCATGTCTGACCCTTTGTGACCCAATGAACTATTCCCTGGTGGCTCAGTCGGTAAAGAATCCACCTGCAGTGCAGGAGACCCAGATTTGATCCCTGAGTTGGGAAGATCCCCACAAAAGGAAAGGGCAACCCACTCCAGTATTTAGGCCTGGAGAATCCCATGGACAGAGGAGCCTGGCAGGCTATAGTCCATGGGGTTGCAAGAGTCGGACATAACTGGGCGACTGAATAATAACAACAAACTGTAGCCTGCCAGGCTCCTCTTGTCTATGGAATTTTCCAGGTAAGAATACTGGAGCGAGTTGCCATTTCCTATTGCAGGGGATCTTCTAGACCCAGGGATCAAACCTGCCTCTCTTGCCTCTCCTGCATTGGCAGGCAGATTTTTCACCAAGACACCACCTGGAAAACCCCTTTTTCAACAACTATTATGAAGTATCTAGTATATATATATTATACTAGTTCTCTCTTGGAGAACTAACTACCTTGATTTGTATCATTTTTATTTAATTGTTTCTTCCAGTAATATTCTCAATGTGACTTTATATGTAGCAATGTATCTAAAATCTTATATGCCTGAGAATATAAAGTTCTTAAATATTTTAAATGTACTAATTCACTGTTTTTTTGTTTCTAGTGGTGCAAACATCATGTAGAAATAACATCTAGAAATCTGATGTTATTCTAACTTTTGTTTGTAGGTGATCTACTCTTTCTCTTTTTTTGCTTTTATACTTCTAATATTGTGTTTGTTATTTTTCCCCACATTAAGGCTAGTTACCCTCTGTCAGCATACAGTTATTACAATATTATTGACTATATCCCCGACACTACATTTCATACCCAGAACTGATTTATTTTATTTTATTATTTTTTATTATTTATTTATTTATTTTTATTTTTTTACTTTACAATACTGTATTGGTTTTGCCATACATTGACATGAATCCACTACAGGTGTACATGAGTTCCCAACCCTGAACCCCCTTCCCATGTCCCTCCCCATATCATCTCTCTGGGTCATCCCAGTGCACCAGCCCCAAGCATCCTGTATCCTGTATTGAACCTAGACTAGCGATTCATTTCTTACATGATAGTATACATGTTTCAATGCCATTCTCCCAAATCATCCCACCCTTTCCCTCTCCCACAGAGTCCAAAAGTCTGTTTTATACATCTGTGTCTCTTTTGCTGTCTCACATACAGGGTTTTCATTACCATCTTTCTAAATTCCATATATACGTGTTAGTATATTGTATTGGTGTTTTTCTTTCTGGCTTAACATTTGTATATCTTAATTTCCCTGATCTATTTCTCTCATCCTCTCAAAACCTTTCCCTTTGGGCAACCCTGTTTGTTCTCTATGTCCGTGACTCTGTTTTATTATGCTTGTTCATTTGTTTTAGTTTTTAGATTCCACATATAAGTGAAATCATATGATATGTATCTTTCTCTGATTTACTTCACATAATATAATGCACTTTAGATCCATCCATATTGTGCAAATGGCAATATTTCATTATCTTATGGCTGTGTAATACCCCACCTTCTTTATCCATTTGTCTATTGATGAACATTTAGATTGCTTCCATATCTTGGCTATTGTAAATAATGCTGCAGTGAACATGGGGGTGCATATATGTTTTCAAATCACTATTTTCATTTCCTTTGGCTAAATACCTAGGGTTGTAATTTCTGGGTCATATGGTAATTTTATTTTTCAGTTTTTGAGGAAACTTCACACTGTTTTCCATAGTAGCTGTACCACTTTATTCTCCTACCCACAGTAATGAGCATTCTTTTTTCTCTGCATTCTCTCTAATACTTGTTATTTGTTGTCTTTTTTATAATAACCACTCTGAAAGATATGAGGTGATTTGGTGGTTCTGATTTATACTTCCTTGATGATTAGTGATGCTGAACATCTTTTCATGTGCTTGTTGACCATCTGTACATATGCTCTGGCAAAAATGCTCTATTTAGATCCTCTGCCCATTTTTTGAGTTGTTTGGCTTTCTTGATGCTGAATTTTATGAGTTCTTTAGATACTTTTGATATATTATTCTTTTATAAGATTACAATTTGCAAATATCTTCTCCCATTCAATAGGTGACCTTTTTTTGTCAACAGCTTCCTTTGCTATGCAAAAGATTTTTAGTTTAATATAGTACCATTTCTTTATTTTTACTTTTATTTATCTTGCTTGATGGGACATAGCCCCCAAGACATTGCTAAGACTGATGTTAAAGAGCATACTGCCTATCTTATCTTCTAGGAGTTTTATGGTTTCAGATCTTATATTTAGGTATTGAATCTATTTTGACTTTATTTTTGTAAATGATGTGAAAAAACAGTCCAGTTAAATTCTTTCACACGTAGCTGTACAGTTTTCTGAACACCATTTCTTGAAGAAGCTGTGTTTCCCACCGTTTAATGTTTTTGCCTCTTTTGTCAGAGGTTAATTGACTATGTAAGTATGGGTTCAATTCTGGACCCTCTGTTCTGTTCTCTTGTTCTGTTTTGACATCAGTACCAGAGTGTTTTGATTACTGTAGCTTTGTAGTAAAGTTTGAAATCAGGGAATGTGATATCTCCAGCTGTTTTTTTTTTTTTTTTTCCAAGATGGTTTTGACTATCTGTGCTCTTTTGTGTTTTCATTCAAATTTAGAATTATTATTTTTAATTCTGTGAAAAATGGCATTGGTATTTTGATAGGGGTTGCACTACATAGTAGATTGTCTTGAAGAATAATTGCTTTAGTCATTTCAACAATATTAATTCTTTGAATTCATGAGAACAATCTGTCTTTCCGTTTGTGTTGTCTTCATTTTCTTTCATCAGTGTCATGGTTTTCCAAGTGTAAGTCTTTTACCTCCTTTGTTACATGTATTCCTAGATATTCATTCTTCTTCATACAAATATAAGTTGTATTTTTTCTTAATTTCTCTTTCTGATAGTTTGCTGTTAATTTATGGGAATGTGACAGATTTCTGCATATTAATTTCATATCCTGCTACTTTTCTGAATTCATTGGTGAATTCTAATAGTTTTTTGGTGCATCTTTAGGATTACTATGTATAGTACCATATGCCAGTTTTACCTTTTCCTTTCCAATCTGGATCCCTTTTATTGATTTTTCTCATCTGATTGCTGTCACTAGGACTTCCCATAATATCAATATTAAGGATTTCTATGATGGAAAAAGTAAAGGATGGAAAAGATGATCAAGTTCCTCCTGTGAACTAAATTATTATGTAAGTCTGGTGAATTTACACACCGCTGAGGTAAGACACTGAAGGTTTATTGCTGGTCTTGCCAACTGAGAAAAACCTTCAGATGGTCTATACAAGCCATCAAAACAAGTACAGGTTGAAAAGTGTTGGTCAGATCAGTAGTTGCCTACAAGGTGTTAGGGGATGTATTGATTTGTTCAAGCAATAAAACATCTGAAATTGCAACTGTAAATTTGTGTCACCATCACTTGATTGAATTTAGGATAATTCAATGTCATTCCCTAATATTACTCTATCTTCTGCACAGACTAGTAGACAGACTGAATTAGAATGTTGTAGGAAGGAATTTAATACTAAATGTTTGTGAAGATGTAGGAAGATGGGGAACCTTATGAATGTTCAAGCATAAACACTTGCATAGCAATTCAGGAGATCAATCTTGTAGTAAACAGTAAAACTGCCCTGCCCTCTAAGCCAACAGCATAATCATGTATACATTATTTCATATATGTTTATAAGATTATGTGTATAAAAATACATATTATATGTGTCCAAGAGATATTCTTTCATAAGTTTATGAAAGACAAGGAAAATCTGAATTCTGAAAATATAGTTCCTATAGACTTTAGTACATAGATGCTATTTAAAATTAACACATAAGATCACATAAAGATAGAAGAAAAAGTTCTTGAATGTAATAGTATAGCAGTTTAATTTTTTGATAAACCTGTTTAAATAGAAAAAATGAAAAGTTAAGAAAATATACATTAGAAATGTAGAAATGGAAATATACATTAGAAATATAGAATTCTAGATTTTTAATCTAGAATTTTTAAATTTTTTAATCTAGAATTTAAAATGTGAATTCTAGATTTTTAATCTTTTTGTGAATTCTAGATTTTTGTCCTTTTTTCACCTTGATCACATGGTTTAGGTAGTAGTTACCACTCACTCAGTTATAAGTTGAATAATATATATGGCTATAAGAAAAGTATTCTAATATAATATATAATCAAGAAAGCTGTTTTTTATAAACTATATGTGTAAGATACATTTAAAAAGGTCTAAAGGAAATATGACAAATGTTAATAGCTTTTATCTTTGAATATTATCATCAAACACTTTTTCCTTATAATAAACATATTTTCTTTATAACTAATGTTAGTCAATATCTTCTTAAAATGTTTATGCATTTGATTAAGTTTAGAACAATTTATAGATATATTATGTGAATAGCTAAGAGATTCTTATAAAGATTTATTACAGAAAGAATTGGGATCATTCTATTAGAAATAAATAATAATTGTAATATATATAGCAGAACTACTTAAACTATAAAAATTAGTTTTTTAAATTATTACTGATAAAATATATGATATATTTTAAGCTTAAAAAAGCAGATTAAAGTACATTACTATGATTTTATAAAACATTGCATACATTTATACACTATAAAAATGCTAGAAGGATACATCAAATATAGTCCTGGTTTTATCTTTATAACTATGCATTGGGAGAATAGTTGGATTTTATTTTCTTCCTTATGCTCTTCTGAATTTTCCAATGTGGTTTTCAAGTACAAAAACTACATTAAAAAAAGATTGTATACTTTAAAAGTGGTGTTTCTCCCTTCATACCTTCCTTTTAAAAACTTAGCAGAAAAAGAGCACTAGACAAGAAAAAATAGCGGAAAGAAATATGGAAAAAAGATTGAATATATAACTAGAAAATGACAGAAAATAAAAATATAGGAAAAGTAGAAACAGATGAGATGTGATAGATTCTAAGTATATATAAAGACAATGTTTTACCACTTATGTTAATGACAAGTATTTGAACTGTGGTGTTGGAGAAGACTCTTGAGAGTCCTTTAGATTGCAAGGAGATCCAACCAGTCCATCCTAAAGGAGATCAGTCCTGGGTGTTCTTTGGAAGGACTGATGCTGAAGCTGAAACTCCAATACTTTGGCCACCTCATGCAAAGAGTTGACTCATTGGAAAAGACCCTGATGCTGGGAGGGATTGAGGGCAGGAGGAGAAGGGGACGACAGAGGATGAGATGGCTGGATGGCATCACCAACTCAATGAACATGAGTTTGGGTAAACTCTGGGAGTTGGTGATGGACAGGGAGTCCTGGCGTGCTGCGATTCATCGGGTCGCAAAGAGTCGGACATGACTGAGTGACTGAACTAACTAACTAACTAATCTATTATATTCAAATGAAGTCTTTCATAATACTTTACTGTATCTGATATTTATATAGAAACTTGAAGCTTTCAATAGTTCTTTTCTAAAAGTTGCTTAAGAAGTTTTTTCTTTTTCTTTAAGAAAAGCAGTCAGCTATTGAGATTTAAATTAAATCTGTACCAAACTTAAAAGTATGTCATATTGTTATTTTGATGTGTACTTAGTGAAGAAAAAGGGATGTACAACTTAATTATAAAGTTTATTAGTGATGATATTAATCTAGTTATTTTCAGTGCAGATTGACACTAAATAACACATAGTAATGACATATTTCATCTTCAAATATCTGAGCAAGCACTATCTATAGTAAGTGTATGTTCCAGGCTGTTGTAGATGCTCTTATGTCAAAAATGTTTATGTGAAAAACTGTGCAAAAATTTTGAAAAATCTTGGGTATTTATCTGTGCTCCTTGGGTAGGGAGGTGGGAGGGGGGCTCATGTTTGGGAACGCATGTATACCCGTGGTGGATTCATGTCAATGTATGGCAAAACCGATACAGTATTGTAAACTAAAATAAAGTAAAAATAAAAATTAAAAAAAAAAGTTGTTTAATGTGATGTATGTCCACTTTTCATAATATAATCCTTTCCTTGGACCCTTATAGGAAGTTATTTAAAATATGTGTAAATATTTTGTTCTTTTAAATATATCTTTCTTACCAGTTGGTAAGAAAACTTACCAACTGGTTATCTATTGAAAACAGTGCAAACACCTTATCCTGGGGTTCAAAACTCTTTAGAATCAGTCAGGTCTCAATATACTTTTTAAATCTTATAGATGTATATACTTTTCCTCTTCCTTCACCCTAAATGCCTTACATTCCTTCCATAACAGTATACTCCTCATTTTCTGAACATACTCCATTTTCTCATGTCAGTTTCTTAGCCCAAAATATCTTTCCACTGTATCTCCACCTGTCACGGTTCTACCCATCTTCCAAGAACTATATCATGTCATCTGCTCCACAAAGCTGTCTCTAATTTTAGATTATGCTCATTATTCAGGTATTTTAAGATATTTAAAATATATTTTTGACTGAGAGAGTGGATTTTTTTTTAAAATAAAAAGTAGATGGCAGTGACCTCAATGTTTATAGAATCTCTTTAGGTAAGTGATTCCGTTCAGCAACAAAAGCAAGAACAGTGGCTAACATGACATTCATTTTTCTTCCCTTTAGTAAACTCTTGCTGAATTGTCACACTGGTGATTTTTATGAGCCTGTAGGAAACATTTTTAATTCATTATGGTGAATATCTTATAATAAGGCAAAAAGAAATTGATCCAGATAGATGGATATCTAACGTAAGACACTGACTTCTTCTGAGGTAAAATTTCAATTAAGGCTGCAGAACAGAAACTTTATCATGTATATGATGTATCATTCCTCTAAAAGTATTTAGATGGAAGATTTGGCATGAAATCTAGCTATCAAAATTACTCATTCTACTCTCACTATGTTGGGAGGATAGCAACCACACAGTTTTTCGGGTAAAGTACAATCCCATTCCTCATGTCAGAGATAAAAATATTTTTTTTCATTCTGTCCTGGAAATGAGTAACTGTAGTTAGCAGATCTCTACAACTGGAGATAGCCTGAAATGACTACCAGCTCCCAGGTGTACTCAGGTTGGAATATCAGTTCTACCTCTTTCTAACATGACTTATAAGGGTTGTGTGATTGTGAGGTTTTAAGGACTTTCTTCAGTAAGTAGAAGTCAGAGGGCTCTGTGATTTTCAGTTTTTCCAGAACTGAATTAGGCCAGTTTCACCTACAGCTCATTCCTGGCAGTTAGCTATATAATGAAAAAAGCTCTGAGGAATGATTATTTTATACCATGTATTTTATTGTCCAGTCACTTCATAAACTAATGATTCAGTTTTAATGTTGGTGTTGTTATTTAGCTAAGTCATGTCCGACTCATTTGTGACCCTATGGACTATAACTGGGGCTTTGCCAGTGGCTCAGTGGTAAAGAATCTGCCTGCAATGAGGGAGACACAGGAGACTCAGGTTTGGGAAGATGGGTTGGGGTCAGTGTCAAGACTCTGAGTCAGGCAGATACCCTTGAGGAGGACATGGCAACTCGCTCCAATATTCTTGCCTGGAAAATCCCATGGACAGAGGAGCCTGGCAGGCTACAGTCCATAGAGTGGGAGAGTTGGACAGGACTGAAGTGACAGTATGCATGCTTATAGGCTTTTTTTAATGCAAGGCAATAAAGCAGATGAACATTTAAGGTTACTAATGACATTATCCACTACAGTATGAATGAATACTTAAATTTACAGTATTAATGCTTGTGCATGCATGCTCAGTCATGTCTGACTCTTTGTGACTCCATGGACTGTAGCCCTCCAGGTTTCTCTGTCCATGGAATTTTTCAGGCAAGAGTACTGGAGCGGGTTGCCATTTCCTTCTCCAGGAGATCTTCCCAAAAGAGGGATAGAACCCATGTCTCTTGAGTCTCCTATACTGGTAGGCAGATTCTTTACCACTGCACCACCTGGGAAGCCCAGTATTAACATATCATTACTTATAAATAATATAGTGCATTTTCCCAGTGAGCACAAAGGCATTTATCCTGTTGAAATGACTAATTTTAGCCATATGTTTACTGATTAAAATTTTGAATCATAATTCTGTATATTCATTGAAAAAATTTTAAAGCAAAGCATGCCCTTTAATAACTTTTTTTTAAAAAACAAATGGAAAACAAAAAAAATTAGGAGGCATTTGATTAAAGAAACTAGATTTATAAATGTTTAGAAAATTGCTATTTTCGTAACAGTTTAATATTAAATCAGAATAAACATACACTTGGTAGAATACTATGTTCATGGTAATATTTTAAAGTCTACATTAGTTATTGTTTTGAGTTCATTGTTTTATTCATTTTCTAGGATACGTGAACAATGCTTAGCAATTTAAGGAGAGAACCACACCAATTTACTAGTATAAAACTTGCAAATTCTGTATACCCAGAAACAATACATGATTATGTTATTTAATTTTCTTTGGGCATTGTTAGTTGAGGGTTAAAGGAAACTCTCAAACAATTCATATACTTTGGTTTGAGATTAAAATAATCTTTCTTTGAAAAATAAGAATTCTGTAAATGATGAACCTTACTGATATTATTAGGGATATAAAAAGGAGGGTATATATGAAATTCCATTCTATTGTGGGACATAACATTTTAGTGAGGACGATTCCTTGATCTTCATAACCTTCATTGACATACATTTTCTGAATACAGTGGTATGCAAGTCTAAAACTAGAAAATAAGAATTCCAGTTCCTGTTTCCACAAATCCCTCATCTGTGTCTCTTCATGAAGTCACTGTTTTAGTGATAAGATTGGTGACAGTAGGTTCACTTGAAAATTAAAGTTGCTATAGTTTAATGTTTTGGTATATCAACATTTATGCTAAAATATAATCTTAAAATCTTCTAAAAAATTTGTGACAGATTTGCTTGCCAAAATTTATTAAAAACAAATTTGTTTTGGTATAATTTACTTACAGATTTTCAAAAGCCAAATAAATTGAACAATGTTTAGCTATATATTCCTCAACTGCTCAAACATTTTCATTATTAAATAGTAAATTAAGAGACATTATTAACTATGTCAAATTCAACTTATTTGAACATCAAAGATATTCTATTTAAAAGTTCCTGGGAACTCATACAACTCAGCATCAAAAAAAGAAAAGAAAAATTCTGGTAAAGATTGGGCAGAGGACCTGAATAGACATTTTTCTGAAAAAAGCATACAGATGGCCAATAGGCTCATGAAAAGATGCTCAGCATCTCTAATCATCAGGGAAATGCAAATCAAAACCACAAAGAGATGTCACCTCACACCTGTCACAATGGCTGTTATCCAAAATGCAACCAATAAGAAGTGTTGGTGAGGGTGGTGGAAAGAGAATGCTCCTGCACTGTTGGTGGGACTGTAAATTGGTGCAGCCACTATGGAAAACAGTGTGGAGGTTCCTCAAAAAGTTAAAAATGAAACTACCATATGGCACAGCGCTTCAAATCCTAGGTATTTATTCAAATAAAATAAAAACAGTGTTTGAAAAAATATATGTAACCCCTGCATTCATTACAGCATTATTTATAATAGCCGAGATATGGAAGTAACCATAGATGAATGGACAAAGAAAGTGTGGAAGACAAATACAATGAAATATTAGTCATAAGAAACAATGAAATATTGCCATTTTTGACAACAGGTATGGTCCTAGAAGGCATTATGCTAAGTGAAATAAGTCAGACAAAGTCACATATAGTATGATTTCACTTACATGTGGAATCTAAAAACCAAAGCATAGGAACAAACATAACAAAACAGAAACAGAGTCATGGATACAGAGAATAGGTGTTACCGGAGGGGAGGCGGTGTGAGAGGACAAGAGAAATAGGTCAGGGAAATTCAGGGGTAACACTTTCTGTTACAGAGTAAATGAGCCACAGGTAAGATTACACAACTTGGGAAATACAATCAGTAACAATTTAATAACATTGTATGGTAAGAAATGGTAATGGGACTTACTGTGGTGATCATTTTATAATGTATAAAAATGGTAAATCACTGAGCACCTGGAACTAACAGTTTTATAGGTCAGTAAAAGTTTTTCTAATTAAAAAAAAACTTTAAGTGCCTGGGGAAACCTTAAAAATTTGAAGCATGCATGAAATGAAAATCCTTGGTTTAATTCCTTGATCTGTGTTGGACAAGTATTTTCAGGCAGGATGGTATAGTAAGTATATATTCTACCTCAGAAATAAATTTAGTCAAGTCATCACTTTCTCTGACACTTGGTTTACATTTTATTAAGCTCTTTAATACTCAGATTTGAAAAGATCTAATGTTTGACATGACTGCATAAAGATCATTCTGCCAACCATATTGATTTTTTTAGTGATTTAGAAAAAATTTCAAATGATTTAAACCTGGAAGCTTAAATCATTTGTCTGGATATGATCTGCTTTCAATTGACCAGCCTCTTTAAGTCAGGCCTGCTATTCTACGATCAAAACTCTTCAAGAAAAGATCCTCTACAATATCAAGTGGTATTTGATAATTAAATAAGTCATGTTCTTTATAACTCAGTGTTCAGTACCACAGGGAACTGCTGTTCTGCATTTGGTCATTCATTCATTCAGTGCATGTTTATTAAGCAGTTTTTATGCCAGGCAAAGTGCAAGGCTTTGGGATGTTGAATGAGTAAGAGTGTTCTTTACCCTTGAACTGCTTGCAATTAGATTGAGACATAAAGACATTTCAGTTCTATGTAACTGCTACAGTAGATATGTGAAAAAGTGCTATGAGGTCATTGACTAGGAGTAGAAAGGGGTACCTTTCAGTAAATGAAATGAAGCAAAAGTTCAGGTGCTTGGTCACTAAAATAGACTTGTTTTCATCAGAGAAAGTCTTACTTAGAAATAGTAATTAAATAGCTGTCCCTTGGTATGGAGAGTGGAGGGAGATATGAAACTCCATGGATGCTCAAGTTCTTTGTATGAAATGGCATAGTACAGTCAGTCTTCTGTAGCTGCTGGTGAGGAACCCACAGATACATAGAGCTTACTATAATAGGTAATGATTACCAGGTACTTGCTGAGTGCCAAACATTGTTCTAAACATGTTATAAGTAATATTCATCTAGCTATTCTTATCCAATTTAAATCAGTGGGCTAAAGGAACATAGCTTCTGTACTCCAAGGTGCCCTGGAGAAGCAACATGGAGGCATATTGGCTTTTTCAGGGAAACATCAGTTCAGTTCAGTTCAGTCACTCAGTTGTGTCCGACTCTTTGCGACTCCATGAATTGCAGCACGCCAGGCCTCCCTGTCCATCACCAGCTCCCGGAGTTCACTCAGACTCACGTCCATCGAGTCTGTGATGCCATCCAGCCCTCTCATCTTCGGTCATCCCCTTCTCCTCCTGCCCCCAATCCCTCCCAGCATCAGGGTCTTTTCCAATGAGTCAACTCTTTGCATGAGGTGGCCAAAGTACTGGAGCTTCAGCTTTAGCATCATTCCTTCCAAAGAACACCCAGGACTGATCTCCTTCAGAATGGACTGGTTGGATCTCCTTGAAGTCCAAGGGACTCTGAAGAGCCTTCTCCAACACCACAGTTCAAATGCATCAATTCTTCAGCGCTCAGCCTTCTTCACAGTCCAACTCTCACATCCATACATGACCACAGGAAAAACCATAGCCTTGACTAGACGGACCTTAGTTGGCAAAGTAATGACCCTGCTTTTGAATATACTATCTAGGTTGATCACAACTTTCCTTCCAAGGAGTAGTGATTTTGGAGCCATCTGCAGTGATTTTGGAGCCCCCCAAAATAAAGTCTGACACTGTTTTCACTGTTTCCCCATCTATTTCCCATGAAGTGGTGGGACCGGATGCCATGATCTTCGTTTTCTGAATGTTGAGCTTTAGGCCAACATTTTTTACTTTCCTCTTTCACTTTCATCAAGAGGCTTTTTAGCTCCTCTTCACTTTCTGCCATAAGGGGGTGTCATCTGCATATCTGAGGTGATTGATATTTCTCCCGGCAATCTTGATTCCAGCTTGTGTTTCTTCCAGTCCAGCATGGTGTCCGATATCAGACATTGTATGAAATACTAGGTTGAGGTATGTCACAATAGCTGCATGAAATTACACTAGAGTTTTAAAAATTAAAGTAATATCTCTGGGTCTTCACTGGTGGCGCAGTGGTAAAGAATCTGCCTGCCAATGCAGGGGACACGGGTTCGATCCTTGATCAAGCAGATCCTAAAGGCCGTGGAGCAACTAAACCAATGCACCAAAACGATTGAACCTGTGCTCTAAAGCCCAGGAGCCACAACTACTGAGCACACATGCCACAACCACTGAAGCCCGTGAACCCCAGAGCCCATGCTCCCCAGCAAAAGAAGCCACTGCAATGAGAAGCCCACACACTGCAACTTAAATTAATTAATTAAAAGTCTTAAAAACCGTATCTTTGCAGAGTTGGGTTTTCAGCAATTTCTCTGATAAAAAGTAGTTACTATTTAAAAATCAATATGGAACAGAAAAACAGGGTGATTGACCTTATTTAGTCTGAATGCACAGTTTGAGAAACTGTGTAGTGCTCAACAGCCATACACATCTCATTAGTAAGTAACTGCAGTTATTTAAAAGTAAAATTAAAATCTTTTTCTTTCAAATTTTTTGCATTACTTTTCCAAATAGCAGTGGTTTTGTTCAGGTATAAAATGTATTATTAACTTGCTGGCCCTAATTACTTAATAAAAGGAACTGTTATTTATTTTTAATTATCATTTTGTTTGTTTTGATTTTGATCACTTGTTAGAAAAGTTACTAAGACTGTGAAGGTGCTTTGAACTAAGAAAGTTTAGGAATCTCTTATCTTTGTTGTTGTTGTTTAGTCACTAAATCGTGTCCGACTTTTGAGACCCCATGGACAGTAGCCCATCAGCTTATCTATCCATGGAATTTTCCCAGCAAGAATACTGGAGCAGGTTGCCTATTTTAAAGTTTATGTAAATAAAAACAGTTTAAATAGAATTAATTAAATATGCTTTACATCTGTTCCTTATCTTCTATAAGGAACAAAATTATTCCAAGTTTGTATTGAGGGGCTATAAGATATAAATTAATGCAATATCTATTTTCCTTACCTAAGTAATAGGAATATAATCTGGTTCAATGAACTCATGGTCAGTTTGACTATGCATGAAGGCATGCCCCACTCATGTAAATGATCTGGATAGCAAAAAACAAAGACAAAATACATATAATCTAATTCAGTTTACAGTTTAGTCCAAGGCAGTCATTTAGGTGGTCCCTTTAGTTTTCTCTCTGTTTCGTTTGTATACTTGCTTCGTCTTCCACAAACCTCTGTTTCTTTCCCCTTATTCATCTCTAGGAAATGAGAAGTGATTGTGCCCTTGCTGTGTGTGTGGGGGGTGTGGGGGGGAGATCATCTCCATGTAATCCCCTTCTCTTTCTCAACCATGTGGATGTTCCTCATCTGCCTGTGCTCTGATCAGCCTGCCAACACTTGGACTGAACTTGCGTATCAATATACACACATCTGGTCTGACCTCTTCTAGAATGCTAGGAGCTTGGCACCCTTTCCTCATCTTGCTTGGCTCCTACCATTGCCTGGTACCCACTGAAACTCTGCCACACTTTCTATCCTACCCATGGTCTAGTAAACACCATGCCAGGCCTACTGGCTCACAGAACAGCTACTTTATCTGCTCCTTCTAAGATCAGAGACCTTCTGGGTGCTGTCCTCAACACAAGCAAATGAAGAGCAGTACAAGAAAGCAAAACCAAGAACATGTGCATATTATTTCCTGCCTCTCTTTCCTCATTATTCTCTTTTCTTCCCTTAATATCTTTGGATCAGAAGAGGAGGACCTTCTTTTACCTTATGCATGTCCTGGTGTCTTATTATAGTCTCTGGCCTCTTAGTGAAGTATTAATGGAATTCAGGTGTCAGGGAGAGAGAGAGGCTTACAGATAAGGGGTCTTGAAATAGGAGTAGATTACAGTCTTGTCTGACTCAGTGAAACTATGAGCCATGCATGTAGGGCCACCCAAGACAGACAGGTCATGATGGAGAGTTCTGACAAAACATGGTCCACTGGAGAAGGGAATGGCAAACCGCTTCAGTATTCTTGCCTTGAGAACCCCATGAACAGTATGAAAAGGTAAAAAGGTAGGACACTGACAGATGAACTCCCCAGGTCAGTAGATGCCCAATATGCTACTGGAAAAGAGGGGAGAAATAACTCCAGAAAGAATGAAGAGATGGAACCAAAGCGAAAACAGCACCCAGTTGTGGATGTGACTGGTGATGGAAGTAAAGGCCGATGCTGTAAAGAACAATATTGCATAGGAACGTAGAATGTTAGGTCCGTGAATCAAGGCAAATTGGAAGTGGGTCAAACAGGAGGTGGCAAGAGTAAATATCTAAATTTTATGATTCAGTGAACTAAAACGGACTGGAACGGGCAAATTTAATTCAGATGACCATTAGATCTACTACTGTGGGCAAGAATCCCTTAGAAGAAATGGAGTAGCCATTATAGTCAACAAAAGAGTCCAAAATACAGTACTTGGATGCAATCTGAAAAACAACAGAAGGATCTCTGTTCATTTCCAAGGCAAACCATTCAATATCACAGTAATCCAAGTCTATGCCCTGACCAGTAATACCCCAGAAGCTGAAGTTGAGTAGTTCTATGAAGACCTATAAGACCTTCTAGAACTAACCCCCCAAAACGATGTCCTTTTCATTATAGGGGACTGGAATATAAAAGTAGGAAGTCAAGAGATACCTGGAGTAACAGGCAAATTTGGCCTTGGAGTACAAAATGAAGCAGTGCAAAGGCTAACAGAGTTTTGCCAAGAGAACACACTGGTCCTAGTAAACACCTTCTTCCAACAAGAGACGACTCTACACATGGACATCACCAGATGGTCAATACTGAAATCAGATTGATTATATTCTTTGCAGCCAAAGATAGAGAAGATCTATACAGTCAGCAAAAACAAGACCAGGGGCTCTGACTGTGGCTCAGATCATGAATTCCTTATTGCCAAATTCAGGCTTAAGTTGAAGAAAGTAGGGAAAACCACTAGACCGTTCAGGTATGACTTAAATCAAATCCCTTATGATTATACAGTGGAAGTGAGAAATAGATTTTAGGGACTAGATCGGATAGAGTGCCTGAAGAACTATGGACAGAGGTTTGTGACATTGTATAGGAGGCAGTGATCAAGATCATTCCCAAGATAAAGAAATGCATGAAGACAAAATGGTTATCTGAGGAGGCCTTATAGCTGAGAAAAGAAGACAAGCTAAAGTCAAAGGAGAAATGGAAAGATACACCCATCTGAATGCAGAGTTCCAAAGAATAGCAAGGAGAGATAATAAAGCCTTCCTCAGTGATCAGTGCAAAGAAATAGAGGAAAGCAAAGAAAGACTAGAGATTTCTTCAAGAAAACTAGAGATACCAAGGGAACATTTTATGCAAAGATGGGCACAATAAAGGACAGAAATGGTATGGACCTAACAGAAGTTAGAAGAGGTGGCAAGAATACACAGAACTATACAAAAATTATCTTCATGATCCAGATAATCATGATCACTCCTCTAGAGTCAGACATCCTGGAATCGGATGTCAAGTGGGCCTTGGGAAGCTTCACTATGAACAAAGCTAGTGGAGGGGATGGAATTGAAGTTGAGTTATTTCAAATCCTAAAAGATGCTGTTGTGAAAGTGCTGCACTCAATATGCCAGCAAATTTGGAAAACCCAGCAGTGGCCACGGGACTGGAAAAGGTCAGTTTTCATTCCAATCCCAAAGAAAGGCAATGCCAAAGAATGTTCAAACTACCACACAGTTGTACTCATCTCATACTCTAGCAATATAATGCTCAAAATTCTCCAAGCCAGGCTTCAATGGTACATGAACCGTGAACTTCCTGATGTTCAAGCTGGATTTAGAAAAGGCAGAGGAACCTGAGATCAAATTGCCAACATCCGATGGATCATCAAAAAAGCAAGAGAATTCCAGAAAAACATTACTTCTGCTTTTTGACTACACCAAAACCTTTGTGTGAAAACTGGAAAATTCTTCAAGAGATGGGAATGGCACACCACCTGATCTGCCTCCTGAGAAATTTGTATGCAGGTCAAGAAGCAACAGTTAGAACTAGGCATGGAACAACAGACAGATTCTAAATCAGGAAAGGAGTACGTCAAGGCTATATATTGTCACCCTGTTTACTTAACTTACAGCAGAGTACATCATGCAAAATGCCAGGTTGGATGAAGCACAAACTGGAATCAAGATTGCTGGGAGAAATATCAATAACCTCAGATATGCAGATGACACCACCCTTATAGCAGAAAGTGAAGAAGAACTAAAGAGCCTCTTGATGAAAGTGAAAGAGGAGAGAGCGAAAAAGTTGGCTTAAAACTCAACATTCAAGAAACTAAGGTCATGGCATCTGATCCCATCACTTCATGGCAAGTAGATGGGGAAACAATGGAAACAAAAAGACTTTATTTTCTTGGGCTCCAAAATCACTGCAGATGGTGACTGCAGCATGAAATTAAAAGATTCTTGCTCCTTGGAAGAAAAGTTATGACCAACCTAGGCATCATATTTAAGAGCAGAGACATTACTTGGCTGACAAAGGTCTGTCTAGTCAAAGCTATGTTTTTTCCATTAGTCATGTATGGGTGTGAGAGTTGGACTATAAAGAAAGCTGAATGCCAAAGAATTGATGCTTTTGAACCGTGGTGTTGGAGAAGACTCTTGACAGTCCCTTTGACTGAAAGAAGATCAAATCAGTCAATCCTAAAGGAAGTCAGTCCTGAATAGTTATAGGAAGGACTGACATTGAAGCTGAAACTCCAATACTTTGGCCACCTGATGCAATGAATTGACTCCTTGGAAAAGACCCTGATGCTGGGAAAGATTGAAGGCAGGAGGAGAAGTGGCCAACATTGGCCAACATAGTAATAGATGGTTAGATGGCATCACCGACTCAATGGACATGAATTTGAGCAAGCCCCGTGAGTTGGTGATGGACAGGGAAGCCTGTTGTGCTGTGGTCCATGGGGTGCAAAGAGTGGGACACAACTGAACGACTGCACTGAACTAACTGAAACAAAGTTGACATATATGTAATAAGGAATTAGAAGCTAAAGACAAATGTATGGATATCAGACCTTTGTATTTTAGATTTTTGCAAAATGATCAAGTTAGGGATAGTTAAATATCAATAGGTTTTGTAATTCCTGTTCTTTTCATTTATTTTTTTTTATTTGAGGGTAATTGCTTTACAATGTTGTGTTAGTTTCTGCCGTACAAGAATGTGCATCAGTTATATATATATATATATCCTTTCTCTCATCAGCCTCCTTCCCCAATGTAAAAAAGGTTTGATTAAAAATTATCTCTCCATATAGTAGGGCAGAGAGGACTGAAACACATGTTTTCAAAGAAGCTTGCAAATATGTGTCTAGCACTGATGACTCTGGGTGGAAGCAAGGTGGAAGTTTTATTCAGCATTCCTGGACTCTTCTTTTATGCCAACTAACATTGAATACCCAGTGCGTTATTCTGTTAACTGAATCACCCCCTTCCTCTTAGTCATCTACCACAGTTCCTGATTGTAATTACCAACCTGTGTTTAAGCTCTGTGGACACCATGTTCCACAATCAGAATTTTTCTGTGTTCACTGCCCTCTGCAGTGGGTCCTGTCTAGGTACCAATTCCTTGGTATGTTCTGTAATGGGATATAAACAAATTTGCATGTTAACTAGAGTTTTCCCAATAATACCTTAATATTTAACAGCAAATAAAATGACCATATATTCATATAAAGCAATAGACATGGAGAATCAATTTTGGACTGTGAACTCATTCAGTTACTCAAAATGCACCATATAGAAAACTACACGTTTAAGTTGACCCTATTTACTAGTTCATTTTTCCATGAAGTATCAGTTTACATGAAAATGTGGCTTCAGGATAGAAATGAAAGATCCGGGAAAGCAAATATTGCATTTCATTGTCAACTAACTAACTTGTATAAGAGAGGCAATGAAGTACAATAGAAAGAATACCAGCCACAGAATTAGATGGCTTTTTATACAGCTACTTGCAGGCACTTGGATAAATCCATTCTTCTTTTGGAGTGGCATTTTCCTTATTTGCATAAAATAAAGTTCAACCAGATGATGCTTCTGGTTGAAACAGCTGTTATTCTAATGATGCATATTTTTTACCATATTTTAACATTTTTTAAAGAATATAATCTTTGAAAAATCATTTCAAGAAACTCACTGAATAGTCTATCTAAGTTTTATCATATACTGAAAACTTCTATTAAATAGATAAAGAGAAGGCATCACCTGAATTCTTTCCTTCATGGTCACTAAACATGATAAAGACCATTGAGCAGTATAGCTCTTAACATTTGATTAAGCAAATTAAACATTTGAGACTGAGAGGCCTTGTCTTTTTTGCTATGCAGCCAAACTATAAAATGAACCTATCCTTTTGGTATCTTGCTCAGATTGCACTGTGGTTTCCTACATATGGGGCATTGGTGCATGTAAACAAAATAGTTCCACTTAGCAGAGCACATAGCTCAGAGCCTTCTGTCCTGTTTGCAGTGACCTGGAAAGTACAAAGAGAGCAGTGTCACAAAAATGGCTTTACTAGTATATATGTGGATGGATGGAATCTTCATCATCACCACAAATTTAAGACCTGTCAACTTCCTCCAAGTACACTATTACAGGAGAAATAGTAATACTGAGTTCTGTTTCATAGCCATTTCATTTGGGAAATTGTGAAAAATAAGAGGGGAAATGAATTGGGAACATCTTTTCTCCTGATGTGAAATAATAAATTATAATCTAAAAGAGGAAGAAAATTCTACCAGCAGCTTATTAAATGAATTCTATTCATAATCATACTACTTTTATAAACAATATTTTACTTAATATACCTACAAATTACTTTTCTGTACTAAGTTCATTTAATTACTGGCAATGTTTCCTTTGGTCTTCCCAAATAGAAAAATATATAAACCCAAATGCATCAGATGGTTTTATTGCTTACTAAACAGGTGATGGAGAAACTTATTGCAACATATTTAGATGTTAAAAACTTACTTATGGTCATCACTTTCAGTGAAGTCATTTCTTTTATGTACACATTAAAGATATAATCCACCAGCATAAATATCCATTTTTTTTAGAAATTCATGAATAAGATTTAATATTTCTTAATGGAAGAAAGTTAAATTGATTTGAAAATGTGTTTTTATAGAATTGTACTTCAGATTTGTTTTGTTTAATTTTTAAATTGCAGGTCTATTATATTTTCCCCTGCAGCATCAGACATGGTGGAATATATTTATATGAAACAAAATATCTATTCTCTGCTGAGGTAGTTAATAAATGAGATTCCATTATAAGTAACTATTAAAAAAAAATCTAGATGTCAATGGGATTGAGAACCCACGTACATCTTTCTCGCTTGGCAAAGTAAAAGAAGAAACCTCAATCAAAGCTGATCAGTTCCTCTGACTTTGATATTTTAAGACTTCATAGTTTATACCTAATACTGTGGTTTGTAAACTTGAAGAGCTTATATAAATACCCAAGACATTTATATTTAATGTTCCCATTTGTGCAAAGGAAGGCAGCTTTACATGTTTTTTCTTTATACACAGATTTCTGACACTGAAATAGACTTGAATTTTTGTATGCTGCCCTTTAAGATATCACTTTAAGAAGCTATAATTCATTTATTAAAATTTTGTTTTTATTTTTGCTATTAACAAGTAGGGCTTTATTATTGTGGTCAGTAGACAGTATTTTCTATATTAAAGCAGGCATTTTTATAATGCTTTATTTCAGTTACTATTAGGTGATTGAATTCTGTCTTGTTGTTAGGGATTTTTATTCTGTATTACTATTTTCATAAATTTTAGTGTTGCCTTTATTAAATTAAGCTATAGCTATGTTCTCAAATGGATGTCTACTAGTATTTAGAAGCCTAGTGAAGACCCTCTCCCTTACCACTTTTATTGATTCATTTGATTTTTCCCTTTAATGTTGAACCTCTATAAATATTTATCTATATTTTTAAAATACTTGTATGCTTTAAATATCAAGGTTAGCCTATTTAGCAAGTCAGTCCATGTAAGCACATCTCTCATTTTAATTGTATTAATTCGCCTCCTCAGAGAAAGAAGGTGAAGCTTCCATCTGTCCCTGTCAATTTTGTTTATTCCCAAAGAGATGACAAAGACATTTTTACTGTATAGGTGTGAAATGCACAAGTATGGTAACTCAAGTTCACTCCCACACCTACTTATTTTTCCATAAAACATTCTATCAACAAGTAGAGCGCTTAAAGATGAGTGACACTAGTGGGCTCAGCATCCTTACTTTCATCTCAGTCTCCAATTAGAAAGCAACAATTCCAAGCCAGAAATCTTCAGTGAGTCTCCTTTTTAAAAAAAGTAATTAATTTATTTTAATTGGAAGCTAATTGTATACACAGAAGAACTGTACAAAAGAGATCTTCACGACCTGGATAATCATGATGATCACTCTTCTAGAGCCAGACATCCTGGAATGTGAAGTCAAGTGGGCCTTAGAAAGCATCACTACAAACAAAGCTAGTGGAGGTGATGGAATTCCAGTTGAGCTGTTTCAAATATTGAAAGATGATGCTGTGAAAGTGCTGCACTCAATATGCCAGCAAATTTGGAAAACTCAGCAGTGGCCACAGGACTGGAAAAGGTCAGTTTTCCTTCTAATCCCAAAGAAAGGCAATGCCAAAGAATGCTTAAACTACTGTACAATTGCACTCATCTCACATGCTAGTAAAGTAATGCTCAAAATTCTCCAAGCTAGGCTTTAGCAATATGTGAACCATGAACTTCCTAATGTTCAAGCTGGTTTTAGGAAAGGCAGAGGAACCAGAAATCAAATTGCCAACATCCGCTGCATCATTGAAAAAGCAAGAGAGTTCCGGAAACACATCTATTTCTGCTTTATTGACTATGCCAAATCCTTTGACTGTGTGGATCACAATAAACTGTGGACAATTCTCAAAGAGATGGGAATAACAGATGACCTGACCTGCCTTTTGAGAAATCTGTATGCAGGTCAGGAAGCAACAGTTAGAACTGGACATGGAACAACAGACTGGTTCCAAATAGGAAAAGGAGTACGTCAAGGCTGTGTATGGTCACCCTGCTTATTTAACTTCTATGCAGAGTACATCATGAGAAATGCTGGACTGGAAGAAACGCAAGCTGGAATCAAGATTGCCGGGAGAAATATCAATCACCTCAGATATGCAGATGACACCACCCTAATGGCAGAAAGTGAAGAGGAACTAAAAAGCCTCTTGATGAAAGTGAAAGTGGAGAGTGAAAAAGTTGGCTTAAAGCTCAGCATTCAGAAAACAAAGATCATGGCATCCGGTCCCAACACTTCATGGGAAATAGATGGGGAAACAGTGGAAACAGTGTCAGACTTTATTTTGGGGGGCTCCAAAATCACTGCAGATGGTGACTGCAGCCATGAAATTAAAAGACACTTACTCCTTGGAAGGAAAGTTGTGATCAATCTAGATAGCATATTCAAAAGCAGAGACATTACTTGGCTGACTAAGGTCCGTCTAGTCAAGGCTATGGTTTTTCCTGTGGTCATGTATGGATGTGAGAGTTGGACTGTGAAGAAGGCTGAGCGCCGAAGAATTGATGCTTTTGAACTGTGGTGTTGGAGAAGACTCTTGAGAATCCCTTGGACTGCAAGGAGATCCAACCAGTCCCTTCTGAAGGAGATCAGCCCTGGGATTTCTTTGGAAGGAATGATGCTAAAGGTGAAACTCCAATACTTTGACCACCTCGTGCGAAGAGTTGACTCACTAGAAAAGGGTCTGATGCTGGGAGGGATTGGGGGCAGGAGGAGAAGGGGATAACAGAGGATGAGATGGCTGGATGGCATCACTCACTCGATGAAGGTGAATCTAAGCGAACTCCGGGAGTTGGTGATGGACAGGGAGGCCTGGCGTACTGCGATTCATGGGATCACAGGGTTGGACACGACTGAGCGACTGAACTGAACTGAGTGGTTTTTGCCATACATCGACATGAATCAGCCACGGGCGCACATGTGTTCCCCATCCAGTACCCCCCTCCCACCTCCCTCCCCATCTCATCCCCCAGGGTCATCACAGTGCAACAGCCCTGAGCACCCTGTCTCATGCATCGAACCTGGACTGGCGCCACTTCTATGAGATTTAGAGCTGCAGTATTAATGATGACTTGTCCTCCAGGAATATTTCATAGCCTCTTCATGCATGAATTTAATTTCTCAGTCAAGGCAAAATAACGTCACATGAAGCCCCATCACTGTAATTTCCAAAGAACCAAGACAGGAAATATTTGAGGAAGAAAATGTTTTATGTGAAATATAAAACATAGGTTTTTAGATTTGACTAGTCTTGAGAAAATAAAGATTTTAAGAAATGTTTTATATGGGCTTTGCTAAATTAGTTAACATGTTAAACTAGTAAAATTGTCCAACAGTAACATACTTTTATACTTAAAAAGTAATAGGATCCTCAAGCTACAGAATTTCTGCCTGGGGCTGCAGGACACGATATTACTTCTCCTTATGGCAGGCATAAAATCTCTCCTCCCTGTGACTGTTTTTGCACTGTGTCCGCATTTACTCTGAACTTTTTTCCTATGTAAAACCATGACCTTCAGCTTTCCCCTTTCTTGAGATTCTCTTGATTACCACAACTACAGTTTTAGCAATCCAACAACCCAAAATATACTTTCTTGATCACTATGGCTTCACAGACAGTCTGGTAGTCTGAGAATTCACAGAGTAGGGATGCATGGAGAAAATCAGTCTATCTACTCTTGCTCTGGCCTTGTCTTTCATTAACTTTAATGTATTTGAAACAGCGCAGCAGGATCATCCCCAGTCAAGTTTCTGGCTCTTCAGCTTATTTGTAAAGCATTAGTTGACAGCAGGTTCCTAAAAGCAATCCTTTTTTTCATTCAAGGGAAGAATTTTGTATAGAGAAATATTTAAAAAAAGAAACAGAAGGTTTAGTTTAGCAATAACCTTAGGAATAAAGTATTTGTGTTTATCCCAGTGATTCTACTGAAGAAAGATATTGAGCCCCAACATGCCTGTGTTTTAGCAGAGGTCTCACTCTTAATGCCTAAATAGAATCCCATTTACTCCTTTTCTAATCACTGAATTGCTGAGAAACACTCAATTTTCACATGTAATTGTAATAACCTACTAGTACTTATTATCATAACTAACAGTTGTTGTGTTAGGATAAATATTGAATTTACAATAAGAAGAATGAGTATCAAAAATACATACTATAGGTCAACTACTGGGCAATTACAGTTGGGTCAAACATTTAGGGAGAGAGTGGTTGGAAATTTAAATAAAGAAAAAAATATTTCTGTGACGTTTTACATGCAGCTCTTTCTCTTAATTTTAAAAAGTTAACAGTAACTTGTATCACAACTTTTTTTTTTTTTAATCAATAAGCTTTATTTTTTAAGCATTTTAGTTTATCAGCAAAACTGACCAGGAAGTAGTTTCTGTGTGTTCCCCACACATGCACAACTTCCTCCACTATGGACACCCCAGATGACAGTGGTACATTTATCACAATTGTTAGACCTACACTGTCAACTTACTATCACCCAAAGTCTGTTGTTTACTTTAGGATTCACTCTTGGTGTTATATGTTTCATGGATTTGGCCTGATGTATAATGACATTATCCCCTAGTGTAGTATCATATCTATGTACGTAGATTCACTCCCCTAAAAATCCTCTAGGCTCTTCCTCTTCATCCCTCCCTCCCCTCCACCAACCCCTGCCCATCACTGATCTTATAATGACATATATCCACTAGTGTAGTATCATATCTATGTACACAGATTCACTCCCCTAAAAATCCTCTGTGTTCTCCCTATTCATCCCTCCCTCTCCTCCACCAGCCCCTGGACACCACTGATTTTTTCACTGTCTCCATTTTCCCCTCTTCAGAATGTCATATCAGTTTAGTTCAGTAGCTCAATTGTGTCCGACTCTTTGCGACCCCATGAATCGCAGCATGCCAGGCTTCCCTGTCCATCACCAACTCCCGGAGTTCACTCAAACTCATGTGCATTGAGTCAGTGATGCCATCCAGCCATCTCATCCTCTGTCATTCCCTATTCCTCCTGCCCCCAATCCCTCCCAGCATCAGAGTCTTTTCCAATGAGTCAACTCTTTGCATAAGGTGGCCAAAGTACTGGAGTTTCAGCTTCAGCATCATTCCTTCCAAAGAAATCCCAGGGTTGATCTCCTTCAGAATGGACTGGATGGATCTCCTTGCAGTCCAAGGGACTCTCAAGAGTCTTCTCCAACACCACAGTTCAAAATCATCAATTCTTCGGTGCTCAGCTTTCTTCACAGTCCAACTCACACCCATACATGACCACTGAAAAAACCATAGCCTTGACTAGATGGACCTTTGTTGGCAAAGTAATATCTCAGCTTTTTAATATGCTATCTAGGTTGGTCATAACTTTTATTCCAAGGAGTAAGTGTCTTTTAATTTCATGGCTGCAATCACTATCTGCAGTGATTTTGGAGCCCCCCCCCCAAAAAAAAAAAAACAAATACAAAGTCTGACACTGTTTCCCCATCTATTTCCCATGAAGTGATGGGACCAGATGCCATGATCTCAGTTTTCTGAATGTTGAGCTTTAAGCCAATAGATGGGGTCATAACATATGTAGCCTTTTCAGATTGGCTTCTTTCACTTAGCATGCATTTAATGTTCTTCCAGGTTTTCTTCTTCTTTTTTCCCCCTAAGTTTTAGTAATATTATTTTCCCCAACTCTCTTTTCTATTGTCGCTGAAGTATAAAATCATTCAAAGATGAAAGAGTAAGATTAGTAGGGTACAATGAAGCATATGCCTGAATCACTTGCTTCTGACGCTGTAAGTTACCTTTGAGTTTTAAGAGAATTCATAGGAACAGTCTGGTCTATTCACAGAGAAACTGAGCACATCTGGAAAAATGTAATTAAATATCTTGGATTTTAAAAATCCTTTGAGTATGGCTTTATCACATCTTTTCACAAAACCTCATTTAAAGGAATTCCAACATTTACTAAAGCATCATCCAAAATAATGTGCTTCAGTATTAAGGGGGCATGCACAGGAATGCAAACTGAAGGACTTAAGGAAAGAATATTCAACAACCTAAAACTTGAGAGGCATCAAAAATACTATTTAGGACATTCAGAAATCAAATCAAATAATTTCTTCCTCAGTAGGGACATGACTTTCCATCTAGATCATTCATTTTTATTCTTGTCTAGATGACTGTGCTTATATGGGAAGATCATCACAAAATCGTACCTTTGCCTTTCTGTTATTCTGAAAATGAGCTTCAGCAATCAAAAGAGATTCTAGTAATTAAGGAGGAAATGTGGAAAATAAAATTTTAAGAAGCCATATTGGAGCCTATCAAACTGAAAGAATTATAAACATTATATTCTCAAAAATGAAAAAAAATCCAAGATTGAAACTGCAGCTTGAGTGCGAGATTTTAGGACTCAGTTTCCTGAAATTTACAAGAAAGATCATTGAAACCTATTTTGAATTAACATATTTCAGGTTTAATTTTGTCAGCTATATAAAACAAAGTTGTCTTTAAAATATATAGAGTTCAGTTATCTTTCTTATTCTTCTTCTAATATTTTTTTCACAGTAATGCTTGCAAAAAGGTTAAAAGGATCATGTTAGTGAAGAAGAGATTATTAAGTGTAACTGTCCACCATCCCACTCAGTTCACAAACTTATACTATTCCTTGTTCTTCCTATCATAAAAATATCTCTTCTCAATTTTTATGCATTATTACAAAACAACTAAATATTAGACATAATTTATTTATTAATGATGGCATAATATTCGGTTTATCTATTGACCAAACTGATCACATAGACCACAGCCTTGTCTAATTCAATAAAACTATGAGCCATGCTGTATAGGGACATGCAAGAGGCAAAAAGGTAGGACACTGACAGATGAACTCCCCAGGTCAGTAGATGCCCAATATGCTACTGGAAAAGAGGGGAGAAATAACTCCAGGAAGAATGAAGAGATGGAACCAAAGCGAAAACAGCACCCAGTTGTGGATGTGACTGGTGATGGAAGTAAAGGCCAATGCTGTAAAGAACAATATTGCATAGGAACGTAGAATGTTAGGTCCGTGAATCAAGGCAAATTGGAAGTGGGTCAAACAGGAGGTGGCAAGAGTAAATATCTAAATTTTATGATTCAGTGAACTAAAACGGACTGGAACGGGCAAATTTAATTCAGATGACCATTAGATCTACTACTGTGGGCAAGAATCCCTTAGAAGAAATGGAGTAGCCATTATAGTCAACAAAAGAGTCCAAAATACAGTACTTGGATGCAATCTGAAAAACAACAGAAGGATCTCTGTTCATTTCCAAGGCAAACCATTCAGTATCACAGTAATCCAAGTCTATGCCCCAGCCAGTAATGCTGCAGAAGCTGAAGTTGAGCGGTTCTATGAAGACCTACAAGACCTTCTAGAACTAACACCCCCAAAACGATGTCCTTTTCATTATAGGGGACTGGAATGTAAAGTAGGAAGTCAAGAGATACCTGGAGTAACAGGCAAATTTGGCCTTGGAGTACAAAATGAATCCATGCAAAGGCTAACAGAGTTTCCCAAGAGAACACACTGGTCCTAGTAAACACCTTCTTCCAATGAGACGACTCTACACATAGACATTACCAGGTTGTCAATACTGAACTCAGACTGATTATATTCTTTGCAGCCAAAGATGGAAAAGCTCTATACAGTCAGCAAAAACAAGACCAGGGGCTCTGACTGTGGCTCAGATCATGAACTCCTTATTGCCGAATACAGACTTAAATTGAAGAAACTAGGGAAAACCACTAGACCATTCAGGTATGACTTAAGTCCCTTGCAATTATACAGTGGAAGTGACAAATAGTTCCAAGGGATTAGATCTGATAGAGTGCCTGAAGAACTTTGGATGGAGGTTCATGACATTTTACAGGAGGCAGAGATCAAGACCAAACCCCAGAAAAAGATATTCAAAAGGAAAAATGATTGTCTGAGGAGGCCTTATAAATAGCTGAGAAAAGAAGACAAGCTAAAGGCAAAGGAAAGATGGAAAGATATACCCATTTGAATGCAGAGTTCCAAAGAATAGGAGAGATAAGAAAGCCTTTCTCAGTGATCAATGCAAAGAAATAGAGGAAAATAATAGAATGGGAAAGACTAGAGATCTCTTCAAGAAAATTAGAGATATCAAGGGAATATTTCATGCAAAGATGGGCACAATAAAGGACAGAAATCATATGGACCTAACAGAAGCAGAAGATATTAAGAAGAGTTGGCAAGAATACACAGAAGAGCTATACAAAAATGATCTTAATGTACCAGATAACTATGATGGTGTGATCACTCACCTAGAGCCACACATCCTGGGTGCAAAGTCAAGTGGGCCTTAGGAAGCATCACTATGAACAAGGCTAGTGGAGGTGATGGAATTCAAATTAAGCTATTTCAAATCCTAAAAGATGATGTTGTGAAATTGCTGCACTCAATATGCAAGCAAATTTGGAAAACTCAGCAATGGCCACGGGACTGGAAAAGGTCAGTTTTCATTCCAATCCCCAAAAAAGGCAATGTCAAAGACTGTTCAAACTACCACACAGTTGTACTCATCTCACACACTAGCAAAGTAATGCTCAAAATTCTCCAAACCAGGCTTTAACAGTATGTGAACCATGAACTTCCAGATGTTCAAGTTGGATTTAGAAAAGGCAAAGGAACTAGAGATCAAATTGCCTATATCCAATGAATCATCAAAAGAGCAAGAGAGTTCCAGAAAAACATCTGCTTTATTGACTACCTCAAAGCCTTTGACTGTGTGGATCACAACAAACTGTGGAAAATTTGGAAAGAGATGGGAATAGCAGACCACCTGACCTGTCTCCTGAGAAATCTGTAAGCAGGTCAAGAGGTAACAGATAGAACTAGACATTGGAAGAACAGACAGGTCCCAAATCAGGAAATGAGTATGTCAAGGCTGCATATTGTCACCCTGCTTATTTAACTTATATGTAGACTACATCATGCAAAATGCTGGGCTGGATGAAGCACAAGCTGGAATCAAGATTGATGGGAAAAATATCAATAACCTCAGGTATGCAGATGACACCACCCTTATGGCAGAAAGCAAAGAAGAACTAAATAGTTTCTTGATGAAAATGAAAGAGGAGAGTAAAAATGTTGGCTTAAAACTCAACATTAAGAAAACTAAGATCTTGGCATCCGATCCCATCACTTTATGGCAAATAGAAGGGTAACAATGGAAAGAGTGAGACTATTTTCTTGGGCTCCAAAATCTCTGCAGATGGTGACTGCAGCCATGAAATTAAAACACACTTGCTCCTCGGAAGGAAAGCTATTATCAACCTAGACAGCATATTATAAAACACATTACTTTGCCAGCAAAGATCCAACTAGTCAAAGCTATGGTTTCTCCAGTAGTCATGTATGAATGTGAGAGTTGGACTATAAAGAAAGCTGAGCACTGAAGAAATGATGCTTTTGAACTGTTGTGTTGGAGAAGACTTTTGAGAGTATCTTGGACTGAAAGGAGATCCAACCAGTCCATCCTAAAGGAAATCAGTCCTGAATATTCATGGGAAGGACTGATGCTGAAGCTGAAACTCCAATACTCTGGCCACCTGATTCAAAGAACTGACTCACTAGAAAAGACCCTGATCATGGGAAAGATTGAAGGCGGGAGGAGAAGGGGATGACAGAGGATGAGATGGTTGGATGGTGTCACTGACTTGATGGATGTGAGTTTGAGTAAGCTCCAGGAGTTGGTAATTGACAGGGAAGCCTCACATGCTGCAGTCCATGTGGTCTCAAAGAGTCAGACACGGCTGAGTGAACTGAACTGAACTGAACTGAATTGACTTAGCATTGTGAAATTTGAAGATTCATTTCAGTAAAATCTTCTCCATTTTAATAGTTATTAGAGTTTTTTATTTGTTAACTACTTTTGTAATATAAAACTGTATTTCTGTATTTCAGTTTCTGGTTTCACATGTAAGGTTCATGGAAGTTTCTACTCCATCCTGACAACAAGTGAAAAGCTGAATACTTTGAAAAAACAGATATTCTTCTTGATCCAGAAGAGAGGGGAGGACACTGGGGAAACCACTGTCCCCCACCCAGGTTGGAGAGATAAACAGGTCAACACAAAGAGTCATGGCCTCCTGTAGCAGAGAGTCCTAAGTGGAAACTACAAGGGGAACCAGTGACAAGATAGGAAAACTTGAACTGTAATTGATGAATTGCTGGAAGGTGAGTGTGTACAACTGTGACTGTTAAAAATTCCCAAAGGACCAAGTGAAATTGGGGGTCACTATACTTTTGTTAGTTTCACATATGGAGCTCAGTCAGATCTTTCAGTAAATATTGGATAAAAATATGTAAAAAAAATAAGTGACAGTAATGATACAAGGTCAGGAAGGATAAATTAGGATTATTTTATTATAAGATACTCACATAATTATGAAGCAATGTGGTTTTATTCAGAAGTGGCCTTCAGTTAATTGTAAATGTATATTGCAAACTCTAAAGCAACCACTAAAAACAGTTTAAAAAAAAAGTGTAAATGATACTCCTAGAAAGGAAAGAAAATGGAATTATATAAAATCTTTGGGTAAAAACACAAAAGATAGAAAAACAGAGAAGACAAAAATAGGAACAATGAACAAGGGTAGCAAACAGAAAAAAATAACAAATATGATAGATATTAATCCAATGATATCAATAATTACTTTGAACATATATGGTTTAAATTCACCAGTTAGAAGACAGTGATTGTTAAAGAGGACTTCCCAGGTGGCTCAGTGGTAAAGAATCTGCTTGCCAATGCATGAGAGGCAGGTTCAATCCCTGGGTCAGGAAGATCCTCTGGAGTAGGAAATGGCAACCCACATCAGTTTTCTTGCCTAGAAAATTCCATGGACAGAGGACCCTGGTGAGTTTACAGTCCATGGAGTTATAAATAGTCAGATGTGACTGAGCATGCATGCATATATTGTCTATAATAAAACCACTTTAAATATAAAGATGCATCTAGAATAAAAGTAAATGGATGGAGAAATGTATACCATGCTATTACTAATCAAAAGAAAATAAGAGTAGGATTATTAATTTCAGACCATAAATTTCAATGCAAGAAAGTTATCAGGGATAAAGAAAAGCATTTCATAGTGATGAATTCAGTTCATCAGGGATCAGTTCACCAAAAACATAACAACCCTGAACATGTTTGCACCTCACAACAGAGCATCAAATTATGTGAGGCAAAAACTAATGGAACTGCACGGAGAAATAGATGACTCCATTATCATAGTTGTATATTTCAACACCTCTCAGAAATGGACAGATACAGTAGATAGAAAGTTAGTAAGGACACAGTTAAACTCAACATCACCATTATAAATACATGACTGTGTTCTCTGTTCTGTTCCCTTAATCTTTGTGTTTATTCTTTTGCCAGTGCTACACACTTTCTTGATTAGTTTAGCTTTATAGTAAGTCTTAAAGTTAGGTTGTGACAGTCCTCCATCTTTGTTCTCCTTTAATATTGTGTCATCTATTCTGGTTTTTATTTTTTTGCCTCTCCAAGTAAATTTTAGAATTAGTTTGACAAAAGAACAGAGGCAAATCAGTGAAACAAAGATAGTCTTTTCAACAAATAGTGCTGGGACAACTAACATCTACATGCAGGAAAATGAATCTGTATACAGACCATACACGCTTCACAAAAGTTATCTCAAAATGAATCATAGAGCTAAATGTAAAATGCAAAAGTACAAATTTATACTTCTATAAAATTCCTAAAATTCATATCAAAACAACTGTGAGATACCAATACAAATCTACTAGTATGGCCAAATCTGGAACACTGTAACAACAAATGCTGGTAAGGATGTAGAACAAGAAATTTTCCTTTCTGGTGGTAATGAAAAATGGTACAGCTCCTTTGGAAGACTGTTTGGCAGTTTCTTAAAATAGTAAACATATTATCACCATATGTTCCAGCAATTGCACACCTAGTGTTTACCCAAAGGAGTTGATAACTTCAGTTCAGTTCAGTCACTCAGTCGTGTCCAACTCTTTGCGACCCCATGAATCACAGCACGCCCGGCCTCCCTGTCCATCACCAACTCGCGGAGTTCACTCAGACTCACGTCCATCGAGTCAGTGATTCCATCCAGCCACCTCATCCTCTGTCGTCCCCTTCTCTTCCTGCCCCCAATCCCTCCCAGCATCAGGGTCTTTTCCAATGAGTCAACTCTTTGCATAAGGTGGCCAGAGTACTGGAGTTTCAGCTTTAGCATCATTCCTTCCAAAGAAATCCCAGGGCTGATCTCCTTCAGAATGGATGGGTTGGATCTCCTTGCAGTCCAAGGGACTCTCAAGAGTCTTCTCCAACACCACAGTTCAAAAGCATCGATTCTGTGGCGCTCAGCTTTCTTCAAAGTCCAACTCTCACATCCATACATGACCACAGGAAAAACCATAGCCTTGACTAGACGGACCTTTGTTGGCAAAGGTCTTCTTTTTAATATGTTAACTAGGTTAGTCATACACTTCCTTCCAAGGAGTAAGCGTCTTTTAATTTCATGGCTGCAATCACCATCTGCAGTGATTTTGGAGTCCAAAAAAATAAAGTCTGACACTGTTCCGCTGTTTCCCCATCTATTTCCCATGAAGTGATGGGACCGGATGCCACGATCTTCGTTTTCTGAATGTTGAGCTTTAAGCCAACTTTTTTCACTCTCCTCTTTCACTTTCATCAAGAGGCTTTTTAGTTCCTCTTCACTTTCTGCCATAAGGATGGTGTCATCTGCATATCTGAGGTGATTGATATTTCTCCCGGCAATCTTGATTTCAGCTTGTGCTTCTTCCAGCCCAGTGTTTCTCATGATGTACTCTGCATAGAAGTTAAATAAGCAGGGTGACAATATACAGCCTTGATGTACTCCTTTTCCTATTTGGAACCAATCTGCTCATGTCCAGTTCTAACTTTAAGGTTTCTCAAGAGGCAGGTCAGGTGGTCTGGTATTCCCATCTCTTTCAGGATTTTCCACAGTTTATTGTGATCCACACACTCAAAGGCTTTGGCATAGTCAATAAAGCAATAAAGTTGATAACTTATATGTAGTCAAAAACCTGCACACAGATAGCATCTTTAATCATAAATGCCCAAAGCTAGAGGTAACCAAACATCCTTTTCAGTAGGTGAGTGGATAAATAAACTGTAGTACATCCAGGCAATGTAATATTATTCAGGACTAAAAAGAATGAATTTTCAAACTGTGAAAAGATATGGAAGAATCTTAAATTATTTCTAAATGAAAGAAGGCAAGCTGAAAAGGCCACATACTGTATGACTCCAACATTCTGGACAAGGCAAAACTATGGAGACAGTGAAGTGATGAGTGGTTGCCATGGATTCTGGAACAATGGGAAAGGGGTGAATATGCAGAGGTTGGAGGATATTTAGAGCATTGAAAATGCTTTGTATGATAGCATAATGATAGATGCATGACACTATGCATTTGTCCAAACCCATAGGATACAACACCAAAAATGAATGTTAATATAAACTATGGACTTTGGGTGATAATGAAATGCCAGTGTAGGGTTATCAGTTATAACAAATGTACCACTCTGCTGCGAGGATCTTGATAATAGAGGAGACTGTAGTTGTAAGGGGAAAATGGGTTTATGGGATATCCCTACACCTTCCTCTCAATCTGCTTTGAACCTAAAACTTCTCTGAAAAGTCAAATCTTAAGTGAAAACTCTATTTCTTGCTCCATCAAACTTTAGAGAGCATCTGTTGATCACTCAACCCCCAACTGTTTCATGAGGTTATTAATGTCCCTCTGCTCTCTCCACTTTGTCTTTCCATTATAACTCTGTCTCTCAGCTACACCATTAATTCCACAGACCTATGACTAAAAACATTAATATTCTGTTTTATAAGCATATTTAAGCCCTACATCAATTTATTAACCACTATTGACTCTCTTTTGGGCTTCCTCTTAATATAGACAGTGCCATCATAATAAACAAAAACAATGAACAACTTTCACTATCTGCAAATTTTAGTTTTTTTAAGCTTAAGACTTTGCTGTTGCTGCTAAGTTGCTTCAGTCATGTCCAACTCTGTGCGACCCCATAGACAGCAACCCCCCAAGGTCCCCCATCCCTAGAATTCTCCAGGCAAGAATACTGGAGTGGGTTTGCCAGTTCCTTCTCCAATGCATGAAAGAAAAAAGTGAAAGTGAAGTCACTCAGTCGTGTCTGAATTTTTAGCGACCCCATGGACTGCAGCCTACCAGGCTCGTCCGTCCATGGGATTTTCCAGGCAAGAGTACTGGAGTGGGGTGCCGTTGCCTTCTCCGTTGCAAGACTTTACTTCTTGATAAATTATTAAACTGAACTTATTGAAATCAACCTTTTATGACAGGGATAGATTATGATTTAGGCTCTGTTACTGTTTTTGTCATCACTGGACAAATTTATCAGGAACAACACTTGATTATATGTAGCTTTTATGGATCCTTTTATGGCCTTTGACTCTAATTACAGAATTAAAGGTATAACCAAATGAATTCAGTACAGGCCAGAAGCTTTTGATATAACCTGCACTTAGAAACAGTCTCCTGATGAGTCATGTAATTATTTCCAGTGAATAAAACATGACTGTGTACTGGCTTCCCTCTTCAACTAGTTATTTAATAACTCCATACTTTTTTTTTAGTGAGTTTGGAATAAACACCTGCTGGCTCTCCAACTAGAGAGAACAAGAAAATAATCTCTTTTGTGTGTTTTGGGAACATTATATTACTGTCACAAATTAGGAGTGGTGTTAGCAGTGCTATCCAATTAATGTCAGATAGAATGACTAATCATCAACTATTGCAAGAAGAGAGTTATCATTTTAGGTAATGAGCATCCAGCTTTCATCTAGTTTATAGTGAGCAGGCTTGCAGTGTTCCCTAAATCCGGATGCATCAGAATTACTTAGGAAGCATTTTAGGCATACAGTCTCTGGGGACCCACCCACAGAGATTCTCAGTTAGTGGATGTGTTGGAATGATTTAGAAAATCTTCTAAGTGATGCTAAGACAAAGCCAGGTTTTGTAACTACTGTATTCAGCAAGCCAGATTGCTCATTATTTAAAGACATATTATATAATATAAGAGGGCCATCAAAAAGTCACATGATTTCTATATAGATAAACTTTAAAAGGATTTTTTAAAAAAATGTTGATATCTACAGTAGGTGTTTAGTAGCACTTGCTTAAATGTTCTTTTTTTTTTTCATTTTAAATGTATCATGGGCATTCTGTTGATGTTTCCTTTGGACACTAGATTATCCATTTTTATATAAGTTGGAATGAATGCAAAGTTGTTTTCTAAGGGTATTTTGTCTCCCATGGTTACCCATAGAATCATTTACACAAAAGTGAGATTTCTGTTGTATTTCAACTCATTTGCTCGAAGAGCTAACGTACGCTTCTTTTTAGGAACATAAGCTTTATGTCTTTGGTTCTGTTAACCTGAATTTCTACCTAAATGTTTGATCATTAACATATATAAATCAGCTTATACTAACTGGTTACATAAAATATACTCTGGATACTTCTTATTAAATGGTATAAACTTGAACTCTCTGCTGTCCAATATTTATAAAACTTCTGTTTAAATATTACTCTTGAAGGAATAAATTAAACATATGCATTCCAACTCAAATAAAATTGAGTCTTGAATCAAGTCAAGCCAACAGAGGATTGAATAGTATTCTGCATTGTTTTAGTCCCTAGCACATGGCTTTTATTAGCATTAGACAACCAGTTTCCACTGAGAGAACACAAATCTATATAAAACCATGATGCTAGTTATTTTAGGATTATATATTAATATATCCAGTGTTTAAATTAATGGAAAGTTTTCAAAAGCAGAATATCTAAAACCTTCAAGAGATAGGGGAGAATGTATCAGTATCTTTCAGTTTATGGGATCTAACTGTACATGTAGAAATTAATTGTAGACTCACATTTTTTCCTGCTACTATATCCATACCAGTGTTGATTTTACAAATAATGATTTGTTCCGTTCAGTCACTCAGTCATGTCTGACTCTTTGCGACCCCATGAACCACCACACACTAGGCCTCCCTGTCCATCACCAACTCCTGGAGTACACTCAAACCCATGTCCATCGATTAAGTGATGTCATCCAACCATCTCATCCTGTGTCACCCCATTCTCCTCCTGCCCTCAATCTTTCCCAGCATCAGGATCTTGTCAAATGAGTCAGCTCTTCACATCAGGTGGCCACAGTATTGGAGTTTCAACTTCAACATCAGTCCTTCCAATGAACACCCAGGACTAATCTCCTTTAGGATGGACTGGTTGGATCTCCTTGCAGTCCAAGGGACTCAGGAGTCTTCTCCAACACCACAGTTCAAAATCATCACTTCTTCAGCACTCAGCTTTCTTTATAGTCCAACTCTCACATCTATACACGACTACTGGAAAAACCACAGCTTTGAGTATACAGACCTTTGTTGGCAAAGTAATGTCTCTGCTTTTTAATAAGCTGTCTAGGTTTATCATGGCTTTTCCTCCAAGGAGCAAGTATCTTTTAATTTCGTGGATGCAGTCACCATCTGCAGTGGTTTTGGAGCCCAAGTAAATAAATTTTGTCACTCTTTCCTTTGTTTCCCCTTTTATTTGCCATGAAGTGGTGGAATCAGATGGCATGGTCTTAGTTTTCTGAATGTTGAGTTTTAAGCCAGCTTTTTTACTCTCCTCTTTCACCTTCATCAAGATGCTCTTTAATTCCTCTTTGCTTTCTGCCAAAAGGGTGGTGTTATCTGCATATCTGAGGTTATTCATATTTTTTCTTGCAATATTAATTCCAGCTTGTGCTTCATCCAGGCTGGCATTTTGCATGATGTACTCTGCATATAAGTTAAATAAGCAGGGTGATGATATATAGCCTTGATGTACTCAGTCTGTTCCATGTCAGATTCTAACTGTTGCTTCTTGACCTACATACAGATTTCTCAGAAAGCAGGTCAGGTGGTCTGGTATTTCCATCTCTTTCAGAATTTTCCACAGTTTGTTGTGATCCACAGAAAGGTTTTGGCATAGTCAATGTAGCAGAAGTGGATATTTTTCTCGAATTATCTTGCTTTTTCGATGATCCAGTGGATGTTGGCAATTTGATCTCTGGTTCCTCTGCCTTTTCTAAATCCATCTTGAACATCTGGAAGTTTTCAGTTCACGTGCTGTTGAAGCGTAGCTTGGAGAATTTTGAGCATTGTTTTGCTAGAGTGTGAAATGAGTGCAATTGTGCAGTAGTTTGAACATTCTTTGGCATTGCCTTTCTTTGGGATTGGAATGAAAACAGATGTTTTCCAGTCCTATGGCCATTGCTGAGTTTTCCAAATTTGCTGGCATATTGAGTGCAGCATTTTCACAGCATCATCTTTTAGGATTTGAAATAGGTCAACTCGAATTCCATTACCTCCACTAGCTTTGTCCGTAGTGATGTCTCCCAAGGCCCACTTGACTTTGCACTCCAGGATGTCTGGCTCTAGGTGAGTGATCACACCATTGTGGTTATCTGGGTCATGAAGATCTGTTTTTTATAGTTCTATGTAGTCTTGTTACCTCTTCTTAATATCTTATGTTTCTGTTAGGTCCATACCATTTCTGTCCTTTATTGTGCTCATCTTTGCATGAAATGTTCCCTTGGTATCTGTGATTTTCTTGAAGAGATCTCTTTTCCATTCTATTATTTTCCTCTGTTTCTTTGCATTGATCACTTAGGAAGGCTTTCTTATCTCTCCTTGCTGTTCTTTGGAACTCTCCATTCAGATAGGTATATCTTTCCTTTTCTCCTTTGCCTTTCACTTCTCTTCTTTTCTTGGTTACTTGTAAGGCCTCCTCAGACAACCATTTTGCCTTTATGCATTTCTTTTTCTTGGGGATTGTTTGGGTCACCACCTCCTATACAGTGTTATGATCCCCCATCCATAGTTCTTCAGGCACTCTGTCTCTCAGATCTAATCGCTTGAATCTATTGGTCACTTTCACCGTAATTGTAAGGGATTTGATTTAGGTCATATCTGAATGGTCTAGTGGTTTTCCCTACTATCTTCAATTGAAGTCTGAATTTTGCAATAAGGAATTCATGATCTGAGCCACAGTCACCTTCTGGTCTTTTTTTTTTTTGCTGACTTTATAGAGCTTCTCCATCTTCAGCTGTGAAGAGTATAATCAATCTGATTTTGGTGTTGACTATCTTTGATGTCCATGTGTCTAGTCATTTCTTGTGTTGTTGGAAGAAGCCATCTTGGGTGGAACAATGACAGAGCTAACATATGATCCAGCAATCCATTCCTGTGTATTTATCCAAAGAAATGAAAGCACTATTCAAAAATATATGTTCATCCAAGTGTTCATAGCAGCGTTATTTATAATAGCCAAGATATAGAAGCAATATAAGTGTTCGTCACCAGATGAATGATAAAAATGTGGTGTGTGTGTATATATATATATATATATATATATATATATATATATATATATATATATATACATACTCACAATGGAACTTGCAAATTCATAAAAAAGAATGAAATTTTGCCATTTGAAACAATATTCATGGACCTGTAGGCATTAAGCTTAGTGAAATAAGTCAGATGGTGAAAAGAAATATCATGTTTTCACTTATATGTGAAGTGAAAAGATAAAACAAGTGAACAAATATAACAAAACAAAAACATTAAAAAAAAAAAAACAGAGAACAAACCAGTGGTTGCCAGAAGGGAAAGGGGTGGGGGAGAGGGCAAAATAGATGAAAGAAATTAATTAAGAGATATAAACTACTAGGTATAAAATAAGTAAGTTACAAGGGTGTAATACACAACACAGGGAACATTGTCAATATTTTCCAATAACTTTGTTATGAAATATAATCTATAAAAAAATCAGATTATTACGTTGTACATCTGAAACTGATACAATACTGATAACTATACTTCAGTTAAAAATATATTAATGAAAATGAACAAACAAAAGTATCTTGTGGTGGGACACTTTGAGGCTATGTAAAAATCTTATTCCTCATTAAACTTTCACCCTCTGGTTTTAGTTCATCCATTGATGAGTTTTCCTTGACTCAGTTATTTTGCTTGTAGTTGCTAAATGATGATTTTCTAATTCTGTCATTCCTTCTATATTTAGTGGCTGTTAAATGCTCTTCTATAAGAAAGAACATTTCTCTCTTATTGGTTAATTGATTTTTTGATTGGCAGATAGCAATATGTATTCATGTATTCTTATTTTAGTTATGGGCTATAGCTTGTTATGGTTATTATTCAGATGTTCAGATTGTTGCAGATTTAACTAGTGGGAACATGTTCAGCTTGGCTTTTGTGATCTTTTGCCATTTTCATTATTATTTATGAACTTCCTTATTGTCTTTCAATGCAAGCTATTCCACTAATGGGCTTTATCGTTTGTTGCATAGAACTCCTTGCTTGGCCTTGGGTGTTGCCTATTTATGACGCCACTTGTCTGACATTTTGTCTCTCTGCGAACCTAAAAATGCTTATTTAGCTTTATCTCTACCAGCTTCTTGAACCTTCTCTATGCTTCCAGAATGCTGGTTGTATGTGTTCTATCTTGTCTATTTTGAAACCTGTCAGATATTATCTCTGGCACTCTGTATAATGCTACATCCTGTGGGCATTCAGTAGGTATTGGCTGATAGACGGTCATACTCAGAAATGCTTGCTGTGTTATAAACCTCAGGAAGAAGAGCAAGCTAAAAACATGACTTAACCTTTGCAATAGTTAGGACCACAATAACCTAAATGGCACATGATTTGAGTGGAGACCTTAGGATTATTAATTTTTGGAAGAGTCTAAATGTTAATAGAACACCTGTAGTGAAGAAAATGTGTTTGTACTTGCTGAACAGAAGATTAATGGAACAAAAATGTGTCTAACATTGAAATATATCTTAATGAGATATTTTGTGTTTTCTATTCTATTTATATTAGATTCAGTACTGTTTCTCTCTCTTGTCATCTCCATTTTGGTAAAGGATCTTCTTCTTATCCCTGTTGTTCAATCATCTTGGCTTAAAGTAGACCAGAATTCAGTGGATATTTGTTTCTAGCTTTTGTCAAGGGAACAAAGAGGAAGTAGATGGGGAGGAAAAGAGGAAAGTAGTAGAGAAAATAAAAGGTGTGAAGCTCAGCACTTGAGAGTAAAGTTGCTGTTTAGCAGAGCAATGGGAAAAAAGATACATTTGGTAACTTCAACATCAAAGATAATTTTATTGACACTTTTTTCATTTTTATCTATAATTTTCTCTGTGATATAATAGGTAATTTACTAAGAGAAAGTACATTTTAAGTGTCATGCTAGGCATCCTTCAACACAATGTAGGGCAAGATATATTTTAAAGTAAAGAGTGCAGAAACTGGAATCAGTAGGAGATGCTATTTCCGCTCATTAGTTTTGAGACCTTGAACAAGACCATGAATGTTAGTTTCATCATGTTGGAATTGGGGATAAGATATCTATTTTATTATGTTGTTGTAAGATATAGAAACTGTATGTGCATAAAGCTTAGAGTTCCTAACACATAATAAATGCTTAACAAATGTTGCTATTAGACCAGCAGATCCCACAGTTCCACGATGATAAGAATTGTCTAAAAGTATTATTTTAAAACAAAATAAAACAAACAGATCTCTAGGCCTTTCTTTGAAGATTCTGATCCACTCAGTGTGGGAAAAGACTTGGGGATATCATTTCTTTAAAAAATTTCCTTAATGAATATATCAAATGATCCATATGATCACAAAAAGTGGGCAACCCTATAACAGAGAATCCAGTGCAGCGTTGTCCTCTTAAGGGGGAGGTTATGAGGACTAAGGAAACTTATACCCACAGGATCATGATGCCCATAATCTATTTCTAAATGATCTTTTTTTTCTGAGCTCCTGTTCCCTATTTCTGTGTTGTACATGCCTTTGAAACTAGAATATCCAAACTGAACTTGGCCTTTCCTTCACTATTCACCTTTCAAAGGAAGAAAATTCTTTGTGTTTCATTTCTAGGCAGAAGCACAGCTATCTTTCCAGTTTTCTAACAGAGATGAAAGGGCATCCTTCATTCCTTCTCTTTTTCTTGCTAACTGGTTTTCTGCCTGCAATCTTGCTCCACTCTTAATGTCAGAGTATTAAGGATCTTTCCAAAATATAAATCTAGCTGTGTTTGAACATTTTTAGTGTCCCCTTACAGATCTTTAGAATGGAATCCAAATTTCTCCTGGAAACATTTGAGAACTTTTATGATCTGGCCCTAGAAATCCTCTCTCTAGCTTTGCCTTAGACAATAGTCTTCGTTTCTTACCCTTCTCTCCAGGTAAACTACTCTACAGGCCATGTCCCACTGGTGTTTGACTTTGCTGTTTCTGGTCTTTCCTGGAATTATGTCCATATCAGCAGCCATACTTTGCTATAGTTTCAGGAGACTCCTTTACCCTTAGTCTCCTAGATAGCTCAAGGCTCAGATCAAGCATGACATTCTCCTGAAAGCTTTTCTTAGCCCCCTTTGCTCACATTTGCTAACTTTTTCCTATGATCTTCTTTTTGCTTTCATAGCCTGATAATGGTATATGTTAAGAATCAATTTTCAAATTCGTCTTTCTCTAGAATGGGATTACTTTGAGGAGAATGATTATATTTTAATCATTTTTATTTTCTCAATTACTTGAACAACTTCTGATTTATGGAAGGTCCTCACTAAATATGTGTTAAATGAATGAATTGGGTACAAAATAGCTATTTCCTTTTTATCCATTAACAATTCCCATTTTACAATTAGACATAGTAACATTTACCAGTTACTAAGATCTTACCCTAATTACAATTACATAGATTTATCCTTATCTCAGGCACATCCTAAAAGTATAGTAGGCTGTTTCCCAGGGGATGTGATTAGGGGTAAAAAAATGTCTCTTAAATATCCTGCAAAATATGGTTATTATCAATTTCATCCACATAAATTTGAGAAATGAGAAGTGGTAATATTTCAGAGATTATTTCTTAATTCTATTCCAGCAGACATGGGGAAGATAGCCTGGGTTTCATCTGCCTCACTTAGTGTCCTTTATTTCATGGATCATCCAATCACTAGTGACAACTTAATCATTTCTTCCTGTCACTAATGTGAGTAGATAGATTCTATCAGTAGAAACTGGCTCAGGGGAAATGATTCAGAAAGGAAAAAAAAAAAAGAAACCACCCAACTTTTAACAAATATCCAGGATGTGTTTTATTGAGTTTTTACTGATGAAAATTGCTAATTTGTATAGTTACTGTCCTTTTGTGTAATGGGAGCTATATGTAGACACTGATGATTTGCATGTCAATTCCTGAGGAAAATCTCTCAGAAGGATGCAGAAGTCACGGTGAATTTACAATGTCTTACTTGAAGTCATTTTCAAGAAAGCCTTTTTCTTCAACTTAAATGTAATTTATTTTCTGGAAGTAAACAGGAGTTTCTTTGTAACTGTATTCAGCATAGTAGTGGTACTGTACAGTAGTGGTACTGATCTATTCAAGAAGACTTCTACTACTGAGTACCTCATAGTAGCATGCTATCTTACTTATTGCGTGAGTCCATTCTATAGAAAAGTATTTTACAAGAAGTCTTTCATTAAAGCCTTTTCTCTACGGGGGTAGAGATACAGAATATAACAATACAAGTTACAGTGTCAAGGATAAGGAAGAATAACTAGGGAATTACTGTGTGCTCAGTAGCTCAGTCATGTCTGACTCTTTGCAGCCCTGTGGACTGTACCCTGCCAGACTCCTTGGTCCATGGGTCCAGAATACTGGAGTACATTTCCATCCCTTCTCCAAGGGATCTTCTTGACCCAGGGATTGAACCCACATCTCTTGTGTCTCCTGAATTGGCAGGCAGATTCTTTACCCATGAGCCACCTGGGAAGCCCATTTATTCCATATCTTCTATATAATTTTCCAGTTATGAGTAACGGCTTAAGTATTAATGAAATATATTATAAATTAATACTACCCAGCAATGAACATCAGTAACTAACCTATGTTTACATTGCACAAAAATGTATACACTTAAGTTTTACATCAAGTTGCTAATATCAAACATAGCACATCCTTCAGGAACCTCTTACTAAGACAAAAAGCCTGATTTAGGCACACTCAGTTTTGCTTTTTGATGAAAAGAAGGATTAATTTGTTTGTTCCTTCCTGCTGCGTTTAGTCAACACAGCTTGCAGCCTAAAAAAATGAAAAATACACTTACATAATAGAGCTATCAAGTGATAAGAACATTTCTTTACTAATTCACAAAGACATTTTTAATGAATAGAATTAATGTCTTAAGACATTTTCTCCTCCACACAAGTAGATTAGCTTTAACATTCTACAGGAGACTTGGGCTTCCGATTTTTCCAAGCTCATTAGACTGTGATGGTCCCTTATCATTGTTGGCATTGTCAGGGATTGGACAGAAGTCCAGTAAAGTTGTGCATTGATTAGACAAAAGCGTGAATATCCTCCCCACAGTTTCTGCATGTATAGTTGTGTGTCAGATCCTATAAGAAAGCAGAATAGCAGGAGTTAGACATTTTGTAAGCTTTGCATTTTAAGTAAGGACATGAGAAATGTTAACACTTTCAGCAGTTTTCAAAATTGTGCAGGCAAGGTAGTCCTCCCACCCCAAAACCCCAATTTGTTTCCTCTATAATCATTCTCTTCAGCAGTAGACAGAGATAGGCTGGCATATTCTGAATTCACAAAATCAAGGGCATTCTTGTTCATTTCTGAATTAATATTTTTGCATTAATTGATTGAATTAATCCTGAGAATAAAACAAAAATTTTTAATTTTATTATTATGGTGAAAGTTTGAATAGCACTTTTAGTGCTATCTCAACTACAAGGAATGGAAACCAAATTCAAAGTAGTTTCATATGGAAAGGAGTTCAAGTGAAATATTCATTCAAGTTATAAAATTATAAGGAAGACTAAAGTGAAATAGCCACTGGGAATGACTGGAACCATGGATTTGCATGTTTCAGTGTCTGTGTGCCTATCCTCTTTTTCCTACCTTCTCTCCCCGCTCCTCTACAACCTCTTACACCTCTCTCTCTTTTGTTTTCAGTCTTAAATCAATGTTTGCCACAAAGTAAAGAATTTGCCCTCCAGGAGCTCCCGACTTACCTTATATAAAATTTTGCAACTGGAGAGGAAAGATGCTTCTCCTTCAACTGTAGTTGGGTAATATTTAAAGGAAGAAACAAAGAACAAGAGAATAGAAATGGTCTCTGACTAGACACTTGAAATGCCTCCAGTTCAGTTCACTTCAGTTGCTCAGTCAGGTCCTACTCCTTGCGACCCCATGAATCACATCATGCCAGGTACCCTGTCCATCACCAACTGCCGGAGTTCACTCAAACTCATGTCCTTCGAGTCAGTGATGCCATCCAGCCATCTCATCTTCTGTCTTCCCCTTCTCCTCCTGCCCCCAATCCCTCCCAGCATCAGAGTTTTTTTCCAATGAGTCAACTCTTTGCATGAGGTGGCCAAAGTACTGGAGTTTCAGCTTCAACATCAGTCCTTCCAATGAACACCCAGGACTGATCTCCTTCAGAATGGACTGGCTGGATCTCCTTGCAGTCCAAGGGACTCTCAAGAGTCTTCTCCAACACCACAGTGCAAAAGCATCAATTCTTTGGCCCTCAGCCTTCTTCACAGTCCAACTCTCACATCCATACATGACCACTGGAAAAACCATAGCCTTGAGTAGATGGACCTTTGTTGGCAAAGTAATGTCTCTGCTTTTCAATATACTATCTAGGTTGGTCATAACTTTCCTTCCAAGGAGTAAGCGTCTTTTAATTTCGTGGCTGCAGTCACCATCTGCAGTGATTTTTGGAGCCCAAAAAATAAAGTCTGACACTGTTTCCACTGTTTCCCCATCTATTTCCCATGAAGTGATGCCTTAGGCCAGAATAAATATTGACAAACATAAAAACAAATGTACAGATCATGCTTTTATTCTGAGGGATAATCTTTTGTTAGTTTATAATCTTTAGGTGCTGCTTACAGGTCACCCATAAGAAAACTATGATCTCAAAATATACAGAAAAACACATTTTTTTAATTTAGGAAAAACTAATGACTTCATGAAGAAGCAATATATTGCTTTTAAAGAAGTGAGCAGATGAACAACAAGATAATAAAGTATAAAAGAATTCCTCTAATTGAATTTGCTTGTTGGAAAAACTGCTAGAGATCTTAGTCATTTGTTCTTGACATGCCTTCCTTCTTACCCCATGCCCTGCCACACAATTTCATTAATCATTCTTCAGTCTATTGAGAAACATTAACAAGTTATGGGGTTCCAGAGGCCTAATGAAACCAAGGTTTGATATCAATCATGTGGAAGTTGCATACACAAAGAAAATCGGAGAAAACTAAGAGTTGCAAAATAATTCTGAGGGCTTCTAACCTTCCTAATCCCAGATTCTCTACTAAACATCTGACATTACCTCCTCAGGAAATAAATATGGCCAGTCAGATTATTGCCCAATGGCTCTCCTATTTTAATTTAATTGCCATTAAAAAATATCTCCTTAGGTTTGAGAATATTACTGTTTATTCAGTTTTAACTTTCCCATGTTACCTCCCCTAGAGACTACAGATTAGTAAAGGTAATAAATGGAAAATTAATGTAGGCTCTTTTTATGATTGATATATAACCAGGATCGTGTAGGAGTCTGTACAAGGTCTATTTTGAATATCAAAAGAGAAGACCAGATTCCTGACATATAAACACCTGGGATCTCTCTTAATTCTTTTGAATATGCTACCTCAGATGAAAATTGGGAAGGGTTTTAATTTGAGAATAGACTGAAAGACACTGTAATAATGGAGCTCTTAAAACCTAAAGAAGGAAAGGTATTGTGTTTTTGGTTTTTTCTTTTTCCATGAAAAGGTTAGGCCAGGACAGTGTTCAAGTGTCAAGCCATGGGGCCATCTTATGTGTCATAACATTTCCCATGAACCCTCAGGTAAGATTGATCCTTTTTATTTTAATCCAGGATTTAAGGAGACATTGTTATTAGATGAGTCCTGGTTCTTACCGGTAACATTTAGTGAGTGGTTATTTTGTGGCAAGCACTAAAATACTTAAAGGCAATCTAAAAAAGAGCTGGTGCAATCCTATTTCAAAAAGGTTAATTTCTTAAAAACTGAAGTAGACAAAAAAAAAAAAAAGCATGATAAAGTAATACAAACATATACATGGTGCAGAAGGGGCACATCTGAAGAAATCAATTCTATATGTGGTAAAAAGAGAGGTCAGAAACTATAGAAGTTATTTTTGAGCTGACTTCAAAGGTAAGTAGGCATTCATCAGAGAGGCTCGGGAAAGCATTCCAGGCTAAGTGAGCAGAATCAGAAGATGTGTGAATTATTCAGGTGCATTAGGGGAATGGTCAGCAGTTCTTAATGGCTGGTATGTAGGATAAAGGTCAAGATCCATAGGTCTTGTACCATGTCAGGATCCTGGATTATTTTTCCCTTGTGGAAAAAAATTGGGCTTCCCAGGTGACGCAGTAGTAAAAAATCTGCCTGCCAATGCAGAAGACACAAGAGATGCACGTTCAATCCCTGGGTCTGGAAGATCCTCTGGAGAAAGAAATGGCACCCTACTCCAGTAATCTTGCCTGGAAAATCCCATGGACAGAGCAGCCTGACAGGCTACAGTCCATGGAGTCCAAACAGTCAGATACCACTGAGCACTAGCACTCTCTCAAAATGGGAAAAAATAAGCTTATTAAGATTTTGGTTTTCTTAAAGACCACTTGAAAGCAGTTTGGAAGATTGACTAGAAATGGCAATAATGGAAACAAGGAGAATGTTGTGAGGCAATTGTACTAGTCTAGGTGTGACAGTGATTTGGTCTGTATAATACTGAAGTCCAGGGATAGGAGGTGAGGCCTATTTACCTGAAAATACTGTGTTAGCATTTTTTTAATTGTCAATAATGTGGAATTGTCTAGTGTATTGTTATAATTTCCATTTCTTTGTTTATTATTAATGGCCATTTGTATTCTTTGTCATTTTCCTCATATCCCATGGCTTTGTTGTTGTTCTTTAGCTGGGGCAGTGTTTGACAGAGCTGCCAGCTATCCTCACTATTGTCTTTCCTTTTTAAGTTGAGAGTAAATCCACACATTTTATCTGGGCACATTGTCACCTATATAATAACAAGTTCCAGCATCTTATATCTGCTCTCTGGCTAGTGAGATGTGAGCAATATTGATGTACGCAACATCTGGGGAGTGTCCATAAAGAGAAAGAGGGAAGGATCATATCTACTCCCCTTCTTCCTTTTTGCCAGCTGGAATAGGACATGATGGCAGAAACTGGAACAGCCATTTCAGCTCACAAAGTGGAAGATGCAAATTAAGAATAACAGAACCACAACTAGAAGGAACATGGTGCTTACCACTACCAAATTTGTTATAAATATGAAAAAATTTTCTCCATTTTTTCCTTTTTCTTTTATATTTAAGAATTTTTTTCCAGCAGTTAAGACTGAAAAACTATTTCTTCTAGAATATATTATAATTTTTCTTCTTAGATGACTATTTTTTCTCTTGGCTCTTCTTTTCTCATCCTTAAAATACATGTATTCTTAAAGTTCTATGCTTGAATACCTTCTTGTTTAAAATTTTCTTTTCCTGAATCTTTATCTACATATGCAATTTTTTATATTATTATTACTGGGGCATGTCTGAATCTCAGGTGCAATTCTCTATCTTCAGTCACTCTTCTGAGCGTTAGACCATTGACTGTCTACTAGCCATTTCTGCAACAATGTATTACTGGGACTTTGAGCTTAGCATGTCCAGTATCATGTTTGTTGTCCTTTTCCCAATCACATCCTTCTCCTTATACCCCAGTTTTCACCAATGGTACCAATATTCTCTAAGTACCAAGACTTAAAACCCTGGAGTCATTTCATTCTCTTTATTTATTCCTTATACCCAGGCAGTCATCAAATCCTATGTGTTCTGTCTCTGGATGATTTCTCTGCTTCTTTGATAGTCTACTGCAATTTATGCTCAAAATGTGTTTCCTCCTTGACTAGATAACTATTTAAAAAAAATAGTTATCAATTACCTTGACTTCCCATAAGTCTAGCACATGAATGGCAATTTTTTTTCTGTAAATGGTCACATAGTAAATATTTTTGACTTGAGAGCCCTATAGTCTCTGTTGTAACTACTTGACTCTGTCCTTATAGCGTGAAAGCAGCCACAAACAGTTCTTAAATGAATGGGTATTGTTCTGTTCCAGTTAAACTTTGTTTATAAAAAAGGTGGTGGGTTGGGTTGGCCCTGAAGTAATAGTTTGTCAACCACTGGTCTAGACCAGTTTACAAGAGGACAATTCCTGGATCTCAGATAGCATCTCATTTAGACAAATAAGGAGACAACACATAAAGAAGGAAGAAAATTAATGATCAAGATTATGACCCATTTCATTGCTGTAGTCAATGTTATGAAACCAATAAGAATTCTCTCTAGATTTCATGACAAGGGAAGGTTTTCTGAGAAGGTGATGTTTGAACTGAAACCTAAATAATGTACACACTCAGAGGAAGGTATATCCAAACAGAGACAGAAATGATACAAAAGTTTATACTGTGAAGGAGATTGGTTTATTTAAGGAGAATGTTAGTAGGAGAAGAGCTAAGAGAGATTTCTGGTATTGGAGGGAACCTCATGAAGGCCTTCTACACAGGCCATGGTAAACATTTGGAGTTCTACTTTACATTCAATAAAAAATAGCTAGAAGACTTAAAAGAAGGGAAGTGAGAAGTTCTGATTACCTTTAAATGAATAATAGATGGTCAAGATATATATGTAGGCAGGAGACCAATTAGGGGGATATTGTAGTAGCAGTGGGCTTCTCAGGTGGTGCTAGTGGTAAAGAATCCACCTGCCAATTCAGGAGATGCAAGAGATGAGGGTTCCATCCCTGAGTCAGAAAAATCCCCTGGAGAAGGAAATGGCAACCCACTCCTGTATTTTTGCCTGTAAAATCCCAAGGACAGAGGAGTCTGCTGGGCTACAGTTCATGGGCTTGCAAAAATTCAGACATGACTGAACACAGCACAGTAGTAGTAGTTCAGTAGTTTAAATTAAATCTATCTTTAATATGGTTGCAGTGGAGATGTGAGGAAGTAGAATGCATTTTGTAGGAAGCATTAACAGAACTTAGTTCTTTTGGCTTAAATGCAGGAAATGAAGGAAGGAAAAAATAAAGATTAGTTCTAAATTTTGGGCTTGAATAAATCAGCAGTGATTTGTTACTGAGCTGGAGAAGAATTGAGAAAATGTCTGGAGAAGTGTGTAGAGGGCACAGGGGAAATCAAGAGACCCCTTTTTATGTTATGGCAATGCTGCTTATCTAAGAAGAGAAATACAAGGATTAGATTTTGTGAGTGGGAGGTAATTGACCTTGACAGGATGACCTTCAAGGTGACTGACCTTTTAACAGGATGATTAGGAGCAAGGTCCAGTTGGGTGCAGAAGAGAATGGAACTAAGGAAGCATAGGTAGCAAGTGTGAATACGTGTTTTTAGAACTATTGCTTTAACCATTTGTTATAGTATCTAAAAAAGTGCTCAACATGTATGCAATTCTAAGTGATATTTATCAGTTGCCACTTACAACCCACTCCAGTATTTTTGCATGGAGAATTCCATGGCCCGAGGAGCCTGGTGGGCTACAGTCCATGGGTCACAAAGAGTTGGACACAACTGAATGACTAACACACACACTAACAATGTAAATGCTTAAATAAGAAAAAATTGTAGCTCTCAATGTATTAAAGAAAAAAAAAGAGAGGGCAATAATAGGCATACCATTTCTTGTAAGAAGCCATTACTTCTTAAAAATATACTAAGTGGAAAATATTACGGCCTTTAGAACAATTTTTATATTGACTACATTTTTTTCTTTGTAATAGTGATATACTACAGATGAGTGGAAAAAAAAAATAGAAAGCCTATATCGTGTATTTCATTGAGGCCTTTAACTCATTCCTTTATTCAAAAAATAATACCTCAACATCTATTCTGCCATAGTAAGCTAAGCGAAATATTTTAGTGTCTATGATAGCTGTATTTTCAGGGAACGCATGGGTTAAGTCTTCATTAGGTAAGTCTTAAATGAAGAAGGCATCAACAGAGTGATATCAGAATGTTTCCTCTGGGATGTGTTATTTTTATTATTAGCTATTCGATGATGCTGTTGAAATGGTGTGCACTAGAGTTATTTGGGAATCATTAACATTTCAGAAGACTAAAACAGCATTGAAAATGACGACAAATGACAATACAAATTTTGAAAGTGGCAAGGGCAAAATCAGCAAACCTAGAAACTGCTCATATTGGTATTGGCTGGGAAGGACATGGATCATTGTAGTGTAGTAGACAATAAGGTTGCAAAGACAAATACATGAAGACAAATACTCCTCTGACTTTGAGGAGTTTAAAAGGGATAATGTTTGAAGGATGAGTTAGGACCAAATTTGTGGAGAGTATTGAAAAGCAAGGTAAGTTTGGACTTTATTCAGTGGGCAATTGGGAATCTGTGAAGAATTTTGAACAAAAAACTAGCAAGATAGTAGTTGTTCTTTGGGAAGATTAATCCAGCAGAAGGTAAATCAGAGGGAGAAAAAGGGAGAGGGAGAAAAGACACAGAACTTGGGGAGTAAATTAGAATGTTAATTCCTTTTATTATCCTATGTGTTCAAATAAATACCTAGTTAAATTATTACTGTCTTCTTTTATAAAAATGAAAATATTTTTAAAACATATTGTAGGCAGCTGTGAAATACATGTTAAAATGGAAATAAATTTTCTCATACTATCTTATTTTTTGTTGTGAGTGTATTTATTGATTAGTACCTTCTAACCAGGTACTTAATCTAACAGGTCACTACTGTTTTTCAGCTCTCCTGTCAGGCACTGTCCTGTGGGCCTGACAACTTTTTCACTGATACTTTTCATAACCCTATAAGGAAAGAATTTTCACCTGTTTTCTACAGGTCTATAGAAATTTAGGTCTATAATAATTGTATAACCCATTGGACTTCACCCAGCTAAGGACTCAAACCCAATTCTGTTTCACTCCACAGCCTGTGCCTTTGCTGTTAGGCACTTTACTGCTGAATTTCATACAAGCGGTAATTTGTTCTCCAGCAATTCATATTAAAAATTAGCTTTTTTAGTAGTATGTCACTAACAGCTCTGGGAACAAGTCAGACTGTTTGGTTATTGTTGTTTTGTTATTGTAGTTTCTTGTTGTCTTCAAATTTGATTTGAAAATAAAATTGATTTTCTTTTTACTCTTGAGACTGTGAAGTTTTAGCACATAAGTGAGGCATGCCATTGCATTTAGAAATGTAGAAACTATATCAGTGTCTGCCAATTTATATAAATAGAGCCTGCAAGTCTCACTGACATTAAACAGTGGTCAGATTTCATGGCTCGGTTCTTGAGGAGATTATGGGTGCCTTTTTCTGCAGAGCATGAAGGTTATATTTAGAACTGGTGTTTATTTCACTGTTAGGAGTCTTTTTTAAAATAAAGTTTTGTACTGAAAAACCTTTCTAGGTTGAATTTAAGGAGAATAATACATAGTGAAAAATAAAAACATTCAATGAAAAATCTGTGAATGCAAATAGACTTTTTTTAAAATAACTCTTTATGTTGTAGGTATGAAAACATTCTTGGACTTGTTCTGAAAGAAAAGGCATAATGTTATGGATTGCAGATGACTTAAAGCTTTCATTCACCTCGTCCCTTGTTGTGGGTATCCTTTGAAGCCATGCCATACATAAGAAGTGATAGCCAAATTAATGCCTTAACTCCTAGGCAAGCTACAACTTCTCAAAGCAAGGCTCCTCTGATAAGTCAGACACAGAAGCTTCCCACTCCCTACCCACTGCATTTAGAACATTTGAGTCTTGAAACAGACTCCAGATCCCCTTGCTGAATCAGTCTTATGGAATTGGGGATACCCATGGGGCTTCCCTGGTGGCTCAGACAGTGAAGCGTCTGCCTGCAATGCGGGAGACCAGGGTTTGATTCCTGAGTTGGGAAGATCCCCTGGAGAAGAAAATGGCAATCTACTCCAGCACTCTTGTCTGGAAAATCCCATGGACAGAGGAGCCTGATAGGCTACAGTCCATGGGGTCGTAAAGAGTCGAACATGACTGAGCGACTTCACTTTCACTTCACCCATCCACAGGCAGAGACACAAACAGGGAGGGCCTGTGTATGTGACCTTGCCTCTCTCCACCAGAAATACTTTTATGGCTGCTTCCCATCAGGGAGATTAAAAAGTAAGATAAATGGCACAAAATAAGGTCTAAATCTTCTTAGCAAACAACAAAACAAAGGGTAAGAAAGGCTTCCATATGGTTGCCTTTGTCCTCAGTTGGGCTTCCCTGGTGGCGCAGATGGTAAAGAATCTGCCTGCAATGTGGGAGACCTGGTTCAGTCGATTCCTGGGTTGGGAAGGTCCCTTGGAGGAAGGCATGGCAACCCGCTCTAGTATTCTTGCCTGGAGAATCCCCATGGACATAAGAGCCTGGTGGGCTACAGTCCGTTGGGTTGCAGAGTGTGAGGCAACTGAGCAACTAAGCACCCACGCCAGATGCGGTAACACTACTCAATTGGAAAGCCTAATGACTGGCAAAGGCTCTAACCAATTCCACTGCTGGCTCTCCTTGGCTTAGGAGTTAATAAGGAGATGGACGTAGGGTTGAAAGAAGACTCTTTAATATCCACCTGCTTCTACTGCTAAGTCACTTCAGTCGTGTCCGACTCTGTGCGACCCTGTAGATGGCAGCCCACCAGGCTCCTCAGTCCCGGGATTCTCCAGGCAAGAACACGGGAGTGGGTTGCCATTTCCTTCTCCAATGCATGAAAGTGAAAAGTGAAAAGTGAAAGTGAAGTCGCTCAGTCGTGTCCGACCCTTAGCGACCCCACGGACTGCAGCCTACCAGGATCTTCCATCCACGGGATTTTCCAGGCAAGAGGACTGGAGCGGGGTGCCACTGCCTTCTCCTCTAGGTGGGGGAAAAGGCCTAAGTCCCTTCTCACTATCAGTCAGTTCAGTTCAGTTCAGTTCAGTCGCTCAGTGGAGTCTGACTCTTTGCGACCCCATGAATCACAGCACGCCAGGCCTCCCTGTCCATCACCAACTCCTGGACTTCACTCAGACTCACATCCATCGAGTCAGTGATGCCATCCAGCCATTTCATCCTCTGTCATCCCCTTCTCCTCCTGCCCCCAATCCCTCCCAGCATCAGAGTCTTTTTCAATGAGTCAACTCTTTGCATGAGGTGGTCAAAGTACTGGAGCTTCAGCATCAGCATCATTCCTTCCAAAAAATCCCAGGGCTGATCTTCAGAATGGAATTGTTGGATCTCCTTGCAGTCCAAGGGACTCTCAAGAGTCTTCTCCAACACCACAGTTCAAAAGCATCAATTCTTTGGCCCTCAGCCTTCTTCACAGTCCAACTCTCACATCCATACATGACCACAGGAAAAACCATAGCCTTGACTAGACGGACCTTTGTTGGCAAAGTAATGTCTCTGCTTTTCAATATGCTGTCTAGGTTGGTCACAACTTTTCTTCCAAGGAGTAAGCGTCTTTTAATTTCATGGCTGCAGTCACCATCTGCAGTGATTTAGGAGCCCAGAAAAATATAGTCAGCCACTGTTTCCACTGTTTCCCCATCTATTTCCCATGAAGTGATGGGACCAGATGCCATGATCTTTGTTTTCTGAATGTTGAGCTTTAAGCCAACTTTTCCACTCTCTTCTTTCACTTTTATCAAAAGACTTTTTAGTTCCTCTTCACTTTCTGCCATAAGGGTGGTGTCATCTGCATATCTGAGATGATTGATATTTCTCCCGGCAATCTTGATTCCAGCTTGTGCTTCTTCCAGTATAGGCAGAGGCATTTTGTATTTTTAAGGCTGAAACCTGAACCAAAGGGAAGAATGGCCCTGTTACACAACTGTACTCATTTGAAGCATGGTGAGAGTCATCTTAAAAATTAGGCTCAACATAAAAAACAGTCAAAATATATAATGTCTGTATCCTTATATTTTACCTATTTAAGTGATAATGCACAAAATAATTAAGAAAAATAGGAAAAATTTGAGTAAAATGGAGTAATTTTGTCACTTAACCATTGAAGACACAACAAACTTTCTGCAGAAATTATTAATAATTTATAACCAAACATGTATATTAGACACAAATAGTTAAATAATTAAAGGTGATAGCCATCAATATTGCTAATGATAATAGTTACCGTATATTGGACACACAGTACCAAGCCCCTAGTTAAGGCTTTTACTTGCTTTATTTCAGTTAATTCTAGAAAATCATATACCATAGCAATTGCTAGAATTCCTTTTTTACAGTGGGGAAAAATAGAGGCTTACAAGGTTAAAAAACTTAACCATACATCAACATGAATCCACCACAGGATGTATGGCAAAACCAATACAATATTGTAAAGTAATTAACCTCCAATTAAAATAAATAAATTTATTTTTAAAAAATCAAAAGAGAAAAGGGAAAAAAAAAAAAAAACTTAACCAAAAGTACACAGCACACAATGAATGTAGGAGTGAAGGCCAATGGATGTGTTTCCACACTAATATCAGCTAGTTTGAGTTATTTAACACATTAATCAGACCTGAATAAGTTCAGCAAACGGTGTAAAGGTGAGAAGTGTCTGTGAAAATTAATTCTGAGAATATTTAATAAGAGAGAAGACAAAAACTCCATTGCTTAACTTCAGATTATTTCCTAAGAAATCTTCCTGTGAGGAAGACTTTCTTGAACTCTCTTTCTGTGCTAAAATTTGAGGAAAGTTCACATATTTGAAGAGTCTAATGTAAAGCTTCAACCACTATAGGTGCAATTTTGAGTAATTTCTGGAGATATTCATGATATTCACAATGATACAAAACAAGATAAAAAATTAATGTCAAAGCAACTCTTTCTAGGTTTTCAGAGATAAGCTTTTAGATGAATTCAATATGGTTGAGCCAACAGGACTCCCAGCAAAGCAAATTAAATTTCATTAGGTCTTTTCAGATCTCAGGACAAGTGAAAATTCTGGATGAACCTGGTCTCATGCGATATCATGCTTCATGGCCCAGCATCAAGGAAATGCAAAGAATATCTGGACTATCTGTTTTATCAGCACTTTGGGCATAAAATTTAAATCTGCATGGTTACAGACATAGAAGTTTCTGATTTATGTATAGAAGCTATACATTTCTTCCAAGTGAATGTAGCTTATATCAACTATCTGAATGACTGGGGCTTCAAGGAATTCATCATCACTAGCTCCTAACATACTCCTGGCAGAATCCTAAGCGACAGCTGCAGATATGACCAACACTCCAATAATTCTTATCATGTCTGCCCAGTCAAAGCACCATGCTTTTGCTTCAAGTATCTGTTGGCACGGTTATTTTTTATTATGGAATGTTTAAAAGACAATAGTAGTAGTAGTAGCAATAGATGTTTTAAATGACTGAAGATACATTATCCCAATTATGAAAGGCATTTTGTAATTTAAAAATAATATTTAAGCATAACTGACTAAATTTTAAACTACAACATATAGTATGATTCTTCTTCCATTCTGCTCAGTAAATATTAAGTGAGAAAGATATGATAGTGACAGCACTATAATAGATAAGGTCCCCATCATATGGAGCTTATAACAAAGGGGGTGACAGACAAAAAACTAGTAAAATAAATAAGCACACTAATTAATTAATGATATAATTGAAAATTATGATATATATAGTACAAGTTAAAAATGGTGATGTGATAGAAAGCAGAGAACTGAGTTCTTACCACTCTTGACAATATGATCAGAAGCCACTTTGATAATGTGACATTTTAGGTTGCTAACAGCCTAAGCACACAGAATGGTGAATTGAAGAGGCTCAAAGGCACATAAGAGTTTGTCTTTCTCAAGGAACAGAAAAGGGATCATTGTGGCTGAGAGTGAGAGTGATAACACTGGAGATGTAGCAGAAACTGGATCATACTGGCTTGTAGAACAGTTTAACTTAAGTTTTGATGTTACTAAACAAGATTTCAATCCACATGAATGAGAACCATCAACCAGTTTTGAAGGACATTGAGGATTTGGTTGACATTTTCAATATCAGCCTGCTTCTAAGAGTAGAACAAAGTTGCAGTGACACAAAAGTTAGTTTAGGAGTCTAGTCAAGACATTATGAGGGTTGGACCAGAATAATGGTAAAGATGATGGAAAGAAAAAGATAAATCTTAGCTACATTTTTAGCAGAGCTGGTAGGCTCTTCTGATGATTAGATAGGGGAGGTAAAGGAAAGAAAATGAATCCTTGGATTTTGGCTTGAGAAACTAGGTGATAATGGGACTGTTCACATGAATGGGGAACGTTCCCAGAGGAATAAAACATGAGTTCTGTTTTGGACGTTTCAGATTGTGATGTTTATTACACATAAAATGTCAAGTAAGCACCTTGACATACAAATCTTGAGTGCAGAGAGCACGTCTGAGCATCACACAAAACACCAGAAGATGCCATGAAAAAAAGATTCCCAATTATTCACTCTTTAGAGATCTCATGAAGCAAACATTCCTCTATTCATGTTCTGAGATAACACCTTAGGGGAAGAACTGAGGAAAGAAGATCACCAACGAAGAAAATGTGCTAATCCTAGGAAGTCTAATTACCTTAGCTTAATTATTACCTGTTATAATAAATGTAAATGATGCTGAGTTAATTTTTCCCTGCTAAATGGTGTATGAGAGTCTTTGTAGAAGTATATAGATAATCTATAAGAAAGAAAAGGGTTGTGTGTTTTTTTTAATATCCAGATTGTAGTATCAGTTGAATTTGCAACCTCACTCTACATTATAGAAAAATTACTCCAGTTGAGAAAACTTCTTTCATAAATCACTTCTCTTGATGAAATATAGTTATCACTTGGGCACTCATAGCATAGAAGAAGGCATTGAGCAGATTGGAAGAGTGAAACAAAAATGGGTACACCTGATTGTGACACCACCTTGATTTTGATACTCCATGATGGTTAGAACTACATGATATATTCATTCTTAACAAGTTGCACTATTGATCTTCATTCAGCATATACAGAGAGTCTAGTAAATGCAGTTTTTCTAGGTTTGCACAAACATCATGGAGCTTCAGTTATTTCAAATTAGAATCTGAGTGTTTTTGTGAAACAGAAAACGCCTTAGGCTGTTGTATCACATGTTCAAAATATCTGGACTTTTCACTTTGGTGAAAAATTCTCAAACCTATTTCTATTTTATCTGGATTTTAAATACTGTATCAGAGCAAGTGCTTTCTGGCTGGGAATGTATAGCTGTGCATTTTATAGAGTGTGTATTCTTATAGCTATTCATTGAGCTCTTAAGTAACCTCTAATTTCCCCTAAAGTCAGGGAAAAGACAAAGGTGCCCACTCTCACCACTACTATTCAACATAGTTTTGGAAGTTTTAGCCACAGCAGTCAGACAAGAAAAAGAAATAAAAGGAATCCAGATTAGAAAAGAAGTAAAACTCTCACTGTTTGCAGGTGACATGATCCTCTACATAAAAAACCCTAAACACTCCATCAGAAAATTACTAGAGCTAATCAGTGAATATAGTAAAGTTGCAGGGTATAAAATTAACACACAGAAATCCCTTGTATTCCTACACACTAACAATGGGAAAACAGAAAGAGAGAAATTAAGGAAATAATTCCATTCACCATTGCAATGAAAAGAATAAAATACTTAGGAGTAAACCTACCTAAAGAAACTATATATATATATATATATATATATATATATATAACTATAAAACACTGATGAAAGAAATCAAAGATGACACAAATAGATGGAGAAATATACCATGTTTGTGGATCGGAAGAATCAATATAGTGAAAATGAGTTTACACCCCAAAGCAATCTATAGATTCAATGCAATGCCTTTCAAGCTACCAATGGTATTTTTCAGAGAACTAGAACAAATAATTTCACAATTTGTATGGAAATACAAAAAAATCTCAAATAGCCAAAGCAATCTTGAGAAAGAAGAATGGAACTGGAGGAATAGACCTGCCTGACTTCAGACTATACTAAAAAGCAACAGTCATCAAGACAGTATGGTACTGGCACAAAGACAGAAATATAGATCAATGGAACAAAATAGAAAGCCCACAGATAAGCCCATGCACCTATGGACACCTTATCTTTGACAAAGGAGGCAAGAGTATACAATGGAGAAAAGGCAATGTCTTTAACAAGTGGTGCAGGGAAAACTGGTTAACCACTTGTAAAAGAATGAAACTAGAATACTTTCTAACACCATACACAAAAATAAACTCAAAATGGATTAAAGACCAGAAACTATAAAACTCCTAGAGGAAAACATAGGCAAAACACTCTCTGATGTAAATCATAGAGGATCCTCTATGACCCACCTCCCAGAGTAATGGAAATAAAAGCAAAAATAAAGGGGACCTAATTAAACTTAAAAGCTTTTGCACAATGAAGGAAACTATAAGCAAGGTGAAAAGACAGCCTTCAGAATGGGAGAAAACAATAGCAAATGAAACAACTGACAAGAATTAATCTCAAAACTATACAAGCAGCTCATGTGGCTCAATTCCAGAAAAAATAAATGACCCAATCAAAAAAATGGGGCAAAGAACTAAACAGACCTTTCTCCAAAGAAGACATACAGATGACTAACAAACAGATGAAAAGATGCTCAACATCACTCATTATCAAAGAAATGCAAATCAAAACCACAATGAAGTGCCATCTCACACCGGTCAGAATGGCTGCTATCAAAAAGTCTACAAACAATAAATGCTGGAGAGGCTGTGGAGAGAAAGAAACCCTCTTACACTGTTGGTGGGAATGCAAACTAGGCCAGCCACTATGGAGAACAGTGTGGAGAGTCCTTAAAAAACTGGAAATAGAACTTCCATATGACCCAGCAATCCCACTACTGGGCATACACACCGAAGAAACTAGAATTAAAAGAGACACGTGTACCCCAGTGTTCATTGCAGCACTGTTTACAATAACTAGGACATGGAAGCAATCTAGATGCCCATTGTCAGATGAATGGATAAGAAAGCTGTGGTATATATATACAATGGAATATTACTCAGCTATTAAAAAGAATGCATTTGAATCACTTTTAATGAGGTGGAAGAAACTGGAGCCTATTATACAGAGTGAAGTAAGTCAGAAAGAAAAACAGCAATACAGTGTATTAATGCATATATATGGAATTTAGAAAGATGGTAACGATGACCCTATACATGAGACAGCAAAAGAGACACAGATGTAAAGAACAGACTTTTGGTCTCTGTGGGAGAAGGCGAGGGTGGGATGATTTGAGAGAATAGCATTGAAACATGTATATTATCATATGCGGAATAGATCGCCAGTTCAGGTTTGATGCATGAGACAGGATATTCAGGGCTGGTGCGCTGGGATGACCCTGAGGGATGGGATGGGGAGGGAGGTGGGAGGGGGTTTCAGGATGGGGAACACATGTACACCCATGGCTGATTCATGTCAATGTATGGCAAAAACCACTACAATATTGTAAAGTAATTAGCCTCCAATTAAAATAAATAAATTTCCTAAAAAGTACATTGCAAACTTAAAACTCATTTAATTCTTACAACAGCCAACAACCACATGAAGTGGGTAGTACTTATACTCATGTTGCAGTGCAGATGATAATGCCAAAGCTGATACAGACAAAACCCAAATTCAAGCAAATTTTGATGTCAATATTGGCAGATAAATCCAGGTCTTTCTGACTCCAAAGCCCGACAGACTTCACTGAAGGAAATATTATGAGGCCAATTTGGGAATTTATTGAAGGGAATAGCAGATAAAGAAATTTTAGAATATCCTTTGCACTGAAATTTAATTGAATATCTATTTAATCACTCAGGCACTTACATTGCTTTGTCAACGAAGCTTTGGCCAAGTGCTCCTATCAATGACTCAGCTGCTTTATTGGAAGTTCAGTCTAACACAAAGGCATATCTGTAAGCAGTATAGAAAAATGTAATATAGGGTCAGTCACATTTTGTTGTAAAGAGAGAAAAAGGGCTTGGTAAATTGCTGACTTTGTATGTTCTGTACATCTAACACTCCTTCTTTGCTTCATTCATCCCATTACTTCTTTGCCAAACTTTACTGAGCTCACCCTAGCCCATCACCCTATAACAGGTGCATCTGGCTCTGTTTACTCAATATCAAGTTCATGAAGTTAACAGAGCCAGATGCCCCTGTTCTAGGGTGGTAGACTGGGGTAAGCTCAGTAAAGTTTGGTAAAGAAGTAGTGGGATGAATGAAGCAAAGGAATAGATAGCAGGTTTCTGGACCACAAGAAGTGTCTTTCCTGTCTTTAAATTCTCACTGTCTATTCTGGTGTTTGATATATATTAAAATACTCAACAGTATTGTAGGAATATATGAATGGATGAATCAACCAAATCAATGAGCTTCAGTCTGATTATCTTAAATGTCTCCTGGAAAGAAAAGTCAGGCAATTTACTCATTGGGTGAGTGATCAGTAAGTGAGTGATATAGGTCTAGCTTAAGAATTGTAAATTCTTTCAATGTTTCTAATTAAATGATAAAGCAAGAAAAAGAAATTTACACATCAACAAATGCTTATCATCATGAAAGATATCAAATCTGCTAAAATAGATTTTTTTCCTTTAGATTTAGAAAGAATATTTATACAGGTTTCTCTCATGGAGAAATCCACATTAAATTTACTTCATCAGTGAAAAATAACCTACTTTAAATATGTGCATTGGATAAGAATGTTACATGTAAGGCTTTGTTGAAATTTTTCTAGGTATATATCTATATTTTAAGATGCTATGCCTGTTACTGTGATTTCCAAATTTTCTGCCATCTGTTGCTATTGCATTTAACCTACAGAGAATTTTGAAAGCTTGCAGACCAATTAAAACTCTATAATTATCAGCTAAAATGATATTATCTTTAAATACCTTTTTAAGGCAACTTCTTGAACTACATTTCTTTTTTTTCTATTTTTTCTTTTACATAACTTTGTAAAGATTGTGTTTGAGGAAAGGATATTTTTCTGTAATTCCATAACTTTTCAGGATATCAGTCCTACAGCCAACATGAGAGTCCTCACTCCAAAAGGTACAGATTATTATCTCATTAGAACTAAGAATTTCTAAAGTATTGTTTGGTTATTTAGCAGAGCAGATAAGGAATGTAGACCATATATTTCACAAGCTAACTCTCTGAGATAAAAGAAGACAAATATATATTTGACAAATATATTTATTTTAACAGTTTCATTGAAGTATAATTAAAACAATAATTTGAATATATTTAAAGTATATAATCTGATGTTTTAACACACACACACATATATATATCATATGATATGTGATATCACACACTCATTTGATATATGTATGAGATCCTCACTGCAATCAAGACATTAAACATATTTTAATGTCTTTTTGCTTTTAAACCATACTATTTTTACTAACTTTTGTTCTGAATTCTCTTTTCATTCTTCCTTCTCCTTCCTTGAGCCATTTTCAGGGCATTTGTTTAAGACATTTTTCTTTACTGGCATTCTATGTATATGAGCTGTTTCAGCTGGTAAAGAATCTGCCTGCAATGCAGGAGACCCCAGTTCAATTTCTGGGTCAGGAAGATCCCCTGGAGAAGGGAAAGGCTACCCACTCCAGGGCTCTGGCCTGGAGAATGATGGACTGTATAATCCACGGCAACGCAAAGAGTTGGACGCAACTGAGCAACTTTCACTGTCACTTTCTTTCACTGGTTTTGATTTGTCTTAACACATCATTTAACTAAGGGTGTTCGCTCCTTATTGCTGCATCTATACTTGAAGTGTGATTATTGTTTTTTATTTTTGAACTTTCTATTTTATTTCTGGGCTTCCCTGGTGGCTTAGACAGTAAAGAATCCACCTGCACTATGGGAGACCTGGGTTCAACCCCTGGGTGGGGAAGATCGCTGGAAGAAGGTATGGCAATCCACTCCAGTATTCTTGCTTGGAAAATCCCCATGGACAGAGGTGCCTGGCGGGCTACAGTCCATTGGGTCTCAGAGTTGGACACAACTGAGCACCTTAGCACAGAGCTAAGTTTTATTTCTAGTCTTTTGTTCTTTCAGGGAACATCCATAGGTGTCCAAAAACAGCCTGCAATTTTATCAATCAAATCTTTAGTCGGAACTCTATGAGTTATGAAGATACAGATAATGTGTTGTACTCAAATGACAGAATAGACCAGATGGTTTGGCATCTGAGGCCTTGATAAGTCTGTGGTAATCATGACTCTGGTCTTTTTATAGCACCTTCTATTGTCCTGGCTGTTTATAGTATAGGTTAAATTTGATTTTCTGTTTTAACTGCTCATTCTTCTACTTACTGACTTTGTTATATACTGCACCTCCTGGTACCATCTGGCTTCCCTTACCTTAAAATAAAAATTTGAGAACTACCATGGGCCATCTCAGGGCAATGTCTCAATATACGACATGTTACCCTTTACTGTGACACTCAGATCTGGATGTATTGTTCTAAGGTATCATAAGATAGCATATAGGCCGACAGTATTAGTTTGGATTGCTAGTGTAAAAGAAGCCCTTTTAGTTAGCTTAGTTGCAGGACATTTTCTTTCCTTTATCTTGCCTCAGAACCTTGGCACATCCTCTTCTTTTTGCCTATAATAATTTTCATACAGATAATACCCACTCTTCCATCCATCAGGTGTATGTTTAGTAAATAAAAGTAAATAATAAGTAACCAGTGGGGATATAAGTTTAAATTTAACTTTCTTTACTTCAGTCTGAGCTGTGTCCCTATAATATTGTAATTTTTGAGACAATCTGGTATTTACCTATATATTAATTATAATATCCAATTATTTATTTCTTCATTGTGTCTGTTTGTTGTGACTATCTATCTATCTGAATGAATTGTGTCTATTTTAACTGTTATATTTGCAGTTCCTAGCACAATGTGTGGTGCAGAGTGGATTCTAATAAAATAACTATAAATGAATCAATGAATAAATTCATAATTACATTGAGAAAATTAATTTCCTAACTAAAGACTCATATTAAAGAATCAAATAAATTATAGGATTTCTTCATATGGATGATAGAAATAAAATTTGTAAGACTTCATTATAAATCCTGTCTATGTTTTACTGGTTATTTGCCATACTGTTCCTAGAGAGTTAGAGAGAAAATGATAACTATTTCTCTAAACTGAGCATTTCTCTCTAACATACATCTTATATTCCAGACCTGTAGACAGAAAGACAGTAATGGAAATGGAAAACTTACCTCTTAAATAATGGGCTCGGATGTTTTTTTTGGAACAACAAATCCCCTTGATGGATAGTTGCACCTCATCTGTAATGATTTATCCAATGTTTGTTAGACAATCTTTCTGCAGATTGGTACAGAACTTTGGAAAGTTTTTAGACTTGTAGTTTGTCATTCAGTTCAAAGAGGTAGACTGTGTAGACGGCTGTTAGAAGTTATTCTTGGTAGCATTTTATTTAAACTCACATATTGTTAGGTTTTGAAATAATGAAATTATTTTTATTTTAGTCTTGAATTTTTGGCAGAAACTGATTTGTTTGCTTACAGATCCCTTTTTTTCTCCTGTAATAATGAATTCTTCTTTGCCTTTCCACTGCTCTCCAGGATTACCTATTTCCTTCTTGCTACCTCCACTGAATATTTAGTTATACCTTAGTATACAGTAATGAAAAAGCATGGATTTTACTTGCAAACAATTTTTTTTTTTCTGCAGAAGTCTGCTGTTTTCCATAAAAGAGCAAACCTCAATTTAACAACTCAGAATTATCTTGGAAAATTCAGTAACAGATATTCACCATATAGTGCTAGTGCATTTCAGTGTCATTGCAAAGCCCTATAGGATCTGATGAGTTTTGAGATATAAATGCTACAGTTTATAACCTTTTATTTTTTTATGCTTCTAGTGAGGCTGTCCCCCTGCTCTTGACAGTCTCTTTATACAGAACTGGAGTAGGACATAGAATACTCCATGTTCTTGGTAAGATCAATTTTATCACCATCAGGAACAGTCCCAGCTTACCACTATAAGCTGCTTGAGAACTGTCACAAGAGAGAAACTAAAATTGAAAATTTTCCCTAAGAGAATGACTCCATGATGTCTCCCTTTTCCATTTACTTTAGTCAACACACTTAAGAGTCCAAGGCTTACAGGGATCTTTCATTACCCAGAATCTCTTTACCATCGAGCTCTACATAGTCCATAAACAGACCCTCATTTTTGCTCTGATTGGAAGCTAGCTTCCTCTGCAGCCATCTAAGGTGGTGGCATTCTACAGACTACTAGTGATGTGTTAAATTCACCTGTCTTTTTTTCTCCTGTTCTTTCAACCTCTATAAAAAGCCCACGTTTGATTCTCACCTCCTTGTTCCAGTTTGATTACACCTCCTTGTTCCAGTCATCTTTATTCCTAGTGGTCCTTTATCCTTACTTAACAATGATAATAGCAAATGTTTCAAGATCTTGTTCTTCACCATTATTCCCATTCTCAACCTGAGTAATTTCAACTTCATGTACACTATTCTTATAATAAATGTAATACTCTGACATTAATTTCTTGACCTGCTTACTTCTATGATTTTATCCCACCACTTACCACAATAAAATAATCTAATGAATTCCAGGTTTGTGGTATGCAATAACTTTTTTTTGTTGTTCAGTCTCCCAGTCATGCCCAACTCTGTGACACTGTGAACTGCAGCACAACAGGCCTTCCTGTCCGTCACCATCTCTCGAAGTCTGCCCAAGTTTATGTCCTTTGCATCCATGATGCTATCCAGCCACCTCACCCTCTTGACACCCTTGCTTCTGCCCTCAATCTTTCCCAGCATCAGGAGATTTTCCAGTAAGTCGGCTGTTTGCATCAGGTTGCCAAAGTATGGGAACTTCAGCTTCAGTATCAGTCCTTCCAATGAGTATTCAGGGTTCTTTTTTTCTTGAGTGACTAGTTTGATCTCCTTGCTGTTCAAGCGACTCTCAGGAATCTTCTCTGGCACCACAGTTCAAAGGCATCAGTTCTTTGGTGCTCAGACTTTTTCTTTTAATTCATTTTTTTAAAATTTATTTATGTTTTATTGAAGGATAATCACTTTACTGAATTTTGCTGTTTTCTGTCAAACCTAAAAATGAATCAGCCATAGGTATACATATACCCCCTACCTTTTGAAACTCCCTCCCATCTCCTTCTCCATCCCACCCCCTTGCTTGATTCAGAGCCCCTGTTTGAGTTTCCTGAGCCATACAGCAAATTCCCATTGGATATCTATTTTACATATGGTAATATAAGTTTCCATGTTACTCTTTCCATACATCTCACCCTCGAATTCCCTCTCCCCGTGTCCATATGTCTGTTCTCTATCTCTGTTTCTCCATTGTTGCCCTGTAAATAAATTCTTTACTACCGTTTTCCTAGATTCCGTATATATGCATTAGAATATGGTATTTATCTTTCTCTTTCTGACTCACTTCACTCTGTATAATAGGTTCTAGGTTCATCCACCTCATCAGAACTGACTCAAATGTGTTCCTTTTTAAGGCTGAGTATGTTCCACTGTGTATATGTACCACTTCTTTATCCATTTATCTATTGGAAATCTAGGTTGCTTCCATGTTCTAGATATTGTAAATAGTGCTGCAATGAACGATGGGATATCCGTGTCTCTTTCAATTTTGGTTTCCTCAGATTTCCTCTTTCCTTTGGCTTCCTAGGTGTGGGATTGCTGGGTCATATGGTGGTTTTATTCCTAGTTTCTCAAGGAATCTCCATACCATCTTCCATACTGGCTGTATAAGTTTACATTCCCACCAACAGAGCAAGAGCATTTCCTTTTCTCCACACCCTCTTCAGCATTTATTGTTTGTAGAATTTTTGATGATGGCCATTCTGACTGGTGTGAGACGATATCTCATTGCAGTTTTGATTTGCATTTCTCTAATAATGAATGATGTTGAGAGTCTTTTCATGCATTTGTTAGCCATCTGTATGTCTTTTTTGGAGAAATGTCTCTTTGAGTCTTTTTCCCACTTTTTCATTGGTTTGTTTGTTTTTCTGGTATTGAGTTGTATGAACTGTTTATATATTTTGAAAATTAATCCTTTGTCAGTTGTTTCACTTGCTATTATTTTCTCCCAGTCTAAGGGTTGTCTTTTCACCTTGATTATAGTTTCCTTTGCTGTGCAAGGCTTTTAAGTTTAATCAGGTCCCACTTGTTTACTTTTGTTTTTATTTCCATTACTCTAGGAGGTGGGTCCTAGAGAATCTTGCTTTGATTTATGTCATAGACTGTTCTGCCTGTGTATTCCTATAAGAGTTTTATAGTTTCTGGCCTTACGTTTAGGTCTTTAATTCATTTTGAGTTTATCTTTGTGTATGGTGTTAGGAAATGTTCTAATTTCATCCTTTTACATGTAGCTGTCCAGTTTTCCCAGGACCATTTATTGAAGAGGCTGTCTTTGCTTTATTGTATATTCTTTCAAAAATAAGGTCAAAAATAAGGTACCCATAGGTGTATGGGTTTATTTCTTGGCTTTCTATGTTGTTCCATTGGTATATATTTCTGTTTTTGTGCCAGTACCATAGTCTCTTGATGACTGTAGCTTTGTAGTGTAATCTGAAGTCAGGAAGGTTGACTCCTCCAGCTCCATTCTTCTTTCTCAAGACTGCTTTAACTATTCGGGGTCTTTTGTTTTTCCATATGAATTGTGATTTTTGTTGTTGTTGTTGTAGTTCTGTGAAAAATGCCATTGGTAATTTGATAGAAATTGCATTAAATCTGTAGATTGCATTTGATAGTATAGTCATTTTCACAGTATTGATTTTTTCTACCCAGGAACATGGAATATCTCTCCATCTGTTTATGTCATCTTTGATTTCTTTCATTAATGTCTTATAATTTTCTGTGTACAGTTCTTTTGTCTCCTTAGGTAGGTTTTTTCCTAGATATTTAATTCTTTTTGTAGCAATGGTGAATGGGATTGATTCCTTAACTTCCCTTTCTGATTATTCATTCTTAGTATATAGAAATGCAAGTGATTTCTGTGTATTGATTTCATTTCCTGTAACTTTGCTAAAATCACTGATTAGCTCTAGTAATTTTCAGATATTATCTTTAGGGTTTTCTATGTACAGTATCAGGTCACCTGCAAACAGTGAGAGCTTTAGTTCTTCTCTTCCAGTCTGGATTCCCTGTATTTCTTTTTCTTCTCTGATTGCTGTACTAGGACTTCCAGAACTATGTTGAATAATAGTGGTGAAAGTGGACACCCATGTCTTGTTCCTGATCTTAGGGGGAATGCTTTCAGTTTTTCACCATTGAGAATAATGTTTGCTGTAGGTTTATCATATATGGCCTTTACGATGTTGAGGTAGATTCCTTCTATGCCCATTATTTGAAGAGTTCTTATCATAAATCGGTGCTGAATTTTGTCAAAGGCTTTTCTGAATCTACTGAGATTATCATATGGTGTTTAGCTTTCAAATTGTTGATATGGTGTATCACATTGATTGATTTGCATATATTGAAGAATCCTTGTATCCATAGAATAAACCCAACTTGATCATAGTGTGTGAGCTTCTTGATGTGTTGCTGAATTTTATTTGCTAAAATTTTGTTGAGGATTTTTGCGTCTATGTTCATCAGTGATATTGGCCTGTAGTTTTCTCTTTTTGTATTGTCTTTGTTTGGTTTTGGTATCAGGGTGATGATAGCCTCGTAGAATGAGTTTGGAATTGTTCCTTCCTCTGCAATTTTTTGAAAGAGTTTTAGAAGGATAAGCACTAGCTCTTCTCTAAATGTTTGATACAATTCTCCTGTGAAGCTGTCTAGTCCTGGGCTTTTGTTTCTTGGGACACTTTTGATCACAGCTTCAATTTCAGTGCTTGTAATTGGGTTGTTCATAGTTTTTATTTCTTCCTGGTTCAGTCTTGGAAGATTGAACTTTTCTAAGAATCTGTCCATTTCTTCCAGGTTATCTATTTTATTGTCATATAATTGTTCATAATAGTCTCTTATAATCCTTTGTATTTCTGTATTGTCTATTGTAACCTCTCCTTTTTCATTTATAATTTTGTTGATTTGATTCTTCTCTTTTTTTCTTGATGAGTCTGGCTAAAAGCTTATCAATTTTGTTTATCTTCTCAAAGAAACAGCTTTTAGTTTTATTACTATTGTTTATTTCATTTCTTTTTCATTTATTTCTGCTCAGATCTTTATGATTTCTTTCCTTCTACTAATTTTGTTTGTTTGTTTTTTTCTTCTTTTTTCCAGTTGTTTCAGGTATAAAGTTAGGTTGTCTATTCGATGTTTTTCTTGTTTCTTGAGGTAGGATTGTATTGCTATAAAACTTCCCTCTTAGAACTGCTTTTGCTTCATCCCATAGGTTTTGAGGTGTCATGTTTTCATTATCATTTGTTTCTAGAAAATTTTTGATTTCCCTTTTGATTTCTTTAGTAACCTGTTGGTTATTTAGAAACGTGTTTTTTAATATCTATGTGTTTGTGTTTCTTGCAGTTTTTTCTTTTCTTGTAATTGCTATCTAGTATCGTAGCATTAAGGTCAGAGAAGATGCTTGATATGATTTCAGTTTTAAATTAACTGTGGTTTGATTTGTGACCCACGATGTGGTCTATCCTGGAGAATGTTCCATGTGCACTTGAGAAAGTGGTGTATTATTCTGCATTTGGATGGAATGTCCTGAAGATATTGAGATCCATCTCATCTAATGTATCATTTAAGACTTGTGTTTCCTTATTAATCTTCTATTTTGATGATCTGTCCATTGATATGAGTTGGGTATTAAAGTCTCCTACTATTCTTGTGTTACTGTCAATTTCTCCTTTTGTGTCTGTTAGTGCTTGTCTTATGTATTAAGGTGCTCCTAATGTTGGGTGCATAGACATTTACAATTGTTATGTCTTTCTCTTGGACTGATCCCTTGATCATTATGAAGTGTCCTTCCTTATTTCTTGTAATCTTCTTTATTTAAGATCTATTTTGTCTGATACGAGGATTGCTAGTCCAGCTTGCTTTTGCTTACCATTTGCATGGGATGTATTTTTCCAACCTCTCACTTTCAGCCTATCAGTGTCCTGAGGTATGAAGTGGGTTTCTTGTAGACAGCATATATATGGGTCTTTTTTTTTGTATCCATTCAGCCACTCTGTGTCTTTTGGTTGGAGCATTTAATCCATTTACATTTAAGGTAATTATTTTTATATATGTTCCTATTGTTATTTTCTTAAGTGTTTGGGGTTGATTTTGTAGATCTTTTTTCTTCTGTTGTATTTCTTGACTATATTAAGTCCCTTTAATGTTTGTTGTAAAGCTGTTTTGGTGGTAATGAATTCTCTTAACTTTTGCTTGTCTCAGTTCAGTTCAGTCGCTCAGTTGTGTCCCCCTCTTTGTGATCCCATGAATTGCAGCATGCCACGCGTCCCTGTCCATCACCAACTCCCAGAGTTCACCCAAACTCTTGTCCATCAAGTCGGTGATGCCATTTACCATCTCATCCTCTGTCATCCCCTTATCCTCCTGCCCCCAATCCTTCCCAGCATCAGTCTTTTCCAAAGAGTCAACTCTTCGCATGAGGTGGCGAAAGTTATGGAGTTTCAGCTTTAGCATCTGTTCTTCCAAAGAAATCCCAGGACTGATCTCCTTTAGAATGGACTGGTTGAATCTCCTTGCACTCCAAGGGCCTCTCAAGAGTCTTCTCCAACACCACAGTTAAAAGCATCAATTCTTCGGCACTCAGCTTTCTTCACAGTCCAACTTTCACATTCATACATGACCACTGGAAAAACCATAGCCTTGACTAGATGGACCTTTGTTGGCAAAGTAATGTCTCTGCTTTTCAATATGCTATCTAGGTTGGTCATAACTTTCCTTCCAAGGAGTAAGCGTCTTTTAATTTCATGGCTGCAATCACCATCTGCAGTGATTTTGGAGCCCCCCAAAATAAAGTCTGACACTGTTTCCACTGTTTCCCCATCTATTTTCCATGAAGTGGTGGGACCAGATGCCATGATCTTCATTTTCTGAATGTTGAGCTTTAAGCCAACTTTTCCACTCTCCTCTTTCACTTTTATCAAAAGGCTTTGTAGTTCCTCTTCACTTTCTGCCATAAGGGTGGTGTCATCTGCATATCTAAGGTTATTGATATTTCACCCAGCAATCTCGATCCCAGCTTGTGCTTCATCCAGCCCAGCGTTTCCCATGATGTACACTGCATATAAGTTAAATAAGCAAGGTGACAATATACAGCCTTGACGTACTCCTTTTCCTATTTGGAACCAGTCTGTTGTTCCATGTCCAGTTCTAACTGCTGCTTTCTGACCTGCATGTAGGTTTCTCAAGAGGCAGGTCAGGTGGCCTGTGTTCCCACCTCTTTAAAAATTTTCCACCATTTATTGTGATCCACACAGTCAAAGGCTTTGGCATAGTCAATAAAGCAGAAATAGATGTTTTTCTGGAACTCTCTTGCATTTTCAATGATCCAGTGGATGTTGGCAATTTGACCTCTGGTTCCTCTGCCTTTCCTAAAACTAGCTTGAACATCAGGGAGTTCATGGTTCATGTATTGCTGAAGCCTGGCTTGGAGAATTTTGAGCATTACTTTACTAGCGTGTGAGATGAGTGCAATTGCGCGGTAGTTTGAACATTCTTTGGCATTGCCTTTCTTTGGGATTGGAATGAAAACTGACCTTTTCCAGTCCTGTGGCCACTGCTGAGTTTTCCAGATTTGCTGGCATGCTGAGTGCAGCACTTTCACAGCATCATCTTTCAGGATTTGAAATAGCTCAACTGGAATTCCATCACCTCCACTAGCTTTGTTTGTAGTGATGCTTTCTAAGGCCACTTCACATTCCAGGATGTCTGGCTCTAGGTGAGTGATCACACCATCATGATTATCTGGGTAATGAAGATCTTTTTTGTACAGTTCTTCTGTGTATTCTTGCCACCTCTTCTTAACATCTTCTGCTTCTGTTAGGTCCATATTATTTCTGTCCTTTATCGAGCCCATCTGTGCATGAAATGTTCCCTTGGTATCTCTAGTTTTCTTGAAGAGATCTCTTGTCTTTCCCATTCTGTTCTTTTCTTCTATTCCTTTACATTGATCACTGAGGAAGGCTTTCTTATCTCTCCTTGTTATTCTTTGGAACTCTGCGTTCAAATGCTTATATCTTTCCTTTTCTCCTTTGCTCTTTGCTTCTCTTCTCTTCATTGCTATTTGATTGTCTAAAAAGCTTTTTATTTTTCCATCAGTTTTGAATGAGATCCTTGCTGGGTACAGTAATCTTTGTTGCAGATTTTTCCCTTTCAGAACTTTAAATATATCCTGCCATTTCCTTCTGGCCTGCAGAGTTTCTGTTGAAAGATCAGCTGTTAAGCATATGGGGTTTCCCATGTATGTTACTTGTTGCTTATACCTTACTGATTTTAATATTTCTTTTTTGTGTTTGGTCTTTGTTAGTTTGATTATATGTGTCTTGGCATGTTTCTCCTTGGGTTTATCTTATATGGGACTCTTTGTACCTCTTGGATTTGATTGACAATTTCCTTTTCCATGTTGGGGAAATTTTCAACTATAATCTCCAAACATTTTCTCATACACTTTCTTTTTCTCTTATTCTTCTGGGACCCCCCATAATTTGAATGTTTGTGCATTTGATATTGTCCCAGAGGTCTCTGAGACTGTCCTTAGCTCTTTTCATTCGTTATACTTTAACCTGCTCTTCAGAAGTTATTTCCACCATTTTATCTTCCAGCTCACTGATTGGTTCTTCTCCTTCAAATATTCTGCTATTGATACCTTTAGAGTATTTTTAATTTCAGTAATTGTGTTGTTTGTCTCTGTGTGTTTATTCTTTAATTTTTCTGGGTCTTTGTTAATTGATTATTGCATTTTCTCCATTTTGTTTTCAAGGTTTTTGATCATGTTTACTATCATTATTCTGAATTGTTTTTCAGGTAGTTTGCCTATTTCCTCTTCATTTATTTGGACTTCTGTGTTTCTACTTTGTCTTTTATTTGTGCAGTATTTGTCTGATTTTTCATTATTTTTTTTTAAAGTTCTTGTGTTTGAGGTCTCCTTTCCCAGGCTTCAAGGAGAGTTGAATTCTTACCTTGAAGAAGGTTGAATTCTTTCTTCCTTTTGGTTTCTTCCCTCCAGTGGTTTGTGTAAGCTTCCTATGGGGTTAGATTTGTTTATTTGTTTTTCCTCTGATGGCCAAGGCTGAGTGAGATGATAATCCTGTCTGCTGATGATTGGGTGTGTATTTTTGTTTTGTTTATTGTTTAGATGAGGGTGCTACTGGGTGATTGGGTAATGCATGGTCTTCAAGTGGTTTCCTTTATGTGAGTTCTCACTATTTGATACTCTCTAGGGTTAGTTCTCTGGTAGTCTATGGTTTTGGAGTCAGTGCTCCTATTTCAAAGGCTCAGGGCTTGATCTTTTGTCAGGAACAAAGATTCCACAAGTGGTTGTTTTTGGCATTAAGTTAGATTAAAACAAATATCCAAAAACAAGAAAACAAAGATGAACCCCCGACAAATGGCAGTTACAAAATCGGGCACTAATAATTAAAATATTGGAATATACACATGTACATATACACCCATGAACAAAGTGAAAACAGTCCAACAAAAATAAAGTGCCGTAGACTGACCTGGTGAAAAAAGGAAATCAAAAATTATATTTACTAGTAAAGAACAAAACTAACTTTAGCACAGACTGGAAAACAACACTAAAGAAAGGTGCCAAGTGGAGGAATAAAGCAATGAAAACAAAACTAACAAATATGTTGAGAGGAAAGGAAAGAAAAGAAAGAATGAATAGATATGCAAAGTTAAATATAGGTAGATGAAGATTTATCTATATTAAAGATTAGCTTCAAGAGGAAAAGAGTAGTAGGAAAGGCAAACAAAGGAATAAATGTAGAAAAAAATAATAATAGGTTAAAAAATTAAAATTAAAAAAAGAGAAAAGAAAAAAAAAAGAGGAAACCTCCACAGAACTGCAAAAGCCCAATGTAGAGGCAGACGTTTATAACAACAATAATAAATGTGACTGAGGCAGGGAAAAAAGCTCAAAAGCTTAATTGGATTTCTTAGTGCCAATAAAATCGACAACTACAAAAGAGGGGGAAGGAAAGAGGAAAGAAAAAAGAAAAAAATATACAAAAGAATCTACATAAAAAGTAAAAAAGAATAAGAAATGGTTTTCTTGAGTCACTGTTGTCAGCGTCCCTTCCCTCGCTGGTAGTCACAGTCCACCTCACCTCCCTAGGATGCCCTCCAACACTGTGCTGATCTCTGGACCTGCTGTGAGGGCAGCTCAGATTCTAATCTGGTCCTACTCCTTTGTGTTCTTGCCTCCAATATCCACGGCTATCCGAGTTAGTGTGTTTTCTTTTGTGGGAGCTCTCAATGGTCTTTCATGTATTCCATCAACACAGTCTGCTTAGTTGATAGTGGATTTATTCTGCAGCTTGTACAGCTGGTGGTAAGGTTTTGGGTCTTCTCCTTAGCCACACTTCCCCTGGGTTTCAACTGTAGTTTTATTTCCACCTCTACATGTGTGTCGTCCACTGGGGTTTAGCTCCTGAGGCTGCCCTGGAGGGCTTGGGTTTGCCGCTGTGAGGGCCAGGTGTGGAGGTGGTGCAGCTGCTTGGGTTACAGGGGTTCTAACAGCATGAGGTACTCAGGGGGTTGGTGGCTAGGGCAGCAGGAGATATAGTGCTCTAGAAGGGTATGGCATCCACTATTGTCCAGTAGGATCCAATATTCTTCCCTGGAGAATCCCCTCTCTGACAGAGAAGCCTGGCAGGCCACAGTCTACAGAGTCACAGAGTTGGATAGGACTGAAGCAATCCTGTGCACACAGACACGACTTTTTTTGCCTGTGGCAGCTCTGCCCCAGTGAGAGTTCAGCGTGCAGATGGCACAGCTGCTTGGCTTGCAGGGACCCTGGCAGTGCCAAGTGTGCAGGGGCTTGGACTGTTTCTGCTGCAGGAGTTATGGCCCTATCAGAGTCTTTTTTCACACCTCTTGTAGCTGGTGATCAGAAGGCCTCTTTGGCCAGTCTTTCTCCATACCTCCGCCCATTCAGGCACTTAGAGGGCTCCCTTGCCTGGGGTCCTTCTCTGTTGTTCCTTGTATCAGGCATATAGAGGCTCCCCCCCCCCCCCCCCCCCCGCCCCGGGCTGGGGTCCTACTCTGTAGATCAGTGCATCAGGCACTTGAAGTGGCACCCTGGGTAGGGTCCTACTCTGTAGTTCCTTCCATCAGTCACTGAAAGGAGAACCCTGGGTGTGATCCTACTCTGTAGTTTAATACATCAGGCATTTGATAGGCCAGACTCTCTACTGTTCAGCTGCTGATGCTGGAGTGTGGAGAGAGAGAGGCTATGGTGATGGCTCCACCCCCTGCATGTGACTCAGCAGTATCATCTTACTTCCATGATGGCCTAACTTTCATCCACCAGCATTTCCCACCATGATCTCCTTCCTCACATCCCCTCAGTCTTTCTCTCCATAGTGAACAGCAGCCCTCACCCTGGGAATGCTCCAAAATCCCTAAACTTCACCTCCCAGGCACTGTGCCTTCCAGGAGACCAGCATTGCTGTCCAGGGTATGTATGGCTGTGGCAAGGACTGTCTGATTCTCATTCCATTTAGGCTGTCACAGATCAACTGTTTCATTTTCAGTCTTAAATGTTTCTCCTCTGATTCAGACAGTTGCCCCACTGTGGGGATCAGACTCCTGTTTCAGTTCCCCCACCCACCAAGGGCAGGTCCTGCCTTTCTAACTCTCCTGTTTTCCCCCTAGTTCCTTCATCCTACGGAGTTTTGCCTGGTTCTATATATTTTTTTCCACTGGTCAGGTACTCCTGTCTGCTCTCAGCTGGTGTTCTGCATGCACCTGGTGCTCAGCCTTCTTTACGGTTCAGCTATCACTACTGTACATGACCACTGGGAAGACCATGCTGCTGCTGCTGCTGCTGCTAGGTCGCTTCAGTTGTGTCCAACTCTTAGCGACCCCATGGACTGCAGCCAACCAGGCTCCTCTGTCCATGGGATTTTCCAGGCAAGAGCACTGGAGTGGGTTGACATTTCCTTCTCCAGGGAAGACAACATAGACTTGGCTATGTAGCCTTTGTCGGCAGAGTGATATCTCTGCTTTTCATCACATTGTCTGGATTTGTCTTAGCTTTCCTGCCAAGAAGCAATCGTCTTCTGATTTCATGGCTGCAGTCACCATCTGCAGTGATTTTAGAGCCCAAGAAGAGGAAATCTGTCACTATATCCACCTTTTCCCTTCTAGTTGCCATGAGGTAACGGGGCCGGATGCTATGATCTTAGATTTTTTAATATTTAGTTTTAAGCTGGCTCTTTCACTTTCCTTTTTCACCCTCACCAAGAGGCTCTTTAGTTCCTCTTGCAATAACTACAACCCGTCTAAAATCTCAACTTGAAGTATCCCTGTCTTAGGCAACTAACCATATCTTTCTGTCTTATTGCTTTCTAGCACCTAAATTTTGACTACTCATTACTCCAGTTTATTCTCTTTAGCCTTTCACTGTCACCCATGTTACATCCTCATTTCTTTTCTTATACCTAATAAGATTTCATGATTCACTTTTATAATTACTGTTTTGCATTTTTCTGTAATTATTTTTTAAATTTCTCTTTTCCTTTTGACAAAACTCCAAAACTTGTTAAATCAAACTCTCTACCTACTTGAGATATGCATCAGAACAGTATAACTGGAGAAAATAACAACCAAAATAACTTATCTCGCTTTGGGTTCTAAATCACAGAATTCAAGTGAGCCCCCAGTGCTGTTCAATAGTTCTATGACATTTTCATAAACAATTTACATCCCTGTTCTTTGAGGATACATTTCAGAGCTTGTCTACTCTCTTTCAATCTTTGATCCCTCCTGCATCTCTATTCTCAGATGATAACCTATCTTATTAAATGAACAAAATAATTAAACTAATCATAAAAGAACCTCTACATCTTCCTGTAAGTGAACTGTATATATACTACATTGTATATACTTCCTTTTCTTACATTACAAACAATGTGCTCTGCACCCAGCCACCCTTTCCCACCCCTAATCCAAAGTCACTCTATTTGTGTACTGGATTCTATCCCTCATCACCTACTTAAAAATTTAATACTCCAACTATCATCCCACTCATTAAATCATCAGTATTTCTCACTGTGCTTCATTTCCATCACAATGGACATATCACCCATTTTAAAGCAACTATTATAAGTACAGATCCTGAAACTTTATCTTCCTCCCACAGGCTTCTCCTTTCTATTTATCTTTGTATTAGCACTTCTAGATAGAGTTGTGCATAGTCACTCTCCCCAGTTCCTTGTTTTCTAGGCTGTATCAAACCATTGCAGTCAGGCTCTATTTTCCATTACTCCACTGAAACCATTCTTATCAAGGTTACTGGTGATATCCCTGTTGTCAAAGTCAACGTGGCATTTGAAACTTCCAGTTTCATCTTCTCTCCTTAAACATTTCTTCACACCATATTCTCCAGAAATTTTTTGGAACACAATGACCACTCCTCCCAGTGTCTTGCTGGAACCTCCTCACCTTTACAGTTTCTAAGTTTTAAAGTGGTCTCTCTCTTAGGCCTGAAACCTATTCTCTTCTGTCTAACCATTCATTCTCTAAGAGACCCTATCCATTGAATAAGGCTTTAAGTTTTGTTTCTATGTGCTGTGACTTCCAACATGTATCCTAAGGATTAACCCTTCTTTTGACTGTTACCACCAAATTCCTTCTTACTGTCTCTACTTAGATATCTAATAGCCATCTAAATTTGAGGTATCAAAAACTGAATCATTAACTCTACTTCTAAATCTCCTTCTTGAATTTTCATTATTGGACATCCAGTTTTTTCAGACCCAAAATGTACAGTTATCTGGACTCCACACTTTCTCTTACATCTTCTTATAGCCTATTAGGCAATTTGGTGAGCTCTATCTTTAAACTACATACTTCACCCATTGTTTACTAATTGCCAAGGGTTTTGGAAAGAAAGCAAACAAACAAAAACATACACATGACATTTGAATTCTATGCTGCATGTATGATTTTCAAATTTGCATCATCTCTTAAATGGGAAATTAAGCCAAATGAGTAAAATTGTTGTAATTTAAATTCTAGTGTTATGGTAAATGAAACTAAATACAAAATTTAGTAAAATAAAATTTTTTCTCTTTGTGAACATTTTTCAAAAATCTATCACCCTGTGGTATAATTGTTATTTCTACTTGGTAAAATAGAAAGTCTAGAACTAAAAACACTGTTATGTATTCTACTTATTTCCTATAATCTTCAAAGACTTATTAAAACTTCTTAGTAACCCAGATGTTGTCATCACAGTTTATATTAAGTGTCTAGGTGAGGTCTTACCTGATAAAGGAAATTATGGGAAAGCAATATTATAGGAAATGGTATATAATAGATTTATGAGTTCATGAAAGTAATTTTGTCATGGAGAAACTGCATAATCACAATGTTCTACTGGGATAAATCTTAGTGCCTCAGATAAATTGTCTTTTTGTTTATTTATGGCAGAGTCTATTGTTAAGGTAATAACTATATAGAACCATCATGCCTATATGGTGTGACCAAATCTTCCACTTAGGGCAAAGTCCTTTCTCTCTAGCCTGACAGTAAATAATCAATGGTCTCATACACAAAATTTCTGTTTCACCTGATTGCTCAACAATTGAATCTTACTCAGTGTGACTTTCCCAGAGTATTAGATTCAGTTCAGTTCAAAGACTCAGCTTGAATAAATGATAATTCTTACTGGGAAAATTCTAGATATGTAGTACAGAAACTTTGGAAATGAATCCGTGAATAAAGGACCCTTAAATGTGTATTCAATTCAAATGATGATAAAACTCCATCTATACCCCACAATTGATTTTGCTGGACTCAGTTCTTTGAGAAAATGTTTCTTTTGTCTACAAGTTAAATATTTGGTTCAACTGTACTTTTCTATTTTCCCCATTTACCACTCTATCCACTTTTGTGAAAGGTTAATAGGTGCAAAGAGCAGTTCTCCCACATTTTTACAGTAGCCATACAGTGCAGCCTTCATGGCATCATACTAACACATGACTACAAGTCTTTCTTTTTTGTGGACAAATTAATCAAATAGAAGATTGAAGGAAAAAGAAAAACATTAATTAATTAAGGATCCTGGATCATCACTGACATGAGAGATCTAAATTTGCTTTCACATCCATTATTTTCTATTCTTTGGAACATATATTCATTGAAATATTATAGCATACCAAAGAGTTAAGAAGATGCTTAAAAATTTTTATGATTTACTAAGATATCCTGGTTCCAAATAGGAAAAGGAGTACATCAAGGCTATATATTGTCACTGTGCTTATTTAACTTATATGCAGCATACATTATGAGAAATGCTGTGCTGGAAGAAGCACAAGCTGGAATCAAGATTGCTGGGAGAAATATCAATAACCTCAGGTATGCAGATGACATCACCCTTATGGCAGAAAGTGAAGAGGAACTAAAAAGCCTCCTGATGAAAGTGAAAGAGGAGAGTGAAAAAGTTGGCTTACAGCTCAACATTCAGAAAATGAAGATCATGGCATCTGGTCCCATCACTTCATGGGAAATAGATGGGGAAACAGTGGAAACAGTGTCAGACATAAAGTTTTGGGCCTCCAAAATCACTGCAGATGGTGATTGCAGCCATGAAATTAAAAGACGCTTACTCCTTGGAAGGAAAGTTATGATCAACCTAGACAGAATATTAAAAAGTAGAGACATTCCTTTGTCAACATAGGTCCGTCTAGTCAAGGCTATAGTTTTTTCAGTAGTCATGTATGGATGTGAGAGTTGGATTGTGAATACAGCTGAGTGTTGAAGAATTGATGCTTTTGAACTGTGGTGTTGGAGAAGACTCTTGAGAGTCCCTTGGACTGCAAGGAGATCCAACCAGTCCATTCTAAAGGAGATCGGTCCTGGGTGTTCTTTGGAAGGACTGATGCTAAAGCTGAAACTCCAATACTTTGGCCACCTCATGCGAAGAGTTGACTCATTGGAAAAGACTTTGATGCTGGGAGGGATTGGGGGCAGGAGGAGAAGGGGACGTCAGAAGATGAGATGGCTGGATGGCATCACCGACTCGATGGATGTGAGTCTGAGTGAACTCTGGGAGTTGGTGATGGACAGGGAGGCCTGGCGCTCTGCAATTCATGGGGTTGCAAAGAGTTGGACGTGACTGAGCGACTGAACTGAACTGAACTGAAGATATATACCTCTTTATAATCCATTAATGAACAAAACAAGACAAAAGTAAAATTTAATTGTTTTAATGACACAATTGTACAAATTATTGTTGCTTAGTTTAGGTAAAAGAATGTTGAGGGCTAAGGTATACTTTGAGTAACTTAATTCCTTATATTAATAAATATAAACTGTCTCTTTGGGCTTTTTGAGCATCACCATGGTAATTGGCAAGAACAAGCATCTTGTGAAAGTTGGCAAAAAGGGACCCAAGAAGAAAGTGGTTGACTGATTTTCTAAGAATGATTGGTATTATGTGAAAGCACTAGTGTTTTCCCAGTATTTCTTATCTGAAATACATATTTCTTATATGAAAACACCAGTCATGAGAACTCAAGGAACCCAAACAGTATCTGATGGCCTCAAGGGTCATGTTTTTGAAGTGAGCCTTCCTGTTCTGCAGAATGACAAAGTTGCATTTAGAAAATCCAGGCTAGTTACTGAGATTGTTCAGGGCAAAAACTGCCTTACTAATTTCCATGGAATGGATCTTTTTGATTTTTTTATTGAGTACTAAAGAATGGGCTGGGAACTGTCTCTCCAAGTTATGCCTCATTAGGTGTAAATTTATTCTAATAAAGTTTTCTAAGATAGCTTTCAGAACATTTTCTTTTTCTTAGAGCTCTGCTCTTGCTAGCAGTAGCCTCTTCAGGTCCACTGCTGAGTGGCCCCTCCCTGGAAGATAATTTCCTCTTTTTCTTGAGGACTCTCTTGTTTCCTGACTCTTCAGGGTGACTAACTGGTTCCTCTTTGGGCAAAGAGTTCTTCCTCTAGGGAAGACTTCATGGTGTGTATCTTGTTGTTCACTCGCTAAGTCGAGTCCGACTCTTTGTGATCCCATGGGCTGCAACATGTCAGACTTCTCTGTCCTTCACTATCTCCTGGAGTTTGCTCAGATTCATGTTCATTGATTTGGTGGTACTCCCTTGATAAAATGTGGTCCATGATCTAAAACTAGCAGATCATGATTGAAGTTCATGTTGATGTTAAGACTATGGATGTTTACTTGCTTCGTCTGTTCTGTGTGGGTTTTACTGAAAAAATGCAGCAATCATATCCTGAAGACTGCTTATGTCCAGCACCAGCAGGTCCGCTAGATCCACAAGAAAATGATGGAAATCGTGACCTGAGAGGGGCAGACAAATGATTTGAAAGAGGTAGTCAATAAATTGATTCCAAACAGTATTGGAAAAGACATAGAAAAGACTCACTAATCTATTTATCCACTCCATAATGTCTTTGTTAGAAAAGTAAAAATGCTGAATACACCTAAGTTTCAATTGGGAAAATTCATGGAGCTATATGGTGAAGGCAATAGTTTTAGAAAAGCTACTGGGGATGAGACAGGTGCTAAAGTTAAATGTGGTGATGGATATAAGCCACTGGTCCAAGATTCTGTTTAAAATTCAGCCTTTTAATGATGACAAATAAAAGATCTTATTTGTGGTTAAAAAAAAAAAGATGTAAACATAGAGTACTGAAAAGAAGATAGATATCTGAATTACTAATATAAACATACAACTTGATTGTTAGTTGCTTGAATGGTCACCAGGCACAGAGTTGCCCACAATTTGGCAGTTAGGTTATGCTATCATCTGTAAATGGACAACTCTAATCCTGTGTAATTTAGTGGCTGCTCCAGTCATTCACTTAATTTCAAATAGTTTGGTATGAAGGAAATGTAGATATTAGAAATTATTGCAAAATGATGTAAAATACCCCCTGATTTGTATTGGATTCTCCAGGCAAGAATACTGGAGTGGGTTTACCATCCCCTCCCCCAGGGGATCTTCCTGACCCAGGGATCTAACCTCCTTTTCTTATGTCTCCCGCATTGGCAGGCAGGTTCTTTACTACTACTACTGCCTCCTGGATAGCCCTACCAAGGTAAAGTGAAGGTGAAAGGACTCAGTCATGTCCTACTCTTTGTGACTCCATGAAGTGTAGCCCATCAGGCTCCTCTGTCTATGAAATTCTCCAGGCAAGAATATTGGAGTGGGTTGCCATGCTCTCCTCCAGGAGATGTTCCCAACCGAGTGATAGAACCCAGGTCTCCCACATCACAAGCAGATTCTTTACCATTTGAGCTACCTGGGAAGCTCCTACAAAGGTATAGATACTATTAATACTATTCTGTGCTGTTTCCCACCTTCATAATTGAAGGAAATGCTAAATTTCAGTAGAGGTTTATGAAAATAAAAACGTCAGCATTTTCCATATCGGAATACTTACCTTCCCTGAATTCTGTGCAAAAACTTCAGTTTAAGAACTCCTGATTTATGGAATTTGACAAGTCAACTCAAAGATAACCTGGGAAAATATAATTCAGGAGGAGTACAGTCAGTCTTTGCCCTTGAAGAGTTAACAGTTAAATAGAGATGTAGCACATGCTGACATTGCATAGCATTCATCAGTTATTTAAGTCTATTTTAATTTTGTGGGGGCGTGGGGATTCCCAAAGGGTATCCAATGTCTAAGCTTAAATAGGGGAAGTGGTCAGTTGCCACTGTCTTGTAAATAGTAGAGCTTGTTAATACCTTGGCATTAATGTAGTCATTTTTTATGTCTGCAAGTGATGTAGGTACTCATAAGGGCTACATTGATGCTTAGTGGGTTCTTCAACTGGAATTCAAAATATAAGGCATATTCTTGGCAAAGCAGTTTTGATAACTCTGAAATAAGTGATATTTTTTCAAAGAAACAGTGCTTAGGAGTGCCATTTATCTTTGAGGACACCAACAGATTTACTTCCAATATGTTTGATTATAACTAGAACAGATCTAATTCACATGTGTACAATCCTTCCAAGTAGGTTGCTTTTTGGTTAATGTATTTAGCTGGATCTAGCAAAGCCTTGCACCCCACTCCAGTACTCTTGCCTGGAAAATCCCATGGGCAGAGGAGCCTGGTAGGCTGCAGTCCATGGGGTCGCTGAGGGTTGGGCATGACTGAGCGCCTTCAATTTCACTTTCACTTTCATGCATTGTAGAAGGAAATGGCAACCCACTCCAGTATTCTTGCCGGGAGAATCCTAGGGATGAGGGAACCTGGTGGGCTGCCATCTATGGGGTCACACAGAGTCAGACACGACTGAAGCGACTTAGCAGCAGCAGGAGCAGCGGCAGCAGGAAAGCCTTTGGCTGTGTGTAATGCTTTCTCAGGCTTTAGTACACAGTGAGTGTGGCATTTTGAGCTATCTGACTTAGATTTCTATTGGCAGAACTGTATTCATTTTCGCACAATACCATTAACACAACAAATGTCTTCCTTTATTCCCCCGCCAAAAGAACTATTATCCTAAAAAAATTTAGCACATTTTCCAGAGATGTCCAACTTACAACCAGGTTGTAGCTCAGCCAAAGCCTTGGGGAGTGTGACTCAAAAAATAGAGTGTGACAGAAATCAATGAGAAACAGCTAGAGAACAGTGCAATTCTGTAATAAAATAATTTATTATTGGTAGTGACTTCAGAATCATCAGCAGACATTCATCAGGCACCTACTATGTGCCTGTCACTGTTCTGCTACATATGTGTTTGTCACTGTGCTGCCTACTGTGTGCCTGCCACTGCCATTACATGTTTGCTCTCTAAACTTCCAAGGCTGGATAGTCACAGCAATGATAGCATGTGGCCTCTGAGGGACAGTCCAGGAAAAGGGGCCTTTAAGCTGAATGAAAGCCTTGTCTGAGACATGTTAAACCAGAAAGAATAAATTAAAGTGTTTGGTTCTGCAAATAAGCATGTGAGTACAGCAAATGGAAGATCAGAAAGACAAACCCAGTTGATGTAGACAGAATCTGGGAAGAACAGAGCTGCAGACACCAGATTCCAGCTTTTTTATTCATTACTTTTCAATTTATGTTTTCTGGCCAGAGACTGGATTTAGGACTGAGCTAAAAATGAATTACTGTTTCTGGAGCCCATGGGCCTGTAACCTTACTGGTGTTGATTTGCATGTGGTGTTCTGCTTGGATGCTTTAGTTTTTGTGTGGTTGGAAAGAGATTTCTTTTGGTATAGGAACGTCAACCAGGAAGACCAACAGAGAGAAGGAAAATGCTTTTATTACAGACACTGTCTCATTCTTGAGATGATTTGGAGGACTTGATACGGAGATGAATTAGCATCAAAAACATGAGATGTGTTCATAAATGACTTCACTTGACTATGGGAACAAGCATTAATACTTTGAAGTTTCAGGACAAGTGCTTGAGGAGAGAGCCGTCAGCTCCTCCGCCTCCCTGCATTGCACATCACCCTGTAGGGAAGCTTTGAGACCATAGTGTCATATCCAGAGGAGAAGCAGGAATAGTGTTTCTGTTGGGTATGTAGGAAAGTGCTACAGAAGACCTAGACATGTCTCTGAAAATAGCCAGCCATCACTATTGTCAAGGTGACTGAAGCAGAAAAGCACTAATAATAATATTCCTGTTCACCTTAATATATGTTTGGGTCATAAGGATATAGAGGCTTGTAAATAAACTAAAATAGCTATTTATGTAATTTGTTGTGATTCAAACAATACTGCTTTGAAATTCCTCAAACATAACAAAGATATAAAAAGGAGGCTCATGTTCTCTCTCTGATACTATTATAGACTACTCATTAGGTTTGGCATCCTAACATGGAACAGAAGAAGGGGTATGATAGAGGTCTTGATGACACAGACCACAAGAAATACTGTGTTTGGTGGAGGAGACAGAAAGGCTAAGACATTGTGAGGCCAGTTCTGATAAGTGATAGCTCCTAGTGCAGCATCACAGCTACTGTTGAAGTAGAACTTAGATAAGACATCTTTTCTGGACTCAGAGATATACCTGGTGTGGTAAGGGGCTGTGACACTTGAAGGGGTTGGAGAGCCTGTTGCTGTGCTGGTGAAGCCAATCAAACGTGAAATTTATATCAACTTAGAATATGCTCTATAGGAACTGGTGACAGCTGGATTATATATATGGTATATCTCAATGGAAACTGAAATAACTACTAATCAAAAGTCAAATAAAAATTCTATAAACCATCAAAATTGCATAGTTCAAGATTGTAGCTTGTTGATCACACAACTTGATTCAAAGTTAAAAGTTAAAGTGCCTAGAAACTAACAGACTGAATTTCTCTTAGGCACATTTCCATGAAACTTAATTATGGATTATCTAAGCGGACAGTTTATGTCATATGAATTTTCTTTGCCAAATAGTTGATGTATTGAAGTTTGGAATGAAATATTATGAAAATAAAATGCTCTAATTGGAATGCATGCCTGAGTAGAGGGCCAGCTCACATATGGTACAAGATAAGGCAAGGCTGTGTCTATAAGCAGGGCCAATATTTCTTCAAAATGTAACTATGAAGCTACTCAAATCCTGGACTATGTGTCAATCAAAACCTCAAAGTTTGGGGATATGTAGTATTACATGAACATTTTAGCATTTCAAACATCCAGTCCAATCATTAAAAATTCTTAATATCATACCCATGGGTTGCAAAATGTCAAGTTGTGAAACAGTCTAAGAAGAACAGGTTTCAAAACATATCTCCAAGTATCTGAGTGATTTTACCTACTCTCTAGGATCCATAAATATATACCAATTAAATGTTAGAGGATAGCTGCCAAAATGTTCGTTTGAGTCTTAAAATTTTTCTTTCTGACAGTAATTGAAAGCAGGCTTAATTGAAACTACTTTTATATTTGATGATAGAAGTATACCATCAGCATTCTTCCCCCCCCGCCCCGCCCCCCCCGCCGTTTTAAAAGGGGAAAATAAAGAGATGACAGAAAATGATATTTTCCACCCAGTCCAGAGTGTCCAATCCAAGCGCAATAGGGCTGGGCATGTTATGATACATTGATATAATCCTGATACAATCCCATTTTAGGATTTCCTCTTAACTCCCACTGAAATAAGTTTAATCAAATATTTCCAATTAAACTGATACATCTGTTGGGAGAGAAATGGTCTGAAGGACAGAACACTAAATTTTTAGTCTTTCTCAATAGGGATTCTTTCAACTCATCAAAGGATCCTGTTTTGCATGATTGAAAAATGTAGAATAAGTACAATTTTTAAAAAATAAAGCAAGACATATAAAGACAGATTTCAAAACTTCCAGGATAGCGTATGTAGAGGCAGATCTTACATGGTTTATCAGTGTTGGGGAAAGTCTTTTAGAGGATGTGACTGCCCGTTGACCCAAAATCTGAACCTGGGTAATCAAAGGCTGCTCAATCCTGTTCCAGTCCTTGGAATGTGCCCTCTGTTTGTGTTACCCATGTTAGAAACTGCCCAAGAACACAGCCTTGAGATAGTGATGTAATGTTGAGACCATCTGGACTGTGTAAGTGACTGAGCCCAGTTAAGACCTCTACATAAACTTTAGGATTCTGGTAGGTGGATGAGGGGGGCTTCTCTGATAGCTCAGTTGGTAAAGAATCCACCTGCAATACAGGAGACTCTGGTTCAATTCCTGGGTCAGGAAGATCCATTGGAGAAAGGATAGACTATGCACTCCAGTATTCTTGGGCTTCTCTTGTGGTTCAGCTGGTAAAGAATCTGCCTGCAATGAGGGAGACCTGGGTTCAATTCCTGGATTGGGACGATCTCTTGGAGAAGGGAAGCTACCCACTCCAGTATTCTGGCCTGGAAAATTCCATGGACTGTATAGTCCATGGGGTTGCAAAGAGTCAGACATGTGGGTGAGGTGGGTGAGGAGATCTACTCATCTTGTTGCAGCCCAAGATGCCTTAAGTAAATTCCCTTGCTTTCTAAAATTGCCACCTACCAATCTGGAGAAGTGTGCTTCTTTTCCTGGTATTCCCTTGCCCTGTGTGTACAGGAGTCAGTTTTCAACCCATCAAACAAAAGCTAGAGGGACATGTTCCTTTAATAGGTGACAACTGGCTATTTGGGTGAGTTTGATAAACATCAAAGTGGCCATCCTTCCTTTATCAATGTCAAGCCTAATTTTTAATTTTTAGTTCGAGAAATAAATAGACTAAAAACTCAAATATGATTTTTAAGACATGAATAAGTAGTCACTAATATAAAACTTAGAAAAGCTAATTTTTCAGAACCATTTCTCTTTTGGATACTATCCAGACATTTTCCATTGTGTCGGTGATGCCATCCAACCATTTCATCCTCTGTCGTCCCCTTCTCCTCCTGCCTTCAACCTTCCCAGCATCAGGGTCTTTTCCAAAGAGTCAGTTCTTCACATCAGGTGGCCAAAGTATTGACAGCTTACAGTGAATGGTGTCAGATTCTTGATCTCTGTAGAAGATTTAGCATCGGGACCAGGGACCAGGCTTGATCACTCAAGAGCTTTTGTGCAACAGAGTTTTATTAAAGTATGAAAAGGGACAGAGAAAACTTCTGACAAAGACATCAGAAGAGGGACAGAGAGTGCCCCCTTCACTAGTGTTAGCAAGGGAGTTATATACTTTTTGATTAGTTATTACAGTAAATCAAAAGAATATCTGGAGGTTGTAAAGATCTTACTAGACCCACTCCCATAATTTACATTTTAAGATAGCAGGATAAGCCAGAAGGTTTTCAGGAAGGAGAAATCATCTTCAAGCTGGATACATGGTTGTTCAGTTCAGTTCAGTTCAGTCACTCAGTTGTGTCTGACTCTTTGCGACCCCATGAATTGCAGCATGCCAGGCCTCCCTGTCCATCACCAACTCCCGGAGTTCACTCAAACTCATGTCCATCGAGTCAGTGATGCCATCCAGCCATTTCATCCTCTGTCGTCCCCTTCTCCTCCTGCCCCCAATCCCTCCCAGCATCAGAGTCCTTTCCAATGAGTCAACTCTTCGCATGAGGTGGCCAAAGTATTGGAGTTTCAGCTTTCACATCAGTCCTTCCAAAGAAATCCCAGGACTGATGCTAAAGCTGAAAATCCAATACTTTGTCCAGGTGGTATGGTATTCCCATCTCTTTTAGAATTTTCCACAATTTATTGTGATCCACACAGTCAAAGGATTTGGCATAGTCAATAAAGCAGAAATAGATGTCTTTCTGGAACTCTCTTGCTTTTTCGATGATCCAGCAGATGTTAACAATTTAATCTCTGGTTCCTCTACCTTTTCTAAAACCAGCTTGAACATCTAGAAGTTCACGGTTCATGTATTGCTGAAGACTGGCTTGGAGAATTTTGAGCATTACTTTACTAGCATGTGAGATGAGTGCAATTGTGTGGTAGTTTGAGCCTTCTTTGGCATTGCCTTTCTTTGGGATTGGAATGAAAACTGACCTTTTCCAGTCCTATGGCCACTGCTGAGTTTTCCAAATTTGCTGGCATATTGAGTGCAGCACTTTCATAGCATCATCTTTCAGGATTTGAAATAGCTCAACTGGAATTCCATCACCTCCACTAGCTTTGTTCATAGTGATGCTTTCTAAGGCCCACTTGACTTCACATTCCAGGATGTATGTCACTATGGTAAGTGATCACACCATCATGATTAATTGTGTTGTGAAGATCTTTTTTGTACAGTTCTTCTGTGTATTCTTGCCACTTCTTAACATCTTCTGCTTCTGTTAGGTCCATACCATTTCTGTCCTTTATCGAGCCCATCTTTGCATGAAATTTTCCCTTGGTATCTCCAGTTTTCTTGAAGTGATCTCTAGTCTTTCCCATTCTGTTCTTTTCCTCTATTTCTTTACATTGATCACTGAGGAAGGCTTTCTTATCTCTCCTTGCTATTCTCTGGAACACTGCATTCAGATTATATCTTTCCTTTTCTCCTTTGTTTTTCACTTCTCTTCTTTTCACAGCTATTTGTAAGGCCTCCTCAGACAGCCATTTTGCTTTTTTGCATTTCTTTTTTTTGGGGGGGGGGGATGGTCTTGGTCCCTGTCTCCTGTACAATGTCATGAACCTCTGTCCATAGTTCATCAGGCATTCTATCAGATCTAGCCCTTAAATCTATTTCTCACTTCCAGTGCACAGTAAGGGATATTATTTAGGTCATACCTGAATGGTCTAGTGGTTTTCCTTACTTTCTTCAATTTGAGTCTGAATTTGGTAATAAGGAGTTCATGATCTAAGCCACAGTCAGCTCCTGGTCTTGTTTTTGCTAACTGTATAGAGCTTCTCCATCTTTGGCTGCAAAGAATATAATCAATCTGATTTCGGTGTTGACTATCTGGTAATGTCAATGTGTAGAGTCTTCTCTTGTGTTGTTGGAAGAGGGTATTTGCTATGACCAGTGCGTTCTCTTGGCAAAACTTTATTAGCCTTTGCCCTGCTTCATTCCATATTCCAAGGCCAAATTTGCCTGTTACTCCAGGTGTTTCTTGACTTCCTACTTTTGCATTCCAGTCCCCTATAATGAAAAGGACATCTGTTTTCGGGTATTAGTTCTAAAAGACCTTGTTGGTCTTCATAGAACCGTTCAGCTTCTTCAGAGTTACTGGTTGGGGCATAGACTTGGAATTCTGTGATACTGAATGGTTTGCCTTGGAAATGAACAGAGATCATTCTGTTGTTTTTGAGATTGCATCCAAGTACTGCATTTCGGATTCTTGTTGACCATGATGTCTACTCCATTTCTTCTAAGGGATTCCTGCCCTCAGTAGTAGATATAATGGTCATCTGAGTTAAATTCACCCATCCCAGTCCATTTTCATTGATTCCTAGAATGTCGACATTCACTCTTGCCATCTGCTGTTTGACCACTTCCAATTTGCCTTGATTAATGCACGTAACATTCCAGGTTCCTATGTAATATTGCTCTTTACAGCATCGGACCTTGCTTCTATCACCAGTCACATCCACAACTGGGTATTGTTTTTGCTTGATTTTGATTATATATACATTGTTATTATATAACCCTTAGTATAGAGTTTAAACTGAATTGTTTGTTGTGTAAGGTCCAGGCTTAAAGAAAGAAAGCATTTTATATGACTAAAACTAAGGAATATTTAGGGGGGAAAAAGTTTGTCCTTTCCTCCTCCTTGAGAGCCCTAGATCCCTATCTCCACTTTGAGAGCCCCAGACCTCTTTCTCCTCCTCAGGAACTCTGGACTTTTTATCAACTTCCTTTCCTATTTATTTATGTGTTATGGAGAAATGATATTTTATGGTAAAAAGTAATAACCTGGCATACATTTAAGGCAAATAAATAAAAAATAAGAAGCTTAATTCTCCCTATTGAAAAGAAGGGAAGAGACCTATCCCAATTTTTTCTTATAGCATTTATTTTATAAAACTGGCAATTGCAAGCATTTTCTCCTTCATTTAAAATGTTTATGAATACTTTTTAAAACTAAATGGACTTTTGTCAGCTTTATTCCCAGCTGTGTTTTTCACAAGGACAAGAGAACCATATCTTTAAAATATAAACATCAAGGGAGGTTGTATTCCTATATCCAGGTTCTGTACGAGGGGAGGAACCTAACTTCAATGCATGTCTTGCTTCAATTTGCCAAACTACCTCCTATCATAAGGACAAGAAAGGTTTGTTTTCCTCTAGCTAAATATACCAATTAACTGGTACAAGTCAGGATGAATTCAGTGTGACAAATAACCCTTACTTGAAGACTTGTAATTGTTTATCTTGGAAACATGTGTGATTATAGTGTCCTGTTGGTTATATACAAGGATGAAGTTCCTTTCTGCCTTTTCAATCTCTTAGCAGATTGCCCATGATGAAAGCATATTCTAGTTGAATGCTCATTCAATAATAAAAGTGTCTTTTTTCTTTACTACTTCTGTGAGGAGGATTTCTGGGTTTGAGGGAGAGTTTATTGTTAATTATATTCTCCAATAACTTTGACAACAGGGACAGGAAATGTTTGGCCAGTCCTGAAGTGAGTGGACAGTTGAAGTCCTGTGGCCACACAAACAGTGAGGAAGAGACCCTGAATTATAAGAAGTCTTCCTTTCTTGACATAGGAGACAGATCCAAAAAAATATTGTTATGATTTAAGTTGAAGAGTGTTCTAACTGTGTTCCTCCAGCTATGTTTTCCTTTAGGAGTTTTATGGTTTCCAGTCATATTTATGTCTTTAATCCATTTTGAGTTTATTTTTGTATGAGAAAAATAGTATGAGAAAATGTTCTAATTCCATTCTTTCACATGTACTAAAAGAATGGCCAGTTCTTTTACATGTAGTAAAAGAATGGCCAGTTTATTCAGCACTATTTCTTGAAGAGACCTGTCTAAGGTTAAGGGGATAAAAGCAAAAAATAAACAAATCAACTTAATTAAACCTAAAAGATTTTGCACAGCAATGGAAACCATCAACAAAATGGAAAGACAGCCTATTGAGTGATAGAAACTATTTGTAAATGATACAATCAATAGAGACATATTATCCAATATATAAACAGTTCATAGAATTCAATATAAAAAAAAAAGAATTCAACAATAATCCAATCAAAAAATGGGCACAAGATTTGAATAAAAATGTTTTCAAAGGAGACATATAGGTGGCCAATAGGCACATGAAAAGATGTTCAACATCACTAATTATTAGAGAAATGCAAATCAAAACTATAATGAGGTATCACAGTATTTGTCTTATATTTGACTAAAAATAATACCCTAGGTGTTCATCCATGTTATTGTAAATGGCAAAATTTCATTCCTTTTTAGGCTGAGTAGTACACACACACACACACACATACACACACACACACACCACACCACATTTCTTTATCCACTCATCTGTTGTTGGACACTTAAGTTGCTTCCATATCTGGGCTGCTGTAAATAATGCTGCTGTGAACGTTGGGATGCATGTATCCTTTCAAGTTAGTTTTCATTTTCTTCAGATGTACACCAGGAATGGAACTGCTGAATCAAATGGTGGGTCTATTTTCAGTTTTTTGAGAAACGTCCATACTGTTTTCCATGGTGGCTTCACCAATTGACATCCCTACCAACAGTGTATAAGGATTCTCTTTTCTCTACATCCTCTCCAAAAATTATTTCCTGTCTTTTTGATGATAGCCATTCTGACAGGTATGAGGTGACATCTCATTTTGATTTGCATTTCTCTGGTGATTATCAGTATTGAGGATCTTTTCATATGCTATTTAGATCTTTTGCTCATTTTTGGATTTTTTTTTTCTTTTTTGATGCTTAGCTGTATGAGCTTTTTTAATATTTTGGATCAATTGCACCATTTGAAAATATTTTCTCCCATTCTGTGTGTTGTCGTTCATTTTGTTCATGGTTATCTTTGCTGTGCAAAAATATTTAAGTTCCATTTGTTAATTTTTATCTTTATTTTTATTGCTCCAGGAGACAGATCCAAATGTATATTGCTTTATTTATGTCAGTGTTCTGCCTATGTTTTCTTCTAGGGGTTTTATAGTGTTAAGCCTTATACTTAGGTCTTTAATCGATTTTGAGTTTACTTTTGTATATGGTATTAGAAAATATTCTAATTTCATTCTTTTACATATATCTGTTCAGTTTTCCCAGTTCCACTTATTGAAGAGACTGTCTTTACTCCATTGTATGTTCTTGCCTCCTTTGTGGTAGGTTAATTGACCATAGATGCATGGGTTTATTTCTGGGATTTCTATCCTGTTCCATCAATCCGTGTCAGTCTTTGTGCAAGTACGATACTATTTTGATGATTATAGCTTTGTAGTATAGTCTGAAGTCAGGAAGCCTGATTCCTCCAGCTCCATTTTTCTTTCACAGAATTGCTTTGGCTACTGAGGCTCTTTTGTGTTTCCATATAAATTTTAAAATTCATTATTGTGTTTCTGTGCCAGGAGCCAGCCTGAGGAACTCTGCCCATGGCAAAGGTCATGAGGAAGGAGGCTTGGCATATGCAAAGGCGGGACCAAGCCTCAGGAGACCCCCTGTTCCTGAGCATCTATCCCCCAAACCAGAGTCTGCCTACTTTACTGCTTTATGCTCTCACCTACACCTCTGACTTTATGTGTGTGTGTGGGGCGGGGGGGGTGGGAGGGGGGGCTGTTCCCCACCACCTCTCTTGGAGAAGGAGTTAACTTACAGCTCCAGTTAATAAAAATTCCTGGGGATGACAAGGGTGTTTCAACTTTCAAAATCCTCTGAAGGTTCTCTAGGCTACCTGAACAGGTTCATTTGGCCACATGTGATTGTTCACAGCCTCCCAACCGTGAGAGGCAAGAGATGTTTTAAACTTTCTAAAAACAGATTCTTTTGAGAAGTTAGAAATTATTAGTATAGTGGGATGACTCGGAATTATATTGGTGAAGGGTATTTCATTTATTGGGCCAATGTTTGCTGCTAAGTCTCCATATTCCCTGCCCTTATACACATTAATGAATATAACTAGCATATAGGAGAAATAAGTATTAACCTTTGATATTAATCATGTTAAACCTTAGGCTAAGTAAATTCCTTTCTTAATTGTAACCCACTGCACCTTCACCCTATAGGAATGCAAGTTTATCTGGTGCCTTCAGAGGGTGGCGCCTGGTTTAAGAAAATTCACCCCTGGGAAAAATAGGTTTTCTGGTTGACTGACCGTTATCAGAAAGAAAGGGTCATAAAATGTTAGCAGGCCTCATGGCCAGAAGATGATGTAAAGCCCCTAAGACCTTTGTATACATTTGTATAAAGCACCTGATTTTGATAAGGGTCAGGTCTGCTGAACCTGCATGACTCTGTATTCATCCCTATGTATAACAAAAAATATATAAGTGGACCTGAAAAATAAAAAAATGGACCTGTTCCTGGAAAGACTGTTTTCCCCTGTGTGGTCTTTTCTCGTTCTCTTCTTTTCTGGCTGAATTCCCATCTGGAGCATGGAGGCTCGCCATGTCTACTTACTTGCCCTGGCTTCCAAGACCCACGTGAGAGGGAGCCCAAGGCAGGGCACCATTGCTATTCAAGCAGGCCCTGGTGGCCTACGTAGGTGGTGCAAACTCCTTGTCTTGGAGTTTTATTGGCTTTCCACGTAAACCAAGTTATTCAGCCCCTTTTCTCCATTTATTTTCCTACAACACTATTCTTTCAGGGATCAAGACCATCCCCATGGAAAAGAAATGCAAAAAAGCAAAATGGCTGTCTGGGGAGGCCTTACAAATAGCTGTGAAAAGAAGAGAAGTGTAAAGCAAAGGAGAAAAGGAAAGATATAAGTGTCTGACTGCAGAGTTCCAAAGAATAGCAAGAAGAGATAAGAAAGCCTTCTTCAGCAATCAATGCAAAGAAATAGAGGAAAACAACAGAATGGGAAAGACTAGAGAGCTCTACAAGAAAATTAGAGATACCAAGGGAACATTTCGTGCAAAGATGGGCTCGATAAAGGACAGAAATGGTCTGGACCTAACAGAAGCAGAAGATGTTAAGAAGAGGTGGCAAGAATACACGGAAGAACTGTACAAAGAAGATCTTCATGACCCAGATAATCATGATGATGTGATCACTAATCTAGAGCTAGACATCTTGGAAAGTGAAGTCAGGTGGGTCTTAGAAAGCATCACTACGAACAAAACTAGTGGAGATGATGGAATTGCAGTTGAGATGTTTCAAATCCTGAAAGATGATGCTGTGAAAGTGCTGCCCTCAATATGCCAACAAATTTGGAAAACTCAGCAGTGGCCACAGGACTGGAAAAGGTCAGTTTTCATTCCAATCCCAAAGAAAGGCAATGCAAAAGAAGGCTCAAACTACCGCACAATTGCACTCATCTCACATGCTAGTAAAGTAATGCTCAAAATTCTCCAAGCCAGGCTTCAGCAATACGTGAACCATGAACTCCCTGATGTTCAAGCTGGTTTTAGTAAAGGCAGAGGAACCAGAGATCAAATTGCCAATATCTGCTGGATCATCGAAAAAGCAAGAGAGTTCCAGAAAAACATCTATTTCTGCTTTATTGACTATGCCAATGCCTTTAACTGTGTGGATCACAATAAATTGTGGAAAATTCTGAGAGAGATGGGAATACCAGACCACCTGACCTGCCTCTTGAGAAATCTGTATGCAGGTCAGGAAGGAACAGTTAGAACTTGACATGGAACAACAGATTGGTTCCAAATAGGAAAAGGAGTACGTCAAGGCTGTATATTGTCACTGTGCTTATTTAACTTCTACACAGAGTACATCATGAGAAACGCTGGGCTGGGTGAAGCACAAGGAGGAATCAAGATTGCCAGGAGAAATATCAATCACCTCAGATATGCAGATGACACCACCCTTATGACAGAAAGTGAAGAGGAGCTAAAAGCCTCTTGATGAAAGTGAAAGAGGAGAGTGAAAAAATTGGCTTAAAGCTCAACATTCACAAAACGAAGATCATGGCATCCGGTCCCATCACTTCATGGGAAATAGATGGGGAAACAGTAGAAACAGTGTCAGACTTTATTTTTTGGGGATCCAAAATCACTGTGGATGGTGATTGCAGCCATGAAATTAAAAGACCCTTACTCCTTGGAAGAAAAGTTATGACCAACCTAGATAGTATAGTCAAAAGCAGAGACATTACTTTGCCAACTAAGGTCCATCTAGTCATGGCTATGGTTTTTCCTGTGGTCATGTATGGATGTGAGAGTTGGACTGTGAAGAAAGCTGAGTGCCAAAGAATTGATGCTTTTGAACTGTGGTGTTGGAGAAGACTCTTGAGAGTCCCTTGGACTGCAAGGAGATCCAACCAGTCCAGTCTAAAGGAGATCAACCCTGGGATTTCTTTGGAAGGAATGATGCTAAAGCTGAAACTCCAGTACTTTGGCCACCTCATGCGAAGAGTTGACTCATTGGAAAAGACTCTGATGCTGGGAGAGATTGAGGGCAGGAGTAGAAGGGGACGACTGAGGATGAGATGGCTGGATGGCATCACTGACTCGATGGACGTGAGTCTGAGTGAACTCCGGGAAGTGGTGATTAACAGGGAGGCCTGGCGTGCTGTGATTCATGGGGTTGCAAACAGTCGGATACGACTGAGTGACTGAACTGAAAAACTGATTCTTTCCTAACCTCTCTTTATATCTGTAATTAAATAAGTTCTTTCCTAGGACACCTACTCTGTCCCTGCTTCGAATTCCCTGGATCCACCGGGGCTGGACTCTGGCATTTCTGTGAGAAATGCTATTGGTAATTTGATAGGGATGGAATTGAACCTGCAGATTGTCTTGGGTAGTATAGTTATTTTAACAATATGCAATTCTTTTGATTTGGATAAAGTAACACATTCGCAGAGACTCTTAGAAGGGACTCATCCCAAGCAAATGGATATTTATGGAATGAATATCATTCTAAGAGGAAAGTAAAAATGATTTGCATAGACAGAAGGGAAGGCAGGAAAAAGTAGAAGATGAAATGAGAATTAGAGTTACTTTCTCTTTCACAGAAACCTCCTCCTCTTTTCTCTGCTCTCTCTGCTCTTTCTACCTCAGAGGGGGATGTGATGATATTATAAAGGGGTGCTTCCTGTCAGTAGCTGATTTCCTTATAAAGAAGAATGAAAATATATTTATTTTTGAAGCTGCTAATGAATGACTTGCTCCATTTGACAACACAGGATTATGTACCTTGAGACATAGTTCTGGGTCCACTTCATGTTGTAAACCAGACTCTACCTTCAGGATTCCTTTAGCTTTCACACACCACTTAGCTAGAAGGGCAGACATGATAAACAGACAGAATCATGGAATGATTATGAATTTGGATGTAAGAGAGTGTTCCTTTGTGAAAGCAACTGGATGGAGAGTAACTGCCCTAGTCATTTGGAAAAAGGAAAAACAAAAAGGTGTTAAGCTGATGAATGCCAACACAAGAAAAAAGAGAAAAATTCCATGTAGTTTATGTTTTTCCTGTCTCAAAGAGAGAAAAATTATCCCCTCTATTTCGATAGCCAGCAGAGCTACTGTCATTTAGAAGCTACACACAGATCCTAGGTAATGTATGTGCCTGTCTCATCAGTTGATATAACTTATTTAAAGGCTCCCTTTCTCCATGCCTTCATAGTTTGTGGAAATACTCAGAAGCATATTTTCACTTTACAGTCAGACACATGGAAGATGTGCACTAGCTACTGCTTGGATTTCTGCAACCAACAGATTTTTACCTTTGATAGACCAAATTTTGTGGTCCAGACAATCACCATATCAAGGGAAATAGTGGCCAAGGGAAGTTAACTATCTGCCACTCCCTTTGTCCCCCATCCCCCTCACACCTGTGGAAGAGCTATGAGTGTTAGATATTTTTTGAGTGGTAGCTAACAGTCATATGTGATATCTTTCTGGTAAAGTTAAGCTGGAAGAAATTGCTGTGGTGTGCTCAGAAGATAGGTGAGATCTCCCACTGGTTTCCATCACTGGTTAGTTGAGACTGTCTCAGAATTTATTGGCATAAATGAAAGGCCAAATCACAACTGCCCATTGGTCTAAACTGCCTTTGTCTAGGTTCAATTCCTTATTATCCAAGTCCAGGTTAGGCAAAAATTGGTGGGATGGCAAGGACAGACTAATACTCAAATTTTAGTAGTAATTACTAAGTTTGAGAAAGACAAACAAGAGATTAGACTGCTCAGTTAGAAATCTATAGGAAATAATCCCTATTCTGGTCAATCTATGAAGAGAAGAAAGCAAGAAAAAAAAAGATGACAAATTGCTGTTGTAAGAAGCTAGTGCATTGGAAGAGAAATTGCAGAAAGAGACTGAAATATGCAGGTATTGTAAGTATAAGAGGGTGCAAAGAGCCTTGAAGGACAACCCTCAGCTAGGAAATATTTGATAAATGGCTCAAAATGGACAGTTTGAGACAGTCTTGGAGGTAGTAACTATGATGAACTGTGTGAGTCAATAACTGCTGGGAGCCAACACGGGAGATCCCACCCATGGCAAAGGTCATGTGGAAGAGAACTGTTAAGCAAGGCTTCAGGACTCAAGGGGCTCTCTAGGCTTTCTCGAGCATCTACCCCAAAACCAGAATCTGTCTGTTTTACTATTTCATGACTTTCACCAACTCCTCTGACATTAACAGGGGGCTATCCCCGACCACCTTTCTCTGGAGAAAATCAACTTAGGGCTATAGCTAATAAGTCTCCTGTACATGAGAGGAATATTTCAAATCAAACCCCCTCTGTTAGCATTCTAGCTTGCTTGGCAGGTATATTCAGACTCTTGCAGCTACACATATGATTATTTAGAGCCTCCCAACTGTGAGAGGCATGGAAAGCCTAAAACATAGAGCCTTTCAAAGAGTTAAAAGTTATTAGAGTAGTGCTGGTGTAGGATTTCATTATAAGGCCAATGCTTGTTGCTAAGTTCCCATATCTCTTATCCACTGTGCACCTAGGAATGCATTAGTTAACATAGTGAGAATGTAAGAAAAACAAGTGTAGCCTTGAATTTAACCACATCAGACTTTTGAGCTAATTGGTTCTTTCTTGTAACTCACTGTACCTTTACTCTGTGAGAAATGTAACTCTGTTTGGCATTTTCTGAGGCTGACATAGATTAGAAATATAAAGAAAAAACACTTGGAGGGAAAATAAGTTTTCTGGTTGAGCAGCCTTTATCAAAAGAGGGTCATAAAATGTTCACAGGCCTCCAAGGCCAGAAGATACTGTACACAACATCATTTGTGGGAAAGTTATGCAGAAATAATCCTGGTTTCAATAAGGGCAAAACTGCTGGAATGTTTGGGCTGACTCTGTATGACCTTGCATTTTTCATTTCCCTCTATGTATAAGGCAAGGTATAAAAGTACCTTTTAAAAATGAAGCTATTGGGCCTCGCTCCCCGAAGCAGCTTGGTCTCCCCATGTCAATTATTCTCTCTATCCCTCTCCCTCTCTTTTTTCAGGCTGATTCCTTGGAGCATAGAGGCTCCCTGCGTTCACTTATCTGCATGGGTTTCTGAGACCTGAATGGGAAGATGTTCTGCGTCTTCACTCCCTTGGGAGACTGGGAGGGCACCTGTGGTCTCCATGAACAGGGCAAACTTCTTGTCTCAGAGTTTTATTGGCTTTCTATGTAAACAAAGGAATATCAGCTTCTTTCTCTCCTCTATTTTCTTATCTTCAACATTCTTTCCTTATCTCTCTCTAAAGCAATCGCCAACACCAACGCCATTTCTCCTTTGGGTTTCCCTGGATCCTGCGGGTGCTGGCCCCCAGCAAATAACTTTTCCTCAGTCTAATCTATTCTTGCCTTTTCTGATAGCTAATTATTCTGCAATTTCCTTGGACAATCCTCACTTTCCATCTGGCAACAGATCAGATTGTTGCTATTTCAAGTCATCCTTTATTTGTTCCTTGCTGTATATTCTGTATTCCCATACAGATAGGCTCTCTGACTGAGAAACAGGCCTTCTTTCTGCTGAATCGCCTATAAACCTATTGGGGAAAGAATTACTATGCAAGTTATCATATTCTGTATTCCAGATGGAGTGTTTGTGGAAATCCTTTAGGAAAAAAATAAGCTTTGGCTATTTGTAAAACAACACCCTTTTTCAAGAACTCAATTAGAAAGAATAAAACTGGCTAAAAAAGAATTAGAAAAAAAATCAACAGATAGTTTTCAAAAGGGGCATTCACTCTGTAATAGTCTCATATTTCCAGTGAGAGAGGAAGGTAAATTTGACAAAAATGGTTGACCATTATATAGATTATGGGCTCCCGAGGTAGTGTGAGAAGTAAATAACCTGCCGGTCAATGCAGGAGACCTAAGAAAAGAGAATTGGATCCCTAGGTCAGGAAGATCCCAGGAGGAGGGCATGACAACCCCTTCTTGCCTGGGGAATTCCATGGACAGAGAAGCCTGGCAGGCTACAGTCCACAGGATTGCAGAGTCAGATACAACTGAAACGACTTAGCACATAAACATGCACCATAGATTGGTGGCTATGGCTGTGATATGTCTGACTCTTGCAACCCCATGGACAAGACTTCTCTGCCCATGGGATTTCCCAGGTAAGAATACTGAATTGGGTTGCCATTTCTTTCTCCATGGGCCCTTCCAGACCCAGGGATAAAACCCCTCATTTCCCACATCTCCATCACTGCAGACAGAATTTTTTACTACTGAGTCACCAGGAGAGCTCATATAGATTTGTATGAGATTTCAAAGAGATCAATTTGTTGTCTCATTAACCTCTGTAATTTCTAACCCTGCAGCTGTTCTGACTCTGATACCATTGTCTGCCGTCTTTCTGTGATCAATCTGTAGTCTACTTTTCTCTCTCTCTCTCTATCTCAGAGATGGATCTGTTTTTGTTTGATTTTACTTATGAAGGACCCCAACAAAATTCCTCACAATTTTTCAGATTTCTCTATTATTTTCTCAAGTCATTTATAAGAAAACTTTGAGGAATTTATCTTACCAGTAGAATCTGTAACTATTCGAACTAGATGATTTGCTGGTAGCCTCTGAAATTAAAGAACAATGTGAAATTAATACTTTGGTGAAATTTTCTTTGCTTTACAGATGCATAAGACCTCAATAGACAAATTGCACTTCTAATTATCTGTGGTAAAACATTTAGGACATCTTTTCTCAGCTGTAGGCAACAGTGCTATAATCTGGGAATTGGCCCATTCTGCAGACAAAAATGTCCTAGCATGAGAAAAAAAGATTAGACAATTTTTGGGATTAGTAAAACATTGTAGCATTGTAGACAGAATATTCTAGCTCTTACAAAATGAACCGAACCTCTTATGAAGCTATTACATGATAATTATTCTTATCTTCTGTCTTGCTTCCTAATATCTTTTGATATTATATCAATTTATATATTGATATATAATATCTTTTGCACAACTGAAATTGGCTGTTGTCTCTCCCTTTGCTTTGAGAATAGCAAAATTTTCAAAAATCTAACTTGAAGTAACTGATATTTCAGTTTATATTGCATACTTGATAATGTTTACTGATGGGCCATATACTTGAGATAAAATGGCCAACTTAAGGCTTTCTATTTGTAGCTATTTATTTTAAAACCCTGAAAGATTATATTTTGCATGAAATTGTGTGTGTATAACCAGGCAAATTCATAGCAATTACTGGAACTACAAGTCTTGATTCTTGATTTGAAGTATCAGTAAATACATAATATATATACTACCAATAAATATAAGCATGTCTGACATGCAGTAGAGCAAATTTTTAGAAATAGAGTTTTGCTTTCAATAAGAATTTTTTGAAAGCTATGAAAATGGATAGCTGATTTGTTAGGAAATTTACAACTGCCTGCTCAGGTATCAGTACTTCCTTTTGTTCACCAAGCAACAAAAGCTGCTGTTAAAACATGGCAGACTCTGATGTCAAAGCTCTACTTTTAAAATAATTTTTTAAATGTTCATTTAAAAACCATGCTTCACAAATGTATTATAATAGGGACTAGAACAACCTTGGGAACCATGGGAATTACCTAACAATATAATTCCTATACCACAGTCTGATTTGCTTGGTTAATGTCATGGTATGAACAAAATTTCCTTAACACAAGAGGGATATTAGAGACACTAGACTCTTACTATGCCTGCCAAAAAGATGAAATAATTCAAAACATATTTTTACAATGTACTATTTATCAGAATAATTCTTCCTAATGCTAGTACAGGAAGCCCTAGTCAACTTTACCAGGAACCAGATAGCAGTTGGCTTTTATAGAATGCATACCTAGGAAAAAGTAAGAGACTTTTGTCTGCTTCAGGTGTGTATTATGTCTGGATGGCCTGAAGTCTTTGCTTCTTCAAACATTGATACTCAGGCAATGCTAAAAACTCTCTTATTATATATAATTCCCATTTGGGGAATACAAAAGCACATTAACTAAGACAGAAAAGATCTTTTTAATTCCACTGTTGCACAGGAACTATGTACATGCAGATTCCTATAACCTTCAGTCCTCTGAACAAGAGTGAACGAGTGAAACTCTACAAAAACTCCTTGGCTTAAATTCAGCAGTCTGCTGGGTTAAGATGGCCTAGAACTTTACCACTAGCCTAGTTAAAAATTAGAATGACCCCTGGAAGCAAGCATGGTATCTCTCCTATTAAATTTTTGTTTGGCAGGCCCATGACTTGAAGTCTGAGACTATGTCCTATGCCTCATATAAATGACTCCTTCTGTAATCATATTCAGCACTAAGAAGGGCTTCTCTAATCCCTTGAAACCCTGATATTTAAAGTCACTTGGAAGTAATATCAGAGGAAGTTAGCTTCCACAATCAACTGAGAAATAAAAGTGTTCCTCGTGCAGATGTTCCAGTGGAGAGATGGTCATCATGTTTACAAGGACTTTGCCAAGTATGTATCTCTCATTATGCCTTCCTTTCAGATTTTGTAGTTCACATAGAGTTTCCTCCTCTTTAGATACAATTAACCAAACATGAGTCATTTCCATTATAATTAATGCACTGTTGACATTTTACTCCTATTTTATTACTAGGAGATATAGAGCTAGAGAGTTAACCAAAGGTCCTTTTCATACAACAGAGTGAAAAATTTTAGTCCGTTTTGCCCTCTGCCTATGGCAATTCAGACTTAAAGTCATCTTGCCTCAAACTGAAGATTTGGAGTAAAAGAGCATAGTTGTTTAATACAACCACAATCTAAACCGCCTATATGAGAGTTGGACTATAAAGAGCACCAAAGCTGAGCACCAAAGAATTGATGCTTTTGACTTGTGGTGTTGGAGAAGACTCTTGAGAATCCCTTGGACTGCAAGGAGATCCAAGCAGTCCATCCTAAAAGAAAACAGTCCTGAATATTCACTGGAAGGACTGATGCTGAAGCTGAAACTCCAATATTTTGGCCACCTGATGTGAAGAACTGACTAATTGGAAAAGACCCTGATGCTGGGAAAATTGAAGGCAGGAGGAGAAGGGGATGACACAACATGAGATGGTTGGATGGAATCACTGACTCAATGGACATGAGTTTGAGTAAACTCCCAGAGTTGGTCATGGAGAGGGAGGCCTGGCAGCTGCAGTCTATGGGGTCGCAAGGAGTTGGACACAACTGAGCAACTGAACTGAACTGAAAAGAGAGCTTGTTTTTTGAAAAGTGATTATAATGGCTGTCATATGATTTTCAGTGTGTATGTATCTGTCTTCATGTTGCTCAAGTCTTTATTTATCATACTTTCATACCTGCTTCACCTCTCATGCTGTTCTCCATCTTCTCTTCTTCCAGGTTTTCTTTCCTTTTGTAAGCAGAGATACATTGTCTTCTCCTTATTTTAACATCACTTTCCAGATTTAATTAGACTGTGAGTTGAGGGTGGGAAGTCACCTTTCAAAAAATTTAAAATACTGTACTAAATAAAACAATTTTCTCTCAAGAAAAATGTTGTGGCTCAAAAGATGCAATAATGGAAGAACTTCAATTTGTAAGTCCACCCGTTGTCTCCCCCAGCCTCTCTCTCTCTATGGCTCTGTCTTTCTCCTATCAGTTTCCACAATTTCCGGGTTATTATTAGCCTTACTTCATTATCACTCAGATTCGAGTTTATTTTTCTTTCTAGTTTCAAAACCAGTTTTTCTTTGAACGCTGACTTCAGGTTGAGCTGTTTCTTAGAGAGACTAAAGTTGACTTCTACCATACTACTTTGAGAAGACTGTAGTATAATTCCTGTAAAAGCTGCATTCCCTGTATTAGCAGTCATAGTCTATGACATATCTATGGAGTGTCCTTCCTAGAGACTGTCTGGCTTATGAGGTACATGATGAGCTCTGGAAGAGTTCTCTCAGTACTCACATCAGCTTGCTTCTACCAAAAGAATATGTAAGATATGTAAGATAAAACTTGAATTTTGCATATTTTAACCAATATAATCTCAATGATCATGTATATTATATATATCATGTATATTATAAGGGACATTTTAGCATTCATCTAAGAATATCTTAAAATCAGAAGTTTCAGAATTTTCCTCTCCTGAGTTGTGACCCACAGCCAATTTTTTGGTAGTGTTTGTAAATTTTCATTATAATTTTATAAAGTAGAAGATATTTTAGTATAGCATTTGAAATTACAAACTCTGAGACTTTCAGGTGCTCATTGTTCCATCCCTTTGATGTTATGATCCTGGAACTATCAGTATAGTAACAAAATTGAAGGGAAGGCAAGATGTGGTTTGTATGATTAGGATTAAAAGGCTACCATGAAGAGTTGTGATGATGGCATTCCTATATCTTTCAGTTCAGTTCAGTTCAGTTCAGTTGCTCAGTCGTGTCTGACTCTTTGTGACCCTGTGAACTGCAGCACTCCAGGCCTCCCTGTCCATCACCAACTCCTGGAGTCCACCCAAACCCATATCCATTGAGTCGGTGATGCCATCCAACCATCTCATCCTCTGTCATCCCCTTTTCTTCCTGCCCTCAATCTTTCCCAGCATCAGAGTCTTTTCAAATGAGCCAGCTCTTCGCAACAGGTGGCCAAAGTACAGGAGTTTCATCTTCAACATCAGTCCTACAAATTAACACCCAGGACTGATCTCCTTTAGAATGGACTGGTTGGATCTCCTTGCAGTCCAAGGGACTCTCAACAGTCTTCTCCAACACCACAGTTCAAAAGCATCAATTCTTCGGCTTTCAGCTTTCTTCACAGTCCAACTCTCACAACCATACATGACCACTGGAAAAACCATAGCCTTGACTAGACGAACCTTTGTTGGCAAAGTAATGTCTCTGCTTTTGAATATGCTGTCTAGGTTGGTCATAACTCTCCTTCCAAGGAGTAAGTGTCTTTTAATTTCATGGCTTCAGTCACCATCTGCAGTGATTTAGGAGCCCAGAAAAATATAGTCAGCCACTGTTTCCACTGTTTCCCCATCTATTTCCCATGAAGTGATGGGACCGGATGCCATGATCTTAGCTTTCTGAATGTTGAGCTTTAAGCCAACTTTCTCACTCTCCTCTTTCACTTTCATCAAGAAGCTCTTTAGTTCCTCTTCACTTTCTGCCATAAGGGTGGTGTCATCTGCATATCTGAGGTGATTGATATTTGTCCCGGCAATCTTGATTCCAGCTTGTGGTTCACCCAGCCCAGCGTTTCTCATGATGTACTCTGCATATAAGTTAACCTATCTCTTTGAAATGTTGATTTTAATTTTAAGGCCCTCATTTAAAGAGAAACTTTCCTTACCAGGATTAAGATGGTTATGCCAAATGAAACACACCATAGGTTCTTTTATTAATTTGCTAGGTAACAGTTAGGAACTGTTATTAATTTTTTGTTTGTAGTTTGTCTTGCTTTTCTTATGGTTCAAGAATTAGATATTAACCAGAAAAAGTACTGAGATTGCAAGGTTATTTATATGAGAATTCTACCTTTTAAAGCTACTTTTCTCTTTTATTTATTGGATTAGCTTAAATTCCAGAGAGTGAACGCTTATTTGAGTATGTGTCACAGTATATTAATGTGTGTTTGTTTCCTAACTGAGAAGAGTTAGAAACATGTTCTAAGCACTTTTAGGGTTTCCCTTGTAGTTCAGTTGGTAAAGATCTAGCTACAATGCAGGAGACCTGGGTTTGATCCCTGGGTCAGGAAGATCCCGTGGAGAAGAAAATGGCAACCCACTTCAGTATTCTTGCCTGGAGAACCCCATGGACAGAGGAGCCTGGCAGGCTACAGTCCATAGGATCACAAGAGTTGAACATGACTTAGCAACTAAACTGCTATAAGCATGCTTAAAGAATCAGTCAAAGGATCACATTAAGGCTCAGACCTTGATTTCTAAATATTATTCTTCACTGAAAGGAGTCAAGATCCCTTGCAGTGGTATCTGATTCTAAGGCTAGGGACAAGAAAATTTCAAAATGAACCTAGAAATTACTGTGACAGAACTTGAAGAAATAAAGAATAAGAGGGATATGTCAAAAGAATACAGGACACAGGTTGAGGGGGCTGAGGCTTCTCAAACCTAGGAAATTTTGTGCATTAAAATGAATAATGATATTAATGGACTATAGTGAGTAAAGTAGAAATCCATAAATATATAATGGTATAAATAAACGAGGAGAAGTAAAAACCCCTACTTGTATGAATGACTAAGGAATGATGGAGCCAGAAAACCATCAATAGAAGTGGAGGAAAGATTGATGAAGAATCAAAATATCTCCCAGAAATAATTAATTACAAAGCAGATAATAGTAGCTTAACTGTATGTACACCTGGTGTGCACCATCTGATCAAATTTTAAAATCAATAATATTGTAAGCCATCAACAGCATGTGCCTCATAAGTCACCCTGGGAAGGACACAAAACCAGATATTGCTACTGCTGCCAAAATTCACAATCTACATCTAATAAAGAGGAAATATTTTCAATTTTTGTTGTAAACCTAAAGTTGCTCTGAAAAAAAAAAAACAAGTCCTTAATAGAAATGAAGTGATTTAAAGGCTAAAGAAAAAGCTCAAGGCGATGATGAGTGCTGAGCAGTGGCAAGGAAAGTTATAGGTGCTTCTCCAGCTGTTTTGTTCTCTAGTGGGAGAAATACTAATTTACATCTAAATCATGTTAGCAGCCATACCATTGCATTGTGTCTGCATCAGGCCGCATCCTTCTGAAAAGGTATTTATGAGCTATTTCTAGCAGTTGCCTGGGAGCCTGCTACTATGCTGTCTCAGATCTGAAGTGACAGCTGATGGGTAGATGATTTCCATTCTAATACATGAGGAAGTGTGTTTCCCACAGTAAAAAATGATGTTTTATTCTCTGATACAAAAACACCTTGCTTTAAAAAATAACAGGAATAATAGCATCCACACTATTATTTGCTTGGTAATTTGTACAATTTCACTAATAGATTCTGCTTTCTTTGTTGTTATTCCTAGGTTTTCTTGAAATACTTTTCTTATATTGACATTTCATATACTTGCCTTCATTTAAGAAGTCTGAAGAATGCATGTTCATTATTATTTTATATTTTCACATTTGGGAAAAATGTGTAGTCTTTACAAAAGCATGCTTATAGATAGTTCTGTTTTTAGTAACTAATTCCACTGGAAAAAATAATACTTTATATAGGGTTAATCAAAGGTAATCATCATCTAATAGCATGTTATTAAGTATCTTAAATTTTAAGTATTTAAAATTCAGTTTTAGAATTTTTAAGTTATAGCATCAATAAAAAGACAGTTTCTTTAACAATGTTTGGGTTAAGGCATTAACATTTTTAAGGCCATTAACATCCCTATAACACGGAAGTTACTTTTGGTTTAATGCAGAATCAGTTTTTGAATGATCGTGTACCACACTTGCACATACACATATGTATATATATTTGTTGTTATTGTTCAGTCGCTAAGTTGTGTCCAGCTCTTTGTGACCCCATGGACTGCAACACACCAGGCTTCCCTGTCCTTCACTATCTCCTGGAGTTTGCTCAAGTTCATGTCCATTAGGTCAGTGATGGTATCTAATCATCTCATCCTCTGCCACCCTCTTCTTTTGCCTGCAATCTTTTCCAGCATCACTTTTCCAATGAGTTGGCTCTTCACATCAAGTTTCCTAAGTATTGGACCTTCAGCTTCAACATCAGTTAAAGGACTGATGAATGAATATTCAGGGTTGAGTTACTTTAGGATTGACTGGTTTGATCTCCTTGCAATCCAAGGAACTTCAAGAATCTTCTCTAGCACCACAATTCAGAAGCATCAATTCTTGGTCTCTGAACCTTTTTTATCATCCGACTGTCACATTTGTACATGACTACTGGAAAAACCATAGCTTTGACTATACGAACCTCTGTCAGCAAAGTGATGTCTCTGCTTTTTAATAATGCTGTCAATGTTTTTTTCATAGCTTTCCTTCCAAAGAGTAAGGGTCTTTTAATTTCATGGCTGCAGTCACCATCCACAGTAATTTTGGAGACCAAAAATATAAAGTCTGTCACTGTTTCCACTGTTTTCCCATCTATTTCCCATGAAGTGATGGGACCGGATGCCATGATCTTCGTTTTCTGAATGTTGAGTTTTAGGCCAACTTTTTCACTCTCCTCTTTCACTTTCATCAAGAGGCTTTTTAGTTCCTCTTCACTTTCTGCCATAAGGGTGGTGTCATCTGCATATCTGAGGTTATTGATATTTCTCCCGGCAATCTTAATTCCAGCTTTTGCTTCTTCCAGTCCAGCATTTCTCATGATGTACTCTGCATATAAGCTATATAAGCAGGGTGACAATATACAGCCTTGACGTACTCCTTTTCCTATTTGGAACCAGTCTGTTGTTCCATGTCCAGTTCTAACTGTTGCTTCCTGATCTGCATACAGATTTCTCAAGAGGCAGGTCAGGTCGTCTGTTATTCCCATCTCTTTGAGAATTTTCCACAGTTTATTGTGATCTACACAGTCAAAGGCTTTGGCATAGTCAATAAAGCAGAAATAGATGTGTTTCTGGAACTCTCTTGCTTTTTCCATGATGCAGCGGATGTTGGCAATTTGATCTCTGGTTCCTCTGCCTTTTCTAAAACCAGCTTGAACATCAGAGAGTTCATGGTTCACGTATTGCTGAAGCCTGGCTTGGAGAATTTTGAGCATCACTTTACTAGCATGTGAGATGAGTGCAATTGTGCAGTAGTTTGAGCATTTATTGACATTGCCTTTCTTTGGGATTGGAATGAAAACTGACCTTTTCCAGTCCTGTGGCCACTGCTGAGTTTTCCAAATTTGCTGGCATATTGAGTGCAGCACTTTCACAGCATCATCTTTCAGGATTTGAAACATCTCAACTGGAATTCCATTACCTCCACTAGCTTTGTTCATAGTGATCCTTCCAAGGCCCACTTGACCTCACATTCCAGGATGTCTGGCTCTAGATGAGTGAACACACCATCATGATTATCTGGGTCATGAAGATCTTTTTTGTACAGTTCTTCTGTATATTCTTGCCACCTCTTCTTAATATCTTCTGCTTCTGTTAGGTCCAGACCATTTCTGTCCTTTATCGAGCCCATCTTTGCACGAAATGTTCCCTTGGTATCTCTAATTTTCTTGAAGAGATCTCTAGTCTTTCCCATTCTGTTCTTTTCCTCTATTTCTTTGCATTGATTGCTGAAGAAGGCTTTCTTATCTCTTCTTGCTCTTCTTTGGAACTCTGCATTCAGATGCTTATATCTTTCCTTTTCTCCTTTGTTTTTCACTTCTCTTCTTTTCACAGCTATTTGTAAGGCCTCCCCAGACAGCCATCTTGCTTTTTTGCATTTCTTCTCCATGGGGATGGTCTTCATCCCTGTCTCCTGTACAATGTCACGAACCTCATTCCATAGTTCATCAGGCACTCTATCTATCAGATCTAGGCCCTTAAATCTATTTCTCACTTCCACTGTATAAATCATAAGGGATTTGATTTAGGTCATACCTGAATGGTCCAGTGGTTTTCCCTACTTTCTTCAATTTAAGTCTGAATTTTGTAATAAGGAGTTCATGATCTGAGCCACAGCCAGCTCCTGGTCTTGTTTTTGTTGACTGTATAGAGCATCTCCATCTTTGGCTGCAAAGAATATAATCAATCTAATTTCAGTGTTGACCATCTGGTGATGTCCTTGTGTAGAGTTTTCTCTTGTGTTGTTAGAAGATGGTGTTTGCTATGACCAGTGCATTTTCTAGGCAAAACTCTATCAGTCTTTGCCCTGCTTTATTCCACATTCCAAAGCCAAATTTGCCTGTTGCCCCAGGTGTTTCTTGACTTCCTACTTATGCATTCCAATCCCCTATAATAAAAAGGACATCTTTTTTGGATGTTAGTTCTAAAAGGTCTTGCAGGTCTTCATAGAACCATTCAACTTCAGTTTCTTCAGCATTACTGGTTGGGGCATAGACTTGGATTACTGTGATATTGAATGGTTTGCCTTGGAAACGAACAGAGATCATTCTGTCGTTTTTGAGATTGCATCCAAGTACTGCATTTCAGTCTTTTGTTGCCCATGACGGCTACTCCATTTCTTCTGAGGGATTCCTGCCCGCAGTAGTAGATATAATGGTCATCTGAGTTAAATTCACCCATTCCAGTCCATTTTAGTTCACTGATTCCTAGAATGTCAATGTTCACCCTTGCCATCTCTTGTTTGACCACTTCCAATTTGCCTTGATTCATGGACCTGACATTCCAGGTTCCTATGCAATATTGCTCTTTGCAGCATCGAACCTTGCTTGTATCACCAGTCACATCCACAGCTGAGTATTGTTTTCACTTTGGCTCCATCCCTTCATTCTTTCTGGAGTTATTTCTCCACTGATCTCCAGTAGCATATTGGGCACCTACTGACCTGGGGAGTTCCTCTTTCAGTATCCTATCATTTTGCCTTTTGATACTGCTTATGGGATTCTGAAGGCAAGAATATTGAAGTGGTTTGCTATTCTCTTCTCCAGTGGACCACATTGTGTCAGACCTCTCCACCATGACCCGCCCATCTTGGGTTGCCCCGCGGGCATGGCTTAGTTTCATTGAGTTAGACAGGGCTTTGGTCCTAATGCTGCCACAGCTGTGACTGGCACACTAAGTGCAGGTGGCTGGAACTGGTGCACTAAGCATGGCAAAGAGGAGCTACACCACGTCCGAGATCAAGGGCAGAAGCTGGGAGGACCCCATGCCTGAAGGGCAGTGGCCAAGAGGAGTTACCCCACGTCCGAGGTCAGGGGCAGTGGCCAAGAGTGCCAGGCGCAGGAATGGTCTAGAGGAGCTACCCCCTGTCCGAGGCCAGGGGTGGCGGCCGAGAGGAGCTACCCCATGTCCCAGGCCAGGGGCAGTGGCAGGGAGGAGCAACCCCACACCCGAGGCCAGGGGCAGTGGCCAAGAGGAGCAACCCCATGTCCAAGGAGTGGTGGCTGTGCGGGCGCAGGAGGGCCTAGTGGAGCTATCCCACGTTGAAGGTCAGGAGGGTGATGGTGAGGAGATACCCTTTGTCCAAGGTAAGGAGCAGCGGCTGCGCTTTGCTGGAGCAGAAGAGATACCCCACGCCCAAGGTAAGAGATACCCAAGTAAGATGGTAGGTGTTGCAAGAGGGCATAAGAGGGCAGACACATTGAAACCATACTCACAGAAAACTAGTCAGTCTAATCACACTAGGACCACTGCTGCTGCTGCTAAGTTGCTTCAGTCGTGTCCGACTCTGTGCGACCCCATAGATGGCAGCCCACCAGGCTCCACCGTCCTTGGGATTCTCCAGGCAAGAACACTGGAGTGGGTTGCCATTTCCTTTTCCAATGCATGAAAGTGAAAAGTGAAAGTGAAGTCACTGAGTCGTGTCCAACTCTCAGCGTCCCCATGGACTGCAGCCTACCAGGCTCCTCCGTCCATGGGATTTTCCAGGCAAGAGCACTGGAGTGGGGTGCCATTGCCTTCTCCTACTAGGACCACAGTCTTGTCTAACTCAATGTGTCCTACAATTTGACTCAATTCTGACACTTTCTACCTGGCAATACCCTCAGATCCCACAGGTTAAGGGCTCATTCCCACTAGATTGCCCCCTGCTTCAGATCCCAATTGCAAAGAGTATTTATCTAGATTTTTGACAATTTCTGTCTGAGTTGGCTAAAAATAAGAAGTTGCCATAACCTCCACCCTCTTGGATTTGATTATTTGTGGAACAGCTCACAGAACTCAGAGAAACACTTGCTTACACTTATCAATTTATTATATAATATTATAACATTATATAATAAAGGATGTGATGAAGGATACAAATGAACAGCCATATGAAGAGATACACAGAGCCAGATCTCAAAGAGTCTTGAGCACAGGAGTTTCTCTCCCCATGGAGTTGGTTGGGGTACATCACTTTCCCTGTATGTGGATGTGTTCACTAACCTAAAAGCTCTCTGAACCCCGCATTTTCGGGATTTTTTTAAAGGAAAACTCACTATGTAGGCATGATAAATCTCTAACTCTATTCCTAGCCCTTCTCCTCACTCCGGAGAATGGGGGTTGGGGTTGAAAATTCCACTTTTCTAATTATGGCTTGATTTTTTTGGTGACCAACCCCCATCCAGGATTCCACAAGAGTCACCTCATTAAAACAAAAGATTGTCAGAGTCCAGCTCCAGCAGCCAGGGATTCAGCCTGAACGAGTGAGCAGTGTCGGCGGACAGTGATGTAGCCTCTAACTCGAGGTATGGGGCTACATGTTTATTTCAAGCTTCAGGTTTTCTTTTATACTTTGACAAAAGTATTAGGTCAGAGGTTTGACATTTTTAGTTTCCCCCACCCAGATTTATTGTCTCAAGAAATCATTGTTGCCCTACAAACAAAGTTCCTGTTTCAGCAAGTCTCTCAGAATCGGCTTTACTATCTATTATCTACTTCCTCTTATGTGTCCTATACTTAACCTGTGATTACATTGTAACTCATGCTACATTTCTCAGTTTATTTCTTATCTTTCTAAATCCTGTTTGCCCCTAGCATCTTAAGATCACTATCTCCTAAATAGGCTTCTGGCTATTCATAATTATTCCTAAACCCAAGCTCAGCAAACTTCTTTTGCCATAAACATTCCACTCACAAACAGGCCTCAGATAACAATCCTCCCCATGGCCTCAAGCTGCAGCCTACATGCTCATCCTGGAACATTCTTTGTAAATATCCTTGAACAAAGGTCAATGGTTATTTTACAGATTATTTTCTGGGCACGACTGCAGAAGGCTTTGTGCTTTCTCATGCTTCTCTCAAGAACAATAAGCACCTTAACTTCTTTCTAGCCAACTCAACCGAAGAAAGAAAAGAACAAGTCAGAATCACAAGGCCTAACTCCTTCATCCCAGGACCGGTGCCTGCGGGATGAGGAGAAGGGGTTGGGGCCGTGCCTCCATTTTGTCAGTAATGCCTAATGTGGCTCCCGACAAAAGATATTGCTATCACTCAGGAAAGTCCAACTATTAGAACAAAACATGCTCCAAGTGCTTTTATCAGTTAGGAAATTGTAAAGGTTTAAGAAGCTGTGTGCCAGAAACTGGGGACAGAGTATATGCATATAGTATTTATATAGTATATAAATATATTCTATATGTTCACACATTGACAGGAATACATTGGAAAGATACTGAATGGTTTCAAGAAAAGAGAAAGTAAACAGTATTTTGATATAATATGTATTTCTTTTCATTTGCCTGAAGACAACCATGGTAGAACATTATTTAGACTTTAAAAACAACACATTAGAAAATACCACCAGTTTTCCCTTAGAAGAATTATTTTGTTTTTAAGATTTTTGTGTTACTGTTCTTGAAACTTTCATGGTGTACTATTTAATGTAGTGTCTTAAACAAGGTGTTAGGAAAAAATATATTACTTTGATTGGTTGTTTTCTATAAAATATTTAAGAAATCCCATTTTTAATACTATGTTGTCATTGTTCAGCTGCTGAGTCTTCTCCGACTCCCCGTTGACCCCATGAACTGCAGCACACCAGACTTCCCTGTCCTTCACTGTCTCCCGGAGTTTGCTCAGATTCATGTCCACTGAGTTGATGATGCCATCCAACCATCTCATCCTCTGTCGTCCCCTTCTCTTCTTGCCTGTAGTCTTTCCCAGCATCAGGGGCTTTTCCAATGAGTCAGCTCTTCATATCAAGTAGCAAAAGCATTGGAGTTTCAGCTTCAGCATCAGCCCTTCCAGTGAATATTCAGGACTGATTTCCTTGAGGATTGACAGCTTTGATCTCCTTGCAGTCCAAGGGACTCTCAAGAGTCTTCTCCAGCACCACAATTCAGTCCTTCGGTGCTCGGCTTTCTTTAGGTCCAACTGTCACATCCGTACATGACTACTATACAAGTTATTAAAATGAAGAAAGGATTTTCAAATTTATTTTGTTGTATTTCAGTTGCTATGGTGGCAAATATTGTACATATTTAAATATGGGATAGCACTTTATATATGTTAATATATGTGTGTGTGTGTTTAAGACTATAGTAATCTTGGTAACGAAGTAAGTATCCTTTATGGGATAAATAAAACCTACAATAAAATAACTAGCATTCCTTAGTCTTTTCCCCCCTGAGATCTAGATTTTTATTACCTGAGTCTAAGACTGCTAATTTTTCTTTAATGCTTATGTTATCAAGTTGTCAAATGTACACGCTTTGAGAAATCAGATATATCAATGAGCTTATAACAGAAAATAATAGTACCCTGATATGTTTGTGTATATATCTGTACCTTATGTAATGATAAAAATTTAAACAGAATGTGAGATGTGTGTGTGCATGCATGCTCCATAGTGTCTGACTCTCTGCAACCCCATGGACTGTGGCTCCTCTTTCTATGGAATTTTCCAGGCAGAAATACTAGAGTGGGTTGCAATTTCCTTCTCCAGGGAATCTTCCCCAGTTGGAGATCAAACCTGTTTTCCTTGCATCCTCTTGCTTTGGCAGACAGGTTCTTTACCAGCTGAGCCACCGGGTAAGCTCACCTTAAATAATGGTAAAAATTTAAGAAGCCTGTGAAGTGGACTATAATTATTATTAGGATAAGTAAAGGATTTTAAGAATTGAGTAAAGTGCACTTGAAATCTCAACCTCTGCTGCATTCATTCACACTCCATAATAAACCATTGACTGTTTGAAAATGTCACTAGTAGGTGTTAGAATTATCATTTATCTTAGATAAGTAAACAAACAGATAGTGAGTGTTCCTATGTTATTCATGTGAGGTCACAAATAAAGCATGAAAAATGGCTTGGGGACCAGGAAATTATTTTAAAATAGCATGGATCTTGGAGTTTCTTTAAAAAAAAAAAAAAAAGTTAATGATCGGGAAGATCCCCTAGAGAAGGAAATGGCCACCACTCCAATATTCTTGCCTGGAAAATCCCAGACTGAGCAACTAAACTTCTCATTTTTAGATTGCCAGAAATGATCATGTATATATTAAAAAAAAAAAAAAAAAAAAAAAAAAAAACCACCCTTGAATGAAGATTTACAGTTCTCTTAGAACCAGATGTGGAAGAAAGTGAAGTCGCTCAGTCGTGTCTGACTCTTTGCGACCTGTGGACTGTAGCCCACCAAGCTCCTCCATCCATGGGATTCTCCAGGCAAGAATACTGGAGTGGGTTGCCATTCCTTCTCCACGGGATCTTCCCAACCCAGGGATCAAACCCAGGTCTCCCACATTGCAGGCAGACCCTTTAACCTCTGCGCCACCAGGGAAGCCCTTAAATACAAGAATACAGTCTCTCAGAAGACCTCAAAGATTTCAAGGGAGGAACAGAAGCCAGGCTGAAAGAAGAAGGGGGAGGAGGCGGGAGAGGGGGGTGAAAGGGGTGGCCTTACAGATGTCTCCTGCCACCTACAGATGCCCAGGCATTATGGGACTTTTCCTGTATATATTTTTCAAAAAGAAAAAAAACCCTTGAATGAAGATTTACAGTTCTCTTAGAACCAGGTGTGGAAAAAAACTTTTCTTAATTCAACTTATTTTGATATTCACGAAAGTTTGGCATATTGTTTTATTGGCTTTTACAGCACTCCTTTATAACATGACGTAAATTACTATAAGGAAGAGAAATACATGTATATGTCTTGGTATTTTGTCTCAGGTAATTTTGAAGATGGTTATGTGTTATAAATGTTATATTAGCAATGATTCAAGCAGAAATTTCTTAAAGCCTGTGACAATTTTTTTCCTTGGCTTTACATTATAATGCTAAACTGTATCTCATTCATAAAAGAGTCATCTGGCATGTTTAAGGAATAACTATGATGCAGTTTGTATCTATGACACCAGTATAGCCAGGGAAAAAGTGAAAAAAAAAATCCATTCAGTGCTTGTCATACTTCATAAAAAGAAATTTCAATGACTCAAATGGAAACATTTTAGTCACTTTATAATTAGCATTGCTGGGTTATAAAATTAGAAAAATTTCAAATTATATAAACCAAATTAAAACCCTTCTATACTGCTGTTGGGTAAGAGAGCTGATAGTTCATAACGTGGTGACACACTGTGTTTTCCTACTGTGATTTTTGTCTAGATTTTTTTTTTAATGTTTGTATTTTGGCATAATTTTATTTATCTCATATCTGTGTGGGATCTTAAGGGGAAAAAAGAAAATGTGAGATCTCCTAGTTGTTTTACAGTTAATTCAGGAGTTGGGCATAGAAATAGCAAATGAAGGATTTTAAAATCATAGTATTATTACATTTGATTATAATAAAGGTGATGAAATCTCCATGGAAAAGCTTGCAGTAGCCACATAAATATCATACTAATTTCTTTCTTTATTATCATTAATCAGACATAAATTATTAATAAAAAAAATAATGATTTTGATTTGCAAGACTTTGTAATTTATTAGCTTCTTCAAGTTGAAAAAATATCTTTATGTATATTCAATCAACTCAGAGTGCTTTACCAATTTGGTCTACTAGGATAATGCAGCCAATTTGCAGACAAAATTTTCGATATATAGAGGTGGTTACAGCTGCATTGTATTTCCAGTTAGATAGAGATGTTAAGTTCAGTGGTGGATTCTTAGATAACTACCTTGTAAAGCTTAAATTCAATGCCAACTTCCATTCCATTTTGGAGATATATAGCATTTCAGATTCCTTCAGATGCAGAAGGCTATAATGTAGCCCTGGGATAATCTGTCTGGATTTAAATTTTGGCTTCACTTCTTCCTATGGCTATGATCTATTCATGCTTCAGTTTGATTATTACTAAAAGTAGAATAAAAAAATGCTGCACAATATTGTTTTGAGAATTAAATCCAGTAATCCACACAAACTGGGCTTGAAGTGATGTTCAAAGAAGATTAGCTCTAGCCTGAAAAAATGACCTTGAGGCAATTTCTGAACTCTGAATAACTTGTAGAGTATCTTGATGATTTTCCCCTGGTTCTGCTCCATAAAGTAGAGGCAAGTAAAGGGTCTTGATGAAATACCTATTCAATGGTTGTTTTTTTTTAGGCATAGTTTATCATAGCAACCTTTATCTACTGTTTTCATTTTATTGCTCAGCTATGTCTGATTCTTTGTGACCCTTATCTGTAGCCTGACAGGCTCCTCTGTCCATGGGATTTCCCAGGCAAGAATACTGGAGTGGGTTGCCATTTCCTTCTCCAAGGATCGAACCTGAGATCAAACCTGCGTCTCCTGCATTGCAGATGGATTCTTATCTGCTGAACCATCAGGAAAGCCCCAAACTTTATCTATAATGGACCATAAAATAAAAACAGGCTATAGGCTGGATTAGGCCTGCTGGTTGTCATTTCCCAAATCCTGCCTTAGAACAAAGAAATGCCATTTTTAGTGAATGATAAATTTATCTTTTAACATATTCTAGATATTCTACTTTTTTCTAATTAAAGTTTAACTCACTGCCAAAGGGGAAAAAAATAAAATAATCTGAAAAATATAGAATGCTTAAAATATACACACAATTTATAAGCACATATCTCATGTGTTCTTGTTTTGAACGGCTGATTTTATTTATAGAATTGTATTTACCTATCCAACAAATTAGAAATATACATGAACATAATTTAAACTCCTATTCCTTCTACTTAGCATTATAAAATGAATTCTTAAAGGGAAAAAAATTTTACCAGTTACTCCTCGCAAATTAAATATCTATTACTAATCTACCCCTTCCACTATATTGTGTTCAATTTGAGACTGGATACTGTTTCACTCATCTTTGTAAGCCTTAGTACTATAACTGGTAGATGATAGGCTCTAGTTATTGAATCAGTTTTAAAATTTAAGAACATAATCACTGTTTAATCAATGTTGTAGCTTAGTGTCCTGGCTCTAGTTCAAAGAAGACATTATCGTATTTATTACCTGCTAGCCAGTTATACAAAAAATAAGAATAGCATGATTTTTTATTACCAGTTCACTTTAGAGAACTCATTAGTTGAAAAATATATATATATTTAGTCAATTTCCAAAGTTGTTCTAGTAATTTTCATCGCCTCACCTGAAAAACAGTTTCACTTAAAATAATTTCCTGCAAATTGTTTCAAGTCAAATGCTTCTGAGTGACATTTCAGTTTGTACATGAAATTCAATATTCAGTATGACAGAGGATAATATTTACAAAAAGGAAAAGAAAAAACAAGGAAAGAGAGAAAATCTGATGATACCTTATCAGAATGAAATGACCCATTTTTCTAAGAGAGCTATGTTTACAAAGTAAATACAAAGAGCTAAAATAAGTGCAACTTCTTTAATGTACCTGGGCTTATGTTGCAAATAAGAACGCAAACTAGTTTACATATTTTTGCTGATGAAAAAAATCACTCACTGGTCTCCAAATGGTCCCAAAAAGTACATTAATTCATCAGCTCAGTTAAAATGCTTGATTCACTGGTAGTTTTTGGATTAATCTTAGTATGTTTTTTTAATTTGTATTTTTAAAAATAAACTAACTTGGAAATCAGTGTAAAATATCATCCTGAGCACAGCCATAAATCTCTGTTTCTCTCAGTTCCCTATTAAAGTGGTAAAAAGTAAGAAAATATGTGCAGAGGAATAAGCTCTATCCCTGGAAACTAGAAAAGTTGGCGTCTGTGCAGGCTAACTGATAATTTGCTTTCATATCCATCCACCGTTTCTCTCTCTCTCTCTCTCTCTCTCTCTCTCTCTCTCTCTCTCACACACACACACACACACACACACACACACACAGAAACATAGGGAACTGCATGCTCCCCTGCACATTGGCTTCTGTGTGGGATACCTGGAATATTGGTGGGTAGAAGATGAAGAGAAACCAGGGCAGGTCTCCTCAGTATGGTATCTTTGTAGTTTCTGGGGATCATCCATGACTTCTCTTCCTGCTTACATGCCTCTTCTCTATTTCTTATGTCCCAGCCATCAACAGGTGGTCCTCACTGTGACACTAACTCCCATGGGGTATCGTGGGGTTATACGCTATGGTAACAAGCTGGAATCAAGATTGCTGGGAGAAATATCAATAACCTCAGATATGCAGATGATACCATCCTTATGGCAGAAAGTGAAGAGGAACTAAAAAGCCTCTTGATGAAAGTGAAAGAGGAGAGTGAAAAAGTTGGCTTAAAGCTCAACATTCAGAAAACGAAGATCATGGCATCCAGTCCCATCACTTCATGGGAAATGGAAGGGAAAACAGTGGAAACAGTGTCAGACTTTATTTTGGGGGCTCCAAAATCACTGCAGATGGTGACTGCAGCCATGAAATTAAAAGACGCTTACTCCTTGGAAGAAAAGTTATGACCAACCTAGATATCATATTCAAAAGCAGAGACATTACTTTGCCAAAAAGGTCTGTCTAGTCAAGGCTATGTTTTTTCCAGTGGTCATGTATGGATGTGAGAGTTGGACTGTGAAGAAGGCTGAGCACCGAAGAATTGATGCTTTTGAACTGTGGTGTTGGAGAAGACTCTTGAGAGTCCCTTGGACTGCAAGGAGATCCAACCAGTCCATTCTGAAGGAGATCAGCCCTGGGATTTCTTTGGAAGGAATGATGCTAAAGCTGAAACTCCAGTACTTTGGCCACCTCATGCGAAGAGTTGACTCCTTGGAAAAGACTCTGATCCTGGGAGGGATTGGGGGCAGGAGGAGAAGGGGACAACAGAGGATGAGATGGCTGGATGGCATCACTGACTTGACAGACATGAGTCTGTGTGAATTCCGGGAGTTGGTGATGGACAGGGAGGCCTGGCATGCTGCGATTCATGGGGTTGCAAAGAGTCGGACATGACTGAGTGACTGAACTGAACTGAACACTATATGTTCTCTATTTCCATTCCCTTGTCCTCATTTTTGTATGTTCCAGTTTTTTCTTTTTCTTCTATGATTTGGTGTGAATATTTATTTCCTTCTGATCACTAATCCAGTTCACTAATTCTGCTGTGAAAGTGCTGCACTCAATATGCCAGCAAATTTGGAAAACTCAGCAGTGGCCACAGGACTGGAAAAGGTCAGTTTCCATTCCAATCCCAAAGAAAGGCAATGCCAATGAATGCTCAAACTACTGCACAATTGCACTCATCTCACATGCTAGTAAAGTAATGCTCAAAATTCTCCAAACCAGGCTTCAGCAATACGTGAACCGTGAACTTCCAGATGTTCAAGCTGGTTTTAGAAAAGGCAGAGGAACCAGAGATCAAATTGCCAACATCCGCTGGATTACTGAAATAGCAAGAGAGTTCCAGAAAAACATCTGTTTCTGCTTTATTGACTGCCAAAGCCTTTGACTGTGTGGATCACAATAAACTGGAAAATTCTGAAAGAGATGGGAATACCAGACCACCTAACCTGCCTCTTGAGAAATCTGTATGCAGATCAGGAAGCAACAGTTAGAACTGGACATGGAACAACAGACTGGTTCAAAATAGGGAAAGGAGTACATGAAGGCTGTATATTGTCACCCTGCTTATTTAACTTATATGCAGAGTACCTCATGAGAAATGCTGGACTGGAAGAAACACAACCTGGAATCAAGATTGCTGGGAGAAATGTCAATAACCTCAGATATGCAGATGACACCACCCTTATGGAAGAAAGTGAAGAGGAACTAAAAAGCCTCTTGATGAAAGTGAAAGTGGAGAGTGAAAAATTTGGCTTAAAGCTCAACATTCTGAAAACGAAAATCATGGCATCTGGTCCCATCACTTCATGGGAAATAGATGGGGAAACAGTGGAAACAGTGTCAGACTTTATTTTGGGGGGTCCAAAATCACTGCAGATGGTGACTGCAGCCATGAAATTAAAGGACACTTACTCCTTGGAAGAAAAGTTATGACCAACCTAGATAGTATATTCAAAAGCAGAGACATTACTTTGCCTACTAAGGTCTGTCTATTCAAGGCTATGGTTTTTCCTGTTGTCATGTATGGATGTGAGAGTTGGACTGTGAAGAAGGCTGAGCACCGAAGAATTGATGCTTTTGAACTGTGGTGTTGGAGAAGACTCTTGAGAGTCCCTTGGACTGCACGGAGATCCAACCAGTCCATTCTGAAGGAGATCAGCCCTGGGATTTCTTTGGAAGGAATGATGCTAAAGCTGAAACTCCAGTACTTTGGCCACCTCATGCGAAGTGTTTACTCCTTGGAAAAGACTCTGATCCTGGGAGGGATTGGGGGCAGGAGGAGAAGGGGACGACCGAGGATTAGATGGCATCTGGATGGCATCACTGACTTGATGGATGTGAGTCTGAGTGAACTCTGGGAGATGGTGTTGGACAGGGAGGCCTGGCGGGCTGTGATTCATGGGGTCACAAAGAGTCGGACACGACTGAGTGACTGAACTGAACTGAATCCTTATTCTTACTTTGGGTCATCTTCTGTCAAGCACATTGAATCTTACTTTTAGTTTTCTTATTTCTATTTCTAAATTTTCCATTTGATTTCATGTCAGAGTTTACAGCCCTTGGCTAAAATTCTTTATTTTATTCTGTAGTTTTTCAAGCATGTTATTTCAATATACCAATTATTTTAGAGTTGATAACTAATTAAATCCAATGTCTGGTTCATATGGTTTATTTATACATCTTTTTTTTTTTTTTTTTCCTTTGGTTGTTTGGCCTTGTCTCCTGGTGTGCAGAACTTTTGCTGGAAGGAAGAACACTGTTATTAATTCTAATAAATATAATTTGAAGTTCTGATGATGTTATAATTCTCTTCATAGGATTTCCTTTGTGTTGGCAAAAAATAATAAAGGAGTTGATAATCTTAAATCAATAAGGTATTGCTTTAATTCAGAGACATATTTCAATATTTGTGAAAGGTGTTTTATTTCTGGATTGCCCTTACTCCACCCAAGTGGCAAATCTTCAATTTCAGTCTCAGTGAAATCCTGGACTGTTAACCAATGTCCCACCTCTTTGTGAGTTCTAATCTCTAAATTTTGTTCCTCCGGCCCCAAAAAACTTCTGAAAGCTCTGTTCAGCTTTTCAGCTTCCTAGCTACTATTTTATGCTGAACTTCTCAGTCTCTCAGCTATGTCTTATAGGTTGGAAAAATGCCTCAGAAATAGAAAATTAGATTCACCTACATGTTCATCTTCTTGGAAACATTGACTCTCTGATCCTTGCTGATTTCTTAATTTAATTAACGCCTTCAAACAGACTTTTTACAAATCATTTTACACAGATTTAGCAGTCATTCTTGGTGGAAGGATTGACAATATAATCTAGTCCACAAAAACTGATCAAAATTAAAAGGGAAAAAAAAGGGAAAAACTAACAAAAAATGCAGAAAAAAGAAATTATATGTTTTTAAATTTAGAAGTAAAACATAAAATGAGAAATGCAAATATAAAAATAATTTTGAAATATAAGAAGTGTAAAATTATAAAAATAAAAATCTAGTATAGTTCTTGAAATTTCTACAAGAGAGCCAGCACCACCTCCTAATTTTGACAGAAGAAACCAATTTTCTTTCCCAAGATATTTGTCTTCATTTATCCTCTTTGCTTTCTCACAGGAGTTCCCAGAAGATTGAAGAGCAGATTGAGCCTCTTTGAGAAATGTCCTCAGTACCTGCCGAGGTGCTCTGGAATTTTTCCAAAGTTCTGGCCCAAGTAGGTACACCTTTTTGGTTACCAAAGGGCATTTGGAGGGAAGGAATTGATTCCAGATCTGAATCATGGAGATATAAAATGAATCTGAAATATCTTGCTGTTTTATAAACTGGTTAATTCAGTTTAGTTGCTCAGTCGTGTCTGACTCTTTGCGACCCCATGGACTGGAGCACACCAGGTGTCCCTGTCCATCACCAACTCCCGGAGTCTACTTAATCTCATGTCCAATGCTATGTTTAAAAAGATACTTGCCAAGGGTATGGGAAAATAGGTATTCTCATATGTTTTTGGTAGAAAGGTGATATGCAATAGCTAGCAAAGTTGTGCATGAGTTTACCTATTGACCTACCAATCCCATTTCTAGGGATCTATCCCAATGATACACTATAAAAATAAAAGACATATAAACAAGGTCAAATGCCCATAAACTAAGAAATAGTTGAATTTAAATGAGAATACATCCACTCAATGGAGTATTATGCTCCTTTTAAAAAAAGATGTACAGCTCTACACTACATTCTACATAGTGGTATCCAAGATAGCATTTTAGGTTAAAAAAAAAAAAAAAAGAGCAAGTTGGAGAAAAGTATGTACAATATACTGGTATTCATCTAAGAAAAGTGGGGAAAATAACAGTATATTACCATATTGTTTATAGTTAAAAATAGAAAGGAGTGAGCCAAAAAGTGGGGGAAAAAAAGTTGCCTAGAGTGGAGTGGAAGGACAGGGGAAGAGGAGAAAGAGAACTCAGAACATATCTTCTCTTACATATTTGGCACAAAGATGTGAACAATTACTTAACAGATAAAATATAAAGAGTAAATATACTAGTGAGAGCCTGCTGTACAGCACAGGGAACGCTACCTGAGGATCTGTGGTTGCCTAGATGGGAAGGAAATCCAGAAGGGAGGGGTTACATACCTGTATATGTATGACATTCACTTCACTGTGCAGCAGAAACTAGCACTATGCTGTGAAACAACTGTGTACCCCAGTAAATAAGTTAAAAAGAGTAAATACACATATGGAAAGTTTTAATTCTTTAATAATCATAAATGAAAAATAAAACAACAGCTGTGGGGCAGGAGAGTAAGAGAAGTGAAGGATTACTCTGAGGTGTTGCCTTGAGCAACTGCAAGAATGACTTGTCATTGATGACATGGGAAAACACCCTAGGGAGGAAGATGAGAAGTCTGATATTAAGTTGAGATGCCTTACAACATCCAAGTGAGAACCCAACCTGCCCTCTGGATGTATAAGCCTGGAGCTGGGGTAAAGTTCCTGGAGCTATAAAGGCTAGTGTTGCCCACAAAGAGATAATATTCAAAACTTAAACAAAATCGTTGGGTAAGTGACTGTATATATAAAACAGTTCTAAGGACTGAATCCTAAATTCAATCCTAATGCATGCAAATGTTTATGAGGGGAGAAAATTAGGGGAATCAGTAAAGGAAGTTGTGAGACAGAATAAAACTCAGGAGACTAGTTTTTCTGAAGTTAAAAAAAAAAGTCTCAGGAAGGAGAAAAATAATTTAAATAAGATCTGATCTTACTAAGAACTGATCATTGAATTCACCAATATGGAGCTTACTGACAAGAAAAACAAGTTTCAAGGAAGTGATGGGGTGAGAATCATTCAGGTGGGTTCAAGAGAGTAGGAGAGAATAGGCAGAGAGGATTTATGGAGAGTTGGATTAGAGAATTTTTTGGAAGAAATTTTCGATAAAGGGGAGCAGTGAAATAGGGAAATAGCTAGAGGAGGGTTTGTGTCAAAGAGGGCTGTTCTTTTAAGATGGGAGAAAATATTGTATACAAGCTAATGAAACTTTATTAGCAGAACACAAGTCTGTGTATTTATTTCTCTGTGTGGTGAAAGAATCAATATTATTGATTCACTGTATCAGTGATCTATATACGTCAGAATCTTCAGTCTTTAAAAATCAAATTAAGTAAATTATTACATGATTAAACTAAATATTTGGGCATTATAAATGACACTGTAACCTTTTTCCATTCATCTATTTTAATAGCAAACATATTGATGTTTTTATTATCATTTACAGACAAATCTTCTTTGATTTTAACCCAGAGTTTCAGAGAGAGAGCATTTAGTTTGATTTAGCTCTAGTTGGATTTTTAAGAGTAAATCTTTTCTATTGCTGACATTGACACTGTTAGGTAGTTAGAATAGGAAAAAGGAGTCCACAATGACGGTGGCTAAAAGATAAGGAAGGGAAAAGCCCGTGAAAATTGAACAAAGGAAAGTCTGAGGACCAGAGTGAGGACCTCAGGGAGAACAAACAGCACTCCTGGCTAGCCCAATTTACATAGAGCAGGCCCAAGCAGAGGAGAAAAGAAATATATAAAAAGAGGAGCCAAAGGGCCAGGGGCCTCTCTCTCCTCTTTGTGTCTTTTGGTTAGGCATGCCCTCACATCTCGAGGATGTATTTTCCTTTATTTTCTAAATAAAACAGAGCTGTAATACTGATCTGTCTGAGAGCTGTGACACGGTCTGTCCGAGGGCTGTAATGCTGGTCCATCGCTTCAAACTTTTGTTGTGATGAGACAGAACGAAGGAAATTACACCCCTCCCCACAACACCATAGGTGGAGGGACTCACATTTGCATATTATCTAAATCAAAAGCTAGGGTAATTTTCATTTCTATATGTAAGCTTGATCATACAGAAAGCCCTTTGTCCTAAGGGATATTTTCTCTCCTAGAAGTGCTTCATTTTGGTTATGGTTTTGATTTGCTTTAGATTTCTTCCTTGAGTGTCAGTGTTTTTCCTTAGTAAGGCTACTGGGAAGTGCCATCGTGCTTACCTCATGTGGAAACTTCAACAAGACCATCCTTTAGGTCTGTGCTACCCATGGGGTAGCCAACAATACTTGTGATGTGCTTGATACAACCAAGAAACTGGATTTTCAATTTCATTTAATTATAATTAATTTAAATTTTAAAAATGAATTATTTAGAAGTACTTTTTCATTAAACAACTTTATTGTTTTCCTAGGACTATGGTTGACTTTATTGAAAAGTTAGTGTACAGTTGAGATGAGTTATGTAAAATAAACAATGAATTTGAAGATTTATATGAAAAAAGAAGGTGAAATATCAACTTGATAAACTTTATATTGACTGTTGAAATGATGTTGGCTTAATAGAAGAAATAAAAATTAAAAATATTTTATTGGGTTATAAAATATTTTATGTAAATAATTTTAAATAATAAGAATAAATATATTTTAGTTTTTAGTGTGGCTACTAGGAAATTATAGATTAAAGATATAATCACATGAATTTCTATTTTACAACATTGCTCTAGCTTATTAAATATTAAGTTAATTCCAGATGACTAGGAAAGTAGATAGGTTGCTGCTATTGTAAGATATCTTTTGGTCTAAGTGAGGCCAAGAGTATTAGGTCAGCCTCTTCAATTATCTACTCTGTGGCTTCAGAATTAACATGGACGCTCTGGGATTAGGACTACCTTGTAAAGAGAATCATCTAACAACATAAAGTTTGCCAGAGAAGAAAGGGGATATTTTGGGGGGGATGGTTTTAAGAAGAGCTTGAATCAGTACTTGTTGATAGAGAAAATATAGGTATGTGATAGAGAAATAAGTACTTGCCTTGTGAAAGCTTTCCAGTAAATTTCTTAGTTTCAAAGTCAAGGACAAAACCTATCTACACAGGAACCTTGCAAGACAAATTGGTAGTATGTACATTCCAGGTCAAGAGTTAAAATACATATTGGCCTTTCATGTTTTGAGTTTTGTTTAAAGACGCTTACTTCTTGGAAGGAAAGTTATGACCAACCTAGATAGCATATTCAAAAGCAGAGACATTACTTTGCCAACAAAGGTCCGTCTAGTCAAGGCTATGGTTTTTCCAGTGGTCATGTATGGATGTGAGAGTTGGACTGTGAAGAAAGCTGAGCACCAAAGAACTGATGCTTTTGAACTGTGGTCTTGGAGAAGACTTTTGAGAGTCCCTTGGACTGCAAGGAGATCCAGCCAGTCCAACCTACAGGAGATCAGTCCTGGGTGTTCATTGGAAGGACTGATGCTGAAACTCCAATACTCTGGCCACCTCATGCGAAGAGTTGACTTATTGGAAAAGACTCTGATGCTGGGAGGGCTTGGGGTCAGGAGGAGAAGGGGACGACAGAGGATGAGATGGCTGGATGGCATCACTGACTCGATGGATGTGAGTCTGAGTGAACTCTGGGAGTTGGTGATGGACAGGGAGGCCTGGCGTGCTGCGATTCATGGGGTCGCAAAGAATCAGACAGGACTGAGTGACAGAACTGAACTTGTTTTATTTTGCTTGCTTGGTTGTGTGTGTGTGTATTGTTATCAATTCATTTTCTTTTTCTTCTCTCTTTCTCTGCTTGTATTATTTTCCAAGAAAATAGCGAGGCAATATGACCAACCCTAGGCAAATGTATCAGAAGGAGAAGTTTTATTTGTCATCTTCTTTTCTCTTGATTCTATCCTTTTTCCTTTTGTCTAGGCTACCCAAAATCTCCATTTGGTACTCCACCAACGATTTCCTTTGCAAGAGAATAAGTCAATCTGTGTTAATATATTTAATGAACCTTTATACTATTTCATGGGCATGATGCTTTATCCTTATAGAATTGAAATTTCCAGCTCCATGACAGGCAATTGGTTGATACACTCTGGGAATGTCAGAAGTTGTGGACCATATTTGTATCTTACTACTTGACAGCTGTCTGATTCTCCTACTGGGCCTATTTACTATTTGGGTTCTGTTGCTGGGTCCAATTAAACACAATTTAATTTATTGAATCTTTTATCTTGTTTGGCAAAAGAAATTACATAATTTTCCAAAGCTCTGGTAGAATGCAGTACTCTCTATGAAGAGGCAAATCATTCATTTTCAAAATTCTCATATTCTCAGAGTTCCTTTAAAAAACAAACAAACAAACAAACCCTCTTAGTCTGTTGATGCAAGAATGCTTCATACTCCACATAACCAGTGTGAAAGTTTCATGTGAATATTTGATGGGAGACATTCTTGAGTTAGTATAACTTTATTTATTCCCTGGTGTGTGGGACTTCATTACTTTGGTCCATGTGGGATAGTCCTCAGAATGATGGATGACTCACTGTGAAACAGCTGTGACCTGACAGAGTTCTTGCTAGCATTGCATTTTCTGTGTGAACTTGATTTAAAAAAAAACAACAATCACCATTATGTCACTGCATTCTTCTGCTTCAGTGTTGGTGGCTGCTTTCCTTGGGGATGGAGTAACACCCTCATACTGAAGGGGATGGGGGGCGGGCAGGAGATGGAACAGATGGCCTGGTGTGGACAGCATGAAGATGAGGGAAGAAAGATGACAATATATATAAGCACTTACAGAACTACACAGCATACAAGCTGGCCTATTTACTATTAAAGCTAGGATAGGCTCATTATGTGATGTTTTGAAATTCCTAGAAATGGCCTACTGGGACTGGTAATTACCAGTGAATGCTGCATAAGGCATATCCTAGGCAAAGCTCCATGTTGCCTCATCAGTCTCATACCTGTCTCCCTGTGGTGCTCTTTTGCCTCATAGCACAATTCCCTGAAGGCTTCCCTGGTGGTTCAAATGGTAAATATATATATATATATATATATATCTGCCCACAATCTGTGAGACCCAGGTTCAATCCCTGGGTCAGGAAAATCCTCTGAAGCATGAAATGCCAACCCATGCCAGTATTCTTGTCTGGAGAATTCTGTGGACAGAGGAGCTTAGTGGGCTACAGTCCATGGCCACAAAGAGTCAGATACAACTGAATGAATAATACTGTCACACTCCCCTACAGTCCTTTCTCATCCCTTTCTAGTAGTGGGGTCTTGGGTACAATGATATCTTATCTGGTTTTTAGTTCCTTCATTAATAAAAAGAGATAAAGATAGTATCAATTTCCCAGGATACTTTTAAATATTAAGTAAATATATGTAACACTTTTAGAACAGTGGCCTATGTATATATTGTGTGATATTTGTTACTTGAAAGAAAAAAAACAAGTAACTCTTTGGACAAAATTAATTCAAATTTCTTTCTTTCTGGTACCCTCATCAAAATTTATTGGTCTTGTGTGCCATTTCAACAGAGACTTTCCCCCAATTCTTGATTTTTGAAAGTCTCATACTAGTAGCTAACATCTGGATATGGGGTGTTCAGTTCAGTTCAGGTCAGTCGCTCAGTCATGTCCGACTCTTTGCAACCCCATGAGTCGCAGCACGCCAGGCCTCCCTGTCCATTACCAACTCCCAGAGTTCACTCAGACTCACTTCCATTGAGTCAGTGATGCCATCCAGCCATCTCATCCTCTGTCGTCCCCTTCTCCTCCTGCCCCCAATCCCTCCCAGCATCAGAGTCTTTTCCAACGAGTCAACTCTTCACATGATGTGGCCAAAGTACTGGAGTTTCAGCTTCAGTATCATTCCCTCCAAAGAAATCCCAGGGCTGATCTCCTTCAGAAATAGAGGAAAACAACAGAATGGGAAGGACTAGAGATCTCTTCAAGAAAATTAGAGATACCAAGGGAACATTTCATTCAAAGATGGGCTCGATGAAGGATATGGGGTGTAGATGATTCTTTTGTGCCTATACAGTCTTTTGTAATGGTATAATCAAGTGTGATTATTTACAGATTCAGATATTTCTTGTAAAATTATGAACTCTGACTTCCCTTGGGAAAAAGTCAAAAGATATGTCAACTGTGTAGCAGTAGCCCCACATGAGAATGCTTGGAATTATGTGGTAGCAGCCCTGTTTTGATTCTGTGTATATCTCCCAACTGTCCAGTCTTCACTCTCCCTTATTTTCCCTTACAACCCAATCTTATTCACTTTTCATTGCCATCCCAGGCCCTCTGAATATGTGAGTTTGTGACTCAGGTGTCACTGTTGCCTTTCTTAGCAGGTTTATTTGTGCCTTTGAACACTTAGTCCTAACACAGAAGGCACTTAATTCCTGTGCCACACCACTGCTTTCAGTGCTTACTGTCGGTTAACTCACTTGACCTTGTTGATCTAAACCAAATAGATTTCCAGAAATTTTCCTGGAAAAGATGGGTTATTTTGGGGAGATAAGCAAAAAAATATAATTTGGGGTCTGCAAACACAATGAACCATGTGTAATTCTCCTAAGTGGCAAGGAAAACAGAACACTTACTAAAGGGAAAAAGGAAATTGGGAAGGATACAGTAAACAAAGATCTTATGGTTTTTCATTGGCTGAGTCCTTGCTTGGATAGAAGAGGAGTTTGTATTTTTCCTGTTGGGCTCTTCTGTAATCACAGAGCATGAGATTTCCCCTTTCTTGTCTTCTGATTCTCTTTGATTGAGGTTTCTCTTCATTAATTTTTTTTACATTTTCTCCTTTTAACCAAGATCTTTTTCTGAACACATTGCTGATCAAGAGTGAGGTTTTTTAGTTGCAGTGGTTTTTCGTCCCTCAGTACCAGGAAGGGCCTTTCCTGAGTGTAGCATCTTACATCAGAAAGAGAGTATACAGGTTGAAAACCTACTGAGGTCACATTTGAGTAACAAAGAGGAATAGGAGGGAGAACACTTAGGTAACTTTTATCTGAAGTCCATATGTTATCAACATCATAGACATTGTAGATCATCTGAAGTGTTGAGTTTTCATCAAAGATTTGGTGACAAACTTCCAACAGGCCTGGTCCAGATATCTTGGGAAAACTGTCTTATCAGATGTCATTAGTTCAGTTCTGTGAAATCTTTTCTTTCAGGCCACCAAATGATGTGCAGGTACAGTATGGTTCTGTGTTTTCTTTAGTTATGTCACGTGAATCCAAGAGTCTATTCCTTGGAGTTTGGTAGCATAAGATTTGGTTAGCAGTAACAGAAAGGAGCCTCTCCAAGGAGGCTGAAGAGAGTGACTCTGGAGGGTCTTTTCAAATAGATGAAATTTCTAGGTTGCAAGATGTGATGCTTTAAGTCTGTCTCCAGAGAGTGTACTATGAAGATTGCTCTACTAAAGCATGATTATTTTTAAAGAAGCAATTAGGCCTTTGTAATATTGAAGTATTTCTCCTTTTATCATGAAGTTTTGAGTCTGAAAGAAGTAGTAGCCAAGTATATTGGGCATCCTGTGACTATCTCAAAGGGTGAGAATTTATGGGTTCCAGAAGGGTGAATCTGAGATTTAGAAGGACTGCAGCAGTGCTTTACTACCATATGGGTGGAGGAACTCTACAGATTTTTCCAATTGAGTCTGAATAATGTCCTTAGTGCATTTGAGTAAACCAGAGGATTGAGGGTGGTAAGCACAGTGAAAGTGTTGTAAAACCAGTCCAACAATGTAGACTTGTTGAAACATCTAGTCAGAAAAGTGGGTTCCTTGATCTCTATGAAGTTTAACAGGAATTCCCTAGGTAAGAAGCATTTTTTTCCAAAAGGAAATTAGCCATGAAAGAGTTAGTAACCTGAAGGTAAGGCTTTAGTCCAGTGTGAAAACATGCATCCCATGACTAAAACATACTGATATCCATGAGACAGAAGAAGTCATATGAAATCAACTAGACCTCATATTGTCCACTAGGCAGTTTAGCAAGTCTGGGAGCAGTATGAAAGGGCTTCCCTGGGTTGTACTTCAGACACTTCAGACAAGTGAAGTAGGCACTTATGTGGCCTTAAGGTTTCCCTGCCAAATATTGATTTGTGAAAACTATCATTTTGTCAGTAGATCAGTGGTTAATGCATGCGCAATGTTGAGGAGTGGGATTTTAGTCTTCAGTAGGAGATGGCTGTCATTTGATCCAAACATGAGCTTTTAGTCTTCAGTAGGACAGAGGAGAAGGGGATAACAGAGGATGAGATGATTGGATGGCATCACCGACTCAATGGACTTGAGTTTGAGCAAGCTCCAGGAGTTGGTGATGAACAGGGAAGCCTGGCATGCTGCAGTCCATGGGATTGCAAAGAGTTGGACATGACTGAACGATTGCACTGAACTGAGGACATGGTTGTCATTTGATCCAAATATGAGCTTTACTGTTTTACTAAATCAAGAATTAGTGAGTTTCTAGTCCTCTTTTCCCTTTTCTGAGACCAGTTATTAGGTTTCTTTGGTTAGTGTTTCTAACTTATCTTTTGCAGAAATATTCCTTTGGACCATTACAAAGATTTGGCTGCTGTTGGTCCCTTTAAAGGCAGTATTCCTTGCTAAAATACCAGCAAAATGATTTTCCATGCTTCCCAGAATCAAGTTTAGAATGTCCTAAAATCTTTATAACAGGTAAGGAGGCAGGTAAAAGTATTGCTTCCAATAATTCCTAAATATAGGGGCCATTTAAAACTTTTATTTCTGATGGAAGTAAGAAAACCATTTTGCTTCCACAGCATTCCAAAATCATGAGCTACTCTGATATGTACTAGAAGTCTGGGTTTAGTCAGTTTCATCCCTGGCTAAAATACAAGTCCATGTAAGAGTGTATAATTCAGCTTTTATACATAGATTAAGATGCTGCCTCAACAACACTGAACAGAGCTGCAAAAGCAAATCTAGTACATTATTTGCCATTGTCACCTTTTAAAAAGAACTGTCTGTGAGCCGCGGTAAGTCAGTGGTGCCAAAAGGAATTTCCTGCAAATCGTAAGTAGTCAGGAGGTTGTCTGTCAGCATTAAAGATGGAGGGGAGAAGAGGAGCAGGGTTAAGGTTATTATGTAAGAGAGTTATGTGAGGAACAGTTAACAAAAGGACTTCTTTAGGAGGAGAGTTGGCTGAGAAATGTTGAGCATGATGAGAATTTAAGAGAGTTTTTACTGCAAGAGGTTCAAAAATAGTTAAAGGAGGATCCCATGATGATTTTCTCAGTGTTCTTAACCAAAAGGGCAGTCACCAGAATGGCTCTAAGGGTGTATGCTTATGGCTCAGGGTCCAGTTGCTGGCTATAGCACTCTATGGGGCAACTGTAGTGCCCGTGTATAAGGATGAGTAACCCAGAGGCTTTCTCTTCATTTTCATATACAAAAAGGAACCAGAAAAGGAATCTGATAATTGGGATGCCCAAGGGCAGGTGAGTTCATCAAACTCTCCTTTCAGGCCTCAAATGCTATCGTCTGGTTTTTCCTGTAAAATTGGGTTGGAGTTGTTATTCTTGAATAAAACATACAAAGATTTGGCCATAAGAGAGAATTTTGGAATCTGGTTTTAGCAAAAATCAACTAGCCTGGAAAAAACCTCACAATTGGTGCTTAGTTTGGGGTTTGGGAAAACTTAGGATACCATAAAGTTTGTCTGAATCTAGCTGTAGCCCTTGTTCTGATATCAAATGCTCTAAATATTGGGGCAGATTACAATTTTCTTTGATGACCTTATGCCCTTTTAAGACTATAAGCTTTAGCAAGTGGTTGCTGTCTTCCTATCAAGATGCTTGAAAAGAAGGAGATCATCCACATGTTGCAAGAAAGTAGAACTTCTAGGAAACTTTATGTCGTTCAGAGTTTATGAAAAATGAGTGACTTTCAGTAAACCTCTGAGGCTATACTGTCCAGATGAATTGTTTTTCTTCTCAGGTGAGGGGAAAAAGGTATTGGGTAATTTCATCAAGTGGAATACTAAGAAATGCATTGCATAAATAATTACAATAAAGAATTGACTTCTGGTAGTGAGAGGGTAACAGGCAGGAAGGCCAGGGGTCTCCAAATGGAAGAAATAGGCTGCATGTGTCAGGCATTTTTTATCTCTCCCTTAAGCAGCAGGAGGAAACAAACTACAAGTGTCAGATTTTTTTTTTTCTTAAAATTCTGTGTTGCCCTGATGACCCCTGGCTCCACTTGAACTTAACTTTTCTCACACCTTGAGCTAACCAATGTGTTTTTCTTATGGAAACGTTTTTCTTAAGCTATGTTAATGAACCTATGTATTTCCTTTGGAATTTGCTTTTCTTCAAAATGGTTCCACCTAAGACGAACTCTTGGCTGATAATAGCTCAACAAACCAGTGTTCAAATCAGTTGTTTTATGGCTGGTGGATGACACACCTTGTGCCATCCTATCTCAAAAATGCATATTGTGGGAGAGGGGCCTGGTGAAATCCCATCAGCCTTGCGGTGTCTCTCTTATCTGATTAATAGCTTTCTTACAGACATAAAACATCTGGCTAAAGACTAGCAGGGGGGCACTCTCTGTCCCCCTTCTGATACCTATGTCAGAAGCTTTCTCTGTCCCTTTCTATACTTTAATAAAACTCTGCTATACAAAAGCTCTTGAGTGATCAAGCTTGGTCCCTGGTCCTGAGGTTAAATCTTCTTCGGAGATCACGAATCCGACACCGTTCAACGTAAGCTATCAGTAGGAATGGATGCTAGTAATGTAAGAATGTTAAAAATAACAGGGTGTCCAGGGATAATGATGTTTATTCCTCAAGATCCTGGACAATCCTTTACCCTTTGTCTTTAAGTTTTCACATCAGTGAAAAGGGAATGATATAAGGGCTAGTACAAGGGATAATGAGACCACGAGTCTTGTAATATTCTATTATGGGTATGCCTCGGGGAGCTTCTTATAGTGAAAGTGTTAGTCACTCAGTCATGTCCACTTCTTTGCGACCCCATGGACTGTAGCCCTCCAGACTCTTCTGTCCATGGCATTCTCCAGGCCAGAATATTGGAGCTGGTAGCCATTCCCTTCTCCAGGGGATCTTCCTGACCCAGTTATTGAACCCAGGTCTCCTGCATTACAGGCAGATTCTTTCCCATCTGAGCCATCAGGGAAACCTTTGCAGCCCTCTGGCCTAATACTGTCATGAAAGTGAAAGTCATGTCTGACTCTTTGGAGCCCCATGTACTATAGCCTGCCAGTCTCCTCTGTTCATGGAATTCTCCAGGCCAGAATACTGGAGTGGGTAGCCATTCCCTTTTCCAGAGGATCTTCCCAACCCAGGGTTTGAACCCAGGTCTCCTGCATTGCAGGTGAATGCTTTACCATCTAAGCCACCAGGGAAGCCCCCAGAGATGAAAAAAAGATGTCAGAAGGTCATTTAATTCACCTGGTTGGTTGCAGGCATATCTCATTTTGTTGCACTTTGCATTATTGTGCTTCACAGATATTGTGGTTTTTTACAAATTGAAAATTTATGGCAACTCTGCATTGTCAGATGATGGTTAGCATTTTTAGCGATAAGATATTTTTAAATTAAGGTACATACATGTTCAAGCTGGATTTAGAAATTGCCAACATCCGTTGAATCATCACAAAAGCAAGAGAGTTCCAGAAAAGCATCTGCTTTATTGGCTATGCCAAAGCCTTGATTGTGTGGATCACAATAAACTGTGGGAAATTTTTAAAGAGATGGGAATATCAGACCACCTGACCTGTCTCCTGAGAAATCTGTATGTAGGTCAGGAAGCAAAAGTTAGACCTGGACATGGAAAAACAGACTGGTTCCAAATCAGGAAAGCAGTACATCAAAGCTATATATTGTTACCCTGCTTATTTAACTTAGATGCAGAGTACATTATGAGAAGTGCTGGGCTGGATGAAGCACAAACTGGAATCAAGATTGCCAGAAGAAATATCAATAACTTCAGATATGCAGATGACATCAGCCTTATGGCAGAAAGAGAAGAAGAAATAAAGAGCCTCTTGATGAAAGTGAAAGAGAGTAAAAAGTTGGCTTAAAACTCAACATTCAGAAAACTAAGATCACGGCATCCCATAACATCACTTCATGGCAATTAGATGGGGAAACAGTGGAAACTGTGACAGACTATTTTTTGGGGCTCCAAAATCACTGCAGATGGTGACTGCAGCCATGAAATTAAAAGACTTGCTCCTTTGTAGAAAAGTTATGACCAACCTAGACAGCATTATTAAAAAGCAGAGACATTACTTTGCCAACAAAGGTCTGTCTAGTCGAGGCTATGGTTTTTCCAGTAGTCATGTATGGATGTGAGAGTTGGACTATGAAGAAACCTGAGCACCAAAGAATTGATGTTTTTGAACTGTGGTGTTGGAGAAGACTCTTGAGAGTCCCTTGGACTGCAAGGAGATCCAACCAGTCCATCCTAAAGGAAATCAGTCCTGAATATTCACTGGAAGGACTGATGCTGGAGCTGAAACTCCAGTATTTTGACACCTGATGCAAATGTCAGGGGAGTGTAATCTCCTCAGTTCTGTCTTGTCTCAACAAAAATTTGAAGCGACTGACGTTAAAGCCCTCGGTGTGTCACAGCTCTCAGACAGACCGTGTTATAGCTCTTGGGTCTTGAACAGACCATGTTATAGCTCTTGGACAGATCATTGTTACAGCTCTGTGTCATAGCTCAGTTTGATTTGGAAAATAATAGGAAAATACATCCTCGAGGCGTGAGGTCATGCTGACCTAAAGACGCAAAGAGAAGAGAGAGAGAAAAAAAAAACAAACGTCTGTGACAAAGACCCCTGGCCCTTTGGCTCCTCTTTTTGTGCTTTTTCCTCCCCCTGGGTCTTCCATATGTAAAACGGGCTAGGCAGGAGTGCTGTTTGTTCTGCCTGAGGTCCTCACTCTGGCTCTTGGACCTTCCTTTGTTCTATTTTCGCGGGCTTCTCCCTTCCTTGTCTTTTAGCAACTGCCATTCTGGATTCCTGTTCCCTATTCTTACTACCTAACATGAAGAACTGACTAACTGGAAAAGACCCTGATGCTGGGAAAGATTGAAGGCAGGAGAAGAAGGGGATGACAGAGGATGAGATGGTTGGATGGCATCATTGGCTCAATGGACATGGGTTTCAGTAAACTCGGGGAGTTGTTGATAGACAGGGAGGCCTGGCGTGCTGCAGTTCATGGGGTCTCAAAGTGTTGGACATGGCCGAGCGACTGTACTGACCTGAACTGAACCTTTTTTAAAATTTATTTATTTATTCTAATTTGTGGCTAATTACTTGACAATATTGTGGTGGTTTTTGCCATACATTGACATGAATCAGCCACGGATGTACATGTGTCCCCTTGTCCCAATCCCGACTGCCACCTCCCTCCATGCAACTTCACACTTAATAGATTATAGTATAGTGTAAATACAGCTTTTATATGCACTGGGAAACCAAAAAAAATATGTTACTCTCTTTATTGTTATGCTTGCTTTATCTCATTGGTCTGAACTGAACCCTCAATATCTCCAAAGTACAACTGTACTTTGATGAGTACTGTCAAACTGTAGAATTATTTCCCCTTTCAGGAGAAAGATATTCCAGCATCATACTTCTCTAAGAAATCTCAGCCTAGTGAATGGATAGGGAAAGAGGAACTAAGGAGAAAAGAGTGTATACTTCTCAAAGAGCCTCAAGAAAATGGAATCGATTCATAGATAAGAAACTCCTCAGTTTCATTAGAGATCTCCCACTATGTGAATGGTTTCAGGCCTCCAAGGCAGGAGTTGTTTTGTACTAGTGGGTTGAGTACCAGTGGTGTGCCTTCAGTGTCAGTCAATCGAGAGAAATGTTTCTTCAAGCCAGTTGAGTGGGAGGATTAGGAAGAGGCCCAGTAGTTCCTCAGGGCCTTGTCAATGAAAATTGGGAGGAAGCCCTGTTTAGAGGATGAAGCCGCCTAAGGTGCATAAGTTTGCAACAATCTCTTTCATTGTTCTGGCTCTTTGCAATAATAGCAGAAACTAGCAGAGTTTTGGTTTCGTTAAGGAACATTCATTTGCTGGAGTTGAAGATTAATAATTTTCTGGTTTTATTAGGTTATTTATCTTGAGTGAGAGAGAGCTGGTTTGCCAGATTAACTAAATCTGGAGTGGACATAGTTTTATTCTGTTCTGGTCCTTTTTACTAAAGGGGGAGGTCCCATTTCAGTCCATTGGTAAACAAAATTTAAAACTACCCAGGTAGAATTAACTTCTGAATGAAGACCAGAATTTTCTTTAAAAATACAATCTAAAGGTGATTATAAGGGTCATCTTTTCATGTGTTTATTAGCCAACTGTATGAGAAGACTTAATTTTAACCAGACAGGTTCTGACAAGTTCAAGTGCTGTTTTGGACAAACACCAATGGCTGTTGCTGCCCCAGCCAGGCTCCACTCTTTCGTGTTCTAGTCTTATACCAGGTTGAGGCCACTCCAGATCCAGTGACACACTGTGACATGGAGTGAACAAGGCCAGAGCTTTTGCCCTGCTGGAGCTGGGGTTCATACCACGGTGATTATGGGAAACTGAGAGCTGCTACAGCAGACTCCTCTCAGTCCTGCCTCGTGGGCAGCCAGCTTGTGCACATTCCTCACGAGTGGAGTCCAGGCTCCCAGCTGCCCTCCTGTTAGTCTCAGCGATTCTCGAACCAGTCAAGGGACTCATCTCCCCCATGTAGGACCCCAGAACTGGGGCACCGTCCTTGTCCCTCACCCCTCACTCTCCAGGGCAGTGGTCACCTGTGTATTCTCCCCTTTCCTCTGAGTCCCCTCTCAGAGGCATATGTCTTGACTCGATAGCTTCTCTTCCCTTGTTACCTGATTATATGTGTATCTTCTTGTAGCCAATTTTCAGTGATAATTGTTCCATATGTTGATGTATTTTTGATGTATTCCTGGCAAGATGGTGGGGTGACCTCCATGTTTTCTTACTCTGCTATCTTGATCTATTCTGCTTTTGCTAATCTTAAAATCTTATTTTGCAAAGAGGCAATTATAGGCTCCTGAAAACGCTTGGAAGCCTAAAAATACTGATTGATATAGGTAAACCATTCAGTTATGGAAATTTCTGAGCTGTTACATTCCAATTCAATTTAAAAATAATTTAACGTTAAGGATTTCAAATCTCTCCATAATGTCCACTGATATTCTAAATTGCCTTTGGTCAGGTAAGCCCATTTAGTTGGAACTGCACATGCAGAGGGACCATGATTTTCAAACATAAAATTTCCTGAAGTCCCTGTAGGGGTCTTGTCCTCAAAATATGTAGATAACTTAGATCCCATTTCTCAGTTTTTTGTCTAGAGTAAAGGAATCACTTTCAAACAGCTCAAACAGCTTATAGCTCAATCCAAACAGCTTGCAAGCTAATGCTAGCCAAGTCTAAGAAAACAGCTTGGTCCTAGGGGAGCCAGGCCTAGGGCTTTTTCAGCCAGTTTCCAGAGAACAGCCTCTGTTCTAAAGGAAAGGGTGGCAGTTGAAGCAGCACACTGCAGTGAAGTAGCCCTGTTACTGAGGGAATGGGCTAGCCGCTTCTCAGCGAGCTCCAGTTGAAACAATCTCAACTCAAACTCAGATTGAAGTGCCAAATGAGTACTCACATACAGAACAGGGCCTTAACCAGAAAGACAAAACCTTAATGTAGATTCCTCATACAGTCTGGAGAACTTCAAATGCCAAGATAGTGTGAACTCAGATCTAGAAAAAAGACGCACCTTCAAACTCCAAGGTCAGTGAGAAAAGTAGGGAGCAATAATGGACTCAACTGTGGGTACTGCACTTGTTTGCTCACCAGACCCAGAGCTTTGGCGGGGGTCTTCTGTTGTCCCCATATGAGTCACCAAAATATTGACCTGAAATAGTAGACTGCCAGATATTTTTCTAGAAAAGAAGGGGAACACTTTATAGGGCTTCCCTGATGGCTCAGCAGTAAAGAATCTGCCGGCAGTGCAGGAGATGTGGGTTTGATCCCTGGGTCGGGAAGCTCCCCTGGAGAAGAAAATGGCAACTCACTCTATATTCTCGCCTGGGAAAGCCCATGGACGGAGAAGCCTAGCGGGCTACAGTCCGTGGGGGTGCAAAAGAGTTGGGCATGACTTAGTGACTAAACAACAACAAAGAAAGTTGAGAGTGCTTCGATAAACCAGGAGCTCATGGTTTTTCATTAGCTGAGTCCTTTCCAGGAAAGAAGAGAAATCTTTCTTCTCCCTGTCGAATCTGCTATCATTGCAGGGCATAAGAGCTCCCCCTTCTGGTTTCCTGACTGTATTTAATTGAAGTTTCTGTTTATTGATATTAATATTTTACAACCTTAACTCTAGTCACAGTAAGGTATTAGAATGTATTCTAAGCATAATAGGAAGTCACGGAGTGATCTTAACTAGAGGGAGGTCTCAATCCAATATCTATATTTAAATATATCTGTAGTTGCCATGCCTTGGAAGGGGTAAAAGAGGAAATGAGAGCTAGTTAGATAGCTATTAAAGTAGTTAACAAAAAAAAACAAAAAAAAAAGAGGAAATTCCCTGTCAGTCCAAAGGTTAAGACTCGGGCTTTCACTGCTGTAGACTCAGGTTCGATCCCTGGTTGGGGGACTAAAATCCCACATGCTGCATGCTGTCGCCAATAAACAGAGAATGATGAGCATTCTGACTAGAAAATAGGGATGATAAGAAAAGAAGATGAATTAGGGGTATAACCCAATGCACTTAGAAGGAAATCTTATATGGGTATAGTGTGGCCCCTATCTGCACCTGGCAACTCTATTCTATTTTCTTATTCTATTCTATTCACTCAGCCATGTCCAGCTCTTTGCTTCTCACCCTGAATGGTGCAGTGTTAACTTCATCTCTCTTTACCTTGTATTTCTCATTTATGAAATATAGTAAAAGATAATAATAGTACCTCTCTCAAAATATTAAGAGGACTAATGAAATAATATACAATGATTTGGAACCATAGGGGACTTCCCTGGTGGCTCATGGGTATTGGTAAATAATTCGACAGCAATACAGGAGACACAGGAGATGAGGGTTCAATCCCTGGGTTGGGCAGATCCACTGCAGGAAGGCATGGCAACCCATTCCAGTATTCTTGCTGTGAAAATCCCGTGGACAGAGGAGCCTGGCAGGCTACAGTCCATGGAGTCACAAAGATTCAGGCTGTGACTGAGCACGCTTGCATTAACATGTAGAAGCACTCAGTAAAATTTATCTATTTTTGATGAAATATTATGAAGTTGGGCTTCCCTCATAGCTCAGTTGGTAAAGAATCTGCCTGCAATGCAGGAGACCCTGGTTCAATTCCTGGGTTGGGAAGGTCTGCTGGAGAAGGGATAGGCTACCCACTCCTTATGAAGTCATAAAACCATGTTGTTAAATGTTAGCAATATGAAAATTATAAACATGTTAAGTGAGTAAGTATATACCATATATTTCAATGCAATGATTTCAGTATTTTTGAACTACCTCCTAATAATTCTCCATCTCAGTAATCCAGCTTTTTTCTCTGCAACCTTTCTCTACTTACAGCCTCAGGAAATGAGAGAGCAAATGCCACCCAGGGAAATATAAACACTGGCAAGTTTTGATATGCAGGAATTCCATTACCATAGTTTAGCTAAATAATACTAGTCCCTACCAACATGGCTTAAGTTTAAATCATGCTATATTAAGTATGAACATATGCATAAAATATAAACTTCCTAGCCAAATTATCTAAACATACATTTAGCTATTTTTCTCATCATGAAAGAAATGTAATTATAAAACTTAGAATAATTTTTAAGATATTTTGTATCAACTTTTTCTACCCTCTCTATCATCCTAAATGGTACTCTCATCTTTAAAAGCTGTTGTTAGTTTTCTACATGTTTAAGATGATGAACATGATTAGAAACAGAATTTCCAAAGTACTTTAAGGTTCTTCATTGTACTATGCTATAAAGTTTACTCACTCAGTTTCTTGTGGCTTCCCAGGTGGTGCTAGTGATAAAGAACCTGCCTGCCAATGCAGTAGGTGTCAGAGACACAGGTTCGATCCCTGGGTGCAGAAGATGGAGGAGTACATGGCAACCCACTTTAGTATTCATGCCTGGAGAATCCCATAGACGGAGGAGCCTGGCGGTCTATGGTCCACAGGGTTGCAAAGAGTTGAACACAACTGAAGCGACTTAGCATGCAAGCTGTTTCTTAAAAATCTATAATAATGTCTCAGTAAGTGGTCCTTTAGCTAAACATTACATGAAAATTATGCTCCCTCTTTTGTTTCTTGCCTATAGAATATTCTGAAAAGTGACAGCAAAATTTATTTCCTTTTGCAGTATCCAATGTAGTGAGTAATCTATGCTTTAGCTTATGAAAATGGCACCAATTTACATAGTTTATTCACGCAGAGATTACTAAATTGCCAAAAGCTGGAGAATCTTTTTAAAGTAAGTGGGTTGCTTTCAGACATTTCCATTTACCAGTTTTTTTGTTTTACAAGATCTCTCAATCAAATCAGAGATTATAACCCAAATTAGTATAATCTGGGGATTTTATGAGTCTTCCCTGGTGGCTTATAAACTCTTAAAAATGTGTTATTTACAATCAGCTCCATTAAGCTGTCCCCAAATTATCACTTGATGCAGAAGAAAACATCTGGTCACTATTTCATAGCAGAAAGATAATTAGCCTCCAATTTTCACAAGTTATATTTTCACTTATGACCCTTGCAAAGCCCAGGGACTTCAGACATGTCCAGTTACTCTGACCCATCTCCCCAGGTGAATGAAAATAGAAAGCAGGTTTTTTCCAGATAGAAATTAACTCATCACCTGCTAACGTCTAAGGCTATATCTCAGGAGCTATTACACTGTCATTTAAAAATTATTTTCTTCAATTAACCCACAAATGCCCAGTTGGCCACTAGAAAATCAAGAAATATTGATCATTAACAGAGTATATATGCACTGTTGAGGAATGCCTCAGCAAATTTCTTCAGATAAGATACTTTAAACTGCTTTCATGTGAAACATGGGCAATTGTGTAGCTACATGACTTTTATAACGTTTAATTCTATTCCTAGTTTTATTTATAGGCAAAGAAAAAGAATAGTTGAAAAAAAGATTCAATTGTTACTTTACCTTTGGAGCATCTCAAACACTTCTGCTTTAGCTGCATAAATATATTCCCTAGCCCCTTCCACTCTCCCTCATCCTCTCACTCACCAACTGTGGAAATATAGTTGTTTACATTACATTTTGCTTTTGAGAAACTATGTAGTATTATAAAATCCTGAACACAATTATAACTTGCAGCTAGCTCAGTGACAGAAAGAAAGCTCTTCTATTTTTTTGTTTGTTTTTTAGAAAATACATTAGAAAGTAAGAGGATATAACAGCTGAAATACCAAAGATAAAGAAATAGTTAGCCAGAATGCCTTCCCCAGGAGAAAACCAACATATATTCCTAAGCATAACTCACCACACAAATCAGCAACTGAGGGCAACACTGATGACTCAGAACTGAGAATAAATTGATTGTTAGAAAACCTGCAAATGATCCCAAAATGACAAATCATCCTGATTAGTGCAGTGCATTATTTGGGACCCTAAAATGTTTCTGTCATTCTAGAGACTTCTTTACATTACTGTTTCTTAGTAGACACCTATTTTGTGCAGAGTAGTGCTACATAACTGTTCTAGATATCATTTTAATTCTTACAAACTACTTATTGTTTATCCTACACTGCTGCTCAAATATTCCCTTTGCCTGCCACATAGGTACATAATGTCTACTGCTTGAATGATAGAAGAGAGTTATATTTTTCAGAGTCAGCAACAATGTGACCGTATGGCCTCATTTTACCTCTGTCATCTTATTTCCTACTGTCTCTACAACTGGTATGCCCAAATTTTGGTCTGACATTTTTCTTCACCTGTATACAAGCACACCTTGCACATTTTTGATTCCTTGTTTTATGAACCATTGTCAGTCTCCTTTTGTAAATTCTATTCATTCCTCAAAGTCGGTTTTATGTCTCACTTTTTAAATGGAGTCTCCTTTCATTTCTCTTGCTCTCATTGATCATTTTCCCTTTTCAGTGCCTATACCTGTAGCACACAATTTTCAACCTAGATACTGATATATGGATATAATAGTTGGCAAAGTAATGTCTCTGCTTTTTAATAAGCTGTCTAGGTTAGTCATAACTTTTCTTCCAAGGAGCAACCGTCTTTTAATTTTATGGCTGCAGTTACCATCTGCAGTGAATTTGGAGCCCCCCAAAACAAAGTCTGTCACTGTTTCCAAGTTTCTCCATCTATGTGCCATGAAGTGATGGAACCTGCTGCCATGATCTTAGTTTTCTGAATGTTGAGCTTTAAGCCCAACTTTTTCACTCTCCTCTTTCACTTTCATCAAGAGGCTCTTAAGTTCTTCTTCGCTTTATGCTCTTAGTGTGGTGTCATCTGCATATCTGAGGTTATTGATATTTCTCCCAGCAATCTTGATTCCAGCTTGTGCTTCATCCAGCCCAGCATTTTTCACAATGTACTCTGCATATAAGTTAAATAAGCAGGTGACAATATATAGCCTTGTACTCCTTTCCCGATTTGGAACCAGTCTGTTGTTTCATGTTCAATTCTAACTGTTGCTTCTTGACCTGCATACCGATTTCTCAGGAGACAGGTTAGGTGGTCTGGTATTCCCATCTCTTGAAGAATTTTCCATAGTATTTTTGTGACCCACACAGTCAAAGGCTTTGGAATAGTCAATAAAGCAGAAGTTGATAAGTAAAATGGCAACCCACTCCAGTGTTCTTGCCTGGAGAATCCCAGGGACGGGGGAGCCTGGTGGGCTGCCATCTCTGGGGTCGCACAGAGGCAGACACAACTGAAGTGACTTAGCAGCAGCAGCAGCAGCAGATGTTTTTCTGGAACTCTCTTGCTTTTTTGATGACCCAACAGATAAGTATCTACAAATCATTTCAACAACACATTTAAGCATTGCAAATGGCAGTGGTGGAATGAAAGGGAGAGGTGAAATAAAAGTATCAAAGGGCGGTGCTCCTCAACCTATCGACAATTTTTGATGTTATATTTGGGTGTCAAGATTTTGCACAGTGTAGTCAGACGATGTGGGAATTTTGGATCATGAGTCATGAATCACAGATCATTTCAGTGTGTCTCATAAAAAGTTTTTTAAATGGCTCTTTTTTTAAATAAATAATGTGATGTCCCAAAGAAAATAGTATGTATGGTGCAAAGAATAGATATCGTAGACTTTAAAACTATTCATATTTAAAGAAATATAACTATAATGTAACTATATGGCTATAAGATTCTATTGGCAGGGGTGATGATTAGGAAAGTCATAGACCAAGACATGTAAGATAATTGGTTTCTGAACTGTTGAAATCTTATTCCATGTGTGTTTGTTGTTGTTATTTGCTTGTTTGTGCATGAGTTTGCTTAGTCATCGTATTTTCCAGGATTTGCAAATTGTACTTAAAAAATAATTTCAGAGCTTATTCACTTTTAGGCAAAGACAAAAGAAGAGTATAAGCCTCCAGGTTGAGCTGCTTCTTCACAAATAATAAAATTCTAATTTAATTTTAAGCTCCTATTTTAAAGCAGGTTTATTTTAAACCACTCAGCAGTGGCCACAAAACTGGAAAAAGTCAGTTTTACCTTTCAGCAGGTAATCTAAAGGTCTAGCACAGAATGATAGGGAAAATAATATTCCAGACAACCCCTGCCTCTCAATTATATCCCACCTCAAAATGCCCTCCATCTTTAGGGGTCTTCACTTTTTTCTCTTCTTAATCCTCTCAACAGAAGAAGGGTAGTAGTATTCTGTTGTGTAATTCCAAGGCACCATACGGCTGTTTGCCAGTGGAGAAAGTTACTCTTTAAAAATTTATGTATGCCCTCCTCTTTACTATTTCTGTTGGCTACATGCCACAGGCTTAGTAAGGTGTAGCAGGGCCCCCTTGGCAACTTGCCACAAAGTATTCTCTTACTTCATCCAACTTGTCAGTTATGTCCTGGTTAGTTAACTTCCAGTTATGTGTCCAGTATTTATGTCCCTAATTGCTAATACCTTAGATCAAGTTCTCCTAATTTCTCAGCTAAATTATTGCTACAACCTCTAATTGGTCACTCTGCCTCTGATATTTCCTCCAGTCCAGTTTTCTCAGTTGTTCCCAGAACAGCTGTCATGCTTAAAATATTTGAGTAGCTCCTGTCCCCCTAAACATAGAGTATATGTGTGAGTATGTGCTGTCATGTCTGACTCTTTGTGACCCCATGGACTGTAATCCACCAGGCTCCTCTGTCCATGGGATTCTCCAGGCAGGAATACTGGAGTGAGTTGCTGTTTCCGTCTCCAGGGAATCTTCCCAACCAGGGATCGAACCCACATCTCTTGCATCTTCTACAATGGCAGGTGGGTTCTTAACCAGCTGAGCCACCAGGCAATTCCAAAACATGGAATCTGCATTCTTTAAATATCCACTGCAGTGCCCTTCAGCATCTAGTCACTGTTCACTTCTAAAGCCTAACAGCCGTGTTTTTCTTTTTTCTTTTTTTTTTTTTGGCGAGGGATGGTAACTCCTTGCTCATATTCTATTTCCAACACTAGGAGGGAGGAGTTGAAGAAGCAGATAGCCTATGATGCATGTATTCTTTTCACTGTAGGACTACTGTCAGGATAACAAAGAAATGAATCCATTCTTGTTAACTGGACCTTTGGGCATTGAGAGCCTCTTATGCTCCTATACTTCTTGCCGAGTATGCCACAGTCAAAAAGTTATGCGAACTTTTTCACCTAGACCACTTTTCAGGGTGGTTGTACTTCTAAAAATTCTTGCAAGTGAGATGATGCATTGAAGTAATGCATTTCTTACCCCTGCAATGTTGGTTGCTCATGGCCTATGATATAATTGGCTGATTCCTACTGTCAGGATTCCTTCTACTGCATTAAGAAACTTTCAATTAAATTGCAAAATTACATTTCACAGGAAGCTTTCATGGGACTTTGAAATCTAGGTTAGCACTCTTCTTGTAGAGCTGATATAGCTGACCTTACTTTAATAGGATTTGTTGATCTTATTGTAAGTGCCTATTTAGCCAGTTTATTGCACAGAGCAAACTTGTTAAAGTACAATTATAAAACAGCTTTATTTCTATCTATTTATTGCTTTCTGATATCCTCTCTGCTAGATATCTTCAGTTGTTCCTTGACTATATCTCAGGCAGGTCCTGTAGCTTGGCATTCATTCCCAGCTATAGATATATCCTCAAATTCAGGTAATAACAACTCTAGCCTAAACTAAATCAAAATTTCAAAATTTCCTCCAGTTCAAAGTAGTTTCCCTCTCTTGGCTCAGACTTGACTTTCAACTGGATGACATACAGTAAGGAATGGGGTCATGGTCAGGTTTTTACTTCTCCTAATGTTCTTTTAGCCTTAGAGAAAGTAGAGTTGAAAGAAAAGATAGGGAATTCTGAGACTGGTGCTGTTATTGCTTGACTGGTGGTACATTTTATTATATCAGGCAGCCCCATGCTCTCACTGAAAGGGTGATTTGTAGGTTCTTTTGAGACTCTCTACTGCACTATATAATTTTCTGAAAAACATGAATCATTCTTCCTACTGACTGCATACAACCCCCACTTGCCTCTCAGCTTTGTTTCTCCCTCTAGTTGCTTGTCTCCAGTCTGTATTTGTTAGGGTCCTCTCCCTTTTCAAGACGACTCTTGGCCTTCTTCAGTATCAAGTGGCTCACAGAAAATATCAAACACCCTGTCCTAGCCAGTATCAGAAGTGCCAGCTGCTCTTCATTTGAATCTCTCCTTATCTTGCCTCAATAGGCAGCTATAGCCAGAATCTCCTTCACACTTCACTGAGTGAGATGGAGCCACATGCTCTCAGAGCATTTATTAAGCTCTCCTAAGTTCTCTGCCACCATGATTCATAAAACATGTACACTGATATTACTCAGTCCCTGACATAATAGACGTTAAATATTTGTTGAATAAATAAATAAATGAATTATCCTTGACCTGGTGGAGGTAAACCAAAAACTTGTGCTTAGCTGATGCAGGCTCTGGAGATTACAGTTGTCCCTTGGTTCCCATAAATACCAAAATCCAAGGATGCTCAAGTCTCTTATATAAGACAGTGTAGTACAGTGAGTCCTTCTTATCCACATATTCTGTATCCACAGATATGGACAGCCAACTCTACTTCAATATATATATATTTTTTTAATCAGAGGCCTTTTTTAAGAAGTTCTTTTCCTTGACCTAGAAATCCCAGTTCTAGGAATTCATTTAAGGAAATAGCTGAGCAAGTGCTCACTGATAAATGTAGAAGGATAAGTAATATTTAACATTAAAATGAAAATCATCTATGCCCAAAATAACAGTGGATTGTTTTTAAAAGTATGGTTCATTCGCACATTTAGAATACTATTGTCATTAAAATTTTTTATGTAGATGTGTATTCCTTGGTGTAGATGTGAGAGTTGAAACAGAAAATGACAACCTGAAAAAGGAAGTTAAAAAAAAAAAAAACTGACTTGCAAACAGACTAACTGTATTAAACTGTGACCTGCAACACAGAAAATCTAAGAACAAATAAAATATTGTAACTCATTTTAGAGTGTATGCGTCAAGCTAAGGTATCAGTAGCAGTACTACTACCCAGATCCAAATGTTCCAAAGACTGCTGGCTTGTTCAACAACTCGCCTAGTTTATAAATCTGACAATTCTCTGCCCAGACCATACTTACTAACTTCTGCCATGAAGCCATCATCCATGGCTAACTCTAGTTTCTGAAATGCTATAAGTATTCTTCCTTACTGACCCCCTTTTTGAGTCAGACTAACATTCTGTAAAAATACTGTCCCTTTCTTAACATGTTTATTTACTAAACCCATTTTTGTATATCTAACAGTTCACCTAGTAGAATAACCAAAGAACTAAATTTGCTAATTTTTTTTCCTCCTTTGTTTTCTCCTTTTACTATGGCATAGAAACACTTTAGTTTGATTATTTTCTTAGATGCTATCACCTTACCTTTATTGGGGGTATAATTTTTGTCAAATTTTTAAAAATTATGGCATAAGTTGTTTCAACTTATGAAAATTTAAACATTTTCAGCAATTTAAATTGTGGCAGAATTGTAGATCTTATCAGTTTTATTTCATTTCTGAAAGAAAGAAAGTGAAAGTGAAAATAAAGTTGCTCAGTCGTGTCTGACTCTTTGCGACCCCATGGGGTGTAGCCTACCAGGCTCCTCTGTCCATGGGATTTTCCAGGCAATAGCCCTAGAGTGGATTGCCATTTCCTTCTCCAGGGGATCTTCCCAACCCAGGCATCAAACCCGGGTCTCCCACATTGTAGACAGATGCTTTACCATCTGAGCCAGTTGACCCTTGAACAACAGCAATTTGAACTCTATGGGTCCAATTATACGCAATCTTTTTTCAATATATACATACAGTACTACACTGACCTGAAATTAGTTAAACCCATGAATGAGGAGCCTAGGAGACCAAGGACTGACTATGAATCTTGAGCATCTGCAGATTTTGGTTTCTGTGGCAAGTCCTTAAACTAATACCCCATGGATACATAGAGACAACTCTACATCTAACTTTAAAAGGAGTTTCACAAAAATATTCTTTTCATATATCAAAATAATTATAAAGTATTTCAAAAATAAAACTTGTATGCCATCTGAGGCTTCATTATTCTGGTCTACCATATAGTTCATAAGGATGAGCTTATTTGCAAGTTATTTTTGCTAGTTTCAGTTTGCCCAGATCCTCAAAAACTGAAGTATACCTTTGTGGAATACTATGAATAGAGATTTCCAAAAAAAGATTTTGAATGAAATATAACCAAACTTTACAAGACAAATTCATATTAACGTTAAATATTTTTTTACGACATCTAGTTTGACTGAATAGGTATTCGAACGCTTTAGTACTTCTAAGATCCATTTGATGATGATTAACGCTGGGCTGGAAGAAGCACAAGCTGGAATCAAGGTTGCCAGGAGAAATATCAGTAACCTCAGATATGCAGATGACACCACCCTTATGGCAGAAAGTGAAGAGGAACTAAAAAGCCTCTTGATGAAAGTAAAAGAGGAGAGTGAAAAAGTTGACTTAAAGCTCAACATTCAGAAAACGAAGATCATGACATCCGGTCCCATCACTTCACAGCAAATAGATGGAGAAACAGTGGAAACAGTGTCAGATTTTATTTTTTGGGCTCCAAAATCACTGCAGATGGTGATTGCAGCCATGAAATTAAAAGACGCTTACTCCTTGGAAGGAAAGTTATGACTAACCTAGATAGTATATTGAAAAGCAGAGATATTACTTTGCCAACAAAGGTCCGTCTAGTCAAGGCTATGGTTTTTCCTGTGGTCATGTATGGATACGAGAGTTGGACTGTCAAGAAAGCTGAGTGCTGAAGAATTGATGCTTTTGAACTGTGGTGTTGGAGAAGACTCTTGAGAGTCCCTTGGACTGCAAGGAGATCCAACCAGTCCATCCTAAAGGAGATCAGTCCTGGGTGTTCTTTGGAAGGAATGATGCTAAAGCTGAAACTCCAGTACTTGGGCCACCTCATGCGAAGAGTTGACACATTGGAAAAGACCCTGATGCTGGGAATGGTTGGGGGCAGGAGGAGAAGGGGATGACAGAAGATGAGATGACTTGATGGCATCACGGACTCGATGGATGTGAGTCTGAGTGAACTCCGGGAGTTGGTGATGGGCAGGGAGGCCTGGTGTGCTGTGATTCATGGGGTCACAAAGAGTTGGACATGACTGAGCGACTGAACTGAACTGAACTGAACTGGACAGGGATACATCACATAATGACAGTCTGAGCTATTATTTTATTCAATATTAGCATCATCATATTTTGTTGTTCAGTTATTTTTATACTATAACTAACTATAGTATACCTTTAATGTTTTGTGAGCTTCTTTATTCTGGTAAGAATACAATGGTTGGATAGCATCACTGACTCAATGGATATGAATTTGAGCGAACTCCAGGATGTAGGGCTTCCCAGGTGGCTCAGACTGTAAAGAATCTGCCTGCAATGCAGGAGACCCAGGTTTGATCCCTGGCTCGCAAGATTCTCTGGAGAAGAAAATGGAAACCCACTCCAGTGTTCTTGCCTGGAGAATTCCACGGTCAGAGGAGCCTGGTAGGCTACCGTCCATGAGTTGCAAAGAATTGGACGCGACTGAGTGACTGACACACATGGGAGATGGTGAAGGACAAGGAAGCCTGGTCACAAAAAGTTGGACATTACTTAGTGACTGAACAAACAAGAACAAAATATAATTACTTTCTCAGTGTACAATACAGGATTGTGAACTATATGCTGTACCGGAGATCTCTAGAACTTGCTCATTTTGTATAACTGAGACTAAACCGACTGAACAGCAACTCCTTATTTTCCCACCCTTCAATCTCTGGCAATCACCATTCTACTGGTGTTTTATATGACTGTTTTAGATACTTCATATACATAGAATGATTCAGGGTGTGTCCTTCTGTTGCTGGCTTTTTCACTTAGCATAACCCTGCATGTTCATCTGTGTTGGTGCAGATGGCTGGATTTCCCTCGTTTTTAAAGCTGAATACGGTTACATCATATATATGTGCCATATTTTCTTCATCCAATCATCTGTTGTTGGACATTTCAATTGTTTTTAAACTTGGTTACTGTAAATAGTGTTGCAGTGAACATGAGGTAAGAATACCTTTTTAAGGTAAAGTTTTTGTTTCTTCAGAAGTAGAGTTGCTAGATCGGCTAGTAGTTGTATTTTTAATTTTTTTGAACTTCTATACTGTTTTCTAGTATAGAAACTGCACTGTTTTACATTCCCATCAACACTGTGCTTAATTTAGTAAGAACATAGTTTACATTGTTCTGTGTTTCACAAAGGTTTGTCTTCACACTATTATCACAAATGAGTAATATTATTTATATTCACTCTTGTTTACTTTAACTGAATTTATAACAGCAGTAAAAATAAGATCTGATGTTTTGCCTCAGACAGAATGAATTACCAAACATTCAGTTTGATTTCAATAACATGATATAAATAAAGATATTATTCAAATTAAATTAACTGATCCTCTACTTAGTGCATTTGATAATACTGGAAAGAAAAAAACTACTGCCAACTTTTATTTCTGGCAATTAAATTAACATATTAAAATATATTGATGCAGTTTTTACACATACATGAAAAAACTTGAAATGAGTGAAGTCAATTTAGGAAATAGTAATTTTATCTACATGAAAAGTCAGTATTCGTAGAGTGACACATAATCTACCTTCTGCATCTGCACATCTTTAATTGTCATCTTTAGTCTTCTCTGAGTAACTACTGAGTTTTGAGTAGATTTTGATATTTCTTCAGCAGATTTATATCTTCTGGCTTTCTTGTGGTTGTTATTATTACTAGGGTCTCTAGAAAAAAGTGACGTTGCTCAGTCGTGTCCAGCTCTTCATGACCCCATGGACTGTAGTCTGTCAGGTTCCTCTGTCCATGGAATTTTCCAGGCTAGAATACTGGAGTTGCCTTCTCCATTTCCTTCTCCAGGGGATCTTCCTGACCAAGGGTTTGAACACAGGTCTCCAGTATTGCAGGCAGACTGTTTACCATCTGAGCCACCAGGGGAACCTTAGGATCTCTAGAATGAATGACAAATATTAAAACATTTATCTTGCAAATCACACACTTCATCATCAAACTTATTGAGAAATAGAAATGTAATACCTAACATTTTATTAAATATGTACTTTTTATGTTGAGTTCATTGAGCAAAAATGGTTTGTTACAAAATTTAAAAACCAAACAACAAACAAATAGATGTAGATTTACATTGTGTAATAACTTACAAAGCAAGCAAGAGAGTGCAGACTACTCTGTATATCCAAAAGAGCAGGATTTCTCAGTCTCTTATCTTCCATTTTACGAACATCTATTATATAATCTTAGTTGAACCTAGTGATTTACAGCCTGAGGACACTGTGCCTCTCACAGGCCATGGAAAAACTGTCTGGTGCACCAAGTGGCTGGCAAGGAACATAATTTAATATTTCACAAACACAAAATACTAGAAGGTGTCAGTTGTTCTCGGTTCCTAATGTCAGAATACAAGCTTTTATACTGTATGTTTCTAATATTTACTTATGTTAGTATATATAAGTCAACTTCATTCATTTTAACTGCTGTAGGATTTCCATAATTCTATCATTTGCATCTTTTATTCAATACTGTTTTAAAATGATACATAAATCATTATACATTCTGTAGAGTTTTAAAACATATAAATCAGTTTTCTGCTTTGGTGAAAGATAAAAACATATTTGGTAACCATAGAAACAATGCAGGCAGGCAAGTTATACTTCAGGATGCTAATAGAAACTGTAAAGGAAGGTGAGTGAATAGGGATAGGGGAGCGATACAAAGAACCATGAACTGCTTATTTAATATTTTATTTTAAAAAATGAAATGAAAGGGAAGAGGAAGCTATCTGAAGCACATATAACGAAATCTCTTTAACCTGAGTGGTAGGCACATGGGTGTTTTATTACTCCCTATGATTTGCTGAATGTTCATGTGGGAGACCTGAGTTTGATCCCTGGGTCTGGAAGATGCCCTGGAGAAGGTAATGGCAACCTACTCCGGTATTCTTGCCTGGAGAATCTCATGGACTGGGAAGCCTGGCGGGCTTCAGTCCATGGGGTAATAAAGAATTGGACATGACAGAGAGACTAAACTCTCACTTTCTTTATGATACTTTAATGGATTTAAAATGCTTTGATATGGAAATTTTAAATTACCCAAATAAAAAATGAAACAGTATCTTTTAACATCTTTCTGTATGATAGGATGAAATTAGTGACCTTTAAAAAATTATCTACCCTCTCTCCATTTTCAACTTTAGTTTTTGTCTTAAATCTTGAATATTAGATGGCAATTATTCTCATTTAATGATGCTTCAAAAACTTCAATACTATCAGTTGAACAACTGTTTAAATGGTTTTAGTGAATGCCACTAACAATTTTGCACCACAAGTTCTCTATTCATTAGTTTTTAGTTTTGAAATAATTGATAAATAACTGTTAAATTTTTTGATGACTTTTTCTGAAATAATTCATTGTCAGTATATTTTCTAAGTCCTTGCATTTATGAAATTATCTTACTTTCTTACATGTATAGTAATTTGGCTAAATATATCATTCATGGGTTAAATCTGCCTCCTGAGAAATCTGGATGCAGGTCAAGAAGCAACAGTTAGAGCTAGACATGGAACAACAGACTGGTTCCAAATCGAGAAAGGAGTATGCCAAGGCTATATATTATCACCCTGCTTATTTACTTTATATGCAGAGTACATCATGCAAAATGCCAGGCTGTATGTAGCATAAGCTGGAATCAAGATTGCCAGGAGAAATGTCAATAATCTTCGATATGCAGATGACACCATCCTAATGGCAGAAAGCAAAGAACTGAAGAGCCTCTTGATGAAAGTTAAGAGGAGAGTGAAAAAGTTGGCTTAAAACTCAATATTCAGAAAACTAAGATCATGACATCCAGTCTTATCACTTCATGGAAAATAGATTGGGAAACAATGGAAGCAGTGACAGACTTTAATTTTTGGGCTCCAAAATTAGTGAAGATGGTGACTGCAGCCATGAAGTTAAAAGATACTTGCTCCTTAGAAGAAAAGCTATGACCAACCTAGACAGCATATTAAAAAGCTGAGACATTACTTTGCCAACAAAGGTTCGTCTAGTCAGAGCTATGGTTTTTCCAGTAGTCATGTATGGATGTGAGAGTTGGACTATAAAGAAAGCCTGAGCACAGAAAAATTGATGTTTTTGAACTGTGGTGTTGGAGAAGACTATTGAGAGTCACTTGGACTGCAAGGAGAACCAACCAGTCCATCCTAAAGGAAATATTCATTGGAAGGTCTGATGTTGAAGCTGAAACTCCAATACTTTGGCCACCTGATGCAAAGAACTGACTCACTGGAAAAGACCCTGATGCTGGGAAAGATTGAGGGCAGAAGTAGAAGGGGACGACAGAGGATGAGATGGTTGGATGGCATCACTGATTCAATGGACATGAGTTTGAGTGAACTCTGGGAGTTGGTGATGGACAGGGAAGCTTGGCGTGCTGCAGTCCATGGGGTCACAAAGAGTCAGACACAAGTGAGTGACTGAACTGATTGATGGATTAAGATACTTTCTCGATGCTGTACATGTTGACCATTGTTGACTAACATTTAGAAGCATTAAGCCAGTGTGACTTTTGTTTCTTAGTCAGATTTCTTAGTTTTTTGTCTATTACTTATAGTCCACGTTCTCTTATTTTTCAATCAAAAACATTTTCCTGGATTGTCACTGTTGTTGTTCAGTCACTAAGTTGTGTCTGACTCTTTGTGACCCCATGATCAGCAGCATACCGGGCTTTCCTGTCCTTCACTATTTCCCAGAGCTTGCTCAAACTCATGTCCACTGAGTCAGTGATGCCATCCAAGCAACACATCCTCTGTCACCCCCTTCTTCCCTTGTCCTCAATTTTTCCTATCATAAGCATTGTCATTAGTTTCTGTATTTATTTTACCTAAACAATGGTGAACGTTTTTGATACATGCAGCTTGGTCTGTTTTATCTCTGAGATGTTTTCTTCAGCTATGTTTTAAATATTTATTCTGTTTAGGTGTTTGGCTTCTTAAGACTATAAATAAGTAATTTTAGGTTAGATTTCTATTTTGTTTTCTTCCCATGGACAATATACCTTATTAGTGTTTTAACTCATCTTCTATCCTCCATCTTCTGGTTGAACTCCTCATGTTCATATTCCACATCACTTTATTTTTTTCCCCATGTCAGTATTGTTATTTATTACCTCCAAAGCAATTTTTAATATTGATATTGTATTTTTGTATCCTTGAAAATTTGTATTATAATCCTTGAAGCTTGTCTTATTTTCATCTCAGTCCTTGCATCTCAGCTCTGGTGTTCCTAACGTAACTGTTAGTAGTATTATGTTAGTAATGCTCTTACTCCTGCTTAGTCTCTGTTTGGTTGCTATTAACATCTTTGTCATAGATCCCCACTCCTGAGATGGAATGGAGAGTGGCTGTTATTGTTAGACAGTACCCAAATTTTCCAATGTCTTCTGGCATTTACTGCTATACCCTTACTGACCAGATGGAATCCTTTGCTGTCCATATGAAAGTTCTTGGGTACTTTGAAGCAGTACAGCTGGTGAAACTTTTCCACTCCCATTATGACTTGTTCCCAGGTTTCTGTCTCTTCCCTCATCTATGGAGACTGTGCATCCAAAAGTGTAACATGCCAATTCTAGCAAATCTCCATGCCATTCATTGGCAAATAGAGTATCTAAATAGCTATGGGAAGGTAGGCAATAATGGGTTATGAGTGAGTACAAGGGTAAACCAAATCTTCATGCAGTGTTAAGTAGGTGAGCCAATTATCTCTTTAGATAGCTGCCAAATACATCTATTTTAAAATGAAATTCAGAGAAAATAGAATAGTTAAAATTTCTACCTACCTACCTCTTGACTAGCAAGCTCCTATGTTTCAGAGAATGTGCAAGCCAAATTTGTGTTTTTTAATAAACTCTGGTATTTTTGTTAAAATAGAAGTTCCTTTTAGATTTTAGCATTCTGGTTTCTTTTTCTTTTTTTAAAAACAAATTCACAGTGAATGCTGGGAAATTCAGAGTCAGAGATTGGCAATTTGACAGCTTCCTATACATCAAAGGGAAAGTATTAATTATTCAAGTAATTCTGCATATGTTTAAAAAATAACTGATGATCTACATTAAAAATAAATTGGTCTGAGAACAGTATTTTAAAAAGTTCCTTCAAATCAAATATTTCTTCTCTACTTATATATTTGAAACATGACCAAATTATGTTTTTTGGTACTGTAACAATAGATATTCAAAGTTGTAGAAAAAATTATTTGTGAAAATCTGTGAAAGGTCAAATTCACTGTTTGGTTAAAATTATACAAGTGTTTAAGAATATTAGTAACTTGTATTTTCATAGTAATAGTTATGGTCATATCATTCACATAGATATATAAATATATAGATTTGGAGGGATATATATTATAGACATATATATATTATATCTATATCATACCCTCTATGAATTTCACAACCATGAGCATTTTACAATTCAGTTCAATTTGTCAAAGATACTGAGCAGAGACTTCCCTCATGGATCAGTGGTTAAGGCTAAACACTTCCAGTGTGGCTGGTATAGGTTAGATCTCTGGTCAGGGAACTAAGATCCTGCATACCACACTAAGTAGCTAAGAAACAAAAATAAATTAATTAATAGAAAAAGTCACAAACTGGAATCAAGATTGTTAGAAGAAATATCAACAATCTTAGAAATGCAGATGATACCACTCTAATGAAGGAAAGTGAAGAGGAACTAGAGCCTCTTGATGAGAGTGAAAGAAGAGAGTGAAAAACCTGGCTTAAAATTCAACATTCAAAAAATGAAAATCATAGCATCTTGTTCCAAAACTTCATGGCAAATAGGTGGGGATAAATGTAAACAGTAACAGACTATTTTCTTGGGCTCCAAAATCACTGCAGACAGTTACTGCAACCATGAAATTGAAAGACACTTGCTCCTTGGAAGGAAAGCTATGACAAACATAGGCAACATATTAAAAAGCAGAGACATCAATTGGCTGGCTAAGGTCTATATAGTCAGAGCTATGGTTTTTCCAGTACTCATGTATGGATGTGACAGTTGGACCCTAAAGAAGACTGAGTGCTGAAGAATTGATGCTTTCTAATTGTGGTGCTGGATAAGAATCTTAAGAGTCCCTTGGACAGCAAGGAGATCAAACCAGTCGATCCTAAAGGAAATCAACCCTGATTATTCATGAAAAGGACTGTTGCTGAAGCTGAAGCTCCAATACTTTGGCCACCTGATGTAAAGAGGAGAAAGGGATGACAGAGGATGAAATGGTTGAATGGCATCGCTGACTCAATGGACTGGAGTTTGAGCAAACTCAGGGAGATAGTGAAGAGAAGGAAGCTGATATGAAGGACAGGAAGCTACAGGTCATGGGGTTGCAGAGTTGGATGTAAGTTAGCAATTGAACAATAGCAACAACATTGAGCAATTATTTGATATATTCTAGGTGAAATTAAGATTGCTGGGAGAAATATCAATAACCTCAGATATGCAGATGACACCATCCTTATGGCAGAAAGTGAAGAGGAACTAAAAAGCCTCTTGATGAAAGTGAAAGTGGAGAGTGAAAAAGTTGGCTTAAAGCTCAACATTCAGAAAACGAAGATCATGGCATCCAGTCTCATCATTTCATGGGAAATAGATGGGGAAACAGTGTCAGACTTTATTAATTAATTAATTTATGTATTTATTTTTGGCTCCAAAATCACTGCAGATGGTGATTGCAGCCATGAAATTAAAAGACACTTACTCCTTGGAAGAAAAGTTATGACCAACCAAGATAGCATATTCAAAAGCAGAGACATTACTTTGCCGACTAAGATCCGTCTAGTCAAGGCTATGGTTTTTCCAGTAGTCATGTATGGATGTGAGAGTTGGACTGTGAAGAAGGCTGAGTGCCGAAGAATTGATGCTTTTGAAGTGTGGTGTTGGAGAAGACTCTTAAGAGTCCCTTGGATTGCAAGGAGATCCAACCAGTCCATTCTGAAGGAGATCAGCCCTGGGATTACTTTGGAAGGAATGACGCTAAAGCTGAAACTCCAGTACTTTGGCCACCTCATGCGAAGAGTTGACTCACTGGAAAAGACCCTGATGCTGGGAGGGATTGAGGGCAGGAGGAGAAGGGGCCGACAGAGGATGAGATGGCTTGATGGCACCACTGACTCGATGGACGTGAGTCTGAGTGAACTCCAGGAGTTGGTGATGGACAGGGAGGCCTGCCATGCTGCAATTCATGGGGTCTAAAGAGTTGGACACGACTGAGTGACTGAACTGAACTGAACTGAGGTGCTCTGAGAGAGAAAAAGATGAGTAAGATAAGAAACTAGATGTTTTCCCTCTTTTACTATTAAGAGAATTGATAAATATTATTATACCCTTCATTCACTACCAGGGTCCAGCCCTGGTTGGATCCAGGGTATCCTCAGGGGAACGGCGTCAGCAACCTAGACGAATGATTTATTTAGAGATATAGAAAGAGGTAAAGAAGGAATATAGCAGTTAGGAAAATATAAGAGAGAAAGAGGCTGATATTCCTTGGTTTACCCAGAAAGCCAATAAAGTCTCAGACAAGAGACTTGCTCTGCCCACACAGGCCACAGGCATCCACTTGAATAGCAGAGGGTGCCCCTCCTTGGGCTGCCTCTCACGTGGGTCTTAGAAGCCCGGGCAGGAAAGCGAACTCAGAGGGCCTCTATGCCCCAGGGAGTCAGCTTGAAAAGAAGATAAAGAAAGAAACAAAGAAAGACATGGGGGAGCCAAACAATGATGAGGCAATGCCCAAACTTTATTTTCCAGGGAAGCTTATATACCTTGAGTTGTACATTGAAAATAATGGAAGATGCATAGTCATGCAGGGTCAGCAGTCCTGACCCTTATTGGGACCAGGTGTTCTCCCTGCATTCCTTCCGATATACAAAGATCTTGGGTGATTTACATCATCTTCTGGCCAGGGGGCCTTTCTAATAATGATTAGTCAGCCAGAAAACTCATTTTATCCAAAGGTGATTTTTCTAAAGTCAGTTGCCACCCTCTGAAAGCACTAGATAAGGTTGCATTCCTATAGGGTAAAGGTGAAGTGGGCTATAGCATGGGAGCAATTTATTAACTCAAGGTCTAATGTGGTTAAATCAAAGGCTACTAATTATTTTCCTTAAAGACATAATGGGTAAGGAATATGGAAACTTTAGCAGCAAATATTGGGTCAACAATGAAACCCTCCACCAGTGCTATTCTAATAATTTCTTAACTCCCTGAAAGGCTCTATATTTTTAGAATGTTTCAGGCTTCCCGTGCCTCTCATGGTTGGGAGGCTGTAAACAATCACTCGCGTAGCTGCAGGAGTCTGAACAAACCTGTCAGGCAGGCTAGAAAGTCATCAGAGGGGTTTGGATTGGAACACTCTATTATGCCCAGGAGACTTATTAACCAGAGCTCTAAGTTGAATTTCTTTAGAGAAAGGTGATCAGGAATGGCCCCCCGTTAACGTCAGAGGTGTTGGTGAGAGGCATGATATAGTAAAACAGATTCTGGTTTTGGGGTAGATGCTTGAGAAGGTTCAGGGGGGTCCCTCGAGGGCTGATCTTGCCTTTGCCCATCAGGTCTCTTCCTCATGACCTTTGCCACGGGTGGGATCTCCCGTGATGGCTCCCGGCAATTCACTGAATTATTTATTCATAAATATCTGATGTCTATCATGTGCCAGTAATGTGCTAGAGCCTGGATTTACTATAGGAAGAATAAATAGTCATCATCATTGTATGTGAGGAATGAACTGGAAGGAGGAAAAGGCAAATATTGAGAGTCATTTGAGAGGAGCCACTAATAAAATGATACATCAAAGATGCAAAAATCCTGAGGAAGAGACAATCTGTCACTTGAGGAAAAGCTTAAGGTGGCCAAGAGTCAAATACAACATAATGATTAAGGAATGGAGAGTATCATAATAGGTGAAGTTGAAGAATCTGGCAGCAGTCAAACCATACGTGGCCATCTAATTAGAGGAAGGATGCTGGCAATCTTTTTAAAGTGTAACAGGGAAACACTAAAAAAATTTTAAGCAAGTAATGCTGCAGAAAGTCATAATTTAAAATAATTATGGTTAGTGTATCTCCATTAACTGGATTAAAAGACAAAATGGAAGTTTCAGGGAAAATTGGAAACTAAAAAACAGCCATAGTATATTCTAGAACTGAAAAATACAGGAATTAAAATGAAGACCAATAGAAATGCTCACCAACAAATTAGACAATGTTGAAAAGGGGAATAGAATAGGAACAAAGGATAGGTCAGGACAAAATATCCAGATGGAAGCAAAGAGATAAAAAGATGAAAAATAGAGAAGAGGGCTTATAGTTCATATAGGATATATGCGTGGTCTAGAAGAGGGAAGAACAGTCTTAGGAAAGAAGCAATATTTAAAAAGACGATGGCAAAGAATTTTCTAAAAGCAATTAAAGATATCAAATCATGAATACTAGAGCATCAAATCCCTCTGAATATGGATAATATTACACCCAGACACATTACTCTGAATCTGCTAAAAATAAAAGATAAAGAGAAAATCTATAAAGTGGTCAAATCTGGCAGTAATGAATCATATTACCCATAAGAATGCAATAAAGCTGACAGCTGATTTATTAATAGAACACAAATGGGGTCAATAATAACTTAATGATATCTTTATTTAACCTAAAATTCAATAATCAGTGAAAATGCCTTCCAAATGAGGGAGGAAAAAAAAGACATATTCAAAATTGAAAACTCAATAATATTCCTCAGCAGAAGACCCACACCAAATAAATGATCTACTAAATGACATTATTTAAGTAAAATAAAAAGGACACCAGAAGGAAGTTCAGAGATATAATGAAAACTGAGTAAAGAGTAACGAAAAGGGTAAATTAATAGGTATATCCATAATTAAGAAAGGCTGAATATCTAAATGCTGGAAAAATATTAACCATAGTGATTTCAATATATCAAACATATATGGTATTAATATAATCACTAGAGGACCTACTCTTAAGATTCTTTATATGTAAAACTAGCAAACCAATAGAAGGAAAGCATGGAATAATAAAAAGTTCTTAATCTATCCAAAAGCAGACAAAAAAAGGAAAGGAATGAAAAAGAAAACATGAGTTAATTAGAAAGCAAATAGTAAAATGACAAATTTTAAAATCCAAAGAAATAGTAATAATAATAAGGTTATAATATTGGAATGAAAGAAATCCAACTGTATGTTGGTTCTATGGTGTGCACATGCTTGGTTGTGTCCAGTTCTTTGTGACCCTATGGACCCCATGCAGCCACCAGGCTCCTCTGTCCATGGGATTCTCCAGGCAAGAATACTGGAGTGGGTTGCCATTTCCTTCTGCAGGACTAGTTATATGAGACTATCTTACTATAAGAACACAGATTTAGGGAATAAACTGTGGTGCATACATGTAATGAAACAGTATTCAGCAAAAAAAGGAATGAACTATTGATAAAAGCAATAACAGGATGAATCTCAAAATGTATTCTATGTGAAAGAAGCTGGGCCAAAAGAAGTACACTATTTTACTTATTAAAAATTCTAGAAAATACATTGAATCTGTATTAACAGAAACTAGAGCAGTGCTGGTATGAGGTGGAGGAAGAGGGAAAAAATGGATAATAAAGGATTATGAGTAAACTTGTAGAAATAAGGGAAATGGTTATCTTAAATTTGGCAGTTGTTTCTCAGATGTATACATATACTGAAACTGATCCAATTTTGCATTTTAAATATAAATAGCTTAGTGTATTTCAATCATTATTTCATTGAAGTTGTAATAAAAAATAATATAACAAACAAATATGCAATAGAAAAATTGACAAAAGCAAAATGCCCTTTCTTAGAGAAACTGATGCAGATTATAAATGCTTGGCAGAGACGGTGAAGAAAAAATATATGAGAAGATGGTACAAATTTGTAATATGAGGAATAAAATACAGTTCATCACTTAAGATCCTACCTATATTTAAATTTTAATAAAAATACATTAGGAGCTACTTTATAAAAGTACATTAAGTCTTAGATAAATTTATAAAAATCTAACTAAACCTCTCATGGAAAGAAACAGAATATATTGCACACACACCTGACTTTAGCAGTGGAATTTCTAAATATTTATGAGCAAAATAGCAGCACACTTAAGCAGGTATTTTCAGATAACGGTATAAATATGCTCTAACTGACTTCTGAGAGCATCATAACTTATATCAAAGCATTTAAACATGGCAATATATTTTTTAAATGATAATATATTATGACCAGCTTGTTTCAATTCCAGGAGTTAAATGTTGCTTTAACATTAAACCAATGTAATTACTCAATAAAAGAAAAAGTTCCTCATTCATTTACTACATAAGTCTTGGTAAACTAAAGAATATCTACACAAAATAGTTCAGAAAGGGTAGTACTTAATTATGAAAAAAAATGAATGTATTCTCTCATGAAAATAAAAATAATATGTGCATTATCTGCTATTATCCCACCTGGCTAGTATTATCCTGGAGGCTCATGCCAGTGAAACTAAAAAATAGAAAAATATAAAATATGAAAGAGTTTTTTAGGGATAAATGAATTATTACTTTCAGACATCATTATGTTCATATTAGAAAACCCAAAGTTGCTGCAGATGAATTATTTAATTAATAAATAATTTCACTAAGATTTCTGAATTCAAGTGAGAGAGGAAAATACTTGACTCCCTATCTCACCTCATATATGAAAGTCAGTTCTTAGTGGATTGTAGATATGAAAATGAAAGGTAGAACAGTCAGTCTTCAGGAAGATAACATGGGAGAATATCTTAATCACTGTAGTACAGGCAAACTTTTCTTAAATTGGACTCATAAAATAAACAATGGACTGACAAATTAAAATTTAAATTACATTGAAATTAAAGAATAAAATGTCCTAAAAAGGATATCAGTGAGAGGGAGAAAAGGCACAGCACTAAATAGAACAAGATAATTACAGAACAAAGGAACTCATAAAGGGCTTATATCCAGAATATATTTTTAAAAGATACCAAAAAAAAAAAAAAAGACTGACTTCCCAATGGTTAAGACCTTGCCTTCTGACAGAGGAGGTGCAATTTCAATCCCTGGTCAGGGAATTGAGATCCCACATGCCTCACAGCCAAAAAACATAAAAAACAGAAGCAATATTGCAACAAATTCAATAAAGGCTTTAAAAAAATTCCACATAAAAGTCTAAAGTAAAAGACAGTCTCTCCTCAAAATAGATAAATCATACAAACAGACCCTCTATAATTGATATATGATATACACAAATGGTCAATAAGTATATGCAAAGTTGCTCAATATCATTAGTAATTTAGTTTTAAAAAATAATGCTTCTACAAGCTTATAAACTAGCTTAAGTTCTAAAGTTCTACAATACCAAGTGTTAGCAAAGAAGGAGAACAACTGGAATTCTCAGATACTGTGAAAGGAAGCATAAATTGGTGCTGCCACTTTGAAAAACTGTCCATAAAGTGAATATATTCCTACCATTTGACCCAGCTACAAGAGAAATGTATGTGCACAAACGTTTAAAGCAGTGTACATAATGTTTAAAGCAATATTATTTAATATTATTCCAAACTGAGACCAATCCAAATGACTTCCAACTGCAGCATGGCAAAAGTATTCTTGAAGAGTCTTCTAAGAAGCTAATAATGTTCTATTTCTTGACTTGGACTGTGGTTACTCATTTATGTTTCTTTTTTAATAATTTTTCTAATACCTTTTTGCATGAATTAATATTACAATTAAAAATATTTTAATTGGAGAAGCAATTGCATTAATCCCTCTGCAGGGCACCAAAGGCTTGGGCTAATTTGCCATCGGTTGAGATGAAAATAAATGAATGGATTTATACTATAATTTAGAAATAAAGTAATAGAAGCTACAGGAAATAAAGATGGATTGCATGTGGGAGAGGAATAGTAATGAGGATTTTTTTTTTAAGTTAGCTTTAATAGTATTGACTATAACATGGTTTACTAGTAACTATTTACAGATCAGGTCAGATAAAAAAACAATTTTACCATTCTGTCAGCAGTTATTTTTCATTTCTTAATTGAGTTAAAATTTGAGAGCTTCTAAATATTCTTTTTTTTCATTTTAGTGCTTTTTAAATTTTATTTGAATGTTATTCTCCTGCGTAGGGTAAAATTGGAGAGGAGATAGCAAAATTTAATTAGAGAAGCTCCCCACCAACACCATCGCCAGCAGTTCACACTAGAACTCAAATGAAAGTGCCAGATATTACACAGAAAATCAAGGAAATTTTCAAATGAGTCTTCAGATTCAAAAGTACTAGAGTGACTAACACACAGACACACTATAGCACTGGGGGCTGCTAATTCTCAATTGAAAATCAAAAAACAGAAAAATTAGATTAAAATGAACACAAGCTTAAAAAAAATGTTTTCCATTGAAAATAAAGTGGTTAATATTTTCCAATTGTGGCTGATATTTACAAATGCAGGTGAAATTTAAAACTAAATGAATCTTCATCAATCATTTTTGAAATAGGTTACCAGCCAATGAAATAGAAATAAAATATATCATTTTTAGTTTAAAAATTGCTTTAAAATATATGTACTTTTAATATAGAAAATTATAACAACTGAAGAAAGTAAAATATTTTAATACTAATTTCTTAGTTTATTTGAAAATGTTGTTATAAACCTGTCCAGCTCTCTGTGACCCTGTGGACTGCAGCCTGTCAGGTTCCTCTGTCCATGGAGTTCTCCATGCAAGAATACTGGAGTGGGTTGACATTTCCTTCTCCACAGTGCTGTAGAAGACTATGTAAATTATTTCCTGACAGGCCTTGGTAGCACATATGCTTCTTTTAAGAATAACTAAGAAGGAATTTGCTTATTAGTATACTATATTTCCTTGTGCCCAAGTCTTTCAGGAACAGTTATAAACTGTTATAAACTTTTTAATATAATTACATGCACAAACCAGTTTGCTTATATTGTTACAAGTTTAAGTAATGTTTTGATTGAGATTCACTTTCAATTCAAATTGGTTATACTAATGGGTACCTACCATGTAAGAAATCATGCTACAAAAATGTTTTGCATGTTAGAACAATTAACAGACTCAAAGCAACTCTAAGAAACTAATATGATTTTCATTTTTGGCAATGTGGAATCTGAGGTCTTGTCTAGCTAAATAACTTGACAAGGATATAACAGTTATAAACAGTCAAAGCAAGAACTAGAACCACATTTTCTGATATACTATGGTTTTCTAAAATTGTAGCAAATAACTAAAATTTTAATATTTTGATGAAACTAGATGCAGATATACTGTTGAGCATTTTTGTAAACTGTAACTCTCCATCTTTAGCACTTTTGGATGTATACAACTGGTGTTAATAAATTGAGATGAATAAACATAGTCCTAGGATGAGCTTAGTATATTAAGACAAGCCAAATGCCAGAACAGTAGATGCAGTTTTTCTTTTCCATGATTCTTTTTTGTATTATATGATTTTACTGAACAAAATATTGCAAATTATTTTGAAATATTTGTTTATATATAGTACGGGCAAATTATTATTTAAATCCTTTAAAAGGGCCTCACTTCATTTATTTACACTGAGGTTTAATCATTATCTATTCTTGAATACTCAGTTTAATTCATTTAAAATCATATTTCCTGAAAGAAACCATATGTCAAGCACTCTGTGAGACACTTCTGAATGTACAAAAAAAAGTAAAACAGGTCCTACACAAGAATGTATTCTGGGGTCACATACAGATTAAGACACCATGAAGTTTAGCAAAGAACAGCTGGTAGAGGAAGAGAGATCTAATCAGATATATCATAAGTCATGAAATCCTAAGATATATTGGACCTCCAGCCCAGCTGGAGTGGAGAGATACTGCTGAGCTCTTTTTATGTTGAAGTAAGAATCCCTCAGAAGAAATGGAGTAGCCATCATGGTCAACAGAAGAGTCTGAAATGCAGTACTTCGATGCAATCTCAAAAACGACAGAATGATCTCTGTTCGTTTCCAAGCCAAACCATTCAATATCATAGTAATCCATGTCTATGGCCCAACCAGTAATGCTGAAGAAGCTGAAGTTGAATGGTTCTATGAAGACCTACAAGACCTTTTAGAACTAACACCCAAAAAAGACGTCCTTTTCATTATAGGGGACTGGAATGCAAAAGTGGGAAGTCAAGAAACACCTGGAGTAACAGGCAAATTTGGCCTTGGAATACGGAATGAAGCAGGGCAAAGACTAATAGAGTTTTGCCAAGAAAATGCACTGGTCATAGCAAACACCCTCTTCCAACAACACAAGAGAAGACTCTACACATGGACATCACCAGATGGTCAACACCGAAATCAAATTGAGTATATTCTTTGCAGCCAAAGATGGAGAAGCTCTATACAGTCACAAAAACAAGACCAGGAGCAGACTGTGGCTCAGTTCATGAACTCCTTATTACCAAATTCAGACTCAAATTGAAGAAAGCAGGGAAAACCGCTAGAAAATTCAGGTATGACCTAAATCAAATCCCTTATGATTATACAGTGGAAGTGAGAAATAGATTTAAGGGCCTAGATCTGATAGATAGAGTGCCTCATGGACTATGGAATGAGGTCTGTGACATTGTACAGGAGACAGGGATCAAGATCATCCTCATGGAAAAGAAATGCAAAAAAGCAAAATGGCTGTCTGGGGAAGGCTTACAAACAGCTGTGGAAAAAAAGAGAAGCGAAAAGCCAACGAGTAAAGGAAAGATATAAGCATCTGAATACAGAGTTCCAAAGAATAGCAAGCAGACATAAGAAAGCCTTCTTCAGCGATCAATGCAAAGAGATAGAGGGAAACAACAGAATGGGAAAGACTAGAGATCTCTTCAAGAAAATTAGAGATACCAAGGGAACATTTCATGCAAAGATGGACTCGATAAAGGACAGAAATGGGCTGGAACTAACAGAAGCAGAAGATATTAAGAAGAGATGGCAAGAATACACAGAAGAACTGTACAAAAAGGATCTTCATGACTCGGATAATCGTGATGGTGTGATCCCTCATCTAGAGCCAGACATCCTGGAATGTGAAGTCAAGTGGGCCTTAGAAAGCATCACTAGGAACAAAGCTAGTGGAGGTGATGGAATTCCAGTAGAGTTATTTCAAATCCTGAAAGATGATGCTGTGAAAGTGCTGCCCTCAATATGCCAACAAATTTGGATAACTCAGCAGTGGCCAGGACTGGAAAAGGTCAGTTTTCATTCCAATCCCAAAGAAAGTCAATGCCAAAGAATGCTCAAACTACCACACAATTGCACGCTAGTAAAGTGAAAGTGAAGTCACTCAGTCGTGTCCAACTCTTTGTGACCCCGTGGACTGCAGCCCACCAGGCTCCTCCGTCCATGGGATTTTCCAGGCAAGAGTACTGGAGTGGGTTGCCATTTCCTTCAAGTAATGCTCAAAATTCTCCAAGCCAGGCTTCAGTAGTACATGCACCATGAACTTCCTGATGTTCAAGCTGGTTTTAGAAAAGGCAGAGGAACCAGAGATCAAATTGTGAACATCTGCTGGATCATCGAAAAAGCAAGAGAGTTCCAGAAAAACATCTATTTCTGCTTTATTGACTATGCCAAAGTCTTTGACTGTGTGGATCACAATAAACTGTGGAAACTTCTGAGAGAGATGGGAATACCAGACCACCTAACCTGCCTCTTGAGAAATCTGTATGCAGGCCAGGAAGCAACAGTTAGAACTGGACATGGAACAACAGACTGGTTCCAAATAGGAAAAGGAGTGCGTCAAGGCTGTATATTGTCAACCTGCTTATTTAACTTATATGCAGAGTACATCATGAGAAACACTGGGCTGGAAGAAACAGAAGCTGGAATCAAGATTGTCGGGAGAAATATCAATAACCTCAGATATGCAGATGACACCACCCTTATGGCAGAAAGTGAAGAGGAACTAAAAAGCCTCTTGATGAAAGTAAAAGAGAAGAGTGAAAAAGTTGGCTTAAAGCTCAACATTCAGAAAACGAAGATCATGGCATCCAGTCCCATCACTTCATGGGAAATAGGTGGGGAAACAGTGCCAGACTTTATTTTTGGGGGCTCCAAAATCACTGCAGATGGTGACTGCAGCCATGAAATTAAAAGATGCTTACTCCTTGGAAGAAAAGTTATGACCAACCTAGATAGCATATTCAAAAGCAGAGACATTACTTTCCGACTAAGGTCCGTCTAGTCAAGGCTATGGTTTTTCCAGTGGTCATGTATGGATGTGAGAGTTGGACTGTGAAGAAGGCTGAGTGCCGAAGAATTGATGCTTTTGAACTGTGGTGTTGGAGAAGACTCTTGAGAGTCCCTTGGACTGCAAAGAGATCCAACCTGTCCATTCGAACGAGATCAGCCCTGGGATTTCTTTGAAAGGAATGATGCTGAAGCTGAAACTCCAGTACTTTGGCCACCTCATGCGAAGAGTTGACTCATTCGAGAAGACTCTGATGCTGGGAGGGATTGGGGGTAGGAGGAGAAGGGGACGACAGAGGATGAGATGACTGGATGGCATCACTGACTCGATGGATGCGAGTCTGAGTGAACTCTGGGAGTTGGTAATGGACAGGAAGGCTGGCGTGCTGCGATTCATGGGGTCGCAAAGAGTTGGACTCGACTGAGCGACTGAATTGAACTGAAAATCCTAGAAGGCCATCCTTAAAGTAAAGACTACACATTATTGGTAAGATTAAGGAAAAATGCAAAACAGATCAATTCTAATAAGTATAAAATAAGCTTGACAAAATTTTTAAAAATCTGCTGGTAAACTAACTTCAAGTCAAATAAAATTCAAAACACTTAAGAATAGTAAATAATCAGGACTCTCTCAAAAATAAAATAGAGTTTAAAATTAGCACACGCAGAAAAAGAAGCAGGAAATAGTGCCTTGTAACCAAAATAAAAAGCGGTTAACAGGAAAATAAACAAGTAAGCAAAGCCACAGCTTAGAATGAACAGAGACTGTCTATAAATATCTACTACAGAATATTCTACCCAAAACCAGAAGAACACACATCTGATTTCAAGTGCAGATGAAACATTCTCTAAGATAGATCCCATGCTAAGTCACAAAACAAGTCACAACTAATTTAAGAAGATTGAAATTTTATCAAGCATCTTTTCCAACTACAACAATATGAAACTAGAAACCCATTACAGGAAGAAAGCTGGAAAAAACAACACGTGGAGACTAAACAACATGATACTAGAAAGCCAATGCATCAATAAAGAAATAAAGAATAACTTGAGATGAATTAATACACAAACACAGTTTTCCAAAATATGGGATCCATCGAAAGCAATTCTAAGAGGCAAGTTTATATAATCAAGCTTCCCTTAGATAACAAGGAAAATCTCAAATAAGCAACCTAACTACACCTAAAGGAATTAGAAAAATAAGAAGAAACAAAGCCAGGTTTTAGAAGAAGGAAGGAAATAATAAAATCAGAGCACAAAAAAATTAAATAGACTTTTAAAAGAAACAGTAGAAAAGACTAGTGAAACTCATATAATATTTTTTTAAAGATCTACAAAACTGATAAAACTTTGGCCAAATTCATCAAGGAAAGGACAAAAAAAAAAAAAAAAAAGAGGGAAGGACCAAATAAATAAAATTAGAAATGATTTTTTATTCTGATATCACAGAAATATGAACAATTCTAAGACAGTACTATGAACAATGCTAACAAATTAAACAACTTAGAAGAAATTGGTAAATTCCTGGAAACATACAATCTTTTCAGACTATATCATGAGGAAATAAAAAATTTGGATAGACTGACTACTAGTAATAAAATTGAATCATTGACCAAAAAGAACTCCCACCAAAAAAGTCCAAGACCAGACAGCTTCAAAGGGGAATTCAACCAAATATTTAAAGAGTTAATACTTGTCCTTCTCAAACTATCCCGAAATACTGAAGAGGAGGGAATCCTTCCAAACTGCTTCTATGAGGACAGCATTACCCTGATACTAAAACTGGACAAAAACACTACAATAAAAGAAAATTACAAGCCAATATCCCTGATGAACATAGATGTAAAAATCCTCAACAAAATATTAGCAAACCAAATTCAACAATACATTAAAAGGATCATAAACCATGATCAAGGTGGATTTATTGAAGGGATGCAAGAGTTGTTTAATATCCCCAAGTCAAATAACATGATATACCAAATTAACAAAACTAAGGATAAAGATCACATGGTCATTTCAATAGATGTAAAAAATCATTTGATAAAGTTTATCACATATTCATGATGAAAACTCTTAACAAAGTTGATATAACAGGAACATACTACCTCAACATAATAAAAAGTATTTATAACAAAACCCACAGTTAACATTATACTCAATGGTGGAAAAGTGAAAGCTTTACCTACAAAATCCAGAACAAAATAAGGATGCCACTTTTACCACTTTTATTCAGTATAGATTTGGGAGTCCCAGTGACAGCAATCAGATGGAAAAAATAGTGATAAAGGCTTAAATATAAGACTTGAAACTTCTAGAAGAAAACAGATGGGATGCTTTTGACATCAGTTTTAGCAATATATTTTTTTTAAATCTCTTTCCTCAAGCAAGGACAACAGAAAAATAAACAAGTGGGACTACATGAAGCAAAAAACCTTTTGTACAATGAAAGAAATCATCAATAAGGTGAAAAGCCTGCCTACTGAATGGGAAAAGATATTTGCAAATGACATGTTTGATATCATGTAAATGTCCAAAATATGTAAATAACTCATAAACTCAATATCAAAAAACAAACAATCTGGTTAAAAATGGGCAGGGGACCTGAATAGGTATTTTCCCAAAGAAGGCATACAGATGGCCAACAGGCACATGAGTGCATGCTCAACAATGTCACTAATCATCAGGAAAATGCAAGTCAAAACCACAATGAGATGTCCCTTCACACCTGCCAGAATGGCTATCATCCAAAATACAAGAAATAACAAGGGTTGGCAAGGATGTGGAGAAAAGGAAACCCTCAGGCACTGTTGCTGGGAATGTAAACTAGTGAAGCTGCTATAGCAAACAACATGGAGGTTTCTCAAAAAATAAAAATTTTATTACCATATGATCCAGCAATTTCATGCCTCGGTGTTTATCCAAAGAAATGTAAAACACTAATTTCAAAAGACATATGCACCCCAGTGTTCAAAGCAACATTATTTATATTAGCCAAGATATGGAAACAACCAAAGTGTCCATCAAGATGAATGGATAAAGCAGATGTGGTATATACATGCCATGGAATATTCCTCAGTCATATTAAGAATGATATCTTATTATTTGCAACAACATGGATGGATCTGTAGGGTATTGTGCTTAGTGAAGTTAAGTCAGGCAGAGAGAGACAAATAGTTGTGTTTTCACTGGATCTAAAAGTAAAACAAAGAAAAAATATAACAAAACAGAAACAGACTCAAGGACACAAAGAACAAATTAATAGTTGCCAGAGGGGAAGGGATATGAGTAGGGGAAATATATGTGAATGGGATTAAAGGGTACAAACTAACATTTATAAACTAAAAAAGTCACAGGCTTTATTTTATGTAATGTACATCACAGAAAATATACTCAATATTTTATAATAAATTTGTGTGGCATGTAGTCTATAAAATATCAAATCACTATGTTGTATACCTGCAACTAATATAATATTATATGTCACTTATACTTCAATTTTTAAAAAGCCTGCTATTATAAACATTTTTAATGATTTAATAGAAAAGATGGATAAACAGATATGAATTGAGCACATAAAAGAAAGCTAGAAAAGAACCACATATAAAATTCTAAAAGTGAAAAGTATAGTAGTTGAAAATTATTGAATAAATTTTTTAGCCTATAGGACACTACAGTCATAAGATCCAGTGAACTAAGTAAAACTAATAGAAATTATCCTAACCAAGAAAAAACTAAATTACTGAACTCATAGATGAAAGGACATCACTATTGACCTTAAGAAATAAAAAGCATTAAAAAGGAATACTGTGAACCACTGTATGTCTGCAAATTAGATAGCTTATATAAAATTTTAAGGAAAAAATATTAATGCTTATATATATATACCAAAATATTGAGCAACTATGAATATTTGATTGTTATTTTCTTTTTAATTTTTTATTTTGCACAATGAATATGAGTTACTTGTGTTATTAGAAATATTTAGAGGAGATTTAGCAAATGAGGCATGTTAATCTGTTCACTTTTGTGTGATTCTGTTTGTTTTGATTGGGTTGTTAAGGAAATAAAATTTGATAAGAGTACTGCCTTACAGGAGATCTCTGAGAAAAACTTTACATCCCCTTAATAATGTGTATGAAAGCTTATACGTAAGTTTCCATGTATCCATTAAGTGTTAGTCTATTTCAAGAGTTTAGTGACTCAAGGCTGTAACTCTGGACACTTTGAGACCTCTTGGCAGTCTGAATAGTCACACTTATCTAACCAGAAAGGCAGTCTTTTTCAGTGAGAACACACACACCTCATTCTTTCCTTTTTTCCTCGTTTCTAAGTTCATTTCTAAATAACTGTTATGTTTGAAATCTCAGACAAACTGATAACCCAGAATCCACCTACAGGACAGTCCCCCTCCCTAATGATTATATTAATTAGATTTGCACCTCTGATGGAAGAACAAATTCCTGACTTGAGTTTTGTATTATCTGAGCTTAGATAATATCTGTTTCAGATATAACTTGAAATATCTGAGTCATTATCTTGCTTCAAGTTCCATTTCATTGCATTTAAAAAATCACAAACCAAATTACAAAATATTGGGAAATATTTCTATCTTTGATAATAAGTCTTTACTGAAGTTTCTTAATAAACAAAATACAAGAGAGAGAATAACAAAAATACAGTTCAAAACTTCACAAAATATGCTTTATACATTTCTCTCCAAATTCCATTTCCCTTGGCAACTCCAAAATTTCTTCTTTTTTCTCTACCTTTCAAGCGTTGAGTCAAGTATACTCCATCTACTCCACCTACTCTTTGATGCCTGCCCTCCCACCTTCTCACTCTCTTCTCTTCCTCAGTGATACCTCCATGCCTTTTCCAATGTGAAGCAATTACAGCTCTCATGTTCTTTCTATGTTCTCTCTTCTCTGTCCATCAAATCAGCACAATCAAGGCTTAACACTAAGTGGTACGGGTTGAACATCAGGGAGTGGGCTTGAAAAGATTCTCTTTAGAAGGAATATGAATTCTTATGCTATTTTTTTGTATCCCTGTTACAGTTATTGATTTACATGACCTCTATCAGGCTCTCTCTCTGTCTATATATATGTGTGTGTGTGTGTGTGTGTGTGTGTGTGTATGGAACTTTATATTTCTAGGTACATAAATAGTGACGAGTTGAATTATCTTACATTCTTCCTTCTCTGGTTTTCAGGCAGTGGGAGGGCAGGTGGTTGGCTACTGTATAATTTTATTGTGTACCCATCAGCAAGTTTCCTTTTACAACCTTGCAATAATCCCAAGGAATTCGGGAGCAATGGAGCAAACATGAATTGAACCTAAATATAAAAAAGAGAAAGTATTTGTTTCATTTATTTATTTGTGTTTTAAGGATAGAGTTATTTACATTCTACTGCATTGTAATATATTCATGAATCATTAGGTTGGAAGGAAATTTAAAAGGTCATGCAGCCTACCTTTGCTCTAATTCTTATCCAAAGTAATATTATTAAATAAAAATTTGGGGAAAAGTTAAGATACTAATTGACAAGAGCATTATACTTTCAGTTGGTTTAACTCCTAATTATATAACATTTCTAGTATCAAACAGAGACCATGGTCTTCAAGTCATGTGTTAAGGAAAAACTAATGACCCTTAGAGTGATGAAGTTTAGTGATTACAGTAAAAAATGCATGTAGTGAAATAGATTAAGGTAAATTTGTATTTATTCATGATTATATTCAGAAAGATTCCTAAAATGGTAAAACCTTTGTCTGGTGTTGTGGCTTTGTTCAATTAATACTTGTTAAATGGAGCACTAGGTGCCATATGGTGAGGAGAGGTTCAACAACAGATCATAAAAGAAATTCAAATAAAGAAACTTATTACTCATGGGTCCTGGAGGAAGTACATAACATGTTTTAAGGGGCTACATGGGGAGGTCAAAGCAGCAGAGTGTGGGCAGAGAATAGGATGGGGGGCACTTGTCTTAGGGTCCATACGTGTAATGCTTTGAGGTTCCTGGCCTTAAGGTGAATTGGTCAGTTCCAACCAAAAAAGCAGGGTAATGGTAAACTCCACAGAAGTCTTACCTAAGGGTTGTACAGAGGAGGGCGATGATCACAAGGGCTGCTAGAGAAAGTCACTCAGGAACTTGCATTTGCTTGTGACTCTGATTCTGTTATGTGGGGCATGTGTTTGCATGAGGGAACTAATGTATAATGATGATAATTATTGAAATTTATTTTCTGCTGAACACCAATATAGTGTGCAAGATCAGGACAGTGATGTTCTGTGTATGCATATTTTAAATAACTGACATTTTTTGAAGTAATGTAATTAAATTATCATACTAAGACTTTTTTTTCTCTGAAGATCATTAAATATGAAGGACTAATTTGTCCATTAGATGCTTAAAAGTGTTGTAAATTATTTTTATCATAAATCTGCTAATTGTTGGACTATATATCCAGATATCCAAGCAAATGATCCAAACCATTTGGCCATATTATTGTAACATGTGTTTTGGTTTTTCATCTTGTTTTTTTCCTATTTGACATATAGACATTATAGCAGTTTTTTTCCTTCCTTAATATGATGCCTTAAACTATTGCTTCAGAATTGCCTGATATTTTTGTGACAAAATGTAAATTTTTAGACTTCTCAAAGACTTACTAACTCAGAATAATTAGAGGCTAGGAGTTTGAACTCTGTAGTTTTGAACAAGCTCCTTGGGTGAAGCTTATGTCTCTAAAGTTTAACACACTGATATTTGAAAACTACTGCTGTACTTTGTAGCCCATATTTTGTTTTTTATTTGCAGGATTTATAAATCACGTTGAGTTATTGGTAATTTTGCGTATCTTTAGTTTATTCCATTCTGGAGACTGGAAGTAGAATTTGTACTCAAGTCTCACCAATTCCTGCTTTTAAATCTGTCTCACTCACTAGTGAGTGTCTGCTATTCATATATTCAGAAGATATCAGTGTCTATTAAAACTCATTCATTGTGTTATTAAGCTTTTAGTACAAATATATTGGGCTTCCCTTGTGGCTCAGCTGGTAAAGAATCTGCCTGCAATGCGGGAAACGTGGGTTTAATCCCTGGGTTGGGAAGATACCCTGGAGAAGGGAAAGGCTGCCCACTCCAGTATTCTGGCCTGGAGAATTCCATGGAGTGTATAGTCCATGGGGTCACAAAAAGTTGGACATGACTTTTTGAGGGACTTTCACTTTCACTTTCACTGTCACAAATATATTAATAGCATCAAAGTTCAAATCATCAAGATGGTCTCTGAAATCTTAGTGGGTTTTTTTGTTTGTTTGTTTTTGTTGTTGTTGCTGTAATTTCTTCCAGCAAAATTTTTATATATCAGAAAGAAGTTGATATTTTAACAAGCTGCTTCATGTGTTTTTTTTTTGTTTGTTTGTTTGTTTTAGCAATAGAAGCAGAGTTTATCTTTAAGAATATACTGTTCTTTGGTTTTGGAAAGCATGCAGACATCTTGCAAACAGACATTTTAATAGGCTCTTTAGCTATGAAATAGTAAAGCAAAAATGCTATTCTAGAGGGAAGGAATTTGAGTCAATAAGAAAATTAGCTACTTTCTATAATAATGTGAAAGACCACCATTATTTTTAACTGGGAGAGAACTTGGCAAATTTTTAGACACCAGCGTGGTTTCAGTATTGGCTAAGGTATTTCCTTCTTAGCTAGGCAAGTTGTTTCTTGCAATAATAGAGAGAAGCAAGAACAAGGAGAAATCTAGAAAGGACGTCTCTATGGAGAATCAGGGAAAAGTATGCTACCAGATATTCCAGGTTAACATTTGCTGTGTGGCATTATGTTGTTTGGTTTTTTTTCCCTCACGTCCAAAGACTCCAGTGAAGAATTTTTAATGCCATAGCTTGATAGCAACTCTGCTTTGTGGCTCCCTGTAAGGCAGACTGCCATTATAAGAGGTGCAAGAAGTGGCCGTGTTATGTGTGTGAAGGCAGGTATCATCAAAAAGCCAGAGTCAATATAAATGGTAGAACATATAATGACTCCCTGAAAATTTCTAAAATTATGGTATTCTTTGACTCTAAGATGGTGTTATTTTAAGGTGCACTGTTATTTTACATACCCCAAAGAAAAAAAAATACTGCCAATTAAGTTATCATAAAATTTGTCTTATAATTTACATTTTAACTTTCTACTTAAGAATACTATTGATTCTGAGATATTTTTTCCAAGCCAGTGATGCTATTTTTGAAGCTGATACTTTTTATAATCTTGCTGTGGAATTCATGAGGGTTCTGTACAACAAATAGATATCATATTTATTCCTCAAATTGTCCTTACATTGAAATGGTCAGAATGTTGAAATGTACATTAGCCAGTTTTGCCATCAGGGATATCTATAAAGTCACACATGTCTTGACAATGATACCTCTTTCAAACTGTTGTCTGGCTAACAAAGACTGCAAGATTTCATTGACGGTAGGAAACATCCTACTTCAGTGATCTTAAAATGTGAACAGTTATGCTCCTCATACTTCATGAAATACAGCACTTAGAGAGATCGTTGGACTCCTAGCCTGATTATACAGGGTAGAGACTTGGGGGCTTCAGTTGAATACTAAAAGAGGAGTATCCTTCTCCTAAGGCTAAAGAATTTGAGAACATACACAATTTAATTATATTCATTGCAATTTTAAAAATTGTATCTACTAACACATGTATTTTTAAAATGTGACATATCCTTTTTTCAAAAATGATTTCATCATAAGTGAAATGTCAGCTTGTCACATTAATTATACATTACTATCTCCTTAGTCCTCTAAGGGTCCTTCACCCTTGTTATACTCTACCCTTCTGAGATAAGGAGCAGGAAGGCTTTAAGAACTTCAGCTAATATAATAATTAGAGAAAGTTGAGCTAATTAAAAATTATGCAGAGACTAAATGACTCTTATGCCTAAATTGTATGAGTTAAATGGAGGCAATAAAACTTTAAAAAATACAGTATATTCTACTATCTAATTTTCAAATCAAATTAAATACTGAAGCACATGCAAAATTGTATTATCATGTATTTATATTCTTCCCCTTAGAACCAGAAATTAAAATGTACTTCATAAATGGAGAGACGATGATGATGTACTTTATAGCCCAACTATAACACTCTGAGCACACATATTTCTTTAAGAAGTAGTGCCTTACATGATTTATTATCCAAAACATTGAGCTATTACCTTTGTCCAGTCTTGCCACCTGGAATGACAACCCACACACACATGATAACAATGACAAATACTGCTTAACTGTTGCCTGGCTGTATAATCTAATGTAGATAATCTGGATAAATTTTCTTAGGGTAATTGAGAACCAAAAATGAAAGTGTAACTTTAGGAAATCTGAATTCCAAGATGTTGACTCAAATTTTATATCCTTATTTACAGTGATGTAGCTGAATAGCATGCCAAGGTGGTAGGGTTCTTGTTCTTTCATCGCCTACACAAAGACAGTTGATTCAGAGTTTTCTTCATTTCTGGCTGCATGTTGTTTTTATATTCTCCTTCTTTCTCCTCCATCAGTGTCCTTAAAATATTAAATAATATGTACGTAAAATAAGTTTAGCATGAAGCAGTCATCAGGATTGGGTTGTATTTGTATAGAGAAAAAAAACACCAATTTCCCCTGCCTTTCTTTTTTTTCCCTATAAGTCTTCTGCTAGAGTGATTTTGCAGAAACAAATTGATAGGACTAGAAATAAAGGGTCATCAAAATTTCTGCTCAGAATCATCTCATTTAGATTATATGGGGTATTTATTCACATGTAAACTTTCATAAGCAAATTGCATTTTAAGTCTGTGTTTGAAATTATTATTATTACTATAGAATAAATTGTGAGAGGTTCAACATTAGCAATTAAGCACATTCACGGGAATGAAGTGACGATGACAAAGATATATGGACACTATTGTGTGAATAACTTTTAATAGGCCTGGAGAGATGAATTCTGAAACAAAGAAAAACATGACCCAATTTTGAAAATATTGGAAGGACTATTGAGCTGTGTTACTCTAGGCGACTGTGAGAAGGACAATAGATAGATGGGAATCTTAAAGATGTATTCAAGATCTATATAGAAGATCCTTGTTACATTGTCTCAGATTTTACTCAGTTATATTTAAGATAGTGAATTGCTTAGTCCTGGAGAGTGTTTAGGAAACTCTTAGGCCTCCTTAGAATTTTGTGACTTTCTATAGTCAAGTTTTTTCTTCTAATCAGTGATTTGGAATAGATCATGAAGACATGTGTTGAACAGAGCATAGGACAGTCAGTATCAGCATGGGAGATGGTAAGGGCTAAACAACAAACTTTTCCATCAGGGCAGCAGACCCTCATGAGCCCCCAGCTCCAAACTCAGTTCTGCCACTAATTTGCTCTGTGACCTGTACCAGCTTCTTAACATATTTTCACATTAAATAAAGGCTTTGAATTAACAATTTGTAATTTTCCCTCTATCTTATGTACACCTTCAGTACATTTTTACATAATGTTGACCCTGTTGGTATTTTTCTGTGGAATACACCACCCTTTGAGCACCAGCCCTGAGTTCATTATAGACCTTCATATAGACAATGGGTCAACACTATTGTCAACACCAGCTCTGACGAAACATTCAATACAACTTGTAGATATCAAAGAAGTGACACAATTCTGAGGAAAAAATAATGAGGAGGAGTTGGGAGTCTCCTTTAACCTAAAACGGACAACACTAGGTTTAGATAATCTAGCTAGTGGGCAGAAACTCAGATTATACCTTTTGAAATTTTATTCTATTTAAGAATTTTAAAATCATTTGCATAATGGTATTCAGATACAGATATCAGCAATATCAGTCAGCTTGCTTAATGATGGTTATAACACATGACATTTAAATGGGGAAGTATGCAGTAGCCCTTACATTTGTTTTCTGGTAATGCTTGCACTGGACTGATATAACAAAAATAGCATTTAACTGCATCTATCATTTTTAGTTCTATATTTGCTAATTAATATCTCAACATTCAAAGATTTTTTTTCCCTTGGTGTGGGCTGGTGTTGATAATGTATATGATACCTTTCTCCAGAATGACTATTAATTTGATTCAGCACTTTTCTAATAAAATGAGAAGCAATCAAAGAGGAACTTTAGCAAGGTTCTCCAAATTATACTATCTTTTTCAGGCTATTCAGATGAGCAAAAATAATATAAACGAGCATGGAAAGGACTTGTATTTCTGTCCAATAGTCTAGATGTGATTTTTCCAGCAGTCATGTATGGATGTGAGAGTTGGACTATAAAGCTGAGTGCCAAAGAATTAATGCTTTTGAACTGTGGTGTTGGAGAAGACTCTTTAGAGTCCCTTGGTCTGCAAGGAGATCAAACCAGTCAATTCTAAAGGAAATCAGTCCTCAATATTCATCGAAAGGATGGATGCTGAAGCTGAAACTCCAATAATTTGGCCACCTAATGTGAAGAACTGACTCATTTGAAAAGACCCTGGTGCTGGAAAAGATTGAAGGCAGGAGAAGGGGATGACAGAGGATGAGATGTTGGATTGCATCAGTGACTCGATGGACATGAGTTTGAGTAAGCTCTGGGAATTGGTGATGGACACGGAAGCCTGGCATGCTGCTGTCCATGGGGTCGCAAAGAGCTGGACACAACTGAACAACTGAACTGAACTCACTTGTTTGAAATTTAAGAAGGAAGGAAAGAAAGATGGAAGAAAGCAAACAAGCAATAGCATTTAGTAAATAATTGATAAATAATAAAATATAATCACTTGGTGTTCAAATGTCACTTAAGAAAACTCTGGGAGAAGGCAATGGCAACCCAATCCAGCACACTTGACTGGAAAATCCCATGGACGGAGGGGCCTGGAAGGCTGCAGTTCATGGGGTTGCTAGGAGTTGGACACGACTGAGCGACTTCATTTTCACTTTTCACTTTCATGCATTGGAGAAGGAAATGGCAACCCACTCCAGTGTTCTTGTCTGGAGAATCCCAGGGACTGGGGAACCTGGTGGGCTGCCGTCTCTGGGGTCGGACAGAATCGGACATGACTGAAGCGACTTAGCAACAGCAGCAGCAGCAAGAAAACTCTGAGAATTGGTAAAGTTACTTTTTATAAATCTTACAGTTTTGTTTGTTCATAGCATCGTTAAAGACTGAGTTTTTATAATAGATATTTTAGATTTAAAATTCATTGAATATAGGAAGTTTGAAACTAATAATTATTTAACTTTATCACTTATGAAGTCTGAATATCGTGCAAGGAAATTTTAAAAATCTAAAGTAGAAAAACAAAGGTCAACAGTATTTTTCTTTTAAAGTGACTTTCCAGTCACACTGGAAAATAATGACAAATTCAAATAATGTTATGTTGAAAATGTGTACATATAAAAATATTTACAAATGCAAAAAGAGTATTTATACACATGTACACAAATCACACAGAAAAATAGTCTTTTTTAGATATGAATATATGGTCAATATTTTATATTCATTTTCTGATAAAATAAACATAAATCTGTTTAACTCCATTTTTGTACCACAGTCAATTAAAATTTATTTCTGAAACAGTATTTATTTCTGAAAGGGTATTTCTTGAAAGTATACAACTAAATATTTGCTTCTCAGTATTTTCTAGCTGAAATCAAGACTGTAGTATAAAATTCCTCTGACTTAATCATGAATTATCATGAATCATATGAATTATCATGAATCATAATAAAGATGATATTACTTGATTTGCATTATTAGGCACCCAAAAAATAGATATTTGGATATACCAATGGCAGAAAGATTTTCAAAACTCTGTTATCATATCCCAAATGACAAAATAGGGAAATAGCACACAAAAACCAGGACTAGGGAGAGAAACTGGTTATGGAAATCCATCAAAAGGATGCAAGTATTTAAAACCAAAGAGAACAAAGAAACAAAGCCAATGGAAGAGGCTAATACCACTAGGTTCAGACAAAGCCCGTGTGTGAACCAGAAGTTGATTTTAGACATTTCCCTTCTGTCCTTCACAGAATCTTTCCTACCTTAACAGCCAGACACCCATCTTGTCAACTAATTCAGACAGATTTGGCTTCCAGTGAGAGCTTGGGCTTCACTCCCCACACCATATTCTAGGAACAAGAGCAGTTCAAGGGTCCTTAGGGTCACTCTGCTACAAGGTGAAGCTTTTCTTGAACACTGGCCTTTTTTGGATTCACCTTCTCTCTCTTCTCCCCTGCTTTAACTTTCAAAACTAGATTGATTTTCCTTTCATTTAAAAACAAAACTGTTTTGAGATTAATATATATACAATAAAATGAATATTTATATAAAATTTATTTATATACTATAAATACTATAAACTTGTTACATTTTGAGATAGATGTATACTTATGTAACTATCATCTCATTCAAAACATAGATTATTTCTATCAACCCACATACAAGGTCCCTGTGTCCTTCCCAGTTATGCTCCTGCCTCCATCACTGCATACCTTATGCCTCAGGCAACCACTGAAAAGCTTCTGGTCTCTGTAGGTTGTGTCTGGCTTCTTTCAGTTGGAAAGACTTTTTAAGATATAGTCATGTTGTTTTGTCAGAGAAGGCAATGGCAACCCACTCCAGTACTCTTGCCTGGAAAATCCCGTGGACAGAGTAGCCTGGAAGGCTGCAGTCCACGGGGTCGCTGAGGGTCAGACACAACTGAGCGACTTCACTTTCACTTTTCACTTTCCTGCATTGTAGAAGGAAATGGCAACCCACTCCAGTGTTCTTGCCTAGAAAATCCCAGGGACGGGGGAGCCTGATGGGCTGCTGTCTATGAGGTCGCACAGAGTCGGACACGACTTAAGTGACTTAGCAGTAGCAGCATGTTGTTTTGTACTGGCAGATTATTTCTTTTTGTTGCTGAGTAGTATTAATATATTAATATAAAATTATATTAATCATTATATTAATATAGAAGAGCCACTCATCTGTTGTCAATTATCACTTGCTGTAACAAGTATTGTTGAAGGTGTGAGGCAACTCTCTACCTGCTGGTGAGGCTACTTAAAGTGGGACAACCACTTTAGAAAACACTGTGACAGTATCTTTCAAGTTAAATGCATGCTTACTGCATGATCCAGCAGCTCCTTTCCTAGATATTGATCTAAAGAAGTTAAATGCCCATAAAAATATTTATACATAAGTGCTCATAGCAGATTTACTAATATATTACACACTTTAGGTAAATTGGACTAGGGCTACATCCCACCTGGGAGGGGCCTTCTGTTTTGAGAAAGCTGTGCAAGATTCATATTATCCCCAAGGAAAAGAAATCACTATCTGAGTCTGTGAGGGAAAAATAAATGAGTTTAAAACAAATAAATAGCAATCAATATAAATCAAGTCTCTCAAGTGATCTAACACAGCTATCTACATATGGGAGTTTGGGTTACAGCCTTTGCTAATAATAAAGAAGCAAAATATTCACTCTTTCCTTATCATCCTCAAAAACATAAATTTTGGTTTCATGGTCTTGGCCAAATATCTTGGTCGTCTCATTCTATCTATGAAAAGCCTCTCTCTTTTGCCTTCTAATAATCTGGTTTTTGTTTTTAAATCATGGATTTCCTAAAGTAGTAAAGTACAGTAGCACTTTGATAGATAAATAGAAAACTACTGTTGGATAGGTGGAAACTTGAGAAACCCTTCAAATCAAAGTGTGTGTGAAAATACCTACTTGCATAAGGAGAACAACTATGAATCCCACTAGCTGGCACACTCTTAAGAATAAAATAGACATCTGTAATCCCTGAATCATCAATATTAATGTGGCTCATAGGCAACCTGAATATAAAAAATTACTAGATCATACTGGAAATCCTACTTGCTGCTCCACACTTGTTCTATTCTATCTGGTTATCAAACCTGGTCATTCATTGAAGGGGAAGGGAAGCATTTAATTGCATTTATTGAGGACCTGAAGAAATAGACATTATGTTGACATCTGGTCACTTTTCTCATAAAAATTTATTATAGAGGAAAATTGTCTCCTTTAGTGAGTCAGTCAGCTTGACAGAACTTCTTTCTCTACATCATAAGTAATAGTCAATCATTTTGAAAATTATACTTTTTCAGCAATTATTTCTATTCCACAAAATGATTAACATAGATTAAAACAGTAAGGAAACACAGCTAAAGAAGGGGAATCCTACTAGTCTCAGACCTATTTCTAAGAATAAAAAGCAGGTTATTCAGGAAACTTAATTTAGTAAATCACCTTCCCTTACCTTCATTCTGGTTTTTTAACCTGTAGAAACAAATTCTTCCAGAGTTTTTGTTTGTTTGCTTGCTTGCTTCTCATCCACCCCTGGTCTCTATTTTCCTTTGCACCTTTGCTTCCCTTTATTCCTTTTCATCATTATCTTCATGCTAAAATGGCCTGTATCTATTGATTAAAGTGAGAAACAAATGAAACAGAAGTCTTTGTGAATGTCTTCAGATGGGCAAATATAAACAGGAAGTTTGGCCCACAGCTTCTTCTTCTAACCTAGACAGCTTAAAGAAATGGAAACAGCAGGATTGTTTCAAGCTTAACTAGGTAAGAAGACCAATGGAAGCAATGCTCTCTGTACCACCTCAAGCATATCTTCTCTCACTAAGGGCTTAACTGTAACTTTCCCCAGTCTAGCCATAATTGGCTTTATCCCCCAAATCCTGGTGGCTCAGATGATAAAGAATCCACCTGCAATTCCAGAGACCCCAGTTCTATTCCTAGGTCAGGAAGATCCGCTGGAGAAGGGATAGACTAGAGACTCAAGAGATGTGGTTTCTATCCGTGGGTTGGGAAGATCCTATGGAGAAGGAAATGGCAACTCACTCCAGTATTCTTGCCTGGAAGAGAGGAGCCTGGCGAGCTACAGTCCATGGGGTTGCAAAGAGTGTTCAGACATGACTGAGCATGCACACACACACACCTAAACACTTTCCTCTTCATGATATTTTATCTAAGTCACTTGTTTTTGTTATAGTCACTAAGTCCTGTCTCACTCATTTTGTGACCCCATGGACTGTAGCCTGCCATGCTCCTCTGTCTATGGGATTTCCTAGGCAAGAATACTGGAGAGGGTTACCATTTTCTTCTCCTGGGGAACTTCCCTATCCAGGAATTGACCCCATATCTCCTGCACTGATAGATGGATTCTTTACCACTGAGCCACCAAGGAAACCCATCTAAACCAGTAACTATTTCTAATAGGACTGGAAAGCATTTGAAAAGTGAACTAACGGATTATGTTTTAGTTTGTTAGTAGGAAACAAGATTCCTGTTTGTGTTAACTTTTTAACCTGGATAATTTCAGTAGAGATGGGAAACACATAATATAACTTTATAAAAGTTTTCTGTGACTCTATGATCAATAAAACTATTTTCCTTGGGCATATATTACAAGAGTTATTTGCATTAATACTGTCAGGTTTTTAAGGCACAATCTGAGGAAATTACAGTGTCTCCAAGAGATTTTGGAAGTCTTTTTTTTTAATTTAAATTTATTTATTTTAATTGGAGGTTAATTACTTTACACTATTGTATTGGTTTTGCCATACATCAACATGAATCTGCCACGGGTGTACACGTGTTCCCCATCCTGAACCCTTCTCCCACCTTCCTCCCTGTACCATCCTTCTGGGTCATCCCAGTGCACCAGCCCCAGGCATCCTGTATCCTGCATCGAACCTGGACTGGTGATTCCTTTCTTATATGATATTATACACGTTTCAATATCATTCTCCCAAATCATCCCACCCTCTCCCTCTCCCACAGAGTCCAAAAGACTGTTCTATACATCTGTGTCTCTTTTGCTGTCTCGCATACAGGGTTATCGTTACCATCTTTCTAAATTCCGTATATATGCGTTAGTATACTGTATTGGTGTTTTTCTTTCTGGCTTACTTCACTCTGTAGAATAGGCTCCAGTTTCATCCACCTCATTAGAATTGATTCAAATGTATTCTTTTTAATGGCTGAGTAATACTCCATTGTGTATATGTACCACTGCTTTCTTATTCATTCATCTGATGATGGACATCTAGGTTGCTTCCATGTCCTGGCTATTATAAACAGTGCTGTGATGAACATTGGGGTTCACGTGTCTCTTTCAATTCTGGTTTCCTTGGTGTGTATGCCCAGCAGTGGGATTGCTGGGTCATAAGGCAGTTCTATTTCCAGTTTTTTAAGGAATCTCCACACTGTTCTCCATAGTGGCTGTACTAGTTTGCATTCCCACCAACAGTGTAAGAGGGGTCCCTTTTCTCCACACCCTCTCCAGCATTTATTGCTTGCAGACTTTTGGATTGCAGCCATTCTGACTGGCATGAAATTGTACCTCATTGTGGTTTTGATTTGCATTTCCCTGATAATGAGTGATGTTGAGCATCTTTTCATGTGTTTGTTAGCCATCTGTATGTCTTCTTTGGAGAAATATCTATTTAGTCCTTAGGCCCACTTTGTGATTGGGTTGCTTTTTTTCTGGAATTGAGCTGCAGGAGTTGCTTGTATATTTTTGAGATTAGTTGTTTGTCAGTTGCTTCATTTGCTATTATTTTCTCCCATTCTGAAGGCTGTCTTTTCACCTTGCTTATAGTTTCCTTTGTTGTGCAGAAGCTTTTAATTTTAATTAGGTTCCATTTATTTATTTTTGCTTTTATTTCCAATATTCTGGGAGGTGGGTCATAGAGGATCCTGCTATGATGTACGTCAGAGAGTGTTTTGCCTATGTTCTCCTCTAAGAGTTTTATAGTTTCTGGTCTTATGTTTAGATCTTTAATCCATTTTGAGTTTATTTTTGTGTATGGTGTTAGAAAGTGATCTAGTTTCATTCTTTTGCAAGTGGCTGACCAGTTTTCCCAGCACCACTTGTTAAAGAGATTGTCTTCTCTATTGTATATTCCTGCCTCCTTTGTCAAAGATAAGGTGTCCATTGGTGTGCAGATTTATCTCTGGGCTTTCTCTTTTGTTCCATTGATCTATATTTCTGTCTTTGTGCCAGTACCATACTGTCTTGATGACTGTGGCTTTGTAGTAGAGCCTGAAGTCAGGCAGGTTGATTCCTCCAGTTCCATTCTTCTTTCTCAAGATTGCTTTGGCTATTCGAGGTTTTTTGTATTTCCATACAAATTGTGAAATTATTTGTTCTAGCTCTGTGCAAAATGCCACTGGGAGCTTGATAGGGATTGCATTGAATCTCTAGATTGCTTTGGGGCATATCCTCATTTTCACTATATTGATTCTTCTGATCCATGAACATGGTATATTTCTCCATCTATTAGTGTCCTCTTTGATTTCTTTCACCAGTGTTTTATAATTTTCTATATATAGATCTTCAGTTTCTTTAGGTAGGTATATTCCTAAGTATTTTATTCTTGTCGTTGCAATGGTGAATGGAATTGTTTCCTTAAATTCTTTTCTATTTTCTCATTATTAGTGTATAGGAATGCAAGGGATTTCTGTGTGTTGATTTTATATCCTGCAACTTTACTATATTCATTGATTAGCTCTAGTAATTTTCTGGTGGAGTCTTTAGGGTTTTCTATGTACAGGATCATGTCATGTGCAAACAGTGAGAGTTTTACTTCTTCTTTTCCAATTTGGATTCCTTTTATTTCTTTTTCTGCTCTGATTGCTGTGGCCAAAACTTCCAAAAGTATGTTGAATAGTAGTGGTGAAAGTGGGCACCCTTGTCTTGTTCCTGACTTTAGGGGAAATGCTTTCAATTTTTCACCATTGAGGATAATGTTTGCTGTGGGTTTGTCATACATAACTTTTATTATGTTGAGGTATGTTCCTTCTATTCCTGCTTTCTGGAGAGTTTTTATCATAACTGGATGTTGAATTTTGTCAAAGGCCTTCTCTGCATCTATTGAGATAATCATATGGCTTTTATTTTTCAATTTGTTAACGTGGTGTATTACACTGATTGAGTTGCAGATATTGAAGAATCCTTGCATCCCAGGGATAAAGCCCACTTGGTCATGGTGTATGATCTTTTTAATGTGTTGTTGGATTCTGATTACTAGAATTTTGTTAAGGATTTTTGCATCTATGTTCATCAGTGATATTGGCCTGTAGTTTTCTTTTTTTGTGGCTTCTTTGTCAGGTTTTGATATTAGGGTGATGGTGGCCTCATAGAATGAGTTGAGATTTTGAAAGTCTTAATTTCTAATCACTTCCAAAATAAAAGAAGAATAAAAGGAAACCAGTTTTTCTTTGTTTTGCTTTTTTTCCACATATGATTAGAGGCCACACTGATAAGCAAAGTGCAACATCAAAACTTAATGAAGGGCTTTTCAGAAAACCTTGTTGGAACTGAAATATTGAGAGAAAACTGATACAATCCCTCATCTGTTTTTGGGAAATGGATGCATTGAACTGATATTGAAATGGTGTTCCTCATTTAGTTTTATAAGACAGTGAATGGGAACAGAAAAAGAAATGGCACACATTCTATTACTAGCAAGGAATTTGGGCTATTTTCATTTCTCAATCCCTCTTAAATAACAACAACAGCCCTATTGTTTAGAACACAAAAGAATCTCTTTTAAGTTTAAATTACTTTTCTTTTGAAATCATTTGTAATTGTAATAACTAGGAAAAAATATACTGAGAAAAGTAAAGCTTTGAAATGAACTAATCACAGGAGAAAACTGCATGTGACATTATTAGAGTACTAGTTAAATATATTAGGATTGTATTTAAGATGGATAACTCAATTTAATTTAAAAATAATTTGAAACTTCCTTGATTTTTTAATATATTCATAAATGCCAAGAATCAGAATGGAAAGGATATAGATTGTGTATAGTTATTTGCTATACTTTAAGTTTTTTGCTCTACTTTAGGTTTTTTGCTCTATTTTAGGTTTCAGGGCTAACGTCTTTAAAATGTAGAGACCTTATTATAGATATGTTTGAGTTGTAGAATATAATATCAAAGATTTTAGAGGAAAAACTGTTTCTGTTAAAAATATAACAATCATCTAGCTTTTCCTTGCTTTAATTAAAAGAGGTAACTAGGGAAAAAAATTTTTTTGACACATTACTGCCTCATTGGTGTTAATAGAATAATATAAAACTTTGCTACACAAAGTTTGGTCAAAGAACCAGCAACATCAATATCATCCAGGAGCTTATTGGCAGTACAGGATCTCAAACCCTATGCCAGATGGTCTGACCAGAATTAACATGTAAACAAGATACCAAGGGAATTCATTTGCACATTAAGCTGAAAGGGGCTGCTATAGACCCTGGCACTGTAATTTAGCACTGTCCAGTAGAACTTTCTATAACGATGGAAGTGCCCTGTGCCTGTGTCATCCAGTGCAGTAACCAATAACCACATTAAGCACTTCAAATATGGCTAATGACCATTAATGATTGATCTTTTTATTTTATGTAGCTTTAAATAATTCTAGTCTAAATAGCCAAAGGTGTCCAGTATATGGTATTTATACATTGAAGCTTTAACTTTTTAATCAAATGTATTTATGAGAACAACATGTGACATCTGAAACTTTGAGGTGTCTGTTCTTTTTATATCATTTGCGTTTGTTGAGTCATAGGCTTATAGGACACTGAAACTTCTAAGTATCATTAAATTATTTGTATACAACCTGCACTATTCCTAGGATGTATTTGTCATATTCTACCACAGTTATTTGATTACATGGCTGTAATCCATCATGTTTCACCATCAGTCTGACCCAGGAAGATTAACTATAAGCCTCTCATGAGAGATCACATCTTAATGATCTTTCTATTCCCATGTGCTTAATCCCAAGTTTGGTGTGTATGTGGTACTCAATGCAATTTCATTGAACTGAGTTGGCAAAGAAATAAACCTATGGGTATTCATTTTAATAAGACTTAGTTATGAATGAATAAATTTAATGTAACATTATCTTAAGGACAGGGAAGCCTAGCATGCTGCAGTCCGTGGGGTCACTTAAAGTCAGACACAACATTCTCAATTCAGTTCAGTTCAGTCACTCAGTCCTGTCCGACTCTTTGCGACCCCATGAATTGCAGCACGTCAGGCTTCCCTGTCCATCACCAACTCCTAGAGTTCACTCAGACTCATGTCCGTCGAGTCAGTGATGCCATCCAGCCATCTCATCCTTTGTCGTCCCCTTCTCTTCCTGCCCCCAATCCCTCCCAGCATCAGAGTCTTCTCCAATGAGTCAACTCTTCTCATGAGGTGGCCAAAATACTGGGGTTTCAGCTTTAGCATCATTCCTTCCAAAGAAATCCCAGGGCTGATCTCCTTCAGAATGGACTGGTTGGATCTCCTTGCAGTCCAAGGGATTCTTAAGAGTCTTCTCCAACACCACATATCAAAAGAGAAGCATCAATTCTTTGGCGCTCAGCTTTCTTCACAGTCCAACTCTCACATCCATACATGACCACTGGAAAAACCATAGCCTTGACTAGACGGACCTTTGTTGGCAAAGTAATGTCTTTACTTTTCAATATGATATCTAGGTTGGTCATAACTTTCCTTCCAAGGATTGAACAACAAAAACAGTAGGTTATATCCACTAGTGTTCATCCCACCAAAAAGAAATGGTCAAATAAACAGAAACAATAACAACCATAACAATAACAATGTCTTGCATAGCTGAATCAGTTTTCGTCCTTTCAAGTCAGGCTGATGTAAGGAAAATGCTGATGCAGGTTGGTAAACATTATACTTCCTGGCTAGTTTATTTATGACTAACACACATATCAACATTTTGTGTTGTCAGTTCTAAATGGAAAGAACAACAGAGTTGGATCAGGGACACAGAAGGGATGCCTCCCTGAGGGGATGATGGGGTAATATGCTGAAACTGGACAGCTGAATTCTCCAAGTCCCAAGCTGATATAAGTTTAAAAATTTAGCAGCAGAAGGAAAACAACCCTGGGTCACTAGCACCAGGTGGGTACCTGACCCTCATGCCATGGTGAGACTATTGAAGAGCTATTCTGACAAGTAGAGCAAACAGCCAGGTAAACAGCTTGGGACGTGAGCAGATGGCTGTGTAACAGCAACACTTTTTTTAGAGACAGGGCAGACTGGCTATGGTAAAAATGGATTCTGATTTTGGATTCAACATTCCTCATCAGAATTCTCAAATCATGTGTCTTTACTAAGTCTAGCTCCATGCAAATGGTTGCCCATTTACATTGTCTTGTGAACAAAGATAAGTCTATGTTTAAGTTGGCATATCAATACCTTCATATTATTTGAATTTACCAGACATTAGAAATGGAATGTTATATATACTGAAAATATTTTGTTGATGAATTTCATACTCAGAGTTCATTTTTAATAAGTCCCCAATATTTGCAAAGAGTTATGGCAAAAGAGTCCTTTGCATATTTATTTGATTTAAACTTTTATGATGGTCATAGCAAACACCCACTTCCAATGACGCAAGAGAAGACTTTACACATGGACTTTACCAGGTGGTCAATACCGAAATCAAATTGATTATATTCTCTGTAGCCAAAGATGGAGAAACCCTATACAGTCAGCAAAAACAAGACCTGGAGCTGACTGTGGCTCAGTTCATAAGTTCCCCATTGCAAAGTTCAGGGTTAAACTGAAGAAAGTAAGGCCATTTTCAGTGAGCCTTTCAGCAGCTCAGATGGTAAAGCATCTGCCTACAATGTGGGAGACCTGGGTTCGATCCCTGAGTTGGGAAGAGCCCCTGAAGAAGGAAACGGCAACCCACTCCAGTACTCTTGCCTGGAAAATCCCATGGATGGAGGAGCCTGGTAGGCTATAGTCCATGGGGTTGCAAAGAGTCAGACACGACTGAGCGACTTCACTATGCTATGCTATGCTATGCTATACCCAAATGAATGCAGAGTTCCAGAGATTAGCAAAGAGAGATAAGAAAGTCTACTTAAGTGAACAATACAAAGAAATAGAGAAAAACAGTAAAATCAGAAGGACTAAAGATCTCTTCAAGAAAATTGGAGATACCAAGGAAACATTTCATGCAAAGATGGGCACAATAAAGGACAGAAATGGTATGGACCTAACAGAAGCAGAAGAGATTAAGAAGAGGTGGCAAGCATACACATGAGAGAAGGGGCAGTCCTAAGATGGCGGAGGAATAGGACAGGGAGACCCCTCACAAATTCATCAAAAGAACATTTCAACGCTGAATAAATTCTCCAAAACAACTTCTGAATGCTGGCAGAGGACATCAGGTACCCAGAAAAGCAGATCATTGTCTTCAAAAACAGGTAGAAAAAATATAAAAGATGAAAAAAGAGACAAAGGAAGTAGGGAAGTAGCTCCATCCCGGGAAGGGAGTCTCGTCCCAGGAAGGGAGTCTTAAAAAGAGAGAAGTTTCCAAACACCAGGAAACACTCTCACTGCCGAGTCTGTGGCGAGCCTTGGAAGCACAGAGGGCAACATAACAGGGAAGAAAAATAAATAAATAATTAAAACCAACAGATTACGAGCTCAATGGTAACTCCCCCAACGGAGAAGCAGTGCAGATGCCTGCATCCACCATTAGCAAGTGGGGGCTGGGCAGTGCTTTTTAAGAATCGGGCCGGAATGCCCTGAATGTAACCAGAGCAAACTAACTTGGGCTAGCATACCAGCCTGTGGGATAGCTACCACGCGAAAAGCTCTAACATAAGACACCACCAGGACTGCACACACAACAAAGGATGGAACAGAAATAGCTGGCTGCAGACCATCCCCCGCTGGTGACAGGCAGCCAGAGCTGTAAGGGCTGGAAGGGGGCAATCACAGCCCTGGAGAGACTTTACCTACCAAACTGCAAGCAGGCTTCTTTGCTAACTAAGACTTCTTGGGGTTCTGGACAGTCACCATCTGCCTGAAAAGGGCACCAGCGGTACACCCAGAAAACTGAGCATCAGGGAAAGGCGATAAGTCGCAGCGACTGTGCTCGCCAAACACCTGAGCTACTTGGTCCTGGGAAGGGCACAAAATGCAGGCCTAACTGAATCTGCACCTCTGAGGGCAAACTGAGATCCGAGCCTGAGCGGCTTAGACTGGGGAGGTGCATGCAGCCTAGGACCAGCCTCAGACGGTTCCCAGAGGAGCAACGCAGAGCCTGAGTGGTGTGCGCTGTGTGCAGGGGCATGCCCAGCATGGCTGAGACACTGCGAGCACATGCCAGTGTTATTTGTTTGCAGCATCCCTCCCTCCCCACAGCACAACTGAACAAGTGAGTCTAAAAAAAAAAAAAGTGTCCACAACCACCCCCCTTGTGTCAGGGTGGAAATCAGACACTGAAGAGACCAGCAAACAGAAGAACCTAAACAGAGGGAACCACCTTGTGAGTGACCCCACACTGCCACAACACCAGAGAAAGGGCCAGATATATCTTTACTATTTTTACGACCATTCTCTCTTTTTTGTTGTTGTTGATGTTGTTGTTTGATTGTTTTGTATTTTCTTTTTCTTCTCCTTTTTTTAAAACTTTTTAAAAAATTTTAAGTCCTCTATTTCTCCTTTAATTTTAATTTTTATAACCTACTATCACTTTCAAAAAAAAAAAAGACCCTATTTTTAAAGCAAATGCTGTATATATATATTTCTTTTGTGGTTGTTGTTGTTTTTTAATAATTCTCGTGACTTTTTTATTTTTTCTTTCTTCTTGTTCTTCTTTTCTTTAATATTGTATTTTTGAAAATCCAACCTCTACTGTAGATTTTTAATCTTTGCTTTTTGGTTTTTGTTGTCAATTTTGTACATTTAAAAACCCAATCTTCAGTACCCAATTTTACCTGAGAGTGAGATTACTGGCTTGACCACTCTCTCCTCCTTTGGACTCTCCTTTTTCTCCACCAGGTTGTCTCTGTCTCCTCCCTCCCCCTTCTCTTCTCTACCCAGCTCTGTGAATCTCTGTGTGTTCCAGACGGTGGAGAACACTTAGGGAACTGTTTACTGGCTTGATCTGTCTCTCTCCTTTTCATTTCCCTCTTTTATCCTCCTGGCCACCTCTGTCTACTTCCTCCCTCTCTTCTTCCCTGTATAACTCCGTGAACATCTCTGAGCAGTCCAGACTGAGGAGCGCACATAAGGAAGTGATTACTGGCTATCTTGCTCTCTCCTCTTTTGATCCCACCTCATCTCATTCCAGTCACCTCTAACTACCCCCTCCCTCTTCTCTTCTCCATGTAACTCAGTGAACCTCTCTGGGTGTCCCTCAATGTGGAGAAACTTTTTATCTTTAACCTAGATGTTTTATCATTGGTGCTGTACAGATGGAGAAGTCTTGAGGCTACTATAAAAATAAAACTGACAACCAGAAGCAGGAGGTTTAAGTCAAAATCCTGAGAACATCAGAGAACTCCTAAATCCTGGGAACACTAATCGATAGGAGCTCATCAAATGCCTCCACACCCACACTGAAACCAAGCACCACCCAAGGGCCAACAAGTTCCAGAGCAAGACATACCATGCAAATTCTCCAGCAACACAGGAACACACCGCTGAGCTTCAATATACAGGCAGCTCAAGTTACTCCAAAACCATAGACATCTCATAACTCATTACTGGACACTTCATTGCACTCCAGAGAGAAGAAATCCAGCTCCACCCACCAGAACTCTGACACAAGCTTCCCTAACCAAGAAACCTTGTCAAGCCACTGATACAACCCCACCCACAGTGAGGAAACTCCATAATAAAGAGAACTCCACAAATTCCCAGAATACAGAAAGACCACCCCAAACGCAGCAATATAACCAAGATGAAGAGATAGAGGAATACCCAGCAGGTAAAGGAAAAGGAGAAAGGCCCACCAAACCAAACAAAAGAGGAAAAGATAGGGAATCTACCTGAGAAAGAATTCTGAATGATGATAGTGAAAATGATCCAAAATCTTGAAATCAAAATGGAATCACAGATAATTAGCCTGGAGACAAGGATTGAGAAGATGCAAGAAAGGTTTAACAAGGACCTAGAAGAAATAAAAAAGAGTCAATATATAATGAATAATGCAATAAATGAGATCAGAAACACTCTGGAGGCAACAAATAGTAGAATATCAGAGGCAGAAGATAGGATTAGTGAAATAGAAGATAGAATGGTAGAAATAAATGAATCAGAGAGGTAAAAAGAAAAACGAATTAAAAGAAATGAGGACAATCTCAGAGACCTCCAGGACAATATGAAACGTTCCAACATTCGAATTATAGGAGTCCCAGAAGAAGAAGCATGAGAAAATACTTGAGGAGATAATAGTTGAAAATTTCCCTAAAGTGGGGAAGGAAATAATCACCCAAGTCCAAGAAACCCAGAGAGTTCCAAACAGGATAAACCCAAGGTGAAACACCCCAAGACACATATTAATCAAATTAACAAAGATCAAATACAAAGAACAAATATTAAAAGCAGCAAGGGAAAAACAACAAATAACACACAAGGGGATTCCCATAAGGATAACTGCAGATCTTCCAATAGAAACACTTCAGGCCAGAATGGAATGGCAGGACATATTTAAAGTGATGAAAGAAAATAACCTACAGCCCAGATTACTGTACCCAGCAAGGATCTCATTCAAATATGAAGGAGAAATCAAAAGCTTTATAGACAAGCAAACGCTGAGAGGATTTAGCACCACCAAACCAGCTCTCCAACAAATTCTAAAGGATATTCTCTACACAGGAAACAGAAAAAGAGCATATAAACCTGAACCCAAAATAGTAAAATAAATGGCAACGGGATCATACTTATCAATAATTACCTTAAACGTAAATGAATTGAATGCCCCAACCAAAAGGCAAAGACTGGCTGAATGAATACAAAAACAAGACCCCTATATATTCTGCCTACAAGAGACCCACCTCAAAACAAGGGACACATACAGACTGAAAGTGAAGGGCTGGAAAAAGATATTCCACGCAAATAGAGACCAAAAGAAAGCAGGAGTAGCAGTACTCATATCCGATAAAATAGACTTTAAAACAAAGGCTGTGAAAAGAGATGAAGAAGGCCACTACATAATGGTTAAAGGATCAATCCAAGAAGATATAACAATTATAAATATATATGCACCCAACATAGGAGCACCGCAATATGTAAGACAAATGCTAACAAGTATGAAAGGGGAAATCAACAATAACACAAAAATAGTGGGAGACTTTAATACCCCACTCACATCTATGGACAGATCAACTAAACAGAAAATTAACAAAGAAACGCAAACTTTAAATGATACAATAGATCAGTTAGACCTAATTGATATCTATAGGACATTTCACTCCAAAACAATAAATTTCACCTTTTTCTCAAGTGCTCATGGAAGCTTCTCCAGGATAGATCACATCCTGAGCCATAAATCTAACCTTGATAAATTCAAAAAAAAAAAATGAAATAATTCCAAGCATCTTTTCTGACCATAATGCATTAAGATTAGATCTCAATTACAGGAGAAAGACTATTAAAAATTCCAACATATGGAGGCTGCACAACATGCTTCTGAATAACCAAGAAATCACAGAAGAAATCAAAAAATAAATCAAAATATACATAGAAATGAATGAAAATGAAAACACAACAATCCAAAACCTGTGGGACACTATAAAAGCAGTGCTAAGAGGAAAGTTCATAGCAATACAGGCATACCTCAAGAAACAAGAAAAAAGTCAAATAAATAACCTAACTCTACACCTAAAGCAACTAGAAAGGAAGAAATGGAGAACCCCAGAGTTAGTAGAAGGAAAGAAATCTTCAAAATTAGGGCAGAAATAAATGCAAAAGAAACAAAAGAGACCATAGCAAAAATCAACAAAGCCAAAAGCTGGTTCTTTGAGAGGATAAATAAAATTGAGACACCATTAGCCAGACTCATCAAGAAACAAAGGGGAAAAATCAAATCAATAAAATTAGAAATGAAAATGGAGAGATCACAACAGACAACACAGAAATACAAAGGATCATAGGAGACTACTATTAGCAATTATATGCCAATAAAATGGACAACGTGGAAGAAATGGACAAATTCTTAGAAAAGTACAACTTTCCAAAACTGAACCAGGAAGAAATAGAAAATCTTAACAGACCCATCACAAGCACGGAAATTGAAACTGTAATCAGAAATCTTCCAGAAAACAAAAGTGCAGGTCCAGACAGCTTCACAACTGAATTCTACCAAAAATTTAGAGAAGAGCTAAAACCGATCCTACTCAAACCCTTCCAGAAAATTGCAGAGGAAGGTAAACTTCCAAACTCATTCTACGAGGCTACCATCACCCTACTATCAAAACCTGACAAAGAAGCCACACAAAAAAGGAAAACTACAGGCCAATATCACTGATGAACATAGATGCAAAAATCCTTAACAAAATTCTAGTAATCAGAATCCAACAACACATTAAAAAGATCATACACCATGACCAAGTGGGCTTTATCCCTGGGATGCAAGGATTCTTCAATATCTGCAACTCAATCAGTGTAATACACCACGTTAACAAATTGAAAAATAAAAGCCATATGATTATCTCAATAGATGCAGAGAAGGCCTTTGACAAAATTCAACATCCAGTTATGATAAAGACTCTCCAGAAAGCAGGAATAGAAGGAACATACCTCAACATAATAAAAGTTATGTATGACAAACCCACAGCAAACATTATCCTCAATGGTGAAAAATTGAAAGCATTTCCCCTAAAGTCAGGAACAAGACAAGGGTGCCCACTTTCACCACTACTATTCAACATACTTTTGGAAGTTTTGGCCACAGCAATCAGAGCAGAAAAAGAAATAAAAGGAATCCAAATTGGAAAAGAAGAAGTAAAACTCTCACTGTTTGCACATGACATGATCCTGTACATAGAAAACCCTAAAGACTCCACCAGAAAATTACTAGAGCTAATCAATGAATATAGTAAAGTTGCAGGATATAAAATCAACACACAGAAATCCCTTGCATTCCTATACACTAATAATGAGAAAATAGAAAAGAATTTAAGGAAACAATTCCATTCACCATTGCAACGACAAGAATAAAATACTTAGGAATATACCTACCTAAAGAAACTGAAGATCTATATATAGAAAATTATAAAACACTGGTGAAAGAAATCAAAGAGGACACTAATAGATGGAGAAATATACCATGTTCATGGATCAGAAGAATCAATATAGTGAAAATGAGGATACGCCCCAAAGCAATCTAGAGATTCAATGCAATCCCTATCAAGCTACCAGCGGTATTTTTCACAGAGCTAGAACAAATAATTTGATAATCTGTATGGAAATACAAAAAACCTCGAATAGCCAAAGCAATCTTGAGAAAGAAGAATGGAACTGGAGGAATCAACCTGCCTGACTTCAGGCTCTACTACAAAGCCACAGTCATCAAGACAGTATGGTACTGGCACAAAGACAGAAATATAGAACAATGGAACAAAAGAGAAAGCCCAGAGATAAATCCACACACCTATGGACACCTTATCTTCAACAAAGGAGGCAAGAATATACAATGGATTAAAGACAATCTCTTTAACAAGTGGTCCTCGGAAAACTGGTCAACCACTTGCAAAAGAATGAAACTAGATCACTTTCTAACACCATACACAAAAATAAATTCAAAATGGATTAAAGATCTAAATGTAAGACCAGGAACTATAAACTCCTAGAGGAGAACATAGGCAAAACACTCTCCAACATAAATCACAGCAGGATCCTCTATGACCCACCTCCCAGAATACTCTAAATAAAAGCAAAAATAAACAAGTAGAATCTAATTAAAATTAAAAGCTTCTGCACAACAAAGGAAACCATCAGTTCAGTTCAGTTCAGTCGCTCAGTCGTGTCTGACTCTTTGCGACCCCATGAATCGCAGCACGCCAGACCTCCCTGTCCATCACCAACTCCCAGAGTTCACTCAGACTCACATCCATCGAGTCCGTGATGCCATCCAGCCATCTCATCCTGGGTCATCCCCTTCTCCTCCTGCCCCCAATCCCTCCCAAAGCAAGGTGAAAAGACAGCCTTCTGAATGGGAGAAAATAATAGCAAATGAAGCAACTGACAAACTACTAATCTCAAAAATATACAAGCAACTTATGCAGCTCAATTCCAGAAAAATAAATGACCCAATCAAAAACTGGGCCAAAGGACTAAATAGACATTTCTCCAAAGAAGACATACAAATGGCTAACAAACACATGAAAAGATGCTCAACATCACTCATTATCAGAGAAATGCAAATCAAAACCACAGTGAGGTACCATTTCACACCAGTCAGAATGGCAGCGATCCAAAAGTCTACAAGCAATAAATGCTGGAGAGGGTGTGGAGAAAAGGGACCCCTCTTACACTGTTGGTGGGAATGCAAACTAGTACAGCCACTATGGAGAACAGTGTGGAGAGATTCCTTTAAAAATTGCAAATAGAACTGCCTTACAACCCAGCAATCCCACTGCTGGGCATACACACCAAGGAAACCAGAATTGAAAGAGACACATGGACCCCAATGTTCATCGCAGTACTGTTTATAATAGCCAGGACATGGAAGCAACCTAGATGTCCATCAGCAGATGAATGAATAAGAAAGCAGTGGTACATATACACAATGGAGTATTAGTCAGCTGTTAAAAAGAATACATTTGAATCAATTCTAATGAGGTGGATGAAACTGGAGCCTATTCTACAGAGTGAAGTAAGCCAGAAAGAAAAACACCAATACAGTATACTAACATATATATATGGAATTTAGAAAGATGGTAATGATAACCCTGTATGCGAGACAGCAAAAGAGACACAGATGTATAGAACGGACTTTTAGACTCTGAGGGAGAGGGAGAGGGTGGGATGATTTGGGAGAATGACATTGAAACATGTATATTATCAGGTAAGAAATGAATCACCAGTCTATGTTCAATGCAGGATACAGGATGCTTGGGCCTGGTGCACGGAGATGATCCAGAGAGATGATATGGGGTGGGAGGTGGGAGGGGGGTTCAGGATTGGGAACTCATGTACACCTGTGGCTGATTCATGTCAATGTATGGCAAAACCAATACAGTATTGTAAAGCAAAATAAAGTAAAAATACAAATTAAAAAGAAAAATATACATCAGAACTATATAAGAAAGGTTAATGACCCAGATAACCACAGTAGTGTGGTCACTTACCTAGAGCCAGACATCTTGGAGTGTGAAATCAAGTAGGCTTAGGACGCATTACTATGAATAAGGCTAGTGGAGGTGATGGACTTCCGGATAAGTTATTTCAAATCCTAAGAGATGATGCTGTTAAAGTGCTGGACTCAACATGTCAACAAATTTGAAAAACTCAACACTGGCCATAGGACTGGAAAAGGTTAGTTTTCATTCCAATTCCAAAGAAGCACCATGCCAATAAATGTGCAAGCTACTGTGCACTTGTGCTCATTTCACATGCTAGAAAGGTTCTTTTAAAATCCTTCAAGCTAGGCTTCCAAGGTACATGAATGGAGAACTTCCAGATGTACAAGCTAGATTTAGAAAAGGCAGAAGAACCAGAGATCAGATTGCCAACATTCATTATATCATGGTGAAAGCAAAGGAGTTTCAGAAAAGTCATCTGCTTCTGCTTCATTGACTATGCTAAAGCCTTTGACTGTGTGGGTCACAGCAACAAACTATGGAAAATTCTTAAAGAGGTAGAAATACCACCCTACCTGTCTACTGAGAAGTCTGTGTGCAGGTCAAGAAACACAGTTAGAACCAGACATGGTACAACAGACTGGTTCAAAACTGGGAAAGGAGTACATTAAGGCTGTATTGTCATCCTGCTTATTTAATGTATATGCAAAGTACATGATGTGAAATGCCAGGCTGGTTGAATCAAAAGCTGGAATCAAGATTGCTAGGAGAAATATCAACAACCTCAGATATGCAGATGATACCACCCTGATGGCAGAAACTGAAGAGGAACTAAGGAGCCTCTTATTAAATGTGAAAGAGGAGAGTGAAAAAACTGGCTTAAAACTCGCCAATCAAAAAATTAAGATCATGGCATCCAGTTCCATCACTTCATGGCAAAAATATGGGGAAAAAGTGAAAATTGTGACAGATTTTTTCTTGGGCTCCACAATCACTGGGGATGGTGACTTCAGCCATAAAATTAAAAGACGCTTGCTCCTTGGAAGGAAAGCTATGACAAACCTAGACAGCATATTAAGAAGCCGAGACTCCATTTGCCAGCAAATGTGCATATAGTCAAAGCTATAGTTTTTCCAGTAGTCATGTACAGATATGAGAGTTGGACCCATAAAGAAGGCTAAGTGCTGAAGAACTGATGCTTTTGAACTGTGGTGTTGGAGAAGACTCTTGAGAGTCCCTTGGACTGAATAGAGTTCAAATCAGTCAGTCCTAAAGGAAATCAACCCTGTGTATCCAATTAAAAGGAAGACTGATGCTGAAGCTGAAGCTCCAATACTTTGGGTACCTAATGTGAAGACCTGACTTGTTGGAAAAGACCCTGATGTTATGAAACATTGAAGGCAAAAGGAAAAGGGGCTGGTGGAGTAAGACATGGTTAGATAGTATTACTGACTCAATGGACATGAATTTGAGCAAACTCTGGGTGACAATGAATTACTGAGAAGCCTGGCTTGCTGCCATCCATGGGGTTGCAAAGAGTCATACATGATTTGGTGAATGAACAGCAACAGTACTTTGTGTACACATGAGAGATACCCAGGGGAAAATGAATAACTCTCAGAAGTAGGCTAAGCCAGCAGTTGAAATATTGTCTTCGACTAAATACAAAATGAGCAACTTTGAGGGATAGGGACAAGAAACTGGCACCAGGAAAGTCACATTAAACAAGGAAGGTGATGTTTACCATGGGCATCCCTGATTGCTCAATGGTAAAGAATCTGCTTGCCAATGCAGGAGACAATCCCTGGGTCAGGAAGATTCCCTGGAGAAGGAAATAGATATCTACTCCAGTATTCTTGCCTGGGAAATCCCATGAACAGAGGAGCCTGGGGGACTACAGTTCACGGGGGTCACAAAACGGGGTCGCAAAAGAGTTGGACAGGATTTAGGGACTAAACAACAACCACAACAAAAGTAAATGTCTCTTCCAATGATAAAATTCTTCTGTGAAACAGTCATCCATCTCTTCTTGTTGTGGAGAGGGAGACATCCTCACAAATGGAGATTTCCTTTACACATGTAAATTTCTCTTCAAAAAAGTAGCTTCTACTCTATTTTCAGATCCCCTTCTGTGTCTGCTTTTTCTCAAAATAATCAGCTCAAATAATATTTATGCCAAGGAGGCATATTTGGGAGTGAAATATTCTGTTACTTTCATTAGATACCTGGTAACAGTAAAAGCATGCAGCCTTTGTCTTTCTGTGACCTATTTATTTAATTCAGCATTATGTCCTTGAAGGTTCATCTGTGTTGTCACTCATGGTAGAATTCCCTTCTTTTTGAAGGTTGAATGATATTCCATGTATGTATACCATATTTTAAAAGATAGAAATTCCCTCTTTTAATGAGGTATATTTATTAAAGAAATTGGGCCATTTGTGCTGTAAAATTTCCCACATTCTGAATATTAGTAACTATTCTTGTGATATTCTTTAAAATGTTCCACTTCAATGTCCTTATGAGCTTGTGATCAGATGCGGATGTTACTAAATTCAAGCTCAAAGTCTTTTAGCAAGAATTCTGCATTGTGGCTCTCTGTCCTGTTATGTTATCACACCTCAAAAGAGATTCTTCATAAAGTAAATCTCTGAAAATGGAGGTGAATCATGGTGCAAGTTCTCAAAGGATATTTGAAGCTTACTAAGGGATTAAATGTTTAAATGGATTCTCATGAGACTTGTTCAAAATATTTTTCACTATAAGAGTTCAGCCCTAGAATTTTTAATTCTCTCTCGTTCATAGGATTTTCATAGTTTGGGAGAAAACTGTATTAAGAAAATAAAAAAAAATGAACTTCCATGTCTCTCAGATGAACTGTCTATTTCAAAAGGAGCAAATGCATGAATTTGAAGAAGTGCATCAAAAAGACAGCTCTAAAACTTAGTCTGTGGTTAATCCATGGGGAATTGGATCAACACCCATCCAAAATTTAATCTGAATGTGGAAAGTGATAATGCCACACACTGTACCAAGAGGGTATGAAAAGATTTATTATGCACATAATGGGGCTTTCTGGGGACAGCAGGGCAGGCTCTCCAGCAGGTCTGAAAATGACTTGCAAGAGTAGGGAGGGGCAGTAGCTTTGATTTCATTGTAGTTAGGGAATGGCAATGGAGTGAGGATTCCTCTTGCGTAACGTGAACTCAGGACATCTTGGCTTTCTTATTGGTTTTTTCAGGTGTGGGGCAAAAGGGGAAAAAATGGGGTGGGGCTTAGATACTGTTACAGTTAAATAAAAAATATAGTCAAACTCTTTACAACAAACCTAAATTACTTGTTTAATTTAATGTTTCCAAAATACAATGACTAGAAGGAAATAGAGACATTTGGGGGTTTTGATTTTTAAGATCTGTCTGTGTAGGTATACATATATAGACAGATATGGGTATATATTTTTTCAATATCTAGTTTTTAAATTTTTAATTAACTTTACAGTAGGTCCCATTGGCTATCAATTTTAAATATAGCATTGTGTACATGTAAATCACAAATTTTCAGTCTATCCCTCCTCACCCATTTTCCCTGATAACCATAAGAGCATTCTCTGAGTCAATTTCTGCTTTACAAACAAGTTTGTTTGTATTATTTCTTTACAAATTCTACATTTAAGTGATATATGATGTCTGCTTTTTTCTATCTGACTTAATTCACTTATGATAATCTCCAGGTCCATCTATGTTCCTGCAAATGGCATTATTTCATTCTTTTTTTATTATTATGATAAACATCACATAATATAAAACATTATTTTAACCACATTTAACTGTTCATTTAAGTGACACTGTGTACATTCACATTATTGTGCAACTTTTGCCATCATCCATCTAGGCTGAGTAATGTTCCATTGTATATATGTATCCCATCTTCTTTATCCAGTCATCTATCAATAGACATTTAGATTAGTTCCATGTCTTGGCTATTGTAAACAGTGCTGCAGTGAGCATTGGGGTGCATGTGCCCTTTCAAACTATGCGTTTCTGCAAATACATGCCCAGGAGTGCGACCACTCAATCATCTGGTAGCTGTATTTTTAGTTTTTTAAGAAACCTCTGTGCTATTCTCCATAGTGGCTGTATCAGTTTTCATTCCCACCAACATTCTAGGAGAGTTCTTGTTTTCCCACACCCTCTCCAGGATTTATTGTTTGTAAATTTTTTATGGTGGGCATTCTGATTGTTGTGAAGTGATATCTCATTGTAGTTTTGATTTGCATCTCTAATAATTACCAAAGTTGAGCATCTTTCCATGTATCTGTTGGCCATCTATGTGCCTTCTTTGGAGAAATATCTATCTAGGTCTTCTGTCCAGTTTTTGATTGGGTTGTCTGTATTTTGGATATTGAACCACACGAGCTGTTTGTAAATTTTGGAGACTGATCCCTTGTTGGTTGAGAATATTTTCTCCCATTCTGTTTTTTTTCTTTTTCCCATTTCATTTGTGGTTTCCTTTGCTATGCAAAAGTTTTTGAGTTTAATTAGGTTTCATTTGTTAATTTTTGTTTTTATTTCCACCACTCTGGGAGACATCATAACAGATATAGCTGTGACTTATGTCAAAGAGTGTTCTGCCTATGTTTTCCTCTCTAGAGTTTTACAGTATCTGGTTTTACATAGGTTCTAATCCATTCTGAGTTTATTTTGTATATGGTGTTAAAGAATGTTCTAGTTTTATCTTTTTAGATGTATGTCTAGTTTTCCAAGCAGCATTTATTGAAGAGACTGTCTTTTCTCCATCGCACAGTCATTCCTCCTTTGTCATAGACTAATTGGCCAAAGGTGGGTAGACTTATTTTTCAGTTTTCTATCCTGTTCCATTGACCTATATTTCTGTTTTTGTGTCAGTACCGTTTTGTTTTGGTTCCTATAGCTTTGCAGTGTATCCTGAAGTCAGAAAGCCTGATACCGCCACCTCCATTTTTCTCTTTCAAGATTGCTTTGGCTATTTGGGGCCTTCTGTGTCTTTGTACAGATTTTAAGTTTTTTTTTTTTTAATCTGTGTTTGTGTTCAGTCAATCAGCTGTGTCTGACTCTTTCAGCCCCATGGACTGTAGTCCACCAGGCTCCTCTGTCCATGGAATTTTTCAGGCAAGAATACTGGAGTGGGGTATCATTTCCTCCTCCAGGGTATCTTTCTGACTCAGGGATTGAACCCACATCTCTTGCATCTTCTGCATTGGCAAGTAGATCCTTTACCACGAGCATCACCTAGGAAGCATGTGAAAAATGCTTTTGGTATTGATAATTTGATAAGAATTGCATTGAATATGTAGGTTGCCTTGGGTAGTATAGTCATTTTAATAATGTTGATTCTTCTAATCTAAGAGCATGGTATATCTATCTGTCTGTGTTATTTTGATTTATTTCATCAGCATCTTATAGTTTACAGATAACAAGTCTTTTGCATCCTGAGGTAGGTTTATTCCCAGGTATTTTATTCTTTTTTATATGATGGTAAATGGGATTCTTTCTTTAATTTCTCTTTCTGTTCTTTTGTTGTTAGTGTATAGAATGCAAGAGCTTTCTATGTATTAATTTTATATCCTGCAACTTTATAAAATTCAATGATGAGCCCCAGTAGCTTTCTGGTAGTATCTTTCAGATTTTCTATATTTAGTATTATGTCATCTACAAACAGTTCTGTTTTCCTTCTTCTTTTCCTATTTGGATTACTTTGATTTATTTTTCTTCTCTGACTGCCATGGCTAGGACTTCCAAACTATGTTGAATAAAAGTGGCAAGAGTGAACATCCTTGTCCTGTTCCTGATCTTAGAGGAAATACTTTCAGATCTTTTCCATGAGTATGATGTTAGCTGTAGGTTTGTCATATGCGGCTTTTATTATGTTGAGGAATGTTCCCTTTAAGTCCACTTTCTGGAGAGTTTTTATCATAAATGGCTGTTGAATTTTGTGAAAAGTTTTTTCTGCATCTATTGAGATGATCATATGATTTTTTATGCAATTTGTTGATGTGATATATCACACTGATTTGCAGATACTGAAAAATCCATGCATCCCTGGGATAAATCACACTTGATCATGGTGTATGACAATGTTCTGTTGAATTAAGATTGCTAGTATTTTGTTGAGGATTTTTGCATCTATGTTCACCAGTAATACTGACCTGTAGTTTTCTTTTATTGTGTGTGGTGTTTTCATCTGGTTCTGTTATCAGGGTAATGATGGCCTCATAGAAAGAACTTGAGCATATTCCTTCCTGTGAAATTTCTTGAAATAGTTTCAGAAGATAGGTGTTAATTCTTCTCTAAATGTTTCATAAAAATTCACCTGTGAAGCCATCTGGCCCTGGACTTTTGTTTGTTGGGAGTTTTTTAATCACAGTTTTAAAAATCTCTATATATATTTAGTAATAACCATAACTAACATTAATAGGGTCTTCTCAGGTGGCTCAGTGGTAAAGAATCCACTGCCAATGCAAGAGACATGGGTCCTATCCCTGGATCAGGAAGTTCCCAAAGAGGAGGAAACAGCAAGCCACTCCAGTATTATTTCCTGGAAAAATCCATAAACAGGGGAACCTGGCAGTTGCAGTCTATGGGTCATAAAGAGTCAGACATAGCTGAGTGACTAAGCTCAGCTTACACATGCAACCGTTATGGAGCCATTTCTGTATGCTGGACACTAGTTCTTTATTTGTGTTATTTGTATTGCTGAATAGTTCTCAATAGTAGTTCAGAGGTTTTAGTTTTCCAAGAACTATAAAAATTATATTTGCTTTATAATTTTCTATAAACAGATTTAACTTATAGCTTAGAAAATATTTTTGGAGAGCCATAAGCAGGAAAAACCAAATTCAGAAAATCAAGTGTGTGCCTTCTATTGTGTATTGGAAGTAGATAAATACTTCTTTTATAAGGAGCTCATATGATGTGTATCAAAGTCTTGCAAAGTCCTAGGACCATTTTATCTTCTTTAAAAAACATCTACTGATGCCATATTCAACCAACAGAGGATCAATTTTGTCAATTAATTCATTTTGAAAAACAATTTCCAGTAAAAAGAAATTGAAATGATTGACACATGGTCAAACTAATTAGAGAATTGGCAACACTTTATATCTTGCAGTCAGGAATTTTGGCATTACGGGAGATCCTGGGAGTTTTTCTGTATTTTCCTTACCACTAGAATAAAATGAAATTACTTAACATTTGGTTTTTTGGTGCATTCTGTGCCCTCTGAGTTTGTACTGCACTGCCCTCTGGAGGACAGAACTCATCATAGCTCATGCATTGTAATTTTAGAAATATCTTATACTCTATAAAGACAAACTGTGTTTTTAAGAATGTGTGATTATTGACAATAGTATCATAATATAATAAAAATAAACAATTATAACTTATTCTAATATTTCAGTTAGCATTATTTAGTAGTTTTTTAATTCCAAGTATTTTAATTTCTGTGACATATAATTTAAATCTTTTATCAATACATTTTAAAATAATTAAGCATCTGTTTGGTTGGCTTTTAAAATGAGTAAAATTTCCCATATTTTAGTCTATTAATATTCAAATTCTTTGTCAATCAAATTTACTTTTCTGATAATCAGTGTGTCCCTTTTATTTTATTTTTAGCACACATGTGTGCTAAGTCACTTCAGTTATGTCTAACTCTGTACCCTTTGGACTGTAGCCCACCAGGCTCCTCTGTCCGTGGGATTCTCCAGGCAAGAATACTGACGTAGGTTGCCATTCCCTTCTCCAGGGGATCTTCCCAACCCAGGGATCGAACCCGTGTTGCTTATGTCTCCTGCATTGGCCGGCAGGTTCCTTACCATTAGCCCTACCTGCAGAGCCCTTTGAATGTGCATGTTTTCCTTTTTAAAGAATACATGTGTCTTTTTATTCATTTACCATAGACTTTTCACACATAATCAAAAGTTAGCCCTTCACAATGCACATGTGTGAAAATTATTGATTGTGTTATAAAAATAAGCTATTAAGATATATTTTTTGGAAAAATAAATCTATTGTATTTGACTGATTGATAGAATCAATGAAACCTGAAAAGAAAGATGGGGAATTATTTTAAGCAGATCTAAGTAACGTTAAAAGCTTTCTTGAACTTTGAAAATTATTATTTAATAAAATGACTGCTAGAGAATGAAATTTAGGATAAATTTCATGAGACAAAATCTGTGAAAAATTACACAGTGACATTATTGTCTATGACTATCCTGTATTATTTAATTTTATCTGACCTGTATGAAGTTGGTTTAAGAAAAGTTACCTTGTGTTTTTCTTCTTCACCTCAGGCTAGATATCTAAGATTTTGAGGCGCTATGATCTTTGTCCTGAGAACTAGACTAATTTTACCACATGAAAGATGAAGAGAAAATAGGAATATTTGGGATTTCTTCTATTTTCCTTTTCTATTCTTATCTAGATTTTTCAACGAAAACAAAAGTATCTGCATGACCCTAGATTGCTGACTAAAGCCCCATGTGGGTAAATTCTTATTTAGAACTGACATCTGACATTTATAAGCTGTCAGTTTATATAGGGATGGGTAACCAAAGGGAAGAAAAAAAATGGAGCAAAATATTAAATATTACTTGCCTGTCTCAGCTAGTTTTCTACTCCCGTCACCTGAAAACTAGTCCACGTTTTCAAGTGTCAGAATCTAAAAGCAAATATGACATATTCTATTTATTTTTCAACTATAATGCAGGTACATGTCAAATGATCAGTTAATAAAAACTAATAAAAGCATCAGAATTCATTTCCAAATAACACTACATGCCGGGGTTGTGATTTAAGAGAAAGAACAGAGTCAGAGAAAATTTGAAGAGGAGAGGTTCACTCTTGTTAATTGTATTTCTTTTACTGGGATAGCCAGATATTAAGAATGAAAGTTAATTTATAAATTAACAACCTTAAGGCTACAAAATTGTGTTAGGAAAAAGTACTGCTTTTTATTTACTCATTCAATTAATATTTGTTTGTTAAATGTCAGCTATAGTGTTATTATATGCAAGTTGTGCTGTCCTGCTTGATTAGTTTAAATAGGAATAAAATAGATAATAAAGAAAGAAAGTGAAAGTGAAGTCGCTCAGTTGTGTCTGAGCTGACTCTTTGCGACACTGTGAACTGTAGCCTACAATGCTCCTCCGTCCATGGGATTTTCCAGGCAAGAGTACTGGAGTGGGTTGCCATTTCCTTCTCCAGAGGATCTTCCCAACCCAGAGATCGAACCTTGGCCTCCCACATTGTAGGCACATGCTTTACCATCTGAGCCACCAAGGAAGTCCAAAATAGATAATGCTGTGCTTTTAACTATGGGACTTTAAATCTCTATTCATTGCTCCTTTCTCCACTTCAACCATAGTCAAAGTAAGAGTCACTTAGTCATGTCCGACCCTTTGTGACTCCGTGGACTGTACAGTCCATGGAATTCTCCAGGCCAGAGTACTGGGAGTGGGTAGCCTTTCCCTTCTCCAAGGGATCTTCCCAATCCAGGGATTGAACCCAGGTCTCCTGCATTGTGGGCAGATTCTTTACCAGCTGAGCCATAAATACCTACTTAAAATGTGTATTTCAATATTCCAATGGAAATAGCTAGTTTATATAGATCAGGATCAGATGACAGATTATACCTCATTTTCAAGTTTGCCTTTTATGAATTTCTTGTTTAACAAACAATTGGAATATGTTTATCTCTTTTCTTCTGGATTGTTATTCAGTTGCTAAGTCATGTCCGACTCTTCATGACCCCATGAACTGCCCCAATGAACTCAAGTCCATTGAGTAAGTGATGCCATCCAACCATCACATCCTATGTCCTCCCTTTCTCCTCTTGTCCTTAATCTTTCTCTGCATCAGAGTCTTGCCCAGTGAGTAGGCCCTTCGCATCAGGTGGCCAAACTGTTGGAGCTTCAGCTTCTGCATCAGTACTTGCAATAGTAAATGCTCACTCTGCCTGTTCAGTTCAGTTCAGTTCAGTTCAGTCGCTCAGTCATGTCCGACTCTATGCGACCCCATGAATCACAGCACGCCAGGCCTCCCTGTCCAGCACCAACTCCCAGAGTTCACTCAGACTCGCATCCATCGAGTCAGTGATGCCATTCAAGCATCCCATCCTCTGTCGTCCCTTTCTCCTCCTGCCCCCAATCCCTCCCAGCATCAAAGTCTTCTCGAATGAGTCAACTCTTCGCATGAGGTGACCAAAGTACTGGAGTTTCAGCTTTAGCATCATTCCTTCCGAAGAAATCCCCAGGTTGATCTCTTTTAGAATGGACTGGTTGGATCTCCTTGCAGGCCAAGGGACTCTCAAGAGTCTTCTCCAACACCACAGTTCAAAAGCATCAATTCTTTGGCGCTCAGCCTTCTTCACAGTCCAACTCTCACACCCATACATGATCCCTGGAAAAACCATAGCCTTGACTAGATGGACCTTCGTTGGCAAAGTAATATCCCTGCTTTTGAATATACTATTTAGGTTGGTCATAACCTTTCTTCCAAGGAGTAAGCATCTTTTAATTTCATGGCTGCAGTCACCATCTGCAGTGATTTTGGAGCCCCCAAAAATAAAGTTGGACACTGTTTCCACTGTTTCCCCATCTATTTCCCATGGAGTGATGGGACCGGATGCCATATTCTTCATTTTCTGAATGTTGAGCTTTAAACCAACTTTTTCACTCTTCTCTTTTACTTTCATCAAGAGGCTTTTTAGTTCCTCTTCACTTTCTGCCATAAGGGTGGTGTCATCTGCATATCTGAGGTTACTGATATTTCTCCTGGCAATCTTGATTCCAGCTTGTGTTTCTTCCAGTCCAGCATTTCTCATGAGGTACTCTGCATATAAGTTAAATAAGCAGGGTGACAATATACAGCCTTGACGTACTCCTTTTCCTATTTGGAACCAGTCTGTTTTTCCATGTCCAGTTCTAACTGTTGCTTCCTGACCTGCATACAGATTTCTCAAGAGGCAGGTTAGGTGGTCTGGTATTCCCATCTCTCTCAGAATTTTCAACAGTTTATTGTGATCCACACAGTCAAAGGCTTTGGCATAGTCAATAAAGCAGAAATAGATGTTTTTCTGGAACTCTCTTGCTTTTTCCATGATGCAGTGGATGTTGGCAATTTGATCTCTGGTTCCTCTGCCTTTTCTAAAACCAGCTTGAACATCTGGAAGTTCACGGTTCATGTATTGCTGAAGCCTGGCTTGGAGAATTTTGAGCATTACTTTACTAGCGTGTGAGATGAGTGCAATTGTGCAGTAGTTTGAGCATTCTTTGGCATTGCCTTTCTTTGGGATTGGAATGAAAACTGACCTTTTCCAGTCCTGTGGCCACTGCTGAGTTTTCCAAATTTGCTGGCATATTGAGTGCAGCACTTTCGCAGCATCCTCTTTCAGGATTTGAAATAGCTCTACTGGAATTCCATCATCTCCACTAGCTTTGCTCCTAGTGATGCTTTCTAAGGCCCACTTGACTTCACATTCCAGGATGTTTGGCTCTAGGTGAGTGATCACACCATCGTGATTACCTGGGTCATGAAGATCTTTTTTGTACAGTTCTTCTGTGTATTCTTGCCACCTCTTCTTAACATCTTCTGCTTCTGTTAGGTCCATACCATTTCTGTGTTTTATTGAGCCCATCTTTGCATGAAATGTTCCCTTGGTATCTCTAATTTTCTTGAAGAGATCTCTAGTCTTTCCCATTCTGTTGTTTCCCTCTATTTCTTTGCATTGATTGCTGAAGAAGGCTTTCTTATCTCTTCTTGCTGTTCTTTGGAACTCTGCATTCAGATGCTTATATCTTTCCTTTTCTTCTTGGCTTTTCGCTTCTCTTCTTTTCACAGCTATTTGTAAGGCCTCCCCAGACAGCCATTTTGCTTTTTTGCATTTCTTCTCCATGGGGATGGTCTTGATCCCTGTCTCCTGTACAATCCTCCAATTAATTTATTAAGACAGGGAATCTCCATGTCACTATTTCATTATATTATATTGCCTTTCTAGTGCATTTTAGTTATCTCATAGTAAAGCAAATTCTGATCTCATTACTACCAATTACAAATTAGCTTTAATCTCACTTAACTGTTGAAATATTTTAATGTTTGCACCAATAATTTTATAACCTTATAGTTATGGACTTTATCTGTTAATCAGCATAACCTGAATTAATCTAGCTATATATTTGATTTATTTGTATTTTTTCATGATTCCAAAGGAGTTACAGCATATTTCAGAGTCTTATCTATGTTCATATTTACTTTTATTGTTGCTTATAACTTTAGGATAAGACTTTGGCTTCCTGTGCTAATTTTTAAAATAAAATTTAAAGGAAAAGTTTTGACTGTGCTTGGTATATGGTAATGTTGGCTTCTGAATATGTGTATATAGGATTTCTTATTGGCTGATATCTCACTACAATAGAAATATTGCAAATATGGTCACCCCTACTCCAAGTATATTTTAATCATCATTCCTGAAGATCTTTGCATACAAGTTTCAACTCTAATTGCATTGGTATGATTTTTAGTTCCTTTCTGTATTAGATAGATTTTTAAAACCAGACTAGATGGACTTTCTGACTACTGGACTTCTCATTCAGTTGCAGAGTTAGATTTGCACATATATCTGTCCCTCCACCTACTAGGGTAAATAGACACTTTATTAACTGTCTAGAATACAGCTACTTTGAAAACAAACACAAATGGATTGTATTGAACTGAACTTTGAAGTTTCCTTTGTAATGGCTTGCTGGATGTATATTTTAAAAAGTAGGCAGCTGAAAACGTGTACACAATTTCAGGTTCTCATTTTTTCTTCACTCTCCCTTCAAATACACTAATCCCAATAAGCATAGGGATAGACAAAATGCTATGATATCATTTATTATCTTAAACAAGATGGGACTCTATTGTTAGCCATAAGGCAAATTATTTTGTCCTTTGAGGATAAAGTTATGAGAGCAAACATAGTCACTCCAGTGTCTTTGAGTGGAAGAATCTAAAGTGAGGTTGATATATAAATGTATGAGAAATGAATTTTTAAAATTAATCTTAAGAACTTCATGCCTCTCCAGTCTTTACATTTCGGGTGATGTCAGTGTTTGATCAGCAGCTTTATAAACTTCTGCTAGGACTAGATATCATCAGTCCAAAGAACTGTTGTACATTCATCACTCTTTGGAATTATCTAGCTCTTCAGCTGAAGAAGGCAATGGCACCCCACTCCAGTACTCTTGCCTGGGAAATCCCATGGACAGAGGAGCTTGGTAGGCTGCAGTCCATGGGGTCGCTAAGAGTCGGACATGACTGAGCGACTTCACTTTCACTTTTTACTTTCATGCATTAGAGAAGGAAATGGCAACTCATTCCAGTGTTCTTTCCTGGAGAATCCCAGGGACAGGGGAACCTGGTGGGCTGCTGTCTCTGGGGTTGCACAGAGTCGGACACGGCTGAAACGACTTCAAAGCAGCAGCTCTTCAGCTAATGATTCTATCATCTTCAGTAATGGTTCTAGAGAGGGACTATAACACACTAGCACACTTTGGTAGATGATCTAAAGGTAAGAGCTTCAGTGTATGTTAGTTAAAATGAGAAAACTATTCTAATTGACTTGAGAGGATTTGATAGGAAAAAGATTCATAGAAAAAAAAAACAAGCTGAAAAATATGATCCTCTGAAAAGTAACAAAAGAATAGTTAGGATGATTCAGTAAAGTATGAAATAGACAATAATAATTTAGGAAAAGCTTATGCAGAGTATTACTACAGGGATTTTAGAATAAAACAAACACATGTGTATAATATTCAGTATAAAGTTGGCACTAATTTAAATTATTTATGTCATAGTTTTTACTGAGAAAATCAATTAATAATTAGTAAGCTTTCTGATATCATTGAAAAGTTAGATCTTTTATTAGTTTGAAATTGATCTCTCTTAACCACAGGTTAATTTTCTTCTTGATTTTTCCACTTTCTAAAATTCAATCCTGAGAAAGGACAGGTTTTTCAAAAAGTGGCACTAGGAAAACTGGATATTCACATGCTAAGGAATGAAATGAAACCCTTATCTTCCACCATATACAAAAATTAACTCAAAATGGTTAAAAGATATAATCATAAGAGGACCCAAAACTATTAAACTTTTGGAAGAAATCACAGGGAGGAAGAAGCTTCATGATATTTTTGGATATGATACTAAAACCCAGGCAACAAAAGCAAAACTAGATAAATTTGGACTTAACCAAAAATAAAAACTTTGTGCATCAGAGAACATTATTAAGAGAGCTGAAAAAGCAGCCCACAGAATGGGAGAAAATATATGATAAGGAATTTATATTCAAAATGCATCAAAAAAACTCCTATAACTCAAGTATAAAAATAAACAACCTGATTATAAAATGGACAAAGAACTGAAATGGTATTTCTCCAAAGAATGACTAATAAGAACATGAAAAGATGTTCAACACTGACTCTTTTTAGGGAAATGAAAATAGAAACCACAGTAAGTCACCACTTTAAGCCCATTAAAATGGCTATTCTTTAAAAAGCAAAACAAACAAACAAAAACAGAAAATAGTAGGTTTTGGCCAGGATGTCAAGAAACTGAAATATTTGTGCACTGCTGGTGGGAATGTAAAATGATGTAGATACTGTGGAAAGATTATGCCAGTTCCTCAAAAAATTAAACATAGATTTGCATATGATCCAGCAAATCCACTTCTGAATGTATATTACAAAATGATTGAAAGCAGGGACCCAGACAGGTATTTTTACCACCATGTTCATAGCAGTATTATTCATAACAGCCAAAAAGTGGAAAAGATCCAAATGTCCATCCATAGATGAATGGGTTAACAAAATGTGGTATTACCTACTGTGATGGTTAACAATGTATCAACTTGCAGGATGATTTTGGATGAGATTGACATTTAAAATGGTTAACTTTGAATAAGCAGGTTATCTTCCATAATATGGATGAGTCTCATCCAGTCAGTTGAAGGAACTCTTAGAACAAAAAGACTGACCTTCCCGAACAAGAGGGAATTTTCCAGCAAACTGCCTTCTGTCTTCATCTGTACAATGCTGCTGCTAAGTCACTTCAGTTGTGTCCGACTCTGTGCGACCTCATAGACAGCAGCCCACCAGGCTCTCCAGGCAAAAATACTGGAGTGGGTTGCCATTTCCTTCTCCTATGCATGAAAGTGAAAAGTGAAAGTGAAGTCGTGTCCGACTCCTAGCGATCCCGTGGACTGCAGCCTACAAGACTCCTCCATCCATGGGACCTTCCTGGCAAGAGTACTGGAATGGGTTGCCATTGCCTTCTCTCATCTGTACAATAAGTTCTCCCAAATCTCCTCCCTTCAGACTGGAACTACGCCATTGACTCTTCTCAGTGTCCTGTATGCATGCCATCCTTAGGACTGAATCCACACCATTGGTTCTCCTGGGTCTTGAACATGCCAAAATTGCAAATTTTGGGCTTCTTAGCCTTCATAATCACACGAGCCAATGCCTTATAATAAATTTCTTCACATAGAGATGGGTTCTGTTTATTTGGAGAACCTTAAAAAAATTACTGACAGTTAATATGTGTAATTACCTGTGTATTTATCTCACTTATCTTTAGCTATAAAATTTCTCAACATTGCAGTTATCAGTTGTTATTGCTGGTGTCTTATTCTTTGACACAGGAAATTCTCAGAATTTCCTGGGGCTGAATTTCTGTTTGTTTTCAGTGCTCTTGATAGCTTACTGTGTCAGATTCAAGATTTAGCTTTGGAACCATGGACCAGGCTTGATCACTTAAGAGCTTTTTTGTAGCAGAGTTTTATTAAAGTATGAAAAGGGGCAGAGAAAGCTTCTGACATAGATATTAGAAGGAAGACAGAAATTGTCCCCCTCACTAGTCTTAGAAGAGGGAGTTATATATTTTTTCAATTGGTTATCACAATAAATCAAAAGAATGTCTAAAGGTTGTAAATATCTTTCTAGACCCACTCCCACAATTTACATTTTAAGATAACACAATTAGAACTAACAATGAAAGATCTTACCAGACCCACTCCCATAATACACATTCTAAGATAATAGGATTAGTCAGGTTTTCAAGAAGCAGAAACTGTCCTTAAGCAGGATATATTGTTGTTATATAATATTTGTTCTTTCTTCCTCCTTAAGAGCCCCAGACCCCTTTTTCCTCCTCGGGGACCCTGGACTTCTTATCAATCTGCCCAGGAATTGACTCTCTCATTCTGATATCCAGGACTCCATTAATAAAAAGTGCAGTGGAAACAGTGGCAGACTTAATTTGGGGGGCTCCAAAATCACTACAGATGGTGAATGCAGGCATGAAATTAAAAGATGCTTACTCCTTGGAAGAAAAGTTATGATCAACCTAGACAGCATATTAAAAAGCAGAGACATTACTTTACCAACAAAGGTCCCTCTAGTCAAGGCTATGGTTTTTTCAGTAGTCATGTATGGATGTGAGAGTTGGACTGTAAAGAAAGCTGAGCACCAAAGAATTGATGCTTTTGAACTGCGGTTTTCGAGAAGACTCTTGAGAGTCCCTTGGACTGCAAAGAGATCCAACCAATCCATCTCCAACCAAAGGAGATCAGTCCTGAATATTCATTGGAAGGACTGATGCTGAAGCTGAAACTCCAATACTTTGGCCACCTGATGCAAAGAACTGACTCATTGGAAAAGACTGATGCTGGGAAAGATTGAGGGCAGGAGGAGAAGGGGACAACAGAGGATGAGATGGTTGGATGGCATCACCGACTCAATGGGGATGAGTTTGTGTGGACTCCGGGAGTTGATGAAGGACAGGGAGGCCTGGCATGCTGTAGTCCATGGGAGTCACAAAGAGTCAGACATGACAGTGGCACCCCACTCCAGTACTCTTGCCTGGAAAATCCCATGGACGGAGGAGCCTGGAAGGCTGCAGTCCATGGGGTCGCTGAGGGTCGGACACGACTGAGTGACTTCACTTTCGCTTTTCACTTTCATGCACTGGAGAAGGAAATGGCAACCCACTCCAGTGTTCTTGGCTGGAGAATCCCAGGGATGGGGGAGCCTGGTGGGCTGCCATCTATGGGGTCGCACGACTGAAGTGACTTAGCAGCAGTAGCAGAACTGAACTGAACTGATTGCCCACTTTTATGAATCCTTGTTTTAGGCATCCGTTGGCAGTTCTATTCACCTTTAGTAGTGCACTATAATCTCTTTCTCATCCTCCTTTCTTCCCTCCTTGCTTTCATTCCAACATTGGCACCTTAAGCACAAGCACCCCTCTTCCCTCTTTAGCACTCAGTTGATAACTGTCAACTGTGAGTTCTAATGTCCCTGCAGTCTTCTCTAGGGAAGGGAAGCAATAAGGTCCCAGGCTGGACAGGCTGTCAGACAGGCAACTGAGAGAACTGGCTGTTCCTGCACAATGTTCCCAAAGGCTCTCAGGGAAGCTTAAGAGGGTGGGAAGGAGTTGAGCCCAATCGTTGTACCTTGCAGATACACAGCTGGAGTAGACCCCTGGCACTGAAAACTGAAAAGAATGTGAACACAGCCAGATTGGTAGCAGCAGAGGAACATTTCTAAAAGTTTTAGTAAACTATATTCAAAGATTTTCAATTTTATAAATTCTGACCATTGTCAATGAAATATTTATAATAATATCATTTAAATACTGACTGACAGTCATTTTGCTACAGTATTGCCTTCACTAATGTGGAGTTTAACTCTCTCCCCTCTCAAATTCTTGTCATTATGTTTTCTGTTCATTGAACACCCCTTTCCTTAATCCACACCCCTAGGTTTGCCAAAGTTAGCAGATAAAAATACAGGATGCCCAGTTAAATTTGAATATCAGATAAACAACAAATAATTTTAGTGTAAGTTTACCCAATGCAAAAATATTTATTGTTTATCAGAAATTCAGATTTAACTGGGTGTCCTGTATTTTATCTGGCAACCTAACCTACCCACCCCAGTTTTGACTACTGATCTTGTCTGAGACCTTCAAATAGTAAAGTGTGACCACCAAAGTGGACTTTCTCTCTCAAAGCCACAGATTGTTGGCTTCCTTGGAACTCCCTTACCCACCTCCCCCAGGTCTTGGGTGTCTATATCCTAAAGTATGATAGCCAGTAAACTTTTGAGAGTGTTTACACATGGAATCGAACATGATACTCCACTTGAAATGTGACCTAAACTGAACAGGATAGAACTAGCACTTCCCTCATTATAGATGCACTTCTGTTAATAGAGCTTAAAGTAACACCAGCCTGTTGGGCAGATTCATCACACTGATAACTAATATTGATCTGCATCTAATTAAGATTTTTTGCATCTAATTAAGTTTTTTTAAATATGTTCATCTGAATATTATACTCCGTGTTTGTTTTCAAAACTTAAGATCATTCATTTCAGTTCAGTTCAGTTGCTCAGTCACGTCCAACTCTTTGTGACCCCATGGACTGAAATAGCAAATAGATGTTTCCATTTTTGGTTTCAGAACATTATGAGGCTGATAATTGTAGAGTTTAAATGAAACTTCTGGTACCTCTCTCAGCATTTTTCAATATCCCCATGTACTAAGATAATCAGTAAGGAGTGTAGTTTTAGTATCAAATTCTGAAGTCAAAGGAACACCCTCCTTGCTGAATTAGTAGTTGTTGACATATCAGTTTCAGCTTCATGTTGACAGGTGTGTGTGTGTGTGTGTGTTTTCTGTTGGCCTCACACATTTTAGTCAGACTAGATTTTAATAGTAGTATCCTTTTTTGATTGTTTAGGTATCCTTTCTGAATCATTGGCATCCTTTTCAAATCAGTGGTTAAATAACTTGGTGTTCAGTATTTTGACTTGTATACATATATACATACGCATGAGGTTGGATGGAAAGATAAATGAGTGGGAAAGCCATTTGCTGCATTGATGCATTTGGTTTAATCAATCCATACATAGCTTCATATAGTGGCTTCAAACAATGAATGAGTTTTTATATATTCAAACTCTGACATTAAAAATAAGCAGGTCTATATACCTCCTTTATATTGTCTCACTTATAGGGAACTTGAATTAATTTTTATTTTATAACTGGCATAGTTTATAACTCATAGCTTTAATCTACTATAAATACAAAAGTTTTAATCAGAAGTATAATCTAATCATTGTAAATTTAATGGTTGGTCAATTACAAATGGCCAGTAATTTCTTTTTTTCTTTTAACCTCATAAATAGTCATCTGGCATTAAATATTTGTGATCTAGGCCAGTAACCTTTTTCAATCTCACAGGACCTTTTTTAATTAAACTATATCTTTGTCCCATGTCTGTAATCCTCTCACTGACATTTTATATACAAGACACCTTGCTGAAGAAAGGTCAAGCAGTACAGTTATAAATGGAAAAGAGATTAAAAGAATTCTCAAGCCATGGTGTGATCTAAGAGCGAGTTAAATATGGAGCAGTACTTAGTAGACATGCTCAGGAGACAAAGAGGAATTCTCTGGGTAGATTTTAATGACTCGGGCAACAAAGCAAATGAAAATTATTTTTAACGGCAAAAATGAAAATTACACATTTTTTTCATAGTCCACAGTACATATTGTGAAAGACCACCATGAGGTTTTAATAACTATAAAATGTTCAAGAAAACAATTGCCAAATACAATCACAGTGTTTGTATAATTCTTGCCTACAAGGACACTTTTGTTGCTCCGTAAACTTGCCAATGTCAGTCTAGTGTTAAGGTTAATTAACTCTAGAAGTAAAGGAAACGTGTTGAAACTTATATGCATCAATGAAGAGTAAGAAATGAATGCAAAAACTGGGTAAGGAAGAGGGAGTGAGCAAATACTGCTTTACTGAAAATTCTCTTTTAGTACCTATGTATTGAAGAGTGTTTGGAAGGTAAATACTTTCACAGAAGCGACTTACATTATTTTCACCAGAACATTAAGCAGAAATTGAAAACGGATTTTTCCCCCCTTAATATTCTCCAGCTGGCATGTTATGACTAAAACTTGCTGAATCCATGCCACACTGTGATGCATTTAATGGTGTACATGGGTACCACTAAACAATACATTACTTGTAATGTCTCAAATAACCTAGCAAAGCATGGAACTCAAGTGCTGGAATACCACTGACTGTTTCTCAGAGGTTGCTTAGTTATACCCAAGAGGCCAACCTTCTTCTGAAAAGCCTTTACTGCTAATTTCTTTCTGTCACTTTTATATAGTCCAGTGATAAAAGGGTAGCCTTTCCTTCCTGTGTCATCAGAATGGTGTTATTTAGATGTTAATGCTGGAGGCAAAGCAGTTGACCCAGCACTTTTAATTACAGGACTCATGATTTCAGAGCTCTTAGTATTTTTGTTTGTAAACAATCCACTTGGTTGCAAACAACCTTAATTTTTTTTTTTTTTTTAAGAAAAAGGACCAAAAATAAGATGAAAATAAAACCAAAACTTTGACTTGAGCTAAATCTTTTTTGGTGTCTCTCAAGCTTTAGGTTTTGGGGCAGAATCTTTGTCAGTGCTAAATGAAAAGGTTACTGTTTGCAGTTTCCATCAGCTATTATAAGGCTGCTGGCAGTGATGGAACTGTCAGGTTCCAGCAGGCCAGTCCCTGTCCAAAGTAACCAGATGCTGTGTTTGAGAAATGTGATCGTTGGCAGGCTGACATTATGATGCTTGTGACCCAGCCTGTGCCCCAAGCTTCAAATCAGCTATCAATCTGCAGGATGAGAACAGTTTCTATACATAAAAATCCAGAGTTGTTTTATTTGTCCATTTGCTTAGTGGAAAAATATTTTAACTCAGTAAAGTTAGAATTAACTCTAGAAGTTATATTTCTAGAATCGGACAACTCAGACAAGTTCATTGAGTTTTCTTGGTTCTGTTGGAATGCAACTTTTTTTCTTTGCAAGTGACTTGTTCATCTAGATATAATTTTAGACTTAGAGCAGTTGAAAAAACATTCAGTTAATCAAATAGTTAATTTTTCTAGATGAAAATTTGCAAGCAATTTTCTGAACTAATAGAAATGACTATTTTGCCATGATTATGTTGGAGAATTGATATGCAAAATGTGCTGAACCTTTTGTCCAAGACCAGACAAAATGAGTCAAGACAAAGTAGGTATTTGATAAATGATATTTTTCTGTTTACTTTCTTAATAGGTTAACTTGTCAAATAGCTAAAAGCAAACTCATTGGTAGATAAATATCTATTGAATTATATTCTGTGTGAAACATTTCTCAATAACCCTGTTATTGTTATCATCATGGCATATTAAAGTTTAGGAAAGTAAGATTCAGGGCAGTTATATAATTAGCTTAGCATTGTAAAAATAGTAAGTTGGTTTCTCTCTAACCATGTTTTCCCACTTAAAACACTCTCTTTTATTTGCTAAATGTCTGCACTGCCATCAGAAATAATGATTAAAAAATATAAAATGTATGGATCTTCTCATCTTTGTCATTACCTAGATATAATAGACAAAGCTTTGATTTTATTTTGTCTGTCCACCAGTGAAATAAACAACTGAGAATGTCAAATATTGGCATATGTTAATTATACCCAAGTTTTGTTAATAAAGAAAAAAAAGCATGTAAATTTTATTCTAATGCACAGGCATATATATAATAAACAATTTAAAAGTATAAATATGAAATATATTTTTATAAGCTAGTCTTGAAATTTTTCTATTTTTCCTGTTTCATAAAATGTGTAATTTTCCATGACTCTGCAGATATTTAGAAAAGTATGTTCACCACTGGAAAAAGAACAAAATAATTGTAATGTGGTAAATGCACTAGGAGTTTGCTAGGTGGTGCTACAACATATATTTGTAATATTGTACTAGAAATGTCTGCTTGAATAGGAAATGTTCTTGCAGTTAGAAATATTCAGATATGTATTGATACCTGGAGTTTTTCCACTCTGATATATGACTTAGTTTTAAAGCAAAATTATGCTACCATCTCAGACTCTAACTAGATATCATCCTTCATTTTTATTGAATTTGGGCTATGTTTAACAAATTGTAATTTTATAGAGTATTTTACCCTATAGACCAGGCTCAAGAGACTACTGCACAGTAACCAAGTTTAATCTTTAATACTATGTGTCATGGGATACAGATACATTTTTCAGTCATCCTAGTAGTAGCTGATATAATTCAAAATAAGATGATTTAATTTTAAATATGCTAATTCAGGACAAAACAAAAATAGTTTAGAGGGCTCAGTAATGTAAAATATAAAAATATTCATTATATATAACATTTTTTCACTTAAAAATAATTCAAATAATTTAAAAACAACAGAAAGAGAAGTGTTTCATGTTTTTAAGGCCAACACTATTTAACATCAACAAGGTGTTATTTGTACTATGGCTATTAACTTTAATCATGTATCTATGCTGTCTGGCCTGTGTCCTAGGCAGTGTTCTGCAAAATCAAGCTGAAATTATAAATAGCAGCCACAGCTAAAGGAGAAATGGTTAATAATATATGTCAGCATTAACTAACTAATTCATTGCAGGTATCATGATTATAATATTTCTAGAAATTCAAACACTTGTGATTTATATATGACCTTAAAAAGAAACAAACAAAAAATGATAAAAGCAATGAATTCTACTTTCCCATGCCTGAGACTCTCAGTATCAATCCTTCAAAAAGTTTCTCAAAACAGGTATGATCGGATATGAAAACAACCGGATATGCCAGATTAAACAAAAGATTAACTAATTTTTAGTGAATGTCTACCTTGGAAAGAAGATATAGTTTCCAAACATTCTACTATAACTCATCTTATAAAAACACATTTCTGATACAATATTACTGGACAATATATATTGAAGTAATAAGAAGGTACTATTTTATAATCAAACCAGCTGAGGATGATATCACACTGGTTAAAAAACTAAGATTATGTTGTAGAATTCCAGAAACTTCAAGCCCTGCTGAGTATGAGACAGAAATTTCCTCACTTGGAATTTAAATTTCTCTTCTAGGATTTTTGTATAGCAGACTGGTTGTTATAATATTAAGTGTTTTATTGAGGGCAATTTGAGAAGCTAGATAATTTTTGAGGTCTGTTTGAAGTCACTGAAAAGTTCACAAGGCAGTACAGTGATTTGAGGGGCAAGTTCTCTGAGAAAAGGAAGGCGCAGAGGTAAGTCTGACATTTGACTTCTCTTTTTCATTAAGGCAATATGCCAGTTCCTAAGTCAGCTGAGAAGCTGAGCAAAGCTTATAGAAGACTGCAGTTACACAGAGACAAATGACATATGGGCCTTAGAAAGAAAAAGGGACCCTGGTAATTAGGCTTTTAATTGAGACCTCTGATGAGTTATCTTAGGAATAGAATCATCAACAATAGCTTTCAAAAATGAAAGTGAAATGAAGATGTGGCCAGAAAAAACCTAAGGAATTATTTGTAAACCAGCACTAAAAAAAAATACTCAAAAGATTTTTTGGGCCGAAAATTAAAAATCACAAATGGAAACAGGGAAATTCAGTAAAGAATGAAGGACAAAGGGGAATGTAAACATGTGGTTAAATGAAAATGAAAATACTGACTATACAATATAAACACTAATTATTTATGGGCTTTTATGTACATACAGAAGACTGGGGAATATACACTTATCAGAACTCATGGAGCCTTATAGCACAAAAAGCAAGACCTTAGTGAATGCAGTTTTAAAAGGTCAATTTGGCTGTTGTGGGGTTAGAGTAGAATGCAGTTCAGTTCCGTTTAGTCACTCAGTTGTGTCTGACTCTTTGTGACCGCATGGACTGCAGCACACCAGGCTTCCCTGTCCATCACCAACTCCCGGAGCTTACTCAGACTCATGTCCATTGAGTTGATGATGCTACCCAACCATCTCATCCTCTGCCGTCCCCTTCTCCTCCTGCCTTCAATCTTTCCCAGCATCAATGTCTTTTCAAATGAGTCAGCTCTTTGCATCAGGTGGCCAAAGTATTGGAGTTTAAGCTTCAACATCAGTCCTTCCAATGAAGATTCAGGACTGATTGCTTTTAGGATGGACTGGTTGGATCTCCTTGCTGTCCAAGGGAATGCAGATTGTGACAAAGGGGTCTGACTGAATTCCAGATGTATGATCTAACTTCAATGAAGGGAGTGGGGAAAATTTAACCTAAGTAAATTAGAAAATAAGTAGACTAAGGCAGATGGCACTAGTGGTAAAGAATCCATCTGCCAATGCAGGGGATGTAAGAGATGGGGGTTCAATCAGTGGGTTGGGAAGACCCCTTGGAGGAGGGCATGGCAACCCACTACAGTATTTTTGCCTGGAGAATCCCATGGATAAAGGAACCTCGTGAGCTGCAGTCTATAGGGTACACAAGGAGTCAGATGCAAATGAAGCAACTTAGCATGGCATAAAGCTAAGGACTAAAAAGAAAGTATACATAAGAACTGTACTGTAGTTAATAAAGACATTTTCCATGTGATTATAAGTTAAAAGTTCTGGTACCACTATGTATATTGGGATTAAGCAAATAAACAAATAATTAATAGATAATGTATGGTGGAATCCAGGTTTCTTAAGACTGGAGTGAGAAGTGACAAATAAGTAAAGGCCAAAGACTAAAATTAACCAGGTGGTACTAGATGAGAGTCAGGGACATCAGTATGGACTCATATTTGGCTTAAATTAATGGCCAGTGTTCTTGCCTTGAGAACCCCATGAACAGTATGAAAAGGCAAAATGATAGGATACTGAAACAGGAACTCCCCAGGCCAGTAGGTGCCCAATATGCTACTGGAGATCAGTGGAGAAATAACTCCAGAAAGAATGAAGGGATGGAGCCAAAGCAAAAACAATACCCAGTTGTGGATGTGACTGGTGACAAAAGCAAGGTCTGATACTGCAAAGAGCAATATTGCATAGGAACATGGAAGGTCAGGTCCATGAATCAACGCAAATTGGAAGTGGTCAAACAAGAGATGGCAAGAGTGAAAGTCGATATTCTAGGAATCAGTGAACTAAAATGGACTGAAATGTGTGAATTTAACTCAGATGGCCATTATATCTACTACTGTGGGCAGGAATCCCTTAGAAGAAATGGAGTAGCCATCACGGTCAACAAAAGAGTCTGAAATGCAGTAGGTGGATGCAATCTCAAAAATGACAGAATGATCTCTGTTTGTTTCCAAGGCAAACCATTTATCACAGTAATCCAAGTCTATGCCCCAACCAGGAACGCTGAAGAAGCTGAAGTTGCATGGTTCTATGAAGATCTACAAGACCTTTTAGAACAAACACCCCCCAAAAATGTCTTTTTCATTATAGGGGACTGGAATGCAAAAGTAGGAAGTCAAGAAACACCTGGAGTAACAGGCAAATTTGGCCTTGGAATGCAGAATGAAGCAGGGCAAAGGCTAATAGTTTTGCCAAGAAAATGCCCTGATCATAGCAAACACCCTCTTCCAACAACACAAGAGAAGACTCTACACAAGGACATCACCAGATGGTCAACACCGAAATCAGATTGATTATATTCTTTGCAGCCAAAGATGGAGAAGCTCTATACAGTCAACAAAAACAAGACCAGGAGCTGACTGTGGCTCAGACCATGAACCCCTTATTGCCAAATTCAGACTTAAATTAAAGAAAGTAGGGAAAACCACTAGACCATTCAGGTATGACCTAAATCAAATCCCTTATGATTATACAGTGGAAGTGAGAAATACATTTAAGGGACTAGTTTTGATAGATAGAGTGCCTGATGAATTATGGAATGAGGTTCATGACAATGTACAGGAGACAGGGATCAAGATCATCCCCATGGAAAAGAAATGCAAAAAAGCAAAATGACTGCCTGGGGAGGCCTTACAAATAACTGTGAAAAGACGAGAAGCAAAAAGCAAAGGAGAAAAGGAAAGATATAAGCATCTGAATGCAGAGTTTCAAAGAACAGCAAGAAGAGATAAGAAAGCCTTCCTCAGAGATCAATGCAAAGAAACAGAGGAAAACAGCAGAATGGGAAAGACTAGAGATCTCTTCAAGAAAATTAGAGATACCAAGGGAACATTTCATGCAAAGATGAGCTCGATAAAACACAGAAATGGTATGGACCTAACAGAAGATATTAAGAAGAGGTGGCAAGAATACACAGAAGAACTGTACCAAACAATCTTCAAGACCAAGATAATCACGATGGTGTGATCACTCACCTAGAGCCAGACATCCTGGAATGTGAAGTCAAGTGGGCCTTAGAAAGCATCACCATGAGCAAAGCTAGTGGAGGTGATGGAATTCCAGTTGAGCTATTTCAAATCCTGAAAGATGATGCTGTGAAAGTGCTGCACTCAATATGCCAGCAAATTTAGAAAATGAAGCAGTGGCCACAGGACTGGAAAAGGTCAGTTTTCATTCCAATCCCAAAGAAAGGCAATGCCAAAGACTGCTCAAATTACTGCACAATTGCACTCATCTCACACACTAGTAAAGTAATGCTCAAAATTCTCCAAGCCAGGATTCAGCAATACATGAATCTTGAACTTCCGGATGTTCAAACTGGTTTTAGAAAAGGCAAAGGAACCAGGGATCAAATTGCCAATATCTGCTGGATCATTGAAAAAGCAAGAGAGTTCCAGAAAAACATCTATTTCTGCTTTATTGACTATGCCAAAGCCTTTGAATGTGTGGATCACAATAAACTGTGGAAAATTCTGAGAGAGATGGGAATACCAGACCACCTGACTGCCTCTTGAGGAACCTGTATGTAGGTCAGGAGGCAACAGTTCGAACTGGACATGGAACAACAGACTAGGTCCAAATCGGGAAAGGAGTACGTCAAGGCTGTATATTGTCACCCTGCTTATTTAACTTATATGCAGAGTACATCATGAGAAACGCTGAGCTGGAAGAAGCACAAGTTGGACTCAAGATTGCTGGGAGAAGTATCAATAACCTCAGTTATGCAGATGACATCACCCTTATGGCCGAAAGTGAAGAGAAACTAAAAGGCCTCTTGATGAAAGTGAAAGAGAAGAGTGAAAAGGTTGGCTTAAAGCTCAACATTCAGAAAACGAAAATCATGGCATCTGTTCCCATCACTTCATGGGAAATAGATGGGGAAACAGTGGAAACAGTGTCAGACTTCATTTTTTTTGGTCTCCGAAATCACTGTAGATGGTGATTGCAGCCATGAAATTAAAAGATGCTTACTCGTTGGAAGAAAATTTATGACCAACCTAGATAGTATATTTAAAAGCAGAGATATTACTTTGCCGACTAAGGTCTGTCTAGTCAAGGCTATGGTTTTTCCTGTGGTCATGTATGGATGTGAGAGTTGGACTGTGAAGAAAGCTGAGCACTGAAGAATTGATGCTTTTGAACTGTGGTGTTGGAGAAGACTCTTGAGAGTCCCTTGGACTGCAAGGAGATCCAACCAGTCCATCCTAAAGGAGATCAGCCCTGGGATTTCTTTGGAAGGAATGATGCTAAAGCTGAAACTCCAGTAGTTTGGCCACCTCATGCGAAGAGCTGACTCATTGGAAAAGACTCTGATGCTGGGAGGGATTGGGGGCAGGAGGAGAAGGGGACGACAGAGGATGAGATGGCTGGATAGCATCACTGACTCGATGGATGTGAGTCTGAGTGAACTCCAGGAGTTGGTGCTGGACAGGGAGGCCTGGTGTGCTGTGATTCATGGGGTCACAAAGAGTCGGAATGGGCTGAGTGACTGAACTGAACTGAAGGATTAGTAACAATAGTGTATCATGCTTGAGGACAGTTTCTCCTTCTTGATAACCTTCTGACTAATCCTGTTGTCTTAAAATGTATATTACTGAGTGGGTCGGCTAAGATCTTTCTGTTGTTAAGTTCTAATCCTGTTACATTAAAATGTAAATTGTGGGAGTGGGTGTGGTAAAAATTTTAAAACCTTGAGACATTCTTTTGATTTATTGTAATAACTATTAAGAGGAGATGGCAAGAATACACAGAAAAACTGTACAAAAAAGATCTTGATGACCCAGATAATCATGATGGTGTGATCACTCACACTCAACTAGAGCCAGACATCCTGGAATTTGAAGTCAAGTGGGCCTTAGGAAGCATCACTATGAACAAAGCTAGTGGAGCTGATGGAATTGCAGTTGAACTATTTCAAATCCTGAAAGGTGATGCTGCGAAAGTGCTGCACTCAATATGTCAGTAAATTTGGAAAACACAGCAGTGGCCAGGGGGCTGGAAGAGGTCAGTTTTCATTCCAATCCCAAAGAAAGGCAATGCCAAAGAATACTCAAACTACCGCACAATTGCACTCATCTCACACGCTAGAAAAGAAATGCTCAAAATTCTCCAAGCCATGGAGAATTGACATATCTTCAGCAATACGTGAACCATGGACTTCCAGATGTTCAAGCTGGTTTTAAAAAAGGCAGAGGAACCAGATATCAAATTGCCAATATCTGCTGGATCATTGAAAAAGCAAGAGAGTTCCAGAAACACATCTATTTCTGCTTTATTGACTATGCCAAAGCCTTTGACTGTGTGGATCACAATAAACTGTGGAAAATTCTGTAAGAGATGGGAATACCAGACCACCTGATTGCCTCTTGAGGAACCTGTATGTAGGTCAGGAGGCAACAGTTCGAACTGGACATGGAACAACAGACTAGGTCCAAATCGGGAAAGGAGTACGTCAAGGCTGTATATTGTCACCCTGCTTATTTAACTTATATGCAGAGTACATCATGAGAAATGCTGGGCTGGAGGAAGCACAAGCTGGAATCAAGATTGCTGGGAGAAATATCAATCACCTCAGATATGCAGATGACACCAACCTTATGGCAGAAAGTGAGGAAGAACTTCACTTTCTTGATGAGCCTCTGATAAAAGCACCTCTTGGTGAAAGAGCCTCTTGATGAAAGAGCTTCCTGATGAACGTGAATGAGGAGAGTGAAAAAGTTGGCTTAAAGCTCAACATTAAGAAAACTAAGGTCATGGCATCCAGTCCCATCACATCATGACAAGTAGATGGGGAGACAGTGGCTGACTTAATTTTTCTGGGCTCCAAAATCACTGCAGATAGTGATTGCAGCCATAAAATAAAAGATGCTTACTCCTTGAAAGGAAAGTTATGACCAACTTCAGTTCATTTCAGTTCAGCCATTCAGTCATGTCCGACTCTCTGTGACCCCATGAATCACAGCACGCCAGGCCCCCCTGTCCATCACCAACTCCCAGAATTCACTCATCATGTCCATTGAGTTGGTAATGCCATCCAGCCATCTCATCCTCTGTCGTCCCCTTCTCCTCCTGCTCCCAATTCCTCCCAGCATCAGAGTCTTTTCCAATGAGTCAACTCTTTACATGAGGCGGCCAAAGTATTGGAGTTTCAGCTTTAGCATCAGTCCTTCCAATGAACACCCAGGACTGATTTCCTTTAGAATGGATTGGTTGGATCTCCTTGTAGCCCAAGGGACTCTCAAGAGTCTTCTCCAACTTAGACAGCATAATCAAAAGCAGAGACATTACTTTCTTCACAAAGGTCCATCTGGTCAAGGCTATGTTTTTTCCAGTGGTCATGTTGGATGTGAGAGTTTGACCATAAAGAAAGTTGGCGGCTGAAGAACTGATGCTTTTGAACTGTGGTGTTGGAGAAGACTCTTGAGAGTCCATTGCAAACAGCTGACTCATTTGCAAAGACCCTGATGCTGGGAAAGATTGAGGGCAGGAGAAGAGGACGACAGAGGATGAGATGGTTTGATGGCATCACCGACTCAATGGACATGGTTTTGGGTGGACTCTGGGAGTTGGTGATGGACAGGGAGGCCTGGTGTGCTGTGGTTCATGGAGTTGCAAAGAGTTGGGCATGACTGAGCAACTGAACTGAACTGAACTCATTTTTTTTTTTTTTTTTGAAAAATCATCATTCCCAAATATTCTTTTTGCTTCTGAGGTATTTTTGTTTTTAAGATTTTTCACACTAAATGCAAAGTCTCCTGTGAGGTTTAAATCTGAAGCTACATTATTCAAATGCCTTATGTAGTAGGCAGATGTAGTCAGGATGGGAAGAGGTGCAGACTGGGCTTCCTAGGTGGCACAAGTGGTAAAGAAACTGCCTGCCAATGCTGGAGATGCGAGAGATGCCAATTTGGTTCCTGGGCCGGGAAGATCACCTGGGGAAGGAAATGGCATTCCATTCCAGTGCTGTTGACTGGAGAGTCCCACGGACAGAGGAGCCTGGCAGGCTATGGTTCATAGGGTTGCAATGACTTGGACATAACTGGAGTGACTTACTTAGCAAGCTTGCAGACTGGAAAGGTTTTAGGAAGGAGACCTTTAACATCAAGTGTTGAGTAACAGTGCTTTATTATTACCCTGATCACACTCATAATATATTTCTTTTTATTAAAGCTAAATCTCACATACTACAGTTAAATTCCCTTTTTTATTCCTGCATCCCCAGAAGAAATGGAGAAACATATACTTATTCACTAGAGTAAGTTTTTTGGAGGAAGTCTACTGTGAAGATCTTGCTTTCTTTTACATGGTTTAAATCCATCTCTATGTTCTCTTGTAGTCCATTTTTGACTCAGGAATCAGCTTCACTGCTTAATGAGTCCCTTCTCTTCCTGTTATTGTGAACAATTACAGGTATTATCAATAAAGAGTTACTTAGTCATTTTTTTTGGTATTACTCCTAATTTTCACTATTGGATACATACATTATGTTATATGCTATAGATTCCACAATCTCAAAATAGGAAATAACATACTTTTTAAATACCATTGCTATAATATGTAATGTTAAGTTCTAGATACTGAAAAATCATGCTTTCTGGTCATATCATTGAAACCTCTCAGAAGTTCAATATCTGAATCAGGATACTGAAGTTCCTCTCTTAAAAATATAAAGTTTAAATAGAGATCCCAGAATCTTGCCTCGCTGCCAGAATTCTTCAAGTGTTATTTTGCAGTGAATAAGAATCATTCATTTTCCCCTCATCATGGCCAAGTGAATGAATGTCTTATTGTTCAGCTGAGCTGACAGAACAGATGATGGCAAAAGAGGCGATACTCAGGAGCACAGTTACTGATAAATAATTACAACAAGGACATTGTAATTATTTAATTAAATTCTGCACACAGGGGGAGATTATGGGTCTTTCAGCTTGCTACCCCATTTAGACGATACCGGTCATTAACCAGTTTAGCTGGAGTCAGCACCTTAATGTCCACATGCTCTGTTTTCTCTCTGAAAGCTGTGCAGTCAGCAGCCATGGCTGCATGCTCTGGGACCCACTGGTGGGGAGGATAGGCGTCCTCCGTAATGGTTTTAGGACTTGCCTGTGCTAACTACCCATTACCATCTTACAAACCTTCTCTGGGGTTCTGAAGGTTTTCCTTAAAAACTGTGCCCAGAAATTTTGGGGGCTTTACTTTTGTTAAGAATAAACTCAAACCTCTGCCAGAGAACAGATATCAACAGAATTCAGGACTGTCTGATAGTTTCTCTAAAGAGGTATCTTTTTTGATGTATTGAGAAGAACTGGTTTGAAGGAAGAGAGTTCATCACTTACAATTCTTAGTAAGAAGCCAGATTATCAATATTTCAATTTCCACATAGAAATTGAAACTCCTGCTTTTCACGTATTTCCTTTGTTAGTATAATGAAAGATGCAACTAAATTCTTACCACATAAGAAACCATTGGGGCAAAGGAAATAGAAGGGAGAATCATTTATTATATAAATGATTTAAAATAAATTTATAGAAATGTATATTTTATATTTATATTTGTTCTATATTTATATAAATTTCTCAACTTAAAGATGGACTCTGTCTCTATTTCTCTTATATACCCACAAGATTTATTTATTTCAGTTTTACTTTGAAAGTCATTTATATTATGCTGTCATGGCCCAATTCTGCAGATTCACCTAGTTTCTAAAAATGTAACAAATTACTCTGTCTCTGAAATCAGCTTGAAGTAGGACATCCTGGCAAATCTGTTAAGTCCCCCAGGCACAGTACCTAAGAAAAATAAGACAACTTGGACCATAGTTTAGTGGAAATTTTAATAAAAATTAAAAATGTGATTCTGGACCCTAGGCTACTTCTTTGAAAGTCTAATATGTTACAGCCACCCAAACTGATGAGTAATCTCAAGAAACTTGAAAACAAATAACAATTTAAAAATGTATGCAGTCTGTGTAAGTTATGTAAAATAGGTCTCTGATCTTCCAATGACCCTCCAAAATATAAATTTCAGGAATGCTGTATTTTCCAGATATGGTGGAACACACAGAAAGCCAAATACAGAAATACCCTCCTTTGAAAATTCCTTTGTTTAGTCTCTTTCCTTGACATAGGAGATGAATGTTCTATCCAAATAGGAGAAATAAGACTTTCATTAGGTAGGAAAGGGGTTAGACTAGATCAATTTTAGAATTTGTTTTATCTACATTCAGTTCAGTTCAGTCGCTTAGTTGTGTCTAACTCTTTGTGACCCCATGGACTGCAGCATGCCAGGCCTCCCTGTACATCACCAACTCCTGCAGCTTACTCAATCTCATGTCCATCAAGTCGGTGATGCCATCCAACCATCTCATCCTCTGTCGTCCCCTTCTCCTTTCACCTTCAATCTTTCCCAGCATTAAGATCTTTCCAAATGAGTCAGCTCTTCTCATCAGGTGGCCAAAGTATTGGAGTTTCAGCTTCAGCATCAGTCCTTCCAATGAATACCCAGGACTGATCTCCTTTAGGATGGATTGGTTGGATCTCCTTGCATTCCAAGGGACTCTCAGTCTTTTCCAACACCACAGTTCAAAAGCATCAATTCTTTGGTACTCAGCTTTCTTTATAGTCCAACTCTCACATCCATACATGACTACTGGAAAAACCACAGCCTTGACTAGACAGACCTTTGTTGGCAAAGTAATGTCTCTGCATTTTAATATGCTGTCTACGTGGGTCGTAACTTTCCTTCCGAAGAGTAAGCATCTTTTAATTTCATGGCTGCAGTCACCATCTGCAGTGATTTTGGAGCCCCCAAAAACAAAGTCTGCCACTGTTTCCACTGTTTCTCCATCTATTTGCCATGAAGTAATGGGACCGGATGCCATGATCTTCGTTTTCTGAATGTTGAGCTTTAAGCCAACTTTTCACTCTCCTCTTTCACTTTCACCAAGAGACTCTTTAGTTCTTCCTCACTTTCTGCCATAAGGATGGTGTCATCTGCATATCTGAGGTGATTGATATTTCTCCTGGCAATCTTGATTCCAGCTTGTGCCTCCTCCAGCCCAGCATTTCTCATGATGTACTCTGCATATAAGTTAAATAAGCAGGGTGACAATACACAGCCTTGATGTACTCCTTTTCCTATTTGGAGCCAATCTGTTGTTCCATGTCCAGTTCTAACTGTTGCCTCCTGACCTGCATACAGGTTTCTCAAGAGGCAGATCAGGTGGTCTGGTATTTCCATCTCTTACAGAATTTTCCACAGTTTATTGTGATCCACACAGTTAAAGGCTTTGGCACGGTCAATAAAGCAGAAATAGATGTTTTTCTGGAACTCTCTTGTTTTTTCAATGATCCAGTGGATGTTGGCAATTTGATCTCTGATTCCTCTGCCTTTTCTAAAACTAGCTTGAACATCTTGAAGTTCATGGTTCACGTATTGCTGAAGCCTGGCTTGGAGAATTTTGAGCATTACTTTACTAGTGTGTGAGATGAGTGCAATTGTGTGGTATTTTGAGCATTCTTTGGCATTGCCTTTCTTAGGGACTGGAATGAAAACTGTGGCTAGTGCTGTGGCCACCGCTGAGTTTTCCAAATTTGTTAGCATATTGAGTGCAGCACTTTCACAGTATCATCTTTTAGGATTTGAAATAGCTCTATTAATGTTATCTACATTGATAATTACTTATTGATATGTTAGTTCATATGTCTTTCCCTTGCTTCTTATACAAAAATACGCTTCCCCTTTTCTCTACTTAAATACATCATCTGCTACAGCAACTGTTTCCTCTTCCAGAGACCAATCTAGTTTCTATCTGAAGGCTAATTCTTGTTCTTTCCTCTATCTGGAATACTCCCTTTTCACAGATCTTCAAGTTTCTAGCTCCTTTTTGACATGCAGATAGTAATTTAACCACCATTTCCTCTGACAAGTCTTCCTTTTCTACTCTGTTTAAATCAAGCAGCCACCTATTACTCTCCATCTTGATACTTTATCACCTTCATAGTATTTTTAATTACATGAGTATTCCTTTGATAACTCACATGTTGACTGTTTCTCTCTGTAGACTCTAAGTTCCATGAATAGAGGTATAAGGTTGGTCATATCCAACAGAGTCCCATTATCTAGCACAGTACATGAATGAATGAACCCCTATCAACTTGGAGTTAATAAACAGAAAGTTTCATTTAAATATCTTTGTTCCTTTTTAATTTTCAATTTTTATCTGAGCTAGTTAAATTGTTGTCTAGTACTTTGTGTATTACAATGTAATTTTATCTTTATTCTTGCAATGTGTTTTCTTTTAATGTTTTGGTGTTTTTCTCTATTGCAATCCATTTTGTTTATTTTTGACCATTTCTCCAATAGTGATTAAATCATTCTCTAATGTGATTAAAATTTGGAATTAATCACAAAAATATTAAAATATGTTAGTTTAATTCACCTTTATTTTTTAAATGTCTTTGTTTTATTGGGATCTTGATCTCTATCACTTACAGATACTTCTCTCAAAGAATCTCTCAACTCATCTACCAGCTCATAATTATCAAATCAATTATTATAGTATCTAGCTATACTTATGAGATTACATCAATGTTAAGTAAAAGCTATAACAATTTTCTAGTAATTAGCCTATTAGTCAAGGCTTTTTAAAATTTTTCCTTTGTTAAAGTAGGCATGTATCATTTTGTTTAATAATAAACAGTAAGAACTTTCTATACTGGTTTGTTTGTCCATTGTATAGTCTCCCTAAAAAGTTGTATTGTTATTATTGTTCAGTTGCTAAATCATGTCCACCTCTTTGCAACTCCATGAACTGAAGCATGCCAGGCTTCCCTGTCCTTGCCAGGCTTCCCTGTCCTTCACTATCCCCTGGAGTTCGTTCAAACTTCTGTCCATTGAGCTGGGAATTCCATCCAATCATCTCATCCTCTGTTGCCCCTTCCTCCTCTTGCTCTCAGTCTTTCCTAGCATCAGGTTCTTTTCCAGTGAGTCAGCTCTTCACATCAGGTGGCCAAAGTATTGGAGCTTTATCCTCAGCATCAGTCCTTCCAATGAATATTCAAGGTTGATTTCCTTTAGGATTGACTGGTTTGATCTCTTGGACTGCTGTCCAAGGAACTCTCAAGAGTCTTCTCCAGCACCACAGTTTGAAAGCATCGGTTCTTCGGTGCTCTGCCTTCTCTATGGTCCAACTGTCACATCCATACTTGACTACTGGGAATACAGTAGCTTTGATAATCCAGACCTTTGTCAGCAAAGTGATGTCTCTGTTTTTTAATACACAGCAAGGTTCGCTCTTGCTTTTCTTCCAAGGAGCAAGCATCTTTTAATTTTGTGGCTGCAGTCACCATCCACAGTGATTTTGGAGCCCAAGAAAATAAAATATCACTATTTCCACTTTTTCCCCATCTATTTGCCATGAAGTGATGGGACTGGATAGCATGATCTTAGTTTTTTGAATGTTGAGTTTTAAGCCAGCATTTTCACTCTCCTCTTTCACCTTCATCAAGAGGCTGTTTGGTTCCTCTTCAACTTCTACCATTAAAGTGGTATCACCTGCATATCTGAGATTCTTGACGTTTATCCCAACAATCTTTATTTCAGCCTGTGAGTCATCCAGCCCAGGCTTTCGCATGAGTTACTCTACATATAAGTTAAATAAGCAGGGTGACAATTTAATTAATTAATGTGTAAATTTAATTAATTGTTAATTTTGTTACACATAAATAAAATAATGCAGAAAACTGAAGAATGGTTTTTATTATGGTAAGTGAAGGTTATATCTTTTTCTACCTGGAGAGAGTGTTATCAAGAATTAAAAACATGGTTAGCCAAATCCTGCCTATTCAATATATTGTTCCTGGATTTGGATGACTAATGTATTTTCAAGAAGATTGTTCATAGTATAAAGTCTGATAAAATCTTACTTTCCTGTTTACATAACTGTAATTTAGACATGAATATATTCACACTCTTCCCTGGCATTTAGTTTCTTTTACCCCTCCATGCAGTACACTGTTTCAGTTTATGTCCTACAACTCAATTTTTTTAAACCACAAAGTTGACCATACCATCACTTTCAGTACTATTTATATTTAAGTAGTTGCTGTCTTTGTTGTAGAATGTGGGGCAACTAAGCAAGTTGTGAGAGCAATTTCTCCAGTGACTTGTGGGTTAGATACTGTGATGTGGCTTTAAATACTTGTTTAGAGTTTCATTCCTAGGAGGCAGTATGAGAGGACCATATATACATAAGAACAAGGACAATCTTGGAACTAAATATAAATGGTTTTCCAATTCTTCACTATTTCAGATTTCCTACATAATATCTCCTAGGGATGTGAGAGTTGGACTGTGAAGAAGGCTGAGTGCCGAAGAATTGATGCATTTGAACTGTGGTGTTGGAGAAGACTCTTGAGAGTCCCTTGGACTGCAAGGAGATCCAACCAGTCCATTCTGAAGGAGATCAGCCCTGGGATTTCTTTGGAAGGAATGATGCGAAAGCTGAAGCTCCAGTACTTTGGCCACCTCATGAGAAGGGTTGACTCATTGGAAAAGACTCTGATGCTGGGAGGGATTGGGGCAGGAGGAGAAGGGGACGACTGAGGATGAGATGGCTGGATGGCATCATGGACTCAATGGACATGAGTCTGAGTGAACTCCGGGAGATGGTGATGAACAGGGAGGCCTGGCGGGCTGCGATTCATGGGGTCGCAAAGAGTCGGACACGACTGAGCGACTGAACTGAACTGATCTCCTAGTTAGAGACACAGAGTCTCTTGTTTGCTTAACTTTTCTATTTTATAATTTTGGTCAGACCATTTACTGAAGACAACCTCCCAAAAGACACAGGAAATAATAAAACACAACACAATACTAGAAAATCAAGCATCACAATTTTACTCTGCTTGCAACTATTTCTACATTCTCTCATCTTCTCACCTCTAGACTTGGTGAGATGGTGAACATAATGAAAGTTTGTTTTTTGTTTTTGTTTTTTTTTTTACGTTCCTGTTTGTATCTCTGAAATTCCTACTCTGAGCCTTGGCCATAGTGAATACTTGTTGAAAAAAATTTAATTAAAACTCCTGTTGTGAATGTCCAACTTTAAAAATGCATAGGATATTAAATAATATGAAATCTTTTAAATGAAAACTCATTAAAAGCATTGGGATGCTATAAAAATCTTAGGATATGTATCCAGATTTTGTTGGATTTCCAATCAAACCAATTGTTTAGTAAAAATAGGCTTTCCCATCCAGACAACCTATTCAGAATAGGTATCATTTCTGAGTACAACTTTGGAAACCTGTGAGGTTAGATTCAATATCACGTAAGAGATTCACTGAGCCAGAAAGAGAGAGCACACATCTCCTAAAACAAATAAGCAACAAAAATAGTTGCCAAAAATATGTAGCTAACAATGTAGTGAATTTTTTTTACAAATGAACTGGCATTACAGTTTCTGGCAAATCACTGTGAAGTTTTGCTTCTGCACTTGAGGTTGACTAGCTGTATTAATATAACCTTACGGGGGGATGATATTACATCACCTTCTACGTGCGATCTGCACACAGTTGTTAAAGACCTTTAAATCTAATGTGCGCTGACCTCTTGAACATTTGCTCTCACTGGTGGTTTCCAATTTCTTCTATATCAAATGGTGACCTTAACATTCTAACTCACGGATATAACTGTTAGAATTGAACTGACATGATAAATGACTATTCTTGCCACTCCTATCATATTTTATTTTTCAGAGATTCAGTTGATAGTTTTGGTCTTTTCAATTTGCCTTTTACTTCTCTTGAATTATGGCCATTTTACTGTTAATTTACATTCTCCATAAAAGGAAAGAAATATTCAAGTAATTTTATTAGCAAATGTGATCTTTGTGCATTATAGTTTGATATTATTGGTTGATTTCTTTGATTTTTTTTCAAAATTAATTGAGGCATAGTTTGTACAATTGTGTATCTTCATGATTATCTAAAACTTTATCTTCCACATTTGCAAATGTCATCATTTGCTTTATTATACCCAGTTCTACAGTTCTCACCATGATGTACAATTATTTTTAAAAGATTTTATTGTTTAAGCGACCATCAAAATTTTCTTTAGTCTTGACTCTTTCTGTAAGTTAGTTTGCACAGTTCACGCCCCTGTTGATATTGATCTTCCTGCTACCTGATACTACTGATACTAAATATGTCTTAACCTGAATTATCCTTTCCAGGCACTGCTATTTCCAAACTGTCTGTCCTTGATTATCATCAGTGGCAGAATAGTTTTGTTCCAGCCTATGACAATAACAGATTGATATGTATCACTCAATTATGTCCATGTAAATTATCATCCTACCTGAAGGATTATATTTCATTTATCTAGATTTTAGAAGTCCTAATTAATATTTACTGTTTAGGTAAGATACTTATCAATTGGCTTAACTGAATTTGTAGCTACATGTTTGGCTAAATAATGATATATAGCTACAAGATGATCCAATAAAAGACTTTTAATGTTAATGAGGATTTATTTAATGGACAATAATAGTTTCATTATTTAAACACTAAGTGGGTAAGTGCTACAGTCAGATATTAAACTAAACTATCTCCTGAATTATTAATCTGTTTCCATTTAGATGTCATCCTTGCTGCTGCTGCTGCTAAGTTGCTTCAGTCGTGTCCAACTCTGTGCAGCCCCAGAGATGGCCTCCCACCAGGTTCCCCCGTCCCTGGGATTCTCCAGGCAAGAACACTGGAGTGGGTTGCCATTTCCTTCTCCAATGCATGAAAGTGAAAAGTGAAAGTGAAGTCGCTCAGTCATGTCCGACTCCTAGCGACCCCATGGACTACAGCCTACAAGGGTCCTCTGTCCATGGGATTTGCCAGGCAAGAGTACTGGAGTGGGTTGCCATTGCCTTCTCTGAGATGTCATCCTTAGAACATTATATAATCTAAACCAACTGTGACTGTTGTATAATCATTAAATTTTTACTGTAAGAGTTAAAGCATTTTCTAAGCGTCTGATACACATCCAAAAATAATTTAATTTGACAGTCTAATACATGTATAAACTATTTGGAAAATAATGGGAAAGTCTTAATAATAGCTGTTTTCTCTTGTGAGGTGTGGTGAATACTAATTTAGGGCAGGTGAAACAAAGCAATTTAACATTTCCCTTGTTAATTCCTTTGACCTATAAGTTTGGAGGTTTTTGCAATATCCTAGAGATTTTCCCATCAGAGAAGGCAATGGCACCCCACTCCAGTACTCTTGTCTGGAAAGTCCCATGGATGGAGGAGCCTGGTAGGCTGCAGTCCATGGGGTCGCTAAGAGTCGGGCACGACTGAGCGAATTCACTTTCACTTTCACTTTCATGCATTGGAGAAGGAAATGGCAACCCACTCCAGTGTTCTTGCCTGGAGAATCCCAGAGACAGAGGACCCTAGTGGGCTGCCGTCCCTGGGGTTGCACAGAGTCGAACACGACTGAAGCGACTTAGCAGCAGCAGCAGCAGCAGAGATTTTCCCATAGGATAAAATAATAGTTGATAAGACTTAGCCATGAAGTTTTTTATTTTGCTGTTAGCTTCTACCTGTATCTTAATACATGAACAAGATAGAGAAAAGAAGAGAAAAAAAAAGTATGTGTATATGTGCATGTTGATTATACATGTATATTATATATATGACTACAAGGAGATAGAACCTGTCAATCCATGAAGTTGAGCAAACTCCGGGAGATAGTGAAGGACAGGGAAGACTGGCGTGCTGTAATCTGTGGGGGTGCAAAGAGTTGGACATGACTTACTGACCGAATAACAAAAACAATTATATATATATATATGTATATATATATATATAAAACGGGCTTCCCATGTGGCACAGTGATAAAGAATCTGCCTGCCAATACAGGAGATGCAGCTCCCACCCCTGGGTTGGGAAGAGCCTTTGAAGTAGGAAATGGCAACCCACTCCATTATTCTTGCCTGGAAAATTCCATGGACAGAGGAGCCTGATGGGCCACAGTCCATGGGTCACAAAGAGTCGGATAAGACTGAGCACACCCACATGCACATTTCATATATATATATATATATATGTGTATGAAATATATATATATATTTCTTTCCGCATTCATTGTCTGTTAGCTAAAGTTGATACTGCTCAAGGAATAATGGCTTCTAACTTGATCTTATATAATGGATCTATGTGTCTGATGAATTATAAGTGTGTATTGCTTTTATTTTAAACTGTATGACCTTAAACCACTGTTGTGGTCGCCTCCATTGTTGTGGGTATTCCCATTGTCTTCAATCTCTGTCAATCTTGACTCTTCAGCCAGTCTGAGAGGATAAATTCATGACTATACTTTTGAGGAAATCAACTAAATGCCTAGAAGAAATAATTTACTTGAAGTAAACAACTTGCTTTCCTGCAAGACTTTCTGGGTCCTTTCATGTTCTGGGTTCGTGTGTGACTATGTACTTTCACTGTCCTGACCCAAAGTCAAATCAAAGCCTTGTCCAGTACTGAGTCAGCCAGCCTAGAGTGCTGCTTTAATTCTACCATTACCTAACTGTGTATTCTAATAATCCCTGAAATTTCCTGGATTTTATTTTCCTTGTTGATAACATGAAGTAGTTGGATTAAGTTATCTAACATTTCCTCCTATCCAAAAGCTCTGTGACTGAGGAAATTCCAAACAGAATTGAGAAAAGGTAGTTTGATGCAGTGAATCTCCACTTGCAGCTTTGTCTTTTTCCTTCTTCTGGAAGTGCCTGGTATACTCATGGTGCCAACGCGTCCTTGATCGTGAATTGCCTGCCGAACGGTTTTGAGCTGATGAACTCTGAGCTTAGGCAGTGTCTGCTTTGTCTTGAAATAATGCTGACCTCCAATAAATGTAACTTAAGATGAAAACATTGTCCAAATATCTAGTTGTCCTTATCATCTTCTGCTCCTTGAACACCTTCACCAGTTCAGGAGTATTTTATTGATATAATAATACTAATATTCAGTAGTGGAGAAAGCTTCCATTTTCATACATTTCAATGGCAGTTTAAATCAGCCTAATTTTATAAATAGTAAGTAACAAGAGGCTTTCCAATATTTTTCATAATCTTTGACCCAGAAATTCAACATTAAGGACTTTGCTTTCAAGAAATATCAGAAGGGGCATATAAAGATATAAATATAGCACTCTTTCTCATGTAGAGTGGGATTGGAAACAACAGAAATGTCCAAAATATGGTATGTGTTCATTTTGAGGACTCCTGTAATGGACTACTCTATAGGCATCAAAATTGTGGTTTAAAGATAATAGATGACCAAATGTGACTGGTTAATACAAAATTTTAAAAATGATACAAAACTGGATAAGCAGTCTTATTTCTAATTGGGAAAATTCAGGGAAAAATTCCAAAATAAATAAAATTATATGAATTTTTTTATCTTTATACATTTGTGAATCTTTCATATGCTACCGCTAAGTATCGCTTTGTAGTGTGAACAACAGCAAAAACGACAAACCAAATATTGTTCTTATTTTAAAGAATGTCTCCATGTCAGTGGCCAAATAGTAAGAGATCAAAGATTTATATGTGTGTTACAGCACAGAGGGGGGGGGAGGTTGAAAGCCAGAGATATGAATTAATAGGGAGTTTGTATACATATAAATAGGAAAATTATACAGACACATAGAGCCTTCAAAAATACTGTAGGTTCTGCCTCTGAGCAGGGTTTTTCAGCATTAGCACCAATGATTATTTGGAAGGATAATCATTTGGCTGGGTTTCTCTGCTCATTATAAGATGTTTAGTAATGTCTCTGGTTTCTGTCTAATAGATGCCAATACAACCTCCCCCATCACCAATTTGTGACAACCACAAAATGTCTCCAGAGGTTACCAGGTTTCTCTTGGGGTGGCAATGTCAATCCTGCTTAGGAACCACTGCCCTAAATCTACATTTTCCTAGACTGTGTCTTTTTAATAGCAAACCAGAGATATTATTAGATTGTTTCAATGTTAAAAACAGAGGAACCAGATAAAAATCACTGTAAGAAAAATTGTCACATGCTCTTGACCCCTAAGTGTGTTTCTTCTAACGTTCTCAAGTATTGGCACGGTCTCCAAAGACAGGGCTTCATCATGCAGCAGCTTGGGCAGGAGGGCTCAGAAACGCCTGATCTCAAAATAATATCCTCTTTCAGTCTATAACATGTGACAATCAGGCATAGTTTCAAGCACTATTTTTATATCTCTAGATCCACCCTGTTGCCAGTCCATGAGAAATATGACTGCCACAGTTCACGCATCTGGGTAAGAGCAGCTTAGCCCTTATGTGGAAAGTGATGTTACCTAGAGGTATGTAAACCATGTATCTTGGTCCATAGCACCTGTAATATTAATGATAATAACAAAATCCACATTACCAAAGGAGATAACTTTATCTCTGGGTGTTCTTTATAGAATAAATGGCATTCATCTTTATGATGAAAGGAGGTTTCATAATAAACAAGACCCATGCACTTTTGGTTTTGCACAGACAGCATTACCATAATTGCCACCTCTCTTACACACAGCAGAAGCACAATCCTTCCCCTCAATTAAGTCACAGTACAATAGAAGATAGAGACATGCTCTATGTAATTGCAAAACATGCAAACAAATCATGAGAATTAATGAAATAACCAAGATAAGAAACCAAATCTTATAGTGGTAAGCTTGGGAGACTGGAAGTATATTTCAGCTATAGTACAAGGGTGTGGCTTTAAAACCACTTAAACTCTATTGATATTTATAGCTTTAATAATAGTATATAATATTCATTCAACACCTTCCTCACAGGTTCAGATATTTTCCTAGCCATATTTTGAAATAAGACTATGGGAGAATAAGTTTGTTTCAAGCCCTTTGAACTAGGAAAACTTGACATCATTCAGGAATCTCTCTGGTAGCTGACATTCTTAGATTGGAAGTATTTTACCCTAATCACATGCCAATGAAGCCTGACCTTTCAAGCAGAAACTGTTAAGGAAAGTTTTCCTTTTGTTGTCATGCAATATTTCATTTACCTGTACAAAAAAGTATTGAAAATAATAAATTAAGCACCTTAAGAAATAAAGTATCACAAATACCTTTGAAATTCCCTTTTATTTCTTCCCAAAGGAAAGCATTTCTCTTCTTTGACTCAAAGGTAGCCACCATCCTGCTTGTGTAAGCTGTGGTATTATTCTGCATGTTTTTATCTTTACATAAGTGTACAACACTGCACAGATCTTTCTGCAACCTGCTTCTTTGCTACTGTTTGTTAACTCTAGTCTTCATTTTAACTGCTATATGATGTTTCACAGTAGAAATATTCTAAATGTATTTGTCTATTTTCTTCTTTATAATCATTTATATTTCTCTTTTTTCTTACTTTTACACAGTGTTGTTGGTATTGCCAAGAGCAGATCAGTTCAGTTCAGTTCAGTCGCTCAGTCGTGTCCAGCTCTTTGTGACACCATGGACAAGAGCAGATACCAGAGTGAATTTATTAGATTACAAAGTTTGAAGAACTTCAACTTTACTGATTATTGGCAAAATGCTTTCCAAAATGGTTGTTTATTTTATACTCTTACTAGCAAATATGAGAGTGCCTTTGGTTTCAGGTTTTTGCCAATTCCTGGCAATGATTTCTGCCAATCTCATGGGTATGACACAAGTCATTTAAACTTTTGTATTTCCCTAAATAGCAGTAACTTTGAAAATACTTAAATGTTTATTGGTCATTCAATAAACATTTGTGAGATGTTTATTGGTCATTCAATAAGTCATTTGTGAGATGACTTTCTATCACGTGCCTATTTCTCAATTTTTTGCCTCTTTCCTTATTAATCATTGACGTTCTTTAGTGAAGTTATATACCTTTTCACTTTTTAGCCTGTGTTTTCACTATCTTTGTAATCATTTGATGAAAATCTTAAATTTTATGTAGTCCAATTATCAATTGTAGGGTAGGAAAAATAAATTTTCCTCTACCCTTCTATGTTCTCAACTGACATCTCCCCATCCCATAATGAAAAACAGATTAACAGAAGAAAAGCAAATTTATCCAAACAGATGTGGATTACTAAATTTAAACATTTAAAATGACCTCTATTCTGATCTAGTTATAGTGTTTTTTAATGGATCTTTCTGTATATACAGTTTTGGGGGAGCTGTAGATCTTACTGTACATAGATAATATCTATAGATTATATAATATAATCATAATCTGTGCTATTATTTTTTCAGTTTAACTGTAGAAATCTTTAATAGTATGGTGTCAACTGAATACACACACACAGACGATAATGCACATATATAATATAAGAGCAGTGACATTTTCTGAGGGACTTTACTGAGGGTTAGAGTCAGGGAAACTGCCTCTTAGATAGCTCAGAGGTACTGCTCTAAAGATGTAGGAGAGAAGATTTATCAAAAATGTTCTGTACCTAATGAGATTTTAGTTTTAGTTTGTTAATGTATTAAATTAGATGATTAGATTTCTCAATGATAAGTAACTTTTTGCTAAAATACAACTTTGTTTATGTGTATTCATACATATATATATATATACACACACTCAAATACATGCATACATGTGTCCATACATGTATGGACATATGTGTGTGTCCATATAGAAGTACATAGTATATATAAAATGCTTTGCTAATGATTTATTACACATTTTTGTTTCTTACACATTGGCAAAATTGTATATAATTTTACTCTGAAATGTCTTCGCTCTCTTTGTCATTCTTGCAGTAGGTTTGGCAATTTTACAGATCTTTTCAAAAACAAAATCTTTATTTCATTGACATTCCTCATTGTCTCAGTTTTGTTTTGTTTTTTTACTTTTCATTTATTTTATTTATTTATTTTTTTGCTCTTTATTTTTTATTTATTTATTTTTTTACTTTACAATCCTGTATTGGTTTTGCCATACATTGACACGAATCTGCCACGGGTGTACATGAGTTCCCAATCCTGAACCCCCCTCCCACCACCCTCCCCACATCATTGTCTCAGTTTTAAGTGTCATTGATTCCTGCTCTTATTTTTATTCTTCTTTTCCATCTCTTCAATTTGTGTTCATTTTGTTCTTGGTTTTCTAGGGTCTTTAGGTGAGACCTGGCAGTAATGATTTAAAACTTTTCCACATTTCTAATGTATGCGTGATTGTTCTCAGGTTTTGTTTTCTTTTCTCTATTTCTGAATACTGGAGTGGTTGCCATTTCCTACTCCAGGGGATCTTCCTGACCCAGGAATTGAATCTGCATCTCCTGTATTGGCAGGCAGATTTTTACCACTGCACCACCTGGGAAGCCCAAATATTGTATCTTATTTCAATATAATGTTAATTAGTGAAAGGAAGCAGAATATGCCACTCAAAATATGTCACTTTGATATATGGATTATTTTGAGTTGAAGGAATCAAGACCCAGGAAACTCCAGAAAAACTAATTTTGCTCTCAATTGCTTAAAAGCATGTAAATAGGAAGCCTACATCAGTAAGTAAGCTATTGACAAACATAATATTTTTATTGGAAAGATCTATCTGCATAGTGGGAGAAACTTCTGATTACCAAACATCTGCTGTTTGTCCTATGAATCATCTTCCTCCCCTGTGAAGACCTAGATCCATCTATATCCCATTCCTTAGCTCAGGATGGTTTTCAGGCTGTTCATGCTGAGTTACTTCAGTCCTGTCCGATTCTTTGAGACTGTGTAGACTGTAGCCCACCAGGCTCCTCTGTCCATGGGATTCTCCAGGTAAGAATACTGGAGTGAGTTGCCATGCCCTCCTCCAGGGGATCTTCCTGACCAGGGGTTGAGCTGGCATTTCCTGCAGCTCCTGCATAATGGGCAGATTCTTTACTGCTGAGCCACTTTAGTTCAGTTCAGTCGCTCAATCATGTCCAGCTCCTTGAGACCCCATGGACTGCAGCATGCCAGGCCTCCCTGTCCATCACCAACTCCTGGAGCTTACTCAAACTCATGTGCATTGAGTCGGTGATGCCATCCAACCATCTCATCCTCTGTTGTCCCCTTCTCCTCTCACCTTCAATCTTTCCCAGCATCAAGGTCTTTTCAAATGAGTCAGTATATTGTATCAGGTGGCCAAAGTGTTGGAGTTTCAGCTTCAGGATCAGTACTTCCAATGAATACCTAGGACTGATTTCCTTTAGGATTGACAAGTTGGATCTCCTTGCAGTGCAAGGGATTCTCACGAGTCTTCTCCAACACCACAGTTCAAAAGCATCAATTCTTTGGTGCTCAGCTTTCTTTACAGTCCAACTCTCCCATCCATACATGACCACTGGAAAAACCATAGCCTTGACTAGACAGACCTTTGTTGGCAAAGTAATGTCTCTGTTTTTTAATATGCCATCTAAGTTGGTTATAACTTTCCTTCCAAGGAGTAAGCATCTTTTAATTTCATGGCTGCAATCACCATCTGCAGTGATTTTGGAGCCCCCCAAAATAAAGTCTGCCACTGTTTCCCCATCTATTTCCCATGAAATGATGGGACCAGGTGCCATGATCTTAGTTTTCTAAATGTTGAGCTTTAAGCCAACTTTTTCACTCTCCACTTTCACTTTCATCAAGAGACTGTTTAGTTCTTCTTCACTTTCTGCCATAAGGATGGTGTCATCTGCATATCTGAGGTTATTGATATTTCTCCCAGCAATATTGATTCCAGCTTGTGCTTCTTCCAGCCCAGCATTTCTCATGATGTACTCTGCATATAAGTTAACTAAGCAGGGTAACAATATGCAGCCTTGATATACTCCTTTTCCTATTTGGAACCAGTCTGTTGTTCCATGTCCAGTTCTAACTGTTGCTTCCTGACCTGCATATAGGTTTCTCAAGAGGCAGGTCAGGTGGTCTGGTATTCCCATCTCTTTCAGAATTTTCCACAGTTTATTGTGATCCACACAGTCAAAGGTTTTGGTATAGTCAATAAAGCAGAAATAGATGTTTTTCTGGAACTCTCTTGCTCTTTCGATGATCCAGCAGATGTTGGCAATTTGATCTCTGGTTCCTCTACTTTTTCTAAAACCCGCTTGAACATCTTCGTGTTCATGTTCACATATTGTTGAAGCTTGGCTTGGAGAATTTTGAGCATTACTTTGCTAGCGTGTGAGCCACTGGGGTTGTATATAAGTCTCAGTTGTCTGTCTGCCTTGCCTTTGAGTCTTATGTCTTTGGGGCTCCAGTATATACAAACTTTAAATTGTTTTCCTCCTCTTAATCTGTTTTATGTCAATTTAATTTTTAATCCAGCCAAGGAAACTAAAAGGAAAGAAGAGAAAATGTTTCTGCCCCATAATAGTAAGAAAGTTCCCCATAAAGGAACTCAAAGGAGTGCAAGCCAAGGTAAAGATATTCATGACTGATCAGAAACATTATATGCCCCGTCTGAGGAACTAACTTTTTGCAAGTAAATTACTCCCCAGGAGCATAATTTAATTTTAAGAAAGCAAGTATGCTACCCACGGCTTGCCAAAACTTGCTCTGAAATGGAGATGTTTCCACTTACCTAAAGTATACTTTAGGATATATGGATTTGTTCATCCATATGAATGACAGGAAATCCTCTATCTCAGATAAATTGATTTTAAAAGCATTTTGACCAGAACACTGTTAAGTAACTATGTAGATACATCTCTTAATTCCCTACTTATTGATGTTAAACCAGTGGTCTTATCCAGATTATCTGGTCTATATCTCTCTCGTTTTCTCTATAACACCGTTAACCCTCTAGCCAATATTCTGTCTCATTTATTTGTTTATAACTATGTTTGAGTCCCTATAAGGTGCCAAAGATTTTTCCAGGTGGTGGAAATATAACAGTGCACAAAACAGACAACACAGACCTGAAAATCCAATAAGAATTGTATAGAATTTACATGCTAGTGGGAAATATAGATGGTAAATAAATTATGGGAACATAAATGTGCAAGGGTTGTTAGAGAGTGTGAATTGTAAATTTTACTAAAGTATAGCATTATTTCAGGAAAGAAAGTAGGGTGCAAGAGGATGGTTACATCCCAGGTCTCAGAGGAGTCCTCGAGATGGCCATCAAGAGTTGGGTTCTTGGCTTCAAGCAGGAAAGAATTCAAGAGCCAGCCATAGTAAAATGGAAGAAGTCATTCAGGGAAATAGATACCTCACAGACATAAAGTGAGCCATCTCCGAAGGCGAGAGGCCCTGAAATATGTGGTGGTTAATTTGCATAGTTTGGGTAAGCTTATAGATTAATGAGTGGAAAGATTATGCTAGCTATTTTGGGAAAGGGATGGATATTTCCAGGAATTTGGTTACCGCCCACTTTTTAGCCTTCTATGGATAATCTGGGAACTGACATGACACCTATGGGTGTGTCATTTAGCACACTGATGTATTAAAATGAGCATATGATAAGGCTCAAGGTCTACTGGAAGTCAGTCATCCACCATCTTGAATCTATGTGGTTCTAATGAATTTATGTCATGTCCTCAATGGCTGTGTCATTTTTTTAAAGGTTGTATCCTATCCCCTTTCTGTTTCAGTATAAGTGCAGAAAAGTATAACAATTATAAGTACACAGCTAAATGAACTTTCAATGTGAATGCACTTAGAAAGCCATCATTAAGGCCAAGAAGTGGAACATTAGGTGAGCTCCAGTAGTCCCCCTGGCCCTTAACAGGCAGAGCCCCTACTGGACCCAGGGGTAATACTATCATATGTTCATTCAGAAGCTCTGCTGCACTAGCAAAAGCTATAGGCTGTGATTTTTGGTAGGAAGAGAACATTCTATTTGAAATCTGAGATGAGATAAGATTTTCTTGCTTTGTGAATGCTCTGTTGCTTCTCTCATTATATAGTGTAGAGGAGGAAAACTTTTCTCTTCTTCCCTCCCAGGTTCTTTGGCTGCACTAATAATTAAACTGACATAAGATAGAGGAGAAAATCTAATTTCATGCATATGGGAGTCCATTAAAATATGAGTCTCAGAGAAGTGACCAAAGTGATCCATTTTATAGTTTGTTTATACAGCCTTCTCACCCCTAAATTCCTTATCTCTAATGATAAAGATGCCTTCCTTCTATTCTCTTGGCATGTGAAAGGTACCTTTCTCCATGTAGTGATTTCACATGAAAGATTTATTTCCTGCTTTCATGGAAACAAAGGAGGTTAGAATGACCTTCTTGAACCATCTAGTTCTTAAGTAACTTTAATTCAAATAAATTAATATGCCAAAGTAGTATTTTAGGGGACATATTCTGATCCCCATCAATAGCAACATTAAAATCCCCATATCCCAGCTTCTTAAGATCTTAACTATTCTATAGCCAGTATAAAGACAGTTTTAATTAAGTGCCAATGTACTTTATATAATCTCAAAATTACCCAATGAAGTTGGAACTATTTATAATTATTTAACATATAGAGTTGAGGAAACTGAGGATGGGTTACTTGGCTAAAGTCTTAGCATTAATAAGTGGCAGAATCAGGATTAGGTTATTTAGAAACCAAGCTATTTTTGATTCTAAAGCCTAGATTGTTAACCACAACTCGATTCTCATATTCTCTCAAGGACATCAATAATATCTCTGATATTATTGAAACACTTTATTTTGTTTCAGTTGTTTCACATTCAGGGGTTAATTGTGAAAATTTATCCCATAATTTGGGTCTTTTGGAAGTTAAATATGAAGCAAAAACAAGGAAAAAAGCTATTAGCAATAATGAGCCCAGTAAAAACAAATGTTCTGGAAATACTCATGGAGATTCTTCCATGTTAATTGCTGGAATATATCCTTGACTTTTAGCTGTTAAAATTATACAAAATTTCCTCTTAGTTATTATGTTTGGGTTCAGGAATAACCATTTCATGAGAAAGTAATGCATTGTAGCTTCTAGAATCTTTAGACTTTTTTAAAATTTACCTGGATCTAGATCATTAAATAGTTTATTCATATTTAAAGATTTAAAATCTGCATACTTTAAAAATATGATTAACTCTGAATCTATTAAAATGGAATTTTTAAGGATTTAATTTCAGTTATCAATGGGCTTATAGCAGAAATAGTGCTCTTTAATAATGAATAAATTTGCATTAAAATTATATAAGATTTTACCTTTTTAAACATTTTGCCCAGTATTTCACTCCTAGAAGACATAACACATATTTTCTCTAGTAAATGATCAAGTGTCCCTGTAGTTCAAGGGTAAACTATCAAGTTGATGATGAAATCGATTTATTTTATGGGATGAAACTTTCATATTATTCCTGATATATTAATACACAAGTCTTCATGCCTGAAATTTACACAATCTATAAGCAAGGCTAAAAGCTTATTAAAATTAATTTTTCCCTTAGGACTTATTCTGGATTTTCACACACATTTCACCACCAAAGTCTTTTTAAACTCATGCTTTTTGTCATCATAATTGTTTTACACATCTTGGCAACTTTTCACACCCTGCATGAAACAGGGGTTCATTAATAGTCATTAAAAGAAAATATTTTTCTTACAAAAGCATTAGAGAATTTGCACAATAATTTATGCAATTTCAGAAGAGATATAAAATTGTGACTAATAGTGAAGCAAACAGTGCCACTTAACAATAATGCAGGAAACAACCTCTCTCAACAGCCATTTCAGAAATGAGAACTTGATGAAATTTAGAAATGGAACTTTTGTTACTTGATATTAAATGTTTACCACTATATTTTTATTTGGTTGTTTTTAACTCTTAAGTGACTAAGCAATATTTTTATATGTTTTCAAGTATTACAAGAAGGAAATAAGTGTAAGGAAAATGAATAATAAAAGCAAAGGTGAAAATTGTATTCTTGGGGCTTCTCTCATAACTCAGTTAGTTGGTAAAGAATCCTCCTGCAATGCAGGAGACCCCGGTTGGATTCCTGGGTCAAGAAGATCCTCTGGAGAAGGGATAGGCTACCCAGTGTGGTGTTCTTGGGTTTCCCTTGTGGCTCAGCTTGTAAAGAATCCACAGGCAATGCGGGAGACTTGGGTTCGATCCCTGGGTTGGGAAGATTCCCCTGGAGAAGGGAAAGGCTACCCACTCCAGTACTCTGGCCTGGAGAATAGACGCAAAGAGTTGGACACCACCGGGCAACCCTCACTTTCACTTTTTTCTACTTTAGCTTACTCTTACAAATTATTTCTTTCTGAAATAACATAGATAAGGGGTGGGGATAGGGAGTGGAACATAAAGTAAATTTATAAGTATGCAGTTTAGGTGGCGAGATGCTGTTGAAGGAAAAAAAAAGACAAGCATGCATTTCAGTATTACCAATGTGTGTCATACAAACTTTAAAAATCTGATTTTATGGCCACATTTTGGAGAATCCAGGCATAGTGTTACTACTAGAATCCTTAAGAATATCAACAAAAAATAGTCATATCATTATAATTTAAATGAAGTACAAATATGAAGAGTGAATAAGCATTCTTTGTTTCTCAGGGCAACCTCTATTTACTGAATCATGTACAATTGCACATGTGCTTGGATCCTAAATAAATCAACTGTTAGGACCATGCAGTAAAATTTACAATCTGTATCTATACTCTCCAAGGTAAGCCAGGCAATAAATCTGGTACCAACAAATAAGAGAGCCAATATTGACTTTTGATCCTTTGGGAAGAAGGAAATCATCTTCACATTACTTTGGTACTTACCATTGTGTGGAGGAGTCAAATCATAGAGGTTACTTTGAGTCTCCATGTAGTGAAAGTCTCAACCCCTCCTTTTCTGAGAGAGATGGTGGCAACATAGTTACTTATTTATTTATCTCTGTATATATTTATTTTAGCATTTTGTTTCTATAACATTAGATTTATAGAAGTATTGCAAAAATATTTCCTTTCCTCAGCTTTTTCTATTGTTGACACTTTATATAACCATGTTGTTGTTGTTCAGTCATCCATCGTGTGTGACTCTTCGTGACCTGATGGACTGCACCACGCCAGGCTTCCCAGTCCTTCACCGTTTCCCGAAATTTGCCCAAGTTTATGCCCATTGCATTGGTGATGTCATCCAGCCATTTTATTCTCTGTCGCCCTCTTCTGCTTTCAATCTTTCCCCGTATCAGGGTCTTTTCCAATGAGTTGGCTGTTTGCATCAGGAGACCAAAGTATTGGAGCTTCAGCTTCAGCATCAGTCCTTCCAATGAATATTTAGGGTTGATTTCCTTTAAGATTGACTGTTTTGATGTCCTTGCTGTCCAAGGAACTCTCAAGAGTCTTCTCCAGCACCATAGTTTGAAAGCATCAGTTCTTCAGTGCTCTGCCTTCTTTACAGTTCAGCTCTCACAACTGTACATGACTACTTGAAACACCATAACCTTGATTATATGGATCTTTGTCAGCAAAGTAATGTCTTTTCTTTTTAGCACACTGTCTAGGTTTATCGTAACTTTCCTGCCAAGAAGCAATCATCTTCTGATCTCATGGCTGCAGTCACTATCTGCAGTGATTTTGGAGCCCAAGAAGAGGAAATCTGTCACTGGTTCCACCTTTTCCCCTTTTATGTGCCATGAAGTGATGGGGCCCTATGCCATGATCTTAGTTTTTAATATTTAGTTTTAAGTCAACTTTTTCACTCTCCTCCTTTACCCTCATCAAGAGGTTCTCTTATTTCTCTTATTTTCTGCCATTAAAGTGGTATCACTCACATATCCGAGGATGTTGATGTTTCTCCCGCTGATGTTGATTCCAGCTTGTAACTCATCCAGCCTGGCATTTCTCATGATGTGCTCTGCATATAAGTTAAATAAACAGGGTGACAATAAACAGCCTTGTTGTACTTCTTTCTCAATCCTGAACCAGTCAGTTGTTCCATACAGGTTTCTAAGTGTTGCCTCTTAACCTACATACAGGTTTTTCAGGAGACAGATAAGATGGTCTTGTAGCCTCTTTTAAGAGTTTTCCACAATTTATTATGATCGACATCAAAGGCTTTAGCATAGTCAGTGAAATGTTGACATGAAATTATTAAATATAGACTTTATTCTCTTGCTTTCTCTATGATCCCGTGAATGTTGACAGTTTGATCTCTGGTTCCTCTGCCTTTCCTAAACCCAATTTGAACACCTGAAAATTCTTAATTCATGCAATGCTGAAGCCCAGCTGCAGGATTTTGAGCATGACCTTGCTAGCATGGGAGATGACAGCAATTTTCTGGTAGTTTGAACGTTCCTTAGTACTGCCTTTTTTGGGAATTGAGATGAGGATTGACCCTGTCCAGTCCTGTGGCCACTGCTGGGTTTTCCAGATATAATGACATATTGAGTGCAGCACTTTGATAGCATCATCTTTTAGGATTTTAAGTAGCATTAGGATTTTAAATAGCTCTGCTGGAATTCCATCGCATCCACTAGCTTTATTGACAGCAGCGCTTCCTAAGGCCCACTTGACTTCACAGTACAGAATGTCTGGCTCTGGATTAGTGACCACACCATCATAGTTATCCAGGGTCATTAAGATCTTTTTTGTGTAGTGCTTCTGTGGATTATTTCCATCTCTTCTTGATCTCTTCTGCTTCTATTAGGTCTTTACCATTTCTATCCTTTATTGTGCCCATCTTTGGATGAAATATTCCTTTGATATTTCCAATTTTCTTGAAGAGATCCCTAGTCTTTCCCTTTCTATTGTTTTCCTCTATTTCTTTGCATTGTTCATTGAAGAAGGCCTTCTTGTTTCTCCTTGTTATTCTCTGGAACTCTGGGTTTAGATTGGTGTGCCTTTCCCTTTCTCTTGCTTTTCACTTCTCTTCTTGCTTCAGCTATTTGTAAAGCCTCTCAGATAACCACTTTGCTTTCTTGTTTTCCTTTGGGATGGATTTGTTCACTGCCTCGTATATAATATTATGGACTTCTGTCCATAGTTCTTCAGACTGACTGACTACTAGATTTAATCCCTTGAATCTGTATTTGTTACCTCCACTCTATATTCATAGGGTATTTTATTTAAGTCATACCTGGCTAGCCTAGTGGTTTCCCCCACTTTCTTTAGTTTAAGCCAGAATTTTGCTATGAGAAGCTGATGATCTGAGCTACAGTCAGCTTCAGGTCTTGTTTTTGCTGACAGTAGGCAGCTTCTCCATCTTCAACTACAAAGAATGTAATCAGTCTGATTTTGGTATTGACCATTCGGTGACGTCCATGTGTAAAGTAGTCTCTTGTGTTGTTGAAAAAGGATGGTTGCTATGATCAATGTATTCTCTTGGCAGAATTCTGTTAACCTTTGCCCTGTTTCATTTTGTACTCCAAGGTCAAACTTGCCTATTACTCCAGGTATCTCTTTACTTCCTACTTTTGCATTCCAATCCCCAGTTATGAATAGGGCATCTTTTTTTTTTTGGAGTTAGTTCTAGGAGATCTTCTAGGTCTTTATAGAACTGATCAACTTCAGCTTCTTTGGCTTGAATTACCGTGATGATGAATGGTTTTCCTTGGAAATGAACTGAGATCATTCTGTCATTTTTGAGGTTACATCCAAGTACTGCAGTTCAGACTCTTGTTGATCATGAAGTCTACTCCATTTCTTCTGTGGGATTCTTGCCAACAATAGTAGATAACAATGGTCAATGAAGTTATGAGCTATGTAACCAGGTTACATTTATTAAAACTCTGAAATGAACATTGACATAAAGCTATTCACTGTAGACTTTATTCATATTTCTCCCATTTTTCTGCTGATGTCCTTCTTCTGTTGTAGGATCTAGTTTACATTTCCACACTGTGTTTAGTCATAATATCTCCTTAATCTCTTCTAATCTGTGATGATTTCTCCATCTTTCCTTTATCTTTCATGACTTCGACACTTTTGAAGGGGAATTTTCTAGTATATTGTAAAACACCCCTCAATTTGTTTGATATTTTCTCTTGATTGGATTGAACTAATTGGATTTAAGAGAAGATATATCATAAACATGATGTGCCCTTCTCATTGCATCATTTGATGTCAATCTCTCCTGTCAAATGTAATTTAATCTGATTTCATGGGAAACTTATTTTTGTGGTGTAGATCTCTAGGTATACAAGATATGATTGTGTCCTTGGTCTTTCTTGCCTAATAAGAGTAACTGAAAATACTGGAAGAGGTCAAGACAATTTTGTGGACCAAATAGTATATTAACATGATCTAAGAAATTCTGAAAATTGTTTTAAAAAAATATCAAAAGTCATCTTATGCTATTGTAATTTTATACACCATGGTGAAATGATAGCTGTGGCTTTTTTCAACTCAATTAAGAATAAATAATATCTGTGGTCATTATATTGTTATAATCTGTTCCATGATTATTCTCACTACAATAACCTCTGCATCAAGAGAAAGATAATGCTTAATTTATTTGCTGAAATTGGACTGATAGATGGTGAGGATCATGTCAAAGACACCCTAAAATCTTCTTCCTTGGCTGAAAATCTGCTTTGCTACTTTATTTCACAAGTCAGCTTTGGAGCTGACATAATTTTGTTCCACAAGTAAACTTTGAAGTCAAACTACTTGGGCTAAAATATTGCCCCTCCTCTTCTAGTTGCCAAATCATTCCCCTTGCTAGAGAAATTTCTTTTCTCCTAAGGTTGTTAAGAAGATTAAGTTGAGTTAATACACATAAATTCCTAGAGCAACAATGCCTGGCACATAGTGAGTATTTAATACATGTTACCTACTATTAGTATTCAAAGCTACCAGGCTTTTTCTTAGTAAATATTCTGTATATGACATTTTAGTGTAGAAAAGTAAAGAATATAACTTTTTAGGGGGAAAGGAGCATTATACAAGTAAAAGTACTTTTGTGTATAGTTTGCCTAGCCTTTTTAATATCATCCATTATATATGTTTCTCTATATTTCAAAAGTAAATGCTTTCCTGTTTGACTGAATTAATATTTATTTTTCAAAATACATCCTCTTTCAAGTCTAACTTATTTTACTAACATACACATCATGTTTAGCTTTAGATATCAAGCCTCTTGGTACCCAAACTTTCCCTATTTATATTGACTTTTAGATTCAAAGGCTGGTTTAGAAATTCTAGAGAATTTAATATTCTTTTCTGGTACACTGTAGTAGCAGTTAAAACCGTTTTTTCAGTACTCTTGAATAGTTAATTTAGTAACCTACTCTGCTAATAAAAATGGGAACTCAAAGCACTGTAAATAAATTTAAGTGTGTATAGAATGAAATATGAAGCACTGTTTATATATATTAAAAAATAGTGCCTGAATGATATTTTTTATGGTCTGATTTGCCTGATCTTATTTGTGCATGCAGAGTGGCCTAGGTAAGATTACTCCTTGCTTCTCTGAATCAGAGGATCTTGGAAGTTTCATAAAATAACTCTATAATAAATTTGTATTCTCATTAAAATCTATTTTATCAATCCTTATATTGAACAAATTATATCCAACATATGATATAAACACTCTTGCTTAAGTGAAGTGTGTTTTTGTCTTTGTTTTTTGATCACTCATCACAAGTGAATTTCATGACTCCATTGACCATGATCAGAGGAACAAAGAGAAAGATATTCTTGAAGCCCTTACAGAAAATGAGGAAGAACTTTTTCAAAAGTCTGTATCAAGCCCTCCTCAAGTCTCATTGGTTCAGATAGGGTCACATGCCCAAGGGGACTCATTGCCCACAGTTGACATTGGTCCAGTTTGCCTGACAGATCAGATGAAGGGGGGAAGATAAAAAAATGTAACCTTTTATTTCTGTTAGGAAGAAGTAAGAAAATGAATGACAGACAGTCGACTAAAAAGGTATGTAACAGTAAAGTTGGATATATATTAATTAAACATATATTCATATGATTGTTTATTGTATGTGAGACACTTTTCTAGAAGCTGGATTTATAAATGCAAACAAGAAAGTCAGTTGCTACCCTCATGAACTAATTCTACTTAGTGAATTCAGACATTTAAGTTAATAATGTCAGTGATTAATATGTGCAGAGAAGGAACTGAAGCAGAGTAATGGAGTAGAATGTGTAGGAGACACATGTTTTAGAGTGGTGACCTCTTGGAGGTGGTGATATCCTAGCTGAGACTGGAATGATGAGAAAAAGCAGCTAGGTGAAGACCTGGGGAAAGAATATTCCATTTCAGAGAGAAAAGCAAGTGCAAAATCTTAATATAAGCTTGGTCTTTTCAAATGAGAGAAGGAAGACTGGCAGGGTTAGCATATTATGAGGAGGTAAAAGATGAGCCTGAGAATGAAGTAAAAGATCACTATTGGAACTAGCTTGTGTGAAGCTGCCAACAACAAAAATGTCACTTGCCATCTGGTTCGACAAGGATGGAGTCATTAGCCACTGCAGTTACTGACCTACAACACACCCTGAAAGGAATTCAGAGCGTGCAGATCAGGAGTGAGGTACTCTGTGCTCTGGGAAAACTGGCAGAACAGACCTTCAGATAGATATTTTCAGAACAAAATTTTATGAACCCCAATTCTGACATCTTCTAGTACTTAGAAAAGTGCTAAAACATTAAGACTAGCAGCAAGCCGCTACTGAAATGGGTGCTTGATTACCTGTACCCTTCACCAAATATCATGTATATACTGACCTCCTTTGTTACATCTATGAGCAGTTTCCCAGAGCTATCTGAGAAGCTGTGTTTCCTGGACTATAGTCTTTAATACACACTGAATAATTCAACTCACAACTCTTAAGGTTGCTTTCTTAAAATTTTCTCAAGTCAACAAGACTTCCCAGGTCATAATAAAAAGTTTGGATTTTATTGACTTGGAAAACCACTGAAGTTGGGTTTATGGGGAAGAAACAGTGGTATCAAAGGAAAACTTTCTGTTGTGTGTGTCACAATTTCATCTGCATTTATTTGTATTTTCCACATTAGTTGATCTCTTTAATCATGGGGCTTGAGACCACTCATTCCTGTTCCCCAAATATTGTTCTGCACTGAATCGTTGGTCAGCCTTTCATATGCAGCTTTTCTACAAAATGGGTCACTTTCTAATTTTAGAGAATGCACAACATTAACTTGAAAACACAATTTTACAACTGTTTTATGTGGAAGTTGGGCTTTGTAGCAGTGCTGAGGAAGTCAAAGCATCAGACTGGCTGGGAAGTATTCTAAACGAGCAAACTTGTCATGGCATGTACCATAGGTCTGAAGTAACTCTATTCACTCAACAGTCTAAACTGTCAACTTCATCCTCCTCCTGCATAAAAATAAACATTTTCTTCACAATGAAGACTTTTTATAAAAGCAATAAAACAACTCAAGGGAGCATTGTTACCATGAGCTAATAACACCCTTGGGGAATTAAAGGCACTTAGCTGCACCCAGTGCCTCACAGGACCTGAGGGCTGTGATTATCTCCAGATAACCTCCCAGTCTGTCAGGCTTTTTTGGTTAATCAGATAATATTCAACTTGGTAATACTGAATTTGAATGGTCTTTCAGAAGTTACATAAGCAAACGCAATTTATAAAAACACGTACATACATACCTATATATATCAGTAAATTTTTGAATAATTAGACTTTCCTCCAAGTGAACGTAAGTTTTAAATAACTATTAAAAAAATAGAGTCCGAGAACTAAACCCTGAAGCACTACTTTAACAATGAGTAATTCTGATGAATTCCACCCAGGAAATCTTTGAGTAAGACCAACAAAAATTACATAATGTAGTTTATTTCCAATCAGTAAATGGTTGTGATACTTCATTTCTCTTTATAAGACTGCTTCCCCGTTGTTTAAAAAACAATAGGGGCAGAATAATAAACACATTCTTAATAATAAACACAGGTGTAAATACATGCATTATTTTGAAAATTGTCATAATAAGAATTGTAATAAACTGAATGAGAAAAACCTAGAAATAAACTTGAATATTGAACATAGCTATTTCCAGTTAAAATTTTAGTTTAATTATTTAAATAAATAAACTATTTCTTTCTTATTTGTTTTCCAAGCACAGGATATATGCAAAATAAATATACCCATCCGTAGAATATAGTATCTATGAATCTCATAAATTATAAGAAAATGAGAAAACTTTTTAAAATAAATGATGTCATAACTGACAATATTTTATAGCACTATCACTTGTTACAACTACCAGAAAATTAAGAAAAATGATCCAAATGTTTTGTTTTGATTTGCTTTCTTATGGTAATTAAACATGAACAAACTTAATAGATTTAAGTAATAATAATTCAGGGTCAGTTCAGTCACTCAGTCCCAACTCTGTGACCCCATGGATTGCAACACACCAGGCTTCCCTGTCCATCACCAACTTCTGGAGCTTACTCAAACTCATGTCCATTGAGTCAGTGATGCCATCCAACACTTTCATCTTCTGTTTTCCCCTTCTCCTCCTGCCCTCAATCTTTCCCAGTGAAGAAGGAATTCATAGGGCCTGGACTCTATCTTAGGCCTGTTCATGCTGATCATGCTCAGCCACCTTTCCAATGGACTCTGAACTCTGTGTTTAGTGCCTATGAAAACAACAACGGAAGGATAAGACCCCTCCAGACAGGGGAACCTTGAAGATCATATCTAGGTTACTCATCGCCTAAGAGAAAACATACTCTAATCACCCCTTCCTCAAGACAGGCCAAAAAGTTTTCTGTATCTATCGGAGTGTAACCTCGGGTTTATTGATTATTGGCTAATTGTTTGACTGTTTGAGCACATGAGCACATAGCACATGAATGATGGGGTTATTGGGATTGTATTTTCCTTGGTTTATGTAAGTCTCAAGGAATTTGGGGTGGTGGGTTCAGACATGTACACATGGGGTATAAAAGATTTTCACAAATGCTGGTCAGGGTCCTTGGCTAAGAGGAGACTCTGCCTTGGGCCCGCTGGTGTAATAAACTGCAATCCACTATCTGCATTGTTCTTCTGAGTGAGTTTGTTTCCTGGAACGTGACGCATGGCTACAACACCAGCACAAGGTCTTTTCCAGTGAGTCAGTACTTTGCATCAGGTGGCCAAAGTATTGGAGTTTCAGCTTCAGCATTCAGTCCTTCCAATGAATATTCAGGACTGATTTCCTTTAGGAGTGACAGGTTGGATCTCCTTGTAGTTCAAGGGACTCTCAAGAGTCTTCTCCAACACCACAGTTCAAAAGCATCAATTCTTCCACACTCAGCTTTCTTTATAGTCCATTTCTCACATGACTACTGGAAAAACCATAGCTTTGACTAGATGGACCTTTGTCGGCAAAGTAATGTCTCTGCTTTTTAATATGCTGTCTAGTTTTGTCATAGCTTTTCTTCCAAGGAGCAAGTGTCTTTTAATTTCATGGCTGCAGTCGCCATCTGCAGTGATTTTGGAGCCCAAGAAAATAAATTCTGTCACTCTTTCCATTGTTTCCCCATCTATTTGCCAAGAAGTGATGGGACCAGATGTCATGATTATAGTTTTCTGAATGTTGAGTTTAAGCCAAGTTTTTCACTCTCTTCTTACACTTTCATCAAGAGGCTCTTTAGTTCTTCACTTTCTGCCATAAGTGTGGTATCATCTGCATATCTGAGGTTATTGATATTTCTCCCAGCAGTCTTGACTCCAGCTTGTGTTTCATCAAGCCCAGCATTTTACATGATGTACTCTGCATATAAGTTAAATAAGCAGAGTGACAATATACAGCCTTGGCGTACTCCTTTCCCAAATTGGAACCAGCCTGTTGCTCCATGTCCAGTTCTAACTGTTGCTTCTTGACCAGCATACAGATTTATCAGGAGGCAAGTCAGGTGGTCTGGTATTCTCATCTCTTTTAAGAGTTTTCCACAGTTTGTTGTGATCTACACAGTCAAAGGTTTTGGCATAGTCAATAGAGCAGAATTAGATATTTTTCTGGAACTCCCTTGCTTTTTTGATGATCCAACCAGTGTTGGCAATTTGATTTCTGGTTCCTCTGCCTTTTCTAAATCCAGCTTGCACATCTGGTACTTCATGGTTCATGTACTGTTGAAGCCTGACTTGTAGAATTTTGAGCATTATAATTCAGGGTAGAATGTAAGTTTTGAAAACTTAGTTTATAACGTAGCATGCTAAGTAGTATACTAACAAGAGATGATGGGACTTTAAAGGGAATATCAGGAATTTAGTGTTGACTTGAAGATAGTCACAACCTAACAAGTTGAGAGTTATGTTTTATTCGGTCATAATTTTTAGGACTTCAAACCGAAGCGACAGCATCTCTAGTAAACCTGAGAGAACTGTTTTGAGGAGGCAGGGGAGAAGTCAGGTTATATAGTTTGCAACAAAGGACAGGTAGTCTGAACATCAAAAGTATTTTTTGTGAATTAAAGAAAACCAAATATCCCAAGTTAAGGAATATAGCACTTTTCTATGTATGGGAAGATGCAAGAGTCTGGGCTCACTGAAATCATTCCTTTGATATGCACCTCAGCTATCTTGGGCTGGTACATGTTGAGTTCCTCAGTGTTCATTATGGGGAGTGGCTTTAGCCGGATGACTACCATATTCCTGGTGGAAAAATACGTTGGGGCTCAGGAATTGACCTTTGGAGGGCCGGAATTGTGATGAAAGTGACATCCTTGTTTGTTGATATGGCTGAAAATACTCCATTTCTCATGAGGGTAAGTAGCTAAGGATGGATAAAAAAGAGAAATTAAAATGGATTTCTGAGAAAGGTTATAAAATTTTTTTCACTTTGGAATTGTCAAAATGCCAACCAACAAAGCAGGATTTATTGAGTCACCATTATACACCAAGTACCATTATGGTCTCATTGTATATAAAAGTCAAATTTCAAATAAGGTAGAGTCCCTGAACTTGAGTAATTTATCTTTCCATTGGGTATGAAATGTCTCACATGCATGAATTTAGCAGATGTTTATGTAAGTCAATACAAATAATCAAATTAGTTCAGGATCCCAATGCCCATCCATTAGAATCAATAGGGAGCATTTATTTTTAAACGTAAATTCTTGGGCCCCAAGAAATTCTAACTCAGCAGATCCGTGGGAGGAATTTGTTTATTAAGTCTCTCAAGTGACTCAGATTAACAGCTCTTCTTGGAAAGTATTTAAGTGTTGCTTGAGAAATATAGTTAAAAACAAATTCTCCCCATGCCAGAAAACCTCTCCATGAATGTAGAAGAGAAAGAAAGCAATTTTATTATTGAATAAGCAGTAAACAACATAGCATGCACATCAGAAGCAATCTGCTAAGAGACTGCAAAGACAGAGAGAGATCTTTTATATTCTTTTATATAGCCAAGCAGTTATCACCCGTTATATATAGAGCCTCAAGATAAATAATAGCAAGTTCTCAAGTAAGAGAACTTGACAGTGCCATTTATCACACTGTTTATGCTAAATTCACCTGGTAATTGGTTTGTACAAAGGAAAAACAAATTTCTCATATCTTTATGACATGAGATAGTTTTGCAACTGGAATTGCATCTCCCACAGAAACTGAGGGATAGGGCACTCTCTCCCTTGATGTTTACATTCCAAAGGGATGGATCCCAGGCCCCTAAGAAAGATATTTCTTGGTTGTAAAACTATCAAGAGACTTTTAAAAAGATTTACATACACCTCAAAGGGGCAGAGAAAGAATTTACAATTGCAAGTTTACAAAAGAAAATGCACTAAGAAATGGGAAAGGGGCCTATCTTTCCTAATTTTTAACAGGGATGATTAAACCCCTTATTTTTAATTTGTATTTGCCCTTAAAATAAACAATATCATAATCCTATCATTTAAGATGGTCTATGAACAAAATCACATACGAAATAATGGTTATTTTTAATTACACTTTTAAATTCAAATCCCAAAGTGTTATTAGACTTGGGCAATCTAAGACTGAATACTTAATAAGTAAGTGAGTGAATAAAGGAATTGAGAAACTGATGAATGAATGTTCTTTCCTTTTAAGAGGGACTTTCTGTGGGAGGTTGGCTGTCCCACTTTGTTCCCTTGAACTCTTTCAGGAGATTTTAGTTTTGGAAAGTTTTGTACTAGGTGGCCTCCAATTCCCCTTCCATCAGTGAGATTCTTAGAGTATCCTGTTTAAATTATGTTCAAGGATGCACAGGTTAAAATAAAGCAGGCATGTTAGAATCAATCTCTTCTAACATAAGATTCTAGTCTCTGAGACAACCAAGAAGATATTTTAGTGTTTGAGGTACAATTGATTGGTAGAATTTACCAATCCTGTTGGATAAAACAGAAGGTATGGCCAAGTTGGCTATAGCCATTAGTGTCTTTCATATAAGCAACAAAAATTCTAAAGGACCAGAAAAAAAAGAGATGAATTAATCTGACACCTTTTGAATTATAATTATAACCCACTATGAAATTAACACATACCCCAGAAAGTGACAACCTGTGTATACTCTCCATGGACTCTTATTAAAATGAAACATTTGAACATACTTCAGAGAATCTACTAAATAGCCAGGTAAAACATATTTCTAAGGGGAGTGTTTGAGCCAGTTTTCAGGATGACAAAAATTTTAAATCTGTAAAACAAAGAATGTTGCTCACCATCCTGTTGTACAAGGATGAAGTCATTAGCCATTGCAGCTGCTGACCTACAGTGGATGTCCTGAAAGATATTCAGGATGAAGCACTCTGTTCTTTAGGGCAAACAAGCAGTATAAACCCTTAGAGAGTTATATTTCAGTGAAAAAATTATTTATGAACATGGATTCTTTCACTTTTCCTTACTTTCAAAAGCACTAAAATTATTAACTGAAATATTTGTGCCTTGTGACAAGCAATGACCTTCCACTGAGATGTATGGTAGATAGAGTGCAGGCACTCTTTAAACAAAATCACTTATATACTGGCCTCTCCCTTTTGGAACAGTTCCTCAGAGGTATCTGTCTCCTGGGCTATAGTCCTCAGTAAGACTTTGAATAAAATTCAATTTGCTTCATACTTTTCATTTATTTATTTAGTCAGTAAACCCAATCACATTCTTGGATTATTTACTTTATGCTTTTCTGCTCCCAAATAATGCATTCACTCAATAAGGCAGTTCAATAAATTTCTCACAAGGTTGTTCTGGGAATAATCCTTCTGAATCAACCTGTGTCTTATCTTACTTCTCTTTACACAATATTTTGGATTATTTTTCAGTGGGTTAGCTGTTTTTCTTATCTGCAAGAATAAAAAAAATACTGTTTCATGAGAAAGGAAACCAATAAATATTTTTAGAAGCCAGTAGCTCTATTACTGGAATAGTGGCACAAAAATAAGACGTCAGGCCTTATACTGAACTATAATAGGACAGTATTGTCAGCAGTTGAACACAGTTTTTTACCTAACCTTCTTTTTTGTATGGATTGATATATTTAATGCAACAGCTTTTTCAAAATTTCAAGAGAACTATTGTTCAAACTGTTTAATTTTCAAATTAAAATTGACCAATACAATATTGTAAAGTAATTAACCTCCAATTAAAATAAATAAATTTATATCAACAAAAAATTGACCAAAAAATTCATTGGCAATGTTGAAAGATAAATAGAAGGCTATTAAAAATGTTAAGAGTTTATTTCAGCAAAAATTGATTTGAATAGGGCAATGCCAAACTGGAAGGGGTTAGGAGCACTGCATCCCACAGGAGATCAGGAGAGAATTTTATAGTAAAAAGATGAAAGTAAAGTAAGATAATTATTGATTGGCTATAGATAAAAGCCTAGTTGACTGTTCATGATTGATTGTCCTAAGGTTTCAATTTTGTAACCTTGAGGCATTAAGAGGTTTAGGTTTTTATTTCTTCACATAGGTCACTCCATGGCATTAGAGCTAACTCAGCCAGTGTTTTATTAATTTAATAGAAATTAGCCCATAAAATCCTTTGGGACAAAAAGAATATCTTTATTCTATAAAAATTATTTGTAATGCCTTAATATTATTGATGAGATCTTGTCAAGATAGTGTGATATCTGAAGTGTACTCTTTTGACCATAAAGTAACTGTACTAAACTTTGTCACTGACCTTAAACTTAGCACCTAGCAGAATTCCTTCCAAGGAATTCTTGGTAGCCTGAGGAGAAACATATCTTTAAACATTACCTTCTTTCTTTCACACTAGCTTCTTCTTTCTTTCTTTTAAACTGAAATAATATGCATCATTAAAATTTCCTCAGATCATGAACTCCTTATTGCCAAATTCAGACTTAAATTGAAGAGAGTAGAGAAAACCACTAGACCATTCAGGCATGACCTAAATCAAATCCCTTAGGATTATACAGTGGAAGTGAGAAATAGATTTAAGGGACTAGATCTGATAGACAGACTGCCTGATGAACTATGGATGGACGGATGTTCATGACATTGTACAGGAAACAGGGATCAAGACCATATCCAAGAAAAAGAAATGCAAAAAGAGCAAAATGGTTGTCTGAGAAGGCCTTAAAAATAGCTGAGAAAAGAAGAGAAGCCAAAAGCAAAGGAGAAAAGGAAAGATATACCCATTTGAATGCAGAGTTCCAAAGAATACCAAGGAGATATAAGAACGCTTTCCTCGGTGAGCAGTGCAAAGAAATAGAGGAAAACAATAGAGTGGGAAAGACTAGAGATCTCTTCTAGAAAATTAGAGATACCAAGGGAACATTTCATGAAAGATGGGCTCAATAAAACACAGAAATGGTATGGACCTAACAGAAGCAGAAGATATTAAGAAGAGGTGGCAAGAATACACAGAAGAATTGTACAAAAAAGATCTTGATGACCCAGATAATCATGATGGTGTGATCACTCACAGTCAACTAGAGCCAGACATCCTGTAATGTGAAGTCAAGTGGGCCTTAGGAAGCATCACTACGAACAAAGCTAGTGGAGGTGATGGAATTCCAGTTGAGCTATTTCAAATCCTAAAAGATGAAGTTGTAAAAGTGCTGCACTCAGTATTTCATCACATTTGGAAAACTCAGCGGTGGCCTCAGGACTGGAAAAAGTCAGTTTTCATTCCAATCCCAAAGAAAGGCAATGCCAATGAATGCTCAAACTACTGCACAATTGCACTCATCTCACACGCTAGTAAAGTAATGCTCAAAATTCTCCAAGCCAGGCTTCAGCAATACGTGAACCGTGAACTTCCAGATGTTCAAGCTGGTTTTAGAAAAGGCAGAGGAACCAGAGATCAAATTGCCAACATCCACTGCATCATGGAAAAAGCAAGAGAGTTCGAGAAAAACATCTATTTCTGCTTTATTGACTATGCCAAAGCCTTTGACTGTGGATCACAATAAACTGTGGAAAATTCTGAAAGAGATAGCAATACCAGACCATCTGACCTGCTGCTTGAGAAATCTGTATGCAGGTCAGGAAGCAACAGTTAGAACTGAGCATGGACCAACAGACTTGTTCCAAATAGGAAAAGGAGTATATCAAGTCTGTATATTGTCACCCTGCTTAGTTAACTTATATGCAGAGTACATCATGATTGTTGGGAGAAATGCCAATAACCACAGATATGTGGATGACATCACCCTTATGGCAGAAAGTGAAGAATAACTAAAGAGCCTCTTGATGAAAGTGAAAGAGGAGAGTGAAAAAGTTGGCTCAAAGCTCAACATTCAAAAAACGAAGATCATAGCATCCAGTCCCATTACCTCATGGCAAATAGATGGGGAAACAGTGGCTGACTTTATTTTTGGGGGCTCCAAATTCACTGAAGATGGTGACTACAGCCATGAAATTAAAAGATGCTTACTCCTTGGAAGGAAAGTTATGGCCAACCTAGACCACATATTAAAAAGCAGAGACATTACTTTGCCAACAAAGGTCTGTCTAGTCAAGGCTGTGGTTTTTCCAGTAGTCATGTATGGATGTGAGAGTTGGACTATAAAGAAAGCTAAGAGCTGAAGAATTGATGCTTTTGAACTGTGGTGTTGGAGAAGACTCTTGAGAGTCCCTTGGACTGCAAGGAGATCCAACCTGTCACTCCTAAAGGAAATCAGTCCTGAATGTTCATTGGAAGGACTGATGTTGAAGCTGAAAGTCCAATACTTTGGCCACCTGATACAAAGAGCTGACTCACTTGAAAAGACCCTGATGCTGGTGAAGATTGAAGGCAGGAGGAGAAAGGGATGACAGAGGATGAGATGGTTGGGTAGCATCACTGACTCAATGGACATGAGCTTGGTGAACTCCAGGAGTTGGTGATGGACAGGGAAGCCTGGTGTGCTGCAGTCTATGGGGTCACCAAGAGTCAGACATGACTGAGCAACTGAACTGAACTGAACTGAAAAGTTCCAGAGGACAATTGAGAAGTCTTCAAAAGTGATTACATTTTCAGGCAAAGTTATCATATCTAAAAATAGAATAGCTCTACTTTGTGGAACTTTCCCAAGTACAAGGAGAGAATTACAACAACACACTACTAAACATTATCTAATACTTTGCCATCTGAGTTTTTTTATTTTTATTTTGATGATATAGAAAGCTTTAACACATGCAAATAATATTTCATTGAGTTTGTGGTTGAAATAACTCCTAAATGGAGATACTCAAATCAGTAATTGTAATTGCATAAAATAAGGTTTATTTTAATTTAAATGATATGTAGTCATAGTTAGCAATTTAGCAATGACTAAATCGGTTAGACAACATCACCAACTCAATGTACATGAATTTGAGCAAACTCCAGGAGATATGGAGGACAGAGGAGCCTGGCATGCTACAATCTGTGGGATCTCAAAGGGTCAAACATGACTTAGCCATTGGAAAAAAACAGCAAATTGCTTATGTTTGCAAAGCTATCAGCTTCCTACTATCAGCATTTTTACCATCTTTACCAATCCTGCACCTTACAGGTAGAACTGTGTAGAACACTTTCATTCATTCTTCTTCCTCCAATTTTATTTTTTCTCTTTTCCAACACTTCCCTATTTCTTTACTGTAATTTTTAAAATTAATTAATTTATTTTAATTGGAGGATAATTACTTTACAATATTGTGATGATTTCTGCCATACATTGACATGAATCAGCCATGGGTGCACATGCGCCCTCCATTCTGAAACCCCCTCCCACCTCCCTCCCCACCCCACCCCTCCGGGTTGTTCCAGAGTACTGGCTTTGAGTGCCCTGCTTCATGCATCAAACTTGCACTGGTCATCTATTTTACATATGGTAATATACATGCTTCAGTGGTGTTCTCTCAAAGCATTCCACCCTTGCCTTCTCCCACAGAGTCCAAAAAGTCTGTTCTTTAAATCTCTTTTGCTGCATTGCATATAGGATCGTTGTTATTGTCTTTCTAAATTCCATGTATATGCGTTAACATACAGTATTTGTGTTTGTCTTTCTGACTAACTTCACTCTGTATAATAGACTTCAGATTCATCCACCTCATTAGAGCTGACTCAGATACATTCCTTGTTATTGCGGAGTAATATTCCATTGTACATATGTACCAGGACTTCCTTATCCATTCGTTTCCCGATGGACATCTAGGTTGCTTCCATGACCTGGCTATTATAAACAGTGCTGCAATGAACATTGGGGTACACGAATCTCTTTCAATTCTGGTTTCCTCAGTGTGTATGCCCAGCAGTGGGATTGCTGGGTCATATGGCAGTTCTATTTCTGGCTTTTTAAGGAATCTCCACACTGTTCTCCATAGTGGCTGTACCAGTTTGCACTCCCATCCACAGTGTAAGACGGTTCCCTTTTCTCCACATCCTCTCCATTATGTATTGTTTCTTTACTGTAATTTTATTGGCATTTGAACAGGTGTAGGAAATAAACACAAGAAGTCTGTGTGTGTTTTATGTTTAAGCAATGTTCCTATTTAATTTTTGAAAGGGAAGAATCAACAAACTTAAACCTTTCCAGTGCTAACCTTTCCTTTATTTCCAGCCAGACTCCAATGAAAAGAAGGGTAAAGGGCAATAGTGTCGACATTTTTTAAAGCAGACGTCTTTCTCAATACTTCTTGCCATTCTTTCCCTACTGCTACTACTTCTTGGCATATACATTTCCTTTCCAGCCAACTATTTCCACTAAATTTAATTTTTATTGATTTGTTTTAAATAAGTTTGTTGTATTTCGTTTTCACTCCTTGGCATATATTTCCCCCTTTCCATAACTACCTCTAATCGTTTTACTTTATATTGCCTTTATCTCAAGCAAATATTTATCTAATTTTAAGAATATTGGAATGTGTGTAATATACTTTAGAGAGATTAACACCAAGAAAAAAATGAATAAAATTTTATAGCATACTTGTAGATATTATTTAAGTGAGCTTCCCATTTCTCTATTGCCAGGTGAGGCAAGACATCTCAAAATAAAGGAATCCATGTGTTTCCTCACTTGAACAAGTAGAGTAGCATTGATGGAAATAGAAATTTGAATATGTTACCAGCAAAATTTCCATAATCAGCCTCATGCATACCCAACTTTCTGTTTCTTTGCTTCTACCATTTAAAAAAAGATAAGTAGAACCAACATTTCTAACAGAAATAAAACTGCTTTCACATTTATTTTAGCATTAATCAGGTGTGATCTAGAGTGCCAATAGGTTATTCATAAAGATTTTGTGGGCTCTGATTCAAAAGAGCATCATTTCTACAATGGCATTAAGATAATTGAGCTAAAAATAAATAAAGTGCCATGCAACTAAAAAATCATGTGGGCTTTTTTATTGTCTAACGCCCACCAAGTAATCATAATAAGCCCTCGTATTTACAGATGATTTTCTCTAAGGAGCTCAGAAAAATTTTCTAGACATGGTTTTAATATGCACGTTTTATGGTTCACAATAAGACATGAAGAAAAAGGAAACATATCATTTCAAAGAGTGGTTATATTTATCCATTACTTCTTTAATAAGAAAATCATTTTTTGCAACAAAAATGTTAGGGTTTGTAGAAATGAACTTATATGGTATGGAATGTCACCTAAAGTAGCATCTGTATAACCAGTTTTGTTTAAAACAATCAGCTACTAGTGTTAGCATTGGGCTTCCCTGGTAGCTCAGCTGGTAAAGAATCTGCCTGCAATGCAGGAGACCCTGGTTCGATTTCTGGGTTGGAAAGATCCCCTGGAGAGAGTTAGGTTACCCACTCCAGTACTCTTGGATTTCCCTGGTGGCTCAGATAGTAAAGAATCCACCTGCAATGTGGGAGATCTGGGTTCGATCCCTGGGTTGGAAAGATTCCCTGGAGGAGAGCATGGCAACCCACTCCAGTATTCTTGGCTGGAGAATCCCCATGAATAGAAGAGGATGGTGAGCTACAGTCCATGGGGTTGCAAAGAGTCAGACATGACTGAACGACTAAGTATACACACACAGTGTTAGTGATATATTTTACCTGGTTGTTTAACTGAATTAAATATCTCCCCTTTCCACTTACTCTTTTCAAATCTCTTTGCTCCCTTGAGTCCAGTATCTTGAACCTGGAAACAGCTAGTGGGTCTTCAACTTAAGAATTTTAAATGACACTGCTTATTCTCTATTGCCTTCCCTAGGCTATGCTGGGTATTAAATATACCTAAGAATATTGAGGAATCAAAGATCACTTTAATCATAAATTAGGCAATGGTTTCATATGTCTCATATCCTGATCTTCGACTCTTCATGACCCCACGGACTGCAGCCTCCCAGGCTTCTCCATCAATGGGATTTTCCAGGCAAGAGTACTGGAGTGGGTTGCCATTTCCTTCTCCAGGGGATCTTCCCCACTCAGGGTTTGAACCCAGGTCTCTCGCATTGCAGGCAGACACTTTACCCTCTAAGCCATCAGGGAAGCCCTCACAATACCTATTACCACCCTAATTTTGAAATTACTGGTATTCAAGTAAGGTTTCCCTCACACACTCTAAATTTAGCATTTGTTATGCCCCATATCCACCTAGCAAAACTGTTTGGCATGGCAAGGATGCATCAGTTTCCTAGGGATTAAATGGACACAAATGAGGATACCTGAATGTAAATCATCTTGTTGAGACCCCATTGACACAAGCTGAGAGTGGGTTTTGGAGCTAAAGTTTTATTCTGGAAAAAGAAGGGAATCTGGCAAGGCTGTGTTGGAGCAGCTATTAAAACAAGGCTAAGGCACATTTCCTAAAAGAGGACCAGCATCAACACTCCCTCCATACAGCGTTAACCAGTGATACCTAAGAACGCAGTGCACTCAACAGGGTGCCCAATTAGGGAAAAGATTTTTGCCCTTTCTCTATAATCCTTCTACCTGATTCCAGATTTAAGAATCTAGATTGAAAGGCAAGATAGAGTGTAGTAACATACCAGTTTTCTTCCCTTTTCCCTGATTCAGGGTCTACTCAGGAGAAAATAAATTGGACTAAAAGTGACTGAGATTTTAATAACTGGAAATGACTGGGAAGCTATAGAAATCTGCTCAGATATCCTTAGGAGATCTGTTACCCAGAAAGAAGGTAAGATTTAACATTATTCTCATTAGGGCAGTGATTGGTAAAAAAAATAATTTCATGTTACGTTCCACTGAGTTAAACATTTCAATATCCTGGTTAAACAAATCTCTTCAAAGCTTTAGATAGTGAGACACAGTTATAGTGATGGGTTACTCTTTTCATTAGTGTTTTATTTTTAAAACTCAGCGACAGGTGTTAACTCATTATAATGGAGCTAGTTATGATAGGAAAGGATATTACCCCAAACCACTCTCTGAATATAAATCTCTTAAGTGCTTATAGAAGGGCCTAGATAAGTAGTTTCCAACCTTTTCAAATTATCAAGTAAATTAAGACCCTCCTTAATTATGTTTCTAGTTTGCGTCTAAGTAGTCTCATATTTTCCAATCCACCATAATTTTGCTCAATTATCCATTGAATATCTCTCCTAAATATCCCTTTAGGAGACGGATCAGGTGTGACTAGAGTGCCAATAGGTTATTCACAAAGTTTTGTGGGCTCTGATTCAATAGAGCATCATTTCTACAATGGCATTGAGATAATTGAGCTAAAAATAAAAAAAGTACCATGTCACTAAATATCCCTTTAGTGACAACATTTTCTATCTTGTTCACAGATATATCCCCAGACCCTAGTTTATAGTCGATATTCAGTAAATACTTGTTAAATGAAAGTGGCCTTTACCCATGCATTTTGCATATCATTTCTGCTAAACAAATGGTATTTCATAAGTTCTAAATGTTTCATGCCCCATTAATTCACCAAAATTGCTACTCAAAAGTGATGTCCTTTCAGGTCAGGTTAGGGAAACTTGATAAACCTTTGCATTATCATGGGGTTAATGTAGAATTTCCCAACTTAAAAGTAACTGATCAAAAATGAGTGATGCTGCTGCTGCTGCTAAATCATTCAGTCGTGTCCGACTCTGCGACCCCATAGACAGCAGCCCACAAGGCTCCGCCATCCCTGGGATTCTCCAGGCAAGAACACTGGAGTGGGTTGCCATTTCCTTCTCCAATGCATGAAAGTGAAAAGTGAAAGTGAAGTCACTCAGTCCTGTCTGACACTTAGCGACCCCATGGACTGCAGCATACCAGGCTCCTCCATCCATGGGAGTTTCCAGGCAAGAGGACTGGAGTGGGGTGCCATTGCCTTCTCCGAAAATAAGTGATAACTGTTACCAAAATGTAATGAATATGTTATATCCAAACTATATAATAAATGTATATAAATGCCAGAGGTCAAGATGATATTAATATTAATTTTCCTCAATTTTCACTTAAATTTGACAAACTAAGCCGTATATCATTTACCATTTCTTTATAGATTTGTTATAATCAGAATAAGTATCAATATCAAGTAATGTATCATATAATGATGCTTATTAAAGGCATAACATTAGATGCACTGTAACTTATTAATCTTTTATTTCTAACAAATTTTTGGATATAGAATAATTAACATTCACTAGAACTGGATTTTGTCCATATTTCTCCCTAGTTCTAAATATGGGAGTTCTAGATATGGAAATTCTAAAATGTTAAATATTTTTATGAGACTTTACATGTATATTCTGTGTAAATCCAAAGCTACTGATTTTCTACATTCAAAACTACTATGAACATTATTAATGTTAGTCAAATACTTCTATTTGACACTTTGTCTACCTTTGTGGGGCATCCCCTACTTAGATTTAATTTGGGGAAGAAAATGAAAGCACAGATTTGAGAACTTTGGAAAACAATACAATCTCTGACATTAATTTTAATTAGAATATTCTAAATGGCAATATCCCTTTTACTAAAACGAAGTAAGAAAAATCTCTTGACACAAAGTTGAAAGTTTAAACCAATCAAAATTCTAACCAGACACCAATAGCCCTAAAGGCAATTTCGCTTGTACAAATACCAATTTGAGGAGTTGGAAACATGGTTAAAATGGATTATATCATTCAGAAAGCGATAAATATAACTCACAATTTAAAAGAAGATAAAGGAAATTATCAGAATACTTTGGATTTCTTCTGAACATTTGTCTTAACTCTCAATGGCCACTAGATGGCACCTCGTATTTGGCAACCATAGCACTTCTTTATTTCTGGGGCTTAAAATAACTATAGCACTAGGTCAGTTCTGACAGAACAAAGATTAATCCTGCCACAGACACAGTGACATTTTCTTATCAGATGTCTAAAGTCCAAATGCATGTGATTTGATGTCACATGGGAAAATGTATACCTTTTTATCGTGCTTAGGGTTGCTAATTTCTAAAGAAATCGTGAGATTTGAAATTTTTCATCGGGTAGTTGATCTACATCATTCTAAATAGAGATTAGACCGTTTTGCTTTAAACATGCTTCATTCTTTAAGCATAGAGCCTTTATGAACGATCCACCCACTCACCCAAGACAGTTGTTCAGCTGCTCAGTCGTGTCCGACACTTTGTGACCCCGTGAACTGCAGCACATCAGGCTTCCCTGTCCTTCACCATCACGGGAGCTTGCTCAGACGCATGTCTGAAAATCAACACCCGTTACAATCACTTTAAACAAATGGAGTATTCCACTGAAGATTTTAAATATCTACATTTAAGATACTCAAAGTGATAAAAGAAATAACTTTTATTTTAAAATAGCAAGGAATTATATTTTTATTAAAGTATACTTGATTTACAATCAGTTCAGTTCAGTCGCTCAGTCATGCCCAACAACTTGACCCCATGGGCTGCAGCACACCAGGCTTCCCTGTCCATCACCAACTCTCGGAGCTTGCTCAAATTCATGTTCATCGAGTTGGTGATGCCATCCAACCATCTCATCCTCTGTTGGCCCCTTCTCCTCCTGCCTTCTATCTTTCCCAGCATCAGGGTCTTTTCTAATGAGTCAGCTCTTCGCATCAGGTGACCCAAGTATTGGAGCTTCAACTTCAACATCAGTCCTTCCAATGAATGTTCAGGACTGATTTCCTTTAGGATGGACTGGTTTGATCTCCTGGCAGTCCAAGGGACTCTCAAGACGCTTCTCCAACGCCACAGTTCAAGAGCATGTATTCTTCAGCGTTCAGTTTTCTTTATGGTCCAACTCTCACATCTATATATGACCAATGGAAAACCATAGCTTGGGCTACATGGACCTTTGTCACCAGGTCTCTGCTTCTAATACACTGTCTACTTTGTCATGGCTTTTCTTCTAAGGAGTAAGCATCTTTTAATTTCATGGCTGCAGTCACCATCTACAGTGATACTGAAGCCCAAGAAAATAAATTTTATCACTCTTTCCATTGTTTCCCCATCTATTTGCCATGAAATGATGGGACCAGATGCCATGGTCTTCGTTTTTTGGATGTTGAGTTTTAAGCCAGCTTTTTCACTCTCTTCTTTCACCTTCATCAAGAGGCTCTTTACTTCCTCTTTGCTTTCTGCCATAAGGGTGGTGTCATCTGCATATTTGAGAGTATTGATACTTCTCCAGACAATCTTGATTGCAGTTTGTGCTTCATCCGTCCTGGCATTTTGCATGATGTACTCTGCATATAAGTTAAATAAACAGGGTGACAATATACAGCCTTGACGTACTCCTTCCCCAGTTTGGAACCAGACCATTTTTCCATGTCTGGTTCTAACTGTTGCTTCTTGACCTGTATACAGGTTTCTTGGGATGCAGATAAGGTGGTCTGGTATTCCCATCTCTTGAAGAATTTTCCACATAGTCAAAGGTTTTAGCGTCGTCAATGAAGCAGTAGATGCTTTTCTGGCACTCTCTTGCTTTTTCGGTGATCCAGCGGATGTTGGCAATTTGATCTCTGGTTTCTCTGCCTTTTCTAATCCAATTTGAACATCTGAAAGTTCTCGGTTCACATACTGTTGATGCCTCACTTGGCGAATTTTTAGCATTACTTTGCTAGTGTGTGAAATGAGTGAAATTGTGCAGTATTTGAATATTCTTTGGTATTGTCTTTCTTTGGGACTGGAATGAAAACTAACCTTTTCCAGTCCTGTGGCCACTGCTGAGTTTTCCAAATTTCCTGGCATATTGCATGCAGCACTTTCACAAGCTTCCTCTTTTAGAATTTGGAATAGCTCAGCAGGAATTTCATCACCTCCAGTAGCTTTGTTCATAGTGATGCATTCTGAGGCCCACTTGACTTCACACTCCAGGATGTTTGGCTCTAGGTGAGTGATCACACCATTGTGATTATGTGGATCATTAAAATCTCTTTTGTATAGTATTTCTGTGTATTCTTACCACCTCTTCTTAATATCTTCTGCTTCTGTTAGGTCCATACCATTTCTGTCCTTTATTGTGACCATCTTTGCATGAAATGTTCCCTTGCTATCTCTAATTTTCTTGAAGTGATCTCTGCTCTTTCCCATTCTGTTGTTTTCCTCTATTTCTTTGCATTGATCGCTGAGGAAGGCGTTCTTATCTCTCGTTGCTATTCTTTGGAACTCTGCATTCAAATGGGTATATCTTTCCTTTTCTCCTTTGCTTTTCACTGCTCTTCTTTTCACAGCTATTTGTAAGGCCTCCTCAGACCCAAGCCAGAAACCCAAAATTTCTCAGACTTCCCCCTTCCTTATTTCTTACATCCCCAAATTCTGTGCTCTTTATCATTTAAATATCTCCTCCTCTAATCCCTTCTCTTTATGTCATTCAGACTCACTATTGCAGAAATATCTTCTTTCCCTGATTGGCCATCTATCTATCTGCCTCTCTAACGTCATTGTTCTCTATCCTGTCTCTGATCTTGAGAATGACTGAAATACAGCTTCTCTTCTTTTTATCTCTCCTGCATTTTTATACTAAGTGTTCCCTTAACTTATCCACTGCCTTGGTTCTTAGCCTGATAAACTTGTGTTCTCTCATCAGAGTTTAGTCCACACATGACATGTTCCCTGATATGACTAGACAGAGCTGGCCATGGTGCCAAATCAGTACCTTGACAATAGATATCTGGGCTTTAGTTCTGTGGTCAGTAAAATGGGCAAATAATGCATTTACATTATGTCATTTTTAAAAGCAATGAAATGAATGATGTGCTTAGAAAATTTCCTTGTATAAAGCAAGTACTCAGTAAATGTTAGCCACTAGTAGTAACAGTTGTAACAGTAGCGGTTATTACTACTATTATTACTATCTCTATTAAAGTGCCTTCCATATCCCAGTTTCTGAACTTGCTAGAAATAGATGGTGGGCATGTATCATTTGCTTGTCTGTCCCTCTTGTGAAGGAGACAGCCAGGGTGACCTCATTATCTTTGGAAAGGAAAAAGAAGAATTGGAGTTTTTATAAACTATTATGTGTAGCTCAACCAAGATACTTTTTGTTCAGTTAAATGAATTATTTATGAAAATATCATGATCATATTCCTGAAAATTTGGAAAATGTAGAACAAACATTACAAATCAGTCATAATCTACTATGTGTCATTGTTTTGATGAATTTATCTCTAGAATATTTTCATATGCTTGCCTGCTAGAGACTCTCAGTTGTGTATCAACCTTGCTTTCTTGCTAGAAGAAACCACCTTTTACAAAAGAGGCTGAAATTACCCAGTGCTTGTTTTCCCAGATTCCTTTGCGGCAAGGGCACATGCGCCAGCCCTGTGAGATGCTGCTAATACAGTAATCTCTGTACTGCCGAAACTGAAAGCCATATGTGTGCAATTGATACCGTAAATGGACAATAGTCTATTGGACATGACACAGCCCCAGGGCACTGAAGAATGAGCTATTAACACTTGAAATAAAAGCGTGCCATTAAACCAGTGCGAGTAGCTGGGACCTTGTGTCCTGCAAACACCTCACAAGGAGAGCAGCTGCACTCGTATAAATGGACCTTGAAAACACAGTCCTCACAGCCAGAGAAAGTTAAGCAGTATTTTGCTGAGTGCTGAATTTTAAAATGATTGACAAAAGAAATGAAGAAATAGAAATTAAAGTCATGGAAGTATGATAGAGGCTAGAAAGAAGGAAAGATTGGGAAAAATGATGATCAATAGAACTAAAAATAAAAAATATTTTCAGTGATATTAAAAACAGTACATTAAATCAATTCATGATAAAATTTCTAGCAATCAAAGAATAAACAGGAGCTTCTTAACCAGATAAAGACCTACAGAACACCTACAGAAATCTACACCTACAGAAATCTATAGCAGATTTAAGTTAACATGGACAATCTAGTGGGGAATAGCAGTTAAAAATTTGATTTCATGATCAAGAATCACAAATCACAAATATTTAAGAAGCACCAACATCATGAACAACAAAGCAATAAAGCCACTGATCTGAATTTACACCTGGAGAAACAGAATTAATAGAGCAATCAGAATGAGATTTTAAAGTGACAAAAATTAATATCCTCAAAGAGAGTATTATAGTGTAAAAGAGAAACAGATGGTTAAAGGAGAGAAGCCACTTAATGTTAAAAAAAATTACAAGCAAGTTCCTTTGTGTTTTTTTATAATAATTATAATATTTATTTATATAAAATATTTTATATTTTAAGCAAATATTGCTTAAAATAACAAATACTTTTCTAAACTAAAGAGTAGCAATATTTACTCTATTTTCTCTCTTTTTCTCCTCTACTCTTTTTAAAATTTTAACCAATTTTAGCTTTGCAGATTGGTAAATGAAGAAAGGAAATCATCAAATGGTTGAAATCATAGAAATAAAGCTCAAATCCAACTGCCTCAGCTTTAGTAAGGAGAAAATTAAAGCCAAGAGTGAGCAGTTTGTCCAAGGTCACACAATCTTGTAGGGAGCAAGGGTTGAGAAGATAAAGAAAAAAAAGGGGGGGCAGAGACACAGAGAGAGTGGTAAAAAAAGGGAAATTAGTCGGAAACACAATTTATCTCATTATTCTTCTCTTACATCTTACATCTTCTCTTACCATCTTACACCAAGTTTCCAAAGCTATAGGGGCATCATTTCTATAATTCTTAAGTAGGCTGAGGTCCACTTGAGAGAAAAAATGTAATATCCAATAAAGAAAGGCATTCTGATCTTATATATGATGGTTAAAGTGGTTTGTTGGGCCTGAGCTTTAAATGCCACTTATATATTATGTTGAGTGATAAGCTCACTCAGAATTTTTCCCATGTCTGTTCTTCAGGGTCTTATGGCAACACCTTTGCAGTATGTGGAATGTTGCACATAGAAAATCTGAGGCAGGGAAATTATCATCAGTGTTAAGCCCATCCGTTAAGGACCTCCTTAATCCTCCCATTGCTATTTCTTCTTGACAGATAATGATAAGAAATGGTATGCTCAATGCCATATTCATAATGAAAGCCTACAACTTGCAATCAGACACCAGAGAAAATCAGTTTATATTTGAAGGCTTAGTGCTACCCCAGGGTCATAAGTGATTATGAGGTCAAAAGAAAGAGGCCAAAGCTATTTTCCAACTTGTGTCCAATTTCTTTTCTCTATAAGATGCAAGTGTCATTCTTTTCAAGTATTTGCAATTCACAGTTTTATGTAACTCATATCTGCATTATAAAACCAAACAACAATAACTTATTTTCACATTTCATCTAATAATTTATTAGATTCTAAAATACCTATAGTAGTTTCTCTGACAAATTATAGAACGTTATTTTTCACTACAGGTCCAAATATATTTAGGAATTTGGGTTTGATTACACTTGATCTAAAATACCTATGGTAATTTTTCTGACAAGTTATAAATTGTTATTTTTCACTACAGTTTCAAGCATATTTAGAAATTTGGGTTTAATTAAGCCTGGTCCATCATTACGAGCTATTAGAGAGAACTCTCAAAAGCCTAGGAGCAAACGGTGAGCAAACACAGGAGTGATTGTGGTAAGAAAAGTCATGCTAGGTTCAGAGCCTCTTTACAAAACATAAGAGTTCACATCATAGTCTTTTGAAACAGCAAACTTGGGTCTTCCATTTATTTCCATATAATCTTGACTAACTTAATTTACTAAATCTAGGTTCCATAATTTGTAGAGTGAAATATGATATATACTTTATAGTCACCTATAAGGATTACATAAGGTACTTATGTGTAATATTTAGCTCCTGGCTCATGGAAGGAACTTAGCATTTAGGTGCTACATTATCATCATCATCACTGTAATCGTGCTATCCCTGAGGTGGTCCCGTCCATGAACAGGATTGTGGAGTTTATAGTTGCCTTCTCTTTGGCCACCACTAGAGGCACTGAAGAAATGTGTGCCCCTCGCCATCTACTTGACGGCCTCACAAACTCAGCTATTTATTATTGCATGACATGCTGATGACTGTGGACTTCATGACTTTCCCGATTGCTCTAGGCTGAGCCTGCCAGTACCGCTCAGGTTACTGTCCAGCAGCTGCCAGCTCCACTCACACAGTGTTTTGGCAGCCTGCCCCAAATCTCCAGCAACGGGACTCTCCTCACTAAGCTGCTCTCAGACAAGTCTTGCTCTCGGTTTTTGACAATGTTACAACTATTCCATTAGTGTTTCTCTCCCTTCTCATCCCATAACAGTGATTAGCAAGGAAATGTTTTTGTAAACCTGTTGCTCAGAATCTAGCAAAGAAGATGGACATATTAACCACAGGCTATAAAATGATGTGATGAGTTTCACGTGCTGAATTTCACTTGGTTCTCCTTTCCCTCTTGCATGGTGTTTATGTTTGTCTTCCTAGCTCCCCAGTCATAACCACAGGTCAGATCATAGGCTTAGGTGTCTAACTGGGCTTTCTGTCTCTGTATTCTCACCCCTCCTTCTCATCTAATATGTCGCTGCTAGATCAATCTTTTCAATAGACTACTTTAATCATATGAACTACTTAAAAAAAAAATTGAGCTATCTTTGTTTCTTAAAGACCCCTTTACCAGAGAGATCTCTTGACCCAGTGTACAAAGACAATTCAGATGCACAATCATCCCACCCACCGAGACCACTGTGTGCCAAAGAGTTACCCAGGTCTTGCAATTTCTGCATCTCAGGATAAGCTTCCTCTCTCCTAGGAACACTCCTTGGCATTTTAGAGAGTACATTTTTTTACCATCCCACTCTTAAGATTTTCAAAATTTACAAAAACATTAAGGAGATGGACCCTTCTGTCTATGAATGATGCCCCTCTGCCATCCTCCAGACTAGCTGGCTCATCAGGAAGGATTGAGCAGTGTTCAGTTGAAACTGAAGCTTGTGGGAAAACTCATCAAGTCACTGAATTACAACAAGAATTAGAAAGGTCCTCTCTTTAGCAAGCCCCTTCCTCCAAACAGAGTCCAATACCTTCTGATTTCCATTTGTGCCCCTTATGAAGCTGTTTTCTCTTAGTGCTAAACTCACTATTCTACCCTTGGCTTTGTGATGCCAGGGCTGTGGCTCTGCAAAGCACATTTCTGTATCTCATGTCCATAGTGAAGGCTATTAGGCTCTGCAACAGAAGACACTAGAGGAATTCTTCCATGATAAAAAAGGAGGAAGACGTCTCTTCCAGTTTGTTTTCTTTATGCTTCCTGTTTCTCTGAGCACCATCCTAGCAATGGTACCAGGACTTCTCATTCTGGGAGCGGTTATTCTTTCCATAAGAAGATTAATTCCATGGTCTATAGTTTTTCAAACACTTACAAAGCCAGATTCATCGTGATATCCCCTCCCCGCACCATGAGACAGCACTACCACCAGTATGACACCTCCTCCCCAGAGGTCTGGGTCCCAGGTTGTGGGGATCCTTCTCTGTTGTCTAAATCCCAATGGTTAGATCTCCTTTCCTAAGTTGTGATGATTTCAACCATTCCCCTTCTCCCCTTTAGCAAATAATCCAGCAGAAGCGAGCCAGTGACTACTTAGAGTTCCCTTTAACCTACAGATTACATAGTTAACAAGTTTATACCAAGTTAGTAATTCTTTGCACTAGGTTCCTCCGCTCAAATAACTGGGATAGTTTCTATTGCCTGACTGGACTTTGATTGACAAAGACATCATTATTAAGCTGTCAGTCTGGTGATCTTTCTTGCCTCCTCCTTAACTTCTCCATAATAATATAGAGCTACATGTGTGTAAGGAAGGCACAACAGCCTGTACCCCCATTGTATATCCAGCCCCACCAGGCCAAGAACAACTCTCTGTTAGACGGTGAGACTTAGGGAGACTACATGAGTTTTGTTAGCTTTCTGCCCATGTTTCATCAATGAGCCTGCTTTACACCTGCACCATGTTTTATTTGTGGAGTTTGTCCTGTCTGTGGTTTAACAGGTAAAAACAGGTACCTTATAAGAGTCAGAGAACATATCCAGAAAAAGCTTTGATAAATTAGTAAAATAAAACGCATTAGTTGTTTTAAGGAGCAAAATTAAGACTTTAAATTTCTCAGATGTGTTTCAGACAGGCAACTCAGGTATCTGTTGCAGATAACACCAACTCTTTGTGAGACTCATAATAGCACCCCTAAATTCAGAATCATGACAGGACCCCCAAATGCAGAAGCACATTCTAGTAGGCTCTGCACGCATAAGTCACTGTGCTAGTTATTAGACTATTGTTTCTCAGCTTCAAATGTACCCTTCTATAGTCTGCTTTGTGATGACAGGATTGCTACCAGCTCTAGATGGGTAACACTTTCTGCTCAGTACTTTGAGTCCCAGTTTTGCAAGGTTCTTTCTCTGAGATTTTAGATTAGTAAATCTAACCTTTTTTCATTTTGTCTGCAAGCTGCATTTCTTCTTTGCCAATTGGCTTCCTGGTGGTTTCTTCCAACAGAGAAAACTAGAGAGAAACCAGAAGCCAAGAGGACAAGAAAAGGAGCTTCCTAATCTTGTTTGCTTGTTAGCATCTCTTTCTTTCATTTATTAAATAGGAATTATAATAATACCACAGTCATAAGATTATTTTGAAATTTAAATCAATTGATATATCAAAATACTTAGTATAAAAATTATCAATGTGTTAGCTATTATATGTTATTAAAATATTTCTTTTTAAATAGTTTGAATTATATTTTTTAAAGCCATTTCATGAGTAGCAGTGTATACAAAAGAGAGCTTCCCAAGTGGCACTAGTGGTAAAGAACCCACCTGCCAGTGCTGGAGATATAAGAAACATGGATTCAATTCTTGGATCAGGAAGATCCCCTGGAGGAGGGCACAGCAACCTACTCCAGTATTCTTGCCTGGAGAATCCCATGGACAAAGGAACCTGGTGAGCTACAGTCCATAGGGTCACAAAGAGCTGGACATGACTGAAGCAACTTAGCATGCACGTATGCAAAAGGAGACAGGACAGCAGAAACACAGGAGCTGAGTAAACTCTGTAGTCAGTGTTGAGTATTCAGACTGCTTCCCGACCATTGGAACAACTATAGCATCATGAATGAAAATGAAATCTGCTATCCATCCTCATATCTTTGCACTTTTCTGTCCTATATTCAAAGAATTTATAATCAATCGTAATACAGATCGATAACTGCTATAATAAAAAATGTAGGATTTCTACAGTGACAGAAGAAAGTCCAGAGAAAATTCCCTGGAGTTAACAATGTACAAAGGGGAACTCAGTGGAGAAAAAGGGAAAAGCGCATGCCAAGAGAATGCTTGAGAGAGAGCACAGCATTTAAGAAAAGTGCAAATAGTTAGCCTGCACCTCAGCATCTGTGTGGAATGTGGAGAAACTAAAGCTGGAGACATAGACAGTTCAGTTTTTCAAGAGTCATGATTACAAAGCTAAGGAGATTGATTGAAATTATAGGGAGACCTAAGTTGAGTCCCTTTCCCATTATCATGTTAAAGCAGAGACAATGCCATGTGCTTACACACTGCTTCACTTTCTTACTGTGTACACTGCTTCTGCTAAGTCACTTCAGTCATGTCCGACTCTGTGCGACCCCATAGATGGCAGCCCACCAGACTCCCCCGTCCCTGGGATTCTCCAGGCAAGAACACAGGAGTGGGTTGCCATTTCCTTCTCCAGTGCATGAAAGTGAAAAGTGAAAGTGAAGTCAATCAGTCTTGTCCGACTCTTCACACCCCATGGACTGCACCCCACCAGGCTCCTCCATCCATGGGATTTTCCAGGCAAGAGTACTGGAGTGGGTTGCCATTGCCTTCTCCGACTGTGTGCACAGAAAACTACATTTCCAGGTCTCCTCTTTAGAGCTAGGTGGGACCAACTGACAGGGTTCAGACCGGTTCAGACCAGTAGCATGTAAAGTGCTATATACTACTTAAAAACCCAGTGGTCTATTGATGGGCAGGGACAGGAAAATCTCTTGGTTCCCTGTTCCAGGAAAATATCAGCTGCTGCTGAGTGTAAAGAGGATAGAACACTTGACTCCTCCCCGACCATCCTGCAGAGATCTTGAGAAAATTCATCTGATGGTGGAGAGAAGCAGGAAATGATCTCATTCTCCGATGTCCTGCACTGATATAAAAGAGATATCTAAGGACACTGGGGAGGGCCAGGAAATTTATACTTGCCAAATTCACCAGAGATAGAAGACACAGTTGGGCTACCAGAGACAAGAGGAAGGAAATCTGCCTGCCCTTCTAGAGCCTAAGCTGTTTTGGAAGATACTAGAGACTGAACAGGGAGGACTGGCGTGGGGGTCACAAAGAGTCGGACACAACTGAGCGACTGAACTGAACTGAACTGAACTGAGAGACTGAATGTGTGTGTCCCTCACCCCCCACCCAAATTTATACATTGAAATTCTAATCCCCGATGTTATTTGGATATGAGTAGAGTATTCGGGTGGATCCCTCATAAATAGAACTAGTGCCCTGATAACAGGGACTCCAGAGGGCTCACTTGCCCTTCTCCCTTTTGAGGACACACAAAATGACATTTTTTGAAACAGCCATTCATAAAACAGAAACCAGTTCTTGACAAGACCCTAAATCTGCAGGCACCTTGATCTTGAACTTCCCAGCTTCCAGAACTGTGAGAGACAGATATCTATTGTTTATAAGCCACCCAGTTTATAGTATTTTGTTATACAGCAGCCCAAATGGACTAAAGAAGGCTTTGTCATCCACTGGAAGAGGAGCTATAACATGGAAGCAACCCCACCCTTTCGTCTCTGGTACACAGTCCTGAAGATAGAGGACAAGGAGGATCCACCTCTGCCCCCACAGAATCATACGCTTGTTACTTGAATAACAAGCAACAATCAATGTTTGGGGAGGGGCAAAAGCAAGGGGAGAAACAGGTGGCACAGGTGTTCAGGTCCCCTTGAGAACTGTATATGGAGCAGGAAAACTTTCTGGCACCCCAACTTCTAACTAAATACAAGAGCATGTGTGTCTGCTACAGGAAAAATACGAAGCCTGTGCAACAAAATCCAGGCAAACTGCTCACTACATTGAACTGAGTCTACATTAACACCCTGGTAAAAGAAGAGATGAACATATTTTAACCATGGATGCTATTTATCTAATTCTCTCCTATTCTTTTATACAGAGTGTTTGGAACTCGATTTTAAAAAATGATACACAAAAGAGCAAGAAAAGTAAAAAATGAAAACATGGTTAAGACATTAAGAAGGCAACAGAACTAGACCCAGATGTTGGAACTATCAGAAAAAACTTTAAAATGACTATATTGTGATTACAGTCGGTCCACCTGGATAATCCAGGAAAATCCCACCTCCCTTTTAACAATACTTAACCACATTAACAAAGTCCCTTTTGCCAAATAAGGGAACATATATGCAGGTTCCTGAGATTAGGATGGAATCTCAGAGTGGGGCAGGGGAGGCATTATTCTGCCTACTGTATCCAGATTTCAAAATTTTGGGCAAATTATTTCTTTAATTGCATTATCATTTCCAATCTCCTTTCTTGTTTGCACACCTTCCCCACCCCCCTTTCCTTTTCTCTGTCTCCCTTTTCTCTCTGTCTCCCTTCCCGAGTGCTCTACCTCTAAAATGTCTTCCTCACTCTTTCTCTCCACTCTCTACTTCCTCTGACACTAGAAATCTGGTTTCTTTTTATTTATAGATTCCCCCATCCTCTACTTCATGTCTTATTTTGCACCAGATGAATTCTAAAATGCTCATCTCCTCCTCTCTCTCTCATTGGCATAAAATCCTTGACTGATGTCCCATTGCTCTCAAGGTGAAGTTTCTTAGCAAAGCCCTTTTATCCCCTGCTCCTTCCCACCATGCTAGCCTTCTTTGCAATCACTTCTATTCAGGGACATTTAATGTTGCAGCTTTGCCAGCCTACTAGGGTTGTCCCTATGTACACAATGTTGCTTTGCATGTGAGTATCCCTCTTTTCTGCTTCTCAGTTGTATGTTCCTATCATCTCCAGGGCTGCTCTTCCAAAGACTGCTGACTTGACCTTTGACCAGAAGGATCCCCTGATTTCTTAAGAGATAACCCTCTTTCTTGTGGTCATCTGTCAATTTAACTTTCACAGATAAGAGGTTATCATATGTATGATTCTAAATAGTAATTTACTTATGCATGTTTTCTTTTCTACTTCTGTGAGCACCTAGAGATCAGGAATTATCCATTATTTACCAGGATATGGCCAGAACCGGCACAATGCCTTTATGGGGCACATTTGGTGCTCCTAAATATCTGTTCATATTTGCATCTATTATTAGTGACTTCTTAACATCATTTTTTAACACCTCTCAGTATTTAATATTTCAGTTCAGTTGCTCAGTCATGTCCGACTCCTTGCGACCCCATGAATCGCAGCACGCCAGGCCTCCCTGTCCATCACCAACTCCCACATTTCACTCAGACTCACATCCATTGAGTCAGTGATGCCATCCAGCCATCTCATCCTCTGTCTCCTTCTCCTCCTGCCCCCAATCCCTCCCAGCATCAGAGTCTTTTTCAATGAGTCAATTCTTCGCATGAGGTGGCCAAAGTACTGGAGTTTCAGCTTTAGCATCATTCCTTCCAAAGAAATCCCAGGGCTGATCTCTTTCAGAATGGACTGGTTGGATCTCCTTGCAGTCCAAGGGACTCTCAAGAGTCTTCTCCAACACCACAGTTCAAAAGCATCAATTCTTCAGCACTCAGCCTTCTTCACAGTCCAACTCTCACATCCATACATGACCACTGGAAAAACCACAGCCTTTACTAGACGGACCTTAGTCGGCAAAGTAATGTCTCTGCTTTTGAATATTCTATCTAGGTTGGTCATAACTTTTCTTCCAAGGAGTAAGCATCTTTTAATTTCATGGCTGCAATCACCATCTGCAGTGATTTTGGAGCCCAAAAAAATAAAGTCGGACACTGTTTCCACTCTTACTCGATCTATTTCCCATGAAGTGATGGGACCAGGTGCCATGATATTCGTTTTCTGAATGTTGAGCTTTTAAGCCAGTCTCCACTTTCACTTTCATTAAGAGGCTTTTTAGTTCCTCTTCACTTTCTGCCATAAGGGTGGTGTCATCTGCATATCGGAGGTGATTGATATTTCTCCCGGCAATCTTGATTCCAGCTTGTGTTTCTTCCAGTCCAGTGTTTCTCATGATGTACTCTGCAGAGAAGTTAAATAAGCCCGGTGACAATATACAGCCTTGACGTAGTCCTTTTTCTATTTGGAACCAGTCTGTTGGTCCATGTCCAGTTCTAACTGTTGCTTCCTGACCTGCATGCAGATTTCTCAAGAGGCAGGTCAGGCGGTCTTACATTCCCATCTCTTTCAGAATTTTCCACAGTTTATTGTGATCCACATAGTCAAAGGCTTTGGCATAGTCAATAAAGCAGAAATAGATGTTTTTCTGGAACTCTCTTGCTTTTTTGATGATCCAGCAGATGTTGGCAATTTGATCTCTGGTTCCTCTGCCTTTTCTAAAACCAGCTTGAACATCTGGAAGTTCATGGTTCACGTATTGCTGAAGCCTGGTTTGGAGAATTTTGAGCATTACTTTACTAGCATGTGAGATGAGTTCAATTGTGCGGTAGTTTGAGCATTCTTTGGCATTGCCTTTCTTTGGGATTGGAATGAAAACTGACCTTTTCCAGTCCTGTGGCCACTGCTGAGTTTTCCAAATTTGCTGGCATATTGAGTGCAGCACTTTCACAGCATCATCTTTTAGGATTTGAAATAGCTCAACTGGAATTCCATCACCTCCACTAATTTTATTCATAGTGATGCTTTCTAAGGCCCACTTGACTTCACATTCCGGGATGTCTGGCTCTAGGTGAGTGATCACACCATCGTGATTATCTGGGTTGTGAAGATCTTTTTTGTACAGTTCTGTGTATTCTTGCTACCTCTTCTTAACATCTTCTGCTTCTGTTAGGTCCAGACCATTTCTGTCCTTTATCGAGCCCATCTCTGCATGACATGTTCCCTTGGTATCTCTAAAATTCTTGAAGAGATCTCTAGTCTTTCCCATTCTGTTGTTTTCCTCTATTTCTTTGCATTGATCACTGAAGAAAGTTTTCTTATCTCTTCTTGCTATTCTTTGGAACTCTGCATTCAGATGCTTATATCTTTCCTTTTCTCCTTTGTTTTTTGCCTCTCTTCTTTTCACAGCTATTTGTAAGGCCTCCGCAAACAGCCATTTTGCTTTTTTGCATTTGATATTTAACCGTTAGCAAATATCTCAATGTGAATTTATGTCTCTGGTTTTAGTGAAGTTTTAAAATAATTCTCATATACTTAAAAAGACTCAAAATATTTTCTCTGATGGTTAAATGAATCCTTTTCTTGCTCACTTTGGAAAAAGTCCTGTGATCTGGAAGTCTGAGTTCTCATAATAATATAGGATTGGGTCAATTTATATAACCTGGATTCCTATCTATTCCTCCTGGTTAGATAAACTGGTACGTAGGTCAGGAATTTGTAGAGAAGTTATAACTTCTTTTTAGAGAAGTTATAACTGCTACTTGTTTACTATATTTTCTTAGAATGTAATTTTCTGATTTTAGCCTGTTTAAGTGTTTCTGGAAATTAGGAGACACTTGCCATGAAATCAGAAAATCATCCATCCCAGCATCATCAAATGGGAGAATATAGACCATGTAAAACATAGGACTGCAGTGTGTGTGGGGGGACTCAGTTGTATGTGATTATTTGTGACCCTACGGACTGTAGCCTGTATGGCTCCTCTGTCCATGGAATTTTCCAGGCAAGAATACTGGAATGAGTTGCCATTTCCTACTCCAGGGGATCTTCCTGACCCAGGGATCAAACCCATGTCTCCTGCATTGGCAAGCAGATTCTTTACCACTGGGTCACCTGGGAAGCCAAGTAGGTCAATAACATCCCAATATTTAGATGAATACCAAGGGCAGCATTGAATGGGGAAAGAGTTCGTGTAGCAGAGGGAAGTAGAGAATGTAATATAAAGGTGAAAGTCCAGTTTTGATGGAAACAAGATTCATAAATGTAAGCAGACAAAAGAAAAAAAAGAATTGTTAGAAATCTCTAAGTGTTACCTTATATGGCTTCTTTTTTTCCTAATTCATGTCCTAGTCGCAGGTAGTACTAAAAAAAACTTTATTTCTTAATGCTCATTAAAACCCACTTTATAGGGGTTTTTCCTCTGCTACGCAGATGAAATTGAAAGGAAATACTATGACTTTTGGGTCACTCACAGGCAAGAAAAAGTCTTCTGATCACATCCAGTCACAAAAAGAAAGTTTCATTTCAGCAATTAAAATGTCCAGACATCTAAATTCAGGGCTTCTCCTGGTGCCTATTGACTCCTATAGGTTGTTGCCTGAAGAAGGAAAAGGGCCTTGTGGGTTTCTTCTTGATTTCCTCCATTTCTTTGCAAGTCCTTCATAGGTGGTCTAACTTTAGAATGTAGAATAGTTGGCAAATGTTGTCTTGGGGCTTTAGCCAAAACAGAGTCAGAAGTAGTTCAGTTTTAACATCCTGTTGCATATCCTTGGTAGCAAAACTAAAACACACAATTTTCACACAGTTTCCAACTCCATACACATTGCAAGTTGAGATGGAGATTTCAAGAGCAGGCATTAAAATAACAAAGTAGGCACGTTTACACTCGTTACAGGAAATACCTGACCACACGTGTCACAGTCAACTGCAGTGTTTTCTAAACTTTCCCACCAACTTACCCTGAATCACTGAGAAAGAAGACAGGCCTCTGTAGGATATGTGACCTTGGACTAAAAAAGCATTTTTATTTATGATATTTCTTAACAGGCATGTGTTTTACTAATTAAAGCGCACAAACTTCATATTCTGTGCCATAGTGCCTGTGTTTATTTTAGCATAAAAATGACTAGTTTTTTCTAACATTTCCTTAAAATTGGTTCCCCAGGGATATACACTACATTTAACCTCTAATTCCAGTTAAATCCTAGCAAAATGTCATATTCTTCAGTTTGATAATTGTGAACCTGTAGAAATGATGGTATTTAAGTAGTTCTAAAGGATGCTATTAGACTTGACTTTTCTTGTGTTTTCCCTTATTAATATTAATGCTAATGAGCATTCAAATTGTGCTTAACAAAATATTTTAAATTCATATTAAGACGGGAGCAAACATTTGTTTGCAGAAAATATATTACCCAAATAAAAACCCAGATCCCTTTACAAACATTGTTTTTTTTCCACCCCCCTTAACTTTGCCTCTTAACATATTACTTCCAGTCTTGATTAGTCTCCAGTTTCAGGAAGAACACTCAGATTAAAATAGAAATCAGAAATATCTTTGGAAAGGGAAAGGAAAGTTTAGAAATATATTTTACTCCTTCAAAACAAATTGGTCCTGTAAGAGAACCAAGCTAAAAGTAGTCCTGAGTTGAGAGGACACTTAGAAACTCATTTCTTGACAATTGTCCTGCTGTACCTGTTGTGGATTCATTTACCCATTAAAGTGTATCTAAAGTTTTTCTACCTATAACTCCAAGTATAATGGGAGCAGGGCCCTCCTTGCTCAACTTTTTAAGTTCAAGCTGATACTCTTGAGAGAGAAACTCAAAGATAAGTGGAAACTATTCAGCTCTATTTCAGTTCAAAAAGCTAACTCTGGCCATTGCAAGATAAACATCCCTGAAGAGTTATTGGTGAAGTTAAGATTATAGTAGGAAGTCAATGGCTATATGCGGCTGCTGCTGCTAAGTCGCTTCAGTCCTGTCCGACTCTGTGCGACCCCATAGACGGCAGCCCACCAGGCTCTTCTGTCCCTGGGATTCTCCAGGCAAGAACACTGGAGTGGGTTGCCATTTCCTTCTCCTAATGGCTATATGACTTGGCTGCAAAAGTAGCCAGACTCAGAAAGGAAAACAAGAGAATGAGTTTGCTGTTTCTATGTTTAAAAAAAAAAGACTCAAAATCCAGGAGATTAAACTTGGAGCTAAGGACATTAGTAGTTTACCACAGTGAAAGGTAAACTAAAGTTTAGAACAATATTTTCATTCCAAGGCTTTCTGCATCAGAATCACAGCAGTGATAGGGGTTACGTAGATTGTTAAAAATACAGATTCTCAGGCCCTACCTTAGACTTACTGAAAAAATTTGAGAATTGAAAATTGCCCGCAGGAGATATTTGTTGTTGTTGAAGCTTGAGGACTATTGGATTGGATTCTAATAGCTCAATAAAGTAAGATGGAAGAAATTATGAATCTGAGAGTAAAATAATTCTTAACAATAGTACGAAAGGTATAGGTTCACAATTCTGAAATCCAAACACCTATTTTCCAACTCTGAAAATCAAACATCTTTTTTTCTTATAATTTATTTAGAGACCATTCCCATTCTGGTCTAGACTTCAGTTCAGTCACTCAGTCGTGTCTGACTCTTTGCAACCCCATGAATTGCAGCCCACGGGGCCTCCCTGTCCATCACCAACTCCCAGAGTTGACTCAAACTCATGTCCATCGAGTCGGTGATGCCATCCAGCCATCTCATCCTCTGTCGGCCCCTTCTTCTCCTGCCCTCAATCCCTCCCAGCATCAGAGTCCTTTCCAATGAGTCAACTCTTCGCATGAGGTGGCCAAAGTACTGGCGTTTCAGCTTTAGCATCATTCCTTCCAAAGAACACCCAGGGCTGATCTCCTTCAGAATGGACTGGTTGGATCTCCTTGCAGTCCAAGGGACTCTCAAGAGTCTTCTCCAACACCACAGTTCAAAAGCATCAATTCTTCAGCGCTCAGCCTTCTTCACAGTCCAACTCTCACATCCATACATGACTACTGGGAAAACCATAGCCTTGACTAGATGGACTTTCGTTGGCAAAGTAATGTCTCTGCTTTTGAATATGCTATCTAGGTTGGTCATAACTTTCCTTCCAAGGAGTAAGCGTCTTTTAATTTCATGGCTGCAGTCCCCATCTGCAGTGATTTTGGAGCCCCCCAAAATAAAGTCTGACACTGTTTCCATTGTTTCCCCATTTATTTTCCATGAAATAATGGGACCAGATGCCATGATCTTAGTTTTCTGAATGTTATTTATTGGCAAAAAAAGTGACCTGTGTCTATTAGAGACCATCTATAGCCTCTACTTATTGCACTTTGTGTATGTGTTTGGATTTCACTGCATAGTCTCTCTATAATACTCCAAATGGGGTCAGTGTATAATACACAGTAGATGTACCACATTATGAATTCAGAAAACCATTTGGCCCAAAGGGTTTCAGATAAGAGAATGGGTACTTGCAGGTGTTTAAAACTTTTCAGTTGCAAGAAAATAATGCATCTAAATGAGCTTGAACTTATGGCAAATATTGGAGGGAATATATGTGAAAGGTATTAATATAAGTGAAGAGGGAGAAGAAGAAGCAGGGAGAGTCTTTGGGCCTCAGTGCAGTTCTGACACCTGTGAAAGGACAGCAGGAGGGAATAAGGATGGGCAGGGTATGTTCCAGACTGCAAAGCATCTCTGAGAAGTGTCAGCCCAGACAATGTGAACTCCTTAAACAAAATTTACCACGAGGAATCTTGCATCAGGCAAAGATGGCCTGACTCTGACAACCCTGCCACACTTAGTCTTTGGCTGGAAGTAGCCTAGGAGCCGGAGAAGGCAATGGCACCCCACTCCAGTACTCTTGCCTGGAAAATCCCATGGATGGAGGAGTCTGGTGGGCTGCCGTCTATGGGGCCGCACAGAGTCGGACAAGACTGAAGCGACTTAGCAGCAGCAGCAGCAGCAGCAGCCTAGGAGCTAGCATGGCCTCAACAAGAATGTCTTGGAACATCTGAACATGCAGCAGCTAGTCTTATGCCAGGTTTTCTTTAAGAAAATCTGGGTGATGCACATTCTTGGCCACCAAAGTCCATAACTTACCAAATGTGGAAGAGCAACTCAACAGACAGGAGCTATGGATTGGGATACTACAGTGAAACATTCTGCCTTGTTCTATAAACTTCTGTTTTGTGGGGTCTTTTTATTATATTAGCCTAATGGTATTCTGGCCAATACATTGCACACTTATAATTGTCTTTCTCCATATATTTTGTCAAACTAAATGTCATTATTTAGGATCAGGAAAGTATGATCATTATAAGTAAGAAAAGAAAAAAAAAAAACCACACTTTTGACCTATAATAGTCATTGAGCCCTGAATAATCAAAGGAATTACTGGGCTCCAGATCCTCTGAAGAAACCTTAAAACATTTACCTACTTCTCTAATTCATATTCTGTCCAGTCTGTTGTTAATAGAAGAGACTGAGGTCAAAACCATCCTCGTTGATAAGGACCAACACCAAAGGATGCCACACATGGTCTCTGCCTTTCTGATTATCTCCTGAGGGGACCCAGAACTGAAAGAACCCAACTGGCTGTTACAAGCCAAAGTTAGTAAAGAGAAATTGATCTTTTACACTTTGCATTGCCTCATAACCCCATTTGTTCTTTTTCTTTATTGGCAAATAATGTAGAGTTTTCCACATAAGTCTTATGAGGTACATTGCTCGACAAAAAATAGAGGAATAAATTGGAACACAGTGCTGACTTCTGTTATTAAGACACATAGAAAATATAGTATCTTTTCATTGAATCCTTTCACAGAATAAACATTTATAGGATCAATCATTCCTCTCTTTCTCTCTCTCTCTTTTTCTTTTATTTATTTATTTTAGTTGGGGGCTAATTACTCTACAATATTGTAGTGGTTTCTGCCATACATTGATATGAATTAGCCATGGGTTTACACGTGTTCCCCATCCTGAGCCCTCCTCCCACCTCCCTCCCCATCCCATCCCTCCGTGTCATCCCAGTGTTAGTAGTGTTTAGATACAACTCTGGTTTCCCTTGTTTCTTTGCTCTTTCAAAATAGTGGTCACTTTGAAAATAAAGCATAAAAATATCACTTAAGAACTTAAGTGCCTGTACTTGTTCTGGATTTCACAGGGGTTTTGTGGGTTTCAGGTATAAGAGAATATGGAGAAAAAATATTCACTAGTCGGTGCCCTTGCCTCAGAGTTCAATTTTAGTTATTCTCAGAGATTTTAGCATCACACTCATTGCTTATTTATATCTTCCCTCTTTTTTTCCCACTTTGCAGATAATTGCTACTTAATTGATACTGCTTTTATGCAAACCTAGTCACAAGACACATTGCTAAATAGAGGAATCATTAATCTCTTTGTGTGTGTGTGTGTGTGTGTGTGTGTGTGTGTCTGTTGTAGATTTCCTTGAAAGGGTTCCTGGAATAAGCAAAGTCATTAGCAGTTTATTTGCAACAGTGCACTTAGGAAAAGCTCTGTGGAGAACACATCAACAGTCAGTATGTAACTGAGCAATTAACACAGGACTTCTGTACTCTGGGGTGTTAGCAAGGGAGTAAACAGAAGCAGATGTGAAGTGTTTGTGCTGTTAGCATGCACAGTCTGGTCTGACATATGCAAATACCACTTACGCTTACAGAACCTGCAGCCCCTGTTGTACCGTGACCTTACTGATGAAGCCCTATGACAGAAGTGCTTCATTTGCACTGGGTGCTATTAATTATTAACAGACCAATAGCACCTCCTCTTGTTATTGGTGCTCTGCAGAGAGCCAGGTGAGAAAGCATCACAAACAATTTGGTAACACTCTGATTCCCAGTTCGCCTTGACTAGTGCTCTCTTGCCAGAAGACTCTTTGAAAATAGAGAACAAATAAGCCCAGAGACGTGGACTGCAAAAAGATCAAACCAGTCAATCCTAAAGGAAATCAACCCTGAATATTCATCGGAACGACTATTTCTGAAGCTGAAGCTCAATACCTTGGCCACCTGATGATAAGAGCCGACTCATTGGAAAAGACCCTGATGCTGTGAAAGACAGAAGGCAAAAGGAGAAGGGGGCAGCAGAGGATGAGGTCATTAGATAACATCACTGACTCAGTCAACATGAATCTGGGCAAACTCTGGAACATAGTGAAGGATAGGGAAGCCTGGTATGCTGCTGTCCATGAAGCTGCAAAGAGTCAGATGTGACTTAGCAACTGAAAAACAACAAGGCCAGAGACCAGAAAGGATTTCAAGGAACTGACAGATGGGATCACCTGTGTAACCCAGACATGAGTTTGAATAGTTTTTTCCGTGGAATGTAGGTAAACTCTGATGATCCAGTGGTTTCCACATGAAGGCTAAAGAATTCTGATCTTGGGTGGATATGTACATTAGAACTTAATTTACCATTCTTCCCTCTTTGACAAGGAGCTGGAAAATTATTGCTCACCAGAATAATTAAAATTAGAAACAAATGGTGTGGCTTTCTCTCCTTGTGTCTTTAAAGGACATGTCATAGGCCTTATTTATCTTATTACTTGAATTCTGGAATAGAAAGCAAGTTTTATGTTGTAAAATGTAATACCTTCCATCTCACTGTTAGTAAGTGCTGAGATTCCTCATCATTAAAGATACATTAAGTATTTCCAAAGTCATCTATACATCTCAGAAGTTGTTACACTTAATTAAAAAGAGAGTAACAACAAAGATTATTCTAGATCCTTTTTAATCTGAAAATGGGCAGTTTATTCATAGGTAGCCTGACAAAAGATAAGTGATTGATATTAACTCATTAGGATTGTTTTTAATTCTCTAAATTACAATATGATATAATTTTAGGATGATGAAGGGAGACTTTTCTTTAATTCTTTATTTTCTAAGGAATTTTTTGTAATCATGCACTGCTAGATATGTGCATGTATTTTGGACTTCTCATATTTTTCTTTGACTGAGCTAGACTCAGTTTAAGTACATCCTGTCAAAATGAATTAATTTGAGTCATTAGTATATTCTGCTATAGATATCCTAACATTTACTCTGATCTTATACCAAAACCCTGGTTTTCCATCATCTCTTTGTATAAACATCTTATATAGAGCCTGACTGAGGGTATTAAGGTAAGGGGCTAAAACAACATATCTTAGAGTTATTGAATTGAAATCCTATCTCTGTAAAAACTTAATCAAATAAATGAAATATAAGGGGGATTCCTCCCTCCTCCACTTCATTCTGTAATGCAATTCTCAGATTTGAGGGGAAATAGCAAATACTAAATCATATGCAGAGTGTAAATCTTTATTTGCTCATAACCTTAACAATATCATCTCCATCTTTGAGTACTGCCAATACTTCTCTAGGTTTTAAAAAACCTGTCCAGAATAAATAGATTTTTTCCTAGTCATATTCTAAACATACTGGGTATAAACTTAATAAAATAAAATCTATTTCATTTATTAAAATAGTATTTAAAATTAGGAATATCATCTATCAAGTAAGAAATATTTTCCATGATAAGGGTAGGAGTATAAGGAGGAAGTAAGAAAACTAGAAAAGTGAATAAGGAATTTGTGCAAAATAACTTTGCTTTGAATGCTTTGATTTTTGAACGGGGACATGTCCCAATAGAACAGGAAATCTCAAAGGAAAGTTTTAAAATCTAAGTACTATGTTAACTATGGTGAAATGGGAAAGATCCAAATGTTCTGAATCCTGGAATCTGGCACCTGGTTTCTGGGCTGTACTGGAGTGTGTAGAGGGGAAAGTAACAAAGAATCTCTATGTGTCTTTCATGTTTCTACATGTCTTGGAAGAAGAACCCTTTGTTCTAGATTATCTTTCTAAGGATGTTTGCACAGAAAACTGTTTTAGAAGATAGAGATGGTATCTCCCTCCAGAGGAAGAGGGAGATTTGCTTCCTGTCTGGTGTAATAAAAATAATGTCTCTCTCCAGGGCAATGTCAGGCATGATTACTGCCCATTATAAAAGATTTGGGTTCCCACATTTAGAGTTTATCTCCTGGAGTGCAACCTACTGCGTGTGCAATTATCATCTGGCCCTCTTGTGAGAACTTGGGCTCAGAAACTATGCATAATGTATGCTGATTTTCATGCTGGTTTCTGTGCTATGAGTAATGAAGTCCTTTGACATTGAAAAAGGAGCCTCACATCTACTGCTAGTATCCATAAAATTGTGTCCAGTTAACTTGTTATCTCCCCTGTAAAGTAAAGCTCAGACCCTTCACAGTTCTTGAGAGTTTGGTGGTGAATATAGGATAATGACAAAGATATGCTTTCTGGAAGAGGAAAAATTAGTGCCTTGCAGGGCAATTAATGGTATTCGAGGAGGTCCATAGGAATCAGTAATAAACATATAGACCAAATTGCTTGGCCAGCCTTTTAGTAAATGGTATTCTGTTTTATTATGTGAATGAGGAAGTGTTAGGGAGGTGACTGTAGGCCGAGTACCAGGAGGTAGGTTCAGAAACAGATGTGTGAATAGTACCCTTGTTGCTGCTAGCTCTTCTTTGAAGGCAGAGGGTGAGGATTCCTGGACAATCCAGCAGTCAGTCTCAGGTCTGCCCCACTGTCACCCAGACAACAACACTTAAGAGTCATCCTGAGTAGGCAGGTATTTCCAATCCATTTCAGCCAATACCTACAGAATGTGCACTACACTGCGTCGAAAGAGGAAAATTCATAAATAGCATGGGCAGGACTCAGACAAACTTTAGAATGTTGGCTGGTTTGCTTGAGAGATGAAGAAATGAGAGGCAGGAGACTTAACTGCTTGTTTAGGATAATGCAGTGGCTGGAAGTCTCACAGGTCAGCCCCAACCACAGTCTCTTATGACAAACTTAAATCCATTCAAAGATTACAGGAAAAGGTCAAAAAGGTCTTTTTGTTGTTTTCTGTTTGTTGGTTGCAATGGTTCATGGCTGCAACAAGGGAGCTAAGGCCCTCTTATGGAGATTTCTCTGAAACAGACAAGGTACTTTGAGAAATCCCAGGTGAGGCATTGACAGGACTTCGGACTCTTATTGCCCTGATTGGACTAACAATTTCAGTGGAGTTTATAGAATTCATCCACTGGAGAATGATAAACACATCTAAAGACATTTAGATAAAGTATTATAGTCAGCCTTGACACCATAGAAAATTGCCATAGCCTTTATATTGAAATTGGGTATGAACTTAAGATAGATTGCTTTGATAATGGGATAGCAAATGATGTAGATAAAGGTAGATTCCTTTAAAGGAAAACAAACAAACAAACAAAAAACTGCTATATAATGTAGATTCAGCTAGATTCCTTAAAAAAAAAAAAAAATAAAGAGAAGACCACTATGTGAGTTAAGCCCAAGTCAATCAATGTATGCATTCCTCAGGGCCATCGTCTCAAAGGTACTTGTCTTTGGCTGCTGAATCAAAGGGTTCCTAAATCTGAAATATTGGTGCCAGCAATGATGACTTTTCTGCCCCATATAGGTCTTTGGTGGGCCAATACCATTAAAATTTTCCTTGGTTGAGCCATGAACAGCCACCATATCACTGGGGATCTAAAGCAGATGTGCTTTATATAATAGCCTAGTTCCACTCTCACCCTGCACATTCCTTCTCTCCTTCTCTAGCCTTACTCAGCTACCTTAAAAAGAAAGATATTTAAAGGGGAGGCTAAAAGCTTCCCCATCCTGAAGGGGAACTGAAGTCCCTACACACCCACTTTGGTAATCTGGGGAGCTTTGGAGAGGGTAAGGACTCAAACTTTTACAGCTCTGTTTGGTGTAGGCAAAAAATTACTATCCTATATAGTCCCATGAGGGGGAAAGTGAACTGAAAGTGAAAGTCACTCAGCAGGGTCTTTGTAACCCCATGGACTTCCAGGCTCCTCTGTCCATGGAATTCTCCAGGCAAGAATATTAGTCAGTAACTGTTCCCTTCTCCAGGAGGGGAAAGGGACACCCAAATTCAACTGACAGGCTTTGGGCAAGGTTTGCAGTGGGGAAAAGAAGTTACAGTGATCTCTTGTAGGTGAGATCTTTTGAATTAATTCAATGTAGTATTGCCATGACCTCTGTTGCTGAAAGTATAACTGAATTGATTTTTCGTATGATGGTGATGCGAATGTTCATAAAATCTAGGGGAACTTTTCTGATCAAGAAGAGGTACATCTGGAGAAGTGCTAGGGGGACACATAAAATATGTATTGACCCATCTCCCTATCATCTGCGGAGCCTAAATAAAACCATCTGGCTGAATGGAAACGTGAATTCACAGAACTTCCCCTGAATATCTAGGCCTGGTTCATTGAATGATTCAGCAAAGCAGATATGGACACTGGAATGTTGAGGCTTTTCTGCCTTAGTGCCAACTATCCAGGATCAGAGTCTGTGGTTGTTTCTATTAGTAGGGTAGAACTCAAGACATTTCTCATAGCTATAGCTATTATTGTCCTTGGTGAACCTAGTTACTACAGTTTTAATGAATCTTGGGCTGTTGCCAAATAGCCTAGATGTTTATTCTGCCATGGAAAGTATAACCCAGCAGTTTATAAGCCTCTTCCTGGCAGATTAGCTACATCTGACCTTAAGGCCCCCTTCAGGATTATCAGTGATACTGCACCATTTTTGATACCTTCTCAGGTTATTATGTTGCTGTTCTAGTCCAGTCTGTCAACTGGCTACTAATAGGTATCAGGCTTTCAGTTTTCCAGTCCATTTGCAGTTTGAAAATCATGCAACAGCTAGTGAACAAGAGGATGATACTCAAGGTTTTGATGGTCTTCCAGGCACGCTCGTCATCTGGTATTGCTGAGTGTGGGAACGGTCCCATAAAACATTGACTTCAGAAGCTCTCTGCTTCCCCCTCACCTTGTCCTGGTCCACACAGTTCAGAAAGACTGATCATGGATATGACTTTCTATGGAAATCGATCATCTCCTCTTCACCACTTCCTGGATAATGACCATAATAATCAGGGTAAAATGAGGGACGTATACAGACATATTTTGAAATTTTTGGGAATATGCGTCATTACAGGGCATGATGAATTTTTCTTATCTCCAAAAGCAACTCCAGGCAAGAGATGGTAAGACCCTGTAATAGAACCAATAGTGGGAGTGGCAATGATGAGATGACTTTGAGAGAACTATCAGAGGAAACATTAGCAGGATATGATGTATTTTTGGATGCCACTATGTCAGGCAGGGATGAAAGAAAATTGTGAAAGAGAAGAAGATATTAACAATGATACCCAGGCCAATTGTGATATGCTAATTAGGAGATGGAAACTGAGAATGAGAGCTGGTCTGGATTAGGTTCTCACTGAATAACGACCTTCTTTATGAACATGTTGAACAAGCAAGTGGATGTTTTAAAGCTAAAGAGTAAGTTCTGGACTGGAAGTGTAGATTTTGGAACTACCAATACAAAGAAAAGATTTTAAATTATGGTGCAGAAAGAGATTTCCAAGAGAGAGCATATGAAATATGACGAAAATTCCAAAATTGGAAATGTATAAAGCAACATTTTTTATGGTCAGCAAAAGAAATTTAGACAAGGAAAGTAGGGATATTGAATTTAGAAAGAACTTTTTTAGAAAGTGGCAAAATGAATGACTTTTATTATTCTGAAGACGAGGAAAGTTAGTCCTCTATTGGAGGAAGATAGTCGTCTCTATAGGAGAAATACAACTTCTCTTACTGACACACATTAGTTTATTATAGTAAAGCATTTTTCCACCGACATTTTTAAAAGCTCAGTGATATTTAGATATCAGAGTGAAAAAAAATGCACTGATGAGTATAGATTATATATATATATATGAGTCTAAAAGTGCTTATATATGAGTCTAAGTGCTGTGCTTAGTTGATCAGTCCTGTCAGCCATTTTTTGACCCCATGGACTGTAGCCTTCCAGGCTCCTCTGTCCATGGGAATTCTCCAGGCAAGAATACTGGAGTGGGTTACCATGCCCTCCTCCAGGGGATCTTCCCAACTCAGGGATTTAACCCGGGTTTCCCACATTGCGTGGATTCTTTACCATCTGAGCCACCAGGGAAGCCCATAAATACGAGAGTCAGTCACCTATCCCTCCTCCAGGGCAACTTCCTGACCCAGGAATCAAACCAAGGTCTCCTGCATTGCAGGTGGATTCTTTACCAGCTGAGCTACCAGGGAAATAGGGAGCTTAAAGTGCAACCCATTTCTTTTGCAATGAAAGTAGTAGATGCAAAACTCTATATAATCTTTTTGGCAGGAAGAAATTTTCAGAAGACAGTGATTCTCAAGACAAGTAACTGAAAGAAGATGTGATATATTTATCTCCCTAAAAAAAGATGGCATAGATTTTTAAACGTATTGAAACCTGTCTGACAAGAGGGGGAATCCATTGGCCATGTTCATCAAAGCATGGATGAGTGTTTTTTCCACAGCCATTCTGGTTCTCCAGGCCAAATGGGAAGAAAGAACTAAGAATGCAGATGTGTACAATTCATCCCTAGCTCAGGCGTGTCCGAATCTATTTTAATTTCTCTTTATAAATAACATTTCTTTTTAAAAACAAATCGTAATGTCTAGCAATAAAGAATTTCTAGAGATGTGCCAACTATGATGGTAGTTACATTTGCCAACACTTTGCCCTGCTAAAAAATTTGAAGAGAATATTATGTTTGGTATAGGATTTGAAAGACTGCTTCTTTATTTCAAGTGTTTGGAAATATTATGGAAAGGAGCTCTTGAAAATACAACAAAACATATCAAAGAATTAATTGTAAAATATCCACCCTCTCACACACTCTGTTTTTCCATCCTCAGCCCCCATCCATTACATCTAGCATGTTATAGAATTGAAAATCAGAACAAAGGGATGAGAAGAGAGAACACAGGGCCTGACATGTTTGTGAAGAATGACAGGTAAAGTGGTCTTCTGTGTTACTTGCTGAAAGTTTCATTACAGAATGGTAATTAAAATTACCCCTCACACTGGTAAATTAGAAGTGGAATATGCCATTTCTCGGAAATATTTCATAGACAAAACTAAGAGTTATGCCTCCTGTGTGCTCCTGACAATTTGTGCCATGTTCCCAGATTCTCTCCTCATCAATTTTCTTCTTGGTTTTTGAAAGAGAGAGGCCCAAGTAATTTTCCAGACCTAGTTCTTTGTGCTTGGTATTGCCTTAAAAGGAATGTGCTGTGAGACTGTACATTTTAAGGGCAAGGGAGGCTCACTGTGTAATCTATGCACCACATGAAGGATTTATAAAATAAAAGGCTATTTATAGATTATGACCTAAACTCTCATCACGTTCTTTTCCTTCATAGAGAATCCCACTTGGATTTCTCTCCTTTCTCCCTTCCTTGCTAATTGAATCTTCCTTTTTTTTTAACGTTTCTTTTGTCTCTTTGCTTTCTTTGAAGGGGAAGTTAGGATTTTATTCTCATTTTATACCTTTTCACCTGTTTTATACTGGACAGATGATTTGTTATTTTGTCCCTCACCATGAAGTTGGGAAATTCTCCACATCATTTATTTAATGAACTAATTACAATTCTTCTGACTTTAATTTGGTCAATTACAACTTATGTTTGGTTACCTCAGGTTCCAGGACTGACACAAATTGTGTCACTTCTAGCAGCTACAAATGCCATTGAAAATAATAATTTGGTGTCATTTCAATCAGTCAGCTCTCCCTTCTCCTTTTTAATTATTTATTTTATTTTTAAGGCTCAAACTTCTGTCATTATGAAGAGGGTTGTTCATTATTCCAAAAACTGATAAGAACAGGATTGTTACCCAAGCAGAAGAGAATCTGTTTTAAGTGGTGAGACATTTGGGTTGATTGTGGAAGAAAAAGATGCCTCAAACTTTCCCTTCACTGGTAGAAATGCTTTATTTTAGAATTCTTAGACTTGGTCCTTATTCACATTATTCTCAAAATAGAATGTAGTGACATTTATAAAAGGACAGATGAATTCTTTCTTTCTAACTAAATGCTTTAAAATTTAAACACTTCTTTTAAAAAGATTAAAAGAGTGTATCTATTAACACTAATATACTTAAATTAGTGGATTCAGATCTGTAGAACGCTAAAACAATAAGATTAAGTGTTGAAAGAGTCATCCTAAATATTTATTTAGCCCCATCTACCTATATCTCTGTAATTAGTATTTCTCCAAGATTCAAAGAAAGCAGAATTCAATTTGATTCGACAAATATTTATTAAATTACCTTTATGGCCAAGACACTGTGCTAAGTACTGCATGGAATACAAATACAGAAAATGTTTTCTAGTAAGGGCTTGAGTTCAATGCTGTTTATTTCAGACAAGATTTATTGAGCAACTAGGTACCATGCTAAATATTAAAAGATATAATACATTTTCTGTAGGTAAAGAAACTTGCAGCCTTGTAAGTTGGAATTGATGAAGCCTTAAAATCATATTCAAAATTGTGTGTGCATATATGTGGCATGCATCTGTGTGTGTGTGTGTGTGTGTGTGTGTGTGTGTGTGTGTGTGTACATTCATGGTTTCTCTGAGAAGAGGGATACTATCTACTGGATTCTCAAAAAATTCACCAACCCCATAAATGTTAAAATTCATGTATGCAATACAGGGTAGACTCTCAGAGCTGTAAGATGATCTAAACAAAGGATAATTTCTGTCCCGGGTCCTTCAATTACCTGCTGCCTACATGGTGCTTGGGATTAAGATGTGTGCTGAGATGACCATTTAATAAAGTACTTTACAAAGCAAGAGGACAAGTCTCTACATCAGAAGGAACATTTAAAAGCTAGTGCTAGATGGGAGTATTAAATGTTACAAGAGAGAAAATAATAGTTACTAAATTTTGGAATTGCAGGAACAGGCTTTTGCATCCCTGAGTGGAGCATTGAAAGGCATAGAGGGCTTTAGTAACTAGAAACAAAAGACAGTGTATGCTTGAAATGGGCTCCAAATGAGGGAGTGAGCAGGAAATGGACAGAACATTTTCCCTGATACTTCTGGATACGTCCTAAACTGATGGGATTCTGGATCCAAGCTTTTTGGAGCTCAATCATCCTTCAACCCAGCTCTAAAAATTGTTGTACCTGTATAACACTGTTTGGCAGAAAACAGAGACCTTGTGTGTATATTTATGCGCATAAACACACACATGCACACATGCATGTTAGATCACATATATGTGCACATGCAAGTGTATATACGTTATCTTTCACACAGCTTTTTTGATCATAATTAATTGTTGTATTTATGAAGAACCTCTCTTTTGCTCAACCTTGTATAAGTGCTAAAGATGAAAAATATTTCCCATCATCAAGGAGCAAATTCCCATCAAGTCAAGAGGGAAAAGTAAAGTATTACAAAGAGAACAACATAAATGAAGACAGGAAGATAGTAATCTCACAACCCTTCCTGGCAGTGGCAAATATTTAACTTGAACTGTTGTTGAAAGAGGAGTACACTGAAGAATGAATCTGATGAAGAAAGATCGCAAGGAGAACAATGTACATCACGTTCAGAAGCTTAGGGTTTAGATAACAGAGAATCTTTAAAAGATTTTCATTGGAAGGACAATGTAATAATTAGATTTAGATTTAGTCTCTCTGGTAGGTATGTGAACAGTAAGACTAAAGGTTAGGACAAATTTCAGTTCAGTTCAGTCGCTCAGGCGTGTCTGACTCTTTGTGACTCTATGAATCGCAGCACGCCAGCCCTCCCTGTCCATCACTAACTTCCTGAGTTTACCCAAACTCATGTGCATCGAGTCGGTGATGCCATCCAGCCATCTCATCCTCTGTCGTCCCCTTCTCCTCCTGCCTCCAATCCCTCCCAGCATCAGGGTCTTTTCCAATGAGTCAACTCTTCACATGAGGTGGCCAAAGTATTGGAGTTTCAGCCTCAGCATCAGTCCTTCCAATGAACACCCAGGACTGATCTCCTTTAGGATGGACTGGTTGGATCTCCTGGCAGTACAAAGGACTCACAAGAGGCTTCTCCAACACTGCAGTCCAAAAGCATCAATTCTTCAGCGCTCAGCTTTCTTCACAGTCTGACTCTCACATCCATACATAACCACTGGAAAATCCATAGCCTTGACCAGATGGACCTTTGCTGGCAAAGTAATATCTCTGCTTTTTAATATGCTATCTAGATTGGTCATGTGGAAAATTCTGAAAGAGATGGGAATATCAGACCACCTGACCTGCCTCCTGAGAAATCTATATACAGGTCAGGAACCAACAGTTAGAACTGGACATGGAACAACAGACTGGTTCCAAATAGGAAAAGGAGTATGTCAAGGCTGTATTTTGTCACCCAGCTTATTTAACTTCTATGCAGAGTACATCATGAGAAATGCTGGGCTGGAAGAAACACAAGCTGGAATCAAGATTGCTGGGAGAAATATCAATAAGCTCAGATATGCAGATGACACCACCCTTATGGCAGAAAGTGAAAAGGAACTAAAAAGCTTCTTGATGAAAGTGAAAGTGGAGAGTGAAAAAGTTGGCTTAAAGCTCCACATTCAGAAAACTAAGATCATGGCATCTGGTCCCATCACTTCATGGGAAATAGATCGGGTAAGAGTGGAAACAGTGGCAGACTTTATTTTTGGGGGCTCCAAAATCACTGCAGATGGTGATTGCAGCCATGAAATTAAAAGACACTTACTCCTTGGAAGGAAAGTTATGACCAACCTAGATAGCATATTCAAAAGCAGAGACATTACTTTGAAAACAAAGATCTGTCTAGTCAAGGCTATGGTTTTTCCAGTGGTCATGTATGGATGTGAGAGTTGGACTGTGAAGAAAGCTGAGTGCTGAAGAATTGATGCTTTTGAACTGTGGTGTTGGAGAAGACTTGAGAGTCCCTTGGACTGCAAGGAGATCCAACCAGTCCATCCTAAAGGAGATCAGTCCTGGTGGTTCATTGGAAGGACTGATGCGAAACCTGAAACCCCAATAATTTGGCCACCTCATGTGAAGAGTTGACTCATTGGAAAAGACCCTGATGCTGGGAGGGGTTGGGGACAGGAGGAGAAGGGGACGACAGAGGATGAGATGGCTGGATGGCATCACCAACTCGGTGAATATGAGTTTGGGTAAACTCAAGGAGCTGGTGATGGACAGGGAGGCCTGGCGTGCTGCGATTCATGGGGTCACAAAGAGTCAGACACAACTGAGCGACTGAACTGAACTGACTAGATTGGTCATAACTTTCCTTCCAAGGAGTAAGCATCTTTTAATTTCATGGCTCCAATCGCCATCTGCAGTGATTTTGGAGCCCAAAATAAAGTCTGACACTATTTCCACTCTTTCCCCGGCTATTTCCCATAAAGTGATGGGACCCAATGCCATGATCTTCGTTTTCTGAATGTTGAGCTTTAAGCCAACATTTCCACTCTCCTCTTTCACTTTCATCAAGAAGCTTTTTAGTTCCTCTTCACTTTCTGCCAAAAGGGTGGTGTCATCTGCATATCTGAGGTGATTGATATTTCTCCCGGCAATCTTGATTCCAGCTTGTGTTTCTTCCAGCCCAGCATTTCTCATGATGTACTCTACATATAAGTTAAGGACCTACTATAAAAATAATTAATTAGTTTTTCTAAAAAGAATATGTTATATTAGTTTTATAGGACTGTTATAACAAAGTACCACAGACTGGGTGGCTTAAACAATGGAAATTTATTTTCTCACAGTTCTGGAGGCTGGGTGTCCACAAGGTATTGGAAGGATTGCTTTCTTCCGAGGCCTCTATCCTGAAGCTGTGGATGGCTGTCTTATCCCCAGGTTGTCACATGATCTTCCTTCTATGTTGTTCTCTCTGTGTCCTCTGCTTATAAGGGCACCAGTCATAATGGATTAGGGCCCATCATAATGGTCCAACTTTAATTACCTCTTTAAAGATTCTATTGCCAAATACAGTTATATTTCTGAGGTAGTAGGAGTCAGGACTTCGTATTGCATGAAATTCAAATTCCAGTGTTTTATTTGAACATGGCTGTGCTCCTTCATTTATGTTGCCTATGGCTGCTTTTGTGCTACAACAGTGGGGTTGAGTAGTTGTGACAGAGACTGTATGGTGTACAAAGCCTCAATTATCTACTATCTGGGCCTTTACAGAAAAAATTTGCATCCTGTACTCTAGATAAAAGATGAGTTGGCAGTTACTAGTTTAGGCTGGTAACATGAGTGATGAAGTTATTAAGGAATAGTGAGTTGTATGAAAGGGAAGAGGGTGGAGCTTGCACCCTTAGGTGCATACCGACAGGTCAGAGAAGAAGAAGGAAAAGAAACTACTAAGGTAATGGGGACAGAATGGGCAGAGCTGTTGGAGGAATAAAGGGACTGAGCCGTGTACACTGTCTTTCCCAAAAGAGGGAGCAATGAACAGTGACAAGAAAACAGAAGGGTTCTAGTGTCACACACACACACACACACACACACACAGAAGTCGCTCAGTCGTGTCCGACTCTTTGCAACCCCATGGATTGTAGCCCACCAAGCTCCTCGGTCCATGGGATTTTCCAGGCATGAATACTGGAGTGGGTTGCCATTTCTTTCTCCAGGAGATCTTCCTGACTCAGGGATCGAACCCCAGTCTCCCGCATTGTAGGCAGATACTTTACTGTCTGAGCTACCAGGGAAGTCAGAAATCAGTATTTCACATAGAAGGAATGGGCAAATTAAAGCAAACACTATAAAGAGATGAAGATAATAAGCATTAAAAATGGCTTTCAGATTGAGTAATGATCTATTTGCTTTGGATAGTCATGTAATATATAATTTAATATATATTAAGTACTTAATATATATTTAATTATACATAAATTTAATTAATATGTATTTAATTTTATAAATGTTTAATGTATAAATATTTAATTTATTATTTATTAGAGGCAGTTTTGCATTCATAGGGCTTGCAAAATATTCCCCAAGAAAATAATCAAGTTTCTGTACTGTATTTATAGTCTGAAAACACTTCTTGCAAAATTATCTCTAGAATACTATTTTAACAAGTGAGCAAAGTGGGGTAAAAAGAACAATTTCAAATACATTCTAAAACCGGTTTTTGTATACACATTTTAAAAAGTGAAATTTGCAAATATTTCTCCCTATCTCATTTCACTTTATATTGAGAAAGTCATTGTACTTTGAAATTTATTCCTTTAATGTTACTATCAAATCTGTAACTACTCCTCCTTAAAGCAAACCACTTTCATATATAGAGTGGATTTTTCTAAACTTCCATATTTTGCACTATTTTATATTTTATGCCTTTAATGAAGTTATTCCAAAGAATGACACTAAGGACTTTATCAAAGTTCAAAAAGGGTATTTGAATAGAAAAATTAGCCATAATCATGAACCATTGGTTTCAAAATTATGATTATATCAAAACAGATGTAGTGTTTCTATATATTAATAAGACCAGAGGGGAGGACCTATGTATACTTACAAGCATTACTTGCTGTCAACAACAAATTAGTTCAAACATACAGATTCAAAAGTGCAAGAGCAAAAGCATATTGCAAAAAATAGTAAAGAAGGAACTGTCATTAAAATCCAATACATTAAAGACAAATAATGAACACAGAGAATGACTATCATTTTTTGAGTGTAATTTTATTACTATTAAATTCTCTTATGCTTCTTATATTTACTCTTGAACTGTATTTTCTCTATTATTATAATTGTTTTTATTACTCAGTAATTACATTTAAATCTGCATACTTCCTAAAAGATTTTTGACCCTTACTACATTTCTTGGAACATTATGTTTTCTACTCAAAGTTATTTATTTTCTACACCTTGCTTCTTAGGAAAGAAAAAACTATTTAAAGGAAAAGATGGAAAATATTCTTAAGAACATATTATCTGAAGTAACTACTTTGATGCACATTCTAATATTTTTATTGGACTCAGTTTCTAATTATTTTATCATTTCAGGAACAATGGCACACAGTGGTCTTTACATGAGAAAAGTATTTCCATTTGAAAGACCAATGATCTACTTAGAAATGGTTCCTGAATAATAGAGTAGTGGAAATCGATTTTTAAAATTAGATTATTTTAATAAATAAGTGCAAATAATGTGCTTGGTGTTTGTAGATAGTGTAAAAGCATAATTATAACTGCCAATATAAATACTTCTCCAGCCACATTCTTGTACTTAATGGATATCTTGTTAATAGGAAAATACTTGATTTCAAAGCAAAAATCCTGAATTTCTTCCATTCTTTCATATTAAGATAAATTTCTTATTTAATGTCTCAACACTGCCTGTTCTTTAAAGAACAGGTTTAGTATCAATTCTTTAAAATGTGTTTTCAAAGAAGACTAAGTGCGTGTTAAGTCGCCTCAATCATATCTGATTCTTGCAATCCCATGAACTGTAGCACACCAGACTTCTCTGTCCATGGGATTCTCCAGGTAAGAATACTGGAGTGGGTTACCATGCCCTTCTCCAGGGGATCTTCCCAACTCAGGGATCAAACCTGTGTGTCTTATGTCTCCTGCATTGGCAGGCAGGTATTTTACCACTAAATGTGATTATATCTTTTGTCCCAGACAATTTCATTAAATGGATGCTACATCATTGATACAACTTTTAGTTGCATTTCACTTCTGGGGAAAAAAAAATACTTCTGGCTGTAGAGGGACCTGGAAAAAAAAAAAGAAGAAGAATGTGTGGTGAAAATATTCTTAATATTGTTCCCCATTTATTTAATTCGTTAGGTGTCTTGATTAACAAAATCCTATGCTTTGTTGTGGGGCTTCCCAGACAACAGAGGTGGCACTAGTGGTAAAGAACCTGCCTGCAATGCATGAGACACAAAAGATCCAGGTTCAATCTCTGTGTCGGGAAGGTCCCCTGGAGGAGAGCATGGCAGCCCACTCCAGTATTTTTGCTTGGAGAATCCCATGGACAGAGGAGCCTGGCTGACTACAGCCCATAGGGTCTCAAAGAGTTAGACACAACTGATGTGGCTTAGCATGCACCTATGCTTGGTTGCTGAGTTAAGCAAAAGTTAAGTCCAGAAATAATAGAGAATGAGTAAGTAGTTTTACCTTTTAGCAAGTATCTTTACCATTTCCCAAGTTTTTTCAGAAACAAAATTGACCAATTTCTACATGTATCACTCAATCACAAACAATCTAGAATTTGACCAAATTTTGTGAGTTATGTATTTTTTGGTTTATTTATGTGCATGCTTGTTCTTTAACTATACTCCATCCCTCAACACTCTGCACACACATACAACACTTATACTGCCAGGTAGCCAAGCAGAAAAATATCTCCAGTCTCAGAAGCTTGTTTCCTAAGTCAGGCAATATTTTCAACTTTCCTAAAGATATTTTCTTTCATCACTTTTTGATGAAAATACCATATGTCTCCATGGCTCGCATAATAGAAAATGTAATCATATACATCTGGGCAAGGTGAAGAATGCCAAGGCTGACCCAGAAGCCAAATTACGTTACCTTAATCTTCCACACTTAGTTCAGGAAAAATTGTTAAAACTTAAAATAATAGGGTCTAAAAGCACTAAAATGGCTCTTTTTCATAGAATTTGGAATTGTAGTTTTAAAACCCTTTACAGTTTTTTTTTTTTTTAAGCTACCAATTAGGCTGCTAAAGTTTGGAGGGTTTTTCCTTCACTATAAATCCCCCATAATTCAATTTTCATTTGAGCAGTCAAGAAATAATATACCAAGGATCTGTGTGAATTGTGAGCCTTGCTGTTTTTGTTTTTCCATTTATAGCATCCACTTTTCTCATCTTCCTCAACCCTACCCTTTAACCTACTCCATAAGTCATTTTTGTTACCAGTAATCTTTTCAATTTTGTTATAATTACACATTAACTGAGTCTCTTAAAGTCCGAGTACATCGTTACAAAATAGTGAATGTAAAGGTCTCGACAGGCTATGAAAAAAGCTATTTCTCTTCTTAAGTAAACTCTGGTTATAATCTTAATCTATTGAAATAAAACTTCTGTCTCTATTGGTTATTGGATCACAGAAAATGGCTGAATGGATTTGCAAAGTGTGTTTGGTATGGTATGCACAAAATTCATTTTGGAGTATCCTGGCTGATGGTGATGATAAAGGGCATCTCCATAGTGGGCAGTCATCCGCAGATGGCAGCTCAAAGAAGACATACAGATGGCTAACAAACACATGAAAAGATGCTCAACATCACTCATTATCAGAGAAATGCAAATCAAGACCACAATGAGGTATCATTTCACACTAATCAGAATGGCTGCTATCCAAAAGTCTACAAGCAATAAATACTGGAGAGGGTGTGGAGAAAAGGGAACCTTCTTACACTGTTGGTGGGAATGCAAACTAGTACAGCCCCTATGGAGAAAGTGTGGAGATTCCTTAAAAAACTGGAAATAGAACTGCCATATGACCCAGCAATCCCACTGCTGGGCATACACACTGAGGAAACCAGAATTGAAAGAGACACATGTACCCCAATGTTCATCGCAGCACTGTTTATAATAGCCAGGACATGGAAATAACCTAGATGTCCATCAGCAGACGAATGGATAGGAAGCGGTGGCACAGATACACAATGGAGTATTACTCAGCCATTAAAAAGAATACATTTGAATCAGTTCTAATGAGGTGGATGAAACTGGAGCCTATTATACAGAGTGAAGTAAGTCAGAAAGAAAAATACCAATACAGTATACTAACACATATAGATGGAATTTAGAAAGATGGTAACAATAACCCTGTGTGCGAGACAGCAAAAGAGACACAGAGATATAGAACAGTCTTTTGGACTCTGTGGGAGAGGGAGAGGGTGGGATGATTTGGGAGAATGGAATTGAAAAAAATAAAGAAAAAAGCTATTTCTCTTAAGTAAACTCTGGTTATAATCTTTATCTATTGAAATAAAGTTTCTGTCTCCAATGATTATTGGATCACAGGAGAATGGCTGAATGCATTTGCAAAGTATGTTTGGTATGGTATGCACAAAATTCATTTTGGAGTATCCTGGCTGATGGTGATGATAAAGGGCATCTCCATAGTGGGCACTCATCCATAGATGGTAGCTCAAAGTGACCATTAGCGCTGCTTTGCAGAAAAGAAGACAACCACTTTGAGTGGTTTCAAATATGAGCCCAGAAGGCAGGGGTTGACTGGCAATTGGGGTTCCTCTTGACATTCTCATAAATGATTAGTGTCTAAGACTTCTATATTTAAAAAATAGTCTTTGATTATTCCAATAAATTCTGGAGTCTAGCTGGTATGTGACAATACCATATTGTAACTATTATTTCTCAAAATTATGATTTATACTGTTACCAAAATGGTATAAATTGATAGATTTATGATGTTTCACACTTTGAGCAAAATATTTTTGGAAGAAAACCAATGCAAATTTTAAGAGAAGAAATCAAGACCTAAACCATTCTCAAACTCAGTATACTTTGTTCTCTGGTTTTGTTGTTTTCCTTTATACCAGGTGTCAAGTCCTGCACTACTGCGAATTGAAAAAATATTTAAGATTCAGTCCTTGACCTCAAATGTCTGACAGTCTTGTGAGGTAAGAAACTATATTTGCCTCATATAACACATGAGGCAGAAAGGGTTTAAGCATTGTACTATGTCAACACTGAGCAAAGCTGGCTAGGCTTTCCTGGAAATATAGAAAGCCTCTTCTTTAAGATATCTGCTCCCATATGTAAAACTCTACAATTTCAACTCTAAAAATGTTTTACAAAGCAGATATTCATACCACTAGAAGGCTGGACAAATTTTAGCAACACCTAACAAAACAAAATCTTTGAATATACAAACCTTCAAATTAATTTTGCTTGACTTAAACATTAACAAGTTTTTACACAAAAGTTATGTAAATTTACCATTTCTTTCTTCTTCCCATTTCCTACATACTCTCCCTTAAATCTGCTGTCCAGGGTCCTGTTCCCATAATTTTCTTGTATGTGGTCTTTATTTCAGAAATATGATTGTAAAGCACAGAGTTAAAATAATGACTGCATTAGCACAGAAGAGATGAAAATAAGGGTTTGTAGGGCTGTTATAGAAGGATTTCATTATCACATTTTGGCCTAAGAGGCTGTATTAGTTTGCTAGGGCTGCTATAATAGAGTACTACAAACTGAGTGACTTAAACAACAGATACTTATTGTCTCAAGTTTGGGAGGCTAGAGTTCTAAAACCCAGTTGTCAGCAGGATCTGTTTTTTCTGAGCATTGGGAGGAACAGATCTGATCAAGGCTTCTGTCTTGAATTTATATGACTGTTTATATTCATGTAGTGTTCTCCTTGTGTGCATGTCTGTATCCAAGTTTCCTCTTCTTATAAGGACACAAGTTATAATGGATTAGTGCCCACTCAATGACCTCATTTTAAACTTGATTACCTCTGTAAAAACTCAATATCCACTAAGGTTATATTTTGAGGTCCTGGGGTTTAGGATTTCAAAATACGAATTTTGAAGGGGACACAATCTAACCCAACAGAGTCTTATAGCCAAGGATTAAATAATTTGAAATCATACAGTTAGTCAGGATTAAAATCTAGATCTGTTAACCCCTAGTCCAGGATTTTGTGTACAATACTACAGGTATGCTCGAAATCTCTGTTGTCAGCCAGCATTGTGGTTTTAATAAGGTAGCACCTGAAGTGCTGATATTGTCCATAAGGAATCAGTTATTAGTGAAGAAGCTGACTAATGTCTTAAGAAATATTTAAATTAGAGTCCTGTTTTTGGAAACCAAATTGATTCTTTTAACAGAATTTAGAAAGCAGAGTTACTCCTCTTGAAACAAACATCAGAACATCATTCAAAGTACTACACTCAAGCCATTACTCATGCAGTCTTATTAAGCGTAATCCACTCATACTTCTAAACAAATCCCGGGAGCATGGTTTGTGGAAAATTAAATACAATAGTGTGTATACTGGTTAAAACTCCACTTTTAAATGTTCAATATTTTTTGCTTCCATAATATTGTAATGCTTATATCATAGTATCCAAACAAAGACAAGGTCTGAGTGGTGGTAATATGGAACCTAAACATGGGAACAAATATCAAATTCCCTTTCCTTATGCTGTAAATCAGCTTATATGATGATTAATACAGGGTCTGTATGGGTGGTGCCCAGATGCTATAAACCACTCAACAGATAGTTACCCACACCAGATAATTTGAATTATTCATTAACTAAATCTTTGCGGCCATTATAGAAATTTGCTTAGCACTACTAAACAGACTTCATTACTTGAAGAAGAAGAATTTTATTAGTTGTCAAAATTGTTATGCCAAGGCCATTTATTTACTTTTTGATGAAAGAAAGTATATGATAACATTTCTTAATAGGTTTATGAACTTACATAGAGATGTCCCACAAGGAACCTAGAAATAAATAAAATGAACTTGTCCACGGAGAAGTAAATTGTAAAAGCAAAAAGTAATGAATGGGAGAACACATACCCAATCACTGGAAAGAAACAGGATGGCTCATAGGCCATGCATTTGGATTTAATTCTAATCTATATATACACACATTCATACACATTCAAAAGGACTATGTCTATCAGAAAAGCATTGATCAGCATAAAAATAAAGAGTCATAGAGCCAGGTATTAGCAATGCCCACTCAAACACTCTGTAGAAAAAGACTCAGCCCTCAACCAAGAGGTATTTCTAGTCCATATGAGAAATCTATCCCTCCAATGGAGATGGGTGGAAGTGATTATAACTGGTGGACTCTACTGATTTCAAGTTCTATTGGCAAACCCTTTACTTTGTGAGAATGGTGTGTTATGCCACCTTGCTGCTGCTGCTGCTGCTCAGTCGCTTTAGTCGTGTCTGACTCTGTGAAACCCCATAGATGGCAGCCCACCAGGCTCCTCTGTCCCTGGGATTCTCCAGGTAAGAATACTGGAGTGGGTTGCCATTTCCTTCTCCAATGCACGGAAGTGAAGAGTGAAAGTGAAGTTGCTCAGTCGTGTCCAACTCTTAGCGACCCCATGGACTGCAGCCTACCAGGCTCTTCCATCCATGGGATTTTCCAGGCAAGAGTACTTAGAATGAGACAATTCCATATTTATATTAACTCCTTTTGTTCAGATTCTACTCTCAAATAGTATCTTTCTGATTGGTTCACTTTCTTTATGTAGCTTGACTATGCAAGAGAGAAAATGCTAGTCAAGCCAGTAGAGTAATCTAGTCCAACCTGACTGCACTAATTCTAACTGCAAATTAGTACATTGGCATTCTGGTATCTGTCCCTCAGACTATTGGTTATGCCAGTTATCCTAAGGAATTTTTTTAAGGCTATCTGTAGGGTAGTTTTATGGCCATCAGAAAGAATGGGCAATGTAATCTATGCTTTATCTGATTCTGTCTGGCTTCAGGAGGCCTTCCCTTAGATGATACTATTATCACTTCCTTGTTTTCTTATTGTTTCTACATTGAACAGTAAAGAAATGTTCTCAGCAGTATGTTTCTATGAAGTTTTTCTCTTACTCTATTCTTAAATGAGAGAAACATGTTTGGTTGCCCTAAAGTCAACCATAAGCATCTTCTAATTAAAAAATTAGCTTCAATAAAATACACACGAATTATTACTTTTAATAACTTAAAATTTTCACTCAGTTAACACTGAGTTTCACTGTGGAACTAACAATGTACTTTATGAGAAATACAATTTGCATTCCATTAGTTCACATTCTTAAAAATTCTTCAAATGTCTTTGAGTGTTAAGTATTTTAGCCTCCTGAAGACTTGTTATTTATCATTAATGCTTCATCAAGAAATGACTTTTTTATATCCTAGTTTTAGAATTCTATCAATAAGTACAAAGCTTCACAATAGGTCCTTGAACCTCCATTCTCAATAATAAGTAACATTTATCTCTTTGTTTTATACACTTTATATGGAATTAGAACCCCCTGTAGAGACATTAGATTAGGAATTATAAAACCAATGTGGCATGCAGTCATTGTCCTGATATTTTCAAACCATCAACAAAGAATGGAAAAAGGGGCAGCTAGGCCCTGACCTACCATGTGGTACCATATTATACAGCAGGGTATCTCTCTTAGAGTCACTAACTAGACTGCCTGTGTAAAGTTAGATAAGGGGTAAGCTTAATGTTGAGAAAATCTATAAATAATTATGCAGTTCACCAAGCAAGGTAACACTGCACCCTGCGGGGTCTGAGTCAGATGACTCAGTATGTGAAGAAAAATATTTGTATTTAACTGGAATTTAATTTAGTTTCACATCCTCACTATAGGTTAATCTTCCATAAAAGTAGGTCACTAAATTGGCAGTGTTTTGAAGTGTTAATATCTTTTGCCATGTCTGTCGGACCTGTAGACCAGCTTTTGTAGTTTATAATGTAAATCCACACTGATCTAGACAAATTTGAGGGGTTAATTCCATGGTGATCAATGAAATGGCTAAAATGATGACTATGGCCTGATGGTTAACTAGATTTCAAGAAAGGTCCTTCAAAACCTAATTTAATGAGAAGGGATTCATTTGTGATTAGCACCATCATTTAAAAATATGTGTTAATAACTGTCTAAATAAATATCCTCTGAAGTTAAATACACATGTCTCACTTTATAATTTATTTCATTAAAAGTTTTTTGTTGTTGTTGTTAGTATTGTTTAGGAAATCTCCGTATCAACCCAGAGCCAATTTTCATAGCTGACGAATGACTGTGGAGGGCACAGTAGGTAGTGGGCATTGTATTGTGTCTCCTTACGAACGGACTTTGTAATGCAGAATCAGCCAGAGCTTCCCACAGCTTTGGAAAGAATGTTTATTTCTGCATCCTTCAGAAGAGCAAACTTCACTGTTACTGTTATTGTTACCTTGCTAATTTCCCCTTATAACTCCTGAAAGTGAAAGCGAAGTCGCTCAGCTGTGTCCGACTTTTTGCGACCCCGTGGACTGTAGCCCACCAGGTTCCGCTGACCATGGGATTCTCCACGCAAGAATACTGGAGTGGATTGCCATTTCCTTCTCCAGGGGAATCTTCCCGACCCAGGGATCGAACCCAGGTCCCCCGCATTGCAGGCAGACGCTTTAACCTCTGAGCCACCAGGGCATGTCTAATTAGTAGAGCCAGAACTATGATAACTTCTGGTTAGTAAAAACGTTTCTAATCCACCTGACAAATGTCCTCTGAAACGCTTGAGCTCTTAAAGTAACCTGACAACTCATACTTCTTAATAGCCAGTAAATATCCCTGTTCATTTTGGCAATCCAAAGAGATTTTTTTTTTTTAATTGGAAAAAGTTAAAGAGATGCAGCTCAGGTTTCTGGGACAATATCTGACATATAATGACCTTACCCAAGGAAAGCCATTCTTCTTTAGAATATCAAGGCAAATACATGGTCCATTCAAGCATAGTCAAATGTATATTTAATACTGTAGAGGCTGTGTATATACAGTATAAAAAAGGGGGCTGGGGAGAGAGGACTAGTGTTTATTGAACCACTATTATATATCCAGCATGTAAAGAAATTCACACAGGCAGACTTACTTCATACTCACAAAGATCCTATAAAGTATATTGTACCGATTTCTCAAATGCATTCAACAAATAAAGAAATATAGTTGATAACTCTGTATCATATCATTAACATTGCTAAGAGAGTAAAAGGTTAAAAAGAAAAAAGGAAAAGCACACAGAGAAAAATCAACATGGGAACAGAAAGATTTGAGTCATGCTCTTCACAGTATGAAACCTCCAACATTAACCAGTTATGATTGGAATACTTCAAAACCTATTTTTAAGAGTTAACACATCCTTCAGTTAATAGACCAAAGGGAAAGAGAGGAAGTTACATAGGATTGTATCTGTGTGTGCTCAAGGATGTCTGACTCTTTGGACCATAACCCGCAGGGCTCCTCTGTCCACGGGACTTTTCAGGCAAGAATACTGGATTGGGTTCCCCCTTCCTCCTCCAGGGGATCTTCCTGACCCAGGGATCTAATCCACACCTCCTGTGTCTCCTGCATTGCAGGAAGACTTTTTACCCACTGAGCCATCGGGGAAGCCCCTGCATTGGGTTGTTGTTGTTCAATCACTAAATCCTGTCTGACTCTTTGCAACCTCATGGACTGCAGCATGCCAGGCTTCCTTGTCCTTCACTATCTCCCTCAGTTTGTTCAAACCCATGTCCATTGAGTCGGTGATGCCATCCAACCATCTCATTCTCTGTTGCCCGCTTCTTCTCTTGCTTCATCTTTCCCAGCATTAGGGTCTTTTCCAATGAGTCAGCTCTTCACATCAGGTGGTCAAAGTACTGGAGCTTCTACTTCAGCATCAGTCCATCCAATGAATATTCAGGACTGATTTCCTTTAGGATGGACTGGTTGGATCTCCTTGCAGCCCCAGGGACTCTCAAGAGTCTTCTCCAGCACCACAGTTCAAAAGCATCAATTCTCTGGCATGCAGCTTTCTTAATGGTCCAGTTCTCACATCCCTACATGACTACTGGAAAAACTGTAGCTTTGACTATATGGACATTTGTCAGCAAAGTGATGTCTCTGCTTTTTGATACTCTGTCTAGGTGTGTCATAGCTTTTCTTCCAAGAGCAAGAATCTTTTAATTTCATAGCTGCAGTCAGCATTTGCAGTGATTCTGGAGCCCAAGAAAATAAAATTTGTTACTGTTCCCACTTTTTTCCCTTCTGCTTGCCATGAAGTGATGGGACCACATGCCGTGATCTTTTAGTTTTTTGAATGTTGAGTTTTAAGCCAGTTTTTCACTCTCCTCCTTCACCATCATCAACAGGCTCTTTAGTTCTCTTTACTTTTTGCCATTAGAGTGGTAATCATCGACATATCTGAGGTTATTGATATTTTTCCCGGCAATCTTGATTCCAGCTTGTGATTCATCCAGCCTGACATCTCCCATGATGTATTTTGCATCTAAGTTAAATAAGCAGGGTGACAATATACAGCCTTGATGTACTCCTTTCCCAATTTTGAACCATTCCATAGTTCTATGCCCAGTTCTAACTGTTGCTTTTTGACCTGCATACAGATTTCTCAAGAGGCAGGTAAAGTGGTCTGATATTCCTATTTTTTAAGAATTTTCCATGTTTTCTTGTGATCCACACAGTCAAAGGCTTTAGCATAGTCAATGAAGCAGAAGTAGCTATTTTTCTGGAATTCCCTTGCTTTTTCTATGATCCAACAGATGTTCAAAATTTGATCTCTGGTCCCTCTCCCTTTTCTAAATCCAGGTTGTATATCTGAAAGTTATCATTTCACGTACTGCTGAAGCCTAGTTTGAAGGATTTTGGACATTATCTTGCTAGCATGTGGAATGAGTCCATTTGTATAATAGTTTGAATATCCTTTGGCATTGAGCTACTTTGGAATTGGAATGAAAACTGAACTTTTCCAGTCCTGCGGTCTCTGCTGAGTTTTCCACATTTGCTGATTTATTGATTGCAGCACTTTAACAGCATCATCTTTTAGGATTTTAATGACTCAGCTGGAATTCTATTACCTCCACTATCCTTGTTCATAATTAATGCTTCCTAAGTCCCACTTGACTTCACATTCCAGGAGGTGACCCTAGACGAGTGACCACATCATCATGGTTATCCAGGTCATTAAGACTTTTTTTATATAGTTCTTCTGTATATTCTTGCCACCTTTTCTTAATCTTCTCTGCTTCTGTTAGGTCCTTGGCCGTTTCTGTCCTGTATTGTGCCCATCTTTCCATGAAATATTCCCTTGCTATCTCCAATTTTCTTGAATATATCTCTAGTGTTTCCCATTGTACTGTTTTCTCTACTTCTTTGCATTGTTCCTTTAAGAAGGCCTTCTTATCTCTTCCTGCTTTTCTCTGGAACTCTGTATTCAGTTGGAAATATATTTCACTTTCTCTTTTGCCTTTCATGTCTCTTCTTTCCTAACCTAGTTGTTAAGTCTCCTTAGACAATCACTTTTCCTTCTTGCATTTCTTTTTCTTGGAAATGACTTTGGTTACTGCCCCCTGTACAGTGTTACGAACCTTTGTCCATAGTTCTTCAGACACTCTGTGTACCAGATCTAATCCCTTGAATCTATTCATCACCTCTGCTGTGTAATCATAAGAGATTTGATTTAGGTCAGACTTGCATAGCACAATTGCACTCATTACTTTGCTAGCAAAGTAATGCTCAAAATTCTCCAAGTCAGGCTTCAGCAGTACGTGAAACATGAACTTCCAGATGTTTAAGCTGTATTTAGAAAAGGCAGAGGCATCAGAGATCAAATTCAACATCCATTGGATCATTGAAAAAGCAGGAGGGTTCCAGAAAAACATCTACTTCTGCTTTATTAACTATGCAAAAGCCTTTGACTGTGTGGATGACAATAAACTGTGGAAAATTCTGAAAGAGATGGGAATACCAGACCACCTGACCTGCCTGCTGTGAAATCTGTATGCAAGTTAAGAAACAACAGTTAGAACTGGACATGGAACAGGCTGGTACCAAATCAGGAAAGGAGTGTATCAAGGCTGTATGTTGTCACCCTGCTTATTTAACTTATATGCAGAGTATATCCTGCAAAATGCCAGGCTGGATGAAGGACAATTGGAATCAGGATTGCTGGGAGAAACATCAATAACCTCAGATATGCAGATGATACCACCCTTATGGCAGAAAGTGAAGAAGAACTAAAGAGCCTCTTGATGAAAGTGAAAGAGGAGAGTGAAAAGTTGGCTTAAAACTCAACATTCAGAAAACTAAGATCATGGCATCTGGTTCCATCACTTTATGCAAATAGATGGGGAAACAATGGAAACAGTGACAGACTTTTTTTTTTTTTTTGGCTTCAAAATCACTGCACATGGTGACTACATCCATAAAATCAAAAAAGACTTCTCCTTAGAAGAAAAGCTATGACCAACCTAGACAGCATATTAAAAAACAGAGACATTACTTTACCAACAAATGTCCATATAGTCAAAGCTATGGTTTTTCCAGTAGTCATGTATGGATGTGAGAGTTGGACTGTAAAGAAAGCTGAGCACCAAAGAATTGATGCTTTTGAACTGTCGTGTTGGAGAAGACTCTTAAAAGTCCCTTAGACTGCAAGGAGTTCCAACCAATCAATCTTAAAGGAAATCAGTCCTGAATATTCATTGGAAGGACTGATGCTGAAGCTGAAAGTCCAATACTTTCGCCACCAAATGTGAAGAATCAACTCATTAGAAAAGACCCTGACTCTCGGAAGGATTAAAGGCAGGAGGAGAAGGGCACAACAGAGGATGAGATGGTTGGATATTATCATCGACATGATGGACAGGAGTTTGAGTAACCTACAGGAGTTGATTAGCCTCCAGAGAAACCTGGCATGCTGCAGTCCATGAGGTCCCAAAGAGTTGGACACAACTGAGTAACTGAACTGAACTGAATAGCCTAGTGGTTTTTCCTATGTTCTTCAACTTAAGCATGAATTTTGCAATAAGGAGCTCAATATCTGAGCAATAATCAGCTCCAGGTCTTGTTTTTGATGACTGTATACAGCTTCTCCATCTTTAGCTTAAAAGAACAGTATTAAAAGGCCAAAAGATGACACTGGAAGATGAGCCCCCCAGGTCAGTAGATGTCCAATATGCTACTGGGAAAGAGTGGGAAAAGAGCTCCAGAAAGAATGAAAAGGCTGGGCTAAATTGGAAATGATGCTCAGTTGTGGATGTGTCTGGTGGTGAAATAAAGTCTGATACTGTAAAGAACAATATTTCATTGGGATGTGAAATATTAGGTCCATGAATCAAAGTAAATTGGATGTGGTCAAACAGAAAATGGCAAGAGTGAACATTAACGTTATAGGAATCAATGAATTAAAAAGACAGGAATGGGAAAATTTAATTCACATGACCAGTATACCTACCACTGTGGGCAAGAATACCTCAGAAGAGTAGTCCTCAAAGTCAACAGAAGAGTCTGAAATGCAGTACTTGAGTTCAGTCTCAAAAATGACAGAATGATCCCAGTTCATTTCCAAGACAAACCATTCAACATCACAATAATTCAAGTCTATGCCCCAACCACTAATGCTGAAGAAGCTGAAGTCGAACGATTCTATGAAGGCCTACAAGACCTTTAGAACTAACACCAAAAAAAAGATATCCTTCTCATCATAGGGGATTGAAATGCAAATGTCGGAAGTCAAGGGATGCCTGGAGTAACAGGCAAGTTTGGCATTACAAAATGGAGTACACAATGAAGCAGGGCAAAAGCTCACAGAGTTTTGCCGAGAGAACACACTGGTCTTAGCATACACCCCCTTCCTACATTGGGTTAGTTGACATAATAACTATCCTTTCATGTATTTTTTGAGGTAAATTTTCTAGTAGTGCTTTTTTGAATCACCACAATTCGGTAGATGTGATGTATTTCATGTGTATCAGTGAAAAGACATACTGTTTTAAAATGAAAATTTGAAACTCAGATTATTTTGTATTCTCTTCACCATAAACATTATGATTATAGGTATGCCTGATTATAACTACAGAGTATGTGTGCCCGTGTATGCATCAGTCTAGAGAAAACTCTGAAAACCATTTTGCCTTCTATTATTAATGAATACAATTAAGGCCACTCAGGCAGCATAGTTACATAACCACAGATAGCACCAGATTAGGCTGGAACCAAAAGAAAGTCAAGTTAGTAGTCATGGTATTAATACCACATAGTTACCTTGCTTAATACTAATTTTAAAATAATCTGTTCTACATATCAAGTTACAAAGTGAATGCTTTAAAAGCAAGGCTTTTCATTTATCAAACGCTTCTTTCTTTTCAATATGCTGATATTTAGGTACAGGTTAAATTAAAAGTCCACATGTCACTTTTCAACTGAAGTGATATGGTTGCGCCATGGAAAAGTACTACGAATAATTATATTGCACAAGACTGACTGTAACCAACTTGTCCACTCCTTGGGTGTGCTCAAGCCTTAGGCCTCAAGCATTCTGGAAATACTCTTTGCTGTGACCCTTCAATAAATGTGGTTATCCCCCTTCCTATAAAAGAAACTTCAGTGTTATTACAGATATGGAAATTCTCTGTGGGACCAAAATATTTATGTATAAAATAATAGGACATTTGGCATTTGGTTTAAAATAATCCAGGACCAGCTGGGCAGCAAAAGATGAGGTGGTATACATAAAACAAAATTGACTGAGTTGATCATTGTTTCAATTAAGCGATAACTTCATTAATCTCTCCTTTTTATGTTATTGCAATTTTTCATAATAAAGTTTCCAAAAGAGCATCAAGTACGTGTCAAAAATATTTGTCAATCCGAAGCTCATTTTACTATACTGTATATAAAATATTTTAAATTGTGATATAAAAGGCAATGTCTGTACCAAACTCTGGAGTCAGAGATAAGGTTTATTCTTTTCAGGATTGCGTGATAAATAATTTCTAGCTCAGGATCAGACCCTATTCTTTCACATTCCTTAGCCATCACTAAGACAATGCTCTCTTTAAGTCCTCTATTCTCGTCCTCCTCTTCACTCTTTCTTCTTCTCTCTTCACTTTTCTTTGGGCCCCACCAACACTTCTGTCAGGAAACTAAAGGGTTTTTAATACACAATAATTAAGTTCTGTCTTTTTTTCTCTCGTTACTTATTGAGAGACTGTCTAAAGAGCCAAATCTCCACATGCAAAGTAACCATGAACTTGTTTTTTTTAAGGAAATGTCCCTGTAAATTTAAATCAATGCGCTTCTGTGCTACAAATCTGTTGTTTTATGTGTTAAATAGATGTATAGTCTCAAAATCTTAGTCTTTTGATAAAATCATTGACATACCATTCATGTATCATAAAATCAGTTTAAGAATTATTATATTGTTTTTATATAATCTTTAACTTATAAAGATTAATTTTGGTTGCTGTTGAAAGCATATAAGATATACATTAAAATATAACATATATAAGAAAAATACATATCAAAGAAATTATTCTTTAAGTAGTTGTGAATTAGAAAATCATCTCTTGACATAATAAACATCTCTTATGCTTTAATTTTTTAAAAGATCACTTTATTTTATTTTCACCATTTTATTTCCTCAATCTTTCCCTAAATCCTAATTGAGACAGTACAACTATACAAATTTCAACATACTAGAAAACTTTTGTATGATTCTATAATTAACTTTATTTGTAGCAATTTTTTGTACTGTGCAGAATTATTCATAACTGCCATATCAAAAGTCACTCTTTATTTTTTCAACACTTATTGAGCTCCAGACAATTTATCCATTCCTGACAATACCGAAGCATCACTCCCTACCCCCACACCCCCACCACATCCCTGAGGATCTCCTGGCAGAGCTTCATCTCTTTCCAAGGGTGCACAGCTATAAAAAGGCAGCTGCAGCTTCCCCTGTAGCTTCTGTAGTTCAGATCAAGAAGATGCTGTTGATTCCTGTGTTTATTTTGTGCATGAAACCCTTGCCTCTTTTGGAATGCACATATCTCAGAGAAGTACACCATTTACTCCCAGGGAGCTGATTGCTTATTTTAAACTTCTTGGACAATCATTTTTATATTGCTTCTGGAAAACAAATAAAGTGTATTCAAGTAAAAATCCCCAAACCCAAATGCAAACTTATGCACTAAACTATTGTTTAATTCAAATGCAGGAGAATGACATTCTTAGAGAGGCTAATTGTAGACAGGACAGTCAATTTTAGAAGAAGCTAGAAACAGTATTATAACTTTGTGGATATGGTCAATGGTGACTTTGCTTCAGTGATATCATGTGTCCAATACAAGGTATTGTCACCTGATAAGTCATGGAATATGCTTTTTGCTGCAGTGCAAGAAAGTGGTTTTTTGTTGTTTGTTTTACCATGTGCATTTAGTTGATTAGTTAATAAATTCACTACTATAATTAAATCTGAAATAGGAAAGCAAGCTTAATTTCCTTTTCCTGGAAGCAAGTTCTTTTTGAGAAATAGCACACCATTTAGCAAGTTAGATTGGAAAGGACTAAGTAACTTTTTATTTGAGCCCTCCCAAATACAATAGCAACATTATTCCCCGTGGTTCTGGTTCTTTCCTAGTTCCTCTTGCTCTTGAAATTTCTGACTTAATGCAAAAGCTCATGTCACACATTTTAGTCCTGAGGGAAATTACTGTGACCTGTTTTTTTAGTTTCTTCAGGGAGTTTATTTTTCTCTGCCTTCCCCTTCCCCCAATTGTTGGCTATTTCTTTCCAGCTACACTCCTCTAAATCCTTCTTCTGGCAGGGCATGCCAGCTGTCTACTGAGGATGCATCTAATCTTGGCGCCTGTCTGTCATTTGGCCTTTTTTAAATAGTCCCAGTTAAAAGTGTTGTGTAATAAAAATAAATAGGTTTGCCTCCCTGAGTACTATGACTCACCCTCATTAAAGTCATTGCTGCCTTAAACAACACTGATTTTACCTTTCTCTTCAGAGTAGAAAAGCTAATACGTGTGTACTAACCAGTAGACTCAGAGACAGAAGATTCTTGTATTTTAACAATTCCACATTTATGGATCACATATCATATACATGGATCAGGAAAGTGTAGCCAAACTGCACAAAATGAAAAAAAAAAATCCACAAAGGATTTCATTCCAGCATATTTAGATTTAATATCAACAATCTCAAATCCACAAATCTTTCAAGAGTTGGTATCTCAGGAATTTCTTCAGCTGTGCATTCTTGACGTTTACAATCCTGAACAGAATGTATATTTTAGTTGCTTTGGCTTTTGTGTGGTCACATTCTCTTGCTACCCCACCTGCATGCCTCTCAGAGCTTCCGTTACTTTTCTAACAAAGTCCTAGGTGCCAGAGACATTTCTGCATATTTTCCCCCATATGTCCAGATTTCTGTAAATAGTGTATACATTATACTTTAGTTCTTTTACATTATAAATCATTAACACAAGCTGGCAAATATTTAATAGCTTCCCCTGTTGGTTTGTTCAGGACCATTCTGAGTAACTTCCTTTGTGAAGGAATGAACATCAGTCTGAGGAAGAAAAGGTCTATTAGAAATTTGATTTTGATCATTTGTTTTGTGCATTCTTATGATATGTTATATGATTCACCCTAGCAAAATGTCAAATATATTATCTATACATTAATAAGCAAAGAAAAAAAGCCCTGCCTAGTATTGACAAAAGTTAACACTAATTTAGACAGAGATGGCACTTTTTGAAAAAGCAAGTTTTTAAAAATTTCATCATAAGCAATATCAACTTATTAGTAATTTCCCCCTAGTTTCAAGTAAATGTTCCCACCTTAAAACTGGAAGCCTCTGGGTGCAAGTCATTCATTTAAGCAGTATGCAGTAATCCCAGAGTGTTATCTACCAGTTGTTACACGTCATGGCCATTTGATATAGACAGTACTTCTAAAAGAGGAGCAGAGAGGCTGATTGACAGTTTACATCAATGGCTGAGTCCACAACACACTTAGAGGGCAAAATTGTAAGTCTTAAACTATGTACAGGGAGGCCTGGCATGCTGCGATTCATGGGGTTGCAAAGAGTCGGACACGACTGAGCGACTGAACTGAACTGAACTGAACTGAACTATGTACATCAAAGAGTAGATAAAATTAATGAAAGAAATTCCGAATTATAATTTTATGTGTTAAAGGTCAGGATTCTTTAATATTGTAGCAAAGTCCCTATGTGGCTCCACTTATTTGGACTTTAAAAGTATTGCTCCTTTAAAATAGAAAGTTAAAACAAAATTCAAGGCAAGCTATTACTGCACATTTTGTGTAAAAGCAGTTCTTTTACCAGGAAGAGAATTGGTCAATGATCTAGTATAGTTTCTCAAAATGGTTTCCCAGGATCTCTGGAAAACTTGGAATGAAACAAGGCACACAATTTCAGGGTCAAATTTTCCACAATAATGTTTCAGACTTGTGTTTTCGTTTTAATCACAGTCTCCTTAACTTTTCTAGACTCCGCAAAAGTAGAAACATACCTGTTTTGTTCACTAAAGTGTTATAGTACCTAAAATAAAGGCTGACCTGTAGAAGCCATGTAATCAATATTGAATGAATTAATGATTTAATTCATTTCTATAAAACATGGCATTGTTTCAACCAGTCAACTACAGCATGGTTCACATTTTTTATAGTCATTATAACTCCTTTTCACATGGAATGCCAATTTACTATAATATGTCTGATAAGATGTAAATCTCCAAAAGAAACTATTCCCAGGGCCTGTGAGAGTCTTTAAAAGAGCCTGTGTCCTAGATGTCAGTAGGAAGAGGTTATGGCATTGAGTGGGTGGAATAGTCAGAAGTGGATCTGCAGAAGACAAGTTATGGAGGGCTTTGAAATGCTATGATGTTTTTATTGTTATTGTTTAGTTGCTAAGTCATGTCCAACTCTTTCACAACTACATGAACTGTAGCCCGCCAGACTCCTCTGTTCATGGGATTTCCCAGGTATGAATACTGGAGTGGGTTACCATTTCCTTTTCCAGGGAATCTTCCCAACCCAGGGACTGAACCCATGTCTTCTGCACTGGAGGTGGATTCTTTACTACTGAGCCACCTGGGAAGCCCAGTGCTATAGTGAGAAGCATCAAGTTCATCCTGGGGAGAATATGGAGACATTAAAAAAATGTTAAAATGGGGTCAGAGTCACATGTTAAAAGGGGCACTTTGGATTTCATCTTGACAGTGGATTTGTTTTAGATAAAACTGTAGTTATTATTAGAGAAGGAAATGGCAACGCACTCCAGTGTTCTTGCCTGGAGAATTCCTTGGACAGAGGAGCCTGGTGGGCCACAGTCCATAGGGTCACAAACAGTTGGACATGACTGGAGCAACTTAGCACGTGCTTATTAATTGGTAATAAATTAATTGGTAATTAATTTAATTAATTAATTGGTAATTAATTAAGGTAAGAAGGTAGTTGTCCCAACCTGAGGGTAAAATGAAGAAGAATTGATATAAAGGTCAGGCCATGGGAATAATGAGGAAAGAACTTACTTAAGTCTATTAAGGAGATAATATTAGTAAGAACTGGTGACTAGTTATAGAAGTAGTGAGAGGGAAGCCTTATGAATGACTCTGGTTTGTAATTGAGTCACCAGATGGATGGTACTATCTCACAGAGAAGAGGAGTAATGGAGGAAAAGTTGATTGAATTGATTACTTGATCGATTAGTGAAAAATTTCTAATCCCTCTCCAAAATTCACCATCAATTAGGTCCTGCTTAAATCACTTACTTACATCTTATTTCCCTTATCTGTTAAACAAGGGAAGTTGTTTCTACTCAGCCTGCCTCACAGAGTTGGTTTGAAGAACAAATGTAATATATTTTCTTATTTTGAAAATATTTGACATTTTATACACACAAAATAATTACATGTTAAAAATGATTTTTATATGGGCCTTCTTGAACCTCTCTTAAATATTTTTGAAGGATGGTACAAATACTATTGAATCAGTGTGCTTTTCTCCATCTCATCCTTAGCAATAATCATTATCATAAATTTTATATTTAATCTTTTCCTACTAAAAAAAAGTTTTAATTATATATGTGTATATTCTCAAACAAGAGATAACCAAGTTTTTCTTGCTTTTGTGCTTTATTCAACTGATATCTAGTCTTATGCACACTGCTTTTATTTATTCAATATTATGTTTTCATTATGATTATAGAATTGTGTATAAAAGCAAAACGTTAAAATACAAAATAAAATTAGAAACAACGCAAATGTCTATCCATAAATGATAACTAAATTGTTATATATAGTCCCCAAAAGGAATACAATACAGCAGGAAAATCACAGCTAAATATAGCAATAGAGAATATGAATTATTACCTACTTTGAAAAACTTCAAGGTATAAATATATAGTAATACTTTAAAATATAATATGAAAACATAAGCATAATAAGTAATACTTTTATAAATTCTATGTAGTTAAAATTAAAAGTTTACTAAGGACAGTCTTTCTATTAAAATAATGCTTACTAAGAATTTAGCAATTATGAACTGGAAGGAGACTCTTCACTGAGAGCAGCTCTGATGCTCTCCTTTTCAGCTGCTCCTTTTGCCTTTATGTTCTCCTACTTCGAGCTGCTCACTTACTACAACACTAGCTGCCAAGGGTGCTCTCCTTTCCTGAGATCTCTGCATGGATTGAGAAATATTTCTGGATGTAGCAGGGTTCAGGAACTAGCCAATCTGTTTATTTTGTCCCTTTCAGAGACAAAGGCCAATTTCATTAAAATTAAAACATTACCTGATTCAAATCTTCAGAGATTTAGTATTTTATTTCAATAAAGGGTGCTGCTTTATATCTCTGAAGATTTTTTTAAAACATTAAGAATTTTCATATGCCTTAAATTAGATCCAGAGCTGTAAAACTTTTTTTTAAAATCTCTATAAATAGATCTAAGTGTTGGAGTACAAGATAATAAATTGTGTTAAATTAAGTTATTAGAACATTCATGTCTATGGCTAGGAAATATTCTATTTGATTCACATCTTTCCTTCTTACCATCAATATTTGACAAGTCCAACAATGGTTACTTATATATGCCAGTCCATGTTAACAGAACTTCACTTTGACCCATATCCATTATAAAAAGGTAAATTTTAAATTTTAGTGGATAAACAAAAAGGAAGTCATTTATTCCTTATTATTCCATCTCAACATAAGCAATGTGTTCCTCATCTAAGACATAACTTTCAGTTTGCTAGTATTACAAATTGCTTTGTCATCTATACGTATGTATAGGTATATAGATATCTGTATGATACATGCAGTTATCACGTTATATCATAATTATACATATCCTGGTTTATTTAAATACATATTTTATTTCATCTGGTAATAGCTTATACTTCTATAACTTACACTCTGTCAGGCACTCTTTAAGTGCCTTGCTGCTAAAACTTGCCACCTGTGAGGTGAGTAGTCTTATTATCCACGTTTTTCAGGTGAGGAAACTCATACACAATGAGGTTAAGTAATAATATAAGGTCACACAGTACAGGAGTATTAAACCTGAGATTCAAACTCCCATGTCTGGCTCTAGGGTCTGTGCTCTGAAATCTTACCTTAAAATGCCTTTACTAAGCAGCTCAGTTAAATGAACCCACTTTGAAACGTCAGTGTGGAGAATTAAGCTAACAGACTAACCCAAAGAAGATATTTTGATTTTGGATAATTATTTTTAAAATTAATCTTTAAGTTCTTTTTGCCTGTATTAAATAGATGCAATCTTTTATTTTCCATTAGCACTGCCTATGAGGCTTTGATCTCTTTCAGCATAAGGACTGCTCAACAACTTCTACTCTCCTGATCCTAACGTATTGCCTGTTGCACACTCTAAAATTTGTTGAAGAGGTGACCAACAAGCACACTGGCAAATTGGAGGAATGGTTTGGGGTAACTGGATGGTTCAGATTGAAATTTTGGTTTTGAGAAAATAAAATATTCTGGCTAGAGTTAACCAGATGGATAAACTATATTAATTTACTTCATTGGATTAAAAGAAAATTGACCACTAATTTATTTATCTTAGTGTTTTACTTGTACCCTTGAATCATAAACTGCCATAGATTATTCTTTTAATTATTTTAACAAGTCCAAAAATTTAACTTAAAGTTTTGAGTACACAGCATTCTGATAATACCACAATGTTTTTAAACAGTAATATGCAAAATTTTATTCAAATATGAGCATTTTCAACAGATATTATAGGATGTTAAAATATTACAATACCTTTTAGAACTACTAAATTACTAATTTCTATTAGCAACCAGTTTAAAAGGTACACAATTTTCAATTAAATAAAAATTTAAAGTATTTCCATTTCCTACTGTGTACTCAGTGGTAAAGAATCTGCCTGCCAAGCAGGAGATGTGGGTTCGGCCTGGATTGGGAAGATACCATGGAGAAGGAAATAGCAACCAACTCCAGTATTCTTGCCTGGAGAATCCCACTGACAGAGGAACCTGGTCCATGGGGTTTCAAAGAGTTTGACACATTTTAGCAACTGAGCAACAACAGCAGCAACAAAAATCTTAGCATTGGTGAAATATAGCTAAATAATGTTGCTTCCCTGGTGGCTCAGACGGTAAAGCGTCTGTCTGCAATGCAGGAGACCCGCGTTCGATCCCTGGGTTGGGAAGATCCCCTGGAGAAGGAAGTGGCTGCCCACTCCAGTATTCTTGGACGGCGGAGCCTCATAGGCTACTGTCCATGGGGGCGCAAAGAGTCAGACAGGACAGAGTGACTTTACTTTCAATCCTCAAATATTTTAATGGAGGAAAATATGAGGGAAGTATTCATAGGCTTTCCTATTTTTATCATTTGGCACTTACAGATATAAAATACATGTAAGAAAGATAAGTCAGAGTCCTATATCACGAATCTCTGTACAACAAGGCTGATCCTATTTTTCACTGTGGTTCTGCCCATTCAGTTAATATTTATTAAACACCCATTATACAAAAGTGCTAAGTTCTCTGTAATAGCACATTGTGTGTAATAGCATATCGTGATTTCAAGTGCTTCCAGCATTCACAAGTATTGTCACAATTTTTAGTTATGAGGTGGGCCACACTGGTGTCCTTCCTTTCATTTTACAAGTGTGGAAACTGAGGCCCAATATGGTTAATTATACTATCCAAAGTCACAGAAATGGTGGTAAAACTTGGGCTACAGAAGCAATAATGGTAATAATAAAACAGAGAGACGGAAGAGAAATAGCCCATCAAAAGGTTCTGGTTCATAAAAATCTTGATTTGAAAGCAATGTTAAATGGCTTGGTCATGTAAGGAATACACACCAAACTCACTTTATTATTAAGGGTTAAGTTTCTTTTGATTAATAGAGACCAACTTCTAATAATAATGCTCTTTTAAAATATAATTGGCATATTCTTATATCATACTTTTCTCTCTTCTTGCTTAAACTTAATAGAAAAAACAAGCTTCAAAAAAGGCACCCTCAGAATAAATAGGGTATGTAATGGGCAATCATTATACATGATTTCTTCACTCATGTGGAACTCCTATAACCCACTAATGAGATCACTACTTGTGAGGTACTAAGGCCTTTTGTTTCAACTAGGTTAATCATATTTTATGACCAACCATTATGTCTCTTCACTCATGTATACTGCTATTTCATCGCTAGGTATAGTATTCATACTTTATGGTCCAATTTATTATTTGGCTACATCTGAAAATGAAGACTATATGAATATTTTATTTTATATGCAAAATACACTAAAGTTATTGTTATTTTTTATAAACATATAATAAATCCTATAAAAGACACATTTTAGAAAAATAAAGAAATTGAATAGGGGACACATATGCTTCCCCATCTTCAGTGTTAACAGAATGAACATGAAAAAATCCATTTGTCCCAATATTGGTAGTTATAATTGCTACTATTTATTGAGAACCTTCTGTGCCTCTTCTCCCTATGTACCCATTTATATATTCACCATCTCACCTAACCAAATCTTTAAATTGGACCTATATAATAGTTATTATCATTTCAGAGCTGAGGAAACTGACATTTAGCAAGATTAACTCTTTCCTTGTCACAGAGTGGCAGATTTGAGCTTTCATTCCAACACTGCATCATGGTTTTAACGTACTCTGGCTTTTTCCCCTCTCAGACCAGCCTGCTAAGGTTCCATCTTCACTTGTGCTCCACCTTCTTTGTAGCTCATTTATTTAGTTACTCATTTGGCATACATTTTTCGAATACCTTCTACAAGCTAGGCATGGTTTTAGGAACTAGAGACAAAAAGTTAACAAGACAAAGTCCCTGCTCTTAAAATGTATAGACTCAGGGCAGAGTCAGGCAACAAGACAAACAAGATAATTTCAGAAAGAGATATTTGCTAGGAAGACAAACAGACTGAAGAGATAGAGAATGCAGGAAGAGGGGCTGATGGAAATGGAGTGTCCATTTTCAATTGGAAGACTTTCTAAGGAGATGACATCTGAGATGGACCATGAATGACCTAAAAATGATACCAGGTGGTCTGGGGTTGGGCATTCCCAGCAGAGACAACACCAAGTGCAAAGGCCTAAGGCAGGAACAAGTTTAGCATGTTCAAGGAATAGCTGGGATGCCAGTGTGGCTGAAGTTTAGTGAGCTGAGAAGGCGGTCATGGGAGGTGGGGCTGAAGAAATAAACAGAAGTGTGATTCTGTAGAGCCTAAAGGTCTTGGTAAAGAGTATGGTTTTATTTTGTGTGTCATAGAAGGCCACTGGGAATTTGTGGGAAAGTCCAGTCTTATCACAGATACTTATCACAGTAGTTCATACTGTGATGGGGCAGCTGCCTCAAACGTCACTTACCTTTTTAGAACCACTTCTATTTCTTCTGGGTTTACCTGACAAATATTACCTCCTGATAGTGATGCCAGGGTCACATTCACTTGATACGCATTTTAGGTGACTTGTCATTGTTCTGAGTCTGCTGTACCATTTACTGATATTATCTGGACTTTCTCTGCCCCAGTGCTACTAACTTCAGCTAGATATCAGAGAAACATTGGGGGGGGGGGCAGTGGGGGCTTGAAGGTGGGAGGTAATTCTTTTGAAAGTGTGGAAAACTGACACCACTTACTAAACTCTAAAAGAAATAGTCACATCTTTAAAGAAGAATTCTTGTTACCCCAAATGAATTTTTAATCTGTAGCACATCAGAAGTTTAATAAAGTGTGACTTGAAATATAATAAGGTGACTTGGGAATCACCACACATACAGATATCCCCAGGATCAGCCCTTCTAAATTAATTTTGCTTTTCAAGCTCATACTTTCTACATAGTTCTTTAAAAGTTCCAAAATTGTTCCTATACTCATTCTCTCAGTAGTGGTATTGGGGAGGAGGGAGCCAATGGGAAGAAAAGAATGAGTCAGAGGTAACTGTCTGTAAATTAGCTGTTAGTGTATATATATATATATATGTGTGTGTGTGTGTGTGTGTATGTATATATATATGTATATGTATGGATAGTAGGTACAAAAACAATTTCCAAAGAGAATGAATTCTAATATATAATAACAAGCTTCAATATTAATAAAATTTGAACCCTAAGGTTATTAATAAAAGAGATTCCAACTCATTTTTATGGTCTTAAAAAGTAGTTATAATCATTTCACTAGTACTCTGCCCATAATTCAGTCAACCTGGTTAAGGAAAAGGAGCGAGGGAAAACAGTTATTTTATTATGCATGTATTTGAATGTAGTGACCCAGCAATTTCTTTAGACTTTATGTAAAGATTATCCTTTACAAATTTTCATTCATGTAAGAGCTCAGAAATTTTAATTCTCTTAAATCTGACATTAAGAAGTAGCTTTAGTGACATCAGAAATCAAGAAAGAGAGAGAATGGAAGACAGGAGAACTGAATGCAACCCAGGAGAATCTCTGGGCAAATGACCTGGAAATTGAGTCCCAACTGAAACAGGAAAAATGGAAAGATGTATTTGGGGAAAAGGTTATTTGATAGAATTTCTGATATGACAGAGTTTGAAAAAGATATGACAATGGAATATAATGTAAGAAAAAAGAAATGCAAGAATTAACACCATGGAAACGTAAAAGTAAAATGATAAATGAAAAATAAATAAAACTGAAAAGCTTGGCTTCATAGTATACAGTATATGCAGGCTTAATCATGAAAATGCTCTTCTTTGATTTAACTAAAATAGCTTTATAATTATGTAGGAGAATAGATAAGGCAAGGTGTTGAGGTCATATAACAGCTATATCACTGACTTATCTATTGTCTCAGCAATTGAATACATGTTTCAAATAGTTAAATCAAGAAATGGTTTGCATATTAATAGAGATGTTAGAAATATTAAGAGCATTAAAAGTGATCCCAGCTCTGGTTATTATCACTAGACTGTCTCCCACTATTTCTTCTGATGTGCATGACTTGAATATGTACTGGAATGTATCCATATGGAATTTCTGACATCAGTCCTGTTTGTGGAACTTTAAAGAATTGTTGAGCTACAGCTTTATTACCATATTGTCTCATTCATTCAAGAAATATATTTAATGTTTACTCTATGCTAAGTGGGCTTCCCACGTGGCAGTAATGGTAAAGAACCCACCTGCAAATGCAGCAGATCTAAGAAGATGCTGGTTCGATCCCTAAGTTGGGAAGATTCCCCGGAGGAGGGCATGGAACCCACTTCAGTATTCTTGGCTGGAGAATCCCATGGACAGAGGAGCCTGGTGGGCTATGGTCCACAGATATGCTAAAGTTAGACATGGCTGAAGTGACTTAGTGTGCAACATATGCTAGGTATTGTGGTAGGTATTAAAGCTATGAAGCAGTAACTCAATAATGAGAAATTGATTGTATTTTTTTAGTTAATTTTAGCCTTCAGTTCAGTTCAGTTCAGTCACTCAGTCATGTCCGACTCTTTGCGACCTCATGAATCGCAGCATGCCAGGCCTCCATGTCCATCACCATCTCCCGGAGTTCACTCGGACTCACGTCCATCAAGTCAGTGATGCCATCCAGCCATCTCATCCTCTGTCGTCCCCTTCTTCTCCTGCCCCCAGTTCCTCCCAGAATCAGAGTCTTTTCCAGTGAGTCAACTCTTCACATGAGGTGGCCAAAGTACTGGAGTTTCAGCTTTCGCATCATTCCTTCCAAAGAAATCCCAGGGCTTATCTCCTTCAGAATGAACTGGTTGGATCTCCAAGGGACTCTCAAGTCTTCTCCAACACCACAGTTCAAAAGCATCAATTCTTCAGCACTCAGCTTTCTTCACAGTCCAACTCTCACATCCATACATGACCACTGGAAAAACCACAGCCTTGACTGGACAGACGTTAGTAGGCAAAGTAATGTCTCTGCTTTTGAATACGCTATCTAGGTTGGTCATAACTTTTCTTCCAAGGAGTAAGCGTCTTTTCATTTCATGGCTGCAATCACCATCTGCAGTGATCTTGGAGCCCAAAAAAATAAAGTCTGACACTATTTCCACTGTTTCCACATCTATTTCCCATGAAGTGATGGGACCGGATGCCATGATCTTCATTTTCTGAATGTTGAGCTTTAAGCCAGCTTTTTCACTCTTCTCTGTCACTTTCATCAAGAGGCTCTTTAGTTCCTCTTCACTTTCTGCCATAAGGGTGGTGTCATCTGCATATCTGAGGTGATTGATATTTCTCCCGGCAATCTTGATTCCAGCTTCTGTTTCTTCCAGCTCAGCGTTTCTCATGATGTACTCTGCATATAAGTTAAATAAGCAGGGTGACACTATACAGCCTTGACGTACTCCTTTTCCTATTTGGAACCAGTCTGTTGTTCCATGTCCAGTTCTAACTGTTGCTTCCTGACCTGCATATAGGTTTCTCAAGAGGCAGGTCAGGTGGTCTGGTATTCCCATCTCTTTCAGAATTTTCCACAGTTTATTGTGATCCACACAGTCAAAGGATTTGGCATAGTCAATAAAGCAGAAATAGATGTTTTTCTGGAACTCTCTTGCTTTTTTGATGATCCAGCAGATGTTGGCAATTTGATCTCTGGTTCCTCTGCCTTTTCTAAAACCAGCTTGAACATCTGGAAGTTCACGGTTCACGTATTGCTGCTGAAGCCTGGCTTGGAGAATTTTGAGCATTACTTTACTAGCGTGTGAGATGAGTGCAAATGTGCAGTAGTTTTATTATTCTTTGGCATTGCCTTTCTTTGGAATTGGAATGAAAACTGACCTTTTCCAGTCCTGTGGCCACTGCTGAGTTTTCCAAATTTGCTGGCATATTGAGTGCAACACTTTCACAGCATCATCTTTCAGGATTTGAAACAGTTCAACTGGAATTCCATCACCTCCACTAGCTTTGTTCCTAGTGATGCTTTCTAAGGCCCACTTGACTTCACATTCCAGGATGTCTGGCTCTACATGAGTGATCACACCATCGTGATTACCTGGCTTGTGAAGATCTTTTTTGTACAGTTCTTCCGTGTATTCTTGCCACCTCTTCTTAATATCTTCTGCTTCTGTTAGGTCCATACCATTTCTGTCCTTTATCGAGCCCGTCTCTGCATGAAATGTACCCTTGGTATCTCTAAAATTCTTGAAGAGATCTCTAGTCTTTCCCATTCTGTTCTTTTCCTCTATTTCTTTGCATTGATTGCTGAAGAAGGCTTTCTTATCTCTTCTTGCTATTCTTTGGAACTTTGCATTCAGATGCTTATTATCTTTCCTTTTCTCCTTGGCTTTTCGCTTCTCTTCTTTTCACAGCTATTTGTAAGGCCTCCCCAGACAGCCATTTTGCTTTTTTGCATTTCTTTTCCATGAGGATGATTTTGATCCCTGTCTCCTGTACAATGTCATGAACCTCAGTCCATAGTTCATCAGGCACTCTATCTATCAGACCTAGGCCCTTAAATCTATTTCTCACTTCCACTGTATAATCATAAGGGATTTGATTTAGGTCATACCTGAATGGTTTAGTGGTTTTCCATACTTTCTTCAATTTAATTCTGAATTTGGCAATAAGGAGTTCATGATCTGAGCCACAGTCAGCTCCCGGTCTTGTTTTTGCTGACCGTATAGAGCTTCTCCATCTTTGGCTGCAAAGAATATAATCAATCTAATTTCAGTGTTGACCGTCTGGTGATGTCCATGTGTAGAGTCTTCTCTTGTGTTGTTGGAAGAGGGTGTTTGCTATGACCAGTGCATTCTCTTGGCAAAACTCTATTAGTCTTTGCCCTGCTTCATTCTGCATTCCAAGGCCAAATTTGCCTGTTACTCTAGGTGTTTCTTGACTTCCTAATTTTGCATTCCAGTCCCCTATAATGAAAAGGACATCTTTTTGGGGTGTTAGTTCTAAAAGGTCTTGTAGGTCTTCATAGAACTGTTCAACTTCAGTTTCTTCAGGGTTCCTGGTTGGGGCATAGACTTAGATTACTGTGATATTGAATGGTTTGCCTTGGAGACGAACAGAGATCATTCTGTCGTTTTTGAGATTGCATTCAAGTACTGCATTTTGGACTCTTTTGGTGACCTTGATGGCTACTCCATTCTTCTAAGTGATTCCTGCTGACAGTAGTAGATATAATGGTCATTTGAGTTAAATTCATCCATTCCAGTCCATTTTAGTTCGCTGATTCCTAGAATGTCGATGTTCATTCTTGCCATCTCCTGTTTGACCACTTCCAATTTGCCTTGATTCATGGACCTAACATTCCAGGTTCCTATGCAGTATTGCTCTTTACAGCATCGGACCTTGCTTCTGTCACCAGTCACCTCCACAACTGGGTATTGTTTTTGCTCTCTGACAGAATGTGGTCCACTGGAGAAGGGAATGGCACCACTTCAATATTCTTGCCTTGAGAACCCCATGAACAGTATGAAAAGGCAAAATGATAGGATACTGAAATTGGAACTCCCCAGGTCAGTAGGTGCCCAATATGCTCCTGGAGATTAGTGGAGAAATAACTCCAGAAAGAATTTTAGCCTTACATGTAGATAAATACAGAAAAAAGCAGCTAGAAATTTGGTATGTTGGGGTTTAGAGGTTTTCTTTTGATTTTGAACTTGATCCCACATGTGTATCTTTGAACAAAGTAAAAAAGCCAAAATAAATTGAGACAAATGAATAAAATATATTTCCTTCTTCTTTTCTATGAATAAAATTTCTGACCTAGGGACCACAGTTTTAGTTATTGGTTCTATGATAATCTTTACCTGTTTCCATCAGTTACTCTATTCAGTAATTGATAAACATTTCATAAGAAAAAACAATTAACAGAAAACTGTTGGAAAATAGCTTTGCTGATATTTATTTTTTAATATAATTTATTTATTTTGCATTTTGTATCTTGTCAGTCATCTATTTTAAATTTCCAAGGTTTTCATATGGTTCCTCTTCCATCTCTTTCCCTTTTTTTCTTTTCTCTTCTTTTTCCTCTCTTTCCCTTCTCTTTTTTTTTTCATTTCCTTCTCTTTCCTAAACTAGTCAATGATAATGCCATTGAATGAGACAGAGTAAGGCAGTCATCTTTGCATAGGTGGAGAGTCAGAGCCCAAGCAGGGTCAGTAAGGCATCTATTTACACAAAGGTGAGGGCAGTCTGGCATCAAGCATCTGAGTCCCATGAGCAGGAAAGAAGATCCATCTTAGGGTAGCAATGTCCGCATAGAATCAGGAGAGCATCCACATAAGAGAAGGGGCTAAAAGATCAGTTACAAGCAGGAGGACTGATCAAACAACTGAAAATATTAAGGAAAATGAGAGTAGGTTTCCCAGTTTTTGAAAGGGGTCTACAAATTAGGAAAGGGAGATAACTAGAATGAATCCTGTGGTGTTGCATTATAATGGAAGTATGTGTTCTGGTTATCTATTAATGCATCACAAATTACCCCCAAATGCAGTGATGTAACACATTACAGTCATGTTATTTCTCATGATTTTTTTTGCATCAAGAACTTGAAAAGAGCACATGTGGACAATTTATATCCTGACGCTCAGGTGCAAAGACTTGAAAGCTGGGGACAACTTGGCAGCTTGGAGCTAGAATCATCCAGAGGCTAGAGTTTGATGCTTGCTGTTAGCTGGGGTCTCCACTGGGGCTATAAGCTACAGCATGTACACCTGTCCTTTCCTTGTATCTGTATGGTTTTTCACAGGATGCTGACTGGATTCCAAGAGCAAGTATCCTAACAAGACCGGAGAGAAGTTGTGTAATCTTTTAAGTCTCCAGACCTCATTTTGTTATGGTCTTAAGTATTAATCAGCTTGGGATGCTATAACACAATGCCAAAGATGGGGTGGCTTAAATGACAGAGATTTATTTTCTCACAGCTTTGGAGGCTGGAAGACCAAGATCAAGGTGCCAGCATGGTTGGGATCTGCCTTCTTACTATATGAAAGAGTGAGCAAGACAGAGTACCTCTCTGGTATCTTTCCAGATAAGATCACAGACTCCATCATGAGGCCTCACCCTCATGACCTCATTTAAACCTAACTCTTAAAAGCCCCATTTTAAATACTATACCATGACAGGTTAGGGCTTCAGCATATGATTTTGTGGGAACACATTTCAGTCCATAGCAACCACCAGTTCAAGGAAGGAGACAAGCATGGCTCTCACTTCTGGATGGGAGAAGCATTAATGTTATACTGTAAAAAAGATTATATGGATCATATGGGATGGGAGATTTTGTTATAGCTAGCTTGGAAAATACAATTTCCCACATTATATATGCTTGCATACACACTTAATGGGCTTCGCTGGGCTTCGCTGGTAGCTCAACTAGTAAACAATCCACCTTCAATACAGGAGACCCTGGTTCAATTCCTGGGGTGGGAAGATCTCCCGGAGAAGGGACAGGCTACCCACTCCAGGGTTCTTGGGCTTCCCTCATGGCTTAGACGGTAAATAATTTGCCTGCAATGCAGAGACCTGGGTTCAATCCCTGGGTTGGGAATATCCCCTGGAGGAGGGCATGGCAACCCACTCCATTATTCTTGCTTGGAGAATCCCCATGGACAGAGGAGCCTGGGGTCACATGGGGTCCATGGGGTCAGAAAGAGTTGGATACAATTGAACAACTAAGCAGAGCGCAGCACAGCACTTTATGCGTATATACACACATACACGTGTGTATGTTTGTGTGCACATTCCCTAACTGTGTCCAGTGAGAGGGCACAAGAGCAGCAACGGCACTCAACTCCAACAGCAGTGAGCAAACCTGGTGCCCAGATCTTGATTTGGGCACATGCCACTCTTCATTAGAAGGAACCAGGGCTCCTTTGAGAGATGGCTGATTCAAGAACTAGGGGAAAAGCAAGATGATTTTAGAACCACTTGTGCCAGAAAATAAAGAATAATGAGAGGTGGCAAAAGGATACAGTGGAAAGCTTATAGGGGCTCTATTGGCCAACTCAGGAACTATCTGAGCATCAAAATAAGGAAAGTAACTGCTTATAATCCATTGAATTATGTAAATAAAACCATTAGTGAGGAAACCATATACACACTTTCAAATTACCCCCCTATGCAAATATTTATTATTTACAAAAGTAGGAAAGGAACTTCACAGTCAGGAATCCTGGATGACACTATCCTCGTCAAGTGATCAAACTGAACATCATCATTGATGGGACAAACTAAAATTGCACATCACCTGACCGAATGCAGTGAGAAAAGCACAGCCCTCCTCTGCGATGTCCTGCAGAAGATGCATGACTTGAAACAAGCCATGAGGAAGCATCAGACACCAAATTGAGGAACAGTGACAAAATATCTGGCCTGTAATCTTTAATAATGCCAACTCATTGACGTAAAAGACTGAAGAACTATTCCAGACTGGAAATGACTGAAAGGACTAAATGAAACATGTGATTCTGAACTGGATGTGTTTGCTGTAAAAAGCATCATCAAGACCACGAGAAAACTCAAATAAAGTCTAAAAATTACATGACATTAATGTATCAATGTTGATTTTCTGATTTCAAAATTGTAATATGGCTATTTGGGAGAATATCCTTGTTTTAGAAGACACACTGTAAATAATTCAGGGAAAGGGTATATCGGATCAGCAGTGTACTGTCAAGTGGTTCAAGAGGAAAAGAGGTTTTTTTGTTCTATACTTGTGTTTTTTGGTAAGGGATTATTTCAAATTGCATATTTTTAAATTATACAAAGCCTAGTAAACATTCAAGTTGCTTAGCGTGGAATTCATGAAATTTCCAATTTTGTATCTTACCTTGCATCTTACCACTTCCCTGGCAATAACCACATGTTTTAGCTGCAGAGCTGGTTAAGCCTTCACTCATCTTTTTCTAGGAAGACCTGTTTCTTGTCTCCTGGAAAGTCTTTTCCTATTCTTTACGACCCCTTGAGATGCTCACTTTCCTGTGGAACCTTTACAATTCTCCTGAACATATTTACTCAAGCCCTCTGTCTCCACCACTTTTGTACATTACTCTGTGTGTACTGTGGGGATTAGAGGGAAATTTTTAAATGAAGATTTAGCATTAAGCTTGGAATTTTATAAATGATTAGAAGGTGGAAATGATTATTTTCACTATCCTTAAAATTTTGGTGCTTTATATTCTCTGATTGTAAACTATCACTGTGTTATACTTTGCTATAATTATTTAATATAATTATAACCTTGTTATAATTATTTAATATACTAGAATAAATATTTAAATGTGTGTAGCAAAAAAATCCTACTTCTGAAAAAATCCAGTGGTTGTTAATCTATAATTTTTTTTTTTTATGATTGCAGGTTTTATTTTCAACTTGGTTATTTTCCAAGTAAGTTGTGTACTGAGAATAGAGAATTGGACATTTTGCACATATAAAGTACCTTCTTTGGTTTTGACAAGATGAGAGGTATATTGTGCTTAGTTCTTACACTCATTTTCTTACTTTTCAGACAAAAGATTTTCTGCTGCTAATCTGTCAGTCTTAAATCTCCTGGGATATACTTTCTTCACCCTTCCTCTCTCTTGTTTTCTGAGTAAATAATTATATTATATTTTCCAGCTAATGCATACGTTGCTCTAAATCAAAGCTCTCTAAAAGAAAAATTTACATGGGAGTGAATCGCATAGTAAATATTAATGGTGTTTTGAAATAATAAACAGCAGCTACAATGGCTTTAAGCCAAGTCAAGGCAAAGAAATAAAGTAGAGGTTACTGAGTTCAGGATGATGTTATTATTCACATTACTTCTCTTAGAGTTAGAAAATTCTTGAGGAATAACAATAAAATCCCCCAAACTGGAGACACAAAAGAATTAGAAGAGTAAACTCAAGACATCACACTTCTAACTTTAAAGTCAAGGAGAGAGAGAAACCTAAGCATGTAGATCCAGTCCAAGTCTTGTCTGCTTTCCTTTAACCCCCGATATTACACGTAACTTTCTGTGATGTTGATAGGCCACATTCCTCACATAAATTGCTGAAGGAGTTTCTACACAGCATCTCTCCTTCAGTATTCACTCCAAACAAGTCAGCAATCACTATTCACTCTCTTGAGCTTGAAGAATTTTCTTTTTATGTGCTTTGAAAAGTGTTATATGAAATTTGAAATTTCCAGGATGTTGTTTATATTCAAGGACAGATTTAAACAATGAGGAGACATCAGGCTCAGAAGAGTCTTTGAAAACAAAGACAACCTATATCTTATATGAAGGAAAAAAAGTATTATTTGGAAAATGCTGTGAGTGGATAAATGACAGAACACACATACACCCGTCTAGTCACTGCTAAGTCCCTTTCCTCATGCTCTGTGCCTGTATTGCTGGCTCTTTAACTGGACTCAAGAGCTGCACTTTGCACTGTGGATTTCAGAGGGCACCTAACAAGCCACCCATATTTTGGAAGCAGTGAGCAGGAGGATTAATGAGTTGTTTGGCCCCCTTCCTTTGAATGAGTATTTATTGATTCTGACAGAGGCGTAGGCAAGTGGATGATAGAGAGCAGAGTTGCATACCTCATCTGGCTCTCTGCCTTAATTTGTTTGTTAAAATGAATTAAGACTGATGGCAAATGAAAATGGCAGGGAAGACAGGACACAGAAAACTATAACGGTCACAGAAAGACAGAGTATCAGCTAAAAAAAATCCAGTTCTTAGCTCGATGCTATTTTTATAATCTAGGATTTTAGACACAGATAAGCTATTTTAATATCATGCATATGAATACATTCACAAAGTTATATGTAGTTTACAGCCTTGAAAACAAGATCCTCCTAACTTGCAGCACTGTATGCTCAATTTCATGTATCTAGGTCTGAAAAAAAATCATATTGTGTTCTTTTAGTTGCATATATCATCACCAATAAAAGAGATTTCTGGGGTTCTACTGCAATGGCACCTTTGTTAAAGATGCATAAAGTCAGTGGAATAGACCTTATTTCTCTACAGCAGGCGAGGCTCTAGGAGTCCAGCAGTGATAAATATTTATCACTTAAAATGAGGCATAAGTGACTCAAAAGGGAAGATACAATAATTAATCTGCATGTGGAGGGGTGTTTGCTCCTTTGCTTGCTTTTTTGGTGGGATTCATTTTGGTTTTGCTAAGGCATGCTTTGGACCAGATGAAAATCAAAGTTAAGAATGTGTACCCTCTCATTCTATGTGGGCTTTAGCTTCCCTAGTTTGAGAGTGAAAACCTGTCATTGAAGTTTACTGTCAGCTCAGTCTCTGTGCAGCTCTAGTCTCCTGTTGGTTTCCTAGGGCAGTGGTAACAAAGTACCACAAAGGAGGCGGCTTAAAATAACTGAAAGTTATTGTCCTGTAGTTCTGGAAGCTAGAAGTCTGAAATCAAAGTGCCATCAGGGCCATCGTTTCCCTGAAATCTGTAGGGGAGGATCCATCCTTGCTTCTTCCGACTATTGATATTCGCCAGTGGGCCATGGAATTCCTTGGCTTGTTAGACACATCACTCCCACCTCTCCCTCTGTTGTCACAAGGCCACTTTTCTGCAAAGACTGCTTCCAAGTCAGTTCACTTTCTGATTTACTAAGGGGGTTGGACTTCTGCAGGCTTCCTTGGTGGCTCAGATGGCAAAGAATCTGCCTATAATGCAGGGGACCCAGGTTCAGTCCCTAGGTCAGGAAGATCCCCTGGAGAAGGGAATGGCTGCCAACTCCAGTATTCTTGCCTAGAGAATTCCATGGACAGAGGAGCTGGGTAGGCTACAGTCCACCGGGTCACAAAGAGCAGACACAATTAAGCAACTAACACGTTGACTTTCATTTCAGGATTTTTGCATATCTGTGAAGGAACCAGTTTAACCCATACAATTCTCAATTATTTTTCTCCTAAACCTGATATATTTTGGATCATACATATAGATGAAAAGCACATTTCAGTAAAAAAAAAAAGAAAAAAATTGTGAGAATACCTGAACCTTGTTTGAATTTTACCACCTTTCTTACCTTCTCAATCTAATTACAGCATTCTTGCTTCCCTGGTGGCTCAAAGGTTAAAGCGTCTGTCTCCAATGCGGGAGACCCAGGTTCAGTCCCTGGGTCGGGAAGATCCCCTGGAGAAGGAAATGGCAACCCACTGCAGTATTCTTGCGTGGAGAATCCCATGGACGGAGAAGCCTAGTAGGTTACAGTCCACGGGGTCGCAAAGAGTCGGACACGACTGAGCGACTTCACCTCTCACTTTGTTATAGTTTTGAAACTGTAGCATATTTGAAGAACAGTTTCCTGTTCATAGTTTATGATTTGTTTGATGAAATTTTTAAAATAACCTGTGATTTTTTAAACATTATATGTTAATTATACATTCATGCTTAGTTGCTCAGTTACGTCTGACTCTTTGTGACCCTTTGAACTGTAGACCACGAGGCTCCTCTGTCCGTGGAATTTTCCGGACAAAAATACCAGAGCGGGTTGCCATATCCTACTCCAGGGGATCTTCTCAACCCAGGATTCAAACCCATGTTTCCTGTGTCTCCTGCATTGCAGACAGATTCTTCATGCACTGAACCATCAGGGAAGCCCATCTCTCTGTCAATTACACTTCAGTGAAAAAACAAAACCAAATAAGCATGCAGACTTGATTCTATGCTGCATAAATGAGATAAAGACATAAAGGTTGGATATAAAAGGCTGTAAATAGATATAACATTAGCCAAAAGTAAGCTAGTAGTTATTTAATGTCATACAAAGTAGATTTTTTAATTTTATTTTTTAAATTTATTTTAAATGTTTATTTAGATCAGGTTACTAATGAATTAGCATAGGCCTCATAATCTCTAATTCTGTCTGTCATTTAGATTCTCTTTAGATGGGCCTTCATCTCTGGTTATAAATGAAATGCCTACTACATGCCAGGCTCTGAGCAAGAAGCTTTTCATACAATTCTCCCAGAAGTCCCATTATATTGGCATTTTCTATCCATCTTACATATAAGTGAATGAAGCAATTGTAGTTACATGAGGACAACTGCTTCTTATAACATGTTAAATACAGAAAACCCACCCTTTTGAATTCTCCTTGAAGCTAAATAACTGGCTTTCTTAATTTTTCCTCAGTGACTAGACTGGCTGTTTGGCATTATGTACAGACTGACTAATTACTGTTCTATGCTTGGGCTGTGCTTATCATAAAGGGAAAAATTCATCCTTAGTTTGTCTTCTGGAAGATTATTTCTCTCCTAGTCTTTTGGAAGATTAATACATTATGTTTCTGCTTTTTTTAATTAAAAGGGATATTATTTTATTTTACTTAGTTTTAGAGCCCACACTTAGCATTTGAAACCATCTACAATAAACCATTATAATAATGACAACGCATGTGTTTATCTGTTATAACCAAAACTGAGTTCAAGCTATACAAACCTTGAATTTTAGAATTAGTATGACAACCTGGTATTTTTAAGACAATTTCCCTATGGCTGATCCATTTACAGGAACCTGAGGAAATAATTTGTTTTAATGGAAAGAGTTAGCTTTTATCTACTGTACCATCCTCTTTGTTCTCCCCTTGTTCCTATTATTTCCATCCATGAATTATCTTTACACAGCAGCAAGGGACGGTTCTGTTGATCTCTACCTGACGTCCATTACACATTAAGTGAGATTCAGCCTCCTCATTGTGGTTCATAAGAAGCTGCCTCGTCTTGATTCAGTTCTTTTGCCCTGCTGTCCAGCACATGCCTTACTGCCACACCAGCTACTTTGTAGTTCTCAATAGCCCCTCAACAAGAGCAAGTTCCTTCCCTTCCTGGGTCCTCCGCTCATGTTATTCCCTCTCCTCTTCAAGGGCTATTCCTTCTGTTTACTGGCCTCAGCTCAAGTTTGGAGGGATGCCTTCCTTGATTACTCTTTTAATATAGATTCCAACCATGTCATTCTCTAACCTTCTGCACTATTTCCTTAAGAAGACTTTACACCTTTTATTATTTATTCATTTACCTGTTCTTATCAGTTCCCCCTTTAGACTGTAAGCCCTGTGAATACAGAGAATATATCTGTTTTGTTGACCACAATATACCCAGGTTCCTTCTCATTGCCTATATATATAAAAGATGTTTATTGACTATTTGTTGGAAAAATTAATAAGCACTTAACACTTGGTTTCCTTGTGAACTCCTGGTGGATTTTTAATACACTTCTGTTGTTGTCAGTCTGCTTACTAGCATGTGACAGAAGTCAGGGAACTAGCAAGATATTGAATGTTCTGCTTTTGTTTTTTGTTATGTGGCTAAGGAACAACATTAAGATTTTAGGAGTTCTATAGTTGACTGATAGCTCTTTTAAAAGCAATACTTGACCATAGCCCTCCTTCATTATATTCTAAGAGTAACAAAAATCATCATTCTTCTGCATTTTACATGAGGTAATGGAGAATATAAAAAACAAAACTACACTTAATAGTAAATTCCAAAGCACATTTTTTTTAAAGATAACTCTTAAGGTGAAAAAAAAAGTGTAGCTATAAAAATTATTTATACCTTTCATAGGTTGTTGCGGAATTTTAATGTTGATATAAGTACTACAAATAATGACTCAATTATATATATGAAATGTTTGAATTGATGTCTATTACAATCAGAGTATCAAATGGCATTTATTTAAACTATGAATGTGATGGATTATTCTTTTAAAAAATCCCCCATGTTTATTGTTGGCTATTTTTTGTATCTCTTCAGGACGCAGCCCATGACATATGTAAACATTTCCTACTTGTTAAATAAGTGAGTGGTCATTGAATGTATGCTATTAAGTTGAGACTTAAAGTATACATAGTGGTTGTGTGACCTTTCCTGAACCTGACTTCACCCTGTCTGACAGTATAATGCCGAGGAACAGATACTTTGGGAATGTTTTCCAGCTTTGCAATGTAAATGCCTCTTAGCCATCTTTTTCTATAATGTGTAAATATTGTTTATCTCACTGGGAATTCACTGGGAATTCTACTTGAGACTTAAAGTATACATAGTGGTTGTGTGACCTTTCCTGAACCTGACTTCACCCTGTCTGACAGTATAATGCCAAGGAACAGATACTTTGGGAATGTTTTCCAGCTTTGCAATGTAAATGCCTCTTAGCCATCTTTTTCTATAATGTGTAAATATTGTTTATCTCACTGGGAATTCTCGCTGGTTATTGAAATTAATTATCATGCTTTCGGATAAACCAGATGACTGTTTGTTATCTCTTTCAAATCCTTAATCAAGTAACTCTAAATAGCTTTTCTGTATTTGGACAAGGTTCTCTAGAAACTGTCATGATATGCAAAATGTAAATGAGTTAAATAATAGCTAATAAAATACAAAAATGTATGCTTGATATATTCCACAGATTTAAAAATCTTCAATGGCAACTAGAAAATAATAATAACAAGTCTTATGGGGAGTTACTGGTAAATGTTATGCTTTGGCATTATCTTGCTACATTGAGATAGGCAATGGTATCTTTTGTCCAATTACAGTGTATGTTTTTTCCTTAATTTTACCTGCAGGGGTCACTGGTGTCACAGGGCAATCTCTCTCTCTGTTTAGGTTTTGATGGATAATTACCTGCTGACAGGTAATGTGTTAGAGGAATAAGTTAATATATTCTTACCATTTACTATTCAGTAAGGAATTCATTAACATAAAGATTATGACCTAGAATATACCCTTGGGAAACTTTCATGTTGATATGCTTTTATTTGGAAGGTGAGTCACTATGTTTGCTAGTGGAAAATAGTTGACAGAAACTAAATTTTTAACTTACTTCTTATTGGATATGACTGTGGGGTTCAGTCAAATGACAATGAAACAAGAAAAAAATAAGTGAGTCATTCATTTACATTGTATAAAGCAGATATATCCTTGAATATCATAAGAGGTATGATTGTCAAGAAAACATTATGTAAACCTAGTTAATAGAACTTACTTTACACATTTTATTGGATATGTTAGTGAATTCTAAATAGTACCCTTCATTCATTCAGGTGGTTAATATATTAGAGGCCACAAGAGATGTCTTCTATGAATTATTTAGTTGAGATGGTGACAATTAACATTTGCATTTCACAATCTAACACAAATTCAAGTTTTTTATTCATATAATTCTTATAATATATGGCATTTGCCTAAGTACCAAGTGTTGATTTTTAAATAATAAGTTTCTATTGATAATTGGTGAAAATGGCTCAATTAGAGTTTGATTGACTTTGCTTCTTCTCTTTGAACAAATATTAAGACATGAGCATTAGAGACAAACTGGACTGAATTCAATTTTCTTCCTTTTCTAGAACAACAACAAATGGTGTCAGCAGAGACACCTTAAATGTTGAAAGTCCATGCAACTCTTGACTAGGGAGTTGTGTCATTTACAGCCACTTCTGCCTCAGCTGTGATGGTCAGAAAAAAATACAGGGAGCATATTGCTGCTCTTTCTGTGGGGAAAAGTAATAAAAGTAACCAGAATAAAGAATGGTTAGTGATGATCCACTAAAGTTTAGATTGGCAATACTATCAGTTCAGAGAGTTTTTATGAAACATTTTAATGAACCTGATTTTGTTTTCTTCAAAGCCCAAATTGACAATGAGATCATTCTAAATCTTTCAGATAATTGTGTAACTGTATGATGGTTAAGAGTGGGTCCATTAGGTTTTTGCAAAATTAAAATAGGATATTAAGAGTTAATATTTTAATTCCTTGGAAGTTTCTTCACAACCTTTCTCTGTTTCACAGTGAAAAGCAAACATTATCCTGAGGTTGATATGCATTGATTCTGAAAAAGTATAAATGTATTTGTACTAGAACTGCAAATGTTTGACAGAAATTGGAAAGTGACTCTTGAAGAAACTCTCAGCAGAAGAACCATAATTAGTTTTAAGATTTGCTTCTTGTGGCTTTTCAGACCAACAGGACTTTGTTTGCTGTAGCATCTTAAAGTATCTAGGGGACATTCACACTTCAACTATCAAGGAATACTATGTTTTACTCTAGTCCAAAGAGCAATGCGACTATATATGGTCAATGTAAAAATCACAACAAAAGTTCCCAAATAGAAGCCATTTAACTTGAGGTCAGTTCTCCTTACTTGGAATAGATAAAATATTTAGACTTTTCAGAATCTTAAAAGTAAACTTTGTGTGATTGTTTCTTACTCTGTGGATTTGTATATTTATTTTGAGGGAAAAAAATCCTCTTCCACTCTTTTTTGTGGTACCTCTCCCAGTTTTGAAGATGAGATATAAAAATACATACGACAGAAATAATGGCAAATTTTTAGTTTACATAAGCAGTGATAGTAAAATAAATTAACCTTTTGATTTCACATACAGAATTTGTTCTAAAAGCTTAATTTGGTAAATTTTTTGACTACTGGTAAAGGAATATAATCAAAACATAGAATATCATATTGCCGTTAATCAACTAATCAAATCAATCAAATAAAATTTATTTGTGCTTATATCATATGCTAATGTGTTCATATATAGGAGTATAAAATATGGTCTTTAATGAACTTTAATTGAGAAGAAATGAAAATAAGGTAATAATAATATAGGGTTATGTGCTAAATGGATAGAAATATTAAATAAAATCAGTATTTACTTAGAGAGGGAAGATATTCATATTTGTGACCACTATCATGAACCCTGATAACTCTGCAGATAAAAGAATCCACCTGTAATGCAGGAGACCGTGGTTCATGAGTCAGGAAGATCTCCTGCAGAAGGGGTAGGCTACCCACTCCAGTATTCTTGGGCTTCTGTGGTGGCTCAGATGGTAAAGAATACACCTGCAATGTGGGATACCTGGGTTCGATCCTTGGATTGGGAAGACCCTCTGGAGGAGGACATGGCAATCCACTCCAGTATTTTTGCCTGGAGAATCCCCATGGTCAGAGGAGCCTGGCAGGCCCCAGTCCATGGGGTTGCAAAGAGTTGGACATAACCTAGCGACTAAGCACAGCACACATCATGAACAAAAATTACATGTGAAAGTATTCAGGCACAAAGTCAAGCATAGGGAGTCCATGACTTCTAGAAGCTAATGATCGTATATTTATCAATTTTTACTCCCTAATTCTGTAGGTGAGAAACTGAGGACCAAAATAGTCCAGCACACACACAAAATTAATCAAATTTTAGTTAGAATTATGAAGGTGGAATAAAATGGTGGCAGCAAGCCTGAATTAGTTTTCATGTTTATATTAGTAACCCTGCCCTCTCTTTATCTACTCGGTGTCTTGTTACTAAAATGTGTTCCAGAAATGCCTTTGAACTGCCACTGCTTTGTTTAAAGACCTCTTCAGGGCTCCAGGAGACATGAACTTAAGGCCTGCTTTCCTGCCTTTTCACTCACTGCTCTCCTCTCCCTTAAAGTAAATATGAGTTAAGCTATTCTCCAAACACATTCTGAACATTTCTAAAACACTGTGCCTTTGTGCACAGGGTCCTCTCATCCTGTAAGCCTTCCCTCTTGTGTCTTCAACTGTAAGTATAACCATCCTATGTTCTGATCAGAAACCACCTCTGGGGTCTTCCTTAATCTCATCCAGTTGAAATTAATCTCCCCTATACTTAGCCTATTATACTGCTGGGTTTATATCTGTTGCTCCCAGAAAACTGAAAGTTCATTGAAGACTAAGACTTTCAATCTGGCATGTTTGTATCATCTACAGTACACTGAATAACTTTCATATAGCCACAGAGAAGTAGCAATGACAGAGAAGTTCATTATTAATAACAATAAACATAATTAAAATAGTTAACATTTATCCAGGCTTCCCAGGTGGCTCAGTGGCAAAGAATCTGCCTGCCAAGCAGGAGATGCAGGTTCAATCCCTGAATCAGGGAGATCCCCTGGAGTAGGAAATGGCAACCCACTTCAATATTGTTACCTTTAATATCCCATGAACAGTGGAGCCTGGTGGGCTACAGTAGTACATGGGGTCACAAAGAGTCTAACATGACTGAGCGACTAAACAACAGCAATCCAGGCACTTACCCAGGGGGGCCAGGAACTAACCGCAGTGTTGTAGATGAAGCCAGAATGTGAAGCCAGGCTGTTGACTCCAGGATCCTCGTTTTTAACAGTGCGGGCTCTGGAGCTGGCTGCTCTGAATTGAATCCTGATAGTACCACTTAATAGCTGAGTGATCTCTCTGTGCCTCAGGGCTCTATCTATAAAATGAAAATATTAATAGTGCCTAACACATGTATTTTTAATAGATTAAACTAGATAATTCATGTTAAATATTTAGAGTAGTGCTAAGCACATAGCAGTGCTGATTAGAAGTTAACCCTGTATATTATAGTTTGTTCTAATTACTTGTTGAGTTAAATTAATTCAACCCTCTTGGGTAAAACACTTCTTACTTTCTCACTTCCTATCAAAATCCTATTCTAGCTTTAAGAACTTGCTAATGAGCCAGCTTCTCTGTGAAATCATTCCCAATGCCCCCCGGATTATCATTTTCACGGAATTGTGTACTTGTAAACTTACATAGCAATTAACTAACATCTATTACTTTAGGAAATAGTTATGGTCAGTTATAGTTGCAATAATGTGAGAAATAGCTATAGAATTACTAACTTTTTCTCATAATAAAACATATGGTTGTCTAAACTTTTGTGTTTTGAACTCAATCTTTCTACTGACTTTACCTAAATTATTCTAAAAACTATCCTTCTGGTAAGAAGGATACTTTGAAAGACCTGAGTGGGAATATACTCAGGAATATTCTCAGGGAATCTATTTGGTCACATCTACAGTAGAATTTTAATTTATAAGTTGGAAGGAAAAAATTCTCTGAAGGTCCTCAGGTAGCACTGACATATGGAAGATGAAGTATTTACTCAATATTCTAGTAAAATCCCAACTTAATGCAATTTTTTCCTATACAAGAATTGTTTTGTTATCTGAGGAACCATACTCAATTTTCTAGGTAATATTACAGCATGTTTTTGATGAGGTAATCCATAAAAATGTATTTTCCTGTAATGAAAAATAAATATATACCAGGCCTTCTCTGAATAAGATGCAAGCAATTTTATAATTGTCAGGACTGGATAACTTGTTAACTCGGCTGTACTCCACGGTGTGGTTCAGTAGAGTGGCATAAATATCCAACAGTGAGATTGCAATGAAGTATTTTGATGTGGTTCAATTTGGTCATGACTTTTGAAACTAAAACGTGAGAGTAGTCTAAATCAGTCTTTGGCTAATATGGTTTTAGCCACTGAAATAATTTTTTAATCTCTTTTCTCTAGTCATTTAATAAGAATAATCTATATAATATTAGGTGATATTTCATATTTCAGTGAGATTATACTTTAGTGGAACCATAGCAAACACTAATCTGCCTTGACCTAGTCCTTAAATTTACATGTATATACATTGTCATGTCTGAGGCCATCTTGATATGTAATATACTCAAAGGTGCAAAGATAGAAATAAAAAGGAGGAGAGTGGGATGTAATATGAAAGTGGCAAAGATAAAGCCTAAAAATCCAAAAGTTGAATTTTCTCTCTCAGGTTTCTCAATGACATTGTATTCTCTTGCACAACACATGTTCAATTTCCCTGCTACAAGAAGGAGGAATATGAGAAAAACTAGTATCAACTAATTCAAACACATGAACTTGAATTTCAGGACAAATGGTGTGTGATTGCACCAGTAATTTGGCCATGTACCTTTCAAACCCTAGAGAATACTTAGGTCATAGTGAAACCAGTATTTTATCAAATGTCTAAGACCCTCTAGTAATAGATCATTTCCTTCCCTTTCAAACATGAGCATTTTTAAATATAAGCTCTACACATTTTGAAGTCCACAAAAGGATATATAATGGTGTGATTTATGGATCCATCATAAATATTCAAGAAATTAACTTCGCATAACAGTTCAGTTCAGTTCAGTTACTCAGTGATATCTGACTCTAGGCAACCCCATGGACTGCAGCACACCAGGCCTCTCTGTCTATCACCAACTCCTGGAGCTAGTTCAAACTCATGGCCATCAAATTGGTGATGCCATCCAACCATCTCATACTCGGTCATCCCCTTCTCCTCTTGCCTTCAATCTTCCCCAACATCAGGATCTTTTCCAATGAGTCAGTTCTTTGCATCAGGTGGCCAAAGTATTGGGATTTCAGCTTCAGCATCAGTCCTTCCAATGAATGTTCAGGACTTATTTCCTTTAGGACTGACTGGTTTGATCTCCTTGCATCATTGCAGTCCAAAGGACTCTTGAGAATCTTCTCCAACACCACAGTTCAAAAGCATCAATTCTTCGTTGCTCAGTTTTCCTTATAGTCCAACTCTCACATCCATACATGACTACTGGCAAAACCATAGCTTTAACTAGATGGACCTTTGTCAGCAAAGTAATTTCTCTGCTTTTAAATATGCTGTCTAGGGTGGTTATAGTTTTTCTTCCAAGGAGCAAGTGTCTTAATTTCATGGCTGCAGTCACCATCTGCAGTGATTTTAGAGTCCCCCGAAATAAAGTCTGTCACAATTTCCATTGTTTCCCATCTATTGGCCATGAAGTGATGGGACCGGATGCCATGATCTAGTATTCCCATCTCTTGAAGAATTTTCCACAGTTTGTTGTGATCTACACAGTCAAAGACTTTGGTTTAATCAATAAAGCAGATATTTTTCTGGAACTCTGTTGCTTTTTCAATGATCCAGTAGACGTTGGCAATTTGATCTCTGGTTTTTCTGCCTTGTCTAAATCCAGCTTGAACATCTGGAAATTCATGGTTCATGTACTGTTGAAGCCTGGCTTGGAGAATTTTGAGCATTACCTTACTAGCATGTGAGATGAGTGCAATTGTGTGGTAGTTTGAACATGCTTTTACAATATTTTCTAATTTGCAATATTGATTTAGTTTCAGGTGTACAGAATTATTTTTTGAAGAAGAATAAATGAAAATGGCTAAGTATGAAAAAGAACAAATTCTGTATATTTAAATAAAAATCATTGTTATTAAAATGAAAAATAACTCCTATTAGACAGAGTAGAAGACACAACTACTGAATTAGAAGGGTAATTCAAGAAATTCATTAAGAATACAGGACAGAGGGAAAAGAAAAATTTTAAATAGAAACTCAAAATAACATGGCAAAGATAAGTCCAAATGTATTACCTAATCAAAATACTATGAATGGCTCAAACTCCTGTGTTAAAAGACAGATTATGGGTTGTATTTTTAAAGTATAACTGCAAGAGATATAAAGTGATGAGGAAAACTGCACTAATCATAAGAAACCCAGTACATCAATATTAATATCTGATGGCATATAATTTAAGGCAATTATTAATAAGAATGCCATGTACAATAATACAGGAAAAAGTCACTAAAAATGGTAAAATTTGCATTTTATTTGCAACTGAAAGCTAAGAGTGTTAAATATTTAAAGCAAAACTAGCACAATTACAAGAAGAAATGGATAATTTCATAGCATTAGGAAAATTGAAATAATGATTGTCAAAGCAGGCTAAATATTAGTTAGAATTAAACTATACTTTTATTGAAGTACAGTTGATTTACAGTGTTGTGTTAGATTCTGCTGTACAGCACAATGAAATAGACAAACATGTGACCTTTCTTTATAGATTCTATTACCATGTAGGTCATTATAGAGTCTTGAGTAGAGTCACCTGTTATATAACAGGTTCTTATTACTTACCTATTTCATATATAGTTGTGTATACCTCAATTCCAATTTCCCAGTGTATTCCTCCCGCCTTACCCCTTGGTAACTGTAGGTTTGTTTTATACATGTGTGACTCTATTTTTGTTTTGTAAATAGGCTTACTTGTACCATTTGTCTGGATTCCACATGTAAGGTATATTGTATGATATTTGTCTTTCTCTGTTTGACTTACTTCACTCGGTATGACAATCTCTAGGTGCATCCATATCATTGCAAATGACATCATTTTGTTCTCTAATGGCTATGTTCCGTTGCGTATATGTACCACACATTCTTTTTTTAAAAATAATTTTTATGTATTTATTTGTGGCTGTGCTGGGTGTTTGTTGTTGCGTAGGCTTTTCTCTAGCTGCAGCAGGCAGGGGCTGCTCTCTGCTTGTGGTGCATGGGCTTCTCACTGTGATGGCTTCTCTGGTTGCAGAACATGAGCTCTAGGGCACGTAGGCTTCAGTAGTTGCAGCACGTGGGCTCAGTAGCTGTGGCTCCTGGACTAGAGCACAGGCTCCGTAGATGTGGCCCATGAGCTTAGTTGCTCTGCAGCACGTGGGATCTTCCCAGAGGGTTCAATCCTGCGTCTCCTGCATTTGGCAGGTGGATTCTTTACTGCTGAGCCACTAGGGAAGCCCCCACATCTTCTTTCATTCCTCTGTTGATAGACATTTAGGTAGCTTCATTGTCCTAGCTATGGTAAATAGAGTTGCAATGAGCATGTATCTTTTCGAATTATGGCTTTCTTCAGATATATGCCCAGGAGTGGAATTACTGGATCAAATAGTAGCTCTGCTTTTATTTTTTTCAGGAACCTCCATACTGTTCTCTATACTGACTGTACCGATTTATATTTCCACCAACAGTGTAGGAGGGTTCCCTTTTCTGTACTCCCTCTCCAGTATTTATTGTTTGTAGATATTTTGTTGCTGACTGGTATAAGGTAATATCTCATTGTTTTTCTGACTTGCATTTCTCTAATAATTAGTGATGCTGAGCATCTTTCGATTGTCTCAGCCATCTGTATGTCTTTTTTGGAAGATGTCTATGCATACATACTGTAGTGTTAGTCACTCAGTCACATCCAACTCTTTGTGACCTCATGGACTGTTGCCTGCAAAGCTCCTCTGTCCCTGGAATTCTCCAGGCTAGAATACTAGACTGGGTTGCCATTTCCTTCTCCAAGGGATCTTCTTGACCCAGGGATCAACCCAGGCCTCCTGCACTGCAGGCAGATTCTTTACTGTCCAAGCCACTAGGAATGCTCAAATATAATGTAGTGCTATGTAAATAGTTGAAGATGGGTGGCAAATTCGAGTTTTGTTTTCTGGAATTTCATGGAATTTTTTTCAATTATTTTCCATCCTTTGGTTGAATCCATGGATATGCAGATACAAAGGGCTGACTGTATTTTCTTCTTTCCAAATATCAAATTTCTAGCAAGTAGAGAATACCATGTACAGTTTTAAATTAAAGTAAGTCACAGGTTTTTTTGGTTGTTGCTTGATTTGCTTTAACCTGTCACGTATATATAGATATCTGTTTAGATCTTCCACCCTTTTTTTTTTATTGGGTTGTTTGCATTTCTGATGTTGAGCTGCATGATCTGTTTGTATATATTGGAGATTAATCCCTTGTCAGTCACTTTCTTTGCAAATATTTTCTCTTTTTGTGGGTTGTCTTTTCATTTTGTTTATGGTTTTCTTTGCTGTGCAAAAGCATTTAATTTTAATTAAATCCTATTTGTTTAGTTTTGTTTTTATTTTCATTACTCTAGGAGATGGGTCAAAAAAGATCTTGTTGCCATATATGTCACAGTGTTCTGTTTTCCTATAAGAGTTTTATAGTGTCCCATCTTGCATTTAGGTCTTTAATCTATTTTGAGTTTATTTTTCTGTATAGTGTCAGAGAATGTTCTGATTTCATTCTTTTGCTGGTAGCTGTCCAATTTACCCAGCACCACTTATTGAAGAGACTATCTTTTCTTTATGGTATATTCTTGCCTCCTCTGCCATAAATTAGTTGACAATAGGTGCATGAGGTATTTTCTAGACTTTGAATATATTTTGAGCAACAGATTTATGAAACATGACCTAATAAATACATAGAGAACTCTACCCAAAAAAGAGTGTGTACATAGACTAATTACACTGACAATGCAGTAGATCACAAAGAAAATATCACTTAAACAATGGCTGTCAACCACGTTCTATGACAGTGGTGTAATGCAATTTGTACCAATTATAAAATATCATAAGAAATTAAATGTCTTGTTAAATAACTAAGGTGTTAAATTACACTGGAAATTATGGGAAACAGGAAATAGAAGGGAATTAAAATGTTTAAATATTGTATATATGTATATACACACACATATATGTTTTTAAGATATAGGTAGTTATCTCAAAATCAACTGAACATGGTTAAAAATATTTGGTTTATATGAACTTTTTTTAAGAGAAAGGATTAAAAATAAATAGGATATGCATTTATCTCAAGAAGACAAGAAAAAGAAAATAGAAGTGAATTAAACATAACACAAACTAGTTGTACTAATGATAGAATTTGGCAAGAGGCATAACATTAAAGGACATATAAAACTCAATAGTGTTTTATGCATTATTGCCATAATAATCAAAATATTAAACTAATAACTAGTAGAACTAGTGAGAAACTTTGGCAAAGTAGTTGAATAAGTGACAAATAAAAATCAAGCATTACAAAATATCAATAATTTCCTCAAGGAAGATATTATAGGGAAAATGGTTCATTCAAAATAATAATAAAAAAATCCATAAGGTATTTATGGAGTGTGGTGGTCAGTCACTCAGTCGTGGTCTGACTCTTTGTGACCCTATGGACTGTAGCCCTCCAGACTTCTCTCTCCATGGGATTTTCTGGACAAGAATACTGGAATGGGTCACCATTTCTTCCTCCAAGATTTAGGAGTATATCTAACAGTAAACATGCAATGTATTTATGGAGAATATTTTGAAATCATAATTGAAGGAACAGAAATGAATAAGAAATATATTATTCTTTTGGATGGAAAAACAATATTTTCATTTAAAAATATTTTTAATGTCAATTCTCCTCAAATTAATGTATGTGCTGTGCTTAGTTGCTCAGTCATGTCCAACTCTTTGTGACCCCATGGACTGTAGTCCACCAGGCTCCTCTGTCCCTGGGGATTCTCCAGGCAAGAATACTGGAGTGGGTTGCCATGCCCTCCTCCAGAGGATCTTCCTAATCCAGGGTTCGAACCCAGGTATCCCACATGGTAGGCGGATTCTTTACCATCTGAGTCACCAGGGAAGCCCAAATTAATATGTACATTCAGTAAAATTCCATTAAAAATTAATCTTTTCATGAAACTTTGATAAGCTGATCCTACAGTTTATGTGGAAGCACAGTAAAGGACAAGCATTACAGAGTTTTAAAGAACAATGTATAGGAATTTGCCTTACCTCGTATCAATATCTACTATAAATCTATAGAAATTTGGGCCATGTAAATCTACAAAATGAAAAAGAGAGGCAGAAATATATCTATAAAATATAAAAATAAGCACTTTAGAAACACACATTACAAATTCCATATTCCTACCTACCCTTCAAGAACCTACAAACATTTTTTTTACAGAGTCCATCACCCTCTGCCTCCAGTTACTGGGAAACAATGGATTGCATCTGGAATGAACATCTGAATAAATTTCTCTCTTCTAGGAGTTAAGAACTGAGATCCAGGGAACTCTAACAGTTAACTTGTGGATATATATATTCAGGATGCAAGACTACCTTTGGAGAATTCTATTTTAGGGACTATGCATCTTGCTAGCTGTCTTGGTGATAAAGAATCCACCTGCCAATGCAGGGGACATAGGAGATGTGGGTTCAATCCCTGGGTCAGGAAGATCCCCTGAAGGAGAAAATGACAATCCACCTCAGTATTCTTGCCTGGGAAATCTCATGAACAGAGAATGTGGTGGGCTCCAGTCCATGGGATTGCAAAGAGTTGGACACAACTTAGTTGACTAAATAACAATAAGGACAACTATGCTAGCTTTTTGCCATTCATTCATTATGAATATATTTTGCAGTCTTAAATTATGATAGTTGTTCTTTGGATAAGGTTCCAATGCACACCCTTTAAGCAGAAGTGAAAGAAATGCTGATCCAATATCATTTCCTATATTAGCACAGCGCACCTGTGTGAAGTGAGGCCGAAAGTGAAGGTTATTGTAAAGGCCAAAACTAAGTGGAGTGACACTCATTCTGCCTTAAAATGTCTTTGTCTCTTATTGGTTATTTGTGATTATTTGTTTATATTTTAATTATTTTGCTGTTAAAATACTACTGTCTTGCCTCATGATTATTAAATATCAGTACAGGGAGGCCTGGCATGCTGCGATTCATGGGGTTGCAAAGAGTCAGACACGACTGAGCAACTGAGCTGAACTGAACTGAATATGTAGTTTATGTACAAAAATTTTGTTCCTCATACAAATTATGAACAACACATATACTCATAATAAAGTTTCCAGCAACATATGCCATTATAATTTTGAGTAACATGCAATGATTTCCACAACTTGGGCATAAGTCTCTTCCTTCTTGTTCTGCTTTTACTATACTGAATGATGGAATTATCATATCCTGAGCCATCTCAGTAGGCTTTAGGCTATAGTATCAGATTCCAAAGTGTTGTGATTATCCAGTGTCAGTAATGTAAATGACTTCTCTCTAATGGATTTTGACCAGCACATTCTTTACAAAACATCCCTACTTTTTTCTTTAATTGCCCTCTGCAATACTGAATCTGCAGAAACGTTGTTCTTCTTTACCTAGGCTGACCAGGGAATAGTATATCTGAATTATACTATACAAACCTAAGGACAGGAATTCTGCCAGTAGGTTATAGATGACATTCATATGGGAAGTTCCCCCTTTATTCTTGGACACAGAGTGAAATACACCTATTAGCAGGATATTTTCTTGGACTTTTAGGCTGACCTTCTCATTTTTCATCCAAATCACATTGCTTTTGAAAGTGAAAGGAATGCTGGTAATAATTACACTGAGACATCAATCATAAATAAGCACTATACCAGTCACATCAACATGTATCTTCATTGTAGTTGTTATGTAGTACACCAGTTACAATGGGACATTTGGAAGGTTTTATTGTGATTTCCTTGATACCGAAAATTATAGTGGTGTAAAGATAATACATTTATGAAATACTGAATATAAGAAGCAGAGTCCTCACAGGACCAAATAGTCCTTCCTTTGTTCCACTTCTGTTCCTAGATCTTAACTCTACTGTTGAACTGGCAACAAGCTATTGCAATTAATTATTGAACTCTATCTTCACTGTACTCAAACTAGGCAAGATTTGGAACCAGCACAAAGCTTGCGGCTTGGAAGGAGGTCAATGTGTATTTTTTTAGGTCATTTGAATAAATTGATGAGAACTGAATATTTTTAGGAACTTTACGAGAGAGTTACAAAGATACGATCATCTGTGGGAGAGCTATCTCGCAGTATGTAATATATACTAGTATGGCACCATGCAGCATGGTAACATATAAGTACAGTTTCTAAGATAACTTGGTATATCTAAATTGAAGGAACAACATGGTATAATGTTCAAGAGGATCAACTCTGGGGAAAGACTGTTGGAGTCTTAATCTGTGCCAGCATATGACCTTGGGAAAACTAGCCTTTGTGCGTTTATTTCTGTCTATAAAATGGAAAAGTAACAGTAACTTCTCTCATGAAGTTGTAAAACATGAATGAGTTTTTCACATAAAGAACTTAAATCAGTGCCCAATTATATTTAACACTCAAGAGGTGGCTATTATAGTGTAATAACAATAGTCATTATAACTCTCACTACCTATTATCATTAAAAGTTGAACCTCACATGCATAGATCAATAAAGATACAGATATAGATGTTATACTCAAAGATTCAGGCTACAGCTGATTTGTTTACTTATTCATGTAATAAAACATTAACACTCTGCACTTAAATACTAATTTAAACATGGGAATAAGATCATGTAGGCCAAAGAATTCAAATGGGAGGAAAAAAAGCTTAAAATATGCCTGATCTCAAACACCAAAGACTATGAAATAAATATGAATGACATTTATAATCTCTTATCTTATTTTTCTTTCCAATTTTCAAAGAGTAAAGATGTATTTAAAATATACCTGCCCATATCTGTGAAGATAGGAAATAAATTATCTTTTCTTTAGCTTTTATTCTCTTTCTTAGGTAGGGCTTAGAATTGTTTCATTAAACACAGAAAGTTCAGGTGCATAATGAAAAATGACAACTGAATTCCCAAAGATTTATGGATAAACTGTGAAGAATTACTTAATATGTAGTAGCAAATATCATTTGTAGACTGTATGTGTAAAAATGGTTTAGATGTATTATATATTCATAAATACTCTATGCTAAAAATTTTTATTAACTGTACATAAAAGCTACCTACATAGAATTATTAAAAGTGGGTTATGGGTTAAGTGTTTACAAAGAGAATTTCTAACCTTGTATAGTGATTTTTTTAAACCCGCTGTCTCTGTTGTTTGAAATTATGTTTTATAGAGTGTATCTTTAGGGAATTTTAAATCTGCTTCCAATCAAAACGAAGTCAACTGGTATATAATATTGATGAATTCTACAATAGACTAGACATGTATCTGGCTTTTTTTTAATCTTGAGTTTAAAGAATGGTCTAATGGTCTTTAACTGCTAAATGCCTTGCTACTACATTTCTAGGCCATATACTGCTTTCCTTTAGACTCTACCTGCTAAACAGGCTTAGCTTTGTGTTATTTTAATTTCATATTTAGGAACTTCCCTGATGGTCTAGTGTTAAGACTCCACACTTCAATACAAGGGGTACAGATTCAATCCCTGGTTGGGAAACTAAGATTTTATATACCGTGTACTATGGCCAAAAATCAATCAATCAATCAATAAAAAAATTAACTTCATATCTAAATATAATAGAATGAGTCTGTTCAAAGAAAAGATAAACCTTTTATATATTATATTATATTCACTACTATATCACTCCATATGATATTAGTAGACTGTTTACTAGTTTACTATCATTACTGTCATTTATTAGATCTTAGAATACATGTAGTTATGTGTGTGTGTGTGCATGCATATGTGTGCATGTTTGAGTTATATATAGATAATCTCATGTGCTAATCAGGCAAATATTTCCATTTATAAAAATCTACTTACTATCTTTGCTAGTTGTTCTGTTTGTGCATCCTAAAAGTTGACATGCAGAACAGGTGTGAAATTGAGAGATCAGCCATTTTTGAAGGGCATGGCAGCAGTTGGGAAGATTGAGTTTCTTACACTTTATACCTTGTGATGTCTGTTGGTTTTTAATCTACTAAGCTTCTTTATTTGAAGACATGCCGTTTTCTATTAGTTTTCATATTAGCCAGTGAATTAAGGTATTCATTATTATTCTTTTAACAAATAATCGATATAATATTTCCCATGAAATAGAATGAAGGGAATGTTTCCTGAGCCAGGAAGAATTAATATAAAACACAATTTAATTGCTAAGAGGTATGGGAGAAAAGATTTTTTTTTCCTCTTTCCCACATCCCAAATCCACTGCACTACTCTGTCTTGTAGATACATTTTCCTTGCCTTTTTCTATATTGTGTTTGGTAGCTTATTAATACAAAAACATTTTAGCTTTGCTAATCAGATCTCAGAATATCCTGTCTGCATTTCAGGGATAGGATAAGAAAAAGATATTGCTACAATTCTATTCTATCCACAAGTATTGACTATGGATTCCTACAAACTAGACCTTGTGAAGTGATAGGATGGAAGATTTCATGTTCCTCTCCTAAATAAACAGGCAGTCCAGTTAGGATAATTAGTCAAATTACTGGTGCCTGCACAACAGTTAGTGTCATAAGAGACCTGAAAATGAAGAGACACCACCAACTGAAATAGTAGAAGACTTCACAAGGATTAAAGTGGTCCATAGAAAAATGTACAGAGTTGGGAATGAGGAGAGGAGGAAAGGTAACTGAAATCTTCCAGACAAAGATGTGTACATACATGAGCAGACACAGAGGAACAGATGAACATGGCATGTTCTTGGGACAGTGTGAGCTGCTTAGCTGACAGAAGACTTGAAGCAAAGAGCAATGGAAATTAGTGGTGCATGGTTCAGATGAGGTGATAAGGACAATGCACTGATTCCAACTAAGACCAGTAACTTAATTAGACATTGAAGTATGCTGCAAAATTGAGTCTTGGCGTCGTCTCAGTAAAACAAAAATGATTTCTCTGCAATCCACTTTTGACTTACCCACACTACTCTTTACTATCTTGAATAAAAGAATTGAATATATTAGGAAAAGACTTAGCTCATTTTTTCTTAAATTTTCATATAATACATTGATTCACATCTGACAAATGAAGGTAGTATGTAAGTATCTAACAAATATAGAATTGACACAAAATAAAAATACTGAACTTTTTAAAGAGTTTGTTTGCTTAATAAGGTTTTAGCACAGTATAGTAATGACATTCCTTATAAAACATGTTCAAAGCTAGTAAAAATTTGATTAGCTCTTTAAAGAGGTTTGGGTAAAATTATGGAAATATATTTTATTAGTGACTGAATCCATTTTTAAAAGATGAAAAGTAACTTACATTTCTGTGTTTTATTATGAATTATTTCTGAAATAGAAAAAAATTAAGCAAATTAAATAAATAAAAGTAACTTTTTAAGCTGTTCTCTTCATGTAGTACAACTGCGTAGATGTTGGAAGAGCATGTCCTTCCCTATTCTTTTCTTACCTTGTTGCAGAATCACAGTAGATCCTATTCCTCAGTTCCACAGAATCAGCTAAGACAGAACTTAATTAGCAAACCACAATCTTTATTGCCTAGTTCAATTTCTGCATTCACTCTGAAAAGTTTAAAGGTTTCAGAGTTCAGTAGATGAACTGACTCTGGGGGCGGCTGCTCTCTTGCCTGCATCTTCACTAGTTCCCCTGCTTGTTTTTTGTTTTGTTTTGTTTGCTTTCTTCGCCAAAATTTATATGGAAAAATTGAGCCTAATAAAGATAGCAGGTCTGGCAATATAAAATAATATTCCACGACTAAAAAATTACTAAGAAAGTATCATGAGTGTTATCTGGGAAAAAATTTACTTATTTCTGGATATTTTTAAGTTTTCCATTTAACCAGAAGATTGGCTTATGATGACATATAAAATATGATCCTATCTCTCTTACAAAATGATGATAGTATATATATATAGCATTAAGCCAATATTCTTGAAGGTTGAGAGATGAATGTCATCTCATTGGCTCATTTACTCTTACATTGAAAAATTTGTTGAGATGTTGGTGGTTTATGTAGATGTGATTTTTAAAAGATATTTGATTGTACTACCTACACCTGCTTGACTCATCAATTAATTTTTAGAACTTTGTTTCTAATAGAAGCCCAGCAAGATAAAAGGTGATGGTTATTACATCACATTTCTTACCCACTATAGAAACAGATGTGCAATAATACACTTCTTTTTGTTTATTCTCATGCCACATCCTCTTTTGGCTCTTAACCAATACTTGAGGGGACATGATGAAGGCAGCTAAGCTTATAAAGGTGACCCTTGTTATGATGGTTCAGAGCAAAATTTTTATTAACCAGGGGCTGCCAGTTCTTCCTGAGATCCACTTTTCTTGTTCAACATAGTGATGTGACCAAAATGGGTTGCAAAAATCTACCTCCCCTCCACCTAGCAATAGTTTCATAAGTCTTATGATTTTATTTCCAATTCTTCACAAGTGGTCATTGCAAAATCAGTTAAACCACTGATTAGTTCTTTTTTGCCTGCACTGAAGTACACATGACGTATTTTAAGCCCTTTGAAACTTCTTTGTAGTATTGCAAGTATGCATGAGAAGGTTTAGTAAGTTAATGTTAAAGTCAAATAAAAGAGATTAAAGTCGTTACATTCTTTTATGTATAAGAAAATAGTTACAGTTCAGACACCTGTGTTCATAAGTAATATAGTGTTCTTTGCGTTAATAAGACATTGCATATTGACTGAAACTCTTAAAGGTAGAATGCAAAAACGAAGTCATTCAGAACTGAAGAAATGCTAACTTTATCTTTGTTGTAATATAGACCTGTCAACAAAATTATCAAGATAGCAATTTTAGAGATAATATTCTAAGTACAGCCTACAGTATCCCACTTGTATTTAATGAAAATATGCTTTCTCAAACAATCAAATATTTGCTCTCAGTTCTACTTCAGGATGTTTGTATTTGTTCAACTAAGAAGTTAAAGTCAAGCATTCAGTTTCAGTGGGACTTGAGTCAAGCATGCAATTAAGGGATTTGGAAATAGTTGTGTACCTAATTAAGAAATTAAGAAAATTATCTTAAACCTAAGAAAATTAAGGAAATTATCTACTACCACAAGAAAGTCAGTTTGAATGCTTCATTCTCATGTTGTCTTCCCATACATGCGTGTTTCTTAGGAGTATAGGATGGTATATACAAGTGTTAGTCATTGAATTTACCTTTATATGTTAATAAACAGATTACCTTTTCTCTCTGAAGATCAGTGTTACCTTCTCTATGAAAGAAGTTCCTGTTAAAAAGAAATCACCCAAATGGGCTCCCTCAGTGTGACTCTGTCCCATATTTCTGACCAAGCCAAAAGCATCAAATTATTTATTGATGCCTCCTCCCTGAGGATTAGCTGTTTGGGGTATCAAAGGAAGTGGTCTGCTGGAGAACAAAGCACAAGATTTTGCATACTTTGAAGTGAAGTTGCTCAGTCGTGTCCGACTCTTTGTGACCCCATGGACTATAGCCTACCAGCCTCCTCCCTCCATGGGATTCTCCAGGCAAGAGTCACTTAATAAATAGTTGTTGAAATTAATTGTATAGTAATATTTTCATTATACCTATGTGACTAAAATGATTAGTTCCATTATTTCACATACTTAGCCATAGCTAATTGCAGCAACCAGTCACTGGTATATTGGATATTCATTTCTCTATCAGATCTCCTTGTCTGCCTATTTGACTTTTTAAAATTTGAGTTATCATTTAACAACTTGGTAACTGTATAATGACTATCACCAACGATTAGTTGTTTATTCTCTTAAAGCACCTTGGGGAATAATTTATTATTTTATAGTGAGGAAAGCTAAAAATTTACTTGACAAAAAAAAAAAAAACCGAGTACTTTGTTTGTAAATCTTTTTTTAATTATTATCATTTAATGCTTTATAGGTACAAATTCACTCTGAAGCAATGCTTGTGGAACTTTTCATTTAAATTTCCAGCTCTGAATAATAGTTGACGTCAAAGTTGTTCAACTGTGTTACATAATCTTCCTTTAAAAGAGAAAAAATATTGCTTAAAGAAAGGCCATCCCCCAAATTTTGTAAAACTGAAAGATCATCTCTTAATTGCTTCGGTCTTTGTCAAATTTGGCTTACAAATGCCCTGACTTTGTAGGTATGCAGGAGATAAAACGTATACATGTGTATTGTTATTCAGGTACACAATGTGTTTCTTCAACTTAAATCTATGCTTGGATGTTGTTCTTAAAAATATGAACTTAAAGTTGAAAGATTTGATTTATCAGAATGTGCTGATAAGTGATACAGTGGTAAATGCAAATTTCATAGTCAATATTCAAAGACCAAAAAGAGTCCTCTGTCATTGTCCATGTTTTATCTATTTTTAAAAACCACAGAGGGAAAAATACGCTCAGGGAAAAAAATGAAGCTTTACTGCAAAAGAAATGAATGCAAGAAATGGCACTTTAAGTAGTGAAGAGACATGAAGCATTGAAACTTCATAGCCTGCTAAGGAGCAACAGCTGTACCTAATTTCAACTTGACGTGCTTCAGATCTCATATTCATATAGGTATTTAATGATCCAAATATAATGGTCCTATATAGAATAATTACTTATATGAAGGAGCAAACTTCATACGCATTCCTTTTTAAATGATCCTTCAAGAGAAAAACTGCACTGGCGCTTTGAACAATGAATAGTCTCTTTCACCAATCCAAATGTTTGGGGCTAAATAGCTTATCTTTTAAGAGAGAGTAATGATAGTGCTGAGGTTACTTCTTTTTGACAGACTCTTTTTGTCTTCCCCCTTCCCAGGATAGCCAGTACAATGAAAAAAGGTAGAATGCCAGGCCAATCATTAAGTCATACTGATAGATGGTTACAAGAAATATCAGAAACAAAAGGAAGTAAGGTACTTTAGAGTTGATGTATTTTGAAAGCAGAGATTCACTTTGAGATTGACTTTCCTGGGCAGGGAGACTATCAGAAGCAGGGCTGTCAGATTCCTTGTTGCCTGAAGAGTACAGTGATTGTCCAGAGTTTATTAATCCTTCATTTTCATGCCTTACCCCTTCTATGTTCTCAGAAGCTTCACTGATTAAAATCGTTGGCCCTAGAGGTTTCTCCACACTGTGTTCCCCTTGTTTGACAATCTGGCCTATACATCTTTCCTTTGTACTATCTGATGTCACTATTCCTGAACTTTTGGAAACTTCTTCCAGTGGAGATGCAGGATGAGAGTGCTTTTCAGTACCCTGGATTTCACTTGTTGGATTACAATTAAATTCTGATTTAGAAGAAATAGATTGGAGAGGCATGGTAGTAACTGCATGCTCTATAGTAGTGGCCTGTTCATGAGAGGACACTGAACTTTTAGCATGGTGATTGGAAACCTGAGAGCCATTCTGAGAAGTTCTATTAGTGTCTGAGTTTAAAGAAGAATGAATAGTGACATCTGTAATTGTTTTCTTTGATAATTCTTGGACCTGCTCGGGATCTCTATTTTCTGGAAATACTTTTTTGTCTGTTGGTAACATTCCCAAATGTAAACCTAGTTTTGAGGCTGCTTTTTGATTGTCTGTAATGACCTGTGAGGATTCTTCTACAGATGTTGTATTCCCAGTGACACATTTCTTCCTGTCATGTGTCTTCCCAGGGTTGTACATAGCTATGGTTTCTTCCTTCTCCTTTTCATCTGCGTGTACATTACAAATACCTGAACATGACTCCTTTTCAAAATCGTTGTCATAGATTACACCTACTGTATCTCGTTGACAAAGGGTATCATGTGAATCATCATTTCTCCCTTCATGTGGATCAAACGCTGTTTCCTTTACTTCGATGGGCCTGTCACTTTGTGCTGTCTCTGGAGGTAGCTCAGCAATTATTGCTTTTTCTCTAGCAGACATGCATTCTAGAGTACTTTCCGATGTTGTCTTAATTATATAAGCTGTACCTGCTTCTGCTTTCTTAGTAATACCATGATCAGCTAGAGAAGACAGTTCACAGCTTGCTGTTTCTTGGCAGGTAAACAATTCTTCTGTAAGATTAGCTTTCAAGCTCCTTGTATCATCTCTTTTCCCCCACATGTCTTCACAATCTGCTTTTTCTATGGACTGCTCTGTTATAGTTGTCTTACTCCCTCTTGCTCTTTCCTGACTTTCCAGAACATTCCAACTTTGTTTATGCTGTGTGTTCTTATTCTGATCTTCAGGATTAATCCAAACTGATTTTTCTTCTTCAGCTTGGAAAAGGTACTTATTCCTCAAAACATTTCCATTTCTTGGTGAACCAGCTTGACCAGGCATCCCTCCTAGAGTAGTGACTTTGCTAGCCAAGAGATCACAGTCTGAGGTTGCTGACACAGTTTCCTCCAGGCTTAGATTTGTCCTTGGTGAATGAAACGTATCTGCTCTGATTGACTGGTCATGAGTTGCAGTGTCTTTACTCGGCAGAGCAGTTAGGTCTCTGTTACTGGCTCCCATCCCTTCCTCACTTATTTCAGAGTGGCTCGTCTTTCTTTCTTGGTCATGTAAGACTGATTGAAAACGTTTGCTTTGTTTTTCATTAACACCTAAGAATATTCTTTGCTCCTCCTCCTCATTCTTACCATTGCCATAATCTTTCTTGGAAGATCCTTTTTCTGTCAATTTTTCTGAATGGAAATCCAAGTGAAAGTCACCTCTTAAACATTCCCAATCTTTTACTGCAATTTCTTTAGCTTCTCCTTCAGGTTTTTTGTTAAGGTTGTCTGCCATTAGTTGGTCTGCAGAGGGACAAGACATTTGCATTCTGCCTCTCACTTTGGCTGGATTAGCATTATCATCCAGTTCTTTGCTGCCACTATATAACTGTACTACTTCATCACTGCTAGTATTTCCCAGTGACAGCTTGACTTCTCCTGTGTCTGAAGTAAATTCTTCTGAAGGTGGGTAAGTGTGCTCATTTCCTGAGAAATAATTTTCCTTGTGGTAAAAATCTCCCTTTAAGGATCTTTCTGCCGATGAACTTGAAGACAAAGGCCTTTTAAACAAGTCAGTGTACACATCATCATGGACTTGCTTCTTCTCTAATCTCTCAGCGTTATTTGGAAAATTGACTGTATTCTTTTCATCTCCAGAAGCAGAACTTCTTAGCAAGTGTTGGTTTATCTTAAGGGGTAAAAACAACAAAAATAATGATTTTTATTGTTTTTAAATTAACAAAGCAAGTTAGATAGGATTCATTAACTCGGCTAGTGATTATCTGGTAGATTTCCTCGATTCATTTCATTTGCAGATTTTGCACAAATTCTGAAAGATGAATGTTTGGGGGAGATTCTTGTAGGCTATGACTTAGGAATGAGATTAATAAGAAAAGGGGCCAAAATTAATAACTCTCCTTCCCAGCTTCCAAATATCACATTGTATTATTCAACTATTCTTGCTTGTCATTGCACTTTCTCCTCACTTAGGATATACACATTGAAAGCTCCATGCTAATCAATTAGAGAGCAGCTTCCTGGATGCCCCTTGCTGCATTTACACTTGCTGTAGGTGCCCCTATTATAGTTTCTCTTATTAATATGTTTTCTGCAAAGCCTCTGCAAACTATTAATAGCAAAACGTCACTCAAAGAAAAGTGAGGGAGTTAATGTCTCTGCAAATTCTGTTTTAATGACCCTCTGCCAACTGGTACTCAAATGTATTTGAGCTCTTCAGTGATGCCAACTGTCAGGATTTAACAGTGAGATGCCTGTGTTTTTTTTCTCCTCATAACTGACATTTGCATGATCTCAATAATTATATGCAAATCTTACGTTTTCCCCTTCTTCTCACATAAGGCTCATGTTACTTGTCAACTGCACAGCTGTCTTGTAAGCCAATGCCTGTGGGTTCCACAGATTTGGTTGTATTTCCATCTATTATAGAGCTTCGTTGTTTTATGCATTAACGTCAGCATGGAGCAAATTAGCATCTAAATTACAGCTCCCTGTTCATTTATTGGACGTACAATCTCAGTAACTTCTAAACAAACTTTATATTTGCGCCTGCTCATTGTAATGAGGTGTATTGGTGAAGTATGTGATTTTTCAGAGTCCTTTCATTATATTCTGTGGTTTGAAAAAAATGGCTTTGTTAACTTTCAGCTGGTAAGAATTCACACAGTGGGTGACAACTTTGTAGTTTCTTAAAGTTGGAGCAAAGTAAATTGCATACTTTAGTGATGCAGCTTCCATATCGCTATAGAAAGGGTAGAATGTGTGGGGAAAGAGATGAGCTCTATTTCTTTTCTGTTCCAGCACTGACACTTGAAGAGGCAAATGTCATTTTAATCTTCGATGATTATGAATCCATGTATCCTAATGATATGAGCTCCAACCAAATACAGTAAAGGATAAATTGCATTATGTGACTCATTTACTCCTATTTCTTCCTTTGTGATAAAAATGCTATCTAAACCATCCCCCTAAAAGTCCCAAATAGATTGAATGTTCACAAAGTGTGAAATTTATAACAAATTTAATACTAAATTGTACAGTTCTAAATTTGTTTCCTGTTTTAAAATTATGACACAAGCTATTTTATCCTCATTTGGTAATTTAATACTTTCCAATGATATAGAACTTAGAGATTCTCACAAAGATGGAAGTAAGTTAAAAAAAAAAAGCTGCTAAATGCAAGAATCAGACTTGTAGAGCTGGACAGAACCCTAACAATCATCCAGTCCAGCCCTCTCATTTTACAGACGAGTTTATAAGTGTACACTTGTCACAAAGATTAGAAATGCACATCAGGATAGCGCTACCTCTTCTGTAATTCCTACAAACTGTTACTCAGAGCCGCTGGTAAAGAGATAAGAAATGAATGTCATTAATTTGCCACTGCAGAGACCTGAAGTAACATACTGCAATCAAATCACTAGCCTTGTTGATGAAGCCAGAGACGCAAAGACAGAATAGGCTATGCTTTCACATTTGCAAATTATATTAGTTGAAGCTGTTGAAAAGCAGACATTGCAGCGTCTTTGAAGCGTAAATGGATTCATCTTCTCTAATACCTTGGCAGCCAGAATACTTACCATCGGCTCTAATTCTTTTTCATTACGTTCATCCTGTTCCCTGTTTACATCTTTTACGTTTTGATTACTGGTTTCCAAATCTTCCTTGTCCTCATGAGAACAAACAATTGTTGGGACATAGATATCTGAAAAGTTCAGATAATTGTACCTATGTAAGATTGTTCCAGTTGTAGGCTTTAACAAAAGAAATATATTCTGTTTAAAAATTAAGGAAATATTACCTGTAACCTTTGAATTCTCAAAGTTATTCTCATCTGATGTTACCGATGATTCTTCTTTACTGTTAAATTTACAACAAAATGTTATGCTTTTTCAGGGACTATAAATGTATAGCATTTTTATTATAGGAAATGCAAATGAGTTACAAGTTAAACAAATATTATTTAACTTTTCACATTTTCTTGCATTACTTTGTATGTTTTTTCATTAAAACGATTTCTTAGAATGATGTAATAATGTATATTAGTTGTAGAAAAATGTAAAAATTATTTACAAAATACCATAATTCTAAATAAAATTATTTTACTCATAGTAAAACATACAGCCAAAGGAAAAATATATATAAATCTAGATTATCCCATAATTTTCACTTTGAAAGTCCAAATAGTTCTCTCTTGTTTTAAATGATGAAGTTTTATGAACTGACAGTCTGTTGTGGTCATTGAAATTACTTTCTAATGTTCCAATTATTAATTTTTTGTGTTCCTTTTTACTCAAAATTCTTCCAGTTGAACTGACATAATATTAACTCTCTCTCTCCAGAAAAGGAGAAAACAAACAAATTTAATAGAAACTAAAATGCAGCCAAATTTATACACAGTTTAAAGACTTCATGTGTGTATTGCCAAAGGCCAGTTTTACAGCCAAGACTTTGGCCATTCATATGGAAGCATTTTTTTTTTTCTTTAAAATAATTCAGATTATACTTGCTTTTCTCTCATATTCTGCATACTTTTTGAGAAAGCTAAATACTTTTTCCTTTCAAATGTATTCTGTTTATAGGTGTATTTGTGGAATTATAAGAATTTAGATTTGCCCACAACAATAGCAAGAAAATAGTTAGTGAAAAGCTCACTATGTATATAGTTATGTCACAAGTCAGTCTGTCAGAAATGATTGGACCAATATTCACATTTTCTTGTACTGTCTCAGCTGAATTTTCTCCTACTGACTTTTCTCAATGATTTTTCTGCAATAAAAGAAATCCAGAGAGTTCACAATGACTGATGGATTTGTATAATAGAACCTAGTTTTCATTGCATGGACAGTGTTGATCCAAATCCCCAGAGGGCTAATCTTGTTTTGACAAATCACAAGAAAATTACAAATTCTTCCATCTTGACCATGTAAGAAGTAATTCAGCTTTGTATACATTTATGATGCTCAATTTTAGCTTTGCCAAAACTATTTGCTACCTTGCAGTGGGCCCAGAAATGAAAATAATGTTTTTACATAGACAATTTCATTAGAAAATATTATACTACCATAAGTGATACTGTTTTAATATATAATCTATATTGTTTATCAGGCCTATAATTATACAAAGATTCATTTTTGTGAACTCCAACTGCAAGTTAACACATTTTTCTTTCTCTATGTCCAGAAAATCTATGTACTCTTAAAAATATATAACCCATTAAACAGCATTTAAGTATTCTTTCTTTATCTTTCATCTGATAACAATATTGAAAATCTCCTTTGTAGAGGAAATATCATTAAAGCTTTATTTTTTGCCTAAACAAAATGTTATTAATCATTTTTCTTATTAAATTCTTTAGAATGCTTAAATTTTTAAAATAATTTCATCAAAAGGAAAGGAACTTGCTTTTAACTCACTGTGAGGACAAATAGGTATCAAACTGGGTATTACTATTTTGATATCTTACAAAACCATTTGATATCTTACAAAAACATTACATACATACAGAAATATAGGAGGGAAATCTTAGATTTATAGGTTAAAAACAAGAAAAAGAATCCAAAATAGATGAAATTTAAGTATTATATCAAATATTTGTTTAAAAGACTAATAGAAAATGTGTTAAACTCCTACAGGGAAAAGAATATAATTGCATCAATAAGTATTAAAGACCTAGAAAATATTGAGAGATATACCATGTTCATAGATAGGAAAATTATGAAGATAGTATCTCCAAATTCACCTCTAATCAACATTTCAAAACATGTTTTCACAAAATTTGAAGATATGATTCTAAAGAGAAGAATAAAGGACTAAAAATAGCTGTTGTACTTCTGAGAAATAGTAGAGGAAGCATCTCTATGTAGTTTCAGTACTTCTTATGAGGATATAGTCATTAAAACAATTATATTGGCACTGAGACAGGAAAGTATTGAGAGCTTAGAAACAGATCCACACATATCTAGAACTTTGGTATTTGATAAAAGTAGCATGTCAGACATCAGTAAAATAAGGGACTTCTCAGTAAAAGGAGATAGGGAAAATGACTGCCCTCAGGGGAAAAAAGTGAAATTAACACAACAAATATTCAATAATCAATTCCAAATGGATTAAGATTTTATATGTCAAAAGCCTTGAAATTCTTAGTAGAATATATGAATATTTTTCAGACCTCAGAGTAGAAAATGTTTTCTTAAAGAAGGAAAAAAACACTATAAAAAAAAAGATTATCAATTTAGCTCTATTAAAATTTAAAACTTCTGTTCATTGAAAGACCTCCTTATAACAGAAAAATATAACTAAACTGGGAGAAGATCCTTACATTATACAGCATCAACACAAAATAAATGTCAAGAAATATAAAGAACTTCTACAATTCAATAAGAAAGCACAAACATTTCAATAGAATCAGGGGAGAGGGGTAGACATTTCTCAGGAGAGAAAATGCTCATAGTCAATAAGCATATAAAGGATGGTGAGCATTATTAAAAACCAGAGAAATGCAAATCAAGACCACAAGGAGATGCTATTTTATACTTATTCAATTGATAAAACTGACCATCAATTTTATCAGTTGATAGTTGATCGTCATCAACTACATAAAATTGAACCAATCCAAATGTTTATCAATGGAAGATTGGATGCAAAACTTGGTATACCACAAGAGAAATATATATAGCACTCAAAATTGATTCAAAATACACAGAGACACACAATAATATGGATAAATCTTAGCAACATATAATATTAAATGAACAGTGCTAAAACATTGCATCAGAGTAGGTTCTTTTTTATTGCACTAAAAGCTATTGAAATAATCTAAATATATTTATTAAGGAATACATAGGATATAATTCATGTAAACAAGAAAGCTTGATTTTCAAGATTATGATTACATAAAAGTGGGGTGAGTCAGAGGAAAGGAATGAGGAAATGATAAGTTGCTTTGTTTTACAGGTGTTTATTGTATCATTTAAAATATCATTTAAATTGTTAAATTCTAGTTTCAGGTAATATATTCAGACAAATGGATTGCTCCCTGGTCTAAATTACAGGGTGTGTATAGATAAAATCCCACTCCAAAACCCAAAGTATCTGTTATATGACCAATTACATTTAAAGGGTTTAATTAAAACAACTTTAGAAAATTTGAAAATAAAGGCAAAGAACTTTATGGTTGATGATGATAGGCCCCAGAACTATATACAGTCATGGTAGAAATGAAATATGTTAGAGAAAATTTCTAGTCTCCCCTTTATATTCTTAGTCTGTTTTTAAAAAAATAATTTATTTATTTTAATTGGAGGATAATTACTTTACAATATTTTGGTGGTTTTTGCCATACATCGCCTTGAATGAGCCACAGGCATACATGTGTCCCCCTATCCTGGACACCCCTTCTACCTCCCTCCCCAGCCCATCCCTCTGGGTTGTCCCAGAGCACCGGCTTTGAGTGCCCTACTTCATGCATTGAACTTACACTGGTTTTCTGTTTTACATATGGTAACATATATGTTTTAATGCTATTCTCTCAAATCATCTCACCCTCACCTTCTCCCACATAATCCAAAAGTCTGTTCTTTACATCGGTGTCTCTTTTGCTGCCTTACATATAGGATCATCATTACCATCTTTCTAAATTCCATATATATGCATTAATATACTGTATTGATGTTTCTTTCTGTTTAATAGACTCCAGTTTCATCCCCCTCATTAGAACAGACTCAAAAGTGTTCCTTTTTATAGCTGACTAATATTCCATTGTGTATATGTGCCACAACTTCCTTATCCATTTGTCTGCTAATGGACATCTAGATTGCTTCCATGTCCTAGCTATTGTAAACAGTGGTGTGGTGAACACGGGGGTACATGTGTCTCTTTCAGCTCTAGTTTCTTTGGTGTATATGCCCAGCAGTGGGATTGCTGAATCATATGGCAGTTCTATTTCATTTTTTAAGGAATCTCTGCACTGTTCTCCAAGTGGCTGTACCAGTTTGCATTCTGACAAACAGTGTAAGAGGGTTCCCTTTTCTTCACACCCTCTCCAGCATTTATTGTTTGTAGACTTTTTGATGGCAGCCATTCTGACCAGCGTGAGATGATACCTCATTGTGGTTTTGATTTGAACTTCTCTAATAATGAGAGGTGTTGAGCATCTTTTCATGTGTTTGTTAGCCATCTGTATGTCTTCTTTGGAGAAATGTCTTTTAGTTCTTTGACCTACTTTTGGTTGGGTTGTTCATTGAACTGCATGAGCTGCTTGTATATTTTGGAGAATTAATTCTTCGTCAGTAGTTTCATTTGCTATTATTTTTTTTTCTGTTCTGAAGGCTGCCTTTCCACCTTGCTTATAGTTTCCTTCATTGTGCAAGAGATTTTACATTTAATTAGGTCCCGTTTGTTTATTGTTTTCATTTTCATTACTCTGGGAAATGGGTCATAGAGGTTCTTGCTGTGATTTATGTCAGAGAGTGTTCTGCCTATGTATTCCTACAAGAGTTTTATAGTTTCTGGTCTTACATTTAGATCTTTAATCCATTTTGAGTTTATTCTTGTGTATGGTGCTAGAAAGAGTTCTAGTTTCAATCTTTTACACATGGTGGACCAGTTTTCCCAGCACCACTTGTTAAAGAGATTTTCTTTCCCCTGAGTCCTTTTTGAGCAGGGGAGTTTCTTACTGGTCTTCCTAGTGGTTAACAGTGTCTGACATTGTGCTGAATAAATGCACAGTGTCTTTCTACTCTTCCTTTCTGTCTGCCTCTTATCAGCATTATCGTAACATTGTTCTTCTTTTCTTTCCTCATTAAAAGTTAGTGTCATAAACAAAGCATGCGTATTTTTGTGTCTTATAATGTTTGAAGTACCTCTCCCTCCAAAGTTAAAAGGCAAAGTTTTTAACTATGGGCTTAAATAATTAAAAATTTTTAAATCTAGTATAAATTTAGAAATTAAAAAGTCAAAAAGATATGTCATTTGTGGAGGGATACTTCATTGCTAGTGTACCTTAAATATATACTGTAGTCAGTCATTAGTATCATTTAATCATAAGACAGGTCATTGTTGAGAACCCACTCTATGCCCTAAGTTCTAATAAACACTGGGAAATCTATATGTCATACATTTTAATAAACACTGAGAAATCCAAGATGAACTATATATGCATATATACAATTACCTCAAGGAAGCTCTAATGTAATGATAGAAATAGATATATCAGCAAGCAATTATGATGATGTGATAAATTTTATAATAAATAATGGGATATGATATTTTCCAGAGAACAAAGAACAGAAATGAGGAGAGCACTCAGTTGGAGGAATCAGGGAATTTTTCACAAAGGAAAATTTATGTTTATGGGAAATAGGACTTCCTCAACTAGAGAAAAAAGATAAAGTCATTCCAGGCAGAAAAAATAAGAAGTGGTCAAATAATTAAAGGTAAGAAAGCACAAAAAGATGAGAACCGTCCAGAAACAAAGAGATGTTCAGAGGGTTTGGGCTGTGTTTTGTGTTTTTTTCTTTAATGCCAAAAATAGTACTGGGGTTAGTTTAAGTCAGCTTTAAAGGACTTAGCATGCCAGGAAAAGTGGGACTGAATGTCTGAATTCTTTATTTACTTTTAAATCAATGCTTGAGAAGGGGTGGCAGTGACAAGGGGGCAATGGAGGAGTTAAATGGGGAGAGACAGGGTAGGTTTTACATTTAGGGACCAATCTCTGGAAGTACACTTAAGGATCTCTGTTTAGGAGAGCCTGAATAGGATAAGCCATAGTGAAGCAGGAAGGTAAGTCATGAGACTCCTGCAGTATTTCAGGCACAAATGATGATAAAGGTGATGGCAATTAGGAGGGTGAAGAGGAATCAAATTTGTAGCATCAGTGTGATTTGTTGATTGATTCCTTGGATATGGGGTTTCCCTGGTATCACAGAGGGTGAAAAATCTGCCTTCAGTGTGGGAGACCCATGTTCGATCCCTGAGCCAGCAGATCCCCTGGAGAAGGGAATGGCTCCCCACTCCAGTATTCTTGCCTGGAGAATTCCTTGGACAGAGGAGCCTGACAGGTTACAGTTCATAGGATTGCCAAGTCGGCCACGTTAAGCAACTAACACACACATACTTGCCTGGATGTAGATTTTAAAGATGCCTTCTTTCTGCCTAACCTTGGTTGTATTCATGAGATTTAGAAATCAAGTATTGCCCTTTCCAAGATCTAAGCAAGGGAGAATTAAGTCAGTGGTCATCTGCGGCTCCTGTCCTATAAATCAGCAGTCTTGAATTAGTCTGCTGGCTGATTTCTGATGTCTTCCAGGCTGGGTAATCTGCTTCTCGGGTGCTCATGTCGACACTTTCCAGCCTTCCTTTCTGCTCTCGGGTATGTGTGCCTGAACAGTGCATCAGTAGGTTATGCCTAGTCTCCTGGCTTTTATTTTAGTCAGTTCATAGCGAAAAAGAGCAGAAAGACCTGGATTCAAATCTGTCTTTCCTGTTACTTACAAGTTACTAAGTCACTTACTAGCCATGCAACCTCCAACAAGCCTTAACCTCAACACAACACTTAACCTCTCTGTGTATCATTTTTCTCCAATTATTGCCTAGTCCTTATACACAGGGCAATTATTTAACATAATTCTCAATATGCGGAAATGTTTAATAAATGCATTATTATTATTATTATCACTATTGTTATTATCATTATTAGTGACATGTAGTAAATACCGTGCTGATTACTAGTTCTCCACTGCTGCAGTAACCAATTCCCGTGCTTCTCCTTTTACTTGCAATTATCTATATATTTTTAAAGGTTTACTTCATTCTCTCATGTCTTTAATCCACAAGTTACCTTTTTTCCCACAAGTTACTTTCAAGTGTAAAACTGGCAGCCCATGATAACATATTTGCTTAGTTTTTTTTTAAAAAATAGACCTTTACTATCAGAAGGCCACCCTCCAAAGAAAGATCACTAGATCATCAGTGAAAGTACCGTTCTATTTAAAAATGTCTTCACCAAATACAGTTTGCATGGGAATGCTAATTCACACTCTCTATTATTACCCAACTGATTTATTCAGTGTCAGAATCTATGCACCCTGTTAATATTCCTGCAGTTTCTAGGTATGTGGCACTTAGGCTTTTAGAGTTATGGTTAATTTTAACACTGCCAAAATGTAATAGTTTTAGTATAAGTAGTAATATCATTTTTCCTGAGTTTCTGTAATGCTATTGTGCTAAAAGCTCATATATCTCTTAAAATATGAGTGAAACCTGTTCCACACAATCTGTCTAATGTGATGGAATTACCCAGCCAGTCAGGGTAAATGTCAGGATTAGGTTGTAGTTAGTAGAAGTGTAACTCTGTTCCAAGAGGAATCAAAGAGTTGGCATAAAAAAAGGATCACTTCCAAAATGAGTCATGAATGTTGCATTTGTGTCTCTTTAACAACTCTGCTTGAAAGTACTCAGCATTGACAAAAGATAACCAACTTGGAATTCTTAGGCATCACCTCTTTTTCTGATAAGCAGCTAAAAAGTCAATATTGAACTCCTCAAAAAGTATGTTAAGTCTGCCCTCTTTGTTCAAAGCTGGTGCTCTCATTTGACTTCCTTTACCTTCCTTCCCTAAAGGAAGAAAGGAAAATAAATGAATGGAGAGCTTGTAAGTTAGAAATAATATGTGTCTCATTTAAGAGTTTTTAAAAGACACTTAGGAAGAATTATTTAATATTAGAATTGGTGTTGCTAAGTAGATACTTATACTGAAAAGGCTTCCCTGAAATAAATAATTATGTATTATATGTTGTTTATTTTCATAGTCTTATTGTGATATTTCTCTAAAAATGGACTTTCTTATGTTCTAACATTTTACAGCCATTTACGATTTGGAGGAGGGAGGAGAGCAGAAACTTGTACTTAATGAGAAGTGAAGTTCATAATACATTAACCAACTACAAGGGCTCAGTATTTAATCCTTTGGTGTTAAAACACTAGTAGTCTTCTTTTGATCAGGAATAAAACTGAAAACAGAAAAGAAATATTTGATCAAAAGAAAGACAATTAGAGCAATAAATGTCTAATTGTGAACAAAAGTACACCTGTGGTGGATTCATGTCAATGTATGGCAAAACCAATACAGTATTGTAAAGTAAAATAAAGTAAAAATAAAAATTAAAAAAAAAAGTGTCTAAGGAAAAAAAGTTTAAAGGCACAATGCCAGAAGGAGTTCAGGATGAAAACATGCATTAAAATTCAGTTCCTTGATGATAATGCTGGAAAGGAAAACAAAATGAAGACACTTCTGCATCAATAAAGGATTGAATGAAGGAAAAATAATCTCAAAGAGAAAACATAAACATTTTTAAATGACTTTGTATTTCCTTAAGATGCTGAATCTGGGGACTAATAATTAATATGCTGAAGAACATGGTTTTCGTGGGCATCACATTCCTTATCTTCAAAGTGAAAGCTCCGGATTAGATTAGGGATATCAAATACAATACTCTCACGCTGGCCTCCCTCTCTAGCATCCTTGGCAAGCACTGATAACAGAGCAAGGGGTTTCCTTGCTGAGTCCAGATTGAGCCTGGTGACCGTTCTCTATGCAGCCTGGCAGCCGCTACCTATCAACTCCTTTATTGTTCAAAATAGAAAAAATTTGCCTTTCTCAGTTTTGATATTAAATAGCATGCCTTCTGCTTTAAGATTACATATTTATATAACTAATAGCATCCCATAAATATAATTTTGAAATATGACTTGGAATTTTTTAAAATTTATTGTCAAAAGACATATAAATGCTAGAAGGATCAATAGAAATAACTCTTAACATTGCAATACAAAGATAAATTCTCAATTAAATCTTATAGTTAGCATTTCAAATTTAATACCTACAGAAATCCTACCACTACAATCTGTCAACTAGTATGCAGATTATACAATAATTTGTTCCCCCATTATTTTACTATGTCCAGATAAAACTTCTCAAATAATGAAAAAACATTACCAATATCTACAAGTGATTGGGATGAGCAAATATATTGGGTAACATATATGATATGTTAATTTATTACTTTTAAAATGTAAGCATAAGCCATTGCAAACCATAAGACCCTTGAGTAAACTCTAGTGAATTGCTTAAGTATTGGTAACTAAGTATATACTACCACATTAGTGACCAGATGGTTTTATTGAGTCACTTTCCTATTTCCCATAAAGCTGAATTGCTATGTTCCCCTAAATCTTCTGTATTTCTTCTACTAAATTTAGCACATTGCCTATTGCTTCAGTCCTTGATCTTGAAAACATACTGACAATAATGGTGTCATGCCTTTTTGATGCAAGAAATTTCAATAGCAGAGAAAGAAGCAGCTGAAAAACATAACCTGTTGAAGAATTCTTTGGTAAGTTTCTTTTCCAAAGTTGCTTTATTTCGTAATTCTGTTTTCTCCCAAGGATTGCTATTTTCAAATCTGCTTTTTCATGTCAAAGTGGTGGGTACTATTTTTTTCTTGCTCACCCCATCCCATAGGAATTAGAGTGAAAAAACTATTTGGATTTAATTCTGTGATGAAATCTGGGCATCATGTGCAATTTTGTAGAGATGAGATCTCCTTAGAGTGTCTTCTAAAGGAATACAAAAATGTGAGAATCTAGTCTGTAATTAAGTCAAATCTTGGAAGTTCAGATGTGAACAACAAAAATATTGTAGGTTGCTTTGGGAGCAATATAATTACAACCAGAATCCATGAATTTTAAATGGGGGAAAAAAAAACAAAACCTGGCCCGAAGGACTATTCTGCCACAATCTGCCAATTATATTCTAGCAAGAGAGAAATTTAAATGTTTTTAAGTGATGGAGGAAAAACCAGAGAATGTATATCAGAGAGATACCAGAAAAAATTCTTAAATTTATTGGGTCTAAAGTCCTTATTTTACCTCAGCTCTTAATGGAAGTAATTATCATCCACAGATGACAAAAAATTAATGATTGCCCAGCTGAGACTCTTACTACTTTAGAATTCTGACATTCTGATTTTCCCTGTTCCCCTACAAAGTGATTTCTAAGAACTTTATACTTCGTCTACCTTTCAAATATTATCAGAGAATTATTAATATCTGTTTTTTCCTAAGGATACTAATTCTCAGGCTTTATTTATTACTGATTTGTTTGTGGTTGTGTAAAATGTCATCACAGGGCCATGACTGTGAGCCAACTAATTGCAATTAAGGAACTCCTGATTAAACCTGTTTTCTCTGTGAAATCTACATATAAGTATCACTAAGATACTTGGTTTGTTCAATACTGAGCTTTGACATCCAAGCTGTACAGAACTTGTGTTACTTATTGCTTTGAAAACTGTTTTAAGAAAAAGGCAATTTAAAATGTAAATTGATATTCCCAGTGTGTATGTGGAAAGGTTGTATTTGGAAGGGCTCAGAGCAGGAAGGAAAACAAAGGAGCAGGAGACTTCCAGGCTGTGAAATCAAATCTTTCGGAAGTGACACCTCACCTCCCAAAAGGATCTGCTGCCCAACTTAGGGTGGCAGCCACTTCCCTGAGCATCTGTGCCCTGTATTGTTTCCCAAGATAGTATAGTTTGCATGTGATTGTTCTTTTCTTTTTAATGGGGGGCAAAGTGGCAAGCTTCTACAACTCTTCCCCTAGCCTTTGTCCCATTCCTGTCTCTTGAGAGTTTCAAGCATATATCAATATTTTTCCCTTTATCTGTAGAGTAAATCAGGGGAAATGATGTGTAATTCAATATAAGTACCAATAGAGCAGTTCTACAGTATTTCATATAGGAGATTATACCTTTTATGTTTGTAAAAAAATCACCAGATATCTTAAATATAATAATTCAGTTCAGTTCAGTCACTCAGTCATGTATGACTCTTTGCGACCTCATAGACTACAGCATCCCAGTCTTCCCTGTCCATCACCAACTACCAGAGCATACTGAAACTCATGTCCATTGAGTTGGTGAGGCCATCCAACCATGTCATCTTCTTTCATCCCCTTCTCCTCCTGCCTTCAATCTTTCCCAGCATCAGGGTCTTTTCCAATGAGTCAGTTCTTCACATCAGGCCAAAGTATTGGAGCTTCAGCTTCGGTACCAATCCTTCCAATGAATATTCAGGACTGATTTCCTGTAGGATTGAGTGGTTTGATCTCCTTGCAGTCCAAGGGATTTTCGAGAGTCTTCTCCAACACCACAGTTCAAAAGCATCAATTCTTCAGCACTCAGCTTTATTTATGGTCCAACTCTCGCATCCATACATGACCACCGGAAAAAACATAGCTTTCACTAGACAGACTTTTGTCAGCAAAGTAATGTCTCTGTTTTTTCAATATACTGTCTAGGTTGGTCATAGCTTTTCTTCCAAGGAGCAAGTGCCTTTTAATTTCATGGCTGCAATCACCATCTGCAGTGACTTTGGAGCCCAAGAAAGTAAATTCTGTCACTGTTTCCATTTGTTTCTCCATCTGTTTGCCATGAAGTGATGGGACCGGATGCCATGATCTTAGTTTTTTGAATGTTGAGTTTTACTTTTTCACTCTCCTCTTTCACTTCATCAAGAGGCCCTTAGTTCCTCTTCACTTTCTGCCATAAGAGTGGTGTCATCTGCATGTATGAGGTTATTGATATTTCTCCTGGCAATCTTGATTCCAGCTTGTGCTTCATCCGGCCCGGCATTTCATATATAATAATATAATAATTAGGACCAACAAAAGTCAGAGCAAGCCAAATCAAGTTAGAAATATTAAAGGACTGCCTTCCTGTGATTACTTTTAACTAAATGTTAAATTTATAAGTTGTGAAATATTTTTTTTAGATCCTAGGACCATTTATTTATTGTCTTGTTTTTTCTCTTAATTTAAAATTCATTTTTATTTTAAAATTCTGTATCTTAGCAGTTTCTGCTTTTTAGTTTTATAGTTTTAGTAAGTGTTTAGTAATCTTTATGATATGAAATCCATTGAAATTCATTTCCATTTTCAAGAAATTCAGTTTCACAAACATTTTTAAACTAGCTATTCTACTTATGCTAATCATAGCATAAATTGATATATCAGTGAAAAGAGAAATATGATAAATTAGATTGGATGGTTTCTGTTAAAATCCAAATAATAATGCTATTATCCAACTGGATTTGTATGTAATTGCTTTTGAAAAGTTTTGTAGGCAGACTCAGAAAGTCTTAAGGTATTATTTCTAAATTTAATGCTTTTGTGAACTTACATCACATTAAAATCATCTTAATGCACCTTTTTGTCAATTCTTCACAATAGATTACAAAAGGAAGGGAGAAGAAGGTACATTTAAAAAGCAAATGAAAAAGAACTCAATGGAAGTCTATGAGGCTACCTGTTGATGAGCCTGTAAGGGAGTCATTAATATGCGGATCATTGACATGATGGGCCATAATGACTCCTCCAGGGACTCTCAGTCTATTGTGTCAGAGACTAGTTAGGGATTCATTAACATGAAGACTCGTGACTTCTTAATATGCAAATTATTAATGCAATGCACTGAGGCATACTCACAAATGTCCACATCTTCTGTTATAGGTTTGCTTTGCCAGTCCTTCACCCACACCTTTTGTGAACTAGTATTTTCTTTCTTTTGTCCTCTGTTGCAGATTTTTTCACAAAAGATTCTACTCTCCCGTGGAATCTACCACTTCACTTTCAAAGACCTCCTCCCCTTCAAGCCCACCTTTCTTTGATTTAAGGCAGGTTTATATAAACAAACCAGTTGCACATTTTGACTAAATCAATCAAAATTCAGCACAAAATCTGATTTGATATTTTTTTGTAATATCAAATTGGTCTTTGGCCAAAGGCAGAACAATGTGAACAAAACACTTGCTTTTAAAAAGTGAAACTCTGAAACAAATAGTGTAGCCAACAGTTGAATAATTTGCTCTAAAGGTGGATGGGGAAAGAGTAGCAGAGTAGAAACAAGAAAGAGAGAGCAGAGAAAGGCCATGAAAGAGGACACAAGAAAAACAGTGCAATTAAGTAAGCCGAGTAAGTGTTTGTGCCAATGTAACACATGAGCGAAGAAATGGATTTGAATTACTCAGTGTCTGGCATACAGCAAGCAATCAATAAGTATTAGCTATTATTATTACATCAAAACTTTACACTTTGCAAAAAAGATGAAATTAATATCTGCATTCCCTGTTGAAACAATAAGAAAAATGTTATAGAGTGAAAGCTGTTCAGTTCTTGAATTAACATACTATGAAGAAGGAAATCAAACTTATATTCCTATTCCCACAACAGAATTAGCTATAGAAGTCATGGAAAGGTATTCAAGTATCTTTTATAGCTTATACACATACCATGTATGGGAAATACAGTTTTTCTTCTGGGACTTTATATGCTAACCTATATTCATTTTCTTCTCATTTTATTCTAGCTTTATCTAAAAAACAAAACAAGCTTTTACTACTGTTTCTCTACTAAATTTTAGAAAAAACAGACCCTTATTTCTAAACTTATAAACCCTAAATTCTGCAGTGCAGCTCAGAAATCAAGATCTGTTTATCATAAAATATTTGTATCTCTACACAAAATTAGTAATATATTTTTTAAGGTAACAGCTTTATTGAACTAAAATCTACATATCACAAAATCTACCCATTTTAAATGTTTAATTCAGATTTGTTCAATTTACAGAATTGTGCAGTTACCACCCAAATCTAATTTTAGAACATTTCCAGAACCCCTCAAAAAGATGTGACTGTTAGAATCACTCTTTACTCCTCTCCCCAGTCCTAGGCAACCACTAATCTTATTTCTGTCTTAATATATTTGCCTGTTCTGCACTTTTCATACTAAAGAGAATCATGCAATATGTGTTTTTTGCTTCTTCCCTGTTTTATGGAGGAAAATGTTTTTGAGGTTCATCAGTGTTGTAGGATGTATCAATACTTCATTTTTTACTGGTGAATAGAATTCCATTGTATAGATACACTGACTTTATCTATGCATTCACCAGTTGATAGGTATTTGAGTTGTTTCCACCTTTTGGCTCTTGTAGACAGTGCTTCTGTGAACAATTTACATAGTGTTTGGATGGACATGTGTCTTCATTTCCCCTGGTTAGATACCTAGAGGTGAAATGGCTGGGTTTATGATAATCCTATAATTTCAGTTTCTCCACGTTCTCACCAACACTTATTATTATCTCTCTTATTGATTGTTGTCATTATAGTGGGCATAAAGTGGCATCTCGTTATGGTTTTGATTTGCATTTCATAGTGACTGGGTTTCCCCTGTGGCTCAGCTGGTAGAATCCACCTATAATGTGGGAGACCTGGGTTTGATCCCTGGGTTGGGAAGATTCCCTGGAGAAGAGAAAGGTTACCCACTCCAGTATTCTGGCCTGGAAAATTCCATGGAGTACAGTCCATAGGGTTGCAAAGAGCTGGACATGACTGAGTGACTTTCACTTCACTTACTTCATAGTAGCTAATGATGTTGAGTTCTTCATGCTCTTTGTTATTCAATTGCTAAGTTGTGTTCAACTCTTTTGCTACCCCACAGACTGCAGCTTATTGATCATTACTGTATCTTCTCCAGAGAAATGTCTATTTAAATCCTTTGCTCATTTCAGATTAGGCTGTCTTTTATTATTGATCTGTAAGAGTTCTTCTGGGTAAGACATTTATTAGATAGATGATTTGTAAGTTTTTTCTCCCATTTTCACTGTCCTGACTGTGTCTTTTGGAGGGCAGAGTGCTTAACTTTGATAGTGTCCAAGCAGTAGAATTTTTAAATTAGCTTTAAGATCATTGCTAACTTGCTGATACACTACATAGAATCTATTTGATTAAAATTCTTTAAATAGTAAGCAATATTATTTTTAAAATAAATAGTCTCTATAAGTGTAGTTATCACATGCAATTATCTACATCTCATATTCTTATTCATGTTAATTTCAATACTGTGATGCTAGAAAACATACACTAGTTATTGGTCCTAGCTAATTTCTAGACTGGAGTAGATGTAAGCAGATTCAGAAATGATGCAAACAAACCTACAGGTTCAAGAAAAGAAATCCAGCTGATTTAAGAGGCTTAGAGTACAAACACCATATTATTCCTCTGGTGCCTTTCACTGGAGGAGATGGAGTAGGCAGGAGGAGCTCATCTGTGCCGAGATTACTCTCTCAGTTGAAAGCTTTTGGATCCCTGATTAAGTAAAGTGATATACATTACCAGGGAGTCCTGAGAAGATGAAGTGTGAAGGATTCGCTAAGATAGACTATGATTAGAAGAGCAGTATGATGTTTGGGAAGGACAAGATGAGAACCAATATGAACTAAAAGACAAAGAACAGATGACTGAAGAAGTTGGGACACAGGCTGGAATTGCTGAAGGTGTCAGACACAAGAGCTAAATCCTGCAGGGATGCAGTTATGCTGCCAAAGATGGGGATCTCTGCCACACTTTTCACATGATGGCACAGGGCTTTACACTTAACGTTCTGAAGAATACAGCTATTGAGTGGCTTTAAAAGGATTCTGTCCTTCTACATTATTATAAATTAGATTGGAATCAGGCTAAGTCAGAATAATGTTGGACAAAATTTAATGTTTATTCATTCAACAAATAGTTAACTTGTGCTAGGCATCATGCTAGATCATGCTAGAAATTAAACCACTAGCACAAGCTGTGATTGAATCAACTCTGCCTTCATAGAGCTTACAGTCTGAAGAATGATAAATGAAAACTGGCCATTTAAAATCACAGCCATACCTTTCAGGATCGGGGAAATATGGAATCCTATAGAATAAAATACATTTAACCATTGAACAACACAGGCTTGAACTGCATGAGTCCATTTATATGCCAATTTTTTTTTCAATAGTAAATACTATAGTACTGCCCGAACTGCAGTTGGTTAACTCTGATGATGCAGAACTATGGATACAGAGGAACTGAGTGTATGTAAGGCCAACTATAAGTTATACTCAGATTTTCAGCTACAAAGAGGGTCAGCACCCCTGGTATCCTCATTGTATTAAGATCCATAACAGGGTTCATACAGGATCCATACAGGGTCAACTGTAATAAGATCCATAACTCAAACTCAGGGAAGATAATAGCAACTGTGCATGTGCATGGGTTTGCAAAGAGATCAGACTGAAAGAAGATCATATCCTTTAATAAGATTACACACCATATTTAAAAGTTTGATTTTTCTGAATTGTAAAATATATACTTTTCAAAAAGTAAATACTTTCTGAAAGCTTATTTCATTCTAAATGGAAAACTTTACCATGCTATTTAATGAGTCTTTTCTCTCTTCCCCAAGTCATCACGAATGATAGGACAAAATTTCTTTAATAAATGCCCTGTTTGTAAAGCTTACATTTGGTATCTTAATTCCCACAGTCCTTAATGTTGCTGTTAATGCTTAAAAATCCCTCATGCCACATTTGCAACAGAATTATTTTATTTGCTAATTTTTTCTTTGTTGAATAGTGTTATTCTTTTGATGGATATTGAGACTAAGTGATTTTCAAAAAATTTTTTAAAGTTACAACTCAAAATATCTGTGTTTCATCTTTTGTTTATACTGTTCACAACTCATTGCACATCAGAATCAGCTGAGGAGATTTTAAAAATCTGTGCCTGCAACCCAACTCTGACCAATGAAAGTGTGGTCTTATAGGAGGATCTGGGCAAGAGTGCCTTAGTTTTCCCCTTCCGATGTGCACCCAAGCTTAAGAAACACTGCTTTACACTACTGTTCTAGACTGGCTTTTACTTTATCAAAGTATAGATAGTGAGAAAATATATCCTTCAGTAACAATACTCTGCTATTAAGATGGACAGGGAGGCCTGGAGTGCTGCAGTGCATGGGATCACAAAGAGTCAGACACGACTGAGCAACCGAACTGAACTGAAGATTTTCTGTGGAGTGGGAGGAGGAGAGGGTATTCATAATCGAGTAGGTTAGCATTCATGTAAATTTTATAAAGATTTTACTTCTGCTCCTGTTAGGTCTATAAAACAATTAATTTGTATTCATCACGGATAGTACCAATTCATACATCAATGAATTTAGATTTACTGATTTTTTTTTAAACTGAAAGGAAATCTAGATGTTATTTAGGGTAAGAGACATTAATCTTTTCTACCTTAACAACTGTATTGTTGATTATAAAATTGATGGTGTTTATTAAGACTTAAACCTGGGATGGTAAAATGTTTTCCAATTGCACTATGTGGCAAACTGCCCCAACAATTATTGTAAATGCAAGAACAATAAACTGCATTGCCAAGGACACTAGTTGGTTAGATCCCATAAAAGAGACAATTAGTCTTGAGATGAAAATGGTAGTGATGAGTTGACAGTTATAGAAAAAAACAGAATATGCAATGTAATAACTTAAATATATCTGTGGATAATACTGATAGTTTAATGTGTTTGGAGTTTATAATATGTAAAATAATGTTTTATAAAGAAAGATCAAAACTGCATACATTCAGGTCTTCTTTTTTCCTTATTTGCTACACAAGTGAAGTAACCTACAAGATTACATTTACTGTCTTTCCAAATCATCAATGTAAAATGGTTTGCTTAATTTATATGTATATGGCATTGATTTTATGAAGAATATTTTCTTCTTACAGATATGAATTTACATAAACTTATTCAATATTACAATACTCATAATCTATTGTTGGGGTTCCCTGGTAGCTCAGCTGGTAAAGAATCTGCCTGCAATGCAGGAGCCGCTGTTCAGCTCTTGGGTCAGGAAGTTTCCCTGGAGAAGGGATAGCCTACCCACTCCAGTATTCTTGGGCTTCCCTGGTGGCTCAGGAGGTAAAAAATCTGCCTGCAATGTGGAAAACCCGGGTTCGATCCCTAGGTTGGGAAGATCCCCTGGAGGAGGGCATGGCAACCCACTCCAGTATTCTTGCTTAGAGAAGCCTGGAGGGCTACAGTCCGGGGGTTGCAAAGAGTTGGACATGGCTGAGTGATTAAGCACAGCACAGCAGAGTCAATTGTTAGGATAATTGGAACATTTTGAAAATAAAATCATGGTAGATACAATAACACAACTGTACGTTCACCAAGACAAAATTGCAACTCAGTCCTTCAGTAGAAAAGATGGATCTAAAAGATAGGATACAGAGATTTGGACAGCCAGAGGAAGCAGAAAGGGGACCCTAAAAGAGCTGATGCCAAAGATAAACTGCCAGTGATGTGTTTTCATCTGTACCTATGCTGTACTCCCTCCTTCTCTCAGAGACTTTGTGAGTAGTGATGGATCCTGAGGGAAATAAGCCCAAGACTGTATTGGAGACCTGAAAAGCATGAAAACCTAATGCAAACAGAAGGGGAGATCTTGAATTTCCTTAGAATATTTGCAATGGTTGCTTTGTTCAGCATGGAGCTCTCTCCCCCCAGATTTCTTCATGACTGACTCTCATCAAATCTTTGATCACTTGTCATCTTCTCAATGAAGTAGTCTTTATTTCTTATTCTTCTTGTTCTGCTCTGCTCTTTATATTCTCAATAGCATATATCATCTTTCAAGATAATTTGCTTAATATTCATGTTTATTGCCTATTAGTTTTCCTTCCATTAGAATGTAAGCTACATGAGGACAGGGATTGTCTTTTCTTTTTTTTTCCATTGATGTATCTCTAGTACTCAGAACAGTACCTGGCACATAGTAGGTGTTCAATAAATATTTGTTGAATGTATAAAGATCATTTATTCTAGTTACTAATCTTTTTTTACTCCCTTTTAATATGCAAGCTGAAAAGCAAAGTTAGAACTTTGCTAGTAACACTTTGATCATTTTTTTTTTCATCTGAACCAAGATCAATACCCTCTCAATCTTGGTATTATAGAAAAACTGTACTGGTGTGATTTCCATGTAGCCATCCAAGAGGATAAAGACTGAAATACCTGGACTAACATTTTTCATGAAATCAAAACATACACATTAGATTTTGACGGGAGAATTTGGGTGAAAAAACAACTATAGCAGTAAATTTTCCCTAAGTATCACCAGAATAGTACAATAAATCAGCCAGGAAATAGTGTAGAAATGCCTAAATAAAAAATAATTAGTAGCATAATATATATATATGTTTATTTACATTAAAGATGACCTATAGCAGAATTCAATTATTGATATTAAAAATGAGAAAAGATAAAATCTATGTTTTAAACATTCTATACACATAAAACAGTAATAAACAGTTATGAATGTAGAAAATCTATGCCCCTTCTTATGGACAGTGACCTAGTTCATGCTTTTCTCTCCATTTTTCTCTGATTTATTCTGCATGCACTTTCTGAATTGATATAGCTAAAATAATACTTTGTCCCTGAGCATAGGAACTAAATTCAAAATCCTTGGTCTAACAAGACTGTGCAGTTCTTTCTCAACATTGTTCTTCAAGTTTGACTCTCACGATTCTTTCCATTCCAGGCAGTCAAACTGACTAACAAAACCACCTACTTTTCTATCCACCTACTTATCTATTTGCTGCTGTGTCCACAAGTATATTTTATTCTGTATAAACAGTCTCTTAACTCTTCTATCTACCCATTTCAAGATCAAGTTCAATTTCTCTGTGATACTGTTTCTAATCAGGGCAGCCTGCAGTATATCATTTCTCTAATGCCTATGTTCATATCTCCTATGATCTCCTCTGTCTGTTTCATTCCATTTGGCACATATGGTGTTGATAGCTAACTTCTCGTGTTCATAAATATTATCTGTTAACCAAATTAATACTTGAAAATAGAAGCTAACTAGAAGAAAACAAGGGCTCCATAATTTCTTTATGATTAATTGGCTTAATGGAGCACAGGGAATTAGAAACCTTAATCACAAAATAACTTAAATCACAAAACAACTTTTCATCTTATATATTTCCTGAACTTGATCAAACAAATCCCTTGTTGCTTAAATTTCTTCTTATGTAAATGGAGCGGGCCTTATTGATTACAATGTATAAAAGTGTTCTAATGGGAGATAATTTTATATCACTTAAGAAATAATAGGAGAGACATTTAAAACATGCATTCATTAAGTTTATATAATTAGATATTTCTGAATAAAAGAACAGGCTAACATGTTAAAGTAGTAAAATATCATAAATTTAAAGCTGTTGATGGGCTACAGTCCATGAATAAGATGAGAGTCCCACTTGGTTTTGTAGACAGGTTCTAATAAATGTTATAGATGCTCAGATAAAAACTGAAAGAATGAAAGCAAATTGGTCCAAAATTACCATAAGTGGTCAAGAGATTCTCCAGAAATTGAAGAATAACACAGAAAAAAAAGACTCATAATCACACCAACATAAATTTGAGGGTTTTTGAAAAATTAATTTCCTCAGAGGATACAATTAGTCACAGACAAGTATATTCTGTTGTACTAAGAAAGAATACCCCTCCAGACTGCTCAATCAATAGCTAAGCTATCCCCCAGAATTCTTCAATTTAGTCTCACAAATGTCATTTTCAATAGGAACCCATCCACACTTGCATACTGAAAGTTAATTGGACAACAAATGTAAATAATAAAACTTTAATTTTCAGCATTTCATTAAAACATTTCTTATGAGATAATGAAATATAACTACTTACATATACCATGCATTACCTACTTCAATAATACATTTATACTTTGGATGGAAACTTCATGTTTAATACAGTAAAGCTCTTTAGAATATTAGGAAAATTATAGTAAGACTTAGGAAAACTATGAGATGACAGTTGAGGATAGTGATGTCAGAGATTATTAATATATCATTATACATGGGGTTTATTATTATTTTGCCATATAAAATATGTAATTATTTATGCTAATTTCCTAAAAATATGTTTCCTAATTCTTATATCATAAAGAGAAAAATACTATAATTAAAAATTGAAAGCATTATAATATAGTGATAACTACTATTTCCATCTGAGTTTGTTGTTTTCACAAAAAATTTTAAATGTACTTTATATTGTGCAAAAATCAGTAATTAGCTACACATCAGAAAGTTACCATTGCTTATGGTTTTCAATGATAAATGCTTTTACCTACAAGAATCAATGCAACTGGACTATTATATAGCATACAAGATTATGGGATATCTTCATATTATTCCTATAACTTTTCTTTAAGTGTAAAATATATAAAGTAATTGTTTAAAGTACTCAACAGAATGTAGCAGGTTCATTATTCTATCTTTAGGTAGGTTTTAAGGTTAACCATTTACATACACTGCATTATTTCTCTTTAATTGTTTTTGTTTTTATGGTTTCATATAAACAAAGACGGAGAATCTGCAGTCTCAAGACAGGGAGGACACGGTTTAAGTGTTTAGGTTTAGGTACCCAGGAGGAATCTGGTAGAGGCAAAAGGCCCATTCAAAATAAGTCATTCAGGTAAAGAAAAGGAGACAGAACAACAGCCAGATCGGAATCCACAGGTGTCAGAATCAGTGAGGGCAGCAAGCAGCAGCAGTAGAACTAACATGAATAATCAGTATTGGCCATGGTCCTGGCAAAAAGAAAGAATGAATGACTCAGTTCTGATCAGTGGACATACAGTATCTGTTTTTGGTCTTCTGTTACTCAACCTGTTGGATTTTTCTATTTTCCCACTAGTCTGGATTGTGGCATGTGTGTGTGTGTGTTTTAAGTTGCTTCCATCATGTCTGTTTTTGCAACCCTTTTGGTCTGAAGGAAGCCAAAAGCTGACCAATGGATATTTATTTGGGATATTAAGATTACATGACATTATAGAATAGTAGCATTGTAGTGACTCAGTGGGCTTCCTCAATGACTCAGCGGGTAAAGAATCTGCCTGCATTGCAGGAGGCATGGGACACAGGTTTGATCCCTGGGTGGAGAAGATCGCTTAGAGGAAGGAGGGCATAGCAACCCACTCCAGCGATCGTGCCTGGAGAATCCCATAAACTGAGGGTCCAGGCAGACTACAGTCTAAAGTGTCCCAAAGAAAATGAGTCAGCTCTTTAGAAGACAAGAAAGGGAAGACTGAATGATCCTTTAGTATCTGATGCTGCCTAAGAAATAATAAGTCACTTCAGTCGTGTCCGACTTTGTGCTACCCCATAGATGGCAGCCCACCAGGCTCCCCCATCCCTGGGATTCTCCAGGCAAGAATACTGGAGTGGGTTGCCATTTCCTTCTCCAATGCTAGAAAGTAAAAAGTGAAAGTGAAGTCGCTCAGTCGTGTCCAACTCTTAGCGACCCCATGGACCTCAGCCTACCAGGTTCCTCTGTCAGATTCTCCAGGCAAGAATACTGGAGTGGGGTGCCACTGAATATATTAACTTATTTTTCAATTTGATCTTTCTTTGATATCCTGGTTCCTGAAAGTAAATTTAGACTGACTACAAGATGTTAATATGGGTGATATGCTCAATTCTAAATTTAATTTTGAGTCAATTTAGGCAACAAATATGCAAATATTCAGGGATAAATTACCCTCTTATCTGTTGTTTTTATATGTAACTGTAGTTTTTGTATACTTTATTCTTTATTTTAAAAATAATGTTTATTTTTAATCAAATGCACAATCATCACTTCTGTGGCAATGGAATAGAATATGAGTGCAGGATTAATATGGGTTGGCAAAAGAGAAATCACATCATCATTTCTTATGTTGACAATTCTTATTTGCATGACTGGAATGATGTTTATGATTTTAAACAAAATATAGAATAAAGAAAGAGGGACTAGGATTGAAGGGGAAATGTAACTTTGGTTTTGGACATAAGGAAGTTAATTTTCCACCTGGGTATCCAGATGGAGATGACCAGAAGGCCCCTGAGTTTTAAAGATTGCGAAACCAATAAAACCACTCTTCATTAATGTTATAATAAGCATAATTCATTCCTTAATTATTCAGAATGAATACTTTAGGATTTTACCAGACTTTATGGTTATCAGCTTTAATCAATATTTTTCTTAGAGCTTTTCTACATGACAGTCACAGTGGGGAATAATGCTTAAACTAATATATCATCACTGACCTCAAGGACCTTGCAGTCCAATCGGGAAGATGGTACACACATAAAAGTTTCTGAAACTTTTGAAACTGCAGGGAAAGGCCACTGTTGTAAAGGTAGTATTGACAACACTGTGACTAAACATATGTAAAGGGGTATATGACAACAGTCTTCTTCCTTAAAATAAAGATATCTGATAAACAGTAAAGTTTCACTGAATGTTCATTTCTTTGCCTATAAGTTGCACCAGATGCAAACATGGCAAACATCAACGGTTTTATTTAAGGAGTTGTTTTATTTTGCATCATGGGAGTAGCTACTCTATGGGAAAGTGTTGCCAGAAATGCAGGTAGTTTTAAGGAAGCTTGTCAAAGCCATGAAAGGGCAAAAGCAAGTTGCCTAACATGAATAAATCGGCCATAGGAGTAGCCCTGAACTGCGTGAGTTTTATGATATTTGTAAATAAATGCCTTGAATATTTGTATAACTGCCATGGTCTCAAACTTAACTTGATTTACCAAAGTTAGCTTTGAATGAGGTATTATTACTAACACAAACAGTATAAAATACTGGAAAATTACTATCTTTGTGAAAAGTGAGAAGCTCCTATGTACATATATGTGTACTTCCCACCAAAAAAAAATGCATCAAGGATGACTTGCACGCAGGTGGGCACAATTACTTATTCTTTCTCCCATGTTAGAAGTTCAGCACAGATATTGAATGTATAGATAAATATGGAGGAAGCTCAAGAATTTCATGCTGAAGTGATTATTTTTATTCATTCATTTTATGTATATATTGACATGTTTAGAATTTTTGAAACCCAGGTGGTGTTAGTGGTAAAGAATCCTCCCGCCAATGCAGGAGACATGAGAGATGTACATTCGATCCTTGGCTCGGGAAGATCCCCTGGAGGAGGGCATGACAACCCACTCCAGTATTCTTGCCTGGAGAATCCCATGGACAGCGGAGCCTGAGGGGTTACAGTCCATAGAGTCACAAAGAGTCTGACATGACTGAAACGACTTAGCACACACATGTTTAATTTAATAAATGCATTATCAACTAGGTTGACTATACCAATACTCTGTACATATTAATTCCTTCAAACAATACCTTTTAGTTAAAATTGTGACACTCTTGGAGTGAGTAATGTGGAAACATATACACTGCCATATGTAAAACAGGTAACCAGTGGGAATTTGCTGTATGACTCAGGGAACTCAAACTGGAGCTCTGTGACAACCTAGAGGGGTGGAATGTGGTGGGAGCTAAGAGGGAAGTTCAAGATGGAGGGGACATACGTATACCTATAGCTGATTCATGTTGATGTATGGCAGAAACCAACACAACATTGTAAAGCAATTATCCTTCAATTAAAAATCATATATGGGAAAAAATGTAAACATGCATAGACACAGAATCAATAATTTTAACATATATTCAAATGACTTCTGTTTGTAGACACAGTACTAACCTTTCTACAAAATGATACTTAAATTTAATCATTGAAATTTAAGATAGCTTAAATTTCAGTTGGTCAGTATTATATTTGATTTTTATAAATCTATTCAAAATTTATTTTCAATGTACTCATAAAATTATATTATTGAATGAAATTGTATTAAAGATTAGATTTCTAGAAAATAGTAACAATTATTCAAAATTATTCATTATTTGTCTAAGAGACCTTCAACAAATCTAATACAGCTAACTTTATACATAGCATTGAGGAAGAAATGTAATGATCTTCTGAAGTACTTTTAATGTTGTAATTTAGTAAGATAAAGCCTATTCCCTGCTCTGACTTCAACAGGAGTTCAATAATCAGGACTCAAAGGTAAAGAAGGTAGGATTGGGAGCGCTTCTTAGCTGGCCTGCGAATCCATTCAGCTTTCCCCGATAACCGTGGTTCTGGCAGTGCACAGCCCTTATAACAGTGCTATCATTCACTGCTTGGTGGTGATCTTTCTCTTCTCTGAATTTTGCGTTGAAATACTACACACTAGCTTACTAGTTTAATAGTCAGGAACTCGAGGGGAGATCTAAGTTTATTGAGCTTATTTGACATAGCAAATAGAAATCAGTCACATAAACAGTGTAATTCTAACTTTAAGTATAAGGATAGGAATGCCAACATTTATTTCAATTGAGAATCAGCATTAAAAAGGACAAGATTAAAGACATAGAACAACAGGAATGGCTACATGAAAGATATAGAATTTCCTGATAGACTACTTTACTAAAGAATACAATCTCTCCAGGAGATGTTGAAGAAGAGAATATTATAAGCATTTGGTTTAGGTGGTTTTCAGAGTAATTTTGTCTGAAAGCAAAGGATAGAATTAGATGGCCTCTCCTACGATACAATTCAAGGAAGACTGTTCAGATCAAGTGCATTGGGAAAAACAATTATAATTTCATTTACACTAAAACACAATAGTCTTATATACATACTCAAGATTACATCTGAGGATCTTATTTTTTTTTTTTTCTGCTTGTGCCTGAATGTAATTTTAAAATTTGGTGAGATTTTTCTATTGGTAAAATACTCAGGATATTTAAGTAGTAATAATATATTATTTTAAGATTAATCACCAGGAGGAGACGTATTAAAATGAAAAAATACTGCTTTATTTCCTATATGGTTTATGAAGCTGAAAGTTACCCAAGCAGTTCTATGTAATTTGTAATTGTGTGAAGACATCTATAATAATTTTTAAAAGTGAAAACCAGTTTGGGGTTTTTCTTATAATTTCATCATCAATAGGATAGCTTTGTATCATGGTTTAATTCTGTAAAATAAGCGGAGTTCCATCAGTGTTAAATGGGCTATAAAATCTGTTTCACATAATTAGTAAAAGCATCTACAGTTTGGCATGCTTTATAGATTTAAACCTTGGGGGTATTTTGATCTTTTTTACTTCACAAATTTCAAAAGGGGTGAATGAAATTCAAATCCACAGCTGCACACAGGACAAATCATTGTCTTAGGATGTTTGAATCCCATTTCTAGTTGTAATTTGAATAGCACTGGTATACAACACAGACAGACAGTTTTCAGAGTAACTATAAGTGGTGGGAACAATGAAATTTCCTAGGACAGGTTTTTTTAATGAACAGTTGGTCTCTGTTACAGTGCTGTGTAACAGTCCAGTGTGGCAATTTATTTCTATTTGTCATAAAATCTTTAAACAGCAGGATGGTCTGATTAAGGTTTCAAAACCAGTTATTATTTATACGAGAGTGAAAGTGTTAGTTGCTCAGTCATGTCTGACTCTTTGTGACCCCATAAACCATAGCCTTTCAGACCCCTCCATTCATGGAATTCTCCAGGGAAGAATACTGGAGTGGGTGGCCATGTCCTCCTCCACGGGATCTTCCCAACCCAGGGATTGAACCTGAGTTTCGCAATTGCAGGCAGGCTGTTAACTGTCTGAGCCACCAGGGAAGCCCAGAAGGTTTCCACTGCTTTCCCACTGGGGAATCGAACCCTGGTCTCCAGAGTGACAGGTGGGGATACTCACCACTATACTAACAGGAAATTGCAGTATTATTTATATAATAGACAACAATACTACCGTGCCAGTTACCCAAGAAAAGTTATTAGAGAAGCAGAATAAAAACATCAAAAGATTTGAGAGTTATGTCCTGAGGACCCTTTTCTTTTTATACAGTGGTGGGGTACAGAAAATGCGTTAAAAGCAGAGGAATGATTAAAATTCAAAGGGGCATAATATATCTTCTTAAAGGAAAAAATTATATCAAATTAAATTTCACTCTCTATTCATGTATTTATACAGAGATGATAAGATGAAACTGTGTATAGCCAACTCAGTTTTTAGTCCAAAAGAACCATCTTAAGAACTACCTTAAGGAAAACACATGTTGTATTTTTTTAAAAAATATACCTAGTTTCTGACTGATGTTCCAAAAATTTTTGTAGCCCTGAAGTTTCTGGAATTTGAGAATCATTCTTCCCCCCATAGTAGCAATGTTATAAAATATTGGTTTCCCTAGTTAGTGCCCCCAAACTTACTGAAAAATCTATAATTCTAAAACATGTGTGTGTGTTAGTCACTCTGTCGTGCCTGACTCTTTGTGACCCCATGAACTGTAGCCCACCAGGCTGCTCTGTCGGTGAGGTTCTCCTGGCAAGATTACTGGAATGGGTAGCCATTTCCTTCTCCAGGGGAACTTTCCCACCGAGGGACTGAACCTGAGTCTCCTGCATTGCAGGGAGATTCTTTACCAACTGAGCTACAAAACTATGGATTTGCACTAACCTGGGTCTAGGTAGCAGAAATGATATTGAGGGAAAAATCAGTTCTCCATTAATTTTGGTCATAGGACTAGCCATATACAAGATTTTAAAATATGGAATATATCACCAATGCCATTTTGAGTATCTACAAAGTGTCAGCAACTGGGATAAATGTTTATATATGTTAGCTAATGAATATCTCATAGCAACTCTGCCAAGTACAAATTATATCCCTATTTTACATCTAAATAAAATGGATACAAAGTGTAATTTATCCAAGTTCATACAGCTACTAATTAGCAAGAATGAAAGCCCAAATATGCCCTACTTTACTGCTTACACTGTTTCCAATATGCCTTATTGTTTTTGGAATCCTCCTTCCCTCCCAAATATAAACACATACTCCAGATCTCCTGGGCCCTCCTGCTTCTGTACAGCTCTTACGACAACTCTGTACTCAAATCTGCCTTGTAGCCCATAGTGCTCTCTGCTCTAAAATTATCCATTTCCGTTGTCTCAATCCAAACTCGAAGCCCATTTGTGCAGTTGACTTTAATTGGGTATAAGGTAGGTATAGTCCCTTCCATCCTGGAGGTGTCTGCATTTAAGAAGAGGAGTTTTGTGTGTGTGTATTGTGTAAATGTGTGCATACGCATATAAACACACATATACCCTATATCTGTATGATCTTTTAAGTCTGACAACATAGTGGGCAATCAGGCCCACTTCAGGTGTCTGCCCTTGAGGTAACTTCCCTTACACTATTCCTGTTGGCCTGTTGGGGTGAAACCTTGGAACAAGGACAGGAGTCACAGTCAGCAGAACTGGAAGAAGGTGAAAAACTTGTGTCCCACTTCACAATCATCTTTTGCCTGGAGCTTTATTGGCTCCATGTCCTTGGCCCCCGCTCCATTTTTACAGGCTGCAGATGGGCTTCAGGTGGGAAATCAGGCTCGTAGAGATCCCAGAGGACCCATTTGAGGCCTGGCATCTATAGTGATTCCCTTCAGCTAGGGCTTGAGAGAAACTCTTGAGTGATGAGACCCTCTTCTTCTCTCAGAAAAGGTTCAAAACTACTCTAGGGAAAGTCAAGGCTTATAGGAGTATGGATTTCCCACAAGACCAGGAAGCCACAAAGCCCTGGTAGATCTCCAAGGAAACTCTAAGCTAGTTGGCTCCTTGTTGTCAACCACCCGGCAGTTTCCAAACAGTCCTCTTGACGGGTCCTGTGCAGCTGTGTTTTATGTTTCCATGTGGCCTTGCCAGAGGTCCCTCCCTTAAACAGACCAGGCTTCCACAATTAGTTAGGACTCAAAACAGGTTAGTTATGGAATATATTAAGTCCTAAAGGCTTCATGGGGCTATTTACACTTCTCTGGACTATTTCCAGCACTCCAGATTATACTGTAAGCATAAATTAAGGAAGTCTCACAATGCTATAGCTCTGACTGGAACAGGCAATGTGAGCATATATTAGGCACCATTTTCCAATGTTTTTCTTGGCCTCATTTTAACAATTTACCACCCTGAAAGATAAACTCTCTGTAATCTTCAAGTCATACTTTAGAAAGCCTCTCTCTCATTCCCATTCTTGAATGTGCCTGTTTCTATTATTCCTCAGGTACAGAAACTGAAGAGTAATCTTTTTTTTTCCTTTGGCATTGAAATCTTTCAGGAATTTATTTGCATTCACCTGGCCAAGTTATAAATACCATCCAACACCTATATCATGCCATTTCATTACTTAAAATAATAAATTGGTTTCACTTAATAAAATACAAGACCATATGAAGTCAGTCTGTGTACCCAACAGTTGGGAACATTTAGCAGCTGTTGGTAGGGAAAAGGATATGCTGAAAAGGTCAGTCCCCTGGCCAGTACTCAAGATCAGTTATTGATCACAGATTTGAGAAAACTCAAAATGTAACGTAAGTGGTTCTTATTTTTCATCTGTGGCTTCCCTTGTTTACCTGAAGAATCTGAGCTTGGCTTTAATGTTCTCTCCCCTCACCCCCTCCGCTCTCAGCCCTCACTTTCCTTGGGGCCTCTGGTCTTCACTGAGTCATGTTTCCAACCTTGTGCCTAACAACACAGTACCTGACACACAGGCCCTTAATAAACACTTATGGAATAAAACCCTAACAAGAAGACTATGATGTCAGAAGAAATAACACAAGTCCAAGAACCAAGAAATTAGCTGAACACAGTTTGATAATAATGATGGCAATTATATTTGAGTTTTGATGGCTATATATGTGCCCAACACTTTACTAGAAGCTTTAAAAATATAATCTCATTTTATGTTAACTTAATCATCACAAGACTGGACAAGCACCATTGCCCCTATTTTACATATAAATAAATAGCAGCTTAGAGAAGTAAAATAATATGTCCGTAGCCACATAGTTATTAAGTGAATATCAACTGGGATAAATATGCATTGTGAATATTATAAATATTTATTATGTATTATGAATATTATAAATATGAATATGAACTGGGATAAATAATATCTGTTCAATGCCACAGTCAAGCCTTTTTTAACCCTTTTGATCTAGTCCTTAATTTTTTAATTTATTAAGCATGAAAATTTTAATAGTCATTAAGATCTTTTCCAACTGTAAGATGTTCCATATATCAGCTAACACACATCTTAAGAAAACTGACAATTCAGTGGGTTTCCCTTGTTGATTAAAATCCTGAAAAAAAAACAAAGAAAATTGCTCTCCAAAACAGAAATTTCAGAAACTCTGAAAAGAAAGAAAAGAGAAACTTTTGGATAGTTTGGGCCTCTCTAGGGTTTTTCAGATCCACCTAAAGCTAGAGTTGGCTTTGGCTTTTTACAGGAGTTATTATTTTCTGATAACTTACTATGTGCCATACACTAGGCCAAAACTTTGTATGTATTACTTTATGGAAATCTCTAGCAATCTCTATGAGATTGTACCATTGTTGTTCACAATTAACAGAAGGGATATTGAGTTTAACTTGCAGAAGGTCACACAGCTAGCATGTGGTGCAGCTTAGACTCAAACCCAGATATGTTTATCTCTGAAACCCAAACTTTAACTTTGAAGGTATATTGCTTCTGCATGTTATTTTTAGTTTATTTATCTAATATACCTAATATTACTTATGTCAATGTTATTTAATTCTTTTGGTCACTTATTTTGAAGTGATGTCCATGGGACGTAGATCAGCAGTCTGCTTAGTTTGTTTGCTAACACATACTTCAGTACTACATATGCGGTAACACTTATCAAGTATCTCATGATGCATGCCTTTCAGTGCAATTAAATACCTCTGGGTCACTCTCGGTCACATGCCTATGAGTTACAATTCTCTTTTCCTCCCCCACTAGATATTTCTTTCTATCCAAAGGGAATAGATTAATAAGATTGAAGAAAAACCATAAACAAAAAAATCAGACAACCACATCAATGTGGAGGTTTGCAAACTCTGACCTGAAAAAATCTTCCATAGAGAAAACATCATGCCTAGGGTGACTGACATAACAGAAATCCTACCTCACTAAATGTGTTCTCGCAGTTCATTCTGTACCTGTTTAGAAGGGATTCTTGACGCTTTTAGAAGATACACTCTCTGAGACTCTGATAGCAAATTAACTTTGGAATCGAGGAATTCACGTTAGTTGCTACTCTCTACATTAAGACAGACTTATTTTCAGTCTAACTCTGACTTATATTACATACTATTATTAATCTACCTTGCATATATGAAGTAAAAATTGACATATATTTCTCTTCAGCATTTATCTTCTCAAATAACTGACCACTAAATTAAATTACAAATTAAATTACAAAATTCTGTAACTTTTGAAGGGAGGAAGATATTTTAGAAGCTGTAACTTTTTTGATCAAATAAGTGTTAGTGAATTTTTGCTTTAGCCAAGTACACATTTCATAAAGGAACACTAATAAGATGTGCTATTTTTCCTTAACCAAATTCTTCACAATGAAATCCAACTGCAATATTCATTTAGAAATTCGATAATGCTCTCTTGTGTGAGTTTTAGGAATATTTGAAACCCCATTGCATATAAATTATATCATGGAAAAGCTGTATAAATATTCTATTATGGCACATGCTGTTCTAAGGATCTGTCAGGATTTCCTTTATACACTCCATTTTGAGTGGTATATAAATCAGATGTAAAAATTCATGTTGGACTGAAACTTAGCACAAAAGGCCTTCTCCAGAGGCAAATGCATTTTTTTTTCAAAATGTGGTTTGAATTATGTTGGTCATTTTTAAGTTATAGAAGTGCAGAAAATGTATTTGTGGTTTTGAAGGAGAGAGATTTTTTCCATTTTTATAACTCATTAGGAAACTTTACAGGCCTTTAGACCATTTTGTGGTTTAGTTCTTCTCAAGTTTTTCCCCAAAGCAATATTAAAACTTGAATGGTGTCCGCTATGAACCTAACAATTACTGTTCTGAATATAAATGTGGGTATGGATATATATCCAGTTACACATATCTTAGACTAGGAGAAGTTTCAATAATATCAAGACTGGGATAGATTAGGCCTAGCAGTTATCCATTTTTGTTCTTATTCTCAAGTTTGGTCTATCAAAGGAATCCTCTATCTTTACCATAGTTCAGCTTGTAATGCTTATAATTTTAAACTGCATTTCTAACTTGCAGAAAAATCCAGAGGTAAACATTCCTTCTTTTATGAGATCTTTGACAATACGGGTGTGCCTTTTTAAAATTTCGCTTTTCTCTAATATATAGACCAAGTTGCAGCCTGTACATTATTCACTGATGAGGATCTTATTTGTAAAGTATTTAATATGTGTATGTTTATATATACAAATTAGTTTATTAATAGTGTTGAACATATTTTGTCTACATAACTAACATGTTGCTGAGTTATCTCATAAACATAAATTATTTTAGCACACAGATTATGATTTTATTATTTCTCAATAGCATCAGTTAAAACCTAAGAAAGTTTATTTGGACTAAGAAAGACAGCATAACTCACAAAGTCAGGTAAACCAATCTTTAAATTACTTAAAAGAATAATGAAAACAGAAATATTTTCTATGATTGAATTGTTTCACTTACATTATATTTAGTTCATTAATGCATTAGAATAGCACATTTAGTGGTTATTATCAGATCATAGATCAAGGCATTAGAGCATGAGAGATTGAAAATTTTCCAATGTAATTCTTTATGTTTTTATTTAATTTTATTTAATTCCACTTAGAATCTGGATGTCTTGATTCCTAATACAGTTCCCTTTTTGTCATATTACACTATTTCTGGTGCAGTTACTAGAATCTTTGCGTCTAATGACAGTTAGGATGGACCATCCAGAAAATAATCAAGCTTTTGCCTGTGGCTGGTACAGCAATGTGATTTTCCTCTGGGACACTCTGAGGAGCAGAAGACATCCATCTCCTCCTGGATGTTTTATCTACTCACCTACCATCATGGAAATGAGCCAACTCTACAATAGAGAGAACTGAATATCTATTTATTTTTATTTTATTTTATTTTTTTATGTTAGGAGAGCAAGGTTACTAATGAAGGGTCATATCCCAAATCTCTAATCTATAAAGCTAATATCCTTATTTATACTTGGGTCATTTTTTTATTCTGCTCCATTTACTTTTACTAAATTATACTACTTTGTGTTCTATAATGTTACATTTGGTTATAATTATAAATTTTTATAGATAATTCACATACCACTCATATACTACTTTCTTTGAGCTTATCACTAAAGTCATCATAGCTCTTGAAATGTAACTAAATATGTGTCACTCCAGACATCCCTATACAACTAAACGTCATTGAAAAGTTTGAGGGGAAGTCTATGAATTTCTGAGCACTAGGTACATATTGAAACAGTTTTATGCTCATCAGAAATGTTTTTAAGTATAGCAAAAGTGTTTAAAATATTAAACATAAATATACTTTAAATGGCAAAATAAAGTTTTACGTGTTAAGAATCTAGATTCCATGGTTTGAATTTAAGCAATTTATAGCTCATTAGGTAGCAAATATACAGATTGCACTCCCCATGCTATCTGTTACATTATACCCATATTTTCCTTACATCTGGAGGAGAGATGACACAGTGCTATTATTCAAATATCACTGACCTTGTTAAAACCTAGCACCATTGCTTTAAACATAACAAGACTAAATTTTTAAACAGCATGGCTATTTCTTAGTAGTGAAATAAAGAATGACTTTTAAAAACTTTCAATTTATGAAAAGTAATGATGTAAGATATATCCTCACCTTGATTTTACCTTTAAGCAGCCTTTTATTTGTCTATTAGGAACGTCTTCCTGTAGTTTTTCAGGCTCCGGCTCTTGTTCTTTCTTTTGACAAACCAATACATAATTTGTGCCATTATTATTTGACCAAAATGTACCAACAGAAGTTTCATAACGTATACAAAACTCAACTTTACTGCCATCTTTTTGATAAGGAGGAACCAATGATATCTTAAAGGAGAACTGGTCAGTTTCACCATCACATGAATTTGGGATATAGTCTGCTAATATATCATAATATGACTGCCAGTCATCTAAGGACATTCTCACATATACTAACTTCTCAAAAGAAATATTCAAAACTCGAATAATGCCCTTCATACTTGTAGATCCAGGAGGATACTCGGTTGATTCCAGTATCGCTTTCTGTACTTGAAGTTGTTGCATAAGATCTTCTTTTGAAGAAGGCAAGCCAAATTGTGGGGATAAAACATATTCTTCTGTGTGGAAAACGTCCTTCCTTAAGTCAAAATCAGTTGAACCACTCGGTAATTCCCAGGAATCAAATTCTTTAACAGACACAAGATTGAATCCAAAGGTGTCAGCAAATGAAACTCTTCTTGCACCTGATGGTGGAGAGTCCAGGTAAATGTCTTCAGATGAATCAGAACCTCGTCTGCTAGGTTGTGGGGAGAATCCAGGTCTGAAGGTAGCTTTAACTTCTTCATCTTCAGAAAGAGAATCAGATAAACTAGGAACTTCTAAAAAGTTATCTTTGCTAATCTGACTAGGTTCTTCAGAAGGCTCCATTGGGCTCTCTGATATCAAATAAGGGAGAACTGTACAACTAGTAGAGGCTGATATTTGAGACACTGAGGCTTAAAATAAGTATAAGGTTACAGTTGACATTACAAAAAGGAGTCAGCTCTATAAATAGGTCCGATGGCGTGTAAACTATGCTTGCTTGCCTCCAAAGGCCTTTAATATGATAGCATCCACATTAACTCTCAGCAGCATGTTTCAGATTTAACTCTTAATTTTTAAAATTGAGTGTGTTTATGAGTTCTAAAGAGACATCTTAAATAATTTTCTTCTGTGTTTGAAAATCTGCAACTTTAAATAAAAATATTACTTTAACCTGTTGATATTAAAAATTGAACCATTTATTTTAAAAGAGAATAAAAATAGTATCACAATACTAAATATGTAGTTTGAGTTTGATCCATCCATTGAAGAAGGCAAAGGAAGGCAGGAGAGAATAAGAACATATATAGAACTGGAAAGATCCAGTATTTAATAATAATGATAGCCACCATTGATCATGGACTTACATATAATGTAACTCTAAATGGTTAAAGAAGATGCTGGGAGTTCTGAGGAAAGAAATAAGATTTAGATGGAGAAGGTATCATTTGAAAGAAATCATGAAAGGTAGATAAGACATAGACATGTAGGGTTAGAATGAGGTAGATTTTCCAGGTGGAAGAAATCATGTAAGTTAAGGTGTAAGACAAATAATTAGTAAAATCTATTATTTCAAACACTAGCAAGTTTCTTTTAATTAAGTCACAGAAAAATATAAACAAGTAATATGTTAATGACTTGAAATATAAGTAGACAATGATAAACCTGGAATAAAATATTTATATAGAATAAAATGTTTGGCAAAATGCCATTTTATGCTCACAAAGCAGAAGTTAATACCATGACATGTTGGGTTCTATGTGAATTTTAGAGTGTGAGCAACCTGTTTAGACTCTCATATTTTTGTATTAACGTAAAATCTATTTTGTAGGTCACAATTGGGAAATACCTATAAAAATGTAAACATACATATGCTTTGACCTAGAAAATGCTCCAGCTGCAAGTTTGCCCTATCAGTAAGGGATAAGTCTGCAAAGATGAATGTAAATATATGTTCATAATAGGACTGATTATTTTAGAAGCTATCTAAATATCCATCAACAATGTTACACCCATTCAATAGAATATTTTACAGTCGTTAAAAGGATAAAGTACCAATTTATGTGTTGATGTGGAAAGACAACCAAAATAACTTCTAAGTGAAGAAAAGAAAGCATACGCAGATATGTACATAGAAAATTCCTGGAAATACACAAAAGAAACTACTGTAGCAGTAATCTCTAACCACAAAGGTTGAAGATTTTAAGTGAAAAGGACTCATTCATTTCACTTTATGGTCTCTGTACTATTTTAAATATTAGCCTTGACCAAGGTTTTCTTTCAATGTATTTTCAACTCAAATAAATTGTGAGAGGTGATTATTTTTTAAGAGAACTCAATAGCATACTTTCTTAAATTTAAGCTTTATAAATAATTATAGCTTACCGAATAACTTGAATTGTGTACAATAATGAATTAAGGAATTATTTTGCAAGATTAAAAATAAGTATTATTTATCTCGAATAAGGAAATGAAAACTACTTTAGGCTTTATCACATAGCTAGAATGGATGATGACCACATGGATTGTTCAAGAATGGAGAATTGTTGTGGAAATGATATAATAATGTACTGAAGTAGTTTAACTATTCAGGGATGATAAGCAGAGACATGGTGATAAAGACCCCTGGGTTTGTACTCTGGCTGTGATACTTACTAGCTGGGTAACCTTCAGAACATTGCTTAAATTTTCTTACCCTAAGTTTCTCTGATTGCTAAAATGTAATGTTAACAATTAAATGAGATGCTTACTAAATAAATATTTATTTAATATATTACTAAATAAATAGCTATATGTATGTTTGTGAAAGGTTGATTTCTGAGATACACCAATAGTTAGATCAGCTAGTTAGGTGGATAGGATAGATAGAAATAGATTGTACAGAATCTACATATATAATAATAAGTAATGGTTTGTAATTTGCTTCATTTTTGTCTTTTTCAAAGGCTATATTATAGAACACTTAGCTTTAGAAGACATAAAGTAGCTCTGCATTAGGAAATGGTCCTGTTTTTTGAGTTAAAATCTCCTTTTCTTAATTTATCTTTCTGCAGAGCCCTACACCCTAGATTTGTAGTAATCGCTGCCTATCTTTTGGAGTTTATAACCTTCGCATAATTATAGATGTTCCCCCTTAGTCACTGCTTAGCTAAAACAGAGTGATTTCCTCTTTTTAATCTCTTCTTATAGGTCAGTCCTTCAGCACTTTTTATCATTTTGTTACTCTTCTATGAATCTTTCCAGCTTGCCTATATTATTCAGGTAATGAGCTGCCCCTAGATGAATGTAGTAGCACAGATCAGGTGTCTCTGGGGCATGGAGAAAGCTCTGTCAGTTTCAGCCTTGTGACTTGGTGTTTGTATCAGTTAAAATTCACATCTCCTTACTTTTCTTCCATATCAGGCCAACGTCTCATTTTCTTATATTCACTGCTACCTCAGTTTTAATAATATAAATTTTATATTTTTCCTCAATTACTTAAGTATACTGTTTTTATCAGTTATGACTATTTATTTATTTAATCAAATTGCAGTTCAAGTTTCCATGCATTTACTTCTTTTGTCTTAACCAAAGATTTTCAAAGGTACCTTTAACATAAAAGACTGTTTCAATCAGGATCCCTGTAAATAGGAAATATAGACGTCATGCACAAAATTTGATAATTCCAGGAGGGCTTATTTACAAGCATCTATTTAAAAGTGTAAATGCAGAAAATCCACAGGAGTTTGTGCAGTACACTGGGGCCAATTGCATCAGAACTGCTACAGTTTTTCAAGGAATGAGGAAAGGGGCCAAGTATCAAAACTTCAAAGCACAGAATGTCATAAACTATTCACCAGGCTGAAGGGGATCAGTGATCTTTAGTCAAGGGACACAGTCAGCTGAAGATGAGCAGGAGTGATCCGTGGGCAAAAACACTGAATTCACTCTTATCCTTTCATACAGTATCCTACCGGTTACCCGTTGGCCAAAGGCTATGGTTACTATCACAGTTCATTCAGGTCAGTCTCCCAGAGCACAGAGCAGGATGGAAAAGGGTGAAAAAAGTGGTGCATGAATTTGGAAGAGCAAACAAAAGATAATGGAGATTAAAAGTTTTGTATTTATGTATCTTTATGAGCTTATGTACTATGTTTAAGCATATGTGTGTGTATATATTTTCTGAATATTCCATCTCAATGCCAACTGAGTTTCTATTACTTGATCTTCTATTATCACAGCAAAAAAATAAGTTCAAGTATCTAAGATCTGTAAGCTCTGATACAGTGCAAGTCACATAAGAAATATTGATATTATCCACAGATGACTAAAAAAGAAATAGTCTTTTTTGAGATTAATTATAATGTTGCATTTGTTTCCCTTGTTAGCCTAAGTCTTTGTCTGCAACTTAAATTCAAGTAACATTTTGTCAAAAGAGAATCTGGAACAATGAATATTCACAAGTGAAAGTAAAGGTCGCTCAGTCATTTCCAACTCTTTGCGACCCCATGGACTATACAGTCCATGGAATTCTCCAGGCCAGAATACTGGAGTGGGTAGCATTTCCCTTCTCCAGGCGATCTTCCTGACCCAGGAATCAAACCCAGGTCTTGTGCATTGCAGGTGGATTCTTTACCAGCTGAACCACAGGGGAAGCCAACTGATACATAACAAAAATCACTGAGTGAGATGCTCGAACTACATAGGCTCAGGTGCACTGACAGATCTACTGAATGATAGCTTCCAGGTTGCTGGTGCCCCACAAGTGGTTCTGGTTTGCAGAATGGTTATAATGCATAATCTACTAGTCTGTTGGCCTTAGGGTCAAGGACTTAGGTTCTAGTTAGAGTTGTAGCTATTATCCCTCAATTATCACACCTTTTTTTTTTTTTTCTTACGCGGAGGCTATAAAATACTTTTACAAAAAAATAACAAAAGTTTAGGCGAGTTATAGAAAAGCAGAACGCTAAGGCACTTAACAGTCTTCTGGGCTATCCCTTCATTTTCACATAAGAAAACTGAAATCAAGAACAATGAAGGACCCCAACATTTGGTAACAGTGCTGGGACTTCAACTCAGATGTCTCTGCTTTCAGTGCAGTATTCTCCATAGTATACCATCCATACACCAACTTTTAGTTTTATAATGCGTAATTAACAAAGTAATCATTCTTTGAAAGATAGTCATTAAAATTCATTTGTTCTAGATTTAGTTTACTTTTATAATCAATTAACTTTTGTGAACTTTCTTTTTTCCATTTGAGGAATGATCTCCCAAGATGTCCAAATAATTTTTCTTTGTGACAGAGTCTTTCAACCTTTTTTAACCCATGCTCCTTTGGTAACTATAATATCTTACACTGTTTTATTTCTCTCCCTCAGACTTTGTATACTCCTATTATTGGTCTCAGTTATTAAAAATGAATTATATAATCTCTTTAGATCTAATATGGATATTTATTATTTTAAAGGACTGTTAAAGGGTCCTACTTCAAGCATGCTTTAAGGATTAAGCCATGCCCTCCTCCAGGGGATCTTCCTGACCCAGGAATCAAATCTGCATCTCTTATGTCTCCTGCATTGGCAGGTGGGTTCTTCACCACTAGCACCACCTGGGAAGCCTAGTGACAAGTCTTTATAAATAATAAAAATTGTATATATTATTATTGTTGTTATTCTTGGTGATGATAAGATTGCAGTATTGTTGATCATATTAACATACCTCTATTTGACAGATAATAGAACTGTGGGATTTGAGAACAGTGTCTAGAGACACACTGTATATGCTTATATCCTGCTTCTGTTTACTAGCTGAGGGGCTTTAGGTAATTACTTAACCTTTCTGTGCTTTAATTTCTGTAGCTGTACAGTAGCAATACTAATAGTTCCTACCTCCAAGGTTGTTACAAGGATCAAATGAGTTAATAAATGGAAAGCTTGTGAAGAAATAAAAACATACAATTATGGTGGTTTTAAAGTTCACAAGGAAAAAATCACTTGAAATTTCATCATCTAAATTATGTGACAGGGGCTTCCCTGGTAGCTCAGTCGGTAGCTCCTGCAGTGCAGGAGACCTGGGTTTGATCCCTGGGTCAGAAAAATCCCTTGGAGAAGGAAATGGCAACCCACTCCAGTATTCTTGCCTGGAAAATCCTATGGACAGAGGAGCCTAGTGGGCTACAGTCCATGGGATCGCAAGAGTTGGACATGACTTAGCGACTAAACCACCACCACCAAATTATAATCATATTTCAAAATATAAATTTATGAATTCAAGATGTTGTACACTTTAAACTGGAACAATTATCTAATACTCTTAAGGGTGCCTGCAGTCACTCCACTGGGTTCGACTATTTGTGATCCCATGGACTGCAGCCCGCCTGGCTCCTCTGTACATGGAATATCTCAGGCAAGAATATTGGAGGGGCTTACCATTTCCTTCTCCAGGGGGTCTTCCGAATCCAGGGATCAAACCACATCTCCTGAGTCTCCTGCATTTATAGGTGAATTCTTTACCACTGAGGCACCTGGAAAGCCCCAAACTAGTATTATATGTCAATTATATTGCACTAATTTTTTTAATCCAATCATCTAGTATAGTCACTGTGCAATTTTCTTCATGAAAGAATAATTCTTCATGAGAAGAATTATTCATCTTGTGTACCACTGTATTTCCATATATCCCATATTATACAAAATGGGTGTGTGCATGGATACAAAGATAGATGGATAGATGGGTGGATGGGTGGATGAGTGGTAAGCAGAATGAAGGACTTCAACATAAGCCATCATCTTCCTGGAATTCAAATATCCTTTTTATTGTTAATTCTGTACTTCTGCAATATAGTAAAGTCAATATTTCTAATGTAAAATCCTGAAGTAACTTTTAAATTATTAAAAAAAATTATTATTCATATGTGGAATATGTGGCAATTCTCCATCTGCCAAAAGAATTTGTTAAGCAGAATACTCTATTCTTTGTTCAGGCTAAATATTTTCCAGAGTAAAGAAAATGTAAAGACCAATGCATGCAGTTGGGAAAACATATGAAAGAATTCTATTAGTTTCAGATTCACTTCCTAGTTCATTATTTTAGAGGCATAAATATATTTTCTTTGTACTGAGTCACCATAGGTTCAGACCACTAGAAGACTTTTGCCTTCTCCTCCACTTCATACTAGTCCTTCCTTATTGTTACAGAATTAAATAAATTATTTAAGATAGAATGAAACAATATAAGACATGGAAGGATATAAAATTCAGTTTTGGAAAATTAAGAGTTTCTGAGATTTTACCATGAGATCCTACATAATTATGTAAGCATGCAGGTACTACAGTTTTTTCAATCTACTTACAGGGTACAATTGTAATATATGTGACTTACTTTTTTATGTCATGTCATTTGAGTTACTATAGGCAAAAATTCAGGATTAACTATGGATTTCTCTCAAAGTTTCAAAGACAGGTATATACTTTATGCAATGTTTGGCACAATTTTGGGTGATGAAAAATACTTAATGCTTCTTCAACAACTTAAAGAATCTCAAACTGAATGTATCATGCAGAGTAGGATGCCTACTATAGGTTAATACTGTAACAAAACCAACAACATTGCCAGTATTTGTCTCAAATATACATTATTTTACTTAACCAGGCCAGGACCTCTGATATATGTTACACTGCTGGATATGTAGGTGGAAGGCAAAGGATCTGAAAATTCTCTAAAATTATACGTTAAATTTATTCATGTCTAAATTTTACTGTGTTGACTATACACAATTTTTATTGCAAGTCCTGAAACAAAAAATTTAAGAATTTTTGATATCTGAAAATAATCATTTGACAACCAAGAGGAGTTGGTCCTATGAATTAAAAGTAGAATAATTGAAAGTCTCTTTCTCATGCACCTGAAGTTCATCCAAAACTGAATCAAAATCCTTTATAAGAAATCTCTTTGTTATGGAATATGAAAAATACATGATGATGTTTATATCAAAACATACACACATTATGTGTATCTCATCTGACTATTTAGGCGAGCAATAAACAGAACTTGCTTAATTTTTCATAAGGCATTCTTGGTACAGTGAATATAGTTGACATCATTCTAAATTTTCCCATGGCAAATCATCTTTTACCAATAGAGTAGTCAACTGTCACTGGATTATTTTAGGTTTTTCTTAAAATATATTTAAAAAGATCTAGGCATAATCTATGGTTTAACTCAGTATCTTAATAGCATATATATACATATATATTAAATTATATAACAAAATATTGTTAAACTTATAGGAAGTGAGAAATATATTTTTTAAGTGGAGTCAGCTTGATAGTTTAAATGATTTTCTCACTGATTAACAGTTGTTTGGCAAATTGTCTGATATTACACACTTGGAAGGTTGTGTTTCTTCACTGTAAGATTGACATTATTTTGTCTTAGAATTGGAAAGCTCCTTGGAGATCATTTCATCCAAAGCCCACCCTTAAACAGGAATGCTTCTGTCTTTACATTGTATAAATCCAGGGACAGCAAACTCACTGCTTCGTGAGGCATCACATTCCACTTGAAAAAATTAATAAAAGCTCTATTATTTTGTTCTATAGTTTAATTTACATTAGTTTTTGTGTTTTATTTTTATAGTTGTCTCAGAAGCAGCATTTGATATCCTTATTAAAACTTACTGCCTTAACCACAGTCTTTTGTATCAACTGAAGCAAAACTTTTAAACTATTACATTTATACTAAAATTTCACAAATCATTAATGCACAGCTCACTGAATTTTTCCCAAAGTGATCTTAGCCATTTAACCAACTACTTTGAAAAATGGATTACCAACTCCAGCAAGAAATCCTCACACCCACTCTCAAAAGCTGTATTTAAAGGTAACCACTATCTTGACTTCCATCACCAGTGATTAGTTTTTCTTCTTTTTAAGCTTAATTTTTCTGAAACCAAACTCTGGTCTAGTTTCTTTTGCTTAATATAATATTTGTGAGATTCATCCATTCTCTTTGAGGTGTCCTCTTCTATTTTAAAAAAAGGTCATAACTTACTATTCATTCTACTGTTGAAAGACCTTTGGTTTGTTAATATATGAACCCTAAAGACAGTTTAAGAACATATATTCTAAACTGTATATGTATATTCTAAACATTTATTGGGCTTCCCTGGTGGCTCAGAGGTTAAAGCGTCTGCCTGGAATGAGGGAGACCCAGATTCGATCCATGGGTCAGGAAAATCCCCTGGAGAAGGAAAATGGCAACCCACTCCAGAGAATGCCTGGAGAATCCCATGGAGGGAAGATACTCAGTTCAGTTCAGTTCAGTTCAGTTCAGTTCAGTCGCTCAGTTGTGTCTGACTCTTTGCGAACCCATGAATCGCAGCACGCCAGGCCTCCCTGTCCATCACCATCTCCCGGAGTTCACTCAGACTCACGTCCATGGAGTCAGTGATGCCATCCAACCATCTCATCCTCGGTCGTCCCCTTCTCCTCCTGCCCTCAATCCCTCCCAGCATCAGAGTCTTTTCCAATGAGTCAACTCTTCGCATGAGGTGGCCAAAGTACTGGAGTTTCAGCTTTAGCATCATTCCTTCCAAAGAAATCCCAGGGCTGATCTCCTTCAGAATGCAGTTTATCAAAGAGGTGGGACAAATATACACTCCAAACAGCAATGTATGAGGATCTGAGTTACTATGAGTTCTTGCAGGCCCACGGTATTGTCAATAGTTTTATTTGTCACACTGGTCATTATGAAATGGTATCTTACCTTTGTTTCTTGATATCTAATAAAGTTAAGCATCTTCTCACTTTTTGAACATATGCATGTCTTGTTCTGTGAAGTGACTGTTGAAGTCAGATAAATCAATCAATCAATAAATTGATATATAGATATTAATATTTTTCCCAGAAATACATGTATGCATGTCTATATGTATATTATTTCTCCCATTATGTGACCTGTCCTGTTACTCTTAATAGTGTCTTTCAATGAATGGAATTTAAGAAGTAGAATTCATTTGTTAGTCCTTCAGGTAAATTCTTTATGATTTATCTTTCACATTTAAATCTACAGTCTATCTGGCATTGATTTATGGATATAATATGAGGTAGGATAATCAAGATTTATTTTTGTTGCATAAAAATATCCAATGTGTATTGCATAAATTATGGAAAGATTGCTCTTTCTCTCTATATGTGCTTAGTTGCTCCATGGTGTCCAACTCTTTGCAACCCCATTTAAACTTTAGAATAAGTTTATCAGTTTCTACAAAAAACAAATTCTGCTAGGATTTTATTTGGCATGCATTGAGCCGATAGATTATTTGAATAGATTTTAAAGAGAAAAGCCATTTTTACAATACTGAGATTTCCAGTCTGCAAACATGGTATGACCTATGGTTTTAGCTGTTTTAAAGTTTCTCTCAATGATACTTTGTAGTTTTCAGTGAGGAGCTCTGTCATATGTGTTACTAGATCCATTTGTTTATATTTAATTTTGTTTATATTTGTTTATATTTAATTGTTTATATTATATTTGTTTATATTTAATTTTCTGTGCTATTGTTTATACTATCATTCTAAATGTTTCATTTTCCATTTTTTCATTTTTATTTTCTAATTCCTTTTGTTGGTATATAGAAATGCAATTGACTTTGATAAGCTGACCTTGTAACTGGTGACCTTACTAAATTCATTTATTAATTGTAGTAATTAATTTAGGTTATTTTGTGCTTTTTGTGTACAGTATCATGTTACCTGTGAATAGTGGGAGTTTATTTCTTGGTTTCTCATCTTTTTATCTTTTGCTTTCTTGATTTATTGCACTAGCAAAAAAAAATCTCATACAATGTTCAGTAGTAGTGGCTGTAACGAGCATTCTTAATCCTTATCTATGTGGTAAAGATTGCAATATTTCACCATCGAGTGAAATTTAATCTTGGTCAAACTGGATATCCACATGCAGAAGATTTAAGCTGGACCCTGGCTCCCAATAAAGAAAAATTAATTCAGAAACTAAGCCAAGACTTACATTTTTAAGAGTTTAGACTGGAAAACTTTTGCACAAAAGCATAGGCATAAATCTTAGTGAGCTTGGGTTAGACAATAGTTTCTTAGCATGACACCAAAAACACAAATGACAAAAGAAAAAAATAAATTGGACATCATAAAATTAAAAACTTTTTTGCTCCAAAAGACACTTTCAAGAAAATACAAAGACTGACTATGGAATAAGAGAAAATATTTGCATAAACGTATAAAGAACTCATATGCAAAATACACAAAGAGCCTTTACAGCTTAGTAAAAAGACAGATAACCCCATTCAAAAATCAGCAAAGGATTTGAATAGGCATTTCTCCAAAGAAAATCTATTAATAGCTAATAAGTACATGAAAATATGCTCAGCCTCATTAGTAATTAAGGAAATATGAATCAAAACCACAATGTGGTACCACTTCATACCCACAATAACCAAAAAGCAGACAATAACAAGTGTTGTTGAGGATTTGGAGAAATACATATTCTCATGCATTTCTGGTGGGAATGTAAAATGTTATGGCCACTTCGGAAAGCAGCTTGGCAGTTTTTCAAATGGCTAAGTATGAGTTGCCATATTAACCAGCAATTTTACTCCTAGGTATATACCCAAGAGAAATGAAAACATCTATCTAGACAAAAGCTTATACATAATAACCCAAAATTGAAAAGGAAAATGTTTATCAGCAGATGAAAGGCTAAACAAACTGTGATATTTTAGTGAAATGGGGTATATACAATGAAATGCCATTCAACAATAGAAAAAGTGAAGTACATATTATAGTACAGATGAACCTTGAAAACATCATGCTAAGTGGAAGAAAAGACCATGTATAGCATGATTCCATTTTTATGAAATGCTCAGAGTAGGCAAGTCCATTGAGAGAGAAAATAGATTAGTGGTTGTCAGAGGCTGAGGGTAAGAGAATTAGGAAGTGATTGCCCATCAGTTCAGTTCAGTCGCTCAGTCGTGCCCGACTCTTTGTGACCCCATGAATTGCAGCACACCAGGCCTCCCTGTCCATCACCATCTCCCGGAGTTCACTCAGACTCACGTCCATCGAGTCAGTGATGCCATCCAGCCATCTCATCCTCTGTCGTCCCCTTCTCCTCCTGCCCCCAATCCCTCCCAGCATCAAAGTCTTTTCCAATGAGTCAACTCTTCACATGAGGTGGCCAAAGTACTGGAGCTTCAGCTTTAGCATCATTCCTTCCAAATAAATCCCAGGGCTGATCTCCTTCAGAATGGACTGGTTGGATCTCCTTGCAGTCCAAGGGACTCTCAAGAGTCTTCTCCAACACCACAGTTCAAACACATCAGTTCTTCAGGTAATGGATTTCTTTTAGCAATGATGAAAATATTATGTAATGATGATGTTGTGCATATCTGTGAAAATACTAAAAACTGTATCATATCTTTGAAAAGTGAATATTAAGATGTGTGAATTTTATCTCAGTTTTTAAGATCAAATTCTCTGGTAAAATTTTCCATCTTGCACTATTTTCACAGCAATTTTTAAATCCATGTCTGATATCCATTTTTCTTTCTCTTAGGCCTTGGCAGAATAATTAGTGTGCCATAAATATGGCATCATAACAAAAAAGGAAGTTAATTTTACTGTCTTTCAAATATATCAATTCTCCCTCGATGTGTTATTTTGTGAAAATAAAAATAAGGTAATTTGTTGCTTTAAATTTGTGTAAAATATTACATTTTTAAAGTACAATATTCATTAGATATTATCATTTTATTTTATTCTATTCCTGTTTGTGTGACTTTCCTTTAAAGACAGTAACTTGTAAGGCTCAGCTTGTACGTAAGAACCATCACAGATGAAGAGTTGTAATTATCATATCTTGTTTCTTTAATGTTAACTCTCAGTCTTCCTGTTTCCCAGCCCCAAATCCCATCAGTTCATCTAAAAAACACACACCTACATATACTCTCAAAACCACACTGAAATAGCCCAACAGAACACAAGAAGTTCCTACGGCCCTAAAGTATAAAGGGGTACGGATGGGAAGGATCTGATACTACCGTTTTTACACTTCTGGAATTTAAACTTATTTTAATTTATTAATTCCCTCAGAAAAGTTAAATATAAATTATTTCTCATCCTCAGCTTCCATGGAATGAGAATGTGATTCCTAGTTATATTCTCTCATTAAAACAAAATTTCACTATCAAAAAACAATTAGTTGATCTCCAAGGTACTTTTTAATTTTCTGTTTCTGACTCTATGCCCCATGAAATTTATTGCAGTGTGCTTAAATTTGTATATTGAATTTTGACTATTTGTTCACTGTATGTTTACACGCATGTGCTGGGACAGGCACTATTGACTGACCCGCCTAAAACTTCTATTTCATAAGATTCACTTCAGTAAATATTTATCGATACTCTGTGCTTAGTCCCTCAGTCATGTCTGACCCTGTGACCCCATGGACTGTCGCCTGCCAGGCTTCTCTGTCCATGGGATTCTCCAGGCAAGAATACTGGAATGGGTTACCATGCCCTCCTCCAGGAGATCTTCCCAACCCAGGGATCAAACCCAGGCCTCCCGCATTGCAGGCAGATTTTTTACCATCTGAGCCACCAGGGAAGCCCATCGATAGTCTAACCTTATGAAAGCATGAATAAGAATGTTCCCTTGCCTTCAGAGGAACCAAAATTAATCACAGAAAATGTAGCTTAACTTCTTCGTTGTGAATTTAGACAAGCATTTTGTATGCAGTGATTAGAGTTCATCCTTTTAATTCTTTAAAAGTTTATCAGCCTGTGACTTCCTTCTAATTGTTAAAATCTTAGTCCATAGCTTTCAGCACATTATTTAGGTAAATCGCCTACATGAAACATGCATCAGGTTGAAGTACACTGGATTGCTGTGGTGAATGGTGTTTCACTCTTATCAGGAAATCTGCATGCCCAAGAAACAGACCATGAAGATAATATCATAGTTGTTACTAGATTCAGATCAGACAGTATTATGAGCTCGTTTCCTTTACTTGCATAGTAGACTCAGACAGTAAAGCATCTACCTGCAATGCGGGAGACCCGAGTTTGATTCCTGGGTCGGGAAGATCCCCTGGAGAAGGAAATGGCAATCCACTCCAGCAATCTTGCCTGGAAAATCCCATGGACGGAGGAGCCTGATAGGCTACAGTCCATGGGGTCACAAAGAGTCAGACACGACTGAGCAACTTCACTTTCATTTTCCTTTCCTATTATAGGATTGGCTCAAAATTTCAGTTTAATTGTCTCAGTCAATTTCACGTATGATGGAGTGAGAGCTAGCTATTGAAGGGCTAGAAAAGCATTTATATGTTATCACATCTCCCACAGCTCTAAGTACACAGGCTTCCCAGAAGATGTTCGTGTACTAGAACATAATTAAATTGGAAGTGATTCTAGAGACATTTTGATGCTCTGCTTCAATTTATTGTGAAAAGAAGCAGATCTATAGGAAAGAGGGGTTTTCCCCCTCCTTTTATGAGGGCGCTAGCAGCTTAGGCAAAGCCAGCACTTGGTTGGCTGGCTCACAAATCAGCGGTCTTTCTCCTCAAACTTACTAAGTAGATCTGGTTTAAGAGAATTGCTTGAAATGGGTCTCTCTGCCTTTCCTGAAGGTATTTCCTGATAAGTAGCAGCTGAACCCTTCTTTTCTAGACATTTTTACTGTATCTATACATAAGACAGGAATGTTCTATAAAATGCAACTCTGAGAATCAATCAAGTCCCCTTAACGGAAGTGGTATCTATCCTCTTAATCAAAGGAAACCACACTGGGATAATTAGCATATTCCATGGCAATAGGAAAATCCAAAGATGATTCCACAATTGATAAAGGTTTTCAACAACAGTGATATGTCATTTTTCTGCTTATCCCCACTTGGAGGTGATTTTTCCACTGCCTATCTGGAGTCTAAAAGAGAGGGCTTTTTATCTTTCTGAAAAAAACCCTTTAAAAAGAGTCAGCAATAAACATATATTAAAATATTAATCCCGCTGGAAAAGGAAATGTCAACCTACTCCAGTATTCTTGCCTGGAAAATTACATGGACAGAGGAGCCTGGCCAGCTACGGTTCATGGGGTCTCGAAGAGTCAGACATGGCTGAGTGACTGAGCACACAAGGTACTAATCAGTCATTATAGACAGTCTCATATATATGAAGCTGTTCACCATACTTAGTTCTTCCTTGTATTCTTGCCACCTCTTCTTAATATCTTCTGCTTCTGTTAGGTCCATGCCATTTCTGTCCTTTATTGAGCCCATCATCTTTGCATGAAATGTTCCTTTGGTGTCTCTAATTTTCTTGAAGAGATCTCTAGTCTTTCCCATTCTGTTGTTTTCCTCTATTTCTTTGCATTGATTGCTGAGGAAGGCTTTCTTATCTCTTCTTGCTATTCTTTGGAACTCTGCATTCAGATGCTTATATCTTTCCTTTTATCCTTTGCTTTTTGCTTCTCTTCTTTTCTCATTTATTTCTAAGGCCTCCTCAGACAGCCATTTTGCTTTGTTGCATTTCTTTTCCATGGGGATGGTCTTGATCCCTGTCTCCTGTACAATGTCACGAACCTCCATCCATAGTTCATCAGGCCCTCTATCTATCAGATCTAGTCCCTTAAATCTATTTCTCACTTCCACTGGATAATCATTAGGGATTTGATGTAGGTCATACCTGAATGGTCTAGTGATTTTCCCTACTTTCTTCAATTTAAGTCTGACTCTGGCAATAAGGAGTTCATGATCTGAGCCACAGTCAGTTCCCAGTCTTGTTTTTGCTGACTGTACAGAGCTTCTCCATCTTTGGCTGCAAAGAATATAATCAATCTGATTTCGGTGTTTACCATCTGGTAATGTCCACGTATAGAGTCTTCCCTTGTGTTGTTGGAAGAGGGTGTTTGCTATGACCAGTGCGTTCTCTTGGCAAAACTCTATTAGCTTTTGCCCTGCTTCATTCCATATTCCAAGGCCAAATTTGTCTGTTACTTCTTGCCTTCCTACTTTTGCATTCCAGTCCCCTGTAATGAAAAGGACATCTTTTTTTTGGTGTTAGATCTAGAAGGTCTTGCAGGTCTTCATAGAACCGTTCAACTTCAGCTTCGTCAGCGTTACTGGTTGGGGCATAGACTTGGATTACTGTGATATCCAATGGTTTGCCTTGGAAATGAACAGAGATCATTCTGTCATTTTTGAGATTGCATCCACCTACTGCATTTCGGACTCTTTTGTTGACCATGATGGCTACTCCATTTCTTCTAAGGGATTCCTGCCCACAATAGTAGATATAATAGTCATCTGAGTTAAATTCACCCATTCCAGTCCATTTTAGTTCACTGATTCCTAGAATGTCGACGTTTACTCTTACCATCACCTGTTTGACCACTTCCAATTTGCCTTGATTCATGGACCTGACATTCCAGGTTCCTATGCAATATCGCTCTTAGCAGCATCAGACCTTGCTTCTATCAGCAGTCACATCCACAGCTGGGTATTGTTTTTGCTTTGGCTCCATCCCTTCATTCTTTCTGGAGTTTTTTTCTCTACTGATCTCCAGTAGCATATTGGGCACCTACTGACCTGGGGAGTTCCTCTTTCAGTATCCTATCATTTTGCCTTTTCATACTGTTCATGGGGTTCTCAAGGCAAGAATACTAAAGTGGTTTTAGAGCCAGGCATCCTGGAATGTGAACTCAAGTGGGCTTTAGAAGGCATCACTACAAACAAAGCTAGTGGAGGTGATGGAATTCCAGTTGAGCTATTTCAAATTCTGAAAGATGATGCTGTGAAAGTACTGCACTCAGTATGACAGCAAATTAGGAAAACTCGGCAGTGGCCACAGGACTGGAAAAGGTCAGGTTTCATTCCAATCCCAAAGAAAGGCAATGCCAAAAAATGCTCAAACTACTGCACAATTGCACTCATCTCACATGCTAGTAAAGTAATGCTCAATATTCTCCAAGCCAGGCTTCAGCAATATGTGAAGCATGAACTTCCAGACATTCAAGCTGATTTTTTAAAAGGCAGAGGAAACAGAGATCAAATTGTCAGCATCTGCTGGATCATTGAAAAAGTAAGAGAGTTCCAGAAAAACATCTATTTCTGGTTTATTGACTGTGCTGAAGGCTTTGACTGTGTGGATCACAATAAACTGTGGAAAATTCTTCAAGAGATGGGAATACCAGGCCACCTGACCTGCCTCTTGAGAAACCTATGTGCAGGTCAGGAAGCAACAGTTAGAACTGGACGTAGAACAACAGACTGGTTCCAGATAGGAAAAGGAGTATGTCAAGGTTGCTTATTTATTGTCACCCTGCTTATTTAACTTATATGCAGAGTACATCATGAGAAACGCTGGGCTGGAAGAAGCACAAGCTGGAATCAAGATTGCCGGGACAAATATCAATCACCTCAGATATGCAGATGACACCACCCTTATGGTAGAAAGTGAAGAGGAACTAAAGAGCCTCTTGATGAAAGTGAAAGAGGAGAGTGAAAAGGTTGGCTTAAAGCTCAACATTCAGAAAACGAAGATCATGGTATCTGGTCCCATCACTTCATGGGAAATAGATGGAGAAACAGTGGAAACAGTGTCAGACTTTATTTTTGAGGGGTCCAAAATCACTGCAGATGGTGATTGCAGCCATGAAATTAAAAGACTCTTACTCCTTGGAAGGAAAGTTATGACCAACCGAGATAGCATATTGAACAGCAGAGACATTACTTTGCCAACTAAGGTCCATCTAGTCAAGGCTATGGTTTTTCCAGTAGTCATGTATGGATGTGAGAGTTGGACTGTGAAGAAAGCTGAGCACCAAAGAATTGATGCTTTTGAACTGTGGTGTTGGAGAAGACTTGAGAGTCCCTTGGACTGCAAGGAGATCCAACCAGTCCATTCTGAAGGAGATCAGCCCTGGGATTTCTTTGGAAGGAATGATGCTAAAGCTGAATCCAGTATTTTGGCCACCTCATGAGAAGAGTTGACTCACTGGAAAAGACTCTAATGCTGAGAGGGATTGAGGGCAGGAGAAGAAGGGGACGACAGAGGATGAGATGGCTGGATGGCATCACTGACTCGATGGACGTGAGTTTGAGTGCACTCTGGGAGATGGTGATGGACAGGGAGGACTGGTGTGCTGCGATTCATGGGTTTGCAAAGAGTCAGACACGACTGAGTGACTGAACTGAACTGAACTGACTTGTGTAAGAGGCCCTAAGGGATACATTTGCATCATCTATTTCATAGATTTCTCAAAAGAAAAAAAAGAATCTTTATTTTTTTTACTTATATTTTCTTTTTTTTAATTTTTATTTTTACTTTATTTTGCTTTACAATACTGTATTGGTTTTGCCATACATTGACATGAATCAGCCATGGGTGTACATGAGTTCCCAATCCTGAACCCCTCTCCCACCTCCCACCCCATATCATCTCTCTCGATCATCCCCGTGCACCAGCCCCAAGCATCCTGTGAGTGAGTGAAGTCGCTCAGTCGTGTCCAACTCTTTGCGACCCCATGGACTGTAGCCTATCAGGCTCCTCCGCCCATGGGATTTTCCAGACAAGAGTGCTGGAGTGGATTGCCATTTCCTTCTCCAGGGGATCTTCCCAACCCAGGAATCGAACCTGGGTCTCCCTCATTGCAGGCAGACGCTTTACCGTCTGAACCAGCATCCTGTATCCTGTATCAAACATAGACTGGCGATTCGTTTCTTACCTGATAGTATACGTGTTTCAATGCCATTCTCCCAAATCATCCCACCCTCTCCCTCTCCCACAGAGTCTAAAAGTCCGTTCTTTACATCTGTGTCTCTTTTGCTGTCTCGCATACAGGGTTATCATTACTGTCTTTCTAAATTCCATATATGTGTGTTAGTATACTGTATTGGTGTTTTTCTTTCTGGCTTACTTCACTCTGTATAATAGGCTCCAGTTTCATCCACCTCAATAGAACTAATTCAAATGTATTCTTTTTTATGGCTGAGTAATACTCCATTGTGTATATGTACCACCGCATTCTTATCCATTCATCTGCTGATGGACATCTAGGTTGTTTCCATGTCCTGGCTATTATAAACAGTGCTGCGATGAACATTAGGGTACACGTGTCTCTTTCAATTCTGGTTTCCTCGGTGTGTATGCCCAGCAGTGGGATTGCTGGGTCATAAGGCAGTTCTATTTGCAATTTTTTAAGGAATCTCCACACTGTTCTCCATAGTGGCTGTACTAGTTTGCATTCCCACAAACAGTGTAAGAGGGTTCCCTTTTCTCCACACCCACTCCAGCATTTATTGCTTGTAGACTTTTGGATCACTGCCATTCTGACTGGCGTGAAATGGTACCTCATTGTGGTTTTGATTTGCATTTCTCTGATAATGAGTGATGTTGAGCATCTTTTCATGTGTTGGTTAGCCATCCATATGTCTTCTTTGGAGAAATGTCTATTTAGTTCTTTGGCCCATTTTTTGATTGGGTCATTTATTTTTCTGGACTTGAGCTGCATAAGTTGCCTGTGTATTTTTGAGATTAGTTGTTTGTCAGTTGCTTCATTTGCTATTATTTTCTCCCATTCAGAAGGCTGTCTTTTCACCTTGCTTATAGTTTCCTTTGTTGTGCAGAAGCTTTTAAATTTAATTAGATCCCATTTGTTTATTTTTGCTTTTATTTCCAGTATTCTGGGAGGTGGATCATAGAGGATCCTGCTGTGATTTATGTCGGAGAGTGTTTTGCCTATGTTCTCCTCTAGGAGTTTTATAGTTTCTGGTCTTAACGTTTAGATCTTTAATCCATTTTGAGTTTATTTTTGTGTATGGTGTTAGAAAGTTTAAAGAAACTTTAAAGAACAGTAGAGTACAAAAGAAAACAGTTATGAATCCATGGACAAGTATACTAACATTAGATCATTTTCAAGTATAATTTTAAACATAATTTAAAGGCAGAAGGGGCTTCCCTGATAGCTCAGTTGGTAAAGAATATGCCTGCAATGCGGGAGACGTGGGTTCTATCCCTGGGTTGGGACGATCCTCTAGAGAAGGGAAAGGGGATGACTCCAGTATTCTGCCCTAAAAGAATTCCATGAACTATATAGTCCGTAGAGTCACAAAGAGTTGGATACTCCTGAGCGACTTTCTCTTTTCCCTTTCATAAAGGCATAAGGGAAATGATCCATTAAAAATTGATATTATAGAGTTCAAATTGTTAGAAGAGATGTGATAAATACATACTGCCCCTACTTCCACCTGGTTGTAAAAATTTTAAATTTAGGGCTAGCCTATTTCCTTTCTCCAGGAGACTAGTCAAAATTTAAATAGGGGGTTGGAGGTTTACAAGTTTCTGATCCAGATCTTTCCTATACATGAAGAGAAGTGTGAATAAAAATGTCCTAGTCTGCTTGGAAGGTAATATAATCACTATGCAAAGAATAAGGTCTAACCATCTTATATTGGAGCATTATAGGTTTAAGTCTTCTTAACATAGGTGAAGTGAAAATAGCATATAAATAAAGTTCATTTGCCCAGTCTAAAATTCAGAGGTGGCATAGCAATCTCTATTTCCAAGGCTCAAATTACTACAATCAGCATACATGGCCTGTGGCCTGACACTGTAAATTCCAAAAAGGAAATCAAAATACAGGGTCACTTTAATCCACTCTATGTGTCTGAGTGTCACTCACTCACCCTCTACTGAAAGTTGAGGAGTTTGGAAGCCAGGCAGGTGAATACACTTTCCATACCATCCCTATGAGCTTTTGTCTAAATTATCTGGCTACACAAAAGATCAGCTTGAAACTTATTGCTCACCTCTTATCTATTCAGTGATTTGATGGAACAGCAAGGAATATCGTTAAAGACAATGAGGCATCAACTCCTTTAATTATTCTCTCTTAAGAATCTGCCATTTCAGACCATCTATTTCAGATTTGGAATCGTGACATTTTAACCTCTTCTTGATTAAAGGTTTCTATCTCCATCTCAAAGAATGCTTACTTATATGTGGTTTCTCACAAATGGCTTAACCTTTCTGCATCTCAGTTTCATCCGTTATAAAATAGAGATAATTACAGTGGGTTCTATTTGCCCAGCATGTGGAAGGCATGCTTCATGCCAGGACTCCCTGTAAGGTCTTCTTACAGAGTTTGAAATATGTCCTAAGAACAAAGACAGAACTGAAAATAGGATGGGGACTAAAAACATGGCAGGGCTCAAGGCAGAGGACAGTTTAATGTTGATATTCTAGAGTCCTTAGGTAACTTTCTTCCATTTGCACCTTTAATTCATTTACCTAAAAAAATTATAAAAATATCTTGTGCAACTTTACAGCTAGTATAGATTAAATTTTTCATCAAGCTTACAAGGCATAGAGCACTTTTCTTTTTAGCAGTTATAAAAACACAAAGTTGAGAACTGATGTGATTTTAGTTTTCAAAGTTATTTTTTGCAAGGGAGATAAAAGATATGGGATACTGATATTTTAATAAAAAAGTGAATTATTATCCCATGATTTCTCCTTTAAGAATGAAAACAACCTCCACTTGCAGAGGTGTTTGTATTAATTTTTCAGTAATTTTATATTTGAATGTCATGTATGCTTCCATTTTTTAATTATGGATTTTTTTTGTCTTGTCATTGAAAAATGCTTTTAGGTAATCAGCTCCATAAATAGTAATTAATGATTTTAGTCTATATTGGTGAGTATTTTTGAACTATTTCTCACATAATATAGATAATAACTGCTAATAAATTCAATAACTATGAACATATCCTTGAAGCAATGTTTTAATTCCTTGTATTCAGTTCAGTCTCTCAGTCATGTCCGACTCTTTGCGACCCCATGGACAGCAGCACGCCAGGCTTCCCTGTCCATCACCAATTTCCAGAGCTTACTCAAACTCATGTCCTTAGAATCGGTGATGCCTTGTATCAGAACTATGTACAACTGTTGCTAGTAACATACCATCAAAATATGATCCACAATCAGATGCTATTAATCCGGTGCTATTGATAAACTCCAAGATTTTTTGGCCACAGTATTTACTATACACAAAATGTTGGTAGAATTAAAGTGTCCTTTTTGTGACTCTCTTTAGTTGACTAGAATTAATTAATTTAAAAATAGATGTACTTAAACCAAAATATTTTCACAAGGTAGTATCTACTTGCTTTAGATAAAACAGCAAGGCCAAGGCAAAACAGGAGACATTGATTCTATGTCAATAGATTATGACTTTATTTCTCTTTCAATAAGTAGTCAAATGGAATGCTCTCATTCATTTTACATGAAGGATGTTGAAGTAGAAAGAAGTTGTTCACTAAATTATTATTGATTTTCCTATTATTTTTAATAGGCTTAGAAAATCAGATCCTAATAGAATTTTGACAAGAAGAAACTATTTGCCAATAAATAAATCCTAGCATATGAAGTAAATTTATACTTCAGTTTGGTTGATGAGACAAAATTCTAATATCATTAAATTTCCTTCTATTATACTAGTTCTTTGTGATAATATACATGTAAAGTTTATATGGTTATGAGTTTTGTAATATAAGAATGGATAAATTTTTTGTATAAGTCTCAGCTCTTTGAGGACATAGAGATATTTTCACATTGTCAGTCTTATACCATTCCCTGAACACATAAAGAGCCTGCATATTTACTGAGTTAATTCATATTTTAAAATCAAAATTTGGCAAGTTAGTTCAATGTAATTGAAACTTTTCTAAACTTCTATTTATTTGATAACAGTTCTATGAAATCTGGGTGCCCTTTGTGACTCAGCTGGTAAAGAATCAGCCTGCAAAGAGGGAGACCTGGGTTTGATCCCTGGGTTGGGAAGATCCCCTAGAGAAGGGAAAAGCTACCCACTCCAGTATTCTGGCCTAGAGAATTCAATGGACTGTATAGTCCATGGGGTCACAAAGAGTCAGACATGGCTGAGTGACTTTCACTATGACATCTAGATTTGACTTGTTTTTGTTTTTTATTCCTCAAACAGCCTATAGCATGTTTTCTTTTCTTCCCCTTCTAAAATGTTAGATTTCCAGCAGACCACTAAGGGTTAAGGATTTAACTGATATCTTGAATCTGTCAAGAACCACTCACTTCGACTTCCGAGCCTCTTGGTCCTATTTTGAGAATGGCCTGCTCCATATAAGCCATAATACAGTTTGTAAATTGTCCAACTTAGCTGTTCAGCTGCTGTAGTCTAAAGTTTAAAAATATGTAAGTGGGTCAGTTCTAAAATTAATTCAGCCTAACTTTGCCTGAAAACACTAAGAATATTAGCCACCACAAGAGCCAAAATATTGCCCCCAAGCAGACAGCAACCATCCCTGGAGAACGACTACCCAGAATGATGGCTCCATGACATGCTCCCTCTACTCCCATGCCTGCAGCTCTTGATTGCAACCTAGGGTGCTCTGATCCTGCTTCTCAGACAAGAATGAAGTCAGTTTTGGCTGACACGCAAATGAAAAATAGGCTGATCAAATGAACCACGAATGATAACAGTCATAGCTAACATTTATTGAGCACTTATAACTTACCAGACATGCTCATTTAATACTGTAACAATTCAAGAGAGGCATTATTATTATTATGCCTATTTTACAGATTTAAAAGCTAGGTTTGGGTAAAAGATATAACTGGAAGAAAAGTCTCAAAAGTCTGTGTCCTTAATCACCACATTATACTGCATTTTGTGTGTATTACTTTCTTTTGTGTTTTGTTTTTCATTCATTAAGTACTTTTTAAAATTTTATTTATTTAATTGGAGGCTGATTACTTTACAATATTGTAGTCGTTTTTGCCATACGTTGACATGAATCAGCCATGGGTGTACATGTGTCCCCCATCCTGAACCCCCTCCTACCTCCCTCCCATCCCATCCCTCAGGGTTGTCCCAGTGCACCGGCTTTGAGTGCCCTGTTTTATGCATCGAACTTGGACTGGTCAACTGTTTCACATATGGTAATATACATGTTTCAATGCTATTCTCTCAAATCATCCCACCCTCTCCTTCTCCCACAGAGGCCAAAAGTCTGTTCTTTATATCTGTGTCTTAAAATGTGTCAGTCACCATGCTAGGGATTAGGGATATAATGATAAGGTTCCTGTCTTCAGTTAATATATTAATAGACTGAATGTGTTCCTCCCAGGCGTGCGTGCTAAGTCAGCTCAGTCGTGTCTGACTCTTTGTGACCCTATGAACAGTAGCTCACCGGACTTCTCCGTCCACAGGATTTCCCAGGCAAGAATACTGGAGTGGATTGCCATTCTCTTCTCTCGGAGATCTTCCTGACCCAGGGATAGAACTCAGGTCTCCTATATTGCAGGCAGATTGTTTACTGTCTGAGCCACTAGGGAAGATGTGTTCCCCCTACCCCTTGCCAAATACCTATGTCTAAGTCCAGTTGTTCAGTGTGATTGTATTTAGATGAGAGCCCACCCTTAGGACCTCATTTAATCTTTTTTTAATATAAACTTATTTATTTTAATTGGAGGCTAATTACTTTACAATATTATAATGGTTTTAAGTGAAGTTGCTCAGTTGAGTCTGACTCTTCGCAACCTGACCCCATGGACTGCAGCCTACCAGGCTCCTCTGTCCATATCTCCAATGTTGTTATTCAGTGACTAAGTCGTTTTTGACTCTTTGCAACCTCATAGATAGCCTGGCTTTGGAGATACAATCTTTAGGGAGTAATTAAGGTTAAATGGGAAATAGATGGGGAAACAGTGGAAACAGTGTCAGACTTTATTTTGGGGGGCTCCAAAATCACTGCAGATGGTGATTGCAGCCATGAAATTAAAAGATGCTTATTCCTTGGAAGAAAAGTTATGACCAACCTAGATAGCATATTCAAAAGCAGAGACATTACTTTGCCAACAAATGTCCATCTAGTCAAGGCTATGGTTTTTCCAGTGGTCATGTATGGATGTGAGAGTTGGACTGTGAAGAAAGCTGAACACCAAAGAATTGATGCTTTTGAACTGTGGTGTTGGAGAAGACTCTTGAGAGTCCCTTGGACTGCAAGGAGATCCAACCAGTCCATTCTGAAGGAGATCAGCCCTGGGATTTATTTGGAAGGAATGATGCTAAAGCTGAAACTCCAGTACTTTGGCCACCTCATGCGAAGAGTTGACTCATTGGAAAAGACTCTGATGCTGGGAGGGATTGTGGGCAGGAGGAGAAGGGGACGACAGAGGATGAGATGGCTGGATGGCATCACTGACTCGATGGACGTGAGTCTGAGTGAACTCCTGGAGTTGGTGATGGACAGGGAGGCCTGGCATGCTGCGATTCATGGGGTCACAAATAGTCAGGCACAACTGAGCGACTGAACTGAACTGAACTGAACTGAAGGTTAAATGAGGTCAAAATGGTGGGGCCCTCACCCAAAATGACTAGTGTCCTTATAAGTAGAGGAAGAGACAGCAGAAGAGCCCATACACCATGAAAAGTTCATTTGAAAATACAATGAGAATTAACCAAAGAGAGACGTCTCACCAGAAACCAATTCTGCGAACACCTTGATCTTGACTTCTAGGCTCTAGAACTATGCAAAAGTAAATTTCTGTTCCTGAAGCCACTCAGTTTGTGGTACTTGCAGCCTTGAAGACTAGTACAAAGACAGATATATAGATAGATAGATGTACAATTAAATAGATGTACAATTAAATATTGGGGGAGAATAAATTTCTTTTTTTTTCTAATAAAAATATGAAGCTGGGTTACAAAATTTAATTCCTAGAGAGCATACAATTTCTTTACTTTTTATGTAGTTGATCTGGTCTTTTTTAAGAGGTTCCTCTTCTGGTTTATTCAGAGAAGCATTAACTAAAACTTAATCCAGTAGGACAATTGAAATAATATATTGGGTAATATTCAGAAAGTGCAGGAAACTATCATGTCTCTCCGATTCCTTACTCTTGTTCTGCCTCCCAGTTTCCTCTCCAACAGGGCATCTGGGTTTGCAGTCAGGGTGACAGGGGTGGAAAGCTCCTTTGGTGAAGTAGTCTGGCTCTGCCAGCTTTCTGGCTGTGTTCCTTTGGCTTAGTTTCTGGATCCTCTGTGGTCCTCCAGTGCTGAGAGGTAAATAAGAAAACTGTGAACCTTTTTCTTTGGCTTCTATGATGTGTAGATTTCTCCCCTAGTGGGTTCAGCCTCACTTTTGCTCATATTGCTGCTATAAACAGTAAGCTGACTGTCCCATTCCATACAAGCCTAGGTGATCCACTCACTGAAATACACCACACTGCCAAGTCTTGACACATTGTCAGTCAGATGCTTAGCTACTCGGGGGCCTATGATATACAGGAAAGAGCAAGAGTGAACTGGAAAAAATTAAATTTCAGGTTTTATCTTTAAAACAACTCTCTTATGGCTGAGACCTAGCTAAGATGATACAAAGAAAGGAAAACTATGAGGGTACCTCCACCCAGAGTCCCAAATGGTGATGGCCTCATTCAAGGCTTCACTCTGTTCCCACTGGTAGCTTTACTCATAGAAAGGATATATCTGTTTATCATATTCTCCCACATCTCTCTTTTCTTCACACATTTCCTCAGGACTAGAAAGGGGCAGGCTTTTTTCTCATCCTCTTTATGTCTGGAATGCTTATGTAAAAATCTATGGACTAAGTCCCTAAGTCTATTCTAATAATAGATAATAAAATTTAGAAAGTTCATTTCTCAATTACTGAAATACAGACTATGGCCTCGCATCAGAGTCTGCTCTTGAATACTAATTATTATCTTAGACTTTTTCTTTTCATTCTTTTTAGAAGAAGCCTTACCCAAATCAAAGCAGGAGGATCTCTTTAATGGAATACAGCTCAGAAAGGCTGTAAGTTACATAAATGATGGTCAACATATACTATTATACTCTCGCTGAGTAGTTAGATATGAATGATTGATTTCAGTTTAAAAATGTTTTCCAGAATAGATAACTTTTGATTTAACCTAGAAGGAAGAAAAGAATATTTGTTAAAATATTTTTAAGAGTGGCTCAGTTTAAAATGCATAGCCCTGGTTCCTGTCTAAACTGAGAACATTTTTATATCACCAGAGAATGAGCAGCAACAGCAGCAAGAAAACTTGAGAATTATGGATGCTACTCAATAAATGTGAAAAAAAAAAAAAAAAAGCCTCTTCCATTAGTTGACAGACATAAAGCGCCTATTACATGTTAAGGATTGTGCCACGCACTGTGCTCTCAGTCACTCAGTCATGTCTGACTTTTTGTGACCCCATGGACTGTAGCCCGCCAGGCTCCCCTGTTCATGGGATTTTCCAGGCAAGAATACTGGAGTGGGTTGCCATTTCCTCCTCCAGGTGATCTTCCTAACCCAAGGATTGAACCCATGTCTCTTTTGTCACCTGCTTTGGCAGGCAGATTCTTTACCACAGTGCCATCTGGGAAGCCTGGTGTTACCAAAAATGGAAAAGACACACTTCTTACTATTAAGCAACATACAAGCGTATTATTAAAAATATTTAGTTGCAGTGCAGCACACACATTTGAGAAGGAAATGAGTTTCAATCACTGAATAATGTTAAAAAATAATTTTCCAAATGATTTAAAGAAAGCATTTCACAGAAAATCAGGACTAATTCTTTTATTGACGTCTCATCTATCTACTAGTTCACAGTCACAGATAGCACCATGCTTGCCTTTCATAAGAAAGTCGCTAAAAGATTATGACCAAGTATAAGAAAGCTTATTGAAAGAATATAGATATAATAGGCTGTATTTTGGAGAAGGGAATGACAACTCACTCTAGTATTCTTGCCTGGAGAATTGAACAGAGGAGCTTGGAAGGCTACAGTCCATAGGGTCACAAAGAGTTGGACACAACTGAGTGACTAATACTTTCACTTTCACTTTCTTCAGGATATATTTTGGCACAAATGTTTATATCAAAATATTGTTTACAGTAATTTCTGAAACTTTTAATCATCTGTCTAATAGGTGCTTTTAAGTTTTTAAGTTTATAATTATTATTTTAATTTCATAATATTGTAAGAAAAGTTCACAAAATATAATTCTGAAAATATATGTAAATTAAAAAATCATCCTCTACTTGTTGAATAAAAATTCTTTCTCTCAACCATAATGCTAAGTTTAATGTAAATTTATTTTAATTTAATACAAAGTAATATGATATAAATGGAAATGAGGGCAAGTAGAAAAATTAGCCTATAGAGTAATGTAGTGTTATGACTAAATACAAACATTGTCTTTGAGTAACCAACTAATAAAATTTTAAATTGTTATCTATAAGTGTTTTTAAATTGATGATATTCTATAAATTCAATTATTATTGTAAATAGTAAGCACAAGATTGAGTTTCAGAAACATATAATGCTATACTTCTGTTCCTATTCACTCTCTAATTTTAGTGAGAAATTACTTGCTGTCCTTGTGAATTATCTCATATACTGTTCAGGAGTGAATAAAAGTAGAACTCCTCTTAAAACATACTGAATGTATAGCCAGCAAAGTCTTGAATATCTTAATAAAAGTGAATCCCAAAAACTTATATGTTACACAAACAATGATGGATTCAAAATTTTAGATGAGTGGAACTTTAGGGCAAAAATCTGGTCAAGCCAAGGGTCTTGTGTTGATGTTATATTTACAAAGCAAGTACACTGCTATTATTTAGACTTAAGTTATAGTCAATAAAAATGTCAATATATTATAAAATTATAAAATTTTATTTGGCTTTTACATAAGTGTAAAAAAGCACAAATCCTCACATTACAGTTATCCCTTACTCTATTGCCATTACAGTTATCCCTCAATATTCACAAGGGGATATCCAAAATCAGGAAATGTTGGAGTTTCATATATAAAGTGGCATACCATAGTTGGCCCTAAAGTGAGGTCTCTCAGTCGTGTCCAACTCCTTGTGATCCCGTGGACTGCAGCCTACCAGGCTCCTCCATCCATGGGATTTTCCAGGCTAGAGTACTGGAGTGGGTTGCCATTTCCTTCTCCAGGGATATTTGGCCCTATGTATCAACTATTTCTTCATCCTCTGTAGATACAGAGGACCAACAATATTTTTACATAAGATATAGTTTAAAATATTATTGGGAATTAATATGTTCTCTCCTCTTTCAAGAAATTCAGTGATACGGCCACTGTAGATACATAAAATTATATACAGATAACTCCCATATTTTTCTAACACTAACCCTCTTCTAAAGTCAAGAGTTAAATAAAGTCAAGAGTTATATATTTATCTTCATTCTCAAAGGCATATTAAACTTATTATGTCCAAAATTACATTCATAATTTACTATAGTCTCCCCATTCTTCTCTCTTGGATTTTCTATTTTAGTTGATGGCACCACCAGCCAGCTAGTCAGCAGACTGGCTTCATTCTTAATCCTTTTCTTGGCCCCATCTTCTATTATTAATTCCTTCTGTATCTCAAATGGAGGCATCAACATTCATCCAACAATTCAGGCCAGAAATGTGGGGTAGGCTCATGTTCAATATCCCATCTATTTAGCTAGAGAGAAAGTGAGAGTAATAATGCAGATTACACTTTCTCGCTGATGCAATCAATCACCAAAGCTGGTATATTACCATCAGAAAAGTTTCTTAGATTTATTTTCTCACATGATAGAGGGCTTCATCAAACTGAGCTTTGTGTAAACTTGAATACTTGGAAGATTCACACATTAAAGATTCAAGTTCATACACTTGAGTACTTTAATTTCGTAGCAGAAGAGTACGCACAAAGATAAAAGACAAGGTTAAGGCTCTGGGTTATGAGTCCAGGATCTTATACATTTCCTCTGATTAGAGACAAGATTAGTTTAAGGATCAGAGGCAAAACCAAACACCTATCCATCTATATATATGTACATACCTACACACAAGCATATAATCAAAGCAATTCACAATATGTAGCAATATATAAAATCTCAGAAGCCATCAAGTCATTAGTCTTTTTCAGTGCAGCTCTGTAGTTCAGATTCTTAGCTATGATCTTGAAAAGTAACCTATGTGGTCTGAGTGTCATCTGTAAAAACAAAACCAGGAATTATAATATCCACCCCATAAGGTTTTTGAGAAGTTAAAATGAGATAACTCCATTGATAGAAAATAAGCAGATTTTATCATCACTTATTGAAACCTCCCAGATCATTACTTATTGAATCATTATTACTTATTACAATCATTACTTATTGAAACCTGTCAGATTAGATCTGATAGACAGAGTGCCTGAAGAACTATGGATGGAGGTTCATGACATTGTACTAGAGGCAGTGATCAAGAATATGCCCAAGATAAAGAAATGCAAAAAGGCAAAATGGTTGTCTGAGGAGGCTTTACAAATAGTTGCAAATAGAAGAGAAGTGAAAGGCAAAGGAGAAAAGGAAGGATTTACCCATATGTATGCAGAGTTCCAAAGAATAGCAAGGAGAGATACGAAAGCCTTCCTCAGTGGTTAGTGCAAAGAAATAGTAGAAAACAATAGAATGGGAAAGTCTAGAGAGCTCTTCAAGAAAATTAGAGACACCAAGGGAATATTTCATGCAAAGATGGGCACAATAAAAGACAGAAATGGTCTGGACCTAACAGAAGCAGAAGATATTAAGACAAAGTAGCAAGAATATACAGAAGAACTATACAAAAAAGATCTTCATGACCCAGATAATCACGATGATGTGATCAGCAACCTAGAGCCAGATATGCTGGAATGGGAAGTCAAGCGGGCCTTAGGAAGCATCACTACGAACAAAGCTAGTGGAGGTGATGGAATTCCAGTTGAGCTATTTCAAATCCTAAAATATGATGCTGTGAAAGTGTTGCACTCAATATGCCAGCAAATTTGGGAAACTCAGCAGTGGCCACAGGACTGGAAAAGGTCAGTTTTCATTCCAATCCCAAAGAAAGGCAATGCCAAAGAATGCTCAAACTACCTCATAATTGCAGTCATCTCACATGCTAGTAAAGTAATGCTCAATATTCTCCAAGCCAAGCTTCAACAGTACATGAACCATGAACTTCCAGATGTTCAAGCTGGATTTAGAAAAGGGAGAGGAACCAGAGATCAAATTGCCAACTCCACTGGATCATTGAAAAAGCAAGAGAGTTCCAGAAAAACACCTACTTCTGCTTTGTTGACTATGCCAAAGCTTTTGGCTGTGTGGACCAGAGCAAACTCAAAAATTCTTAAAGTGATGGGAATATCAGACCAGCTGACCTGCCTCTTAAGAATTCTATATCCAGGTCAGGAAGCAACAGTTAGAATTGGACATGGAAAAACAGACTGGTTGCAAATAAGGAAAGGAGTACGTCAAGGCTGTATATTGTCACCCTGCTTATTTAACTTATATGCAGAGAAATGCTGGGCTGGATGTAGCACAAGCTGGAATCAAGATTGCCGGGAGAAATATCAATAACCTCAGATATGCAGATGACACCACCCTTTTGGCAGAAAGCAAAGAAGAACTAATGAGCCTCTTGATGAAGATGAAAGAGGAGAGTGAAAAGGTTGGTTTAAACTCAACATTAAGAAAAATAAGATCATGGCATTTGGTCCCATCACTTCATGGCAAATAGATGGGGAAACAGTGGAAACAGTGAGAGACTTTACATTTTGGGGGCTCCAAAATCACTGCAGATGGTGATTGCAACCATGAAATTAAAAGATCCTTATTTCTTGGAAGAAAAGTTATGACCAACCTAGACAGCATATTAAAAAGCAAGGATATTACTTTGCCATCAAAGGTCCATCTAGTCAAGGCTGTGGTTTTTCTAGTAGTCATGTATGGATGTGAGAGCTGGACTATAAAGAAAGATGAGTGCTGAAGAATTGATGCTTTTGAACTGTGGTGTTAGAGAAGACTCTCAAGAGTCCCTTGGACTGCAAGGAGATCCAACCAGTTCATCCTAAAGGACATCCGTCCTGGGTGTTCATTGGAAGGACTGATGCTGAAGCTGAAACTGCAATACTTTGGCCACCTGATGTGAAGACCTGACTCATCTGAAAAGACCCTGATGCTGGGAAAGATTGAAGGCAGGAGGAGAAAGGGACAACAGAGGATGAGATGGTTGGATGACAACACTGACTCAATAGACCTGGGTTGGGGCGGACTCCAGCAGTTGGTGATGGACAGGGAGTCCTGGTGTGCTGCCGTCCATGGAGTTGCAAAGAGTCAGACATGACTGAGCGGCTGAACTGAACCCACCTGATTGAAATCTCAAGCAGCATAATCTTTAATGAGACCTAACTTCCTTAATATGGAGAAGGCAATGGCACCCCAACCAGTACTCTTGCCTGGAAAATCCCATGGGCAGAGGACCCTGGTAGGCTGCAGTCCATGGGGTCGTGAAGAGTTGGACACGACTGAGTGACTTCACTTTCACTTTTCACTTTCATGCATTGGAGAAGGAAATGGCAACCCACTCCAGTGTTCTTGCCTGGAGAATCCCAGGGATAGGGGAGCCTGGTGGGCTGCCGTCTATGGGGTCACACAGAGTCGGACACGACTGAAGCGACTTAGCAGCAGCAGCAACTTCCTTAATATAGTTCATGAGGTTCTCACAGCTAGTGTATGGGGTGGTTTGCCTCCTCCAGTGGATCACGTTTTGCTGTCTTGGGTGGCCCTATGCAGCATGGCATGGCTCAAAGCTTCACTGAGTTACACAAGCCCCTTCGCCATGACAAGGCAGTGATACATGAAGGGTCAAGATAACCCAGAATCAAGATGGGTGGGAGAAACATCAACAACCCTAGATATGTGGAGGATACAACTCTCATGGCAGAAAGTGAAGAGGAACTACAGAGCCTCTTAATGAGAGTGATGGAGGAGAGTAAAAGGGTCAGCTTAAAACTATATATTAAAGAAAAAAGATAGCGACTTAAGATCATGGCATCTGGCCCCATTCAGTTCAGTCGCTCAGTCGTGTCCGACTATTTGTGACCCCATGAATCACAGCATGCCAGGCCTCCCTGTCCATCACCAAGTCCCAGAGTTAACTCAGACTCATGTCCATCAAGTCACTGATGCCATCCAGCCATCTCATCCTCTGTCGTCCCCTTCTTCTCCTGCCCACAATCCCTCCCAGCATCAGAGTCTTTTCCAAAGAGTCAACTCTTTGCATGAGGTGGCCAAAGTACTGGAGCTTCAGCTTTAGCATCATTCCTTCCAAAGAAATCCCAGGGCTGATCTCCTTCAGAATGGACTGGTTGGATCTCCTTGCAGTCCAAGGGACTCTCAAGAGTCTTCTCCAACACCACAGTTCAAAAGCATCAATTCTTTGGTGTTCAGCTTTCTTCACAGTCCAACTCTCACATCCATACATGACCACTGGAAAAACCATAGCCTTGACTAGACGGACCTTTGTTGGTAAAGTAATGTCTCTGCTTTTCAATATGCTATCTAGGTTGGTCATAACTTTTCTTCCAAGGAGTAAGTGTCTTTTAATTTCATGGCTGCAGTCACCATCTGCAGTGATTTTGGAGCCCCCAAAAATAAAGACTGACACTGCTTCCACTGTTTCCCCATTTATTTCCCATGAAGTGATGGGACCAGATGCCATGATTTTCGTTTTCTGAATGTTGAGCTTTAAGCCAACTTTTTCACTCTCCTCTTTCACTTTCATCAAGAGGCTCTTTAGTTCCTCTTCACTTTCTGCCATAAAGGTGGTGACATTTGCATATCTGAGGTGATTGATATTTCTTCTGGCAATCTTGATTCCAGCTTGTGCTTCTTCCAGCCCAGCATTTCTCATGATGTACTCTGCATATAAGTTAAATAAGCAGGGTGACAATAAATAAGCAACCTTGACATACTCCTTTTTCTATTGGGAACCAGTTTGTTGTTCTACATCCAGTTCTAACTGCTGCTTCCTGACCTGCATATAGGTTTCTCAAGAGGCAGGTCAGGTGGTCTGGTATTCCCATCTCTTGAAGAATTTTCCACAGTTTATTGTGATCCACACAAAGGCTTTGGCATAGTCAATAAAGCAGAAATAGATGTTTTTCTGGAACTCTCTTGCTTTTTCCATGATCCAGTGGATGTTGGCAATTTGATCTCTGGTTCCTCTGCCTTTTCTTAAACCAGCTTGAACATCTGGAAGGTCACGGTTCATGTATTGCTGAAGCCTGGCTTGGAGAATATTGAGCATTACTTTACTAGCGTGTCAGATTAGGGCAACTGTGCAGTAGTTTGAGCATTCTTTGGCATTGCCTTTCTTTGGGATTGGAATGAAAACTGACCTTTTCCAGTCCTGTGGCCACTGCTGAGTATTCCAAATTTGCTGGCATATTGAGTGCAGCACTTTCACAGCATCATCTTTCAGGATTTGAAATAGCTCAACTGGAATTCCATCACCTCCACTAGCTTTGTTCATAGTGATGCTTTCTAAGGCCCACTTGACTTTACATTCCAACATGTCTGGCTCTAGGTGAGTGATTACTGCATGGCAAATAGAAGGGGCAAAGCTGTTAGTAGTGACAGATTTCCTCTTCTTTGGCTCCAAAATCACTGGGAATGGTGACTGCAGCCATGAAATCAGAAGACGATTGCTTCTTGGCAGGAAAGCAATGACAAACATAGACAGTGTGTTGAAAATCAGAGACGTTACTCCGTCGACAGAGGTCCGTATAGTCAAGGCTGTCATCTTCCCAGTGATCCCATACGGTTGTGATAACTATACCATAAAGAAGGCAGAATGCCAAAGAATTGATGGCTTCAAACGGTGGTGCTGGAGAAGACTCCAGAAAGCCCCGTGGACAGCAAGGAGATCAAACCAGTCAATCTTAAGGCAGATCAACCCTGAATATTCACTGGAAGGACTGATGCTGAAGCTGAAGCTTCAGTATTTTGGTCATCTGATGTGAACAGACATCTCATTGGAAAAGTCCCTGATGCTGGGAAAGATCGAGGGCAAAAGGAAAAGAGGGCATCAGAGAATGAGATGACTGGATGGCATCACTGATGCAAAGAACATGAACTTGGGCAAACTTCTGGAGATGGTGGGGGACAAGGATGCCAGGCATGCTGCAGTCCGTGCAGTCACAAAGAGTTGGACACAGCTGGGCGACTAAACAACAGCATCAAGTTCCTTTAGGATAGCAGTCTAGTCTTCTTTTTTTCCCTCTCATCACTATTTTGATGATACCCTAGTCCCCTTTTCAAGTCATAAAGCCCACCTCTGCCTTATTTATCTTTATTATTTATTTGGATGTCTCAACTTACATGGCTTTTTATACATGTTACAAATCTGAAACTTAATACATTATCTTCTCTTTTTTACTTTATGCAGCAATAGCCTCAACAAATAATTGAGAACTCTGGGTGAAGAGACTCTAAAGAAAGCATTTTTCCTCTTCAGTTAAGTTGATCTTAGTCTTCTCAACTACCTTGTTAATTCCGTAAAAACTTAGGGCAATTCTTTTTACTACTGTGAGGCTCAATACAGGAGAGATGAAATCAATATGTTGGGAGAGGGGTTTGGTTAGGAGGGCATTTCTCATATTTTCTTAGCTGAAGAGTGTTTTATTTGGCTAATTATTGCTTGCCAGAGAGTGACTTTCATATCCTTGAACAATTCCTTCTATCTAGATCCTCCCTTAGAGGACAAGTCCCCATGGAGTACCGTGGGTAGCTTGCCTTGATAAAGCAGGCGAACAGCTCATTACCTAAGGAGAAATTATTTGAAAATTTCAAAAGGAAATGTTGCCTTCCTTTGGGGAATGGTACCCAGACAGGTGTCACAATCTACTGTATGTGTGTGCTCAGTCACTTCAGCCATGGCTAACTCTTTGTGACCCTACGGACTATCGCCCTCCAGGCTCCTCAGTCCATGGGATTCTCCAGGCAACTAGAGTGGGTGGCCATGTCCTCTTGCAGGGGATCTTCCTGACCCAGGGATCAAACCCACATCTTCTGCATTACAGGTGGATTCCTTACCATTGAGCCACTGGGGGCCCAGCATATTCTAGCACCAGCGTAACAGCATTCCCAATATCAGCTGGCATACTGGAAAGGCTGACAAAGCTGAGACTAAAAAGCTACAAACCTCCTGGAAGGAAATGGGGTTTCCTTTACTTTAAGAAGCTGGGCAGAGTTCTGTGGCAGCTGGTAGTGGTATTTGCACTAGAACTGCACATGGGTCAGCCTTGTCCTTGGTGTCTTCCACATTATATGGGCTCAGTACATATTTGCTGAGTAGATAATTTAATTGCTGGACATGTTCTTTGTGCTCTCAAATGGCTGACTACCTTCTCTAGGGATTTTCATGCACACAAGCCACCACTAGGGGATTTTGTGACTTTTGTGACTTAAGTGATTTTGGATTCACTTTCCCACAAGTGTCAGAGGAGCAGCAAATGACAACAAGAAGCAATTCCAGTGTCCTGAGCCTGTCTACTCCATAGTTAGGCAGCAACTGGCTGTGTGCCCAAGGCCCACAGTGGTGGTACATGAGACAAGGTGATGGGATCACTGTTGAGAGATGATGGTAGTAGGATTTATTCAGGAAAGTGTGTTGCCGTACGTAGATCATAGTTAAAGACCTGATCTAAGGCAAGGGTGATGCGGATGATCAAAGGCTGGCAAAGAAAGATTGTGACAGAAAATTAAGAAACCTGGACATTGCGAAGTTGATAACAGAGTAGTAAAGTCACAAAATTTGACAGATGAATCAAGTTCCAGAGATGGAGAAATCAATAGTCAAGTGATGAATAGAGGGAGATGAGAATGTGTGTTGAAAAGAGATGAAATATATAGAAGAGTGCTTTTCACAAAGAACCAATGGCCCCACTGGCAAAGGGAGTGATGAGTCAGGGCTATCATCACTTGACTCATCAGGTGATGTGCCCCCAGGTGAAAAGAAGGTTCAAGGGAAGACTGACATTATACCAAACTACTAAGGAAGGGATTACAGCGTTTCATCATTCCTTCTGGAATTCCTTTCTTTTTATACTTATGAGATTATCCAGTGCCTTTTGCTGTTTCCTCTACTTGAAGCATCTTCCCCCCAGATATCTGATGTCTCATTCCTTGGCTTCCTTTAACCTTCACCATAAAACAACCTGCTTTAAAATTATAAGTTCCTTTCTGGGAAGCGTGCACACAAGCACATGTGCATACACACATGCAGACTTCTTGGCCCCTTTCTTGGCTTTCCTTTTCATCTTAACCCGTGTCAGTAATTAACACTCTATATATTTGGTTCATTTACCATTTTTGATTGCCTTTCTGATTAGAATTCAAAGTCCATAAGGACAAAGATTTTTATCTGTTTTATTAACTACCCCAGCCCCAGCACGAAGGACAGTGTCTTCCACATTATTATATGGGCTCAGTACATATTTGCTGAGTAGATAATTTAATTGCTGGACATGTTCTTTGTGCTCTCAAATGGCTGACTACCTTCTCTAGGGATTTTCATGCACACAAGCCACCACTAGGGAATTTTGTGACTTTTGTGGCTTAAGTGATTCTGGATTCACTTCCCTACACCTGTGCTTCAATCTCTTGGAATTTTTCTAGGTGATTGAGAATTGTTCTTTAAAAAATAATGTCTAAGTGCAGATGACTAGAATTAAGTGCAGTGTATTCTAGACACAATTTTCCACTGTAGAGTCCTCAGTGGCTCATCCCCAAAAGTCAATAATGTGAAAATTTCAGGAAATGTGATGGTCTTTTGGGAAAAAAGTTAAGGGCGCGTGATTGTATATCATACAGTGTAGAAAGCTACCTTTGCATCCTATGTCTATGTTCAACCTTGGGTCTTCCAATGTAATCATCCTTGCTTAAAACTGATGTTTTGCAAAAAATAAATTACTAAATTCAATGAAAAGTAAAAGTGTTAGTCTCAGTTGTGCAGGACTTTTGCGGCCTCATGTATTATAGCCCACCAGGCATCTCTGTTTCTGGGATTTTACAGGCAAGAACACTGGAGTGGGTAGCCATTCCCTTCTCCAGAATATCTTCCTGACCCAGATACTGAACCTGGATCTCCTGCATTGCAGCAAGATTCTCTACAACCAGAGAAGCCTGGTAAATTCAATAAATGTTTACTAAAATGGGAAATTCATTTAAAAATATTTATTAGCACAGATATGGACTTTTCAGCCAAGATGATTTTCAGTTCAGTTCAGTTGAGTTCAGTCACTCAGTCGTGTCCAACTCTTTGCGACCCCATGAATCACAGCATGCCAGGCCTCCCTGTCCATCACCAACTCCAGGAGTTCACTCAGACTCACGTCCATCGAGTCAGTGATACCATCCAGCCATCTCATCCTCTGTCGTCCCCTTCTCCTCCTGCCCCCAGTCCCTCCCAGCATCAGAGTCTTTTCCAATGAGTCAACTCTGCATGAGGTGGCCAAAGTACTGGAGTTGCAGCTTTAGCATCATTCCCTCCAAAGAAATCCCAAGGCTTGATCTCCTTCAGAATGGACTGGTTGGATCTCCTTGCAGTCCAAGGGACTCTCAAGAGGCTTCTCCAACACCGCAGTTCAAAAGGATCAATTCTTCAGCGCTCAGCTTTCTTCACAGTCCAACTCTCACATCCATATTTGACCACTGGAAAAACCATAGCCTTGACTAGATGGACCTTAGTTGGCAAAGTACTGTCTCTGCTTTTCAATATACTATCTAGGTTGGTCATAACTTTTCTTCCAAGGAGTAAGCGTCTTTTCATTTCATGGCTGCAATCACCATCTGCAGTGATTTGGGAGCCCCCAAAAATAAAGTCTGGCACTGTTTCCACTGTTTCCCCATCTATTTGCCATGAAGTGACAGGACTGGACGCCATGATCTTCGTTTTCTGAATGTTGAGCTTTAAGCCAACTTTTTCACTCTCCTCTTTCACTTTCATCAAGAGGCTTTTGAGTTCCCCTTCACTTTCTGCCAAAGGGTGGTGTCATTTACATATCTGAGGTGATTGATATTTCTCCCGGCAATCTTGATTCCAGCTTGTGCTTCTTCCAGCCCAGTGTTTCTTATGATGTACTCCACATATAAGTTAAATAAGCAGGGTGACAATAAATAAGCAGCCTTGATGTACTTCTTTTCCTATTTGGAACCAGTCTGTTGTTCCACATCCAGTTCTAACTGCTGCTTCCTGACCTGCATATAGGTTTCTCAAGAGGCAGGTCAGGTGGTCTGGTATTCCCATCTCTTTCAGAATTTTCCACAATTTATTGTGATCCACACAGTCAAAGTCTTTGGTGCTGGGGGCCAGCGTGAGGATCTCTGCCCATGGCAAACGTCATGAGAAAGGAGGCTTGGCATACGCAAAGGCGTGATCAAGCCTCAGGAAACCCCCTGTTCCCAAGCATCTAACCCCAAAACCAGAGTCTGTTTTATGCTCTCATCTACACCTCTGACTTTACAGGGGGCTCTCCCCCATCACCATTTCTCTCGGAGAAGGAGTTAACTTGCAGCTCCAAGTCAATAAAAATTCCTGGGCTTGACAAGAGTGTTTCAGCTTACGGACTCCTCTGAAGGTTATCTAGCCCACCTGTATAGGTTCGTCCAGCCACATGTGATTGTTTACAGCCTCCTAACCTGAGAGGCATGAGATGTTTTAGACTTACTAAAGGCAAATTCCTTTGGGAAGTTGGAAATTGTCGATATAGTGGGTTGGTTAGGAATTATATTGGTGAAGGTTTTTTTCATTTGTTTTGCCAATAATTACTGCTAATTCCCTGCCCTGGGTGTGTCAAGGGTGTCTCAAGTCAAACCTCTTTGCTGACAGACTAGCTTGTGTTACAGGATTATCCATACTTCTGCCGCTACACACATGATTGTTTACTACCTCTCAACCATAAACAGCACAGAGAGTTTGGAGTATTTTGAGAGTCTTAATTAGCATAGGGCTTCTCTCATTGTTGAGTCAATGATTGCCACCAGGCCTCCATATCCTTAGGCACCTGGGAACATATTAATCAATGTATTTGGAATATAGAAAAGGAAATATAGTAGTTTTAAGGTCAGCAATACTAGACTTTTTGAGTTAATGAATTTTCTCTTTTGTAATAGATCACTGTACTTTGTTATAAATCACTGTGTCCTTGTTATGTAAAAATGTAACTTTATCACTATCTTAAGATTAAATAGATCTTAAGGGGAACATTGGTGAAAGGATTTTCATTTGTTGGGCTGATGTTTGCTGCTAAATCTCCATATTCCCTGTCCTTATAATGAATATAACTAACATATAGGAGAAATAAGTATTAACCTTTAAGATTACTCATGTTAACCTTGGGTTAAATAAATTCCTTTCTTGATTGTAACTCACTACACCCTCACCCTATAGGAATGCAACTTTATTTGGAGGGTGATGCCTGGTTTAAGAAAAAACACCCTTGGAAAAAATAAGTTTTTTGGTTATCAGAAAGAAAGGGTCGTAAAATGTCAGAAGGTCTTATGGCCAGAAGATGATGTAAAACCCCTAAGACCTTTTTTTTTTATACATTTATGTGAAGCACCTGATTTTGATAAAGGTCAGGACTGTTGACCCCCACGTGACTCTGTATTCATCCCTATGTAACAAAAGGTATATAAGCAAACTTAAAAATAAAGAAATCAGGATCAGTTTCCGGAAAGACTGATTCCGCCACGTCACTTCTTTCTTGCTCTCCGTTTTTCTGGCCGAATTCCCATCTGGTGCATGGGTACACACCAAGCCTGCTAATTTTGCCTGGGCTTCTAAGATCAGACCGGGGGTCGGCGGGGGGGTAGGCCTCAGTGCCTCCTTTCCTTTGGGAGAACGGGAAGATGCCTGCGACCTATGTAGGTGGTGATTGGTATTCCATGTAAACCAAGTTATTCAGCCTCTTTTTCTCTGCTAATTTTCTAATCCCTCTCTATCTGTAATTAAATAAGTTATTTCCAAGGAAGCCGACTTCGTCCCCACCTTCAAATCACCCTGGATCCACTGGGGCTGGACCCTGGCACTTTTGCATAGTCAATAAAGCAGAAATAGATGTTTTTCTGGAACTCTCTTGCTTTTTTGATGATCCAGCGGATGTTGGCAATTTGATCTCTGGTTCCTCTGCCTTTTCTAAAACCAGCTTGAACATCTGGAAGGTCACGGTTCACGTATTGCTGAAGCCTGGCTTGGAGAATTTTGAGCATTACCTTACTAGTATGTGAGTTGAGTGTAATTGTGCAGTAGTCTGAGCATTCTTTTGCATTGCCTTTCTTTGGGATTGGAATGAAAACTGACCTTTTCCAGTCCTGTGGTCTGAGTTTTCTAAATTTGCTGACATACTGAGTGCAGCACTTTCACAGCATCATCTTTCAGGATTTGAAATAGCTCAACTGGAATTCCATCACCTCCACTAGCTTTGTTCATAGTGATGCTTTCTAAGGCCCACTTGACTTCACATTCCAGGATGTCTGGCTCTAGGTGAGTGATCACACTATCATGATTATCTTGGTCATGAAGATGTTTTTTGTACAGTTCTTCTGTGTATTCTTGCCACCTCTTCTTAATTAATCTTCTGCTTCTGTTAGGTCCATACCATTTCTGTCCTTTATCGAGCCCATCTTTGCATGAAATGTTCCCTTGATATCTCTAATTTTCTTGAAGAGATCTCTAGTCTTTCCCATTCTGTTATTTTCCTCTATTTCTTTGCATTGATTGCTGAGGAAGGCTTTCTTATCTCTTCTTGCTATTCTTTGGAACTCTGCATTCAGATGTTTATATCTTTCCTTTTCTCCTTTGCTTTTCACTTCTCTTCTTTTCACAGCTATTTGTAAGCCCTTCTCAGACAGCGATTTTGTTTTGTTTTTTTTTTTTTTTTTGCATTTCTTTTCCATGGGGATGGTCTTGATCCCTGTCTCCTGTACAATGTCACAAACCTCCGTCCATAGTTCATCAGGCACTCTATCTACCAGATCTAGGCCCTTAAATCTATTTCTCACTTCCACTGTATAATCATAAGGGATTTGATTTAGGTCATACCTGAATAGTCTAGTGGTTTTCCCTACTTTCTTCAATTTAAGTCTGAATTTGGCAATAAGGAGTTCATGATCTGAGCCACAGTCTGCTCCTAGTCTTGTTTTTGTTGACTGTATAGAGCTTCTCCATCTTTGGCTGCAAAGAATATAATCAATCTGATTTCAGTGTTGACCATCTGGTCATGTCCATATGTAGAGTCTTCTTTTGTGTTGCTGGAAGCGGGTGTTTGCTATGACCAGTGCATTTTCTTGGCAAGACTCTATTAGTCTTTGCCCTGCTTCATTCCATATTCCAAGGCCAAATTTGCCTGTTACTCCAGGTGTTTCTTGCCTTCCTACTTTTGCATTTCAGTCCCCTGTAATGAAAAGGACATCTTTTTTGGGTGTTAGTTCTGAAAGGTCTTGTAGGTCTTCATAGAACCGTTCAACTTCAGCTTCTTCAGCATGACACAATGTGGTCCACTGGAGAAGGGAATGGCAAACCACTTCAGTATTCTTGCCTTGAGAACCCCTTGAACAGTATGAAAAAGCAAAATGATAAGATACTGAAAGAGGAACTCCCCAGGTCAGTAGGTACCCAATATGCTACTGGAGATCAGTGGAGAAATAACTCCAGAAAGAATGAAGGGATGGAGCCCAAGCAAAAACAATACCCAGTTGTTGATGTGACTGGTGATAGAAGCAAGGTCCGCAGAGCAATATTGCATAGGAACCTGGAATGTCAGGTCCATGAATCAGGGCAAATTGGAAGTGGTCAAACAGGCGATGGCAAGAGTGGATGTCGACATTCCAGGAATCAGTGAACTAAAATGGACTGGAATGGGTGAATTTAACTCAGATGACCATTATATCTACTACTGTGGGCAGGAATCCCTCAGAAGAAATGGAGTATCCACCATGGTCAACAAAAGAGTCTGAAGATGATTTTACTTGACTACAATTTAAGCAAATTTCCTTTTGTTTAGTCCACAGTGGAGAATGAATAGTTAGTTTTTGTCCATCTTTATCACGGTAATATTGTGAAAGTTTAGTAAATAAAGATGCAAAACTTTTGCAAGTACAAATTGCAAGAGAAATAATGATGGCTTTATTCTTAAGTGGTTCCATGTCACCTGGCTATTTCTTGCTTGTCATTCTCTAATTAAATGTCAGTTTCCAGTAGGTACAGGGGTAAAAGTGTTATATGACATAATCTAAAATAGAATCTAAGTATATCCAGTTGTGCTTGGATACCACTTCTGTTTATCCTCCCCTTCCTCAAGTTTGACCCAGTCTCTCTCATCTCCTTTACTATTCTCCCCCTCTCTATACCACTCACCTGTCATCCCCAACTCATTTCCCTGACTGACATAGAATAAGTGAAGAATATTACAAGTTCCAAACCCATTGACCTTGCTACCTACCAGATTTCATGCTAGCTTTCTTTTTCCTTTTATTGTCAGGAATTGTGTGTGAAAATAAGTAGGCTAGAACTAAGAATCAGTGTTAAATAACCTTATTGTGAGTGAAGCGTTAAGTTCAGGAGATAGTAAGAGATGAAGGTCGGCAATAAGGAGCAGCCACAGTCAAAACTGACTAGTTCTTGGATTAAGCTCCCCCACAACAGAAGCAAATGTGTGATTTTGCCAGTGGAAGGACAGTAATTTGCAGAATAAAGTTGTTCTTAGAACGGGTAACTTGTAGCACTAACTGACTTCAGTATTTCCTCATTTTACCTTGAACAACGTGAAAATCATGAGCAGTGTTTTGAGAAAGTAGAGTTGTGTCTTGAGGAAAATTCCATTAAAAAAAAAAACAGAAAGTATATCATAACAAATGACACATATAATATTCTGTACAACATCACTGTGAGGCAGAAGTCTAAGTTACAGAGAATTCAGGTGACCTGCCGTAGTTTGCAAAGATAGTAACATTCAGTTCTCAAACCCAGGTCTTTGGAATCCACATCCAGTGGTCTTTCTGCTCTTGTAACTATATCCAGTCTGCATTTTCCAACCTGTGTGCCAGATAGAATTGTGTTGTAAAGTCCCTATTTGGATGAATACTTGTCTGATATATTATTATACTATAAAAGGTACAATACCAGTCGTCTGTGTTTCAGATAAATTTCTATTGCAATAAATACTGTCACAAAAAAGACACTTGACTAACCAAGCTTTTTTTCTTGATACATAAAACAGTTATACTGGTCTGATTATACTCAGTTTTGTACACATTTAAGGGCTTCATCTGGTGCAACTTTCTGTCACCAAAGAGAGCAAGCATCATTGCACACGGCTCAGATTGGATACAAGAGTAGAAACAGACACGGACTGCAGCTGAATTCTTTATACTCTTTGGGTTCTAAAAATCAAGTGTCTGTTTATTACTGTATTTTTCCTCAGTAATCCTACCTCAGACCTATTGAAACACCTCAAGGAGATTCATCTAAATTACTAAATTTTAACCAAATATAATCCCACAATGACTCCTGAGAATGAGAACAATGATTAATGAAAAGAGAACTAATTGTGATTTCTCTTTTCCCACAATGTTTGAAAAATCTGTATTACATTCCAGTGGACATCAAAGGGGCTGTTTTTCAGCTCTATTTATCCTCTGAATTCTGCACAATATGCATTCTAGGAACTATTCAAAGGAAATGCATTTGTACATGCTCAATCACTCAATCATGTCCAGCTCTTTGCCACCCCATCGACTGTAGCTTGCCAGGTTTCTCAGTCCTTGGAATTTTCCAGGCAAGAATGCTGGAGTGGGTTGCCATTTCCTATTCCAGGGGATCTTTCTGACCCAGAGATCAAAGCGACGTCTCTTGCATCTCCTGCATTGGCAGGCGGCTTCTTTATCGCTGTGCCACCTTAGCTATTTTTGTATTACAAGCAATCGTTTGCATACAACGTAGCTACATATATATTTTAAGAAAAGGCTAAATTCTTAAAGCAGTAATAAATATGTGTAAAGATACTTGTTTCCTTTTTAAAACATCTTTACCAGTTTTCCTTACAAAAATTATTTTATCCCTGATTATTGATTTTTTGCCAGTAATAATATTTTAGGCATGTTTGTGTATGACCCATACCCACCATCACTTCTTAACAGAGTGTTATTATGTTGGGGAAATGACAATTTTCCCATTGTCTCTGTAATCTTGCAGGTCCATGAAATTTTGGGGTATAACTCTGGCTAAGAAGCTTTAGAGGAGGATACTTTCTTTCATTACCTGTATTCAATGAGAAGGATGGCATATGGCCTAAATTTGGCCAAAATGAAAAGTTGCAATTTGGGGTAAATGAAGCAAAAATAGAAGAAACAGTTGGAATTCCATTTCTCCCAGAGTAGTCCCAACCAGTCTGCTTCTTTCTGTTAACTGAGATAAAGTTTTGTAAGATCAACCTCAAATTAATCGCTAAGTGTTTTCAAGTGTACAGCTCATTGGTATTCACACATTCACAACGTTGTACAACTGTCACCTTTAATCTCATTCCAAGACACATTCGTCTTACTAAAAGGAAACCCTAAGCCTACTAAGCACTCACTTGATAGCCCATTCTCCCTTCTCCTTAGCCCAGGCAACCACTGATCTGCTTTATGCCTTTGTGGAATTAAGTATGATGGGTATTTCATATAAATTTAATTATATAATGTGTGGCTTTTAGTGCGTGGATTCATTCACTTAGAAGCCTGTTTTCAAGTTCCATCCCTGTGGTAGCATTATCAGTATCAACCAGTTCTTGCCCTCAGAGCTTTCCTAGCTATCCTGTTTCTATTCTTCTGCTCCTGCCTTGGTTTCTAAACCTCACAAGCCCAGGTCCCCAGTCATCCAGCTCCTCCTTCAGTGCCCTTCTTGCACTACTTCACCTTTCCCACAGTCAGCCAGAGTTCCTGGTTTCTGCTTCTTACAATTGATGAACTGACACACTTCCTTACCACACACATTAATTATTAATTTCTAACTGGATACAAAAGTCCAAAGATTTATTTCCATTTCCTACTCTCTTTTCCTGTGCTAAATAAATATATAACATGATAGAGATCTATTTACCTTCTTTCTCTTTTAGTACTGCTTTTAAGGAGTACTTGTTTTCATGCAAAGGCATTGCAAGCATAAGAAGAAACAGATCTGGGTGACTCATTTCCTCAGTCTGGATAATTCAGTGAGAAATTAGCTCAGTAAGTCTTAGCTCAAGAGAAGAATAGATTAATATTAGAGTCTGAGATCCAGAAACTCCTCCTTTCTAAAAAGGCCAGTTCCTCCAGCAGGAAAACAGTGCTGGGCTAGATGCTTCCTATGGGCTTTTGAGATGGTGCAGTGCTAAGGAATCCACCTGCCAATTCAGGAAATGCAAGAGTTGCAGTTTCAACCCCTGGGTTGGGAAGATCCCCTGGAGTAGGAAATGGCAACTGCTCCAGTATTCTTGTCTGGGATATCCCATGAACAGAGGAGCCTGAGGACTACAATCCATGGAGCTGCAAAGAGTTGGACATGACTGAGTGTGCACACATGCGTACACGCACACACGCACACACACACACACACACACACACACACACAGAATGTATCCTACCCCTGACACCCCTTCAGCTGAGCACTTTGCATGGTGCCTGGACCCAAGGGAATCTAAGCCCACTTCTATTTGGGACTATGAGAATTTAGATGATGGTACAACAGACTGGTTCCAAAGAGGAAAAGGAGTACGTCAAGGCTGTGTATTGTCACCCTGCTTATTTAACTTCTATGCAGAGTACATCATGAGAAATGCTGGACTGGAAGAAACACAAGCTGGAATCAAGACTGCCAGGAGAAATATCAATCACCTCAGATATGCAGATGACACCACCCTTATGGCAGAAAGTGAAGAGGAACTCAAAAGCCTCTTGATGAAAGTGAAAGAGGAGAGTGAAAAAGTTGGCTTAAAGATCAACATTCTGAAAACGAAGATCATGGCATCCGGTCCCATCACTTCATGGCAAATAGATGGGGAAACAGTGGAAACAGTGCCAGACTTTATTTTTGGGGGCTCCCAAATCACTGCAGATGGTGACTGCAGCCATGAAATGAAAAGACGCTTACTCCTTGGAAGAAAAGTTATGACCAACCTAGATAGTATATTAAAAAGGAGAGACATTACTTTGCCAACTAAGGTCCATCTAGTCAAGGCTATGGTTTTTCCAGTGGTCATGTATGGATGTGAGAGTTGGACTGTGAAGAAGGCTACTGTGAAGAAGGCTGAGCACTGAAGATTGATGCTTTTGAACTGTGGTGTTGGAGAAGACTCTTGAGAGTCCCTTGGACTGCAAGGAGATCCAACCAGTCCATTCTGAAGGAGATCAGCCCTGGGATTTCTTTGGAGGGAATGATGCTAAAGCTGCAACTCCAGTACTTTGTCCACCTCATGCGAAGAGTTGACTCATTGGAAAAGACTCAGATGCTGGGAGGGATTAGGGCCAGGAGGAGAAGGGGATGACAGAGGATGAGATGGCTGGATGGCATCACTGACTCAATGGATGTGAGTCTGAGTGCACTCTGGGAGTTGGTGATGGACAGGGAGGCCTGGCATGCTGCGATTCATGGGGTCACAAAGAGTCGGACACAACTGAGCAACTGAACTGAACTGAACACTTTGCTATTTCTTTCCTTTAAGGTTTTTCTCCCAATAAAATGATTTTATATTTATACCATGTGGTACTAAAGGCATGTGTTTATATTTTCTTGGTGTAACAAAGCCAAACCAATAAACATGATGAGAGACACAGCTATAAACAAAAGTCCTTATTCTCAAAGAGCTCAGGTCTTGTAAGGAAATATCATGAATGCAAACTACTATAAGACAAATAATGGTGATTAATCCTGTAATATCCACAATCAGGGAACATCCAGATTTTACTGGAATACTTTCTTTGAAGAAAGAATTCAATATTTCTTGTAGCAGATACTAAACTTGCTGCAACTTATTCCATCATAATATATTCACACTGGTCCTTGTTCTTCCTTTTAGGACCACCATGAGTGAGCCTACCCTTCTTCCACCTGAGGGCCCTTCATATATATGAAAAAAGTTGTCATGTCAAATCCTTTTTCTTGCAGAGTCTAAGCATCGTTAATAACTTCAGCTATCACAGAGCTACAAAGTGCTGTGAAAATAGACGCAAGAGAGACTTTCAGGTGGGGTCCTGAGCAGTATTTATTGAATAAGCAGCATTTTACTTTCAATTGAAAAATATTTCTATAAATGATGGCAAAACAAGGGATTATCACAGGTGGAGTGAAAGGAAAAATCTAAGTATAAATTTGGAAAAGTGATGATTATGACCAAAAGATGTAAATAGTTCAGTGGAGGTGTGTGAATAAGCACAGTGAGACCACGTGGATTAAGAACATAAACTGAAGTTTGTCTTGTAGATAATTAGAAACCTTGAAATGCTTCAAAGCAGAAGAGTGACAAGATAAAAGACATGCTTTGGGAACTTTGCTTAGGTGTAGAAGTGAACCAGAGAGAAAGGAAAATAACTAAGTGGTTATTATGGAAATCTAAATGGGATGTAACAAATGCCTGAAATAGAAAAATAGTGGGAGGCAGGATAAAAATAGGTTATATGCAAGATTTGGTGCAGAAATAGAATCACCATTCATAAGTACTACCATATCTATCTCTTTTACTTATTTTAATATTAAGAAATAACTGTAAAAGATTAGTAGATTATATACTTCTACAAAGACATGGATAAAGTAGAAAGTAGCTTTAGAGTCAGAAAGACTGGAGTTAAAATCTTGGATCTGCTACTGCTTAACTGTTGTCATGTACAAATTATTTTAACTGGGAATCTACCTAGTTGGTAACAAGGTGGTAATAAAGCATAGTGGTAACTAATACAGTAATACTAAATAAATGCTCAGTCCCTTCCTCTTTTACTTATTTCTCTCAAAAACAATTCACTAACCTACTGTTTTGTACCAGGAATATATGAAGTAGATGAAATGTTTTCTAGGAATATCATTCTTAAAAAAGCATAAAGCCGGGAGAAAGTGAAAATTTTGGTGGGAAGAAATGATTTATTTGAAATGGATAAAAATCTATGACATACTGCTGTCAATAGAAAATAGCAGAATTAAAAAGAAAATCTGTTAACCAGTTCAGTTCAGTTCAGTCGCTCAGTCGTGTCCGACTCTTTGTGACCCCATGAATCGCAGCATGCCAGGCCTCCCTGTCCATCACCGACTACCACAGTTCACTCAGACTCAAGTCCATCAAGTCAGAGATACCATCCAGCCATCTCATCCTGGGTCGTCCCCTTCTTCTCCTGCCCCCAATCCCTCCCAGCATCAAAGTCTTTTCCAATGAGTCAACTCTTCGCATGAGGTGGACAAAGTACTGGAGTTGCAGCTTTAGCATCATTCCTTCCAAAGAAATCCCAGGGCTGATCTCCTTCAGAATGGACTGGCTGGATCTCCTTGCAGTCCAAGGGACTCTCAAGAGTCTTCTCCAATACCACAGTTCAAAAGCATCAATTCTTCGGCGCTCAGCCTTCTTCACAGTCCAACTCTTACATCCATACATGACCACAGGAAAAACTATAGCCTTGACTAGACGGACCTTAGTTGGCAAAGTAATGTCTCTGCTTTTGAATATGCTATTTAGGCTGCTCATAACTTTTCTTCCAAGGAGTAAGCGTCTTTTCATTTCATGGCTGCAGTCACCATCTGCAGTGATTTGGGAGCCCAAAAAAACTGACACTGTTTCCACTGTTTCCCCTGAAGTGATGGGACCAGATGCCATGATCTTCGTTTTCAGAATGTTGAGCTTTAAGCCAACTTTTTCACTCTCCTCTTGTACTTTCATCAAGAGGCTTTTGAGTTCCTCTTCACTTTCTGCCATAAGGGTGGTGTCATCTGCATATCTGAGGTGATTGATATTTCTCCCGGCAGTCTTGATTCCAGCTTGTGTTTCTCCCAATCCAGTGTTTCTCATGATGTACTCTGCATAGAAGTTAAATAAGCAGGGTGACAATATACAGCCCTGACGTACTCCTTTTCCTATTTGGGACCAGTCTGTTGTTCCATATGCAGTTCTAACTGTCGCTTCCTGGCCTGCATACAGATTTCTCAAGAGGCAGGTTAGGTGGTCTGGTATTCCCATCTCTTTCAGAATTTTCCACAGTTTATTGTGATCCACACAGTCAAAGGCTTTGGCATAGTCAATAAAGCAGAAATAGATGTTTTTCTGGAACTCTCTTCCTTTTTCCATGATCCAGCGGATGTTGGCAATTTGATTTCTGGTTCCTCTGCCTTTTCTAAAACCAGCTTGAACATCTGGAAGTTCACGGTTCATGTATTGCTGAAGCCTGGCTTGGAGAGAGAATAGAGGTTAAATAAAACATTATATATAACATGTCATTTGTTACTTTTCAGAATTATAAACAGGGCTATTATGACCTATGTTACATATATTTTACAAAGGCAGAAAAAGTAGAGTGACATAAATTACACTAAAAATCATTAAATAACATTTCTGTATTGATTTCAAGATCTTACAAAGTAAAAGCAATGTGAAGCAAGTTTAGTGTCATAAACTAGAATATCACTTAGATTAAAGGAAGAAAAGAAGATATTTATGTTTATGCTTGGGCTTCCCTAGAGGCTGAGATAGTAAAGAATCTGCCGGCAATGCACCCAGGTTCGATCCCTGGGTCAGGAAGATCCCCTGGAGAAGGGAATGGCTATCCATTCCAGTATTCTTGCCTGGAGAATCCCACGAACAGCCTGGTGGGCTATAGTTTACGGGGTTGCAGAGTCAGACATGACTGAATGACTAACACTTTCACTTTTTCATGTTTATGTTGTCAGTATTTCTAAAGCTTTTAAAAAGAACAAATGGAGCATAGGTTGCATCATGAGGAATTTAATGTTAATTTATTTTCTAACAGATGATAATGGCTAAAAAAACACAATTAAAGCGATATTCTGGGGACTGCGTCAAATAAGCTTAGATGATTTTTGAGAGGGATGGGTTAGAAGGAGTCTAAGTAGCATTTTGCAATAGAATACTTGACTGCGATCCTGGAAACTGATTCCCAGAGTTGCCTCTAACACTAAGTAGCTTGTTATCTATTAAAGTTTATGAACCTTTTGCAATCATTTCCAATTCCATTCTTTTCAGTCAATAAACTGTGTATAATGTAAGAGGATGGATAATGTCTTCTGGATCTGAACTTTAGAAATCAATCAACTCTAAAAAGAACTCTGACTATTAAATTGTGTCTTTACTAAATAAGTATTTTTCCTAAATTATCCTCTATAGTGTGATCTAAATTATTATTTTCACTTTCTTTCTAAATCTATATAGAAATTAAAAGTATATGCAAATAAAGCAGAATGTAAATTGGGGCTTTACATCTCTTAAATGGAAATTTCTCTTTAATATAAGTTTTTTTAATAACATTTTGATCTGTCATGAAGACAAGTTTTCATCTTAAAAAATGATTTCTCACGGTAATAATATTCAGAGACAATTTCAGGGGTTACCAACCAGTGATTCTGACCCCATTGAGTAAAACGAAGAATAACTGTTAATGTCATACTCATTTGTTGCTGTGCAGAATATCATTAGAAACAAACTTTCCAAAATACATTTTCTGCTTCTAAATTTCAACACCATTACAATTCCTTATCTCATTTCTTGCTTCTTTAAGGACATCTAATCACAGGACTCAGACTGGTGTCAAAGGAACTCGATTTAACCTTCAAGATCTCAGTTCAATGAATGTCCAATATGTAAAGAAGAGTAACTATTAAAGTTTACGCAGATGTTTCCATAGCGAAGACTCCCTGTAGATGATACGCTTCATGCATTAGAAGCAGAATATGAAAATTCAAAAGAAATAACTCAATATTAAAAGCCCAAGAATACTAGAGTGGGTAGCCTATCCCTTCTCAAGCAGATCTTCCTGACCCAGGGATCGAACCGGGCTCTCCTGCATTGCAGGTGGATTCTTTACCAACTGAGCTATCAGGGAAGCCCATTAAAATACTGGTAAGTGTAAATGACCAATAGATAGCAATAAGAAGTAATTTTACTATTGGCAGTCTTCAGATTTTTGGAATAAAAGAGGCACATATATTTAATTTGAATCTACCCTAACAAAATAACGAATAAAGAATTTTATTAGATATTTTAAAGATATTTTATTAGAGAAGATACTGTGGTATTCAAAAAAAAATGAAAAGCACTGGCAATAGATATGAACCACATGAAATGCACTGGTGAAGATACGTATGTACTTGAAAAAAATTCACAAAGATTTGTCATTCACACTTACAGAATTCACTAAACAAAAGAGAATATAAAAGTTTTGTATAATACTTTCTAGGTTTTAACTTGTTTGAGGCCTTCACTGATATACTTCATAAGAATATGCCCCAAAGGGAGAAGTATTAAGGTAATTATTATATTCTTTGGGGTGTTGAGAGTAGTTTCCTTATGCTGCAATTAAAAGCTCTAACTCTCATTAATCATAGTGAATAACACAGAATATAAAGGTCGAACAGTCTAAGAATAAAACTTTAAAAATAGAATAATGGATAAAGCAATTTGGTGTTCCTATAAATGTTGAGAAAACTCACTACAAATAAAAGATCACAGAAGGTATCCTAATTTCAAGAATAAAAATCAATTTAAAAAATTCACCGAACTATCAAAAAATCATACTCAGAATAGAATGTATGACTAATACTACTTCCCTGTTTTTCTATGCTTTAAATTTAACTGAATATGCATACTAAAAAAAAAAAAAAGCTTCTAGAGTAAAAGCTTTTGTTGGTTGGAGTACAACCTCATGAACCCAAATTTAGTAAGAAATGTCAGAAATACTACGATTGATAATTACAGAGTGAATCTAAATCAAATAATAGCTTTTTAATCATTAGAATGATCATAGTAATTTGAAAGGTGAACATAGAAAGAATGATGTTAACATAAAATTGTTGATATCAAAAACTGAAATTAATACTGGATCATTTCCATCATTAATCAGGAAATAAATCTATCTTGCAAGAGGATTTTCTGAGAGCAGCTAATAGCTGCTATCACACTTTCCTAAATCCATAAACCAAATATAGATAGGAGAGTGACTGATATTACGAGCCTGAAAGTGACAGTTCCCTTATGAATATCATCAGAGCACGTGACCTCTGTGGTATTAAGACTTGAAGGAAAATTATCTTATCATGAGATAATTCAGCAGTCAGCTTGATGAGTCTGCTGCACTGCAAAAGCACAGAGATCTGTGTCAAGCTGATTTTCTGCCATTATCTGCATGTTTAGAGAGTTACTTGAAAATACGGGAAAAAACAGAATTAATAATAAGTTTCATATAAGTACATACAGTCACAGCAAATACAATAAAAACAGGTCCAATAAGTGGGAATAAGGCTAAAACATGGCTTCTAAATCTTTATTCATGATTGTTATGGTCATGCCTCAAATCACCATTTAGATTTTATCAGCATCTATCAAATACTTCCAATGACAGTAACATCTCTTTTGTCTTAAGACATAGACATATAGGAAACTATTGCAATAAAAATTTTTGATGTCCCAAGCCACTAAGCCAAAATTATTCTATTCACTATGATTTCTGATCAATATACTACTCCAATAAAGCATATTTAAATATTTTCTTCATGTTATACAGTGTCCATGACAAATATTTCAAAGCAGGAGGCTTTGTTTCCTCTATGATTTCTATCCTAGGACTTTGTAATTTATATCAAGGTTATATGGGAGACAATTTAGCCAAAAATATCATAATTTCTTCCTGGTGGCTCAGAGGGTAAAGCATCTGCCTGCAATGCGGGAGACCTGGGTTCGATCTCTGGGTCGGGAAGATCTGCTGGGAAGGAAATGGCAACCCACTCCGGTACTCAGGCCTGGAAGCTACAGTCCATGGGATGGCAAAGAGTCACACATGACTGAGCAGCTTCATGTCACATGAATCAGGCTGCTTGCCCCTTCTTGCTGTGAAGTTATCTGCTAGTACGTTTCAGGTTCACCTAATCAGAGTATAACAGGCTTGGCCATCCACAGAGCACTCTCCACTGATATCTTTGCTCAGGACACATTAGTGTCTGTACACTAGGAGGGTCTTTACACAACTCTAAATGTGCTGGGAAACTTGTTATCTTGAAGCTGGAAATCCAGGCCATATAGCAAAAATCAGTAAATTGGGGCTTCCATGATAGTTCAGTTGGTGAAGAAGCCATCTGCAATGCAGGAGACCCTGGTTCGATTCCTGGGTTGGGAAGATCTACTGGAGAAGGGAAAAAGCTACTCACTCCAGTATTCTGGCCTGGAGAACTCCATGGACTGTACAGTCCATGGGGTCATGAAGAGTTGGACACAATTGACCGACTTCCACTTTCACTTTCATCACTGGGCTTCCCTGATAGCTCAGTTGGTTAAAAAAAGTCTGCCTGCAATGCAGGAGACCTGGGTTTGATTTCTGGGTTGGGAAGATCCCCTGGAGAAGGGAACAGCTACTATTGTATAGTCCATGGGATCGCAGAGTTGGACATGACTGAGCCGACTTTCACTTCACATCAAAATTTCAAATACCAATATTAATTAATTCACTAGATCTTCCTCTATAAACTTATTTAACAAATACATTCATTTATTTATTTAACACTAATACTCACATGTGTGCTTGCTAAGTTGCTTCAGTCATGTCCAACTCTATGAGCCCATGGACTGTAGCCTGCCAGGCTTCTCTATCCATCAGATTCTCTGGACAAGAATACTGGCTTGAGTCACTGTGCCTTCCTCCAGGGAATCTTCTCGACCCAGGGATCGAAACTTTGTTTCTTATGTGTCCTGCATTGGCAGTCAAGTTTCTTTACACTAGAGCCATCTGGGAAGCCCAATACTCACATCAGTGTTCAAAGAACACACACATATACATCTTTACAAAAGTGTGTATAAAAGATATTCATTGTAGCAATATTGTGATAATAACGAATGGAAGCAACATAAATATTTATTAGTGTTTTATATATTCATATAGAACATTACAATCCAGTAAAATGAATAATGTAGTTGCCTATAATATTTAATTACACAAAATATACAAACATTCACATATACACACATATACATATATACATGTGTGCATTAGAACAGAATATATAACCTGATTCCATTTGTTTTTAATAAATATAAACAATCTCTAGTATATGGAATTTTGAAAAATTCATGTAGTAAAAGCTTGGTTTGGACTTCTCCTAGGCCCTGATATGTTAAGTTTGAGTCAAGGAAGGCTCTTAAACAATATTCAGTTTAGTTCAGTTCTATAGCTCAGTCATGTCCAACTCTTCGCGACCCCATGGACTGCAGCACACCAAGCTTCCCTGTCCATCACCAACTCCCAGAGCTTGCTCAAGCTTATGTCCATCAAATCAGTGATATACCATCCAACCATCTCGTCCTCTGTCATCCCCTTCTCCTCCTACCTTCAATCTTTCTCAACATCAGGGTCTTTTCCAGTGAGTCAGGTCTTCACATCAAGTGGCCAAAGTATTGGAGTTTCAGCTTCAGCATCAGTCCTTCCAGTGAATATTCAGGACTGATTTCCTTTAGGATTGCCTGGTTGAATCTCCTTGATGTTCAAGGGACTCTCAAGAGTCTTTTCCAACATCACAGTTCAAAAGCGTCAATTCTTTGGCGCTCAGCTTTCTGTATTGTCCAAGTCTCGCATCCAAACATGACTACCAGAAAAACCATAGCTTTGACTATATGGACCGTTGTTGGCAAAGTAATGTCTCTGCTTTTTAATATGCTGCCTAGGTTCGTCATAGCTTTTATTACAACATAGGAAGACCTGGGGCACTGAGACTCAGAAAACCAAGGAGATTAAAGAAAGCTTTCTAGAGAAAGTTAGTAGATCCCAGCTGCCAGCCTATAAAGATAGTTGGAAAGTCATTACTTGTGGCAGGAAGGAGCCAGGAAGCTTTAAATACGTTATTACTAACAGCAGGGAGGTCAAGATGGCTTGAGGTACTTAACAATGCAATATGGAGAAAGAGTTTGGAGTTTCTCCAAAACAAGGGGATGGGACTTCCCTATACTACACAAAATAAAGTTAGACCATGAGGATACTCAAGTTACATATACAGCATTTATTAAAACTTAAGAAGCTCATTTTCCCCCTGAAATGTGTCTTGCAATCAGTGGTAGTGTCTGGTCACTATTGGTAGTTTCTTTTTTATTGATATACTTTTGCTAAACTATTATTATTTGAAAGGAGCCTCTTACAGTTGGTGACCTCTTAGAGTCAAGGAAAAATGGTTCATATTTACAAAGCCGTATAAAATTTACAGAAGCAAACATCACTGAGAAATGGAGTAGAATATCAGGAGAACGTCAGATGAATGAGGCATTTTTAGTTTTCAGTACACAACTGAATATTTGGTTAGAGACTTTCTTTCTTGCTTTTACTGCAAATATCTTTACCTTAATCTGCATAAGCCATGTTTTTCTTTTCCAACCCACCATTTTGAAAGAATGACTTATTTACGCTTACCTCCAGTTCCTGCTAGGATATAAACACCATGAGGGCAGGAATGTTTGTTTTGTTCAGTGGTGTATTCAGTCACCTAGAAAACAGCTTACCATTAATAAGTGCTCAGAAATACATAGATGAATAAGTGAATGAATGAATGAACAAATGAACACATGAAGTTGCTTTTTAAATGAGTCTTGACATTTTCCCTATAGATGCATATACATAAAAGCCTCATACTTTTCTCACAGACCCAAAGGGAAAAACTGTCTACTGACGCATGTGACTAAGATTTAGCCAGAAGAAATCATTTCAGGTCCAGAATTTTGCTTCATGTATCATGGACTCTCTCTCTCTGCACTCTTGAAAGAGGTAAGAATTCACCTTGATACTTTCTCACAAATTTAGAAATTTTAAAAGGTAAATACTTCTTCTAACCAATTTAGCCCACTTTAAATTAATTAGGGAATGTTCATCTCTGCCAGTTCATTAATTTTTTTAATCAAAGGTTTTAATAGGATTAATTTTTGTAGTAGATATTCAGGTGTTGTATGTTACCAGTAAGTTTGTTTCTGTCTCTTCTCTTCTGAAAACAGGATGGAGCAAATTCAAACCTTTGAATTTGTGCACCTGTATGGCATCTCACTTTTAGGTATTCCCAAATGTGTCCCATGAAGGGGTACCCGATGCAAGGTATGATAACAAAAGTGCTTCGTTAAAGTTTGAAATCTGTTTTATGCTGGAGGAAGAAATGAAATATAATGTGAAAGCCAAAGTATTTCCCATTTTGTTGTTTTTATGATTGAGCCCTCCAGTTCCCACAGTGACTTTCCAGACCTTACAAATCAACTTGTTTTTTTTTTTTAATGACTATCTTTTTGCAATATATCAAAAGACTTCTTGACCTATCTACTCCCAATTCCCAGATTATTCTAAATACTACTTTAGAGAATAACCCTTTGTCCCATAAACTGCCATTTTTAAAACCACAATCATTTTGACACATTTATAGCCAAAGATGCTATTTCCATCTCTTCATATACTGACAAAAATGTCCTCAGCTTGTCAGAGGGATTAACAAGATAGATATGGTGTGGGAAAAAGAGAGCATACAGTTTATTTACATTATTTTTTTCTTTTGACAGAAAAAATGTAGCAAGTATGAATGCCCATTGAACAATTATACATTTCATACTCCAGCCTTATCACAACATAAAGTTATGTGGGAATTTTGTAGCTTCCCATCAATTATAAAATACCAGAGCACTAGTCAGTTGACTACATGGAGCAAGTATTGGTCTAATAAATCCAACAAATTTGTTCTTACATACCAAGAAGATATACCTCCAATAATATATGTGTATGCATATTGTTTCATCCGAAAAATGTATGTTTGAGGCCATTCCATAACTTCACTGTATATGATTCTAAAGATATAAAAATGAACTAGCTAACAGTCACTATTTCATCTTTGAAAATAATATATTTGTAGTAAATTGAATTTTCCACCAAACATTCCATACTTTCCCCTTCCCACATAAAAAAAGCAATGCAGCCATCATAATGTGCTAAATATTGTACTGAACATTTAAAGCTTGATAATGAGCATAATTTTTATTAATAATGCTATTGAAAAAGCAAAATAATTTCTAAATAATTCCATTAAATAAACAAAACATCTGTCTGAGTTTCACTTATCAAAGCTACTCTCAAGATAAAACTCTGAAGTTACTGTTTCTGATTTCATAACAACATGAAGGCAACTCATCACATCACAATTTACACAATGTCTTAATAACATACAGGATTTCACCATTTATAGTGAACTCCTCAATAACTCTGGGACATTCCACTGGTCAAATTATTAACGGAAATAAAAACTTAAAAATAGAACTGTGGTGTGATAGATTATGTTTCCCAAGATGGTCCCTTGCTTGCTTCGAATGTGACTTGGACATTCCACCATCAAGGAGATAAGGTTATCTTCTATACTCTTGAAACTTGGTGGACACTGTGACTGCTTTGACCAGAATAATGAGGCAAAAGTTACATTCTGGGAAGTCTGAACCCAGATCTAGAAAGTACTGGCAGCTTCCATTCACAGCCTTTTAGAATGCTCACGCCAAGGACATTCTGTCTCAGAGCTCAGCCACCATGTTGTGAAAACCAAGTTACGCGGAGGGGCCACGTGTCCATCGGCATTTCTATGAACAACCCCCACTGTGTCTTCCCTGAGCTCTGAGCTGACAGGGTCCACAGCAGCAGCACCAGCAGGTGCGTGAGTCATCTGAATATCCAGCCCAACCCAGCCTTCAGACTCCAGCTGAGCTCAGCATTCAACAGACTGAAACCCAGGAGACATCAGTGAGAACCACCCAGGTGAGTTCAGTCAACATACACAACCATGAAAGATAATACTAAAATGCTGTTTTTAGCCATTACATGTTTGGAGTAGTTTACTATGCTGAGATATACAACCAGAACATGGTATGACTACCACTTTGCTCATCTTTTAACACATCTTTCCTGCCCCATCTGTTAGGTAAAGAAACAGATAAAGTCAATGAGTAAATAAAACATAATCTAGACATTACAGGATAGGATATTTCATGTTTCACTTTGTGTTTAAATTTCTTCAAACTCATCCACTTTAAAAAGCTGAAGGTTGAGTTATGATTCAGTCTTTTTGTTTCAAATAACCCTGCAGATAGTCTCTGAATTTCATTATAAATTGCATATAAATCATATGACCAGAAAAGTCATATGATTTCTAGTATTCCCTCATTGCTATGTATTGTTCGCTAGAACAGAAAGGAGGAAAACAAACCTGGGTGCATTGAAGTCTCTCTAGTCTTGTATTTATAGCATCCTCAAGAGATGGTACTACGTGAAGAGCATTTCTAACCACATAGTGGCAGCACCTTCCTTTAGCCCTTCCTACGATGAAAGTGAAAGTTGCTCAGTCGTGTCCAACTCTTTGTGACCCCATGAACTATACAGTACATGGAATTCTCCAGGCCGGAATACTAGAGTGGGTAGTCGTTCCCGTCTCCAGGGGATCTTTCCAACGCAGGGATCAAACCCAGGTCCCCCACATTGCAGGCAGATGCCTTACCAGCTGAGTCGCAAGGAAAGCCCCTTCCTGTGATAGCAGTGGCTAATGGTAGTCATTAGGAGAAAAGCAGTAGTTCACACCTGCAACCACTCTGAGATGTTTCCCTCACCTTAGTATAGGGTTTCTTGGTATTAAAGCTAAAAATAGCTCCTTCTTTAGCCAATTCTATTAGTAGCCCTTAGAACAATAGCATTTTTAGGAACTGTGGTCACATTAGAATCACCTGGGTCTCTTTTGACCATCCCAGTTCTAAGGGTGTATGCTGCTGCTAAATCACTTCAGCCGTGTCCGACTCTGCGACCCCATAGATGGCACCCCACTAGGCTCCTCTGTCTCTGGGATTCTCCAGGCAAGAATACTGGAGTGGGTTGCCATTTCCTTCTCCAATGCATGAAAGTGAAGAGCGAAAGTGAAGTCGCTCAGTCGTGCCCGACTCTTAGTGACCCCATGGACTGCAGCCTACCAGGCTCCTCCGTCTATGGGATTTTCCAGGCAAGAGTACTGGAGTGGGGTGCCACTGCCTTCTCCGTCTAAGGGTGTATACTTGACCAATTAAATGTGAATCCCTGGAGGTAGAAGCCAGGCATTAAGTGAAAGTGAAGGTGAAGTCACTCAGTCATGCCCAACTCTTTGCGACTCCATGGACTGTAGCCTACCAGGCTCCTCAGTCCATGGGATTTTCCAGGCAAGAGTACTGGAGTAGGTTGCCATTTCCTTCTCCAGGGGATCTTCCCGACCCAGGGATGGAACCCAGGTCTCCCACATTGTAGGCAGATGCTTTACCATCTGAGCTACCAGGGAAGCCCACCTGGGGCTTTATAGAGCTTTATAAGAAAAATAAGAAACCAGGCATTGGTATTGTTTAAATCTCCCCAAGTGATTTGCATGAGAATCCAAGACTGAGAACCACTACTCTAGAACAATCTTAGTTCTATGAATAGCTTCCCTCAGCTCAGAGCTCAGGGAAGACTCAGTGGGGGTTGTTCACAGAAATGCTGATGGACACGTGGCCCCTCTGCATGACTTGGTTTTCACAACGTGGTGGCTGAGTTCTGAGATGGAATGTCCTTGGCGTGAGCATTCTAAAAGGCTGAGAATGGAAGCTGCCAGTACTTTCTAGATCTGGGTTCAGACTTCCCAGAATGTAACTACTCAACATTACGGTTTCAGTAGCATCAGTAGATAGCCTCTAGGCAGATTTGCTGTTGGGCCACCAAGGAGCAGCTGTGGAGTTGGCACACTTTTTTTCCCTAGGATCTTAGTAAACTTTCCACGAAGTTAAATTTAACTAATATCTAGCAATATGATGAGCTCTGGGAAAGCAAAAACTAGTTGTATTTGACCCCTAATCTTCAGGAGGTTAAGGTCCGGTTGCAGGGCAGTAGAAAAGGCAGGGATGGAATAATCATAAAAATAAGTCACTCAAACATGAAGTGCCTTATATATTAGTAGAGGAGTACTACAGAAGGACCAGGAAAGGATACTTCGAAAGAGTTTGTGAAGGCTCAGTCAAGCAGAGGGGAATGCACACACAAATGCTCAAATAAAAGCCAGGCCAAAGACAGGATTGATCTGTTCTGATATGGCTATGGATTTGGGGATGATGGGGAGGAAGTCTGAGGGTGGTGGGAAAAGTTCACATTATTAAATTTCCATTTATTCTTTTATTGTTAATGTTAAGAAAGTATGTGTTACGTTATAAAAGTAAGAAAATAGACATAAGTAGAAACTCAAACACCTAATAGATACATGAAAGAAAGCTCAGTCTGAAGAAAATACAAAATTGAACCTCAATGAGACACCATTTCCTACCCATCAGACTGGCAAACAATGTGACAGTAATAAAAGCCGGTAAGGATGTGGAACAATGGGAACTTAGCTATCAGTAGGAGTGTAAATGCAGAAGGCAGTGGCACCCCACTCCGGTACTCTTGCCTGGAAAACACCATGGGCAGAGGAGTCTGGTAGGCTGCAGTCCATGGGGTTGCTACAAGTCGGACACAGCTGAGCGACTTCACTTTCACTTTCCACTTTCCTGCATTGGAGAAGGAAATGGCAACCCACTCCAGTGTTCTTGCCTGGAGAATCCCAGGGACGGAGGAGCCTGGTGGGGTGCCGTCTATGGGATCGCACAGAGTCGGACACGACTGAAGCGACTTAGCAGCAGCAGCAGCAGGAATGTAAATAGGTATGAGAACTTTGGGGAGAAATTTGACAATACCTGGTAGAGTTGAAGATACATAAACCCCAGAACCCAGAAATTCCACTCCTAGGCATGCACTTAGAGAAACTCGTACAGATGAACCCAAGGAGATGCGTATGAGAGTGTTTTAAATAGTATTATTTGTAAAAGTAAAAAGTTAGAAACCCTAAAAGTCTATCAATGGGGAAAAGAAGAATAAAATGTAGTATATTTAACTATTGCACAATAGTAAAGTAAACTACAGCTGTAAGTATCAACAGAAATAAATCTAACAAGATATTAAGGGAAAAAAGTAAGTTACAAAAAACTTATACTGTATGACATCAGTTATGTGTGTTCAGTAGCTCAGTTGTGTCCAATTCCTTTCAGCCCTAGGCTTCCCTGTCCATGGGATTTTACAGGTAAGAATACTGGAGCGGGTTGTCATTCACTTCTCCAGGGGATCTTCCTGACCAGGGATCGAACTTGTGTCTCCTGCATTGGCAGGAGGATTCTTAACCACTAGTGCCATCTGGGAAGCCTGATATCAGTTATCAATAAAGCTAAATAATATATTTTGATTTGGGGACTCATGCAATCTAGTTGTGATTTAAATACAGGCACAGAAATAAACATGAAATTCAGTAGATTGGTAACAAGGAGAGAAAGGAGAATGGATGGCACAGTATGTATGATCAGAGAAGAGTATACAGAGAACTTACAAGTATATTTGTTATGTTTTATTTTGTAGCTTAATAGAAGGACCACATGCAATTTTATTTTTTTATTTTTATTGATGTATCATTGATTACAGTTCTGTGTTAGTTTCAGATGTGCTGCAGAGTGATTCAGTTATGTATATATATTTGCCATTATAGATTATTACAAAGTATTGAATATAGTTCTCTGTGCTATACAGTAAATCTTTGTTGTTTATATATATCATGTATAGTAATTTGGGGGGAATCCCACACCCCCAATTTATCCCACCCACCCCGCTTTCCCCTTTGGTAACCATAAATTTGTTTTCTGTGTTTGTGAATCTGTTTCTATTTTGTATATAATATTAATTTGTGTTATTTTTTCTAATCCATATATAAGTGACATCATATAATATTTATCTTTCTCTTTCTGGCCTACCTCACTCAGTATGATATTCTCTGGGTCATCCACATTGCTGCAAATAATAATATTTCATTCTTTTTTAGACTGAATAACATTTCCTCACACATATATAATCCTTTTTATCTTATTGGATTCAGTTTGCTAATATTTTCTTGAGAATTTTTGCGTCTTTATTCATTAAAGATTTTGGTCTATAATTTTCTTTTTGCTATATTGCTTTCATATTTTTATTTGTCTTTCTGTCTGCTGTTCTGATTGAGTGGTTCCCATTATTCTGTCTTTCATATCCCTTATTCATTCTTCTGCATTGTTTGGTGTGCCATTCATTGCTTTCAGATCAGTTTTTATCTCAGCAATTGAGTTTTCTAATTTCGACTAGCTCCTCTTTATAGATCCCTGTTCCTTGTTACAGTGACCTGCAATTCTGTCAATAACCTTTCTTCTTTCCTTTATCATTTTTGTTACTTCTGTTTTGAACTCAGACTGCAGCAGACTGGAGATGTCTGTGCCACTGGTCGTCCTTTCAGGGAATTTCTCGTCTTTTAATTTGGAGTGCTTCCTCTGCCTTTTCATCTCTGCTTATATTCGATTATCTGCTATGGTCCTAAAGTGCCGTTTTTATGTGGAAACGTCCCTGGGTGGATGTGTGAGTCTAGTATTTTTGGTGTGAGGACTATGTTTGGTATGGATGCCTGCTGTGTCTATCCTCAGAGTATGCTGGAGGTTAGCCCTTGATGCGACTGTGATTGGTGTAGGGGTGGCCAGGGCCTAAGCTGGATGTTGGATGAGGCCTTCTCTTCGCTCTGAGGTTGTCATGGTTTTTGTCAAGGTCTAACTCCCCAGTTTTGGAGGAGAAGCCTGGGGGGTTGGGTTTGATAACGCTCTGTTGCCCTTAAGTGTGTGCTTTGGAGTACATCAGGAGATGAACACTGGAGCAGGTGGGGGCTGTGGGGTCACAGGTAACCTGTGCATAACCCATGCAGGCATCCAAGGTGCTGCTGAGAATCAGCCCAAAATTGTGCTCCTTTCCCCTTTGTGTTTGTCCCAGACCTAGCGGTAGGCTGGCACTGGAGACCGGGGCATGATGGCTTCAGGAACTGAGGCGGTTGTGCTGCTGCCTGAGAGCTGGGCTGGCTGTATGGCACAGCTTTCCCAGGATCTGTCAGCCCCAGATCTGACTCCAAGCTATAGTGAGAGGTAGGAGGAACTGGAGCACTCTTGCCTAGAAAGGAACCTCTGAGTACTCCTCCCCAGGGGTTGCCTGCCTAGGATATGTGCTTCTGTAATGCCACCCAGTATGCATACCAACAAAGTCTACTGCTGCTAGACCTGCTCCCAGCCTGCCCCAGCTGCACAAATGCTGATAATGGGCTCTAATGTTTGCCTCAGCCCCACCGTGTATGTGTGTATACTCACAAAGCCCGCACAAGCCAGAGCCCTGCTGCTGTCATAACCACGCTCTCATGGTGGACCCACGGCCCCTCCTGTACCTCCTGTACCTCCAGACAGGCTGGAGTGTGGTCCTTCCAGCTGTCTCTACACAGTTGGACCAAGTCTTCTCCCTTCAGGGTCCACCTGCTGGAGCCTGAGTTTCAGGACCCAGCTGCTATGTGCACCAGCAGCCCTGCCCAGCCTGGGAAGTACTGCCACATGGCAGTGGGAGTTCCCAGGGTGAAGAAACCTTTCCTCTTTCACAGCTCCCTCCCATGGATGCCAGTCTCTTCCTGACTTTTGGTATTTGATTGGTTAGTTGACTGAGATGTAGCTGAAAGTGAAAGATCTAGAAGAAATTAAACATATTCACTTTTGTACATATTATATTTGAAATGCCTGTGGAATAGTTAAGCAGATATGTCAGACAGTCAAATCAATGTAGGACTCTGAAATTAAAAAAATGGTTCAGTGAAGGAAATATGTATACGGGTATCATCAGTTTATGGAGGTATGCGAATCATGAGAAGTTCTAATTGAAGCATATAGAGTTAAGAGGGAAACAGACTTAACGTGAGCATTTACTAAAATAGTTGAGAGAAGGGTTAGTCAAATCATAGAAAGATCATGGAGAGAATAACCATGGATTGGAAGTTCCAGGTAGATAAATCCTAATGCGTCAGGAAAAAGCCCATTCTAGCTGCCCAATTAGTAAACTTTTGTCCTTTCCAGATCCAAGACCCTCTTGCACAATATCACATCCACTCCTGAGCAAAGGATTGCAGTATAGGCTTCTTTTTGTCCTTTTGCATATTCAAATTAGCATAGACTCTTGGTAAGAGAAGTATCATCACATTCTAAGGGAAAGAGGAAAACATTGGGAGAGTTTCGGTTCAGGCTTGTGCGGGCATGTAGTCAGTCCTTTTGCTCATCTTACACTTCCTGCTTGTTGTTCTGTCGCTCGGTTGTGTCCAACTCTTTGCAACCCCATGGACTGCAGTATGACAGGCTACCCTATCCTTCACAATCTCCCAGAGTTTGCCCAAGCTATGCCCACTGAGATGATGATGCCATCCAACCATCTCACCCCCTGTCCCTTCCTTTTTCTCCTACCCTCAATCTTTCCCAGCATCAGGGTCTTTTCCAATGAGTTGGCTCTTCCCATCAGGTGGCCAAAGTATTGAAGCTTCAGCGTCAGTCCTTCCAATGAATATTCAGGGTTGATTTTCTTTAGGATTGACTGGTTTTGATCTCCTTGCTGTCCAAAGGACTCTGAAGAGTCTTTTCCAGCACCACAGTTAGCAGAAAGTGTATTGACACTTGCAATCTCATCCCATATTCATCCTAGTTTGAATTGTTTAGGATATCAAACTCCTGCTTGTGGGCTCTCCTCTGTACCAGTGTTCAATTTGCCACCTTGCTACAGCCCATGAATTTGATACACATGGTTTTTTATCTCTTAAGTTCACATTTGGGCTTCTGACTTCAACTCTCTGATATTGCCTATTCTCAGATAGTTACTGTTTAACCTTTCCTCTCCTTCTCCCCAAGTCCTACCAGGTCAGATATGTGGGGGAGGCAGCAGTGGACTTTAGCATTTTAAAATTCACAATATTTTTTTTCTGATGATTTAGTTAGTGATTTATCCAGGCAATTAGAAAATGAGACATAAGATTTATGGGAAAGAGAGAATCTTTCTGAAAAGGTTTGAATCCCAAAGGACTAGACAGAAGACAGTTTCCATGTATGGCAGGTTTGTACTCAAACCACTTAGTATTTATATTAGAGAAGATGTGAAAAGAAAGCAGGAAGCAGAAAGATGATGTGAGAAATATTAATGATAAATTTTGCTTAATTTACAATGCTAAGTCACATCTTACATTGTAAATAATATATCGATCATCAATTATAAAGTATGGAGTTTTTTACTTAAATCTGTTATTGCAAAAACTTAATTGCCATATTTCTAGGTGTACTTTAAGCTGCTTGGAGGTAGAAAAGATAGCCTTATGCAATTCTGTATCCTCAACATTTGGCATAATTACTAAATTATATAAAAGACACAATGAATAAATGAATAGGAGAATAAGAGCAAACGCTTGTATAGTGCTTACTTGTATAAAGTGAAAGTGAAAGTGAAGTCACTCAGTCGTGTCCCACTCTTTGCAACCCCATGGACTATAGCCTACCCAGGTTCCTCAGTCCATGGGATCCTCCAGGCAAGAATACTGGAGTGGGTATAGTGCTTACTATAGTGCTTACTTGTATAGTACTTGAAGAGTGCCACATGTACGTCAGGCATGTAGAATATCCCTGACATATATTAACTCATGTTAGTTATTTACTTTCAAATTGTAATTCATTTACAAAAAAGGGTTGAAATTATAAGTTTTCTGAACTGTTAATCCTATAAAAAGAAACAAATTGCAAAAATTAAGATGTTGACAGAGAACAAGATGGCAGAGGAGTAGGTAAACGTGGAGTACATCTCTCTGCACAACAGGAAATCACCTTCTCTGTACAACAGGAATACACCTTCAGACACAGAAGTGCATGCAGAACACCAACTGAGGGCGGACAGGAGTACCTGACCAATGGAAAAGAATATATAGAACCTCGCAAAACTCGGTAGGATGAAGGAACTAGGGGGAAAACAGGAGAGTTAGTAGGAATGGACCTGCCCTCAGCCAGTAGGGGAGTTGAAGCAGGGGCCTGATCCCCACTTGGGAGCAATTACCTGAATCAGAGGAGAAACATTTAAGGCTGAGAGTGAAACAGCTGATCTGTGGCAGCCTAAAGAATGGAATCAGATAGTCCTTGCTGAAGCCATACATACTCCAGAAAGGGATGCAGGTCCACTGGAAGGTGCAGCAGCTGGGACCTGGAGTTTAGGGATTGTGGAGCAATCCCAGGGTGAGGGCTGCTGTTGACTGCAGGCAGATGGATCGAGGGGAGGTGAGGGAGGATATTGTGGTGGGAAAAGCCTGTGGAGGAAAGTTGGGGAGCCATGGAAGCAAGGCGATATTGCTGAGTCACGCGCAGGGGATGGAGCCATCACCATAGCCTCCCTCGCCCCACACGCCAGAATCGGCTGCTGAACAATAGAGAGGCTGGCCCATCAAAACCCTGACTCACTGAACTACAGAGTAGGACCCCACCCAGGGTGCTCCTTTAAGTGACTGATGCCCTGATCTACAGAGTAGGATGGCAGCCAGGGTGGGCCCTCTAGGTGCCTGATGCACCAAACAACAGAGAAGGACCCCAGGCAAGGGAGCCCTGTAAGTGCCTGAGTGGGTAGAGCTATAGAGAAGGACTGGCCAAAGAGGCCTTCTGATTGCCAGCTTCAAGAGGCTCAAAAAAAGACTCTGATAGGGCCATAACTCCTGCAGCAGAGGCAGTCCGTGTCCCTGCACACTTGGTGCTGCCAGGGTCCCTGCAAGCCAAGCAGCTGCGCCAGCTTCACCCTCAACTCTCACTGGGGCAGAGCTGCCACAGGCAAAAAAAGTCCTGCCTCTATGTGCTCAGGGTTGCTTCTGTCGTGTCCGACTCTTTGTGACCCTGTAGACTATGGCCTGCCAGGCTTCTCTGTCAGGGAGGGGGTTTCTCCAGGCAAGAATACTGAAGCATATGGGCCAATACTGGTTGCCATACCCTTCTAGAGCACTATATTTCCTGCTGTCCTAACTGCCAACTCCCCTGAGTGCCTGGTGCTACCAGAACCCCTGCGACCCAAGCAGCTGCAGCACCTCCACACCTGGCCCTCACAGGGGCAAACCTAAGTCCTCCTGGGCAGCCTCAGGAGCAAACCTCAGTGGACAACCCACATGAAGAGGTGGAAACAAAACCACAGTTGAAACCCAGGGGCAGTGTGGCTAAGGAAGAAGACCCTAAAGCTTCCCACTAGCTGTACAAGCTGCAGATTAAATCCACATGACCCACTAGGCAGACTCTGTATCTATGGAATATATGAAAGGTCATTGAGAATTCCCACAAAATAAAACGCACTAGTTCTGATAACTGTGGACATTGGAGGTAGGAACACACAGGAGTAGGACCAGATTAGAATCTGAGCTGCCCCACAGCAGGTCCAGAGATCAGCACAGTGCTGGAGGGCATTGAGGGAGGTGAGATGGACTGTGACTCCCAGCCAGGGAAGGGACTCTGACAGCAGTGACTCAAGGAAAAACAGCTATGGTTCTTTTGTTTGGACTTGTTCTGTAGATTCTTTTGTATTTTTTTTCCTGTATTTTCCCACTCTGTTGTAGTTGTCAATTTTATTGGCACTAAGAAATCTAATCAAGCTTTTGAGCTTTTTCCTCCCCCCTACCCCAGTCACATTTTTTATTGTTGTTATAAAGCTTAGCCTCTATGTTGGGGTTTTGCAGTTCTGTGGAGTTTTACTTTTTTTTTTCTTTTATCTTTTCTCTTTAAAAAAATTTTTTTAACCTATTATTTTTTCTACATTTATTTCTTTGTTTGCTTTTCCTACTGTTATTTTCACCTTGCAGTTAATCTTTAATATATATACATCTTATTTATCTAACTCTATTTAACTTTGCATATCTATTCTTTCTCTCTTTTCTTTCATTTCTTTCCACTAAACATATTTGTTAGTTTTATTTTCATTGCTTTATTCCACAATTGGCACTTTGCTTTAGTTTTGTTTTCCAGTTTGTGCTTTAGTTAGTTTTGTTCTGGTAGATATAATTTTTGGTTCCCTTTGTTCACTGGGTCAATCTATTGTACTTTATTTTTGTTGGACTGTTTTGATTTTGCTTATGGGTATATATGTATATGTGTATATTCAGTCACACTTTTTATTGTTGTTATAAACCTCTGTCTCTACATTGGGCTTTTGCAGTTCTCTGGAATTTTCCTTTTTTTTCTCCTTCTGTTTTTCTTTTCTCTTTTTTATATTTTTATTTTTTAAACCTATTATATTTTTCTACATTTATTCCTTTGTTTACCTTTCCTACTGTTCTTTTCCCCTTGCAGTTAATATTTAATGTATATAAACTTCTTCATCTACCTATTTAAATTTGCATATCTATGCTTTCTTTTCTTTCTTTCCTTTCCTCTCAACATATTTGTTAGTTTTGTTTTCATATCTTTATTCACCACTTGGCACCTTGCTTTAGTTTTGTTTTCCAGTTTGTGCTTTAGTTAGTTTTGTTCTTAACTGGTAAATATGTTTTTATTTTCTTTGTTTGCTGGGTCAATCTACTGTACTTTATTTTTATTGGACTGTTTTGACTTTTCTCATGGGTGTATACGTGTATATTCCATTATTTTAATGATTATTTGCCTGATTTTGTAACTGCCATTTGTCTGGGGTTCATCTTTGGTTTCTCATTTTTGAATATTTGTTTTAATCTCATGTAATGTCATAACAAACCACTTGTGGAATCTTCATTCCTGATCAGAGATCAAGCCCTGAGCCTTTGGAGTGAGACCACTGACTCCAAGACCCCAGACTACCAGAGAACTAACCCTAGGAGTATCAAATAGTGAGAACTCACACAGAGGAAACCACTTGAATATGAGACCCAGCATCACTAAACCACCAGTAGCACCCTGTGCAGGACACCTCATCTAAACACCAAACAAAACAAAAATACAAACTCAATCATCAGCAGACAGGATTACCACCTCACTCAGCCTTGCCCATCAGAGGGAAAACAAATAAACAAAAAGTCAGCCCAAATCTCACCCTATACAAAGCTTACACAAACAACTGGACCAACCTTCAGTTCAGTTCAGTTCAGTCACTCAATTGTGTCCAATTCTTTGTGACCCCATGAACTGCAGGATGCCAGGCCTCCCTGTCGATTGCCAACTGCTGGAGTCCACCCAAACCCAGGTCCATTGAGTCAGTGATGCTATCCAACCATCTCATCCTCTGTCATCCCCTTCTCCTCCTGCCTTCAATCTTTCCCAGCATCAGGGTCTTTTCAAATGAGTCAGGTCTTCACATCAGGTGGCCAAAGTATTGGAGTTTCAGCTTCAGCATCAGTCCTTCCAATGAACACCCAGGACCGATGTCCTTGAGGATGGACTAGTTGTATATCCTTGCAGTCCAAAGGACTCTCAAGAGTCTTCTCCAACACTGCAGTTCAAAAACATTAGTTCTTCAGTGTGCAGCTTTCTTTATAGTCCAACTGTAACATCCATACATGACTACTGAAAAAACCATAGCTTTGACTAGACAGACTGTTGTGGTCAAAGTAATGTCTCTGCTTTTTAATATGCTGTCTAGGTTGATCATAAATTTCCTTCCAAGGAGCAAGCATCTTTTAATTTCATGGCTGCAATCACCATCTGCAGTGATTTCAGAGCCCCCAAAAATAAAGTCTTCCACTGTTTCCCCATCTATTTGCCATAAAGTGATGGGACCAGATGCCATGATCTAGGAATAAACTTACCTAAGGAGACAAAAGAACTGTACACAGAAAATTATAAGATGCTAATGAAAGAAATAAAAAATTACATAAAGCAATGGAGAGATATTCCATGTTCCTGGGCAGGAAAAATAAATATTGTGAAAATAACTATACTCCCAAATGCAATCTAGATTCAATGTGATCCCTATCAAATTTCCAATGGCATTTTCCACAGAACTGGAACAAAAAATTTCACAATTCATATGGAAACATAAAAGACCCTGAGTAGCCAAAGAAGTCTTGAGAAAGAAGAATGGAGCTGGAGGAATCAACTTTCCTGACTTCTGATTATACTACAAAGCTACAGTCATCAGACAGTATGGTACTGGCACAAAAACAGAAATATAGACCAATGGAACAAGATAGAAAGCCCAGAAATAAACCCAAGCACATATGGGTACCTTATTTTTGACAAAGGAAGTGAGAATACACAATGGGGCAAAGACAGCCTCTTCAGTAAATGGTGCTGGGTAAACTGGACAGCCACATGTAAAAGAATGAAATTAGAACACTTCCTAACACCATACAAAAAGGTAAACTCAAAATGGATTAAAGACCTAAGTGTAAGACCAGAAGCTATAAAATTCTTAGAGGAAAACATAGGCAGAACACTCAATGACATAAATCAAAGCAAGATCCTCTATGACCCACCTCCTAGAGTAATGGAAATAAAAACAAAAGTAAATAAGTGGGACCTGGTTAAACTTAAAAGCTTTTGCATAGCAAAGGAAACACTAAGCAAGGTGGAAAGACAACCCGCAGAATGGGAGAAAATAATAGCAAATGAAACAACTGAAAGAGGATTAATTTCCAAAATATATAAGCAGCTCATAACAACTCAATGCCAGAAAAACAAACAACCCAATAAAAAAGTGGGGAAAAGACCTAGGCAGACATTTCTCCAAAAAAGACATACAGATAACTAACAAACACAAGAAAAGGTGCTCAACATCACTCAGTATTAGAGAAATGCAAATCAAAACTACAAAGAGATATCACCTCACACTGGTCAGAATGGCCATCATCAAAAAGTCTACAAACAGTAAATGTTGGAGAGGGTGTGGAGAAAAGGGAACCCTCTTGCAGTGTTGGTGGAAATGTAAATTGATACAGCCACTATGGAAGACAGTATGGAGACTCCTTAAAAAACTAGGAATAAAACCACCATATGACCCAGCAATCCCATTCCAAGGCATATACCCTGAAGAAACCAAAATTGAAAAAGACACATGTATCCCATTGTTCATTCCAGCACTATTTACAATAGCTAGAACATGGAAGCAACCTAGAGGTCCATTGACAGATGAATAGATAAAATAAGTTGTGGTGCATATACACAATGGAATATCATTCAGCCATAAAAAGAAACACACTTGAGTTAGTTCTGATGAGGTGGATGAACCTAGAACCTATTATACAGACTGAAGTGAGTCAGAAAGAGAAAGATAAATATCATATTCTAACACATGTATATGGAAACTAGAAGAATGGTACTGAAGAACTTGTTTACAGGTCAGCAATGAGAAACAGACATAGAGAATAGATTTGTGGACATGGGGAGACGGGAGGAGAGGGTGAGATGTATGGAAAGTGTAACGTGGAAACTTATATTACCATATGTAAAATAGATAGCCAATAGGAATTTGCTGTATGGCTCAGGAAACTGAAACAGGGGCTCTGTATCAACCTAGAGGGGTGGGATGGGGAGGGAGATGGGAGGGAGGTTCAAAAGGGAGGGGATAGCATGACAACCCACTCCAGTACTCTTGCCTGGAAAATCCCATGGACGGAGGAGCTTGGTGGGCTGCAGTTCATGGGGTCGCTATGAGTCAGACACAACTGAGCGACTTCACTTTCACTTTTCACTTTCATGCACTGGAGAAGGAAATGGCAACCCACTCCAGTGTTCTTGCCTGGAGAATCCCAGGGATGGGGGAGCCTGGTAGGCTGCCGTCTATGGGGTCGCACAGAGTTGGACACGACTGAAGCGACTTAGCAGCAGCAGCAGTATGGCTGACTCATGCTGAGATTTGACAAAGACAACAAAATTCTGTAAAGCAATTATCCTTCAGTAAAAAAAAATTAAAGCAAAAAAAAATAAAATAAAGACGTTGACAGGTATAGTAAATAATTTTAAACAAGATGTGAGATCATCCTGTCTCAAATATTGCTTTGAAACACGTTAAAATTCTTAGAAAAAATTCTTTGAGAAAGGTTTCTAAATTTTAGTAGATAAGTAGAAGAATTCAAGAATCCCCAAAACTTATGTACGTAGAGCATGAAAATGAAGAGTCAGGGAAAATTTTGTCATGTTTAATCACAAAGGTCAGAGCTAGTAAAGTAATGGACATTTGTCAATCCTAGTGCCAAAGAAACAGAGAGAGTGATTGTGGGAAGAAAAAAAATGAAAAGTTGTTAATTGATGTGCATTTCTACACTTCATTTTTGCCCTGGAACGTTGCTCATTCTAATGGTTAAACCCAACTTCCATCATCTCATGGGGTAACAGAGAGCTAAGTTGTCAAATTTTTGTCTTTTAAGTTTAAGAGATTTAGTTCCAGTACCATCAATCCTGCCTTCCACTTTCTGGGTACCACCACCAAACTTCATGTACCTCTGATCAGGGAAGGGAGAGAGGGACTCACTCCCTTAGGTGGAGTACTGGAATTGGAGATGTGGTGAGAGTAAAATTTCACCTAATATTATGAGTCTAAGAGAAAAAGAGATGCATTTTCTACTTACTCTCAGGATCCCTGAGAGAAGGGACTCTCTCACAGTATTCTCTCTGCCTCTGGGGCACAGGAAGGGCAAACAGAGGGTGAGCTGAAGAGTAAGGCACAGGCAGAGACTCCTTTCTTACCCACCTGTGTATCCTTGGCCCCAAGCACTGAATGTGCAGAGTGTGCTGCCAGTTAATGTTTGTTGAATAGACTATGGGGGGAAAATGTGGTTGGAGGAAAGTCAAAATTAGTGTCAAAACACAGATATATAATACGATGTAATATTCAACTGAAAGAACAGAAAAACATAGCCATCAGAATGCTAATGAGGGGTAAAAGAAACAAGAAGACTATAAATCCCTTGAGAGGAGGAGAAAGCATGTTCGCCTGTATCCCAATTGCCAGGCCCCATGCTTCACACATTTTTATTATCTAATGAATGTTTGTTGAATGCAAAAAGAATGGCTGAACAAACAAAAAAAAGAATTAATCAACAAATTAATGAAAAAAATTTCAAAGGAAATCACCTCCTCCTCCATACCTATGCTGCCATGCTTTGTCTCAAGCTAGATGACTGCTCTTTCCCCACCCAGAATACAGGTTTCCTTTCTGGAGACATTAAAGCTGCAGAGTGCCAAAAACACTGAAATGGTGGCTGATTTGCCACACCAAAAAAGGATGTGATGTCAGAACCCTTGGAGTAAAAAATGAAGATTTTCGACCTTGCCTGCAGAGAGAAAATAGAGGACCAATACAGAGGGTAGGAAGATAGATACGTCATATTTCTCAATAGCAGCCCTGTAACTAGATTACAATGGAGCCATTTGAAAAATCCTGAGAGGATATTATTTCCAATCGAGCATCATGTAAAAAGTCAAAGTTTATCAGGTGTAGGAGTAAGTTAAAAAACATGCAAGGTCACAAAAATTTCCTATCCTGTACACCTTATTCTAGAAAACTACTGAAGAGAGTAATTCAAGAAAAAATAACCATGAAATTACAGGCAACAGAGGGGCACAGGAAGCTCTGGGTGATGACCATGAAGCTGGACTAGAGAGTGAACAGTTCAGATTGGTTTAGGAAGCTAGAGGGCCCGTAAGGGATGCCACCCAGCGAAGGAAGAAAAAATTCTGTCACGTGTGTTTGATCATATAGACAAGTTTTATAGCTCCGAGTGGTTGGAGAATGAGTTAAAACCAAGCAAACAACAAAACAAAATAATAAAACTTGTACAAGAAGGTAATAAACTATGAATAATAGTTCTATAGTGGCACGAGCAAAAACATCAGCTACTGATTCTAACCAAAAATCATGTTATGTTTGAGAGGTAAAGTGGAGAGGAATTACGTACCAGTTGGGGTGAGAAGTGCATAAGATAGCTAATTTCATAACAGTAAGTCAATAATATCTGAATTTAAAATAGTTTATATAGATGTCTTAGCAGATTATTTAGAAATGTGGAATAAAGTGGCAGATAACAGCTGAGAGAGATGACAGTGAGTGCCTCTGAAACAATAGAATTTAGTGGTGGCTAGGTGTGAGCCAGGGACTGCTGCTGTTGGTGAGAAACCTTGTATTATTTTTATAATACAATGTGACTTTTTAAATTATGCACAGATTTATGGTGCTGGTGGTGCTCAGTCGTGTCCTACATATTGCAACCCTATGGACTGTAGCCCACCAGGCTGCTCTGTCCATGGAATTTTCCAGGCAAGAATACTGGAGTGGGTTGCCATTCTCTTCTCCAGGAGATCTTCCCAACCCAGGGCTCATACTCGTGTCTCTTGCATCTTTTGCACTGGAAGGCAGATTCTTTACCACTTTGCCACCTGGGAAGCCCAAAAACCAAATTACTGAAAAAAAACCAATACAAGATATATCAAGTTCCTGCATGGGAAGAAAAAGTGCAGTAAAGATAACAAAGCTCAAATTAAGAAAGAAGAAAGATGGCCTAAATGATGAGAAAGTTTATCCTTTCCATTTCACCTATAAAATCAGGCAAGACTACAGAAGTTCAGTGTTGGCAAGGGTCCATGAGTACAGGAGCGTGTAGACACAGCCAAAAGCAGTGCGGGCGTTCTCGGGCAAGTCCATATCCAGGTAGGAATCCAGCTGGAAGTAACTGTCTCGGGAGTATGCACAGATTTACTTACTGAGATGGTTGTGAAAGAATTATCTTTATTAGGGAGAGAGAATTACAGGAACATTGTTAAATTAGCTGTAGCCTGTTTCCATGAAAAATTTATATAACTATTAGAGTAACCTTTTTCCCCAAAAGTTTACATAGCCATAAGAAGATGCTTATATGATGTTAAAAACAATCTCAAAAGTTGCACATGCTCTTAACTCCAGTTACATATAACATATACACTCAACACACTTCTACACAGAAAAAAAAATTTTTGAAAAAAATTGTAAAATGTTAACAAATACTATCTTTAAAGTTGTAGTATTATGAATTATTTGGGGGTTTCTTCTTTGTACTTTCCCAACCCCTTCCAGTGTTCTTGCCTGGAGAATCCCAGAGACGGGGGGGCCTGGTGGCTACTGTCTATGGGGTCGCACAGAGTCAGACACGACTGAAGCAACTTAGCAGCAGCAGCAGCAGCAGGCTTTTTTTTTTTTTTTAACAATTGATGATTGTAATCTCTCTAAAATTAAAACCTAAATAAAGATTATGCTTTTGTTTTTGTTTTTATTTTTATGAAAGATTTTTTTTTTTTTTTTTCACAAAGATAGCTCCCAGGTGGAAATCTGTGGACAGGTAATGATGAAACTCTTATGAAGAAAGAGAAACTCTTACAGTAGAAAATCCTACAATAGTCTACACAGTTTGACAAAAGATATGGGCATCACTTTCTTAACAGATTAAAAAGTCTGTCATGGAGAAAAGATATAACAATAATGGGGCACTTCCACTGTAAAGACTTCTGGTAGAAATCTCATTAGACTAAAAAGCTGAGCATCAGACATTCTTGACTTGTCTTGCTGACAATTTCATCTCTCAGAAGGTAGTAGAAGCAAAAAGTAGGAGTGCTACTTAATTCTGACCAGAAAGGAAGAAGTGATTGGTCTTGTGAAGTAAGAGGAGCTATAGACAGAGATTGTACAGTAACATGAATTCATACCTACCTGAGCAACACTCCTAAAACTTGTTGATTAGTGTCTATGTAGATCGTGAAGTAGAAAAGAACTGGGAGTTCAATGACAGTAGATGGCCATAAATTCATCATGTACTCTGCTCACACCTCTGGACCAATAGTCTCACTTTAGAAATATCTACAAAAGATATTTCTCAAAATTATAAAAATATGCACAAAACTGTGTTTGTGATAACCTTATTTGTCATTACAGCAAGATGCTAAATGTGCTGTAGGTGTCCAAAATAGGACAGGTTATGAGGACAGCACATTCACCCAATAGAATATTATGCAGTAAGTATGGTGAGAGTTGGAATTCATAACATAAAAATACTAATTCCATTCATATTATGAGAAAAACATTAAGATATAAAACTTAGTGGATTCTATTATGTACTCAAAAATATAAATATATATACTTGAATATTTTATTCATTAGTCCAGCAAATTTTAATTAAATGCCAATAAATTCTGAAAGAGATGGGAATACCAGACCACCTGACCTGCCTCTTGAGAAACCTATATGCAAGTCAGGAAGCAACAGTTAGAACTGGACATGGAACAACAGACTGGTTCCAAATAGGAAAAGGAGTATGTCAAGGCTGTATATTGTTACCCTGCTTATTTAACTTATATGCAGAGTACATCATGAGAAACGCTGGGCTGGAAGAAGCACAAGCTGGAATCAAGATTGCCAGGAGAAATATCAATCACCTCAGATATGTAGATGATACCACCCTTCTGGCAGAAAGTGAAGAGGAGCTAAAAAGCCTCTTGATGAAAGTGAAAGAAGAGAGTGAAAAAGTTGGCTTAAAGCTCAACATTCAGAAAACGAAGATCATGGCCTCTGGTCCCATCACTTCATGGGAAATAGATGGGGAAACAGTGGAAATAGTGGCTGACTATATTTTGGGGGGCTCCAAAATCACTGCAGATGGTGATTGCAGCCATGAAATGAAAAGACGCTTACTCCTTGGAAGTAAGATTATGACCAGCCTAGACAGCATATTAAAAAGCAGAGACATTACTTTGCCAACAAAGGTCCATCTAGTCAAGGCTATGGTTTTTCCAGTAGTCATGTATGGATATGAGAGTTGGACTGTGAAAAAAGCTGAGCACCAAAGAATTGATGCTTTTGAACTGTGGTGTTGGAGAAGACTCTTGAGAGTCCCTTGGAGTACAAGGATATCCAACTAGTCCATCCTAAAGGACATCAGTCCTGGGTGTTCATTGGAAGGACTGATGCTGAAGCTGAAACTCCAGTACTTTGGCCACCTCATGCAAAGAGCTGACTCATTGGAAAAGTCTCTCATGCTGGGAGGGATTGGGGGCAGGAGGAGAAGGGGGCGACAGAGGATGAGATGGCTGGATAGCATCACTGACTCGATGGACGTGAGTTTGGGTGAACTGGGGGAGTTGGTGATGGACAGGGAGGCCTGGCGTGCTGCGATTCATGGGGTCACAAAGAGTTGGATATAACTGAGCAACTGAACTGAACTGAATATATGCCAAGCATTGAACTAGGCACAGAGTAAACATCAAACAAAATAAATCCAAGTTCTGCTCCTGAAGTTCTTCCTTTCTGGTGGGAAAAAACATAAAATATTTAAAGAAGTTATTTTGAGGTCAATGAACTTTGGGTGATATATGAGTGATTTCTTATTTCTTTTTCTGTACTTAGCAACCATCATAGGGTGAAAATATATGACATTCATAATGGGATATAAGATATTATGTCAAAATTAGCCAAAAGGCATGCATGTTTAATAAAAGTGGCCTATCTTAATTTAACCCATGTGTGATGTGCTAAGCAAGGAAGGTAATCCAGTCTATTATATTTTTTCAGATCACTCCTGAATATTACACATACTTCCAAATACTGCATTTTAATTACAAAATTATCGTATGGGAATGTTTTCAGGGATGAATGACCTGAATTATAGAAAGCCTGAGAATTATTTCAGAAGTGACAGACCTGAGAAAACTGAGACATTTAGATTTAAAAGAGTTCAAAATAAAAGATGTAGTGGGAGGAAAGAGAGTTAGTAAATCTGATCTTAAATCTTGTTCCACCAGTCCTAACCAACCTCAGAAAATCACTGTTAGAAAGTCATTTCATCTATCTGAGTTCCAGATACGTGTGTGTGTGCATTAAAAAAAATAACGTCTCCTCTATCTTTCATTAAAAGTTGTTATGAAGATCAAGACCAAACAGACAAAAGATCATATATTTGAAAGTACATGCTAGAGGGAAAAATCATTTAGTATATAATTTTATTAAGAAAAAAATGTTTCAATAATATAAATGTGCAGTTAACTATTAAAATTTTATATAATTTTAGCAAATTTAATATATTGTTTATGTCCATATATCTTTTAACGAAAACAGCATCACATTACAATTTACATAATACTTGATATTCTGGCTTTAAAACTTGAATGACTACCATTGTGTGTACTATTCTAAAGAATAACATTTAGAAGAATGGATCACACATTTGGCCTAGTCTGAGGTGTACATAAGTAAAACAGAATCCATCACACACACACAAAATAAATTAATTAAGCTTTCACTCTCTAAGCAGTCTTCAGGCAGTTACTAAATGACTGTCTGATGTGGACATTTTGAAAGGAACTCCCCAGGGTGACTGGACTAGATAGCTCTCAACCGTTTCCCACTATGAGACTCATTTTATTTTGATTCCATAAATTGTCTACCAGGGCCAAGATATGGTGAAAGCAAGAAAATTAACATTTATTGAGGCTCCCATGCCCTTTGAGCTTTGCATTGACACATTATGTCATCTGATGCTAACAAGCCCATGAAGTAATTATATTTTATAGCTGAAGAACATAAGACTGAGAAAGCTTAAGCAATCTGTCCAAAGACAAATAGCCAGCAAACTGCAGCATCAGAGTTTAAACAGTTGTTCTCATAAAGTGCACGCTGTTTACCTATAACAGGGATTTTCTAATTGTGTTCTGGTAAAACCCTAGGGTTCTAAGGAGATGCCTAAGGGGCTATTGCAGAAATAAAAGGGCGTCTGAGTGAGCCTTAGAACAGCTTTAGTTAGAATAACCCTGATTTATCTCTCATCTATTGGAGCTCATTTGAAACGTTGATCCCACTGATTTTAAAAATAAAGACGTTTACAGACCACTGCATTCTACCATGTGACTTTCCCTGTATTTGTCACAGAGGCCTAATAACTTGGAAGACTGTACACACATAGGAAGTCAACAGATTGAAGCCAGTAATTTGGTAAATAAAGACATTACAAGTAGTATGGAGCCAAAGAGGCTGAGACTCTGTCTGCTGCTATGGCTGCTAAGTCGCTTCAGTCGTATCTGACTCTGTGTGACCCCATAAACGGCAGCCCACCAGGCTCCTCTGTCCCTGGGATTCTCCAGGCAAGAACACTGGAGTGGGCTGCCATTTCCTTCTCCAATGCAGGAAAGTGAAAAGTCAAGGTGAAGTCACTTAGTTGCGTCCGACTCTTAGCGACCCCATGGACTGCAGCCTACCAGGCTCCTCCATCCATGGGATTTTCCAGGCAAGAGTACTGGAGTGGGTCGCCATTGCCTTTTCCTGAGACTCTATCTGGGATATCTCCAATGAACATGAGCAACAACAGCATGCCCAGGGGCATTTATATGCAAAGTCAGGGAGGCCAGTTAGATCAGGAGAAGCAGGCAGACAGTCATGAAGTATAGACCGAGACTAAGTCAACCAAGGCAACAGTGACCAAGGGCATCAGGACTGACACTTGCAAGCAGGCTATGACCTCTCACCCTGCAGCCACTGACCCGTAAACAAAGGTATTCCTATTTTGTCCTGCTCTTCTCTTCTTAAGCCTCTTTGAATGAATTCATTCTTTCTCATGTTTTTAAATATTAAAATCTGTATGCTTAATCACCAAATATGTGTCTGAAGCCTAGACATATATTTAGAACTTCAGATCTGCATATTCAACTGCTTGTTTTCTGTAATCAATGTCCCACAGACACTTCAAGTGCAATTCATCTGATATTTTGCCTTAAATCTCCCTCTTGTCCTAACATATTTCCTGTCTCTATAAGACCACCTTCCACCCGACCAGTGAAGGCAGAATCACAAGACATTTTGAGTTCCCTTCGCCTCAATATCCAATGATAGGCTATATGTTTAGTTGCTCAGTCAACTCTTTGCAACCCCATGGACTATAGCCCACCAGGCTCCTCTGTCCATGGGGATTCTCCAGGCAAGAATACTGGAGTGGGTCAGTTACCTTCTCAAGGGGATCTTCCCATCCCTGGATTGAACCCAGGTCTCCCACATTACAGGCAGATTCTTTACTATCTGAGCCACCAGGGAAGCCCAAGAATAAGTGGGTAGTTTATCCCTTCTCAGGGGGATTGTTCTGACTCAGAAACTGAATGGGGTCTCCTGTATTGCACTCTACACATGGACATCACCAGATGGTCAATACCAAAATCAGATTGATTATATTCTTTGCAGCCAAAGATGGAGAAGCTCTATACAGTCAGCAAAACAAGATTGAGAGCTGACTGTGGCTTAGATCATGAACTCCTTATTGCCAAATTCAGACTTAAATTGAAGAAAGTAGGGAAAACCACTAGACCATTCAGGTATGACCTAAATCAAATCCCTCCCGATTATACAGTGAAAGTAACAAATAGATTCGAGGGATTAGATCTGATAGACAGAGTTCCTGAAGAACTATGGATGGAGGTTCATGACATTATACAGGAGGCAGTGATCAAGACCATCCCCAAGAAAAAGAAATGCAAAAAGGCAAAATGGTTGTCTGAGGAGGCCTTAAAAATAGCTGAGAGAAGAAGAGAAGTCAAAGGTAAAGGAGAAAAGGAAAGATTTACCCATTTGAATGCAGAGTTCCAAAGAAGAGCAAGGAGAGATAAGAAAGCCTTCTTCAGTGATCAATGCAAAGAAATAGAGGAAAACAACACAATGAGAAAGTCTAGAGATCTCTTCAAGAAAATTAGAGACACCAAGGGAACATTTCATGCAAAGATGGACACAATAAAGGACAGAAATGATATGGACCTAACAGATGCAGAAGATATTAAGAAGAGGTGGCAAGAATACACAGAAGAACTGTACAAAAAAGATCTTCATGACCCAGATAACCATGATGATGTGCTCACTCACCTAGAGCCAGACATCCTGGAATGTGAAGTCAAGCGGGCCTTAGGAAGCATCACTAGTGGACAAAGCTAGTGGAGGTGATGGAATTCCAGTTGCTGCTGCTGCTAAATTGTTTCAGTCATGTCTAACTCTGTGTGACCCCATAAATGGCAGCCCATCAGGCTCCTCTCTCCACAGAATTTGCTAGTCAAGAGGATCAGAGTGGGTTGCCATTTCCTTCTCCAGGAATTCCAGTTGAGCTATTTCAAATCCTACAAGATGATGCTGTGAAAGTGTTGCACTCAATATGCCAGCAAATTTGGGAAACTCAGCAGTGGCCACAAGATTGGAAAAGGTCAGTTTTCATTCCAATCCCAAAGAAAGGCAAGGCCAAAGTATGTCCAAACTACTACACAATTGCACTCCTCTCACACACTAACAAAGTAGTGCTCAATACTCTACAAGCCAGGCTTCAACAGTATGTGAACTGAAATTCCAGATGTTCAAGGTGGATTTAGGAAAATGCAGAGGAACCAGAGATCAAATTGCCAACATCCGATGCATCATTGAAAAAGCAACAGAGTTCCAGAAAAACATCTACTTCTGCTTTATTGACCACGCCAAAGCCTTTGACTGTGTAGATCACAACAAACTGCGGAAAATTCTTACAGAGGTAGGAATACTAGACCATCTTACCTGCCTCCTAAGAAATTTGTATGCAGGTCAAGAAGTAACAGTTAGAACTGGACATGGAACAACACACTGGTTCAAAATAGGGAAAGGAGTATGTCAAGGTTATATATTGTCACCTTGCTTATTTAACTTATATGCAGAGTATATCATGCAAAATGCTGGGCTGGATGAAGCACAAGCTGGAATCCAGATTGCCAGGAGAAATATCAATGACCTCAGATATGCAGATGACACCACCCTTATGGCAGAAAGTGAAGAAGAACTAAAGAACCTCTTGATGAAAGTGAAAGAGGAGAGTGAAAAGTTGGCTTAAAACTCAACATTCCGAAAACGAAGATCATGGCATCCGGTCCCATCACTTCATGGGAAATAGATGGGGAAACAGTGGAAACAGTGTCAGACTTTATTTTGGGGGGCTCCAAAATCACTGCAGATGGTGACTGCAGCCATGAAATTAAAAGACACTTACTCCTTGGAAGAAAAGCTATGACCAACCTAGACAGCATATTAAAAAGCAGAGACATTACTTTGCTGACAAATGTCCATATAGACAAAGCTATGGTTTTTCCAACAGTCACATATGAATGTGAGAGTTGGACTATAAACAAAGCTGAGAACTGAAGAATTGATGCAAAGAGATCCAACCAGTCCATCCTAAAGGAAATGAGTCCTGAATATTCATTGGAAGGACTGAATGCTGAAGCTGAAACTCCAGTACTTTGGCCACCTGATGCGAAGAACTGACTCATTTGAAAAGACCCTGATGCTGGAAAAGATTGAAGGTGGGAGGAGAAGGGGCCCACAGAGGATGAGACAGTTGGATGGCATCACCGTCTCAATGGACATGAGTTTGAGCAAGCTCCAGGAGTTGGTGATGGACAGGGAAGCTTGGCGTGCTGCAGTCCATGGGGTCACAAAGAGTTGGACACAACAGAGCGACTGAACTGACTCCCGCATTATAGGCTGTTACCAGCTGAGCTACCAGGGAAGCCCAATGATAGGTTAAAGCCTGCTGGTTTCACCTTCTAAATTTTTCTCCAATCCGGCTTCTCTGTTCTTATCACCAGTGTCTTGGGCCCTCAGTATTTGCCCTCTGTGTTAGCTTGCCTGTTCCTCACATACATCGTTCAGTGTTGTATTTCCACCTCCAGTGTCATATAGGTCCATCTCTTAGGATGCCCTTCTCCCTTTCTTTACCCAGTTCCAACATTTACTCTTTTTGACATTTCTGGGGACTTTCCCCAAAGTCTCAAATTGGCTTAGTGTTTTTCACTATGCACCCAAAGTACATTTTTTATCCCTCTGGCATGGAATGTATGGTTATTTTGGCAGTTTTTAGTAGTGTTTGCTTTAAGGACAGAAACTGGATTTTTCATCTTTGAATCTCAGGTGTCTAGATGAAGACTGGATTCTCAGTGAAAGGATGTGAACATGAAGTAGAGTGCCACATGTGCTTAGTCACACAATTGTATCCAAGGCCTTGCAACCCAGAAACTGTGGCCCCCCAGGCTCCTCTGTTCAGGAGGAATACTTTAGTGGTTGGCCATTCCCTTCTCCAGGGGATCTTCCTGACCCAGGGATAGAACCTAGGTCTCCTGCACTGCAGCAGATTCTTCACTGTCTGAGCTACTAGGGAAGCCTGTTGGACGAGTATTGGAAGCCAGAGACAGAGTCCTAGAACTACTGGTACTTTCTGTTTACCTCAAGGGCAGGGAAGTAGGCTCTCCTGGGAGTTCCTCCATTTAATTTTAATTCAGTGGAGTTATATTGCGAGTGCGTGCAGGCATGCTAAGTCGCTTCAGTCGAGTCTGACTCTTTGCAACCCTATGGACTGTAGCCCACCAGGCTCCTCTGTCCATGGGATTCTGCAGGCAAGAATACTGGAGTGGGCTGCCATGCCCTCCTCCATGGGAATCTTACCAACCCAGGGACTGAGCCCACATCTCTCATGTCTCCTGCATTGGCAGGCAGGTTCTTTAGCACTAGCGCCTCCTGGGAAGCTCCTTACGTTAGGCACCTTGTATGTATTCTAAATATAAGCATAAGATGACTCAGGCCCTGTGGTTGGAAGCAAAACTTTGAAAGACGGTTCTGCCCTGTTTTTCATCTCTGTCCTGTCCTGTTTGCTCCAGCATTAACCTCCCACTCTGCCAGGGCAGTGACTCCTATCAGGACCCACCTACCCCTTTACTTTGGCCCCAAACATGTTCTTAGGTTCTAGTTATTACTTTACACTCTAGTTTTTACTTTATGATTTGAATAGTTGTGTTTAAAAATGAGCCTCTAACACTATGCTAATTTTGAGAGTTTAAGGATCTCAGATTATCTGTTCTCTCTACTTCTTTTCCTGACTTGTGCTCTTCTGGGAAAGAATTAAATTAGTAATTTATGGTGGAAAATTAAGGTATGTGTGCCACTAATATTTTAGTGCCAAAGAAACATTTGATCCAATAGTAGCCCTCCAATCATTATCGTGGTCGAATTTGTACCCTTAGCATTGAAAGTAAAGAGGTGGGAAGAGCTGGGGCTCCTGATAACGCTCCAACTTTCCTGCCCTTCTAATCTCACAGTTGGGACATGGTCAGTGTTAGGTTAAAAGAAGGAGGAGTGCACATCTGCTCTATTTGGGTATTTCAGATAGATTTCTCTTGTCCCGAAAGTTATTTATGTCAGAGAAGTTCATGTAACAGTTATCTTTAACAATTGAATTATGCATACATCATTTACATACTGGTTTTAAAGTAAATTTAGTGGAAGTAACAAATTTTTCTCCATATAAAATCCTCCAAATTACATGTAGTTAACTGAAAGAGGTTTGAGTGATAAAGACTGATTTAACCACGGAGTGGTGTTTCAACGATTTTGTCAGCTCGAGTTGGTGGTTCCCAAGCTGGTTACAAATCTGAAGAACGTAGGGCACTTTTTCAAGAAGTTTACCCTAAGCCCTGAAATGGTCAGTGCATTTGGAGTGCAGCCTAGGCAACTACATTTGTTTTAATAAGCACTTGACTGATACTCAATCAGACAGTTTGGCGAGATCCCCTAAAGTGGAAGATACAAGCTTCCTTAACGTGTTTGTAAAGTTAATGTCAATTCCGGTCAGTATGTGACAGCAGTGGGACACTTTATATGCTAGCATTAGGTAGTGGAGCATCAGCTCATCCGCAAGAGAGCAAGCACTATTGCTTATGGAACAGCTTATGAAACTATTGCTTAACTTCCAGCCCCCGTTCTGTTTGTACCTTAAAGACTTAACCTCAGCTCTTTCTGGAATCCTCCTAGGGTGGTGGCCTACTTCTCGGGTCTTGCACAGGATGGAGAAAGGAACCAACCAGCTTGGTCATCACTACAGGTTTCTGCCTGGCCACATGACCCCGCACATTCCAGAGTCCTTTGCTGCTCCTTTTGAGGTATGATGCAGACCGGAAAACTTTTTGTGGCTCCAGATGGTCCCGTCTGCCTAGACCGACCATACAGTCATTTCTTTTCTGGGATCTTGTCGCCACACTCCATACCCTCCCTCAGCAATGCTTTCAAGAATAGGGCTTAAGTGCCCCTCTGTTCTCTAGTCCTACAGACTGCTTTCTTCTCCAGTTGTTAGGTCCTACTCCATTCCCAGCAATTCTAAGCAGGAAATCCCTTCACCATCCACTCACCTCCACCCCTCAGTGAAACAGCCATTGGCAATAAAGAAATGATCAGTTCAGTTCAGTCACTCAGTCGTGTCCAACTCTTTGAGACCCCATGAACCACAGCATGCCAGGCCTCCGTATCCATCACCAACTGCCAGAGTCTACCCAAACCCATGTCCATGGAGTCGGTGATGCCATCCAGCCATCTCATCCTCTGTTGGCCCCTTCTCCTCCTGCCCTCAATCTTTCCCAGCATCAGGGTTTCAAATGAGTCAGATCTTTGCATCAGGTGGCCAAATTATTGGAGTTTCAGCTTCAACATCAGTCCTTCCAGTGAATACCCAGGACTGATCTCCTTTAGGATGGACTGGTTGGATCTCCTTGCAGTCCAAGGGACTCTCAAGAGTCTTCTCCAACACCACAGTTCAAAAGCATCAATTCTGCGGTGCTCAGCTTTCTTTATACTTCAAGTCTCTCTTCCATGAGTACTGGAAAAACCATAGATTTGGCTACACAGACCTTTGTTGGCAAAGTAATGTCTCTGCTTTTTAATATGCTATCTAGGTTGGTCATAACTTTCCTTCCAAATCCTCAAGGCTGCAATCACTGTCTGCAGTGATTTTGGAGCCCAAAAATATAAAGTCAGCCACTGTTTTCACTGTGTCCCCATCTGTTTGCCATGAAGTGATGGGACCGGATGCCATGATCTTAGTTTTCTGAATGTTGAGCTTTAAGCCAACTTTTTCACTCTCCTCTTTCACTTTCATCAAGAGGCTCTTTAGTTCTTCTTCACTTTCTGCCATAAGGGTGGTGTCATCTGTATATCTGAGGTGATTGATATTTCTCCTGGCAATCTTGATTCCAGCTTGTGCTTCTTCCAGCCCAGCGTTTCTCATGATGTACTCTGCATATAAGTTAAATAGCAGGGTGACAATATACAGCCCTGACATACTCCTTTTCCTATTTGGAACCAGTCCATGTTCCATGTCCAGTTCTAACTGATGCTTCCTGACCTGCATACAGATTTCTCAAGAGGCAGGTCGGGTGGTCTGGTATTCCCATCTCCTTCAGAATTTTCCACAGTTTATTGTGATCCACACAGTCAAAGGCTTTGGCATAGTCAATAAAGAAAGCAGAAATAGATCACAGCAGAACATATCTTTTATATTGTTATTAGTTGCTCTCTCTGAAGAATCAAAATAATTAGCAAATTACTTCAGATTCATTAAGACTGTAAATCCATTATATTTAGAGACTAGAGAAATTCTTTCTCACTTATGTTTGTCCAAGGCATGGGCTTATTCCATACAGAATCCTAAATCCAAACCCCCACAATAAACACAGTGCAGCCTAGAGCTTATGGGAACCTAAGCCAGGAACATCAATATTTACAGACACACCTTATACTCAAATACCTCTCCTATGAGGCAACAAGTTAGGTATTTGCTAAACAGCATGAAGGAAAAGAGAAATACAGGGGAAAAAAGCACATATCTTAGAATATTATCAAAACAATAATTAAAGATCTGGAAATTCAGTATAAAATTAAAATTTCAATCATGTATTTTATATTTCTAAATATTCTATAACTTCCTGCTAACACCCAATATTCACAGACATTTTGGAAAAGACACCATTCCCATCTGGTGAAGTATATTTCACCAAATTTGAAATACTTTAGAATTTGAATATCCCACTCTGTAATGTGGGATCATCTGGTTGAAAAGATCAAAACTAGATCAAGTATGAGATAGTCATGTGAAGGTATCATCAGGTGCAACAAAGACAAAACACTAGCTAAAAGCTTGAGCACAGGAAGAATGTAACCGGAAGTCAAGAATTGAGATGCTCCTTTTCTCTAGTAAATTACAGAGTCCTCCTCATCTCTGTTTTTCTCCCCATATGGCTCAGCTATTCTAATTTCTCTGTAGACTGGCTTGTTCTGCTTCTTTGTGAATTCCATCACTTGAAAATGACTTTGACATTCCATTGTAGTTGCATCATCCTTGGTTTATCAGAAATTTTCACATTAAACCCTACTTTCATTTGCTTGATTTAACTTCTCAGGGTCCTCATCCCAAAGGTCCAAAGAAAGAATTCAGTTCTTTCAGTTTCCTCCAAGTGTCCGCTCAGGCCAATCAACTGTACCCGAGGGACAGCCACTTGGTTTGTGTACCCACTCCATTTAGACACTATGAGTAGAACAGCTTCTCTGAAGAATAAGATATTTGGGCAGGAGGTATGTTTATGTGACCACTGAAATAATGGGGATTCCCATTATTCCTGAATTCTGAAAAAAGCTCACATTTTTATACCTTCTGTTTATTATTGTTGTTGTTGCTGTTATGTAGTGGCTAAGTTGTGTCTGACTCTTTGTGACTCCAGGGACTATAATCCTCCAGGTTCCTCTGTCCATGTAATTTTCTGGGCAAAAATAGTAGAGGGGGTTGCCATTTCCTTCTCCAGGGGATCCTCCTGACCCAGGGATCTTACATCTCCTTCACTGGCAATCAGATTCTTTACCACTGGGCCACCTCTGTATACTATAGGCATATGTTATTTTTTGTCCACAGAATGATATGTCATTTACTTATATTGATAATGATTAATTAGTAATAATCTGAGATGATACATTATCTCTAAGTTTATATCAATCCTAGCTCTATCCTGGACCTTAGAAACCAACCAATCAACCAAGAGTAAAGAATAAAACAATAAAAATAACATAAAAACCTGCCAATCCATCTCTTCCAGTCAGAAAGGATTTTGTATCAGTCAAACAAATTGTCTCTTCGATGATGAGGGTGAAAGACAATATGAGTTAATATCTCTGAATGCCAAATGTATTTTGTCTCAATTTTTGTCTCTTTTTTGGAGACAATCCAGTCACCTGTAAATTATTTTTCATTACAAATTTTCTGAAAGCAAAGGTAACTTAAACTGATTTTAAAAGCTCTTGACCACTAGGTGGCACCAAATAGCCATAATTCATAGATTGTATCCTAAACCTATACACAAGCCATTAAAGGATTATCCTTCTTTGCTTATGAAGACAATATTCTAAAAATTTAAAAGTGAATAACTTGGGCTCTTATAGAATAAGAACTACAACACATTTTTTTTTACAGTACTTCAAGATAACAAGTTGTATATTCATGTAGTCTGTTAATAAATTCATTGTAACGTTCATTGTTGAATTTCAAAATATGTTACTCTTTTCTCCCATTGAATTATTTCAGTGTCATAAATATTTTTAAAATTCTTTAGAAACATGTAAGATGACCCTTTCTAGAATTTTTTTTTTAAATTTAAGATCTCTTTTACTGAGTATAGTAAAAGAGATCTGTCATTACACAATGTGCCTTTATTTTAATAGTGATGTTTTCAGTCCAAGGAGGCATTTGGATTTTGATAAGGTGCTGTGACAAGAGATACTTCTTCCCACCTACACTTGTAAATTTCCTTCTCTCATGCAGGGCTCACCACACTACTTTAGGATTTTGTCACCTCGAGGTTTGATTGCTGTGTGTCCTCTGCCTTGGTTGACGGAGGAAGAGCCCTGGAATACTCAGCTAGTACAGAACGTGACAGCTTGTCTGTTTAGCAATGCCAGCCACATGGAGCACATTATACTGACGCTCTGCGCATAGCTCTGGCTTCCAACAGTCATTCGAGGTGTTCATTTTAATTTATAAAGCTCTCCACGGCCTAGGACTTGTAAGTAAGTTATATGATGTTCTCATTTCCTATCCTGGCAGTTAAGGCGTTTACTAGGTAGCTCCTAAGATGCCATGATGAACTCAAAGTTAGAGGTCCTGGACCCTACATTCAGTTTCATTCTCTGACTTGAAAAGAACTCATTTTGCACAATATAGAATTTCCTGGAAAACGTGGGTCCTTAATTTAGGTTCTATAAATAGTGTTTGATTGTGGAAGAGACAGAGTCTAGCAAAATACAATTCTTTCAGTCTTCATGAGCAGTGGAAATAATCTTTCAGCAGCAGGTATCTATAACAAAAATTACCTAAAAAATGAAATGAACAGTTTAGTAAAAGCCAGCTTAAATGTACTGCAGTTCATTATGGTTACATTTAGCAAACCTGTTTTGAATGCTGAGTATGATTAAGATACTGTATTATAAACTACAAGACCCTGCAGCCAGTTATATAAAACTATACTGTTATAAAGTAGATAATTGTAACAAATATAGAAAAATAATATTGAATTGCTACTTTTACATTGGAATTATATTGTATCTCTCCAAATAAATTGTTGCTTTGGTAGACTACAGAAAGACATACATGTCTCAAGATAACAAACTTGCCTGGGTTTCAAGCAACTAAGAAATCTGGGAGCTAAATTCAGTGTGAAAAACAAAAATAAATTAGCTTGAGTATTCTTAACATGTAACACACATATATTGTATGCATGTCTAACTTTCTCAATCAGAGATTGCTGATTAGAAGAAAACAAGGTCTTAGCAGGTGTTCTGTTCCAAATCTGTGCCTTTTCTGGAGGCATGCATTTCAAATTCTTCCATGTCCTGAAAAAGAAAAGTGGGTACATTAAAGATTATATTTCCCTTACCAGAATCTAGCATATATGGGACTTGTACCTACTTCTAAACATGAGTTAATTTAAAGACTACATTTGTCAATAAAAAATATATTTTACAAAAATGGCTGGGGAAACTGCAGTAGGCAAAACGTGAGGCATACACATTTCTTGATTTTAATGATAATAAAACTCTGTTCTCTCTAGTCAAAAGTGGGAATTGTAATCAGATTTTTTAAACTATCAGTGAGATGACTTTTGCAAAGATTATCACTTTAAAATAGAAAAAAGTATATAAATAGAAAGAATGTTTATTTTAATAAATTTCAGTTATTAAAAGACTCAAGTTATCATACAACAAGAGTGCCAGATCTACTCCAAAGGCCCTCCCATTTTGGTCATGCCTGTCTTCTCTCCTTTCAGTATCTATCATTGCCTGTGGTTTTCTCTTTGCAGAATCAAAAATAGTTTTATATGTGGCTTTCTGATTATCTTTAGTCAGACTTATTTTTCAGTAGATGCTTCTCCAGGAGTGATAGAAATATTATATCGATAAATATTATATTGATATTCAGCACTTCTGCCTGATGTTTATTAGGCTATCCATTTAAGTTTCAGGCTTCCCTGGTGGCTCAGACAGTAAAGAATCTGCCTGCAATGCAGGAGACCCAGGTTAGATTCCTGAGTCAGGAAGATCCCCTAGTGAAGGGAATGGCTATCCACTCAAGTATTCTTGCCTAGAGAATCCCAAGGACAGAGGACCCTGGTGGGGTATATAGTCCATGGGGTCGCAAAGAACTGAACACGACTGAGTGACTAATACTTTCTTTCATATTTAAGTTTCAGTTTGGGTATTATCTGTTTTCCACATAGAGCTGACACTGACAGAAAAACTGACTAATAATTAGTATTGCTTTCAATGGCCAAACAATGACTTCTCTCTAGAGCTGCATTATTAGAGGTCGTATTATGACCTTACATGTTTTTTAAACATGCACTCAAGTAACTGGTCAAATTTGTTCTGTTGCAACATTAACAGTCTCAAGGTGTACTATATTTTGCTACTGTATTTTTCTTATAACATATATATGTATCTAATAGCAAAACAGCAGCTGAAGGGGGAGGGGGAATTTTAGAAGTACATAATCTTGAATACGAACTTCCCCAAAGCCCCATTCCTGGGTACTGCTGTTGACCCACTTCAAAAACAGCATTGATTTCTGATTAAAAATATACCGTTAAAATCTATTCAGATGAATGGGCAAAGAAGATGTAGTACATATATATTTTTTTTCAATGAAATATTATTCAACCAAAAACATGTTGCCATTTGAGACAACATGAATGGACTTTGAAGGTATTATGCTAAGTGAAATAGGTCAGAATGATAAAGATAAATGCCGTATGATTTTACTCATGTAATCCACAGAAGTAAAACAAATGAACAAAACATATAAAACAAAAACAAACTTATACATGCAAAGATCTGATTAGTGGTTACCAGAGAGAAAGGGGTTAGGTTGTGGGTGAAATGGATGTAGGGGTTCAACTGAGTGGTCATGGATGTCAGCTAGACTTGTGATGGTGATCACTTTGTAGTGTATACATTGTCAAATTATGATGCTCTACACCTGAAACATGCAGAATTAATTTTTTGATGAATAAATGGTGAAGGCATTACAGCTAATAAGATGGCAGTAGCTGACCAGTATCTTTCAAAAATATATCCAGAGATGTTTAAGTAAATACTCTGGATTTAGTCTCATAACTTTAATCCCCAATGAATAATAATGGCCATTATTTTTAGAGAATTTACTTGATATATTAGGATCTATGCTAAGTATTTTGTGTCTACCATCAGTTATGATTGGTAAGTTACTATAAGCAGGAATATATTCTACATACAAATCTTGGGCAGAGTCACACAGCTGATTGCTTTAGATTTGAACCCAGACAATCAGATGGAAGAATCTGGTTTTAAATCATTTCAGTACAGAGCTCTGTATATAATACATGGCTTTCATAGCCTCTTAATTCTTTTAACTGAAAAGTAATGATTTATTTTTCATATTAGTATCTTTCATCACTATGATAATCCCACTTACTAACTTAATTTTGTTTTGTCCTTACTATTCCTTTTATTTATGTAACAATTCATGGATATATTCTTATTGGAAAAGATTTAAACAATAGTTAAAAAAGATTAAGGCTCCTGCTCAATCAACTCTCCATTCCAAGTTCTCATCTGAAAGACAACGTATGTTAAAATTCTGTTCTATTATTTCAGTCTTCTTCTTTCTGTTCTTCTTTCAGTCCTTTTGCTAAGAACCAAGGCAATGGCACCCCACTCCAGTACTCTTGCCTGGAAAATCCCATGGACAGAGGAGCCTGATAGGCTGCAGTCCATGGGCTCGCTAAGAGTCGAGCACGACTGAGTGACTTTACTTTCGCTTTTCACTTTCATGCATTGGAGAAGGAAATGGCAACCCACTCCAGTGTTCTTGCCTAGAGAATCCCAGTGAGGAGGAGCCTGGTGGGCTGCCATCTATGGGGTCGCACAGAGTCAGACATGACTGAAGCGACTTAGCAGCAGCAGCAGCAACACAAATATACATAGAAATATTTTATGAAAACACAATCACATTATGCTTATCCTTCCAGTACTCTTAAATACCTAACACACATGCATATATATACATAGAAATATTATTTTCATATAATCATAATTATTCTATACCCATTCTTCCATTATTATTTTTTAATAATTACATACCTTGTACTTTTCTTGTAAGTAAATATGGGTCTTCCACATTTTTTAGTTTTTGTCCAATATTTCATAGTTTTTTTTTTTTTTAACTTGGTTTTATTTTTTTTAATTCTCTTTTTTTTTATTTTTATTTTTACTTTATTTTACTTTACAATACTGTATTGGTTTTGCCATACATTGACATGAATCTGCCACGGGTGTACATGAGTTCCCAATCCTGAACCCCCCTCCCACCTCCCACCCCATATCATCTCTCTGGATCATCCCCATGCACCAGCCCCAAGCATCCTGTCTCCTGTATCGAACATAGACTGGCGATTCATTTCTTACATGATAGTATACATGTAGTTTAGATTACCACATTTATTGAATCCCTCACATACTCACAAATATATAGGATATCTTCACTTTTCTTTTGCTATTATAGGCAATTCTGAAAGTGAGATCCTTATACATGTTACTACTATACACATATGTGAGTCTTTCTCTAAAATGGATTCCTAGAAATGGGATAGACTGCTCAGTCTAAGAACATATATGTGTGTGTGTATATATATGTATAAACACATACACATATATATACACATATACATAATTTTAAAAATTTTGATAGCTACCACTCAACTGGTCTTACAAAAAAATTTTACCCTGTATACTCTAAACAACACTGTAATGAAAACACATAGTTTTCTGCATGCTTACAAACACTAAAATTTGTCAGTTTCAGCTTTGTGCTGTTTTTTTCTCTTTTGCTAATCTGGTGAGAAATTATTATTAATTGTTTTATTTTCCCTCTTTCTGAATACTGGGGAGAAAATTTCTGTTCATTGGTAAAATAGAAATGTTTTCTTTCTCTAACTTCATATCTTACTAGAGATGACCCAGACATAACATATTCAGGTAATACAGTGACTTCTTTTACATTTCATATTTTGGCAATGTTTAAGTATTAAAAGGTTTAGGTAAAAATATAGATTTACAGCTTCTCTTTTAAAAAAATCATAAGATCTAGCAACACTAATCCTATACTCCTTAGTGACACAATGCATTGATGCCAAGCAGTGGCTGATGGAGTGTGTCTTCTCCCAACTGCCCTCAGGTGGCCTGTGTTTCTCAGCTACTTCTCAGAGACAATGACTTGGCTACCCTGAACCAGCTATTCCTCAAGCATATAAAATTTTGACATAATTTGTTAAATTAAAAGTTAACATTCTCTTTGCTTTCGTTATTAACCTAATGAATCATTAAGCCTACTTCATTTGCAAAATATAAGTGGAAAGCAAGGTATTGTCAGATGTTTCCTTCCAAAAATATGTTTTTCTATAGTTTAGATCCATCCTTTTGGGATTTTTTTAGATGATACAAATTGTTTTAATGTGTAACTAAATAATATTTGAAAAACATTTCTATTTCTATGTGTAAAAAAAAGAATAGACTAATTCCAGATGCAACTGGATACATTTGAATTAGACATTTTTACTTAGTCAATATAATATTTTAAGCCTGACACTTATTTTAAAATGAGATATCAAAAAATTATTTTATCTGATAGTTTAAATACTCATGGACTATTACATATTAAATTATTCTCCTAAATAATACCTTGAACAATTGCCTCATTAAACTGCAAAGTACCTCTCAACAATATGTTTTACTGAAGCCTTCACAACTTTGCTTACATTAGGCATATGAAGGCACAGGAATTGCCTTTTATCTACCAACCAAAGTTGGCACTTGGAAGGGGATTCCCTCAATTGCAGGCAAGTATATTGCTCTATTTGCAAATGGTTCCTCTGTCTATATATGGATAGTGGTCTCCATGCCTGGGAACAGCTACTTGTAACCTAACCAAAAGGAAGACCTGGTCAGTGGAATCAAGGACAGGACCATTTCGTTCCATTGTTCTCTTTTTCCTATGATACATACACTTTTACCATAATTTTTTTAAATTCTAAGCAATTATATTTCAATGCAAGACTTGTGAGTTGACAGTTCCATGTGTATAGGTATCATTATTGCTACCTAGAATAATTATTCCAACTGCTTTTGAATTTATTATTAAATATTCATTAGCATCTTTGATGTGCTAGAGACCGTACTAAGTAACAGTTATAAAACGGTGAACAAAAACACTAGATTCCTGCCATCATGTGACTATCTGAATAGATAAGAGGGAGAAACAATAAACAAATGTATCCTTACTGAATTAACTATCCAGCTCATCAATAAAGAAATTATTTCCAATAATGACAAGGTGCTATGAAGCAGGGCAAAGGGTCTGAGAAAGATAAGATGATGTAGAGAATGGGGAACAAACATAAATAAACATCTCAAAAATTATTTAAAATAACCCATCTCTACAGAACCATCCCCAATTACATGTACCACCATTCCATAAACATATTAGGGAAGCATAACAGTAAGGGATTGGGAGAACATACCATACAAAGAATAGCTGAAAGATATAGTGATATTTGGACTGAAAAATGAAATAATAAAAGGAGAAATATGACACTTAGGTTTAGACATGTTGAAAGTTATCATGAAATAAAAAGAACAGAATAATGTTATGTTTCATATAGGAAGAACTAGGCTAGGATTGAGCAGCTAAGCGCACACACACACAGGCTAGGAATAATAGGAAAAAAGTAAAATTAGTCTATGATTTATTGGATCATCACCTTGTACCCAGCACTAGATGATGTTTTTCAAATAACTAACTAATATTGTTGTGATTTATTGAGATTTTTCTCTTTTTAAAATTAATTTATTTATTTTAATTGGAGGCTGATTACTTTCCAATATTGTAGTGGGTTTTGCCATACGTTGACATGAATCAGCCATGGGTGTGCATGTGTACCCCATCCTGAACCCCCACCCACCTCCCCCCCATCCCACCCCTCAGGGTTGTCCCAGTACACTGGCTCTGAGAGCCCTGTTTCATGCATCGAGCTTGGACTGGTGACCTATTTCACATATGGTGACATACATGTTTCAATGCTATTCTCTCCAATCATCCCACCCTCACCTTCTCCCACAGAGTCCAAAGAGATTTTTCTTGTATTGCTCTTATCAGGGCACTGAGACCAATGAAGCTTTTTAAAAAAATGTTCAGATTCATACAGATAATTAATGGTGAAGCTGGAATTTGGCCTTGGGTTTTCTCCATAGCAGCCTTCCCCAAAGGCTCAGTGGTAAAGAATCTGCCTGCAGTACAGAAGACACAGGAGATGAGGGCTCGATCCCTGAGTTGGGAAGATCTGCTGGAGATGGGAATGGCAACCCACTCCAGTATTCTTGTCTGGAGAATCCCATGGACAGAGGAGCCTGGTGGGCTGTAGTCCATGGGGTCGCAAAGAGTTGGACACAACTGAAGCAACTAAGCAGCAGCTGCAGCTTGTTCATAGCAAATGTTCTTTCCTCCGCATCCTGATAGCTTTTGACTTTAGCTTAATAAAAAACATAACTTTTTAACATCTAAAACTTACTTCACTTGGTGAAGCAGTGGACTTCCTATAATAGGAGCTGTTACTGAAGAGGTCCCTTAAATGGGATTCTTATACTGTGTGGAGAGTAACTTCTAAAGTCTCCTATAATCCTAAGAGACTGCAGTTTTCACTAACTGAATTAGGAAGTCATCGTCTACAGCACCCTACCCAATTATTAGCACAGTTTACTTCACAGGATTAGCAAATCATCACCTATTAAAGATCTGAACCCTGCAGGATTTGAAAGTCCACTCCATAAATGGGCAGCCCTGAAGTAGAATAAGAGTACTGTATTAGACACCAAAGGGAAGTGGGCTAGCCTCAAAGGAAAACTCCACCTAGTTCACAGCTTGACTAGGACCAGATTGCAAAACACCTTCCTGATTCTGGTATGGTTTTCATTTTCCAAAGTTGCAATTCCCTAGTGAAGTCAAATTTAGCATTTTAGGCTCAGCAAGGGTGAAAAAATCTTTTGTAATAACAGAGGGTTTTGTTTTGACTCACTTTGTTAATATCTCTCAAATATGACATAGACAGGACATTTCACATTGCTTTTATCAATCAGTCATGCCTAGTGTTTCCACAGTAGGTAAAATTCTCAAAAGCCACACATATTCAGTTGAGTTAGTGGTTCTTTCCAGTTGACAACACTTAACATATGCCCTTAAACCTTAGTTTTGTGTCTGAGTTTTCAATTCAAACTAAAATTAACATTAAATGTTCAGTGGAATTTCATAGTTTGGTTTTGTGCTGTTGTGTTGGATGGCAAAGTACCTCTTTTTATTGGCTTTAAATGTATATGCTCTTAACAACATCCAGTGACTAGTTCTGACATGTCGTTGGACTGGTTCAAAGCTGCTAAATCGCTTCAGTCGTGTCCAACTCTGTGTGACCCCATAGACGGCAGCCCATGAGGCTCCCCCATCCCTGGGATTCTTCAGGCAAGAACACTGGAGTGGGTTGCCATTTCCTTCTCCAATGCATGAAAGTGAAGAGTGAAAGTGAAGTCGCTCAGTCGTATCCAACTCTTAGCGACCCCATGGACCCTAAGCGACCCTACCAGGCTCCTCTGTCCATGGGATTTTCCAGGCAAGAGTACTGGAGTGGGTTGCCATTGCCTAGCTTTAATTTTATTTACTTACTTTCTCTTTGGCAAGGTTAAATACTCTAGTTGCTGTAATTTCTCATTATTACACTTGTAAGTCCTATCATAGCTTCAAACACACTGTTCCCTTCCTTGGCCTCTTAATTACATCTTCTATGTAAGATGGGTGACACTGAGGTTGGGCCTCAGTTAACTAATGAGATTGGACTAAATCATGGCCCAGGGTAACTTGGTTTGCTAATTTCTTAAATTTAGTAGTGCTGGTTTAAAAACTCTAAGTGATGTAAAAGAGGGGAAATTAAGGTGATTTGCCTTTAGTTCCATTTCAGTTTGGAAACCTGGCATTAAAGAGGCCAACTAGAATCTAAATTAACATTAATTTTACAATTAATGAGAAGACAGAATGGGGAGAAATCTTCAGAAAGACTATCAATGCATTTTTGTATTTTCTATCATTCTCCAAACTTTAATTTGTGAGGATATGTTTCATCACACTTTCAAATTAGCCTAGATTCTATAAATTTTTCTTTTTCATTAATTTTGCCTGTAAGGTATACAGCTGCCAAATATTTCATGTAACAATTTTATACCATCATTCATATAAAATAAAAATACTGGATTTAGTATTTTCTAAACCCAGCACATGAACACATATACATGCACGCACATACACACACACACATATATAGTGATATGGTAAAAAGTATTTCTGCAAAGACTGTTAGCAAATATCATGCTGGCATTATTAAATATAATAAATAGTGTTGTATTATTGCTAGTTATATAAAAACATTAAGCTACATATATGAAAAATAAAGTCATATTGCTGTCCTCAAATATGCAAATTATTTCACCCATAGAAGCAGTGTCAAAATAAGTAGTAGGAAGCTAGAAACAGCATTATTATTCATTTAATCATCAAGTATTTGTTGATTCTTTACTAAGTGCTCTGCTAGGTCATAGGAACATCAGTTCAGTTCAGTCACTCAGTCATGTCCAGCTCTTTGCGACCCCACAGACTGCAGCACACCAGGCTTCCCTGTCCATCACCAAATCCTGGAGTCTACTCAAACTCATGTCCATCTAGTCAGTGATGCCATCCAACCATCTCACCCTCTGTCATCCCCTTCTCCTCCCACCTTCAATCATTCCCAGCATGAGGGTCTTTTGAAATGAGTCAGGTCTTCGCACCAGTTGGCCAAAGTATTGGAGTTTAAAACTGCTCCAGCAATTAAAATGCTTACCTTCTTGAAAGGAAGCAGACATAAACAAATGATTTCTACAACTATGGGTTTTAACAGTTACTCTCAAAGGGTGATTTGCTGAACAGTAGCATTAGCAACCACTGGAAACTTAGACATGAAAATTCCGTTTTCACAAGAGACCCACTGAATCAGAATCTCTCCAGAGGATTTTTATAGTTTGAAAACCTCTGTGCTACAATTTTAGATGTTCCAAAGTGGGTAAAGTTTATGACTAGAGATGCTGTTCCTTAGGGGATCTTTAATAGTATAACACAGAAAGCATCAAGTTTCTCAGAATGATGACCCATTTTCAGGTCCTTTCTCTGGTGGGATAAGACTTTTTCTAACAATGGAGCTTTAAGGTATGCATGAAAGGAGGCTATGGTGATGTCCACCAGAAAAATCCTGTTCCAAGATGGGAGGGTAATTGTAACCACCAAGTAGGAAACTGCAACCATTCATTTCAAAGTTTACATTAGAATCCCTAAGATCTGATAGTGTGAAATATGCCTTCATCCCATCTGGCAGTGGCAGTCAGTGCAGCTATACTGCCCAGTGGTCAAGAGAGCACACTAGTTCTGTACCTATACAACTCTATATGAACAGAAGTAGACCGAAGAGAAGGTATTGGCTTGACTACTGTTGCTATTGCCATCTGGACTGGCACAATGTCTCAACCTAACATCCCTTCCAAAGGTAAAATAAATTATAGGTATAAAGGCAGTGAAGAAGGAGTAGTAAGTAGCTAATGGTAAAAGAAGGATTTAGTCAGTTTTACAGTGAGGAAAATCCAATATTGTCTTGCCTACTCAAGAGACCCATAGCAAGAGATGATGTTTCTTAGTTTAGCTATGCCATGTGTCTGGAAGAATGAAGCTATTCCTGCTTTTGGAAACTTGTTTTTGGAAATGTACAAGATTGATAGAAGCCTGAGAAAACCTCAGTAGTTTCACTCTGGGAGATGCTTTTGCTCATATGTTATGATAGACTGTATTATTTATTAATGAATATAGTAATATTTTTAACTGTTTTCTTCAGATTGTGTCTACTACCATAAAGTCACATGTTTTAACACTAGTACTGTTGGTGGGATTATAATATGATATTGATGGTCAAATATACTGGGAAACTAAGTTAGAACTTCATCAGGATATAATACTGTTAGAAAATGGCTGGTCAATAAAGAACTACATTTAGTTAACCATCAGCTAAACAGTTCTACAGAAATTTATCACAAGATAAAAACAGCAGTAGATCAAAAGACAAAAATATGAAAATGAATGTGATGGTTTCATAATATGAATTTGTTTTTTTTTTTCTTAAAATCTATTCCTGCCTCTAGGCTTTCCTGGTGGCTCAGACAGTAAAGAATCCACCTGCAATGCAGGAGACCTGCTTTCGATCCCTGTGTTGGGAAGATCCCCTGGAGGAAGGCTTCGTAACCCACTCTTGTATTCTTGCCCAGAGAATACCAGTGGACAGAGGTACCTGGCGGGCTACAGTCCATGGGGTTGCAAAGAGCTGGACATGACTGAGCGACAAAGCACACATCCCTACCCTTACTGTGTCTCTTCCAAAAGTTGGGTATATTTATAACGATACTATTGCCGTGTCTATCATAAATGTTACATTACATGGAGATTCTCAATCAAACTTGATTATTCTGTCTAGGAGAGCCTTGGCCAAAGGCCAGTTGTGGCCTACAGAGTGAAGAGGTCCTGGCCCTGGAGAGATCTCAACTTTGCCTTCAGTTTCTACCAAATAATCTATGTGATACCTGGTAGAAGCATCCTTGTTGAGTGTGGGGACTGGTCACCCTGGTCTTAGGGTGAGACCAGCCACACTGAACTGTCCTAGGAAACAAGCTGGACATACCAAGCAGACCCGCAGTATAACTTAGGGTGAGGACTGTGAATCATACAGCATGAGTCAGCCTAGAGAATGAGAGCTACTATGTGGGAAGGCGGTTAATTCATTGTTCCTACAGAATGAAGTCCTAATACAAATTTTGAACATCCAAACTTGGCTGAACTTTCCTGATTGGCAATACCTCATGGATATTGTCACACATCAATGTTGAAAAAGTAATACATCCTGACTCCTTGGAGAGAGGACAATGTAAGCTTCATATTTGGAAACTTACTGGGCTCTGCTCTATGCATCACTTCCTTTGGCTGATTTTAATCCTATCAGTCCATATCCTTTTCCTGTGATAAATTACAATTGTGAGTGTAATAGTTTTCAATGAATTCTGTGAGTACTTTTAGTGAATTATTAAGTCTGAGAGTAGTTTTGGGAACCCCTGATCTTGTAATTGGTGTCAGAAATGAGGGTGGTATTAGAGAGGATGCCTTTCAAATGTATCAGTTCAGTTCAGTTCAGTTACTCAGTTGTGTCTGACTCTTTGCGACCCCATGACTCACAGCACGCCAGGCCTCCCTGTCCATCACCAACTCCCGGAGTTCACTCAGACTCACGTCCATCGAGTCAGTGATGCCATCCAGCCAACTCATCCTCTGTCGTCCCCTTCTCCTCCTGCCGACAATCCCTCCTAGCATCAGAGTCTTTTCCAATGAGTCAGCTCTTTGCATGAGGTGGCCAAAGCACTGGAGCTTCAGCTTTAGCATCATTCCTTCCAAAGAAATCCCAGGGCTGATCTCTTTCAGAATGGACTGGTTGGATCTCCTTGCAGTCCAAGGGACTCTCAAGAGTCTTCTCCAACATCACAGTACAAAAGCATCACTTCTTCAGTGCTCAGCCTTCTTCACAGTCCAACTCTCACATCCATACATGACCACAGGAAAAATCATAGCCTTGACTAGACAGACCTTAGTCAGCAAAGTAATGTCTCTGCTTTTCAATATGCTACCTAGGTTGGTCATAACTTTCCTTCCAAGGAGTAAGCGTCTTTTAATTTCATGGCTGCAGTCACTATCTGCAGTGATTTTGGAGCCCCAAAAAATAAAGTCTGATACTGTTTCCACTGTTTCCCATGAAGTGATGGGACCGGATGCCATGATCTTCGTTTTCTGAATGTTGAGCTTTAAGCCAACTTTGTCACTCTCCACTTTCACTTTCATCAAGAGGCTTTTTAGTTCCTCTTCACTTTCTGCCATAAGGGTGATGTCATCTGCATATCTGAGGTTGTTGATATTTCTCCTGGCAATCTTGATTCCAGCTTGTGTTTCTTCCAGTCCAGCGTTTCTCATGATGTACTCTGCATATAAGTTAAATAAGTAGGGTGACAATATCCAGCCTTGACGTACTCCTTTTATTTCATGCAAAGATGGGCTGGATAAAGGACAGAAATGGTATGGACCTAACAGAAGCAGAAGATATTAAGAAAAGTTGGCAAGAATACACAGAAGAACTGTACAAAAAAGATCTTCATGACCCAGATAATCACGATGGTGTGATCACTCATCTAGAGCCAGACATCCTGGAATGTGAACTCAAGTGGGCCTTAGAAAGCATCACTACGAACAAAGCTAGTGGAGGTGATGAAATTCCAGTTGAGCTATTTCAAATCCTGAAAGATGATGCTGTGAAAGTGCTGCACTCAATATGCCAGCAAATTTGGAATACTCAGCAGTGGCCACAGGACTGGAAAAGGTCAGTTTTCACTCCAATCCCAAAGGCAATGCCAAAAAATGCTCAAACTACTGCACAATTGCACTCATCTCACATGCTAGTAAAGTAATGCTCAAAATTCTCCAAGCGAGGCTTCAGCAATATGTGAACCGTGAACTTGCTGATGTTCAAGCTGGTTTTAGAAAAGGCAGAGGAACCAGAGATCAAAATGCCAACATCCACTGGATCATGGAAAAAGCAAGAGAGTCTAGAAAAACATCTATTTCTGCTTTATTGACTATGCCAAAGCCTTTGACTGTGTGGATCACAATAAACTGTGGAAAATTTTGAAAGAGATGGGAATACCAGACCACCTAACCTGCCTCTTGAGAAATCTGTATGCAGGTCAGGAAGCATCAGTTAGAACTGGACATGGAACATGGACTGGTTTCAAATAGGAAAAGAAGTACGTCAAGGCTGTATATTGTCCAAATGTATAGTTGGTCCTAATTCCTTGAAATTTTTATTTTTTGTTGTTGATTTTGAATTTCTATATTTTTAAATATGTGAGATTCCCGTTCTACATTTTGGGACCTGTGGTTTCGAGCATTTAGTTTCATATATATATATAAAAACTCCAAGTGGAAGAGTCCATCTAGGCATTTATAGAGAGGTATCTTGATTGTGTATAGCTTACATTTTAAAAAAATACTATAAAAATTGAGTTGTCCTAGAACAAGTAGGGCTGAGAAACAGCTTGTCTGGGTATATTCTATACCACTAGGACAAAGAATAAAGAGCTGGGAGGCTGGGGGACGTGCAGCTATTACACTTGAGGAATGCCACTGGGAGCTTTCCTGGGTTATCATGACGTGTGTGCGTGTGTGTGTGTGTGTACACGTGTGTATTCAAATGCCAGCTGTACACAAGAGGATCAGTTGTCTATCCTAAGACCTGATTTTCATGAGTAGCTACAGTGTATAACTGCAGTGAGAGCAATTCTTGGCAAGACTTAGGCAGGTCACTAAGCCTTCCTTGACTTAGTTAACTGGGATAGTGTCTACCTTGCCAACTTTAACAATGTTATTGTAAGGCTCAAAGGACATGATGTCAAACCAATTTATAAACTGTAAAGTCCCATACAAAAGTAAGTTATTAATATTCTGTCTTTGACAATGTGTCTCTCATTTGCTTTTCTCACAGGAACCCTAAAACTGCCTCAACCACATGCATTGGAGAAAATGTGTAATGTTCAGTTTCATTTGTTTACACTTCTCAGTGGGATTTGATCTGAAGGAAATCAAAAGCAAATTCGATTTTGTTGCTTTAAAATATTAAAAACATTTCCTAAAAATAGAATGGAAAAAATGTGGCATGCGATTAGTACTTATATAGTTTTCTTTTTAAGTCTAAATCCCTTTCTTCTAGTACATGACTTCAATGCTTGTGGCTTTTGTCTGTAGTAAAGCCTTATTTAACAGATTTTATCCCATGACTATGTTCCAAATATTGTATTAGATGACCTAATTCATTTATTGGATTCCCTGGAGGCTCAGTGGTAAGGAATCTGCCTCCCAAACTGCAGGAGACACAGCTTCAACCCCTGGGTTGGGAAGATTCCTTTGAAAAGGAAATGACAACCAATTCTGGTATTCTTGGCTGGGAAATCCTATGGACAGAGGAGCCTGGTGGATATAGTCCATGGGGTCGCAATGAGTTGGACACAAGTTAGCAACTAAACAACAATTCATTTATTAAAATACATCTATTAAATACATATTTATTAGGTTCTGTCCATATACAATACACTTTCTTTGAGGCCTCTTGTGAAAGAAAAGACTTGATCCCTACTCTCAAGGAGTTTAAAATCTAATGAAGAGAACACTATTCAGAAAACAAGATATAGACAAAGTGCAGTGAGAGGTTAGAGGGAACAAATAAAACTTCCCCCGGATAATCAAAGAGAGAGTCACAGGCTAGGCAGAGGAAACGCTGTGGGCCTGACAAATTCTGGAGACCTGAAGGCTGTGATTTTGAAAAAAGAGAGCCTCAAGGGAAATTAAGGAGAAGGGACAAGGGTAGACGGCAGGCACAGTGGTTTTTTGTGCTAAGCCAAGGATTTTAGATTTCATTCTGGATCTAAGCAGAGCTGTTGAAGAATTTTGAACATGATAGTGAATCATTCCCAACCTCTTTGGGTTTTAAAATGCATAATGTGAATCAACATTTGTCTTATCTTTGAGATCATATTTCATTTCAATCGAAGAAGTATATGTTCACTAATAATCAGGGGAAAGCAAATCAAAATGACAGTGAGATACTACTCACACCTGTCAGAATGGCTATCATGGAAAAGACAGCACATACCAAGTGCTGGCAAGGATGTGGAGAAAAGGGAATCTTTGTGCACTATTAGCAGGAATATAAATTAATACAGTTGCTATGGAAAACAGTATGGAAGTCCTTCAGGAAAAAAAAAAAGAACTGCCATGAGATCAATAATTCCACTTCTGGGTATTTACCTGAAATAAACATAAACACTAATTCACGAAGATATTGGCACCTCTATGCTCACTGCAGCATATTCACAATAGGCAAGCAGTGGAGGCAGCCTAAGTAGGCGCCAAAGATGAACTGATGAATTTTGCGTGTGCTCAGTTGCTCAGTCATGTCCAGTTCTTTGCAACCCCACGGAATGTAGCCCGCCAGTCTCCTCTGTCCATGGAATTTTCTAAGCAAGGATACTGGAGTGGTTTGCCATTTCCTTCTCCAGAGTATCTTCTTAACCTAAGGGTCAAACCTGCATCTCTTGTGTCTCCTATATTGGCGGGCAGAGTCTTTACCGCTCTGCCACCTGGGAAGTCCAAAGAATATTACTCAGCCACAAAAGAGAGAATGAAATCTTCCTGTTTCTGATAACATGGATGGACCTAGATGGCATGCAAGACAGAGGAAGACAGATATCATATCATTCCACTTATGTGGAATCAAAAAACAAAACAAGTGGGCAAACATAACAAAAGACAGATACAGAGAAGAGCTTAGTGGTTGCCAGTTGGGAAGGGAGTTGGCAGTGGAAGAGTGGGTGAAATGGATGAATGGGATGAAAAGGTATACATTTCCAGTTATAAAACAAGTAAGCCATGAGGATCTAATATGCAGCATGGTGACTATAGTTGATAATACTGTACTGTGTGTTTGAATGGGCTTTGCTGGTGGCTCAGACAGTAAAGAACCTGCCTGCAATGAGGGAGACCTGGGTTCAATCCCTGGATTGGGAAGATCCCCTGCAGGAGGGCATGACAACCCACCCCAGTATTCTTGCCTGGAGACTCCCCATGGACAGAGGAGCCTGGTGAGTTACAGTCCATGGTGTTGCAAAGAGTCTAGGACACGACTGAGCGACTAAGCACAGTGTATTTGAAAGTTGTTAAACAGTGACTCTTAAATGTTCTTAACACAAAAAAGGAATGATAATTACATAAAGTGATGGAGGTGCTAACTAATCCTATTGTGTAAGAATTGGTAATATGTAAGTGTATCAAATCAACATTGTACACCTTAAACTTTTTTATAATGTCATATGTCAATTATATATATATATATATATATATTTTACTTTATTTTACTTTGCAATACTGTATTGGTTTTGCCATACATTGACATGAATCCACCACGGGTGTACATGCGTTCCCAAACATATGTCAATTATATTTAAATGAAGTTGGGAAAATAATTTACCTTAAAAATTCTTGTGGATTTGACATTCTATACCTTAGGATAATTAGCAGTTATTTCCATTGTTTACCAGACAGTTTCCAGGGAAATGCACTGTTTCTCTTATGCCTTAAGACAACCCATCTGCCACCCCAAAACACATACACAGACACACACACGCAGAGACTGACTTCTGCCTGAGTCCCTTGTTGTTCAGTTTGCATAGCATAGACCTGCTCCCTGGGTAAGCACTTGGCCTAAAGCACTCCTCCAAGCTGGCTTTGTCCTCTTGTTACTCTGACCATAGTAAGACTTTTCTCATCTGTCCATTAGCTCTCTTTTATAATTGTATCATCACACTTCGTTTCTTTGTATTCACGCTCTGGCCACTGATCACCATCTGTAAGAAAAGAACCTCCTTTTCCCATTATGATACAAACAGTCCGGTCCCTTTATTCTTTTTTTTTTTTTCTTTCAGCAAATACTCTTACTCCCCCTCACCCTTTTTCTCATTCTTATTGTCTATTCTTTTATCACAATTCCTTTTTGCTTGACAGCCCTCATAAAATTCACTGGGGTTAAATCCTTTGATGATGATTCCTCAAGTGCTTTCTCTATTCAAATTGTATGACATTTTTGTTTTAGGTTTGTTTTACATTTTCGCTGGATTCAAAGTCTAGTGAATTTTTCACGTTGCTTTTATGGTACTTTGTGTTTTCCCTGCCCATTTCAATTGCTTGATTATTGAACCGATCTTCTTCAGTTAAACCTTTCTAAATCTATCTGGCATGAGCTTTGGGGGAAGAGAAGTGAGCATTGCTAGATGTTAGATCATTAGAAACTGCTTGCTACTTATGGCAATTATGATAAAGTGAGAGACATATTCCACATTTAAATTTTATGCTTTCTAGGGTTTCCTAAATTCTATTTTATACAACAAAAATAAAGAGTTCTCTTAATATTATCAAGGTTTGCATTGATTTGGCTTCGTGGGGTGTTTGGTTGGTTGGTCGTTTGTTCTTCATTAATTTTAAAAGTCTGAATAATAAATCCATAGAACTGGATTTATTTTTTTAATGTGACCTAGGGCAAATTACTTCTCTGAGCCTTAATTTTCTCATCTGGAAATGGCAGATAAGATCTATTTCATGGATATTTGGAGAGGTCTAAATCAAAGGCAGTGTATGAAGCACCAGGCTTATTCTTTCGAATATGTTGTGTTCGATAATTATTAGTTTCTTTCTGTTTTCTTTTTCAATGAGATTGTTATTTGTTAATATAAAACATTTAGATTTTAAGAATGTACTTTTATTGCTAACTTCAAATTACTTTCATAGGTAGCTTTATGATTATGCCAATAATATCTTTTAAAATGACTACCTGGAGAAAAACATAGGATTTTAAAATTAATTTTGAATCTATTAGTTTTTTTTTAACACATAAGCTATCAAAGACCCAGATGTGCACCATATGAGTTGATGAAAAAGTATGTAGGAAGTTTTGATAAAAGCTTTTCTTTTTTGTCTTATCAAATCTTAAATTCAAGGTTACTCTTATACAGCTGATATATATTAAAGAGAATATATTTATTTAAATAAAAATGGTTGGTTTAAATATGGAAAAGTTGCACAGAGAATTGAAATATTTCCTCCTAGGAAATGGTAAGGTTGGAATGGTATCCTGATATTTCTAGTGCATCTCTTCAGTATGAACAGAATATCACAATTAGAGAAAAAATATTTTGGTGATTTTATGTTGTCCCAAATGTAGACTATTGTTTATCAGTAGTCTCTTTTAAAACAAATAAATAAAAACTCTACAGTATATATCCATATGAGTGCCATTGGAAGAATTGTATATCTTTAAAAATATTGGACATAAGTTTCCCTCACCTGAGGAAAAAGTTAATAAATTAGTAAAAAGAGATCAAGGGAAGGTAACATTGCAGACATTGTTAGATTCATATCTATCAGTCGTTTCCTATCTTTCTGCTAACAGAATCCTAATTTGTGTGGCTTGGCAATGAACTCCATCCCAAGTGATGAAATATGATTGTTTCAGGGAAGGCCATCTTTAGAATTTTGCCTCCTTTCCCAGATGTTCTTGAGCCAGTGGTGGCACCGTTCAGAGCGATGAGGCATAAGGGGAAGTCTTCTGGGGAGCTTTGGCAAGTTTTTCTTTCTTGTAAAAAGGCACAGAAGAGGAACATGCCCTGTTCCTCTCTTGTGAACAGAAACTTAGACCTAGAGTTTCTGCAGTCAGCTTCCAAGCATAAGGGGAAGAATCAAGACACCAAGGATGCTAGAACAAAAAATTAAAATTATCGAATCACTTGTAACATGTTTAAGCTGCTAAACCAACCCTGAAAATAAGCATTTTCAGATATTTTTAAGGGACAATAAATGTCCATATGTTGATTAACTGTGCTATTGCTTAGAAGTTCCTCAAGAAATTTCTCAACAACTTGAGAGTCCCAGAGCCCTTTCTCCTTCTTGAGGGCCCTGGACCCCTTCCTTCTTAAGGAATTACTAAATAAATAAAGTCTTTGTTTTTGTTTGGAGGTTTGTTACTATAACTGTTGCTGTTACTGGTGTTTGTTTTGCTTTATTTTTTACAATGTACTGTAAGCACAACTGACTGAAAAATTCAGGTAGCTCTGACAGCTAAAAATTGGAAGGAACCCAAATAGTCATCAACAAGTGCGTGAGTAAGAAATTGTAGTATATCGCTTCAATAAAATACCACTCATCTAGGAAAGGAAATGAACTATTGACACATACTGCATGGATTAACCTCAAAATCATTTTTCTAGTGAAAGAAATGAGACACAAAGAGCTATATGAGTCAGTTCATATGACCTTCTAGAACAAGAAACACTAACCTAATTAACCTCTTACCTGTTTAAGCATGAAGAAATAGGTATAACTGTGTTTAATAAAGGAATGAGTTTTGGTGTTTTTTTTTTCTTAAATACTGTCCAAGAACATAAACAAATAGACTATTCCCGTGCTGTGATTTTATTACAATCCATTGTCTTCCCTTTTAATTCTTGGCTTTCTCTGTTGGTTCTATACATTTACTTTTTAAAAACTTTTTGTTTTGAAACAATTATATAGTTACAGGAAGATTTTAATATATTACAAAGAGGTTCTGTGTACTCTTCACCCAATTCCCTGCAAAGGTTACAATCTTATATAACTATTGCCATTGTTGTTGTTGTTTAGCGGCTAAATTCTGTCTGACTCTTTTGCCACCCCGTGGAATGTCTGTCCATGGGATTTCCCAGGAAAGAATAGTGGAGTGGGTTGCAATTTCCTTCTCTAGAGGATCTTCCTGATCCAAGGATTGAACCTGCATCTCCTGCACTGGCAGGCAGACTCTTTACCAGTAAGCCACCAGGTACAGTTTAACATTAAAATCAGGAAACTGACATTGGTGCAGTGCTTGTGTATAGTTCTATGACATTTTGTCACATATGTATTTCTGTAACCACAAAGCAACCAAGATACAGAATTATTCCACCACAGTGGTCTCTCATGCTACCCCTTTATAGTCACCACCGCTCCCCTCACACCATAGTCCCTTACCCCTGTAAACTACTTATCTGCTTCCCATTTCTATAATCTGGTATTCTGAGAGTGTTACAAAACAGAATAATACACTATGTGACCTTTTGAGATTGACTTTTTTCACTCAGCAAAATGTCCTTGATCAATCCAAGTTATTGTGTGTATCAATAGTTCTGCCTCTTTATTCCATGTATTCCGTGGTATCGACATAACAGTTTCTAGTAGTGATGGATATTTTGGTTGCTTCAAGTTTGGAGATATTACACATAAAACTGCTGTAAATATTCTTGAACAGGTTTTTGGTGGACCTATATTTTCTACAGTTTCTAATCATTCTAGTAGTGATGGATATTTTGGTTGCTTCAAGTTTGGAGATATTACACATAAAACTGCTGTAAATATTCTTGAACAGGTTTTTGGTGGACCTATATTTTCATTTCTCTGGGATAAATGCCCAGTAGTGTAATTGCTGGATTCTGTGACAAGTTTGTGTTTACTTTTTTAAGAAACTGTTTACTAGGGTGGAATTTTGCATTTTTACCAGCAATGTATGTGAAATCCAGTTTCTTCACAGCCTTGGCAGCATTTGACATTGCCACTATTTAAATATATATATATATATATATAAAATCAGTCCTAATAGGTATGTAATAGCTAGTGATGTTAAACATCATTTCATGTGACTATTTGTTATTTGTATATCCTCTCTGATAAATTGTCTCCTCCTGTCTTTTGTCGGTTTTCTAACTGAATTTTTCCTTGATCACTTCTTTTCTTTTTTCTCCTTCTTTCCTTTTCTTCTTTCTTTTCTTTCTTCCTTCAAGTTTTGAGTATAGTTTATATGCTCTAGATACAAATCTCTTTTCAGATTTGTGTTGCCAATACTTCCTCCCAGTTTATAGCTTGTCTTTGCATGCCTCTCTAATAGTTTTTTGAAGAACAAAGGTTTTCTTTGTTTTGAAGTAGTCTAATGTACATATTTATTTTTAGTGTAATAAGCTATAATTTGGGTTTATGTGGATGCTTCTGTCTAAGAAATAGCTCTCTTCCATCTTTCTAGTTATTCTTCAAATGTCTACCTAGAAAATAGATATATTTTTATACCTGTCTCCTCGAGTAATGAAAATAAAAACAAAAATAGACACATGGGCCCTAATTATATGTAAAAGCTTTTGCATAGCAAAGGAAGCTATAAACAAAACCAAAAGATAATCTGCAAAATGGGAAAAGAAAGTATTTGCAATTAATGGAACATACAAAGGCTTAAGCTCCCATGCAGCTCAATATTAAAAAAAGAAGAAGAAGAACAACCCAATCAAAAAATGGGCAGAAAGCCTAAATAGATATTTCTCCAAATAAGACATACAAATGGCCAACAAACTCATGAAAAGATACTCAATATCCCTAATTATTAGAGAAATGCAAGTAAAAACTACAAAGAAGTTCCACCTCACCTGTGTCAGAAGGGCCATCATCAAAATGATTACAAATACTAAATGTTGGAGAGGATGTGGAGAAAAGGGAACTTTCCTGTACTGTTGGTGTGGATGTAGATTGGTACAACCACTATGGAAAACAGTATAGAGATTCTTTAAGAAACTAAAGATAGAGGTGCCTTATGATCCAACAATCTCATTCCTGGGTATATATTTGGATAAAACCATAATTTGAAAAGATACATACACCACATTATTCGTTACAACACTATTTACCATAGCCAAGACATGGAAGCAATCTAAATGTCCATCAACAGATGAATGGATAGATGTGGTCCATATATGCAGTGGAATATTACTCAGCCATAAAAAAGAATGAAATAATGCCATTTGCAGCAAGATGAATGGACTCAGAAATTATTATACTAAGTGAAGTAAGCCAGACAAAGACAAATATCCTATGCTATTGCTTATATGTGGAATCAAAAAAAGAAAGAATGATACAAATGAACTCATATGCAAGACAAAAATAGACCAACAGACATAGAAAACAGACTTGTGATTACTAAAGGTGAAAGGGGGAAGGGATAAATTAGGCATCTGGTATGAATACATACATAGTGCTATGTATAAAATGACAACCAGCAAGGACCTACTGTATAGCACAGGTAGCTATACTCAATATTTTTTAGTAACCTGTAAAGGAAAATAATCTGAAAAATAATAGATAGATATGTATAACTGAATCTCTTTGCTGTACACCTGAAATTAACTATAATAAAATAAAAAAGAAAGGAAAACAGTTTTTCTAAACTATCTAAAGAAAGGTCAATCTAATAAGTAACCAAGTTACTTTAAATAAGTATTGCTAAAGTTAGCTTTGTTTCATTTAAACATCAAAAATTAAACATCTATAAATTTATTATCTTTCATGAAAGTGAGAAATCTACCAAAACCAGAATCAATAATCAAAAACTGAAAATAGAATTTTTTACTCTAGAAAATGTCAGAATACACAGAAGAAAACTGAAAATGTATTAGTGATATACTTTCATTATGTGATTTTAAAAATTCAAACATACAATTAACTGATTAATACTTTCCAGTGAATTTTTATCCTAATTATATATTAATCACAAATCTCTTTAATTGAGGTGAACCATTTTTCATGGTGATTTCTTTTTGTTTCTATCATTATTCAAAAACCAATATACAAGGTTCAATATGTTCAATCATCGTTTTATTTACATTTTTTTTCAACTTGTATTTTAGAAATCCAAGTCTACATATTCATTTCTCATACCCAGGGAAGGTTGGTTCCAGGATCCAGCAGATACAAAAAATCCACGGATGCTCAAGTCACTTATATAAGCTAGTATAGTACAGTCAGCACACCATGTCTGCGAGTTGGGAGAGCTAATCATATTTGACAAAATAATAGTGTTACCTAGTCTCTTTAATAGTTATGAATGTTAAAGACAGGATTTGTTTAAAACACTTTTAACTGAGGCTGCCACACCAAATCTCCACTCAGATCATACTGCTTACAAGCCCCTTAGGTTTCATCTTATGTTTAGCATCAAAGTTATCTGTGATAACCTGGTTGTTTTGTATATCTGTCTTAAGATGAATTGCTCTTGCCAATGAGTGTTTTAGGAAAAGCTCTGCTTTACAATGAGCAAGATAAGGAAACTTATAAGCACCCACTGCAAAAGCCCATGTGTCTGCAGTCCAGAATGTTTTCCAAGAAGCACTTCTTCTTGAGCACTTCTTCTGCCATGGGAAAGAACTGGACTGGTAGGCCTCTTTCAACAAATGTGCTCAGCACGGGTTTTCTCTTCCAGCTGAGTCTTGACATTAGAGGCATTTTTGATGATTCCTCATCAAAGATGAGGCATCAAATCCTTGACACCTTGAACTTGATTATGGTAGGATTAAAGACTGCCCTCAAACAATCGATGTGAAGTTAAGGATGGTTGGTAAGCAAGGCAACCATAGTATACATCCTATGCTATATTCAAAGCGAACAGTGAGGAAGCAAGATCACCTAAGGGAAGTCTCACCTCACACTTTATTCTAGAAGGATGAAGTGTTTCCTCCAAGATAAACCTCTAGAAAGAAGTCAACATTTAGGAAACTGACAAGTGGGAGTCTTGGTTTGCCTGCGGAAAACAGAAACCATACTAACTTCTAAGGAATAAGTATGTTCAGCTTCAGTTTAGGCTACAAATGTCCAGAGGTAAATTGCTCAACATGTAATCAAGAAATGCACTGAAGACTTTTATTCACTGAAATGCAAGAATTTTTGGAAAGAGCTTGGGTAGCCAGTCACCTGTGGACTCTATTTCCTGACTACTCTTAATATAAAGTCTTTAAGAAATATCACTTCATTACAAAAATGCAAACCCAAATTCCTTCCTTGGGAAGAATCTTGGATTAGGTGACCTCTAAGCCCTCATCTAACCTAAAGATTCTGATTCTAAGACGTTAATATTGACAGACAAACGATGTAGACTCAATAAATATTTGCTCAAATAAACTGAACTGAGTTGAATTCAGGAAGTAAAAGGGTCTATATTTTATGACCACAGTTTATCTAATTCTCATAGTCAAGCAGCTGTATTAACTTCCTTTCCTTTGAAAGTCTTACATTTGCTCACCACATTTCCCTGCTAAAATCTGTGAGGTAGAGCTCATCTTACTAACCATATTTTAGAGGTCAAATTGCCTTTAGTGGTTCATTTCAGTGTCTTTTCCTCAGTATTGTCGTGTCCCAACATAGAGTTTTCATATCTCTTATCTGAAAATAAATTACCTCGCCTTGATTGCATATAGGATCATAGAATAATGAGCATGGATTTTGCTTAACAGATACTCGATTTTTTTCTAGCAAAGCACCTTTATGATTTATGATCCTTAATGACCTAGTTATTTGAAAAAAAAATGGTATCAATGAGTTTTCTTCAATTGGTTAAAATATCATACATTTCTTTCACCAGTTCAGACATCTTTGTCTTTGATCTTGATTCACAGAATTTAGTGAGGAGGTGGAAAGGAGAATTGTTATAGAAGATGAATCAACAACATGATGGACAAAGGATCATAGAAGTAATGAAAAGATTTTTTAACTTCAAAAAATAAGTCAAAAATGTGAGAATCTTTGGATAAGGAAATGAAATCTTGCTTTAGCAGAAAATTGTCTAACACTTATGACATATATGTATGGGAGGGACTATGTATATTTATAATCTTTATGATCATGAACAGAATTATAAAATTCTATATAATATTTTCCTAGAGTAAATGCAACAATATACTTGTTATTTGTAGTTACTATCAAAATAAATAATTTGTAAACCCACACTGCATACATCTATGACATGAACACTATTTTTTGTTGCATATTCTGATAATATTTAAATCAACAAGACAATCTAGATATAATCAAAAATGGATTATATAAAACATATTCTACAAATCTAGAAATGACTTTTATGGTTTTCCATGTCTTAAGAAACTTTTTAAAAAATTAATTGAGCATAAAATTGTAATTTGAGGTTTTTATAATATGAATAATATGTAATATGTTACGATCATTAACAGATTAGGCAATCCATTTGTTTTAGCATGTTTATTGTAATTTGATAAAAACATACTTATTGACTTGCTAGTTTTTGCTAAACTAATTTAAAACTTGCATTGACCTTCTCTACTCAACTACTGTAACTGTGCTATAACCTAATTAGGAAAACCTCAAGAGACAATCATTTCTTATGATTAAATATGAAGTAAGAATCTAGTCTTTCTTTATCAGTTCAGCTTGTTTTTATACATTTACCTGGAATAAGACTGAAAATACTTTAACAGTTATCCTGTTCACTATAATCAAAGTTAAAAGGTCTTTTACCTATGTGATTTTTTTGATTGGCACATACAGATGTCCTTCAACATCTGAAGGGGATAGATTTTAGGACCCCTTGCACAAACCAAAATTCAAGGATGCTCAAATCCCTTATATAAAATGCTCAAAGTCCATTATATATACAGTCCCATATATAATCTATGTACATCCTCTAGTATATTTTAAATCATATCCATATCACTTAATACAATGTAAATGCCATGTTAATAGTTGCAATGCAGTATAAATAGTAAATAGTTAAGATGGAAATTTAAATTTTGCTTTCTGAAACTTTCTGGAATTTTTGTTTTCAAATATTTTCAGTTCACAGTTGGTTGAATCTGAGGATGTGGAACCCAAGGTTTCTTATGAAGGCCAACTGTATAGAAAGGTAATAAATTAAAATAGATTACATTGTAAGTTGTATAAAACTTGGAATGTGGTTTTCTCAGAAACAATGTTATGAATGGTATTCATATACCCTGCTAATTCATGAAAGTACTTATCATATATGGATTATGCAATTTATTTGTATTAACAAAATGTAAAATACCACTCTCTCTATTTCTCTATTCAGTAAAGTACAAAGGAAAATAGAAATGTAATTTTATATTTATGTATTTATATTTGAGCTTGTTTTCTTAGAGAATATTGATTGGGGGAACTAAATTTGTGGCAATTCTTAAAAAACACATTAGGGCATTATCATTTCAAGTATAATTTTTAAAATGATTATTCAATAAGTTGTTTTTGCCAATTATAAGGTAATAAATCTTCATTACAGAGGATTTGAAAACAAAAATAGAAAGGAAAAAAAAATCACCTGAAATTCTAATATGTAAATGCAACCTTTCTTATCTTGTTTATGTTAGCTATCTATTGCTATGTAACAAATGACGCAACCCCGCAAAAGGAAAACAAAAAACAAAAAACATAACAGTTTTACGTCAGCAAACATTTTTTAGCTCATAGTTTTTTAAGGTCAGGGATTCAGGGGTGGTTTAATGGAGTGGTTCTTGCTCGGATTCGTTCATGAGGTTATAATCAAGTTATTGGCCACTGTTGTACTCTTTTCAAGAAGTTCTAATGGGGAAAGAAGAATTTGCTTCCATGTTCACTCTCGTGGTTCTTGGCAGGCCTCAGTTCATCCCTGGCTGTTGGCTGAAGACAGCATTTGTTCACCATATAGGCCTCTCCACAGGGCTGCTGGCAACATGGCAGCTTGCCTGAGCAAGTGACCTGAGGGATAGATCCAGAGCTCTGGACGGAAGTCACACAGTGTTTTATAACGCAAGCTCAACAGTGACATACCATCAGTTCAGTTCAGTTCAGTCGCTCAGTCGTGTCCGACTCTTTGCGACCCCATGAACTGCAGCGCGCCAGGCCTCCCTGTCCATCACCATCTCCCGGAGTTCACTCAAACTCACGTCCATCGAGTCTGTGATGCCATCCAGCCATCTCATCCTCAGTCGTCCCCTTCTCCTCCTGCCCCCAATCCCTCCCAGCATCAGAGGCTTTTCCAATGAGTCAACTCTTCCCGTGAGGTGGCCGAAGTACTGGAGTTTCAGCTTCAGCATCATTCCTTCCAAAGAACACCCAGGGCTGATCTCCTTTAGAATGGACTGGTTGGATCTCTTTGCATTCCAAAGGGCTCTCAAGAGTCTTCTCCAACACCACAGCTCAAAAGCATCAATTCTTCAGTGCTCAGCTTTCTTCAAAGTCCAACTCTCACATCCATACATGACCACTGGAAAAACCATAGCCTTGACTAGACGGACCTTTGTTGGCAAACGTCTCTGCTCACTGGTACTCAAAAGATGGAGCCTGAAACAGTGTGGGAGGGGATTGCACAGGAGTGTGACTGTCAGAAGGTTAGGGATCACTGTGGGCCAGCTTAAAGAGTAACATGAAAATGATGTTTGTTTCTGGTCTGCTTTTTATATTTGTATGTACTATTGTTCCACCGAATAACATAGCTAAAATATTATATGTGTTATTAAAACATCTCATAATATTGTTTTAGTGGTTACACTACATTACATATTGTTGACTTTTTGTGTTGTTTCCAAATATGTACTATTGTAAATAATTTTATGATAAACAGCTTTTGCCTAAAGCTTTTCCATCTGTATTTCAGATCATTTCTTTTGGATTGCAATCTAGCTATGGGACTAGTTTAAAAAGCCTCAACACAAGTTGCCAAATTTCTTTCCAATTGGATTGTGTCAATTTAACCCACAGAGGGTTATGACAGTGTCTGTCTCACTACTTCTTTATATGGGGACTTTTCAAGGTTTTAGGAGCTAATAATACTAGCTTGTAGGTTTTTGTGTTGTTGTTTTTCATGTTAGTTTCTCTGTTCCTTGACTTCTTATATCACTGCTGCTGCTGCTGCTGCTAAGTTGCTTCAGTCGTGTCCAGCTCGGTGCGACCCTAGAGATGGCAGCCCACCAGGCTCCCCTGTCCCTGGGATTCTCCAGGCAAGAACATTGGAGTGGGTTGCCATTTCCTTCTCCAATCATGAAAGTGAGAAGTGAAGTTGAAGTCGCTCAGTCATGTCCAACTCCTAGTGACCCCATGGACTGCAGCCTACCAGGCTCCTCCGTCCATGGAATTTTCCAGGCAAGAGTACTGGAGTGGGGTGCCATTGCCTTCTCCTCTTATATCACTAGCTCTGCTTTTAAGCATGTTACCATGTATGTATGTTTATGTATATGTATGTGTGTATATGTATGTGTATCTCTTGGAAGAGAGAGAGAGAGAGAGAGAAATAAGGAAAGAATTAGTGAGTAATGTTTTCCTGAGTTAAAATGAAAAAGAATTACACGTGTGTGGGGGAAGGGAAGAATTTAGAGAGGAGGTAATATATAACTAAGAAAGTATTGCCTAGTACTATATTTAATGAGGTGAGAGTGGTGTTTTTGTTTTATTTTTTTTAAGAAGGGTATAAGGAAACCAGTATGCACCTTGATGAGGCAGAAAAAGGTAATTGATGGGGGAGAAAGATTGGGGAATGCAATTTCCTATGACTATCCCCAGGGAACCATATTGGCCCAGGATAAGGTACTTTCCTCCTCATTTGAGTTAGAGGCTGATGAGAGAGGTAAACATGTGAATTCTTTCTAAACTCCAAATATTGATGTTCTTTTATTTTCTTTTCAGTTCTTTACTTTCTTCTGCTTTTTTAAAAAAAATTCAGTTCCTATTTATTATAAAACTCTTTTCCTGGAGTGAAATCATGACAAATTAGAGGTAATCTTTCATAAAAGTACATTTTATACTGGAGTACTATAAAATAATTCAAGGGACTGCCTGGTATCTCTTGCCAACTGTTAAATCCTCCACTGTCTTTGATATAATCATGTTTTTACCACAAGTTTGCAACTTTATCCAAAAATTATAAGTTTTCTGAAGCTGCTGTTTGATTATAAATTTTTTACTGAAAGGTACATTTATTTCTAAAGTGTTCATCACAAATGAAAAATAGCCTTAAGAAGTATTTTCCCTGGTTTCATTGTATCATGCATATACCTCTATTTTATGCTATATTGAAATTTATGTTTTATTGAGATAAACTTTTATATATCTTATTCTCCTATTAGAATGTATGCTCTGGGCACAGACCTAGTCTTATATATCTTTAGATCTCAGAATACCTACCACAGCGATTAATATGTAAATATTTGTTAAGCCATTAAACAGTGCAGTTGAAAATTTAAATGCCAGGTTGAATATACTTTTATATCTGTCTGGTAAGTTCTTTCATAAAAAAATAATGAAAATCTTTGGTTATTACTATTTTAGCCAAATGATTGGTAGCAAAGTAGACTTCATTTTTTCCTGAAAAATATATCTGACAGAGTCTGACAGAATATAATATCTAAAATATATTTGTCTGGGGCATTCATTCTTTCATTCATTCCAAAAAAACATTATTAACTACTTGCCAGACATATTTGCTATATCAGACTATTAGAATTTAAATTCCATTAGCTATGGAGAAGCTTGGCATAATTCTAAGTGACATGTGTTTTAGGTATGTTTTAGAAAACATTGAGGAGGATGGATTGAAGTAAAGAACAACTGAAAGCAGGGAGGTGATTAGAAAGTTATCAAGAATGACCAGGCAGGAAATGAGGATGGATGAAAGAGGATAGTGGGAAATTAAATAGGTAACAATGAACAAAACCTAACATTGCTTGGATATAAGAAGATGGAGAAGGTGACATCTTCTGGCTTTGGGAACTGGGTGGATTAAGTTATCATTAACTATTTATCAGATGGTATACGGAGTAGCTGGCCAAGGAGAAAAGAGGGCAAATTTGTAGTTTTTCCCAATTCAAATAGTGCTATCAATTAAGCAATTGAATAAACAAATCCAGAGCTTAGAAGAGAAATATCTATGGGGGATTTTGGAAATAGAAATTGTAAGAGTTGTGACAAAGATTACTGCAGAGGGAGCAAAAAGTAGGAGAAAAAGGAGGGGGAGATATAAAAGGAGAATCTAGAGGGGAAAGAGAAGACGGCAAAGGACTGAATTTTTATATCATTTATGACAACCACTTCAATACATTGTTTGGGTAAACTACAATGGTTATTGAAGCCATATAGTTATTAATATTAAGGGCTTCTCTGGTGGTTCTGTGGTAAAGAATCTACCTGCCAAGGCAAGCCCTGGGTTGGGAAGATTCCTGGAGATGGAAACAGCAACCTACCCAGTATTCTTGCCTGGGAAATTCCATGGACAGAAGGGCTTGTGGCAGGCAGTACATTGGGCTGCAAAAGAGTGGGACATGACTAAGTGACTAAACAATAACAACATAGTCATTAAACTAAATAAAAATCTACACTGATGCAGGATTTTGATATTGTTCTTTTTGCTCATAGCTTTAAAAATCAAGGGTATATTTTGTCTCATACCCTTTATTTCTTGAGAGTGTAGTGAAAGCCCCCCCTAGTAGTTCCTACCTTGCCCCATGGCCCAGGAGTTCCTGAAGATTATTAACCCTGAAAAACATTATAAACTGTGGTTTATGTTAGCACCTCTTACCATCAGTTTTTCTGTGATGAACTCTTGGAATCAACAGTGAAGAACCTCTTTACACGGTTGAAGAAGTCTTATAGACTCTAGTTGACTCTTAGAGAAACAAATCATCAGACTTTTTTTCTCCTGTGTATTACAGTGGATGTGACATGATAGCTAACCATCTGTAATACTCTACTGATATCCAAAGAAAGGTATCATTGAGCCATATCAGTTTTGATGGTATGAAAGACACTTGAAAAGCTGAGGGTGTGTGGCAAAAAATGTCTTCTGTGGAATAAGAAAGGAGGGTCATTGTATGCTTAGAAACATGAAACAGTTTAATAATAAGCATTTTATTAACTAGATTTATCTTTCTCTCATCTCTGAAACCTTTGCTATATGATTTTTAAAATGAAGGGACTGGGCTAGAATATCCTGAAGTTTCCTTCAGCTCTAAAATTCCACAGTAACTAAGAGACATACAAACTCTAAGAATAATTTAATTGTAGAAATATCAACCAGCAAAGGGCTCTTGCACGAGGTAGTTCAACATATTTGAATCAGTGTGGCAGGAAAATATATATGGATTGGGCAAATATCAGGAATTGGGCAAATTAACTAATGCTTACTCTTGTAGAGACAGAATACATCTCAGAAAAATCTGGGTTCTATTAAGTATATGAAAATGTTGATTTTTGTGAGTCAAATATAAACAATTTAGTATGATTCAGCTTCCTATTACTATTTCTAGTGATTGTTTTACCAATATAAATTGTTTCATTAAAAAAATATTTTCTGGAAAATAAAATTTGATAACCGGGGTCCTAACATGGAAAGGGATGCAACAGTGTAAATACTGAGATACTTGGAGATCCTTTAAAAAATAGATATGATATACATATGTGCCACTGGAGTGTTGTGGGGAGAAGAGTTTCCATTGTTTAATGGAATCTTTTGAGTCAGCACAGGAATTCTTTATCTAGGAATTGTCCACTTTCTGTATTCATTTGGATAAAGGCTTCCTTGGTGAGATTCTAGCCCAGAGCAATTGATCTTTGTCTCCACAGGGAGGTCAACCAGAACTGGAACCTGATTGCCTTTCAGTTTCTAAAGACACTCACAGTCAACTACTTAGCAGAGATATGCTGTATTTACATGTTTCAAGATTAGATACAGTACCAGACAGAGGTGAGAGTCTATTATTCACTCCAGGACAAGGGTGGACTCTGCAGTTTAAGCTCTATTTTTCCTATCAATAGCCTATTAGAAACAAGAAACTTGGGAGAGGTGATGAAAATCTGCAGTCCCGGTGGATGATTTGATAAAGCTTTTTCTGGAGGTTGGCAGATGAAGGGTTTTAGTTTTGGCTTTTGCTTGTTTTTCTGAAGATGAGATGACTGGAGAACTCAGGTAGAAGCAAGAACTTAAGAACACACGTGTGTTCATTCAGGATCCACGTAATTTCAGGATATGTATTATAAAAATACAAATGAAAATTATAGCCTGTGATTTTAAAAAAGTTAGGAAAGCTCATTAAGATTTATTATAGGTCCCAAATTTTGTAGTCCCAAAGCTTAACGACAGATGGTGGTGTAACTCCACCAATTTTGCAACCTCTACATTCAATTTAATGTTGTAACATAGATTACCCTTGATTTGACTTCGGTGAAACTAGAATGTTCTCTTTTTCCTAAAATGTGTCTGGGAGCAGATTGAGTATAGGAGAGTGTCTAAAAGGAGTCTGTTTATTTGCTCATCTTCTGAAAACTGTAATGGATGTGAAAAATAGGAACCTGATAGTGCCCGATTTTCTATGGGAAAATAAAAATGTTTTACTTTGCATTTAAAGAAGACTTTTGTTACAATCTATTTGAAGTGAGTAATACATCTTTGAAGATGGTATTTCTAACAGAAAAAAAAAAAATTTTAAAAACCCTGCCCCTTACCGTCTCTGCCAGCGATCTCTACGTCAATTACATTTTTAGGTATTAGTCACAATTATACCAATTAAACGACTCTGAAGAAGAAAAATGTAATTGTTGTTAAACTGAAGCTTTTGGAAATAACAGACCCGATTGTGTGGATAATTATATTTTTTATAACAAATAATAACTAAATTCCAAACAGTTTACTCGGAGAAGCATTCACCAACGTTTCTAATACTTGTCACTCGAGTAAGTTGTTTTCTTTCATCCTGGCTTCAGTCAGTCACATTTGGGATGGTTTATTTCAGTCAAGATGCGCTGGCAGGGACCATTTCGAACGAATTTATCATTCGCCTTTACCGTAATAGAGCAGTGTCTCGGAATTTGTTGATTTGCGGTTCCATCGTAAAATAAACTTGAAATCAAATACATTTTCGTGAGAGAACTTCGAGGGCCACTTGGTGAAACTCTTCAATTACCCAGTAGCTCCGTTTAACTTTCCCCTGGAATCTCTTTAAATGACTTTTGCAGACCCACGTGCTGCAAAGGACACTTGAGCTGTGGCTGCGACCCTGCGCAGCGACTACAGGGACAGAGTTTGGCCTCCCCCCTCTCTCTGATATGCAGAGTTTCGTTTCAAGGCTGCCGTGATCCAGTGGGGTGACCAGTGACTTGTGCAAAAGAAAACTATTCGTTCGCTGTTTGCCCTTTCTGCGTTTCCCTAAGCTGCGGAAACCCGGTTTTCCTATTATTATACTCCAACTTTTTTGGAGTGTGTTAGCACAGAGCGCTAAACCCCAGCCGGCTCCAGCAGCAGCGAGGCGAACAAAGCCTGCAGTGTTTGGGGCCATGTCCGGGCGGGGGAGATGGGCGAGGGAAAGGAATTGCAAATAAATATATTTTATGACCACCCATCAACAAACTACGTGCCACCATGGCGGCCCCTGGTAGCCGGGCTGGGTCTGCTGTGTGGACGCGGGAGCAAGCTGGGAGGGAGGCTACAGGAGAGGGGGAGCGAGCCGTAAGCCCCGAGCCTGAACTTTCACCTCTCGAACCCCGGCCCAGCCCATTGGCTGCGGGCGAGGGGTCCGCAGAAGGCAGGGTTCCAGGCAGAATCTGCGGTCTCAACTCCCCGGGCGACTTCTCTGCGTGAAGAGTGTGTGGCCCAGGAATGACAGCAGGCGAAGAGGACACAGATAAAGGGGGCGAAGTTAAACAGGGCGCCCACGGGGGCTGCAGGCTCAGCTCCGCTTAGCAAGATCGCAAGCAGAGCACTCGGCCAGTCGAGAAAGATTTGTTCCTCCAACTCAGATATCCATTTGCACCTCTTGGCGCCTGGCTGTTTGTACTCACAGGAAAGAAACGTCAGTGACTGAATTTCACCAAAACGTGTCTTTGTGTACAGAGTGAAAGGCTAACTAAATCCGCTCCTTTCTCAAGTCTCGAGAGCACAAACCCCTCTCTTTCCTTCTTGTTGGGAACTTGAACTTCTCTTCCAAGTTGCCCAGACTCATTTATAATAAGCCTTTCCCGTTCACTTCCTCCGTCGGACCCCTAGAGAGAAAGAAAAGTAACTGGGGTCGGTGTATACCGGGGAAGAAGGAAAAAAAAAAAAAAGGAACTGCAGACCTTCTGACTGTTTTGTTACCTTTATTCACAAACCCACTGGAAAGATACATCCTCAGATCTCCAAGGATTTCGACGCCGTTTGTTCTGGTCTTTTCCAACATGTTTTCAGGTTAATTCAGAAAATCGGCCTTTTATTTAGGGTTGCTAGTGAAGTATAAACGCAAATTACTTAACGTAAAATGATCTCCAGAAGGCGAGGTGGGATCATTTGCATCTGGCGTTTTGTAATTTAAATAATTGCTCCCTCCTTCCCGCCTCACTCCCATCTTTAAAAATTTTTATTTGCCCACTATTCAGCCTGCATTTCGAAAAAAGACAATTTAAATAATAGCGAGGACACAGTCCACAAGCAGAGCACCTGGAGTTTTGAAGCTCACAGAAAGCACCGCGATTCAAAGACCGACTCTACCTCTGCTTGCGCTCCTGGCAGGGGCCGTCTTCGCAGGACCAGCCCCGTGGCTTATTGGCTTAATTGGTTTCATTAGAAAATCTGACGGTGTGTTTATAGTTGTGGGTGCCAGGGGTGCTTCCTTCACTGCAGAACTGCAGGTTCTGGGGGGAAGAGTTATGCTAAGTGTGTGTGTGTGTGTGTGTGTGTGTGTGTGTGTCTGTGTCTGTGTATGAGTTCACGTCTGCCCTTTAGAAAAAGGGCGCGCTGCTCTTTGAGGAAAAGACTCAAAGGCAGAAGCTGGTGCTGCTCGTCCGTCTCCTCAGTCACCCCCTCCTCTCTCCTTCCACGGGGGGGTGTTGGCGGGCAAAGCCTGGGGCCAGGGTCTGTTCACCACGGCCTCTCGGCTGCAGCAATTTGGAGGAAAGTTTCAGCGCCTTTCGGAACGCCGCGCTTCGCGACTGAAGTGCGAGCAGAACGGCCGGTTCCGCCGCGGCGCGCAGAGGACGCGGCGGGGTGGAGGGTCGCGCGGCCTGCGGACAGGGGCGGGGCTGGCGGTAGCCCGCGGGAGGAACGGCCTGCCCCGAGCCGCGGTGGAATACGGGCTCCTGAACAGCCCCCCCATCCCAACTCGGGTCACGCGTCCCATCCGGGCCCGTCCCGTCCTCCCCTCGGTCCCGCGTGGGACCTGGCAGAGTCACACCCCACGGACGAGAGCGGGGACTCGGGCGCTGGAGGCTGGGCCGGCGCACTCCCCACGCCGGCGTCTCGGCTTTGAAGTGCGAGCGGCAGTTCTGGCAGTTTCTTCTTTCCTTTCATTCCGGTTACTTTGCTCCCCTCAGTCACTGACAGGCCCGTCTCGAGAGCCTCAGACCCCCAAGTCTCAGCTCGGCAACCCCTTCTTTCTAAGCTCCGCCCCGGCCGAACCGCAGCCCAGCGCCGAGCCGGTGACCAGGGCTGGGGGATCACGAGGAAGCCCGAGAACTCCCGGGTCCAAGTGAGACAGGAGCCCGACAACAATGAAGAGTGAGAAAGACCTTCGGCCTTTCCACCCCAGGCCGCAGAGGCGCACACCGCGAAAAGAAAGGCCAGTCAGCGTTTAAACGCACGCTTGGGTCTCCCTTCCTGACTCTCGAGTACTTTAATTCCTTGCCACCGAGGGCTTTGGATCCCTTCGAGGCTTCCTGCACTTCACTTGGAATTCCCTGTTTCATTTGCCAGCAGCTCCGTCTGCTGAGAGGACGTACTTTAGGGACTGCCAAGAAGCAGCAGACACAACTCGGCTTTGCCAATACAGCATAAGGTTTTGTTCTCTCCTCCCTCCCCACCCCCTTCCTCGACTCGCCGTCTGGGCCGAGCGGGAGGGGGCGGAGCAGGAGGTGGGGAGAAGGGTGGGGGTGGGGGAAGATCTGGCGCCGAACAAACAAGTTCTCCAGCGAGTTGTTTACAGAGCAGGTGGACCTGACGTCAGCCAGGAGGCTCCACTGCAAATCCGAACAATATTCTGCGCCGCGCTTCCCCCTCCCTTCAAGAAGTTGGGGGAACGCGGGGAGATAGGTGGCTGGGGTGATGGGCATCCTAGCCAGCTGGTTCCAAACCACATTGGGGATCAACAACAACAGTCAACAATAACAAGGCAAAGTAAAACAAACACAAACAAGTGGCCCAGCAGTACTTTAGAATCCTCGGAGGCGTCCCTTCCCCCACCCCGCCCCTCCGAAAAGAGGCGGCTCCGTGCGCCGTGTGTGTACAGTTTGCATTGCCAACAACACGCGCGCGCGACCGGGTGCGCGCGCCCGCCAGCGCACACTCACACACATAGACACACACACACATACAGACACACACACACACACACACACACACATACAGATCCGGGTGGGGGGAGCGGCAGCGCGAGACAGCGCGAGCCTCCGAGAAAGCGCGAGACACGCCGGCTCGTGCAGCTCTGCGGCGGCCGCTGCGCCCCGGCTCCAACCCCGCGCAGCCAGCCCGTGAGCGCCGGTCCGGGTTATTTATGCGGCGGCCGCGTCCGCCAGCTGCGGCTTCCTCCAGCCCCCCCTCTCGGGCGCGCCCCGACTCGCGGCAGCAGTTGCCGGGACTCGCGCGTGGGTGTGTTGTTTGTGGGCTTCTGCCTCGGCGCCGCGGGTGCCACCTCCCGGGACGCTGCCCAGCGTCCCCGGTCGCGGTAAGTTTCTTCACCCTCACTCTGGCGCGCGGCACCTCCGCCCCTCACGCCGTCCCCGCCACCTCTCTGCCGGGCCGGGCTTCGACTTTACTCTGCTCCGCGCTGCTGCCGGGGCGGCGACAGCAAAGTTTCGCCCCAGTCGCTGAGCTCGGCGCGGCTGGGCGAGTGTGACATGTGTCAAATTTCGGCTCGGCATCGGGGTCGCGTTCCGGACCTAACATCACCACTTGTTGTTCTTTTTCGTGTAGCTTTGTGCTGAGGGGAAGGGGGTGTCCAGAGAGGGGAGGCTGCCTTTGGCTCACGGATGATTTTTAGTTTTGTATTCGAAAATGTTGCCTTGTCCGTCAACAGACACTCCAGACCGCGGCTGGAGGAAAATGTGTGTGGAAACAGCAGATGTGTTTATTTACTTTTATTTTTATTGTGTTGTCTCTTCCTTCTTCTCCGCCCCCCACCCCCACCCCAGAGGAGGAGAAACAACAGTAAAAACATCTGGCGTTTGGAAGCACATACTTTATTGTCCAACTGCTGACCTTTATTTACTCAGTTGGGCAAGTGCACGCTTCTCGTCTCTAAGTTAGACACTTCAGCGTATATTTCACAAGTACTTCTTGGGGAATGGAGGCGGACAAGGGACACTCCTGCTTCTCCAGTGAAGAAACTCCTGGCCCCTAGTGACACTTGGGGATGATCGTGCATCTCGACTGCTGCCCCCGCTCGCGCTCTTTCCCCTGTCCACGGTTAGCAGGACCCGCTTCACCCGGGATATGTCCTGGTCTTACTTTTATTCCGCTTTGGAGAGGTCTCCCTACTCCGAGGGTGGGTTTGGGGTGAAATCGCGCCTCTGGGTTCTTCAGGGAGAGGACGAGGGATGGGCGCAGATACCTTTCGGAGAAAAGGAGGGCTTCTGGGTTAACTTTTACCTGTAAGCCCGCGGAGGCCCGGGGCGAGCGGAGGGCAGACTGACGCACTGGGTTGACTTTGACCGCGAAGAGCGAGGGGCCGGACGCCCCTTCGCGCTCGCGGCAGCGCACGTGCGGCAGCGGCGCGGGCCGGACCCACTGGGTGGCCGCGCCCGCGTGTCTCCTGCACGCCTCTCCCCGCCCCGCCGTCCAGAAGGCGCCCCGACATGAAGGCTAGCGTCTGCAGGGACCTGTCCCTTGCCGTGGGTGTTCGGGTAGGTCTAGGTAGGAAGGAAAAGTTGCCCTCCTGTCCTCAGACTCTGGGATCTCTTAGGTGAGTCTCTCAGAGCACCTGGCGCACGGGTGAACTCATTAGGAACAACGAGAGGGAAAGGCACGTGCGAGTCTGGAGCATTTGAGAGTGGAACTCGCGCGCATTTTGCGCGGGGACAGGGCGAGAGAGGCAGAAGTGGACACCACTTGGGAGGCTCCTCAGATTCCGGAATCCCCAAGGAGCTTAGACCCATCTGTGTATTTGTTTATTCAGCTTTTTAACTAACAGATTTAAACCACTTAATGGACAGCTGCTGTCTGCAGTGCTCCTATCCCTCCCGCCACACACACCCCTCCTCCCATTTTCTCTCACCACATGTTGAAATCCAGTCAGTTTCTTGATCTTGAGGATTGTTCCTCGAGTACTGTTTGCTCCCAGGTGGCCAGGCTTTCACGACGCGAGTGCTCAGAAGGGCGGGAAGGAGAAAGGGCGTGGAAGACCTGTGGGAGTGTGTTAGGTGTGTATATTTCTAGTCATCATGGATTCAGAAGTGCTGAAAGAGCCACCTCCCCAACTTGCCCAGAGCCTGCTCAGAAGAATAATTAAGTAGCAGCAGGTAAGCCAAGGTGAGAAAGTGAAGCTCTAGTGTCAAGTAGCTCAAGTGGACTTTTTCCAGCTGGAAGTATTTGGGGAGATTTACTTTTGGAAAATAAAAGTTTGCTTGGAAGGCACATCTTTGCACACTCTCCAAATTCAAATAGTTTGTTTAGGCTTCAGTGGAGACGGAAGGGGTGTGTTTAATAGCACGTCTATGCTAGAGGTCAACACTAAACAAAGATGAGCTTTGAGATATTTTCATCTTCAATTTTGCATTATGGCATACCTCAGGAAATGTTTTATGTTGTCAAAAGTCCTGTTTATCTCTTCTGTCACTGTGAGTTATGGATGGGTACATTCTCAGTGTCCTGGAATTTTAAAATGTAGTGTTTGTTTAATACTGCTAAACAATTATTTACAATTTTGACTTATTTGTGTATGCATTAATAAAGTGGGTATGGAGTTATGTACACTGTGATCACTAGGTTCGTAAAATGTCATTTTCAGCTTTAAAGCTTTTAAAGTCATTTCCTCTCTCAGTCCTTCTCCCTCTCCCCCTTTCTGCCTTCCTTCCATTTTTGTTACTAGACTAGACCCATGTTCAGTAGTTGCTTAGTTCAGTACTTCTTTAAGAAACCCACTGCTTCATTGTTATGTAAAACTAAGTGAGAGAAATGTTTAATTGTGATTAAATTACTAACTTTTAAAGAAGAGACTAGAAACCTCATGATACAGCCCTGTTGGTGACAGAAGACACTCAGTTTTACAAGAGCATCTTAAAGTTCACTTTTTAAGTACAAGAATACAAAAAATTAACGGAATAATTTTTAAATTCAGTTTAAATACGAGCACAAGAACTTTTATTTTTTATACATAGTTTATTAAATTACCATTACGCTACAATTAATACCAAAATAGAAAAAAAGGGAAATATATACAAATAACAATTACGAACTGTTTTAAGCTTCTTTCAAAATTTCTCAACTTTAGGATTCAGGGTGATGGGAATTCTAGAACTGAATATTCAAATGAAAAGAGACCTTTAATTACATTATGATGTGAATAGTTATATCTGAGTAAACTGTGTTCCAGTTTCATTTCTTTGTACTGATGGTAGTGTAGTGGGTTTGCTTGGAAAAAAAAATCCTTGTATTATTCTATAAACTTAAAATAGGGGTAAATTGTTGTATGTGACACATTATAAAATTAGGAAGAAACGTGAACATTAAAATAATGAGAAGTTACATTCCTTTTGTATAAGCAAAGACTCAGAAACACAAAACAACTCTCTTTGCATAACTATTAGAATTGTACTCTGTGAAAAGTATATTTAAATATGTGAAAATGCCTTCATGGCTTGATTGACACTCATAGAGCATATAGTAAAATATTGAACATAACCAGATAAATTTACCAGACATTTTATCTTAAGAGAACATGTGAGGGATATGGTACTTAATTACATAAAAGAGATATTATTTGTGATACATTTAAAGATTTACATGGCTTTGCCTTATCATTCTGTTGTTGACACTCTCATGTTAGATCAACTATTAGTTATAATACTGATAGAAAATGGAATGATGGAAATGGTCATGTATTTCTGTCTCTCAGTTAAGTCAGAGAGACCACTGACTTGTAAGAAGTTCTCTTGGCAAGAGTGTTGCTAAACAAAGTTGCAAATCACTGTTGAATTGCAAAATGATGTTAATTTCATTATAATTACTGAATACTAATTCATGGCACAGTTAATTTTTTCTTTAACTCTGTGATATATCATAGTACTCTTAGTGATAAATGAATGGATCTAAAATATTCTAACCAGTGCACAGATTCATTCTGCCCTTTGATAAAAGATAGTTTATTTCTTAACTTAGGCCCAATGAGATTTTAAGATTTGCATAGAGTTTTGAAAATAACCTTATTTATGTAGTCCTTAATTCGTAGAGTTCTAACAAATTTGATCAAATCCAACCCAGAAAGATTGTTGTTTACCTTCTTAAGCCTTCTGAAAAAGTAATCCAGGTGCTTGAAACTTCACTTAGACAAATTCCAGTGCTCATGGTCCACAGATAGTTTAATGAGTAATTTGAATTTTGTATGCCATAGTGAATGTCTCTTCTATTTTTGGATGATTCGAACATTTATCTCTTAACATATTCAATACTTGGACTCCAGGCATATCACTTTCAGAGTGTTGTCAGGTAAAAATAATTTAAGTTCTTTGGGCTTTTTTCCCCCATGAGGCTTAAGTCATTTTCATTGCTTTCTTATGAAGTTGTTCCAAATGTTAGCTACTTCATTTGTCTCATAACTATTTTTAAACACCTTAACTAAGCATAGTTAGGAGGGCTGCTTAAACATATCATTACTTTTTTTAAAGTCCAGAATTGGTTATTTGAAAATTCATTACTGTTGAATTATATAAATACTAATAAGTAAAATAGTCTTTCCTTGTAGGTGTTCCTATCTATTAAATGATACTTACTTCCACTTGCCTATTTACTTCTGTCTTATTATTACTTCTGATGTATTGTTATATATATTCTTTCCTTTGCACTATATTTCCATCTAGTCCCTGCCACCAATTTTCCAGACAAAATACACAAAAAAAGGAGAGTAACTTTGGTGAAATATAAAGAGATATTATAGCTAACAGGTCAGTGTTAGAATATTGAGATGCTGGAGAGAGATCCTCAGAGAAAATTTAGATTTATTATGTTTTAACACTATTAATGTTAAAATAAAAAGTAAACCTGTGATGTGGGTGACTTATTTGCAGTAATAGTTTTCATTTCAACTGTTTTTTCCTCTAAATAGATGCTTCAATGACTTGCTGTCTTATCAGTTGTGATGTTAAGTATTGGCCTAATTATTTTTAGGTGCATAATCCCAATTTTGTAATTGGAGTGACTAGGAATTTGTGTTTATTTGGACAAAATTTTGTCCAGCAGCCAAATTAAAATATGCTATAAAATCAGATATGTTTGTATCACTCCTATTTCATTTTAAAACAACTTTATGTTGTAATGATTTGTAGCTTATAGTTCACATTGAATCCTAATACTTTTTCATTTTGGTCTAGTGAACATTGTTTACTCTCTCTAAATTGACTTGTATATGATCATTTGTCCAATTTCCTTTCCATGAACAATTTGAATTCTTATATTCCCTCAATTTGTATAATTCAATACATTTTAATGTGAGATTTTATTTAAAAATCCATTTTGTCCACAAATTATCTGTGGAGTCCAAGTTCAGTTTTTTAAATTCCTTGATATTTGAAATATGTGTTCTTGGAACTATATTCTACTGATTGAATTCAACTTCCCAAACAGTTGTACACTATTTTTTTTCCCCTGGAATCCATCAAGGATCTTCAGAACATACCTTTCCATTATATTGATAAATATGTCATACTGAGCTGACATCTTCATTCCTTTCTGCTGTAGCAAATTATTTTCATTAGCAAGAGCATATAAAATTTAAATGTTGAAAAAGCACACTGCTATGAAGCAAATGAATCCCCAGGGGTTTAAAAGCTCTCAGCATTTTTAGTTTATTAATGTTCCTCAATTTCCTTTGATTTCTGTCTTAGAAGCCTTAAAATATACTTTGTGGAAGATAATGTTAGTTTAAAATTTAAGTTTTTAGTGCTGCTTCTTAAAGCTCTTTGTAACAAGTCTGAAAGATTTGTGCCATGAAACTATCATAAAAATTTTTAAAAACAGGTTAAGGACATTAAATTCCTCAAAGAAAGGATGCTACTGCAAAGAACATAGTTTCTCTGATATCCATTTTTTTCTTTTCTTTCTTCTCAACTTTTACCATGCTATTTTCTGTGAAAGTTTTCTTTTTTGCATCATTTTTGTTTTGTATCATTTTGGTACACATACAGAACTACCACTTTGCAACTTTTTCTCAATTTAAGGAAAAAATAACAAAGTTTCCTAAAGTGTATTTTAGGGGGTAAGAAAAAATTTTGTGGTAGACATATTTCAGAGAAAGTGTTTATAAAATTTCTTGCTGGCAGATAGTGAGGAGAAACTTATAGTACACTAATCCAAATATCTTAACATCTTAGCATATGCAGACTGTCATAAAATCATCTCATTTAAAAAAGAAAAAAAGATCCCCAACATCCTTAAAAAATATTCCTCACCATTACTTCACCCAAATTTATGTTCCAGGATTTGGTTGATCTATATTTGTATGCCTGTAGCTAGCTCTTCATTTCCTTTTTGTCTTCATTTTCCCCCCTTTCTCAGTAGGTCTTTTACTTTAGCTAAATTATGTCCCCCAAAATCTTGTTTTATACACCTAATTACTACCCCCTCATTACCAGTCTGATCAGGTAGACCATCAGCTACTCCCTGATTTGATGCAATAGCTACTTAATTTTCCCCCTTTTCTCCCTTCAGGTACAACAGTTTATTCTCCAAGTAGCAGTGACCTTTTGAAGATTTATCTATCTGATTATGTCATTCTTGAAAGGTATAAATCTTCCAACAACTTCTTATGTCTCTGAAAATAAAAGACAAGGACCTTACTAAAGTCCCTTTTATTTGACCCCTACTCTCTGTCTCACAGTATTTCCTATCATTTTCCGCTTACTCAGTCAACCCTAGACACTGACTTCCTTGGCATTCCTCAAAATGGGATCAGCTATTTCCCACTTCAGAGTTTTCCTCTGTCTGTCTGTAATGCTCTGCCCTCAGGTATCTTCACTAACTTCGTCTCTGCTCAAACATATCCTTATGGAAGCCTTCTCTGATTGTCGTATCTAAAATAACAAATCATCATTGCTCATACTGTCACCTTTATCATATGTTGATTTCCGCTATAACACTATCAACTGACTTTAAAAAGATTGTTTCTTTATTTATAGTCTCAATGAGAATGTGTATTCCATGGATACAAAGTTTTCTTTTGGGCACTGTTCTAATCCAGTGTTTAGAACATGCCTTGTACTTGGTAGGAACTCTAAAACTAAATGTTGATTTAAGGAATGTATGACTTTGTGGAGGTCCAGCAGGTTACTTCTGTCTGTATCATTGTTCCATTTTGTGTATATGTGTCACTGAAATTCCTTTTCACCTTACTTTTTCATCTTGCACTCATCTTATACCATATTTGGGAAACTGTTCATTACTGTATTGGCCAAGACATGACTCTCATCTTGGGTGGGTATGCTGTAAGTTCGGTTTTCTGTATCTTTTCTATTCTTGATCTGAGAATGTAACTTAACTTGAAAGTTGTGAGTAGATATTAATGCTTTTGGACAAAAAATGCACAATAGTTGAATGCTTCAATATAATAATGCTTAGGACCATTGAACTGACATATTTAATCATAGAACTCTTCATCATATCTGGAAGAAAAGCTATGATAAACCTAGACAGTGTATTAAAAAGCAGAGACATCACTTTGCTGACAAAGGTCCATATAGTCAAAGCTATGTTTTTCCAGTAGTCATGCACGAATGTGAGAGTTGGATCATAAATAAGGCTGAGGACTGAAGAGTTGATGTTTTCAAATTGTGGTGCTGTAGAAGACTCTTGAGAGTCCCTTGGACTGCAGGGAGATCAAACCAGTTAATCCTAAAGGAAGTCAACCCTGAATATTCATTGAAAGGACCGATACTGAAGCTGAGTTTCCAATACATTGGCCATGTGATACAAAAGAGACGACTTATTGGAAAAGACCCTGATGCTGAAAAGATTGAAGGTAGGAGGAGGAGGGGACAGCAGAGGACGAAATTGTTGGATGGCATCACTGACTCAATGGACATGAATTTGAGCAAACTCCAGGAGATTGTAAAGGGCAGGGAAGGCTGGTGTGCTACAGTTCATGGTGTCCCAAAGAGTTGGACACAACTGAACAACAGCCTCAACATCTTAATATGAGTAGCATAATTAGTGTATATAGATGTTTCTAATGTTTATACGATGAGTACAACATGGGCATTCAAAGTGTTTCTGGGGGTTGGTGAGGAAAGAGGGAGGGGAATGGGTTAAGTCAAAGTCTTTTCTGAAACCATATCTACATTGTTGTTGTTATTCTGTGGTATAATAAGATAGATAGTTTTACTTTTTTTGCATTGGCACACATACCATCGTTTATAACTTATCTTTTCTTTCATTCTTTCAGTATCTATCTTTAACAGAGCAGGTTAAAGATTTATGATTTGTTGGAAAGTCCATCTTTCTGAATTTAAAGTCCTATTCTTTGGTGTGTGCAGGTCACATTGGTACGTCTACAGCTGAGGGATAAATGAGTGATACAACTCTCCATATAATATACCACACGGATCCACAGATTTTATTCTCATAAACCTAATGTTCTGTAGAGTTCTCTTTCACATACTATGTACATATTTAAAATTTGTATTCGCTTGCTCGGCAGTTTTGTTCTAAATATCTTGAGAAAGGGGTATGTAATCTTCACTATTGATAATGAGAAAAGAGGCCTCTCTTTGCCTACTTCATCTCATTTCCCTGTTTCTCTTTCCTCTTTGAGACAAATTATAAGATCTTTCAGAATAATTCTGGTATCTTATTATACCATGAGTGAATGTGTGGTCCTTGAAAAACTCCGAAGAAAGACACAATGTGGCTTTATTATATTACTACCTCACTTTTTCCTTTCAAAAAACATACTAACTTATGTTTTCTGCTTTTTTTGCTGTTAAAATCCTGGTCCTTAGGTACTCCTTGCCCTCCTTGTCACCATCTGGCTATTCCAGGTCCCAATGTATTCTCTTTCCCTTGTTCCAAGCAGGAAATATTTTTTATTAAGGGCCTTCTCTGATAATGGTAATGCATATTAGAATGTGGATGAAAATGACTCCTCCTGGGAAGCATGATTATCTCAGATAGGAAAATGGCCTGCTTGGTTTACTGACCAGGGTTCCACAGTGAGTGCCAGGAGACCTGCACTCTGTTTCTTAGTCTGACTTTTAACTATTGTGCAATATTGGATGGGTCTTTCCCTTCAAAATAAAAAAGATTGGATTAGTTTTTAGGTTACTTTCACCTGAAGCCTTTTATGACATACCTAAGTCAAATTAGAAGCTGTGAACAGGTTGTCTCTTACTACAATATAAACACACAGGTAAGAATGACTGGGAGAAACAGATCATTCCTAAAATAAAGACGATTAAAACCAACAAAAAATTACCACAAATATCTTTGCTTATGAAACTCAGGGGGCTCAGTTAAAATGTATTTTTCTTCACTTGTCTTAGCCCACTTGGAATTTTCACATCACTCCCCTCCTTCCCAGTCAGCAATGGAGCCTCACCTTATTTAACCAGGATGCTGAGACAGGGAGAGAAGTGAGTGCACGTGGAGTTGGTCATGTCAGGGTTGAGAAAAATAAATAATTGCCTGGCATCCTGTTCCCTGAAGCACATACCATTAACATCTCATAAATATTCATTTCTTTACAGTTTTGCCTTGGTCCTGTGGTCATTCACGTATTTAGCTTTTGGTGGCATCAATCCAGAAATAAAATGTACAGTTGGATGAGCTGTTTGATAAGCTTTGTCTTTTTAAAATTAGAGCTCTCCTTTTTAACGGACCTTACACACACACACGCACACACATTTTTTAGAACCGACATAAAATGTTGGGCTGCCTCATGGTCCAGTCTGTGCATTGTGCTACATTAAAACACAGCTGCCAACTGTAGGGGTGCTGCATGTCTTTGCTGCAGTTTGGCTTAAAGGGATTGAGTAACACAAGGGTTTATACAGTGCACCACATAGGAAGTTTGGCCCCACATTTCTTGAAACATCTGTTTTTCTTCCCCAAAGAACTGCTGAAAAGTCTTTAGAACCTCATCTAAGTTGTTCCTTCACTGCTTTGCTGCCCCACCCCCTAGTCAAGTGATGCATGCATTTACACCAAGTGTACACGCCCTGTCAAGTGTGCCGTCCCGTGTGTAGTGTAGTATCTTTTCTCATTCTGGCTACTTTCCTTGTGAAAAATTAGCCTATATGTAGACAAATAAGGAGCCACAGATTGCGTGTCAGAAGGTAGGGGATTATGAATTGCAGTAGTTTTTAGCAGTGATGTAAGCTTGCAGATGTTCATTTTTCAGTATATTTTACCTTGTTGTATGTTGTAGAGCTAACCTTTTTGGCACCTAGGACCATTTTCATGGACAAATTTTCCACAGACCAGGGGTGGGGCAGGGGGAATGGTTTCAGAATCATTCAAGGGCATTACATTTATTGTGTCTTTTATTTCTATTGTTATTACATCAGCTCCAACTCAGATCATCAGGCACTAGATCCTGGAGGTTGGGGACCCCTGTTATAGAGACTGTATACTCCTGTGACTAAAAATAAAGATCATTTGACAGCTTTTGTGTTGTCCCAAAGAAAGTACTTTTAAATCTATATTTTTTGATCTATTTATAATATTTCTCTACTTTCAGAAAAGTATGCTTTTAGGTTGCCCTTGTATCACTTCCAGTTCTGTGCTGTTTTGTAATTTTCAGTAATTTCAAACTGTCCCTAGTCCTGCATGTCTGTTGCTGAAACTATTCGACAAGTAGAAGAAAGGCAATGTAACTTTTTATTTCTAATTGGTATTTGATTTTACGTAGCTGTTCTCTTTGATATCCCTCTAATTGTGTCCTGGAAAAATCTCATTCCCACTGGACTGAAACGATGCTAGATGCTAAAATGTGACTAAGTACTCGCTTACTCATATTATTATATTAAAGGAACATCATTATTATAAGTATTCCTTTTATTTTGAGAGACAACTTGTTTTTATGACTATAGAAGATTGAATTTTAAGGGCAAATGTACAATAATAGAGAATATATGGTAACAAGCTATGAATAAATAAACAGTAAAATATTTAATGCTTATTTTCTTATTATTGGAACTACATTTTTATGAGAGGACATTTAAAATAGAATACAAATGATTATTTTATTTTTACATGTCTACTTATGAGACAGTGAAAATGTATTTGATTATTTTTACAAACCTATTTGGCTGTACATTTGATGTTTTATTTTAAAATAAGGTATTGGCTACTATGTTGTAGAAATGATCCTGATAATTTTCTCTCAGAATTGTTACTTGTTACTTTCACTGTGATTTATTAATTTTACAAGTTATATTTTAAATGCTCATATTTACAAAGTTGTTTAAATATCAGACATAATTTTTTGTTTTGTTTTTTTCTGAAGAAAACTATCAGATGTAATCTTTTTATTTTTAATTGAACTGTAGTTGATGTATAATATTGTGTTTCAGGTGTATAGCAAGTGATTCAGTTATATATTCAGATTCTTTTCCCTTATAGTTTATTATAAAATCTTGAATATAGTTTCTTATGCTATACAGTAAATCCTTGTTTATTTTTTATATAATAATGTGTATCTGTTAACTGTATACCACTAATTTATCCCCCCCTCCCTCCTCCTTTCCCCTTTGGTACTCACAGTTTGTTTTCTCCATCTGTGTCTGTTTCTGTTTTGTAAAGAAACTCATTTGTATTATTTTTTAGATTCCACGTATAAGTGATATCATATATGATATTTATCTTTGTCTGATTTGCTTCACTTAGTAAGATAATCTGTAGATTCATTCATGTGCTACAGTGGTGGTATTTCATTCTTTTATGGCTGAGTAATATTTCATTGTGTACACGCACACACTCAGTCCCTCTCTCTCTATCTTCACTCATCTGCTGATGAACGATTAGGTTGCTTCCATGTCTTGTCTATTGTAAACAGTGCTGCTATGGACATCGGGGTGCATGTATCTTTTCAAATTCTGGTTTCCTCCAAATATATATCCAGGAATGGAATTGCTGTATCATATAGTAGTTTTTAGTTTTTTAAGGAACCTCACTACAGTTTTCCAAAGTGACTGCATCAATTTACATTTCCACCAATGCTGAAGGAGGATCCCCTTTTTTCCACATCTTCTCTAGCATTTGTTATTTGTAGACTTTTTTTTTTTTATGGCCACCTCATGTGTGGCTTGCAGGATCTCAGTTCCCGGACCAGGATTGAACCTGGGTCATACAACAGGGAAAGCCTAGACTCCTCACCACGAGGCTACCAGGAACTCTGTATTATTTGTAGACTTTTTGACTTTTATGGCCATTATGACCACTGTGAAGTGATGCCTCACTGCAGTTTTGATTTGCTTTTAACTAATTTGTGATCTTGAGCGTATTTTTATGTGCCTGTTGGCCATCTGTGTGTCTTCTTTGGAGAAATGTCTGTTTAGGTTTTCTGCCTATTTTTTTATTGCATTGTTTAGGTTTTTTGATATTGAGCTGTATGAACTATTTGTATATTTTGGAAATTAAACCCTTGTCAGTCATGTCATTTGTAAATTCCTCATAGTTCATAGATTGTCTTTTCATTTTGTTGATGGCTTCATTAGCTGTGCAAAAGCTTGTAAGTTTGATTAGGTTCCATTTTTTTCTCATTTACTTTTGCTTTTATTTCTTTTGCCTTGGGAAACTGATCTAAGAAAATATTGCTATGATTTTATTGTGCTTTATTAACAACACAAAACATATTTTAATTGATCATCTTTACAAATTTGTTTTAAACTCTACAAATTTTTCAAGTTTTAATTAAAGATAATTTATATGCAATAAAGTTCACCTCTTTCTAGTGTACCGTTCTGTATGTTTTCACAAACATATAGTTGTATACTCACTACCACAGTTAAGATGTGGAACAGTTCCATCATGCTCCAAAATTTTTTCATGTGGATTTTAGTCAACACCTCCTCTCATCTTGTAGTCTCTGGTAAACCACTGATCTATTTTCTGTCCCTAGAGTTTTGTTTTTTAAAGTGTGTTTTTTGGGGGGAGGTAACAGTCTTTTTAATTGAGTGAATTTGATATTGTAGCACTGTTTACATTTATGAAGTCCACCATGTTACAGATTGTAATGTGGTCTCTATTGTAGCCATACCTGTCACATCCCATAATTGCAGTGCAGTGTTGTTGTCTCTCTTCATTATACTGTGTAATGAACGTCTGTGGCTTATTTACTGCTCCTTTCAAGTTTGTACCCTTAAACAACATCAATCTTATCCCCCCATCCCCATCTCTTGGTAGCCACCTATTTTGCTCTCTGATTTTACAAGTTTGACTTTGTTAGATTCCACATTTACGTGTGGTATCAGACAGCACAAGCCTCTCTGATTTGTCTCAGCATAATGTGCTCAATCCATGTTGATGCAAATGGCGGGATAAGGCTTCCCCAGTGGGAAGTGGGTAAAGAACCTGCCTGCCTGTGCAGGAGACATAAGAGACTCAAGTTCAGTCTCTGGGTTGGGAGAATCCCCTGGAGGAGGGCATGGGAATCCACTCCAGTATTCTTGCCTGGAGAATCCCTTGGACAGAGAAGTGTTATATGTATGTATGCATTATATACATGTATATAATATTTCAGTCCTGTCTGACTCTTGTATAATGTATTTATACAAATTGTATAAAATACTCATGTATAATATATATGTGTATACTATATCTATATGTACATATTACATTCAGCTCTATGTTATTAATCATGCGGTATGTAACCTTCAGAGGCAGGCTTTTTTCATCTAGCTTAACACATTTGAGATTCATCAAATTGTTGTGTATATCAGTTTTGCCTTCGTGAGAATGCAGTCACTTGTTCCTATCATAATTTCTTAGGAGTTTATAAATCTCCTCTCATTTATTATTCAAGTATGTTTATTTTATAAATTATTGCATTTTATTTTGACTTATAAATTGGCTTCACTTATGAACTAGAGACTTTACTATTTGATCTTTCCTGAGAATTAATTTGGGGTCCTCTCCATAGCTGTCTACTCTCATTTCTGTTTCCACCCTTAGTCTCTCTTGTTCTCATACTTCTTTCCTTTGTTCTCATAGGTGTTTGTTGTTCTTTTCACTCCTTTTCATCTGTTTGACAAGTTGAAAGATGTACAGCCCATTCAGGTAGTTAGCTTTTAAAGAAGAAGAAGCTCATTATCAGTTGATTAATAATACCCATTCATTTATTCAGTCACTTACTCGTTTATTCATTGATTACTGGTTGCCTACAATCTGTAAATGGCAAAAGAAGTAAGAAGAATCCAAGAATTGAAACTTTGAGATAATAAATTTTTGTTCTCTCTTCCAAATCAGGTGGGAGATGGAGACAGGGTTTGTTACTCAGGGCCACTGTCAGATGGCTTATCGACTGCAGGAAATGGAAAAATAATATATTCAGAGAAGTAAATCAGAAAGTCAGGCTTCCCTTGTGACTCAGCTGGTAAAGAATCCGCTTGCAATGTGGGAGACCTGGACTCAGTTCCTGGGTTGGGAAGAGTCCCTGGAGAAAGGAATGGCTACCCACACCAGTATTCCCACATCTGCCAATGAGGAGACATAAGAGATGCATGTTCGATCCCTGGGTCAGGAAGATTCCCTGGAGATGGGCATGGCAACCCACTCCAGTATTCTGGCCTGGAGAATTCCATGGAGTGTAGTCCTTGGGATCGCAAAGGGTCGGACGCAACTGAGCGACTTTCACTTTCAAATCAAAAAGTTAGGTGGGCTGCTAAGGACAAATTGTCAGTTTGAAGAGGCCAACTAGGCTGAAATGGAACAAAAATCAGGGAGGCAAGACAGGAATGAAAATGCACAAGATGCCTGGAGAAACCCTCTGTGGGTTGCCTTTTTTTACAGGTAAGAAATGAATAATTTAAAGACATCTGTATGTGAGAGAAGCAGTCCCCATTTTCATAGTCCTGGCTAGTGGCTTTGTGAAACTTACATGAATGAATAACTAATTGTAATATTCAATAATTGACAAAATTTAATTGATAGAAAGTTCTTCCTTACATTGAATTGGAATCAATTAGCCATTATTTCTAACTCCACCTTTTGGTTTTACACAGACTATTTCACATAGATAATCTTGCAGATGTCTTAAAAATTTTTATAATCAATAAACCTTTCCTTTCTGAGGATAAAGAAGTCATATTTCTTCAGTTATCCTTCATATACACTCTGTGGATTTCTTTTGCCCTTCACAGTTCTCATTACCCTCCTCTGGATATGCTTCTCTTTGCTGAAGCTTCCCTTTAAAATGTATCCAGAGCTGAATACCATGCCATGTATATGTTCTGACCAACACAGAATGCAATGAAAATTTGTTCTCATTTTTTCTGTAACCTAATGGCAATTTTTTTTCAGTCATGTTACATTGTTACTAAAATGTTGCTTCATTTCATGTAAATTGCAAATACTATCAGTTTGAATATTGTAAAAAAATAAGATTTATATGTCTGTTACATTAGTTTCCGTATCATTTAGTGTATTCAGCATGTCAAGATTTTTTAAAATCTCGGTTCTATTATCTATGTTAACAATTGTGTCATCTATAATTTTGATTAACACTTTATACTCTACTTAATTATTTTTGAAAATATTGATCAGAGCAAGGTTAAGAATAGAGCCTTTTTTTTTAACTCAGTGAGTAGGAGCTCTTTGATTTATCATTAACCCTTTGGATGGGATTATTTACCTACTGGTATATATCTGAAATTAATCATAAGTGTCATTATAAAAATGGCTAATATTAAGCAGTAGATACTTTTCTAGGAAATTTGTGTGTGAATTAATTTATTTTTCATACTGTCTTTATGAGGATTTATACTGTTATTGCCCCATTTTACCAATGGCAAAGCTGAGTTACAGGTTGTCCAGAACTGTGAAGTATCTGAGATTTTACCTTACTTGCATGGTAACAAATTAGTCAGACACTATTTTGTGGAACTTTATAGAAGACAAAGGACTTTATTACTCCTGATACAGTGAGGAGCAGGAACCTTATGCTTGCTTTGGTTCCTTGTCCCCCAAGTTCAGGGACTTCCCTTGGAGGCCCAGATGGTCAATCAACCTGCAGTGCAGGAGACCTGGGGTTGGTGCTGGTGGTAGAGACCCTGCCTGCCAGAGCAGGAGATTAGAGACACTGGTTTGATCCCTGAATTGGAAAGATGCCCTGCAGGCGGCCATGGAAACTCACTCCAGTGTTTTTGCCTGGGGAATCAGAAAGAGGAGCCTGGCAGGCTATGATCCATAGGGTCTCAAAGATTGGACATGACTGAAGCGACTTAGCACGCATGCACCCCCAAGTCCATCAGGGGCTCCACAGAGTGCCCCAAGTCCACGTTGTACACTCCGTATCACTGTATTGCAGATGAGGAACTTCAAGTTTAGGAACCCTGATCTTTTGTAATGGGCTATAAGCAAACCTTCCCTTTGTTCAGAGGGAGGTATTATGGATATTCAAAGGCAATTTGGTATATAGACATCCATGAGAAAGATAGTCTAGAACAAAGACTGTCAGTGCCTCTGCTCACAAAACATGCAGAAACTTGACTGATCTATATTTGCCTCTTAATCTAAGAATTTCCCCGAAAGTTACATAGGAAGTGGACTTAATAGTTGGCCATGAAAGACTTACTCCATACTTTCTTGGTCCAGGCATGGTACAGCCAATGCCTTTCTCTGATCCACTCATCTAATAACGTGTGAGACAAGGAAACAAGGTTTAGTATGACTTATTTTTAACAAATCCATGGCAGGCTTTTTTTTTTTTAAATGTAAGTGCTCACAAACCATCTGTTTAGTAACCTGTTGTAGAATTTTGTTGGGGAATAATGTCAAGATCACTGATCTTCGTTTCCTAGAATCCTTTTACCTTCAAAAAATAAAATAACATTTGTCCCCTCTTATGTGTTACATCTGCTCTTGTTGTTTGTAACTCTTTCAAGGTTATCAAGTGTAGTTTCGTGATAACATATACAAGCTACTTTTTAAAGACGCCTTAAAATTTTAACCTAGTATTTCTGCATACCTGAACTTATTTAAAGTGACTTATGGCCCTCTTTTTAATTCCTGAGCTTTTATTTTCTCATTAATTATATTTGATTTTACATTTTAGTATAACTTTTCTTTTTGGTGGAAAAGGTAATCTATGCAAGAATCAAAAAGTTCAACTGTATCTCAGTTATCTTAGAACCTATCACTGTCCCAAACACTAGGCTTATATCGTCTTTATTATTTTCTCCATATCTAAATATCTTGAAGTGTTTCTAGTTTTTTTGGGCGGGGGCCGGGGGGGGGGTTGGGGTGAAGATTTGCCACAGCCCATTTTAAGAATTTAATAATATTAAAGCTTTGAGTCATGTTTCTATACTGTTTCTTGCCATGTAATAACACTTATGAGGTTGAATAATCACTGTGTAATGCTTATTGTTTTTAAGATATTTTCTAATTAGTTTTGCTAGTGTCTTCTGAGACTGGAAGCTTATAATTTCACTTTTAATATCTCATAATTTCAGTAGATATGATATTGATATTTGTCCCAAACCATTTTTATTTTAGAGTTTCATGCCAAGTCATTGTATATATTTTCAGTTCAGCTCAGTTGCTCAGTTGTGTCTGACTCTTTGTGACCCCATGGACTGCAGCACGCCAAGCCTCCCTGTCCATCACCAACTCGTGGAGTTTACCAAAACTCATGTCCACTGAGTTGATGATGCCATCCAACCATCTCATCCTCTGTTGTCCCCTTCTCCTCCTGCCTTCAGTCTTCCCCAGCATCAGGGTCTTTTCCAATGAGTCAGCTCTTTGCATCAGGTGGCCAAAGTATTGAAGTTTCAGCTTCAACATCAGTCCTTCCAATGAACACTCAGGACTGATCTCCTTTAGGATAGACTGGTTGGATCTCCTTGCATCCAAGGAACTCTCAAGAGTCTTCTCCAACACCACAGTTCAAAAGCATCAATTCTTCGGCGCTCAGCTTTCTTTATAGTCCAACTCCAATATCCATACATGATTATTGGAAAAACCATAGCCTTGACTAGATGGACCTTTGTTGGCAAAGTAATGTCTCTGCTTTTCAATATGCTATCTAGGTTGGTCATAACTTTCCTTCCAAGGAGTAAGCATCTTTTAGTTTCATGACTGCAGTTACCATCTGCAGTGATTTTGGAGCCCCCCAAAATAAAATCTGCCACTGTATATATGTGGAAATTGGTAATTTTTTTTTTTTTTCTGTAAAAGACTAGATAGTAAATACAGGTTGTGAACCATTGGTCTCTGTCACAGCTAGTCAACTCTGCCACTGTAATATAAAATCAGCTATGGATGGCACCTAAGTGCATGAATGTTGTTGTGTGCCAGTAGTTTTATTTATGGACATTAATGTTTGAATTTTATATAATTTTCATATTTCATAAGATATACTTTTGATTTTGATTCAGCTATTTAAAACTATAAAAATGTACACCTCGTAGACCATCCAAAATCAGGTGGTGAGCCAGTAAAGCTCACAACTATATTTGCCAAGCATGCACACAAGCACACACACATATAGTTGTTGATATAAATATAGACATATCTTTTAAAATTTCTGTTTCTAAAATCCATGCCACATTTTGTTCACTGGCTTGGAACTGTGAGCTTAAAATTGACATGGACTTCTAAGAATTCTATGACAAATTTTTTTTTCTTATTTCTTCCCATTTAATTGCTATCAAGTAGTAGTTCTCTTTATTGCTTTCTTTTTTAAAAAAATTTTGACTGAACTGGGTCTTTGTTGCTGTGCACAGGCTTTCTCTAATTGCACTAAGAGGGGCTAGTCTTTGTTGTGGTGTGTGGTCTTCTCATTGTGATGGCTTCTATTGTTGTGCAGAACAAGCTTCAGTAGTTGTGGCCCATGGGCTTACTTGCTTTGTGGCATGTGGGATCTTCCCAGACCGTGCATCAAAGCCATGTTCCTTTTATTAGCAGGTAGATTCTTATCTGCACCACCAGAAGAAGTCCTACTTATTGCGTCTTAAGTCTTTAGCAAGAAAAAATTATTAGCAAGCCAATAGTTCATTAGTTTCTGTCCTCTATTGTGTCCATCTTTGGATGAAATGTTCCCTTGGTATCTCTGATTTTCTTGAAGAGATCTCTAGTCTTTCCCATTCTGTTGTTTTCCTCTATTTCTTTGCATTGGTCACTGAAGAAGGCTTTCGTATCTCTCCTTGCTATTCTTTGGAACTCTGCATTCAAATGGCCATTTCCTTTTCTCCTTTGCCTTTTGCTTCTCTTCTTTTCAAAGCTATTTGTAAGGCCTCCTCAGACAAGCATTTTGCCTTTTTGCATTTCTTTTTCTTGGGGATGGTCTTGATCACTGCCTCCTGTACAATGTCACGAATCTCTGTCTGTAGTTCTTCAGGCACTTGTCTAGCCGATCTAATCCTTTGATTCTATTTGTCACTTCTATTGTATAGTCATAAGGGATTTGGTTTAGATCGTACCTGAATGGTCTGGTGGTTTTCCCTACTTTCTTCAATTTAAGTCTGAATATTGCAATAAGGATTTCATGATTTAAGCCACACTCAGCTCCCAGTCTTTTTTTGCTGACTGTATGGAATTGTCTCCATCTTTGGCTGCAAAGAATATAATCAATATGATTTTGGTATTGACCACCTGGTGACGTCCATGTGTAGAGTCTTCTCTTGTGTTGTTGGAAGAGGGTGTTTGCTATGACCAGTTCATTCTCTTGGCAAAACTCTATTAGCCTTTGCCCCACTTCACTCTGTACTCCAAGGACAAATTTGCACATTACCCCAGGTATTTCTGGAGAAGGCAATGGCAACCCACTCCAGTACTCTTGCCTGGCAAATCCCATAGACAGAGGAGCCTGGTATGCTGCAGTCCATGGGGTTGCTAGGAGTCAGACATGACTGAGCGACTTCACTTTCACTTTTCACTTTCATGCATTGGAGAAGGAAATGTCACCCCACTCCAGTGTTCTTGCCTGGAGAATATCAGGGACGGGGGAGGCTGGTGGGCTGCTGTCTATGGGGTCTCACAGCGTCGGACACGACTGAAGTGATAGCAGCAGCAGCAACAGCCAGGTATTTCTTGACTTTCTACTTTTGCATTACAGTCCCCTATAATGAAAAGGACATTTTTTGGGGGTGTTAGTTCTAGAAGGTCTTGTAGGTCTTCATAGAACAGTTCAAATTCAGCTTCTTCAGCCTTATTGTTCAGGTCTTAGACTTGGATTACTGTGATTTTTGAGTGGTTTGCCTTGGAAACAAATAGAGATCATTCTGTCATTTTTGCAGTTGCATCAAAGTACTCCATTTCTGACTCTTTTGTTGACCATGATGGCTACTCCATTTCTTCTAAGGGATTCTTGCCTACAATAGTAGATATAATGGTCATCTGAGTTAAATTCACCCAGTCCATTTTAGTTCACTGATTCCTAAAATGTTGATTTCACTCTTGCCATCTCCTGTTTGACCACTTCCAATTTGCCTTGATTCATGGACCTAACATTCCAGTTCCTATGCAGTGTTGCTGTTTACAGCACTAGACTTTACTTCCATCACCAGTCACATCCACAACTGGATGTTTTTGCTTTCACTCCATCTCTTCATTCTTTCTGGAGTTATTTCTCCACTGATCTCCAGTAGCATATTGGGCACCTACCGACCTGGGGAGTTCATCTTTCAGTGTCCTATCATTTCGCCTTTTCATACTGTTCATGGGGGTTCTCAAGGCAAGAATACTGAAGTGGTTTGCCATTCCCTTCTCCAGTGGATCACATTTGTCAGAGCTTTCCACCATGACCCATCCGTCTTGGGTGGCCCTACACGGCATGGCTCATAGTTTCATTGAGTTAGACAAGGCTGTGGTCCCTATGATCAGATTGGTTAGTTTTCTGTGATTGTTGTTTTTAATCTGTCTGTCCTCTGATGGAGAAGGATAAAAGGCTTATTGAAGCTTCCTGATGGGAGAGACTGACTGAGGCGGAAATTCGGTCTTGTTGGGAAAGACTAGATATCTCTTCAAGAAAATTAGAGAAACCAAGGGAGTATTTCATGCAAAGATGGACACAATAAAGGACAGAAATGGTATGGACCTAACAGAAGGAAAAGATATTAAGAAGAGGTGGCAAGAATACACAGAAGATCTATACATAAAAAGATCTTCATGACACAGATAATCATGACGGTGTGATCACTCACCTAGAGCCAGACATCCTGGAATGCAAAGTCAAGTGGGCCTTAGGAAACATCACTATGAACAAAGCTAGTGGAGGTGATGGAATTCCAGCTGAGCTATTTCAAATCCTAAAAGATGATGCTGTGAAAGTGTTGCACTCAGTATGCCAGCAAATTTGGGAAACTCATCAGAGGCCACACTACTGGAAAAGGTCAGTTTCATTCCAATCCCAAAGAAAAACAATGCCAAAGAATGTTCAAACTACTACACAATTGCACGCATGTCACACACTAGTAAAGTAATGCTCAAAATTCTCCAAGCCAGGTTTCAACAGCATTTGAACCGTGAACTTCCAGATGTTCAAGCTGGATTTAGAAAAGGCCGAGGAACCAGAGGTCAATTTGCCAACATCCATTGGATCTTTGAAAAAGCAAGAGAGTTCTAGAAAAACATTTGCTTTATTGACTATGCCAAGACTTTGACTGTGTGGATCATAAAAAACTGTGGAAAATTCTTCAAGAGATGGGAAAGCCAGACCACCTGACCTGCCTCCTGAGAAACCTGTATGCAGGGCAGGAAGCAACAGTTAGAACTGGACATGGAACAACAGACTGGTTCCAAATCAGGAAAGGAGTACATCAAGGCTGTCTATTGTTACCCTGCTTATTTATCTTATATGCAAAGTACATCACGAGAAACACTGGACTGGATGAAGCACAAGCTGGAATCAAGATTGCTGGGAGAAATATCAATAACCTCAGATAGGCAGATGACACCACCCTTATGGCAGGAAGCGAAGAAGAACTAAAGAGCCTCTTGATGTAAGTGAAAGAGGAGACTGAAAAAGCTGGCTTAAAACTCAATATTCAGAAAACTAAGATCATGGCATCTGATCCCATTACTTCATTGCAAATAGATGGGAAAACAGTGGAAACAGTGACAGACTTTATTTTTTTGAGCTCCAAAATCACTGCAGATGGTGACTGCACCCATGAAATTAAAAGGTGCTTGCTCCTTGGAAGAAAAGTTATGACAGCATGTTAAAGCTAGACAGCATATTAAAAAGCAGAGATATTACCTTGCCAACTAAGATCCGTCCAGTTAAAGCAGTGGTTTACCCGGTGGTTGTGTATGGATGTGAGAGTTGGACTATGAAGAAAGCTGAGCGCCGAAGAATTGATGCTTTTGAACTGTGGTTGAAGAAGACTCTTGAGAGTCCCTTGGAGATCCAACCATTCCATCCTAAAGGAAAGCAGTCCTGAATATTCACTGGAAGGACTGATACGGAAGCTGAAACTCCAATACTTTGGCCACCTGCTGTGAAGAACTGACTCATTTGAAGAGACCCTGATGCTGGGAGAGATTGAAGTCAGGAGGAGGAGAGAACGACAGAGGATGGCATCACCTACTCAATGGAAATGAGTTTGTATCAACTCCGGGTGTTGGTGATGGACAGGGAGGCCTGGCGGGCTGTAGTCCATGGGGTTGCAGAGTTGAACACGACTGAGTAACTGAACTGAACTGAACTGAGTTCATTAGTTACTCAACTTTTGTCATTATTATTATTACAGTGTCAGTCTGGATAATAAGTACAATGATCAGCAGAGTCATCAGTGCTCTAGTTTGAACCAAGAACAGTGTTCAAATCATTTTCTCTGAGATCATGGCAAAGCAAAAATATCTGGAAGCTCTCCAACAGGTAGAAGAGTCATGTAGCATCGTGACTAGCAGAGGCAACATTAAGTATGAGGCAAAGCTTTCGCATGACCCACAGCTTTTTACCTACGCTTTGGTACATGAGGTTATGTGTAGACCAGAATCCCAGGGTATGATTAGATGGGTGAAGTATCTTACTGGAATCATGAATTTGAAAACTTATCACAAAAATGTTCTCAATCAGCCAGAAAGTCTGTTTAAGTAGGTTTTACTTATGTGCTTTTGGGTAAGGGGGATCTCCTACTGTATTTGCTCATGGTGCCTCTTTATGTTTTTTAGATGTTCTGGTATTCTTTATTTATATTTTTAAGATAACAAAACAGACCCAGCTTTGCAGGGTCTGTTTCAGGGAATGTTTCTGTTCTTATATTTGATGTAAACTTTGTAGATTATACAGTCTAAGCTGAAGGAGATGGGAAAATGGATGAAAAGGCTAAGAATGAGGAATAGCAGAGTTCTCTCCCTTGATGTTCTTTCTTCCTTGCTATAAGCAAATGCATTATACTGAAAGGGCTTAGTAGACTATTTGACTCTTTTTTTTTTTCCTTCGGAACATATATCTTTTTGACAGGAGGCTTGACTTAGAAGTAACATTTGTCACTTTATCATATGGAAGAGTTGTAAGTTGAACAGTATCATTTCTGTTTCTTTCTTGGAATTTAATCTCTTTTAGCTTCCACTATTCAATTTCTTGAATAAGCAGTCTGTGATTTTTTAAATTCTCAACTAACCAATAATTCCCATACTTCCCAAATGCCCTCTCTGAACTCATCTTGCATATTCTTTACTTTCTTTGACCTAAAGGCACTTATGTGAACAGTATTCCTACCATTTTAAGTATCAAAAAGCATATTTCTATCATATAATATTGAATTTCCTTGTGAAATAACTTAGTTCAGAATTATGTGAATTTTAGAGTTTTGTGTCTTAAAACTTTTCAGTTCATTGGTCTAGGTAGCTGTCATTGTGTTGAATCAAAGCTCTTTCTATGAGGTAGTGTGTGTTAGTTTACCAAAGTCATGATCAGAATCACTTTCAGAAGAGAGAGGTTTCAAAATAAAGCTTGAAAAATACAGGCAATCTCTTCTAGAGTTAAGACAACAATAAATGAAATATTTATGAGTTAGAGATTGGCCGTATGAGAAAATACAGATGAGTATGTGGTTTCATTGCATTACTTACAATATTCTGTGACCAAAAAAATGAAAAGTGCAAAAAGACCTAATGCAGTCAGGTGTGGGGCTGCTGAGATGTGCAGAGATAATGAACTATTATGGTCTTACTCAGAGAGTGAAGTTCTCTTTTTATTTTTTTGAAAATGTTAATAGAGGGTGAAGAGAGACAACTAGATTAAAAAAAATACTGTTTGATGACACAGTGATACAAGTTAAAAATTAATTGAAAAACTATTAATATATATAGCCTTTATTTTCATAAAGAGCTATTCCATTATTTCTGTTTTTAATCACATTTTTCAATAATAATATTTAGTCATTTTAACTTGTTCTTAATTTAAATTTCAATATGTGGTGATAAAAGTTAAAATAAATGTAGTTGATGTGGCAGTTGAATTCTCCCTTGTAAAGTCCATAAGTAAACTGACCAATAGCATGTGAGGTCCCTTCAGCGTTGTCTGATTCTTTGTGACCTCTTGGACTGTAGCCCACCATGCCCTTCTGTCCATGGAATTCTCCAGGCAAAAATACTGGAGTGGGTAGCCATGCCCTCCTCCAGGGAATCTTCTTGACAAAGGGATCAAACCCATGTCGATGGGTTCTTCACTGTGTCTTGTGTCTCCTGCATTGGCAAGCAAGTTCTTTACCTCTTGTGCCACCTGGCAGGCCAAGTCAAGTATATTATTAACTGAAGAAATAATCTTTTATTCCTAGAAAATAAGATTTATTCAAATAAAAAGATCTAATATGTTTTAGCATAGCAAGTTTATTTAATTTTATGGTGCTGTTGAGGAAATGTCTTAAGCATAATATAAATAAGTGAAAAAAATCATTTGTGATAATTTTTGGTCATAAGAATCATATGGGGAAAATTGTCAAACTGCTAACCAGTCTGATTGTGATTATCTGATTTATTAGTAGTTCTGGATAGGGATCAGAAATGTGCATGTTTAGAAAATGTTCTACATGATTCAGATAAGTTGGTATGAAGACCAACTTTAGAAGACTTTAGAAACACTGAAGTATTATGTGTGTGTGCTGTGCTCAGTTGTGTCCAACTTTTTGTGACCCCCATGGGCTGTAGCCTGCCAGGCACCTCTTTCTGTGGAATTTTCCAGGTGAAAGTGCTGAAGCGGGTGGCCACTTCCTTCTTCAGGGGATCTTCGCAGCCCAAGGATTGAATCCACATCTCCAGCATTGGCGGGTGGATTCTTTACCCCTGAGCCATCTGGGAAGAAAAGTAAAATAAAGCTTTTTTTCCCCCCTCAGGAAATTAGGGAGTTGAAATAGAACCCAAATTTCACTGATTATCAGAAATAAAATTGTGATTTAGAATATAAAATATGTAAATACTCCTATAAGTAAATCCAGAACCTCTAAAGTTCTAATAGTTTTCACTTCTGATTTTGGTTTTTTTTTCTTTTTGATCCAGTGAGCATTTTAAGTTTCTATAAGTAATCTAATAGAAGAGTGCAGTTTCATATGTAGAAAAGAAATTATAGAAAGGGGAAAATACAATTAGCATCCTTTAAAAGAAGACAGAGACAAAGAAGGGAGGAATTTTGGGGGTGGAAGGGTGTGGGCAGAAAGAGAGAAAGAGACAAAAAGAGAGAGAGAGGTGGAAGTAATTGTGCTGTGTTGTATGTGTTTAAAGCTTGAGGCATTTAAGTTTGTCATGTTGTGTAAATTTGTCCTGTGACATTTCAGTTAACAAAGTTTTTTGTTCTTTTATCTTCATTGAGCTATATTTATTTCATATCATAGTGGTTGCATTAAAATTGGACAAAATAAACTGAAGATCTGGAAGTTACCTGAAGTAACAGTTACCTGAAGTTACAGTAACTCGTTTTGAATCAAACATATTTGGAATCTAGATAGTCTCCTGAAGTTTGTCAATTGACTGTTTGAAATTGGGGATAATTCTTCCTATTGGAATATAATGCTCTAAGTATTGATCAGTTTGCAGTGAACATTTTGATAATGAATTATGTTTGAATACTAGTCTTTAAGACAGAAACTTAGTTCATTTAGGCTTCCCTGGTGGCTCAGATGGTAAAGAATCTTCCTGCAACGCAGGAGACCCAAGTTTGATCCCTGGGTCAGAATGATCCCCTGGAGAAGGAAATGGCATCTTGCTCCAATTTTCTTTGTGACAGAGGAGCCTGATGGTCTGCAGTCCATGGGGTCACAAAGAGTCGGACACGACTGAATGACTAACACTTAGTTCATTTATTTGAATGCTTGTGGTGGGACAACCTAGTTTAGGAAACTCAGTCACTAAAAGGCTGTTTCTTGTTTTGCAAATTCTCCACCTCTTTAGAGAATCTCTTCATCACTAAGTTTCTAAACCTAGTTTCTTCAACTCTCCCTCAGGAAATGGGTCCTCTCATATTTTTTTGACAGAAATTTATAATTACAGGTACAACTTGGGGTTTGAGAATGCGCTAGACACTTGAGCATGAGGTTCTGATTTTATAAGGGAGCTGCTGAAGGAGGGAGAAAAAGAAATGTAGGCGCGATGGGAGGGAAGAGCGAGCTTGTGCCTGGACTGGCTTAGGTGCAAATGTGACCAGGGAAAGCGATTTAGTCATGAGTCCCACTGTCAGAACCCTGCAGGGAGCAAGAGCCAGAGTCAGTTGGTTAGTCCTTCACTCTTAGAGCACCAACTCTCTAAACAAGCCAAGTTAAAGCAGAATAAAAAAGAGAGGACACAAAAGTGAGTCAGGTAATCTTTTTTTTGCTGAATTGATGGGCTCAATAGAGGACAGAAATGGTATGGACCTAATAGAAGCAGAAGATATTAAGAAAGAGGTGGCAAGAATATACAGAAGAACTGTACAAAAAAGATCTTCATGACCCAGATAATCACAATGGTGTGATCACTAACTAGAGCCAGACATCCTGGAATGTGAAGTCAAGTGGGCCTTAGTAAGCATAACTATGAACAAAACTAGTGGAGGTGATGGAATTCCAGTTGAGCTATTTCAAATCCTGAATGATGATGCTTTGAAAATGCTGCACTCAATATGCCAGCAAATTTGGAAAACTCAGCAGTGGCCACAGGACTGGAAAAGGTCAGTTTTCATTCCAATCCCAAAGAAAGGCAATGCCAAAGAATATCAGTCCGAAGTGTTCACTGGAAGGACTGATGTTGAAGTTGAAACTCCAGTACTTTGGCCACCTGATATGAAGAGCTGACTCATTTGAAAAGACCCTGATGCTGAGAGATTGAGGGTAGGAGAAGGGGATGACAGAGGATGAGATGGTTGGATGACATCACCAACTCAATGGACATGAGTTTGGGTAGACTCTGGGAGTTGGTGATGGATAGGGAGGCCTGGCATGCTGCAGTCCATGGGGTCGCAAAGAGTCGGACACAACTGAGCAACTGAACTGAACTGATCCAAAGATCTGTAATGACTGTGGACCTTTGAATAGCAGTGTTAGTATATTTCTAAAATATTTTGTAGCTAATCAGCCTCTTTAAAAAATATATTGAAATATAGTTGATTTACAATACTGTGCTTGTTTCAGGTGTACAGCAAAGAGATTCAGTTATATATGTATTTATCTATATTCTTTATAGGTTATTTTCTATTATAGGTTATAATAGAATGCTGCTGCTAAGTCACTTCAGTTGTGTCTGACTCTGTGCGACCCAATAGACAGCAGCCCACGAGGCTCCCCCGTCCTTGGGATTCTCCAGGCAAGAACACTGGAGTGGGTTGCCATTTCCTTCTCCAGCGCATAAAAGTGAAAAATGAAAGTGAAGTCGCTCAGTCGTGTCCAACTCTTAGCGACCCCATGGACTGCAGCCCACCAGGCTCCTCCATCCATGGGATTTTCCAGGCAAGAGCACTGGAGTGGGGTGCCATTGCCTAAGTGAATATAATTCCCTATGCTATACAGTAAATCATGGTTGCATATCTGTGTCGTATATAGTAGTGTGTATATTTTACTCCCAAACTCCTAATTTATCTCTGCCCTTTTCCCCTTTGGAAACCATAAGTTTGTTTTCTATGTCTGTGAACCTAGTTCTTATTTGTAAATAACTATTTGTATCTTTTTTTTCTTTGTTAGATTTCATGTATAAGCACTATCATGTAATATTTGTCTTTCTCTGTCTTACTTCACTTTTGTATGATGGTCTCTAGTTCCATCCATGTTGCTGCAAATAGCGTTATTCAGTTCTTTTTTATGGATGAATAATATCCCATTGTGTGTGTGTGTGTGTGTGTGTGTGTGTGTGTGTGTGTGTAAACCACATCTTTATGCGTTCATTTGTCAGTGGAACTTTAGGGTGCTTCCGTGTCTTGGCAGTTTTGAGTAGTGCTGCTGTATGCATTGGGGTGCATGTATGTAGGCCATAAGTCTATCTTTTCTAATTATGGTTTTCTCTAGATATATACCCAGGAATGGGACTTCTGGTCATATGGAGGTTCTGTTTTTAGTTTTCAAAGAAACCTGCATACTGTTTTCCATAGTGGCTGCGCCAGTTTACATTCCCTACAGTGTAGGAGGGGTCCCTCTCTCCACACTGTCTCCAGCATTTGTTGTTTGTAGGGTTTTTGACCATGACCTTTGTGACCAGTGTGAGGCAATACCTCGCTGTAGTTTTGGCTTGAATTTCTCTAATAATTGGGGATGTTGAGCATCTTTACGTGTGCCTGTTGTCTTTGGGAAAATATCTATTTGAGTTTTCTGTTCATTTTTTGATTGGGTTGTTTGTTTTGTTGATATTGAGCTGTTTGAAGTGTTTCTATATTTTTGAAATTAATCCCTTGTCTGTTGCTTCATTTGAAAATATTTTCTCCTGTTCTATAGTTTTTTTAATCAGTTGGATCTTTGAACTAATTCTGTGAGATCATTAAGGCAGATGGTTATAGTCTATGCTCTCTGCTGATGAGAAAATAACAGGAATACTTGTTTTTTCAAGGTTGTGTGGCTAGTAAGTGGTGCAATCCAGTGAGTCACCTCCCTTCCCATAGTCTAGTGTTCTTCCCTCTCTGTAAAACACACTGCCTCTCATGGATTGGACATCTGAGTCTTCAGAATGTCTCTTGGATGTTAACTGCTTGGAGGGCAAAGGTGATGTCTCCTGTTTCTTTCGTAGTTCTTTGTATCATGGGTACACATAGTGGAAGCCCAGCAGGAATATTTGTTAACTGAGATGTGGGCTTGACATCATGGCAAGAGGAGAGCTTGGGATTAGACAGATGGAGAGGCACAGGCATATGCTGGCTGTGTGATCTGGGTGAAGTTATTTGATCTCTGAACTTGATTTTCTTATCTATAAAATATGGATGAAAATTCTACATAGTGGTTTTTTTTTTTTCTTTTTGGTATGAGTCAAAAATAACATTTGTAAGGTTTCCTATGGTCTTCCCTGGTGGTTCAGTTGGTAAAGAATCTGCCTGCAATGTAGGAGACCCCGGTTTGATTCCTGGGTCAGGAGGATCCCCTGGAGAAGGGAATGGCTACCTATTGTAGTATTCTTGCCTGCAGAATACCATGGACAGAGGAGCCTGATGGGCTAGAGTCCATGGGGTCGCAAAGAGTCGGACATGACTGAGCAACTCACACACACACACATACGCACACAAACACACAGTTTCCCACATGGTAGCTGCCAGATAGTAAATGCCTTTCCCTTCAGTGGTAACAATGGATCACAAGAGTGTGCTTTTTCCTAGCTCCTCCTTTTTTTTTTTTTCCTGCAGGGCTGTTTCATTTATTGACTTTGTTTTTGTTTGTTTTCATCTTAAAAAACAGTGCCAGAGTTTAGGATGGAGCCACCCATTCAGTTAAGGGAACATTCCTCATACCAGACTCCATGAATTCTGAGGATCTGGAAGAAAGGGAAATAGGCAGTTTACCAGAAGCAAATAGATCCTGTTCATCATTTCTTGCCCCCTTTGGTTAGGCAGTTAAGTTACAAAGAGCTGATCCAGGAATATTCTTTAGAGAAAAATCTGATTTTGTGGATGTACTCAGAAGTCAAATATTGTCTCTGGCTGAACCAGTATATCCTTGGAAACTTGAAACCTGAAACTTAAAAATTAATTTTGAATTTTGTTTGTGGTATTTGCAAGTGAAGCTACAATTGTTTATTCATGAAGTTCTCTCAAGCTATTAGATGTGGCAAAACTAGATGTTGCCCCAATTTAAGATTGTTTCAGTTTTGCAGTATTTTCTTTTCCATATTCATTCAAAGTCTTATACCATACTGCTTGACTTTAAAGTTGATCTTTTTAAATTAATAAATTCATCATTGCAACGAATTCTCATTTTCTGGGGCAGTATGTTTGGTAAACAGTCTTATATTGTGAATTTAAAAGATTTCTCATTTCTGGGTATCACTCTGACTCCCCTGTTAGTATTTTTTTTTTTTTCTTCAGTAATGAATTTGGATAGCATGATCTCCATGTCATTTAATTTGGTATTTTACATACTTTTATTGGGTTGCTGCTCTTTTGTTCTGAGAACTTCTTACTTAGCCTATAGCTAAGCTGAGAATTTTACTGTTGACTTTTTTTAGGAAGTCAGTTTTTCTGGTTCTGAAATGGAGTAATTTTCGATTTTTATAATAAAGCTAATTAATTACTAGTTTCTATTGGAAGTAGAATCTTCTTTTATGGCCCAGTCCGTGGTATTCTATGAGATGAACTCTTAGATAGTACCACTGTATCTTTCCTGTGTCCTCCATTGACCACCGTTTTACGTGTGCACACTGAGGAAATGAGGTTGGAAACGTTGGAGTTTTCTTTACAGGTTTCAGGCACTAAGGAACAACTAGGAAGAATATTTTGAAGATGTTTCACACATGTCTCTTCCCTCTCTTTCAGTTCTAGGAACATCATTAGATAATTTAGTCAAAGAAACATAATTCCCTTTCCCATTCGTCTGGAAATAATTTACTGAGTAGATATGTGCTCAGTAGAAGAAAGGTTTGGCAAGTGGTACATATTCTTTAGCTTGTGGATGTTGGGAGCATATGTTAGTGATCCCCTAATGAAAAGCACATGCTCAGAAAGTGGTTACTGTGTGTGCTTGGTAACTATTCTAGCAATATTGTGTTATGGGAGGGTCCTCATTTTGAGTGGAAATAATGGATGAGTTGAAACGAATGCACAAGTTCTGTAATGCAGTTTTCAAGATCTAGTCCAGCCCTAGAAATAATCTATTCATAAATTGTAAAAGATTGGGCTTTCATTGCACTTTCTTAGAACTCAGCTTTAGTAAAATTCTAAAGTAAATATATGGTGAAATTAGTCTTAAGTAATTTAAATGTGAATTTAGCAACCAGAGAAAGATAAAAAATAAAGTACTTAGATATAGTCACATCAACTGATAAGAATTTCAGGACATTTTACTACTTCTTTAAAGTTGGTTTATTTGTTTTTTTCCCCATATACCTTCCAAGTGGATTATTTACTTGATGGAAAAAAAGGGTATGAACCAGGTTTAATGTTCAATAAAATCTAGCATTATAGTTTTATTTAGAGGACTTCACCTCTTCCTTGTTTCTTATTTTCAGGGTTGATCTCTTTAAAATTAATTGACCCAGCTATATAAAAATTGCTAAACAGTAATTTAGACATGGAATTTCATTTTAGGACCAGACCACTGTCTGCCACAAAGTGTGATGAAGTTTGAATGCATATAAACCTCTCTGTTCCTCTTTCCCAGTCAAAGTCTGTTCGTCTCTAAAAGCAGCCTTTGACATTTTTAGTTGTTCAGTTTTTTGCTTTTGTTAGCACTTTTATTGGCAAGGTATTATGATTTCTTTAAAGTTTTTAGAATACTTTTTCTGTGTTCAGCCTAGTATTTTTTTTCTCGCTATTAGACCTGATTATTCTTAGAGGTTATATCTCAGAATTAAGGTGTTTGGGATTATATCAAAATGCCAGTTATCTTAAGTGTATTTTTAACTGTAAAAATTGTGTATGCATCAGCTATGGTCTATAGGGTCACAAAGAGTTGGACATGACTAAAGCCACTTAGCACACACATGCAAGGTAGCCTTTACACATGGAGTTCATTAGTACTGTTGGTTTAATAACATTTAAAGCAATCATGATATTCTTTAGGTTTCCTAGTTTTTCATCATACATTTATCTCTTGAAGTTATATGTGAAAATAGTTTTAATGGAAAATTCCAACTTATCAGCATACCAGTGTTATTTAGCAATTAATGTTTATGCCTAAGTATCAGTATTGGTTTAAAGTTGTTACATTTAATTTCTCCATTTAATCTTTTCAAAGCTAGATACTTAAAATGGTGAACTATAGCAATATTCATCTGCCCTGTTTTTAGGGAAAAACGTAAACTGTACATTTAACATATGATGAACTCACAAGACTGTATCTTAATAAAATAATATTAAGACATTAGATATTTTACTTACTTTTTTTTAAAGGGAATGAGAACTTTATTTTCTCATCTTAATTGTAAACTGTGTGAGGTAGGTTAGATACCAGTTTGTTGTCTTGCACTTTTGTAACTTTAATAAAATCAGGGCATTTCAGAGAACATGATGAATTGTTTTGCTGTATTAAAGATGTTTGTTGACTTTATTAATCTATTTAATTTTTTAAATTTCATAATATAGTTTAAATTATATGTGTCATTAATAAAAGTGGGAAGAATTTCTTTTTAAAGCAGTTAACTTTTACCAATATTATATGTTATGTACATTTATATGTTTTTAATGTTACAGATTCTGTGTCATATTCATAATTTATAACAGTAGTATAAATCAAAATAATAGTATAGTTTTGTGGAGCATAATTGCAATCATAAAAAGAGAATGCCATCATGTTGAAATACAAAGAATATATATATATATTTTTTTTTTTTTACAGTATCATAGTCATGTTTATTTTCTTGCTTTAGAGTTGACCCTACTAGTATATTAGAAAAAATATTTAACCTTCAGGATTTGTGGTCCTTGTTTGTAAATTTGGGGAACAGTGAGGATCCTGCTTTATCTGGTTGTTGTGGGGTTAATCAATGTTTCAGGCTAAGTGTCTTGTACAGTCTGGTGAGCAGTAGATATTCAGAAGTGGTCCCTGCTGAAGGCAGTTAGCAGTGTTTGCTTCCAGCAGACCACAGAGCCAGGGACAGGTAGGGCCTGAGTCCTCTTTAATCAGTGTTACAGCCCAAGCAACAAGCACACTTCCAAAGAGTAAGTTTTAAAAGTTTATCTTTCTATAAAACTAAGCCTTCCTGAAGAGACTTTAGGATGAGTTTATGAAAGAGCAAGTCGATGAGTCATCTAAATTTTGTAACTTGAGGAAATCAAGAGCTATGTTAGTCACTGTAGGATTTGAAAATGCTCTATGATTTAAATGTTAACTTTTAATCATAAATCTAAGTCAGTGCATTCATTCACACTTTATTTCTTTCCTTACAGCTTATTTATTTTACTAAAAAATGATGAAAGGGAAAAAACCTCCAAAATATTAGTTTTTGAAGTAAAGATATGTAATTTATTTTATTGTTAACTGGTAAATATCAGTCAGATTAGTTATAGTCTTAATTGCATCTGAATGGAAGTCTCATATTTTAAGATAGAGATATCTTTTATTTTCATGAGAGCTTTAAGAATTTAGGATTTGAGCATTTGCTGTGGCATATGGTGCATTTTCTGTCCTATTTTGTATACCAGCCCATTAAGAAGAGAAAGTGAAGTAACTAATCTAAAAATAACTCTGCTGTTGGCCTAATTTAACGACAACAAAAAAAGTCTACTGTGCATCAGTAAAATTCCACATTTTGTCTCCCCTGGTGGAAAAATCTCTGAAGCATTTTGCCACCTATTCACAGAACAGCATCTTGTTTGGCATCATAATTGCAGCCAGAAGGGCTGTTTTGACTTTTTTTAGTTATGTGTGCCCCAGTCATAGTGCAGACCTTGGCAGTCCAGAGACCCACCTTACTTGATACCAGTTTAGTTACCCTTCAAGTCACATATTCATGCATATTTCCAAAGCCCATTCATTTTCAAAAAAACATACAATCTTGAATTTGAAATTGGTGTTTTTAAAAAAGCCAGTGGGATACAAAAGTACATATTAAAACTAGTCACAGAAGTATAGTCATGTCTTTAATAGTTTAATTTTGTAATGCCTGTTCAACTTATCTTTAAAGTTATGTAAGGTATCTTAGGGCTTCCCTTGTAGCTCAGTCGGTAAAGGATCTGCCTGCAGTGCAGGAGACCTGGGTTTGATCCCTGGTTTGGGAAGATCCTCTGGAGAAGGAAATTGCAACCTACTTCAGTATCCTTGCCTGGAAAATCTCATGGACAGAGGAGCTTGGTGGGCTGCAGTCCGTGGGGTCTTAAAGAGTCAGACACGACTGAGCGACAACACTAACTAAGGTATCTTAAAAATACTTGTAAGATGAAACAAGTTTAATGAATTTCTTTCGTCTTTACACATATTTGGTGATTTTTTGGCATTTTGTTTATGTTATTTACTATTCTTCAGATTAACATTTTTATATTTGTTCAGAATCTTCTTGGTTTGCTAATTGGAGTAGTTGGTGTAGAAGTACTTCATGTAGATAATGGTTCTTTTTCTGACTTTTAAGATTTCAAGCATTTTGGATACTTCATGATAATACATTTGCTATTGATTTCAGGTACAGAGTGCCTCAAGAGCTTGAGTGTGGAACATCATCAGTGGAACTGAGGCATTTCTTCATGGTGAGGGAACTGATTGGCACTAATGTTTGTAAAAGATTTTGCAACTTAAATTCAAAGGAATTTTTATTCCTTTTGTGAGATCTTTAAGAATTTGGGAGTGAGCATTTGCTGTGGCATATGGTACATTTTAAATTTTAAAATACTTTTGAATCCTACATAAGCATTCATTCACTGATATGTTGGACTAGTATGAGCTTAGAACATCCATAAGGAATATTTTAGCTCTTAAAAAGATAAGATATGGAGCAGATAGGAAATAAACTTTGTTAAAGAATAACATTCAAGTATTAGGAGGATTTCAAGAGAAGTAAGTATTAATAATAGCCCTATTAGGAAGACCACATTAATCGTTTGCAGTGAGTCATGTACACAGTGACTCTGGCTTATGTATCTGACTGACTCACTTTGGCCAGTGGGACATAAGCACGTATGATGCAAGTAGACAGATGATAAGTGCTGGCCTTCTTGGAATGCCAGTCACCATGTGAAGAAGCCTGTTCTAGTCTCCGAAAGATGAAAGGCCATATGGAGACATCAAGCCTGTTCAAGGCCTGCTGGGCCCAAGGGAATTCTGCCAGAGCTAGCCTACCAGGTGAATGCAGCTGCAAAGTAAGCCTATCCCAGGTCCTTATAAGAACCATACACCTTACTCACAGCCTCATCAGAAATCAGCTGTTGTTTTAAGTTGCTGAGCTTGGGAACTGTTTGCTACGCAGCAATTGATAAATGAATATAGGAATTCATGCAGCCGCAGGATGCAGTACAGAAAGTGAAAATAATGGCAGATGTCCACCGAAAGCAGGCCAGGAGACCTGTAGTTAAGCTCCTAATTTGCTTCTGAGGTTCCTAGTAGTTAAAGTGGAATGCAGTTAGTTTTAGAGCATCCATTTTGAAAAAGAAGGAAGAATAGCATTCTTCAGAAAAGGGAATGCCATTCCTTGGACTAAATTCTATAAGAGCGTTCTCATGTCAGGCCTTACCAGGAGAGAGTAATGAGTGATATATAAGGGGCTATGTCCTTGACCACATTCCAGCAATAGATCTTCTGAAGGGATCTTTTGTGTATTTCTGTAAAGCCCAAAGATATATCTTCAAAGCACAACTCTGTGAGCTTGATTATGAGAAGGATTAAGGTATATTGTAGTCTTTTAAAAATTTTATTATTATACAGTTTCCTATTTGACTTTATTCATTTCCACAGTGTCAGTTAAATCCTTTGACACAACAACTCCAAATTTATGTGTTTAATCCCTAATTTCTCATTGTGCTACACATTTGAATGCTTTCAACAGTGTACTATACATCTCTTCCTGGAAAATCTTTCTTCTTTGAGTTTCTTATTTGGAATCTAAAACATTGCTTTCCTTCCAGAAGGTTTAGTTGTGTTATTTCTAGTGCCACAGTGTCTTATAGTTATTGATGTTCAGCTCTTAGAATGAACCTAATAGTGATGGCTGGTGGACTTGAGAGCCTGATGGCCTGAAAATATTGAAGTTGTATTATTGTAAAGTTTTTACTCGCATTAGAGAATCAGAGATTGGAAACAGTAACCAAAGAGAAAAACTGAAATCCTGGAAGAACTGAAATAAAGATAATAAATGAGTTCTCTACTACAAGCAAATTAAAATTTATAAACCTTGTGTGAAACAGAAAAAGAACATAACTTATATGGCTGTTTTGTTTTGAATCAATAATTACTGTGTCCCTTTGACTACCTAAGTGTCACCTAAGTGAATCTGCTCTTCTCTATGTCCAGAACCACTGTCATTGTCTAAGATACTCCCAGCTCTTGCTTGGCTAATGCAATATGGTCTTTTGAAATATGTGTTAACTGTCCCTATTTCTGATATAGGTATTTTCTTATTTTCTTTTCTTCCTTGCTATATCAGTGTCTTCCGGAGTATAGGCACAGGGTAGTTGCTTAACGTATATTTATTGAAGGAATGATGGCGTTCTTCATGGACACTTTTATACCTCTCTAGTAGGTTCTATAACATAGCAACCAAGCACTTATTTTCATATTATCCCTCTGGTTGTAATGGCTCCTTATGTCTTTTAGTTTATAATGACCCACATACTGTTTGTTACATATTTTGGAGTTATGATTTTTAAAATACGGAGAATAGCTTGCATAAAGCCAGGATAACGTGAAAAGTTAACTACAGCATCACTGGAGCAAATCCAGATGCCATTTGCCGAGTGAGCCTTGTGGCTCTGGGGGGAGTGATTAGTGGGCTTTGTCCTATGGGAGCCAAAGGTCTTTTGGAGAGGACTAGGCCAGTGAATCTTTTGGGGAATCGGAGTGGCAGAAGAAGTTGCAAAAAAGAAAGCTGCCATACCTTCTAAGAACCTTCTAAGAACTTATACCATAAGAACTTTATACCTTCTAAGAACTGCCATACATTATAAAAACTTTCTTTAGCCTCTTTTCTGGACTTAACATTTTGCTGGCCCTAAAAACAGGTATCATAAAAGATAAATAAATTGCTTTCAAAAATGACAAAGGGAAAAATGTTTAAGAAGACTAGAATATTATTAACATCAAAAGTCAGAGTAAAAATTTGAAAACATCTAAGACATTTGAAATGGTGGCTCTCAAGATATTTAAAATTATAGCTGTAAATGAGAGCAATAGGGGAAAAAAGATTAGTATTAGAACTCCAGAAATTAGGGGTAAGAGTTAATTGAATAAAAATGTGACACAAAGAATAGAAGCTGAAAGTTGGGTAAGGAAATATAGTATACAGTAAGAAAAAATATTAGTAAGATATATGAGATTAAATTTTAAATGCATAGGGTAACTATGGTTAAAAATTCATGTGAAAGGAGAGTGATTTGATGGAAGGTGACGAGGATTTGGTGAAGGGTTGTCTTCACAAGAGAATTACCTCCTCCTCAAGCTTTTGACATTTTGTCTTGCCTCCTTCAAGGGCACTCATGCCTCCCTATGTTTCAATCTAAGATTATCCTTTGGGGACTATCCCTGTGAAGCTGGGATAACACCTTCCCTCTCCCATCCCAGTTTTTTTTTTTTTTTTTTAACATGGCAAGTATTCAGAGTTGATTGCAGAATCTTTAGTAAGAGCTTGTGTCTAAATAACTCTCTAAACCTGGCAGTTGAAAATGATTTTGATGTTTCACGAGAAAATTTTTACTTTGATTTAACAAATGATCCTGTTTTGCATAACCCTATAGTCCCTTATTTGTTGTTACATGATTACAATAGTGAATGCTGTTAGGAACGTCTACAGTATACATTATTTGCATTACTTTTTTGATCTTTATAGCCACCTCTGGGACAAGCACTTTCATTATATCCCATGGATTACTTTAAATTTGTATTTTAGAATTGGACAATCTGAGGTCTTGATAAATTAGGATAGTTTCTTGTTGTTGCTGTTCTTCAGTTGTTAAATTGGGTCCAACTCTTTGCAACCCAATGGGCTGCAGCACGCCAGGCTCCTCAGTCCTCCACTATGTCCCAGAGTTTGCTCAAATTCATGCCCATTGAGTTGGTGATGCTGTCTAACCATCTTATCCTCTGTCACCACTTCTCCTTTTGCCTTCAATCTTTCCCAGCATCGGGTTCTAGTGTTTATTAGTCAAGCTGAGGTTAGTACCTGGATCTTTTAATTCCCACTCTGGTTGTGTTTCTACCATAGCCTTTACCATAATTCCATCTGCTGTTTCTTGGGTTCACAGTGGTTGAATGTTTTGTAACATTTATGAATAAGAATGGCAAAAAAAGAATGTGAAGTTTTAATAGAAACTGTGCTCTCATTCCAGATTATGAATGAATTAATAGAGAATTTATGCCCCTCATACTGCCCTTATGCATAATTTCTTATTCTGTGTGGAATTTGTCATCATTAAAGCATGATTTTTAAAATGGGAAAAATTAATGGTTTTCAGAATGACTGAAGATATAAAAAGTATGTGAGGAAGCTAAGAATAGACAGGTATAGTAAATGACTGGTTATATATCAGCCAGGAATTTTTTTGACTACTCCTGTCTTTACCTAGGCGGAATCAAGCTTTGAGAAGATCTTGACAGGCACAAAAATTAATAGATTTTTCACTACACAGTAAGTACAATTACAGAGGTTGGCACAGCATGTTAGAGGTAGACAGAGAAGGGACTGCTGCCACAGAATAGGTGAGTGGGGAGAGGAGAGGCTTCCCAGAAGAAAATTCTGAATTGTTACCGGCAGATTGTTTTATGTACCAGTGTTGAAAATGAAGGCTTTTCTGGTTCTTTCAAGCAATAATTGACAAAGTGATTGGTCATCTCCTGATTGGCAAGAACAGTCCATTTTAGAATTAAATTAATCCCCAAATGCAAATCCATTCTTCCATTCTCATGAGTGAAAAAATTTGCATAGGTTTTTACTTCGATCAACAATTAAGGACTACTTGTGTTGTGCTTATTCGCTCAGTCATGACCAACTCTTTGTGACCCCATGGACTGTAGCTCATACTTACTAGTAGTCTAAGTTGGATATTAAAGTTTACTAAAATATATACAACATTGCCAAATGCAACCCATTACTAGAGTCTGCTACAAGATATTAGTATTTCATCAGAAATCGAAGTGCAATGAAATACTTGATAAGCTGTAAAGCTTCAACTGCTCATGCTCAACAAACAGGTGGCTGGAATTACCAGCATTTTCTTGAGAGTTTTATCAGTATATCAGCTGGGCTGTCTTAAATTGGTCATGGTGTTTGCTGCTGTCTTGCGTCTGAATTATAAATGATTAGTATAGATTCATCATCTTATTTTTCCAGGATTGTATCCTTCAGTGTTAATTCATACTCGTAGTTTTTAGTTCTTGCATGTCTTATTGTTGGTAAATCATGAGTGAAAAACAAACCATGCATGATTTTCATCAGAACTTCTCAAATGTTGGCATGAGTAGAATCTGGAGAGCTTATTACAAAAGAGATCCCTGGGCACCATCCACAGAAATTCTAATTCAGTTCATCGGTGTGGGGTCTGATAATTAACAGTTTTGACAAGCTCCCAGGTGATGTTGATGCAGCTGACTTTTCAGCCATACTTTGCATAAAACCAGTCTATATCATTCTTGCTGGACTCGCCTGGTGGCTCAGTGGTAAAGAATTCACCTGCCAATGCAGGAGACACAAGTTTGATTCCTGAGTCAGGAAGATCCCCTGGAGAAGGAAATGGTGACCCACTCCAGCATTCTTGCCTGGGAAATCCCATGGACAGAGGAGCCTGGTGGGCTACAGTCTAGAGGCCACAAAAGAGTTGGACATGACTTAGTGACTAAAAAATATCATTCTTGCTAAAGCAGACATGTAGACCACCCATGAAAACATTCACGTATAATGATATCTCCTATTGTTTAGTCCTTTTCTTTTGAAGGATAGCATTCGCAAGATGGGATGTTTAGGTGGGTGAGGAGCAGAATCTCTGGGTATTTTGGTCACTTTTAGTAACACACCAAAAAAAAAACCAAAAAACCAGATTGAGAATCTCTGATTGTGAGCAAATTACAGTTGATCAGATGTGGCTCAGACATCACATGCTAGAACAGAGGTGATAAATCACTGTGGCTCAAGCATCATGTGCTAGGAGAACAGAGCTGATAAATGTGGCTAGAGAAATTTACCATCTTATTTAGGGTTTTGTATATCAGATTCAATAATTTGTCTTTAACCTAAGAGTGATAGTAAACCATCAAAGCATTTGGAACTAGGAGATGGCATGATCTAAGTTATATTAAAAAAGAATATAGCAAGAAGGGAAGCAGAGACAACAGTTTGAAGTTGCAACAATAAGGTAGATAAAAAACAGTGAAGGACCTGAACTAAATAATAAGGAGTGATGAGAATGATAGATGTGAGAGATAGTAAGGCAGTGATAATGATTATAATAGCAACAAATATTTGCTGTGCATTATGAAGGCTTCCCTGGTGGGTCAGAAGTTAAAGTGTCTGCCTGCAATGTGGGAGATCCGGGTTCGATCCCTGGGTCGGGAAGATCCCCTGGAGAAGGCAATGGCAACCCACTCCAGTACTCTTGCCTGAAGAATCCCATGGAGGGAGGAGCCTGGTAGGCTACAGTCCATGGGGTTGCAAAGAGTCAGACACGACTGAGCGACTTCACTTTCACTTTAACGAGCTATAGACTGATCACTTTGCCAAGCAGGTTGGGTATATGATTTAATTTAGTCCTTACAGCAGCCTTAAATGAGGAAACTGAGTCACAGGCCAAGTTACTTGTTAAGGCCATACAACTGCTTAGGGCAGAACAATGATTTAGACTCCAGCAGAGCCCAGACTCTTGAACTGAATGGTAGATTTGATGAAATTGAGTGATACGAGGTGAAGGAGGTGGATTGAGTGTTCATAGATTAACCATTTCTAGCCTAGACACTGGTACTGTGTAGGAAAATTATGAGGTGATATGTATTTGGAGCGTGATGAAGTGGAGAAGTGAAGGGCCAGGGAGAGGATAAATTCAATTTTGGACATTCTGAGTTTGAGAAATCCAAGAGAAGAGATCTAGTGGTCAATGAATATATGGGTCTTTACTGTAGAAATCTAATGCAAACCCACAAAAACATGGTGGGTAGATGAGATGCAGAGAATGTTGTGAAATGGGTAAACCTATCTGTGCTGCTGCTGCTAAGTCACTTCAGTCGTGTCCAACTCTGTGCGACCCCATAGACGGCAGCCCACCAGGCTCACCCGTCCCTGGGATTCTCCAGGCAAGAACACTGGAGTGGGTTGCCATTTCTTCTCCAGTGCGTGAAAGTGAAAGTGAAAGTGAAGTCGCTCAGTCGTGTCCGACTCTCTGAGACCCATAGACTGCAGCCTACCAGGCTCCTCTGTCCATGGGATTTTCCAGGCAAGAGTACTGGAGTGGGTTGCCATTGCCTTCTCCAAAACCTATCTGTAGTACTGTATTAAATTTTGAATGTCACTCTAATTAAAACTGAAGTTGTGTCTGGAGATAAACATAGTTTCAAAGAATTGGGAAACAATGTTGCAGGAATACTGGAGTAAGGAACTGGGTTGTTTAATGCAGAATTAAAGAGAAGTGGGGGAGAAGGCAATGGCACCCCACTCCAGTACTCTTGCCTGGAAAATCCCATGGACAGAGGAGCCTGGTGGACTGTAGTCCATGGGGTCGCGAAGAGTCGGACACAACTGAGCGACTTCACTTTCACTTTTCACTTTCATGCATTGGAGAAGGAAATGGCAACCCACTCCAGTGTTTTCGCCTGGAGAATCCCAGGGACAGAAGAGCCTGGTGGGTTGCCGTCTATGGGGTCGCACAGAGTCGGACAGGACTGAAGCGACTTAGTGGCAGCAGCAGCAGCAAAGAGACGGGAAAGCCGATGGCACACAATATATAAGAGAATAGTTATATAGAACAGGGAATGTAGATAGCACAGTAGTCAGAATAGGACCAAACAGATGCCAATTACTCAGTTCCAGATATGCTGAGAATAAAAGCATGTCCAAAAAGGGAAGGGATTGCCTTATGAGGTAGTGCATGCTACTTGAGGAACTGAAATATCAACTGGAGTGCCACCCAGTACCAGTATTGTAGAGGTAATTCTTGTTCCACATGGATTATTCAGTACATCAGAATTTAAGAGTATTGTAATAAACTGTTCTGGGTTTTATAATTTGTTTTTAAATTATTGATGGGTGTATTCTGAATTTTTCTTCACAAGCGAAGTAAATCATTATTTTTCTTGGCATAAAGCATATGAAATCATCACCATCTAAGATGATAGTTGCTGGAAATGTGTAAGGATTTTCCCTAAATACTAATCCATGTCTCATTACTGCTCTAGTTGTTTCAGCAGAATGCAATAGTTTGGTTTCAGGAATTGTTTACCATATCAGTGATGCCAAATAAAGGCAGTTTTTTAAATTCCACTTAAAGCGAAATGTCAAAATAAAGTGTAGTTTCTCATTACTGGATCTACAGTTTTTGTATCTTTTTTTTTTTTTTCCCCTTGGCCACTGGGAGTTTTGTTACCAGCCATGAAACACAACCTTCATGTTGTACTGTGTAGGATAGATACTGTAAATTTCTGGGCTTGCTTTTCCATTGATCTGGATTGCCGTATGGGAATCCTATTCAGCTGATCTTTATTTCCTGAGTCAGAAATTCTGTTTTACCAATCTTTGGGGCTTTCAGCAGCTATTCTCAGTGGGCCTTCAGGTATTGCACATGAAAGAGAAGGTTCAAAGGCATAGAAAGAAGGTTCAGGGCTGAAATGTTTACACTGCATTTTAAAAAATTTTACAAACATTTTCTAAGTTGATGGATCAGCATGAAAGCCTAGTAGATCTAAAGCTTTTTATATGCTGTAGTATAGGTAGCATTTGAATTATACACAATTTTTAAAGAGTGGTGTGGTACTCATCAGTTATAAATTTTATGCAAAAGTGACTCACTTGTATGTTTCCAGCAAGTGTAATGAACAACACTGTGATTAATGTTTTATATTTCTTGATTTTTCCACAAGTTTACTTGCCTCTTCTCATTCTGATTTATTTTGAAGCTGGCAGTATTGAATTCAGATAAAGTACAGTTTACAGTCAAAATAAGAAATTAACAAGCCACTGGAAATTTTATAATAAACAGATATTTCCCAGGTTTTACCACTTTTTATGTGGTCAGTTACATATATTGCATAGCAATAAAAATATTGTTTTTTTAATTAAAGTACAAATACAAAAAGCCAACTGTTATGCATTTATCATTTATTTAGTAAAATATATTTTAATTATAAAGAGATTTTACTACCATATATTGATTTTTTTTATAGTGTAATGTTTGCTAATGTGTCAGTAGCTTGTTTGAACATAATCTGGTTCTCTGTGACTAGTTGCAGATTACACATTTATAAATTTTAAATAGACAACTTTGATACTTCTCTCAGCTTTGTGTATAAACAAAATGTTCAGTATGAAATGCAAAAGTTTGATAAAGGTCTTGTGTTTATTCTGAAGTACATAAATGTTTGTAGAACATTTTTTAAAAATCCTTGTAAAGTAAGTATTTGAGTCTTCTGCCATACACAGCATTTTCTTATTAAACAGATTTTTGACATTATGTTAAGCTATAACAGAATCCATGCTTCTGGGAAGTTTACATACATTAAAAGACTTTTTGACAAGATGAAATTAGTCTTCTGTATGAAATTATGGGAGAATTTACAAAATGAGCATATATGCTTAGGAGCTGATTTATCAAAATATTTTTGACTTGATTTTCCTTTTATGGGCTTCTCTCCCATTTTTATCTCATCGTGTATATGTGTGTGTGTGTGTTTGTGTTTGCCTGTAAAATTTGCATAATGTAAATATATCTTCCAACCACAGCCAAAGTGGTTGTTTGGAGATACATTGTTCGGCCCTGGGGAGGAGGTAGGCTTGTAAGGAAAAGAATACTGAGATTGACTTAACACAGCCTGTCCTCCCTCATACTTAACTACAAACTTAATTGGGCTGTTTTAATAAACCTGGAGTCATTTTCATGTTAAATACTATCCATGCGTGGATTTAAAAGTGATAATATACTAAGTAGCCTCTGGAAAGCAATTGGCTTTTATTCTAATCATGGGGATCAAATCATGATGCTTTTGCTAAAGTCATTCCATAATTTAGTTTTAAATTTTAAATTCTTTTTTAGGGTGGATTCCTAAGCTTCCTGGGACTTCTTCTAATATTGGGACATTATTTCTTTGGTTGCATTAGTGTGTTGCCGTTTCTCAGTTCCCAAAGGACTCTATTTTAATCTATATCATAACTTGACACAATCTGTTGTTATAGATCTGCTTTCCAATAGACTTCGAGATCTTCGTGGTTGCAGACTGTGTTTTATCTTTCTTTGTCCAAGGCCAAGTGATTTAATAAGAGGCGGTGAGGTAAGAGTGTGGCTCCTGTTAAACGCAGCTTCAGAACAGAAGCGCCAGTCTGTTCCTGCTGGTTGGGGGCGTCCCTGGTGGCTCGGCCGGTAAAGGATCCACCTGCAAAGCAAGAGACCTGGGTACGATCCCTGGGTGGGGAAGAGCCCCTGGAGAAAGTAGTAGTTAAACACTCCACTCTTCCAGGCACTCCATTCTTTCCTGAAAAATCTCATGGACAGAGAAGCCTGTCAGGCTCAGTCCATGGGGTTGCAGAGTCGGACGACAATAAGTATGCACGCTCACTGTTGCTCTAGACGATAAACCTCACCATGGCAGGGTCCCTGGTGTTCAGTGAGTCAGAATTCTTGCCCTTCCTTCCCACGAGATGGCCCTCCTACCCAAAGAAAGCCTAACCACTTTTTAATTTTAGAGTTGATTGTCCAATTGAGGGATTCCCTCTCTTGGTCTTAGGTTGATAATAGGCCAGTTTGGGCACATGCCCATCACACTATTCCACAAAACACTCATTTGTAGGATACCTGGGTTTGATCCCTTGGTTGGGAAGATCCTCTGAAGAAGGGAAAGGCTATTCACTCCAGTGTTCTGGCCTGGATAATTCCATGGACAGTATAGTCCATGGGTCACAAAGGGTTGGACACCACTGAGTGGCTTTCACTTTCATATGTACTATGAAAATTGTGCATATCAAACAAAAGATAACTTGGTTCTAGTTAAGAACATAACTTTTTAAAGGGATTAATAAGAAGAAATAACAATTTATTTGAATTTCATATGGATTCGTTAAAAAAAAAAGCAACCTCTGCAGGCAAGGAAGGTACTGTGCTATGTCTTTTTAAGAACTGAAAGATGAAGAGTACTTAGTGTTGCTCTCAAGGAGACAAAATGTAGTGAGGATGCATGTGTGTGTGTGTGTGTGTGTGTGTGCGTGTGCGTGTGTGCATGATCATAATGCAGATTAAGTGAATTAAGCGTTCTAACCAGCAACCTATGGGAATGATCTGTTCTAATATGAGCTTCAGGAAAAAGAGTACAGAGGATATGAACACTTGACCTGAGTTTTGAATAATGCATAGAGACCTGATAGGTATATTTATGCAAATATTCAAGCACATAATAGCACACATACTCAGTATGAATTCATGTGGATAAATTTATGTGGATGTGTGTGTGCACAAATGCATAGTCATGGTGAGATTAGCGTATACTCTTCTTAAATGCTTTTATTCTCATGAAATGTAACAATATAAAAGTCTTTATAAAAGCTTCTCTCCCTTAACTGATGTTGCCAGAATATTATTTTGACTTAAATCTTTAGCAACTAAAACTGTCAGCAGTCATGATTAAATAGTATATTAACCTGTACAATTCTTATAGTGACACATGGCTATGTATTAAAGTGAAATAAATGATAGACTTTTAGAATAATCTGGTCGTGAAGGGACATGCATAATTTTGTTTTGGAAAAGTCTAGCCCTTTGGCAGCTGTCTAGTGTTCAGATGGTAATTGTATTAACCTGGATGGGTAGGAAGCTACGTGGAGGAAGACATTATAGATCATGTATTCCTACCCATGTCATCTTGAAGTGATTAAACCAAAATAATTCTGTGGTTTACCCTTCAACTAGGTCTTTTAGATGCTTCTACTTCCCTCTCCCCAAATCTCTTTACATTTTTGTTGATGCCTATATGAAATATCTATAGTTGCATAACAAATTACCACAAAAATCAAATTACTATGCGGTGACTAATCATTTCATACATAGTTTCTTTGACTCAGGAATCTGGGCATGCCTTAGCTGGGTACTCTGCTTCAGTGTCCCTCACAAACTATAGTTACAGTGTCAGTCAGAGCTGCAGTCTCAGTTCATCTGGGAAAAGATCTACTTCCAATCTTATATGGCTTTGGCAGATCCAGTTCCTTGTGATTTTTGGACTGAGGGCCTCTGTTCTTTGCTGACTATTGACTGGAGACAGCCCTCAGTTTCTTGCCATGTAGGTCTCTGCATGTGGAAGTCTGCTTTATCAAAGTCAACAAAGGAGAAGGTCTGTAGAGATAGTCTATAAAGATGATGGGAGTTACAGTGTTATGTAATATAATCATGGTGGTGTTATCTCATCACTTCTGGTGTATCTCCTTCATTAAAAATTATATCACTGGTCTTCCCCACACTCAAGAGGAAAGGATTAATTATGTCTTATAGACATGAATACCAGTACCAGGTGATGGAGATCATTGGGGCCACCTTAGAGTCTGCCTGCTGCAATGCCTAATGTTTATTTGGGGTGGGAAAGACCTATTCTGTAATGATAAATAAAAGTGTAGAATTCAGAAGGGATAAACTCATCAGTAATTAATATTACTTGTCAGTGAATAGCTGCATATAATGTCAGAACTTTCCCATTTTTTGATATCCAGAGACTATAAAGAGACTAAAAAGGCATTGGATTGATGAGTTATAAAAGAAGTGATTGCATCAAGCTAGTGCATGCCAAGGACAGATTTTTTTTTTTTCCAGTTTGTAAATTTTGTCTTTATCTAAAACATTTATTGTTTTCTTCAACTTCATGGAAATAAATGCTCAGAAATGCTGGAGTACAAGCCTACTTATAACTTTATTGCAATTTAAAAACAATTTAAAATCATGATTTCTCTTACTATTCCTTTCCTTCTTCCTTTTTCCAGAGTACTCCTTGTTTGATGTATCAAAGTAGCTGTACATTTATAGTCAGTATTAGAAAATAAAAATAAATAAAGGAAATAGAGAAATGCACAGAACATAGTTCTTACTAAATATATTGTGAATAAGAAATGATAATGATAGAAAATACTGAATTTGACAATGAAAATGGATAGATGCAGGACATAGTTATTTGTGTATATTCAAATATAGGGACAAGCCATTGAATTAATATAGATTGAATAAGGATCAGAAATTTGTATATGGTAAATTAAATTCTTCTGTGCTTTGTTTGCTTCTTAATATCTTACAAATTTTAAGGGTATTCCAATAATCATTACTATTTCACTGTCAGAATTAGCAAAAGACCTCTTTTTTAATGTGCAACTAAACCTCAGGGATTTTCTCCAACTACTAGTCAATGCATTTCTCCTACTTTAGTTAACATGATTATCTGGTTGATCATGGTTCAGTATTTTCCTGAAATGAAGGAGATATAGCCATTAAAAGCAGGGAATTCAACTTCAGGTCACCACCTCTTACCCTAATATAAACTACTAACACTCTTGTAAATTACTGAATTCTTGCAAAGGTCCTTTCTCCCCCGGAATGATTCATCTCTTATTTAAGAAGCAGATTCTTAGCCTTGGCCTTACATTTTCAGTATAGATATCCTATTATTAATGTACTTTAAAAACTTCATTTTTTATTTAATTAGTTCTGAAAGTTTCTATTTACCCTCTGATTAGTCACTAGTCAGGTATCTGAACACTCCAAAACTTGAATTTTAGAAAATTTCTTGACAAAAGATATTTAGTCTATTGTCTGTAGTGTCCTGAACATGCCATTTTAGTGGTGTTTGCTCTAGATTTTAAAAGCCCAGGAATTCAAGGACTTTTGCTGTTCAGTTGCCAAGTCGTGTCCAACCCTTTGTGATCCATGGACTGTAGCACGCCAGGCTTCCCTGTCCCTCACCATCTTCCGGAGTTTGCCCAAGTTCATATCCATTGAATTAGTGATGCCATCCAGCCGTCTCATCCTCTTTCACCTCTTTCTCCTGCTGCCCTCGATCTTAACCAGCATCAGTGTCTTTTCCAGTGACTCTACTGTTCGCGTGAGGCGGCCAAGGACTATCACTATGTAAATATCTTTGTGTAGCAGTTCATGCAATTAGACATTCAATAAATGCTTTCTGATAACGGAAACCCAGTTAAAAGTCTTCTGGAGAAATTCAGAATTTTTAAACAACCAAACAGAGTCACAATAGTGTAAAGTTCTCCAGTATTTTGAAACAGCTTCTTTCTTCCTAGCTACTTAGCCTTATGCCCCTTCTCATACTCTCCATTTCTTTTTAGGACATTAAAACAAACAAACACAACATTCTGTGCTTCTTTTCTCTGAAATACCTTAGATCTCTGACTGCCAGAATCTTTTCTTCTTGACTTGGTTATGTTGGAGGTATCACATCTTCCACTCTGATCTGTCCTTTCCGTTCAGGAATGTGGGGAGGAAGTTGAATACTCAGTTGGCTAGAGTTACAGAGGAAGAAGATATCTTAGGAATAACACTGCTCAGCATTCATAACTGAGCCTAGATATTTAGTGGAAAAACCCTGACTAAAAATCCAAAGGTTTTAACTAAAAGTTCTGTTTTTTTTTTTCTTTGTGAACCAGGATATTATTATGTTTTGTGTGTTGCTTGCATGCTATTGTGACCTGGTGATACAATAGATATCAACTTGTTTGTGCATCTTTGCCCTAGTGACACATTATTGGCTGTTTAGCGATATTGCAGATAATCAGTATGTTAGCTGCTGGACAATTCTGAGTCAAAGCCCGATGGCAAACTTTATTTTGACTGGTAAATAACTTGAGGCTAAAAAATTGTATTTAAAAAAAATAATAGTAAAATTGCACTTTGGCTACTGATGTGTTTTTAGAATATTTTAAGTAAGTATCCTTTAATTTAATGATGGATAACTACAAGTCATGTGATATTACTTTTTCTGTGAAAATTTAGAAGCCTATGTCTGTTCACTTCTTTTTTTACTACTGTTTGCCACTAGGGAGTATAGGCTGAACTTCATAATTTAAACTTCACTGTATTTTACTTTGTGTTATTCTCTAATTGCTTTCTATATCTTTATTTTTTTATATATATAAAAAGGTTATTTTGGGCAGTGCTGGGTCTTCACTGCAGTTTTTCTCTAGTTGCATGAGAGGGGCTACTGTTTATAGTCATGTGCGTCTTCTCATTGCGGTGCCTTCTATTGTTGCAAAGCATGGGCTGTAGAGTGATGACTTCAGTAATTATGGCATATGGGCTTAATTGCTCTGCAGTCTGTGGAATCTTTCTGGACCAGGGATTGAATCCATGTTCCCTGCATTGGCAGGTGGATTCTTATTCCACTGAACCACCAGGGGAGTACTTTACTTTTCTGTCATTAACTAGAAATGAAGTTTTGAACTATCTTATTCTTCTCTTGTACCTCACAGTTATTTTACTTTTGGGTACATATTGAGCATTTAATTTAAAAAGTTAGAATTATTTTTGTCTTAAAGAATATTCTTTAAGTGTGATGAAAATGTGGTAAAATGAAACCCAAACAGAAGTGTTGGGAAAAAGAAAACTTAGAGAGAAAAAGAAAACTTTGTTCAAACTTTTAGGACAAAATCTGTCTCTAGAACACATCAGAAAGATTTGCTATTAAAAAGCCACCCTATTAAGCATGTTTAATATGATTCCATGTATTTTTGTAACCATGACTATACTGTTATTTTTCCTCACTATTTTTATAGATTTTCTTTTTTTTTAGGAAGCAGTTAGGAGAAAGAAAATTCCTAGGCAGACCATCCCTAGTATTTTATTACCACAAAATGAAACAAATTCTTGGTTAAACATTAGTAATTGCATATTCTTAATATGAAAAAGTAGCTGAGAATATTTAAATTTCTTCCATTCTGGGATTTTTATCTTAATATATTTTGTGTGTTGGTTTTTAGTGTGAAAAGTAAGTATTTTGGTAAATCACATGATATAAAAGTAAAAGTACAAAAATGTTTTTATAAATCATGTACTACAGAAAAAAAAAACACAAAGATATCAGGGTAGGTATTTGAGGAAATTGGGAATTTATTATTATTTTTTTCTGGGAAAAAGTTTCAACTGCCATTGAATTTCATTATCACTTAATTTTTTAAAAGAAAATGTTGGCTTTGTTATGCTAGATCGTTATATGCTTCATTTCTACTACATTTTATCATAATGCACTGAGTATAAATAAACTCTGGTATGCTAAACCTAATAGCAATTAAACTGGAAGTGTTTGTGTTTCATCACTGTGAACTTCGCAGAAATGTTTCCATGACAACCTTCATGCTAGTTAAGACAACCAGAGGTGATCAACAGTTTATATATTTTTTTCTTTTGCAAGAATGGAATTTGTGGTGACAGTTTTGGCCTTTAATGGCACTTTTGCTCTGTGTGAAAGTATTTGTTTATCAGATCATATGTTGTTAACTGTCAGAGTGAGGTAGAGTGACTGCTTTTGATAAAAGGCTGCCTTAGAATGTCTAGCCTCTGAAGCTCTTGTACTCTAATTATCCCCATCAGTATAGAAGAGTCCATTTGCATCAGTACTCTACAGATTTTACTTTATTAAGACCAAGTATTATGCTGAGTAAAATTGGGAAGATCTTGATTTTGTTTGGCCATATAAAAATTGAAGTTCCTTGTAGCCTTACTTCTTAATGAATTTCAGCCTCCCCTGGAAAAATTCCATACACATATACCTAAAGAAAAATATCTAAGTGTCCTCTTTAGACAAGGTTATTGGGGCAGTTTTATGATTTTCCTTAAATCACTTGCTCTCCTAGAATATTATAACTACATCAATAGAGTCTGCTACAAAAGATGTACGAAAAGAGGAAAAAAAATTTTATAGTTTCAAACAGAAATTGCTAAGCTGATGGTGTAACTAAGAACTTTTTCCTGTTTACTGTTAAAATAGAGGCACATTAAAAACTTTGACTACTTTTAAATTCTCAAAATAAGCATATATATATATATATATATATATATGCTCTTATAAAGAGGACTGGAGTAGTGAAGTTTCTTCAGAACTGTGTGTGTTCCACAAGGGAGAGAAGCTGTTCACTCAGGGATATGTTTGTCCGCTTTTGTAAGCTGTAACTGACCCCATGGCCACTTGTTCAATGTTGTCTAATACCTGCAGGATAGGAGTAGGTGTCAAGGCATATTAAATATTTTCTATGATTTATAGTGGAAAATAAGCTCATTACTTTATAAAATAAAGCTTGATAGTTTTCTTGGATAGTATGACTATATAGATGTTAGGCTTTAGCATATATCCTCTCAGAAAAAGAAATAGTTTAATTTTTACCAACTTTGTTAAACTATTAACAATATTAAATAATAAATTTCTAGGACTAAACATTATCCTTGCTTTCTTTAAAATTACCTGTTAACATTATTAACCTCAATGAAGTTAACATTTCTATAAAATGACATATGGTTTTATCTTATTTTAAAGAATAGAATCCTGATTTTTCAATTCTTTTATTCAGTCTTTGTCTTGACATCATCATCCATCCAGATGTATAAGCCAGAAGCTTGGAAATGATCTTGAACCCTTCCTTCATTCACTCATTCATTCACTTGTTTCTTCTTAGGCACTCATTACTGAGGGTAGAGTGCAAAACAATATACATAGAAATTCCTTCTCTCATGACTAGACTGTGGTCTCATGAATCATAAAAGATAAAGAATGTGAGATTGATAAGTGCCTTGGAGAAAAAGAAAACAAAAAGGGGTTTGTCTGTGTGTGAAAGAGAGATGGGATGGGTTTTGCTATTTTAAATGGAATAGTCAAGGAAGACTTCATTGGAAAGTTGGCATTTATGCAAAGAACTGAAAGGTGAAGGCAAGAGGTATGCTGTTATCTGAAATGTTAAGCAGAGAGTAAGCACACGTAATGGTCTTGAATTTTGAGAAACGGCAAGCAGATTGGGCAACTCATGTAGAACATGCAGTGAGAAAGATAGGAGCTAGAATTGGGGATTGAGGGATAGAGAATATAGGGCTTGTGAGCTACTCTAGAACGTTGAGTAGATGATTAATACAGTATCATTTCCCTCTTGACAGAATCACTCTGGCTGCTGTGTTGAAAATAACCTCTAGAGAGGTAGGGATGAAGGCAGGGAAGAAGCAAAGATGAAGCTAGTTAGGAATTTATTGCAAGAATTCAAGCAAGAGATGGTAGGAGCTTGGATAAGAGTGGTAATCATAGTGTAGGTGAGGGAAGGGATCAAATTCTGGATGTATTTTGAAGATTTAGCCAACAGGATTCACTGACAGATTGAATGTGGTGTTTGAGGCAAAGGCAAGAATCAAAGTGGATTCAGAGTTTCTGCCTGAAAATCGATAGTATTTCCTTTTTTTCTGAGTGGGGGAAGACCATAGAGAGGGAAAGAGTTTTGGGGAGAAACATTAAAAATTAAACTTTGGATGGGTTTGGGAGCTCTATTAGATATCTGATTGTAGACAGTAAATAGGAAATTGGATATAGGAACATGGAGTTTAGAGCAGAGATGTGAGAAACATTTATAAATTAGCACATAGATATTATTTGAGACAATGTGAGGCTAGGAAGGATCACCAAAAGAAACAGGCCAAGGATTTCTCTTGTCAAAGCTCTGGCAGAGTGAATGCCTCAGTGTGGCCAGAGCAGTCCCAGTTTATGCCTGGCCCCAGAGTAACTCAGAGTGCCCCACTCTCCCTCTACAGGGAACCTCTTTGGACACTGAAATACATGATCACTGAACAAATATTTTTTGCCTCTACTCTTTTTATATCCACTTACTTTTCCTAGTTCGTTAATCCAAGCCTCTCACCAAATTTCTTAACTTCTTTTCTCACCTTCTCCCACCAATCTTTACTTCCAGAATAACCTAATCGTTCCACATAGAAATCTATTAATGTCATTCCCTGGTGGCTCAGAGGTTAAAGCGTCTGCCTGCAATGTGGGAGACCCAGGTTCGATCCCTGGGTCTGGAAAATCCCCTGGAGAAGGAAATGGTAACCCACTCCAGTATTCTTGCCTGGAGAATCCCATGGACAGAGAAGCCTGGTAGGCTACAGTCCATGGGATCATGAAGAGTTGGACACAACTGAGCAACTTCACTTACTTACTTACTTAATGTCGTTCCCCTTGTTAGGCTTTTCCTATGGCTTCTAATGTTTAAAAGAGTAGAACAGTGTCTATAATATGGAATTTCAGAATTCTTTGTTATCTTATTCTTGCCTCTCTGTACAGCTCCCTTCTCTTGCCATTTCTCCCTTATCTAGCTTCTTGGAAATAAGAGATTTTTTACTGCTGTTTGGGAGCTGCCACTCAGCTGCTAAGCCCCAGGGGCTGCTTTCCTGTAGTAAGGAGCTGTGTGGGGCTGGGGGCCAGCACTCTTTACTACTACGCCTCCCAAATCTTCCCTGATTCATGGGAGTTGGGGGTGGGTGAACAGGCACCACCACCCAGCTGCTTCCACGTGACTGGTATAGGCTTTCTGCAGCACTGTGGAAATGAGATTACCAATATTCACCAATGTCTGATTCCAGATAGAAGCTGGGAAAGATGGACACTGTTATTTGGCTGCCAGCTCATCTGGAATTGGCTGGCAACTTATCGTGGCTGGAAATCCACAATTCTTACTGAGTTTTGGTAGATTTTGGTTGAATAAGTTCCCTTGTGGTTGCATATCTTTTGACTCTTTGCCAGAGATTTTTAAAAACATTTTTATTTTTAATTGGAAGATAATTGCTCTACAATGTTGTTTGGTTTCTGCCACAGAACAATGTGAGTCAGCCATAAGTATACATATATCCCCTCCCTCTTGAGTCTCCTCCCCATCCTATAGGTCATTACAGAGCACCAGTCTGGGCTCCTTATGTTGTACAGCAATTTCCTACTAGCTATCTGTTTTACACGTGGTAATGTACATACTTCAAGGCTACTATCTCAATTCATTTCATCCTCACCTTACCTTGCTATGTCCACAAATTTGTTCTCTACATCTGTGTCTCCATTCTTGCCCTGCAAATAGGTTCATCAGTACCATTTTTCTAGATTTCGTATGTACATGTTCATATATGATACTTTTCTCTTTCTGATTTACTTCACTCTGTATCTCGGCTCTAGGATCATCTGGTGCATGGTGCAAGATGGTGGAGAAGGGTGTGTGCTCATCTTCTCCTGAGAGAACTCCAAAATTCTCACAAAATTCTAACTTGCAAAATTCTTGCAAATTGTTGCAAATTCTAACATCCAAAAAGATGTCCTTTTCATTATAGGGAACTGGAATGCAAAAGTAGGAAGTCAAGAGATACCTGGAATGACAGGCAAATTTGGCCTTGGGGTACAAAATGAAGCAGGGCAAAGACTAACAGAGTTTTGCCAAGAGAATGAACTGGTCATAGCAAACACCCTCCTCAAAAACAGAAGACTCTACACATGGACATCACCAGATGGTCAATACTGAAATCAGATTGATTATATTCTTTGTAGCCAAAGATGGAGAAGCTCTATACAGTCAGCAAAAACAAGACTGGGAGCTGACTGTGGCTCAGATCATGAAATCTTTATTGCAAAAGTCAGACTTAAATTGAAGAATAGGGAAAACCACTAGACCATTCAGGTGTGATATAAATCAAATCCCTTACAATTATACAGTGGAAGTGACAGATAGATTCAAGAGATTAGATCTGATAGACAGAGTCCCTGAAGAACTATGGATGGAGGTTTGTGACATTGTATAGGAGGCAGTGATCAAGACCATCCCCAAGAAAAAGAAATGCAAAAAGGCAAAATGGTTGTCTGAGGAGGCCTTACAAATAGCTGAGAAAAGAAGAGTCCGCAAAGGAGAAAAGGAAAGATATAACCAACCACCTGAGTGCAGGGTTCCAAAGAATAGCAAGGAGAGATAAGAAAGCCTTCCTCAGTGATCAATGCAAAGAAATAGAGGAAAACAGTAGAATGGGAAAGATAAGAGATCTCTTCAAGAAAATTAGAGATACCAAGGGAACATTTCATGGAAAGATGGGCACAATAAAAGACAGAAATGGTATGGATGTAACAGAAGCAGAAGATATTAAGAAGAGGTAGAAAAAGTACACAGAAGAACTATACAAAAAAGATCTTCATGACCCAGATAACCATAATGGTGTGAACATTCACACAGAGCCAGACAATCTAGAATGCAAAGTCAAGTGGGCCTTAGGAAGCATCACTACGAACAAAGCTAGTGGAGGTGATGGAATTCCAGTTGAGCTATTTCAAATCCTAAAAGATAATGCTGTGAAAGTGCTGCACTCAATATGTCAGCAAAATTGGAAAACTCAGCAATGGCCACAGGACTGGAAAAGGTCAATTTTCATTCCAGTCCCAAGGAAAGACAATGCCAAAGAATGTTCAAACTACTGCACAATTGCACTCATTTCACATACTAGCAAAATAATGCCAAAATTCTCCAAGCAAGACTTCAACAGTATGTGAACCGTGAAGTTCCAGATGTTCCAGTTGGATTTAGAAGAGGCAGAAGAACCAGAGATCAAATTGCCAACATCCATTAGATCATCGGAAAAGCAAGAGAGTTCCAGGAAAACATCTACTTCGGCTTTATTGACTACGCCAAGGCCTTTGACTATGTAGATCACAACAAACTGTGGAAAATTCTTCAAGAGATGGGAAAATCAGACCACCTGACCTGCCTCTTGAGAAACCTGTGTGCAGGTCAGGAAGCAACAGTTAGAACTGTACATGGAACAACAGACTGGTTCCAAATAGGAAAGGGAGTACGTCAAGGCTGTATATTGTCACTCTGGTTATTTAACTTATATGCAGAATACATCATGAAAAACGCTGGGCTGGATGAAGCACAAGCTGGAATCAAGGTTGCCGGGAAAAATATCAATAATCTCAGATGTGCAGATGACACCACCCTTATGGCAGAAAGCAAAGAGAAAGTAAAGCGTCTCTTGATGAAAGTGAAAGAGGAGAGTGAAAATGTTGGCTTAAAACTCAACATTCAGAAAACTAAGATCATGGCATCTGGTCCCATCACTTCATGGCAAATAGGTGGGGAAACTATGGAAACAGTGTAAGACTTTATTTTGGGGGGCTCCAAAATCACTGCAGATGGTGATTGCAGCCATGAAATTAAAAGACCTGCTCCTTGGAAGGAAAGCTATGACCAACCTAGACAGCATATTAAAAAGCAGAGACTACTTTGCCAACAAAGGTCCATCTTTCCAAAGCTATGGTTTTTCCAGTAGTCATATATGGATGTGAGAGTTCAACTATAAAGAAAGCTGAGCACCAAAGAATTGATACTTTTGAACTGTGGTGTTGGAGAAGGCTCTTGAGAGTCCCTTGGACTGGTAGGAGATCCAACCAGTCTATCCTAAAGGAAATCAGTCCTGAATATACATTGGAAGGACTGATGTTGAAGCTGAAACTCCAATACTTTCGCCACCTGATGTGAAGAACTGATTCATTGGAAAAGACCCTGGTGCTGGGAAAGCTTGAAGACAGGAGGAGAAGGGGACGACAGAGGTTGAGATGGTTGGATGGCATCATCAACTTGATGGACCTGAGTTTGAGCAAGCTCTGGGAGTTGGTGATGGACAGGGAGGCCTGACGTGCTGCAGTCCATGGAGTCACAAAGAGTCAGACATGTCTGAACATAACAGAACTGAGGAACATCTACCTCAGTTCAACTGATGCTGATTCATCCCTCTTTATGGTTAATATTCCATTATATATATGTAGCACAATTTCTTTATCCATTCATCTGTTGATGGACATCTGTTTAACTTAATATTTTCCCAGAGACTTTTGATAATTGTTAATTTTGATCAACTAATAGATATCTCTCCTAGTGAGGGGTTTCCAGTAGTTTCTCACGTCCCCATTCTAGAAGTCTTCACTCCTATACTATTCCTTCTGAGTTCAAATAAGCTCCAAATATCAATTACTGACCGTCTTTAGAGCATATATAATATACCATATATAAAGATACACAACAGTTATCAGATCCTCTTTATAATGTTAGACTACTTTCAGCTCTTCATTTTTGTAAATAAAGCTATTAACAATTTTCTACATAAATTTTTTCCAAGGTTTGACTATTTCGTTAGTGTGTATTTCTAGAGGCAGAGCTATGGAGTGGTGCATGGGGAACATTGCCAAATTACTCTACAGAAGTTACTTTTAATTCTTTTAGCAGTGGATGCATATTTTATTGATTTTCACTAGAATCATTTATACTTGATAGAATGATCTCTCTCTCTCTCTCTAAGTCGCTTCAGTCGTGACCGACTCTGTGCGACCCCAGAGATGGCAGCCAACCAGGCTCTTCTGTCCCTGGGATTCTCCAGGCAAGAATACTGGAGTGGGTTGCCATTTCTTTCTCCAATGCATGAGAGTTAAAAGCGAAAGTGAAGTCGCTCAGTCGTGTCCTACTCGTCACGATCCCATCGACTGCAGCCTACCAGGCTCTTCAGTCCATGGGATTTTCCAGGCAAGAGTACTGGAGTGGGGTGCCATTGCGTTCTCCGATAGAATGATAGATGCTATCATTTTTAATCTTGCTGCTAATTTGATGACCAAGTAGAAATTTAATTTATTTTATATTAATCTTGTATTCTTGATCATCAGTGCCATTTCTTTCAGGTTAGCGCTAAAGCCTGTTTTTTGGAAAAGGCAAATTAAAAAAAAAAATAGGTAAAGAAATATGAGTGGAACTAGAATAACACACCAAAGTGCTGTTTTCATTGCTATTGGCTATGCAAGATGTGCTAAGATTTTTTTATTTATTATTATGAGCAGTATGGGTTTTAGAACATACCTTCACTTCCTGTTCAGCTTCTTTTACTTTCATACTCTAAAAGTCTCAAAGGGAGAAATAAACTTATTTCTGCTTAGATGAAAAATATGTAAAAGACGTTTAAAGATGATCTAATTATGTATTGCTTGTTGGTAAATATAAAGTGAGAGTAGCTTTGAAATTTAAAATATATAGAGCAATATATTCAGTTACATACATGGTTTTATGTATTAGATCAAAGAGAAATCTATGATATTTTAAATTTCTCTTTGATTTTGAAAAAGTTGATTATCTGCAAAATCTATGTTATTTCATCTACAAATGCTGGCAGTGCCTGTAGATTTAATGTGCCTTTCCCCACATAACAATTCTTTTCTACATCTCTGCTCAATTCACTAATAAGTAGAGAAAGATATGCTTCATATCTGTTAAAGAAATTTTATAGGTAATTATGACTTTTTTACAACACAACAAGAATGTCTTTCATGTATGCAATATTCCCTCTTCTTTTCCAATGTAAAACCAAACAAAATGCCCGATCAGTGCCATAAACCATTCAGGAGTGCAGGAAGAAACTGAAATAGTAAGGTTTGGCTAGAATCTGATCCTGTCATACCCCCATTACTTCTGGAGGTTAGGTTTCTGCAACTGTATACCTTTAGGAAAAATTATATTGAAGTATAGTTGATAAACAATGTGGTATTTTTCCAAGTGTACCAAAAAAAGTGATTCAGTTGCATATATACATTGTTGTTTAGTTGCTAAGTCATGCCTGGCTCTTTGCTACCTCATGAACTGCAGCACACCAGGCTTCCCTGTCTTTCACTATCTCTTGGAGTTTGCTGAAACTCATGTCCATTGAGTGGGTGATGGCATCCAACCATCTCATCCTCTGTTGCCCCCTTCTCCTCCTGCCCTCAATCTCTCCCAGCATCAGGGTATTTTCCAGTGAGCTGGCTCTTCACATCAGGTGGCCAGAGTATTGGAGGTTCAGCTTCAGCATAGTTCCAGTGAATATTCAGGATTGATTTCCTTTAAGATGGATTGGTTGGATCTTCTTGCTGTCCAAGGGACATTTATTATTTTTCATTTTTCCCCCATTTAGGTTATTACAGAATATCAAGCAGAGTCCCCTGTTCTATACAGTAGGTTTTTGTTAATTATCTGTATAAATATAGTAGTGTGTAGATGTCATTCTGTGATTGTGAACCTTAATCCATGTATTACACTGCAACTTTCATGATACATCTGTCTGTCCTCTAGTCTCAGTGTTCCTCAATTAGTTTTGTTTTGTCCTCTGTGTTTTTATTCCTGAAAAACTTTGTGTTAAATATCTATGTCAACTCTAGCTTACCCTTTTGAAGAACTGCACTTAGCTATTTAAGATATGCTTGTTTGAATTAACTTGTATTTCAATTTTTACATTCATTTTATTGACAGAATTCAGAATTTCAAGATTTGATAAAGTTTGAATAGAAAGAAATATAACCTAAAATCTGATGATGTTTACACAGTAAAATTTAGTAAAATATTTTAATATAGAAAAAGTAAATGATTATAGTGATATAATAAAAGTTAGCTTTTCTTTAATAAAAAAGTTTGCAAGACTTACATTCTGTTGCTTTCCAAAACTGGGCAATAGCCTTTTGGGGATAGAGTTTCCCTTTTTGAGAAAATGGTCCTCAGATTGTCTTCCAAGAGCTGTAAGGATACTTAGGTAAGTGAGCCTAAGCTAGTCAACAGGAAAAAAAATCAAACAACAAAATGCAGATTTAGAAGTAATGCTAGAAGTAACAACAAAATAAAGCCTGTTATAAATGAATTATATATACATTCTAAAATTTTATTCCGTGTGTGTAGTCGCTCAGTCATGTCCTACTCTGTGACCCTGTGGACTGTAGCCCACCAGGCTCCTCTGTCCATGGGTTTCTCCAGGCAAGAATACTGGAGTGGGTTGCCATTTCCTTTTCCAGGGAATCTTCCCGACCCAGGGATCGAACCTGGTCTCCCGCATCACAGGCAGATGCTTTACACTCTGAGCCACCAGGGAAGCCTGGTGATAAATAATCAGAAAATTTTATTCTAATTTGGCTAATTTCTACTATATCTACTAGAGGCTAGAGACTATTGTCTTTAGACATATTCTTCAGCACCGTAGCATGAACAACAATAAGCTCCTGTTATTCCTTAGGGCTTCCGCAGGGGCTCAGCAGTCAAGAATCCAGTAAAGAATCAGCAGTAAAGAATCCAGCCTGCAGTGCAGGAGTTGCAGGAGACATGGATTTGATCCCTGGGTCGGGAAGGTCCCCTGCAGTAGGAAATGGCATCTGACTCCAGTATTCTTGCCTAGAGAATCCCATGGACAGAGGAGCCTGGCAGGCTACAGTCCACAGGGTCGGAAAGAGTTGAACACGACTGAAGTGACTAAGCACACGTACAAACACATTTCTTAGTGAATCAGAACTTACTGTGATTCCTTGAAGACTGTATACAGCCACAGCCTTAAAAATCCAAATAACTGACTGATGTTTGCTGAAAATGTTGAGGGATATAAACCTTATTTATAAATTTTAAATTGCTAGTTTTAAAATAAAATAATACTTGAAAAACTTAATGAGTTTTATGAGTTTGCCTTTCATCAATATTTATCATGCTTTATTCTAAAACTTAATAAAATAACACCAGTTTGAATTATTTAGTAGTCTTGTACTGAAGTATTTGTTATTGATACTCAAATATCCATTTGTTAGGAATATTTTTCTATGCTGAGGAGGATAGCAGAGGGAATGATATATAAGTTTTAAGGATATGGGGACAGAGATTAAGATAGTTAAAGGCGTATATCACAAATATTGAGTTAATTCATTATTGTGAATCTGTAAGTAAATATCTGACATTTACATTTAGAGGATACGTGTTGGGCTACTTGTGACAAGTATTATGAGTAAGTAAACAAGGGCTTTCTTTGTGTAATTTTAGATGAGAGACATCATTTCAATAAACTTCTGTTCCTGAAGTACTCACCAAGACCAGTGATTGAGAGGTGCTTTCAGTATAACTATTGGACACTTTACATTGTAGAATTTTTGAGATTTGTTCAGTTCTGTTTAAGTTATATTCTGGCTGAAAAGTTTTGTTTCACATGGAGAAGTTCAAGAAGTTTTAGTGAAAAAAAGTATCTTATTTATGAAGTATTTTAATGGGACAAGGTATTAATTACAAGTTTGTTTTAGAGTTTGTGGATAAGCAAGGGGAGGGGGCTAAGTGACCCATGTGATAATAGAGTTGGAGACATAGACTTTAGGTTTAGCTTAATACAAACTTTAGCTTAATGTAGATGCAGATGGCTACAGATAGAGGTGTTTGTAGATATTTGCATATACATTGGTTAGTATACACACTTATTTCCTTGTTTTGTCAGTTGAGAGGGCCTAAAATCAATAGGCGTACTTATTATCTATACCTTGGTTTCTCACACTTTTCTCCTGAAAAAAGAACCAGGGATCCTTGAAGAAATGGGACTTGTTCTAAGATTGGGTCAGGAAATACGCAATATACAGCTGGAACTCTTATAATGCCAGAAAATAAGAAAATGTTCAAGAAAAGCACAGTATATAAAATTCATCTCTGTGAGTCCATACCTTACTTATATAGACAAAGGATTCAATATATAAGTGGGAGAATAGACATTTCCAAAAGAGAAGAATTTCACATAATTTATGTAGATGCTTCACCCTCAAGGAGGTGAAGCTTAATTCCTGACTCCTTAACTGTGGGCTGTATGTGGTTATTTTCTTCCAGAGAGTACAGTATGGAAAAGGGTAAAAGAGTAGCTTCATTAGAGAAACCTGACAAACTTTTCCTCATCCAGATCATCAAGGTCAAAAGCAGTAGTGATGCAAGTGATGTATGATGTTCATAGAATATAAACTTGATATGAAGTGATGAAAATTGCTATTTTCTACTGTGGTCTTCTTCCCCTGCCCCAAATCTGTAAGCCTAATCTAATAATGAGAAAAACATCAGATCCCAATCAAGGGACATAGTATAAAATACAGTTTGAGAAATTATCACAGCCAAGGAAAGTGAGCCTAAGGAGACATAACGGCAAAATACAACTTAGTCTCCTGGACGGGATCCTGGAACAAGAAAAGGACATTAAGTAAAAACTGTGGAAATATGAACATGATATGGACTTTAGTTAATGTTTAAAAACCTTAATGTTAACATTTCTGCCTCTGTGGACTCAGTGTGGCTAAATTGGGTGTGGTGGGGGATGAGGGATGGACCCTTGTGGTAGGATTAAATAATAAGAGTAGCTAACACTGTTTAGAGAGTACTTTAAGCCAGGAATTCCTTTGAAAATTTTACATGTCTTGCTTAATTTTTTAAAACAACTCTTTGGTAGGTAGTGTTATTCTTTTGTTAGAGATGAAGAAATGAAAAGTTAAATGGCTTGCCCAAGCATTAGTACCCAGCTGTGGTTCCTCTTCTCTTAACTATTAGGCTTTGCTGAGATTGACTGTTTTGGGTGAAGCTACAGGAAGCAGTTCCCCTTTGTCATCAGGCTTGGCTTCTGCCCAGATATGTAGGTGATAAAGTGTAATAAAAAGACATATATAAAATGAAACTAGAAAGTTTATTCCTTTAGATTATGATTTATGATTATTTCATGCTCATTTTCCTGCTACTTTTTATCCTTTATATGTCAGATATACTGAAATTCTACAAACTGCTGGAGTCCCCAACTCACTAGTATTTCTGTAACTGAGCAAATACTCTCTGACAATAAGACCTTAGGCAAAATAATCATTATTTAGCGTTGCCATTGTGTTACAGTATTTTAAAGCATTTCTCCTTTTTTTTTTTTTAAACCACGTCCTTTCTTATAATAGCATTTGGATTTCGTTGGCTTTGTAATTCTCAAATAACAGATAAAGTAACCGAGGCCTAAGAACATTAAATCAAGTTTGTGTGACAACTTTATGTATGAGGAGCTCCAAAACATATAATCCTGCAGACTTCTATTGTGCTCTTCTGTGACATGAAAATAATATAAAGTCAGTAATTCTTAGTTTTCTGGAGCCCAACTGACAATGAGCTCAGTTTTCTTACTTTTATAAAAATTATTTTATATTTACATAATTGCAATCCAAGTAGAGGTGATGCTAATAGGCAGGGACAAATATCTTCCCAGGGGGGAAAAAAAATCTCTTCTGTCATTTGAGGTGAACGATTTGCCCTTGACTTGAATCTTTACGTGTCTCGTGATCCAGTTTCTTGTTTTCCACATAGTGAGTAGTGAGGGCCTAGTGACGTATTTATTTTGGGTCCCAGAAAGTTGCCCAAGTGTTTTCTTTTTGGTGAACTGTATTAAAATTCTGTAATTTAGCCCACATTCAAGCAGTCCATCATTCTATACCTGCAATGTGTGACATTCTGATGAGGGATTGCCATGCCATGGGCAGGTAACTAAGCTGTCACACTTAACTTTTTCTATTCAGCTACTACTTCTGTGGTAGTGCCTCCCAATTTGATCCATGGTTGACATGCACAGAAGGTGATGGTATTTGGAGCACACCATGGGTTAACTTGTGGCCAGTGGTGATTGGCCTGAGGACTCTGGCTGCCCCGGGCCCCTCTTGCCCCCCTGAAGGAAGAATGCCTCAGGGAGCTGCCACATCTTGGCATCCCTGTAACATATTTGTGACACACCAGGTGCTTTAGCTCGCTTTTCTCTGACATGCACCTATGTGTTTTCCCCAAATTACACCATGTTGTTTAAGATTTTTTTACAAAAAACTGTTTATACTGAAACCTGGATTATATAGAGGACAGATAGCATTACAATTTCTTAAACTGATTTGAATCTTGCTCTTGACAATTTCCATGGACAATTTCATTATTCTGAGTGGGGGGCATGTCTTATGTGGCCTAATAAATTATTGGGTAATTATTGGAAATAAATTCTTTCACATCTATGTTCTGAATTCAGCAAGAAAAAAAGAGAGGCCCACGTTTCCCAATAAAGTAATTTACCCCTTCCTTTCTGGAAAGAGGTGGAGGACCAAGAGACTGAGAGAAGACCAGGAACTTGCAGGGTTATGTGAGTAAGTTCCCTATAAACTCTCAGGAAACAGCATTAGTGGGAAAGAAGATCACTGGTACCACTAAGTGATTTGCCATCATTAGTCAGGGAGAGCTGTGAAAAGTAAAGAGTGTTAGTCGCTCAGTTGTGTCTAACACTTGGTGACCCCATGGGCTGTAGTTCGCCAGGTTCCTCTGTCCATGGGATTCTCTAGGCAAGAATATTGGAGTTGGTAGCCATTCTCTTCTCTGGGGTATCTTCCTGACCCAGGGATTGAACTTGGGTCTCCTGCATTGCAGGCAGATTCTTTACCATCTGAGCCACCAGGGAAGCCCTGCTGTGAAAAGTTAAACACTTTATATACCAACAGAGAAAATAGCATCTTATAAGGGACTCTTCTGGAGCCTCTATTATATCCTGAAAAGTCCCTCAAACTGAAGTTTTTTCAGCTAATGACTTGGGAAATGTATTAGTATTTTATAAAAGTATTTAAAAAAAATCATACTCTTGCATTTTTGGTTGATAATTTTAAGCTTAGGAAGCACAGATATTTCAGAAACAGTATTGTTTATAGGTAAACAGTTTTCTTACTGTTGTAAATTCCAGAGACTCACTGGACTTAACAAGTAAGTATATAAACTATGAGTTTCAGATGAGGTGGGGGTGGATTAAAATTTCAGATATCCAGGAATATTTAGAAAAATTTTGAGAAGATTCATTTCAGTTAGAAAAGTCTGGAAAAGTAAGTGAGTTTAACTTGTAGATGGTATTATACCATTTATTTTAACTTAAATAATTATACCATTAAATTATACCATTATAACTTAAATAATCTCTTCAAAAGGAATTGGTTGCCATTTGTTACAGCCTCACCTTCACTCAAGGCTCTCTGTATCTTCTGACATATGGTCAACTCTTCAGTTCAGTTCAGTTCAGTCGCTCAGTCATGTCTGACTCTTCGCGACCCCGTGAATCGCAGCATGCCAGGCCTCCCTGTCCATCACCAACTCTCGGAGTTCACTCAGACTCACGTCCATCGAGTTAGTGATACCATCCAGCCATCTCATCCTCTGTCATCCCCTTCTCCTCCTGCCCCCAATCCCTCCCAGCATCAGAGTCTTTTCCAATGAGTCAGCTCTTCGCATGAGGTGGCCAAAGTACTGGAGTTTCAGCTTTAGCATCATTTCTTCCAAATAAATCCCAGGGCTGATCTCCTTCAGAATGGACTGGTTGGATCTCCTTGCAGTCCAGGGGACTTTCAGGAGTCTTCTCCAACACCACAGTTCAAAAGAATCAATCCTTTGGTGCTCAGCCTTCTTCACAGTCCAACTCTCACATCCATACATGACTACTGGAAAAACCATAGCCTTGACTAGACCAACCTTAGTCGGCAAAGTAATGTCTCTGCTTTAGAATATGCTATCTAGGTTGGTCATAACTTTTCTTCCAAGGAGTAAGCATCTTTTAATTTTATTTCCCTCTTTTCCTTTTCCCATGTTGGTTATGAAATCATTTATTAGCTGAACTATTAGGCAAGTGTTGCTGTCAATGAAAGATAAAATTTAATGTAACTGTGAGGTATCCTTGAGGACAAAGCATTCTGAAAAAAAAATATTGTTATATTTTAAAAGCCCACTTTAAATTTAGATGGAGATATTAACCTATATACCACAATATCCCAAATGTGATTGAGGATCTTTTGCCATTTGAAAATATACTTTCAAGAAATATTTTAAAAGGCATAATTTTTCAGAGCAATATTATTAATGTGAATAGGTTCTCTTGAGGTTAAGTTTTCTTTCATAGTTTGTTGCTCCTAAAAATGGGGCAATTTAGTGTATTGGTCAGGACAGGTTAGGTGTGCCTTCTGCCCTTTGCACAAAACCATGTAACACTTCAAACAATACCTGTGGTTGTACCTGGGCAAGAAAAATAGTAGCTATATTCAATATACAAAGGCTATCAAAATGAAATATAGCACCTTTAGTGTTTTATAGTTTGCAAAGCCCTGTTACATATATTATCTTTGTTGATCCTCATAACAACCCTACATTATATATATTTGTGTGTGTGTGTGTAAAGCTCAGAGGTTAAATGACTTTACCAAGAATGAACTAACAAGTGGCTGATTTGTGACACAGATCCAAAGCCTCAGGTATCATGTGCAATACCATTCCCTCTATACTTTTGCACATAAGAAGCAGATGTCATTTTTGAAACTTCTAAGTATTCAATCAGGGACAATAAGAAGTTTCACATAGCTAGGTTTTGCTGGATTTAAGGAGCCTTACAAGTGCTAAGATCATTCAGCTATATAAACTGGCTACCACAGAAAGCAATGATGACTAGAATGGTTAGGCCAGAGGCTAGATGGCCATCTGTTGAGGTTCCTGTTAGACTGGATGATCTTTAATATCCTTTCCAGTTTGGAGATTCCATGACTCTGGTGACAATGATGCTGTTTTAGCCAGTTGCCAAGTAATTTGTCTGTTGTTTTTCCTGCCTGTCACGCACAGCAATGACAGGAAGCATCATTTTCTTTATATACCATGAGGAATTTACATCATAGTGTCTTATTAGCAGTTAGCATTCCCAAAGTTTCATATCTTTATGGTGTTCAAATCTATTCTAAAATTGCTGCCAAAATTCCATTTTAAAAGGTGTACAAATAAAATTCCTTTGATGGATGACATACTTTAAAGCAAGATCCCTTATTGCTTCCCCTTTCTTTTCAGGCATCTTCATTCATGCCCTTCTCAGTCTACCATTGCTTGTACTGATTAACTGAGTGACTGCTTCATTCATCCACTCATTCCATAAACATTCATTGAATCTCTGAGCAGAACACTCTATGTAATTAAGAAAGTACAAGATGAGACTTAGAATCTTACTAGCTATCAGGGTGGTAAAGCAGAGGAATCAATTTATGTCAGTTCAACATGTATTTATTAGGAAACAAACAGTAGGGTTACATAGTATCTGCTTCAGATGCACCACCAAAAATGAATAAATTGGTGTCTGAATCCAGATAAATTGCCTAAGGCTAGGAGAAGGCAATGGCACCCCACTCCAGTACTCTTGCCTGGAAAATCCCATGGACAGAGGAGCCTGGTGGGCTGCAGTCCATGGGGTCGCTAAGGGGCGGACACGACTGAGCAACTTCCCTTTCACTTTTCACTTTCATGCACTGGAGAAGGAACTGAAGTGACTTAGCAGCAGCAGCAGCAGGAGGTACAAGGCTTACTTTATCTTACTCTTTGGATATAAAGCAGATGAAACTCACCACTCTACAGAAACTATCTAGTGTCAGATATAAACACATACAAAGCCAGCAACACATACATATATAAAGAACGATGCTTTGCTGCTGTAAAGCACTTTATTCTTAACTCAAGAAAACTCAAGTACTCTGTCAAATGTTTTGAAAGTTTTCATAGATTTTTGCTGAACTCTTCTATCAATGGCCAGCTTATCTTTGCAACTGATGAAGTTTGCTTACTTTAAGGGGAAAGATATGAGTGAAATAACAAACTTAACTAATTCATCATTTGTGTAAGTAACTACTTTGTTGAACCTGATTATAGCTTTTAAATATTGGGAGACTATTTCCTCAGTATTTTTGTGCTATTCACACAAAAGATCTGGGCCTGTCATTTGGACCTTCACCTGGGCCTAAGCATAGGAAAACTCACAACATGGCAAGTGGCTTTCATCAGCATGAGCACTTAGAGTGAAAAAATGGAAATCAGAGTATTTTGAAACTTAAACATAGAAATGAGATGCCATCATTTTGCATATTCCCTCTCCAATATTTGTGCCTGGGAAATCCCATGGACAGGTGGGAGGAACCTGGTGGGCTATGTCCATGGGGTTGCAAAAGAGTCAAGACACAACTTAGCAAGTAAACAACAACAACAAGCTCCTTAGAAGCAAGGCACTGGATCCCACCCAGACTCCAGGGGAGGGGATTTTATGGGACCCAGGAAGCAGAGGTTGGGGTCATCGGGAATCTTCCAGGCTGCTACCACAGTATAAATCCTACTAGACTGCTTTTGTTGTGGTATCTACAACATACAACCAAACCAAAAAAATCTGAGTCATTTTTAGTTTTCCCTCTTTTAATCAATCACAAAGTGAAACAGACACATAATATAAATGTCCATCAAATATGTCCTCTTTGCTTCATCGTCTTTGCTACAGTCCACTTTCAGATTTTCATTTCTTCTTGATTGGATTACTACTTTTTATTCATTCTTATGCCTATTCAGTTCAGTTCGGTTCAGTCGCTCAGTCGTGTCCGACTCTTTGCGACCGCATGAACCACAGCATACGAGGCCTCCCTGTCCATCACCAACTCCCGGACTCCACTCAAACTCATGTCCATCGAGTCAGTGATGCCATCCAGCCATCTCATCCTCTGTCGTCCCCTTCTCCTCCTGCCCCCAGTCCCTCCCAGCATCAGAGTCTTTTCCAATGAATCAACTCTTCACATGAGGAGGCCAAAATATTGGAGTTTCAGCCTCAGAATCAGTCCTTCCAATAAATACCCAGGACTGATCTCCTTTAGAATGGATTGGTTGGATCTCCTTGCAGTCTAGGGGACTTGCAAGAGTCTTCTCCAGCACCACAGTTCAAAAGCATCAGTTCTATGGCGCTCAGCTTTCTTCACAGTCCAACTCTCACATCTATACGTGACCACTGGAAAAACCATAGCCTTGACTAGACAGACCTTTGTTGGCAAAGTAATGTCTCTCCTTTTCAATATGTTATCTAGGTTGGTCATAACTTTCCTTCCAAAGAGTAAGTGTCTTTTAATTTCAGGGCTGCAATCACCATCTGCAGTGATTTTGGAGCCCCCCAAAATAAAGTCTGACACTGTTTTCACTGTTTCCCCATCTATTTCCCTTGAAGTGATGGGACCAGATGCCATGATCTTCATTTTCTGAATGTTGAGCTTTAAGCCAACTTTTTCACTTCCATCAAGAGGCTTTTTAGTTCCTCTTCACTTTCTGCCATAAGGGTGGTGTCATCCGCATATCTGAGGTTATTGATATTTCTCCCAGCAATCTTGACTCCAGCTTGTGTTTCTTCCAGTCCAGCGTTTCTCATGATGTACTCTGCATATAAGTTAAATAAGCAGGGTGACAATATACAGCCTTGACGTACTCCTTTTCCTATTTGGAACCAGTCTGTTGTTCCTTGTCCAGTTCTAACTGTTGCTTGCTGACCTGCATATAAGATTCTTAAGAGGCAGGTCAGGTGGTCTGGTATTCCCATCTCTTTCAGAATTTTCCACAGTTTATTGTGATCCACACAGTCAAAGGCTTTGGCATAGTCAATAAAGCAGAAATAGATGTTTTCCTGGAACTCTCTTGCTTTTTTCATGACCAGTGGATGTTGGCAGTTTGATCTCTGGTTCCTCTGCCTTTTCTAAAACCACCTTGAACATCTAGAAGGTCACGGTTCACGAATTGCTGAATTCTCCTGGCTTGGAGAATATTGAGCATTACTTTACTAGCATTTGAGATGAGTACAATTGTGCAGTAGTTTGAGCATTCTTTGGGATTACCTTTCTTTGGAATTGGAATGAAAACTGACCTTTTCCAGTCCTGTGGCCACTGCTGAGTTTTCCAAATTTGCTGGCATATTGAATGCAGCACTTTCAAAGCATCATCTTTCAGGATTTGAAATAGCTCAACTGGAATTCCATCACCTCCACTAACTTTGTTTGTAGTGCTGCTTTCTAAGGCCCACTTGACTTCACAGTCCAGGATGTCTGGCTGTAGGTGAGTGATCACACCATTGTGATTATCTGGGTCATGAAGATCTTTTTTGTACAGTTCTTCTGTCTATTTTTGCAACCTCTTCTTAATATCTTCTGCTTCTGTTAGGTCCATACCATTTCTGTCCTTTATCGAGCCCATCTTTGCATGAAATGTTCCCTTGGTATCTCTAATTTTCTTGAAGAGATCTCTAGTCTTTCCCATTCTGTTCTTTTCCTCTTTCCTCTATTTCTTTGCATTAATCGCTGAGGAAGGCTTTCTAATCTCTCCTTGCTATTCTTTGGTACTCTGTATTCAGATGCTTATATCTTTCCTTCTCTCCTTTGCTTTTCACTTCTCTTCTTTCCCTGGTGGCTCAGACAGTAAAGCGTCTGTCTACAATGTGGGAGACCTGGGTTCAATCCCTGGGCAGGGAAGTTCCCTGGAGAAGGAAATGGCAACCCATTCCAGTACTCTTGCCTAGAAAATCCCATGGATGGAGGAGTCTGGTGTCCATGGGGTCGCAAAGAGTCGGACATGACTGAGCGACTTCACTTTCTTTTCTTTCTTTCTTTTTCTTCTTTTCACAAGTATTTGTAAGACCTCCTCAGACAGCCATTTTGCTTTTTTGCATTTCTTTTCCATGGGGATGGTCTTGATCCCTGTCTCCTGTACAGTGTCACGAACCTCAGTCCATAGTTCATCAGGCACTCTATCTATCAGATCTAGTCCCTTAATTCTATTTCTCACTTCTACTGTGTAATCATAAGGGATTTGATTTAGGTCATATCTGAATGGTCTAGTGGTTTTCCCTACTCTTCAATTTAAGTCTGAATTTGGCAATAAGGAGTTCATGATCTGAGCTGCAGTCAGCTCCCAGTCTTGTTTTTGCTGACTGTTTAGAGCTTCTCCATCTTTGGCTGCAAAGAATATAATCCATCTGATTTTGGTATTGACCATCTGGTGATGTCCATGTGTAGAGTCTTTTCTTACGTGGTTGGAAGAGAGTGTTTGCTATAACCAGTTCATTCTCTTGGCAAAACCCTATTAGCCTTTGCCCTGCTTCATTCCGTATTCCAAGGCCAAATTTGCCTGGTACCCCAGGTGTTTCTTGACTTCCTACTTTTGCATTCCAGTCCCCTATAATGAAAAGGCATCTTTTTTAGGTGTTTGTTCTAAAAGGTCTTGTAGGTCTTCATAGAACTGTTCAAATTCAGCTTACTCAGCGTTACTGGTTGGGGCATAGACTTGGATTACTGTGATACTGAATGGTTTGCCTTGGAAATGAACAGAGATCATTCTGTCATTTTTGAGATTGCATCCAAGTGCTGCATTTCAGACTCTTTTGTTGACCATGAGGGCTGCTCCACTTCTTCTAAGTGATTCCTGCACACAGTAGTAGATGTAATGGTCATCTGAGTTAACGTCACCCATTCCAGTCCATTTTGGTTCACTGATTCCTAGAATGTCGACGTTTACTCTTGCCATCTGCTGTTTGACCACTTCCAATTTGCCTTGATTCATGGACCTAACATTCCAGGTTTCTATGCAATATTGCTCTTTACAGCATCGGACCTTGCTTCTATCACCAGTCACATCCACAACTGGGTATTGTTTTTGCTTTGGCTCCATCCCTTCATACTTTCTGGAGTTTTTTCCTCCACTCACCTCCAGTAGCATATTGGGCACCTACTGACCTGGGAAGTTCATCTTTCAGTGTCCCATCATTTTGCCTTTTCATACTGTTCATGGGGTTCTCAAGGCAAAAATACTGAAGTGATTTGCCATTCCCTTCTCCCGTGAATCACATTCTGTCAGACCTCTCCACCATGACCCATCTGTCTTGGGTGGCCCCACATGGCATGGCTTAGTTTCATTGAGTTAGACAAGGCTGTGGTCCGTGTGATCAGATTGACTGGTTTTCTGTGATTATGATTTCAGTGTGTCTGCCCTCTGATGCCCTCTTGCAACACCTAGTGTATTACTTGGGTTTCTCTTACCTGGACATGGGGTATCTCTTCATGGCTGCTCCAGCAAAGTCAGCCGCTGCTCCTTACTTGGATGAGGGCTATCTCCTCACAGCTGCCCCTCCTGGCCTTGAACATGGAGTAGCTCCTCTCTGCCCTCCTTCACCTGTGCAGCCACTGCTCCTTGGACGTGGGGTTGCTCCTCTAGGCCGCAGCCCCTGACCTCGGACGTGGGGTAGCTCCTCTCGGCCATGCTTCTGTGCGGTCCGTCGCAAATGCCTGTCTAATTAATATTTGACAGCAGCTGTTCCCTAGTTCAATCTCCTATCCAAGCCTTTTATACAGCTTGTGGGGCAACATCACTGGATTCCTAGTGCTGAACACAGCATCTAGACATGGTGCACATGCAAATATTTTTGCCTGAATGATTAGGTGTTACAGGCAGAATGGGAGTCAGTAATTAAAAACTCCTTAAATATTTCTGTGCCACTGGATCCTCCGTATTTTATCCCATTGGGGAAAGTGTTGAGTCCACTTCTTTCCTGATCATACATAGTTTCCTCTTGTTCCCCCCCACCATCCAAGTCCTAATCTTTTACCTGTGACTTTTCTGAAAAGTGATCTTGACTTCTTGAAACACCTCCATCATCTGCCATATTATCATAAGTAAAAAAATTGCTAGGTGTATACGTGTGTGGGTTTTAGCATAAACTTTTTAATACAAACTAATGAAACAAAAAGCTATTATATAGTTCGGTGTGAAAACCAACTAAAATGTCCTTCTCAAATGTGCCACATACTTTCTTTACAAAAAAGTGCTCTCTAGCACACATCTACTATTTACTAAGGTTAAAATAACATCAACAACAGTAGCTGTTTAACTCCCACCAAGAATTTACAGTATGTATAGTGCTACTTTGTTGTTTTCCCCTGTTGTATAATGCTTATTGAATAGATATGTTATCTTTATTTACAAGTGGTACATTTTAAGAAGTTTTGTTAATATCTGCTTGAGATAAGTATATCTTCTTTATATGAGATCTACTTCAACAAAAAGAACTTTTAAAACTTCTTAAAACTGCAGTGGTTTATGTCACTGATGGTCACTTTTCACTGTTGAAGTTTTCCTAGATGTCAGTTTTCTCCCCTTGACTCAACTACTGTTTCTAGCTGGGCTTTTATTGTACAAGCAGAATGTTTTTGATCAGATTCTATTTATAGGACAGTTGTAATTCTGTCAAGTACATTGCACACATTTAAAGTATTGTCTAAATATTTATTCACATGATGGATTACTATGGCTCACAAAAGGTAGTTATGACTTATTGAGTAAATAATTTTAGTTCTGAAAAATTTGGAAAGGCTTTTTTGAAGGGGTCATGATGATGTCTCGTGTCAGTTATGAGAAACAGCCACTGGATGCCCTTGTGTTTTTCTCTAAATGGTATTTTAATTCTGAAGTGTTTAAGCAACAAGAGAAAAAATTTAAACAAGTTGCCTGCAGGTGTAGTCTTTCTTCCTTCCCATGATGCCATCTCTCTATTATGAGAAAAAAAAACCAACAAACAGAAGAATATTGCAGCAAAGTTTTAAGGTTCCTGGATCTTAAAACAAAATTTCAAAGATATAAAATAGAAATTGCAAAAACATTTAAAATAAGTGAATGTATTTCAGTCAAATTTGAAAGGTTTACTTTATAATGAATTGTGGTTTGATTTAAATTAGTTTTTTCTGAAACTTCTGCTTTAAAAGTAATTTATTTCTAAGTCAGCTTGAAAATTGTACACTTCATGCTGCTTCAGTTCCTTCAAAAAAGAGACAAGATTTTGGCTTTTAATAAGTAATTTAAACTCATATATGTGTGTGTGTATGATTTTCTTTTTTCAGTCATGTGGCACCAGGTCATTTTATTTATAAATCAGAAGTTGTTTGAATTTTACAAACCTTTTGCATTTATTTGAGATTAATTTGTTTTTTCTAAAGAAAGTGAGGAAAATTGTTGTTGTGTGTGTGTTTTTTTTTATGTGATATTAAGTTTATCTAGACATTGTAGGTTTGTGATTTTAACATCTTTTGACAAGCAAATTAAACCGTAGAAAGAGCATCCAACTTGGAGCTTGGGGCATATGGTACTACCGTCTGCAAATATAACTCAGAAACAAGTCATTCTGTTCAGTAAGGGGTCATGTTCAGATTCGGGTTCTTTACCTTAATGTGCAAGGGAAAAAGTAGCCTCTTACAGAAAATTGTAATCTCAGAATCTCAGAAAAATGTATATCCTGAAATTGAAGTGCAGAATAAGAGAGATTAAGATACTTGTGCCTACAATTTCATTATTTTTAAGATCTAAAATTACACCTTGAATTTAAAAATAATTAAAAATAATTAGGGTAGCAGAAATCCAAGAGAGTAGTTATTTAGGTCATTATTATAGCAACTAAAATTATTAATCCTGTGAAAATTTTGCTTTGTAAAATAATA